>NC_138828.1:40041286-50041286 GCF_965183815.1 Platalea leucorodia | reverse complement strand
TTTCTCTCTCCCCTGAACTTATCGCCTTTCTGATGGACTTCAGTTCACTCAGGATGGCTTTGGCCTCACATAGTTCATACCCGCTCTGGCCTCCAGACATTTTTTGGTCAATTCTGTGGAAAGAGAGAATATTAATACTGGATACAGAAAATAATACTTACACCTCTGCTGTTCTGCTTCAGGCAGAAGCATAGTTAGAGAACAGAAGGGAAGGAGATAACAGACACCATTTCCTGTAATAGACATGCAAAGAGGGAAAACGACATTGAAGTCTTCATTAAAATACTTACTACTTAATCCTTGGCAAAAATGTCGAGCTATCGAACACATACACAGTGCCCAGTGGATGGTTTTTGCTGACATCAGGGAATTTAATGGAAAAATACTTCTGTTGGCTTTAAAACCACCTCAGCTAAACTACTGGGGCCTTACCAAAGCCAGAGACTCCACAAGCAATTCTAGTTGATCCAGTCTTAAAGACATAAAGGGCACAGAGCACTAAAGACTCCTACACATGCTACCAGCAGTACAGCAGTACTGCTGACAACACTGCCAAAATTCCCATCCCCACCATAACACTCTGCAGCACAGAAGCAGCTTTTGGGTACACCTTTCATACTGTTCACCGTTTGTGACCCTTACAGAAGCAGAATTTATTCTTAGTAGTATTCCTCTACCCAGACAGGCAAGCTTCTTGGTACTAATCAGCCTTGCAGAGAAGAAATGTAACCAGCTCCATTCTTGTCTCAGCTTCCCTCTCATTCACCCTAATCCTAGGCATTAGCAGTCTAGAACAGCTGTTCTGCTCAGCCCGTCACCAGGCTCTCTTTATTCACAAAATCTCTGGATAATTAATATCGTATGTCATACACTGGACAATTTATTAAATTCCTGGACTATCAATGATTTTAAAAACTGTAACTTGAAAATAACAAAAAAGTCCCCAAACTTAGAGATAAAAAAAGAGATTTCATTTTAGTATCCCCTGATTTACTTCAATAAGTAGTTTGTAAGCACACTTCTCTGACTTCTAATTTGACTGAACATTTCATAGCATCATAGAAATGACTGCGGCTGTGCTTCACAAAATTAAAAACAACAGCCATCTTCACAAAAGTCAAGCTATCTAGTAGAGAATACATTTCTTTTATAATGCAATTGGTTTTCTGTTTTTATCATCATCCATCATCTTTGCTAGAAGACATTGACCTTGTGAGTGAGGAATGAACACACACTTTAATGATCAGAAGTGATCTCGAGCATCCCCTGCAAGAACAGAAACTCACACGAAACACCTGTAACAGTATTCTGTTTTACTTCCAGTTTTGTGCACAAGATACCAAGGTTCTAAAATGGTCTTTAAAGCTGGGAGCATGTTTGTTTTCCTTTCTCCACATTTCAGTTTTTGTGCAAAGTAGAACTGCATCTGTGTAAGAAAATTACCTATGTGACTCAGCACTCAGATTCCTATTCAAGGATGTATTTGTTTCAGCTTGAAAAGTTCCTCAAACTATTTCATAGGTAGGCACTTACTTACTGTCTGACAACTCTCAATTTTTGGTAACTTATCAGGTGGCTAAGGTCAAATAGATACAGGATATGCCAACAATTGCAACCATGAGTGAACAGTTGGGTAACACACCACATGCTGCCTAGTAATATGATGTGCCACATTCAAATCACAACTGCTTTATTCTGTATATAATTAAGATGGACAAGAAGGATCTCTGACATATAAGATA
The DNA here is from genome assembly GCF_965183815.1 of Platalea leucorodia. Lineage (NCBI taxonomy): Eukaryota > Metazoa > Chordata > Aves > Pelecaniformes > Threskiornithidae > Platalea > Platalea leucorodia. The sequence continues at coordinate 50,039,544 of NC_138828.1, read as the reverse complement.
TTCCATCTTCCTGCTTTAAATTAATGGGATTAGTACTGTTTGAAAGTGGCTGACTGAATTCTAAAAACAAACGCCCATTGTGTTTCTGTGGAATGCTGTTGACAGTTTCTGAAACATGCTTTGGATTCCTATCAAAATGGCTTGTGAGCAAGCTGCTTTAAAACAATACTTCATTGTTGAATTAATATAATAAAACCAGCATGATTGGCTAACCTTTAATCCTGGGACAGCAGCATGAGTTTTTATTACCTTAAGCTTTAGAATCAATACGTCTGTCATCTTCTAAATTTTGCTTCAAATGAAATCTGATTTATGGTTAAATAAATTCACTATCCTTTTCTCCCTTCACTCCTCACTAGTCTTTCTACATTTAAATAACAAACAAACCTTATATTTTTGTTTTAGTCAAATGAAGGAGAATAGAGACTTGACTGGCATCCTCCTAAGGTGCTGAGGGTTTTCAGTTCCCAATTGACTTCAAAAATCTTCATAGCAGAAAAACATTTTTCGTCCATTTTGACATGTCTCTAATTATGACTGGCCATTTCCTGGACCAGAATTATTTTCTCCCACTTAAAAGAACTCCTACTGTATAGAACCGATCTGTTAAAATACACAGGCAATAGCCTATAAGATGTTCTGGTAGAACTGGGAACTGAACTCCAGTCTCTCAGCTCCACACATAGATACTCTGTCATGCTTTGCAAATTACTTCTCTGCATTTTAGTACTCCACCACCCCACCTGGAAGATGGAAATGCACTTCCTCTCTCCCACCGTTTGTCCATCTTCCCTATATATTCTGCAAGCTCTCCAGGATAGAGATTATTACTTATCTGACAGTACGCTGCCATACATAGGAGGTTCCTGAGAAAAAAAGGTAAATGATTCCAGACATTATGTTAATGCTGCAACTTTACTTCTGCTACTGGAACTAGTGTACTAAGAGCACACAGTTCAGCATTTTACTGTGTAAATATATCCTTAATGTATGGGTATGTAGCACAATAAGGAAAACAACTAGCATTAGTAAATTTCTGTTCACATTAGTCAAGAAAACACGCTTGTTAGCAAGGTTTCCTCTGCAGTAAGTTCTCTGTGGTGACAGTTCCAGTAATGTTTAATATTTTAGGGCCCTACTTTGGAAGTCAGGAGCAACAGGGAGTGCTCAGACTTAAAATAAAAAGTCACTCCCCAATAATCCAACTGGTTAAATACCCAGAACGCTCACCCAGTTCAGCATCAGCCCTTTGGACACCAGGTACCCCAGCAACTGGAACAAAGAAAGTCAGGTCGCTAATCCTCAAATCGTGACCCATTTCAAACCCTGCACAGTTGTGTACCATTTACACCTCCGAGAACAGCACCCCTTTCTCTCTCTCTCTCCCCTCCCCATCCCCCCCTGAGCTCAGAGGTGGGGAGGGAGGAAAGAAAGACCTAATCACTTCTTCAACTTTTTTTTTTATTTATTTTTTTTATTTTTTTAAACAGGACACACAAAGCAGCTAAATTCTTCCTCAGGACCCTTAACCACTGCCCTTCTTTCTGCCTCTTTGCAACACAACCTACCTCATGGAAAAAAAATAGGAGGGGGAACAGATTTCTTATGTTAACACTTGCACAATAGGTTTGCCATTTCTACAGATTTCCTGCTTCCTAACTACAACAAAAAGAGTTATTAGATTCTCATTTTTCCCCCCGATAATTCTCTCACATAAGATGGATTCAATTCTATGCCAAAAAAGGAAAACAGGCAACTGAATTAAGTCAGTTTCAACTATTTTCTTTTACTCACTGTTGCAGTGTTTCAAAGCCCTGTTCCTTGTACAGCAGCTCTTGCTTCATCTGAGAGAGTTCCCTCTTCAGCTTCTTAACCTTGTGTGTTAAATCAAAGCAAGAGTTAGAAAATTCCTCTTGTTAAATGGCGTTAACACATGGCTTTGAACAATTAATGTATTCTCTACATCAGATGAGACAAAAAAAAGAGAGTAAATTGCTCTACTGACACATATTAAAAACAAAAGGATCTGTTCTCTTCCTGATGTCTATGGGCAACATGCTTCAGTATTAAAGGGACACAAAGCAGATTAAATCACATTCCTTATTTGTATCGATACCACACTGTGTTATTAAACCTGAGAGAACTTTAACAAGTAATTTACTTCTCACTTGTTAAGCATGCATTCCAACTGTCCTACAGGGACACGCCTGTTTATTTTTAGGCTTATTATATTTTCACTTTTTCATTCCAGGAATCTCTCAAGTCATTTGCACTGTAAAAGACAAAGCGTGGACTCTTTTTTTTTTTTTTTTTTTTCCCCCCTTACAAACCATCCTTTCTTATAAAGCTTTACAGACCCTGGATCCCTAAACATATAATTCACATTCATTTAATTCAAAGATGACAATCACTAAACACATTTGGATCACAAAAATAGCAATCTATTTAAGAGAAATGTCTTTGGCAAAACATTCCCTACTTTCCCTAAATTTGCATGCTCAATTGCTTTTTAATCTTAATATTGCTATTTCAGATGTTAGCAGATACGAGTACACTACAAAATATTTATGAATCAAGATTAAATAAAAAAAATCCTCCACTTAATTTTTTTATGTCATACTTCCCAAATGTACTAAAACAAAGTTTCTGTACCACCTATAAAGGACTCTACTTTAACACAAATTAAAATTAATCCTTAGCATACATGGAGAAAGAAATGCCTCCTTGAAATGTGGAGTCCTAAATTTTGGTATTTATACATCTATACCTGGCTTGTTTGCACTCCACATACTAGCCAGATATTGTTAGGCTTTTTGATTTTCCAATCAGTAAGGTGAAAAAACAAAAAGCCTGCTGGAAGTCTCCTGCTCTCACCTACCACTGTGAAATTCTTGCTTGTTTTCATATAGGTCCTCAGGTATTCAACTCTTTTGAAAAATGATTATATTAAAATTAAGAATTTTGACCACTTTAACTGAAACCAAGTTCAAAATATGTCAAATATGTCTCCAAGACTTTTTGTATCCAAATCCCTTTAGAATTCCTACTTGGTGCTATAAAAAAAAAAAAAAAAAAAAAAAAAAAAAAAAAAAAAAAGGTGAGATTCCCAAGATGCCAGGTGACTAAAAGTACTGAGCAGCAGCTGCTGTAGCTTTCCAAGACACGTAAAATGCTTTGTATGTCTAAAATAACTGGTGATTTGCAGGGTTCTTCATATGAGTTTGTGAATGATACTTAGGCATTCAAGTTTGTAGCTTCTGGCTAATGATTTTTCTGTGACAGAAATAAAATGCTTTCAATCTCCATTTTCTCCAAAGCAAAATCTGTTCCTTTAGATGATGGGTTAGGTTCAGACTTTCGGAAACTATCATCACTAGCTGCTTTACTTGACAGAAAACTGTTTTTATTTTGATCATAATGAATAGTTAGCATAATAAATAGGCAAGGTCTCTAAGTACACATTCAGCACTCCTTAACTATTTCTTCCCTGACTAGCATGAAAACCCCAAGAATAATCTCTCAAGTGTTCTGATCAAGGCTATAGAAAATGAACAGATATCACTTCTATGTTCCAGGTAAAGTAATGTGTAAAATATGAAAGAATCTCAACTTTTCTGAGAAATGCAGAATGGCTAAACTTTTTTTTTTAAATCAGAAATGTGAATTTATAGCAATAGCAGAAGGCACACTTGATTTCAACTTAGAGGACTGGATCTCTCAGAAACCCTTACATATTTCCTCAAGATCATCTTCTGAGTGTCCTCTGCTGTAATTCATCATCATTTCATTATCAAGAAATGTGAGTTAGGCACATTATCCTAGAAGGACGTGACCTACATAATAATATAGACTCTGTGTTTACTGCATCGTGCTTGCATTAAACTACTCTTGTGCTCCTTGTCTTCTCCTTCAACACTTTCATGTACTTCCCGCTTTTTCACAACTCTTCACTTGTTTTATCCTTCACCCCGTTCCTATTGCTTCTGCATATGATCTTAAGTCACCTGACAGGCCTCTCACGTCCTCCTCCTTCACATCTTCAAGCAGGCTCCTGTGCTAACTCCCTTCTATTCCCAGCACTCAAGTACTACTGGGACAACAATGACAAAAAACCCCCTCTTGTTATTTTATAAAGGTGCATCCCCTAGTCACTGCATATGCATAAAACATACTGTGATCACATAGGCTTTGTGTTGTTTGAATTATCCTACTGATTACTAATTAAGATCCCAAATGGCCCCACTCAAAGGGGATCCACTGCAGGATCAGATCCTCCACTTTTAATCTTGTGAGAAAGGTCTTTCTTCTGCTGCTTATTTCATTTAACAGCTGTCTGATTTCTGTTGTATTTTCTCCACAGCCTATTGCGCAACAGGCAATTCGTGTATCCAAAAGGCTCCACATGCATGTATCAAGCACAGCTAACAAGGAAAAGGCCAAAGGCCAATTCAGAACTTCCTCAAATGCTGAGTTTCCCCCTCCAGCCACCATTAACCTGATGATACCAGTAAGCCTCCACCAGTGTGAGAGAGAGAAACAGGTTTAGTACATCTGACCTAATAGTTCACTAAACAATGTGCAAATTCTAACTAGCTGGCTAGCAGCTTACTAATGACTAACTTTGTTTCCCATTAAGTCCATGAATGCATGTACTGTAAAATGCCAAAAGGTGGCATATTAGCAAAGCATCTTCAAACATTCAAATAAGGGTCAACTATGATAACAGTCATACCTTTCTTGCCATCTTCCATGAAAACCACTTTCCAGCCCTAGCATCAGAGGGCTCTACTTTTTCTTATCTCGATGATTTTCATATCCAGTGGCTTTGGATAACAACACACTTTATGCTGATACAGATATTCTTGGACTTGCACCCTTCTAAACTCTGCAGACAAGATTCAGGTCACCTATTTTAGGCACATATGCAACTTGGACTTCGCAATGCCAATAAATCAGGTGTTGGGAACTAGCAGGATATTAGGCTCCTTGACTCCAAGAAACAACGGAGAGGAAAGCGCCTCCAAAAAATGAATTACTGTGATTAACACATCTGCCTCTCTCCTCAGTGAACAGACAAATTGTAGATCTGCAGCCAAGAGGTGATTCAGTGTTTCTGCATCTTGAGCTGTGAGGTGATCAGAGCTAAGTAACAGGAAAAACTGAGCACAGGACCATGTCTGAATTTTCACCACTTTGACTTGTAGGTGACTATATTTAAATTTGGTCATGTGTTTTGTTCTTCAACACTGCTGATTTCCCAAATATACCAGTGATCCCCTGGCCACAGGGAACATCTGTTACTGCTCCACTCATTTTAGAAAGCTCTCGCCCTGTCCTGTCATTCTTGCTCCTGACAGAGTCCTTACTGCTATTGATTCTCCCTACTAAACCTACAAATTTTTTTTCTCCCACCTCCTCCAGTGTTGAAATAAGTTCTCTCACTAACTTCTCCTTAAAGAAATTGAGATTGGTAAGGATGAACAGGCGTACAAGCAGTCAGGAAGGCAACATCCGGACACCAGTTTTACAGTGTATTCCATCCCTGATTTATATTGGGTTTTAAAATTTTAATGAGCTATTCCACAGTTCCTTTTAAACATTAATTGTTTAGACTCCTAATCGTAACTCTTACTCCAGGTGAAGGAGGATGCTACTCTCGGAGGCTTCTATGAGTGCTGCTCTGTGCAGAAGCCAGGAGGGGGCAATGGAAGAACTGAGTAACTGCTTCTGCTCCCGCAGAGTCTGTATTCCAGCCCTCATCGACAGACTATGCTGTGAGGTGCTGTCTTTTTAACCTGCATGGTTTGATCTGATTTTTTTCATTACTAACTACAGAAAGCCTAGGCTATCCATCGAGCATTATATGCCACAGCTTAAATAAATGAACTCCCTATAGAGATTTTAAATGTCTTCCACACCATTTCCTCCCAATTCAAGATAAATTCACTAGAGACTAACCTGTGAACGAAAGTTCTTTATATGGAGTCTGTTAGTGACCATACTGAATACAGTTGACCAAATAATGGATTTTTGTTCATTAGCAATTTCAAAATGCGAACACAAACTTTCATTCTTGATCTGAACTGTTCCATTTTGACAAAACAAAGTTTCACACCATTATTGAAAAGTCATTTTTAAACCAACAGAAATTTGTGAGGCAGTTCATGTAGCTAATGGTGCATTTCTCACAGAAGAAAGATTGTGTAAAAAGAGTCATCTAGCTGCAACTCACCTTGGCCTACTACTTTTCTATTTTCACCTAAAGATTTTTACTCTTCCTTTTAAAAACAAAAGCATACAAGTGAAAATAGTTACCGGGTTTATTTAAACCCACATCTAATCAGAATGTCTGTCAAAGTTTCCCTGAAACGTGTTATCTGAAAGTAACAGAGACAGCTTTAAAAATTCTTTAAAAACGTCTGAATGGTATTTAATGAGACTATTAGGAGGTTTCAGTACCAGAGTACGAGATACACCTGCTAGTTCAAGCTTTGCTTGTTCTGCAATTATAAACTTTGCACACAGAACACAAATGAATACGAGTTAAGCGCTCTCACCCTTAATCTTGTAGTGGAGATTTCAGCCTTCAAAATGTCAGGATCATACTTTGTGCTTGATGAGGAGCCTGAGAACACTTTTTTAAACAGACAAAAAAGGACAAATATTTAAGTACTTTTAAATCATTAATTAGTCCCTTCCTCATTGAATCCACATTGATCTAAAGCTACAAAGTGCAGAAAAACCTACACTTGAAAAAAAATGTCCTTTTATAGAGTAGCCAGCATTGCAGGATAGCAATAATTAATGCATAATCAAAATTTCCCCCCTTTTTTCCCCTACCACTATTTGGTATCTATCCTCCTTTGCCTATCCCAGGATCCTCAAGTAGCACCTCGTTCTCCCTGGCTTTCTATCCCTTGCTTTCTGTTGCCATTCTTCTGGCTGAGCCATCTTGCGATAACCTCTTCCTGGAAGCTGTAATTTCTAAGGAGATTTCTGGAAAGCAGAAGATTTATTCAGAAGCCTCAGAGGTCTGCCACTCAGTTCTTCCGCAGCTGTACATATTACTTTTATCACACTATCTACTTCTAAGAGAGATGTTTGGCCAATGACAGGCCTCTGACAGCGCTTTACCAATGCCAATTCCTTGCCCAACATTGTAACATGTATCTCTACTTCACCCCTGATCACAGCACACAGGCTATAAAATTATTGCATGCTATTCTTATAAAGCAGTGACAAATTCCCTTCTTGGTCTATTGCAGACACCTGTCAACACAGTAGGGTCATTTCAGTATGCAGCCATGAAGTGCAAGAGATCCTATTTACTCTGAACCTAGATTTGGCAGAATTTTGTTCTGACAAACTGCATGACAAAATAGATTTCAGAGCCAACAGCTCTAAATGATGGCTCAAAGGAGTTCAATTGTATCAGAGAGAAGAGGGTTCTCTCCAGCAGAATATCTTTATATTAAATAAAACAATAAGAAAAAAGTAAGGATGCTATCTCTAAAAAAGCCAGAGTACAAGGTGTTCATAGCAAACCTTGAAAACTCATCCTAAAGAGGAAGCAAGGCACAGATCAAAGAAGTTACATTGTATTCTCTACTGTACTTACAGCTTGTACGAGAGCTTGATTTTTCTTTGTAGGCATCATTCAACCGTACGTACTCATCCAGGGCAAGCGCTAGCCTCTGTTCTTTCACCTGGTACAGTTCTTTCTGAGTACTGAGAGCATCCTGGGCTACCATAAGATAATCTTTTAACATCCTCTCTTGTTCTTGCCTCCATTGTTTCCTGGGATCCTCTATTTGTGTTGTTTCTTTATAGGAGAAAAAGAAAGGATTTAAAGAGACCTTTGCTGAAATCCGCTGACAACGAAATTGTTTCTTTGCCTGTAATTCAGTTATAGCAGTGTAAACCATAGCTTGTCTTTGGTTACTAAGCAGATGCTCAATTTTATTTAAATTTTTCTTTGCCACAATAGTGTGTTTAAGAAACAGTATTTAAGGGATTAATTGCAAAATTAGGAATTAGGGTACAACAGGTAAATGCTTATGTAGATCATTCCCACATCTCCAACCTTGAACTAATAACATCCTAAAACTCAAGAAAAAAACCCCTTTTTTTTGCATCAGAGTATTCAGAAATAATTGGATCAATAAAGTCTTTCAATGACATCTTAAAATTGAATGCATCTCTGAACAAAAATGAAAAGTAATCTTAGCTGGTATGTTTTTTTCAACTCCCCTCCTCCCCACTTCATTAATTTTTACGGCCATATGTTATTCATGTTTTATGGTGGTTATCTCTCTCCTTTCCCTCTACAAAAACAGTTTTATCTTTTCCCCTGTTACTGAACTAACAGAACATTAACCCTCCAGATCATCTCACTTAACTCTATCCCTATCCCTGCTAGGCATCTGATCCAAGATACAACTTTCTTTTATGGTCAAAAGACAGAGGGCCACCCTCAGAGGCCACTTCACTCCATTGAAGACAGGTGCCCAAGACACATGGGACCGAACTGCCCTTCTGAGGCATCTACTTCTTTCCACTGACTACCCAGATAATATAAATGAGCAGGCTGGAACAGGCCATTAATTCATGAAGGGCTTCAGGTCAACCATTTTAACTCCAGCAGCCACACAGAAGACACACTTGCATAGAATGTGTAGACAAGAGGATTAGACATAATGTAGTGGTATATATTAAGAAAGTATGTGATGAGATCAATCTAATTGTAATTGTAGGTTTTAAGATTTTTTTTTTTAAATGTAAACATGCAAAGAGGAAGAGTTAAGGCTGAATGTTCGATCTAATCATTAATATTTCCTTAGTTCTGCACTTTTTGAAGCTGTACAATGAATGTTCTTCCTTTAAAGCTGTATTAAGTATAAAAACATTCTTACAAGACATAATCATGAAAAGTTTGAAATTTAAATGCAAACGTGCACCACACTGCATTTTCTTTGTAAGTTACATACTATAAATCTACATAGATTACATACTATAAATCCACATAGAGATAAAAAGTAACATTCAGTACCAAAGTGTTTAAGTGCCAAGTGTTTACTTCATAATTCTTCTGCACAAAGGAGGAGGAAAGTTTATTCTCTGGGTTAGATTTCTGCCACTAGTTCTCTGAATTGCTTTATGGTGAGAACCAATGGGGGGGGATCGGGGGGGGAAAGGAACGTGGCTGAAGACACGGGAGAAAAAAAGAACTGAAGCAGAACCAACCTGATTGCTCTAAACTGTAGCTGAAGTGCACTCCTGGGGAGAAGGCACTCTTTCAACTCCATATATGAAAACAGATCTTGTAACAGCAAAAGCTGATAAGGACAGGTTCTGGTTAATAACAATTTCCCATACTGATTAACTACTAGTTTTTCAAAAGCTTTTTTTTGGTGTTAGTATCACATAAACCAAAAGACATGCAAACAAAAAGAAGCATCCCATAAACTAACCCTGTAGAATCCTAAACCGACAATGTCTATGGAACTACTGATGGTTTTAAAAACAAACAAATATACACACACACCCACACACCCCCCCATGCTGGTGACCCCCTCCACCATTTACAAACATGACAAGCTTTTGTATTGCTACCTGGGAAAGATATTTCTTAGATGTACACAAAGGATGCACAGAGAGTATAAATCACGTAAACCCAAGTGCAGCGCACAAAAGATTAAAGCAGAGGAGCTTTATACACAGTTGGTTTTCCAATAACCCCAACAGGAACACTCTCTCCAAAAAAACTAACTATAGCTACGGGGACACGCGCGCACACACACGTATATGTGTGTTTATAGCCACCTGCTCTTTTCCACAAAGATATCAGGCACACAAAGAAGCAAATCGATACCTTTTCTCTCCTAAACAGTCAACACATGTCCCAATCTGTGGCCACTTATTGCTGTTGTGCTTTAACACACCTCCACATTCACAGTTATTTACACAAGATAAGAAGTGCTGGTTTCCAGAGCTGTCCTTTTTTGTGAAGCAGGATGAAGAGCATGAAGCAGGATTCTCATGGGTCAATGATCAAATAGGATAAATGCAGTTATGTTGGGTTTTTAGAAGAACGCAACGATGTGATTGTGTTTTAAGAGTGCAACCAGCAGCCACCAAATAATCTTACAAGATTGGAAGATCTCATCTTCGAGCATGTTGTAGGTAATTGCCTTGTAGGTTTTAAGTGAGGATTGCTCAACATGCAGCCCAAAGACCAAATGTAGCCTGCAGAGTCCTAAAATGTGGCCCACAGATGCCCTGTCCTTGTGACTGCTAGAGAAGGACAAAGCTGATCAACAGAAGATTATTTTGTATTGCTGACAAATACAATCAAACATTTTCTTTTTGCCGCTCCAAGCTGCATGTGCAAAACAATACTATGATTGTATGAGCTAACATCTTTTACACTGACTGTCATAAATGAGTTAAAGGTAACCCTGCATTTTAAAAACTGTACACTCTAACTTCACCATACTGAGGTCTGGGTATTTGCCTGTGTAGGTACATTGACTGGCCAAACTATTCTCAGCTAATTTTATCTGCATGCATTTTATTCCAGAACAAATGCTCAGTTGGGAAAATACATAATCCTGGAAAAAACAAAGCAGTACTGGAATGACTACCCCAGAACTGTTACTCAGTTTTTACCAGGCAGAGAAGGCTCTGAAGTATTTTTCACTCTATGTCTTCTTAAACATTATGAAGTGGAAAACCCAGAAAAGCATATAACTTGTTTGGCAAGTTGTTCATATATATGTGTGTTACATATGAACATATATATATATAAATGTGTGCCTGTGTAGCAGCACCATATGCTTGTTCATCTATAATTTTCAGTTGTCTCGATTTTAATCAGTAGGTTTACCCCACAGAGGAAAAAAAAACAAAGACAGAACTATGGATAGTACTTCTTGTACTGAAGTGCTGCATTCTGAAAAGTATGTTCATTTGAGCACATGTACCTTCCAAGAGCCAATAAAATTTTTTAAGAAGCAGAGTTCTCCTTTCAAAAACAAATATTTATACTTCTCAGAGTAAAGCCTCACAAAGATAAGTATTTTTTTCCTTGGACGAGAATGTTTTAAGCACCTGTTGTTGAGGTCAAACTTGTATAGGCAAGAATATTATTGGGATAGCTACATGCATGTCATTGCAGAACAGCTTGCTGAACATTTCAAAATGAGATGGGAAGCCCTTCATGCTTAAATCAAATTTAACCCACAAAGAACATCCAAACATTTTCCTAGCCTTATTATTCAACAGCTGATATAAAATAAACTTGGGACATCTCATTCCTTTTTCAGGGCAGATGTTTCCACTGCTGACTGCAACAGGATGCCTTACAACCCTGTCTACAGCAGATAGGAATCATGCAACAAACAGATCGCTAGCTAGACAGATGGGGAGATGTTAATTCTGCTGGTCAGGTGAGGAGTAAGCACTGGTTGTGCACACTAGACAGAGCTGTAGGGTTGTATCTGTTCTAGAAAACACTAACTGGACTTCAGTCATCAGCAGTGGAGAACGAACAAACCACTCCCCTGAGCATGACCTCTCCAACACTTTCTGCCTCACCAGATGAAGTTAAATTCAAGAGTTCAGCTGCTACTTGTAGAGAAAATGAAGAAGATATACTAGCCATCATTCTCTGTAGCATAAACTTAGATATGAACTAAAGGAATCTCCTTAAAATGGATCTGTAAACAACTCAGAGTTGTACATCAGGCTCTATCAAGAGCACTGCTTAGATTTTAAAAAATCTTTATCTATCAACTTCCTCTGTCCAATCACAATGCAAAATAATGATCCACAGTAACAGAATGAGGAGGGTGGTGGTGCGCCTAATAGTCAGGTTACACATTCCTAATTTGACTTGGTTTTAGCGTCGTTTGGCAAAGCCACTTGCAAATCAAAATTACTCAATTCTGTTAAGAGATCTTGATTTAAAACCAATTAATTTAACTTTAAACAAATTACTGCAAGTGTGTAGCTAATAAATTTATTAAAAAAAATTATGAACAAGCAATTTATTTCCTCCTATTTTTAAAGATCTGAGTGACTACTCACGCTGGGGGGAAATTCCATGAGGCAGAAAACACGAGGTCTCGCCCAGCGGAACCACACAAGCAGCAGGATGGCATGCTCCACCCAAGGACGTTCCTGTGCACTGAAACGATCACAGCCCTGTAACGTAGAAGAGCAAGCTGCGCTGCCTTTAATCATACTGCTGTTCATGAAATGCGCTCTTCCTGGCTCACTGCCAGCCAGGTTTGATGCACTTAAATTCAGCAAAGAATTTGGCCCAAACAATAATTCAAAACCAAAATGCCAAGACTGACTTTACACCTTGAAAGTTTTGTTTATTCCTTTGGCTAGAACTTGTTTCAAGGGCAGCAATGTTATGCATGCTCTGTGTAATTATACCTAAGATTATATATTATACATAGGATACAGGCGATAGTCAGGCATGCCATTTTTTTTAAATGAGGCATTTTCATATGTTATGTTCCTGTCTGCTATCAAGAAGCTCTGCCAAATTCTTACAGTCTACTTGAACAGAAGGAAACTATTACCTTATCAGCAGCAGATCATATTTCCCTAAAATACATGAAATTAAAATCCCACTAGAAAATCCCACAGGGAAGGGAATGGCTCCCTGACGCCCTACTGCTAGACATGAGAGAATTGGACATTTTACTACAAGATTAACAATATGTGGAAGCAATAGTTTTCCAACATCTCCCCTTGCCAACAAAATAATAGCGTCAATTGGCTCTAGAATGACCCACGTGTAAGCTGTCTTCAGTCAAACACATTGCATTTAGACAACACAGAGAACAAGTACTCTCAAGGGGTCTCACTAAAAAAAAAATGCCATAGATGCTAGATTGCTACTTGAGAAGGACACATACATAGCAAGAGGAGACAAAATCATGGCATCATACTTTTCATCCTGAAGAGAGAACTCACATCTGTTAAAACACATGCCCATATCATTCCAGTTTGTAAATGTAGCAGAATCACCATCTCAGAAGAGAAGCTATTCCAAGGGAAACTAGTTGACCTGGCTAGAAACGAGGACCAGAGACTGAAGACTTGGAGGGAGGGGAGCAGGGGGGAGTTCCGTGCCACAGTGGAGCTGCTGTAATAGCCCTCCTTTTTGGCAGTGAGAGTTTCTACCATGTAACCTCAACCCATACTCCCCAACGTCACCACATTCACATGTTCTCTTTTGCACAGTCTCTGGTGTTCACCCAGCCTGGCACAAAGCCTATTTGATGCACTAAACTCACCCAAACACTCACTGGCTCCAAAGGATAACATGAAAGCAGATACATCATGTTCTGGCAAGTTAGGTGAGTTGTGCCATGTTACCAAAGGTCCAATGAGCCTTCCACGAGGAAGATCCACCCAGCTGCGGAAGGAACTACATGTCCTTTTTTAGGCAGCAGCAAGCCTACTTATGGATCTACTCATCCATTAGAATCTTAAGCATGGATCTACTTATCAATACCATGCACCTTCTCCCTCATATACCAGCTTACAGGGAAGCTTCCAGTGGCCAAGCCCTGGAAAGAGGGTGGTTTTGACTGATGCAGAAGTGTGCCGCACACAGCCGGCTGTGCTCTGGGCTGCACCGTGTCACAACTCAGCTAGATACTCTGTGTCAGGGCAGCAATTTCTCTGCCTGAAATAGTAAGTGATGAAAAGATAACTCCATTACACCTGACATCTCTGGTTACCTTGCATAATAATTGCGGGACTACTACCTCCAACCAAACAGAACCCCACCTTCAAGAGAGTAACACAGGCTGCAAACCCTATAGCTCACTACGCTCAGGATCCCTCATAAGTGGTGCTTCTCCTGAACCCTAGTGGCTGAAGAAAGTGCGCAAGCTAAATCCAGATTGGTTTTTGAGCAGCCCTCAATGCCTTTGCTGTGATAGGATTCCATTCTACTCCACAGAGGTGGTTTGAGAAGGAGGGACACCTGGAAAGCAGCCTACCACATGCTGAGGGCAAGCCCCTGGAAAAGGGCTGCAGGCAAGCCAAACTGGGGCCAGCCGCAGCGAAGGAGAATCAAGATTTCAATAGTATCTCGCACAAAAATGTTTTGAGATGGCACAAACAAAATCAACAACCACCCTTTGACATGTAACATCAGAAAAGGAAAAATGGCATCTGATATCAACCATTACGGGATAACATGAGTTAGCTTAGTGGTGGGTGGTGAAAACAATTTTATCAACAACATTACGTAATCACTATGGATATGTTTATTCTACAAGTGCATCCCACATTTCTTGATAAACAAACTGGCATTCAAATCTCCAGTACTTTTGCCTGCAATCAGACAAAAATACACTTAGAAAAAGAGGGCAAATATTACGTCATTGTACTTCAACTGGCATAACAAATATGGCAGGCAACTGAGATGCAAGTGTTAATGAACAGCAAAGTAGCAGATGTACTAGCACTAGTTTCATGGAGAATAACCAAGTGTTACTAGATTGGCTTAAGGAATGCACTTTATTGTTTACATACCAGAGGCTTTCTGAATGCATTTTCTTCTCATTCCTTCCCCCCCCCCCCACTTTTTAAAATACTTACAATTCAAACTCGAACAACAAGAAAAGCAATTCATACCCAAAAATTTGAGGAAGAAGTCACGAACAAATATTATATCACTTCACACTGATATATTTGTTCAATAGGTACATAAAAATAAAGAATAGCACATCACAGAAACAACAGTTTCAGTAAGACCGTGCAGCCCAACAAGATGACACATACAGTGTCTTAAAAATGATCTAAAACATTGCTGGATACTCAAAGAAAATCACATTCTACCACATAAGATGGAATATGGTTTCTAAAAAGAGACATGAAGGAAAATCAGGTTATTCAGAGTATGCTCTGAACTGAGCTCTCTACAGTTTGTTTCCTGCCACAGAACTCGCACACAAAAAATGCCTCCTCTCTTCCAGACACCTTCTTCACTTTTGCATAAAATAATTCTGTACTTGAATTTGAGTAATGAGATAAAATGAGAATGTTTTCCAGCTATACTGTGCAAGCATGAGCAGATTTCCAAGGAAATATTTATTCAGAGATTTTTACGAAGAAATATTGAACATGTTATCCTTATGGCACATTAGTTTCCTCTAGATATTGAGCAACATATGCTTATGTATCTCAGAGTCAAATGCAGTAGAAACTGAGCATTTTGATCTACGTTACCCAGTAAGTAGGTAATGTTTTACTGCTATGGCTATCAGAATTAAGACATAAGAAAAACATGCAAGTATGATCTTTACATAAAAGTCAGCAGCTAAAATCATCTTTAATCCAGAGCCTTCATTGCTCGAGCCCTCCTTCTGAAGCCAGCATGCACCAGATTACTCTAATCCCTTCCTATAGCCAGAGGGCAGAGAAGATACCTATAAATAAGAGTCAAGATAAGATATACCGCACTTGGGTTTTCACCACGTGTGCTTGCTGACAGTAAAGAGTCTTCACAATTGTCTCCCAAATGCTTGCATGTCACTACTTGCTTAGAAGATGGTGATGCATCGTGGGAATAAACAGTGCATGTTTATGATCATGAAACACCGTTTGACTCTCTCAAACTAATGGTCATTGCAGACTCATGGTGGGATTTTCAGATTTCTCCCTTGTCTGAAAAAAACAGCCCGGCATAATTTCACAGTTGCAGAGGTACTAGAGTCCCAGGCTGGAGCAGAGGATAATCAGTCTATCCACAAAAATCCCCGTATTAGATAAACCAGTTGCACAGGTGTGAACTGGCATGAAAGCCTTTAAGATTACAAGAAGAAATAGAATACCTGTAGTTAAAATAGTGTTGTAAATGTCGAGCAGTGTAGGTAAATAGCTAGGCTTTGAAATTTTAAGAAGGAAGGAAACCAAGTGGGGAAATAGAGACCTCCAATGAATTCTATTCTTGAGCTAAGCAGACACAAATCCCTCTACCTCTATGCTTCCTGACGTTTTAGCATCCCTCTGGCTCAATTTTCTTTTTCTTTGTGGATGAAACAGTGGTAGAAAGCAGTCTCTGAGAAAGGTGCATTCATGCTTCCAAAGTGGACAATTAAAACTAAGTAGGGAGGAGCTGCAGAAGCAGAGAAGGGGTAGGTGTCCAAACTCCATTTTGAAGAATGGAGTGCTGGGGATGGAGGGCAGGGAGAAAAATCATCATATTGAATACGAAGTACAGAGCGGCAAAAAGAAAGTGATGTGATGGCCCGAACTACTACTGGCCTAGGGGTAGCTATTCCTTCCCATCCTTATCTTTTAAATACAGTTCCTTTCTGTTATCCTTACCACTAAACATGGGGGAAGGAAGAGGAGGTGGGGAACGACAACTCACACACCTGAGGAAGCAGAGTGCTTCCCCATTGTCCGTGTTTACTACACGTCCTCACGCTGACCCAACGTGGGAGCAGGAACCAGAGCAAGCACTGACTGCTACTTCAGCTGCCGCCACCACTCGAGAAGTGCACCTGGAAATCACAGCCTCAGAGTCAAACCTGCTTCCTGGCCAGCCTGCACAGGGTGCAGAACAGATGAAAGTTCAAGGGTGTCATTTCAAAAATACCTTTAACCAGTGCTACCATGAAAAGCAGCTGTACCCCGTCTGTTCCACCTGACTGTTCATTCATATCCCCAGGTCACCTTCCCTCTCGTGCTTGCATAAATACGGGTGTGGAAAGGAGAACAAACAGCAACTTTTTTTTTCCATACTAGATTAGTTACAACTCGAATCAGCTCCCTGATCTGATTCACTGTCTGACCATGCAAACGTTCATGCCAGTATAAGCAAAAACATTGCAGGGACAGAACAAAAGGCCAGAGGTAGCAATAGAGCAGGACCAATTCTTTTGGAGATTACATCAGCTTAAAAGTGTTTGCAAATCCAAGCTCTGAGACCATAAATGTTTGCATCTCAGCCACTTAATGCCTCATGTTGAAAATCCTGCAGAAGAATTGGAAAAATGTGAAAGTGATGACTTTGTCTGTAGATATATGAAATAAAGTGTAGTAATAGGTTTGTGTTATTTTTGGTATTGCCTTGAGTTCCTAACCGTGTTATTTAGCAAAATTAGTAAATGTTAGCACATTAGACAGCTGAAGTAGACGAACGCACGAGTACATATATGCAATAACAATTACAAGAGTGAACAGCATAAGCTATAAAATCTTTGGACTCTCTGAAACCACAGTAAGAAAGATCCTGCACGAAAGGAACTCCTCAGTCCCTGAACACCAAATAATATCCCTTCAGTCATCCGTCTAACAAAGGACGCTACTGAACCACAGGGTAAGCATTTAGGTTCTTATGGTATTAGCTACCCACATCATATGCATGTTCTGCCTTGCCAGATGGTCTGTAATCTGGTCTCCCTTGAAGTTGAAAGCCTCACATTAAAACTCCTAATTGGGGTAATATATTCACAGAGTAATGACCTCAGTCAGTGTTAGTCAAAGTGGGTTACATCATCCAAAAGGATCATGAGAAAGCTCTAAGGCAATCGGTAAGAGCTAGAAAAAAAAACCTGCTGTATTTGCAAAAAACTCATACAAATATATAAAATTATAGAAAATGTGTGATGATAATAAAACCAAGTTATACTTAAACATATTGACACCAAAAGCAAGTTCCTCAAGTCTGAGGGAGTGTTTTACAATTTCAAACTGCTCACAGCCAACTCTTACCCCTCTGTGGAGGCGAAATTGAGTTTCCACCAGCAGTTAAGGAAAGCAGGCTTTTCTCAGGTTTGTATGGGAGAAGGGAAGGTAAAGGACTAAGATAATTAGACAGATGGGGAAAATATTAATGCAAGATGAAAGAATCAATGGGCCTTCAAGCCTCAAACATTTTGCTGAAATAAATCCAGCCAGAAGGCATTGAACATGAAACGTATTCAGTCACCTCTCCCTACTTAACACATGGGAGCAGATTTCTTCCCAAGGCACTATCCCTCAAGCTGCCATTTATGGGTCCTGAAATCCAACTTTATCCAACCTGTTTTTCAGGCATCTATCCATTTGGTCCTTCTCCTAGCAGTGGGTGCAGTTTTTCTTTGTCCAGTAAAAGAGAGAATTAACAAAATTATAATTATACAGGTGAAAGAATAAAGAAGTCTTCCTTGTTCTAATGTATCCCTGTCCTGACAGAGAATTTTAACACTTCAAATCCAGAAAGCATATTCAAACACATCTGAATTATTACACTGCTAATAAAGCAGTAAGCAGGTGCAAAAACTGCCTTCTAGAAAGGCTTTTCCCCCCCTAATTATTAGTGACCTCCATACGAGAGATTTCAATAGCATCAAAACAACACACACATCCCAGTCAGATGAAGTAGAAGTTATCTCCACATTTGGCACGTCAGACTAATGACCTGCTTATTAGACGCTTAGGCAGTTTACCTCCCAGCAACTCAAGAGTACTCTCACCAAAACACTGCAGAAAATACAGCGTACAAAACTAAAACATACCCCTTTACAGAAGAAGTTGTTTCACTGAAATTGCTACACAGCGACACATACATTATTATAACAGAAACTAAATGCACTACTGACCAATGGATGGAAACCACTTCAAGTATACCGAAGTGCACCACTTTGTCATCCATAATTCGCATTAACGTAATATGAAGAAACCTAGCTAATCACACTTATTTGTCCCGGCCACAGAAAGCCACATGTACAGACAGATATACACAACTCTTCTCTATTAAGTGAAGCATTAGTGTTTGCAGTATATTAACAATTGCCAAGAGAATTCCTGTCAAATGCCAAGAATGCTGTCCAAGCCTCAACACTTTACATGTGTGTGAAGCAGAACTTCAACCCATGGACAGATTATAATATGCAGGAATTCACCTTTAATGCACAGAAATAGCATTTAAACATAAGGAAAATATTTAATCTCTTTCAAATAAAAGGCAACAAAACTAAAAGGCTGAGATTTTTAGAACTGATTAAAAATTTTGAGCATGTATGGAATAAAAGAGCACAATTATCAGAGCAGTGATCTGAAAGCACTTTCAAAATGCTCAGAAATGCAGATTGCCTGCTCAAAATTTTATAGCTTTAAGTTTTATAGATTTGGCCAAAGCAGAAGTTAAAGACAAGTTTCCTCTTGTTAATAGCATTTAGAATCAGAAGCAAATCCTTTTCTTTCTTCACCTTTTGAATTTGATCAGGTATGTCCCTATTTTTTAAAATTCAGAAACGTTTAACACCACACGTAAGATCAGAGGACTCTCATTGTTATTCCAATAACACAGGGCTATAAAACCCCAATTGAAGTTACTGGATGGGATTCAGTTCAAGATTAGGTGTCTGTCTGCAGGTGTTCAATAAGCACAGTAGATGTCTAACGTGTCATTCTAGTTATCAGAGTTCCAGTCCAACCCAACCAAAGGAGCTTAAATCAGCTCATCTTCAAAGCAGACACCCAGCCAGGCAGCTACATGACACTTTACATTACATTGGCTGTACTGACTGGATAGCTACTGACTACAAAAGCAGCTTAGACGTCTCAGAGTTTATTCACTTGCCCATACATTTGAGATGCCACAGGGTAACAAGCCTCATCTCCAACTTTGTTCCAGAAGACCACTGGTCTCTTACCGTCCATGCCATATCTACTGACCTAGACATATCTACAGTTGTCTCTGCTAACCTAAAGCATCTCAAATGGCCATAGACACCTTACTATTTTTTAAGTAAGTACACAGCACTGCTAGCACAGATGCAGGCACCTATATTCGGGTACTGATCTTAAATAGAATCTCTTCTATTATCTTATTAAAAATAACTTCTGAGAAAATAGAAAGAGGTATCAATTAATATGGAGCAACACACATAAAAAGAAGATACAAATGCTTTCAGGAATTTATTCATTTTGATAAGTCTAACAAGCACTGTATTTCAAATTTTGCTATAGTTTTGTATGGTTTAGACATAATTCCCATGCAATTAAAAATATATGTAGAAACAGACATACTCATTTTATATCAGAAGATTTTGTTGTAAGCCTTTTAAAGCCAATAATGTTATACCAAAGGGCAATTTTTTCCCAGCATCTGAATTCCCCATTCCCTGTCCAATTACTACAAAATATAGCATTATTTACAGCCTGAAATGTATTCTACAACATTCTTAGAACTACAGTACATTTTCCAGACCGCATATACAAGTTACAAATACCCCCCCCATACACTCCATACTACCTTATCTACAACAGTTCCTTTCAGTAGTTAGACTGAAGCCAGTTTTTATTACTCGTATCAGACTATCTCCACCAGCGTGCATTGCTGAATATTTAATAGTCACCAAAGATCATACACTTTACAGATACCAACAGATGTAAACCATCTTTATTTACTACACATTACCTGGACTTCTTCCACAGGAAAAGATGAAGAGACACATGAAAAATTTTGAGCCAGCTATAATACATCTGCAACCATCCCCAACAAACCCATGCACACAAATGGGATAATTTGTCTACTGAAAATCAGAAATTATTACTTTAACTACACTTCTCTCAAGAAATCTTTCCCTACTCCCAGTCATGCTTTAAAAGCTTCTTAGAAAAGTCTAATCATGATGAGCCTTCTTATTATAACCAATATGGCAAATTGGAAAATACTTACGATTGATGTGATCAATATAGTATACACCAATCTGAGGATCATATGCAGCTTCCCATCCCCATGGTAGTTCATCCCCAACACAATCCGCAAATGACAAGGGCTTTGTTAACCTAAAAACAAAGAAACAAGTTAATGGTAGAGCTTATCTCTCTTTCATACATGTTTGTTATTCATATTAATTCCTATTATGACAAAAGCTAAAGAAAGATAGCAGGGAGAAATGAGAGCAAGTTGTTTTCTCCCTCTTAAAGTTTAGGCTCTTGATTGTTTTTCCTCTATTCCATCCTTCTGAATTCATTAACTCCAAGAACATAATATAAGTTATTGCAAATGTTTTTCAGTACAGGCACTCAAGTGAGAAATTCACTGTAACATCTTTCACATTTGACAGTTTAAAATTAAACAATAACCAATAGCTTTTTAGGAAAAAAAAAAAAAAAAAAATCTACACTCCTATTTGTCCCCAGAAGAACTGGACCCTTCGACCTTGACTCTGTGATGAAAGCACAAGATTTCAAGGTCATCTTCTTTAATGACCACAGACAGGAAATTCAGAAAAAAGAATACAACCACCTAAGACGCAATTAGCAGCACTTATAAATCCATGTACTTGAATAAAATAAGCAGCAGTGTGCATAGAGTAGACATTTTATAAGTAACATTTAATGGGCCTTAGATGTTTACATGGTGCTTTTTTAGGAAGACAGACAACTAAAGTTTTTCATTTTAATAATGCAGCACCTATTTGTTACAAGAAATAGATTGATAACAATAATACATGGGCTCTTTCCCAACTGAGGCTCACCAAAGCTCTACATCATCATCTTTTTGCCCTGTTTTTTTTTTTTTTTAAAGAAATGATTGAGTTTACTGTTGATAAACCCACAGATAAATGCCATGTCTGATATACTGATATATTTAATAGGAAGAACAAGAGATTTAAGGTTTTATTGTCACTGTAGTAACAATAATATTAGTACATATCCAGAGTTTAAAAAAAAAATCCTCAGAGTAAGATTATCAAGAGCAGTTTGTGGGACACACAAACATCATCTCCTTTGCTCACTGCCACTTAATTTCTATCACCTAAGACTGTTTTTTCATCTCATCATTAAAATTCTATACAAATAAAAAGCCAACAGTCTAATTCACATATGCTTTTCTGTGTTTCAGTATTTTTTCTTCAATTAGTTTCTGACCAAAAGAAACTGGTTTATTGACATTTTTGTGAGGAATGAAAAAGAATAGCACATTTTACTTTCTACAAAATGAATCGGCTTATTTTGTGTACAAAACACCAGACAGAAAATACTTTACAAAACTATTGAATTAAATTCTTCATGCAGCTGAGAAAATAGAAATTTGAGCACAGGTTTGATTTAGAAATCATTGTCCCACAAATATATTATTATTATTGATGGATCTGACCTACTAATTCTTTAAGTAGGGCAACACTTTATTCCTCCAAACTAGTGTTGCAAAAATACAAAGAACCAAGCTCTTAAGATCCAAAACCTTTGGAACTGTGATTTTTTTTTTCCAATTTATTTTTTTAAGATTGTAAGTGTGAATCCACTTCCTCATATTTCTCCAAAGTTTACAACATAATCCTATGAAGGTTACTAATGCTTCATTTGAGGTCCTGGACACATTCACATGTCTAAGGCAAATTCGCCAATTTATTGCCACTTACAAACTGCTATGCAAAACCACCAAACACACTGAAAACTTACAAAATTCAGGTGAGATTACCAATGTGGAATCACATCTGGATCACTAGGATAAAAAATACGGATTGTGAGCAGCACAAGAAAGGTATGAGAGAAGTTCTGTTTATTGGGAGAGATTCTCCATGAGAATGGCCAGCCACAGACACTTTTCTCAGTTGAGTGACAAGGTGTAGCTTCTGTAGTACCTGTTCTTCTCAACCTTAACTACTATATGCCGCCTCACAGTCCAAGAGCTCCTTTTCTAAAGGAAATCTTAACTGGACACGACCCATCCTCCTCATTATGATGCAGGTGAGGACATCCCACTGAAGGTGACTGGGGTAAACTCCCCAGCGATCTCCGGGGAGAGACCAGGTCTGTAGTAAGCCAAGTCTACCCATTGTATCCTCTCCCACTGCCGACATACATTTTTAAATCCAGACATGGCACTGCTCTGAGAAGGACCTCTCCAGAAACCCCAGCTCAGACCTGCCACACTGCTCCTCACCCTCCTCCTCCTCTCAGGGCAGCAGAAGCTGTGCTGCCACAGCCAGGACGGCAGCTACGCGGCTCGGCAGGCTAACAGCTGGCCCACAAAGCTGCAGCTGCCTAGCACTGCCGTATCAAATACACCTGCCCAAATGCTACCTACTAACAATTACCACTATCACCTCAAAGATAACTGTTTTGTTTGTCAATAGTAACAGCCACACAGAAAGAGATGGCTCTTAGGAAAGCAGGGGAAGCCTTTTAAAGCCAGGATAATGCACACAACCACAGCTTCAGCCAGGCTGTCCACAGCACACAACGGACTGAACACAGGGCACCCATGCCAGAGAGTTCCCAGGCCACTACTGCTCAGAGGAAGCATCCATCACGTAAAAGCAACAGCCCTTCAGTGAGTTTGGTTACTCATGTGAACCTGTGCCAACTACTAGGGCTCATCTTGCTGTGAAGAAAGTCCTGCCTTAAATCAAATTAGATTACAACAGCGGATTTTCAAAAAAGATTTCTTAAACTGAATAAAAATCAAAGTTCAATGTCATCCTTAGCCATTATAATATTAACTCAAAACACAAGTCTCGCAGTTCAAGGAGTAAAAATATTTTAAATACTGTGTAGCAAAAGAGGGATCATAACAAACTAGTGTAAACATGCCCAGATGGCATCTAATACATTCATTTAGAACTCTCCATAAGCATTTAATACTTTCACCAAAGATACACACCACAGTTAGCAACAGTCACAAGATGTGATTTTTAAACCACCTCTACAACAGGAAGGATATAATCCCAGTACTATCCTGGCTTTTCATCTACACTCCACACCAATTTTATTTTTAATTAAATGCTGACTACTTACTATTATAGCTCATTCTGTAGGTTAGACTGCAGACCACTCTGGCCATGCGGATGTTCTGTCCAGGTGTTATCACCTGTCAGAAATCGGACACCGTGAGAATGAATAGCAGCCGCTCTCTCACCCCAGACACTCCATAAATTAAAACGACACTAAAAAAACTGTGGAAAAATACTTGAGTGACCCACTCTAGACCTTAAACAAAAGAAGAAGAGGGAGACAGAAGCCCTGAAGTACAGGCAGTACTGGACAAATACTGCTCTGCTGGATCATGCTTGGACATCACAGCCTTAAGATCTGAACTATGTCAGCAGAACTGCTCCTAAGTGGATTTTTAAATAATGAAGAGGTTTGTACATAACAAGATCACAATTACTTAAGAGTGTTACATCCCCATGACTCCCTTTTTTTGTTCCAGAGTCTTTTAATAGCACAAGATTTTTGAGACCAACACGGACTTTTACAACTGAGCAGCAATCCCCACAAGGTGATATCAGACTGCTTTAGGGCCTCGGAACTCTCTCAACATAAAAAGTATTTATTTTCAAAACATGTATGGCAAATGGATGAGATTAACATGATATGAAGATAAGTAAAATGCAAGAGAAAATCTGCAAGACAAAAGTTGAAATCAAAGAGAGTTAAGATATGTAATTGGAAAGGAAATAATACCTAGCAGCAAGGACTGAAGGAATCTTGCCTGTGTGAAGATCATTATCTGGGACATAATAACCTATGATAGATGGACTGCCATTACATTCATTAACCGTGACCCAAGAAAAATGAGGTTTATTGCACCATAATAGAGGATTAAGTGCTGCGTCTCAGGGCACTGATATTCTGACGCAGTTTATAATACTTTTTCAGTTTGTAGTCATCAATTTACATGTTCTTAAAAGAATGCTGATACTCTAAAAAGGATGACTTAAAGTCCACATTTAATATACTATGAAGTTCAATTAGTTAACAAAAGGTGGGAATTTTTTGATGCATATCATTAAGCTCAAGTATTCTCACCTATGAGCACTTTTTTTTTTTAACCTTACAGAACTCCTTCCAAGTGAAGACTAATTTGTTAGCCTTTAGCTCATATATAACATTTTTATCTACTCAAACCTATATGGCTGCAACACTGCCGTTTCACCATACAGATTGAAGTGTACTCCCCAGACCAGAGAATAAGCAGCAGGTGTATATAAGGAGAAGTGGCTACTGTTAAGAAAACCAGGAAGCATTCTGTAATTCCATTATGTAAAGAGTATATAATTATGTTATTGCCAATCACTTCACATACACCCTGGGAAACCTAAGAGACAAATACAGCTTACAAATTGTGAAGCTGTATTACCACCTCAAATCCACATTTTTCTTTCAAAATACAAAGTTAGCTAAGACCTTAAAATGTAGATTCTACAATGATATATGTGTTATCATTAACAGTTGCTATTGCATCTGCAGCTATGCCTATAAGAATAAGTCTGTATATGCATCTAAAGTTAATAAAGAGGCCGATGATACGGTAAAATGGAAACTTAACTACAGACTGATGGATTGTCAGTGCAATATTGTTCCATTTGGACAACTCTTTGCACTTTCTTGCTTGAGGTACTCCCTAGACTACAAAAATATGTACAAGAAAGGTTTCTTCCTAATGTTAGAGTCCACAAAAAATGAGACATTTACTACATATACTAGTGAATGCTGTCGTTCTGTCAAGATACGGACAACCCATGGTATTTCACACTTTTGTGATCTGAGATCATCAATGTGCATGTTCTTAAAAATGTGTATGTATATATATACACATACACACATGTATGTATATACACACATACACATGCACGCACAATTTTCAACACATTGTTCTATGCAAAAGTAGTGCTGCATTCTGCTGTATTCCTTCTCCGACTCCTTTTTTTTTCCTCCAAAATCTGTTCAGGATGAAATAAATTACAACACTGAAGCAGAGGTTACCCATATTATGATTAGGTCCCTACTTTATCACCAGGAAACTCTGGTCTTTGTTCTCTTCTGAACTCAGCTGACACCAGCATCACTGACCTCCTTAGCATACTTCCAGACCTGATTTTATCCACACTCGGAAGTACTATGTGAGTACAGCTTGAGATGTTTTGCTTAGATAGAACTATTTGCGTCAATTTTGTAAGACTGCTTTATTGTGATTTATGATATATGTGATGGAGGGTGTGGGGAAGAGAGAAAGGTTACAGCAGGCAGATCTGAGAAAACAGCAGTGTGGGAAGCCGGGGGGGGAAGACACAGACCAAAAAAAAAAAAAAAAAAAAACCAAAAAACAAAAAACCCACCAAAAAACCAACCTACCACAAATCTGAGGCTCTTCTATTCCTCAATTAGAAAGGAAGAAAATGCAGGTTGGTAAGAGGTACATTAAAACTACCTGAGAATTATGAACAGGTTAATTTTAATCTCTTTCAAAATGACTTCCAAGAATACCTCCTTTGCTGTGTGGTTCCTGACATATAGTTAAGACTCACGAGTTTTTAATTCAATTGAATTCAATGAATTATAACTAAGGTCAATGTTCAACTTCTATAGCAACTTTGACATGCATTTGAAAACTTTCTCTAAATCCCAGTTATCCCCTACCCAAAATGACGCCACGTTCTTTGCCACATAGCAAGATCTTGTGTGAAACTTACATGAAGTGTTGCACAGATTAAATTTCACACCCATTCATTCTTGTACACAGAATCGTATATCATGATGTACATTGCATATTATTTATTTATTCTTACTATGCAGTACTTGCTATTACTTTTTTTAAACAGACTTCCAGACATTCTGAAAAACATACCTCTTCTCCAGACTCTAGAAATTGAGAAGACAAAACACAAGTTACTATTTAGATGTGCAGGAACGAGCACCTATTAAAACACAACTGAAGAAACCCAATGATGGAAAGACTACATGCACACTTACATGGAATCTGGCTCATTTAACTACATACACCCTTACAGAAGGGGGCACAGATGACTTACAAGTAACAAAATACAATAGTAACACGACTTCTTCCTCTGAGAGCTTCCCCACAAATATTTTCAGTTAGCACAGTAACACAGAATAGGAACATATGATCAATGTCAGCTAATTTCTTATTTTATTTTGCAAAAGGACAACTGAAAATATTTACTTCTTATTTTGATCCAGTAGCTCAAGAGCAGCAAATGTAAAAATTTAAATCAACTGAACCAGCAAAGAAATGTGTAAGAGGAAGAAAGATGTTCTAAATTCTTCACTAGAACGCCTGAGTTGAGTTTGAGTTGGCTCTTAAAATCAATTCAACTCTTACCCAACTTTCTAATGCTCTAGGCATTGTGACTTTGAAGAATCTATAAACGTCTTCTAATCCCATCCCAAATACGGTCCCAAATGTGGATTTTACTCCTTTCAGACACCCAAGATGGATTTCTTATATAAAACTCAGGCGTGCAATTCATCTCATTAACTGCAAAAGTTAGTTATCTAACCTAAATTACTCCTTTAGGTTCCCTAGAGAGACTGATTCAGCACATCTATTTAGACTGAAGAGGAATCACACTGAAGGTTTCCCCTCTTTTTCTACCGCCTACAGGAGGAGTCTGAATGCAAGGCTCCTTAGCCTACACAAGGTAACTAAATTTAAGCGGGATGGGTACTATACCAGGCAGCAGACAGAGTGCATACAGAACGGCAAAAGAGACCAAGCTGTAGCTCCACACCGCAAGTCACAGTTAAAGAGAGGCGTTGCCGCTCCCTATGGCTGAGTTCAGTAGCCATTAACAGCATAAAAGTTACAACACATCGGGAGGGCAATTTTCTCTTCTACAAATTACAGTGGCAGAAGCTGCAACAAAATGCACTTACTTTCTATTATTAATACTGCTGACACTTTCCTAATGTTAAAAAGGGGTAACTGGGCTGTTTACCTGTAGAAAGGGGCAGAATTTGCATGCCCACAAAATACCCTTTTGCCATAGTCTTTGTTCATTCAAGTCTATAAACTAGCAACTCCCACGCACAATTTCTCTCTCCAGAAAGCTCATTCATAAGTCTGCTGACAGACAGGATTTCAGCTTCTAAGCACCATGTTCTTAACACAGTAGTGCCTCCTGTTCAGATATCAGGCCAAGACATTATGTACAACCTTTGTATTGCTTAGGTACGTTCTCTTTTAACAAGGGTATTATTAAGATATACTGCCACTTTATTATGGGTATTATTTTGAAAGAGTACCTAAGTGGACACCAGTACCACATTAGAACACATCAAGCATGGTGGCAGCCCACGTTTTAGTATAGTTAGGTAAAATAAACAAACATTGTAAGGTCATGAATCTGTTTACCTCGTTCACAAGATTTGTGCAACCAAACATTAACAAATGCCTATATTTAAAAGACAGCAAACATGCATGTTACCTTTTCTACACCGATACAGAATTACTAAGAGTAGTTCAAACTAAATGTCACCCCATTCTTTAATTATGAAAAATTCTCAGTAACATTAAACTATGCTGCTTTATGCCAATAGACACTAGCACGTGCACCATTAATCTGTTTCATATTACACACGCATGCACACAACAGTATAGGTTTACTGTCAAACCTTCCTAGCCACACTCCCAGCATTTAGGTGTAGCAATCAGCAGTACATTGACAGTGCCAGGCTTTTGCCACATTGCGCCTCAACCAGATACTGAAAAACTAACTGCAGAGAATAAAGTCACAGCGGAGTTACACACTTTCAGGAGACAAAGATTTAACACCTCCATCAGCAAGTATTTCCTGGTTATATTTAATGAATTTTCACTTGCTTTCCAGACTTCAGATAATTTTAGTCCTGGTTACCCATACAAAGATGGGTAAAACAGATAAATTTGTATAAGAATGAAAACTTGAGACATGTGGGCAGTGATTCTAGTTTTCTAAAAAACTATACAGGTATAGCATCATTTGTAATAGCTTTCAATTTCTATCTGATGATTCCTTTAAGCCCTTGAATACTTATGACAGACAGCAGGCCTTAAAGAAACACACTTCTTAGGTTTTAGAGAGTTTTCTTGGTAACAAAAACGTACACACATGCAGATACTAAGATACGTAAGTTCACCACCTTACAGCAACACAGAATGGCTGGACATTATTTGGGTATGTACTACTGGGATAACGGGCTCTCACAACTATCTTACAAGATCAAAAACTTGGTTTCCAGTACTGAACTAGTACTGACAGTGGTTTACATCATCTCCCATATTACAAGTGATCTGTAGGTTCATGTAGATAGGACTAGACCACATTCAACAATGTTTCAGGGAACATCCAAGACTTTGAAAAATACAATTTCCATTAAAAGACACTTGTCTAGCTAGCCAGGAGCCCAGGTGAATACAATATTGTGTTCAGGAAGCACAGAAAGATCAAGCAGAAACTGAAATCTAATCTTTTTTTCCATCCTCGTAGGGTTTGGGGTTTTTTAAACCTTTTTGGAGTACTGAATAAGCTGTTTCTTCTCTGTAATTCAGGCAAAGTACTCAAGGCTGTTTTGAAATGCTTTGCTGAAAAGGGCAGTGTGCTGAACAGTGTCTTAGTTCCCCGTTAGAGAGCCCTCCACAGACATGAGGTAATACTATCATGTGAAATGGCAGTATCAGCCCATCATTGGTTCTGACTGCTACTGCCAAAAGGCCTTCCTGAAGACCAACTCCGTTTCATCCACTGTACCATGGCACACAACCGTTCACCACGTTCAGTAAGTACTGCTTAGAAATAACAAGCTGATACCTCACCAATGACCGGTTTCAGAGACAAGCACTAACTATAGCAGAAAACTGTACTCCATTCCTCAAATGTTTTCCTGGAACTACTCTTCTTGATTTAGTTAAACATTTAACTGCCAGGGCAAGGCTGAAAACAAACCAACTAACCTTTCTGCAACTCTACTACAACAAAAAATCCTGAATTCAATATATTCATACATCACTTATGAAACTTGTACAACACCAAAAACCAGAAACCTGACAAAACCTCTTAGCTTCCGATATCTATTACAAACATAACCATTTTAAGCCAGTACAGCCATGTATTGAATAGAAAAGATGCACTGTACATTAAGAGCAACAAGTTCTTCAAAACAAAAATCTACTTATATCTGCAAAGAATTTGAGTCCACTTATTTTAACAGCAGCACAAGTCAAGTCTTCAAAAACACAACCTGATAATAAAAATAGCTGAAGAAAAACAACTACAGAATGAATCCTATCCCTCTAGACAAGTAAAGGGCATAAATGAGTTTTTTTTTTGCTTCAGAAAAGCCAGTAAAATCTGCATAAGTAGTGAACCAAACTAAGAAACATGAAACCCACCAAGCAGCCTGGGGGGGGAGGGGGGATGGGACACAATGGGGGACACGACCCAAAATAAATTAAAAAAAACTGTTAAATATAAACCCCAAGATTCTTATATGATAGAACACACACAGTTTTCCCAAAAGACACCTTTCTTCTTCACTTAGTTTTGCAAGTATCCTGTAAAATCATCAGCAGTTAAGTGCTTGCAATATATTAACAACAAATTACTATACTTTTTATTTCTTTACCTTAAAAGACATATCTTCATTGCTCAAAAATCCTACACATGCCCAAACTCCCTAAGCTTTACGCAATACTGGAAAGTTAAGGATGAAAATCTTCAAGTCCTCTTAAGATCTTGCCTGGTTCCTCCACAGAAAAAACACTAGAGGAGGAACTGATGTCCTTCTCACACACACACACACACTCACACACGAAAGGAAGCAAGCAAACAGAGAACACACAACTGAAGATTTCAGTACAGGAGGCAGAAGATAGGGGGAGGAGAGCGGAGAGGGAACATGCTGCCTTCCAGCTTACTATAAGATGTTATGTGCGTGTTAATGATGGCCATAAAAGTACGTTATAACAGCAACGAAGCAGAGCACAACTGCCTCTTCCCAGTTACAAAGGGGTTAACATTAGCTCAATGTCAGCTCAGTCTGTCCCTTCACAGGTGCTTCTGAAAAGGCATATAAACTGAATAGCTGAGACCCAGAAGGGGAAGAATGCTTTTGGGAAGGAAGGGACCCACACCCACTGGTTACAGGACCAGGTCAAACTGCCTGCTGGCATGGTTTTTTTGTTTCCTTTTCCTTTTGATTATGATAAACTGTTTTGGCTTTCCACTTAACAATTACCATCAGTGAAGAAAAAACCCCACACTGAACACAGCTATACATTTTGCTACATCATTTTATCATTGAAGGTACCGAAAGAAACCAAATATTTAAGTGAAAAGGAGAACCACTATTTTCCAGCTCAGCATACTAGCTATTTGTTTTTGTAGGACAAAAAAACCCAACAAAATCACTACTTGTAATTTGTTTATCCCTTTAACATTGCCAAGTTCAATGCAAAGATGACATTTTGAAAGGTTAAGGGGGAAGGAGGGGGGCAGAGAGTGGAAATGGGTAACGCCATGAATGTTTTCTCCTGCGTTTTTCTTTGACACAGCAGTTGGTCCTGCGCTGGCGTGTAAGCACTATAATATTAGACACCTGGAATGTGAGGAATGTCTGATAACCATACTCTAGCACAGGGATAATTCCACAGCCATAAACCAATGATATGACCTTTGAGCTTTCCAGGGGAAATGCAGTGACATTATGAAAAGGCTATTATGTGCAGTGCTGCTATAGGTTATTTGTATATACATAACAGTATACTGTTGATAGAGGGAAACCATGTTGTCATCAATTGAGAACACTGTTAAGAAACTTAGCTACTAGTTTTAATCTAAGTCCATAAACATCATGATATTTTTCTGGTAATTCTTCCCAATCCTACAATCTCTACCTGCAAACTTGAGCTGGAAATGTTCCCTTGACCTGTCTTGTACCACTCTGCTTCCCATTTCATACATTTATTATCAAACCTGGAGTACTCCATTCAGCTCTGGGGCCCCCAACATAAGAAGGACATGGACCTGGTGGAGCAATTCCAGAGGAGGGCCACGAAGATGATCAGAGGGCTGGAGCACCTCTCCGATGAAGACAAGCTGAGAGAGTTGGGGTTGTTCATCTTGGAGAAGAGAAGGCTCCTGGGAGACCTTATAGCAGCCTTCCAGCACCTGAAGGGGGCCTACAAGAAAGCTGGAGAGGGACTTTTTACAAGGTCATGTAGCAATAGGACAAGGGGTAATGGCTTTCAACTGAAAGAGGGTAGATTTAGATTAGGTGTAAGGAAGAAATTCTTCACTATGAGGGTGGTGAGGCACTGGAACAGGTTGCCCAGAGAAGGTGTGGATGCCCCATCCCTGGAAGTGTTCAAGGCCAGGTTGGATGGGGCTTTGAGCAACCTGGTCTAGTGGAAGGTGTCCCCGCCCATGGCAGGGGGCGTGGAACTAGATGATCTTTAAGGTCCCTTCCAACCCAAACCATTCCATGATTCTGTGATACAACAGGAAGATGTACCCTCAGAAATACACAACTTAGAAAAAAAGAAAAAAAGAAAAAAAAACAAAACCAAACCCCCGCCCCCCAACCCAGTCAAGCATTGGTTTGTGATACTCAAAAAAGGCACAAACTCCGCAATAATTTCCGTATGCAAACAGGAGCAACATCTGTCCCCAAAAGCTTACCATTTAATTGAAGCATGATATAACAAACAATGGGAGGAAAATGTCCATAGGTTGGAATACTTTATTAGAATAAATCAAAACAGATACATTTATAATAAAGGATTAAAACATTTATTCTGTTATTTTGGATGATTTGTCAGCTTGGCCATCTGTCAGGCACTAAGTATCAAAAGCAGGCTTCATGGAAGATAGTTAACTACTAAAGAGTTAAATATAGGACATTTTTGTAGTGTGAAAATTAAATCTGGGAAAGAGAAATGCATTTCAAAGAAAGAGCACAGTCAAAATCAGAAAACAATCATGATAGTTAATGTCAGCATTAAAAGATCTTCCCTATCCCTAACCTTTCCCCTTCCTCATTTCTGGAATTTCATACATGTGCTAGTCCAAGGCACCCCACCACTCACCTCATCAGCTACAGAAAATGATTTTGAAAATTTTGTTCCCTTTGTCCCCTTCACTCCTCCTGCAAATAAACGCTTCCATTGCAAGGAACCTTTGGATTTATAGAGAGGATATTTAAAGACTCTCCTCACCTAACTCTGCTCCCACTGAAGTCAGCAGGAGTGTTACCAATTTCAGTAGCAGGAAACTTAAATCTGCGACAAGCACTTCTGAAAAGTACCATCCATCTGAACATCTCAAATAACCTCACATTCAACGTCAGCGCTGTGAAGCACTCCAGCCAAGTACACCAATCATTCCAGAAGCAGGGAAGAGCGAACTTGAGTTAACTGTCCAAGGTCACTGCAATTCGGTTACCAGCCTACAAACCGCGCCCACGGGGAGACAGCACCCCACTCTAACCGTTACTGTCAATACTGAGCTCTTCATGCCCCGATTTCTAGCTTCTCCTCCAATCACTTGTTCTGTAACAATTTTTAATGCATACTTCATTAAATTATTATGTGTTTTGCAGCGCACTGCAGCTTCTGTGGAAAAAGACTGAGCTAGATCAGAGCTCAATGGTACACAATTGCTTGGCCAACCTCTGGGCACTGGTAAACTATTTCCAGATATTACAGGAGTAGGAAAAAAATCTTTAAAATGTATTAAAATTTTTTTACACAGAAAAGGAACAAACACACCACTGATTTTATACAACTGCAAGCAGCACAATATTAAAAAAAGGAAAGAGGAATATATTTATATTTTAATATTAATAAGAGACTGTAAAAAAGTCTGCCAACCTTTAGTGCAAACGGTTCAGAAAGTTCCCTCAAACCATTTCAGCTATGGTTTCATAAAAGACAGCCTCTAGAAAAATCTTTACATTCTTGAGAGCACAGTGATGGAAGCCACAGCCTGACATATATTAGTAAAACTGCACAAAACTGAAATAATGAGTAAGGGCTGCAGCAAGTATGTTTGCTTCATACAAATCTAACATTGAACTTAAAAGTGCAAGATGCTGAAGTGTCAGGGTACTGTAAAATTACAGTACTGTAAAATTACAATTATAAGAAGATTTCAGACATATGTTCTGGCCTACATTTAGTCCCTCCCTCCAATTACTTTAATATGTAGAACTGCAGTTAGCAATACTTTTATTAAAATTAAACTGCCTTTCTTTGTAGATTCCAAGACATTCCCAAAACAGTATTAAACAAAATCAGTGCAGAGTTCCTTCAGCACCTCTACTGTTTTTACGTTCTTTATTCACAATATTAATTGAATTCAAATTTTAGATTAAATTTATTCCCAGTGGCAGTGAAGTTTGAGGAATGGGAAATATGCAACAATTATACAACAGGAAACGTCTAAGTGTTCTGCTGTGACTTCCTTCCCACACACCCACTCCCAGACACTGCCTTAAAAAAAACCACCCCAAAACTTGTAACGAATGCAGCAAATTGTCTAGTAGTCACTAGCAGGAATACAGCAGTTTATTGCAGCATGGCTTTCTATTTAAAAAAAAAAAAAAAAAGAAACCAGGTTTTGCCTCTCCTTTCAAACTGACTAAACATCTTTCAGGCCAGATATGCTTTTTGGTTCCTAGAAGGGTGAAGTTCAAAAAAGAAAAAAAAAAAAAAAAAGAAAAAAAAGAAAAAAGGCAAAAAAAAGCACTGAACCCTTCTAAGCCTTTCCTCTACCCCCAGCATACAATTGCTTACCACATATCCATCTTTACTGAGTACATTTGGCACAAACAGTTGTTCAGAGCCAGGGAGATACTTCCAAGGCAGTAATTTGCAAAGATTGCTGAGGAATTCTGTGAGACACTGTAAAAGGGAACCTGGAGCTGCCAGATGAGCTAATGCTCTATTTACCAGACTGGAATAGAGCTGTCTACCTTTCCCACATATGGAAATGCACTCCCTTCAGGTTTATCAGCAGTTTGCATCAGTGGTTTAAAAAGATTATTCTAATCCAGGTTAAAGAATTACTTCAGAGAACACAGTACATATTAAAACCTAGTCCGTGGCTGTGGTCCCTAATAGCACAGAATAAGTTATAATTTCTTCAAATAAACATACAAATGTCAAAACGATATTCACAATACTCCCATGAGTAGGTAACAGCAATGTTTTATCAGTCCTGCCTTTCACGGTGAAAGCATATGTGAGAAGGGGAAAGAAGATGAGAACACCAGAACGCAGTTATTTTGCATTTTCAAATTTAATTGTTTAAGCTAACACTTAGAAACTCAAAATTAAAAAACGAATGAAGTTATGCACAAAAATCTGTGAAGAGATTTTGTACCACTGTATCACTTTTAATCGGAGCAAGAGACATTATTCAACTCCTTGTGGATGGCACTCTGAATCAGCTGAACATTTAGCAGAAGCCAAAACGCCAAACAGCTTATTTACAAGGAAAGAAATATAAAACAAACCAGAAAACATTACTATATTTCTATACAGCTATCGTGTGTGATTACATTTTAGTATTGTGCTCAGCTCTGACAGCCCTGTACTTCTGCACAACATCTAGAAAGTAAAGCCACAGACCAAGATACAGCAAAAAGCGGGCAATGGTGATCAGGGTATATAATGTATATGCACCTGAACAGATTAAGATTATTCATCTTGGAAGTTGCTTACAGAGTGGAAATACTATATACAAGGAAAGGAACAGGCAGCACTTGTTCTCTATTTCTCACACTACAAGGAGGCACACGCAGAAAGTACAGAAGAGCAGGCTCAAAACAAAGTTCCGTACAACACACAATCATATCCGGACCTCACCGCCACAGCGGTTTGTTGAGGTCAAAACCATAACTGCTTTCAAAAACAGAACTGACAAAAAATACAGAGAATAGATCCACGGTGACAGAAAACATGATATTCCAGATGCAACCATTTTCCTATTGAAGTTTCTAGTCTAAATTCACTCTTCTTCTAGCACATGTAGAATGATGAATTAAATCTGTCACTCCTTCCTTTCCTGAGGCTGTTATGACTGGAAATCGGAATTCCAAAGACAGAAACCATGTCAGATACAGTACCTTGTCTTAAAGTAAATTTAAAGAAAAGACTCCAGTTACATAGAAGCTCCTGACCTTTACATTAATGATTAAACAAGCAAAACAAAGAAAGAAAAACAAAAGAGAGGTGATACTTTTCAAGATAGCTATTAAAATAGCAGCATAGCTAAACAGTATGCCACAATCTTTATTCTTTGACAACAGAAAAGAACACATACTAGACAAATCCTAAGAGTTAATTTACAATGATGAAAGTGAAGAGAATGCTTCCCAGTGGGAGGAAAAAGAAAAAAAAAAAATCTTTCGCCTTGTGCATACACTTCAAACTGGACCCTTGCTAGAAAGAATTCTTAAAACTGCCTCACTACGGAGAACATTATGGAGTTACTCATAAGCAAAGATATCTTTGAAGTCCCTTTAATGTATTCTTATTTAACAAACATTTAGTTATTTAACATTTTATAATGAGTCACTAGAGTTTTTCCTGACCTTTTTTTTTTTTTTGCTTCTGTTGAGTTACAGTTACAAAGGATTTTTTTAAAACAAAGTATTAAAGTTGCCATTTCTTAGATTTGCATTAATCCCATTTATGGCAAATAATATATGGTCAATATTGAATTTTAGTAAAAATTGAGGCTAGCCTAGTCAAGAGAGTAACAAGTTACTTCAGCAGTACAGCTCCCACAAAGCTCTCAACAACAGGTTCCATGTTGAGTTGAAAGAATGAAGTCATAGCTAGTCTCCACTTTTGACTAAAAACCATGATACCAATTCTCTTCATCTGTCCTAGTATTTTAACAGCAGCCTGCAGTCCAGGCTTCCCTTCTTTTGGGCTAGTGGTCAATGGGTTGTATTGTACCTGGAAGCCAGTAAGAAGTGGATTATTGGAGGGACCTGTCCTGTTTAACATCTATATCAATGATTTGGAGGAGGCATCAGAGTGCACTGTCACCAGACTTGCAGATGACACCAAACTGGGGGGGAACACTCAACACTGTCAAGGACATGACCACCATTCAGAAGGACTTAGGCTACAGGAATGGGCCAATAGGAAACTTCAGAGATTCAGCGACAACAAATGCAAAGTCCTGCATCCAGGAAGCAAATGCCCCTTACAGCACTACAGGCTGGGACTGATCAGCTGTGGAGCAGCTCGGGGGTCCTGGTGGGCAGTGAGATGGCAGTGATCCAGTGCCCTGGCTGCACAGGCGGCCAACAGCCTCCTGTATCAGCAAGAGTGTGGCCAGTAGATCAGGGGAAGTGATTACCCCCTCTACTCTGCACTCATTAGACTGCATCTCAAATACTGCGTCCAGTTCTGGTCTCCTAAGGCAAGAAAAACATCAAACTGGAGCAAGTCCAGGGGAAGGCCAACGGGATGGTTGGGAGATGGAGCACTTGTCCTGTGAGGAAAGGCTGAGGGACTGGGGTTTGTTCAGCCTGGAGAAGAGGCAGCTTCAGAGGGATGAAACAGCAGCCTGCCCCTACCTACACAGAAGTTTTCAAGATGACTGTGTCAGGCTTT
Organism: Platalea leucorodia; assembly: GCF_965183815.1. Lineage (NCBI taxonomy): Eukaryota > Metazoa > Chordata > Aves > Pelecaniformes > Threskiornithidae > Platalea > Platalea leucorodia. The sequence goes on along the minus strand of NC_138828.1, from coordinate 50,002,151 downwards.
TTGCAGGGGTGGGCATGGTGGGAGGAAGAGAGAAAACAAGCATAAGTTGAAATAATAAGATCAGACTGGATATAAGGGAAAAAAAAATTTTTCACCATGAGGACAGGCATGCAGTGGTACAAGCTAACCTGAGAAGTTGCACCTAAGTGACTCTGATCTCACAGCTGACCATGCTTTTTGCATATAAATCTGTGTTATCGCCACACTTCCAAACCATGTGCACACATATACATACGTGTGTACCCATTCCTGCCTTGCCTTTGTTTCTTGGAGCTTAGAACTCCATCATTGTGTATCTTGACTACAGAAAAATAATCTTTGTTACTTGCCTGTATCACACCAAATACTGAGGTTCCATAACAATTTAAGTGGATCTAACCTGGCTATCACAGTTCTGCTCTTCCTCCAAGCTACTTGTTCATGCCCCTTCCCTTTTATTTTGCTTGCACTCATATGACTCCATAGTAAGTCAGTTCAAAGAAATAAACTAGTAGGAGAGATTGAATTTTTTTTTTTTTTAACCAGTTTAGCTGCTTAACCAGTTCACTACTGGTACAAATGCCAATGGAAGAAGAGAGACATTGGAAGCACTGGCAGTCCCAATTCAGATTGATATGAACTACTCATGAAACAACAGAGTTCCTAACTGACACTGAACCCCTGGTTCTTGATGGAGATCATAGGCAGTATTGTAATATATGTGATTACCACTACTACTCCTTACGATTAAGCTATTAAAACAGACAGATAAGACGAAGCATGCAAAATTGGAGAGGTGCTTAACTACTCTGTGCAGTTTTTGTGTGGTGAAAGTTAGGAGGCTGATTTTGGTAGGTTGAGGATTTTTTGGACTAACAATGAACCTTAACTGTTTGTAAAGCCCTGTTTCTGAGAAAAGGAAAGAAACTGCAGAGAACAGTGTTCAACTCCTGTTGCTTTATCATAGAATTGTTTTAGGTTGGAAAAGACCTTTAAGATCATCAAGTCCAACCGTTAACCTACCACTGCCAAGTCCACCACTAAACCATGTCCCTAAGCACCATGTCTACCCGTCTTTTAAATGCCTCCAGGGATGGGGACTCAACCACTTCCCTGGACAGCCTGTTCCAATGCCTGACTACTCTTTCAGTGAAAATTATGAAAATTATTAAATGGAAATGCTTGGGCAATTAGCACAATTTCTGTTTATTGCAAGACCTTGATCTACTAGCTACTTGAATTCCAAAGTAGAACAATGTAAACCAGTGGAGTGCCTGATCCTGCGAAGGATACACAACTTCGCAGAACAAGCCAAGAACACTTTCCATGTGCAGCCTCCTTCTACACCAAAGACAGCCTTGCCATTGCCTTCAACAAGGATGGAAGCAAATTTTGCATGTGATAAATACTTTAGTTACCTGACTTTTGTCATGTTTGCCAAAATAAAATCTAAAAAAATATTTTGTCCTTCTGTGAGAGGCTTTACTATTGCCATTTTGACTTCTTTTAGCCAAAACTAGTTCCTTAATGAGGCTCTAGTAAGGAGAGAGTTTAAAAGCAATTGCTAACAACACTGAAAACTACCATACTGTCTCAAATACTGAGCAGAGGCACTTTCATAGAAAAACAACACCTAAGCATAAACAATTGATTAAACAGTAATCTCCCATGCTGTATATATCTTTTGTACTGGAAGAGGCAAGCTGCCATATAAGCAATGTTTCAATAAATTCAGCTGACTAGAAAGCTGCAATTTCACAGACTTCTGGAATGTCTTAGATACAGTATTTTTAAATGATTACTTCATAAAAATCACTAAGTATTTTGTTAGATGTAAAGTTTTTATACAGTTTGAGTAATGAAAAACCTCAACATTAGCTCACACAGTGGAAATACGCAGTTGCTCCTTGCCAAGATAAGCACTACATCTCCATTTGCCATTTATTATTCCTTTAAACTGAATAGAGAAGGTTTGCTCTTAAGAGATAGTCCAGATACAAATCTCTACTATCCAATTACTTATGTAATCTCTTTAAACTTCTCAATGGAAGTCTCTTACTATCTCTCATAAATCAATCTACATCAGTTCCTTTTGTGAAAAATCTTTAACATAAATACTAATATTTTGAGATACTATTTTTCCTCCAATTCTACATCATATCCTTAGGTTCCTTTGGGAAATTACTTCATGTATCCTTCAAGCATTTAAAACAAAACGTAACTACCTGGAGGCTAGGCTTCTGACTCTCCTCCTATAAACATCAGTCATCTAAAACAATTTCCAGAAGTATTGGAAAGCTTAAAAGTAGGCACACTGTAATTAAATAGGAGTCAAACTTCTAATCTGTTGAAAATGCCGTTAGGCACCTGCATGCATTTTGATGGTCTACAGTATACTAAGTAAAGCAATGAAAACAAATACAAGGAAAATTAACATTCAGTCAGAATGTGTACAAGCATGCAGTTTGACCTAACAAGAGGACAGATTTCCAAGCTCATGACAGTCCATGCAATTCTTTTTTAGCTTATCTGCAGGCACTCGGCATGGCTAAAGTTCTATTTTAGAAAGTACATGAAAAGGTTAGGGAAGAAAAAGAGGATCGTAATTATTCACAGTCCAGCAAGAAATCTGTTTTCTGTGTTTTAGACTCTGGGGATACCATAGTAAGTTTCAGAGAAGAAGCTGGAATTTCCTGATCTGGCAGATATGACCTAGGGTGGGGGAAGGATAATTCTCAAAAGAGCTTTCAAATGTGGGCTTGGAATTTTGCCGGACAGAACAATGATTGATTTAAATCAGCCATAAAAAAAGAGAGATTTGATCTTCTGTCAAGTCTTTGAAATGGTAGAAGTTAAGAGGAATCATCAGTGCTGCATGCCTGTTTAATGAAAAATCCATTCTTTTACATTTAGTTCTAAACATTTTCAACACACTTGTGGGCTGATCATTTCATGCTTTCAGTTGTCACTATACCAAGCACCTCTTTTCGTGCTATGATATAAAGAACTGAACTTTTATAGGCAAAAACAGTAAGGAAGAAAGGTAGTGTATTGCAATAAAATAAAGCACTTGCATTCCTTCCTAAAGGTGATCTGCATAGCCCTTCACTGACTTTTTCAGTATATGGTCATTTTATCCCCTCCCAACCCAACTCCACTGAAGAAATAGTGGAAAAACTCTGCTCTTTCTTGGAAGTCCACGTGAAAGGGTCTAAGTTCTGTCTTTTTTGCTGACTTCGCTGCTTCATGCCAAAGATGCAAAAAGCATTGCATTTTGCCCATCACATTTTCTCTCCTTCACCTTAGTACTTTCTCTGTGTTAAAGTCATTCTATCACTTGTATTTACAATAAACAGATTGTAACAAGGTCTCTGGTTTGGTTTACATAAACTTACATAAATAGCAATATCATTTCAAAGAACTACAGACATCCACTGAATGGTACCAGAGCAGTCTCTGGCTACCAGTGGAGCAACAGTACTGCTCATTTCTTAACATTGCAGTATTTCAACAATTGTTAGCATTTCTGCATCAACACATACAAGACATTCTGTCTAGAAGAGATTTCTGCCTTCAAGAATCTAATCAGAACAGCAGACATCTTTTACTTGGAATCCTAGAATCCATAACCCCCCCCCCCCAAAAAAAAACCCACCCCATAAAAATCAAACATTTACTTTCTGATAATGGCATGTGGCTTCATTTGACCGGAGCCTGCAGAAGAAACGCATGGCCTTGTGCAACAGAGATGGATAGAGTTTGTAAAGTAACTAACAGTGTTGTCTTCTTGTTTTTCCATGCCTGGATAGTTCTTCCTGTTGTCCCTCTAAAGCCAGCTGCTGGGAGATACGCAAGGAAGCAGCAGAGCTTGGTGACCCTCACTGGCAGCCAAAGAATTAGTCTGGTTGATGGAGCATGGCAATCCACTGTGCCAGCTGAAAAAAGCAGGCTAGAGTATTTTTTGATCCTTTCACTGCACTTTGGGAAGACAAAATATCTTCCTTTCACAAACCTGAGAAGTTTAATTGATATCCAAAGGACCTTTACTGTACTGACATTCACTATGCTTAGGCTACAAACAAAGTCCTTTATGGTTGGCTCAAGTGCTTGTGAATGGGTTGTAACCGAGAGTGTACTGCAGTATGGATAATTGCTTCAGACAGTAGGGACACAGGCAAAATTGATCCACGTGGCATGACGCTCCTGTCATACTCACATTAAGCAGAAACACTATTAAATCTGTTTGTCAGTAGAGCAAGGTGGGACAGAATATAGCTTGCAGAACATGATCTGCAGAGTCACGGTGCACAATGAGCTAGAGAAGGGTCAGAGAAATCCCTCAGCTGAGGTATGGGGGATGTCTGTAGCCTGCAAATTTCCCACTAATACAATACAAGGAGTGAAACACCCCAACGCTGCATTGCATGTCTTTGTTTCCCCTCTGTTTTGCTTCCTCCAGCTGCTATATGCCTCAGAAAAAGAAAGCAGAAGGGGGAAAGCTATTTCGAAGGGCAAAGGTAGCCCAAGACACAGCTAGGGCCTTCTGAACTCAGTTTTTGGGGATCTGCAGAAGGCAGGCCTGGCTAAGCATGTCCTTGTGGCCCAAGAAGCTAATGCAAACTGTACAGAGCAAATCATGCTCCTCCTGCCAGTCGCTAACAATACTAGCAGTGTTGTTAAGCTGCCAACAAGCTAAAATGTATTGTGGACTTCAGGGCATTGAAAAATGTAGCATTCTCCTGCTGCCATCACCCTTACCTGCCTTTCATTTATTCCATACTATTCATACAGATGGAGCAATATATTTGAACAGGCTAAGACCCACTCTTTCCATCACACTCCTGTCTTCTGCTTATTCACTCGAGCTATTTTCTCAATGAAAAGAGAAAAGATCAAATGGTAGGAACAGAGGGCACACAGGACACGGCAACTGAAGCTGGGAACTGCTGTTGATAAAAATCTGAGAGGAATTTATGGAGATTACAGACAGTATTTGATTGGTTAAATATTTCTAGTGATAGGCACACCTCTCAATGCTATCTAGAGGACAACAATCACATTTCACAGGAATTTCTACAGCATTGTTTCTTTTTATTCATTCGTCTGCTTTCCCCCCCGAGAAAATGTTCAAAATGTTCCATTTTCAAAACTGAAACCTAGATTTTCCTGTTGCCTTGGGTTACGGCAGTTCAGGAAACAGGCCTGGGATGTTCAGGTACCTCTTTGTCTCATTCATTCAAGGAAGATGGCTTTTCAATAGCACCAAGTCATTCTGAGCCAGGAAAGGAACTGGAATCCGATTCTTTCACATTCCAGACCAGTACCCTGACTAACAAGCTACAAAATCTTCCCAGTCTTTTACACTCCCAAAAGGGCCTCTGACAAACACTTTTCATCAAAACAGAAGAATAGAACATTATATACACACTTATCAACACTGCAACTTCTGGAAAAAAAACCCTGTTTATTCAAAATATTTCAACCAACTTCAGCTGTCACTGTCTTATGACATTCATTTTCTCCCTTTTCTTCTTCCTGTCTTGTTAGTGACAGTCCAATGAAACATCCACCTGTGGAAAAACATGTAGCACACTACTGCCATATTGGTATTTTCAATAAAGTATTAAAACAGTATTGCTTTTGTACACCACTGTTATGGATGTCACTTGGAGCTTTCCCTATGACAAATGCATCTCTTATAAATTAAGGAGTTTCCAGTCCGTCAGCAACTATTAGTACAATAATTATTCATTACATAATTTACGGCTTCCAGTGGAAGAATAATGCAAAATAAACAGCATCTTTATAATTTTTTTAAAGAAGCATCTCTGTATACCTTAGCTCGAAACGATACACTTTTTTTTAAAAACAAGAAAAAAATTAAAGATAGAATTACTGTTCTTCCTAAAATTGCAAGAATCTAAGAAACAAAACAAACTATGCAGTACAAAGAAGATTAGAAAATGCTAGGATCATCAAGAACCCCATGTAATTTAAAGGCAACTTCAAGATAGCCCCCAATCAAACCAAATATGCAGCCAGCAGGCCAATTCTTTCAAGTATTCATCCACAGGTAGTAATTTAAAAAACAATCACAGTGGCAAATAAAAGCTGTTATGATCTATGAAGTACAGCAAGGTGCCATTCAGGAGACTTGTTTTCAATCATCCATCTCTGAAAGTGCCTTCTGGAACAAACTTTAAAACACTGTCCCTTCTAAAGTCACATTTGAAGGAACAGACAAAAAACATAACTAGATGCTTCTAGTATATTTGTAGTAGTAACTTTAGCATTACACTGTAAATAACATAGCCCCCACAGAAGTATCTTTAATAAACTGATCACTAGAAGTAATATACATTTTCCCCCTCAAAATCTAAAATTCAAGTTATTAGAAGTACATGCTAACTCCTGGGTGTTGGAGATCTATCCCGATACCACACAGAGCAGAGCTGGTCTTCAAAGAGAGAAAGAAATTTAATTTCTATATTTTTGCTTTTAAGATTGATAGCTAGAGCAAAATGAAGCCTTAGATAATTTTTTATAGACACTACTGAAGTGGACAGTGGTTGAGTTAATGTCATTATACTACAAGACACCACTAGTAACCTCCCACTACCCTCATAATTCCTATTCCAATATAGCACATTTTAGTTTCCTTGTCCTGCAGCAGCTTGATCATCGTCTAATTTTTTCATTAAAGGCACAGGTGTTTGGGATTAAAGACTTTATGCGAGAGTATGGTAATAAGTGCTTTCCCTGAACTTAAACAGATTACATCAACACATTACTTGTCTGAAACTAGTCTTTTTTCCAAAATGTGATGTTTAGTTAATTTGATGATCTAACCCTGATAAAGCCACATTTACCCACATATGCCTGGTAAATAATGAAGGAAAAGCCAGTTACTAAATCCTGCAATATTTGCTTTTAGTAATAGCAGGCTTGTCTTTCCCAGAAAACCCTTTTTTCCCCCCCTTTTTTTTAATTAAAAAAAAAAAAGATAATCACGGAATAACGTACCTGGGAAGGAACCTCTGAAGGTCATCTGGTCCAACGTCCTGGCCAGTGCAGGACAACTCTGAAGGCAGACCATGTTGCTCTGAGTCATGCCCACAACCACTCAGGGCAACCTGTTCTAGTGTTTGCCCACAAATCCCAGTCTATGCTGCCAACTTTTTTTGATTCTGTAAATCATTGCGATTCCATTTGCAATTATTTTTAAAGCTCTTCTGGGATACAGATTATATATTGGCTGATCAGTTCCAACATAATGAACAGTATAAATTCTATCTCCACGTTAAAACACTGTGGTTTCTATTTAAAAAAAAAAAAAAAAAAATTCATTTCCATCAGTTGCCTGCTGTTACTTTCACATACTTCAACACCTGTATGGAAGATCAAAATCAGTATTCATTGGTACACATTCTGTACCTAATTTATCCTTAGTCTCCACACCATCCAGAGATTGTGCTTTCTCAAGACGAAGTCTACAGTACCAAACTAGTTGAAGGAAGATGATCCATCTTTTCAAAATAAAAAAAAAAAAAAGGAGATAAATTCACTTTTCAATGATGCAGTGGTACTATTTTGTTGGGATATGACCTTTAATGGGATTTTTTTTTCATCTTTACTCTTGCTGCTTTTAAGCCTTTCTACTCTGGTTCACAGCAAAGTTGCACAAACAGCTGTGTAGTACAACTGAAGGAGGGGTGTCAAACAAAAGGTGGAGAGGAAAATATCTTCAGCCTTTACTAGCACAAAATTTTCTTCATGAAATCAAAACGTCAGTGTCTGCTAGACTCATTTCTCTTTTTCTTAAATTCATCTCAGCAGACCACCCAAACTGAGAAGTGTCAGCTGAATACTGCCCCAATCGTATTATATCATGAACCATTTTATTCTCTGAAAGAAACTTAAAAATGTTTTCACAAGAAAATAAAATATCTCTCAACCAGATAGGCAGAACTGAAATACAGTAATGCACTAATTTGTTTCTCTGAAACAGAACAGTAAACATGGATTTTTTTTTAAATTCTGGGTTTGCTTCTTTTTACAAAAAAAAAATCAAAAGAAACTGACTGTTAATTATCACATAGATTCTCTGCCCACTCTCCTCTCTTCCAACTTAATATCTGATTTCCATTACCTAGCATATTCTTAGAATATTTCTACAGCAGACCCAAAGGTCTCGACACTACAGATAAACCTGTCCCTAAATTGTCTAGCTTGAACCTTGATGAGTTTGTCCACAGCAGCAGGAAGTTCATTCACCCTCCTCCTTGATTAGCTCAGAATTCTATGACTTCAACATAGACGTCTTGAAAAAGAGAACAGATTGCCTAGTATAGAAATAGGCAGTTTGAAAGATTTTGCCATCCCAATATTCCTTTTTTACCTTCATCATCAAGCAAGGTCAGGCTGATTTGACAGCCAAAGGAGATATCCTGAGGAGAGAAAGAAAGGTAGCACTCTGCCTACATCTCAACTGGGAAAGGTGGGGTTTGGGAGTGTTTCCAATCTCCTGAGCTGCCAGACACTCTCTATTGAAGGGAAATTTGGTTAAGTACCAGTCCAATCTCTGAATGCTGACTTCTGGATCAGTTGGGCCAAAAGAGAGCTACAACCTGCTCTGGTCAGGACTACAGTTCAGGTGACTGTGGGCCTAGGTTTCCAGGGTATGTCCTGACACATACTTCTGTTTAGATGTAACCATTCTTAAGTCAGGGTCAAACCTCATCTTAGCATTAGGAGACACCGTAGGAAGGAGAAGCTGTAGAAAAGATTAGTATAAAATCTCTGTCCCTCTAACTCTCTTATCAAGAGTATAAAAACAGCTAGTTCAACTTTTGCTAGACATCAGAGTATTCACATGACATGAAAGGCTGAAGAAGAGAGCGGTAAAAGAAAGAAGTTTATCAACATTCTGCAGTAGAATACCTCCAATCAGAGCTTGCAATCTAGCACAAAGAATACATCTACAGGAAAAAAAAAAAGTATCAGGTTTTACAAGTTCCTCTGTTTACAATATAGTTTTGTCAATAAAGCATCTGCACACGTGACTTCCTGCAGAGAGATGAATTCCCTGTATTGGTCTAAAAGGCTGAGAAGTAATGTTTTCCTTTAAGCTTATTGTCCTTCAAAATTTTTGCAAGTATCCAATCATCTTATGTTTAAAGTTAAGTACTAAGTTCTTATATAGTTTTTCATGTAATCGAAATACCCCCATCAGGACATCACCATCATCAAGGCCACATGAAACCTTTCATGATATCTGAATGTTACTGTGTTCATCACCAGTGCAACATCAGCTTTAAACATCACTGCATGTCTCAAACAGATGGGTACTATTCACACCTAAGAAAAAAGAAAGCATTCAGATAAAGTTGTAACTCTGGCCATTTTAAAAAGCTTTTCAAATAAAGTATTACAAAATAGTTATTAATGAGATCTTATTCCCAAAAGATCTGTTAGAAACCTACTAGCTCAATAAGCAATGACAGTACTGCCACAAGGAGGGTCCTCTGATAAATACTGTCACCCCTCAACACCAGACACCTGCAGCGAAAGTGTTTCACAAGAACTTCAGGCAGCTGGCTGAAGCTGCTTAATCATCTAGTACACCTGCCAAATCTAGAATAAAATAAAAAAATGAAGTGTTGATTATGGGAACACTACTTTGTTTTTTCCGTTTTTTTTTAAATATACTCTTCATATATATTTAAAACACTAGCCACATTAGGCACCACAACTATGACCAGAAAGAACATGCCTTACAACTTTTCAGCAAAACCTGAGTGGCAAAAAAAAGGACATGAAATATCAAGTACAGGAGGTTCTAAAGATTTTTAGACAAACCCCTTAACTGTTCTACATTTGTCCTCAAAGCTTGTTTTCTTGCCAAAACCTTGCACCTGGAAGAATAAAGTTTTGATGGCTTTCATGTATTCTGAGCAAATGGGCCAGACAGGTTCTGAATGCAAATCAGCAACTTGCCACAGCACAGAAGTCCATGGCTCATTTTAGATCGTTGTAAGCCATGCTATCAAGTGAGGCAGAACAAGCAAACAAGAACATAAACAAGAACCAAAAAGCATAATCCATATCACCATAATAATTTGTTTTGCTATGAGCAATTCACCTTCTAGACCATAGTATTATTAATTTAGCTAACACAGCAGTGTAACCAATTAACAACTCCTTAGCAAACCTCAAACTTTAGTTCACTGAAGTCTTTCTCCCAGAAAGTAGGTATAAAAAGAGAGCCTAGGGATTACAAATAACAGAGGAAAGACAGAAAAGAACATGCAAAGCTCAGAAACTTGAACAAATCATCTGTTTACTGTGTAAGTTCCTGCGTATTAAGCCTTACTGCAGTAGTAAACCACTGACCACACTAGCCTGACTAAAAGGCTTACAGTGTTTGTGTGCTTAGCTGCATCCCATAATTTCTGTAGTCATTTGAACACTATTTCAGGAATGTCCTGTAGAGGTCTCAGATGATTATTCACATCCATAGCATTCTGCTGTTCACGAGAACGATTGTAAATGTGTTAACAGTTCGTTTCAAGCATTGCAATACTCACAACATGACAGAAAGAGGTCTTTACTCCTTGTCAGATTGCTATCTTGAATTGCATCCTCTTATGTACAATCATTTACTACTCAATGCTTCAGCAAAATATATTTTAAATATTTAATACTTCCATTCCAAATGATCCTTCTTCATGCTGTAACCCACTAAAGCACCACCTCAGCCTGCCACTTCTGTGCAAAACAAAGCTGGCAACTGCAAAAGAATTTGAGAAATATGAAAAGCTTTGGCAAGACTCCTACTGTCCAGGAACATTAAGACACAGAAACACAGGAGACCTCGACTTCTGGGGCTTCTCTACAGGTCTACATTCCAATCCAGTAAATTAAAGTGAATGCTATTATTTACTTCAGAAGGGTGAAATTCAAGTCAGACCCTCAGAGATCACATCATCTGAGCAGTATCCTGTTTTCTCTATTTCACTCCAACTCTATGGACATTCCAATCCCAGTTTTGGCAGTTTGTCACTGTTCGCTCTGGAATTTAGTACTGAATAGTTTTGTGCCTTAAACTCGTACTATAGCTTATTTTGCAAATCTCTCTGAGAGAAGTCCACAGCACTCCAAACTAGAATTGCTCACCACTGTACGATTCCATCCAAACTAAAAAGGGGGAGGTAAGTGCAAGTCTTTGCACTAAAAGTCTCAAGCAACAAAAAAACAAAATACCATTTAGGTCAGATCCTGCAGATGATAAAACTGTCCATTACTAGGAATGTGATTGAAATCAATGCAATGCCTCAGAAAAAAATACAATCACATAATATTTGCAAGGTCATACTTGCAAACTTATCACAAATTGCTGGACAAGATGGCATGTGTTAAAAGACAGCCACTGACAGAATGAGCTGAAAAGGACTTGATTTTTCTTTTTGGGAACATGTGAATACACTGAGAGCGCATTGTATAGTTCTTGGGAATATGGGGGTCAGATTTGGATGGACAGTGGGCTTAGGTACACCTGGGAATACATCCTCAAGAGTACACACAAAGCATAATTAAGTCCCATATAGTCTTTAAGGCAGAACCATGACCTAACTTCTGTCAAAGTTTTAACAACAAATTAAGAGCAGAAGTAATGTGTTAATATGTTCCCACCCAACCATCACTTCCTAAAGAAAATAAGCTACTAAGCTCCTAAACTTCTGAAGGCTCTTGAGTTTCTCACAGGATGCTTGCCATATCTCTTTAAAAATAATAAAAACCTTAAACTGCATTATTTGAGGCTGTACCAAGAAACAAGGTATACAAAGACACCTCAAGCTGGGTATTCAGCGTAACTCAAGACAGCCAAAATGTTTTAAAATTTAAACCAAACCCCAATTAACAACACACATTTGACAAGAGAAGTACAAGTACACTTGAGTGGTAGATGAGTTATGGAATAGAAATGTCACTTAGCTCACAAGGAAATTTTGTATAATACTCATCTCAGATAAAAACACCAAAGATTAAATATAGGTCAAAGGAGCTTTATAAGCAACAGTAACCACAAACTATTTCAGAGAAGCAAAGTCCATTAGATTCCATTACATGTCCCACTTTCCCCATTCCCCTCCCAAAAGCAACCAAGCAAAGCATTCAAATGTTCCCTCCCTAGTTCAGCTCCCAGCTACTCCAGCCTTACTGGGCTATACATCTTTCTCCATGACAACTGGTCTCCACTGGATCTTTGTGGAACAGAAGCTAAAACCAGCACCCCCTGGTTGGGCTCTGCATCAGTCAGGCTACAATGAGGACAGCAGCATGCACCTAGAGGTCCTGCGCAGCCAGAACAGCTCATGAACATGAATCGAATCACAGGATGAGACTATAATCATTTGCTAAATAACAGCATTTAAAAAATCTAGTTCATAAATCTGAATCATCTCTTTCTCTGATGCACAGTAATTCTTTATCAACCAATTGAAATTTTGCATAGGGTTATTTCTAACAGGAATTAAGAGTTTTCATAAAGACATTTTGTTAACACCAATGAGGAGGCAGAAAGTTGCAAGTCTACATAAACATTTTTAGCATAATCAAGGAAATCTGAATTAAGAATGAAGGGACTAGGCTTTGAATAAGCATACTCTTTCTCGGTCAGATCATCAGGCCGTGAGACAGGCATTTCTGGACTAGACTACAGTTTAACAATTGACGGTATTAAACAAAGGAAAAAACCTGCCCTGTTGTTTCCTCATCAAGAAGAAACAAATGTCTTTCTCTGACAATTTTCTGCAATCCAACACAGACAGTGAGCGCAGTTACAATGCCTGCTTTTTCAGCTGAAGCGGGCCATACCTCCTCTTCTGGAAGCATTAGAGAACCACATAGCAAATCACGCTGTCCTCTGATGACCAGAAGCGTCCCAGAGAGTGACAGGCAGAAGCGACCAGAACTGTTCCTCCACAGTGTGATCCCAATAAATACACTGCCATGCAGCTGTATGACAGGGGACACCCGCACTTTGGTCAAACCCTGTTACTTGGCAAGATGCTACTAAGACATACGCCTGCCACATAGCTAATAGGGAGGCACCCTTCATCATGCATTGGACTATTTACTGCCATATGGCATGACATACTTGTACAAAATCTGCAGAATATCAGAAGTTCATTTGCCACATGATTAAAAGTACCTGCATTTTTGTCAAACATTCCCAGCTCTATGAGGGAGGTGAGCTCTTAAGAGCAAAGGGCCAGGCATTGAATCAGAGTAAGAATTCTTCACAGGTCAGATATGTAGGCCATAAGATATGCTTATCTGGACAAGACCACAGTTTAGCACTTAAAAGTACTTTAAAAAGAAACAATAGATGTGTAAAGTACTGTTCCTTCGTTAACAACACGAGAAAGTTGCTAATACAAAGAGACTGTCCTAGCAGGATTTAGTTAAAATACAGATTCTTCTAGATCTTTTCCTCTGTACTGAAAGTAAAAAAAATTGGTATTTCTAGACACTGAAAGCCTGATTATCAGAACAAACAGCATTTTATGGAAGGCATTCCAGTAAAGTTGTTCTTTGTGTTTCAAATAAAGATTGAAGTTTGATTTAATAAATTAAGAAAAATAGCACAGACATCAAAGCAGGTCCAACATACAGTATTGTATAGCACACAGCAAGAGTATTGAGTTTGCTGTCCCAAGACAATACATCTTTACATACCCAAACAATTACTTTGAATACAATATGCATTCAGAGTTGATGAGATAAAGTTGCCTTTCTTCAAGTACAAACAGTATCCAAGTTCAAAGGATAGCATCTGATCTTGTTCTAGGAGAGGCAAATGATTGTTTCAGTTGACAGGCTACATTCATACCACTGGCAGACTGCCTCTAGCCCAGAAGTCCTAATCAACCAAAAAATTCCAAAAGCAAATTAGCCTTAAAAAAGTACACTTAAAGAAGGGGGGGGGGGCAATCTCTCCCCCAAGAAGCCCTTTCATTACCTTTTAAAAACAAGAGCCAGACATTGAATTCATCAGGTAGGAATTTCACCATCACTAATGGTTTTGCACAGAAAAAGTCACTGGGAAGAGCAATAGTATTCAGCAACACTCAAAATGTGCTATTTAAAAAGACCCAAACCTTACACCCACAAAGCAAAACCCTACAAAACACTCAAGCAACACAAAAGGGAAATCATAACCACTGTATCACTCCCCTTTTCAGCCACTAGCTGCTCCTTCCAAATGAAGGACAAGTCAATTCGTCCATACAGATGACTCCCTCAAATACATGAAGACAAATGGCTCCAGTTTGCTTCACACAATAAACATTCAAAATCTTGAATTACACCATCATTCTGGTGAGATACTTTGCAGCAAAGTCTAAAACACATTTTATGAATAATTAGGAAAAAAATGCACCAAAGTCAAAGAATTTCTGACCTACTTTCATACACAGTAGAAATTATCTATTCATTAAGTATATTGTCAACAGCAGCACATTCCCAGAAAACAGGATCTATTTCTGCAACCGTGCAATGACAAAGTTTCTCTTCAACAAGAGCTTCACAGTAACAAACATTTTAAAAGTCAGTAAAAAGTTTGTAACATCATCAAGGTTTCTTAGTGACAGAAAACATGTTTAGGATCAAGATGTCTGTGACAGTTGTGCTGCTGGTTCACAGCAAAGCAAAGGTGAACACAAAAGACACACACAGGAAAACAATGGAGAAACCCAACAAAAGAGATGGACACCTAAGAAGACAGTTCCATAGCAGCTAGGATTGATCTGCATCTTGGTTTCTACAGCACCACTCTCCCCTTTTGCTCCCAGCTCTGGACTTGCCTCCTGCCTCACACCAGCACTAGTATCCATGCAGTGACACAATAAGCTCAGTCTGCTGGAAAACTACCCTAAAACCAAGGCGTTTCATTTTAGCCAAATCATCTCCTGGAGTCAGTTTACTATGTGGTGGCAGGAGAGGGACAAGTAAACAAAACCATGACAGTCCAGACTCAGCGGGCTGCGTTACCCCTCTAGAACCTTTTCCACTTCCCTTGCAGGTCGTCGTAATAAGAATTTACACATCTTGGCATAACAGTTGTGGAATCTCAGCATAGCTCCTATTCATGCCTTTCTGAAAATGTGTCACTGTGGAAATATTACTGTATGTTGGTCCATTTTCAATCTTTTCCATTACTTCCATGAGTATTTGTCTAGTTTCTAGTCATGTGTGTAATATAAATATTGTGAAATGTCAAATATCTATAACATTTTATAGGCTAAAAAGAAAAAAAAGTAACAAGAAAACCACAATAAAATCTATTTCACAAAATTTGACTTGTCTCTAGATGTTACAAACATTAGTAAGTGGAAGCAGAGAAATCATCTTATCTTATTCTAATGACCTTAATAACATGTTCAAAGCATAGAATTTTAACCAAAGGGTTGAACACAAGTTATTTGACTGGAGAAAAACAGGAACTCCTAATGTAATCTGTACAAATCTCTAAAGCTGTAAATAATTTGTCCTATTTGATCTCTATACTGACCTGTACCTGTAAAAATGAAAACTTCTTTCACAACTATTACTTCAAAGTAAAGCCAGTTCCCCTTCTCTGAAAAGATAAGATAGTTCTGAAGGATTCCTTCATTTAGCCATATTGTAGTAGGACATCACCTCTAGCAAACAGCTCAGCCTCATTCATTTGAGAAAAGGTCTATTTTCCTTCATGTGTACAACTTCTCATTAAGGCTTACGTTGTGCATGACAACTACAGTAAAGCTATCTTGTAAGTCAAGATAGGTTTTAATCGAAATAGCCCCAGTAGGCAAGTACTGCAGACATAGGTCTGGAGAAACCACAGTCTAGACCACTTGCCCCACTTTACATACCAGGTCACAGCCCTTGGCTTTAACCAGCGGTACATACTTTGCACACATAAGCAAATACTCCGTAGCATTTCCTGACTTGTTAACTTCACATGCTCCGAGATGAAAGATATAGTGCAGGCCTATCACTCCCAGAGAAATAAAGAATAAAAGTGTTATCTCAGAGTTACCATAGTCATTTTCACTAATGCTAAAATCAAAAACACACAGCCCCAAGCAAATGACAGACCGGTTAAAATACCCACATACACAATCACTATGTATTTTAACACTGTCTGATGCTATCACAGCTATATTAGCACTGTAATATTAGAATTCTACTTTACACTGGATAAACAAATGAAGGTGTCAGAAGTTCAGACACAGCTAGTCTCTCATTGCGAGTTCAGTACTTGCATCACGGGTTTTATTTTGAATAAATATACATCAATTAAGTAAAAGCAGTTCCCAACCTGTCACTGAAACCGGAATGAGATACCAGACAGTTTCACAGGGAATATGCACATTCCTGAGCAGACAAGGAGACAGGAACAAATTATCTGGAGTTAGGATAAAAACCAGCAAATGATACTACAGTATGAAACAAGGCAGAAAAAGATATTTGGGGAAAAAAATCATTGTCCTGTCTCATTAGAGGATTATTGCAAGCTATTGTCATCAAATGATACTCTACTGATTTTCCAAAATAGGCAGGTGACTATTTCTTAAGGTTAGAATTTCATAAGGTATGTTGAGGAAATCATTTAACAGCGCCACACCACCACAAATGTAAAAGCCCAACTCGCTCCTCAGCTACTAGCAAACAAGGGAGATGCAAGGGAAAACAGAAAGGGAACGAGAAAGGGAACCTTTCAATGACAGTTTGCCATTAAATTCATTCTTAGCAATCAGCAGCCTAAAGAAAGGATTTATCAAGTAGTTGCTCTAGTTGTAGCTTAAATCAGCAACGTTAACATTTGCACTTAAAACAGAATTAAGATCCATCCCTTTCAAAACGTAATGACTAACACCTCAATTTAACATCATTATTCTTCAAAGGACAGATGAATCATACTCTTATTTCTTGCCTAAATTTTGTTCCCTTACAGCCACCCAGAAGTTTTAACATTTCAGAAGGTTTTCTTATTTGAGCTGAAGTCCTGCAATCACCATTTCACACAGAACTGTACTTGCCTCAGACACCAGCCACTTCAGATTGTACAAGTTACTCACTCATTTGTCACAACACAGCTTACTTCCATGCAAAAAATGTATTTTGATGATGCCTCCCATCATACTATTCCCTTTTCTGCTTGCCTTTTATTTGTTACCTTTAACTTTTACCAGCACAGTATCTTATATACCTCCTATTTCTCTGAGCCTCCACTGCGACTAGAAGCCTTCTACCAAGCACCCCTGAGCTACGGTAATGCCCAGGAAAGAGAAAGGACGAAAGTCCCCCTGCTCAAGTAACTACAACATCAGTACCTTCCCTCTTCACAGCCTCTGCTGTTCACAGGACAAGAGAAAGCAAGTTCCAGTGAAAAAGTAAGGAACAAAGTGCCCTTCTTTTTTAAGGGAAAAGGGCGTGCAACATTTAATTGCTGAAACCTAATAAAGGTTCTAATTCAGACAAATCTTGAACAAGTTACAGAATTCCATGATAAAAATTGTAGTGTTTTCACCTCCCCGAAAGATGCAAGCAGCAATGGAAACTGCATTCCCTCTCCACATCAGCATGAAGAAAACTCTTTCACAATCTCTTAACTCATAAAGTTCTCTGGTTTCTGCACATCCGATGTTTCTCAAGAACTTCCTTGGTTATATAGTTAGCAAGTACTCTAGAAACATTCTAGCAAAATTATACTACAAAGTATTTCAAATGTACAAATATATTTTAAACAGATTTTTCTCCTCAGTGGAAAGAGAAAAGGGGACAGAAAAACCAGGATAGTTTTGTTTTCATAGCAGCTCACTCCTTACCACTCTGACAAGAGTGCAGATAAACACTTAAATAAAGATCACTTTCAGCTTCAGAATTTGTGATGTGGAACTCATTTTAGGCAAGCTATTAAAAAAAAAAACAAAAACACACCAACCAAAACCAACATTTTGAGTCAGTGGTGATCAGTAGTGAAGCATGGACTATTTCTACTATGTAGAAACCAAGATATGAGAAGCCCTGCGTTCCTGGTGAGAAACCCAAACATCATCCAACTGCTGAGGATTTGAGGGTACTGAGATTCCTATCTCCTATGCTGCTCCTCCTTGGTGCTCTACTCTGTTGCTTCCACTGAGGACTACAACAAACATGAGGCCTACTTAAAATGTGTTGAATGACGGAAAAAACAAAAAATTTTCCTTCTCAAATTTCTGTCTCCATCCCAAGCCCCTCTTAATTGTCTATCAGAAAAAAAACCACATCAACACCTTACTGTAACTCAGTATCCCAGGAACGTGGAAGAGTTTCAAGGGAACTTCAAAGGTAAGTATGAATTCCTCTAATCCCTTCTCACCTTTTCATCTGGCTCATCCTCTTCAGTCCATAGTTGTCTTTTTATAACTTTGTCAAGTAGTAGCAGGATACGATTGACATTTTGGGTTATTTCCCTTCTTACAACAAACCAGTTTCAGACAAACTGTCAAGATCAGCGAGTTCTCAGTTTGCTGTAGCTTGGAAGAGTCATAAACAAAGAAATAACATCTATATACTTAGTGAGTGAAAACGTTACTACAACTCCCACATTCTTGCCTTTAAGTTTCTCTTTCTCACACTTTATATCTTAAAGTGCCCTCTCTTTTGGGCCACCAGTCTTCAAAACAAATCAACACAGCACCCTAAGTGTTTGGAGAGAAAAATCACTGTTGAATAGTGCAGAACATTAGAAACCCCTGATGAACAGAGCAATTCAAATAGCTTCCACAACACTCCTAAAACACAACAAGCCAAGTCACTCTTGCCCTTACAAGTGTGAGCTTCTCTAACATCAATGGGATTACTCAGATAAATGAAGTAGGCAAAACTGAAAACTGAGCCCCAAGCTTGAAGCTGATGTGAGGTTTTCTTCACAGCTGTACACAAGGCCATCATTATATTAACAGACCTGCATCATATAAGCAGCAACAAATACATGTACTATCAGAACAGCCTAGAAAAGCACAAGAGAAAAAGCATCATTATATTTAAAAAACAAAAAAGCACACAGAATTTTCCAAGAAGCTTTGAAATACAGCATTTTCAACTGTCAGCTTATTTCTAGACATGAATATTTTAAACTAGTAACAAAGAGGTTCCTAATTGTGCTCAAATACACCTGGCAACCCACAGACATACAGCTGATGTCTCACAGCACTAGTCTTCAGTATTTGTATCTTCTAAATCAAAGAGAATAAAAATTATTTTAAAACACCAAGCGTGACTTTTCTATGTAATCATCCAGGGAATGCAGTGTAACAGCAGCAGAAGGAATATCGTCCATAAAAACTTACCTATTCTACACTTGCTTTACCAATGAAAGATTTTAGAAGCCCATGTACTAGAATATACCACAAGTAAATTATGAAAACTTTATGACCTCCATCAGAGAAAACAGCTAGGAAAAAAAAAAGTCCTAAAGTATCATCAAACAAGGGAATATGTTTTCAGTCTTTCTGTAGAATCCATTACCTTCATTTTGACAATTTAAGAAAAGTTTTAGAAACAGCATGAATCCAGATTGTATTGTATTGAGGAACTTGGAAGATCACTTTTCAGTTTTTCTAACAGCAAGCCCTAACTATGTCCTGCATAGTTTCTGAACATATGTTCTCTAAATACCTGGAAGATATAATGCAATCTAGAGCAAAGTCATCACAGGACTTCCACATATTTCTTATTCACTTTTCCAAACCAGGTCATCAATACAAGTACAGATTGTAAATACGGATATTGTAAACACAAATACTGTAAGCTGCACATTAAATGGACTTAGTCTCTCTTCTGTGCATGCAATTCAGCTTCACAGTTGAGCCATGTGTACTAAAGCTTGGATTCTCTCAAGCACCTAGGGCAAAAATCTCTCTTTCTGTTTGTTTTGCATGACTGACATAGGTTAACAATTATTTCAAACACCGCTCTTTCTGAACAAGGTCTTTACTTCCTTAGTTCTCATTACAGATTATCAAGTCTCAGGGCTTGATTTCTTTCACCTGTAATCAAGAGATTACTGAAACAATATTTATCCTATTCCTATAGAATGGCAAACACACAAGTGTTACTCATTTAGCTGTCTACTCTGTTAATGAGATTAATGAGAGTGAAGACTCAAGTTTTACCACCAAATATGAATATTCTTGAACTTCTCAGGACTACAGAATGTGTAAAAAAAGTTTTAAATTAGTGTACTCATGAGGTGGTATTATAATGAGTACACTCGAATGTCACATTTTGCTTTACCTCAATCATACCATCGTGTATTCTGCTTTGCAAACACAAATTCAAAGTCTAAAACTAAACAAAACTTCAAGTCCACTATTTCTAGAGACAGTAAAAACATAAGTTTTTATTGTCTGCAGTAAAAAAAAATACTCAACCACCTGAAAAGGTCAGGTGTAATAAATAACACCATCCTGTATGCCTTAACACCTCACTAATATTTACAAGGTATTTAACATGTTTTGAAGTACAAAGAAATTTAAGTATTCAGTTTGCCACTACAGGAATTTGCTGTTATAGCAAGCAGGACAGAGAAGTAGGCCTAACACAGCATATGATGCTTGTCAAAACTTTCCCTGTGCAACTTACAGGCAGCAAGCTTCATCACAACCACCTTTTCTAATTTCACCAGAGAAATACAAACCAAGGCCTTCATTTATAATTCAGTGCAGCTTGTTCCATAAATTTATAATGTCTTTTAAAAAGTGTTTGATAATTAGACTGCACTATTTTCAATAGCAACATTGTATTTCATAATACAAAGTTTTGGTTTTTCAGTTACTTTTCAGGACCACTTTGGTCTAAATGCACGCTTTACAGTAGGTGTCTTGGGCATCTATCAGCCAGCTATTAAACACAGCCACTGAAGCCTACCCAAAGAGCCAGAATCCCTCCCCAGCTGCAAGCCCTGCCCTGGGGACTCCGGGGCAAGACGCCTCTGAGCTGGTTACCTGCTCACCGAAGCGCTTTCAAAGGAGCTTTGCCGATGTACAGCGCTTAGACCTGGAAAGGGCAGCGAACACCCCGGGCACCGGCTGGCGGGGGGCTGAGAGGATTTGGGCTTGCTGAGGCCTAGCGAGCACACGAGGCCTCCTGCAGCCCCAGCTCCTTCTCCGCCAGCAGCCCGGACCCCTCCGGACGGGCGGGCCGGGCCGGGCCGGGCCGGCCGCGGGGCAGGCGGTCCCGGAGGGGGGGCCAGGGGAGGGCAGGCGGCCGGGACGCCCCGCCGGGAGGGAGGGAGGGAGGCGGCCCCGCACGGCGGCGCCCGGGGGAGAGGGATGGCGAGGAGCCAGCGCCTCCGCTTCGGGAGGGACTCGCAAACTTCGGTACCTGTCGGGAACTCCCCGAACGCCAGCGACCCCCGTCGCCTGCGGGAAGCGCTCTACAGGCTTCCCCCCAACATCCACTCGCCCAACGGGCTTCAGCGCGGGCTGTACCCGTGCCGACGGGCAGGAGGGCACGGCGTGCCCGGCTGCGAACGGGGGCGGCTCCTGCCCTGCCCCCGCTCCCCCGTCCCGAGCGGGGCACCCCCCGGCGCACCCCCCGCCCCCTCCCTCCGCGGCGGAGTTGCCCCGGCGGCCAGGGGCCCGGCAGCGCCGCTCCGAGCCCACCCCCGGCCGGGCCTGGCCGCCGCCCTGCCCGCGCACCCACCTGTCCCGGGGGTCGATCCAGCTGGTCTGCTTGGTGTTGTGGTCGATGTAGAAGACTTTGCCGTCGTAGTCCCTCGCCTCCTCCCAGCCATCGGGTAAGGGGAGCTGCCCATTCCCCGCTTTCCTAGGCATGGTCGGGCGGCGGGGGTAGCTGCTCCATAGGGACAGAAAGAAAGACGGGAAGCGGGAAAAGCCCCTACCCGAGCCGGGGGGACGGGGAAGGGGCCGGGAGCGGGGGCCGGGGGGCACGCAGCGGGCCGCTCGCCGAAGGCCAGGGAAGCCCTCCTCCGCGGCCGGGTCTCAGTCCACCATGCCTGGGCTGCCGCCTCGCCCGCGCCGCGGCAGCCCGGGTCAGGGTTGCCGGCGGAGCCCAGCTGCCGTCTGGGCGCGGGGAGCCCGGCTGAGCCCCGGGCGGCCGCGGCCGCCGCTCATTAGCATGAGATTAGCATCCGTCTCATCTGCATGCACATTCCTCCCGCCGCATTCCTCAGGGTTAACCCTGCCGGCGCTGCCGCCGCCGCCGGCGGCGGGCTAGGCAGGCCAGGCCCGGGCCGCGGCGCCGGGACAGAGAACGTCCAGCGAGGGAGCGCCCGGGGCAGGCCGGAGGGCAGGGGCAGGAGAGGGGGCAAGGCGGCGAGGGGGGCCCCGCCCGCTTCCAGACGAGCGCTGCCCGCGGGGGCTCGGCCGGCGTGGGGGCAGGGAGCCACCACCTGAGGGGGACGGCGGCCTCGCGGGCCGGGCTGCCCACCGCCGCTGCCCCGCGCCTGCAGGGCCCGGCCGCCTGAGCCCCCCGGCCACGTCCCCGCAGCCCCTCTGGGCAGCCGGCAGGGCGCGGGACCCCCCACGGGAGCGGCGCGAAGGGGCTGCGGGGCCGGGGCTGCGGCACCCCGGCGCGAGGGCCGCCCGGCGGCGCGTCCCTTTGTCTGCGGGCTGGCCGCCGGCCCCGCGTCGGGCGGCACGGCAGGCTGCGGCGCGGGGCGGCCCGCGCCCGGGGCGGGCGTTGGGAGCGCGCCCCGGGAAACGGCGGTGTTACCGCCGTCCCCGTGCCCCGAGCCGCGGCGGTGTGGAGAGGCTTCCCTCCCTCCCTCCCCGGCGGGTCCCGCTAAGCTTGCTTCGCGTCCTTGTGAACTCTCGCTAAACTCCAGCAAGGCTCAAGGGTTCCTGAAAAGGACCCTGATATTTGAAATACCTGAGTTCAAAATTGAAATAAAAAGGGAACCCTTCTTCAACCCTGGAAGTACCTAAACTTACTGCCTTTTTTTTTTTTTCCCTCCTTTTAACAGAAGCAGCAGTGGAGAATATGTGCACACACCACTTGTTGCCTGAGCTGTTCTGGCCTATAAAGCAGGCAGCTAAGTCGCATTAAGTACAGAAACCAGGTGTGAATTACTGTGCGTTTATCTCAGGAGAAGAGTACTCCAGGCTGGTTACCATGGTTCAGCTGATAGAAGGTAACTTAATGAGCTCTATTAATTTGCATGTGTATCTGATTTCCCAAGATTTGGCACCCGAAGTAGAGCACCTATGGGGGCATATGACTCCCTAGCTTAGTGGTTAAGACTCCTAGGTAACCTAGGTTTTAGTCCCTGATTCCTAGAATGTTTTATTTCTTTTCACTTAAAGTTACTGGTTTAAAGTAAAATTTTCCCAGGAGAAGAAGTCTGGGACCCAGAGATGTCCTTTTTCTTTCCCCCTTTTTTTTTGTTTTTGTTTTTAATCTGTTTATCTACTCCATTATAGCTATCTTTAGCATTCAGCTCTATGAATTATTCTTCTGAGACAATTTACACTTTTTAAGTACTGGACTCATTCAGTGCATAACAAGTTTTTGGATGCCACTTCAGAGGCCACATAGCTGACAGTTAAGTATTGCAGTAACTAATTTACAGGTATCTAAGTCCCATTGTTGGATCTGTTCCTACATAGAAAAAAGTACCAACAAGATACGATTTTAATTTAGCTAATTGCCAACGTGGTAGAGCTAAGACCTTTATTATTGTAGTCATTCTACTTAGTTTATGCTGTAACACTGTCTTTGCAAATGGCTGATATGCCTCCCCAAAACACCTGTATGTTGAGCTCCGGCCTATCTTGAAGATTTTATTTTACATCTGTTGCATTAAAGTAATGTGCAGTGAAGCTACATACATGAAATAAGGCCCTGGTGGTTAACAGTGGAGAAAAACTGAGCCCTTCTAACTTTTGGATATCTGTAAGAGTTCAGCCACTTAAGAAAGCAACAGGATCATTGCCTATTAAAGTGACAGACTAATTTATTTTCATTGAGAATATTAAGTTTTAATGATCTGTTTGGTTTATAAAGTCCAGTCTTGTTTTTCATCAGTGTAAAAAAGCACTTTTACTGTACATTTACATTTGTGCCCTTTTAAATAGTCCAATTTTATAAACTTGTTTATAGGTGACATCCTACAGTGAGAAAGTAAATGTGGCAGTTGTGGGACAGGATAAACTGGATTTCCTTTTCCCTTTTAAAGTTCACTTTGAGTTATCAGTAAGACATTTTGTTATGTAAGTTGATAAAAAGCTATAGAGGATATACTTTTCTTTCTGAAACTGGCTGCCAGTTACTTATCTTTGGCATGAACAAGGAGCTTTTATAATGATACAGCCTTTTTCATCCAGAAAAAGCAGGCCTGTTACACAGCAGCACTCCTATACTCTTACTCTCTAAATAATCCACACAAAAGAAAGCATGAGATTAGAAAATCTATAGTACCAAGACAAAACTGAAACCTCATTTGTGTCAGTACTTCCCTGGAAGTTAATTATGGCACCTGAGGTAATACCTAATTCCTATTCTGTGTCACCACCAAGGCAGTTGGAACCATATCTTTGTTTATTGGTCAGATGAGATCCACATGGATGTGGATCTGATTTATAACCATCTTTACCAGGGTAAAACTTCTCATCAGAAAACATCAATATTTTCATTTGCACGAATAGATCAAAATTGCAGTTCTTAATTTTGGGAAATAAATATACTAAGATAATTGCATAATTGTCTAATTTCTATATATATGCTTGTGTGTCCATATACAGATGTGCTTACACTTAAATATAAACTGTTAGCATGGTAAATGTTAGGCTCTCCCCTTCCTCCCTCCATTTTCCATTGTTTGAGTACTTCATGGTGTTTGTATTTATAGTTAGAGTCTACAGTCCAGAATCCTAGTTTAGGACTACTTAGGAATGACAATATTTGAAGTCAGACTGACAAAAAGTAGGTAACATTTGTGTAAATAAATGCCAGACCTTTAATATTACCAGTGAGAACATTTAGCTTTTTGAAGGACTGTTATTGTTGTACAAAATAGAATCCAATTATCCTCTTGGTTTTTGCTCTTTTGCAATTTGGACTGGTAGAAAATAATTTCTTCCACTATCCTTTAATATTTTTTCATACATCTAATGTAGGAAGGCAGAGCAGATGTTCCTAATGATCCTTTTTATCCTAAAATATGCTATAAATTCTAACTAAAAGTAGTTTTGCAAGTATACCTCCTACATCTCAACTGATAACCTGCCTAGCATTTTGTGCTGACATGGTCAGCGAACAGCATACCACAGATTGTTTGGCTTAATTGCATAAGACAGCATAGTTCAGAAGGTGTAAGCATGCTTTATTCAAAACTCAGAAGGGTGTATATGAAGGAGTTGTCCAGAAGCACAGAACAATGTAGCTATGGCATGACTTAAGTATTTATCAGTAAGTGTGATAAATAACAAGATATGCTCAACAAAAAGGAGCTAATTGTTCCTCTCTTTTGCTTTGCATGTCCATGTTTAACCAGTCTGAAGAAGTTCACATTATAAGTAGTACATAGTTAAAGGAGTGAGTTAAAGGGAATTAGAATCATAACTATTTTGTGTCCTTTCTACTTACTGTTACCAGCTAGGAGAAAAAATGTCTATGCAAAAATTTGAAACACAAGTGTGGAAGTGGCTGAATCCAGACAGTGGGTCTGCAAAGGCAAATGGTTGTGCCCCGTCACATAATGAGAAGCATACCCTACTCCAGTCTGTACTAGTGTAGTTAATCTCCTGATACTCTCTGCTTGCTTCTTTCACAGTAAATCTGTTCTTGGGACTGACTGTGATCAAAAAAGGCATGTTTGTACCCTCTCCTTCTATAACAAGAGACTCCCTTAACTTGATGATCCACTGGAGTGACGTCCCAGAAGAAATTTACAGCTGTTACAACTCTAACTTGTACTATCCACAGATGGCTCTGAATCAAGAGCCGCAGCTGTCTTCCTGAAAATCTACATAGTTCAGCCTCCACTGCTTTCAAACAGAATTTGAGTGCAGAATGAATTATGAAGTATGGTGACAGTATTAATTTCTAAAAACATCTGGCAAAAATGTTTGAAAATATATAGTGGTTATGTTGGGTTTCTTTAGACACTTAAACACAGTGTTTATTATTGTCCAAATATGGACAACAAGTCTGACTTCCCTCACATATAGCTACTGTAGAACTCTAAAAATAGTGTTTTCAGCATGATAAGTATTTGTTTGTTTATTTAACAACAGTGAATTTTATCTGATAGCTATGTTTTCCAAAAAAACCACCACCAAAACAAGGACTCCCTTATGCTGCAAGAGTTTTAGTTTTAAAAAGGGTTTTAAAAGACCTGTAAAGAAAAACAGTGTCCATGTGTGAGGGAGGAAAGGAGGAGTGCTGCTTATACTATTGTCAGCTTCTGCTGCATGTATACATCTGAGAGTAAAAGATCTTTGAATAGTATTGTTTCTGATTGAATTTATGATTAAGCTCTGCAGAAGCGATGGAGCCAGAGAACAGCTTTGATAATGTTTATGCTCATTCAGCTTTTCTCTTTACTCCAAAGCCTGCTCTTTCCACTAATACTCAATTGGACAGCTTGCTGCTAAAATAGGATGTCGTACAAAGACTTCCCAGAGTATCAGTGAAAAAGACCGTACCAGGTTCTGCTTCAGATGAATATATACTAGCTTTTTTCAGAATTTTGGCCTTATTTTTGCCTTCGGGCATGCACAGGAGAAAGTAATGAGCAATTACACATTTCAAGTCCTTGCAGACTTAATTCTAATCCTGTAAATCTGAAAATAAGCGCACAGAACAATTTTAACTGATTGTTAGTCTGATTAAAAGTTTAGGGTAGGTAGAATGGAAATGATGTGGTAAGAGCTTTGCCTCAAAGCTAACTATGGAAATGTGAGTAATGTTTTCATGGTAAAATCTTCTCAAACTCACCCCAAACCACTCAGTAAACTAACTTAGCATTCGGTTCTGTTAACTCTGATTCATACTGCTGATATTTCTGTGGACAAAGAAAAAAGAAGGTGGAAGATTTTGGTTGTTCCAAAAACCCTAGGATTGATGAGGTCCAAATTAGCCTCTGACGCATATTCCCACAGAATTGCTTGATGCAGTCTTGGTATGTTGTCTTGATGTTACATCTTCCATAGAAACAGTCTCGCTGTATTTTTTTTAATCTCTCTCTGATACTTGTACACACAAATTTAACTTTCCTAGGTTTCATCATAGCTATGGAATTGCAGTGTCTATTCACTGCTGTCTAATGGCTTTGGAGAACCACAAAAGCGCGCCTGGTCAGCCAAGAAGGTTCCCAAGAGCCCGGTCTTCCCTTTTGGCTGCGTGTAAGACAGAAGTAGGCCAGCAATAGAGGGTTTCTGCTCATCAGCAGGGAGGGAAGAATGAAGGCGTTTCTCAATAACAGCTCCTTTGGTGGAGAACAGCGATTAATGTCTTAAAGTATTTAAGATACTCCATCCGGTAGTATACAAGTGCACAGGTTTACAGAGCTAATGCTTTTAACAGTCCCTCTCTACTGGTGCAAGGAGTAAGTGCTCCCACCACAGCCAGAAGAAAGGACTTAACGTACCTCTGCTGTGTTGTATCTAAGGGGGCCAACGGATGAAACACAAAAAGGAATGTTTTAGCAACAACATCCTGAAGTACGTTTCTTCTCTGTATCATCCATGTACTTTCAGAAACACAGTGCAGTAAATTAAGTAGACTGGGTTAATTGACTGAGGATTTAACACCTGTATTACAAAAAACTGATCCTCTTGACTGATGGAGAGGCTTAGGGAACCTTTCTTTAACAAATGAAAAATCTTATTTGAAACACAAAACAGGTATGAACCTGCCAAACAATAATATGAAAAAAAATGCTTCTTTTCTCTTCCACTTCACCTCTTCTTTCCCCTCAAAAAAGTACAGTTTCTTTGCATGAATGCAAAGTACTTGACTTCTATCCTGGCCAACAACAAAGGAACCTCAATCCTGTCTTATTGCTAACTGAGGCTAAAAATCATACTGCAAAAATAAAATCTGAATCTGTGCAAATTTATAGCAAAAATGGGACTGATGCATCAATACCAAGATGTGGCACTGCTAGACCGTTAGAGACGTTGCGGAATTGTATGACTCATCCCATGGCAATTTTCATTCTAGTCTGGTTATCCAAAACCCAGAATCCCAATGTTTGCACTTCTTGGAGGACTGAAAAAATCTAAAGAACACAGCAGGATATTATTATGTCCACTTTGCAGTGGACATACAAAAAAATGTATTAAGTGACTTGACGGAGCAAAAAAGACCTAAATGAAATAGGATAGGGATTAGAACACAGGATGCTTTCAGCTCCTGAGCTGAATCTGTTGAACTGCATTGTGTCATTTTTATTATTTCAATATGTGGTCTCAGAAATACTTGGGGTAAGCTTTCTTATCACAAGGAAAAGATTATAACTCATACAAAAATTCCTTTTATTCAGTATCTTATTCCCAGGTAAAATGTGATGTATAAAAGTTATCAGTTCCATATGGTCAAGCATATGTTATGAAATGCTTGTGTCCACATATAAGACACATGACAATATTTCAGCAGCTCTCTCCTGTGCATTTCTTGGTCGAGAAACATAACAAAAGCATAAATTGTAGTTAGCTGTACTTATGTGTTCGTAAATGAAATACACTAATAAATAAACAACCTCCAACAGTGTAAAAAGATTACACTGAACAATAATTCAAAGAAAATAATTCAAAGCTAGGCAAAATCTGCAAAATTTAAGTAGTAAAATGTAATCCTCAGACTACGAAGCGTCAGAGCTGTTGCCGATAATCAGCTGTTCTGTAAAGGTGTGAATGTAAAGCCAAAGGATATACAGTTGATGCTTATACCAAAGGAATCACAGAATCACTGGATGGTTGAGGTTGGAAGGGATCTCTGGAGGTCATCTTGTTCAACCCCTCTGGTTAAGCAGGGCCACCTAGAGATGGTTGCCCAGGGCCACGTCCAGACAGTTTTTTAATATCTCCAAGGATGGAGATTCCACAACCTGTCAGGGCAACCTGCTCCAGTGCTTGGTCACCCTCACAGGAAAGAAGTATTTCCCAATGTTCAGAGGGAGCCTCCTTGTTTCATTTTGTGCCTGTTGCCTCTGGTCCTGTCACTGTACACTACTGAAAAAAGCCTGGCTCCATCTTCTTTGCACCCTCCCATCAGGTATTTATATACATTGATGAGATACCCCTGAGCCTTCTCTTCTGCAGGCTGAACAGTCCCAGCTCTCTCAGCCTTTCCCCATATGTGAGGTGCTCCAGTCCCTTAATCATCCTTGTGGCCCTTTGTTGGGCTCTCTCCAGTATGTCATGTCTCTCTCGTACGGGGGAGCCCAGAACTGGACTCAGCACGACAGGTGTGGCCCCACCAGTGCTGAGTAGAGGGCAAGGATCACCTCCCTCGATCACCAAGGATCACCTTGGCAACACTACTAATCCAGGATGCTGCTGGCTGCCTTTGCTGTAAGGGCAGTTTGCTGGCTCATGGTCAGCTTTTTGTCCGCCATGGCCCCCAGTCTTTTTCTGCAAAGCTGCTTTCCAGCCAGTTGGCCTGAAGCGCGTGCTGGTGCATGAGGTTATTCCTCCCCAGGTGCAGGACATCGCATTTCTCTTTGAAGAACTTCATGAGATTCCCATTTGCCCATTTCTCCACTTCTTTAAAGAGCACAAAAGCATACCACATAATTCAAACATACCAAAACAAAGAAACTACTATGCTGCAAACTGGCTTCTTGAACTCTAGACCAGAGGTGCCCCTGCAAGCGAGCAGCCGGGTGTTCAGAATCAGTGCTGCTTTCCCTTTAATCTCACTAGACAATCAGAACAAGAGGTAAACATCCTCAGGACTGCAGTTTCTGCAGCCTTCAGCGGTATCGTAGACGTCATCACTCATAAAAGACCTTGGTTCTTATATGGAAGCATTAATACATGTTTCTACAACTCAATATGCCAACTTCAGCAATAGAAACAAATAAAAGTGTTCTTTTATATGAAGAAGAAAAATGATGTTTTCAAACACTAGCTCAGAAACTCGCTGATTACTTAACCATTGATACCTTTTTGTCAGAACATAACAAATGTGGAAGAAGCATGATACTCTTACGTGGCAGCCTGCTTCCCACTCCAGGAACTCAGAAGCAATTAGTTTGGGCTTTTTTTCAGATTGCAGAATTAGGCTTTTCAACCTGAGGAAATAAAGTGGAGTGTATCTTCAAAATGTAGTGGAACAAGGGTTGGTTGTTCTACAGCTTCTGTCTCGTTTCACCCCATATACTTAAACCAAGATTCATGGTAATTTTTGATATATCATTGATGGGGGTGGGGGCAGGAAAGGTAGCGTCACCTTTTTCTGTGGCAGGTGCTGGCGCCTGCTCTTTTCCTTGCCTTCCCCTTCCCACCTCCTTTCTTCTTACACGGGCTCCCTCTGACGCTCCCATTGCCCTGCAGCCGTCAGCTCTGATCCACCAGGGCCGGGGCCACAGCGGGGCTAATGCTGATGGGCCTGGCTTACTCCATGAAGCTGGTGTGTGCTCCTCTGTGCTGTGCTCCCCAGTTGTGTGCTGTCGTACCTATACCAACCAGGCTGCTCCCTTCTCCGGAGCATCCCACATCCCCACTCCTTGGAACAGTCTTGTCAGTTGTCTGTGAACAGCCAGCAAAGGACCACGCTGCCAAGAGTGACATCTACTGTTAGAGTCAGTGGCTGGGGTTGCCACTCAAACCATCCCACTCTTGTGAGACAGAAAAATAGGGTCAAAGCCAGAACAAGAGTGCTCACCCCTGGATTCTGCCCGGGAAGGGCTCTGAGTGGAGGCGAATATGCTGCATGTCCTTTGGTGGCCTTGAAACAGCACCAGTGCCTGGCTGATAGCCACACCAGCAGCTTCATCTGGTGACAGCTGGAAGAAGAGGCAACTGGAGGTTTCGAGCCATCATCACCCCTGGAATCGGTGTGCCTTCTACACTAGTTGCAGGGAAAGAGCCATTCTCAAGTTATATATAACATCACTAATCACGGGCTCCAAGATGGTGTTAAGAGAAAGCAAAGATCTGACCAATTAAATACGTATTTTTAAAGTTTTAGGTGGTTTTCATAGATCATGAGCAAGCTAACACAAGCTTTTGTTTTGTTTTGGTAAAAGGAGGCAAAGAAATACACTGGGGCAGGGAGAAGAAGTTAAGGAGTTGTTTATGAAAAGAAGTTTTCTTGAATCAAAGAAATCCTTGAAGGAAATCATGTTTCAGAAAAAAAATCTCAGAAGGAACATAAAAAATTCTGAAAAATACATTTATGCACATTTTATGTCTATAACGCCGCATGAAAGATTAATGCTTTTCTGTATGTATCTTTAAGAGATCTTTTTCGATGCTTCAACATAAATGAAGAAAAGCTAAAAATAGAGAAAACGCATCTGCTGTAGTGA
This sequence comes from Platalea leucorodia, assembly GCF_965183815.1. NCBI lineage: Eukaryota > Metazoa > Chordata > Aves > Pelecaniformes > Threskiornithidae > Platalea > Platalea leucorodia. The sequence goes on along the minus strand of NC_138828.1, from coordinate 49,970,638 downwards.
ACCTATACTGCTACTCCTGTCCTTTATCCTGTAAGGCAAGAAAGAAAAAGTAGTGTACACTGCCTTTTAATGCAGCAGAGGCCTCTCGCCAGTCATTTTGTTTAATCTCCCTTCTCAGTATTCCACATCTGTGGAATACGCTTCTCCAGCAATCTCATTTTAATAACATATTCTAATCCATTAAACTCACTCTGGTGAGCTTGCAGTGAACCATGACATCTCCAAATCAAAGTAAAATCAAAGGCCTTAAACCAGACTGCAGAGCTAAAATTCTCTTTCATATCCCTTCACTTTATTTACAGAGGGTTCATATGTTCAAATATACCAAATCATCATGACAGAATAATTATGATGTCTTGTCATGTCATATTTTTTGAAACAATGTCAAATACTGAAGGGCCTGCAGAAAACTAAGAAATAGCAAAAAACCCCAAAGCCAAACAATGATGGATGAAAGACAACCCATAATGAGCATGTCAAAACTTTGTTTTCTCTGCTGCTTTACCTGACAGTTGATACTTTCACTGCACCAAGTGAAGTCCTGTTACTCCAATGATTTAAATCCTTAACATGGTTCCTTATTCCAAATGCCATTTAGCTGGGTACAGGGCAAACACTGTCAATTCCAGGGTATGACGGAGCTTCTTAACCTCTGCAAAGCCTTGCTTTGCCTGACCAACACTGGGATATAGTCTACATGGATTGTTACACATGATTTCTGAGAGATGAGATTGTCTCAAACTGTAGCTAGGCTTATTCATGTTTTTAATCTGTGTACTTGTAGAAGCAAATTGTTCTGGGACAAGCTGACTTTCTTGAAAGCAAACATGTAGCAGGTAGGAAGGAAAGTACATTGGTAAAGTAAGCAAGGATAATGGAATACCAAACCAAATAGAAAAAATAATTTTTAGGGTTGCCTTAAAATGATTGCAGGAAACCCAAAGAGCTGAACGTTAGTAACTGCTGAATTTTTATTTGAAGCAATTCAAACAGATGATTTTTCATCCTCTTCAAATATTGGATTTTAATTTTAGTGCTCTTTACGTAGCAGAATTAAGGATAGCTATAGAAAAGAGGTAAGCATTTCCATGTCAGAATTCTTCACTCTTGTATTTTATCAGATGTGTTTAAATATCATCTTGCACACGTGGAAATGACTATTTCTATTTTGCAAATGTACATATTATGATCAAATCACTTCTTAATCTCCTCTTTGGTAAGTTTTCACTATAAAGCTCACTTTCCTGTCCTTTAATCATTTTCATTTCTCTTCTCTGACTCCACTCCAATTAAAGGAGATCTTTCTTCAGTTTGAAATATCAGAAAGAGAACTAACTCCGCAGCAATAGTCACACTAATGCCAGATATAGGGTATGTGGCATCTATCCGCTTCTCCTAGAGTTTCCACAGTTTTTTCGCCATGGATTGGATTAACTCCTTCTGCCACAGCACCTCACTGGGACTTGTGTCCAAGGATTGCTACTGAGACCTAAGTTCCCCTTCTGTGACAGGGATTCCCAGGACTAAGGCCACTGTCCTCTAAAGATAACCTGCATACTTGTTTCCCAGATACATGATTTTACATTTTTCCTATTCAAACCTATGTTGTTTACTTCTGGCCATCATATTCCAAAACTCTAATGTCTGTCCCAGTGCCATCACACCTGTTTTTTCACAATTTATTGTCAGAGCAGGAAGTATTTTATCAGCATCATTTATTAATACTTAATGTGCCTCTTCCCCAGCTACAAGACAGAAGTATTTCTTGAGCATGTCTGCTTTTTTCCTGCATTATTTCTAATTCTGTTGTTACCATCCGTGAATGGACCAATGCCACTGGTTATATCAGAACGTGAAAAGATAAACTACACAAAGTCAAAATACAGGACTGAAGGTAGACGCATCTTTTTGAGCTCTGATGCCATCAAAAATATTCTATGGAAGCTGACATACATTTTAAGGTTTTCCAAACAAGGATTTGTGTATACCTTTATTTTACTAGAGTCCATTTTGATTTAACTAATGTAGCATTAAAAATAAAAAAGGGATTATTTTTCTTTTGTCACAATTTTTAGTATAATCTTAATACCATCCATTAATCTTAAAATCCATAAACTTTCTCCAGAAAGGCCACACAATTTCCTATAATTTTTTTAAAAATAAGGGCTAATAATTATAATAATAACAAAAATATCATTCAAGACCTTACTTCAGCACTACTGCTCTTCCTTTATGTCATTGGTACTTTACTTCCCAATGTGTAATTTTAGACTAACTACAGAGTAATTTGGACTATCTGTTTATTAGTTAGTCTGGAATTGTTTTGTAAAGATACAATAATTATGTTTTGATAAGGTAAATTTGCAATGCAAGAAAACACACTCCAAAAACCCTGGGCTTAAAGAAATTCAGTAATCTTGAGTTTCTTCTGCTACATTTGACATTTTAACAAGTCTCCTGAACACTTTTCATTTCCTATCTATTCCTAGACAGCCCTTCCTGTCCCCAGCCCTGAACCCTGTCCCCTTTCCAAAAAATCTCAGTCATCTTTCCTTCAGGGACAGCTTGACAAATCGATGCAGTGATAAAGGTTTATCACTCCTGCTGCTGCTCTGACTCTCCCTATCAGCCTGGAAGAGCCACAGTAAGAGCACAGAAATTGACATAACCCCTTGCTGTAGCATACCATCTTCTGGCCATTTTCCTGCCATATGAAATTGTGATTTATGACTCAAGTTAATGAATGCATACTACCGCTTCCCCTGGGGGGGTTTGAGAGGGGCATTTTGGAGCCATGGGTCTCTGACATGGGAAAGCAGCAGACCCCTTTGGTTTCCGTAGGAGCAACACCTGGACCTCCCCTCCTTCCTGCTGGGAGCACTAGGAACAGCACGAGGTATTTTGTCTCCTGGACCATGGAAATGGGCAGCTTCTGCCTCAGCAGCCAGGCTGCGTTGCTTCACTGAGTGGGCCTGACTGATTGCATCCTCATCCTCCTGCCATCAGCACAGTTCTAAGCAGGGAGGATGCTGGCATGCCTCTCGCCTCTCAGCAAAGCAGATTAATAGGACTTTTCTTGTTGCTCAAGGTTTCTTGTTTTCTACAGCCACAGGCAGACATTACAACAGGTATTAAGCATATCAAGATCTGCTTTCAAACTTCTTTTCAAAGCACTAGCCTAGCCACTTGACAAGTACTGATTACCATCTGATAATTTTAAAATCATAGTAATATGACTCTGGAAGGCTCTAAAAGCAAGTTTACATCTAAAACATATGTAGGAAGGGGATGAATCAGAATCAATTATGTTAATACATTAATTATTATATTAATAAATCAACGTGTTCATAGTATTATATCCAGGTTTATATTATTAAACCCAGAGGGGAAATAAGTGTCACAAAACAGGTGAACAAAAGGTTTCTCCTGGCAGGATGAAACCATGTGAACCTAAAGATCCAAGGTGTTTCAGAAGGCTTGAGGCACTTTCAGAATTCAGTCTTTCTAACTGCTTATGTGTAAAAGATTCAAATCTGTTAGCATGCTTAGATTGTAAGGTAACATGTATGTAACAGGTCACATGTGCAGGTATAGTAGAGTGTTTGTAAGAGCTGAACCTTGTAAATTAGCAGAAGCTTGGAAGCTTAGCAAAATACAACTTTAAGTTAAATAGCAAAAATAATGGTATGTGTATATATGTATAATTTGACAATACATTAAGTTTTGCTATTCTCTGCTAAGAATGATGCCTTTAATCTCTTGCTGCATCTGAACATTTATTTGACAAACATAACCGTGATTTTTTTCATCAATATTACAAAAATTGTGCCTCAAATAAAAATATTGTTGTCATGGGACAAAACTTTAGATAATATATGCAGAAGTTACAGTAGCATCCAGGAGTTCATACTTTGTAGCCATTTTCATTAGGGAAAACCTTTATTAACAGTTAGCATTTTTTTCCTCAGCAAAGTGCTTTCAAAACATTTGATAATTAAAACCTTTATATCTTTTAGACAGTAAAAGTGCCTTTTCCAACCTGCAATGGCTATGTAACTTATTTTATTAGTGGTTTAGTAATAAAGTCAGATAAACCTTTGATTCAATAATTAGCATTTATAGAGTGCTTTCTGCCTTCAAAGCACTTTGCAAACATTAGCTAATTAATTGTTGCAACTCTCCTGTAATTTGGGGAAGCAAGTATATTCATACACGTTTGCATATGGTTTAGGGAAGAAAGTATTATCTCAGACATTTTATAAAACAGAGAATTAAGATATATAAAGTAAGTTATTCACTTAAGTCCACAAAGATGGAACCGTCAGAGTAGGAAACTAAATTATTCTCCTCATCCTCTTCTGTACTCCAGTCACTCAGCTCTTTCACTGATTTTCTCTGGGGAGGTCCAGCCAGGTCTGCCAAAGCAAAGCAGAGCTTTGGATGCTAAGCAGGTCCCTCCATCTTCTCTTTACCCAGCACCTCAGACCACTCGCTCGTGGCGCATGCATACCCCAGGAACACATGCAGTGGTTCACGCGACAGGTTTGCCCATGCATGCTGGCCATGGGCATGCAGCCATCGGACAAGGAGGGAGCCGCAGCAAAGGGTTGCAGTGGGGCCCCTCCCTGGGTCTCCCAGCCGCTGCACCACACACAGGTGGTCGCATCCGACCAAGCAGGCACGTGGGGCCGGGAGCGGGGAACGGCGGACGCGCAGGAGCCTCAGCAGCAGGGTGCGGCATGGGAACCAAGCGTTAGACTTAATAGGTCTCGCCCAGGGATGCTCCTCTGGGCTCTCTGACCTCACTAATGAGCTCTGCCTGCTCTGGTCTGCCTGGTGGTGTGTCTCCCTGGCCATCACCACAATACGAAGACAAAATTTAAAAGAGCAGCAGTATTCTCCTGCTGACAGCTTACTTTATTTCTGCTTTGAGTACAACCTGCTACAAGTATTTATTATTGTAGAAGAGGGATATTGTTTGTGCCCTTTCTTTCCTATGGGTTTACTGATTTGGTACCAACAACAGTACCGCTTTCCCATCTACTTCAACCCAACTAGCTACGATGTTATACTGCATTTCAGTCCTATAGTAGATATGTACCTCTGCTTATGCTGCAGGTGGAATGAGGAGACCACAAGCTGCAAGAAGGCTGCGCCATGGACCTGATGGTATCACAGGGCAATGAGGAGTCATTTGCAGTGTTTCAACTCGGCAAAGCAAGTAAGCTCTCTTGACTCACAGGCTTTAGGAAATTTCCTGAAATTAAGATACATTTTTTACAGCAAATAAAGGCCATTAACAAGATTACAAAATGAGTGGCTTGTTTTCAGTGAATTTAAGAATTCCATCAGGTACAAAGGCCCACTTATTTATCATTCTTTGTTTTTGCTAAATCTTGGGAATTACTGTGTAAGTTTTTGTGTATTTTTATAAGTGTATTTTTGTTCGAGTGATGAAATAGTAAGCCAGAAATCGATTGTATCACTGCTGCGTATCAGTTTCTCTTCAACCAACGTTTAAAAAATCCAAGAAGCTTCAGGACATTTTTAATAGCTCAGCTGGGCCAAGTTTTCATATGTCATGGTGTCTTCTTCAAGCAAGAGAAACAGAGTAAAACAGCAACAGAGAGATATCTGCTAATGCACACTTCATCATTGCATTCAGATAAACAATACAATTAAATAATGTAGGAGGTCTGTAAAGATTAGAGAATTAGGGACTAAGCATTCCTTGGTGGTTAAGTATTGAAGAGTAACTTTTTGTGATTCTGTTTCTGTAAGCTGAGTCTGTCAAGTGGAGACTACTAGAAAACAGAACAGTGCTGAATTTGTATTTGGTGTGCCAAGACTATTTCTCTATGGAGATGAACAGATTTTTTTTTAATTTGCTATTTTATTGTATTTATAATTAGCCGTCTGGAAAAAAAAAGTTCTCTTTTAGCATCTGCAGTGATGCATTGATTCTTTCATTACAGCAAATACACATGACCCCCGGTGTTCAACTGTAAACAATAATAGTTACTGGCTTCATTAGGAAGCTAGCAGATGGCTTATAAGTTCTCATGGTAGCTTTTATCCATTCGAGGCTTGCAGTGTGCAAATGTTTGTCTTTTAAACAGGATAAAACAATGTAAAAGGGACTCTGTGCTTTGTTTTTATTAGTAGCAATTCATTTGTGTTGCAGATTTGAATCTGAGTATCTGAGCGCACTGTCAATTTTTCCTGGCTGCAGGTAAAATACTTGTTAGGCCTTGCCTCTGCCTCTGTGGCATTTTCTGTACTGGAAGAAATGAGGTCAAATACCACTTCTGGAGCTTTGACAGAGCTGTATTTTTCTTAGTAGGACTCATGTTATAAACCCAACCCTCCCCCTTCCCCGCCCTTCCCTTCTCTCCCCTCTTCTCCCCTCCCTTCCCCAAATCAAGTGGTGCCCCCTTTCAGCAGAGAGGCAGCACTGCCTCTAGTTTACCCTACATGGACTGGGGATCTGACCATGGAAATCATTAGTGCCATTTTCTCATTCCAAAACATTATTTACACAGCCAAATTTTTGTGTACAGTTTTGGAATACCCGATGAATAACAGCTCGTTTACTGTCATCACCAGTCAGGTGCCTGGAGCGCGATGAACTTCAGGATGCTTCCCAGATTGGCTGCAGGCAGTTGCAATGACTGTCAAACATAACCGGCACATTTATTACCTAACTGGGCAGAGCTATCTGAAGACCAGTTAATCTTCAATAACATTTGGTAAAGCACAATAGCTCTTTTAAAGCAAAACAGTTTCATGTTAGTGTGTGAGCCTTTGATGGCTTTTCTCATACGTCTAATACAGCCCAGGCTCTCATTACTATTTTCATGTACTCGATTTTGTTGGTAGCTGGAATCAAGCTACATTATTGAGAAATAGAAGCAGGGGTTGTATATTAAATATGGTGTTAAATACCTTCAGTTCTCTTTGAAAGCACAGGCACATGGCAGTGCAAACTCCCTCAAAGCATTGCACCACTGTGTTTCACCTAGATCTGCACATGAAGGAGCCAATAAGTAGTTCATAGTTCGTGTTCATTCAGTATTGGCTGCTCATGGTTAGAAATCAGCCATTTGTTTCAGAAAGGACCATCAAAAATTAGAAACTTTTGTATAGGAAAAGTCTTATTTTGAGGACTTAAAAGAATGTGACTGCCTGGGCCTTCTGTTTCCTTATTGTACAGTAAGGGCATGACTATCAAATTAGGGAGCTTTTCTGGGTAAACAGTGATCTAGTGAATCTTTAGGGTTTCATATTGTATTTTAATGTTCTGTATTCAGCTGTAAAGTTCAAAATTACTTTTGTTTGGAGGAACATCTGTATCTCCTGGAAGAGATATTGGAATTTTGCTTTCAGAGCATGTATTTTCACTTTTTATACTCTTCTGTTTTATTAAAAATAATATTTGCATAAAAAACTTTCTTTCTTCTAAGCACATCTGCTCTTGCTTCTACTTCACCTGAAGATCTAACCCTTTGCATGTGACATCTTCAATGAAGAATAAGCAGCAGGAGCAGATGAGCTTTCAAGAAATAAAGATCCTATTTTCATGCAAATGTACTAGTAATTAAAAATGATGGGAGAAAAAAAAAAGGCAACTCAATATGCAATGCTTTCAAATTTAATTTGAAGTATAATAGTTTTAAACTTTTCCATAAGAACTCCCAGACTCTTTAAGTGGTTTCATTTTGAGAACAGTAATAATTGTCATTGAGATTAATGGGTTAGTTTTTCTTATCAAAAGACACCTTTAAAATAAGTTTGGGGGTAATAGTAAGAAGTTTTAAAGGTTTTTTCCCTGTGGTTTGAAATACAGTTAATTAAATTCTGAAGTAAACTGAACTTCCATTCAAGTCTGTGGGTGAAGTGTAGCTGTACTCAAAAAGCCAGCCTAAGGCCTACTACAAGCCCCACATGACTTCCACTACGGAAAGTATGCCGAGCTGTATCTATCTTCAACATTTACTGTTGTTTCATTAACTATCTCACCTTTCCTGAAGGAAGCATTTTACTGAAAAGTTGAGTTGGAATGCATAAACAACTTCTGCCATTTTATCCTATGCTATTTAAATTCATTACTCAGTATATAGAAGTAGTCATAGCTCCCAAATGATAGGTGCACCTTTATTGATTAGAAATAAGTTTACTTCTGATGGGTTTGGAAAGGCTGGGCATTACATATATATACATACACACACATACACATTTATATCTATAAAAACAATGGAAAGCTGCATAATTTAGATCCCACAGAATAGAGAAGAAGTGAGGTATTGATGATTTATTGATTACAGCTTGCATTTAGATGAGGAGATGCAGGAGCTGATAAATAATGTAAATATTTTAAAATTCTATCAGTGATAGTCTAAAGGGAATATTGTGATTTGCAGTAGTATTTGGAAAAATGCCTTCACTAATGCTTGCAACTAGAATTTCTTGTACAGCAGCCTGAGGTGTAGCCCATGGACTTCACAGGGACTTGGTAATGCCCCATCTGCATCAGCTAATTCTTTCTTCCTTTGCATTTCTGGCTCGTTTTTTGGGTTTGTTTTTGTTTTTTTCCTAGGGGAAGAAGGTAAACCACAAGAATAAAGTGAGGCAGCTGTATGGAAAACCATTACTGTAAGTGCTATGAATAGGACTTGCCACTGCATTTCAGTGCTTCAAATTTCAGTGGAATTAAGAAATGGAGGAGCCTAATAGAGGTTGGGTGTAGCTATGATGGGTATGGCAACCCATGCTCTATTAATTTGTTCCCGGATAAGATTTACTCAAATATTTTAGCTTCACTTCCATGCAAACTATTTGAACTTCATCATAGGTTTGCTTAGCTGGTGCCTTAGGCAGATACACCAAGTGTTTGAGTTTCTTGTGATAATGAACAATTAAAGCTAACTGAAAGCGCCTATATTTTTATAATTGATTTAGCAGTTGATTGTCTCTCAAGATTAATGATTCCCCTGTGCTCAGAAAATAATGTTGTCAGTTGATGCCTGAAGCCATATTATTTTTATTGCAAACATCATGGATGAAACATCATTTTTGTCAATTATGATTTGAGGGGATGAAACAGATTCTTCATAAAAGCAGAGAATATAGAATACAATTTTCAAGAACACCATATAGACCATAGCTGATGACCATTTAGCTATAAATGAGCTACCAATAAGTACATTTGATATATTAATTTTTCTCCATATAATAACATAAAGCAAGGAACTCGCAGTAAGTCCTTTTTTTACAGTACAGTAGTAAGATTGCTTCCATTTCTGCTTCTACCCTCATTTCATTTTCATAGCTTCATTCACTACATGCCTATTAAAAACATTATTATATTTCTTCCAACTTATTAGAAAGACTTATAAAAAATTTCTGGATGTCTTGAAAGCTTTGTAAAAGAAACAATTAAATGGAAAATTGTCCAGAACAGGATCCAAAGAAACTATTCTCGAATGCATTGGGCCTATTTGTATTCATCATTGTACTGACAAAGAGTAGGAATAATAACACTGATGCCAGTCGTGCTAACAGCAGATTGCTCTGTTTTGCATATTCTACCAAAAATGGTCATTAGTATTGCAAAACTGAGCATTCAAAAGTTAGAAACTGACAATATTATGAAAAGAAGCATTAGGAGAATGCTTTAAGGAGGGAGAGTAGGGATAATTTGCATCTTAATGTGTGGATACAAAATCTGGAAATCTACCAAAGGTGGGTATCTGAATGTCTTTGAGGAAAAATTCTTTTTGAAAATATTAGATATGAAGTAGAGATCTAAGATTCATCAGAGAGTTTGACAGCGCCTTTATATTACCGTCACCAAGTAAGATGATGAAAATATCTGAGATATGTTAAGAATTAAGCAAGAACAGCCATAGGCTAATTCAAGAGAATCATAAAAGAAAACCACGAACACCCTCCATACTGACTTAGAAAGATTTAATAACGTAGAGGATCTACAAAGACCAACACAGAACAGGCCAGCATGGCAGAGATTAGTTCAGCCCCTTGCTGTAAGGATTCAGATGGGTCAAGGAGGTTTGTTTTCTCCTCAGTACCTTGATCCCCAGCACAAAAACCTCTCAGAAAGGATCCCCCACAGTCACTGCTTTCAGTCCTATTTTCTCCATAGGCATCTGACATCAGTAGGAAGGCAGCTCTACATAGTGAAGGTTAGAACTCACTGTGAAAAAAGACCTATTTGTTCTATTCTGTTCTGTTCTGTTCTGTTCTGTTCTGTTCTATTCTATTCTTTCTATTCTATTCTATTAGTTTTCTTATGCTGCACTTATTATCTATTTTAATTCCTTCCAATAATGAGGTGTGATGACTATCCTCATTTGTTAGTGATGACTAACCTCTGCCCTAAGAATACTAGGGAAACATACAGGCATCTTTTGGTTTTGCTTTGTTGAACAGGGGTCTGTTTTATGATTTAGCTGGTCTTGCACATGAAACAGAAGGCAGTGACCCTGTGTGATAGTCTTTTCTTTCTGCAAGAATTGATTCTATATTTTCTTCTTCCCCCTACCCTCAGTCCCACCAGAATTTTGTCTGTCATACAGGTAGATGTTATCCTGATAGAGGCTGACAAAGAAGCAACTCTGTGAAGCCATAACCTCCCATTCTTCATCCTCTAGCTTTCAGTTAGCTTGGCTTGAGGCTGCAGAATACTGAGATCTCAGATCTTCAGACTTCAAATCTATGAAAAAGCAATACGGAGAGTGGAGAATGAATTTTATGTGTCCAGAATTGACTCTGATTCTCAGAAGATGAGTAACAGGTTAGAGCTTCTGGAGAGCTGCAGGTTTCATACCGCTTTGCTGTGATCTAGGTAACTGAAGTATGAATAACAAAGCAAGATCATCATCTAGCACAGTTCAACAAAGACAACTGCCTGAGAGCAAGCATTAGTCCCAAATGCAAGGATGTAAGAATCCACAAACAGTCCCTAATTATGGACTGAGCTGGCCACTTACCGTTTTATATCTTCAGTCAGAGTGGACTTAGTGACTCCATGAGCTCTTCAAGTAGCATCACTTATTTCTTTGCTTCAGCTTCAGCCAAATATTTATTTGTGAGCTGATGTTGTCGTAAGAATAAACCATCTTGATGCTAATGAGTATGGTGAGATGTAGCTTGCACTTGCTGTTGTCTTAATCTTGTCTAACTGGTTCTTCTAAAGGCTGCATTTGGAAACTGAAAAGGCAGGTGGGAGACTACACCTCCACGTGACTTACGTAAATCGAGGATTTGGTAGCAATAGCACTGCTTCCACTCACTGTTCTTGAGTATGCACCTTCGGGGGGAGGGAGGAGCTCACACTGCAACACTCAAAGTGCAAGGATATGTACAGCAGTGATGAATTTAGCATATACTGCATTAGTTAGAGAGTACAGAAATGAAGAACATCACTTAGTGCTTAATATATGCACTTTTGAAATACAGTGCACTAAATCCCTCTTTATTCCCAGAAGTATCACAGCAGTCTTCCAACAAAGTACTGTCTTCTACCTGTATACCTGCTTCTGATTTTCTGAGAATAACTGGAAGATTCTCAGAGAAAGAGGAAAATTCATTTTGCAATTCTGTCAGTGACTAATGTGTCTGCTGGCATAATTACCAGTTCACTGCACAAAGACAGCCAAACAAGTAAACTGATGGAAAGAACTGTTAATCTGTTTCTTCCTGGGACAGATTCAAACTAATATTCTAGTTTTCAATTCTTTTCACACCCCTTTGTACTATGAGTTTGGATTTAGCATTCTCCATCTTCTGCATGTAATTTTTGTCCTTTCTAGCTGCTGCCAGATACTGAATGGCTAATTGTATTTATGCGGTATTTTACATTCTTACCAAATGGTTTGAACATAATTTAATATAATAATTTATCTAATTACCTGATGTTTTAAACCTTGTATTGAACACTGCCAGGTCTTTGACATGCTCAGTACAGCCCATAATTTAGGGCATAATCTCTGTTATTTTTTTAACTTCTTTATGCTTACTTTTATACATTTTAAATTTTCACTTCCATGGCATATACATATCCACTTTTTTTCCATTCAGTTTGAACTATATTTTCCTCCTTTCTGTTCATGCCCTGCTGCTACCTGTATTCCTGTCACATCAAATTGAACACCTTGAAGCTCTGTCGGTTTTCCAGTTCATTAGTATGACGAAGATGAGGATCTAATGCTAAGCTCTGGGGTGCAGCATTTGTCATCTTCCTTTTACATTTATGGTCATTCCTTGACTTTGTAAGCAAGCCAGTTTGTTATCCAGTTGAGTATTACTTGCTTACCTTCTTACCCTACTCATTAATAATGTATTTCATACTGGATTGAAAGCTTCCTTGGAATTCAAGTGAATAATGTATACTTCTGTATTCTTGTCTGCTTTTACTGTCATTTCCTCAAAGAAATTAAGCTAGTTTGCTAAGCATGATTTCCATTTTGGTAATCTTCACACCAAAATATTAAAAATTTTATTTGCATGGAAGGTCTGGGCAGTTTACCAAAATAGAAATGTTCCTCTTGTATTTTTAGATACCTGTCATAATGCCATAAGCAATATTTAACATTTTACTGACAGTACATAAAGCAATGTATTTGGTACTGTACCCAATGCAAAAGTACGTTTTCACATAACAAAGGAACTACAGCCTAATACCGAAAAAAGTAGATTCCATCAAGAAATACTTTAAAATGTCATGAAACATATATTTTATACACAAAGTCTGCCAATCAAGTTTTTACATCGGTTACAGTTTCAGAAAGTACCCTGGGGTGCGACTCTGTAGCAATGTGAAGACAACAAACGAAATATGAGTCTGCAAAAATGTCACAAACACATTAAATCTGAAAAGTACCCATTAAATTTGATGGAAGAAGAATTACTGTTTCAACCTATTAGGCTGTTATATATTTAGAACTGGAATTCCTTTAAAATTCCTTGCCACTGAAACCCCTATGAATTCCACAGGGATTCATGGTGAAAAGAAGTCTGATTTGAGACTTTTGCCATATGCTGTTCTTTTGACTTCACTGAAAAATTTGTGGGCCCGTTAAGGGCAATATAGACTTTTGTCAGCAACACTTTTTTTTTCCTTACATACTTCATTTTTTTGTGCTTTATTAATTGATAAGGATTTTAAATAATGACAACACAGAAACAGAAAAATGTGAGCATCTTCTCTTTTGGCTGCGTGAAATCAGAAGAACAAAGCCTGAGTTTGTGTCTCTCCATGCAGAGAGAACATAGTTGTGTTCCATATGCAAAGCATGGTCCCATAAACTTGACCACTACAGCCAACTTCACAAATTGGTAGTCAGCCTCAGACTCTAGCTTAGAGGACTGGTTCTCCAGCCATTCATGTGACTTAATGCTCCTACTGCACAGGCTGATGTGTCCTACCATAGCTTCTTGGGGTTTTCTGGCCCCTGGTGATTGTCCATCATGACAACTGACCTCTTGGACCACGCAAGCCCGAAGCCTCCTGAACCACACTAGATATACTTGTAACTGTGGGGCCAAATAGTGAAGTGACAGAGTTGACATCTCCCTACACATAATCTTGGACCAGCAGGTATCCTTCCTGGCATATGCTCTTTCACTCCCTTCAAAGATGAGACATAGTTTGTATTGTATATTTAGGGACTTCACCAGTCTCTGGGACTGCAGCAGTTCTTCACAACAAACCTTTGTCCCACCAGCCATTAATTTTATGCTATCAGAAGCACACCCTCATTATTGGCTCCCGTTTCAAAGTAATTTATGAACATGCTGAAGAACATATCTCAGGTAGACCACTGTGAATCTCCACTTGTGATCTCTTCCACTCTGAAAACTGACCATTTACTCTGATGCTCTCTCCTTTATCTTTTAACCAACTATTTATCCATGCAGAAAGCCTCCCTTTTAAGCCCTCATTGTTTAGATAGGTTCAGGATCCCCTAGCCTAATGTTGTCCACAAGGAACCTCTTAAGGCCTGCCCTCTGCTCCCATGGAGTTCCATTTCTTACTCTGAGTCCCACTATCCCTGTCAGGATTGTATTGAAACAAACCTTAATCGTAGCCTAGCCAGAGCTCAGGTTCAAATGCACCAAAAAGAGTAATATGGCAGATACTGTCTTGGAATTTACCTGTGATAGGTCTTTTCTGCTTTTCTAAATTTTTTCCTCCACATTGAATCAAGAAGCACACTCTTTTCAACCACCTTTTCTGAACTTTGTCAAAGGCTAACGCTAGACTTAGCCTGAAGCCTGGTGGCATGCTTAAGGCCCCTTGTATAATGTTCTCCTTGGGAATCCCTTGGACACCTGCCCTGCATTTCCTTGGAGTCCCTCTTCTACCATCAGTCTCATCACCCCTGTAAGCTTTCTGTTTTTTCAAACCTTAATCCTAGCCCTTAGGACTAGCCCTAGCCTGAGGCTGTATTTGTGTTACATTCAAATCCTGTTATGGGCTAAAGGGATCATGCCTTAAAAGAAGAGGTAAGAATGTAGTGTTAGTCCCATTAATGTTTTAATAATCTAATGGTACAAATTACCCCATTAATAAAGAAAAATGCATTAAGAATACACTTAAAATTGTTGTATATAAACTTCTTTGTTTCTACTCAGTTTCTCTGGTGCCGTGCTCACGTTCTGCATGCCCCACTGGGTCCTAAGGTTGACAACTTCCATCTTCCTTAAAAAGACTACATCAGACATGGAGATGTTATGAGTCATTGGCTTCCTGTGTCCTTTGCTGGAAAGAATTTTATGTTCACAGTAGGAGTTTCTTTCCCCTCTGTTTTGGGGTCTGCTTGCGTTTTCTTACTACAAAATGCATCCTTCTCATTGCTAAAGTCTGAAATTTGCCCCACAGCCTCCCACAGCCCCTTTCAATGTAAAGAGCCACTGTTACAATGGGGTAGTTAGGCTTTTACCATATAAAGACCAACCTCAACCCAGTTAGGCAATACCCACTTGACCACTAGACGATTGTAATACACTGAAAAAAACCAAAATCAGCTCAAGTCAAGACAAGCCCAGACAGCTCCTGAGATTCTGCACTGTCAGGTCACTACAGAGTCTCTGGCCTTTTAGTAGTATTGGCAAAATCACATTTACTGAGGTACATCTGAATGCACTGAAAAGAATAACATAGTGAATAGTGTCGCGTTTTACCAGTAAGAGGTCTTTGCTTTTCTCGGCCTTTTCCTCCATCTGGGAACATGAACACTCTTTCCAACTACTTTTCCTCAGTCTTGCCCTGAGGCTAATGTCAGGCCAGGCTGAACACACTTAGGATGCCCTTCCATAATGTTCTCCCTCTCCCCCCCCACCCCGAGTCCTGCCTTGCACTTCCTCAGTGGTCTTTTTTCTGCCTTCAGTCTTACCATCCCTGTAGACATTCCAGGTCAGCAAACCCCAATTCTAACCTGAACTCAAGTCTTTTGGAAATCAAAGTAGACTGTATTGACATCATTACCCCCATATTATCCATAGCCTTTTTGGCTCCTTTGAAAAACTTTTATCAGAATTGTAAAGCACTATTTTCCTCACCAGAATGCTCACACTTCCCAAATAAATCAGATCTATCCAAGTGTCCCCTAATTCTGTTCCTTATCATGGTTTCAGTAAATTGCCCAGTACACGTCAGACTTACGTTCCTACCGTTCCCCAGATTTTCTCTGGAACTTTTTTAAAGAATTGATGTCACATCTGCTGCCTTCCAGAAGCAAGGCAATTTTAAGCAATAGGTTACACCCTGCTGGGAGTAATTCAGCTCTTTTGTTGTTGAGTTCCTTCAGAAATTTTGAGTGAATACTGTACAATCCTAGTGATTTTCACTTTATCTATTTATTCCATAATCTCTTCTACAGTAATTTCAATTTCAGACTGATCTTCAGAGGGGTCCCCCACCAAGAAGGGTTCTGGTTTTGGAATCTTCCCAGTTCCTTCCACAGCTAACACCAATGCAAAGAGTTCACTTAGCTTCTCTGCAACGACCTTGTCTTCTCTTTTATGCCCTGAAAACCAACTGGCCTTAGAGATTCTGGCAAACTTCCTGCTCCTGATGTGTTTTGTAGAGAAAAGGATGATTAGTTTTGATTCCTTTGTTAGTTATTCTTCAGATGCTTTTTGGTCTGCCTTATTATGTTTTCACATTTAACCTGCCAGAGTTTGTAACTCTTTCTTCTTGTGGCATTTGAACATGACTTCGGCATTTTCAAAGATGTATTTTTGCTTCTAACAACCTCACTTACCCTGCTGGTTAGTTACACCAGCTTCTCTGAAGTCTCTCTTAAGAGAAAGTATGTATTTCTACTACAATGTCCTTAAATAGGTTCCTTGGTGCCTTTACAGAGTTGAGACTCTGAGCTGCCCTTCGCTTCCTTTTAACAAACTTCCTCTTTCTTAACTTCATTATTCTTTTTTGAATTAAAACAAAACTGTACGGAAGAAGTGCCTGGGTATAAGCCTGTAGCTGTTCCTTGACCACGATCCAGTCTAGATGCTGCTGAAGGAGATTCCTGGCAGGGTTCCCTTCCTCAGACCTGGGTCTGTAGAGAACAAAGAAATAAAAATGTGGGGAAATATGGGGGGACATGTGCATGTGCTCTTCTAGGACTTTCTGTGTTCATAGAATCACAGAATGCTTTGGGATGGAAGGGACCTGTAAAGGTCATCTAGTCCATCCCCCTGCAATTGGCAGGGACATCTACAACTAGATCAGGTTGCTCAGAGCCCCATCCAGCCTGGCCTTGAATGTTTCCAAGGATGGGGCAGCTACCACCTCTCTGGGCAACCCGTTCCACTGTTTCACCATCCTCATTGTAAAAAATTTCTTCCTTATATCTAGTCTGAATCTTACCTTGTTCTTACCTGCCCTTGCTTTTTCCCCTACTCCTATGGATAATTAATTCATGCAGCTGCCCTGTGCTTCTCTGCCTCATACCACTATTGGTTTCGGTAAACAGTTGCCCCTATTTGTATTTCTGTGGCACTCTTACTGACATTTTGGGCCATGGCAGTGGGGAGTGACTGGACTTCTCTGACATCATATCTGGAATGACAGTGGTAAGCAGAGTCAGGCTATAGATAGTAGCATGTGCCTCGAGCTTCCCTGCTAAAGCAACAGGGACAACTCTTCATGGTACCTGTTCAGTGACCCAGCTGTTTCATGAGTCTTGCACACAGAGGGTCAGCAGAGCCAAAGGGAATGGCTCTGTACTGAGGTCTCTATGCAGAAGTCAGCTGTGACGACTGCAGTGAATGATTACAAGACTGTGCAGAAGGAAGGTGTTAGGCTCTCCTCCCATCAACCTCACATGAGGGACCTTGCATTCCTCAGGTAACTCAGCTGCCAGTCAGGCTCATAGGAAGGTGCATTGCTCAGGGCGATGGTCTGCTTGTCTGAAGTGTACTATACCTTTAGATACAGGGGAACTGACTGTCGCATGTGGGAAATCCATATCATGGCTAAGACAGTTCAATTATGGCATTCAAAATCAATGACTTTTCAAAATAATGAGGTGTAAAAATAATAACAGACTGGGATTCTTCTCACTTCCTTTCTATGGTACTTTTTCAGGCTTCTATTTCAAGGTTCTTTACTATTCATGTTTCTCTGCAACCCAGTTCAGAAACCTTTTGAAGAAGAGCTGAGAAAAAGCTGAAAAGATTTCAGCTGAAAGTTGAAATCCAAAAGTTAGAACTTTTTTCCATGCCATGGCACTTTCCAAGTGGTGGAAACCATTGAGAAAATTGAAAGCTTGGGTCCTGGCTACCACTTCAATTAAAAAAAGATATTGTCAAATGTGAAAATAAACATGTAGGATTAACCCATTCTGACATATTCTAAATTTGGGATCAAAGAGATAAGCTTGTCACAGTGGGCTCCCACAGAAGTCGGGGAGATAAGATTCCTGAGGCTTTGATCAGCTTTGGCTGATCCTGAGCTGTCATTCAGTGGTTTATATCCCTGGAATATATAGTCATGGTTACAGTATGTTCCTCCTTTAGTATGCACAGATCTCTGCTCTGCAGAAACTGTAGGACTTTAAGCTCTTTTGTAAGATCACAAATGAAGATTAAGATCTTGCATAGCATAAATACTGTTTTACTTATTTGTCTTATAGCAGCGAGGCACCACTATTATAGGTGGGATCTCTCCTTTACCAGTACACTTGCTATATCGCATTTCCAGCACCATCCATTTTGAGCTATAGCTATCTTACTTATTTTTGTTCTGTGCATTAGTATTTGCCAGCAGGTGGTCATGAGTACAACAGAAATTCTGTGCAAGCAGTCAGTACTTCTGACAGGGTTTTCTTGGTCCTACTGCTGTTGAATTATCAGGAGAATAGAGCAGAAAAACATTTTTAGAAAGCTGTGTTTGATACCAAGTGGAAACAGAAGACTACCTCCATCAAGAAACCTTTCTTTACTGGGTACCTGATACACTACAACTAGCTAAATATAAATAGCTTTATTAATATTTCTTACAGCTTCAGGCTTTGAGAATAAAAGCATTAGCTCTTACGGACCATAGTAGTTCTCATATAATCTGCAGCTCATTTCAGCAGCCATCATCTTTCATTTGTCAGCTCAGAAAAATTGACAAACTCAATCCAATGTCTGTTATTGACTGCAAAAGCTGCTATTTTCCTGGTAATTATCTTAGTTCATGCCACAAGTCTGAATTTAAATGCATAATTCAAATTCTTTTGAAGTTATACAAGTCTTAGCTGCTTCATTCCTCTGCATTATGCTTGACAAATTTAGGTCCTATTTAACATTTCTAATTATTTTTTATCTTCAAGGAAATTATACTTGTGAAGCTACTCCATAAATACATAATTTTGGAGTAAGAATTCACTCATGGAAGCATATTGTCATCTTCCCATAAGCAGAAATTATGAGTCAGCTCCCTTCCCCAACAAATTAAGATTTGACTTTACTTGCCTTGTGATTTTAGAGGCTTTCAGATTCACTTAGTTCACTTTTAAAAAGTAGTTAAAATTCACTTTTTATCTACGAAGTCTAGAAAAAATGTTTTTCTGTAAATGATAACTCACATTTTCACACTAGCATTTACTGGCTCAATGTTTAAATAAACCATCAACTATCAGTAGATTGGAAATAAAATAATCAGAAATGGTAGTTCTGAAGGCACCACAGAAAGACGAGCTTTGATAAACTAAAAGTATAATTAGTAACAGAGAGCAATGGAAATTAACGTTTGATAAATTGCACTTTAAAGTATATCTGGAGTTGCATTTCTTTGCAAAATTGAGGGCAAAACTATTTTCTTATAAAAAATGATGATTCTCTAAATTTGGAATCAGAATAATGTCAGAGGCTGCTGTGACATTAAGAGACTGAAAAAGAGACTGCCTTTTTTTTTTTTTAATTATATAAAATCTAGAAATGTAGCATTCTAAACACGGTAAACACTAGCCAGTCCATAAAGTGAACTTTATTTAGATAAGAATTGAATTTTAAATGTATCTTGAACTTGAAATGTAGGCTTGTAAAACGTAGAAGTGTTCAGACATTCCTGCAAATAAGTGGGGTAGCAATGGAATGGTCAGCTTAGATTAGGACAAAGCACAAGACTGTAAAAAACTGTGGGTGTCAACACAGTGTATATATATGTTAATATATAATATATATACAAAATATATAATGGTCAATTATAAGTTAGTGATAACTAACATTTTTTGTATTTTAAAAAAAGTTTTGAAAAGAGACTTTAACTCAATAAAATTTTTACTTTGCCTCTGTAGTTGGCATGTGATTGTAATTGTAAATGCTTGGATATCAATGACTATTATTCTCCTAACTAATAAAAGGTTAAGCGAGGAAAAGGGAATAACCTGAAATGGGGTCAGAGTTCCAGACAATTTTTTGCAGCCGATTTCTGCAAATGAGTCACTAAGGAATTTATCTTGGAAGCATAGGAAATACCACAGACTACACAAATCTAAGACTCCAGCATTCTACTGCCTGCCTGCTGAAGTAAATGTAACCATTGTATGGAATACACTAATGAAATAAAACATCTGTGGGTGTAGTTTCTTCCCAGGCTCTAGGCAATTTATGTTTGTTTTATATCCTGAATCATGAGAGTTTATATCCCTCATACATTTTAATACTGACATAACTCTTACTATTCTTCTTATTCATATAAAAGCGTAATCTTTTTTTAAGTCCTATTTAGCTCTTGTCTCTAAGATGTCTTTCAGACATGAGTTTACAGGTTAATTATGTATCAAGAAAAGATTTCCTTTTATCATCATGTGTGCCAATTTTTGCTTCTCAGTGTCTTGTATTATGAAAAAGGGTAAATAAAGACAAATATTTTACCTAGTTGTAAACATTATATATGCCTGTTATGGCAGTATGTCATCTTATCTTCATTTTCCCCTAACATGGAAGCATCTAATTGCCTTTGTTGCCTTCCATTGCACTGTTTCCCCTTCTGTTGTATCCTCTCAGATCCTGGTAACACAAATACTGAATACAGTATTTAAGAGATGCTGATGGAAATGTCTCATCTCACAGTGTTTCGGAATAGCACAGAAAGCACAGATCTCCAGTTTAGTTTTATTTTTAATAACGTTGTTCAAAGAATATGAATTTCACCATGTGTCTTGGCCAACAAATCTAATCCTTGGGATTCTTTTCAGGACTGGGTTTATGTGCAATTGTCCACTAGAGAGCAGGCTGAGACCAACAAACCCATTTTGTTCTTGTCATAAACTGACTTTGAACCCAGGTGTCTTAATGTAAATCGTTAGTACATTAAAGCACTGCACCTTCTAGCTTCAGCTGTGAGTATATATACTGCTATCAAACTTGATGGATATAGCTTGTGAAGCTTTGTGACCTAAGGTGGTGATAATAAAGTATTCTGGAACCTGGATAACATTTTATTCTGTCACTATGGTTTTCTTGCTCTGGTGACATCAACTAATTTGTACTGCTTTACAGGGAATTTCTGTATCCCGCTTTTTAGCCAGAGTCTTGGTTTCCTTACACTGATCTCACTCTTCTCTGTCAGACTGAATTTCTTTCAGAGACAAAATATTGCTCGATATTGATTCCGTTGTGCTAGCTAATTTCAGTTTCTCGTACTGCAGATCAGCTGAAGCGCTGGTAAAATCTTGAAGAATTTTCTAACACAAAATGCACAAACAAAATGACCCATATATCTCCCAACAAGAATCCTCTGTTCTCTAATCCTTTAAAAAACCACTAAAGTCAATTTAACAGTCTTTTTGCATGGAAACATTTTTATCCTAAAAAGCTGTACTAACAAGAGTAGCCAGTTTTCACAAAGCCCATACAATTCTTATGATTTTTGGCCTGTTTCTTATTTTGCTTGTGTAAGACATTAATCTTCTGTGGAAGAATGCTCACCCCAGAGGACATACATACCAGTGGAGAGATCTGGAGTTCTCCTTGTTACTGTCTCTGTAGAACCCACTGAATTCTTGTAGAAGTAATAGGCAGTTTTTTAGTTTACTTTCCTGTAAATGAAGAAGATCACATTTCAGTTCCCTTTTGCTTTCTCAGTTCTGAAAAAAATAAAGTACATCTGTTATTTAATTTCTTTATCTCCCTAGGCTGCTGTGAAGGCTGGCCTCAAAAGACAATTTTTCTTCAGTACTTTGAATCCTAATAATATTCTGTTGTGTTCTGAGAAATACAAATTGGAAATATCTAACTAATGTCTGTCTTCCCTTTCCACAATCTATAGCCCATCCACCTTTGAATTCCTTAATGATTCCTGCTTGAAAGATCACATCCCGCTCTTTGCCTTCTTTACCTAATCGTCTGTTTTCTATAGCACAAAGCTGCTGTGGCTCCATGCTAGAATTCCTCACTTACCATATACTGTCTTTACCATCAAAGTCAATGCCTTCCTAATGTGAATATGCTTCTATTTATAGTGGTTTTAAAGTTACAATAGCATAAAAAAATATGGATACAACCTGAAAGATAAAAAACAGTAGAAGCAAATGCTCAGCTTGGATTATTTCAGCCTGAACAAATCATGTTTGTCTGATACAGACAACTAAAAGCAGAATCTCATAATGGGAAAATGCCAGGAAATTTTGAAAAGGAATCACACTGCCAACTCTGCTTATGAAATAAATTAGGTTTACTAATGATTATATTTCCCCTCATCTCTATAGAAGGAGCACAGAGTTCCTGTTCTTCGAAGCTGGGATGTCAAATGTGTTTCCTGACAGCTCCAGCTCACTTTTCATTATTGATAAGTTAAAGGAGCGTGGCTGTTAGCTGCTCTTCTGTAATTAGTTCAATGAGTTTAGGAAACAGGCAGAGCTTCGTCGGAAGAGATGAAAAGAAGTCACATATAATATGCTAGTGGCACCTGAGCTCCCTCTGCCCTGCTGCCAAGCTAACACTCAGGATGTTACAAAATGAAGGCTTCGTGCCTCCTGTTTCACAGTTCTCTTGGTGCCATGTCCTAGGAATGGAGCAGTTATTACTGAGGAAGGAAAATGCCTTTGGTGCTAATGGGTATTTGGCGAAATGGGAATATTGGCAAACTTCAAAGGCAAGTAGGTCAAAAGGATCTCACCATGCTGAGGTGAGATACAGGACAAAACCAGGGTGACTGCAGCGGGTTTTGTTTCTCTAACTTAGTTTAATTTTGCTAGCTAAAGCGGTACATCTAAGACTCCTGAAATATTTGTCTTTTTATTTTTTTTACCCCAATCCACAGGTTGGCTGAAAGGGTAATTCATCTCTTATCACAGAATGGATTTAGCACATTTACTTAAAACCTTCCATGCTAAATCCCATATAAAGATGTAAGAAAATGATTCTGTATAGAAGTGCTTATATGAAGATTCAAGTATTATCACACCATAATAATGAAACCTAAAGATACAGCTAAAATAAATGACAGGAAATTATACATAAAAATAGGAAAATTCTCTATAGAAGAAATCTAAGGCTTATCATAAACAAAGAAAAATTTGAAAGGAAAAAGAAGAAACTTGGAGAGAAACTCCACTGAGGTTAAAGGAGACAAGCATAAAAGGAATTTGTATCAGGAGAAAAAAAAATTATTACAGATACATATATTCAAGATTATTTGTATGTGATGGAAGAGTAAAGGTTTCTTTCTTCAGAATGTGCCTGAGGTAGTGATTACAGGTAATGTTATTGTCCAG
This sequence comes from Platalea leucorodia, assembly GCF_965183815.1. Classification (NCBI taxonomy): domain Eukaryota; kingdom Metazoa; phylum Chordata; class Aves; order Pelecaniformes; family Threskiornithidae; genus Platalea; species Platalea leucorodia. The sequence continues at coordinate 49,947,404 of NC_138828.1, read as the reverse complement.
TTGGAGTTTTTGCAAGCTGATACACTGCAACAGATTTTGGGACTTAAATGTGAAAAGCTACTGCATCATGATAGGAAAATCATGCCGAATTGGAAGGGATGGAAATAGAAAATAATATTCTTAGATATTAAAAATGGCCCTGAAAAATAAGGGGAAGGTAACAGAAGAAATAGAAAGCTGTGAAGTATGTAGGCAGGTGCTGAGTACAGAGGCAGCATGCCAAGAAAGTGAAATTTTATACTGAAAGCAGGAAATTAATTTCTCACTTCTAATTAGGGAATAGCTGTGATCATGACTAGTATGGGTGGGCAAAGAAGGTAATTCGTATTTTGGAAGAAAACACTAGGGTTGCCAGAAGACTTGCAGTCTGAGACTTTATGTCTCAATTTACTTTCCAAAGGACAATTCGGCAAGATTATCTGGGATTTCCAGTTCTTGATGGAGACAGGAGAAAAGATCACATGTAATATCTTCTGTTTTATTAGCACTTGTCTTTGTCCTGTCAATTGTACTAGCTTGCATAAAACAGGGAATTTGGAAGCAAGGGCAGGTATGAATGGAACAAGGAGTTTCAAAAGTAGAGGACTGGTCAAAGACATAGATACAAACATTAAAAAAAAACAAGCAGAGAAAGCATCAGCAAATAACATACAGAAAGAACAAATCTAGCTGGAGAATATACTGATATCAAAGAAATGATGCGGTATCAGGGCACTGGGACAATAATATTTGCCTATAACTAGAACCATCAGTATGAATATAAAAAGAAAACAGTCAAAATTAGGAAAACCACCATATGTTCATAAAAATTTTAGGTGAGATGAAAAATAGCTGTAATGTTAAAAATGGAACAGAAGACTGTTTAAAGAGTATTATTTATATACTCATTTGTGACTCCAGTCAGAATAAAGTGCAAATAAAAGACAGCTCTCAGAGAAGACTCGAACTGCTATTCACCAAGGTGAGAAGCTGGATTTAGGGAGTTCTGGATTTAGGGAGTTAGTAAACTGCAGAAATTTTGAGTCTGGAAGATGGAGAATGTGATACTCAAAATAGTGTCAGACTTGGACAGGAAGGAAGAAAACTTAAATCCAGCACTTGATTCTAGTTTTCAAGGAACAGATGCTATAGAAAGGTAAGGTAATATACAAGCCATGGAAATCTAAGAATAGAGAAAAGGTTTCCATTAGGACATGAAAATTACAGAAATACCCTAGTATTGGCTGGATTCTGTCAGAGGTGCTCATCATGCACAAGAGTTTCTGGAATTCAGTGTTTACAAATCTGTAAAAATGTAGGCATCTACACACAGATTTCAATGTCCTGAATTTTGGCACTCGGGTTGGAAAATACTGGATTTGCAACAGGCTTCCATCTGCACCAAAATTACCATGATACCATCCTATTTGGTTTTGATTAAAAGTTGGTAATAAGTTCCATTTCTTACCAGCTTTATTAATAAGTAGTTCCAAAATTATATAGTATAAAGAGTTACATGCTGAAGTTAAAACTCCTGTAGCAATTCTGAAATGCTTATGCTCCCTATACAAAATGCTACAATAGAAAAATCTAACAGTTTATTGCAGTCTATTCATGGGCTGGTTTACTAACAAGCTGCTGCAGCTAACCCTGTTTAGGTCTTCCAGCGAGGGGGTTCCATCAATAGGACTTTGTTCACAGAACAAAGCCTGACATTGCAACAAACGTCATTTGATCAGTGAGGAAGCCATAAATTCATATTCTTGATTAAATTATGTTCTCAGTGTGTAAGCAAGTATAGGAGGAAAAGTTTAACTCAAGTAGAAATTCCTATTTGGAAAAATATTTGGAAGATGAGACTTGCCTAAAAATGAATCCCCTTCTCGAACTATGAAAATTATCCTGTCAGCAAGCAGTACTTCTCTGAAAGACACAGAAGAACCAGATGTTAAGATATAAAGACATATTGTCTTACTTATTTGTCTTTCTCTCCAAATCTAGTAATTAGTTCCTGAAAAAATCATTCTATTACAGAAAAAGACAACAGCTCATTAGCAATTTATTTTTACTTCTCCCTTAAGTTTTGAGAGTGATTTCAGGGTGGTCTACTAAATTGCATACTCCATATCCTGGCAAATAGCAAACATTACTCTCTGAGTGACAACTTATACATATGCTACATTTGGGGAGAGATCTTGCTTGCCAACAAAGTTAAAAGAGTCTGTTGGCAAGCAGCAAGAAAGTGGGGAGGGTGTCTGAAACCTGGGGCTTCCCCATATTCAACTTAGTTTGCTTTTATGAAAATTGACAAAAGGTAGATGTGAAAATTTCATAAGCAGTAAGCTAAAAATATAAGCATCTTGACAGATGGTTATATATTTAGCATGTCTTTCAAACTTGTATCACTTCTCATTAATAAGACCATCTAAAATATTTGTAATCAGCTCAGATTGTTTATTGACATCTATACAGCAAGGTCATGATAATCCATGCTGGGGACTTTCACCTAGGAAATGAGAGACAAACAAAAAAAAAACTATAAAAGAGTACCTGAGGTACTCCGTGCTTCTTCACATACATCCTCCTTCTGTGGAATAAAAGAGGAATGTGTAAGGACATGGCTAGAGTGTCAGATACAAAATTAAAAGAAATTCAGCGTGTTTGAGCGCATGCCTGTCTTAACAGGGGCTTTGAGTCAGAGCACTCCAGTTTTGTCACAGAAATCTGAATGGTCCTGAGACAGATGAAGGGCACAAATAAGCTTCTAGATCGCAGCGTAAGACAGAGTTAATGGAGAGGAGGATTCAGACAGCAGATCCAGAGGAGCTGCTGCTTTTGCAAAGCAGGCAGCTGCCAGAGAAGTCTCATGGCACCTACCAGGCAGTAGGACTTTGCCCCACACCTGTAGCAAGTCAAGCTCCCTGCCCGCAGCGTAACCCTGTGTTTAGACCACAGGATCCTGTTCTAAATCTCACCTAATCCAGGTGTAACTTTCTCTAGATATCTGTAATCACATAACCTACTTCCGATGTGTGCATGAAGAAAGAGGTTGTCGTGTCAGGTACCACCTCCATAGCACATTGTCAGAAGAGCAGTCACAACTTGGCCACAACAGAAGTTTTCAGTATAATTCTAAAAAAAACCAGGAGAAACCCAAAATGTAGCTAGGTTTCCAGAAAATGTGTCATTTAGCAACACTATAGGAGTCTACTAACTAAATTTCCACCAAAGGTTTTCCTTCTCAGGCCATATATCACTGCTGTATTATTAGAAATGCTCGATGTTGTTGGTCTGTTTTTTGAGGAAGAACAAGAGACAAGAGTCAATAACCTTCGAAAAACTAAAAAAACTATACGTTTGTGGACTTAACAGATGGAGATATGAGTAGTTTCAAATTATTATGGAAAATTATTTGCTAAGCATAACAAAAACATTTAAGTTTTGCATTTCAAAACAAATATAATTCTTATGTAATTTTATAGAACGTTGAAAACTGCACTCCAGAATTAAAACCCTCATTGCTTAATAATATAAACAGTTATTTTGAGGTGTATATTTTTTTCTTCTATGATGGCAAAGAGAAGGGAGCAAGAATCTTAGTTTGGTTTCTTTTTGAGAAATGAGGATTGTATTATTTTGAATTTGGTTCTGGCTGATTTATAGATATTAGCTGGAAAACTTGATAAATTCAGAGGAAGGGAATAGTTTGCAAGAACTCCTAATCAGCGTTCACAGAATAGAAAATCCATCATTCACTGTGTATGATCAGCATATAAGCACTGCTTTTTAAAGGTTAGTAGTTGTTATAGTTTGTCCTCAGAATCTTAATTATGAAAAATAACATTTGGCATGGGTAATTGTAGCACTATTAATTTTAATTCGTATTTCAAGAGTGCAGAAACACATATAGAGATAGCAGAAAACTTTTTGAACTGAATTACGCTAATTTTTTCTCCAGATTAATTAAATGAGTGCTCTTTAACTCTCTTCGTGATCAACCATAATCAGGCCTTTCATTTCACCTTCAGGCTTATGCTTTCCTGAGTGATGCTACTTTCATTAAATTTCTTTTCTTTTTCTTGCATTTAAATTGTTCCTTTTCATTCATTAACAAACCGTACATGAACATTTGTTGTCCATATGAAATTGTGATAATAGAAGTCTTGCAAACTGAAATAGCTATATGTTTTCCCACTCTGAGGGCTGGAAAACTTGTCAGTTGACATATAACAGGCTGCTTTTGCCAAGTTTTCTGGTTACAACTAAATAGGAATATCTGTGAAATTAAGTAACATTTTCATACTTGATGGTTTGTCAGTTGTTTAAAAAAATAATAGCTAGCTGATACAGAAATCTAAATATGAACACATTAGCAGTGCATTCCTCCATTTTGATCCCTGCAGCCTCTCTCTCTTTTGGCATAGCTTCAAGAATAACTATGAGCATGGCCAGTTCCTTGACTTAGCCATCTTCTTGCACACATGTTGGTGTACCAACTTACCTGGTGTACTCACTTGTGCAGTTTGCTATGCATATGGCCAGTAAAGGGGAACCATAGAGACAGCTTCTGGGACAGGACTACTATGTGTCCAGTTTCCAAAAAATGTCCTTTATCCCCAACCTGAAGCATCCTTCTAGATGAAGAGGAAGACTTTTGACCAGGCTGCAGGAAGCCATTATCTCAGCCATGTCTGTTGACCACGTTCAATGGTGCGAGCTGCGTGGCTGGCGCGCACAAACCCCTCTCAGGGATGCTCTCAAAGGCGAGCGTTTCCCTTTTGTCCATCCCTGCTCTCACCAAATTTGTTGCACCTGTCACTGCCTCCAGTGGGAACCGAATCGGACACGTACAGCCGGTTTTGGGCTGATGTCTCACAGGCCTGCGGAGCGAACATCTGTACCTTGCTCCCATTTGAGTGCTTCAGTAGAGGCGGGCCCCTGTAGCAACCAGGCACCCAGGGTAGGCAGCTCCTCACAGAAGGAAGACAAACACACCATACCAACATTTAATATTCATTATTATACCACTTATTTTGCACTGTAATGGGCTATGTATAGATGTTCAGCTACCTGAGCATCCCAAGAGACTTCTAAAACCTGGCAGCAGCTGGAGGTATTAATAAACCGTAACTCACTTTCCACATCAATTTCATATCCAGAGAACAAAAAAACGATTTTTGGACATTTTAGTATGTTAATGCCAAGCTTTAATAAATAGCATTTACCTCAAGATTGTGAGCTGGGAGAAAACCTGTATGCTTGTGTCAAAGCATAACATTACGAGCAGCATCTGTCAGGAAACCGAAAACTACAAGAACGCCCATGAAAGCAACGCATTTGAAGTACCGCGGGGGCTCACAGAAGCGCAGGGGGGAAGCGGCCTCCCCCGGCTCAGCCAGATCAGTTCTCGGGCGCTGCAGGCGCACCAACACAAAGCCACCGGCCTCCCCGCCGCCTGCGGGGGCCTGGGGGCCGCCGGCGCCCCCGCACCCGCCCTCGCCCCGGCGCGACGTGGCGGCGGGCCGCCCCCCGCCCCCGCCGCGCTCCTCCCCGCCGCCCGCCCCTTTCCCCGCCCGCTCCCGCTTTGGCGCCAAACGGCGAAAGAGAGCGGCGCCGCGGCGGGATGAGCGGCCAGCAGGCCGGCCGCCACCTTAACGGGTACGCTGCCCGGGCTCGCCGCCCTGCCGCCGAGGGGGCAGTGGCGTGGAGGGGCCGCGGGGGCGGGGGGGGGTCGTGATGCCGTTTCCGAGCTCTTCCCGCCCGTCCGCCGGCGGCTCGCTCCCCCGCTGGCACCGTGCCCCCCTCGCACCCCTGACTGACTGAACTTTCTCCCTCCTCGGCCGGGCCGCTCCCGCCGCGGGGTTTAACCCCGGGGGCCCGGCAGCCAGGCCGGCGGGCCCGCGGCGCTGGCGGCCGCGACCTGCGCCACGCGGCGGGCCCCGGCGTCTGGGGGAGTGGGGGGGCGGCGACTGCCGCCGCGGTCACCGGGCGGCTGCTTTCGGGGAAGCCGGTGTCCCGGCAGCCGCGCAGCCGGTCCGGTCCTGGCCGGGGGGCTGTGAGCGGGGCAGGGCAGAACGGGGGAGGGAGGCTCCCCGCGGGGGTCGGGCTCCGCCGTGCGGAGGGGGCTCCCCCGGCGCCGGCTGGGCCCGGGCGGCGCCGGCTGCGGCCGCGCGGAGGGAAGCGCCGCGTCCCCGCGGGGAGGGGGCGCTTGAAGCCTCTGAAGGCCCTGTCGTGAGGGTATGGCCTGCTTCATTTTTGGTGTGGTAAGCATTGGGGTAGGAAAAAGGGCAGGTGGGGTGTCTGGTATTCATCCTCTCCTGAAGCGGTGACCGGTATGACCAGTGTGCAATTAATTAAAGTCAAGGAAGTGATGCTGTAAAACCGAAATACGTTCAACGAAGGGAAATGTTCTTGTACTGCTTAATTGGGGCTCAGTATTTCTACAAAGTTTAGCTTTACAGGTTTGGTGAGTTATCTCTCAGGAAAAAATTGAGTATAGTTAATTTCAGTGCATAGAGTATCATTATCCGTAAGAAAGGTTGATTTTTCTCTCCGTCTCACTCTCAAAACCTTACCTCCCAGTAAGGAATAGGTAATGACCATATCTGGGTACCTGTATGAGGGGAAAGATGACAAGCCTCAAGTAAAGGAAATGCCACAGTCATTTGATACAATAGCAATCATAAACAAAATTATGAGACTTAAAGGCAAAGCTAGTATTGAAAGTCATCAAGAGCACATATCCTGTTTGGCTTTTGGGGAACAAGAGCGTTGCTGAAGATGTTTAATTTTTATTTTTACCTCTTTTTCTTTTTTTTTTACATTGAATTCTGTGAGTTGAGTGACAAAATACTGATAGTTGATCTTCAGTAACATACTTGATACTGGGGAAAAAAACAACTACAATACAGTTGGAACATAATGCAAATGACATCAGAGATAAGAAAGCAGAGGAAAAACTTAAAAAAGGGGGAGAAAGGAAAAAAGTCTGATACCCACCAGTTCTCCAGTTGTGCTATATTGTTGTGTAATTGACCATCATAATTGTCCTATGAAAAGATTTGAGGTGATGTATTCTGTTTTAGGATTCTCAACTAAATTTTTCATTAAGATGGACTGGTTTTTTTGGTAGCTGAATGAAATGTCTTCCTTTTTCAGATGGTGTTGCAGCTTACTTGAAGCCTAGATGGGTGAAAAAGAACTGAGAAGGGAGGCACTGTCCTCTAATTGCAGAATCTTTTCCTCTGTTTTCCTTTTAAATACTGTTTACGCAGACTTTTCTACAGATTACTAATCACTGTAGAATTTAAGGATATTTTTCCCCTTCTTCTTGAGCAGTGTTATCTTCATGACTTTCAGTTCCCATTATTTTTATTCATAAGTTCTTATGAGTTATCACAAGGATAAGCCTTAACTGCTTATTTTACAGCTAGCTGTAATATTTTCTAGAGTAGCTTTCATTCATGCAATTCTAGAACTTACAAATGAGTGTGAGGAAGATGATCAGCTGCCCCCAAATCCATAAACTTAATTTTCCTGTGTGTGCTTGACTGCTAGCCAAGTCCTTGGCTTCGGCTCAATCAGAAAGTAAGTGTTTTATACCCATTTCACACTCCTGTGTTCCTGTGCATTGAGTTGAGGGAATTATCTCGCCAAACACGGTGATGTTAAGTAGAAGTAATTGAGTAAGGTGAGGGTTTTTTTATGTTCTCTTTGATGTAAGCCTTCTGCTCATTTTTCAGATGTTCTCCTCTCTGCTCATTTTTCAGACATGCTCCTCTCCCTGTGAAGTTGGTACTCTGAGGGACCTCCACTTACATACAGTTCTGTATTTATGAGAAAAGTAAATAGTAGCTTTTGTTGTGTTTTGAATAAATAGGGTTGCTAGGGAATAATTTAACAAAAGGAAATCTCACAATCTCTTAGTTCAGAGTACTATTGTCTTTCTGGAGCCCTTTCCCCAGAATGTTTTATTTGGTGTAGTTCTGCATTGTGTGTTGTGTGCCTCTCTGAAGACATCACTGCGAATGTCATGTAGTCAGGAATGTATTAAACTGATCATTTAAAGTCTGATGATGTTTTGGATTTTGTAAATCTGCTTTTGTGAGGTATTTTAAATGATCACTCAAATTAGCTGGAGCACTGTCTTAGTATTTCAGTTAACCTGTCAAAGTTCAGTTTGGCATGAAGAGGTGTGAGGGCATGCCTTTAGTTTCTTCTTTCTGCTGTGAGTTTCTCTGAGCACTTCTCTGAGCACTTTTCTTTGTTAGTAGGATACAGCCCCAACCCTCTAGTTAACGATGATTCAAGCCAGTTTGGGCACTCTCAGAATCACATACTTGATTTGTGTGTTTGCTTTGACAATTGACAGTTCTGGGCACTATTCACGATGTTGTCAAAGTGTGAGAGAGGTATGCTGGTTACACCAAGAGTGTATGTTTCTCCCTCCTTATGTTGAGATGATAGCATTAAAGATGATCCTCATTCATTCCAAGAACAAGCCAAAATTGCTAACTTGTAACGTGCCATATATGAACTGTTCAAACCCAGCAATTTATCTTTGGTAAATAGCACCCTGTAGGTTTCTGAAGTACAATTTTATCATGTGCTGGCATTGTCTTCACTCAAATAGCGTAACTTCTTTATGACAAGCTAACTGCAAGCCTCCTATATATGCTATTTTATGTTTTTGGTTATAAAAATAATAATTAACAAAATACTTGTCTTGCAATGTTTGTTTGTCTTCAGAAAGTGCTGGTACTAGAGTTGCTAGGAGATATCTTGCTGCTTGCAGTTACCTGTGATGTATTTTTCTGCGTGGCTGTACGTTCCTTGAAGGATATCTCAGTCTTAAGCTGTAGTCCTTGGTAAGAGGAGCCCAAGAAGAAAAGTAGTGGCCCCTTGTATTTTGATAGGATAATTAATGTATTTGAGATATTCCATTGTTTTGGTTTTCAAGTGTAGAGTTTGGGGAAATTTCTTTGAATTAGATCTTTTCCTTGAAATTTGCAAAGCTTAAGTGTGCTGGGGGGTGGGGAGAGAGAAGAGATAGGCCTGTCTTTCCTCTCTTTGAGCTGAAAAGCACAGAAATTCCCCTGTTGCACCTTACACTGTCCAAGGAGTCTTTCAGCCATAAGCAGGCAAGAGAAAATGATGCATCCCTTTTTTTTTTTTTTTTCCCCCTCCCTCCTTCCCCCAAATAAATCCTGCAGTGCAGGGAAAGAAGCAACCTTTTGTGCCACTTTTATACGTTACATCTAAGGGAAAAGTTCTTAAACCCATCTTCTCTCGGTTTTTAGAAGGCTTTCATAGGACATTATCTCAAGAGAAACTTAGCAGGGGACTACCAGAATGGCTTACAGCCTCAGATTTTTGCTGGTAAGTGTTGTAACGAGAGGCAAACTCATGACAGTATCTGTGCGGGCAGAAACGAATGACTGCACAGGAAGCTACCAAATAGAAACCTAGCGAGCACTTGTCGTAGGTAGAAGTAGAAAATAGCCTATATTAGAGGCTGGCAGTTAGCGCAGTCATCATAAAAAAGATTATGTTGTTTGGGTGAAAAGAATGCCAGTACATGATATACCTTAATCTTGGAAATATACAGAGTGTTATCTATAAAGGATAAATTGCTCTGTCTTTGAGTAGCTCAGTGCTCTGAATAGCTCAGCCTTCTTATCTAAAACTGAAATTTGCAACCTCGCTTGGGTGCCTTTCCCCTGAAAGGAAATGTTGCATATGCAAGTTCCTAGAAAGCGCATAGCGCTGATGTTTTTATTGTTAAAATATTAGTGAATATGGGGTTGTCTTAGCCAGATTCTGATCCTGGTTACTCTAAACTTGTGCACATTAAAAGAATACAATCTGTAATAACTCTAGCTATGTGTTATTTGCTGATGGCTGTTTTTTCCATGAACTATAGTTTCGGCAATGAAGCATCCTGCAAAAAACGAGAGGATTATTTGGAATGGCCTGAATATTTTATGGCAGTAGCTTTTTTGTCAGCACAAAGAAGCAAGGATCCAAGTTCTCAGGTAAGAAGGCAACATATAAGGATAACATAACCTAATCTATATTGCACATCGTATCAGATGCACATGTAGCATTTTCAGGGATTTCTTATTAAAAGTTATTTCAGTATATAGCTATTCATTTTTTAACATGGTCAGCACTTTCTGTTACAGAAATTCTCTTATTGGGCCTGACCTCATGTGTATAATTCTGTGTGTACATTTGCAGCTTGGAGTTTTGTAAATCTTTTCATCTAGAGGTTAAAATAACACATGCATTTTCTCTCCTTTTTCCAGTAAATGTAGTTACTGTTAGAGGAGGATATAACTACTGAAAGTTTTAGATTGTAATTTTTTAAGACACAGCATTTTACAAGTTCCTTTTCCTCACCTGTGAGAGTATAAAAATTCCCTTTTGTTTGTTCTTGGGTTGACCGGAGTTTTCTTCTAGTTTGGTTCCTCCCTCAGGTTCCCCTTCGGCCTCTGCTTCACTGTCTGTCCCCATTCTTTGCTTCTTTCATGTTCCTCTGTTGAATACTGGTTTGAGGCAATTGATACATCTCCTGAAACATGCTGTTCTGCAGGACCCAGTTGTCCTGTCAGGCTTCCTTTGCGTGAAGAAGTTCAGGAAGCAAATCCCAGCAAAGCCATGGAGTAAAATGCATGTTAACAGTCTGCTCAATTACTTGCTGGCTTCTGTAAATTATGGTTCTTGGTTCTCTGAAGGTTATTCACTTAGGGCTAAATTTTTGTTACCAAAGAGCTGGTTGATAAACACATTGTGTGAATTAAAAACAGTACCATTGCTATTTCAATAAATCTAAAATATGGACAGAAAACATAAAAACGGGACACTTCATCATTCTATAAGAAGGGTCCCTGTGCAGAGTTGGGTTAAAGTAATAAAGGGTGGGAGTTAAAAGGTCTGATATTTTGGTGCATGTTTGCATAAACAAGCCACAAAGGTTTCTGAACCTGTCTCTGCCTAGGTCAACACTACTGCATTTCTGTTCCATCTTCCATACCTTTTCTTTTGCTGCTGCTGCTCATACCGCTGCTGGAAAAGCTAGTTTGGGGAGTAGAACTGACGAAAAACTTATGTTTAGAGGGTTAGTTCAGCGCCGGTTCTGCTCCCTGAACTAGGTTCACTTCATATTCAGACAAGGAGCAGTGCTGGCAGACTGCATGACCAGAGGGGCAGCAGGGTTGCATCTGCCCTGATTTATTTTAAAGCTCTACCAGTTAGATACAATTGTAGCCTTGCTCAATAGATGGTGTGACTTAATATAAAGTGAAGCTTGTATCTCTTAAATGAAAATAGTAGGACTGACTTTTCAGGTCTCATCTTTCTTGTTGATACATTCTTTTGCATGCTGTTGGTACTATATAAATCTGATTTTATTTAGGTTGGTGCCTGCATTGTAAATTCAGAAAACAAGATTGTTGGAATTGGATACAATGGGATGCCTAATGGCTGCAGCGATGATGTATTACCCTGGACAAGAACAGCAGCACGTAGACTAGACACGAAATATCCTTATGGTAAGGATTCTTGTGGTTGACAGGTCAGACTTGTGATGTCTATATATGTGAAAGTTCAGCTGGTAAAATATCGATCAGTTTTTCTTCCATTCACCTGATTTTGTTAATGTGCCCATATGTGATACATCAGGATAAAAATCACAGCTCTGAAAATAAATGAAAACAGTCATTATGAAGGACTGACTTTCTGGTGAAGTATGTTCATAACTGATTAGCCATTTTGGATTGTGTAGTGAAAACTTGTAAATATAATGCAGCTCATTAGCACACAGTTTCAGTCTATGCAGATGACTGCTGCTTCTGTGTGTTCATCTCCACAGAAATTACAGAGAGCATGTATATGCAAAACAAATAATTGCATCTAAAATACAGGTATTAAAATTGTAAACTCCAGCAGTTGCAGGAAATTCCAGTGTTCAGGTGTTGGTGGCATAGGCAATACATATTATGAAGGAGCTGAATTTTGTTTGTCTTGAAGTATGTGGTTGCATTCTGTCATTGCATGCCATTTTTGCCTCATCTGGTGTGTAGTGGATCTACCCTGCTATGGGTGAGGTGACTTTCATTGTTTATTTCAGCCTCTGATTTGATTCACTTTTGCTAAATAGGCAAAAGGAATGAGGAGCAAGGACGGTTTCATGGTAAATGTGGCTGAGTGCTGCTTTGGATCCTGTCTTTGTCTTTGCAGCAGGTGTAGTTTGTCCTTCTGCAAGCCTGCTTTGAAGGGTCCTCTCTGAATCTTGGTGCACCTATCAACAGGGTTGTACAGTTACTCCTCTGGGCCAGGTGTGGTTTGCAGGAACCAAGGAGACAACTTGGTTGCTGCACCTCTATGGGGTGAAACCAATGCAGCAGAAGCCGTGGGCACAGGAAAAATGGGTATTAGGAGCTCCTTCATCCTGCGCTGCATCTCAGCCTGTCCTGGGCTCAGGAGAGGCAGGGGGAAGAATCACAAAACTGAACAAGAGCCCTGAGAAACTGTCCCTTTCCCCTGCATGAGTGAGGGGAAATGAGCACCAGAGTTCAGCTTTTGCAAAGAGATATTGACTCTTTTCCAGTGTGCGGTATTTGTCTCTGCCTACTAATTCTGGTTTTTACTTGTAACTTCTAACAATTGGTCTGATACAGAAATCAGACTTGCATGAGTTTTGCCATTCCCTGTGTTCACCCAGAGCTCCCTTTAAAAACTGGCATTATGTTTTCTGGTTTCCCATAGCATTGAAGTAAAAGATGATATGCAATGATTCAGCACATAATTCATCAGTTTCATATTTGAGGTCTTAAAACCCTGGTACTTTGTCCTTGTTCGCTTCACCATTTATTATAAAATCTCTAATGATAACTCTTAAGCTTGAGACAGTTCAATATTATTTTTTGTAAGAGATATATTCCCGATACTAGGGCCAGCTCCTGCCAAATTTTAAGTCTACTCTGAAGCACAGAAGCACTGGTTTTACATATAGTGACGGTACCATAATGGTACAACTTGGTATGGTTGCTCTTTATTTATAGGGTGAGGAAACGAGTGTTAGCTCATTGATTAAATACAAAGTACTGAAAACAGAAGATTGATTTTGGTTGAATCTTTATGCTGCTGTAAGTTCTCTGTTCTGAACTAAGATCAGCGTGGGTGGTCTCTGGGACCTGAGCATGTTCCAGGCACTGAAATCTAAGCTGACCAATTTAAACTAAAAATGCTGTATGAATTTGTGAGGAATCTTTGTACAAGATGACCTGAGATTTTTTTTTTTTCCCAGTTAACTCTGACTCCAAAAGATGTGGAGTAAAGTAAAAATCTGTAATACACGATTTTTAAAAAATGCACTAACCCTTCTAACAGCCTGGAGAGGTGAGTTCATTTCTAGGAGTTGGTCTAACTACTGCCCTTTCCCCCAAAATCTTAGTCTTCACCTCATTAAAAAAATCACAACTTTGTAACATAAAGTGTCTGCTGTGATGAATAAACGACCTATTTTGTAATTCACAGATCATTTAAACTCTAGCAGTTTCTTATTAATCTTGATAGCACAGTTGACAGACCAGACAAGTATATATAAAAAAAAATCCGCTTTAAAAAATTCTGCTAGATGAAGAGAAACACATAGAATTGCTGCTAAAATCTCATTAAACTGTCATGTTTTCCTTTCTGCTTTTGCTAATCATCACAGCATTTTGTAAATTGGACTTTTTATCCTTGCTTTTTCCTGACTAGCTTGTTCAGAGATGGTACAATCTTACTATGTGCTCCATTAGCTTATCATGGGAATGCTGGCACCTTCATTGCTAGAGCTGCAGTGTGGCTTACTGGGTAAAGCTGATGGTAATTGTGCACGTACTACCACACTAACCTGGAAGATGTCTTCTAGAACTACTTCATGCAACTACAGTGCTACAGAAAAGGGCTGGGGTGGATATGAATGCTGACCTCCTGGTTTTATGTACTGTTGTAGGTTAGGCATAAACATTAGCTCACTTCCATCTGTTTTGGACCACTCTGACTAGCTTTCTCCAGAACAAAGCCTGAGTATTGCTCTGCGAGTGGCTTACTCAAAGGCTGCTCCGGAGGGCAGGGTGGAAAAAAGGCTGCAAGAAAAGTGTCATCCTGTATAGGCCTGTAGTGCAAAGCCTGCTGAGATGGTATGCTTAACCCTCCTCCCTCCCTCAGGCCATACTGGGGGATATGCAAGGCATACTGTGTTTCATGCTGTGAAAATACCACTCTGGTGGGCTGCAAAAAAGTCATCTCACTTCTTCATGCACTTTGAACTGAGACATACAAAATAAGCATGTGGTGCCGTGGGACTCTTGAGACGTGGAGCCTTGAGGAAACCCAGGGCCAAGTGCTATGTAATGCTGATGGAGCCCTGAGTAAGATGAAGACGAGCCAGTCTATGCCAGTTGGCCTCAGGGCCAAGGGTCGATCCCTGGCCCTGTCTGTGTTTAGCAGCATAGACATAGCAGGGGATTGGACCCAGAGGCTATTTTTGCAGAAGTCTGTTAGATAATCCTATAATAAATTTATTGAGCTCCAGCAGAACAGATGGATGCATTGACCCCATAGCTCTGACCAGATTCACTGTTTCATGGCTAGGAAACTTCCAAGTTCCACCCTAATTTATAGGTGGTTAGTTTATACATTCTTGTGTGTGCCGGCATTGTTCTTTTAGCTTTTCTTATTCACTGTGATTAACCCTTCCTCCTTTCCCCCCTTCCCCTGTGTGCTTACTGATAACAATAACCTTTTGAACTTTTGTTGTAAGGCTAAACAAGTCCTGTCACTTAAATTTTTCTGTATCTTGAAACTTGTTGGCTTGAAATTCACCACTGTCTCGGTTATCTGTGTCTGCTGCAATATACTGTACATATCTAACCTGCACCCTCAAGTGTGGGTTCTGCTCAGCTCAGTGTTAGGGAAAGGGTTGTGCTGGTTAAAAACTTTGTATTTATCCATATCTAAGTGTAACCTGAGCTGCTACTGAAAGAAAGCATAAAAATGTGGTAGGTAGTGCTCACTTTACCTTAGAGGATGCAAATATTTGCAAAGCATTTGTGTATTACAGGAATAGTGATGTGGATCACCTGTATTGATACTATGCATTCATTATGAGACTCTTGAAGCGGATTAAAACTTTTTTCCTTCTAGTTGTAGTGTATATTTGAACAGTTTAGTAGTATAGCCTTGTTATGTCAGAAAGCACTGGGTGTTTTGCAGAATGCCATTTTTCACAGCACAAAATCGAGCTTTCCTTGCTGTGTTGGAACTGGCTCTTTCCAGGCTGCCAGTCACTGACAAGAGCGGGGATGTTTCCGCGCACATGAGAGAAATGGAAGGCCAGTTTTGAATACCTACTTTACTAAGATGTTATTAAAAGCTCTTCCTGAAGCATTGTGTTCAGTACTGTGTGCAGAAGCTTCTTAATAATTAGACAAAATTCTCGCTTTCAGAGTCAAAAGTGAGTGCCCTCTGTTTCTGTTAGATGAATCCAAGGATTTGATGATGCTCAGTTTCCTCTCACTGATCATTTAAAATACTACATTTTCCTCCTATTAACGCAAGTCTTCCCACTAATGCTAGTTGCTGTGCTCCCGTTATGCCCTCTGTCTCCACTTTAATCTAAGAACATCCATTTGACAACCAGTCTCTAATTAAGAGAGTTTTAAATTAAAATGACTGGCAAATTTAGAAACCTCTGAGCAATAGAGAAAATATTGAGTAAATATGCTTACAAATATTTATACAGGTTCAGATACAATAAAATATGTGCTGTGGCAAAAAGTACACTCTAATTGAACAGTACCTGCTGTGTAAAATGAAACAAACTGTTATCAACATTTCCTTGTGTTAGGATTATGAGTTTTTCGTCAATTTTTTTGAGAGATGAACACTCAAAGATATTCAGGCAAATGTTACTTTTGTAGAAGCTGTTATTTTGACAGCACAAAACTTGATAAGGCACTATGAAGAAGTGTGATGCGCTCTCTCCAATTGGCAGTGCAAAGCTGAGGCTTCAGCTGCAAAAGGGGATCTATAGGAAGCAGTCTCCACCTACAGCCACTCACTTGTCCTGCATGGATTTCTGTCCAATTCTGGTGTCATACATCAAATCTCTAGAAAGTTTGGAGATTTGGAAACGCTAAGAATAATTTCTCTTGTTCTGCTTGCCCACTAAGAAACGCCTGTGTGTTCTGCTGAGAGTAGAACAAAGTTGGAGCAGGATGGGAGGAACTGGGAAATGGGGTGGATTAGCTAATGCTTCTCGCCTTTTGAGAGGGGCTTCTCTGGTTTGCCCCCAGCAGATTTTGTGATGTTCATAAATGGGCTGAGTGGTTCCCATCTTCACTTGCCAGTTCTTGTTTTTCACAGAAGAAAGCAGTGAGGCTGGGGCTGTTCCCTTTTTCTGACCGCAGTCTGAAGAGGCTAGGACTCCAATGAAATCTGGTGGTGTTATCCTTGCCTCCCTGCCCTGACCACAGCAACTGCTCTTCCTCCAGCATGTGGAACGAGAAAGAGAGCAGCAGGAATGGCTGAGGGCAGTGTCAGCCCAACATCAGTGTCCTGCCTTCCCCTAAATGCAGTGACCAGCAACCATCCCTATGCTTTCACAAAGGTTGAAAAAAGATCGATGTCATTCTACAAATTCCAGATCCATCAACCACTGTCCCCAGTGGTTGTCACTCCAGACCCCTCTCCTGGTTTCAAACCCCTACCTTTCAATAATATTTTGGTCCCTTCCATGATCCTTGCTGTGTCAAGTGTCAGGGGTCCAGCAAGTAAAGGATAACTGGTAGGTGAAGCTTGGACAAAGATGGGATGGAGAAGGGATGAACATGAAAAGGTGAAGATTTTGCCAAAAGACTGAGAAGTGGGCCAAATTACAGAACTCCCTGTATCCGTTTCTGTGCCAGGTTTATGTTGAAGAATGCCATGCTATTACCATAGATCTATATGGGGAACCCGTAATATTTGTTAAGTTGGTTAACATGGCAGTATAAAAACTTGTGTTAATAAATAAGTCAAGACTTGCTGCGTGACAATCTATATGCATTGAAATGTATTCTTTTCAAATGTAACACCATATTTAGTGCATAATTTCTCAAAATTCCTAGTTTGGCTCAGTTAGTAATTAATCACATAGAAAGGTCACTCCCCCCAGCCCCTCCTTTGATTGCTTCTTAAAAGGTGACATGTTATGGTGGTCCCTACTCCAAGCTCTTCATCAAGCATTGTAAGCCTTTAAACAGTATTAAGAAAAACTTTGTTCCTGTGGTTCTTATAAAATCACTAGTCAGAACACTTTTAGTAGGTGGGAAGAGTAATTCTGACTCTGTAACCCACTAAGAGCATGTTCATGTTAAGTGGTTAATCCTAAAAAATGACCGTTAATAGGGTAAGTAGGGGTCTCTTATTTATGGGTAGGCTTAAGGATGAGTGCTACTTCATATAAGCAACACAAAGCAGTATGCAATGAGAAAAGATAGAAACACTAGCAATTAATACTACCAGTAATGAAGCAATCATTCCTCTGCCTTTTTTTCTTTTTTTTTTTTTTCCTCTCGTGAATGTAGTAGCAGGTGGTGGGAATGTCAGAGCACGCACTAACTTCTCATTGTGTGGTTATTTCTTCAGCTAATGAAGCCTTTCGAGAATACTTTTCAAGCCACTTTTCCAGAATGGAAACCAGTGTTGCAGACTTAATATTATGTTGGCTATATGTGAATATTATTTAAAAAAAAAAAAAAAACACTGGGGTCCCCCATAGGGTATTGTAAAAATTCTTAGTTTTACTAGTCTGTTTAAATATATAGTTTTCAGAGTTCTGAATACTGTGTACCTGTGAAAGGTTATTTTAAGTTAGCTTCTTATTATCTGAGAGAGAACAATATGTAACTATTAGTAGGAGGTCTTAACAGGTTAGAAAACTTCATAACACCCCAAATGTGAACTACTTAGTTATTAACAATAGGGATTCTGGACTCCTGGATTTGTTTTCTCTCTCTCATTAATGCACAAAGTTGGGCAGGTCTATAAGAAAAATACAGGGATAATAGACTATCTTATATATAAATCGGTTAACAGTCAATGCCTGTCTGCCAGAGAGAGGGGAATATGAGGAACAGGGAATGAAGAGTGATGGGACAAAGCCTAAAAATATTTGTCTGATGCCTATATGTTCTTAAGGACTATCTAGCACAATATCCCTTACAGGGGCCAGTAGCAGATGTCTAGGGAAACGTATAAAACAAAGACATGTGTAATGATAGTTTCCCAGAATATTCTTCCAAGTTCCAACAACTGAGCCAAAATGGTTTTGTATTTAATAGCCCAGTAGACTGAAAAAAAGGAATACTGGAAAGAAAAAGATAACTTCTGGAATCAATGCAGACTTCTAGTCCCATACTACTTTCTGCAGTAAGTGCAGTAAAATACTCAGTTAGGCTACAGTGTGCCTGAAAATCCTACCTCCTTTTGTTTTTGAAATGAAAGCCTGCTGGGTTTGTTGGAGACCGCACTACTTTTTGTCTTGGAATGATTAGTCTCTGTTTCTTCCTTATTGCTGTCTCTGTGTCTTCTTTCCACACTGGAGAGTCATAATTGTTCTTATCTTCAGATTATGTTAAGATGATAGGGAGGCAAAATTTCTCTCTTCCCTCACTCCAGCTGATTATCTTCTATAAGTTATTTTTGGTCTGAACTTGTTTTTGCTAGGGAAGAGGTCTATTGTTGAACGTTTGTAGAAGTCTCCAGAAAGAGCCTTTCTTTCTCATCAGTGCAGCAAAGAAACTTGTTGCAGTACTAATAATGAAACTTATCTGGTTTTATGGCTGAAGATTTCTGAGTTTTAGTGAAGGAAAAATACTTAGTGAAGGAATTAGGGTTTTTTTTTTTAGTTCTGTGAGCCTTTGAAAACATTCCCTCATCCTTTTTTCTGGAGGCCTTCCATATTTTAGACTGCTGCCTAGAACATAAGTATATTGTTCAAAGAAACTTAAAAGTGATGTTTCTGTCCTGTTGACATAACCTAGTTCCAGCTGCGGAAATAGTGATACTCTTTTTCACTCAATCCTCTGTAACCCCAGAAAAATAATTCTCTGACTATTTATAGCGAAGCCTACATAAGATTAGTGCAACTCACAATATACTTGGAGTTAAATGTCTTCTGGATTTTCTAAATGTATAGGTTCATATAATTGTATATCTTGTACACTTAATGGCATATGTTTAAGATACAGTGTGACCCAATTACAGTTGCAACAGAAACAATAATAATCGTAATAGAAGCCTTAATGTGATGGTGCTTGGTTTTCGGGGGTTTTTTTTGTTAATTTCCTATTTTTTATGTTCGTTTCTGGCTTTACATTTATGAGAAGGTATGTGGACAGCATCGTCATGGTGATGCTGGGGACTGCTTGTAGAAGTTGATACTGAGCTTTCTTTAGCAAGTGTTTGGTCCTTTGTGACTTGCCTACATGGAAAAGCTTGTGTGCTGTAAGTTAGGCTGTAAATTTATAGTGCATTAGCTGTTATATAGAAAATTCCATGTAGACATTTAGCGCATACGGAAAACATTTCCATTCAGCAAGGATTCCTGTGTGTTGAAGGTGCTGCACTCAGTTATTCTTTGTGTGGCGAGATCATTCACACGGAGGTCAGTACATAGTAGCAAGTACGCTATGAGCTTGTGCTCCTAACTTTGCCTGTTTTAATTTTCCCATGTATTGAAGGGAGAGGAAAACTTTTTTTTTTTTTTTTTTAATCCATTCTTCAAAGCAAGCAGTGGAAAAACTCTTAATGTTGTCTGCACATGCAGGTCTCTAGATGAGCTCAAACCCACCCCACACTTCAGGACCTGTTTATGAAGTAAGTCAGGGCAGCAGGCAGTTTCTTAGTAGGTAGGTATATAAATTATGCAACTTGCTGCCATTCCTAGGAGTAAACAGGAAGTTCTCGCAGAGATCCTAATGTTTTTTTCAGAGGTTCATGGTGGATGACACAGAAACTGTGCTCTTCTCACCTGTGTTCGTAACACATTAGATAATCTGCTGATGTGTACAGCATAAAAACTTAAACCCTAAGGTGCAATCTGTCCAGAAAGAGCTATTGTGTTACAGTGGAATAAGGCCGGGTAGTCTGTTGCTACCTGGCCTATCTCAAATCCATGGGGAAATAGAGGACTTTGTTTTCCTGCTTGGGAAGTCTGGCACCTTTTAATGAGCAGTAAACTCACTTTAATATTAAAGCCGGGACATTTTTATGGTTGAGTGTGTCTTGTGTATTCTTGGGGTGAGAGAATCATGCAGCAGTGCTGAGCCGTTCTGAGACCCAGAGGACAGAGCTGCTCGGTTTTACTTCGCAATTCTCCTGCCTTTAAGAGCGCACAGTGCGCTCTTATAACCGTAAGACTGTTCCTCTCTGTGCATGTAAACACATAAATGAGCTGTTTTATACTGGCAATTAGATACTCCAGAGAGTTGTGAAGCTGTGAGATATTGCTTCACTTAGGGTGGTTGCAACTACTTGGCCCACAGCCTACGGCTTTGTTGCCTGCAATAGGTGTTAGCAAATGGCAATGCTAATGCGCTTAATGATATCATTACTAATCGGCAGCCTGGTCAGAACAATTGACCTTCATTGATCTTGGTATTTCTGCTTTTATTTCTTCCTCTGCCCTTTATGACAAGCTGTGCGAGCTATTTGCCTTTGAAAGGATGTAAGCAGTTATATTGTAACACTTTAATTTTAGTTTGACTGATTTATTTTAATGAACAGTATTATGAATTGTTTCTTTTTTTTTTTTTAAATCAGTGTGCCATGCCGAATTGAATGCCATCATGAACAAAAACTCAGCTGATGTGAAAGGCTGCAGCATGTATGTTGCCTTATTTCCATGTAATGAATGTGCAAAGCTCATCATCCAGGCAGGTAAGGAGTAGTGCTAGCTTGATTTGTCAGGGTTGCAGTGCTGCCTGCTCGTTGGTATCTTATCACGGATGTATTTGATGTTAAATTGCTGCTGTTAGATCTAAATTAATTGCACTGTCAACTTCATAAGATGCTACTTGTGGGGTTTTTTTGCATCTGAATGGTGCCAAATTTTTCCAGTGCTAATTGCATCTTCTGTGATTCTAAGCGTGCTTCTAATTTAGGTTTGTAACTTCTTAGACCAGGAGCTGCCAAAGAACAACACAGGCTTTGCATATAATTACTGTCAATTGTACTGTGCTCTGACACATTGAATAGAGTAGGGCAGAAAGAAATAAACTTCCGCATGACAAAAGGTCTGTTGGGAGTATATACATGAAATTTTAATTTGAATGTGATGCATGGTAGATATTTGAAGATTTTAAAATATCTTTGCTCATAAATGTCATAAGACTTCTATGATCCTACTTTAATTATGTCTTTCATTACAATTGTTATAAATCTGTGCCACTGCAGCAAGTGTGCTGGCCTAAATGTGTCGCCTTTTTTCAGATTAGGCATGTCTGCAGTAGGCTTCAGTTCCGTAAAAATCTCTGCTTTAAGGTAGCATCTATTTTGCTCGTTGAGTAAAGTCTTGCAATCCTAGCATGGATTGCTATTCCGGGGAGGTTCTCTCACCACTAATGGCCATAGGAATCTAGGAAGAAAGTAGCAAACAGAATCCTTCTTTATTTTGGTCCATAAGGTTTGAAACGAAGAGAGGTGAAGGGGGAAAGACGATGGTATTCTCTATTCGTCCTACATTTCTCTTATTTACGGAATCAAAATCAAATGGTCTTCAAGGTAGATTGGCTGCTTGTTCACAATATAGTCACTCATCCTTTTCCTTATGCGCTTAGGTGAGCACTAAATTGCAATGTATTGATATTTATGTTGTCTGGTAAATACAGTAAGGTGTTGATAGGCTCTGAAGCGCTTGTAACTTCTCTTGGGTCAACCTTTACACTTCTCCCCTGCATAAGTGATTTAGGCATAGATCATTCAACAATTTGAGACAGCACGCATTTATGAGGATTTGAACCTGGGACTGGGAGTTATTTATAAAACAGAGAACAAAAGGAAAAAGCATCCTTTTATACCTGTGCATTTGGAAGCGGAATGGGATTTGGGGTTTAAGTTCTTTGCGGGGAATTTTATCTATGTTAGAGAGGTAGAAAAATAAGTTCTCAATTACTTTTGCAAAAATGCTTAATTTCTAGTCTGTTTATCTTGTGGTTCTGCCTCTGAGTTTTTGGTTCTGGTTTTCCGAGTTAAACTTACGTAGAAATGGAGAAAAACATTTTCCAACATTTTTGAAAGAACTGTCTTCCAAAACAGCTCTACCTTACATAGCCTTCTTCTCAAGTACAGTCTATAGTATTTGGGGAAGTAGGGGTGTACCAAGGAGTTCTAGAGTATGTGGATGAATGCTGCCTTTTCTGATTTTGTGCACCAGTTTTTATATGACATTACTTTCTTTTTCCAGTGTAATTCTAACGTTTTTTCTATATGCCTTTTTTAGGCATAAAGGAAGTTATTTTTATGTCTGACAAGTATCATGACACTACAGAAATGACAGCTGCACGGCGGATGTTTGATTTAGCAGGTATTGTATACAGGTAAGAGAACTTTGGATTAACTTTATTTTTATTTTTTAAAGGAAAAAATGGTGTGTGAAAGAGACCAACTCTAGGGCAAAAGTTTTTCTTCTTTGCATCATGCAGTGTTTTATTCTTTGGTAGTGTTTGTAGATTGCTTGCTCTGTATGCCTGGAAAAGATACTGGATTGACAGACTGTTGCACCGTTCTTTTTGCCTTGTATGTGGTTAAATTTCAATTTCTTAACGTTTGTATGAGAAAATGGTCCATTTGGAATATTCATTTCATTCCTGGACTGCAAGTGAAATTGCGAATGTGATGGTTATTTGTTACATTGTACTCGGGAGAGTCATCACTGGCCCTGCTTCAAGAAGGTTAGACTAGATGACCTCCTGAAGTCCCTTACAACCTGAATTATCCTATGATCACATGAGTTAGACTGAAATGACCAATTGATTTTTTTTTTTTTTTGTGGATTACCTGATCCTTATTTAAACTTTAGTATCTTTTTGCTGCAGTCAATTTGGGAAGATGTCAAACCAGCCACCTATAATTAATTCTTGGTGCCTATAGCTGTCCAGTCTTCTTAGGTCAGCTTTTCTTGTGAGAGAAGGGTAAAACTTGGAATATTTGCCTTAAAGTAATGAGAATCTGAAAAATGTTTGAAGAGTGGGGTTTTTTAAGACACTGACAGAGATACCTAAAGACAATCTGTTCAACAGCTAGTTTGATAGCAATAACATGCTGTGGGTGAGGCTAATTATGCAGTCGGGGAGGCTTTGCAACTCTAAAAAGTTTTACAATATTAATATAAAGGCTTCGAAAAATTTGCAAACATAACAATTCTGACAGATAAAATTTTAGGATGAAAGGTACCTACTGGGCTAAGAAACATCCGTGAAAAAACACAGCAGTACTTGAAATTCAGTTTTAGTCCTTCAGTGTATTTCCTGTCTACTAAGACTATTTGACTAAGAAGCATAAATCATTCTCTTGCAAGTCAGATCTTGTAACTTCTCCAGAGTGGGAAATGTTTCTTGCATTTCAGATTGCTATTCTGGACAAAGTATTCAGAGTTTCTGTGGTCAGCAGCATGAGCTTTTCTGTGTTGACTGTTATTCATTCATGTATTGATTATTAAGGATGTAGGTGGTACTTAATGAATCTCTTGAACTGAACTGCAGAGCTTAATTAGGCATTAAATCCACACTATTTGCATAATCCTTTGTTTACTGGTAGACTGGAAAATATATGCTCAGTCCCCAAATATCTTCCTTGCTAATTGCTGTAGCAGATGCTCTAATGATAATAAAAGGAAACATTTTGCGGCAGTATTAATTTTACCGTTCTAAAGTTACAATTTTAAAATGATTCCCTCTTAACTAGTTTGGTTTTTCCCCAGTATGATGCATAATGTGATCTATTCCCCTAGCACAAAAAATATTCTAATATACTGAGGCAAAGTTTGAATGTGTTCTTTGAAAATTTGGCAGGAAAAAAGTGATCAAAATATCTATCAAAATATCTTTTATATACACATACGTATACGTATATGTGTATATACAATACATACACAGTATATTAAATATTTTTATAGATACATATATGTGTACCTATAGATGTAAATATATATTAAAAATATTTGAAATATAAATATATATGAACAAAAATCCCAGTCCTGGTAACATGATGCTACCACCTGCAGCTAAGTTGTTAAAAGTCCTTTGACTCCTGGGTAATTTATGAACTCCAATAGCTGAAGAATGTAGAGGCTAACCCACCCCATGTGTCTTTTTTGTCTTAGTCTTTCTTGTCCAGGTTTCTCTCAGTGTGGTGCACTATAATTGGCTCCCATAGAGATGAAAACTATGTGAATCCAAGGAGGGTGGGTTTTTTATTGCTTCAAAAATTTAGCTGGAGCTAAAGCAAGCAAAATGTTTTAACTACTTACTAACTAATGTCTGTGTTTTTCTTTATTTTAGGGAATTCAAGCCAAAGTGTAACAAGATCATCATCGACTTTGATTCAATTAACAGCAGACCAAGTCAAAAGCTTCTGTGAATTAAGTCTCATTAAGTCTCTAGAAGACTGTGATTATCCTTTTCTAAAAAGCTGCTAATGCCTTTCATCTTGAAGTTACTTGCAACTTTTTAATGGCTTCTGTAGCTAAAGTAGACTTCTAAGAAATACAAGGCATAAAATGTCCCCCTCACTTCATCTTGTCATGTGGAATCTAAATCTACTTACAGTTTTTTAATGCCTTTATCAAAACTGCTTGAAAAGTCTAGAGACATGCAGATGAGACAATGTAATGTATGTAAAGAAAACTGTTCCGATTCTTGCTGTATTCATCACCACATGCTCTGATAGGCTGTCAGCATTGATTTAGACTCAGTTTAACAGTAGTACTTATTGTAACCAGTAGTACAGTGGAATACGCTAATATATGTTGATCTCTCTATTGGATATGTGGATCTACATAGTTGATCCTAATAAAGGACAAAAAATGTTATCCATGCAAATACTAATCTTCCAACTAGCATAACACTAATACTTTAAAAGGTTATACAGCTTAAAGAATGACATTCTGCATGCGTTATCCAACAAATGAAACACAGGTTTTTCTTTTAATTGCTATCTAACACTGTCATACATGGGGAGGGGTGAGAGAGGAGCTTGTTCTGAGAATGGTCCATGCTGGACCAAGCTTTACAGGTGCTTTCAAGTCCTTGTTTTCCCCAAGGCTCCAGAATTGGAGGGGGTTCAGGGAGTAAATAATTTAGCTCTTTACTTTTGGGACTTTTACTTGGAGTTGGTTTTCATGTGTAGAAGGAAATTATTTTATTGGTCTAAGCTGTTTCTAGACAATCCAACATAGTTCAGTCTTAAAATCAAACTGTAAGGTAACTGAATCATTTTTTGTCCTCTGAGAGAAATTGGAGATAGTCAACCCATATCCGTATCTGTGCCAAAAGAGGTAATTATTGTGTTAGCTTGTTTCCCAGTGCTGGCGTAGTACCTTCATTTTCATAAATGTTGCCTAAAATAATATCCTTTTTAATTTTATCTTGAGATCTGGGAATAGATTTGAGTTCCTTTTCTCTAATTTGATTTTTTTAAATTAAATATGCCTAATGGCTTTGTGTAGATAACATGGTGGTTGGTTGTTTTTTTTTTTTTTTAAATGTGGTTATACTTCAATGAGCTTTTATTTTCTCTATAAAAGCTTTTTTTTCATATTTTGGGACATTATGTAATTTGGCTTCATACCAGTATTATTAAAGTCTTATTAAAATCCACTACATTGAAGTAGACTCATTATTATAATATTAAACCATGTGCTTGGCTCCAGAGTGCTGCTGTTTTTGCAATCATATGCAGAGCATATTTTGTGCATTTGTGATATTACATAAAGTGTAATGTTCATGAACCATTTGGCTACTAAAGGGAGCATTGTAATGTATTATAAGATGTGTCCATTTATAAAGTAATTTCTGACTTTCTCTTTTTTTCCTACAACTGTTTTCCACCTCAAAATTGGTGTGTGGCTTACTGCCAGAAGAAGAAATTTGCACATATGTGGAGGGGGAGGGTGAAACCTGAAAAATTACTTTAATAAAATGTTACTAAAACAGCTTATGCACATCTTTTTCTTTGGCCTGAATTAAGAAGTAGCATTTTGAGTTATACTGGTCTGACAATGGGACAGAGGGGAGAGAAGAAGCAGAATTTTTGGTTTTGGCAGCAAAATTGCTGTTTTCTTCATACATAATTGCTGATCTAAGTTCAGACTTAAAAGATGTATGCATTGTGATTCTGGTTACTTTAAGTATTTTTATGTCAGGCCTTGGATAATGGGAATGTATAATGTGCATAAAAACTCAGGAGTTTTTTGAACCAATGCCCAGACGTTTTTAGGAATGTACTATTTTTTATAAAGACTTTTTTTTTCCCCAGGACTTATCCTGTTTGTGTAACGGAAGAGCAGTACTGGAGAATATGACAGGATTTCAGATCTCTTCCGATCAGTTTTCGATCTGATAGAGCCTCATATACAAGCTTTCAGAGTAATTGTCCGTTGACTCAGGCTAAGTAAGTGGGCTCTCTGATTTCCAGGGCAACTTTATGAGAAGGGAAAAAAGCATATGCACGCTCTTGAGATGGCGCATTCTTAGTTTGAGGTTAATGTTTTAGAGCCAATCTTACAGAAGGTTTGACCCTTGCTTTGTGTGCATGCCTAGAAATCTGTATGCTTCTGGCTTTTTTTGTTTTAATAGTTCAGGAGATAGTGCTTTGACTTCCAAATAAAGAATAATTACTGGAGAAAACAATGAAAACAGGTAAATATAATAAACTGTGTTTCTGCTCCTGAAGCTCAAGTTCAAGATTGAATAGAACCATTTGGGCGGGAAGGACCTCTGGAGGGCATTTAGTTTTACCCCTTGCTGAAAGCACAGTTGACTTCCAAGTTGGATGCAGTTGCTCAGGCCTTGTCCAGGTGAGTTATCTCCAAGAACAGAGATTCTGCAGCCTTTCTGGTCACCCATTCCAATACTTGACCCACCCTCACTGTGTCTTCAGTCACAATTGCCATTGCTATATGTTATGTCTGTTGCCTCTCATCCTTTCGCCATACATGTCTGAAAAGAGTCTGTCTTCTCTACAACCACCCATTAGGTAGCTGGGGTCAGCGGTTAGGTTCCCCCTGCCTTTAACCTTCTCTAGGCTGAACAAATGCCGTGCTCTCATCCTTTGTCGTGCATCATCTGCTCCATCCTCTCACCATCTTAGCGTCCCCTCACTGTCTGTCTCATACGGGGAGCCCAAAGAGGACACTGCTCCAGATGTGGTCTTCATAAGCTGAATAGAGGAGCACGAGTAATCACTTCTGCTGACCTGCTGGCTGCACGCTTTCTAATAGAGCCTGGTATGTGGATAGCTGCCTCTGTTGCAAGGGCACTTAATCTCCTTGTCCACCTGGATTCCTGGGCCCTTTTCTTCCAAGGTGCCTTCCACCCAGCGGGCACCCAGCCAGCAGGGATTTGTTCTGTTTCTGGTGCAGGACTTCGCCGTGTTTCCATCAAGCCATTCCTCCAGCCCTTAGTAATCAGCTGTTGGTACAGCTGAACATTGAAGCACTCGCCACAACTCTCTGAGCCTGACGGCTGACCAACGTGACGCTTCACAGGTCCCATCGTGGCCATCGGCACTGCTCCCATGGTAAAGCAGCCCCCGAGCCTGCCGGGGGAAGGGGAGGTGACTGCAGGCTGAGGCTTTGTTAGGGATTGCTTGAAAAACCCAGTGCAGGAAGCTGAAAGGAGACTCTGGGGAGCACTTTGGTAGTTACTTGAGCAGCATTAATTGGAGGAAGAAATCACATTCAAATAAAATGCTGAGATCCTATCCAGTTCAATATGACTCTGTCTTAAAGGTTAAATCTAAATCCTGCCATCATCTAGATTTTCCTTCTAAATATTATTCCATTCCCCTGTCAGAGAACCCAAGGAACTGGCAATCTTATTTACATAAATTTCATTTAAGAAGGAGTGGTTTCACAGGCTGGCATACTGAATGAGAGCATAATCTCCATCTTTGAAGCTTTGATCACTGGCTGAGCATTTTATTGCTTTGTATATTAGGAATATTTTCACAAAGATAACAAAAAGTATGCTGTGACCAGTACAATTGTTCTGATTTCCAAAACAGCCCGTGATAACATTGGCAATAAAAGCGCTTCTGGTGCATCACTCAGGCTGAAAGCTCTACGTGCATAACTGCAGAAGCTGCAGTAGTTCATCGGCTACCGAAATGAATCTTGCAGGGATTTTAAGCAAAATAAACAAAAATTCTGACTTGCCACTCCTGGCTTTTCTCTCTGAAGCTGGGCGATGGGAGTCTTTATGGAAATGAGGTGGGACAAAGCGCAGAGGCCTCACCTGATGGCCCTGAAGCAGCAATTCCACCGCGCTAGGTCTCACCCGGGGGCCTGGGATAAGCTTACGAGGTGCGGCGGGGGCTGCGGGGAGCCTGCAAGCTGCTGGTGAGCAGCTGAGAGTCATGAAGGAGCTGCAGGCAGTACTCTGCAGTAATCCAACAGGGTTGGCTTGGGTTTCTGCTACGCTGGGAGCACTTAAGGATGAAGTACAGAAGTGACCACAGCTAAAAGGCCATTTATTTGCAGCTGTTTCTTCTCAGTTGTAGGTAAGAAAAGGACTTATATAATATAGGGCTGGAAGTGTGAGGTACCAACTCTTTCTCTCTTCAGTGGTGATGGCTCAAAGGGTTTGCTCCACTAAAGCTTCTTTTAGCAGATTTCTCTCTTCCTTCCCTTTAAAATCTAGGTTTATCTAATGTAAAACTCTCTCTGATTTGAGAACAGAAGGGTAAAACTTGTTTCAAGTGCATAGTCTGCATCAGGTCCATGTTCTCGGCCTTGGGAACTACTGAAAGGCACACAGTGGAAAAGCATTAAACAGAGCTGACTGTCTAAGAAACCTTATATGAAACCTTTAAATCCACGTTACCTTGCTTTTACACTTAAGTCACCTGTTTACTTTCTCTGGCTTGAAGGAACTGAGGGGAAAAAAGGAGGGAAAAAAAAAAAGGATTTCTGAAGTGCCTCTGCCTCATTCAAAAAAACCATCTTCCCAGCATTTACAGCTCAGTTGAACGGCAGCAAAAGCTTTAATGAAGCGTGTGGTTAATCAAGCTATGGAAGAGTGCAGCATTTGATTTTTATTTTGCTGGAGTAGGAGCTTAATCGCAGCAGCTTGCTTCCTAACGCTGCTCATCTTCAGGAGCAGCGGATTTACATTGTCTGAATGCTTCAAACGCGTCGATGCGGCTGGGCTTTGAACCCCTTCCCTGCTGAGGAGGTGTCCCGGGAGGAAGGCGCCTTGGGCAGCTCCACGGCTGTGAGGCAGCACCAGGTAATTGTGGCGGGAGGGCTGCTGCCTGTCGCTCCGAATAACCAACAAGAAGGGCACCATCTTTCTGTGAACTGTGCAGCAGAAGGGCAACACTTAAAATGGAGATATATGTGACAGGGTACATGAATTACAGTGATTTGTTTTGTGTCTCTACCTGATTTTTTCTTTTTTTTAGGAGGAATTAAGGAGCAGGGGAATGGGAAACTGCTACTTCTCTCTTGTATGCTTTAAGGTTTGTGCTGGAAAATCTGCCCTCTGTCAGGGCCCTCCCTCTCATCGAAATATGAGGGGAAAAAAAATCAAGCTTGATGTGCTGGATTTTTAGTTGTTGACATTATTTACTGTGCTCTTAACAAACGGTGCCCTAAGGAGAATGAGAATAATGTGCTCCAGCAGCAAAATATGCATAATAAAGAAGCAATTGCCTACGGTTTCCTGGGATTTCTTACTCTGTGCTCTCTACCTCCCTATTCCTTCATTGTTTCAAGCTAATGTGTATTTCAATTCTGCCACGCAGATATTCAGAAGGGCTCCCTGCACCAAAGGAGAGGAAACGAAATATATTCAAATCACCGCTTCAGTGGCATAAGTTTGTCTTGGTTTGCCAGAGACTTGGGTACGTTCTTTAGTTGGCTGTATAACTCTGCTGTTGCTGCTTGTTGACTCGTGCTGAAGTCTTTTATGTGGCATATCTTGTTGCGAGCGGGGTTCTTTCCTCCACTGTTCAATCAACTCTGACTGCTAATCAGAATGTTGCTGGGTAAACAGGACTGATTAAAATTAAAATTTTAATTTTGTGTTGTAAACAATATGGCACTTTAATATTTGTACTGTTATTAAAGATACTAATAATAATGCATCTAGGGTTTTGTGGTACGGTTTTCATATTTATTTCTTGAAGCACTGACAAGTTTTGCTAGAGAGCTTCACATTCTGATGCCAGGGTTTTGTATTCCATGTATTCCCTTTTTCAAGGGTAACTACTTAATTATATTGGATATGGGTATCCTTTTTATTCTTTCTGGTTTTAAATCTCACGGAGAAGAAATATTTCTGTGACAACTGGGGACATCACACTGTAAGAAACAGCCAGATCATGAATGCCTTAGTCTATATGAATCTACTCGTTGCTGTTAATGTTGCTTATCTATCTTCCAGAGAAGAAAAACCAGAAGCTAGGGAGGTGTGAAAACACCTTAAAAGAGTGTTGGCTCGTGCTTGGAGAATTGCCCTGAGGAAAGGGACAGGGGAGGCTAGAAAGTCCTCGACAGCAAAACAAATTTGTGATGGGATGTTGAAGTCTGCAGATGAGAGGAAGAGAGAAAAGGAAGCGCGTGTTTGCACAAGAGGTCTGTTACCTATCAGGCCCTTCAAGGCCAAAGGAAGCTGTCTGGAAACGGGGAGGGAAAGAACCTCCCTGTGATCTGGAGAAAGCACTGGAGTAAGAAGGAGGGTGGAGAGCCTGAGTATGTCAGACGACCGTGTTCTAAACTGAAGGAGCTTTTCAAAGTGGCTAGGGAACATGTATGCTGAAAACCTATGTTTCTCTTGTGCTAGCTAGAGTCATTGTCTTTTGAAACTGATGGGCTTTGTAAGTGCTTCTGGTGTGCCTGGCCACTTCAGCGCAGAGCACCTACGTGGACGGTTTATAGAACCGTTAAGGTTGGAAAGGACCTCTGAGATCATCGAGTCCAACCTGTTAACCTAACTGCCTAGTCCACCTCTAAACCATGTCCCTAAGCACCACACCCACACTTTTTTGAATACTTCCAGGGACTGTGATTGCACCACTTCCCTGGGCAGTCTGTTCCAATGCCTAACCACTCTCTCCGTGAAGAAATTTTTCCTAATATCCAATCTAAACCTCCCCTGGCACAACTTGAGCCCATTTCCTCTCGTCCTATCGCTTGTTACTTGGGAGAAGAGACCGATAAGGTCTCCCCTCAGCCTCCTCTTCTCCAAACTAAACAACCCCAGCTCCCTCAGCTGCTCCTCGTAAGACTTGTGCTCCAGAGTATGGGAGTATGCTGAAATTACTGTGTAGGTTTGATGTAGCTGGCCCACAGCCTCTGCTCCAGTGAGTCCCACGGACAGCCAATAACCTGGGGGACTGTGAGGGAGGGTGACTGTATCCCACTGAGAGTCAGCATCTCTAGTCCAAAAAATAAAACTTACCAACAGCTTTCACAGCACAGTGGCTCCTGGTGATTTCCAGGTGTATGTTTTGACTGCTGCCTCCTCCTCCCCTCCCAGCTCTCTTGCATCCTCTCACTGTCTCTTCCTGCAGCCCCTGTCATCTCTTCCACAGCCTCTTTCCCTCCAGGGATTTGCAGAGATGTGAGCAAGAGGGCTGCATGGCAGAAGCGGCATGAACATGGCAGAAGCAGCATGGGCCGTTGTTCACCTGGCAGGGCTGTGGGTCTCTGCTCCTTTCACTCCCCCTCCCTGAAATACGGCATCTTGCAGCACTATAGCTGCCTCTCCAGGGTCATGTTGTGTGGAACAGAGCGGGAGCCATGGTGAGCATCTCCATCGGAGGGACACTTGTCGTCTTCTGGGGTGACACCATGGCGTGGTTCAGGTAGGACGGCTCTGGAAATAGGATGCCCCTGCTGCTCTTCCCCTCCTCGCTCATGCTGGCTCATCTCCCTGGCTGGAAATGCTGCTGCATGAGCACAGGTGAGCCAGGTCAGCGCCCGGCAGGATACATCTCAGGTTGGTCAGGAAAGGTCACTGATGTCTGCGATGGTTCTTGCTGTGAAGCATAATAAAATGGTACCTTCATACATTTGGTTTGAATAAAAACCTTAATAGACTGATCCCATTGTTCACTTCTGGCCAGTTCCTTTTCTGTTGATCATAGCTTAGAGTGCAAGAGAAGCTGTAACCACCCTTTGCAGCGAACTAGTAAGCCTGTATAAGTAAGTGTGCGTATTCCCCTTGCCGCTAAGGTGACTACAGTACTACATATTTCCTGTTCATGACAGAATGTAAAATATGTGCTTAACTATCCTTTAAGTCAGTGGGGCTAAAGCTGACGATGTGCTCACATCCTTTCCTGACCTAAGGTGTATAATGAGATGGAGCCTGACGTCCCTATTGGCATTCAAATAACGCCTTCCTGACACAGTCTGCGAAAACAGCTTTACAGCTCGGTAATAAACATTCCTATTTGAGATTCTGCCCTCAAGTGGGGGCTATGCATTACCAGGATTTTAAATGCGCTTTTAGCTCAGACTGATGTAACTAAGGTGTTCTTTTACATATCCCATGGCGGGGAGGTAGGAATGGACAGGGGGAGAGCAAAGGAGAGCTGTTTCAGGTCACAGTCTTCTCTAATGAGTAACTCCCTATAAAAGTCAAAATAGCTGTGTGGTACTGGAGCTTCACCATATGTGTTCTATTTTGTAAGGTCAAGGCATAACTACCAGCATCAGGCACGCAGAACTGACTGACTTCACCTCAGGCAGAGAAGGAATATCTAGTAAAATGAATGATGTTTCTGACAATGTGGCATTCAGGAGAGGGCAGGTCACACACCCAAATGTGTTTTCTTTCTAAGGAAAAATCTCCAAAAGAGAGGGCAGATTCTGTTAGCATCTGGGGGATTTTTTTTTTTTTTTGTCTTTTCTTGGTTTCCTTGGTTTTTTTCTCCCATAGAAATCTTCTGGTCTTGGTGCTTAAAACTATCTGGCAGTAATGTTTACGAGTTTCCTCACCCATGTCATTTTTACTGACTACAGAAAAAGAGTCCTTTCCAAGGTGCATGCCTATACACATGTAGCAGACACCTCTCATCCCCGCTCTCCTCCGCTGTGCTGCCCAGGAATGCAGGCAGATTGGGTAGTAACATTCAGATGTGAGCAGCAAGCACTGCAAAAACCATGTCAGCCTGCACGGGTTGTCTGTTCTGATTTGAGAAAATCTGTTGAAGGATGCAGCAGGGGAGACAGGCTGTGGAGAGGAGCTTAGGAGACCAACATCTAAAAAGGGAAGCCTTGCGAAAGAGCCAGGAGTTGTGTTTAAGGAAGGCAGATTGATCTCCTTGATGTCAGGCAATGAGACTTGACAGATGAGCAAAGTTTAAAAAAAAAAAAAAAAGTTTATATCTACCCCAGAGATGATGTTAAGGCTACTGAGAAGTCGAGAATGAACACAAAATATATACTTTGAGCCTTGCTGCAGTGTGTTGCAGTGCATGCATACCTTGGATTTCAGTTTCTGGGAGGAGACTACAAAACTGAAGGATGCTCTGCCTGCCCTGGGGGCTGAGCAGCAGCCAGCGTGTATGACCCCAGCCTGATATCTGCACTGAACCTTCTGTACCAGAAAGGAGGATGTGAAAACTTTAAATTGCTCTCCCTCTGGCTGTGCTGAGGGTTAACATCCATTTCTTCTCAGCTAGTGAACGGGCTTGCAAGGCAGAAGCCTGCAAGCTACACGGAGGCTTTTTGTGGTTGCCCCTCAGCGTGCTGCCTGAGCCTGGGACAAGTAAAAGCAAAAGCAGCGGAGACTCCGAGGGGCTCAGTGACTTTTAGGTGCTGGCAGAGAAGTTTGATTTTGCTTGCAAAGTTAACTAAGGAGTGACTTGAGAGACACTGGGGGAGATGCTGTTAGGGCTTGGAGAAACATAATGAGTAAGATGTTCCTGGTGCTTCTGGTTGCCATGCTCTGACTACCCTTGGATCAAAACTGTGCCTCGGTGGCTAGTGCTCTCTGGTGGGACCTCTCTCTGTAGCTCTGCTCCCAACCCTGCCTTTGACTTTGGCCAAGTTTCTTGATCTCATTGTGTGCATGTGTTTCCTTCCCTGCGAAATATCTCCTTGCCTTTGAGATATTGGAAAGAAGGATCATAGATAATGGCGAGGGCTTTGCAGTTATGACTGTCTTCCTGCATCTCTATAGGTCACGCATGTTACCATTGCCTCAAAATATTGCAAGGACTTGCCTGCGAGTCACATCAGAGTTCCCTGGATGAACGGAGTCTACAGTTCTCTCTGCCTACTCCACTGCTTGCTTCTGGACATTTCTCTTCTGAGCTAAATTGAAATGCCTGGGTCATAGTCTGATCAAGCTTATCTGAAAAATATTTTTCATATAGTTACAAAATGGGAGAACTTGTTCATCCAAAACCTTTTATAAGAAATGGCTTTAAACCAAAGATAACATATCCTTCAAATGATTTTTAACAAGGCACAGGTATCAAAATCCACATCAGACCGTGAAGTAACTCAGCCTTGTATAGTTGTGCAGGCACATTGCATTAAATTGCTGTACCTACTGATGAAACAAATGAATTTTGAAACTTGGTGTTTTCTTTGTTATTTCTTCCCTCCTTACTAGATAGATTTTTATTATATCTGTAATTCTTTGATGTTAGACATTTTACTGAAAGTAATAACTTACCAAGGTTTTTTTTATTGAAGAAACCTACCACTTAAAATTCTCAATTAGCAAGTTTTAAAGTGTAGCTTAAAAAATTGCAAATTAAAATGGCTTTTGTTTCTGTCACTGTCTGAAGTCCTGAGTCTTGTTCTCTTGAGTAGCAGATAACATTTGAAAGACTGAACACATTTAAATA
The DNA here is from genome assembly GCF_965183815.1 of Platalea leucorodia. Classification (NCBI taxonomy): domain Eukaryota; kingdom Metazoa; phylum Chordata; class Aves; order Pelecaniformes; family Threskiornithidae; genus Platalea; species Platalea leucorodia. The sequence goes on along the minus strand of NC_138828.1, from coordinate 49,912,304 downwards.
AGTGGGGACATTTTTGCTAAGAGGGCTTGAAAGGGAGAGGGACTGAGTGGGTTACTTGTGTGGGTGATGAATCGATTAGATAAAGCTTCAGGTTTTGTTTATGGAGTTGCCTAAAAGCATAGCCAAAGAATAAAGCAGTTGATTTCTCTCTTTCTTATTCCTTATCCTTTAGTCATATGCTTGCGACATCACATACAATTGGTATCCATGGAAATTATATCATAGCAGGAGCAGCTGATGAACTCTTGGGAAATAAAGATCCCATTTTCATGCAAATATTCTAAATAGCAGAGGTGAGGAAGAAAAATTGATTGATAAATAGAATTATTTCTGTCTTTTAGAGTATATTTCAGTATTTTCCTTGAGGCAGCAGTAGCTTTTTGAAATTGTGTTCTTGCTGAACGCAAACTTTCCTAGATCAGTGTGCGTGTATGCAAGTTATGATGAAGAAAGCAAAGTTTAAAATAATGCACATTGATTTTGTGATGAAATATTCTAGAAACTCCTTGTGTAATTTAACTTTATTGTCGGAATACAATCCAATAACCTCAGAAAGAGCAGGCACCTTTCTTTTAAAAGCTAGATTGAAAGAGAGATGAATTGCGTGCTAGGAGCTGGACACTGGTGATCCATGTCACATGCAAGCTGTCTCTCCGTGCCACCTCAATAATGCACTAAAATCCTGTCTTTCTCTCTGCTCTTAAATGAGAGCAGCATAGTATTCAAAAGACTGCTCTTTCTGTAGTATTCCCAGTTTTAGAATGTACCTGCACTAAGATGAACATTTGCTTTCTGCCCTGCTGCCAGCACATTTTAATGCAACCTCCTGAAGTGGGATGGTGCTCCAGTCTGTATTTCTGCCCAGGCAAAGGTGTAGATTAATGTCCTAAATTGGGCTTCCTGACTCCTATTTCTCTTGAAAACTATGGACGGAAGCTTCAGTGAAGTAGAGGTTATTATAACACCTCAGATAGATAGCAATAGTGGGAAACTTGCCATAAAGAAACGCAGTTTCTTGACAAAAATCTGAATCTGAATTCTCTCAGTGCCAGGAGGCACACAAGGCGCGAACATCGTTCTTCCACTTCGATCGGTCTGCGGCTGCGTGCTCTGGAGTCCCAAGGGCCACAGCGCAGTCTTCTGTTGGTTTTTTCCTCAAGACATGACCGATCCAGTTCCATCTCCTCCTCCTCACTTCATTACTGATTTTCTCCATCTCCGAGTTGATGCTTGTTGTTTCTGCAACTTTTTTTTTTTTTTTTTTTTTTTTTTTTTTTTTTTTTCCCCCAGGAGGAGGTAGTTGGCCTCCTGCCCAACCCCCATGACTTGGAGGGTGTAGCAACGATTAGGAACCTGGGGATGAGGGGAAAACTTGAAATGGGTAACCCCTTTAAATGATGCCTAAAATGGCATTGAGGTGTTTCCAAATTTTGAAGCTACAGGGAGGGACTACTTGGACTGTAACTAGGGACAGTATGTTAAAATAAAGGAAGGGGGAAATTTAAATATTTGGAGGAATTGTGTTCTGATAGCATTAGTGCAACCGGTAATGGCAAAAACACAGCTTTGGGGACCAAACCGTTGTTGAACAAAAATGTCTGCCGTTTGATTTGTATTCCAAACTAACAGACACTTGAGGGTTTTTTCTTTTTTTATCCCTCTTTTTTCCTTTTCCTTTTTCTGCTGCTACTCAGTGGAGTGATGAATAGAATAGAATAGAATAGAATAGAATAGAATAGAATAGAATAGAATAGAATATTTCTGTTGGAAGGGACCTACAACAATCATCTATCTAGTCCAACTGCCTGACCAATTCAGGGCTGACCAAAAGTTAAAGCATGTTATTAAGGGCATTCTCCAAATGCCTCTTAAACACTGACAGGCTTGGGGCATCGACCACCTCTCTAGGAAGCCTGTTCCAGTGCCTGACCACCCTCTTGGTAAAGAAATGCTTCCTAATGCCAAGTCTGAACCTCCCTTCGTGCAGCTTTGAACTGTTCCCACGCATCTTATCACTGGATATCAGGGAGAAGAGACCAGCACCTCCCTCTCCAGGAGGTTCTCCTCCTCAGGAAGCTGGAGAGAGCACCTATACAGTAGTATAGATCAGGCGTAGGCTGATACAACAGAAAATGTTGGCATGAGTATTTACTTAGGAGGGATTTTGCTTCAAACCATATTGACTTGTCCCTGCTACGGTGAACATGTTATCAGGGTTTCCACTGCAATCCACATCAAGAGCCTGTAATTTGTTGCAATAAAAACTTCCAGTCTGAAATTTCCCTCCTGTTGTGTGAACCCTGCAAAGAGCAGTTGTACATTTAAAATACTTATTTTAAATGCTTTCTAAACTAGACTAGCAGGACAACTGCTGATGTTTGCACCTGCAAGTATTTGTCCTGGAGAAGAGTTTGACAGCGTGGTGCTTGTGACTCATGGTGGGAAGAGGCAGCATCATGGCACAGGGATGCCAAATGTCACCTGTGTGATACAGGTCAGAACTATTGAGTATTTAATAAAACAGCTAAATTGCCCCAATTGCTTTGATAATAAAGTGGCTGCTGAGCCTGCCAAGTAAATAATTAATTTCCAGTACATATTCGGCTCTTGTGGCTGGCAGCCACCTTTTGTTTCACAGACCATAACTGGTTGGCACTATTAGGCTAAGGCAGAAGCCTTTAAATAGAGATTAACAGGCACATTAACTTTTAGCACGTAAATAATCTGCATTCTTTAAAAGGTTGTGTGTGTATTTACAGAACAAAATGCCATAGTCTGCCCTTCTAGCTCTGCCTCCCTAGTCTTTTGTGTACTGAGATCACCAAGACCTCTCTGCGACCGGTGTTTGTAGTTGTGGCAAATCTCCCTATCGTTTTTAAGAGTTGGTACAATGGCTTTCTGTTGCTTCCAGAGAACAACCACACTCAGTTGTTGGGCAATACTCAGGGCACCCCACCAGGGATATTTTTCTTCGTTTTTAAAGAAGAGAGGTAGGAGTGAAAGGGTGGCATTGAGGCGCTTTGGGGGTGCCTCCTCTACAACTTCAGCCATGAAGAGGGAAGGGCCAGCGCAGCCGACATATGCAAGGAAGGAAATGTGTGCATGTGCTGTGTTTGGGTTTTAGTCTCTTACCTGTAAATTGAAATAGTACCAGTTCCACTCACTTGTGTAAAGAGCTATTTTGGTCAGTCCTACCCTCCTTTTAATTTAAAAACTCTTACAAACAGGTGTTTATCTGTCTAGGGTCCCTGCCACCATTGTCAAATATGTCACTGATTAAAAAAAGAAAACAAAAGTAAAACCACCTCCGCTTCCCAAACACTGGGACGTGATGCTCTGTCTTTTCTTTATTCCACCTGTCACGTGCCTGCAGATTCACTGTGCAAAGTCAAAGGGGAAGAAACAAAATGATACCAAAGACTCAATAATATCTACCTTGCCTTTGACTCTCTTCACGCTCTGTCACAACCCTAACGTAATTTAAGACGCCTAAGAGGTATTCACGGATATGCTGGCTGGTGCTCAGAATCTTAGGGAGCCTTTTAAAAAATTTATGAATTTGTAATATAAAACAGGTAGTTGTGTGAGCCAGCTAAAGCCATGCTTACTTTATAATGGAGAAGTGGCAGTGAATGCAGTATAGCTTGCAATATCCAAGAGGGATATGTACTCACCTGTGATTAACCTTCCTTGGCCATTAAATGTCACAGTTGGTGCGTACACATGGAGCAGAAAGAATATATATTTGTCAGTAAAAAGGTGACTGAATGAAAGAAGTCATGAAATGACATTTTTCAGTAGGTTTGTCATAGCTGGAGCGTGGAAGAAAATTGCTTTCTGTAAATCTTGGCCCAACAGAACAAAACACACATTTCTTTCCAGTTGGGAAGCCATACTCATAGACATAATGAAAGCATTGTGTGCTCTGACTTTTGCAAACTCTGATGGAAACCAATCTGCAATCTTGACAGACATGATCTTTTGCAGGATGCACTGTTCATTTACAGCAGCTAGAGACCTCAATTAATTTACGAACGAGGACAGCAGGCTGTGAACTCCCTAGCTCAGCCTAGGTGGAGATGTCCCTGTCTGAATTTATGTTCTGGTAATTTAAAGAGATTTATACAAAGCTTTTCTTTCATTTTGAGAGTAGATTAAAATTCTAATGGAAACCATTTGTATGCATTTGTTGAATTGAATCATATTTATTGCTGTATGAAAAGAGGAGAGAGAAAAAGAAAGAAATGCTGAAAAACTTTTTGCCAGCAATAAAGTTAGTGAGGCAGGAATAAATAGGTACAGAGGCAGAAAGAGCCCAAACCAGAAAGTAATACTTAGTAGAGCCTGTAGAAAACCCACTGTTTTATAAAAGCATAATGAAAGCAATTTACACCTGTTTCTGAACAAATAGAAAATAGGCTGCTACCCACTGTGCATGGTCTCTCAGTTCTTTAATTCATCTGGTGAGATACTTCTTAATGCTTGAAAAAAACAGCTTCATTGTGGACATGTTGTTTGCAGCTCAGAACATGCACTCTCACTCTGGTAGGGCTGTGATTTTTCTGAGGGGTGTGATGGTCACACAACCTATTCATTTACTCCTGGAACGACTTTCTGAAAGCTCGTAGATGACTTTAGAGCAGAAATCCCATTGAAGGGGAAGATGTTATTAAGACTTACACTTCTGGACCTAGTTAACTCATACCCTTTGTTCTAATATGACTATTTTGGTTGGGGTCAAGCTTTTGGATTTTCTTTTGATGGAATAGTTACAAGTACCACACATCACACAGGGGCATGTGCCAATACAACATGTCTATATACAGGAGGAGGAATAAACCAGAAGAATACTTATCCAAGAATTACTATAATTTTACTTGGCAGTTGTCTTGTCTGAGCTGTGATCAATAGAGTTAACCTGGGAGACTTTTGTATGAAAAGGAGTATGTAAATATTTGAGCTGTTCCTGAAAAGACTTCTTTGTGAGAGAAATTTACTTTTATTAGCTGCCTTGGTAAAGTGAATGCATGTACTCCTAAAGCTATTGACAGTGCACACAGATGTAAAAGTATTCTCCCTGAATGCCTCAGAGCTGGGATCCTGTTTCCACATCTGAATGTAGAAGTCCAGGCAAACTGTTGGCATTACACAGACACAACAATGCATTGATAGATAAGATAAGGAAATGTTGGTAAGGACTGCAACAAGTTCAGCTAACGTGCTGTACAGCCATGTGCACCAGAATAAAGGAAGGGGTGTCAGAAGGGAAGGTAATAGCGAGGAAAGGGCCAGCTCTCAGTGGGATGGGCTGTAGCAGGCAAGAACACACTGATAAACCAGTAAGATTTGAAAACATTAATTCTGTATGGTCTTAAGTTAGTCTTTATGATGTGTGTTCTCCTGAAATGCTCAAACATATCTGGGGAAACCAATATCAACTAATAAATTATTGTGTTTCTTTGGGCATTCTTCATGCCAAATCTGTGAATTTAATTCCATCAGTATCAAGATAAAGTGACCCTAGATGATAAATATCTAGAATATAAATGAAGAACTAATGCAGGGTATAGACATCCTAAAACGATCAGGGTTAGATGTGATAATATTAATGTGTTTTAAAGGCTGGCCAAATTAAACTTAGGACCAATTTCTGACATTATTATTCACATTAAATAGTAGCATGTTTTATCCGTAACTCCACTGATGATCTGTTAATTTCTAGTAAGAATTTCATCCACAAAAAACAGGGGTCACAGAGCATAAAAAAATAGGAATCTCATTAAAATCAATAATCTTTTCATTAATTTCTAAAAGATATCAGCCAAAAACATGAAGCACTATCCTTTAAAGTGTATCCATATTTTGATAAACTTTAAAAAAGGTAAAAACGGGGCTCATTTTTGCAAGTAGTTGAGCATCTAGGCCAGGTTTTCCTGAGGAGCAAAGTGGCTCAGGCGTAGATTCAGTGTGATTCCTGTGCCCTAACTCAGTATCTCTTAATGGCATTACTTGAGCAGCTGCTAATTTTGAACAGGATAGAAGAATTGAGTCCTTGATAAATTACCATCAGCCGAGCTATCTAAAAGCATTTCTTTTCTGGGCTATCCTGTGGCAAAAGCAGGCATAAATCACTATGCCTTTATTGTATGGCCCCCTGGAATGTAAATCTTTTCCTTCTGCCTTTTATCTTAACTTACATTTCATTGAACTATACAGTGAAATTTTTTTTTTGGGGGGTGGTAAATTAATACACTGCATTTTCCTTCCACACACATTCTTCATTGCCTGTAGGGATTTCATTTGACAAAGGCCTCGCTAATGGAAATGCAAATTTTCTACCTGTCATAGAGTACGTTTGACTCTGCTGTTTGTCAGAGCAACACATTCCTCAAAAGCGTCATTACTTTGACTTCTCAGAAGCCAGGGGAATTGTGTCTGCACCTACCAGGGCTCTGTTTGACCTAGCAGACAGTAAAGAACATATTTATGTAAATTTGAATGAGAAATATTAGCTTATTCAGTTCTCTGCTATAAATAAAAACCCACATAGATTGAAAGCCTTATTAAGCTTTGATTTATTGTAGCCAGTCATCCATTTCCTGTTTAGTAGTTTTGTTGCACTTTAATAGACAGCAACTTCTTCTTTCATTTTCTAGTGATACATTAGTGATTCTAGTTCTGATAATAATCCATCTAATCTAATCTTATCTTTTGAGGGTTGTAGAAAACCACGTGCATAATAGTGGAGAGATCCTTGAGCTACACGATTTAGCAGATTAGAAAATGTCCTTTGTCTTTACTGTTCCACTCTAAATAGAGCAGACAGCTTCACCAAACTTTTAGTAGTGGAATTGTCCAACACAAATATACAAACTTTTAAGGCAAGGAATAGAGAAATAAGCCTCTGGGTTGCCATACTCATATAAAAACTGAAAAAAAAGAATGCTTCATATCCTCAGCAAGAGAAAACCTTTGCATTCACTTTTTGAGAATTTGCACTTTTGTTACTATCTAAATCTCAGTGGCCACAAAAGGTTGTGTTTAGGGCAAACAGTAAGTGAAATCCTCATGTCCTTTAAGTAGTCTGTAAAATTCCCAGTGACTAGGGAGATGCAGGAGTTTGTGTGCCCTATGTTAGTCCAGCTGAACAATACTAACAGGATATATTTACATAGCTGACATCCGCGTTTGAAAGCCTTCCCTAGTGCCCTTTCTAGCCTAAGCAATATGTTTTCTAACTCTTCTCCCTCTGAAATCAACGCCCTTGAGTAATCACACTTCTTTTTTTTTAAATCCTGCTCTCTATTTGCTCTTTCAATTTTATCTAATTCTTTTCTTTCCTGGAGGGCTCTACTCATTCCTGCGGAATTGTAGCATTTCTTCACCTCCACTGTCCTTGAGTCTTTCTTCTCTTCCTGATCCACTCATCTTCCACTAGTGCCCTTTACAAAGCCTCTCTCACTTACCATCTGTGCTTCATCTCAAAGAGGTCCTTTCCTTCTCTTCTGCAGTTTGGCTCTTGGATGAAAGAAGAACTAGGGAAAATCATGGCTAGTGCTAATACCTCACACCAGTAACTTCTGCGGTTCACATTCTCTGTGTTCAAACCAGGTTCCTGTAGGGACATTTAGAAAATGAAACGCCACGGTGTCACTCCTGCCTGAACAGGCAGGTGTTTCTTGTTTTCATTGACTAGGTTCCAGTTCCAAGTTTTAATGACTGAAGAATAAAGGAAAGGAGCTGAATGCCCGACACATAGGGGCACAGGTCTTATGGTACAACAGACAGCAAAAGATCACTTAACTACAGTTTTTGCATGGTGATGATCTTCACAAACATAGATTCTTCCCTCTGCACAGACGGGAGGAGACCAGCAGCAGCCAGGGCTGCTCTTTGTGAAGGTAGGCAGTGATTTCGAAATGCTGCTTTCTGCAGAGACAATTCTACTGAAATGGAGGATGCTTTCCAAAGCTGGAGTTGCAACAAAGTATTTACTTAGCCATAGAGATCATAATGTTCCATGGTTTATTTGAATTATTAAAATGCAATACTGCATAATAATCATTATTGCAGAGCTTCAAAACACTTACTGACAATGCAGTCTTGGCAAAGTAAGTACTAGTCTTTTTAATGGACAGTTGTTGCAACAGAGAAGGGGAAACCTGTGTTTCAGACTAAGCTGTGCTGTCCAAAGGGGCAGAAGGTATCGATTGTAATATCGATTCCATACAGGTTTTTGTTGTTGCTTTATATTTTAAAAATACCCCCCTCCCCATCCTCTCTCAACAGATCAGATGTCACTTCACTTTTCTTTCCTTGAAATAACACTGGAAGCAGATTGTTGACAGCTTCAGGCTTCTGCACAGTCAGCATTATAAGAGAACAGGATAGACATGAGCAAAAGTCAAATGGTCTCCTAGGAGCTCCAACCCATTAAAACAATTGCTAAGGGCGCAAGAGCACAATAAACATCTGCGGTTTGTCTCCCCAGCACACCACATGCCTTTCAGTTTGCCTCTGCTTGGAAATGGGCTTGAGTTGTCTGATTGGACCCAGATGTGAACTTGCGGAGTTCAAGGCTTTTCAGAGCTTGGATTTTGGTTCCAGGCTGAGGCTGGGAGTCGCTGTAAAGTTAGGTTCCAGATCAGCACTCCCTCAGATTTGACAACGCTTTAACAGTAATTTTTATTTTCAGCTCTGCTCCGCTAGGAATTGCCTCATTGCAAGCATCCTGATCTACTGGGCAGTCCTCATTGGAACCAAATGCTGCGATAAAGAAAGTAAGCACCTTCATAAGGTTCCCCGTGCAGGCTGTCTTCCTCATTAGTCACCATCAGTCACTGGTTTTAGCTAAATTGACGTTAAAAACATATGCCTTGCCACATAATCATCAAGTTGCTGCTACAGAACATTTTATTACCTTGATTTTGTGACAAAATACATATTCATATTTTACTTTAAAGACAGATTTTAGCAATCTAAATTATACCAACCTTGACATACTAATTAGAAAACAACAATTTCATATGGAAATGTTTATCACAGCCCTATGCTTAAATGGGAAACATCTTTCACTTACAGAACTATAATGTCTCCACTATGGCCAGATAGCTACCATAAATAGGTTCAACAAAAAGAAAAGTGAACTAAGACTCTGGAAAACTCTGTTTTGGTTGTACACTGTTTTGGTAACAAATGCCTCTCATTGGTAATTCAGCCTCAGGGATGAAATGTAGTTTAGAGGGTTAAGCAGAAAGGAAACAACTGATTTGTTACTTTAAATTAACTAAAACTATTTGATCAGAAGAGATGAGAATTAAGACATTGCAATAACTTAATAGTATGGTAAAGGTAAATCAGGCAGTGCTCAATTTACCTGTAACTGTGTGATTATGCATTGCAATGGAGAATAAACATGATCTTGTTAGCAATAACGATATTACTCTTAAGTCTTTGCTTAAATACTTAATGGAGGAGGAAATGAGAGACAAATAACACCCTAAGTAGGCTGGCATAGGAAGCAACAGTTGTAACTCCAAGTGCCTCACTCTGCACCCACTCCCATTCCGAAAGCTCAAAGCAGAAATCATAAAAGTGAACACAACCCTTTCCGAGTTGGAGTTGTGTTTGTTTATTAATGGAAAGATTGTTTCAATGCATCACAATCACAAGCCTTCCTTCCATTGCAGCAGTGGACTAATTTGCTGGACAGTCACTCTGGTGTGCAATGTAATGGTGAGTGAGACCACAAAGTGCTGGGAAAGGCAATAGGAATAATGCAATACAGATGGCGGATTATTTGCATTTAACAAAAGAAGGCACAGTTCCTGTAGCTGACGAAAGCTTATCTAAATGCACCTATGCATATCTGTATGCGTGGCAGAAGAGCAGAGGGAAGGCATGGCACTGGGTAGGATTTCTTATAGGCAGAGTAGGTAAGGCAAAGATATGAGGGACAGAGCCAGGCTCTGTCCTGGAGATGGTGCAAGGGAGCGTGGGTGGAAGCTGGATGGCTGTGCTGGATGAACAATGTCACAAGAGGCATCACCCACTGGTGGCTTAAATAACTTGAATAGGGAAGATCGGTGTCTGCCTGTTTTGAAGTTGCACACTCGGTGCTGCGGTTCTGCCAGGCAGAGCCAGTATATATTTCTGGCTAGGGAGTGGAGGCGATGCTGGCTGGTACTGGAAATGAAATAGTAAATAATCCCAGAAGCAGGCAGAGTACGGGTAGAGGGAGCAAAGCAAATGAACATTATCTTTTATTCTGCAAAGTTCTCAGTACAGGTATTGTTTCATCACAGAGCTGATTCCTGATAAACTGTCATCAGAAGAGGACTAGAAATAAAGAAAAGAGATCTTGGGATTGCTTCAGGATGCCCAGTGCAGAAAGGAGATGGGGCCTGTTCCTAACTCTGCAATGAGGGGTGAGGGGGGGGTCTTGTCAGCACTGCTGGGACAAGTTTAAGAGGATGGGAACAGGGAGGATAATCACAGCACTCTGGCAGGTGGGAAGGCATTGCAATAGAAAGGCTGACCTGCACAGAGTGAGTTACTGCCAGATGGCTCCCAGCTGGGGGACTTAAGGAGACTGTGATCTGGCCTAATCAAATGCCTGGCACCTTCTCTCCCTGCAGTGTCCAGAAAGACAAGCCTCACTGCCAGCGATACAAAGGATCAGGAGTGATGAGACTGCCTTTTACAAATACAGTCTGGGCAGTGCATGTAATTCTTTTTGTTGGCTTTCTCTCAGTGGCATTACCTTGAATATGAGGAAATTAAGGAGAAAAATTGCTATGAGCTTTGTAGGCCCTTTATCGCTTTAATCTCCTCTCTTCTCCTCTCTGCTTTCTACTTTCCTGTCTCTTGTCATCTATCTTTGCAGAGACAGTGACCAAGTTAAGCTAAACAACAATTTAGATTTGCTTGTGACTGATTTGATTTCTGCTTTCAGAAACTGTTTGAAATTGTCTAAATGTATTATTTTAACTAGGACTAAATTTTTAATGCAAATTCCGGGATCACCAGAGCAAGAATTCAACACAGATCTACTGGATTTAAGGAAGGGAAAAAAATACCTGGCATGTCTATGGGGTGGAAAAGCAGACTATACAATTTCTTGGATTCTCTTTAGAAGGATGCAAGGGAAGGGCAGGAAAAACTGCATTCTGGAGCCCGTGCCATTACGGAAACTTGGCATGGTGGTTGTTAAGGTTTGTTATCGCAAGAGACTCTAAAGTTACTCGTTGAGCCTTCTGGATGGTTAGTGCAGAGCATGCAAGGGCTGTTTGTGTTAAGTTGTATTGATTGCCTTGTGTATAATTTAATAAAGTTGAAGCCTGCTTTCTTTCCTCGCAGCTATATGCTGCATCTGTCCTTGTTGGAGTGTTCCCATGGCAATCGTGGGCTGGATTTTTATTAGTTTGATTTACTCGATAAATAAATAGAAAAATAAAACAAGATAATTACCCAACAATGAATAGCTACCATACGAACACAGTGAAAACTACACCAAAGGCCACCGGCAACAGGCAACACTTCTAGTTAAAAGTAGTGCAGAGATTCCCAATGTAATTTTTTGACCTTCATTGGCCCTTCTTCCATCAGGTGTCAGGCTCTGTTGCTTATATGAGTTTCACTGCATACAAAATGTCTCTCCTGGATTCTCATGTTCATACCGTTGTTATTCTTATTTACGCAGCGGCAGCAGCTTTTATGCTCTCTTACTACTTAGTCTGAATAGTTACATTTGCAGGGAAGAACCTTCCCTCTTTTCTCCCTGGAGAAGTGGTAGAAAAACCTGTACTAATAACGCAAACATCTATGCTTCAGCTGAGGTTTGCTCTCCTAACAGACTATTACATGAACACACCGGCAGGCTGCTAACAGGCCCCCAGCTCACTCAGGAAGTCAGCATTGCCAGGAGATGTGGGGATCTGGCTCGACTCCTGGTGACCTTGGGGCAGGTGGAGGCATGACACAGGCGCCCTTTGCAAGGGGTATTGCAGCGTAGCTTCTTTTATGGAAGAACAAGAGAGGACTAGTCTGCAGGTTACTTAGAGGACAGGAAGACTTTGGTAGTAAGCTCACAAGGAAATCGCATCTGATGCTTAAAATATAGAAGGATATGTCACTTCTTTTACAATGTGGTTTGAGTCGATTTTCAGCTCACTGTTCATAAATGTTAGGAGCCTAGGCTCCTGCTATAGCGGCACGGCATTTGGTGCAGCACAGAATGGGAGAGTTGTAAACGTGGCAGTGCATTCAACACTGACAATAAAATTTGACTTGGGCTTCCCCAAGTACTTGCTCTAAGCTCTGGGAGCTGCTGATAGCTAACCATTGCCTGGCCACCCCAACAACCAGTGCTAGTGGAAAACTAGAGGATCTTTGCCATGAATCCTTGTACCCTTGAGACAGGAGGTGTAGAGCAGGAGCAACTGTTTCTGAACAGAGTCAGTCCAGGGCAGTCTCTGCTGACTGCAGGATACTTGTGTTTCAGTCAAGAACTGTTTAAAATCCTAAACTTTATATGAACTAACAGGACAAGAAAAATATTTCTTCTGAATGTTCATTGCACTGCTGATCAGAACGTGCTATGCAGGATGCACCCAGTGGTGTCCAAGCAGCATACCAAGCTAGGCTTTTAATCAGAAATAGATACTGTTATCCCTTTGAAGATCTCCTTTTTCTCTAAAGGATCTCACACAAGTGCAAAACTAAGAGCATCTGCTGAATGGTTAAGGACATGCCTGAGTATGAAAAGCCTCTAAACTGATGTTTGGAAACTGGCTTCAATGATCATTGAAAGGCAGCTGTAATACAAGCTAACATTTGAGGCTCTTACAGGGAACTGTGGATCCTGTTTCAAATCTCATTTCCATGAGAATTACATCAGCACTTAAGTCTTCCACCACTGTTGGTGGAAATGTTTTTAAAATTACTGCTAAAATGTCGGTGCCTTTGTGGAGAAACTGTCATTAGGAGAAGATTCCCATGACAGCAGCCTGTTCCCACCATTAGACCTGTAGAAAGTGGGAGTCTTGGGGCCTGTTTCTTGACTCTGCTCCTGGCCTGCTGTTGCCTGCAACTCTTATCATCTCTCCGTAACATGGGCAAAAAGCTTGGCTTCTTTTGTGCAATGTTATGAGCACTTCAAAGAGCGATGTTTCAAAAGAACTAAGTTTTATTAACTTCTCACCTCCTCCTCTCCCCTGCGGTGTGAAATACTACAAGACCTGTGGCCTTGGAAGGTGTGTAGGCTCCCTCACGAGCCTCTCGCTGCTGCTACTGAGGCCAGCTTGCCTAGCGGGAGCGCTGAGCAGTGGGCCACTAATTGTACAATTTCACCCTAGGAAACTTTCTACTTCTGCCTAGGGTAATACCCTAGACAGATACTGCTTTAGAGTTATTACAGCCTGAATCAGAAGTTTGGGAGGGGGGAGAATGAACAGTTTCACCTTGGCTTTCCTCAGTGGAGTAGTGAGAGAATATGTCCTAAAATAAACGGGAAGAAAGTTCTTAGATGATGCTTCTCAGTCCGAGGAATTAATATGTGCTCTCTCTGGGTGTGTAGATCATCAAGATACCATTAACAAGGTTTAGTTGCTGGTCTTGTGAGCATGTGGTGCACTGGTCTTCTCAGGCATTTGCAAAGCACTTGAGGGAAAAGCCTGGTGGCTTGGAGATGGGAAAAATGACCCTGTTCCTCTGCCACTCTGTCTGAGGCTTGGAGTGGCTTGGAAATGACAAGCAGAAGTTTGTAACCCTCGTTAGACGGTGGGACAGCCCCTTCCATTTCAGAGATCCCTGGTCTTCAGCCCGTGCCTATTCTTCTGACTTGTGGAGACATATTAGGGAGAGAAGACAGTGTTTGAGGGGCAAATGGAGAGGAGGTCCTGTATGGTACATGTCTGCGTGCAAGATCAGAGCTTCGAGCCTTCGCCCCTGCTCCAAGCCTTGTGACCTTGCCTCCTCTGTGCCACACTGAGGTACAGAGGCTTTCTTCCTGCTCCTTTACTTGCTACTGGTGTTTTATTTAATCAGTGTTCTCTTCTTTGGCTAGTATTTCCTTTTCTTTTTATTTGTCTTCCACTTTGCTTCCCCTCTCCTATTCAGGACCTGATCCTGCTCCACCCCGTGGAGGCTGTGAGTGTCACGGGCGCTGGGACACTGGCTGCTTTTGCACTGTACCTGTGCTGTGATACAGGCTTGGTATGTATGCCACAGCATGAGCTTGAGTAATGATTTTTGCTCTTGCCAGACAAGTCCCTGAGGCAAATTTGCAGGGCAAGGTCTTTTGAGGTCCCAAGCCTGCAATGTGGTGCAGAGAAACTTCTCTCCCAGACAGCGATGTTAAGAGCCACTCTGGACAGGGAGCAAAGCTGGGTGGCTTTCTGCCTCCTCCAGCTCTCCTTATGTGCAAGAGGCTTCTGGTCTGGAAGCCAGTGCAAAGCCAAGGCTATGCTGTTTGGGCCATCCTCTCCACAGCTTCTGCCTTTCCTCGCTATTAAAAAGATGCTCACACTACACATCACTCAAGCTCTTTTGTGGTGGTGGTATTGAGTTGGGATATGCCTGACCATTAACCACAGTACTGATCATGTTAACTGGTAAGTAATGGGAGGTTTTTACCATAATATGCAGTTGTTTTGGTTTTTGGTTTTTTTTTTCAACTTCTAACCCTGCAGCACGATCCAGGAATTTCAGTGGAAGGCTTGTCATATCCTAATTGGTCTTACAAGATTCGTACAAATGTTTTGGCAATGGAACTGTTTTGATCAAAGGTTGTATGAATCCCATTAGTCACAGCAGCTGAACCTGTGTGAACCCTCTGATGGGGCTTCTGTCACCTGAATTCCTACAGTACCGTTACAACTTATACCTTCTATGTATAGATACGCTTTTATCTGAGCTTCCCTGGCTGCGTGTTCTGGTGGGCTAAGGCATGATGTGATCTGATGCAACGTGCAGGCTGCAAGATCCAGGCTTATCAGCCTTTCTTAACTATGGGTTGTCAGCTCCACATCTCCCCTTGTTTGTCAGCTAGCGTCACATTCGTAGCGTTTTGGTTGAATGTTTCTTGTCTGCTCTGACTGAGAAAAGAAATAGGGCTCTGGGTAACAAATGGTGCTTCTTTACTGAGTTGCAATGATTTATGCACATGCCAACAGGAACGATGAAATGGAAATCCCTTCTGCTTCCAGATATTTCAAGTTTCTGTTTAATAACGCCCCAGGCCAGCCACTTTGAGGGCACTATTCTCTTTCTTGGGTTGTTGAACTCATTTGGCCTTGTGCCTCACAGCACCACATGGGGTATGTCTTAATAGACCTGAAAGGTATGGCATGCTGTGACTTGATTTTATTTACATTTATGTAAATATCACCATGTTTATTTTAAAATGACTGAACTTCTGCAGTTGCAGCTCTGGGGTGGTAAAGGTCGCTAAAAGGACAGTTAGGTTCCTATCATCTAAATCTGGAACACCTCACTTAAAAATTATGCGCACTGTTTGCAATTTCTTACTTTGCTGAGCTCATCCAGTGAAACTGTACTGGTCTGTTGCCTGGTCTGTACTGGTCTCCTGCTTTTTTTTTTGACTAGCCCAGTGGCTCTAGTTGAATTTCCAATGACAGAAGGGATAGCTATCATTTCTCGCTAATATGAAAAAATATAATTAAAAAACCCCAAACTTTGAAGTATATTTTCTTTCATTTCACTGAAACTCCTCAAGCTCATAACTGACTGTCCCAGATCCCTGTGTCTCTAACATCAGAGCTCTATCTCAAAAGGACAACTTGACTAGCCAGAAAAGGGAGCTCTAAGGCACTACAGGTGTAATGAGATAAGTCAGTTTCTGGCTTATTGTGTAGTGCTGGTCAGGAATTTTCTGTCAAAATGTTTTTATTTTCTCTAGTCAGGAGCCACTGATTTGACAGCTGTTAGTGAAAATGTACCTATCAGTTTTGGCAGGCAAGTCTTCTCAGGCAGGAGAAGGAATCCCTGGAGCAGGGCAGATGCCTGTCTGCG
The DNA here is from genome assembly GCF_965183815.1 of Platalea leucorodia. NCBI lineage: Eukaryota > Metazoa > Chordata > Aves > Pelecaniformes > Threskiornithidae > Platalea > Platalea leucorodia. The sequence goes on along the minus strand of NC_138828.1, from coordinate 49,896,272 downwards.
GAGCATCCCGCTCACCCTGGTGCGGCCGGCAGCCCTCCCTGGGTCCTTGGAGACACTGCTTCCAGTGCTCTGCTGGCCTGGAGACTTAAAACCTGGAGACTTAAGCTTCCATCTCTAATAGCCCAGATGGGGAGAGCTCCAGGCTGCTACTGCTGGTATGAGGTATGGCTTTCTTAATCTCGAGTTAGTTCTATTTTGTGTTTAAGTAAGTAATTAAATATTTATTGGGCCAGAGAGGGAGCAAGTGACTGAAACTGTTATGGTACAGTTGCTTAAACTGACTCTGGTCAGTGAGGTCCTGCCCCTGTCTCCCCTTCACACCGAGCCTAGCTGCGTGTTCCTGTCCTCCTGCTTGGGTCCACTGTCATGCTCACCTCATGCCTGAAGGCATACCAGAGAGCTGAGATCCGTGGAGAATGAATCTCAGGGGAGGAGGGAATTTCGGTCCTCGGAGTGGCTCACAACAGAATCAGATGTATTTAAGTGCTGGCACAAGTGATGGGAAGCTTTGGTTGGGAAGAGGTGGGAGAAAGGCATACAACTATCCCTTCAGACAGCAGCAGGCCATTAGAATGGTTTAGCTACAGCCTCGCTTGGTACCCTGATTTCTGAGCCTTACCTGGGATGCACACAGCTGTATACTGATGTTTTCATTCAGTCTCAGGGGGATGAATACGTATACCAGTATATGTAACTGGTAACAGTTACCAGTAACAGGGTGCCAGTAACCAGGTGGCTAGCATATGAGCTGAAAACATAGGACACTCAGGCTCAGATTCCTGGTTGTGAACTCACACGTACCAGTAACGTGCCCTGATCAATAAACAAATGGCTACTTTGGGATGTCTTGCTTTCTCCCCAGTGATTTCCCCCAGTGGAAGAACATAGAGATCTCTAGGTTTCATCCAGGTGTGGAATCAGGAGGTCCATCTTCAACATGGCCCGTGGCTACCTCCTTGCCCTCCTGTCTTCTGCAGCCCGCTTCCTCTCATTGCTGTTCTGCTGCTCTCTCAAACTAAGCTAAAACCCCTTGCAAGACCAGGAGACTTGCAGACCTGGCAAATGGCTTTGCACGTGTGCTTCCCCAGAGGCTTCAGTCCCAGGAGCGGGGTGCAGCTGGCCTTGCCTGGAGCCAGCAGAGCCCATTCAGCAGGACTGCACCTAATGCCTTATTTGCAGCAATGCCCTGTCCCCCACCAGCTGAAAACCACTGTGTTAGGGACGTGGTGCTCGAGGACATGGTTTAGTGGTGGACTTGGCAGTGATAGGTTAACAGTTGGACTCGGTGATCTTAAGGGTCTTTTCCAACCTTAACGACTCTATGATTCTATGATTCTATCTGCTACGAGCGCAAGTCTGTGCCTCCCAGCTCACAATGAGTTCAGTGGGATTACTTGTATTCATAAGGCTGGCGGACCCTGCCATTTAAAATATTTCCTTTTTTAAAGTTAGTTAAGTGAGATTTTTATTAGGTATAGCCTACATGTGAAGCTGAGAGCCTCTCTGCTTCCAGGCACGGGGTGCAAGTGACCGCTGAGCTGCTGCAGAAGGTAGCAGGTATTTTGACTGGTTCGTTGCTAATTATTGCTTCAGTAAACAACAGCTGTTCAGATGCAGCTCAGCTTCTTGCTTTGAAAAGATTACAGTGCCCAAACTGTAGTCTGGTATTATTGAAAAAAGAAAAAAAAATGTTATAATCATTTCACTCCCCTACTGCTTCAGATTTTATGGGCCTTGTAGTACGCTGTTATGTCAGGCATATTAATTGCTAGTGAGTTGATGTTAAGCAAATGAAACAGCTTTGTGCAGTGTTTGGACACTTGGTTATAGACAGTTTAACAGCAGTCTTCTGGAGAGACTGTGCATTAGTCTTTCTTAGATTATTTTTCAGCACTGGAGGAATGGCTCTTTCAAAGTAACTATAAAATGAACCATTGCTGCCATGCAATAGCAGTAATAAGCTGTTAAGGTACATCATTGCAAAGCATGAGGTCAGAGGCAGCGTGTTCTTCCAGCCACCCAAGAAGTGTAATAGCAGCTAATTAGTGCAGCTTCTTCAGAGGCTATTGCTATTGCAACAGGAGGAAAGAAAGGCAGGAAAGTCCAAGGGGGGCCCAACTGTTACTATCTGCCCTTTAGATGAAGGAGTTGTTGGTATTAACTTAGCAGAGGGTGAAGGCCTGACCCAGCACAGCACTGAGTGTCACTGATGTGCTCTTGGCACTGCAAAGAAAAATAGCCCTGTTCTCTACTCCATGCAGTTCCTGGCCTTCTGCTTTCTTCCTGAGGAGCAGGATTTATAGGGGCATCTGCCTTGATTTATTGAGGAGTAAAAATTACAAATTAACTTTCAAGGCACGCGCATGCACATGCCTTGCTGCACAATTCCAGACCAAGCCCTTGCCCTCCGCCCTCCCAGCCGAGGCGGCTGTTGCCCTGCAGTAGCTGGCCAGGCTATCGGCCCAGCGTTGGTCTTAGGCTGTGGCCGTGCCCACGGCCACGGCCAGCCACCAGCTACCGCGGGGCTGCCTCCAGCCAGCGCACGTCCCCTCCAGCTAGGCTGAGAAACAGGCTGCTCTTTGTTTTGAGCAGTCGATCTCTATGCTGTTGCGTTTCACTGGCTGCAGATGAAAGCCATCTGTAAATATCTTCTGTGCTGTTAAAAACAAAACCCCCCATGTATTTTACTCAATGCATATACCAGCAGTCAAGCTGGCACCCTCTGATTGCATTTAAAAAGGAACAAGGTGGTATTAGCACAGCTGCCCATCGTCGGGTGCAACGAGTTGGGCTGAATCGCCAACGAAAGGTTCCCGCTTTAGGATGGCGGGCCGGGACTTGCCATTGTAGCCGGGCAATGGCAGCAGGGGCTGGGGCAAGCATAGGGAAGCACCGCTGGCCTGCAGGCAGCTGGGCTGAGGGCAGCAGGCGGGGTCCCACGCTTGGCGCTGCCCTTCCAGAGCACCTGCCACCTCCTCTGCAGGGCTGCGGGTATGGCGCATTGCAGGGAGACGGAGAGGGAGCAGGAGGCAGTGCTGCACCCGGCAAGGTGCACCAGGCTGCCCGCCCAGCTTGGGTCAGCCAGGCGCCATGCTGCGGGTCGACGTGAGGTGCTGCTCTAGGGGACACGGCATCATAAGGTTGTGATTTTTATTAATTTTATTTGTTTATTCATTTATTTTTGCTAGAACCCGGCCTCCGCCAGCTGCGCCGTGGACCAGCAGTAACTGCTAACTCGGGCGGGCCGCACCGAGCCGTTAAAATGGCGGCCAAGACCCGCACGCGCCAGGGCGGGTGCCCGGGGCCGGCTCCTGCCGTCCCTCCCCTGCCCGCCAGGGGGCGCGCGAGCCACGGCCGAGCGGCGCTGAGGGGACCCGGCCGGCGGGCGGTCGTGTCCCGGCGGCGGGGCCGCCCTCTGCCGCCGCCTGCCCCGGGGCAGAGGAAGGGACAGCAGGTGCCGAAGGGGCAAGGCGAGAGGCCCCGGCCCCTTGCCCGAGGCCGGGCCGCCGCGTTTGGGGGCTCGGGGAGCGGGGTGTGCGGCCTCGCTGCGGCCCTGCTCGCTGACGGCGCGGGGTCAGGCTGTTGCGGGGGCCGGACACCGCGTCGGGCTGCCGTGCCTGGGCGGGGAGCGCCCTTTAATTTCATCCCTTAAGCCTGAGCTTCCTCGTGAGGTGGGGCAGGGCCCGGGAGGGAGCCATTTCCTTCCCCTGGGTAAGGCGGGGGCGGTGGCTCGGCGACCCTGGCCTTCGGGGTGCCAGCGCAGCAAGCCCGCCCTGGCGACGCTGCCCGCAGCAGCTCCCCGTTTCGCACCGAGTAAGGACTGGATACTGTCCCACCTTCACCGGCGCTGACGGAGCGTGACACACCTGCGAAGGAGCAGGGAGAGTCGGTAATTGAGGGCAACGTAAGTGCAGTCACTGTTGGTGCAGACAAGGTTTTATTTATTTATTTTTTTTAACCTAAACACTTGCCCGTGGATGCCTTGGAGACATAAACATAGAGGCATATTGGCTCCTACTATGCTCATGAAAAGAATTTAATAGAGAGTGAGAAGGTTTATTTTAGTTAGTTTTAATAATCAGCTGCTATAAAAAGTAATAGAACAGTGCATCTCTGCTGTGGAAACCAAGGGATGTTTTTAAAATGCCTCAGCCTTGCACTGTCTGTTTAAAAACTCCAGGCTTTTAGAGTAATCTTTGTTGGCTTCAGACTGTATCAAATTAATTTGGATATTTCAAAGTTGGAAAAGGGGAGAGGATAAGGGGAGGACAAACCCAAACCCTCTGGCCTGGTGTTTGTACTGGAGTTAGAAAGTGTTCACTTTGATGTCTCCTGTGAGGCTAAATGGGTGGTGCCATCATCTGGTCTAAACTCCCATCACCGGCATCCATTACATGTAATTCCAAGAGCCACCTATTTTGCCAAAACCTGGAAATGCCTTCTCCTGTAGTTTGTTCTAGCAGTCATGAAGCAGAGCTCCCCCACCCCTGTTTTTGTTTAGTACCCAATTCCTAATGTGAATTTTATCTGAATTGCATTTCACCCACTGCCTCTTCCCTCCTTTCCCATTTAGATGCACCTTATTACAATGCGTTTTTTTTCCTGTGAAGGCACATAGAGTCTATTGTCAAGGCACCCTTTGACACTTTTTTTTTTGGGGGGTGGGGTCGGTGTGTGAGCTGGTCAAATCTGTCCTTGCAAGTTTTTTTTTTGCCAAGCTTCAGATTTATGGGTGATGTCTCCTTGTGCACTCTCTCCAGGGTTTTAACAGCGTCTTCATGATGCATTCACCAGGATTGTATGGGGTGAATAGTAGTGTTGCCAGTGCCATATGCGGAGATAACATTGCCTTCCTATTTCACTTGTTTAACAAGGCCAGTAATCTCATTAAGCTTCTCCACCCCATGAGCTCTTCATTGCCACCACTATTGTACTGGAATCTCACAATGAGTTATTTATCTATTATGCGCTCCTCATTCTTTCCAGTCATTGCTTTCTTGTAGGCGGCTACGTACCTTTCATAGCAAGATTTGCATTTCTTATTCTGAGATATTTTACTTCTGGAGTTGCCTGTATTAAAATGCATTTTGTTTGAATGGGCTCACTTCAGCGAGTGATCCATATTGTTCTGTGTGACTGCTCTGTCCTAGCCATTATTTGCCACTCCATCAATTTTTGTCATCTGCAGATGTTGGCGTCACTAATTTTTTTATATGCGCTTCCCCATCTTTGTGGAAAATGGTGACTAGCACCTGGTCCTACTATTATGGTCTTGTACACCCCCCAGGCCCCCATCCCGTTTTTTCCCCACTAGCTCTTGTCAGCAAACACGGGATGGACTTTTCTACAGCGTCGCATGCCTGTAGTTACTCTCAGATTTGAATTCTTAACTGATTCCTCCATTTGCTTTCCCTATACTGTTTTTTTTTTTTTGATTGATTGATGTAAGGTTAATTGGTTCATTAGATAGCCATTCCTGTAATTTCAGTTTTAAAATGATTCCTAGGCTTGGAATGTGGAAATACTTCATTGCGTTGGGATAGCAATTTCCCGTGTGCCTCTGTAATGCATGGCGCTCTCCCTGCTGTCTCAGACAGCTTAAAGTGTGATTGAGTAACTAGAGCCAGTTGAAACATGTTGTCGCCTTCCAGCCCTGTTCTTAGTTTCTGAATTTCCTCCTTTTCCTCCTGAATCCCAAAAGGCTTTATTAAGACAGCTTTGTAGGAACCATTAACTCTAAGCTGCATAATTATGTTACTATGAGCTTTGACTTAGTTTATAGTAGGAAAAAAGAAATGCATGCGTCTCTAGAAATTTATATTCCTCAATGACAGAATTTTAACTTAGTAAATTAAAAGGATTACTCAATTTACCTAGGAGGTTATAGTAATTAACAGCAAGAGAGTTTACCTGCAGAACTACTAAACTCAGTAAAATAGGTTCTGTGAAAACATGACAGTCTAATGAGCTGCCAGGTTATTATGCTTGTTCTTCACCTTCCAAATTGCACATAAGACTCTTATGTACTTAAAGAAAGGGATGGTGTTGCTGTTTAGCTTGCTTTGTTCAGAAGTGGGGAACAATATTTAGCATATTTATCTTTATTTAGGGATGCATTTTATGTTATCCTTGCACAGCTCAGAATTGCATGCATTTGTGATGCTAGAAATCAGGCCAGGGTGTTTTTTTTTTTCTATTTTTTTTTTTTTAAGGCATGTGTACAAAGAACAGTGCAGTTAAGATAATCCTCATGCGAGTATTTGTGTGATACTGTGTGACTTGACTCTCATTGTTGCATTTTTAGACCACCTAATGACAGGCCACCTCCCTTTCGCTCTCCCTCCCCCGCCATCTAAACTAAAAGCAGGGCAGCCTCTGCCCGAGCATCAGACAGCGTGTGCTTGTTCCTCTGTCCCAGTCCCAACTGCAATAGCCAGTATTGTATCTTGTGATAAGGAGGTAGCGTGAGAAACAAACCTTTCCACCATCTCTTCACCCTGGAAGACCTAAGACATTTTTAGCCATCTGCAACAAATACTCAGGTTTCTGAGACGGATGAACAGACAAGCTGCATTTTTTCACATTTTAGTGGTGCACTTAATTAAGTGCTGGCATCCTTATTTATGTTATCCCTGTTGAAAAATGGGCTGGGGGGGAGGAGCGGGGCTTTATCTATTATTAGTGTTTTGACTTTTTTTTGTAGGTCTAGCCTAGGCACTCACAGAGTTAAATTTGCCTCATATGGTCATTCTGCCACAAAGCTAAAAACTTCAGAGGAAAAATTAAAGTCTTAAGCTCTGTCTGTCAGCATGACAGCTATAGACCATGTGTTCCTTTTTTCCCAGAGGGAAAAAATTGGCACCTACCCGTCAATTAACTGGTTTTCATTTTGGCTTTTTTTTTGGCTCACTGAGCCCCAGCAACTTGTGCGTGCAGTCAAAGATCAATTTAATTTTAAAAGCATTGCATATTTAGTCCTTAGCACTAATTGGCTGTAGATGAGAAGCTGATCAGTCTGGTTGATTTGGATGTGGCTTTGCAGTTAGGGGTACGATTTCACTGTGTCTGTGCTGTTCAGTTTATGCTGTGTGATGCTCTCTGCTTTGGCTTATTTTTAACCCTGGCAGCTTCTAATAAGTGTCAAATAAGCAGCTTCTAATAAGCTGCTTAGGAGCTGTTTCTAATAAGTGTCTTTGCTTTGTGTTTCCCATCCCCAAAGAATTACGCACTAGTCTCTTCCTCTCTTAAAGGTTCTCAAGCTGGCCATATGTATAGCTGTAGCTTGCCATTCTGGGGTTAGCAGTAAACCAAAGTATTAACACTTTTAGATTTGTTTTTCTTTTTCTGAAAACAGAATTCAAACATTTTGTCATCTCAGATTCTCTGCGAATGCAGCCTATTCTTTCATAGACAATCATTTTAAACTGTTATTTTATGCAATGTTTTTTCTTTTACAGTCTTTCAGCCATCACTTTAAAAGTGCCTCTGAAGAGTGGCAGTGGTAACGGGCATTTTTTTTTTTTTTCCCTTGTCAAATGCAAATCTCTCACCTCCCAAGTGTGAACATACAAAGCTCTCCTACTGGCTTTTTTTTTTTTTTTTTTTTTAAATAACAAAATTAGGCCACAGTTAGCTAAGCAGAGTGACCTGATTCGTGCTGGATCAACATGTTATCAACTCGAGGTTGTCACTACAAAGTAAGTGTGGTGAAGTCTGCCTGTTCCAACTAAAATCAAAGCAGTCTCTTGACACGTAGTAGTGCTGAAGTCAGCAGTTTCTGCAAAGTGGGTCTAGATGCATATTGAAGGATCTCTTCTGTGTATATATGTAACCACCAGTGCCAACCGAATTATTTATAATCAAATACTTTTTGTCGTATTTTTACTCAGGAGGACATGAGAGAAAACAGTTCTAAGTGATTTTCTTTGTTCTTTGGCTTTTCCTTATCTATAAGAGATTTGGCTTTGTGAGGTATATTTAATGTTTTCTCTAAAGTAGGCCACCTGAGAGATCCCATGGAGTAATTCACTTTGCTGAGTTAGCAGATGAGGCCATTGGACAGAGTCAAAAAAGATGCTGCCAACTGTGAAGCAAATGAATCAATACCAGTGCAACTGGATCAGTTTGCTTCTTCCGATACAACGAGAAAAGCAATAGCACAGACGCAGTATCTGACATACAGATTTAAAAAACAAATATAAACACACACACACACACACATTGGGTTGGCTTTTATTGGAAAGCCTAGATGCAATCTATAGTTATCAATTTGTGGAAAATTCAGGACACATATAAAGTTAAGAAGGCAAATTAAAAGAACAATACAAATCAGACGAAATATACATCTCAAAATATCAGGATAGCATTTTGACTGGCATTGCCTAAAATACTTAGAATCTCCTTCCTTTTTTTTTTTTTGTAATATGCTTCTTTTAATTATACATACTTTTTTTCTTTAAAAAGATCTTTTGTTTATATATTCCCCAAGGTCACTATTTCCTGCAGGAGCATGTCCAGATCACAAGTCTTTTTTTTTAGCAAGAAATAGGCTCATTATACGTACTAACAAGGCCACTAATTGGCTTGATTTGACTTTATCTAAAATGATCGCCAACAGATACTATAATTTGTTGCTTATTGGTGCCAGAACAAAGGAGAAGGAACTGGTACGCGTCAAGTAGAAGATATATTTCATTGTTGACATGTTATACAAGCTTTTCATATTCAAACAGAACAGAAACATTTGACATAATTTAGAATATGAGCCTATTTCAACAGAGAGCACTTACAGCATGCTAAATACAGTGCTGTGGAAGAGCCACCCAACAGAACTGCAAACACCTAGCATTTTACATCTTTAAAAAGAATACGTAGATCAATGACACGCCTCTGGGGTCTGACATATCATCCTCTCTAAATTTAGGGCCCTCAAGACTTCAAGGGTAAAAATACTAACAACTAATCTGTGCTTTCATTCTAATAGATGATTAGCATTCATTATATGTGTAATTAGTTCTGTATGCTCTACCAAATACACACATACAGTAATAGCACTGATACTGTAGATTCGGTAGCGACTTGGCTGGGAGAAATTCAAATCTGTTTATCAAACAATCCTAATGTGCAATTTAGAATATGTAATACCATAGACTCTCAGAATACAAAGCAGTTAGAAAACTATTTTTATTACATCCACTTGAACCATTCATAGTTAAGACACGTTCACTTACTATGTTTCGTCATTATAATACATGGATAGAAATACTGTGTATATTTCAATGAACATCAAAAAACCCCAATTTTGTCTCATCTTAAAAATATTCATTTTTGTGGCTGAATTTAGTGCTCGTGAGAGTAAAGCTCTAAGAATGGTTTCAGCCAAGATGTAGAACAGATGCCATAGATGCCACCACAGGCTTCCTATAAGGAACCAGCTGCACACTTCAGTTCTGTCCTGCAGCAAATATACTGGGCCTTGGAGCAGAGCATGCCAAATCTATGCAGTGGTGTGGAAATGCAGACTAGGCACTAGAATTGGACCTTTGTCTCCATCCCCAGATTCAGTGTTCACAGTAAGGGGATTTGATCTGCCAGCTGAAGGCCAGGAGATGAACCTACTGAAGAGCCTGCCTGCCTAAAGAGCAATTCTGTAGCATCAGGTCAGAGGTACGCTTCTTCTATCTGGAGTTATAACATCTAAAAGAGCTGTATTATACAGAAGACAAAGTTGACATAACTGGATGAAACTACATCATTTCTTCTTCTTCTTCTACATACAATTTGCCAAGCACCTGAGACACTATTCTCTCCATCGTGAAACAAAGCTTCTAAAAAAACAACAGAAACCCCACCTGGTATGAATAAATGTCCATTTATTACATTAGGGCTGGAAAAAGACAAGGAAAACCCAACCTATTAAAGTCTTCCATCATAATAAACGAGACTTATTTGGTTACTGTGCCTTCTAACAATGACTGATGAAGTGGCACTGGCCTGGGTGACAGGAGAGGTACAGGAGGGGAGGGAGCTGCGGTCTGATTCAGCCAGCCACTTTGGAGTGTCCCATCCTATCAGCAGAGTGATAGATGCACAGCTTTAAACCTAATACAAAAATATTAACACTTTTGGACATTAGTCATCACTGTTATATCTCTACAATATAATCCTTTATACTGTACAGCTATAACATAAAAGGTGCAATTCCTTTTTCTTTAAAAAAATCACACACAGCACATGTTTTTATCATTTTATTTTTAAGTATAAACTTTTTTAAACACTTTACATAAATTAACTCCTCTGAGACTAATATTTGATGTACAGTAAATTGTAATTCATATAAAAATCCATAAACAACTTGTCTCACATAATTTACAAAAAAATCAGGGTTTCCTTTGCTTATCTGCAACAAGGATTCTACTTGCCGTTTTCCCCCCAAGGCAAACCATGTTAGCATTGTAAAATCCATTATTAAATTCCCATGGTAGCATAAGTCACTTGTGCCAATGTCCTTTTAGAAAGCAGCACAGTTTAAAGCAGTTGGGTTGTCTATAAACAGTAATTTTTGCCCCACGTTTTAAAATTAACAGATATATACCACATCCTATGCAGTGAGAAAAAGAGAGAAAGAGAGAGAAAGAGAGAGAGAGACTACTTCTCATAAGCAAAGGTCAACAATTCAGTAATATTTGGAAACACTGTATGGGTTTGTATCTTAATTAAATACAGTGCCTCAAAGGAACAGACAGCCTGTTGCAAAATCTGTAGGCCTTTTTCTTTTCTTTTTTCTTCTTTTTTTTTTAATACTTTTCAGTCCAACTTGAGTGCAGCGATATGCATATGTAAACATATTCTTTAAAGCAGATCACCTTTAAGGTCATTGAGAAAAAAAAAAGTTTTGTCATTAGCAGTATCATTCTTCTGGAAGGCGCTCTTTTCGTTATAGAGTCTGTTCGGATTGTGCTACAGAAAAAATCTGAGCAAAGATGTAAGCTTAGGCTCAAGTAGTAATGCAGCAAAACAGTTTGGTCTCCTTTTTAGAAGACACTGGTACACAGTCTCTTTGGCAGCCTGAGCTAAGCCAGTGTGTTACCTCTTTCCTATCTCACTTTGTCTGAGGAACTGTATATTGTTAGCGCTGTCTGCTAATTCTGGATATTGCTCCACAGAGAGTACATAGTACCCATCGTATCCTTGTACCTTTCCAGCACTTAGCAGCTGCCTCTTTTCTCCTTCTGTCCACAGCCTGGCGCCTTCCTCTCCATCTCTTACTCTCTGTTGTTCTCTGGCCCAGGCACTGGAAAGAGCTCTTTGCCTGGCTTGCTCCAGTATTCGGGCCTTTTCCTCGTCAAGTGTCATGCCATAGCGGACATGAAGCGCTAAAGCACCGTATTGCATTTCAACATCGGCAAACCTGCGAGTCCTGCCGTTCACCACAGTGGTGGACTGGGAGACAGTGACGTTGATGCCATTCTCCAGGGCCTTCCGCCCACTGGTCAGCCTCAGTGTCCCAAGGTCACTCTCGGGGGAGGTGGTCTTGATAAAATAGTGCGTGTCCTTTCCCTCAACGGTGAAATGCAAGTTCTCTAGGTAGTAGGCGTTGTTCAGAACAGCTGCCACTTTTATGCAGTCCTCATTCGCAATGTTGAGCACGTTTGTTTGCACTTTGCCTTGATTGACAGCAAGCATCACCCCTTTCCCAATCAGAGACTTCACTGTAGCAAACCACAGCCATGACTTCTCTCCGCTGGATTTCCGTCTGCTGACCTGCACTTCTGCCATCTTTCCCAGGGAAAGGAAAGCCTTTGCTTGTCTCGCCACTTGTTGTTGCACTCCAGAAATTGGCTGTAAACAAGAACAGACAGAAGTTTTACCAGCCATCTGTAGCCCTCTAGCTGCCAAACAGCCAGGCTTGCTTGGTGTGCTGCCCGCGGACGACAACAGGATATGCCACAACTGACAGTGCCAAGGAGTTAATTGAATCTACATACTGCTTGTTCTGCTCAGTTACAAGACTATTTTGTTTGATAATGTTCAGTGCTTTTCCTCTTTGTCTCCCTGAGAGCCTGCACAAAAATAAGATTTAACTTCAGAGGCTACTTACTGGGCTGCATGGGACAGACCTTTGCAATACTAATACTTCATATGGGTAAGAGCTATCTTACTACCGTGTCATCTCATCCTCTGAGCTTGTTCGACTATGATTCCTGTCTACCATGGGTCCATCCAAATTCAGGAGATTTTTGCAGGTCACAAAGCTGTGCTTTAGAACAGGAACAAGCCCTTCTTTATGCTGAGTCAGGAGAAAGAGTCTCTCAGGTAGCTGTGGTCTGAGATCAAACTGCAGGGAGGCTCTCACAATCCCTCAAGCTGCTAAACGAAGGGGAGGAAATCAAACTGTAATGATGGTCTTTACAGTAAGAGAGAAGGACGCAAATGGTACAGAGCAGAGGGGTGGAATATTGGGGACTGATGCCCTTTCTCACAAATAATTGCAGAAACTGATAAAAGGGGATGTGTGAAAAAAGCTGCTGCCAATTCAGTTGTGTGATCTTCCATTTCACTCCAACTATCAGCATGCTGCCTAAAAGAGACAAACAAACAGCTGCTCTCCCCAGAACTTCAGAGGGGTGCAGTCCTGAATACAGCAGAGTGCTTTGTTGACAGCTAGCAAAGAGAAGGGGCAATGAATGAAAAGCACCAACGGGCAAGTCTAAAGTGCGCTTGCTTGGTATTTCATGTTTTACCGTATCTGGGGTGTTCTTGTTGAAAAGGTAGGTGTGCTATAAAGGGGAGGAAATAAGTGGTGCAATTGCGAGGTGCAAAAGCACAAGATGGAAAAGTTAGGATAGGAGAATCTGTTTAAAAAGTCTGCTTGACTGTTAACAGCTATGTGTGGCCCAGTATGCCAGATGGAGCCTTGGTAAAGAGAGGGGATAGCTGGGGAATGGGACCTGACAGCGTAACTGCTGTGGTTACCCAGAACAGCTAGAAGAGCAGGAGCAGCTAGCAGGAGCGGTTAGCTAGCGCAGCTAGGTAGTGGGGCAGCTCACGCTGCGGGGTCAGCTGTGGTTGGGGTGAGACCTTACAACTGCACAGAACAGGCACATCTTATCTGCCTAACCCTGGGTCTTAACAGCTACAAGCTGTGAATAAGCTAGTATTGACGGAGGTGGGGAGCAGACAGCTGCCCAAGCAGTTGTCTCAGCAGGAAACAGAGAGAAAGATTTAAATAGCTTTGGCTGCACTTTTGAAAAGGAGTACTTAGCTTCTGTAGATAATCCAGTTTATCTTCCAATTGACCCCTTCTCCCTTCAGTAAAATATACTGTTTAACCCACTTGATTCATTGCTGACAAATGAGGCAAAAGCCTGTTTAGTTTTCCCAAATTTCTGGGTGGGAGACCAAGCAGGAGTAACTAACAGACTCCTACAACTTTAGGTCAGCCTTGCTGCTAATCAAAGCCTGGCAAAAGGTTGGCAAAGGCTTCTCTGCTCTGCAATGAGGGCGGCTTTCTGGAGGGAACAGTTCCTGAGGGACTTAGGAATTGACTTGGACTCTCAGCTCTTCTTGAATGTGGCAGATTCACATTCTGCCTGTCTGCGCTTGCTAACAAGTATGGATTTCAGCTGTTGTAAATCCTACATGAAAGCTATTGAGCACAAAGTATATTCTAGACAGCACGCTCATCAGTGAGAGCAGCAAGATGCTATAGCAACTTCATAATGACAAAGTTTGTTTATTTTTAACATGTATCCTCAGAGCTCTGAAGCAAAACCTCAGAGCTCGGTAAAGCTCACTCACTCCAGAATCTTTCAAAATACTAAGTGGTGTGTGTGTTTACTTCGGGCTCCTGGTTGCATTTGCTTGTTCAACAGTGAATATCATAGTCACAGCTTCTTCTACCTGAGAATTTTGAATCTTTGTGTTCCTCCCACTTCTCTCTGTCATGTCACATGCCCCTGGCACTCTTTCATGAAGATTTTTGACAACTAGCTGTCTGCTCTCATCTCTTTGACCAGACTGGTTGTTTTCCTGATGCTCCTTTACTGGTGGTAGTGGATAATTGCGTTCTTTAGCCTTTGAGATCTAAATAAACAACCTCTGATAGTTCTTCACAGCCATGCCTGATGACAGGTCTCTTATCTCCTGATACAACCACCTTGCCTGGAATACTTGCAATGCTCCTCCTTCACTGCTTCTGGTGTTCATGGGAGACACTATTCTCATGCTGTGCTCTACAGTCTTTTCCTGTTACTGAATCCCTGGCTATTAAAAAATATATAAAGCGGGTCACTTCATGCATGCAAAATTAGCTTCCACATGCTCCCTTCTGCTGTGCCACCCTTCTAATGATTTTTGTCTAAATTAAGTTGTACGGTTCTTCAAGATCATATTCTCTTTTAATCTCAGCAAGTTCTGTATCCTGATTCTTGTAAAAAGAGATTTGGTTTTGACTGCTCACAATGGGATTACCCATTTTACTGTCTCTTAACACTTCCTTCTTAACTGAGAATTGTAGTATTTTCGAAGGCATAGGTCTTTGATCTCTGAGTAAGTTTGATTTGTAAATATAATTTTCTTAAATAGCAGATTTTGATTTTAACTTCCACATTTATTTCTACCATAATTTAAAACTGTAGCAGGTTTTCAGGACTGAAGTTCATTTTTTTCCTCCCAAAGAACTTCATAAGCACCTGGAGTTTTGGGTTTATGTAATGTAATGGGTTTTACCTCAGGTAATTTCATTTTCAATATTTTATCTTTACATATAAAACACGGTTAATATTAAAGAGAAGTAAAATTGTAGTGGTGCCTGCCATGCATAATTTATATCACCTGTTCTTCTGTTTATTTCACAGTCTATTTTTTACTACAGTGTTCAGTTTCTGCCTTCAGGCAGAGTGTTAGTACAAATCTAATCTCTTAGTTTCTGCTACGAAACTTAGACATCTTTAAAGGGTCTTAAACTTCTTTTCATTGATTATTGTCTTTCTGCATTTTTATTATTGCTGAAAGCAAATAAAAGCTTATTTAAAATGGTACCTAACTTAGCAAATCTGTAAGAAAAAAACACCATCTATAATTTCTTAAGTTCTTTTGAAAGTAGATAAAAATCAGAGGTTTGAAAAGCACTGTTCAGATTTAACTTAGCAAGTAACCCTGTCAGGATTATCCATCCCTAATGAGATCTGAATAGAAGGGTACATTCTGTCTTGTTCCATTTGTATGTTTAGTTTTGTTTCTTACTGGTATGTCCTCCCATTGCTGGCTCTTCACAAGTTCATAAGAAGGTTCTGTTAGATCAAATTTTGGAACAGGGAAACCGGGAATGGCATTGTGCAGATGGAAGCCGAATGTGACCAGCCAGCTGTTAACATCTGAAAGAGAAAAAAAAAAAGAGATAGAATTGTTCTATATTTTGCAATCATACCATTTTTACATGAAATAGTTTTTGGCATAGTTGATTTCCTTCTGTAATGTGAAAATTATTCAACAGTCTTCATTTTGATATGGATGGATTTTGAGTTGTACTACAGCTAGAATAGCAAGCCTATGCAGTAAACCTGAAGTTCTCAGCTTACAAGAGAACTTCTGTTCCATGTAAGAATTGCACTATGCTCGTTTGAAAGGCATTGCAGCAATTCTGAAGGCCTCAGTGACTTTCAGAGCAACTATAGGAGCACAATTAAAGTGAGATTTCCTTCTAATATAGCCTAAACTAATTGGGATTTCATGGTCAGGCTGAACATGCTCTATGTCGCATCTTCATCATCAATACTTTAAAACAAAGCAAGAAAGTAAAAGTACTGCAGAGCACATCCTGTCCTTTGGTTATGTATGTGTTATTGTAGCGTCTTCAAACTACCCCTGAAATAATACCTATATGGTCAATTACCTTTTAAATGATTCGGCAGATACTTTATGTTGATTCAAGAGAAATCTCCCCCTCTTGAAGATGAAGCTGTACTGATGAAATTCAAAGCTAATGGAACGTATTACAGTTGCATCAGTAAGCAGACAGGATACTAAATTAGCATTATAGAACATTATTTATGATACATTTTATGTTCTGTTTAAATAAATTAGGGATGCCAACAATTAATTAGTTAACAATTGTTGGGCAAGAATGGGTGCTCTGCCCTGTTTCTGTCTTTCTACCCTGTCTTTCACAAATACTAAGCTTACCAGAAGTTGGCAGAGTGCTCCTTGCCAAGTCCAGTAGTTTTCATTTAAGAAAACCCCAAATAAGTGGAACAAAGAACCAAATTTTTCAAATGTTAAAAGAATAAACAATATTTACCTTAAAATAATTTCTAACCTTTCCAGATAAATGATACGCCTCATGACGCTCTGCATCTAAAACTGCCAGTCAGCCAAATTACTCATTGTAACGATAACCTTGTATGAGTAGGGTTTGTCTATGTATTCCATACATCAAAGATCTTAAGAACTAAAACTGTATATTGAAGGCAATTTTTGAACTAAGTGCATCATTTTCAATGCCCCAAAGAATCTAATTGCAACTGCCATCCCCTACAGCACATGCTGCTAAAAGAGGACAGATTCAAAGGTCTGTTGTTATCCTTGCTCCCAGGTAGCCCGTTAGCAACCCTGTTAATAGCTGCTGTTTGTTAAATTAATGCAAACCCACTTGATTCCCAGGATGCTTTTCTGAGTGGTAGTCTCACAACTCGTAAGTAAGTGGGGCTGAGCCCCTCCTGGAGTCTGGCACTGTCTGTGTAATATATTTTGGATTATTTACAACTGTTCAAATATGAAAATTCAAATATATCTGAGCAATGCATTTTGCCAAAACTTCTGGTGACGTGCAATCAGATTTTTTTGTATGTAGAATAATGGGAGACACTACACATCACTAAGTCTAGACCCACAAAAAGCATATAGGTTCCTTATGAACTCAGTTATACAAGAAGTGGCACGTTAGCAGCTTTTTGTTGCCAAAAGAGAAATTTACTCTCCTTTTTCTATATCCTACTCCTTCCCTGCTCCTGGCTGTGTACTCATTACTTTGTGCTGGCCATGGAGCTTATTGGACTTCTCTTTCGTAGCCAAATTACATTAGTAGCCTTGCAAAAACCTACCTTTGAAAATACCAACGAATTTCCAGTGAATATTTGCTGCCATCTTAATGAGTTAAACTGGTCACAGAAATACCCCTCCTGCCCTTGCTACCTTACAGTCTCACTCCCTCTTGTCTTTGGTCTTTTTGGTCTGTGAATATGCATGTTTTACTGCTCAGTAACCCGGAGCCATGAAGAAGCCTGACTCTAATCCACCTGTAAGGAGATTCTCATGAACAGTCTTGAGGGGTTTTTACTCTTGTACTTGCTCAAGGAGTCTACCTTTTTCGTTATAAGTGCACTGGGTAATGCGTAACAGTATTGGAAGGAGAACCTAGGGCTCCTCTTTCCTCTCCCACTGCACTGAGATCTCTAGCTGAGGCACCTTGTCTTACAGTTCAGTCAGTGGGAGAGGAAGAGATTATTCCACTGGTACTCCAAAATACACTTTGGAAAACCCAACCCCTTTGTATACTGAGATGCTCTGAATTATCTTTTTGGGTCAAGAGTCCAATATTAAAGCACTATAAGGACTGTGTAGGGCACAATAATAATTGCTAATAATGGCCTGTGGATCTTAATCTCTTACGCAGGTACCTAAATCAATGTCTAAAGCTAGATGAGATATTTTCAAGATCTCCCATGTGCTATTTCACTATTCCTGATAAGCATGTTTGCTGTAATTATTCTCATTGTTAAGTGCTTAATGCTTCCTCATAAAGAGCTTTTCTAAATATGACATAATTAGGTAATTCACCAAAATTGTGAATTCCAGTCTAAATTGGATGTCTATAGGTCCAGCGCCCCAAGCTAAAATCACTTTGTTGATCTGGTTCTAAAAGCCAAGTACTTTTCTGAACAATTATCTTCCCTGAGAGTTTCTTTACTAACCTTCCACAGACAATATCCTCAGCCTATAACCCAGATAATCAGATTCCAGATTATGAGAACACGGAAAGGTAAATTTTTGAGCAAGTGGGAGACAGTCTTGCAATTAAGTAACCTTCTTTTACCTGTGATATAATCCTTCACATCGTGTATTTTACTGGCTGGGTTGTTATTTCTAAACATGTACAAATTAAAAGGAGCTGGATCCTTCCCAATTCTCTTCCAGATTTCAATATCAGGTGTTGTCCACCGGCCTGCCAGTATGTCATAATCTCTTTCTCCGAAGTGGACTAGCTTGGTCAGTGGGTCGTATAGGCCTCCGTGGAATCCTATTACCAGCTGGAAGTCAAGGTTAGAGTCAAAATAGATCTCTCCGTAAGCAGTGTATTGAATTTGTTTAAGCATGAGACCATTGCTACTGAAAACAGCCAGTGGTGTCCCCGTATTGTCTGATGCAATGTAAAACTCGTCTCCACTGCTAATTTCCATAGCAAAAAGGTGTCCTTGCAGATCATAGTAAAGAGATGTGATTTCAGAACTTGAGTGGTTATATACATGAGTTATCCTGGTTGGGTAAGTAAGGTCTGCATAAAAAAACTGGAGATGCTGTCCAAGGCTAGTTTTACTGGAAACTCGTCGTCCAAGTCCATCGTAACGGTAAATCACCGTCCACCCACTGCCTTTGCTATAAACTCGAGTAAGAAGGCCCTTTGAACTGTATTCAAAGATTTCAGTACCCCTCTGACGCAGAAATCCATCTTCATCTAATCGGTACTGAACATCACCTAGTCGAGTTATTCTGTCTCTCAGGTCATAGCGAAGTGGCGTCAGACGGGCGCTGCTACTGGGGTTGAGCAAGTGGAGGTTGCCATTCAGGTCATAGTTGTATCGCCACATTATTTTTTCATTCAGATAAACTGTCTGGAGCTGACCATCCACATCATATTCGTAAGCATATTTCGTGGTGTTGGCAAATGGACCGATCTTAATTTCTCTTTTTGTCACTCGTCCCATGTTATCATACTGGATTGTAATCCAATACATTAATGACCGAAATATTTCATATTGAATTTCTTTGATGCGGCCGTGTGCGTCGAAGTGTTTTGTGTAGGTCATTACAGCTGTGGAAATGATCTGGTTAATATCATAATATATTACTCCAAATTTTCCAAATTGTTCAACTTTGCCAGAGATATCATCAAACTGGTAGAGATCAATAGGCAATGGGGTTTCATTGATGACACCTTGCATGCTAGTCACTCTGAAGCTGTTGTCGTAGCTGTAGTCAAATCGGGCGTTTACCATTCCGTCCTCGCTAAAGCGGAAAATCTGCCTGTCAATCAATGGGCCAATTTGCCTGTATCTAATGGTGCAGATAAAACCATCGCTTTGGAGGTTTACTGTTTTCAGGACTCCTGCTGTCTCATCATAAGTAAAACTAACTCTGGTACTATCATATAAAATTTCTGAGAGCTTGGTCTGCCGTCTGTACTTGAATAATACTCTTCGGCTTGTCCCCAGGAAAGCAGTTTGAAGGAGCTGCCCTTCTTCATTGTAGTCCATTATAACAGAAGCATTACTTTCTGGGGGGTTGTATATATTCCGGTAATAGCCAATGGAGCGGATAGTCTGCATGGTATGACGAGCAACACTGGGCATGGTGACAGCAGAAAGCCGATCCAACAAATCATATTCGAAGATATACTGCCGTTGGCTATGAAGCAGAAGAACCATTGACTGAAAATCAAGAACAGATTTTTACCATGTGACAAATGGTGGAGTACCGCCCGCCCCCCCCATTTCTTCACAAAAATGTGACATTCTCACTTAAGAAAATTATCTCCTCTTTAATTGAGTTATCCTTGACCTTACATGTTGTTAACATCTCCCTGCCTAATTTACTTGGATGCTTAATTGTAAGGGGTTCTGTAATTAGTAGTTCCACATTCATAATTTGCTACTTGTTATGACTGTATCACTCTTTTATCAAGCACTCACAGCTAAACAGCAGATTGTCAATGGATTCAGATAAGTCATGTTTAATATGGGAAGAAGTAAAACTGTCTTAGAGCCATTAACTCACGAGGAGAACAACATATGGGAGATACAATTTCTTCCCTACAATTAGAGATGATTTTGAAGAATTTGAATAGCCTGAGATCCCTGAATACTGTGTTCTTGTTCTGTAAGCTTTTAAGACATTGGCAAAACAATTGTTTGATTATTTATATCAAAAGGAGCTACTCAGAATTATTCTGACATTTTTCTGACGCGTGGCTATTATGTATCATAGGTCTTGATTAAATTATGTCTGCAGTGACTAGTAAACAGTATTTGCTGAGCAACAGCTTCAATAGAAATATATTTAAACCTCAGAAAGAAATGTATTCTCTTTTTGCATAGCAGGCATGAGATCTCACAAGGGGGATTTTCACAGATATTTCTAGAGGGAGAGCTATCATTCAGCAATTGTTGTATATAATGAAGATTCTTGATCTTTTGCCTATCATTTATTTTGATGCTACAACATATAGCAAGTACAAATTGACAGCTGTAACTATTTAGAAACAAGAGCTTTTCTTGGTACTGAAAAAAACAACAGTGAAGAATGTACAAACAAATTATTTTCAACTGAATTACACTGCAGAGATCTAGTCCCTGTACCTATTTTAAGTGTTAAGATAAAAGGTAAATACAGATGCTTCTTGTTAGTCAGTGGCCTAAATAATTTAAAAAGACATCAATTCCTAGCAATTAGCTACAGTGTGATTAGATATCTACTGTATAAAACATTCCCCTAGGAATGACATGTTGATACTTAGAATAATTGAAATGTGCTTCTGCTACCTGTTTTTGCTTTGTATGCAGCAGTCAGATGCTGCAGAATTTCAGCACATTCAAAGCATTTTTTAAAACCTGAGTGTTCTTTACCTTTTCCAAGTATGTGTAGCTCCAAGTTTTCCCATCAGCAAACACTCTAGACACTATCCTTCCCTGTCCATCATACTCTATTTTTTCACTAGTCGTCCCTCGCTGTATGCTGCCTATTTGACCTGTGGATGAATAGGTAACATTGACAGCCATCAGCTTGCTGCTCGGTAGCCACAGGGTGGGGTGCCCTGATGTGTCGTAGGCAATCCTCAGCAGAAATTTACGGTGGTCATCGTAGATCTTTTCTGTCTTTGTGGTTCGATCAAAGTCAACTGAAAGGAGGTTTCTGCCATTAACCTTTTTAAAGCAAACAAAATGACACAATAAATCATGCTGTTCAAACCCTAGCCACTTATTATTTCCACAAAGCTACCTATTCTTTAAATACCATTTACAGTGATTGATTTGCTGTTATTATTTTAGCAATTAAATTATTTTAGCAACTTCTTGATATAAATGTAAGGCACTACATTAGCATCTACTTTGGAAGGCCTCATTATGTGAAGAGATGGCCCAGAATTTGCTGCAATGTGTTCTTTCTTGATGCTTAGTCAACTGTTAAGAAGATACTGAAAGATGTGCACTGAAAACGTCTGTAATAAATGGGGCCATTTCAGCAAACAACCTACTTCTTTTGCAGGCAGTCCAAAGTATATCTGCAAATTATTGTCAAAACATCTTCCCAGCAACCGCTTGTCCAGTTCATAACAATCACGCTAAGAACTGAATCCTAATCCTCCACAGCAAGTATTTTTCAAAACGGTAAATACAAAATTAAGATCTTCAAAAGCATGTTAAATCTTCAAGTTAAGATTAAACAGTTCTCAGAACATAGGCTTTCCCCTTCTGGATCAAATGGAAGTTTAACTCAGTATACCATCCACAGCTGCAATATGTTTATGAGGCCGAAATCCTTAGGAGAGGATTATGTCTTTCACCTAGTTAACTGACCAGTTAAAGCCATAAATGACCGGGAGACTACTGAACCACTGAAAACCAGTAATAAATGCTTTGAAGTTTATAACTGTTTAAATTTGAAATTAAAGCCTTAGCCTAGATACAGTTATGTTGAAAACTGTATTATTTATATATGTAAACTATAGTGGTGGATAGTGATTTCTATACTTTTACATTGAAGCCGTCCCCCTGTCCGTCCATTCCCCCCCCCCCCGCCTTTACTGTTCTAAATATCCTAACTTTCTGTTTCATTGAATCAGCTCTCATTTTTGTATTTATGAAAGGAAAATCTCTGGTTTTCTTTTCCCACATTGGTATCTTTGCAATTCTCTATTCCCCCTCTGCATTGAGCTGTTTTTTAGTGTTCGCAAACAGGCCTCTAGGATTTCTTTGTTCATCTGTAAACCATTTCTGTATCATCTGCTGTGTCCTTTTAAAGTTATTCCAGGTGAGGGTGAAACACTGATAACTAAGATTTTTCAACACTGTATTTTGCTAACATATGGGAAGTAGGGGACAAATGGACACACAGTTATGCGTGTTAAGATTTTTTTAAAAGTTCCTTTTCAAGTACTTGATGCATCTGTTACAAAGAGGTGAAGAAAGATGGCTAAATAACATTCAGAAAAAAACAAGAAAGTAGATATCCTGACCAAAGAAATGACTAGAGGATCTTTGCATTTTTCAGGGCTGCGTGTTCAAAAATCCGTATATCATGGACGTTGGTACTTACACCCTGAGGCTGATAAGCTGCTAAAAGATCAATATAAATGAGATCCTTTATTATTGGCATACAAAGTATTAAAGTGCTGGTGATGGGTCATAGGCAAATATGAAAAAAAAATCCTAGAAATGCTCAGTTTTGCTTATATCAGTCGGCCTGTCTGTCTGTCTATCTACATTACCTTTCTCTTTTTCAATATGAAATCACTGGCATGAGAACAATCTGCACTATCCATTTCAGAACTGAAATCATGTTTTCATGTAAATCTTCTAAATAAGGAACACAAAGTCTAGCAGATACAGAATACCTACTTTATATTAATGGGCCATCAAATGTTATTTAAATACACTTTGAAAAATGAACGCTACAAGACTGATTGTAGAAGTAGGCTAAACTTAACTATTAAGCGTTCCCATTCACTTCCTTTTTGGTTGTTGGTTTTTTTTTTTTTTTTTTTTACTTTTTCACTGTCAGATAGTTTTTGTTTAAATTTTCCAACATTTAATATTCCATCGTTTGCCTAAATTCACTCTTAAATCTTGTTTATCTCTGGCTTTTATTTCCCAGCCTCTCCCACACATGCCTGCACTCATCTCTGCATCTCCCTGCCTGTTTTGCTTCTCTGATTTTTTTCCCCTCCCTTTCTCTCCATCTTCCCTTCCTTATTTTACATTTAATTACGATTTTTATTAATTTTCTTGTCTACCTCTCGAGCTTAGACACTGAAGTGAGAATAGGCACTTCTGATTTCTGAATTGGCAAAGAGGGAAGGGTGGTTTTATGGTTAAGGCAGATGTCCAAGCAATTGTGGTTAATTTCTTGGCTAAGCGCATCCTTCCGGTGTAAATTGCAGCAAAGTACTTAATCTGGCTGTCTCACTGCCTTATCTGCTAAATAGGATAATAACATCCCTTGCCTTCTCACTTTCCATCTGTCTGGTCTGTGTAAGGGCAGGATACGAGGGGAAAGAAAGGAAATGCCTCTTTCTCCAGCCAGATTCCTGCTTCCAGATTCTGCTGACAGAGCTCTTGCTTTCAGACGTGAGCTTTTGGTGAAATTTTGGCTGTGCTTGCATAATCTTGTAATACAGATGGCAATTACAATAACAAGTTTTGGTGATACAGCTTCTTTCATTGGACAGTATAGGGCTGGAATAACGTATGTCAGCTGAAGTACTGCCTTCAACTGAAGCGTTTCTTAACAACAGCTCTGCTACCAAAATGCTTTTACAGCAAAACTTGAACATTTTTATTGTGCCTAAGACAGTCACACTCCAAATATATTTGAAACCTCTGGGTTTCATTATGATAAAAAATATGTAGTGGGTTGACCCTGGCTGGACACTAGGTGCCCACCAAGCCACTCTATCGCTCCCCCTCCTCAGCTGGACAGGGGAGAGAAAATATAACGAAAGGCTCGTGGGTCCAGATAAGGGCAGGGGGAGATCACTCACCAATTACCGTCCTGGGCAAAACAGACTCGACTTGGGGAAATTAGTTTAATTTATTGCCAATCAAATCAGAGCAGGGTAATGAGAAATAAAATCAAATCTTAAAACACCTTCCCCCCACCCCTCCCTTCTTCCTGGGCTCAACTTCACTTCTGATTTTCTCTGCCTCCTCCCCGCAGTGGCACAGGGGGCTGGGGAATGGGGGTTGCGGTCAGTTCATCACACGTTGTCTCTGCCACTCCTTCCTCCTCAGTGGAGGACTCCTCACACCCTTCCCCTGCTCCAGCGTGGGGTCCCTCCCATGGGAGACAGGCCTCCATGAACTTCTCCATCGTGAGTCCTTCCCACGGGCTGCAGTTCATGAACTGCTCCAGCGTGGGTCCCTTCCATGGGGTGCAGTCCTTCAGAACAGACTGCTCCAGCGTGGGTCCCCACAGGGTCACAAGTCCTGCCAGCAAACCTGCTCCAGTGTGGGCTGCTCTCTCCATGGGTCCACAGGTCCTGCCAGGAGCCTGCTCCAGTGCAGTCCTCCCATGTGGTCACAGCCTCCTTTGGGCATCCACCTGCTCCAGCGTGGGGTCCTCCATGGGCTGCAGGTGGATATCTGCTCCACCATTAACCTCCATGGGCTGCAGGGGGACAGCCTGCCTCACCATGGTCTTCACCAGGGGCTGCAGGGGAATCTCTGCTCTGGCACCTGGAGCACCTCCTCCCCCTCCTTCTTCACTGACCTGGGTGTCTGCAGAGTTGTTTCCACCACATATTCTCACTCCTTTCTCTGGCTGAAGTAGCACATTTTTCCCCCCCTTCTTAAATACGTTATCCCAGAGGTGCTACCACCATTGCTGGTGGGCTTGGCCTTGGCCAGCATTGGGTCTGTCTTGGAGCTGGCTGGCGTTGGCTCTGTTGGACACAGGGGAAGCTTCTAGCAGCTTCTCACAGAAGCCACCCCTGTAGACCCCCCGCTACCAAAACCTTGCCATGCAAACCCAATATAAAATAGTAATTCAGGAAATTTTCAATGAAGAAACACTTAATGACACAAAACTGAGTCTCTTGACAGTCCCTACCTACTGTCCTGCTACATTTCACTAATTTAGGTGTCCATCTATCCTGCTCTGCTTTAACTCCTGTTTTTCTTTCCAGTGAGAAGCATGAAATCTGACTGTGATTCCCCCATTAGGAGTAGGAGTATATTGCTGTGCCTTACAGAGAGATTCAAGAGGTAATGTGAAAACTGGGGAGGTCTGCAGAGCTTGGAGCATGTCAGGTCTCAGGAGGAGGCAGAGCAAACTCTTCTTGTGAGCTCCCTTGTCTATGTTACCTGTCTACTCCGGGTGGACCCCTTGAGCCAGAGCCCACATTGGTTCCTTTATTTGAGACCCTTTTAAGGGATGGTGACATAATTCCTAATTAATTTCTTTGTAAGGACTACTAGTAGTGGGTGGAACTAGTACAAGATATAAACCCAAGAGAATACCTGAGAGTAAACTTCGTAATGTTACATACTGCATATATATATAATGGAGTGAAAGTGTCATATATATGAGTACATTTACTGGCAATACATTTTGTCACTGTTTTTTGTCTACGTTTGTCGTCTTTGCAGCAAAATGTCACTGGCATATCTGTAGATGGAAACGATGAGCTCCCTAAGTCATTCCTGTTCTTTCTGTTCTTTTCTTTCTCTACTTTCCTACGTCCCCCCACCACCCCCGAGCGACAGCTCTGCAGTATCTTCCCATGTAAACAAATTTAAAAAAAACTTCCTTTTTTTTTCTTTCCTGACAAGTTCCTTTTTTTTCTGAGCCATTTTTCTTATTAGCCCATATTCTCTACCTGCCCTTCTCCCATTTGTATATACATTTTTAATTACTATTTTATCCTAATCTATAATCTCTCACTTTTTCCCCTCCACCTTGTTAAATCTTTCCCTCTTCTCTGCTGTTCCTGTTAACTCTTCCAGGTTAAAGTTGCCCATGGCATTTCTTTTACCTCCTCTGCACTTGAATGCAAAAATTTTGCTTCACTTTTGCGAGCTGGACTCATGGTGATTTGTTTCACTGCCAAACCCAAATGCTATTGGTATGGTTATTTTATTTTGTCTTGGGCTTCTTTCACAAATGAACTGGCAGGTGTATTATCCCACTGTGCTCTGCAATGACATGCCTATGAACCAGAACTACAAGGATGAGCTCCAGAAGCATGGCTTCCTTTTCCTCTTCCTTATCCACGTAAGACAGCTGCCGTAACTAGGTACAAGTATGTTGTTCCTAAGCAGCAGCTACTGTGCATAATCATTCTTCCTTCTTGGAAAAAATCCATTCTTCTTGTAGAGCAAGTGGTAGAAAGGAATATAAGGTGAGTAACAGCATTCCCTCCTTTCTCGTCCCGAAGGAAGATATAAAATATTTTAAGATTTAAAATGGCATGTTACCTCTTAGAAGTCGAGTGGTCTGAAATTACTTACCTTCATTTGATATACTGCCGCGGCCTGATTTTAAAGAACTAAGTTCAGTTCTAATACTAAGTCAGACCTCTGATGTGGTCTTGAAATGGTCTCCTGGCAACCCAATTTTAAATGCTTAATCTATGTTGTCTTTACCAAATGGCTGTCATAAATCATTCCTACTTATATTTCACTCACTGTATAGGAAGAAGAAATGCCAACAAAATGGTAAAGACATATGTTAGAGGAATATGCTGTACACATGCACACACAGTTAAACCCTTTCTATCAGAAATAAGTATTAGTACAATTTTTATTTAAAATAAAAAAAGAAAGAAAATCCTAGGACTGTGCTAACTTATGGTAGAATAATTTAAAACAAGATTCAAAATCAGGTGTGTGAATTCAGTACCAGAAGCAAAAACAGTGAAGGAAAGCAGAAAATTATTCTTTTATCCCGATTCATTCCAATGCATTCCAGGCTAAACCCAACAGTTTGAAGTCCACAGAAAAGAGCAATTAATAAGGAAAAACAGCCAATAAATGAAGTAATAAAAGCAAGTACTTCCAGCTCTACAGTAAGCTTGTCTACGGTAAATATTCTGTGGTTGTTGGATGGCAATACCTACAGGAATGCATTTACATTTCCTCTCACTTAATGAGAACGCAGTAGATAGCATGCATGCTTGCGTGCTTACCCGAAGCTTTCGGCCAAACACGTTGACTTTTCCCTGGGCTTGCTCTTTCCGGAATCGCCACTCCACCAGGTTCTGCCCATTCTCCCCCGGGAGGGTCATGTTTCTCTTTGCCACTGTTGGGTTGGCTGTGCCCGCCAACACGTGCGGCTCTGTCTGATAGTGTGAGTCCAGGCCGCTGGCGTACAGGATTCTCAGTGAGCCATCGTAACCAATCTGGTAGCTATTTCTTAACTGATCTGAAAAGGCAAAAAAGGGAAGGCCAGGTTACCTACACAGGTTAAGAGTCTGCCTTTGTCCTGCACACTTTATGCAATATGTGCATGTAACATCTTGACTTCGCGTAACTGACCCAGTGGCAATAAACACCCAGGGTGAGATTTGTAAGAATATCTGTATCATATGAGAGCACAAATGCCTTTGGGACCCATCTTCAAAGTCGCTTAAACACTTAAGAAAATCCCACCCTCAGAGTATATTCTTTGGACTGGCACAAAACACATTTTCCGCTGTTTCATTAGGCATTTTTGGCCTGATCCTAAGCATACTGTGACTACTGACTTTTGCAACGTTGTGGCTGCTGGGATGTCACATGCTATTTTAAAGCTAAAATCTCACTTCACGCTATTTCTGCACCTATTTCCCTTTCAATCCATTTCTCTCTCCTTTCCAAGATTCCCTTTTAATGCAAAGTAGGTATTCTGACTACTTCCCATAGATGTTTACAAAAGCTATTTGGCTAGAAAACATATTTAATTCTACTTTCATTGCAACTCTTTCTCTCCCTGGACAGTTCTTGCTATGTATGTATAAAACCATGTATGTATCACCCCTTCCTCCAAACACTATGCCTCTAAAGTTTCCCTCTAATGCATCCGATTGGAGCTGCTTGTACCATAAGAAAACAGTTTTCAGGCCAGTATCTGCTGAGAAATCTTTTGTTTACAGTACCTTGAACCATGGTATAGAAAGAATCAATTGACGATAAGTTGGAAGTGATGCTGACATCTTCCTCTCTGCTGGATGACTCAATGTCCACTGTGATGGCCCTTTCCATTTCCCCATGAAGGTTAGTGACAACTCCGGTTGGGAATGTAACGTTTGTTAGACGGCCCTCGCTATCGTAGCTAAAAAAAAAAAAAAAGAAAAAAAAAGAGTCCAGAAATGATACATAGCAGGAACAAATTGTTTTCATTTACAAGTAAAATGAACAAAAATACCAGCTACTCATATTGTTAAGGCACGTTTGCTTTTTGTGCATGGGATAGGCACAGCAAAGACTTCAAACGTGCTTTGAAGTAGTCAAAAGACTGCTTAACATACAGGAGCCTCAATGGTGATAGCGAGAGCAAACAGATGGATCCTCAGCTCTGCATATTATTCTTTGAAGTGTGACCAGATCCTGCTGCACATCTAATTCACCATTTCAAAGGGAGCATATTTACTGGTGCTAAATTCCATAGCATTCTGTACTCACTCCCTATTATTGGACTAGATTTCGCTGTTATTGCAGGAATCCTCAAAATTTTTCATAAAAAGGGTATCTTAGTAAGTGTCTCTTAGGCCCTTCCTATTCAGTGATTATGCAGACCACCTGCCCTCCTGTTCCTGAGTGCTTAACATGCCTTGTATTATTAAGAGAAAGAATCTGGGGTAATATTTAATCTACTTAAGGTGTCTGTAGCTGGAGATCAGAACAGCTAGCATATATAACTCGTTAGCTGCCTGTAGATCACAGCTGGAGAATTGTGGCATAAGCCATACAGGAGATGCTTTTTTTTCCTAGCTCTACTGACATTTCTTTAAACCAAGGACAATATATCCATTTAATATGAATAGGTAGATAAAACTTCTGTAATTGAAGTAGACCTATAACTTCTAAGCCATGTCTTTTCCTATGCTGTGGTAGGTACACTCCAGCTATTACTGCCAGTGGTACGAGACCTGAGACCCATGTTCATATCCAAACGTGCACTGTGGTCACCATATAGAGAGGTAAAGCATTATGTGAGCTTCAGGTCATAAAACCACCTTTAAGATAGCTGTTCCAGTACTACAGCCTGCATTCGTCAGCCTAGGTGTTCAGCTGAGGCTCCTCATTTAGAAGAGCCTGCCCGTACCTGCAACAGAAACAAGTATCCGAAGGGTGATTCAGCCCAGCTGTGACCTGTTTGCTCTCAGGAGTTTTCCATTCCTCTCCCGTGACCATGTAGTGGGAAGCTGAAGGAAGCTTTAGTCTCTTAAAGTAACCAGAACATGACCCTGGAGGTCCACACAGTGCGCTAGGCACGTCATGCTTACAATTATCATCAAAATCACTCCTGAGAAAGAAATGCAAAACCCCCAAAAAACCCTGAAAAGCCCCAAGCATATCACTGAGGCTACAGAAACTCTTTTTCTTAAATTGAGGGAAGTAATTCCAAACAGTTTTAACCCACAACACACTAAATTTCTCTGAACAGCATGAGTACTGCACAGCATTGCTGTAACTGAAAGGATTAGGTTAAGAAATGTTTTTTTCCAGTTTGCTTACTCTGTAGATTTGACAGCTTTTTGCATACAGTCATTTCCATCCTTTTAACACAGTTGATTTCCTTTGTTTATATGAGACTTTCACTTAGCAACAGGAAAAAGAAAAGAATGTTTAAAAGTCAGAAACCATACTGCAAGCCAGGGAAATCAAGTGGGAGAACTTATTTTTTGAAGTTAAGTACATTTCAAGATAATGAGGTTTCTTCCAGTGTGTTTCTAGCCCTAATTTTGGCTCTTTTTCACACACTGGACTTGGCAAGCCGAGATAGATACTGCATTTACGCGGGAAACCGAAACAAACATACCGATGTTCCTTGGGCATGAATGTGACTGCTAGCCTGTTCGTGACCTTCAGTCTCATTCCGGAGCTCCACAAACTTATTTTCTTTTCATGCACAGCTTCCCTTTTCAACTGCCAGGGGAATGTATATTGTCCAATTAGTGTCCTTTTCTATTTTCCGTTTTATGTTTGAAAATGGTATCAAATTATTTTGTTGGGAATTACTTGTGTCCTTTGATTCCAGTAGCCAAGTACCGGTTTTTATTTCAAGCAATGCTTACTAAAGCCAGAGAAGGTAAGATTTCCCCGTATGAAGAACTTTTCACACTTTGAATCACAGTATTTCTGAGAAATTAATTATCATATTTCTGAGTATACCACGTGAGCTGGAAAATGCTACACATCAGTAGTATTCAGTACAGCGTGTGGCTTCACTGCAGTATGCAGCACTGAACATTGCTATTCTTGTTTTATGCATTCTTGCTTCCACATTATTATTTTTTGACTCCGTGCCTGTAGTTCCTGAACTGGTCTCTTCTTTCACAAATACATGAAAGCACATCATGAGCCTGAGATAAGCAGCTAATATTATTACAGTGGGGGAAGAGTTCAAAGATCAGCAAAAAATCACGCTACACATTCATGTTCTTAAAAACATGACTTTAAAGCCGAAAGAATCTTAAAAGCCATGATTGCTTGGTTCAGGCGTCCTAGTGCAAGCAGAAAATGTGACTGAGATGTGAAAGGTAAGAATAGGATTTCTCATACTTTTATAGCCAGGAACAAAAAGAAAGAAGGGAAATTGGTCTTTCTGCAATTTACTACATATTCCATTTTATGGTGGGCTGTAATGTGTGTCCTTCATTTTGTTCACAGCATATTGAATAGTAAACTTACTTACTTACTTACTTTATACTTGATATCTTTTTGTCCACAATGAAAGCCTTATCAATGCTCAGCATAGCAACATCACTCATACCTTTGGGCATTCCTATGCCATTTTTCTTATTACATCCAAATATCCTTGCATTCTTCTGCCAAGGTGAATTTATTCATCCAAGATTGTCAGTTTTAGACTGAGAGATTTCTTTTATCTGCCTAGTGTTCTAATATTGAAATTGCCCTGAAAGGAGTGGGATCTAAAGTCTAGAGGGCGAGCGCCTATATTTGGCATTTCACAGCCTCTTTGATCTTTTCATCCAAACACAAGCTCAGGCACACACGTTACCGTGGAGCCCTCTGATCTTTCTCCGATGCCAGGCTCCACAGCAAAGCCATTCAACCAACCTCTTCAGTTCCTCGGGAGCAGGTCACACGTGAACTTCTCAAGAATCTAAAATGGAAATTTGCTCCCTGGGCATGACCTCACGTGCATTAATTCCATCAACTCATCTCCATTTGCATTAATGTAATGATCTTCGTATTTGGTCAGTAACTACAGAAGACAGCAGCAGGAGCAGCTGCCACCACCGCTAGCTGAAGTTCTAGCTTAGATCAAATTCTTTTTCTTCTTTAGGATGATCTGCCACTGCCAGATAGTTTTCCCCTTCTGCAGTGCGAATTTCTCAGAGATAATGATTATCAGCTTCCCAGATTCTTGACCTTTTGCTCTTCACCTGCTGGAAGTCTCTCTTCCATTGTTCATCTCCCTTAGTTTTAATTACATTCCTTCCCAGACCATTTTCTGTTCTGGTCTATGTAGGACACTTCACTTTGCAGTGATAACTTCGTGGTAAGCCTTGTCACAGATGGAAATGCCCTACTTTATTTGTGACTTGTTTCTCATGTGCGTTGTATCTTAGTTTGGAGCACACTTAGCTCAACCCCAACTTGCAAAGCATTATTGATGTTTTATATTGGAAGCTACTTCAACATAAAACAGGGAGCTGTAGAAATGAAGCGCATAGTAAAGGTTGCTGCTAAAGCCAATTGCTAAGTTATGACTGGTACTGTTTTTCCACAGACCTCTGCAGCACATTCCCTTAATAAAAGAAATTCTGTAATTTTTTTTTTTTTTTTTTTGCTATTGTAAACACGTCAGGGTGAAGAGCAAGGCACGCCAGTTCCTGCGCATTTCAGATAACAAGACATACGGTGCAAATGCGTATTACGCATGTCTTTAAAGACAGGTTACAACTATTAGTTGGGATACTGTAATAGAGAAATGAGACATGAATGCATTTTGTAATATAGACATGTATAATTTTGACAGTAAAATGAAAAGTACTGTTACATTCTCACTCAGCACATGTCAGGCATTTCGTCTAGGCATCTGGAATTACCAAGAGTGGCTAAAAAAATTATGGAACGTTACCTTACTTGTCGCAAACTATTTGTGGGAAGCCTTACATACCAAGGTGCTGCTCCTTGGCAGGTGAGAACAGAAGGTTCAAAGTTGACTTCCAGAAGCGCAGCGTGCTGTTGTTTCAGGTGTGTACTCGCTGTGTTGATGCATACTGAAAAACCTGTCCTAACCCGGCAATGAAATGTCTCCTTCAGCTTGTTAAGGCCATTAAGTTCACATTTACATAGAGGACCGTTGCCTTTAACATTAAAGAGTGTCAGTTTGCAAATACATTCCTTCACTTGTATTCAGCCTCCTGTAGCATACTGCAAGTTTAGTCCCTCCCAAATAGTGAATTCACAGTTGGAAAACTCTAGTAAAGAGAAGCCACCTTAAATCACCTTGACAGGGTATCACTGCATTGCTAAACCAGTAACAAAAGAGTTATCTTGCTGATCAAAAGGCAACAAAACCAGTTTATGTACCATCACTTTTATTATCATTTCATCACCCACATGGAGCTCTCCTGTCCTCCGCTGGTTTAAAATGGGGCACAGCAACTTACTGGGAGCTCTGGTTCTGACCATCTTTAACCATCATGTCGGTTGTTGAAAGAGAGGAAAGAGTCTTAACTTCAACATAATGAAATTCCCCCCCTCGCCCCTTACTCCATTTCTGAGTTGCTTTCCCCATTTTGATATGCAGTTTTGCTTTTTATTTGTCTGAAGAATGACTGAATGTCCCTGTTAAGAATGAACAAAGTGAAAATAACCTATAGATGCATGGAAAGACAAATTATTTCTCCTTTTTTTTGGCTTTTATTCTTTAGTCTCATTGAAATACATACTTCAGTGGATCCATACCTACTCATTTATAACCTGGCTTCTTAAAAATAATATTAATTGAAATATCGTATGCAGGTATTCCTTTATTTCCACAAAGTTTATTTGACGTCTTAAAAGGTTTAGCATCTTGCTTTTGCATTCACAGTACAACAGGAAACCCAAAATATTAAACTATAACTTTCTTTTGAGATATAACAGATATATATATTTTTTAAATGGAACCGTAAACAATAAGATAGCTGTATGTCTTGCTAATATTGTTTCGTTTTGTTTAACAAGAAGGAAGCAAATATGTCATAAATGACAATTTGATGTATGTTAGTAGGCTTGTAAATTATGACAAGTGGATAGATTTTTATTTTTTTTAAACTTGACTATTGACTAAGAAGGGTAACATTTTTCTTTTGTTCTTACCTGGAATATTGTTAAGCATGAGAAAAAAAATTCAATATGCTTTCCAGTCTTACAGAATTTTAAATATATGAAGAAAAAAAGCTTCCCTCCCTTCTTTTCCCTTTCCTTCCTGCTGTACTCCTTTTCCCTCTCCCTCTCCCTTTCCCTTTCTGCTGTGCCTAGCTCTGAGAAAATTGTGGATGAATAGGAATTACAGAAAATAGGTCCAGAAGTGATTCTAGGAAGGAGCTAAAGTAAACTGCAGCCCTAAGTCCAATTCTGGACAGGAATTTATCTACCTACTTGTTTTTTTAATGGAATTTGGTCAGAAAATGCAAACTCACAAGCCCACAGAGGCTGGAAGGACATTAAAAGTATTACTATGGGCTAAATTTCTCTGTCCTGCTCAACCAAGTGTCAGACAACTCAAGGTTAAATTCGAGCAGCTGGTCCGCTATTCCTGCCCCTTTATCTGATGGCTGCCTTCCATGGAGAAAGGGTCTTTATCCCGTTTTCATCTGGGAAAGTCTTATGCAACTGTTTGCACAGCTGGTTAAATAATTCAGGTAATGGTCTTTTATCTTAGCAACATGGTCAGGACAAATTTTTCAGCCCAGGTTTAATGAAGAAATTTCCTCAGCTGGAGCGTGATCGACAGTTTCTCTCTTCCCCTTCTCCTGTTATAACTGCAGCTTTTGAGGCTTTTTTGGTGTGTCTCTTTTGTCATAACATTAAAAGGATTGTTTTTGGTCTTTTTTTGTGAACTGGCATTCAGCAAACCAGACGTGAACAATTCACCTAAATGGGCCATTCTTGACAGCCATAACTCATCTGCAAAACAACACGCACACTCGAAATGAAAATCACGGCAGGAAACGTGTCTGTTGGAAAGGGAGCTCAAAGAAATGAATCAACACCACCTTCCCTCACAGTGGCTCGCTCACTTCTGTACGGAGAAGTTTTTGATGCTCATTTTCCACTTCATCGCACAACCAGGCAAATAAGCGCGCGCTCAGTGCTTGCGCTGCCGTGAGACTGACCACCTCCACAGCCTAATCCAAAATGACTGCCAGGGACAGGTATTTGGGGGGAGCGGTGCTTTGCAGTGAAAGAAGCAATACATGAATTTAGCATGCTGGGGCCGCTGCTTTACTTTTTGCCAGAAGACTGCCAAACTTTTCACTCATGGCTGCACGGTGTTGCAATCCTCCCACACTGTGCTGTTTGCTGCGATAAGCGCCTGCTGTGTATATTCTCCTAAGGATTCACAAAACCGCAAATCCTTTCATAACTTGCATTTCTGACACACACCTTACATGCACAAGAACCTTGCACAAATAAACAGCGTTAATGATGATGGTGCTTTCTGAAAAGCTGGAAGAACAACTCCGGGGTATGCGCAAGGGCGAAGGGGCGCGCTGGGAGCCGTGGGATGGAGGCGGTGTGGCTTCAATGAGAAGCGTTACCTGGGGATGAAGCAGCTTCCCAGGGCTGGGGGTGCTCCTCAGCAGCGCATACCCTTTTGAACTGAGTGCAGCCAGTTCAAGACCGATTGAAGGGGGCTTGTCCTTATGAAGACAAAACTAAATTACAGTAGCCAGGCTTTTATCTACAAGACCTCAACACTCACCTCCCTCTTTTCAACTTCCCTGTGATGGGAATTCCCTGCGGTCCGCAGGGGCCGGACTCTGGTTTTTGCCGGGGTGTGCAGAGCCAGCTCCTGCCCTGCAGCGGCTTCCCTCGCGGTGCCTTTCATCTCAGGGCTCCCTGAGGCTGCTGGCTTGTTTCTGTGTCACTTCCCCCCACTTCTTAGCTCATCTATTACTGTACAAATAAACTGTGTGCCTTGTCGATATAAATACCAGAGTATGGCCTTTCAAATAAAAGAAACGTTGGTGTGTATATATACTTGGTATGACAGATTGTCCCTTGCTGTAAGGTCTGCTTACACTATCAGAGCTGAGTGCATAGGCCTTCAGTGAAAAAGGGACGTAAGGCTGCTCTGTTTGGCCAGACATTTTGTTCGCAGAATAAGCTGTAATGTTGCTTTTTCTCCTTAATTATTTCCCCCCCCCCTTCTGAAAGGTAGAAACTCTATGAGGGTGTTTTTACAGGGTCAGAAATAGTGGACATAATGAACTTATTAAATTACATTATGTTTGAAAAGCAAATTTAGCAAAAGGAAAGCAAAATTATATGGGCATTTTTTTTTTTTTCTTTTAGGACAGTGCAATACCAAGAAGGTAAACAAATATTGCTAGATTCAGGTTCTGTGGTTAATTTAGAATACCATCGTTATTCCTTCGGAGCACCAGTCACACCTAACCAATGCAGGCTTCAGAAGCGACAGACTCTCCCCTCTTCGGAGGGAATTAGGCAGGACTTTCAACTGCACGTGCCTTCTAGGCTCCCTAAAGAGCTGATCAGTCTGGCCTCACTGGGGACAGCAAGGCAGACCAAATCTCTTGATGAGGCTTGAAAATAAGGACTGTGCGTTCAAATACAGCACGACTGAAAATCGAGAGCCGCCTTCTCACGCACGGTCCGGAGCTGCCCTTCCACCCTCGCCACACCAGGCCCCTGTGACGTGAGCGTGAAGGAGAGCAAGCTGGCTTGGCTACAGCCTCCCTGACTGCGGTTTGACAAGGAAGATTAATGTGGGACAAGAATATTAACATGCCAACAACTGAAAAAATGGTATTATTAAGTCCCTGATAAAGCCAGAAGTGAAACAGATAGTTTCAGGAGCCTGATCAGAGCTGACTGGATTGACAATGCAGGACATTTCTGTCATTAATAGGAACACTACTATTTTTTTGCCGAACTATCTTTACTTCTAAGTGGTTTCCAAAACCACAGAGACATCACATGCTGATTGTCTTGACAGAAATCAAAGCACTTCTTCCTTTCTCATACATGCAAGATGTAATAACGTTGATATGTGTCTTCAGCGTTGCTATTTTGATATTATTACCTATTCAATGGTTTCTCAGTTCTGCTTTTATTACTTGGCCTAGTTCTAAGGACAAGGAACAGTAAACATTCAAGAATAAAGAAATGGGTAAATGTCTATTAGACGAGATATGCTACTGATATCAGACAAGTTAGGGGACACACTACAGTTCTCTAAAAAAATTCACATTGCTGTGTAATGGTATCTATTAATTGATTATTTTTAACATGGCTGCTTTGTTATTAAGCAGGACGAGTCTGAAACAGCAGGTTTGTGTGCTCCACTGTCAGCACAAGTCTTACAAGACTAAAGTCTATAACGTCATGCTGTACTATAATCACAAAATTTACTGTAAAGTTGTTACAGTTCCAGTGTAACATTTGTCCTTTGTTCTTACCTGGAATATTGTTAAGCATGAGAAAAAAATTCAATATGCTTTCCAGTCTTACAGAATTTTAAATATAGTGTAGAAATACATTGTAGAAAATGATGAGATCATAAGCTCTAGTCTTAGTAAAAGGTAGTTGAAGTTAGAAATTTAAAAAAGGTATTTAACGATTTATCTACAGAAGAAACATGGTAAGTATGGTCAGCAAGCACAACTGTCACTAAGCTCCTCTCAGAAATTGCGTGTTGCATGAAACATATTGGTGTGGTATTGATGTATCTAAGGGAAGGTTTAAAAAACCATGTCATTCTTCAGCTTGCGGCCACGCACAAATCGAACATGTCGGCTCGGTGTTTTTCCCTACGAGTAAGTTCTCTTTGGGTAGGGGGAATACTTATCTTGTTTGAGCAGAGGGAAGTGTTTTCATCGCCTTTCGGCTGGCCTTGCTTCCACGGGTCTACACGAAATGGTGAGAGAGGGTTATGCCTACTGGAGTTTCAATTTGTGCCATAGACAGAGGAGGAGAAGCACCAAATCTTGACTAACAGAGAACCAGCTAGTCCCTGAAAAGTGCTTTAAGAGAGAAATACATGTATTGCATGCTGGATTGAGACAGGCAATGTGGATAAAGAGGCACTTATGAAAGGACTGGATATCTCAAAAATATTCCCCAAGAGACAGTTCAGAGACGGTGAAGAATGAAGAGAATATGTCTTTTGTTGCTTAAGTATAATATGGGAAGATTAAAGACATTGCACTTGTAGGTCACGGTTTGCAATCAAGGGCTCATGTGATGCCACGAAAGTCAATGCAAGAATATGAAAATCGGCTGAACACAACTGTTTTAACGAGTACGGTTAATTACTTTATAGCCACTACGTTTTAGACTGATGAAGCAAGAAGCAGCAGCAGTAAAAGCAGAAGGTATAGAAAGTTGTTGACGGTAAAAGGATAAAAATATCCAAAAAGCACTATAATACAAAGGATGTTCAGAGAATGCTGTTTAGAGGTGATAAAAATCCAGATTATAATTTCGTACAAAGTTCTGGTATGTGTAGGAAAACCGAATCCAATTAGAATGAAAGCCCCAAAATTGCAAGAAAAAAGATGACTGGGCATTTTTAGATATTCATATTACTGAAACGTAAACGTGATCGAGAAATGAACACAAACAGAAACACAAATATTATAGGAAAATAAAATCCCAAAAATGTTACAGGAAATTGTATAGAAATATTAATTATGAAAACTGAATTGTGACCATCTGAATATACAGTAAAAGTGCATGTGAATTGACACTAACATTGGGGATAATTTTTATCTGATCAAAATTAAATACTTGCTTTTATCTAAATGAAATCTTTCAGTTGAAGTTCCATAGACTTTTTACAAGCCAAATTTCAGTATTTCCAAGTCAGACTCCACAAGCGACGCGTTAAGATGAAGCAAGAGGAAAACTGCAAAATATCATCTGTTCCCTGTTGCCAAATGCCGACAGTTACTGATGATGTGCCTGGTACGTGGGGAGGCTAAACAAGTCCAAGCCAGAGGCAGTATCTTACTCTGCATCACACCGTTTTAAGGAAACCGCAGCACCGAATGCATTGTTAATAAAGGCGTAATATGCAAAGGGCTGTATTCTGCAGCACGCAGTGAAAACAGATTTTTACCTGCGATCCTCCCTAGTCTATAAAATTATCATAAGGATTTCACATTCTGCATGATTTTACCACCTTTCCAGAATGGCTGGAAAGATCATTAATTTAACTGTGGCAGCAAAGTAAACTTGTAAGGGCGCTGCTTGCTAATGTCACTCTCTTTGATTTCTGTTGCATTCCCTTGGAGACAAGAATTGAGAGGGAGAGGGAGGAGGGGAGGGAGAAGACAAATGAGCTCAGGGCATGAAGTGCCCGGGGAAACACTGGATGGACTGTCAAGAGCTACAAGAGGGGATTGAGAAGAAATGCACCGCTGGGAAAGGAAAAGGCAGGGAAGCCAAACACGCCTTAGAGAAATGATGGGCGACATGGGAAGGAGCAAGATGCAAGGTAAGAAAGTAAGGAAACATAGTAGGAGGGCAAGGTCTGGAGAGCAAGAAAGAGACATGGAAGAAAGGCAGTGAATTTGCAGGGAGGAGGAGGCGGCATCTCAGTCTGGATCAGAACTCTGCCTGCTGATACTGCTCCTAAAAGGAGAGGAAGGCAAGAGGAGATAAGGCAGGAAAGAGATAAGAAACAGTGGCCACTGGAATTAATTCATGGCTCAGGGAGGAGAGCTAGAGTTTAACCAAGGGGGTCAGAGGAGGCCAAAGGAGCACACATGCAGCCGGCACCTTCCAGGGGAGCTGTGAGAGAGGAGGAGTTGTCTCTGTACAAAGAGCCTGCAGAAGCACCTGGGCCGGGATCACAGCGGGTCGGCTCCCAGGCGCCTGACACTGGGCTGACCGCGATTTGTCCTAAACCGCCTCCAAGGACTACGTGGCTGTCAGAGCTCGCCCGAGTGCCAAGCACACCAGCGCTCACGGAGACGGCAACCTCAGCAGGTGCTGCCCGGGCAGCTCAGGCTGTCTCCGTGCCCTGGAGGGATCCTCCCTCGCAGAGCAGCCTCTACCAGTTCCTCCAGCAACCTGAGGAGCACAAAGCAGCGGGAGGCTGGCAGGGCAGCAGGCCAACGATTCAACCAAAGGACTTGCCTCTAACGTCCCAGCTGAAGTTATACAAAGTAGTCGTAGCGCAAGCTGAAGGAGAGCGGCGAGGTCGTGACAGCCACTCGCGCGTGTGCTCGGCTTCCAGCGGCTCCCAGGGCGTGACTCGGGAGAGCGAGATGATTCAGAAGAAGTGGGGCTGAACAAGATGCTTGGGACCTTCTCAGAGGGATGCCTTACGCTTCTGGTCAGATTAAGTATCAGGAGTAATAGCAGCTTTTGGTCTGGAATCATTTGCCCTCTTGAGCGTTGTCAATCATTCAATTAATAGTGAGCTTTTTACCCATTTTCAGCTGAATTTAAAGCCCGGCTGGCAAGTGCTGGCATACCAGGGCTCTGACGGAGACCTGACATTGCCGGCTGGGGGGGGCAGGACCTCCTGCATGCCTGAGCGACTGCACCGGGGCACTTCAGGGGTTTTTAGGAGTTTACTTCTGATACTTCAAAAACTTAGGGCCAGAGAAAATGCTCCTTCTGTGCACCTGGCTTAGCTCCCTGTGAGTGAAAGCAGAATGGAAACTGCTGCACAAAAATAATGTCATATAGGCTAGCTAGGAAGTGTCACTTCCAAAATGCTAATATGCATACAAGTAGTTCAACTTTTAAGATTTATCTGTTTAAATGTTCGTATTGAGCATACATAATATGCAGTTATAGTTAACAGTTTCCAGCTCAGATATTTCACAATTTTAGAACAACAGAATTTGATTAGACTGATTACTCTTATACCTTGTTTAATATTATAATTTCATTACAAAACCTAATCTGGAGGACTTTCAGCTTCATATGGCTCCATTGGTTTTTTAGCATGCATGTATTTTCAGTTCTTTTTGTGAATGCTCTGTTAATATGTTTTTTATTCAGCAAGTTTTTAGACCTTCGATAACAGTTACTACGAATTTTAGTAACAGTACGTTACAAAAGTACGCATTCTTCAAATATAGTGTCAATTTTGATCAGCAGACTATAACCCTTAAAAAACCAGGAGTTTAGAAATCCACTTTGCCATAAAGATATAAAAAAATCAAAGTCTGTAGACGAATACAGAAAAGAGATTATATGCCATTCAAGTTAGTACTTACAATTTTCACTGTAAAAAACACAGGGTAAAAAAAATATTTTCTGATGTCAGTCCTCCCCTTCACACAAAGTGGAGACTAAATAAAATAAACTCTAGATTAATTAGCGTCCAGACTAAATGAAATAAAAAAGTAAACTTCTTTTGGATCTGATATTAGTGTGACTTAGTCTGTGGAAAAAAGCCATGAAAAGAAACAAGTCCAAATGCTTTAATATGTGCCAGAGCAGTGATTGCCAATTTTTGGGATGCAATGTTTTTTCAGATTCCCTCTTTTCACTAAAAAGTTGTTCTAAAAAAGGAAAAAAAAATTAAATAGTTTTCTTAAATCTGCTCTCAAGTCAGTGAGAACTCAACTGAAATGATCGAAGTTCTTTGGATCCACGCTCTGGTTATACAAACAGATTTGCACAGGAGAATAGTTAACGAAGCTATTACTGAATTGGCTCCAAAGACCGATCTTTTTATTACTAAAAACACAGTACTTTTTACTCCAATGTAACTTCTGCCATTTAAACAGATGTGTCACAACCAAAGGGTGAAACAAGCCAGTCATGCTCAGAGTTAGTTGAAAAATGACATTTCTACTCTATTGGGAATTCTAACAGTTGAAAAGTTTTAACTCTGAGTGGGAAGAAAGTCTAAATTCAGTGTGGAATATAAATTCTATCCCCTTCCCAAAATATTTTGAGAATCTTAATAATACAATGGAGTAAATAAAACACATAAATAAACCCCGATATTAAAAGAAAATGCATCCAGCAATGAAACGGAAATATTTTGCTATTACTAAAACACAACAAGGAAGCCAGAATGATTTCTTCTCCTGATTTCTTACTCTTTGCCCGACGGTTGAGGGAAACCTTTCTGTTTTAACAAGACTTCATTTTTTTCAACAGAAGACTCTTCAGCTGAAGATTTTTTAGCCCTCACTACCTACAAACATGAATATGCAAAAGCTGGGAGAGAGATACGCACACGTATCCCATGTCACTCCCACACAAGCCCTCATACGATACACAGGGTTTCCATCTATTTTGGCAATAGTAGCAGAAGCCTCTGGAAACCCAGCCTAGACAGATCTAATGTTACAAATCATCAGCACTGAAAAGCAAAGTCACAATAATGTTTGCTGATCCTAGGATAAAAAATGGCAAAATAGCCGTGTTTATATCTACTTTTTCTTCAAAAGGGAATATACAGACACAAATTTGGTCCATGGGGATTTTATGTTAAAAAGAAGTAAGCAGCTATGATGCCCGATGGATGTTTTTAAGAATGCTGTTTTGGCAGGAAAAAATAACACAGTGCTTTCTTTTCACTTATTCCCTGTAGCTTTACATAATCAGCGCAATTTTTTATTTTTTGTATTAACTTGTGCGGAGCATCACAGAAAACACAGCTGGAAGGGACCTTGAGAGGTCATATGGTGCAGCCCCCACCCCAAGGCGGGAGCTGCTCTTCCCGCGTTCGTGCTGGAAGATGTCTAATCTGTTCTTAAAGACAGCCTGTGAAGGGCAAGGGGTCGCTGTCCTTGTCTGTCTGCTCCAGGGCTCCAAAATCTTCACCGTGAAGTTTCTCCAAATGTCTAATCTGAATCTTCCTTGTTGCAATTAAACAGATTACTTCTTCACCATGGCTACGGGGAGGAGATTAATATCTTTGCTTCCGCAAAAGCCTCATACACTTGCAAATTCGGGGTGAGTGAAATTGCCTCGCTTTCTCCGTAATTATTTCAGCTTGGGAATTCTAACGAGACATTGGTTGGAGGTAATTGTTTAGGAAGTGCATAAACAGCAGCTTGGAAATAATACTAATACTTACTGAGGGGAACAGCCTGCCCTTTGGGTTCTCTGTAAGCCAGCTGGACATGACCTGCCTCAGACCAGAAAGTCTGCATGAAAGCAGATCAGGTGTGAAAGATGGCTATTTACAGACTCGGTAAATAGCAATGTACTTCATGACACACAGTACCCTAAATTCTCCCTATGATGAAAAATACAGGCCTATCAACCACTTAATAGTGAATATAATACCCACTTTTTTGCGATCACGCAGACGCCATTAAGATGCATTCAGGAGCCATCAGCTACTTCTGCAGTGCACCACAGTAGGCTATACAAAAACTACAGGCAACATGGTGAGAAATTACTGCCCTGATTAAAACTCTAGGTCCTCAATTAGCCAGTATGAATGCCAGCATGATTTAAAGTGCCTGCTGTACCCAGCAGATGCCTTAATTTCAGTAAGGGACTTCACTATCCACCAAATTGACTGCCTTGCCCAACTCGCCTGCTGGAAACAAGTGGTTGTGTGTGTCAGAGTTAAACGTGGAATTTACTCTCTCTGGAAATGGATGACTATTCCCCGCCCACCCGAAGCTGTGCTTTGGTCTCTCAGCATACAGGACAGAGCTAATTCATGAGAAGGAGAACACGTTCCCTCCCAAGCAAACAGTTTCTCATTCCTCCATGTATCCTCGCTGTGCTTCTGTGTCCTCTTGGCAGGACCTAAAAAGAGATGCAGCGGGTGCACCAATGCACAATTAAATATTACAGACGTGCGCTAATGCTTTGGGAACGTGCCCGCTGCCAAAGCCCTGCCAATTTACAGATTATTGTAAGAATACCTTAAAACTGGCAGCGGCACCATTCCACCTGCTGTCTTTGTTAGGGCTCAGCATTTCTAGCCCCGTCTCCACTTCAGGACACAATATGCAGTGAGGCAGCACCTGCTGCTCTCCTGTCTCTGACGGGCATATGTAAAGGCTGGAGAGTAGATACAGGTGCTCAGAGTCCTCCTGCACACTGCCTCAGCCAAATGTACGCTGACAGAAATGTGAAGTTATCTCGGAACACAGATGTTTGGCTTTGCTGCCACTGCCTGACACCGGCACTTTATTTTCTTTATCATGTGTGTTGAATTGAAAGCTTTTTTTTTTTAGGCCCTGACCTTGGCAGCGGTTGCTACTGCATTTCATCATAAAGATAGGAGAAAAGAAGATGAAAAAAAAAAAAGAAAAGGAAGAGGAACTTACTGGATTTTCCTGATGCCCTTTGTAATCCTGAATACTTCAGCTGAGGGCCCTCTAACACTTTTTACTTATCATACTAACTCTACGTCTTCCACTCCTTCACAGACACATTTTTACCCACCCTTAGCATGTCTTTCATGTGATTTAAAAATACAGATATTTTTCCAGTTGACAGAGATGACTGAAAAAAATCTGTGTTAATTCTACATCTGCTTTTAAGCTGCATTTTTGTTACGTTTTGTTTGGTGTATCAGTTTGTATTTCAGCTCATTTGAGGATGAAGTTGCCTATAAAACCCGTACGTGAACTCTCAGGTTCTACTAGTTTATCTGTAAATTGTCATGACCTTCCTTAGTCAATATAATTGAGGTATCTGTAAAACGTTTTGCTAAAGGTGGTTATGAACAGGCACTGATGACTTAATGACTGTAACACAGGGTAAAGCAATTCACTGAAAAGACTTTTTCTGAGGCTGGTAAAATTACAGGTCCTACTGTTCCACTAATACCTCTCGCTCTTGTGCTCGCACCTGTACACCGCACGGCGCTGGTGGTCTCTGCGTTTTCAGTTTATTCCTACAGGGGTGACATTTCCCCCCCAGCCCACATTTCTTTTCTCAGCTTCCTCTGCCCGAGTCCATCTGTCTGAAAGCCTGCCGTGTCATCCAGGAGATCCTTCCTGCGCGTTCGCCACTCGGTGAAACACAACCTTTACAACTTCAAAAAAATACCCACCCAGTCTTTTTTTTTGGGTAAAAGACTACGCAGACATGTTTTTACTTAGAAAAAAGAAAGAAAAAAATATTGAGCAGTGAAGACAAATTTCTTGTCAGTATTTGCTGCAGAACAATGTCAATCTAATGAGCAAATGGGATGAAAATCTAGTTTTT
The DNA here is from genome assembly GCF_965183815.1 of Platalea leucorodia. NCBI lineage: Eukaryota > Metazoa > Chordata > Aves > Pelecaniformes > Threskiornithidae > Platalea > Platalea leucorodia. The sequence goes on along the minus strand of NC_138828.1, from coordinate 49,851,717 downwards.
GATGCAAATCTGCAAAATCGTGGTTGCCTGAGTTACAGCTTTCTTGACAAGAGTGAGATGTCTCACCGTTATTTCAATACATAAAACAGAAATTCAAAATAATGACTTTAAAATTATTCAGACCCAATGTTTAGAAGAAGTCAGACAGAGGTAGACAGCATGAGAAACAAAAAGTATCTTTCTGTGCTTTTTGTTATCCAGGGCCATCTTTACAGTTACTTCATCAGTCTCCTGAAATATTTGAAATGGTACTGTGTAACTCAATAAAACTATAAGGCACCTGACTTTATTACTTACTCAAAAAAAGTGGTCCATCCAGTCTCATCACTTTTAGTTGCCAGAAGCCCACTGTTGCCATGGTAGGTAAATAAGACGAGCTCCTGCCCTTGTGCAGTCATGCTTTTCAAACATCCGTTAGTGCCGATCGTCAACCAGATGACTTGGTTATCAGGAGAGACCACTCTCACTGGCATCCGGTTGGGATCCCGTCTGATACGAAGAGTGTTCCCATTGCTATCCGTTACCGCAGTAATATCATTGTCATTGCTGTAGCTAAAATTGTACAGATAGTCTCCGGTGACTAAACTCACCGTGTACTGGTGAGTACCATTGACATCAAAGATGTAAAGCTCTTGGTCAGTTGGAGAAGCAACTTCGTAAAAGTTCACTGAATTCAGTAAGGGTTTGTTCTTCGACACAGCCCGTATCCGAATATTTCCCAGGTCAGCAATATACAGCGTGCCATCCGGAGACACAGCTAAGGAGGAAGGGGCATTAAGCTTGGCATCTTTAGCATAGCCATCTCCATTTTGGTAACAGTCACAGTTGACGTCATTTTTGCAATCGCACTCTGAGGGTATTCCAGCAACTAATGAGATCTCTCCATCCGTTGTGACCTGTCTTATCCTATTAATCTTTTTTTCATCGGTTTCTGTAATGTAAAGCACCCCACTGTAGGAGACGGCAATGGCGGTTGCTGACTCTAGCGTGGTCTGTACAGCGTGCTTCCCCACCGTGTACTCCACTCCAGGAACCTGGCAATGCATTGGCCTCCCTGCAGCAATGCGAACCTGACGGTTTTCAGTGATCTGCAGAACTACGTTGTTATCCAAAACATAAATGGAGTTATCCATCGGGTTGATAGCTAAATCTGTAGGCCATTCCAGACGAACCTTAACAAAGAGAAGTGTTTTGTTGAACAGTTAACCAGTGCAGATTAAATGAATTAATTCACCTTCAGTTTTAGACACTGCTGTACAGATATTTTTCAGCTGCTGTAACCAATCATGACAAAAAGACTTGTATGGAAGTACAGGCAGCAAACTAAAGCTTTTCAGGGAGGCAAGGGGAACAATGTTCAGACATCTATTTTATTGAAAAAAAGCCAGCTGCATTGGAACTATCATACAGGTGGTATTTCCCCTCCGATAAATGCTATACTTTTCTGTATCACAAATGCATAAAGAAAAATAGAGACAGATATCAAAGTCTAAATACGTACTTTAAGGACAGTACTCATCTTTTATTCTTGTAATAGCAAAACCAACTCACTACCTTCCAGATTACGAAATACCGTACTGTGCTCCATTTTTAAACATACCACTAGTGATGTCCCTTCTTACCTACACAAGCTTCTTGAGACAAATAGAAAAATATGTTCTTTTCTATAGATCCTCTCGTTCACTCCAGTAGGCTAAGGATGTTAGTGATTCAGAAAACATCAATGTGCCAAGATAGTTCTAACAGATCTGCCATTCTCCCAGTATTTACTACCAGACTTAATGTTTCCTGCTGATAGTTTTGCTGTTCTAAACTTAACTGAACTTTATGGGCAGAAAAATTGAATACAGCAGCATTTATAGCTAAGAGAATACACTGCGATTCATGCCCTTGGAACAGGTTTCTTTCTCTCCAAATTCTGCTGTTAAATATCCGTTACGCACTCCACCCAGTTTTATTTTAAGGGGCAAGAAAGCTGCGTTTGCACTTCTGGCTCCAGCGCAGCTTTCCAGATTAGCAGCAGCTAAAATGTACCTGGCTGATGTGCATGCTGGTATCACAGGTTAGAGGTCGTGCTGAGGTCAGGTCATTGGAGCCAAGCAAAGTAGATATTATTCCGTTCTGATCCACTTTTCTGATCATGGTCCCATCAACAAAGTAGATTAACCCGTTCTTGTCAATTGCTATTCCTTTAGTGAAGAGAATAAAAATTAGGTTTTTGTACTAGCAGTGAATATATTATCTCTAACTAAGGGCGTAAGGGCGTGTGTATCTAGTAGAAATTAAGGGCAGAAAATATGGTCTTAGGCAGAAGGTAGTAAAAGAGCTTGTGAACGTATTTTGCATAATAAACCAATATTCAGTATGAAATCTACTACTGTTGATCACATTTGCTGTTCATTTGCTGTTGTGTGTTGAGAAGGGCCTAGCTTTTAAGTTAACCTGAAAAATGGGATAAGTGGGTCCAAAAGCAACATTGATTTTAAATCTTCACCATTGCCTGCCAAACACGTAATTTAAACAAACATTTAAAAATGCTCAATAACCACGAAAGCCAAATATCTCCTAAAAAATCAGCCCAGGTCCCCTGTAGCTCTCTTCCTCAATGGTCTTTCCAGTTGGAAAAAAAGACTCAAAACCACATTTTTGAGCCAACTACTGGGTTCCGTAATTAAACACGCTCACGCCCCCCGGCTCTCAACTTCTGCGTTATTTTGGAAGTTACAGAGGGATAACTCTTTTTACCTTTAGGGCTCATGAGAGTTGCCTCCACCGCCTTGCCTCCATCACCACACCTTGCCTCATCAAACGGTAGGCACTGCTCCCCTGTTCCTCCTATTATCTCCACATTTTTGGTCAGGTCTTTTGCACCCGTGAGCGACTTGGGCCGATAAATCCTGCGCGTGTTTGTGTCGGAAACGTACAAATCTCCCGTCACAGGGTCGGTTGCGAGGTAGTATCTGTGAGCTGGGTTGTTGCTGTAAAATGGATTTATACATTGCACATGCTGTAACTAATTGCACCTAACATTGGATCAAGAAGAAAAGGCTTCAGTTCCTATGCAGTGTGCAGTAAGGCATAAAGAGTTAAAAACCAGGGTGATGCTCTAGGCGTACGCAGCACAGGTCTTGGGGTCCCAAACCCTTTCTTGGCTCTCATTTCTCGCCTGTGTCACAGGCAGTCCAACCTAGACTACTTGCCCTTTTGGGACAGAAGATCCGTTTTGTTCATGATGCTCGCAGGCCTGTCCTACGCTCCGTCATTAGAGACAGCCCCTGTCTCTGCAATAGGCCAAATCAAAATGCTGGAGTCTTAACAACTCCCAGGCTTTCTGGGAGCCTCGATCCAGTTCCAAACTTTGCAGCAGGACCCCAGCCCTCGCTTAGACTTTGTCGCTGTTATCATCCTATCTGTTTTATTATGCTTTCTATAAGGCTGCTGGGGTGCATGGTTTATATAATTCATAAACAGATAAGGCAGAGTTCATATTATTAGTTCAGAGGCAAGAGATAAGACATCCTTCATAAGTATTTGTTTAATCCACTGCTTTCAAAGACGTGATACGCATGATTTAACGCATTAGGAAATGTCATCTTTTCCACCAGAGCACCGAGCGGAGCTTTTCCGTTCTTCTTCACTCAGAGTCATATTTCAAGTAACTGTACACATTGGCACAAAGCCGCTAACTATGCCAACACAGCCTTTATTACAGTGAAAATATATATTGCTAACCATTTTCCCAGAAACGTACATTTTGCCTCTCCACTGGTGCCACATAATTGAGAATTACTGTCTTTTCTCCCCTGCTGGTGAAAAAACCAGCCCTGGAGAGTACCTTTTGGGTTGATATATTATGAGGTAGAAACTTAACCCACTACAGCTGGGATTCCTGACCTAATTTATGGCACGAAGAGCTGAAATAAGGTCATGTAAATACAGGAGGTAATTTCAGATGCTTTCCTAATGGATTGAAGCAGAGTGTCAGAACAGTCAGTCCCACTTTGGATGTTTGCAAAAGCGCTGCTTAAACAGATCTACCAGTCTTGGTGATAGCCAAACATCTGTTCGCAGAACGCTATACTTCACGTTTTGTAAATACATAACTGTGCTAATGTAACACATTTTTATGTACTGCCACTTGGAAAAAGCAACAAGAGACCAACAGGAACAACTTGTGAACAAATTATGTCTTTTAGCAGGGACAGATTTTTATAGCTATCCAATTACAAAAACACAGAAAAAAATGTGTTGCATAAATAGGATTTTCTTTGGTTTTAAGACTTTTAACATGTTGGTTCAGAAACCAAGTGAAGCAGACTAGTGAAATCAAATACACAGTGATTAGCACCTCTTAAAAAGCTCTGCTACAGAGCCGAGTGTTGTACAGCATGTCTGAAAACAATTAAATGTAGGCTTACTTTAAATTTCTGGTTGTTAGAAATCTATTATTGCCAACGTGCTAAATAGTTGAAAGGTATTTTCGAAACCTTAATTTACGCAGAGATCATTTAATATGATCACTATGTAGTGTTATTTATACCTCTGCAATTAAATTATACCCATTTACATGATTACTTTGGTCTTTAAGAAACTTTGCAGACACTTCAAATATAAACACATTGCAAAATGTGAAATGTGCAATTAAATTTTATTTCATCGTAATTTAAAATAAAGTCCTTCCTTATACTACTAAAATGTAAATTAAAGTACTTCTCTTCAACTCATCTAACATTGCCTCAATCATATTTTTCAATTGTTGGGATAAACAGTCATCAAATCAATAACTAAATAATTTATGCCTAACACAATTACTTCTTTCTAAAAAGAATTTTTCAAGCTGTTTTCTTCATAAATATGAAAACATTTCTACGTTTTAATTAATTCCAGCAAAAATGACAAAGCTGTTCTTATTTGGGATGAGTTCTCACAGTAGGTAGTGTATCCTCATCAAAACAAAAAAATTCAGCTGATAATTTAAGGTTATTGTCTCATCTTATAAAAAAAAAAAACAACAAAGTTTGGGAGTGCATAGGATTTACTATTGAATCAATATAAACTCTCCAATTTGTCATGCATAGATGTCTAATGGCTCCTTTCTGAGACAATACAACAGGCTTAACTTCAGCGTTTCTTTTCAAGTGAAGGTTAAAAAACGGAGGTAGCTTTAGCCGATAGAAAAACCTTATTAACTCCCAGGAGCAAGGCACAATTTGAGGAACTGAGTAACTGTCCAGTGAAAACCATGTTTGTTTTCTAGCCAGAAAACATCTATGCGCACCATGCGGATCTCAAAAAACAAATGCAAAGAAGTAAAATCCACAGTCAGTGACTCCTTGACTCATTCAGTATCGCCTAATCGCTGCCTGTAGCTCTGAAAAACATGCAGTTACATACCAACATGGGCTCCTATAAAGACAAATGACTACAAATTAACTTGTTCTGTTTATGCCAAATTATAGTAACAGTGCCTCGAATCTGAAGTGCGCACACACGTGCGCAAATACACACACACACACGCACAGAGCTGTAATGATCTCTTTCCCATTGCATAATTTTATCTTGCTTACACCAATCTTTTGATTCTTCAGCTGTCAGATCACCTACTTCACTCTCCATGCACGAATTTTTAAAAAATACTCTTCCTGCTTCAGTCCCCCTCTCTCTCCCATTCACTCTGTGCCTTCTAAACCATATACCCTCAAAGCTGTTTTTAGGTTTGGCTAAACTTTTTTCTGGCTCTCTACAGACTTGGGATACCGCTATAGCCTACAAATGACCTCCCTGTCTTCAAAGTCCTTCTAAAAATTACTTCTTCCATGAATGCCTATCAGCATTAATCACCCACAGGCAGCAGTGTGTATAAAGACATCAGTTCAGCTTTGATATTGAAAAAATGTTAGGTCACTGGTACATGAGAGGATAAATTTGATCTGCATTGTCTCTCTAATTTAGAGTACAGGCTCCTCGAGGTGGGAGGCACATCACTCTCTGTGCTGAAGCACTGTGTTTATAGGCGAGGAGAGTTCAATGCTTGAATAGATAATAGATCTGAACTAGTATTTAGCCTTGTTCATTAGTTTTACTTGGGGAATGCATATTTTAGCGCATTTTCTTAGTTTCGATACCTAGCAATTATATATTGCAAAGTGGTCTGTTGAGGGCTGTCGTGCAAACCGCAATTTAAATAGAAAATCTCCTCAGCATTTCACAGGGCTCTGCACGACTTCACACAGGCAAAAGCACCTATTTGGTCTCACAGTGTGTCCTTAAGCTGGGGAACCCATGGCCACAGGATTTGGTGGATCCTAGAAGATTACACGTGTTAAATAAAAACCAGCTAAATTAATAGAATAAAAAGCTGTCAGGGGATATTAAGCATACAGATGCTACTCTTGGCTTAGGATGCCCCTGAGCAGCAAACCCCTAAGGCTAAGAGTGGACGCTGGGAAAATGTTGTATGATGGGAGAGAAAACTCAAACTCATAGCAGAGCGTGCCGGGCTGCACAGTGGGCTCCACACCTCCTGCCCGCTGGCTCCACACCCGCTCCGGCACAGCCAGTTCTGCACGGTCCTCTGCCTCTCCTTCTGCCTCAGGAGGGACCCCCACTTCACAGCAGATGTACGAGCCCATGAAAATGCTCTTACGCTAATTTGTGCAATATGATTGCAATTTCGCTACCCAGAGCTTCTGCATGTGTAGGCATGAATAAAGGAGAAAAGCTTCGGTGTTCTCCCTCACCAACTTTTCTTACATGCAGGGATCTAGTTTCTGAAACGCCGCAGTTGAGCCTGTGACCGCAGTTCTGCCAGAGGTAGAAGAGGGCGTCGCTACTAAACCACAGCAAGACAAACCTCGCTACGCGTCCGTTCCTTAATCCCATTTGTCCATTCCAAATTCCCATTTTGAGTATTATTCTGTATTCCATACATTTGCCAAGACAATGTCTTACCCAGCTGTAATCACAACTTTGTGATACCACAAGGGATATAATTCTTTTAAAAGTAGTGGAACAAATGCAAATTAAACGTAATAATGAAAACCTAAAACCACCAAATAGAAGAGATTGCCTCTGAGTCACACCTGAAAAATAACATAAAACCAGCTAGACTGTGCATCAACTCCCAATTCTGATCATTAGTGCCGATGCAAACACCTTATTTAGTCATGGAATTTTTTGCCTAATATGTTTGAAACATACTTTTTTAAACATAAACCCCTTTCTCATAAAGAAGTATGTCCAAATCAAAGTGAATTTAAAAAACAGGAGAACTGAGATATAGCTCTCCAGGATTTGCTGAAAAACAAGGAGGGAAAACAACTGGCAGCAAAAAATGGAGAGCAAGGCACCAGCGGGGCTGCAAAGCCCTGTAATTAGCAGTTCCACCACAAAGTCTTGCAGGGTTTCATGTACCCAGCAAGATTTTAGCGTAACTCTGTTTTTGTCGCCTTATCAGCGCCAGCTGCTGTGGCACAGCAATTCTAAGCATCCACCTTCTTCTCTTCTGGCCTTGCCACTATTGTAGCGATACCAAGATGGAAAAATGCTGTACTACAATCCTTCTGATTACTCTTGTTTTTATGACCAGTCTTACGAATCTTGGTGTACTTTAAAATCTTAACTCCTGGAGCGGTGTTATTATGGGACAATTTCAACTCTCATTATTAAGGGAAGTTCACCTTTAAAGAAACAAATCTGTTAAACGTGAGCCGGAAAAGACTCAATATCAAAAGGCTAATGAAATGAACTCACTTCATACTTTTGTAATTTTATTACTTATGCGCCATTCTCATCATATTTGGGGTATCTGATTAATGAGTGAGTTTTGACAGGATCAGTAAAAGTGCTGCCAGCAAGGAACAGGAGTGAGCAGAGGTGAGGGGACAGCAAAGGAGGGCATACGCAAGCATAAAAAGAAGCTTGACTGTGGACAGAGAGTGATGAGAAAAGAGGAACTCGTATCCGAAAGGACGATACAGCCTGACAGCTGACATAACTAAAACATATGAACTCATTATTTTTGAAAAATACTCCTCTTTTCTAATAATACATCTCCGAAATGACTTCTCCATTATAAGCATTCATTTGTTAAAAAAAGAAAAAAGAACAGTTAGAAAAATATAAATCTTCTTTAAGGAATGCTTACCTATGTCTAAAATCTTTATTTCTTGGTGGGAGCAAGTAAAAAAGAACAGAAAAACATTATTAGAAAAACATTCAGAAAGGATGTTAAAAGATGAAAAGAAGGCAACATTTACATCTATCATTAGTGAAGTGGTGAATGAGCCTCTGTTGTCCATTCGTGTCGACTACGTAGGTTAACTCTTAACATCCACAGAATAATTACTTTGGGTAGATTAAATTCTCACAGTTCAGAGATGTTTTACCAGGGTAACATTTTTTCACTTTAAATACTTTTTCAAATGTATTAAAATCTTTTGACTCAACTTTTTTTGTTCCCAAAAGCATTTGGAAACTCTAACCTACACAACATCAGAAATCTGTTCCATGCTTTAGTTTGCAACAGTAATTCACAACTCCAAAAGTCTGAGATGAGAAAAAAACATACCTTAGCTCCAGAACACTAGTTACATTTCCAGATGGGAATATCCGCCGAACATAGTTGAAATCCCCCACGTAAAGACTGCCATCTATCCCACAAGCTAAGGCAACTGGAGCCAATAATTTATTACCATCAGCTTGACCATTACAACTTGGACAGGAGATGCTGCGTCGTCTTCCATTGCCCATAATGCTACTAACAACTGGGGGTTGCTGAGATATAAATTGATTTTCACCATTTCCTTTGTAGAGGATTCCTGGCAGGTAATATAAAAAACACAAAATAAAAAATAGTTTATAAAAACTTTGAATGTCTGTACACAAAATGATGCATAAGTTTTCTAAATATTCTTTTAGTTGATTAATACAATTTAATGGACTTCTAATTGTTTCAACACCGTATTTTTCTCACTACCACAGAACTTTATTAAAACATTTATAGTTATATTTAAGTCACAGACACACTAAAATACACACAAAGCATTGAATTATCTTGTCCACAAAATGTAGTAGAAACACTAAATATACTAGCATTTAAAACCCAAACAAGTTTTCCATCATTCTTATTTTTAAATGTTAATAACTTTAACAGTTATAATTCAGAATAGAAACTGTTATGTTGAAGGAAATGCAAGGTGTACTGAATGATATCGAGGTCTGCGTTCCTAAATCCTTACAGTTTTGCAATTCCTCAGAAATGACTGGAATTTTAACTGTGCATATATTGTAAAAAAGAAAAAAATATATATTTTCAAATTGTATTCCTGAAGTCCTACTATAACTAATTATGAATATGATGTAAATGTAATCTAAAGTGGGTTACTGCTGCGAATTGTAAATATTAATTAAAGAGCTACTTCAAAAAGTTGGAGATTGCCTCAATTTTACATTATAAAAGACTCTTTACTCAGCTCACAATAAAAATGTACCTCTGGCAACAAAGTCTGCCTCAATACCATGTCTGCAGATATACGCAGTTATTAAAAATGTCAAAACAACAAAAAAAATGTGGTGCCAGGCCAACCTGCCTCTTAAACTTAATTCTGCTTTGAGGCATGAAAGGAACAATAATTTTGTGAAGACAAAGCAATGTGCCAGCAGTATTTTTCTTCCTTATAGCCTCCATAGGAAATCTGAGAAGAAAAATGCATGCTTTATGTTAAATCTTCAGTCTTAGGGAAAAAAGTGTGAATTTACAGTGTGTTAAAATGTTGCCAGGACCCTCATTATTACATCTCTCAATGAATCCATCGAGGTGTACTCTACAAATGGTCAGCTATTATGGTTTTACTCATAAGTCACAATATGTCTTTCCGTGGTATAATCCACATAAACCACATGTCACTTTGTACTTTAGAGTGATACATGTTTTATTGATCGTGTGCCCAGAGTTTCAGAGGCAGTTTGGGGCTGAGGGATACATTTCTCTTTAGAGATGCTTCGAAGAAATTTCAGACGTATTCCTCTTTCTCTCCTCACCCCCAAAATGCACTCTTTATACTGAAAGATATGAAAACAAATACTTTGTTTTCCTCTTTAAATGTTTTAGGTGTCTTCACTACTTTTTAATGTTATAAAATTTAGGAGATTATAAACGTAAAATCAATATACGTGATAAAATCGGGAAGAATGAAAATCGTTTCTGGAAACCTAACGGCAAGTATCTAAATAAGTAATCTAAATCAGAAGAGGGAGAATGTATTTTTCATGAATAGTTAAAGCCAGAATGCATTAACAGTATACGAAATCCCCTCTCCTATGATTACATCATTTATGACAATCATGGCACCATAATTTTGCCTCAAATAGCTGAGTTCTATAATTTTCATCAGAGGAATTCTACAAGTCAGCACAGTGCACTATTGCACCTGATTTATTCTGTCATTACCTTGAAAAATTGGTCCTTCACGTTTCTCCTCTATTATCACAGACTAAAAGATGTACATTAGACTATTTACTGCAGTAGCTCGGGATGTCCGTACAAACACTGTCTGCACTCTCCTCTGAATAAATTTCTCCAGCTCATCCACCTTGTCATTACAACTCTCCACTTCGTTTATTCAATTAGACACACGTCACTTTGAAAAGTCATTACTTGTCAAATGTACTCTTGAACATAATTTAAAGCCACCATCAATCTACCTTGTGAACAGAATCAATCTTATATATATATTTATAATTATAGCTCCTCACATTTTTAGATGGATTACCCTACAATAATTTGCACAGGAGTTTTTTGACATTTTAAATTAGGTACAATGACACCTTTTCCCTTGATTTGGTTACCTTGTTTTTCTACCAGTCAGAAGAAATGCTTTAGGGGGTGATTAGCATATCACACAAAATAAGCTCCTGTACTAGTGGGAGACCTCCAAGGGACACCAGGCACTGCAGAAGTGACGTTCTTCCCGCTCGATTACTTCTGGGCTCCTCCTTTGCATAAAAATCCAGTGCCACCAACTCCCACCTTCAGCCATGCGACTGCTTATTTCACCTCTCTTACATGCTTCCAGCCAAATTTTTCCAGATTTCCTTCTGTTCAGTGTTGAGCTGGGGTTTCCTTAGCATGGCACCCTCCAGACAGCTGCCGAGTAGCACACTGGACAAATTTACCTTGGCGCCACGGCACAGTTCTTATAAATGTGTATTGCTTCTCAACTTCCCACTGAAATTAAGGAATACTCTCTCACTAGCAACTGGAGTCTGGCCTGAAACAAGGGGCACAAGTGCCCTCGCTGCCTCAAGGCAGCGTCATTCGTCACCTGCTGTGTGCTGAGCCGACCACAGCATCCCGGGGAGGATTCACCTCAGGGAAGGATTTAAACGGGAGGAGAGTGTAAACGAATGCTTATCCCCCAGAAGAGATGGTACCCATGTGCTAACTGCTCCCACGAGCAGCCGTGCCGGGACTGGGGATATCATGACATGAAGAGGAACACCTCCTGTATAAATGAGGGATTTAATATTGGGAGTGAACAGCTCTCAGTTTGGCAGGGATGTCTCTTGTTGCTGTTTAATTTTCACTCATTGTGAAAACTGGAAGTGAAAACATTGTTCAACATACTGTTAACATACAGTTAATCCCAATAACAATGCTGACACATACAATTACTTTAGAAATAGTATCTCCTTAGCAACACTCAATTTTTAAAAGCAATTTCAGCATTTTTGGGTTGGGTTTTTTTTTGGTATGCATATCTAACCCAGGCTGACACTGTTAGATGAAATTATTAATGCATATGTATTTAAAGGATGAAGAAACATGACACACTGTAAAGCTCAAAGCATTTACTATATGCAAAACATTCCATAAGTTCCTTTTTTAAAATAACAAAGCAAACATTTTAAAAGTTAGAATGAGATACCTAAAGCGCAGGGCAGTTGAGTATTAAAATTAGCAAGAAGAAAATTAACTCCTTACCATTCTGAACATCCAGTACATGATGTTTATCCAATGTCCAGCCACCCATGTTGGAGGCATCCAGTTCATAACCCTGCAAAATGGCAGTCCGCTTTTCCCAGAGCGTTAGATCCAAGCAAGACTCATATTCATAACCTACAGACACTGAAAAAACAGTAAATTTCCTCATTAAGAATAGGATCTCGTTCAGAAGAAGAGTTTAAAGAATGTGATTTCCTTAAACTCTATCTGTTCTTCTGCTTTCCCAGACTACCTGAAAATCCCTATGGCTTCCTTAGATGTATTGACAATCATAGAATCACAGAATGCTTTGGGATGGAAGGGACCTTCAAAGGTCATCTACTCCACCCCCCCTGCAATGGGCAGGGACATCTACAACTAGATCAGGTTGCTCAGAGCCCCATCCAGGCTGACCTTGAATGCTTCCAAGGATGGGGCACCTGCCACCCCTCTGGGCAACCTGTGCCAGTGTTTCACCACCCTCATCGTAAAAAAAGTCTTCCTTATATCTAGTCTGAATCCACCCTCTTTTAGTTTAAAACCATTACCCCTTGTTCTATCACTACTGGCCCTGCTAAAAAGTCTGTCCCCATCTTTCTTATAAGCCCCCTTTAAATACTGAAAGGCTGCAATAAGGTCTCCCCGCAGCCTTCTCTTCTCCAGGCTGAACAAGCCCAGCTCTTTCAGCCTTTCCTCACAGGAGAGGTGTTCCATCCCTCTGATCATTTTTGTGGCCCTCCTCTGGACCCTCTCCAACAGGTCCGTGTCCTTCCTGGGCTGAGGGCCCCAGAGCTGGAGGCAGTGCTCCAGGTGGGGTCTCACCAGAGCAGAGCAGAGGGGCAGAATCACCTCCCTCGACCTGCTGGCCACGCTGCTTTTAAAATCCTAATCAGAATTCCAAAATCCTTTGAAAAACCATCTTGTGTTATTGAAAGAATTTTAGTTATTAAAAGTAAGTGCATTAGGACAGGTACAGAGGAAAGCCATTTTCTGAAGTACGTCAGAATGCTATTGTGCTCTAAAGTACCAGGAGCACGCAGACTCAGTACCATACTGTATACTGTCCTAGGCTGAGGGCTACTTCCTGGGGAAGAACTAGAAGTGAAAAATGACTGTGGTTTCTTTTTCCTTTTAAAGGAATTTTTTTCTTACAAGTCAAAGTCTAGATTAGTATTTTCTAATATATTTTAATATCTCTTGTTATTTCTCATCTTATTCTGCTAAGCATTTTCTACTTAATGGATACAAGTATTTGAGATGTGCTTCCCTATTTTCAAGACAACAGTAAAAATGCAAAAAACCCTCCGTAACACACATACCAACAGCTTCAGATAATCCATAGACTCTCTGGTTGTATGCATCAGTTTTATCCCATATGAAAGTGTAAGCCAGATTTGGGGATGCGGGAAACCATTTTTGGAAAAGTCTTCCCACCACTGCCACCATAAGATGAACCTTCATTAAATTAAATGGTATAACAGATTGGGTCATAGTAATCTTCAGAACAGATTTATATCCTGCAGCCCTGGAGCTTAAGTATGATAACTTCAAATCGGTTCCTGGTATTGTCGTTTCTTCATGAAGAACCTATGCATTGATAAGAAAAAATACAGTATTTGAATGATTTTGAAATTAAACAGAACAATGCAGCTACCATAAAAGGAGGCCTGACATGATGCCACACGACAATCCATTAGCAGGTATCATCTAAATCCGGCCTTCATTTAACAATGTAAAAATACATAAATAAATAACAACATTTCACCTTTTTTTCTGAAAAGCGAAGTCTAAATTCTTCGTTACACTGAAGCTTCTTAGTTGATACTTTGTGCTGAAGGATTCCAAAGATCTCTCCTTTATTTTTATGGGGGAAAGGAAGCATGCAGGAGAGGGAAAACATTCCCAACTGCTTTTTCCAAAAAGGGCAAAAAAGCATCTTTCATCTAAGTGAAAATAGCCCTTTCACATGCTGCCACGCATGTCCCAACTCACGCGTAATAAAGGCAGTAGAGCCTCTAAGCACTGCAAAGCTTCAGATTTGGGTTGGGATGTCTAATTGCTCCTGTAGGAGCAGGAAGGACTTTTAGGTGGTTTACTATTTGCATTACCTGTGGATTGTAAATACTTTGAACTAGAGCATTCTTCCATTTATTTTGAAGACAGATAAGTAGGATGCCTCAGGGAAAGCTCTTCCATATTTCCTGATCAATATTCACTACTCAGACATCAGCTCACCACTTTCTCATTTCAGAGAGGTGCAATGATTCAATTTCATTTTTAGGAGGCTCCTCCCCCCCTCTGCCTCGCCTTTTCCTCTGAGCTGAGGAGCTTTTGTGGGTGATGGATGGATGTGAAAGGTTTCTGTGTATCGTGGATGAAGACAGCCTATACTGTCCTATACTTCAGTCAGGACATAAACACAGAGAGCCAGCACTTCAGGTGAACAGCTATCAACTATTGCAGCTTATTGGGAAAAAAAGAAAAAAGAAAAAAGTATCTAGACACATTTATAAAGATAATGTTTGGTGGGAAGAGAGGGCAAAGGATGCTGAAGCACAAGCCCAGAGCCTTGGTGCTGTCAAAGGAGCACTCTTGGGGAAGTAGATTTGGAAAGCTTTATTTTACTTTCCTGTCTCCTCATCCTAAAGTCTGAAGACCAAACACTAATTTGTATTAGTGGAAAACAGACTTCAGGGAGAGCACTGTCACAAATAATAGGCTTGAGACTTCAGTGTGATCAAAAGCTGGCTACTAAATAAGTAAATACTAAGTTAGCTCTCTATGCTAGAGAAATACTTGGACACTGCTTTTAAACAACTGACTGTGTGGAACAGGGTCAAATAATGTGGTTTATGCTCTTGAGGAGGGCAAAAGGTGCTACACCATCCTCTATGTTAGCACTTTTGCTGGGATATAAAGAAAGATTTATACGGTATTAATTATACCTATCTCCTTCGCAATAACAGTAATAAAAAATCAGAAATAGCATTTTGACTCATTGTCTGACACGAATGGTTATTTACATCTGATATATGTAGGCATGCAACTCTTCTTCTCCAGTAAGACTATAATAGAGCTGTAGGAAGTAAAGGAGGAATTGGAAGATACCAGACAAATTCAGATTTAAAAATTCTTAATTCTTCATCTTCGACTGTTTCTTTTTTCCCTACCAAGAACCTGCCATCACTGAGAAGAAACGACAAGCAGTACCATCACTTGGAAGGAGGTGAGAGTGGCATCATTTGTGTTTGTAAATCTAGTCTGCTCTCCCTCAGTCTAACATACTCGCAGTATATAAGCCAGAGAACAAGCAAGTCTTTTCTACGCAAACAAACCCCCCCTCTCTCTAGAGAGATAAGTGATTGTGAACATATTCCTTTTCTAAGACTTTGAAGGAAAAACACAAACCACCTAGGAACAAAAGACAAATTCCTCCTCAAGGCATCAGCAGGATTCTCATATAGCGCACATTAAAACTAGTCTAACAGATGGAGGTCTCTGTAAGCAAGAGGAGAAAAAGAAATAATACCCTTGTAATAGGACACAATTTAATGGACATCACTGGTCTCCTGTTACGACCATTGCTTCTGTTACAACTGCAACTGTGGAAAAGCAGCGTTAAACACTTAGGTGGTCTTCCAGTACTCTTGGCTGAGATAACAGGCGATAAAGAGGACACCTTGAAGTTTCAATTTCCAAGAAATTCCACTGTGTATTTGGATTACTATCAAATTAGAAACTAGGACACTCACACAGTTCTCAGCGAGGTTTAAAACAAAATCCGAACCCCTGTTATTAGTTTCTGCAGAAACCTCAAATATCTGCTGGAAATCTGACTTAGAACTTCCTTCCTTCCATAAAATATCCCCCATAGTAACTTATTTTCTTGAGAACTTTAGAAAGGTAGAGGTAAGGTTACGCATCTCAATCTCTCTCCCAGAATCAAGCATTACAAAGAGAATTAAACAGTTTAATGTTCATCCGAAAAGTTAAATCATCAGGCACAGCAGAGAGCATCCTATGGGAGCCGTGACAACACATCAATTGTAAAGCAATCAGGAAAGTCACTGGGTATAAAAGTCACATCAGGAATCACCAACACAACCAAGCTGTCTGTACTTTACCTTTTCCAGATAGAGTATCAAACTACCTTCAGAAAGGCTGATACCCTAAGGGGACTGAGTTATAGCCCACCAGATTCTAATGGTTGACATTTATGGATGATCAAGCTTCTTGGAAGGACAGCTATGAAATATTTAACCTACAGGACTGAGATAAGGGTCACCTCAATTTTCACAAAGACAGAGTTTGTTGTCCTGGAAGTTCAAGCTGGTGACTGAGTCACATAAATTGTGCAGGCCTCCTCGTCTCTCCTGGCCAGCAGGACTAAAGCTGTCCAGGCTCTGGAATGCTTTCCTGCTCCAAAATATAATATGATTCAGGTGACATGCTCTGATGGTATTAAGAACCCTGAATAAGGAATTTGATTCAATTAGGGGGAAAAATGCCTGCTGTATTGCTGTGATTCTTTTGGCAAAATGAGCAACTTCAATAGAGGATCCGAGAACAAATTTCACAAATGAGTGCAAACTTCAGTCCTAATGTCAGAAAAAGGTTCTTTGCTGAGAAGAAACAGCTGAACTGCTGCATTAACTTCTTCACCGAAAGGGCAGTCAGGCACTGGAACAGGCTGCCCAGGGAAGTGGTTGAGTCCCCATCCCTGGAGGTATTTAAAAGAAGGGTAGACATGGTGCTTGAGGACATGGTTTAGTGGTGGACTTGGCAGTGATAGGTTAACGGTTGGACTCAATGATCCTAAGGGTCTTTTCCAACCTTAACGATTCTATGATTCTATGATTAAAACATAACATCATCTTGGTTTCAGAGGCATAAAGGTGGCATTTTTAGATACAGGTAGATATTGGCAACTACTGCTATTACACAAAGACTGAGACCAAGGAGTACTAAAATTATATTTCTTTAAGTAGAAGCTGAAACTGCTCATTTCAAGATGGAAAAATCTTTTTCTTTTAAAAAAAGACTTCCCCTAGAATTGAGGCTCTTAAAAGAAGTAACCTTGAGTTAACAATATAAGACAATGAGAAATGAAAAGGGGAAAAAATAGTTGGTTTTTCTAGACTTAAAACATTGCTGAGATACCACAGAGAAGAGGAAAAAGCCATACATTTGTAGAAACCTAAAAATGTGTCCATAAAAGCATAAATCAAGAGGTGTATATAAACTTTCAAACAGAAAGGAAAAGAGAAGAAAACCAGAAAATGTGCTGGAAAACAAGGATGCACAAATGGAGATACTTGGCTCTAAGAGTAATCTCAATTTTTTTCCCAGTACAAACTTGAAGTTCTGGAGATTTTAGCTAAGTGAAACTAGGATGCAGCATCCATGTAATACTGGAATGTCTAGACATCCTATTATACTGCCCTTTTAAATGATAAAATAGGTTAATTTCTTTGCTGAAAATCTGGCCACCCTGAAGTTACAATCAGTCATTTTTATTAACTCACTGAGGCCCGTATTTTACACTGAATTCTTCTGGGTAAATAAATTTTGCCAACTTCTGCTGTATAGTATTGCCAGCAGTGAGAGTGAGTCAGGGGAGAGGAAAAAAAAAAGTGGGCAACCTTGAACATATAATTTGAAGGAAGACTCTTCAGTCTTCATTCTTCCACACACTTGAGGTGACGGAAACAAGCTGCTTGGGACCTGCAGAAGGCATCTTGCAAGCGTACGTAACTGGATAATAGAAGTTTAGGAGAAGGAAAGCCTCAAAAACTCGATTTCAGAATTGTTCATTGTGACTCGCATGTGGGTTTATGCCAGACCACACTGCAATATGTGGCAAACAGACATGTATTATATTAGGAAAAAGACAGGAACAATATTACCTGACACATAAAAGCAGCTCCAGCTTAACCTGGTCTCCCTCATCTGCATGCAGTTTACTGTCTTGTTCCACACTAATTAATCTCAGCTAGTTAAGTCTAGGCAGAGCATGCTAACTTGCAATTAAGAGTAGATAAAGTCATGCCTAAGTAGTTCAAATTTAGTTAACGTTATTTATTATCATCCCTGTTGAGTAATGATCTGTTGGTTCTGTGACCACCCCTTTACGCGCTGCATTTGTTCTTTCCCCTCGCTTGCCGTCTTTTTTCAGTTGTCTTTGTGCTGCTTCTTTGGTACAGACTTTAATTCCCCCTCTGATCAATTTGGGATGCATAAGCCACTAAGTACACTCTTTCGGAAACATTATCTCCAAGGGATGATGAAGCACTTCAAGGGATGATGATTACAGCAGCACATCGTTTTCTCCTGTAGGACGTGAGAGTGCGTGCTGTCACACCACACGAACAGGGTGACTAATACTGACTCAAGGAACATGGGGAACAGTTTCTTTCTTTATGCCTTCTATGAAAAGATCTACAGCAGTTCCTCTGGAGCTGAACAGGTTTGAATGGAATCTGGTTCTGCCCATCTTTTACCAGAGCAGTGAATTTTCTGGGAGACAGGCTGCTGAGGGGAACCTGACCCTAAAGGGGAATGTCCCAGGCACGGCTGCGCAGCCCCCACTTGCCGAAGCAGGGGATTACATGTGTGAGGAGCAAATAATATAGAAGAAAACACTCCTTGACATTTTTTTTACACAGTACTGGAACCAGATTTTTGCATACATAATGACAGTACTATTTTTACCTCATCATAAATGACCCATCAACACCAACTGCCTAGGATCCGCTGAGAATACCACCTTTCCTTCCGGCTGTTTTTTTAGGGAAATCAACTTGACCCAACAGTCCTGCCTGTCAGACCGCCCACCTCACTACTTTTGAACCTGATAGCCAATTTCAACTACATTTGAAATAACAGTAGAAATCTCTAAAGATAATCCAGTTACTTCAGAGTTTATTAAAAAAAAGGTTCAGGTAGGGAAGAAGTAGCCAAGTTGGCACTCCCATGAGAACAAAGCTGAATGCAGTCCGTGGGGGGAAGGACTGTATGTGGCAGATAGCTGGAATTACAGCAATGGGTGGGAATTAGTAGGAATCCAGACTTCATTAGTCCCACTGCTCATGAAATGACTTGTTTACCTAGACATTACAAGTGTTCTTTGAAAAAAGGTATTTTCTGACATTCTTCTCTTGTTACTTTTTTCTTGATTTATACCCCATCTATCTAAGCCATTTTCCATCACTTCAGGAACTGAATCTATCATCTGTTGCGAAAACAAGTAAATCAGAGCTGTTTTTCAGTGGACTGTGTTTTGCAAATACTTTCTTTTAATTGACTTGCAACTATCAAAGGCACAGAAATGATAGTGAGGATAAAAGCAACAATTTTCTAGCACAGTCTAGATTTGTATGAGCGTTTAGTTGTAATTCCCTTACATCTTTACTTTAAACCTGCTCCTACCACGAATTGCTTAATGATTTTGCTCTTTCCTTAAGAGCTCTGCATGAAAACATTTGAATACATTTTCTATGTTTCCCTTGAAGAGACAAGGACATTTCTTAGTGAATGGGAAAGAGTGCCCTATGTAATTATGACATTGGGAAGGTGGGGGAGAGAAGAAGAGAGGGAGGGGGGAGAGAGAGAAAGGAGAGGGAGAGAAGGGAGAGGGAGAGAAAGAGGGAGGCAGAAAGAGTGCTGTTTCTAGCACTAGGAAAAAAACTAGGAAAAGTTTTACCAGAAATCAATAATGAGATAAATATTACTTCTTGAAATGCAATTCGGCTTTAATAGTTGAGGAAGACTATATTATGGTTCGTTATTTGAGACAGAGGAATTTAATACATCTATGTTAAAGAACAAAACATTCCAGCCACAGCTTTTTCCGTTTAAAGCAAGGTTTTGATGTCAAACCTTACTTTCGGTATTACAAGTTCTGAAGAAGCAGATTAGCACACATGCTTATTGGCTTGTAAGCCTGTCCTTGGTGTTACAGAGAGTTCTTCTAGTTTATAAAAATCTGAGTGTCATGCTATTTATTAGGACTAAACAGATGAATTGAACTGTATGGGTCTTTCACACACAGTGGAAAAACACCTTTCATTTTCAGTTTCTGAGGTGCACTTCTAATAAGAGGGCAGTCCAAAAAGTCAGATGTACTATAATGTGTCCACTTGGATGGGCCAGTGCCTGATTGCTGAAGACATTCTCTAAATTAAATCATGCAAACAAATATAAAACCAGACGCTGGTGTACACCAAACTTTCTTACCTTTTTTTTTTTCAGATGAATTTTAAAAATCATGCCGTAGAATAAATAAATTGGCTTGAAAATAATCACATGTTGCAAATTCTTAGCGCTTAGTCAGAATTATTTATTTTTCAACAGTAGTTTGCACTCTTTTCATTATGGTTGCTTAATACTAGCCTGTGATAAAATGCTATTTATTTGAAGCACACTTTACCTGTGTCTCTGGGATGATAGGACTATCTTCAGGAGAAATTCTAAAGAAGGTGGATAAAGGCGATGACACGATAACGGGGTTTGGCCTTACAAATCCGCTCAGATCACAACTAGGAATGTCATTCTCTTCCTTCTTCATGACCAGGGTATCCATGACATAAAAGACATTCCAGGGAATCCATACTGTGTGATACTGTGTCAGAAACGGTGATCGCTCAAACACCAGTGTCAGAGAGGCACCACCATTCGCTACCAAGTCAAACCTAGAAAAAAAACCCAACAGGGCTAGCTAGTCAGCAAATTCCCCAAGCCATCAACAGCCTCCATTTTACAGACTGATTCTTCATTCTGTTGTACTGCTCTGAAGGCAGAATGGCTCTACTGGGAACAACAGAGAAATCAATTAAATTATAGTACATAATACTTCACTAAGAGAATGGAGAGTTTGGGATGCTGTGTTTAAATTAAGCTAGCCCTTCTACATCTAAAGTATAAAATCAGCATGTTTCACATTTGAAGAACGTACAAAGTACAACTTTGGTCAATCACTTTTTTCATCTCTTTGGTTTCCATTATTTTATTATTATCTTATTTTTACAAGCAGCTCTTCAGTAATGCCTTTGCTGTCTTTATGACTTAGAAGTGCTTCAAAGGGAACTTACATTCCGTCTTGGCGAGTGATTGTATATCCATAGTCTGGGTAGTGTAGAAAGGAGACATTGACTCCAATGAGTGGCGTTCCATCAGCAGTTAATACTTGGCCCCTTATGACCGATGCAAGACTGTGAAAAGGATGCAGGATCAAATTAAAAATTTGCTTTTTTCATTCTCTTTTGAATGAATAAAAGCTAGTAGAGTGAACACACACACACATCTCTACATGGTATCAACTACCATTAAAAAAACATTCCTGAGACTCTAACCCTTTTACAAGTTCACGTAATTTACACTGTATAAACAAATACCTTGAAATCTACAGATAATAATTTTGTTTCAATATTGTTGATTTTACTTTGGTCCATTTTGTCTGTACTGAGTTACTAAGACCAGAAATTCACTGAAGAATTTTAAGAACTTATAAACTCTAGATGTTCCCACTGTTAGTCATACCTCTGGCAGACTCTTAAAGAACAACGTACTTTTCAATTAGTATCAAAGTAATCTGTAAAACTGCAGGGACTATGAAGTACAAAATTTAAAAGAGCAATAAGGAACATTTGTGCAACAACTTTTAATCAACTGCTGTGCCCAAACACATTAATGCTGTTAAATTACTGCAAACGCAGTAGTTCTAGTGTAAATCATCTTCCTTCACTCAGTGAGATCCCAGACACCTGCTTCCTGCTACTGGTTTATTTTCAGGTCATTACTGCTTCGTAAAGCACCAGTCAAATAGTTTATGCAATTATACTGTCGTGCACTTAACAGTTCTATTACATTAATTCATAATTTATATTATTTAGTGAGCTCAGTTTAAAAAGTGCAGCTTTGCTTTTCCTTCTGAAGTGTTTTCATTGCTTTGATGTACTTCCAACTGTGCTAGCCCAAATCAACTGGTTAAATAAAGATTTATTTAATCATTAATGAAGTGCTCTGTTAAAATACAGGTACCACGCATGGCAAGTACCTTCTGTAACCTACTGGCACTAGCAATTTGAATTTTGCAGGAAATGAGACAAAACAAGCAATTTGGTATATGAAGAGAAAAGGTCTCTACTGAAAGCCCATGCCATGAATTTTGCAGTCACAGTGGATCCTCTCCTAAACATGAATCTCACGCGCTCTTCAATGTCTTTCGTATTCATGAGTAAATGGTAAGTCATGCTCACCTCTTATTAAAAGGACTTTCCCCAGGTATGACATGAGTGCTGTCTGCTCCAATGAGAAAACTGATCCGGTCATAAAATGCTTTGGCAGCTTGCTGAGACGGCGACTGTTGGCTTTGGCTGATAATGTCTTGGGGATCAGGTAGTCCACGACAATAAGGCTGGTTTTGGCAAGAACTCTGCAAGCAGCAGTCAGGATCCATACAGTCAACTAGCCCATCTGTTGGCAGAAAGTCACACAAATGAGCAAACTCTTCCTCCTGCCCCTTTGCATGTGAATGAGCCAGCCAGCAGAGAGATTAAAAAAATTATGTAGTATGAAAGAATACTAATAATTAAGATTGTAATGAATTCACTTTCAATTAAGGAAAGAGAGTTTGTTTCCACTGAGTTCTTAAACTCCCATGGAAATCCATGCAAGCTGAATACGCTCAGTATCGTGTATAAATTAAACCTCTTTATTCGATACTTTTCTAAAAACATGTGGAACAAACCAGAAAATGAAAGCACTCAGGCTCTGCATACACTGTTAACTTATAAATATTAAACATTTTAGGTGGGTCTGAGTAGCTTTTATGTGAGGTTATTTGGCTTGCTAGAGAAAAGAAACAAGTAACTCCCACTCTGCTGTTTTCCTGAAGTTTTTTAGCATATCTATGCTGCAAGTAGCTTTAAATATTTCACAACATTTATCAAGGTGGATTCCTTTATACCTGGGCAGAAAGATTTTGTTGCTAGTGGCAAAGGCAATTTCCACAACTATTTTGCATGAAAATGTATCAGAGAACAAAATCCGTATTTAACATTTAGATTTTTTTCTCCCAAGTAACAAGCGATAGGACAGGAAGAAACGGCCTCAAGTTGCTCCAGGGAGGTTTAGCTTGGATATTAGGAAAAATTTCTTCACCAAAAAGGTTATCAAGTATTGGAACAGGCTGCCCAGGGAACTGGTTGAGTCCCCATCCCTGGAAGTATTTAAAAGACAGATAGCGCTTAGGGATATGGTGTAGTGGTGGACTTGGCAGTGTTACGTTAACGGCTGGACTCAATGATCTTAAAGGTATTTTTCCAACCTAAATGATTGTATGATTCTATGACTCTATTTTATTCTGAATAAACGGATGAGGAATGCTGGCCAGTACAAACAAGATTTAAACACATGGGTGCTTTTATGCTTATGTGCTGAAATATTCACATATAATGAGCATTAGATCTGTCACATCACTGGAAATCTAATTTGGTGAAAGATTAAAATCAAGATCAAATTGATAACTACTAATTTGCTGTAAGTAAAGTCGTAAGGAAAATGAGCCTGGAAATGTCAGCTACAGAAAATTTCTAGATGAATGTAATATGGTATCACATAGCTGATAATTGTTTCCCCAAAAGAACAGCAAGACTGAAATAGCTCAAACATTTTATTATTCCATTTAGATTAGAGAGGGAGCTTGCTTGCTGCACTAAACTGAAAAATATACCAGTGCAGCACTTGGAGGAAGCCCATGACTGCTTCTCTCACAAAATAATGTAGCTTTAAAGTAAAACTTCTTTCTGGAGGGAAAAATACCATCCATTTTTGTTCAATCGTATGTTAAAAGAGTGTAAGTAAACAGAGATCTTCTAAAGGTATTCCTCTAAGGATTGCTGTGCTATGTGGATCAGTTAGAGGACTGGCAAAATAGTAAAGGACTGGGACTTCTATTCTTTTGCACATCTAAAATTCTTATTTAACTTGGCTGACATTGAAGTCAGTTCAGAGAAAATAAAAGGGATGAAAAAGTCATCGTTAAGTATATCAAAGTTTAAACTTTTTTAAGAGAAAAGAAAGAACGTTGATTTTTCCTGGGATGAGGATATGCCAGAGGGTCATGCTGCCATTCAGATAGACCACGACAGACTGGAGAAATGAGCTGACAGGAACCTCGTGCAGTTCAACAAAGAAGTGTGAAGTCCTGCACATGGGGAGGACCAACCCCATGCACCAGTACCTGCTGGGGGACAACTGCCTGCAAGGCAGCTTTGTGGAGAAGACCTTTGTCCTGGTGGACGCCAAACGGAACATGAGCCAGCAACATGCCCTTGCGGCACAGAAGGTGCCAGTGACATCCTGGGCTGCATTAGGAGGAGTTTTGCCAGCAGGTCAGGGGAGGTGATCCTTCCCCTCTATTCAGCACTGGTGAGGCCACACCTGGAGTACTGAGTGCAGGCTGGGCTCTCCAGTACCAGAGAGACATGGACATACTAGAGAAAGCTCAGTGAAGGGCCATGAAGATGGTTAAGGGCTTCACACATCTCTCCTACGAGGAAGGGCTGAGAGAGCCGAGACTGTTTAGCCTGGAGAAGAGAAGGCTCGGGGGGGAATCTCATCAGTGTGTACAGATACCTAATGGGAGGGTGTAAAAAAGACCACCTTTCAGTGGTGCCCAGGGAAAGAACAGGGGACAATGGGCACAGACTGAAACAGAGGAAATTCTGTCTAAACATCAGAAAAACTTTTTTTACTATGAAAGCGGTTGGACACTGCAACAGGTTGCCCAGGGAAGTTGTGGAGTCTCCATCCTTGGAGATATTCGAAACCCAGCTGGACATGGCCCTGAGCAACCTGCTCTAGTTGACCTTGCTTTGAGCAGGGTGCAGGACTAGATGATTTCCAGAAGCCTTTCCAACCTCAAATAGTCTGTGACTCTTGTAATTTTCTAGTCTCTTTCTTGTACAATATGAAACCCTTTCCTAGCTGAAGTACTGACCTCCCTTGCTGGTTTTAATTCTAGAAGCCTGGATCAGTGTCAAAGCTGGGGGTACTGATGGTTAAAAGTACAGTTTTGGGTTTTTATATCTCTGTATGGTCTCCCAGGCAATATTTGGTGCAGTTGCCAAAGAAATGCTCAAATTTCGTCATTCATCTTTGTTAGTTTACAAAAAGGAAATGTACATCTGGAGTATAGTCTGCAGGTCATAAAACTGCATGAGATTGACACCTTCTGAACTAATCAGCTGGAAATGCATTTTTACAAGCCTCTCCGCTAACATCAATCAGAGAAAGAATCTCATTTTCACCAGCCAAGATACAGGGATACGCTGTTTGTTATTTTTCTGTGGAGTTTATCAGCAACTTGCCCAGGCGAGTGACGGATGGTTATGAATCTGGCTCCTTATAACTTGAGAAAACATTTTTCATTCTTTCTCTGTACTTATGTGGCTAGAGTTATCTAGTACCACTAAGTTGAGTACTCTATTGCACTGTGTGAAGCAGAGTAAAATTTCCTTTCTGAAATGGCTCTGCAAAATTATTGATGAATTCTGTTTAGCCTGAAAAACATGAGACTTAGCTCAACACTGGCTTATCAGTTATATCACTCAAATATGATAGTGAAATTATAAAGAAAATAGAAACTCCTACAGCCACCTGGACAATCATTATCAGTCTCAGAAGGTTATTTTGCATTTTTTTGTTCTAGATGTAAGCGGTTCTTCTACATACAGAAGATGTAATGACCACATTACTGTTTTCTTCCTCAAAAGCTAAAAAGCTAAAGTCTAGCTGTAAAAATCTTGACTAATGTTACTTTTCCGTTTGTTGCAAAATGAAGAATTGCAATGGAGCATGGTCTGTTGATAAGATTGCTTAGTTGGAGAGACTAATAAAACCACCAAAACATTAAATGAGAGGAGTCAAGACAGAGGATTTCACACTTATGGATGTCTGAAAAATAAGATGCATCAGTGGGTGTGTTTGCTTTTGAATGGAATTTAAAGGGTATGTATAAAGCTGCTGGAAGGAAGAAAAATAGGGGGACAGAATAAGCCCTGGGCACAAGTTCTGTCAGTGTCAAGGGGAGATCATGGCCAAGGACCTACATAAATCACATTCTTGGTAAATAAGTTGATTATATATTTAGGCAACAAAAAATCTCCATGAAGTGAAATTCAGTGCCCACATAGGAAGAATACAGTTTTGGAGCTATGATGCTGGCCATCCTACCAGGATAATTTCGGTGACTGTGGCACACTAAGGCAAGGGGCTGGAAAGGACAGAAAACTGTATTAACAAACGTCAGTTATCCTCACATAGCTCAATTTTACAACAGGCTATAATGAATGGACTCAATTATAGACACCAAAAATGACTGCCTGTAGGAGCAGCTGGTCAAAAAAGCCACAAAAGCAGAAATAGCCCTTGATTTATTCCTGAGCAGTGCACAAGGACCTTGTTCAATGTTACTATTGCAGTATCTCTATAAACCCACCTATAGTGTACTCGAATTCAACATGCCTGTTGGAGTGAAGAAGCCTAAAATATAAAGTGTTGGAGTCTAAATGAGCTGTCACTCCAGAAAGAAATCTCGGAGTCTCCATGGATAAGTGCTACGGATACATCAACGCAGGGCTCCCCAGCAGCCACAGGTGCAAACAAAAATCTGAAGAATAATGGCAAGTGTTGGAGCATAAACCAGAGAACATGAGCATGCCATTGTATCAGTCCTAATTCAAGTACAAACTTCCTGAAATTTCCTGAGCTTGGGTTATCTTTGTACTTAGTAAGCCTTCTGACATTCAAAACATTCTGGGGCAGTAATTTCCTACTTTAATTAGCAGCCTGTTAGTATACCAAAGATAATGTAAGTTCACATTTGTCCTGTTATATTCTTTTGCTAAGGATTTGCTATTAGCCACTATCAGACAAGAGGCCCTGGTTTAGGTAATCTTCAGGCTGAATTTGTACTACTCTGTGACAATGCTTATCGGGAGCAGGCTATCCTAGCCTATGCAAGTAATTACAAAAATACGGTAGTGATAAGTACGCTTTACTTTATTACAGTATTTATTTTCATTTTAGTAATAAAAGAATATTAATAATCCCTTAAATCCTGCTGGTGGAAACCTGTAACTACTCGTAATAATTGGATAGGAGCTAATGAAAAGCATACTTAACAAAAGAATCTGTTCAATAAAGACCTACCTAAACTAAAGAGTAAACAGCTTATTCTTCCTACCGTGATGACAAAACATTGCCCACTTTGTTAAAGTATAATAGTGACACATTTTTTCCCAAGTAAAGAAGTTAGGCTTATTCCACCCACGGACGACTCTGACTTCCCCTCTCCCCACAAAGTAATTAAGAGTTTAATTCAGACTAAGATCTGCTTGTTGCACACACATTCCTTGTGGGTTGCTAAAATGCAAAGAAAATCCTGTATTTTATTATCCAAATCAAATACATGGAAAAATAAAGAGTGATCCTTAAAGAGAAAGGAAATGATCTGCTAGACTCTCAGAAATCTGTATTAAAAGGAAGATGAGCAATAATCATCCCATCATATGTCAATAGTATCTAGAAGGGAAAATGATCAGGCATGCCTTGATGTCATTAGCATTTCCTATGGAGAATATTCCCATTGAGGTCCTTGGGATGCTCATATTCACAGAATTTGAACAATCAGTCCCAGAAAGAGCTAAGAATTAAAGGAACAGCAGACACTGTTATTAATGAATTATACTCATATTAATATATGAAATATATTCTATCCAGTGTAGGATGAAACATAAACATTAACCAGAGCATATCAATTAGCTAACAACCAAGATAACTTTAATTACATAACCACTGAGCCTAGTGCAATGTAAATCACACTACCTGCAGTCATCGGTATAAATTCAGCATAAGTGCTCAGATAACCTAATCTCCCACAATAAACAAATACAGCAGAGGCATCCTTGTGCCATTGCCTGTAGCTGTCTGGAATTTGAATGGCTTGCTCGAGAGATTAGTGGGCTGATTGCAGGTACTCTTGGAAAGGGAAGAAACACTGCTTCTCTTTCCAGGTGGGTTTCTGGCAAAGAAGATTTTCTTTTCCCAGTTTTGTTTGGTATGCTTCCAGTTTTTAATTTTATTTAATTGTTATATTTTAACCCTTTTCCTCAGCCACTCGTCAAAGACTGAAGTGAATATGCTCTTTACTGAAGCATATAAATTAAAATAAGGTCCACTAAAAGAGAAATGCCAGGGACTAATAGCATTATATAGGTCAATCATGGCAAAACAACTGTTTGGCCAGTCCCTTCCTCATACATAGCTGCATAATGTCTGTAAAGGAAATAATGAAAAAAATTGAGAGAAAAAAGGCAAGAAAATACCAGCAATAGACTTTTTTTTTTTGTTTTGGCAATATTGTTCTTTCTTCTTGAACTTTGAGTTATCCTGTTAGATCCTTCTGCTCCAATTCCTCGTTCCCTTTCCCCTTTTCCTCACAAACAGCTATTATTGTTTTCAGTCTGAAGGAGCATCTTCTTTTCCCTTGTTCTGTTTACGTGCATTCCTGTTCACCTTGCTCCTCTTTCTCCCACTGCTCCGTTATCTGCTCTTGACTCTCCTTCTGATATGTCACATCCTTCTATTATCTTTAACATTTACTGAATCCGTTTTAGTCTGTCACCGGGCTTTCAACGTTTTTTCCCTTTTTTTCCCTTCATGATCTATTTTTTTCCTTCAAGTTGTTTATGCTCTAACCTAGTTTCTTCTCTTCCTTGCTTTGTCTCCTTTCATGCTCGCAGGTTTCTCTTTCTTCCTTATGCTCATAGTTCCCTGGCCCACCTGAGCTTAATTCCCCAAACAGCACATCTCTGCATGGATATGCTATGGCTAATCGTTCCTTCTGCTCCCTTCCTACACGCAGAAATTCAGCTTCACGCTAACTCAGATTGCATATACCAGATTGCATCAGATTCTTTAGGCCCCTAAATGTGCAAAACTGACTCAAAATATACAATATGTAATGGAGAAAGATGACAAATCAAATGACGTGTAAAGCAATAAACAGCAGCACTGTTTGTGTTATTTATTTTCCTTGGGAAGTAAATGCTGCTGTTATTTATGGTTTGTGATGTGTAAGATCCCACCTGCAGCTGGGGTATGAGAGCAAAGAGCCAACCAGCAACAGCAAAGGCATACGCAGTCTAAAGCTGAAAACCAAAGTCACAGATGACTTTATCATCATCCAGAGGCCCTAATGGAGTTTCTTATCTCTGCTCTGAATCTGAAGGTGTTAAACAAAAAAAGAGTTGATGAAAGAAGGGGAAGAAAGACAGACAATAAAAGCATTATGCTGATCTAATATTTGACTGCATTCGCATTTAATCTTGTTTTTGTGTGTTTTTTTGTGTGATTCTGAAGCCATGCCAAGTCACAGCCCCTCTACCTTCCCTACCCTACAACGATGACTGCAGATTGATTCCTTAAGTCAACAGTCCTGCCTGCATCTCGCTGCAGATTGTTACCTGTCACCTGAATGACAGACTGCAGCAAAGCAAGCCAAAAAAAAAAAAGACTTCTGGGAGCATCCTGTCAGTCATCTGAGCATTCACAGGCTATGGAGGGATAAGATCTCTGTAGACTGTGCAACCAATTGTTTCCAGCAATAGTATCATAGGTCAAAATGTAAACTCCCCGTTCGGCCTTTTCTCTTGGGGTAATTTCCTTGTGAGGTCACTGAAAATTTGAACTCCTTTCTTTTTTATTTCCCTCCACTACAGTTCACTGAGTTGAGACTATGTTTTATTCCCGTATAAAAGAACATTGCAGGGAAACTAAGGTGACACCCATCATTTTCTAAGTACATATCTCACCTGTCATAAGCATCTTGTAAGGCTTTGCTGATACGCCATATAAAAGCACTGAATACCGCAGCGTATTCTTACAGGCATAAGAGCTAGTAAAATGCGTGTATGGTTCTCATGGCAGTATTTCATCACCTGACTGTAAAATCTCCGTTCCTCAACAGGTTCTCCCCAGTGTGCTAAAGATCCAGTTGGTATATCTTACCTCCTTCATTGTCCTTACTGTCAGTGCAGAGAGTTTCCATGGCTACGTCACAGCCTGCTCCCCTCCATCCTGGCTGGCAGACGCAGTGCCAGCCGTTTTGGTCCAGCGTGCACCTCCCATTGCTGTTGCACAAGCCAGGGCAGCCCTCTGTTGAAACAGACAAAGAAGAAAGATCACAAGTGATTTAAATATTGCAATCACATAGAAAGAAAAAAAAAAATACAAACAAGGGACACTTACTGGGAACAGGCCTTAAGAACAGCACAAATACTGTAATTGCACATGGAGTGGAACAGCAACATTACCTGGGGAATGTAATTCTTAGCAAAGTGGCATCTTTGATTGGCCTGACACTTGAGACACCACTTACCTGTACAGGCAGGAAATAAATGCACCAATCCTCTAAATACCTGCAGGCCAGACAAAATTAAGTTTGTTTTTTAAATTTTTTTTTTTTTTTGGCAAAGTAACAAGAGATGAGTGCATAGTGCAAACACAGCTGTGTAAAATGATACATTTTTCTGTGCTCATAGAATAGATCATTATTTGCTTTATGCAGTATTGGTTACTTAGTGGCACAAATGTTTAAGCTCCCTGTTACTATGAACAAATCCCTCCAAATTCTTAAGTAGGAAAATGGCTACGATTTTAGGCACGTAATAAAAGAGAACGTTAACTTTATCTGGTCTCAGAGTTGCCGTATATTCATGTGAAATTACAGTGCGTTAAATAATTGCACAAAGTATAGGCCAGTTTTAATGACTATACTTTATGCCAAAAATACATTCCTTTTCACAGAATAAGCAAAGCCCAGGAAATAGTGAAGCAGCTTAGCATCTATTCTAACAAACATTAGGATTCAGGCTGCATACGGATGGGACAGGACCAACAGGATTTCCAACTAAATGTAATAGCTGTGCGTATTTGGTTACTTAGGACGGACAAAATGAAATACCATAAGGACCACAATAAAACATTGATAGACTGAACAAAAACACGGTAGTGACGTGCTTCAAGACAGATAGCAGAGAGTGAGTTTTTGTGACAATCTCCCTAAGGCTTTTGTGCTGTTACCTTTATATCCTATCTTGTCTGCTTTTATGGCCAAGGAGGGAAAATTTGGGAAACAATTAAAATAATTTAATATATCCAAAATCGATAATTGTTTTCAGTCTAACATTGCATTAAAAAAAACAGTATCTGTCACTTCCTAGTGATGAAATCTGGCATGCAGCCAACATGATCTGTATGAGGATGACAACGCTATAAATAATGTAGATTTTGGTGTTCCTTATCTATGACTATGATAAGACACTGACAGAAGCAAGTACAGATATGGCACTAAGTATCTCATGAGAAGGTGGCTACAAATCAGATATTTTTGGACACAATTTTCTGTAAACTTTTATCCAAAAAACCTAAGTAACTGGCTAAATGCTTCTTCACTTTGTAGAACTACTAATCTACTGACGCGTTTTGGTTAAGCTTAGTTGTGCTTAGAACAGTCTTTCAGAAGTAATAGTCTAATTTTTTCTTCTACAGATTTTTGAATTTACCGACTCCTTTCAACCATGTAGCTCCAAATTACAAACATTCCCAGAAAAAAGTTATAAACGGTGCTTAACTCTTGTCAAATTACTCTTAGAAGTCAGAGAATCAGGAAGACCTCTTGTGAGGAAGTATGGTGATGTTACAGTTACGGATATTGTGCCATCATGCCAGGCCGAGATTAGTCTTGCTACTCTTATTCTTTCAGACTGTAGCTGCTAATAGTATTTGTTGACGCACTGAGAGCTATTTTTTTCTTATTCTTTCTTCTGTTTAATTTATGGAAGACTTACATACTTAATTGCAATACTGACAGAGTGTTTTAGGAGTCAACTGGGTACACTCAAGACTTATTGTGTGAAAGCCTGGATATTGCCATGAATATTGCCATATTCTAATGAAAAAAACACAAATAAGGAATAGAGAAAGATACTCAGGGAAAGAGGGGTAGGAATATTTTAAACATTTTTCTAAATCAGTTTTTCACCATAACTGAAGATACAAGAATCTTTGCTGTTTCATGTTAGGCTTTTGCATACTTGAACCTTTTAATTGAATATGTTGCATAGAGTATACAAGCTTTTTCTAGCTTCATACAAAATACTAGTCATAATTTCCTATAGATTTTCTACATTCAGATAAACAGAAGCTTAAAAGCCTGGGGTATTCTATTGATCTGTCTATATATAAACACACACATATCTATAATTAATCTGTTCTTTAGAACTAATGACACTTGTTCTGTGACAAGAGTATCCCTTTGCTTTGTTTCCTAAATATTTACAGTTTTGTAGGTAGAGGTCCAATGACAAAACTAACAAAGAAAATGCACCAAACAGCAAATGAATACTATCTTCAGTTTTTGGTTCAGACAAAATCTAATACATGTATACAGTTTGTATATAAATGTATAATTACTGATAAAATGTTATTATATAACATAAGCAAGGTTTCATTTTTAATTTGAGATGAGTTGAAAGTCATATGAGTTAAATTATAATCCATGGAATGTATGCAAGAGAAGATTCTTTTGCCCAGACTAGTACATTTGTAACTATATATTCATATAAAAGAAGTACATGTAGGTATAGGCATGTCATCAAAGAGCAAGTATACAGTACCTTTCACTATCTTATCCAAATAGTGAGCTTGAGAATTAAAAAGAAAAAAAAAACAGACAGACATTTCAGAAGTGTCACATGAAACAAGAATTGTTCAGAATTCACATGCAAATCAAGCAGGTGTACCTGACGTGAGAGGTCTTACATTACAAAATGAAAAGGTATTCCGAAGCTTTTAAAAATGCAAGAAATTCTCTTTTCAGCAAACATCGTCATGATTCAATGAAACTATTTTAGAAAGGAGGCCTGCAGAAGAGAGAGATGCTACCTTTCGGAGACTACTTTTTTCTTCTGACTTCTCTTCACATGCTTTGATTTTTACGTATAACAAAAATATAATCAAAGCTAGTTAAAAATTCAGTTTTCAACACAACGTAACGGGAATTACTTAGCTTACGAGCTTTAAAAGACTGACCATACTGGAAGATCTTTGATTTGCAAGTCACGTATGACGCTGACAGCATAACCAGCACACTATCTCAATTCCGACTGGATTAACAGCATTTTTAGGAGGAATAGTTTTCTTCTGCTTAAATTCAGCCACAGTTATTCTTCCGAGCACACACACCAATTATGTAAAATAAGTTAGATCATATATACGGGGTGGAAGAGGGTGTAGTGGGGTTAGTAGCGTGGTGATCCATTTCATTTGGAAAAACGGGTGAAAATTAAACTTAGGCTTTAGATTTATAAAAATAAATAACATGGTATATCCAAGAATAGCAAGACTTTTTTTCATAAGTTATGACACTTAAAGTTTCACAAAAAATTTGAGGAGGCAGAGGAATGAATGACAGACAGAGAACAAGATGGATTTAAAGCAGCAGGCCCTACTTTTAAGATGTGAAACACAGCAGAGATGGGTTATGTGTTCCTTCCTTACTTTCAGGAAACAGAGATCAACTGCAGTTGTGTTAAAGGGGTTAATGTCATATAGCAAAACCACGTAGGACAGGTCCATCGCCGGCTACCAAACCCAGCCACCTGCACATAAGGTGATGGGATATTACAGACTATCGCAGTGGGGACATGCCAAGCTGAGTCAACAACGTTGGATTCAATCCCTTGGCTTTGCTGTGGGCAAGGTCTTTCAACAGAGCCCTCGTGGGCTCTTTTACTTTCAGAATCTGACCTTTTCTAAATCCCTGCTGGATGATGGCCCATGTCTGGCAAGTACTCTGTCACTTGCTGTTAACCCTCAATTCTGTGTATTGGATGGGTAAGAAAGGCATTTCCAAAGATGGCATCTCCTCCAGTTTGGATGACCGGGAAAAAGCTCTTCCCGAGCCCAAGGAGGGAGGTGATGAGATACGTAGTCTCACAGAAGCCACAGTCACTGCTACAACTAAGACTTTCTAGTTCCTCTCTCTCTCTCTCTCTCAGAAAGTGTCAGGTGTCCACTGCACAGTTGTTGTTGGTTTTTTTTTCCTATAATGGTAAGGTTAAAAGGAGACAAAGTAAGAAGATGAAAACATCAATTACAGAACATTTAGAACAGCAGCAACAAACTAAGTAGCTTTTCACAATAACCACAAACAAAAAGAAAAGTGATACAGCTGCATTTCAGGGTGGATCAAATTCTTCTCTTACTCATCCAATAGAATTCCCCTTACTCCTACACAGCTGCTCTTAGAACATGGTGTAGTATGCGTGGAGGAAAAATCAAGCTGTATTCCATAAAATGGAAGCAATTAGGTCTGTCTGGGGAATGCATCTGTCCACCAGTGAAACATTAAATGCCTCTACAAATGTAGGGATAGGTAACAAAACAGAACATAAAAAAACCTCCTAGGCAACTGAAAATAGTCCCTGCAATCCCAGCCCCCTACATGCTATTTCCTTTCAGAAATCCAATCTGCATTTAAAAAAAAGGATTAAGAAAATGCCCTTTAAGACTTTTTATATCCAGTAGTCTTATAAGAAGTCCATTCCAGACCATAAACCTATAATGCTCAGAAAACAAGTTCTACCTTCCAGCATCCTTTTACTGATGATCAGTTGACATTAAGGACAATGTTAGAAATTATTCTGATTAACATGCAGCATCCTAGAAGAATCAAAAAAGCAGAAAACAATGACCAAAAATAGTATAACTTTGCAATGACAATTAACTAGCCATGCTGCCTTCCTTATCTTCACGGCACTGCAACTGAAACAGGAATGAACGCAGCTCTGTGTGGAAGTACAAAGTACAAGCCTTTTCCCCTCTGCACAGAGAATTCTAGGTGGGATTTGGAGTACTTCAGCAGGATGCAGCATCTCAGCAGGTGCTCCTTGGCAAGATATTTACACATCTGGCACACGTGGGTTATGTTAAGTCCTTAGAAAGTCTAATTATAGACCAGACAATATACCTACAAGGGTTTTCTTGCAGAGTTTAAGACTGTGAAATTTAAAATCTTGCTATTCTTTCCAGGAGTAGAGGGACTTCATATAGGTCCAGATGGAATGAAGGAAAACAAAAATGAAGATATAAAATTTGTACATTTTCAAGGATAGCCAAAATCCAAGAAGATGTAAGTGGCATTCAAAATTCATAAAACGTAAAATATAAATGGTGTTATCAACGTGTGTGGATATTTATATAAATATGTGGCAGATAAATGTATTTTACAAAGAACTGATAACAGTCAGGCAAATTCACATTTAACACAGCATATTTCATAACCAGTCAGAACCCAGACTTTTTTTTTTTAATTTAATGTCTCTCATTAGTCTCCTATCAGAGATGCAAGTCAGTGTCTTCCTTAGATTATTCATATGCTACTTCCTCCAGGTATGACAGAATAGCCACGGAATAAAAGTACATATTAAATCCATTTATCCCAATCAGCTCCTGTTCAAATCAGCATGAGTCACATACCCATTGATTTGATGTTCCTTAATTGGTACTTATAACACTGCTTTATTCTGATTATTCTGTCATAAAGGATTGTAATGGTGACGTGCTCCTAAATACTGAATAGCAAATTTACATTTCTATTAGTTTACAGTATTATCCTCCACTAGACATCTTCACCCATCATAATCTTTGTAACCTGTACACTAGACTACAACATGCCATATATTTTTTGTAGTGTATATGTAGTCCCATTACAGCATCAATTCACAACAACTCCACTGGAGTCATGAGTTACTTTGCTGTAGGAGCAGAATTTGACCTCATAGCACCACCAGATGTGAACCAAAAATACAAAAGAATGTGACTAAAGCCACGTCAATCAAGGTTTGCCTAAATTAAAAACTACATTTAAGGTTTTTTGCTTCCTCCACCTTGAAAGCATGAGCTGAACCCCTGCCTCCTCTCCACTAATACTATCAGCTTTCTCCCTTCCTTTCTGCATTACAGCCTCTCCCTCTAAAAGAAAACAGAAAGGAGAAATTAGAAGGAGAGAAGAGGGCAAGAAAAAAAAAAAGATGATGGTCAGATGCCTGACCCCTCTAACCTATTCAAGACTCAGTCCACGGTGGTTTACTTCTCCTTTCCTGGCTACCAGATCACCCTTAAGTTCCTCTCATTTCCACCCAGCCAAAGTTTAACTATCCTGATGATTAAAACATCTTTTGAATGTAAAAAACCAAATATCCCTTGTGATATTTAAACCTAATATTTCTTATCCTACCCACAACAGACTTAGAGAATAGTGTATTGATTCCTTCAAGCAACTACTTTTACTCTCAAAGAGTGACAAAAATAAGCCATGCATCCATATGCAATTTCTGAGGAGCTCCATACCTCTACCAGAAAACTTACAGGAGTCTAGAATTCATAAAATTTTAAAGCCACCGTTCTAGCCTGTCTTCAGAGTGGTTCACTCATGTCAAATTCATCATCCACTACAGCCTCTTCTGAGTCTCTTCTGCCTGGCGAGCTGCTTCTTCACTTGAATTTGTGCAGTTGATTATTCTTACTTAAGCACAGACCCAGCATTTGTTGAATTGCACCTTATTTTTCTGCATAGCCTGTGCTATTTGTTAAAGTAATTTTAAATTCTTGTCCTGTCCTCCTGGCGGCAGCGGGCTTTGGTATCATTTGCAAATGTAATTCTCTCTGTTCATCACTGAACAGTACTGAAAGCACATGTTCTTCCACTGCAAGCAGCTCATGGTCGTCATCCTTTCTCTGAGTTTGTAAGAACCTTGTCTTAGACACACCATATGTTCAGAGCATTGCTGCCAATAGAGGAGGATTACACACACTCTTTCCTTTTGATACTTTTTTACTCCTGAAGTCCCATCTTGCCCTTCTTGAAAAGGAGAACACATGGATGGAATAATAGTTTCAGGCAATTTTCTTTGTTTTCCTTCCTACATAGGCCAAAATATAATCCTCACCCTGAAATCATACCTTCTTCATCATTTCTGCACTCTTCTCCAATATCTACGCAGACCTGCAGCAGAGATATCTGCTGCATACGTTTCTGCAGAGAGACCTGAATTCACTGCAATTTATCCCTTGCCAAAACCACAACCGTTCTTTGCAGCAACCATTTATGGGTTTTTATGTACAAGGGCACATAAGCCCACTACCCTTTAAATTTTTTGTTCTGGAGTCCATCCCAATTTTACTATAAGATTTCTCATCATTATTACTGGAAAGCCACATGTATCTAAGAATAAAAGGTTCAGTTGCTTTTAAGGATATAATAGATATAAGTTTGGAGCTGCTGCTATGTTCACGAGCAGTGTTGTTTCCTATTTAACACCTATTTAGCTGGAAAAGGATTTAGAAGAAAGGGTATATGCCATTAAAGATTTAAAACTGTCTCACACATACAGGCTGAAAAAGTTCGAATACCTGTTTGAGACCTCAGACAAACTGCCTCAGACAGATGCAGGTAAAACCTGACGCTTACATTAAGACCTTCATGAAAGATAAATTTGGCTGGAAAATGTATTACGGGATGGAACGGGACGGGAAGAATTATTGTTTCCATCTTTCTTCCTGACTGGAAGTACTTTCAGAATGTGTCTGAGCAGCATGCAACTATACAACGTACAAAAGCACTTACTTTCTGCCCACTTCAGCTCAAGTAAGCTTTGCAACATGCTTTAAAATTCTTCACATCTCAGAGGATTCTGCTGTTTTCTGAAAATGTGCCTAACTTGAACTTCACATGTGGTCCTCATTTAAATGCAAATCAACCAATTAGCAGTTTAAAGTATGCTAACAGATAATTTGTATTTGAGATACTTGGTCTTGAAATGTGTTAAGGCCTGACCAATAATTCACATTTTTTCACAGCTTCAGATATGCACACACTATCTGAAATTTACCTGGTAATTGAATATATTTGTAGTTACCAAACGTACAAGTATTTTGCATATTCAAGGCTTGGCCTGGCAAACTGATAACATGCTCTTCAGGCACAGGGAAGATCAAAACCATAATTGTACTACATTTAATGAAATCTTGTTAAACTGTGGTTGTCAGTCCTCTGGGTGCCAAGAAAGTAACCTTCTCTTTTCCATTAAGATTCTGCATTGAGGGTACAGGTATAAATATTGTGGTGAAAGCCTGACTCCAATGTAGTCAGGTGTTTTGAAAGTAGGATTTCACTCACAATATTGTGGTGAAATAATTGATATTTGATGTAATCAGTTTTCAATCTTTGGTTACTTTTATCTGAGAATAAAGTGTTTGAATGTCAAAGGTCATACCTTCATTCAGGTACAATCTTACTTTTAAGATGAAGTTTGTACTGAGGTATCATTCCATGAACTCAAAACTAAGGAAAAACATAAATTTAGGAATTTTGATAATTACAGAACATATTAATAGAGCAGTAATTGTTCTAATTTGACAGACAAAAATTTCCTTCTGATCGAAATTCTAAAATCTCAGAAGAATCTTAAAATGTATGAGGAATTCTTGGCAGGTATGCATTAAGGTACATTAAATACCTGACATGTTAAAATACTATGAAATGTGAATATTCTCAGTAATTTAAACTTTGGAGAAAAGTAAACCATGCCTGGCAACTTAGCATCAGTACTAACATGATGGTGGTCATCATAATACCAGTTATCCATGCTGC
This sequence comes from Platalea leucorodia, assembly GCF_965183815.1. Lineage (NCBI taxonomy): Eukaryota > Metazoa > Chordata > Aves > Pelecaniformes > Threskiornithidae > Platalea > Platalea leucorodia. The sequence goes on along the minus strand of NC_138828.1, from coordinate 49,812,955 downwards.
TCTCCCTCTAACCTGCAAATGTGAAGAAGATAATCAAGCCCTCAAATTGGTCCATGACTTACTTTGTTAAGCCCATACTTCAAAAACATATAGTATAATGATATATCGCCATATCAAGTTTTCTATAAGCACTTCCTCTAATTAATAGGAGGAATACGTTTGTCTTGACTTGCTCTCTGATCTTATAAAGAGATAAAGTGTCATTTCCCTGTAGTCATATTTGAAATCTGTAATATAAGGAGCCCTAAGCTAAACACGTGTTGAAGAGAGCAGGTGCAGACCACATAACTTAGCATTCCTCAACACTAGCATACTTCTGAGCTTACACTGCTCATGGGCACGTAGAAAAGCAGCCCACAAATGCCTTCATGTTTGTCCCTGGTCAGAAAACCATTTTAACCAGCAACCAGGACAGAGTCTGTACTAATGGAAATGCACTTCTGGGATTGTGCTCTAGATGTTATTTAATTTTTTCATAATTCTGAAAATCTAAACCAGATGACTTTCCTGTTTTTCTAGCTAAAATAGCTGAAACTAGAACTCTCCTGCTGAAGAAAATTTATTTTTGGTTTGATTGGTTTTAATGACATGTTAATGTTGTTTCATGCAAAGAAAAAGGTTAAAATAAATACTTTGTTGTCCCTTGTTATTTTTTTCTCAAGTAAATTTCAGGGGAAATTCTTAGAAGGTAAACCAGTTCTCACTGGAATAAAAACATATTACAAGCTGTACACCTCTACAGCGGACCACCATTGGTTTTCACTTTCAGTTCTATCTACCAGGTAAAGTAGCCTCACACAGCACTCAAAAGTAGCATGAATACCATGATGCTAACTTCAGCCCTCCTGAGGGATTAATATGAATGCTTAATGACATTAATCCACATTTAGATCACTTATGTTTAACGACATGCTTTCCATGCATACATATATAAATATTAATTTTGGACTGAAAGATAATCGTTCAACACGATAACAATTAAACAGCTGTAACCCGTCTCATGTGTTAAGTAATGGAGCTGCAGGCAAGCTCCATAAACAGATGGTCTTACCCACCCATGCTTAATGTTAAAGACTTTTTAAAAAAGAGGTGTTGACAAATCTAAACAAGAAGGCATAGTTTTAATGCAAATTGGCAAATTTGCAATTTAGATTATTCTAAAACTAATTTGGTCTTTAGAAAAAATTAAGCTGCATTGTAAAACCGAGATGTTACACAGCACATAGATATAGCAGATTCCCCACCAACATAATTATTTACTAATTTCATTCAGCTAACAGAGTTTAGTGGAAAAGCAGCTGGAAAAGTATTCATATTTATGGGCTTCCTATGACAGTTACTTAATTTACACGTGGTACGTGCCAGTTATATCACAAAAAAATAATAGACTTTCTGAAATAATATCTGTTCCAAGCTCACAAAACAACTACTCAGACAGGAGAGGGTCACTGAACTCACTGCAAGCCAGGACAGAAAGGAAACAAAAACATATTTTAGCACAACCGTGTTATGAAAACTTAATTACAGAGCAAATTTTCATCCAGGCTATCACCTGGGCACCAGCTGTGCAAGTGCCGTCTTGTATCACATTGAAATGCAGGTTGAGCTTCACAAAGTAATATATGGATGTTCACCTCAGACTCATGAGTGTCATTCCCAGACCAAATATACCATTGACAGGTCATTTTCCATAGCTTTGCAGTAAATTGTTGATTTAACCTGTTCTCACATGGATACAGGAAATGGTAAAATATTTCCGTTCCAGGAGGGAAAAGACAGTAAGAAATTTAGATGCCTTAAATTGCTTAGTATTTGGAACATGTATTGCCTGTGTTTAGTTCAATCCTGTAAGATGCTAAACAATTGCAATAAATCTTGAATTTTGTTAATTGTCATTAGATTCATTTCACCGCAACTCTGAGCACTTCATTATCTGCTGAACATATTTGATGTAAATCTTTGGAAGTATGTGTTCAGAGCAAAGGCAATGACTCACAAGTGTGGCCCGTATCAGGTGCGGTATTGAAGTGAGAGCTACCCTGTGCCAGGGATGCACAATAGGACAGTGGGTATCAGCAACACACATCAGGTTTAGCGCATTAGTCAAAACAATCTTGCCCACCTTGCTACACACATTGCTTCAAAAAAGAAGAAAAATCTGCTTTATTTGATCTATTCTGTTCTCTCTCATGAATCAAATGTATATAAAATATATATGTATATTATTTCCCAATTTGTCTTGTGATCCACAGCCTTAGGGCTTTGTTAAGCTGATGATTAAGAAAGGTATGCTAAGAAGCAGATGTCTAAATTTTATCTGAACAAAAAAGCAAACATTTGCAATTGTCTATGATCTTGCTTCCCAATGTCCTAAAGAATAAACAAATGGTCTCTGGAAGTTTAGAGCAATTAGAATTTCCTTTGGCCAAATTTCCATTTGAGTATCTTGAAGCATACGTAAAAATCAGCATAACTCAAGAAGCAATATAGAGTTTAAAAGATATTAGAGAGCAATAAAACTAAGGACTACCTTGTTTTAATTAAGGAGAGAGGTTTGTTTTTTCCTTCTTTCTACCCTTTAACACGTCAACTAACAATACAAACAGTGGGCTAACTGAAAATGAGACTGGACAGATAGCATTTAGAAATACATAAAAATCATTAGTTGAGGTGCAAAACATTTTTACCATTTTAAACAGCATTCACCCTTCACAAAAATGACATAATCTCTTTGATCAAATGACTTAGATGATTCAGTACACATTCCAGTTAGCACCTCTGTGATTAATACATACATATCTACTCCCATTTTGTGCATGCAGGTAGAGATCTGGTGGGCTTTTCCTTTCCCAAAACGTGAATAAATGCATTGCCCTTAAAATTTACAACTCCTTTGGAATATTCCTTTCCCAAAGAAGTTGTAAATTTAGGCCATTGCACTTCATGTGACTTCCAGCTAATAGCTGCATCAAACAAATATATCTGCATTTCTACAGTGCTTCACACTGCTGCAGCTAAATGGTTAATGACTTTTAGAAATAAGAACGATGCAATTGTTTATTTTTAGACATATAAAGGGAGAGTGGGAGCCTTTCATACGCACAACACAAGTTACGTTAATATTCTGCTAGCAAGTTGAGAGTTGTAAGTAGCATAAAAATGCCTGGGTTACAAATAGAGGGTGACAATAAAAAAAATGGTTTTCATGGAGAAACATTCTGATGTCCCCTGTGTTTTGAAATGTACTGCTCAGAAAGAGCTACAACCTACTCTAGGGCAGGTGAGAGAAAGGCAAATTGACTCTTCATTTACCAAGCTGAGGAAGCAGCAATTTTTACTCCAGTAAGTGGAAATACTCTTGGAAATGAGCAATAAAATGACCTGGTTTCTCCATAACACTGGGCTCTTGAAGAAAACAGCTCTAAGAAAAATAAATATAACAGCAGGCTAGAGCCTGTACCTCATTACTTGTCTTGGAGGCTGTAAGGGCAATATAAACAAATCAAACTATCTTTACAGCAGCAGCCACAAAGTAAACACCCATTTAAAGAATAAACAGGTGGGAAGACGGACCTGCTCACCCAATGCTGAGGAAAAACTTGTTTGTGCTTAATATGTTGGAAAAATTGTTCAAGAGCAGTTCATCCGTGTATAACTACAACCCTTGAAATGCTGCCAAGGTCAGCGAGACCAACAGCAGAGCGATCTGCTGAGTAATTGCTCGTTGGCAAGTTAAAGCGGTCAAGGGAAAGGCTTTATCTTACTTTCAAAGATTTACTTTATTGTTCAGAAAGCAGTTCTCTCCCCACCTCTCTACTCTCTTTGTCAGCAGGTTTTCTGGAAGCTCCTCAAAAACATTAACCCTACCAATTCTCCCTGGGATTCTGCAGATGCACCTTGGTTCTCTCTCCCTCATATGTCTGAGCAATCTCATTAGTAAATGACAAAAAAAATCAATTGTGATTTCTGTAAAAAATAATTCACAAATCAGTCTCACTACTTCACACTTGACTCCCTTCTACAAAATAAAACCCTGCCTCATCCTCCTGGTGCAATGATGTGGGCATCAGTTACTACAGCTGTAACAGGCCCTCATTTTCCCTGCCCTCAAAGCTCATACCACTGTCTCCTGTGACTACCAAGCGCAGCACCACCACCCTGCCTCTCAGTCAGGGCTGTAAGCTACCCAGGAATGCAGCTTGGGTTTTACCGTTTTCAAGATACTCATGCCCCAGTGATGGCTTAGCTGTGCTAACACATTCGGAATTACAGCCCTTCCAAAGCACCCACGAAAGTTAAAACTCTCCAGCACCTTTTTGGCTTGTGGCAAAGGCAAATCATGCTATATTCACATCCATCAGCTCTACTGCTATTAGACTTACTGTCCTATCCTGTTGCTTTGGCTACATCACCTCTTTTAACTGACTCTCCTCCATTTCCCCAAACATAAAACTGTGGGGTTTTTTTCACTTCTTGGAATTTTTTGGACTATTCAGATTATCCACGATTTCCCCATCACTCAATGTTACTCTTGCCTTTGTCTGACCTGTGGCTACCTCTTTCATTGTCTGTTCAACCCACCTCTAAGTGCTTAGCTATGATGCTTCTCACACTTGGGAGATGTGCCCCATAAACACCTGCAGAGCCATGTTGTTACTCCTGTCACAGCCTTTGCTGAGCTTTGTGCAATGCTCCCCACACACCTAAGTACAAGCTAGTCATCTCTTACAGTTAGACCATTGCCAGTTCCTCTGTCTGTGCTTCCTACCTGTTGCCACGCAATAGTTTCTCTGTGTGGTTATACTGAGATGAAAATTGTTTGGATAGGACCCCCCTCGTCTGTTACAGACCTGAAGTGTCTCACACGAAGCGGGATTAGTGTGGAAGGGAACTTCTTAGCGCTACAGCTATACAAAATCAATATAAAAATGATAAATATTTTGGCAACTCCTTCTCCACTTTTTCTTAGTCCCCTTATTTACATGTGTAATTTCTCATGCTAGCTCACCATCAAGCCCTGTGCAGTAGAGAGTGATATCCCACTGTATATGGAACACACGAACTGTAAATAACTGAGTAAGAAAAGCTCCACTGATAAAGCCACAGTAATTTCCAAAGGCTTCCAGGCGCTAGATTACTAACTTGATTACAGAAATATAGAAGCTGTAATAAGGATGGCTTCTTTTCAGTCAGCTGTATTAAACTGCTGTTACATTATTTACATGTAAGAAATTTGATATAATTCTAAAATAAAGCATTATGTTGACAAGAAGATAATTTTGGGCAGCTAGATCACAATTACTACAAGGTGGAAGCGACATTTTTGTGTAGGCAAGTCACTTTTTAGAGCTTCTTCTCCATAAAAGAAAAAAAAAAAAGGAAAAACAATAGGAAGCTTCATTTCCAAAAGACATAAAGCTATCATATAAAAATAGAAAAGCACAAATCAAATAATATATTTACAGTTTAAAATAAAAGTAGTCTCCCCCTCAGCAAAAAGCAGTTAAAGGGAAAAGATTGAAAAGGAAATTCTTCCACCTCCTTTTCATGGCAAACTGGGTATGAAGAACTGATGAGCTATTATATATATAACCATTTCCTTTCTTAAAATATCAGCTCCTTTACACAGACTGACACATGCAAATATTCTGTTTGAAGAAACAAGCTTCAAAATAATATACTTTCTATTCAGATGCGGCCAGCAGCGCCGGCTGTTTGAATTTTGCAGTGAAGACAGGGTAAAGCATAGCCTGCCTACCAATGGTACAGTGCTCTCCGTTCCATCCCTGGCTACATTCACACTTCCCGTCTTTACAGGTGCCATGCTCCGCGCAGCGGGGATGGCAGGCTCTCTGGTTGCAGGCTGTGCCCGTCCAGCCTTCCTCGCAGCGACACGTGCCACCCATGCACACACCATGTGTGCCGCAGTCCACCGAACAGATTTCTGGATTCAAGAGGAGAGAGGGGGAGAAAAGGAGGCAGAGAGTGCACATGGGAGAGAGAGGGTATGCATTAATTAGCAGTGCTACATCTTAATTCAACATGCGAAGAATAAGAAAGGCAAAATCTTTTGAAAATTAAATCAAAGAAATTCACTGTGAAAGGCATTTTCAGGTAGGACCCAACAGAATACGGAGCACAGAGTTTTGTCTCTATGCTAATGCTCACTTAGTTACCCAGCAGACTTACCAGTGCTTAAGTGTCCACAGCTCTTCTGTTAGCTCTGGGTAATTTTCAGTCATATTTTTTGTGATTACATATGTCTTAACAGTAACCTTTTGTAAATTAGATTATATGAACTTAGACCTACTAGAAGTTACAGCGTATTCCTAGTGACTATATGTACCATATACCCAGGTCATTGTGTGCTGTGAGTGAAAATCTAGTATTAATGAACGTTCATTTTAGCAAGGTTTCCCCTCCCTACCCTGCTCCCTGTTTTCTTTCAAAGTAAAAATGTGCCATTTCTGACACATTTTTTCATTATAAAGTATCAGCCTTAGTGAGACAAATTAGTACTATGCTGACATACTGACACATCTGTTAAATATAAAAGATGATTCTCTTTTACTTTCAGTAAATTTGGATCAGTGACAGCTATGAACAGTCTGGTTTAAATAATAGATTGTTAAAAAAAATAAATCAACATACAGCAATTTAACTTGTCATTTACATATAGTAACAGGATCTTGTAACTGATAGAATAATTGAAAAATACGTTAACAGCCAAAGGTAGTCAGAGGCCAAACAACGCATGTTAAGTCTCAGCTAATACAAGATGATAATTTAGACTGCCAGATTTTGCATTTACAGTTTTGGTTCATTTAGTCAGACTCCAGCAAACTTTACTTCTGCTAAGCAGACAACAGAAAAACAAGAGGAGATACAATACAGCCTGAGGGACTTCTTTAGTTCTGTGGTATACAGCTGGCTGTAACCACGTACTCGTTCATAGAAGTACTGTCTTTATTTTTTGTTTTCTTGTGAAAGACAACAAACTGTTTAGTAGTAAAAGACCGAAATTATTTTCAACAGCAAAAGCAAGAAGCATTCAGCACAAGAAAGGTTTCCAGTTTCCCACTCAACAGTGTTTTTCTTCCCCCCCAGAGTATAACCCTCTGTCTCAAAGTGCTGTGGAACATTAAACATGGGATCAAGGAGCTGTGATATTTCCCAGAAGAAACAGCCCAAAACCTTTATGGAGAAAGACAGCTGTAATTTCCCCCCCCCCTTTTTTTTTCCTATACGGCATTTTGTATCTACTTTGAATTAAATTTTTGATTAAGAGATGCAAGATGGTTTGATTAACTTTAGAGTCACAAAACGTCAACGCAGCTCCAAGAAAGAAAGGTTTATTTCTCTTCAATCTAATCAATTTTTCATTAGGATGAAGGTGTTTATCAGCTTTTAGCACACTAGCTTTGAGCAAGGTGCGTCAATCTTTGTAATGAACTTATTAATTAGAGTTAATTTAATTGAAGTGGAATTGAAGGGCTAATTAAGGGACAAACTGCTGATGAAGATAGAGGAAAGCTCTGCTGATTTCAAACCTATAAAGCCCTCTGATGGAAATAACTCATTCTTTTTTTCTTGTAGCAGCTTAACAAAATGTTTATGGGTAAGATTTACTTTTTTAGTGTACCACTCTGAAGGCCATTTTGCATGACTTCAGCAAATAGTCTGTGCGCGTTTTTTACAAAGCTCTTTTGTGAGTTTGACACCTTTGAAATATTTGAGAAGATCAGAAATATTTTATGTTATTTTAATGACCAATCATTCATTGAAACTTAAGTAAAAGATGGAGCATAACTGAATCAGCAAAAATAGCGTAGAGGACACTGTGTCAAGAAATAGAGGATCCATGTTTTGCCTGAGAACTAGAAAGGGTCTCTCACAAATAGCCATTTTTAGAGCTAGAAATGTTAAGAGAAGATTTTTTTCTTCTAAACAAATTTAACAGAAGACAACATTTTCTTCTCTCTGTCACTTTTTCTTGAATTTTTGGAACTCTGTCCTATCACTCTCGTATGCATAAATCATTATGGAGTATCACAGATCCTGGTCAGGAAGTACATTTGTTTTAAAAAGATGGTTCCTCATGAAAAAGTTATATTTATTCATAAGCTGGCATAAGCCCAGCTAGCCCATGTGTTGAGTTTTCATTAACAAAATCATCTGAGTTGTTAGATGAACTGTTTTAGACAAATATATGTCTCACAGTTAGACATGATTTCTCTTTTGATATGTGGCTACCAAAAATTCGTATTTGTCAAAAGGCTGCTGTCATACTTCATAAATATTTAGATTCTGCTCTCTGTGATAGTACCTCCAGTCATTTTCTCCTTTTGTTTCTAAGCTCAGACTACGGTTATAATAAGCTCAGTTTCAGACTTCAAGAAATCTCTCCGCTCCTTCTCTCCTACCAACTCCTTCCACCTTGGCAGCCTGAGCCCTTCCTCAAAAGCTGTTTAGGATTCATTCTTACATTCCCTTTGCCTTCAAACTCGAATGCTGTCTGTTTTTCAAGAAAAATACCTGCAATTAGCTGCACAGATTTTTAAAATGTGACTGTCTCTAGTTTTACTAGTGTAGTTTTAAGTTTCTAAATAGATGTATTAGGTAAGATGATACTTAGATCCATATATCGTACGAAGAACATTCTGTACTTGCCTGTGAAGCACCTGAAGTCACTAGGTGAAGGTAGCAAAAAGATACCAACAAATATATTGATTTTCAAATACTTCAAATTCATCAATTATTTTGAACCTTTGAATCAATTCACAGTTCATGCTGAAGTCAACTCAAAGACTTCCATCAGCTCAGCAGGTCAGGTCCTAACACAACAATGTCATGAAAATGCTGCTATTCAAGATGCCATCATTTTACAAAATGTGAGCATTTTTAATACTTACCATTGGAGCAATCTGGACCCGTCCAGTTGGGGTCGCAGGTGCAGGTACCACTCTCTTGAAGGTAGGTGCCATGGCCAGAGCACTGGTCAGGGCACATCGTCTTCAGGATTTCACAGTTGTTGCCACCCCAGCCCGGGTTGCAGTGGCACTCGCCGTGGATGCATACGCCATGGCTGGAACAGGCTGGGTCCAAGCAATCCGCTGCAGGGAGATGAGGAAGATCAACTTAAACTTGTCATTCCTAAAACAGCAATCAAACCCTAGATGCTCACGGCACTTTTGGGCTTAATCCACACTTTAAGACGTTGTGAAATAGGCAGCATTGCCCTCATCTTAAAAGTAAACATTAGTAAGTTGAAGCTGAGAAGTTCGCCTTTGTTTCATTGCAATGAGTGAGGAAAAGACAGAGCGGACCAAGGTATCTTGGTGCCAGCCTCCCTTCTCTGGCTACAAGGTAAATAACTCTTTATTGTCACTAGTTGCATAGCAGCAATTTTCTTTGTAAAAACACCTCGCTTCCCCATCGCTTTCTGGTATTGTGAAATTTGTGTACGCACATAACTGACATCAAGACATTGACAGGCTACCACTGAGTTAACGAAGAACCTTTCAAGGTTTGCTAATTTTTCTGAATTACAACAAGATTGACTTTGGGTCTTGGGCAACTGATCTCTGTTCTGCCTAATCACAGTGTAACAAGTGTTGGATTCCCTGCAGCACTCTGTATCAACTGACCCGATCCACCGCTACAGAGTTTTGACAGCTGTATAGGACCCTCAACTTGTTTCAGAAATAAATGAGTCGCATACTGTCTATCTGTCTTAATTCACTTTAATGTGCTTTAGATGACGAGATTTAATTTAGCAATTTGACTCAATAAAATGTTACACTTGTAGGGTCAATGGTCTGAAAATTTAATTCCAGACACTTAATTGCATTACTTTGTACGTGGAGATCAATAAAATCAATTTAACTGAGGAAGAAAATGGTGCTTTTTACTCCCTAAAAAAATAGAATGGAAAACAAACTGCATTTTGCAGCACACCAGAACGAATATTATTATGCACATCTCTGGAATACAAAAATGACGTATCATTTTTCACTCTGATGCATTTGAATCAGCACTTTGCACAATGTGGTTGGTGGAAAAGATCACTAACAAATGCAATACATTAATGATTTATTCTATACTGTGAAAATGCAGTAAGTCTTCCTGTATTCCAACATCTATTTTTTGTGTGCTTTCTTCTTAGCTGATCTCGGCCAGAAAGAATAAATAAAAATACACTGGCAAGCAAAAAGTATTACGCATTATTAAGAATTTTCTCACTGATTACTTGAGAATAAATAAAGTATAATAATTCTGTAGAATTCAGTGATACTAATGATTCCAAAACTTTTAGTATTCTGAAATATTTTTTGAAGAAACATCATTAATGTGTATGATCTAGATCTAGCAAAATCGATAGAGCTGGATATGCCAGCTGGAAACCTGACCAATAACAGCAGGGGTAAATATTTACTCATTTACCTTCTTCACAGTTTTCTCCTTTGTATCCGGAGTTGCAGGCACAAGAGCCCATGATGCAAATGCCTCGGCCCCCACACTGGGGATCGATGCACTGAGTTGTAGGCACGTCACACTCGGTGCCCTTCCAGCCGCTGTAACACAGGCAGCGTCCTTTGGAGTACTGCCCATTGCCACTGCACAGCACCGGGCAGGCTGCTGTTAAATAAAACATGGCAGAAAAATTAAAACCAAGTTCCTCACCAAAGCTTTATATAGAAGAACATCTAAGAAGCAAGTCACATGCCAGCTGCTTTCCTGATGTGTTTGTCTTCATGCTCGTTTAAACTGACTTGAGAAAAGCATTGGGTTGATTTACCTCTCGAACAATCGGGGCCCAGAAACCCAGGAAAACAATGGCAGGATCCAGAAACACATTCGCCGTTACCATGGCAATTTCGGGGGCATTCCACCACAGACTCTAAAGGGAAAAAAAGAAGGATAATTCACAGACGCCCACTGCATGAAGTACCTATCATTTGAACCACTACTAACTGACAGCATGCTCTCGCTCGGAGAGAAGCGTTTACGTTTGGTTTGTTTGAAGAGCACAAACAGCTGTGATTTTCTATTGCTGATGCCTCTAGTATCTTAGGACATTACATTCCAACAAAGAGACTCAAATTAGAATGGTAAAACCATACGAGCTCCATACTAAAAATCCAGCCCTGTGCCATTTAACAAGTAGTTCAAAACAGTGTCCTCCTTTCAAGCACTGTTTTACAAGAAGGTACACTCCTTATGCCTTAGAGCAAGTAATTAAAATATATATTCTGCATTTTATTCTGAGCAGCAAAAGAAACACTATGAATGAAAAACCTGTGAAAAAAAGTCAGATCATTTAACTACCAAAACGTATCTCTGTATTGCTAAAAAACTTGACCAGAGCCTAGCATTTGGTAAGAGCTTTGACGATTATGCTTACCTATAATTATGGTATTAAATGACACCTGCTCCGCATTTTTCCCATCATTATAAAAGGCCAGGTGCCAGATGCCAGAGTCCAAATACTGGATAAAGCCTGCCTCGTGGAGACTGACAGACCTCGCCTGCCGCCCTGCTCGCTCTGACTCCAGCAGGTTGCGTTGCTCCCTCGCAATCAGCCGGCTGCCATCCAGGAGCTCCACAAAGTCGTACTGTGGGGAGGAACAGACAGGAGCTTGACAAGTCACGGGATGACCCACGGCACTGCCAGCTTCCCCACAACATCCTGACAATATGCTTGTATTTGGACCAAGAGTTTCCTTTTGGAGCAGGGAAGCAGGAGCTGAAACCAACCCTTTTTCATTTCTTTGCCCCTTGCTAAGGCTTCAAACAAAAATACCAACTAATCCTCACGCTTATTAGAGTGGCTTTTTTGGTGACAAGTGGCCAATGAACGTATTACACATATTGGGGGGAAGAAAACATCAGTTGAAATGAGTCTGCAGTCATGACTGCCACCTGAATTACAGGCGAGAGCTAACTTTCAAAGTGTGTTATATGCATATGGGTTAATAATAATACCCAACACCAATAATCTACTTTGCTTTTCATTTAGTTTCAGATGAAGGATCAAATTGCTCGATCCCTCTTTCAGATAGACTGGAGTTCTGGAGGAAGGAGAGCAAGAGCTTTACTTCCTATCACAGAAGCCCAAAAGAGGAGATGGAAAGCATCAAACATTGCAACTGTTGAAAATGACAAACTGACAAAACCCACGGTACCTCAGGTCAATGGACAGCACATATTGTTTTGTTAACAGCCATCAGTGGGGCTTGGAAAAATGTAGCAGCATCTCAGCTGATACAACAAGCAAACTCACAACCAAGATGTTATGCATGTTAATCTTAACTACTGCTAACAGCACCTGGAGGGCTAAATCTGCTCTGGGCCCTGCACTGATTTACGCTGTCTGGCAGTCTGCTCTCATGGCTTGAAAGATGTCTTCTGCACATTTATTGTGTAAAGATCAATGTGTATACAGCAAAGTTAAACAGGTAGGAAAATTAAAGAGCATTCTGGCTTGTGGTAGAGAGTCTCTGCTTTTCCTGCCGAGTCTGTTCACAGTTTCACTTTTACTCTGACACGTTTATTGTATGAAGTGAACTGTAACACGTAAACCTTCAATCTTCCCACATGTTTGAGATCTCTCTCAAATGGAATTACATCCAAGCCCTATTAAAGTAAAGGCCAGTATGTGAAACCACTGACTCACCTGAGCTAGGATAATATCGGTTACCGGGACCAGAGAATCAGTGGTTTTATACCCTGACTTGTGACCTTCAGAAACTGCTCCCGGGCCAAAAGAAAACACGATAGCCTTTGTCCCGGAACAAGGGCTTAAGTACTTATATTCTCTTCTTGAAATTGCAGGCCAAAATTCACTGCTATTGTAAGAATGTTCCTCTCCAGTAATCAGAATTATCTTCCTACCGTTTGGGATGTGAAGGAAATGCATAGGTAATATGCCTCTATCAATACCTGAGACACTTTTTCAGCTATGTCTGAACCAGCAGAATAGAACATAATGTGATTAGGATGTGCAGAGGCTGGTACCTCAGTATGCCATCACTTTGAATGTACGTGCTGCACCACAGGAAAATGAATGCGACCGTTTTGGGAGAGCACCAATTATTCAAAACCATTCACCATTCTCATTTGTCACAGAATTAAATATTTATCTTATTTTGTGAGAGAGAGAGAAAAACAATTTTAGTTGTGGGGTTTTTTTTTCTCCCACCTGACTCAAGAACAATTCTTTCTGGTCGTGTTTTTCGCTAATATTTTAAAAAAGAGAAAGCTCACAGAGTTTTGAGTTTTAACAAGTCATTTATGGACATTAGGAGTGACCTTGTAATTTGTATACTGCAGAGGATCATTTTATGTAGGAAGACAATTTCAGATTAAAACCGTATTTTTGATACAGGAGCAAGGGATTACACTACTCGATTGACCATAAAGAGTATACTAATGGCTGACAAGCATGGTACAATTAATGATTTTGTATTTGTAATGTAATAAGGACATACGCTGTTATCAGAACACCATTTTAGACTACATTTTAAAAGCCATACAGAGGGGAATTTACTGTTCATTCTGTCCCCCAGCAAAAAACAATAATTGATCTTAACCCTTTTAAAGGGTTTTTCTATATTTAGGACACGGTGACAGAAAGAGACTAGAAAACCAATTATTTTCATAAGCAAAAAACATACCAATTTTATTTTCCTCCTATGAGGATAAATTAGTTACCTTTATTTGAGTCTAAATGCACTGATTTGCCCTACCATTCCATTCAGTTTTGCTTTAAACCAAAGTCCTTTTTTCATTCTTAAAGTCTCTTTAAATAAACATATTGATTCTCTGGCTGCAATGGAACTGACATTTTTAGAAAGTGTCACAAAGACTTTCAGGCTCGCATTGATTGGGTTTTGAATGGACAGCCACCGTCAATTATTTCTAGTTGATTTATTTATGATTCCCCAGAAAGAGAGAACTATGCATCTCAGATCGGTCTGTGACACACACATAGAGGCCGTGCTTGAGACTGATTTCGGTACTTAAAGAGAATACAGAAACACAACCAAAAATTCTGTCCCGATCACAATATATCAAACCATTTCCTATATGCTGTATCTCTATTATTTTGGATTATGGGACAGAAGGAGAATTAAATTTGCTGCATTCTGTTATTATTTTATGATGAAATGCTAAGCAACTGATAGGAATGGTTTAGATACAGTCGATCCTGTTCCAAGAGGAGGGTGTAAACTAAAAGACTTCTTGAGATCTCGCCCAAGCTCATTTCTATCATACTTCCATTATGTCCCTCACAGTGGTAGGATAATTGGCATCAGAGGTTGTACAGCTACGGAAAGATAAGACTCTGGTTTCCTCTTACTCATTGCCTGGTTTTAACTGGATAAAAAAAGAGGTAGATGAACAGGCAAAGGGTCCGGGAGAGAAGTGGAGAACAAGGTGGCAAATATAATATGCAAGTTTTGCATTATAGCCAAACGTGACATGGAGAGAGGGCAGACATTCATAGAAACACCAAAGTTGTAAGGAGGGAGCTAAAGAAGATGGGTGGGTGGTGACACATGTAGGGTATCATAGGCATTTGAGCAAAGATATTGGAGGGGGACAGCTGGTAAGGAAACTTTACAAATGCTGGCAGAGTGCAGGTAGTAATCAGTTCTCTATTATTTAACATAAGATCTGAAAATTCAAATACTGACGTTTGAGAAACAGGCAGCAGTGCTCATTTGCATAAGTTTTGTTAATAGCACTTGTCACTCTGTGACTAGGAGATAAGGGCAGATAGCATTCAAGAGACGCAGACATGAAGTGATATATACGGGTGAGATCCTACTTTTCAAAGTCCTCATGAAACAACCCTAGCTTTACACATCCAGAGATGGGCTCTGAGCCAACTTTTATCATTCTGGGATGAGATCTTGGAGCTATGGTAGACAGATCTACAGAAATATCAGTTCTGTGATTAAAAAAAAAAAGCAGACATCATTAAGGCATTGTATGAAACCATCATAGTTAAACACCTGCTACGTTTTGTGCTATTCTGGTCTCCCCATCTCCAAAAGGCTGCAGTAAAACTGGAGAACATTCACAAAAGGACAAGGGTGATCAAAGGATTGAAGCAGATTTCATCCAAAGAATGACGAAACAGACTAGAAAAAATAAAACTCATTGAGGACCCTAGAGATCTATAAATTAAGGGTGTCATGGAGAAGAAATTGTTGAGAAACTCTCCACTGCCTCTTCCAAAACACTACCAACAGAGTGTCAAACTAAAACTACCAGGAGGCTGCCTCAAAACACTCTGAGGAGTATAGTGTGAGATATGTAGTTAAGCTGTGAAACTCCTTGCTGCAAATGTCATGCATGCTAAAAGCTTCCATAGGTTCAAAGGTGACTATGCAAATTCACAGGAAAAAAGAATCTATCAAAGGTTGTAAAATTCAAAGACAGCACCTTTGACTCAGGAAGTCCTTCAGCCTTAAAACGCTGGAAGCCAAGAGTGTGTTGTAGGAAGAATCACTACAAATCTGTCATGCTGCTTTGTTAATCTCTACATATCTGCTAACAGCCACCCTCACAGACAGAACGCTGGGCTAGATTGGCCTTTGATGAGACCCAGCGTGGACATTCATGTGTTTTTCTAACATGTTCCTATGACACTTGGAGCTATACGAGTAAGCTGCCTCGTCTGATGGAAGGATATGCAGTGAAGCCCAGAAATAGCTGTTAGTCTGCCCGTGCCAGCTATGCTTGGCTTGCAGTTAAGAACTTTTGTCAGTACAAGCCACAAGGGTTAGGGGAAATAAGAAAACAATAAATAGATTTATGCTTGGAAACCTCTCAATATTCTATTTCATTAGATGTCCTTTTGCCTAAATACCTTATTTTGTTTATATAAGCTACTTTGGTAAAATACATATTTTACCAGTACAAGTTGTGTCTTCATCAAAGTCCTGTGATTAGGACTTCATGGCAGAAAGGCCTAAACTGTTGAAAAATATTTTACTCCATTTTTTTGCCCCATGTGCAGGAGCACACTCACAAAAAAAAGCCCAACCGCTCACTAGAACTGCATTTTTTGGAGATTACATATATGCTTTATCTCAGGCACCTAAACCAGACATCACTGGGTTCAAGGCCATATAAACATCCTGATAACCCCACACCCTTGGGAATCTTCAGCAGCCCTAGAAGTTCACCAGGGCATTGATAAGTAAGCATGCCTAATTCTTCAAGGTATCAAGTGTCAGTCAAATGGTTTGTAAAAACTACTTTAATTAGATACCAGGCAAAAATAGGACAAGAGAGCTTGACCTATATCCTGGGAACAATATATCCAAAATGTTACAGAAACTACAGAAGATATAGTAGCAGGATTCGCATATGATTCTTTCTGTTGTATCATACTTAAACATGAATAAGCACTTGGATAGTAGGAATCCAAAGGGAAAGGAGTCTGCGTAACACAGATGATGGGAAACAGATTTAGTTATCTTCTTTTCCCGACTTTTTGGATAAAGGGCACCCCTATTACAATCTTTTGCCAGGGTAAGGAATCAAGGAAGGATCATTTTTCATAGATGTATCTACTTGCATAACTTCTCATATAAATGCACAGTCCAGATCAGCTTCTTCAGTTTTATTCATTCTTGCCACACATGTATTCCCCTAGCTCCTGTTATTATTGTTATCATTGAGACGGCATTTGTATTCCAAACCCCTATTTCCAATGGCTGATAACTTTCTGAATCAATTTTCTTTGAGCTAGAATTTCTCATGCTTGTTGTCAGCCTAAGGGTGGGTGTTCATATGTGAAGGTCTGAAGAAAATCCATTTAATCATTTTTATGAGGATAAAATTTTTAAATAAACATAAGTGCATTTTCTGCGTTCGGTAAATTGTTTGTACTTTAATGGAACCTAAACTAAAAAATAAAGCTAATGTAACACTCTGCGTTTTTAGCTGCATGAAACTCCTTTGCTGACCCTAATTCTTCCCCTGTGTTTGCGACGGCTAAATAGGTGATATAATTAGCAATATTTCTATGTTCTAGTTCTTTTAAAAGTTATGTCTGAAGAAAAAATGAAATAAATTTAAATAGTGCAATAGCATGCAAATCAAAATTAAAAAAATGTGGGATAAAAAAAATATTTGAATTTTTTAGTTACGGATTTGCTGTTGCAACTGTGTATCAGGCATAATCAGCTAAGCTTCATTCCAATTATACCATTAGGCTGATATACTTAAAGAGTTGTGTCCAGGGCAAATCCATATACTTTAAAACAATATTAATCAGTAAGGTGTTGCATAATTCTCTAAATGGGGTAGAAGAGTATGAGCTCAATTCCCTTTTCAGGTGGAACAATGGTTCAGACCCAGCACTTGGACAATTATTGAGCTGCAAGAAATCTAAACAGGAGGGTCTTAAATCTTAAAATAAAATCTGAATACAACTGATTCTAAAATACCATCTCAGACAATGATTCTCCCTTTCTCCTGCCAATCCAGAAGACTATTCATTCTTTTATATTTTAACTTTTCTATAACTATGGGTAAAAAGTGTTTCTTTGTTACTAGGCAAATGCATGACCATATGCAATAAAAATTCTCTTTAGAAACCTTCTGAGGGGTGGAGCAGAATAAATCCTCTGGAACTCTTAAGAACAAAGTTTCAAGACACTATATGTCTAATGAGACTGACACTTCTACAACCCCAGTTCATTGTATCTTCGTAGACACATATTATGTATTTTTTCTTTTATGTACTTATTTAGTGAGACACCAAGCCGTAAATACTGCAGCATTTACTTATAGAACAAACTGAAACTTCCTTAAAAAAACGTTGTCTTCTTGTTCGAAATTCAGCAAATGCAGTCTTTGCCAGGCACTCTTGACCACATGTGTGGCCATAAGATGCTGTATTAGTTTGCTTAGGTTTTTAAAGATATGTCTGTATACCACAGAAGAAAAAAAGTACCTATAAATTCTGCATGAAACAACTCTGTATCTAAAGCATCATCATTGCTGATGGCATTCAGAAGAGCTCATAAATAAGAATCCCCCCCTTTAGATCCCATCACTTACAGTATTATACGTGTTTTGGTCATCACATGAGATCAATAAAGTATCAAAAGTAAAAATAAAAATCAGCAAAATGGAAAAGGATGTAATCCTGAGAAAGAAAAAAGATACAAAAGATACAAGCTCACAGTTTTCAATAACACGTCCTACTTTTAATGCAAGCAGTTCTCACCTGAGTATGTGAAGGTGGTAAACCTTTTCGGCCATATACTCCAATCAATGCATCTTTCTGAAGGGATATATTGAATTTTAGAAATTGTGGCTGATCAATGAAGAGTTGTGATCTCCAAAAAATCCCAGGGGGAACTTCTTGTACCGCTCTTCGGCCTATATCAAGTTCTCCAGAATCTATAGTGTTGTTTTCTTGTGCAAATCCCCCTATTTTTCCTGACAGATTAGAATAATAAGAGATCAAAAATTAGTATTCCTTTCATGCTTTCAATCATGCTTCATATAAACCATCAAATATTTAAAATCACCTCAGATAAAATGTTACCTGACAATCTTTCTGAATATAAGATCCCAGGGAGTTCACTGATTTGGAAATAAAAAGGCAAAGATACCACAAATACCTACCAAGCAGAAATACTGCAAGTTCCCCAAGCACTAGCATTACGGAAACTATTTTAGGATCTACATTAAACTATTCATTTTTTCCCCCAAGTATTTTAACAGAGTTTCCCAGCATAACGTCTCACACTAAAAAAATTTAAGGTAAAGAGAAATGCAGCATACAGATTTTAAGAATAATAGATACATAAACATAAGCAGTCAAGAGAACTAATATACAGTCTTTTCTACATTAAGTATCAGAGCATTTATACATTATTAACAATGTCTACAGCTCTGGTTTCCTATTTTTTGATTTTGCATTCCCCAAAATGAAAGGCAATGTTTCTTGCTCCATTGTGCCTATGTCCTTATGGCTTTGCTTCCCATAATGCCAACATCCTCTGCACTCCCTAGCCTCAGTCCCAAGCTTGTTATCACCTCCTTGTCCACACTGTCTCCTGAATAAAATGTATAATAGCACACCAAAGTCTGGTACTTTCACTATTTTCTGTATCGTGAATATTTATTTATCCTGCAGGCCAATTACTAGGAATAAGAACATAGCACTGAAGGGCATTAACGATTTTTCTCTATAAAGCATTTGTGCAACTATCAGTTAGCCTTAGGAAGGCAGTGATGATGGCTTGGAAATGCCCAGAAGCAGCAAAGAAGATGCTAACATGCAAAAGACACATGATGTCAAATGCTAATACCAAAAAACTGGATTATTGGTTGCGGCATTAAGAAAGAAAAAAAATAAGTCATAAACTTTAGATACCCCCAGCAAACTTTTTCTCCAAGTGGGTAAGTCCAGGCAACAGACACTGAATCTACACTGCAGCTCGAGTACAGAACAGTATCATCTAATCTGCCAGGCTCTGTGCTGCCCTGGAGAAGCACCGTCAAATAAATGAAAGGGGTAAAACTTCCAGCCCAACCTGATGACCCCGCAAGGCACTGGGCTGGATGCTACGGACAGCACAGCTCTGTGATAGCTCTGAGATCTCCACATTGCCCCTGGCTGTACTGCACAGGCACACGCTAAATCTGGCAAAGATTACAAACCTTTCTCAAAGCTCATTAGCAAACAAACTGTGGATTAGTTGTGGTAGCATCTTCTACCTGCCAGATTCATAGGAAACAGAACTACTAAGACTGATGCACTAAAGAAGTGGTTTGCACAAACCATCACCACACAGCTTTAAAATCTGGGATGGTTTAGATGAGTTTGCATCAAGTTTGTTTGAGGCCAAAGACTCAGACCTGATGTTCAGGCACTAACGCCATGCTGTGCGGCTGGACATAGGCAGTCTTGGAAGCTGGTGCCAGGATCAAAGCCTACTTCGATCCAATGGAATCAGCGCTGTCAAATGAAGACTAAGATGCAAAGATGTGTGTAAGAACTTGCTTACCAACACATGTCAACTCTGGAGTAAGCCAGTAATGCTGCATTTAAGCAGCTGGCACATCAAGGTGAGCCTTGAGTGAAGCAATATAAAGAAAAATGAAACTGTAGATACAATCTTACAGTCCACTGTGTTTTTGCGAATTTATACTCTTTTTTTTTCAGCAGCTAGTCTATTATAAAGATTGAACTAAACCCATCTGAATGTGATAAGCATGTCCAAGTGACGCTGACTTGTTTGTGTACAAGTGTTCTGAAGAACTGACAATGCTCTGTTGCTGCCCTGTCTTTTACGTTCAAATTCTACATTATTCATCATTTGATGGAACAAACTGACACAACCTTTTTGCAAACATTTAGACTTTAAAAAACTAGATTAAAATCTGAAATGCCAGGTGAGGTCACAGATTGATCCTCGCCACTTTTCGTGCATCCAAGATGAACAGAGACTGCTGCTGAATTAAACAGGTACAGAAGCACTACTGAGAGGCCTTGACTGGGGGCTTGTATCATCATCAGAGCTGTGCCGCAATGGTGTTGCAGTCACTGAAAACGTCTCACTTACAGGATCATCATATTGATCAGTGTTTTGCTGAGAAAAGACAGTGAAATATCTGATCTTGGAGAAACCATTTTTCTTACACTTTTCAGGATGAGTCTGATGCTTTTCTAACTTTGGACTTAACCTTTCACAATATTCATATGTTATTCTAGAAGATGGATCTGTATTCATTATTTCGGTTCATTTAAGCATTTGTTTCTTATCACTTCCTTCAAATTTAAGCACGTTGTGTCGTATAAATTCACACACTGATGACTGTTAATCACTAAATAATAAACGCTTGTTTGCAGTATTGATCTGCAGCTTCCCCTGTTTCTACATTTGAAATGAAAAACAGCTACCTCTTACAACTGAAAAGATGAACGAGACAGCTTGAGCAGGTGCACTTTATCAAACATTTTGACCAACTTGCCAGGAATGCCTATTACTGGGCTTCAACACTTATTCTTAGCAGATAATGAATCTACGGACTCCCGTTTTCTTCACCAAAAAAGAGGTAGTTTTACTCTGTAGCCACATACCCCTTTAATGCCACACCACCTCTCTCAAAATCGTCACTAGTTGTTTGCCCTCCTAAGAATAGGACATTAATTATTCTTTGTTCCCTGTTGTATCTCAATGGGCATAAGAAAAGTCTTAGTAGTGTCATCATTTCCTTTTGACTTTCTAAACAGAAACAGTTCTTATACACAGCTTTAAATCAAAATATGAAATGTCACCTTCATTCACACACTTCCATAATGACATAACAGTCCAAATATGAAACCAAATTTTAAAATACCTGGCCTCCTGAATATATTCTCTTTCACTATATTTCTTCTCTACCCACAAAATTTCTTCTTTCACAGACCCTCCCCAAAAGATAATAATACAAATACACATAAATATTTATAGGTAAGTAATATTTATATCATGATTTGTACTTATATTGCTAGATATACTAGTATTTAATTTACAAAATACATTAATTTGCTGTATCACATACTATCTGTTATATACAATCATTATATGATGCATTTGTGATACCAATAATCCAATGCATTAGGGCTAATTAATAGGTAAAATATTTGTTATATTTAGTATTTGTAAATTGGATTTCAACTGAGGTTAGGGTGGACAAAATCCTGAGCTAAACAAATATTAAAAAAAACCCCAATATTTAATTATTATACAGGAAAAATAATTCACAAATATCACTAAAATGACATGAAGCCAAACTCCCTGTCCTTATTTGCAAACATTCTATAGATTAAAACACAAGATATACTGTGAATAACTGAGTATTTATAATACAGGATAAAAATGAATGCACAACCAAAACACAAAAATGCTCAACAATAATTGCTGTATAGTGTCACACATAATATAATTTTCCATCCTTCAAAGGCAGCACTAATTAGAATATTAGGTTGCAAGGCTGGATTTACAAACAGTCAATAGCATGTCCTCCCATTCCACTGAATAACCTTGTATTCAGATCTTTTTCTGAGAGACATCTGCTATATATCCTTCTGCAACAACTTGTTTCAAGAAATGAAATCCAAATCCTCCTTAAAAACATACCTTCTTAGAAAAAAAACCCCAACAGAACATCTAATTATGAAGTTACTGTACCTTTAATTAACATGACATACTGTAAACAAAACAAAAAAGCTCAATACATATCAGTTAAAGCAAGGATAATGTATTTTAATGAGTATAATCTCAAAAAGAGCATCTAAGCAAGCCAAAAGAAATGCCCTTTTTCCCGTTCACTTTTCTCCACTCTTGCATTTTTAAAAAATCTGCAGCTAAGCATATATCATTATAAGGTATTTCTGAATTGCACATAGATTTTATATGACATAAAATAAAGCCAGCCACGTGTGAGATGTGACCATCTGCAAGAACACAATGGTCAAACAAGCTCTGTTTTTTAACCTTTCTTTTCTATCTCCTAGTTATAAAAACAGATAATGCACTGATGCACCTCAAGTAAATATTTGTATTTGATTAAGCATGGCTTACAAAGTACTTTGGAGAACCTAAACTGAAATGGCCTATAAAATTCATCATATCCATAGAAAACACACATTCTTATGCCACCTTATGCAGCCTCAAATCATGCCTGTCTGGATAAGCAGGTGATACGTTGCCAGCAGTTTGCTTTTCATACAGTGAGAAGCACTGGGAGAGGAAAAAAAAAAAAATCCACAAATGAAACAAACAAAAAACCTTTGGAAAAGGCTTGTTCAGAGATTCAAGCTTCACTTAACAAATGATTTGTGTTTAAGGATGATTTAACGTGCTTTTATTGTCAGTTTATGACTAGCTATTTCTAGGTAAACCACAGATGAATTTTCTTGAGAGGTCCTAAGGATGCACTTTCAAGTTTAAGCTTTGCTAATTCATCACACAAAGTACCTGTATTTTTGAATGGCAAATGAATACCTGGGATCTAGGACACAGTGGACTACGATTTTCTGACCAAAGCAGGCCCAGGATTATCCAAAGTTTAGACAAGAGTCAAGGAAAATGCCTGGCCCATACAACACTGGGAATTTCTCCCATCTAAATCAGAGTATCAGGATACTACCAGGGGGCTAAAGAGAGGCAGTACTGCAAGTTGTACAGCTGTCCAAGCATCCAAACCAAGGCTTTATTGATTCTTCCCTACAGTTTTCAGTAACTAGTGTGATAGCACAGGAGCCCCCTCCTTAAATTTCACATCTAGTCATCACACTTTCCCTTCTGCTTCACTTTCCTTTTGTGGTTTAAAATGTGTATTCTCCGGTCTGTCTGTTGTTTAGTATTGATGTATGCTGATAAATGACCACTTACTGTATTCTGCAGAGCACAGCATTTTAACAGTGGCTGGAATTAACCCTGTTCTCTTCTACAGTATTTAGGGACATAAGGAAGGAAAAATGGGATTTGATATATTTGTTATTTCCTTTTATTTTTGAGGCAAAGTGTAACAGGTTTTGATTTGTAAAAAATTTAAAAATTATCAAGGGAAAAGAACAATTT
Organism: Platalea leucorodia; assembly: GCF_965183815.1. Taxonomy (NCBI): domain Eukaryota; kingdom Metazoa; phylum Chordata; class Aves; order Pelecaniformes; family Threskiornithidae; genus Platalea; species Platalea leucorodia. The sequence continues at coordinate 49,789,346 of NC_138828.1, read as the reverse complement.
ATATTTATAAAATATTTACAAAGGTATGTATATACTTTATACAAGAAAGTATATTGGCTACTCAGGGCAGAAGACAGTGGGATGATGAGCTGTCACTGCAGCATCAATATTCATTAACCATACAATAACTTTTTGATATTCATTCAAAACAAGTAAGAACACAGAAACAGATAATGAATATCTAAGTGCAAGAAAAAGGCAGTAGGGTAAAGGAAATGAAAAAAGAAAAAGTCCTACTGGAGAAGTTTCATATGCTTACAAAGATGACAAAAAGAATGAACTGAGCTGTATCTTTTCTATAACTTGGAGCTGTGATAACTTGAAAAATTTGCAAGATGTCAACTGCTGGCAGAGGCTTCCTCCTCCTCAGTGGTAAGGAGGTCAGCTCTACCTTGTGAAAGGAAAAATGGATTTTTGTGTAATGAAGCAAACACCGCATTCATCAACCATTTAAATCAAGTCTTCCATTCAAAAACTATTGATTTTAAAGCCTCTGTTAGCCAAAAGTGCACAGGCTCTCAAATGTTTTGAGAATCTTAAAGGGCAACATGGAAAAAGGTCGATAAAAAATAATCCCTTTATGTGGTTTGTATTTTAAAAGTTCCTACAACAAAATTAATAAAGTTTTGTTGTTTTGTTTTTAACTTTATATATTGGTTGCATGACTCAGACACAATATTATATGCCAGAGACTTTGAGAAAACAAATGAACATATTATACATGACCTATTAAATTTCAGAGAGAAATTAAAAAAAAAAAAAGAAGAAAACATCATCATCTGTAGAGAAAAATACAAGCCACTCCATAGCAAGGTCATCATGCCATAGGAAGCTCCTACATCATGAGTTGCCTTCTAAACACAGCTAAGAGAGAAGATTTGAAAATATGCAAAATCCCCCTGAAGTGCCTTTTCTGGTGCCCACTCTTCAGAAAAAGAGCTTATGTCCCCCCTGTCACAGACAAGGCTTTTGTCTGAAAACCATCCAGAGCTCATTTGGACTCCCCAGAATTGAATCTTGGTATCAGGTTCCCCTTATGAAATAGTGTGTACCATCACCTTGGGCTCCCTGGCTTTGTTGTGGCCATTTCTGCAGCACGAGACCCCAGCCACCCCAGCCCCTCAGGCAGGATGGTCCGAGTCAGCGTCAGCACCATCCTGCTTCCTCTGAGGACCCCACAACAATCATTATGTTATCAAAGATTTTAGAGTAAGTGGAGGTTCTGCTTCTCTGGATGTGATGAGAGCTTTTCTATCCTCATCAAATAATACATATAAATTCCTATGAGGAATTTGGGTTGACAGCCAGCTTTCCTAGTAAGATCAACATTATTGCCCAGGATTCATCACTCCCTTCACATGCTAGGTAGGAGAAATGGTGCGCTCTTTTCAGTTGAAATACAACTCCTGTTTAATATCGACATGTCTGTTTAAAATTACTATTACTTAAAAATGCTGTGTACTTCCATTAAATATAGAGTTTTGGAGGAAAAGTGTTAGTCTTGCAATGTAAATAAGACACAAAGAAAGGAAATGCTCCGAAAGAAGGAGAGAACTTGGTGCCTGTTTCACTTACCATTTTCTCCAGCAGGTACTGTTACAGGATGTGTTGGCACAGTATCAGAATTCACTTTTCCGTTCTCAAATGTATCATTTTCAGTTTGCTGCAACTGCCAGTTGAGGCCAAACAGATGCATTGCTGGTGGTAAAGGATACAGGTTATTTGATGCTTTTAGCCAGAATGACAAATCGCACAAATAATGGCTTTCCACGCTTCGCAGTGGAATAGCAACTCATACATTAAAAAATTAAATTACAGGAACAAGCATTCACAGATTAATAGTTCAACTTAGCAATGGCACTAAGCAATTACTACCACTGTCCTTTAATGATACAGTGCTTTCGGTGAACACAGTTGACAGAAAGCTCACCACTCTCATTTTGAGTCTTTTACCGGTCCCAAATCAATGTTCAAAAGGATAGGCAGTAATTATATCCTTTTCTCTTTTTTCATTTTTGATCCTTCTGAAGAGATGAATCATTTAAGTGAGCTCCTAAATGACCTGCTAAAATAAATGATTTCACCAGCAGATGGATCCGTTCTGGTTAACCAGAAAGGGAAAGAAACAACACAAGAGCAGAGGAAGGAGGGTGCTGTGGGTGTTGCAGGGCTAACCTAAGACATGAACACTCCTTTTCATGCTGTCACCATACCCTGCGCAACCTCCAGCTACGTGCCCATTCCCCACGCTAGTCTACACGAGGCCAAGACCATTAGCAGTGCTGGAGACACTGGGGCACTTTGCTCTGAGGATAGTGCATAAGCTAGGTTTCTGAGCTACTTAATTCCCCACAAGCACGTTTATTAGAAAGGCGATACCACGTTAAATAGTTTAGCTGAGCTAATTATGAAAGACAGGAGTCAACCTTCCACGGTGCTAGGGGGAACTACTTAAGGAACCTTGGTATCACCAGGGATTAATGAGTGACCCCCTGTCTAAACTTTTGGAGCAAAAATATGGAAAAAAACCCACCTTAATGCTATACTGTGATACACATAACATATGCAATTTCAAAATATAAGGAGGATAACTCACTGTATCTTGTTGCTTCTGCTCCTTCTGTCTCTGAAACAGACCAGTGCTATAGTCTATGTTACTAATTTATTCATTCCTTCTATCCAAATGACAAACAATTCTTCATCCCTTTTAGTTTCATCTCTGATCTTTCATTTTTTCTGTATTGACCATGGCAACCCTTACTTAAGACAAACAGGCATCAGTGGAAGTTTAGTCAGGGAGACAGTGAACACTGCAGCATTAAGACCCTCTCTGCCAGGTGTTTGCCTTAAACCCTCCCCCTTACCCTCAACAAAACAAAAAACCAGAATGCAACCAAAGACCTATTACTGAATGCTTCAGAGACTGAAATCCTCACTATATATGACATATTCTTTTTGTTCTAAGCCTCTGACTCTACTATTACTCTTCTTTCTCAGACCTTAAATTGCCTGTCAAAGCCTGATAATGTAGAATGTTCCTTGACCCTAAAACCTTATTTCTTTTTTCCCCTCTCATCTCTTGTTAAACCATAAATCCGACCACCACCATATTTGGCACATCACTAGAATTAGCCATTATTATTTTGGCCATACCTCAGCTGAAATTCTTATTTATGTATTAATCATCTGATGATTGTATCTGTTTTAATATATTTCATCAAAATCCCTAGGGTCAAACTCTACTATCTGTTATACTAGTTCACTTCATTGGCAGCAATGAAAGACTGCAAATAGCTAAATATTTCATGATTCAAACCCAGTACATTCCTTGTCTTAAGTCTGGAGGTCTAAATCACCTCTCAACTTTGCTGGCTTCTTATTGCTTTTAGTACTCTTCAGGGGAAAAAAAGAAAGTGATATTCATTTTGTAACTCTAGAAGTGCATCCTTTCCGAACACATGAGCTTAGAACATCATTAACAGCTCTGTCTGGTGGTACTATGTAGATGCCCTGTGCCTCTTCAGGCTCAACTGGGAGATCAGAAGGGGAAGCTCCAACATGACCTTCCAGCCATTCCCTCATAATTCAAAACAGCTGGAATTTGAAGTCTTCAAAGGCAAGGACTGTGGGATCTATATTGATTACATCTCAAAGAACCATAGTTACTACAAGGTAAGTGACAATTACCTTTTCTTTGTATTTGTACTGATGTGAGTCCCACTGTAGTTCACTGTCAAAGATGGTGAGTAATAGTTGTATCCCTCAAAAATACTACTGCTCTCTCAAATCTGACACTGAACTAGCACCAAGTTCAATAAACAATGTTTAATAAGAATGAACAGATGGATACATGCAGATGTTTCACAGATTGTGAATATCAGAATATTTTTGAAGCAGACCAAAAATGTTGCTTGACAACTCCGAAGACAACCCAAAACTTACTGTGTGTACTAATACACTAAATAATTCAACTATGTAATCTCTCTGAGACAGTACTATGGAATTTAGAGAATTCTCCTTTCGCTACAAACATACGAGAACAACATGAAAGAATTAGGCTTGTTGATACAGGATCAAAATACAAGGCACAATTTCTTCAGAGATGGGGAACTTTAAGGGTAAACTGACCGATTAAGACAAATTCAGGCACTATTTTGTTGATTAAGATTGGTCTCTTCTTAGCCAGCCATCTATATAAAAGCAAACTTTAAGCCCTTACCAGTGTTACAAGGACAGCGAGGCACCTGTTAAAAATTCTTGATGCCCCCATGAGTCTGATAAGCAGCACCTGGTACTGGTAACTGCACACTGTGAGTACACCTCAGTGGGGGGGCTGAGCCCTTCAAGTCAAATGTTATGAACCAGTTCTGAATTTCCAGAGGGGGAATGATGCAGGCAGACTGCAGTGGTGTGTATATTTGTTTTCTTCAGGTTAGAAAAGGATGAAGACTTTCTTCCACCTTTGGGATGGGGATGTAAGAGTTCAATCCCCTCCTCTGTTTCTATTATGTTCAGAGAAATGATAGGTTTACTTCTTTCTATAAAGAATTTGATATATCAAGCAAAATTAAAGCAAAAACATATAAAGCAAAATAAATTTCTCTATGCCTAGCTGCTATTTTAGTCCCAAATCTAATGTAAAGCAGTTTCTTGATTTTTGGATTGGATATTGCCTGTCAGGTCTGGTTTGTTCCCATTCACTTTGACATATATTTGGTGTTAGACAATGACAATGAAGACAAGAGACCCTTCCTAGAGTAACTAGTTCTGAGTCTGCCAAATTGATAAGGGTACTAACACCGGAACAACTTTCAATACTGGCATATCTTTGATGGCACCAAGGACTTGTCTGAGAATGCCAGATGCCTCTAAGCAGAAGGCAGGCAGCTTGTGATGGGTGTGGTCACAGACCACAACAACTCAATCCAAAGAACCCACAGCTGCAAGCATGGATGAACCCTCAGGGGATGGGAGAAAAGACGGTTTGTCACAATTCCAAATGTGCCCACAAACCCTCACAAAAGCCTCCTTTTACTTGTATCAAGACTGGGATGATTGCTCCCATTGTGGAACAGGATGATTCTTTAAGCAGAGAAACAGATGACAATATGCTCTGCCTGTTCTGCTGTTTCAGTCCCCATCTCTATTCTGCAAAGTAATCTCTAGCTACCAACAGATCTTCTTCACTTGCTGGTGTTATGATGGCATTTTACCTTGGGACTGACAGAGTTGTTTAAGGTGGTATTTGTACTGCTACTGGCCAAATTATCAACATTACAGCCAGCCTTTAGAGTGCAGTGATAGTTGAAAGGTGAGGACTCCATTACCTCTAACAGGGTGGGAAGGAGAGACATCAGAGAGGAGAAAGTCCTCTAGGATCTGTGCTGCTCTTGGCATGAACACAGCACCAGTGTCTTGGTGATGCTGGTGGATATGGCTGAATTCTCCAGAGCAAATCTCAAACATACAAGCAGTAACCAAACTAACAGCTGGGCTTTTGCCCCCTCCCTTTATATTTCTGCAAAGCAGAACATGCCAAATGGACTGGGATATTCAAAAGATTCAGAGCTCAGATTAACGGAGTGCATTTACACCTACAGTAGCATTGATGTTAACACAAAAATGCTATCATTTGTTACAGGCTATCAGGTAATCTTATCATCTGCCACCACACAGTTCACTGAAGGGTTTCTGAAGCATCTTAAACTGCTTTTTCAAGCTTGGTTGATCTTACCTTTCACTCTGTAATCAAGGTCTAGTTATTTTAGTTTGTAATCAGTCTACAAGGTCTTCATTTCCACTCAATAATTAAAATAGCAACTAAGAATACATTTCACAGCAAACACCTGAAAAAAATATTATGACTAGTTTACACTGTGTAAAACATTTTACAATAATCTGCTTCAGGAAGAGGTTGCTGCTATCAGGCCCTTTCATTCTTTTAACGTTGCCAGCCCATTTGTCTTTCATGTTCCTTTCTCAAGCTAGTATTGCTGCGCTTTATGCATTCTCTTTACAAGGAACTTGTTCTTGAGCAAACACACTGTATTATCACTTCAAAACGCTCTTCGAGACTTTCTTCAGCAAGCCAAAAAGAAATCAGTCCCTTTATTAGTAGGTGGTAAGAGAGACAGATAATTTATGTAACTACATGGCACAACTAGAACTGCGAGAGCTGACAACTACTTGCTGCATTCGACTGGGGAGTGCTTTCCCTTCGCTGCCTTGCTCACTGGCTCAAAGCTCTCTTCTGCCTAAGTTATGAGAGGCACAAAAAAGAATTGTAACAGAAAACCAATATACATAGCTGTTTCTCCGTTTAGCAAAAACTGGGCCTGTCTGGATTTTTTTTTCTCCTCATACACTTGAACGGTAAGAGGATAGGGACAGATAGTTGATAAAGAAATCAGACAGGTGTTAGCATCTTCCCGTACCCAGGACGTAGCTCTGAACAGAAAACAAAGTTTGGACACCGATGTGAGTATACATACAATGCTGGGCTTTATGATTGCTATCAGAAAGAAAGAATATTTTTTTTCTTTGTAGGAAAGAGTAGCAATATGCAGTAAAAACTGGAGAAACTTATTTATTGTTCTGGGCAAAATTCAAGGGTGTCTCTATCGTAACTCACCAGGATCAACCACATCTTTTTTTAAAGAACTTTAAGTGACAAATAGCCTCATATGAAAAACAAAGGGCATAGCAAACACCCTATCAGCTGTGCAAGTGAAAGCATTAAAGATGCAGGTGATAAGGATGAACAAGCAAACCCATATGCATATAAGCAGAGGCTTTATTCACAGAAGTAGCCCTACAATAACTGGAAAGGTAACCGAAGTTTGAGTCTGAAGCCTCTGAAACACTGGTCAGAAGTGCCAGTAATTCAACAGCTTCCATTTTGAATTTGGTAAACTTGTTTTTTGCTGTGAAAGAATTCTAAAGGTTACACTGCATTTCACGGGAACGAGAATTCACAGATAGGAGGATTCTTTTAAGTAGAAAGAAACAGAGTTGCCTGAATTGGGAAATGGACTTCCAATGTTCTTCCAGCTCCTCTTAGAATAATGACAGATGAAAAATTAACACTAGATTGCAGAAAGAAAAAACACTGGCTATCTCTAAGTACCAAGACCTCTGGAAAGAAGGCCTATGGCGTATGTTCTACAAACATAAAGAACTCAGTACTGTGGGGAAAGTTGGCACGATGAACTGAATGATGTTGACGACCCTCCTTCCTTTCTCCCATGCATTTTACAAGGCATGGTAATCAACTCTTATTATTTATGAAGCTGTGCTTGAAGATGAGCTTCTTGCTAAGATATTGAACTCATCTTCCAGGACTGCTACTGCTACATATTTCTGGGTGCTGGTGCTTTCAAACCGTGATTTACAAAATTGCTTCCCTAGAATTAATAGAATAATATATATGCACACTTGCACATAAGGAAAAGTGAATATCATTTATATTTAAAGCAATGCAAAAAGATTATAATTTAAACTAAGCAAATTGCAATTATTGCTCAATCTTGTTGAAGGATTATCTTCTAGTTCATCTCCCTGTTGGCAATACATTTTCAAATGAAATATTTGAACATTGAAGTGGTTTTTAAAATTATCTCCCATATATTTTTCTTGCAGCTATAATTAGAATCTAAACCTATTTTATTCTGAAGGACCTGGAGTGGACCAGAAGATGTGCAAATCAACTGTCAGTGATTTGCATTCATTTGCTTTTTTCTAAGATAATAGGATGCCTTGGATGTTGCTGCAGATCAAATAGTGAATTAAAAATAGTTAATTAAAATTTTAAATAAAGTGAATTAAAAGTTACAAAGACAAGTTCTTTCTTTATTACTGTTTTTCTCAAATCAACAAAAAGCCTGTTATTTCTAAATTTAAAATAACTTAAAAGTACATGCTTTTGAGCATCTTCAAAAGATTAGCCACCAGGAGCATCCTATAAAAGTTTCTGAACCTGTATTCTGAATGTAAAACATTTCAGTATAGCATTATATGAAAAACTTCGCGATACCTATCAAGATCAATACAGTAACTGAAAAAGTGTGGTCTCTTTCCTTTTATCCTGAACTGCTGAATGGGTCCGTTGACTCTACTGTTTCACCTGCAAAAAAATCCAACCTTTATACTCTATTCCTCATTTTCTCTTGGAACGTTTTAACAAAGAATTTGCAAAACACTTCACAAAAAGTTGCCTAGAAAAAATATTGCAACAAAGATATATTAGCTATCTACTATGGATAAAATTACTTTCTTTGACCACTAATAAAAGATGATTATATGCCATTTTAAAGTATTGTTGCATTTGAACTGTTAAGAAAGATGTGTGGTAGTCTCGGTGCAACTATTTTTACTACATTCACCCCAAAATGGAACATTTATTCCTCTGAAAACTTGTATGGCTAGATGTCTCATTTTAGTTGTCAAGCCAGGGACTTTTATATAACAATGGTCTAATTCTGTCAACAGCATTACATGAGGCACATTCAAAGCTTAAGGGAGAATCCAGATTTCTTAAAACAGAAACAAATATCATTATTCAGTAGCCTCTTATTTAAATAAGATGTATCTGTTATGTCTTGTTTCAGATTTAGTATTATCCTGGGCTTTCTCCTGAACGTAGCTTATTTTTTTCAGATAATGTTGTTCACAGTTAACAAGATGGTGAAAAATCATTACAGGTACAGAAATGATGTGGAAGTGCATATTAGATTGCTGACTCCTTTGAGACGAAGGTTGTTTTGTCTCTTTTAGTTCATACAAAGGCATGAAAAACATTCCATAAATTTTGGGTTTCTATCTAATAAAGTCATAATCAATGATTTTGTTGTCAAGTATTGTGGGGAAGAAAAAAAAAATCCCGTGATTTACGCTTTTCAAGACTGGGTTAAGACTGCAGGATAATTACTCCTCTGTATTCCTTCAGGCATTTCTTTACTCTCTTCCTTCTCAGTCTTTAACTCCTTCCCTTTCCTGCCTTAAACTCGCTTTCTGGAAAACAGCTGAGGCTCAGGTTTGTGCTTATCTATTTTAGGTTTTTTCCACAACTCCAACAGAAGTCTTGCTCAAGGCGACATCCTTTAGATCGCAGCCCTCATAAAACAGAAGTGTTAAGAAAAGCAATGTCGATGTAATGTCTCAAAATTCATTGGAAACATCTTTCTTAGGCAAGAGCATCAATGAATGGGTCCAACCATTTTTATAGTTCAAAACCATTTTTACAGTTCAGAAGCCTTATTTATTACAAAAAAACCCCAAACCCACCCACAAGAACAAAACCAAACCCAACAAAACCCCACAAATCTCTTGAAGGATATAATAATAATAATGAAATAGCACTATATGATCATGCATAACCTATGTGCATGTTGATGGCATAAAGAAGTGCGGGCTGATGAAAAGATTTAAGAACCAAAGGAAAAAGAAACAGGGGCCAATTAATGTGATGTTCAAAGGACACACTGAGCTGGGATTTTATAGTATATAGTGAAATACTTGTGTTGCATATTTCCATCTCATGACTGGCTAAAAAAGATCAAAGCTTTTTTATTCCATATTAAGAATGACAGAATATTACAGCAAACATGCAATAAGGAGAAATGTAATAAGCTTTAATAAAAGATGATAATAAGGTTTGATAAGAACTTTTGGAATGTCACCAAATCTGGAATGTAAGATGAAAGCATCTGCATGTAGAGATTGTAGTGTGTTATTTGGAACCCCATGGAGCTCAACTGTGATTAGAACTACATATTTTTCCATAAATTAGCTTTTGTTTTGAATTTCCTGCTGAGATCATATGCAAGTTGATTGAATGTGCAAGTCAATATATAGGTTTTCTAATCCTTTGCTGTTTGTTAGGCTTCATGATATCACAATTACAGTGGTCCACTTGTAGATCAAAGGTATGTGACTGAGGCCAAAACAAAATAACCTATAAACTCTTTACAAAACTTATTCACGGTGATTTAAATCTATCCATGATAATTACCACTCACTTACCTGAACTGTGCAATTATGTAGATGCATAAACCAACCACTAAATGCAGATCAACTTGCAAAACCACAGCATTTCCACTTAAATCCATATTTAAAAACAGAATGGACACTCTTGAGTTCACCATCAAAGATGCCTTTTTACACAACTCTACCTTACCTCAACACCTCCAATATAAAGTAAGCCATTAGTTATCTGCCTAAGCAATCTTGTGCAAATCCTTGGTTCAAAAAACCAAGGTTTAAGTCAGCTCAGTGACTGCATGACTACCCCCTACTGAAACCTCTCCACCACCCTCTGTTTTAGCTCAGTTCCTGACAGGGACATAGCTCCTCACTCATCACCAGAAATCACAAATGCCTAAGCAGCTGTGTGTCTGGGCCAGAGACACACAGGAGGGACTGGCTACTAGATGGAGCATCCTTTATTATATAGTCATTAATGCGTTTTATGTGCATTGGAATAACACGCCATGTTCCTCCAGAGGCCTCACTAAAGCGAGACGTGGCTTTTATGAAACTATTCCTGTGAGCAAAGATATACTGTAGGTACGTGAAAAATACTACTGATAAAAAGCAAACAGAAAAAATAATTTATCATACATGATTTAGGAAAGGAACCTATGACATAAAGACAACCTTACTGTTAATTGTTTGTAAGGCCAGTGATTTGTTGCTTGCAAGCCAGTTTGTAAGCCACTTTGTATTTTTTAAGCGTTATGTAAGCCTTGGGAAAAACAAGTTAGGATTACAGTTTCACATTGATTTTTTTCCCCCTTAAAATAAAATCAGCCAGGACACTGAACTATAAAATCTTACAGGCAATATTAAGAATAGGCAGTCTTAGCTCTAAAGTAGCAGTCACTTATAAAATTGATGGAGAAAACCAACTACTCCTTTTACTGTGTGAAAAGATATTGGATCAGTAATAAGGACGTGTTTTAAAATTATTCTCTAGTTTTGGCTCCAGCTGAATTGAAATAACAAGAAGGACCGTACCTCTCCTTTTCAAACATGTGGATACCTGCATATCATTACCTGTACTTGAGATTACTAACAGGAAAGAGACAGAGAAGAAGCTGCTGGGGACCAAAAACCCGTCAAATAAGTCAAAAGCATAAAGAACTATTTCTTGGCAGTGTGAAAAGACTTGGAGCGAGTCAAATGAGGACCCATTGTCCAGCAAAAATGTCTCAATAAAAACTGGTGTGAAACTTGGCATTTCAAAGGTAAAAGAGAAGAACAAACAGCAAATGAGTTTGGAGCTTTCACAAGTGAAGATAAATTTATTGTACCCCGTTATTGGGTTACACCTTGTGAAACTTGTAAATCAGTGGTTAGCAAAGGGTGTTAACTCCACCCAGCTGGCTGTTGTTTTAGAGTTTTTAATGAGTATTATTGAAATAAAAATACTCCTCTTCCTGTACCACAGTAATGGTAACTTAGAAGTATTTTTCAATTAAAAAAACAGGAAACATATCTGTTTCTTTACTTAAAGGTTTGTGAAGCTAGCTGATTATCCAAATGGCTGATATTAATTAACAACATCTAACCCCCTTCCCCTGCCCCATATTACTCCTATAGAGTTATTAAAAGAGAGGCTTTTGTGTGATCCTATTTCATCAAATGTTGGCAAAACCACTCTGGTTTTGTTTGGTTGGTTTTATTATTGAGGAAAATTAAGCATTTCAAATGCAAACGTCCACATCATCTAAACAGCTGTAGCACATCTGTTTTTCCTGGATTATAAAACTACAAATGCTGTTAGTGGTGACAATTCCTAAGACACAGCATTTTTTTTGTTGTTTTTGTGAATGAAGCTGTCTGAAATGGCATCCATGTGAAAATGAAGGATCTCATATTTACAGATTCCTGTCTACTTCAGAGGACACCTAACTTTCATCCATAATTAATCACTGCAGTGGGGTAATTACACCTATATAAAACCCATGTCTTCTTGCGATCTCAGTCATAAATGTAACATCAAATGATATTGCTCACAGCAAGTTTGGACACATGTACTTGACCTTTTTACTCTAAAGTGCTTGTGTATGGAGAGGTTTACAAAAGTCTCATCTAAATCAGACATTTTTAACAGCATGAATTTTTTAAAGCATTCAAAAAGAGACCAAGCAGTTCTCTTCACAGAAAAGATTCAGGAAAAGATTGCAATTTACAGAAAAGATGCAATTTATAAAAGATGCAATTTATACACAAAACTACCAGTTTTAGTACATGTATTATAATTCATATATCACAGCAGATAGCACATCTCTAAGGGCCGGCTTCTTTCTTCACAGACACAAGTTAGAAATTAATGGAAACTACCAGCAAAGACGACTGTAATCCTATGTCCACAGCAACTTGAGTAATCACCTGAGTAAATTAATCTCTGCTTTGCAAAATCTTTTAAACATAAGCATACATTTGAAGTATTACATATGCTTACATACTACTAAAATATACTACACTTTTCCCTCCATTGATAAAATAGGAACTACATCTCTAAATTAGCCTAAGCTTGCTATTTATCAAAAAAAAAAAGTAGCTGGTGTAATTTAACTTCATTTCTCATTAGACTGAAAAATCGCTGCTATTTGGGGGTCTGCCAGAAGATCATAGGAGGAGCATAGAAGGGCCCACATCTCTACATAACGTGCTTGCAAGAGATCTCAGTATTCCTGAAACACCATCCAGATTTTGAAAAACCATCATATTGCATCACAGTATGATGGCAGAATGACTCAGTGTCGGACCTATGGACAATGACATCATGTCATCTTGCAGTTCATTTCTACACCTGTTATATTGCCAGGATTACTGAGTTTCAATTTGCTCCACTGGGCAACAGTGGAAGGGTGACAGGACTATTGCCAAAAACCTTGCGATAAATCTTAATTAGAATACAAGCCTTTTTCGGAGCAGAGGTGGGTATGCTCCTTGACGGATTAACTTTTTTAATCCCTTGAAATCTTGTCAAGTCTCTTTTAACCTCCTGACTGCCAATACACGTTCCTACATCCTTCTGTGTTAGGATTATCTTTCTCAATGAATGTTTTACTCTCAGTGCCACTAACAATAATAGCATGTGACATCCACAACACCAATCAAATATTAATACCGTGCACTCCTGAAATAGTAAATATTATATTATGCTTTGCACTTAGTCTGAAACACAGCTACAAGATCTTTCCTTAAAAAACATCGGCTAAAGACATTATCCATAATGGTACTCCTGCAAGAGACCCATGCTTGAAGACATAGATGTTCAACATGTTTAGATTTTGTACCATTTCAATGAAAGACATTAAAAACATTTTCAGCCCAATAGGGTGGTGAAGCATAACACCTTCATCTTCTGACTAGCCATTCCTCTCTGTCTCCCAGTTTTGAAAGAAAGAATGTGGTAAACATAAAAAATTACATCATTGTTTACAAAATATTTCCACACTAAGGAGGCACAATGAGCTCATCAGCAATGCTGTAAACATTATATGAAACTCAGAGAGATATCTAAAGGTCATGGCTATGGGATAAGCAAAATAAATTTATCTCATGTTAGACATAGCTGAAAATCTCTGCAATGCAGAAAGTCATGGAAGTACTAGCTGTAATATTAAGCTTCATGTTAAAACATAAAAACAGTGTGGACAGTCATATTTGTATCTGAATACTGCCATTTACAAAGAACATGTCAGAAATGACTGAAAAGAGTTGCCTGAACCGATGTAAGGCATGACCTACAAATATCAGTTATCTGGCTTTTCTAGTTCTGGTTTTAACGATTATGAAATACTGAAATGGAACTAGGAGATGGGTACTTCAGACTTTGAGGACTTTCCTAAGGTCCATTCAGGATGCTAAAATCCTTTAGAAATTTCAGGACGTAGTTTCTACCTGCTAAATAATTGTGCTGTACTGCATTCACCAGGTATATGACCACAGACTGAAGGCCCAACTGAAGAGACTACACACGCTTTGGTCCTGCCTTGTAGTCAGATCACATACCTGGTCTTCTGTCAGAGAAGAGCAACATGTGGCACTGATGTCTATATCAACAGGTAAGCAGATTTTGACAGGCGCAGAGCAGAACCACACACGCTGGGGAGGCAGAGCCCTACACACAGCATTGCCATCAGAGGCAGCCAGCTTCTGGCTGCCCATGACACTTGGAGCTGAGTGACACCTGGAAACATCCATTCTGGACAGAACCAAGAGATCACTAGGTACTTAATCCACAGCTTACTGTGAGAGGCAGCCACTTCCAACTGTCACCAAGCCTGAACTGGTACCAAAACCCTTTAATGTGGGAAAAGAAAGGATGACAGGGAACACTGCTGCTGCCTTCAAATGCACTAGAGACACCCAGAGCCTTCCCTAAAAGCCCCATGGATTGTTAAAATGAGACGTTGCCTGCGACTCTGCAAGGAGTGATGTCCTTTCTAGAAGTGCTGGAAACACTGGCTGCCTTCACAGCTCCAGATGTGCGCACACATTGAGAAGGAACACAAGACATTGATGTGGTTCTCCTAAGTGCTTGGTGCAATCAGACAAGACTATGAAGCCATGCTTAGATAGCTGACATGCTTCCTCAGAAAGGTTCATAGAAGACAAGTTTCTCCGCTGTAGATCTTTGGACAGTAGTTTGAATACATTGCGATATGTGGATTTGGTAAACTAAAATCTCAGAGCACTTTCTTCAAATGATGACAACAGACCGAGAGGAAAGGCAAAATATTTCTGACTTCTTTTTTTTTTTAGAATCAGATATATAGATGTGCTAGTCTACCTCAATGCCTGTAATTTGATGGAAAGAGAAATGGAGTGAGAGGATAAACCTGGCAAAGTAAAAATCTGCCACATATCTGCAGACAGGGAACATATTTCCAACCCGCACACCTCAGTAAAGCTCCAGTAATAGCTAAGGTCCCAGCACAACCTAGGGAAGCAAATAGAAATGGGGAGAGAATGCAGAAAAACAAAAGTTCTTGATGAAGTTCTCAGTGACAGTATCATTACAATACTCAAAATTAAATGCAGGTCAAAGAGAAAAACAGTTTCTATAAACACATAATGAAAGTAAGGTGATTAATGGCAACTAAACTATGTTCTCCCTCATGCCTGTTAATTACAATATCTATGCTGGGTATTGTAATAAAAATTTCATTTAAATGGCATTATTAATTAAGTTGTTTTCCTCATTCCTGGCAGTAATTGAGCTTTACAAACAGCAGAATAATATTAACTTGGCATTGCAATCAAAAAGAAATATATTGTTCTTTACTGATAAAGTAAAATAGACTCCTTTTGATTACAGGTATATTTAGTCATTGCTTTAGTCACAGAACTTCAATTCTTAACTGTCATGGTTATAAGTCCATTAGTTTTGGGGAGGGTAGTTCTGCCCTACTATGACTTCTGCCACTGAGCCCAACAGGAAAGGCATCTGGTCCTCCGCAATCTGGGAACAGATGTGAATGCCAGCAGCTGTCACACTAAACCCTGAGTAATATGGGAGAACCACAGACAACAAACTCAGAAACAGCACTGGAGACATGGAAAGTTAACCTCAGTTTGCAGAAACAGACAATTTTCTAATTTTTAAGGATTACTTAAAACTCACCTGCAGGATAGTTAATTGACCCTCAGCTGTAATTTTCACACCCTGCATCCTTCTGTGTCAGTCTCCTCTAATGACGAAACTTGCTTGTTATTTTTCTTGGCCACCTCCTTCTTCTCTTTCTACCTTAAAACCTCTTATCTGAAGTTGCTCTGTTATTATTCTCAATAAGTTTTTGAGACAACTCTGAAGATAGTTGTCCGTTATTAGAAATCTATTAGCATATAAATTTTCAGCTTACTTCAAGTATCTTGAGATGATGATAAAACAGTAACATTTTCAGATGGACAAAAAGCATGAATGCAGAATATAATAACCATAGAATAAGCACAATGTATCTATTTTTATACAAATGTGGAAAATATGAATTATCTGTAATTATCAAACATGGCTTTCAAGTCTGGTATCTCTTTTCCATTCGCATTTCATTTGCAATTTGTGTTATGAGTGTATGGTCATCTCTGTGTCATAGCAGAACAGCTGTTTTTCTACTGTTTCTCATAGAATGAAATATAAACGACAATATATGTTTTCCCAGAAGATGTTTAAGTTGTTAAGTCTAAATGTTAGCTTTCTTTTCCGTCCAAAATGGATTTGCTTAACTGTTCACAGCAAGCAGCAGTGATAAAAATAGTCCTGTGGCCTTTTTAATTAAATAAAATTCCTTTTTCCTTTTTTTTTTTTCCTACAGAAGAGATGTCCTTCTGTTATCACTGATATTTAAATATTTGCTTTATCACAAAGAATAGCTGGCTGGAGTATATTCTTGTCCTGACCACTGGCTGCAGAGCTAAGGCTAACAAAATGATCAATCCCAAAGTACACAGAGGGTAAAATCCTCAACAGATTTGGAAGTATGACAGATTGTTGTGAAGTCGTCAGGATAGCAGAGGCCTGACTAAATAGGTCTGGTCTCACTGTGTATTCAAAGAATGTTTATGTTAATAGAAACCTATTTAGCAGACATAAGACAACATTCATGAGAGATGCACACAGTCTTTCAGTGTACCACTCTTCAAGCTTAGTTAACTGAATCTGGTATCGTAATTCCAGCACTGACTGAGGACAACTGCTCACCTCTTCAGTTCCATGCACAGTGAAATTGGCACTAACTTCTTGTATTGACTTAGACAACGTCAAGATAGTGCCACTGGCAATGGAGAATCAATTGCCAAAGCAATTCCTGGGGAAGAAAGAGGGGCCCTGATGTCCCCAAATTCTCATTAATTTTTTTCTCCTTTCTCATTTAATTCTCATGGAGTTGTTGAATCCACACTAAAGAAGAAATAATTAGTACAGTACCAATCAGCCTGTTAATATAGCTGGCCAGAGTCTGTGTTATGCAACAACATGTTGGAAACAACTGCTCCTGACTGATGTAGTTCTCTCTAATTCAACAGTGGATTTTTCTGTTAGAAAAAAACCCACAACCAAGAACAACAAACTCCTTCCCTTAATAAAACCAAGAGTGGACAGAGAAGTTCCCAGAAGGTAGAACCAAAGGATGGAGCTTACATATGAAACCTTGATTTGATACCCATGTTTGACCTATGAGTTGCTCTGCAAAACTTTCCCTTAATTCATTCACTGCAAATGATGGATGCTGAATGAGGCACTAAGCCATGGGGAGAAGAAGGACGAAGTTCTGTTTTGTCTCGCGTATTGTAAAGCTGGACTCTATTTCTGGCTCTAACTCAGACTCCTTGTACAAAGTTTCGGTAAAACTATTAATGTGTATATAGAAAGAGGTCAAACTGAGGCAACTTCATAGTTCTTACTCTTTCATGGCTTAAATTTAATACTGCTCTTCCTAGGCTTCCAAACAGGGAAAAAGATTCTAAAATGTTCATGTTGGAAAGAAATTGGTTGTTTTCTTGCTTGGTTGCAAACCTGATTATGGATAGCAGTTAAGCAAATGAGCAGCTTGAAGAAATTCCAGTGTAATCTTGATCCCAAAATGAGGCAGTTTATATTCTTTATTCCCCATCTTTTTAACTCATTATTTCAGGGAGCTTTTCTTTGAATCCTTTACTCTAAATTAGACCTATTTTTTAAATTCAACTCTTCTGTATGTTGCTGTACTATCCTTTGGTTCAGCACTTGCATGTTTCTGTTGTTTAATGCCTTGTTTCTCAACCATTTAACAGTAGATGAAGCCTCTGAACAAAGGACCAACATTTTCCACAACTCACTTCTATTTTCTCTAAAAATTAGCAGGTCTCATTGACAAGAATGGTAAACTTAAACATTTTGTACATTGCAAAATGATTGAGAGACACCACGAGGGATAGAAAAGCAAGAATATGCGGGGAGGCTAGAAGTGAGGCTTTCTTTCCTTTAGACTGAAATAACATTTTCAATTCCTTGTGACCCCCAAGACTGCATTAAGTGGCCTTACAATGCAGTGTTTGCTCTGGTCTCTCCCCATGCTGACATCCTCTGCTCTCACCTCCTCTTTGCAGACTTTGTGAACGTAGGAGTCTTTCCTGTCAGAGTGATGGAAGAAGTGCAAGACAGACCAGGCTCTCGATGCAGCTCCTTCCTCTGGCTGGGCTAACTGACGGAGCAGTAATTGACTGTGCAGTTCTGCAAAGGCAGACATGAAGTCTAGCAAACTGTCTCTTCTGCCTTATGTTGCCTGAGCAGAAGCAGTGGAATCCGAAGTCACTTTCTCTACCCCATATCCACCGCAACTAAAATAAGCCTGGGCATGACACATTCATCTCTCTGCCTTTCTGAGAAGGGCCTGGTTAGACCACCATTCCCCAGGTGAGCGGTCCTATTAGTTCTTCAGTGTGCAGCTGCCACAGTCACGCAGTGGACATCAGCCACACTATGCTCCTTATCAATGTGTACTGGTGTATTTTGCAGCAAGGGCTGTAGCATTTTCACATTTGTGGCAATGTCTCTCTATGAAGTTCAAAACATGTTTCAAACTGGCGTTACCACCTCAGCTACTGTAAACCTCAGCAGACAAGCCAGACCACTGTGTTAGAGGCGTGTCATGGGATGCTAGAGGTCACACAATACCGCAGTCCTTCCCATCTTTTTATGTTATGACCCATTTCCTACTCAGTCATTTCCCTTTCACACCTATGCTATGAAACAGTTAACCAAGATGAAGGACCATTTCCATCTTACATTAATGATTTCCACCAATTTATACTTGGATGGCCTATTAAATGGAGAGTATTTCTGATATTACATCTGTAGAGATGGGAAAACCACGTATATGAATGAGTGTAATCCATTCACGGTTTTATGGACCCAAAGTCCTCTAGAGAGCGTCCCTGAGTGCTGGATTTTACATTTAGATTGCTGACTTAGCTGAAATATGTGTAATATCACCAGTAGGCAAAGAGCTCCCTATTGACTATGGGTAGAGGAAGGCCATTGTGCATTGTTTATTTCAGCAAGGATGTGAGCTGGCGTGTGCCCATGAAATGTTGTACAGCTATATTTGGTTTTTTTTTACAGGGTATGTGAATAAATGATGTGTGGAGCTGAAAGCTCTCACTCACTGGAAAGCTTGGCTCTTTTTCCCGAATACAGGAATAGAGGCGCATTAGACATGCTTGTATTTCTTAATGTGCCTGTGGGAGAAATAATCCGGTACAGCTATCTTCTTGTGCCCCTCAGATTCATAAGTAATCTGGCTCTTTGGGGCTAGCAAAGTGTAGAGCTCAGCTCAGAATCAGGTCTTCAATATTTTACTATCTGTATGGCTGTTTTTCCCAGTTCTTGACAGTGATACTTCATACTGAATTCCTTCTTTCGTATTTACGTATTTATTTAGTAGCAGATGTTTGCTTCTGATGACTTATGAGGCAATATGATGGAGACTGAGCACAATTAATGTGTTTTATAAATGGGATTATTTCAATCCCACTATAAAAAAGATGTAGTATGAAAGACTAGCTCTAAACCACACCTTTATATTCCTGTGCACATTCACACACAATAACCACAGATCCAATGATTGAAAGGGGCTGGACAGCAGTGGCAAGCCCTATATTTGCATACATCCCTTTTGCTCTTCGGGGCTGGCAGCTGAGGTGCAAAGGGTGCTCAGGGTGCTCTGCTTTGCCGGGGCAGAGAGGAATTTCTCTAACTACCCAGTTTCTTGCATTGTTCACAGGAGCTTCAGCCCAGTAAGATCTACTTCAAGGCTTTATACAGCTTACGCTGTGCCTTGGACTGAAACGTAGCAAGTCTGTTTCAACAAAGGCAATGAAGATTTAAGGATCATAAGGCCTTCTAGGCTTTATTATTAATTTACACTGATTTTAAAAAGAGGGAGGGAAGGAGAGATTGACTCTCCTCTTTCTATTTTCTTTCATTGTCTTTTTAAGACTCTGAATCTGAGTGTAACCAATACCAAAACCCAGACCCTTACACTTATATTTCCATAACCGTGGTGACTTAAACTTCTAATTAACAAATCAGTTAAAAGAAAGTCTTTGAAGACCATTTATGGACTCAGAGGTGAAAAAATCTGTAATCTGGACAAAGCTGCAGAAGAAGTTACAAGCACCAAAAGAGCCTGTTCTTTTCCCTTATTAAAGTCAATGACATTTTTCTCACAGACAACCACTGCCCCCATTAACTGCCTAAAACTCAAATTATATAATATTTATAGCAAACATTTATGAAATTAAATAATTAGAGAGATGAAGAAATAAAGGAAATCCTCTAAAATAAAAATTGGAAAATGGAATTTAACAAACAAATAGAGAAAAGAAAGAATAATTAAAAATAAACAACCCACAGGAGAGGAAGAAGTCTCCATCTTCTCTGCATGTTGTCCTTTTGGACAATTATTTTCCCTATTTTGAAATCAGAAGTCTGTATTAGACTTTTGCTCTAGCTCTATACGCAAACATACGTGCATGTAATGATGAAATAAGTGATAGTTAGCATTCCTAAATGTTGAATTAGTTATATTTCATGCAAAATGAGAGGAAAAGAGTTCCAGGGATATGCTGCAAGTTACATTCACATTACGGAATTTTTACAGCCTATATTTTACACATACTTTTATAAGAACTAGATACCACATAGCTTAATTGCAGTTCAAACACTTCTTTGAAGTTAATTCACCCACTATCATGCTGCAGAATGCTTGCAAAATATTCAAATTTTTTATTTCCTCTAAACAGTTGGGAGTTTTCATTAAATCAATGTTGTGGTTTTTACTGTTACCAAAAACTTTGCTAGTTAAAGGTTAGTATGTCACAGTCCATATACAATCCATCAGACATCCCTATTCATGGTGACAATTATAAAAAATGGGACTCACCTATAAAGTAGGACAGCAGTATTGCCAGCAGCACTGAGACCCCTACAGCACAGAGTGCAGTACATTTCCAGCTACAGTACTTCGAAGACTTCTTGAATTTAAAAGCACTTCTGGATAGAGTGTTCCTAGGTAGTGGCCGAGTAGGAGGGGAATAAACAGAGCCGGATGCCATTGTGTACCCTGGCGTTGCAGTACTGAACAGCGGTGTGGTCCCTGTTCCTGTTTTGAATAGGAAATGCCTGTGGAAGAAAGAGTGTATGGTAAAGTATAAAAGTAAATAAAGCTGGAGCACAGGCAGTCATACCTCTTTTGTTTAAAGTTGCCTATGTCTCAAATAGCTAAAAACATCCAATCTACAAAGGGTCATAGAAGCAATACTTGTCGCTACACTCACACATAAAAAAGGCACTTTGACTTTAAGAAAAGCCTGCACACCCCCAAACATTAGGAACACACTGGTATCCAGACAGGAAACAGAACTACCCAAAATACGGTATGGTAGGGAGGAGGTCTCTCAGAGTTTATCCGACAAGTAGGGACAGGCTTTCTGCTGCTGTTTATTTTTGTTGGCTTCCGCTACAGACTACAGGGAACTCCATTAAAAAGTCAATAATGAGCAATCTGACTATAGCCCACACTACTTATCACAGCTTTCCTGGGTTAAGTACAAAGAAAACAGCAATCTCTCAGATACAAACTTTTGGCAACTTTGCCAAAATTAGTCAGTTAAAAGATTTTTTTTTTTGTGTCCTAAATACTCAGTTCACTAATTCATATCTCCTCACGCATAAGCTTACCATAACAAGATCTGATTATGGATACAGCAGCTAGTTACAGCCTGGGAAATACTCCACAGAAATATAAGAACTACAGCCAGCAACAGAAATGAAAAGCAAAGCCAAGTTAAGACACACTCTGTGAGTTACCAGTAAACTTAATCTTGTTCAATTAAAATTTCTAAAAGAAATACTACTCCCTGAGCCTAACTACAGCAGAATCCTTTAATTTTAGTTCATGCAAGCATAATTATTTTGGAAGAGCCTCTAAGCATAGCATATACTACCTGGAGTTTTTCTCCTGATGCAACTCTCTGAACAATAAAACCTCAGCCAAACAAAGATCTTTGCACCAGGGGTTTTTCCACCAATTTGTTATGTTGGCAACTCTGTAGTGTAAGGCTTGGCCTTACCTAATAAGGCTTTGCAAAATGAATACATTATAGCTAAAAATGGTAAGAAAGCACACTGTGGAGAATTTTCAACTTACCAAGCGCATGAACAGCTAAACAGAACTAGAGAGGTGTTTGCATTTTTTAATAGGTAAGAGACACGCATGAATTGCTGATACCCAGGTCCTCCTGAAGCCAAGTGCATGCCTACACTGTGTTCGGCTACTGCATGCCACCTATATAGTATGATGGGTCAGAGGATCTAGCACCAAATGAGCTAGCTGTGGAGGGGAAAGCCCTCTAGTTACACCACGTGGCACTGTGGACTCCTTCTCAGCTGACGGGACTTTCATCCTCCAGGACCCATGCTTGGATCCTTGCATAGTAATGGACCAACCTATACAGGTATAGCGGCTTCATCAAAAATGCACTGTAGAGACACTAGAAATTAATTTGCCCCACTGCAGCCTGAGAAAAATACCAGCAGTTGATAAACAAGGTTTGTTATTTGCAGGTGATTTTGCTACAGGAGGTTAACAGATGAACTAGAACATCTTGGCATAAGCCCTCTCCTTGAAAATATTTGCATTACAAACATGATCCCATGAAATATGCTACATAGGTTACTTCATTTTGAACAATATTAAACTTGCTGGCAGTAACAACAGAAGGATACGCACTAGATCTACCGATGCACAACAGCACATCCCAATTTCTCTTGGCTTCTGAGCTTAGAGGATTACCAACAATTTCAAAAGACAAAGCCCTTGTGGTTTAAATCCTCTCTAAGAAGGTACTTCATTAAAAGTTGTGACATTTTCTATGTAGCAAACACCAAAATAATAATAACTAGACCCATGTAAAAAATGTTTTACACCTTACAACACCATTACTTTGATTTTACAGACTCACAGAAGCATGTAGATTCATTAAGTCCTGTTAAAGTGTCTTATCCACTTGACCTTTACAGCTCTCTCATTTCTGGCTACATATGGTAAATGCTACGTCCAGGTGTATTTCCCAAACAATACCTACATAGATCTCAAGAAAATGCCAAACACAAAGGTGGCCGTTTCCCTCTCTATGTGCAATGTGCACTGTTTGGGGGACTGAAGGAAAGCCATTCAGTAGATATAATCATACTCCTCCTAAACGTCAGCTTCCATGTTAAAAATAAGAAGCTGCCTGACCAACCTGCAATTTTCACATCCTCCTGCTCTTGCTGTTAGGCTCAACAGACTAAAAATGGAAACTGGCATTATACGAGCACTTGAATAGAATTCCATATACTCTAAGCTTCAACAAAATAATAATAGAACGGTTTGGGTTGGAAGGGACCTTTAAAGGCCATCTAAGTCCAAACCCCAATGCAACAAAACAGTCAGCCTCTGATCTTTTCCTTTTTTTCCCTCTGAGAAAGTGAGAGCTGAGATGTTGGCTTTGGTACTGCACAGCCTACTAGAGACTGTAATCCATATTCTCAAAGCCTTTGAGGAGTTAATCCCATAGATAAACTCAGGAGATGGCTGCGTATCTATGGTGGTGTGAGCTGTCATAGCTCTGACAGTCCACCTCAGGCATCAAGGCAATGAAAGAAAATTTTAACTTTTATATGTGAATTCAGCAGTGCGTAGTCTTAGGCAGCACACAGCACGACTCCTCACTTTAAGCTATTCCTCCTTTGCTTCGAATCCCATGAATACAATGCCAGAGCCGTCGCACTGGCTGGCTGGAGAACGCCAAGGGAAAAATGATGACAGAAACCCCAGCCTGGCATTTTCCTCTGGGTTAAGAAAATTTGTTTGGATCTCTCTATTCCTAATGAGTGGAGTTACTACCAAAGTTGTCAGAGTCTCTCCTGCTACATTAACTCCGAGTGATAAGTATTTAAAGTATAATGTTATCAGACTTGCACATCTTGTCTGCCTCACTGAGCCATGCCAAACAGGGTTCCTACGAGACGCTCAGGATATGGTATCTGACAACAAATCCAGGCTGCTTCCAGATAATGCTGCAATTCTTATGCTCTTGAAATATAATCTATCCACAAATGATTTTAATTACCTATATATCCATCTACCTTGTCTTTTCAAACCATGGAACTCGAATACCTAGTTTCTAAAGCCTAAACTGTTTGCACTACTTGACCAGGCGCTGACTTACCGGCAATTACACTCTGTTTCATCTCATAGGGAGCTTATAGCATCTGCAATAGTCTATCTTCCATTCAAAATTGATCATCTAACAAGCACTTGCTAGATCTTCATGTAAGCAGCACTTTAAATATTTTATTAAGCTTTAGAGTACAAAAAACCAGTGAATCATGCTAATATTTTACAAGACAAGCTAACTCTGTTTTTATTAAATAATTCAATTCACTTTTTAAAGCAAATAATCTTCTATTTTTACGTTTATTCAGGATATATTTCTGTCTGCTTATTCAGCGTATGTTTCTATTAAAAAGTGCAGCTTAACATTTTAGGGGGGAAGAATTCAGTACCTAACAAACCTAAACTATAGACTGGTAGCAAAATACAAAGTTATGTCATAAACTAGTCCTTGGATGCAAGGACAGCTGGGAAGTCCCCTTACTTCACAAATGGTAGGCATTTTACTTAAGCTTCCGCCCTTAAAAGATAAGACAGAAATACAGCATCAAAAACCTCAAAGATGTCAGCTCAGAAAACAGAAGCATATGAAGAAAAGTAAAATAATCATGCTTTTAATTTAACTCTGTACTCTCTGAGCACCAAGTCCTGGTGTGCACCTACTGACATGCAGATGATTTTCTTCATCCTCAAGTTGGGGGGAGGATTCACACCAAATAAGATTTTCTCTGTGTTGCTACTTCCTCTGTGGAAAATAAAATTGAAGCACCCTCTACTAAATTCAGTAAATGGGAAAGCAGGAGGGGAAGAAAGTGATACCCCCCCCCCCCCCATGAGTTGGGCAGAAAGATTAAGTTAACTGAAAACTGTGCCTTTAGAGAAATGGATTATCAGAACATTCAAGGACAGTAAGGCTCAGACCATAAGCCCAAATATTTCTGAGATAGGCAGGTGTCCAGCAACAGAAATGTGATTTAGAATAACTTTCTTTGTGAAAGGATCTGTGACAAAAACTTTTGACCCCAGTTTAGAAGAAAATGGATACTATGCATCAATGAATGCAATATTACATAAATATGTCCGGAAGGCCCTAAACTCCAGGCTGCCAGAAGCATAGATATTACACAAATAAACTATCACCAAGCAAAAAGGAGCATTCCACATTACTTTTAAATAGATTGGTCTCAATTTGTATAGAATTATTGCATAATTTTAAAATGCCTAATGTAATTTTTACATTAGATACGTAACTTCTTTTTTTTTTGGCTTATACTGAAATTGCTTCACCTTACAAAAGATTCACTGCAGTCTGTAGCTATGATTTCTCTGGTTTTCGGCATCATATATAGAATGCTTTGCATATACTTGGAAGACATGTGAAAGAGCCTATGTTATCCTTTACAACAACTTTCTTGGCAGCATTTTAGTTCTGTTTTAAAGTATTTCATACAGCACAACCACACCAATAGAGTGCTGAATCCCATGGCAAATATGTCACAGTGTTATTAGAAGTCACACAGCACTTTTACAAAATTCCTGCTAAATAAGGAATTGTGAATAAGGCCCAGCAAGATTCTATTGAACTTCTTTAAGTACATCAGAATATACATCATATTTTATCACCTCAACAGTGAAATTTAAAGGCAGCTATTGTTATTTTGTGCAATGTGATTATTTAGATGATAACTGCTGTCACAGAATAAAGGTCAATATTGCTAGCCCTTATGCATATAGAATAACAAAACTCACCTTAAGAGCTACAATACTGTTGATCCAGAATAAAACCGTATTTAGAATATATGTGCTTAAAAAACCTAAATCCCTTGCTCCCTCCCAAATCTTTGTCTCTTGTGTATTGTTGTATACTACCAGCACCTGAAGAATCTGGAGCAGAATAAATCTATTACTTTGCTCATGTTTCTGAATAGAGAGATTCCACCGTGATCAGTAACAAATGTCACAGTGCCATTGCAGTACAGGTTTTCTTGCAGTACTGTCTTCTGTACTGTCCTACATGCAGTCTGTTCCACGATGGTGTTAGTGATACGTGGCTCTGCAGATCGTTACAGACCACTACCGGAAGACCACTGAGGAAGAACAGATATAACACTCAGAAGACTGCACTACAAAAGGCATTCAATGTTAGAAATTATCTCTGACCTGGACTTTTGAAGGAGGTCTCTGTCTAAAAAACAGTGCAAGGGGTAGGATTCCCGCAAGCATATGCTGTAAAATGAGCAAGTTAGGTCATTCCAAAAACTGTGGAGGAGGAGGATAATCTTATTTGATAGAGAACAGTTACATGTGCAAAATCTGTGTGTAGCTGTAACCAAATAAGCAGAAACAGGAATTACCGCAGTAGGGCAGACCACCAGGAACAATACCCTGTCTGAAAGTCGCCAGCACAAAGGGAGGGGATGAACGCCTTCCACAGTACTTATTCACTAACGGCTTACTCTTTCTCTAAACAGTCCAAATCTCATGCTCTCACTGATGTCTTGTGGCGTTTTGTTCTGTAGGCTAAACACGCATCGTGTCAAAACGTATTTTCTTCTATCAATTTCAAATTAAATTCAACTGATTGTTCCCTTGTTCTTGTATAATGAGCATGTACTGTTTGCCCTGCAGTACATAAAGACAAAATTTTTATAATATTACTGTGTGATTCACCTTATTTTTAGGGTAAAACATACAAAAGTATTAAAAAGTAGTTGCCTAAAGCAAAAAAGCAAAATTTAGGCTCTTTATGGGTCAGGCAAAGGCAACTGTGGAGTTGAGGAAAGCTGTTTTCAGATACCTGTTGTTTCAGTGCAGAATATAACAAAACTGACATTTGGAAGGTGACGGAATAGAAAGTGACTTGAGGAGAAGTGGAAGAGGAAAGAAAAACTCTCTCTAACATTTTTTGCATTTGCTTCTTTTACCCTTAGGTACCAGAAGACCCCCATCGCCATTGCTGTTATCAAAATTTTCCCAGGAACAGCAGAGTAAGATGATAAGCAGTACAGCAAGCAGCAAAAGCAAAAAGCAGCCACTAACGAGCACTAGACTCTAACACAGAGTAAGGCAAGCAAGCCCCATGGCAAGCACAGAAGCCTGCCGACTAATAGCTGAACAGCAATAACAGCTATAAATTCGATCTAGCACATTCCAATCAAATCTGTCGTTATCTCGAACCCTTCGAGCCCCACGTTGGGCGCCAAAAAGGACTGTCATGGTTTAACTCCCGCCGGCAACTAAGCACCACAGAGCCACTCACTCACTCCCCTCACAGTGGGATGGGGAAGAGAACTGGAAGAGTAAAAGTGAGAAAACTCGTGGGTTGAGATAAAGGCAGTTTAATAGGTAAAGCAAAAGCCCCACATGCAAACAAAGCAAACCAAGGAATTCATTCACGACTTCCCATCGGCAGGCAGGTGTTCAGCCATCTCCAGGAAAGCAGGGCTCCATCATGTGTAACGGTTACTTGGGAAGACAAACAGCACCACTCTAAATATTCCCCCTTTGCTTCTTCTTCCCCCAGCTTTATATGCTGAGCATGACATCATGCGGTATGGAATATCCCTTTGGTCAGTTGGGGTCAGCTGTCCCGGCTGTGTCCCCTCCAAGCTTCTTGTGCACCCCCAGCCTACTCACTGGTGGGGTGGGGTGAGAAGCAGAAAAGGCCGTGACTCTGTGTAAGCACTGCTCGGCAGTAACTAAAACATCCCTGTGTTATCAACATTGTTTTCAGCACGAATCCGAAACATAGCCCCATACTAGCTACTATGAAGAAAATTAACTCTATTCCAGCCAAAACCAACACGTTGACTCATCTGTTCTCCTTGCAATTTGAGAAAGATCCTGGACATATTAGCAGTTACCAGTACAGGGGACCGCTGTTGGCTCAAAAGATCACTGTACTTTACTTGACTCTTCCAGCTAAGGCAATACCATTCTGCCTTCTGTAATCACAGGTTAAGTACTTTATGAAATGAGCACACAGAGTTTTACATTGTGGAACATAGGTTAATCTTCCCCCCAAAACCAACTCAAATCTGCCAGTACTTAACTTTATTAAAAATTATCTATTTACCTCGAAGGAGTGTTGAATCTGTGGACATTAATATATGAATTAAGACATTTGTAAGCAAGCCCAGGTAAATGTTCTTATCCATTCTGCTAAGGTCCTCAATCCGTTACCCTGGATTCACTCCAAGGCACGAAGCAGTAATATCTACACCTTAGATATCTAGAATTAGGAACACATCAGTTATCTTCTCCTAAGGCTCAAGAGGCGGAAAAAACTTCTATCAAATCCACTTTGAGTGACTGCAGGTTGAGAGAAATATAAATTTTAGTGAATTTATGTTTTGGTGACATATTTACGTTTCAGGACCAGCACTTCAGGAGACATGACTTCTCTGCTCGGAATTCGACAGTACTCCTAATGACTTGGTTTTGATGTTTAATATAATATTATTGTTGAATTTCTGGGAATAAAAATGGTAATTATTCTGTTTTGTAATGAATACAGCTGTGATGACTGCTCACCTGAACTAAAAATAAAATACCAGATTTTGTCCAAAAATGGTCCCGATTCAAAGTGCACCTATCTGGAGACAGCAGCAATCAGTAATTCTGCTTTTCAAAAGTGTAATGGCACCTTCTACAACAGTTTGGCAGCACCATAAGGCCACTGTAAGCAAGGACATAAGGGTAGCTGCAGCTTTATAGTCTTATTTCTCTGATGGTCCAAAGGGGCATAGGAAAGTCAGAAGAGACTTCTGAGGTTTGGGAGCTCTCATTCTCTACCTCAAATACGTCATTAATGACACATGCAGAGATAGCGTGTGCTTATCTCTGTGTGAAGACCTAGCATTTTATTTGCCATTTCCATACAAAGAAATCAATTCATCTTAAGAAAGTAACTTCAAGAGAGGGGGGATATATCCAGCTGCAGCTATTTTAGTCTGTTCCAACTTCTCTCATTTACATTTTTGTATTTATCTCTCCCTGACTTTCCTTAACGCAAACCAGCTGAATTTTTCCCTCCTGGGAATAGGTTACCATGCTTTCTGTTTGTTTACAAAAACCCTACCAGATACGTTAACTGTCAGAATCAGAACAAAACCATTAACTGTGGAAAGAACGGTGGTCTGAGATCGCAATCAATCATTGCACTGCATCTACTGACCAGTGTGCTCTCTTTCTGCTGACAGACCCTATTCATGCTGGATTGAACTGGGTTCTCTGAGTGAGATCATGACCTTCACCTGCCACTTGACATTAGAGAGCTCCACCTGGTTCACTAATGGATAGATCACATCAATAAATCTGCTTCCTCGCACTGAGTTGAGGAAGCAGATGGAAAGAGAAAATTAATCTCTGCCGACTGATGTTACAGGGAAGAGGTAAAAGATAACAGAAATTACTGGCTAGGTCTCATATGAACTCTGGTTCACTGATGCAGAGATCAGCTTTCCCAGTAGGCTCCAGAAGGAATTGCATTTTTGTTTCTCCGTGAGCACTTTATGCCTGTCTTCATCTTCTGTTAACATTCTTCTGAGATGAAACCTTGTAGCTGGTGGTGTTTGCCCTCAGCACAGGCTTATGACTGACTTCCACAGAACCATATGGCTGCATTTAACATAAATCCAAGCCAGCACAGAAACTACATTATGCTGTGAATTTGTCTCAGTTTATTTTCTGTGCAGAATTGCAATCAAAAAATTGCTTAGGAAGAGATAAAAGTGAATTTCTGCTTCCTCAGAGCCAATATTAATACTACCATAATCCCGGAAAAAGCTCCAAGATCACATCAGATCAAATGATAATCAAAGTTTGGGGGAAAGAAAGAAAGAAGAAGAGAGCTATTATCCATATGCAAAAACAGAGGAAACATCTGTGGGAACTGGAGATAAGCCTCTTCTAACAGCTTATTCAAATGTTTCAGAAAAACACTTTACATATGGTAACGCCTGAATTTGGGTGGGTTTACACTGAGGACCCGCTTTCTTTACAAACTGAAGACTGAAATCCAAGAAAGAAAAAAAAATACTACTAGGGCTGCAAGTGCCTTCCTTACTGCTTGTGTGTTCTTTCACATCTGGCTGCTGGCAGGTTACTGCTCCACTGCTGGCTGCTGCTGGAGAAAGACTGCATAGGTCAGGCACGGCAACCTGCAGCTTCAAACAGCAATTCAGACATGACAGTATCCCAATCTGCTGCAAAAGCCACCAGGACATGGTGACTTGAAGGACTGGATACTGACAAAAGCCCCAGACTTCCTCTCTTTAGGTGTGTAAGAGTAAATCTCTTCCTCTGCAATGCACCTACCTTCTTGGTGGTGTGAGAAAGCATGCAGAGGGCACCTGTAAACATCCTATTATTTGCTCCTCCAAATTCAGATTCAGGCTGCTAGCTCTCTCCCCCGGAGAAGGAGGAGTACACTTCTGTGATATGCACATGCATGTCTAGGATCAAAAGAACCAGTATAATCAGCTGGCTCTGCTCTTTCATGCTCCTCTCTGCTATGCTGCACTCTGTGAAGATGAGCAAGGGAAACAAACAACGCTAAGCAGAAGTGAGCAGGAGAGCTGGATGCAAAGAATGACTCATGGTGCTGGGTTGGCAAGCAAAGAAACCTGCCGCAATTTTAGTTGCTCATACTCTTCGTTGCTGGATTGTCCCATTACCTACCTTCCAGAGGAGAGTGAGACTAGACTTATGTATGCTGAAAAAATATCAAGCAGCTCTGTTCTCCTTACAGGCTTCTTCTGGGTCTCTCAGAGGACTAGTACTTACACAAACTTCCATTTAGGTTACAGTAAGTGACTTCGCTCTGGATATTGTTGGTGATACTCACTTCTGAAGGAGGCAGCAGTTGGTGTGAACCTGACAGCCCCTTAGTGCACCTTCTGATACTGACAGTGTTTGTGCCATTCCAGATCTCCTCTCTCCAAAGGAAGGGAGAGTGGAGGAAAGCATCTCAATCTTGCACTGAGGACTGGAAATGCTTATGTGAGCAGTAACAATTTATATTACAATTACTTATCTTGTTCTCTGCTCTTGTGGAATCATATCCTTACCAAGACAGAGAGGGAAAGTTGTCTCTGAGATGAGGTATTCTAATCTTGGCCAGTTCCTGTCTTGAATATTATATAAGTTAAGCTTTCCAGGGAGAAAATCAGGGCACAAGTACTTCCTCCAACCCCTTTTACTACCCTTGCTGTCTTCATAAAGCTGAAAGAGAACAATTGCTCTAAATGTCTCAAAAGGCACATGGAGACAATTCCAAAGAGCCAATGAGGTTTAAGAGCGGCTCAGAGCTGCATTATTTACCCAAAGATTAATTCAGAAGTTGGAACAAAGGTTGAAATTTTGGCTGCAGCTGAAAGACCTGACTGAGCTACTGGACATTTTAAAATGAGATAAAAACAGAGGGAAGTTAAAGAAGTGAAGTATTATTCTGCCAGTGACTGATAGGATCTGATTCTGCCTCAAGCTGCAAACAGGCTGAAGTTTCCATCATAACGGATCTGTGAACCTTAGCTCACTTACTGATGTCCATAGCTGTGGTTCTCTTGCAATTCCGAGTCCGTGATAACCCATGATGAACTCTGTGCTGCCACTACTACGCTACCAGCAGTCACTCAAACAGCCAGATTCATGTCACTGCAGTGACAGCACTGTCATAACCTCTGAGTTACAGCCTCTACCACCAACTTGGCAACTGTGCATGTGCATGTGATGCAACTGTCATTCCTGTTTTCCAGTCCTTATTGTTCCTTGGTAGAAACTTGCATACTACACTTGCATACTCTCTCACATGCAACATGCCAAGATTTGTTGACTTGAGAGACCACCACTCAGGGATTCAACAAGGCAGGGGGTCACACCTCGTGCCCAGAAGAGGGTGATGCTTTATCTTTAATGGTACTCATTTCCACAGATGCCTTTTTGGAGCTGGACGTCTCTTTGTGCGACCGACATTATCAGAGACGCTGGATGCTGGCACTATACAGTCACCCAGGTTTTTGCTCTGCCATGATGTTTGGTATTGTTTTCTCACCTGTTTGAATGTGACAGTAAGAATCTCCAGAATCTGGTAAAATTCCTTTCTTGTTCAACTCGAGCTGCACTTATTGGGATGGCAAGCTTGACTGCAGCCATGCAACTGTAGAAAGAGGTTAGCTTTTAACTTTGTAAATTTTGTGTGCTTAACTGTATGGTGTTGATGACATTTTTTTACTCAAGTGTTTTTTGTTTAACTTGCAATTTTTTAAGCAAGTTTGAAGAAACTTCAGAGATTGCACTGAAAGCTTCTTATCAGCATAGGCCATCACAGATACAAAATCTGGTTTGATTATTTCTGGCTTCTGTGACTAGTAGGGCATATGCCAGCAGCCAAGGTTTCTCATCATCTTGAGTCGGTCCTATAGGTGATGAGGTGCATATTATTCAAAGGGACTTCACAAGTAATCATAAGCAGTAAAGGACAAGGAATAATCTTGGTTTTCATCCTAGACATTCAGTCTCTCTAATCCTCTAGCATTTTATCTAAGTCCTGCCTTGCCTAACCAACCACTCTCAGTTTCTCTTTCTGGACTACTCCACCTACCCATTTGCACACCCACTCCTACCTCTTTTGTGCCCAGTCATTTCCAGTTTTCTCCTCTCCACTCTGCACTCCTGACAACCTGGCCTCTTTTAGACTCAGCTCTCCTGAACTTTTTCCCCAACAGATGACAAAAATCCCCAGCCAAGCTCCTTGCAAAGAATTCTTACTTAAATACGACAGGAAGTTTTCAAACCCGAACCCTGCAAAAATATGAAATTTTCAGAAAATGAAGAGATTCTATAGAAATAGAAAATGCTAGGAAGCTTTATCTATAAGAAATATAAATATGGTCATTTGCTAATAGTGAATCTTACTTTTTTTTTTTTTCGGATTTTGACATCTGGATAACTTGGGGAGAGAACTACCAGGTTAGGTAAAAGAAAAACAGACTTTTTACTTCAAACTAAGCTGATCTGTCAACATGTATACCAACATATGTTTACATATTAGATAAAAGAATAGTGGTACCAAGTAAAGCCAACAATATATACCAATAAAATACTTTGAGATTTCCAGCTGTGCACAAATCCCTTGAAGCTATAAAAAACTATTCTTTAGGTCTAGGCCTATGAATCATTAGAATTTCTCTGCAAAATGTCTATTTCTATTATCATTATTAACACTAAAATTGTCAAATTCATTAGATTAATATTCTTTCCATAAGCCATACAAACTAAGAAATAGTATATCATAATGTAACACATGCATGACATGAAAACAAAGAAACAAATATATAACGATTCTAGCTGTGACACAGTATGTTAGTGAGGTTGATAAACTGAATCTTCATGCTGATAGCATGTTGTAGTCTCAAATCTATTATGCTTTGGAACCGATGTGTTATTATCTCTGGACAACTTTCACACCAGGAGATGATCCCTGCTAGCATAATTTTAAAAATGAAGGGATTACAAACAAGATAAATTTCATTGTATTGTTACCTGAATTAGTATCAACTAACGGGAATTTCATATAACATAGTCCATTTGCCAAAATACTTGCATTTGGTGGTCCCATTACAAACATATAAAGCATAAACCAGGCATGGTTCTATTAACTCTACTTCAGCAATTACGCATCTGAATCAGTATTGTATGGTAATTAGCCTAAAGGGAACAATAATATTTGGTTTTGTTCTTTTTTAATACAGTATGGTTCTTTTTTAATACAGTATGCTTATTTTTACTTTAAAGAAAATATATTAGGGTCTTCTGGTAAATATATGCAGTATCTTTTGAGTTTGCTGATAATGATTAACTAATTGAATTTAACATACCGTTCTCTTCCTGCTGTTGATTTTCATTTGTGGCTAAGTGAAAGTTTAAGAGTTTTTGGAACACGAAGCAGATCAATGTACAGTGTCAATATATTTTACAGATGAATTAGTTATTAATGGGCAGATGCATATCTCATTTAATCAAACAGCACCTTATCCCTTTTATAATGTTAAGAGTTATAATTAGAAAAACAGAATTTGGACATAAAGCTCTGATTTTTACCATAGTATAAACAAAAAAAAAGAAAAGGTAAATTTATGATTAATAGTTCTCTACTAAAATTTAGCATACTGTGCTGATTAACAGGCTGGAACTAATTAGAAATGGTATTCCTTTGTCAAGGTTTTTTTTTTGTTTGGATCAGAAACCAAGTATACTGATTTGGCATAAGAATGCCAAAACATAGTTCAAATATAAGATAGATATTAATGACAAAGTTAAATAGACATGGAACAATTCTATAATAGAAATTTTATTTAAACAAATTGAAACATTAATTTATATGGAATTCTCTATTTCCAGTTATATATTTATCAGCAGTTCCGATTTCAAACTAGCTGGTAAAAAATACTACAGATTAGATATATAATTCTTCTTAACTTCTTTGATTGGTCATTCCTTATGCTACATTTATATGTCATAATATTTCTAAAACAAACATTTGCTAAGTAGTAAATATATTACAAACTAAGGATCAGATCTGGCAAATGTGTAAGCATGCAAATAGTTTGCAACAGCTTGCAGAATTAGGCCACAGAGGATTAATACAACCTCAGTTGCACTCTTATTTTCTTAAGTGAAAGCAAACAAGATTTGGCAGTCAAAGTTTACCATTTTGTATTTACCACGAGTCAGTATGAAAGATTATTTAAAGTATGATTTAAAAAAAAATCAGATATAAAGATGAGGAAGTCTGTTCCAGATGTTTTTGACTATTGTAACCAAATTTTTTTTTAAATCACATTTTGTCTTCTGTGTCAACAGTTAGCATCATGCAAACACTTAGAGTCACATACCCATAACTGCTATCGTGATATGTTGGAGAAAACACATCCATCTCTATAAGGTTGTCATGACCATTTGCAAGGACTGCTTGATTTCCTAATTCTCTATACACAAAGATACAAAAAGATGAAATTAGAGTGGCAATTTCAAATTAAAGAATGGGATGATCCCACAAAAAGAATATACTAATTCTGTTGCATAACTTTCTTTTTTCACAGATGTGCAAAACTGCAACTGCATTTTGAATGCGGGATTTATCTGCCTTCCACGATGTCCTCTGAACTACATGCTGGGGTGTAACACAAAGACCTGGTGTTACAAGGCTACCATTAGGTGGTCACTGCCCTTTGGTGATCCCTTATTTATGTGAAAGTCCTTGAATAAAATTCCTGGCTGCTGCCCATGGCAAGAGAGGCTTAAGGACTGAACAGCGCATAGTGGGGGATGTTGTTTACCTGATGAGGCTGGACCAGAGATGAAATAATAAAAGTGAACTGAGACTCCTAAAATACAGTCTCTTGCTGGCTATCTGGCACAGTCAGCCAGCCGGTAAATACGCAGAGGGCTGACTACCAGAGTGAGTGGGGATCTCATGTTCGGCAAATGACACTGCACAGCAGCAGGGGAGGGAAAGGAAGGACCACAGACTCTGTCTCTCTCAGGGAATGGCGAGAAAATGAAGGGGGAGAAACAAAGCTAGGCACTATTATTTTGTTTAGAACTGCATATTTCTTTTGTCCTATCTAAAACAGGAAAAGATTGGTTTTGGAAAAAAAAAAATTGGGTCCATGCTTGCTTCAATGACTGCATATCTTTGAAGAGGGGAATGATAAACTCAAGAAATACTGTGCAAATACTACCCAATTCTGGACTATCAGTGCTTGCCTAAGAGACAGGGGATGAAATACACAACATGATCAAATTCCAAGTATTCATGGTGACAGCAAGGGATTTTTGAGCAGGAAGGATGCCAGAGAGATCAAGCAAAAGTCTAAAGTAAGACACTATTCACACCAAAGGAAACTTAGAAGCATATGGGCCCAGTGTGCTAGGATTCAAACACAGATGCTTGGTGAGCACCCGACTACATGAGAATGTCAAAAGAAAACAGAACTTTTTTATTCAACTTTAGTCTTTGGAAACAATACTGCCTGTTTGACTTCATGAACGTGTCTGACGCGTGTATATACTGACCCCATAATTATAGCATGTCAGCCTTTAAAAATGCATTCATGCTCTCAGCAATCTAAGTAAAGCAGAGTCCTGTTTCCTCCACTTGCAGAGCAGCAATGTGGCATGCCCACAATGATACATAGGGTCTTCAGAAGAGCAGGACGTGAAATCCATCCCCAGTTTCTGCCTTTATTTTGCATCATGCCTTCTCAATATAAGTAACATGTCTAATCAAGTCCATGTGTGAAAACCTGGAAGACTTACAGAATGGAACAATTTTGAATTTGATTAAACCAGGCACTGTTTTAGTGGGTGGAATGCGTAAAATAGCTGCTTTGAGCAGACTTTTAACCTGCAGCAACACTGTGCTTTTGCAGACAATCAATCAGCCTCTACACAAATTGATTTAAGACTTCCCTGGAAACTATCAACACCCTTTCCACACCTTAATCAATACTGAAGGCGCTAGCTTCATTGGCAATCCACCCCAATAAAGACATATGGGTATGTTCATCACACTTTAGGAGTTTCTAAAACCTTTGCATTCTAAAATGAAGTTTGGATCAAGCTTGCAGAATGGTTTTGAAGTAACACATTCTAGGAATTATTTTCTCTGTACCATTTCTGAGGTATTCTAGCACTTCAATTAAATCCTTCAAAATGCTGAAATATTTTCCAGCCATCAAGTATTTCTTCAACCAGTTCCCTCTTTCTTCTCGGTAAAATTAGTAGATAAGTAATTTATACAGTAATGTTCCTACCCACCCTATTATTAAGTATCAGTTTGGGGTAAGAGAATACTAAGCAATATCAGTATAGACTATGAAAAACATGCTAGTTTCTTGGTTAGTTTCTATAAAAAATTCACAGTCCATCATACAAAATGCAGCCACCTTTCAAAAAATGAGTTTTTTTATACAGCAAATCAAGTAAGAAAAAGCAAAGCTCTTCTTTGATTCACAGACACGTTAGCACAGATTCTGAATAAAGTTATCTAATATTCTCAGAGATTTATTCCCTGACTGGAATATGTAAATTTCCCCATTGCTGACAAATTTATCTTAGACATTCAATGCCTAAAATTAATGAAATATTGCCCGAGAAATGCAGTAAGAGATGCTATCAGCTGCTTTTATCAACAAATTTACGAATTCTAACATACTTTTCCTCTGCACATCTCTAACATACATAATTGATTGTGTATTAGAAAAATTCTGCACATTCAAATATTTAACAGAGAAAGCATTTAAAGAAGTGATTTACTAAGTATTTTTAAATATCAGTAATTTAGATCCTACTAGAATGCAAAGCCATGAGAATGTAACTAATGATCCTGGAGCTCAAGAACTCATTACTAAAACTAGCAGGTGAATAAAAACTTAAAAAAATAATAATAAATAATAAAAAAACCCTACTAATATTTAATTACTTAATCATCATTTATAATATTCAGACACCTGACACGTAGTCATGCATTTGCATGATTTTGGCTATCCAACCAGTAATTCAAAGAACAAAATGGAAAGTTATTTAATATAGTCCTGCTTTTTTATTTCTTCAAAAAGCGAATACTGTTCTATGGTGCTGGCTTCTCCAGCAGATCTATTGCTTCTACAGCAGAACCTAACTCACAGCAGGCTGGGGAAGAGTCAAATAGTAAAGATCATTAAATGTCCCATGAAAAGGTCCTGCAGTCTGCAGAAAATCAGAGGAAATCCGCAGGAAATATTTTCTTACTGTCTTGCCTTTTTTTTTAAATGTAGATTTTACTGAGCCCCAATAGAGTGAAGACAATTTCTGCCACTGCTCAGTAACCTCACTGTCATTTAAAGATGGCATCAAAGATGAAAGAAGCACTCATGTAATCCTCATAAAATTTTAAGCAAAGAGTCTTTTTATATTTAAAAAAACCATAAAATGGGAATTTCTGTTGGACGTTATTCATCTGTCACCTCACGGTTCATCCATTTAACCAGTAACAGCAATGCTTTACACAAAAGTATTAACTCTACACAGAGCCAAATTGCAGAATATTCTATTAAATATACAACTGAATCCAGTATTATGAAATATATATTTCGAAGTCACTTCCATTACTACTGCAAAATGATAGTGACTAAAACCTCCCTCAGGCTTTACAAATACATCCCTCTCACCTACATGCACATACACAAAAACAGCCTATTCACTATCCAGCTATACATGACAGCAAGTTGTATGTCATTTTTATGCCACCCATCACCAATATGAGCCTATAGATATAGAAAGATAGCTATGTATATATGCTGACATTCACATTCTGTACCTCTAAATGGCCGTCATCTATGTCAGAAAAAAAAAGGGGGGGGGGGGGGAGGGAAGCTGACTATGGGCATAAGCTAAAATATTGCCAATGATGAAATAAACTTTCTTTTAGGCTGAGAAAAGGATGAAGGAAGAGACCTATCACAAAGTTGTTAAAATAGTTGAAACTGAGCCTAAGAATCACACTCAGTAGGGAACCTTAACCAAAAAGGAAAAAATCAATGACAAATAAGATGGGTTCTTCACCTCCAGAGTTCCAGCCAAGTGAGACTATTAGAGAAACTACAATAGGGCTCTGTCAGTTTTTATGTGAAATTTCCACATTTCAGCTCATTCACAAGTGTTCAAAACTTGAACACGCAAATACCCTTTGCTTTTCATCAGGAACATTTAAAAGATGAAAAGACTCTACTAGGCAAAAAATATTTACTCCAGGTTGGAACCAGTATTCTCATTCAAGTCCTATGGCTTTTTCTCTATAAACACAATAAAAACATATATGGCAATAGAAGCAAACATCAAAGACCTTACCTATCTACTGAAGATTAACCAGCATCTGGAAAACATCAAACATCTTATTCCCACTACAAACTTATTTGTTCTATAAGAAAACTCTTTCTTAATGTACTAAGTTGTCTATGTATGATGATGAAATCCCTTCAGTGGAATCCTATTCCACAGTGTCTGTGTCTCATAAGTAATACAGGAGGGTCCACGAAAAGTAAGAAACGGAATAGCCATTCCCAACAGCCTGACAGCAGAGTTGCCTGAAACATCTGTAAGGACAAAACTACCTAATAGAGAATCTTAAGGTCATGTATGTTTTAAATTAGTCAAAATCAGCTGGACTACCTTTACTTCACTACAAAACATAATTTAAAGGGATTCAAAGAATGAACTGAAGGGATTTCATAAACATTTTCAAGAATTACTGTCAGCTTCAATATAGTTAAAAATGCTCAGTTTGATGACTAAATTGGAATATTATGGCTTTCGTTAACAAAAAATTAGTGCTGATTGAGTGTTACATGAGTATTAATTAATCACTGTAGGTAAATTCAGCTCTGTGCCAGTAAGTGCTATAAAATTTTTTTATAGATCATTCTGCATCATACATCATTCTGCATCTAAAGAAGCTAGTGTCACTCTTTATATTAGCTGCTTCTTTCCTAGAGCCAGTTATCAATTCTAAAAGACAAAAAAGAATGAGGACAAATTTATCATTATACCAGAACTAAGTGAGTCCTTTTGTCTCACCAAATCCCAGACAAGTTTAATAAACACCTAGCCTCACATGGGTATTTCTTTAAAGGGACTAAGTATAAGAGTTAAAAAGTACTACTGAAAGTTCCTTGACATTCTATCTGTATGGCAGCATATATTTGACACATAACATATCTGGCAAGCACAGCAAGAAATTTCTTCAAACAGTCAAAAGTCACAGATTGTGAACAGGAAGGAAAATGCTTGTCTGGAAAAATTAATATATTCTCTGAGTCCAATTACTCTGCAATAGGCATTGTAAGGGAAAAGAGTGTAATTGTGGATTCTAGAAAGAGGACAGATTTTTCAGTACTGAAAAGTTTTCAGTTTTGTTTGCTGAATGAGGGGAAGTATTAGCTGCTGGTCATCTTTCATCAAGTTAAATGTTTTCTTTAGAAGTGCCACAGTCTGTAGTAGTACCTAAGTAATTACCTGCTTTCCAGTGGCGCATTACTGCCAAGGACCCAGCTGTCCTGCAGCTGGACTGACTCAGGTGTGGTTTGCAGCTCGGCGGGCAAAGCAGCCGGCGGGGCCGGACTCTGATTCCTCCTATTTGTCAGTGAGTTTCTGTTAAGTGAGGTGATGGATGGGTGATGCTGTGCTGAATGTTGCTTGTGAGAAGGTGGCAAAGGCTGCAGGGTCGACTGGCCTTGGTTATTTGGAGGTTGTTCTAAGAAGAAAGAAAATTAAAGTTCGTTATACACCATCTTAGCATTTGCTACAACCAAAGCAGAATGAGAAATTCAACATAATCCTATCATCTAATATATTTGCATATTATTCTATTAGCAGACATTCAGTGACATTCTCTAAGATCAAGTTTACCCTTGATACACCAAGTTCTAATTAATATACAACAGATGGTAAAATTGCTTTTGGTTTTAATTTGTTTCAGGTTTTTTTTTTAATCTGGTTTTATTAACACCTACAGAAAATAGCATCTGACAGATCCCCTAATGTGCCTTTAGATTTCAGCTTTTTTTAACAAACCAACCCTGAAATTAAATGGGTAATTTCAGTAGAACACAAAGGTTTTCGAAATGCATATAATCCCTATAATTATTTAATGGAGTTTTTTAAGCTTTATTTAACTGCAATAAATTATTACAAGCTA
This sequence comes from Platalea leucorodia, assembly GCF_965183815.1. NCBI lineage: Eukaryota > Metazoa > Chordata > Aves > Pelecaniformes > Threskiornithidae > Platalea > Platalea leucorodia. Next base: position 49,748,399 of record NC_138828.1, on the reverse strand, counting down.
GTTGCTAAACAGCAGTAGACTACTCTAGTTTAGTGCATTTCAAATAAGGCAGATCTGCACTATGATCTGCTAATAGATGCTAAGTATTCTTTAGCAGAAGGTCACTCTGTGAAGCAGATGTTGCTTCATGGATATTTAACAGACTGAATCACATCTGATTACAACGTCAGAAGACTCATATACTTAATGACCGTCACATCCATTAGAACACACACAGAACAGATTTTCCAGTTTCACACTATGCAATATAACTACAGTTTGGAATAAGTCACAGGTGATCAGAGAGTCAGGCCATCAAAACAAAAGGAAATATTTTTTGACTTAACTGAAGCACATAACACCCATAAAGCTTAACACCAAAACCTCAAAACAGCAAAACCCACAATCAAATAACTCCATCAATGTTGGGTTTTAACAATCTGTTCTGTAAAATCAGTAGTAAATAAGTCATAAATAGAAGACAAACCTTGCCATACAACACAATGAACACAAAAAAACCTCAGAACACTTCATTTATCATGATTTAGCAATGACTGATGACACTTAAAAATGTAACACTTAATAATATGTAATTCAAATTGCAGTCTATTTCCTAAACTAATGTAGTAGAACAGGCTTAATAATATAAATGCAAGTCTTAAGCAGCGCAGAAGATACAGGGCCTGCATTTTGCTCACAGTATAAATGCTTTCATGTAGTTTTTAAATTAGTTGTTTGATCTTCATAAGCAACTCCCTGTTTGGAACTGGTTATAACTGCAAATTGTTACAAACCCAATAATATTACCTTGGTACAGAGAACACAAGAAAAGTATTTCTGTTGAAACAGATGTTTCCAATAACTTACAGGTGACTACTGTAAAAATAACTTAACAGTGAGTAATTTCTCATGTCATGAACATAAGAAAATTTGAGAATGTTAAGGAATAGACGTGCTAAGCTTAAACAGAAAATCCATCCTTTGCAATAATTTCCTTTCTGAGAACCCCATTCTCCTTTCCAGTTATTCCTCAGCCCATAGGCCAGCTACTCAGGCCACTGTTTGGGATGTATGTTATTCCCCCAGAAATTTACTATGAACCTACAGAGCCCTTCTGCTGTATAACATATAAACATTACTGACACTGAAACTACAGAGTAACATATAAAATTAATAGAGAGTTGTGGGACGAGCTTGTAACCGTAAGGCACAGGCTAGAAGGGACCTAAAAGAGCATAGCAAGTGCAACTTCCAAAAGACCACACGTCCTTAAAGCCCACTGTCTCTCTCCATAGGATGCTGCCAGGTGACATTTTCTAGTGTCCGAGGGCGACTTCAATTGGCAGGGATTCTACAGCCTCCAGAGAATCAGAAATGCCTGAAAAATCTGGAATGATTTATTCCTCATCTAATTGTGCAAGAGCTACAGGTAGAATTGAGCCTAACAAGATTAGATTTTCCATAAATCAATAGAGCTTAAATCTATATTCCTCTAAATTTCCTCAGCTCTATATTGTCATTCTGAATGAAGGATCACTGAGGACTGCTCTTTCGATCTTTTCTTCAATCTGCCAGATTTCCTGAATCCACAGTTCTTCTGATTGCCACACAATTTCTAACAGAAACTTCAATCTTGCACCACTGATTTGTGAGGAAGATATAATCATCACAACAGTCATGTTTTGAATGCTGTTGTTAAGTCAGAGCCAGATTCCTTTTTTTTTACTCCTCTTTCAAGGAGTTAATAGCTAAAGAACAGCTTTCAGTATTACTGCAACTTTCACACAAAGATACCAGTCTTACGTAGTAACTAAGCCTCTCGACATCCCTGTGACACTATGAAAATATTCTCATTGCACATGCAGGGAAACTGAGGCGTATATGTGAAGTGATTCACACCGGTCTCCTGAGAAATCAGCATCACAGTTTTTTTGTTTTTCATAATTAAGGAACTGATAAAGACACTGGGAGTTTCTTATAGACTATCAGCAAGAAGAAAGAGCATTCAAATCTGATAAAGCGCAATTGTGTTGAAATACTTAAGAACTACTGCAGAAAGCTACAGTTGCTTTGCTTTAAATTGGATTTTAAATGCTATCCTAATTGATTTAATCTCAACGAGAATTTCTGGTGTACAGTAAAAATAAGCAGGTATAGGTACAGGTGGACTTAAATCTAAAAATTATAAGTTTTAATTAAAACTTTCTTGTTTGGTCTAGACCTTAATGACTGTAGAGCAATCCCATTCATCTTAAAGAGAAGATTTCTGCAGCAAGAAGCAAATGTAAATTGGCCCAGCAACCAGCCTGTGCATTCAAGTTGTTCAGGTGCAACAAAAAAAGCCCCACATTTCTGAGGCATTTGCTGCATAAGTCAGCATCAGATAATTATGCATGCGAACATATGTACAGAACTCAGAAAAGTCACAAGAAATCGGGCAGAAAGCTGTCTTACTACAGTTATATGAATTTTTCAAAACGTATTTAAATTGTTATTTACCCTAGGGAACCACAGTGAAGCAAAGCAGCCATTTCAATTGTAGAGGTAAATTATATGCACTCTGTAGCCTTTCACAAAACCTTTTTCTCTTTTCTTTTTCAAAAAGTAATTTACATTTAATTAATTTTATCATTTAATTGTTACAGAATTTGAACAGCATATGAAAGAATACAGAAAAACGCATATGTGAAAGCAAAAAGTAAGGAGAGAGAGACATTTACGATAACTACTGCCATTTGGGGGAAAGGGGTTAATTCAGAAGGAGAAAAGCAGACCAAGTATCCATGAAAAAAAGTAATTTGTTGCACATGTTGTGTGATAGCCTTTCTATAACAGACGGATCACTGAGACCTGTCAGCTAGCTACTCATCTAGGAAAAAGAGGTGATTTCCATTTGATAAGGATTAGGCTTTATAATAGTGTATAATTAATGTTAACTTTGAGTTTCCATGACAAACACAAAGGCGAAGACTTCCATTATGATATAAACATTTCAAATGTGAACATAATGTAATTCAATATCTATGTCTGCGAGAGTCTTAACCCTTTCTAGTCAGGTTGCTCCTTTTTTCCTCTCTCTTTAGGAGAATCTCTGCCATGGTAAAGCAAATATCCACAACATATACCAGAAATAAGCAGCTGGAGTAGACTGAATGTTTTAGAAAACTGGTAACAAAAAAGATAACCTTTCATTTCCAGGTCGCTGGTCCCTGGACTGCTAGCCCCTGATTGCTAGCAGTCAAAAATAATTTCTGAAAGAACTCGTTTGATTTCCTCAACAAAACACATTGATGGACTTGAAATTTTACATAATTGACACATGGACATACCTCCAAGAGTACTGTAAGCAGAAGTGGGATTTACCTTGGAAATCCCTGCAAATCGAAGAGAGTGGGTATTATGGCTTAATTATTCCTAGAGCTCCCAAAGGAGCTCTTTTTTTTAAGTCCCTGCTTACAGAGGGGTAAGACAGGCTACCTGCACCAGTACGGCCAGGGCTTCAGTGATTCTGCAGGCAAGTAAAACCACTCACTCCAGAAGTCTCTGGTCTAGGAAGACCTTTCATGAGAAGCCGTATTTAACTAATGAAAACAAAAAGAAGGCTATAGGTTTAGAGAAACATTGCATATTTAAGTGTTAATTTGTAATTAGGCAGATCAGTCTTTTGAATGAACCACTGCTCCAGTGTACTTTTTCTGCCAAGGTGCGCAAGACTCTAAGTTTCCTTACTGATCGTTTACTACAAGCTATAGTGGCAATCCAAGATAACTTGCTGATCTGCTCATTTTGTGGTTAATCCCAAGTATTTGTTTAACCTTACCCATGTCGAAATTGGCTCTGCCCTGCTAACTGCTTTAAGGATCCATACCACACACTCAACCCAAGGAATGAGGTGACACAGTGCCTACCACCACCACAGGAGAGCCCTTTCACTTTGATTTGTTGCCAGCCTGCACTACCCCTTTCTGCTTGCTCTACAATTCATGGACATACAGATGGAAAGAGAATTAACCTGCAGTCATTGCTGCTGATGTCCTCTTGAAGCACTCTGTGCTTCTGTGCTACCTACGTGGTGACAAGAATGTGGAGAAGTGACAAGGACACTTTGATCAAGATATGCATCTTGTGTGTGTGTGTATACACTATTATAATATAAAATGGGAAAAAGTCATACAAGTAGCTTGATCAAAGCAGGCCAATGTTTGTCTCCTCATAAGTACACTGCCTGTAGGGTCTGACAACCTGTCAAACGACCCAGGAGTGAGAAACTACCAGGGAATTTAACTAGAGGATATGCTCTGAAAAATTGCATTGCCTTGCTTATGCATCCTATGTTTGGAAGAAATGATGTCCTAGTTTTGGCTGGGATAGAGTTAATTTTCTTCACAATAGCTGGTATAGTGCTGTGTTTTGGATTTAGGATGAGAATAATGTTGATAACACAGGGATGTTTTAGTTGTTGCTGAGCACTAAGTCAAGGACTTTTCTGTGTCTCACCCCACCCCACCAGCGAGTAGGCTGGGGGTGCACAGGAAGCTTGGAGGGGACACAGCCAGGACAGCTGACCCCAACTGACCAAAGGGATATTCCATACCGCATGATGTCATGCTCAGCATATAAAGCTGGGGGAAGAAGAAGCAAAGGGGGAATATTTAGAGTGGTGCTGTTTGTCTTCCCAAGTAACCGTTACACATGATGGAGCCCTGCTTTCCTGGAGATGGCTGAACACCTGCCTGCCGATGGGAAGTCGTGAATGAATTCCTTGGTTTGCTTTGTTTGCATGTGGGGCTTTTGCTTTACCTATTAAACTGCCTTTATCTCAACCCACGAGTTTTCTCACTTTTACTCTTCTGATTCTCTTCCCCATCCCACTGTGAGGGGAGTGAGTGAGCTGCTGGGTGGTGCTTAGTTGCTGGCTGGGATTAAACAATGACAAATTAATAAAGAAAACCTGAATTTTGTTATTCACATTACACATTTTTCTTTAAATCTCAACACTATTTTACTTTTTAAAGAGAAATAAAGGTTTCAGCTGTGAAAGGGAAGAAAGACTTATTTGATTCTGGAGAAACTCAAAACGGTCTCATGGTGCACACATGGTTAAGTGTCTCAGTTCTACCAAATGGCAAGAGGAGAGTAGTAGCATGAGCTCCCTCGAGGGCAGCAGGATAGTCCCTAACACATAACATCAGTATTTTAAACCACTAATTACATGTTGATAATTTCCCACATCCTATAATATAAGGAAGCTGTTCTTTACCAGTTAAATATGCGCTGGAAGACAAAGAAATGAGTCAAATGAGCACAATGAGCACAAAAAATGCAATCTTTAGGAACTGAAGAAAAAAATATTTTTACCAATGTCTTTCAGTTGTGTCTTTCAGATGTGCTATCTACACGAGTATTACTTCAGGTTAAAGGTACACCTGTAACTTTGTCTTTCCATTTCGCATCCATTTAGCAAAGTATTTCCCATCAACAACTTCATACTGATAATATCTGTGCATGCTCACCTACGTTTTATAATTCAGTTCTCCATAATGTTTTAGAAATCTTATTGCAGCAAACAGAAACCATCAGTTACTAACAATCTTTTCACAAAAACTTTCTAAAGTACATGGACTGAACTCTAAACTTACTTGAAAGGCAGAATTTTTTGTCCCTGGTATTTTTAGAATAAACAAGCTAAAAAGCCATATACCCTATATGATATGTGACCCTGTGAAGATAGACAAAATAACTTTCTATTTTATGGCATTTACTTTGAAAATCTGATTAAGATAGATGTCTCTAGTTTGTAATTCTTCAATGTCATGTTGTCATAGTTCCCATCAGCAAGATGCTTTAAAGGCTTTCGATTAATATTGCATGCCAGAACTGAAATTACATCCTTTGTCGTTTAGTTCTTAATGGTGCAAGTGATATCTATCAAGTAGTGTTTTATGAAGCATGTGTGATTTTTATTACAGGCTGTTTTCACAAATCTTCTTCAGGTTTCATAAAGACTGTTCATGGTTCACAACAAATATGCCCTGCATTTAAAATCGTGCCAATTCTCAAATGCAAAATAAAACTTGGATTTTTCAGTGAGGTTTATCAATAGAACAAAAACTCTTCCTTAATTTAAATCTGTATACAATCATCTTAATTAGCAATGCAAAAATACTACTGTAAGCCCCTCAACTCTGCATGAGAACTACACAGTAAAAAACCCCAAACAACAACAACAAATGCAATCATGTATTATTTTCACAAGTAACAGGTTATGTCTGCCAAATGTTGTAAGTGCCTTAATTTTTAAAATGGAGGTGACACACAGATAAATCAGAAGACGCAACATTCCCCCGTAATCCAGCTACAACAGAGATTTTCACTTGCAGCACCCACCTTTGTAAAACAAGATGCATATAGTTAAAACTTCTACAATTTACTGGACACCAGATAGTTAGGGGCAGTCGAGAAGGAGTTTTAGGGTTGGTTATTTTTGGTCAACCTGCTGTTTAAACAAAAACGTACAAAGTCGATAAAACTTAAGTCTTAGAGGACGTATGAACAGAACATATTTTTCAAATAGTGTTTTGTCCAAAGACATAAAGAGGTTTCTCTTGATACCTAACAGAGTAAGGCAAATACACTGCAGGAAGAAATACTGCCCATTGAGAAGTAAGCGGGCATTTCTTCCACAGATGGTGGTGAAAGGAAAATCGGAGGATTTACTTCTGAAAGGTTTATTAAATGTTGTTTCCACTCTCTGTTGTTCACTGTGGGAACTGAACCAGCTCACTTTTAAAACATTTTTTCCATTAGCTGGAATCGATTCTCAAAGCATTCCAACATATCTACCTCCAGCCTGCAACTGCTCCATTAACCCCTTCAATAGATGTGTAACATACAGTCAATATTACAGCAGGCAAAATCTGTTTAATTTAAATACCGTATGACACATGCCTTCTTGCCCATGGTACCATATAAGAGACCAGCTAACAAAGGGTAGTTACAAAAGCATATGGGGTGAAAGAGCTCATGTTGGGAGAACAAATTCACCTGGATCAAGGAAAACTGATGATGCTGCTGTCATCCACAAGACAGACATTTTAAGTAACAAAGTAAACTGAAACTTTGCAGGTTTTCAACTGAGTTGAGGATGGCTTAATCACCTTATGAAAGCTGAAACAGAGATAAATATTTCAGCTTCAGTGAAAAAAGCTATCGTGGAACTAGTTCAGCAAACAACCTTCCTAATAGTGGCCTCTTTATCCCCAGAGGGATTTAAAAAGAAAGATGAAAAAAGAAAAGTACAGAAACACTGTTAAAGTAAATTGAAATATAACCTGCTGGGGTAACATACTTATGATCTCGCATTACGAGAAAAAAAAATAAAAAAGATAACATAAAACGCATGATGGCAACTAGGCACACAGAATGAACCAGAAGCAACTTACTTACAATCCTGCTGCCATATTATGCAAACACCGTCTCCTTCCACCCCAGGCTAACCCACACAGTAGTTAGCAGGGACACTAATAGACATTATTTCTATTTTCTTTTTAGGACCTGAGGTCTGTGAAACTAAACAGAACCCCCCAGTGGTAAAACGTCATTGACTTATCTCCAACAATTTACTTGTAGATCAAACTGGGAAAAGATGCTATCACACGGTGAGATATGACAAAAGCTTCCTCATTTGAGACATAAAAACGACATTCAGCTTACATTATGCAGACACTAAAAACGTAGTAACGCAACTTCTAGTGGTGTGCTCCTGGCCTGGCTTCCCTGGGGCTGGGGATCACCAAGCCCATAGGCTTCACTTAAAGTCACGCTCGTTTCTATTCAGGATAGACTCTTCTGCATCTTCGTAAATCAGATCATCCTTCTTCCTTGTTTAGAGTCAGCAGTGAGAAAGTTATGCAATTATTGCTAGCTTCAGATAATAATCTTCGCTGATAACTCATGGAAGTCAGTGGAGAAATACATTTTGAGTTCACGAATTGAAGGCTAGCTTTTTAACCAGAGAATTCAGGTTTTCATTGAAAGGAAACAAAACATGAAACAAAAACGGAGAAGTCCAGCTGAAAGACTTTGTAGGGGGAGGAAAAATTCAGCTTTCCAAAATGCTGACAGGGGACTGGAATGAATCTGAATATTCTTTAAGAACATAGCCAAAACCTGCCTGTAAAACAGAGGTAAAATGATGTGGAGTATCCCATTTCTCGCTTTGCTCATCTGGCACCTTATGTTTATACCAAATACATACAACCATTTAATTTTGACTGCAAAAATTGTGATTTATAAAAAAAAGAAGTACCATGCTTCAGCTGTAAGCTGAGTAGGTTCTATAATCCCGATTCAGGCAAAATGACAGTGTGTTAAAATATATGTACTCATTTCATACCACATGTTTACTTGGAGTGTGGTATGGATTGCGAAGTTTGATGTATGACTTCTTAATAGATTTCCTAGCATTTTCAAGTGTTAGATAATTTTGGTTCCTATCCAAAATCATTAATCCAAAGTGAACTACGACTGTATGTTTTTCTTTGTCTTCTGATTTTATTTCTTAACACTTCCAAGAAAAACAATTTGCCAAAGCTATTTACTTTAGAAGCACAATTACTACTGTACAGGTTAAAAAACCCCAAACTTTCAAAACCTTTAACCTGAAAAAATACACTCACAAGTCATGATTACATAATGCTTACAGCTGACACAACCAGTGCTGCAAAAAACCTGCCTTTCTTCACAAAAAATAAAATAGCATGTAAAGGCTCTTTTACTACTTACTAAACCTGACTTTTACTGACATATGGCTGACATTCATGAAGAAGGAGCAAACCACTAGATTTCCTGAATTCCAAGAGCCGAGGGGAAAATTCTTCACTAATTAAGTCAACTGAATTTTTCTCATGTACTTGTTAAGGTTAATGGCGCCTCTTGAACATTGCGTAAACTTACAAATCCAAAAGCAGTTTGAAAGGCCCCCAAATTAGTTCATTATGAGCGATGAAATTCTTGACCAATTTCTGCATGCTCAGCCTTGTCTGGGAACACAAGGCCACACTAATAAAACCTGTGAAAGATAAGCTAGGAATGGGAAAACACAATATAAAACTTCTAAGCACAAATAGGTGAGTTTGTTTCATCAGATTTGAAAGAACTCAGATAAGAGAGATTCATGTTTTGCTTTGGAGGAAATGAAAAAGGAACAGGGGCAATGAGATGAAAAGAAAACCATGGGGGAAAAATAGTAGAATTGCACAGAAAAGAGGTTGAATGAATAATACACGGAGGAGATGCAAATGTGAACAGCTGAGAGAAAAATTCTAAGAAAAATGAGAAAGCATACACAGTTCTATTAGAAAATCATAACAACCAAATGTTTATGGAAAACACAGAAATGAGATGTTTACTCTACAGCCTTGACTTTTAAAAACAGAGTTTAATCCTCGCCTCTAGAGTTAAAGGTAAAAATTCTGCAGCTTGGGCCTTAGAGCAAGAGAGAAATAAAGCAATGGGTCACCAAATGAATTTTTGTCTCCAGATCAATTAATTGATCTACCTGTTATCAAGCGTAAGGAATATGCAGATCATGAGAGAGAGCAAAAGAATAGGGAACCAAGCTTTCAAAATAGATTTTAAATACTTTTTTCTCCTAACTGTGTCAGGGATGAGAAACGCATAAGAGGGGGAGGCCTCCACAAGTGCAAACTGAGGAACTATTGTTCTCTAATGACTTTAAATAAGCTTTTTAGGCTTACATGTGAATTAGAATTTTGCTCTTCCTCCTTACATTAAAAAAAAACCACCAAACCCTCTTGATTTTAGCACAATATTATTCTATTCTAATGACAATCAATTCTAGTTAGGTATCAATCAGAAGAACAAATCCATTGCAAAAGATTTCTTAAAAGATGTTCTGGGTTTCCAGTACAGCTGCTTCCCTTTTCAGAAGGAAGATAAGAGTCATTAACCCTCAAATCAAACATAAACTTCGAATTGCTAACAGTTGAAACAAAAACTACCTTTCAGTCTGACTGTCTCAGTTCATGTAACTTATCAACAAAACTTTCCCATATCTAGCATAGCATTGGAAGTCAATCTATGATAATTTCAGAGGTATCAGTGGACACAGAAAGTGATTTAATTAGACATTTGTATGTGTTCACTATTTATTCTGCAAATGCTGTGAAGGACAGCAGTATGCTGAGCAGCTTAAAGAGACTGTACTATAATTAATGATAATAAACAATTATGTCCAATAATAAGCAAAAAAGTTAGGGGGGAAATTCCATAAATATTTTTTTAAATGTGTAAAACACAGGAAATTGTGAAGATCATTCTTACATTTAAATTCCATATATATTTTCATAAATGACTGTAGGCTTTGCCTTTTCCTGTACATATTTTCATTATGTCCTAGTTGTGTTGCTGCTCCAAAGCTGTTTCCAGTAGGTGAGCTTTCACATCAGTTTCTAGCTAAACTTTACAGCTTCTCGCCTGAACCAAGCTCCTTAAAAAACCATTGCTGATTCATGTCGTAGTAAGCTCTTCCTTTTAATAACACTGCTGTAGTTCTAAGACAGACACTGACAGAACAGATAAAAGGTAGAGAAATCACAGCTCACAACTACACCCTTTGATTTAAGTAGCCAACTAGATAGTATACACATAAAGATCCAAAAAGAGCAGAGCTAAAATACATGTTTTTAAGCGATGGCAAAAATACAGAAATAAGCACAAAGTAAATCACCACCATGGTGCAGTGAAAAGTGTTGAAAACTCCCATATACTGTTAGCAAATACAAGTTTAATTCCACAATGCTCCTGCCTTCCAGGCCATTGTACCAGCAAAAGAGACGTTGCTGTTTCTTCTGGGGTAAGCAAAGGCTAAATAAAATGATTCATTACAATTCTATGCCCTTCTGGCAGAATTATAGATTCTGCATATTATTTAGTTCTTAAAAAAAGATTGCTCTGAAGCCTCTTAATAGTAATCTAATTTCTACATAAACAGAATTTCAGTTTCAAATGATTTAATGTGCAGAAGGTGCGTAAACTCCTTTTAAACCTAACAGCTGCCATTTCACCAGTAACAAATTTGGAAAAGGGTTTCTTGGTATGCTGGGAGAGCGCTTACAAAGACAGCTTGCTCACCATGTAACACTGCTGATTTATAAAGCAAGCTGTGCAACAGTCAAGGGGGGCAAGATCTTACACAGACATAGAGCCAGAGGAGATCTGAATCGCTGGAGTCCCTGGAAGCCTGCTGCCTTCTACTCACGGGGAAACACCTCTTTATTTCTAGCACAATCACGCCCGCTCTGCCTGAACACGTTTCCCCGGTCCATCTTCTGGTTAAACTATCATGTGGGAAAATGCCTTTCTTTTTGTCTTCTGCTGTAACCCCAATGCTGGTGACAAGCAACCCGTGTGTGGGGGTGGTATGTGATTGCGAGGGAAACAGATGGTCTCAGGCAGAGAAGTCTGATATTTAACACGCTTTTGTAACTACTACCAGGGGCTAAAAACAAACATTTCAGGAGGGAGAATTGTCTCGCGGTAAGACCGCAGCGGAGTAAGTCAGGAAATCTTTTTTTTTTATTCCTGGCACAGCCAGTGGCTTACGGTGTGATCACAAGCAAACGAGAGCCTTTGTATGTCCAGCGGTCTCACCGCCGAAGCTGGTTAATGATATCTGCCAAGGTGCAGGGGGCTTCAGCAATCAATTGCGTGCCCAACAGCTCTGTGCTGCACTTCAAAGATGTTCTATGGGAGAAACTTGAACAGATATGGCAGAGGTGAGTAAAGGTCCTCTGCCCTCAGACTGAATTTACGATGAAGAGCGCACAGACCAATGTGTTTGCGGAGAGAAGCAGGAAGGGTACGCTTTGTATTCTGCTGAGGGGTGACCCCCACACTGCTGCCAAAGTGGGGAATGGGAGGGGATATTCAGAATATCAGATTTTTTCTGATATGGGTCAAGTTTCCATCACTTTTCCACAGAGAGAGCCTGTGGGTGGGGAAGTGCATGCAACCCATCCCACCTGCTCCCTGCAGAACTCCCTGCAGCCCAATTTCCCTAGCTCCGTGCAGGTGTAAGCATGAAAATTTCATGCGTGCACCCTTCCCCAAGGTGTGAGGTTTCACAGGTTACATGAGGCATTACAGGAGAACATTCCGTCTTCCATAAAGATAAACCAACGTCATAAATAAGGTAACATTTTCAGCAAAAGCTACTGGGCTGCTTCATAGCCTCAGGTGAATTAAGTCTATTAGAGAGATTCACACTTTGGAAATACACATCTAAAGAAAATAAATACAAACAAACAGTGAAGACTTTGAGGTACATTAGCTGCAAAAATTACCTCAGAAGCAAATGCTTTTAGAAGCTGCAAACACAGACATTTAGTAGCATTTCTGAAAGCTGAAAGTCCAAATAGCTGTCAGCAACTCTACCAGCAAGTGTAAGTTATGTACAACAGCAAGCCAACAGATTATCAAGATAACAGAAGCACTGATTAATTGTGTAGCCTAAACTGGGAACAAAAACAGGGTAAAGCCCTGTATGTGTGAATATTTATTTTTAAATAGGTATGTTTTGGTTCCAAATTTTCCTCTTTTAGTTGTTACTATTTAATAATAATCATCGAATCAAATTGCTCTTTTAATTTTTTAGAACCTTTAAAAGTAAAAACCTGACTAGTAGATAGCCTCAAAAAGACTTTCCAAATGTCTAAATACCAATGAGATACTTATCAGAGGCTAAGAGCTATTTTAGAGTTTGCTGCAACAGTTACAAAATAAGATGCTTGCATCGCAATATTCTTCCACAACAGCACAAACTTCCAGCCTAGACTCCAAAATATTTTATAGATCTCAGTAAAGTTTGGGTGAGGACCTTCTAATGAATTTTGGTAAGTATGGACTTCTTCATGGCATGTTACATGTATTATACGCTCTTCTTTAAAGACAATTGGAAAATCGGAAGAATTTTCACATTCAGCGATTTCTATTCAGAAACTTTTCCAATTGTACAGGGCTTCTCAAAAAGGCAAGGAATAATTTATCTTCAAAATATCTAACCAGCTACCAGCCAGACCTCAATATGCTGGAAGTCTACAGACACAAGAAGAAACTTAAGCCCTCATCCCATGAAGGGCTATAGTTATACTTGTTCTGGAACTCAGATGGCTGTGGTTGCTGGCATGCAAAAAGTCTACCCTTGGCCAACAGACAACTACAAGGATGAGCATGTCGTGGTTTTGACTAGCTCTGACAATAACCAGGGGGATCAGTCAGACTGGTAGGAGAGTATATAAAAGGAAGGCACTTCCAATGCCCCTGGGCCCCATGCTTCATTCAAGCTCAGAGACCTGACATAAATCTTCTTCATTATTTCTTTCCAGTAGGACCCTTGTAGCTTCTTTAAGTAAATGCCAGTTGATTATTGTTTATCATGTCTCCAAAACATGAAGTTGCAGAAAAACATCCCATCTGCCAGAGGCATAATTCCTGCTTTACGACTGTTTATATTCAATCCTCACCCAAATGTAGGCCATGGGGACACTACTGAATATTCCTCATGCTATGAGAATACAGATGAAAATCGTTTGCTTGGGCCATCAAAATACGTGACTCATATACGGAAGTAAGAGATGATGGTAGCTCTTCTCTAGCAAATCCCAAGAAAGAAATTTGATGACTGATGTGCTGCTGCTTATGCCAGTGTGGTTTTCTGTAACAGTTACATGCACAGCTAATGTCACGTCAGTTTTCATAGTCCCAGCTGGTCAACTCATCAGGTTTGTGTACAACGGGATGTGTGACCTCCCCCTAAATGATAAACTCTCCAGATATTCTAAGTCACATTTGTACTGGGTACAGATCTTTGCTGAATGCAGGCAAAGATGCTAGATTTACTCCCCTAGAGTTAGTGCTCAGGTGTTTAATGGCCGAGTCTTTCGCTACCACCAGTAGTTTCAATAAGCTTTTTAATAGTTTCTTCTTCCTGATAAAACCAGAAGAATTCTGGTTACTGGTATACATGCCATAAAGGCCAACCCCAGTTGCTGTCTGTCTCTTCTAGATCAGAAACAACTTTCACTGAACAGAGAGATGCATTTTGAGTCTTCTTTTGATTTGTGCACACAGAACAAGAGGGAATGGCAGACTACTTTCTATGCAGATGGGTTTTTCCCCACTTAGAGAAAGTATCCTCAGTGTCTATCAATTAGTTGCTTAAGGCCATTTCATTAAGGACTGAGCTTAACCATATCCGCCATTCTTCTACTGTATTTACTTATCTTTTTTGGCGGTGACAGGAAAACACACACACACACACAAATCATTACCGAGCAAATAAAAACTTACTTGAAACGCAAACCTCAAGAAAGTATATTCAAGCAAGCTACTAGGTTCAGTCTCACTGCTATGACAGTAAGAAGGTCCCTCTTGACCCATGATTTCTTTTGCCCTTGGGAACACATTGAGGAGCATGCGGGTCTAGGAGAAGCATCTACTCTTACAGAATAAAAGAATAATTCATGTTGTCTTTGATATTTGCAGCACTGTTACAGCTCTTGGAACATGAATACTTTGCACTATACTCTAGGTATTTGTGCATATGCATACAAAATTACTGTTAATAAAAATATAAATGTGTCAGATGAAGGCCATTTTAATACTACTTTATTAATATCTATTATACTTGTGACGTGTCCTTGCTATTTACTAGAACTCAAGTGAGAAGTTACTGTGTCTAGTGTCGCCTGTGATAATTTACATCTCCCTAGGGATAAGGGTGCTAAGCTTTCTTCAAACCACTTACTCTTGGCACCAAAACTGAGCAAATACAGCTATGTCTCACACTTTGTCTTTTAAGGATGTGGCATGTTTATTACTTGCAAGATGAAAATGACTCCTGCAATGATGATTTAAAATCACTGGGTTCAGACAAAAAACAAAGTACTGGCTATAAATGACAAACTTTAATTTGTATATAGCTCCTATCTCCACGGCATGTAAGCACAAAAGTCCCAGGCAGGAAAGTATTCTTTTCTTGCTCTTCCTCTTAGCAGGACAGAGGTACTATGGAAATTTCAATCAAGAGTTTGGAAAAGTTTCCACAAACATTTTGCTTCTGTACTAACAACTACTGGGTATTGACCTAGAAGTTATTATTTAAATTCAATTGCAGACACAAGGCACAACGATAAGCTGCAACCTTCAGAACTGCAAGAGTAGCTAATAAAGCTTGTTTTAGACTTGCAACTTGTAAAATCATAGACTTAGTCCTGCATTGCACATGCCTAACACGTAATTGCAGAATTCACAGCAGCTTGGAAAAAAAACTCAAAACACTAAGAACAAACCCAAAACTTCAATAACCAACTATGTGCATAAGCGTAATTAGGAAATTGGTCTTCAGCTGCAAAACGAAAAAGTAACACTGAATGCATAAAGCTGCCCAGTAAAATATATTCATTGCATCAAATGAAGGATATGATAATTACAAGTACTTTCCATAAATCTGAAAAGTAATGTAATAGAAAATAAACAGCCAATAAAATATGAATAATTTGGAAAAAAATAATTCAAGCTATTACTTCTGAAATACAAAATTATATTGGTCTCATTAATCAGTTCAGAGTGTTGTATTAATGAATGGAAATTACTTCCTTGTAAGGTGTTTCTTTTACAAGGTAGTTTCTTTTACAGAGTCAATGTGTCTTCTTTCTACATACTGAGTAAGAACACAAAAGAAAGTATCTGTAATTAAAAAATTTAAAAGGGTATACAGATTTGAAGGATTAAATGTGAAACTCTGTTTTTTCTTTCTCTTTTTTCATTTTTTTATGTGAATGACTGTAAATCTTAATATACCCTGGGTAATTCGCATTGTTCTGCTACACAGTATCTTATTGCACCATACATGTAATAATGACATACTGAACATATGGTTGAGAAATATGATTGAGAAATTCCTAGACTGATAAACTGATAATATAATCACAAGCAAAATTCTCATGAGTTTCTAAAATAAGACAGGAGATTAAAAAATAATTATAAGTTATTTTCCTTGTGCGTTAAGAAAAGCAACTTGAATATTACCCTCCTCTTTTTTTTTTTTTTTGAGAAATAATAGGCTCTAGGCAATGAAATCCCTTAAAAATGCAAACATCTGGGGAAGGAAAAAAAAAAAAAAAGCACAATGGCAAATGTGTAGAGATAACCACTCAGACATGTCAAAGATGTTTCTACTAGCATACCATAGAAGAAAAAAAACATGAAGAAAGAATGGTGGAAGGATGTTTAAAAAAAAAATGGAGAAAAAAGACTGACAAGGGAAGGATGAAGGCACCCAAGAAGAACTTCTGCCCTAGGACATAAAAACAGCATCCTGTTTTTGCAATTTGGTTCAAAGAGCAGTTCTGGGTTTTTTCTGACCATGTTCCAGGTTGCCTCAGAACTATACTGCTTGTATTTTCTTTCCTTTGAAGTAGACTGGTCCCAACCACACTACTAGAGCATTGGAAGAGATCCTGGGATTGGTTATCTATGCCACAGACATTTATCTGCTCTGCATTACGATGCCAGCTAATTCCCCCTGACCACTCAAGCTCTCTGGAAACCACGAGCACAACCAGAGGGCTGCTTTGCAGGGCTGCCATACTGGTGCTTGGCGGGTATGCGGCTGAGGGCACTGTGCACCCCGGAGCAGATGAGAAGGCACGTCAGGTCCACTCAGACACTGCTGGATGACTACTTAGGCTGCTGGGAGCACAACTATTGAATTAGTTGCTGGGCAACATTAACTACTGAGCTTTCTCTGAGGAGATACATAGCTCCTCCACTCCAGAAGGACTCTCAGGTGTGATCTCACTTACATGCAACGTGGGAGTCACCAAGGCAGCAGTGTGCATCTATACACGGTAATTTTTTTGAAAGCTTCCATGCACTAGCTAAAACGTTGACTGTTTTTCCCAGCACATCTAAACTCTTTTTATCCAGTGTCCATCAATTAACCATTCATCTCACATGTAGGCACAAACGTGTCACCGCCATTGCAATCATATCCTGATGCCACTCTAATATTATGATCCTTCCACTTATGCAAAAAGCAGTCTTTTACATACAGTGATGCTGTTGAAGTCCTACTTGCTGACTGCCTGTCACCTCTTGAACAAAAATATTTTATCTAATGGGACTACCTGAGCGCAAAACACTACACAGAACACAATTCCTGAAACTGCTTTCAATAACTCTTTTATGTCATTAATCTCTTCAGAGAGATATGCAATTCCAAACGTGACTTTTGTCTGTTGAAAATCTGACTTTTAAAATATCATCTAATAACATTAAAAAAATTTGGGGGCGGCGGAAATAAGATCTTTATTTCTAAAACATATTCATTTCTATACCAATTGTTAGCTTCAGCTTCTTAAAATCTAGCCGTTTGCACAATACTGTGCATTACGAGCAGGAATACAGAATTCTATAGAGTGGTAATAAAAGAGATGGAGAAAATGCCTGCGGAAAAGCATAAATCCAGATGTTAACTTTTGCACAGTGAGTGTAAAGAGCCACTTGATAAAAACCTCGCACATTAAAGACTGTGGCATTTCAGGTTAAGTGGGAGCATCTCACTGAGAAGTCTGAAATCGGCTACTCTCTATAGCAAAAGTGGTCACATTTCTGGAAATTAGCGCCATTACAGGTACCAACATCTCCTTCATTTCTGCTTTTAATCCTCTTGTAAGGATATTAAGGCATCCAGGAATATCTCAGTTCCCTGGGGCAGGACAAGTAGCCCAGCACCCAAAAGGTTAAGATCATCCTGCATTGTTAAAACCACGTGAGACTGATATTTTTCTGTATCTTTATCTCCCATTGTCCTCTCTGCAACTGCAAATTCCCCCAATAACCACAGCAGCCATCAAGAGAAAAGTCTGCTGTGTTTTTTTGATCAATTTTCATCCCTTCTAACAGCTTTCCTGCCACAAGAGCATAAGAGGGATCAGAAGCAGGCAGGATGTTAGTTTTCATCCCCAATTATAAAGGAACTAGACTTCTTATAAGCATTCATGTTTGTGTTTTTGCTGACCCTTCTACAGATGGCTGGAATATTCTCAGAACAGAAAAGAAGAGTTAAAGAAAATTCTGGATAATAAGGGCTGTAATATGGATTAGAAGTGTAAATTTTATATTTTTTTTTTTTTCAAAAACCATACATGGTGCATAGCATTAAATTCCTTTAATCTGAAGACACTAACATTAAAAAAGAAATACGACACGGTTATTTTAATTATGTAAAACTGTAATTGGCATTTATTGCATAGGGCTTCAGAGGGATAGGAGCATGGGATGGAAAGCTGATTTTTTCATTAAATAGCTGCCCCAAGGCAGATACATTCTCAACAAAGCACCTTTTCACGAGATACACCTGTCCCATGGAGAGAACAACAAAGAGAATGAGGAAGGGGAGGTAGGAAGCCTGAACAAGGCGAGAATGATATGAAAAGAGTCCATTAGAAAAGAAATAAAAGGATAAAAGAGAAAGTAGGAAGTGGGATGGAGTGGCATGGTATGGTCTAATAAAGGTTAAATGACTTAATCAATAAGAAAAAGAAGCCTTCAAAGGAGAAAGAGCAAAAAGAGGGAAAAGAGGAAATTAAAAGAGCACACTTAAAGGATGAGAAGGATTAAAACTAAGATGGCACAAGACAAAAAAAAACCCCAAAAACTCTCCAAAGAGTGGGAAGGAAAAGGCAAAAAAAATCACATTCATGCATACAGATCAGTTCAGGGAGCAAGAGGCTTGTGCCCGTTTGCGTCTGTTATATCGTACATTTGACTACATGGCATTCCTCAGCACTTCTGATTGCCTAAGAAGCATTAAAAAGATGGGTCATCGGGGAGGGAGGTAAGGGCAGACGAATACAGGACGATCTCTACTTTCTCATCTTCACTTACCTCTTCCCTGCTTTGCCTCAAGGTGGCTACCAGCAGTTAGGCTCAGCAAGAGCCTGGAAAGAACATCTCCCTGCCTATTTTTCCAAGATGAGGGCTGGTATCAGAAAAATCTGTCCCCTAATCAGTTGTACACACTCCTAGTGGAATAGGGGATTCATGCCTGCCTCTCCATAAGAGATCTGAACATTTGACAACACCAGAAATTGAAACGGGGTGGCGGATGAACAGTCTCCATTATTCATTCATTTACTTTTCCATATGGGGGAACTGTGCTTATGATGCCTACTGACACTCCACAGCAGTAACGTAGCAATGGAAACCATCATTCATACTATGCTAAACAATGAATACACCAAGAAAAAGGGATCTAATTTAGTAGTGCCTTCTGTGGATTCAAAATTAGAGGCTTCGATGCATCACCACTTGGCTTCGCTCATATCTCACAGTCACTACTAACGGACAGATGCTGCAAGGGGCAACTTCTTCCCCTCCAGAGATTCAGATACTGTAGTGGAAACAGCACACCGTTTTAGGATTATTAACCTACAAAGCAGCAGGAGAACTTTGCTCTTGGAGGCAGAAATCATGGCAAAGAAGCTGCCTGATACTTATGTCAGCAGAAAGCATGTTTTTGAGCGGTGGAAATACCGGACCTGCTACTGTTTTTTTCCCTTGCTACTCAACGCCTCCCAAGGAACCAAACAGAACTAGAGCAGCACCGATGAGGCAGTGAAAGAGCACTGAATCTTGAGGTTTCCATACTTCGTAACTCTTAAGAGCTTTTCCCAAAGGCCTTCTGCAGATGCCATTGAATTGTTCAAGTCTGTAACCACAGGAGTATACTCTCCATATTTCTTTAAATACGTTTTAAGTTCTGTCATAATCATGGGAGTACAGTAACAGGAACCAGAAACACAAGCATACATTAACTACAACTTAATTCTGCCAGGATTTAAGCCTTTATTTGCACTTGTGTAAAGTGAGAGTCACTAACAATCATCATTAAGATGAAAGGTTAGTGCATTGATTATAGACTATTTAGTATTCACATTTTATTATTTCTGGATCAATGTCAGAGAAAAATTCTATACTACTAACCATACAAAATAAAGCTAAAATTTTTAATCATTCTCATGATTTTCTTTCTGCCTTCAAATTTCTTGAACTTTTAGTGGAAGCAGCATCCTATCCATCACTCCAAAATACATACATAAATACCTGCTAATATAAAATTCATCGTCACTGTCTGCTCCTTTAAGATATGATAGAACAGATCAAATCTGGGGCAGAACACCATACAAGAACATCAACGTTGCTAAAGCATGCATGAAGGATATGGAAGCTTCCCCAGCTTCTGCAGCACGGAACAAATACTACAGGGTACTGACTGCTAGAGCTGTGTGGTTAAAATGCTTAAGTTTGAGTTTTATTCTTTACTAGCTTGCATTTTAACTCTCTTAAGGAATTTTCCACACACAAAGGGGAAAAAAAAAATCTGGTCTGTTGTGGCCACAATCATAAAAAACTATTCTATTGTAATGAAGTAAAGCTGCATCCAAAGTTCAAGATTGACTCAAAAGAACTTCCAGATAAATTTATTTAACAGAAATTTTGATCTGAGTACTACTAATGATAAAGCAACTGGATAAACCTGAGCAGGCTGTACTCTTTTACTCAGCTAGTATTCTGCTGGTCTTTCTCTACAACGCTAGACATTTTAATGTCTAGCTAACAGTACAAGTAACAGTAACAGGGGAGGGAAGAATGTCCCTTTCAGGCTCAAAACAATGCAAGTACACTGGCTGATTCCTCTGCCCTGCCCAGGAATGGCCCTCAAGGCCTCCTGTCCCAGAAGGCTTGCAAAGCAGTTTATTCTACAGGGCTTTTTGGAAGCTAGAAAGGAGTTTTAAAAATATCTAACCCATCCTCCCTCTCTGCCTTTGGGTTTACTGGCTTAGGCACACAGTAGCCAGAATTCACTACAATTAGGGGAGACAACAAAGACTTTTAAACAGGAGACTAGTTTAAAATAAGAAATAATCCAACTTGAGTGAGGAAGAGATCCATACGTGATGCTGCAGAGCATTCTGATGCCAATTATTTTGAGTTATTCGCACAAAACCATAAATAAACAGAAAAATATTCCATATTACAAGCCACTGATTAAAGGCCTTCAGGAAATAGCTCATGAAGGGCATCTGAAGAAAAATAATGCAGTGAATTTTGAGAACTATATATTACAGGGCATAAGTAACAACTTTATATTGTATCTCTTGAAAAATGCATCATAAAGACTTGAGAAAGAAATATTATCTTTGAATTATCCAGGTAAATATGCCAAAAATGATGCATACCTGGAGACACATAAGATCTAAAGGACTTGGAAATTGAAGCTTACGAAGGACCAATTATTGTTTCTATCGGTGGATACTTTTTATCTGAGCGTTACTTTATATTCTGACGTGAAGAAGATTAAAATGGTGAAGAGCTTCTTTCTAATTTTTCAGCACCAGTAAAAATTACTTTTAAGTTAATGAAAAACAGATCTTTGGACATTTATCACATGTTCATAATCACAAGCAACTTCTTTACTAACATACCGCTGCTTTAAGAAACTGTATCTTTCAGCTTTTCCATTTTTATCACCCCCATCTAGAGTGCCTGCTAGCAAATCAGCAGCATGTCGGAAATGGGTGAAGAACATGAAGATATACAAGTGTGAATTTCATGGAGTCTGTTGCTCCCACTATGCTACATACTTTTGGCCAGTAAAACAATGTAAGTACTTAGCTCCAGAACCCCATGTTGCGCATCTCATCCCAGTAGCAATTATAGCAAGAGTCCAGCTGTAAAAACCTTATGGAGTTGCTGTGCAGATTCAAAGAATCAAAAGCGCAATTCATTAGAAGTGCTTCACTTGCTTCCTGAAGCATTTTTGATGCTGGTGTACACAGAGAGAAGCATGCAAGGTCACCCCTATCCTTGCCTTTTTACCGCTGAACAGAGGACGAGCTACTAGAAAGCAACCCAGAGACTCCAGAAATACCACAAACTGTTCCTGAACACACTGTAGGACACCACTGAGGAGAAAGAAAGGAGCATACGACAAAAAAACCTTGTGGTCTCTGGATTTAAGAACAACCAGAACAACAAGTTCCCTTACACCAACAACTAGCAACAAAATCAAGGGAAAGCTCTACCCTTCTTTGAAGCTTTCTGAATGAACTAAAAGATTTAAACAGCAGCAGCTGATATTTTGTACTCAGTGACAGCCAAGTCAGCCTTCTGTATATTCAGCTATCATAACATACGTTTTTGTACAAATAAATTCCGTTATATGTTGTTTGAATAGGTACTGCAGTGTTAAATTAAAGCTTTAGGAAATGCACATAAAATAATACTTAAGAGAATATTTCATGTGGAGTCTCCAGGTTATCACAATGATGGGATAAGTTTACTGCTGATTGCTGCACAACAGAGTACGTATCAATGCGAAGATGAGGGGGACTGATGGCAGAATTTACAGTAACTGACTTCCTTTCTATTTGCAACGACCCTGCACTTACAGTATTTCCAAATTGAGGGTTTTCTTTTTTTTTTATGACAACAAAGTATCCTGTTACATACACCGAGCTGTTCTTTTACACTGTAACTAGCTGCTAACTGTTGTGGGATTTATCTTCAAGAGAAGAATAGCAATAAAGAGGCAAATTAATTCAGTTTTCTGTAACCGTAGCAGGGATACTAGTATAAACATACATAATTCCCATGGAGAGAGTATTTTTAGTCCTTTGTAATAAATGATCAGCATCTTAGCAGACAGAAACATCCTTAGATTTTTTTTTTCCTCCTGGCTCAGGGAACGTCTCTCATACCTATGAATTCTAACGATTAAAATAATTCTACCAATTACTTTGCTACATTCCAGTATGCATAGTCAAGTATGTAATGCAATAAACTATGCCTGAATGGTCTGTTTACCCCACAGCAAGTTACAAGGAAAACTCTTTCCCCTTAAAGGACTTGTCTCTTTGGAGCCCAGGCTGGCAAAAAGCCAAGGGAAGCTGGTGCTTAAGCAACCAAGACTGAGCAGTGCCTGTGTGCATTGCAATCTCAGCCAACCGCAGTAAATGTTATTGGAGTTTTTGTGCTGTAAAATTGCTGCTTTCATGCCCACTGCATCTGACAATAGGAATCCTTGGCCTTGCATGAGAGAGGAACGCTGATGTGCCTTCTAGTCAGATCTCTGCATCCTTAAAAAGTAGGGTTACTACTCCTGTGTACTCCTAATGGGTTAGTGACAAAAGAAATTCATGTCAATGCTACGTCCAGATACAGAAAGTTACTAAATGCAGAAGCCTTTTGTGTATGAGGTATCAGAGCAGAGGAACCATGCTTTCAGTATAGTCCCTAAGTTTTTAAAATCATTGAGAATATTTAAAAAGATAAGGGATGTTACATTAAAGGTGACAAATGTTTAGCCTTTTACTTTTCAAAGCAACTTTGAGATAAGCTCTGTTTTCACAATCATCCAATGCACATCTGTTTATTTTTTCCTTAGTGACTGAAGCACATAATCCTCAGTATTTCTCCTATGAAAGACTGTGACAAGCATCTGCCAGCAGAATTTGTGAGAGTCCTGTTTACTTTCAGAGAGCAGCATGTTTAAAGCACTAAAACGTTATCCTCCAACTTACGGCTAGCCAGAACAGAGTTCAAGTGGAAGCCAAAAGCCAATGATCAGATTTTTTATTTTTGTTAAATGCTCTGTTTTTTTCTACAGTGACTTTTTCAACACTATAGAATAAAACGTGTTTGCAGTTGCATTACAATGACTGGACTCCTGTATTAACCCCCCCCGACAACTTCCATTTAATCCAACAGCAACCTGGCTTTCCTCAGAAGCGCAGAATCAGGCCCTAGCAATCAGCATTCAGCAGAACTACGGAATAAATTAGGTATTTTATGTATTTGCACAGCTCTTTTTCTTCAACAGTAACTAAAGACTCAGTCCCAGCTGAAGGAAGAAACTGTTCCACAATCAATAGGACAGGATAGTGCATGTTATCTTTACTAAATTTATACATTTTGTACCAAGCTGGTAGACTTTTGGTGCTCTCCAAAGCACCATCTCCTTACAATGAGCACAACTACATAACTAATTTTAATTCAGCTAAAACAAACAAAAAATGAAATGACTGACAAGCTTTCACAGCTGGGAAAAAAACATGACTTTTTGAGAGCAGCCCAAAGACTAAGCAACTAGAAGACAAAAAAAAATATTAAAAAAAAAAAAAAATAAAGATTTTATCAAAACCTCACAACCTTCAACACATTCTATGTTTCTGGAAGAACTTTTGTGTTCTCAAAGCTATCAAAGCTCCGTGAGCATTAGAGCTGATAAGAAGGGCTTGTAAAACTGTAAGTTCAGGCTGTTGCCACTGAGTGATGAACAAATGGGAGCATGTGTAAGATCTTCAGTGCTCTTTTCCTAAATAAGGCTTTTTTTAAAGATTTTGTATTGTGGTACAGAGTTAAAAAAATTAGACCTTTCCCTGAAATAAAATAATGAAAAATCATAAATAACAGAGTTTAATGTAATGGTGTGAGACACCTGTGTCTGATCCTGACCTCACACAAGTTATTTGCTGTGTGTTTACACACCATTTGTACCTCTGGAAGTCAGCCTAAGCGGTAGCTGGGTAAAGTCCTCAGCTTTGTAATTTATAATGAAAATAAACTCTCTATGTGACCGTTTCCTTCTCCTTTTACCTTCTGTATTATAAATTAACTTCCACCATAAATTTGTTAGAGCCTACTTTTCCCCACAAGAGCAGTACATCCTCATTCCTGATCGTGACTTCAGGGTTCTTCTGTTAACAAACTGCAACAGAATTTAAATTCAAGCTCCTTATCTTGCAATTAAGAATGTCTGTTCTGTAATCAAGCTAGTCAAAGGAAATGATGTGTGTGCAAGCACTGGCAAGCAGGGAAGGGATGCATTTTTGACTCTCATGTTCATCTATACTGCCAGGTACATGTTCGTTCAGTTTAAGCTATCTGACATTTGGATGCAGCTTTCTTCCTTCGATAAAACTATATTCTGCTTTTATATTTCACTGTCTTTCAGAATCAATTTGTCTTCACAGATTTTCTTAACTTGCATGATTTTTTGTAATATGATTTTTGATGGGGAAGGGAGGAGGGGAGGAAATGTCTCTACATCAGATCATATCCGCAGTACGATCCACAGTTGGCAGGTTGTCCCATCTGGCACGCGTTCGAGTATAAGACGGATAATTTGTCACTCTGAATCCTTTGATTTGTGAAGAGGCCGAAATCATCTTTGGAAAGATATTTTGCAGCTAATGATACAGGAGGTGTGGGGGAGACTGTTCTTTGAAGGCTACAAAGGCCACAATCTGAGGAGAAATAATTGGTCTTGGCTCTTCTATTAAGTTAGAGATCGAAAACTACAAAAATCTTTAAGAGAAAAATATGACTTACAACAATCAGATATGAGAACTAATTGCCCACCACTTTGCAAAATTTGATTTTGGAGGGGTGAGGGTGAGACTGGGGAACTGTAATTTGCTCTTGGCAAACAGACTGAATGCTTAATTAAACTGAACAAATGTACATTTTTGTACATTAAGGGAACAATGTTGACAGAAGTTTGGCTTAAAAACCAAAGAAAGAGGATAAAAAGACAGATTCATGAAATTGAAATCAAATATCAAAAAGGGATCAAAAATAAATTGGCTAGCATTCAAGACACAATTTTTAAGTTTCTAAAGCACCTATATCTGCCCCAAGTACATGGAACAGATAAATTTCTCGATCTGTACCTAAAGGATATTGGCCTTCCTCTATTGTCTGATTTTTGACTGTAAGAGATTAAGTGCTTTTGTAGCTACCGAGGAAGCCTGCAAGCACTGCTACACAGTGGCTGAAATATAACAATCTTCGGCCTCAGAAAAAAGTCAGCATGTATTTTTATAGCAAGAACTTACTCTGTATTTACAGAAAGCTTGTCAAATACCTCTATTCAGCATCATGGGCATTTTGCATTTATGGGTATCAAACAGTTTTGCTTATGAAACATTTCCATGAGTATGCACATGCCCAGAAGACGCTGGCAGTTTTCACTGAGAACAGGCAACCTTATTTTGTAATTTTGCAGGATATAAAATCATCCAGCAAGTGGGAAAGGAAAGTATCTTACAAATGATTTATTGTGGAAGGTGTGAATAATTTCAGAGTGAAGTCTGGGCTACAGGACAAATTGTAGTTTTCTGTTACATTTAAACAGACAACATGCACGCTGCTAATGAAACACACTTGCCATAGGTTAGCATGATAATCTGTTATAAACTACAAACTCATGTATACCTGATTTCAAATGCACACAGGTATTACTAGAAAACCTCTAGGATGTTACCTCAGTCCACCTTCTCCTAAGCAAATGTAGGTTTGTTCCCAGCAGTATAACTGACGTTTTTATTTATTTTAATTTCATGTCACAAAGTGACAGGGGTTCTTTCACTTCCCTTGGGATAGACTTAGATATCTTAATACAGTTTCCTGTTAGAGAGTTTTTCCTGATAATGTGCCTAATCTTTCCTTTCCTTGTTTTCATCCTATTGCTTTTAGTTGTATCTCTACAACATACTCTATTCCATCTTGGGTTATTGGTTTCCCTTTGTCAGCACTTAATTAGTGCTTAGGCTATGTACTGAGTCAAAGTTTTATTCTCTCACCTATTCCCATATATTAATACCTCCAACCTCCTAATTGTTTTCATCCAAATATATCTGAACAGTAGAATAAATAACAGTAATTCTAGAAGTAATAAGAGAATTTGACAGGAACCTTGAAAAAGCGAGAGGCCCAAATTCAAAATTTATATTCCATTGATGCTATGTCTATGATTCCCTCTTTGTTGATGTATTTGTATACCCAGCTCAAACTGTACTTGTTAGTTAGACCACGTTGCAGATTTATGTCTGATTAAAATTCTCTATCACTGTTTCTCCGCAGATTTTTCCTGAATATTCTGCATCTCAGACCAGCTTACATTTTTCAGTTCTAATTTCACTTTATTAGGTGCTGGCCATACAATTAATGATCTTTCCTTGTCCTTTTCTATTAACATTTTGTCCCCAGTTGGCACTCAGAACTCTCACTATTTAGTATCATTAGGAAATTTTATTAGTGCCATTTTTACTCCTTCATCCATATTACTAATGACAATGTTAAATAAAACCAAGATTATAGCATATCCCCATGACGTTCTTCAACACAACTCCTCCTAGTTTGATCTATTATTCTTAATTTATTATCACAGACTATTTCAAACCAAACAGGTCTGAATTCATTTTCCAAGCAACACATCTTAGGACCACTGTCAGACCCAAAGACAAATTGTATATACTGATACAACAATGACAAAACTTAATTTATCATGAATTATGAGATAAGAGATAAAAAAATCTCATTAGACAACGTGTAAGATGACAATGAAAAGGCGTGTGGATACCCACAGAGTTTCCAGGGAACTGGGATGGACTGGCAGTTTTCAGAATGACAGAGAAAAAGCAGCAAATTACACTTCACCAAAAAAACCCCAAACAGCTTCTAAGCATTCAATCTCACGCCATCATGTTTGCGTTTCCTTCTCCCCTAGCACTCCCCCCCCCCCCCCCCCCCCTTTTGTTCCCCAATACTCAGAACTAAACAGCTGCTGATTACATGGCAGGTAACAGCCTGGCTGCTAAGTTCTAGTTCAGTAGCACATGCAGTTTCCTTTGTGGAATACTTATGGCAAAGCAGGGATAGAATAAGGGCTGGGAAGTGTTTTGCAGGCACTAAAGCAGGACTGCCAGAAAGTTACATGAGGTACTTCCAAGATGTTGGCTAGGGCTAACTTAATTTGCTGTGGGTCTTTTCAATATTCACAGGTTATATCCAACCTTCTCACAAGCCAGTGGGGTATGAAGGGGGAAATCAAATTGTCCTCTTCCTACTCTCACGGAAGCAAGTGCAAGAGCTGCAAAGAAGGAAAAGGTACCTTAAAGTCACTTGCCTCTTCCCCTAACTTTTACACAAATCCCTGTGTGTACTTCCATTCAAACTTCAATTTCATGCTTCTGGTGGGAAGGAAAAGGCACAAATGGGGAGAAAAGGAAATGGCAGATTGCTTAGTTATGGTGGTTACATATTAGTCAAGATATCTAGGCAGAATAAAACAACATAGTTGGAGGGGAAAGTCAGAGTTGTAACAAAAAAAAACCCTAATAGAATTCACACTTATGCTTTGCATGTGTGTTGCATCTGGTCATTACTGCTGCCACTCTTAAGCATTTGGCCTGTATTCTCTCAGGTGCTTGTACAAAGGCAGAAGGTTCTCACTTTGGCTCCCTGACATTGTGGTATGATAAAATAGTGATCACTTCTGTATGACAGATACTTTTGTATAACCTGTCCCGTCAAATTCTAATGAGTCATCATGAACTAAAGTCCTCAAATTATGTTTATAGGAGAATTACACCACAGAACATTTGGTGTCTGTAGAGTGAGATGTCCTACAATGAGACCTCTGAATACGAAGAGTTCTTGTATGTTATCATTCAACCAGCCTTATTAGATTTTTTCTCTTTCACAAATTAAAATTCAGAATTGTGCTCTAGATTTCCGAATTTTTTCTCTTTGCAGGAAAGCTTAGACATTTTGAACTGAAAAGCCCATCAATCTGCAACTCGCACGTGGCTGGAGCAAAATTTTGTTTATTGTGCACCCCCTGGCAGATCCTTGACCAAAGACAACTGAAAAATATATTATATTATATTGAAATTTTCATCTTCCCATCAGATGAACTATCATCACAAACTGTTGTTAAGAACCTTGTACAACTTAAATGTTCAAATACACTGTACAAATGCTGCTGTGAAATACATCTTTCTCTATTCTGCATTTGACAGTTCTGCCATAATGCTTCCAATTTGGGGGGTAAAAATCCTCAAATCTGAATTTCTAATCCAGACTCTTCATCTCCATTGTCCATAGTAAGCATTAACATTTAGAACCATAGAATCATAGAATAGTTTAGGTTGGAAAAGACCTTTAAGATCATCAAGTCCAACTGTTAACCTAGCACTGCCAAGTCCACCACTAAACCATGTCCTCAAGCACCACGTCTACCCTTCTTTTAAATACCTCCAGGGATGGAGACTCAACTACTTCCCTGGGCAGCCTGGTCCAGTGCCTGACTGCCCTTTCAGTGAAGAAGTTTTTCCTAATATCCAACTTAAACCTGCCCTGGAGCAACTTGAGGCCGTGTCCTCTTGTCCTATCACTTGATACTTGGCAGAAGAGACCGACCCCCACCTCGCTACAACCTCCTTTCAGGTAGTTGTGGAGAGCAATAAGGTCTCCCCTCAGCCTCCTTTTATCCAGGATAAACAATGCCAGTTCCCTCAGCCGCTCCTCATAAGACTTGTGCTCTAGACCCTTCACCAACTTCACTGCCCTTCTTTGGACACGCTCCAGCACCTCAATGTCCTTCTTGTAGCAAGGGGCTCAAAACTGAACAGAGTATTCCAGGTGCAGCCTCACCAGTACCAAGTACAGGGGGACAATCACTTCCCTAGTCCTGCTGGCCAAACTATTCCTGATACAAGCCAGGATGCCATTGGCCCTCTTGGCCACCTGGGCACACTGCTGGCTCATATTCAGCCGACTGCCAACCAGCACCCCCAGGTCCTTTTCTGCTGGGCAGCTCTGCAGCTGCTCTTCCCCAAGCCTGTAGTGTTGCATGGGGTTGTTGTGACCCAAGTGCAGGACCCAGCACTGAGCCTTGTTGAACCTCATACAGTTGGTCCTGGCCCATTGATCCAGCCTGTCCAGATCCCTCTGCAGGGCCTTCCTACCCTCCAGCAGACCAACACTCCTGCCCAACTCGGTGTCGTCTGCAAGCTTACTGAGGGTGCACTCGATCCCCTCATCCAGCTCATTGATCAAGATATTAACCAGAACTGGCCCCAATACTGAGCCCTGGGGAACACCACTTGTGGCCAGCCGCCAACTGGCTTTAACTCCATTCACCACAACTCTTTGGGTGTGGCCATCCAGCCAGTTTTTTACCCAGTGAAGCGTACACCTGTCCAAGCCATGAGCAGCCAGCTTCTCCAGGAGAATGCTGTGGGAAATGGTGTCAAAGGCTTTCCTAAAGTCTAGGTAGACAACATCCACAGTCTTTCCCTCATCCACTAAGTGGGTCACCCTGTCATAGAAGGACACTATAATGTATTACATATGTTTAACTATATCTTTTTTTCATAGTTTCTGCTTAACCTAAGAATTCAGTACTGTGTGTCTCATTATAATACATGTCTGTGTTGAAAGATAAGCTACCACTTATTTCAATAAACTCCCCTCCAAGTTCTGACTAATCTATAATTTTTGGTGGAAAAAGATTAAGCAGCTTATCAAGATGCTTAAATACAGACTTTACATGATTTCTGTTGTTTATAAGCAGACTTTATTACATAAAGAAACCTTCTGCACCTCAGACACATTCAAGAATCCTCTCCTCCAAGCTCCTAGTTCACTCTCCCTCTCGCTTAAACAACTGTTCCTCTTCCCTGCAGATATATTCAGATGCCACTGTTTCTTATAAACCCGTTCACTCTTCTTTCAAAACCAATAAAATTAGTAAATTGTCGTGAAATCAGTAGACAAATAGGCTGACGGCTGGAACAGAGTCCGTATACTGAGCTGCACCACGGAGAAGAGGAACAAGTGGAATAAATTGGAGGTGCTATGTAAAGGAATACTGTTATGACTGATGGTCCAAAAATTTATCTCCTCCTGAATTTTACAACCTATTAACACACTGCTTTTAGAGAAATGAAATGATTCCTAGCAAACTGTCCACAACAGTCCTTACTTGATCTGAATTTTTAAAGCTACTAGCAATACCTCCATGAAGACCTTTTCTTCTCATATGGTAAGCATTTGATAATTGATTTTAGTAATTCTCATTTCTCTTTCAGCTAATTCCTCAACTGAAAGCTAATTCCCATTGGTCAACATAACAAACTAATCAAACCCAAAGGCTTAGATTAATGTAATTCTAAATACATAATCAGATCCTTTAAATTTTGAGGGAGTTGATCAAATGAACTCAGACTAAAGGAAAACAAATAGATGTTTGCATAGACTGAAGAGAAGGTAATTTAACTTGCTATTCATATAAAGTCAATATAACGGAAAACAGTCCAATAATATAATTATTTTTGGTCAGTACCTTTTTCACCCTAAATGCTTCAAAAGTGATCCCCCAATCCCTGCCAAAATAAACATTGTACAAAGTCATCCAGAATATGGCACTGGAGTTATTTTGTACCCATTAACATTAGATAGCATGGAAAGCTTCTTTTGCATCTGGATAAATTAAAAGACAACTGGTGAAAAAAGAACTTCCTTCTGTCATAGTGCTACACATACTGTATTACTTACCATTTTAGCTAAAGAAAATACAATACTCAAATAAGACTGTACCAAAGGCCACGATTAAATGATATTTACTTTCTAGGGTAGATTTGGAGAGATCCACATACTGGTAAAAAGGCTACACAACAATGCAAATCATCGAGTAGAAGAAAGTTGTAGTAACTTGGAAATCATTAGCTTAATTATTAAGTTCTGCTCTTGCCTGTTTTACAAAGAACATATTTTTTCCCCATCAATGGGCCAACAGTATAAGATATGAGAAACCAACCATAAGCAAATCAAGTAGATATTCCAAGCAATATTCATATATGTGCTGGATGAAAGCATCCTTTCTTCAAGTAATGCAAACCCTGATCCTGCAGCTGACTACAGGGATGGAAGCCCACTACCAGAACACTCTATGATGTTCTCCTTGTCCAGCAGAAAAGCAAAAAAACCCCACTTAAATTATGATGATCACAAATATAGTATCTATGGTTAGCAAGTTGAAGCACTTCTAAAAACAAGTCTAATCTTGCGGAGAGAGAGAAAGATCATTAGCTGTATTATATGACCACCCGCACTACTAGATTATGAGTGTAAATATATCATTGATTTAATTCTTTGACAGCTGGAAGCAGAAACTGCAAGGACTTCTATTGCACATCTACACCGAAGGGGTGAATTGCAGACATCTGCAGATTGAGGAGATGGGAGCACAGTGGGAAGAGAGAGGGGAGGGGAAAATGAACATGAATTTAGAGAGTATGCTGGGTTTCCCTTCTGCTTAGCAAGCCTTACCAAGAACAACTCTCTCAACATACACCACGGTGTTAACTTCTGTCCTGCTTGTTATCAAAAACCCCCTTATTTTGTCCTGCTAAAAGGCCAAGACTTGACTTGCCATGGGACCAGCTGAAATTATTTTGGCTAGTCTGAGGTGAAAGGGCTTAAGGAACATTCCTCAAGGTTGGCAAACTCAGACCGGCAAGCAACCATTGAAAATTTCAGAAGCGGCAAAATGCTAAAACCTAGATGAATGATGAACAGTTATTAGCTTCCCAAGAGGCTAGGAGGTGTAAGGTGTTCATCCCAACTATGCAAAATTTTTAGCAGCTTTCTCTTGCTTTTGCATTTTTCATTTGTAGAGGAAGGGTAGATACAGCAATCTAAATATACTGACTTATTGAACTAAACCAGGCTACCTTTTGGATAATGCACACATTTTCTAACAGATTTCATACTCCTAGACATAAAGGAAAGGAGACATCTTCATAACATACCCTGCTTAGGACAATGCATTACCATATTTTTTTGAATTCTTCACAGATGAAATATTGAGCAAATTAAACTTGCAAAAATAGTGTCATCATTATTAATTTTAAAGATCTTAATCCAAGCCCCTAACATGGGGGGGGGCGGGGGGAGGAAGGGGAAGGTTGTCAAATTCACATACACAACTGCTCTTAGCAAATTGGCCTTTTAGACACAACACCAGAGCTGAACTCAAAGCCAGGAAGACCAGCTCAAAGCTAGTGTTTTTGCTTTGCAAAATAATTCTGTCCAACCAACTGATGTGCAATCTGTACGAAAAAATTTCTCCAAACCCCCTCTAGTGGTTCATCTGTAGGAGAGTTCCTTACAGTCAAAAGACAGAAAAGGTTCTTAGAAAATGAAGAAGCCTGTTCCAAGCTTTCCTGATCTATCGGGGAAGGGCTGTGAATTCACAAATTATTCTTCCAGTCTGCCTTCCCCAAGAAAATCTGTTCACTCATACAACAAAAATGGAACCCCGTGGCTACTTTTTTTAATGTTAAAAAAAAAGAAGTAAAAATGTGGTTTCTTACGGCAGGATGTATAAGTGGGCACTGGTGTTTCAAGTACATGTCACTCGTGTTGGTTACTCACACTGGCTAGGAGGACAAGAAACATGGAAACACGCATCCCAGGAGCCACTGTTGCTTTCTCTCACCACACAGCTCTCTTCCTCTATATCCCTTTCCTCAACCTAGAGTGCCCTATCCAGTAATGTACAAATCCCATTCACCTGCCCCAGGGAAACTAAAGGAATGGCTGGAACCTGCTGAACTTGATGGGGTAGTAAAAGATAATTTTTACATTATTCTGAAGCTAAACATCATGACATTTTATCCAACTGCAGCCTACCCTTTAAAAAGTACAACTAAAGGCTAGTCACTTGTAATAAATTACATTACATAATAAATCATTAATAACTATTGCTTCATGTAAGTATTGCATTTTAAAATAACTTAAATGAACTTTTATATATTAGAAGTTACTTTCTACTCTTTCTTATCCTACAGTAAAGTAGAAACATCACTTGTGACATTTAAAGGAAAATCAGTTTAAAATATAAAGTCATTTTGATATCTTTTTTATTAGGCAATTTTGTAAGAGGATGGAAAATAAAAGGGTATTCAAACTATGGACAAAGTGTCCTCTTCTTACCATGACCTGGGACAGACACTGAAACAGTACCGGTCTGTACTAGATATGAGCTGGCAGTATAGTCCTCATCTGTATCAGAGTCCTGAACTGGCTGGATGGCATTATTACTTAATAACCACCTCTGGTTGTCATGGAGATTGGGTGATGGAGGAGGGGAGTGTAAATGTTCAGTAACTGATGGACTAGATGAGGAGGATGGCATGGGAGGACCTATGAAAAAAAATAAAAAAAATTTAAAATATGGGTCAAGATATCACATGAACAACAAATCATTTACTTTTTGCATCACTGAAACGCTAATAGTCTACTTCAAACAATAAAAAGAGATGGACAAAGAAAATATGACAATAGCATGTAATAAACTGGTTTAAGTGCTTTAGAAAACATAACACAATGCCATGACTTGCTATTTCAACGGACAGTGTCTATCACTACCTGAATTCCAATGTCTCTGCAACACAGAATGACAGAGGACCAGGTGCCAACTGAAATGAAATATCTGTTGTACAACCATTTGGAAAATACAGTGCTTTCTGTTTTTCAAGCCTTTAAGCAGAACAAAAGTGCTGAAATATGTGGCCAAATACAGGGCTGCTTCTTCCAGTGGGACACTCCTGTCTAAAATCTACTTCTGGAAGAAAATAGTACAGATAAGCAAAGAAACAGGAACAGTTTTCCAAGCTCACACATACGGGGAAACTCACAGCCCTAAATTTCTACCATATGAGTTATTCTGACAGGAATTTAAGTTTTTAGTAGTGTTTCTCAGATACTTACACTATTTAAAACCTATTAAAACGTTTCACCTGTCAAACTTGAGTCCATCTGCACAAGTTGTTTTAAACATGCATATGCAATGACTACACCCAATTTCTACATCTTGAAAGTATCATAAAGGCATCATGGAGGAAGACAGATTTAACCAAAGCTTTAGGATATCATAACAATGCATTTAGTTCTTCAGTGAAGCAATAATTAAACCCAGTAAGCAGCAGGGAAAGAGTTACTTAATTTACCCTGTGAATATATTGGTTCCTTATAGTATTTAGTCAGCACAGATCTCTCTGTGAGAGTAAGACTGCTGGACTACTTTTGAATAAAGTATTATGTTGCCTGTAGGTGGGGAATTGTACCAGAAAATGAAGCAGCTTTATTACATACTTTGTGTTAAAAAAATTAGATTAACCTGCATGGATACCATTCAGAACTATGAATCTAAATTTAAATTAAAGGAAAACAGGGTTTTTTTCTCATCATGTAATGATTCGTTTTTATGGTACTCAGTAGCACAGTTATGCTGGAGAGGTGCAGCACCTCTCAATGTTATATTTAAGTTTCATACAATAAATCATATTGGCACCAATAGCTTGCATTACCTTCCCTCCATCTCCCTTGCACACTGCTAGAATCATGCTGATTTTTAATTTTTTTTTTTTGCTTTCATACTCAGTTTATCCCATCACATAGTATCTTGACGATCTCTAAAACACGTTGCTAAATCCTAACCAATTGGTTTCCCTGGACAGAAACCTGTGACAGCCTCACCACAAACTGTTTGCTTAATTCTTTCACATGTCATTTACCTCTTCTCAAACTTGTAGTGAACAGCACAATACATATTATTACCAATTTTGAGACTCAGGTTTGGTTCTGGAAGAAAAGCAAGCACTTACTACTACTCAAGTAACTCCTGTGTGAAACCCAAGGTTTATAGCCAGGGAAATAACAAGGATGGGGGAATGATGTTTCACAGGGCTCAACTTGGGAATCTGGAAGTCGAGAGTGGGCACATTTTCAATTTCAAGATAAAGTGCCACAAAATTTTCTTGCTACACCTTGATTTTTTACATTGCTTGCTTCAGTAACCTGGACTTGTGGTTATTTCTTGATGGAGTATTTAATGCATTATTTATGATGTACCCAAACTGATTTTTTGAATAATTCCAATAGTAGTTAACAGTGTTTTTTTTTAAATACAAATTAGCTCTACAATTTTTATTTTTTTTACCTTGGAACAATCTCCTTTACTTCCTTTGGACTTCTCTGACAAGAGAGGACCGCTTATAGTAGTATGTTCCAGATGTATACTGTCTGAAGCAAATCAGCATCTCAGTGTTACCTATGGAGCTTATGCGCAACACCGTTCTCAATATGCTTCCTCTCTCCTTCTCAATTTACACCTGTTAACTTTTACACACAACAGAGCCTTGATTACACAAACCTTAATCATACAAATCTTGTTGCCTGAAGATGTGGCATGTCCACGGTCCCTTAATTATTTTGTAAATTCCCTCATTTATCCAAATTTATTAATTGTCTCAGTGCTACATGGCTACTTGACACTGCACTGCACTGATGAGCAGCCACCTGGAAAGAGCATCACATGGGTGCTCTGGCTTACTGAGTTTTTCAGTTCAGAAAACACCGTGTGTCAGGTGCAGGCTGGAAGCGTGGGGCTATTAGCAATGCTCCCACTACTACCTACTAGAGGATAGATCTCTTGTACTGCAAAAATCAGGTGATTAAGGCTGTAACACCACCAGGAAATTATGCAACTTTGGTGATTTGATTTTTATAAATAAACCTAATTCTGGCAGGCAGGTCTTTCTTGTCACAAAGTTACATGGTCTGCAGAGAAAAGGGAGCCGGTTATAATATGAGCCAATTCTTCACAAGAACCCTAGGCCAACCAGCTGGGATGCGTATTTCTGTACAACTTCATCCAGCACTGGCAGATTTCTGCAGTGAGTTCCTCTTCGATTCCAAGTGAAAAGACAGATAGCTATCTATATTGCCATTTATAGAATAAGCTACATGTTAAGAAAAAATATACTTAACACACTAGAAAGAGGGATCGTAAATGGTGTGGATATTCCTCTCCAGCTTTTTTTCACATAGAATGAAAGGCATTTAAAAATATTTGGTAATATCTCTTACTGAAGTCTTAACAAACACATTTATAAATCACAAAAACCATTAAGTATGACAAAAGTCAATTATATTGATTATAACACTTTTTCCATACAGCTTGGAGGCACACGATGATGCAAAGAATATTTCACTCTAAGGAAAACCACACAAATACAAAAATTAATTTTTTTTCCCCATGTTCTGCTTCTTTTGGTATACACCTAGCAAAAATTTCTGTTGTTCTGCTTTAAATTCCTTGCCCATACTTCAAAAAAGAAAATGTTCTTGTTTTTATTATGTGACTTTGATATAAGATAGTAAGCTATTTTTCATGAGAAAGTATACTGGGCTTAAGAGTACTTAAATCTCACCTTGTACGTTAGTTATGAGGATAAACACACTTTAGTTTGTTGGCATTTTCATAATCGAAAATACATGACTTTCAGTTATCTTTACATACTTCTGAAAAAATTATCTCACACGAAAATGCAAAAAAGATTTGCGGTAAATATAGGCAAACTCCAGCAGGAACAGAGTCAATATAGCAATATGTGAATAAATTTGCTAAGGAAATAATATGAGTCCCCAAAGAAAGTAAAACCCAAGGAAAATTGGTTGTAAGAAGAACATTAACAAAGAAATACACCTGATCTAATAATGGATACATTAAATACCTATGCACAAGGTAATTCTGTTAAAAAAAATTGTACTGTTCTGTGCAAAGCTCAGCACTGATCTAAAAGATGGTATAAAATAAAAGTTGGAAGCAGAACTGATGTCGCATATGGAAAAGCTGAAAGGGACAAGTATGATAAGTGCAACATAAAAAAGACGGCAAATAAACAATGGGGAAGACTGCCATCGATGGACTGGTAGTAATGTGAGGCACAGGGATGCATGGGACTTTCGATATTAAGTATATTAAGGCTTAAGGAAGTCTAAGGGTGAGCCTCTGGTAATTGCTGCTGCCTAACCCTGTGGGTATGAGAGCAGGGAAGTGGGGGGGCTACCACAGAGTGCGGGAAGGGCTGGGGGGAGCAGGGGGCAGCGATGTGCCTTCAACCCCAGAGCTTCAGGGACACTTCTACCTGGCCACAACCCACAGCTTACAGGTGTGTACAGGTCACCTACACCCTTTCCCTTAAAAAAAAAGCCATTAGCAGCACTTACGCTTATTTATATCGTATTATGAAGAACAAATCCAACAACTGCTCAGCTTTCATCTTTTATCCATCATCACATGCTAAAGAAGCACTTTGCTTCAACACCAATGAGTGTGTAGACGAATTACACACTGCATCTTCACTAGATGTATTTTAGAGAAAATAGTATTGGACACTTTTGGAACATGGCATTTAGGAGAAAAGTAGGATGGAAGAGAAGCAGTAGTAATGATCTCCTGCTGTTGCAGGGTGGGCGGGCTGGAATAGATGACCCAGAAAGTCTCTGCAGAGCCCTAAAATACATGCACTTATGAAAACTTCCCAACAGATTCAAACTCTTAAAACAGAGACATTTTGCTGGCAATATGATACCAACAAGGCAGGAAAAACCTTGTTTATTTTCTTTTGTAATTATAAATCCAGACATTCTCAAGATCATGTTTTAGTTCAGGCAAGTCTTTGTTGCTTCATGAATTTCTTTTAACGCTGAACTTTTGTTCATATATCTAGATTAGTTCTCAAAAGCTGGCATTATCAATTCACTTTGCATAAGATGCATTGCAAGTTACATACTTTGCAAAAGTAATTTCACTATAAAAATTTGAAGGGTCATTATTTTCATCTCAATCAGGATGCATAAATCCTACACCTAACTCTTCCATACAGCTTCTGATGGCTGCTTAAGGCAATACAAGAGTAGACAGCTCTGTTTAGGCTGTTTAGCTATGGCAGAACAGTGCATTTTTCCTTTCACAGTCTTGGCAGCCCTTGTCACTGAGACTGAAGAAAAAAAATTCCTCTATCTGCATCTCAAAGACGGAGGGGGAGAGTCTTATTTTGAAGTTAGTGGTAAAGAGTACTTACTGACTTTAATGTCAGTAAGAAAATGGTATTAAATTACAAATTGCAAGGTAGATATCTCCTTTCTTTACTTAAATTAATGGGATTTTTGCTGGTGACTTCATGGAAATGAAGATTTCATGTTATTTTAAATGGCACTATTATGTCATATAAACCCAAAAACATACCACACACTGTGGAAAAATATGTTATGATGGTTCAGTAACAGTAGCTATATATATATCCATTTTGTACTTTGCTCCTCACAACAGGAAAAGACAGGTTGCTTTTTTTTTTTTTTAATAAAACAGTTAGTGGGATCTTTTAAAACTGGGATCAAACAGGCAGTGGTTTGTGAAGGTCAGAAATAACGTGACTTCTGGCTAAATTAATTAGAAACCAAAACACTTTCAAACAGGCAGAAGGACACTTATACCCCTTCTGAATCAAGCTGAGATGAATCTTTGCAATCTGTTCTAGGACTTCCCAGCATGCTGAAAGCTGTAACACACTCTTGTTAAATAGGGCACCTATACCCTCCCAACAAATTCACTGATGGCATCCCAAAGTTTCAACTTCCAATGTACCACATGTAGATTGACTCAATAAAGCCCCCTAAAAAAACCCCAAACACCACACCTGGTATATACAACCCTAAGCAACCGGATTTTGGACCTCTTCATCTCTGTGTGTAACACAGTAAGTTAGTAGTAAGTGAGTTTTAATTGTAAAGCCATTTTTTATTATGGACTCCCTGTATGCTCTCCAACCTGTATGACTTGGCATTGGCATTTATCTCTCTGCTGGATACTGCAGCCTTCTGCAGTCAACCTGCAGTGACAGTTATCTCTTAATTAAAACTCTACATGCAAATAGAACTACTGAAAAGTGTTGTGGCTTAGCACACAAAGAACGAGTATTTATAACCAAAACAGTTCTTTTTATCTACTTACACCAGAGTCGACCATTGTAGCTACTGTGAAGATCTCCCCAAGGAAATACATGCATAGACAGTCTTTCAAATATATACACATGCACATATACACATATATAAATAAGACTGTATAAATCCATCTATAGTGAAAAACACTCCAGTGAGAAGAACTACGTGCCAAGAATTCTTTTAAAAAGAAATGCTTTCAAACGCATAAAAACGATGCTTGCAAGCTACTGTGGGTTTTCCATTTAATTGTTTTTGTTTTGCTTTGTTTGTACACATTATGGATAATGACCCCTTTACTCCTGAATTGGGAAGCACGTTTTCCAAGTTTCAATTCCCTCTGAGTGCTGACAAACTGTGACTACATGTCAGATAAAAATCTTAAATACAGATGACATCAACCTTTCCTAGGTTTCCTTGAGAAGTTATTACTTCTAAACAAAACAGGTGCATTATCTTGACATGTATTTCAACTCTCAAAGTTGCAACTGCTTCTGTAGACTGTAAAAGCTGAAACTTTACAAGACTATAATCAGAGGACATTGATGAGAAAACAAAAGTAATCCATTAGAAAGCAAGAGAAATGCTGGCCTGAAATATTGTAATTTGGTTTGGTGGTTTGTTTTTTTTTTTTCCTTCTTGGAAGTGTAGTATAATAATCACAAGTCTGTAATACAAAGCTTGTAATTGTCTTCTGAAAAAGAGAAAGATTTCTTAAGAAAAATGGTTATGCATTAGAACTGACACTCATTTCTGAAGCAAACACTGTGTCTTGAGGCATTTTGGTGGTTTCGGAAATTTAACAGCTGCTGCTCAGCAGATTGCTAAATGAAAAGGAGTGCCCTGTTCTTACAGGGGTCAGACTGCATGATCACAACGGCTCCTTCTTCAATCCTGAGTTCAGGCAGTGCTCATCTTCACTTTAAATGGGAGTTGTGTCTGTAAAGAAATTGCAGAATCTGAGCCTTAACTGACAGATTATCCTAACCAAAGTGCATTGCTCTCACTACCTTTTTTTTTGTTTTTTATTATTATTTTCAAAAGGAATTACCTTATAACGTAAGAGCCAGGTGGAGAGCAAAGGTCCACTCAGCTAGGCAGAAAGTTCATGAGCTGAACTAAAAACTCAAGCACCTCTAGCATCCAGGTTTTATTTTTAGGAGCTATTCTGCTCAACTCAACTGAACTTTCCACTTTATTTCCCCAATGTTAATCAGAAGTGGGCACGCAAAATGTTGGAAGGGGAACAGAGAGCTATTTCCAGAAGAGTGAAAATCCTCATTCCACTCAGAAAATCATTTTAAGTGACAGGTCTCCGTATTTTTAGAAGAAGATGCCTAATTATTTTTTTTTTTTTTTGGGGGGGTGGGAATTTTTGGACAGAAGCAAGCTGATGAAATCAACACCAGATTGCAGAATGTTTTGATTAACTCGTATCTCCACTTGAGACATAGAAGTTCTCGTATCAAAATGTCACCTCTCCATTTAGAGCATCTGCTGGGATTCAAGCTCCTCTGTCTTGTGATGAGAGCCTCATCCAGCACAGCCAGGACAGGGAGATATCAGCTCAGCCACCGACTCAGCTGTACAAGTCACATGCTCACAGTTTTGGCCAAGCCACTAGCACTTGCAACCAACTTGCAAGCCGTGGCAGCAAGCACATGGCAGCTGGAGCATGGCGGCCAGGAGGTCTCCAAGGGCACACAGCACTCGGACTGTGCAGGCAGGGGAGCTCCTGGGGTCCCCATCTGGACTGTGCTTGGCTTGGCCACAGACCTGGCCCCTTCCTACCACAGCCACCAAGCTGGCGCCTGCTCAAATCTGGCCGAATGACAGGGCATGTGCAGAGGTGCACGGTCTCTCTACATGCAGGCACATATACACAGCTGTGTACCAATGCAATGCAAAAGGCACCCGTTTGTGGCTAACGACTTCTGCCTCAGTCGCAGCCCCGCACTGCTGCGCTCGTTTGCCTGGGCTTACTGCTTCACTGACCACTACGTGGGGCTGGGAGAGGGCAGAAGAGGTCTCTTGAGTGGAGGGGATGTGCAGCCAGTCGTTCTCTCTACTCCCTAGTCACCAATTCACGTGCAAAACAAACATCTAAGTCAGCATCACACAGTGCCGTAGACAGAACACAGCCCTTCTTAAAAACTTGCCAGGATTTTCATGTTACAAAACACCGAACTACAAACCCACCACAAACACAAGCAAAAAACAGGCAAAAAACCCACCAATGTATTTTTTTGCATTTCCAGAAATGGAACTGAGCATTGAAAACGGAGCTGCTGGCATATACTATAATTGGTGTACAGAGGATAGCCGCTCTCAGTCTCTGTGTGTCTTATAATTCACTCAGCGATGAGGCTGAAGAGTTTACCAAGTTCCCACTCTCAGTCCTGACCTTTGTAAAAGACTGTAATTTTTCTGGATGCTGATATTCTTTCAGATGGCAATTCATAAA
Organism: Platalea leucorodia; assembly: GCF_965183815.1. Taxonomy (NCBI): domain Eukaryota; kingdom Metazoa; phylum Chordata; class Aves; order Pelecaniformes; family Threskiornithidae; genus Platalea; species Platalea leucorodia. The sequence goes on along the minus strand of NC_138828.1, from coordinate 49,706,170 downwards.
GAGTAATCGCCTAAAAAAGTAACCTTTGAAGAAATGCTTCTTCATTCTTCCTATCCATGACTTTTTATTATTAGAGGTGAAATGGATTGAGCCATGTCACATCTGGTTTACCATTCTTCCAGCATGACTCTGTGGCAGCCTATGTACTTTGTATTTTCAACGTTGTTTTGGGCTAAATTGGGGGGCTGGAAAAAGTCTTTTTGGAATAGGACAGGACATGCATCTTGAAGAGCACAAGAGGACTTGGGTGGGTTTTTTTTTGGGAGGGAGTGGGGGAGAGGCTTGTTAAAGGGAAAACGAATCTTCTGAGAATGACTCACAAATCATCCAGTTTTCAGAATCGGGTAATTTCCCACCCTCATTCCTCCCATCCCAGTAAGAAGGAATTGAAAGAGGAATCAAAATAAATACTAATTAACTAAATTTGGTTTTCTTAATTCTACCAAGCCCTACATGTGAAAAGCAGTCAAAGCAACGGTAGGGATGCCAGTTTTGCCTGCTTTTGCTACCAGTGTGGCCGCTGCCTTGCAGTCCATTATAAAAGGAACCATATCTTTGAAGCAAAGCATCCAGAAAAGCTCTTAGTGACATCGGATTGACTATGCTTGCAGACCACTGACTATGACTTGTTTTCTTAGAGGGGAACATGGCAATTTAAAGATGTTTTGATAGAAGCTAACAAAGAGCAACAAACTGCTGAAAAAGTGTTCCATAAAGCTCATCTATAAAAATAACACCCTAGTTCTCAGTATTCAAACCAGTTACTTCTTCTAGTGTGGTTATTTATATCCCTGTTAGCTGCATTTTTTTGACCATTAGCTATTTCAAAAGATTGCGGCTTTGGCATAGCAGAGGAGGAGGAGAAGGAGGGATGAGATGACTGTTGCCATCTTCACCAGCTCCTGTTGGAAAGCTGCCCCAGGGACCGGCACATGCCCCGCCGTGAGCTCCACGTGCCTCCTGGCACAGCCCTGCGAGGACCAGCATGCTGTCGGGCAGCCACGAGCAGTGCTGCTGCCAGAGCCTTCCATATGAAAGAAAGCGTCATGCCGCTCCACCCTGCGTTTTCCCAATAAAATAAAGTGAACCAATAAAACTGCCCATAAAACTAAGGAACCACGCGATGCTTACAAAAGTGTAAGTTTAGCGACAAGAAAGGAGAAAGCAGTCCTGCTAACAAAACATCAAGCTTGTCTAACCAGCAAAGAAGTCTTGAACTGCATAGGGTACGCCTGAAGGTAACACAACTGAGTAGGTATTTTTGTTAGCTCTTTGTCGCTCCATTTTCAAAAGCTCTTCTCTTCCTGCTGCACTTTCAAGTGTCATTCCTTGTTGGGGCTTTTTTTCTGCTATATTAAATGTAACTCCTTAATGAAGGAATTTTGGGGAGGGGAGGAATTAGAGAATTACCAGAAAATTATCGACTGTTGTCTCATGCAGTACCACTCTCACAAGCAACAGGACATTTACTGGACATTGATGTCTCATTACATCTAGTATGTAATTTATTTCTCTGCTGGAACAGAACTTATCAGCTTTGCCCATGTGGAGAAAATGTTTCTACCTTAGAAACAAATAGACCACCACAGGCAGGAAGCTGGAAAGCTTAAATGAAAACCCGCCACATGATCACCAAAGTCAGCTCGCTACCGAAGCCGCCAAGGCAGTGGTGTTGAAATGGGCCGGAGGTGGCATTTTAGGGCCAGATTTTTGACAAAGCCTAGTCTCGTTGAGGGATGATTTAGAAAACTGAGAACAATAAAAACTGTTGGGTACTGAGATCTCAGAGAAAGCTGGACTCTTTATTTAGGCGTCTCTGGAAATTCAGCATTAAACAAAAACCACACATCAACAAAGTCCCTTATTTTTGCCTGAATATATAAACTATAATGTTTTAACTGGTGAGAAAATTTATACAGTATTTGTAAAGCACTACAAAGTTGCATATTTTTAATCACTCTCTTCCACCATGAGAAATTACTGCAATCTAAAATACAATATATTTTGACTAGTTATATAAACCCCCTATTTGATACCTTTTAATTTTGTAACATTTTATCTGTGTTTATACTTGGCAGGACTGCATTGTGCTCTCGCTATATGTAGAATTTAAAACCATAAATTTCAAAGATGATTAGTTATCCATTCAAGTTCAGAAGAACATAGACTTAACATCTCTTAAAAAAATATACAAACCCCTCACATTAGCTTAGGTAGGTCAGAAAATGCTGAATGGAGGTAAAAAAATCCCTTTGGCCTCAGACTAAACATAGAAAATTTCAGTCCAAAAGTGCTTTTCATAAAGTTACGAGCTAATGAACAAAAGGAGGTTCTAATAAAGTTTGATGAAATGTTAGCTATAAAATCCAGCAGTAATAATGTAATCTTTATTTCTTTGCCAATTTGACCACTTCAGAATAATAAAAAACAAAGTAAAGTAAATCACACTGGTTACTTCTAAGAAGTTTTATCTCAATGAAAATAGAAAAGGCCCAAAAGACTGGGCCAAAATACATATAAGGAAAATTCCAAAATCGAGAAAATACTTGTTTACGCCTGACTGGAGCCAAAGGTAACAAACCCTCTTTACCAAGCTGCTTCCAGAATCCTTGGGCCTTTGTCCAAAGACAAGAGAAATGCCAGCTGGGTCATCCAAATCTGCCGACAGACAGAGGTTATCCATCTCTTTGAAAAGAGATGAAAGGAAATTCTCATCTGAGTGCTTTGCAAACTCTGAAACAACTGCTCTTCATCTAAGCGGTAGGATTGCCAGCAGAAGCTGTATAAGGCTCTGAGTTCCTGAAAAATTATTAACGTTGAAGCATTATACTTTCAAGATGCACCTCTCAATACCTGTAAAACCCACCAGATAAAAGCCAAGTACTACACAGAAAGCATTTAAAGGCATCGGTCTGGAAGCCCTGCCCTGTAAAACTAAAATTCCCCATATACTTTATTGCACATGCCTTCCAAGATTATCCACTCTTTCCCATCAACCTTCATAAATCTCTACTGCCAAAACATCTACCAAAGCACTTACTGATAAGAAAAGACATTAACAAATTTCTTATTCAACTGCCTTTTTTCCCCTCTGAAAAAGACACTTTTTAACAGGTTCTTGGCCAAGACTACATTTGTATTCACACAATGCTCCTTTTATAAAAAGAAGTAATGCAACGAATTATGAGAGCAGCCCCTGAAAAAGCCAACTAATGCCTTGACTTTGTCCACATTCACATCAGCACAAAGTAACTAATTTTATATGATGCTTGATAATGCAGCACTATGTAAGGAAAAGATTACGCAGGAACACTTACAAGCTAAACATACTCATTCTGAAAGGATCAGACCATATAAAATGCACTTTTAAGAGCAGAGAAAAAGAGAAACACAGAATTGAAACTGGGTTTACCCACATTTAATTCCTTTGTACTTTGGCATATTTATGCCTAACACACATGCAGTTTTCTGATGCAGTTGTTGTTACTACATGGTACTTGATTTAGCCTCCTACACTCTAAATGCCATGGTATCCACATGAAGATATAAAGACAAAGGAACAGTCTTAGCTCTCTTGCTCAGTTATCTAAGAAGCTTTCTTTTCTTTGTGTTGTTTGTATTTGTTATTTATCTTTGAGGTATCCTACTAGTCCAAATAATCATTCATTACATGTTTTCCAAAGCAGTTACCATTCATTACGTGTTTTCTGAAGCAGTTAGAGCCTGCAAAGTCAATTCTTGGTCAGAATTTTTACATCCACAAGTAGAAAACAAATCACAGGATACTTCAAAGTCAGATCCTGTCAAATAGAGGAGGATGTTAATCAATGCAGTTTAATACAAACCTCTCTGTCACACTGCTGTTAAGATTATGTGTGCTGAGGTGAGCAGGCAATGATATTAAGAACCATACACAAATTTCTTTTGAATAAAAATGATGCATCAGACCATAACATTCATCAGCCCATGCAAACTCTCAGGAATCCAACTTTCACTGCAAGTATCTTTTTGGATCTGAAGATGTGGTATGAATGATGGTATAATAAGTTTTACTATGTTTTAGGCATAAATGACTCATACATCATTCCATTTGAAAGAAAAAATCCTAACATGCAAGTACAATATGTTACTGCAGCTGCTCCATGGGAACAACAGCATATCCATTTGGAAGAATAATACATTTATGAAAATGCCTGATTATCAGAAAAAGCAGAAAACAATTCATTATAAACAATAATATACAACACAACTGCTTTATTTGACATTTTTATGGTTACAGTCTGTTTTCATGGAATCTATTGGATTAAAACACATCCAGCTCTTCCCCTCCCACCCCCAGCTCAGATTAGTCTTCATTGATATTACCCATAAAAAAACCAAAACCCCCTCTAGTTTTCTATAAACTGGGCTTTGAAGGAGGGGCTCCCGTGCTAGTTGAATGTAAAGCTGCTGGACAGAGTGCACCAAATGATCATCTTGCTTCAGGCATCTCCTACAAGGATGCCAGTTTGGGAGCAGAAACACGTTTCCTCTCCTTTTTGCTTTGCAAAATACTGTATTTTTATTTTGCATGTCGCCTATCCCCTGCAAAGGTTATGAACTGAATGCTGCAAAGCCAGTAGGCAATGTACCTCTGAGAACTGCACAACATCTATAAAGTCAAGGCAGTGCCACCTACATCAGGCATCTATGCCCTCCCAGAGACAAGGCTTCCAGATATCCTAGTCTTCCCTTTTATAGCCAAGGAAACCTCTACCTCTCTACCTTCTTCCATCTTACCTCTCCTTGCCCTTTTATTTCCATACACCCTTCTTATTAATGGACACCTTTTCTTATTTTCCCTCACACCACAATTAAAAAATTTCATGTACTTCTTTTGTTATAAATTAATTTATTTATTGTAGAAGAGGAAGGGAACTTCCACTAAAAAATTACCAAGGCAAGAACAGGCGGGAGTGTTGAATGTAGCACTAGTTAAATAACTATGACATTTAATGTAAACCACTGGCATACCACAATATATTTAGAAATGATTTACAGCATTTTGTGACATGTACATTGAAAAACATAAATACACAGGTAATATTGGTAATGCCATTGTTTCTTTTGATGAAAGCCAACACAGACACGTTTAAAAAAATGTGCTAAGTGGATACAGTTGGGCTCTTCTTTATGGAGTATCCCCGAACCATTTACCAAAAGGAACTGCAGACTCTTCAACACAAGAAGAGACTCGGAACTACCTTTTTAACCACCTGCTACTGGAGAGGCATCTCAGATGGTTAACCCAACTTTTGGTCACCCTAAGAGGAACAAACGGGCAGAGAGAGCAGTTAACCAGAGAAAAAGGCGCTTGAATGTTTTGCTTGATTCAGGCCAGAGGACTAAGTCCGGTCTCCTACCTTCCAGGTGAGTGCCCCAGCTAATAAGCCCTCAGCTAATAGCAGAGCAACTTGTTCTCCCTCTTTTTTTCATTAAAATCTCTGAAGAACTGTGTTTAGTTCCTCATCAAGATGAATGCCAAGCCTGCTAAATTTTTCATGACACTGAATTCTTGTTCTCCTGCCAGCCCTAGTTATGTGTGAACATTTTAGGTTCCCTCAGGCATTTATTTTACTACAGAGTCCTGAAATACTTAAGTCTATTAAGACCTAAAATAAACACGCAAAAAGGAGGAATCTGCTAGTTGTTCTCGCAGTCTACGTTTTAAGGAAGCAGTGCCTACACCAGTGAAGTCTGGAAATTATTCTCAGTGTCACTGGTGAAATGATAGTACATTTGGCAACAAACCCATCAAGCTGTGTCAGCTACCGCAGTGGGGTTCAGCTCCATGCCAGAGCAGGAGCAGCACCGTCTGCAGGCTGGGAAGGACAGGCCAAATGGGGCTGAGCCTGGGAGAATCAGGTGGACTGCAAGTGCACAGCCAGAGTGGAAGGTGTAACGCTTTCCAGAAAAGCCGGATTTACTAAACTTGCACACAATGACTATTCTGCATGCGCATTACCCCTGGGTCTGTGCCCAACTGAGTCTCTGCCTGCTCCCTTGCTGCCAGGAAAGGGGGCAGGCGGGAGCAGACCGTGACTGAAGAGTAGTTCACACAGCTTGGCCTTGGTTACCCTCCTCATCAAAGCCCTTTCTGGAGCAGAAAGCGTGCTGGCCGCAAGCTAGGCTGGCCTGCTGTGCGTTGAAGAAGTGGAGCTTGAGAAAAGAAGGCCAAACACCAAAAGATTTCAGCCAGGCCTTGAAAGGCAGCAGACTACTGACTGAATTAACCACTGGGCTGCAAATCTAGCATGTAGGCTATGAGCTGTGCATCCCTGAAGTACAGAAAGGAGCTGAAAGAACACTCATGACGAATTCCCTACACAAAATATCTGGATTTAAAGTCACCCACTGAAATAATTTTATGATCATTTGCAGTTTATCTATGCATTCTGTAGCTGCTCTCTCCAAAAACGGTCTGGAAATAGAACGAGCTTCGTTTTTTATCTTGAGGTCTCTTATTCCCTACAGCAACTCCAACAGCCCTTCCACCCACAATACTCCATTATTACTGTTATACTCATTGCTATTATACACTTAAAAAGGAAGCACAAATGGCCAATTTGTGGCCAGAAAATACCATGCCTGATATCAAATCTGAAGTTCAACATTGCTGTCTTAGACACAGGCAGGTGTGAAAAAGTCAGACAGGCTGGATCGATGGGCCAGGACCAACTGTATGAGGTTCAACAAGGCTCAGTGCTGGGTCCTGCACTTGGGTCACAACAACCCCAGGCAACGCTACAGGCTTGGGGAAGAGCAGCTGCAGAGCTGCCCAGCAGAAAACGACCTGGGGGTGCTGGTCGACAGTCGGCTGAATATGAGCCAGCAGTGTGCCCAGGTGGCCAAGAAGACCAATGGCATCCTGGCGTGTATCAGGAATAGTGTGGCCAGCAGGACTAGGGAAGTGATTGTCCCCCTGTACTTGGTACTGGTGAGGCTGCACCTGGAATACTCTGTTCAGTTTTGGGCCCCTTGCTACAAGAAAGACGCAAGAAGGGCAGTGAAGCTGGTGACGGGTCTAGAGCACAAGTCTTATGAGGAGTGGCTGAGGGAACTGGGGTTGTTTAGTCTGGAGAAAAGGAGGCTGAGGGAAGACCTTATTGCTCTCCACAACTACCTGAAAGGAGGTTATAGCGAGGTGGGGGTCGGTCTCTTCTGCCAAGTATCAAGTGATAGGATGAGAGGACACGGCCTCAAGTTGCTCCAGGGCAGGTTTAGGTTGGATATTAGTAAAAACTTCTTCACTGAAAGGGCAGTCAGGCATTGGAACAGGCTGCCCAGGGAAATGGTTGAGTCCCCATCCCTGGAGGCATTTAAAAGACGGGTAGATGTGGCACTTAGGGACATGGTTTAGTGGCGGACTTGGCAGTGCTAGGTTAACAGTTGGACTTGATGATCTTAAAGGTCTTTTCCAACCTAAACTATTCTATGATTCTAAGTACATGTGTGGATGTATATAGTCTTATATTGGAGATGCTATGTACTAAGAAGGCAATGTGGACATCTAACTCAGCTGTCATGACCTGCTGGTATGCACAAGCCCACAGCTCACGCCTGTCCCTGGCATATCTTCAGAATGCTCCCAAAGACTAGACCACCTCCTACCTAATGCCTCCTATCATCCTTACCTAAACTCCCACTTTGTCTTTTTTTTTTTTTTCCTCCTTTAAAAAAGTAGTTTGTGTGTCTTCTTCCATATTTATTTTATGTTTGAAACAAACTTTAAAAACCCTCTTTTTAAACAGTTTCTCTCCTACAGTTTTCAAATTACTATTATGTAGATGTTAGCAATCCAGTCCTCAGGAGACCAATGCTCAAGGTCCTTGTAATGAACTGGATTTAACATGGGTGTAATATGTCTATATAATCCTAGCAGGTGATCCTCATTGAAAGCACAAGCAAAGAAAAAAGGCCTCAAAGTTTTTTGCTATTCAGACCTGTGAGGGATTTTTTTATCTCAATATCAAATCTGACAGCTGTATTGTGCCAATGTTCAAGCAAATCGGAGTGCTGATATCCAACTTTTCTCTACAAATTACGAATATGGTGGGGAGGGATGTGGGGAAGTCTTCCTGAAGCCTGCAATTCTGTAAAGTGCAATGTATTTATCATTAAAAAAGTGGTGTTGGAATAAACTTGGCAATTCTTTTACATTGTGTTTCCTTGTGTTGGTGAAGAATTATGAGGGTACTTCAGTTTCCTGGTCTGTCCACAGTAATTGAAAAAAATGAAAGAACAGGAACGAAATCACTATCAAAACCCCTACATAAGCAGTGCTTGGTACTACAGGTAAATTTCCATTTAATCTTTGCCTGCCAAACCATTTAAGTTAAATGCACATCATGTTAGTTCCATGTATTATTTGTAATTCATTTTACCTCATTACCTGGTCATTTTTGCCCTGTTCTTCTCTCTCTTCACTTTTCCTACCTTCATCTTGACAAACTGAAAACTTATTGATACAGAAATTGTTGCTTCCTGTAATTGGCAAAGTCCTTAAGAATAACTGGAAAAATGTTGTAATCCCAGTTACAATGGTATTCTTTTCTCAAGCCTCCAATACGAGCATGATGGAGTATCAGACCGAGTGGTGCGCCTGTGATGAATCATACCTCATGCCCCTGAACACCCGTGGCAGAAGAAAAAGAGAATCAGTCATTTCTCCCACTGACGGCTGACAGGACGTGAAATACGCAGCAAAGTCGGAGGATCAGAGCTGCCAGTTTTTACATCACATGGGACCCTATAAAGGACCACAAAGCCCATTTCCTCAAGATAAAAACACAAGAACAGACAATCTTTTGCTCTGCTTCCACCCTGAGTGGGAGGGAGCTTTCTTCAGCTGAGCTTTGCAGTAAAATCGTGGCTACGCTTCTGCAGACACCTGAGGAGCCTTATTGCTTTTTGCTTTCAAGCAGCAAAAGGGCCTGCTGTCAAGCATTTCACCCACAATGTTCTTTTGCCTTGTGGGATGGGAACCCCACTTCAGGGAGTTAAAAGAGCTCAAAAATCTGATGGATTCAAAATTTAAGCCCAGCGTGACTAAAAACCAGTTCCGAATTCCTAAAATCGGACTATATAATAAAAACATTGCCACAGCTTTGTCCAGAGAAATGGTAGATGGTAACCAAACTTCTCCTTCAGTCATTTTTTTAAACAACTTGTAACTTTGCTCAGCTTTGAGTGAGAGCTGTGTAATGAGGAATGCCAAAGGAATACTCCCCAAAATTGAAACATCACAAAAGCTTCACTCAGAAACCAGGCATGGCGCTGGTGCACATTTATTATCCATGATCTAAAATTTGACTAATGTAATTTAAGATTGATAATTACTGATGGAGGCCATATGTGTTTTTATTAAAAGGAAACTGTCAAATTAAAAATACTGCTTCCATCTGACTTTTTCTACAGTACCATGGTTTCAAATAACATCTCAGATTTATATAACTGAAATAAAAAATCCTGAAAATATATAGAGTGGTTAAGTCTCATTCTCTGTAAATGCAATCTTGCCTTTTCTTCAGCTGTTTGCATTACTCTCTCAAACACCAGTAAGGGAAACAAAAATATACAAAATCAAACAAAACAAAACAGAATAGTATATTAATAAAACTTGCAAATAACAGTAGAAGTAAGAGCTGCATTTTTTTAACCCACTTTTTACCAACTGATCTAATTTTAATTTATGACTATTATTACATTGGTGGGCACAAGGAACTCTGTTATGCTGGGTATTACAGAAGTATATAACAAAAAAACCTTAGTCCTTTCTCTGTATGAAGTAAAAAATGGCTGGCACCAGACAGCATTCATCCAGGAGTGAAAATTCAAAGGTAGAATAGCTGAATTACTAATAACGATGTGTCATCCCTCTCCCCAGTGCCTTGCTACTCGAGGTCTTCAATGTGGCTAATGTGCTGCCAACTTCTAATACAGGTTCCAGAAAAGCTCCAGGGAGCGGCAGTCTGCAAGCCTTATGTCTATATGCTAGTTAAGTTAATAGAAACTATAATAACAAATAGACTAAACTGGCACATGTCTGAGAAGACTCAAATTTCAGTTTTCATAAAGTGAAGTCCTGTATTACAAAAGTAACCCAATTCTTTGAATAGCTCAAACAAACATGTGCAAGCAGTGATCCAGCCAATGCAGCCTATGTGGATTTCCAAAAGGCTTTTAACAAGTACTTCACCAAAGGCTTATAAAGAAACTTAAGCACCCATGGCAAAATATAGGTCCCTGCATGGCAACTTAACTGATTAAAAGACATAACCAGAAATTAGTGGTAAATGGTCAGGCCTGCATAGCAGAGGAAGGCTACCAGTGGAGTACCACAGGGATCTGCACTGAGACCTGCTCTTCTTTCCATACCTGTAATTGACCTGGAAAAGTAGCTGAGCACTGAAGCAACCAAGTTTGCAGATGATACGAACTTATTCAGGGCGGTAAGGATGAGGGCAAGCAGTGAAGAATCACAGGACCTTATGAAATTGAGTGACTAGACAATGAAACGGTAAATTGAATTCAGTGTGGATAAGTGTAGAGTGATGCACGTGGGAAAATACAACCTTAACTTCACGTGTACAGTGATGGGCTCTGACCTGAACATTACTGCTCAGGAGCGAGACCTTGGGGTTACAATAAATAGTGCCATCAAAACGTCAGCTCAGCACTCAGCTGCCAAAAGAAAGCAGCCCAAATATTAGGTATAGTTAGGAACTGAACAGGAAGCAAAACAGAGAATGCAATGATGCCACTTTGTAATGCCACCCAGTTCATACAGTGTCCCTGCTTCCAGCAGGGAGGAGTTTAGGGGACATGCTTCATCACTGAGTATTTTGTGTTTACTTTTACAAAGGTAGGAACGAAACACAAAGAAGCTTAATGCAGAAGAGTGACCCATAATTAGGGGACAAAGACAGCAGTTTTAACACTGTCTGCATCTCAGTTTCATAAGACTTTTCTCTGAGACCGTATCCAAAATTAAAGGATACAGTGCCTTCTAGATACTTGCTGATAAACCATTCAAAGGAGAGGTTGACAAATTACACACATACAATCAATGAGGTCTATTTAAAAGCATTACATGTATCAAAAGCTTAGCTATTGCTAAATGGTCAAGCTTTACTAGTATTTGAAATAGCTGGGAAAAGACAAGTTTGAAGATTTGCCTTCACTCTAGCAGTATACAGCCAGCTAAAAATCACTTTGCCATGCCATTTTGGAGCAAATAAAGATTTTAAGTCTTAAGGGTAAGCACAAGTGCCTGCAAAATGCTAAGTAGAAACAAATGAATCTAAAAATCTTTAAAGTCTTGCCTTTCTCACTGCTCTCTTTTCCTTGTTTTCTTTCCTATCAGCTAGCCTGTTCAAGGTGCCACTGGAATCAGACTCTTTGGTGCCTGAACAACGCACAAATGTTATTACCCACTGAGGTTCTGTAACAGGGAACAACTAAATTAAGTCTAGGCCTTCAGATTTCTAGCTAATCTCTACACATCTCTATTAAAACATCTACTTGCTTTTATGAGAAAGGATTTGCCTGTCTGCTAATGGACTGATACTACTCGTATCTTCGTCTAATTGCATGAGCCATGAGACTGCTCTGGTTTTCATTTGGATTGTTAAATATCAGACACAGAATTTGTCTATCAATACAGGCTACGCATAGTGTACTCTCTACTTACTCACTCGCATAAAATACTGTCTATTCGCTTCACATATGCACACACACGTATAAGAGAAATATACTACCACTACAATCTATAAATAATCTATATGGTAGCTTTGCCTATTGTGTGACAGAATAAATACAGAAAGGTAGAAAATATGTTGGAAGAAAAAAACAGAATTGTGACGAATAATTACTCTTTAATTTTAAAGTCATAAATGTATCAAATATGAACATAAGTATTTTGTTGGGTATGCAGGGTATTTCATTAGTTTAAACGGTTAGCTAAAAGCTGCTACAGGAGAGTGCAGATGGACTAATAACACGTTCTAAAACAGACGAAGTCGCATATTATTTTTTGCCTTTGTTTTAGCCTTACATTGCATTAAAAATCACTTAGGAGTTATTTCAATTCAGATGTTATAGTATTCCATTATGCAATACGGAATTTTTTTCTATTCTTTTCCTACAGCTGTAATTCTCTACCATTGAACTGTAATTGAAGTTTCTTTCTTTTTCGAAGGCACACTTTTCAATTTGTCCTGTCCAAGCATGTTTTTATGACAGGTCATGAAGGACACTCAGCAGGAAGTGCTTGGGGAAAATAAGTAGTCCTGACTAACAAAAAAGCTTCTACAGGGAATAAACGGCATGATTTTAATTAAAGCAGAATGAAGAAAGCAAAGTAAATATTAGCTGGTAGCAATGCACTAAAATTTTCGGTCACCACAAGTAAGTGGAAGTCAATCAAACTTCTCAGAGAATGCCTTCAGTGCTCTTACAGCAATGCACAGAATTGGTGAAGCTGTGACAGGCAGCAGACTGAACCCAAGGCAGGCACATCAACTCACAAACTCAAGCTCTGCATCCTTCTATCAGACAAGATGACTTACGTTTCAGCATGACTACAGTTACTTGTGTTAACCGGCGAAAACCACACAAAAATCAGGTGACCACCTCTCCCCTCTCTTTATTCTGCTCTTCACTACAAATTAAGTCATTATCTGTTTCCTGAAGTGAGAGAAGAAACCTTAATTAATCACAGGAACCCTTGGACTGCTAGATAAATCGTTCCCTTGACCCCGTGTTATTTTCAAAGGGCAGGGCTAAGTTGCTGCAGCTACAGCACCTGCCTTTGAGCACTGGCAGTAGTGCTGGGCAGCTACAAATCACCAGTGCAGAGCAGGTGAAGTGCGAAACAGCAGCCGGCCCCTTTAAAAGTCCTGACACACTCTGAAACTTTAATTCTGTCACGCAGTTAGAAAATGCTGAATAAATGAAGTTTTTCAGAAAGCCATTCTAACTGAGCTCCTCATTACAGATCTAATTACAAGCTATCTTTATAATGTACACCTGACGACATCGTGTAAAGTACTTCGCTTTAAAGGTCAGCAGAACTAAAAGAACAATTTTGCTATTTATAGTAAAGGGTGAACTTTTCTTATTTGGCTGTTTAAGCAGCCAACCCTTGAGTTTAATGTAATTAGGGAGGGGATATTCAATTTACAGTATCCACAAGTAATGATAATTACACTGGTTCAAAAAAGCTGTTGGTAAGCATAAGAAACCTTTGTAATTACATGCCGTTTCCAAAACGACTTGAGCGCCGTGAACTCAAAGCCATTTCAGCAAATGAAGGCCAAGGCACATAAAAGGAGAGCTACGGCGCTTTAAAAGCTGCACTGTTTAACATAATGAGCCGCTCGAACAGAGGGAGATCGCAAAACGCGCTCCATAACTCACCCCGACAGCCCATGCCGTCTCCTTCCCGCTCACAAACATCCATTAAGAAAAACATAAGCCGGCTCCCTCATCGCCTCCTTCCCATCCTTCGCCAGCATCGCTCAGCTCTCCTCGCACAGCGGAGCCGGGAGTCAGCCCACGTAACTCCGCTGGGCTTCGGGAGCCTGTCTCAGGCTCCAGCTGCCGACCCTGTCATGTTCAGGAGAGTGCTGGCGCTGCGAGCAGGGAAACGGCGTCATGTCCCCCGCGCCGCCGGCCCTGCGCGTGGGGCAGATTAGCTAGGTCAGCAATCCGCCAGGACCAAGGTGAAAAATAAACAAATAACTACGTTCACAGCAGCTGCCGGCGATCGCTCTCCGGAAAATTATTCAGGCATTATGAGGGAGACAGTATTAAACGCTGCCACTTGCAGCTTCACGGCTCTCTGCGTATTCGCATCAGCCCAGGATGAGCACTTAAGGAGTATCATTGGAGAGCTTGCCCAGCTGAGCATCTTCCATTAAGTTTTTGTCTTAAAAGGAGATAGCAGGAACCTCTCTGCCTGATAGGCAAAAGGCTTGTCATAATTCATTAATAACACAGCCTTGCTCAAGTTTCCTTCAATGAGATCAGGCAGGCGGCCTGTGAAGAAAATGCTGAGCGAACAACAGCTTCTCCAGAGACAATGCAATAAACTTGCCACTACTTAGCATCACTTGGTGTCTGAGACAAGGATGACCAATGCTATTCGACAAGACCTGTCAGAGCCCCTTAAGGGTCCTAGCGAAGAAACCCACAAAACAAACAGTAATTCCTCAGCAGGATGCGATTCACTGCTTGGAAGTGAAAACTTCACGTTTTGCTGCAGAGACAAACGGACTGGTCTGCTTTTGCTATGCCCAGGGCAAAGCTGGCAATCTACTCTGATAAAACCGTTTGCATCCAAAGGGAAAGAAGCTAGAAGAGGTGAGGTAAACGACAATATCAGATTATCGCAAAAATTAACAGGACTATCACAACTCTTCCATCAGATTTTAAGCCCATCTGAAGGCTCATTTCCTTCTAAGTAGGAAAAATAGAAAATACAATACAAGTTATCTGTATAGGTAAGGAAACAAGCTCAGGCTAACTGTCAAGATAAAGTAATTAGGATGGCATCAAAGTAGGGAGGGCAGAACATGACTTTTTTTCTTTTTTTTTGTCTAGTGCGCATCCATTCATACAGAGCAAAAATGCACCCATTATGTTTAATTGAGTCTTACGTACTTCCTCCTACGAGATCTGTTCATCACGAAGAAATGAAGAAAAAACGTACTCTTATTGGCATTTGATCCACTAGCATTTCATATACACAACACTGCTTCAAATGACAAAATAATCTAGTAATATAGTAAGTACCAGCCAGTTCCGTGTACAGCATTTGTTATGATCCAAGGTTTAAACAGTCCTCAGCATAAAAACTAGTATTACAAATTTTATATTTACTATGACTGGGGTTCCAGGTTTGCATTCCTTTTTTAAAAGATGCTTTATCATCACGTAACAGAAGCAGTCCAAATATATAAATTAATTCTGTACATTTAGAAAAAGCAACAAATGTACTGAAGATGGCTAATTATTGATTTTAGAACATCTGTGTCATGAAATCATCTTTTGCAATAAAGTAGGTTCAGGTAATTTGCAAACAGCGTAATATTATTGCTTCCCTAAGCTCCTTTGTGTTTCACTTAGGCATGATAATTTATTTTGAATGTAATATCTGTCTTTAAAACTATGGTCTATAAACATTATTAGAAACAGCACTATGAGCATGTCTAGAGAGTGCTGTATGCCAGCAGAATGCAACTGATTGAACAGAAATCAATAAAGGTATTTAATGACTTCATGAGAAAAATAAGTGACCCTCACACCCTTAATGGATTAATGTCACTTATGTGCAACACATTGCATAATGCTGACACAGAGCCACTCAAAGCAGTGCCACTTTTCATATGAGTGCCTTAAAACCTTATCAAAGGGAAATTGTGTTTTAATGCTATTTCAGATGTCATTTTTGAGAGGATTTTTACAATCCCATTTCATAAAGCAGAAAGCATGATCTGAATTGTTACAAGTCGCTTTTGTCATTGGCACATGCACTAGGTCACCCTCTGAAGCTAGCTGGTGAAATGAAATCCTGAACACAGAAGGAGGATAACACTTTGAAACGTTACTCAAACAACTTGTTTACAGTCACCTTTCATCTCTGAATACAGCTTTATCTATCTGAATCTTTAATTAATTACCAACAGCATGCTTTGCTAGGGAAGGGAAACTACCCCTCACAGTCAGTCCTGCAGCATGAGGTAGACGGGATGCGCAGCTCCCTGGTACGCTACTGAGAATCAAAATGGGAGGAGGGAGATAATGTAAGAGTACTATGCCATTAAATGAATGCTTGCCTCTCAGCCACTGAGACTATGACCAGACCTCTTATGAACATGAGCATTCATTTGTTCATCTTCAATACACTGCTTTTGTATCCCATTTTACATCTATTCACCAAAAAGCAACTGTGGGTCACAGCAAACTGTTCCATGCTCTCATTCTTTTATTTCTACTTTAATAGACTAAATTTGGAAATATGCAGTATCTAATAGGTATCTCTTTAGTGACATGAAGGTTCCTTTTTGGGAAAGAAGCAAGTCAAATTAAAGATGTCAATATGCGTTGTCTAAGCAGGCTTTGCCATCACCAGGCTGCATTTACAATTCCTCTGGAGTAAACTCAAATGTAACTTAGGCGAGCCAATGTTCAAGTTTCTTGTTCTATTTGCCATATTATCTACCATAATTTTATGCTCAGCACGAAGAAAAATGAAAGAACTAAAGAAAAAATAATCTTTTTCCTAAAGATAATTTGGTCCCAGCTTTCATGCAGTTTTCACCTGAAGAAACAGGAAAAAACTGCGTTCAGATAAAACAAGGAAGCAAATGCAAAAGCTTTTTCTGACTGACTTGAACATTTCCTTATTCCTCCCCAAAGGATATGAAAACTCCTCCAGTAAATGTAGCATCATAATTGGCTATAATTGACTCCATCCTTCAATTTTTAAGACAATCTATAAAATATGGATCGTTTTGTCAACTGGTAGACAATTTTGTGACACCACACTGTTTATCTCGTTACAGTGATCTCAGCTGCACTCGATATCATTTGTTACCCCTCAGACTACCTTATTTGTGCTGTAATCCTGGACCTCTCTACATTTAATGCACTGCATGCTAGTTAGCTATAATACCAAACATTTTGAGTGCTACCAAAAGGAATTACTTACTGAAAATCACTGTAATAGGCGATACCAGTAGCAATGATACGGTAGCAAGTGAAGTACAGCCATCGTATTCGGGCAATCGAGCTCTGTTCCAATACAACAGTGTACTTCATGCTATCCTGTCATTAGTCCATCTCACAATTTACTGAACATGAATCAGAGGGGACGAGGGACAAAGAAAATTAAAGGTTTAACTGCTTTGCTGCTGTTTTTAATATCACACCTGCATTTGCAACGTTTTACAGCAAACTGGTAACACGCTGGCTGTACTCCTAAGTCACAATATGATGACTTCTGAATGGGGATGACCGCATCTGGCCATTTCTATTAGCTGAATAAATGCAAACACCTCACAAAGATATCGGCTTCAAACGCAGAGTCGGAATGATGGAATTGGCTTCTCTTTTTTCCTGTGTCTTCCAAATAATAATTTTTATTTATACATCTCTATGTGCTGCAACACTTCAACTGAAAACTAAGGTAAGTAGAAGGAAGACAAAAACTAAAACCTAAAAAAATCCAAGTACTGATAGCCACAAAACTGCAGCAAATGATTGATAGAAACATTGATGTAATCCTGTCCATAGCAACAGTTTAATTATGAGCATCTTGGCAGTGAGCCTGCTCTACGTGTTGATTTTCCCCAGCAGAGAATGCCATACAATCTATCTTTGTGTTATGCGCTACATGACTACATGGAGAGGCCAATCAAAGGGGAACAAGGAACAGAGAAGTTGTACTAAATTACTGGGGTGATACAGGAGTGAGTACATTGGCTACAAATAATTTCACTCCTGAGGATAAGCAAGACTGAGAAAAAGGAGGGGTAGAAAAAAAATACCAAGAGGGTGCTACCCACAACAAAATAGTACTATAGTCCTTAATTACAGTGATTACAGCATACAACATGAATACTCCTCTGTGATGAATGGCCTGAATTCCTGGTGCACATCTTAAAGGGCCCCCTCTCAAATTCCTGTTTCCAGGATCATGACTGTGTTGCCACCAACAATGAGGGGATCAGAGAAGGACCCTGCTATCCTAGGCAAGCAGGTCTCCCACCAGGGACACAGGGCTCATGGGCCGTGGCTACAGGAGACATTGTAAAGCAAAGCAAGCCAACCGGAGCGGATCTGCTGTGTGGAGCAGCTGCTGCCAAGAACCCGAAAGCCACGTGATTCATATTTTAAGGGTTTTGCTTCAAGCTAGTTCCAGTGTGGTCCTGCGGGCAGGAGCACGCGCGCAGCTGGGGACGTGAAGAGCACTTCTGGAGCGCGTTTTCCAGCTTAGTGCCACCCAGCAGGAATTGGCACGTGTGCTCCGACACCACTCCGTGAGACAAATCAAAGTATGGTAAGCCAGGAGATTTGCTGAAAGGCCACAGTCCCGACCCACACTAAAACACAAAAAGAGCAGGCGCATCATAGGGGAGGTATAACGTCATCGGTGAGGCGCAGAGTGCACTCCAGTAAACTAGAGGGCAAGGAAGCAATAGTGGCAACTTTGTAATATGGGTGTAAGGGGCAGGGACCTCCAGAGGAAAAAGCAGCAGTGCAAGCTTAGGAGGTTTTTAACAAATGGTGAAATCTGACTGTGACTGGTTTCTCAAGATACTTCCAGACTGAAACAAAAATACATAATAGAATAATATTTTATAATTAACCTTACTTCCAATTTCTCTGTTGGAAGGTGTTTGTTAAAACAAAACAAAACAAAAAAAAAACACAACGAAGTTATGATGCAATGAATGAACTCTATGCAACAAAATGAATACAACCCATTTCAGTCTATGTGCAACTGCAACCTACAATGTTTATTTATACAAAAAATTTCCCTTAAGTTCCAGACCTATTTTTTGAAGCAACATTTAGGAAAATGTCTCTGAAATACTGAAGCAGCAGTTTAAGATTATATATCTGCTCTTTACTTTAAGGAAATGTTCTGGTAATTTTTAAGTGTGTGCACAAAGGTTTTGTGAAATCCTGTTAGGCTATTACATGTGGTAAGAAAACCATCCATCATTTCTGCAGCCTGGTGTCCACATTCACAACTTAACCCAATAAAGACTGTTTTTAGTTTCTATTAAGGTATGAATATTTTATATATGTAACCACATAAATCAATGAAAATACTCATATATGTATATATATGGATCATGCCATGTATATGCTTCTTTGATGAACGCACAGAAAACAATTAAGAAATTTGAAATAATGGCACTCTAAAAATGACCTTCCTAAAGTTTACAGAAATTAAAAGGGATATACTCAAATCAAACACATAATTTTGAACTTTTAAGAGTTAAACTTATGCCACACAACTGTTGTTCCACTCTACATTTTTTTTATTTGCAGATGTGTGACTTTTCCATCTCCAAGACACTGTGGCTGCATCACAACATGAAAACAGCTTTTTTATTTTTTTTAAATACCAAATGTATGGGCATGCTCTACTTATTGTGCATTACCTGTCTGAGAAATTGCTTTAAACACAAAGTGTTTGAATCTAGGAGACTCTGCTTTACCTTCGCTAGCTCTTTCTCATCAAAATTTACTCAAAACGCTGAAGAAAGGGATTTTTTTTTTTTTTTTTTTGTGGGTACAAGCTAATGTTCAGTTCATTACTTTATAAAAATCTATTAAATCACAGAACTAAAATTGGATTAGTTATTTAAGCTTTGAAAGCCTAAGATACTCATCTGCATTCTTCCAGATATGGTCATTCTTAGCTCCGAATTCAGGTCTCGTATTTCAGCTCAGAGCACTCAAGAGGTATTCTCGTTTTCTAAACAACAATGTACTAAGAAATGTCCGTACTTGATAAAAAGTCCTTCTGTGTATCATCTTATTTTTTTCAGCACCAAACATTCTAGTTTGCCAACAACAAAAAACTTATTGTTTGATCATCTCTTTACTGTAGAGATTCTCTCATAATAAACACATCTTCTAAAATACCTATGTGACTGTACTGATCGAACGATTACCTGAATAAAACACCCAGCTGATTACATTGAATATTCAGTTAACTTATTTACCCTTCAACAGCTAGAGAATACAACAAAAGAGAAACCCACAGGAACTCCTGGTAAAGATACTTTGTAAAGACATTAATCAAAGAGAGAGTAACACGAACAGTTACATCACTCCTCAGTAAGTTCACCTTGATATTTCCACAAAAAGGTCATTTGCAAAATCTTCAGAAAAAAAGAAAAATGACACATCACTGTGTCATGTCAGGGTTTGTGGGAGTGAGGGAAAATGGGAGTGTGCTCTCAGGCACACAAAAAGACATAGCGCATACAGTGCTTTTGATGCAGGCCTTTTAGTTGCACTTTTTATTTTGTGAAAGAGAACTTTTAAATACAAGAGTGACTGTGCTTTGTAAAAAACATTGTATTTGGAAATGCTTAATGGCTATGACACAGGGGACATAGAAGTTTTGCAACAAAATAATTCTGAAGTCCCAATAAAATTGCGAATTAAACAAATATATATTTTTAATGAACCAAGAACTGAATTAACAATTACAGAATACCTGAAAGACCTTAACGACTACTACATCTGACATTAAAGTTTGTGGCCATTTAATCTTTTATTACTTTTGGGGCATTACTTCAGATCAAAGCACACAAATCTGGCTGAAAGTATTTTTGCCCTAAGATCTCTATCACAACTCTTTTTCCCTAATTGAAAACTTAAATTAAAAAAAACCCAAGATGACTACATATCAAATCTCAAAGAGAAGAGGATGATTTGCCATTTAAGAATTCTTAGCTATCGGAAAAGGTAGCAAAAATCCTCTAGTTCAGAATAGTTATTTTGGCCAACCTCCCACTGGGCAGAGTTGGGAATTCATGAGATACAAGCCTTGTGGAGGACATTCAGCAACATTCAGCCTGGAGACATGCTCCTGACAATCTTTGCTGAAGTCAGACACACAACTGTCCAGTTATCAACTGCGTATCTATGTAGAAACACTGGCTCAAAGCAAAACGGCAGGTCAGTGAGACACAAGATGCTACTCCATGTAAAGAAGTGCAGTGAAATTTGGTGAGGTTTTCTTAAAAAAAAACCAAACAAAAAACAACCCACAAAAATAACAAGCCCTGTGCTAGTAACTCCCAGTGCTTGGGTTCTATTCATTGCGGTATTTAGACTCCAATAGCTTCTTTCTCCAAAGTTTCAGAGACCAAAGGGAGCGTGCAGAAGATGGTTCACTTTTTACTGAAGCAGCGGAGAAGACGTAAAGCTTGGGTTTCCTGAGCAACTCTCACCCACCGCATGCTTCTGATTACTCTGCCTGGGTTGGTTTTGATTAAAAGGTTGAGAGGTATCATAGCTGAAGTAAGCAGGAGACAATTGTAGTAGCTGACAGATGAACACTGATTCAAAACTAACCTGCAAGACACCTCTCAAACCATGTTAATTAAGTCTGACAATGAATATGGAGCTTCTTATTAGGAACACACAATGAACATGCCCAGCTATGCGGCTTCACTCACTTCACCCTGCCACCACAGGTGACGCTCTCCTGGGCAACTTTTGGTTTACAGGATTAATCCTTTAGCAAATAAACACGTTGTAAGCAGCTGAAGGGACAGATTCATATTTCCAGATGATTGTTTCATAATTAAACATTACTATATGACAAAGCTGTTGCCTACTTTTAAAACTTGAAATACTAATACAGCATGTCCACTTATCACACAAAATATGTTAAGTGCATTTTGGCACAGAGCACAGCCGAGATTCTCAATGAAAAAAGCAGTTATTTTGGACCACAGCTGTAAAGAAAGCTTTTCCCAGTTATTTACATGTACTTGAATTAAATATTAAAATGAAGGGGAATCTTCTCAATAGGCTGCAGTTGTCTGAACTATCTCTGATCATTTCTACAGTACAGATGATTGCAGCACAAACAGAAGAAAAGCTGTTTGAGGGAGCCAGCATATTTCTACCATTCAACACAATGCCAAATGTGCAAAACAGTAGCTTGCACCTTGGGATCAGTTTAACTACCTCACTGCAATACTGAGTGCAGGCTATTAAGCCTTGCTTCTGATTATCTTAGGCACTGTAGTGAGCTCACACGGACGCATTACTTTTGATTTGGGCAATAGCTTAGGTACCTGTACACCAAATTCTTTGTGGATTAATTAAACACATATTTGGATCTACTCAGAGTAGCAGTATCTGGAGAAGAAGCTTCAAAACATACATGTTCCAAGATTTATAAATGAAACTAGCTAAATTGAAGTAAAATCCTACAATAAAACAGACAATTGATTACAAAAAATCAAACCAGAATAACAGAATTATTTCATTTACTGCAATTATTACATTAAATAAGCAACTAATTTCTTGTAAGAACTGATAATATTAGAAACTTGGACCTTGTTTAGGCACTAGCCCCTAAATGAGAGGCTGTCATAAAGCTCTGTGTGAACTGAAATTGTGTTCCAGCTAACCAGCGAACATGAAAGGATCAGCTCATCTCCATTCTAAAACAAGTACTTAGATTGAGGGTCTCATGCCAATTATGGAAGCCTGCTAAAAATACGTCTGATGAGATAATAAGCTTTTCTTCCTCCCCTTCACAATCAGATATGGATAAAATAAGCTATTCCTGCTCTCTTGAAGACATTCCATCTTACTACATTTAAATTCAAATACAAATTTGAAAGGCAAACCTCCTGTTTGAAAAATACATGTCTGGGATGTGTTGGGCAGAAAAGACATTTTATAGGCTATGAACTATTATATTGAGACTGTGCTCAGAAAAAAAATCTGAGTCTGGCTCTGCACATTCCTCTACCACTAGACCATATCGTTAAATGGGGAAAGTGCCAAAGGAGATAGAGATATCCATTAAAAATACTAAAAGAAAACAAACTTAAACAGTATTGTACTTAAGCAGTATGCTTGTTGCTCTTTCTGAATTTTAATTATGCTTCTGGAAGTTGGTGTATTTGACAAGATTAGCCACTGATTTTTTTGCCTTCATTAATATCAATGGAGTGTTGGGTTTTTTAAACCACACACTTATTTGCCAGATACCTGTCCACTTCAGAAAGCAAAGGACGTGCAAGTCTTTTAGCAAGCCTGGTTTACCATATGACCCAACAAGAAGGCAAAGCTGCAAAAACCTGAATTACTTGCTTTTTCTTCATCAGGCTAGGAAGCCTGCCTGCTTCTGCTCATTCATCTCCCTTAGTCCCGCAAGCCAGAACACGACAGTTTACTTTCGAGGCCTCGCTGGTTTGGATTGATCATCTTAGAATGTAGTCTGAAAACACTTTGTTTCAGACATTTACAGTCCATTCAACAGAAGCCAACATAAGTTCTTCAAAGGTTTAACAAATTATTCTTAAAAAAAGTCCAACTGAAAAGCAAAATCTTTCCAAACTGTAAAAGTCAGGCATAAAACTAAGAAAAAGACTGAAAAAGCCTCAAAAGCAGTACTGCCTCAGTCACTAGCCAAACAATTCTTCCTCTGTTCAGACTTGAGATCCCATTTTATATATGAGCACATCCCATATTCCAGTCAGCAGTTCCAACTTTTAACAAAATTTCTTAACACAATAATCGCGATAAAAACATTGGATAACCAGAATAAAACTGTATTGCTCTCAGAAATCATGAGTTTAATTTCTGTTTTCATATGTAAGCCTACCTGCTTCACTTTAGCTTACATGCTCAAAGATCTCATTTGTGCTCACATAGATTATCTTCTTCTAACCAGTTAACTGCACCTTTGTTCACAAGACCAGATAACATTTTTTTCTAACTTAAAAAAAAGGAATAAGGAGTCCTGGGGGATGTGGGTGTGAAGGACAACGAAAATGAAAAAAAAAAACCAAACCAAAACAAAAAAAATCGAACCAAGCAACCAACCAACCAAAACAAAAAACAGTGAACAAAAATGTAAAAAGAAAAAAAAAAATCATTTTAACAGCATAATTTTAACTTGGTTTGTTTCTATGTTGATTTTCATTAATTTAACTAATATTATAAGTCTTCTAACTGTGGCTCAATCCCACATTTTCCTCCATGTTGGTAGATCTGTGTGCCTGTAGGGAACTCCATTTAATTCGGTGAGTTAGACAAGGCTGTAGCCATTTGCAGATGTGCTGCCTATATTTTTTTCTTCCTCTTTGTCAATGCATTTAAAAAAAAAAATAATAAAAATTGCAACACAAAAAAAAAACCCTCCCGTCCCTCCCTTCCGCAAGCCCAGCACCCCTGCATGTTTTAAAACTGGGCACTATGAACTTTCCACTTACTTCCTCAATTCATTTGCCAAAGATCTGGATTCGGGAGGACTAGCAAACCATTTGCAGCACCTGGGGAAATTCTCAATCACTGCTCTTGTGAAAAGGTATAGTGAATTTTAAGGATTTTGTATTTTGAAAGCAGTAGTAATTATTCCAGATTTAAATTAGTACTCTTAGTCTGTAACCCTTCGTTTTGACAGGAGTGGCTTTGCTGTGAAGCTCATTGTTTCTTTACTGTCTCTGGTGAATAAGTACAGCCTATAGACTGAAAAATATATTTTTTTTAATTCAGAAAACTTACATGCACGAGAAAAATACTATTAGACAGAACCATTTCATTGTCATTAAAATCCCAGAAGCAATAAGCTATAACCATACAGACAGGGGCTTAATTAAATTATAGAGGCACAGACACAGGTCCAGATAGACCTGCTTCCTTTTTTTTTCTTTATAACGCAACATAGTTAACACACTAGCTTCTACCAACACAAATTTGAAGATCTGTATGGCAAAGTTATCAAACCTGAAAACAAAGGTTCAGGTTAGCTAAGTTACCCAGGCTCGATCCGTTCTGCCTAGCGTCTTGAGTGGAAAAGGCAGAGACATGTCTTGTTAAGCTGAAAAACAACTTCCTCTTTAACACAGTTGACAAAAAAGCCAGGTATTAAAACAAAGCACGCAGCCTATAATTTTAGAAAAATATCATACTTTACATTTATCTACCCGTAGATCATTATTTTCAATATTGAACAATATTGTGCAAATGTTAAAAAAAAAAAAAAAAAAAAAAAAGGCAGTCTGGACCAGTTTCAGCCCCGACTCAGTCTGACACTGGTTCCTGCAGCTCCGTTCAGCGGCTCAAGTGCACGGCAATTCAGGCCGATGCCGCTATGCTAGCACTGTTCCCCGAAGCCGCAACAAGGCAGTGGCCTGCAGCCATACCATAACCCTGTCAGACAATGCCAATAGTGGATAAAATAAGGTGACCGCTTGTGCAGCCTCAGTAGCTTATAACAAACACTGATGGGCACTGCTAAAAGCTTGAATATGAAATTGCAGTAGTACCCTCTCTTCAGAGAGGCAAGTAGCTGTGGTAGAAATAAATACCTTTTCCTCTTTTCCCCACTCTTCTTCCTTCAGTAAAACAGAATTTAAACAAATAGTCTGATGAGTTATATCCGAAAGTATGGAAAATATTTTTGTTTTTAAACATGCATGTTTTAGTACACAAAAGGAAATTATGTAATGTTATCCTCCCATTTATAATTCCCCCAAAACCCATCAAAATTATTCCCTACATGGATGCAAACACACGCTAACAGAAATTTTGCTCAGTCTAGTGTGACCTCTATAAGCACAGATTTAAGTATTACAAAGGGAGACGCTCTAACTGACAAGTATATGAAATGAATCAGTCAGAATCCTTTTCTCCACCTCAGCATTTAGTCGTGGTTTCTGAAGGAAACACGCAAGTGTACACCTCTCATATAACACCACCTTGTTAAAGGTAATCTGCAACAGCCAAGTAAGAAGGGCTTGCTTTTTGCTTTGATAAAGTCCAAAGGAAAGATGACAGAAGTGATGCTAAAACTATGTCGCATGCTTTAAGAACAGACATTTTACTTTAGCTCCATTTACTATAATTTTATGCTACTGCATTTAGAGCACTTAGATATCAGAGTTAAAAAAAAGGGGGAGCAAAGTAGAGGGATGGAGGGATGAAGAAAACCCAATTATCAACGTTCAGTTATGCAACAACATTAAACATGCTTGGGTTCTTTTTACAGAGTACGCATCCATTTCTGTGCTGATCGACCCAACGCCACCTATTCTGAAACAATATTTTGTAAATCTGTAGCTGTGGACAGCATATATTTTGAAACATCGTTATACTGAAAAAATGTTTGTGGTGTTAATACTCCTATCCCGGTTTTTGCATCAAACCCCTCTTTCCAAAAGGGATTTAAAAGTTCTGAATGCTACACTTAAAGGCTCCTTAATTTTGGAGGAGACACTTCACTTGTAAAGCTTTCTGGAGACACTACAAAGATGTGCACTCCAAAGCACTTCCTCTGTGATCAGTTTGAAAGATCTCAGAAATATTCCTATTTGCCCATTTAAAATATATTGATTCCAAACATAATCTAACCAGCATTACCAGTTATTTCAAAATTATCTTTGGGAAATGTTTCCAATGTATTACAGTGAAATTGTTTTTTTTTTTTGTATTACCAATCATGAAAATTTTGAAGACTTCTATTTTGTCCTCATTTGGAATGGGAATATTACTCCTGAAACATTAAAGCCATTTTTTCTTTAAGTTCTATTCAGAATATTTATGCAGATTATTTCTGTTGCCTGATGAGCATGCACCATACTTCAAATTGTAATGAAGAAGGGGAAAATGAGCCATGGCATAGCCTGCTTACAAGAATATACCTCAGGTACACAGTTAAATCACTGTTAAGTCATCAGCTTATACACCTGGCAGGACTAGGTCTCCATTGAGAGCTATAAAAACTTGTATATACTTACGATGGGAATTTCTGTGCCTCAGTGCAAGAACGGCATCCAAAAAAACTCTACCTTGTGGGCCTGAGAACTTGCAGAGGTCCAAGTTTTCACCAGCAAAGCTGCAAGTGTCTTGAATTCTGCTACTGAATATCTTAGCATTATCTTATCTTACTCTTACTGAACATATTGCACCTCCAGGGCATTTGCTACCCACAAATGAGACTGGCCAAAATCCCTTGAGGCTCTCGAGTCATAAGAAAGCTCTGACTGCCTAAGGCCATCGTCAGATGTGCTGCCCTGGATACATCTGAGTGGGGTGAAGAGGTTATTGCTCCCAGCTGCTCGTCACTAGGGGGAACATCACCCCTCAGCATCGCAACCACGCACTGTTTCCTAACCCCCTGATGTCAAAATGACAGGCTAAAAGGCTTTGTTCTCGGAAACGCATGAGGGAATGGGGACTGTCTGGACAGGCCAGGTTAGGGAGCAGCTACCTGGGCAGCTGGCTGGCACACGCAGCAGGAAGGCTGGGACAAGCAGCTGGCAGCAGAAACCCCTTGCGTGGCTCAGCTGCTGCCAGCGGGGCTTGTCTGACTGCAACCCTCACTCGCCAACGACACAGAGTTCAGCACAATTCCCTGTTCATTCAAACCAGCACCAGGAGAGGAAACACAACCCTTTTTAATTATTAAAAGAAATCCTTTTCCTCCTAATAGAAGCTGTGGCACTTAGTGCTAAATGCAAGATCTGTAGACCTTAAAGTGACAATAAGGCAGAGCACGTCCCTGCCACAAACTACAGAGAGCACTGCCAGTGACAGGAGAGAAACTAAGGCTTGCAGCTGCTTACCTAAGCCTTTGGGAGGATGGGAGGCTGGACAGTATACCTGAAGTCAGAAGTCACCTGGCAAAAGAACCAGGAAAGTACCCTAGATCTGAATCCTGGCCCACTCCCCAAATCAGAAATAATCTCTTTTTTATTGTTCCATTTTTGCAAGAATGTGAAAATTATTATACAGTTAATCCCCATCAGAATTAGAAAATATTTATAAACTGGTAAGCACCGAAGTCGATGTTAAGAAGTATTAACAGTGTCAAAACATATAAAACAATTTTACATGCACTATTATGTGATAATTCCGTATTTTATTTCTTAAATATGGGATACAAAATCTTTACAGACAGGCTGCAATTATGACCAAGTATCTGTCAAGATCAGAGGTACAAGACAATGTTACTCTTTAATGTCTGCAGTAATTTTTAATCCAACACTTCCCTAAAAATACCATATGACTTTTTGCTACTGTGTTTATGGTATTATGCACAACACAGTCTAGAGACACTGCAAAATACTGCAAATTCTGTTTCTATAATGATGGTATGCATATAACAGAATAGAGGGAGGAAAAAAAAGGGAAAGGAAGGGAATAAAATAAAGATATAACAGTGAAAACTCAATTATACATTCCAACAGAATAAAAGCTCCCAAACTTTATCACAAGTTGATCAGGGAGATGAAGTAACATCTCAAAGGCTATTATATAACTTATCTAACCATTGCATAAGAGCAACAGATATCCATATTATACGAGGCATTCTCTAAACTTACTTGTACTTGAAAATTAGGGTACATTCAGTCACCATTTCCCATATAGTAAGATAATTTTTTTCCAGTAATTACCTGAAAATATGGCAGCTGGGATTTGAGCAACTGAAATCATACTTTTGTTGCCGAGAATTATCAGACCAGAAATTCAATGTATTGCTAGAAAACTCCCACACTCTCTTTGGGCTGTAATACTGCAGCAGCTAGGGAGTTTTGACAAAACAGGCCCATTATTATTTAATTCCCAGAAAATGCAATTTGGAAGATGAAAAGAGGACAAAGAGAGAAGGGGAAAAAGCGACAAAGGTTTGGTAAATATCTTGAGATTACTTTATAGCCGTTTTCCACCCGAGCAGCAGATATAGCTTCAAATATTCTGTGAAGCTAATACGGGAATGGTTGCTAAAATGTGCTTTCAAATAAACATAACTTTACAAAAGAAACTGTTGTCCCCTCTAGGCAGCCGCTCCTCTCGACACCTCCGATAATCATACAGCTCTTGCTCAATAGCCCTTCTCTCACCTCTGAGCAGGAAGCAAATTGTGAAGTTGAGCGGCACCGTTATGGGACGCTACCTGCTGTGCCACCAGCGGACTTTAACAAGTAATTAGAGCTGCCTGCAGTCATCCCGGACTGTAAAGGCTGCTGACGCACCAAGTCACGTTGGTGACATTTTCCACTAGCGATTGCGTTGCTGAGAAAGGGGCAGCTACTTGAGGTTTCCAGACTCCTGTCCTCTCACCTTGTTCAGAGCATGTTTCAGTCATGCTAGTTAAAATAACAATGGTCCCTAAGGTCCCGCCGACCCTGGTAATGCCACTCTTTTCTATACCAGTGCAGCGTAGTAGTAGCAACAGTGGGAGTGAAAATATCCTTACGTAGAAGGAGACAAGTTTTTCTTTCATTACTCCATATGAATTGCACCAGCATCTAAAGCACTCCATTTATTTGCTGCGTCTAAAGCACAGTGAAATGCGTATAGAATCTATTGCCAAAGGTCAAGTTATGAGTCTTACTTTTAATGAGCATGAAGTTGCTCAGCCCTCTAGGGTAGGATTCCTTCAAAGGAGCCATTCAAGTCTGCTGTGCCCAGAACACAGGACGTAATTCACTCCTAGCCCTAAGTTTAAGCGCATTTTAAAGTCCTGCTAATTTCATTTCACCCACGTACTGCCAGATTAGAGAATTTAATGACTCAAACGTTACAATGGATCTAGACAACTCTGGAAATAAATTTTCGGCATCGGTAAAGGTTCTGGTAAAACTCCTATAAAATTTTTTTGGTTATGGCCACTGTCAACATTCACAACCCATGAGCGGGGAGAAAAAAGGTGGAATTACACATAAATATTTCTGATAACAACTGCTGATGCTTGTTTTCTTTATTTTCTGGCCTCAACTTCCTTTTTCTTCAAAATAGCTGACAACTGAAACTGTCTTTCACAATTTCAGATATACAACTTTCTCTGCAGGTTTCTCTGACAAGGATTTTCCTCTATGCAACATATTTTGGCTTACTCAGAGAAATCGTCTCATCTACTTGCATTTTAGTGTGAATTTCTCAGACAAGCTACCCACTGAATTTTCCACACAAAGCACAGTATCAGTCATCAGAATAAAATACATTCATTCAAATAGAAAGTAAAAAATAAGATGTCAAAGGATCAGTGTCATACACATAAAAATGTATTTTGAGTACAGAAATAGTCAGATTTTGGCCAAACTTGAGAAAACACAATGAAAAGTAAATTCTAGTAGCAATGTTACAGAGGTTAGAAGCACAGCAAATTACTTAATAGTTGCACTGCATCATGATAGTAGTTTGAAATACAAAGATGTTAGATAAAAATATGATCAAAATTTTGTGCTTGTAGCTTAGCAGAAAGGTTCAATAGTAATACTGAGTAGAACACCAGAAAGTGAGATACAGTATGTCAAACATACAGGATAAAAAGTCAGAATGCCAGGAAAGACCTGTAGCAGGGAATGAGTTCCAGTCCTGGGACAGAGTGTTATTGAAATACAAAGGTTCATATCAACATACAGGAGTGAGCAGCCAGCAATCCTCCTGACAAAATCAAAGATACGGAAGCATGAGAAAACTTCACTAATTTTGAGCCTGCATTGTAAGAAGATGTGACTGTATACTGAGCCCTGCATACATGTCCTCTAACACAGTTTATAAGCTTTCTAAAACAAGGCTAGAACAGACCACAAATATATACAAGAATAACTTAGGAAATGCAAAAGCCAGAAGATCCAATACACAGTAACACAGGAAAAACGGAGCACAGCTTTGCACTGACCCTCAAAAGCTAAAGAACACAGAAAACATAATATTAGTATTTCACCCTGTGGGGACAGGTTGAAAAAAAAAAATCTTCAGTACACATAGATGTTGCCAGAAGACAAATTTAGCTCCTTTTTCCAGCAAAGTTCCAAGCTCTGTACTTTCACTTCTGCATTTGGGTCAGAAAGTACTCTTTGGGATATACTGAAGCTTAGTACTTTTTCAATACACAGTGACCCAGATGGCAGAAGAGCAACACACTCACTGCCAACACAATCTAGGCTGCAATGACACTCAACACCAAGAACAATGCAAAGGGTACAGGAACCTGCAAGCAGCAGACTCGCAAAACTGTACAAAACCAGATTATCAATCTCCCACAATTGCAATCCTTTATTCAGAAAAGAAACAGACCATGAAGGCAAAATGCCTCACTATGTTAAGGTTTAAGCAATATTAATAATACAGACTAGAAGGCTAACAACAACAACAACAACAAAACCCTAACACAAAAACCAAACCCAAGGAAACAAAAGATCAAACAAAAAATCCCAAACCAAAACACCAGAAAGAGAACCCCCAGAATTCAGATACTGCAAAGAATAATAAATTATGAAAGCAGCTCATGCTTAGGCAAACAGAATCTAAACAGCCCACACCCAGAATATTTTCCTGCAAGACTGCAAAATGCTTAAACTAAAAGCAGGTCTACTATGTCTGACTCGCTAAAAAAAAAAGATTGAGCTTCCCATTGCAGCTTCACAAAGAGGCATAAAGGCAAGTGGATGCGATGATAAGGTACTGTGTCCCCTCTGAGATATATGACAGCTGCAGGGAAAAAAAGAGAGCATACATAAATACTTAATGAGATGACCAAGTCTTATATGCCATAAGAAGTTTAGTGATTTGTGCTGATCCTTTGTTGCTTTTCAGTGGTTGTAGGTCTCGAGACAAAATAGTCTTTATGTGTCTGATTAACTCTGAAAGGGGAAACAAAAGCTCCAAGAAGATCTCCCTCAGGGCACTAGTGACTGAGCGAATGTCAAGAGCACAAAGTTCACTTGAATTGTTTTATAGCTCCCTGTTCCAGCTACTTAACAAATACATGGACACAAAGTTCACATATTGCCAGGAGTGTGGAAGGGGGCAGAGGAAAACTCCACTGTGGAGAAAGTGCAAGGGGCAGCAACACAAGATGTAAATAATGTTTGGGGGAATCCACACCTTGCGTCTCAACAGCTACAAAAGAGTGATGTGCTTCCAGTGAGCTCTGCAGTACTTTCTAGAGCTCAGGAACGCTAGCTTGTGCAGAGATGAGAAGAACAAGCTGGAAACACATGAAGCACACCATGGAATTGTAGAACACTGTAGTAATAGGACTAATAAAAAGAGCCAGAGGAGTTGGACCATGCACATTCTTAAAAACAATTATAAAATGATGATGACCAGTCATGGAAACTGAAGTAAAGCAGCGTGGAAGAAGAGTGACACCATGATGAGCTAAGTGTGGCTAGCACACTGCTTCGCTGGGCAGAGCGGCCATGCCTGTTTTGCTTTGAGAAGCCATCAATTTGAAAACATCACAGTCCTATTTGTCATCACACAGATTTAAACCTTATTCCCATTGATTTATTTCAAGGACTGCGGCAGTTAAAAAGAGACCACAAAACTATAAGCTTTGCAATAACATATGTACGTAAGTCAATGCAAGACATCACAAAAACACCATGGTCTCATGTAATCCATTATAAGCAAACAGATTAGAAAATATGTAATGCTTAGAAGCCCCAAATAAACAAAGCACTTAAACACTAACTAGTGTTTTCATGAAGTAAGAGCCTTTATTCATAAACACAGAATACGAAATGCTGACATATATTTCATGTAAAAAGAGATGTTGCTATGCAGTTGCTATATATAGGGCAAGATGACTGTTTTAATCTTAAAAAAATGTTAGATCATTAGAAAAACTTCTATCAGTTCAAAAGCAGAGACAACATTAGAAATACTAATATGTGGAAAATATATAGTCTGTAGCTAGAGTAAGACACAGTATTTAAAGTCTCATTTTTTCATATTAGGCTTCACAGAAAGCAGAAACACTTCAAGAAATTATGAACTTTTACAGCACTGATACAACAGGTTAAGGTTAGTGGGAGAAAATGAATTCGAAAACCCCACAGAATGCTAAACAGATCATAGAGAAAAGCCAGCAGTACGGATGGATTGGGTCCCTTTCGGACCAAAAGCAAAGAGGCTGGCATGCCATACAAAACAGACATGCCTGCCAGCAGGCCAGGGAGACTGGTCAGGAGCTTTCGATACTGTCATAACAACACAAAAAAACCCAAGCTGTATTACTGTTAATTTTATGGAGCAGACTGATTGACTTCACTTTAGGGGGGGGGGTGTGGTGTGTGTGTGGTGGTGGGGGGGGGTGTGTGTGGTGGTGGTGGGGAGTTCTGTAAGTAAGGAATCCCAAGCAAGGAGATACAGGAGGACCAAACCTTCAAAGCCATACGCACACAGAAGTAGACACAAGCATATCCGGACTGGATAACAAAGTCACATTAAGAAGGCTAAAACACAGAAGCAAATCATCTACCTGCCTCTAAGCAGCATCTGTGCTAGACACCCACACAGGAGGTTCCCCCCATCTCTACATTCAGGTACTCCTTCAGTAGCAAGAGAAATCCTAATGAAAGCCAAAGCCTCTGCTGCCCTTTCAAGGCCCACGTCCTACCAGTCTACGATATATCTCACTGGGGTTGGTGTATATATTTCTATTGTGTGTATATTTTGTATGAATGAACTGTGCTGTTGTTCTGTGAGGGAGATCCTTGGTCGTCAAAGTGCATTGCTGGGCCTTGCGTATTAGGGACTGTAATAATCCTCACAAGTCATGACAAACTGAAGAATTGTTCTTCCCAGAGCCACTTCTGCTCAGACGATACTATAAAGAAATTAGAAGAAACTTGCTGGCCTCAGGTAGTCTTACCTAAACAACACATTTTCTTCCTGGTCTGCAACTGCAAGCAACCACAGCCCAACTTCTGCCCGTCTGCCCTGACAGAGAGAGCATCCTCCTGGATGGGGCTCTCCACAGCCCCAGCTCACCAAAGCAAGCCAGTCTGCAGACCACCCTGTCGCAACGTCCTCCTGCTTGTGCCTTTCCCCCACCGCCTCTCCTGTGCAGTGCGGGGCCACACGTGGCACAGCAGAGGCTCCCCTTGGAACAGTTTACTCAACACCCTTAAGTCACCCAAATTAACACCTGACCAGCAGACAATGGCATTTTATTTCTAGTCGTTAAATGCAGTAATTTGAATCAGCATCTGTTTTCAAACAATTACACTATATCTGTAACCTGGACCTGGAATCAATTTGTACTGTCGTCAATTTGACTAAAGACAGTAAAATTTAGCTATAAAAGGCATTTTTCTAGCACTGGGATATTCTCTAGACAGTAAAATATAAGACAGGAGCAGCCAGGAATGTGACCTATAAATTTCATTCTCTTTAATCTTTTTGAATATTGCATCTGAAATTATTTTTTAAAAATTGAGAAGAGAAGCTACAAGATTTATGAATTACAGAAATGTGCAAAAATATGAAGGAAGGGCAAGCAAACTCAAACCCACATCTACTTGCAGCTTCTCCTTCCAAGTCAGCCAATCAACAACTAGATTGAAGAGAAAATAGGAACATTTGGTGTTTTACTCATAAATTAAAATCAAAATACATAATACAGATATGTGACCGAATCATCTTTCCCCATTTTTCATACATTCTTTGTTTTATATTACAAGCTCTTCAGGACAGGGGCTGTGCTTCTATATTGTTGAAAAGTGCTTAGTACAAAGAAGCTCTAATGATGCATGGAGACTTGTGTGACTACTAAAATATTAATATTTTATACTTAATTTAATATTTAATATTAACAATATCAAGAGCAGCAACAAATATCTCTGTGGGGCTGTCATAGGTGTAATCTTGGCAAGGGAGGGAAAGCTCAGAAAGATGAAAGACTGGATTTTCAGACGCTCATGCCCGTGGATCCGTCCATGCTGCACAGAGAGGGCCCTCTTGGCATCCTACCCGCTGCACATGGTAGCTGCCATTCACTATATTTCCCACCACGAAATGCAGGCTTGACAAGGTCTGCATTGGCAATATGCAACTTAAAAAAAAATTAAAAGGAAAATAATGCCTATACTCAACCGTGATCCACCATAGGCTCTAGTGCAAGGGTTCTCATACGTTTCATGCACACACTGTCTTCTTTACCATTAGGTTAACTCTTCCCCACCCATCACTAAAATATTTATAGGAAATTAATGTAAGGAAGTTATTGAATATCCTAATTTGATCTACCCAACACAGAAGAGGGCCATCATGCGCCCAGCTGCTCCGGATTCACAGTTCAGGACATGGTGAAGCACATACTGCACTTAAATCTGCAGTGCAGGTTTCATGTTCAGCTGAATCTCACAGGCTACAGCTGTAACTCAGAGATAGAAAAGACTTACTGAATTGTCCCTCTCCTTGCCTTGCTTCTCTATGTGTTATTTCTCAGTGCTGTCTCAGTGCAGTCTACTCTTAAAAAAATTCTAGGACTTAGATAACTTTCTCCAGAGAAATGTTACACTTATTTTATTCTCCAATCTATGTATTTTTCTAACATATATTGTGATTTCCCCCCTTATTTCTATTATTACTGGCTATATATCACTTTAAATAATTTTCTTGCCTTTCCTGCTAATTGCACCTCTCTGTATTTGCCAGTTTCTCCATACTAGCTTGTTCTCCTCCAGTGTATTGACTTCTGGCAAGAATTCCTCATAGCAAAACAAACATCCTCATGCTTACACTGAAACACAAGGCATCCAAACGAGGATCAATTAAACAATTATAATGCTGAATTCATAAAGCCACCCTTAATCCCAAACACACTTAGGAATAATCATATTCACCATGAACACAAAATGCACTAAAATTGTAAGCCTGAGTTAGAATACATTTTACTGAATTCTTAATTTAATTTTACAGCAGAAGACCACTATTACTGCGTGAAGAAGAGTGTGCTGGCTTTACCTTACTAAATGCAGGATACAATTTCCTTGCAATCAAACACAAGCCACCAAAAAAGAACTAATTCTTCACACATTCTGTACTGAAGAGCAACCTTTAAGAAAATGATTTCCCAATATTCCCTAAGGGTTCCCCAAATGCCACTTCATGAGCATAATTAGAGAAATAGTACAAAATGCCTCAAGGTCAGACACTGAAAAATATACAAGAGAATTAAAATTTCTGGTGGTGAAGAGGATCAATGAGGATATGAGACAGGTCTAAAACCATAAACTTCTGTTGCGTCATCTACATTTATTGTACATTACATCTAAAATCGTACAAGTATGTTGGCTTTTGTAAGTTTAAGTTGACCAACCAAAACCTTAATCTTTCATAGAAAGTGCAAGCTTCTCAGGATATAAAAGCATACTTAGGCAAAGTTTGGTGTTTGGAATATGTGAATAACCAAAAGGACAAGAGTGGAAAGCTGCACAAAAGATGCAAAGGTGTTCATTGAATAAATAAAAAGAGAGGTAGTGGCTGAATTCCAAGCTTTTTTATCCTTGCCTTTGTCTTTGTTTGTGGTCAGCTAAAATAGTTAATTTTAACTTCATTCTGCAGTTCCTTGCCTGAAAAACATCACTCACTGATTTTCTTTATGACTTGATAATAGAATGAAGAGTTTTCAATGCATCAGTATTCTGTAATCAATACATTGGCCTTTCCATCACAAAGCAATAATGGCACATTTAGAGAGCAGTACATTCAATTCTGGTTTTGTTGTTACACAGAAACCCTCATGAAAATGAAAATAATAATAAAAACCCAAGTTATAAGTAGACATGGAAAATAAGCATATATCTTTTAGGCACAGATTCCTATGTTTTTGAAGAATGTAACTATGCCAAAAATAATATTTTTAACATCACAAATGAGGAATATTACTTCCATTTCAAAAGAAATGCCTCCTCCAGTGCTTTCTCCAAACATTCAAATCCCAGCTTCATAAAAACAAATGGCATCCCTCATTTCTTCAAAATTGCACATTTGATATCGAAAGGTTTGCTGTTCTAACAAGATACAAGCACTTTGAAATCCCACAATTATGTATTCATGTGCCAGAAGTCAGACACAACTTTTTTCGCAGATGTGGGTGAATATAATAAATATATTTATAACTCTAAAATTTCAAGACCTTGCTTTTGAAGCATGAAAAAAGCATAATGGCAGATATTAAAGGCCACTGGAAACATCACAAAACCATTGTAAAGGCGAAATCTTATTCCCTTGGCATGTAATCTCCAGAGTCATTTGCAACCACTTTTAGTAGCAACAAGATACTAACTCATTTTTCAGTTATGTTTGCAGTCTTATTTACACAGTGAAGCTACAGGTGATTTCTTACAAAGAGTTTAAAGAATAGCTCCAACGGCAAGTAATTGATGTTTCAATCCAAATTACAAATATTTTACATTTCAAATAGCTTAAATGTATGAAATTCAACATATATCAGAGGAAAACTTCGCACATCCTGCTTCCAAGTGGTAAACTGAACACCACAACTGAAGCTGCACGCAGTAGTCATTCACATACAATTAACCAGCCAACTAATTTAAGGACTATAAAAACCTATGTCTTAAAGTGACTTTTCATTACCAAAATGACTCAGTAAAAAGAAAATGAAGAGCTATTTATCATTAATAATTGAAATGGTATTGAATTTACCAGACTCCAAGGGCCAACTTATTTTTTTATAAAGTTTTACTAAGAATGTCCCTGAGGCATTCTTCGTTTTTCTTCACTTGACTGCTAGTTGCTAGGTGGCAGTCACATGCACCTAGATCTCACAGAGCAACATTTAGAAGGAAATGACATTAGCTTTCAGTTCATCAGTGAAGATATATTTGGAATTTCTTACATAGCAGCATTTAGTGTCACAATTATTCAGAAGTGAGATCTTCCCTATCACAGATCATTTAAAATAACACAATGGTATGAGGTCTCCTGAAAAAAAAGTCTCAGTTTGTTTCGTATACCACTTAGGAAAATAGTTAAGTATATATTTGATAGCAGCTATTTAGCATAAGAAGACTTCTAATATGCATATGTAGAGGGTCTAGCAATAACATTTACATCAGACATTCTCAACAGCGTGTATATATTTAGCAATATGATATGAGATGATCACCATCAGCAATTTGAATTTGACATTTAAGAAGACATTAATAGCAACACTAGAAACATGACAAACCTTGGGCAACAATAATGGAAAAGTAAAATGATGCTGTTATAATTAGGTTTCCAAAAATAAGCCCATCTTTCAGTCCCATCTTTCTGCCACTGCACCTATAAGCCCTCCATGAAGCAGTACAAAATTTTTTGACTATTAAACATGTCACAAGTATGGCAGTTAAAAGCAACAAGACTAGAGTCCCTCACATTACTCAGTTTACTTTGCCTGGGTACTAATATATCAGTTTACTCCTGCACAACTGTGACAAAAAGGCCTTCACTGAACACTGCAGGATGATACCTGCTCACACGCATTTTTCCCCTGTGTGGATTTATGTATTGACAGAGCATGTTGAGGATTTAACTTCCTAAAGTACCGGATTCAACCAGATGAACGTTACCACGGTTAAAACACAAAATAATTTCAGAATATGTGAAATAATGAAGGTTACTTATCAAAATAAACTTCACAAACCTGCAACGCTGAGCATCCGTGAGGCCCGACATCCGCACTCTTCACCGCCATTTGGGGCTGCAGCAGCAGTAATCGTACAGCAGTATTTGGCATACAACACAAAAAATAGGCCCATCAAAGTATTAGCACTGTACATTGCCCCCACAAAAATGTCCTACCGACAGCAGGCCAAACACGGAGAACATTCAAAGCCTTTTGAGGCTTCAGGAGGCTACAGACACTGCCTGTGGGATCCTGACCTCTGGCAGGAAAACGTAAGGAGATTTTGCTGATGGGGAAAGTCCTTGAAGAAACGGTTGTCCAGACGAGGATTTCCACCTTCTGTACAATATGGTCTATGCCACTATGAGCCTAGGAAAGCTTCTGATCCATTTTTAAAAAAAAAAAAAAAAAAAAAACCTGGGCTGACACAGTGTCCAGTGATCCCTTCCATGACTGCCATTTTAAGGAGATAGTGCATCCCCCTCAAAATGGAGGGCAACCTCTGTTTCTGCGAAGCTGCTGAGAACCAGCAGTGAAACCATCTGCAGCACGGTAAGACACTATCATGGAGAATTTGGAAGACTCCTCCTCAGATTGCATCAGGTTTGGTTAGAAACAAGCACAATAAAATTCTCATGTAAAAATTTAAAGGGGCATTGGCACTTATAAAATGCTTCCAGTAGGGGATTTGGGAGCATTTCTGAAATGCTGACTGACAAAAACTCCCCGTACGTCAGTGAAAGGGCCTGCTAAGAATTCACCGATCCAGCAACCTGCACCCCATGAAATGGCAACCAGCGTTTTCATCCTCGGTGTTAGCGTGGAATGAAGCCCCAGAAATGAAAGCACACTTGTTTGATTTAACTTGGTTTCCTAATCTACTCTCAGCAAATACTAAGTACAAGGCAGCAGCTACTCTGAACCTGCAATTTATCTGGATTATCTACTCTCTTTACAAATATCTCCTACTTCACTAAGAATTAACTTTTATACATGGAGTTGCCTTGTTCATCCTGCACTCAATTAAGAGCAAGAGTTAGTATCTCCCAACTGCAGCTGTGTCATGTAGTGAGAAACAAGAGCAGATGATTCACTACAAACCAACAGCCAAGTACGAACAAGCTAAACAAAAAATAAAATGTTAAAAAGAAATTAAAAAAAAAATCTCTTCACTTTTTTCTTGTCTCTTAATGTTTCCTCCCCTCAGCTGAATCAAATGACATTAAAATTTCAATTTTTGAAAACATTTTATATTAAAATTGGGAAATGAAGATTATTGTGGAAAATATGAAATTTTATCTGCTGATAGTAATCTTAGCTTTATCAATAAACAGGTACCTCTCGGTGCACTAAAGCTGGTGTTTATCTCCCATCTAATTCTGCAAAACAGTTCAGCATATTCTTAACTTTACTCTTTATCTGAATCTCAGCAAAGGCAATGAAATACAAATATTGCACCAAAGATACACTGTATCTTGGTGCTTTGCAGAAGAGGGATCCACATCAGACATTTCAATGCTTTGCTCAATATTATTAATACGTTCTCTAAATAAAAACTAGTTAGTTTGCTGCCATATCACACTCACTCTCCTTTACAGAGAGCAGGGATGACTGAACACACCATCTTTTAATAAAAATAAAATAATAATAAAAAAAAAAGGCAATGAATTCTTTGTTGGTTCACTGTCCAGTTTTGCCCACATTGCTCAGTTTTGTCCATGAGGTTTTAAAATCACCATAGCAGTAAGGCTGAGGGGCCAACGGCAAAAAGACTCGTATGTTGAGAGCAAAGCCTTTTTTTTTTTTTTTTAATAAAGGTCTAAGCCTTTCATTTCTCAGTCTTTCAAAATACTTCCTCATCATCTGTCATAGAAATAGGAAACTACCTGTTCCTACAAACATGCACAATTAGGAGTAGCAAATAACAGAAGTACACAAGCGGTACCTGAAGCCAATCAATACAGTTATTCTTTTCAAGGAACAATAAGCAAATAGCAGTGCAGTTAAAACAAAAAGCAGCCTCCTCATAACCTGCGAGTAACCAACTGTGGATACTGTATGACACTTACATGGCATCTAGCTATGCCGAAGTGACTGCAGACTGTCATTTTTCCTTAGGGGTGTATGCTACAGAGGAACTGGGCAAACATTCAGCTCTGTGAAAATCAAGAAGCTTAGCTCATCTCACTCTGCTCTAAAGACTAGCTATTAAAGGAGCCATGTTATTTAAAAGTGCTTGCCTCTTTCAGAGGTGTTCTGAAGGAGGAAATAGTCCCTGAAAGCAGGAGGGGGACGAGATTGAGTGGCAAGGTTTTGGGGAGGGGACCTACTGCAGTCCAGATTGTGCTGCAGCATGTTTTTCAGACAGGACCATGCTTCTGTGCTGCCAGGGCACAGTAGCAGCAAGCCACAGAGTGCAAATTCACAGGGCGACTGGGATAGACTCCTTTTATTTTTCTGTGGAGAAAGCCCCTACAGCTGCTCAGGTTTACGAGTCTATTGTAGTGATTTTTTCTTCACAGCTATTGCACAAATGTGCACAGTAAGCATACTGAGGCTCAAATAAGAGCAGGACAAGTTCACTCTCATATCCCACTGGGTAGCCCAAAAAGTAAATAAATAGCAAATACACTGCAAGTCAGCACTAAAACCTTCACTTTCACTGATACTGCAACCATCAATGTACATGTTTAACTAATACGACCATGCCCTACAGACATTCCAAGTGCAAGGAAAAAACCTTATAGAACAAGAGATTGAGGTGGGTCACAAAATCAGATACCACACCACAGTAACTCAAGCTATTCTGTCACTACAAATGCCTTCAGCTGAATGCTAAAGAAGATGCAAAATAGGATGCAGGTTTTTAGAAGACCACAGGTATTAGACATCAGTGCTGCAAACAAAGGCTGAAGTTATAGTTTAAGGCTGAGCTATTCTCATGGTCTGCCACCAACAGGGGAT
The DNA here is from genome assembly GCF_965183815.1 of Platalea leucorodia. NCBI lineage: Eukaryota > Metazoa > Chordata > Aves > Pelecaniformes > Threskiornithidae > Platalea > Platalea leucorodia. The sequence goes on along the minus strand of NC_138828.1, from coordinate 49,665,012 downwards.
AGCCCACTCTACCTTCCCCCTGCTCCAGCCAGCCATTCCTGCCCACCCCCCCATCTTCCCCCCGCGCCACTTTACTACCCATCTATCTGCATGGGGAGCTAATTTGACTTGCTAACCCAACAGCAAACTATCCCCTTTTCCCCCCTACCTGTTTTCTTCTGGGTTATGTTTTTTGGCAGCAGTGAACTGTTAGCTCAAGATTGGTGCAAGCCTTAGAGCGCGACTCTACCCCAAGATTTAGGGTAGTAATGGGGAGAACAACTTTCCTTTCTTATCTTCTCCTGTCCCTGAGCACAGACTTCTTTGAAAATCTTGTCTATTACACTCATGTGGGGAGCTCCTCTATAATAGAAAGCATTTGAAGGCTTGTACAAAATCTTGTTCCACTTGCAAAAACTGAGCCCCTGCAAATTAGTGAACAACTTGTCTGTTCTAGTATCAGACCCTATGGTTTGCATTTCTTATACTGCCAGTGTAGGTGGGGCCTTTGTCAAAATTTTATTGACATAAGCAGGAACCGTACTTCATACCTAGTATTACCAACTAGCAGGACAAAGTAATAGGGTAATGTTTGATAAATGTAAAGCCTTGGGTAGCCTGCAGGTCTGCTGAGCAGCTAGAAGCAGCAGTGTGAGCTGCTCTGAAACTGTGGGTGACAAGCTTGAGAAGCAGTTACGAGTAAATGGCAAGCTAGAAACTAAAGGAAAGCCACCCTAAAACAGTATCCTCAAAGATACTAGAAGTATGAGGTTTCTGTTTAGATCTATGCAGCACCGCAGTTATTTGGGAAGCAAGCAAAGTTCAGCTGGGTATCTTCATTTTCTAGCACACCACCCGCCTTTATTTGCAAACAAAACCCAGTATTTTATTTTGTGCCAGTCATTGTACGCTCCTGGTCAGGTTTTGAAGCAAAAAGGGGAGTAATAATAAAGTAGTTCTAGAACTGGGATAATGAAATTGTAACTTCTCAGATATATGCCAATCATTTATGATTTGCTCTTAATACTTACTTTCCTTTTAGGATTAATCTTATATACTTCACAGATATAGACTTTGTGCAAGAAGTTTGGGTTTTGTTTTCTTTATTGTTTGAGGAAGGCAAAGCTAGCCAATTACAATGCTGATATGTAGTTCTCATCATTAGCCACAACCTCCACAGTATCTCTTTAGAGGGGCTCACAGGTAATCTGAAAGCATTTTGAAGCTGAAAAGTATTACTAATTGAAATGTTTCAAGGCTCACAGCTTTCCTTTAAGAATGCAAATTTAATCTTAGAATAAGTTACTTAATAATTATCTGAAATTTGAAGAGGATTTGTTCCTTCCTCCCACATCAACTTGAAAGCTCAAAGCATAAACATATAGGTTCCAGTGCAAAGCGCCAAGGTCCTGGTTCCTCAAGATAGCAAGTAAGCCACCTTTCATTTCCTAACTCAGTATTTTCCAACCTTGCCATCCACACCAATACTGACTTTGGATTAGGAAAGGCCAGGACTGAGCAGAACAGCAGTAACAGTAAAAAGAGATGCACCAAACACTGCATCAGCAGCTGCTGTGGATTAAATAGTGAGAAACTTCTTTAAAGTTAATCCTGCAACCAGCCCTGCTCTTGCTGAAGCCAGTACATAAAACTCTCACAGGACAGCCTAAGCACAGCTTTTCCCCTCTGTCTGGTGACACTTATTTCACCCAAGACAGGGTCTATATGGAAATCCGTGGTCCCATAAGTCAGTACATTTTCCAGCAGGGCACTGAACTGAAAGGCAGTTTAAGGGTTTGTTTTTTTTTTTGTTTGTTTCCTGAAAAGGAATGGAGCCTGTCCCATAACCTCAAGTCTTCACTGAGACTAAACCAAACTAACAAAAAGGTGACTATCAGCTGGAGGAGAAAGTAGGGATGGATAGGAAGGCTGGAGGAGGGAAGACATTGCTGCTCACATCTCCCTGAAACTCCAGAGGTGCCCCAAGCCTTTCTCCTGCTCTCCCCTTTAAACCAGCATATATTGCTTCAAAAATATGTCTAGTTGTCAAGCCACTGGTCTGAACCAGAACTAGGCAGTCTGGTCCAGTCACAGATGAACCCAAGCCAAAAGCACTGCTGGGTCCAGTGAGACGGTAAAGAGGCGCCAAAAAGGAGCCCAAGTCTGGGGTGAGGAACAAAACAACACAACTCACTGACTAACCAAGCAACGAAAAAAGCCCATGGGGAAGAAATAAGGAAGCAAAAAACCAGAGCAGATATGAAGGAGAAGGGATAGGAAAATCAGGAAGATTTCAGAACAAGACGTGGAAAAAGGCACGCAACGTTCAGGCCATTTTAAGTGAGCTTCCAGCATGAAGTACGTTGGGCCGCATCCCTCCACTTGGGGGTTGTCCCCTCATGCCAGTAAGAAAGGACAACGCAGTTAAAATGCAATCAGGGAGTTAAGCACAGCTCAGAAATACACAACCTGCTGCCCCTTAGTGAAAAATCACCCTGCCCAGTACCACACTGCTAAGGAGAGAGTATAAGAGAAAACTGTAACCCAGATGCAAGAGGTGGGAGAAAGGCGGGGAAGGTGTTTGCTCTTCCTGCTGTATGCTATCTGGCAAGTACTTTGTTCAATATGAGGAAAAAACAGCAGTTATTTTATTTCATTTTCTTTATACAGATGGTATTTTTGTATTAAATTAATGAATGCATAGCACATTAAGATATTAAATGTAAACTGCATACATTGAAGAGGTTTTAACTTGAGGATGTATTGCTATTTTCTTCTCATTTCAAACATATTTTAAGCATATTTCTAAAATAAATACAGGCCAGCTCACTGTGCTACAAGTAATTATACAAACTCTAAAACAGCACCTTGTTCCAGCTACTTGGATTTGTCCTTTTTTTTTTTTTTTTTTTTTTTACAACCATGATTTAAAGAAATCAAACACAGACAAATCCTGCCAGAAAATGTTTTCATAACAGAGACAAGTAATGCCTACACCAAGCACATCTGAAACAAAAGCTCGTCATCAATGCCTCTCTCGGCTATGCTAGCCACCCTGAGAAACAGCATGTACCACACAAAGTAGCAGCATAGTGTCCATGGATCACCATTAGATAAACTTGTACATCCAGATACTTCACCCTTATTACAGAACAGCAACATGAACTTCAACTTTCATCCTCCTTCTCCTCCTCCTCCTCCATGTGCTACAACCCTCCACCCTATCCCAGGCAGCCAGCTGAATCAGAGTTAAACCAGGATTTAGCTCAGAAGGGTTTTTTTGCACTGAAAAGCTTTAGGGACATAACTTAGTTTGAACTGCCAGTATAGTGGAGATAAGACTTTCAGGGCTGGATATAACTGTGAGTGCAGGAGAAAACGTAACACGCAGAAGCTCAGCTTCTCTCTGCAAGCACCTGTTTTAAGTCACTGGAGGGCCCCTACAGCAAATTCACTACATTTAAGGAGGACAGGGTAGTACTTCTTTGGCTGAACTGACAAATGTTAATGTGTGTGGCCACTGTCAGTATCTTCTTGCATAGCCAATGAGGTTTTTTCTTGGTTTAAAATACCGCCATGAAGTTCCCAGGGAAAATAATAATGTGAAATAGTTGATAAAATACTTACCACTTAGAGATTATGATTTGTTATAAAAAACGCAAGAAACAGATGAGCATGCGATGGTAGACTAGTTTTCCTAATAGAAACGGGAAAAAAGTAATGACACCTCTAAATAAACACATTTATGCCAATAAACATTCTACCATAGATACGATTATACTAGCAGCAGCAGAAGCAGAACTCAGTTAAAACTACAGAGGCAAAAATGCTTTCACTGAAATAATAGATGCTTCTGCCACTGTGAACAGGCGGCACAGCTTGCTGATACACCTCTGCTGACAAACATTTTGGGAAAAGTAAGCCCGTAATGTGTGTTCCTGTAAGAGCCATGGTCTACCAGAAGTACGAGCAAACAGCTTATAGGTTTTTTCATTATATCCTTAACATGTTTTATGCAATAATTCTGAACTTAGAACCTCTCACAAGAACTGATCCACTGTTTCATTCTGGAAATCCATCTGCAGTAGCCAGTTAGGATCTTTTACAGTTAAAAAAAGGTGCCATGGTTTTAACATATTCTTGGTATTTACAAACTTTAAATTTGTAAGCAAAATGCTGTTACTCCACATAGTAACAAGTGCATCATTTTACAGTACTGATGTAAATTTACACAGGCCACAGATTCTTCAACCATTTTAAGATTGTTTTATGCTATATTCAAGAATCCAGTGTCTGCAATTCCTCTCACAGCTCTACAGCATGAAGAAAAATATTGTCTACTCAAAATATTTCAGCTGACTAGTCTGACTTTCTGACTAGTCAATTTTTTATACCTATTCATGCAGGAATTTTGGCATTACACAAAACGCCTTTTAGAAATGATGAAAGGAAAACATTTTTCTCATCCTTGGAGACCTACACATTTAAATTCTGTTCATTACTAATGAATGTAATTTTTATTAACCATTTTCCACTCATGTTATCAAAGATCATTTATTTTATTGGCTACAGATGTGAGTTTTAACATCTTAACATATAAGTTGCAGGTTTTAACATCAGTTACGGACAAGTATGAAAACTACTACTCAGATTATGTTTAAATTTTACTCAGAAATATAGGAGAAATATGCCTTACCAGGATCAGGCATATCCCATTATATTTAGATTTCTAAGTCTCTTGGGGTTAAATTGTTCAATATTCTCTAAGGGATGGCAAGGACTACTGCTTTTACTGCATTTATTGTCACAAATATTACACCCATTTGTGATTTGAAATGCAGACACACTTGTAACCTATTGCTACCCAGTAAAATTAGCTTGTGGTCAGCTGCCTAATAGTGTTGGTAGTATTTTATTATTCACATGTGACAAAGAAAATAATGACTTGAAACATCCTTTTGTTTTATGTGAAGGAGTTTAAAATATTCCCATTACCCTGCTTCTTGCAAAACTGCTTTCCAAGTCCTTCTTTCAAGAATGTTTCATGACAGAAAAAAACCAAATGCATTTGAGTGCTTGCGGTCAATTATGAAGTATGAAAGACAGAAGGGGATGTCTCAGAACAACAGTAAATTGGCTTTTTCCCCTTTCTCAAGGCTTTCACAGAATGAAAAGGATAACAATCCTCAAATGCTGACCATCTGAACGGTACCTGCAATTAACATCACCATAACCCATAAAGTAAATAAACAAACATTTTGTTACCTTATGATTTCAAGAGTTCCCGACCTGAGGAGGACCAAGCAAAGTATTAGACACATTAAACACAAACATCTGTTCCAGGGAACTCTACTCCAGTAGACAGCACTTCAAAGTTTACGTATGTTTGTAATAAATATATGAAAAAAGGCAAAAAGCTGATTGCTAGTTTCAAATACACTACCTCTTTAAAAACCGATGTACTCTTGTAGGCAAGTGAAGACCTGCTAGTGCTGTAGCTGTAAAAATCACAGGGAATTTGTCTACAGAAGCAATGCGTCTCGGTCATAATCTCCTTCTGAAACATGAAAATCTAAAGGTGCTTATTTCTGATTTTATTGCATTTTAAATATTAAGTTATTACAGCAGCTCTTGGCATTCCTGTGCTGGAGCTGTCATTTCCACTATGCACTCTGTTTCTCAAGCATTCATAACTTAGCAGTTTTAATTCACATCTGGCTGAAATTTGGTATACCAGTCAGCTTGCATACACATTTTCTCTGAAAAGGTGTGGGGGCAAAAAGCTTCAGATTTCTTCCAGCTTGTTAACTTTAAGAGTCTAAACTATTTTAATAAATGCTAATAATATTTCAATTTATAATAATATTTTAATATTTAACGTCTCAGTCTAACAGTCTGGATTAGTGGTTTCCAACCTAAACTTTACCAGAGCTACGCTGGCCCTGTGCCTTCTTAGGTAGCTCTGTACCGCAGTGTGGAGCTGTAGGCACCACGGCGTCTTTGCCGAGAAATGTGAGCACAATAGAGATGAATGCTCTCAACTAACTAGTTCACGCTATCTTGGAATACTTCTGGGGGGCATTGATCCCAATTTTGCAACGGGAGCTGAAAACTCGACACATTCAGACTTCAGATCCCACCTGTGACCTCCAACATGTTTCTTAACTTTGTTGAGTTCAGGTTGCACAGGGAACTTGAGCTGTCCCTTAATACACAAGCATTATGACAAAGTCTAATTACACATTCCTCAAATAACTCTAACATACCCCCAAAGTTCGAACACGTCTATAATATGTTCCAATAACGTCCATCACTTTTGTCTTAGAAAGTGAGTCCATTAAGCTCACTGGAATGCTAGGTATAGTCTGAATGACGTAAGGACTCCTGTCTTACGAGATTGCATCTGAATTACTTTCAGGTTTTCTGTTAATAGACACACAATAGCTTACAATAGTAGAAATATTAAGTATGGGTATCTGAAGTTACAGGAAACTAGCAGTAGTATCTTTTATGGTCTTCTCTTTGGCATGACTCAGGAAATTACAAGAATAAAATACCAGAGAAACAAGTATACGCAGCTAAAACGTACATAAAATTTATACGCATTGATTTGATACCGGTTTGCTTATACCACAGATATGTAATTACACTGATTCTATAAACACTGTATATAGTATCAATTTTAAATTCTAAAATTTTCTATGCATTTTTTTATAGATGAAGCTTTGGTTCCTTTTTGACACAGTTATGTTCCCCTACATCAGCACATCACCTTACGCTACATGTAAAGGAATGAAGTAAGTTCACCATGTGCCAAAGACGAGCCGGCAGGGGAGAAGACTGGCCTGGCTGAACAGAGAGCTTTGGCTGGAATTCAGGAAAAAAAGGAGAATTTATGACCTTTGGAAGCAGGGGCAGGCAACTCAGGAGGACTACAAGGATGTCATGAGGTTATGCAGGGAGAAGATCAGAAGGGCCAAAGCCCAAATGGAACTTAGTCTGGCTACTGCTGTAAGAGACAATAAAAAAATGTATCTGTAAATACATTAGCAACAAAAGGAGGGCGAAGGAGAATCTCCATCCTTTATCGGATGTGGGAGGAAACATAGTGACAAAGGATGAGGAAAAGGCTGAGGCACTTAATGCCTTCTTTGCCTCAGTCTATTAAATAGTCAGACCAGGTGTTCCTGGGGTACCCAGCTCCCTGAGCTAGAATACAGGGACAGGGAGCAGAACGAAGCCCCCATAATCCAAGGGGAAATGGTTCGCAACCTGCTACACCACTTAGACACACATAAGTCTATGGGGCCAGATGGGATCCACCCAAGGTACTGAGGGAGCTGGCGGAACTGCTCACCAAGCCACTTCCCATCATCTATCAGCAGTCCTGGCTAATGGGGGGGGTCCCAGTCAACTGGAGGTTAGCAAATGTTGCATCCATCTACAAGAAGGGTTGGAAGGAGGATCCAGGAAACTACAGGCCTGTCTGTCTGACCTCAGTGCCAGGAAAGGTCATGGAGCAGATCATCCTGAGTGCCATCACACAGCACATACAGGACAACCAGGGGATCAGGCCCAGTCAGCATGGGATTAGGAAAGGCAGGTCCTGCTTGACTAACCTCATCTCCTTCTACGACAAGCTGACCCGCTTAGTGGATGAGGGAAAGGCTGTGGATGTTGTCTACCTGGACTTTAGGAAAGCCTTTGACACCATTTCCCACAGCATTCTCCTGGAGAAACTGGCTGCTCATGGCTTGGACAGGTGTACGCTTCACTGGGTAAAAAACTGGCTGGATGGCCACACCCAAAGAGTTGTGGTGAATGGAGTTAAAGCCAGTTGGCGGCCGGTCACGAGTGGTGTTCCCCAGGGCTCAGTATTGGGGCCAGTTCTGGTTAATATCTTGATCAATGAGCTGGATGAGGGGATCAAGTGCACCCTCAGTAAGCTTGCAGACGACACCGAGTTGGGCAGGAGTGTTGGTCTGCTGGAGGGTAGGAAGGCCCTGCAGAGGGATCTGGACAGGCTGGATCGATGGGCCAGGACCAACTGTATGAGGTTCAACAAGGCTCAGTGCTGGGTCCTGCACTTGGGTCACAACAACCCCATGCAATGCTACAGGCTTGGGGAAGAGCATCTGCAGAGCTGCCCAGCAGAAAAGGACCTGGGGGTGCTGGTTGGCAGTCGGCTGAATATGAGCCAGCAGTGTGCCCAGGTGGCCAAGAGGGCCAATGGCATCCTGGCTTGTATCAGGAATACTGTGGCCAGCAGGACTAGGGAAGTGATTGTCCCCCTGTACCTGGTACTGGTGAGGCTGCACCTGGAATACTCTGTTCAGTTTTGGGCCCCTCGCTACAAGAAGGACCTTGAGGTGCTGGAGCGTGTCCAAAGAAGGGCAGTGAAGCTGGTGAAGGGTCTAGAGCACAAGTCTTATGAGGAGTGGCTGGGGGAGCTGGGGTTGTTTATCCTGGAGAAAAGGAGGCTGAGGGGAGACCTTATTGCTCTCTACAACTACCTGAAAGGAGGTTGTAGCGAGGTGGGGGTCAGTCTCTGCCCCCAAGTAACAAGCGATAGAACAAGAGGAAATGGCCTCAAGTTGCTCCAGGGCAGGTTTAGGTTGGATATTAGGAAAAACTTCTTCACTGAAAGGGTTATCAAGTATTGGAACAGGCTGCCCAGGGAAGTGGTTGAGTCTCCATCCCTGGATGTATTTAAAAGACGGGTAGACGTGGCACTTAGGGACATGGTTTAGTGGTGGATTTGGCAGTGCTAGGTTAATGGTTGGACCTGATGATCTTAAACATCTTTTCCAACCTAAACCGTTCTATGATTCTATGTGGAAGAGCACCACAACTTCACAAAATTTGCTTCCTGTGTGGTTTTCTCTTCTTGATTTTAAAAAACAAGAAAGAAAATAATCTCATTACCCTAAATTAAGAGCTATATGACAAAGAAACGCAGAAGGAAAGGCATAATTTGGATGTCCCTAGAGCTGGAAGTGAATCTGTGGAATCAAGAGTTAGTAAAGTGAAGATAACTGCTGTCTTAAGAAAAGGGGTACAACTGCTCCAGGTCTGTCAGGACCACACTGAAAAGGGTTCCCCCTGACAGCCCCATATAAAAACCACCAGGGAGAGAAAAAAACCACAGAAATCCAGATCTAACTGGGATGGTAGTGTAAAAAATACTCTGAGACAGGCATGCTGTAGTTAAGTTTGCACTGTTATGCTGGGAAGTGTTAATGGCTTCTGTCAAACACAAATTAGTTTAGAGCAGACAGGTGTGTCCCTGCAAGGGCCTTTGTTTTACTCTTTCCCTCTTATCCCTGCCATGAGCCTGAGGCTCAACGCTTACATCTGTACTAACTCAACAGGAGCAGTTTAGTGCAAGCTTGAGTGCAAACACTGGCATATAATCGTCAATAACTTGTAATTGATAGTGTTTTTCCTGCCTTAATTTTGGGCTCTGACAAGCAGTGCTCTCCCAGATAACACCCACGCAATTCAGGGAAGGGTATGGACCAGGGACTGCTCCCAGCAGGTCATACGAATGAGGCTCCCTGGCTGTCGGTGAAGGGCACGTGCACATCAGTGATGTCTGTGCCTTGACAGTCAGAAAACGGACCTTGGCTTGTTCCCTTTGTTAGTGTAGGCAAAGACTATGCCATCTGTCTCTCTTAACTCCGCAATCTACTTTTACTCTCTACAGTGAAAAAGAAAGGCACATAGCTGGTCTCTTCTTTCCCTTTTCATTGCCCTCTTCCACCACATCACAGGATTTGGGAAACCTGAGAAAGGAGGGACTGCTTCATGGCTATAGCTGCTAGCCAGCAGCACACCACTCTACAGCTGCAGGCAGTTCTCAGCAGGCAGACAGAACTGATACTTTCCAATACTTCTCAAGTATTACTGCTTTGCCAGGCTTCTGGATTTATCAACACCCATGGCCTTTTACCTGCTGAATTCTAGGACACCTTTTAACAATTTCTGGCGGCAATCAGGTATAATGTTAGACAGTCGCTGCATTATAGTCATGAACACAAGTGGAACATCAGCCAGCTGAGTGTAGGGTAAATGGCTAAAAGGCAAACCTACACACATGCATGCATATGCTGTTTCAGACTAACACAGCTTAGTCTACAGATTACGTTAATCAAGTTTATAATTTCTATACAGACTATACCCAGTAAACCTACTTCCATGGAACTATAGTAATTCGCAGTCTGCTAAAATAGGACCCACAGTTTCATATTTCCTAGTAAAGACCCCCGTGTATTTTATCACATACAAGTTTAATATTTGACCACATTTGGCACAAGAACACACATGGAAACTCCGCCCACAGATAAAATTGCATGCAAAAAGACAGGAAAAAAAAATAATCAAAGAACAGATTCTAGCACAAGCGCTGCTCTATGCTGCAGAGAGAAACTAAACACTCAGAAAGACCGATTGTTACCTGTTATTTTATGGGGTACAGTTGCGCTACAGGAAACAAAGGCAGACAATATACAAGCGAGATGAAGAATGCTCAGCTCTGCCCAGCTTCACTGAGATCACTGCAAGCAAAACCAATTACCTCAAAGGCAAAAACATAACTTTGTCTGATATAGGTTTTTATTTTTATTCTTTTTTTCACCTCACGTAACTGGTTCTGCTGCCATAGCTCTGATCAGCAGTAAATTAGGATTAGGTAGAAAGGACTAGGATGAGGGGGTAATGTAAAAGCTGGAGGGCAGGAATGAGAAAAGAGAATTGATAAATAATACACAGGTCTCTTCTGTGAAAAGCTGGCAGAGCTGCTGAGGAATAACTGGAAATACTATCCAAATTCCACCGACAGAAAAAATCATCTGGGGAGAAGGGTTTCCATCCAGGGAGGAACTGACTGTCTGAAAAGTCTGTTTGAGACTCCTTGACCTCAGGGGAGAAAGAGAGTGGTAAATACTGGGGTCTCACACAAATGAGGAGTAGCAGGGCTAGCAGAATAAGACTATTTGAAATGCTCTGAAGATGCCTATTTAATATCATGAATCTTACTGTACGTTTTGGAGAAAGGACAGCTGTTAAAAAGAAACTCTCCTGGCAATGAAATACGTGCCCGGCTCCATAAACCAAAATGGCTGATGGAGGAGCAAAAGAAAAGGAAAACAGGGGAGAAAAAGAAAAATTTTGAGGTATTTCTAGGCTATGAAAAAGACTCAAATATTGACGGTGCTTTCGGCACACTCGTCAAGGAACAGTGAGATCCTCTTCAGCACAAGATCCATCAGCTCACTGCTTGTCTCTTGGTTGATGGGAAAGATCTTAACATTCAGTATCATTACAAGACAATGGACAGGCATATCTGTGCCATGACCTTCCTGGAGTTATCTGATGAAAAAGCGAGTTAGACAGAGGGAGAAGGCAGAATTAGATTTTCAATCTCTGACTCTATGTGTCTGCCTTCAAAAGGCTTGTCTTCTGGATGGGCACATGGAAACACACACACATACGGATAATCCTCCTGTTTTATGGCAGAACCTGATTTAAGCACCAGGAGAGTGCTGAGGAGGAAGCAAGAATAATTAAACAGAAAGAAAATGTAAGAAAACTCTTTATACTACAAAGGAGAAGGGCACTTCCATCATATAGGCAAGTAGATCAATAGGGCAAGTCTGTGAGGAACAAGGGGAACTTGGCATGAGTGAAAAGGGAGATTCTCTCTCCATCTGGATGATGCTTCATGCTGAGTACACACTCTGACTCTACAACCAACTAAAGACCACACTAAAACATTGCTGGCAGCTGGTAACTTTAAAACCCTACCTGACTGAAGTAAAAGGTCTCAGAAAAGTACTGTGTACCCAGGGGTAATATGCTTTCTTACTGCTATAAAAGTTGTGAGGAGACAGAACTATGAGATGCTTTCCAGCTCCGAAGACAGAGGTGATGACGGGAAGAAGAACCCTGCTCTCTTCTTGGGAGATCACCTATGTATTGAAGAATAAGAGACCATCGGTCACAAAGTAGAAGTTAAATATATCTACCTTCAAAAAGGCAACATTTAATCAAAACTTAGGAACAAAAGGTATAAAAGCCACGCTCTGCCATAAAACAAGTAATATTTGCTCCTTCAAAAAACAGGACTTATATCAATTGTGCTGAGATATTTTCCATAACCTCCAGGATGTTACCATTACAAAATGTGTCTTGATATGCAACTGATACTTTTCTGGTCCTTAATTTCATTGTATTGCATCTAGATATACCACCTCAGTCCACATGGTCTTCAAAAATCTTGCAGATGGTTGTTCCATCAGTGCAGATCTATCATGTGACTATGCTATGTATTTTTTTCTTTCTCTTCATCTTTTCTTATAAATCATTCCCTCTAGTCTCTAATCATTTTTAATGCTCTGCTATGAGTGTCAGCCAATTAACCTATATCTTAAGGTTCTCAAATTTGGATCCAGTTTTCCTGATATCGTCTTCCCTTGTATTTTGTACATTTGTTTTAGAATTCCCTTAATAATTATGCCAATGCCTGTACAGAGAGCACTATAAAAAGTACAACTAGCATTGAGGTCTTTTCAAAGCCAGAAAGTTAAAATTACACTGTTTGTTCCAAATCAGCGTAGTTTTACACCAAAGAAAGAAACCATTTTTGAATGAGAAAAGAAGGTTAAAAAGGAGGGAGGTGAAGATGGACAGTTGCGAGTACTCTGATTAATTACTTAAATTAATGTGCAATAGCTGAAATTTTACTTTTGTAAGCTTTTAAGGCATCAGTATTGAGTGCCCTTACAAAGCATAAGTGACATAGGAATTTAAGCATTAGTTACACATTTTCTAAACTATTTGTTTCCAGCTTAGCCACAGGCCTCCCGTGGTTTGAGTATCTTTATAAAAACATAAATACTCACATGTTAAAACAAATAGTGTCCCTGCTGCTAAGGCTGGAAGTTAGCTCGCCTGTCCTCATAGTAACTCAAAAACAGTTTAAGAAGTAGTGGAATAAAAGCTTGCATAAATAGAAAACAATGATTATCATTCAGAGATCCTTAAAGGCAGGTATATAATAGTCAACATTAAGTTCCCCTTAATATTCAATTTAGAGACATTTCTACATCTCCCAAGCCAAAGGATAAACTCTTAAGTACTAAAATTTGCCATTATTAGAAAAGTTCATTTCAATGTTCAGCCTCTAACTCGTTATCTGTAATTAAGAAAAATCAGATTTCAAAGCAACAAGAGGAGACTGTGATAAAGCTATCTGAAGTACTCTCTGGCAGGGATAAAACCAGCAGCGAGGTGGCTGTCATAAAATAGCCAAATGGCTTTTTCCACCTCCATCAAGGTCACTTTACTGATGATGTGCTCAATAAGATGATAATGCATTTAACCACTTTCCTTGCATCTGACTTCGACCTTATTGCAAATCCAAATGGCCTTGTTTAACTACCCTGGCCTTTCAACATTTCCCTGAACAAAGATAATTAAGGAGATATACTGCCCCCTACTATCACAGGAATTGAAAGACAAATAAACTTTTAAGAGCACAGCCAGGTGTCTATTGCATTAATGTACAATGTTTAAGCAGGGGGTAAAATGAAATAATGGTTAAATAATTATAAAAGGTTAACAAAGTTAACTTTGTTACATAAGGCAATTCTCTTTTATTTAAAAGAAAGAACATAAAAGGCTTTCCAGGCTACTTTTTACTACTCCCTGGACAACAGTCTTTTCTTTAACGCAGTTTCTGCCTAAAGAGGAAAAATGGTCTGCAAAAATTAACAACTCTGAAATTTCTGCAGATTTGGAACTGGCTATATTTCATACATGGGTACAATAATGTTTTATGAAAAAGCAGGCCTATATGATTAAACCAAGAGCTGCTCTAATAAGCACTTCTGTTCATTTTTTTTCCTTTGTGTGTGGTCAGCAACTATACTAGAGATGCAAATTAAAGTAGTTTAAAAATTAGTTTGGCAGTTATGACAATTTGGAAGCTTAAGGTAATGCTTTCTCATGATTTATACAATGATGAAAAATAACCAAATAATACCAGTCTATAATAGCAGTTACTGTCTTCTTTAATTTTTATTCATATATACTCTTGCATCCCAAAGCATTCTGCAGGACACTAATTCTTCTTCATAACAAGAAAAAAAAAAAAACAAACAACATGTCAATAGCACTTGGACTAATAACAACTGAAGCAGGATAAAAAGAATAAAAAAGCAGGCAAAGCAGTTGGATGTTCTTTTCGTAGTTGCATGCAAGAGATCTTATTTTAGATTAATCTTTTTTTCTTCTAAATCTGTTTTTCTTTTAAGCATCTTAGAAATATTGTTGTATAGGTCTGAATCCTCTGCAAGAGCCAGAAAGAGGCAGAACAGCTAGTTGTATCAGAAAGATAAAAACACAAAACTCACTGTTGACGTGATACTAGATATGTGAGCTTACTGCTACTGCAAAAATTGCTGTTCCTTTGCCACAGAAAACACAGTACCATCTACCATAAGATCTACCATAACGCAGATCTTCAGAAATGACAACAATATCTACATTTGCCATTTTGCCAGGCCACCATTACTTTGAGTTGTAGACACAGTTTGTCCAAATTTCAAAGCGCTCAGGTATTTGGCTAAATCTTTTGCTGTAACACTTCTTAATCCAGACTCAACTCCTGAATTCTGAATACACGAGAATTTAAACCTCCCGTAAATGCACCTACTACTACCGAACACAAAAATCAGTGCTTCTACCATCACTGATTACCACATCAAGTACCTGAAGTTTACAATGATTCATATATTATTGCTATGCAAATTCCTTTCTGCCGTATATAACAAGTCATAAATAAGCCTTTCAATCTGAGCTGGGTCTCAAAATTGTAACACTGTGTTTTGTTTCCCACCTAGATCCCACTAGAATGATACACTGTCTCCAGATATGAAAACTCTACCACCTTCTTACATTTAAAGGACTCGCTTCATAAACCATCTACTTTATAGCTGTTCACACAAAACAATTCTTTTGAAGTTTGGATAAATGGTTGCCCTAGCCAGTCCCAAAAGAAGACTACACACCTTGCTGTTACCCCCAGTGAGTTCTGAAGTTTTCCTGTATAATTGCACTTTCAATTCTTTCAATCTTAGGCAAAGAAGGTGAATGATTATTCATTCAGAGTATTTCAGCTGCTTACCTATTCTGTTCAGAGTTTAACATGGGTGAAGCTTTCTAAAGGAACACAAGTGCCAGTTCTTCCATTTGTCCCTAACATTTAAAAAGCTTAACTTACTCAAGTTAGAAAACTACAGAAGCATTTTATTAGTACAGTCACTTTATTTCATCCCGATTCCTTATTTTGTATAAAAATCTTCAAGTGTTCAAACCTAAAAGATGTATACATCTTCAAACCATTAGTGAGTTCACCAACTCACAGCATCATCTCTCTATACATCACTGAACACATGGAAGCCGTCTTGCTATTCTGAAATGCATAAATCTGTAACTACTTCTTGAGAAAGTCTTTCAAACCCACACAGAGTGAAGCCTATAGCCATATTTAGAACGAAATAAGCAGCAATAAGAGCTCTGTAGACATGCAGAAAAGACAGGAAAGCTAATGTCTTTTCTTATTTGGAAAACAATACAGTGCTGTATTATTTTCTGGTGTCACTGCTCAAATGCCTACGTTATACAAAGCGTACATATTGTGACCTTTTATTTTTCCTTGTTTAGTTCAACAAGTGAACTGGGATGCAAAACAAGTTACAGGAAGAAACGTTGTAAAGTCTGATCTCGTAATTGCTTATCAGATCATTTCAGTAACTTGGTAAGTCATGTTAAATCTTCACAGATGCACATCAGAAATGCAAGAATACAGCTCAAGACAAATTCTTTAAGTTGGGTCAGTTTGCATCACACACTGATGGGTGCTTAGCAGCATTCTTATTGCGGACCTTTAAAATGAACACATACCTGACATGACATTTTACATTTTTCTATAGCATCGATTATCAATTTTTTAGACAGCTACCATGTCAGCTGCTTTTCTTCAAAAGGAAAAAAAAAAAAAAAAGTATCCCATACTGCATGGAATGTATTACTTCACGTGTGCTCAATTCTACTGCAAAAAGGTTAGAAAGTAAAAATGACAAGTAAGCCAAAACCATTGAAACATTAAATGTTTTTGTAAAGGTTCTGCTGTTGTAGATTTCTTGTTAAATTGCAACATAGCCTTTTTATAACTCCTTGAAAGGAAAAAACCCTATACTGTGACATACATGAGGCCATTCTCCACATAGTTGCAGAGAAATTAATCAAAAAATTTTGTAACATAATTTGTAGTTACTGAGCTGCTTGACAGTTTTGAGCCCCAATCTGATGGATGAAAAAAATGGTAAGCTAGATTTTCTGTTCTGGTTTGAACTTTCCCCTTCTCAGGTTTTACTCAAATACTTCCACCTGAACTTACTGAGAATATATGAAAAGATTTCCCTTTTGGAAGAAAAGAGGGAAAAGTGAACTACGTTGGCTATCCGCACACCACCAAGTTGAGGGAAATAAACCTGGCCTATTTAGTACCATTATGCAAATGTACAAATCCTTATCTTAATGATAGCCTGTATTTAACACCAGGCAATCAGATCCTTGTATCTATTAAGGAATTAATACACTTGCTAACGGATAGGGAACTCTTGCCATCTTCAGTAACTTTTCCACACATTTTTAGTGAATTTATTCTGCGGATTAGAGAGCTTAGGAGAGAAGGTGCTTCCCTTCGTCTCCCTCCATTGTTCTCCACCTTCAAAGCTGGTAACAAACAGATCGAGAGCAGCTCAGTCTTTGTCTGAGGGTCTGGTACTTCACATCCTAAGTTTCTCTCCCCATCGCTGAAATATCGGAAGGCAAGGTTTCTGAAAGCTTTCCACAGTAACGGCCAGAAGCCAGGCACAAAGTTAACAAAGGGGAGCCACCACCGCAAAGTGTCAGGTTTGTTTACTGGAGCAGGTCAGTATTCCCCCAAATCTTCGAAGTTCAGATTTTTTGTTTAATGAACTGTTAAAAAAATGGCAAATGGGCTAAGTAAGGTGAACGTAAGCTAAGATGGTTTATAACAAAACAAAACACTCTACAGACAGATGGGCAATTCAAATTCAGATTCACGTGAATTAACAGGAAAACTGAAACGTAGCGGGCACAGAAGCTGCAACGGTATGTTCATGCACTGGAGTACAGACATTATAATTTTAAATAAATTTTATTGCTGACATACCTTTCTCAGGTTTTTTTTTCCCCAATCCTTCCTTAAAGTCTACTCTAGCAATTAACAAACAGAGGTCTCCGGATGGCTCACTGAAACATTTAAAGCTGGGGAACAAAAGGTTTATTTTAAAAATGAAAACCTTGGCTTGTACAACTCCAGACGTGAATCTGCTTTCAATTACGGAAAGTATTTCCACTTCAGTGAAAAAGGATCAAATCTTCAACTACACCATCTTTAGGCAATGAATTTGATTATATTAAGCTTTAAGAATACAGAATGACTTTGTGACACAGCTGTATATTCTATATGTATCATTTATTAGGTATACAAAAAAGAAGGTGCTAGCACTTTAAATGAGAAGCAGACAGAAATGTGGCTGCTCACAGCAGCACTGTACTTCCCTACCACAGCTCTGCTTTAGGGTTGGTTTTTTTTTTTTTTCAGGTGCCCACATAAATGTCAAAGATTACGCTAAGCTTTCAATGAAGGATTTTACAATCCTTTAGAAATGAACCTAGGCTGATTTTTTCCCATACTTTTATTTGCATAATTTGCACTGTTGTAAAGTTACATTTTTCTTTCTAGACTTTTGAACCAGCACAATCTCTTCCACATCTCTCCCCCCCCCCCCCCCCCCCCGTACGGCAGGTAGCGTAGCCTCTAGGAAGCATAATAATTAGAAGTACTTTATACTTTTCCCATTATGCAAGCGTAACAGAGTTAGGCGAGGGAGCTCAAAGGCTTACGCTCCGCAGCCAGATGCAACACCTCCAATGCAAATTATGCAGAAAGTTCTCATTTCTTACATCTCCGATTTCGCAAATCGATCCTACCGCATCCCAGCCAGACCCCGGCTCGGGCTCTCTCCGCAGCAAGGCAAGGAACGGGAGAAAAGCGGTTACCTCTCGGCTTAGCAATACTACACAGGCGAGACTCGCCCCCGCCGGCGGCTCCTCGCAGGCTGCCCGAGCTGCGGAATGCGCCAGCGCCGCCCCCGGCCCCCGGCCCGCGCCGCGGGGGTGCAGCAGCGGCGCCACCCCCCGCCCCCGCCGCCCCGCCCCGCGCCCCACCTCGCCGTGCCCCTCCCGTCCCGCCGTTCCCCGCCGCGCCGCGCCGCGCCGCCGCCCGGCCCCGTCTGTGGCGGCCCCCGCCCGGCGGAGCCCCGCTCGCCGCCGGCCCCGCGCCGCCGGCCGCCGCCATAGGCCGAGGCGGCGGTGTTTACTCCCCGGCGAGGAGCGGGGGGACGGGCCTGGCACCGCGTAACCCTTTCGCGGCCGCGGCGGCGGGTTCGCCGCGAAACGGCCGCGAGCGCTTACAGCTGGAGGTGGGGATCTGCGGGGAAGGGCAGAAGGATCCTTCCCGGCGAGAGCGGGGAGCCGAGCGGGGAGCCGCGCCGCTCCCGCAGCCGCCCCCGGGCGGCTCGGCTGAGGCGCGCTGGGCGGCTCACGGGCAGGCCGGGGGACGCGGCCGTGCGGGGCTTTATCGCGAAGCAGAGGTCTCCCCTGACGCGCCGCAAAGTTCATCTGCAGCGCTGCTTCCCGCAGCCGCCGTCCCCGCGGCCTGCGAGGCCCTGCCGGCAGGGCGACGCGCGGCGGCGGGGGGCCCACGCCGGGCCGCTGCCGGCCGGCTCCCACCGCCGAGGAGGGCAGCCGCTGCCCCGGGCGGGCCGAGGGCACCCTCCCGCAAGCGGGGCCGGGGCGGACCGAGGCGCAGGTGTTACAACCCGCCCTCTCAGCGGGCGCCACCCGCGCTTTAACGGAAACACAACCGCCTCCCCCTCCGTTTACCGCCTGGGGAGAGAGTTTTTCTTCACATCTCTAGGGGCATGAATATAGTAAACTCAGCTTACTTCCAAATACTCTGCTTCGCAATTTATGATCAAGTCCGCTCCTAATGAAGCCTCTGGACACAGAATCGGGTCCACTGCGTTACCCATCATAGCTGCCAGATGAAGTTATCGAATAATAGGTACAAAATACAGCGTTCCCATTACTCACCGTTCATTTCTGAAGGACTGTAGAGAGCCAGAACAACTAGATGCCTACAAAATACGCAGATACAAACGTACTCATTCAAAATAGAAAAACCTTATTTTCAGCTGGTAATCAAACTTCAGTGAGTGCCTCTGTCTTTAGTAAAGAACCAGATTTAAAAAATTTTTTTTTTTTTTTAATTACCCCCTTCTGGAACATGGAAGTCCTTTAAAATGCTTCTGGGAATGGTACCTCCAACTTCCTTCTTAACATCACTACACAAAGAACCTTCTTCTGAGTTGGCTTAGAAAGTACAGTGATACATGGTAATTCCTACAAAACTCCTCATACCGTGCCTTTTTTCACCTTGGACCTTGGCTAACGCCGACTAACCTTAACTCTCCTCACCCTATGACAAGATCTGTTGCTGACACAGGTCAAGTTATCACAGCAGCTACCCAGAAGTCACATTTTGCCAAAAATCAGATCAAGATATTGTTACTGACTACACAGTACTTCCAGGGAAGATAACACCATTCCAGAATATGTTTCAACACTGTTATGTAGAAGGCTGCAATAAAAGCACATATTTTAGATGTATTTTTCATAAGAAATTTAATAATATTCAAAAAACTTACACTATTAGTGCTCATTTGCAACTTCCAAGAGAAACAAAGACTATAAAGACCGAAATAGTAGAATTCTGTGAAATGGGGGAAAACAACAAGCTAAATAGCCAGGTCCTGATGAGGGCAGTCTTGGCTGACGATGGGGGAAAATGCTGAAAAAATGCAGAAGTAATAGCACTAATACTACATCTTGAAGTGAAGCTCTTCGAGTTAGATACGCAGCAGACTACGTGTGCTTTGACTTAGCACAAAGCAGAAACTGTAATACAGTCACCATTGACTGATCCTTTGCTCAGGCTTTGGGGCTTTGTGCTGAAAATTGGAAGCTTTTCGCAGTTCAGATTCTGGACAGACTTTCACATCTGCGATAGCTGCAAGACCGGCCAAGAAGAGAGGTATGAGATGAAATCATGAACTAATATAGTCAGTTAGGGAAGCAAGTCTCTAGCAATGCCACAGCAACGCTCATATTCTCTGTGTCTCTTCCAAGAGGTCTAGTTGTTATAAATGGGGTATTAGATCATGCAAATACTATTTCCCAAACTGCTTGAATGGAGCATCTATGGATAAGCACTTTCTGCCATTGAAAAATCTACTACGTAGGTAATTAATTCAGGCACATATCCTTGCAGATCTTGAAAGAAAGAAGAATGGGAACTGGATGCTTGCAGTCAGCTCATGCAGAGCTCTAGAGCTCTCTCGAGAATTACTGCCCTCAGAGGGCACCTGTAATTGCACCCCCTCTACCCAAGACTGCCATGGACTTGTGCAGGAAGCAGGACATTGGGTCCTCCGACAGCCAGGTGCAATGGAAAGCAGGAGGTATTTAGACAATCCCTCTGTCCAAAAGAAAGCTACCTTGTCACTACCCACCTATACGTTCTGCGCCATTTTTTTACAAATACATACCACTGTACATTCACTATCTGAGGATTGCAGCCTATCAAAAAAGTAGGATTCTGCCTCTGCTATACGACAGTGCTGACCTTCCTTTACCCCGCTGTCCCTGATCTCTCCATCCAGGAACAGACCTGGACATCGCTGCAGCATATCCTCTTTTCAATTTCAGCCAGCTGCAATGGAATTTTCCTTTGCTTTGATGCCCCCTGTGCTGCGATTCCACTGTCCCATTAATGCCAGCACAAATGATTTATGAAATCTATTAGGTGCAACACTAAAGACATCTGAAACATAGATGTTTGCTTAGGAAAGTATTTATATGGAGTAGACAAATGTGGGTGAAGCGAACTCCAGCACAGATACCACACTTTATGCCAACATTGCTCCAAACAGTAGAAAGATCAAACAAAACCTTGGGGGTGGGAGTGGGGGAGGAGAGCATATATGTTTCATTCATAGGAAAAGATAGAAGCATTTTTTTCTTTTTTTAAATTATTTGGTCAGAAGGATTATTCCAGTAAATTATGCAGAGCATTAGCCATTGAATTTGAACCCACTTTTAGTCTTTCTTTATTAATAACTCATTATATTCCTTTTTCTTAATGTGGAATAAATTAGAGCTGTGTTAATCCATGCAGCTATCTGCAGGTACATTTATCACTACGGTAGCCACTTTTACTCTCCTTAATGGAAGCTGCATTTCACGGGCAACAGAGACTCATCCCCTGCTGAACTCAAGTCACAGTGGCCTTTTTAGGTCACTGGCAGGGTCACCTGAAAACTTACCTTTTTTTTTTTTTTTTTTAGAGGACTGAAAGGTACCACACAGCTGGCCTTGACATGTATGAAAGAATTTCTCTTTCTCTCTCTCGCTCTTTCTGTCGTATTGCCACAATTTAGATCAGTGAAAACAACTGAGCTGGGGCCTTGCTGGTATAAAAGGGCGAGGAACTGCTAACAGGATGTGCTTTGTGGGAACTCAAAGCTTTTGGAACTGATTCCTCTTCCCTGATCCAGAAGAGCTCAAATTTTATGGCCTTCATAGCATGTTGCATAGTTCATATTTTTCCAGAGTGTATGAAAACAGGGGAGAATTGTGAATGTGGTTAGTTTCTGGAGGCAGGGCTTTGTTTCAGCTTTCAAACTGGCTGGTTTGCATTTGGTTGAGGAGGGAGTGTTACTGCAGCTTAGTCACGATGATTAATTTTTACATTTGCATTTGAATTTCTGTAGGTTTTCCGGAATTTAAAGGTAGTAACAAACAGCCATACTCACTCTCTGTAAAAGATAAGTATTATCACGGAGAACTGACAGGTCAGTAACTCCATCACTTCAAGCTGATGCCTGGAAAGGACTTTAAGAGGTTACACTGGAGGTGACTCTGGATAGTCATTAGACTAGAGTACGAGTAGCTGTGCTCCTTGCAGCACATAACGATTCAGTCCTTACTTTTATCTTCTCTGAGCACCATCATGCCAAAGTAGAAAACTTCACTATGCCCATTTTTAACACAGCAAATGGAGGCACAAAGCTGACTTGTCAATACCACAAAAGTAGTACCATGGGAGAGGGAAAACCTCGGACAGTCTTCCAAGACCTGTCCTAATCGCTGAACCTTTCTTCTTCTCATCATCGAGGTAATAATTTCAGCTATTTATCAACATTAATGATGACCAGTGACTTTTATTAAAAGGGAACAAACACGTTTTTAGCCCAATACTAATTCACTTATTTGAATAGTAGTAGCCTAAGTGCCCTGTTAAGACAGCCTATCATAAATAGTTAATTAGCATTACAGCTACTTGTACTGAAATGCTAGGTATACTTTAAAGAAATACTGTTGTCTGCACGTGCATTACAAACAAGCATGAACGGACGAGTATCTACATAGAAGCCGAAATTGCACAGCATCAGTACATCACTTTGGAACCTGTTTTTCTGATGACCCCACAAAAACCAGAGTATTAAGCTGTGAAATTTAAACACTGCCTAAGAGAAAGATTTTTGTCAGATAAGGTATCATTTGTAACAGCAACATACATTCTTATGTCTGTTTTACAAAACAGACTTAATCAAGTAAAATATTTATAATTTAGCTTTCCAGTTCCTGCTGGAAGTGTATTTAAAAAGGCAAATTCTTGTCTAGAAATAAAAGTCTAAGAATACTATCTGATATCAAGAGGATTAGTAGTATAATGTGTTCCCATGAGAAAGCACATGTGCACAAATATATTTACATGTAGAACATCTTGTAGTTCTTAAGCACTTAAATAGTACACTACATTGACTAGATTTTTCTCACAAGTATAGATTAAGATGAGCCATTTTTCATGCAGTAATGATGCTGATTTAAATGAGAACAGACTAAGACCATGATGAGATCACAGATTCAGTGTTCAAATCTGAAAACAATAAACTTTTTTTTTCCTTTTCATTCACATAGATAAAGCGTAACTCTATTTGTTATAATCCCTTCCAAGAGCATATTAAGAATTTTGCAGTTTCAGATCAGCATTTCACTGAAAATACAAGTGGAAACTGTAAGCAAGTAGATGAAACTGGGGTAGGGCAAGAGGTATGGCAAAAACATAAGTCCTTTAAAAAATGATTGAATTATGACACTTTTCTTGAATGTAAATGGATAATATGTGGGTTTTTTTTTCCTAAGAAGTAACACAAAAATACCCAGTGTATATTTGTACTGTGATTTTTGAGTGCTGTAGATTAATATATTGAAGTAAATAACATTCCTCTGCTCTTTGACAAATTCCCCAGTGAGCTCAATGCAGTATCAGGCCAGGTAAAAAATGCAAAATGTTTTTGTGTAACAATACCTAGAATTTTGCTGTTTAACAGTACAATGCCCTGTTTAGAATTATCCTACTCTACACTAATTTCTGTCATAAACAAATACAAATTTACAGTTATTATACAAATCCAATATCCTGGTCTCCAAAATCTGACTTATTGAAGACATAAATATCAATCATGATGCTTTTCATAGTACTTATATAGTTTTAGTTACTTTTTCACCAATACATTCCTGTGTTTGAATGCAGACAGTACCAGTCAGCCAGCAGGCTACAGAGAAAAAGGACACATATGCTTTGAATGATTAACACAATTCTTGGAAAACACAAAGCATACATGCTTTCCTTATCTTATAGTACAGCTAAATAATGAGGAGGAAGACATTTTCACAAAATTTCTGGGGGATTAGATGATGCATCAATGAGCCCTTTGAAAGAAATAGTTACCACCCCACCCCCCCAGGTTAATCCTATTTGCTGCAGAAGAACTGCTATATGAATAACAGTAGTAAGATGAAGCAATAAAAACCAATACTCTGATGTTTTCAGGTCAATTTACCTAATTTTAGAGGAAAAGGCAGTAGTATTTTATGAAAAAGTTTAAACCCTTCACTGAAGAAAGAAAAATCCAACTAAAATCTGAGCTTTATATCTCTTTAAACTGAACTCGCTATCAATTTGCATCCCCTTTCTATCTTGCAAGACTCACTTCAGGACCCTAAAGATAAAACTATTAAAAATCCCGAAACATGCGCAGTTGTGGCACCTTCCCCCCTTAATTTTTCCTATTGTTTTCCCATTTTTTCAGTAACCTCTGAGCAGCTGCTACTCACTGGCTTTCATCTGGAAAAAAAGGCAAAGAAGCAGTTGCTTGCACAGCTAATGCTCCAAACTGGAGACTGAGTGTCTAATCTTCATAATAAGCAGCTTCCAACTGACTAAGTTTTGATTTACATTTAATACTTGGGTCCACAGCTCTAAATCCCTTTGGATTACTGGATTTTTTTTTTTTTTAAATTAAAAATTTACACTTTTGTCAGAAAGAACAAGTAGAAGATATTTACTGCAAATGAAAGTGACATAAAAAAGTAACTGGAAAGAAAAAGAGGTCAATTTGGTATGTAAACTCGTGACATAGAGGACATCTCATAGCAAACAAGGTATCTGTAGGCTGTTTGAAACAATCTATTTAGAGTAAAATAGTTTTCTATAGAGGTCTGACAAAGAGAATTGGCTTTCGTGAAAAAACTACCCTATTGTGAATCTCTTAGAATTGGTAAAGACCACCAGCAGAGCAATCCTATCAGTATAAGAGAACAAGCTCTATGAAAAACCACTCTGTTCTTCTTAATGATAAAGCTAGAATCTCAGACCTCTAGAAAAGTTTAACCTGCATTCTGATAATCTTTAAAAAAAAAAAAAGTTCAAGGTACTTCTCTGAAATGACATCTTTAAAAAGATATTTTGAAAACAGAGGCACAAAAAAAAACCCCAAAAAACAAAACCAATATCCGTGTGATTCCCACAAAAAATATTTCACATATTTCTTGGATAAGCATTATACTGATCATGACAGAAACTATGTGGCTGGGACTGTGGGTTCAGCTGCTGCTGTCCTTCATCTTCTATTTTGTCTTTTTATTGTAGGATAGATGACTGGAAACTTGCTGTATCATTTTGGTCAGAAATGTCTTTTTTTTTTTTTTTTTTTTTTTCCTTCAGTATAAAGAAACCATTTCTTTTCTCCTAATTACAGCTTCTCCTCCCTCCCTTTACATCGTAACTCCTTGGGGGGAAAAACCAACAACCAGAGCGAATCTTCTTTTTACACAGTTGCAGCTTTGGCAAGATCAGAAAAAAGTGTCATCCTTTGGGTAAGTCTGTCAAACAGATTTCTAACATACCGTTTGAGAATGTTCATCTAAAAGTACTATATCTGCACTTGTGTGTGCTTACATGACATTTATTGCCTTGGAAAGGTGGCATAAAAATTATTTCACACTACTTTGACAGCTGGTGTAAGCCGTATCCCTACAAGTGGTCTATATAGAAAATGATTATAAAAATTATATGTCCAAAATAAAATAAACGCTTTCCAAAATATTAACTTGGGTATATATATAAAAATGCATTGCAGGCTGCTGTCAGGTAGACACCTTATCACCTTTTCCAGGAAAAAAGAAAGAAGAGATTGTCATAAACCATAAGAACAGGGTTTATATATACTTTATGTACACTCAGAACTGTGTACATGAACAAACTTTCCCGTGGTACACGTTCAGGCAGATGATGAATGCCTGGTGACAGGTGGGTTGTTAGGCACAAGACTAAGTGCTGTAGTGCATCTAGAACTGCATTTATGACACACCTTGAAGTGATTTGTTGGATATTAATTCTCCTGGAGAGCACGTGATCATTTTCCACATTCAACTCAACACACAGTATTTGCCAATGTGCCGAACTGCTAATGAAATAATTTTACTCAATACCAGCAGATGTGGCATATTCAGAAACAGGGCGTAGACACTACCAAGAATTTAAAGTTACCATTTGCTTAAGAGGGGAGGAAGGAGAAGAAAATATTTCTTCCTTCATTTTATCCATATTTCAGGATTTTTTGATGTGCTCACTACATTCTAGTGAGCCTGTTCACCTTGTGCTCACACACAGAGCCATGAGTCTGTAGTGCAGGTCTTAAAACCACCACTTGGGCTCGACTTACTTCAAGCAAGGCTAACCATCGCATGAGTTTCCAGAACACAGTATATTACGTAGAAGTTATCACATGTAATAGTCCCTGAAGTCTTTCTTCCCACTACCACTTCCCTGTACTCCATTTATCTGCTCGGCACGCCACTGCATAGATGTCAGACTGCCACGGATCCACACTAAAGACCTTCCCACAAGCACTGCCAGATTTGCAAGCTCTGGTGTTATCTGCCAAGAGAAGGAACTCAAAAGCCAGCTGAATTCTCTCATACAAAAGCCCTTAAAATGTGAGCAAGTGGTAGAATATTCAGCATAAAAGGTATTTCTCAAGAAAAATAAAGAAACTAAATATAGTATGTATATACTGAGGGCACACAAAAGCCGATGGCATGACACAGGAGTTTTTAGGCTGCTGATGAATCAGTGCAAGTTGCAGGCAAGGGTTTTCTTCCCCTCCTCTTCTTCCCACCCACCATATGCTTACACTTTAAGAGCAAAGCATGCAAAATGAAAGCCTAAATGAAAACCTACATGGAAGAGTGGAGCCACATTTAGCACTGAAAATGCCAGTGTGACTGGATCAGTTCTGAGGCCAAAAATCTATGATGGTCAGAGCCGAGCCTGCTGGAGAAGGATTCAAAGATAAGAAAAGCATTCAGTAAAAATGCAGCTTCTATTGTAAATGTCCTGAAGATAATCAAATTTATAGAAGCTGTCCATAATATTGGTAGAAAGGCAGATATAGCATTACCAGTGTCTCAAAGAGTTCACTCTGCTTTCTATAGCAGTGTTTCCTAAAGTATTTCCCCACACGCACACAACTTGCCTTGGATTCCCCTGCCATCTATTATACTGCAAGAAGCATTGTCAGCCCTTTCTCAAGGATCTGGAAGTTCCCTTACTTTGGGATTACTCTTCCCTCCTTCCCATTTGCTGGGGAGGCTTGTGCTTCATTAGAGTTAAAATACTCATCTCACTGCATTTGCTCAGTACTTGGTTGAAATGGGCTCAAAATAGTAGAAAAGTATGGAAAACAGCTTGTTCTTAAAATTACATGGAAAATGTATGCAAAAAGTATTGATTTTATTACAAGAAAGATCTTTATTCCACATTTAATGTCTCAGTCCACTTGTGGTAAACAAGTTATTCTCACATCTCTGTATCCACCACCCAGAGACCCAAGTGCTTTTTTCTACAGCGAGGATGATCTACGCATACACAACTCAGTCATCTATCTAGGCAAAGACGGTGACTGTTGAAAGACGAACTTCAGGAATTGCTGCCATCAGTTCGTCCCTCCCTCCCTCTCCCCTTCTCTCCTCCCCACCCTGAATTGTCCTTTCTCATCTTGTCCACCTACCTTTGTGCTAACTTTGCGGGGGGCAGACAGAACGTCTCCAGCAGAGCTCTGTTCTGGAGAGCCGAGTACTGATACTGGCATTCATTTTGAGACAAGCCCTCAAATGTGGTATACCAGAATCCTAGATTGTAGGTGTTTGAAATCCTTTTTTCTACTCATGTGGCCTCCCAGAAGTTCTTCTGAAGTTTCCCAGGAGCCAGGGCTTCCTGCAGCTGGACCACAGACACCGAGAAAAGTATTCCAAGGGCTACGCAAGGGCACAGTGGCTCCTACTGTGATTGCTGGGCAAGCGTGCAATGGACTTATTCCACAGAGAATTCAACTGGTTGTGGTTCTCAGTTCTCTATATAAAGGAAAGGGATCTGTCACTATCCACGTTACAGAGCAGCTTAGCTAGATGGAGAGTGCTTAGGCATGTAATGACATGATTCCAATACCTCATCTAAAACTACTATACTCTAAAGCCTGGCACAAGAATTTATCAGCTGAAGTCCATCAGTATTCTTTGCCTTTTTGATAACACTCATGCTAACATTCAGCACAAGGGTCACATTGCTATTTAAAACCCTCCTGCACCAAAGTAAACAAACCAGACACTGATAGATTTCCTGAACTACCCTGAGGCAGAAGCAGTTTCGCAGACGGAAAAAAAAAAGATGGGCAAAGGAAAAACTGCTTGAAAGAGAGAATTTTGCTCCAGGTTTTCTAAATCTTACAATCTATATTTCATTCTGGAAAATCCTTCAATTAATAAAGATATTTTTACTATTATAATAGGTTCTTCTTTTCCTGAATTATTCAGAAATTGATGAAGTTGGACCTTCTTCTTTGCTGCAAATTTTTGCGTTCTGATTAAGCAAGTCAAAAACGTGTCCCACTACAGAGGAACAAGGCGGTACCAGCAGTAACAGCGTATTTTAAAAGGAAACAAAAACATCCAAGAGAAAATCTATCATACCAAACAGTGTCTGAAAATCTGAAGCACTTAGTGATGAATGTGTAACTCCCCCTAATGGAGGCATATTTGAATTTATCTTAAAAGAAAATGTAAATAACTTAAAATCTAATGCTCAAAATAATAATGTCATATCACTTTCCTCTTTCTGGCTTTTTCAGGAATCTTTTAAGGTATGCATCTGTGATTTACAGTAAACATTAAACTATTATCAACACAATTTTTTTATTTTCTTAGTGAGTTTTATTACATAAAGTAAAATCTTAAATATATGTGCACTTCAGGATAGTTCTATGGTACACACTCAGTAGCCATTAAAATTCCCTTAAATTATCTTCTGTCAGTCATTTCAACTTCTGTTTTAGCTAAATGTTTTCCTGTTTCTTAAAAAGTCAGCAAATTGCTATAAAAATGACAGTGACAGGCCACAGTGGTTTTGGTTGTGCGGTATAAAGAAAGACTTCTTATATGCACAGCTGCTGGTAATGAATGCAGCATGTTTGAGGCCTAATCTTGGACAGTTTCCTACATTTCTGACTGCAGTTTCCTTGGCAAGTTTTCTGGGACCATATTATCTATATGTCCCAGTATTTCAGCCAAAACTTTTCAATACAAGAGTTTGGCACTGTGCGCTGGTGGAATGGCTTTCAAAATTCTGTCCTCCCAGAGTTAATAACTTTTTATGAGTCTTTGCCCTAATTCCCTTCTAACAATAATTTCTTTTTTTTTTTTTTTTTTAAATGCACCATTTTCTACATAACCACCCTGTAAGATACGGCAGACAGATTAAATTTTTATATAATAAAATCACTACTTGTGAAAGATGTCAGATTGACAGCATCAGAGACTAAAATTACATTTGTCCACACCCCAGCTGCAATAACAGCAGCAGCAATGCAGTTGTTTTCAGAGCTCTCAAAATTTGAACTACTGCAAGTGCTAGGGTAAGTGAACAGCTCTGGACTTTGTTCTGCCCAGACTTCTGATAAGCCTGGGTGTTGTTATCATTGCTCTGGTGATACTATAACTAAGTGATATAAGTAGGGCTGCGATTACATGCTGGATTTTAGACAGGTCATGCTCCCTGAAGGAGGCATTTAACCTATCTCCTCATAGTGGTGAAAGACCCTACATCTTACTCCACTACCAAAATTAGTCTTTATTCTACACACATGGCTACACAGGTTTTCTCCTAGTACAGCGAAAATGCAAAAAAGAGCAGCAGTCTGCAATGAAGCTATGGGTGTAATCCCAAATGACTTTTCCTAGGGTTTGATTATGTATTGGAAAGGAAGTTTAGGAAATTTGGTGCTGAAGAGTTGTTCTCTTCCAATTTTTTGGTTTAAAAGGGACCTTATGTATTTCCTGTTTTTCTTTGCACGAAGTAGTTCCTACGAAAATATGCTCTTAAACAGGACTTACCCAGCTGTCAAATTCTACTCTGTAATGCCAACAGAGTGAGATTCAAAACTATGGATGAACATATGTTTAAAATAATTACACTGTAAGGCGAAGATAGACACGTTCTTGTATAGCAAAAAGGACAAAAATAAGCTCATAAACAAGAAGGACATAGATAAAATATGTCAACCTGCACAATTAGTCATCATACAGAAATATTTCTAACATCATGTAAGTACATAGGAAGTTAAAAATGAACTACTCAGAAGCAAAGATCTGTGTTACAAACCAGGAAATACGGAGAGGGTATAGGGGAGATCTACAACTATAAATTCAGCAGGATAAGCTACAGTTCACAAAGTGGAGCCTGGCACAGTAACAAGAAAGAAATAAGAGCAACAATTAAGAAAGTACTTAAGAGAGTTAAAACTTTCCCAAATATTTTGCTGCCTGGGATTTCTCCTGATTTGATTTTTAAAAGGGAGCTAAAACTAAACACCAGCAGCTGTATAGACAAAAATATCAAATTTTTACATGCTTAATCTTACCCTGGCCTATTTAATGTAATTTAAAAAAGTCTCTATCAATGATCTTGTGACAGAATAATTTGCCCCACCCCCCCAAAAAAAACCCAACCCCACAACAAAACCATAAGAGACTCTCTGAGCTAAGGTATTTAACCAAGAATCAGTCTAACCATGGTTACACGTGTTGAAACAAAGATTTTCGCACCTGTCTGATCTGGACAGTCGAACTGCAGGGCCAGCCATGATAGAGATTTCCTTTCCAAGTTCCTTTTCTCCCCTAACGGAAAGTATTACTGAGATTTGTTTTGTATGTTTGACAGAGAGTAAATTACATAGATATAGGAGATCCTCTGAAGATTTGTGATCCTTGTGAAAGAGGTTAATGTGAGTCAGGGAACATCGGAGTTTAGGATATATAAGTAATACAAATGCCATCAGTCATTGTCTTAAGACGATAGCACAATTTTGTTTGTTGGATTTTCTTGAAAAAAATCTTTTATATTACTTCTGGGATTGCACTTCAATTCCAGCACACAACCCTACTGATGTCATGTTCGTGCTTCAAAATATGTTCAACTATGTAGTTGAGTATTTAAAAACACTGCTCACTGTTCAGCACTAGTTGGTACAAAGCAGTTTTGCATTGTGGGAAACATAAGAGAGCAAATAAATAGTTTTTCTCTTTTTCTTTGTTTAAAAAAAAAAGGAACATCTATCCCTCCCACCCCTCCAAACTCTAGTACCCACATCACGTAAAGTACAAAAGAAAAAGCATGGACATATATAATTAAAATGCTTTACCTCTGCTAAACATTGCACTAAAACATAGATGTCTTCAGATAAAACAAACACAATCTCATAGCCTATTTAGGACATACAGGAAGACTACATAAATCACAGGTTTAAACAATGTATATGGTAACACACACAGTGTAGCACTAAACTGACAGGTTTCACAAAGTCACATACATTGCCCTCTTAAAATACTTTCAAGGTGATGATTGTAGAAAAACATCAAGAATTTGGTCCCTCCAGCTCAAGCTGGAGAGAGTCTGGTGGAGAGCCACCAGGATGATTTAAATATTGGAGAACTTGCCACATGAAGAAAAGTTGGAAGAAGGGATTCATGCAGCCTAGGGAAGAGAAGGCTCAGAGAGTGCTAATCACGGTCTCCCAATGCCTAAAAAGTCAGATGTCCAGAGAAGATGGAGGTAGTCTCTTCACAAGGGTGCACAGTGACAGGACAAGAGACAATGGGTCCAAGCTGCTTCAGGGGATATTCTGTCTGGATATTAAAAAAACCTCACTATAAGAACAATTAAAAATTGGAATAAGTTGCCCAGGTAAGAGGTGGGATCTCCCTTGGTGGAAATTATTTCAGTCTCTGCTTGAGACATAGCCCTAAGTGTAAGGCCATACTTTCAACAGAAGGTTGGACCTGATGAGCTCCAGGGATCCCTTCCAACCTCAGGTTTATGCAATTCCACATTCTCAGTTCGCTGTGTTTTCTAACTACAGGATGAAAGGCCTCCTAGCTGAATCACTGTTTCTCATCCCCAAATTACCATTTGTTCTTAAAGTACCTTGCCAAACAAAATACCATCCCACACATGCAAAAGGAAAAAAAAAAAGAGAGAGAGAGAGAAAAGAGTTCAGTCATATTGCTATCAATATTCTTTATTTGTTTACCTGCATACTTTCTTTTACACACATTCTTGCAGTGCTCAAGTGATCCTAGAACTGAAAACTGATTTGGAAGTTTTGAGTTTTTTTAAATATACGGTGCATTAACAATCCCACTGTATTTGTGCCTAGAGCTGCAAAATAAAGCAAAATAAATCTAGTTGTGAACCAGTAGCCTACATGCAGATAAACTTACAGAACGTCCTAGATTCACCTCTGTCATCTTCCTTGTGCTTTGCTAAGTTGCCAGTGAAAAGTGGTAGTTTCAATGAAGCATATTGACTGTAATAATCTGAATGTTCGTTTTATTTCTCTCTCTATATATAATTATACATATAACAGTGCACTTCTTGATGGGTAAACCTACATTTCCTGTGAATGATATGGGAAGCGGGGGGGAAGAGCATATAGAATGACAAATGTAGAGAACTAATGACAAAGTATGATTAACTGATATAAACAGGTAAGTGAAATGCAGCATAAATTAACTCAGCTCTACTAGTTTACAAGCACATACAGGTGCACAGCATTTGAGAAGAATTCCTGCCTCGTGGTACTGAGAAAGCTCATAGCCAAATGTGTATAACTGCAAACACTACTACTATCTTTAAGTCCCGTTTAGCTACAAATAGACACTTAAATATATATATAAAGATATATATATATTTCTTTCCAGAGTCCAGGAGTACCTATATATAACCAAGTATAAAGGGAGCTGTGCTTGCTTCAAGAGACTGCTGCAATTCCTTTCCTCACTGAACTACAGCATCTTTTTCTTTTCTCTTCTGCTATGGGAAATCTACTTGAAGCAATTCAGTGCTAGCAGAAAAGTCCTCCCACACGAAAAGATGTGCGTGATAGGGCTGTATAACCTCATGGCAAGGGCAGAAACACTTCTGTAGGTATAGTGGCACAGGCCTCAGGCAGAGGTAGGTGAATATAGGATCCAGAGAAAATAGCAAGACGATACAGTTACATTCAACATGCTAAAGTAGTTGGCTGCTGAGCTCAGAGGGTGAGCTCAGATTTCTCTATTTCCTCCTAAATGCTCCATAAGATAAGGAGGATCCAAGCTCACCCCAAGCCTTCCTATGGTGCCTGAACCAACTGGCAGGGTCTCACCAGTGTGAAGTCCTTATACCAATGATATTAACAGTTGTATAAGTAATGACTATACATAACTTCAACACTTTTGCAGAAAATGAAGTGTATAAAGCAATAATATTTAATTTTGAAATCATAAGAGGAAAGGCTATATTTGTAGCAGCGCCTTTATTCATGGATTTGTTACTTATTATAGACTGGAGACAAAAATTCATCAGTAGCTGAATCATATTTTATATTACTAATTTTGAAGTTACTGATTTTGTATTTATAAATTTTGAATTTCAGACTTAAGATAAATGGAAACATTTAATTCTCAAGTACACAGAGTTAGAACATTCAGTTTTCCCACTACAAAACCTGTCATGGTGTCAAAACTTAGGGAAAAGCCAGGGATGCTTTCAGGTGAAATATAGCTAATTATTGTGGCTTGACAAAACTAGCAGAGAAGAAATAATTTTTAACATTATTTCCTTAGTAGGACTCTGGAGAGTAAGTGGCTATTATCTTTTAAGTACAGGACTTGGTGAACATCCCAGCAAACTCCACAAACCCACCAGTAAAATCATTTGAACAGAGCTTACAGAGGGACAAATTTATTTATAATTTGATATGCTATTTGTTCTCAGTTATAAAGTAACATTCTTATTTTAACATAATATTGACCATTAATTTCTAAACCTGGGCCTTGGGCCACAATCCTTTCAGAGGTATACCTGCTGCAACACAGACATAACCACAAGAAAACTTGTGGGTTGAGATAAGAACGGTTTAATAATTGAAATAAAATAGTAGTAGTAGTAGTAATAATAATAATAATAATGAAAATAATAATAATAATAATAAAAAAAAAATAGACAGACAAAGCAAGCGATGCACAATGCAGAATGCAGTTGCTCACCACCCGCCGACTGATGCCCAGCCAGTCCCAGAGCAGTGGCCCCCTGGCCAGCTTTCCCCTAGTTTATATACTGAGCATGACGTCATACGGTACGGCATAGCCCTTTGGCCAGTTTGGGTCAGCTGTCCTGGCTGTGCCCCCTCCCAGCTTCTTGTGCACCTCCAGCCTTCTCAGTCAGCAGAGCATGAGAGAAGCTGGAAAGTCCTTGACTAGTGTAAGCACTGCTAGGCAACAACTAAAACATCAGTGTGTTATCAACATTATTCTCATCCTAAATCCAAAACACAGCACTATACCAGCTACTAGCACTAGCTACTAGCACTAGCTACTAGCACTATACCAGCTAAGAAAATTAACTCTATCTCAGCTGAAGCCAGGCCACTAACATACAGTTACCTCACCTCTAAAATGGGTGTTCCAGTATCTGCCTAAGGACAAGGAGGTGGTAATCTGGAAAGCTACAAAATTAAGTATTAAAAGCTAAGTATAAAAGCTTCCTCAATAGGAAGTTAAAACCGTAGCTTCCAACATGTCTACATTCTTCACCCTCCCTAAGAAAAGATTCTTTTCTGGATCACCCGTTCAGAAAGCTACGTTATACCAGATGAGGCTAGTGAGCTAGACTAGGCTGAAGTCAGTCACTCTCTCCATGGCTTGAAAATTATAACCACATCCAGAATAAACAAGCTAACAGAATGAGCTGCTTTTCCTCGGACCTGTCCTGACACCATCAGATTGACCCAAAGCAGATCAACTCCTGCACATTTCAGTGAACAAAACTTGTGAAGTCCCATGCATTGCTTACACATATGGGGACGTCTGGATAGTTTGACAGCAAGCCCACTCAGCTGGGAGCCTTTGTGGACATCAGCAATGCTAAGAAAGCTTGTGGAAACAAAGGTGTTGTTCTGAAATATCTGAACGATGGTTAAACAGACATAAAAGAGAATCAGTAAGGGAAAGAGGCAAGTGACACTCTGCAGCAGGAATAACTTACGTCAGCCATAACTGCCCTGCTCCCTCCTGTTTAACGGCCCTTACCTGCCTGATCCAAGCACCAGATCAAAATGGTAAGATCTACCTCTTCTCTCTACCTTGAGACCCAGTTTCTGAAGCCTAGGAAAATACAGGTAGAACAAATAAGCAAACAGACAGCGAATTCCTGTTATGCCTTGTGCCTTCCTAGGAAAGGGAGGTCAAATAAGGTGCAACAGTACAACGAGCTATGTGTACCACAAGAGGGAGTACAGGGGTCTTGGGGACACTATCGAGATCCAAAATAAATTTACGTTTAGTTTTGAAGTAGATATTTTGACAGATTAATTATTTATGGAGAGTTCTATTTGCACTTTTAAATTTTGGTTTTTGAATTAATTTCTTCCTTTCTCTGCCTCACAAATAATTTTGTAATGTAAATACGAATTGCAATGAGTGATGAGAAGGCACACGCGAGCACAAATTAGAGGATGTAAAACTGAATTAGACACTTCCAGACTTTTCAGTAAACCTTCAGCAGTTTCATATTACAGCTACGCCAGTCTAAGGCTGCCAAAAGGGGAGGTCCCACTTGCCACCCCTTGAAGCCATGGATTCCTGCCTGCCTCCCTCCTCCCCCTTTTGTTAGACCAGCCTGTGCAGCTGCAGGGTCAGTTGGTTCAGCTGACTGGTGATGTAAGGTAAGTTTTTTCAGGGTTAGGATACAGTTCCATTAAAGTTGACATTAAAATATTTAGTGCTACTGCAGTTATGTCCATCTTCTCCAAACCCTGCCTCCTGTGTTGCGTCAACTGTACTGTTTGTCCGACTCTGCAGGGAGCAAGTTCAAGCTACTAAATCTTCAGGAAACTATCCAAAGAAATTGGGGGTGGAGGGGGTGGGGAGGTGGGGAGAGGAGCAGGGAATAATACTGTGCTGGCTCAATGGCCTCAACTAGATCATTAAGAAATTGGATGAAAGCCTGTCCCAACACAAAGAAATAACAGCCACTGCATAGAAAGACTCATGATCAAGGCAGTACCAGCATAGTGTATGCTAGCGTCGAGCATCACCCCTGGATCATCCAGTGAACTGACGTGCTCTATGTCTGTATAACTAAGTGCTAAGTCTGCAAAAGCAATGGCCACAGCATCTGGCTGGAGTCAAGTGGGATGGGATCATCCCATTCGGATGCATATGGATATTGGACTGGCTTACCTATCATATGAAGTCTCATCCTTAAAAATAAATTGTATTTTCCATTATAACAACGTAGGGGAAAAACTGTTACATCAATAGACCAATAAAACATCAATATGCTTCAATTCAGCTTTTTTTTTTTAAATCTTTTGAAGCAGAGATTTGTTATGTTTCTATTTTATTGGGAGAAGAGGTATGGAAAAGTAAGATCAAACAGCTATTTGTTGGAAAAAGACAGTGCCTTAAGAGTTTTTTCTAATGAGGTCATATTCATTTATTCAACTGGAATCATTTTATAATTATTCAAATCATGATTTATTAACCCCTGTCTGGCAGAGGAGTTAAATGCCATAAATAGCTCAAAAAACCCCCAACAGTGAATCAAAAGAAATATTAAACTGAACTAAAACAATCCTGAGACAGCTGGATCATGAAAAATTGTCCAACTCACAGAACATTTAACGGTTAGAGCTCTATTACAGGTAAAAGAAAAAAGATCATAGACAGAGAAAAAAAAGATTAATACAGTGAGTACCTAGTCCTTTTATACATTTCATTTTTACTGTAAGGCTACCATTTTGCAGATGGTCTGAAGTATCACATGCCTTACCATCTCAAAAGGCTTTATATCAAATACTCTAACTATGCCTCTAAAAGAACAGCCTACAGACAGCTGCTGGAAATAAAACAGACATTATAGAAGAAGTTTCCTAGTATCTTCCTTCATGAAGATTTTTTAAATAAAGAATGCAATTGTTAACATGGCGTAAAGCTGCCAAGGTTTATGGTCTTGCATATCAAGACCACTCCAAATGGAAGTCAGACTCGAAGATATCACTGGAAGCATGCAGAACACTGGTCACAGAACTACCATTAGTTACATTTCTGGTTTCACTTGATTTTTGGAGAAAAGATCATGATTAAAACTTTTGGCAATTGAAAATCTTCCATAAAACCACAGAGATGGCTTCAGTGGTTAATTAGTCTTGATGCTAAAATGTTTCTTCATTACAAATTTTTGCACTCCTGAATTAAGTTACCTGGCCACAGCACTTGAAAACATCCACTATTAGTATTTCCATAGGAAAAGTACATATTTTATCATATGAACTAACTGTCCTCTTTGCCTCCTCTTCCTCCATCCGAGCACAGAAGATAAATATTTATTGAATACTTCAGCATTTTCTGCCTTATTCTGGGGAATTGTTCTATTTTTGCCTAGATTTGGTTAACATTGTTAGGATTCCTTTCATTCCTTTTCATCTTGACGGCCACAACAAGAAGCCCAACATCTGCCCCATTCAAGGAAAGAAAAAGAAAAACCCACAAAACTTGCTGGCCATGGATTTCTCCCTAATTTGTCCTCCTGCCCCTTCAGTTTCTGAATTTCTTAGCTGATACATACTCATTATCATCAAATTATGCTCTCCTCCAGTTGTTTTTCAATATGCATCCTCTCAAACTGATTTATTTAACAGGGCTTTTTGCTTCCTCTCTAAGCCAGTTTTCAGCACAAACTTGAAAGAATCATTTCAGGTTTTGGATTTGAATATTTTTTTTGAGTTTATAGAATGGGGTTTTAATTTACTGAGAGAGATTTTACATTACAGTTTTGCACACAGAGAGTATTTCCTGGTTTTCATTTTCCTCTATTTAACAAAGTCATAAACTAATCTGTTCACTCACCTAAGCCCACATTAACTGTGATTTTTTCCTTCTTTTTTAGCCATCAATATGATGTTTAATAAAGAATTTATTGCACCAATATTTTAGTTGTCTATGATTTTTTAAATGTCAGAGTCATTTTAGTACTGACAGCGTAAGACATACGCATATAATCTCTCAATTGAAATCCCCCTGATAATACAATTTTTTCCCACTTAGATATTATAGGTAGGTTTTTAACAAGTCATAGTGTCCCCTGGTGTGATTTTATGTCATAGATGCTCGATCAAGTTCAACATTGAGCAGGTTTTCAGAACTAACCCCCAAATACTTTAACTAACATGTTCTATTAGGTAGTGACAAAAAGGGGGAAGAACCCACCTTGCCCATACAATGCACTCTTTCAGTGGAAGCATATTATTTGTTATTTACATTGTATAAACTGAAACATAAATGACAACAAAAAATGAATCTGTTTCAGTGTAGCAGTAATTTTAACCAATGTAATAAATAGTCTTGCACCTTGCTACAAATATTTGCACCCTGTGCTGTCCATTACTTGACATATTTCATAATCAGATTTTGGTTCTCTATAAGACACACTCAAACTCAAAAGTATAGATGTTGCTGTAATAATGTTGTTACTAAAATGCTATTTGTACTCTTAGCATCTCCATTTTTCTTTTTAACGCTTTATCTTTTTCTTCTGCCTTTATCTGGTGTTACTAAAGTGTTTTTATTTATAGACATTCCCATTTGCAAATTCTGGAAATGTTTGACATTTGTCTTTTATGTATAATGGTAGGTGAATTATATTTGTGATTTCTGTTGGTAGTGCATTAGCTTCTATACCATATACTGAAAAAGTAAATGTGTTTAAAATGAATTTTCCGTGCATCTTCAGACATACCTGAATATCATTATGACTACGAGCATATATATAAGGCTTATTAATTAGACCTTCAGAGGTCTAATTAATTGCCTTAAACTGTTAACAGTGCATGTTGAAGTAAGATATGGCTTTTTTATGTAGTCTTTCTGCAACTATTGTGTCAAAATATATTTATTTGTATTTACCTATTAGTGAAATAAAGAGAATTCTAACAGAATAAATCAAACATAAAACGCAAGATTGTATTGTCGTTCAAAGAGCTGGCAAGTGAATGGAGGGATGAGCACTTCTCGCCCCAAAATTATTAGCAAAAGTCGTTTCACATCAATAATTTACTGCTGTTGAAAAAAAATGAATGTAAAGACATTTTCTCTTCCACTTCTCACTTCCTGCTTTAAAAAAAAAAAAAAAAAAAAAAAATCTACATGTTAACGCATTTCAGACAGAGTCTTAGCATTCCTTGCTGGCATCAAACAGATCAGTGCCAAAACGATGAGACAACCGTGCAGTCAAATGTGCCATCAGGCTTGAAAATCTCTGTGGTCAGCAAACTTTGTTGTACAAAAAGGCCGACCTTTGCTATCTTAGTTTATTTTATTTTTTAAGAAAGGTTAATTTGGAGATCTGTTACCTCACACAAAAATAGATTTAATGAGGTCTTTCATGCTTCTGGACAAGACGTTGATTTACGGGTTGCCACCAGTAGGTGCTGAACAGAAGAGAGCAACTTGTTAACTTGGACAATGTCAAACAGGTTTAAATTGAATGAAATGACATGAAAGAAGTGAGTTGAAAGGCTACAGATTGTTTTACAATGCTTTTTCACAACACAGTATTCACTAGTAATGATTTTAATGACTGGAAAAATATTATATACACTAGCTACATGGATGTTAATATCAAAATGTTATATGACTTGATAAAAAGAGTAAGGGTTTTTTTCATTCTCTCTTAGTATTTATATGCTAGCTTTTATTAAATGTCTATATGGAAAACATCT
This sequence comes from Platalea leucorodia, assembly GCF_965183815.1. Lineage (NCBI taxonomy): Eukaryota > Metazoa > Chordata > Aves > Pelecaniformes > Threskiornithidae > Platalea > Platalea leucorodia. The sequence goes on along the minus strand of NC_138828.1, from coordinate 49,625,095 downwards.
CATTTCTTGGTAAAATCAGTGAGACATTAACAATAATTATCATATAACCAATATACAAGTAACTATGGCAATTAAAAGATAATAAGAATCTGCAACTTGCATCTCGATTCTTGAACTTCTTGATTGCTCTTTGTTTTCAGAAACCAGAGCAGGTTTCAAAACAAACGTGCTTAACAAAAAATTACTTACTTTCAAGTATTTGCTACTGATTCTGTAAAATAGGGACATGCCTTCCTTCCATTTATTAGAAAAACATTTTTCAAATTACACACCTAAGGATGGATGTCTACATACGGATGCTAAAATACCTGACCTGGCAAGTATGCAAGTACCTCTGAGCTGCAAAACATCAAAGCATGTTAGCACTATGCCGTACCTCTTGACAAGGTCTGTATACCTTGACAAGGTCTGGGTAAAGCTCCTAATGCAGAGAGACTTCTGCACCTGAAGTGGCAAGACGGCAGAGTGGTGCCGTCTAACATGCAGATCTATCATCAGCTGGGGTCAGTACAAACTGGGACGTTTCTGCTCTTCATTGCTCAGTGCAAATAAGCCCAGTCTTTTCACCAGTTTCTCTGAAACACCGCCACCTTTATTTTATTTACCTATTACAAATATCATTATGACAAAGACACAAATCAGGCTTAAGGAAGTGTTTGATCTTAGACAAACACCTAACAAAATAACCTGTGCTGGAATAGGTATGTTTCAGGTATGCTGAAACAGGGCAAACTGGACCAAAATAAGCCGGGAGCAGGCTAACCTCACCCTCTCTGCACAGATTGTAGAAAAAGCTGGTGCTGTTCTCTCTTCTTTGTCTCTTCCCTGCTTTTCTTTGTCTTTTCACATTAAGTCTGGCTTATGTAGTTCCATTTCAGCAAGTCACCTTTAACCTTCCGATTAGTAACCTGCTTGCTCTGTGACATTAACAGAGCAAACCCATGACCAAAGACAGCTATAATGGGCTTAGTGGGGTGTAGAAGCTACATAAATGCTTCCACATTGACTTGCTGCCTGAAAAATACGATGAGCATATTTTCCTTTCCTTTCTTGTGAAGGAAAATGGGGTTTGCAATTAAACACAGGTTTTCTGCAGTTTGCTAAGTGTATGCCTGGAATTAACAGCCTGATAATACTTGGAAAGGAATAATGTTTCTAAGTTGTGAAATATCAATCCTTCCCAGTTTCAAAAGTAAGTTTGGCTGATTAAATCACTAAATTAATTTGCAATCAAAACATTAAAATACATTTTTCCTGACTTCTTGTTCATATCCTTCAAAACCACAAACAAAATAAAACAAGCAAACAACACACTAAAGATTTTTTTCTGCTGTTCCCGGGGGTCAGAAAGTTGCATTAGAAAAGGAAAAAGGAATACCATGCTGGCTCAAGTCTAAGGTACCCTAATTTTTCAAAAGCACGTAAGATTTTAAAGAAAAAAAAAAAAAAACAAACCACTTTTGCCACTCCACTGTGCATATTGTTCCCACTCCATATATGAGCCCTGTATCCTTCCTCCATGTTGCTGTAGCCCGACCTCTTGCTTCCCAAGCCCATGACACCCCCAAAGCTTCCTGCAGGTCCCCGCAGTGCCGTCCGCCCACATCCAAACACACTGCAGCCAGCCTGCAGCACGTCCCCTGCGCTGACACAACGTGCCCTTCGTGCCCACAACTTCCCTTAGAGTACCATGGAAAACCATTCCACCCTAAACATCGTTTCTTGGCCCAACGCCATATTCATCCCCACTCCTTCTTTGAATCAGGGTCACACGCAGCTCCCAGCGCTGCCAATAGGAAGAAGCTTCTCTAAGCAAGGATCACCAGATATCACAGTGCTTATATCCATCTAAGACAACCTTTCGTGTCCTGGTGCTAATGAGGGAACTGCACCACCTTAATACTTGATGATGCTCAGACTTGTACCGACCTTGGGTCCCTAACTTTTCTGTCAGACTGGGCTCACTGTGGAGTAGATACAGGGTTTCTTACCCAGCAGTACAGAGTCCAAGTCTCCTGAGGCTCATTTTAAGGGGTAACTTAGCAAATCAGCAGCTATATCACAGTTGACAAATACGCAACAACTAGATTTTGGAGACCTTAATTTCCAGAAGAGCAACAAAGAAATCTTCACCTTGTGCCCTAGTCTACCCATCTTCAGCCCTAACGGACTGGAGGACTACACCACATAAAAATAAAATTGCCAGAATCATCAATCATACTGAGAATATAGATCTCCAGTGGAAATCCATGCCTTTAAGGAACTGCAAGTACTTCAAATATAAGCAATTTGACTGGGTTCACGAGGGAAAAAGATTAACTAGGTGCAGATAGGTCTATAAAATTACATGATAAAAACATGTAGCAAGGTCTGGCCCTCTACTAATCGATTACTATGTTAAGCAGTTTAAATATTAAACTTGAAGTACAATAAAATGAATGTATGAAAAGCCAATTAGTCAGAAAAAATACCTGAAAATTAACTGGTGGAGGGAAATAAAGGTATTACTTTATATAATGTATAAGCATCTACTGTTCCTGACAATGAACAGAAGATCTTAAAAGATGACTTATGAGTTCTTTTATATCAAATCAGATTTCATTTAACTTAATAAAGATTTTGTTCCCACAGCTTGGGAAAAACATTTTTAACATGATTTTGTACTATATTTAAACTGCTGTGAAGGGGTCTGGCGTTTGGATCGTGCTTCAGAACGTCTCAGGTGTCTCTCTTGGTGCTTTACATAGTCTTGCAATGACCATTTCTCTTCAGATATTTCAGGAGTTACAAGCAGGTGTGTCTGAGGGTATCTAAATACAATTTGTAATTCTCTCAGTTAAATTCGGCCATAAATACTAATAGCAGCAGCAGCAGCACAGTGGGCCAGAATCTTTGGTGACTAACGCTGGTGGGACCCAGAGAGTAAGCTGGTACGAACACCAGGTGCTGCCAAATGAGGAGGCTTTCTGAGCAAGGCAGATCAGGCCCAAGTGACAAAGGAAGGGACGAGGCCATAACGATTCAGGCCCACAGGCTGCCAGCTGTTGGAAAAAACAACTGCAGAGCTTTCTGTAGGTGTGAGAATTGCACGCTGGCTACACTTACTGATTTCTGGGAATATAATTTTCTAGACTGTTAGGGCAAAACAGTAAAACTGCCTGCTATAAGCTGCACTTCCTGCAGCCTTGCTGTCAAAAATACATACTTGCATTTTGTAAGAATAACTCACATGGGAAATGGCTGGAAAAGACAAACTGGGAAAACAACTAATGGAAATTAATTCCAAGCAACCCCCCTCCTGATACAGGTCAGTATCATCTCAGTAGAGCGGGTGCGTATTGCCATTGCCATCCAGAGCTGAATCTTAGCTGCAGCCACTAAACATCACACATGTTAAATTAATGCAAACTGTATGCCACTATTAATATTTTGCTCAGTTGGTAACTGGAGTGCTCTCTCCCTCATGCTAAAGGGGAAAGCAGCACTTCCTTATGGTCCAAATTTGATTTCTGGCCCTTCCCTGTACAGGAAATACAGATTAGCAAATAGAAAAAAAAATTAGTACACAGTATTACTACAATAAGGATTGTGTTTCAATATGCTTACAAATATGAGTAACTCTACTGGTGTAAGTATATATATATATATATATATATATATATATGGGCCCTTACAGAGGTAAGAAATCCATTCTGATTAATACCATTACATAAACACCTTTGCATAGTGTCATTCTCGGTGAAGATGAGAAACACTTCCACTACCCAAATGCCACTATTTTCACTTCTAGTTTTCTGTATCTGTAAAATCTGTTCATGTCACTAGTTTAGAAACATCCAAAGGATATAATCCATAAACATGGTACTACACACACAATAGTTGTACAAATATTTTGAGATAAAACAGCAATTCTTATATTCCTCATTTTAAGAATGAGAAATCCAAAACTGGGTAAGGGCAAGGGAGACAACGCGTGTTTCAGATACACAATGTCTCATCTTAAGCCATCAGACACTCAAACATGTGCTACTCATTTATAGAACAAACTCATGTCTAGTGAATATCAATACAGCCTGACATAAATTCATATGGGATGAAGGAACCTATAAACTATGTAACTATGTAATAAATACAACTCTAATAACCTACCAAAGATTCTTTTCTTCCACCTGTCAAAGGTTAGTGTATTCTGGTGGCTAGAGGCCAGATGATTTTTTGAACTATCATGATAAAAAAGTCACTTTCAGAGAAGGTATGTGTCATTTTCAGCCTTTTTTATTATTTTTTTTTTTTTCTTCACAGAGCCTTAAGAATTTTCCTGTGAAGATGAAGATCCCTATACAGCAAATTTAATCTTGCCAAGCTCAATTTTCTTGGTTACCTTTGCCAGGTCCCTTAAAAGTCATCTGTGGCCCGTAATTGAAAACCAGAGACTGTTGAGTGGACTCAGCAGTCCTGAGGGGTATGTTCCAGGAGCAGCTGAACTGCAGGAGAAAGCCTCGGCTGGTTTTATTACAACTCGACTTTCAGAAAAGAGTATTGTAAGCACAGAGCTAAAACAGACCTTACCTAGTGCGAGGGAGTGCTAAGGAGGAACCGTGCCTAACGATGAATGCATAGAAGGTGGTAAACCAGCACTGGACAAAGCTTGCCTGGTCCCTACATGCCTGAAGCTTCGTTAACATCCAGCCTGGTTCTACGCAAAGTTACACCATGGAAAACTTCACTTCCCCAGCAAACTCCCCACACAACAGATTTAAATTTCACTAGTATGAAGGAAGGGGAACAGAGAGGAAAGAAAAAGAAGGGATCTCAACGGTAAGAAATGTGCAAACTAAGCTATGACACGCAATGTCATTTCCCATTTGCTCCCATATTCAGCTTGATGTACCACACCTGAGCAAATACTACAGAGAGCAACAAACTTACGTATTTGCAATATAATAATCCACCGTATACTTGCCCATAATGACAATTGAGGGTATTAACAAGACAGCAGACAGGAACTGCAAGCTAGAGCAATCAGAGATATCTTAAAACAGACACACAATACATGCATGTATACATGTATTTTATTATGCACCTACTCATGAACGCCAGCTGCCCTTATTTGGGAGGTACATCATGTTATTTCCAGGGGAATATGGACAGTTATTCGCTGGACTCTCCAAAAAGGCTGTTTTACATCCTGTCTACTCAAGATACTTACTAGGAAAAACAGTATGGGCATGTGTCTGTGTGTGCAAGGTGGAGTTCAGGCATTTGAAGGGAAACATGAACTGTTTCTAGCCTATTGCTAGATGGCAACAAACTATGGAAAATGCATAGGAGGAAGGAAAACAGTTAGTTTTGTCCCTATCAAATACTGTCACTTTTCATACTTCCTTGAATAAGACTACTTTCTTTGCCAGCTGACAGTTGCCTCTTGATCTCATTATATTCTCATTGCCAATACCCCCCACAAGAAATGCCTCAAAATCATTTAGCATCAGAATGTCTTATCAAAATAATGTTTCACGAGTACTTGCAAGAATCTGGTCTACCCCCTGGTATTCACAGAACTTTAACACAAAAATTTGAGATGCCTCTCAGAGAAAAGAGATTTCATACACAAAAAGTTGACGTTTCTGAAGCTATTAAATATGCTACGGGCCCATAATCCTCTCCCTTCAAGGCAATAAATCAACTTGTCTTAGAACACTAACAAATGAACAAGGAACCACTGTACTACCCTGTGAAATAACAGACCTCACTGTGAAACAGCAGACTCGGTTCTCTTTGGCCAATACATTGTGTTAAACAGCATCCGAAAATATGGTATTGTGCAGGCTAAAACCACTGGTAAGGTGCAATTTATAAACAGGCAAACACCAGTTAGATGCTTCTGGTAAAGTATGTTAAAGTCCTACCTATGCACTAATACTAATATGATAGAGCTATCTAATGTCTGTGTCTGGCACTGCACACTGAGCTGAACCTACAAATCTAAAGCCTCACGGGCCACTAAATACTTTACAGAGAAGTTGGTACTTGACACAGCCGTGCACCACTCACAAACACATCTTTTAGTTCAAAAGAAATCATCTTTCCTAAACCTCTCAAGAAGATATCTTGTGAGTTTGAACTGCCAGGTATTCCCACGTCGATGCGTGTGAGTGAGACACTTCACGTTCTCCTTCCTACTCCGAGTTTAATACTGCCTTGAGGTGGGAGTACAGTCCTTCACCTTGGACTTCGTAAGCAATCTAGCCATTCTCTTTATTTAAGGAATTTAAAACATGGCACTAGTCATGGATACATCTGCATGCTAGAGAACTGTTCCACACAAACCTTGTAGAAGCTCTCTCAGGTATAGCTGGGGTTCTCATTGATTGCATGCTTTGAAATATGGAAAGATTATTTCCTCTCCCATATGCAAAATACTCCATGATGAGGAACTCCTCCTTCCTCCACACTTTTCCCAAGGTCTTGGGAAACTGCTTCTAAACTTTGGTGATACTCCTTTAAATGCTGATAGACAGCTTTGCAGTCGGAGATGGTGCCCGTTCTCCTGGTGCGAGACTGATGGTGGGGGTTCTGGACGCAGTGATAACGCAAATACAGGGAAGTACTTTGCTACCAAGTCTTCCTAATAAAATCCAAGTTGCCTTCAGAGCTTTAAGCCAGGGAAGAAATGCTTGAAGAATTTCAGTGCCTGACGTTGAATCTCTCTATCAGATCACAGAGCTGGTTTTATTGCTTTAACTCTCAAATTTACTAATTGACATTTTATGTTGCAATAATGAATGCAACTTATGGCTGCACACATTCAAGTCCTGGACTTTCCCTGGGTAAAGATCTTTCTAGTTCATATTAATGCTTTTAAATAGATGATAACAAACTAGATGCTGTAGTGACTGAAAGTTGTGTTATGCCCAAAGGAATAAGATTCAGGAAGTAAGACCAGCAAATACAAATATGAAGTATAACTGAGTGACCAAACCAAGCATCAGTATGACCCCACGGTTCAAACAGAGCTCCACAAATAGTGGACTTCAAAGCCACTCCAAGAAAGAAGTATCAGATGTGTCAGAGAAAACTTGTTAGGAAGATTTTAGCATTACAGAAAATGACATGCTAGGCAAAAATTCGCCCTGCATCAATAACTTAAAATTGAAGACTTGTGGCCTTGGTAAAGTCTGTGTTCTGGTTTGAAGATTGTAATGTATGAATAAGAGAGACCTCCATGAGCTGAAATCAGACATATTTTTCACTACAGAGTCTTCAGTTATCTAAACCCAAATAATATGTACAACATTAAATCTGTGTGGTTGTAAAATCTGATTGCAGTCTCTCACAGAAAACAAAGCAATCTTGTCTTATGGGAAAAATAATAAAATACAACGATGTTGAACATTTATAAATGACCTTTCCATTCATAAAAAAGCCAGGGGTCTCAGAGGAATCTTGCAATAAACTTGCATATGAGTTTATCTATAATCCATCATGGGGAAAAAAAACCCAAACTAAAACCCTTCGAGCTGGGAGAGTACTCTACTAATCTATTCCAAATCCAGTGGAGCAGAAGCCTGCATGCTCTAGCTGTAATATTTCGCTCCACCAGAACAGCAAGCTGCCCGTCATGGGTCACATACATTGCTTATCAACAGAGGAGCATTGGTTCACATTTATATATAGTAGAAGTCAAATCTCCAGGCCAGCAATGGTTTTCACTTCCAAAGTTGCACTTTGAATTTTATGCCAATCTAGCAGACTAAAATGTAGAACAACGAAAAATAAGGCTAGTGAGTATGTGATAATGGGGTTATTAATTTTACGGTGCTAAAAAAAATCTAGACAAAGGAAATGAGCAGATTAAATCACTTTGTAACCAGAAAAATCAACATTTAAGTGAAGGTGTTGTTTTTGTTTTTTTTTTAAATAAGGAAAATGATTCCAGCCAACTTTTCATGTAATTGGTGATTTTATCACCCTGTAGATTTCAGAATGTAACATGCTGCTTTTCTCATCATTGCTATTTCATCTTCAAGCCCAGGATAAACATTTTCACAAAAAAAAAAAAAAAAAAAAAAGATAATTTCTTGATAATTTGTGGTGCCTTTACCATGACAGTTACACAGCAATTTATCTGCAATCTATGTTACAGGGAAGTATGTACTCAGGGAGCACATGTAGCTATCCAAGAATGTCCTCATGTGGGATCTAATTGTATCAGAAGATATTCCAAAAAAAGTATTTCAAACACCAAGGAGAAATTTTTCTTTTGAATCTGAATTACTACATATTCTGCAGTTGATTCTTATATGTAATTTTCCATGAGATCAAAAGGAATCTTGCACAATTATAGGTGGATAGTATAAATAATAAATCTACAGCACAAATACTGAACAGACTCTTGAACCCCAAAAAGGATCTTTTGTTCATATTTTATGTTGACTTTGATGGTATTACGATGTCAACAACAGCCAAATGAATTAAACTATTCCTTTGGTACAAGCAAGGATTTTAGCTAAAGAAAAAAAAAAGTCCTAATGATATATATATTTTTTAATTCTATGCTCAAGACTATTTGGGATTCTAGTGACAAATCTTTGAATATAATCACTTCACTTGTGCCCAAATTCAGAGGAAACAGGATGCCAGGTTTTCATAACTAAGACAACTATTCACATCCACATAAAAGTTACTTTTTCAAACACACATATGACCAGCCATAGAGCATCGCATACATGCTATTTTCGAGTAGAAACCATTGCCAAGTAAGCTTTCATTATACTGGCACTAGAAATAAACACACACATAAGCAGTTTAAAGCAAACTGTAAAAGGTGTTGTATACAACAAAAACATTTTACTGGCATTAGGAAAAAATGTTGAATGTCAATAAGCTCCAACTCTCAATTCAACTCATTCAATTCAACAAATACTTAAAGTTCAAATGTATTAAGATGGTAAGTTTGAAGAATCACTTACATGAAGAAACTGCAAAGACAGCAACAGTCTTGTTAGTTAGCCTGAATATTTACAGACATTAGCACATAAACAGTAGCTGTATATATATAGTAACCATATCCAGATGAGATTTTGGCAGGCAGGCAACCAGAATTCATGCATCTTAGTATTTATGTAAGTGCAACACGGTAGAAAGCACTAATTTAAGAACCTGGCCTAGCATATATTTTTCATACTTAAGACAACAACCTAAATTAATGGTTGACAATAAACCTTAGAAACAATTTTGTCTTAATATCTCTAGTCAGCTAGTTTCACTAAGCTCATCTCTTTAACAAGTCAATAACTTCTGGTCCGAAAAGTGCACCAGGGGTATACTTCCCCTCTGGACACACACAGCCTGAGTCATGAACAAGCTAACGAAAGGATCTTTCTTATACCTTTTATATGGCACATGAGTGATTCAGAATCAAATCCTTCCGAAGAAAGTACTTGAAAACAGATCTCCGACTTTCAAGAAACGTGCTCTGACAGACTACCACACTGGACTTCTTTGGGCAGGTCTCCGTCAGCCTTCTTTCTCTGTTGACACTGTTCATCCTTGCATAAGCAAATTTTAGTTGGATGTGAGACCGGATGACTGCCAGAACTATCGAGACTCAAGCAGTCTCAAATGTTCCTCATGGATGAGATACCTGGGTTCAAATCGTTTTGGAACATGTATTAGATGTATGTATATGGGTAACCTAATCATCTCTAGTTAGTTTTGGGGGATCCCAAAAGACCGCATCACAGAGGACATTTCCTTCTCTTAATTTTGCAAGAAAGCTTAGACATACTTGGAGCACAAATCCAAAGGAGAAATTCCTTTATTACGAATTTGAATGTTCAGGTGTCACCTTACAGCCCAGGGCGCAAGTTCCTTCCTGGGTATCACTTCTGCAACACCTTCTTCTTTGGCACTTGCTTGACAAAATTGCTCAGCCTTTTGTGAATATCAGTATAAAACATCTGTGCAGGCAGCATAATTAATACACTGCTAGGAAGCGTAGGCACCTAACATGAGGCTTTTAATTCCACCTAATGACAGAGTATCCACAAGTCAGATGAGGGACTGAGACTGGATCTCACTTTTGTCCCAACTCATATATAACACATATTTAATCATTAGATTCAATTTTAAAAAGCAAAGCGACATTTTCGCCTCTGGAGCTACTTCTCACTTGCTGAAGTTAATCATGTGCTTTTAAAATCCAGAGGCTGTCTCTTAACTTGCAGATAGATTTAACGAAAACCTCCATAACATACAGAATACAATGCCCATTTAGAAACCTTTTATAAAACAGCACTAAAGCTAAGAATCAATAGCAACTCATTTCTTTTCTTTAGCTGGTTTGTACTACAGTCATAATGCTAGTTACAAGACCTGCAAATGCACCTACCTACTTCAACAGCTGTGCTGCTTTTCACATTCTATATATAATATTCTTTGAAAACACAGAAGGTGTTTATACAGTTTGTACAGGTGACAATCATTAGAGGCAAAATGCTCTTGCTCCTTTCACCAGTGCAGAAAACCAAAAGCTTTGCAAAGCCTACGCTTGCTCGCTAACTGTAAGAGGAGAGCGGTAACGCACAGGTCTGCAATGGACCTTGCACCTTCCCTGGGGGCTTTGGAGCAGAGCCCTGCAGCGGTGCAGAGAGGAGCCTTTCTGCGGGAAGCCAGGGGCACTGAAACACGAAGCTTTTCTCTAGTTGAAAAACATAATAGCACGACCATTACTGTAAACAAGGGATGTGGTGAATCTGCAGACTATGATCTGGTCTCTGGGGAAGAATCCTCCCTCTTACCCCAGTCTTGTTTCTTGTGGACTGGCTTTGCATGAGGGGCCATGAATTTCAGTCTAGAAGTTTAAAATTTTCCTCACAAAGCTTTTAATGGGTTAATTTTAAATATGGATCTTTTCTGTAGAGGGTTCAATTCCACATTTTCCCTCCTAGGATGTTGAATATATGCCAAGCATTTATCCATTTGTTTCAGAAGTGTCATATCAGGAATAAATCGATGTGTTAAGAATTGCCTGATAAAGTTGTTGTGGGATTAATCTTACAGAATAGATCATCGTCACGACTACCTTTGGCATTCTGTGTGCACATCGTTCCATTTTAAGCATGAAAAGCCTCCTAATGCCAAAGTAGAAGAGCCATATATTGAATGATCTGCCACCATTCAATATTTAATCCTGCAATTGAAGCCACTAAAGGGATACAGCAAAGTAGCAAGATGAATGAATTGTGACCTTAAACTTGCAAAAAGACAACCCAAACAATTTATCTTTCTGGCCCGTAGTGCATCCTGTGGCCAAAACTCCTATCACTTCTCCGCAGTTTGGGGTCTGTAGATTGATCAATGCCACATTAGCAAAGTACCTGAGAAGACAGCTTAGGAATTCAGACAATCTGCTGCATATGCTTTAAGAATATTCTGGGTCAATTTGGCTTATCTGTAGCCGAAAATAAAGGCTCCTTAATGAAAAATCAATTCCATTTTCACAAATGCATTTCTAAACAACAGTGGCAAGGTGACTAGAAATAAAGCTTTTACTAATCAACAAAACACAAATAAAATACTCTGAAAATCAGATCAGCCCAAATAAACCATCAGATTGATGCAATTTTAAGACTTGCTAAGAGATTATTTTGCAATTTAATTTTCAAAATAAAGGTACTGCTACTTGCTTGCAAAAGAAAAAAATATCAATAAGCACATAGTGATACCAAGACTGATGGGGCTGAAGGCCATTAAGACCTCAGAGGCCTCCAACTAAGTAGAGCCAAATCTTTCACTCATGCCCTCACTCACAACCAAATAATTTTTCAAGGTACGTGCTCGGGTTGATGTGGTAGTCCTAGCTAAACTCATTCACTAGCAAATATTCCATGACACACTGTGGTGGGAGACACACAGAAAATAATCAACAATGAATATCACCTATTTACCTGCTAAGAGTAAATCTCCCAAACCAGAGAGAAAACATACAGCCATGCTTGACTTCAAGCACAATTTTCTGTCCAGTTATTTCATGGTACCTAACTGTGTTTTGGAAATTAGCATCCCTACTTAGGAACGATACTTTTCCTGACTGAGACTATTGCTATTTATTACTAAGGTGTCAGTAGTATTTATTAGCCAGTATAACACAGAAATTCCAACCTGTCTCATCAAGGAAACATTCTGAGATCTCTTAACATAAAAACTGGTCACAAAAGGCCTCGTATTTGGACATTATTGCAGGTACTCCATCCACCCTGCCTCAGTAGATTAACTGAAATAATTTTTAAAAAAACCCAGCAAATAGCTCTTAAACAGGGCTTCTAAATTTATGATTTTACAACTGTATTTTTCCTCTTGTAATAATTCTTGTGCATTGAACTAATTAAATCTTTTTATCTGAAAGTGATGTGTACTAGAGTAGGTAAGCCAAGCGGCCCAGAGGTGGCTGCACTTGACTAAGATGAAAATTTTATTTCTTTTTCATGAATGAATTTCATTTCTGCCCGGTTACAGATCAATGGATCAGAAATGAACAGAATTAAGCATGCCTAAATCAAAATAGAACGTTATTAAAAATGACAAAACAAAAACAACTTCTTTGGTTTATAGAATTGTGATGCTGCAACATAAATAAGAAGGGACCAAATTATGTTGTTCAGCGTATATTGATCACTCCTGCAAGAGGCAATGAGAATAGTATATGTTGACATATCTAGGCATCACCTATTAGTTAATGCTTACAGTAGTGGACTTTTTTTTTTTTAAAATGAATGCAGAAGTGCTTCATTATGGATACTAATTGTCTGTAGGTGATATAACAAATCAGGGAAAAAATTAGTTTCTCAAAGAAATATATCACCTATTTCTATAAAATTTTCTCCATAATATCACATCTCTAAGGAGTTCAACTAAGCAACATCAAGGTAGGAACATGATCTAAAGTCTACTAAATAAATGGAAGTCTACTGAATAAAGTGAGATAGATTTACAACCCTTACAAAGACAAGTGAGGAAGTCGGTTCTTCTGACTAAGATTTTGGGCTTTTCTAAGCTAACCTTCTTGTGCATAGGTAAATACATATCAAACATACTTTTTGTTTAATAAGACAGTACTTTTAAAGTAGCAAAGCTACGGAACCAAACAGTAACTTCAGCAAAAAAAAAGTACTATCCTCTTTTTTGTTTTTTAATTGCATCTACATTTGAGAGTAATCATTCACTATTTCCACCCTTTTTTGTCTGTCCACCAGTCACCCTAGGAAGCTAATCCCTGATCAGCCAGCAGTTCCTCTTATAGTTCATTCTCTACTGTACATTCACGTTTTTCCATTTTAATATGGCCCATTCAAATAAGAGAAAATGAGTAACTGCTGCTTTCGTTATAAGGCTCAAAACAAAAACTTGCCTCAAGTTAAAAAATACTTTAAGTTCACAAAGGAATGAGCTCTTCAACTGTGTTACCAAGTTTATATTTGGCTTTGTGGATGTGTAGTAGCGAGACACATGCTTGTAGGTGGAGGAGTCTCATCTGAAGTAATGTTTGTTCCAACACTGTTAGAAGTCCATTAAAAAAAATCCTGGCTTGTAAACTTCATTCACAAAGAAAAAAGGAGGTTGTTAAGTTTTGAACACAAAGAACAAATACATTAATGAGTAGTGATCTCTTTTACAGTTTTGTATTTTCATTTGGATGTTTGTAAAGCCAATTGCCATTTTGGAAACTGTGGGAACCCACAGAGATATAATCCGAGTTTTAAAATAAATAAATAAATAAATAAATAAATAAATAAATAAATAAATAAATAAATAAATTCATTTTGAAGATGCATTGCAGAACCCTCTATTAATTGTGCTTCAGTAATTTCTATGCTGGATTTGTTGCCTTTACAAAGAATAAAATCTCTTCATAGCTGCCAATGCTATAAACTCCTCCTGCATCTAAACCAGATCTGTTCTCTCTGGTGAATTCCATCCCAGTTGCATCAGTGAAACACCATTGTGAACACCTTTACACCTTTGAGAAAGCAATGAAGGGAGGAGTTTGGAGCAAGACCAGGACAGATCAGGATACAATTCACTAATCCAAAGCTATGTTAACTTTGCAAGACCAAAGGATGCATAAATCAGCATTTTCATTACTAAACAGAACTGTAAGCACATATATGGCTCCCAGCAGTTGAGTCAGAAATTGTCATTTCCGTAGAGCTTCTTTTCATCTTAGAGCTACACTTCAAACCTCCAGTGGAAAAACTAAGCCTAGTCACGGAAATCTTGAATGCCTCTCAACTGCAAAGCTTCATCGCTTGCTTTATCTAAAGAAAATAATGTATCGCTCTTGACATTAGGAACCAGTTCTGTTGGATGTTAATACCTATCAGGTTTGGTCTACTCTTTTTCTGATATGAAAAGCTTTCACAATGCTCTCAGCCTCCACGGAGTCTAAATGCTGCTGAACAGATGAAAAGTAATTCATGTTATCTTATCCTGATGCTCAAGTCAGCATAAAGTCTGCAAGTGCCATATAATCATTATCTCAGCTTTTCAGTAATGAGGCATTGGTGATTTCACAGATATAAAAGCAGTAACACGGCATGTGAAAATCTGCACGGCATCGTCCCCAAACTTATGGGATGCAGACAGAAAGTGAACGCCCTCACTGGAGTTGGAAAACTCAGTCGTATCAGGATTAACTTCTATCAATTCATGCTACCACACTATTTACCACATATTTGCAGTATTCAGGTATTCTTTGACTGATTTCCACAAACCTAAAAAGCCCATTTCTTTTGTTTCTTCTGCAGGAGGATTGTCCCCTTGCTTCCCAATACCTATTGGTCCCTCCATGGAGTTTAAGCGGAGTCCCGACAGAAGAAAAGAGAGGAGGCACCAAACATTATGAAAGTTTCTAGCTGGCATTTTTTTTTTTTTTTTTTTTTGCAAATGGATAAAGAATGTAATGAGACTGTATTTAAAGGCAGTCTCTGATGCCTCTGTCCAAATAAGTATTTTACTGCTAAACTGAAGGAGTATCCAAACAGCAAAATTTTTATTTGAAGTCAAGAGAAAAGTTTTTTCACTTAAAACCTCTCTTCTTACTAGTTTACTATTCGTATTTATAGTAATTTTTAGTATTAGAGGCAATTAATATTTTAAACATACAGTAACTTCTGCAAGCTCATATGTCTTAAATAAAACATAGGAGATAGAGGAAGTCTGTCTTCTCTCCATTGTATTATTCTACCAAGAAGTCCCCTCATGACCCCTATTTTTGGGGGTCTTTATGTTAAATATCTAAACAAAATTATCAGTTTTTTTTAAATACAGAACTATACTGGGTTTGTATCTCAGCAATAAATATTGCAAAGGTCCTCATTCACTACTGTACTATTCCAGTTTATGAGAGTAATACTACTGAAAATAGTGATATCGAAGTTCTGTAATTCTGTGTCATAACTCCTACTCATAAATATATAACAGAAAATATGGACTGATATTTAAATGGATATCATGAATCCATATGCACAGACAAGACTGCATCATGCTTTGATTTTCCAGGATTGGACAGTAGAGATTAAAGAAACAAGTGTGAAAATGATCCATTTTTTGCCATTTTTCATTGTATTTATTCAAGGAACCGGAAGACAGAATTTGCTTTCTCTTAGCCAGGAAACACTGAAAAAGTACTACTGTTCCTTCATCATCTTTTTCTAGAGTTGTGGAGCAGGTGGCCTTAGGGAGATTTAACAGCTTGGCAGAAGCCTACACTAACGTATTACAAAGGCACAGGTGACGGACAAGAATGTGTTTCCTGAGTTTGAAGGGAAAGAGCTGATACATGTACACACTGCATGCTGAGATAGAGATTAGAAAAGTCTGACATCGGTAATAGGTTGAAAAAAATATCAGTAGCTAAAAATGCATACAAACAGGAAAATACATTGTCATTATACCCTTAATTATCATTATTTTGAGGAGGGCATGATGTTAACAAACTCAAAATGTGTTTCAGCCCCCAAATGAAAAGCAGAACTTTTTTTCTTTCATAACTAGGTAAACCAACAATAAATTCTCAGAGGACTCCTTGGTCCAAAAAAAAAAAAAAAAAAAAAGGCAAAAGATTTGGCTTTCTTAAAGAATGCGCTTCTGTTAACTTCTATGTATTTACACTTCTCAGTGACTCAACAGCATCACACAGATAAAGCCCAAAGGAAATGTAGCAGTTAATAAATTATTAAGGCATTCTCCTTTAAAACATCAGCACTGGGCAGTACAAAGGCTTGGCATGCCATGTCAGATGCAAAAAGAGCTGCAAATCTGAAAGAGTTACCGGAGCTGGGGAACAGCTGGCTCTGCAGATCCCAAGGCCCACCTGGGATCCACTTACTACAGCCTGTCGTTCTCGCCGAGTTTAATGCTTATACAGTCAATGAAACATTAGATGAAGCTAAAGGATACATCCCCAAAGAATCTGACTTATGCTTTGGGAAATGACCTTTAAACAATCACCTTCCGATGGAAAATGAAACTACAGCTCCCTGCATCTGCAAAAATACCTTGATGTTTGTGATTTGTTCCTAATGGCGTACATGCATTACACTGGTACTCATTCTACTAAACTACTGTATACGTACATATATTTGTTTGGGTTTCTTTGCATTTTATATTTTCACACTTCAGCACACCAGGTATTTAGTTGTTAAAGTGATTAATTTAAAATTATTGCAGTGGTTTTTCAGTGACAATTGAAAGCCCAGAAATTAATTTGGCTTGTTTTAAAAATCAAACTTGCATTGCCTGTGGAAGCATTTTTCTTAACTTTTTGTTTTATCAGTACAACAACCAAACACATTCTCTTATTTTATTAAAAGAGCAATAGCCAGGTTTTGATGGCTACTATCACGAGGAACATGATAAACAAACATGATTCTTTTTATGATCTTGATAAAGAAAATTTCTTTATTAGGAATAGGCCAGAGTGAAAACTATGTGTATGAGATGGGAAGAAGTATATGTTTGTGAAATGACATGGGAAAAAGTGGCAAAAAGATGCAAACAAGCTAGAAACATACTTTAAAGCAGAACAAATGAAAATCAAATCTTAACATTATGTTTCCAACAGACCCGACTCTCACCTATTGCATGCCTAATGTTATTTGCTGGGGGAAAAAAAAAATTGTTTATAATATTGGCATTTCAGAGAGAACTCTTTCTCAAAGCTAAATTGCTGAGAAGTCGTTGGCCATACCACAGCCACAAAACCCCCACAAAACCAAATTAAGTTCAGCTTTCTCCCCCACCCATTCTTTCTCAGCTTGGACACGATGCACAGGCTTCCAAATTTCGATTGCTTAGCAATTACTACCAGAGGAAAAAGAAGTGTGTCGCATCCTGACGATGCCAGCAGCAGCACCAGCATATGTACTCATGCAGGAGAAGATCTACATCAAGCCTCAAATCCTCCTGTTATAAGGAAATGACTGCAATAACATTTTTAACAATGTTTTGTATTTTACATTTTGTAAGTGGTAGACACCAAATCTATTAGCAATATTGCTCTAATAACTTCGTATGCAAATGTTAAAGCTCTAGTATGTTTATCGGTCTTCCAATTTTTACTGAACATCACTACAATTCCATTCCATCACTTGTAAAATTGCGTTTAATTCTATTTGAAAGAGGGCTGTCAACATTACAAATAGTATATGGAAGATAGTGGACCACAACTTCAAACCACTGCAAGTTTTGAGACTTCATACTAATGACTTTCTTTGAAGTAATCCCTGCCTGAATTACAGTACATGCGAACACAACACAAACTTGAGGCCATTTGATACCAAATAGTAATTTAAATTTTCTGTGCATTTTTTCAGAGGTAAGAAACTTTTATGGAATTTCAATGTCTGTCTGCAAGGCTAACCTTTGCAGGAAAAGGAGAAGAATAATTTCTGCAGGTGGGTTTGGAATAAATTTATGCATCTAAAATAGCTTAATCAATACCAATTAATGTTTCTGGTTTTAAAGCTAGATGCTATGAATTTTGTAAGGAATACAAAAAATACTGTCAGTATACTAAATCCATTGCAAAGCCACATAAACATGTTTTAACTCTACATCCCTGAATGCTAAAAAAAATCCCCAAACTAATTTCTAAGCTTTAAAATGGTATGTGATACCATGATCTAGACTACTTTTTGAGGGGTGAGAAAACACACACATTTGACTACAGCACACAGGGTCTGCGTTACTCCCATATTCTGTGCTATGCACAACATCCGTGGCCCCTATAATATTTAGGCTGAGCTAGGAAAAAAAGGCAAATACACACACTCCTTCCCAAAAAACCCAAGGAGCATTTAGGAAGTAACCAATTATAGTAAGTGTTGTATTGGATTCATGATTTTCCTTCTTCATTCTTTGTTATTTTCAGTCTTTGGAACAATTACACTTTAATGATATTTTTGCCCAAAATATCTGTGTTCTCTTCAGTACCGGCACCACCTGAACCCTTTCTTTCCTCCACAGCCTTCTCAGTTTTGTTGTCAGTGGCGGCTGCTGTGGGGAGGAGGATTGTGGTCAGTCTGTTTGGGTTTGCTGCATTGTGTTGACAATGGGTTTATTCAACTTCTCTAGTATAATTTCTGAAAATCACGTCTTCCCAAGCAAACTCTGGAGGAACTTTTTGTCCATATAAGAAAAAGAGGACAGTTTGCACTAAGGGAAAAAACCCAAAAAGGCCTATTTCTTTTAAACTGACTTAAGATCTCGGTAGTCCAGACATAAAGCTAACTCAGGTACAACACTTTTAACACTTCCTCTACAAAGACACACACACTTATGAGCAAAGCACGGGACATAACCTGGGCATCTACTCATTCCCCAAAGTACCTGAACAACATTCTAGAGATCCTCCCCTTGGATTATAAAGGGGATACAGACAGACTCTGTTCAGACAAATCCTTCCTGTGCTAACTTTGACAAATAAGACTGATATTGGCAGAACTCATGCTTGTAAAATACTCCTAGATGTGAAACCTTAAAAATCACTGATTTCTTTGAAGTAACACAAAACAATGTAGCAATAACCACAAGAACAAAACAGCTGACACAAATCTAATGACCAAAAGATCATGACTCTGTTTTTGCTAAGGACAGAGCATATAAAGATTCCCATTCACTGAATACTCATATAAAAGGAAAAAAAAAAAAAGCAAAGTGGGGATGTGGAAGTGATTGCCTTCGAACGAGATCTGCTGAAGAACACAGAAATGACAGAAACCTGCAAGGAGATGAATCCCACCTATACTGATGCTTTAAGTCAAACAGAATTCACCCATCTGTTTCAATGCATTTGGAAAGCATCAGTTAAGTAGATTAAATAGAAACAACTATCAGAGGGACTGTGCTAATATAGACAAGATCTCAGGGAGCTAGAAAAGCAGTGATAATGCAGAGATGCTGTGAGAGAATGGGAGACGGTATTTAGAAAGAGTGGGAAAAAGCAATGTAAAAAAACCGCAAGCAATATCAAACACACATCACCTTTACTGACAACACCTTAAAGCTTAAAAACAAAGAAAACACAGACCACTCTTACACTAACATATTCCTCAAGAGAAAGAATAAAGGGGGAGGAGAAGACACTGAGTGCTGCTTTTATTTTCAAGGCAGTTTTACTAGCACCTTAATAACACTATTTCTTAAGGGAATCAGGAAATGCACAAGATCTATTTGTATGTTTGTTTATAACAATATATGAAAACATATATCAAGATGACATAATACCTGCATTTTCTCAATATACCTTTTCCAGCCTCAACATGCCAAGTAAAGAGCAGTTTATCTTTCAATAGGCAAGATTATTTGTTATAGAAGTGATTTTTACACATTTTACTGACAATTTTTGAGGGACGCTTTCTGTTTCAGAAGCTGGATACCAAGTGCATATTGTGTGCTAAATATGTAGCAGCTTTAAGTGACATAAAAAAAAGTATTCGCTTAACTGCCGAACTTTACATTTTGAGGTCTTAAGTGAGGTTATGCCATGTCCCTTATGCACACTAGAACTAAATTATATAGCATGGACCCCGAGAAGCCCAGCTAATTCCCCTACCTGCACCTCACTCCTAGTTTGATCTTGTCTTCTCTGCATTATATATCTTACCATTCTCACCCTATGGGCCAAAAGAGACTCATTATCCACCTAAAAAGCAAAAAACACAGCACACATCTAAATCTCAAACTGATATTTGCATGTCCTTGTTATTTCAACAGGAGCTATGCAAATTGATTTCAAGGATATAGTTATAGTTTGAGAATTTCCAGGAGCTCCCAGCAGATCTGACATTACATCTCCCCCGTTCCATGGAAATGAACCAGGTTGGCAAAACCAGAGCCACTTGAAGCCTCTGACCACTTACGAACTTTTCTTCTAATTTACATCTGCTGCAAAAAACATAGTGTACACTCACAACCAAAGCAGTAACTCTCACTCTATGTGTTGTCATCGTAAATGACCTCACTGTCCAATTTTCAGTCCAATTACTGTCCACCTATGGCTACCAAAACCATCCTGCTGCTGAGGAGCTGTAGAAATATACCTCAAAACCTTGCAGTGATTTTCACTGATTTTTTTTTTATTTTTATTTTTACTGGTGATAAGTGAATAGATCTCAGCTGAAATAAATTGTTTCCCATTCCTCACAAAGCCAACACATCTCATCCAAGAACCAGATACTAAAATCTTCACATTTATCTTCACATGTGCCTTGCACCTGTCCATGTACTACTTGACAAGCAGTTCTTAACTCCTTAGCTGAAAAATACAATACTCCTAACTACTTCTATACTACCTTTCTCTATAACAAATGTCTTGACTGACATCCTCAAGAAAGAAATCTGGGTTAAGCCCCAATTAGTAAACCAGTCTCCACATTTCTGCTATGCATCTAAAGAAGGGCCATACCATCATCCACTTTGTAGAGATGATGTTGGATTCTGGCACCTTAAAAAAAAAAGTACGAAGCACTTCAAAACTCACAGATAAAAGGTATGAAACAGAAAAGCTATGTTTGTCACGATGCAAATTTGGGAAGGGAATTTATAAAGTTAAACAATCTAAAAGTTGTAACTCATGAAACACATGCCAGGACTCATACAAGCCAGATTACAGGAACATACAAGGGGAGAGGAATGGCGATGCAAGGCCAAAGTAGGGGATCATACCATTTCAGGGGGTTTTCACTTCCTATAAGGCTCTTCTATGGGATCCTACAAACCAAATGCATCAGCCAAAGCATTACAGTGCCGTAAGATGTTCCAGCACCATTTTTCTGTACAGGGGATACATAAGCAGTGGCAGAGAAACCTTAGTGAGGGAACCAGTCTCCCACTGAAATCATAAGACCTGACAGGTCTGATGGAAGCAGAGTCCAGTGCTCATGCCAAAAGAGACCAGGGGGAAATGAAGGCATTTCCTCACTTTGAACTTCTTGTAAGGTTTCCAGGAGGCATGTGAATGCTACAGAGTTATTATAATGCCTTTTCAGGGCAAATATCCTTTGCATAGTAACATGAAAGAATCAAAAGCATGCAGATTCTTTATGCTGGGGGAAGAGCTCAGGTACAATTAACATGTAGTAGATAGAATTTCAGGCACATGTTTTACAGAGAATTACATTGACTATATTGAGTAGCAAAGTGCAAGTAATTCTTAATGGATGACAAGGAGATAGATTGTGGGCTCTGTACCTTAATTCTGACCTTCAAAGTTACATTGAACACATTTTAAAGGATATTATAGCTATGATCCAGCTACCGAGCCCAAGTTCATGTCTTACGTAAGTTAATTTTTTTATACACGACTAACAACTATAGCATCATATAATATTGTTAAGAAACTGAATGCAAAGTTATTACTCCAATTTTTATTGACAAGAGTATTGTCAACTTCTTCATCTTAAAAGCATGCCCGAGTTGCTTCCTCTGTTCAAAGACTGTACAAACTTAAAACTTCTTTGCTTCAGTTCTGAATCCACCCCATCCCCGCTAAGCTCTTCCACATCTATGAGCACAAGCATCAGCCTCCATTTTGCCAATACTCCAGACCACCCGGCAGCACTTCCAATTAATTCTCTCCTCCTGCTTTGTTTGCACCCTGGTTTGGCAGTGCTAATCTCGCTGCCCCTGCCCCAGTATGGGATTTTTCTGAATGGTGGCTGGGATGAGAAAGCCCTGGAAAGAAGGTGTGCTGGGGTGAAGAAGCATGATTGCAGTACACGCAGCAATTCCTGCTCTAGCACATTCTCTCTCTTCATGTTTCTTTGTGTTTCTCTCTCCAAGGAAGGAAGGGGGAGGAAGTTACTGATTTAGATAACTGTAGACTGATGCTCATTTGTTAGGTTGTAAATATACTTAACAGTATTTTCATATTTGCCAGTAGAATCCTGTAAAACATTTGCTGGTCTGGGGTTATTTTTTCTCATGCTAATATAAAAGTTTGGGCTGGAATTTAAAGTACAGCACTTAGATGTTAGGAAACCTGGCAAATTCTCAAACTGGCAGGTGTTAAAGAAAATAAATAAATTATCAAAACAATTCTCAACAGTCCAGCTTGCAAAAGTGTTAAAAATAATAGAAATGCATTGTTATTAAATACTATTTAAGGCCAGCTAAGTAACTGAGAGAGGTGGATGACACTAAACATTTTATTTTTGTCAGCTTTCAAAACGCAACTTTTCTTACACATCGTTCATAGCAATCTGCAGGGACCACAGATTCACAGTAATGAACGAGGCAGTGAGAAGGATTATCCGTTCTTAACAGAACACTAACTTGTTCTTAAAACCTCTGGGAAACAGATTTCACAGCCTTCCCAAGACATCTCAACCAGTACTTAGCTACCCTAATGCCTAAACAAAATCTCTCTCTTAACAATTAGCACATTATTTCTTGAGCTGCTGACAGAACGGCCCACAAAGTTGTTCCCTGCTCCTTACTATCAACCTTGTATGTACCTGAAAATGTGCAAGGTCTTTCCACCATTTTCCCTTCTTCAGTAAAAGCCCGGTTTGGGCATTGTTTCTTCAGAGGACACATTCTCCACTTTGGATTTCAGCTAATTCTGTTTTTTTCCCATAGTCTTGGGTCCAAAACTTAATATTGATTTGTGAATCTCAGTGGTAGATGATACTATTGTTGAGGCCTTACTAGTGCTGAGAGATGCTGAAGGAATTACTTTATGACTCTTTCATATGACACTCATGCTTACACATCCCCACAGACATTTTTTTTCCTTCACAAAATGATTACTTGGTTGATTCACACTCCACGAACAATCCCTTGCAGTACTTAGCTCCTTTCCTACAGAACTTCTGCCCGGCAAGTGGTTCTCCCATCTTGAAGGTGTGAATTAATTATTGCTACTTCAGAATTGCACCCATACTTTTTCTTAGTGAATTGCAGTTTATTTACTATAGGTTTTTGCTCATGAGTCCAATGTATGGAGATTGTAATGCTAATCCCTTCCAGCAAAGAGTCTGCAGCTCCTCCCAGCCTTGTACTGCTAGCAAAAATTATTAAAAATGCTCCAAACATTCAAAACCTTGATGAAAATACTGACCAGGAGTGGAACCAAGATCTTCACAAAACCTCAGCCTTTGGTTGTTTAGTTGGTAGATCAAGCAGCCCTCCTCTGCATACACAGCAGTCTATACTTCTGTTCTTGTTACATTTTTGGTGTAACACAACATGTAACGCAAGCGAAAGGCAATGGATACAACCAAATTTATGACTCGATCTGCTAAGAAATAAAACAAAATATTCACTCACTCATGGGTTACATAAAATGGTCTTCTCACTAGTGCGTCTGAAAATCCTAACGCTGTGGATGTTTCTGTTTTTACTATGCGAAATACTCAAACTGATTGAAACCTTACACCAACACAAATTTATGAGAAACTTGGTTTGTCTCCAAGGCCATATTTACAAAAAACTTCATGCTGTTAATAAAGGTGCAAGTGATAATGGTGCACAACTCAAAACCAGTAAATAGCCAAGGGTTGGAATTACACATCCTTACACGTAATGGAAGCAGGTAGCTTCTGTTTTCACTGTTTGGTGACATTAATGCAGTAATACTGAGTAACTGCTGACAATTAGCCAGAAGATGGAGCAGAGGTCTTGTAAGAAAATTACTCCCTAGTGGCAAAATATTGAAAATTCAATTACACTCTGTTTATTACAGGCCTACATTAGGAACTGCATTCATAATAAAGACCTTAATAATATACAAATTAATCGCAGCACAGGGGAGTGCTTTGGTAACTTTTTTACTCCTTGATGTATTCTTTGATATTAAGTTTTTAATATATCCATAGACATACTGAAATGTCTTCTATAGAGCTTTTCAACTAAAATACCTTAAATACAATAGCATGATATGTGAATATTGTTCTGAAAGACAAGAAGATAATTTCTACTACAGTTCATTAAGAATAAAACAAGGTGCAGATACCAATTTTTAAATACCCTTTAGGTGTTCTCCATATCTTAAGATTCATATTTGTGCTTCTATGAAGTATGCTATCATGCAAACATTGTTAAAGTCATGTAGGCTACAGCCTTGCATAGTTTTCTGCATGTACTCACATTTACGTATGTGAATACTTTCTTTCTATTTAAGAAAAGCTAGGGACTTGGAGGTATGCATATCCAATTTCTGCAGATATTGCAGATCAGTTTGGAATAAGATTGAATAATCTAGTTCTTAATATTCAGGTTATAGCAATTGCACAAAATGCTCCCAAGAAGAGTAGCTAGATATAAATTCAGGCTATAACAATGTGCATTGGATACTGTTGAATAATTTAGTTTCTGAATGAATTTAGTCAGCAGTTTGTTTAGCCTTTTAATAGTCTATTGCCTACTTTAAAGACTTTTAGTTGCAAGTTCTTCAGCACAAAGGCTTTAAACTGATGTATTTCAGATCTAGCTATATACTTACTGATTTTAATTGTATTTTGCCAGTGAAAGCAGTCAGACCTGTGATACTTTGCTGATTCTGAAGTGGAATAAAAAAGTCTGTTGTCCTCCATGTTTAACATAATCTTATATGTTACTTGAAAAATGCAAAACTCTAGAAAAAGTACTGAACACATGCACAGTATTCTACAGGTCAGCTGTCTCTAATTTTGTTTGAGAGAGATTGCTAAGGAATTCTGGTACCAGAGTTTCTTTACCAAATACTGCAAACAAAGGCTTGAAACTTGGTCCTGCCTGAGTAGGCTCTGTGTTACTGAAACTCTCTTTGGATCCAAATAGTCTGAATCTCATTTGTAAAATCTTTCCACTTTAAGGAAGAAATCCTCATGCTTTCTGCTTTGTAAAGGTGTTCCCTGAATCTGCAGGGCACAGTAACTGTTAGTGGTGCCCAAGCTGCTGACATTCAAGACCAGCACCAGCCCCAATGACTGGATCAGATGGGACCTTAGGTCTGCAAAAATAAGCCCTGCGTAGGACACAAGACTGCACAGGAGGTAACTGATGATAGCTCTGGTATTTGAAATTGGCTGGAACAATAACGCTACAGCCTTGTCCCAGCTAAGCTTGGACACTCCACTGGCAATCAGAAAAAAAAAAAAAAACCACCCACAGAAATTAGTTTAGAATGATTAAAAAATAAAGGTATCTGGCAATAAACCCAATTCACAATGAAGCAGTAATCATAAATTTTGTATTCTTTTCTGTGGCAAATGAATCTTTCACAGGTAGGTCCCTCCCTCACACTGCCCACACAAACCCCTTCAGCAGCCACTCTCAAGTCATCATTTGACTACTTTGAAAATGCCAGATCACTGCAGAACTCATGGAAACAGAGAGTTTATATGATAAGATCTCCTTGTGAGACAGACTGCTTCTGGCAGAGATGAGATGAATGAATGTCACAGCTTTCTAGCTTTCAAGTGTGGTGTTTTTCAGGACTTGCTCTCTGAAGTCAGGCACAAAAATGAGATGCAGAACAATGCTGTGTGGGACAGTGTGACAAACTTCAACTCCAAGAAGAAAGACTAGGTAATATGAGTTCATCCCAACATCACATCCCTTGTATCTGCAAGTTACTCAGTCTGCCTGGTGCATTTGATGCGAATAGTTGCAACAAGGAAAAAAAAACAAAGACTCTCCACTTGTTCATGGGATCCAGCCATCAAGCCGGATCTTGCTCCATAGAATCAGTCTGTTCAGGTGGTACCTGGAAGGGCAGTACACAAACTTCAGCCAAACCTGTAGATGTTATGAGTGAAGTCTTGAAAGCAGCATTACATATGCATGCATGATTTAAGATCTTCAGCTATCCACATACTGCCTTCATAGGACTAGACTTTTTTTTTTTTTTAATCACCTGATAGGTGATGGCTCCAACCAACTCTATAATCTAGAATAGCGCGAGCTGATATATTACAGCTTTCATGATATCCTAGTTGATGCTACGGCTTTACATGACTTCTGACTCTGTCAGTCAACCTGCGTATGGTTTGGTCCCTCCTCAAGTGTGCTTCCACAACTGATAGATACATTGCAATACTTGGCTGTCTGGAAAATCCTTTTATTGACATGTTACAGGCTATGCAGTGAAATTGCAAATGGAATACCTCCTGCAGGCTCTGAAGGCGGCTAAATGACTTGCAAGTTAAAAAGATGTGCACCAGAAGAGTTTGAAGAATGGGAGCACCAAAATGAGAAGAGCTAACAAGAAACCTATGGATTTCTTGAATCTCCTCAGATGTAGACACCTGACAGGCTAAAGCCATCCTACATTTCAGAATAAGGAAATACTATGAACGCACCTTCTCTTGAATTCTGCTCTGTCCTTATCTATGACTCCTAAACAAAGAAAACAAGCCACTTCTGGTTACAGCAGACTCTGAGGAGGGACCGGGAAGGTACTGCACAGAAAATACATCATGGCAAACATCACGTTTAGCATGGTGTCGGAGCACTCAGAGAGCAGAGCAGAAAAAGGCAATGCTCTGACCAGATAGGGCTGCTACCTGTGCTGTCAACCCTGGCTTTGCTCTCCACAGCATCAACTACCAAATTTAGGGCAGCGACTTCCTTATACTCATGCAGAAAAACTAATCTGGGAGGGAGAGCAAACATGAATGAGCAGCACTGATACACACATGACCGGTACGCATAATGGCAGGTGCTCCAGTGCCAGCTGCTGCTTCAGCTATCCCAGTCCTACATGGCTAGTAAGATGCAAGCCATGTTGGACTTTCTGCCACCGCTGGAATTTTGAGGCATCTTCTTCTCCCTCAAACACTGCAGGAAAGGAGTAAAGCTCCATCCAATGCTTCTGCATGGCTGAGCACGCTCCTTCCTTATACCCACCTACAACGCCAAAAGTGCAAGCATCTGCCTCCCATTTCCAAGAATCAGCCGTCTATACCGTGGCATGTTCATTTTGTGCAAGAACAGAGTCTGGCTTGTCTACCTGATGACAAACTGTTCCCATGGTTTTGGTGGGATGAGAGAAGAGTGGAAGAAAAGCCATTGCTTCATTTAGATTTGATGAGAGCAGTACAGATAGTTCCAGGAAGTTGATTTCACCTCCTCTCTCTCATGCTTTGTGCATCATATGGGAAAACATCAAGCACGCTGAGCATGGCAGTATGTGCAGCTCTCCAGAACAGGAGACAGAGGCACTTGTGCCCAATTTCTAAAAAAAGAAAATTAATCTTTTACTGAATGGATAGAATTTGAAGCCTCAGGTTGAAGAGCCCTGAGCAGGAGATAAGGGAAAACATAAAAACAGTGGAAAAATGTCAGTACTTGATCTAAGAGTACTGATATAATCAAAAATCAAAAGAATCAATTCGGGAGGTTCATAGCAATTTAGCCAAAGCCTGGACAAGAACACTAGCTCAGCTGTACTCTGCAATAATGGGAGGTGACATGTAACCAAAGAAAGGGCAGTAACATCATCTCTGCTTTTTACTCTTGTACAACTAGATAAAGAACACATTTCCAGTAATAGCAATTTGACATACACTTTAAGAATATATGAAACTACATGCATTTATTTAGAATATGTAAAAGCAAGCATCTTAAAGCTGCTTATAATTTGTGCAGTAGTTTTACTGCAATCTCACCTGAAATTACCAGAGATTGTCTAGGTTTTTTAATCCACCTTATTTTTTTAATTGGATAAAATTCAGTGAGATTATTTGCGGGATTCAGAAGCCCTTCTGAATTTATAAAAGTTATGCCTTTTTTAAAGTTACTGCAAATGTATTTTTATTTATATATATATATACACACACACACACACACACACACACATACATAGAAAAAAGATACCCAACCTTTTCAAATTATTTAGTTCAAGAAGGTGAAAAAGGCAGAGTTAGGAAGTTTGATAGAAAAGAAGCATTATGATGCCCATTTATAAGTAGAAAAACAAAATCGGGAAGATGAAGTAATGTGCAAAGGCAGAGACAGCAAATTAGTGACCAAATCAGGATTTCATTGCAGAATCTCTGACTTCAAAGCAAATACTTTGAAGGTTTCCCACATGCAAAGTTCAGAAGAAACTGACAAGCAGAATGAAAGTCACTGGGATTGGAGTTTAGCCGAGCTAACAGTTGCGCTTTAGTAATTACAAGTGATCAGGACACTGAGTCTAACCTGAACTCACAGCAGAATACTCAGCACTGATTCAGTACTAAATTTAATGGACATAATGAACCATTATCATCACACCCAGGAGTATGGTACATTTTCTTTGATTATTTCCACCGACTATCCAAAACTCAAGTCCACTTAGCTTGTGAAGTCTGATGAGAGCACAGCCTGAGGTAATACAGACACAAAAACAACTCATAAAAGATTAGGTCAGGCTTGATTTAACAAGGAAAAATAAAGTAGGACCACAATGGAAGAAAAGCTTGTGGGTTTTTTGGGGTTGGGTTTTTTTGTTGTTTGGGTTTTTTTGTTTTGGGGTTTTTTTTTATTGTTTGTTTCTTAAAGCAAAACAGGATAATCACATATTTTGCATAAAAATGTATTACCCTGTCTGGCTTTTTTTATAGGTTCTGGGGAGAAGAACCATTGCTCCATAAAAGCAGAACTACAGAGTATGATAAAAAACATTCAGAAAGCATTTATTTTTTTGATATGACCATGAAATGTTTTTTTCCATATCTTTTAGTGTACTGTATTCAAACTCTACTTTAAGATGTTTTAAATCATAAGGAAGACTGGATTTTGAGATAATCAATAGTACCACGTCACCTAAATGGTTACTTCAAATTCGTATTATGAATTCTGGGGTAACCAGAATCAGCAGGGAACCACGTAATCCTGTTCCCCAAGAGACACTGTCTCTTGTATTTACCATGCATAGATATCTTTCTCATTGAAAACAAAGCAGAAATCTTTGAGTTCAATTAACTCTCCAGCCTCAACAAAAGTGCATTGCATTCCTTTAAAAAAGGAATAATTTATCAGAATTCTCTTTAATGCTTTTTTTATAACATTGAAATACCTCAGAAAAGAGGATGAAAAATTCAATTGTGTAGAGCTGATCAGAGGAACAAAAATCCACTCTGAACAAAGGTAAGCCGATTAACTTTTTCATAAAAATCAATATATTTGATACTGCAAAGAACAAAGAACTTGTAAGAAAACAAGAAAGAAATGAATTTGTAGCATTTTAAAGCAAATTGCTAACTAAAAGTACATGGACTCTGTTACCATATTTTCAATATTGCCATAGTTGTTTACACGTGTTCCCTATGTCCCAGAAGTGCAAAGATGACTCTCTGGATAAGGAGGATGTTATTAATGTATGCAAAGTGGACACTTCAGCATTTTCTGGGTAAGTTCACTTAATAGTTTTATATGATATGTTGCATTTGAAATAAAAAGTAAGAATTCTAACTCATCTTTTCAAAAATGTAGCTGGGCATTTGTAACAACTAAAACTGAATTTCAAAATGTCTGTATGTGTCACAGAGCCATCTAAGCCACACTTGACAAATAACGCCTAGTATCACAGGGACCCTAACATTATTCTAGTTTAGGTAATGTTGAAAAATAGGTATCTTCCAAGTTATTAAACTTTATGAGCTCCTAATTGCAGGCAGCAGACAAAAGAAATTTTTACGTAGCTGTTTATGAACCCAACTAAAAAGCTGTTACATGGCTACACCTAGATTGTAGTGAAACCCACTTTTTAAAGAGAACAGATTCTTGTCTGCTTGAGACTTGGCCTTGTGGGAAATAATAATTGTAACTTCTAGAATAGCAAGAACAGTGGTTTTCCCCATGGACATGATAAAGTATTTCAGCCTTTTTCAGCCAGTAGTTACATGGCTCAGCTGGCAGGTACGGCCATCTTCTGGCAACCTAAAAAACAACAGAGGAGGGACACAACTACATAAAACTGCCTTGGCAGCATGAAGATGGCAGAAGGAAATGGCATTGCAGTCAGCCTTGAAGGTATAAACCTCTGCAGCACTTGGAGTGGATAAGTATCCTCACTGCCCTGTGAATAAGAAATTTATGAGATGGACAAAGAGTTAGGTGAACTTAAGGAAAATATTGAGAAAGAGTAATAAAAAACTGAATTCCTGAGTTTAACCTCTGGCCGACAGGTCATCAACAAGCACCACTCAGGTGAGGCAGTCACAAGTCATTCCTTCCACCCTGAGAAGGCAGTCACTTTGACTTTGTTTGCTCCCTGCATGAAGTCAAACACTGCTACATTTTTTTATGTCATGGGGATTGTTAGATAGGAATAAAAACAGGCATATGAACTCTCTCCTTGCTTAATTCTACTCATAGCCTAATGGCCAGCAGATCCCAAAACATTCTAAAAAATTGCATTTTGGGGTAAGACAGGAATACTCTTAGACATTGAAGAGATTTTTGTTTCAAAAACAATACTCTAAGGAACTGTCTTCCAGAAAATTACTAGCACTGTATAAATTAAACCAAAGTCTGCTGAGGAACTATCAGATCCTGAAACCTTTAAAATACATTTTCATGTGTATGAGGAACTGACGTTAAATTTAAACAACCAGCATGGTTATTTGGCATCTTAGAGCTTTTCTTTTGGAACTAAAAAGCTTGTGGCTATAGGTCCTCCCCACTCCACAGTATTCCCTGCTGTATTTTGACAGAGCAAACCTCAATTTTCAGTTAAATATAGAAAGGAAATGGGGGAGAGGGAGTTACAACTGCAAAAATGTGAACCAATTTGTCCACCCATCTATTTCTTCTCTGCAACATCTACACACCACAGGACAGATATAAATTCAGCAAAAGCACTGGTGGAACAATTCTAGGGCCAAGATTTCTGGTAAGAACCCCCACCATTTTGCAGCTGCAGATGGAATCAATGAAAGACAGCTGAGGGAAAACACAGCTAATCTAACAAGCAAATGCAAGCCTGGCAACAACAGACTTCTACACTCAACCCATTTCTATATCAAGTCTTTCTCTGAATTTAGTCAACATTCTCTCTATTAATTTGATTTTTCTGGGAAAGTTTTTCAATAGCACTTTTATGATTTAGGAGCACAAGCCCTGTTACAACTCATGAGGATGCGAGCTCTAAATCTCCAGGGCGCTTTTCAAAAATCTCACTCTACCTGCAAAATGGAAAAACAATCATTACTTTCTGCCTTCTAACTACACTGATGCACAAGGACTAGAAGGAATATCCAGTACTGTCCCTGCATGAACTCCTCACTTTTCCAAGGCTCGAGAGGCTAATATAACCTTATCATGACTTCAGGTCAAAAGATTGAGTCTAATGGACCAATGGAAGGAATTAATTTCAGAGCTCAGGACCTTTAATTGAGAGCAGATGGTGCCTAGTCCCTATAAATTTAAAGTCTGGGGCCTGTTAACAAAAGCATCTAATCTCATCTCAATTGCTATAAGCAGCCAGGACCCAGCAATATTGAGTTTACAAAACAGTATAACAATCTCCTAGAACTCCACTGAAAGCAAACAAGCAGCAAAGACAGTTAATGAAAAAGACGTCATATGTTCTCTGTAGCTAAAGTAGTTAAGGGAACGAGCAGCAGAATTCCCCGCTGAGTGCAGCTTTTAAGCCATTTTAAATGAATCTCCTTATAGAACACACAGCAATCACGCAACGAAGAACTTAGCAGCTTGAACAATTCTGGTTAACTCTATGTGGAAGGAGACTGGATACTCTCCATTTAACTCAATAGTGATGATAGAGGCCGTTCCTTTCAAAGTCATTTTGACCTAGGTATCTTGGAAACTTTGAATATTCAGAAAAACTTCAAAGATTATAAACTGTCTTGGTACATTCAATGTCCATCTTTGACAGCAGGCAGAAAAGAGAACTCTCAAACTTGCTCCAAGAACTAACTTTTGCCAAAAAGGATCTTAGACTTCTCATTTCTGCTATTTTTCTACAAACTGCACAAGTGACCAATACAGTTTGGCTCAGTGAAACTCACTACAAAAAGAAATTCAAGTTTTGTACAGAGACAAAGCAACCCAAATTCTTTAGACTGTCTGCCACAGGTGCAGACTGAGACTCCATAGCATTAGTCATCAGCAATTATACAAGACATTTTATTTATAACTATAAAGCAGTTTACAGAAGCATTACATTTATAAAAACCCAGTGATTGGGGGGGGGGAAAAAATCCATCTCCTTCTCCAGCATACAGTAGGTCAGTGGCAGTGTGTAACACCAGACTAACTTTACTTTGCCTATGATCATGACTGCACACAGATTCGCTATGGAAATGCTTTAAATTTTCTACGTCTTTTGAAGAAGAAGAAACCCGTCTTTAACCCTGTATGTTTAATCTGTAAGAAAACTATGTGTATAAGCGGTGAAAATAAAACTGTTTAAGAAAAGGTCTTGTAAGGATAGCCATATATATATACACACATAGCCACATACACACATTTATGCATCTATTTTACCACAAAAGACAAAAAGCAATCATAATGTAGTCAACCAGAGAAATCAGCCTGTTGTCAGTCTTTACTCTGTCATGGCCTGGCAATCTGGAACAAGGGTATCCCAGGTCAGTTGCTTCTTTTTCTGCTGCGAATACTGCACCAGAGGTGGAAACGCTCACATTTTGTCTCAGACGTACCTAGTCAGCAGACACAGTACCCCAGGGAGGGATTCGTCAGCAGCAGCACAGACCTGGCACAGCAGCTGCACAGAACCTTCAAACTCCAAGAAAAACTGTTATCTATTATGGACGCTCTTATAGAAGATATGAGAGATATGCCAATTAACCACTTGCATATTCATGATTTAATCCATAATTAATTTACATCGTTTCCTCCCATCTTTCCTAACTTGATACTGTGGGATCACAATTGTGAAATTTAAAAAAAAAAAAAAAAAAAAAAAAAATCAAAGTAAGATATTGATAAGTATTTTGCAAATTCCCATGTACTAGGTAGAAACCTGGACTAACCCACAATGATCACAGCAGGCATCAAAGGCCCTTCCACTGAAAGGTTTCTAATGCGGTGTGAAAAAAAAAAAATATTATTCTCCTTGGTTTCATTGTGCAAAACCCACACTTCTCTACAACATACAAGTGAAAGCAACAGATAACTAAAGACAAAACTTATATAATATAGGAAGAAAATGGTATACTGAATGAGACGGGGTTGAATAAAATGCAAAACCACAGCTTCTTAACAAGCATTTCTTTTCCTGAGATTTGAGACCTCATCTTCTTCCCACCTTAAATCAAGAAAAAAAAAAAGCTTAAATTGTACCAACAGATCAGGCAGCACATTATATAGACCAAAAAAAGTTCTGATCGTTCAATGCGCATATTGTTTTAATAATTGTAAAGGGAATTAATTTTCAAATTTGACATGAAACTTAATTTCAAACTGAATTCTCATCTGAATCCAAGAAATAGAACTTTTTATCCAGAAAGCATCAAAATAAGTCTTTACATGGGTTTAATAAGAGTTAGTTTTAAAGAACTGCTTATTCTGAAAGTCTTTGCAGCTTTTTGTAAAAAACAAAACAAAACAAAAACTTGACAAATTTTCTCCAGCTGTTATTTGATCAGCATACAAAGGCTATCACCTATAATTATTACTGATACTCCGGCAATCGCACAGCCTATATTTACTTTAAAGACATGTTTAATTATACAAGTAAATGCAACTAAAATCCTATTTCAAATCAAAATTAGTGAAGCTTAAAAAACACCTTTAACACAACTGAATATGAATAAGCCTATTCTTTACATAGAACTAGTATTATTTAGACTTTATCTCTACCATTAATTTGTTTTTTGTCTAATGAATATATAAATGTATGTGTATATATGTACACACACACCCCCCCCCCAACTATACAGGAAGTGAAGGAAGTGGTGGCTGAGAACTTGCTTTCAAATGACAACAAACCAAATAATCTCACAGCTCTGACAGATATTTTTTTTCTCCTTTTTATTCCAGTGATAATTACGTCAATAAACCTGATTCAGCAAATCTGTTGCTCTCTAATTCATTAATTAAAACAATTTACTGCTACCACTGTGATTTTTCAAGGACATCAAAACCACATTCCAAATCAAAACAGCAGAGATCATCAGTTTATAGATGTGCAAAGCATGCTTTGCTTTCATGGCAACCTCATAATTAAAACACAGCTTAAATGAAAAAGAGCTGTTTTCTTTAAGATTTCCTTGCACAAGCACGTCCGAAGAACACATTTTGTTTAGGGAGATTGAACAGCAATATTTTTATATCAAACCTAACATGGGGAGGGGAGGGGGGGAATCTATGAAAAGTTAA
Organism: Platalea leucorodia; assembly: GCF_965183815.1. Classification (NCBI taxonomy): domain Eukaryota; kingdom Metazoa; phylum Chordata; class Aves; order Pelecaniformes; family Threskiornithidae; genus Platalea; species Platalea leucorodia. Next base: position 49,590,256 of record NC_138828.1, on the reverse strand, counting down.
CCATTTCCAATTAGAAGCAAAAACATGATATAAATAATATTATAGCAAATTGCAAAACAACATTTTTATAGACTTAATTTTCTCAACACACTTCCTGCTCATTAATTTTTGGGTTGAATAACACAATTGACTCACAGAAAACAAAACCAGAAAGGAAGTGAAGAATTTCTTTTGTCCATCCTCTCCCAGAAATCAGGACCGACAGGAACTACACCAACATTTTTAGAATTGTTTTGGAAAATATGTTAAATGATGAAATATTTGCATGTTCCCCAGCAATCTGTTTCACCAAGTTATCCTTGGAATGCCATTGTCTGAGCTAACTTCTACTTCTTGCTATTTGCATTGTTTGCTTCTGGTGCTATTTGCCATAAGTGGCCTGTATAACAGCAGCAACATCTAGACGGAACATGCTATGCACAACAGTTGCCCAGAAATGACGTGGAATCTCTCTTCTTGTAATTTTCAAAACTCAACTGAACAAGGCCTTGAGCAACCTCATCTAAATTAATGTTAGCCCAGCTCTAAGCAGATGGTTGAACCACATGACCTCAAAAGGTCCCTTCTAACCTGAATTATTCTATGATTTTCTAAAGGACTGTGATTCAGCCACTTGTCTTTCTCACATTTGGGAAATTTGATTATTCTCACTTAAACGTAGGTCTTTGCACTTGTATTCACTGAACTGCACTTTTTCATGTGGAATTATTTCTCCAGCATTCATCCTGTCCTACAAAGCGTACGTGATTCTTTCCAGGTTACAACGTTCCATCTGCATTATCCAAGTCATTAAGAAAATCTTGACATACTATGTGGAATACTATTTAATTCAACTTGCCAGTTCATGAAATACTGATAATCATTCTTTAAGGATTTTTCCAGTAAGTTGTACATTTATCTTGCAATAGTGAACCTAGACCCCGTGTCTCTATTTATAAGTACGTCAGGAGTGAAGCAGCATGAGAAGCCTTACTAATATCAAAATACCTATTACTAGTAGTATCTGCTCCTTTTTCCTTATTGCGGAGTGGCTTACACTATCACAGAAGGCAATCAGTATAGCTTGACAAGACGCATTTAGTACAAACACATGCTTATTGTTCTAAAGTGTAAACTTTTTACATTTTTTTTTTTCTAGGATGTTTCCTGTCTAACTGATCAGGCAGGTTCCTCCTCTTCCTCTTTGCCCCTTCTGTAGTTGTCCTGTTTGTTTGGTTTTGCCTTCCAGAAGCATATCCATCCTCAATGATTTCTCAGACATGAGTCATAAAAAGGCCAGAGGCTGTAGACACTCTATACATGCAGGACAAATTTTATTTACCTAAGTAACCTCTAATCCTTTATATGATAGTATAAATGTTAGCTCTGTAATCAGTTACTCAGGTAGCAAACGCTGAAACAAAAACAACCAGAAGAAAACATATAAGCAATATATTACCAGTCTTCTTTCACTGTTAAGTAATAAATCAACTCCCTCTTTTCCCTTTTCTTAGCATTCAGGTTTCTGTACAACTCTTCACTTTTTTGCTTATTATGTCTCAATTTTGTTTGTAAAGCTCCTCACAAATTTGACCTTCCTTCCATTTTCTGCATGGTTCTTTCTCGAAATTCAGATCTCTGGAGAAATCCTGAGCTATGACAGTTGGTCTGTGAACACCTCTTTCACCACTCCTTAACATTAGAAGGATTTATAAGCTTAACAACCAAGAGTGAATTCTCTGAAATTTTCTTCTTAGATTTGTTTTTCCTTGCAGACCCCAATTCTAATTTTATTGCTGTCAGCTGTTGTTAAGCCTACAGTTCCTGTCCATCAGAAGATTTGGTTAAGTGTTTCCAAAGAGCCCCATCCTCTGGCCTGATGTTCTGTACCAGACTCCCATCACGAAAGCATCATTAAGATGGCCCTTTGGAACCTCATACCTTTCCTCAACAGCAAGTTCAGTGACACTCAAACCTCTGAAATCCAGGAGATCCCAAAAAGTTACTGGAAAGAGCTCAGCCCAGCTGTTCCCTCTTTGGCTACCACTAGCCAAAGGAATTTTGAACATGATTTTCAATTGCATTAACAGTGAACATTAGGAAGATTTACTGAAATATATCCACAGAACTACAGTCATAATATAACAGAATCTGAAAATTGGCATAACTACAGAAAACTTGTGATAATATTGCAAAAAACCAGGGACGACTACTTTTGTATATGGATTTCTGTTCCATGTGTCTATAACCAAAGAAAAATTTGTATGCCTGTTCAGATATTAAATATTATTTCAGAGCTGACTTCTGTCAACAATAAAACAGACTGATTTCCTGGTCATGAAACTTCTTAGCAGCAAAGCAGGATTTAAGAGATATTGGCATGCTTAATGAGGCGTAGATAATTGCTAGATGGAATACTGTGGGAAAGAGTGAAGAAGCTGTAAATGGTGGTACGCAGTAAGATGAATATTAATTCATCAGCTATGTGGCTGGTTTTGATCAGTAGGCTCAACATTTGGCTAGCAGGTGCCAAGCAGCTCCTACTCAATAGAATTCATCTAAGTCAAGTTTTGCCTTAGCATAAAGAAGGATGTTAAACAGGTGAAAATGTGTGACACTACTTCCTGAATGATATGCATTATTTAAGAATGCAGACTTCAAGTATACGTTATAGATGAACTGGGTTAGAGAGGACAGATTTAAAATGTCTTGACAAGTATCTTACCAATGTATTTCTTGGTTTTCAGATATCTGAATGCCAGTAAATTCACCATTCTGGAAGGACAAGACAGTATTAGGTTCACAAGAATGCTGTCTTCAGAAACTGGCTAAGTTGGAGAGGAAGCAAGGAGGTGCCCATGCAGCTAATAAACTGGTATCTTCTCTTTACAGAAATCCTCAGCAATGAACATTCTCCCAGCAATATCTACTTTTCTGTATCTGTGAAAAATGGGTCCAAGTTTCAAATAATTTACTTAAGTAATTCAGAACTGCCTGAGGCCATGCTCTCATACTCCTCTCTCCCTTCTCTTTATTTTGCTACATCCTGACCTCCTCTGGTCTTCTAACAAACCCCCATCAGGGCAAAACTTTCAGTAAATAAGAAAATAAAACCCCACATTCTCGTGCCATCAGAACTATTTTCTGTACGCCCAGCTAGTCTTTGTGGCTCTGGGCAGAATCAACTATGTGGCATGCATTTATCCAGAGCGCCCAACTCTTTTTCAGAAGCACTGTCAATACTGCTTCCAAAGGGACAGGCGGTGACATGGACTTGCTTAAGTCTTAAATGAGTGATTTTCCAGTCACAATCATTGCCACAGCCTGAGTTTCAGTCTGGCACAAAAAGTGCATACAAAACAGGTCATGTAACTTTACAATAAATAAAGAAATAACTCCATAAGGAGCTGGACTTTAGCTCAATTAACTTTCATGTTTTGCTTATTAGCTTTCTGATGTCTCATGAAGTCAGGGATTGCAGTTTAAGGGATTTAAAAATAAATTAAATAAATAAGTGGATTCTAAGATACCTGAAAATATATTGACCCTTTGAGCAAAGGGGCCATTTGAAGCCTAACTGTAACTTCTAGCTTATACTCTGCTGGAATATTTATCAAGTTTAAAAGACAAGCTTTAGTAGTCTTAGAGCAGCTTAACAACATAAAGTTACTGGCAAGCATGTAAAAGATGGACTGCTTGTATTTCAAAGCCACAGCTCCTAGAACAATTACTAACATAAATTTCTTGATGCAGCATTTATGAAATAACTTGCAATGAGAATGAAGAAGAAAGCCTGAAGAAGCACATGCGTGCTCAGTGTGTTCCGACTGATACATCATACTGTACGTGACACTGGTAGGCTGCCCAGATTAACAGATGCAGGTCCTCCTTCAGGGAGGCTGACATGACAAATCTCTCGGAACATGATGCCAAGACTCATATATGGAACTTGAATCAGCTCAAAGAAAAATATTTCTCTTCAGAATGATTTACTGAGCAGTAACCTAGGACTTTGATGTGAGAATACATCTATAAACCCTATGTTTGGAAAACAGTTCTGATGTTCTAAAAAAAAAAAAAAATCTCTGCTGGTATTCATAGTATGTTAATAGTATATTTAAAATTTTGCAGCGTAATCATGTGCAATATTATTTGTTTAAAGAAACTTCTAATCCTGCCAATATTATTCACAAATTTAGGTTGCTTTTGTAGGATCTTAGAAACATAATGTCGAGACCTCGACAAATAAAAGTTAATATTTTCAACAAACTACTTCCACTTATTCATTGTAATTATGCAAACAGAGCCTCGAGTTTTGCCTTCCTAAGGGATATGCAATCCACAACTATTTCAGAAGAGCAAATACACACAACGGTTACAAGGAAGGAAAGGAAATCATGTTTTGAAGCCAAGCTTTTCTTGCCTAACTGGCGAGACAGAAAACCCCACGTACATTCAACAAATGGTTAATCCTGAGTCCATAAACCTGTAGGATAAGTCACAGTTCTCATCATTGTGAATAGTCCCATTAATTCCATCAGGTCTGCTTATGGTAATGGACTATTTAAACAGTGAATAGTTTTACTGGGTGAACAGTAGGATTGCTCAAGAACTGAGGCCTTCAGGTGAGGGAAGTATGATCTGATGTTGTGTTTTGCTCATCATAACCTGTTGCTCCTTATCTACCTTAGAGGTAAACATGCTGCATAGAAATGCATTTACCTGTAAAAGAGTTCCATGAAAATTGAGTCAGGAAGCTTTCACATACAGCAAAGGGGGACACACTATAGAGGACTCGTCATAACTCTAACTTTGGTTTCAAAGCCTTATCAGATTTGTCAGATTTTAACAGTATACTGGCACAGCTATTAACTTCAGGCCATAAATTAACAAAACTCACACCTGCAGTTTGGTCCTTTGATTAGAGCACCTGTGCCTGCCAAGACAATATGGCTTCCCTGGCTTTAAATTATATTTTCTATTCTCCTGTGAGCATTTAACATCCTGAGTTCTAACTACGTGTATAAAATCGTTTCTCAGCCAAATCTTCCATGTTCAGTGGAAACAAAAATACAGAGAAAAATACCAAAGAAGATTAAGCTTTTCACCACTTCTGTAATGTTTCCACTGAAATGGCGACCCGTGACATGGTCCGAGTTATATATATTTCATAACCCTAGGGGACTCTCAAGCCATCAAAATTTCATTAGCCTCACAGCAGCCCCAGTACCTTCTTAAGTTGGACTGCTGGCCTTCCTATCAATAAATAAATCAACTGTAATCCTTTTTAGTGACTAAACTCTTCTTTGAAGTTGTATCAAACATCAGACATTCCTTGCATAATTTTAACCAGTGCAGAAGAATGTCTTTTCTAACATATTCACAGTCTTCTCACACATGAAAAAAAATAAAATAAAACTCTAAGTCTAAAGTCATGGTGGAAATTTTGGCATATTGTAATCAGGTGTTTTGCTTTTTTTAAAAATTGTAAATATGAAGTTTATGAAAAAGTATACCAAACCTAGTATAATTCTGAAGCTGTCACCTCTTCGGTAACATAAAGATACGATTATCTAAGGAAATTGTGTGTGTGCATGTGTGTATATATAAATATGTATTTTCAAGATCATTAACCTAGGGTTTTACAAAAGACTCAAGAGAGTGTTTCTGCATAGACCTTTCAAAAGGAAAACCACAGGACTGCTCAACAATGTATTCTAGATTGCTTTGCAGCTGAAATATGGAGTCATCCAACAGAAACTCCACTGCCAAAAGGAGGTAGGCAAGTACTCCTGTTCTCCTCTTTCAAAACTTGCCTCCGACTCAAAACGAATTTTCCAAGCATGAAACAAGACACCTGCGAACACCGAGAGCTGTCTCCTCAGGTACCACGCAGCATTAAGTCCAACACAAAAGGGAGGATCCCATCTCAGACACCCATCTTGCACAGGCATCTTCAGTTAGAACCAGCCTCCAGAGGAAAGGCAACAAGTATGAATAATACCAAAATACAGCTTTGGTTTTGTCTTCTCAAACTGAAGTGAAAATAATAAATAGGTAGGACTAAACACTATTGCTTGTAGTTTAAAATAAAACTGCATTTTTTTTTAAAAAGGATTACCATACATACACACCTACATTGCTGTTTCCCACAATCTGTTACAGCTATTGCCAGAGGATAGAAATAAAATTGCTCTGACTTTTGTACAGCTGAGCAGACAGGTTTAATAAATTAATAAAATGACGTGTAGACATGCAGGCAATAGCCATCACTCTAATTTTCATTTTTACTCGTTTTTCTTTATTCCTCTTCTGAATTTGTCATATAGAAAGTCATGAAGTTAATAGAACAATCATTTTAATTCTAGTAAAGCTGAAAATCTTCTGCAAATAAAAAGAAGTTAAAGATAAAATGTCTTCTAAGATTTGTGCATTTAGCATTTAACACCACATTAGGTTCTGTTCATAACCTCAAGTGGAGGTAAAAAAAGATCTGAAAAGCTTTAAAAATGAATCAGTCAATTGTATTAACCTCCTTTCATTTAAACACTAAGCCTTAATATATAATGGTCATACCCCACATCCTACAAAGCTGCTGTTTAGATTTTTTTTGCAGATTTTAATTGCACGGTAATCCAGTCCCCCAGGCACATCAAAGGCCACATGTCCCTCTTCACCACAATTCCAATTGCTCTCATCAACTAGGAAGTTTAAAGCACAATCAAATTTGTTTTCCAATCATATGAGCCCTGTTAATAAGCTATTCTTTGCGTTCATTCATCCATTCTAAGATTCTGCAACTTCTCCAAGATTTCTTGAAGAAGAGTTTACAATGAAACCTTTTATTGCAAGCAGGCCTTGGGGATCAACTTTATCACCACTTACTTAGCTGTTCCCCAAAGGGCAACAGGTGACATGGCCTGAAATAAAACAGAGCTAATCTTTTTTGTGATTAAACGCTTTCAAAATTACAGCTAAAACATCACATCCAAAGCTTGCATTAGTTAGGACTGATACTGAATATTGACTTTCCTGGGAGGAGGAGAAAAAAAATAAATAGGTAAATAATTCAAGGCCATTCCTTTAATGATTTAAAATTATCGAGTGTCAACCAAAACAGCAAATAAAACATTGATTTATATACGGGCATATGCGTAAGAACTTACCATTTTCACTGTCGGACTTGTTTTCGTGTTCGGTATCAGTCAGAGTGAGGGCTGAGTTGGAACGGCTCGACAGACAGGAACTGCGCCCCGATTTGACCCCCCTGCCCCAAAGTCTCATGGCATGCTCTGGAGACATCACTCCTTCATTTTCAGTATCAGCATCTGACCCTGCACTGATAGAGTAACCTCTGTGGGGGAGCCCCATTTCCGCACAAAATGCCAGTCCTCGACGAGTTGCTGGTTCACAAACTCCTAACTGCCTTAGGGTAAAATTCTGTCCTGATTAGGGGAAAAAAAAGATAACAAAAGGTGAGAATTTTTTTTTTTTTTTTTAAAAAGAACCTAAAACTAAAAACTCTTCATGTGTATAATTGTCTCAGGTATCACACAAGGTGTTCTGTCAAAACTCCGTATGTATTACAATCAAGTGGATTCTTTTGTCTCCAGCTCTCTGCAGTGCCCCTTTTCAGTCATAGGACACCTTAGCACTGTTTTGTCAACTGCTTAAACACATCAGAAGTGTTCCTGGGTAGGAAAGAAACATAACAGAACCTGCAAGCTAAGAAAAGCCAATTCAGCACATGAAAGGATTAAAAATAAATGACAAACTTTTTTTTTTTTTTTCCCCTCCAGTTTTCAAAGCGTGAAAGCAGTAACAAGGTATTTGTCAGGATTAACTTTTTTTTTTTTGTCCTGGTTAGAGGGCAAAGCAACAGGCTATTTTCCCTGTACAGATGTCACCTAATGTGGCAATGGAAAAACTAAATAGGAACCAAACTCACTTGGTCTTTATTAGATTTCTCTGCCCTACTTCAATACACAAGTATAAACAAACAGGAACATGGCCATGCATTACCTGCAAGGACTACAGTGAAGTTGTTATTTTTCATGTCTCCGTATTTTGAGAAACATTTTAAGTTTTCACTGCTGAAGCAGAGTCTGTGCATTTTAAACAGACTTTTAGCCTCTGTTTTGGGGCAGAGCAAGAGACATAAGTGAATCCCAAATGATTGTATTAATAAATTAGATGCAATAAACTCATGACACTTCAATAACTTAAAGTGTCTAAATTATGTGACACTCAAAAATGACTGCCTTTTTAATTGCTGTGTCTTCATCCTACTTTTATGTCTGTAGATTTAAGACATTTTATGGTATACAGACACTTGGCAAGCTCATTTGCATGCCTATACCCATAATGCTTTTCCACCCTAGCCCACAGTTATTTCATAGCTCTGGGAACAAATTAGAACACACATTCAATTTTTGGATCTGACAGGCATCCTAATTTCTCCAAAATTAGTTATTTAACATAAAACTACATAAGATAATTAAAGCTTATAATATAAGAACAGAATCCCATCAATCAGAAAGTAATAGAATTGCAGAAGTGTGAATACAGAAGTGCAAATAATTCCTGAAGTATTAAGAGTTAATGCCCTGGCCACTGACTTGTTTTAAGTGAGCCAGTTAATTATTTTATTGCAGCGGTCATATGAAGTTGTTGCTGTAAGTTTCTTCGCAGTCAGAACCATAAATGAATTCTGACAATGACTGCCATAAATAATGAAAATCAGTTACTACAATTAGGTACAAATCGAACTGTATTTATTGAGCAACTGTGAATAAATATTTGAACGAAAATACAGGTGGGGAGGTAAATATAAAAGGAATAAGCATATCTCTGACTATGTTTAAACAATGGGAAAGGTACAAGAACGGGGAATTACCATGCACTGATAGTATCTTGCCGTTTTTTGAAGCTGTCATACCATGTGAATTTTCAGGTTTTGTGAGAGTTGAAACTAATAAGAGAAGCAAACAGGCCAAAAAAAACACCCAGTGGTAATAGGGTCAAAGCTGAAAGTAGTCAAGTGTATAAAACGCTTATTATTTTGCATTTTGGTAAATACAGGCTAAGGGTGACAGTCTAGAACACTGCTTTTGTGTGTTTGGTACATTACTATGTGAATCTACCTTTTCAAACAGTTCCCTAAAGTCAGAACCAAATACAGGAGAAGCCCATGTGCACGTGTGTGTCTATACAGGTGTACCTAACACACGCATGAAGTGGCCAAGGTGTATACACAGTTGCACATACAGCATCTTACTGGTTCTTTGGGAAGCAAAATGGAAAGGAAAGAGGTATTTTTGACCGAAGACAAGGTTACTTGAGTCAGTAACAAAACTGCTGTTGACTTCGACGCTACAAGTTGTTATGCCTACGGTCCCTGTAACCTCACAGTGCTGAGATCTGGAGGTAAGGAAGGATGTGGACAGACACAGACGCCACAAATAGACCAGCTGCAGCGGGCAAGCACCGCAACCTGCAGCTCCTCGGCCAGCCTGCACCACACAGCCCTGTGCTCCCCCCACTGAGAAAAGGACCTCTTTGCACTCAGAGAATCACTCAGGGAGATGTCTGTGCAGACACATCAATTTGAAGAGACTATTCCCCCCCCCACACTTTTTTTTCCTCTTAAGCAAACTATTATTTTTAAGAGAAACTACTTCAGGCATTATATAACAACATCCTCCACAATCACCTTCTAGGAGACTCGGTCTCAGGCACAACATACCACCTACCATCTATTAATGGATTTCATCTTTAAGTTTACAACAGCCTACCTCCATGTAAAATATTTTCCTTTTTCCCCCTCTTATGAACAGTAAGAAAACCAAAATGGCGCATCACAGGGCCAAAACAGAAAAGGGGTGCAGGTTTGTGTATTGCTCTCTTATCGCATTCAGTATATTAGAGCTTTTCACTACACTGAGAAGTTTTACAGTATAGCCCAGAAATGTTGTAACAGCTTTAGAAACATCAGGCTAAATCATCTTCTGAATTAAAGCTTTCCTAAGAGCTTTACTAAGAGGATTGTACTCTGTGTAAGTTGCCTACACAAATGAAAAACAAACAAACAAACCCACAGAACTCAAACCAAAAAGTTGACATGGAAAAATATGTATTTGTGTAGGAATTTATATCCCAAAGGAAATCATACATACATGACACAAAAATTTTACATCATCTTAGATTCCTAAAGAATGAAAACAGGCAGTCTTCCAGGATGCAGGGGAAGCTGAACACGGCTGGGCCGCAGACCTAGTGGGCAGCAGAATAGTTGGGGGCTTTTGCCTGATAATGAACAAAACTACAAAATAAAAAAAAAAATTGAAAAGCAGGTTGTAGGAACTCAGTGAAAAGAAAAAAAAAAAAAAAAAAGAGTATGAAGAGAGGATGTTCTCCTTCTTGCGTTCTTAGAGTTTCTAATTAACCTTTCCAGAATAACTTCAATGTGAGGGATTTAATCATCAGTTTCTTACACTATACACACATTTGCAATTTCTCCCACTGACAATAAGTGCCTCAACAGTCCATAAAGACTTAAAAACAGCTTGGCAATTGTAATTAACTAATTCCTGAGAAGAAAATGTAGATACAGAATAAACAGATAGGCATAATGCTTTGTGGGTTTTTTTCCTTTCCTTTAAAAAAGTATGCAGTGTAATATAGAAAAAAATTAGACACAACGTTTCAAGGAGACCTGGGTCTGGAGACACCTTTGGGGGTTTTGAACTATTTGGGATGATGTATCACGAAGTTAGGTTTTAAAAACTGACAATAATGCTGTTTACTACCACTCTACCATTAGATACTGCATTTCTCTTGGCTAGGAATATCAATTTATGGGTAGTGTAAGAAATGCTGACACCCTCCATTTGTGCAGACAAGAACAAAATTAATGTAATAACTCTAAAATAACTTTCAGGAGCTCGTGCAGCAATCACTGTGAAAAACACAGCATTTGCCAACAGTAACCATACACATCTACCTATTATGTTAGGACCACTTTCTGTGTAAGCAACGATCCACGTACGATTGGTATACCTCCTTAACCACGTTAGTTAAATACATACAAAAAAGTATACCAACATAATTTTTATATATATATATATATACATATGTTTCTATATATAAAATTATTTTTTCTAAAAAGTATGTGTGTGTATATCTTTCTCTGCCAGAATCACACAGGTTACATTGTCTAGAAACGTAAATGATTTTTTTTTTTTTTTTACTTTAATCAAATACTGCATATAAGCAAGTTTGATGTATGCAGAAATTATGTATTATTTTACCAAGTCAGAAGTTAACAGCTGGAATTAAATGGAAACCTGCTGCACTTGTGCCACATTTGTTTCCCCAGCCTAAATTCGGGACGTTATTCAAAGACATCCACAATAACTTAAGCTTTGAATTGGAAACGTTATCTGTGGAAATGGGTTTTTGAAGAGGACTACTAAACAAAAGGCCCCATGGTTCTTCAGTTGTCCGTCCTTGCTCTAAGTTGAATCTATACTAAATATATACACAGAGATATTCTCTTAAAAACCATGAAAAGGGGAAAGAAACAAATAGAAGGAATGAACAAAAAATATCCAACAGAGAATTTGTCAGCATCTCCAGACATCAGCACTGTCCTTAGTAATTCATTAACTACTGATAAGTCGACAAGTCAGGTTTTAGCAACAATAGGCTATTTTGGAAAAGAGGGAAAGAAAACAAATCTGAAAAGCCTCCAAAGCATCTGCCTAGTTAGCATAAAAATACACCCACACCCCTACCTTTTAAACCAGAGGAATTATAGTTTGAGTGCCTTTGCTGACTTGGGTTTTGTCATAACAGGATAGACATAGTACCAAAAAGACAGAGGTGCCAAACCCATCCAAGTCCATACTCAAAATTCTGTTTAGTTTGGCTCTTGCTTATGTTTCTGATGAAGTTTCATGCCATGTCTGCTGTCTCTGCATCCTTTATTACTTGTCAGTCCCCTTTCTAATCTATTCTTCCTTTGTATCTTTTCCTCTGTCTGCCAATAACACCTTCATGCCATTCAAAAATCAAGTGCATTTTCCCTATAATCATTCTGTGACAACACATGACAAAAATACGTATCCTAAATTTAGAAAAATTGTGAAACAACTTAAGCTCTACAGATGGAAAACTATGATCATGGTCCTTAGAAGAACCAATCTTCTCCCTTACATTTCCTCCATTCCCTACTTAATCCTGATTATCTTCTCTTAATTAAAAGAAGTCTCATTTATTTAGAAAGCAAATCAGAAAAAAAATATTTTTCTCAGGTTTTTATTTTCTGTCTGCAGACTACTGCATACAAACATGTCCTCATAATACAATACTTATCATATAAGCTTATTGTATAAGCAGAACTGATGTCAAAGTGTTACTGCAAGGACCATGCTGTTTTCTGCTATTTTGATATGGGGAAAGTACGTATTTCCTTTTGTATCCATGTTTAGACACTATACAGCGACCATGTTTTTCCTGTTTGAAGCTCCTTACCCGAAGCTCGGTCTCAATACCTCTGAGCACTTTCTGTAGAGCAGAAGCCAGTACACAGCTGCACCACGTCTTTGACATGCTTCACCATTTCTGTACAACAGCTCAAGACTACTGACCTGATTCAACAGCACCTTGCCTTCCTAACTCATACACATGACAACCATGAAGGAATAGCTCTGTTAAATGCAAACTGGCTGGCCTGTTCACTTTACTAATTCCTGAAAAATACAGAGTTCAATTATGTGCTAGTCAAAGATGGAAAATGGAGCTTCTGTTTACATAAGAATAGGCAGCAAAACTGTCCCTTCTGTTCTCAGGGCACTAGCTAGTCACGACAGGACCACAGATGACATGGGGTAGATGTCATCTCCCTAGATGATCAAAGCAGAGCTGGACTGGTTTAGCAAGAATTCCATGCAATCCTACAGGATCTTAAATATCATCTACTTTCAAGTGTCAATTCTAGCTGGTTTCTTAAGGAAAAATATGTAACTTCTTTGTAAATAAAATACATATTTTTTTTTCCATTTACTGGGGCAAATACAGTGCAGCACACTTAGAGAGGTGGTTCTTTGTAAAGAAAGGTCTTGAGAGAAAGGATGTAGAATTGGAAGTAAATGTACAGTAGGATAACAGATTTGCTGGAAATGAAAGGACAAAGATTTTAAAAAAAGAAAATAGCAAAACAGAGGCCTTGGATGCTCTATAAAACTCTCATAAGAAGTGTACAAATGCTGTCTCCAGAAGTCAGAATGTTAGGTGGGTAGAATACAATTACACAAAAGAGAGAATGAGTAATAGATGTGATACCATCCATTCTGTCACACAAACTTCACAATATATTTACTAAAAAGGAGTTTTCAAAGCTGTACTTGCAGAGTTCTGTTTGCTAGGATGCAAGAAATCGCAGCGAAGACTGACAAGTAATGAGCTTTGCCTATGTTAACATTTTTTCTTTCTGATTTGGCATAGTATTTTGTTGTTATTACTTCAGCCTGATTTTCTCTTTTGTTTTTGTGAAAATTATCTGTGAAATTTAAACCATCCTAAATCCACTGTATCACATTTTCCTCCTGTTTTTAATTCCTGTTTTTCTCTTCACTCATCACAACCCTCTTCCTTGTCACCCCTTAATCTCTTTCCTGACCTTTCTGCTCTGTTCACTTTTCCATCTTAACCTCCTTTTCTTGTCATTATCTGATTTAGAGAGGAGCTGTAAGATACATATGGAAGACAGTTGCTTCTCCAATATATCCAGTAAACTGCATAATAACAAACAGCATTAAATTATATTAAATCTTAGCAACTGCGCATATAATTTTCAAGTGCTCATTATTCTGAGCAAACATTATTAACCACACAGTTCTCCCATTCCCCACAGGCTTTCAAAAGTGTATGGGGAGCTAAGTCATCATCTCAGTGACTTCTGAGTTAGCGCCAGATACTGTGAGTTCTCTGAGCTGCACTTGCTGTGCCACTCTTGGTAGAAGAGCTTTATGTAAGACTCAAAACCTGAGTCGATTCTACAAAAAGAACCCCGCACTTATTGTTTACTGGGAAATGAAGTATTTCAAACCTAATATATAAACCAGCCATGTATTTTTACTAGCATTAAACTACAGAATCACAAGGAGACATGGACTGAAATGTTAGCCTGGGAAAGTTTTTATTTTAAGAAATGAAGCAGAATCAATGTGAACGAAACACAGTATATTCCTGCCACTGGTTTTCCAAATTACAGTTCAAACATGCAGACTCTTCTGTGCAGTATGGGAGACTCATAATTTTATTCCCTGTTAGGCTTGAAGGTGGCAGGGGATCCTCAGTACTAATCCACAGACTAGAACATGAGAAGCACTTCTTAATCCAGTATAAGGATAAAGGACTGTTCATCAAGCCCTTCTGAAGTTACTGCAGAGCAAGATTAAAGTCAGCTGAAGATAATTTCACAATCGCACAATTCAAAGCTTCAAGCTACAGCATCAGCAATCGTGTTCCAGTAAACTAATTAATAATTTAAACATTACGGTTCCAAATTTGGGGCTTTTATATAAAAATCTGGTTTTATAACTATGATTACATAGTATACAAACTAAATTAAGAGAAACTAACACAGCTGTCCAGACCATGGCTTGCAAGGGGAGGCGGGGGGAGGGGGAGGGAAGGATTCTGTGGGTTTAAAAAAGAAACACAACTCCATCAGTAGCAAGGGACACAAAGTCCTGGTCATGACCAGAATGACAGTACAGACATTTTAGGCCTCTATCTTAATCTTTGGATCCTGGGACCAAATCATCAACATCTCACCATCCATTTATTACAAAATACAAATAAAGCCTAAATTTGATAGATGTGAAGAAAGTATGACCCAAGGGTAAGCAATGCAGAGATGATGGATATCCAGCCTGCAGAAAGCCTACAATGACAGATCTGACAGGTATGAACTGCCACATTAAGGTCAGTATGATGCTAATGACATGACGCATGGCCTGAAATGGGGAAAGAAGGTGGGGAGGAAGGAGGGAGCATGAAGAGAAGCACACAAACTATTCCTCAGGCTCACTACTGTTCCTCCAGATGTGGAGGAGAGAAAACTCTACCATTATTTCTGCCTTTCCACGAGGGAAAGGCATGTCTGCCACCACAAGTGAGCAGAAAGACCCACAGAGGGATATGTCTCGCAGTATGGTAGAAAACTTGATTGGTTCAACAGGCTCTGAACTGGTATAAAGAAAAAAAAACAACACACCTATTCAGAGTAGCCCCATACATTTCTATTCATTGGATTTCATAAACAAGTATCCCACATGCATGGGAATCAGCTCTGCAATGCATGGACAGAATGAGGCACTCAGACCATCACTGTAGGTAAGTGCAAGAAACAACGGAGCATCCAGACCCAAGGACTTCTGCAAAAAGAAAAACCTCTTTTACTCCCTCTCTCACTCGCACTTCCATCACACCTCCCCAAAAGGGTTTCCATTCTGTAAACCCCTATAATAAACACAGTGTAGCATTGTCTTAATTCAGATTTTCTAGCAAAATGTCCATTATGCTGAAGACAAGAAAGGATTTATGACTCTAGACGTATTTATGGCACCACAAAGCAAAAAAGCAGAAACACAAAAACTTGAGGCAAACTTGTTCCCGTGGCTCTGCCATTTCCTCTTTTGGCTGTAATAAGCTCAGTAATGCTGAGCACTGGCTCTCAAGCCAGTAAGTTCTGACATTTTACAAAATAATTTCAGAAAGTATCAAGGAACTTTCTGAGGAATTATTCCTATTTTACATCTCTGCTTCGCTTTCCGCATTTATTTGCTAGTGCTGGAATAAGCGGTCGTTCGCAGCTTGGCCTACAGCCCTGACTCTCAGCCCTAAGCACTTAATCAATGGACGGGACAGCAGGACTCTTCAGCCTCTTTCATTCCTCCCCTCACTCCATCACTAACCACACACTCTTCTACCTTTATTCTCCCCGTAGATGTTTACACGCTGAAGTCATCTTTCATAGCCATGCATGTGATCCATTTATCTCCCCAGTCCTCAGTTTAGTTTTTACTACGAACAGGAACAGTGCATACATCTCAGTATATGAGATACAGAAAAATATAAGAGCAATTAGAGACCCTCTACAGTATCTTCCTTTCCATGAGACTGAAAGTCCTTGTGAAGGCCCCTTGCTCACCTTATAAATCCTGAATCATTATGATCAAGAACTTAATTCTCTTATTTTGCAACTGGACTAGTCAAAGACAAGGTTTTTACTCTGTGGACCAAGGCTGTGTAGAAATGCCTGATCAAGCAGTCTACTGCAAATAACCAAGGTTGATTTTTCCCTGGAGAATCACAACTGCCCTTTGTCTCCAGACCCGTAGCTCATCTACAGACCATGACCCACAAGGGGCCAATTTCAACTAGATGAATACCTTAGAGCAAGTGTGCGTATCACTGAGCGTGAGCTAAATATACTCCTAATCAAATAAAAGTGAAATGTTTTTCTTAGTACCACTCTGTAGCTAATAGAATAACTTTAAAAGTCAACAGATCCTTATCACCTGGAACCTGAAAACCAATTAACTTCTTATTGTTGCTTTAAGAAGTAACTAGTACAGCAATGAAAGATGATAATATTACTTAGCACTTACAGCGCTTTTCATCTTCAAAGCATTCTGCAAACTTAAACTAATTAATCTTCCCAACATGCCTGTGAGGTGGGTAAGTGTTATTATTCCTGTATTACAGAGGGGAAAAAAAAAAAAACCACCTCTGGCAGAAGGTTATGTGCTTAGCTCAAGGCCACAAAATTATCCAGAACATACTGGCACTATATGCTGCTTACAGAAGTTACCCACTCCAGTCAGGCAGGTGCCGCGTTTTAGCACAACAACAACAAAAAAGTATCTGTCACGATGACAATCAGGACACATCTTGCACTGCAGTGAGGAACATAAACCACTAATTCTAATAGCTGCCTTAGGTTTTGAGAGACAGTGCTTGCAGTGTCACTGAATGCTAATTAATTTGCTCATTGGGAGATCACAAAGTCCCTTCTATATCATTTCATACCTTCCTGTAAATAATCTGCAAAACGGGCTGATTCAGTTCTATTGGGAGTCACTTGCCTAGTCAATAGTCAAAATCAGCTCATCAATAAGGCATAGGTAGTGGAAGGTCAAAAATGGTCTTACCCAGCTATCCTTCCATTGCTTCAGACAGGTAAGTTTAAAGTACTCGAGCTTTAGGTTTAAAAACATGGCCATTTAAATCCTTCAATCCCACAGTTGACATTTATGGTGACTGAAAATATTAATCATTTTGCTATCCAAATAACTCATTTTGAGTAGCTAGTATGTAAAAAGCAATAGACTTTGGAGTCATATTACATTAGGATAGAAGTTGCAATTAATGGTTCAGGTTTCTGAAGTCTTAAAAATGTATCCCTAACAGCGTTTAATATCTTAAATAATAAAATAAAATTGTCAAAATGCATATATCACTGTTTCAGGTCCCTCTTTCACTGAATGGTGAGCACCTAAAGCTAACTGTCATGGGAGCATCAGCGGAACAATAGCTACGATACATCCGTACAGCACAATGTACTGTACTCGGCTTTGGTTGTCAGCGACCTTGTATCTGTGATCCAGCATATTGTGAAGAAAAGAAGTTCTTTTTCTTTGCTTGTTTGGGCAGTTCAGCCCCTCTTTTCACAGCTCCAAGGAGTTATTAGGGCACTTAATCTAATTTAGGCACTTAAGTATTGCAGAAGAGTAAAGGCACAAAGCCATGCACACAGGTATTATCTCCTGCAAACCTAAAACGGGCAGCATGAAAATAAATTGATGTTGAGGCTTGGTTGACAATGAATTGTTCTGATTGATAAACACAGTGAACTCATTCTCACTGCCAACTAGAAAGACCAAATAACTTTACCTGGAGGGTAAACTCTAGTTGACTCAAGCTTTCAAAAAGTAAAAATTTAACAAAACCTGCACTACCTCATCAGATCTTCTATTAGCAAAAGGTGTCCTGCTGCTCAGCTTTTCATTTCACACAGTTTGCAAACAGTGCTGTGATTATTTTGTATGAAAATATGAACACACACAAATCTGCAGTGCGTCCTGCCACCTGTGCTCGTGGGTCAGCCTCCCACTCCTGTGCACTGACGTGATATGTGGATCAGTCTGTAGGATCACTATACTGTCCTGCAACAACAAAATTCTTTGAAATGGAACAATGACTCCTTAAGAAGTATTGATATTCCTCTCTTCCCTTTAACATGTATCTGATGGTCAATAAAATACAGTTTTTGCATGCCTGTTTTTTTCTTACTAACTTAATGCACCTGTATAAAAAGTTTTTCAGTTCTTGTGAGTCCAGGTTTGCTTCATGATCTCCTTCAAATTATTCTCTTGTTATATTATTACTTCCAATCATTTTTTCCAAATGCAATTTTAAAAATACTACTTACTTCCTATATTTCTAGTCTTCCCCTCCCACTCCATAGTCGTGTCACACTTTCAGATATTTTTGCATAGAAGTCTCCTATGTGCATTATATCACTTCACACAGCAGTTTAATTTTGTAAACACAGGAATTTCTCTCTGTACAATAGAGAAATTCAGCTATATACAGTCAGCTTTAATCCTTAATTCAGCAAGATACCTGGGCATATTCCAAAACAGAAGCATTTAGGCTGCTGAATTCACTTAAAGAAGTTGTGCATTTAAATCAGGCTGCTCATTACAGTTGGATACTTCGAAGCATAAGAAAATAGGTGTCGTCTTCCTCCTTAACACACAAACAGCAAACAATCATATCACCACACCTTGTAAAGTAGTGGTGCCTCATCCATTGTCAAGGATAAGATTAGATATGTTCTCAAACATGCAATATAAAATTGAGTATCTAGCTTAACAATACTTTTAAAGAAAAAATGCTCATGGTCTTCATTTACATGGCTAGGTGCTGAGTTTAATTATTCACAAGCTTACCAATTTTTTTGAATCTTATGTGACGATTAACAACAAAGTGAAAATAAATAACTAAATTAGAAGTCCTAAAAATAGTAGGCTAAATTATCCTTGCCTAAAGAGTTTAAAAACAAAACCAGTCTTGCAACAGATGAAGGGGCTTGAGAAGTAGGGAAGGAGACCACAGTAGGTCTTATCTCTCATTGATGTTAACTAAAAGCATGTTGCCTAGATGAAGTTACAGTTTCTTAAACAAGCATACCCCTTCTTCCAGTCTTGTCAACTGGGTTTCAAAATCAACAAGATAATCCCGGTTATATAATCATTTCATGTTCAAATATTTTACTATATGTTTTAAATGCTGGTTTTAAAATTACAATGACAGACATATGCATTTTTAGGGTCTTATTTCTATTTACGCAATTAAGCTCAAGCAACAGAAATTCAACAGACAACGAAAAAGATTCTGTGACTGGAACTGACAATTGGAGAACTTCCTCTCCACAAGTAGACATCTCCTGGGATAAAGCTACCACTGAACAGGGCACATCTATCTCCTGCGGCAGCATCCCTTTCTGAATTCCTACCATGGGATTTTGGGAAGCAGGAAGCACGAAGACATGTACTGAGACAACTCGAGAGGAAGAGGTGGGAAAGTTCTGATCCATTAGCAGAAAGCTTCGAAGGGCTTTACCCCAAAATATCAGCCATAAAAACACACTGACATTTTAAAATTGTGCCACATTTGAGAGACTGGAGAAACTCACGCAACTGCTCCAGTTGCTCTCCAGCGGACACTGGAAAGTTGATATTGTTATTTTACACAGTCTGGGGAAAAAAAAAAAAAAAGAAACTCTTGTCATGATTAATTTTAAAAATTAATTTTGAATGAAAGGTATTTATTAAAACTTGCCTTTTTTGCTTATAGATTTATTTCCCATTGATTTAGCAGGCTAGAATGTAATTAGACTGTCAACAAAGCCACATATCCGCACTCTATTTCTAGACAGAGGGGAAAAAAAATAAATACAGGGAAACATGTTTTATATATTATTTAAAAACCTTTGGAATGACCTTGAACACCTTTTCCACAAAATGCTTCCAATGCCAGGAGCAGTAAATTCTCTCAGTCAAAGATGAATCAAAGGAACACACTAAGACTGCAAAACAAGCCCTTTATAACCTGACCCCATCAAACCTGCAGGTAGTCCCCAAAGGTGCTAAACCAGCACGCATTAGAGGAAGCCAATAAGCCATATAAAAAGAACTGAAAGGACAATGAGGAAAATCAAACAGGCACAGATGACAGTGCTGAGACCACTGAAAGGTGAAGATGACACTACAGATGCCAGACTGCCATTTTAAGCCTATAGATGTGTAATTTATTGCATATTGGGCAATAAGTATTAGCTAAATATTATGTGCTTTTCTGAAGAAAATGAAGAGGGGAAAAAACCCCCAAGCTGCAGTGCACCATCATATGTGACATGCCAGACTACCTAACTTCTTCCATTTCACTACTTCTATTTAAAAGGAATAGTACTCTATTCAGGTAATAGTTCATGAATTCATTAAATAAATGGTGCCTATTTTGATATAATTTTGTCACTAGTACTAAGAGTGTCTACAGTACAGGTCTTAGAAAACTTCCTCTTGATTTTACCTCACAAAAGTAATGAGATCAAGGTGACTAATGACTTAAAAACTAGAAAGTAGTGATGACCTGAAGTTTCAACACATCACAGAAACCAAAAATACACAGCAGAAAGCAGACAGACTACAGTAGCAGCAAGCCTCAGTTACATGAGCTTAAGAGAAATATTTTTATTTCCCTTGAAAACATTTGTAGGCAAAAAAGTCAACACCATCTGCCCAGCTCTAATTCTAATGTAAAGTTATTCTACTTGGAACAAAGAAAAACCACCAATGAGGAAAATATTTTTAAACATTTCTAAAATTAAAACTAAGGACTTCCTCACAAGGAGGAAGCTTTCTTTTTCTACCCCTGAATCTATTCTTGTTTCCTCATAAAAGAGAAGACAGCTTTATACAGTAGACTGAGGCGTAGGTTCACACAGCTCTTGGCCTAGATTTATCCTTTTAGATAGCTGGGTTGCAGTACTCCACACATTCCATAACTTTTTTTTTTTTTTTCTCCTTATATTAAGTAGTGGAAATGTAGAAATGCCAATTCCAGAGACTACAGTTTTGAATTCAAAAGTGATGCATAAGTGCTTAACCCTAACTGGAGTCAAGTGCAATCTCCCAGAATCACTGAGGTCCAAAGGGACCTCTTGAGATCATCTAGTCCAAACCCTCTGCTCAAGTACGGTCAGCTACAGCAAGTTGCCCAGGACCATATCCAGTCAGGTTTTGAACATCTCCATGGATATTTAGATCTCTCATGTCTCTCCAGTCCTGGACTCAGAAATTCAACAGTGAGCTTTAGCAACCTGTTAGCATCTGGTGAGATTTCACAGATATCCACTAAAAAAAATCCCCCAAACCCAAACGCATTAATCGTGAACTAATTTACCTTACTCACTGTACAGTGCCCTGTTAGCTTGCAAGCTCAAAGATAAAGGCACTGAGCTAATGCATTATTCATATGCTCATCCACACATGCTATGTTTCCCCAAACCTATTCATAGGGCTCGGCCTTTTTGGAACAGTTGTATTCATTCATTTTGATTAATTTTGAAGATATTTACATTTTAGTTATATTGGAGTGACAAATTTTGGGGCAATCTGTTAATCAGTTGAATTTACGTTGGGGGTTTAGTTTTTAAACTGTAAGGCCTGAATACTTCACACTGGAGTCTGCAATGTTGTCACTGACCCATTGACCAACATGGGCCGTTCACTTAACTTTCCTGTGCATCATGTATTATTTATTTCAAAGATGGTACACAATGCTTTCCCATCTTTGTAAAACATTTAGGGAGATACAAGAGAAGTGTACTGTGTGTGTAGAGTATTACTGAAACTGATAAAACTGGTATAATAACATACTGTTTCCGCAGCACGAATGCCTTGTTACTTGGTACTAATGAATTAAAGCATCTTGCCTACCTTGCCTGGTATACTCATCTGCTTCTCTGTGGACCAAGTCTTTTACCCGGTTTCCATACAGCAACCTAGAGGAATCATGATCAAAAGCTTTCAAGGTTTCACTGGAGCTGTAAGACTTCTGCGTAGGCACTCTACACTCCTCATTTTCTGCGGAAGAATTTGTATAGCGCCGTTCCTTGTCCCGTCTGCTCTTTGTCAGGGAGCAATAAGGCCTACGTTCCTTCACATCCATACTTCATTCCTTCTCTGTGCACATCAGTCCAGCTTATTTGGAAGTCTTCTCTACATTCAGCTTACATTCACCTATAACAAAATTAGAAAGACAACCGCTGATGTGTTACAATGTTCTCTAATTGCTGTGATTGCTTCCTAATTGTCTGGAAGAGAAAGAAAGATCTGATCAACAAATGGGTGAGACGCACTCCTGTAACATTTGCAAGACTTCCCAGAGTTTCATGCACGAGCTACCCTGATCAAAAAAAATTAGCAAAGAAATTCTAGTGAACGACAACACAATACTTCTCAGTTTTATACAACAGATTAGAAGATCAAAAGCAGACTGAGAACTGGGTGAAAAAAATGTAGCTTTTCAGCTTTAAGAATGTGTTGCTCGCCTAAAGTCTATCTGTAGGTAAGTTGTTTTCTCTTTTTCTGAGAAGGAAGCATGCTTTAACGGCCAGTCTGACTTCCTTCTGCTTGTCAGAAATTTCTCGTTTTTTATACTACAGACTTCTACAACTTTTTATTGTCATTTCTATTCAAAGAAAATTGTTCTAATCAAGAACATCTACACATAATTTCACAGCGAGCTACAAAAACATTATAGGTGATATGCAGGAAGACTTCTCCAAGGCAGTATATTCTATATAACTTGTGCTAGAAAGCAAGTAACTATTTGATTTATAAATGATAGTCAGAAGTAGTTCTTCCTTCCCTCAAGTTTTTAAGGAATATTACAGTAAGAATCTTATTTCTATTACTATTTATTTTCCTTTACTGTTTCATTCCACTTAGTTTTCAAAACAAGACTTCTCAGTTTCATCTCTTGGGGCTTCCACCCTTAACCAAAATATCTACATTTCTGACAGAGTAAGAAATAGTTTGGAAGTTTTGCTTTTGTTTTTTAAAGAAAAGTGCTAAAATAAAATAAAGATTATAATTTGTATCTTTAAACAGCTGACAAAACACCTAAATGAAAAACAGTTCAGATGATTTTAATACTTTGCAACTGCACCCGTTAACTGAGGCCTTGGTATTTCTTGTTTAACACCTTACATATTAGGGTTCTCTGTCTCAAGGAGAACTTTCTCCTGGGTGCTCCCCTCAATTTAAAGTACTTAAATACCACAACTGATTATTTTACCAAGTACTATCAGTCAAGTCCTTTGTGATGTAGAATTAAAATGGCAGTTCACAGCACATATCACAAAGCAACAGCCAACTCCATTTGCACTCTGTTCAGCAAAACCAAGGTTGCTTTAGAACTCTTCACCTATTTCATTTTAAACATTTAGTATCAAACAAACTAATTAGTTGTCACACTCCTGAAAAGATTTTTAGAGATTATTTAATTTACTACAGAACCATAATTCAAGTTTGTGAATGGCAGCAGGTCTTTTATTATTCTGTTTTGAAATTCTCCTAAAAGCTCTTGCATTTCTTGACCTGTGTGAATCTCAATTTAGACTAAAAGACAAAGCTACAAAGCCTTCCATTTAAGCAAACTCTCTTTATGATTAGATTTATTACATTTCAAATGTTAAGTGGTTAAAAAGAAACTGAAATATTTGTACATGATCCGAAAAACCCAAGTTTTATAATGGAATAGTTTATTAAATTTATGACTATTTAATGTCTGCATGTCCATGTAGCACATCTTTTTAATTTATATGAAACACTTAGGTTTTAAAATATTTGATTGAGTAATAAATGCAAGTTCTGTCCATGTAAAAAAAAAAAAAAAAAAAAAAAACAAGACCTTTTATAAACTTTGTGTTTTATTAACACTAAACTGAGTCGTGATTTTAAAAATCATTATTAACAGATACACACAGGTATTCTTTTTCAGTGTAAAAACTTCATGCAGAAGCATATCTCCCCTTTCATCTAAGCGTTTCAAGACTTTAAAGGGCCACTAATTCCTAACGTCTCTAAATTGTGCCATGGGAAAACTGACATACACTATTCATCATCAAAGATGAAATAATTTTGATTTTTTTTCAAGTTTCCAAGCTCCTTTATAACATTAAAAAAAAAAAAAAAACCAACCCAAAAAACCCAAAAAAACCAACCCCAACCCCCCCACCCCCCCCAAAACCCCAAAACCCAAAACCTTCTTTGCACAATACTTTGTTCCTATACCAAGCTAAAATCCTCAAAGCTTTAACCTATGCGGTAGCATGAGGAAGTACTGATCTGCTTCCCACAGAAGTCAATGAATTAACTAAAACTTCAAAAGGCAGTTTTCTGGGTTATCTATTGCCTCTCCAGGCAAAGAATGAAAAGGTTAAAAAAATACAAGCCGTTTAATAGCACCACATTATGGAGACATTTTAACAGTGATTACACTACCATAATAATGAAGACTAGTGGATTTTTGTGGGAATTTCTGGGAAAAAAGAAAAAATCTTGTAACATTTAAGAACACAATCTTTTTGAATCTGCATTATGCAAAACACCTGGTTACCTTCAGTGACCTTTAATTTTAAAAATTAATAGTATCTCTCAGGAAGTTTTAGGAAACACATAACATCCTCAGGCTCACGCCTTTGAAATCACTTCATCAGTGATTTAATACACATATCTGAAAGGAGACAGAGTAAAAGCCATCTTAAAGATCTGTCTACAAATAACTGTTCTCTACCATGATCAGAACACAAACAGAAAGAGAGAACACAAACATATCTGCAGAATACAGAAATAGGTATCAGCGTTAACATTTAAGTAGTAAGCCAGCAATGACAAGTCAAAAGGAAGACTTGCAGATGGCTTTACAAGATCTGAACCCTAAGTCTTATTACCATGGTGGGATGTTTTACAGTCTCAGGACTGTGCAGGAGTTACTCGTCCCATCATGAATTCCTCCCCTCTTTTTTACAAAACACCCCTCACCCCCCAATTTAGAGAAATATTTCCAATTATTGAGAAAAACATTTTAAGAAAAAAACCCAAACTGTCAGTTACTGCATCTGCTCAGCTCCTTTCTTATGAAGATCACTGTACCTAAAATATTAACAAGTTTTCCCACTCAAATCTTCAGATTTAAATGAACCACTGTTGCACAAATTTGAACATATTTCATTTTTTCTTCTCCTCTGTTTCCTAGAACATAAAAGCTGCATCCCAAGGGGAGTTACCCGAATGTACTGACTAGCTTTTTTTTGCTATGCCTTAGAAGAAGCTCAAATGAAATATTGGTAATGAGTACAATACAAACTCAAGGGAACACAGCAACTAATTTGACGCATGAACAGTTTTTTTGACAAATCAGATTAGAATTTTAAACCAAATAAAATTAAATTTATTTTGTGACATGTTACAAAAACACTTGCCTTCGTCTGCAAGTAATTTTTACCCATATGTCAATATTTATGGTCCATCTAATAGCTTCGCTCCAATTAAATGAAAGAATTTTCATAGAGCAATATTTACAAAGCTATTGAACTACTAACTCACCGACTCACAAAAGGATGTCAAAACAGCTGTGCTAAATACTGTTACATGTTGAATTACAATGCTAACGTGAAATGGCCTGCATATACTGAAGAAAATCAAAAGATTTCACTGGTGCATGCCACTACTTCAAGTTTCTGTCTAATACTGGGGGTGCTCATCTGTGTCACTGAGCATTGGGATCTCCCATGACCTTTTCAGTGATCTGTCCAATGTTACAGGCTCCTGGCTGGATTAAACAGGAGAGTGTACGCTAATCACCACACCGACATGTCAGCTCTTATATAGTCATGCTCATCCCATTTGTGTACATAGCTGAGCTGATTGCAGCCTCAGTCAGACTGCACTTTCCCAGTGCCACTCTGAATTTTAAAAATTGTTTAAAACCATAAAGAGGAGATGCCCATTTTTAAACTAATATTTACGTATTTCTTTTAACTTAATTTAGCAGGGAAGCAGGAGAACAGAGGAGCATTTCCTGTACATGACCAGGTCAGTGGGACCACAGCTCATTCCCTTATGTGCCGGGCTACTTTGAAGTCCTCTGACACCATTAGAACATTTAGCACAATATTTAATTACCAAGTCAGATAAGGTACATACAAATAATCATTAAAACAAGTAAGTTTTATCAAAATTCTTTCTTTTACTCCAAGTGTTGTAGAGAGCCCAAGTGTAAACACCAAAACAGAGCACAAGGCACATTCACACACAAGTGTTCAAGCTACCGTGGGAGCTTCAATGACTGAAGCCTCAGATACAGACAAAGCTGACTGATGCAGTGGTACAAGTTTTACACTGTACTTCCCCAGGACAGCCTTTCAGCAGTTCCTCTTAGTCACCTATTGCAACGTGAAATAAAGTCACTGTAGCGAAAAGGAAAAAAAAAAAAATCAGTTACTTACCTTTTTTACAATAAAAAAGCCTCAACACTAAAGCCCTACATTGCAATATAGGAAAAGTACAACAGACATAAAAAGTAGTATATATTTTAATTGCCAAGATGTAAACGAGACTTTAGGGTCATGCTACAGAGCGTTATCTAAAACACCCAGCTACAACTTTAGCATGCCTGCAGGCCTTTTAAACTGTTATGGAAAATTATTGTATTTAATTCGGCAGCTTCAACTCCAAGCTCCCCAAAGGGTTATTACAGTTTGGCAACAGGATGGCAATTCTGCCTAACGTACACAGTGCTCCCTCCCCATCTCTCACTCAGAGAACCTTCTTCCAGCATTAATCCAGGTTCAGTGAACACCAAGGTTTAAGGATTAAGAAGTCTAAATATACCTCAATATTCTATGCCTTTTGATATCTAAAAAGCTACATAGGCGCGAAGCAGTAAAAAGGTAAGAAATAAAAGATGTTTGTTACCAAAATGAAGAGGTAATTGTATAGAAAAGATTATGTCAACTGCTTGGGTCAATTTATGGACCTACTATAGTGTGTATTATATTCCTTTTCAATGTGTATATCCATTTTAGACATCTCAAAACATACAAAGCAAAAATGGAACTAGTTCTGAGAATAACAAGAGTCATTATTTTAATATATACAGTGCTGGAACAGAAAAGGTTTCAAAAATGAGAGGACAAAACTAGTAGATTTCTTTGTTACAGAACAACAGTAACAGAGTACGAAACACTGTTACAAGGAAGGCCAAACAAGCCCTCTCCTACTCAGTCTCACAAGGAGAAGGAACAGTAAGGAAAGCAGCACGCTGCTCAGAGCAGAGCCCTTCTTCCCTTCCTGAGGCCAGCAAAACTGAGCCAGGGAAGGAACTTAGACAGGACATACCACAACCTTCCCTCCCAACACCTAACTCTAACAATTTAGGCATTCCTAAGAATGATAGTATTCCCAGCTGCATTCAAAAGCCTGCATTATTATTATTGAATTACTATTATTTTTATTACTAATTACCATATTGCAAATTCAGAATTATTGATCCTTCCACATTGATCCCTTAATACAAGCACACTCTGAACGCTTGCTTAGATTGGGAACAAATTTCCTTTCATGATACACTACTACATAAACACAGGCAGTAAAGGAATCATCACGCTTTTGGGAGAAGAAGCAGGCGTGAACTTCTCTCTGAAATAAGAGCAGAGGATTTTATGGGCTGCGATTCAAGGCGGTGCCTATTCTCAGCATTGACAACAGTTGCTGAAAATAATGTCTAAGTAGTGTTGCTGAATAGATACATTACTGCAAGTGTCACTATTTTAGTTTAATCATAATTTCCTTTTAATCTGTAATTGTTTACTAATGTAAACATTACATCAGTTACAATTTGCACTAGGTATAGTACTTGCACACCTCTTAATAGCAAGAGAACAAAGCAAATTCAGCTGATACATGTAACAAGTAGATTAAAAAGCCTAAGTGCAATATGCAGAAATTAAGAAAATTTCGCATCCAAAAAAAAAAATACTCACAATTCACACAACTAATCACCCATAAAACCTATTACAAACAAATACTAAGAAAAACTCAAAAGGCATAAAAGAGTGATGAAATTTCCACTTCAACGGCTGATAAAGTGAGATATGTCAGAAATCAAGTGAGCTGGAAAAATGACACTTTGAAGAGATGCTTAGGATGATCTGTAGCCATGGTGTGCCATTAGTCAAACTGATGACTCTTAATACATGGACATTTCAGGTCATCATATCTAGAAACTCACTTCTTAATATTAAAAGTCTGTCTTCCAGCACAGAAACTAGAGAGGATGCATCCAAAGTCAGCATTCTTAAGGGGGAGTGGGAAACAGATGGCCTGTCAGACTGGCAGTTCACAAACTAAAATTTAAAAAAAGCCTCCTTAAGTCACTAACTAACCCTACGTTTTAGAATTAAATTACAAACAGAAAAGAAGGGGAAAAAAAAGAAGAAAAAGGAAGACCAGTAAAAAAAATTGCGTATTCTTCAAGCATTTTTCTGCATCAGCCAGGGGAACAGAACATTCCTATCTACCACCACTACAGGATGTAATGTTAATAAAAAGTTACTTTACATAGTCTATCTAAAAATTTCAACTTCATTAGAAACAGAATAAACAACAAATAAATATACTCTATGTTCACTATAAAAGTTTCTTGCAATAAGAGTCAGGAAAATTAGCAAGATAAAGAGTTCTGCATGGTCCTGGTTAGTCATAGAGGTTGATGTTTGTGTAACAATTTTGCTGCCATTACTTAAAATTTAAACACTTGGGGGAGGCAGGGAGGGAGAAAAAAGAGGGAAAGAACACCTCGTGCCTTCCCTCATATGGGCAGAAAGAGACGATGCACGCTCTGTAACGATGGGAGTGGAGGGAGTACTTCTCCAGACAGCATTTTCCTGGGAGGGTATGAAGACCATACAGCAGCATTTGAGATGGAGCTACAGCTATTTCTCCTTGCTGGAAGTCCTCCACACAGCAAGGCCGCAAACCTTCAGAAGAGAAAACTGGAAATAGCCATAAGTTGGCTATGCAGGCATACAGCCTGGGGCTGTGCTGGCTATTAAGCTGCCAAGCAGGCCCTGCAGAAAAACATAACTTGCAAGGAGGGAGGGCTAAGACAGTGAATAAACTGCTCTGTGAACAAGAACAGGAGGAACTCAGCACAGGGTTACACTGACAATTTCTGTTCCTCCTTGGGAGGAATGGTTTGCAGGAACTGTCATGAACTCTGATCTTGAGAGGAAGTGCCTGCCTCTCATTTGGGGGATTTGAATAAGATGTGTTTTATCTTGAAGGGCCGAGAGAGCTAAGTGAGAAAGAGAACACGAAGACCGAAAGAGTGAAATAATGTGGTGTGCTGCTGTAGAAAGAATGAGGGTGAGAATATGTGATGAAGAGATGGAGAGGCAAAGGAAGTTAAGAGAGCAGAAATTCTGCAGTATAAAGAAAAAATGAACAGCAAAGTGAGCTCAGGACAGAAAGTGGAGGGAGACAGAATCATTAGCACTCAGTATGGCAACACTGAGGAGAAGTGACACAGCAAGCCTAGAAAGACAGAAGAGTTTAAGAGGAAAAAATGAGCGGAGGAAGAGAACAAAGAAGACTTCAGAAGGGAGAAACTTTGTGTCTCATTTACTTCAGAGCAAAGTAATAAACTCTGAGAGAGTCAGCACTGGGTAATTCATTATTCAGCAGCAGCTAAAAAGGCCTAAATACTTTCCTCCACTCCTTTAAACTTGAAATTCATCCTTTATGCCATCATCTCCTTCCCTCCCCATCTTTTACATGATTCCCCCCCTCACTCCATGTTCTTACTCAACCTATTCCTGATTTATGTGAGTATAATTCCTTCTTGAATGGTATCTCCCAAGTTTACTTTTGCACCTGCTCAGAGCTCTTCCACACAGTCCACTTTTGTTCTGGAACAAAGCCACAGGAATCTAGGAATTTTTAAAACTAAAACAAGTGGGATGGCGAACCCGACACAGGAACAACACGTAACAAGCCCTGAGCATCAGCAAAGGTGCAGCAGTCCCCGAGTCCCCAAGCAGAGAGCACAGCGCAATGGCTTCTGCATTTCTGTTTGGAGAACAAAGCTATCAGTATGTCAGCTTCACCATCTGAACAGGCTGTCGATCAGTCAACTCCCCCTTCAACAACTCAGAGTTAATTTCAAACAATTTGACAGTAGTGAGGTTTCAAAAATAATACATCTCTCAAGTCACTATAAGGGAAATGAAGTATATCACATATGACATGCAAGAGCTGGGCACACAGTCACAAGGCTGAGCTGAAAATATCATTGTGAAGGTGTCTGGAAATAAAAGGAGGACCTGAGGAAACTGCAATGAGGATGTCATTGAGGACACACAGGAGAGGGAAGAAAGAATAGCAAAGGGTAGGTGCTGAAGCTATTGCTGTGGTCGCATGACATGGGATACACGTGCACCATCAGCCTTGGTTTCCATGTACAGCTTCGCATAGCAAAAGCTGAAATACCACATAAACAGGAGACATTCACAAGAAGATTTTTCTTTTCACAAGGATTTGATGGGTAACCAGATTTTTCAGTCCCAGTCACATTATAATTAGGATACTATTGCAGCCTGGAAACCTAGAGAATTATTTAGTGACTCACCTCAATAGACAGTAACTGGTAAGATGTATAAGGCATGCTGCCAATTTTTTTTTTTATGCTCAAGAACTCTGTTTTGTTCAAACTTATCTCCTTGCCCTCCCTGACTTTCTTTCTCAAAACAGCAACAAATCAAAAATGCACAGACACAAACAAGAAGAGTCCGAAACATGATGAAAAATCCACACAGAAACATGAGGAGTACCATATATTCATGCTGTCACAACATTAATTTACCACTCCTAGCACAGTAGGGTGAAAATTTATTAGCTAATGCCTACATAACACGTAGTAAAGCACTGTTTAACTTGATTAAATTCACATTAGCAATCCCTACTACTGTATTTAACTATCCCATCTATTCAGACTGTATCAGCTGTCATGTCTTCCTCTATACTCCCCAGGTTCCTGCTTCCCTCTCTGCACAAGCTGTGTCCTCTTGTCACAACCTCTAATTGTCTCTTCTTCAGCACTATCCAACATCAGCAGACAGTAAAGGCTGGAGGTTGTTTGCCCTGCTGGATCACTTCCTTTCTGTAATCCCTGTTCTAACCCTCTTTCAAACCATCGCTTTCATAGCATCAGATTTTTAGCCTTACCTTAAAGGTCATACAAAAACTTTTTGTCCTGTAATCACCCCATTCCACTCTTACCTCCCAGGTTTTGTCTCCAGTTTCAACAGAACTAAGACTTTGATTAGGGCAAACAAAAGAATAATGCATTTTAAAATAAGTTCTTTGGCTAACTATGTGAGAGACAAAATTTCCCACAGTACTTAGCAATTTTGTTCAAAGGACCATGTTTCTCTCGGAAAGTGTCCACACAGCCTACTCTGGCATAGCCCTAGCTGACTACCAAGATCCTCTCTGGTAACAGTACTTGAAGAACAAACAATTAACCTTTAATAATGGAAAGCCTCCTTCAGGAAGCTGGGGAAGTAGGACAAAGAACTACCTCCTGCTGACCTCCTCTTCCACTGGTGTGTGTTACCTGTAGGTAAGGCACCCAGCTGCGCTTCCACATGCTGCCAAGTTTCTACCATGGGGATGCAGCAGAGCTGCTGCTGGCAGAGCCCAATGACAGCACCTGGTCCACTGCGCTCAACACCTCTGACAGAAACCAGTCTCGACTTGTAAAAAATGCTTCATTGCCAGAAGATCCCAATTTTGCAAGAGAAGCACAAGCTTCTACAGTAAGCGTTGAGCAGCTTCACATTATGCTTTTGGAGGGGAGGGAAGTTGCTTCCTTTAAATCCTTTGAATTCCCACTTAAGATAATACTCAGAATTTCTTAGTACAATCATTGATTAAAAATCCTTCTAATTAAAGTAACAATTCACTTCAGCAACAGATCTGAAGGTGACCTTTAAAAGGCAATTTCTATCCTTTAAAAAAGTCTTTTAATAAAATAAATGGAAAGTTGGACTCCAAACACATGGACAATTAACTATAACTGAATAATGAAAATATTTAAGAATTATCAACGAAATCCTTTTGATCTAATACGAGTTTGTAGAGAAGCTCCACAGTTCAGTTACAACACAACTAAACTATACGTAACTGTGTTTCCTACCAAGTAAGTTTAGCAAGCACAGATGCAAGACTGAAAGCCAGGAACACTGCAGGCTCCGGCTCACTTACAGGACAAGGAAAGCACACGCAGAACAAGGGAGAGAATCTTTCCCACAGTGACAGTCAAGATGCCTCAGACAAGTCCATATGGACCACCTGGGTGGATGAGCAGGTAGCTTAATTTCCATCCTGTTTCAAGTATTTCCAATTCCATTTTAATACGACACAGAGTGGAAGTGTCACTAATTCATTATTCGCACAGCCTTATACCTAATATGAAACTATTTGTGATTTTCTTACTCTATAGTTAAGGACACAAATGTCATCCCAGTGTAAGCTCTTCCAAGCATTAACTTCTTCCTGACTTGTCTTGATACTTGAGGTTTTTTTGTGGGAACAGAAAGAGGGCATGAGATGCATCAGAAGGCAGGATCTGGAAAGTTTCTTGATCTATGCAATGGAGTAGAGGGACTCGTGTCCATCCTAAAGCGGAGGACCCTATAGCACAGTAGGAAGTCCGAGAAGTCCCTTCAGCTGCATTAGCTATGTTCACAAGTGTTTAAACTTTCAGGAAAATTCTGATTTTTCTCTCCTACTCCCGAGGGGTGGGACAGGACTGAAGAAATACAGGCATCAGAAAGGGGAGAAAGCACCCGGCACCTGTACCTGAACTTGGTGGCATCAAAATCTTGTCTCTGTATTTGCACAGCTGAGGAGCACGCTTAAAAACACACCGTACTGAGAGATCCAGTCTGTTCTGAAAAGTTTTGCCAACATAGCTGAATTTACTAGAAGACATAGCTTAAGCTAACAAAATTTATTGTGCAGATGCAGCGATGCTGACAGAAGAGTGCACTTTTAAAACCACTGATGTAGATAAGCCCCGAGACTGGAGCCGGTCTGATGAATATCACAGGCGCTCAACGCATCCAGGTGAAAGGATGAGCATACCCAGCAGGGTGAATGAAGGGGTTCACACCACTCGGCTATCATCTCCAGACACACTCATCTTCTGCAGGCGGGTCTCATTCAGCTGGGAACAATGAATAGGCTACTCTACACCTCCAATTCATGCACAGACTGCCCTGTTGTGCTGCACAGAGCTGTTGGGCAGGATTAGCGATACAATTTCTGTGTGTGTGTACGCTAATTGGGGTTTCCAAGAAGCAGGTGTCAGAAAGAAAAAGATTTAACATAGGATATACACCAGGATCTGGGGAGTTTATCTTTCATATCGGGGAACAGGAGGGATAAAGGAAATCTTAATATTCCTTTACATCAGTTAGAATCTCCATATAACTGAATTTAAGTATATGTAATTGAAGAATTCTCACACACAGACAGCAAGTAGTGCAAACAAAAAAAACCCACAAACACCAAGCACAGCTGTAATAGACAAAGACAGACTTGCACGGAGAGTTTGAAACATAGATGGAGACTAGAGCAAAGCAGGTAAAAGAGAGATTGGAAGGGTGAGGAGACATTTTATAGCTCTGTGGCCTGACTAAGGCACAAAACCATCAGATCTTAATTGATGTGCAGATCTTGCTTCCCTAATGCTTAAAAAGTTTAATTGAACATTGCAAAGATAGTGAAATGTGTATGTGTGCACATGAATTTATATACATATAAATGTTACATATATGCGCATATATATATATATAAAATAAAATCACCTATGAAGTACATGTTGTGGGGTAAGTATTACTAGAAGCCATCTTCTTTTGAATCTAAAATAACAAAAACCACTATGTAGCTAACCTAAGTCAAGCCAGCTTGGGAAATTTATGTCACTAATTTGACTCCCTTACCCCTTCAGCAACTGTATATTCCAAAACGCTTTAATGCTGATAATTTGTCTCCTCACAATAATGAGTTCTTTATGGTAAAAGTGACCAAACCAAGATAACCAGGGAGTACTCGAGGAAGGGGCAAAGCAGGAATGTTCTTATAACTATGTAAGTTCAGCTTTTAAATAGTCTCTCTTCCCCCTCCCCTGAAAAAAAAACAGGGGAATCTCCCCCGTCCAAATAAAGTGGGTGGAAATTTTTAAATTTAGGTGACAAAGCAATTAGTCAAATGTGCAAAATGCTATCGTGGAGATAAATTCTATGCTGGTTTTGAAGCTAGAAAAACAAAAAACTGTAATTGCCTCCAAATTCCTTTTATCTATTTATTCAATTAAAATGAAATTTATTGTGGAAACAAAACCAGCATCACTAATAATAACGAAATATTGCTAGCTGTGTATTGCTATGTGTATTGTCCTACCTGTTACCTGCACAGGGCTATATTCCTGCCTATCTGAAGGAGAAATTATTAGCTTTTGGCAGAGGTGTCAGCTTTATCACGAACTGCTGCCTCAGAGAGGAAAAGTACTGTCTATCAGCAAGTCAAAAACATTGCTGTGAGGCTGCATCTTCCACCTCCTATTTAAGCATTTAGTTATCTTTCACAACAACATGGCAAAGCAACAAAACCACTACTGGCTGGTACGTGACTCCAGTTTAAAGGGCACTGACAGTCCTGCAAAATTGTTAAATTAAAGATTGTGTCACAGTGACTCAGTAACAGCTATAATATAAGGAACTAATGAAGTAGTATCTTACCTCACTAGGATGTCAGTCCTGAAAGCTTAGGCATACCAGTTCAGTGTGCGCCACGCTTGTGACAGGACACAATACAGTGTTCTTAGAAAGCAATCTGTCAGTCTAAATTTCTGAATGCCTTATCCTTAAATCATGAAGCAGGTTGGCTTCATCAAACGAGACATAATTCAGATTCGCAAAGTACCGTTTGCCAGAAACCCAGTGATAAAATTCTAGAGTCTGGGTTTTCATGCAACGACAAAAAAAGACTTGGGAGTCTTTTGAGGGAGACTATGTTCTCCCTACTGACTGAAGAGGAAGCCAACAGGATTTGGCAGATGCTTACAAGAAATTCAGTTTAAAACTTATTAAAACCAAAAAAAATTAAACAGAACAGCTTGTCTTGTTTTTTAAAAAAGGAGGATGAAGGGCAATAGCAACTGTAATAGCGTTCCCTTCCCTCCTCTCCCCTGTGCAGATGCCCTCGTTCAAACACTTGTCCAAGAGGAGCAAACCTGCGCTCCAGCGCTCCACGACTGAACAGGCCTGAACGCACACGGGATCGTCCCACACTTCTCCTCCTGAAGCTGGGCCTTGGTGTGGCACGTAGGAGAGTCATGAAGCCAGGACAGCCACAAGGAGGAGTTTCATAGGGTTTGGAGAAAATACGACGACTACCTTTTCTCCTTAGGCAGCACTGCATTAGCTTACTGCTTGTACCTATTCTGTTTTACCATTAAAAAAAAAGATCTTTTTAACCAGGCTTAAATAAGAAGTTTCTGACCTGCAGCTATTACTTCAGTGAGTCTGTTTTGAGTGTGTTTGGTAGCGTTGATGGACACAGTTCCCTCAGACAGGAAATATGAGCCAGATGCTCATGATTTCAGAAAGCTTTAATCTAATTATATTTCTAGATACAAAGTAGCCCAATAAATATGATTCTTGCCAATGCTAGTGAAAGGCCAGAGGCTTTGCGCTGACCTGGCAGCACAGGGTCTCAGGAGCTCTCTGGGGTTGCCTTGACCTGAGCTGGTTTTAACAGTTGCCAGGTGGTGGAGCAATTATTGCCTGGCCTGTCCCTGAAAATACCACGGGGAAAGTCTGACGCCTCCCAGGAGTCACTGGGTCACAGAAAGAAGCCCTTTATGTCAGCTGAGGCTGGGGCTTCGGGGCAACTTTCAAAACCTGAGCTGGGATTTGATGAGAATAAAGCAGGCTACAATAAAACATATAAAAACAGCCCCAAGTGGACCAACATCCAAAAGGAAGTCAGCCCCACCATGAACACCATGCTCCCTGTGGTGGAGGGCAGGGAATGCTGCTGACTTCTTGGAAACACTCCCCCCCCCCCCCCCCCACGCCATTTTGTTTTCACCCTCACAACCCAGAAGAACACTGGTAAGCCTAACACCAAAAAGGGGCAGGCACTTGGAAGTTTTGTTTAACAATTTTAAATGTATTATTAAGTCTATTAAAACATTAACTGGACTACTAGGAAATTCTGAGTTCTTTATCTATGGCATATGTCCTTTTATCTTAAGAAGACCCAGAGTGTATCAATAAAGCACATCTTCCCATCCACAAAGAATAGCTTTTAAAAGCAAATAGAGAACTGTAAAAGATTTGGAAGATTTTAAAAAACTTGGGTTCCTGAGAGCTGTGGATCATTAGCTCTCCCGCCACTTTCCACTGCTTTTTCCTTACCCTCTCCATATGCAAAACCTTTGTCTTTAGTAACACGTAGTAGAGAGTAATGATAATAATGGATGCTGCCACACAAGCTCTCATTTGGGCCATAGTGTCTGGTTGATGAGTTTTTGTCATAGGACACTACTGACACGCATGCTAAATCATGGCGTAATTATTACACACTGCACCCAAGTGCTCACTACGCAAACTCGTAATAAGCATCAACAGCTTGCAGAATAAAAAAAAAAAAAATAAAAAAAAAAAAAAAAAAGAGAAGAAACTTTAGAGAATATACTATTAAATATGACCTACTGAAACGACAGCAATTTAAACAATGTATCGTTAAAAGCTAACTACTTCAAGGAAAC
Source organism: Platalea leucorodia (assembly GCF_965183815.1). Classification (NCBI taxonomy): domain Eukaryota; kingdom Metazoa; phylum Chordata; class Aves; order Pelecaniformes; family Threskiornithidae; genus Platalea; species Platalea leucorodia. The sequence goes on along the minus strand of NC_138828.1, from coordinate 49,553,230 downwards.
GATGAACAGTCCGTATTTTAAGTAGACAAAACTCTACATGACATCAAGAAAAGCCTTACCTTCCACCACGTATCAGTTATAACCAAAACAATCTTACTGCCTATCTTTGTTGGAAGTACCTTTTACTACTATGGGAATTGGTTTATTTGTTTAGATGGATAGGTAATTTATATACCTAGTAATTATATTATGGGTTAAAAGACCTGCTTTATTACTAACACTGTAATCGACTCACGGAGATTACTTGCTGAAACAGCAAACCCTTTTCACGGAGCTTCTTTGTTCCATTACTGCATAAGACCTGTGATTAATATTAACCTTTATTTCAACACAGATCCTTAAAAAAGTAAGAAGAAAATATTCTCTTTCTTGATCCTTTGGAAGAAACTGCCCTCACTCCCACAGACCTTAAATACCCAAATTCCCAGAGACAGTTTTGTGACATGAATCCTTTGATGGGCTTCAGAATCAGGCATTTTAACAAAAAAAACTCAACCCCTGTCTCTATACTCTGCTGCTGCCACTGTTGCTAACGATTACAAGCTTTCAGTACTGTGAATAATTCAGAAACTCATCTGTCCCTTTCAGTGTAAAGACAACGTTGAGAGAAAAAGGTCACTTTTTTCCCCCTTCCAACCACTGACTCTTCCATCCCAGCACTGGTCCGATCGCATGATACACCTAGTGTTTGACATGCATCCCCTGACAGCTTCTTAGCAGCAGTTAGTCTGTTTAGTTTAGAGTACAAAAATAATAGGAGCACAAAGGAATGACAGCTTTCAGCGGTTATACACACAGTACCAGCACTCACGTTTGCTGTAGCTATTTCAGATACTTGATGTACAGTAGGCCTATGTTTAATTATAAAGTAGACAGATGTCAGCATACGTATTGCAACCAGGCAATCTGGTACTGATGCACAGAAACAGGGGTACTTGAAAAACATTTATTAAAAATAAATATGAGCAGTATAATCACCTGTTTTCCAAAGACTACCACTTGAGAATACTCCCCTTCAGGCCTTTTTGAAAAGGCTGTAAATTCACTGCCACCTCCTCTTTAATCTTGTGATTAAAAAGTACACTGGAAGGCTGTCAATACATACACATACAATATGCAGTTTTATTTGAAAATGGTATCTGTCACAGCAAGACAGATTTATGCACTATGGTATTTAAGGGATTAATTACTGTTTACTTGAATCTTCTCCTCCCTTCACTTAAATTATAACCTTTTTTTAGGCCAAAAAAGTTTATTTTAAAGACATATGCAAAGGATCTGTATTATAGCGAATGCTTCATTTTCCAAATGAAGATGATTGGTTAAAACTCTTTTAACTTGAAATTTTATTGAACTCTAACATGCACCCAATTGAAGGCTGCTGCACTGAACCATGAGTTTGTGTCTAACCATGAAAAAAGCTAGAGTATTCTTTGATACTAAAAAATTCTGCCAGTTAATACAGCATAGCACAGCATCTAAGTATTTTTACCCATCTATTTCATTCTTTTCTTCCTCTCGTTGAAATCAACTTGATGGTCAAGGAAGATGACCACCTAAGGGAGAATGAAAGATTACAATGCTTCTCCTCTCAAATAAAAAACTAAAAACAAACAAAAAAATCAAACCCCAAACCCTCTCCACAGGGAACAAACCACCCCCCACCCCAATCCCTAGTGTTTAAATAAGGTCTAGCAGGTTGTAGTTTGTTACCTGACATCTTTTGCCCGTTTCCTTCCTTCTCACCAAATAACTTCAGATATATCACAAAATGTCAAACTTGGTCTCCCTGGTTTTGCTGAAGGACTTTTCAATGTCTTCATTATTGAGATCAATGAACTCCTCTCTCAGACTTCAGCAGGAAGAACAAGAGCACTCTATCCTGAGAGCAGTAACCTTTCTCCCAAGCGTCCTTCACCGAGAATCACTTCCCCACACACCTCCCCAACCATGGCTATGAATGAGCAATTTCACAAAAGTTTAAAAAACAAACAAAAGCGTGCACTTACTCATCTGCTATAAATTTTGTTTTAATATTTTCTTGAGAGAAAATGCCAGAAATAGGTATTTATCATTCTAAGAACAGGACAAAGTCTCTGTTTCTAATTTAAAAGCTCCCTAAACATCTCAGTTCCATACAGGCTATCAGAAGCACACCGCACAGAGTCAGAAGTGGTTATAAACTTCCCACCTCTCACATGCTGCATGTCTGCAATCTCCCATTACAAACATCCCATGTAAAACTGAGTAATCCAGACAGTCATAGTGCATTCTGAGTTCTTGATCATTTCGTATGACCATCTCTGCATCTCTCAAAAAATTACCTTAATACCATGTGTAGGTCTAGAGTATGTCCGGTACTAAAACATTCTAATAAACACATAGGGTCCTTTGCACAACTCTAGAGTAACAAGATATTCTTAGGTGTCTGGTAAAGGGAGCAATTCAAGCATCTGTTTGTATGGTAGAATTTACATATACTACATATATCCTAAATGATACAGCAATTTTTATGAGCTTAAAGAATTTTTTTTTTTTAACTTCAGGCAGGTATGCTGCCTGTACATTTGACAGAGAGGGAAAACACTGGGGACACTTCAGATGAGTGACCGTTAGGCTACTGTCCTAACAGAGCAGCTGCTACATACAGATGGGAATAATATGAGCTGCAGTGCACGACAGGCAGCTGCAGGCTCTCCTTAGCCACACAACCTATAGAATCATAGAATCATTTAGGTTTGAAAAGACTTTTAAGATCATCGAGTCCAACTGTTAACCCAACACTGCCAAACCATGTCCTCAAGCACCACATCTACCTGTCTTTTATATACCTCCAAGGATGGGGACTCCACCACTTCCCTGGGCAGCCTGTTCCAAGGCTTGTTAACCCTTTCGGTGAAGAAATTTTTCCTAATATCCAAGCTAAACCTCCCCTGCTGCAATTTGAGGCCGTTTCCTCTCGTCCTAAATGAACACTTAAGTCTTAGAAGCCAGCCTGCCTCTTCAGGACAAAACACCTCCCCAAAGGCCGTGACAGAGTAAGACGGCCAGCATACAGGAGGCATATCTAGAAATTCATACTGTAAGTTCAGCAATTTACTGCAGCTACTTAGTTTTTATAAACAAGACACAAATAAGCGAAGCTCAGTACAGACTATGTTCAACAGATCAATAGGCACAGTAGCTCCCATTCAGACCAAGACTTTTAACCAAGAAATTGAAGTAATTAACTCCTTTACCCCAGTGTTTCGTCTCAAGCCAGTAACAACCAATAACACCGTGCTCTGTACAGTTTGGGGTGACTTTCCTTGTTGGGAAGACCGTCAACGTTTGGTTTTCTCCCACTTCTACTGGTGAAGTACGGAAGGAAACTGAGTAGCAGAGCAGAAGGGGCATTTCATTCAATCCAATGAATTTAAATACATTTCTACGAACAGGTTTTACTGTCCCGCTCAGGGCCCTGTCCTGGGCCACTGCGATGAACACTGATAACCAGTGCTCATGAACATGAATTTTTTTGCTAGACTTGCTTACCACCAGTAATCTTCGTGACATACCATATTCAAAAAGGAAGGCAAACAAAACCAGAGCGCGAAGTATTTATCTTCAGCTGTCAACAATAAATACCAGCTGGTATAATGACTGCCGTGTAGTAAGATTCATTTATTGTGCTATATCCCTCATACCAGTAAGCACCAATGCACATAATACTAAGAAAAAAAAAGTTAAATATTTCTAATTTGTTGTTAAAACACAGCCAGCACACATAACAAATATTAATGTAAGACACTACCGATTTTGATACAGTTTTTAGTATTTTACATCTGAATTGTTGCATTTTTGAAAGAAACATCTAGGAAACATGCACAACTGTCAGAAACAAATCAAACCAAGCAAAGCATCTCAGTTTAAGGTTCATTCCTAAATTTTGAAATAATTTGAAAACACTGATGAATGATGGAAAACACCTACACGAAAGATTTGCATAATTAATTGTTTTAAAGTTTGTAAGTTCAGTGAACGCATTGTCAACATGAAATCTTAAAAGTTATTTGTATTTAAGTTGTTATTTCTCAGATTCCCATTGTATCTCCCTAATATGTTCACAATTTGAATTGTGTGCTGAAGAACGGAAGAATTTCAACAAATGAATTGCTTGTCTCATTTTACTAAGATCATTAAAGCTTACCGGTAGCAGTAAAAAACATTGTTTGTTAATTTTTACTGGAGGGGGGAGGAAAGAGGAAGAGGGCACTATGGTCCAGGCCCAGAGGAAAACGGGCGTTAAATAAAAAAATGGTAACAAATGGATTTTTGGAATGCGTACACAGCTATATGCTGCTAAACCTGCTAATACTTACATATATGCTTAATCTTACTACAGCAAGGAGTCTACTGTCTGGAACAAAATTACACATACAATTTTCAAGGTCACACGCTTATGCATATGAGTTAGCCTATCACTGCGAAAAAATTGTCTTGCTTACTGAATGATTTACATTCCAGTATTCCAATTTTAAATAAGCTTTGACAACTCACCTTACAATGATTAGTCAGAATCTCAGAATTCACGATGAGTATGAAAAAAACATTGTTTGTAACATACTGTATGGAAACTATCTATAATTACCATAGCTGTTTCTTTCATGACTATTTAATTGCCTCCCATAATCATTTACAATCCACATGCAGCTGTGCATTCTATACAAAAAAATTCTTGAACAGAATTGTATGAAAATGTCCGAAGCACCTAATACAAAGCCCCTAATATTTTCATATCTAGCTGTTCAGGTTCATATGGTGCCCCTCAAGACTCTTCCAAATACACTTTTTCACGACAACAAAGCAAACCTAATAGAAAACACAGATTAAGATTTATGACAAATTTTCCCTTTTTTCGAAGTTCTGTTACAAACAACTACATAAAGAACACATAATAGCAAGCTTATTTAGCGTAAAAAATACTTGTCAGTGAAGCACCACTGGTGCGTAATGCTTTGAAACCCATGTTTCAAACAGAGAAAACAATCACAAATCACAACCTTCAGTAAAAGATACAACATGTAAACTATGGCTTGAAGCACTCTCTTGGGAAATGTAAGCTATTTAAATATATAAAAATTTACCTTTATGTGACAAAATAAGCCTATCTTTCCCAGTCCTGGAATCTTTATCAATTTATATACCTTCTTCACTGATTTTTCTCCCAGCGGGAGCCACCACCAGTTGCTGGAAGAAGCGGAGGGTTTCCCTCCCATCCTCCATAGCAGGTCAGGGTTTGCTACAACCCAAAACCCCCAAAGCCAATCTTACAGCAAAGGAGCTGCAAGCACCCTCTCCTCCTACAGCTCTTCCCACCCCATGTACTCTTCAGGTTTCACTGCTAACCATTGAAATGAACTCTGGCAAAGAGGAAAAGGATTTCAGGCCTATGTTGCAAACACAGAACCCAACGGACTCGTTAAGACAGTGTCTTTTGTATAAGGGTTTTACAGAGCTGCTGAATCTGCTCAATATCCCTTGCTACTTCCCGTATAAAGCTTGCTCAGTTTACAAGAACGTGTGCCTTCTCAGTAGTCATCTCCAAACTTTCCCTGCAAGGCAAATGATCTGAATGATCCCATTTTGATCATAATCTGAAAAGAGTAACACCATGGGTCGCTACTGCCTGTCATATGGGGGGTGAAATGTGACTTTTAAGGTTTTCTATCAGCTTGTTGAGAATAGAGTTTAACACAAGACCAGATACACCGCTTGAAGTATTCTGGGTAACTGAAAGGATGTAAAACTTTTCCTTCATTCAAAATGCTGTGATCAGCAAAACAGCAAATATTTTACAGTGTTTATGTTAGAAGATCTTCTAAGATTATAATATTACCCAAGATCTACTTTCTCCCTACACGCAGCAAGACTGGTATTCCTTGCAAAAAAAGGATCACAAATAGAACAATAAGATAATTGCAAGAGGACACAGGATTTTTTTTTCATCCCCAGTTTTACAGACATTGTCTTCTAACCCCTTCAAACTGAAAACTATTTCTGAATATTAGGATGTCATAAGAATGTAAATACAATAAAAGCACAAGCATAGAGACCAACTAGTGGAAATGTCTAAATTCATCCTGTGGAATTTTTTTTTTTATTATTTTATTTTCCCCTCCACTGACCCAGCAATTTGATGATGTTTGAGAACAATGTCTTGGAGAAATCTGTCAGACAACTGCATCAGCGACAAGAGGTGCAGGTCTTAGACTCCAAAGTAGCTCGGTAGCTCATTGAATTGCAATGATCAAATTCAGATTTTTAAAGAATAACAGTAGTTGTCAAGAAATGTTAAAGGCATGGTTTGTCTGTCTACACACACACACACACGACGTATACAGTAGTCCATTGATGTAGTGGAGAATACTCAAATGTTTGTAGAAGTTCTTTGTTTCAGATCTTTCAAACTTCTAGAAGAAAATTTTTTACAGAAGTAAAATGAACATGATAAAGGAGACATTTGATAATGTTCCATGCAAGACCGGTTCCAAAAATGTAAGTTGCTATGGTGTAACCGGGAAAATACCCCCAGAGACAAACTAACAAATGATAGCAAAATAGGGTACAAATAAATGTTTTCTCTGTGGAGAAAGGTCCCACAGAGAGTTGTACTAAAAACTGATGAGATGAATAGCAAGGCAAGAAAATTAACTGAGACTGAAGACATGACTATTCACTGTCTCTCACAACTCAAGCAATAGGGATTTCTTCATACGTTTTCACATTTGTGAAAGGAAGGAAATAGAAGGAAACAGGATATTAAACTAGCTGAATGCTTGGCCTGACCAGTGTGGTTGTTCTTATACCTTTATTTTAGACTATCCGAGCAGCACAAGGCTGCAGCATTTCTTAATCCAAACTACCAAGAGACCACTGCCAAAAGTGGTTGCCCACTCCCCTTCTACCCAGCCCATATACTTGCAGTGCTTTATCTAGTAGTCATACATCAGAATGAGCTAGAAAATCAACCAGTTGATTTTGCTGGGTTAGTTTTTCATGAGTCCACAGCTATAGTATGTGAGGAAAAAACCTCGCTGGTTTCCAGAAGAGGAATTACAGAAGTTCACATGTTCACTCTAGAATAAGGTTCTCTCCTATGGAGAGTTGTAAGCTATGCAAGTAGCAAGAAGGTGGCTGGAAAAAACAGCTGGAAAATGGGCAATTTCATAATTTTAACCTTACTGCAAGTAGATTACAAACACATTTTCTCTCTCTTGCATGGCGCTTTTTTTTTTTTTTTAAACTTTATTGTAACAGCATTTTATTTCTCAGGGAAACCTACAGAAAACTCTCCTTCTGCCCCCCCACCTCCCCCACATGGAAGCTCCTCAACTTGAAGAAATAGGTTTGCACTGGGTCAGTGAGCTGAAACATCTCACCATGCTGAATACCAGAGCTGGTATGAGGAGTAAAAGACATGGCCCAGCTCAGAGAAGGGCCTCTTTTGGTGGTGGTGAGTGAGTTTGGCTCCGCTCTCTTACACCCCCAATGTGCCTGCACACTAGTTTACATAGGACAGTGAGTGTCATCAAGCAACTGATAGGAAATAAAAAGGATATGAAGCACCTAAGACACCATAAAGCATGCTTGGCCCTGGCATTCCAGGGGGAGTTTGTCTTGCAGACTTAGAGTGCTGGTTTTAATATGGCATTTTCTGTAAAAGCTCAAAGCACGCTGCAGGGAATTTGTTAATTCTCGTGCCCCCACTATTAAATAGGATAAAAAGGAGAAAAATCTCTGCAGTTGAGACTACTCCCTTCTGGTGGAAAGTGGTGTTTTAGCAAGGGGAAAAAAACATAATTTGTATTTTTAAAAATGCATAAATATGAAAAATGTGGAGTTTTTTTAAATTATTTTTTGATGGAGGAACTCAGCAAAACCAAAAAAATATTACCAATAAAGTAGTTACAACTACTCTTTCAGTAAGATTCAGCATTTCCGCAGCTACTGCTGCATATCTCAGCATGGCAATCCACCAGCATTTGTCAACGCTGGTATCTTGAGGTTATCCTTACGAGGAGAACACAGGAACAAACAGTAGGTTAATCTGTGATTTTCTTTTTTTTAATGCCATAACATATACTTGAAAAAGACAGAATATAGACCTGAATCAGTGTATACAAAATAACATGTTTAAATATTATATTAACAATAACAGTTACAAAACACTTTTTATTCCTGGATAAAGTCAGAAAAAGCAATGAAGACTCAGGAAATAACTGGGGAAAAAAATTGAAAACTTATAGGTAAGTGAAGATTTTTCACATGCAGAAAGTATTTTGTTTAGCTTGAAAAGCATATTTATTTAACACACGGTGTTGCTGGTTTACAATTGTGTGCTGCCCATTATTTGAGACATACAGAATAAAAACAACTATCCTATCCACTGAAAAAATATTTCCATCTCCATACTTGCAAAATAAAATCTACTGCTTATAACTTCTTTGTAATATCTGACTCTTCAAATCTAATTGTGTTTTGTTTCAAATATTGTATATTTATCAAATCTTATGTTCACAACAATTGCCCTAAAGAAATCACTTCCATATTATACATTTTTATTTACAGCAACTTCCGGAAAGTAGAGAATTTTACAAGGAATGTATTGATTCCAAGATAATAATAGATGGCAGCTGTGTGATCTAAGTAGTTTTTCTTCAGAAAAAGGATCAAGTGATAAAGTAGTGTTGTGATTTGTAAAGGTCACATGCTGGCAGATCAAATCAATCTTAATTTTCAGAATGGTGTAAGAATAAAAAATATTCCATTTCTAAGTGCTGGATCCTATCAATGCCTAGCTTTAAAGAGACAATCATAATCATAGCTCAAATTATGATATTTTGATGAATTTACTGTATTAATTCCTACTTCTAAGGTAGAAAACACTGTGTTTAGAACTATCTGGTTGCAGCAAGATTAACCTTCTGCTCAGATGCCTTCTATCTCCCCATCTACCCTAGCTGCGAATATTTTTTCCAATATTGTATTATTCTTACTGCTAATAGAGAAATTACACATTTAAAAAAATCAAACACACAATTCAACAAAATCTATTTGCATTTGGATTTAATCTATTTAACAATACTCTGCAAAGTGCATCTTGAACTTTGGAGAGAGCTTTTAAAACTAAATCTATAAGCTTAAAAGAGAAATTTAGTACAAGATAAGTGAAGGACAGAGTCCTGGTCTATCTCATTATCCCTGCACAAATATGTTTCAAGCTGAAATGAGATAGAAATGGACAAACAGAAGACTACGGTTTAAGAGACATACATACATGCTCTATACATGCTCTGTCCCTTTGAAAAGAGTAATTCTTAGATTTGAGGAGCCAAGTACAATTTTACCAGTGTGAAAAGTGTCATTTCTAGTTTCTTCATTTCATGAATATACAGAACACCACACATCTGAAGCAACACTTCTGCAGACATGTCTATTTTGTATGAACAATCTAGCAAAATACCTACGTTACAGTGGCCTTACAGGCAAAGAATACATAGACAGCCTAGGTGAAAGACTGCATATAAGATTTCCCGAGCTTACGGACTCCTCCATTAGTTTAATAAAAATATTTTGTTGATCTTTATTTATAAATAAGTTTACATCACTAGAAATATTTGCTACATTTATATTCTGTATAAAGCTTGCTGAAGAGTCTGTGTGAGTCTCTTGCATGAAGACTTACACCAAGTATGGTGGCAAGTGAGCGCAAAGAAAAGCAAAAACTGCTTACTGATGACTAATAGCATAACTATGAACAAAAATGATCATCCAAGTTCCTTTCCCTTTATTAAAGTTGTATGCTTTCCAGGAAAACACTAGATTTAAAAAAAAAAAAAAAAAAATCTTCTCCATAGGAACACAACGTGTTTGCTAGTCGTTGATCTTGGTCAGAAGAAGGTATCAAGAATACTAAGATTACTGGCATCCTCTTGTAGTACTGTCTTGTCCAGGGGGGAAAAGGCTTATCCCTCTTGCTCACCTGCAGATCCCAGATGCCCAGATGTGGATGCCAGCCCTTCAGCCTCCACCAGTATGTCACAGCCATTTAGCACTTTTAACTTTGTGAATGTGAAAAACATTGAAGTGTCTTTAGCGAAGAGCACTCCAAGTAACACCTGCCAAACCCTGAGCATTGTTCAGAGCGCAGCTGCTGGACATTTCTACAGTGATACTGTTGAGGACAGCATCTTCCAGCAGATGGAAACACACGCAACATACACAGCTGCTAGCTGTAGGAAAAACTCTTGTTCATGTAGTAGAAAGTGAAGGACAACAGCAGCTACTCTAGAGCTGAGAAGACTGCTTACACTTTTGATGACAAAGTGATGGCAAGTACCAAAGCTTGGTACCTGCTGCCCTGCCACCTACAAGCCAGGAGGAGGGAAAAAGTGCTCCCAGGGACAGAAGCAGCCAGGGGGGCGAGCAGGCAGCACTGCATCTAAGTGACACAGTCAGAGGGCATTACCTTGATGTGTACGATGTGCTACCTTGACTGTCAGAGCAGCTATCTTAGGGAGAGAGCAAGAATGAAGAATGAGGAGAGAAAAGAACTGTCTTGGGTTTGCTTCTTCATGTCTGCAGGTTATGGCCAGGCAGTACTTGCGTCAGCCTGTCTCTGCCCTGCATGTAGGCTTTGCAGTTTGTTTCCTGAAATACTGGCAGACAAGGCTCTTGATTATCATTGCCTGACGAGAAATGGAAGCAAGTGATAGGCAGGAGAGTGGCCAAAGGGACAGAGATGGAAAAGGGAGTGAAAAGAGACAGACGAGTCTTCCTCCCCCAAATCTACAGCTGTATCACCGACTTGCTGGTCTCTCAACCAGATCACCCTTGTGCAGTATAGTGACAATGGACCAAGGATATTCTTGACAGCAGAGAAAAGCCCCTTTCTGAAGAAGAAAAATATCATCACTTTTACTTAGCAGAGGACTAATTGTTCCCACCAGAAACAAACACATTTGAAAGTATCAGTGAGCTCCTGTGCGTGTACAATCACACAGGCACAATGACAGTGAGAATTAAGCACTTTCCTTATGGCCTTATATATGTACCTGCTTGCCTTCCAGCAGAAACAGTGCTGGAAGTTTCTAGGTTCCCATGGAAAAGCCCCCTGTTGCTAATAGCCAAAGCATGTCTCTTGTCTCTCATCAAATGGGATGGCACAGACATATGTGAAAATGGCTCTGTGCATCCTTAAATCCTGAATTGATTGGGATGCATCAAATCTGAAACTGAATTTTCTCCCAAACTGTCCTTTTGAAATGGCTCTAGAACTGACAGTAAACTAGAAACATCAACTCTACACCCAAACCTTAATATCATACCTCATGGGAGTTACAAGTGCTCTGCCTAGTCCCTGCTCATGCTCTCATTCACCACCAGCAGCAGATTGCTCTGCAAGCAGGCCAGCAGATACACGTATATGACAGCAGTAGAAGCATCATAAAGCTCCAGTGTCCAGTGTTGCCTGAACATAAAAGCTCCGAACACAATACAAACTAGACATACTGCATCACCCCTGCTGCTATAATCGATGTCCTGGAGATGACACTTTGCCTGGCATTTCCCGGATTTCCCTGAAGCTTTCCCCAAGTTTCAATGACTCAGTCACACACACTGTAAGACTAGCCTGCACTGTATGTAGTTCTGAACAACGCGGTGCATCTTGTGGCTACCTTTGGCATCAGAAACGCATACCTGGATTCAACAAATTTAGTGCCTGCCAAACTGCCTTTCACACTGGTAGCTGAAGAGTTCATGAGTTGCCATCCCGGTTACATACCTGTGAGTTTCATACCTGATACGATTACTGTCCACACTGGACATACTTCAAAGACAGAGTTACTAGGATAAAACTATGTAACAGCAATCCTCTTTTCACAAGTCCACATAACTTGTTTTGAGGTAATGAATATCAAATCAGAACTATTTTTTTCCTAAATTCCTTAGTGTAACCCAGAACTTAAAACAACTAAACCAAAAAACACTTCAAAAAATAAATGTCACGTATAGAAGGGAATTCCTGAGATGTTTAAATAAGCTACAGTGCTTAGAAAACACTAAAAAAAGTAATGGTTATACCTTACTGTTCATCTTTTAAAGCCATGAAAGAATCACTGAGATTGAACCTCTGAATGCATTTTAGAACCGTAGTGCGTATTATTATCCAGTTTATAAAATTAAACAAGTAGCTTTAACAGTAGATTCATGGCATTTCAGTGAGTATTGTTGATAAATGTCAGTGAGAAAAATAGGACAAGTTCTAGAAGCTACATACTGCGCTTCCACAGGGACAAACCAGAAACTCAGCAGCGGCGGGGGGAATGTAGCTCAGGAAAAAAAAGGGCCGTCACTGAGCAACAGAAATAAATTTCCACAAAAGAATAAGGGAGGCATGAGGGAGGCGTTCAGCTAATAACTACTTCCTCTAGACCAGTATTCACAAGTATAACATCCCATTCTAGACAAACAGTAAGAATGGAATGAAGTGAATAGGTTTTTTTTTCCCCTTACCCCAAAATGTAAAGTCAACATACATGAACCAATATGCCAGATTACAATAAGAAACTAATCTAATCTTAGTCATAAATGAAACCTAAAATTTTATTTCTACTAGAAGTTACTATTATAAGTAAGCTTAATGAAATTAACAACTATATGCCTACACTGACAGAGGTATCACAGTTTCATACTCACATTATGCCATAAATTTTTGATCCCCAACTCCTATTCCAAAACAACTCTTAAGGTTGTCTTATTACTCTTGGCTTTATATCTAAATGATAAAGAAATTCTTGTTGGAGCCTTGTAGAATCTCTGTTAAAGACACTTACACTACTTTTCGGTTTAAAAGGAGAACATGCATTCTGCAAGTTGGAAGACTAATCCCAACAATAACTTCTCCTAATAATTACCTGCCTGCACTGCAGTTACTAAGGAGATACTAAATTACACCTGGAAAAAAAAACAAAAAAAAACCCACAACCTACAGACCTGTGCATACTCCTAAAATATTAAAATACTGTATATGCTAGACAAAACATTAAAGTGGAAAAATGTTTCAACAAAAAAGGAAATTTTAAACCTTCAAACAAAGTAGGACACCGAAAGGTCTCTCAGAGGCTTCTGGGGAAAATTTGTCTCTTGTATTTGAAAATTTACTAACATTTTGTAAAGGTTTGGATAGAATTAACTTCAAAATATACTACCTTTCAGAGCTACTCTCTAGTCAGTCAGCGAAGCCTAACTGAATTTGTCACAACGTGTAAACACCAGTTTGGTAGGAGCTGATTTTCCTTAGTTCCAATTTGAAGTTAAAACATTTTGACTGAAACAAACAGAAGCCTCCAAATCCGCTGTGACCTCTGCATAACTACCACCTCCTTCCAAGTTCTGCCACAGTAGCAGGCAACACCATGCTAATGAATTATGTTCCCACATTCAACAATCTCCAAAATGCTTTAACAGCTGACATTAAGAAAAAAAGCCCCACACTCTCCTTTGGCTGGAATCTGACGGTAGGAACTACTGCATGTCTGGATTGTTAGATCAGCTCTACAGACGTGAGAGCTGATACTCTGTCAATATAGGTAAGACAAGTTCAGAGCTAGAGCTGCTGTTGCTTTTCAGCTCTATGGATACCACGCAGCACCACAGCTTGGGAGTTGTTCCCTTGCCTCTTGCACCTTGCTTGTACGACTGGCTGGTGCTTGTGGTGAAAGCTTCCAGCTTCCACTGCACAGAGGCAAGGTCTTGTTTCCTCAAGAAGCACCAGCTTCTAGCTCCCACCAGTCCCATGTAAATACCTAAGAAGGGAGAACTTGGTCAGGCAGACTGACTCTTTGAATGCAAATGCAAGCCGTGAATGAATTTTAAATTAGAGAAGACACTGAAAGGGATAAAAATCAGTACACAAAGCAGTCATGAGGAGTTTGTAGGCTGGATCTCGCATCGTTTCCTTTGATACTGGAACAAATCAAAGCAGATTACGAAATGTTCACTTTTTGGCTTGTGTCTGGAACATATCTGTAACAGTAATTCAGTGATCATTCCGAGTAAAGAAAATTCAGGGGTAAAAACAGGTGTAGTAAACACTGATTTCAAGTCTAAACAAAACCCAGATGCAGTCTTAACTGTGAGTAGTCACCACACTAGCCATCAGAGCAGTCTTCCCAGACTGCTTAGTGAGCAGCACATGTGCAAGTCTAACAAGGCTGTTCCAGCACAACCGCTACAGCTTCAGAAGCGTTTATATGGAATAGGATGATAAAGGATGTTTGCATCCTGCCCAAAGTGGATTCGAGCATCTTGAAGCTTTATACAGAGGAAGGTAGAAGCAGTAATTAATACACCCTTTATCCTTCATCACTAGCCCTCTAGAACTGCCAGTCTTCTATTTAAGAGACTGCCTAAACCAGTCAACTAGCCAAGGATCTCAGCATTAGACCTGGTAATGCAGGAATACCCTAAGTAGCCATCACAGTAGAGGGAGTTTGTTTTTTGTTATTTTCTAAAAACTGCAGGACCATATGCAATGTCATGTATGAATCACAGTAAGTGTACTTACACTTTGAAATCTAACAAAACAAAACTTTAAAATTAAGTTGTTTGGGGTTAAGAAAATTATACACCCACGTAACACGATATAGTAGCTGAAAGAAAACAGACTAAAAATTATCTTGACGCAATATATATGACAAAAGAGCTCCTATTAAAATATGCCCAACTCATGTAACTAAGATCTGTGCTAAAATGAAAGGAAAATACTGAAAGCAAAATATATGAGACAGCATATTTAGATTTTGAGTAAGAGAGAATGGTTCCATATTGATCCCTGAAATTAACTGGAAGTCAGCCAAGTTATAGGACACTCAGAAAAAGAATGAATGCTTCTTTCACACACAGCAAATACGGAGACAAAGAAGGAATAGAGAAAAATGAAACTGTCAAGAGAGGAAGTTCAGACCACAAGGTACTAAAAAAATTGTGATGTTATATATAGCGAATGAGATTTGCAGGTGGAGGAAAGGTATCAGTTGAGAAGTTCAGGATCAAATGTGATGCTGAGGTTATTCACGGAAAGTCTAAATAGCAACATACAAGCAGAACAGTTGATTTGTCCCCAGGAGAAACACATCCATGCTAAGTATTTAGAGGGAAAGTCAACACAAGCAGGCAAAGAGAACAGAGAAGAGTCATTAAAGGTGTCAGGAAATATGTACAGCTGAGAATCACGAGCACGTAACTGTCAGTTAGCAGTATAGTTTAGACATGGTATATAGGAAAGAGCAGATGGCCAAGAAGTGACCTTTGTGAGAGGGACTTGAGAGAGCAAGGGTCTTGTCACATAAGAAGTGAACAAATGCACACCTTCTTTTATTTTAAGAGATGTGTAAAAAAAATGCCCACAATAAAAGGATAGGGCAGGCAGCTGGCTGAGAAATTTCTAGAACCGTAGTGTTATATACGGAGGAGAAAATGAAAGAAATAATACCTGCACACAGCATTTGCACAGAGTTCCTCAGGGCAGTCATCATCATCCAGAGTTAGGTCAATCTCAAATATAATTTCTTAACAAGTATTTTGGAAAAGACTATGAGTAAGGTCTAACACTAAGTATCTTCTCTTTTCACTACCAAACAATTAATGATAAAAATGTTCCTTATCTGGAGGATTTTCTATCAGGCCTTTTATAGTTATGACATTTAAATCTTTTATTAACTGAACAATCTAAGCCAACTCTTACAAAGCAAAGCAGCAGGCAGGCAAGCTCACTCCAGGCATTGGGTACATTTACCCATTTATTTAAATTATCTAACTAGATCGAATTGTAAAGTGAAAATATCACTTGTCAGCACATATCAGCTATAATTGGTGCTGCACATTTCACGAATAAACCAAAATTGAAGACTCTATAAGCGTCTGACTAACTAGCAACTCAGTCTATGCCAAACTTTCTTCTCCCACAGCCTGAACAGTTTCTAGATTATCCCCTTGCTTCTCTCAAACTAAGGATTTAAAAGAATATGCTTATTACTTGAAAAAACCAAATTTTCATCATAGGAAACACTTATGATATAAATAGTTAGTAAGTACATATTGGTGTAATGATATAATATATGGTATAATTGATATAATGATATAATAGCATAAAACGGTTAATGAGAGAATATAATATTATCAACTTGCTCAAAATTACTTAAAACAGTAAGACAATACAATACTATCTACTTTGTTAAGAAACAACTCTTAACTAACAGCAAGTTTTTGTAACATTTCTTTACCATCTAGATACTGGTTGAACATTGGGGGATGCTTAACTCCACAGCCCGGAGAATGGGTCTAGGTTCTAAGCTTGATGTAACTCATATGACATCTATTTATGGCATATGCATGCTCGGCATGTCCTTCACATGGGCTGGAGGTGAAAACGGGAGTCTTCCCCAGTCTCACAGTTTTTGCATGAATTAAGCAGAGGCCATATTAACAAGCAGGCCTCTAAATCTGAAAACTCCTGCATCGTTTTGCCAAAACTTTGCCTTCCAAAGAAATAAGAAAATGGAATACCAGAAGCTGCCTTTTTATTACTGAGAATAGGAAAATGAGAATACAAAAGAAAACTAGGAAGATAAAAGAATAAATGAAGATTAAGGTGTTTTAAATCACAATGATGCATCGTATGCACATTGTTACAGAGCACATAAAAACATAACATCCTAATATGATTATGTTTAAGTGTTCTATGAAGATATGCATATGATATATTGTTGTGATTTAAAACATTTCATTTCTATTGAAGCAGCTCTACAGCTTTAAAGCCTGCAATTTTGCATGTCTGCTGCCTTTTACATTCTTCAACAGCAAATGACAGATTCTGCTGAATATTTACTCACTAAGAACCCTGGCAGAACTTGCAGACCTTGATTTTATTGTAGGATTGTAATTCTGTATACAAAGTTACCAGACCTCCTGCTTAGCATCATGGCATCAAGAACTAGAGTAATTGAATGAAAATTTTGCTTGGGATTAATTTTTCGCACTGACAAAACTCCTCTGCTTAAAAATCCTGATTATTTGAAGCATCCAAAAATTGTTAATGCTCAGTACACAAAAGGCATCTCTGCTGCACTGTCAGACCAAGACTCAGTAGATGAACTGGAAATACAGATATTTTACAGAAATACAGATATTTATATTTTACAGGATGGATTTCTAATCCTGCTTCAACTGGCAAAGACAAATACACACTAAGTACCTATGGAAAAAAATACCATTCAACATATAAATAAATGTTCAAATACATACACTATACACATACCTACAAGTTACACACGTAGCTATTCAGACATAATACTCTAAGAAACCTTGCAGTATAAGTAGATAAACAAATGAATGTATGAAGGAATATTGCTTATTTTCAAGTTTTAAACAGTGCAGGCTTCCAAGCCAAACATGAAACCTGGGAATGTAACATATTGTTCTGAAAACACTGAATAAACCAGCAAAGAGGAAAGTTTGTTAAAAATATAAACAGTGTGATATGCCACAGGTGGGACAAGTAGTTTTGCCAGTATTTGAAAAACAGCAGCACAAAGACAAAAAAAACCCCACAACCCTGCAACAAAACAAAGGCTTCTTTTTTTCAAATAGTATTTCAAGTCATCTGATCTTGAGAAATCAAGATAGCTCAATTAACTTTAATTCTCAAATTACGATGGAGAAAGAAAGATCACAACTTGTAAGAAATTTAGTAAATACATGGATCAGTTTATCTATCACTAGCAATAACTCAGCAAATCTTCTCTATCCGTAAGTGCATAGTGTTAACAACCCTTTCATATTCAAATTGAAAAGGTTACTGTAAAAAAGAAAAAATACATCTAGCATCTTTTCACTGATTTTATTTACAGTGTTTCTTAGTGACAAAAATGTCCACATAATGTATGCAGCTTTGCTATTAATATACTACAGTTCTCCAGTTTCCTTTTAGGCATACTAATATTGGTCTCAAAAAAACCCAACCCAATCCAACACCTCTGTTGTGTACCACAGTCTCAACAGGTCCCACAGCCGCAAAGACACTGAAGAGTCCCCTCTTCCATGAAAAGGGCTTGAGGAAAACTAGAGACAGCAGAAACATCTCTCCTCCATCTTCTCTTCATCTCTGCTAGTGATTCTCATGAATCTTCATGAAGTCCTACTACTAATGAAATGACCTGTCCAGATGGGCATACCCTGTTTTCTGGGCAACTGACCTGTGTAACAGCACTTCTGTAGAACAAGCTGGTGCTAAACCCTTCCCCGTTTCCCCCAGGAAACCACATCAGGTCCTGGGGCTGCAGCATGCCATCCATGCTGCATGACTGGAGGTGAGCAGGAGCACACTCAGCCCAGCCCTCCCAAATCTGTTGGCTTCACTCCACTCGCACGATGCAGCACATGGAGTGGCAATGTGAACCACGAACCGGTAGTGTCTGGCTACAAATACATGTACTTCAAATGCTGACGTGAAGTCAGATTTAGGGAAAACTGAGGAGACTGAAGCCACTGGGCTTCCATCCATCCCAGTAGAAGCACATATATCAATATGGGGAGGATCACTAAACCAAGTCATCTGAAATATAACTCATCTTTCACTTTCCATTGCTCCCTGCAGAAGAAAAGCAAGTTACCCTACAGTCTTGAAAGCTTTAATTGAGGGACTTCACAGATATTTGTATTCTTCTAGTTTTGTTTAGTGTCTGTTTTTAATCAAAAACTTTCAATCAAAACAAATTGGTAAGTTGATAGCAACATGATTCTCTTCCAGTACCACAACATGACTTTGGTTGGTAGACTGGCAGCCTTCACAAATTTCAGTTACTCAGAGAGGCTAACTAGTTTGAAAAATAAATACATTGGTAAGAAACAAACAATCACAGGGAAATAAAACAGAGGCTAAGAGGAGGACAGCATTTTCAGGGGAGGAGAGCAATCCATGGAAAGAAATCTCCTCTAATAACTACATTTGCCAGGAAGCATGGAATTAATTATTGTTCCAATATACAAAATGTATTCAGAGACCTCAAATAACAGACATTACTACCTGGCATTTCAGGCACAGTGGTTGAAGTACACTGATTGTAAGCATAAATGTTCATATTATGAAACAGGCAGATGGTCTGCTTCACCAGAAACATTACAGTCTGACATTTGTTATCAATTGTACTGATTTAATACTAATGAGAGTAAATGGAGACAGATTTGCAAAAATCTGTCTCTCAGGAAGATGTATGTGTGCCTTTAAAAATCTTTTACTTCAGATATATCATGCTATGGTACCAAGAGGAATAATGATGTATTTTAATATACAGCACCACTGTGACATTTGTGCAGAGCTTTCAGGACAGTAACCAAAACCTACAACTAGAGGAGAATAAATTTATTCAGGAAAAGAAGCAGAGGTAGTGCTTCAGGATCTCTGCCATAGCAGCAATCAAATAAATTAAGAATAAACTTACTTTTTATGATATTATAAAATACTATTATACCTATTACTAAGACTTTTGTTCACAAGTAGAGTGATTATAAGACAAGCACAGTAAGGGTAAGTTAAACTTGTTCTCCAAATGCTGAAGTGCTGTGCTGCTAGTCCGTGTGTCCCTGCTGCCACCACGCTCACTGCGGGCAGGGGAAAGAGCAGCCACCAGGATCCCCCCGACAGGATGAGCTACCAGGAACCCAGGATGGGTTATGGGGAGCAGCCTGCCCCATCACACTCAGTGGCTGCGTTAGGGACTATGGTATACATTAGAAATCCAAACTGATGAGCATTAAACAATGGGCATAAATTATCAGCATTTCTCCAGCCTAGTGCTTCTCCTTAGACTTGTTCTACTGTATGCAATTACTTTGGGCCTTAAGTGGATACTGTGGTATGTGCTTCGCTTGACATGGGTTCTCCAGAATCAGCAAGGTTACATTTCTCATAATGTTAAAGTGGTGAAATTGTACCTTGTAAATCAGTGTCTAGCTGCTGATGTTTCTGTAAAGTGACCACATTAGTATCTCCAAGATTTCTGTTGTTATGAATAATAATAAAGCACTGAGTCTTAGAAGCATCTTTTCAAACATAAATTAACAACAAACATTGTGGTCTTGCAAAAATGAGCTGAAAGATGGTCAAGGCACTATTTTAACATTCATTCTTAAATCTAAATACGATGCTGTCTAATAGCAGAGCAGTGAGGGAGGCCATTTAGTGAACTGCTGACCCTCAGAACATTGACTAGATACCTAACAGCTCCCCAGAGCACTGGCATTCCTCGTTCAGCAAGGCACACCAAGGCAGGGGCACACAGCCCCTGCAAAGGGCTACGACAAGCCTACACAACAGAAGCTCCTTGCTTGTTTTGCTCCCTTCAGATACTTTCCTTTCTGTCCCGTTTCTTCTGCAACACCAAAGTAAGTGTCATGAAATACACAGCAACTTGTTACCTTCTCCTTAATTACACAGCATCAGTTCCATGGAGATTCTGAGTTTATTCAAACCATTCTGACCACAAGCACAATTTAAGACTGAGGTGTAACAGCACAGCATTACATTGCAATTTAATTCTTTCATTTCAATTTATGTCAAACACCAAAACCTGAGGACTGATTCAGACAGACTGGATTTCTTCTTTTATAGTCAGAACTTTAAACACTATTATTTACTCGTTTACTATTTCATTTAAAGCTAATGTCTGTTTATTATCCGAGGATAGATCACTATGTTTTTTATTGTGAAGTAAAAAGATATTTGTTTCTAATCATCCATACACTGTATCAAATTAATACAACTGATAGAGAGGTGTTAAAAATAAGTCTTTTAACCAAATCTGTCTATGGATAAAAACCAGATTTTATTGTATTTTTCATTGCCTGGGAACACGGATTTCAGCTAAGATATTCTGACCCCATATACTGAAGGTCAGGCATTAAATATTACATTTCCCCGATTTTTTAACATTTTATAGCAAAGACATGGTCATTGGCAGCAACTTCTAAAATAAGATTAAACCCAAGATTCTATTCCTTGCACAGATTGCTGTATTAGCATACTGCAAAAATATGTAGAGTACTGTACTTCAAGTTGAGATAAAAATGCCTCTGGTATAAAGTCAAGAAAACTTAAATTCAAGTCAGCTGTACACACTGTAACACACTTCCTCTGAAGCTTCTCCATTGGAACACAAAACACAAATTAACTGTCATGTTTAAGCAATTATCTCCTATCAAAACAATCAAAAAACCTAGTTTACACAAGAGATACAGTGGATGCATTTCCAATTACCCCTCTAGCTTCCCCAAGACAGTGTAACGGTTCCAAATTAATACAGTCACTCACTTTATACAGGGGGGGGGGGAAAGAGTGTTTTTAAACTTTTTCTTTTTTTTTTTTTTTTTTTTTTTTTTTTTTTTAAGTAAATGGAGGAAGTGTAATCTTGCCTGTAAGGAAGAGACTGGAAGTACAAAAGATATGTCAGTGGGTGTTTTACATATTGGCATAGTCGTCCAGATCAATATCCTATTTCTTAATATAATTATATTTTTCTCACAGAAAACTGATAGCATAAATAGGTACTACTTGATTTTTTAAATCAGCTTTTCACAGGGCAAGGGAGAGACTAAGCTGACAGAATGAATTTTGGAGTCAGACTCCTGGAACAGGATTTGCCTTTTGTGACCTTGACCAAGATGTCTGCTCCTGTCTCACAACCACTAGCATCTAGAACAGGAGCAACATCAAGCCCACCTTCCTAACCAAAACATATAAATAAATCCGTGTCATTTAGCAAGGGGGGGGGGACTGGACACCACAACAACACAGGCAGAGGGAAAGAACAGTAATTCTTTTTCCCCCCTTCATTCTTTCTAGGTACTCTTGTGGACCTACAGCAGTGGAAAAAACTTTTACTTTTTTTTTTTTTTTTTTTTTTTTAAAAAGTACAGGGCTGGGTCTTATTTGTACAATTCTAATACTTTTAAGTGATTTGTTGTAATAAATCAATAGACAAACACACATACACTCTGTGTACTCTCTCTCTCTTCTGCACACAATATGCAAATTCCACTAAAAACCATTGCAAATACCAGACCCTAATTTTGAAAAGTGACTAAAAAGGCACAACATACAAAAGACCAAAGTCTTTTTGTAACCAAAAAAAAAAAAAAAAAAAAAAAAGGTATCTCCTGGAGATATGAACTACTTTTCCTCTCTATTTTTTTTTTGTTTTCCCCTGTCCCTTCATACGTACAATCTCACAGCCTTCTATTAGCACTGCTACTGAATTCAGGGCTTCTTGACTAAGGAACAGAATTCAATGGATAACTTGTATTCCAGAAGTCAGAACACAGAACTATTTGTAAATTATTTCTTTTGAATTGAATTGGGTACTCGGACATTGTCATATGCAAAACGGTTGGTTTTTTTTTTTCTAATTACTGAAGAGAGACAACAGGCTTTTGCTTTTTAAAAACAAAACAAAACAAACAACCCCAAAAAAACCCAAAAAACAAACCAAAACCCCAAACCAACCAACCCCCTCCCCCAAACATTAATTTGCCTCCCCCCCCACTTCCTTTGCTGTACCTGTCCTCATGAAGCAGTGACTGACAAGTTTGAAGAGCAATCATTCTGCATCCGCTAGAAGAATCTGATGCCGTGTTGTATGAAAACAGTGATGGACCAGTACAACATTTTATGTACCTTCAGCTTTGGTTTTGGTTAGAAGCTAAAGCATGTTCATTGATACAAGGACAAGAATAAAGTAGGTTGCCTTCTCTAGAAACCAAAGTAAAAGCAAAAATACCCAAATACCATAACAAATTTTACTTATACCAGTTAGTGAATGGTTAAGAGAAAAATCATTACTATGAAACCCATTTTGTTTCTCACACCATGGTAAAATCCATTGCTAAAATCTGAATGGTAGTCCGTGCTTGTCAGAAAACCTGACTCTGTTTATTCTAATATTGAGATACACTTGAACCACCTTCCTTGGAGACGCACACATTAGCGGCATAAAAATTAGCAGCATGCAGGTACTTGAACAAATGCTTGCAAAACTGGGAGTAAGCACGTGTGGTAGTTTCTGCTTTGGACAGATAGCAGCACTTCCTTCCACTGTCCCTCAGAAATTCCCTCGGCCCGTAAAGCTGTTTGAAGAAAGATGTACGTGGAAGGAGATGGTTCTGGGAAAACAACGGTTAAAAGCTCTAAAACATGAAATAAAAAGTTTCCATAGGCTTCTTAAATTCCTTCACACTTCACTAAATACACAGCAAATTAGTTGTGACAATCTGGTTAACTGTCACTATATCCTCATAATAGAGAGGTTCAATTTTGAAATTTGATCAATATTCATACCATTTTACATACCAACTTAGTAAAAATTCTGCAATATATTCTCCGAGACATTTCTCAGGAACAATTTAAGTACTTGTTACTCAATGTGAACAAATCTGGTTGCGAACATCGATGATGGTTAATGGAAGTATTGCATTGTTAGAAGGGTTTCAAAGTGACTTGTATGAGGCATGCAAACAGGCTAAACATAGAACTAAACATATCACAATGAAACCATGAATGCATAATTTAGATACATGCATAAAAAGCAAAGTCCTTTTTCCTCTCAACAAGAGACCTATTAAAACCACAAAAGAGTCACATACAAAAAAAGGCAGCTTTAACAAAGGACTGACTTTGAATAGTTTTAAAAATCAGGACTATGTAGCTTTGCAGCAGTAAGATACATATTACAAGCACATACTCTAAAAAGGCCTCTATTTAAAATTTTGCTACGTAATTTCACAACGGAGATCTAGCAGTCCTCAGATTACATGCATAATTAAGAACGAATGTTGCAAACAAAAAGCTAATAAAAATCTAGGCAAAGACAACTCAAGTCAATTGCACATTTTATATATTCTTTAACTAAGATCAATTACCTGGTTTATCATCTATAATCCTGACAAAACTCTGGGATTTGCATACTAACATAACACACACGTCAACCGCTGTCATCTTCTAATCCAGAAATCTGCATATATATTTCTATAACAGGATTAACATTAGTTTTATGAAAGTTTGCACAAGTATAAACCCAAAACAAGTATAAATCCTGAAAGCAGTAACCCCGTGTTCCACTTCTACCCAGGTCTGTGCATTCCTGCCCTTCGTCCCATCCCAAAGTTTGTGGTTTCCCTGTTACCAGAGCTCACCTGAGTTAAATATTCACCTCCACGAAGCCAATTTTAACTTGGGTCCATTTCCCAGCCTGTAACTGCATCCAGTTACTGTGACACCTGTGCAGGCAAGCGGAGGCTGCAATACAGCAGGCACAGGCAGGGACACCTACAGTGTCCATGAAACTATGATCTTCACCTCATAACCTGGCTTCATAATCTGAATCCAGCAAGCATTACGCGGTGAATTACAAATCCATCCAGACCCGAAAACTATTTCTGATGCAACAGTCGCTTTTTGCTGAAGTACTCATCTTCTCCTAGCAAGAGCACCATGAAAATGCAAGGAGGCCAGACAAGCACTGCTCTTTCTCTTCTTGTCTACTTCTGCTCTTTTCCCGCACTGCCAACCTCAAGCATTTACCAGTGACAATTCAGGTACAGAATTCAGGTTTCCATATTAAAAAAAAAAAAACAAAAAACAAAAAAAAAACAACCACAGGGTTTTGGAGAATTTTGGCTTTTGGTAGCTAGATTTCTACAGCTTATTTATCATTTGCTTCTTTACAACTGAAGCTAGGCATCACTACCAAAGCCATTTCATCTTTACACATACAAGCTGGAAAATGTCGTATTATCAGTATTGGTCTGAAGCTTGGGTCTTCTAGAGAATGCTAAACAAAGATTTAGTCAAAGGTAGGGAAGCTGAGCAAGACAGTAATTGTTGGCAAATATATACATAAATATGTATTTGTTACCCAAATCTGAATGCAGTGGTGAAAAGCAGAAGATGGAGGAAATAAAAAATAAATAAATTACTGACCAGGAAAAAAGTGCACCTTGGGAATAGGAACTATGGAAAACGAGCTCACTAAAGTTGCCAGCAACTGTCTGAATGTATTTTCTTCTTATCACATTGCAAAAGGTGAGACAATATAATAGGCTTTCTCCCTGCTGAAAGGCCACTAGCAGTTTGCAGTGATGAAAACCCTTTGAGAGAAGGGAGTTGTAAGTGGGTGGAATTACAGGGACTCATCGTGTCTGATGTAAAACTGAACTTCCTAATACTAATGTACATTCAGGTCTTATCATGTATGTAAATTCACAAAGGGAATTTAAGGGACATTTTTAAACAGACTCCATATTTCTATTAGAAATCAGATATATACATTATGGAGCACCCTCTGCCTGAAAGGCAAGAGTCTTCTTATCTTGAAAAAATATTTCAAGTTATGTTTTATGCTGTCCAGTCACTGTAATTATTGCAGTGACTTCCCTTCCCCTTTTACTGGGGGGGGGGGGGGGGGGGGGGGGGGGGGGCAGGGGCAGAATCCATGATCTTATTGGGTTCTTTAAAGAGAAAAGACACCCTGGTGCCATCTGATTGTTTTAGCCTGATTTTTCCTGGAAACTAATGTTGTTATGAGAAGACTAAACACAAAATTATAATATTTGAACCATTTTGTCCAAGTTCTATCAAATTTGGCAGAATGCTAGACGCCTCAAATATGAATTTCACAGAAGTTAGAGACCTTACAGAAAAATAAGACCCAGCACAGTGACTCTTGAGGGAAAAGCAGCCATAGCTTTGTCCCTTTCCCCCTGAAGAGATGACAATCTACTAGCTCATTAGAATTCTAGTACTACCTGTTGAAACCAGAAGCACGCCATTCCTAACCCAGCCAAAAACCATTGCAAGAGGCTGAAAGGAATGGCAGACTTTAGGGACATGGCAGGGAGCTGGGCATCTGACACTGGAGACTAAAATACATAGGGAACGAATGTAGAAGAAATCCCGTTTTTAGGTTGTCTTCTCCTGGAACAACCTGATTCATGTCTATGGAGTATTCTCAAGCCATAGTACTTAAGAAAAAAAAAACAACCACAACAACAAACAAAACAGCACTTGAAGAGGAGATACATACAAAACATACACATGGATAATTTGAGTAAGTCAATACCAATTAAATAAGAGGGATGAAAAACACTGCAATCATTGTGACTGGATAGCTTTAACTATCTTGGTAGCATGCAATATAACAACGTAGATTTGTGCTGAGGTGCCTAAACAAAAGACAGAGCATCTCTCTTCATCAAAATGCCCGAGTAATATGATAAACATTGAAATAGAACAGTGAAAAAAACCTCCCACCATTTATTCTTCATACAAATAGATGTTATTTGTATATGTAGGCTGTCAGGCACACATGCGCCCTTTTAAAGGCCTGGTTTTCCAAGTAGATTTTATATTTTTTCTCCTCCAAGAAGGAAAGAAAAAAAAAAATCATTGAAAGAAGAAAAAACTCCAATAAAGTAAGAAACAGAGTAACTGACACCCCCAAAAATCTAGAGCAGATACAAATTATTGTTGACTCATATTGTAAATTGCCTGTCCACTACAAGCTTTCAGAGTAATGTAACAAGGAAAAAATGTTTTTCATTCACTGCCATCCATCATCTTGGTAAACAAATAAAACGTAGCCATCTGCTAGCTATTAGTCTGTGTAATCATAAAATATCATGTAATGTAATCATAAAAAACACTATTATTACCTACTCTTTCAATTTATAAGCAAATATTTCTATCTGTCAAACGATTTCATGCTAGCATGGGGCTTGAACCTTCTGCGCTGCTTACCATCAATCTAGTCATCAATCTATGATAAGTCTGTCTCCTGTTCAGTCCTCCTACATTTGGAAAACGCTCAGCATGGCAGTACTCTATCTGATCCCAGAAGAAATCATATGAAGAGAAGGGTCAGTAAATGATCCAGCTGTCAAGGACCTGAACAGTTCAACAATGGCTATGAGACAGTCACTGCTCTTGTTCAGACTTAGATGCCGCCAAGAAAGGAGAGAATTTTCATTTCTGAGACTTTTTACCTGCACCATATTCTATTTAGTTTTAATACTTTCTCATAAAAATATGTTTAACAGTAAGAGCCCTAGAAAAGATACAAATTTCTCAAATTACATCTTTAAAGGTACAGTAGAAACAGCTTTATTCTAAAATGCTTAAGTCAGACAAATAACTTTTTTTTTTTTAAAATAGATTTACAACCAAAACTATCCATTAGATAGCAAACACATTAATGAGCAACTCTGTGCAGGAAAACTGGTAACTTTTTTTAGTGATATGTACTCTTAAAGTATTTTTAAACGATGGTACTGATCTTATTCCTAGTAATTTCTCAATAAACTGAAAAGTGAAGATCACATAAAATGACATTTGCTGTTCTCACCAGCTCACAGAACTTGCCAGAGTTATTACACCATCAGACCAAGCACAACCAAGGGTCCAGCTGCCTAGAGCTCAGACACCTGTGTCTTATTACATATTTTTAATTTATGGCATAAAAGTCAGGGAAGATCCTGCTAAGTAGAGTCTTTCCCCCCCGCTAAATATCCAAGACAAAGGTAACGGTGTAAGTGACACACAAGCCACTATTTCAGCTGGATGCGACTCCAATTTGTTGATTCGCCTAAGGTGATTCTCCACTGACTTTAGGGCAAGAATCTGCTCCTGTAGTGACAGAACGAAGTTGAACAGCATACCATGGGAACACCTGAGGTTTTGGTGGCCTGCCAGGTGTCACTGTGAATTGAAATGGTAACCTTTTAAAGATATAACAGATTCACTGTGCATAGATGGACTTTGAAACTCTGAATGAACACATCTCTCAAGCTACAGAAGTACCTTTTCTTTCTTCAGCTCAGCCATTTCAGCACCAACTTGGTTATAACATATCAAACCCCTCAATTTTCTTTCATGTCTTGGTCAGTAACATTCTGATGTATTCCAAGAACATTATCAGTATGCCTTAAAGGCATGGTCCAGGGGCCCAAAGCAATTAATAGTGTAAAAACACAGCCAAAGGGACAGGAGAGAGGTTCTGCTTTAAGAACACGAGCATGGGGTCCGTGCTACTGAAAACAGCAACCCCCATACCACCGCATTGCTTTTCTAGGTGAACACCCGAATCCCTGCAGCAATCAGGATTTTATTTGAGGCAATGGCTACTCAGTCTGGCATATGGTGCTGCCAGTCCAGTTTGGGAGCCCTTTAAGGAACAGAAGTCATTCAAACTCCTGAAATAAGGAGCGAACTCAACCAGCTCTCTCAAACACATCCATCTCCTAAACCTAATGTAATGGTCTTCTCCAGCCATTTGTTAAATAGGTCTGCAGTTCATTAGGCAGACACCGTTGCAATGGTGAAGAATTAGGAGTTCAAAAACTGCACTATCCACACTGCAAAACTGATCATTTAGAAATTATGGAATGAAGTGCATATGATGGCAAGTGAGATTTCCCATCTAAAACTAAATACTAATACATAAAATGAAAAATCTTCTTTTAGTTTTATGCATTATGATGCAATCTTTAATTCTATAATCACAGATTTGCTACAGAGTCCATGACTATTTTCTTGTACATGCATCCCATGGTATCAGAAGTAAAATCATATCCACAAGCATCAATCTCATTTTCTTAATTTCTTAAGCTTTGTGTGTCTATTGTACTTTACTTCGAAATATAATTTAAATTTATTTATATATATATATATATATATATCTTGCGCTTAAGACATGTAGCAATTACTGCTGTCATAAAAACATGTACATGGATAACAGAAATGAGATAGTGATCTTAAAGTGGTTTTCAGTCTGGAAGAGGTTTTGTTTTCCAGGATGCATCCTATAAGCCTAGCCAACTTGACCATTAATGCCACTATCTTCACATCATTGATAGCGAAAAATTAAAGGAAGTCTCCAAAAGCAAAAGACACTTCCTTTTTTCTGGATAAATTCTGTAATTATGCCATATAGTCTATGACACGAAGAAAGAAATGAAGCACTCCACAGAAACTTAAAGAGAACTTCAGTACACATTCGTGCAATATTTTTTCAGTTGGGCACAGGCACAAGGAGAGCATCAGTCAGGAAAAAAAAAAAAATTCTTATGGACTACTTTCTCAATTTCTCTCTCTGAAATTTAGAACAGAGACCCTTCTCCTAAACATTACAGCAACATGCATCCCACATCCTCATAATAATACATGAGGAGGAGGGAATGCCCCGTGAGACAGACATACCATGGACATGTTTTATGTCAACCCAAAGTAACATTAGAAAATAGGTGCAAGAATTAAAGAATATTTCATTTAGTTTTTAGGTTTCTTCACAATAAGAAATAGAGTTGAAAATTCTGTTCGACCAGAAAAGTTTGACTTTCTTATATTAACCACGTGGTTAACTTGCAGCAAAATCATAAAACAGTTTGCTATCACCAATTCTACACTTTTGCAGAAAAAGATTTCATGTCGTTCTTTACAATATCTCTCTTTAAGTCTAAGTATTTTTTCAGAATTCATAACATCTGGCCACTTCAAAATTTCTAACACCAGCTCCACAGAATCTAACCCAAAAATTTCATTCAGTTTGTACCCTTTACTGACAGTTGTAAAGAGAACACAGAAAAACATATGTTTGACAATTTTCCCTCTGTACTAATAGCCAATTCTGTCGATGGTTGACATGATAAAACTGTCAGCACTCTAAAAACGTTTATTAGGCTAACAGGGCGGTGATTCCACAACGATAGCAGCAGAGGTGAACACTGCTCCATCACCTAATGGTCCTAATTTGACCTGGAGGATTGGGCCTCGACTACTACATCTCCAAACTAGCAGAGCGCGTTACGGATGCAAGCTTAAATAACACGACACCCAGTTCTGCACTGAGTCAGAATGGTATGGATAGGTGACACGTGATTCAACATAAAATCTGCTTATAGAAAATGAATCAAGCAAAACAATTTGGAACAAAACAAACCAGAAGAGCGAATTAATACTGAGTCAGAACTTGCACTGTACTGGCATTTTGACCTGCTACTGGAGTACTGGATACTGCAGGGACTGGTTTGTTGCACTGTTAAACCAGAGCATAGTTTGGAGACGAGGAACTGGAGGTATCCAACTGAAAAGAAGGAAAGCAGGGCACAGCATGCAGAGCTCAGCCGCTATGCGGGGCTGGAGCCGGGGAGAAGCCACAGCAGCAAACAGGAGGGCAAGCCGCCAACACCACAGGAGAAAAGCAGGCAGCAAGGAGGTGGGATTGAGATGGACTCAAGGTAGCTAAAACTCCACTTTCTCCCTCCCACACTGCCCAGTGAATCTGCGATAAATTTATGACTTTTTACGCACAAGAAGAAAAACATAACTTAATTGCCACTTGGCAACATGTACCTGCAATAAATATCAAAGTACTATTTTCTAACAAAGAAAAGGCAGCGTAACCAGAAAGTAAATTATAGCTATTAATTCCCCACCCAAATTTCTGATGTTATCCATTATTTATCTTTGTAATTGTATTTTGGCTATGAGTTCATGCCAGTCAGATATTGTTAGAGCAGCCCACTACTTTTAAATGACAGCTCTCTCACTTGAGATATCAATTGGGGAGGGGGGGAAGTTAATAATCCAAGTAGAGTTCAATTTCTTGCTATTGCAGTCAACATTTTAACTCTCCATAACAAATGGCCATACAAGATTTTAACTCTATAACAAATGACTATTCAGCATTTTAACAACCTGTAACAAATGACTATGCAACACAACAATAAAGTATCTTCCTTATTTACTCATCTAAAACTAAGGAAGATGAATATGAAAAAGAAGAGACTTGGATGCAAGATCAGCACACCTAGTCATATTTGCAGGAAACATCTGATTGTGAGACCAAAATTGCACATAAATTGAGTATTGGCTTACATTTCTAATGCATATATTATAAGATACAAATAATACTATATTATCAGGAAAAATGTTGGTATTCAGCATTTCAGATTCAATGATATATTTAGTAAAAGTATCCGTAACAGTGTACTCATTATGACTAACTAAAGGAAAACTTTTCATACAGCTACATATTAAAAATAAGGAACTGATTTTGGTAATACATACCCCACCTTTCTCACCCTGTACTCATATAGCTGGTTGGAGGCTTTCATGTGCTAGATTTACCTTAACACTATGTATTCCTGAGGCAAGGACTATCATCTTCATCTCTGTGCACTATGTCATGCAGTAGAGCTCCTTCCCACAAGGGTCTACTGGCAAATAAACATGCTAAGTAGAAATGCTGAAGCATTAAGGTCAAGCATGTCAGCCAAGGTCACTGGGGAACATAACAGTTGAATTGGACAACAGATCCACTAAGAACATTAAGATCTCTAGCAATCTTTAAAATATATTTTATTAACATTTTTATTATTTCTTGTACAATATTCAGTCTCAAAGAACATATATATACTTACTTGCATGGCAAAGAAATAAAAAAAAAATCAATAGGACACTAGCAGCTGGATTATTAAAAATACTTAGGGCCCTTCAGGTATTAAAAAGGTGTCTCCAAGGATTCTCAAAAGTCTAAATGCTTAATTCCTACCTAATTCCATATGTACAAATAGGGTCTTAGCCCTCATCTCTTGACAAGAGATTCTTACTGACATTCAGAATAGGGTCTGTGCCCCCATTTTCCAAGGCTGGGTCCATGCTTGGCAATTCACTTCAAGTGCTTTGATTTCAAGTGGCTTTTAACAGGATCAGAGACTGACATAAAAAATATAAGTGTACCAGGTGCATAGCTGTTATTTGCTTTGTCCCTTGCAATGATGATCCAGTGACCTACCAAGTTAACCTTAGGCGAACAGAAGTGCTGTAATATTCCACTAAATCAGAACGCATTCCAACTTTTAGGTTTATATTATAGAGAAGTATCACCTTTCCAAGTAGACTGGAATTTCTGATTCTAGTATGAGCAGGTATTAAGGGATCTTAAAAAAGTCTTAGAAAAACATACCACAAATGATTTTCTCTCAAAAGCTATAAAATTAGTTATAGTAAAGACAACAGCTTAGTTTTATTTGCAGTATGAAATTTCTATAACTATATGTTAGAATATTTCTTAAGATGTTTTTTATAACAGTTTCTCAGTCAAGTGGTCAAAACTTCCAGAACATGGTACACGGATGGGATTTTCTGGCATGCATTTGGAATGACCAGCATAATTCACCAGTAGTGAGTTCCCTTAACTCAGGGAACATAAGTGCCACATCTGTACCAAACACACTGGTTTTGCTTTAAAACAAAATATGTTCCCAAAATATGTACCCAATGATATATTTTGGAAAAGATGTACAAGACGGGCTACATAAACACCTCCTCTCTCAACCTTTTCATCGTAATTCACAAACACAGGACCTCAGACTTTCAAAGACACTTGCTATGAAGTATCAGGTAAACCAACTTCTCATTCCTGAAAATATCACTTACAACAGTGACAGCTTCAGTTCCTTGCACTTCATTAACAATGCAGTTGAGTCCCTTTCTTCAAAAGATAGTAGTGTTCATACTGTACAGAAAAAAATAATTTCCACGGACATGAAAATTGATAAAACCTTATGGATATCTTTATCTTGAATGACCTATTTAATTTTTGATAAACCCTTGATTAGCTAGAGGGTTACACAAGAAAAACCCTACACCTTCCCCCTTTTATTTGCCCTCCAAGAGGACATAACAGTAATTTCATGTTTTAAACAAAGTTATCTACTACTTTCAGATCCTTTATTCTCTTGGGAATATTACCATTCTCAAGCTATGCAACTTGATTCACACACTACAACACTTTCTCCTGAAGCCAGCTGAAAATGATGGTACTGTATGAAGAGAGAGGTGCAAGTTCCCCACCCCAGCATTAGCACAGAACGAGGACTCATATTACACATTTGAGAAACAGAAAATAAATGTATGTAAACAATGTTATGAGGTAGTAGAACTAAACATTCCAGGAGTTACAAAACACTCCATAGTGGCTCAAAAATATCAAAACAGACAGACACCAACAAGTAAAATCTTACCGGTGATTTAAAAGCAACGAAGGTCTATTACCTGAGTAGTCTTGGAGGGCATCAGTTAAAAGCTCTGGATCAAAACAAACAGGCTTGGTATGTTAAATTAATCTGCATCTTACCCAGAAGTAAGAAAATGGAAAACACAAATCAAAATCAGGATCCAAAAATCTGCAAAATACACTGCAAATTCCTTCCTGCAGCTTCATAATGAGGATGGACCTATCTGCTGTGAAATCTCCATCCTTGGGGATTTTCTGAGCTTGACTTAACAAGCCCCTGAGCCACCTGACTCCACTTCGAAGGTAGCCCTGCTTTGAGCAAAAGGCTGGACCAGATGACCTGAAGAATATCCTTACAACTGAAACTATTCCCTGATTTACCTTACCATACCCTGGAGAGCCCTTTAATGAGACATTAATGAGAGCTGTTAGAACTGCAAAATACACATTCAGGATCTGAATAATGAGTTTCCCAAACAAAAAAAAAATTATATTGGTGTATTACCTGGAAAACGTGATTTCTGGTCAAAAATTGGCCAGAATGTCTTCAAGTAAACTAATGGAGAAGTACTATTTTGACAGAGCTAGTAAAAAAGGACTGTGGGTCCCAGGAGCTTAAGGCTCTATTTGAAGAACCTTTGGCATGGTCCCTCTCCTTGGCCTCACTGCCAAATGTCCTCGTCCTTCCCATAAATTAGGCATTGCAGTGGAGATGATTAAGCCTCCTGACCCCATGAAATCCTGTTCACTGTGTGTGCAACCCTTCACAGGGCTCTAAAACTTGAAGGCTTTCTAGATTAACAGGTCATAGTTCCAGGAAAATGAGTGAAAACGATGGCACCAAAACACACAGTGATTCCAAAAGTTGTTTTTTAACTTCAGCTAATGTTAAAACAAACACATGCACATGCAAACAAAGCAGCGTGAAGGCACACTTGTTTCCCTGTCTCAGTTTCCTCACCAGTGAGAACAAACCGCTCAAGCCAAAATTATTCTGCATATCCAAACTCCGTTTAGCTTTTTCTTTCCGTCAGGGAATTTCTCTGCTCCCTTGAAACCAGATTGCACAAATTCCTCCTTTCCCCAGGGTGTTCCCCAAATGCTTGGGGAAATACAGCTCCCATTACAACTTTCAGTTCTCTTTGTATGACGACCCGTAGATCAGACTCACAAATGACTTCAAAGCCACCTAAGACACGATTAACTGTTTCAGAGTTCAGATAGGAAAAATCAGTTTGTCTACCCAGTAGTTATTCCTTCGCCAAGGATTCTCCCTTTATAAACAAAGTCAAATATTAACATCATTATTAGGCCTATGCCAGGGGAAAGTTTTGCACACCACCACCTGTGGGTTTTATTTCCCCATGGTGTTTTCAGCCCAACATTTGTACATCTTCCATAGCCTGGTATCAAACGGAATCAATACGCAGAAGACACCAGATTACCTGACACATCACAGCATCCTTTCAGCCACACACTGATGAGAATCCCAAGCACACCAGAGTCTAATGAAGTTAATGAAATTTTGTAGCAATTTAAATCAATCCAAGTCACTACTTCTGTTGTCCTCCCCTGTTCCCCTGTCCACAGAGTCCCTCCTTTGCTTTGACATTTTAATGACTGCAAGGTGCACTGTTTCAGAAAGCAGTCACAATACTGGAGGAAATAAGAGGAGCTTAAGGTTAATATTTGCTCTGAGCAGCTTTCTGAACAAGCCTTGCATGGTTTTATATAAGCACCAGCAATGACACAAAAGAACAGTGCACCCCTGACTTTTGCTTAAACAGCAACAGAACACCAACCTCACAAATTTGAGTTTAGTTAAAAAAACAAAACCCATTTATTGGTATTTTCAATAGACTTAGAAGTACTCAACACACCTATATTGGCACCCCCTTTCTGAAATATAAAATCGTTGGATATACTGTGCCTTCCTGATTAAGTTTTTCTCTAAGTATTTATTCACTGCCTAAATGCCAAATTTTTTGGCTGAATTTCAAAGCAGCTGCTCTTTCCCAGTTGAAAGGGAAGTTTTTTAACCCCTTGGTTTACACCAGTAATTGGAGGTCAGGAAAAAATAAAATGTAAATTTATTTTATCTATTACACAGAGCCAAACTGAATGATTACCTATAGTCTAAGACACAAGAGCAGACTTTTTCCTGAAACCTCCAATAATTCTACTGAGGCTTATTTTTAAAATATTTTCAGATAAAGTTTTAAAAAGGAACCTTTAAAGGTTAATGTCAATCCCATTATTTCAAATAGTCTTTACACAACTTAAGAATGTAAAACACTCAGTGTTGCCCCTGAATTTAATTAGTCTCCAAAATCAGAGCATCCAAATTACAGAAGCACCATAAAACGCACTGTGCTGCTAATAGCATGCTAGATGATCAAGTTTGTTATGCGTTTTCGGAAAAGTTAATTCTCATCTAGTTTATATTGTACTATAGTCCAATTCCCCCTCCCCCGCCCACAACTTAGCTAGCACAGAAATTCTTCTTTACAATAGTACAACTGCGAAATCCCCATTAGACTAAGTAAATCTGCAAGTGATATTTTAGCACTTTCAAGAGATTGAAATCATTCTTTAAAATACTCTGCAGCATCATATGGTATTTTATCCAAAGTTTCATCATTTGTACAAAATAGCTTGCAGTGATTTGTTACATGATATTCTCAAATACTCTACAGCTGTTGTCTGGAGGACTAAAAGGTCTCTCCTTTTTTTGATTACTTACTAGGATCTCAGGAATTCTTTAAAAAGCTTAGTAGAAGATCCACTTATAAGGCTGTCAGGTTGCAGCCAAATCAGCTTCTATCGAAGAGGGAAATGGTCAGACAACAAAACGTTAAAGATGAACACGTACAAAATCAATTTTATTGTTTCTCTTTAGGTATCTGTAGCTCTTGGAATACGTTAAGGAGATGGGTATCACCCAGAGAGATTAATATGCTAGGGATTATGTGCAAATTTACTTAATTTCATTAAAAGGAATGTCTCTTACGCTTCCCAACACCACCACCACTTTCTTCATTAAGTGCAGCCAATAACTTATATTTGGTTTAGCATTCAATGTGCATTTGATGCATGTGTTCAACTGCCTTTATTTTAAAAAAAAAAAATTAGCCTAACATAAGCTCAATGTGAAATACCAACAACAATGGATTCAGTAACAGTCTTCATTAGAAAAGTACTTTTTATGTCCTCGTACACAACAAAGGGAGTTGTTTCTGCTCCACCCCCCTTCACTTATCCTTTCGGTTGCTGCCTTTGCAAACAGAAGCCTGAAACTCCTTCCCAGATTCACTGGGAGTGGAAAGCGTTCTGTATTGCTATTACCAGGCATCCCTCTGCATGTTGCTGCATGCCACCTCCAAAATGCTATGCACCTTTTTCCTTAAATACAAACTGAAAGTGCTTGGCACCATGGAAAGAAACCTGACATGTCCTAAACCCAGCTTTTTCAGATTTCAGTTATTTTTTTCTTCTGTCTGTACCGTCAAGGTTTACAGCCAATGTGACTGGCAAGCCATAAGGACATAGTGGTTTGTACAGCAGACAAACCTGGTCAGGTTAGCAGCTGCAGTTTAAAGCAGTACTACTGCCTGACCTCTACGCCTCATCCCTATGCTTGAAGATAACAGCCCACAGTAGTAAAAAACATACCGCAGCAAAGCTACCACAGTTCACAGCCCAAGGTATTAATTCAGAATTTTAGAAATTTTCCAAAATACCACTGAATGAAAATCATTCCTTGATGACAATGCAGTCAGTGAGACCCTATACCATATGCTGTAATATTACACAAGCTAAAAGGCCTATCATTTTTCTTTTCCAAATTGGAAATAATACTCTCCATCATCTTGTTAAGTCAATTTAATACTGATAGTTTTACAGTCTCACAAGAGCGATATGAACTAATATGAATTTCTTCAAGGTAATATTGATATTGGCTTCTACATGAATAAATCATTCTGTAACCATATATAAAACTAATTTTGGATACTTTCATTAATGCTACAAACAAGATACAGAGATGAAAATGAGAAGAAAAATGAATATTAGTGAATCTATCTGGTTAGAATATAGTTTACAGAGAAGCCATCTAAGCACTGGCTGCGCAAGTTGCAGATACAGAGCCTTACAAAGAAACTGCTAAGGATGGTGGGAAAATGCTATTTAAAGACAATATAGGGTCTTAGAATATTAGTTGTAAATACATATAATAAGTAAAAAACAAAACCCACAAGTTTATAAACCTTACCAAATCTGAGGTAAAACAGGAAGGACAGAATGTTGCTTCCAGTATTTTTAATACTTTGGTCAAACTTTCCAGCATTCCATAAATTAAAACAAAGCACACATTCCCTCTTTATTAGCATGCTATACTTGCATTGTCATGTGCTTATTCCGAAATTAACATAACTGTGCACATGACAATGTATGTAAGTGTGGTTACATTTTCCAGTGGTATGAATCCTTTGTAGTTACCAAGCAAGCAATGAATTTTATTACTATAGTGATAAAGCTCACGTATGAATCTTACAAAAGATGGATGATCCCTTTTTTCCTCAAAGGAGAGTTCCACTGTTATAATAACGATGACTGGAAAAATAATCATGCCATCAAAAGCCTTAACTGATTCATCTGGAACTCAAGATCTGTCAGCAAAGCTGCTTGCAAAGGTTACTGAAAATGCTTATGATCCTGGTAAAAAAGGCATTAGAAGATGATAGTTTTTCAGATGGCTAATATCATTTCAGAGAAAGTTAAGTGAAGATAGAAAAAAAAAGTGAGAAAAATGATTCACCTGTTCCATACATATTGAAATTTGAACTTTACATGAAAGTATACATTTGTATACTAGCATTAAAAATTGATAAATCTTTAAAGACGTACATCTGGAGAAGTATATAGCAAGCAGTATAAACAACAGCAATACTTCTTTTACATGGACTGTACATTTAAGTCTTGAAATGAAACAGTTAAGCAAAAAATACCATGCATTGGTTCTTCTATGATAGAATTTACTGTAATGGCAAATTTTACCATGCACAGTGTTTTTGTGTACTTGGAATAGTATTTCCAAGGAACACTTGCGTACAGATTAAAGTTCCACCCACTCCATCTGAAGACTCACGGATTAAGGAAACGCTTGCAATGGTGTTACAAACAAATAAGAAACCCGCTCAGCAGTTACTTACAATGAAACATAAAATATCCCCTCTAATTTACAAGTATAAAAAGACTCAGTTATAAGTGAAAATACCACATACAACTAAGCAGAATGCTAAAAAGCTACTTTATATGTATTATTAACAGCAATATTCAGCTATTTAGCATTAAAGAATAATAACACTAAACCCTCCCTTGGAGGTGATTATTTTCATTGTTGATAGGTCAGTAACTGAGATTTCAGAAGTTAACCTCTTACTAAAAGACATCAAGTCTTTTTAGGTCACGAGGTCCTACATGAGGTCTCTCAGAAGACAAGCATAAAAGTCCTAAAATAACAAGCACGCACACAGGTTTCTCTTAATTTGCCCTGTTGGATTCCTATAATAAGTGCTTAACAACTCCATCCCCAGAGCAACTCTGCAGTCATCAACAAGACCATTTACCACATGATTTAGCAAACGTATTTCCAAGATTTTCACTTACATGTGCTACACAGAATTGGAATAGGAATTAACATAAGGCAATTTATGGGCAATAACGTTCTTGCCTTCACAGTTCTTTTCATAGCAGATCCAAGAGGAGAAAGAAGCTGGATTTCCAGGAGGGACACAGAAGTTGAAACGCTATGGCACCAGTCTCCTCCTCTCCCATTTACTGTGTTATGGGCAGCTAATCAAGGATTGTGCCCTTGCTCTCTTCCAGCCCAGGATTTGAGTTTGAAGGAAGACGATAAAACAAACAAACAAACAAACAAACAAAAACCCCTTATTCAAAATGTAGTAGCATTCACATAAACCAGTGGTGAAATTCACACTGTAACATTCACAATGAAGTACACCATCTTTCACAAAATAAGCCACTTTGTTTTCTTTACCCTGCATTAAACTCCCTAACTGGGAATTTGAGAGCCATGTAGACTTTTGAGTAACAGCTCAGCTAATTGTTAGCTTGCCTTCTGCTGTAACACCACCAGTTAAGCACTTCAAACAGCATGAAGCACAAATGTAAGGTGGCATGCTAGTTGAAAACACAGATACACAGAACAATCACAGAGACTATATTTAAATCAGTGGATCAAAACTGTTTGCCTGCTCTCTCTTACACATGCTGCCTTTTCCACAAACTTGTATGAGGGAAGAGCCAGCCTGCAAACTGAGAGGTGAGAGCAGGAACCCAAAGGAGAGGGATCCTAGGTTTTCCAGGATTTTTGCATTGGTTCAACACAACCACTACTCACCTTGTTCCATGCCTGATGTTCTCCCCAGGAAAGATGGCATTACCTTTAACAGAGTTGATGCAAGACTGAGGCAGAAGTGACACTAAATAAAGTAAATAAGCCTGTCCCCCAGTGCCTGAAACCTTTTGCAGTGACCTTACTAGTATTTGATTACTGTTTTAATGGCCTCTCTCCCCCCATCTTCTCCACACTTAACAATCCCTATTAACTAAGTCTATCCAGACAGCTCTTGTGCTATCATGCTATTTCTTGAAGGACTATGCCCAACAGAAGACACACAACTCTAGCTGAGGTCTTAGCAGTACTGATCAGTTTACAGATCTTGTGACATAAACTTCAGTTCAGCCTTGGGGTTGCTTGCATTTTTTTAACAGACCCCCCCCCCAGCTGTAAGGCAATGGGATCTACTCTAACCTTACATATTTTTCTCTACTGAAATGGTAGTAGTGGTCAGTATCTGCTCACCACCCTGTATTTATTTAGTTTATTCCTCCTGACCATCAGCACTAATTTAAATATATCCAATTAAGTATGTCCACACAGAATGGTCCACCACTCCAAATAAAAGTGTTTCTGAACAGCAAAATCTTCTCTTGTACCAGACTGAATGTCAATTCATTTTGTTAAGATTATTTGATTCTAACCTTATAAAAAAGCATTGATACCAAAGTTCAAAGCAGCTTGCAGTCTCTTCCACCATCTCATGAAAACAAACAAAAATTCAGTAGCGTTGGAGGTCACCATACGAAACCTAACTGCATATAACCTTCTGTGTAGGTAATGAAGTGCTGATAGTTACTTCGTAAGTGGAGTTCTCCAAGCAGTGCCAAATCCATCTGGAGTAGTTTTTGATGCAGGGGAAGGTGGTTGTTTATTGTTATTTCACATATGAAGTCATCATAAGTCCTTAAAAATCCACACTGATTGAAAGGATCCAACATGGGAGGAAGTTAGGTTGGACTTGTGTCGTCTCTGTCCCTCCCCCCAAAAAACCTCACCCAAATCTTCAATCCTAATTTGTATTTTAGCTATACTCTTATCATTGACATGTGTGTTTCTAGAAACAGAATAAACTGACTTGTCTATGCTAATTTTTAGTCTTTTGGTACACCTCATCTTCTACCAGTTCTCAAAGACCACTCATTACAGCTCTGAAATATTCATGACTAGGAGGGGGGAAAAAAAAAAAAAAAAAAAAAAAACAACTACCCACAAAAAACCAC
The DNA here is from genome assembly GCF_965183815.1 of Platalea leucorodia. Lineage (NCBI taxonomy): Eukaryota > Metazoa > Chordata > Aves > Pelecaniformes > Threskiornithidae > Platalea > Platalea leucorodia. The sequence continues at coordinate 49,512,419 of NC_138828.1, read as the reverse complement.
CCAAAAAAACCCAAAACCCCCAAAAAACCAAACATGGTTTCTATTATCTCCTCTAACAACAAAAGAAGAGAGCAGGAGGTAGGAAGTTACAGCTTAACATCAATTAACTTCAGTTTCCAGAGAAATATAGAAGTAAATAGTGCAGGATGGAAAAATGACTGAGCTGCCATCTGCTTCTGTTCTCAGTAGCTCTTTGGAAACACAGCTACCTCAGTGAAGCGTTTGCCAAATACTGGCGTAAAGAGGGCAGTACGTAACCTGAGGGGAGTGAGGCAGCGAAGTAAAGCTTTGATATCCACTTGTCTGTAGAAGTTACCTACATCCATCACCTTTCTAATCCCTAACCAGAGAATCTCTTCAGATAACACAAGCACCATGTGCGTTCTGGATCTGCATCTTTGTCTTTGATGCTCCTACACCTGCTGGTATGCAGAACTATTCAAACAGAATATTTATTTGTCCAGAAACATGCCTACTACCTCAGTAAAATAACATCAACCTGCATGGAGAAACTCTTACACCTTTAGTCTGTTTCCATCTCCTTAAAATGCAACTAATCAGATTACAAACAGACTTCATAATGGATTAATTATAGACCAGAGAAGTATAAACTGTAACTTTCTTTTTTGCAAAAGTATTTTTCATCTATTTCTGTGATATACATTACTAGCTAATTTACTACATGCACCACCCAGACATGTCATTCCAAAAATTTATTATTCCAGGTACAAATTCCACTCAACTGGCTGCCACCTTAATGATTGGTAGATAAGAAAACTAACAGTATTTTATTCACTCATCAACTTCTAGCGAATGGTAATTGCCCAAGGAGCAACCTGAATCACTGTTGTAACTTTAAGCACTTCAGTTATGCTTATTGGCTAGTATTTCTTACCGGTTTCTTCTTCCCCCCTGCCCCAAGGTATGACACCAAGAAATCCTAACACTTCAGAAGTTATGAAATACTGCTGAATCAGCAGCACCATAGTGCAACAAACATGCACACACAAAAAAAGAAAAAATTAAAAAAAAAAATCAAACCTGAATTTTTTTCCAAGATCCTATTAAGAAAAACAACAACTAAACATTCATCCAGAGGCATACCAAATTAAAACAAAAAAAGAGCAAAATGCAAACAAGAGCTAGGAAAAAGTGTTAACACATACAAGCATAGCCAGCAGAAATAGGGCAGAACAAGCTGGATTTTTTTTGCACGTTTTTTAGTGGTCATATACATCAGAGCCTCCACGTCTCTCACTCAGAGCTCCCTTTTCCTTTCCCACCAGTTCTCAGATTCCGGTGAAACACAACTGTGTTTCGTGTTTGTTTTGGTGTAAAATATATGAATGCTGTACTTTAAGCCAAACATGCAGACGACTTTTGTAATTTACATCAACTTAATGATTCAGTTGATCTCGAATTTCGATGACCATAACAATTACAGTTTCTGAATACTGCTTATTCACTATTTGTGAGGCCATAGTACTGGATGCTCCCTCTAATTTTTCTAAGTAAACTATACAGAAGAATACTATTAAAATATGTAGTTCTGAAACAATAACAGAATTTCTAGACAGGAAAAAATGTTGCATTTTATTTTTTGATCAAAAAATTCTAACACAAGAATTACCTTTCAATTTTAATTATTCTCTTTTGAAAATAATGAAAATGAAAAAAGTGTCTCTGTCAGACAGTTTAGTCATTGATGATTTAGTAACACGTTTACAATGTATACAATGCCCTAAAGCAAAATACACAGAGAAGATAAATCCATCCAAATAATCCGATGACATAATACTAACTTGCTATTTAAAAAAAAAAAAAAAAAAAAATCTACCAAATGAGTTGCTATCTCAAAGCCTTTCAGTTTAGTTGCAGTTAACACTACAGGAATATAGTTGTCTTGGATTGTGCCCACCAAAGCTTCTAAAAATATGCTTGAAATTCCCCTTTTAGCCAAAGTTTTCAAGATAAAACTTCTTAGAACGAAGCAAGTGCCAGCAGTTTTCTTCAGCTATTCCTAATTTTTAGAATAGAGGTAGAGATACTGTGCAGTAATGGAATATGAAGATGAAATGGGTAACTGGTGAAATCTGCATCAGAGGGGAATGAGACAAAAATGGGTAGAATGCCTGTCAAATCACCATCTGCGTGCAACTGTGCAGGAGCAGAGACGGATCCCAGGAAAAACCCTGCCACAATCATGAGAAAACGTCAGCTGATCAGCACCTATCATTCTTCTCCTACCTTCAACTATTGCAACCTAGTCTAGAAGATCAAGATTTTGGGCTTGTTTTGTAAAACTGGCAGATGATGATATCCTGGATGATATCCAAAAACAATGCTCTTTTTAAGCTCTAGGAGTACCCACCTTGAGTGTCTTCCCCAATATAATTTCAAATACACCAAAATGTTTATATCAGTATAGAAGTTGGCCCCAAATAAAAGCTTGATTACCTCAGAAGGTGGATGTCCTTCTTTCTGAACATAACACAGAACACAATGTGCAAAGTTTCAGATATGACACAGCTGCATGGAACAACCTCTGTAAAATAGATGTCATTGCTAAGTGTTAGTAAGGACTATTATCCACCTGTTTGTACATCTTGTCTTTTGCCATCTATAGTAACTAAAAGAGATTAAGGAATTTGGGGTTCAAGAACTGGAACAAGAAAGCATTAGTCCTTAAAGAAAAAAAGTATTTCTAAGGGCATGTCAACCCTGGAAAAGCTAAATGCTGGGAGGTCAACTTTAGGTCAAGATACACACACCTCCTTCTATACATTGCCCCACAGCAGAAACAAAGCTTCTGGGCTCTTCCAGGAGAGACAGCTAGGGCTATCAAAGAGACATCTGCTGAGCTCCTAACAAAGAAACTGATCTAAATCAAACACTCCTGGATGCAAATGGAGTGTTAAGTCGTATAACTTACAGAAAAGTTCTAAATTTAATCATGGAAAGATAGCAGCAGCTTAATTAAGGCTGTTATCAGCTTCCACTATGAATATCTGCTCTCAGCTCTCCGGTTCTCGCCTCAGACATCTGACTTGATTTAGCAACTGATACACACTGAAGAGAGTTCAATACTTGTAGGAAAGTTATGTAGAAAACCACATTTGTCAGGTTCCAAATTTCATCTCTTTTACAGTGAATTACTTGTTTCTTCAAGTAGATTTGCACTAAAAAATTACTTTAATTAAAGTATGCTGCTTTTGATTGTTTGAGTTCTTCTCAAAAGAGAAGGTCATTCTTCTAATGACCAAAAAAAGAACATTTAGTTCACCAAAAAAAGAACATTTAGTTCACGAAAGCATTCACTGATAGCTACACAAGTTTGTTGTATTAATTTAACTCCAAAGATTTCACTACCAAAAACCAAGCACTGCATTCATGAATATCTTGCCTTTTATGAAGTTACTAGTGGTCATGAAGACTACTACTATCATCTTTCTGTACTGACAGTTATTGAAGATCTTCCTTTGTTCTGCAGATAACTGAGGTTTGTGTGTCAACAATATTCTAGCCTGAACATTGGCAATGTATGGCTAATTGTTAACCTCCTTCCTTTAGCTGAGCTTAATTTTATCCTTCTTGAAGTCTGCCTTTTTTCCACTTTTTCCTGCTCTATCTTCCTTGCCAAGAAATCCAGACATTTTCAAAAACAGATTACAGCTTAATAAAAATTTACACAATTGTTAAAAGTGTTCAAACTATCTGACTACAAAAAAGGCAGCTTGAAAATGATTGCGATTTTTTTTTCCTTCTTTTTCTTCTATAGCATTTTTGCATCCACTTTGTGAAACACATGAACTGAACCCTCTAAAGAACCGGTAGGCTGCACAAGACAACAACAACAACAAAAAAAGAGAAGTACTAAAACCCATTAAGAAATTATCATGACTTGGAAACTAGACATGATGTCCCAAGGTGACACTGAAAGTAAAAAGTCAATGGGGGATGTGGCCTGTTCTATCATAGTCCTGCTGCCAGTAGATTCTCTCTGCGACCGAAGAAAGATACGAAGGTGATGTATTGTTGCAAACAGGGCACTGTAGCTGTCAAATACTTTCCATGTTCCTTACAAAAAGCAAGCCCCAATCCTTCAAGTTGATCTATGAAAGCCAACGATGCTTTAGGCGAGTATACAGGTTGTTCTTGCACTGAAAAATTAACATGCACAAGGTCACATTGTAGTCATGCGTTTCTTGCAATGTTTTTGCTAATATTCTTTTAACGATTTTAAAGCTTCCAAAAGAATATGGGTGTTCATCTGTGAACGTCATTAGCTTTATCAACTGCCATCACTGCTTTTACAATGTAGTCGTTAGACAAAACGAGCATGGCAGAAGCCATGGGGAACAAAGGAAAAGAAGAGCGTTTAGAACAAAACCAAATCAAAGTACTTTTTAAGAAGCAGCTAAATCTACCAAGTGAAGATTGAATACTTCCTCATCACATCATTTACAGACCCCTAAAGGAAACAATTTGCCACTGTCCAATAACACCATCCAGTCAATAATAACATCTATGTTTAGGCTAACACTGTCAACTATAAGACATGGTGGCTTTTTTTTTTTCCCCCCTGAAATGTTCTAACAAATTCATTGTTTGGAGAATGTTATTACTACTCAATAAAGTAGTAACGAGCCTTTGCCAAGTGAAATTATCACCATATTTATCAAAGTTAGAAACTTCCCAAAACATTCCTCTTCTGTCATCTGCCACACCAGAAAAATTAGCGAGTCGATACAGATACTAGCTTAATGAGGTCTTCCCAACAAAAGGCAGGACCCATACTGATTTCAAGGGAAACAACAGTGGCGGTCAGAAAATCTTGAGACGACAACCCCCTGAAAGGCAAGAACAAGAGAGCTGTCCTGGCTATTCTTGGTAACTTTCACAACATCTAGCTCACGATACCTATAAATCACCTTTATGTAGAAAGCCTCACAAAACAGCCTACACCTCAGACCCAGAAGATCCTATACCATGCAATAACCGCCTCCTCCTACTAGTGCCTAATATATCCAGCCCTGCATTGAAGGTATCTTTTAAAGCTTCACTGTGATGCCTCATTGTAATTACAGCTGTACAAACCACTACCTATTTATATCCCCTGCTACCCATCCCACCCCGTGTCAGAAACAAAGCAAAAACCTAGGGCTTCACATATGCAGAACTACACAGTAAGACAACTGCTGTAGGTTGTAGGCACACACGGAAAAGTTAGAAAGGCCAAAGATTCCTAGGCAGTCCTGTCACCTTGAGCCTAAGTACTATCATGCATCTGCATTTATATGTACACAATGTTTTTAAAAAACAAAAGTAACAGAGAAATTCTCAGGAACATAAAACTTTTATCATAGTTCCCCACCCAGCTTGGGAAAGCTACATTTGAGGTTTTATGCTGCGTTGCTTTTTGCAGCCAAAATAAGGATGGATTCAAACCACAAAATATTTACTTCCATCATTGTCTTATGCAATTCATAACCAATTAAAAAAAACCTCCAAAATTTTTAAAATACAGAAAATTTTCATTATTTATTTGAAAGATTTTTTTTTTTAAAATCTGATTTAATTTTCAGTCTGTTTAATGAATCCCATCAGTTATTCATACATTCTTTATAATTCAGTTTGGCCACCAATCAAAGTTCTGCTCAAGAACAACAAGGACAAAAAAAGCAAGCAGGATCAGGAGTACAGTTTGATTTTCTTGCACTAACAACTATCATAAATTATTTACTGAACTTCAAAGCTTTGAAAATGATGATGAATATGGTGGGAAAAATAAGATGTGTTTGTTTACTATCAATTATTTATTGCATATGTTTTACAGTATAAGATATGCATAAAATAATAAAAATGTATTATGTTCATTTCATTAAAATTTACTGTTCTTTCTATCCATTCAGAGATTATGAATGGACTATTTGGTAACTTTTCAATAATAAGAGATGCGAAAAACCTGACATCTTGAGGGAAAAAAAAGGATTAAATCCATACTTTGCAGTAAGAAACTTACATCTGTATATGCAAAACATTACTCAAGACTAGATAAAATGAAGTCTTGAATCAAAATAAAACTACTTACATAAGCCAACCCAAGTAATAAAACATTTAGAGCCTAGAATGTGAGTGATAGCTGAACTAAATTCATATCCAAACCAGTCAGATCAAAGAATTAACACGTCAGTCCTTCTAACCAAAGCAGGATATCAAACCAGTCGAGCAGTTACAGATTCAAATTTTCTTCTGAGTAAAAGTAAGTCTGGGATGCACGATTGTATGCCAGATAGCTATTGTTTTTAATGTGCCTTAGGTCAAACGCGGTAAACTTCACACTTCTAACCAGTACTGTTTGTAATAGATTGGATGAAACACGTTTACAAAAGAATCAATAAATGTAAAGACTGGAAAGAATTAGAGAGGCTTGCAGGCTTGTACCTATTGTCTGGGGGAATTAGATGTCAGTTTGGGTATTATAACTCCAACAAAGGTTTCCTGGCTTTAATTTACTAGAACACATAATGGGCGATGTAGAAGCTAGGAAACACTAGTCAGTCTGAATACATTACTTAAACAGTTTAATGAATGTTACAAACATTATTATAGTACTGGCATACTTTTTCTGCTCATTCATTTTTACTTTGCAGCCTTATAACGAAAGGACATTTCTTTGTGAGGCTGTTCCACTTAAACTTGAAGTCTCAGAAGCAAGAAACACTACAACATGATCAAAACATGGATCTAAATAAATTGCAATAAACAGCAATGCTAAAAGCTATATAAAGAACTAGTGATACACAGTCTGTGTCACACAGACAGCATATATATTTGCATAGCTTATGCACTTTTACAGGTTAGCTATACTACACCCTAAATGCATATCTTGGGTAAATCTTCCATTTGTAAACTAATGTATGAAAACAAATGTATAAAAGGAGACGAGTAAATAAATGTAGGCCACAGTGGAAAGAGGGGGGGAGGAAAAAAAAAAAAAAAAAAAAAAAAAAGGTGGCAGCACATTCTTTAAAACCAAAAAGACTGGCTGATACCAGAAAATAAAGCCCAAGTCCAGTACGCACATTAAAATAAGTAATAATTTCTTTCCTGAGGACGTTTCATTCTTCTTGTGAAACAGAACATCCATATCCTTTCTTAATTAAATATTTCAGTCATCTGATTTTTAGGCCTCAGTTCAATCTGACTTTAATTCAAATGTACAACCTAAATCAAAAAGGCATAACTTCTGGTCCAATAAAATCATTAAGACAAAAGGTATAGTTTTACACCATGCTGAACTTTAAGGTTTACCTTTGATTATCACAATGTATTTCCTCACATTATCTGATTCATAAAGTAGAAAATGAGGAAACAGTGATGGAGAAACTATCCATAAGGTTTTCCAGATAAACCATATGGTCTAGTGTTCCAACAGACAAAATGAAATTTTAAACACACAATAGGGTTGTTTAATGCCGTATTCCACTGGGTAAAATTGGATACAGAAGGTTGAATTTCTCCATCCCAGGTTCCCTCTTCAAACCACAAACTGTTCATGTGCAGCTGATAAGTACAGTATCTCTGAAACTCCCTTTATAACCCAGTGCATACATTGAAACAATCACTGGAGTGCATTTTTTCCCAGGGAAATGTGTAAAGAACCTGATTTCTGAAGACAGAAATGTATTCTATCATAGGGTTTTGAATAACAAGTTATTGAGTTCTTGTTCTACTGTGATAGGAAAGCCTCACTTGGGACTTTTTGGTTCATATGACAAGAAGTTGCTATGACCATAAGGAAAAAGGTATACATATATCTGCATTACAAAGAATGTCCTTGTTGCTGAGAGAGACTTTGTCGATATTATTACCCCCAGACAAAAGTAAACGTAACGTATGTTCATTTTCGTATATTAAATGCTTGCATGTTCAGATACAAGGATGCTGGTATAGTTTGTTCCACTCTACTGTTGCATGGTATTAGTTTTGTTTTATATCCTGTCAGCAACAACCTGTGTGGTTAATACACTCGCATGTGCTTTAACTGGTATGAAGTATTGCTAGTCACTACACTCCATCTACAGCAACAAATATGCATATATGACATTCTGCTTTCTCCTCATTTAAATCTACTTCAACAACTTGAGAGTCTTGTCACTTGGACAGCCAAGGTCATGATTTTTAAAGAAGGTTCACTGCAGGCAAATCCCAAAGGACTATATGAGTCTCTCTTTGTCTGGTCACATCAAAAGGAAGTTTTAAAAAGGGTTAATCATCGCTTCAAAGTAAAAAGGAAATGCACTCCACAACAGAAGCTGCTGTTTATGCTCCTTTGGGCTGTTCATTGTGGAAATCTGGTTGACAGAAATCGGGATGAAAAGCTTAGAAACAGCTATTCCTAGAAATAACTGCCTCAGAAAAAGAGGACACCCGATTAACCTTTAAGTATATCATTAGCCCAGTAAATTGTAGAATTCCACAGTGTAGAAACATATTATGCTGTTCTTTCTCTGAAAAGAAATCTTACTCAAATTTATATTCCAGCATATTCCTTATATTTGTGTTATTGTAGAAATTAAGTATTTTAGATGTTAAAAAAAATCAACAGTTCATTCTGCTGGTAGCTCCCCCCCCCCAAACTGAGAGTTACTACACCCCTTATACAACTGACGAGTTCCCAGCTTTTAAACCTGGGGCATAGGGGCTGGGCACTTGGGCATTTTGGAAGCAGGTAAAACACATCGTCAGTCAATGAAGTTTCTTCATTGTGAGAAACTTAGGGGAAATACTTTCCTGGCAAAAAGTATGATTCACCTTGCTTCAACCAAAAACTATATCCCCAGCTATACACTCCCTTAAAATCCATTCTTATTGTGGTTAAATAACTGAACTAATAGCTAAAGTATTTTTTACTGGCAGTGAGACAGGGAAGAAGCATACCTATTTAAAACATGTTTGCCAACTAGAGGTGGGGGAAGTAGGAAGTTCTGCATTTCAGCAGATTAAGGGTAAGATGTATGTAACATCAGTAAGGGACGAGCACAAATATTATTTGGTTACAGGTATCCACAGAAAAGGGGCAAACTATTTTTTACACATGGAAATGTCCTCTTTCCTAAACACCATTCCTAGTTTTCCAGTTTCCTCTCACTTCCCTTCCAATACGATACCAAACAGGACCCTTAATGACAGCTTACCTACAAAGTAAAAGAAATAGCTGCCTGATTGTTGCCAATGTCTCATAGACTTTCTTTCACCTTGCAATAGACTCCTACGGAAAATGGAAAGCCAATTACTGATGCAGAATCGACTAGGACAAAAAGTGTGCTCTTTCTCCCTAACACATGAAACTATAACTAGACTACGTATCTTTTTAAAGTACATAAGCATAAGAAGCATTCTCTGTGAGGAGAAGCAAGCAGTCTAGCAAGAGCTGCAGTACAAAAGCAGTTTCTTTGGTTTATGCTCAGGTTCAGAGAAAAGAGGGAAAGGAGCCAGGGGACAGTAACAGAAAGATGAAAAAGTCAGTTCCTACTTGCTAGTTCACCTGAAACCAGTAAGTTATTACCACAAGGATGGGCAAATACCAGCACAAGTTGCTCAGAGAGGCTGTGGGGTCGCCATCCTGCAGGTGTTCAAGACTCAGCTAGATGCGGCACGGAGCAACCCGATCTAACCCGGCCTGCTCTGCGCTGAGCAAGGAGCTGAACGAGGTCCCTCCAACTTAAATACCTATTCACATACAACCACAGAATAATTTATAACAGCAATTCTTTTTGCGGTAATACAACCTCTGCATTCAGGCTCACTGTACTCCTGCCATAGCAAGTAGCCTTAAGAGTATGGCATCCTTCAAGATCTATGGAAAATTAATAAGTATTTGGCACATGGCAGAAATCATAAATTTTAGAATTTCTGAGATTAACACCCCGAGGTAACAGCCCCCAGGACACCTGGAATATGTTCTCACCTTGCCTATATAATAAGTATTTCTGATTTAATTCTAATACCCTCTTCCCCACCCCGCCCAAAAAAGAGAGAGTAAGGGGTTGGTTGACAAACTAATTCTTAATAGGAGGGAAGGCCCCCAGTGTTCTGGAAGCTTTTACATGCTCTTCAGGAGAAAGGAGAACCCTTCCTTAACTCATCTTTGTAAGACACCCATATTCTATTTGTAGGAACAAGCTTCAGGGAAAGACCTATGGCAACGTATTCAATTTCTTTTGTGAACTTCACAGCATATTCTTCCACGGTTTATAGTTGTTAGAATAATCTAGATACTTGGTAATTTTATTTTTTTTTCCCCTCTTATGTTTAATTTCTTACTGGATACAGCCTTACATACTACAAAAGGAACAAAATAACTTTAATTTTGTCCTGTCACATTTTACAGGAAAGTTCCAAGCTAGCATAAAAACAGCTCGATTGCTCTAATTATAAATTTTAGTGTATCATTAAATACCATCTCAGAAAGTATTTCAATATTTTAGGTACCCTCATATAAATTCCCCTTTCCCCCCCCCCCCTTATGAATCTGTATGTAGCACTTCGTTCTGCTGCAGATTTTCATTCCAAAATAGATTTTCTATGGACATATCTCTACTGTTAATCTAGACTACAAAGGCAGAACAGAAGAATCATGCGGCTAACAGACAATACCTTAAATTTAGCACTAACATGCCGAATTTTTCTTTCCATGAAATTAAACCTGTCCATTCAGACCTGTTCATGAAGAAGGGAACAACTCAGTATTGCAGCAACTTCTATTTACCTTTCAAAACAAAAGACTAGGCTTACTACGCTCATCTCCAGTACATGCATCATTAACATAAACTCTCTCATTCATGAACATCACAGCAGGCAAGACATTACTTTCTCCCATTCTAAATTTCCAGTTGATTTTTCCATGTTAGTGCTGTTCGGATAGACAAGAAGTACTGCATATTCACCTGCAGAGACCTTCAGAAGCATACCTGACAGTCCTTCAGAATAAATACTTAGTGCAAGTATCTGTGCAGGATACTTCCTCTGCAACACAGTATAAGAACATACTACTATTAAGACATTAATATAGTTTGGCCTACTCAAGATCTCTTTGAATGCTGGTGCCTAAGCCGTTTATCATACTACATGTGGTACTGGTACAGGTAATCAATAGTATTTGCAACTTAGCAAGACTGAAAAAGCAAGCCTACCATTCAAGACGACAAACATGTGGCTCGCATAGGCACTCTCAGTTATGAGGAAGGAAAAGGAAGAAATTTTTTGCTAATGGTGCATTAACAAAGCTATTCTGTTCGTTAAATGCCAGGCAGCCCACATAACATTAATTAGCATAATCCTCATCTGAATTGTTGACATCTTTTACATAAGAGAAGCACCACGCTTCATAAAGGCGTAAGTAAAATTTTAGTGCATTTTCTTGAGCAAAATGGCACATTCTATTTTTGTCAGTTACACATATTAAAAAGAAGGAAGCAAATTAAGCCAAACTAGCAGGAAAAAAAAAAATCATTTTATCATTGCCTTTAGAACGTTCAGGTAGTTTCTGTGCCATACACACCACAAATACAAATGCCAGATTTTCTTTAATTCTTTTTCTTTTCTGGAGATAAAACAGCCAACAGACAATACACTGGAAGCTGTCCTAAGGAATCCATTTCAACCTCTTGACACAAAATACTGCTTAGCAAAAATGTAATTACATTAAAAGATGTTTCAGCTAACAACGGTGTTAGCCTTTCCCATTTATGTTCCCATTTTACAACTTTAGCAGCATTTTAAGGAATCAGCAGGATTATCCTTATTTTATGATTTTTTAAATAAAAAAATAATTTCTAAATGAGCCAAAAAACTTGCCTGCAACAGCTCCCAAGGTGATCCCCACAACCCAAGGACCCTTCAGCTACCATAGTTCTGTCAGGAGCCTGAAAAATAACTGGTTTTAGTGATTATTATTTTTTCTGATTTGCAACTTACCACTGTTTATTCTTCCTCTATCAACAAGCACCCAAACCTGGGGTCTTATCCAGGAGTCCTACTGTATAAATTACTGTGACAAAGGCTGAAAGATAAAACAATGTAGTTGATCCACTCAGGCCTTTAGCTGTCTTACAACAACAGTTCCTTATCACACAGCTTTATACAGCTGAAAGACTCTATGTATACAAGAGCAGCAGCCCAAATCAGTTACTAACTAGGCAATCAAGTACTGCATTTTTCTACCTAAGAATCCCAAAACCCACTCCTAAACTTGGATACTGGTTACTGTACATCACAGCTAAGCAACAGAAACAAAGACACTCCTTAGCTCTCCCGGTATACATTTTCAATAATTGATTTCTGGGAGGCCATGTGAGAGTGTGTGGGGTTTTTTTTTGTTTGCTTGTTTTTTGGCTTTGGGTTGGGTTTTTTTTGTTTTGGTTTGCGTTTTTTTTTCAGGGGTGTGTGTTTGTTTTTTGGTTTGTTTGTGATTTTTTTTTTTTTTAATTAAAAAAGTCAAAACCTTTTACTTCACAGGGAAAAAGAATTGTTTTAAGCATGGCTATAGTTTTTCCTTCCCATATTAACATCTTTTAATCTCTTCCACTATTATTTGTAATTCTCTTGGTCATATGCGGGGAAAAAGAAACTTCAGGAGGATTTGCATATTTTTCTGAAGTTTCTCATTTTTCCCTACAAATGCTTACCTTTCATCTCTTAGGCATGTCAGTGAATATTTCTTTTCCCAGTAATATACCTGTTCTCATAGTGCATGAAAAGGAGAAAAATCAAAGTACTTATCTAACACACAAACACACACACTTCTTGGAAGTTGTTTCAAGCTTAGTGTATTGTTTTAGAAGGTTAATACTGACTGGGATCAAATTAGAAAGTTATTTGTATTTCCACTTGCTAAAATAAAGCATCAATAAGAAGCAACTGAAAGATAACAGATTTCTGAATGCAAAGACTGAGGTGTTAAAAATACATATATTTGTTCAAAATGGCAAGCTACTAATTACCTTTCTGATTTATGGAACTGTGCTATATACTTCACACTATTATTCAGCAGAGGACATTCTGCTGATCAGATATTATGCTGAGACACGAGCCCCATTTTAGCCTTGAATTTGTATACAAAGGAGCAGAATAAAAAAGTGTGTAATCAAAATGAAAAAACTGTCCTTGCAAATATATTCTCCTGAACAAATTCTCGATATCGTAGTGATAATGCTACTTATAACACGGAACACACACACACAGCAAATTCATCTCCCACAAGCATGAGAGCACTTGACCAAGACTGGGACTATTCCTATTTCATAAATGGGAAACCCACAGTGAACGGTTATTTTTATAACTTCAGGCATGAAAAGAATCAAAGTCCATAATTACATCACCTTTACTGTATTCTATAAATCAAATTTAATATATTTAAATACTAATTAACTGAGTTGTAATATTAATACTGGTTTCAGGGGAAACATCCTAACTTTACCCAAATAACTAGTAAACAGTGCTTGCAAGCTGAAATTTAATATTGCTTTCCGTGTACCTCAAAACCAAGATTGTACTAGATACAAGAAATACAATATCTTGAAATTGCGCACTCTACTTTTTGAAATAGAAGACTTAAATATAATTGATATTATATGAACATAATATTGTCCATATCTACCTGAAAGGGCTACCATCTGTTACTAGTTTAATGAAAGTACAGAATAAACAAGCTGCCCAGTACATCTTAGGGTATGTTTATATCATCATGAAAACAATTTAAAATTAGAAATACTGTTTATTTACATAATCATTATTCTATTCTAGATTTTTTTTTTGCCATTTTTTCTTCTAAAGCATCTTAGAATACTTTTGAATAGTTGTTTCACTCCCCTCACCCCCTTTGATACACTTGGAATTTCATCCCCAGAATTTTTCTATAGTATCCCTATTTAATTAAATAACACATTTTATTTTTATATCATCTACTTTGCAAAGAAACATGAACTTCAGTTCTTACCTCACATTAACTAACTACATAGTAGCAACATTTCAGGCTAGAGACTGATTATTCTAATTATCCTAGGGTTTACAGCTCAGGCAAACTCATGACGAAACCTCCCATTTTCTTGCAGCAGCGCATATTAAAAGCATTACTGTTTTTTAAAAATAAGCCAGATAGAATATTTTTGTGCATTTGCCATAGGCAAATAGTATTTTCTTCTGAACAATTTGATCTTACACTGTAAATTGTACACACAGTTATAAAGGTGTATGTTTCTCTCACAGATCAATTCAATAAATAGAAGCAAGAAATTTCCTGAAAGGGATGGATTTTGCTTTAAGATCTTCCACATCACCATTTTTTCCACTTACTTGGTCAGGAAAGATGACTGGATATATACAGCATGTGGTACAATTCAGTGCTCTCCTCCTTTTGAAGGGTACAGGGGTTGTCAGACCACGTGGAAGAGCCATAATGGAATTGCAACCGACAAGCACTTTGTCTTTGGGAGACCACTCAGAAAATATTAACTACCCAGCAGTGGCTAAGAGGCCTTTGTTGTCTCAGTAAAAATGAAAGTATTTTTGCTATCTGAGGACTTCACTCAAACTCTGACCTTATGTTCTGAAAGTCAGAAGCACCTGAGTGACTCAGTACCTTTGATCAGGTTCATGATAAGGTCTTCACAATGGATCGTTGTAACAATGTAAAACACTTTCTGGTCAAACACTCAAGAGTTTGTAAAGACTGTGCTGTCTATTCTGCTGTACCATCAATTTAAACCTTATTAATCTCTAATCAACAGCTGAAAATAAAAATATATATACACACAAAAATGCTACGTGGTTCATGCAATCAGCTAAAGAGAAGTCAGTGAATAAAACAAATTGTAGCATGCACTACGGTTACATTTTTAAACCTTTTAGTATTAGTTTTCATGAAAAAATGAAAAAAGGCTTTTACAGAATACGTATCCAGGACTGTATCTCAGCAACAAAAGAAGTCCACAGAGCAGTCTGCTTTATTCCACATGACTGACTCATCTTAGGTACAAGTGTGCAACTGAGATACCAGCCAATTCAGATATACAACTTCCCAATATTAAAAAAAAAAAAGTAGTGAACAAAAGGGTTTAAGAAACAGAAACTGATAAAAAGCTCCTAAAGCCAGATATTCCGTACCCTAAGCTGCAAGCCCAGCTTAGTTACATGTAACCATTATCGTTGCAAAACTCTGTATATAGAAAAACTGGTAACAACGTCTAATGCATAGCAGTGCTAAATCCAGCAAAACCAACAGTGTTTTCCACAGAAAATCCTGAGATGATGTCAAAGACTTTTTTGTAGAAAAATACTATTAATAATAGAATTATGTTTTGTATAAAGTAAGGAATTATATAGATAATGAAAATAAGGCAGTGTGTTCCAAAATAACCTTGAAGGAATATCATAAGGGTGCTTCTTTGGTCCAGAAAAATGTATCAGTGCGTGCACACACACAAAAACACCACAACTACACCACCAACAAAAAAAATGACAACAAATAACCCCAAACACTAAACAACTTATCACAAAGGATTTTAGTTTCTTTAAAAAGCTCTTTAAAAAAAAAATTGCCTAGCAAAGGTAAACAGCTAATCGTTATACCTGTACAGCTCAATACTCCCGAACCAAGGAGCACACATTATTTTTCATTCATTTAATACTATATCTGTCCACTTCTTGCTTCCTTCCACCTGCTTGTGCACAACCCTTAATATCCAAGCTCTCTTGTCACAGCACAGGAGAAAGGACCAAAGGCTAAAGCAGGGGAGATTCAAAAGTACATTCCCACTACAAGTTTTTTAAGAATTTTCAATTCTAAATTATTTATATCTAATGTGGTAAGATGACAATTTGCAACTTTTAGAAATAAGAACTGTTCTTGGAAAACAATTCATTTGACCTCTGCATGTTCGATATAGCTTGCTGCAAAACAGAGCTTCAAATTCAAAGGGAAGATGGACAAAGTGTGTAGAAGACAGTGTAACAGACAGCAGATTACTTTTTTTCCCTCCAGCCCCAAGATACAGGTTACATACCATTAAGGACAGTTATTAATTATTTGTCCTACAGACTAAATTAATCCAGTCTGAGGTGTCCTGAATATACCACATAGCATTTGCAGAATACAAACCACCCTCAATGCAGTAGAATCAGACCCAACTAAGCACGCAAAGCTGCATAAATATTCAAACCATTGCTTAATTTAACTACTATGCAATAGCTTCTTGTCATCTTTTACTAGGTATACCCTACTTATATACTCACAGAACCAGTAATGCAATCAACTGTAGGATATACGAACTAAATCCACACTTCTTTGTGCTTCCACTACAACTGAAAACAGATTTTAACTTAGTGTAAAATAAGACCCAGACTTCTGCAGTAGAGAAAAATCCACTCATTTTTTGTGACGCGAGTCATATATTAGATTCAGTTTTTCATTCTAAGAGGGATCATTACTACTCCTAATCTTAGCCCATGCACAGCAAGTCACAAAAAATAACCCGTTTCCACAGAAAGCTGAACAACTTGCACTTGCTCAAAAGCTACCCAATTTTGATTTTTAGAAGTCCACCTCTTGAAGGCAGTTTTCCACTTTCTTGTGATACCATATCAATGTTTCATTACTCATATGGTTTAAAATTTTCAGGTTTTGTCAGTGTGATTTTTTCCAAGGTCAGCTTCACACATTATGTCTCGAAGTATCAGGTATCATATATCCAATGGTAGCCTTTTTATAGTTCTCCTTGAAGAACTGGATTGAACTCAAGTTTCTACTTGGAAGCCAGGACTTCCAGCTTCACCCCTTCCTCAGTAATTGCTACACAGCATCAACACCAGCCAAGAAAAACAGTAACAACCCAAGCCTTCTTGAGCTTGGCCACTTCCAGGATTTCTCTGTTAGCAAGTTCCATATGTTTTCTTCATCTCAAAATACCTATTGTCAGGATAATCCAAGCTCAATTTTCTTCCACTGTCGCATTGTTGAGTCTGCTCTTAATACTTAGGAACTGAAAAGGTGCCAGTCTGTATCTCCAGGACAGACCATTAAACCTTCCTGTCTTATCCAAAACACATCACAAATCTCCTCCATATGCAAGCTTAAGAATATGTCAAAACTGACAGTATGACTCAAAGATCAAAAAAAGAAGAGGCGGGGGGAAGAAGTTTACATGCCTTATTAATACGTATTAAAAAAACCCTCTTGTTATTGCTGGGTTTTGTGTAGCACAAAGGAAGAATCAAGTATTGTTACACAGTCTGCTAAGCAATTTTCATACCACCAAAACTGCAACACGCTATAATAAATTCAATTAAAAAGACAATTTTTGACAGATAAGAAGTCGATACAGATGCCTTTTGCACATTGTTAATTTATAACCAACACTCTTATCACAAAACCTACCTTTTAACAAGAAAATCTACTGTGGAAATGTCTTTGTTTTGCACGCTAAAACCTACACCTGCTTAAAATGTTTAAAGTTGCACACTTCATTTGTGTGCATTTCAGCCTTTTAAAATAGATCATTTTTATACTGTGGTCACAAGTGGCTGGTGTCAGCTTTGTATATAAGCTTTCTGCAATACAATGTATTTACGTCCTTTCAAGTGGTTAAATCATGGATCATGCCTTACCATACTCAAAGTTGTTTCACAATTCCCCAAAAAATGATGCTCTGTAACCTCCAAAAAAACCCAACAGAAAACAGAATACCTTTATACCTCATTCTTCTTTTATTTATTTTGCATTATTTATAAAAAACAAAAACCAAACTGTGCAGTCATTTTTTCAAACTTTAAATGCCAGATAATCAAGCAACAATAAACAAAAGTAATTAGCATCTGAACCTTAAGATATTTCTGTCAAATCCCAAATATTTAGAAAGCAAACCCGATTTCTGTTAAATATGATTCTTTCAGCTAATCTCAAACCACAAAGCACTTATTTTAAGCCACAACTGTCTTTTCTTGAGGTTCTGACTGAAGAGTTTTCATTGAGTAATTGAATGGCACTTCTCTCCCCAAAACTGAGCTAAGCGTATCTAGGAATCTGTGCCAGATTAGCAACAAAATCCTCCCCCTCTCCCCAAACACCTATGACCCATTTATTACTAGCCGTTTCCCTCCTTTTCATCCTTTCCCCCCCTGCCCCCTTTAGTCAGAATGGTTTATCTTTTTCTCTCTGATCAATACAGTTATAATGACCAAACTTTTGTCTGAGCCCATTCCCTCAGGCTATCTTCACAAACTCAACCTTTCCTCTCCAACTCTATAGCAATTATTTCCAACTAGTTAAGCTCAGAAATTCTTACTTCTAATTAAAATACACATTAGTGAAATACACTGAAAGAACAAGCACACCTCTTTAAATTTCATTTTGAAACCAGGATTATGATGTGTATCGTCAACAACAAAATATAGTCACACAACCAAATTTCCAAGAGTATTAAAATTTCTGACTTTTTTTTTTTTTAAATGAGTTATTCTCTAAGCTTTCTGAAATGGCACTGAACATGTTCTCAGTGCTCACCTTCTGTTGACACACTGTCAGCTACTTGTATTTGGTTTTTTGCAGAGGAGGTTTGCATACCAAGATGTGTCAAATAGGCCTTCAACCAGTGTAGACAGGGAAGAAAAAAGGTAGCAGAAATGATAGGAGGAGTAAAGTGCCTCCATATTATGTAAAACACTGCAGGCCATATACCAATTCTCATGACAGATAGTGACCTCGTGATCGGCAGGTGGTAGTGAAAAGAGGACCACAGTATTTACAGAAGTTAATGGAAAGCTCTGTGGCCCATTTGTGCTGGACATGCTGGCCAAAGCTGGTGTAAAGCCATCACTATCGAGCACTGGAAATCTTCCACCACAGCCCATGCCAATTGCCCTACACAATTCTTTTCAGGAGCCAAAAAAAATCTAGAGAATAAATCTAGAGGATACCATCAGGGATCCCAATATACTCTTATAAGTTTTCCTCTACACCGTGGCAAACCAGGTAAGTCAGTGAGCAACGTGATGTCCTGTCATAACAACAATTCCACCAACAGATCATGAAACTTCCACCTAATAAATATTTCTATTCCACAATATACACTGAATTTTTATTCCAATCCACAATTTCTTATTTTTATTTCCATTATTTCCTTGTCACTGTTACCCAACCTCTTAAGTACAGCTTTTAACATTTACAACTTTCACACTTCTATATTTATAAACACTTAGTCCCTATTCATATTTCCTTTCATAAACTATGTTAAGATTTGTAGATTTTTCTTCTTAGCCTAACCATTTACTGTAATAGAGGACCAAGACCCATATGGCACCAGTTTAATAGAATTATCTTCCCCACATAAGATCTGATCAGCTGTTAAATCTAATCATTTATATGCTTTCTTCTTTTAAAAAAAACTTTTAGTATAACTTCACTGCTTATATATTTCAGAATTTTACAATAAAGTGTAGGTAACTAATTTGTAGAGTAAACAGTGTGTTCTCATGCTATTCCTAACAAATCTTTGCTTTATTCGTGTGTGCACGGTACAAACAAAATCTTGGAATTCTTAAGAAAATATAGCAAGAGTTTCTGATTTTTAGGAAAAAACCAAACTTTAAAGGTGATAAAGACAATTCAGGGTCAAAAGAGAGCAACAGAAAATTGAGATTATTGCATGTGCATTATTGAAATCTACAAAATTAAAAATTTCAAGTCAGATAACAGTCATCAAGATAATTTAGAAATGGTAGTAAAATGCAATCACTATCATTTTGAAGTCATTGAAGGACTATAAACAATAGCATGGTACACTAAGAGCAAGAATAATCTCATATCAACAGTTTATTAATACAGTACTCCAGTCTAAAGAAATATATCCATAAAGATGTGAATTACATACAGAACAAAGTACAGGAAACAATTATTTGCTCACTGGGGAAATCAAGCAGTGCCATGTTGTGTAAGTACCAACTATATTATATCTAAGTCCTGGAATCATTTGATTATTCAAATGCTGTGTTTTCATGTAAAAAAAAGTAGCAGAGACAGAAATATTGCAAAGATAATGCTCTTCTAATACATTCATACTAAGTTGCATCATTCAAAGCAACTTGTCACAAGAAAGCCTATCGCTAAGTAACAGATATTCTAAAATTTGGCTCTTTTACCTGATCATTTTTATTTTCATTAAAGTCCATACCTTGTTTACTCACTGCTCAAGTGCTAACTAGGCAGGAGAACTTGGATATCACCTCTAATCAAAATGACCACTAATAATACCATCTGTTTGCAAATTCAGCAGAGAACATTTTTAACAAACACTCAAAGCAGGGCTCACTATTTTCTGCAGTTGTTCCTTGCACTCCTAACTGAAACGGGTCCCTGTGACCCACTTTCAACAATATTGAGAAGGACTCTAATAAAAAGCAATGCCAAGGTATAAAACATGACAGTCAGGATTATCAGAAGAGGCCAAAACAAGAAAGAAAAGAACAGAACAAAAAACCAACCTGTAGTTCGATATGCTTGCATCAAAGGATAACAAGAAATGTGGTGGGTTTGAGTATCAGTAATTCATAACTGCATTTAGAAAATAAGACACTTCTATTAAAGTGTTTCATTTAGTGGAAACAATGCTTTCAGAGTGAGAAGCTGGTATAACAATAAGACATTGATGCAGTCTAGGTAGAGCTGTTCTTTGTATTATGGAAAGTATTTCTGATACTGGCAAGGTACTGTCATGCCACGTATACACAATGAAAATTTCACCCTGATATAAGATCCATACTCACACCCTTTAAGCAGGAGCACATTTTTACATACTGTTCTTTCTTCAGTTCTTTTACACAAAGATCAGCAAAGATCTCTAAAAATCCCCCTGTGAATCAGAAATCCAAAACGCCTTTGCAATATTCTTCAGTTTTCATTGTGAAAAGGTGCGACATTTTAAGTTAAATTTGGTAAACAACAGGACCATGCACTATTGACCTGCTAAGGTTTTGGTTCAACTTGGCTGTACATTGCAAGCGGGTTTGACTGAGCAGGCATTATGTAAATGGACAGACTTAAATAAAAGGCAGCTCTCGCGTATTAATCCAAGGCCTGGGGTGCTTTCAGAGTAGGCTGGAGACAATCCCAGACACCTGGCTTTTGAAAGACCACTGAGGGAATATGCAAGGGGAGAGGGGGAGGGAAGGTCGGTAAAAGCAGTCTGAAATGAAATTTAACTAAATTCAAGCCTGCCTTAAAGCATCTGGGTCAGCAGCCTTGAAAAAGTTTCTTTTTAGTTGTCAGATGCTGAAGTATACTTTATCTTAAGGACACAAAATGCTTTCCAAAGCAACACATATTACATACTTCAGTATTCAGCAAGAAGTACTACCTGGAAACAAGAAGTGTTTTTAACTATAGGTTCAGAATGCATTTTGCCTTGGCAGCTTCAATATTTACAATCTCTACCTTGGCGTGGTTAAGCCTCTCTGGAAAAGTCAAAAGCAACTGTGCCACTCGAATTGTGGAGATGCAAATCCGAAGAGCAAAAACTTGGCTATCGATTGGAAAAGCTACTGCTATATAATCATGAACAACCAGCCAGGGGTTTAAGCTAGACCGGACAGATGAAAAAACATCAATCTAATCAGGTATCCAGTACTCTGTTTCAACTGTCCCTTGTGTCTTCCTGCACCAGAGCCTAAAGCAGGTTCTCCATAAACTGCCTTAAAAAAAATGAGATGAAATTGGTTTTCTCTTGGATTCTTCCTCCTGTTACAGCTATTTGTTCTCTTTGTAATGTTTTTTTAGGCGTTTTTCTTGAAACTCCTGAAAAAAGTAGGAGCAGACAGAACATTTGCCATTTCTTCTTTTCATGAATTTCTTTTCCTCAAACTTATTATATAGTCTCCTTACCTATATGCTTCTCTATATTACTTCCCTTCCATAGAATTGATTTTCAGTTATTTACCCCTTTTTCATGAATTCCTGACTCCTCCTTCCTCCCAGTCATTTTGCTGTTGTCTCACATAGCCCCGTACACCTCCTACATATTCTTCATCTGATGCAGACATTTGGTTGCCTGTTTGGTTCTCCCCTCTCGCAGCTCTGGGGAAGCAGCCAGTGGACACATGTGTTAGCTCCAGACCAACAAGCCAACCAGCACCCTAGCAGCTCTGCAACAATCACAGCATCTGCTGCCTCCCAAATAGCTGGCCCAAAGCCAGCAACTCCAAAACCAAAGAAAGGACAAGTGAGAAGCTACTGTGGGGAGAGGATATTGATGTCAATAGAAGGAAACTTTTGGAAGCCTATCAGAACTACCTGAAGCCTATCAGAATTACCTGATGCATCTGCCATCCATCAACTATTAGCTTGTTATGGGAAAAGGGTGCCACCTGGTGCCCAATCCATCTTCCTTTAGCTAGTCACCTAGCCTGCTCTTTCGGCTTTTCTGTCCTTTGTTCTCCAGAACTTAGCCTACTTCTCTACCACGAGTCCCCAGAACTTAACATACCCCTATAATCTCTTAATCCCATGCAAGTTTTCAGACTTCGAAATGTTTACCAACTTATTATACCCTGAAAGAAATAACAAAAGTGCAAATAATGGCACAAACCAAACCCATACCTAAACAAGTTACCAAGCAGGGAATTTTGAGCTTTCTTATCCAACAGGGACCTCATATAAATCAACCTGAAGACTTCTTGCTCAGTAATTAATTAGGAAGTAGGACCAGAATCATGTGTTGCCTCACAGGATGGGGCAAGAGAAAACAGAATCACTGGATCTTTGTTCTAGAACACCTTTTTAAAAAAAGAAACATTTTTCCTCTGTTATTTTGCTCTTGAGCTCTACTACACTACATCCAGCAAAACACTGCTTTTATTTCCTATGGTGCTGCTCACTGCTATGCCAACACAAATAAAAACAAAGGTACTTATATTCTGATTCCTTGAAATGGATATTTAATAATTTCTTGTCTGTATAGGATGCTTTACCCTTGTAACTACATAAAATATAAGGATCATACTGAGTCCAAAGTGGAATTTCTGCCTCTGTTTATCACATGAGAAAAATCCCGGGTGATTTTTTTTTTGCAGAGATCTGCAATGAATAATAATCTGTAGGAAGGGCCCTAATTGGCTGCAAGATCCTCTGAGACTGTTTCCGAGTTGGGGAGGAGATACTTCCCCTCATGTTTGCCCTTTTCTAATTCCAAGCATCCAGTTGAAATTCAGGTTTATGAGGTGCGAATGCTTTCTATTATTCTAGATTTTCACATCTCCCTGCTTCCCTCAGTCAGCTCAGTGGCTGTGGCCTAGAAAATGCACATAGGCTCCAATGACTGGCAACTTTGATCTTCTGAAGCTGTTTAGTACTAAATACAATATTCATGTTTGGGTAAAACACGGTTAAAGGAACAAAAATAAAATCCTTCCTTTTATTTATTTCAAAATGGAATTCATACTTCATTTGTCACACTGAATTGAATCACTTTTGTTTTTTTAAGACTTCTTTCAATTTGAAGACAAAATATTTCCAAGTAGACTAGTCTTTGTTGTAAAGCAGCTGGATACTTTGTGCCATTTCTACATCCATTTTTTAACTACAGCATCTTCAGCGATAACAGGAATATACTTGACTTTTGTTTTTATTATTACATTTGGGTTGCAAATGAACTTCAACCCAATGATGCCAAGAGTGCCTATTTAAAACCAATGTTTAAAGTAGACTAGATGCAAAAAATAAACCAAAAATATACTACTCTATTATAAGCAAGATTATTTTCCCTTTTGTTTTGATAATTAAAATATTTTATTGGTTAGTTTCATTTGGGAGGGGGGGAAGACAAACCACCAAGAAAAGTTCTATTTTCCCTACTGCTATTCCAGAGATTAACACGAAGTTAAGAGTAATTTTGTTAGAGCTTTCAATAGTCTTTCACTGAGGCCTTAGTATAATGGTATTTAACTAGTGGGCATGTGCAAATAAAACATTTTTGAGTTTCTGCACAACTGTGTTCTATATTTTAAGCTTTTAATTCTGTATTAGGCATATATTTACATACTTATACATATAGTATTGAGCTCTATAATTACATATAATACCTGCATATGCAAGTATTTATACACACACAATTATACATGTAATAATACACACTAAATATACTGTCCTTACAAGATATTTTTAAAATACGCCAGATAATATCAATACGATTGCTCTGAAAAAAAGTGAAACGGAATTAAGAACTGTAGGGACTCATTCTTCTAAAACAGAAAGTCTTGAAAGGTGAATGACAAGTTAACTCACACGATGTGCCTGCTAAATTTAACAGAAACACCTAAATTTTTGAGTGTTGTAGGGCAAGTAATTGCAAAAGAAGAGAAGGAACTGAAAATCCTATTTCCTAAAAACGAGGCAATTCCTGCCTAGTCTAAAGTACATACTCCTTTTTAAATGTCAATATCCGAATAACTCTTTCCTAGTTGTGAAGTCATTTATCCCTCCCAATCAGACCATAGGGCTTCCAAGAGACAAACATCCATCAAGTACAAGGCTGTTTACTGTTCATTTATTCAGTACCTTGAAAAGTGCCATTCTCTGTGCTCTGATTAGTCATAATTACCTGACCTATAGACTGATGAAATGATCAGCAGAGTACAAGATGAGCCCTTTTATGAAGCAAACGTATAAGAACTTTAATATCAATAATACAGATGAAATCTAAACTAGAACAACATTACTAGCAAGTAATATTTTAAACCACTGCCAGTTGTGATACCCACAAAAAATAAGTTGGGTTGGACTGGAAGTGAGAACAAAAGCTCTGCTCCCCATTACTTCACTGCAGCTAATAACATGCCAGACTCTCTACATTTATCTCTTGCTGTAATGCTGTTCCCATAAGGAAATCCATAGGCAGAGCTGACAGAAGATTCCTTGGCAGTGTAACTTCTTTAGAAATGCCAACCAGCCAAAATCAAAAGACAGAAGACACAAGACATTCAGGTGGATGTTCAAAAAATACCCATGAACCTACCAATACCTTTTAACAGACAATAATATTTGTGTGTAAATTATGTGAGATTTACTATAGATCCATTCATTAAAATTGAAGGATTACTATTTCCACGCACACAGTTCCCAGATAGATTTTATGAAAGCTAGAGCTTCAAAATTAATTTTGAAATAAAAATGAAAAAAGTTAAGAATCAAACAGCAAATATTGTTGTTTGCCAAGAAAACCCAAAGCACTGATTTTTTCCTAATCATCTAAAAAAACAAGTCCAATATAAAACATTTTTCTATATCTTCTTAATGCAACACATAACAAGCATCAGTGAAAACACTGCTTCAGTCACTTAAAGATTTACACAGTCTGTAATATGGTTGACTAATAAGATTCTATTATAGCTACTGACTGAATACATCCAAGAGGTTTGGTTTTTTTTTTTAAACTTGGAATAAGATCAAAATGCTTACAGATTTCAGATTGCTATTAGACACCATAATTATATGCTAAACTAATTACAACTAAAGCAAAACCTGATTTACAACTAATTAAATTTTATTGCACAAAAATAAAGCATAGTCCTTATTTAACACAGGGCACAGCTATAAATGTTTACGAACTCACCAGTCTGTGTGTTTATTTCAAGCAAAATGTCTAGGTCACACTGACAAAGCTGGAACATGGCATGATTTGGACAACAACTAGCCAGCTTTATGAAGTCATTCATATGCAAGACAATAAAAATCAGACCAACATTCCTAAAATTGCTGCTTATACTGCTAAGAAGCAAACCTAAATGACAAATTCCCCATTAGCATCCTGTTTCATTTTCATATAGATCTTCACTGCAGTTTTACAACAAGGATCAGGTTTAAATTTCAGAAGTAGATAAGCAACTTAGGAGCTTAAGTTCAATTATCAAGGCTTAGAGCTAGATCTTTTTTAAAAGCTTATTCAGACCTATAAAGATGCTGACAGGGAGCTTCCACCGAATATGAAGTTAGATATTTTAGTTTAAAATCCCACTGCTTGTCCAGCTCTTATATGGCAACAGTATTTTTACTTTTAGCAGAACACTAGCATGCTTGTACAAGCCTAAGTAAATAAATCAATGCTTCTAGCAGAAGAGAGCAAAGCAAGGGGATTTAGACATCAAGAAGGAAGGGTGAATATGATCTCAAACAGCAGAGAAAACGGGAGGTTGAAAGAACCAGCTGCAATCACCAGACACTGAAGTTAAGCAGGAACAGCCTAAAGCTTTCTCGTGGTTTTACAGACACTTTACAGAATACTGAAAAATGTTGTTCTCATTTTACTATTACCAAGATATTTCTGCTGAGTTTATAGCTCTGCTAAATTTTTTCCTGCCCTCCTCCCGTTAGGAACCAAGGGCACCACTACCATACCAACATTTGCTTGTGTGCCTGTTGATCTTGTCACAAAATCCTAGATTTCCTAACAAATGCGGCACAATTTAGATATTTTCTCAATGTAACAATTTATGTGATAATTTAAGATTTCATTAAAGAATTAAAAAAAACCAAACAGTAAATATCCTTCACAAAAATAAAGATAATCTCAAAGGCTCAAAACCTAAATGGAAGCTAAACTTTCATGTGCTCCACTTCAATTCTGTCCCATCCACTCCTATCAATCACACAACCTCCATGTGTAAAATGGCTGACACTGTCCACCCCTTCAAATCACGTACCTCTAAAACCAGCTTCCTACTAGAAATGTCTTGTAAGTATATAAATGCTTTAGGACACAACAATTATGAGAAGTACCTTGCCTCCCCTCCATCATGTAAGACTTCTCATCAGATGGCACAAGCAGAAAATGACAGAACGGAATAGCGAGGGCATGGGGCTAGCATTTAAGCAATTTTATGAGCAGCATAGTTGATTAACCCTGGTTTGCTACAGATATCTCTAGTCTTTTCTTGTCTCTCCATATAGCTCATGTTATAGGGAGCTCTTAAGATGTCTCCCCTTTACCAAGCCACCTGGACTCATAAACATTATGGGAACTCAATGCCTTTGGAATCTTTTTCTGACTCTCATATTTGTTTGAAATTGGCTAACAGGTTCAAATTATTACAGCAGGACTGATGCACACATGGTAGGATCATGTAAACTGTGTTTCGTTAGAAAACCCAGCTAAAAATATAGAAAGAAATAATGAGCAAAGGGAAGAATAAAGCAGATGAATAAAGGAAAAAAAAAAAAGAGTAGATATTTGAGAAGCAAAACATCCTACAGAATGAAAAACATGAGGAATAGGAAAAAAGAACAGACAAATATGAGAAGAAAAGCAATCACTTAACTGCTTCAGTTACACCTATGCATTCTACATGCATATGCTTCCTATGTTTTATCACATTTCACTAAAAACATGCTGGTTTTGTCTCAGCAGAAGAAAGGCATCTAACTATTGAATAAGCAGGGAAGTTAATAAAGCAGATATTCTGAAACAGTTTTATGCATCAATGCACTTGTATAACAATCTTTTAAATATAACCATGATCCCCTCCCTATTGAAGATTTTCATCAACTTGGTTCAACTTAAGTTATTTGCAGCAGCCAGAAACCACAAGGGGCTTGCTACCTTAACTTTAATTTCCTAAAAAATGTTTACTTTCTTCCAGATGGCAAGATTAAATTATATAAACACTGTCAGCAAGTTGAATCCTCAAATGTATTCATTTTCACCACAGAAGCTTCAAAACCATCTATAATTTTGTTACTGATGTTTGGAAACAGCTGTAGCTGACATGGCTATGTGTTGTATATATCAGTGTTAAAGGATTAAATATTCTTAACCCCCAATGGAACAAACCTGCTCTATTAGCAAGACGTAGCGTAAGGTATGTCAGAGACTATTACTACAATAGAGATGTCTTATTAGTTCATTGATAAACAAAAAAGGTTAAAAATGCTGTATTTGGCTTTCCTCTGGAGAAATGCTGGGCTGGAATTTGAGACACACTGATATTTTTAAATAGCACATGGTTTGAGGGACATACTAAGCTCATTTCATGGCTATAGAAAAATCTTTTTTTAGATAATTTTATGCATTCTCAAAATAATGACATCACGCAGTTCTACAATACAAACTTCAAAAAAAAAAAGTATCTTTTATGTTCTATTGTCTGTGTGTGCTTATATAAAAAAAACCCACAATTTATACACACGATGTATCGTATGAGTAAATCAAAGTGCACACTTATGAATAGCCTTTCTTGGGAAGGGTGCTTGATGTGACTGAATGCCCCAGGTATGTTACGGAAACCAAGAACCATGCTGATCGGTGAAGATATCAGGAGCTACAACCAAGTGAGAAAGGTCAGAGGCCAGGAATCAGTTGCAAAGCTGTCTACTTCAGTCTTACGGTTAGAGGACTGATGAATGAAGCGACAACTTACCATCATTAGGAAAAAAACAAGTTGTCCAACGCAGCCAGGAAGGAAGGTTGGCCGTTCCACTTTGCTGCGACAGACACCTACCCACTTGTGATCTCAGTGGGGCTGAGGGAGCAAGAACAGCTCCAGCTTTGATTGTGAATAGAATGAAAGACAGCATCTTTATAAAATTAACTTACATGGATTAAAGAAATTAATAAAGCTGTGGCTTTTTATACACACACTCTACACATACACACTTTCTGTACACTGAGCACATAGACAAGTCTCAAAGCCCTGCTCTGTACACATTCCTGACCCTACTATTTCATGGCATTTTCACATAAAGGTGAGTAGAAGGTATTTATAAGTAAAGTTGCAACTTCCTTGTCTACGTTTGTTTACAAGAATCGTCTTCATAAAAAGTGCCCAATCCTAAACTGTCCACCTCAATGAGCACCTTCTCTCCAGCTTGAATGAGAGCAGAGGTAGGTCTCGCTGCTATGGAAAAATGGGAAGTAGAAGAAAAAACTGCATATGAGCAACATGATTCCTGGTACCTTACTGGACTGTGGTGGGTTGACCCTGGCTGGACACTAGGTGCCCACCAAGCCACTCTATCACTCCCCCTCCTCAGCTGGACAGGGGAGAGAAAATATAATGAAAGGCTCGTGGGTCCAGATAAGGGCAGGGGGAGATCACTCACCAATTACCTCCATGGGCAAAACAGACTCGACTTGGGGAAATTAGTCAGAGCAGGGTAATGAGAAATAAACCCAAATCTTAAAAACACCTTCCTCTCACCCCTCCCTTGTTCCTGGGCTTAACTTTACTCCCGATTTCTCTACCTCCTCCCCCCAGTGGCACAGGGGGCTGGGGAATGGGGGCTGCGGTCAGTTCATCACACATTGTCTCTGCCACTCCTTCCTCCTCAGGGGGAGGACTCCTCACACCCTTCCCCTACTCCAGCGTGGGGTCCCTCCCATGGGAGACAGTCCTCCATGAACTTCTCCATCGTGAGTCCTTCCCACGGGCTGCAGTTCATGAACTGCTCCAGCGTGGGTCCCTTCCACGGGGTGCAGTCCTTCAGAACAGACTGCTCCAGCGTGGGTCCCCACAGGGTCACAAGTCCTGCCAGCAAACCTGCTCCAGCGTGTGCTCCTCTCTCCATGGGTCCACAGGTCCTGCCAGGAGCCTGATCCAGTGTGGGCTTCCCACTGGGTCACAGCCTCCTTTGGGCATCCACCTGCTCCGGCGTGGGGTCCTCTATGGGCTGCAGGTGGATGTCTGCTCCACCATTAACCTCCATGGGCTGCAGGGGGACAGCCTGCCTCACCATGGTCTTCACCAGGGGCTGCAGGGGAATCTCTGCTCTGGCACCTGGAGCACCTCCTTGCCCTTCCTTCTTCACTGACCTGGGTGTCTGCAGGGCCGTTTCTCTCATATTCTCACTCCTCTCTCCAGCTGCAGTTGTGCAGCAGTCTTTTTCCCCTCCTTCTTAAATACGTTATCCCAGAGGCGCTAGCACCATCACTGATGGGCTCAGCCTTGGCCATTGGTGGGTCCATCTTGGAGCCAGCTGGCGTTGGCTCTATTGGACACAGGGGAAGCTTCTAGCAGCTTCTCACAGAAGCCACCCCTGTAGCCCCCCCACTACCAAAACCTTGCCACGCAAACCCAATACATGGGAATTCTGTGAACTCTTGCAAAAATCAGATGATGAATTAGGGCTGCCCTAGAGAGCTCAGCATTTCAGCAGATCACATGGAGAGCTCACTGGTCTTAGTAATACCAGAGATATTTTCTCCTTGCAGATGGCACAGCATTTTTTCCTCTTAAATATTTCCTGAGGTACATTTTAAATTCAACATGTTTTCTCATTAGACTTTCATGTCTTCCCTTTTTCCCTTACTTTTCAATTCAGTTTTGGCTATTGCAAGAAAAGCTCTCCTGTTTGTCTGCTTCCACCCTCGACTGAACACTTCCAACCCATTTCAGAGGGTTGCATGACAAGGAGGAGTAAGAGACTCACCTTTTCCCCCTTTCGAGCCCCACAGTCATTGCCAACCCACTTAATTCCAAATCTAAATGAGATTTAAGATTTCATTTCCTCACTTTAACACATGAAGATCCAGGCTGTTCCTTTTGTCCCATCAATTTTGGGTACGCTCTGGCAGCAGACACACTGAAAGCAGTATTCTGGGGCATTGAAAGGAACATCGGCAGGAACAGACTGTTCCATCAATTTCGCCACCACTTTCCCACAGATGCAAGCTGTTCAGTGCCCTGCCATTGGGAGAAAGTTGTCCTGTGGCAAAATGCTATATAAAGTATAACCACTACGATAAAAAAAAAATTAATCTGCCTTATTTTAAATTTTTTTTTTTCACGTCTGACATATCACATCCCAACTGTAATGCACAGGAACAATCTGGAGGAAGAAACAGGATAGCAGAGTAGTGAAACAGGTATCTATAAAATTACTAGTTTTCTTTGTAAGTGTTTATATGCTTATATAATTGCTCGCATGCTGTATGAATAAGTAGAAATATTTTCTTAGTGACATAATACTCTAAAAAGAATAAGCCAGTGATTTACAAAGACTCGCTTTGTCTCTTTTCAAATCCAATACAACCCTATATCTCATGTATTTCTGCAATCTAAGGTAAAAAATGATGTTTACACAAAGTATTTTGAAACAGAAAAATGTAGACTCTGCAGAAGGCACAGGCAACCTGATTTACAAAGAAAACAGCATATAAAATGACCCCTGTATCAAAGTTAGAGCAGATGCACACTTGCAAGGTCACTCCACCAGCGCTGTTCAGACTAGGTCAGCTTTTGAAGACATATTACTTCAAGCACGCTTGTTACCCTGACACAGACCTCACAGGCATATGTCTACCTTCATACTAGACAGCTTAACTAAAATGTCCTTATTGCTTAAGAAGGACACAGTATCCTACACTGACAGTCCAATACTTACATACATGCACAGTAGCAATTTCAGTTGGCAGATACTCTCACTTCCAGACTTCTGAGTTACTAAAACAACCAACTAGCCAAGCACCTCAATTCCTCACCTTGGGAGGAAATCCTTCCATTTCACCGTGGGGACTGGGCTGCATCATTATGATTCACATGGGTGTCAGCAGATACAATCATCTCGGTCCTCAAATCTGGCGAAGTCTGAAAAACCATCTAATATAATTGCTTGGCATCAGTACCAGGACTGTACGACTTCTCCTGCAGCCCATTGCATTTATTAACCCCATGCCAACTGGGCAAGCTTTTACCTCCATCCTGAACACAGCCACTCCTTGTGCAATAGCAGTAAGAAACTCTAGCTCCAGTTCATCGTGCGGAGCGCAAAGCCCATCTAGGCACTTCAAAGTCTAAAACAAGAAATAACAACTACAATAGCTAACCAGGATCACTAGATATCACGTGTTTGCCGGAAACACGTATTACATTAAACATTTCAGCAATGCTAAACGCTAAAAACTCTACAATCAGACAGATGTTCTGTACATCACTTCAAAATAAGAAGTGCACATGGAAATGAGAAACCAGTAAAAAAATGACACTAAAAAATATGGAGAAAAGAATAAGGATTTAATTCAAACTGACATTGAGCCAGAGTAGCCTACAAAAGTTAAGCTGAAAGAGCCACAAAATAATCTAGCCATCCTTGCAGACAAATCAAAACCAACCATCTCAGACAGTACTGCAAATCATTAATTATCTGACAGTAGAAGAAAGAGAAAGGACATTTCTTAGAACTGAAATTCAATTTTCTGACTCTTTTCTGGAGGACAATGCATTCATTCCAGTGCCTTCTGAACAGTGACCCACAGACCAAAGCAATACGCAAAGCTGCAGTTCATGATTCACAGTTCACCATGGGCAAATGATTCTCTTCCTAAAGACAGCTTAAAAATCTTACTTTGCTAATCTTACTTTTCCAAGTTGCTCCAAGGACACTGCATAACTGAAATCAGAGGAAAGGTGATGGATGAAACATTCTGTTAAAATAAGCTGTCCTTAATTTCACAAAACACAGGAGACTTTAGAGACTAATGTTTTAAGCACTAAATGAGTATGCCTTTTTCATCTCAGTTGTTGTCTGAGAACTTTCTAAACATACAACGAATGCATCACCCGATCGGGAATT
This sequence comes from Platalea leucorodia, assembly GCF_965183815.1. Taxonomy (NCBI): domain Eukaryota; kingdom Metazoa; phylum Chordata; class Aves; order Pelecaniformes; family Threskiornithidae; genus Platalea; species Platalea leucorodia. The sequence continues at coordinate 49,479,811 of NC_138828.1, read as the reverse complement.
CTCAAAAGACGTTTTTCCCCTGTGGAACAATAATCCCTTCTGGTGAGCTGCATCCTCCATCACCAGCCTTTTCACGCAGAGGGGTGGAAGGGGGGGTGACAGACGCAGATTACGGACCTGAAGATGCTGAGCTCTGCACACAATCTTCCCCTGGCTCCAGGGGAGTACCACTGAACCGGGAGCTCAGCCACCTCCACCCAGCCTCTTCCATCCCAGCACAGCTCAGCCACTGTTTGAAACCAGGTTAACATTAACTACTCCAGTGAGTAAACTAGTAAGAGAGGGTAAAAAACCAATTAGGACTCAACAATACGCACATAGACTAGAACAACACCTGTTCATCCTGGGTTCACAAGACAAAAAGGAGAACAATTCCAGAATTATCACTGTTTTATGAGACAACACAGTTTTATTATTCTTTTGAATAGGTAACTCAGACTGGTTCATGGGTGGAACATGCTGCTCTACATCATCATCTTTTCTTTCGACACTCCCTTACAGAGAAGCATGCTCAGGCTTCAAGTATTGTCAGTATCTTTACCTTTCTAACGTGTCCTTTCCTTGATAACTACCTCATCTATGAGACAACATCAAAATTCTCTTAAGTTGCAACTATAAATATAAAAGCAAGCTTGTGAAAGAATCTAGAAAGGGAACCTGTTGTGGTTTAACCCCAGTTGGCAACTAAGCACCACACAGCCACTCGCTCACCATCCTCCCTGCAGTGGCATGGGGGAGAGAATCGGTGGGGGCTGGGGGGGGGAGGGAAGTAAAACCCATGGGTTGAGATAAAGACAGTTTAATAGGACAGCAGAGGAAAATGAAATAATAATAATGATAAAAGAATACACAAACCAAGTGATGCACAATGCAATTGGTCACCACCCACTGACCAATGCCCAACCCGTCCCCGAGCAGCGATCGCTGCCCCTTGGCCAGCTCCCCCCAGTTTATATGCCGAGCATGACGTCATACGGTACGGCATAGCCCTTTGGCCAGTCTGGGCCAGCTGTCCTGGCTGTGCCCCCTCCCAGCTTCTTGTGCACCTGGCAGAGCAGGGGAAGCTGAAAAGTCCTTGACTTAGTGTAAGCACTGCTCAGCAACAACTAAAACATCAGTGTGTTATCAACATGATTCTCATACTAAATCCGTAACACAGAACTATACCAGCTACTAGGAAGAAAGTTAACTCTATCCCAGCTGAAACCAGGACAGAACCTAAGAAATTCTTTAAAAATTTATTAAAGTTAATTATTTCTTACTACTAGTAGATTCTAAGTCATATAGAAATACCTTCATATAGTTGTTAATGCACATTTTTATACTTTTGAGGGAATGAGGGGAGATAAAGTTTAATTTTATACTCATTTTAAGTGTGATCTATGCAAATCTGTGAAGTCAACTACCTAATAACAGTTCTGTAACACTAAAACAACAGACTTCTATTACCCAAATTAAGGGATGTTCTCAGTCAGTGACTAGATACCAAACATTTCACCTCAATGACTTTTTTGTCTCTGGTTCATAGCTTTATAAGGTAAGATGCAACTAAGAAAGCAACAAATCTACATGCAGAAGGCACACTGTGCACCTTCATGGGAACATTTTTGAGACTACTTTAAATTAAGGCCATGTCCGTGCTACCACGTGCACTTAAAAACATTCACTGTTTTCACTGATGGCAGCAGCAAGGAACTCACAGTATTAAAATGTGTGAGCTGCCGAGACTGTCACCTAAAAACATTAACAATGTTGTTAGTCAGGACCTTGTTTCTTCAAATACAGCCAGCAAAGCTTTGCAAGGAAATTGAATCATACTGGAATCAGGAAGCAGCAGCGGTGGGTGATTTTCAAACCAAAGGAATTGAATGAAAATGTCTTCTGCTTTGAAGCATGGCCATATTTGAGGACGAGCAACTCAAAACCACAGCTTGACACATTATCTTCATTCTGTACAGAAGTATGTGTGACTGCTTCCAGAAAACTGTAAGACAAATTAACTCACTAAGTCAAAATTATGGGCAAGCCAAAAATAAGCCTATAAAGAATATGAACCATCTTCCATACAGCCTAATTAGAAGTCAGGTTATATGAGGGCTCTGCTCTAAGTTCTTGTGGTCCTACGAGCAAATCATCTTTCATTGCCTCAGTGTTCAGGTCTGTAAAATAAGGGTAAACTTCATAGGTTTTATCACACCTAATAAACTCCACTGGCAATTTTTATTCATGAACTACTGAAAAGGGTTTTTAGTGACAGTTGTGTTTCAACCTGTAACGACAGCAGTCATTCTGCTCTTACTGGGGGGAAACAAGCACACACGCGTTTAGTGGGCAAGCCCAGGATACCCGTGCATACAAGAAGAATCTGCTGAATTACATCAGAAACACTGTGCCACTGCCAACATGAGAAATAAGGATTTTTTTTTTTTTTAATCTATTATATTTAATTTTGGAACTGTTTACTTCGCCACATTATTTTCATTTTATATTTCTTCCCTTTTCATGTATGAAACCAGCCCTGTGTGATCCAGGACCACAACCTGATCCACAGCTCAAACTGGCAACAGTTCCTCAAGAGAGAAAGACAGAACTCTGATCCAAAAAGGGACGTGCACACTTAAACTCAGATTCAGGCTAGGAAGTGGGTAGCATCCCTCAGAAGCAGAAAGTGCCCACATTTTGCCTGTCCTAGCTTTTTAATATTATGCATTCATGTTGTAGTTACATGCTCACTTTAATCCCATATAATCCCTTTTAAAAGAAGTGCATTCCCAGCCTTCTTAGCAATTTCTTATTCCTAGCTTCAGCTACTGATTCCTTCCTCTTGCGTGCCAGCACTAGCAACTGTACTGTGGCACCAAGAGACAGTTTGCAAATTGAGCTAGCAAAGACTAACTCAAAAAAAGGAAAAGGAAAGTTAACTTTGGGGGGGTGGGGGTGGGGGGAATCTTTCAGACAGATAAATTCTGGCTCAGCCCAAAGGCGTACCAGTACTCGTATCAGCACCAGAGCAGTGGCAGGAACGAAGGAAAAGGACACTTCTGGCAGATTAAAGGAAGCTCTAAGTTCTCCCCTTCTCAGACGCATGCCCTAAGCGTCAGGCTGCAATGACAGATTCCCCCTTCTTTGCCCTCTTCTGATACAATGAATCTTTAAGTTCTCCATGGGAAGCCGAACAACTTCAACAGGAAAAAATAAAAGCATCAGCATCACAACCTATAGCTAAGTGATTATGACCTTCTCCAGGAAAAAACAGGAACTGAACTGTGCCGCCTCAAAACAGCAAGGCTGCTGCACAAGGCATAACCATAAGTCCATCACAGGATGCAGAATTACCTGCTGTCACATCAGCTGGTACTAAAGGGTAGGGTTAAAGTGTGAAAACCCCTGTGATCCCCTTATATATCCATGTCTGGAAGGAGAAATCGGTGGGCAGAGGGAAAAGCTACATAAATAGCTGCATCTCCTCTCTTTGCAACCCTGAAGCCCAGCTCTAAACGATCAGCAAAGACTTTGGGGAAAGCTGCATTATGAAATACAGTTCTCTTTCAGGTTTGTTTCGCAGACAAAACAATCAATTCCAGGTTACTCTTTCCTTGAAAACTTCAGAGAGGCACAAACCACCAACACAGCACTGATAGCACTGACACTATACTGACAACATCTGTTTGTTTTTTTTTTTTAAAAAAACTGAATACAGAAATGCACGGCCCAGAAAAATCGGCCCTCTCACGTTCTCTATAAACAAGTCTTGATTGCTGTGACATCCCTTCTGCTGCTGGTTGATCTCCTGGAGAATGACTACAATTCGATTACAGAGCAAGGGAATCTCAGTATCACTGCTTTTCCTTCTATAAAACAGTATATATGAAAAAAAAAAAAAGCCATGTGGCCATACTGTATGCATGCACACATACAGTTATTGGAGGGGAAAAAAAAAAGAAAAAAAGGCAGTCTTGTATTTCAATTTCCTCTCTTTTATTTATGGTTTCTCTTGGTTATCCTAGTCCCAAAAGTTTTCTGCTGTGATGCTGAGTATGAAACAAAGCAATTCAGAGAGGAAAAACATAAGTTGCAAACCCATTTCCAGGAACTCCGTTTCTCCTGTAGGTGTTTCTAATTTAATAAGCCAGGAAAATGTAGATGGTGTGCTACTCCCTTTTTTAAAATGATAAACTGAAAAGGCAGTCCTATCCTCCTTACATTCCTGCCCTGCACCTACCACTACATGGTGGCTGCCTGCTGAACTGACTCAGTGAGCTGACTACCAACCTGGTGAAAAAATAAATAAAAATTAAAAAAATAAAAAGTGTTCTGAACGGTTATTTCTAAGATATACTGCTGCTCTGAATTCAGTATATGGCCAAGTAAACAGCTGAGCTTATACAAGGGAGAGGGCAACAGAGCGGAGGACAGGCTGTAAAGGGTGCAGGATGGCAATTTTTTCTTTTTAAAGGAAGTACTGGCAGCTTATGAAGCTTAAAATGTTAATCAAACCAAAGCCTTACTGTTTTTTAAGACAGTTATGAACCACCATAGAGGAGACAAAAGAACAAGCAGCTCCTGCGCTTGTCACACAAAAATCGTACAACCCATTTTCTGGAAGTAGAAATTGGTATCTAACAGTCTTTTTCAGCCATCAGGGAGAAATATAATAGGGCTGAGTGAAACAGTCATGCAAATGGCACAGTAAAGGAGCAAGAAGAAAGATTAAGACCAAGCTTTTGGAATCCCTAGTACTTTTGATTTGTAGGATACAAAATCAAACTAAATACGTTGGTAATGTTATGAGAAAAAAAAGTCTACAGCTATTGTCTACTTAGATTTTTTTTTTTAAATATCGATGAGCTAGAAGAGTACTAATAGTTAAAGGCACTTAAGCCAATTTTCACACATTTTCTAATTTAAAATTCTTTTAATTACATATAGGAAAAATACTCAAAATAGCAGTAGATACAGTGCTTATTAGTTAATCTGTTTATAATGAAATAATGTATAAACATTTTTTCCCCGAAACAATACCAATCTAAGCCAGAGCTTAAAAAATATATATGAAAACTTCTACATATTTGCAGCAACATTCATTTCTAATGTGCAGTTCATGTATGTTAATGTAGAAGTCAAGGTCTTATTTAGATGTGGGGATAATATCCAACCTACAAATTGATGATGAAACAACAGTTTGGAAATATCTATAATGCGATTTCAGTTATAACATTAAAAAAATAAAGCAAAATTGAAAATAATTATTTTTGTTCCAGTTAAAGAAACCCTTAACATCCACACTATTTTTACAATGCTCTCATAGCTGTTGATGCAGTTTTGGTTGAGGCAGCATGTATGAAATCCAGTCTGTTTAGCTTAGATCACTAAACTGAGCCTACGCTTTAGGCATCTCACAAAGCAGCACTACTGCAGTAAGTGTCCAACTTTCAAAGCAATGGAGGGAAGGTCATGACATGCCTTAAAGACCTTCACAAAGATAGCCCATTTGGGTGCCTAACCTCAGGCAGACAAGATCCCTTGTACGCTGTTTCATTTATTTTCCTCCATTGAGTGGGTATGAAACAGAAGCACTGCAGAAAAAGTGCTTCATAAGGCACCTGCCTTTAGGTTTCAGTTAACTGCTTGTGCTCAGTGGACTACAGCCCACACCGTTTCCAGTTCAGGGACCTAATTGTTGTTCAATTCCATGTTAAGTAAATGCTTTAAAGTCTAATCTATAGATTGTAAGCAGTTTTACATCAATGTGATATCTGGTGACATAGCTTCAGTTTAGGCATTATGTGCTACATGTAAGCAGAATCTCTTCACATCCAAAAAGTTGGGAGTTAGTGAACAATTTTTTTTATTATTTCATTAATGTTAAAAAGAACAGCATTGTAGCTTGTTACTCTTGTCCATTCTGTAACAAGCCACATGAAAAAAATTAACTTTAGAAAAAAACTACAAATCTGAGCTTCTCATATCAAGTCAGTTAATACCATCTTTAATCCAGTCTCATAATAAAAACCTCAACAAAAAGCTGTTAATCCGGGTTCCATACATGATGTTGCCCATAAACAGTAATGCTAGCTATTGTGCACTTAATATAAACCAGTAAACTTAAATTCTGACAGGTTAACATTGTGTAATAATTAGCAGGTGTGTGTGTACTAAAATTAAGCTAGTTTTTTTCTTTCTTAACATTTGAATTAATTTTATCAAGTTTCTAGTGCAGGGCAACTTACTGCACCTAAGAATGATTCTAGAGGTTGAAACAAGTGCTGAAAAGACTTTTTAAATACAGTGCTTTTGTGATTAACGTATTAAAAAAAGAGCTGACTTCCAAAGGTGAAATAGCTCTTTTCAAGAAATACCTTTAAGTTTCTAACATGGAAGGTCCTCATTGTGCTTGTCCACTCCCACAAATCCTCTTGATGAGTTAACAGGTACTATCTTATACAAGCAGGGTGGATAAAAACTTACCCCTACAACAGGTTATAAAACAGTAACATCAGTTAATTAAAACTGATTAAAACAGAAATACTATGATTTTAATTCTAAGCCCATTAAACTGAACTATTCTTGCAAATGCGGTCAATGGAATTAGCATCGGCAACACTGAACTCAGATGCGATGCCCAACTAGTAAATCCAACATCCCCAAGAAGGATTGCAAGGAGTGCAGCCAGGAGGCGTGGAATCGCAGAGTAATTTAGGTTGGAAAGGACTTCTGGAGGTCTTCTTGTCCAAAACCCTGCTTAAAGCAGGTCTAATTAAATGAGGTCTGTGCTAGTAAAAAGTCTTAACCTCTAAATCAGGAAGCTGGAAGCAAAGCGCTTATTGGGAACCTCCCAAGAACACGTCCCCAGTCTTAACTGCAGAACCGTGCCCAAGAGTTGTTTGGGGGAACATGAATTGGTACAGATCAAAACGCTCTAAGGAGGCTCTTTAACAAGAGTTAAGCCATATAGATGATTGTGTCCCAGCATGTGGGAAAGTTACAGCACAGTGTTTAATACGGTAGTATAGGCATAACCTGATCATGCCCCCTCTTGGACAAGTGTGCTCTTTTGTGTGGTCCAGCAAACAGTCATTGGACTGGCTTATTTGAAATGCTGGGGGTGGGAGTGGAGGGCTGGAAATTACCTTAAACACATTGAACAATAAGGTCTGACTGAGGAGCAGAGTGCAGTCAGACTGCTCAATGCTTTATGGTCTCTCCGTAAAGACTGAATGGTTCATCAAGTCATCTCTAGCCAAGTATTTACTGAAAAAACACAATGCAAAGGTAGACTTATATCAAAGGTTATGGGCAGGGTGTGTAATCCCATATAAGGGAAAAAAAAAGAGGAAAAAACATGCTGATTATTCTCAAACTCTCCTCATCTTAAACAGACTATCCTCCGAAAGCAATGAGCCTAAGCCTATATTCCACTAATCACAGGCACAATGCTTATTCACTACACAATCTCATTGAAGTCCCTGGAACTACCAACTGAGTAGATTATTTAGAGATTTGCAGAATTAGACTCAACAACAAACACATCAAAACCACCCCATTTCCTATTTCTGTCCTAAACTCACACTTAAGAATTCAGAAGCTGAGTTCAAGAAAAACTGTATGCCCTAAAACTCACATGATAAAAAAATAATACTTGTAGTTTAATGAGAAAAACTGAGGTACTCCCAGGTAAAAAAAATTAAATGAAGTAGTCTTGTATTTTCTGCTTTCTTTGAAAAATAAGACTTTCAAAAGAAAAATCAAGATGATTCTACCGGCATTTTAACTCTCCCTGGATAAATAAAATCTGATACAATAACGATCACAGCAAAGCAACCAACACAAAAGGTTGCATCAAATAAGTAAATAGAAAATATTCTGCCCTAGATTGTTGAGTGAATTTGAGCGAGTGTCACCATTTTGACTGAATGAATTTGTTACTTTGGACCTCAGGAATTCTACTTCCTGATGACAACATTTTATGGGGAGAGCAGGGGGGAACATCACCTTTTTTAATGACAACGTTTAAAATCTCTAAAAGAGTTAAAACATCTTGTTTCAAAAAAAAAAATGCTTACATAAAAGACTAGAAGACCTTAAATTTCTATTACTAATTCTGCACTGAATAAGTGAGAGTTGACTTATGCAGCTAATACTAAATTTAGAAATTAAATACATGTCCATATTGTATGCAGCCTAGCTGGAATTCACTAGATTAAACATACTAATTAATTTGGTCATGGTGTGTTTTGTATTATAATTCAGCATTTATTTATGAGGCCGACATATTCAGTTTACTGAATTTAATGACTGCACTGTTCTTAAACATATCATTAAAAGTGCTAACATTTGTATCATTAACCCTGTATCATTCCACAATTCACATAATTTTATCAAAAGAATAATATAAGCGTCTATACATTTTTAAGCCACTTAAAACATTTCTAAATATAATTATAACTATTTCATGCTAAGTAAGAGTTGATATTCCATTTTCACTCTAAGATATTCTTCACTTGAGAGAAAATAAAACCCCAGCTTTTCTGACCACTTATTACTTTTAAGTTTCCTGTAGAGCGTAGTCATTCATAGATGTATTTCTGGGTTATCATACATTTAGATAGATTGCTACCTCTTATTGACTGCAAGAAATATGTGAAAGATGAGAACAGGCCACAAACATGAATATTTCATTACAAGGTGGGTCTTGTTTCGTGGTCTAATAATACCCAAATGACTGAAAAACTTTCTGAAAAGTGACAAGCATTTCCACTCCCAGCATTCCCTGAGATGTCACTATGGACCTCAGACCCTAAGTGTTTCAGGGGTTTGTCGACACCTCCCGACATATTGGCCTCTGCTGAAATCACACACTTCTGCAACTGTCAGATAAACCAGGGGAAAAAAAAAAAATCCCCCTATAATTTTGTACTGTAGTGCTTACTAAGTCAAACTGTACTGAATGGTCAACGCATGTATGCACACACACACACATATATATTTTTAAAAGCTGCCAGGAAAGCTTTTCATTCATCTGCCAGCAATTTATATCAAAATCAAATTATTATTTTTGACGATTAGACAATTAAAAATGGTGTGCATGTGTATTACCATTGCAAGCAGCAAAGCAAGGTATGAAAAAGAATCCTTCCCACCATCTATACAATCTCACTCACACAGAGTCATCTCTTAAATCAGGCCCAAAACAAAAATCAGAAACTATAATGCTAAAGGGCTCTCTGTTGCCCGAAGTCTTAATTTTCTAACTAGTTATGGATGAAGGGAAATCAAATTTGAAGACTTATCTTAACAGCTATCAGTCTGACTTACCAAATGCAAGCTAGAACTCCCTAGCATTCCCAACTATGTTTTTATTTGTTTGGTCTAAGCTCAGACAAGCATTTGTGGACACCCAGTATTTCCAAAGTTCCATCATTACTTTAAAAATGTAACGTTTCTGCCTTGCAAAATGGGAACAATGGTGAACAAATGGCAGTTTAGTAACTGCTGCCTGAATGCTAAAACTTCCAATGACTTTGCTGCTAAAGCAATACACAAATGCTCACAACTTGCAACCAAAAGTTCAACCAGCTGATTTGTTGGAATATCAAATCATTCCTTGGTTCCGGTTGTGTAGGTTTGGACGATGCCACTCAACCTTTTGACACTGAAATCAAGAATATCTCTTAAGGGACGCAGGGAGACAAAGAACTTTATATATTCAGTAGCGTGAATAAAGAATGTCTTTCTAAGAAAAATTTATTTAATAACATGAATTATTTTCTGCTTTGCCAAGTTCACTAACAGAATGAGATTTTTTTTCCTTTTAATGAAAAATAATGTCTGAGCCATGGCGCTTTTCAGGGGCACCAAAGCCTATTCAAATTAGTAATGTATTTTACAACAGGGAAAACGTGAACTGTGGACAAAAAACCCAAGAGTTAAACTGAAATCTAAATTGAAAGTGTTCATGAGCATAAGCCCTACACTACTTCTTCTGCAAGGTAAATGACAATGTCTTCTCGGAGGTGAGTAGAGCTATGCTGGTTTGCTTTAGCTGGGCCTGTCCTAGCTTCATAAACCTTCACGCTCTCATTCATAAAAACAAAACTACTCCACCTCAAGCTTTCTGAATGTATAGATGGTAACATAGCTGAGAGGAAAATATTAGCAGTACAATCTGGCTTTAGATTTTTGTTAGACAACTGTGATACTATTTAGTTTTATAAAGCTGCTCAGTGCTCATTAGTCTCATAAGTATTACATTATTAGGAAAAGAGATTTTTAAATAAATGAACAATTTACTGTGACAAGTAACATTTGATATTTTTGTGTTAAAAGATGTATTATTGCTCCTGTCATTAGATTGCAAACTTCTTGAGACAAGTGCTGGTCAGTTTATTTATGTGGCACTCTAAGCATAAAGTTTCAGTACAATTTCTTTAAAAAGGTCAGACAAACGTTCAAAGAATTATAATGAGAATGGATGAGGCCTTTGAAGGACGATGCAGTCTTTCATTTGCTAATCTAAAGTACAACTTATTAGCAATGATGATTTCTTCAACCACTACACAGTCACCCACTCCATGACCCAGACAAAGCGTATCAAGGGCTTCTATGATTTAGGAAACTATTGTTGTATTATGGTAAATCATGTGCTGATTACATTTTTTCCCCTCTAAAAATTCTAACATGCAGCTTTCTATTACAATTCCTGCCAAGAAAAATATTTTAAATCTGTATTTCACCAATTTTACCATTGACAAGGGTTTTCTTAAGACACTAAAAATTGTCAAGACTCAAATAAGGAAATAAGACATATTAGTTCCTTTGTATGCTGGTTTAACTGCTGTCAAAAAATTCTATTAGAAATTTAGCACAATGTTGGAAAATAACACCAGCAGCACTACTGATTTCAATACGACATGTTCCAAGTTCCACACCAACATTTGGTTGGATAATATTTGTTGTTTGTCTGAACATTTTTCTATGTTGCCACAGGAAAAATTAAAGTTGTAATATCTTAAGATTTTTGTAAACTGCTATTTTGCACTTCCGTAATTCGGATGCAAGCATACAGATCTAAAGGTTAAATTTTGAATTTAAAAGATTTATAGAATATAAATTTTAGACTGTCATTATAGAAAGATATTCTCCTTCCTTTTAAAATAAATTACTTGAAAAAGTAAACAAAGTTGGCAAACCTGTTTTGTACTAAAAATTTCTGCAATCATTCCAGTGTTTTGCCCGGGGGGGGGGGGGGAGGGGAACAAAAAACAGAGAAACAGAGACCCTATTATTACATAATGATAATCCATAGCTAGCACATGTTAACGTTCTCATTTTAAACATTTACCAGAAGTGTGTTAAAAAAAAAAAAAAAAAAAAAAACAGGAAAGTCAACAAAAATAATTGCACATCTTTCCTCATGTTGAAAACTGGTTTTGTTTTCTTTTGTACACGAAGATTGCATTTGCATCTGTGAAAACCTACTGTAAAACTAAACCAAAGTTGCTTCTATAACCTATCATGCACATTTAATATATGAAAAAAGATTTTAACACAGAGATACTACAGACTCCCAGTTCAGTAGTACATAGCAATCCAGGTAATTTGCTGATTTTAGTGGATTTGCAGGGTACATTAATTGGTGCTGAATTTAGTACAGCACCATCCAGTTTCTAGTTCACTGCTTTGCTTTCCGTATTTCTAAGCACTAATGTTTACATTTAACTTTTTTGCAGACACAAACTTACACATCAAGTACCAACAACCTCAATCTGTTACACAAACACAAATTGCAAAATTTAAAATAATTAGGTCAGATAGGCTTGAACTTACATGTTGGATTTCAGTCTAAATCAGAAAAGCATACCCACTCCTTTGCAAGACCCACGGCGCATATCAGCACAAAACAGTTCAAGGCTTAAACTACTTTTCTATCTTGTGTCATCCAAGCATCACCTTTGTATAAAAAGTATTTTACAACAAAAGTAAATATAATGTAGGATGCAAGTACGTATCATGCAGACAGACCTCCATCTAAGAAGGTAATTGGAAATATAGTTTGTGTTGCATTCTCTTTTTTTATAATACATTTAAAAGATTATTCCCTTTTTATTAATTAGTTCAGTAGCAGCTATTTCAGTTACAGTATTAAAATGAACCTGTATTGACAGTGTTTCTTCCACAGCAAAAGACTGAGCTAAGCGGTGTGGAGCCCTTCAGCCTGGTGTTCGTAAACATTTTGTAATTTTGTTAGCTTCTGATCTGCATAAGACCAGTAATATTTTTCTGCAATGACTCACCTGAAACATTCTGTATATTGTTTACATGCACACTTAAACTAGAAAACTCATGTAATTAATTCAATATGCAAACTTAAAAAACCTACTGAATGCAATTAGCATGTCCTGCAAGTAATACATAACTACAATTTGAATTGAAATCACTATCCTGATAATAGATGCACACACATAGATCTTCTAGAATTGTGTTTACTATTTTCAGAGGTTTCTCTCTCTTTTTTTTTTTTTTTAAATTTGGCCTTTTTTTACTTATTTTTCTCTCACTATTGAGAAATCAGTTTTTCCTGAACTTTAAATATTTATGCATCACACTCGGCAGTAGCGTGCAACCATATAGCATTGGTTAAGAATGAAACAGTGGTGAAGCTGAGACCAGAAGGCGCACAGAGGGAATGTGCAAGTATTTCAGAAGTCGAAACAAGCACTATCCTTGCTACTTATAAAAGCAAAAAAAAAAAGAATTAGCACATCTTTCATTACCTACGCAGGCAACATGCAGTAGATGTACACCTTGTCACCTGAAACTAGACTCGCGAGTTTTGATTTCAAACACTAAAGCTATTCTTCAAAATAACCTAGTGGACATTGTTGCAGCACATAGTGAGGCACAAAGACACTATCTGTGCATTATACCTGTCACTCCAGACTGTATGTGAACACCAATACCATAGTTTAAGCAACACCATTCAATATAGGTGTAGGGTTTTGTGTTTTGGTTTGTTGTTGGTTTGTTTGTTTGTTTGTTTTTCCTTCCATAAAAGCAGATCATTTTTTTTTTTTCCTAACTACTCTGTCGAGCTTCAGTCAGGCCACAGAAAGGGCACCTGAATCGCCTGACCCTGTGCTGAAACTCTTAGAAGCCGTAACACTTGTTTTGAAACAAATCACCTCTGGAGATGGAGCAGGCTTGCTATCAATCACTAACAAGTTAATTCCACATAATAAGGCAGGTTTGGATGCAGACTGATACATTGTGAAATGCTGTATCTAAAATTGATTAGAACAGCACTCAAAATGAATGCAGCTCTCCAAACCACTTCTTTGCTCAGAAACATTAATCTCAATTATAAGGAGAGCTTCATAATGGTAATGCTTGGTATGAAAAAAGTATGAAATAAATCAGGTTTTATAAGACACAGCAATTAATCAGTTTTAGAACTAAGAAAAGGAAAGGTTGTTAAAGCGGCACGTTTTTACAACGGTGCTCTTTAAAGCCTCTGTAACCTCCAAAAAATTAAATGTTTAGGGTTTTGTTTTGATTGCTCCACTGACAGTGTGGATAGCTATCCTAATTTTGGGTTTCTGATATATTTTACCACAAGCTAAATCTCTTTGCAAATACTACTACACTATTATAAAGTTAAGGCATTTATTTTAAGATCACAAGATACTCTTCAGCCTATAAAGAAGAATTGCGTGCAAGCATCCTGAAAAACCTTACTTATTTAACCAGTTAGCCTAGGAAGAAGAAAATTATTTCAAACCAAAGTCTTTATTATAACACACTAAAATTATTTCTGATAATTTTTTGTCCAGTTGATACCGCACAAACTTGCAAGAGCTAAAGTCACATTATCACTACATTTGCTAAAACAGTAAACCCAACAGTAAACGGTATTCATTTAATAGAACAGATTATACAGTACAGCTATTCTTAAAAGACAAGAATAATATTATATACATATGTTAATCTGATTAACAATCTCTAATCGGTAGTACTACAGTTCAAACCTGCCTCTAAATCGTACACAAGTGTAACATACTTGCATGAGATTTTGAAAAAATATTTTAAGATTTCTCTTCAAGAATTTTATATTTTCTTTTGTACACTGCCAGAGAGATGAGTTTTCTGTAACAGAAATGCAGCATTCAGTACAGTAAATGCAGTACCACTATAAAATTAAAAGTACTTCTGACCTGAAGCCTTAGTATAAGTCTCTGGTGTTTTCTTTTAAGTCTATATAGCACAATGCCCCTTCACGAACAGCACCTGATCCTCCAAGTTGCTGAGCACTCTGGGTTTTTATTGGGCCTAATCCAAAACTGATGCAAGTCAGTGGGAGTTTTTGCATCAATCTGCATGGGCATCAGTCTGCATAAGGCTCACTGATTTCAACTGGAGGTAAAGGTACTCAGTATGTTACTGAGCCGAGCCTACAATGTGTTAATTGTTGGGGCTAGGAGATGACAAAAACATACTTTCAGGTTGATTATTTCATCTTCTGATATTTTATGGGGTTCGTATTAAATAGCTGCTTATTAAAAGCAGCTATTGTGGACTGATTTGTAACTTTAAATCTAGTTTCTATTACTAAATCCTTTTTTCCTTTTTCCATTTGAACAGAGAATAATTACTCCTGGCTCAAAGAGATTTGACTGAAGTACCAGTCTTAACTTGCTAACTGGATTATGAATGTTATTCTGGATTTTTTTTTCCTCCCAATAAATATTAATCAAAAGAATCTTCTTAGCGTGGTCAAGTATTTCTTCTACCAAACAGTATCTTTCATCTCAGTGTTCACTCGTGTAAACTCATTTCACTTTTTAATCTGATGTATGCATCTAACACGTCAGTACTGTTGGCTTTTTTTCCTCCCCTAATTTACCAGACCATTGAAAATAACCCAACAAGTTCATAACCGCAAAGCTAGGAATTGTAAAATAATATTATTTTTCTCAACCTATTGTATTTTCCCCAAATTTAAGTGATATATTTTCAATATATGTTCATACCCATATAAGGCCCATTCTTCCTAACTATTCTTACATTACGTCAAAGTACACTTCATGAAAATCTTTCCTTACATACAATATTAAGCCAATCTCCTAGATATGAATGCATTAATAATTCTGAATAGCACTTGGATCATTTTTAGAAGGGAAGAGCAGCTGTATTTTTCATCAGAGAGTGTCTTTAAGTGTTTTACAATTAACTCTTCTGTAAGATAACTGACCGTAGACGGGCAATGTTTATATTGCAATATGCTCTTTACTAGACTGAATTTTAGGATGTAAGGATCCACAGAGTATCACTGTAACTCTTCAACGGAACGATGCAAAACACTTTGCATGAAAAAGTGTGTATAAAATGCAGCAGGTAACAGGCAAAGAAAACCAAACAAACATCCAACTAAAAAGGCTTAATGTAAAGGACACATGATATTTAGAAAGTACAAAACCAAAACCACTAAAGTTCTGTTATAAAAATTCATTTTAAATCTAAAAATTTAGATGAGCCTAGAACTACGTGATATCTTACAGAAATACCTTCTATTAAAACTTTTAACGGTGTGTGAGCACATAAAGATGTCTTTTTGTGTATTTTATCTTGCCACATTACTTTGCTTTAAAGCAGCTTCACAACATAAAACTTTTAAGTCCACGGAACAATGGACCTGCTTCCTACATCCACGTAAAGAAAAAAAAACAGAAATGTTGGTAATTTTATGAGGGAGACCACCCCTTTCTCTCCCAAATCACACTGACACACGGTTTCTTTTGGTCACCGTGTGTTTTCGCTGCATAGCACCGCTATTTTCACCACAATTTATTGACTACATCATTAAAGACGCTATCCTTGATGGTTTTCCTCACCAACCCCCCTCCTGCCAGAGCAGAGCAGGCGAAGCCCCGGCAGTATTTCCAGAGCGGCGGACCACCCGCTGGAGCCTGCCACCGCCTGCAGCCGGCTGACGAACGCCTCGCCAGAGGACGAGGCACGCGGAGGGGGAGCCCCGCGCACGCACGCACGCCCGAGGTAACGCCAACGAAGTTCACAACCCACCGTAAACTCACTGGGATGAGCTCTCGCCCCTCCGCCCTTGCCGCTACGCGCGCCGGACAGAAGTACGGACACTTCCATTTACCTTCCGAGAGCGACGAAGCCGACCCGGGAACGCACCGAAACTGCCGCGTCCCACCGCCGCCCCGCGCGGCCGGGAGCGCGCACACGCCCACCGCGCGCGCACGGCGGGGGGGGGCGGGAGAGCCCGCGCTGCGCCCCGGGGCGCGAGCGACCCCGCTCCCCCCCCCCCCGCCCCGAGTTGCCACCGAGGCCGCGCAGCGCTGCTGACAGACCCAGGCCCCCCCCCAATCTTCCGCGCCGCACCGCGGAGTTTCCTGATCAAGTTGCGCCCCCGGCCCCTCCCTCCAGCTCCCCCGCGCCCGCGCAGCCCTACCTGGGGCCGCGCTCCGGCCGCAGCCGCGCGTCCCGGGGCGCCCCGCGGCTCCCGCCCGCCGCCCGGCCAAGGTCCCGCCGGCAGCGGTGTCACCGCGGGGAGGGAAGGGCCGGCCGCGGCAACCCTCCGCCGTCCTCCGCGCACCGGCCCCCAGCCCGCTCACCCGCCCGCCCTCGGCCGGGGAGGAGGGCAGCGGCCCCGGCTCCCCGCTGCCGGCCGGCCGCCCCCTCGGGCGCGGAGCGGGGCACTTACCGCGGGCGCGCTGCGAGCCTCGCCGCCTCCGCGCCCCGGCAGCAGCGCGGGGGAGAGCGGCGCACGCCGGCACTTTGTCAGGCCGGGCGGGCGGGAGCGGAGGGCGGGCGGGAGCGGGGGGAGGGCCGGGGGCCGGGCGGGGGGAGGGCCACGAGTTGCTGCCCGCGCCCCCCGCCGCGGGGGCTTACGCGCCCCGCGGAGTTCACTTTCCCCGCCTCCGTCCCCCGCCGGGGCGGGCAGGGAGTTTGGCCCCTCTTGCCGCGGGAGGGGAGGGCGAAGGTGCGCGCACGGCAACGTGCCGGGCGGGGGAGGAGCGCGGGGAGGAGCCGCCGCCGCCAGCACCCACTTGCGCCGTAGCGCGGGGGACCCGGCCGAGGGCCCCGCCGCCCGCCCCCGCCGCCCCGGGACCGGGCCCGCCGGGTCGCGGCGCCTTCGCCTCCTGCCCGGCCCGGCCCGGCCCGGCCCGGCCGCCGCCCCCCTCCCCGCCGGCGGCGGCGGCTGGCGTGGGGTGCCGAGGCGCGGCGCGGCTCCCACGCTGCGCCCAATCAGTGCATCCGCGACGGCGGCGGTGATTTAGGGGTCATCCGCCAGCAGCACTTGAGGCTGATGAATGGCTCTTCGCAGCTTTCTGCCCTGATGAAGGTGTCTGCGTGCTCCTGATTGCAAACACTAATGAACTTACACGGCTTCATTACGCGCTCCCCCCTCCCGGCGGAGGCAGAAAGCTTCCGACCGCCGCGTTTTGTTTTCCGCGGGGACCTATTTACTGTTGCGAGGGGAGGGGAGGATTTTGGGGGAATAATCCGCGGCTCCCTGCAGCGCCGCTCCAGCAGAGCCGGCGCCGCGGCCGGCCCGCCCGCCCGCCCAGCCGCCTCGCCCGCTGCCGCCAGCGGGGCCGCCCCGCAGCCCCGCGCCCCGCCAGGCCGGCGGGGGCCGCCGGGGCTCCCCGGGGCTCCCCGGCCCGGCAGCCCGCCCTCGCACGGGCAGCCGCGGCCCCCCCGGCCCGGGCTCTGCCCCGCACCCCGGCAGTTCGCGGAGTTAGGCGGGAGCCGGTGCCGAGTGACCTGGTTACGGCTCAAACATCTGCTTTTAGAGCCGCTTCTCCCTCGCGTCCAAAGGCGCTTCTGCTTGTTTTTCTCCCTCACTCCTCAGCATCCTCTCCGCTCCGAGTGGTGGCTGTAACTTTTCACACGCTGAGATGTTACCTATCTATCTATCTAGGACCGCTCTCTTCTTTATTCCTTTATCCTTTTCTTTTAAACTCAAAGGCGTTTCTCACACGAGATGCGAAACGCTCGGGGAAGTTAGATAGATGAGCAGCTTTGAACGTTTAGCTGGCTACCCGCTGGAGTACTTTGCTTTCCCAAGCTCAAATTTATCTATCTGCCGCATCTCCGACTCTGCACTGAAAGGTGCGCGACTGCGTTCTCTTAAACGCTCCCACGGAAAATCCCTCTGCCCCGAAATGCCTGGAAATGCCCCCTCAGCACAGAAACGCTACCGCAGATGCTACCGAGGAGCGCTGCGAGGGGTGTATCGACGCTCCGTCCAGCAGTTTTACATCCTATGCCAGTGTCTTACCCCCGTGTTTTCCATTGCATTTGCACTTTGCTGGGCTCGACCAGAGAGGCAAGGTACCTGGGCACTTAAACTGTTTCGACAGTGCTGAGATCAGCAGTTCAGCATTACAGCAGATAGGCGCGCACACACACGCAAATCGCCAGCATCATGAAGCACCGTTCTGCAGCGAGTGTAATAGAAAACCACAAATGTTTGAAACATTTTTAAGCGGACAGCCAATGTGTAATTCATAATATTTAGCATACAGAAAACAAAACAGGTATTTTATAACGGAAATGACTTGTTTTCACCCCTAGGAAAGATGTCATATTACTAAGTAACTACTTTTAAATACAGGTTTGGAAAAGTTCTTTTGAAGATACCAAAACTAAACCAATGGGATGGAAATGAATAACCTGCACTGACTTTGGGGGTGCCTCTGAAGTGGTGGGGTTTCATTTTAAAAGGTGGGAGTCACAGAGCCCTCTCCAGGTAGAGTTCTGTGCAGGTAAGTGCCCAGACGACATAGGTAGAACTGGAATCGTCATGACCTTGTCTTTCAAATAAAATATCCTACAAAGGTTTTAGTCCTTATGAGACAGCACTCGAAGTGTGAAAATGCGAGTTGCACGAAATTCTTTGTTACAAAACATATATAGCTAGACAAACATGAATGATCTTAAACCTGAACTTATGCCAAATGCTATAATTGTTGTTGCAGGGTATGCAAAATAGCATTTCTGCTAAACTAAAAGCAAGTCTTGTAGAGTCAGGGCTTTACGTATGGTTTACTTCCTTTTGGCTTTTTTTACTTCTATGTCCTCTAACATAGAATTAAAAAGTATATTTTGCAAATGCAAACATACGAAGTGGTAGATTTTTGCACTAGTACTTCAGCCATTTGCATTACCTTAGCTAGTTCCATTCATCTAGTACTAACTTGAACTTTTTACCGCCTCCAAATATAGTGAGCTAAGATGCTCCTCTATTATAAATAGAAAGATTATATAATTTCTTCCTTGTGCACAGCCCACCGGATAAACAACAAACGTCAACTACTTATTAATACACATTTGAAGTTCAGAGTAAGTTATTTTCGTGCTCTTAACTTGAACATAACTGAAGGAGCATTACCAGGCTTACCGAAGTTTAATTAAATTTCAGCCTTCAGAGTTTAAACTAATTTGAAAAGTGTGCAGTCACATTTGTGTTAGAGCTTTGTAGGAAAGGATCTTCCTAATGTCAACTATTAAATGTGACTAAACTCTCTAAAATCACATTCCAGCCCTTCCTTACTCTTTTGGATTGCCAAGAAGCTTCCTATTTTAGTAGGGAAAGAACAAAAGGGTATGCATTCCTTATCGACTTAGAGAGACCTTTTTTTTTTTTAATGTGACTATCAGTAAATCTTTTTGGGCGGTAGGTGTTAGTGAAAGCAGAGAGCAGGACGTCCTCTGATGCAAGACATGCCGGCCTCTGCACTAATCTACCAGTAACACCGAAAGATGAGACAAATTCAAGACATATTGTCACGTTCTTGCCAAACTTCTTAAACTGCTCTTAATGTGTCCTTCCGCTCTTGAACGTAACTCGGGCTCCGCCAGCCTTATCAGCGCTTTCTGCTCCCAGGGCTCCGCGCTGTTTAGGATACTCGCGTGTCTGAAAATAACAGATCTCAAAATCTCTGCGTTGTCAAAGGTCCTTGATTTACAGCTCATGGAGGAAGAAATTATTTCTAACCACGCGTTTACCTTCGGGGTTAGCGGCACGATGCGGTTTAGCGCAGCTAGGTAGGGACTGCCTCTATGTGATGGAAACAACTAACAACGTTACCCTGCGTCGGGATGCTTCATAATCGCAATCCTAATTAAAAAAAAAACAAAACAACCAAAACAACAAAACAAAACCAAAACCAAATAAATGCTCCTTTCGACTCTTGCATCAGTCTTGCTGGCCGATCCTAACACGCCAGCAACTGTTCCCATGTGCTCGCTCCGCGGCTCCCGTTCCCGAGCGAGCCCCGGGAAGGGACCGAGTCAGCAGCTGCTCGAGTGGTCGCTCTGGCCAAACGCGGCGGCGGTGCCTCCCTTCCCTCCCCGCCCACCCGTGCGGGGCGGCGGCCCAGCCCGCGCAGCCCCCGCGCAGCGCCCGCGCAGCCCCCGCCGCTGGCAGCGCAGCGCCGAGCGCCAAGCGCGGCGGGAGGGAAGGTGCCCGCACCGGGTCAGAAGGTGACGAGCCGACCGTGACCACGCTCTGCCGTAATCCCGGGAGAAAGCCGCATCCCACCCACCCCCGCCTCCCGCTTTGGGGACGGGGAAACTTTGGGGAGAGGGAGGCGGGCCGCGCCGCGCCGCCGTCGGGGGGGAGCCCCCGTGAGCTGGGGGTGCGCCGAATTAATAACTGGGGGGGCCCGGGGGACGCATGGAGCTACGAGGCGAACACGCCGCGGCGACAGGCGCGCTGGCTCGCCAGGCTTTGCAGCAGCGTGCTCTGCTGCCAGAAGTAGATCGAGAAAGGCGCTTTCCCCGAGTATTGAATTGTGGTAAAATTGTAAAACAAATATTCTAATCTGATCACTGACAAAGCCATAAAATTAAATAGCTGTCTGCAGAGGGAAATATGTCTTAATTACCTTAATTAAAGCAAGATAGGGCCTTACACACATGCATTTTGAAGCCACTAAATGTACTGATTATCATACAAATCAACCTTTAAATGGGGGTCATGCTTTTCCACTACATTAGTTTGTGTTCCACTGCATAAAACAAAGCTATATGGGAAGCTGACCTCTGGTGAGGATGATGCACTTCAGCGGCACACAACTGCTGACCCTCTTCATTGGGTTCTTAGGAAAGAACCTGGAGGAGCTTGCATATGATTTGGAAAACAAAAATGCCTTTCAGACGGTGTTAATACTGCATTAGGAACTACTGGCTGAGCTAAACTTATGGCCTTAAAATCAAGCACGTAATCATTTTAATCACCTTGTATTCATAAGTAGGAGCCATCACAAAACGCCGTTATTGCCATCAGTGTGAATTAGTACACAAGGCCATGAAAAATTTAAGATTTGTGTTTGCTGGTATAGCACTTTCCCAGCAAACTATAGCTGGGGGTAACTGTCCATACTTTCCATTAACAGGAGGAATGCAGAATATTTATAGCGATTCGGAAGTCAATATACAGACCTTATATGCGCATGCAGAGGTTTATGTAATAAAGTCACATTTATTCAGAATTTATGATTTTTGCAAGAAGAAAGAGGCCTTGTCTTAAATAAGCTTCATACCCATAATTAACTTTTTTTTTTCCTTTATAGCTTTCTGGCTGAAAGATGTATGAAAAAAAATCATTATAAGAAATTCCGCCAATTAACTGTTCAAATAAAGGAAATCTACAGAAAAGATTATTTGAATAAAAGAAAAGATAAGCGCATGGAATGAGGAAAAAAGAAACCAAATGGGCTTTTCTGTTGTCTGTTTCTTTCCTTTTTCCTCTTCCCCTGCCATGTACTTCTCCTAGCCGAAGACATCACTAATAAATGCAGTCTGGGAAACGTACCTCTCTAACTAAAAGCTCTACTGAGGGACAATGATCTGCTATTTTATTCTGATAATTTGGATGTTGATTGCTCTATCTGATGTGCCTAAACAGAGATTTTATTAAAATATTACTCATTTAAAAAATTTCTTAGACTGATGGTAGTGAAATATGTTGTATTCAAGATGACTGCTTTCATTCCTGGAAGACAAGAGTTCAGGCAGTAGAGTGGTAACAATCTGTGTTTGTTCCTGTCTGCTCAGGAGAGCTGTTTCTAATTGATCTGGCATGGAATTTAGTTGGAAATGTGTATGTTGCAACCTAAGCACAGTCCCTGTATGCTTTGTAAAGGGATCACCATATGGGCCTTATTTGAAACATTTGAAGGTTTTAGCCATTAACCTTGTTTAAATTGAGCTGTAAATTCAAGTCTCTGAGCTGAACAATATGTATAAGTGTGTGTGTGTATGTATATCTATCTATCTATGAATATACATATGTATATTAATATAGATATACATACACACACATATATGCAATAAACACACATCTACAGACGTGCATACACACTGACCGTTGTTAGCTATCATGAACGTGTCAGTTATTTGCATATTATTACTAATTAATAAAGGTACTAGTTATATTTTAACAAAATCTGTTGAGTGAAAACAAATGTGGCTCTAAAGAGGAAGTTGCTGGTATTACAGAGACATTTTCAATCGATGCCATTTTAATATTTGAGGGTATTTTTATATTTTTTGTGGAGAAAACACGCTTAAGTCTATTTCCACAATTCAGAATATTTTTTAACCACTCTCCTGATGTCATGGAGATTTAATTAAGAAAGCCCAGATAAACTAACAGCAAAGCTGTCTGAAGTTCCTCTACAGAAAATTTCTTAGGAGATAATGGTTAACTGTGATTCTTTCAATCGTAGGGCCAATTATCAATTTTTAACCCTCTAAACTCTTAATAGCAATTTCTTGTTCTGAATGTAAAATCAATGGCTAGGCTTTGTTACAGGTAATAGTGCTAAGTTATGAATGTTGATGGCCTTCTTGTACAGTCTTAAATTACATTGAAAAAGATACAGTTTCTTTAATTAAAAAAGCTGCACTGAACTAATCCCTCTAGCTGAAAAAAGAAAAGTTTTAAGCAATCTCTTTCTGCTCTGGGAGAGAAAAGCAGACAATACCATAACAGATCAGAAACATAAGCTATAGTGTGCAGCCAGGAGCACAGCAGGGAACTGAATACTGCTCCGACTGTGTCATTTTTTAATCCCCCATCCCAGTTTTCCCTGTCTGACCTCATGCTGAGATGAAGTTATCACAGAAGACAGCTTTACTCTCACCAATGAATCCAACCCTGGATCTGTATTATCCTCCGCAGATCAAAACACCGCTTTCATCAAATAGCATTATCTGCATAAAAGGCATGCAATTGCCCGATAATTTCACCCAAACTATGCTATTCATTTAAAGGACGAGAAGAGAAACGTAATTCATTCCTTTTTTCCCCCCTGGAAAAGCTAACTTATACTTCACTCATGGGAACTTTTCTTTTTTTAACACAAGATCTCAAGAAGAGGTCCATTAAAAGTTTCCCCCTGGTTTACAATTAATTGTTTGAGTACCCCTGTGCTGCTTGAGTGACATAAGTGTAGTTATGCAGAAAACTGGCAGGGAGAATTCACAAAGCTTGCTGTAGCCATGATACTGATTCCATTAGCCATGGTTCTGCTAACCCTAATAATCAAATCATATATGGCATAATTGTAGCAGCCTAAAAATAAATAGTAGCTGAAGATATTTACAGGAGATTTGGGATATTTCTTGCAAATAGAATTTTAAGTCTAATCGTTTTGCCCTAGCACAGAAAAGCTGCACCACAAGATCCCGAAATATCCTCACTAATGTATGTGTTGTTTATAACACACACACGCATACATTTAAAAACTCATGCTGGTGCCTTGTCTTCCAGAAAGGAAAGTGCATGAATGCTGTGGCTCATTGGTTTTATTGATATACACTACAAACAGTACGGTCATGACGGAGGTGGGCAGATTGCTCCAAATGAGTGCCATTACAACAGCTATTGTATTTGGACTATTCCACGCACTCTGCAGAAAATTGTTAAACTATTCTTGGTATTCTTCTACTTGTAAAGGGCTTATGCATATCTCATGTTTCTTCCACAAAAAAAAAAACACCAAACCCAAAACATTATTTGTAATTTTTCTGGTTTGTTTCGTTAATACCTGTATGAGAGAGTAAAGATTATTTTGCGTTGCAGTCTTGTGCTTTCTAGGTCATTGGTAAGAAGTGTTCTTGTTTTCTGAATGGCAGCGTGGATGTTCAGCACCAGAAGCAACCGCTGATTTGTATCTGGCAAAGGGAACTCTCCCTTGCTTTTTCTAATACTACAAAGGCCTTGGTATGTCATGGGGCTGCAAATGCTGAACTAAGTACGTGTCCTGGCCTAAATATTGCCTACTCTATACAATACTCTGACAGTTACTTTTCTTTAGGACCACTGGCCAGGTACTGTTCTCTATTCAGAGGATAAAACTTTTTTTTTTCCCAGCATGTCTTTGATACTTTTTAAAACATGAGTTCTTTGAAGTGGCTCAGAGGTTTGGAATCACAGGAGTTACCTCAGAAGAGCTGGATTAGTAAGCCTAACAGAGGCGCATCACACATTTACCATGGGGCCACAACCTCTGTGTGTACACGCAGACACTATGGAACTTCATATTATAAAACATCAGTTTTGTTCACAAG
The DNA here is from genome assembly GCF_965183815.1 of Platalea leucorodia. Taxonomy (NCBI): domain Eukaryota; kingdom Metazoa; phylum Chordata; class Aves; order Pelecaniformes; family Threskiornithidae; genus Platalea; species Platalea leucorodia. Next base: position 49,455,205 of record NC_138828.1, on the reverse strand, counting down.
TTTCTTGGGTCTTTCCAGCCTCAAGATAGAGCTCTTTTCCCCCCTGATTTCACAAAAGCTTTGGATGTTCCAGTGCTTCTCTATAAAATTAAAATATGCAAATATATATATTCACTTTCCCTGTCAAGTGATAGCTTATTTTGTAATGGAAACACTTTCCTATCATACCTGATAGAGGATCCAGATGAAGGAACCGCGTATCTGTAAGCCTGTGTCCTTTTTCCAACTGTATCAGCTAATCAGAGAAAATAACTGGTTTTCACAATCCTTGCTTCCCGTATATTCTCAGAACATCTCACTTAGAGCAATATAAATGGTGTATTATTAATGAGGAGCAATGTATGTAAGTCCACTTGGTTTTGGACCTGTGTTCCTAAACATTATTTCCTATGTGAACCCTGTGTGTAGGGTTTATCATGTGTTTCCATGGCAATGGAATGTGCAAGATTTTTTTAATTGTTTTTTGTTGTTGTTGAAATGGGTTATACTGCTAGGCATTCAAACCAAGATTCTTGTGTGAAAGAAACAGCATGAGCTGAAAATGCTAATTTCCCATATTGGTGTGGTACTATGCTACGTATGTTGGTATAATCATATGTGGAGACCCACATGCTGTTAACGACTTAGGAGTCCTCTTTCTGTTTATGAAAAGCTGGGCAAGCTGATGATGGAGGAGCCCCGGAGAGAGAAAGGTGCCAGTTGGGAAGGAAGCCGCATGCTCCCCTTCCTCCAGACTTCAGGGGTACTTCTTACCTACTATTTTGTGGAGCAATGACATAGATAAAAAGTAGGTCAGCTCTACAACCATGCCGCTGTCCAGGTATCAGATATGAAGAGGAAAGAGTGTGGTAACTCTGGTAGTTTACTAAGTAGAGATCTTTTTTTAATCCTTCCATCTGGTGCCAGACTGGTCGTACTATGGCAACTATAACCAAGAGTTCTGTTAATATGCAGGCATGTTAACTGCATCGTAAGCTATCAGCATTACCTTTTAAAAAGTTACAAGAAATATAAAGCAGAAGGCCAACCCTCTCTAGAGAGACTGCCATTTAGGAGAACCAAGGAAGTGACACAGAAAAACAAGCATTCATATATACTGACAGTATTGATGCCCCTGTATCAACTTTGCCAGACCAGAATTCAGGTTTTTAACTTAACATTTATGTTATTTCAGGATATACAAATTATCCTCATTCTGGATTTCCAAATCTTTTCCATTCAAATGTGTGTATTTTTCTGGCTTGAGAAAAGTTCACAACACATTAAAAATACTGATTTTTTATTTTATTTTTTTTTTAAACAGAAATAAGTTGAATTGAATATGTAGGTTCTTATTCTTAAATCACTAGAAACTATATATGGAAAACTCCAAATGTCTTCAGTGAAAATTATACACAAAAAGAATTGTCTACCAGATAATTCTGCCCTCAAATAGCAGTTCTGAACAGAATTGATTTCAGTCACTTAGAGTGACCTAAATTTAGATTCTATGATATTCATCTCATATTCAGAACAATGTGACTTCCGTATGCGCATGCAGAAACATAGCAGCTTGAGCGGGACTCTCTACTCTTTTACACATCTCACCTCGGCATTGGAGAACCACCAATTGTGGAGACAGTTTTGGCACTGATATAAATTTGGACTGCCGTAGTCCTGTCCATCATATGCTTTCAACCTTCTGTTTGTGTTTTCTTTCAGTTGCCTATTAAATACTGCGTATATTAGTTAAGGTGACATTGAAACACCCATAGCTTCTGGATGTAAGAGTTCTTTCTATTCTTTTTTTCAGGAATTTAAATATAGATAAAGGAAATAGAATGGAGGATGAAAAACAAAATAAAATCACTTTTGCTTTCATTATCTTAATTCCTTAAATTCTCAGCTACTACCATATCAGTGCAACATTTGCGTTGCTAATTTCGTGGCAGTGTAATTGCACACAGCATGTCTGATTCTGCATTACTTCTCCTGAATTACATTGGATCAAAACTAGATCTAAAATAGTGTATTCATCAAAGCTTTCAATAGAAGATGAATAATGGCAGGATTTTTTAAAAGCTAAAATTGTCATCAGACCACTGAATAGTTATGATGTATTGATGATATCATAGCAAGTCCCTGGATTCATACAAAAGGGTGGAATCTTAGAAAACCTAAACTCCGATTCAGCACTAATGCCAGCTCTAACATTTGCTGACTCAGAGAAAAGCTGCCCCATTATTTTGGGAACAGGACTTGCAACAAGGCAAAATGGAAAAAGAAATAGTTCTAACCAGCTTCATTTTCCAACATAAATCTTTTTGGAAGCTTTCTAAAGCACGCAGCTATAGTTCCTCCTTCTGAAACATTCAGTTTTACAAGAAAACTAGTGAAACCCTTTGTATATGCATACTGTGAAAATACAGCTTTTCTGTCTTTACACTAATCATAAAGAAACAGAAAATCATAAAGAAGCAGCAGAAGAAATCTATAGCCCATGTGCTGGCAAAACTAGAGCTCTGCATTTGTATTTTTCCATTATAAAATAAATAGTTCTCAAAATAATCTCAGAACAATAAACTTGTAATGTCTGTCAGAAGGAATTCTAGCACAGAAACTAGAAGAATAGCTAAAGAAATCTATCTATTCAGTTTAATGTGGCTTATAACCTTTCTGAGTGTTCCTGCAAAGGTTGTATTTGTACAGCCTGCCACTTTGGCCATTTTAGTCACTGTGGCAATAGCACTTTCTTCCTCTGGCAGCCTTTTCTCTACTACCGAACTTAAGCTACTTGTCTTCATTTTAAGGATTCTCCCATTGCCCTTTCCCATCCTGCCAGTCATCGCTTTCTTACTGTCAAGAGCTCAACACCCATGTCAGCCTGGCATATGATGCCAGTCGCTGTTGCCAACTCTTAAAGTTTGAAATGCATCTCTCTGCTTTTTTTTCCACGATTCCTCTCACACTTGGAAGAAATTCTTTGTAAAACCCACAAAGCTAGCTATCTTACTTGTTTTCTAACTGCTTCTCGGAGATTTTCTTTCCCGTGACACCTTTGAAAAGCTTGGACACTATTTGCGATTGTGCTGACCAATGCTCCCGGTGCTGCCGTGTGCCACCATTAGCTGCATTGCCTCGTTGCTTTTGTTTTATGCTTAGATAGTAAGTTCCCTGGAAGCAGGAAAACTCTTTTCCATTTATGCTCCGTCTAATGCAGCGTGTCTGAGAGCTCTCGCAGTCTGAGTGCTCGTCGAAGCCACAGCAATACAAATAAGTAACAACATTGGCAATAATCAAATTCACACACCACTTCCTTCGGTAATTTGATAATAGGTTCCATGTCTATGCTGATAACATTCCTCATTTTTCTGTGTTTTCTGTATGCGTAAGTACTACTTTGGCTTAAAGAGGTGCATCTGCAAGTGTTAATCCTCATGTAAATATCAGACTATCTTATTATAAGATACCTATCTTAACACGTATCCTTGTTATTACACATTAAAATGAGAAGTGGTATGCAAAGAGCAATGAGGTTGCTCTATCAACCAATCAAAAATCAGCCAATGCCATCAATAATCAAGGCTGCCAGTGTAACCGTAATTCAGTGTCCTGCTCTTAGATATAAAGATATTCTTTTTAATGATCAAATACTTAGTTTTTGTAGAGGCCAGTCTTATTTAGAAGAAAGGCAGTTAATCACTATGCATTTTTATCTCCCACAATCAATACATTCTGCCTGTTCTTTCTTACTACATGTCACTAGAATTACGCACTGAATAAAAACATTATCAGTTCGGTCATAGGCAGTTCTCTGGTACTGAGGGCATGACTTTTTAGTAATTTACACTGGAAATAAACCTAATGGGGCCTAGGATTAAAGCTCTAGAATCGTCTGACTAGTCTAGAAATTTTGGGTGCCTAATCTGGAATACACAAGGAGGCTGAAGACAGAGAGCATTGCGCTGTGTAGCATTGTAGAATGTTCTCGAGAATACCTAACTCAGAAGCAGAGCCAACTGTGAACATTTGGCCTTGAGAGACTTGCCCAGAATCATATAAAAAATTCTGTTGCAGAGGCAAACTGATTGCTCAGTTCTTCAGGTGGCCTAGCCACGAAATCACCTTTTGCTTTGCAATCCATCACAAATGCATATTCATATTTTTCAGCTAAAGAAGAATGGGTTCTAAGGAAAGCCCATTCAGTACAAACTGGTGATTTATTTCTATAGGAGGGCCACTCTGTGGATGAAGCTATCATTTAATTAAACCATGTAACACCACCACAAAAAGAATACTTCACAGACACCCCACGTTTTGCTCCTTCATTACTTGTAGAATATGGTTTTGCAAATTTTACTATTAATTTACTTTCTTCTTACAGCTTCCCAGCAAAAACCCAGGAAAATGAAAAACGTATTCTATGGATAAACATTAGCTTTCACAGTAAGTACTCAGAAATTTTACCCTTTGGCTGACAAATCTTTATCAACTAATAAATTTGTATCATTGGTAGCTAGTTTCTCTGTGGACTAAGTGAAGGGAAAATCACTCTATTCTCTTTCTATTCAGTTTCAGCTATCAGTTCCTTTTAAATGAAAAAGATATTAAATATTGGACTTTTTTTTCTAGGTCAACATTTTGAAAATGAAGAGCTTACCTTTGGAATATGTAATAATAATAATAATAATAATAATAATAATAATAATAATAATAATAATAATAATAAAATAAATAATATCAAATTTCAGTTTGAAATGCCTTCCTTAGGAAAAAAAAACAACTTGAAAGTAAAATGCTAAACAAAGTTAAATAACTGGAAACGAAGGAAGACTTTTCATTTTTGACTGGAAAAAAAATGTTTGCATTAGCAAACTGATTCCCACTCTCTTTCCCCAGTCACTTTAGACCTCTCCATTATCCTGTTTCAGTTCTACTTGAAACAGTCCTCTCCTCTTTCTTTTTTCTGCTTGGACATCAGACTAAATCAGTGATCACTCAGCCAGCTTCCCTGGGGGCATTCACTAGCTCTCCCCACATTCATCCCCTTAAGTTCACACATGTCATACCCAAATCCACCTTCCTTAAACTCCAGACTTCTTTCCACAGCTTTGTCCATGTCACATTCCTCTCAATGCTCTCTCATACTTGCGATACTTACTCTTCAGTTTTACACTTTAATTGACCACAGGAGATGTGCGGGCATCGACTCACTAAAATATGGCTGTGCTGGGACTAGCAGTGGGAAAAGAAAAATCTTTTTATTTTAAATTCCATTGCTCATCATCAAGTGCCCTTTCAGAAACCAGACAGAATGGCTGGGATGAAATTCCTGCAATTTTTAAGTAGGAAATATTTAGTTCAGACAGTATCTTCAGAAACCTCACCTTCCAAAGAGGACATTTCCTTCCCAGCAGGGGACATTATCCTGAACTTAGCTTCACTGTACCTCTTCACTGCTACTAGTTGTCAGCCGATAAGGTTTGCATTAAAAGACGTTTCTACACTGTACCAGTATCACTGAAGTGATTTAGCTTAATCTTGGCTCCGCGAGTAGCCCTTGTGGCATCATTCTAGCCCATTTAATTCAGAATAAGCAGAAAATGAGCGGAAGATTTTCTAGGGCCATTTTAACCTTCACTTAACTACAGAGAAGTGACTTAAAGTCTTTCTGTTCTGCACTTACTTACCCTGAACACTGCAAAAATGGAGAAGCTGGTCTAGTAGGTTTCATTTTTAAATTTAAATCTCAATGAAAGGAAAAGAAACAGTTTTGGGGAAAGACTAAAACTTTTTGAACATCGTATTCAAAACCAGTTGTTTTTAAACCTTCTTTTTAGGCTACTTTCTCATTCAGCTGTGCCAAGCATTTACTACTGAGCTGATAGCTGTGAAGCTGCTCAGTTTGCCTAATATAATCTCATACTTTTTCTAGAAGGCGCTTTGTAACTTAGCTCACCAAATGATAAAATAAATTACTCTCTTGAAGCCCTGATGTAATTGTGGAATTACAAACTCTCACTACTTTGATATAAACTTTCAGGAGAATATATTGTATGTTCAGATGGCTGGCAGGTGCAATACTCCCAGCCCTGTTTCTACAACTGGTAAAAATTAGAAACTAGAAGAATACATTTTCTGTATCATTGAGAAAGTGTCTGGAGGAAGACCTGAATGAACAAGAGGAAAAACAGCAACAGTGCTTACAAGCTTGTAAACCCATAATGAATGTATCTAACCAGTTGTTCAAAATGCTAGCAGTTGATTGTAGAAAATAGGCATCGTTGACCTCCTTTTATCTCCGATTACTTTTTATTCTCCTCATCTTCCTGCCTTGTTTGCGTCAGATCTAGGAAATGATTTCAAATGGCCAGATTGTTGCTTTGCTATTACAGTTACAGCCCCGTGCTTGCAAAGGAAGAGAAATGAGAGGTTTGCAATTTCAGTACGGGGCTTCCTTTGATTAGCTGTGGTAACTTGTGATACCAAGCACTTGTCATACCAATCTATGCACAAGTAATTGAAGAGATTAGAGGAAGCGTTCCTTGGCATAACCAACATGCTGGCTAATTTTCAAACTATGTTGAAGGCTGTTAAAATTTTGCCTCCCCCCACTTATGGCTGAATTTCCACATTATATGAGGTTTAGCTTATAGTAAAACAAATCGATATCAGGATAAAAAACAAGGATCTGAATAATATTTAATATTTCTTACAAAAAAATGCTCCCTAAACAGAAAAAAAAAATTTAGAATAAATTAAAAAAAACCCAAAACAGCTTAAGAGAAGAATAATATAAGTTAGTTGAGAATTTCAAACACTTATGTTAAAATAAAGCAGCATGCCTTTACTAATTTCACTTTGTACTAGTTACTAATATGGACCCAATTTTCTAGCAGCAGCTTTTAAAAAATATTTAATAAAACTCTACAAAAAGTTAAGCAGTGAAAAGAACCATTTTTTAATGTACCTTGCAAAAACTCTGTTAAATGGTTTTGCTACTTCAAAAATTTTTTTGCTAAGTTGATGGGAAAGAATTAGTCACCTTTCTTTGTTGCTGTTGTATAGAAATGTCATTTACAGCTGGATGCCTTTCCATCAATGCATTAATAACTCGTGTTTGTGTATTTTTATAGTATATATTACCATTTTATAATGAAATGTTAAATATTTTACTTGTATTTGTATTTTACTTTGATTTGTACTGAGTACTGAGCATTTGCAGTATTTCTATTTACTAGAATATTTTATTAAAATGAATATTTAAAATCACCCATTGCTTAAAAAGAGTATTGCTATTTTTTATAGTAATTGTCTTCCTTTCAGTACTGTGACCAACTTTTAGTCTGTTGTAGTATAATATCATGGATAGTGTAGGACTTTACAGCACCTTTTATTTTGTATATTAAGGACAGGTTCCAGGCCACTGTTTGTTGGAAGGCACCTCCATTCTGACTGTACTATCAATTAGTGAACTTCTCCCTTACCGAATAACCACTTTGATAGTATCTTCTCAACAACTGCTTTTATTGCTTTCTTTTCTCCAGCACATTCTGCCACATCTATTCTTACTGGGATCCCTCTTATTCTACCTACTGCCCATGAACACAAGAGAAAAGAAAAAAAGGATATGGACAAGGAAGTCTCACTGAATCACTTCTCTTGACGTGTCTGAATTTTTAAGATCTGAAATTAGCTGTTAACTGGAATTATGCTGTTTTACTTCAAGCTACACCCAACATAGGATGCTTGCTTCTATGCTCTTTCATAGCTAAAATATAGAGAGAGTGTGCCTCCTTGGCTTCTTTTACTGCCAATGCATAGTTACGATCACCCCTCAGGCAGGCTTTCAGCACTTAGAAGCTTAAAAGGCTACAAACCGTACAAACATATATCGTAAATGCCTCCCTTTGGTATTAATAATACTCAAGATTTACTTAGAAATTTCCCCCTCTGATTATTCAATGTACTTGTCATTATATATGATATTTGTTTATTGTTTGAATTTCTCACAACTTGGGTAATGAAAGTTAATAAAGCGTTGCCCTTGTATATTCTTTCTAGCACAACATTAAGATTTCATCAATAAGATATGTGATTAAGAACAACTGTTTTTACTGGTCCAAAAAATGATGGGAATATTTTTGTTGATTTTTGCCTTACACTTGCATTTTGTGTGAAATATGCTCCTAATAATACTATCAACATACATTTGGCCTAACACAGATTTATTTTTTAAACCTTGCATAAAATCAATCTCCACATTAAAAGGATCAAATTTATTATAAGATTTTCATTAGACAATAGGTGCTTATATTTTGTACAAATTTGCCATTTCTTCTCACTGTCAGCATCTGCTGCCCATACTGGTATTTCCCACAGAGAAGACCAATTAATGTCCGCTGTCGTTTCAGTTACCGTATTGTATGGCTACTTAATCATGTTCCAGCCCAGAGATTCTATATAATTTCTCCTCACCCTCCCCTTCTGAGGTAGTTAACTCTGATGAAATTCTCATTTGGCACTGAAAATTGAAAAGAGGACTTAAGAAATAGTAGCCTAAATCCATGTATACGTTCTTCTCCAGTACTCTCACTTATAGCATAGGTTCTTATACAACACTCATCACTACGTTATCTAATCCAATTCTGGGTCAAAGTGCTGCCAGGTTTTTATTTTATTTTATTTTATTTTATTTTATTTTATTTTATTTTATTTTATTTTATTTTATTTTATTAGATTATAAATGTAGTCGACCAAATCCAATCACAAACTCATCAAAGTATTATTCCTGAAGGCAAAAGTCTATGTAATATTATAGATGTGTTTTTGAAGACGTGCTTGTATTTCATAGGACGAGCGGAGGGAATATTTTAAAATCAGATACCCCAAAATCAAGAGATACTCTTCATTCACATCTATGATTTAAAGTGAAATCCCATCAGCGGACTTCAAAACTCAAAAGCCTTTGCAGTAACAAAGGTGGGTGTTTGGGGTAATTATGGTCCAGGTTATAGAGATTCTAGAGACTCATAACAAAGTAAGGATGCATGACATGTGCCATCTGAGTGCTATGAAAAAATGCATTGGCTCCCCGTTGTTAAAACCGATAACAAGCCTTTCCCTTGACATTACTGGTAAAATATTTTTCAGGGAAGTTCCACACATAATATATTTTAACAATTCAATCTGGAAGCCAAAAAGACATGTTTTTTGAAGTGTCCAAAATCAGATAAAACCTCTACATTTTTTTCTCTAGGCAAATGGTCCTGTATATTGCTGTTACAGGCTGTGCTTTGATCAGTTGCTGACCACGAGATACTAAACATTATAGTTGGTTCGAGATTAATTAACCTGGAACCACTTCCCAACTGGTAGAAGCTGACATGCAACTAAAACGACCAGTGCCATTTGTGTTAAAAACCTACTTTTTAGGTGTAAGAGATTTGTAATATTTTATCTATTAAGGATAACTGTAGGTCATATCTCAGAAACAAATTATTTTCTCCATAAACTAATTCATCCATCATATCCACTTTTTGAAAGATCCAGATTTGTAATTTATGAGTTCTGATATTATACTTCATTTATATTTTTCCCAATGCTTGTACCTTGATTTGAAAGTGGCCTGGTGACAGATATTGAAAATCAAATTCCTCGGTCAGGAAACCCCTCAGTAGGACCGGGAAGAGAGATGGTGGTTTTGTACAGAAAGCTTGGGATCGTTGTATCTCAGAAGAACGGATCAGTCTTCTGTGCTGGCAGAGCTAAGGCATTCTCTGCATATCCTGACTTCCAAAAGTTCATTTTCATTATCACAAAAAATATTTTCATACTGAAGGTAGAATTTTTCTTACCTAACTTCTACTCAAGGAATGGAAAGAAATGAGCACTGTTAGCCACTTAAGAAGGCATGAGCTGCTTTCTATCATTGCTGCCTCTGTAACAGCTATAGAAGTTGTTCACACGACTGGATTAAAGCAGATGTGTAACTAGCAGATATATGTAACATAGGACCTGAAGTCAGAGACACCCTCCTAAATAACTGGCCTGACATGAAACAGAAAATCTGTGGCAGAGTCGGAAACTGGACTCGCTGCTCCTTACCAACCACATTGTAACTGCACATCCTAGTATTCAAAAGGCAAAATTAAAATCTCTTAATTTTAGGACAGGTAGTGACTGCACATTGTGGAGGAAGTATAAAGTCATAGTCATGGTCATAGTTCATTGTCATCTGAAACCCCTGTGATTAGAACTCATTAATATATTCCATGTATATTTATGGAGCTACTCTTAGTTATTTCTGTAATCTACAAGCCTAAAAAAACCCACTAGGCTATGAATTTTTTTGAGGATAATGAATGAATGTTTTGCACTCAAACCTACAAGACTATATTACTAACTTAGGGCTAGTAGACTCATTTTTACCAAATTCTACTGTTAATTTTTACGGAGGATCAGCGGAGCCACTTTTGGAGGTCTGCTCAGCAGAGGGTAGAATACAAAGCTCAGTTCTGCTGGCTCAGCCTGGAAGATGCTTATTGCTGCTTCTTTTAGGGATGTGGCAGCACCCTGGAGACCCTCCTAGGATGATGTCCCACAGGAATGTGCAAGATTTCAGAAGTCTGGGACTTTGACTCATTCAGAGCAATATTTATATGAAGTCTGGATTTGAAATGAAATTCTGAGAATGAAATAGCCCTACATTAACAGCGTATGTTATAGAAAACCAAACAAAATATCAGACATCAGTAAAAACTTTAAATACCTGTTTAACAAATAAAAAAGAATATAAATCATTGTTGTTGGGTTTGGGGTTTGGGTTTTTTTTTTTTTTTTTTTCCTACCAGTTTGCTTATTCTTTAAGTTTTGCTTCATGATCCAAGTATAAAAAAGTAAAATGAATGAATTAATAATGTGGCTCTCTGCAGAAGAATGTATACATGAACAAATACATTATGCAATACTGCTGCACTAAAATCAGTTTAACTTGCAAGTCCATGGGAACACACAAAAAGTGATCTTGTCCATTTCCCAAAGATTTAGTAGCCAATGTACTGCAGTAAGATACCCTGTTATGCAAATTTTATTGTTTTACAAAATATCCTATAAGATTTTTTTGCAAGTATGAAGTATTACAACCAATTACAACTAAACTACCCTTGTCAAATAAATAAACTACATTTGTCAAATAAAAAAAACCCTACATTTTGTGATATACTATCCTTGCATTGCATTTGCTTGCTCATCCACTAATTCACAAACTCAATGATTTGTGATTGTTCCTTCAGTTATTAGTGAGAAATAGTGAAGTTGAATGGCATAATTATTTACATCTCTGCCACTTCTCATTTTATACTTACTGCTTTAGACAGAGCGAAATTTTATGTTTCTTAATGGTTGTATTTATAGTAAGCCATCTACCTCCCTCATCAAAGGATATATATATATATAAAAAATATATATATATATAATCATTCTTTCCTCAATAACTACTTGGCAAGTTGATGCAGTATTTGTGCCCAAATTTCTACAACTAGGCCATGAAAGTAATTATTAATTTCCCCCAATATAACAATAAAGGTCTTGGAATGTAGGTCAAACCAAGGAGTTTAATGCTAATTTTTTTTTTTTCATTATTTAGGGGAAAAAACATGTTAATATCACTATTGTGCTGTTTAGAGTGGTCTTTTCTTTATGTTTTATTTAAAATGTTAATGGAGTGTATCTGCAATTCAGATAACTTATCTTTAAATCACTGTTCTCCAGAATAATGCAGTGTGAGCACTGTAATACACGGGCAAGTCCTCTTAAAGAACATGCATCAATTCTCTTCCCTTCTGAAGCACACTGCAAATGCCCTCTAACAGGGCACAGCAGCATTACATAAATCATCTTATATGAAAAATTAACATGACATCAAATATTTATAAATATTAATGTGTATGTTAATATAACCAAAGCTGTAACAAACAATCATAACCTTGCCAAGTTTCTTAGGACAGGCGCCGCTGATAATGATATCCATTATCTCTGGAGGAACACGCAATTATGAAAGTATACATGGGATGCTATATTGTTATCTGCTTTTAAGTTCATCCATTAAACACTCCACCTCACATTGGATGTTAACCCTCCTCTTAGCTCTTTGTCAGGTACTATTATTCTGTGTATTTACACATGCATGCGAATGAAAAATGAGCAACTGTTAAATGTATACGATTTTCCTACCTCATTAACACAAGTATTTAATTTCTTATCATACATTCCTTTGCTCTATGGCAATTATACCTTATAAGGTCTGATATCTACCTAGCTACCTATCTGTCTGTCTATCCATCCGTCCCTCTATCCTGTACATAGCATAGGTCACACAGGAATTTGTGAACCCCTTTGGTTTATCCTTTACATGTGCTGAGTTTATGCTATTATGATTAAAGCTGTGTCAGTATTTACAGTAGAAACTTTCATTTTTGTGGCTTAATAATTATTCCATAAAAATTAATTTCACACTTAAACATAAAATACAGTAGAATGTATTTCATTGGGATCAAATTTGATCAGTTGCTATGAATTTCAAGCACTTTTTGTTATCATCACTTATCTAACATTGTAGTGATGGGGAAGAAAATGTTGAGCCAACACCACAAAAGTAACTATGTTTCTCAGACAGACATGACTAGAGGTTTTACAACTGTGCTTAACACATGTGCAAAAGAGATTATGTCCCAGGAAACTTCCTTAAAGGTTTAAGATGCACACCCAAGGCTAAGTGAAGCTGATTACCATTTACAACGAAGTCTTCACCTCAGCTGAACAATGCGTTGGGCCTCTTTTGTAATACATAGATTCAAATACATTTGAAGACTTCTTCCTGTTACGTATTTTTCAAAAAAGATCATCATATGTACAGATTCAATAAAAACAGTCACATATATATGAAATACTATACACTGTCAACATCTTTTATCATTCAAGACAAATAAAATCAAAATTAGCAGCTTCACATAATAACATTCTCTCCCTTACCATTATTGCCAGTACTATTAGTAGGTATGAATATACTGAAGCCCATTTCAGAAGTTTTTTGAGAAAATAAGCTTTAAAAACTAGGCTAAGCAGCTAGAATATAACTATCTTTATTTCACTGAGGAGCCAACCAAAATGCAAAGTAGGTAAAAGACTCACCCAAACTTGGAAAAAAAAAAGTGGATAGCTCAGCCAGGTAGCACCTTGAAGAATGGACTGCAGTGAAATCACCCTCCAGTGCTGCTCTGTCACACGAACCCCGTGTCTTTACAGTGCGGTACTTTTAAAGGAGCATCTAAGAAGCTCACGTAACTTGCGCATGATAGTTAAATATCAGTCTAGTGATTCTGCTTGGTTTTAAAATTAATAATATTTTTAAAATCTGGAAATATTAGGATTTAGGTGATTCACCCAGAAGAGCCAGCAACTCCTAAGGCAGGAAGTGAAAGCTGCTTGCTTTTTAAATACTGCCTGGGTTCGGACGAGTCGCTTCAGATGTGTTCTCAGTATTGTGCTGATTACTCTGATATTCCAAAAGCTCAAAGAACCTTTTTTTTTTTTTTTTTTGGCGGCGGGGGGGAGCAAAATAAAATAAAAATTCACAGATTTTAAAGAACTCCTGGTCTGACTAATTTTGCCACTTCAAATAAGAACATAGACTGTTTTGATGCTTATATTCCATACCCTTTTTTATTTGATTGCCCATTGTAAAATAGGGAAACCAATACTTTCTATTACATGTGAAACAAGACAAAACCAAAAACTGAGCCTGAATTTAGAAAGCAAAAAAATTTACAAAGGACACACCTTTTTCAGGAGATTTTCACCTTTAAGTTTGTCTACCAAGTCCTAAATGACAGAGTATTCAAATTTCTAAACCAATGTTGGGAGATTTAGATAAGTTTCTCTCCCTCTCCCTCCCCACTTCCCCTCTTTATTTATTTATTTTTTAAAGGAATGGAGGAGGCACTTGTTATATAAGTTTCAGGATTTAAAGAACTTGATTCAGTTACAGATGATATCCAATACCCTGGACAATTTAGGATTTTTTTTTTTTTCTGAGATTTTATTGATAAATGGCCTTGCTATCGCTTTTGTAAATGTAAAAGCTCACTTACTTCATGTTTATAGAGATACATAGTAATTCATCCCATTCCAAGACTTTAGTAACCACTGAAGTTGATTGTATAATTATGTAAAAATAAACAAACTAATTTTTTATAAGATAATAATCCATACACTATGATTTTAAGACTGCAAATAAGAACATTAATTCAATGCACATCTCTAAGATTAATCGTATTATACTGGTCAACATCCCTTTAGTACATTATGAATAAATGTATTTTTTAAATAAAAAAGAAATTTTTGAAATAAAATGTTTTAAATAAAAAAGAATCAGTCATTACTGTGTGTATGCCTCAAATGTAAATCATGACATAAATCAAAGCATGCAAAAGTGTAGGTACCAAAACTAGATGCTCTTGTTTTCATTTTTGTCTCCTGTTAATATCTGAGAATGCCAGAGGTATTTGTCTTTCTGGTATTACTACTTTTTTGTTATGATCATTCAGTCATTTGCTTATAATTGCTCTTGTTTTTTGCAAAAAAGGTGCTATTGATGTATTTGTAGGTTATATGCAGGAGATTCAAATTTCAGTGCCCATGTTATCTCTCAGGATCAGAAAACAACACGCACAGAGTGTGAAATACAAGCCCTTTTCTCACACAAAGATGTCAATCTGAATAGGACCTTTTTGCATATGCAGTTTTAATCTTTACTTATAAAAAATCAATAGTTGTCAAGTAAAAATGTCACTCTTAACTAAGGTTAGAAACCAGCAGTGTATTTTCCCTATTATATAAAATTATGAGCACAGTTTTTCTTATCAATTATTTTTGTATTTCCCACCCTTTCCTTTAGAATACTGTATATGAAGAGTCAAAACTCTTTGGCAATATGCTTAAAATAATGTCTAATCCCCACAGTTAAACAAGAGAGCATGGATTTAGTAGCTCCCACGTTTCTGTAGCTTTGTGAAAGGGCTGTAGTCTAGTTGAAGTGATTTGATATTTGCTCTGTATCATTATACAATAAGAAAAATTCTGTGATATTCTTTCTTTTAATCAAGCCTCTTTTAATGCCACAGTCCTCCATATTAATTTCCAAGTGAAGAAATACCATATTCCTATATTCTAGATACATGCTCATTAACGCAGACATCTAACTTTTTACACACAGAAACCCCACTCATACCCCAAATACTCTTTTGGTCTTATATATTCTTGTATTAGTATTAATCATGTGGAAACATAAATGCTTTCACTAATTTTACCAATAAAAAGTCCTTACATAAAAAGACTGATTGGAAAAGTAGCTATTTAAAGAACAGAGGTTAGACTAAAAATTGCAAAAAGTTTTGATCCCTTTCTTACTGATGCAAAGATGACTTTTAAAATTTCTGATTAACATACAACTCTCTCTGGAAAAACCATGATATTTTAAAAGTATATCCTGTATATCACTCATACTTTTTTTAAAAAGAAAAGCTACAAAAGTGACAGTTAAAGACACACATATTTTCTGATTCCTCTGCAATGTCTTTTCCTTGTAGTATTGAAAAGACTGAAGCAATTTTTAGACAAGCACGCACCATGACAAAAACACTGGAAGTTCCTACTGAACTAAAAAGGCCCCCATTAGACTTCACAGATCCTTCAGAAAATGCCATTGAAAGTATGGGCTTAAAAAAGAGAATGATTCTGGAAGTAGATATCCTTTTCAAATGTGGCCAGTGTGGTACCTGCATGATTTAATTTAGGTATGACAAGAAAACAAATTATTTGAGACATGAGGAGAAATATGGGTTTTACTTAAATGAGTGGAGAAACAGCTGGTCTAGTGCCACGGTGGACTGTATTCAAAAACCAGCTGAAACTGGGTTCAGGAATGAATAAAGGATCTAAGGCTGATGGAAACTAAGCATGTTACCAAGGTGACATACTTCATCTTGGTGGGACAGCTGTACTATTATTGAAACATCCTAATTCAAATAACCTATGGTGCGCTATTGCTCAAAAGACAACTTGCTTTCTCCGCTTGAAAGACACTAAATTGCTGTAATTGCTAACAGAAATAATGCAAGGAGCAGAAAAGGATGTGTGTTTTGCAGAATAAGGAATTAGGATAGAGATGAGAAAAGAAAGTTATAAAACCTAATAAGATTTTTGATGTTTTGCTCTTAATGAAGATTACAAACTAGTCAGCTAACACTGTACTTCTATATAATTACATTGCTAATTGTAAAATAATGCTTATGAATTCCTTAATGCCAAGGAATCAGCTTCAAGAGGGAGAGTATTTGCAGAGGGACACGAAGGTGTTAGTAATACGGATTACCCAAAGAAAGAGAGATCAGCAGTCGTTATCTGGAAGGCAGAGGCTTTCTTCCAGCGGAGTTGGGAGGCTGGACGTAGGCAGTGGGAGACTTCTGTTCTAAATAAGAGAGCGAAGGGCTATATTCCAGCTGATTTAGATGTATGATAGCAATCTCCACTCTCTTGTTTATAATCGTATTTTTAAATTTTAGCTGTTGCATTCCACTAGTGCGAGAACTTTGTTAAGCATAAATATATGGTTAAGTAGGGACTCTAGCTTTTGTATACCCAAGGAAATAACAACCAGACAAATGGTATGAGATCAGAATTCATATATGTTCCTTCCTTGACTAATTCCAGTTTCCCTTCTTTTCTCTCTTTGTCAGTATTTACTTAAAATGTTTCAGGGCTCAAACTTACTAAGGTAATATCTAATACTATCACTCAGAACATGATGATGTTTAGGGTAAGTATACATTACAAAGCATTTTGTGAATGATGATCTTTCTCAAGGCATCCAGAATGGATCTTTGCACTCATGTTCCTACTGTATGACTCACAAAATACCACCTAGATGTGATTGACTGATTTGCTGATTATTTTTTTGTTGGTCATAAAAGTGAGCAGATTGCAGATAGAAGAAACAGTCCAGAGAGAAATATTGAGAAGTTCTCTTGACATAGTGTTTCTGAAGTTAACATGATTTTAATTTGAAATGCCTTAAAATTAGCAAAGTGAGGGGTTTTGTGGTTTGAGCTATATATTAACCTCTAGAGCATGCTTAAGTTTTTTGGCAGATTGGAATGCAATGAAAAGCGATACAGAACACACAAATTTATCTGAGTCTCACTTTATCAATTTATGTGACATTTCACTTCTTTCCTTTAGATCTGAATATCTTTTGTAATCTAGATCCGCTTTAGCCCTTAAAGATATATAAAAAAATATATTTTCAGTTGAAAAATATTTACCACAGCTCTTACCGACTCAACCCAGGGAAGGGCACTGACTGATGGTGCTTCAGGAACAGTCAAGTATCCTGGGGAGACGATGAGTTTCCAAACAGCAGTTTCCATCAGCCAGCCAAAGCAGCTAGCTAGAGTCCAGATACTAAAGTAAATAGAAATACTGGCAAAAAAAAAAAAAGGAGGGGAAGCTAGAATGGATCTAAAAAGCAGCATTAATAATGCATAAGAGGGAAAATACACACAGGGAAATTTCTTCAGAGCCCAGCTATATCGCCTAGTGACAGATTCATAGTTACAAATAGGGCAGGATTTCCCCCCTGCCCCGGAAGGTCATAGTTTAAGTTTTCACTGCAATCTGGAGTAGGACTATGTCCATGTTTCCACACATCAACCAAGAATATTAATGCTGGAGACAGGGAGGGGCTGTGGCAGTTGAAAAAACAAAGACAAGTTCAGCTGTTGTGAAAAAAAAAAAAAAGTCTCAGGCTAGGACTGGGATGAAACTGGAAATGTAATTCCTGGAAAGCCTGTGAATCTTCTGGAGTGCAGGGTTTTCAAGGACTGTTTAACCATAAGCCAATACTGTTTAAGTTACTATGCTGAATAATGACACAGGTACCTCACTCAGGCTGCACAAATGCAGTGCTGTTGATGGCTGCACGCAAAAAAGCACATACTCAGAAGAGCATAACTAGAAATGTATGCATTTAAAATTGCTAGAGTAGCTGTATACATGAAACAATTTTGGGAAAGAAGTGAGACTAGCACTCTAAATCCTGGTTCAGGGAACGACGCTTAGCCCTACTCTTATGCTCACTGTACTCTGCCTGTAGCTTTGCACAAAGATTACTTAAACGTCACTTAAAAATTAGTACTCGCCTCTTTTACAGCTGCCTTTCACAACAGCTAAGTACCTTATGAGTTACAAGTATGAATTGCGATTTGAAGTATTAATATACTGTAAGTGTAGTCATTTCTACTGCTACACACACACACTAAAATGCAAGCATACTTTTGTCACTTTTCTGGGACACTCATAATTATTCACAACTCCTCTGTATGGCCATGCAGTATCCGGACAGAAGCTTTATAAAATGGTAGATGTGGAAGCTACATTTAAAGCTTTATTTGTGTAATCTTAGAACTGAATTAAACCAATAATACTTTATAGGCTTTTTTTTCAACCATAGACTGAAAAAAAAAAATGTTCTGAAAGTTTTGCAGCTCTCAAAGCTCATGAAAACAGTGCTCTCAGCAGACCTGTAATGCATCAAGAGTTTAGTGTTTTTAGTGTTTTTAATCCCCAAGCAATTTTGCAGTGTCTAGAAGTATAAACTTGATCAGGAGATGAGTAATTCTTTAGATGCTGAAATCTGTTGGGACTACATTGAACCTTAACAATTAAAAATAATTCTTGTGGTGGATGTCCAGAAACAAGTTGGATCCTGAGTCAGTATTGCCTTTATGAATACTACAGCATATTAAAAGTACTAATTTTTGATACAAAGCAATAAACTGCATCTTTTCCCTAATGACCCTGACAACTAATTTTCTATATATTTACACTTGAGAACCCTGGATGAAACCCTTTTGTAATCAGTATAACGACATACAAACAGAAAAGCTCAACACTTCTTTCCCTGAAAGCTCAGCAGCTCGAAACACTGAAGTTGGACATGAAGCACCGATAATATTTTTCTCTGGTTACATCAGATTTAACACTGCTGCATAGGTCAACTCAGAGCATCACAATGACCAAGTACAAGCTTATTGTACCAAAGGTCACGCAAAACTGTCCCTGCATTGAGAGCTATTTTGTCCTCCTTGTTTATTAATGCTGATCTATCTATACTAATGGATTTAGCTTGTAGGGGGCTGGGGAAAGAATGAGAGTCACTATATCTCAGCTTCCATTCTTCATTAATATTAATATCAACTTCAGCTATAGCGTACTGGTACGGTACATGCTAAGAACTTACAGGACAAAGAGCTCCAGTGCTTAACAGGCACTTGTATTCATTTTGACAATCAAATACATACTGT
The DNA here is from genome assembly GCF_965183815.1 of Platalea leucorodia. NCBI lineage: Eukaryota > Metazoa > Chordata > Aves > Pelecaniformes > Threskiornithidae > Platalea > Platalea leucorodia. The sequence continues at coordinate 49,435,805 of NC_138828.1, read as the reverse complement.
AATGTGTTATTATTCCGAATTATTAACTGTGGCCTTATATAATAACAAAGAACTTTGTTTCAGTAACATCTCTTCAGACTTCACGGTGTGAAAGTGACAACATAAGGTCAGATGTTTACCACATGAAAAATAAGTTTGTTTTAAAAACCACTGGTATATTTAAAACAAAAAGAAAATACGTTTAGATATCAGTAATGCAGTCTGTATGCTTAAAAAGCTTCCAGTTTGTTTACTATGAGTTTAGTTACAGAAATGCTGCAGAATCAATCCCGAGTCCCACAAGAAGTCCCATTAAAAGCAGTAGAAGTATACACATCTGTCAGGAAAATCTGTGCGGATAAGCATCTCGGACTGAATTCTTATTTTTGTAAATCATGGTGATCTTTGCATATGCAATGCTCTGCATTCCTGTCACTACAGCTAGGTAATTGAATTTACTAGCCAAACCCCTTGAATGTTCTCACAGAAATTCCCAAAGCAGGAATGGTAGTTCATGATATAATGCCCAGTGTAAATCCACATGAATTATGTGTTTAAATATTAGATGCATTTTTGGAAGAAAAACAACAACCCCCCCCCCCAAAAGCAATGCCCAAATACTTTTCCATAAATGTCTATCAATAAAAAAATTACGATACTCAGGGACCTCATACACCTCAGTAACTCTACACTAACAGAGAATAAACTCCAAAAGCTACCTCTCAATCCCAGTAACTGCATATAGGCAATTTTGGAGGAGAAGAGCTCTCTAGGGATGAGAAAAGAGCTGGAGGAAAAAAAAAAAGGAGAAAAATATGAAACTATATTAATTAAAAAGAGAAGCCATTTGCTGAGATACACTGAATGGTGACTGTGGAAGCAACACAATATCTGGATGGAAACCCACCAAAAGCAACATGCATGCAAAATGCATTCTATTAAAAGAAAAGTAATATAACGTGTAAAAAGGAAATCGTCATATCAAACTCATTGCGGTCTTCAATATCATAGCAGTGGTCCTGGAGAGTCTTTCTCTAAAAACAAAAGTTCCATTGCTGAGAAAAATTACGACAAGATTGAATGTTTAATTTTGGATAACAAAAAGGTGCCTAAAAGGCAGTTAGAAAATTAATAAACAGAATTCGTAGTTGGCTATAACTTGATTTTCATAAATAATGGTGAAATAGTTTTCCTCTGTTAGAATATAGTAATTTAAAAGAATTTTTGTCTCTGTTTACCTTGTTCTAGTTACGCTAAAACTTTCTATTTACCTACTAATAATTTGGGTCCATCTCTAGTTTGTTGTGTAATTTTCTTATTTTAATTCCATCCTTTATCTGAACACACATAGATGTTGCACACTTAAATTGCTACTTGTTTCATTGTTGCTTGTTGACAACAAATATTCTTATTTAACTCATGTTGAATATGTTCAATATTCAATATTCTTATACCAGAAAGCCTAAGTTGATAACGTCTAGAAACTTTGGTAAAATTCTAACGAGTTCATGCATTTTAGAAATTCCTATTGCAAAACAGATAAAAAAGAAAAAACTGAAAATGTAAAAAGAGGAACAGCTTTTAATACCACATACAACAATGCAATATCTGTGTAGAAAATAAACATTTCATATGAATTAGCATTTCAATGTTTTGTAAACTAAAGTAATATATGCTTTTCATTATTTTAGTAAAATTAAAGCATGGGTTTACAGCAGTATCTTTAAAATTTCATACTGTTCAAGCTTGTTTAGGCATGGCAAATAATTTCAGCATGATGAATGCCTATGCAGCAATCAGAGATGCTTATAGATACTGCAATACTTCTTAAATTCAAAACTAAGAGAAACAGATACTCTCATTTTTATGTAAGCCATTATTAGAATTTACCCGTAAGAAGTCTGACACACTATATGCTAGTGCTTTAATATAAGCTATATATTAGAAATTTTTTTTTCTATATTACGTGGGATTCACAGGAGCAAAAGCATTGCATAATATGGTGAAAGTGCAAAGATTTATAGCATATATGCTAGTGAGGGTGAAGTGAAAGGTATTTTGACCTACACTTGGACGGAAATAGTAGTAAGCTAAAAGACCTTGGGAAATCCCATTAAAATACCTATAAACATATTTTGCAAAATGTTTTTAAAAGCAGTAACTATTTTTACTTGACAGCCGTGTAAGGAATTTTGAGTTTTAGAGCTTGTTCTTTCATTGCATTAGTCCAGCTTTACATCAGGATAACTGCATTGATTTCACTGGAATTTCACCAGCGCTGAACTTAGCAGAGGCGGATAAGAACTGTAAGATACGTGGCATTCATCACTAAGGGCGAGCAGCTTACAGCTAAAGTGAAAGAAATTTGATTACCTGTTACAGATGCTGGAATTTCAGAAAGCACTTCAGAGCCATAACATGTAATTCTTTCCTCCTTCTCATTCGTTAAAAACAACCCCTTGCATTCAGACTGAAAGAAAAAAACCCTCCAAAATGATCATTCTCCAGAATAATTCTTCATGCTTTTATAGTACACTAGCGGTTTCAAAGTTACTCTAGGTTTGATCATCTCCTTAGACTGTAATGGGCTTTCTAAGCTGGTCTGTGCTCCCAGAGACTTTTATCTTCCATCCACTTTTGACTGAGAAATTGATGGGATTTTATCTGTCTAAAGATATAATATACAAATGTCTCAATTTTAAATTAAGGTGCTTTTGCATTTACAAGAAGTAAACCTATGCTTAGTTTCATAGGCTTCCCTGAAGCTGGTTTCAAGCTACCCACAAATGCCAAAGTATGCTATTTATAGTGTAGGGTGTTTATTTTTCGTTCGCTTGTCTGTTTGGTGGTGGGGTGTGTGTATGTGTGTGTGAACCAGCATCAAACCTAGCAGTTCTCTGCTACACAGAAAGATTATTATTATTTATTTCAAATACATATATTACCTTTGATAGTGTTTAAAACTGAGAAAATTAAATGGAGAAATATTAAAGTACCAAATATTTTTGGGGAAAGAAGGATAATGTTTTTTGTTTCTTTGTCAGTAAGTCTTAATGTTAAACTAATCATCAGGGAGGAAACTTGAGAACGACTGCTATGAATTTAAGAGGGTCTCCTTTTACAGAACCCAAACTGATGCGATTTCTTGACTCTAATCTTAATGTCAGCAATAAACAATCAATGATGTCCTTTCCTTTCAGTAGACAAGCACTTAGAAGTATTAAATAGGAGTGGACAGGTCCTCTCATTTAATAAAATAATTATTTCTCTGAGAGTAGGAAAAAAAAATCATTTGTATGTTTGCTTTTCTCTTTTAGCAAGCAGTTAGAGACAAATGTGTGACACCGTATTTCTCTCTGAAAACCAGCTATTTTTCTAAATAATGGTTGGGGAGAAGAATGCAGTCTCAAGATGAAATAAAAGATGAAACTTCCTATGGGATACATCCGATTTTGAATGTTGTGGAATGCCATCTTGATATTTTATTACAGTCATACCATCACTTTTTTTTTTTCCCTAGAGCTGAATACTGTCTCTTTCTTCTGCCATCATCAATAACTTTCCTTAGGCATTTGTGTGTTAGGTGACAGAGATGACTCCTCGATGGTGCTGACACTGACTTTTCCCAGGAAAAGGTGTTCAGATGGTGGTTCTGTCCTCTATGGTTAGCCAAAGGACTGAGCAGTATCCTACGTGATTGTCTTCATTTCAAGGAAGCAAAGCCAGCAAATACATAAACCCAAAAACTCTGCAAATTGCAAAAATTTCTGCTGTTCACTATCCAGAAGTTCTTCTCTTGAAACAGTTCCATGTGCTGCTAGAAGTGAGAATGCTACTGTATGTACATGTTATCTGACTACTGAACCAAATTTCTCATAGATACTGAAAGATCTGCCTATTGTTTTCAAATACAAATTACTATGTCATAAGCTGAAACCACACAAAGTTTCTCTAACCACTGTATTTGCAATAAACCTTCAATCTGTAGGAGGGATGGTATGAAATTTGTCACTTATACTAGTGAAGTATTTTTATCCCTTTTTTTTAAATTCAAAGAAAAATAATTGAAAGATTATTCCAGTAAGATAACATAGAAACTCAGAAAACATGATCTTAAATGTTATATCTCACTACAAAATCTAGGCATGTAAAAGGATCTTCGTGAAGTAGTGTAATGGTACATAAACCAGTAACACACCCTTTGCAATTTTAAGGGATATCAGCATACCTGAAATACATGCCTACGGACATATACATATTGCGTGCTACTTGAACCTCTCTAGCATTTCCCCCCAGCAAAATTCTGTAAAGGAGGAGAAATGGGTACATTTTATCCATGTATTCTAGTTGGGACAATACTGATTTTTTAAGTTACAAATATGAAGGATATAAACAAGCACCAACACAAAACTCTTCTCATCATTGAGTATAACTATTCAGAATATTGCATATTAGTAAATAATTCATCCTTTGATCTTGTTCATTGGCTTTTTATCTGACTCATGCTAAACCTGTCAACTGCTATGCGTCTAAGAAAATACCATCATATGCATTCACTAGTATAACAGGACAGAGTGAAATGAGTAGTTTTGGATAATTTAATTAGGTTGTAGGTTTGTTAATGTAATTCAGTAAGTATGTGAACTTTTAACTTGCGTTAACTCAATTTCCTCATGCTTTCATTTACCATTTGTTGGGGACATTACAGTGATTAGCCAAAGCCCTTCCAGCTCTTAATGTTCTCAATAAATTCTGGTTTAAATTGACTGTCACTTTCTCGCTATAATAAAGTAGGTATTTGACATCTCAGAAAGAACCAGACTAGTGTCTATTACATTTTCTTGAAGAAAATTTTTCTAGTTCCCCAAAATCAACAGAAGTACAGTTATACTAAAGATTGCAATGAGTAGCCACAGAAGGCAGGTGGGCTGGACAAGTACCTGCTCAGACAATTTCACAATTCTGATTCTTTTGGGAATTAAAATGATGCTGCGTGCCTTTTGTTTGACAAGCTAAATAACAGTATATTCATATTTAATTGTTTTGTTACCAAGTTATTAGCAGTGTCTGAACTCCCTGAGAAAAACCAAAATATCCAGCTTGTCAGCAATATATATCCACTGTGCTGAGATACAAACGCAACAGCAGTGTTCTTTTTCTGTTAGGTTCAAAGATTAGTGTGGGCCAAGTGCCTCGAAAGCCAATCTGCTAAACTGCAAAATGGCACACTAAAAATTCTGCAAATTTATGTATATAAATTCTCCAAAGGCTTTTCTATCTTTTTTTTTTTCCCCGAGATTCAAGCAATTCTAAGATATATTCATAACTTATTTGGTCAAGTAAAGATCAGGAATGACATATGGGATAGAAAAGGAGGAGATTTATAGCCCTAAGTCTCTCAGTTCCTTATAATACTATATATTCACATCACAGACATGTATCTTGCAAATATCTGTATTTTTCAATCATGGCCTACGCAGTTCTCAAAATGTGTAGGCAAATAATAGTGTGCTAGACTAGCATGTTTTGGAGAACAAATTCTGCCTTCAGATGAACTCTGCATGCTGGATTTTTTTTTCCCAATATAGCATTTTTTTTCTTTCTGTTTTGGCTCCCTCTCTCTAGACTTCCTTGAGCTCCAGCACGTCATGATCAGGTTTTCCCCCACATTTCATCACTTGAGGCCCTCTTAATTCATCTCTGATTTATTTTCCAAGACAATATGTTTTGAAAAGTGACAGTCTCCTGTCCATCCTTCCTGGTAACTAGATCTGCTTGGTAATGCCAACTTAAAATTTCCTAAGTCTCTTGTTCTGGGTTTTCCATGGATTCAGATGAAAAACGTAGCTCTCTCCTGCAACAAATCCTTCCTCTACATTTTATATTGCCTTATTTTTTTATACTGCCTTATTTATTTAGATGTTAATCAAGAGTCACAAAAATAGGCGCCTCCAGATAAATGTCTGTATTCGTGCTCAGGTTCTTAGGACCCTACTGTTCTAAAATACTGATCTCAATGGGAAATCTTGAGTGTTAAGCTCTTTTAAAATACCAACTCTACTAGAAAGGGTTTGAATACGGATTTAGATCCTAAACTCAGGCTGCTATTTTATTTTTAATTTTGCCCTGCCCTAGTTTTGCCTCTTACTATTTTTTCTTGAAATAGTACTTTGACTTTGGCAATTTTTGAATAATTCTTATACCATTATCCATTCCCATTAAAAAAAAAAACAAAAACCAACAAAAAACCTGCCTTCCCACAAAAAATGTTTTTATATTCAGTATTTTTATAGTACAGGTTTATTTGTTTTTATGTGAGCCATTTTTCTTTCACACCAGTACAAAAGGAGCTGCCTTCTGACATCTATCTTCTTTCATTCTTAGCTTCATCAATAATAAAACTCGTAATACTTGGTATGAATAAAATGCAACAAAAAGAAATGGCCTTGTATTCTGTCTTTTTCTTCCTCTTTCTGTAGTTCATTGCATGATACAGCTCTAAACCAAAACCAGTATTTATCCAAAGATTTTGATATTAAGTAGCTGAAATCTCACAGAATAAATATACAAAGAAGGAAAACACTGTTTTACATTAGACTTGTAAAATAAATTCACAACATTGACTTAATTTGCACATATATTTTCATAATAGTAGACTTTTCTTTGGGAACACACAAGTCTTCTAACTATCTGCCTGCTGTATTATTGTAATAAAGCAAAAGAGAGTTGGACTCTGGAAATGCTTCAGAATGTTGTATTTGTGTATTCAAGTATTTAGCACAAGAAGGAAGTAAGTAGATAAAGGAGATTTACCTGCAAATGTAAAGAAGGAATTGTGTCAATGTGAGCTGACTGCCTAGCTGGGTTTTTTATTTGTATTGGAACTTTCATTTTGGCAGGATTCGCAGGCTCAGAGCATATATAAAAACATAACGCTTTGTTTTACAGTAGGTCAAATTTTGGATGTGGTAAAGTTTGACAGTGTCCCTTAAGCTTCCTTATTGACCTTATTTATTTATTTATTTTATTTAAATCCTCCAGGATTAGGCAGAGAGCAGAATTTTTACTTGCTATATATTTTTAAGGGAACTCTGGAAAATCACTTTTAAAATTGCTTGGAAACAGGAAAAATGCGTCACATTTAAAACTGTTAATTGCATTAATGCAGTTAAGCAACTGCTTATTCTGCTTTTCCATTTTCCATCATGGTCAGTCTTGTCATTTCTATTGTAGGCAGAAATAAATTGGCCTAGCAATAAATCCTGTATTTTCATTCTCAGAATATGCACTGCAATAGAAGAGGACGCAGAGCTGTTTTTTGGCCATTAGTATGTCATTTGTTTACCCGGGTGGTCCATTTTATCTCCAATTCTGAGTGTAATTTTCCATAACCTGATATACTTTTAAAGGATGAAAATTACCTTTCCTGTAAACCAAGAAAGCAATAAAGTATGTAACATCTGTAAAATGATTCAAAAGAAGTTCGTTCCCTAGAGTATACCTCCCACAATTTCCCAACAATCAATGACAAGAGAATAATAGGAAAGGGATGGGTACGCTTTCTGTTCCTGGTGACCCCAAAGTCTGGCGTCTGCTCAAGGAGACCTTAGTAATTGTAGGGATTCAGACTGATTTCTGAGGAGAGAGTTCTGATGCAAAGACACCAGCACTGATCAGCGTGGAGGGGACAGGACTTACTTTACAATAGGAACTAGGTGTGAGGCTTTGGGAAAAAACAACAACCAACAAAGAACCCCCCTACATAACCTGTAAGTGAAAATGTTGTACTTCAGCTTGGATGACATGAAATCCATGAGTTTATTGAAGAGAAAAGTGCTATTCCTGCACGAATGAAAAACAAAATTATTTAATCCTAAGAGGTATCAAGTTTTGCACCAATAACGACTCAGCAGCTTTCCTGGTTATATGCGAGCAGAAATATATAATTAGAGTTACTAGAAACAGTAGAGAAAATTAGAACCATGCATGAGATGAAGGATATGCTTAAAATACCACTGCATACAAATCTGATCCATCTTTCACTGTGAAAATACTGTTAATAGAGTATACCTGGCAAGTCTGCAGCTATTCCTGTGTCAAGCAAAACGATAACAGCACTGAACAGCACTACCCCTGAGCTTGTGAACAATGCTGTCAAAGAACTGTCCTTCCCTTTATAGCTTCCAGTGGGGTTTGAATGGGTACTTTTTTATATATATAAGATAGAGTATACACCTTCTTAGATATTTTGAGGCGAATCTTGATGATAAATCTACCAGAAAGAAATCACATGAGTGTAACACACGTTCCTTAAAAGTAGAATGCAATATACCGTTTAACAATACCAACCTGTCTGTGAACAAGGAGGGAGGGGGAGAACGAGCTCTTTCCACAGGTTATAAGGAAACCAAGCTTCTTTCAAAAATTCAAGTAATTTTGTCATGTCTGCACAATACGTATGACATGGGAAGGGAACGATGATCTATCAGGTTGGTTTCAAGACAGTTCCATCTTGTCTTTCAAAAAATGATGGACTTCTTACTTACTATTACAATCCTCTAACATATTTGTATACGTATCTGGCTTCTGCTGTGCTTCCTCTTACCCTCCTGACATTTCAAGAGTTCTCTGCCAGATCTTACAAATGCTCTCCACTAAAAATAACTGCTGACATTTGCAAGTGGCATGCACTAATCACATTCAGAATAGTATTTTTTACATACACTTACTTCTGTTTCGTATTTTTTGTAAACCTTGGCTCTGGTTGTTAAAAAAATAATGGTGTCAAATACATTCCATAGCTGCATTAAAAAAAACAAACAAGTTAAGCTATTATAAATGAAATATTTTGACACTAATATATTATGTGGGGTTTGGGGATGCTTTTTTTTTTTTTTAGTAATCGCTTGCCTATCTAGTTTTCAGTGAGGGAAAGCAACGGCAGTCTGCCTCATTACATGAACAATTCAATTGCTAAAGGAGAGAATCATGCACATTGAGTAACACAAAACTGGCTGCTCCTGAAAGATGGCCTCACCTCTCCCTCAAAGGGGAATAGAGGCTCATAAATTCATATACTTCATTCATCATTTAAACTTCACCTTAGGGCTTCAGAAGCCACTCACTTCTTATAGTTTCTTCACCTACTCTGACTACAACGCTGCTGTAGGAGCTCTGTCTGTAGCTGTCTGTGCTCTAACAAATTGTCACACCCAGGAACCGGGAAGAATGTTTTTCCATTAAGCCCAAATTGTTTTCAGTTTGGCTTGGTTTGGATCTTTTTGTCTTAAAACATCATGGAAGTGCAGAATTTCTTTTTTTTTTTTAAATGGCTTTTAAAGAGTATGGCTGTTAATTAGTCACTAGGAGGGTGAGGCTCATGCTCACTATGAATAAAATTCCAGTTGGTTTGCTCCCAGAAGCGGGAATTTTCATGCATTCTCCTGGCGGACCCTGGCCTTTCATATCAGAGATGTGAAGTCTTTGCTAGCCGTAGCACCCCGTTTGTACCTTCTTTACCTGCCACAGAGGAGAAAGAGGGTGTTCAAATCGCTGACAGGTTGACTGAAGACACTATGCATTTGCTGTGGGATTTTATGGTGGAAGTCCTGTAACTCCCTGCACAGACCCCACTTAATGTTTGGTATATTAAGTTAATAAACTTCTGACCTGCTGTTCATATCCATCTCTGTTTTCATCTCAGACTTCTGTATATCTTAATCAATGTTTCAGTCACAAATATTATAAACAAGATTCACAAATATTGTATGTAAAAACTTAAATGCTGAAATTAAAAAATCATGAAGATGTTCCTATAAATGTTTGAACAAATCTGCATACCATTTGTAAAAGAACAGCTACATTTTTTTCCTTGCAAAGACCTTTTAATTCTCCTTTAATCACATGCAGCTCAGAAACCTGAGGTCATATAACTGCACCAATACTAAGGTGAACAGGGAAGACATCCAGCGTCATCCGACAGGAAAATTCCTACTACATATAGGAATAGGAAAATTCCTATTACAAGGAGGCCACAAACTGTCAGACTCCAGTGGGGTATATTTGGTCAACGACACAATGACTAGTCTGTTTAAGCAATAACTGATTGTCTTTGTTAGCCCAGAGGGAGAGGCAGCATATGTGAACTACAGGTTACTTATGAGAAAGATACAAATATTTTACCCCTTTTCCCCCAGTCCGTTATGCTGGTTCTCACATGGCTCCACCACTGCTGTGGCATCTGACTGCCTAATATTCTACTGAAATCATACAATTTTCAGTACATATTCAGAAGAGCTGAAAACTGATGGATAATAATGATAACGGTGTTTTCTCCCTCTTTTTTTTTCAATCAGATGATTATAGAACACATGAAAAAGGAATGTCTACATTTGTTGCATTCCTCTGATAAAGGTTTTCTCTTTACCACATTAAACAAAAAAGAAATCTTATTATTACCTTTTTCTTAAGTTAGAGTTCCTGAATGATAATATCTCATTCACTGCAGAACACATATCAATTACCAGTTGAGGTTCTGAAAAGTGAATGAATTAGCACATTCTCAAATGGAGATATTTTCCCAGGTGATTCATACACCTTACCTAGTTCCTCTACTGTAAATTTTGGATATAGACCTTCCTTCCAAGCTATACCTTTAAGAGAAAAGATATGGGCTGCTCAGTCATGTAAATAAGATGTCTCATTGCTGTCTGTTATTTGGAAGTGTTAAGAACTACCATAAAAAAAGAAATCTGTCACAAAGAGTTAAGCTGGAGGTGAAAATTTTTATGTAGTCTGGAACATAAGAGACACGATTTCATTTTTATATCAGATACTGTCTGTTCCGTACCAACAAAGTTTCGTATAAACGTAGCTAAAATGCAAAGCAATTTCAGTTGAGTTCAAGCTGGAAGAATCTTCTTGATGGAGCCTATCTCAAAATCATTTGAAGTCCAAAGTGTCTATGCAAAACCATTAATCTCGGAATGTGTCTAAATACTATCCTGGAGACAGGCTGCAATTTACAGTTCTCCGTGACAGGAAAATCACTGGTAGAGCCCTGTCATTTAACCCCAATGATTTCTTCGGTAGGCATGGAAAGAAAGGTTTTCATACTGCCCTGTCATAGAAGGGCTACGGAATATGTCAACACTGTATAACTTTACATAGAAATTAAAGCAATGTGCAGGTATTTCTGTCACGAAAAAACATCAGCAAGGTGGGCTTTCAGATCAGTGTCATTGACAAAAACTTGCTACATGAAGTATAAAGAGAGCTTTTGCATTTTTAGGGGAAAATACATGGGAAAAATGTGTTTTTCTTGTGCATCAGGTTTTTGCTCTACATACTTTAAATGTAAGATGGAGCTCTCTAGTTTTATATAAGCCCGCAGTATTATTTCAATCTCCAGTTACCTAGTGGTGCATGTTTGCTAGAAGTAGAGGACACCAGAGCAATGGTCATGCTTATACACACAAATATTGTCAAAATTCTGAAGGGCCCAGCTGGCTAAAATTTGGATTATGCCTATTTAAAGAGGACACACTCATTGGATTTACAGTTTAAGTGCCTCTATGTTTAATATGTGTTTCACTGTCACAAATCAAACTCTATGTAACCTAGAGCCCATCTTAAAATTTACAGGTATTTGCCACACATTTTCTATACAGTTTTTTCAGTTGCCTGCAAGCACATCTATTTAGAAACTGTTTAGTAAAACACAATAAGCCAAACTGATATTTGTTTAACTTTCTTGCACCTGGTACATTATATTTTCATTTGAAAAATTTGTTTCAGGGTACATAACTGAGAAGTCATATTCCACACCAGTCATCACTGCAACCTTTTCTGTGCAGCGTGCAAAGTAATTATGTTCACATTATGTACAGCTCTTTGTGTAAAACTGTGTTCCTGGAACATTATCTAACAGATATCACTGCTAGGTGGTGATAAAAATGAATGCCAGAGAGACACACATGGAGTTGCCCAGAAGTCATCCAGTGCTTCCTAACTTTACTTGCCCTGATCTTCCTGCCGAAAGACTTTAATCAGTTTTGAGGGATATGCAGGAAAGCTATGGCATTGTATTTTCCTTGCAGGTCAGAAGAACTGGCAGTGACTTACCAATAAAGGAAACTCAGGGAAAAAAAGAAGGTGTTCCTGTACACTCAGGAAACTGGGCAGCCTGGCCTCAAGAGTGGCTGTAGTTACAGTTAACCCAAAGAGACAAACTGAATGTGTCCTAAAACCCATGCACTCCTTACACAGGTAGAAACTGGTGAAAGGATAAAGGAATAAGCCAAGGTAATGGAGGGAAGGAAGAAGAGAGAGACCTTTAGCTATACTCCTCAATGTCTGCAACTTTCAAATGTATGTTTTGATTTTTCTTCACTACCAGCAAACATTTGCAATCACAGAACTGGCCATCAACACATCAGCACCTGCATTTGCTCTATCAACACCTTGGAAAATCCTACTGGACTACCACATTCACGACCGTCTATTCAAGCCTTGTCAGATGCTAGCAAAAATTAAAGAATTCTAAGACTTCTTAAGATTTAAACAAATGAAGTGTTGCCCACGTGCTCACAAATGTCAGTATGGTTTGACTCATTTTCTAGCAATTCCATATTTCTCTCATATGTCAGGGGGACACATATGGCAATGGAGCTCCTATTAGTAATGATCTTTGGGAACTCTCCAAGATTGATGAACTCTGCCTCAATTATAAGTGTAAAAACAGACGAAGGACTTCATCCAAAACGCATGAAAGGAACAATGGCACCAGTGGGGGGACTGGCGTCAATGTGTTTGAATGCCGTATCTGGGTTTGGTAGACAGAGCAAACTATTTGAAGGCAGACTAGATAAAGAACAACATGCATTTTGTAGGCACATTTTTAAACTGCAGTGGCAGTGATAAGCACATAAAAAAAACTCCGACTATGAATTCATTTGCATCTGCTCATTCAAAATTAGTTATCCTTGATGAGTGATAATAGTGTATTTTATGCTGGTTTTGAGGTGCATTAAGCTATGTTAGAGGGACTGATAGCACTTGTTACATGACATGGCTTACAGAAGGTAGCTATTAGCATTTCTGTGCACTAGTTTAATCCAGATACTTCAACTTCAATTATCAACACCTCAACATATTCCAATTCTGAGCCTTCCCTATGAAAAAGCACTTAGTTTTGCTGAACTCTGACAGAGTGCGTACTGATCCACTAGTGTGGACAAATGCCCATTAAGGCCAGGGCCTCTAAATTCTTTTAATTTTGGTTTTGTAGCCTGTAACTCCTGAGTTCTATCCTTCCATTTTCCACAGCTTCAGGTTTTCTGTGTGCATGAAATTCCCCACCTTAACCTTAAATTATTCTGTCCTTCTGGTGTTCACTGACAGTCTCTGAGGCTTGGGCTTTATTCTCCTCCAGGGTTCATTCTTCTTCTAAATACTCATCATCCATTGCATTCTATAAAGAGAGTTCCCAGCAGTAGTTTTTAAAATAAAAGATAAAATGTTCAGTATCTGAACATTTAAGGCTCTAGTGTCAGTACCTGGAATGCCTCCTGTTGACAATGATGGTTATCACTGGGGGCAACTGAAATCTGTTCATTCTGAACTGTCTTCAGAAATCAGCCTTATCTGATTGTTCTTTCAGATCAAAAGAAATAGGAAGACAAAGTAAGCTGTGCATATTCTTTCACTCTGCACTTTGTTGTTAAAAAAGGAGGAATCCCACTAGGACCCATAAACCACTTTTAGATATCACTAATCTTTGCTATGGATTTCTATTTTTTCCATTTATTGCCAGCTGACTTATTAGATTTTGATATTTTAATGACATAGAGCAGCACTGTTAGGAATTATTGTGAAAAACATATAACAAAATCTAGATAGACAAAAGAGCATTTATTGCTTGAAGGGAAATGACATGTAATTCTCAGCATTTACAGCTGAGATTAGACCTTTTTTCCACATGATAGATATGTAGTCAGTAACAGGAATACTTGCAAAGTCTCCACACCTAGAGCTCCTGGACTCAGGCACAGCTACCATGTCTTTTAGATATTTGTGGAAGGTAGCTTGCATTGCATCTTACATCAGGTTCATTCTCAGTGACTACATACATAACTACCTTTGTCAACTGTGTAACCATCAGACTAGAGAAATAGTATCCTTAATTTTTTATTTATTTTTTTTTTTTAAAACAGCATAGTTAACATTGTTGCTGACAAAAGCAATGTGAAATACTATGTATCAAAGTTTCACTGAAAAAACCAAATTGGAATGGACTGTGTATGGTACACCTCAGGCCTCACATTCAGCTTCACATGTGCTGGAGCTGCACTTTCTGGAGACTTTCCCAAAACTCAGTAGGACCCTGCTAAGGATCCCTACTTTTATATAAACAGCATTACCCATGTGATTGATAACAAGTGAATAAATGAAGCATATATTTTACACTGTTTTATAGTCTCTGACACAGCTATTATCAAGTGAATTAAAATTTTAACATGGAGCCTGTATCTTACATCTGTTTTCTACATCTGGATTTTGGTACTTACTATTAATTTATATACTGCTGAACAATTCTTGGAAAGTCTATGTATAACCAACCAGTTTCCTATTTTCTAATGAGTTCCACCTGGTTCACTGACTTCTGTCATTCAAATGATCTGTCCTTGTTCTCTTTTTTCACATTAAAAGACAACAGGTCAATGACCTTCTTACTGGCACCCATAAAGCTTCCACTCACCTTTCTGCCTGTCTTACTATAATGTTACAAAAAGTTTTGTGAACAACATAATTTGTGCAGTAGCCTCAAGCATATTGAGGCAGTTCACAGCCTCTTCTTTACATGTCAGATGCTAGAGAAAATGATATGGACGACAGCTCAACCTGAGACCAATTTGCCATCAACTCAGAAGTGTAGCATGCATGAAAATGCCCCTTTCTATCACTATTAACCGAAGGAAATGTCTCAAACCTCTTTAAAGCCCCATCAGAGTAGATCTGGAGGTCAAATCTCAGTTTCAGGAAACTCCACTCCTTCCTATAAAGATCATTAAACTCAACCTCAAACCAGCAAAAGCTCTAATGTTGTTTCTTACTTTACACAAAACATGCAGAACTCACAATTTTTAAACACAAAGGCAGAATGCTGGAAAAAAAAAATCAAGTTCTTTGTTCTTTCAGGAAAAATTCTCACTGACAAATTGAGCTACACCAACTTCTGGTTCAGCTTGAAGTACCAGCTTCAGGTTTTCTTGATCTTTATGCTTCCTGGCTTATCTCCCTCAGACTATTCAGGTTAGATGGATTCAGTAGATTAAATACAAAAATCACAGCCCCAAATCTATCATGAATTAGCCTTAAAAAGGAGTTCAAAGAACCATAACAAACCACAAGAAAGGGTTTTTCAGGCCTGTGACTCCCAGGCTGACTTGATTTGTAGCTCAGGACTTCAGACAGGGACCTCAGCTTTGATGGCAGAGATTTCAAACTCATCTTTGCCACTGCCTACTGATGGCTAAAGTATTTTTTTTTTTTGAGAACTCATTTCTCAGATTTAGAACTAATATGCCAAACAGTGCAATTTTGTGTAAAGATGCTGGAAGTGTCTGCAAATATAAAAACATCCATCCAATAACGCAGATCTCCATAACTGACTGACTGATTGCCATGAGAAGACAATAGTTCAATGACTGAGTATTATACCTTTTTATTCTACTGAGGACAACTTGAAAAAATATTTCCACTGGCATGCCTCTCTACAGCTCATAAATGTAGGTAGCCTGACAAAGATTTGATAGTAATGTGGATGAATCATACCAGTATTTAAACAGTAATCATGAAGATGCATAACTGTAAGAAAAAACAAAACAAAACAATAAAATATGTGTAGTTCCAGGGAGGTGGGCCTACTATCAGCTGGGAATTCAGCTTTGATTCTTATATCAACAATGCAAGGACTTGAGATGCTGTGACATTTAGTGCATAGACAAGTTACAACAGGAGAGACTAAGTCACTGTAATCCCTATACACTAAATGAAAAATTCCATGGATGTCCAAAAAGATATACAACACAGTGGAAATCATAAGCTCTTTGTATTGGGGTGAGAACATTGCAGTCTTACTGACACCCAACACTCATAAAAGGAAAGGAAAAGAAAAAAGCAAAAGAGAAAAAAAAGTTGTGACAACAATAACTTCTGCCACAAAAGAATATCATCAGGACATCTATTAAATGTAGAAACCTCTACTAAAATACCAACTTTTAACACAAATTTACAACACCATTTGACTGTCATGAATATAAATTGAAGCAAAATGCTAGCATTTAAGCCACAGAAGAGAAGTTGAAAATAAATGATTATTAAAGATGTAATGAGAAAAATTGTGAGGAAAGACTTCAATCTACCACCAAAATTAGTAAGTTTTGTACAGGTTTATTGATTTTAACTTATTGTTTACAGTAGTAAATAGTCACAAGATAATGGTCCGGAAGAACAGAGATTTAAAAGTATTTAAAAATTGCTTTCAATAGAGACCGCCTTTACACCAGGACCGTTTGTTTTTTTATAGCTATAGTTGAGATCTACTGAGGACTTACACTGCTGCAAACTGTTGACAACTGTAGGAACACAGACCTACTGAGAAGAATGCTCCAGGGCTTACTTGGTAAGTGAAACAGACCTGGAAGTCGTTATGGGGAATACCAAAAAAACCCAAGAAGCAGCAGATGGATCACCACTGGACTCCTACTGCACCAGCAGCAGGAGTACTGACTGGTCGGTTGCATCTTTCAGGACGCCCAATGTTTGAATAGCGTACCAACCTTGGGAGTCATTTGAAAACACTGCCTATTTGTGGCTTCAGGTATACTGATGTAGAACAACAGAGGAGTTCAATTAACTGATTGCATTAAAAAAAGAAAAAAAACCAAACCAAACCACAGAATAACTCTATATATCCAATGCTAGTTTTGCCTAAGAAAAGTACAATCCATCTTCCATGTGAATATTTGTGAGATCAGGTATGTGAGCATTTACTTAGCACAACATGCAGTCAGATGGAAGACAAAAAGGTCCGCTCTTATTCAGAGATCATAAAGAAATTTAAAAATTAGCTTTTGGAAATAAATGCCGACTGTACTTTAGTATTAAGATGTATATCTGTATGAACATTAATAAGAACTGGAAAGATCTATTACTGTATTCATTTATCCTGATTATTGCTATCCCCATGTACTCTGAATTTTTCCCTTTACCAAGCAGGCTTTGAGTACAGTAAGGTACAGGTGAATTAGTGAAAGCTGCAGTAGTGGAAATTTAAACTTGTAAAATCAAACTGGTAGAATTACTGGCTTCCCTTAGCCTGTAGTGGCTAAATGGGCAATGGAAGATAACATCTTACATTGGTTAGTTTTACAAGCACACGCTAGTTTTGGATCTTAAGTCTTACCCAGGGATACATTCCTGTTTCTACATAAAAGCATATCCAAACAGCAGCAGGCACAGATATTACAAAAACAGCCTTTCAGTTTCTCTCTCATAAGGACACTACAAAACACACATTCATGTTGGCTATTTTGGTTTAAAAGCTTAGTCCAAGGTAAAGGAGGAGCACCTTTCAAATAGCTGAAAAGCATTTGAAGAACTGCCCCCCTGCCCCAAGTTTGACATGTTTTATTAGAGTACATTCATACTTCCCTTCCAAAGTGGAATACAAACTAAATTAAATGTTAAAAAAGCAAAGAAGTAGCAACAGTGTATTTCAGTAGCATAGACATTGCTTTTGTGTATGCGTTGCAACAGATAGTCAGCCAATAAATATTGTTAGGTACTCAGCTGAACACCAAAAATATATCTACAACCTAGAATAAATGATATATACCTACAGTTCCCTACAGGTACTTTTTTATTCTAAAATGAGCATAATATAATGTAGTAGCTCTCAGTCACAAACCATATTTGATTAAAACCAAAAGAAATATAAGAACATATCTGTAAATGTATTTAAAACGATCTGTAAAAATGGTATTCTTACTTATTTCTCTTATGCCCATAATGGGCGCAAAGTAAGATTAACTTTTTTGATTTTGCTAGGAAAATTGCATCCAGAATCTACAAAGCTTTGTCATTAAAAGCTGCTATACCTACCAATGCAAGTCCTAAGCTATGTTCTGAAAATAAAACAATCAAGAAGACTAATACTGCATAGAGGAGGTACATGGAAATTTTCCATTCCTTCTAGGCCTTTATTTCATTATCAGTTAATCCTTAAAAAAAAAAAAAAAAATTAAATATAGAGCTTTATTATCCCCTGCAGGAGACAAGCTAAAGTGCCGGAGAAGGCTACTGAAGAAGGCCATAGTGGTCAGTTGTCTTGTATGGAACATTAGAACTGCAAATGTCTTTTTCAGGGAATATCTCTTATGTTCACAGTTCCATGAGCAAGATACCCTACTCCTCCTTACTTACACTCTCCCTTTGTCAGATTCAAGAAAAAACTGTATTACTCAGCAATTACAGAACAAATTTAAATTAAATATTATAACATAGCTAGGAAATGAGAAAGGGATAAAAGCCAGTAAAAAAAGTCTGATAATGAAGACTCTAGTTCTGGTGACTAAGTGATACAATATCTGAAGCCTTTTCCAGGTTTTTGAGATTTTTGTTCTTTTACATGGAGAGAGAGCAAGCAACAAGGGGAGAGAGAGAGGGGGAAAAAAAAGAATCTGTGGTCTGTAAATGATCAGCACAAAAAATAAATTATGGTCAAGTAACTGAACTTTTCTGATGTGTAAATTGAATCATTCCCACACGCTGGTGTTTTATAATTAAAAGACCCTTTTCACTGTGGGAAATTTTACTGAATTTTGTATTAAAAGAAGAAACAAACCATCAATCAGGAGGAGGTAGGGGAACTCAAAGAGCTCAACCCATTAAACTTGAAGAGTGTAGTTGAATTCTCAATGACTTGCTCTAGGAAACTGTAGCTCTTTTAAGGCAGGATACTGTACAAACATTAATGAGCAGAACGCGTATCTGATCGCTGTTCTAAAATCTTTTGTAGTCATATAGAAGAACACACTTTCCATTTGGTGTCACAAGATGCAGAATATGGTTTTAAATGAACCCTTTTTGTGAGGTTCACAAGCTTTAAATTACTTGACTTTGGTTACCATTGAGAAAAATCACTGAGCTAAAACCAAAGGAAAAAAAAAAAACCCAGGTAGTTGTTCAATTCAGTACAGTTGCTATGTATGTACTGATCAGACAGATTAAGGTTTGCTCACAGCCAGGTCACTGCCAAATACAAACAATTCTGACTGGGGACCAACAGCTGCCATTTCAGAGCTCTGGTACCTTATGTGCTTTCAGCTGAGTTGAGGTCATGGCTACAAATGACATCTGCAAATCATTAATCTAAAGAGAAGCATCATTAAAAAACATCACAATATGGCATATGTAGGCAACAGTAGTTTCTTGTGGAAACTTGAGAACTCTCACAAGAGATTTAATAGTTCATTTTGAGAATTTCATTATTTATTCAATTATGTTCTATTCTTGATAAGTCTGGTAACGGTAGAGAATTTATCACCCTGGATCTTCCTTCTTGGACAAAATACATACATCTGTTAAAGTTAGCGCTACATGAATTTATCCCATTTTATATTTTGACCTACACTGTTATTGCAACAACAGTAAATTAGATACAGCAGCACAAATTATTGATAGCGGGTAAGTCAGTAGAACATTGTATACTGAGCACATACTGGCCTATTGTAATTTTGTAGTTTGCTCTATTCTGTCAGTTAGACAACTGTGTGTCATTTAAAAAGCACCAATGCAATATATGGGTCCCAACAGATCTTGAGGCTGTAGGATGTTTCATCTTACCTTCAGCTTTCTATGAGGTGTTATGCTGGTGGGTCTCCGATGATCCAGGAATCTGCAATGAGAACAGGTTATGAAGAATTTGGTCATCAAACGTATTTTTATTTTTAAAGTGTTTAATTATTATTACAAAATACCACAGTAACTTCAAAAATCAAAACATCAGATGATAATTTTTTTTCTGTACCATTATTTTCCTCTCTGCATTGTGATATACAATGTGTCCATAAACTATGTGTATTTCCTAAAGTCTAAATGAGATGCAGATTATCTGTAATAAAATATTTATTATAGCTGCTGCTGGACTGACATGTTACTACACTGTAAAATGCAATTTTATTTGTTTGAACCATATGGAAGTGTTGAATGTATGTTGAATACTAAATGTAAAACTGGCATTTTGGAGATCCATTTTCATCGTACTTCATTTACTTTCACATTTGGTTCCTTCAGGTCACACATGAAAAGGTTCTTTCCTTTCCGCTGCTGTGGAAAACTGATCATGTGTCCTGAGAATTTAATATAAAATTTAAGAGAAAGGTCTTCCTAGCTTTGGCACAGATGATATGAATTTTCAATTGCAACTTAGCAATTTTGTTGATGTATGCACGAACAAATATATTATAAATTCCCCTGCCATAGCTTTGCAAAGCCAATGTATTCAATGATAATAAACATAAAATATATGGAAAAGATAATGATTATTTTTTAAAGAAAAATAAACCTAATGGCACTTAGAACATATACAAAGAGCTATTTTCAGACAGTATTTTTCATAAGTATTACAAGCTTACTGTGTTCTGAAGTTAACTATAAAATGATTTTCTGTTTTAATAATCAAGAATTTGGGAGTATTTCACATATAAAGACTGAGCATTAATAAATTAAATGCATACATGGAATAAAACCCTTGCCAATAACAATAGTATCTGAAAATCATGTTTCATTCTTATCTTTCTTACATTCCAATTATGTTCACATTGTACTGCCTGCCAAAAAGGGAAGAAAAAAAATGTACAATATGTCTTGAACTGAACAACAATTTTTTGTTTCTAGAACTCCTCTTCAAACAAGAATCCGAACGCCTACACAATTTTTCTCTGAACCTTTAATAATGCTGTGATTTTGCAAGTGATAATAATAACTTATGGTGATGGATCAAATGTGAAAAAAATGTACACTTCCTATATTTGTGTAAATACTTTTTCCCATGACAAAATGTTTTCATTTCACTGTGCTTTCAGCATTTTAAAAATGTAGTGTGAAGGAGCATTTCACCAGTAATTTTTTTATTTCAACCAAAATAGATGAAGTGTAAAAGCTCAGTATTTTCTAGGATTTTTTTTCTTTTTAAAAGGTAAGCATCGGACTGACTGATCAAAGAATCAGAAGAAGGGGTATCAATACGATCCAAATAATGGTAGTGTACTTGTTTAGGTTGGGATAGAGTTAATTTTCTTCATAACACAGGGATGTTTTAGCTGTTGCTGAGCAGTGCTTACACAATGTCAAGGCCTTTTCTGCGTCTCACACTGCCCTGCCAGCGAGTGGGCTGGGGGTGCACAAGAAATTGGGAGAGGGCAGCTGACCTCAGCTGACCAAACGGATATCCCACACCATATGAAGTTGTGCTCAGCAATAAAACCTGGGGGAAGGAGAGGGAAGGAAGAGGAAGGAGTGTTTATGGAAATTACACATGCCAGTCACCATAACAGGGTTTGACTGCAGATTTCCGCATAAGCCAAAAGATAGATTCCTTTATGAAGGTACTTTTTATTAATAGCTATACAGCCCTAGTTGGGTGCTTCCAAAGAGGAACCTCAAAGAAAGAAATCCCTGGGCAATTATACCCTTACAATCTAACTTCCCCACCCCTCACACGATAGTTTGGACCAATAGTAATATTAAGGTCTGGGGTCTTCTTGCTTTTTATTGGTTTGATTTGTTTGCTGTTTTGTTACTAACAGTTGCTAAGTGGTCATCTTCTTACACAATATCACATCCTCTTAGGTTGGTTTTGGCTGATTCTGTAGTTAGCTATTCAGCATGTTGTAATACGGTTGTTACAGTTCATATACCACAATCTATAGGCTTTGTCTACTCTAGCTATTAATGTTTAAGCTGCTAGCTCTAAGTTTCAACTAACTTTTTCTACAACAGTTCAGAGTTAGGGTGTTTGTCTTCCAAAGTAATCGTTACACATGATGGAGCCGTGCTTTCCTGGAGATGGCTAAACATCTACTTACCAATGGGAAGCAGCGAATGAATTCCTTATTTTGCTTTGCTTGCGCATGCAGTTTCTGCTTTACCTATTAAACTATCTTTATCTCAGCCCATGAGTCTACTCACTTTTACCCTTCCAGTTCTCTCCTCCATCCCATTTGGGGGCAGTGAGCAAGTGGCTGTGTGGGACTTGGCTGCCTACCAGGGTTAATCCATATCAACCAGGAAAGTAATTCTTAATATTGTCATCAAACTTCTGACAGACAGAGATTAAGAAACAGTATAAGCATCCTGGTTTTAGCTTCTGGGGAAACCAGAGCGCATACTACATTAGGTCATAATACTGACTGGCTCTACAGTCTGAAAAAGTGGGTGGATATTGGATCTGTGCAGCCAAGTTCCACCTGAACAATGAAAGGCATTTCCTATGATATCTGTAAATACAAAACTGGGCAATAAAAGTCAATGCAAACTCTCTCATGTGGTACTCAGACACAACACGTCTCTCTAAGTTTATGCCCTGGACTGTAAATGACAAAAAAAACCAAACCTATATATGTGCAGACATATATAAAATGAATAAATAGCTTGACTGTACAGTCAATGCAAAAATGAAAGAAGCTTAAATACTAAAATATAATTATAGCAATATGGGGGCAAAGTACTGAAAAACTAAAGGTTCAGTATTAAAAATGCTCTAGTGACTAGTTACTAAATCATTGATTCATGCCATTTGAGAACCTGGCTCTATAAATCTCCTTTTAATAAGGATTTTGTACCATTAAATGTATGATTATTCCATTTAGAGGTGTTACACATTACTTATTTTCATCTTTTTGTGGGTACAGAGTTTATTTAAGAACCGTATGAAGTGAAAATTCTGTCATTGTATAGACCTACTTTGTTGGGGGTCATCAGAAACATTAAGTCCTCTGGTTCATATACAAACCCAAATACTACAGTGTTTGCATTTTTTCTTTTAGTTATAAGCAAGCACAAAACCAAACACACGATAACCAGACTTGTGTCTAACTTCCCGACTTTGAGTGTTTAACCATTCCTATTTGTGTAATCAGAGCATCTGCACCACAGACCTTAACACAGCCTGCTTCAGGAATTCTGAACCCCAGACAGCAAAGGAGCTACAAGGCAAACCTGAAATATTAATGTGTAGAAATCTCTGGCAACAATCTTAAATTTTGTCCTTGTGTTTTCTATATGCATTATCAGTTGCAGGAATTTAATCTCCCACCTCTGGAGGGTGGGCTAATGAGTTCTAAGCAACGACTTCACAACTGTCAAGAACAGATATTTAAATTCAAGAAAAAGCAGGAATTCTTATTACTCTGCTCCCTTCAATATATCCTATTTCTAGATTTAGGTGACCCTGTGCTCAAAATTCTTCACTTCGTGATTCCATTTCTAGGTGACTAACTGTCCTGATTCACTTAACTCATATTTCTGAATATATTCCTAGCATTGCACACTTGAAAGTCAAGCTCGGTGACACTCTCTGCCAACACATTTAACTCCCTTTGATGCTCTGATCTTCATTTACTGGAGCATGATCAAAGAGTGCTGCCCTCAGAAACTTGGGAAGGAAAACTGAAAATAGCAGCCAGTTAAAGTCCAACAAATAGCAATGGAGGCTCATCCCAGAGCAGCTTTTCCTGAGGTACTCAGATGTGGAATTTTTCAGCTTCAGAGGAATCAGTCTGATTAATCAGTCTGCTGGTTTTAACTGGAAACATACCATTCGGCAGAGGAGTTGTGATCAGGATATTTTATAAGTAAAAAATTGTACTGTTTATCTATAGTAGTTCAGCTCATGCACAAACTCTCACAACAGACCTGGGACAAGAATCCCAGCATCTTGAAAGGCACTGCTGTGTAAGAAAAGGAAGACGAAGTTATTGTCAAAATGTGTAACTGCCAAACTTCAACAAGAAAATTAAAATTTCATCTAATTGTTCCTAACTAGCTTCTGGAAGAAGAAAACTGAAGGTCGTACACGATGACCCTAGTCCAGACAACAGGGCAGCAATACAGTTGCCTGGCCTCAGCTGCCTTTCCAGGAGGCAGCAGGTCTCCCATAGGTCCTAACCCCTATGTGACAGGACACATATGGTTAGACAAGGGCATCAGTTCCCAGCAATTCACCAGAGATACCGATTCTTGCTTACCACCCACACAAAGTCAGTAGAAAATTTACTATACGTACTGAGACGGAACCTTTCATCCCATGGAGAAAATGCAAAATAGAAGAGACGGTAAAACATCAGTGCTATTTTATGTAAAAGTGACTCAAAAAAGCTTATAAAATTTTACTGCTGCCTGCCAGATAAAACACTGAAATGATCCATCACATCCTATTTCTTTGACTATCAACTTTAAAGGTCTATTAACTTGGAACTTGAGTGATTATATCGCTATGTTAACATCTATGAGAAACCGTATGTTGATTTGAATTGGGGAAGAATACCTTGCATATCAGAAAAATAGTTTTCAGTTTCAGGACACTGAACTGGAACATCATCTCCCGCTCAGTTATATGTTGAGATGGTAAAAATGGGTAGCGAGTTTTTCCATACAAACATTCTCTCTCCACCTTTGTTGGCAAGGACTCTTGAAAACCCTAAGTAACAAAGACTGAAGTGCTTGTAAATTGAGTAAGGTAGAGTTGATGTTGTTGTCTAACAAACAACAACTTGTGGCACAGAAACTAAACAGGTAAGTAGCTTCTTGCAGAATGGGACCCTCCACACAGGATTTCAGTATATGGAACAGAATGGATAGGGCTAGACATTTATCATCATCTCAAAGCAGCATCCTGGCTACTTACGTGAATAGTGCTCTTTTGTAAATTGTATTTGAGCCATGTCCCTAGACACAGCTGAAAGAGTCCTGAGCCAAAGATCATGTAGGGCATTTTTATTTACTAGTTTATTGAGTTGGATCATTGGCACAATTGATCCAAAGTTCTTGGTAACAAATGAATTAGAAACAGCCAAGAGTTGCAGTTCTGTGGAGAATAAATAATGCTAGGTTCTCAGCACCAGCCTCATTCCATATGAATGAACAATCTTACAGCCTACCGTGGTAAGCAATAGTCTGCTACCATAATCCCAGCCATGCAAGGAACCAGAGACCACAGTGTTTGTACTGAGAACAGAAGCTCTGATGTAAACAACTAACTGCAACTGAAAGGCACAGTGGGAACAGATTTCTTGGGTCCAGGTAAATCCACTTGGGTACAATTAATGTGAAAAATAAAATAAAATTTAAAGGATATAGTTATATACGCAAATATACATATATGTATGTGTATATATATAACTATAGTTTTATATATATATGTATAAAACTATAATCATGCATATAGTTTATATAGAACAAGTTTGCATAGAACAAATATGTATAAAATACTAGTTATGTATAACTAGTTATATATGTTTATATATTTGTATAAAGCTATAGTTTTATACACCTTTGATTATATATAACTACATATATAATTGTTCTGTACTGACTTGTTACATTGTTGCTTGTGTGACAAAACCAGCACACTCTATACACATATTATTTTATAACTTCTTCAAGGTAAAACCCAATAACATAACTGTATATTAGTAATAAAGATTTACCTCCTTCTACAGAAGCACATATTTTGTATTTAATTGCAACAGGAATGTATCTATACGGTCTTTACAGAACCTCAACATGCTGTTAATTTATTTGGTTATTAACAGTGATGTGCATCCACTAGAGCTTCTGTCACTAAATTTGAACAACAGTTTTGAAAGACAGCCTTGGAATATGCAACATTTTAATCTTAAAATGTCATTACTTAGAAACTACGTACTTCAGCTCATGAGTGACTGGGTTTTTTTTTGTCAAAGGTTGTTTAGCACATTTTCTATGTCTATGATACCTTTTTCCATAGAACAGATTCTTAACATATTATTTTCATGCTCACAGTATTACTGGTAAAACCTGCTGAGATGCAACCTCACAGCTATAAAGATGCCAGTTACCTGTCATACATGCTTTAAATAATTGGTATCATAGGAAAAGTAACAGAGCAAAAAGTAACATTAAAGAACAGGTCTCTCTGTGATATAATGCAGAACATATGTTAAAAATATGTGTAATAATCCGAGCACTGTGCATTCCTTTTCATATCAAACCTGGCATTGCTTAAACTATTTGTAAGTATGAATTTTATGCTATAACTACTGGTTCTTGTGAACAAAAGACCTCTTTTTTCAATTACATGTTCACTCATTCCATGCAACTTTTTCAACTTCACAACACTTTAGCCCACACAAAGTCCACTACCAAAAACAAACACAAAAACAAACTACACTTGCACTATGAAATATCTACTGGATTTTTCTTAATAGGAGAGAGTAAAACATGAAAGAAAAACAGGGCTAAAGGTAAAAGAGTTGAAAAGCGACTGGAATATTTAATTGCTTAAATTATTGTGAACAAGACTATGTTAATTTCTGCACTTCTATTAACTTTTCAACAAAGCTTTGAATAAGCATAAACCAACAATATGCCTTATCTTTTCCACTTGGATTTATTCCTTAAACAGAAGAATGTTTGTTCTGTTTACATGGAATACAATTAGTTTTGCTGCTGACGGCACTATGAAAAATGCATCCTACCTAGCAAGGTTGTACATACAAAAGTATCAATATATATTCTTGAAAAGTCAAAAGATGACTCTGCATATGAAGACAATTTTGGGAATATAAAGAGTACATCTTTACATTTACTTTAGATTAAGTTGTATCATCATTATTATTGTATGCATAGACCACTTTTCTGCCCCTCCCTTGATTCTGTATGTTTAGATCATGATGAACACTCACATGAAGCTGAGAATGGCCGATGTGCATGGAATGATATGACAAGGAGCTTTTTACCATAGATTGCAGCTGAATGCTTAGCAGGAATAAATTTTGGCAGTTCTGAGAGAAACCTAACATATTTGAAAGCCAGTCGTCAAAGAATGTTAGTATTCAGATCTGCACTGTCGAAAATCTCAAATTATTGTTAATTAAATGGACTCTGGCTTTTAAAGGAACTCTATTTCTTCACTGATTAATCAAATAATTACTATTTTAATCAGTTTTGAGATTAAATTCTGGCCCATCAAAAGCAGTACTTCTAACAAGAGCCTAAAAGATGCTGAAAATGAATGTTTTGCAATACCAAGACCTTCACAACTCTGATCCCAGCCCAAGTAAGCAACTTTTTAAGGTGTTTTTTGCCCCCTCATTCCAGCTGCCAACATCACTGAAGGTGGTACATAGATTTCACCAGTTCCCATGTTTAAACCAGGCATATGAACACACCGTAGTTCATTCAGACTCTTAAAAGCTATTCTAAAATGTCAAACTCTCTCCTTCCCCTACAAAATCCCAAGTTGTCTCATTTCTCTATTATGTTTTTTCTATGCATTATCTGCATGATATCTACTCATCCATTTGTATCGCACTGATAAATTGTAATGAACTGCAAATTTTCTTCAAATCATTTAATGTGTATTGTGTCATGTATTTCCACCAACTCTGTAAGTTATGCAGACATATAATCACTGTCTGGTCAGTGATCAGGTTAGTATTAGGTAAGTTGTAATTACAGCAGAAAATTTGGTGAAAACTGCTGTGTCTTATATATTTTAGAGGCAACATAAAAGCCTCAAATAAATAAAAATGCATTGAATAGAATGTAATTTATTCTTTTCAAAGAGTTCTTGCAATGGATGTCACAAAAGTAATATCCAAGTCTAAGTTAGTTTTGAAATACGCAAAGTCAAATGAGACCTTGTTCACTAAAACTAAAGATAAACACCCTAGGCTAAACCTGTGTGTGATTTTGGATGCAAGGTTATTTGCATTTTTTTTTTTTTGCAGTCTTTTTAGAAAGGTGTAAAACAGTAAGGATGAGAGAAGAGGGGCTAAGCCTTTAAAGGTTTTGACGGTTTGCTCTTCAACACCTATAACTGGATTTACTGAAAGAAATCAAGTGAAATATTTAAAAAGCTTATACTGATCCACAAACATTTGCCTCAAGCATATATTTTTTTAATCAAACTCTTTAATAGCACTTTGAGAGGATGCAAATTTTGTCTCCAGCTTATTTTGGAAGTTTTGACTAGAACACGTAAAAGAGGGTAGGCCTTAAAATCCAGAAGTGTTTTGGATTTCCAAAGAAAACCAGTGCCCTAGACAAATATGGTTACTGATAGACACTGGTGGAATATAATTGTCCTTGTCAACCTTGAACACCCAGTGAATAAATATCAGGAAAAAAAGTCCATATTACACCAGCTGTGCACTGAACTGCCGTGTTTCTGTGTTCACATGGAGAACACAAACATGAATTTATTGTGTGAGAGCTACAATCCTTTCAGAATTCAGTCAATCCACTGATTTATTAATGCTATTGATTACACTGAACTAAACATGTAATATGAAGACTTGCCATCAAAATGTAACTCTCAGTTTCCAGTTTAAAGATTTGATTTTCCTCTTTGGGATGTGAATTATCCTTGAGACCAACTCTACTAATATAGATGGGAATTCTGTGAAAAGATCTGTGCCAGTTATATTTCTCCAAGTCTGCAGAAAAGTGCTTGGTATTGCCTTTTACTTTCATACTTAAATATTTATACACAGAAACCCCTTTCCTAAGATCTGAGACAAGATGGACACAAAATATAATTGCAATTAGAGATATGCTGAGCTTCCAGAAAAATATGTCTGGAGACTAAGTCATGAAGAATACCTGCTGATTCCTGGGTAGTGTGGGTACTTAACTCACCTGCATGCTGTGCATCTAGTTACTGTTTGTATTTCACAGGAGAGATCCATTACCCATATCAATAGTGGGCAACCAATTATAACCAGAACATATTACTTCAACTATCGTAATATATTAGGTTGCAAGTGGCAAATCATGAAGATGATCTACGATAATTAGAGCAAACCGACAGCAAGTTATGCATGTGTGATTCATCAGAAGAGAACAACATTACATGCAAAAATCAACAGTAACTGCCACATTAGGTAGACTGGAGTCTTCACCTTCCTCCTGCGGTTTGCAGTGACAGGAACACCAAAGACCAGCTTTCATTATTTACCCCAAAGTACTAATGCTTCTGCTGTTGAATTATGATTTTTACTGGCAGAATTTCTATTCCCCTAATGGTAAATACATACTTTTCTTTTTACCCTGGAGATGTACATGTTATTATGAGTAAAATACCAATAGAAAAGAAGACCAAAATATAGTGTTTGTCTCAGTGGAAAACTTATGTCTATTCTGAAAAAGTTTGCTCACAGACTATATCTAATTTATGTCTTTTTATTGGTCTGAAGTTGTTTAAGAAATTCATATGTTTCCTGTAAAAGAAAGCAAAATCTGATTAACTTTTTTCAATATAGACTCAACTAATACAGGCAAGAATCAACGAGCTCAGCTGGAATGTGGGAAAACATTAATGATGTTTCAAAGGATTTTTAGATAAGGTCTCTTATTGTTATGTGCACATTATAGAATTAGGAACCTAATACAGGTATCTGTGCACTAAGGTATACGGAATATATATTGCTAACAAAACAATTACAGTCAATGAGGCAGTCTCTGTACTAAATCAAAGTGAACTCTTTCACTGAACTACTTTATAGTGAAGTCCCATTAAAAGATCTTCTATACCTTTTATTTCTTTTCCTACAAATAAGATAGAGATTCTTGTAACTAAAGGTAGATAATTTAATCTTGTAGATTTTCTAATCTTTATTTTTTAGTCTCATTAAAAATAACAAGGGGATGTTAGAAGACATAAAGCTTGATTTCCATATAATTCTTTTATGTGCATTTGGGTTTGTGATATCCTCAAAAGACAACAGAACTATTGTGCCATGGCATAAATAGCATGTCATTTAACTTCATTTTTTATACTGAAAGATAGTGTAGCTTTATATACATTATCAGTTTGATTCTCCGTTGATATTAGTGAAAGTATTTCTAATAATCTGAATTAGCTGGTTAGATACCATATATAGAATACGTAGGACTAGCTGTGAAGTCCTGAAAACGTCACAACTCCACACAATTTAAACCCAACAAAAAAAATGCACGCTCCACAGCACTTGCAGTCTGAAAACTGTTATTTAGGAAGCAGGTGACACTAGGAAGTGAAGTGAATAGAAAATAAAGGAGAGAAATTAAGACAATTTAGTTTAATACTCTTTGGGGTTTATTTTGTATGCAAGTTTTCATTCAGCTACATAGTAATCTGGAAAAATTTTATGTAACTATCCAGGCTCCAAGTCTATTTGTCCTTCCTTATCATGATGATTTTATAGATATTCTGTCTCTCTCCCTCTCATAAAGAGCAAGCGAATAAAGATTACTTATTCCATGGCAATTTCATAGCATTACAGTGTCAAGGCTGCAATTTTACATCACAGTAATTTGCTGTGTCTCAACTCAAAATGGCTAATTAAGGGTACTTTAAAAGGTGCATGACTACTGTACTGTGACCTCCTTTATTAAAAAAAAAGTTTTGGGGATTTCTCCAGGAACACATAATTCAACAGTCATCTCTGATGAGCTGCTTCATCAAGGAGAGCTATTTGTTTGAAACAACGGCTGTGAATGGTACACAGAAGCGGAATGAGCGAAACTTGATGTCAATAAAGACAACACAGTCTGTCTAGGAACAAATACCCCTTTCTGTACATTCAAAATGGTGGATTCTAAATTCTGCTTAGAAAGAGAACCTGGGAGTCATTGTGACTAGTTCTCTAAAAACACCAGCTTCCAACCTCAGTCAAAAAAAGCAGCATTAGAACATTAGAAACTATTACGAAAAAAAGCACAGCAGGAAACTTTTTTTAATGCTATAAATCCATCCACTGTATATTCATGTTGAACACTGAAGTTCTGATCACTGCATCTCAAAAAAAGGCATCAGACCTAGGAAAGAGGCAGAAAAGGCAGGAAGAATACGGAGGGATTTTGAAGTCATTCCATACTGGAAGACAGTTCTTCAGCTTGAAAAAGAGATAATTGAAGAAGGATATGATAGAGGCCTATATAATGATATATAGGGAATTCTCATTACTATGACATTAGAATAGGGATCTTTCAATGCAACTATCACAAGAGTAGTTCTAAAACACAAACGCAAAGGTTTCCTTAACAAGAAACGTAATTAAATTGTGCAAGTCACCACCACAAGATGAGGCAGCCCAAAAGCATGAATAATTCAAAAGGTCTAGTGGATTCATTGATACCTCTTAAACATAACGACTCAAATTTGACCTCTGACATAACAAGACTTCAAGCCACTGACTGCCAAGTGGTGGGAGGGTATACACAGGGAAGAATTGCCCAGAAATGCTTCTTTTCTGGTACTCTTTCTTTAGATGTCTCCTATTTGTTCAACTCAATGTGTTTGTATCTTATGCATCAAAAGTAAACCATGCTACACTAACCTGGTTCCTCTCTTTAATAAAATATCTGTTTTCTTTCTGGATATAGGAAATACAGTAGCTCTCATCCATCACCATTAATAAACTGATGGAATGCCACATTAACTGAGCTCAAGTACATAGAGGTTAGATATGTAAGGAATTGTCTGAAGGTGAGATACCTGCTGGAAGTGGTGAAAGCCAGACATAGAAGAGATTCTCAGAGCCTGATTTTTCAGTTATGTGATTTAATATTTTCATTAGTGGTCTTGGCAGAAAAAACAGTAGGAGCATGCTGATGAAATTTTTTGATAACACAATGTAAGTGGAGGTGCTCCAATACAGAAGAGGACTGTTATATCATACAGGCAACAATGGATGACCTTGAGGACTGGTGTAATAGAAATGGGATGAAATTTAACAACAGGTAATGCAAGATTATATATATAAAGTATTTCTGCTAGGAGCTGGAAGCTAAATATTTGAGAAGAATCTGTTGTATTAGTTGATTTCAAGATGACCATACACCCTGATATAACACCGTAAAAGCTAATAAAACAGTAAAGGCTAATAAATTCTCAATCTTTTAACTTATGCTTTCAGTTCCCTGTTTTATCCTGAAACTTCTTACATAATTCACACATACATAGTGTGAATTATGCAGATTTCCTACTATTAAAGTGCAAAATAACCATCTCTGATGTCATTAATGTCCCAGTACCTCTTTGCTCATATAATCATAGAATCATAGAATTGTTAAGGTTGGAAGAGACCCTTAAGATCATTGAGTCCAACCATTAACCTATCACTGCCAAGTCCACCACTAAACCATGTCCTCAAGCACCATGTCTACCCGTCTTTTAAATACCTCCAGGGATGGAGACTCAACCACTTCCCTGGGCAGCCTGGTCCAATGCCTGACCACCCTTTCGGTGAAGAAGTTTTCCCTAATATCCAACCTAAACCTCCCCTGGCGCAGCTTGAGGCCGTTTCCTCTCGTCCTATCACTTCTTACTAGAGAGAAGAGACCAACCCCCACCTTGCTACAACCTCCTTTCAGGTAGCTGTAGAGAGCAATAAGGTCTCCCCTCAGCCTCCTTTTCTCTAGGCTAAACAACGCCAGTTCCCTCAGCCGCTCCTCATAAGACTTGTGCTCTAGACCCTTCACCAACTTCGTTGCCCTTCTTTGGACATGCTCCAGCCCCTCAATGTCCTTCTTGTAGTGAGGGGCCCAAACCTGAACACAGTACTCGAGGTGCAGCCTCACCAATGCCGAGTACAGGGGCACTATCTCCTCCCTGGTCCTGCTGGCCACACTATTCCTGATACAAGCCAGTTTGCCTTTGGCCTTCTTGGCCACCTGCGCACACTGCTGACTGCTGATGTTCAGGCGGTTGCCAACCAACACCCCCAGGTCCTTTTGAGCTGTTGTGACCCAAGTGCAGGACCCAGCACTTAGCCTTGTTGAATCTCATACAGTTGGCCCCGGCCCAACGATCCAGCCTGTCCAGGTCCCTCTGTAGGTCCTTCCTACCCTCCAGCAGATCGACACTTCCACCCAACTTGGTGTCATCTGCAAACTTACTGAGGGTGCACTCGATCCCCTCGTCCAGATCATCAATGAAGATATTGAACAGGACTGGCCCCAACACTGAGCCCTTGGGAGCACCGCTTGTGACTGGCCGCCAACTGGATTTGGCTCCGTTCACCACCACTCTCTGGGCTCGGCCGTCCAGCCAGTTTTTAACCCAGCGCAGAGTGCACTTATCCAAGCCGTGAGCATACTCGTTTGAGAAATATTTCTTACGTTCTACTAGACTTCAGTCACTATTATAGGAAAAATAGGGGGGGTGTGTGTCAAACACAGAGATATATTAAACTCATTTTTAAGTATACAGTAATTGTATACTCACTGGTGGCTTTTTCTGATTTCCAAAGTTATACTAATCTTTCTGAAACCTCTCTTGATTAACATCAGTACCATAAGTCACAGAAAAGAAGTTCTTGATATCTTTCCATCACTGAAAGAAAATATTTTACAATACTACAAAGCTAAGACAGGGAAAATCTTATATATGTATAAAAAAGCTGATCTTTTAGAGACAGATCTGAATGTTATATAGAAAATAATTTACCATCTGGAATACTTATGGCTCCTTATGCTATTTCCCTTGGAATGCTTTTCATAAGGAAACCCCCAGACATATTTTCTAATGCTAATTTATTTTTCAATGTCATTGCTTTCAATTGTCAATTCCATTATGACATGTGATTTTAATAGATAAATACTGGATGCAGAAGAAGTCTAAATGAATTACAAATCAAATCACTGAGAGGCAGGCAATATAAAATTGGTATGTAATTTGCATAAGTTACATACAAGTTATAGACAAAACGTTTTGTGAGAACTTCTACAAGGGGCTCAGGTGCTACTCTCTACTAGGCTGATTTGATTTATTTCATGGAATTGGCTGTACACTCTTGCTCTGTTCTTATACTCTTACCTATGAAAATTCTACTGATGATGGATTTGGATAGATGTTCTTGCAAAATCAGATACCAAATTCAGCATATCAAAAGTCTGAACTGAACAACACCTAAATTTACTAATGGAAGCTCAGCTTCTTCCTCCAATAGTGGTGTTGTCTGGAGTTTAGTTTTTGGACCAGGAATGATTAAGCATTGGATGCTAGCACAAAACAAGAACAAGCTACAAGTTTCTAGATCTCAGGGCTGTAATGCATTAAATTTTCAAGGAAGTTTGTTACAAATAATATTGAGTGTTCCTAAGACAGTTCTTCTTTAAAAGTCACCTTAAAAGTAAAGATTTAATAAAGTTCCAAACATTTCTTAAAAAAATTCAAACATACTTTGCTTCTCTGGCTTGCTATCATTTATAATAAGAATAGAGAAATTCAGGCCTTTATCTTACCTTCTACAGGAAAGAATTGTACATTTGTTCACAATACTCTGGGACCATCACAGGCTTTAACTGAATTTTTCAAGTAGAACTGTGTTACTCTTACACTTAGGGGTTTTTTCATACTCTCTTTTTTTCTTCTCACCCCTTGTTACTGAGGAATAGTTTTATTAAAAAATATCCTATGACTAGATTTTCAAAAGTTTACTTACTATAAAGGCTAATCTCAGAATTCTACAGTGCAATGAAAACATATTTACATACACATACACAGAAACACATGTCTACATACACAATACATAGGATCATTTTATCCCGACTTACTCTGATTTTATTTATAAGCTTGTTTCACCTTCGATTTCATGATGTTTCACCTTCAATTTCATTTGGAAGAAAGGACTTCAGCCATGAAAACTACCAGTTAAAGTTCTGTTGATTTTTGTTATTAATATAACGGTACGAAATGTGTCTCCGATGTCTAATTCAACACCTATTTTGTTATGTCAGTCAACGGGTTATTGGATCTGTTCAATATAAATTATTTTTTCCTCCAAGAAAAGGACAAATTTGCCTCGTAAAGTTCAAGTTGGACTAGCAAAGCAAAAACACCTCTTGAAAAATCATGCAGTAGGTTTGTAATTCAGTAGTCTGGAAACCTATAGCTAGTGAACTTCTTTCCTCTAGCAGAAGGTATAGACACAATGAAAGAAAATATTCTGGATGAATTATGAATAATTAAGTCAATGTGATGTACTATGAAGTCATCAATGCACTACTATAGGAATTAAAAAAAAAAAAAAGATGTAGTAAGTCTTTTACATTTGCTTCATGCAAATACATTAGTTACCAAGAATTCTTTCTAATCATTTTGAACATGATTTCATTCCATGAGTATAAAATACTTTCATAGCTCATATATAAAGTCCTTGTTACCTATTTTTAAAGTTGTCTATCAGTTATGCATCAGGATATCAGTCTCTGCCATTCTTCAAATTCATGGAAATGCTTAAGAACAGGAAATGAGTTTAAGTTATCTTAATGGTGTCCAAAATGATGTTGAAGTTTCTTATTCTTAAATAAATCAGCTGAATCAGGGGCTGATGCTGCAGTGTTTAATATTTATTCATCATTAAATTCTGTGCTTTTCTGAGGGATTTGTATCAAAAAAGAAGTTTTAATTTCTAAAGAATCCTGAACACTTTTAAAACTCTGTATATCTGTATGGCTTTAAAATACATGCATGGCTTATTTCTGAGTTTCAAAACAGTATTCACTCTCAAATTTGTACGTAATCTTATTCTGACGATTCTGCATCTTTATGGGTTATTGATTTTTAGACTGTGCGGTGATGTTAGTTTAAAATTGAACTATCCATCCAGTAACATAAATTAGATATCAATTTGTCTTTCATGTATTGCAAAACATTCATACTGAACCTCAAATGCATTTGGGAAGGTAAGGAGCAAATCACAGTCTAATCTGATAAAACCATGCTAATGGTTTGGCATCTCACATTTTGTATAAGGAAAATTTACAGAATGTAAACATTAAGACAATTTAAAAATAAACCTGTAGAAATGCTGTCAAAACATTGGACACACCTTTGCAAAATTTATTGAATCAATAGAGAATATTTCAGAAGACAATATAGAAAGGAAGATCTTCTGTTAAATTTCACACATCTAGACTTCAGGTAGCTCAGTGATGAAAGACTAGAAACTCAATTACACAGTCAATAGAGTGATTTACATGTCTCCAAAGGCAATTCCAAGGACCTAGATTATGAGCTTACCTCTCACTATCAATTACACAGGGCTCCCAATTACATAGAGAGGTGTAAGCACTTAACTTTCGGTATTTAAGTTAGAAGGCTGAGCCTAGATCTTAAAGTCAGACACCAACCTGTTGATTACATCCTTGTATTTTGTTCTTAATATCGCTTGAAAACTCTGGCATTTTTTCATGGATATTCTATTGTATGGATGTTAGAGACATAAGTTACTGTTCTAGGAAGTAGTTAATCAGTTTATTATGTCCAGAGGAAACCTCCTTTTTACAGCACAGCCAAAAATGTCGTTCTTTCTTATTTAATTACCAGTTAATTAACCAAAGCACAGTTGCTTTACATTTCTAAAAAATACTAAAGATCCTGTCATTCAGTAAGTTTGTAACTGACAACTGGACAGAAGAGAGAGAATATGAATAGGGAAAATCCAAGTGCGGGATTCCAGGTAGTAGTCTCTTAAAAGGTATTTAACTAGTAAAGTTTAACATCTGTAGTCAGGAAAAGAAGAAAAAAAACCCCCAACATCTCCCCTTCCCCCTCCCCAATAAAACCTTATCAACATGCCTATTAAGACAATGAGGAAAAAACTAATTAAAGTAAATTAGCTTAATGTGCACAGGCTGGATAAAGACAGATCACTTTTAAAAATCCAAGAAGATAATGGTACCCATTTGGGATATGTTTTTGGCATTTTTCATATAAATTGGACAGTTTTAGAGGATAAATATGGTAGAGAAGTCCTTACAGGCAATTATGTCTTTACAGTGCTGGTGGCTGACATCATAAAAGTATAATTTTAATTGCTATTAATTGTGTTAAGTCTACTTTTATTGAATACTTAATGCCATCTCTGACAGTTGTAGTAATTTATGTACTTTAATGAAGCTTCTTGGTAGAAGTTTGGACTTACAGGGTCATTTACATTACGTTCAAAATAAGGCATTTTATCAGCTAAGAAGTACAGGTTATAAAGACACTGATTTTTGCCTTCTCAAAATTTGTTTATTTTCATTAGCCTTATATGGATGACTATAAAGCCAATTTCTGTCTCATGTTTTAAATGTATCAGAATTTACTAAATATTTTTAAAAGAAACATTTACTGCACAATTTTCCAATATGAAGCAACCTCTCTGTTTAATAAGAAAACTGAATTTAGAGAAGCTGATGAATGACTAAATGACACCAATTCACATTGATATTGTGCCATTTGGGAATACAGCATGGGTAAAATAAAACCCTGAAATCGCTTTGTCATTCAACTACAAAATCGCTCATGACTTTAACTAAATAGGGTTGTCTGCTGGAGGAACTTGGCCCAAAGATTTAAGAATAGATAAAAGAGCAGAAGAAATACAAAATAATAAAGATAAACCAAAGAAGTATTTAACAACATAATTTTGCGTAATACAGAGAAAAGTAATGTTATTGACTTTACATTTCTGTACTAAAATTCACGTTGCTCTACTGCCAATAGTTGTAGGTCTTTGCTGCTAGTGTGATTTGCATTATTAAATTATGAGAAATTCATTTATCTCAATCAGTGCTAGTTTCAATATTTGTGAATTAGTAATTGCCCCAGTCACACTAATGGGACAATACATCTATTATTGCTTTTCTGTCTGTTTTCATGCCTATTTAAATTAGTAGCAGCATTATATACAACATAAATTATTGAATGGGGTAGAAATGTGCCTCAAAGAACTCCCGGGCTCCTTGGAATTCCTAGCCCGTTGTCAGAACTATGCAAGGCATACTTGGGCTACCAAAAACAAACAAACAAAAACCCCCCAAAACCCCCAAACGAACAAAAAGAAAACTTAGGCAAAATACACCACTTTTTTGGCTCAGCTATCAGATGACATTACAATTAAGGTGATGCCCTCTAATGGATCTTGTAGCAGAGGGTTTTAAGTAACTGTGGACTGAGATTTCTGTGTGTTTGTTCCAAAGACATATTGGAATTAAATACAGCTGCTGCCTATCCATCATCACTTTCACTTTGCTATCTCTGAATCATGTAAATCAAGTTACATGTCTTACAACTAGGATTTTGCAGTCCTGAAGGTGAAGTTATTGTCTTTGTAATTTGGTCCTTGTTGAAAAATTAGGTGGAATTCTCATGGTTAATTCTTAGACAACAAAGGAATGGACATCTGTTGCTTTTGTTAAAAAATAGCCACCAAAACCCAATAAACCAGAAAACTTTAGGACATTTGAAAGCCAAAAATATCTAAAAGTCGCGATGCTTTAACCTGAAAACCAGATGAAATTTAAATTGTTTAAAAATAAAAAATATTTTAAAGCTTTTTACAATATTAGTAACAGATAACTTGAAAATAATAATTTGTAGATATGCCAAATATTCTACATTTTTCATGACCTATGGTTGATTGTTTTTTAGAAATATCTCAATATACAATATGTGCACCTAATAGCTGTAGTATCTCTTAGAGCATGAAACCAGAATTCTTGATACTCTAAAAAAACCTGGTTCTAGGAATCCATTTTAAGATGATTCTAAAAGAAAAGGCGTATTTCTGCTTTTCAGTAAGAATTTTAATTTCTTTATTTATGAGTTATTTAATTATTCAGTAGTTCTATTTGCATTTAAAGTGTTTCATTCCCAATTTATCCAGGATACCTTTTTTCCATATCCAAACACATTTTTACCTGAAGACATCCCATAAGAAGAAAGATGCCTGCAGATCACTATAGATTTCACATTCCTGAGCTACTTTATTAGTATTAGTTATGGTAGTTGTCCTCATATTAGCAAAGTGAACATTAACATAGGATAAGACTGTGTTTTTGCAATATGTAAGGAACAGACATTTAATAACACCTTTCAATTTGCTTCAAGTGTTTTTACATTATTTGAGCAGAAGTTTTATTTGAAGAAAGTCTGATTTCTCAAAACAACGTTAATCAAATTTTCCAGAAATGGAGCAGGCTGCCTATTATTAAGCCTCCCTGCTTCTCCTTGCTTCTGTATCTTTCCTTTTTATAACAACCAGGGAAAAGAAGCCTTTTTTTTAAGAGTGCAATTTTTAGCCAGCCAAGGAATAACACAACATGACAATGAGTGAAATGGCATAATGAGGAACAAATATGAAGGACTGTTGTTGAATTGAACACGCACCTTCCGCTATAGCAAAAATAAAATTAATCTGAAAGGCCAAAGAATAACTAGTGTTAAAGTGCATAAGAAGAGACTCTTTTTTCACACTATTTACGGTTTGTTAAATCTCAAGCATATGAAGTAGCATATATACACAGTTTGCTTTACATCTCCCAAAGTGACATTTTGCAGCACACAGGGAAAACAGTAGAGAAAACTGATATCTTTAAATCTGTAAACTTTTAACTATTCTGAATGCTTTTTCTCAGTGCATGCAGAGTTACCTGTGCATAATTTGTGGAAGTCAGAAAAAAATCTGATAGTTTTTTAAAGCTGACTTGAATTCGAGGTCTTTAGAAAATGAGAAAGAATACACTAAAATTAAAGGTCAATAGTGTCATCAGAGTGGTCTTTATTTGAAGTGTTTGGTCTCACAGTTCTCTTTAGCACTAGGAAGAAAACTTAACTGCATGTCAGATTTTCCTTAAAACATAAATTTGCAAAATACGGAGATAATATGTGGTATAGGTGAAGCATGTGATTGTGAGATATGCATTAATCTTTTTTCCAAACTGCATCTGGAAGATGATGAACATTTCTTGATTGGAGATGACACTGTAGAACACGGTAAAACTATGGTAAGGCCAAACAAGGGAAAATATAGTACTGCACAAGACCAGGAATGAGACAAAACCTGAAAAAAATATTGTGTTGTTTAAATGTGTACAAAGTTAGATAATGGGAAAATTAGATTAAAAGTAGTGGAACAGGGTTCCTACAACAAACACATTTTCAGCCATTTTTATGAGCTAACCCCTCCCTCCAACACTACAAGGTACCGCAAAGGAGAAGTAGAAGGGTGACAAGAATCAGTACTGAAAAATTCAGATCCTGGGTTTTATTTAGTTATTAATTATGTTTATTATGAAGATCTAGTGATAGTTTTTCACAACCTTGCACATGGCAATGCATTCATAAAGAGTGCTTGCTTTATCTTCTTCCTTACCTCCAAGAACATTTCCCTTGCTTTGTCTCTTTTTGATTCCATTTTCAGCCTCTACTCCCTTTTCCTTTTGTTTCTCAAACTCAGCTTGCATTTCAGTAGCATATCTACTAGCATACTTTTCATTTAATAGCCGTACATGTACTTACTATTTATCAAGTATTTTTATGAAGCATCCCTTTTTCTAGCAAGCAGTCCTTCAGATAAGAGTCTATTAGGTTTATTAAGTAATTTCGAAGTAAATGCTTATCTGAGTAAATATTTTTATGTTATGAATTGCAGAAACTACAGTATTTTCCTGTAAGTTACCAGAGCTGAAGTCTCCGTTGATTCTAGTAAGCTATACAGTTTTTGTTGTCTGCACTTATGTCACGACTGGCACTGATGATAGAATTAAAAAAATAATATATTTCTAAACCAAATAGATTTCATGACTTATTATAAGCAGAAAATGAAATGTGAAATAAAATCTGTGTTAATCAGCATCAAGTTTTTGTCTTGGAAAATACAAATTCAAACACCTACAGTACAAAGTTGCTCCCATCGCACACACTCTGGAAACCCCTTTTGCATTTTAAGCTATTTGAGATTTATTTTTTTTTTACTTTCAGTTTCTTTGTACAACTAACATGGTCAGAAATATCAGAAGGAAACAAGATGCATGTGAAGATGACAGATGAATTTCCTTTTGCAGTCTAAAGAAATTAATTAGGTTTTGATCAAATATATGGCTTACAGTTCAGTTTCTCTTCTCATATCTACCCACAGAAAATGTCCTCAACAACATGCATATATGCTGTCACCAGCATTCAAAAATTCTCAAAATATATCCAGGATTTATGTTAACAGAAAGGACAAAACTAAGAGGTGAAAGAAATGTATACATAGCCAACAACCTTGCAAATAATTTTTAGAAAAAGATATTTAGAAAAAGCTATTTCCAAGCTGTAACATTTCTTCTATATAACTTCTCCCTGGGAATATTCCATCTTTTATTACAAAGGATTGGAGGGAGATAGATCCAAATTTTTGACCTCCTAATTCAATTAACCTCTCAATTATATTGCTGTAATTAAGAATAACTTCACTGAATTAAATGGAATTATATTAAAATAGGTGTAAATGAAAGGAGAATCAAATCCTGTATTTGTAACCTCCACAGTAAAAGCAAATAAACTCAAGTCAAGGCTGCAAATATTGCTGCTGGCAATCATAAAAGCTGAATGATCTTCCTCAGTTATGGGGTTTTGTGTATTTGATGGTGTTTATTGGAAAAAAAAAACAACAAGTAGACAATCAGGTATGCTCTACGTGCGAGACAAGGAAGGGGGCAAGGAGGAGGGAGAGCATGAAAAAAAAACGTTCTCTAAGGGAGCTGACAGAATGGGAATGGGACAAGGGAACTGGTGGAAGATCAAAATAGGGTTCAGAAAAGTGAGAAAGGCTTAAAGGGAGCCCAAGATACTTTGTGAGGATCACAGAAACATGAAGGGGGTGAGAGTGAGGAGACGTAGAGTGGCCACAAGGAGTATTTTACTGGCAGTCAAAATGTCCTGGTGATAAAACCATAAAACATGATAGAAAAGGAACTAAATACAAAGAATGTGGGTCAGTTGACCTTACAGGTCTGTTTGAAACACTTTAACAAGGAAGAAAGAGGAGTTCAGGAATGACTAAGTCTATATCTGAGGTGCCTTAAAGCAGTGGGGGACCACTCCATTCTTAACACACTTCATTGAGTTTTTGATTTCCAGGATATACAGGGTGAGACAGTGGAATGGAGAGAAAAATTCCTTATATAGAGATACTCACAGAAATACAGCTATGTCTTTATTTTTCAGATAGAGAAGAAACTAGAGCAGTTTTTCAGGAAGGTATCTTGATCCCAGTGCATGTTGATCAATAGACAAAAAGAGGTATGTTGATATCAAAGCATCAAAATCCACCCAAAAGTCTAAGTTAAAGTATAATTTCTGCTTTTATACCTTTCTCTTCCCCCTTTTTTATTCAATCAATTGGTAAGAAAGGTTTGACTCTTACTTGAACTAGAGATTACTACATTGAAGAAGTACTTGGGCTATTTTGCAAACTAGTTAAAACTGCATGGTGCAAAATTGAGCCCCATTTCCTTCCCTGTGCTCTCACATTACCTACTGCAGACCTCACAGGTCCCAGACCCATGGGGGCCTCCCAGATTTACCTGTATTTGAAGACAAGGTGCAGAGAACAGCATGTAGGAGATGCTGCAGCTTCTGCTTATTGTGCAGTGAGAGAGACTGAGATGGAGCAGCGCTGCTGCCTCCCCCTTCCTGCTAGCTCTGGGGTAGTGTTAGACTCACATTGCCAGTCTGAAGGGAATATGAATCACTGAGAAAAATCCTGAAGGTGTACTGATCAGCAGTCTTTCAGTAAGTAAGCCCAAATCTTGATAACTCTCAAACCAGCTGATTTACTTTACCGTGCTTATTCTTAGCTACACAATCATTAGGTCACTCAGTCTCCACATGACAAAATAAGCAAAGAAAACATTATTCAGCATTAGGCAATAAAAATACAATTATAAGAAACATTCAAACCCATTATGTTGCCTTTTCCTTGTTTTTAAACTGTCTAGGAAGCAGAAAAAAAAATCTCAGCTTTGCTCATTGTCCATTCCTGAAAAGCCTGTCAAAGAATAGAGCTGAATCTTCAGAAATATTAAGATAAACATCCATAATAATAGCAATAAAGAACAAGATGTCATGTGTCTTCTGTGAAGCATAAAGGTTTAGTACATTATTTAAATGCCTGATTATTGCTTTACAGATGCCATTTCTTGATTTTCCAATGTTCAAAGCATTTCAATATTTACAATTTTTTATTTGCAAAGGTTTTCTCCCATAATCTTTTCACTTTAAAGACTCCCAAGTGTAACCACTAGTTGCCACATTTACATGGCAAACTGTGGCTAACGGGAATTACTAAGAGGAGAAAAAGAAGCAGTGTTCACGCTTCCAGGGCTGACACCTGGAACAGAGGTGGTCCACACGGTAGAAATGTGCCTTCCAAAATGCCTAAAACTCCAGGAAAGCTTTGGAGCAGAATGAGGAGGGTCAAATGTCAAAGGACAAAAAACCCCAGCTGGTGCCTGGTTACTTGGTAGCCCTGATCCCAGTGCAGCAGTTCTGTTCCCCCACTTTTGGCAGCTGCCTGGGGACTGCAGCACCCTGCTCTGCCCTCCTCGCACATTCAGAAACCTGATAGATACACAGCTGTTGCCATCAAAAGAGAAATTCATCCCAGGCTGTGTGCCAGGATAAGGACTGTGGCACTACTTAAGCCCCACTAAAACCTTCAAAGGCTTACGCAGCACTTAAAATCTTGTGGTATTTGGCAGAGACTTTTACCAGTGTCAGGGAAAGAGCACTAGGCTAAAAGCACAGCACTGGAACCAAATTATTTCTTCTAAAACTAGTGAATGTCACCAGTGAAGAATTTCCTGAAGTACTTTATTTTTTTTTTTCCCCTGAGATCTGGAGAACTTGAAGAACACATCTTTGTATTCTCAGAACATTAGAAGTATAGTTTGGAACTTCATTTTCTTTCAGATGTTCTTTAAAATTTTTGTTTAAATGGAAAGATTTAAAAATGGTTTCATTTAATCAAAATTACATGTTTCGGGATGCCTAAACAACTACTTCTCATTTGTTGATAATAAAAGACCTTTCAATCTTTTCATTTCAGTGTCATGAATACACAATAAAGTGTCAGTGTATTTGTTTTATTTCTAAATTTTTAGCAGACAATGAAAGTATATTTGGAAGTTCACCTATTTTCCATCCAAAAATGGAACAATCCACAAGTAAGACCTTAAGTGTGTGTGTGTGTGTGTGTGTGTGTACGAAAGTGAGAACAGTTGGAAAACAATGGGATAGAAAAATCTATATTTCCACCTTGAAGTGATAAATTATCTACTGTATGTGCTAGGTCAGCCTTTTATCCTATAATTATCACCAGAAAATCTGGTGGAAGTCAAGTAGTATGCTCTGCTAACAAGGAACCATACAGAACAGCTGTGTCCTGCCAGCAAATCTTTTAATAACTTACATGTTCCATGTTTCAGTTTTCTGATTTGTAAAATGGGAGCAGTAGTGCCAATGCATCTTTAACAAAGGGCTTGCCACATACAGATAAAAAGCAATCTGCATGCTGAGTTTTGCTGGCATCTGGTCAGTAACGGATATATGGTCTTCATAACTT
Source organism: Platalea leucorodia (assembly GCF_965183815.1). Classification (NCBI taxonomy): domain Eukaryota; kingdom Metazoa; phylum Chordata; class Aves; order Pelecaniformes; family Threskiornithidae; genus Platalea; species Platalea leucorodia. Next base: position 49,391,136 of record NC_138828.1, on the reverse strand, counting down.
CCATGGTCCATAAAATCAAAAATCCATTCAGAATACTGTTAGAAGAATAGGGTTAGTACAGATAAATGTCAATCAAGAGGCAGTCTGCTGTGTGGTTCGGACAAAATTCTGTATCAACATTGCACCAAGGTGTAAGAGAGGAACCATGCTGGAACTGTTCAGGCGATTCCTCTGAAACTGCGTGAAAGACAAAGGATATTTGGCCTGTTTTTAAATGCGATCTGGCAGTTAAGAATTTAAATCCTATTGTTTTCCAGGAGTTTTTATATGATGCTATTGTCTTACTGCTAGTTACTACACCTATAATTTCACTTTTATGATATATATTTTCTTTTATTCATTAAAAACATTGCCTATTCTAAAAAACACAGTGTGAAGGAATTTATATTTCTTTTTTTCCTCATACTTCTTTCTTCCGTGTTATAAATGTGCCTATTCTTTGGATTTATTGTGTGCTCATAAATCAATACTTTCATGCAGTAATAAAAATAACTTATTGTAATGGTAACAGCTCCAAAGCACTCCTGACTATGAGTGGCATTTTATTTAATTCAGATCTATGTTCCATTCCCCAACTAATGGCACACTGTGGGTTATAAAGTGATTAAAATTGTTGTCAAACTGGCCTCCTGGAAAGAGGGAGCCAAACTTCTTTTCCTGCAGCTGGTAGATCTGCAGGATCTATATTTGACTTCTACAGTTGGAAAGCAAAGAAAAGCTAGTGTAGGAATAATAAGCCAGGAAATTATGGAAAAATGACTATTTTTTCTCCAATGCCTCTAGTAAGCATGTTTAAATAAACAACAAAAACAAAGCAGTAATCAGTATTGCTGTTTTTTGAAGGTTAATGGAAATATGGACAAAGAGATTTGCCTACAACTACACAGGAAAACATTAGAAGAGGTAGGAGTATAACAGATCTTTTGAGTCAAATCTCTAGTGTCTTTATTACTGTATTTCTATCTTTAGTTCTTTAAGGGTCACTGGATTTCTTTCTTATTTTTTAAAATTTATGTTTACTCTTTTCAATATTGCTGAAACTTCTCTTTATAATATCCCTGAGAGATATGCAGACAATATATGGAACTGCTATATTTTTGAACTTCAGCACTTGCACTCCACGAACATGATATTTCCCCAAGAATGATGGGAAATGATTAGGAACACTGTAATTAATTTATTAATTGAAGACTCCAAAAAAAGAAGGTGAAGTTGATTACTCTGTGTCGTAGCTTTTGCTAAGGCTAAAAAAAGCCTAAACAATGATAGTTTGGAATTTGCTACACCAGTGTATAAAAGACCTGCCACACAGAAATGCTTGTGACTTCTAGATAGTATTACTGTATATCAGAAATTTCTAAAACTCCAGAGATATTTTTCAGAGAACCGGTAATCTATGCAAGTTGTCATAAAAGGGAAATGCAATCAGCCTGCCATCAGTTATGGCTTTCTGGCTTTTACTGTTCTAAGAGAAAAAGATCTACTATCTGCAGTCAATTAGAAGAAAAAACTGCTTCTGAGAGAAGCAATACACACGGGTCCTACAATACAGCCAACTGTACATCCTTCCGTATTTCTATCTGTTGAAGTACCAATATATACTGAGTATAACAAACAATATACAGATAAGAGCTGAAGTGACCTAGTGTATGTTTATGCTTCAGCACCACATCTCCTCTCTTATCTTCCTAAGAGGCTGGATTGAGGTATAACTTTAATCTTTAACCCATCAAATTTAATTTTACCCACCTGTAACCTCAGCTTTTTCTCCACAGAAAAATGTCATATACACACTCAAGAGTCACGATAAAAGGAAAACAAAACTTCTGGATACCAGCTTAAAACCTAAGCTCCCTAAGACTTAACCTAAAACACAATATTTCTGTTTAACATCATGCAGTTTTTAAAACTCTCCTTGAGATTCCCCCCTTCCCCTCACAGCTTTCTCCATGATTCACAATATACCCTGTATCTGCTCACACTATGAATCTTTTGAAGTTCAGATTTGTAAGTCACTTTTCTAATAGATGAAAACCCACACTAATAACTGAAATAAAAATAAATCTGTAAAAAGAATAGGTATCTGCTTAAAGACTCTACAATTATAGCCATGTTTTTTTCTGAACCATGAGCAAAACAAATTCTGCAAAAAGGACTTTTTAGCTCACCTTCTAATGAGGAATAAACCATGCATATTCTCAGAGAAATGGTGAACATTTTAAAAGGAAAAAAAGAATTCAGTTTTTGCAACAGTTCTTTAAAATACAATAGAATTTAACAATGCGGTTTTGTACTAAATAGATCTCTTCTCTGCTGCTCCGTTGCTCTTGCTCTTTGATAAAATCTGCAAATTGGACTAAGCTAAATTTCTTTCTTAACTCGTTACCTAACCTTCTATTTGCCACATTCAAATGGGGCAGCACTAACATAAGAGCAGTAATAATCACTGAGGGGAGAAAGCACCCAGGTATCTAACTTAGGCACAGGATGGTCAGGATTCAGTTTCAGCTTTTGATACAGTTTTCCTTGTGACTACTGGTAAATCTTAGCACCTCTGCATCTCAGGATACCAACTATAAATGATACACAAGCAGGTCTGTTGAGTATAATCGTGCCATTTTTACAGCCTTGTTAGCTTAATGTTCTTTCCTGGACAGTATGTGCTGAAGACAAGATGTGCCATGCATATGTATTCTGTAAGGGTTACTGAGTTCCAGTGGTGCTTTATATTCCCTTTTCTTGCTGTAACTTCTCTATATCTAATACTAGATTTAGGACAAAGCCCATCACTGCCGAACCCTAACATACAGAAGTACTGTTGTGTAGAAGTTATGTTGTAAGATCACTTAGGACTTGACACTGCCCCAGGCACTTGTGTCACTCATGAGTATGCACTATAAGATGGCACCGAGAGAGTTAATGTGTACATAAAAATTTAATTTAATGTGTTTATAAAAATTTGTTGTGCTTGAATATGCTAATTTTCATGCTTTCCTTCTGTATGTTTTTCCTATATCTATGTTTATTCTGTGACCTGTGGCTAATGCATGTTTTCTAGCTGAAAGCCAGCTAAGCCTCTGCTGGTACTTGTCATATGTTGACAATATTCAACAGTGCCTACAGTATTCGAACAAGTTCACACAGATAAGGGTGGAAAAATGCATCAGCATTCATGGTTTTATCTCGGATTCTTTGCCCATATTTCAGTGGTTAAAAAAAGAGAAGGAATGAAACTGTGCTTCATGGACACATTAGTGACAAAAGAGAAGGCACCAATGAGCAATTTCCTCAGACTGAATAGGTGTCAAACAAGAACTCTAGACAGAGCCATCGGGTCCAAAACAAACAGATGAAGGGATGAGGCTTAGAACTAAATGTAAGTCACGGTTGACTAGCTGATGAAATAGGGATAGCAAAATCAGCCTTCAACCTTCAATGGATCTTCTCAAAGTTCCTGACACAGCTATCTAAAACAGAAGCTTGTGACCTGAAATCTTAGTGCCTTGCTCGGTACAAGCCTTACTGCTGTGAAACTTTGTTATCATGAACATGATGACAGATACAGCTTCTTTCCATTTTCCTTAAGAACGCTGTAGTTATGTTCTTTTAAGGCCTCTGGTTCCTAACAGCATGATTTATCAGTGTTAAGTTCCATTAACTTTTAATTATTTTTTTTCTGTTGAATCCTTTACGCTTATAACGATTTGCTAAAGGCTATTCAAGGCAAATGGGAACTTTGCTTCCTCATATTTCCTCATATAGTTTGTATTGTCCTTGCATTACTTAAAAATAGTTACTGCAGCATAAACTAATTTTGCTGTTAAGGTTACTGGACTTAATTCTCCTCTGTGCTGCACATTGTTTAATTACATCTGTGTAAATAAATACAAAAGCCTAGCAACTCTAATACTCGCTTGTACTGTTATCAGCATTTTACGCATACTCTGCTCTGATGCAAACGGTGGAACATGAAACAGCTAGGAACCACTTCTGTCGACACCACTCCTCAGAAAAGGATTTATACTGAAGTCTTGGTGCAGCGCTTTGTCTATTCACCTTCACTTCCACTAAGCTCACAAATGAACAAAACCACAAACAAGCTATTATCTAATCATCCAAAAATATTGCACCTGCCATCAAGCAAAAGCTAGCCATTCACTCATATTGATACTGAAGAGACTGATCTTTTTAAAAGTAATGTACACATATTATGGATAAATATTAGTGCTTTCCATTTGATTTTTTAAGCTTGAATAAGAGTCATAATTTACATGCAATTCTTAAAATAATAAAGGAAAAATGAATCATTATGGTCACAGAATGAGACTCTTACAGCCCAGAATTGGAGATCCTCTTTTGTATTTTTTCCTTATTATGGCAATATCATGCTGTAACTAGAAAAATTAATTTTCAAAAAGTACTTAATTAAAAAAATTCAATGAATGCATCATAAGCATTCTGTGAATAGACAGATTCTGTTGGCTGCAGAATTCGTCAGAAAGGGATTTGGGAAAATACATGGAAAGTTGGCTGATTAAGATTTAATTCTTAAGAAAAAAGAATGATCGCAAAAGCACAAAAAGAATATCCAGATGATATCATACAGGTGACACCTGAAGTATTTGGATTTTCAGTGTGTCGCTTCACACGTTGTGTTCTTCCTCTGGTCTGCGCAACAGGAAGGTGCCTGGAATTAGAGCACTGACATTTGAATGAGAGATGAGACATGCTTGGCAAAAAGGCAGCACCGCACAGTTCAAGATCAGCAGTGGTATTTTGTGTGGGCTCAGCTCTGTGTTTTGAATTTCTTTTGGAACAGATAATTCTTCTTTTAAGATAAAAGAGAAGGCAATATGAAGTAATGTACACTCAAACATTATAGCTAGACTCACTTTGGCATAAATTTTATGGCTATGTTGCAAATCCAAGTTCTTACTCTTAATCCCTCTGAAGCTTGGAGTCAAAGTCTTTGGGATGATGCCAGTTCCTGGCAAAACACTACTGAGACCAATCAGTAATAACACTACTCCCAGTTACCAAAATGGGTAATTAAAATTGCAGGAATCAAACCAAATATTGAAATTCTGATCAAAAGCATTAGCTTTGATTCTTACTTCTGTTGATTTTAAAAAACAGGGATAGAAATATGAATTTTAAAATTTCAAGTACTGTTAAAAATGCATTATTCTAACATATCACTAGATATAGGTAGAAAGTCATTCCAAGAAATAGGGAAACTTGGAAGAAAAAGGGTTTTTTTTAAACATATAATCTCTGTAGTTCTCAATGTATATAGGTGGAACAGGTGGCATTATGTCCTGCTATAACATATTAACACAAAGGCAAAGGCAAAGGGAATCAAACAGGTCTTTCTAACATGAACAGTATTGTACGAACACAATGGAAAGAAGGAATTCAGTGGTTTTAGATCCAAGATCCTCTCTAGGTTTCTCCCGATGATAAAATAAGGCAGCGGCAAAGGGAACGGTATAGCATGTAGTTGTTATACACTGGGTTGCAAACTCTTCTCTAAACACATCAATGTTTACTATTTTTAATGCTTATTAATGATGTCATAAAAACAGCTAACAACAATCCTAATAAACAGACATTTAGTTCTTCTTATCCAAAGAGAATAAATTATTCCTTCTCTAAACAGATATATAGTCTCTAAAGCACTTACAATATGCTGTCTAATCCATATGTTAAAAAAACACGTTTTAAATATAAATCAATGTTCATCTGACCTCAGTTAATTGAAAGCATTCAGCACATACTAAGAAATTTCCTGAAGCTATTAAATTTTTAATTTAACTCTATTTGCAAGTCAGCTTTAAATTTGGAGGGAGAGTTCAGAACCTTTATACATTAAAATAGAAGCATACAGGTTTTTGCCCAGAATTCAGTATCTCCAAGCAGTATAATTCTATTTCACTGCTGAAGAAGAAATTTTATTTACAGTTGTATTTCTTAAGATCCAGCATACCAAAAAAAAATAGGATAGAGTAAAGCATACATTTGAAGTAGTCTATAGTAAGAACAGATATCATACTAGCTAAAGAAATACCTCCCATTCTAGCTTGCTCTGAACTTTCATTACATACAAGACTCGTGCCTTGCTTACAACAGGAACCAATGTGTGGCCAAAAACTAACAGTAAGAGTTATTCTATTCTTAAAGAAAACACACTGTTGATCCAATTATTTTGAAATAGTGAGTAGCTACGGATAATTGCTTATATATACATAGCTAGAACTCGGTGCTCTGTCATGTCTTCCTCCTGGTGAGACCTTTGTATCCCTTTGGCTGGATTACTCTGTTGGAATGATATTCACAGGAAAGGTGTTATAACTAACAAGAAGCTTGAAAACCTTTCACAGAACTGGGAACAACAGGTGGTATTCTGCACAACCATCCTCACTAGAAAAAGAAATTGGAGCATAACACACCAGTGAAAAAAAAAAAGTCTAATAAAACAACATATTTTAAAGAAGTTATCAACAGATGTTCACAGGTTCTCATACAAGCTGTTCCTGAACAATAATCACATAGAGGAATCTCTGTTTGGAAGCTGGTATCTTCTGTTAAAGTAAAATATTACAAACATTGGGAAACTTCCTCACTGCTTGAGCAAACATCAGCCTTCTTCACTTAGACATAACTATTTCCCATAACGGTGCCAAAAAGTGCAGTAATTCTGCAATGTACATACTGTTTTATAACACTAAGTTGAGATCACCAGAATCAATTCATTTGCAACTTGACTTGGATTTAAAGTGCATACACAGAAAACAGTTGGCAGTCATAAAATGTACTAAATTGCTTTGGAATCTGCTCTGCTCTCTCTTACTGTTGACCTTCTGATCATACGTTGTTAAAATCTTTTTTTTTTTTTATTTTGAAAATGTGTTCTATTGTTGGACAATTCATTAAGTTACTATAAAGGCACAAAAGACTGCTCAGAAGTGGCGGTGTCATTTTAAGCAATTTGTTCTATTTGTTGTAAAACCTTCTCCCACAATGTTAATATTAAATATACAAAAAGAGCAGGAATGAAGAGCATTTATCCTTCCATTCCTCAGGTGCTATCAAGGTACATCAAGCTATTAGCTACAGGCTTTGCTGCACATAGTTAGAAATGTGATATTTCCCCAATAGTAGAGCAAAAAATCAACTTTTAGCACAAGTGCTAAAGCAACTGATGCTCTTCTGAGGACCCAAACACAGAGACACTGAAAATACACCATACAGATGTACACATATTTCCTGCTATACAACTTTTTATGGCATCAGAAGAGTCACAGCTAAGAAATTGTCTAAAACTGCTAAAACTGATGATGACAGGGGAAACAGCTGTGATAGGATGTCCCATGTCTTTTTTTTTCAGTTTGATTGTCTAAATCTGTCAGATTAAAAATCTTTTGACTTTTCCAAAACAAAAATTTAGCTTATTTGGTGGAAATTCAACAGTCATTGTCATCAAATCAATCCACTTACTATACAGGCATTGCCCTCACAACTTCAGTGACATCTCTGATAGGATCTTCCTCACTTCTGTGCATGAGCCCTTGAAGTATGAGATGGGTTTGCAGTGAAATTCTCATTAATCTGACATTTGTTGATGAGATTTTATGTCTGGAGTTTCTGCGGTGGAAGGCAAGCTCTTGGCTACCGGAGTTCAACCATACTTCTATGGTTGGCACATCAAAGACTTCTGTAGGTGAAAATCAGTTTGAACTCAATTAACAGATTTTGATTTCTTTTTGTTCCTCTGATGAGCAGTGGGTCATCCAAGTGTCTCCAGTACTACAGAAGGACAGAGGGGCACAATTCGACATTGGTAATGAGTGGTACAAACAGGATACTATGCTTTATAGATTAAGAGCTGCTCTGAAAAATCTGAGGAGATTCTGGAAGCTGAATTTTCAAGAAATCAAAGGCAGTAGCAGGGGGCCTACAGGGGTGCCTTCTGTGAAAAACTGCTAGAAGCTTCCCCTATGTCTGATGAGCGCCAACGCCAGCCGGCTCCAAGACGGACCCACCACTGGCCAAGGCCGAGTCCATCAGCAACGGTGGCAGTGCCTCTGAGATAACATATTTAAGAAGGAGGGGAAAAGTTGCTGCACAACTGCAACTCCAGCCAGCCAGAGTGAAAATATGTGAGAGAGACAGCCCTGCAGACACCAAGGTCAGTGAAGAAGGAGGGGGAGGAGGTGCCCCAGGCGCTGGAGCAGAGATTCCCCTGCAGCCCCTGGTGAAGACCATGGTGAGGCAGGCTGTCCCCCTGCAGCCCATGGAGGTTAATGGTGGAGCAGATATCCACCTGCAGCCCATGGAGGACCCAGAGCAGGTGGATGCTGAAGGAGGCTGTGACCCTGTGGGAAGCCCGCACTGGAGCAGGTTTGCTGGCAGGACCTGTGACCTTGCAGAGACCCACGCTGGAGCAGTCTGTTCCTGAAGGACTGCACCCCGTGGAAGGGACCCACGCTGGAGCAGTTCATGAAGAACCACAGTCCGTGGGAAGGACTCATGACGGAGAAGTTTGTGGAGGACTGTCTCCTGTGCAAGGGACCCCATGCTGGAGCAGGGAAAGAGTGTGAGGAGTCCTCCCCCTGAGGAGGAAGGAGCGTCAGGGACAACGTGTGATGAACTGACCGCAACCCCCATTCCCCAGCCCCCTGTGCTGCCAGGGGGAGGAGGTAGAGAAATCGGGAGTAAAGTTGAGCCCAGGAAGAAGGAAGGGGTGGAGGGAAAGTGTTTTAAGATTTGGTTTTTATTTTCTAATCACCTTACTCTGATTTGATTGGCAATAAATTAATTTCCCTAACTCGAGTCTGTTTTGCCCGTGACGGTAATTGGTGAGTGATCTCTCCGTGCCCTTATCTCAACCCACGAGCCTTTCGTTGTATTTTCTCTCCGCTGTCCAGTTGAGGAGGGGAGTGATAGACCAGCTTTGGTGGGCACCTGGTGTCCAGCCAGGGTTAACCCACCACACATTCTTTTAGCTTGCTGCCTGCTCCCTGCTGTATAACTGACCTGTGGCTTCCTGGGGAATCCTAAACCTGATTGGGGTGCCTGAAGCTATGAATGTCATCCAACATACTAGAATTAGTGTCTACTCCAAAATTAGAGTATCACCTAATCAAATTAATTGCTTTCTAAAAGAAGTTACAGACAGTACTGGTCAGTCAGAGTTAGCTTTAGAATAATAATTATTTATAATAATAAAATTATAATGAAGAATAAGCTTACTTCATTTTGTCACAGCAAGAATTAAGTAGATTTGCTGTTCTAAAAACTGTTGCAGAACAGAACCACATCAGGAAAACATCCAGCAGGACCTGCCTCCAGTGGTTCAGTTTCTCAGCAAGCTTGTGAGACTGGACAATTAGCTTCTTAATGACTTCAAGGCCCCTATGCCTTTACAACACCATCTTTTCTAATCATCACCATAAAGATGGCTGCCCTCAAGAAAGGAGGATGGGCAAGAACTAATGGCTCCAACTAATGTGTTTCTTCTTTCTTGTGCTTCAACAGCTCTTGTTTATCCTACCAGTGAAAAGGCTTGCCCTCTCATGCCTAGTAATTGTGTATGGTACATTATTCAATAATAAAGTGGATTACCTTGCTCTCCTCTATAGGTTATTGATTTACCTTTTTTTGCAGGTTTGTGTTGACCTTAACAACCTAAGTATTGCAAAAACATATGCGATAATTACAAATTTCTGCTTCTTTTGTATTACTTTCAGTGCCATAGTTGTTCACTTCCTCATATCCCAAATATTTAGAATTCATCTTTGCAGGCAGCATGAAAGGGTTCACTACCTCATCTGTGGAGGATGGCAGGAAAAAGTTTTCTTTCTTTAGCAGCTGACATTTTTCCTCATTATTTTCTTTCTGCCTCTCAAGCATTTCTAGTTACACTGACTGTGTTGCCTGGCTTGGTTTCTTTACACCTTTAAGCTTCCCACCTTCAAACCCTTCAGGTTTTCTGAAAAGGGCTGTACACCTCAGGATCTCCAGTAGGGCTGGGGAGGACCACCAAAGTAGAGCATATATATGTGCTAGAAACATAAAAGACACAAACCATCCTCTACTGTCAGTCATAGATTTCTTCATTAATTCTCCTTCTAAAAGGGGAAGGCTACACCCTCCTTGTGGAAGAGAGAGAGAAAGTGAAAAGCAAGAGTTTCTATGTCCAGTAAGAGACAGATGGCATAAACTTCCTTCAAGAAAAACACATGCTTAAAACAAGCAGTGGTGGGATAACACATTAGCCTGGCACCACAGTATCTCTAGAACTGAAGGGAGAGGTGACTGTAGCACCAGACTCGATAATTACTTGGTGATACTATGTCGAGCTCAGTTCAGAGGCTAGACCTGTGTTCTTACACTGTTTTATGGCTGACACAGCTCTCCTTTCTGTTCGACCATGACACCAATTTTCTATCCCCAAACTTTCTCCCACATTATTCACCCCTCCAGACCATGATTCCTAACTTATACTGTGAACACTGGGCTATACTGGGCAAAGCCCTAGTCCTGTACTTTTCATTTTTTATAGCATTTACAATTCATTTAAACCAGAAAAACAAAACAGTACATAATACAAATGCTGACAAAGAAATAGATTTTTAAAATTATTTTTATCCATTGTAAGACTGCAGTATTCAATTTTCTGACAACATATGAAATTGTTCCCCACTCCCCCCATCCCCCCCCCAAAAAAGTCAAACTGAGTTTTCAGAAATACCTGGTCTTGACTCAAAAATTCCCATCCAGAGAGACAAAGTAAAGTAAAAACTCATCAGAAATGCAAAGTAAACCCAAAATTTAAAAATCTAATTTAATTAAACTTTCACCATTAATTTCTGTAAATGAAAATAGGTCCCATAGGTAAAACGCTGAAGCTCCGTCACAATGAGCCATCTCTAATTTACCTTTGAATTACTTGATTTTCACTTCTTATATTAATTTCCCTTGGAGTGAACAAAAACCAATATTGCTGCTCATGCCAGGTAGTTAGAACTGGAACAATCACAAGACCGGTAAGTTAAAAAAGGATGTGTGACAGGATTTCACTGAGGAATGACCTGGTTTTCATTTTGTGTTTTCCCCACAGTACTAAACACTGGCTTCCTTTTTACTGAAGTGTGTAACCTACATTGGTACATTATCTAGAAAAATGCAGTGGATCAAAGTTCTATGGCATTTTTCAATGTTTCCCAAATAATAATGTTCCTTTTTTACTTTCTTTGAAAAATGTCAAGCATAAGTGAAAAAAATCATAATTAAATATACTGTTAATATGATCCTTTCCCAAACCAATAAACTAAATAAGAATAAAAAATCAACACAATCTTATTACAAGTTAGAATTTCAATTGGGATCTGAATCCATGAAGGACATAATAAAAAGGAAAGATTAATGTTATTTGAGTTATAACAAGTTTCATCTATTGCTTTTCATCAAAATACAAATTATTAAACAACACTGCACCACTGGACTCAGTGGCTTTACAGAGTTCAGTTTTTCCAGGGTAATGTTTTTATGGTAACACAGTAGTATGATGTAGATGTGTCTGAATTGTTTGGATGTTAGACGTGGTTCGTCACCATCTTAATTTACAGTATTTCACATGAATAATAAGTGTTACAAGCCTGGTGATACATTAGGACATTTAACTCACTGACTTGACATTTTTCTGCTTATTTTAACAAGAAAGAAAATAAGAGTTTTATTAAGCGTTTGGATACTCACAGAGATATAAAAAAGTAACCCTGCGGATTTTTTTTTTTTTTTGTGTGTGTGTTCTTATATATTACATATATTACAAAATTAAAGATATAAACACCACTGGGATCTGACCACAACTAATACGGCAACTTTTGATCCAACATCTTGCTGAAGTAGCTTTGTAAAAAAGAATGCATGCTAAGGGCAAAAATAACAACAGATTATTAACTTGGATGTGACACTGTTTGTAGCCCAGACCCTTTGGATTCTAAATCCTTTGTACACAGTAATATCCAGATTTTGTGCAATATGGCAAAGAGACAAAAACACAAATAAAAAAGCCCTAGAAAGAGCGTCATCTTTATGAAAGCTACCGTATAAACATTTTGAAACGTTCATATGCCTGGCTTTTTGTAGACTAGTGCATGTATCATTCATATAGGATGTACATGCTTTTACGGTGCAAACAGAGGGAAAAAAATGAAGATTCATTATGAACTTTATGAGTTAAGCAGTAAATTAAAAGAGTATTTTCTCATGTCTTTTAACGAGGCATATCAGCTATATTTCAAAGTTAGGCTAGCATAAATAAATGCAACATACACATTTGCTTTCTACATGCTTCTCCAGCTTGCAGAAGTCTTGGAGACTTGACTGGCTTTGCAACAGCCTTGTTTATGGGCACAGATGAAGTGGCAGCCTAGGCTTGTATATGCTGCCTGTCACACCAACCTCCTTCAGAGAATTAAGGTAACTGCCAGAAGCACCAGAGTACTCTTCTTCCCCTAAGAAAACGGATGCTCCTCCACAGCCTCCCTAAGGTTGGATGAAGGAAAATGTATTCACGTTGTTAATCTAAGCAACTAACTAGGCTTTCATGATGTAATTAGTGTTCGTACTGATCATCTAACAGGGAAAATTTTGAATTGCATATTGAAAATAGGTAAGTTCTACCTCTCCTACCGGTCTCACTGTCCAACCTATGGAGTTATTCTATTGCTCTAGGATACCCTGCAAGGATCAGCAGGAGAATATATTAGTCTCAGGATGTAGACATGATAGAATTGCAGCTGGCCTGATGGCAACCGTAGTTAAAAACATTATATGAACAGCTGCCCCAACAGGAAATCATCCACAAGGACATGTTTTTTGCAAACCAAAATAAGCATTAAAAAAACTTTGCTGTGTTTTTTTTCTTCCCCTTCCAAAACCAGCAGCTGGTTAGGATTTCCACTTTGTCTCATTCATAAGACAAAATCCTGATAGCACATGTTCACAGGTAGAGTCTTAGCTTGGGGAAAAGTGTGGCATGCAATGTTTAAGCACCATTTGTCTCAATCATTTAAACAATGAATGATGTGTGAAAATATCATTAAGCAGTGACTGCCATAAACTTTACTTTCTGCACTGCAGTAGTAATACAAGTAGACAATTTCCCACATCTGGTAATCTATGTGAAGGCAGGAATAAATAACCTACAACAAATGTTTAATATGCCTGATATACCATGCTAGTCAATGAGGTGAGGATTAATGAAAACAAAAAGTCTAATTTGTTTATCTTGTGAGACATGAAGATTTGGATTTGGAAACACATATTATTTAAATCTTAAAATTACAGAAGTGCATTAACAAAAAACAGTCTTTCTAAAGATCACATTTCTAATTACTTTCTTACCACAAGGCTTGCTCTGCCCTTGCAAAAACTGTGAGCACGATGGAATAAGCTATTCCAAGATTTTAACAGCGCACCCTTTATAAATGGACTAAAATGTTGTGTTGGACATAATGGGCAGAGCTTTGCTAGTGGGTTCTGCAGAGTACCATGTGTGGGAGGAAGGCCAGGGATGCTCTGCTTCAGGTACCACTGGGTCCTGCCAGCTCTGCCACAGACAAAACCGACCTACCGCATGCTACAGCTGGATCCCATCATGTGAGCATACGGCACGTTTGTGAAAACATGTTTAAGAAAGAGTGGTAACTTCTAGGGGCAGGAGACACCCAAGCAGCAGAAGACACAGGGAAGACGACCCAGGATGAGGTGCGCCTCTGAGGGGAGCTGTCCCCCGTGGAGGAAACCTTGCCGGAGCAGGCAGATGCCCCACAAAGGGTCTGCAGCCAGTGGGGAAATTTGAGTGGCAAAAGGAAGGAGCCACTGCACACTGACCCCAACCTCCGGGACTACCCATCGCCTCAATGAAGGGACTGGGTGCAACGTGTGGCGTGAGCCTTTGAAGGTGAGGAAGGAAGAAGAAGAGGTGTCTGGGGTGAAGGTGAGGTGTTTTCTCTAACTTTTTGTTTGTTTTCTTTCTTTCTCAATACTGGAATCAGTAATTAAAAGCTTATGTTAACTGGCAATAAATTAAGCGAATTTCCCTGACTTGAGACCATTTTACCCTGTAGTAAATGCCCACCACAAGAATAACGTTCATTCTGAGTATGCAAAGGAGGATTCAGAATCACACATTTCTTTAACTTTCCACTGTTTTCACATCACGCAAACTTAAGATTGATATAGTATTCATATATAGTATTTGTATGAAATGAAACCATTCAGGAAAACAGACACACTTCGTTAGATAATGGAGATCTGTAAGAATAAAAATACTTCTATTTTAGTCAAATTTATGGTTTGAGATTAAAGAAAATTGTAATTGTAATTGCTTCCACACCTCCCATGTTGATACTTGTGAAATGAATGACTCAATTTTAATTTTTGAAATAAAAATTTGTTATTCATTTTATAATAAATTATATATTATATTTTTAAAAAATCCATGGTGAAACGGATTAGCCTACCTGTTAACTTGCACTGAGTCATCTATAATGCCTTTAGTAAAATTGAAGTAAATGTCACTCTGTAGAAATAATATTATTTGGTCTGTTGTTTAAACCTGACTTGTCTGTGAGATACATTCAGTGTCTGAACACTTAATGTGTTTTGGATGATTAAGGCAGATCGTGCCATATGGCCAAATGTCTAAGGCAGATCATACTATATGGCCAAATGTCTAAGTAAACGTCCAGGACTTGGAACAGGAGAGTTTTAGCAGCTACTCTGAGACAGATATAGCTAATATCCTGAAGGGAAAGTCCTGAAGAGTAGGGGTTAAGAAAGCAAAATCTTAATTTGAGATGAGGGATGGCAGAGAGGAGATAGCTAGATGATGTTCACGCTCACCAAGGCATCAAATCCACAGTCTTGGTGAAGAATTTATCATTAGAAGATAGAAACAGAAAGATACAAGTCTGGGCACCTCTCATTTAATCTTCAGCCTTTCAGGAGGCCTGCATCCATTGCTTAGCTTCAGATAACACAGGAATCAATATAGGACTATATTAAGAGATGGAACAAGATAACACACGTTATTACCTTAGCAATTATAAGGGACAACTGTTGGGCAGAATTACCCAGTTTACCTTAATTATAGGAAAAGGAAATAAGATGGCCAAGACACATTAGAGATGAAAAGACTATCAGAAATGAGCTTGTATTCTAAAAGAGAAAAGGCAAAAAGCTAGCTGTTGCAAACTAGCCAATAGATGAATTTGAACTTTATATTGTCTTCGGAATATATTCATTACCTTGGGATAATGTAATTTAATAATGGATTAGGATAGTTTTATATTAGTGATAAGATAAGGTTTCTGAACTAAGACTGTGTTCATCTGGCATTTAACCTGTTTTCATGAGAAAATTTCTGATCTGCAGATGTTCAGTAACCTTCTTTGAAAGTACTTTCTGAATTTAGTTAAACAAGGCATATTCTTATGCCTTAATTTCCTATTAGCATTCTTAGAAGTAAATTTTCAGTTTTAAACATGAACACCTACTCCATTTTTCCGATTTTGTTTTCCTTATTATCCCCCTAATCCTAAAATGCATTAATTCCATGAAATCTAACACAGGAATCTTCCATATCATATCTGCATTACATTGATCTTTATTTGTTCATCACATTGTCTATTTAAAGTAAAAATTGATTTTTAAAAAATCAATTACTGAGAGAGTCTACTTTCATTGAATTTTCTTGATTCCCAGGTGCCATCTGAGAGGCCAAAAGGGGACTTAAAAGGTAGAACATTTCATGGCTCTTAAGACAGCGTCAACTAAAAGAGACTTCTCATCATCTTAATGTAAATAAGAAGTAATGGTCATTGACAGTTAAAAAGAGGTATCAGTAAACCAGACTGTAGAATGAACAGCAGGACAATGTCTTATGTTCTCAGTGCAAAAATACAAGATGTACCTGCAAAACTGTTTTAGCCAGAAAAATTGTTGGGTTAAGCACAAGTCTAAATAGATGATGGCTTCAAACATTCAAGAGATCAACAAAGAGGTGCTCCTTTTGACTTTAGATACATAAAAAATACCTTGTTCAAATACTTTTTTTTTTTAAATTACCTCCACGGTACAGTTCTGATATCAATTTTTAAGCAGATTATTGAATTTCACAGGAAAGGTAACATACTTCCATACAAGGCTTAAAATAAAATTAATAAGCTCAAGCCATTATACAGGGTCTATCAGCGTGTTGAAAGATCGACTTAAGAGCCTGTCTAAACTTTCAGACAGGACACCTCTCCAAGAAGTATGATGGGTGCAACCTAGAAAGAGTGTGATTAAAGATTCAAAGAAATTCAAAGGAAGGCCCTGGTTCCTCCTGGAAATTCCTTCGTATAATGATATACTTGACTTTTCAGTTGAATTCCCAAGTGCCAAAAAAACTATGGTCATGTTCTTCTGTTTCCTACTCATTTAAGCAGCCTAGTAATTAACTGGGAAGAACTGGAAGCAGGGGAGTTTCCTGATCTCAGAACACTGACCATAACAAACTGCTAAACAATTTTCATTCGCAAATGCTGAGACTGAAACAAATGTACAGTGATCAGTGAAAGAAAGCTGCATGTGGTGATGCATTCTAGTGCTTAAAAAAGAAGAGAAAACAATGTTTTAAAATACTTTCTAGCTGCTTGTGGCTTCACTGCAAAGAATGTAGTTTGCTAAAACATTCCACAGTACAAAATGGTAAGCTACATGCAATTTTTTTGATTTCTTAAGGAAAAAACATTTCTAGAAAGTTTTTTTTTTTTTACTTAGTGCTCACATTCTTTTTTCTTCCCTTGCACTTTTTCACTTCTTTTTGACTCCCTTTTGTGCAGTATGGTTGGTAATTGATGATCTTTTCAGCAAGACTTTTTGCAGATATTTTTTTAAACAATATTGTTTTTCAAAACTGTAGAAATTTTAATAGTAATTGAGATCTGTATCATATTTGTCATAAGTGTTAATCTCTATCAGTGAATATGGCAAATATATCAGTGAATATGGCAAATATAAGTGATGTTGCATAGGCTGTGGTCATAGGACTTAGTAAGCACTGGTTTAACTCTTCTCTTGATAACCTTTGGAGATTGATTTCAGAGTCTGACAAACAAAAGTTAGAAGTAAAAAGAGTTCCTAGATATTATCTTTTGTTGTATAAATGGAAATCGCAATAAAATTTAGAGATATTAATTAACCATCAACACTTGCCATCAAGATATTGTCTCATGATATGTTTCAAATTACTATAAAACAATGCAAGTATACACAATAAACATTTTCAAAGTGCTGTTATTAACTATACTTGACACTGAATTCTTACTTTCCATTACAGACTGTCAACCCACTAATAGCAACTAAAAAAAAATGCTAATAGACTTCTCTGAGCATTTTCTTATTTCAGCTTTTCCCTAAAACCTTAATGTTTACATTTCCATGATTTTTTTCACACTTTCCAGATGTCATTACCTTATAAAATGTTAGTCTTTAAATTCAGCTTAGAGTTTCTGGAACAATTAAACATACAAATAAATTTTTATTGATTTGCCATACTTGATTTTTTTTATGTCTAAAATATTAAATAAAGATTAACATAACACTACAAATTCCTCTACTACATTTTTAAAAGATATCATCAAACTCTCTTCTCTTTCTTCTCTCTCTTTCTAATCCTTACACAGACTGGCAATCATAATTATGATTTGTTTAGAAGCCTGAGAGACTGTAAGAATCTTCTGGGGGAAGAATGTGAGAATTACAACTAGATAAACTAAAGCTGGAAATTAAGTTTGAATCTACTTTTTTTCTTCTTTTTTTGAGTGATATCAGCCGAATCTAACAGTTAAGATAGACTGCCCTATCCAGTAAATGGACTCTATTTTATCTCACTTTGAACTGGAGAGTAAACCGGCATGGAGTACTGCATGTAAAAGCCATCTAGGTACAATCAAAAGTCATTTTCATCAGCACAGATGTCCCAAATTGACCACCATAATGTGGTCGATTAAATGGGTCCTGGAATTAATCACATATGAAAGAAGTTCTCTTGAATGGTGGAATCATATGGGACCTCCACCTGCTGAGATGTTATCGATGCACGCTCCGAACAGCTTTCTAAAATGCTGAAAATAAGTCTTTGTCTTGGAACATTTTTCACTCAGAATTTGAAGAATGCAGGCAAATATGACAAGGAATACTAACTGTATGCAATTAACTGTTTTAAAAGGCAAACAATTCTGGCATAGCAGAGCTTGTTCAGTCAAAATGAAGAGTTTTTAGTAATTTCTAATCTCAGTGATAAAAGACTTGATTGTATAACATAGGGCAAACGAAAAGAACAACAAAAAAAGAACCATCAGAGAGAAGTGGTAAGGGGTACTGTCGTGTTTTTCTCTCTGCTTTTCTCCAACTGCAAAATCTATTCAAGCTAGGGGACTGGAAAGCAAATGTCATGTTTGCAAAACAAAAGAGGAAAACATCACCAGATTCATAGGGCATATGAATAAATTTAAATCTATTTGATCTTCTGTGCAAAATCTATAGTGAGTTAATGTAACTTCCAAGGCGGGTCGAAGAAGCATATCAGCATGGTAAAGTGTCATCACGTGAGTCAATACAGAATCCATGAGCATTGGTCATTTGGGGCAACAGCATGGAGGACAGACTTTAAAATATGACCTTGGGTACACAGAATTTGTTTTAAAAATGTAAATATAAAGGGGAACGATGCAATCATAATTTTAAAAAAGTCCCTGTCTAGATGAGGTTCAATATGTATTAGACATAAGTACAGAGAGAGACAGAAGAATATTGTAACTGTGATAACTCTTAGTTTAGTTTTGTCCCGTTTACTTTACATACATTTAGGCTTTTTACAGAAATTAACCTAAATGGCATACATGACTCAGCTTCAAATTTTTTGCCACCTCTCCTTTTTTTCTGAGGCCACTAGCATGCATCCCTAGGAACATGTGCAGTGGCACCTCTCTCCAATATTTTCAGAGGATTCAAGAAGTTTCCTTCTCCCCTTACCTGTTTCCCTAGAGTTAAGACCTTTAATCTTAATCAATCCTTTATAATTTTTCCTGAATAAATGAGAGTAGAGCCCAAGTGATTGTTATGTTTCCTCTAGGGCTCTGAAAACTGTACCTTGGCTGTGCTGGGAAAACAACTATCACCTGTATCAGGGAACCTGATCCGATGCCAACCAGAAAATTTCTAAGAATGGAATTGATTGTCAAAACCATAAAAGAGGTCAATGATCGGGGCAACCATCTGGCAAGGACTTAAAGTCCTCTCTCTCTTTAAATCAGACCAAACACCTCAACTGAGTACCACATCCATCAAGGCAATCAGTTTTTCCTCTTTATCATGATATTAGCTATTTATACAAAATAGAACAGCTCCAACATGAATAGATTGAGAAAGACCATCCCTCAAATAATGAAGAACTGTTGTTTAAGGCATTCCCACTAGGTTTAAATTCCTGATTTCATCTTCAAGCCTAAGGAGGCCTGGAATATACCTCATTAGAGTTATTCAGAAAGCAAAATGAAAAGAGACAGACTTTGAGATACTGACTATGAAAAATAATATAAAATCAGGTGCAATGCATTAGACTAATGCTTGACCTAACCCAACTTTCTGCCTCCAGTAGTGGCCAACAATACACACTTCTGGAAGAGCATAAGCATAGGGCAGATGTATTGAAATATTTTTCCAGAAGCCTCGTTTAGCCTCCATCAATTTATTGGCCAGGGTCTCCCTGAGCAGGAGGTGATGCTTTCTGCAGGCCATACCTTTCACATTCCGTGTCTTTCTTTAAAGATGGAAAGTTTTTACTTTCACTACAACGGAAAAAAATTCTGAGGTCTAAAGGAGGAAGAAATTTCTAAAATCAGGTTTGAGCAAGGTTGAGGCTTTCACATTTGGGAGATGTTGGCATCTATTTTACATATCTGGCAACCAGATTCAAAGCTAAATTTAAGAAGCATATACAATGTCCTAGTCTTCCATGAATATTTATTTACAGGAGCAAAGCTGAGCTCTTCCAGCTGTACAACCATTGTCATCTTTATAAAGGAATCCTGTCTGAATTTTCCTCTTCATTGTAGGTAAAAATCTCTCTCCCTACAGGGGAAGAGGACACAATCTAGTCATTTCAGTAATATTGCCTTTTATTAATCTTTTCTGTGAGAGAGAATAAGCAAGCCCTAAATACCTAAAACAACATTATTTAACCTTCTGACAACACTTCTTTTAACAGCAGACAATTCCCTGCCACTGTCAACTTCCAGTAAGGAAACCAAGATTATTCATATACACAAAGGCAAACCCTTACTTTACAACCAGAACTTTACCATTTTATTAGGGGAAATTAAAGCAAAATAGATTTGCGTAAATTAATTTTATATTCTGCTAGTAACTTGGAAATCTCCATGAGGCCTTGAACAACTCTAGATCAGATAAGAAAAGAAGATTATCTGAACCACAGAGGGAAATCACATATTTTAAGAGGCTCAGCTTTAATCAACTAATTCAAACTTAGATTTTATTAAACCTTGTTAATTTTTTCAGATCAAATAAGCTTAACAAGGAGAAAAGAGCTATTCCATTTAATGTCTGAGTACACCGTGCAACTGCAATAGAAGCAGAATAATTCTACAGATTGTAAAAATTGTATATTTCAAAGAATGCTTTCAATATCACCAGTGAATAGCTTCGAATTAATCATTAAATTTTGCTTTTAACCAATTCAGAGGTATTCTTTTCCTCTAAATGTTCATAACATCCTAACTCTGAAGTACCAGGAAAAACCATACTGTTTTCCAATGTGACTGTGACTTGTGGTTGATTTAGCTGTTTAAGAAGGTGGAAACTCTGAAGGTTTTCCTGCAGTTAGGAGGTTTCCAATCCTTTTTTCCCCCCCACATGGATTCTCCAATGTCTAACTGGGATTGATCTCCTGTTGCCTGTTTTCTCCCTAGCGTGGCACTCAGAGGTTATATGTGTTCTCTTTTCCTGGAGCTTGTAAGAACATAATTATTTCTGAGACCTCTAGCCCCTGTTAAATTTAATTGAAGCACTCGTGTTTCAAAGTTATTGAGGAGGTGGAAGAGAAGCAGATGGAAATGTACAAGTGCATAATGTGACTACAAGACTTTGTGCCCACAGAAAATCAGTTGAAAACATTAAACAAATATATAGTACCACTGCCCATTTTTAGATTGATAGAATTCAGTTATATCAAAAAAGGCATAAAAACATATTAAAACCTGGCAACTACAACTCTGCTGACTGGTGACAACTCCCCTTATGGAAGAAGAATTCTGCTGATCCGAAGCTGGCACACCCTGCCCGCTCACCCCCACCTTCCCGGGATCACACACAGCACGTCAGGCATTTCTTGGCAGGGTATTCTGATAATCCTGAACAGCCCAACCTTTTGGAGCACTGCCAGGCAAACATCTACTGAAATAGTCTCTTTCTAACCTGTTTCCAGAAATCACAAGAACATTGCAAAGCCAACCAGGGAATCTGGCTCCATGTGTTTAAGTAACGAGGTTTTGGTTGCAGTATTACCCTGAACAGCAGAACTCTGCCGTGAACGCCTAGAGATATATAACACCAGTATAATCCAGACTCATTTTCATTTTGGATTCATTACTTTTTAGCTAAAAGAACCGAGACTTTTTTCTACCTTTCAACATTTAATATATTTTAGTACTGCACTTTAAAGTATTTGATTTAAAAATATTTTGATAGTTTACTTTTTAAAAGTGATCTCATTAAATATCATATAATATTCAACCTAAGGTAATTAGTTTTCAGTCAGTCCTTATACATTATTTAGACAAGTCTAGCTAAAGGAAGATTTAAGATCACCATTTTATTCTATTATATACTTTGTGCCATGTCTTTCTATTGATGCGAACTGTTCATTGCAAAAAAAATTTCTAGTTATCTAAGAACTCATCTCCTTACTGGCACAGTGTTTATGCAAGATACTAAAATAGAGGCTGTGGTAATAATTTTGTGCCTGATCCCTTCAATGCTGTATAATTGCTAATAGTAATTTCAGTTGCTGCTGTAAATCTAGTCTACGAGATATGATTTGGGCGTGTACAGTTAAAAGAGTTTAAGAGAGTGGCAGTATCTAGTAAAAAATTTTTATGACTGATGCAAAATAAAGTTAAAAGAACTATAACACTCCAAAGTTTTGATTCAAACAAGCAAACATGCAAAATTACGAAGAATCTGTGTAAGTGAAATGAGAAATGGAAGCTGTTCTCTTCCTTTTTTCAAGTTTTTCTTTTTCTTTTTTTCTTCCTGTTTCTAATATAAAAATCAAACAATATAATGCATAATTTCTCTTTCCATGTTGGTCTATCTTTTATTTACCATGCATTATAGTAGACAAATCATCATTTATTTTCTCATAGAACTACCATCCATAACAATAATTTAAAACCAGCTAATAAACATTATGGTTTGTTAGAACTGCTACCGATTAAATCTTAAGTGTCTAAAACATACAAATATAAACAGAATGTAATTAGAGCTATTTAAAGAATCCATTTTTAACTTAGATTAACCATACTTTCCATTTGCTAAGGATAAACACTCATAAATGAAACCCATTCCTGAACAAGAAGCAATTACTTCAGTTTAAAATATTAATACATACTGCCTTTTAAGAAGCCGAGGAAAATCATTTATGTACTGTACAATACCATCTCAATTCATACGGAGAATGAAAATGGGATGGCATTCTGAATCCTAAGCGAGCTGCAATCAGCTTTGAGGTACAGTTTGTTCTTATCCATTTATAAGTCCATTAAACTATTTTCTCCAATTAGAATTGCTCTCAAAATAATTTCTTATAAAATACATATGCATGATCTTTGTATTTTTAAGCTAATAAAAAACCCCAACTTTGTCAACCAGCTCTCTTGCAACTGCCCTTCTTAGTAAGACCCGAGACATGCTAGTAATGCAAACTAATTACTGATATACAGCATACTAAATCTAGACTGGATAGGCTCTCAAGCTTGTCCCAGATTGCAAGTCTAGAAATGTACACATACATACATATGCATATACATATGCACCAGGGGTAACGGGTATATGTTGGATTATAATAACTGCCTGGTTATAACTTCTAAGTTCTAGAGACAGTTGATTTCAGGAAAATTATTTATATTTTGATGCCATGATTTTTTTCTGCTTAGACTCTTACTTGGTTCTTTCTAAGCGTGGTGTTATAAATTGCATTTAAAGGCGTAATCTTGAGCTAAATCATACAAAGTCTTATTTCCTCGTGGTGATGCACTGAGAAAGTATTAAGTGTTTTCTTTCCCTACAGCTGCACAAGACCCCTTCACCAGAGAGGGCAAAATCATGGATCCGACAGTGCTGTAAACCAGTCTTTTATTAGCAAGCGTTGTTGTGTCAAGGTTGGGGCCTTCCCTCCTTCAGCCTCAGGACAATGAAGACTGTATTTTCAAAGGGGTAAGAATAAGATTATTGATATTTTAAACCAGATTTTTTGTTTATTCCTCCTTATAAGCTGTCACCTCATACACTACAATTTACCTGGTTATGCAGCTCTGAAGTACACTCAAGCGTATCGAAACCGAGCGTGGGAATTCCTCCCTCATCGTTTACAAAGTCCTGATATACTGTTTTAATACTTTTACCAGTCCCTCACTCTAAGAAACCACAATTATAACTGATATAAGAAATTTGGCAAATTATTTTTCTATTCTCTTTGAAGTGGTATTTTAATGTTTATATTTAAGTGTATGTTAAAGGCAATTAGCAACTGAGCAAAGTGAATAATTAATTATGTGCAATTAGAGTGGAGCTGTAGACAAATAGTACCGTATTACTGGCAAATTTTAACAATGTGATAAATTATGGCAATTATAGGCGAAGTAATGATTTTCAGTCAAACAATATAAATGAGAATGTGTTCTGTATTCACAACAAAGTTCAATCTGTTCGTCTGTGTTTAAACTGGCTGCAATTTATACACACGCAAATCATTATTATGACTCTTTTGATAAAACATGCTTATTTTCAGCTCTACTTCATATTACGTATTTTTGCATACCTATTAGCACTTCCTTCTGGAAATGCTTGAAGGGCTTTGAGGATCGTCCCCTGCTCAGTCTTCCTGAGGCATTTCAGGACATAAACTCCCTTAAGTGACTGCCTCACGTCTCTGCAGACAGTGTCTCGTACCGTATGATGGACTGCTGAGAGGAACCGACAGCTGAAAGGAGCATTTCAGACTCTCCCGTTTATACCCTCCTGTATCAGGCCAAGTCTCCTCTCATTAGCTATTTAACTTAACATGCCAAGCTCTATACTGCAAAAATTGAACAAATTTTCCCTGCAGCTGCCTCTTCTGCATTGTCAGTAACCTTGGGCACAAACGTGGGGCAAAGCCATGTAGTCACCAGAGCACAAAGTTTTCCCGGGACTTCGAGCAATCCTATCTATAAAAGTCCACCAGTTCTGTGAATTTTGGATCGAAAAAGGTAATCTGGTTTTTGAAAGCGTAAGCAAGTATCTAGGATTTCAGAAGAGCGACGCAAGGAGGCAAATACACTCCAGCTCTAAAGTAATGCCTAAAAAGCTTCGGACCGGGGGCTCAGTGCCGGCGCAGGAGCGACGCACGGCTGCGGGGAGCACAGGAGGGATGCCAGCTCTGCGTGCAGGCTCTTCTCCCCGTGCTTCACTGGGAAAACGCCTGGATTTTAACGGCGAGGGGGACGTCCGGAGCCCTGGCACGGGCGAGCGGCCGGGGCCGGCGCCTCCCCTCCCTCCCCGGGGTGCGGCTGCGGGGCGGCCGTCAGAGCCGGGACCGCGCTCCGCGAGGAGCCGAGGGGGGCGGCTCGGGGCTCCCCCGCCCGCCCCGGGGCCGCCGCCCCCGGCCCGCTCGGCCCCGCTCGCCCCCGGGCGCCGCCCGGGACCCGCCGCCCCGCGCCGGGCGAAGGGCAGGCGGCGGGTCAGAGCGCTCCAGCTCGCAGCGAGGGCGCGGGTGGAAGATGCCCAGGGTGCAGTGAACACGGTAGCCTACCACAGCCAGCTTTTAACCTATCTTTTTTCCTGGTTGAGCATGCGTAGTAAGTTAAAATAATACTGACAAGCAGTTCCAGTCAGTGTTATAACTACCCAGCATTATAAAACAATAATAACAGTAGTAATAGTAGTAGTAGTAGTAGTAGTAGTGATACACTTATCCTAATTCAAAAGGAAACTGTGTATTATATGGATATGAGCATTCAATCTGGTGATTTCACTAGTAAAAACAGCTTATGAAAAGGAAACATAAGGATACTTTTCTACATATACATAGAATTTCCCTTCTTTTGGCTTTAATTTCCTGCATTGCATAAAGGATATATAAACCATATTTTAGATAATTTCTGAAATACATGTGTAGAACTGTAATAGTTGCTATATCATTTCAGTTACATGATACCTATGAAGCTAGAAAACTGGGAATACATCAGATTATACTTTCTTTTATAAATTAAATGCAAGACTTTGAAGTTAAATATGGCTGTAAACACAACATGCACAGAACAGACAAGGCATTTAAGCTGCAGGGGACATTCAGTCTCTGATATTTTCCATTAAGAAAACAGAGATTATAGAAATGT
Organism: Platalea leucorodia; assembly: GCF_965183815.1. Lineage (NCBI taxonomy): Eukaryota > Metazoa > Chordata > Aves > Pelecaniformes > Threskiornithidae > Platalea > Platalea leucorodia. Next base: position 49,365,403 of record NC_138828.1, on the reverse strand, counting down.
GCTCAAAAATACCCCACATTATTATTTTTTTTTAAATATTCTTTTTTCTTTATGACAAGATGACTTTTTTTACTCATCAATATGATTAAGCAAATTACAGGGAATTAGTTCTTTGTGATTGTACCATCTATGTACTTCTAGTCTCCACCTAGTAGCTTTTGAACTTGTTGACTACTTTTAACCAGTTTGACTGAAAGATAAAGTTTCCCAAAATAAGACACTCCTAAATGTCTCATGAAGTCAGACAGCAAGATAGAAGAAAGAGACCCTACTCGTGCCCTCTCAAGAAGACGTACCATGATCGCACATAGAATCCATAGAGGAGGAATATTGTTGGAAAATCCTTAACCCAATGTCATGTTTTACAGTTCTGTCCCACTTATAAGGGTGTTCCTGGCAACTCTTTCCTGGGTGTCCAGTGTCTGAAAATGGGAGAGCTCCTGATAAAACCTTGATACAAATAAATTAAAATTCAATTATCCATAGGAAACTGGTGTGCAAGTCATGGAAGTGCTTCGCTGAATGAAAGATGTGGCTGCATCTGCATTTTGAGGTCTGAGTTTACCTACTGGATTAAACTTTTCAAGAGATTAGGGAGAATGAGCAAGTTTGAAGATTGTTAAACTTCTCACATCTGAAAGGGTGAGGTTATTATGAATAAATCCAAAACGAAACCAGAAAATTCTAGAGAGCTGAAATTTCTGCAGGATTCGACTTGGCTGAGAAGGGATTTTGCAGGTCATCATGTCAGACAGTTATTTGCACTTCACATATATTCCATGTAGGATTCCCAGGTCCTTCAGTGTATCTGCAGATTAGGAGACTTTTAGAGATTAAATGTATTTGACTATTTACCAGCCAATTTATGCTGAATAAACAAAACCAGCAAGTATAATATATTTAAAGGGTATTTAACTTTTTATGCTACAGTTCTACTTTTTAGAATATTCTGAAAAAGATTATTTCTGCCACTGTATTCTAAATCTGTACATAAGTGATTTCTATAAGCTTTGAGGCACGAGCGATTTTAACTAAGGTCTATTGTAATGCCTACTTAAATATCAGCCCTGACTTAAATTTGCTAAATATATACACACATGCAGAACTCGCCTATCTGCATATATTGAATACATATTCAGCTTTGTATATACATGAAACAAAAATCATTGTAAATCTCCATTTATCAATATCATTGATGTTAAATCATAATTATATAACGCCAGGAAAGCAGGCAACTTCTCTGACCTTTGGGATCAGTATTCTGAAGTTGCTACTTCAAGTTTTTTCTCTTTCCTGTCTCTACGCTTCTAAACCATTTTCTCCTTTTTATTAGCTCATTAGGATGCTATCTGCTGATTTCTAATAAATTCTTCTGCATGCTTTTGTGTCCTTTGAGTGAAATCCTGGCTTTGTTGAAGATTTTGGACACTGACTTCAGCAGAACCCTGATTTTACCTAATCTGTCTTTCTTTTACAGCCTCCTCTGTCCAGTGAGGTAAATATATTTGTCAAGAATTCTGCATTTCTAACCTGCCTGTTCCCTATCTGAATATTCTGAAGTATTCTCAGAATTAATTGAAATTATTTAATTTTATTCTTATTTCTTTCATGATCTGTGATTCCTCAACTAATATTTTTCTCTCTCTTTTTGTTATCTGACCAATGTTTTCCCCTTAGAAAAAGAAGTCTTACCTCTGCTCCACTTACTTCATGAATCATTTGAGTTGCTCTTAAAGCTGTCTAAGCTTTTCATTTCTAGTGCATTCCCTGATAACATACTCTCACTTTCTTTCTTCTATGAAATCAGCCTCATAGGAAAATTGTATATCTCTGGATAGATAAACCAACAGCCAGTACTGTGTTATTTGTATCTCGGGCATCTCAGCGCTGTCTTTGCTTGGCTTTTGTGCCTGCTGTCCGTTGTCAGTGACAGCACTTCCCTGCTTTCTTTTGTGGCTCTTCCTCATTCTCTCTCACCACTTCTTGGCTGCATCAGAGACTTCCACTTTCTGTCCTCTTCATATCAAATGTTTCACCCTCCACTCCCCTTTTCTTTCCCTGTAACTTTCTTTGTACTTTTTTTCTGGTAAGATCTGCATACCTCAGTTATTTGCAGCACAGGCTACCTCAGATGCCAGGTACTTAAAAAGCAAAAATATTTTTTTTTTTCTTTCAGATATTGCCCCCTTTGTATGTTAAATGCCAATTTGATTTACCAGGAAATACCCAATTCTAATGTTCCACTCCAGTAAATCATCTCTATATATGTTCTTAAAAATATCTGAATCAGCAAATTTACATTGTGCAGATTTCTATACATCAGTCTACAGCAGAAAAATTTATTCATCGTTTACTTTTAACCATAGCCCCAATTGCATCTCTCAGACATCCTTCTGGAGCCCAGCCGCAGACCGCCAGCTGTTTCACATCCATCAGGCTTCCACAGCCTGAGAACAGGCTTTATGTTTCATCATTTCAGCCAGGAGGCACATCTTTTTTATATAACCTGGCAAATATCACAAGAGGAAAGCTCAGCTACAACAGTGGAGGTCAGCCAGGGAAAACAGAAAAACCACAGTGGGTGTTTATTTATGTTTACCTCTGCATAGGGATTGAGGCTGCCGTCCACCCCACATTTAATACATTTTATTTCCACAAGGTACAATCTCCACTGACACAGGCTACTGTTTCCTGACATTGTCTGTGAACTGTGCTGAGAAAGGACTAACATCTGAAAAGCTGGTTTTGTAAACCTAACAGTATTAAACAGAACAATTTTATTGGACAACTGCTTTTAAGACACCTCTTTGTACTGCAGGAGAGTCATCCACTCGCTTGGAACCGGACAGAGACAGGGGCTGGGATGGATACTTGAGGACAGTGCCACGCTCCACCTGACAGAACAGGGATCCTCCACGTCAGTTAAGGACTAACGCAAAGGGGCGAAAAGGAGCCCTTCTTCTCCAGTGCCAGAAAAGGGGGTCAATAGAGATGGTTCTAAACCAGGTCCAGATGGGGACCTTTGGATTCTGTGTGTGAAGGGCAGCACCAGGGACATACATCAAAGTTGTGGGAGTTAGAAAGAAGTGGTGTGTATGTATGGGTTACTTTCATTCTTTCAGTACATGTTATTTTTATTAACTTTCATGAAATTGTACCATTAATAATCCTGTATGTGTTACTTTCCTCCTAGTTATCACTACAGTCGATTGCAAGTATTATTTTACTCTTTTAATGTTATTTTACTATTTTAACTGGAATACAGCCTTGAAAGTGCAAGCACTACTCATAAATGTAATGTTGAGGTTATTAAAGCTAGAGATACGCGAACATAGTAAAAGATGAGAAAAATGTATTTGGGTTAATTTGTGGGCTTCTGTTCTGTAAACATAAACTTTGGAAGTCTCTTAAAAACCTCTTGTGTATTCTCAGAAACATCCTTAACTCATTATAAACTGAACTGTCACTTTTATTATTGTGTGTATTAGACATTGCTTAAAATTAAAAACATTAATCAGAAAACTCCTGTCCTAACCAAAGAAAGTATCGCCCAGTCTAAAATTCAAATATTAAATTATTTAATTTACAGTCTGTGGGGTTCACAAGATCTGGATACAGTGTGCAGTGCCTTTATGCCACTATATGCATGTATATATGAATCACAAGCTTTATACTGGAAATTGCAGAATACTAAAATAGAAATGATGCCAAATCTATGACGCACACTATTAAAAAGCATCTTCAGCACCTTCATGAATGGAGAATATTTCTGGCCAGAATCCAGAAGCTGTGGGATAAATCTGGGCATCTGGGTACAGAAATCCATTCACATACAAAGGACTTCAGGGCCAGGGGCTTCATTCACATGTATAGGTAATGCAAAATTATTTTTCTTTGAGAAGGCAGAAAGTCCTTACGGGGACAAAGTTGGTTACAAGACAGTTGCAAGACTTAATAAAAATTGTTAATGAAATAAAAACAATGGTATTTCCTTGGGATTACTGCCTGGCTTCTGCAAGTATCTGTGAGACAGATAACCACATTCACACAATAATCAGTGACGCATACCTTCAGACATGAATATTCCTCACTGAATATAAAAGGATGTCAACAAAGTCACACTTCTGTAGACTTTCTAAAACCTGTTATTGTTTCAACGAAACCTAGCATTGCTATAAATTGAACGGCGCTGCAGGAAGGGATTCTCAGTCTCTCAGCTTATTCATCTTCAGGTAACTGATGGGATTGGGTGCGGAGTTATTTTCACCTCTTCACTTTTAATATCAAATAGACAGGCACTGTCTCTGCTTGTCAGACATTATCCAGACAGCAACAGAATTTACGGCTAATTGTGTACCGTTTAAAATTTGACCTTTTTTTTTTTCTTTTGTAAAAACATGGTGTAGGTATACGTGTGTATCTGTCTGTGTTTGTTAATTATTCATTTACACAAAAAAGAAGTCCTATCCATCTTTAAGACCTCCTGCCTTCCTGATAAGAACTGCATATAGAGATAGTGAAATTAGTCAATAGTTATTCCTGGGGGAAAAACTAGGTTTTTTTTCCTAAAATAATTTAGAAGATATTATTTAGAAAATAGGACTCAAATCTACTTTGATATGCATTCTACTTGTTGAACAGATAAAGAGAACAGAATAAACAGAACAAATATAATGACATTTAGGTATATTTGTTTATATTTTCCCCCACTTTTCTTTCTGTCTGTAAAATAAAACACTGTTTGAAACTTCAAGTGCATAAGGAATCATCTGAAGTCCTTGTGGCACACAATGTAACAAAGAGCGGAGTAAAACTACAATCACTGAGAGATATAAAGACTATAGAAAGATGGGAGACAGAGAAGCAAAAGGATCTTAAAAGGTTTGCATAAGGACTCCAATTACTCTTTTAAGCTTTTGATGTTCAAGCACATGTCATTAAACACTTCATGTTGCTGTCCAGACCTCTCCTACACAAGTAACTTGAAAGAAAGATTTCTGTTTTGCAGGAAAGTTTTCCCTTCTTGTTTTATAACTTCTCTAACCATCTTTTTTCATACATGTTACAGTTACCACGATGAGCACCAGAACTACAGTTTTGATAATGTTTAACTTCTCCATAAATGTTATCTTTCTGTGTACCGATATATGGCTTCAGAATTTAAGCAGACCTGTCCCTCACAGATATACTTTTTTTTCCTAACCCACCAGACATTATGTAGTATTATATATAGTAATATATGTATAACATTATAGGTACTATATAAACATATACAAATAATGTGTAAGCATTATATATAGAAGTATAATCTACTGTCTTTTGGAAGCCAGCGACGAATACATTTTTATTTGAACCAAATGATTTACTAATCCAATCTCTTGAAATCTTTGGTGCTTTGTAACTATTATCTTAGTTGGTTTTGTAAGATAACCGCATTACAGGTACATATCAAGCAGTGTAATTCCTTCATGGCATTTCAGAACAGAAGTGCTACTTCTAAACAAGTAGAGTGGAGGCAGCAAATACGGGCCCTTTACAATAAATTGCAGTCAGTTTTCTTAAGCAACCCTGCTGTAGGTATATTGAACTTCTAAAATGCGTTTCTTACGAACATGTGAAGGATTCAGCAATTTTATTACATTTAAATTCTTACAGAATGTATCAAGATAGGAACACTGAAAATTCGATCTTTTTGTGAATGAGCCAGAGAGAGAAAGGGAGGGAGAGAAACAGCATGGTTAGTAGCTGAAAATATCATCCTTTTTCATTAGTTTCAATAGACTACGCTAGCAATAATATCTCAGTGATGTTGATATTGAACGACCTACTCCACCCAGGAGGAGAATGTGGCCAGAAATTACTATTTTCCTATGTCAGATACTGATAGTACATTCATGTAGAAAAATATCATCAGTTCAGAACTGAGAGTTTTAGATAGAGCAAGTGTTTAGTGTTCACATTATTTGTAATTTTGCAAGCTGTGATATTCCTAGTTTCAGTGCAGTGGTCAATGTTCAGCAAGGCTTCATCTTCTCAAACTGAGATCCAACAGGTAGCACCCTCCAGCACAACCCGAACACTGAAACCACCTCCTGAACCACCAGCAGAGGCTGACCCACAACATCTCTATCTCTTACTGCTGATTCCTCACATATAATGTACTCTAACTCACACCCCAACAGAAGAGACTCCTGAATTGTTTTAGCAAGAAAGAAACGTGTGAGCTTCTACGAATGTAACGTTGGTTACAGAGATCCTAGAAGTAGTGCTCTTCTGTACCAAGTTTTCACAGATACTCGTGAAGAAGCACAGAAACACCGTGTTTCCACTTTTTTGGTTACTGTTTTTACTTTGCCTGTCTCAGCTAGCAGATCTTAGAAGGGCCCATAAATATTATTTTATATAAATATAGCTTTATGTATACACTCCCTCCCCCTACAGGACACTCAAGTCTATACAAACAGAAAGAGAGAGTGGGACTTAATGATTAACAAAAATGATCAAAATTCTGCAAAGGATATGTAGCAGAAGCAGATACAATTTCTAAAGCCACGTTCTTGAGCTGAAGGCCATTCAGTTGTATATCTTGCCTACAAAGAATGGCTTGAATATCAGACTGCCACAACAACACTTATTCTGCAGTTTGAAGAGAACTACAGGTGTGCTACAAATACAGTGGGAGTCCTTTGAAGCCCCGAATCCCAGGCTTGATCTGGTTCTCCAGCCATAAATAGGGACAGAAAATCCTCCTGATTGTACTCCTGAATAACTCTCATTTAAAGCCAACATATGAGGAACACGAGAATGTGGTCCAAAATAGGCATCAGGACCATAATGATTTAACAACAAATTACATTGATAGGCTTGTCACTAGGACAAGTCAAGGTATATGAATCCCAAGTAATAGAATGAGAAAATTGTTCTATGATAAGCACAATACAATTGGTGGTAAAGAAGACTTACTTTGTTGGGGGGGGGGCGGTGCTGAGCCCCTTTTACTTACAGAGAAACAAAATCTCTGGGGAAATATTAAACAGGCAATAAAATATTTTTTGAAACTGTCTGGATAAAAAACTATCAGAGTATTTTAAAGTGAATGTAAGAAACAGAAACCTTAAAAATTATCCACATCTTTGTTTAGCTGTTACTTCTGAAACTTTGCTTTTACTAGATACGACACTATCCTGTACATTTAAACTGAATTACTCCTGTAGTATATATAGGCAAAAATGTTTAGAACATATAATAAAACACACATTGAAAAAAGAAGACAAAGTAAATAGTTTGTCTAATGTACATGCGTGCTTTATACATGGTTATATACATATGCTTATATACCTGTTGTCTGGCAGGGGAGGGGTAAGAAGAGCAAAGCCACCATCTATTTGTGACTGCAAATACTGACATGTGTTATTGCAAACTACAGGGGAAAAGAATTTCCAGACTTCTAGTTTCATGTCACTGATGTGAGGAAGATAACTTGGTAAAATGCTTTACAGTATTCCTGATAAAACCTACCATTTATAAAAAATCAAATCCACTGCTGCAGCTCCAGATTGAAGAGACGACCTTAAAAGAAGAAAAAAAAAATCTACTTCCAAATAGTCTTCCTCTTCGTAAATACGATAAACTCTTGGCTATTTGCTGACACTTCCTGACAGAAATAGGATAATGCCACTCTTCAAATAAGTTCTTATTTGTTTGTTACACCTTTTGATGGGTTTATCTCCTGCCATCCAATAATGGATAACTTTTCTGGTGAAATCACTCATGTCAGGCCTGTAAATGAGAGCATGATTGTGGGGAATCTAAGCAACACAACCAGGAGAGCCATGGTGTTAAAAGGAGGTTTTAGAAGTTTGCAAAATCGCCTCTCTAAGCCATAGTTGGAATGGATGGTACTGATTTTTATTTGCCTTTTGATTTCTAAGAAATGTGTTTAGTCTACAGATATTTTATTGCACTGGGAGTTTCCTATAGGTAAAAAAAAATTCAATTATCTGTCTATTATACATATAGTGCAGCTGTGTCCCAACATAAATAGTATTTTATTTCAACTGACTTGATAATCTCAGAATGCATACCTGTACATATATAACAGCACACTAGGAAAAGAAAACAAACCTTTATTAAAAAAAGCTCTTCTAAAACAGCTGAGCAGGTTAAAAATGAGTATTCAGGATTAAAGAATTTCTACATTAAAGTATGCTATATGCTCTTTCAAAGATCCCACCGAATCCAACCAGCCTCTACCTGCAACCAAAATTCTGCAAAGAATTTTCTCCAAAGAATTTTAGTTGCAGAATCTCCAATTCTGCAAAGAGAACCTCTACAAGCATAGCTCTTCTCTTATCTATGCTTGTTTTTTGCTGCACTTAACTTCAATTTGCTTTAACCCAATTAATTTAATTATGCACCAGTGAACTTGGTACCAAAAACTGGCTTCTAGATTTTCTGTGAAATGAGTGGAAGAGTGTCATAAACTGGAATTTCTTACATACTTTTACAGAGAAGGAGGAAAAAATACAGGGACTATTCTCTTAGTCAGCTTGCAGCCTGCAGTTAAAATGAGGAAAAAGGGATGGACCAAGTTTGTTGCAGGAACCTCTGTCACTCACGGAGACAATCAGCAAGGGTGACAAACTACCACTGAGTGAGGAACTCGACAGCAGCTGGGAACCAGAAAGAGCTGCCTTTGCAAATCTTGTTTGCTGTATTTTTGATGGGTTTATCACCTGCCAGTTGGTAATGTGTAACTCTCTTGCTTATTTATCATCTGTCCATTAATGGAAGACTTTGTCCCTGAAAGACTGGAATCTGTTCTGGACTCTTGTCTCAAAGTGAAGGCATAGTTATGGCTGAGAGCCAGATTATAAACCTGAGTGAGTGGTAAGTATATCAGAATGGTGTTTACATCTTTGGAGGCGGAGAATGAATGACTGGATCAAAGAAGAAGAGTTGGGCTTTTGGCAATTTAAGGACGATAGAAAAATAGGGCAGGAAAACGCAGAATTAGCCAAAGGTAAATGAATGGAAGAGTAGGTTTGTGAATCTCTGGCAGTAAAACAGAGTGGGGCAAATAATGAGAGGGGAAAAAGGTAAAATCTTTGGCTCCTGTGAAAGAAGGGTGAAGAATAGACCATTGAGTGAAGCACTGACAAAAGGTAAGAGTGTAAAGGGAAGAGTCAAAAGGACATTGTGTGAGACAGAAGACCCTGACAAAAGTAGCTGAGCTTTTCCTTTGCTTTTGCTGAGACCATTATTATAATGTGCAGAATAGAAAGAGAAAGAAACTGAAGAGAGAGGAAAAGGTACAGCTGGTTCTAAGTAATGTTAGATGGCAACAGTACATGAAATTACTGGGACAAGTGGTGCCTTTAAAGGATAAAAGAGGGCCTTTGATATAGGTGAAGGAGTGAAGGAGAGGCAGAGGAGAAAGTATTAGGGCCACAAGGATATGTTGGTTTGATCGCCTCTTTGAAATAGTTGGCAGAGAGGGAAGTGAGAGGAATTAAAAGTAGTAAACAGCCAGCAAGAATTGCTAACATGATATTTTACTGTAAGGAAAATTCCACTAATATATCTTACAGATGAACAAAATGGGATTTTATAAAGTCATATTCACTGTCCTGTCTTATGAGAGGGTAATATGTTAGCCTGCACAGCTTTTCTCAAGGAATTCTATAGAAATATTTCCAAATTCTCTTATTTATATTCCAATTGTAGACCGACATATAAAAAAATAGAAGAAAAACACGCATGGAAAAGTGGTTACAATTTTGTTCATACTGTAACTTTGAAAGTGGTATTTCTTATTGTGACTATTTCAGAATGTATTTATGGAGGATGCCACTTAGCATATTACTCATTTTTTTAATTCCTTACTGTGCTAGAGATGATATAAAGAGGAAGCTAACATTATGATGATGTTGGAAAGAAGTTCACTGTTTTGCACTCATTTTACTGAAAGTCATTTACAAGGCTTCATAGACTTTACAATGCAAAGTTACAGTGAAATCAGTATAAAGTTGTGGATAATTTTTTTCATTAGGTATCTGATTTAAACCATGGAATAAGGAAATAGATAAATATGAACAAAAAATGTGGACTGCATGCGAGTAATGAAAATAACTACATGTAGACACAGTAATGACAGCAACATGTTTACAGAGCTAAGTTTGATTTGCCTCACCCCACTCCTGATGGACAAAAGCTGGTTCTGATTTGCAGCCCCTGAACTGCTGCTGAAATCTCCGTACTAACACATTTATGTCGTTTCCTGACTATAGCTGGCTTACGTCCCGTTGGTTTAAGGCTGGGGAGAGTAAGCTTGCATGTGATTATATCCATGTAGGAGGTTTCTCTGTCTGTATTGCAGTAGCTTGTTATTACTGCATGCCTTTAACATTAGGCTGTGTCATGTTACATTATGCCTACAACATGAAATAATATAGAACTTCATGCACTGCTATTCGTAGGCAGCAGAAAAACTACAGACTAAACATAAACCATTCAAGCCCAGTTTATTGCAGCAGACTGTAAGAGAATGTGCAGTAAGGTATTCGAAGAATATTCAGCATGCTGAATAGTCAAAGTACTTTTGGATAGTTCTTCCATATATTTCTAGTTTTCAGATTTCATTTGTGTTGGCTCAAGGGAGCAATCTCTCTATCACTGAAAAACACATTCAGCATAAGTCAGTTCCTGAGAGGAATGTCAAATATGAAACAAAAAACAAAACAAAAAGACCCCCGCAATACAACAGAACAAGAGTGTCTTGGTGAATGAAGCAAGAATTGAAAATAATAAACCTGCTAGAACAATATGAATGCTAATATGGTTTACCTTGTATTTTTTGACATAGAAGCTGCATATGGATTGTCACAGTAGACTGTACACATTAAACACACTGTGTAGAACATATGTTAATTTAAAACCTGTGAAACTCAGTTTATGAAACTGGCATGTATAACATATGAACCTTAGTTGGGTTAATTAATCTGCTCTACATATTCCTAACCTAACAAAAGACACCAGCTATGAAAAATATGTAATTGAATAAAGTAAGTATATCATAGAGCATTTTGGACTACTTACTAACTCCTTTTCATGTTGTGTTGACATAAGTTTACCAATTAAAAGCAGAGAATTCATTTTTCTTTTTATTTGAAACCTCACTGCTCTCAGATCTTCATGGGAAGGGTGAGCCTAAAGCAATAACCATAGGAAGGAAATGCTGTAGGGAACTCCTGCAGCATATTGTAGCAGGCAATGGGACTGCACTTTAATTCCATATTTTGTAGCAACAAATTTTTTTTTTTCCCCAGTTATGTTGATACCCCCAACATTTTAAAACCACCACATTTTCCCTGGCATTTTTAAATCTTGTATTTAATAATTAATAATATTTTGTGCTTAGATTCAATCGTAAGTACTTTACACTTTGTGATTAAACTATGGTAATCATTGCAGTTTGAAAAACATACTGGTTTTAACTCCTTACAGTAAATCTGAATAAAACCAACTTCACTATTTTCCAAATAGTAAATACTTCCTATTTAGCAATATACATATTGACGCATCTCATGGCCAGAATTGCTGGGAGCAAGTTATAATAACAAAAAAAGTTAGTGGCAACTATATTAATTAATTCCTGGTCAAATTGTAAAGGCATAATTATTTGATGAGTTCATATCTGGAGTTTAGAATATCTTTCAGGTGTATGAACTACAACTGAACAGATGCCCACCACAAAGGGTTTTCCTAATGTTGCAGCACCACAACCTAGGGAGTCAGAATGCACCAGCTTACCTTGCAAGGGAAACAGCATGACTGAGGAAGTCCTTGAAAACAGATGTTCTTTCAACTAAAGTTTTCATGCTGACGGTTTGTTTTTTTTATTTAATTCAGAAATTGTCCAAGGACATTGCTTCTTCTAATACCTCCCTTTCTGGGTTACAGGAAGCAGATCCTTCCTGATGAGGCCTTCAGTTCTTGTATTAACAGTATTAAAACCAAGAAGTCATGAACTCAAAAATAAAAGGAGGAAGATAGCTAAAATTGTCATGAAACATTTATCGCTTTGCCTGGATTGACAGAGCAGAATAACAGAGGTAATTAGTATATGGTTTATTACATGCAAAGCTTGAAAAATACACTTAGCCGTTACTAGCTCAAAGATGAAGAAGTTTTGTCAGACTTAAATACTTTGGTCCTTTGTGCTCTGTTCATCCCTGAAGCCACATCTATTCCTGCAGCTCATGTTCTGCCATGCTTGGACTTTGGCATTTTGCTGACTAATCTCTAACCAACCAGACTGCTCTTCAACCAGCCATACCAAATACTAAACTAGATGTGTTCCCTCCAGCAGTGCCTTGCAGCCATACGTGAGAAATTAATGCTGTTTAGATCTTGTTCCAATTATAAGCAAAACAAACAAAAATCAAATATAGCCTTCCTAGCTCGAACTGTTACTTTTTGCTAGCAAACTGTAGGATCTACATCCAGAATACGGGTAGTGGATGCTTCTTTCCTCTGGAACTAGATTTCAGAAAGTTGAACCAGAGGGTGGTCTGTGTTGGACTGTGAAGGAAAAAAAGCAGTGGGGGAGCCTTGAATTTTGTGAGAGGAGAAGAAAGAGGTTCAGGGCAGCGTGCGGATGTCAGGAGAATGCTCTCCTGCAATGCTTGGGAGTTTGTACGTTAAAGTAGCATCTGCTGGGTGATGGCTGTGGAACATATTGAACCTCCTGGTGTGGTAGGAGCTCTTCTTTACATACATTAATGACACTGTATCCTCCCACATTTGGAAAATCGTTAAGGGTGTAGTGTGAATTTTCAGTTGGGACATATAGTTACCCACTCAAAAGGAGTTTTACTGTTACTTATTTTCAGAACTTTAATATAGCATGAGTTAGCAGAATTTAGCTGAGGTGAGAAAGACCTACGTCTGGAAGTAATTCTGGCCTAAACAGAATAAAACAGAGCATTTAGATGGAAATGTTTCAGGATGAATTTGGATACTTACTCTCAAATATGCAACTTGGGAAAAAAAGAAGGTGAGGACAGATACACCTATGAGTAGCATTATAAATTAAGGATCATTGTATGCCTTCACTGAAGTTTTTATACCTGGCTGAACCAGCAATGAACAATGAGTAGACAAAGAAGTGATGCCAGAACAGCTTTAGGGGGAAACCTCTGAAGCCTGTTCTGGGGAATCGACACACTTGGGTGTGTGTAATGCTCCTCTGTAATGCTGATACACTGATGCATGCAGCATAGGGAACAAACAGGAGCCAGAAGTCAGCATGCAGCTACAGGGCTATGACCTCATTGGGATCACGAAGAGATGGTGGGATGCCTTACACAACTGGAGTGCTGCAGTGGAGGGATACAGGCTCTTTAGGAAGGGCAGGATGGGAAGGCAAGGAGGGGGAGTTGCCCTCTATGTGACAAAGAGGAAACAGATAAGGCCTTCTTCAAACAGCTGGAAGAAGCCTCACTCATGTTCACAAGCCCTGGTCTTCATGGCGGGGGACTTCAACCTCCCTGATGCCTGCAACTGGTAGAAGTACAAATAGAGTGATTTTGAGAAAAATTCAGGAAAAGCTTTTGGGTTGAAGAATGGCTGAAAAAGGCTTGGAGCTGGGAAACAAGTATCTTCTTTAAGTTTAATCTACTTTATTCTGGATCACTTTGCTTGTAAGTAAGATTGCATCAGAACTACCTGACCAAAAATACCATCATCACCTTCTCCAGGTAATTTACACAGCTCTGACTAGCAAGTCAGTTGAAAATGTTTTACCAACCCTCTTCCCCCGCCTTGTATTTATCAAATGAAACATTTCATTACTGAATGTTTGTAACCAAGAAACAAATGATGAAAGGCCCATATTTTCTTATGATTAAACTTGCGAATTTGCAACTTAAGTAAATGTTCCCTCAAATTACTTGCTTAGATCTGTACTTCTGCAAACATAAACGTATTTCCTTATAAGCAATTTTAAAAGGATTTAAAGTTTCTTGCAAAATATTAATTTTTTTGGCATCATAATAATGAGCAAATGAAAAATGCATAAATGTAAGATATTAATGATTCATTAATTTACAAATACCCTTTATATTTCTATTCAATTTAATTGTTTGACTAATATTCAGAACTGAGAAGTATTTTTGAACCTATTTGACTAATGACAAAACTAAATAATTAAAAAATTAGATGGCACCTTCTTAAAACAGCAGCTTTAGGAACGCAACACTTTCACACAAAGAGAAATTTTAAACAGTCATTTGCAATTAGTGTTATTGGATAGATAGAATTGGAGGTGGCCCATTTGTTATCAATATTACAATTAGTTAATTGTCACATTTGCTTTTTTGTCGTTACAGTCTATTTTCAGACTAAGGTGAGAAGCATATTGCACTCAAGCTTCTAACCTTTGTCTTTCTCTGTAACCCTGTTTACTTGAGACAACCATTTCCTCAAAATCTCAGGAAAAAACCAAAAGATTGCTAGATCTTAAAAATTCCAATTATGTCCTACTTTTTAAAAGTGAATTGAAGGGAGTTACAGCATTTATGTTTGTGATGGTTTTGAACAACTGATTTTCTACATTTTGTCGTGCCAAAGAAAAGTTCTTTGGGAAATTCAGAACATTTGTGACAAATCACCCATTTTTTTTGTTGTCAAAAGCAGTATTGTCTTATTCAGCTGGAATATTTTTAAGAACACAAAACTGAGGGGAGAAATGCTTTTTTGTTATACCTAGAAACTTTGGGTCAGTCTTTGGGTAGTTCTAGATTTCCACCCAAAAAGAATAAAAAATAAAAAAAAATAAACCCATAATTTGGCACATAAGTTAGAAATGTTCCTGACTTTCTGTGTTGTAAATCTGTTTTGACTTGGCTGAGTTACTACAGTTTTATAAACATTGTTCATTCATGCACAGTATTTCTTTTATAGCAAGTGGCTTTTACAAATTATCACTTGAAATTTTATTGGCACTGTGCACATGCACTGAGCTGAAGCTGAATGGAACCTCAACCATCTGATTTAAAAAATGAGAAGTAGGAGCAGTCTCTAGATTTTCAAATTCATCTTTTAATTTTGCCTTTATCTGGAATTACTTCAGTAGATTTATGGTTCCACTTGCAGATATAATGACCTGAAATATAGTAAAGGAGGCTTCCCTGCATTCTTAAGAGTCAGCTGCAATTTCATTTCTTTTGCTTTGCTGCTGCCTAAACAGCAAAAAAGAAAAGCACAGCTTTGGCCTTCCCTCCTCCGAAGGCAACATAACTTGCCAGCTCTGGAACAGGAAAAATATGTCACTGAAGGCATCTCCCAGAGCTCCCCAGGGCCTCTTACAACCCTGCCTGGAAGCTCTTTGCTATCCCCATGGCAGGCATCCTTCTCCAGTTCAAGGCAGTATTCTGCCCCTCCACTGCAGACTAGTGTACCTGCGCAGAGCTGGGGAAGGAGGCTGGAGGGACGCCTCCCTAAGCCACAGCAGAGTCACAGTGTAGAAAGAGGTGAGAATGTGGAAGTAAATGAACATTTAGTATGTGTGTAATTGCACAGTTCTCACAATATCTCAGCACAAGATCCTTTGAGAGGATTGTTATTTCTGTACTTGCCCATGTGTTACTGCATTCCAATTTGTGGCAACTCATATCCTGGGAAAGAATACTATTTTGCAAATGACTTCTTAGCTGTTAAAAGGAAATATTAGAACAAATAATGCTGTTCCATCCCAGCAGCCAACAAATTGGTAACACAGGTCAATTTAATTTTACTGCAGATAATAGTATCATTTAGCCATTTCTTTGCTATGAAACAGTATGGGGCTTTAAACCCTGCATGCCAGCTCGGACCTTATTTTCTATGAATGAAGCACATTTTTTAAATGTTTTTGCAAAAGTGCTCTCTTCTGTTCTTTACTGAGGTGCCCAAGTCTACTCATTTGTGAAACTATGAAGCTCTTGATACAATCGCAAAGTGCTCTGTTAGCAGTAGTAGGCTTCTTTTCAATGCTGATCTTCATCTCCAGTGTCTGTCAAGAGTAGGAACTCCTATGTCAATAAACTAGGTCTGAACACCCTACATTAGAAGTAATTGTATTTTTTGGCCAACACGCTCTTTAAAAATTTAGTGTAAATCATGATTTTAAGGGGCATACCACTGATGAAAGCCAGCTAAGAATCTGGCCCACAAAAGACTGTATAAAGGAGATCTGCATTTCTGAAATCCGCATGAAAAAACAATCAAGGTAGTTCAAAATGTTATGATATTTTGTTAACTAATAATTGATCTACTATTAAAAGTTAAACTTCTAATACAATGCCTGTTGAATATTCACTTTTAACACTGCAGAGGAGAGTGCCTTTAAAACAAACTCTCTGGGCTAAATTTACTTAGGTGATAGAATAAAAATTTCTGCCATAATCTGGCAGCCTCAGAAAAGGAAATTCTGCATGAATGAATCAAGCACAGGGCAGTTATGAGCCACCAGTATGATGTAGTCAGGAGCAAATTTTGACTGAAACTTAGAAGAAGGTTCTGACTATCAGAGTCATCAGACTTTGAAACAACCTTTCAACAAGAAGAGTGCTAGTAAGTAATCTAGTGACTTTCAGATACTGCTTGGATGGCTACAGGAAATGACTATAGGGTGCCATTGCCTGCGGTTGCCTGGAATTGGTAACTCAGAAGATCTCTTCCTGTTCTGTGTTTGTATATAGATTGACCGTGCTTGCTTAGTCTGGCAAATTGCTTATTAGCAATTTATATTTATGTAAAGGAAAACCAAGGAAAATGTTGGCTTGCTACTCAACAAAGAGGGTAATCTATAGACTCATAACATAGTAAAAACAATTTAATACCTCTTTTGCATTAGCCTTCACAAAAAGATCAACTGCAAGCAGACACAATTAATACCAGTAAAAAAGGATAAGATCTCACTCTGTAACAGGAAGAGGAAAGGTTACATAGTGCTTAAATACCATAGATATTCTCAGATCATCTGTGCTGATAAACTTCATTCATCTTAGGGGACTTAGCTGATTAAAATAGACTCAGAAGGCTTAGTGGCCTTTGAAAAATTATGGAGGACAGATGAGATGCTGGAGGACTGAAAAAAGAGCAAATGGATTGCTATTTTTAAAAGGGAAGAAAAGAATTGTCTGGTCTACTTAGTTTCAATCTCTCTATCCTAAGTCCAACACTGTTCAATAATGGAAAAGAAGGTGCGCTTATTAAATTTGCAGACACCACAAAGCTGGAGAGACTGTAAACATCTTGGGGAGTGGAATTATAATTCAGTTATGTGTCTTACAGATTGAAGAGTGGTCTGGAAAAGAAAGGATGACTTTGCAATAGGGACAGGTGAAAAGTATTACAGACAGGCAGGTATACCCAACTGCGCAAGTGTGGAAGGGGATCAATTAATTAGGTAGTAATTATTCAGAAAAGGATCTCAGGGCTAAAGTGGAAAGTGATGAGTTAGCAATGAATATGCCAACAACCTTACACTGTCAAAAAGGCAAATGACAGAACTGGGATAATATGAACAACAGTACAACTGACAAGATAACGGGCATTTTCCTTATGTTGTTTTCAGAATCAGCAATGGCTCAAGGAAGATCGTGTGTTCAGTTTTGAATGCTGTACACCAAAAAAGGGATTTGATTGGAAATATTTCAGAATACGAAGACCGATCTAGAAAATATGATCTATGAGAAAAGATGGAAAAGATTGGGATTGTTTAGCCAAAAAATAAAGGGGGGGAGGGGGGGCTGAAGAGGGGTTTTATAAATAGAAAAGGCTCTTGCAAACAGGAGAAAAGAAACCCAATTCTTCATATCATATGATGAATACAACCAGAGATAATGCAGCTAAATTGCAGTAAGAAAGGTTTTGTTCAGGCATTAGAGAAAAAGAAATTCTATTGGAAAGGATTAGGAACAGACTGCGCAGGAAGATTATGGAGTTTGCAGTATTGGAGGTCAACTATGAAGATATCTATCAAGAATGACAAGGATGGACTAGATGGACTGTCATTTTGGATGACAGGGATGGACTAGATTACTTCCTGAGGTCCCTTTTAACTTTGCCTTTCTGTGATTAATAACAAAAGATGCTGAATATCGTTTGAGTAATTTACAGAGAAACACTGGGAATCTTTAAGAATTAGAAAACTGGAAAAGCACTTTGTTATTTTTTAAGTTTTCCATTCACAGAGTCCAACCAAATCTAAATAGCTTTATTCTTCCAATGGACATACAAAGAAAATATTTCACAATATATTTCCAAGTAATTATACTAGATATATAAAAAAGTTCCAATACTCCTATGGTAGCTGAAGAAAAGATGATTTTGCTGAGACAGTATCATTAACTCAGTGTGGACAGAAAAGCTGACAGGAATATGAACTTGGAAGAAGAAAAATTTAGTCTGTACAGACCTAATAGTAGGCCTTTATGTTGGCTGGCCTAAAGAGATGTCAATTTCTTAAATAAGTAAACTGACACATTAAATGAAATGGCTAAAATAGTATTTTAGGCTGCCTGCACTATTTATTACCTTTTTTTTTTTTTTTTTAGAACAATTAATTTGCAAAAAAATAAAATGGATTAGTTCTTAATATCCTGAAATCAAAATGCTTATATAGATTTACAGGATATGTATGGTCTTACTTCTACAGAAGTCAGTCAGTTCTATGCTTGAGAAAGACTTCAGTGATCTGGAGGCTCCCAGAGGCAGAAGAGATACCAGGATTGTCCACAGAGGGAAGTCAGCGTTAGTAAGGTAAAGTGCAAGTTCACACTGCCTTAGGCTCACTGAAGTACTCCCATGTGTGGGCACTCCTAAGTGTCAGGCACCCTTTTCTACTTGGAGGCTAGACTGACAGATGGACGGACAGACAGAGTGCGTACAGATGAATCTCATTTCATTAGGCAGCCAAGCTAAAAACAACTGGAAGGAAAGTACAGTGACTGGATTCGTAGTTGCCAGAGATCAAGGGCAATATGCGGTGATCAGGAACCACTTCTCTCAAATCAAAATAGAAAGAAGGTAGTTATTTTTTCTGGTGTTAAAAGATTTAATGAACCGCTGATTAGTGTCACTCCTTGTTAAATCAATAAAGAAAATACTGAATCACTTTACCATTGCTCACTTGTATTAGTAAATTGTGCACTCAGGCATTCATGGACTAGTGACAGAAGACTAAAGGAATTGTCTGAGACTTTTTTATAAGTACAAAATTTAATGCATCTGTAGTTAGCAGTGTTCAGTTATCTTTTAAGTGTCTTTCATATTTCTTATAAGAGAGTCTCACAAGTAGTGCTTTTTGCTTCCTAACAAACAAACTCCAATCTCGTATTCATTGGGTTCAATAGAAGAGTTTTAAATATTAGAGGACCAGATATTAGCAAAGCTATTCACCTCATTTAAATTCAACATGGATATTAATGCATTTTCAATAAATGAGTTACACCATGTAGCTTCAGTTAACTGAGCACAGTTGTTTGGGTTTTTTTTTTTGTTTGATGGCATATTAGGGTTACAGTCACAAATGGCTGTTACAGGTTTTCAAATATCATGAAGGAAAATTATCATAGCAGGAAAGCAGTAAAACCATAAATTGCTAGAAGTTAGCACAGAGCGTTGCTTCGGCAGGGTGGGCATTATGCCCAATGAGACTGAGTGGCACAGAAATCTACTGCCTCTCATACATGCTGGCAGCTGAGGGATTTAAGAGAGGCTTTTGAATGCAGGAAGGGGGAAGGCTTATGCAGGGAGAGGGGATGGGTTGCACGGACCAACTGAGGGCATTGACGCAGGGTATGTAATGAGTTACAGGTATGCTTCAGCTCCTTCTCTCAGGATGACTTTTACCCCCCGCATCCTCACTATCCTGCCCCTTCACTTTCTCCTGCCACAACAGAAATGCACACTTGCCCCACATGAAAATCTTCTTCTCTCAAAGTCCTTGCAAAAAATTGCTCCTGCCACACATGCATTCTTCCACAGTCAGTTTCTTTAAACTCTAGTTAAAATTCATAAATTCTGTAACCGGCAAAATCTGCTTCAAACCAACATCTTCCCTAGATCCTAGATTTCTCTACACCTGGATTTTGTCTGCTTGATACATACAGCCTAGATACTTAATAGAGGTTTTGGTACCTTTCTGATCATGTAGAGGCTCCTCATAACCAGCCTCTGCATCTCACCCTTTCTGTACCACACCTTCCCAGGCAATTATTTGTCCTTACTGTTTTTCAAGTCCCTTCTTTCCCAGCTGGCAAAGTTCACATCTTTCATGAAGAAAATACTTTTTCTTCCTCCCATCTGCATCACTGTGTAGTCCTTTTTAATCAAGTATTTCAGATCTTCCAATTCTCAATTAAATGAAATAATAATCACTAATGCTAGGAATGCTCCCAGAAAGTTTAGAAATGACCAGGCACAGTATTTGCAGGTTCTCATGTTACCTGCAGACAAACAGATATGCCACGAAACAAGCTTAAGACCTGACTTTGCCTTGCTCATGAAACACTTTTGTACCTCGTGTTTTCTTGCTTTTAGGTGCTGGAAAAATGTGAGCAGCTTTACTGACTTCAGCTGATAAATCTGCATTTAGGAAAATGTAGATTTAGAAATTTGAATGTGTAACATTTTCCACATGTATATAATTTTCCCATATCCATGATCTCAGTGGTTCATTTTTCATGGGTAGTTTTCATTAAATAAACATGTTTCAGCATTCTTTCTACATTTATTTCCAATTTTCCATGTTTCTATATCATTGTATTAGCAATGATAAATCACTAATATAATGGAATGAACGATGTTTTTGTTAAAAATGCATTGCTTTCGCCTCTATGAAGAAATTCCATATTCTAAAGAATGTGAATAGACCTAAAAAAAGACATTAAAAATACCATTTAAAGTGTAAAACTTGGAGTACAGAAAGAGAATTCAACCCTTCTTTTCTTTTTGAAAAACTAATGCATTTAATCAAAGGTTTAATTCTTTCTAAAGCTTCAATTTTCCCAACTTTTCGGAGCACAGTGTTAGAGCTGAAATGCTGTGAGCTAGTGCTTTACGAAATTCCATTGACACAGCAGCCGGTTAAAATAAAGTCCTTTCACTTAACCACATTTAACTGAGATAAAGCAACACAAGATTTAATAGCTTCCAGCAGTGCCCAGTGATGGAGTGGCTAGCCCAGATTGCAACAGAAGGTCACAGGTTCATTCAAAGGGCATGGTGCACATAGACCCTCTCACATGGTAACAGGCCAAAAGTAGACTTGATTTGGCTAGATGCAACTACACTGGAGTTACGGTTGATTATATCAGCCTTGGATTTAGCTGAGAGCTAGAATAAGAGGAAGAGACCATGTATGATCCACTCTAACAGTTTGCAGCAATCCTACTTTAGCCCATGAATGAAGACCAGAATACAGTAGACATCAGCAATATTCTTCTTCCAGAGACACACTGGAAGCAGACAGTTATTTAGCAAAAATTAATTATGAGTGGAAATATCTTCAGAAACTTATAACTAGAAAATGATGTAGGCATGATTTCACTCAGAGGTATCTGAATATCATGTTCAAAGCGAAGGAAGTAATAAGATAAATGGTGTAAGGTCACAGAATTAAATACTATCACTGATTGTCAAGATATAGTATGTAACCAAAATATTGTGACTAGCCACACTTTTCACTATTTTAGGGCCACTGATGAGGAGGTAAGAACAAATGGGTAGGTAGTGATTACAGAGCTCAGCAGTTCCTTACAATGCTCAGATTTTTGCCTATGTGATGAATATTTCAGATACATCCTGCGATCTTTACATTCTTCACTGACAAGGAGACAAGATGCATTTTGCATCTGCTAAAGACTTCTGATTGGCACATATGTTGAAAGACTGGCCCTAGATTGAAAAACAGAGTGTTCTTCAAAAGCTGTAGCCATGAAATATTTATTCTTTTCTCTTTCATAGAAATGCATTTGATGACTATATGACATAAAGTGCCACTAATAGCTCTGGACAAAATTATATGGCTCTAAAGACTATTAAACTATTATTCTTGGAGGGTGGAAAAGGTTTTATTTGACACATATGATCACAATAGTATTAGCAAGGTTTTGTTTACAACCTACCCTGAAAAAAATGTGGTACATTATCAAGTGCTTTTTGCGCTGGCAAATCCAAATCTGACAATCACAAATGGCAACAATGATATTTGTGATATATTTAGTAGGTACTTTATCGCACAGTCTTTTGAATGGGCTGTTTATTAATTTTTAAAAACTTTAAGTATTCAACTAAGGTCAAGTGAACACTAATGACGCTGTTCAAAATATGTTTTGTTTGTATCTAAGTGTATATATTTTATAGAGTAAGTCATAGGCACATGAATCCCCAAATGTTATTTAAATCTCTGAAGTCAGCTGAAAAGCAGACACTCATACATACATAATGTCTAGCATGACAACCTGAAAATTAGGTGGAAACAAAAAGGCTCCTTTGTAAAAGTCTAACCAAAATTTTCTGATAAAAAGACCTAGAAGGCATTGCTGCATCAAAGAAATCATTATATTATGAATTTTACATGAAAATTTGTAGGACCCTTGTATCTGCAAACATCATAAAATACAAAAAACCTTATAAAAACTTAGAAACCTGATAAAATACTAAAATAGTAACAAGCTAAATGAATAGCTACCATCCCGTAAACCTCATTATCTCGATATCCATTTACAATGATATGCATTTCATAAACCTCCTGCTACTGCAAATCCCTCAGTTGTATTTGCCATTGAATTGCCTGTTTCTCATTATCAGTGGCTGAAGAAATGCAGTATAGCCATGCAACACTTTCTAAAGTGGACTAAAAATGCATTCCTGAGAATTCAGTTTATCTTTCCCTTCCGAAGGGGTAACTGCTGTGTTAAATACTTTCTTTTGCTAGAGCAGCCAGTAGAAGGGTGAAAAAAAATCAAGCCAAAGTAAATTAAGCAGTGGCATCATGCCCAAATCAATCATAGACATTACCTTTTAAATAGTGAGTTGAAACTAGCAGGCTGTAGTTTAATAGTCACATGAAGAATTTTTGTTTTGGAAAGTCACTTTGCTTAAAAGACCTTTTAATATACTATAGGCGATTGTTCAAACCTTGCATGTTGAGCAAAGTATACTGCTAATTATGCATATACGCACCCTCTTGAAAAAAAACAGAGGGCTGCATGAGTCTGCAATTTTAAAATGGTATGCAACCAGGAAAGGCTATGCTACAACTTGAAGTGATAGCAAATATTGCTTCCTCTTGATTCAGATGTCCTCTGAATAGGCAGCTAGATTTGCTGTGAATATTTTGTGAAAGGGACAACAATCACTACTGGAATTGCATGTACTTTTCTCCTTTCAAAACACCAGGAATCTGTTTTAGGTTATTAAGATTTCAGTCTAATGATTCTTACATGGTTTAATATTCATATTTGAGCAATAAACATGGATTGTTATTTGGTTCTATAGACTGGAAATATGTTTTGATGAGCAGTATAACCATAAATTTTGACATAAATATCTCAAGTTGCTTTATTATTCTAATGTAAACTGAACAGCGTATTCCAACCACCATATTTTTTAGGCAGAACAATAAAACCAGCTATTTTCATATTGCAAGGGTCTTGTAACAGTGTGTAAATGTCTTGAACAACTAAGCCTTAGTAATTGTTTGCAACCTTGGAGGGCAAAAGACGTGGTGAAAAGGATGGACAGGAGAGTCTGTTCAGGAAGTCCGCTGCGAGTGAGTGGTAGGGAATGTGTATTGATCCTCATGCTTCCTTTTTTTTTTTTTTTTTTTTTTTTTTCCTCCTCTCTGAAGAGCAGAAAGGAATTAACAGAATCTGTTAGCAAGCTAAAACAGTGCGGCTAGCAGGATCATCAGCATCTTGGATAAGGTCTCGCTACCCAGCTGGATAGGGGACCAAGCCATGAAACTTGAGGATTGCAAACTGTGAGTGAGGTTTTACCGCAGGAGGTAGGAAGCGGCCAGCTGGCCTAGCACTTGCTTCACCAAGGAACCAAACAGAAGAGTAAACAGTTATGGTTCCATGGTGGGGATGGAGTAATTAGATATTGTATGTTGCAGTGTTTCCCTGCTGTTCTTTTTGTTTCTCCTTTCAACAAAGTACTCTTGGCTAAGCCATCTGATTCATATCTGCAAGGAGAGAAAATTAGCTGACTGAGCAACAGAAACACTATTTTAATTTTCCCAATTTTCTGTGTGGGAGTTGAGTTGCTGTTTATTACTCCTGAAATTTGAGATTGGCTGTTGCTGCTGCTGCTGCTAATCATGCAGCTAAGTGGGTGACAGGGCTGGTCCGAATGCTGGTCATGAATGGTTGCTCATAAAGAACCAGGTGAAATTCAGAGAACTGTTATCAATTGTAAACTCACGCAAATACATGAATATACCTATATGAATATACCTCCATTGAGGACAGGATGCTACAGCATGACTTCTGGTACCTGTTTCCTTTTTTTACACAAAAACACACTCTAGAATGTCTCATTTGAGAATTATTTCATGGAGTTTAAGGTATGTATACTGTGCTACCTTTTCAGTTGCATCAATTCTTTACTTTTTTAGCAAATGGAATTCTGACAAATATCAAGGTTTTTAAGACTCTATAATATTCTTAAATCCACCTGTATCTCTAGCTACCTATCATTTATTTAGTTTTTTGCTGGTTTGGGAAGTTATAGAATTTGCATGAGAGAAACATAGTACGTCTATATATTATAAAAATCTAAATATATGTACTACTAATAAATGGTTATCATGTAACATGTAATATACTTAAATATATCTAATCTATTGATGTTGGTAATTGCTATGATATGTGGTATATATTATAACTAGTACACACTACTTTTTGGATTCCTGGGTGTACGTTCAGCCCTTCAGCTATCCTTTTTTATTTAATTTCTTACATTGCTTCAGTTCTTCTATTTATATTGGCAGAGGAGCAATGTAAGTGACATTGCAAAGACTCCAAAGTTGGTGGAAGATTTTCACTCCCATTGCGGTAACTGATCAGACATTGTTACGTTGCACAGATGATTTATTTCTGTGATAGCTTCAGGATTCACAGGTGGCAGCAGAACCCCAGTACTGATGAAAACATCTGGATTAAACAAAAAAGAAAAAAAAAATTCTACTTCATGATGCCATGCTTTAGGCTTATAGCAAATGGGATCAAATATTTTACCCAAGTTTTACTCAGTTTTATGAAATTACTCTTTATCTTGGATAGGCAAAATTATGCTTCATACTCATGTTGAACATTCTGTGCACTGCTTGACTCACACACTCTTCTCTTCTAGACGTCTTTCCTGATGTTTGTTTTCAACTGCCTCAGGTGCACTTTGGTGCATCTTCTATCTTAGTTTTAATCCATTTCAGGCATTCTGAATAGCTACTGAATATGAACGAAATCTCAACAGCATGCAGGACTGATCGATTTAATTCAAAAGCATGCATCCTGATCTCAACAAAAGCACTAATACAGAGGCCCTTAAAGAAGTCTACAATCTCATAGTCTCCTTTAATTTTCACTGCTTTTGCACACTTGCTTTGCAAGAATAAGAATACTTTTTTTCTTCTTTATATAAGGATATTATGCCTAAAAATCTCTATATAGTCTTTGCTTGAATCATCTATCTATGATTACCTCTGGGCTGCACAACTGAAAAGTTTTTCCTGAGTCTAGTCAGAATACCAGACTGAACATACTAATAAAGTGCAGCTGCATGATTTCTGAGTAGCTTGATGGAGACTGTCCAGAATGCAGGAAAACATGGGTTACTTTCAGGTGAAATTCATTTTTCAAAACCTCATTCACATTTTGTTCAGGTCAACAAAAGGTCTTTAGCAAGACTTAAATAGGCATATTTAATTATCAAAAAAGTTCATTTTTCACCCAGTTCACCTCTTTGGCTCACTCAAAACACTGGAACACACTCTGTAGGAGAGGAGTGCCATGCTATTCTCTGCATAGTCCATTTGACATGCCAGAACAGTCTGCTCCACAGCCCATTCTTGGGCATCCTCCTTCCTGAGGTCTTCTAACCATGGGCAACGAGAGGGCCATGTGTTTTTCGCAACCGTCTTACATTTAATTTCTCATTATGTGCCAAAATGCACATTCACCAAATAACTGTCCTATGTGTGCACCAGATCACGCAATGACAGGGGACAGGATTTTGACTGTAAGCAAAGGTTGGGCACTAATTGTCTAGCAGATCAACAGCACAGACTAGGAAGGTAAAACTCTTCCAGTAAGTCACCTATTTCTGTGGAGTATTCTCTCCTAGAATTTTTGAGTCACTGTAGTCATATTTACAAGAAGATTGCAAGGTTCGTTCTTTCTTTTGTTGTCTGTGCTTATGAAGCCAGAAACACTGTGCCAGTAGCTGAATTTCTGTCTCCTCCTCCTGAGAAGAAGGACTTTATTCTTTCTTTCCCTTCTTTCTTCTCTCGCCTTTCTTTTTTAATGCCAGTAAATAATACACTATCAGCCCTGAGAAAGGCATATGCAAATTAAGAGATGCATCCAATGGTATGATTATATATACTTTTTGCTTTAGGAAAAAACTATTATTGCTTACTTTGTAAAGGACATGCTCTTCATAATATCTAATTAACATTTTCCCCTTTCATGGAAGAATAATGGGTTGTAATTTAAATCTCAGTCAGTATTTATTGTGACTGATACTATATTAGTGATAAAATCAGTAAGTCATCTCTTTTAAAGACAGCTATCCTTACTGAAATATTTGAGCTCCTTCAACATGAAATGAATAGTGACAACCAAGTCCCTAGTGGATTGCAAAGAGCCTCCAGAATTTCCTCCAGTCCCTTAAAGACTTCTTATTTTCCTTTCTTTTCTTTTTGGCAGGGATTTATTAGGTGAAAAGAGCTGTCATGGTATCACAACTGTGTTTATGATGGAAATGTCTTTTCAAAGAAGATGTTCATAAAGCTCTAGACACATCCACTGTTACCCAGATTTTTGCTCTGTCTATAGACAGATCCCCTTGATTGTGGGCCCTTTATTCTCCCTTTGGATTTAATAATCTGTTTTGTTTTACAGGAGAGCAACGAGAATGGGGTTATGTACATCAAAATTAATTCTCCTAATTTAGCTAAGAATTAATCCATTAATTGCTTTGAAGATTACTTTGAAGATCAAAGCCTCCGACTGGCATTGGAAGCTTACTGAAAGCCAGTAGAGGACATAAGCATGGGCTTTATGTGCACAGATGCAATGAAGAAAGTGCTCAAATATCTTCTGTATCCGTCTATGACTATACACTAAGGTTCTGATACAGTGAGTTTCAGTAAGCCAATTCAAGGATAACAGATGCATAGCTCAGAATGGCCAGTTCTTCATCCAGAAGCAGGAGAGACATTTTCTAGCAAGTTGGAAGGACAAAGAACCATGTTGAGATCTGTAAGAACCTCATTATTAAAGTGTAGTAAAAGTCCAACTAGACCTTGAAATAAATAGGGATTTTATCTAACTATTAAAGCATTTTCCTTTCTGATTGGCATCACTTTTCCCTGGTTTCAACTTGTGCTAGTGAATCTTTATGCAACAGCTGAGTTTTTCCTCAGTGTACTGGTATTTCGGGTTTCTCCATAGAAAATGAGACACATAATTGAGTTTCAGACAAAAAAACCCAAAACCAAAGAGAAGTTTTCACTCTATGGTCTGCTCTCAGATTTGTTCTCACATGTTCTCAGAAACCTCCAAAGAGGCAAAACTTGGAATTGAATATATATAATTTTTGATGATTATAGATTTTCTGTGCCCAATATAATGAGCCAGATAGCATATGACTGTTTATATTGCTGAACACTATAATGAACTGTTTCGCTGCCTTTCTTCCCCACTGTCAGATAGCAGGTTAGCCATGGAGCCAAAGAAGGTTCAAAAAAAGGTGAGAGCATACATGAAGAATAGAATCTACCTTTCTCCCTTGATTTATTCTTATGTTCCAACCCTCTAACTACACAGAAAGATTATACTGAGCTTTTTAGAAAAGAGCTACACCCCCAGAAGATTTCCAAACAAGATATTTAAATTAAAATTTATACTATTTATATTTATATTTAGGCAAATTTGAAGACAAATTTATTTACATAGGGAAGTCATAATTCCAAAATTTTCCTAAAAGTGTTAGCTATACAGACCAAAACTGAAGTTATGTTTGAAAAGAAAATTCATTACTTAAGACAAAATACCAATATTTTGTGGGGAAAGAGGATGGATAAGCTCCTTATAGCTCCTTGCTCTAAGAAAATTGTATATGCTTGATTATATTTCCTCAGTGCCAGGGAAGGTTATAGAGCAGATCATCCTGAGTGCCATCACACAGCACATACAGGACAACCAGGGGATCAGGCCCAGTCAGCATGGGATTAGGAAAGGCAGGTCCTGCTTGACTAACCTCATCTCCTTCTACGACAAGGTGACCCGCTTAGTGGATGAGGGAAAGGCTGTGGATGTTGTCTACCTGGACTTTAGGAAAGCCTTTGACACCATTTCCCACAGCATTCTCCTGGAGAAACTGGCTGCTCATGGCTTGGATGGATAGTAGTAGTCTTCTCTGGGTAAAAAACTGGCTGGATGGCCACACCCAAAGAGTTGTGGTAAATGGAATTAAAGCCAGTTGGCGGCTGGCCACAAGTGGTGTTCCCCAGGGCTCAGTATTGGGGCCAGTTCTGGTTAATATCTTGATCAATGAGCTGGATGAGGGGATTGAGTGCACCCTCAGTAAGCTTGCAGATGACACCAAGTTGGGCGGGAGTGTTGGTCTGCTGGAGGGTAGGAAGGCCGTACAGAGGGATCTGGACAGGCTGGATCAATAGGCCAGGACCAACTGTATGAGTTTCAACAAGGCTCAGTGCTGGGTCCTGCACTTGGGTCACAACAACCCCATGCAACACTACAGGCTTGGGGAAGAGCAGCTGCAGAGCTGCCCAGCAGAAAAGGACCTGGGGGTGCTGGTTGACAGTTGGCTGAGTATGAGCCAGCAGTGTGCTCAGGTGGCCAAGAAGGTCAATTGGCATCCTGGTGTGTATCAGAAATAGTGTGGCCAGCAGGACTAGGGAAGCGATCGTCCCCCTGTACTCAGCACTGGTGAGGCTGCACCTGGAATAGTCTGTTCAGTTTTGGGCCCCTTGCTACAAGAAGGACATTGAGGTGCTGGAGTGTGTCCAAAGAAGGGCAACGAAGTTGGTGAAAGGTCTAGAGCACAAATCTTATGAGGAGCGGCTGAGGGAACTGGCATTGTTTATCCTGGATAAAAGGAGGCTGAGGGGAGACCTTATTGCTCTCTACAACTACCTGAAAGGAGGTTGTAGCAAGGTGGGAGACAGTCTCTTCTGCCCCCAGGTAACAAGTGATAGGGCAAGAGAAAATGGCCTCAAGTTGCACCAGGGGAGGTTTAGGTTGGATATTAGGAAAAACTTCTTCACTGAAAGGGTAGTCAGGCACTAGAACAGGCCGCCCAGGGAAGTGGTTGAGTCCCCTGGAGGTATTTAAAAGACGTGTAGATGTGGCACTTAGGGACGTGGTCTAGTGGCGGACTTGGCAGTGCTAGGTTAACGGTTGGACCTGATGATCTTAAAGGTCTTTTCCTACCTAAATAATTCTATGATTCTATATTTCTTCTTTCTTTGTATTTAAAGAATTGTAATAAGTTTGAAGTAACTAGTTTTATTAAGCAAAATTTAAATAAATTATTGAAATTATTTTTCATTTATAACAAACACAAAGCATATGAACGTGGTTTAAACTGACTGGGAAATTGTGAATAAGACTGACATTCAGGAAAACTATTACCTATTCATATTTCCACTAATGGAATTATGACAATTTTAAAAATGTCTTTGCTACTTGATTCCATTTTATATATATATATATATATGTTTCTTTTAATTATTTTTAATTATTTCTTTCTTTCTTTTTCCCATCTATTGTCTGCCATACCTATCTTGTAGTAAATATATAGGAAAGATGTCATGTCTTGCTGCGCAACTGGAGAAGTTCCTAGCAGAGTAGCAACCTTATCTCGTGTGTTTTCTGGACATTTTTTGTACCTTTTTATTGGTATGAACTGCTAAAGCAAAAGGAATTTTGATACCTTTTAAAGTGAGATAGCATCTTTTTCCTTAAAATAAAAATTTTTTTTTCTCCAAAGCTAATTCTGAAGATCAGCTGGAGATGGTCCAGAGCAGCTGAATTCAAGTGACAAATAAGAAGAAAATGAGGCCTGAAGTCCCGTCCCCCCCCATTTAAAAGAAAATCTTTACATGGGGTATTTATTTATTGTTTCATATGTAGATAATCCTTTGCAAATGGTAAAGAACTGGAAATTAGAAAAATAGTAAGCAATAATACCACTGGGAGTCATTTACATGGGCTTCACTTACCTAAAATTACTACAATTATTAAATGTGTTGGAAAGAAATAATGAAATGCTACATCGTCTCTGCAAAAACGTACAAATTATATTTCCTGTTACAGAAGTTATTTGAGAGATATAAAAGACTATTATGTCATGATTCAGCAACAATTTACTTGCAATTTAATAGCAAATTAGATTCATACACTATCATTTATTGCCAATTGGATAGGAAAAAAATAAAAAGAGATTCTCTGTGTCCAGAGAGAGATTTTGCATTTGGCACATTTGCTGGTTCTTAAATTAACATGTTTTGCCAATAGTTTTCCTATGAGTATGTAGTAGCCCAGTGATCTTCTAACTACTCTGGACTGCCTGAGGCCATGTGGTCTTTCAGTGCCTCCATTCATGCACAGCAGATGAAGCCCAACAAGGCTGTAATGCTCTTAGGAAGAAGTTTTCTAGGAAGAGCTGTGCCACACCAAAAGGCTTTTGATAAAACTTTGATTCATGCTGCAAACTGTGAACATTGGTTTGAAATAAATTGTGACTGATGATCAATCAATGACCATTTCCATAACCATCACGCCATCAGTAATTTATCAAGGTAGTGTCCCTGATGTCACACAGCCTGGGTAACTGAGGGACAGAAGCACAAGCTGTGATTTTAAAATGTATTTCTAAGAATATTCAAACATATTTCCAACAATAAAATTATCTATACAATGCTCTAAGCAAATAAAGATCAGCCAGGACTGTAATACCATAGTTTTGACAAAGATTTTCCCTAGAAAAATGTGATGATTTTATCCTTGGAACATTTAAATGAAAATTTTCTTATCAGATGGTTCAGCATAATTTGCCAGTATGCTCTGGAACAAAATAACTTGCTGGGTAAAGCAATCTGTCAAAGAAACTCATATTAACTCTACTAGACCCTTTAAAAATATGTGTATTTTCTCTTTCTGTGTTATTAAATATCAACTGTAGCTCAGTGATTTTTGGTTTGCTTCTTATTTTGTTAGCACAGTAGAAAGACACCATATATAAAAGTATGTAGTATTTGAAAAATGTTCTATAATGACATGCCTTTTTCTATACACAAAACATTAATGACAAAATGAACTCTAAATTGCCACAGTTACCTTTATGTCAGGCGTAAGTAAAGGCTAAAACATACACATATACAACATGAATATGAACGAAGTACCCTTTTTGGTATTCACAACGTCTAATTTATGCCTTCAACTTTAGGTTCCTAATCAGGAGCCAAGTTCTGCAGGCAGGCAGTGGAAAGAGACAGGCTGTGCCACCGTACAGCATAGAGCATGAGCGCTTCAATCAGCTCCTAGAGCAGCCTCCCTCTCTCCACTGACTATGGAGAGAGCTTAGTGAGACTAACTTACACATACACCTTAAATTAGATACCTAAAGCAGATGGATTGAACACCTGTCTTTGTTTTCCACAGAGTTTTTATGACATTTGGCTTTGAGGAAGGTCTTTTGCAAGAGGAGTGGATTCTGCTGACCTGAATGAAGCATTAAAAATATTGTAACGATAATGTGATATAGCTAAGCTCATCCCCAGAATTCTCTTTCCCTCTTTTTCATTTTCAATTTCCAAATGGCAGGTTCATATTTAAGATAAGGAAGAACATTTTCCTTTGATCTGTAGTTTCTGAGCTGTCCCATTTCCACAAAATATATACCATTCTGAGGGCTCAATTCCAATGCACTATTCCAAAAACTTTGGCATGAAATCTAAATCACAGAGACATGAACGTTTCTTCTGTCTTAAAGCAATGGGGAAATAGACAGACACTACAAAGCACTTTTCTTGAATGTTTTCTGGCTAAAACAAATGCTAAACTTTTCTATGATTTCACTTAAGAGCTTCAAGGTTTCAAACAAATATTTAAACGTACAACTATAAGTAAATTTTTAAAATTCCTTGCAGTAATAGACAATAAATGCACAATAACTGTATATGAACAGACTTGCAATACATCCTATCCTGTGGTCAGGTCTTTTTCTTACTGTATAAATTCAATTACATTTTGCTGGCTCACTCGTACAAGTGCCTTAAGTAGCCTGGATGATAAGAAAAGGGAACTGGTCATTTGGAAGGGAGAGGCCATAGTAAGTAGACACAATGGCTTTATAAAGATAAAAAGTTGTGCTACTTTGTTCTCCCTGTCTCCAGATAACAGAAGGCTGAACCAGTTCTCAGTTCCTGGCTTTTTCAGGAGAAGTAGGTGGGTAACCCCATTGGTGCAGGGAGGCAGGGCTGGCACGCTGGCTACCAATGCTGACCTTCGTGTACAGGAGAGCATGCAGCCAGCCTGTGAAAACTGTGTTCCAGTAATGGAATTTAACTGCATAAAAGAATGCTTTTTATTATCTTAATTTTGTACAGGATTCACGCACGCTAAAATTCTACAGAAGATC
The DNA here is from genome assembly GCF_965183815.1 of Platalea leucorodia. Taxonomy (NCBI): domain Eukaryota; kingdom Metazoa; phylum Chordata; class Aves; order Pelecaniformes; family Threskiornithidae; genus Platalea; species Platalea leucorodia. The sequence continues at coordinate 49,332,460 of NC_138828.1, read as the reverse complement.
CAGAAAACTTTCCAGCAGTTAAAAGAGTGAACCAGCCACCATACAAGGTGGGGATTTGTCATTTGGACAGCATTCTGGCAGTGATGGACTGTATGCTCAGGGTGACGGGGGCAGAAAGGGTCAACTACATTTCCTGGAGGGGGAAGTGTTACTGAGTTTAACAAGAATACAAAGGTGAGCCCTTTTAGCAATTCACAGGAAATTTCCAAATTGCTGTAAAAAAATAAATAGTCCTCTGTGCTAAGGACGCAGAGCTATCCAGTACTGTTACGAGTCGCATCAGTCTTAGCTGGATTTTTTACTGGGGAGTCTGGGGGGCATTTTTATGAAAAAATGCAAATGAATGTACTTCACATATGCCTGAAGTGGCCAGGCAGTTGGACAAGATGATCACTGTAGATCCCTTCCAACTATTCTATTCTGTTCTGTTCTATTCTGTTCTGTTCTATTCTATAGCTGCAATGAGTCGTCAGTGCTGCCACTGGTGAAGTGGTTTTCAGTGAACATTCTGCAGTATATTAATTCCAGAAATTTTAGTCTACTTCACTTTTTTTAAGATCTTAGAGAGCCTTCATAGACCTCCATTTAAATTGGTTGAGCTCTATACTAGAGCTCCAGGTGATGACCTGCACAGCCAAAAGGTCCCAAATGTCCACAGCAACCTGCCTCTCTTTCTGGGAGTGTTTGTTTCCTACAACTATTCCTTGTAATCTTTTACTTACTTGTTTCAGTTGGCCTTTAGATCACTCAGCCCCTTTTGGGATGAGGTTATCAATAACAAAATTTAACACGGCCTTTTTTAAAAAAGGGAATGTATTGTTTCTATTAATGATTAAAGTTGCTCTGTCTACAATTTTGTACTGCTTGGAAATGAACCAGGCATTTACTGCTGACTATTAAAGTAAACAAGCTTATGATTTAATAAAGGCATAATAAATGTCTTTCTCTTCTTTATGACAGAACAAAATTCTTGTCTAACATCTTGTGATCTAGGCTGGAAACAAATTTCTGTGACAAATGCACACTCATTATCTGCAGAGATTAGAGACCTACTTAAAACAAATCAAAAACACTCAATGTCTATGCACTGGTTTTACACACCAGTGTGTTGACCTCTCTAAGAGATTGAAAGGTTTTGAACTTTCGCACTGTCACTTGAACAATAATTTAAGATTCCAATAATGTCAGGCATATCAGATGAACAGGAAAAGCTTGATGCGAGCCCTTGAGTAAGGTGAATAATACAGACACGAAATTGTTGAAGGAGAAAAGGTTAAAACCACAACAAGAACAGATAAGTAAAGGGGGGTTTGTTGGGAACGATCAGTTTTCTGGGATAAATACTTTTATACACAGATCAGCCAGGCCCGTTACAGAAGTTTGAAAAAGACCAGATTAAAATATAGATGCCAAGTCAGTCTTGTAAACTCTGGATGCATTCTTCAGTGATAAAGAGAATAAATCTCCACACAAATGTAATCACAATGCTATATTACTCAACTAGAATAGTCAACTTTTCTTCAAGCTATTCTTGAAAATTTTTCTGTTTGCTCATGTTTCACATCTGGTTTTACTTAAGAGAAGACTTAACAGAAGGTATTTCTAAGTAATCTCCAAATACTTTTTTTTTTTTTTAAATAATACTGACAAGCTGAAACCCCACCATAAAAACAAAACCCGAATTCTGTAACGTTGCTTTAATGTCATAAAATTATATTGTACTAGCTAACAATATATAACTGAAATGCCTAGAAGTCCAATTTTTTCCTGAGAAAAAGACTGAAGTATCAGGTGTTTGTGAGAAAACGCAAGTGCTAATAAAATGTTGAGACAAAGAAGAACTTTTGTATATAGAACCAAAAATAATTGAGGATGCTTTCCTAACATTTCAGGTTTGGAAGTTTGTTTCTTTTTAAAAGCCATGCAAAACTGCAGAAATAATCTTCTACATCTATCAACTGGTTTGATTAATCTCCTAGAAACATTTCAGTAACGATTCACAGAGAATTCACACAATATCTGTGTAATGTCATACAGCAAGGCCCGGAAGAATAGAGAATACATCACTTTCAAGGACGACACCATGTTCCATTAGCCTGAGTTTGGCTTGACTTTTTAAGTGGCTTTTAAAAATATTTTTGAATTTTTAAACACATTAGAGAAACAGCACAATGCTTTTCAGATTTTAAGTATGTAAAGCACATTTTTCTGTAGCATAATTGAAACCTAATTAATCTTTTCCCCTGGAGATCTTTTAGAGTTGAGGGTAGTGACTATCATCGGAAGAGGACTCAGTAACAAGAGGAATTTCCATTTACAAATATTTCCTCTGGAGCATCAAAAGAATGTTTGGAAATACATTGCAACAATTTGAAACAATTTGACTTAAATATTTTGACTACGCAATATGCATGCCATTTAACCTTGTTGCACCTCAATTTCCACATATATGAAAAAAAGAAAATAATATTTACTCAATATGCTCACATGGCTTTTGCAGAAATATATTAATTAGTATTTGAGCTATACTTGAGAAGTATTATGTAGTATCTCAGCTGAAATTTTCATGAAATCCTGAACACTGCTTTGGGAAATAATAGCAGATTTTTTTTTTCATTGGCCCTTAATAAAATGGCACATTCATATGAAAACAATACATGAAGGTATTTTACTGGGGAGAGGGGAATTAAACCAGCTTTTTCTTTTTCTCTAGCTCTTAATAATATTACAGATTTATAGGAAAACAATATATGAAGAAATTTTACTGGAGAGCAGAAATTAAAGCATAAAAGTGTCTTTCAGAGAAAGAATGAAAAGCCATATTTATCTGACAGCAAAAACTGTAGTACATGCATAGGACAAGTAGTATATGTAAATGCTACTAATGCATTTAGTCTGCTATCAGTTCATTCAGGTTACATATTATTAGTTAAAATAACAACAGAGATTAAACACTCTATCTCTCGTAGTTAATTCCTTCCAAAACTGTGTCACTATGTTCTGTGCTGCATTTCACTTTTATAGTCACACAGAGAAGGACTAAGAAACCTACCTCGAACTTGGGTTTGGATATATTACGCAAAAATCCAATACTGGTGCTCTGAACATCTTTCCTTCAAGCCCCAAAAGGCACTGCTTTTAGATTCGGATTGACTCTAAAAATAGGTTTCCATTGGAAGAAGGGGAAAGGACATTATCCTACACAGATAAAGACCAGCATGTGCTCTATACGCTGTACCTGTGAACACGGACAGAATTTTATGCCTATAATGTAAATACGGAAGGTCGTATCTGCCAAGTATTCTGTCACATTATCACTTAAATTTTTATAAATAAGTCAGCGAAACTGAAGATGGAATGATAAAATACATCCTAACTTTCATAATACTTTTCTACTAACATGTAAACTGTATAATAATAATGAAGGCTGTGTCAGTGCTGAGAAAATAGAAAAATAACATTTCCATCTAAGATAGAAAATAACATCTCTTAGAAATTTGAAAATAAATTGTTTTCTACATGCTAGTAAGTTTTTCACATTCATCTTTCAAAATTTTCAATTTGCCTGACAAAAGGATGTGATTTAAAGTTTAGAAATTAATTTTGAACTGTTAAATGATTCCTTTTGGTATTGTGGCAATACTTGCCAGTATTACGTATGGCCTACTTTTTTCCTGCTTTAATCTTTTCCACACCCAGAGAACGTATTCTTTAAAATTTTTATTTTAATCTTTCTTTTTTTTTTTTTTTTTTTTTGAGGGTTGGGAGGGGAGATGTTTTTCGGTTTTGTTTTTATTTTTCAATGTTAAATAATCACGGCAAGTGACCCCTCTGTTTGTTTAACTTCTTTAAAAAGTGGTCTAAATAGTTTTTATTATTTTCAATCTGTTTTTAGCTACAAGAAAGGATTTGGATCACTCAGATGTTGTTCTTCAAACATGAAAGAAAACCAGAAAAATTTTTGTAATATCCACTTGTGTACCCCTATTAGTTGAAGGGCAATGTTCAATAACACTGGTCCATACAGGCATTTATGTGTATTTTAAATAACGATAGAAATGCATAAAATGTGTTATGTATATATTGCGAATAGTCTCATTAAAATGTACATATATTTCTTTTAGCATGGCAAATAACAATCTCATACTTGTTAAGTCACAGCTACTTAATTTTCACATCTCTCTAGGTACCCAAGAACGAAATTATCAAAATGACTCTTCTCACATCACATACAACAGTTCCTGCCTCAGTGCGTCCAACTGGTAGGCATCTGCTCTTGGGTAACACTCAAGCAGTAAAGTCTGGTTGGCAGAGCAATACTGCACGTCTCAGAGGCTTTCCCCTATTTTTCCAATGGTTTTTACTCATTTCTGTCTTCAACAGACATCTGAACTTGCTCTACAAACCAGCAATTACCGGTGACTCAATTACTTATCTTAATCACTACAGTTTTAAATATATATTCAGATAAAAATATTACCTCAATAATTAAAAAGAAATGATCATAGAACTGTTTCCAAAGATGAAATGGCTACTTGGAAGAAAGAAAAATTAAGCATTCTTAAATTCATAGGTCATCTCATTACAGATCCTATTCCATTCACAATGAAGTCAATAGAAGTCTTCTGAATAAATTCTCAAAGAAATGAATGGCCTTTGATATGGACATTTTTTTTCCAAAGGTACTCAAATACCCATGTATTTCACTCTAAACCAGGTATTTAGATGAGAACACTTAATTACAGGGCACTGCTCTTCCATTTACATCTTATGTAACTTGCCATTTTGCTTAACATAATAAAGCTTTTCTGTATAGTTTTGTATTGAATGTGTTGTTAAAGGTGTGAGAAAAACTCATGAGACTGCCTAGGACTGACAGGTGAAGTTCTAGGAAGACTGATTTGGTCTTTTATCTACCTGAGATGGTTAACCAGAAATATAAGGCACTTTACTGCATGGTGTGGGTTTTTTTTTTTTCCCTCTTTTTTCAGATGCCATCCTGAAATAAACATGCCAAAACTCTGCTTTGCTGACTGCGTCATCAGAGCTTGCAAATGCTAGCACTTCTCTGACAGGCATTGTGAATCACAGTTATTTTTTCTCCCAATGTCTACGAGGTCTGCCACCTGAACTGGCATAGTTTGTAAGTGCCATCAACTTCTCCTCAGGGCTTACAAGCTATACTTGCTCTTTCAGAAGAATCTGAAAATGTTGTGAACCATAACTATGTTTCTGAGAGAACTTACAAGTTCTGCCATCTGTGCCTGCAGTGCTTTAGAGCATCATAATATGGATATGGAGATATTTTCATCATGGGGTTTACGATCTCTACCAGCTGCATCAGCAGAGACTGTTAGTGCTGTGAACCACAATCATTTATCTCTCAGCACAGACGCCTGCTTTACTTTTTCATTCTTAATAGTCTATATCTGCTTGACCCGCTGTTATATATACATGTATATTTTTCAGCAAAAGAGAAAGCAAAAAACCAAAATAATCTTTTAAATCAGATCTTTAATCACTGTAGATCTGTAGAAATCTCCAAATATTTACATAAGTTTAACTATGCCCTGTCTAGACCAAGAATTTACTGCAAATACAATTATTGTGATAGCCGTACCACTTGTAACCCTTTCTGTAGGCTGACAAAGCTGCAGCTCTTGCTGCTATTCACAGATTTTGAGAAAGTATTTCCTTTTGTAAATAGGAACTTAATCTCTCTTTATGCTCTTCTGGCATCTTCAGACTATCTCCAGTTTAGACAATGCCATGAAAAAACTGCCCTTATGAAGGAATCTTTTGCTCTCATTAGATATCCTGAGGGAGTTTTGGCACTTGGCGATACATCACTGCTCTCCCTACATTGGCCCTGGGAAGGAAATGTGCTGGATGTTTATGAGGAATCACAGCAAATCCAGATGGGTAAAACGAGAGCTGTGTGTGTCAGAGGGGAATGTAGAAAGGAGCTCTATCTTCTCCATATGCTGACAGAGAAAGGAGCCGCTGGCATGCCAAGAAGTTCTGACTGGCTGTCTAAATGGGCAAGACAAGGATATAAAGGAAAGTAGTCAGAGATTTTACTATTGATGTCATCATATGCCTATTGCATTCCTATATACAAGTATGGGAAACATATGGAGCTGGAAAGTCTACTAGTAAAATGCCTATAAATTAACAACTAATGAACTTTCAAATTACAGCTTTGAAGATACTGGGCTTATATATCTGTAATTCCGTGTCTGTGTGCATACACATGGCTGACCTGAGACAATCAGATGCAGTTTAATTTGACTGCGATGAAGTGCCAAACCAGAAATACTTTGTGGATACATGCAGCTTTGAGGAAAAGGCCTCTTTTCCTCCCAGCTACCTGGAGATTTGTTTGATACTTGCAGTTTTGCAGATCTTGCTCCTGGGGCTGTCTAGCTGTGTTGGTTGCTCACGGCTGGGGACATGAAGGACCACATAAAGCCCCCAAGGCAGGAGAATCGGGCACCTGGTGATTCCAAAAAGTAACGAAGTCTGCATCCTGCAAATCCTGGGCCTTCAGACCAACTGAAGTTTTCCCTCATAACAAGTCTTTTGGAAGTCAATGAACAGAACTGATTTTGGAAAACGATTTGCTTAGGTTGAAGGTAAGTATTTTTGATTTCCATTATAAATGCAGAGATTTTAAACATGAAAATATTAAAGTCAGTTTTCATTCTTTTAAAAATTTTATCCAAAAATCACATACAGGTTATGTCGGTGATGAAATTATGGGACAAATGCAAAGTTTCTTGGTGAAACTAGGCCTTTATTTTTTTCTTTCCCCAATATGAATAAAAATCCTCTGATGAATTTTTAGCAGTTGAGATGTAATATCTAAATCATGGAAAGCAGTAGAACCTTGTGAGGTTATCTAGTGCTTATCAACTAATATGTATCTTGATTTTTCAAAAATTTCCTGTATCTTTTGTTCTGTGTTTAAAAATTACATATGCTAAATTTTATATGAAAGACAAATATTCAAAAAGAAAACAGGAGTATCAATGCTTTATAACTCTCTTAAATGCTAATTCTACTGTAGTCTTTACTGAGCAGTCATTAGTGCCTCAATCTACATCCTCAGGAGCATTCAAAATTTCAGTCCTACTCCCTATTTGCAATGTACCAGTGAGATACTTGACATTTTGTTCCTTGCTTGCATGAATGTTTTAGCAATTCTGACATATGTTTACATACATATTTTCCATGAACACTTCAAACCACTTTATTAATACTCTCAAAAGTCTATTTTTGTAGCACTGCTGCTTTCTAAACCTCTGTATTTTAAGAAAAGGGACTCCAAAAGGTGTGAAGTCAATTAATTTGAAAATTTGAATTGGTGCTTGTTGATTTTTTTGTGCTTTTCTACCAGATACAGCAACTGAGCACACAAAAGTTTTAAGTTTATACAGCCTTCAGAGGGAGAAGGATTACATTTTCCACAGACTAATACTAAATATTTCCCTTTCTGAAACAGTGCACAGCTCTGCGAAAGACAAAATCAAAACTAAAATAAATGTGGAACTGCACCTGCTTCTTGGAAGTAGGTGGTATTTAAGCTGAATTTAATCTTGGTATTTATATACAGAGAGAGCGCACACTGGCAAAGAATCCACATGAACACGGTCCAGGTATCTGCAATTAGGGGATCATTACTAAAACAAATTATTTTCATGAATAAGTGAATCTGGCCATTATGTCATTGCTTGGAAACCTGCAGTCAAATCCGCAGACAAACTGAACAGAAAACTGAAAATTGCTAAAAAATTTAACTTCCTCCTAATCAACTATGTATTGGGCTGCCTCCATGACTTCTTTCTTTTTCCTAATATGAATATGAAAACATTTAGAGGGCTTATTGATCCCCAATACTTAACTGTTAGGTGTATGAATAGCAAATGAAATATGATATAAAATATGCAAAATAATAGTACATTAGCCTAAACAACACTAATAAATTGCAAAGCTTAGCATGAAATTGAAAATCACTAATGGAGCACTGTGCAGTTTGTTGAAGCAATGAGCAGTCAAAGAATCATACATAATGTAACAGTACAATTGCTAACAGCAGGCTCATAGAAGACAATTTAAACTTATTTTTTATGGACAAGAGGAATTGATCTTTGAAGCGGTTCCTAAGGAGATTCCACTTAGCCCGAACAGCATCTTGGGAGTGAGTTCTGGTCTATCCCTTGCATCAAATACATATTTATGAACTTCCAGAAAAGTCTGATTTAAATTACACATGAGGTTATGGTTTATGAACTTAAACCAGAAGAGATAAAAATACAAGACACGTGGAACTAGAACCTGAAACTGGTATTGAATTCAATGGTTATGACAGTCCTGCAGGTTCCACTGAAAGACACGTCATATGCAAGGAGTTCCACTTCTTAAAATTTTTGGGAGTTACAAATCTGTAAAGCTATGAACACAAAATACAAATAGCTTTCAAAATCAGAATATGCTAGATGATGTTCTATTTTCTCAAGGCCATCTACATGGAAAAACAACTCATGTTTTATATAGTTGGTATCAAATGCACTGGTAGGAAAAGTTCTCACATTTGTGAACATTCACAGGGAAATTTATAATTAATATTATATTAATTTTTTCTTTTAGCAGAATTTTCCCAATGAAATGTTAAATTTTATGTTGTCATTCAATATAACTCCACAAGGGTTTATATAGTTTAGTGGTACGATAAGATCTGATGTATTTCAAGTACAATAAAATTAAGAACTGCAAAGACAAATGTGGAATTCTTATAATATGAGATCACATGCAAAAAATATTTTCCTCTCCTAAAAGTTATTGTAATTGTAACATGGTAACTGTTCACTTTCCTTTTATGTTTTAAGCAGCCAACATTTTCCTTGATGAGCATGACTTTTTTTTTTTTTGTCAATTGATTTTGTCAGTATATGAATATATGCCTATTTTACGCTGTTATTTTGCCCTTGGTGATTCTGTAGGCCCAAACTCTGGCCTCATTAGCATAAATGTCTTATTGAATCTCTGAAAAAATCTGCAGAAAAATTATGTATGTGTAACATGGGAAGATGGGTCTTTTGTTTGTTAAAGTATTGAATCGTGTGAACTTTTTGTATTACTAAAGTTTTGTGGATAGATTGCTACTGCTTATGCCTAGTCATACCGTTAATAAACCTAAAGCCACAATTAATTCAATAGCAAGTAGGTTGCCAAAGGGCAACAGTTCATGCATTCACTGTGCAAACAATATTGTAGGTTGCATATGTTGAGATCTGAGGGGTTATTTAAAAATGTAGCAAAGACAAAACTGTATGATAGAAACTCCATCATCCTGGGGCACCCACTGATGTAAAGGTGTGATGACTGAGGGAACGCAGGGTTATTGCCATGGGATATTGTTTGATCGCTCTTAAAGCTCAACATGCCATCTCCAAAGTAGTACCTGGAGTTAACAGTCCCAAATTTATATGGATACTCTTTCTTTTTCTTTTTTCTTCTGAACATCCTAGAGGTACCTCACTGGAGATTTAGTATATTAAAGTTTTACAGTACAACTCAGCAAGTAGCTTGTGACTTCAGGGAAGCAAATGGAGAACTACAACATTATAGCCACATCCCTGTTAAAGATATAGGCTCCAACTCAAAACAAATTTCTCATCACAATAATTCAGGTAAATATGTTTCTCTATACTGTTGGTATTGCCAAAATGAGATACAGGATGTGCAACTTACACTTTTGGGCATGAAATACAGATAAAATACCTAAACAACCTATACATCAAAAAGTGTGGTAATAATTTAACATAGATATTATACAAGTTTAATGTTTGCTTTGTTAAGCTCTGACCCCTCCACCGGTCAAAAAACCCTGATTTTTTTATAGTCTGTAAACGGCATTCATGCTCCTCAAACTGCATAATACCAGAACTGTACTGTCAGATAGCTATTAATCTACTCAGCAACAATAAGGCTATTTTTTTTTAAACCTGGCTGATTCTTATTTTTAGCTGATCCAATTCTTTTCACAATCTAGGCTGTCTTTTTTTTATTATTATTATTTTTTAAAGGGTCCATTTTCTGCCTGGGTGTCAGCAAAGCACAATTTCACAATTTCCTTGTCTCCTAGCTTTTGCATCAAACAACTACGAATTGATGAAAAGTATCCCTTTTCTGTAGCATTCCTCTCTGATGCTAGTATTCAGCTGTTCATCCTCTGGGATGAACTTCCTATCATACTGTGCAATAATACAAGTGTAACAAGGATGCTAACATTTTCAGAAGAGGCTACATCAGAAATTGGCACCTTAGTTAATGATATTTGAATGAAGAGAAACTCCCCCTAGACCTGTGAAAAATAATGTATTCTCTATTCCTCTCATCAAATAAATAAATACATAAAAATGAGAGAGCTGACACTGAGACTGGAATGTAGCAGTTGGAAAGTGAAAGTAAGTGGGATGATGCTGGCTTGAGGGGACTGATATAATGGAATTAGAAATTGAGGAGCTGAAGTGATATGGGGGATCCAGGGTGATGCATGGTTGGTTGCACGGGATGATACCGGGGGAGAAGAAACCAGAGTAGTCCTGGCACGTAAGGTATTAATTGCTTTACCCTGGGCAATCCTACTCGTCCCCACTAAGTAGAGAAGAGTAGCGAGAGGAGTGACTTAGCAGTAACTTGACATGCCGCTGTCGTCCTTTTCCTCCCTCACAACCCATTGGAAGGAAGAGCGAAGTGACAACCAGGAGGGCTCAGAATGTGGCTTGACTTAGCTGCTTTACTCAGAAAGAGTGGGGACCCTCCAGAAGCACTGCTGAAGCCACCACCAGGGGTGCGTGTGTGTGGATGTCTTCAATTTTCAGGGAGTACTGAGAATCTGTGCTCAGACTGGACCAGTGTTGCAAGCCTCAGTATTTAGGAATGCTGATGTGTATCTGCTTTTTGAATATTCTCATCTGATACTGACTTACTTAAAATATAAATGAAGAAGCTAAGCTAGAGATAATCTAGATCTTCCAACTCATTGCCGCTCCCTCCTGCAAACCTTACAAGTGGTAATCAATAGGTATATTATTATTAGACCAACTTTAAGATGAAAAATGTTGGAAATAGTTTTTCTTAAATTGCAAATGAAAATATGCCTAAACAAGCGCATGGGAATTCATCCAGTTCATCAACGGCATTTAAAAATCATCAGTTACTCACTTCCGAGAGCTGAGCAAAAATAAAACTAAACCAACAATTTTCTTGGTCTTCTACAAAAGTCTGCATTCTCAGTAGCTCAGTTGTGAGAGAGAGGAATGATTTCATGGGAATAGCATGCTTACTGGACCCTGTACTGTAACCCTCACTTTCCTAGCAAAGGAACACAAAACTGGAAGACCCGTATCTCCAGTTCCTGTCAGCCTTAGGGTAAGAGGTAAACACCAAAAGGCACAGTAAGGTCACATACACATTACTTTCCATTTTCTGTATATTTTAGTACAATTTCATGACCCACTGAAAATATCCAATACCAGTGACTAAATATCAAATTCTGCTACTTAGTCATCTCTAATTAATATTTGGCTTTGTTCTCCTTGCAGTATGTTTTCATTGTAAAGACATGAGTCATCAAGAGTTACTGGTTTGGGATAAACCTGAATATCTGATAATGGAATAAATCTGGTGAGTAAAGTAGTAAAAAGAACCTATGAAAAAAAATTAAATCTAAGTATAGAACTCAATTTGTTGTTTAGGGAGGACAAGAATCCTGAGGCTATTTTAAATGTGAAAGAGTTTCTTGTTCTTTCTTTCTTTCTCTCTGTGTCTCTCTGTCCCTTCCCCTCTGTTTTTGATAAAAATTGTCAGGGTCCACCAATGAAAAGAATTGCTAGCATATGAAAAATCTCACTCCTGTGTATCTGCTTTGTTTATTCACTCTGTAATGGTGCTACAGAAGCCTACTGATACAGTGATATAATCCCCTGCTTAATAAAAGAGATCCCCAAATTGGTGTCACATTTCAGTATGCAAAATGTTCTGCTCTAGCTGCAGTGTATGTAGAGAGAGTAGTACAAGTAGTAAGTCTTTTATTTCACATGCTAATGTATGTAACTACAATAAACATATACTATATTATTTTATACTCAGAAACCCTCTTGACCACCAGGAAAGCTCTGAAGATCATACAGATAGATAAAAATATTATCTTTTTGAGAACTCTGAGTATATTTAGTTGGTACACCCAAATGTATGGTGATTAAGTATGACAAATCATACTTCTAATAGATTTTTTTTTTCTTTTTGCAATCTGTTTAGTTCCTGTGAAAGGCACCAAATGGACAGCCCTCAAATCCTGAGCCTTGCATTGTTCACATTAGAAAAAAGCTACCCCAATTTCCCACCAGCGTATATAATTGCGGCCATTGAACTACTATTTGTGATGGTAAGACAACAGCATAGTCTGTATACCCCATTCAGCGCTCACTGTTTCTACCAATAGTGCAAACTAGAGTGCCAATTGTGGCATTAGCTTTTGTGGATATAACAACCTGTCAATTAGGAAGTGAATTAACCAGTTCACTACACAATAATCATCACGTAATAACTCTCAGTCCCTGCTAAGCTGAGCTATTTTCAAACTGGCAAATCGGAGCCTCTGATCTAGAGCTCTGTGCCATACAGATACGCCAAATTTGTTCATTTGATTATGCCTTTGTACTTTACTGCAGCATTAAAACAGAATATATTCAGATCTTGTTATTCCTTTTACCGTTTCACTGCTGTGGCACTGATGGCTGCAGGTAATGAACAAACACAATACCCAATAAGGGCAACAATCAAGACATCGCTTTTCTTCATTAAAAAACCTTGGCAATGGATTAGTAAACTTGCCAATTTTAGCTGGTTATAAAAATATACAGAACATGTTTGAAGACAGCATCTTTAAACTTGTAACAAGCAACCTGGAACGGATTGTTTTGGTTATTAGAAGTAGCTGACTTTGACCATCCTTAGAGTAGTTTTTCAATGGTAGGCTGGAGCCACATTATTACCATAACTACTGTAATCATTATGACAGTAATGATTATGCTGAAACCTAAGTGTGTGAAATTAAGTCACTAAGAACTGTAAATATGTCCGTCAATGAAAGGTCATTACACCATGTACAACTCAATTCATAGAAACCTAGCAAGGATGTTGTATTCAGATGATACGTGGCTGGAAGATTTGTATTGTGTCTGTATACTGGCTTCTTTGGTGATTTCATGAAGAATGAATGATCACCATAAACCGTCATACCAAATGTTCTCTAGGTCTTAAGTTATTCTACTGTATGAAAAAAACACACCACTTTTTACTTGCAATCAAACTACTGAGCTAATTCATTCTTGTAAGAAAAGGTGAAATTACAGCCAATTTGGTAAGTCAATCCAGTATGACAAGTGCACATATGTTTATATGTAAATTTAATCCACTTGGATCCTCATACACAATCAGAACAGGATATTTCATTAAAATGTCAGCGCTTCCACATTGGAAAAAAGTAAACTCTGAAGGTAGTGAGGCAGCATTTCCGTTTGAAAATGTTGACCTGAATTGGATGCAATTTTGCATTTGGTTCCAAATAAAGTCAAAGAGGACAAAGAAGAATAAAATACAATACAGGAGAAGAAGAAATAATTTTCTAAGCATGATGTAACTTTCAGGAGTAAGTGTAAATCTACAGAGAATGCCTGATCTGTTTTTGTTTTACCATTATAGTCTTTCCTTCCTTTGGGAGAGACAGGGCAATAGATATGGAATATGTTTTATTAAACATAAAATACCAGAAGTCAGAATGTGCTGTACAAGTATATATGACTACGTCCTCCTGACCACGACACTTACAATCCTATTCGTCAAAGACCTCATACTGAGGAGCTTAAATATGACTTAAGGAGATGATGGTGAGACCATCCTGACAAAGTCTGAAAAAAGAGAAAGATGTACAGGAGAAACCCTGACAGAATACAAATGCAATATGAACATGGGTAGATGTAAAGCTCAGATGTAAAGCAATACATATGAAAAAGAACAGCAAGGAATTAGAGGAGAAAGGAAAGCAGTTTTCAGTAATAAGGGCTGAAATATATTGGGTTTTATGAGCATGGCAAGACCCAGCTTATTCCTTCAGGAGCTGGAAGTCTCTGTACCTTGCTGTCAGAACCAAACCCACCTGTGCTGGTGTTGGGAGCAATGCATTCACGTCCCCGCGGTGCTGTGTCTGCACTTAATAAGCTCTGCTGATCCTGAACCAGCTGTGCAAGGAAACAACTTTGTGTCTCTGATATGGTCAATCTGGCACTCAGATAAATAATTCTGAGTTGACTGAACTTCAATGTCAAAGATAAGATGACTAAACATGGATATAAACAAGTAAGAAGCTAGCGAAGCATACGAAGGAGAAAGGTGATAGAAAGCCAAAAGCAAGAGAGACTACTGACAGAAGCAACATTATGGTCAGATTGGAGGAGTTGATCTGACAGAATTTTTAAATGTTTAAGCACCCAGAATATGTTACTAAGCTTATAAAGAATGAGGGCTGAATTAATATTTTCATATAAAAAATACATACCAGAAAAAGTGTACAAATGCTACAGTTCTCGTTGAAACTTCTTTTTGCAATAATTTACTTTTAAGCAAATAACTTATGAGTTTGAGGTTAAAATAAATACTCCTGCAGGCCACCGTCCAATGGCAATGGCTAATCATTCAACAGGCTAAACTAAAAGAAAATATGTCTCCTATACTGAGATACACTGCAATGTGGATCAGTCTAGTGAAGGTAATGATGATCTCAGACTGGCAGATTTCAAATCAGGTAACAAAAACATTATGAAAGAGTACAATGAAAAAAAATGCTGTAAAAGCAATCACTCTGTATCCAGAATTCAACAGTAAATAAATAAATAAAAAATTCATTTATTTTCCTAGTAAGCTAAGCTTTCTTCACTCTTGACAAAATTCAAACATATATTAAGATGTGTTCTTTCCATTCTATAGAAGAGATATTATACAAGCCTGTATGCATTTCTTCTTCATCCATGAAAAAGCAACTTACTTTATCTTGTGGTTGCACTTCTCTTTCATATTCTGTTTCTTTGATTCCTCACAGTGAGATTTCTCAAAATCTAAGTGAGGCCTACCTAGATACCAGGGAAATATAAGTAGTTTCAGACAGAGGTGCTGAAAGCTTGTGGCTAGGACCTTTGCTCCTGGTATCATCTGATGGCACAGAAATCTCAGGGTTTATTGTTAAAAAAAGAAAGAAAAAAGAAAAGAAAAAAATATCAGTCCTCATTGTCACAATTGACAAAAAATGCAAGAGAAAAAACCCTTAAGAAAAAAACCCAAGAAATGCAACTGATGCAAATGCAAGTCATGCTGGAGGGCTGGATACAACCCTTATCATAACTCTTAGTTGCATGCTTACCCTTACTATAATTTACAGAAGTAAATATCCCATTTGTCTTAAAGAATAGAATTATTTTTTTTTCCTTTAAAAAGGAAGGTGCCTGCTGATACTGCAGTAGGTGACACCCCTGTTTCTAGTTCAGCCTTGCTGTTGTCACAGCACTACAATTTCCACCATGGATACAAACCCTGCACTTAAGTAGGTTGGTGCTGAAACCTCCTCCTAAAGGGATTCCAGTTCACTTGATTATACATGAACGCACGTCTTTAAAGCCGAGTCTCAACTGAGGCAAAGAGGGTTGTGATGATGATCTCCAACCTACAATATGGAAGAAACTTTCTACTTTTGTTTCAAACATGAGAAAGACATAGCACAGGGCCCATCAACGGTCTCAGCAGATTTTAGAGAGGATTCACTAGGAGGTGGAAAAAAATTAGAAGAAGGTGAAAGGAAAGGTAAAACAAGTCAAATCTCTTGAGGGTGGGGAGGAAAAAAAGTAATTACCATCTTGGAACCCTTAAGCACTTTCCCTGGTTTCTCCATTACCTGTAATAAAATGGATGCTGTAACCAAGAAATAATTGCCATTGACAGTTGCTCACTACTTATTCTGTCTTGTTCTTTTTCTGTCTGGCAGATTACTTTTTACCATTGTCAGCTCTGATACTGAGCAGTAATTAGCAAAATTCACTTTGATCTGACCTCTAGTGAGGGAGAATGTAACCAATTCTCCTCAGAAGCAGGGAAGATGGACTCACAGATAAGCTGGTGAAGTGTTTGGCAGTACTAGAATGGACACTGCATTTTGACTTATCTTCAGAGATTTGGAATTATTCTAATGACGTGAGCAGAGAGATTAGGTCAGTTGTAGGTTAAGCTTTTTGCACATTACAGGGATTTCAGAAAAGGGAAAATATATTCAAGTACTGGAGAGATTGAAATCTAATTGCGTATTCTATAAAACTGCATATTTAAATTTTAACTAAAGGCTAATTGTAACTTACACTAATGCAGCTACCCAGAGGAGTATTAGTTCAGTCTTCCATGATACATATCTTCAACGAAGATTCTCACAGATAAGGATATATAAGAAAAAGAACAGGAAACATTACAGCCTTGGTATCTCTATGTGGACTGAGGAATGGCTGAAGAAGGAGGAAGCAAGGCTATGACTTTCTCCGCCTCTAGTGCACAAGTTATTAGCAAGGGGCTAGTACAAGGGGAGCATATGAAAGTGGGTTGTGTGTTGTATAGGTCATAATACCTTCAGGACTCCAGAAAGAAGGGAAGTTTAGGAAAAAAAGAAGCGAGACACCTCTCATGATAATTCAGTTTCTTACTACTCCCTACATAATTTTCCTGAAGAGAAAGAGACGTGGAAGGTGTTTTAGAGGGGATACAGCAAAAGGCTATGAGATGGAATTGAACTAAATCCTATAGACAAAGAAAGGAAAACTATGTTAATGACATTCTGTGACTGTTGCTTGGGTGGACAGTAGCACCTCATCCTACCTCCAAAAGAATGAAGGAGGCTGGTCACAGAATAAGGTATTACACTACATTGAGGAAGAGGAGTTTTTTCCAATGAGATTATGCTACATCGCCTAAGACGTTTAATAACTAGACTAGACTAAACATTTAAGGCACATTATGGAATTTTGCTACTGCAGAAAAAAGACAATGTAATACAAATTTTCCATCATGATTTACTATGCATAATGCAAAGCTTTGGATGGTAAGTGCATTACATGTAAGTATTAGCAGCTCAAGCTGATAGATTTGTGGAGAGGAATTAATCTAAATGATGGCTAATCATATTGCCCTTGTTTTATGAGGGACTGTATATGTCACCCACCAGGCAATGAAAAAGTATGTCGAATAAATTTAACTCACAAGAAGTAGCTGAGAGGAACCCCTTCTTTTCTTAGATGCTTTATGTTGTAGCTATCAAAGGGTATGTAATGCCTACATTCTGTTTATCTATCTTCTTTCTATCTTTTTATAGGCAGAATCTTTGATCTAAACAAAGTGAAGAAGAAATATTTGGTTAAATACTTAAATATTTAACTTCTTTTATAATATGGATTCTCCCTGTATCATTTGTGAGTTGTTAAATACAGCTCCAGTCTCTATGTAATTGTCATCTAAGCCAATTATATTTTAGTCACTACAATGGACTTTTGTGCTGAGGATCTCCAGATCTGACTGAGAATTAATTTGGTTAGAATAAGATGGTCATTTTAAGCAATGTGTACACTTTTTAAAAACAGCAAAGGCTCATACTGTCATAAAGAACTAACCTAATCTTTGCCCCTGTACTACTGAAGAGAGAAGTAGATAGTTCCCAGTAGGATTTCAGTGAGGCAATACAGGTCTTGTTCCAATACGTTTATTTTAAAATGTCTTGATATATCAGTTTTTAAAATGCATCATTCTTCAAAACCACACAAAAGCCATCACTTCAAAAGCCTCTGATTAATCTGAACACAATCAAGGGCATGTGAGATAGCTGCCATTTAGTTCAGCCAAAGCAATCCATGCCAACTGCAATAAACCCATCAAACTGTCATAGACTCAAGCTGTGAGAAAAAGACTATGGTGATTACATGCAATAGTTTCCTTCAGTGGTTTTATAATTTCAATTTTTGTAACATTTCAAGATTTTCAGTACTTATAGTAGCAATCCTTTAGTACAGAATATTTTCCCTGGGAGTTACTATCAACAACTTAGCCTATTGGTTTTTTCCCCATCATTGAATCAAGCATATAAGCTCATCAGACAAGAAATATTGTGATTACAGTTGTATATAAATTATTTAAAGAGATTCAGCCAATCAAAACAGATATTTAAGTACTTATTTTCTTTGATACGTGCATATAACTCCCATTAAAAGGACAGAGTCATGGTTGAGAAGCCTGAAATTGAACCTATACCTAAAATTAAAATTACATTTTTTCCTTCACCCTGAAAGCCTTCTGTCCTTCAACAATGACCCTCTAGACAACAAAACCAGGAGACCTAGTGTGCCTATCCTGAGACGCAAGATATAAAGTGAAAAATATGATGTGCTCATTATGATGATCAAGAAGCATAGAGAAGAATGACACCCAAGATTAAGGAAATTTAAGACAAACTATTTAAATTGTCCTTTCAAAAACACTGCATTATTTATGAGAATCCTTCAGGCAGATGGAATGTTGGAACCTCAAGGTGTGTTTTCCTCTCCACAGATATATTTTATGCAGCACAAATGCTGTTGGGAACTTCATCAGCACACTGCAAAGAGCATACCCCGTAGCGAGGTATGGAGGGGCACAATTTTGTGATTCTCTTCTCTAGAAAGCTCTTGGATTAGCAGTATATTTAAACAAAAGTCACTGTCAGATTTCATGGCAATAAAAAGACAGTAGGGATGAAAGAGTTTATGAGCTTTGCCCAAACTGCATCTTGCTGGGATTATTATTCAGCTGACTAAAACACTTGCTGTCTCAACCTTGAATACCAGTGACTATGCCAGACCACTGATTTATGTTCTTGGTGTATAGCACATCTATGTAGACTTAAAAATGCCAGGTTCCCTTTCCACCAGGCACCACTCTCTTCCCTACCTTTAATATGGTTTACTAGGGCATTATCCATGTTCTGTGTAGTAAGGTCTATGAATGGACACTAAGGAAAAAGGCAACTTTTTTTTGCGGATGTGAAGTTTTTCCCAGAAAAAATATTTTCTAATGAGTTTGAGGGGGGAAAAAAAAAAGATTTCTAAAGATTAGGGCTGCACGGCCCTAACATGGCTGGACTATGGCCTGCTAGGATGTAAACAGTCACTCAGCTGCAGCTGACCTTTTCATTCTGTTGAGCACACTTGTACTGGTGTGCGTTACAGCAGGATACCACAAAATGGGAAAAGCAGATAAAAAATACCCAAAAGTATTACTGAGAGTAAGGATAGTTATACTCATCAGGCACTTTAGTACCAATTTAATTCTATTGGTTTCAACCACATTGCTGAACAACAGACACAGAGGAAGAAACTGTTGATTCAAATGTAGTTCTGGGTGGGTGAGGGTAGGGATAGTGAAGGAACTTGCTGTGTCTCAAAAGGTCAGACATTTATGACTGTAGGAAAGAGAAAGAGCACAAGCCAAACCCACCACTTTCAGATCTTTCATAATGAGCAGTGTTATTATTTAATGAAAGCAGTAACTTCTCAGAATCATATAAAATTGCCATGCAACCAACAATTAGCTGAAAACGTAGCAAATGCCATATGGATGTCACTAACATTGTGAAAAAGGGTGAGGTAGAAGTGAGAAGGTAATACACATATCCAAGATCTTTCATATAAGCAGGCTTAATAATTTCCATATCTGAATTATCTGCCTCCTTCTGGACCTAGGTAAATACTACATTAGAGCTTTGTTTTGCTTATAGCCTGTCTTTCTCATTCTTTTTTGGCCGTTGCTATTATTTTCCTTGCTTATAAAAGCATAACCAGACTATGACATTTCTACTAGGATTCAGAAATATGTGGGAAACATAAGAAAAAGAACCTGTAAGAGAATTCTTTTTGTGTGGGATGAGGAATGTGATAAAGAGCTCCTTAAAAATATGCTTTAAATTGACCTTTGAATCTTGTTCAAGTTTCTGTCTTGTATTTTTAGTTTGTGATAACTGTTTTCTCTTTTTCTATTTATCAGCTTTCCTAAGGGTTTCACACATTGAAAACATTAATCTCTCTGATTCTGTTATTGCTGTTATAATTTTGCACAGTGTCATTATACAATTTTGTTTAACATTTACATTGATTGAAGAAAAACACATTGTGTAATAATTTAAAGAAGGCTATTTAGAATTTGCATACTCTTTCTCTTCCCTTTCCTGTTTTCCATTATATTCTATTTTAGTAATGATTTACAATCAGCTCCTTCTTTGGGTACATGTCCTTCTACTAACGAATGTAAAAAATGAAAATATTGACTTTACTTGCCAAAGAATTAATAAAATAACAAAGAGCTGACATCTAGATCCTTTTATTATTTGGCAAATAAGCTTTGATGAGAAGAATTCTGTATAATGAAGATACAACTTTTTGTAGTTTCTTAACATTTTAAAGCAATCACACTCAAGACTGGCTCAGTATGAGAACATTTATTTTAAACTATCTAATTAAATCAGAATTTAAGGGGAAGGAATGAAAAAATAGAAGGTTACCTGATTTTTACCGCATCGTATGAGTATGATTTGATAAAGTTAGTTTCCCACTTTGAGTTCTGATCTTAACATGTAAATAACTTTTTCAATGATGCCGCTATTTTAATTCTCATTGCTTTTCATTCAGTATAAGCATTTTTAACATCCTCAAAATTATGGAAAAAAAAAGCGCATGCCCTTTATATATTTTGCAAACAAACATCACTTAATGTTTATCAAAAACATGTAGCTGTAGATACCCTTTACAGATAAATGTTTTTATTAACTATGTTTTAAAAACTGACCAAAAGAAGATTTTACCAATTTTCCAGTTCTCAATACAGAAATTCTGCAATCTTAAATTACATTAAAAAAAGAACAGAGTAACTAATTAGCATAACATACTCATATATGTAACCACATAATAATAATACACAATACTTTATATAAAGTCCTATTTTAAAAAGATTATATGTCTCTTCTAACAGTTTGGAGGTTTCATTTCACTGTGAAAGGTTATTCCATCTCGTACATTGAAATGGCAAAGATGAAGGAAAAATGAAGATCTAGGATTTGAAAAGACTGAAATATCTGAAAGAACATATATGTCCTTAGAACAGCCTTTCGGTCTAGCAAAGAAAGTTTCTTTCTGTTCTTGGCTCGCACAAAAATTCATGGTGGCATGAGTTTAACACAGCTAAAGAATATAATGCATTTGTTGTGTCTGTTCAGCATCTTCTTGTGTGTGTATATTTTTTTGTATACATATTATATATATTTTATCCCTCTTCAGAACGGATAGGCAAGGAAAGAGAGGCAGTGGGGTAGCTCTGTATGTTTGGGAGTGCTTTGACTGTCTAGAGCTTAATGATGGTGACAACAGAGTTGAGTATTTATGGGTAAGAATCAGGGGGAAGCCCAACAAGGCAGATTTCATGGTGGGAGTCTGTTATAGACCACCCAACCAGGATGAAGAGGCAGACGAAGTATTCAATAAGCAGCTGCGAAAAGTCTCACAATCCCTAGCCCTTTTTCTCATGGGGGCCTTCAACTTACCAGATGCCTGCTGGAAATACAATACAGCAGAGAGGAAACAGTCTAAGAGGTTCCTGGAGTGTGTGGAAGAGAACTGCCTGACACAGCTGGTGAGGGAGCCAACTGGGGAAGGCACCCCGCTGGACCTCTTGTTTGCAAACAGAGAAGGACTGGCAGGTGATGTGACTGTTGGAGGCTGCCTTGGGCACAGCGATGATGAAATGGTAAGAGTTTTCGATTCTCAGAGAACTAAGGAAGGGCATCAGCAGAACTGCCACCTTGAACTTTTGGAGGGCAGACTTTGGCCTGTTCAGGAGCCTGGTTGAGAGAGTCCCTTGTGACACGGTTCTGAAGGGCAAAAGAGTCCAGGAAGGCTGGATGTTACTTAAGAAGGAAATCTTAAAGGCACAGGCACAGGCCGTCCCCATGTGCTGAAAGACAAGCTGCTGGGGAAGAAGACCAGCTTGGCTGAACAGAGAGCTTTGGCTGGAACTCGGAAAAAAAGGAGAATTTATGACCTTTGGAAGCAGGGGCAGGCAACTCAGGAGGACTACAAGGATGTCATGAGGTTATGCAGGGAGAAGATCAGAAGGGCCAAAGCCCAAATGGAACTTAATCTGGCTACTGCCGTAAAAGACAACAAAAAATGTACCTGTAAATAGATTAGCAACAAAAGGAGAGCTAAGGAGAATCTCCATCCTTTATTGGATGCGGGGGGAAACATAGTGACAAAGGATGAGGAAAAGGCTGAGGCACTTAATGCCTTCTTTGCCTCAGTCTATTAAATAGTCAGACCAGGTGTTCCCGGGGTACCCAGCCCCCTGAGCTGAAAGACAGGGACAGGGAGCAGAACGAAGCCCCCATAATCCAAGGGGAAATGGTTCGCAACCCACTACACCACTTAGACACACACGCAAGTCTATGGGGCCAGATGGGATCCACCCAAGGGTACTGAGGGAGCTGGCGGAACTGCTCACCAAGCCACCTCCCATCATCTATCAGCAGTCCTGGCTAATGGGGGGGGTCCCAGTGGACTGGAGGTTACCAAATGTGATGCCCATCTACAAGAAGGGCTGGAAGGAGGATCCAGGGAACTACAGGCCTGTCAGCTTGACCTTGGTGCCAGGAAAGGTCATAGAGCAGATCATCCTGAGTGCCATCACACAGCACATACAGGACAACCAGGGGATCAGGCCCAGTCAGCATGGGATTAGGAAAGGCAGGTCCTGCTTGACTAACCTCATCTCCTTCTACGACAAGGTGACCCGCTTAGTGGATGAGGGAAAGGCTGTGGATGTTGTCTACCTGGACTTTAGGAAAGCCTTTGACACCATTTCCAACAGCATTCTCCTGGAGAAACTGGCTGCTCATGGCTTGGATGGATAGTAGTAGTCTTCTCTGGGTAAAAAACTGGCTGGATGGCCACACCCAAAGAGTTGTGGTGAATGGAATTAAAGCCAGTTGGCGGCTGGTCACAAGTGGTGTTCCCCAGGGCTCAGTATTGGGGCCAGTTCTGGTTAATATCTTGATCAATGAGCTGGATGAGGCGATTGAGTGCACCCTCAGTAAGCTTGCAGACGACACCAAGTTGGGCGGGAGTGTTGATCTGCTGGAGGGTAGGAAGGCCCTACAGAGGGATCTGGACAGGCTGGATCAATAGGCCAGGACCAACTGTATGAGTTTCAACAAGGCTCAGTGCTGGGTCCTGCACTTGGGTCACAACAACCCCATGCAACACTACAGGCTTGGGGAAGAGCAGCTGCAGAGCTGCCCAGCAGAAAAGGACCTGGGGGTGCTGGTTGACAGTTGGCTGAGTATGAGCCAGCAGTGTGCTCAGGTGGCCAAGAAGGTCAATTGGCATCCTGGCGTGTATCAGAAATAGTGTGGCCAGCAGGACTAGGGAAGTGATTGTCCCCCTGTACTCAGCACTGGTGAGCAAGCACCTGGAATACTCTGTTCAGTTTTGGGCCCCTTGCTACAAGAAGGACATTGAGGTGCTGGAGTGTGTCCAAAGAAGGGCAGTGAAGCTGGTGAAGGGTCTAGAGCACAAGTCCTGTGAGGAGTGGCTGAGGGAGCTGGCGTTGTTTAGCCTGGATAAAAGGAGGCTGAGGGGAGACCTTATTGCTCTCTACAACTACCTGAAAAGAGGTTGTGTTGAGGTGGGGGTCTGTCTCTGCCCCCAGGTAACAAGTGATAGGGCAAGAGAAAATGGCCTCAAGTTACACCAGGGGAGGTTTAGGTTGGATATTATGAAAAATTTGTTCAGCAAAAGGGTTATCAAGTATTGGAACAGGCTGCCCAGGGAAGTGGTTGAGTCTCCATCCCTGGAGGTATTTAAAAGACATGTAGCTGTGGCACTTAGGGACATAGTTTATTGGTAGACTTGGTAGTGTTAGGTTAACGGTTGGACCTGATGATCTTAAAGGTCTTTCCCAACCTAAATGATTCTATGATTTTATAGTAAGAACAGCATTTTGTATGTGAGTATCTGCATAAAATAGGTATTCTGTTACTGTTTTTTTTAAACCCCACTTTTTCAGGAACATCAAGTGCAAGAAATTTTCAAACAGCCATTTAAAAAAAATCTGTCAGACACAAATATGCTAAATTCTATTTACAGAGTATATGCTGATGTCAAGAAATCCCTTCCAGTTTGGTATCACCACTTCACAGATTTATAAGGTTCACACATTGGTTTGTTTTAGTGAGTTTCCATGCTACCTGCTCAGAAATTCCCAACAGAAATTAATGTTGGGAAATAGAAAGTGCAAGTCTCCAACATCTTTGACATTCCTTAATCATTCAACTTTGCACTAAGCAAATGAAACCAGGGTGCATTTTACAAAATCATATATGTTAAATTCTTAAACTGAGTGCACTCAGGTCTTCACGCTATATGTGTGGATGACCCCCAGCAGCGAAGGGTGAGGTCCCTGGTTGCAGAGGAAGGGGGCTGGCAGCACGCAGACAGTTCTAATTCCGTCTGACAAATATTTCCATAAGTTCAATTTCATATAATAGGTGTATGTAACACATTTTTAAAAGTTATAAAAAAAAAAAAAAGGATGCCATATTGCAGAGAACAGATAATTGTGCAGCAAAACCAACTGACTTCCTCCAAATGAACTGCAGGTGATTGCTACACCTTCCGAACCGATCGGGAGGTCTATCCATTTCATATTTGCTTGAAATATACCAGTAATGAATAGCACAAGTGTTTTTGTAGAGTATCTTCCTTTCCCTTCACTAGAATCACAGTTTGCCTTTTATGGGAGAACTGGGTAAGTAGTGAGAGCAAAGAGGAAGTTGCCTTTTTATGAAGCACATTTTAATACGCACGGTACAGTGTGTTGGGTTGCTCGAAGTGCTTCCGCAGGGGGTGGCCACAGTGGGCTGCACTAGCTAACCTCTTCGGAGCCTGGATAAGAAGGTACAAATTAGAGCACTTCTACCCCTGGCTGTTCTAATAGAAGATGGCGCTGGAGCAGAACTGACCTCAGAATTAGGGATCTGTGACTAGCTTTCTGTCCTGATGAAAGGGATTATGTGACATGGATGCTCATGATAGCAGGGGACTGGGCTTAATGGCAGGAAGCTAAAAATCTGGCCACCCAATGGGGCCTGCACCTGTCCATCTTTAGACAGCAAGAGAGGCTATCTAAAGAAAACCTGTGAAAATACTTTGTATAAGCACAGTATGATTATATGATTTAAAAAATATTATAGCTGCTGTCCTACAATGCTATGCATTGAGACATGTCTCTAAGCAATTTTTTCCCATTAAAAGCTGTCTTTATCGATGTCACTTCAGAACGCAAGTCTAAGTTTGTAAAATTCTGACAATGCTGTCTTGAAGGTCTTTAAAATTATTTACTTTAAATTAAAACACCTTAATATTTATTTTCACTGTAATGAGTGTGCTGTGTTTAAAGAAGATTTGTGCTCCTTTAATAACATACTGTGAAAACCTGTGGTCTAATTTTATCTCTGGATACAACTTCTCTGACTGCAGATAGGATCATATTTGCTACCGTGCATACATGCAAGACATCAGGAGTGACAGCAGTTTTCAGAAACCAAAAAATCCACAGAAAATACAGGTCATCTGTTTAAATTTGTTCATAGTACCACTAGAACAGAAGCACAACAAGCACTATTACTTTTGATACAATTCTGCAGCCTGGAACACTTCGTATAGAAAGGAAGTAAGTTCAAAACACAATTTCTATTAATAAATACATGTACATTTTCTTTACTTCTCCCTTTCATTGTCATATTTTCTTTGACAAAATAGGTGATTCCAGTTTTGGAACAGAACAATATGGAAAGAAAACTACCTTTAGAGGCAGATTATGCTGAGAGGGGAGCACCTGGTCCCATGGCTGAGAGGAAATACTTCTGTCCCAGGAATCAACCTTGCCCACTCACTCCTCGCCGCATCCCCAATTGCCCCCACCAGCTGCACCTGCTCAGTGCTCACCATCAGTGGCCCCACTCTGCTCACCCTGGCTGGGCCCACTATTTCTACTGCCATTAAAAGAGCACGGAAATAGTGGAAAATTTGTATACTTCAGCCAGCTTAGTAGTGGTGTCAGCCCAGCAATATTAGAAAAACCTTCACTGAAGTTATAGTGGATCCTCTCCAATATAGCCTTCATGAAGTATGGTGATAAAAACCTGTTCCTGCTTTGTGCAAGTTGAATTTGCCTTTAGGCACAGCAGGCTTACTAGTATTCGTACTACTACTAGCAAAGGTAGACAGCTGCTGCAAACAGGGAGTCAAAATCAAATAGGTCTAGATGATCTACTATTCCTTCTCAGCATGAAGTGATAATCAGGAAATACCATGCCTGCCCCTTCTTTATGTTCTGTGAAGAAAGTGGTTTGGCTGTATGAGTAGAGAGCAAAAGAATAGGTGCCCACACCTATAAATATATTGTCTTCCAAAGGCACAGCAATAACTGGACTACCACAATGCTTAGCAAAAAATGAAATATAGTTTGGGAGTTTCAGTGCCTCTGAAAGCTTATCCTGGAAGACTGATTTTTTTATCTCCCATCTCCTCCAGCTCTGTATTATAGAGCAAAACAATTGTTCAGGCTTTCCTCTACAGCATTATTTCCCAGTAATATTTCTAGCTGCTAACAAGAGTGCAGAATATAGGTTACAGTCTTTCCTGTTAACCTAAATCTAATAGAACATATCTTTCACTGCCTGAAGTTTCAATACAGCACAAAAATAACCCCAAATAATTAAAACACCCCCCATATAACTTTGTGCAAACAGTAAAAAAAGTATTTTTTTCTAGCTAAGAAATTAATAACAGAAATAGTAATTAAAAATATTAAAAGATAAAATGAAATTTTTAGTGACCTTTTGTTTCAAGAATTTGTTTACTACAGCCTAAGCACCAGTGGTTTTCCAAAGTCAGTTGTATTGATAAAAAAATTTAATTAAATTCATGTTTGTTTAAATCAGGACTGAGATTTTTTTTTTAATAATATCCTTTATATTCAAATGAAAAATATTTTAATTGCAATCTAGTAAGATCTATTTAAATAAAATCCAGTTTAAATCAGTATATTTTTTTGAAAACTCACTACATAAAAGAATTTACTCTATCATCATTCTCACAATGTATGCAGAGATGCAGTTATAGAACAGATCTATAGTCAAAAGATTCACAGTTTTAGAGGTCTATATACCTTGTATTATGTTGACTATTCAATTTCAAGGAATTGTGTTAATTATGATTATGTAACATGTAGGCTTTGCCAGTATACAGACAGATATTTTAGATAATGTATACAGCTGTCATCCACTTCCATAAAGACTGAGTACTGCTACAATGACATAGAATACTAAGTGACTGCAATAAACGCTTTGGTCCAACCAAGGAACTTTCAATTTCTTCTTGTTACCTCTAGAAAAGATCTTTAGAAAATATAATGAAGTATTAGAAGACAAACATAAAACAGATGATTATGTGTATATTCTCTTGTAGGAGAAAAGATTTCGCAGCATTTAATTGATGTCAGTGAATACTAAAATCCCTATGCAGGTATTATTCTGTTATTTCTAATAAACAAAGGAAAGAGATCTCACTTCCCACAGCTACATTGTGAACCAATTAGAATTAGATTAAAGGTCTTCTGTCTTCTGGAGCTATTTGCTAGAAGTAATAAAAATGGTCTTATATATGTTTGTTTCATATTTACAGCAGTATTTAATATTTTCTTAATATTGCTACAAATATCTTTTGAGGTGT
Source organism: Platalea leucorodia (assembly GCF_965183815.1). Lineage (NCBI taxonomy): Eukaryota > Metazoa > Chordata > Aves > Pelecaniformes > Threskiornithidae > Platalea > Platalea leucorodia. The sequence goes on along the minus strand of NC_138828.1, from coordinate 49,304,501 downwards.
TTTGATTTTGGAGCATAATTATCTTTTACCAGCAGTTTTGCAAGACCTTTTGGAAAAAAGCAACGTTTTTTTAAAGAGAACACAGAAAAAATCTGTGTTTCTCCAGATGGCAGATATCAAAGATCTATTCACAATATTAAAAAGTTTCAGAAACATATTTAAAACATCATATGGTATGTATTTGAATTGCCACATTTAAGAGCAATTTGTCCTTGAATGTCTGCAGAGGAATGGAAAAATGCTTTACTGGAGCCGGAAGAAACGGAAGCGTGTCTGTATGTACTGTCAACCTTTGGAACTCATGGCGGCAAAAAATCATTGATATAAGCCTTGAATTGATTAGGGTTTTAAAGACTGATCGATTGATTGATCTATCTATCTATCTTTTGGCGAAACGCGACACTCCTACTCCTTTAGGCAGGTGGCTTCCTTCAGTCATTTGCTAGAAATGTGCAAACCAATGACAACTTCACGCTGTGTCTCCAAATTCATACAGTTCAATGTTTCTTTTGCACCGTATCTGATACGGTGTGGAGGTCCTTCAGGTTCTCTCATTGTTAGATTCTACAGAGAAAGTAATCATTTGAGCCACTCATGTGATAAACCAGCACTTGAAAGACTCAAATGTCAAGTTGTTTTCATCACATCGACAGCAGGTCTTAGACTTAATCTTTCCTTGGTTTATGCCACTACGTTGCCTTTACTTTGCTGCAAAATGTGGAATTGCCTTGTGTATGCTAATGGGAACTGCCTTGCCCATTAGTTCTCCAATTTCATCTATATTACCCTTCACCTGTTAGTGAACAAGGCAATGGCGCATATTATTCTCCCCTCGATGCACATCCCATTAGACTTCAGTGGAGAATACACCCCCCTTGTGTGTCACCAAGATGAGATACATAGAGATTTCCATTTGTGTTTACAAGAGCATTGTTTCTTTACTATACATTCTGTGCTTTTTATATTCATATAAGACCTGCAGACCCAGAACTTGGATCTGATCCCAGCTTCTCCTAAGCTCAAAGACGTGCGCATCCAGAGTTATGGCTACCTTCCCCCACCTCCAGAATATCCAGCATTCCTTCTGATGACATAGATCAATTTGCAAGGAATACCAAGTACTTATCACAAAGTACTTTGCTACACATCGATACTGGGTGATCACATGCTTTTAACAGTCAATATATTTCTAAACACAAGCTTGTATAGAAGAATTCCTGAAATACAGAAATTCCCATGTCCATATTTAGAACTTAAATATTACCTATAAATATGTTTATAGCTATTTTCATTCATATAATTGTATGTGAACTTTTGAATTAATTTAGTTAGCATTCTGATGAGTTCAATTACAGTTGATGATTCTGCACTATACTTTAAATACCGCTGTGAATTCACACTGTATGCTTTCCAAAACACCATGATTTTATACAATCAGAAAAAACAATTATGCATCAAAATGGATAGAGAACAATTGGAAATGACATTATATTTACGGTCTGTTCTTCAATGATAGGAGGTAGTATAAATAAATATAATCTGTTCTACATTTAAGTATATGAAACTCAGTGTTATGAAGAGATACAACCTTAACTTTACTATGAACTGCCTCTAAAAATCTAAGTGCCTATTGTAACAGCTTACATTTTCAATGTCATGCTGAAACTTAAAAACATAAATTGTTACCTACAAACCACTGCAACTAACAGAACTGTATCAAAAAAATCAGTTTTTTACCTGTGGCTGGACACTAGAAGTCATGGCAGATTTTCTGTCCTCTTTCTATAACTCTCTTGTTAAAATATTTAGGTGGCTCCCAGGGGAATTGCTATACTATGGCTAATTTGAACCTGTTTACATTAGAAAGTGAAAGAACGCTCTTTGTATCCTGTTAGTCACAAACATTTCCTAGTCTCATCCTGTCACTTCCCCATGGGGGTTCCTCGTGCCATTCTTGAACGTACAATACCCAGTTCTATTCAATGGCTATGGGGACTGCTTGTTTCATCCTTTTCATCTTTGATTAAAGTCTGAATACAGAGATTTTTTTTTTTTTTTTACACGGTGTAGTTTCAAGTCTATAGGGACTATATAAATCCAGAAGATAATCTATATTCTCAATTTAATGTTCAGCAGATGCAGCTATGGAGGAAATCCCCCCATAAATTACAGCATATTCATAACACTATATTTTTGGTGGCCACAGAACTATAAAATTGCTATGTGTCCTGAAATGTGTTTATAACTTGGATTTATAATCTAATGTGTTTGACTGAAAGCTGACTTCCAAATGTGCAATTTACTGAAACTAACCTTAGAGAGGGTATTATAAATTAATAAAATAAGGAAAATTTTAATGTACAATGTAAGAGTATACTCACTTTGAGTTGCAGTACTCTGGTCTGAATCTTTCTAAAAATGTCATAATCTGAGGATTTTATTTTTTATTAAAGCCATAAACATTCTGGCTAGACTTTTTTTTGTCCAGATTTACAGATAAATTGATGTGTAATGAAAAGCGACAACAAACTACATGTCATTCGAATGAAGCTTAAAGATTGTTTCTCAGCATTTGGATAGAATACTTTCTTCAGGCTTACAAGTATTAGCAATCCGCAAACACAGCTCTGAAATATCTAATAAGGTCTCAGTGACCTAGAAAATGCAGTGTATGGAAAGCAGCTTGAAATAGCGAGGTCTGTTCAGAGAGCAGCAAATAACTGTCTTCACGGAAAGATAAATATGGATATATTTGTGTGTGTGAAAGAATGGAATACCTGCTCTTTCAATTAACATTAATAGAGTTGATAAGAATTAGGAAAGGAAAGTGAAAAAATGAGTCTCAAAACAGTTGTGATATTTGTAAACTCCCAGTACCCTTTTTTGAGTGATAAGTGAGAATTTCATGCTTCATTAAGAAAAAGCATATAGCCTGATCTTCAAAGAGAGGGAAAGAAGGGTAGTAGAAGATGGAGGAAAGAGACAAGCTGAGGGCATATCTGCACACATGCCTGCAGACAGACCTTGGGCATACGTGGCCTAAAGATCAAGGTGGCTGAACGTGAGAAAACTCCGGGAAACTGTGTAGTAATGTAGTGAAAAGCTCTGAGCTCATAAGACCAACTGAGATTCTTTTTTAAAAGTTGTAGAAGTTCTTTTTAGCTACACCCATTTTTCTATCAATGCAGTTTGAACAGAAAGCTGTTCAGCATCCCCAAATGAGAAATCACATGAATTTTTTCATTTGTTTTTCTGGATTAAGACCAGGGAGTTTTTCAGAACGACTCATCTAGATCATGTAATTTAGTTTATGTAAATAGTGAATTGGTTAGGAAGAAAACTGTGAACAAATTGCCTAACAGTTGGGAAAAAAATTCTGAATTTAGAGTGTGAATAGAGCACCATTATCCTTTAATGTCTGCCTTTGAGAAGTTAATTATTAGCTACTGGATTTCCTTGACTTCTTAGGCTGACATAATTATTTTTAGTACAGTAATATCTGGAGAAAAACAATACATAAAATAACCTGGAAATACACACACCATTTCATGAATAGGCCAAATAAAAAAAATAGATTAAATATTTCCTTGACAGAGAATGAGATGACAACATTCACATCTTGAAGGAATGGGTAAAAGGCAGATTTTGTAACCTGTGGGACAGTAGTGAGGCCAAGAAAGCAACATTATTAAATAAAACAGATTGCTCAGAACAAAGTAAATATATAAAAAAAAGTGAACACCATAGACAACTTACTGTTTCTACCTAACAGAACAGGTAACCTATCAACAGCAATTCTTTTGGGAGTTTATGTAGAATAATTATAGTTCAGAATATTCGTTACAGACACAGATGAGTTTAATTTGGAGAATAAAGGAGAATTTGGAGATAAAGAGCTTTATAAAATTGCCTAGAAAGGAAGTGGAAGACCCCTTGCTAGAGTTAGGAAAGCAAATGATAGATCCCAACAAGCTCAAAACTGGAACTTTAAGCAGGATTTTACCTCCATTCAGTTCAGCGAAGACACACACATAGTAACAACTAGCTTCCTCTCCAACAGGAGTATGTCTGCTAGAGGTTAACTATCTCCTGTTTTGACCAGAATTAAATTCTGCACTTTCCAAACAGGATTAAACAAAGGTAAAATAGGCACAATATATAATCTGCTCTGGCAGAAGAAATTGAGAGCGTTTATGTCTGCATGTGCTTATATTCTACTACATAGGAACAGGGAATTAAAAGTGAAACATACAGGCAGCACAACAAAAACTATTTTCCAGACAATTTCAAGCTTGTGTAACAAAGATTCCCTTCTTGGCCAAGGAGGAATTCGTGCCTGAAGTGCTTGGAAACATAAAAATCTAGGTCATCAGTTTAGACAACTGACTTAAGTATTCAGCTGCTAGAATTTTGTATTCATAAATTTTACATTTTGTCCTAAAGTTTCACAAGCAAGGCCACACCAAGTTCTTCTAGCTAATTATTTTGTCTTTGGCAGTGGCCAAAAGCCCATGCAGATGTAAAGGTATAAGAACAGCTCTATTAGGCACCTGTCTTTTCATGATATATTGTGAATCACTAGCAAGGGCTGCACTTTTCATGACAAACCACTCTTCATTTTTCCTGGGTTATATCTTGAATTCTGTTAGTACCAATGTCTATGTGAAACAACTCTAAGCAGATTACAATTGACAACAAAAATGAAGAAGTCAGGAAAAGAACTGCCTATAGTTTGTAAAATCATACTGAAAGAGGTATTAGTAAATATGATTTTTATACTGTTGTGCCAGTACTACTTGGAGCAGCAGAAGCAGAAGTGGTTGCTGTGAAACAGGTTTCTGAAACTTTCAGTTCCCAAAAATTCTGTGTATCAACATACAGTTTAAGGAGGTAAGATATGTTAAATACATAAGATGATAAATCACACAAAATAGGTATCCTGTAGCCACAAAACTACACTCCATGAATTTCAGTTTTGCAGGCAAAAAGCACCCAATCGAAGAATCATACCTAAGGAACTGTAACAGTGGAGAAAGGCACTTAGCTCTTGATTTCAAACAGTCAGAGGATGATTATTTAATGACACAAACTCAGGAAGTCTGATGCAAAGCCTCTCTTTACATAGCCTGCTTCTTGAAATTAAGTATTAACCATACAGTAGGGGTGCAAATAGGCAATCTTTTAAAAAATGGTATGTTTTCATAGCCTGCGTGGAACAGGGAAAGCAGCACATTCTTTACATCTTGGGAGTTCATAGAAATCCCTCAGCAATAGTCAGAGGACTGCAGACATTTTTGCATCTTGTCCAGCTTCAGTAGAGACGTAGGTCCACCTCACAGGAACACAATGACCATAATAGTACCCATCACAGAAGCTATTCTCCTCAATTGTACAGGCACAGTGAAACCATGGGGCCAAAGCTGAGCTTTGAAATGGCTGGAAAATTGCAATCGATAAGAAATGTTTGTGCCGTAATTTAAAAACCAAGGAAGGAATGGCTGCCCTGGTGTCAAGACAGCATGTATACACTATTAAAACTAAAACATCTCACCTGGAAAACTAAAATGCTTTTTTTGTAAGACAACGGGCTGCACTAACAATTGGGATATTTTCCTGTTATCGGGGATCTTTTACTGAAGTACCAGATCAAACTTTAAAACTTTCTAATGAAGGTCAGAAAACAAGGAATGTTTTTTTTTTTTTTTTGTAGGAAATGTTTAATAATTTACTTCTGGTACATGCTGATATATTTCTCCTGCTAAAGAATTGAAAAATAAAAATAACATTGTCATTATAACCCCAGTCAGCATAAATTATGGAAAATGATGCTGCAATATGTCCAATATATGCTTCCCACTGTGAAACAGTATCCTTCTTAATCTTGAAGATTTCAGGAACCATGTTTGCCAGGCTTTTGAAGAATAAATATGAGGACACTTATTGAAAAGAAGCTACAGAGGGCAACTAAGAGAAATAAATCTTTACAGACAGTATGGAAATTATTTAAAGATACCATATCGGAAAAAACCCAGGTGCATATTACTAATCAAAAAAGGGTTAAGGAGGTTATGACAAAGAAGGCAGTACCCTTCAACTACTAGAGATCATATTAGAATGAATAAAATAGAACAATGAACTCCGGCAGATTAAATGCAAAAGCATAACCAAATGGTCTAAAAAGGGAGCTTGAGGAGCAACTAGTAGAAGAAATAAGTAATAATAATAAATCTTCCTTGAAATGTATCAGGAGAAAGACACATGCCAGAGATTCTGTAGTGCCAGTTGATGAGGAGGATACAAAAGGAATGTCAGACAAGCTAAGGCCATTGCACAGAAACTAAATTAATTGCCTGCATTCATTGTGGAAGAAACTAGGAACAATCCCTTGCTAACCCCTGTCTGACAGAGAATCATCAGAGGATCTGACATTACAGAGATTGTAGAATTTATTTCAGAAAACAAGCAATAAACACCTGGGGCCAGACGGTATTCACTCAGGGTTTCTAAGAGAACCCAGAGGTCAAATGTCTGTACTATTAGTGATGGTATAGAATCTCTTCCTTAAATCTGCCTTGATACCAGAGGACATGAGGGAGGGGAGAAGAAATCTGAGGAATTGCATACCTATGTGCAATCCTGATGTCTGTGCCAGGTAAATAAAGATTCTGATTAATGGTCACATGAATAGATGTCTTCTACTTGGGAAGCATAGTTTTTGCAAAGGCAAATCCTGAAGCTCTTTGGAAGAATCATGAAGCACGTGTATGATCCACTTGAGGTACAGAGTGGTCCCACTGAGATAACAGTAATCTCCAAACGACTTTTGACAAAAATCCATTACCAAAGGGCAAGTTAAGGTCAGCAGCAGTCAGAAAGCAATATAAGTATTAGGAATAGACCACAATGCAACTCAATGAACATCATTGTACTATTTTCATTGTACCCAAAAGTTATTGCTTTCCCACACCTTGAATACCATGTGTATCCCCCATTTCAGAAATCTCAGAAAGATTCAGAAGAGAGTTCAATAACTATCTAAAGTATGGAAGCACTGCTTTATGAGGAAGAGCATAGGCTAGGGTCCATCCATCTGTTAAAAGATGTATTTGTGTGGATTTCAGAAGTCTACAACATCAAAAGAAGCATTGAGATGGCGGATAGGGACTGGTCATCTCTTACAATACAAGAACTGGGGACCAGTAATGAAACTAGAAGGTACATTCCAAACAAAAGGAGAGGATACGTACGAAAGTCCTTGCTAGGGAAGGCTAGACATATGCAACGTCTATGTGGGCTCAAGCGGAGACTAGAAAAGAGATACAGAAGAAAGACCCACGAATAACTAAATACATACAACCATATCTGTCTCTGTACAACTCGAAGCTTAGACCAGTTGCTAACTGGGAGGATATTACGGAAAGAATCATATACCTGCATAGGTCTTCTTCCCTGTGTATCCATGCACAGTCACTCTTAGTGACAGACTCATAGGTTAGATGGAACTATTGCCTGATCCGCTGTGGCCATTGTTGTATTCTTAAGAGTTAAAGCACTTCCAGAAATGTGCCATACTGGAAAGGAAACTACCTATTTTAATTATCCCATGCAATTTCAGTGTCGACCAGCTTCACTGTTTCTTGTAAGCTAATTCTCAGGTTTGAGATATCAAATATCAATCTCTGCTTTCTTTAATATGCAAGTAGTTCCATTTAACAGTAAGTGTTTTATTTAGTTAGCTACTGTATTGCAATGATTTGATATGCCAGATTCTCCTAGGTTCTTTACTCCCTTGGACAACTGCATAAGCTTTCCGATTGCTTGCATACATCAGCTATTACAATTCTACAAATATTATCTATTTGATTTTAGGGAAGTTTTTAAAAGTAATTGTCAAACAATGATCATGCTTTGATTAAATAAATATTGCAATTGCGGCACTAGTTAGGACATAATTTAAATTTGCCATGAATAATTTGTTACCATATCTGTCATCCTAACTTTGGTTTAAACTGTAGATATATTTGTTGGAAAGCCATCCTATTTTGCAAATTTGACATCAATAGCTGTTTCACAAATGTATTTGACATTGTTTCATGAGTGTATTTGACATTATTTCTAACATTATTTTATGCCAATCACATTTACTCTAAACTGCTTATTACTTTATTGCTGAAAATGGCAACATGTATTTATTCAGCTTTTTACTTTAGAATCAGCAGGCTATCACTTGCTATATTAATCAGATCCAACCTTGAGGATTATAGCCACTAGTTTCAAGTTTATTTAATTGCTGCTTCTCAGAAAACAAGAACTTAGTAATGCAGTTACATTTACATCTTTGATGAGCTGCTTTTTTACAGGCTTCATTATGTTTGGAAAGAACAGGGGGTTTTTTGGTCCTTTCTCACTACATGTAATATATCTTACGCTATTCTAAATCCTTTCAAAATGTTAGTTATTACATACATACTAAGTGCAAAAATAGTTTTAGGAATTAAGGACAAAACATTCATTGGCTAAAAAAGTTCAGGAAAGTTGCTAAAGCATCTCTGACTTAAAAATCAGCTACAACCATTTCTTCTCATCTGGGAAGAGTGTTTATCAATACAAAAGGATAAAAAAGAGAAAAGAGCTGAGATTTCTTTCTTCAGACTTTTCTTCCCAATACTGTTGGGTGCTGAGACCCATCAAGGGCACTTCTGCTTTCTCAGTAGATCTGTAAAGCTCAGCTGTGGATACTGAGACCTCATCATCCACACTGAGACCTCATCATCCACGCTACACATTTCAGACTCTGCTATGGACTATCCTTAGTCTTGGTCCCACAGACTAAATGTCTAGGTATTGGAGCAGAGTAGGTATACAGCTACAAGATATCCAGTTCATGTGCTGTGAGATTGCTCTGCAACAAGAAGCAATGCGTTTTTTGGGGTTGTCCTATGCAGGGACAGGAATTGGACTCGATGATCCTTGTGGGTCCCTTCCAACTCAGGATATTCTATGATTCTATGATTTTATGAGTGGCATGAATGAGAGAATTTTGGAGTCCCAAGCAGAATCAGGCGGAGACTGAGCTCATGCACATAATAAAAAAAAAAAAAATTGTTTTCTCACTAAAATTGATTCTTCACTGCTAACTATGTATTTTGCAAGAAAGCAGGATGTACTGCAAAGAGCTGTCGCACTGACTGATCCTCCAGTTCTATAAAGAATACTAGGTTTAGGACTTGCATGTACCATGGTGAACTCTAGTATCTCCCTTGATACCTCCTTATTAGCCTTAAGGTTAACAGTCTAATGTAATAGTGAGTTTTCTATGACTAACCAGTACCCAAATGAACGCTTTGCGGTTGGTTTTTTTCCCCCAAGTTTTCCTATACAGTGCTTATATTACTTTTCTACAGTCATTCATGCATTTTTGCTATCTCATTAAAATCAGATTATAGAAGAAATTAACAGCTCTTTGCCAGCACCTTCACCAGACAGAGGATAATATTATTCTTAGACACATAAGTCCAGGCCAAAAGTTGTAAAGAAAAAATTACAAAATTTCTGGATTCTCATCCTCTCCCCTGACCTATGGTAAACCAAAAAATCCTTGAGCTGAGCTGTTATTTCTTCACATTATGCATGGAAAATTTCTCCCACTGATCTATTAGTTCAGCAAATAGGAAGAGGAAGATGGGTAGAAACTGTTTTTACGTTCACTAATAGCAGAGATCATGTGAGAATGCTGCAAGCTGCAAGTCTCAAATATATGCTTGAATATGGAGTACCACAGATCTTAATTTTCCCAGATCTCAGCACTACAAAGGAAATGAAAAGTAAAGTGAAAAGCATTAGGCAGGACTTTGTAATGGAAGGAATTGAGGCAGCAGTACTATTCATTGCTAAGCTCTTGGTTATTTTTAAAGGAAAGGCTTATATCTTCTGAGACCTGAAAGCAGCCTGCAGCCTGCTGGAAAGAATGAAGGGAGATAACAAAGTCCAAACAGGATACTTTGATTGACAGCATGCAGACTGGTCCGCGAGTACTGAAATCATAACCAACTTTTCATATAAAGTCATATGGAAAAATACTAGGCTTGTTCATACAAGTTTTAAGAGTTTATATATGTTAAGGACAAATATGACTTATAATCATGGGGTTTTGCTCTTTTTAATGGCATGCTAACTGACCTGGGATGAAGGACTCCTCTGTGAAGTTTTCATGAAGTCATTTGTTCGACCCTTAAATATCAGTGCTGAAGGATTTTGCCTGATTCACTTTGGAACCGACTGTGTTAACTCCCAATCCCAATCTAAAAATATTTACAGTGATGGAAGTAGAAGAGGTATTTTATGTTTTAGGATAATGAAGAAAGGAAAAAGATGTTGGACTCAAGTTTATGCTCTGTTAGGCCCTGTCTAGACCAGAGTCAATATAATTCAAATAAGTTGAAGGTTAACAAACCACATTAGCAGATCCAATGTAATACAACTCTCCATAAATAGCTCTATGCCACTGCAATAGGAGTGAATCCTTAGCCTATTGCTGTCTTTTAACTCCCACCAAATATATTATATTCCTTCTGAATGATCCTGTTCTGTTTGGGTAATTTTAGACACCTACTCATACCTCTATTTTTTTTAAGTCTACATAGCCTGGTATTTTTCCTCTTGTAGTTCCACACTGTAACTTGCATAGCTTTTGCCCCATCCTGTACTCAGGTTTCTCTCAGGTTTTTATACCATGTTAAAAAGCCTTTTTAGACATACTAGAGAAAAAGTGGATGGAAAATAAGGAGAATGGAAATTCTGCCTGCTCAGTTAAATTTAGTATTTAGAGAGAGAGAGTAATTTTGTGAGATGTAACCCCTATGTATCACAATCAAGACTGTATCTTTGTTTTTTTTTGTCTTGTGCAGCCACAAACAAAGGTTTGCCACAGTTTCTTGGTTGCAGTAGAGAATCTACACTTCCAAAATGGAAAAATATACACGTTAGCCAAAGCACAATTATCATGTATATTGGAAATGCCCTCTTCCTATAAATCCTTTGAGAATTTATAAGGGCGAAGAAATTTTCCAATAGCATGTTACACATGAAAGCACAATCAGTAAAGGGAACACAGGCTACAAAATACTAGATTTTTCTGCAACAAAATGGGCTTCTTAGTTATCTCTACAAGTAAGCTTACAGATAGGCATGGCTGCCAGTTTGCCAACTTACAAAGAGATGAAATAAGTCTCCAGCATCATTATTATAGGTCAATGGAATATAAGCCAAAAGCAACACAGTATTTAGGAAATGGATGTTGGTAATAAAAGAGCCACTCTAATTTCCTGTGGAGTTCTTAAATTAGCTCATCCCATATGCATACTGGTTCAAACTGATAGTTCTGCAAGATAAGCACTTTTACATACCTCATTGGCAAGTAACTATTTTGTTCTTAGAGAACAAAAACTGTGTTGAGTTAATATTATAACTGTGGATTTATGCTACAGGAAAGGCCAGCTATTTGTTTTCTACCTATCTTTGCTGATTCTTAGATGAACTAAGCTGTAGCGTTTCAATGCAGCCAGGTTTTAAGGGAGTCTCAAATATAATTATTAGCATGAAATGGAAAACACACTTTATTCTTAATACATGTTTATAATTCCTATTAATTCTGATGACAAAATGCCTGTGTAGTCAGAGAAAACTTAGCCCTGTTTCTATCTGGAAAAAATAACAGTTTGCAGATCAGAGAGGCAGTTAAATATAGAGAGCCGCATTAGTATACTTTTTGTAAAATTCTCATTTCCTGAAACTGAAAGATATTCATTGCCTTCTATTGCCAAAGCTTGGGTCAGCCAAAACATAAAAAAGAAATATATACAGCAGTAAAGCATTTGTAGCACTTATTTAAAAACAAATAAAGTTTGCAAGGCAGATCAGACTGCAGTATTCATAGCGCTGTTAGTAACCTCACAGCCAGTAGAATCCCATACTTCACACGAAATTATTCAGAGAAAAATTTTCTACAATATCTTCAGGCAACAAAGGACATTTCTGGTCATCGTGTGAATTGTGTGACTCAAACTCCGATACAAACCCAGGATTTTCTTCTTTGTACTAAGTATGGGAAAGCCTGCTCCTTTGAGAGTTAGAATAGCTTTCGAAGACTTCTGATTTAAATTTCAAACTCCTGATCATAGTCAGGGAGTAAATGTTTTTATCCTGGAATTGAAAATTGGGTTCTTTAGCTCTATACCAAGTGAAAATATTAAGCATTTTGTTGTATCCACTATGTGAGCCAAGTTCCCCACTGTGCCTTCAAATCCACAGTGAATGAACCATATTTGGATCTGCTTATCAGAAGGAGACATTTAGAAAGACAATGAGCCTGTCCTGCTAGACGGAGACTCCTGATGCTTTTAGATAGGCCTGCGGTGAACTGCAAAATGGGCCCTAAAATCAGGCTGACATGGTCGCTTAACAAGCTGCGGTATTAGCTCTTGGCTCAGAGAATTTCTAGTGTCACCCACAGGGCTGATGATGGCAGCCATCATAATTAGAATGCATGAATCAAAAACACCAGGTGAAGATTTTGCCTTGGAAGAAAGAAAAGACAGAAGGAGGGAATTACCATGCCCTTTGACTATTAAGCTGCTGCATGCAGCTGGATCAGTGACCAACAGTGACTGGGCGGATTACGCTATGGAGATGCTTGCTATAGCCTTATACTTCCCACACCCAGTGGCTGTCAAAGCAAACGCTGTGAACGACTTCAAAGAAAGTGATACAAGAGGCTACATGGGGGAGAAAGGTAACCCCACTAAAGACAGGGTGGGGGAAAGAGCCCAGGCTTTTCTTTGAGCTTAGCAAACAATTTCATTTAGAATTGGTTTATTTTATTAATTCTACCACTCCGAATTCGTCCCTAAAAATGCTAAACTCTAATGTTCGCTGAAGTGGAAAATCTATGTAATCTTAACTGATATGACCTTGAAAGGGATTTGCTGAACTTTTGTATGATTGGATTTTTCCCAACCTTTGTAGACTTTTGATTTTAAAATCTGCCTAACAAAAGCTCTGCCAGGAAAGCTGTTATTACAAAGATGCTTCTCAATAGGGAGAAGTGGGCTAATTGCAAGCTCTTCAGTGAAATAAAGGAAGGTTTTGCAAACAACTACAGAATTGACAAAATGCACCACATTGCTGTTAACAGAAACTATGCGGGAGAAACATCAGAAATGGCAAAGATGTCTAAAATAAATAGATGCTACAAGACTAGCTAGAAGAGGCTATACAAGATTTCAGATAATTCATAAACAGTAATTGCTCGTCTGACCTTGATGTGACTACAGAAATTCCATTAACTCACAAATCTTGACATTTAATTACATACTAAAAAATATTCTCCCATTTATTTTGACAGGGTCTACAATAATCCTGCATTCAACTTTTATCCATGTTTTCAGCTGCTTTTCCCACACTGCAATTTATTCCCAAAGTCACAAATAAAACCCCATAATATCATACTATACTGTTACCTAGAATGTTCTTTATTTCTCTCTAAAATTTGAACTGAAACACTGTGAAAAGGTGGGGTTCACAATGACATGGTACCCTTCACCTCTTGTATTATGCAGTTGAACTGAACCTCCCTGCAGACCATTCACCTGAGATAGCAAGAATTCACTGAGAAAGACTGCAGTAAATTATTTTATACAGCAGTTTAAAACTAGACAAACAACAGCAAGCATTATAATAATAGATATTAAATAACAAGGAAAAAGCTTACTATATTTGGAAATCCTATAGTACTATTTGTAAGTCAATATTCATCTATAACACTTAATTAAAAAAAAAGGAAAATATAATCCAGATATTGTAGCCAAGCTGACAATTGGTGTGATGAAACGTGCTGTTTTACGTGCTAATGAAGAAGGTTTTTTTTTTTTTTTTGTTCATGTGGTCTAAATGAAGTAGACTCTAGGGAGGTAAAAAATCAGAATACTGCATATTAACTGTATAAATATACTCTAGAATTACTGGATTCCAGCTATATTTGAAGTGTTTTTTGTTACTTTCGTGCAATTGCCAGCCAGACTACAGTTTTTTTCCTCTTTATGCTTTAAGGTCAATTTTGAGGCACTTCACTATTCTGTACTAGTTGCACTGTCTGTATCTACCTACTGTTTGCCTCGCCAATTCAGAATCACCATATAAAACCTTTTAATTTAAATACTGTACATTTCTTCTCCTGCCACAGAACAAAAACTAATCTTGTTGTTGACAATTTCTTGACTTTAAGTAATGATTTCACGTCATCATATGATTTGAAAAAATAACAATAAAAAAAGAAAAAAATTAAATATTTTATCATCTCATATGAACCAGGAAATATCATGGGTTTCAAAAGCAGTTTGATCATATGTACTTATCATTCCATCCAAACTATTATGCGCATAACATGTGAAACAAATTGCACCTAGCTTTTTTTTGTGCACCCAGCAGTCTGGTAGGAGCAAAACAATTTCTAGTAGTTCCTTATTGCAAAAAAGCATAATACAGAATCCTACAGGATTCCCACAAATGGGAATTCCCCACTCAACAGCCTGGAACTAAGTCATAAGCTATATTTGCAAAATACATTGAGAACATAGTATTCTACTTAAAAGATCCATAATAGTATATGTATGTATATATACATACTGTAACAGAGCAATATGCAAATGTAATATTTTATGGCTTACAAAATTTTTTATGCTTCAACATTTTTCCGCAAAAGAAACAAAACATTTACATCGAAAGCATGTATACTGCACCTGCATATATACAGACACTAGTAGATGTTTCTTTCTGTTAAACACGTGGCTAAATATATATATATATTAAAAAAAAAAAAAAAAGACATTTATAAAACTGAAATCCTTCCCTTTCTTGGTTCTCCTTATTACATTACTCTCTTATCTTCCATTTTCTGGTAGGAGCTACATCTCAAACTCCTTTTTTTGCTTGATTCTGTTTCTTTATAACAGCCCTAAGACACTCCTCCTTTCTGAATCACTGAGAAAGGAATCCTTGACTTCTGC
This sequence comes from Platalea leucorodia, assembly GCF_965183815.1. Taxonomy (NCBI): domain Eukaryota; kingdom Metazoa; phylum Chordata; class Aves; order Pelecaniformes; family Threskiornithidae; genus Platalea; species Platalea leucorodia. The sequence continues at coordinate 49,289,439 of NC_138828.1, read as the reverse complement.
ATTGGCTTCTTGTGATCCTCTCCCTCCAGTCCATTTGAAATCACTCTCAGCTCACATCTTTATTTACATAATGCCTTCTTTTCTCCCACTATAACAAGTTAAGTTTTCTCATTTTGGAAGGATCTCTCTCCAGCTACAGATCCCTGTAATGCTCTCCCCAGTCTTGTCTTGGTGCTTGCTTTTCCCTATTGCTGCAGCACAACTAAATAAACAAAAAAAGCACATCTTTGCCTGTGTGCAAAAGTTACCTTTCCTTAGCTTATTAAAACATTGCTATTAGCATTATCAGCAATGATTTATCTTTCTTTTAACTAGTTCAAATCATTATATACTATGATAGCTCTATTAGCTTCAATACACTTATTATTTATGCCAGATAAGCTCTTCCCAGGTTTTTAATAGTAAACATTAGAGCTAAGAAAAAGAACACAGAGCAAAGAAAATTGCCTTTTTTCCTCACCATCAATTGTGTTCTCAAGAGCAGTTTCCATTTATACTTATCTAACATCCTGCTTCTTTCATTCCAGGTCTACTGTTATTTCAGACTCTGACCCCAACAAATACTGAACATGCCTTGTATTTGAGATCAAGCCCTTTAATTGTACACTTTGGGGGGAAGCTAGTAAGTTTTCTTATTTACTTGTTTTCTAAACACTTCAGCACTGCAGCATATGAAATACCACTTACTAGACAGTATTTTTTGTGTGTAATTTTTTTGTGTTTTTTAAACGCATAATTTGACAGCCTGTTCTTCAGAATTTGGTCCCTTACATTTCACTGGCTCCTGGAACTCATCTCCCAGGTGAAAAATAAGGGGGTAGACATCAACTAGATGAGATCAGATGCATAAAATATTAAAAAAATGGCATGTGACTATTACTGTTTCATTGATTTTGGCACGTCATAACAAGAACAGTCATGATTCACATTACACTTTTCCTTTTTCCTCCTACACTGGTCTTGGAACCTCTTGAGGAGAAGAGAATATTCAAGGCTTCCTTCCATCTTCTTTTCAATGTGTTGGTATTTGCTGTGTTTGTAGTTTCTGCTCTATCTGTAGTGTATGACTGTCCTCCTGAAATTAAGTTCTTTACTGCCTTTTTCAATCAGCACATCTTCAGGAATATATTGATGCCCCTCCCATTTCCCTCTTCAGAAGAAAAAATTAGGAAGGAAACACTGCCCTGCAGATCCTTTTCTCTCTGTCGCAGACAGTGACGGAGAGAAATAGATGAATGCAGTTCAGCAAATTTCCTTGCTTTTCTCAGCAGGGAGGCTTGCACATGGTCAGGCATAGCAAGAAACGTGATTTCCACAGGGCCTCAGGCAGCAGCCAAATTTCACAGCAGGGGATGAATCCATGGCCACTTCTGAAGCTACAGAACTGTGCATAACACAGGCCTCTCGTTATAAGGTTGGACAACCCTCTGGAGACTTTCTGCTGTTGCCGTATTAACAAGAAATGAGTGGTTTGTGTATGTCACAGGAGTGCTCTGTTAAATATTACTGCCTTGTATTATGCAGAGTTGTATGCGTGCATTTCTTTTCTGATAAGGCATGGAGGAATCAAAGAGGGAACAAGGATTTACCATATGAGGCTTCCGGCCCCATGTGCGAGGCAACACAGCTTGTGACAGGCATGGTGACATCACTGAGCTGGAAAATAAACGGGAGCTTAAGGTTCAGCTTATTTTTCAGCTTTATCTTACATGTTTCAGAGGTTTCTCCTACCACTTTCATGTAATTCTCTAGTAGATTTCTATCACATAGAGTCACTTCTAATAGATTTGAATTTTTTTTGATCTTCAGTAAACTCCACTCCTTTGAGAAAAATCTTGGTTACTTTGAAGATATTTCTCTCCTTGCCTGCACTCTGCAAAATTCTTTCTAAAACAATGAAGATTCCAAGTATAAATTAGTCTCCTAAAAACAACCTCACAGGTAGACAGATGATCATTCACCATGCCATATAAGTTATAAAGCACAGGCTACATGACTACAGATTGCTAGACTATTTAATTTTCATGTGCTAAATGTGAAGTCCAAAAGAGAAATATACATATTTTGGTTCCTTAAGAACAAACACCTCATGAAATCGAAACCAGTTACAGAAAGAACACATTAGGGAACTGAAATTAAACTGAAACTGCTAGTGATAATTAGGAAAAATTGATAATTCAAAGAAACATGGGTTACAAAAGAGATAAGAGGAAAATATACAATGGAAAAAACTATGGCCATCAGAGTTAAACATAACAAATAAAAATGTCAGAATTACTCAATAAATAGTTTCATTCTGTACTTAGGCAGAAAGCTCATGATATACATGATGATGGTAATGAAATCTCTTCCCTGTCAACAGTAACTAAAGATAATGTTTAACACAGTTCTTAAACCCATCATTTTAAAATCAGAATGTCAGATAAAGTAGAAGAGTTTTGAAAGAATTAAATGATGAGTTCTCTGGATGAAAATAATAAATCTTTTTTCAGTACGTGTTGGAGTTGATTGGGCTGAACTTTTTAGTGTCCCCAGTCAAAGAAGTATCATGTCAATATGTGAAAGAATCGCTTGGAGAGCCCTTGTAAGTATAGGCCTGCGACCTGTAAACAGTGCCAGGTAGAACATGGAAGTTTTACAGAGATTATCAAAGATGAAAAGGAAGATAATGTAGCTGGTGTTAGTATATAAAGAAATAGGTTTTATCAAAACAAAGCCATCAATTTTTCATATCCTTACGTACTCGATTGATAAGAATTTTACTGTGAATGTAAGAGAGTTTAACTTCAGTGAGGCATGTAGCTTGATTAGGCAGAGAATCTTGCTTACTCGTATTAAGACCATATACAATAATTTCCACACATATGTAATGGCGAAAGTACTGGTTAAATAATAGATCTTAGAATAAGTAAGTTATTACCATGCAGATAGTGTCTAAACTTCTACTTTCCCCCTTATCTACATTTATTATTTTATAGCAGTGTACAATGGGAAAACAGATGGATTCAAATATCAATAAAGTTGTGTAACTGATCTAATAATTCTTGAGCAATTTTCATACAATAGCCATAAAAGACTTTAGAAATGACACCGCAATTGTTTAGTCTTTTGCTCTCAATGGAATTGTTGTACTACTTATACTTCCTGATATTTAAGAACTACTGCAAGTGCAGTAGTCAAAAACTACTAAAATCTAATGATCAACCTTTGACATTTTAACTTAATTCATTATCTATCAGATGACAGCTTGCTAGGCAGTTGAGAGCACACCTCAGTTCTCCAACATTTTTCTGATACTCCTTATGCCCAGAAACCTGTGACTGTCTGTTTTCTACCTATACTTCAGCAGAGAGCTCATTCCTTCTTTTCTTGCCCTTTCAACATTTTTTTGAAGTTCAATAAAACTTAGCTAACTCAGAACATAATGATATTTTAAAGAAGTCGTCTGGCAAATTGTTTTTGTTTTATATTGTAAAAGTGGATACAGTTCAGGACTATCCACCATTGCTTATCCTTCTTATAAGCATTTGCATGTGATAAAGAATATTTTTGTTAGAAATTCATAATGTAGACGTTGTAAATGACATCATACTTAGATTTTATTCTTTTTAAATATTGCTTTAAAGCTGAGTTCTAGTATTTTTCCTAGGTTAAAGATGAAGAGTAGAAGTAACTCTATTAAGCCCTTTAGTAACAAAGAACAAGAAAAGAAGAAAAAAAACTAATAATAATAAAAAAAGAGCATTGTCTGTAGAAGTAACAGTGTAAAAACCAGAATGAATCAAGAAGTGTTTATCTTTGTAGAATAACAACATTTTTAACTCAAGATAATAGGGGGAAACATGGGAGGAGAAAAAGAAAAAAATGGAAATAAAAAAACCCAAGGAAGGTGGAAAGATAGGTCCTGGGCCTTTTCCTCTTTTTACTCCTTTATGTTCTGATGTTTAATTGCCCAGATAATTGTGACTGTATCTCCCACTAAAAATAACTTCTTCTATCACATCATAATAAACCATTTGATAATTGTCTTTTGTTCAAACAGCTATTACGATAACTAAACCATATTTTTAGCCATCTTAGTCTTCATTCTACACAAGGGAGATGCGTGCACACTGTCCTAAAAAGCTCAAATTACTGTCAGCTAATAGTATTACAGTGCTTTGAAATTATATTTGGGAAAGTGCCCTACAGGAGCATTTGACTACTGGGTTTGTCTTTTAGTCCACTGTGAATTGACAAGGCTCTGCCACCATAATCTGAAAAGTATTCCTGCATAGCACACAGACTGCAGTCTGGGTAATTATCCTCAACAGTTAATCTCCTCTACCTTCCAGTTCTTAAAAAACTTTTGTTGCAAATAGGAAAAACATATCCAAGCTTTATTTGAGCTAAAGTTTTCCACTACACTGGTAGTTCCTTATCAAAATACAGTGGGATACTTAGTAACTGCCTTTTTTTTTTTTTTCTTCCCCCTCAATGAAACCTGCATGATGTCATGAATTTGGGAACAGAGGAAACAACAGACAAGACATTTGAGCTTAAAAGTGGAAAATAACAGTGGTCATTTCGGAAAAATACCTAATTCTCCTCTCTGACTAAAACCACACAGGAATGATGCAATTCTAGGCCACAATAGATGATGATATCATATTTTAAAACATGAAGTTTCTCAGTTTTATCTGTATTTTTCTGCCAGTATTAAATGCTCAATTCTTATTCCCAGACATGTAGCATTTAATTAAAGACTCTATCACAAATCTGAACTTGAAAGAAATGAGGTGCTAAGTACTAAAGAAAAACCATACATTTCATAAAAGTACATGTCTCTAGTTGATCTCTTTATTAAGATTGAACAAAGGGAAACATCCAGTTGAGATTTTGATTACAATTCAGAATTTTATATTTCTTTTTACTTTTCTCCTTTCTAAACAGGAGGAAAATATACATGCCCTTCTGTAACCTTCATTTTCCTTCTCCATATAATTTTCGCAAGAGTTGACCAAAATGGAATTTAACAGTCAAGGTAGGGGTGTACATCAATTTATGTAACATTGTAATATTTTCCATAATATTCCCTACACAGCCTAAATATTATTCACTTTTTTGACCTCTGACACATTTTAAGCAGTTGTCTTCATTGAGCTGTCTACAGTGATGCCTAGATCTTTGTCCTGAGAGGCTACGTCTAATTCAGAGTCCCTCAGTACATGAAGGATACTGTAATTCGCTCACTGCAGTGTGTGCTGTTTCCCACTTAGGGAGAATGAATTTCATCAGCCACTGTTGAACTTATTTTCTCTGGATGCGTCAGGTTCTTTTGGTGTTCCTCACAATTCTCCTTAGTCTTCAGTAATCCATGTAAACTTTCATCACTGGCAAATATTTCCTCCTCAGTGAACTGCTCCCTCCTCTAGCTTTCTAGCAGCACCAGTTGCAGTGCATATTCTGGAGAAAAGCAGTTGTTCGCTTTCTTCCAGACTTTTCCTTCTTTTGTTATTTTCAGTAAGCTTCTGCCAGATAACATGAGCAAACTAAGAGATTTCCTTTGCATATTTATGTAATTACTCCAAAAAGATTTTTCAAATCCTCTGCAAAGTCTGAGAGATCCATGCCGAAACTTTATAGTCAAGGCTACATATTAATATGGATTTCATTATATATTCTACAAAAATGGCATATATTTTAGTTCTAATCTTCTTATCCTTCATTTTTTATCTGTAAATCTCTTTGCATTGGGAATTCTACACTGCTCCCGTGCTTGGAGAACACCTTAGCATTCTGAAGACAGTACTTGAATGCAAAAACAAGTTTTACATAGTTTGTGGCTTCTTATGCTGATGAAAAACTAATCAAAGAAAGAACATCTGTAGATAAACCTTTTATTTTTTATTACATTTCCTTAAATTGCATTTTCTGAGGTTCACTTCCTAATGGCCACATATGGACATAGGTTTTGTAATGCTAGGCACAGGAAGCATTGACTTGACAACACAGAAAAGTCATTTGCAAATCTCTGAGAATATTTAGTGAGTAATTTCTACTGACAAAAATAGAATTCAGGTATTTAGCTGCAAGATATATAACAAACTATAGCACCCCACAACAGCTGAATTTAATGCAAATTGCATATGCTCAATATGTTATCAAAGCAGACAATGAATTTAACCAGGAGCATGGATGCCTTTCACAATGGTTTCTGATGTTCTGTATGTAAAATTAACTAGCAACAAGAAATCTCTGGCAAACTTTATAAGGCTTCTGGGATATTTGTTTCATTTTGCTTTTCAGTCTATAAAATGGCAGCTTGTCTGAGGTTTGTTTCGCTGTGTTAGTTTGGACTTGATGTAGTAACTTCTTTACAGCTTAAGATCAGGAATTAAACTGACACTGGAAATGGTCTGAGAGACATTTCTTTTTATGTCATTTTGGTGACTGTATTAATTATAGTCACATTCAGTTCAGAAGGTGTTTCCTATGTTGTTTTGCGAGCTCTTGATGTGTTACCTAAGGCGACTTTGCAGCAAAATTAGACTGTCTGGTAGTCAGAAGTGAAATCCTATGTCTGCATATCTTCTGCTGTTGTTGGTTGTTGATTTGCATGCTAAAGTTCCAGTAAAATCTATGCATGTGAGGCATAGAGTAGCACTCACAGAATACTCATGGTAGCAGACAAAAAAAAGAAAAAAAATGGGTAAAAAATACTCAGTAAAATTTGTAATGGCGAATACCAATGTAGTCTACCTGTATGGGTGCTTCAAGTGACTAGTTTAGGAAAATGATTTTATGATTACTGATCTGTTACCACAAGGGGTATGAAATAAAGACTTCTTTTTTGGTCATCTCACAGTTTCCTTGTTTATGCTCCTGGTTTCTCTCTCTAGTGACCCCAGGGCCCAAGGAAACTTAAGGAAGAGAAATACAGTTATAACTGCAAATCTGCTTCATATATTCAAATGGAAGCGTAAACAGCATAGTTATGTGATCAGCACAGTACTATTCTTACAGATGCAGATTTGTTTAGGCTGCCAAGAGGCAATGTAAGTGCATGAAAGCTTTTCTATTAGATTAGAATACCAAATCTAGATTGTCAAAATGGCTGTATATTCCTATTTTTAAATTAATGTATTGTCACTTCAAATAGGGTTCATTGATCCCATGCTGTCCAGTTCTGCAATGAATTAAACTAGAAAGGGGAAAGGAGAAGCTGAGGAGGCCTAGATACAAATAGCTCTGGCTTTTGCGGGTAGAATGATTGGGCAAGAGTAGGGGAAGAGACATGGCTCTTTAATAATGAAGGGACTTCAACCTTTCTGCATTTGCATAAAGATGCCCTTGGACTGTTATTCTGCAACTGACTACACCTACCCCAAATAAACAGTTTCACAAGCATGAGAAAGATTTCTGTTCAATAGTAGCTTCACCATTGTAGCTTGTTTCGAGCTACTTTAAAGCTATTCCATATATGTGAAACTGGAAATTCTCTATAGGTTTGAGAAATAGCAAAGGTAATCAGATCGCTGTAACTCAAGTAAATTTTTATGTTCATGTAAATCTATCGTATCTACATAGAGTATAAGGTGTAAAATCACATTAGGAACCTAAAGCCTGATAATTAGAATTCACTGTTACAGTCCTGACGAAAGCTTAAATTTGGGCAGTTTATATTGCAGGCCAAACTATTTCTTTTCTGGAGTTTTGTAACTGATAACAGAAGTTCCCAGCAAGCAAGAAGCCTCATCTCTATGTTAAATCAGTAAAGTACCTGTTGCATATGCTTTACTGACCTTTTTATTAGTATTTATCAATCTCTTTGTATACATTCAAATGATATTAAACACAGATTTAATTTTAAACATGTGTTTGTTAGATTTTCATCTTAAATATCACAAGCAGTAGTTGCTACATGCTTTGTATTAAGGTTTTGAGAGATAATCCATTGTCCTTGTGGAAACATTTTTTTCTGTTGTTTTTAACTGTTTCAACTATAATACACAGGAAATGACTAATGAGAAGACTTTCTTAAATCATCTTAGTAAAATTCATAGTGAAAGTAAAAAAGAAATAAATCAATATACAGCTGCGAATAACTGACATGAAAGCTTAACTAATCTCCAGATTCGAAAGGAACTCATTAATGTTTGGATAGCTCTACTGATGGCATGTAGCTTATTATAGCTAGATAATGGCCATAACCTAGATATTATCTGAAATAACTAAACCACACTTTATGTCTTTAGGAAGGGTACTTAAGCTGTATGAATGAGCACAACGCTGTTTGTTCAAATGGGAATGTGTTTGGCAGCCACGAGGCAACGCAAGAGGAGGAAGTGTTCTCTACTGGATTAGAATACCTAGCTGAGGATGTCAAAACATTTTTCTTTCCTAAATGTATATGCCTGTTCTTGCTTTCATGTATTGTTATGCTGTGTGATTCACTTATTAATTTCATGCTGTCCAACACCATAAAAACGGCTAAGCTATAATGACTGGAATTAGAAGAGTTTTTCTTTTGAGTTTAGTGTGGAATGATCCTTTGGGAAAGGAACTTAATTGCAACTCTGACTTCTTGCCCACACAAAACACATACAAGGCTCTCTTCCTGCCAGTTAGATGAATATTTTCATGCTTATATTTTACACTATTTAACACTATATTTTAATGTACTTTACCATATTTTACCCTCAAAAAAGTATTCACAAAACAGTTCTTTCAAACATACAAGACTATTATTTCTCTTTGCTGGATCCATATATGAACTGAGTATCAATTTATATTCTCTATTAATCAGTATACAAAGATATACAAGAGGCTATATTACTTCATGGATTTTCTTCAAGGGTTTTCTCTGGGTATTAGTATAAAAATTGCAATCCTGGAGGAATGACTCTGTTGCAAGGACAAGAATCTGTGCACTCTGAAGCTACCCTGCTCCCTACTTCATGGCTTTTACTTGTATTTAAAAATAAAAATGAACATCAAATCCCACTGTCTAACAGACAGAAATCTATATTGAGAACGTATCCAGGTGTTTCTGCAAGGAGGAAGATAGGAAGTCTAAGAAATAAAACAGGTACAGGGGATTTCAATGGGAAAACCAAAGATGAAAAAAAGAAAATAAAAAAGGAGATAGAGATAGTTGAAGACAAGAAGGCATATTATTATTCTGAGATATGCATTAAAAAAGTTAACTGCAGATTTTAATGTATGAAATTATGGGAAGTTCCAAGCAAGACTATAGATTATGTCTTTTTAATTAGAAATATATTTTCTACAAGCTGGCAGTGCCAATGCAGACTTGGAATTTGCTCATATTCTCTCCATTATCTTTGATTTGAGAAAAGAAAAAGGAAAAAGAAATTTAAAACACCACAAATAAACTAAGGAATTTTAAAAGACCTGTATTGATCAGTATACTAAATGTAATTCAGGAAGAAACTCCTTTTTGGTCAGATACTGGACAGATGTAGCATTATGCACTGAATAAATATTTAAGTTAAACACTAGACATTGCTCTTCCATTATTAAAACTAGCAAAACATTCTATGACAACAATACAAATGCCAGAAAATCCTTTGTGATGTAGTGCTTAGACAGTTAAGTAAAAAAAACAGTGCACTACTCATTTATGTACGCAAACATATATAACTACATAAAAAAGGATTATAAACTAACGTTGTCATATGCTTGCATATGTGCGTCTGTGTGTGCACATCCACACATATGCACCAGGTGTGTGTTAGGGGAGGAAGAGACATAAACAAAAGATAACATCTGGTTTCAAGAAGAAATGCTACAGGCATGTGCAAACTCCGATTTAAAGAAAATGACATCAAATAAATACCTAGCATGTTTACAAGTCTGCATTTAGATAGAAGCCAGGGTCTAGTCAAAATATAAGAACTGATTTATATACTAACTCTGCTCTGCTAGGTACAATTAGATATTAAACCAGTCATTCTAACATTTCTTAAAAACTGACTAGCTGCAGGTCAGAAGACATTCACAAAATTCATACAGATAAAGTCATGCCATGCTGCCTTAGCTCTGTTGAAGAGCTCAGAGTGAATAGAAATGTTCTTAGATTTCACAAATAATTAAAAGTGCTCCCTTTATTTCTCCTCCCTCACTTCATTCCAGGCAGAAGGCAATTCTCTATATGAATATCAAAATGATTAATACTAAAAAGCATTAATATATTAATTTTGATATGACCACAGTTGTACAAATCTCAGTGAAATGTAGAGAACTAAAACCTAGCATACTTATGTAATTTATTCTTCTTGTTTACTCAATGTATTGGACAATGGTGTCACGGCATGCTAAACAAATGCAATACATTTTCACTTATTTTATTCCAGACTGTCTGTTGTCGTGTTCTGAAGAACACTCAAAGACTGAGCTCAAGAGCGGTAGTTAAAAACAGCAACTAGCTGTCAGCGGTGTAGTTTGTCATTGTTCCACAGACAAAAGGCAGACTGTCACAATAAACAGCATTTATTCATTTCAGATTTGTGGCTTAGGGCTGAGGAAGGGGAGGTGTCATTCGTAGTAATTGTAAAACACATAAATAATAATAGTAGCCTGCAAATCATATATCAAAGAAAACAGTGGGAGTTGGCAGTGATGGAGGCAAGAAAATGGATGCTTCCAGCACAACCTAATTTACAGCTCTTTTAAAAAAATATATTTTTTCTTTCATAACAGTAAAATGGAATGTTTTGTATTAACTGCTTGTGTGGTGGGTAAGCAAGCCAGAACATCTAAATCATGATTTTAATGACTTACTTTAAACAAACCACTGAGTAGCTTTCTAAACATGATTACTCTGTACTCAATTGCTGTCAATTTTATTAACTTAATTTTACTAATTAAAAAACATTTAATATTGATATTGACGTCATCTCCTCTAGCTTTTTTGCTTAAAAACTGCAGCTTTTTAAAGAAATAATTCTGCTCTGTGAAAGTACTCTGGATTGGTATTTGAGTAGAAGAGGCTTCTTTTACTCTAATAAAATGCTTACGTCTGTTATTTCAGAATGGCTCTCAAATACCTAATCTTACATTTTAGGTAATAATCTCATGGAGAAAATTATAAAGCAGACAGATTAATCTTGTTGAGGTTGGTATTAATATTTTTTTAATTTGAGTGCAATTTTTGAGGCAACCATTATCTTCCTCCTCTGTTGTAAGCCCCTGTTCTGATTTACGAGGTCAAAGCCCTAGCTCAGTGACACATATTAACCGGATTATGACATCCGCTGGCCAACCCTTTGAGGGTCTGCAAAAGTCTGGGAAGAGAAGTGAGAAGAAAAGACACTGGCAGCTGAAAAGGTGTTCTGTAAGGAGACTTCTAATTTACTACTGCTTGGTGAAAGTCCCGCTTCATCTCAACCACTCCCAATCCTGTCCAGAACACTGATAATATTTATTAGAGAGCAACCTCTTCTGACATACCCAGAAAAGACAGATGGATCTGAGTTTTTCTCTGGCGAGCCACACAATGTTCACCAGATGGAAACAATGCTCCCTATATAGTTTCTCAGGCAATTTTGCCTACAAATCCTTCCCTCCCAGCAGGTCTCAATTCCTATCAGGAACAAGGGCGTTAAAGGGCTGAGGAAAGGACAGGTACTTCCGAGAAACTGAACTCGTATTTCTGCATGGATCTCTTCTGTGAAAAACCTTATATAATTTGCTGGAGAGAGAATAGCGTGAAAAAGATGCCCTGTATGGAAAGAGTGGAGAGTCATATCAGTATTTCAACCAGTAAATGTTATCACAGCTGTTACTGCTTTGGGTATAATGGAGAAGCAGAGCTCAGGAGCTGCCAGAAGGCAACAGGCCCAGCAGCGCAAGGGAAGCACACTAAAGAATGGATGCACATGACCAGATCTAACATAAGCTTTGGTGAGTCTCGCCTTAATAAGACAGGATTTTTCTTAATCGATTTTAAAATTGAAAAAGAGGCCCCTGTTTGGGCAGTCATGACGTGAACATATGTGAAAATGGGACAACACACAAAGCTTTACATGTTTAATATCCATAGCTAGCAGATATTAAAAAAAATAAAGCGTGCTGAAAAATAAATGTTTAAAAACTAATTGCTAACCATCTTTTTAGGAAAGACTAGTAAAATTATAAAAATACATCTTCCAAGATTCATCCTCTGAAAAGAAATGGTAACATTTCAGATTAATTTTAAATAAAGTAGTACACAAGGAGAGGTTTAAAGAGGTTTAGTCCTTCTAGAAGGGACATTTTCAGTGCAAGCTCAACTACACTTCTGTAACCTTCAGTTCTTTAACCATCTATAGTTAAGTGAGATAATTTCATCCAATTGTATTGCTAACAGCAACAAACAGTAACTTGAAAATTTCAAGCCAGAATTTATTCAGAATTACTTAGTTTATATGAGAGAAGTAAGAAATCTAAGCATAACTCTTCTTAAGTTAGAAAAGGTGTATATTGAAATAATAAAAATATTCTTATCTATATTGACTTGCTATTGACTTTGTAGAGGTTCTCTCAAACTTTTTCCAAAGACCTTCTACCTGTCTTTATAGATTTAAATATATACATATGGAGCCTCACAGTATTGCTGCTCTTCTGGGTTTGGAACACTGTCTAAATTTAGCTTAAAACGAGAAAACAAAATATTCATAGTATGCCACTCCCTTATGCAGACTACTAAGATGCTTAGTTTCCTTTTTCTGTAAAATCTGTCTCTCCTGTTGTGCTACAAAAGCCTGGAATGCTATACTTGAAAGGACTGAATTTGTGGGTGCATTTTCTTGGTTAGCTTTTGCCTTTTAAGGAATCTGTTAAAAATTCAAAGGTCATTCTTCTGTAGTCTTCATAAAGTCAGTCCCTTTTACTCAGGAATGAAAGCTTCTATGATATATCTGAATATATGTGGTTTTATCCTGGGCTCAGTCAGGTGCGTGGTTTTCATAGCATGCTGTATGCAGTTATTCAGAGTGACAAACACACGCCGTCATTAAAGAGCAATGATAACCTTCATTCGAATTACGTTAGCATGCCAGCTCTCTCAAATGAAGGCAGATTTCCTGTAACAGGAACAGCTAAGCACAAATGTAAATGGATCAACAGTGTCCCTCAAACTATGATCATGGCCAGTGTCAGACAGTGGACAATCACTCACATAACACCACAATCACTCTGCAGTTAATGCATGTCACTACTTATTTGCAGGGAAATTTTTGAAACTAGAATTTGCATGGTCTATTTGAAACTTCCCTGAGCTGAATACCTAGCATTTAGCTTTCTAGTGGGAGTTGTGACAGTAGCACTGCTCGCAGCAAACTGCCACTGTCGTTTGTTCTGCTTCAGTGCTGTTTGACTGTCACAGCCTGTCATGTAGGAAGAAAGCACCACATCTAACCCCCTGTGACAAGGTTTAATCACCCCTATTACTCCTATTGGCTGTTCAAGCCACCTTGGGGTGTACAGCACACACTTACAGATCTAAAAAATCCTCGCTTTATAAATGAAAAGGCTAAAATCTAGTTTGATCCAATCAATCATCTAATACACAGTTGAAAGGAACTAGAAAGATTAGATAAATAATACTAATGCAATGCCTGAGATAATTTTTTAAATGGTCATATCTTTTGCATCATTAGGAATATTATTTATTTTTCTTCAAGATTACTTTTTTATGGATTCTAGGTATCAATAGGTATTCAAATTCTGAATTTCTTTTATTTCTTTCTAGCAACCATTGCTATAATGTGGACATGTATGCAAAAGAGTCACATTTGGGATCCATTTATGCAAAAAAAAAAAAAATGGCAAAGGTATATATTGTATCATATGGTATACCTGTCCAAATGTTAATGCTGGGTCAAAGGGTAAGGGGGTGAATGCTCAGAATAACCCTTGTACAGAGGAAAGGTTAAACTTCAGCCTTACTCCTACAAATCAGCACCAATTAATTAAAACTTCATATATGTCTGATCTATATAATGAAATTTTGTATGAACTTTGTAGTTCCATATGGAAAACTGTATCTTCATGCTAGTTTTAAGATTGCACTTTTTGAGACTGCAGTCCATATTCTACTTAAAGTCTAAAGGGCATATGGGTCAACTCTTCCAGTCCTTTGCTTACAACTAGTTACACATCCTTCTCCAGAAGCCCAGATAACACAGACAAGTCACATTTTGCACATTAACAAATCTGTTTGCTTGAGCTGGTGTTATTAAATCCAAGGTCTATTCACTGGGACAAAAAAATTGATTTCAATATGAAAACATATTAACCCACTATGAGTTTAGCTTTAGCACGGTAATCTAGTATTATTAAGTTTTAATTACTCCAGCAGGCTAATCTTAGGCTTGATAAAAGATGTTAGCGTGAAACTTTACAATGAGAGATTTTCTTGTGCTTGTGAAAATCATTAACACCGGTGTTATTTCAATTGATCTGTATTTGTAAATACCACATTTGTTTTGCATGGACTGGGCAGAAAACAAGTATATCCTGACAGAGCAGAGAGCTTGGTGGATCAATAACATAGCACAAGGATTTATACCCTTATATCCCTGTTCTAGCCCAGTTCTTAAGATATCTAAGCAAATGCTCATCCTGTAGAACCAGCAGTTGATATCACACTAACTGGCCTCTCATATAGGGCTCAGAACTTAATAAGTAATCACGCCGCTTCCATCATAGACCTGAAAAGGTTCCTACAAATTAGGGATGAAATTTTTTAAAAGACAAATATAAAAAGCCCTTACAGCTACAATTGTCAGTACTCCTTTGTATTATGATTAAAATGAACTATTTGATTTTCTAACAAGTGATTTCAGGTGAAATAAAACATAATCTCAGGCCAGAGCATTTTAAAACTTGCAAAAAGCATGCGGATGTGTGAATGGGTGGAAAGTGCATTACATAACGGTTTTAATTTTTCATGAAAACTTTATCTAACAGGAAGGTAGATTATTTTTACATTTTCAGATATAAACACACTTATCTGTGTTTCTTCTGGCCTGCTTAGAACAGAAAAAAAAAGTCAAGTTGCCAGTGAAGTTTCAGTGCTCCCACTAGATTCCCCTCCTGAATGACCAAATGTAAAAGACTTCTTTCTGTGTAAAAGAGTTTATAGTGCTTACAGTGGCTTGCACCACCCACCCATGTCCAATTCTAACTTACGTTCTTACTCCCCCAGTGAAAAGAAGCTATGCTGTCCACTACTGTCAATTAGATTAACATTACCAGGAGCGTTACAGATTTTCTGTTACTAAAGTCAAAATGTAATTTATGTTTTCTTGTATCTATCAAACACCTGTGAAATATCATCTAGAAATAACCAATTATAGTACCTAACCAGCTGTACACAGATGTATGTGGGTTGCTGCAGCTAACTCATTGCCAGAACACAGTGTGTGCCAGCACTTATTTATGGTGGGTTGGAAGGCCAGTTCATCAGCTACAGGTTTACACTACACATGTTCTTCTAACCTTCTGTCCACATAATTTGACTTGATGTTTTCTTCTTCCAATTCGCTTATCAGTTCTGGATGGCAATAAAGGACAGATCAATATAACACCGTACTGTCATTTTGAAAGTAAGTTCATGAAATTTGAATACTGGACTACCTATCTGAGAAATCTGGTTTCTTGAGTTGTCCAGTCACATAGACTAGTTTCAACAATTTTCATGAATTGAAAGGGATGAATATTTTTGGTCCTTTTTCCGCCACAAGGTGTGGTATTGACAACGAGATAAATAACAATCCTAAACTTTTGGATTCACTTGTTCTTTTTTAAATAACCCTGCACAATATTCTAGGCAAGGATATTGATATGAATCTCTGGATATGAATCATAACAGCAGACTTTCACATCAGGTATTTGATTCCATCTCTGAACTCTGAAGCTTCTGCGGTGTGAGTGGCAGCAGGAAATGGCTTTCAAACTCTTCCTAACAGATGGAATAAAATCTGCCAGGTTATTAAATTACCATACAACTATTTTCAGTTTCCATTTCTAAATCCTTTTTCTTCTTTTGTCATATAATATGACATTGCTAATCAAATCTCAAAAGCATTACTATTTTGAAAAACAGAAGCTTCAACTGGCAGTTTATTATGCTTTGCCCTGAACATTTTTTGTTACTGTTTTATTTTTCTGCTAAAGTTATAGAGTATTTATACAAATTTGTGTATTACAAAAATGGAGAAAGTAAGTCAAAACATCAGTTTATAGGAATTACAGGCATTAAAAATGTTTTGGTGATGAATAATTGCTGTGAGCCCTTACCTAGACTGCAGTCTCAGATTAAAGATAACTGTTTGCTGAAAGCTAAAAAGTAGAAATGCCCTCCTAATCACTATGAAACCAAAAGCAAATTCTTCAGCTGGCTGTGGTAAACCATATCAGAAATGCAATATATTTTTTGTGATGAATTGTGCTTAGAAAGAAGGGTAAGCTACTCAACTGTTGTGAAAATTAAGCCAATTGTTTCCTCCTGTGAACTCTGTCATAGTGACAGATTTTCTTAGTGTACAAAGAATCCTTTGAAGGCAAATTTGCTTGTAATTCAAGTGTTATGGAAAACAATTGCCTCTTTGTTCATGTACCGACATAAACACTAACTCTCTTCTTACATGAGATCTATTATTGCTACTACAGCTACACTACAGTACAGAAGTGATGATACAAAGAAGAAGTATTAAACATTGTTGGCTAGTGTTACCATAGTAAATATTGCAACACTGAGAGAAAGTATATTAATTGTAATGTGATTAAGTCAACTGGCAAATTGTGATTTTACTCAAGGACAACAAAATTCAGTCAACTAAGGAGTCAAACAGCAACTTGCAAACTGATCCTATATCTGATTTTCAGTAGTGCATCAGACAACAGTCAGCCTCAGATTGAACACGGAAATGCAACTGAAAAAAAAGTGGAACACAGAGAGAGATTTAGATTGGAGTGATACTGTACAGCAGACCTGTGACTTCTGGAAGCTGTATTGATTTACATCACTGCCACAAAACCAATGTAAAATAATGAGAAAAACCCCACATTTTTGTCCAGTTCTATTGAATCTCACAACTGAGAAGAAATAGGTGGGTTTTTTTTGAGACCACTAACCTGACTGATATTGCTCAGCTACAAACAAATAAATGTATCAATGGACGAGGCTCCCAATTTCTCTCAAGAAGAAAACTACACACACATCTCAATTAAGGCATGGAACCTGCTGAACATTTTCCAGTCAGACATGTAAACTGTAAAATAACTTTGCAAAATGGACAATAAGGTATGATCTCTTAGTAGCGGTAAACATCATGCATTGTAAGACTTAACTACATGGGTTTTGTCACCTATATCACATAACCAATGAAAATGCAGAAAAATATCAGAGCTCATCACTTCTTTCAACATTTCAACTATTTACAGTATCTTTGATTTTATGCTTTGTAGCAGAGAAATATAATAGGAGCTCTCACAATCCTGTGTTTTTGTCTTCTTCCTATTGACTTCTCCTTTGATGATCAGGGGAAAAAAATCATAGAAAATACAATATTTGAAACAATTAGTCTGAGAGATGAATTTGAAGGGCTTTATAAATGAGATGTCTTCTGAAAAGGTGTCAATAAGAAGAATGGGAAGAAGAAAAATTGTGCTTTCAAAAGGTAAAGGTAATAACAAAGCCCCCACTAAATGCAAGGCTCCTAGGTAAGAAGAGTTTGACAAAGCTCTTACTTTAAGAGTTGTACACTAGTTCTGTCCAATGAAAAGAAAGAATTTAGGGAACATTTGTTTCTCAGAGCTGTACATCTTCTGTTTATTTTAGGAAAAATGGTATCAAAATAGCATCCTTCAGATCTCCCAGAAACAATTTTCATTAGAGTTTAATTGCCATCTAAATCTAAATACAATATTAAATAGAAAATCTCTTTTCTGTGATAGTCTTGGCAACGAAATAGTTTATTGGGGGAGTAATTTGGTATAGAAAAATTATAGTTTGTATTTTTTCATTTAAAATGTAATATTTTATGGTTATTGCAATATGATATTGCATTGTTTAAATTACAGCATAATAATTCATTCCTGCAGCATTCAGTGGCACTAGGCCTTTGGCCTCTTGCCTAACAATACACTAGACAAGAATTATTACATTGTAATTCACACCCTGTCATGTCTTATTGCTTAATTAAAGCATAACCCCTCATGACATGACAAGCAATTTGACCGTTACTATAATAGATTATTATCCCACCTAACATATTTTAGTTTTACAACCTATTCTTTTTTGTACATGCACTGAAAGTTATCAGAACAAATACACGTTTCTTTATCTGTAAAGTGTGAAGAATAGGTTTAGGAAAAGTAGCTAAGAACATAAGGTTGTATTTTTTGTTAGAGCTCTTCCTTAAGTAAACTTAGGCTTTTTTGCTTCATTTGCTTCAGCAATTAATTCCTGCAAAAATTAGCAAAAATACTAAGATTCAAATATCAGATTAGCTGGCTGCCTGTATTTTGTTGCACTGCTTAGCTACCTAAACGGTAAAGTTACAACATTTTGGTGAATTCTAATGTGGAACTAAACCAACAATGAGGTGGAGGTTATAGTGTCTTTAAAATTCCAGACAAATAAGTTGCCAGTTTAGTTTTGTTGCAATATAGCAGTTAGCTATTATGTGTTCAACATTAAGTAATTCTTAAAACATATTTTCCAGGAATAACTCCTTGAATCACTTTCTTATTAAGATCTCTCCCTCTCTGTTTCTCATACTGAAACCTGATAATATAGAAAAGGTAACCAGTTGTTATTAAAATACATCTGATTATTATTAAAAATTGACTAGGTGAAATTCTAGTTTTGTAAAAGTCAATGGCAAAACTCATTGACTTAAGTGAAGCACTCATCCATGAGGTGAAAAGGAAAAATATGTCAACAGCTGTGAAAACACACTTTAATATTCCATCTTACATTATAATTATTTTAATTAATGTTAGATATTTTATTAATGCCTTCACATGGCCTGAAAGTGTGCAATACAACACAGCCATTTGGCTATTAATAGTCCTTTACTTTTGGCAACTACCAATTTGAAATTAAAATAACCAAACATGGAACTCTGAAGTTTTGCGTGAACAAAAGCCTGTTTTTTTTGAGAAGACATACAGGCAATGCATACAAAAAGCATACAAAACAATTTTAACACAGAAATTATATATACCATACCTAATAGTTGTGCTACCAATTTCATATAATATCAAGGTGCAATTTAATGAGGTTCCACTGAACTCTACGTCTGCAAGGTGACCGGGTTGTCCCTGGAACTCTCTCTCTGCTATAACTATAAAATGTCTATGATGTGACTGTGATATAACTGAAACAGCTGCAGTCTTTGATCATATGCTGGCAGTTTATGTACAGATGCAGAATGTGTAATAAGGGCACACTTTATTAACTTGACTGATGTTCTGTTATTTTACTGGTTTCAAAAGCCAAAGGAGACTAGGCTCCACCATGTTACCCTGAGAATAATTTATTGTTGCAGCTATTCAAAATGAAATACCTATCATTAATGTCTAACTAATTGATTATCATAAGCAAGACGCATACATTGGCCTCAGTTGATCTGACATTTGCTATGATCTTTAGAGCTGGTGCTATAGCTAGAACTATTATTTTGAATTAGCACAAAACACATTTTAACTACAGTTTAAAACAGCTGCCAACACTCTGAATGTATGCATATGTTTTCTGTTAATAGATATTTCCACATATATACAGTCTAGTGAAATTTACAGTGAGCTTTTATCATTTAATAAGTATAAAAATACACAAATTCTGCAGGAATGATAATAAAGTTAGACTTTGACAGACCAGTGGCTATATTATTTTGTACAGAAGCATCTTTGTTCTCCTTAAGTTAAAACATTTTGGTTCTACCAAACTGTTTGGACTTTAAACAACTCAGCTTTGTCAAGGTAGCCAAATCAGCGTGCATATTCTTTCCATGTACCCAGCAATAAAGGGAAAACTTTACTTAATGGATGTTATGTCTCCATACATGCAATATGGAAATCACAGTAACATTAAAAATTATAGGTAAATATAAAAGTTTGCAATGGGTTACCCCATTTGCATAAGAAAGTGTTACGTCACAAAGAAGATGAAATTACATTCTCATAACAGATCTCCTAACAGTTTCACACTAATCGTAAGAGTATGAAGTTATTCTAGATATGAAGAACACTTAGAACAGCCACTTGTCTTATACTTTATTCTTTATTTCCCATTTTTTTTCCCCTAGCCTCCACTTATATCTCTGTACTCTTAACTCTAAACTTAAAGTTTTGTTTCATTTTGTCCTCTTATTTTTATTGGAAGAAATCCAAAGGCCTGGACTCTAAGTCACTCGGCTCCCATACTCCCAGTTTGCTTTCTTCTGTAGTCTTGCACAGGAAATACACATTTTCATAACCTTGTTGGACACAAAGAGGATGTGGCAAAGTCTTTGTCCTGCTTTGATGGGACCTCTCTCTCTGTCCAGCACCTGCCCTGTGCAATCCTGGTTTTAGTTTTCCTTTCAGTCCCTTTCTCTATAGCCTTTGTGCTGCAGTTGAGGAGTAAAACATCTCAGAAGTGAAACAGCCCCCAGTCCTCACACGTGCACACACACACACACACACGTATGTGTAAGTTTTTTTCCGATAGATCCATTCACTTTTCATCTAGATACAAACAGCTAGATCTCTTTCTATTCCAGATTCAAGGGTATGTCAACAAGCACTTATACTTTAATCTTCTCCAGTATGGATATTCCCCAAGGAAGTGTAGTTCCTCTAGCCTTCAAGCTTAGCACCGCCAATTAAACCATTGGCTCCTTTTTAGAATCCTAAAATATCATCTCTGAAATATGTTCAGGTTTTTTTTTTTTCCCCACACCCTGAATGCTTCCCATTTCTGGAAAAGAGTATAGATACCAGGTAAATGTAAAATATCAACACTGAAATTGGACAGATTTCTTTCATGACGCCTATTTCAAGAGCTCCATTTTCACTGAAATTTGTTATGTCACCAGAAATTAAAGTTATAAATAAGGAATAAATAAGTTCATGTTAAAGTGTTCTAAGTTATCCAGACAGCCAAACAAAAACATGGTCAGACAAAAACTAATTTCTGAGACCACATCAGTTACTATTGTACCCTGGATTAATGTTTAAAACATAGATAAATCTTCATGTAGGCATATGTTTGGCCTCATTTCCAGTTTTTTTTTTTCCTTGACTGCTTCTAGTACTTCCCATATACCATTTGCAATGTAATTCCTCTGCCAAATATCTCTCTGATACATTCCAGTGCCTTTTGCTCCTCTCCATCCACCATGTTCTTATCAGTATTTTATTGTTTCAATGGACTTTAGCTCAGATGAGAATACTGGACTTTATTCAATGACTTCAGTGACTTCATCTTAACTGACTCCAAAATAATATGGAGTTAAATTAAATGCAAAGTAAAGTTCATTATTGAAGTACTAAACTGAATCCTAGAAATAAATGATTGCTTAATAAATACTATAAAATCTCTGCTTCCAAACGTGGGTCAAAATTAAGAGAACATTTACAGATAAAACACCACTCACACAGTGAAATATCTCATTTTAATACCAAACAACTTCTGTTCAGAAAGTATATATTGCTGTGCTACACTATTTGCAATCCAAAGCATTGCCCACTGACTTGTAAGGTATTCTTGGTTTTGAATAGTGAATACTGTGTCATTATTCAACTGTACATCACTGAATTAAAAATGCTAATTTTCATAGTAAAGCAAATGTTACATCTAAAACCTGAAGATAAGAGTTGACACCGATGGTAATAAATGTTCAATAGTTTTGCAAGATTTCCCCCCTCAGGAAAAAAAAGATGACAGCAAAATAACTTTTCTTATGCTGGTCTGTTCTCCTACCTTTTCTGATGAGTTGGCTGCAGAAAAATGTATGAATGGAAAACTCAATTAGTGTAATTTATGTATCCTTGGATGTCAATCATTACTGTCGAGAGGTGGGACTTTCAGGATCTCTGTGCATTAATTAAGAGCTCATCTCAGAAGAGTAGTCATTACACCTAAGGACCAAAAAAAAAAAAAAGTTTTAATTAGAGTCTAGAAGACAGTATGTCATCTACTTATAAAAGTAGTTCTTTAGTTGAAAAATGAACAGCTATGGGACATTATTAGTAACAATGTAACGGGCACAACTCTTGCTTGTACTTAACTTCAGAATATAAAAGTATTTTTGTGTATATGTCTTCCTGGAAAAACTGGACAAGTTCTGTAATACTGTGTGGACACCACTCAAATTTCAGCCAGGTTGTATGGATGCCAACATGATTATTAGACCCTCGTCAAATTACTGATGCTGAGCTGATGCTGAGGGAAGGCTATTACACAGCTGAAGTTAGATTGTATTTCTCTCTCATAGCCAGTTTTTTGTTCCAGCCTATGTTCTGACTGCATATGCAATAGCCAAAACAATGCAAGCTCAGCAAAAGGGGGCAAATGGGCTCATACAATGCATCAGTTTCCTTCACTGAGTGATACAATATGTAGGCAGTTGTTGGCTGGCCTTAGACATGTCAAGGCTCAGGAGAGGCTAAAAACTAGCTGGGCTAACTGATGTCAGCTGCCCCACAGCGCTTTGCTCATGGCATGACTTATCTGAGGACAAGCAAATATTCTGCCTAGGACTCCCTAGGGAAATAATGTATAAATAATTGATTATATCATTTATAAATTAAAGGAAGGAAAACAAATTTAAAAAGCTAGTCTGGAAAATAAACATGTCAGCTAATAACTCAGGCGTGAAAAGGGGTAAAATTTGGAGAAGTAAGTTTACATTCTAGAGAACAAGAAACAACTTGTTTGTCAATGGGTCAAATAAGAAATATAATGAACTAAAAAAACCCCAAAACAATAAACAGATTGCTCTAGGAAGGATTAGACAAGAGAAAAAAAACCACAAAATGTCAAGTTCCAATATGGAAATAGAAAAGAATAAATACTCCTAAAAATGGGATTTCAGTGTTCCAAATATTGTGGTTTATTGAAGGACTGAAGCTAATATATACATTACATGATATAGTTAATAATAATTGTAAAGGTTATTGCACAGAAATAGAGCAAAATGGGAAGGCATGTCAAATAGAAGAAAAGATTTACTATGCATCCTAGAATAGCAGAACAAGTGTTATGACCTTCATTGCAACTATATTTCATGGTCCTTTACGAAGGTATTTGTAAATACCTTTAAGAGACAGATATTTTTCTCAAATACTTGTTTGAGAAACACATGCTATAAATTTCCTACCTAATCAATATACCAGAGGGGTAATGAAAAAAAGCAGCAAATATAACAACAAAAAAAAGGTGTAGCTATTGCTGGTAGATTGTTTAAATTGCTTTCTTCATAATAACAGCGTGTGATGAAACTAATACTATAGTGAAGGAGCAATCAGTCTTTTAAAGACATTCAGAAAAATGTGGACAATTATTTATGTCAATGTAATCCAGAAAATTTGTGTTAATGTCATTGATAAATATCTCTAATAATTTTTGTCCAAATGCTTTCTCACTTATTGTTCCAGCCAGGAATTGTTTGCTATACAATAGACATAGAAGCACTCTCCAGAATTTGCTGACTAGGAATACTACTGTGTTTACTAGAAGATTTTAGTGAGTAGATGGAATACCAGACCATCAAATAGGATGGCAGTACACAGCAATACATCCTTGAGAATGCTAGTACTGAAACTTGTATTTTAAAAGTTCAACTTTTATTCTGTGAATCATTACTGAGGTATTACAGTACAAAATAGAATAGATCCTACTGCTATGGATATATGCCTATTACTAAATCTGATATCTACTTCTCTGTAGACCTAAGTTATTTCTCAAATGATGATAGATTTCAGGAAAGGACATGTTTAATACTGGCCAGTACCATGGGTAGGTGTTTTTAAATGGAAAGGGAAAGGAATTTTTCCAGGGTTTGTCACTTGTATTCTCTTAACTGAAGCAAAGTACTGAGTCTTGCTATCTGCAGTCTCCTGATAGTCATATTTAGCACATTTTGTGTCAGCTGCTTCTCTTGATTAAGAGGATGGCAGAGATAATAGACACACTAAACTCCAGAACAGACAGAGAATCTTTGTTCCTCTAAACAATGATATGAATTTTATAACAGTTTAATTTGCTGTTATTCACAAGGGACAATGTCAAGAACTGAACCAGAGGACCGCTAGCAAAATGGGATTGCATGTTAGCAGCATGGTGCCTTCTCAGTCCTTTACTTCATGTTTCCTAGTTTGCCTCTTCTGAACTCACACTCCAGTATGCTGCTTTGGAAGCCAGCCATAAAAGAGGCTAACTCAGACAATAAAATCTGGATGATCTACTGAACTGTGACTGAGATTTGTGACCTGCCTTAAAGTGAATCAGATTCAACAACAAGACTTCTTACAAGCAGCTCTCACCAAGAGCCTGGCAGAATGTCAATACAGTTGTACTAAATATTCGACACAAAACTTGCTGAGAACCACATGGTATCATGTATTATCATTAAAATAACTTCTAAAGCTAGATGAATTCACATGAAAAGGATAATGAAAAACAGCAATTCCAAAATGTTTCTTAACAATGAAGAGCACGATATAGCATGATATAGCAATTAAATTATATTGCACAGACAATCAGAAACACGACTAAAATTACTTCAGGCACTCTCTTGGCCAACTTTGAACCCTTTATTGAAGGTTGAAAGTTTGAAGCCTTGTCCAAAATTTCATCTATGGTCAACAGAGAAAGCGAAAACCAAAAAATTTGGTTTTTTTCCTGCTGTACCTCTTTTTTTTTTTTTGCTTTCCTCAGAAAGAGCTCAGAACAATTATAAAATTTTGATCCATGTGTTATTTCCTCTGGTTAAACTAACAGTTCAATAAAATTTCTGAGAGTTTCCTACAAGAAGTAAACTTTGGTGTGTGGTCAGGGCTGAGGAACCTACAGCATACATACTTGCCATTCAATCTAGAAAGAGACTGTGGTTTGGAATGTGAGGACCATAGTCTATTCTTTGTAAACTGATGAACCATTAAACTGATTACTCTTGAAAAACCCTGTAAGAATCTAAAATTAAAGCTGAATATCAGTATGCTCATGCAAGGGGTGGAAATAAGCCAATAAACATAATACCTAGCTTTTAACCCCTATTAACATTTGTAATTTTCAGCAGAAACTGCTGAAATGGTAGTGATGTCAGATAAATATACAAGAGCTATAGAGAAGTGTATAAGATGACACTGGAAAATATAGAAGTATAAAGAAAAATGAATGTAAATTTAAATGAAATTTAGTAATAGCAAACCAAAACACGCAGCAATTTCTCCATAGCCAGAACTATCTAAGGATCAAGCCCTCTTCCTGAAATCTGTCCATTTATCATACAGCATTGGAGTCACTTTGAAAATGAATCCATTGTAGTCAGCAACACCCAGATTGTGAATGGAAGTTATTAATCAGACAGCAGTACCGCAATGTTTTCTACTGTCAAGACAACAAGCACTGCTGACTCTAATGAATAAGTGAAGAGTTTGTTTCAAATTAGGATGCACCTGTATGTGATAACTTTGGTTTCAGCATTTTGCTGCCTCATTTTGCTGCCCAATTAGCCCTTCCATTTGTCAACTTTTTCTTAACTTTCTTAATCTCAATTTCTATATTACTTTGTAGGATCACAGCAGAAACATGACAAAAGAAATTATATAAAAAATTGTATTTTCTTCATTATCAACTGGGAAATTTTGGGGTTTTTTTGATTACATCATTACATTGTTAAGAATTGAAGAAGTTAAGAACATTATGGCATATCATTATAATATAAAAATGTTTATTAATTCTGGGGGACAAAGGAGATATCCATAACATTTTATAAATACTTTGTGTTCTTCAGTCTGGCTGACTGGTATCATTCTGGCTAGCTGGATAAAACTTGCTAGCAAAACCAATTATCACAGATAAGTTACAATATAGAAATACCAAGACTTATTAGGAAAGACTTAGAATAACTACTAATTGAGAAATTTCTATCTGTCTGACTTCAGCTGGATTAACAGGCTTCTTTTTCTTTTTGAAAAAATAATAATCTACGCTGCAAGTAGCAAGTTTTCCCCCCACCCCACCCCCCCCCCCCCAAAAAAAAAAAAAAAAATGCCCCACCTATCCTCTTCTTTTTCTTGCTGGCAAAGTATATACTCAAGCTTTGCAGTTAAGGGTATATATGTGAAACCACCTGATCATGGGATGATCTGTGGGACAAAAACTAAATTACAACCGAAAGAACAGATGTGGATTGAGATGCAGCCTTGCCCTACACAACCCCTTCTCCTGTAGGACACAAAAGCTGTATTAAAGGACTTTTTTTTTTTCATTTTCAGAAATCTGAATAATCATTATATTTATTTTTCTACTGCTGTTTCTTTGAATAGTCTTTAATATAGTGTACCCTTGGCATGCTCCCTAAATGTCATAATGGGGAAAATAAACAACAGGTATAATTTCTTTTCTGAGAAGCAGACAGGTAGATTGAGATATATCATGTACTACACTGACAGTCTACAATGTGTGCAAGTGAAACCAACACTGGAATTAATTCCAGTTCCTTTGTTTTTCCCTTTATGACCTCTCTGCTGACAGCCTTAAAATCCTCTTAACTTTGCATATGTAGAATATGAGTGACCAGGACATATTTGCTACCCTGCAAAAGACCTGCCTGTTACCTGTTCTCCACATTAACTCTGCTTCACTGCAAAAACCTTCTGTGCCAGCATTTTGGTCTACAATCATAAGGTTGCTGCAGCCTCAACTATAAACTCAAAAGAGTAGCTCTTTCTATGGCTATCTGTTCTTTCTTGATAAACTTGGCACATTGAACACATTTCTCTGTAACACCAGGTTTTTGTGGGCTGCAGCATATGGGGCTTAATAACATAGCATCAGATTGCAATTCTTAGCCTAGCCTTTCCTGTTCTGTTTCAAATAATAAAGGTAATTTCTGTTACCTACCTTCAGTGGCTCTCACAGACAAAAAAAAAAAAAAAACAACTTTATAAAAGATCATTTTCTAACAAATGAGCGAACCTTCAATACAAATATGATGTCTCCAAACATAAATTCCACCCTCTGCTTCCCCCTCCTTTAGATTTAAGGAGGCAGTTTATCTGAGCAAATAGATTAAAACTGACATGTTTCCTAGCTTTATAATCAAGGAGAAGATCAAGCAAGGCCACCACAGTTTTTCTGGGCTACTACTTAGCACCCTTGAATCATTTCACCTGCTGTTGGAGCAATGCCTTAACAACAGTAAGCCAGAAAATAGTAATAAATTAGCACTTCCCCACTTGGGTTGGCTGGCTGATGTATCAAGGGGAGGAAAGTAAAGATTTCGTTAGTCACTTTTCTTCACCAGTAAATATGAGTCAGGGCAGGGTAATACCCTTTGAGTCTTTCTGGACAGCAAAAAGAAAAAAAGCTAGACTTTGCAATAGGGCCACTTATTGCAAAGTTGTGATATCTCACTGGACATTGGGATGTTGGGGAAGATGTGAGCATCTTTTTCCCATGCTCGCCAGCTGATTTAACTTGCTGGAGGAATGAACCTGCCCCTAGGAGATTTTTTTCCCAAGTTGCAGGCTGTAATCCAGTTCTCTCTGCATCTTTAGGAGTGTATGCCCATCTCCCTTTCTGTGCCCCATTCCTCCCTCATGTATTCCCTTTCTGGAATCTATGGAAATTCTGCCCCCTTACTCCTGTTTTTTTTTAGTAGGTTTGTTCCACCCACTAGGGGAAGCCAGGAAGAAACTGTCCTGCTTCTCTCCCTGCTACTGCAAAGAGACAAATTATTTATTTAAGTAGCAGGTCTGGATGGTGGGGTGATTGGACAGGCTGGGGCAAAACCATGTGATAAAGAGCAGGGCACGAGAGTAATATTACAAGTGTTGTAGTACTGTGGTTGTATCAGGCTCTAATGATTTAGAATTGTAGTATTAATGTATAACTGTAATGGGTGCTATAAAATCATGTTCAGTTGGGAAAAATTAAACTGTTGCTTGTCTATACCAGCTGGGAGAATTAAAAAACAGACAAGCCTTTACTAATTCCTGTGGATTTTTGAGCAACCTGATACATTACTAAGAAGGACTAGCTCATTACAAGATCTATATTACAGTTTGTGGAGTGAGACCTATAAAATCTAGACAGAAAAATGATTAGTGGCAATAAATTAATTTTCAAAACTGGAAAAAAAAATATGTTGCCTTTTTTTTTAATGAATCTGGAGTTATGAAGAAGTTTGTGCTTATTTTAGCCATTTTTCACCTGAATGTTGAACCTGGGGGAAAATTCTGTATTTTCATAATGTGCAGAATTGTACATGGCAGTTTTACTGCGAGCCTTTATGACTAGTCTAGAAAATGCTGATTAAATCTCCCTCGATTTTAAAAAATACCTTAGTTGAAATACTTTACCAGAATTAAGTTTAGGGTTTTTTTTTTCCCCCTCATCTGCTTGAACTGAGTACTGCAGGAACTTGAATACATTGGCACACGGCCCTCCAGCAGTACTGTGTCCTCCTCTGGCTGTAGAAGAAGTATCCTTCAGCGAACCACAACATATTCCTTTTCCCCAGCAATAGTGAAACCTGAAACATTTGAGGAAAGTTGTTGCTACTGTCATCTACTCATGTACATTAATGCCACAAAGCTTGGCAGTAGTATTTCATTGGCAAACTAGTAGCAAATTTAGTGCTTTTTTTTTTTTTTTTAATTAAATTACTTCAATAACCAGAAATATGCTTTGTTTACTTCCTATTGTTGATAAACGTGGTGAGAGCCCAAAGTCAAACTGGAACTTGTTAACTCTATGTCTTTTTAGCATCAGTGCTTAGTGGAAAAGATTTTTCTGAAGGCTTGGAAAAGTAGACAAAATAGTCATCAAGATAATCGTATAAAAGTCTTCAAGTTGAAAGTAGCAGTCGTTTTTACACCAGTCAAGTACCACACTTCTGGTTCAGAGGCTACCCCAGCTTTATGAGTCATGATTAAAGATCACATCACTACGATTGCTGTTGCAAAGTAGTCACGTGAACAGAAAATATTCAATAGAAAGTCAATGTTTCTTTTCTGTGTGCTATTTTTTTTATATTTGTCTGTGTCTAGACAATGTAGTTAAACATCTCGTTCACACTACAGATTTAAAACACAGTGATTCGAATGATGATGGTGAAATTGCCCTTTTAGCTAAGCAATGATCTGTAAGAGTATCTGCTCCTTCTGATCATTGGAGTCTAATTTGTAAACTGTCTTCTTGGCGAATCAAAATAAAAATAGCCTAATAGGGAGTTCAGTCTAACTAAAACAAAGCAACAGCAGCATCCTTGTAGACCAGAAGAGTAAAATAAAAAAATAAATTAAATGCATGCAACATTCAGCTTTTTATT
This sequence comes from Platalea leucorodia, assembly GCF_965183815.1. Taxonomy (NCBI): domain Eukaryota; kingdom Metazoa; phylum Chordata; class Aves; order Pelecaniformes; family Threskiornithidae; genus Platalea; species Platalea leucorodia. The sequence goes on along the minus strand of NC_138828.1, from coordinate 49,259,899 downwards.
TGCATCTGTTAAAAAGTTTAAAGCAATAATGAAATAAAACTTATCTTTGATTGTCTTTACCCTATGGCTCACAGCAAGTGTGAGAATGTCTTTCAGTGTGCATGATACTCATGCTTCTGCTCACTGTACGTAACTAAGGAGAGTGATATCCATACTAAACTTTCTGTTGCTAATTCTAATAGGCTGGCTTGATTTCTACTTAAAAATACCTATGCACATATTTGTTGTTACAGTTCCTCTTATTCAATCACTATCTAAGTCAACAGAGCGATCTTCATCAAGACAGCTTGTATTTATCACACTTCATGTACTTAAATCATATGTCACCCAATTAAGTAAAGTCCAAGGAAATTCTTGATTGATTCTGAAGTTAACCATATGGTTAGCTAGCAAGTCAGCAGAAACTAAATTAATTACCAAATTCACTTTTATGTAATTATTATTAAATACTATTGTTTTCATGTTTGTTTTCTGTAGTCTTTGGTTGGCTTAAAATGGCAATGGTAATTTACTGGTCACTGTTTGTAGTCTAACCAAAGCACACCAACATGTTGAAAAAGGGCACAAACCCCAAAATAGCTCAGAGAGATTCTTTTCTGACAGCTAGAGTGAAATAAAGCATGACTATGACATTATGTCATCCTGTATCTTTTATTGAAACTCTAAGAAGTGAAACCAAGCTGTTCCTCACTTCTTGTCCCTTTCCACCAGAATAAGGATAAGGGCAGGGAAAAAATAAACCTAAGGTTTTTCATAAGAACCCCAAACCACTTCTACTCACTTTTCTCGTACAAACAGGAAAAGCTCAAACCAAACTAAAACAAAATTCAGAGAGTATTCCTACTGTTGTAAAAGCAAACTCTCAGTAAAGAGATTCTTCTTTCTTGGGCATCTGCTTTTTGATGTATTCTACATTTGCATGATCATATACTGTTTTTCCACAGCTCTTCTGCCTCACTAAGCAAGGAATGTGCTCTCGGCAGGAATGAGGATCACTTAGTGAAGGGCGCTGTCACTTATAAGACCCCTCTCATATTTCTGGTGGAAGCTGCAAAACGTGTAATAAGGAAAGCGGATGTTATCAGAAGGGCTTTTTTAATTAATTAAACTATTGCCATGTAGAAATGGATTCCAGATCCTATCATAGACTTCCTAGAGGATACTGCACATTCCCTAAAATGTATTTCTCACAGCTGGTACCAAGTGGTGTATTCCCTGTTTCTGGGGCCTTTGAGCCAATAGAGATTTTGTCATCTATTTGAAGAATGATGAACATTCACATCTTCAAACATTAATGTGGCTGTAATAGTAAGCTGTATCATGAGCATATAAAGACCTATATGATGCTGATTTTCCCCCCAAATAGGGGTCAGCATCTTAAATTGTCTACTCAGATCAGTCGATTCTTTTACTTTAGTGCCTGTGCTTTATCAACACTGAGGATTTTAGGCTTAGCCTTGTAATAATATAACTGTCTGGATTTCTGACTCTCACTGAAGTTTTTAACCCCAAGGTAGGTGCTTAAAATTCTCAGATGAATATTTTTATCTGTGAGGTAGGTAAAAGGGAAGCATTACCTTCTCACTAGTTTGCATATGAACAGACAGAGTCTTAACACTGATCTGTAAATCCAGATAGAGTATATGTGCTGCTAGCACAAGAGCATGATCTAGGTATTGAAATGTCAAGGTCTTATGGGGCCAGTTTCCTGCGCAAGGCCATCAGAATCAAAGTAGCAGCACACGTACTCGGCCACATGGGCACAGAGAAGACCTTATTCATAAAACCATAGGGAACTTGAGAACTTTTAAGCATTGCAGTTTCTGGAGTAAGTGTGAAGAATCTATACTAGGATTCCTTGCAAATCTTTCGCTTTGCTCCCTGAGTCTTTCACCCAGCCCATCCATCTGTGCCAGCCCCAATGAAACATATGGATAATAATCTCCTACCCCATAGGTGGGTTTTGAAATTAAATTAATAATAATGTGTGAAACTCATACAATAGTGGCGAGTACCACATGAAAGCTCTGGCAGAAAGTAATAACTATACTGAGTACAGACTTGGAACTGTGCACAGTCAAAAATGCCTTGGGCCACTCTTTGTGCCAGGATGATCCAACAAAATATCAAAAAGCTGTTTGGTCATCCCAGCCCGCTCCTGTGGTCTGAATAAGGAAGGATCTGGAAACAATAGTAAGAATCATGTAGCTAAGGACTGCAGCATGCGATATGTAGAAAGCATCTAGCTAAAATTTACATGGACAAAATTAATTCCGGTATTTGTAACTCCTGATCACTTGATTTTGGAACTGTAAAGTTCTTTCGTTGGATATTTTTATCTAATAGATAGATTATGTTGGGTGTTTTTAACACACAGGACCTCACTAGGTGGTGTACAGGAGCTTTATGGGAAAGGGTACAGTCAAGAAACAATTTAGCAAAGAACTTAAAATATCTCATATATAGCTCATGAGCAACAACTTTTTTCATGAGACTTCTCAATACCGCAACTTCAGTTTATGTATGTTTAAGCAAGTTAATAACTGAAGCCTGAAAAAGAGCCCTTCCCTAGTACACTGTTGTTTTTTTTTTTTCTGGGGCTGCTTATACTGAGAGAAAGCAAGAGATGCGAGTAGAAGAAGGAAATGGAAAGAGAGACTATTCATATTTTGCTGTGTACTTAAGCAAACAAACAAATCCCTTGGATCAAAAAGTAAAATCCAGAAATAATCAGAAATGATCTTTTGGAATGCAGGAAATGGAACACAAGATGACAAGTAAAAAGATGTGCTTTAAAAAGCATTTTATAATCAAATATACAGTTTCAGCAGAATAAGTAACACTACAACTGTATTTCAGGGGTTGGATCTAAATGCAAGTATATTTACATTCCAAATAAACCCAAATAAGAATAAATATTAAAAAAAATTGCAAAAAGTTTGTGCAATACTACTCACACTTCATAACTATGTGAATCAGGGACCTACAGAAACTTCTAATTTAATTTCTGGCTCTGAATTTCCTTAGTCTTGGGGATGCAAATTTGGACAGACACTTTTGATTATTATATAAAATTAGGCTATAAAAAGAAAAGTTTTATTTCTGGTTGATCCCCTTAACAAAATAATGACTTCTATTTTTTTGATTATAATGAAAAAGAGGGAAAGCGCAAATGACATGGAAACATAGCAGTTGGGTAAAACAGTAACAACATTGCTGTTTGTGCCAAATAATTTGAACTGAGCCTTTGTGTTTTTCTTTTTTTTTTTTTTTTTTTAATAAATTAGAATAGCAGCAACATCAGGAGAAGCATGAGATTTTTTTTGGAGAAAAAAAGAGCTTCTCTTGATTTACCTGACATTTGATGCTATTCTTTTACCTGCTTGTACAAAACAGAATTTTACACAACTATGTTGTTTGTCTGTCATAGCACCCAGCATTCTGCTATGACTACAAAGGTAGCTGGGGGCTATCTGGATTTTGCGGAGCTTCCTTTGGCATGTGATCTATGCAGTACAGAAACATTAGGATTTGTAGGTTTTGAAAATACTATTTACATTTATGATGTTACATGTTAAATGTTAACAGACAGACATTACATTTTGTTTGAAAGAAAAACAAAAGATGACACATTGGATGCACCTAAAACAGAATAAAGGCAAATGTGCAGTAAAATCCCCCGTGTAAAATATGCATAAAAGAGGAATGAATGCAACAAAGAACCAGCCATGTTAACTGGTGTCTGCTGTCCTAAGCAGGCCTGTCCTTGAGCTTTCAGGATGTCACCTGCAGAAGACAGCAGGGGGGACTTACACTATTTCAGATGCAGCAGTGGACAGTGTTGTGGTGTCATGTCTCACAGACAGCACTTACTCATGCTCCCCAATTGCCATTTAGATTGTATAGCATACTCCTTAGTCTACAGTCAGCTAGCAGAAGTTGCAAGTGGAATCATAACTAATTTCTAGCTGTTTCCATTCACTCTGGGTACAGCCCTGTACGTATTCCTACAGGTTCCAGCTCTCGAATTAAAGCTACACAAGAAGAAAGAGAAATCCCTGACCCTTCCTGTGTTCTGAGAAGCTGCATAAGTGCAAATAAAAAAAAAAATATTTTAAAATAATTTCTGTTTTTGAGAACTGGCAGTAGTGCTGTTTCAATCAAACACATACAGGCTTTTACTCACTAGTCAGTGTAGTTCAAACCCATTATACGTCAGATCCCACTTCAGCTCATACACGCTTATTGAGTTGTACAGCATCTGGTTGGCACCACTGAATAAAACTGGGTATCACACAGATTTGAGAGTTATTTGATGGTCAAAATTTTTATATCTTATTTTTAAAAGGGACATAATACTTAAGTACTTTTGAACTAACCTGGTAAGTGGCTAAAAATTAATGAAGAAATCAGAGTTCTGTCAGGGTTCCTTTCTTGCTCTGCACACCACCAGGATATCAGGGCATGATGAATAAATGTAATCTTGCCCTTGCAAAGGAGAGTAGTTCAAAGCACATTGGAAAGTGCTGCTCATATTCAAAATTCACCCTGCAGACTGTTTTTTGTATTGGCTGTTCTGGCTTCATTGGCTGAGATGAAATCAGAAGGCCATTTACTGCCATTTGATTAAGGATAATCAAGTATGTTAAATTTGACTTTGATAATATCTAATTCATGAAGAAATCTATCTATTTAATTTACCAAAGACCAGATCTGTTTATCAAAACAGTGTTTTGGTAGCCTTTATAAATTATGTTCTTTAAGTACATCCAGTTTTGCAAGACTGACTACTTCAGTATTGTCCCTCTAATTTTTTAGCTTATTTTAAGTGATATCCACAGTAATAGAATCTGTCCTACAATGGTAGCTAAGGTGATACTATTCTTGTCTTTTTTAATTATTAGAGGTCTTTTAAGTTGTGCTGAGAAAGACTACAAGGATATTCAGTGCAGAATGTTACAAGACGGAAAGGTATAGAATCAAAGACTTGCCTGCAGGCACCAAGGCCCCTTGTTACAGCAGTTCTTTTTACTTGCACAATTAGAATACTTGTTTGAGCCTGATAAAATTTCAGTGCATATCGCATTTATTTCTATTTTATATTTATATCCTGTGACAGGACTATTCATATGGAATGCACAGGGCTAATTTACTCATGTCCTAATATGGGTAAGTTGGTTGATATTTCTTGTGATAAACCTTTGTGCATTAAAATTCTTCCCCTTGCATAGGATTATAATTATTCCAATGAGAGAGGACATTGCTAGGATCTTTTGACATAGCAAGCATCTTATTGTCTTTAAGTGTCCTGTCAGGAAAAAAAAAAAAAATCATTTTAAGGTGGAAAGGGATGAGAGAGATAAACAAAGAAAACACTGAACACATTCACATTAAGCTTAAACTTTCTCACCTTCTGCAAAGCACTATATCTGCATATAATAAAATAAGACTTTGTTCTTCATACAGTAGTTTTCAGTTATCTGAAAATACATGTTCCAGTAGCATGTTCAAAAAAGAATATAATAGTAAATTTCTGTTAAAGTTAAAAGAATTCTATCAGAGTAAAGAAGCAAGGAAACAAAAGAAGCTGTACATTGCTAGTATGTGGTGTCATTAGCTGTGGCAGGTCTTTCATTGTCATAGACAAGATGACAGAAGCTACGTATATCAGTTTTGTGGACTATTGATACACCAAAGTCATTAGGACTCTTGAGCTTGATTAAAAAAAATAAATCTCATTAATGAATTCTCAATTTTTAGGCAGAAACCATATCCTAAAGCAATTTTGACCTAAGTCTGTGATGTATAAGTGAATTAAATCTACGTAAAAGAAAAACTGGGAAATCCCTTTAGGAGAGGAAACACCAGGGTAATGTAGAACAAGCTATGATGGACATACCTGTTTTTTACTTCTCTGTGTGCAGGAGCTGTGATAGAAGAAGGTGGCATTTCTGCTCTTTTGATTATAGAGTGGTTCAAAAAGCAATTTCAAGTAGAAAAATGTTAAAGCAACCTAGTGTTGTTACAGTCTGGTAGTTACCTAAAGTTGTTAAATTTCCAGGTTTATGTAATGTTCTAGCAACTGCAGTGACACAAGGTAATGAATTCATGCAGGTGGGCCTGGAATTTTTGGAAGTATGTGGTAGAAGCAATATGTGAACATCAGAGGATGCGTAGTAAAGATTCCTGAAGATGGCTACAAAGGTTTTTTCTTCTGCTTAGGTCACTCGTATATACAACGTGTATCTTTCTATTAAGAGACAGTCAGAATGCACAGAAGAGATGAGCATAACATGAAAAAGATGAGCATTTTTCTTTGAACCTCAGAGACTGGGATGCACAAAAGAAAGTCATGTTGGCAGGGAGAATAGGCTGGGATGATAGGCTGGGGGAAGGGAGCATCCAAATTGCACTATCCTTTTTAGACAATACTCTACACAGCATCAGGGGGGAACTAACTCCTGAAAAATAGATTCTACTATGGAAGAAGGCAGAGGTGTGAACACAAGTGAACTGAAAGAAGTATGAAAAACTACAGAGGAACCAGAAACCAAGAAGTTGTAACCCCTGCAGATTTCAGAGATAGGATCTGTTATTGAGATATAATCTTCATTACCTAAGGGGAGAATCTGAAAGCAGTGCCCCACACAGGGTGAATGTTCCAGAGTCTTCTGAGCTGTCTTTTAGACACTTTTACGAGGAAAACTTTGATAGGCTCTTGGTGTCCTAGCCAAAGCTGTTACCGCAACCACTGAAATAATGAAACCCACTTTATAATCTGTAGTTTACAGAGATAAAAGCAAAACAGTTTTCTGTGGTAACGTATTTGCATATATACTTACTTCTTAGATTATTCTTGTGCTTCTTGTATGTGATCCAGCAAGATACCCAACAAAATAATTGTAAGAATGCTGGTGCCTGCATAAATTCCTATTTACTTAGAAGTCAGCAGGCAACCTCCAGATTCAAATTGACACATCCCTGAACACATGATGTGTGTTCAGGGATCAGAATCAAATCAAAGCTCTAAGTCGCAGTATCAGAAATGGCTAAACAAGCCAAGTCTGTTTATCCACCAAAGTTACGAAGAATGTGTGCTAATAATCCAAAACTGAAAGAAACACCATAGAAAATAGATTTTGTTTGGAGGGAAAAGAAATTTTTACATAATGTTATATTGTTTGCTGATGGAAAGCTACTTATTGTATAATTCTGATGTTTATACAGTGTGGCTTTATACTTCTGCAGTTGTCTTTTTAATAGGCTTTAAATGAATAAAATATACTTTGCCACTACAGCACAGTGAAAGCTCCCTAAATCATTATAGCCCTTAGAGAAATCTTAAAGAAAAACTGGATATGCAAGTTCTGTTTTATTTACAGTATAATTAAGGTAATTATTGTAGTTGTTACAGCAGTATACCTTTTGTAATTCCATAGCTGAAGTGAGATCTTGGATAAATAATAGCTATCCAGTGAACTGACTGGAGACATCATTTATTTTTACAAGCTATTGACAACCTTATAATTTACAAGAGAAGCAAAGCCACAAATTAGTTTGCAAAGGACACCAATAAATATTCTAAATAAATAATGTACCCAGGTACAGCTCAGTGGATACTTCTTTTATATAATACTACTAATGCATGTTTCCACATGCATATGCAAAAATCCTTAATTTTTAAAATATTATTCTTACACAAATCCATGTCTTTCTGTTTTTCATTTTTAAATCTAATAAATAACTTCTCCCTTGATCCACTTCTTTGTGTGTGTTTTTAATCACAAAAAGTAATTTTGTATGTTCTTGTGTCATAGAAATATTTTTCTTCTTTCATTTGCCTCTTCTGAAATGACTTTATCTCTACAACTAACACAAACCTGGATTTTTTTCAAGTAAACATGTCCTTAGCATGAAACATATCCCCATATGATTGCAGTGAAATGACATATTTTTAGAGAGAAGCCAAGGTATGAAGGTTTTCAGTGTCTGACAACAACTTACAGAGCACTTGCTATTAACAGTTCATGATTCTAATAGTTATCAACTAGAATAAATGAAAGGTTGCAGTATTTCCCTAGCTCTGGGGAACTGCTGCAACAATACAGCTGATACAGCTCTGGGCTGTCAGTGTATGTTGCTTTTTAATTGAGGGCCATTATAATCCAAAAAGCTTAAAATTCCACCTGATAAATAAACAAGTGAGATGGTTTTATAGAGGAACTTCTATAGTATTCAACTGAATGTTCCTAAAAATGAAGACGCCAGCTGTTCTTTGGGTTGCAGAGAAGGCAACAAAAATGACGATAAAAAAATAAAAATATCATCAGTCTTTTTTCACTGTCCCTATGGAAATGCTTCATTCTCTTTATTAGTTCTTATATTGCTTCTCTGAATACTTGTTAAAATCTTTGATTGTAGCATCTAATGAGAATAGAAATAGAATATTTCATATATTGTTCCCCTTTAAAACAAATGTAGCTATTAAAACGTGATAGAAAAATGTTTGTTTGTTTTTTAGAAAGCATTAGAAAGCATTTTAGAAAGTCTAGGAGATAAGCATAACTCTTTTTATTTTGAACAGGTACTACTTAAGAATCAAAAAAGAGATTTCTGCCTTTTGCTGAATCAAAAACATAAGAACATATTAACCTTGAAATATCATTTTCCAGCCACCATTTTTATCAACACTGTGGTCATTGTTTCCTTCTCTGGACCATATCTTTAAAATTCCCCACTTGGAGGAAAGCAAACTGAATTTCTATTCAAAATGTGTTCAAACACAGAAGCCTTGATAGAAATTGCATTGACTTCTTCAGTTTCTTGCTTTCAACTTCACCAAAAAAGGTTGTAGTCCAAGGATTTATTTTCCAGGCCCTTGACAATTCAGTGCAAATTTGTGTTATCTTTTTAAAAGGAATATCAAGGAGCCTTTTGTGTTTAAAAACGAGTTTTAATTTGATCCTCTAACTTATAAATCTTAATTAATTCATTTTTAGTCTTCTTATGATTTTTCTGCATTTACTAATTAGCATAAGCACAATGAACAAGATTATATCAGTGTATTTATACCCTACCTCTCTTCTTCAGGGCCATCAGCCTAGATAGGGTTGCAACAGTACAATCAGTAAAATCAAACCTAGAATTTCAGTTGTGTATCACAGGGGTTCCTGAATGGTATCTCTGACACTGCTATATCACTAAGTACATTCAGCCACTTTATTTCAGCTTGTACAAATGTCAAGCTGTCTCTGTTGAAGATGTTTTTCCTCTGTTGTTATGGTTTTCCGAGAAAGATTTATCTTATTAGGACATAGGAACAACCCAAATACTGTGCAAACATAATTCCTACTTAAATACATGGATCTCCCAATATGAATGGTTAAAAATTTAAAGAACTATTTAATAAATCCTGAAGATATGGATAAAACTTCCAATTATCCCTTTCTTATTTAAATGGCCACCTGGATATGTAGCATCATTGTCATCCTCAAATTGCATTGAAAATGCAGATCTGTTGCATGCATCCCAACCCTCTTGTTAAGCATTAAAACTATGCCACGCATTTTCTGGCTGAGCACCTATTTGATACTTGGCACCCTCAGATCTCCTTATGCATAATCTCTTCTCATGTCCATTTTTCACTTTCTCAAAATCTTAGTTTTACTTGTGTTTTAAAAATATTCCTTCCTCACTCATCTCAGATAAAAATTGCTTCTGTGGTCAAGGAACAGCACAGAACCTATGCAGTCTATAAAACCTGGCCTAAAGTGTCACTCATATTCCACAGGCCCAGCAACATTTTCATGTACTACCCACTCCTGCATTCCCATCTAAAATGTCATCTGTATCATTATAGCTTTAAATGTCTTTAAAGTTTACCTATTACGTACCCTCAAATTTCACTGTATTGCAGGGACATCAATATGCAAGATTACTTATTGACAAGTAGCATTGTCTGGTTATTCAAGAAGGGGAAGCATGAAATAAAATTTCAATACTGACAGCTGTAGCTTTGAAGGAGAAAAATCCGCACTGCAAAAATGAATTCCAATCATTTATTACAATATTACGTGTTATGTAAGAGTCTTCCAAGGAAAGCTGATCATGCATCCTGCTTCCAAGAGTGGAAGAAGAGCATGTGAACAGGGTGAGCACATTGCAACACTATCTTGTAATATGCTCCCAGCCTTCTGCAAGTTATAACTCAGTGACCTTCCCTAGTTAACACTTTTCTTTCTCAAATTGGTCCAGCTGGTTTTTGAACCATATAAAATTTGAGTATCTAAAACAATCCACGGCAAGAAGTTCCACATAATATAGAATCAATCCTCTGTATTATACTAGTAAAAGGTACTACACTTTTGTAATTTTTATTTGGGATGTGTATCTGGGAAAATGTTCAGCTCTGCAGAACTGTATGCATGTATACAGATATAGAAACTGCAAATAGCACACTGGACTGGGCTGATGTGGCCAGTCCTTACTCATAAGCATTTCAATTTAGATTAAGATGCCTTAAATTAGCCTTAGGAAATGTATTCTGTAAGCCATTTATGAAAGAAAGCACCTTCTAGTTCACCTCCGACCTTCATGCTTCCACATACCATAAAGTCAAAAGCAATAAATGAAAGACAGAACTATGCAGTCAGCTATTGCCTAGTTGTCTATTCAGTTGGAATTTTTTAACCTCGACTACTTCTGAAGAATATTAGGTGAGAATTGCCAGATATCTTCAAAATGTAATACATAAAAAGCAAACCAAAATCCAAACTCTCCAAACTCTTGACCTTTTCTTTTATACTACATAAGATTGTTGTTGATGTAATTCCTCTTAGAAATATGGCATTCTATTTAAAGCCACTCGTGCTGCTTGACCATAGGTTGAAAACTGAAACAGTTCATGAACAATACGGAAAATGTTCTATGCTGCAAAAGATAAACCTTTAACCCCCCACTCCTCCAAATAAAAGCAAAGCACTTTGAAAAATACTGAATTTACCAATTGCTGGGAAGCCAAGAGACATATATTACAAACGACTTGAGAGCCCATTCTTGGTTTTTAGATAGTACTACCTTTCTTATTAAGTGGTGGAGAGAAATGTTGGCAGAGAATATTCTAGTAGCAGATGGTACTTAAGTTGGAATTAAATACTGCAACAGTATCACATTTGGACACCTTTCAAGAATGAATACTTCCATACAAGAAATGACTAAGTAAGCCAGGATTTCTCAGGCTGGAAAAGAGATGACTGAGTGGGAATGTGATAGAAGTTCATAGGCATGGATAGAGACCAATTGTCCAATTTCTTTTCTAATAAAAAAAGTAGAGGTCATCAAATGAAGCTAGCAGGCATTGTGTTCAACGTTTAAAATTAGTGTGTAGGTGAGGGTTACTAAATGCAAAACAGACACGTCTGGCTCCGGAAGTCTGGAGAGACGTAATTTTTGCCATGGCCCAATGTTAGAAAAAGGATAAAGTTTTCAGAAAATAAGGCGCTTAGGGAACGTCAACAAAATCACATCAGGTCAAAATACTGTCATCGTGCTTAGAAATGCCATATTGAGTAAATTGTGTTTTGTGCAGTTCTAAAAAGCTATTTTATGTTTGAATTATTAACGTCAAGCAGTATTTTTGTGTTACAGCTCTATGACTTTAGATTTGTTTAATTCTGTTTCCGATTCTGATTACTCAGATTAAATTAGACTCAAGTCAGAAGTGGTATGTCCCTGCAGAATGTTATCATTTAAACGAAGACTTTTCATAATCATTTATCACTAAGTTCTTCACAGACATTAAGTAATTTTTTCCATTCCCTTGTTACATGTTCTTCAAGTTTAGTTTACACGTTTTTGCATTGTCAATACTTTTGCTTTATCTGAACTATGCCGTACTATTATCCTGAATAATCAATAGTTGACTAAACTCTATTGCAACTTATATCTAAACGTAAGAAGCCTGAGAATATTAATGGTGCTTTTCTAACTTATTTCAAAAGAAATATAGGCACTGCCAGTCACCTTTGAAAACCATATTTTGAAGAAATTGCACTGCTGTAAGTTCTTATTTACTACACATTTGAGATGTGCTTTATGAGTAAGCTTGGGTCCTGAATTTTGTCTGACTTTGCATTAATTTATTTTCTGTAAGTTGCAAGTTAAACCTATTTGAAGAAGCCATGAATAAAACCACTTTCACTACCAGTTCTTCTGCGATGTAGGTGATGGAGCTAAAACATTCATAGTATAACTACAGTTTACTTTGCTGTTGTCTTCAATTCTCTGAACAGGCAGATCAGTAAGATTAAGTTTTTGCACAAATACAGGAATGCAATTCCATTTTGTTAGTAGCAATCAAATTCTGCCTTTTGCCGAGGAACACCAGAGCAAATTCTAAAAATTCTAGCAGCTGCGTTTTTGTGACAGAACAGAATTTGGCCAGGTGTTGAATAAAATTGCATCTTTGGGCCACGCAACAAACGTGTAAGCATCTCTTTCTACGGAATTCCACTGGCGAGTTTCTAAAACTGTTCACCTTTCACTGAAGTTTACAAGGTGCAGATGGAAATGAAGATAAATTCATCCTAGAAATTTCATAGCATAGAGAAGATTCATACAAATAAGTTCTGAGATAAAGGAAAACATGTAAATTCTTTGTTAACTATGCTCTTAATGAAATATTTATTCAATATCATCACAGGCAAACTTACATGGGAACACATTTCCTACCACACATGCCAGTGTTTCATTTAACGTACTTTGTTGTGACCTATGGCAATGCTGAAGCAGCTTAACATTACGAAAACTGATTTATTTCTGGATCAGACAATTTATATAGAATCTAACCTTGCTACGCAGGTAAAAGTACATGCCCTTGGCTATTACTTAGCCTGACCACAGGGCTTTCTGGAAACAGCAAAAGCTTTATAAGTGTCAGCTCATGGCTAAATCAATGTTTATGCATGATGTACCTTTGAATAGCAAACACTTGCTGCCTGCAAGCTAAACAATGTTTTTATCTGTTTGCCTATTTCTGGTCCTTCAACCACAGCACAGGGTGTTGCAAATCGCATTTAGCAACAATTATCTGCCAGAATTTCATGAAGAGGAAAGTAGCATGATTAATGAAAAGTGACACACAGAGATTACTTTGCCATGCTAGTCTCCTTGGTGAACGGGTGACTCTGTTGAACTGAAGCCTGACCTTTGTTACTTTTAACGAGGTCGTCGTGAATGCTAAATGCTTGAAAGATTAGCCACTACAAATGTTCCAGTATTACTTAATGATGCTGCCACTAATGAACTGCAGGTAGCCAATTAAATATAATGATACAGTTTTCACCTCTGAAGCAAAGGTTGAATAAAAAACCAAAAAATGCGATGTTTTCTGTCAAGGTGTTTAAAATACAACCTCGGAACTCTTATTAGAGCAAGTTCTCCTCACACCTAGGTAATTAAGAGTCTAAATTTGGATAAGCCAAAGAGTCCGGCTTTGCAGGAACTGTGTACCCAATTCACCACTGGATCATTGCTCAGTAACTGCAATGTTTACATCTCATTTTCATCCGCAAACAGCAGAGTGGGTCAATATCCTGCACTTTGATGTAAAGGTGTGTGGTATTATAAGCCCTGAAGTTTTCAAAGTAACTTTATTGTCACTGAACTAGCATCAGACCACTTGTGGCAAAGCAGTGTAAAAGTGAGGTAAGCCTCAAGGTAAATAGCTGTAAAATAAAACCACTAGCAGGGTTAAACATACTCTCTGTTACAGTATTGACTCACATTAGCTACCCATTAGTGTAGGTAAATGTGACCAAATGAAACTTGGAATGGAAGCTTGAAATCAGACCTTGAAGTTACAGTTAACTGAGAAAACATCAACACAGACATATGGAAAAATAAAAAACCATCAGTTTCAAGATTATTCATAATTGCTTTCACACCTGTTAATGCATCTTTGTTCCCTGTAGGTACTATATTTCATCATTTCATCAGGCAGAGATTCTATTACCTTTCTTAAACTGACAATATAACTCTCCTGCCATGAATTTTTATTAAATATAAAACTGTGAAGACATAACACCACAAATGGAAGAATGCTAAGTATGTGAATGGCCATTTCCAACAGAACACTGTTTGCTGTAAAGATGCATATAAACTTACGGGTTTGTTCTACCAGAATCCATATAAATATATGCAGTATACTGCAGGTTCCGTGAAGTTCACCACATTGTGCATAAAATGTAGGACAAAATCGAGTCAAAAAAGTAGGTCCAATAAAAGTCCCTGCAATATAGAAAACCACTTACTTTATTTGCACTATTGGCTCATGATTCCTCTCTACTTTGCAAAGAGGAACAACCCTGCCATTGTCTGTAATGCCTCCACAAATCACCAGGATGGGAGTAGGGGTGGCACGGATTCCAAGCCAATAATATTTACAGTGGCATTAATTAAATAGCATAAGTGAAAGTCACAGATCTGAGGCTGTAGTACTGGTCCCATCCCAGACAGAGCTGAAGAATTTGTTTCCATTAATCTGAAGGATAAGAGATGGAGCCATTCAGAAGAACAAACGCTGTATTTCTATTACAATACCGTGCTGTAAGGACCAGGTCCTCTCTGCTTTCAGTAGCAGAGAAAAGGATTAAAAGTAGGTATTATGGTTTGTAGGTTGGAAGATCACATTGTAATTATCATTCATACCAGCAAACAATGTAAGACTTTGAACATGCTACATCCAGAGTTTGCTCTGCATCTGTGCAGTATTTACTGTTGTATGGCAGATATATCAAGACAATATTACACAGAGCTAAACAAAGCAAGAAAGCAAATGCAAAATTAGAAACATTACATGTGGCAAGAGAGCAAAATTAGTTTTTTTCCATGAGGCATCAAAACTAGGATATTAAATAACAAACTTTTACTTTTACTTTTGTACAGAAACTTTTATATCTTTTTATAAGCACTAAATTTACTGTAAACGAGAACAAATCTTTTTTTATTAACCTGTGAAAAGTCAGACGGTTATATGGGACTTCTATTCAACACAATGATTAAAATATAAAATAGAAGACTTCTTATAAATGCTTGTAAGAAGTCTGGAGAAACTCATTAGCAAATGTTGCACATTAAGATTCTGAGGTTTTTACTATTTAACTAGATTAAAAGTAGATTTACTCTACAGAATCTCATCTAGAGATATTTGGCTTGTAGGAAAAAAAGGGAGTCTGCAAATTTGGAATGATTTACCCAAACTTTGATGTTGGCCCAGGGTTCAGAAAAGCAAGCAAGCATGTAGCTCTTCCACGTCCCACCTTAGGGCAGACAGGAACCCAGGTAATCAGAAGAATAGAGAGAGCCTGATTTTATGTTTTCCTGCACCAGCACAGGAGAACTGCTACATGGGGTTCTCATAATTTGCCTTTCTAGAGGCCTGCAGCAATTCATTCAAGTTTCAGGGAAAGTTTTGGTCTTTGAATTGTAATTCAAACAGAGATACAGCTCTTGGGGCTCTTATGTCTGGAAGTCCTTTATGTTCAGACCCTGCCTAAAATTAAAAAAAAAAAAAAAAAAAAAAAAAAGCAGCTACAAAGCTGTGGAGTTCAAGCTCTCTGACTTTTAAACTTTAGTTTCTGAATGTGTATCTAGGTTCTCTCTCTTTTTTTCTAATAATTCAACTCAAGTTTTTATGTAATTGCAAATAAAAGCACAACACATCCATGTTTTAGTTCATACTTTCACATGTATTAGCATGTTGTACTACACAGGTAAAATTATTGAACCCCCTTTCCTTTCAAACCTAGTAAAAAAACCCCCAAAATACCAGAAATATCAATGACCAGATATCAAGGGCACACATTATCATAGTTTGCTGTTACCTTTAGCTAATAATCATTATAAACTTTAAGTAAAAACTGAAACATGAGCTATTTCATCTGAAATATGCCTCTTCTAAAGTACATGAATATTTGAAAGCAAATTATAATGGTAACAGCTTTGGAACTTTAACATTACTGACTGCTATTGGAAGTCTATTAAGATACCTTTTTGCATACTGAAACGTTGGAGTAGAAAAGCATGATCTATAATAAAAACTAACTGTGTATAATAAACACTTATTCAACAATTACTCTTTTTGGAGGACTGCTTGAATACTTTTATTTGAGAAAATTTTACATTGTTGATTATAACTGTGATATCTTACCTCTTAATACATTTTACAATTTGCACATAATGGTTCCAAAGGAACTTGTAAATGACAGTAAATCATAAAATTCATTTTGCTTTGCATCAGTTCGTTCATCCATGCTCCAACTAATCACCTCATTTCAAAATTCAATAAGCCTAAATACCTGGATTTATGATGCTTTGTCAAAATTAACAAGGGAATATCAACAATGTAGAATTAGAAGTCTATTGCAACTTAAAGACAAGCACCTAGTTGAAAACAATTAAAAAGACTCTGCAGCAATAATTATATCCACAGTGTTAGCAAATAAAATAAATTAAAACTGATTTTATTTCTGCTTTGGGAGATTGCAGGAAACACTAAAAAGCTTTAATTTAGTCACTTAAAACAATGAAGTTGTTTTGAAGTAAAACTTTAAAGAGAATGAATTGAGCTTGGAGTACTAAGTACACTAAACTGCACATAAAATGTGCATGTAGATGTATTTTTAGAAGTACACTATTCCTATTTATTATTCCATAGCTACAATGGATCAGAAGGCTTTTATTTTGATAGACAACACTTTGGTTATAAATAATCTCCTGTAATATTATATCCAAGAGAATGCAAAAAAATAAAAACATAAAAAAAAAGGTGCAACTAATATTTTAAAAAGATAGTAACAGTAGCATTTATGAAACACATTGTCTTTATTCAGACTCAATAATTTAGGATCCATTGTTTCTACATCAATTACCTGCCGCATAAATATTGGTATTTTTTAAGACACCACTGTAGGCATGCCATAGCTTAGTTACAAGCTGTACAAGTTCTGGAGACTTGCATTTATGTTCGGTATTAAAAAGGAGCTTTCGCTTTTTTTCTGGAAATAATTGTGACAAATACAAGTATTTTCTTAAATAATTTGGCATCTGTTTTTCAGATTCTGTATTGCAATGATTGCATTTGGGATGTAACTATAGGCAAAACTGCAAGCAACGGAAAGAAATGTGCTATTAGGAGTGCATAAGCAGAATTAAAAAGAATGAGCAGGTGATATTATTTCTTTTGAAAGGATTTAAAAAGTACAAAGTTGTTACAGTTAAAAAAAAGGTCTACAGTCCTCTGTCGCCTCTTTAATTAGTTCTTAGAAGTAATCAGATGCAAAACAACTAACGGGAAAAAGACACTATGCCATGCTGGATAGTTTATCTCTTATTCCTATAACTGTCAATCCACAAAAGGCTAGTTTTTACACAGCACATGAATCACAAGATCTAGTACCTTTTTGGTGATTCATGTTAGCACTGTTCTATGTTTTATTGGTAAATTATTTCCTTTCTCTTTCACAGATATTTTGTCTTCCTTTTTCTGCTCAATTTCTCTGAATCTGAATGAGCAATATTCTTTAAATGGGTAGGTATATAGCCAAATATACTCATACATGTTATCAAAGTATTCTTAGAAATACAATTAGTAGTTTAAAACCTTGCATACAGTTCAATTACATCTTTCTGCTTCCCTTAGTGAGTGTGATTTTTTCTAACCAGCCATAAACAATACTATTTTCCCCCTGTTGTGTCTCCTTCTAACTAACTGTATCCTAACCTGTGTTTTTTACCTTCTGAATATGAAGAATGGAGACATCAAAGTGCTCTAATGAGATCTAACAAACGCTTCAATACTGCTTTTGAGAATATCTGTGAAAATGTCTCAGTGCTTAAGGTACTAGTGTTAATCATCAAATTTCAGATTCTGGTAAGAGATGACATTTATATCAGGGCTTCTATCAGGTTCTCGTACGTCACACCAAGGTTCTAGTCTTGCTGTTCCAATACAGACATTTGTGAAAACACCAGAAATTGTACTTCTGACGCATATTTTAATAATAAAGGTTTTCCCTGTGCTCATATTTAAATCCTCTTTAGTTAATGACATTGATCATTGCGAAAAGATTACTCAAAATCACTTAAACTAACTTTTTAGTGATAGAAAAGATAGGCTAACATTCAGGTTGGTATCCATAAATATGAAAACATATGCAAAAAATGGAGACACCTTTTGTTTTTTCTAAAATTGAATCATCTGTCCTATGTTTCTAAGGAAAAAACCCCATATTTTGATTTCCTTGATCATTCTTGATGACAAAAAAAATAATCTATATTCCTTTGATGCAATGGGGTGAAAATTGGTATTTGAGCAATGGAAATATTTAAATGACTGTTAAGTAATGCTAAATCATCTTGAAAAGACAATATCATTCTTAGCCTAATTTAATTCAAATCAGAGCCAAATGTAGTTTCTAAAAGCATACTCATAAACATTTTTAGAATCAGTGTACTCTGCCCATGTTTTCAGGAATGTGTACAAATACTATTATAAACATTTAATATTGTTAAAATTCTGAAGCCCTAAAATCCAAGTAGGTATGCAAGAAACTCTGTTTCCTACAGTAACAGAATTATGCACTTTGGCTTTAAACTGAAGGACTGAGGTTGGCAATCTGATTGAAGCGTGCTTATTTCTGGTGACAAAGCAATGTCCTAAAGAACATAACTTGACTTGTAAATATCTTCTGGAACAGAAAAGGCAAGGAATTAAAAGTAAAAATGTGTTTTTTTCTTTAAAAAAATTGCAGCCATTACACAATCATCAAGAGATGGTAAAGCTGGAACTCCTTTTATTCTACATGAACCTTTGAGTGCATTCTCAGTGCAAATTTCAGTTTCTGAGCATAATGTTAAGATGTTTTATACTAGAAAATACATGTAATTAAGCAATGGCTAGCAACATAAACAACGTGTGCATAGGAACGGAGGTGTTCTTATTTCATTGTTCAAAGGCACCTTGCTCTACCACACAGCTGGATGTACTCTACTATGGGGCACATCGTTGAGCCATTGATGGAGAGAGGCCAAGAAGGATTCAGGGCTGTGAAAAGGAGAAGTGGCTTGGAAACAGAAATGATAATCCTTGTGTTTTTCAAAACCTGTCCAGCAACTTCATTCTCTTGTGATCTCCTGCTCAGTGGCTGCCGACGTGCTTTTAAATCCCGAGTGCTGCAGTTTCTCCTGACTGCACACATGCACACATTGTCACAGGTCCTCCTTCAGAAAAAGGAGCGTTATCCCATTGTCCATTTTACAACAGGAAATGTTGAAGTCAAGATGCTCAGTGGACCAGGGTGACATTTATGGGTCAAGATGCACATTCAAATGCAAGCTGATTTTCACAGCAGGGATGTGAGACACAATGACACCTATAAGCAAACCCCTAAGCACTGGTTCTAAACAAGTTCTTTTTTTTTTCCTTTTTCTTTTTTTTTTCTTTTCCACTGGATACAACATATCAGTTGGTTTCTCTCAGGAGAAAATAACTTCACTTTGGGGGATTTCAGTAACATGAAAAGAGGAAAGAAGGGTTTGGATTTCTATCATCCACTTGAAGAAAAGTCCTGAAATTTTACTTGTATTATTTGCACTGTTAAGACAAGCTGCACAGAAGAGTCAGACACTTTGTGACCCAGCTTGTGAGATCTCTGCCATTTGGCTGTTAAATCTGTGTCTTGCTGCTTGGTCTGTTCCACAGGATGAATTTATCTGATCACCTCATGTTTGCATAACAGACACACTACTGGTGACACTCACAGTGAAAATCTTGGTCCTTACCTAATACAGTTTTCTTGAAATCAGGGCATCAGAAAACAGGGACAAATAGTTGTCTTGAAGAAATGTTTTAATTTTTTTTTTTATTCAAAAGTTATCTATGGGAATTTTAGGAAAAGAAAAGAAGGGACCAAAAAGATGAAGATCTTGGTAGTGAAGGAGAAAAAGGTTTTTACTTTAACTTTTTGATAAATTGTTTTGATTGGGTGTTTTCTCTATTAAAAAAAAGTGTAAGCACTCAAGGAACATTGATTTTTAATCATATAAAATGAGTTATTAGCATGTGGAACTGATTACTTTTAGTGTAATAGAAAAGTGATTTAGGAAATACTTCTATCTTTATCCTATCAGGAACATAACTTATGTTTAACTCATCTCATATTAGGACTAGTCTCCCTGGAACTGATTTTGGAATCAAGGGCTTTAGTGTGCCTGACTAACCGAGGAACCTACATATCACTTTTCAGAAGTCCTGTAGGAAATGAGGACCTTCATTTTCTCACTGGCTTTCTATGAACCCTAGTCACTTTCAACAAATGTTAGATGCTTAAAGCTTTCCTAAAATTTAGAATTTTTAACCTTTTTAACCTTTAATAGCTGGCATAAATTCAAGCTATACTAATAAATAAAAAACCCTTACTTTTCTATTAAATTACTATCTTGCTTTTCTCCTCCTACATATCATTTTTTTAATACACATATTTGGTTCATGAGGAGACAATGTTCTCCCTTTCATTTTTTTGCTGATACAGAACCAGAAGTCTGAGCAGCTTATTTTCTAAATAATATTTTATAGCTTTTGATAATCTTATGAGGTTTTCTATTATCTTTTCTTATTTGACTCTGTAAAGTCACAATTTTTCTTTGAAAATATTAAAATCTACACAAATAATCATTCTGTGAGCATTACACATTTTGTCATCACTACTGAAACCGTGTTTGGTTTTCAGTGCATTAATCAAGGAACATGGAGGGAAATAAACCTCACTTTTGCAAGTATCTGAATGTGGAACATAGTAGCATACTTCTAAAAAACATGGACATAATCTTTACTATGTTCAGGAAAACCAATGCAGTAAAGAAAAAATTGACAAACCTAACTCAATTTAAAAACTCAAAACTCAGAAAATATAATTTATATCTTTGTTGCAAGGATATTACTCAATACTAGTTCCAGTTGTTGTATTAGAGTATTTTTCCTCCTGACATAGAGATGTTAATTAATAAGAACCTCAAATGAGGAACTCATTTTAAGTAGATGATATAATTATTTTCCCTACAGAAAGCTTACAGAATATGTCATCTCTTTTCAAAATTATTGCATCAGGAAATAAGGGATAATTATGTTGGCAACATGCTTCTTTTTTCTTTTAGGTTGAGCAAGATGTCATGCGGGAGGTATTGCCAAACAAATTCCATGACGAATTAGATGATGAAGTATGTATGAAATCTAAAGAATCTTCCACATTATAAGAAGTCCAAACATCTCTGCTTCAATTATACGTAAACTGGAAAGAGGGGGAAAAAAAAGTTCTTTGTATACACACTTATTTCAGTAAAAACAAACCCAGTGCGGCACTGGAAATTTCACAGACACAACGGGAAAATTTTTAGCAGAACAATGCTGGTCATTTGGAGCTGGGCTGCCAACATTTCTGCATAATGCTTATTGGTATTTGAGTCATTTCACTACTTGGCATCCACTAAGTTCAAAAGTCTGTTTGTAACAGTAGTCTTCATTGTACTGAGGCTGCACAGAACAGCAAAACTAGTTTGCCCTCACACAGCAAAGGGCAGAGTGACTCAGAAGAATATGCAAAGTGATTCTACTTAGTTGATTTTCATTTGTCTCTGAAACAAAAACTCTCAATCACTAAAATGTCATGACAAGTCAGAAAAATGGTAGCAATTCCCTTGAAACTATGTTTTAAAAGTTAAACCTCATCTGAGAAAGGCCCACTAACAGATGGGGAAATGTTTATAGGCTTTGGATTGGGCTTTGTATGACATGTTCAATCTATTAGAAAAAAAAGAAATGAAAACATTCTGTAGAAAACAATTGAATTTATAAAAAAATAGTGTTTTTTAAATTAATGCAGGTGGTATGATCACAAAATGCTGAAAGCTATGTCCTCATAGGTACATTTCATCTTGCTTCTTGTACACTGATATTGGATTGGTCAACTTCCGTACATTTTGTGAACACCAACATGTTTCACCCACTGCTTTTGTTTTTTTTTTAATAGTGGATGCATTTTATTATAAAATATTAATCCTTTTCATGGGGATTATGTTCCAGCTTCCGTGTAATGAAAATAGTTTATGATTTCCAGAAAAAAAATCTATGGATGTTCCTCCAAATCTGCAAAGCATCCAGGAGAGTAAAGGAAATGGAGGATAAGATCCCTCCTTGCACTACATTAGCATTTGCAAGAGTACATGTTGCAGACAGAAGTATTGTTGCCTCAATGCCTACCAGGTCCTCCTCCTCCAGGAGACAGGGGATCTGAATTCAACACTTTTCTCATCCTAAGATTAGTGGAACAAGAGCAGAAGCAACATCTCCATCTCCTGGAAAGGGAAGGGCTACAGATGCGGTTACGAGGCACCAGTGTCAACAGGTAGAAATTAGCAGTTTTCCAGTCCTATCTGTTCCCCAAAGCTGGTTTTTTTTTTTTTTTGGCAGGGGAGTGGTGTTAATTTCTTTTTTACAGTCAGAGAGTATTAAAACCAGGCAAAGAGATGCCTAATAATTTCTGGTGTTCCCAGATGTAGGCAGCAGATAAGGGGAGGAACTTGATGGTAGGTTTAGGCTCAGCAGTAGGGCTGAGGCAGAAGCAAACACTGAATCAAGCCCCAAACCTACAAGTAAAGAGGGATGAAATTAAGAGAAAATGACATCACCATTAGCACAAGAAGAATTTCAGAAGCAAGAGGTGTAAGAAATACCTGGGGTGAGCAGCGGGTTCCCATTCCACGCCTTCCCCATGATGGCTCCCTCCCTCAAGTCCCTGTAGAGCAGTAACATCCAGGAAGAAAGCAAATGGACATGCAGATGGCAAACTTTGTGCTGCCACACACCGTGTTAAACTCTTGTGGGCATTGCTGACAGACAGGGCGGTAAGTGGCATCTGCTTGTACCCGCTTTATTTCGGATGACCTGCTGTATTGCTGTTATCAGCAGATCACTGCACACAAATTGTGATGGACAAATTTACGTCAAATTGTGATGTGAGTGACATATCATAGCCCAACCCCATTAGTGCAAGAAACTATTTCTTTTCTAGGAGCAGCATCTGGGTTACATTTAGAGAAAGACAAGCTGTGTATTACTATTATTAGACTTAATGATTTGGAAACTGTAAACTACAAAACTAATGAGAGAAAGGGTGCGTGTGTGTGCAAGCATGCTTGCCATGTAAGTGGTTTTTGAGACAGGTAGGAAAATGTGCTTGATTTGCGGACTTATGAGGACTCACCAGGGTGTCAGTTAGTTTCTATCTAACTTGCACATAGCCAATATTGTCTCGTATTTCAAACAGTATCTTTTTGGCAGATTTAGGGACACTGGCTAATCCACACTTCTGTTTGTAAACAACTTATTCATCAAGATGAATACATTTCTCTACTAAAGAAAGGTTCTACTGATGTATCAGGTATATTTTATTTGTGGTTATTTTATTTTACACCTCATTGTGTATGTCTAGTTCAGGCTGTAAACTCCTAGAAGCAATACCAAGCTCCCTTTTCTCGCCCTTACCCCTCTTCTTCCTTCTGTGCTCCCCCCCTCTTTCTGCTTTATACAGTGCTGTGTGAACTGAAAATGCTTGGAAATGTAAGAAGCAAACAACCTTCTGATCTGGATAGCAAGCACAGTAGCTGGGGAATTAAATGGCTTGTATAACACTACAGCAAGCAAAGGCAGTGTGTTAATTCAGAAAGGCTAAGGTAAGCATCCTCAATAACTGCAGTGAAAATATGATTACTTACAGAAGTCACCACAATATTTTATTTATACCCTACTCTGATTATCCCTTTAGTCTCTGATTTATACACCACTAGTACAAAAAAAATCAAATTAAATGTACATGTTTTATTTTTTTACCCGTTTTGCACAAACCTTTCCTTGTTTCAATATTAGCAGTTTATATTGCCAGTCAGGGCCCTGTACAAACTGTTTTAATTTTTCTTGCCTCACCCTTCGGACAAAAGTGTGCCTATCTCCTGGCACATTCTCCTGGCATCTTCCCTGTCAGATGAGGAATGGCAAGACAACAGCTCTGGGAGACATTTCTTTCTGAAAGGTCTACCTTCCAAGAACTGCTAAGAAAGGACACAGGAGAGCTCAGAAAGTTTTGCCTGCACACAAAAAGTATTTGAACTCTCACAGAACTGTGGCTCCTTAATCTAAGGCTTATAGGGAATTTACAAAGGGCACATTCCCTTCTGGACATGCCTGTAATTCCCATTATCATCAATGGGGGTTATAAGCAAGTCGTAACAAAGAATAAACCCTTGTGTGTTAGCACTGCCCCTGTTTAACAGTGTCTAAATCAATACCAATGATTTGACAGTTTTACTTTCTATATTTTCTGACTCATTTGAAATTCAGTTTGCACTTAACTAATGAAAAAGTACATTTTAATCCTCCTAATGAAAGTATATAGAACAGCCATTGGAGCCCAAGCCAAAACTGACAAAGTCAATGGGAAGCTTTCACTCAACTTTACAGAACTTTGGATTGGTCCCTTAATGAACAACATACAGTTCAGCCCCACTAAAGAGAAAAACATTGCCCACAGAATGCAATGCTATTCTGATGCTTAACCTGGCAAAACACAGCTGCTGCTTTAAAAGGAAATTTTCCATATACCCTGTTCCAGACTTCAGAAAACATACCTAACAATATACAGTACACTGGAGTTTCAAAAAACAACGTATGGGAGAGGCAAAAAATACTAAAGGAACTTAAAAATGTTACTGTTCCTTTCTGATGTCTTGGGCCCAACATGTTTCTCTGAACACAACCCCTATTATATTTCTAAAAACATATAGTAAGCATCAGGCTGGAATAGAAGAAAAAGACCATGGAACAGACAACTATGCATAAAGACATTTGTACAGGGAACGTGGAGTTTTATTCCTAATAGAAGTAATTTTCCAAACCGTCCCGGAAAAGATGAGACACAGAGGAACGTGTCCACACATGAGATCAGAAAGTTAGCACAGATTTACAACATAAAGTTGCTTCTGCAGTCTCAAGAGGAAATCACTGTCTTTCTGGATGTCAATAAATACAGCTACTACAGCCAGCACAGTGGCTAAAATATTCTTAATAGGATTCTCCCCCAAGGAAACATGAGCGCAGAACTCCCAAACAATTTCCTATCTGAGTTTAGTCACAGATGCAAAGATGATCTTACAATCTCAGTGTAATATGGGGCAGCTTTCAATTCAACTCACATAAAAACACACACAAATTCTATACAGACATATTTGTAACTAGACACCTTGACATCATCTGGAGTACATGTAGTATCTCTGAAGTTTCAGTGGTAAGCATACTTCTGCATAAGCACTGATATTTTCTGTTGTTGTTTGATGCTTCACACCAATTTTTAAAAGAAAATTAGTGTAATGTTAAAGTTCACTGGCTGAAAAACAAAAGTTAATGTTGTTATTTTAAAATTTTATCAATCCACGCCTTCAAAATGCAGCTCTCAATTCAATTCAGTTTAAGTAACTGCTTCATTCATTTAAAATTATTTTATTCTGAATATTTTTTTTTCATAGAGAACATTACCTACATGTTAGGAGATCACTGTCTATAAATTATGTAGACAGAAATAGTAGTGTATAATAGCTCTACTTAAGTAAATATGTATTATTTATAGTGTCACAGGTGAAGTACTAAAAGAAATGATACAGTCTGCCAAGAATCTTATTGCAAAAATAACTTGTCCTAAATCCTGAACACGTGTAGTATTGGCTTTTTTTTCCCTGCTATTTGGATATTTTTAGTAAAATTGTAATAAAATATTTCAAAACAAACACTGCATTATTAATGTACTTCCTATTCGCCCTAGGGCAGCTCTGGCATAAATCTATCATTTAAATTCTGTGCTCTTCTTACATTACATACAATAGAGCTAGTTCTGATCTCATTTATATTACCTTTTAAACTGGTGGGACTTCATGAACATTATAGAACTACTCCTGATCTACACCAGATGACACGACAGACAAATGAGGCGTAGCGTTTCTGTACTGGCCTCTCTGTTGTGTTTCTATTTCTAAATCAGCGCTGAAAGCTGAAGTAGCACATGCAGTATTTAATGTTCTAAAATGAACTGCAATCAATATCTTTGCCCTATATTTCTGCTGAAAACCGTACCAGTGCTGTAACAAAGCAAGACACTTTCTCTAGCACTCCAGGTATTTCACAGAAAGAAAATGTATCCTGATTAATTTATCTCTAATTACACAAATTCTTTATACTTTCAACACTTGTCATTGTTTGTGATAAGAACAACAGGATCAATAAATTCAAAATGGGACTAAAGTACATGGTTCTTAAATTACATTATAGATTTCTTTTCTGTTCAGAGGGGATTAATGTATCAGTATCACTTTGTAGTTTGGGGCACTAATAATCTTGAACTATCAGGAAAGAAAACATGGCAACAAATTGGTTGCTTTCTTCAGTTGCTGCCACCACGCTGAAATTAAAAGATAAAACTAGATAGAACAGGCCCCCCCAAACTTCACATAAGTATTTATGTATGCTCAGTTAGATGCTTGCTCATTAATTAAAAGTGTACAATGCTTCATTCATCCAAATAGTATAGACCTATAAATTCAGTCAATTTACTTGGAATTAGAACACTCATAGATCAGCTCTTAGTAAGAAAGCTTTCAGCTTTCCACATATTTTACAGCTAAAAAAATACATAGGTTTTGGGGTTTTTTTTATTAATAAGCTGCATTTCTTGTTGTTAATGCCCTTAAAAATTAAAGGGCTCAGGTTCTGTTATGGTGATCTGCAGGTACCACTCCAAGTTTTTGGCACATCTCTGCAAGCAAGCAAAGCGATGGAAATCAACCCATGCAGAACCTGATATGCACATCTGGAAGTTTCCAGATCTGCCATCTTCAGTGTTCAGCCAATCACTTACCCAGTATCTAAATTTAAAAATGTGTTATTGGTTCAAGGTGCCTTATTCTGGATGCCAACTGCACAGCAAGATATTTGGTAGTTTTCCAGCTCGATTTTCAGAGTCTGGCCTCGATAATTGAGAACAGCATTTTGTGAAGCACATTTGTAATTATGCTGTTAGAAGACGTCATAACAAATAATCTCAAAGACTGTAATGCATTAGTCAGTTCTTCAAAGTTGGTTACATAGGTAAGATCATTGCAGTGTCCTCTGGCACGTGTAGGAAAGACAAGATTTTGCTGCATTCATGTCAGCAAAATGAGGGTTTTGCCATACACTTTCTTTCTGACTATTGCACCCAACTCAGCATTTTAATACCACACCAACTGAGCTATGTTATGCACAATCTAGGAAGCCAATCAATGCAGAATACCCCTATAACACCCACTATGTAACACCCACTACAACATCAGTTTCAAAAATTAATAAAAAGAGAATCCAGTTTTCTTATTCTGGAATAATTTGCATTTTTGTAAGAGAGAATAAAGAGTAGAATGACTATGTATGTAATATTGACTTTATTGTTCCTGGAAAGTACTGGCTCTCTTCTGAAATTTCACCTAGTTGGTATGAAAAAATCAGAACATTTTAACATTTAAACAGCATGAAGCATATGAACTAGAAGAAGAATTTCATTTGTATTCTTGCTAAAAATGGTTCATGGAATTAAAATTAAAAGATTGGTCTAGATCCATACAGCATTGCTCTGAATAACACCAGCCTCGCAATTTTTATGACGGGTTGAAAATTTCAGTGGGCAAAAATAAAAGTAAATATAATCCCTCCATCTTGAAGAACCCTGTTTTTTCCATTTCTAGTACAGCTTTCCCATAAGCTGGTGAGACAACAGGATCAAATCACATTGCAGATGATACAATCAAATTAATTAGTTACACTCTCTTTTGGAGACTTTTTTCCCTAAACCAAAACTTTGTGCACATGTGTAAGCATACAGCTAAACAAGGCAGCAGTGTGCGCTGCATATATGAGAAGACGTTTGCTTGGCTCTGTCTTCTATAGGTTGTCTGAAAGCCATGGGTTTAGCGAACCCAACCAGAGACGCAAGTCTATCCACCTCAAGGGATTCCATACTGCCCACCTCCTAGTGAGGTCCAGAGTTTGTTACTCACTCACCCCACAACAGCCAATGCAAGGCCCCTTGTCTGGTACGTGCATGCATTCCTATGATCTGTAACACTATCTATTGCTCTATTTGTGCCTCACTCCCTTGCTGTCTTTAGTTCTGTGAACCAACGTCCATTCCTCCTTTATCCAATGTTGCTTGCTCTTTTCCTCTAGCCAGGAAGCAGAGCGCCCTATGGTCTTCCCTTCCACACTCTGTCACACTCCCATCCTCATCCAGCTTTTGATTTGATGGTGTCCCACTACCAAGACTTCTTTCTTCCTTTCAGTGTGACAAAAATCTGTTTGGCAGATGGGCAAAACTGATGGCTGCTATGCTGAAAAGCCTTGAAAAAGTGCTACTGAGGGCTTTGATGCACTCACAATACCAAAAGTACCTAAGGATATAGCTCTGCTATACAAGTAGCACAGACCCACATCTGTGACCTATTTTCCTTCTTTTTCTAGTTTTATTTATTTGTTGAACCAGTAGGGTTCTATTCGCTGACACCTAGAACATTTCCTGAAACCTGGAGCAGATTTGATTCAGAAATACCCCTATGAAATACACACAGAGGTGTATAATTGACCTGAGTATAAACTCAGCCAAATAAGTAAGCTGGAGAAAGACATACCAAGAATCATCATACTGCTAGCCTTGCAATAAAAAGAAAGCTGCATGAGTAAACAAACACCTTTCTTTGTTTCATACTTCCTACGGTTGAATCTACATCTTACACAAGATATTTCTCTACATTTGCTCTCTTGTTCACATGTGATTTCCAAGCCTGTAAACATGCCAGCAAATTATTTTATTGAACCTGACGTGAATATTAAAAAATGGTATTTGGAAATTTGCAACACCTTTTACAAGGAAGGCCTCAATAAAATGTATGAGCGTTAAGCAGTGTCAGCTACAGCATGTTGTGCTTGCATCCTCTTCTGAGGGGAACCTGATTGCCCTGTCTTCATGATTCTCTCCTACCGTCTTCCAAACAATCATTTTTAAAAGCAGCAGGATCCCTGTTAACACAGTAGTGTTAATGTGTTTCCACAGAATCTTCTGTAAGATTCATAAATTACCTCTTCTCTTTATTTGCGATTCTAATATTGTAGCAAAGTCTCAGACAATACAAATTTTCTCCAAGACTGTACTCAATAAATCCCATATGAATTTGCCAAGCTGGGTTAGGTACTGGCTACACATTACTATGAACAATCTAAGAATTTTTTTTGGCACCGGTACAGGGTTTCAACAAGAGTAAATATTTTAGACCTCAGGCTATTTCCAATGTCAGCAATTGTTACAAATATATAGCTAGTTTGGTGAATCTTGCTGGTTTCCTTAAATCCCTAAAAATCTGAATTCACGTGACAGTTTCAGCCTTATGTTCCTTTCCTCCTACTCCCTTTCTCCTTAGAAAACCCTACACAAAAACTCTAACAGGTTAATGTTTTTGGTACACCTTCTTCAGGATAAGGAGTTGAATATACAACAATAAAGACTCAGAAGCTGGAAAATTCAACAAATTGCAATATGCATTGTTATACAAAAATCTCAGGATGTTAATAAGCAATCATATTATTTCTTCTCCAACCCAATGAAGCCTAACAATAGTAATTACTCTCTTTACCTGTACAGTCTTCTTTGCTACAAAATGTAGACTGACAGGGAACAACAGTATATTCGTTGTGGTTGTTTTCTTTTGTTTACTGTATCTGAGGAACACATACTAAATACTATGCTCCACTCAGTTTGGTAGGAAGAAGAGGAGGGAGAAGAATTCTGTTTAAAAAAAATAGAAATTGAAATGGCCTGATTGGAATGACTGTGTATAACCCTCTTTGCTGAAATAAAGCTGCTAATTGTTTGCTGTTCTATAGACTGCGCAGTCTTTCAGTTCAGACCAAAAAGTGGCCTTTATGAAAGATTATCTGAGTTAACAAAAATGCGGTTTGGAAATTACAACATAATCACCCATTACCATACAAGACATGCATTAAAATCCTGAATCAGTGTTTGTTGAACTAAAAAGATGCTTGGTCTCAAAAAAAAGAGAGTAAGTAAAAGCACACAACAGGACTTTTGGTCTCTGCGTCCATGGTTATAAGAAAAGCAAGGCATAATGTATTATGCATAGAGAACAAATGGGAAAGGACACAAAGTAGAAATAAAAATATTGGAAAATTATATGGAAAAAATCTACCAAACAAAAGGTTTTATCTAGTGGAAATGCTTTGCGGTGCTTAAATTCTGATGCACACAGAGGTAAGTATCTCAATAAAAAACTGAGAAGTCAAACATGGAACTAATTCCCAAGTTCCTTAACACTAGAAGGCTGACAGCTGACATAATTTATTAATGTTAACAATAAATATATATTTTATAATGTTCCAAACAAAACATTATTAAAAGTTTTCTCAGCTATGAATAAAAATTACAGCTGCAATAGGAGAGACCTAGATGAGTTTAGTCTGCCTACCAGTTTTTGAAAATTTATTAGACAATTGGTGGTGCTTTACTCTTACTGTAAAAGCTCCTTTATAACCAATCAGAAATGATAATGTGAATGAAAAGTTTAAAAATTAAGCTATTAAATACCCTCTGAACAATCCTTTATCAGTTTGATAGGCATACAGTACACTGAAGTAGTTAACAGGGAGTTGAGAGAGCTTTACCAAAAAAAAAAAAAGGATGTATCTGCCTGATAAAGCACTGCTGCAGAAGTCCTTATTGCTGTTCTGAATGTGGATTGGCATGAAAAGAGAAGATTTCCTCCCCTGTTTTTAATATTTTATTAATTAAAAAACCCCAATCTTTCTTTGCTTTCATTAAGTGTGGAAAAGCTTCATTAATATAGAAACCACTGTAAGTTTCTGGCCCTTATAACAGTTCTCCCATGACAGCAATAGTGACAAATCAACAATCAGTATTCTGCATCCTAATGGTGGTTTTCAAGCAAGCCTCATAGTTCAGACGGGGGCAGTAAAAGCTTACGCTATCCCTTTAAGGCTTTCTTGATGTCTTTTGGCATTCTTTTATAATTACAGCTTTTACTGTAAGCACTGTACTGAAGGCATCGTGCTGCAATTGAGTCCTGTGAAATGATTTGAGATCAGTGTAAATGCCACTTTTTAAACAACTAAACTGGAGAACATTTAACTTTCCTTTTAGAATACAAACACAACTAGAGCAAATATGCAATTAACTATCAAAATAAAATGCTGGTCTGGGAGACTTGGACAATTTTCACACAATTGCATAGCAATAACTCTGTCCCTCTCCATTTCCAAATTCCCTCTAAAGTCTCCAAGCCAACAACAGATTACACTCACACATTTTTTGCGGTTGTAAAAGGTATGTATAACGGAGGAAAAATATTAAGTATGAGTTTTAAGAACTGAAGGTACAAGGTTTGTAAGAGATGAATATCTAAAATGTCGGTGCTGTATGCATGAATGTAATGCCTCAACAGGTATGAAACTTACTGAATGAGGATTTGCCAGTAAGATGGAAAGGACTGAGCAGATGTGCTTTGTACCAAATGATTTTCATATTTCAATGTGACAAAATAGATGAGCCACATAAAGCTTAATTTCAGTTGCAAATTGCAAGCTGGAATAAGTTCCAGAATAGTAAACAATTAGCTGCTTTATTTTCTTTTTAATAAGACTAAATTACCAGATAATATCTACTGGCATCAACTTGGCTAATAAAAACCTGTTTAATAGGATTTGCCATTTTTCCAGTTGCTATCATGATCAGCTTTGCATTTTGATTATCTTTAAACTTTGCCTCAATTTTCTCATAGAAAAGCTCTCAGTAGTAATTGCTTTAACATTTATTCCAGGTCAAGTGGTTAAGTATGAATAATGATGTGTCAAAAATGTACAGTAGTGCTGTCAATAGAGCAATTACCATTTAGCTAGAGATTATTATGGCACAAGAGCACATTAACTGGGCACAGTAAACAGAACAACAAAGAAAGAAGGGGCAAAGGGACCAAACTGTTTTCAAAACCTGCCAGTGTTATACAGTCTGTGTTAGTGACAGATATTAGTTGTTACATAAGAGCAATTAACTCCGCAATCAGCTTCACTCGGCAGCATTGGATTAGAATGTTTCCAATTAGAACAAGAAGTTAGAAGCACATTTCTAGAACATTGGCTTAATTTTTTAAAATAATCTCACAATGGCTTTGTTTTCCCTTGCACATTTTGCGTTGCTGTTTGGAAAGTGATCGCCAACTGGCATTATGTTTAAAGCTTACCCAAATCACTAGGAAGCACACTAATAAAAATACAGCATACATCTGTCTCCGGTCATTGGTGGTGGTGTAAAAGCTAAGATTTTTTTTCCACATGATTTTTATAGGAGGAATGTTCTGATTTGATGCCAACTTGCAACTTAATGCATTACTGACTAACCTGAAAAAAAAAGTTTAACAGCAAGTCACAGGTTGAGATGTGTTTTTCTACAGTCTCTAACAGCTAGCAATCATTTTGGTATTACTCCTTTAATTACAGCAGCATACAAACTGTAAAGTTCTGCCTACAAAAGCTATTTGTTCAGGTATATCTTTAAATAGACACCTAACCCTATTAAACACATGGAAATTACAGTCTGGCAGAGCACAGAAGTGTGACCTCTCAGGAACTGTCTCCTCCAAAAGCAAAAGGCATCTGTATTATCCAGTCTGCTCACGTTGGCTCTAGAACTAAGCAATCTCTAGAAACTCCCAAGTTAAAAATATATGTGCCATACAGCCTCCAACTTAAAGTATTCAAAATGAATCTTGTAAAAATATATATAAAAAGCCATATATATAAAATCTTGCTTTCTGCGCATCTTATTATTCTAACTACTGTGCTCGACATGGGACAATTACCAGATGATCCAAATTAGTGAGCGTTGCTTCATTTGCCTCTGAGTGGCAATTAGAAAACTTCATGATGTTCCACTACAGTTGGGTCTAGACAGATGTGGGAAGGCACTCCTTTCCTTGAGAAATTTTCATGTGTTTCACAATTAGATGATGCTAAACTTCAACATGGAAGTGGCGGCACAAATCCACTAGCTCATAGCTCTGTATATCCATTATTTCCATAGCTGAACAGAAATTGTGAGCTATGTTGGGGTCTTATAAAAAGAGCTGACAGTGGACGTCACTTCCAGATGCAGGCTTTATTGAATATGCAATGCCTGGGAAATACGGTATGTCTATGAGCGCCATGTCCTGGAAGTACGAATGGTCTCTCTATATTCAATTAGAAATTATTTTAGTCAACCTCCACTGCCAAAAAAAGGAACGGGAAAAAATAAACATGTCACTTTGTCAAGAAGCAGTATTTCATAGGAGCTAACTATTTTTTTGAGAGGTGAGGAAGAGATTAAATCTTTATTTCTACCTATGCTTCATTGTGACATTTTCCAGGACATCAGTATAAAATATTTATAAACAAGACAACTCAATATTATTAAAGAGAGTAATTTGTGGCCTTGAATTATAATGACAAATATTTTTATATTTAGGTAAATTTTAAAATTTCAGGCCATGTAGCTGCCATTCACCCACTTCTTCAAGGAAAGCTTATAGTGATTTGAAAGCAAACTTTTCATTGCAAATGAACTGAAAGTTTGGGTCTTCCCTGCTCCCATGCCCTTACAATCTCCTGTGATACACTTTCTGAATGTGTCTCATAGAATCTGAAACTTTCCTTCGGCCCTCATGAATTGCCCATGCAATTGCTGTGTTCTTCTTCACACAGTGCCTGTAATAAGCACTGTGATCTAATGACAAGCATCTCTGAAAAATCAAACAGCCCCACACACTGTCTTTTGAATCCTTATTATTATCAAAACTTATTGTTTTCACTACTGAGCTTGAACAGACTGCTAACACAACTTACACAACGAAAATTGAGAAAATCAGATGTAAAATGTATGAAAAGTTAATATTAATTTTTTGTGTGCCTATATACTGTAAATCAACCAGTGTCAAGAAGCAGCAATTTGTATCGGATTGTTTCCACTTGTATTACAGTCTTCTCTGATTACAACTTTTCCTCTACTAAGAAAGACAGTCAAGTAGTCTATTTTAACTTTCAGGATTGTTAAAAGATGGAATGCATTTGTCTACAGTCTTTATAAATAACTTGAAAGACTAGGTAGCTTCTAACAACTAGAACACTAGAGAACATGATCACCTATTCAAATTCAGGATTGAAGTGCTCATAAGCCTGTGCAAAACATGAGAAGGCACAAACTGTCATTTAAAGAGCAGCTAAAAAACATAATTCTATCCCGTATATCCTGTAGCTCACCTCAGCCCATGTATATAGGTTATATGAATGATGACAGAAATATAATTTGGAGCTCTTTGGAATTTATCCAGCAATTTCTGTTGTAGCTTGCCTCACTAAAGGAAGCAAGACAGATTTCATTCTACAGATTGAAAATAAATTAAATTTTTTTTTAAATTTAATTATTATTATGATCTGTATGATTAAAACACATTTACACAATTTGTCCCATACCTTGTAGAACCTACTACAAAGAAACAAAATAAGAACAGTACTAGCAGAGACAGGGGCAGCTTTAAGGAGACCTGGGGAGTTCTGAAGGATCTATAGAGGTGGTCAAGGTAACTGCAAGATTAAGAAGAAAACAATTCTTTAAAAACATAAAGATAGATAAAATAAAAGTTTTGAAATGTAGTAATAATAGGAAATAATTAGGCAATAATAGAAGAAAACACATCCTTAGAAATACATTTACATATTGATAATCCCATATAAGTCAGTAGGAAAATTCACACACTTGATTCTAAAATTGCTCGCGTGCTTGCCTATATCTTACATCCATCTTTCTTTTTACAGGGGGGATTTAGTGCCTTATTGTAGTCATCTGATGTTTCATATCAACAGTGATAGGTTATAACCCACAAGATATAAAAAATCTCAAACTGTTAACTTACTGTCCTAATACACTGTTCCATTTAAATAGAAACACCAATCACATTAAAAGAGCAAAAAATGCATGGCCGTGGTTAAACAGAGCAACAGAAGTAAAATACAAAGTACTTGATTGTCCCACTTCATGATTTGGAAGAAATACATTCTCTCTGTGTGGAGAGAAAGCCAACCTGTCAAAACGATAACAGTTTTCCACTCAAAATATACCTGATACACTTAAAATACTTAAAATTCCATACATTCATCTCAGGATAGTTTAATTCATGTGCAGTGGGGAAAAAAAAAGAAAAGAAAGAAGAGACTAGAAGCTAAAATAAAAGATGAAAAGTTCATTAAGTAGAAGATATCTTAAGTTTGTGTAATACTATAAAGCAAAGCAGCCTTGTACAATAATTAATTTGCTTAGCTTTATTTAATTTTTTTTTAGGTACTAACTCAAAATGGCATGGATGATATCACAAAAAATTTATTAGAAAACTTGTATTAAAAATAAAAGCATTATTTGAAGACAACATGTCTATTTATTTATTGTTTTTATTTTGAACAAACTCATCTTGCTCTTGTCTGGAACAACATATTTACTTGCAAATTTTTTTCTCCTAGGAATTTGTTTTGCATCCTTGTGAAATAGGTTTCACTTGGAAGCAGTGAACAAACAGGATGTCATAAAATTTCAATTATTTGCATTGCATTGAACCTCTGATAGTTATTTCAATATTAACCCTTACCTTTCCCCCTCCCAGTCTCAAAATCTAGCGCCACAAGAGACTGTATTTATGTTAATCAAAATAAGTCCAGAGTAAGTATAAATTAAAGGAATGCTGATAGCAAGTACGACTGGAAAAATGTACTGGATTACATAAAAATTCTGCTAACCAATTTTAATTAAGAATAATTTGTTAGATGCTAACATATTTTTTAATATTTTTCTAAATGGACAATGTTATATTGTAAAACCTGTGGTGATATTTTAATATAAAATATTGCATCAGAAATATCAAGTCTGAAGGCCAAACTGTTATCCTTAACTAAACCCCTTACATCTCTCACCTTATTTTACTCTCAAATACATTAATAGAATAGGATATGAAAAAATTCAATAACTGAAAAAATTAAAAGCAAACATATGCCACTATGAAAACATTGCAGAAAGGAAGTGATATAATGCTTCCAGATGTTGATTTCTTATGTTGCCTGCTTGCATTTTGCTGTGTGCTAGGTACTTTGCAAATATAAAATAAAAATCAGGCCTTCTAGCATACAGAAATCAAAATTAATAATGTAGGTAACATATGAAAACTGAAGTAGAAAGGACATATAAAAGTGTTTGATGGATGTTCATGTAGATGTAGTGGTGATGGGGAAGGCTAGGGCAGCTATATAAAGCCTTCCCTTTTCTTTTCCCCCTCAAGACACAGCTGAAGAATATAATACAACCTATAGTAGAGAAAGGTCTTGAAAGTGGTTAGAGGCCATGAGAATGAAAGATGAGAAACTCCAATGGCAATAATAATTTAGATTATTATGAATCTTTAACTCCCTTTGCAATCTGGGATAGCCAGTTACAGAATTAGGAAAATGAGGAAAATCAGATGTTCTTGTAGCACACTAGAGACAAGAAATGTGTGAAATGCTGACTTTGAGATATTTTATACTGGGACATCTACTCTAGATTTTTCTCTAGTATTTATAAAAAAAACCACACAAAACCATAATATCCCTAAATAGCTATAAATAGAACATTAATAAAAACTTCTACCAGAAAATTCTCAGGCATTATCCTGAAACCTAAGGACTGAAAGGCACTGTAAAGTTATCCCACTTTATCCTATTAGTGTAATTGCAGGTGCCATTCTTCCAGAAAGCCCTAATCCTTAAAAAAAAAAAAAAAAAGTGCATTAAGCCATTTCATTAAGCCATTTGCTTTTTACACTTCAATTTAAGTCAATTCCAGAGATTTTAAATGTTGATTTTGATTGTTGACCTAGGCCAAATCTAACAATCTCTCATTGCGTCTTAGGTCAATCATCACACTGAAGGAAATGACAAAGATGAATCACATTTAAATAAACATCTATACTATATCATGCAAAACAGAACAGGATAATATTTGTCTCATGCTCAAAAGTTAAAAATTCAGTACCAATATCCTTTATTTTTTCTATTTCTCCTGGAATAGGCAGTAGAATTGGATTTGCTGTTCTTATATTAAAATTTGTTTCTCATCACTTTCAGATTCCTATGTTTATAAAACCGTAATGTCTATCCATAGGATGTCTCTAAATGTCTAGACGATTACCGTTCTTCTTGCTTCTATCCTCTCCCCACACTTTTGTATATCATAGGATCACAGAATCATTCAGATGGGAAAGGACCTTAGTAGGTCTCCAGTCACAGCATCATAGAATCACTTAGGTTGGAAAAGATCTTTAAGATCATCAAGTCCAACCGTTGCTCAAAGCAGAGCCTACACTGATTTTACACCAGGTTGCTCAGGGCTTTGGCTAGTTGGGCCAGAGCTCCCACAGGCCTTCTGGGTCCAATACTTAATTATTCTTGTAGTGGAAACTTTTCTTTTTTCTAGTCAAAGCCTGCCCTACTTCAGTTTATGACTGGTGTCTCATTGTCCTGCCATGCACCGCTGTGAAGAGCCTGGCTCAGTTTTTCACTAACCATCCTGCAGGTACAGACAGGCTGCTACCAGGTCCCCCCAAAGCCATCTCTTCTCCAGGCTCAACAAGCCCAGTTTCCTCAGCCTGTCCTCACATTATTAAAATCATTAAAAACAAATCTTTATTTTCTTTAAATCTGGTATTATCAGGGCTTTGTATACAGCCGGTTCTTGTAGTCATATCCACTAAAGAATTGCTGTCAACAGCACAAAATTTAAAAGAAAAAAAAATCACCTAGAAAATTTCTTTAAATTGTCTGAAGAATTTGAAAAATAGCATATTAAAGTATTTCTGTGGTGAAGATGAAGACTGCTACTTAAAAAATTTTAAATTCTCTTTGTAAAATCAGTGGTCATATGTAGTTCATGA
Source organism: Platalea leucorodia (assembly GCF_965183815.1). Lineage (NCBI taxonomy): Eukaryota > Metazoa > Chordata > Aves > Pelecaniformes > Threskiornithidae > Platalea > Platalea leucorodia. The sequence continues at coordinate 49,221,709 of NC_138828.1, read as the reverse complement.
CTGCTTCCTAATTTTCTCATTTAGGTTACTGAATCACTGACAAAATAATTTCTATCCATCATCCAGACCTAGATGAGCCTGAATCACCCGCCCTTTTGCAGACTAGCGGAAGAATAATTTCAGGCCATTCATGTGATTAGAAATACTTTCTCAAATTATTTTCCAACTCTCATTAAGCTGCTAGATCATCAGGTAGAAAGACAGAGGGAGCACTAGTGCTGGCAATATCTTCAGGATTCAACAGGATCTAATAATCCCACATGAAGTCCCCTCAACCACAGGAATTTTTAATAGAATATTTGCATCATTTTGGCAATAAAGCTTAAACCTAATATCACTACTCCTATGAAATACAAATTCTAATATGCTATTTCTGTAAAAAAATTAAAACTTTTCATTAGATCAGGAACAAATAAATGAATTGAGTAGTAGGCCAAGATGCATACCACCATGCACAGAGTTTGAATCCATGTTCAGCCTTGGCACATTTTTACGACAGACTAACAAGATCCCACAATGCATACATCGAATGCATTCAGTGTTAAGTACCTTGAATCTGGAAAACTTCCCAGATTATGTATCTGCCCTTTTAGCTTGTGCTACACACGATGCATCTGTAAAGAAGGCAATAAAAGACTGAGGCTAGAGGGCCAGGACTGTGTTATCTTATGACTAACAATTTCAAGAAGAATAAAAGCAGCTTGTAATAAACCAAGAACAGAGAATAGCTCGTAACATAATATTAAAACTCTATTCAAAATTCAATGCATCCAGCCTTGGCAGGTGAAGAATCAACTCACTTCACATTCTGTTTTTGACAGCTTTTTTCACATTTCACTTTTAAACAGCAATTTATAAATCGTTTGACCCTTTCCAGTCAGGCATGCCATTCAGTAATATGAACTGGCATGCATATTCTGATTGGAAAAGATTTTTGTTGCGATAAAAGCTAAATAAGATAAGCAATTAAACATTTTAGGTGTTGCTAAGTGAAAGTAGCAGAAGATGATCAGGAAATGTTCCTTAAATCTTCCTGAAATGTAGCCCATTTTCTGTAGTCCAAGGATCATTTTCAAGATTATTAAATGCTGTACTAGCTTCAGAATATTACAGAAACACTGAAACATATGCAAGAGAAACCTGCTATTGTTCCTTACCTTCCTAACAGATTACTTTGAAAATTGTACTTTTATACTTTCCATCAACAAAGTGATTTATTTTTATTTTTGAAAATCAAAACTCCCAAAACTGGCATTTTCCTTGGAAGAATAAAATCTTTTCTGTTCACATGAAAAATAATCGTGTTACCAGCTTAGTTTATTTTGCATTTTTAATTCAGATTCAGGCATTAGTCATACTACTGTTTCAGCTCTCTAGGTCTGGATGGCTGTAACGCTGTCTTAGGCTTACAATAGCCAATAATGATTTTAAATGATCATATGCACACTTCAAAATGTCCCTTCAGAAAAATGAGAATTGTCTATTTGTTCAGCTTTGTAGACTGCGAATGGTATTGTCTCTGGTTATTCATGTATTTATTATATAAACCCTTTTAGAATGTGGTTTGGAAATTGCATATAAGTAAAACCTTTTCTATCCGCTTATTATTCTGCCATCTATACTGGGAGAGAGCAGCTCAGGATACGAAGAGTATCTAGATGCTATAAAGAGAGAAGCTACGTGAATAGAAACACACAGTTCTAAGTGAAGGGCAACTGCAGGACTGGGAGGAGGCTTTTGTCTGTGTTCTCAAAGCGTTAAAAACACAGTTAGCATTTATTACAAATGCAGCAGCTACTAATGTTTCTTAAGTCATGATTCAGCAGTTCCTGGATATGATCCTGGAAATGACTTTGTGAAAACAGATGCCCGTAATCACACAGAGTTCCTTGAAGTACTGGGACTCTACACCTAAACAAATGATTGCAACTCAACAGATTTAAACAAAGGCATTAGCACATTATTACTTAGACATAGCAGCTCGGTAAGAACTTATCCTGTAAATTATTGAGTGTCCTTTCCCATCAACACAGACAAGAGGAATACATGGAACTTCACAGTTTGATGGTCTGAACTCTTAGAAACCACGGGGCACAAAGTGTATGCTTTGCTACCAAATAGAAAGAACTATTGCAGGAATCAAGGAGGAGATGGATATGTACATGATGAACTGCATTACTTCCATTACATCACTTCTCTGATTAGGAGTTGGATTTATAGGTTCAAGGTCACAATAAAAGCCTTTGGTTCCTGTGAGTTTCCAGTGTGAAAAGAACCACTTTATATTCTAGTTTAGCTCATTCAAAACCATTAAATTCACCTTATATTAACATGGGACGGCATTATGATTTCTGCATCCATTTGTTTCCCCTAATAGAGGGCCTCCAAGGGGAAAAAGATGGTATTCTATTTTTTGTCATCTCTAACCCTAAACCTTGCATTGCAACTATCTTCCTTCCAGGCAATTAGCATCACCCTAGTCTTCTTCAAATCTTTTGTTCCTGCCTAACATTACATGGGATGCTTTCCATGAGAGGAAGGCTACTGCGCTTTTGCATTGCTCCTCCATCCTTTGGGCCTATTGACAGTAAGGGAGCGAAGACAGAAATGGGAGAATTTCTCCATACCTGTTACCTTATTCAATGTAGGTAAGCAAAATTGAAATATTTAAAACAAATGCTGGAGAGACAGAATAGCACCACAAAGCAGCATTTCGTAATTGTACTGAAGTACCGTATTTCCATGAGAGAAACCTTGTATCAATCAAAATTAATAAAGCCAGTTGCTAAGATATATATAATTTTACAGCTGGCACTATTATCATGGTAGTTAATTTCTCTGTTTCCTTACAAATCTATTACCTCTTCTCCAGAAAAGGCTCTTAAGACACTGATTAGAAATTGTAACCTTGTACATTTTATGAAACATGAATTATGTCCCTATTGTGTTTCTAAAGAATGAATAGACTATACAATAAATCTAAACCACTGAAATTAGAATTTAAAGAGGGAGAAATGTTACAGCATCCACTTAAAAGATTGTATTTTCATGCCAATTATACCAAAGCAGAGTTAATTTTTTAAGTGGATTTTGCAGCATTTTTCTGAGAATCTCTACTAGATCTGGACATTGTGAAGTAGCACAAGATTATTTAAAACAGTGTATTGCTTTTATCAGCACCCATGAAACTTGGCAGTTACCACCTCTCCACTGTGAATACAAAGCAGCAGATATGTGTGAGTCATTTACTGTAGCTATATTGCTCCTGCTAATGTATGATGTAAATGATTTAACAATTACTATGAACACTAGAGCCTTAGGGAGCAGTTGTCTAACATGTTTCCCTCCGACAATAGGCATCTATCTTTCTCTTGATGTGTTGGGAGCTTTAAGCAGATGCCTCGTGACCCAGCACTGATCCTGTGGCTTACCTGTGGAAAACCCTATGTGTATCAACTGGAAAATAAACCCCTTAAATTGCAGAGATAACTCTTACGTAGTTATGAAGCTTCAATTTAACAGTACAAGTCTGCAAGGGGAAAAAATAGCTTCCTGCATCTGCGGATCTCTGTCTCTTCCTCTGCTCTCAAATGTATTTAACTCCTTAAAGTGTTTTGAGATACCACTAAGGGAGAAGATGAGATACAAGACACTGGCTGTTTTGTATGCCTGTAACATTGCAGGTATTTCTGTGATGTTCTGAAAAATAACATTGTCCTGCTTTCCTCTTACCTACTGTTTTGCTCATAATGTTCTAGTTTTCCTCCCACAGCGATAAGGCTAAGTGTGGTTAATATTTAATAATAAATGCTTGCTTTTAAATGGCCTCATCTGCTAAGCAAAACCAATTTATATGCAAAAAATCAAAATAGTTATACTAAGCAAAGACTGGAACAACCATAACTGCATTGCTCTATGACAATCAAATTATACTATATTAATAAAATTCATTAGGTAAGCATCCAAATTAAAACATGTCTGTAATATTAATGTCAGTTATGTGTCTTTTACTACAGATGAACAGCTTCTCTGTACATTAACCTAAGATTGAAAGAAGAGTATTTCATGGTTTCCTATGAAAGAAAATTAAAATCTGTATTTCTTCAGATTTAAGACAACAGAAAGGTTAATACAAAATATCAAAGAAAACTGATTATATATGATATCCTTCTATGGGATATATTGTTTCACTCCTGTGTACTGCATTTTAAAGTTTACACAGAAATCCTCTGTAAAAAACTGAATTACGACGGTGATATAGAAAAAAGAAAAAGTATGACCTGTTGAGTTATTTCCAAGAAGAATCACCAGATCTTGCAGACCATGAGATTCTGGAGGCCACATTAAAAGCTATTTTTCACTAAGATATGCAGCTAATTGCTCTCAGTTTGCTAAGCTTTAAATTGAATCCAGACACCTAGGGCATAAGTAAATCACAAGGAGGCTGTCAAAATTTTAGATTCTTAAAGAAGGTAATTTTTACCTTCGAAATATGTATTCTGGAGATTTGGAAAGAGTGGATAATATGTGTGATAGTCTCTAAATCTCCTGAAGTATAGGAACTTCAGTTCGCTTTGCAATGAGTGGTAGAAACACAGTGCCAATATGGATCACTCAAGTCAGTTAGTCTAGTTCTCTAAGTCGCAGGCAATAAAACAAGATTTTACTATTTCTGAGTAAGCACATTTTTTCTACATGTTTTCAGAGTCCATAGATCTTTCTCAACACCCTGTACTAAATACAAGACCTGTAGGAAAGACCAAAGCTACAACCATCTTATGACACAAAAAGAGAGCAGGAGGAATTCAGGACATTACCAATGTATAAAGGTACTGCAACAGTTAAAAATCTGTGAAAGAAAATTCCTGGATGACTCTAGGGAATGTTGCATATTGTACATTTTAGAAAAGATGAGGCCTTTAAAACAAAGGTCCTTGGCAAAAATAAAAAGTCCTTGAAAGTCAAATCCAGTAACTGATTTAAACCTGAACAGACCGTATCAGCCAGGCATTCAATTAAATTTAGGATGCAATAGGAGCAAGAGGACAGCCTATATATGCTTTTTAGCTGTGGACAATTCCGTGCTTCAGAGGCAAGGAAACATAGTCCCAGTTCTTTTCTTACACCAAAAAATGCACATGGGAAAAAAATCCTTTTTGCCCAGCCCAGCCCATGAAAACAATACAAACAAATAACAGTCCAGTTTCTATTGAGCCCCCTTTGGCTGTATCAGTACCTTAGAAATCCAAAAACTCATAGTGCAGATGTAATTTTTTATCTCTGAGAATTCTCCTGCTTACTTCCATAATACCATCTACCTGCTTATGAGACACCATTTAAAACAGTTTTGGCATCTTGCACCTACTGCCCTATTTGAAGATTATAGGAACTTTAGAACTTCACTCTTTAGATGGCTGGAAACCTTCTAATTTCTGATCTAAACTTAGTCATGTTAGATTTTACTTCCCTTGATTTTTTGATAATTTTACCCTTTACTCCAACTAATTTTTAACCTATCTTGGTACTTACTCACCCCCAACGTACATCACTGAAGAACTATTATATTCCCTTTACATCTTCATTTACGTAGGTTAAACAAACTGAACTTTTAAAAACTCTGTTTAAAAAAAGATATTCTGGATCTCTTTCTGTTTACATACATGTCTCTCTGTACCTGTACACAACATCAGAAATTTGAAACACGCAATGATAGTTCCCTATCTTTATTGAAAAATATCTTGCTAAGAAACCTGAGAATTGTTTTAGCTTTTTGGCAGCTGCATCATGCTGGAATTCAGAGTTGCCCTCTACCTGGGTCCTAGTCTGTTTCTTTTCCATCATTCAATTACTGACCATACTGCAGAAAATCCTTGCTGCAGAATATCTACATATATATTCCACTTCTGTAGTGCACCCATACAAGATTAAAATACTTTAATTTGCAGCATCTGTTTGTTGTTCCTCCTTACTGTTGACTTAAGACACTATCCTGCACCAAAACATGTATCGGTACAGAAGATTAACTGGTCCACAGCTTCTTTGAACCTTTCAATTTACATTAATAAAAAAATGACAGCGGCGTGGAAGGGAGAAGAGGTTACAAAGTACACACAAACAACATGTCCCATAAAACTGAGTTACAAGGGGTATCTTGCTTCCCTTTTTCATTTGAATTTTAAAGTCTCCTGTTGCTATCACAAAGAGTTTGTCAGAAATAAGGGAAACTAGTGCGAGTCTACTAAAAGGCAGTCCAACACACGTGCACCAAAACAGATGTCCGAATAAGATGTCTTCACTAGGGAGCAGTGATAGACAGAAGTGTGAACGTCATATGTGACAGCTTTATAGATGTTACACAAAGGCAAATTTTTGACCGAGGTTGCTAAGTCTGAGCTCTGAATATGGTCTGATGTTCTTAGGAAATTCCAATTAAGCTACATCAGACACTAACTTGCTACAATATTACACCCATTAGGAGATTTTATGGCTAATAGCACCAGGCCTCTTTTATCAACCTGCAATGTAAATAAAAAATCTAGAGGAAGATCAGTGTGGGCTTATTCTTTGTAAGTAGAAAGACACATATAATAATTTTATCTTTTTAAGGCTTCCATACCTGAAATTAATATGACTTCAGGAATAATCCTGGGGCAGGTGAGCTGACTCAAATGATAATATGAAGCTGTATTTGGAAGAAATGTAGAATGCAATTTAAAAGTAATTTCATCTTTATAAAAAACTCTCAACAGTGGTAAATTATAATGACAGTGTAATTCATCAACTCTGTGTGCTGAAGCAACTGTCATGAGAAAAGCTGTCTTAATGCAAAAATGAAAATGATGCTATTGATTCAACTGGAAATTCCTAAAACTGGTGAACCTCAAGCTAGGATCTCATAAGGATGGCAGTTCCCAAAAGAGGAAGATGAAATAGGTGGAATCTCCACCAAGTCAGTTTGAAAAGGAAGTGGAAAAATTTTGGGTGATGCTGAGTTTGAAAGACTAAAAAAATGATTAGCATAAATCCAGACAGAAACATCCTCTGTGTCCTTGAGATACAAGAGAAGTGTCTGTGAATAAAACCTGGGAGAGGAAGATGGAGAAATTCTCTGAAAGACAAATGATTAATCGGTTTGCATTTTTTCTTATTTGGCTTATTGTTTGGCTACAGTGTTCCAAATACTGGAATACTATATAGAAGTTATTCCTAATGTAAAAGTTATTATTCCTATCATCATCATTATTATTATTATTATTATTAATTATAGAAGTTATTCCTAGTAGAAATAAGCTACAGATTCTGCAACGTAGGATCCTTCAGATACGCTACTGTGAGGCTGCTACTTTTTCACTACAGAAGTAAAATCCCTAGATATGTAAGGGAAAATACAAACCTGTAAAGACTTGTTAATTTTATAACAAAGCAAAACAAAAATAATCCTCTCAAAAGAAAGTTCTTCAAACATGACTTGGACCCTTTTTTGCAAGCCTGTGGATTATAGGCAGCATGTGGCAGCTTAGGGCGGTAACTATGCCCCAAGGCAGTCATGCAGACCTCAATGTTGTGACTATCGCATTTGCTGTGCCTGCAGCTTGTAAAGATGTCCTTACTTTAGGTAATTTTTTCCAATGAGCGGCCTAAAATCAACCCTGTGGTAAGAAGAAACCTAACCTAGCAATACAAGGACTTTAGTCAAAATAATCATACTAAGAAAGAAAATTTCATGGATACCTACATACAGCTATAAGCACAATAAAAAGTATATTTCTCTGTACTAATAAAGTAGTAATAAAGTTCACATTTTGGCTTTAGATTAAAAATGGCAATATAGCTTTTTCTTGAATTATCTCAACAAATAAAATACTGGAGACAGAAACAAAGGTCTACTCAAAATCTTCTTGTCACTAGTACTGAAGTCGGTATCATAAGCAGAAAAAACAGAACCAAGCACTCAAAGAAGGTATACATATGGTAAGATAAAAATAGAATGCACTGCCCACCTTTGATATGTAAAAAATATATCTTAACTGTATTGGGTTTGCATGGCAAGGTTTTGGTAGCGGGGGGGCTACAGGGGTGGCTTCTGTGAGAAGCTGCTAGAAGCTTTCCCTGTGCCCGATAGAGCCAATGCCTGATGGCTCCAAGATGGACCCACCAATGGCCAAGGCCGAGCCCATCAGCAACAGTGGTAGTGCCTCTGGGATAACATATTTAAGAAGAGGGGAAAAGTTGCCATGCAACAGCAATTGCAGCTGGAAAGAGGAGCGAGAATATGTGAGAGAAACAGCCCTGCAGACACCAAGGTCAGTGAAGAAGGAGGGGGAGGAGGTGCCCCAGGCACCAGAGCAGAGATTCTCCTGCAGCCCCTGGTGAAGACCATGGTGAGGCAGGCTGTCCCCCTGCAGCCCATGGAGGTCCACGGTGAAGCAGATATCCACCTGCAGCCCATGGAGGACACGGAGCAGGTGGATGCCTGAAGGAGGCTGTAACTCTGTGGGAAGCCTGTGCTGGAGCAGGTTTGCTGGCAGGACCTGTGACCCCGCGGGGGACCCGCGCTGGAGCAGTCTGTTCCTGAAGGACTGCACCCCGTGGAAGGGACCCACGCTGGAGCAGTTCATGAAGAACTGCAGCCCGTGGGAAGGACTCACGATGGAGAAGTTCATGGAGGACTGTCTCCCATGGGAGGGACCCCACGCAGGGGAAAGGTGTGAGGAGTCCTCCCCCTGAGGAGGAAGGAGCGTCAGGGACAACGTGTGATGAACTGACTGCAACCCCCACTCCCCGTCCCCCTGTGCCGCTGGCAGGCAGGAGATAGAGAAAATCAGGAGTAAAGTTAAGCCCGAGAAGAAGTGAGGGGTGCGGGGAAGGTGCTTTAAGATTTAGTTTTTATTTTCTCATTACCTTACTCTGATTTGAGTGGTAATTAAACTAATTTCCGCAAGTTGAATCTGATTTGCCCGTGGGGGTAATTGGTGAGTGATCTCTCCCTGTCCTCATCTCGACCCACGAGCCTTTCGTTATATTTTCTCTCCCCTGTCCAGTTGAGGAGGCGGAGTGATAGAGTGGCTTGGTGGGCACCTGGCATCCAGCCAGGGTCAATGCACCGCTCTTAACAAAGAGCATGAACTCAGTAATGGAAATCCATACTCTCGAATGCAATTAATAATTTTAACATAAATAACTACCACCTGTGAAATATAAGAAGGAAAATTCAGAATAGAATGAGAAGTACATGACCTGCATTGACAGATATCACAGATAAACAAAACAAAAGATAACTGTTTTTACAGCAGTTCTTTTATATCTACAATCTAATCTATTGAACCTACCTTTTTCAAAAGCTACTTCAAAAGCTACCTTTTTCAGCAAACTTAGATTTCAAGTCATTGTGACGTGACAGTATCTTACTAGCATGGAGATCAATCTAACCTTCATTTCTCTTGTCAACAGACATTTTAGTTTTTCTATTTACATTGTCTAATTTTCAATGCATTAATGTCTTTGAACAGTGTATCAGCTTAGTTTCACCCTGAATGTATCTAGTGAAGGTCTATTTTTTGTCATTCTCTGGAGTAAAAGTTCATTTGTATCCAAGCCCAAATCCCCAAGTCTTAGAACACTGTATCACAGCTATTAGGGGCCATGATCTAGGACAGTGAGTAGGTGATTGTAAGAAATATAGGTCTCTACAAGGTCTATTATTTGAAATTAGATATGACCAAGAGCAGAAAAAAAAGGAAGCTAATTCAATAAATTTAAGTACTTCATAGTATGTGTGAAGACCAACTAGTGATTTGAGATAGCTACTTCTAGGCATTAGAAATAAGCTTAAAAAATGAATATCATCATAAAAGCTTCCGAGTGACAAAAAGGCTCCGAGATAAAGATCCTGTGTGCCACTGTTAGGCTTTCAGTATCTGGTTGGTAAAATTCATAGGTCTAAGTGAGGTTTGTAAGATGTCTTTAAAAATTTAAAGAGAAACACCTCAGAAAGGTAACAGCCAGAAAACTCTAAAACCTTGCTGGAAGCTTTAAGTGTTTGTGCATGTAGCAGAGCAAGATTTGCAGTCCAGGATGCTCTCCTCAAATTAGAGGCATATATCACTCCTCTCAGGAGCAGAACAAGGATCACTTCTTTCATTTAAAATACCCCCAGAAGAGAAGCAAATTATAGTATTAATATTCCCTTTCTGCTTCTCATATCTCCCCACCTAATGCAACTGACCAACAATCAAAGCACCCACCAAAATATGGTGAGCCTATATTTCAGCCTGAGCTCAAAATCATGTTTTTCCCTTGAAGGAGAGTAACCAAATCATTACGGGGCATGCTTTTTCTATCTGTATAGAAAATGGCAAAACAGAAGAGGAAGAAAAAGAAGGGTATGATTTTGGAGCTCATTGATTTGAGGAATTCCCTGTTTGTTTTTCTGTTCTCAGGACTATTTATTCATTTTACATTAAGTAATCACTGGATGATATACAAGGATTGGAAACCCAAGACTACTCCTCTTTCATCTCATAATTATTGTTTTACGGAACTCCTAACTCATGCTCCCTCTCTCTGACACAGCAATCATGAATTATTTCCTGCACAGTGACACAGCATAAAAAGAGTTTTATCAGTATATCTATCAGCCTGACAGTCTAAGAACTCAGAACCTGGTGGCCCTCCCATCTGAAGTAAGGACTGTAATTAATTGCTATTCTACCAGGCTGAAGAGAGAGAGGAAGTACTCACCTGACTCCTACATCCTAGTGGCTTTTTCAGTTGAAGTGGTTGTGGCTGTCCATGAGTCCAATCATGTCAGTATGCGTTAGGCCTGCAGTGGCTATCATTAATTTATCATTATTTACTAAACTGACAGCTCTAGATTCCCTACTTCCTACTTACTCCTTCCAGTCTATCCTGACCTATTTGCAGCTCCATGGTTTTAGCTGCTGGTAAATGGAAGCAGAGGGCCACAGGAAACTAGAGGAGGAAAGAAATATTTTGTTTTGTTCAAAACAGCTCTTGGATGCCCAGCTCATCACATAGAGGATATATCATACTAAAAAAGGGTACCAAATAAAATAAAAAAGAAAAAAAAATAAACAAAATAAGCTTTCTGTGAAAAGATAAAATCATATATTTATACATATGTTCTCTCACCCATGAAAGAAAAAAGCATAATAGCATAGAATTGACCTAGAGCTCTGGGAAAAAATGGAACCTACATGTAAGAGGCATTTTGGAAACATGATGGAATAACAAAAATTAGTAGTAGTGTAATGTAACACCTACTTATGAACTATACAGGAAGGACAGATTAGGCTGAAGAATAACAATATCCATACAGTGTCATTAATCCTAAAAAAATACATTAGTAATTTCCCTGCAAGCTCATACTTCTGCTTTACAGCACAAATGATAGTTTTCTTTAGCCAGCTCTTTACCACCTTATTGGTTTTGTACTGATCCCCATCGTCTCAATCTTTACTAATAGTTTCCGATGAGGCAATATATCAAATGTTGTGCTAAAGTCCCTACAGATCTTATATATCACATTTTCCTTATTAAAAAAAAAAAAAAAAAAAAAAACAAACCACAAAACAGTTCTCTTGGGGGGAAAAATAAAATCCGGTAAAGACTCTTTAGAATAAAGCCACACCACATTTTATCCCATCCTCAGTCTGATGCTCATGAATGCTTGAACAGCTCTTCCTTGTTCTTAAAAGCTTCCCAGGTTATTTCTCCTTTTCCTTTACCTTCTTAAATTTAGGTGTAAGCAATTCTCCCTCTTATCCACTACTTGTCTTTTTAAGTTTCCAGACTACCCAGTTTGTGGAGCCAATGACAGCTGAGAAAATCTATGCAAATATAGCTATCGTGCAGCTACCTGTGGGGTAGTTAAAACTATATAGTACTAGGCACAAACTGTATGGGCTTTGTGCAGAGTCCATCCAGGTACATCTGCATTGTGTTCCCAAGATTGCTATGGACTGCCTCTTCATACTTTTCCATGCTTGATTGATTGAGGAAACAAGAAGACAGCAATATTGCATTTGACTCTTCATTAGCTCCATGCTATGCTTAAACTAGGAAACTTATATGCCATTCCTAAAATAATAAACTTTCATAAGCAAAGGTGCTACGTATGGGATGTGCCAGCCAGAAACTTCGAAGCTGGTGGCCAGAAATATGCTCTTTCATTATCTGGGGCATTCCAGCCCAGCACTAATCAGATAATGGAAACTGTGACTGACATATTTACTGTTCTCCAATCGTATTGTATGACATTCAGTTCAATAGATTCATTAAAAATCCTTGTAATGGAGCTGCTATTTCCTTCCATATTGTTCTCGTTCTTTCTGTATTGTGCATGAGGGATTTTCTCAACTTCCCCAAACGATACAGATTAAACTTTTGTTTGCTATCACCTCAAACTTGGCATCATTAATACTACCTGAAAGTATTGGGATGGAGCTTTCTTTACTTTGAAAGTGATTTTTCTAATTAAAATTTTAAATTAATTTAAATAATCTTTCTATAATGTCCCTTTATAGACAACCTTAAGATAGTCAGGTTTGACCTACCAATTTTTTTGTATATGTGCATAAGTCACAATAAAGGTGGTTGAGAAGACTCCCCCAAATGCATTAATGAATGTGAAATAAAATGAAAACAACCAGTACGAGTTTTTTATAATTGCTAAATTATTGCAAGTTTGTCATTCTGTAAGACCTCTGAGGCTTTTCATTGGTGGAGAGAGAATACTGGATGACATGCACCTCAATATGAGAATTCATTAATTCTTAATGATAAATGCATTAAAAAACTTAGGATGGTTTAGGGAATCAGTCTATGTGCGGCCCATAAAAACATATATATATATATATATATGTCTGAAGTCCTCTCTTGATGTGGGTCAACTGTTTGCTGCCAGGTTGCAACACATACTCTTCAGTCTAAATGCACAGGGCAACTGTTAACCTTAGCAACTGTTCTATAACAACCAAACAATAACCATGCTAAAAAGCATGTTAGGAAGGAAACCAGTTGTGTCAAGGTTGGTTAGAAAGAAAGGAGTTTCTGAAGATATGGAACATTTGCAGTAAGAGAAAGGGCAATATATAAACTAGGACAGGGCTTTTGGGGAGTAGAGTAAGTAAAAAATCCTATGATTTTATAAAAGATATCTTCTTTAGTCAAAGGACAATTCATGGAAGAGAAAGAGAAATAACAACTGAGGTGTTTAGGAAAGAAAGACCAGGGATGCTCCAGAAATTCTCATAAGTCAACAGAAGAAAGAGAGGCATGAAAATTTAACTAAAATTTACATAAATATAGAAGACATCCAAAAGAAAGAGAGTGACATTTTTTTGCTAAGTCTGTTATGCTTCTTATCCCAGTACTATCAACAGTTAATAAAGGAATTCTAGGTCTACTGACTGATGAAACTTAGAATATAAACTATTCTGTGGCTCCCTAACATGTGGGACTGGCCAGCTGGTATATCAAAAGTTAGCATTTCTCCACAGAGGACTAATTCTACTTCATGGGTCCCAGCTAGACTTAGATGAATACATGTACATTTAAAAGTTGTGTTGTGCTAAAAAAGAACAACTTTGTCCAAAACAGAACTGTTTATTGTTAGTTTTACTGTCAGCTTTGTTCAGATGGACAGATCAAACTATTAGGTTTGCACATGTCAGTGAGTGACATCTGTAGTCAGCAGTTTTCCTCACAGACATTCTCAATTACAAGAGGTTGTGTGTTTTTGGGAGTAGGGAGGAGGCAAGTACCTCTTGCATCTCACAGGTAGAAAGACTTTATATGAAAGAAAGTAGAGCTTAATCCCTGTAACTCTGCTGGACATATAAAATGTTAGCAGGGCTTCAGGCACGCATGCCTATGGAGTGATCTAGATCCCAGTGTGGCACCTGGCACCCTCAGGAGGCAAAACACATAAACGTAGATCTGTGATAGCTATACTGCCACAAAACCATCCATGCTCCAGGAGAAGAAAGGTATTTCATTTTACAACCTTGAGATTTAACAGCAGAGATTATCCTAAGAATTACAAACTTCATAGACTTCAGCATTCTAACCCTGGGGATAAATAACAGCTATTAAATAACTGCTAATATTAACAGTGTGTCTATTACTAATTTTTATCTTTCAAGTTTTCCGCAGTACAACAGCTTTCCTTTTCATATACATCTATACATGATATGAGCTGCATTTTAGGTAGAGTTTTGGGTTTTATCTATTGAGTAAATCTCAACAATTTAATATTAAATGAAGTCATAGTGGAAAGACCTACTCGTTAGATTAATTCTGTGAATATCTCAGTATGTTCTGGCACTTCACCTACTCTGTCACTGCAAAATACATGTTTGCATTGTAAAAAAAGCAACAACAGAAAATAAGTCAGAAACTCTGTCATATACTTGGCCACTGCCTGGAAAGAATAAGCAAGTGAAAATGTTAAATGTTCTCTGATCCCTCTCTTGCATCTTACCTAAAGGATCATTGAGATCCATAAGCTGTTTCTAATTAGTTGCTAATGACCTGAGAGTTGTGCAAGTTTAGCATCTTCTGTATCTCATTTGATTTCCCCTTCGGGCTAAAACAATATCAAGAGAGCTAAAATGAAGATAAAATACACCTCTATGATCCCTCTGGTTATTGGACCAAAGACATAAATACTGGAAGGGCTAAGGGGAAAGACCATCATCATCATTAGCTTTATAACCTGTACTAACAAAAAAATACAGAAGTGATTGTATAACTATAGAGCCTATTCCTTTACTCTTTACAAGACTCAGAGTCAAGTCCATGAATGGGAGGGAAGGGTTTGGTGTTCAGTCCCTCATGTCTAGAAGGTGGTTCTTAAAACCCTTGAAAAGGATTGCAAAAAAGTTACTGGAAGATTCAGTGAGTATTAATCATCTATACTACAAAGAAGAAAAATATCTCAGCAACAACCTGTCTCAGGTGTGTTGAAGAAAAAAATTGAGAAAGGATCAGATTCACATTTTTTTGTTCATTAATTACTATTTGGTATCCCAAACAACTTAGCAGTTTAGGAAGTGATCTAAGTATACATGAAATTGGCACTGACTTCAGAAAACGCATAAAAACCTCCAAGGTTTCAGAGTTAATTAGCTAAAGTACTAAAGTAATCAAATTGCTGAATTTTTTAATTTAATGACAGCAATATTTGTGAATACTATGGTTACATACCTGTTTTCTATTTGCAAATAAATGAAGAGAGGGTAATGTTAGTCTTTAGTAATCCTTAGTGCAACATTTTTTATTTGGTTTTTAAAATTTGGACTCATTATAGCTATATAATTGGTTATATATCATACTAAGAACTCATTCAGTTGTAAAACATCTCCACATATTTTAACTAAGAACTGCCTCAAGGTGATGAAATGGCAGCAATACAAAATTTCAGGGTTGTAAAGCAAGACAGAAAGTCTCTTTGAAGAGCTGTTGAATCTATAAATCTTGCAAACACTCTAAAATATGCCTTAAAATAAAGTGACCAAACTTGTCATTTAAAAGGAAAAAAATACTGACAATATGCCATTACAGCATATTGACTGAGAGGGTAAAGTCACCATGATTAAAACGGAGCAATTCACTTTGAACTAACTCTAGTTGACTCCTCTAATGCGCCTGAGGATTGTCTGTGGCAAGCCCAGAGGAAATCTTTTGTGCTTCAGTTAGCAATAAGCCTTGCAAATCATTATTCTTTCAAAGACTAACATGGATAACTGAGGATACCAGTAATATTTGGGCTTTTGCTTGTACTTGAGCCCCTAGGAGTCCAAGATACTATTTAAATACATGAACTTTTAAAGTTAGATTTCTATTACATGAATTTACACTATTTGCCCTTCTTAAGACATAATGAGGGGTGTCTCAACTGAAAAAAACAGAAGCAGTATTGTTCAATAATCCACCAAATACAAGAAACAAGAATAAAATTACTCAAAGCAATTCACACAGTCTGCAATCCACTAAAAATAGTGTTATCAATAAAATCTCCTGCTAAACTGTTCTTTTTGTTGTTTCAAAGGGATTGGCCACACATTATTACTTTTTTGTTTTGTTTTATTTTCTGGAAATACCAAGCAATCTGTTACAACCAGCTGTTTTGTAATCCTTCAGTGGCAGAACAGTGGTGGGATTAAGAAGTCCTTGTGATTCTTGTACTTCTTGCTCTGCACTGATAAACATGCACCTTCCATCACCAGCATACAGATTGATGCCTGCACATCTTGCTACGCACACTGTAAAAAGCAACTGGATAGTCTGTTGCTCCTTCTAGGGAAATAACTGCTTTTACTTATGAAGTAATCTTGCATCGTGTTTTCACAGGTTAGTTACTGTCACATTGTTCATTTCTATACTTTCAAAAAAAATGAATTTTTTATCTTTGTGTGGGATGAATTCCAGCATTCACGTTATAAAGAGTGAGTTAAGGTAGGTAAAACTTACTTTAAAAACAGCATAGCTTAGACTTTGACTATACTAGATTGTCAAAGCCCAGAATTAAATTTAGTCACATATGTGGAAGTATAATAAATAAATGAAAAGACATATTATGGATCAATACAGCTGCAATAGTACCTTTGTTCTATGGAATCCAAATAGCAACATCACCTCATATACACCTCATGGATGAAATACCATTAGATTTCCAGGAGCCTGTCTACACACAACAAGCACTGAGTGAGGCCTATACTTATAGATTTATCCCATTCAAACATACTGGGCCTGTAGAAGCAACTTATCAGTCAAAGATAGTACTCCATTTAAAGCTGCTGCAACATTAATGTTGTAGCTTGTCTCCATTTTTCAGCTAAATAGAGGTTTTCTTTTTCACATCACATAAAGTCTTCAAACAGCTCAAGCCTTCTAATAAATTGCAAACTCTGTTACAGTATATCTTCTATTATGCCGCTTGTTACTTTAGTAAGACAGGAAATTAAAGCAATAAAACACTTTCAAAATGATAGGGCACACTCAGGCAGTCATTTTTCTTATGTTCCAGTATTATTCTTCAAAAGACCTTTTATGATACTAATATTAAATTCTTTGAAGTCTGAAGAATCTGTTGAAAGTGTTGAATTTCAAAGATATAAAGCTCAAATATTGCATCTACTCATGCATTTATTAAAACTGGGAATGTGGGATGGAATTAAAAAAAGCACAAAATGCAATGCAGCTAAATAATATATGACCTGATACATTTGAGATCCACATTAGAGAGTACATTGTGTGGAAATTTGATTTAATGCTAAGGAAAATCTATTTTGCTTTTGTCTCACCTTACGTGGCCAAATGCACACCAGATGTGGTCATTCATATAAAAGGTTGGTAACTGCACACTGAAGCACAGAAAACCAGGCGAATACTATAATGGTCACTTATTCGGCATGCTCACATAAAGGAAATTGAATCAAGCTTATGAAACTGTGCATTCTTTATTAACCCCATAGAAAAAGGTCACATTGACTGCTCTTCTAATGGTATGCACACTAAACAGATTGAAAGAGATCATGTGAAAGAAAAGCATGGAAAATGCTAAGTCTCCTGATGAAACATTTCCAAAACAAAATTAATAAAAATGTTGAAAGTTTTACCTCATTGTTAAGAACTAAATACATGTAATTACATATATTTGGAAAAGGGAAAAGGGAAAAGGGAAAGAAAGGAAAGAAAGGAAATGAAAGAAAGAAAACGACATAGAGAGCGCAAAAGAGAGAAAGGAAAAAGAGCGAAGAAAAAATAAAACTAACCTAAGCTGCCAAAGATGATGCTCAATGTCTGTTAAGTATTCACCATGATGTCGAATAAATGGTAGAAGTAGATTCCTTGGTTATCAAGTGGGCTGAGTGAAGGTGTTCAATTAGGAAGCCTCAGAGAAGAGTGAATGTTCAACATGTAAGTCCTGATTTCTCTGCAATTTTAAGTTCTATATTCACTTTCAGTTTCACTGGAGCTACCAATTATTTTTCCAGTTTCATTTGATCTATGTTATAGACATTTTAAACAACCTCCGGTGAGAGTTCCAATTTAGTACATGGACACTTTGATTTAGCAGTATGTAACAATATATGGTTAGCAGCTATACCATTGCCATTCTGATTAAAATTTACAGGTTCAAACTAAAAATAAGTCTTCTACTTCTTCTATACACTAACACAATGGAAATAAAGTGTAAATATGTGAAATACTAAAGGTAAATAGACTATTTTATCAATTCCCTCTAGTTCTGCAGTGACCACATTTCCTTCTTTAGCACAATTTTTCAATTTCTTTTTCAAGTATGTTTGGCTAGAAATTAACTGGGCCAAGTCTAAGATACAACCACTCAATAACTTATGTTTCCTTTCTCATTTTTGACACATTTCTTCTCTGTTGGAATTCCAAAGCAATCAACTACCTGGGGATATATACTTCTCCAGAGATCTCCCTTCCACTATATCAATTAACTCAAAAGCAGTTTTGGATACCTTCCAATGCACTACCACCATCTGGTCTCCCTTAAGCCTCGCAAGCTGGAGTAGACTTGAATTGGTCAGAATGATGCTAATTTTCTAAATTATTTACAAATTAGGCATGTTCTTACTCTGTTTCCTTTCTTCAGTTTGTTAAGAAATTTCCTAGTGACCTAAACAATCCTTGGGACTCTTTTTTAACATTTAAAACAAGTCTCAGAGACTGCATGGGGATCACCTGACTCACTGCAGTGTGATACTCTTCAAGAGTATGTCCCTTACGATTCCAATGGAGGGAACTGTGAAAGTGCATTTCAGCTTCCACCTCGCCTGTGAATCTGGCTGTCATTTTTATGTAAATCAAGATTGTGGAGCAAAAAGTCAGCCTGTTGGTCTTATTTGATACAGAAACAAGATATGGCTGGGCAACATGACAGGCCCAAAGAGATGGAAGGTACTTCTAAACTTAGTAATGTGGACTTAGTAACCCTGGAAAGTAAATTTTCAGGGTTACAGAGAGGTCCGCCTCCAAATTTAGTAAAAATATCGTTTTGTTTTCGTTTTCTTATCAAGAGAACACAGATCTTCTCCTCTATTTAGGTTCTATAGCATGTTTGCCACTTGATGCGTAAAGAAATGTTACCAAAATATGTCATATAAGACATGTTTTTTCTTTCTCTGCCCAGGAGAACAAGTTTTCTCAACATAGAAACTCTTCTGCATTTATGGGGAGGGAGGAAGGAAGAAAAGTAGAAGTCGTCTTCTTACTTTATTCCATATTCCACTTAAGGTATTTTTGTTTGAGATGGCAAGGAAATTTTGCATACCACAGACTGACCTTGTGTATTTCCCTGTCTGTTCCCAGATGACTCTAGGTTGATGTCCTTTAGCTTTTGCTCCTTATTTTTGCCTCTTCCTACTGTCATGTATAATAGATTAGGTATCTCTTCGTAATTACCAGTCCCTCAAGGCCTGTGAGTCTTCTACCACCAGATCTGAAAACTGCACTTTAATTATGCATTCAGAATTGGAAAAACAACTGTGACTATAACATCACTGGTAAAAATACGGCATTAAAGATCTATGAGAAAAATTTTCCCAGCCACAGCTTTGGCTCTAAATTCTAACAACTACAACCTATAAAATTTCACAAGTACACTCCCAGCACTGGGGATTTTGTTAGTAAGGGGGAAGACTCTGCTGAAAACCCTGTAACTCCTTGACTCATTGCTAGAAAACCTAGAACTCCTCAGGAACCTCCCATTGGCTGTAAGCCTTATGTCTTGGTACTGGGGAAACAAAAAAGTCATATTGGAGCCATTCCTCCTAAAATATGGCGTAATGATTGGCCATTACCTAAAACTTAAGTTTTGAAAAATAGTATTGTGCATGAGTGCAGGTGTGCAAAGGTATATGTATAAATATGTGCATTTAAGTGTGTGTATGTGCATGTGTACAGACAGATGGTCATATTTACTGCTAAGTGTGACAAGTTATGAAAAATCACATTTCTTGGGTGTTCTTATTTCATAGATCTATTTGGCAATTCCTTCTAAGAGCTGAGACCTGAAGAAATTATCCATGACGACATATAGAATCATAGAATCATTAAGGTCGGAAAAGACCCTTAAGATCATCGAGTCCAACCATATATATGAAGATATACTAAAAAGAAGACTGATTTGTTTATGTCATTATGTACCACATTCCCTGAAAAGATAAATCCTAACTGAAATGAATCCAAAAAAGGATTTGTGTTCTATCTCCAAAAAGCGCTGGACTAGGAAAACATATCTCTGAAAATCTGAACGAAAAAAGAGACTGAAAACTATTAGAAATAATTCATAAAACAAACTAAATGTGAGCTATGCCCCTCTGGTTTGCTGAGGTAATATGAAGGCAGGGAGGTTTCCTGTTCAGAGCAAACGGCTGTGGGCAAGAGGATTCTTGGTTCTAATCCCCACTGAGCCAACCTCAGGCAAGTCATTCAGCTTCCCTTTGCTTCAGTCAATCCAGTTTAAAAACGCAAAAAGCAGGACCTCAGTGAAGCCAGATGCTGCATCTATGCCAAGCTATCTCCTGGGTAAACAGCCTGGGAAAAAAAAGTGTAAGAAGCAGACTATATAAAGGAGAGGAAAAAAAGGGTTCTTAATGGTTTGCAAGAGGTTAAACAGAGGCCAAATACACTACCATGCTGGCAGGGAATATTTCCTAACAGAATTTGAGACATTATACTAAAGTAGCTTCATTTGCTATTGAGATTTCTCAATTTAATGATATCTATAAAATATTTATTGTATTTTGATAATAATTTCCTAATTTTACAGTCAGGAATTAGGACCCTTCCGGAGTGACAAATATTTTAAAAATATATTAGTAACTTAAGACATTATCATTTTTAAAATACAGGGATTTCTTCTCACATAAAATGAATCAACAACTCAGTTGTTCAGTGAATTCCCCTCTGCCTCCAAACATTTTACGAAAAAGATGAATATGAGAATAGAATCGACAGCTTTAGGGTGTGATACACAAATAAAAGATAATGAAAACTAGAATTAAATTCATGGGCTGCATTTGTTTTCTCTGCATGTTTAATAGAGTCTCCCATTGTTAAGGACTCTGTAAGTAATCATAGATTTCTTATTAAGTCTACTGGAAGAAAAAGTGAGGTACTATGAGGATTAAAATGACACAAATTAGAAAATAGATAAAATATACATGTATGGGCTACTCAGTTGGTATTTTTTCTGCCAGCATGTAAAAAATTATAGATGCACTAAATATTTCAGAAATCATTCTCTTTACAGCATTATGCATGGAGTTGTCAGTTTTTGCTACTGAGCTTTGTTGATTTATATCAAATACCTAATTTAAATATAAAAGGGATGGTTACATTTACTGCACACTTGAGTATTTAGGAATACCTATTGATATTGCAGCACATCTTTTTTTTTGTTCATATGAAAGTAATCCATACAAATAAATAGGACCAATGGTGATCAGCAAAAGGAACTATGGCCATTTTTTGCCTTTCAGACATGTTTCATTACAGGCTGTAAATAGAGCAGGCAGTGTACTACACAATATTAATTCTAAACATAAACTCTAATTGTCCTGATGAAGAAACTATTAGGTGAGACTGTTCTATGATATGCACTAGGTCAGCATACATCATCATCCCAGTGTCTCTTTTAACTTGAGAAAGTATCCTTGTAGTCAGCACACCTGTGCCACAGTTTACTTAATGAACATGTATTAAAAGATATTATCCTGCCACATACTGTAAGTAAAACTTTGGACCACTGTAGTGTCAGTAAAGAATGAGATTAAATGACTTCATTACAATACTGATAGGACACCCTTGCAGTAGGGTCCAAGGATCCCTCATGCTTCGGATTCTTTTTTCTCCTATCTGTTGGAAGATCACTGCAGGTCAGTCACGCAAACTGTCTCTTTTTTCTTCCCAAGGAAAGCAGTGACGAAAACCAATAATAGCTGTGTTATGACACTGCACTGGGGGCAATGGGTTTGGAAGGAAAGGATGTGAAACTGGAGTGCAAGTGTGGCCAAAACAGTTACTCTTCCCATGGTTCTATGGGAATTCATTAAGTCGAGGTCTGGCACACACTTTTATCACTGACTTGAGAGAACTGAATGAAATCTAACCCCAGAACAAGCTGTCATCTAAGAGAAAAACAAATACACTAAAAGATATGTGTTATTTTGTATACTTAGAAGTCTGCCAGCAAAAGTAAAATGAACTTGAATAATTATTTCTAACTTAAGAAAAAACCCTTTGTTTGGACCCATTAACAGGTCTCATACAAAATCTCTGCCTCTGCTCCTTAATCTGTAAACAGATACAAGAAGAAACACCATCCATTTCTTCATGTCCACTCACTATGGGATTTTTGAGAAAGGTGTGGAGCCAAATATCCCAACGTCATAGGACCAAAACTGCTTAGTCACAACAGATAGGAAAAAAAGCCAGCTCTGCCACTGGGAATCTGGAAATGTCATGCCTGCTAGATATTCTCTGGGACTTCAGCAAGTCCCAAATCAGAGTACCTCAAAGAAATCTGAATGCTTTGACCAAAGTTTGCTAGGCTTTAATCCTAGGACTTAATCTTTCACAGCAAGAAAATTTCATGCTAGAAAGTTGAAAATGCTATAGGCTTAATTAATTCTGTATAAATAACTCCACCACCTCTTCTCCAAGATTCAATATTGGACATAATTTAACATTCCATTTTCGACTTTTTTTTTTTTTTTTTTTTTTAATGCAGGCCTATACTAAATGAGAGTCATATGAAACGAGAAGTACTTTTGAAGAACTGTCCTAACAGATGTGGTTCCAGTGGATCCACAATCCTACTCCAGGTTCAGAGATTAATACATTCTCTCATACAGTTCTATGCTAAGGCAGAGTTTTGGGAGTCATACCTCAAGGTATGGTTTCAGGAGGCACAAAATAATATTTTGCTTTGTTGTAGTCCTAGTTCTGCCCCAAAAACATAACAAAAAGTATTCTGGTAAATGTATGTTATAATTAGAATATATTTCAATAATCAAATGTGTAAAATATGACTGAATTATTTGGGAAGTGACACAACACAAAGGAAATGCAACCTTCTTTCCCTCTCCTTCTCATTTTAAACTCAGAGCAAGACAGAGTAGAATTACTGGTGAGGATGAAGAAATATGCTCGTGCCTGCTAAAGATGCCACATGCAGGCATCGGCAACTGCTTATTTATCTTCCATTCTGGATGGTGAAGATGAAAGGGTTAACGAATTAGGACTAAAAGTAACTTTTCTGTTTCTAAATCAGATCTGTTCAGACATGCCACATGCACTTGTTCTCATCAAGGATTAACTGCGTGACAAGCTTGAACTTTTAACACCAAACTCTTTTGAGATATGAGAGAGCAAAAAAAGGTCACAACACTTCCATAAAACTGAAACATGTAAATTTTTCACAACATCATCACTCAAAAATGACTCCCCTTATTTTCTTCGACCTTTCCAAAATAACCCACCATTGATCTAAGACTAAGAATGAGAAATAACAACTCAAATGTGCATTTCCTCCCCCTTGAAAGTTTAAACGGGTTAAAATAGGCCTTGGAATACAGTAGTTCATGTTACCTTCACTTGGGAGTTGCCACCCAAACTACAGCACAATACCATATAATCTGAATCCAGAGGCAACAGCCAGACATCATCCAAGAATAAAATTGTGTGTTTCAGAAATAGGAAAAGCTAGCTACCTTTTTCTTCTAGCTCCTTGCAGAAGCTAGATGCATTACTGCTTGCAGATAGGGCTTTTTCTGACAAATGAATGACAATGATGAACAAGAGGTAAGGGGTAAAAAATAGGAGTAAGCTTGTTGTTACGTCACTATCCTCAACCACAAAGAGGAGATTGTTATAAAAAAAGTCTCTGTTGCAAATTAATAAAGTTTTCCACTTATTCAACTT
Source organism: Platalea leucorodia (assembly GCF_965183815.1). NCBI lineage: Eukaryota > Metazoa > Chordata > Aves > Pelecaniformes > Threskiornithidae > Platalea > Platalea leucorodia. The sequence goes on along the minus strand of NC_138828.1, from coordinate 49,197,727 downwards.
TCTATGATGCTTTTTTCAGATATGATGCTAACTGCTAAATAGTAAGCATGTAAACTACTGGATAAATATTTGAAACAAGATATATTAATATTTACAAAATGCAGAAATAATAAAAGCCTGCATTTGAAAAACATCACTGTTCAGAGATTTTTGTCTTGATCCACAGCACTGCATTTTTTTCCCCCAGCACCTAGCTGTGGATTACAGTAGAGCAGCTCATCATTACCGTTCTCACTTTCAAATCAACTTTTGGTTCACTTTCCTTTTCTAAGTTTTCCGTCCCGGTGGAAAAAAGAAGGGGGAATATGAGTGTGAGCATTTAATTTGCTTGTGGTTTCCTGTTGAATAATATGATAGCTACTGAGTTTTAGGCTGTGTTTATGAATGAAATAAAATGGTCACGTAAAGACAAGGTGGGTGTAATATTTCAAACTTTGAACTTTTCCAAAAAGCTCTGACTTACTCTACCAAAACGGGTTTTAACTAACTATATAAAAATCCTACAATTTTACAGCATTTTCAGTGCTAACTTAAAAGGGTGATTACTTCATATTCTGCATTTGAACAAAAATAGAAATGAAAAAGTAACTTTGCAGGATCCTAAATGACTGATGACTTAATAGAATACTGAACCAAATCTGTGAATTAAGTGTGGAGGTGCTAGAGATCTAAAGCTCGCTGGAAGCTGGACTGAAACACGCTATGATTTTGGTAAATTTTTCCTGAATTTGTTTCACTAAAGCCATCAAACTTTCTACTAGATATCACCTAGTGATATTTTAATTACTTTTTCTCAGACACACGTGCCCATCCCCCTACTTCTTCCAAGGGGGAAAGACTTCCTTTTGCAAACTTACAGCACTCTAATGTGAATCCCCTACTGCATGCACTCATAATAAACTTCTACCTTTCTCTGTTGAATGTTACAAAACACTTTTCAGGATCTAATTAAGATCCTCCATGACCAGTGCAGCCGGAATAGCTCCTGCTCCTCCAGAGCTGCCCCATGGCCCCTCTGCCCTGGGGCCGGGAGAGGCAGCCCAGGGCCCTGCCGCTAGGCCGCACCACTGTGTTTCTGAGAGAAAATATCGTTGTTTGCAGCTTCCTGTATAAACATCAACCCCCGGCTGTTCTGCCACAGGTCCAGCCCAGAAGCTGAAAGGAAAAATCTCCTTACCTCCTTGCAACTACATGTGGGGGAGGAAGTGGGCGGCTGTCCCTGAGGGCTGCCGGCCCCGGAGGTCAGCCCTGGGGTCAGCCCCTTGCCACACCTGGGGAGTCCTGCGAGGGAGGAGGCCCCTGCAGAGACCCCCCTCCCCAGGCCTCGAGGGAGCAATGCCGCCCAGAGCGGCACTGCGTGCTGCGGCGTTGGCAGGAAAGGGCCCGTCCTGCAGACAGCCTGGTTTTGTACTAATTTGTTATTTGGATGTTTTAATAAAACACAGCCTGAGAGAACGGAAGCTTTCTGGAGGCCTTTTTTTGTGCCCACCATAAAAAAAGTGGGGCGGGGTGTTGGGACCCTCCCATTTCAGAGCTGTTATTGACTCAAGGTTTCAATCTGGCATATGCGTATTTTGCAATATTTTTTTTTATTTTAACATCTCTCGTTTACGGACACATCACTGAATATATGTCTCTGACTATTGTTTCTTAATCTGCTAAAGGACAGAGTATCACTGATGGTCTTACTGCTGCTCTGTGTTTGGATTCAAGTAGTGCATGGCTTCTGTGTTTATATCATGAATGACATAAAAATCATCAGCTTCCTTCTTCCTGCTGTTTTTTATCCTTGTGTTGCTATAGCAAGCATGTGATGGGGAATTAACTATGAGCATAACAACAAGAAAATATTACAGCACCAACTCATCAAAGTACAAAACTAACATGTAACCAGACTTCCTCCAGCTTTTCTCAAACTTGTTTATACAGCTAGAATAACTTCAAGAAAATCTGTTCCCCAGAAAGCTTCACTTAAAGCATCAGCAGTCATCAGCTCCTTTTTCTAGTTGACATGCTCCCTATACAGAAATAGATACCAGGCTTTCTCAGGTCTGGATATGTTCATCGTTTATACAAAAGGTACTGTTACTTCATATGAAAGGGACAGTTGAGTTAATTAACTTTAAAAAAAAATGTAGTGACAACTCAAATTTGAAGGACAGCCCACTTGGCAACATTCCCTAAACTGACTTTTAAAATTATATGGAAATGTCAAGGAAAACATTCTTTTTAACTATATTCATAAAGTCAGTGCACAGAAAGAAGTTTTCCTTTGTGGTCCCTTCCCATTTCTAGCAGCCCTTAATTCCAAGACAAAACTGTAGTGAGCAGCACTGGCAGAGCTCCACCTTTCATGCACTGGGAATTTTATATGAAAGGCCAGATCTCTGACTGTTTCAAAGGGAATATTTTCTACAAGACTTGTGGTTTTGTACTGTAATGATGTTCATTTTGATAAGCTTTTATGGCTGTCAACATACTGATTGTTCACACTATGACACAAAGTTTCTACAAATAGCAAATAAGAACCACCAGAATATGAAGAAAAAACATAACTAAGTTATATTACAATCAAAATATTGTGAAATTAGTTAATTTTTATGTAAGTATTATAATAACTTCCGACTATCCAAATTTTTAAAGAGAAAGTGCTTTAAAAATATCACTATGTAGAAGTTTAAAAAAATCCTGGTCAAGATACGAGACTACAGAGTGAATTTACAATACATGCCGAGAGTGAAGTGCATAATTTTCTGTGAATAAGTAACATTTGGGATGCCAGTTCATAAAAATAATCAATTACATGCATAGTTCATTAAAATTATTGTTTACATGTGACCACAAAATCTCTAAACATCTGCATAATAATAAACCACTTCTTTACTAGAACTATGAAGTATTAATTACTGTCTACTATGACAAAGTTAATGTTTACTAAGAGTTAATAGATATTAATTTTGTGTTATTTTGAATTCAAAGATAAAGGAGTACTTTCTAATGAAAAAACACGTCATGCTGATTTTTAATGTCCACCATTGTAAAGACCTAAAAATCTTCTGTGATTTACACTACTTCTGAGTAGAGCTGGCATGTTTACCTGTGTATGCAGCTTCTTTCAATAAAAAGCTCTAGTGCTTTTTGGCAATGTAAATTTAGAACTTTATCTGACTCCTACTGGAATGATAGATATAGTAATCCTATGAATTTTGTATTGTTGTTTACAGAGGCAACCGACTTCAAGAAGGTGTGAGATTTCTCAAAGACATACTAGAATACTGGCTAAGAAGTCCTTGGATACCCTGGTGTATTTTCTGTCACATAGCTCTAAGTATATTGCTTGGCACATCTGCTATCTACTTGTGCAACAGAAGTGTCTACTATTTTCCATTCACTGTGTAGGTAGCTGAGGCACCTCATTTGGTTGGTGTCAAGTTTAATTGTGGCATTGTCTTAACTAGGCACCTAGATTGGTTTGGGTCTTGGTCAAAAGCTTTGGCTAATTTTCTTTTTGAGACAGATTGGATGATCCACCTGTTTGCTATGTCCACCCATGAAGAAGACTAGCAAATAGTATGCAAGAGAGTGTCTATTCTGGACTTCAAAGATAATAACTAAAAGAAAAGGTGCTGATGATTTGACACTAACAAAAAATGTCCACGCAGGGGATTCCATGTGTGAGTCATGCCCAGTGAATCCTCTGTGTTCAGGTAGAAATCCCTTGAATCTTTCTTCTATAGCAGCAGTTACCTGTGATAATCCAAAGAACTTCTTTTGTTTTTTAGAAAAAGAGCCAACACTGAAAAAGCCTTGTGGAATCATGCTGAGCTTCCTTAAAATCCTGCAGCTAGTCCTATGCATATTCTAATTGATAACCTAAGGCAGCAGATACAGAATTTAGGGGGAGATTGAAATTATTTCTTCCAAGGTGCGGGGTGCTGTGGTGGATTTACTACAGGATCACAGAACTAACAGTCTGAAAAGTTAGAGGAAAGGGTCCAAACTACAATTCTTGATGTCCTCACTCCCCTTAACTCCTATAGACTTTGGAGAAATTTGGATCAGGCCTTTACTTGCTGATAGCATATCTACTAAGTATAAAAATAACTCATTCACCTAACTCAGCACTAGAAGGCAATACTGACTGCAGAAGAGCGCCCCTTTGCTTCTAAATAAAACTTAAAGTTTAGAATTAGTAGATCTGATTTTTTTCTTTTTTTTTTTTTTTAATTTTTCTGTGTTTAACAAAATGATGCTCATGAGAACAGTCTCAGCTACAGCTTGAAGGAAAATTGATTTGTGTAAAAATGTCATAAGTGTCTTCGTTCCATTTGTTTTAAAATTTGTTGTACAGTAATCAGTTTGTTGACAGAACATCTGCTCATTTAATCCTTTGCAAGCTCAAATCTATATTCTGCCTCTGCTCTGTTTTCAAGATAGAGTATCTTGACATATTTTTGGCTCTACAGTCATATTCAGTGTCAAGAGAAAGATTTTCATATTTGTCTGTTGCTCCTATGAAGGAGCACTCATGGAAGCGATCTTTCATACACATTTTCCCCAGATGTTAATTCAAACCCTGAACCATCCCAAATGTGTACAGAACATCCAAATTAACTCCAAGAAGTCATTGAAGACTTACTTACACTTTTCAACAGCAGGACATCTTTGGAAATCATTGCCACTTTGGAATAAGTTCTAAGGCTATATCTAACCAAGTCAATGAAATACCAGAGACTGCTTACACTGATAAATTAAACAAGGCCAGTGAGCACTCTTAGGCTCTGGGGCTCATTAACACAGTCTACCTACATTTAAAGAGCCTGTGCTCCTGAATCACTTTGGGATTCCACATCGTGTTCATGTGGTCCTATAACATAATTGTATTTACTTTTTGAGCTCAGAGGATCTCTGAAGGCTGTGTTGCTGCCCCTTGGAATGCTGCTCTGCTATTACGAAACTGAGGGCTTGAGCTGTTGACACACAGAAGTGCTTAAAGGTGCCAAGCATGCTGGGGCAATGCTGCGGGACTGTGTAAAGCAGGGGGAGCCAAACCTGGTGCAATCAGTGCTTACTGCTCACTAGGCCTGATCCCTGGTTTACGCTGTCACGGGGCTGTGCTCAGGCGCTGTCCCAGATGGTGCTAGTGGGTTGAGGTCTCAGTTGTCTCAATAAAGATACTAAAAATAAAACTGTATGAATGATTAGAAATGCAGTGTTTGAGGTTGCTCTTTGTTTTATTTGTCAAGAAAGTACCATTTTATTGATATATGAACCTCTGTGGCACTTATTAAAACCAAATAATAGCTTTTATAATTGCTTTCCTCTTCCACAAGAATTTTTAAATTTCTGAATAATTTAGTAAATTGCATGTTTAAACAAAATGACAAACTGTAATCTAATTTTTTCAATACCAGTCTTACAAATATATTAATGATAATGAAAAAAGTTCAAAATTGTTATTTGTATTTAAGTTTTTTAAAATATAAATTACAATTTCTAAACCAAGCATAATTTCAATTTGTAAATTTTAAAAAATAATTTAAAAAGGAAAAATCAATAATTTCAGAGGTTCTATTTTGAAAAACATTTCAGATCTGGAAATGTGTCAAAAGAGACCTTGTCTCAGTTAACTAATTTGTGTTTGACAATTTGGTATTTTCAGTTTCTATTAATCTGTTAGACTTATAACTTCAGTGTCATTCTCAGTACTGTATTTTTCTCTGTCTTTGGTATTTTGTCTATGCTTTCATTCTCTTTTTCTCTTTGTTCTAGTCAACACTTCTCTTTCCACTCCTCCAAGTTATTGTTCTTGAAGTGATCTTAATCCTGTCATTCACATTTTTCTTTTAAGTCATTCGTTGTCTCTAACAAAAAAGTAGTTTAAGAATTCCCATTCCCATTTTCAGGTTGTTGACAAAATATTTCTGTTCTCTTTTCATTTCAAACCCCATTCTGCTTATGTTCCTCCCAGTCATCTCAGCTTTTGGCTTTACAAATTTTTTGAAGTTTTTGTCTCCAAATTCTGATCTGTCATGTTCTCTGCACAGATTCTTTACTAAAACACACTTCTTTGATTGATTCTTTGTATATTTACTTGTTATTAGTCATAACTAAACTGGGGGAAAAGACCATGCTAAAAAAAATCAGTTAGTACATTGTTCTCCAGCTTTTTTTTAAAAAAAACACTAGCATGAAGAAAGTTTAAAATTTTATGAGTACTAGCCCTTTATGATAAATCATAGAAAAAAATATGTAAAGAAAGAGAGATCTCCGTATAAATCTTAAAAATATAATAATTTATCTAAGTGTAGCACCATAAATTCTAATAGGTCTTTCCACAACAATGTGCAAAGATTTAGGAACCGTACCCAGGCTCAGAAAATAATTTTTGTTTAAAAATTACATTAGCTAGTGTATTTTCATTAGCATATTTAAAAATATTATATAAAAATATTATTGCAGAGACAGTTAACATAATTCAAAATGCATAATCTGCTTTTAGCCCTGTTCTCGGTGTTGGCTAAAAGACACTGGCACCTGATTCTCATTCAGATACATATGTAGATACAAGTAAGTCATCTGAGCCTAAAATTACAAATTTAAAAGCTCTATTATCAAAGCATACACGTGGCTAACTTCTTTGGAATCTCATTTTTTTATATTAAAGGTTTTCCTTGGCACCTCAATTTACTTTTCTGTTTATGCCCAAAACACCTATTCTTGAACTGTGATCAGTCTCATGATCAGTCACCATCCAAAAGGGAAAAAAAAAATTGTGCTAACCATGCATCCTGACTACGCCTGCTGGATCAGGCTCTTCACTGAATACACTGAGTTTATAGACTTCTTCTAAATGTAAATGGATGATCCCCTCACATTACTTTTTATTTAATAGCTCACACTGCAAGAAGATACAGGACAAGGATTCTATTTTGTCTTCTGCCGGAGTTATCTGTCCTGGTTTCAGCTGGGATAGAGTTGATTTTCTTTCCAGTAGCTGGTACAGCGCTGTGTTTTGGATTTAGTATGAGAATAATGTTGATAACACACTGATGGTTTAGTTGTTGCTAAGTAGTGTTTACACTAGTCAAGGACTTATTAGCTTCCCCTGCTCTGCCAGGTGCACAAGAAGCTGGGAGGGGGCACGGCCAACAGCTGGCCCAGACTGGCCAAAGGGCTATGCCGTACCGTATGACATCATACTTCGTACATGAACTGGGGGGAGTGGCCAGGAGGCAGTGATTGCTGCTAGTGGACTGGCTGGGCATTGGTCAGCAGGTGGTAAGTGGTTGCATTGCTTGTTTTTCCTGCGGTTTGTTTCTCTCTCTCTCTTGTTTTCCTTTTCATTACAATTTTGTTGTTGTTGTTGTTGTTGTTGTTATTATTATTATTATTATTATTATATTTCCATTATTAAACTGTTCTTAGCCCACAAATTTTCTTATTTTTGCTCTTCAGATTCTCTCCCCCATCCCACTGGGGGAGGAGTGAGCGAGCGGCTGTGTGGTGCTTAGCTGCTGGCTGGAGTTAAATCATGATATTATCAAATCCATGTATCATCATCAATCTAGTATTCTTTTTTATACAAGTACTGTTAATCCTTCCTGTTGTAGCAATTCCACTGTATATAGGATAATCAAAGATCATAGTGATAGAGAGAAGTTAGAATGCGAACACGTTTCTAGCTTATTGGCTCAGCTACTCAAATCCTTTCTGTTATGATGACTGGTTAAGAAAGTTCCATTAGGCACTTATTAGTCAGTTGGTAAATGCATAAACAATTTTTGTAACAAAAATTGCAACTAGCAACTTCCATCATGGTACAGAAACTTTAGCCATTAGGACAGACTTTTATACCCACAATTCTGTATTCTCTCTGAGCTAATTAATATGTAATTATTTCACGCCAAGTAGAGTATCTGACACAAGACAATGGGAGAATTCCTATCTTAGGATATTTCATAGGCTGGTACTTAGAGCATTGCTCAGAGAGTGGAACACTCACACCTCTGTCTATCATCTCCTCAGGACGTTTTCTAATCATTGAATTTGCATACAGAAGGCTAGGCTTTAGCAGAAACTTGGAGTAATTTCCAATTCCAGCTCTCCCTCTCCCTTACTGGAAGCTCAGAATATAGTTCAGAAAATTAATTCTATAAAATTTGACAATTTTTTAAATCCAGCTATGATGATGCCCTCATACTTCAGAGGAGACTGAAAATTTGCTAGTTCACCTTTAAATAGTGACCCAAAGGACTAGAGTGTTTGGCATGAACCAAATTACTCCAATTCAATTTCACCACTATAAAAGATTTAAGAATATGAGAATATGCTTACCTTCAAATAATGGAAAGAGTGTTATTGACTTAAAATAACAGCATGCATTATAAACAGTAACCTCGGGAATAAGGATATACCTTGGCTGCTCATGCATCTCAGATGGATTTTAGATTTTGTGACCACGTAATTAGTCTTTGAAGACTCCTCCAAATCTATAAACCTTGAAGCATTCTTAAAGTAATATTTTTGGTGCTCCTATTGTTAAAGATGGCAACCAGAGCCACCAAAATAGCCACTCTGAGGCACCTCCACTTTTTCTAGCCAGAGAGAGAATGATGCGATCTTGTTTACTTGCTCCTCTGCAAAACTTTGCTTCCATGTTCACTGCTTGTAATAGAGCACTGAAATATCACAGGTTACTGTGCAGGATTAAGACATTATTCTTCTCTTCTTCCTTGAAGCTGCTTAATTAACATTTCTACCAAACTCTTTAATTTATCCTACCTAAGGCTGGCTTCCCCTATTATAGCCTTCTAAAGATGGTGATAAAACTTCATACATCATTTAATGAGAAATATTACATTCACAGTCTCTTAACTGATTTAAAACTATCCCCTGCCTAATAGTAATTTTTAAGATAAGTTAAGGTTGTTTATTTTTTGAAAGAATGGTCACAGACATTAACCTGCAAAGAGAAGGGCTGTGAATTCTGAACAGTCTCCTATTTCCAAATACAACGTCTAGAGTCCTGTACAATGTCCGATTTAGCGTAATAAGAATTATGACACATGCATTCAAATGAGATCCACAAACATTAGAATTTATCAGTTGGTTTCCAAGGGTAGATCACCATTTTGCATGATGACTTCTGTTGACTCTCCATTCAGTATTTGTGAATCCTCTTTGAGGACATTTAACTCTGCATGGACCTGCACAGGGAATATACAATCTAGTCAAACGTAACAGCGGGGAAACCAAGCTTGAACAGGTGCTGAAAAGAGGAGCAGAGTAATAGAGTGCCTATCATACAAAGGATGAGTAAAAGTGCTTATCCTCTTTAAGTTAGCAAAATAATGGCTAAGACGACGTATAGCGGTTAAGAAGACATATAATCACTTTCTATAAATAATTATGTTTGCAAAAGAATTATATGCCATGAAAGGAGAAGGACTACTTAAACTAAAGGGCACTGTTGGCAGAAGAAAAATGTTATAAATTGTCCATGAATAAAATTAGGCTGGAGATTAAAAGTATTCTTAATGATCAGACAGCAGTGAAGATCTGGAACAACCTCCCAATAGCAATAGTAGGGTGAAGAAAAATAAAGCACTCGGAAGCCAGTTCCCATTAAGACGGAGTCTGATCTGTTTATGAAAGTTATACAATTATATTGAGTAACAGAAATTGGCTCCAGTGAACAAAGAGATACATTTTCTGTCCTATTTTTCTGTTTCATCTAATTGGACTCAGGACTAAAAGTTCAGTATAGCAAGGCTCATTATTTTAGTGTTTTCGTTCTTTTCTTGATTTATGTCTTAGTGCCTAAACAAGAATCTGTTTTGCTAACAGTATTAGTTCCACATTTTTTCTCCCTCTAGATGTAAAGATATTGCATAAGGGAAGACTTTTCAACCTGATTTATTTACCCAGTATGGGAAAATCCCAAAGACTCTAAGCATAGTACTTAGGAATACATCTACCATCCCTTAATATGTAGGCTATTTCTATTATTGTTTCTCTTTTGAAAAAAAAAAAAAATTAAAAAAGCAGCTAGTTAAATGTCATAACTTAAAAAAAGCCAAAATAAAATAAAAGCAGGCAGCTTTAAACATGAAGTGATATCAAATTAATTTTTTATGAGAACAGAAATATTGAAAAAGTGAGACCTAAATTTGTGGCCTGTGTGGCAGAAAATTAGCTCTTGGGAGTTGGGGAAGAGAATGGGGAGAGGAGGTAGAGTGGGATTTTTTTATCTGCATTTTCTACAAAGATCACTGACAAGAATATCTATTAACGGCCTAATTTGCATAAACCTTCCTCAACTGAAGCTCAAGTAAGCCTTAAGCATTTAATTCTGAATCGTTCAGTATTATTCAGTATTTTTCAGCCCCATATTTACTCTTTCATTCTCTCCCATTTTTTCCAGGCGTACTGGTGGCAGCAATCTTCCTGTAACACTGGTTAAGACTATCCCTCATGAAGTTTTCTGGAGTGATTGAGGTAAAAATAAAAATGTTCTGATATTTTCCCCTGAGAGAGTGCGAGTAGTTTCTTTGGCTTAAATAGGCTTTAACTGCATCCCACAGAGTGATGCTTCATAGTGTATTATTAGTGTGATCAAAAAGAATATTACTAGGAAGAACCGAGTGCTAGCCAATGTTAAGCACTGCATGTATATTTCTCATTTATATTTTACAAATTCAGAAATTTCAAAGTGGAGTCTTTTTTTCACAACACTTACTTTGTTCAGTATTTTTGCTGGTGTTTTCTCCTTGCTGATTTTTTTTTTTTTTAATTACACATTTTCAATAGTAATATACATGTAAGGCTCACATGTGACATTTGGAAGTTCACAAGCACTAACAGTACCAGCTGCATGAATTCACAGATTTTGTGGTAAAAAGGTGAGGGATCTTCTGTAACCCACAATGGGTGAACTGCAAAAGATTTTGTTGTGATTTCTAGGACTGCTCTATTTCATAGATTGTGAAGGTATATTTAAAATTTACTAGAAGAATAACTGAGCATTATTTCTTGACAGTGAAAATAAGTATAACTTCCTAAAAAAAGCCAACAATCCTAGGTAATATTTTGAAAGCATTCTGCCAATATTTTGAAAGTATTCTAATTACTTTATATGCAAAACAATGAGAAGAAAGTTCCTTTTTTTACTAAACAAGTGGCCATGAGGTTTGTATTTTGGGACTACAGAGATGAAAAATGGCCATATTTCATTGCAACTCCTAGGCAATTCATCTGTCAACTGGTTTTCCACAAAGGCTCATTGCCACACAATAATCCTTCTTCTAGTAGTCATACAAAGTCTGATAATCCATTTTTTTCTCATTATCAGGCTTGATTCCTTGTGGGATTAATTCTCCTACACATTGTTTAGAGGACTGAATTCTAGGTGTAGTAATTATGTGTGAAATTCTCTGGAATACCTGAAATCAAAACACAGTGGGCCAAATTCATCCCTGAAGCAGCTTTACTAGTATCACTGCAATTAGGCCAAAACTAAATTTGACACTTTAGGAATAATATAAGCAATATCATTACAAGTACTCAATTATTGTTTGAAATAACAATATAACCTGCTAGTCATCCTTTATTTATAACTTTTCTGTTTGTAGTAAAATCTTTTAAGTCAATTGGGTTGTGCTAATCTCACAATGGTAAGATGATGCGTGGCTGTTAGACCTCTCTTAAATACCTTAAATGTGTTCGTGTCTTGTAAAGAGATGCTGCTCTTCTTGGCTACTCAAAAAGATGCTGCTCTGTGATGAGATGAGTACACTTGGGCTCTTAAGGAAATGCATAAAAGATACCGTAGGACTACATGTTAGTGTTGTTACAGGAGAATGTCTGTGTTAAAATAATTAAAACTTTACAGCACGATAGTAAAACATTCAATTTGACTGTTTTGAGTAGAACTTGAATTTCAGTTGAATTGTCTAGGAATATAAGGACATAAAATGTGATTCTTTTGCAATAATTTCAGTGGCAAAACTTAGCAAACAAAATTTTCATGGATGCAGTGGAAGTTTTGCATTCCAGAGTTCTTAATTATGTTCTTCCATATTTCTGATTAATTTGAATTTAATATATCACATTGTGATCTAATTGTGATCTAACCACAATTTACAGTAGGAATTCATTAATTTTCTTTTCTTCCTTCCATTACTATTCTTCCAGTTATGTTTCAGAACTCTCCAGTCAAGTAATTCAATATTGCATACACACTGGATTTTGGAAGAGAGAGACCTTCAGCTTTTCATCAGCTAATACTTCTCTGGAGTGTCCCAATCACTGTATTTGATTTGATTTCAACTACTGAACTCCTGAAGAAAACTATGGACATGCTAGATAAATGGGGTCAATTTCAGTGCCTTTTTTTCTGATTTACATTGGTGTACATACGAGAAGATTTGGTCTGCCAGACAATATTAGCATACTAAACCTAACAGTCTCACAAATAAGGTATTAAACTTCTTGTTAAAGCTTTTTCTTTTATGTTTTGGGCTATTTTAAAATGAAGTTTGTTTGTGGTACTTCATTCCATATATTCTTCACCTTTTTCTAGGCTCATCTGCTGCATGGGCATTCTCAAGTCCAAGAATTCCATATAGGAAACCTTATTAAGGTGATGACACATAGTTAGAGCAGACATTCCTGAATTAAAGTTCCCTGTATGTTTCTAGCAAAACAAGATGAGATAAACAGAACATACAGCAAGGAACTGAGGATTAAAAAAAAAAAAAAAAAAATCAATCTCTCCTGAGACAAACCTAATAACTGGCTCCAAAAGCTCTCATAAATTATTAGCTTTGAAATCACTCAAAGTGTCTGAAACATTGTATGTGTCACTGATGTACTTGAAGTTCACCTAAGAAAGTGTATCATCAAAATGTGCCGACAAAAAATGCCAGCAGCTACGCCACCTTGCAATCAATCACATATCTGTTTCAGAGTTATAAAGCGTCAGAGAATGTAATTTCATCTGCTTCTGCTGCATACATTTAAATGTTCATATTCTTACTGAGAAAGGAAGAAGACTAAAAACATTTGTCAGTTCTGTTTCCCTCCATCTGACTTACTATATTTTTTTTCCATAAAGCTTATGCTTTCTTGTGAATTAATACAATGTGTACAGAGAGAAATATTTTATATTTTCATTTGAATGTATTAACTGTGAGGAGTTAGTGTCTTTCACGAAAGTTACATCATCTGGATAGTCAATGAAGAAATAGAGAATGGTCAAATATCTGTTCAGGAAGAATTGCATGGCTGAGTACAAGGAAGACGGAAAATTTGGGTTCATTGCTGAAAGTGAAGAAATACAATTGGCCATGTAGTGGAAATAAATGTGAATGGGTCAAGTCGAAGCTGCTGCTGCACTCAAAGGAAGGGTTCCATACCATTTCAATGAACAACTGTTTGATCTAAATTTTACATGTCGTCAAGTGCATACAAAGAAAAAGCTATTTTGTATTTGGAATGTGACATTGTATTAACCATTACCTGGTTAATGCATCCAGAACAATGCCAATAGTACAAAAATAAATAACCGATTGTGAAGGAAATAGATCCACCCCATCTAATAGTAAGTAAATTGCTTCATTTCTATGCTCAGTTTAATACAGAACAGCTATTAGTAACCTACGCATTAGATTTCTTTCTTTCTTTTTTTCCCCTGGACTTTCTCCCTCCTCCCATTTCTCCCCATGAATACAGAGTACCAAAGTGCTTCCTGTTCTGAGCTACAGGACACATGCTGGGTGCAGCTCTTGAAGTTTGCTCAGCCAGGGTTAGAAGTAGGCAGCACAGCGAGTTAATGGAAGAATAATTTAAAGTGAGCTTGGGTGGTTGAAAAAAGGACCCACACATAGTGGTAATAAGGTTTGCTTTTTTTTTTTTCTGTTAGTAGCTGTTGATAATTTCAGATTTTTCCTTTCAGAATCTATTTCAAATCATGCCTGGAATAGTAAAGTGTGTTTAGCTCTTATCTGTCACTTTTTGATCATTTCTATTAACCTTACTCTACGCGTATTGATGATAACTATACAAAGAATAATTAAGTGCTGTTAAGAACAGTAATTTGGAATATGTACATTTATTATTGTAGAGATTTCCATAAATTATTTGAATTTTTCTTCTGCAATGGAGAATACTGCATTCATTACAGTTCCTGAATAAATCCAAGGACTAATGATATTTATTTTCTCTCTTTCTTTTAGAGACTTTCACCATTAGCCTTTTGTACCCCAAGCACACTTCATCCAAGTGCACAATTGTTATGATACAATAGTAAAGATGGTATACTCAACTTTTCTGTGGTCAGGAACTCCATGGATTCTGCTGATTTAGCATATATTTTGCTGCATATATACAGATACAGGTTTCCATTTCGGGAAATTAATGTTTTCATATAGCCACTGAATAGCTCCAGTACAAATGAAACCCCTTTCTTTAGTTGTCTGTCCTTTGCCACTGCTCTTCTACTAGACCAGACGGCCTTTTTATCCTTCCTTAAGACTTGCTACTGAAAAAAACTAAGTAAATTTGTAGAGCAAGTAGAATAGAATAGGAATTCAACTCTCTCACATGAGAATGGAGATATGCAGCTTACAACTTAAGAAGACAACACCAAATGCAGAGATCTGGACAGGAAACAGTACCTAAGAATCAGTGGATACTACTCAGTGCACTCTTGCCTGGATGCATACATGTTTAAGATTGTTAAAACATTCCACAGTGTACAAAAAGCCTTCTCCTTTACCATGCTGAGTTGGGGGAAATCAGCAATTACCAGGAAGAAGTTGATGATAATGGTCTCAGAATTTTGTTGGTCAAAACAAATATGAGAGTGCAGTCAGAAACTCAACTCAAGTTGTGAGGACAAATTAAGGGGAAATTTCAGCCCTCTTTATAGAGTCTCTAACTTGCAACAAAATATATAAGGAAAGAGCTATAAAGCAAGATTTCTTTGGAAATTGCTAATCCAGTAAGTTCAAAATAGTTTCAACAAATTTCACAAAAGAGGATATAATGTATCTCCTTAGTCAGAAACAGAGAATGAAATTATCAAACTGCTAATGAGCAGGCACAAGAGCAGTTGAGTCTTTCACATACTATTGCAATAAACCAGCTCATTTCTTATATGAGAGAGGGACCATGTTTAAGACTGAGGGAATACTGCAGCTACTGACTATTTGTTTCTGCACTGAAGTTCCAACAAGGCTTCTAATTAGCACTAACCTTTGCTGTCCTATGCTATGGCTGCTTCTCCCTAGGGATCTTGCTTGTGACTGGTTTCAACAGCCAAATGATGTGTACATGATAGTGAACACCTTCGCATGACAGTGATCCTTCTGGCTCTCTTAAAAGCAGTTCTGTGATTCTGTAATGACAATATTAAGACCATTTGCAAATACAGCCTGCAAGAGGGCTTGAATACATGACTTATTAATACTAGATGTAAAGTGGTGGAAGTGTGGTTTCAGAACAATTTACTTAAAACTAGAGATTTTTGTAAGCATATGAAATTGAAAAGAATTTTAAAAGTTAATCAGTTCCTTGTAGCACCCGGAAAAGACCAGACAAGGTTGAACTTTTCTAAGATTTAGAGTGGACGTGGGTATTATTTTAGAGTTGGCTACCCTACCTGTGAAAATGCGAGAATCAAATAGAACAACATATTGATCTGAATCTCTCTTGAAATACAGATGAAAAAAAAAATCAGGTTCCTCATTTGATTACTTCAGCTCTCAGTTTTCTGAAGTTAACAACTCTATTGTGTATAACATCATCTCAGATTTTGAACAGGATCTAATTCTGTTCTAATTAGCTGGGTTTTAGTTAAACACGTTATGTCTTTTAACTTGAAATTTCTGACATGCAGACTAGCAACAATTATTTCTCTAGGGTTTTTTAAACTTAACAATTAGTCTTTGCAGTCTTTATGCTCTAATCTATATTATGCAAAGCATCAGATAGTCCAGCTGCACTTTTAGGGTTTTATGCTATTTAACGTATGCTTATTTATTTTTTATTTCATACACAAAAAACGGATTCTAAGAAATCTTAATAGGAAGTTGCTAAGCCAGACTGGAGTAGGCTAAATCTTATCCCTGTACATATCTACACATCTGGAAGAGACGGTGGCTTTCAAACTAGAATGACAGGCAAAGACATCGAAAGAAATAGGATGTAGGAACACTCAGAATACTGGATCCGGATTAAGGAACCAGGGCCCAAACAGGTAATGAGTTATCTCCATATTTAAGAGTGAAATATTTTCCAGTGATTTATTGGCCTTTCCATTTAGTGTTCAGGTTCTCCAGGAGGGCCTTATAACTGATTTTTTCTGAAGAATATTGCATTTCAAGACAAACTTTCCCTGTTTGCACCAACAGACACCAAAGATCAATTTCCCTTTTGTGTTATCGAAAATGCTTACACTGAAATGCTTTTCTTTTTTCTATTAAGAAGAGCAGAAGTTAAAAAGTTCAATGCCAACTCAAAATGTATTAGCTGTTGTTTCAATTATCAAACTTCCAGGTTTTTAAAGGGGCTTTTAATAGCTCATAAGTATTGCTTGTTTGGCTTTGTATGCAACTGAAGGAGAAAATTATATAAATATAGAGCACAGCACAGTTAGTACAACTTTAAGCAAAAGTCTAAAATCCCCTCCTTCACTGTGACAGCTTGCTGATGAGAGATTACTTCCCAAGATCATTACTGGAAATAAGTTTGCTAGTAAAAATTAATCTCTTGATGCCCACATAGTACAAGATTTCAATTATTCATCCATCTTATTTATTACCTAATATGTGTAGGGTCATTTAGTCATTTTGCTGTCCTTCCTTAAAGAAGTATGTTTCTCTGAGCACACAGAAAGAAATAATAGTTTAATACACTTAATCTTCATATTTAGGATGCAGCATTAAAAAAAAGTAATCATTATTTATTTCTTATCCACTGGACAAATTAAGGAAACAACTGCATACAATGTTTTCTGTAACTTGCTGAGGTTTGTGAACTACCAAAAAGAACAATGCTTAATGGAGTAGGCAGACTAGATGAGTGCAGTTCTTCTGATTACAGTACTGTAAACTGAAAAGTTTGCTCTTCAATCCTTTATGCTATTTGCCAAATTTTTATAGCTCCCACTGGATTAGTTTTCCATCAGGAAATGAGGAATGGCAAGGTCCACACAGAAGTGTTGCATGAACAAAATTTACTCATTTTGCTGCTTTAACTTCAAGGTAAGAGGAATGTCATTTTGGCCCGGATTCTGCTCCAGGGAGAAGATTAATATCATACAAACCCTCTTTTCTCATCCTTATCCTTGTCATATTAAACTAGTATTAGACTAAAAAGAAATAGTTGTAAAATACCATTTTTAAGGAAATTTGACTGTGACTCTACCCTGTCTAGTAACACGGGTTCTTAGCCTGCAACTCTAACCTTGGTAGAAGGGCCTCTAACCAGTCAAATACTAGTCTGGACTTCAAGATTTGAAGCCACAGCAAGGATGATACAGATAAAATATTTTTCCCACCAGTCAGCAATGAGATTAAAACGTTTAGAGTAAAAAGTCCTATACTGTTGGCATGTCTGTTGGTCTTAAATCGTCATACAGTCTGATATCATCAGCACTGTGAGCTATAATTTACATTTACTAAAAAAAGGAAGGCTGGGTATTTTTTCAGTATATCAGTACAGATAAATTTCACATCCACATCTGCTAAGATTAGAGGAGTGGAAAAAGCACTGCTTCAGAATCTGTTTCTGTTTAACAAGCACTATAAATGGGGGCCTTTTCACAGGCAGACACTCAATTGTAATTTTTTTGTATTTGTCCTAGTTAGAAGATCTAGGCTTATTCCTTTTTTTTTTTTTTTTTTTTCCTTTAGTCACTTTCCTATATTCTTTCTGAATATAACATGGTTTGCATACTTTTGAGCTGCACAGTTTACCTGCAGGATTGAACAGTAGCTCAAAAAATGCCTACTGCCTTTTGGGTTTTTTTGAGTTCTATATTAAGTCATTTCCAACTCTATTAAAGCATGTTCTAGCTATCCTTTTTACCAAGACTCTTTTTTTTTTCCTCCTTGTTTGAGGTTAAAAAGCATGGTTTGATCAGAGGGCAGCAGTTATGCACGAGAGACTGCTCTATGATAAATTAGAAGGTTTCTCATGCCTTGCTTTGGTGCCTCTTGATTGGTAGGATGTGCGTTTTGATTTATTATTTAGAATCACTTTCCTACTGTATATGAAATTTGAAATTTTCAAAAATAAAAATTCAATTTATTGTTATTTCAGTAATAAAAATGGTACATGTGTAAAAATTCTGTGTACATATTCATCTGGAAAGATGAATTAAACTCACTCTGTCCAAGGTACCACTTTTCAGAATGTCAAAATAACTATTACGTGGTCTATGTTAAGGTCAGAGTTGTGTTAGCTGGTATTTAGCCATTAGTATTTTAATAAGCAAGTATAAAAATTGATGTGAAATGATTCCAAATTCACCTGGAGAATTTTAAACCCCTTTTTCACATACGTACAATTCAAATACCAGATAAAATCCTACAAATAAGTGACAACATTAGGCTGACAGAAAAAAAGTCAAAAGTTGAGATCGTAGGTCCACAATTAAACTTCTTTACATACGTATTTTAGCTGATTTAACCTCAGTCAGGAAAAGCTGGTAAATACACTCTAGTTTACCAACTCTATGGTTTTGTTTAGAGTATGATAGTAGCAGTAATCCACTCAAACATCCACATAGCTAGATCCAGACACACACAGCCTACTTTTCCTGTCTCTTAATATTTTTTGTTAAGGATAACAAAGCATTAGATTCTATGAATTTTGCTTTCAGGTCTCCTCAAAGGCTTCATACCTTTCTGACTTTCTAAATGATTTGAATATTAATAGCAGTTATCTGTACAGTAATCATTATTCTGATCTCACTTGCAATGTTTTTACTGTTCAATTCTAATGCGTCTCTTTAATTTTCACTCTTAAAATCTCCTTATTTCACATAGGACAAGTTAATTTTTTTTGTATACAATTTGTACACAAAGTCCCTTTACATGGAAAGAATGAGAGAGCACTACAGTATAAATAAGAATCATAGACTTCTGTAGGCATTACTCCTAATGATGCTTATTTTATACAGATATAAAAGTAATATCAGGCCAGTATCAGGTGACTCAGTATCAGACACTTCAGATTAGTGACAGAAGCTTGCATTAGAAAGAAAATTGTGGAACCATTTGCTTAAAAAAACAGGAATAGTGACACAGAAAGAAGATACACATTTTTCAACAAACAGGCAATGAATTTTAACAGATCAGCTGGCCTTTCTTGACATGAATGTTGGAGATCCATGTTGGAACAGTTTAAGAGGCAGCCTTGCAACTTTGATAACAATAGGGGTCTGCCAAACTGAGTCATGGCAATTATCCATACACAATCCGTTACTTTTCAACTCTGCTACAAGTCATGGGCATACATGTTTGAACACTGCTTCCTGCTCTCTTCTCTCCTCTAAACCAATCTTTAATTAATGGTTCCAATCTTTTATATTTGATGTGATATGCAGAAATAGGCTTTATAAAATATCCTGCACTATATAACTTGGATTACAAGGACCGTATAATTTTAAAAATTAAACATCTGCTTTGGGAATATACTTCCTACCATATAAACTAGAGCTTTCTGAGCCACTGGGAATACGCACACCTCTGAAAGCCAAAATGAACACTGATAAACCTTCAAGGTTTGCCAGGTCTGCAGGGCTCCCAATCTAAACAGATGGATTAGTTGGTACAATTTAAGAGTCTTGCTTTTTTTCCCCCCCTTTTTTTTTTTTAAACCGCACACCCCCTACCTTGTAAACAAGCCTTCAAGCATAGAAAATAAAAAAAATATATTTAATGGCCCCCTGTTTTGTTTCATTATTTACACCCCTCACATGTACTTCCCCAGCTGAGTAATGCGCTTTGATGATTATATCTGCAAAGAACATTGCTGTGATCACGTAATGTGCTGTGGAACCATAGATAATCAATCAAAAGGAGAGAAACAGAGAAAGCAACTTCCTGACTTTTTAAAAACTGATTTAGTTCTTATGAAAATGCCAAATTGACAGCTTTGAGATTGAAATAATCTTTTCAAAAGATGACTAGGAATAGTGCAAATTATACAATATGAAACCAATGTGTTCTCCCCCTCAAGGGACCACTTTTGCAAGCTGAAAGCATCTGTCTCTGTAGTCCAGTTAGTCAAGGTCCCAATAAGTTTCTTGATTTCTAGCATGGGAGCACCTCTGGTAGTGGTTTTCTGATACTGACATTAGTAAACTGGGAGTTCTGGGAATACAGATATCACCAATTCATTTCATATACTGTAAATCAGTTTCTTTTTGTCACCTTGAAGCTGGTGAGATCAAAGCTTGTAGCCTACTGTTGTCAAGAGGTGAAAATATTTTTACCATAAAAATTTATTGCAAAACAATAAATAGGTTGGCAATTTGGTCTATAGTTTAGCTTTGAGTGAAAATTTATTTACATGATGAATTTGTATTACTACTATCAAAACTGGTACAAGGCTGTGAAAACGCGTACCTTGTAGACTTATTAGATGAAACATATTGTATGAATCATAATGATGATTCACCCTTGTAACAATTTACGTGTGAAAATAAAAATAAACATCAAAAGAAATTTGCAGTGATTCTTCACACTTGAATACAGTAACTTAGTTGTTACTGCTGTCACTAAGACAACTTACTGAGTTTCATTTAATGAGCATACTTTTGAATATTTGTACTGTTACCAATGCCCAAATTATATTTTTTCTTTTCTTTCTTTTCTCCACTCCACCCCTTTAATTGTATTTTGGTCTTCATCTTGTCATGAAGACCTAGGGCTGAACAGCCACAGCTGCAGCTGTTCCACAATACAAAATCGAAGTGATATATTAATAAAGATTAACTTCCTCCAAAGCTTGACTTGGTTTTAATTTTTCTCCAATTATTAACAGACGTGTTAGCATAAACTGGTAGTTTCAATAAATGCCATGCTTTTACAATTCTGCTAATGACACAAAATGTTTTGGGGGAGCAGTTCAATATTTTTTCAGATATTAAAGAATATAGAAGGTTCTAAGTACACGAATTGAATTCAGCCTTTTGGAATCTCATGGCCAGATGTAGTTTTGGGGCAGTGTTCCTTGTCAAGTTGGCTGCTCTTAGAAGCCAAAGGTCACTAGGAGCCTAGATCTGTCAAGGTATGTTAGGAGATCCATGCTCATACAGAGGAACACTATGAAGAGTTTGAAATAATTTGGGATTTACAGAATCATCCCACAGACCTCATCTGTCTTTTAAGAGGGATACCACAGACGTTTCTCATCCTGTGACTACCCAGTGATAACTGCACGTTTGAACATTAGAGGCTGAACGAGTATGGTATCATAGTTTGTTTATGTTTGCAGGCTAGAAATGTGCTCATCTTTAACACTGAAGATTTGACAGGACACATTGATGTAAAATCACAATCAATGCTTAAGTTAAAAAGCAATCACCCTACCTTCCCCCCATTTCTTTGATACATTAAAGAGTGAACAGTATCCTGCAGGGAAGAGAACTGGCATAGAGCTATGCTGCATGGAGAATCTGACAGAGTTCCATTTTTACTTTTATGAAGTAGTATTTGTGACTCAATTTGCCTATTTAATCTTGTAAAATTGTCATCTATGGGGTTAGCTTCTTTCCAGAGACCTTTTAAAAATGGAAAGTAGCATCTCTGGTAATTATAGCAATGTCATGTTGTTTCAATGTTTTTGTACCAGCAATAAAATAGATACCATGCAGAGCATGGGCAAAGCAATTAAACTTCTTGTGTTGTGATTTTAAATGTGAGTGGGATAAGCAAAAGAATTGATTATCTAATTAATATGATTAGGGAATGACTAGACAAAAGAAAATGGAAATTATAAATTTGGATAGGGCTTAAGTTTGGAGAAGCAAAGTGGAAGAAAGGAAAAATATTGAGTTCCTTAAAGGAATATGATTTTAAATGCAAAATTCTCAAGAAAAGGAGGAAACCTGAGTAGGAAAGTATTTACTATTAGGTGTTCATTATTTTCATGATATGTCTTCACTGGTTGTAAGAACTAAAGTGAAACATTTTTTGATAAGTTTTCTTGAACTTATCCAAAGCTCAAATCTCTCCCTCTTTCCACTAAAATCTCTGAAGAAGTGAGCTATAAAATCAGAGTGATCACAAAGCTTGTTAGCTCTGGAGAGTCTCTATTAAGTTACCCGGGAAGTGCTAGAGAAGGCTGGATTGCACCCAGATGTCAGAAAAAAAAACCAGCTTTGCAGGATCTAGTATCTCAGCAGACACAGTATGTGTATGCCAGTCAGTATGCCAGAGAAGTAAAAACTCAAAATTGGTGACTAGAGTCTGCAGAGTTCCAGTGTACCTCAAAATGCATAGCTTCAACATGGTGCAATCTGAACAGTGTTTGGGTGAATGTCGACCACATTACACTTTCATGTAGACTATTCAGCCTGTGTGACATTCTGAGTGTGCATGCCATACATCTTTCCATATCAGTTATCCATAAGAAGAAATATAATTAAGCCTGAATAGTGTGCTTACTTCAGTTTTCAAAATCTGTTTTTACAGTACAGTACAGTTTATAAATATCAAGAATTTTGTATCCATTGTTTATGTGCTAGTTTTTTTCTGAAGAACAAAAAGATTCTATGCAGCCTTTATTTCTTTCATTATATGTCTTGTCATACAGGTTTCCTTCCTTTTGAATCAAGTATTTCAAAGTATTATAAGAAAACAATTTCAAACTACTGTTACATACAATCAAGTAACACATATGTGGTTTGGGTGGTGTGTGGCAAGTAAATACTAGAACTATTTATGATATTTATAAGAGACACTGCTGCTGAAAGTAGTAAGTGACACGCTGTTATGATTTTCATATAAAGTAGTAACAAAAACCAAAACACAACCCACCTGGCATAAGAAAAGCTGGTGCACTACAACAGGCACACATGAATGTAATTCACAGTAAGTCCTACAGGACATCGCTTGAGTGCTGTAGCGGCACTCAAGCAGTATATCACCAGGGTCAGAGACTTACGCAGATGAATCTCGCTTTGGCCCATGGCTGCTCAGATTGTGCCTTTTGATGGAATCTGAAGCATTCAGATAAGAGGCCCTAGTGGCATATGCTTCCCATTGAAGAAGGCTATTTTTTGAGCTGTTAAGAAATCCAGAGAGACATGAGTAAAACATGGCAACACATTCAGCACATCCTCTGGGATATTTGCTTTCCTACACATTAATGAAGATTAAAGTATAAGAATGTGCAGATATCACTTTAACGGATAATTAATGATGACTGTTTTTTAATATTAATTTATAGCGTAACTTTAATTCAGGTTTAAAAAAAAAAAAAGCTTTAAAACTTCCTGAGATGTCCAGGGCTTTGGTGCTCAAAATGCACTGACGTAAGTTCAGTATAAATGCAACCTTTGGTGTGCCCAAATTGTCAGTGTGACAAAACAAAGGAAAGCTATCAACATTACATCATTTTTGCAACATGCAGCTTTTGAGAAATAGTCTTTTGCCTGTGCAATTTTGCTTTACTCTTATCTTTGTTTTTTTGAGCTGATACTATCACTTCTTTCAAGGGGTGAACTCCATTGTAGCCAGATTCTTATTTGCTTTTAACTCAGTATGTACAAATTTAGTTGTAGCTGCTTTTTTTATGCATGTCTTTTGAGCTATCTGCTCTGTCATTCCACCAAATATTTGATCTTCATATTTTGCCTTATCACCAAGAGCTGTAATGGAGCTACTGTGGAGAAGTAGTTTCTTACTGGTAGAAATATGCCAAAAAAACAGATCATAAAGCCGCAGAAGAAAGTGGATTTTGGTACTGCCAGATAATATCAGGCTTTGTAGGTTATCGTTATGCACATCATGCCTCAGCAGAGGCAGCATTGCATAGAACATCAAATCTTGTAGTTGTTTACAACTGTTAGATTCTGGGGTTTCAGTTGCTTGACTGAATGATTCTCCCTAAGGATGTCAACTGAATCAAGTCACCAAATAATTACATTTTTAATATTCTTGTGTTGTCTTGGTTTAACCCCAGCTGGCAACTAAGCACCACACAGCCAGTCGCTCACTCCCCACCCCCGGTGGGATGGGGGAGAGAATTGGAAGAGTAAAAGTGAGAAAACTCGTGGGTTGAGATAAAGACGGTTTAATAGGTAAAGCAAAAGCTGTGCACACCAGCAAAGCAAAGCAAGGAATTCATTCACTACTTCCCATCAGCAGGCAGGTGTTCAGCCATCCCCAGGAAAGCAGGGCTCCATCATGTGTAATGGTCACTTGGGAAGACAAATGCCATCGCTCCAAATGTCCCCCCCTTCCTTCTTCTTCCCCCAGCTTTATATGCTGAGCATGATGTCATATGGTATGGAATAGCCCTTTGGTCAGTTGGGGTCAGCTGTCCTGGCTGTGTCCTCTCCAAGCTTCTTGTGCACCCCCAGCCTACTCGCTGGTGGGGTGGGGTCAGAAGCAGAAAAGGCCTTGCCTCTGTGTAAGCACTGCTCAGCAGTAACTCAAACATCCCTGTGTTATCAATGCTGTTTTCAGCACAAATCCAAAACATAGCCCCATACTAGCTACTATAAAGAAAATTAACTCTATCTCAGCCAAAACCAGCACATGTGGGAAACCTGTTTGTCTGCCAAGTGGTAGCTAGTCATAAGAACAAACTTAACCAACTCCTGTCCTTGACAGACTCCTGCTCTAGGTGTTATCTTCAGGTGCATGTCTGGGTTTACATCTACTTACATTTACATCTACTCCATTTATTATTTGAATTAGTAATGCTTAATTGAAAGTCTGCACTAAGTCATCCCACTGCCCCCCTCTCCCACATTCTTGGCCATAATCACAAGAATTGTGCTCTCCTTGCCTCATTATCTGTTTTTGTTGTTTCATTATCATTTTATCCTCCAAGAGTGGAAAAGGTTAATGCAAGACCACATCTCCTGATTATATGTGTCAGGCTGCCCTATGGATGATGTGCTGAAGACATGGAATAGCACCTCTGCACCCTCTGGTGTCAGACCTTTCTAGTCTGGTCTGACATAACCCCTTAGATAGGGATCAAGAACAGATATGGGAAAGAAAAAGCCATGAAATATGTTTGGGAATAGGTTAAAAATTGCAATAGAAAGTTACATTCTTCATAACTTCGTTTGACCTGTTTATGTATGATTAAAACACTCCACCTTGCTATGGAACTTTACAGTTTGTAACAAGTTGAATGAAAGGGGGTCCTTTTGTGTATTAAATTTTAACAGTTATTGGAATAAATTCCATCTGGTCTTATACCTTTAGTTTCTATTGAATAGTTCAGGATTTTTTCAGAAGTACATCCTGTGTGGGCTAAGCCCATGGTCTATAAAGCAGAAAGGATGTGACAGCTATGTCAATCCATGTAAAAGGGACTATATTGCAAATTCTGTTTGGCACTTGGTTTTGAAGAAATGGATATTTGCTTGTGTCTACTCTTCTACTCCTTAAAAAAATAAGCAAAATAGCGCCAAAAGTGTTTAAACAAATGTCTTATTTCAAAGTTAACAAAAATCTTAGAAATGTACTTTTTCACCTGGCCAGTATGCAGATCACACTGTTTATTCTGTTTATATTTGCTTTTACTTGAAGTTTGGAAAGTAGCATTACCACTATGTCCAGATGAGTGGTGTAGTTTCAACAATTCTAAAATAAGGAAGGGAAGGATTTTTTTTAGAATACTTCACAGTCAAGATTTCAATCAAAGAATAAAAAAATCAGTATAGTAGAAGCAACAGTCTCATTCCCTTACTACATTCATGGGCAAGACATATTGGACCATGAAACATTTTCATGGAGCAGAAACATTTACCTTCTCAACTGCTTAGTTTAGTGGAAGGGCAAATAATCTTGTACTGTGATTTCTCTTGCCAAACTTTATTTGTCGATGTTTTGCAATAGGATGATGTATCCTCTGGAGGTGCTTGTCTCGGCTTTGACTATAGAAGGAAGACCAGATGCCTAACCTTTGCATGGCTTAAGTTAGGTTGAATGAGTCTTGCCCTTCAATACACATAGAAAGTGAGATCAGGAGATCTGCATATGATCCCAAATTTGTCATAGAAATATTATGTGATCTTGACTGGATATTGTGTTGTCTCCATGAGTAAAATCAGTAAGTTAGCAAAATGGAGACAGTCATCTAATACTCTGGATTACAGTGGGAAATAAATTAATATTGTGTGAAAATAGTAACATTCTATCAAAAACACTGTAGGAGTTTTAAATAAAACTAATGGTTATTTAAAAATGAATGCTTATAAAACTCTATGAGATACTCTTGTGGAGGTAAACTAAAGGTTCTTATTTGGAGCACATTGTTAGATACCAATAACAAACGGTAACTAGAACCACTTTGCAAAAGCTCAGTCATAACAACTTGCCTAGTGCAAAAAGCTTCCTCCTAATGGACAAGGATTTTTTCAAAACATCACTTAATCATGATTCACATTACATAAAAAGCATTTGAGGTGGTTTTTTTTTTACTTTTATTGGTGTTACTTAAGCAAAAAGAAATTATTGCTATTGAGGGAGAATGGGAGATTAAAAGATTAAATCAGCCCACTACACAAGATTATCACAACAAAATGATGTATGATAGCCAAATGGGAAAAAACAATTTTTTTCTTAAATTTCATGGTTATATATATAGTGAGGAGAGTTAATATTTTTTAAAGTCTTTACTCCTTCAGGCTAATGACTTAAGAATCCAATGCTCATAACCACAGATACAGCTATGATCAATTATTTAAAATGCCTTTCTCTTCTCCCCCACCCTCCCCTTTTTGGGTAGAATTCGCTGTAGCACTCACTCAGACCCTGCTGGTACAAATCAGTTTTCACAGGGAGGAGGTGGTTTACCACTGGATGTGCTTGCCCATCTGCAGTTTTCCAGTCTAAATATTTTCTGCAATTCTCCTTTGGCACTTCTAGCAAATATTTTATTTCCTTCTATGCGAAACGCATTTGTGGTGTTGCCAGTTAGTCCATCAGTCCGTATTCCACAAACTGTTATACTGACCTGATGTTACTACTTCCTTATGAAGAAATTTTCCTCTCTACCTGTTTAAATGATGACACTTGTAGCAGCAGCCAATTTTCTGGATTAAAAAAGAAGCCATGCCTAAGTACTGAGCTCCTAGAGATAGAATAAATCCCACAATTTTAAATTTCCTAAGGTTACAAAGTGAAAAAGGGAACTTGCTCTGACAACTCTCAGTTCCAGGAGCTTGCTGCTGTTGGGAAGGGTTAGCAGCAAGAATTTCAGGGGAAATGGATATGAGGGAGTGCAGAGCCTGCAGGTAGGTATGTGGGAAAAGGTGTGAAAATGTGGGTGGACTAGCAACTTGTCAGAGTTTGGTGGAAGAAAGGGAGCACTATTTCTATTACCATATGCAAGGATAATTGAATAGAAGACTTCAGTATTGTGCAAGAAGTGAAATGAGAGGATGTAGGAATTGAATTTGCTGCATTCTGTTTCAAATTCAATCAGCAATTATCCCTTTATGTAGCCATAGAACCAAGAGAAAGTAGAAATGAGAAGATCATCCATCATCCAAATGAGGAAATGTAAGTTGTTTTTTTTGTGGTGTTTTTTTTTTTTTTTGTGTGTGTGTGTATGTGTTTGGGTTTTTTTAAAGCTGTTATACTCCTACATAGAGATCTAAGGGTGAAACATAGCTACAGCTGTTACTCTAAAGGTAACTACCTAGCATGCTGTATATTATACAGAACATACAGCATCCTTAATGTTTACAGTGCACTACAGACTAAGCAGCTTTGTGCTTTTTTCTGTTCTAACTGTCTGGCAAGCAATGCATAGGACCAGAACAATGGATTCCCTAATGTTAACAAAATAATGCCCAGAGTATGGAAAACATTGTTTGTTAATAGGATATATAACATTTGTATTCAAGTTCCATGTCTAATTATATTTTAGAAGACTTAAAAACATTGACATTTACATTGCTTAGTGTGGAATACCCAGTTTGAAATTTTACCACAAAAGCTAATGACCCTATTAACTCTAATTTGTTTACTCACCAGTCTGGAACAGTTTCTTCCACAGGTACCTCTTCGATGTTCAAAATTAAGCTTCCTAGAGGCTTGAGAAATTAAATGCTAAAGGAGGTCAATTATCCAACAGTTGCCTTAAAGATAAGGACTGCCCCTCCCACATTGTTTTAAAATGATTTTTTCTGATGAACACAAAAACATGATTGCTAAACACATGTCAGGCTCTCCCACAGGTTTGCTATGACATAATAGGCAGTTCTAAGTTTGGCCATTTAGGAGAGTGCCTAATTATATCAGGCAATATAAATACATGATTTTTTTTTAAACTGACATTTAATCTTTAATCAAAGTGCAAATGTAATTAATTATTATTTCATAGTCTGTATTTTTGAGTTTGGAATTTGCATAATATCTCAAATATGACCTCCAGCAGCTCCTGGTTAGCATGAACCACTTGCTATGGCAAGTGTAATTTCTGTATTTATACAGAACCTGCTTAGTCATAGGCTTACATTTTTTCTTTGTTCTACTTAGTATTGTCCATAACTACAGTACATACACTGTCCAATCTTAAAGATATAATAATGTTCTTATTTACAAGAAAACATGACATGAAAAAGGGTCTGTTTTTCAGCTACAGCGTGAATAAAAAAAGTAAGTAAGTTTGTGATAGTCAGCTCAGCTTATTTTACAATTATGACTCTTAAACTCTGCAACAGTGCACCGAAAGGGATGGGGGCATGGTTTCAAACCCTGTAGACAGCAGCAGTTTTTAGCTTCCTAAGACATTCCCCTGAATGAAGCACTGTCTCCCACTGAATTCTTAACTAACAACTGAACACGAACCCAGAGATTACCACTAATCAGTTCTTGCTAGATACAAGAGGTGAAAGCTGGTGCCTCATACAAAGAGAGAACAACCGTTCCCCGCACAGGGCAGATGCTGAGGGACCCCAGCATGATTCTAGTCCATACATGTAACAGCTGCAATTGAGGAGGCAATCATGAGTGCAACCGAGCCCTTGCTGAATGCCTCTCTGCAATGTGGAGCAGGTTCCTTAACAGGGCATCAAGGATCTTGTAAAGCAGAAACCTCCAGCAAGTTTTTGCTGGAATTCAAAATAAGGCTGCTCAGCTATAATAGAGAGATATGGTATAAATCCATTAAAAAACAAAACAAAACAAAAAACCCACAACAAAAAAACCCAAACAGATCCTTAGAAGACTTCAGAAGACAGCTATGCTTTCTCCAGCAAAAATTCTCTGTGTTTAAAGAGCCTCAAGAGGCGCCAGATGGCTAGTCCCATTTTTTATCTCTGTGAAAGAGCATCCAGAATGTTCATCCTTAATTTTGTTCAGAGTTTTCTGGTGGATGGGAGGACTCAGTTCTTCCATCGTATTTTGATGAGAAGAATATTTATCATCTGACAATATCATGTGTTGGTGGGCATGGAGAATCATATCACTTTCTCTTTTCAGAAGAGTTATGAATCCAAATTCAGCTACAACTAGTGGGTGAATGACGTCCTTCTGAAAATGTTAAGCAAATTCTGGGAAACCAGGCATGAAACTGAACTGCAGATAAGGAAACATAAGGTTAAGGGATTCTGAGAAGCCCTTCAGCTCTCATACAGCAGCTGGTGGTTGTGAGAAAGAAACCAATTCTCTGTAACAGCACAGTGCCGTGAGGAATGATGTGGGTTGTATCTGTTCCATCCTAAAAACTGCTGAAACTAGTAGGACAGGGGTGTGTTCTGTATTAGATATTCTTTCTTATCAAAAAATCATTTGTGATAAAATACATAGTTGAAGAAAAAAGGGCTATATAAAATATTAATAACAAATGGGAGATCCCTAGGCAGTTTTTTGGATTTAAGAGGCAATGATTGTTCCCAAGAAAATGGAACTTTGGATTGACTTTAAAATTTGTTTTCAAATCCTACATACATTGGGACTTCAGTGAACTTTTGAATACCAGGATTTCAAGGCCTATGAAACCTGTTAGCATTGTGAGAACAATGACAACTGGTTAAAGGTTTTTTTTTTCACTGTATGAATGGTACAGTGAAGAAACTACTTCCTTACTTGGTCTTCTTAATAAAGATAATACTTTTAGTTAGAACAGAGTTTTATGGCTCTCTAATACAGAGTTATCTCACTATTTATTAAGCTCCAAACTTGCTTGTGTAATGACAATGTGAACAAAAAAAATAGTTTGCTTAATTCCACACCAAGTAGAAAATCAAGTACAACAGCATGTTAGAATGTTGACAATAGAACCAAAATATCAGGGTAATGTGAGGTGAACATCTACAGCATTTATTTGGAATTCAGTAAGAAGTCATTTTCATTCCAGATTGGGTACCTTCTGCTTCTTTAGAAAACCCTGAACTAGGAACGCTTTGAAGTGTGACTATCAGAAGCACAAAATCTCTAGAAACTTCAATATGGTGTGTTTCCTGCTGCTTAGATTTAGCTCAACAACATTTTAAATCTTGGTGGTTCCGGAGCCATACTTTTATATGCCTACCTGTGTGGCAATCTGGAAAATGCCAGAGCATAAAGTGTAAATGGGACAACAACCTGAAAGAAGAATATATAGAGAATTTGGCTTTGTTTTTCTCTACAGTTTCAATTTAATTCTTCTTTCTTTCTGTACAAAAGGAACAGCTTCATAGCATTCCATCTTCCACTGGAAGTCTTATAACCGAATATGTCCTATAACTAAATATGTCCTAAATTATTTATATAATATATTAATATAGATTTAGAAACTCTGGAATAACATTGACTTGTCTGTAATATAATATTCAGAGAATGGGAAAGTAAACTAATAATTTGCCAGAGAAGTAAAGAAAAACTGCTGTATTCCTTTGCAGTGCTTTTAATCTTATAGTTATCAGACCACGGACACTTCAAAACGCCACAGTTTCTACAATATCCACTTGGTTTCAAGGAAGTTGTGACAATCATAAACACTTCAGGTTGATGCTAAGTCCCTAAGATCATAGCCGTCCTTGCTCCCCACCCTTTTAAAAGCACCAACACGTGTTTTACGACCTTGGTCATGTTTCACTGTTTCCTCTTCACTCCGGTAAATAACATTACTCCATATAAGTCATTCTGTAAAATTTCCTAGCATATATGGTCTTAGTAGCATATAGTAATTCTAAATTGAATTGAATCTGGCCAGGGATGTCAAAGACAACAAGAAGGGCTTCTGTAAGTAGATAGGTGACAAAAGGAAGCCTAAGGAAAACGCGGGCCCACTGCTCAAGGTTACACAGCGCACAGAAGAGGCTGAGGTACAGAATGTCTTCTTTGCCTAGGTCTTTACAAGCAAGACTGTCCTTTAGGAATCCCAGGCCCCAGAGACCAGGGAGAAAATCTAGAGCAAGGAAGATGTACTCTTGGTGGAAGAGGATCAGGTCAGGCAATACTTAAGCAAACTGGATGGGCACCCTGATGGGATGCACCCATGAGTGCTGAGGGACCTTGCAGATGTCATTGCGAGACCACTCTCAATAATTTTTGATTGATCATGGAGTTTAGGAGAAGTGCCTGAAGACTGAAGGAAAGTAAATGTCACTCCTATCTTCAAGAAGGGCAAGAAGGAGGACCCAGGGAGCTACAGGTCAATCAGCCTCACCTCAATCCCTGAGGAGGTGATGGAGCAGCTAATCCTAGAAACCACTTCCAGGCACATGAATGACAAGAAAATCATCAGGAGTAGTCAACATGGCTTCATCAAGCAGAAGTCATGCTTGACCAACTTGATAACCTTCTGTGATGAAATGACTGGCCTGGTAGATGAGCAGAGAGCAGTGGATATTGCCTACCTAGACTTCAGTAAGGCTTTCAACACTTTCTCCTGTAAGATCCTCATAGAAAAGCTGTTGAAGTGTGGGCTGGATGAGCAGATAGTGAGGTGGCACTGATGAGGCCAGACTTGGAGTACTGTGTCCAGTTCAGGGCTCCTCAGTACAAGAAAGACACAGATTTACCAGACAGAGTCCAACGAAGGTCCACAAAGATGATTAAGGAACTGGAACATCTCCCATATGAGGAAGGGCTGAGAGACTTGGGCTGAAGAAGAAAAGGCTCAGGGGGGCATCTCATCAATGCATATAAATACCTGAAGCGAGGGTACAAAGATGGACCCAAGCTCTTTCCAGTGGTGCTTGGTGACAGGACAAGAGGCAATAGGCACAGACTGAAACACAGGACGCTCTTATGTTCAGACTGAACATAAACACTTTTTTACTGTGAGAGTGACTGACTACTGGAACAGGGTACCCAGGGAGGTTGTGGAGTCTCCGTCCTTGGGTTATTCAAATGCCAGCTGGACATGGTCCTGGGCAACCTGCTTGAGCCGAGGTTTGGACAAGATGACCTCCAGAGGTCCCTTCCAACCTCAACCATTCTGTGATTCTGTAAAATACAGGCGGAAGGACAAATACCCATTTAGATATTCCAGACCTAAAAATTAGCAGGTGTTCACAGCGAAGTGAGCATGTCTGTGTTTATCTCAATCTGGAAACTTCAAAATCATAAACATTGAATCATTTCAGAGTACCATGTGTGTGTCTTAGCATACACCAGCCAGCCAGTAACGTTCTCAGGAAAAAATAACCCACAAGCCCAAACCTCATGTGTTATGCATGCCTCATCACAGGAATTCACAGCTCTTCACACCTTTGCAGAATACAGGTTAACAGAAGAATACCTCTGTAACGTATTTTTCTTTCTACAATCTTCTGGAAGCGTAGAGAGGGATGACTCAGAACAAAGACAGTAGTTCTCTTAATGCTGACAAGATCAGCAGCAATTTAGCTCCTCAAGGTACTTCACAAGGCTGGGGTGGCTCTTGCCTTGGAGAAGGACTGAGATACTACAGATTTCTATAGGAGATATATAGAAACTATACTAATGTTACTAATGCTGAAGTGCATTACAGGATTCTCATGCATTCATATGGCTGCACAATAGCCCTTCATGGGGATTTTTCTGCTTATCCCCAAGCTCTCAGAGATAGTCATGTAGCAATTTGGACTTAGCCCAAATAAGAGGTGTGTAGCAGAAAGTTACAAGGTTCATTACATGGTAATGGCCAGTTTTTGTTTTCCAGCATATAATAGCTAAATACTACGGCTCCTGCTTTGTACGATATTTTCTTTCATAAACTTCCATTGCTCTATACATGTATTTGTGCACACATGCACAGACAAAGCCTCCCATAAAATCTTCTGCTGAGATTCTCCACAGCTAAGAAGCAATAGAGGCACCTCTGTCACAAACAGAGGAAGACCAGCTTTTGTTTTAAATTGTCCCAGGTCTCAAATTTTGGTCAGACTCATATTCTGAGTGATGGCATACATGAATATTTCCAGTTTTTGTTCATCACTTGCTATGCTTGGAAACAGGAGCTGACAATGAAAGCAACTCCTCAACAAAAAATTATTGCACCACTGCTCTTCACTTGAACAAGAAGAAAAAGATGCTGAGATCAAAAGAATAAAATAAAAGGTTAAAAGGAAATCAAACTTGAAAGAAGGAAGGAGAACAGTTAATTGGAGGGTCTGATTCAGATGTGTTCTTGCAGTGCTCGTTCCTAATTTACGATCTGCTCCTCATCTCTGCACAGCAGTCTAACAAGAATTCCACTGCCTCCTCATTTCCCCCCTGGCTGTGCCCCCTAGCTCAGACCTGCGCTCCAGTGTTACAGCATTCCCCCCGGCTTTTTTCTACTATGTTGAGCTTTGGGACCTTTATACATTCACCATCATCCCTGTAATTCTAGGGCACCAGACTTGGATGTTGGCACTGATGGCCTAAGGATTAGAATATTGTATAAGGCAGGTTTTTGACTTCAGCTCTGTGAACTCAGTACCAACACTAGGGAGATACTTACAAAGGCATAAACAAAGGAGACAAATCTACACAAAGAAACTGTGAAATGGAGCGGGCGGGAGGAGACTGGAAAGAACAAATCAAGGTATTTTAGACTAAGAAAAGTGCCAGCTACCGTAAAGGTCTCTAAACAAATGACAAAATATACGTAGTAAGATTTCAGCTTGCGAGTAACTTGTTAATGTATAAAATCTTAGAATCGCAGGAGATAAATCTGTGTTTATAAGGAGAACTGTAATGCAGAGATTTGTTTCACACAGACTAAATTAAAATCCATATTATCACTTTGTTGAATTACTCAGAATCAGCATCATTTGCTTTCAGCAATTTCAGGCTTTGTAGATGCTGTATATCTACCTACAAAAAGACTTCCCAGAATGTTTGCTTTGAAAGACAGCATTGTTGTTTATTTTTTTCAGTTGCCTCCTTTCCTTAAATAAACAAATCAACAGGGGATGCATTCCCATTTATCCCCAAATCCTTCTATTTCTGCATGTTTCCAGTTGACTGCTAAGCTCCTCAATTCCAGAGACTGGTACACAATTAAAGCAACACATTCTAAACAACACAGAATATACTGACAGAAAGAATAAAATATTAGATTGCTGATGCTGATTTAACTTTGTCTTCAATTACTTCTTCCCTGTTTTTACTTCTATCCTGTCCAGAAAAGTGTGGAGGCAATCTCCTTGACTGCCCTTTATGTCAAAGGTGCTTTATGACTCACAAAGAAGAATATGCTGGCTGCAAGTGATGTGAATAAGTAGTGGTTTGACCTTCCTGATATCAGGTGGACTACATGAAGACAGAGTAAGCTGCATGCAACATGGTAAAAATAGATTAGAAATGTTATAAAATCTGGGATAGTGCATTATTTGTCATAATTCAGATTTCTCCCTGGGGGCCATTAGCAATCTAACACTAGCCTAGAATGTCACCTTTCCTAACTGGGTAGACACTACAGCATTGCAAAAAAGAAGTGTGTAGCAGATGAAGTGTTATGCACAAAGGTTGTTAAAAACATAAATAGTGAATAATTAAATGGCAAAATAAATAAATGCAATTTCCAGTTCTTTTGCAGCCTCTGCCCCACAGTCAACTGTAGAACACCTCGCAAAAGGCAAAATGCCCACTTTGGTCATGTCTGCTTGTCCTGGTTTTGGCTGGGATAGAGTTAATTTTCTTTCCAGTAGCTGGTATAGTGCTGTGTTTTGGATTTAGTATGAGAATAATGTTGATAACACACTGAGGTTTTAGTTGTTGCTGAGCAGTGCTTACACTAAGTCAAGGACTTTTCAGCTTCTCATACTGCCCTGCCAGTGAGGAGGCTGGAGATGCACAAGAAGCTGGGAGGGGACACAGCCAGGACAGCTGACCCAAACTGGCCAAAGGGCTATGCCATACCGTATGACGTCATGCTCAACAAAAAACTGGGGAGGTTGGCCAGGGGCGGGGCAGGACCACTGCTCAGGGACTGGCTGGGCATCGGTCAGTGGGTGGTGAGCAATTGCATTGTGCATCACTTGTTTTGCATATTCTTTTATCATTATTATTATTTTCCCTTCCTTTTCTGTCCTATTAAATTGTCTTTATCTCAACCCACGAGTTTTACCTTTTTTCCGATTCTTTCCCCCATCCCACTGGGGGGGAGTGAGCGAACGGCTGTGTGGTGTTTAGCTGCCTGCCGGGTTAAACCACGACACCGCTGCTGATCATTAATTGCTTCAGAAAAAGACAGTATTTTATCCGTCCTCTTTGGAGTTCCAGTATGAATGGTGAAGCAAAAGAGAGTGAAACTGAGTGAAACATGAAAAGCTTGATTTGTTAGGACCCCTGCTGTCTGAAAAGAGATCAAAGCTCAGGAGGAGGCTGTAAAACAGCCGAATGCACTGCACAGAAACATGGCCTGTGGCAGCTGCTCTGGGCACGCTCTCACAACGCAGGTGTACCTCCAAGTCTGCTCTGCCAGCTGAATCATGGGAGCAGGTTACCTCTTCTCCTTCTTCATTATTTCAACTGCAGTCACTGAGGAGATGTGGGCTCCATCCATCACAATGCACAAATTCACAGTGCGCAGATTCAGCACAGGCCTAATTAAAGCTTTTCCTTTCATTTGTGGAGATAATTAGACTTTCATCTCACCAGGAAGCTTCAGAAAGATCTATTTCTTTCTTCAATAAAAGCTACATCAAACAAAAGCAGATTTTAATCGCCTTTTCTTTGGGGCATGAGTCAATAATGAAAGATGTCATGGGTAACAAAAACTGTGTGCAGGGGGAAAAAAGGAGGGAAAAAAGCCCAAGCTATGTTCTTTAATTAACATCATGTTTGCAAACACCATTAATTTCTCTCATTAAAATGATTTTTATCTACAACTGATTGTTGATAAAACAATCGATTTGAACATCTCATCTGTTTCATTGCTATGCAGGAACCCATCTGCTGTGCTGTAAAGCAGGAATCATGCAGACTGTTAAGCAACATGTGAGAACAATAAAAAATGCATATGTGTGTGTCAGGGATTTGTGAGGCTCACTGCAGGGCAAGGGCCACCTTTTCTCAGAACATGTATAAAAAATGACTTGGTAGCAGGCCAAAGGACAAAATGTCACAAAGATCAGAAGTGCATAAATAACAAATGAATTAATATGTGCAGGAAGAAAGGGTTCCATCTCTTTTGGGAAGCATTGGTAAATAGGCTCAGAAAAATAAGGCGATTTCAGCCATATTTAACACCACACCATGAGCTGCTGTGATGTAATATTAGATGACAAACATGCCAAGCTTACTGCCTTTGCCTTTTTCATTGGTGGTAGTGGCATCAGAGCACAAGCTTTCTTTCCTATTACGTTTCTCACTGGTGCAAGTGGAGAGTATTTTTGGCTGCAGGCCTACTGCACTTTATTTATTTATTTAACCATTTGACACAGTGCTTCTGTATGGGTTGCCTGGTGCGCAGGCTCACAAAGAGGATGTAGCTGATGTCTGTGGGAATTGAAGTATGGAAGTCTAGCGGGTGAATAAAGCACTCTTCCACCCTACAGCTTAAAGCAATCCCAAAGAACTGTTAGGCGTATATAGTTAAGACATTTAGTGAAGAGAGAGAGAGGGAGGCAGCTTGTTTAAGTACCTTTTTAATGATGATACTTGCTTTGCAGCAGGCAGGGAACTGTTTTTAATATTGGAATCAACACGGGCGGTAAGGATGCACCGTGGCAGTGTGAAGCCCCGTGTCAGTCTGCTTAATGCCTTCCTGGACAGGATAAAGCGTTGTGATTCATCAGCATCTGACCTGAACTTCCTCTAATGGCAAAATATCATCAAACCAAAAGACTAAAGGATTAAATTTGCATTCCTGAGCTCTCTGCTGCTGTTGTGACCTGCCTGGGAAACTGATTTAATGGAAACTTTTTAAAAAAAAAATCTACAAACGTCTTTAAATCTCACAATGTTGGGGCTTGATTCATAGTGTCTTTATGCTGTTAGTTCTGGCATATGGCAGTTGTTTGGGAAAGCAAAGTTTGTAGGAGCTTGACAGACATTTTTTCTTGATGCATTGAGCCAGTAAGATCCCTGGTGAGCATCCAGATTCTAACAGAGCTGCACATGTCTGTTCTTCCGACTGTACGAGATGGAAGCTCTTCCTGTTTGGGTTCCTCTTTCTCTAGTTCACTCAGTCACTTAAAAATAAAAACTGCAAGTTTCTTCTGTGTGGCCTGCTTTCTTAAGCAGAAGATTTTATGCTAAACCATTCCCTCCTCCCAGTAACTGAGGACTGTTTTTATTTTAAATTAAAACAAAAACATATGCACATTGCACTGAGTTTATCCATTCTGCTAGGATCTGGTAGTTCAATGTGCTAAAGAAACTTGTACAGCTCAAGGTAGAAGGTTTAACAGAAGATTTTTCCAATTCTTCTTGAAACTCTTAAAAAAAAAAATTGAACTTGGTTAAGTTTCAGATAATTTTATCACTATTTCCCAGCATCCTGGGCCAAGGTTTTTCTTCTATTTATGCTTTTTTTAGTATTTACCTCAATGGAAGTCTTATCTATTCCAAGTTAAGGAGCAGTGAGGGGAAAACTCGAAAGAACAAACATTGATTGAAGATTTTACTAGGAAAAATGAAATGAAAAATGGTGCTGTAGGACAAAAAGAAAAAAAAAAACCTTCTGACTTAATTTTTTTGGGTGATATCCTTGGCTGCAAGGGAAAAGAAGCTTTTTTTTCCTTTTTTTTTCTTTTTCTTTCTTTTTGTTTTTCTTTAACGAGCATGTTGCATGCAGAAGGAATAATGACTCATGAGCAGAACTCCAAAAGCACTGTAGCCCTCCCTCTGTCAAAAAGCATTTGCAACTAAAACTTTGCCTAAAATTAGTGACTTCAGAGTGCTTCTGAGCTCCCTGATCAGGATATAAACACACTTCTGATCCACTTTTTTTTTAATTGGAAACCCTCCCCCCACCCATACCCAGGAAAGTTAGATTATGCAATATAAATATATTGCTTATACTTATACACAGAGGATGCAGCTCATCTTCTTTAAAAGTGAAAAACCCCATGAATAGGTGAACCCAAACTGAGATCTTTGCTAACTCTCTAGATGATACTGCTGAGCTACAAATTGCTAACATCAGAGGAAACCCCTTAACCAGATACTAGGTTTGCTCATTACTTATACTTCAGTTATTTTACTTGGTAGGTCCTTATTTTGTGAAAGAGGACAGAGAGCCTGAGGTAGATGACCTGCCACAGAAGAAGGAACAGAAGACAAAGGACTGTGCTCAGTTTTAAGGGCAAAACTGGGAATGTATTTCTGCACTGCTTGCCTTAAGCTTGGGTAGGCTGAACTCCCCCACTGCTATCACCTGCACAGGAAGAGATAGTTGCTACTGCTTCTAATATTCTCAGCAGGTACAGAGCGATATTTGGTTTCCAAAGAGCCTGTCAGTGGTGCAGAGACTATGTGGGCACACAGCTGTCGCTAATAAACAGGTAGGCTGGAGGCGAATGGTATCAAAATATTAAAAAAAGTGCCATGAAATGATAGAACAGGTGAAAAACTCATTTCCCCAACCCCTTCCCATCAAAACATTATCCTGCATCTCTGTGGCAAGGGGAAACCCGTTTCTATTTAACAGATACATGAAATACCATACAGATAGACTAAAGACTGGACTTTTAGATTCCTCTACCAAGAGGAAGGAGCTTTGCCAAGTGAAGTGAAACCCATCAGTCAGCTACAACAAAATTAGGCTGCAGGCACTATGAATAGATCTGTAATTCATCAAGAAAACTCTCATAGTAGATACTATATTTAATAATAAGATTAGCAAAGGCTTTTATTGCTTCCACTCAACTTCTATAGGAGAACCGATGATGCTATCTTATGACTGGAGAGCTCTGGAGCAGTGTCGGAGATGTTAAAAAAGATGGGTTTTCAATGAAGTCCTATAATGATCAAGTCATACAAACAAAAGCACCACCTGAGGCTCTCAGTATCAATTCTGAATGCCTAGATTACCTGAAATGACAACTGCCAATTGTCAGGATTTTTCATTGAGCTGCTGTATGACAGTCTTTTTGAGGAAAAGTTTTTAGGCCTCTTTGATACCTCATAGCTGTTATGTTTCTAATAAGAATGGCTTAAGTACAGTATTTTGTTAACTCCCTGTGTTGACTATTTTATTACCGAGTCTAATAAAACCAGTTTACCACAGTCTACAAATCTTGCCTAATATACTTCTTTCCATAACAAGACAGTTCAAGCAGTGCTGCTAAGGTAGATGGAGGTAAGGACAGGTTCCCTTAAGCTGGGCAAGGTAACAGGAGATCTGGCTTATGGAGAAAATAACATCTCTCCCTGTGGCTACGCTGGGATGTGGGCAGCCCTGCTGACAGTAGTGCTGCTTCTGAGGGGGCTCACAAGCATCAGCGACAGGATATATGTCAGGCCACAAGGCTATGGATGGGGCACTGCTCCTGTCTGGCCTGGGATCTCCCATCCCGTTCCTTGACTTGTGCAGTGGGAGAGTGAAGGAGCTCTGACACCTTTTCCTGCTTTCTCTCCCTACTTGTGACTGCTATTATTCCTTCATTAAAGGTATACAGATGTATTCATAAAATTTAAAGTAAAATTAGAGTTCATGTATAAATCTGAATTCTTGCAATTTATATATATATGTATATACACACACACACAGAGGAACTGAAATGCATTTTTTGTTATTGACTTTTTCTGGAATGAACTCGAACAAGTGACAATCTCCATTCATTATCTCAAACACAAAAGAAAATATGTAGGAGCATAAAAAGTATCAGCAGGTGAAGAATAGGGAACTTGTGAATGTTACAGCAAGTGCAAAATATGACTTTATGCTTTCTCCTGCCATTTACCAGTGTTATGTGATAAATATTTGATTTATACAATAGAAATCAGAATAATGTATAGATCATCAATATCTCAAATATAAAAAGTTCTGACTGAGGATCTGGCTTCACTTTCCTACACCCACACATGCAGTCCCAGAACACGTAGTCCAAAGTCTGCATGTGTACCTATGCGTGTGCGCGTGTGTATATTCTGTGTGATATCATCATGAACTGGCAGCATCTGCTCACCATTATGTAGGAGCATGTATAACATGCTAGGAATGTTTCTGAGTCAAACTAGTGTGTTTAACAGTTGGAACATTTATAGAATTAGAAGGAGCTCCAGGATTACAATATTTTCTCTAATTTTAACCTCAAATCACTCTTAAGTCATTTCCTATCTCTTCTTTAAGTATGTAAGTGTCATGGGAAGCTTCATGTGAAGAGAATATTTAATGGATGAAATTCAAAATATGTGATTGATGGGCCATTTATCAACTCCAGTTAGACATAAATAGAACATCTTAGTGTTTATATGTGTATATATCCCAAACTCGAGTCTCATCCTGTAAAACTGAGGTAGAAAGAAATGCAATACCTAGATAATTTGTAAATTTGATTAATGACTTATATTATGAACATGTATTTTATGAACGGCTTGTTGGCAGTTTAAAGTTATAATAAATTTTCATGAAGACTACTATAATACTCACTACTAGTTTGTTTAAACCACTCGTAGCACACACTGGCTTGTTTACAAATGTACAAATGAAGTGGGAATGTGCCATTTTATTTTTGAAACCTGAATTATTGTCCAATTAAATTGCCTTTGTACAAGAATACCCAAAACATGTTTTTAGACATCTGTACAATGGTCATGTCCAATAGTAGGAGTTTTTGCGTGCACATATCTGATTCCTAAGTGGGTCTGAGATCAATTAACTTTCTATTGGCTTAAAAAACAAACATGTAAGCAAAAAAAAATCCCTAAAAACTAACCAAGGTTAGATTGCGTTGTTTTAAGATTTTTCCCCATATGACAATCAGATTTTCTGTATGTTTATGCTTGTATCTCTCTGAGAAAGAGAGATGTGTCAGGTATGTAGCAACATTTGCCCATACAGCTGTTTTGCAAACTCTGTCCAGATTCAAATACTGTAGTATTTAGTTTTATTGCAGGAATGATAATCTAAAATTTCAAAACAGGCAAGGTCTATAAAGAAGGATAATATATTGGAAGAAGTGATCAAAGTTGAAAAATGAGACAAAATTTTTGTCAAACACACTTTTCTTCAGAACTTCTGCATGTAACAAATTTTGACTTTCTGTCTCTGCCTCTGTCTCTCTTTCCAAATCTTGACTCACACTGTTAAACGTTTAATTTCAGTGAATCTCCACATGGCTCCTGGGATCTACTTGCTTGCAACAGCTTACAATATTAGTGTGTCATTTAAGAAAAACAAAAAGACAGAATAATTTGTCAGTTAAAGTTTTCTTTCAAAATGCAAAGTCCTAATGACAATAAAATCAGTTCCTCTATGTTAAGAACTCATATATGCGTGTGCATGTGCTAGATGATGACATTTTTAACAGAAGTGCAATACTTGGGAATAAAAATATGCAACTTACTAGTTAATAATCTGTGAAAAAAAGGTTTCTCTTTTTTCACCTCTCATGGAAGTTGAGCTCTGTTCCTCTCAAGGCAGGGCATATAAAAATATTGGGTAAATAAACTTGCATGCACTTTCTGAGCTCTGAATGAAAGCGCACATTTCTAACAGTGGTAGGCACCTAAAGTTAACAGATCTAAATACTATTAAAAAAAAAAAAAAGGGAAAACCGAAGTAGTCAGACCTGCAGAGATGATTTCTTAAATACTAGGCAGCAAAATAAATGCCCTGAACAGACCAGGATGTCTACTAGCAAGCAGAAATCACTGGCGTATTTCCCAGACAGAGCGCTATATGCAGAAAAACCTAAGAAGGGCTTAATTCTTTAATCAAGCTCAACTTTGAATGTGGACCTAGAGTACAAAAACTTAACACTGCTTTAAGAACTCTAATCAAATATAGAAGAAATGGTGCAAGCCTATTTTAAAGCTAAAATTACTTTCCTGACTGAAAACTGGAAATGAAGATGATCTTTAGTACCCAAGTGTCAATGAAATGTAAGTGCCCACCAGATTGCTGGCCCACCCATAGATTATTAATGCACAATTAATCTACTAGGGCAATGGTAGAGTGTCATTTAGCTTCAGAGCCCATAAGTATAAAACAGCAACACACTGTGAAATTAATGGTAACACTTAAAGGTCCCATTGTTATTAATTCATTTGACATTCACTGTAATCACACTGGTCTTTAATGAATTCATTTGGCATGTGAATATTGCATGTACTTTCAAATGCATTCCAGTGCAAATCAGTGTTAATTGATGTCCTGAATTGAAATAGTTTCTCTCTCTCTCTCACTTCTTTTTTTTTAGCCTACCACACTTTTTGTTAAGGGTCTTTTCCCCGGCACAGTTTATACATGGCATATGCAAGCACAAGCTCTTATAATAATTACTATTACTATGGATGTCAATATAACGTACAAAAACGACCTAGGGATCATATAGTTACTGAAGCTGTGCAGTAACTTGTTCTAAGGCAATAAACTCTGAACACCACAGAACTTCAGTAACCTCCTAGTGCTACATATCCTATGACTATCTCTACAAATTGCCTGTGAACATCTTTGGCTTATGAAGAGGACTGTGGCCATTGGTTGTCATCTTACCCAGTTCAGTTTTATAGCAGGAACTGGCTCTTCCTGCACTCAGTGACTACAGCTGTGCATATGGAAAAAGTCTGTAACTATAAAACTATGAAGTTTTGGTGCAACTAATTTTTGGTTGTCTCAGAGGGCTTGCACTGATTTTCAAGAGATGTGAGGTTAATGTTTTTTCCAATTCCAGTTTCTTGTGTCTCAAGAATCAAAATCAAGGTATCCCAAATTAGTCAGTTTTGAGAACTGTGACATAAGAAACCATTTCAAGCATCCCTACTTGGGTTGAAAAATAATTAAACAGAGAAGTGGTCCCACTGATTTAATTTGTTATCTCAATATCACTGTCTGCTGGGCAATATACTTAAAATGCACTTCTTAAATTTTCAACTAATGCTTCCCATAATAAGTTTCTAATTTTTCTTTTATATTTTAGGTGAAAGCTAGAGAACATTATTTAAATGTATACAACAGAGTACACCATTTTTGTGGTACTGAGTAACTCAGGAGATGCAGAATATTGTAAAAAAAGGAAATAATCTTGTAATTACTTCACAGAAATAGTGTCTACTAGACTCTTGCTGCTGACATGCAAGACTTTTCTGAGATTTGATTGCCAAGGAAGGCCCAATGAATAAAATTATTTTAAGAACGGAGATAGACACATCAATCAGAATCGCAAATCAAGAGTGTCTGGCCATGCAGTACCGATTAAAGTTAATAAGTATTTGCCTTCCCTCACTTTCTTTAACACATTCAGAATGATGAACATACTGTAAATGGAAATGCATGATTGCTGACTCTTCATCACTTGTCATTAATATCCTGGAGGTAAAGAACATGTCTTGAGGTCTAACTATGTGTTATTCTATTTGGCATTACCTTATTTGAACAATGACTGAGTTCTGGTCCTCTTTAGTTCAAAACATTCAGTCATCATTTTCTTAATGACTTTTGAGGAAAGACCTTAACATTTTAACTAGCTAGCACTTTCCCATTGTTAAAGATCCTTCCCAAAAACCCACAAAACAGACAGCCTTGTTTCACATCATCATTAAGCAGCAATACATATAATTAGGTTTGTCAGACACCTTCCATTCTCCGAAGTAAGCGACTGAAATCTTAAGGGGCATGCCAGTGAATTTTTGTCATTGACTTTTTGAAAACTGCACAAATTTGGACATGTTACTAATCTCTGGGAATTTCAGTTTGCATAAACTC
Source organism: Platalea leucorodia (assembly GCF_965183815.1). Classification (NCBI taxonomy): domain Eukaryota; kingdom Metazoa; phylum Chordata; class Aves; order Pelecaniformes; family Threskiornithidae; genus Platalea; species Platalea leucorodia. Next base: position 49,153,246 of record NC_138828.1, on the reverse strand, counting down.
ACTAGAGACTTGCTAAGAATTTAGCAGCTGAATCATCTGAAGGCTGTATAGACCAAGAACGTTTCAGCCCAACACTGTAAGAGCTGGACAGGACCTTCGGTGTGGTTGGTTGCTTTTCTAACTAGTTAGGGTTGTTCTAGGACCAGGTATGAAGATGGAAAATTGTCTCATTATTTCTTGGAGGGGGAGGAAAAAGCTAAGGAAACAGTCTGGCATACAGAGGAATCAGGACGACTCATTATCTCTGCATAAACCACATTGTGCCAAGTGGGCTGGATTGAAGACTAAAATCCGTAACCCTACAAGTGTTTTCACACTGCTTCCCAACTAGCTTCTACACTGCCAGAATACAGGATACGTGTAGACCTGTTTGGTGTGTCCTCACCATTACTATAAATCCACAGTTCCTTTGTAGCAGTGTCCTTTCTTGTCTGTCTGGAACTGGCATTGCAATCTCACTGCCAGGGTAGATGGGACAGCCTTGTTACAGTGTGCAGATGGCTTAGACTCGCCTACATTGCAAACAGATGACGAATGTTGGTGCAGGCGGAAATTTGGTGTGCTAATGAGTTTGCTTAAAGTTCTTGCCTGAGTGACAGGATAATATTTCTACAATGTAGATGTGAAAAGGGTTTGGGATGGAGCAGAAGCATGCTCCAGGCATAATATATGCTACAGATGCACATCTTCAACACACAGGATTTACAGCACTCTGAAAATGAGTAAGAGCTGAGTAATAAATAAAGTTGTGATTTATAGGACTTTTGACTCACTTTGTGCAAAAGATGGGCAAACAGTGTTTACTGAAAGGATTTCTACAAAACTTTCTACTCTTTCTTAATTAATAATTGAAAGAACGTACAAGACAAAATATCCTGACTTCTCAGAATCTTGAGTGATCAAAATATGAACTTCCCAAAACATGAAATCTGTACAAAATATAAAACCTCATAGATATTGACAGTTATTCACATCAAGAAATCAAGCAAACATGATAATAATATTTAAGCAATGCAGCACAGTGATACTCTCAGCCATTCTCCAAACTGAAACGGAGAGATGGTCACAGATTAATGAGATTATAAAATGAATTTAGCAAGCTTATTGTTATCTGAATGTTTATCAGAAACCTCCGAGGTTTTAAGAATTGCATACCTCTGGGATTGCACAAAGTATTCTACATGAAAAAGATATTGGCTTTGATATCTTTGGAGAAAGGTGGATAAAGAAATTGGATTCTTCAATGGCAGAAATCTTCCTGGCTCAGCTGTTAGGAGAATCCTGCCATGCATAGACAACATTTTTCAAGTATGATTATGCTCATGAAATTTTTGTTGCACCTTTACCTGAACCATAAAATAACCATTTTAGGTGTACAGAGAGCATAGCATGCAGAGATTCAAATCAGCACAGATGCAATAAAAACCCAAGGTGTTTTCAACATTAGGTCCACTGTTTGCTTCTCATCTCTCCTTAATTAAACCCAGAAAACAACAGGTATTGTGAACCGCAGAAAGACTGTTTATATAATCACAAATTGCCTAAGAATTATTAGGTATTTGCACTGTATTAACATCCAGCTATATCAACAATACAAATGGCTCCACTTTATGTGGATTGCACTTTTCTGTAACTAGCTGCTGTTCCTATCCTAAAGAGCTAAAAATCCAAATCTGAATACAGAAAACAGGAAGGACAAACGGCAAGAAGCAGCAAGTAGAAATATCCCCATTTAACAGATGAAAGACCAAGGCGCTATGAGATAAAAACGACTTGCTTAGAGTTACACTGTATGTCTGTAGCAATACTTCAGTATTTAAGAGTTTTCAAACAGAGACAGAGACAGAGCATAAAACTAGTATAAATAGTAAAAAGAACCCACAGATTTTATATAATTAAGTACAGCATACAGTGCTGTCAAAGTTTCTTCCTATTGGAGACCAAATGAACAGTTCCAGATTTCTTCACAGATTCATGTCGATTTGAACAGTGCCGTATCTTGGCAGTACAAACAACTACTAGATGCAATTGTAAGACAAATGGAGAGGGAACAGTTCCAAAGTAATGATGAAAATAGTCTATTCCCTCTTCAAAAATCAGTTTCCATGAAGACAGAATTTCAATATTCTCAAATGGGACAATTTTCATAAAATAGTTGACGCTATAACATTCAGGCTTTTTCAGCTACCCACACTGAGTCATCCAGATCCTGTCTTACTGTTGCAATAGCCTTGCTCTCTCCTTTACTGTAATACTATACTGATTTCTACATCTTCCTTCTTACCTTCCTCCTCACAAGCAACTTGTTCTCCTTCTCCCTATTCCTCTCCACAAACCCCAATGCACTTTGCAATCCCTTTTCCCAAATACCAGAAAAAGGCACAGACATTGCTTTACCAGAGAACTGGGAAAGCAGACAAACAACACACATGAGTAAAACAGAAGTTTTTCTCTTGTGCACAGGTAATCCTATTACGTTTTCTGCCAGTGTGGGCCAGGAGCCCTACACAGTGTAGGTGGTCAGCCAGGCAGGCAGGAGACTCTTGCAGCTCCTTGGCCTTCAGAGAACCAGAGCATGCATATATCTCCTCAGCTGCTAGTAGAAAAACTATTTTTCAGACTGGAGCTGATCTGAAGTCTGAATAGCTTTTCTTATGGAAACAAATGCGCAAGGTGTATATCAGATAACCTTAGGATTTGCAAATGTTCTGTAATTTAGTGACCTACTTGTTCAGCTCTGCAAAATACAGTTCTCTTTCAACAGGTGAAGTGGTTGTAGTTGGCCCTTTAATAAAGTAATCATTTCAGAAAAGATTGTGTTAAGATGTTAGACCTGTTATTAACTCCTTAAAATTATTTTAGTTGGACACTATTTTTTTTCTCTTAATAACTGTGGCAGGAGGAATATTTCCATTTTTTAATATTACACCATGCTGGTTTAAATAATTTGCAAATAGGAGGATTACAATCTTGAACAAGGAACTAGTGACTATTCTGACTTTTAGCTTAAAGCAGACTTTAGAAATAGAAGTGAGACAAATATCTGCCATGAATACTGAAGAGATCCTGTTGTTGTTTTCAAAAGTTTAACCAGCTTCACCTTAGGCAAAACAAGTGAGATAAAGTTGAGAAGCAGGTAAACTGTCTAGAGTTTGTAAAAATTATTACATATTATTCCCCCCCACCCCGTATTATGGTAATAAGAAGGCATTATACAACTGAAGAAAAAGTTGATGAAAGAACAAGAAAAAAATCCTTTGCATGGAGCTTGGAATTTGACATAAAGACAATGGATAATAATAAATTACTAATTGTTTTTACACCATCTTTATTAAAAGCATATCTACAATCTATTTTAATACTGTCTTGGGAGGAATGATTTCAGCAATGTTTTATTGTAAAAATAAATTCTTAGGATTTCACTCTGTGAACCAAAATTTTTCATTAAATTTTAAATACTACATTGTCTTTTTAGCCATTATGGTACTATAAGAGCAAAGGTACTGGAAATGTAAGGGAATATATAAATATATATACATATATATGTATATATATCTAGTGGGAATTTATGGAAAATGCAAAAGATGTTCAAAAGCAGCTGAGTATTAGCATAAACTGTACAGTGAGCTATTTCTACCTTTTTTTGCTATTACGTGAATTGAACTTTCAAGCATGCTGATTCTGCCTTGGGCAGAAGTGGCATAAATTTAAAAATGGAGGGTAAAACACTCTTATCATTTGATCACATTTATTTCTGGTGCCACTGAAGTAGAAATCCCATGATCTTGTGGAAAGCCTTACACTATTTAACTTAATGTAAGGTTGGGAAAGCATCTATTATGTTTTAACATAGAGAAATTGTTACACTCTCTTTGTCTTTGACTTGCTGCATGCAAATACAAGTGGAAAATTCTTGTATTAGAAAAGAAAGAGAATTGCCTAATTATAGATGAAAACTATCACAAGCCAGGAATTATATATCCATATTCTCTTAACCTATCATATCACATTTGCTTTCATTCTTCTATCACACTGATGTGTACTTTTGTGGGAAAGACTGGCAGTAGCAGGAGGGCATGTTAGTTTTATTATAATGTTTGTTACTGTAATGATATTTCATGACAACAAAATGGTCCATTTATAAAGGAAAAAATCCTTTCTCCAGTCACAGAGCATTGTTCTTGAGAATGCCATCAATATTATGACATCAAGGGCACTTTGCTTCACATACAGTAGTAAGATTCTAAGTCACAACATATAAAATTGCCCAAACCTTGTGTAATAAGCCTGTATATTTTTGAAGGCTAGAACATGAAGGTTACTGCAGGATACCTCATTAGAAAACTGCAAAATGGCAGAACACACAAAAATATTTTTTTTGAAAAAGAAAACAAAAAAACCCAAACAATTTTAAATTTGCATACTTCCATTCCATGAAGAGTTTCAAATAAAATTGGATTGAAATTTATTAAAATTTAGCTTAAATGCAAGCTGAAGTGAACAGTGCTGGCATTTCAGGTTCCCGATGATCTAAAATCTTTGAAAACTGTAACACAGCAGTGTCTAAAAGGGCCATTTTTCCCTTATTCTTTCCACAGTGTTCTGTTCCTATGGGATCTAGGGTTTGCAAGTAAGCCGGATAATACAAAGGAAATTCTCCTGGTACACCAATAATATAGGAATGGCATAAATTACACCGTCTCACCTGTCAGACTTCAGTATAGCTTGGGTGGCTGCTCATACCTAGCTTGAAACTTTACCATAGGTTTGGGATGAGGTTCTTTGGTTTTGCTTATTTAATTGCATTATTTAATTAATTTTAATTTTATATAGGACAGCTGCATACATTCAAGTGAAACAAAGTCAGGCCAGTAGCTAGGGCACTCATCTGCAGTCAGTCTACATTCACTCAGCAGCAGGAACAAAAGCAACAGGTGAAGGTCAAGAGCAACTGACACCAGCAAATTCTGGAGTCAGAGTATTCATCTGGAATGAGTAGATATCTATTCAGATGTCTTCTGAACTAGAAGAGAAGGAAATTGAATCGGTTTTCCAAAATACAAGTGAGCAACCTGATGATCAGACCACAGAGGAAAAAACGCAGCAAACTGGAGTTCCTTCCTTTTCCTTGCTGTTTTTTTGAATTGTGCATTAACATGTTTGAAAGTATCCCCAAAAAACCAAGGCTATTTTGTTTAAGGAAAAATAAGTTGTTTTGCTATTTCCGAGCAATTTTAAAATTCTATTAAAAAGTACTTCTGTTTCAGTACAGATTGGTTTTATATGAAAAAAAATGGGCAGTCCTAAGCCCTAAAGTCTGAGAGAAAGCAGGATAACACAACCCTTAAATGTCACATAATATCACTTTTCCCTTCCTTTCAACCTGTATTGGGCTGCAATTAACCTTTCAAAACCACAGAGCATGTTGTCATGGCATGAATTGTGGAAAGTCATGGAGAGTCATGGCATGAATCTGGCTTTTTCTGAAGTGGGAAGTCATAAACATCTTTTACGCTGGTTCACATAATCTTTTTTTTTTATCTGCTATATATAGACAAAAATCTCATTACAGATTGAGCATTTAACTTGAAATACAGTGACAACTTGAGAAGCATATATTTAATTTTTACTTTGTGTCTCTATTTATCCATTTCATAATGACAGAATGATCTGCTGTTTGCAAAAGAATTTACTGTGTACACTGACAAAGGCGGCTGTATTCTCCATTCCAGTAAACCTCGAGACTGAAGAAACAAAAAAAATGCCTTTCAACAACCTCTGCACTCTCTTGTCCTGAAAGTCAGACTATCACTTTGGCCATCTGCCAAAATTCAGCAAAACTTTGAGCACCTTGTGGTGAATGAAAGTTATCTTTAACTGCCAGTGTTTCCTAAAAAGGCGTATTCCAGGAGTTAAGGATCATTAGGACACAGAAAACCTCCAGTTAACTCATTTTTCTTGGGAATATTCCTCAGATCAGCCTATGGAGATATTGGTAATGTGGCTTCTAATTTGGCAGTTCTATGCAGGAAAACCAAAAAAGGTTGAATGTGCCGAGTCTACTGCTGCAAAATGCTAGGCATTACCCACAATATTACGCTATACTTTCATTATGTTTTAACTTACTAAAGGGTAACAGAATGATAGAGTAACAAATATGGCAAATTTCCATGCTGAAATCATGCTTATTGTACTGACTAATGAAGCTGCTTTTGCTGATGAGCTGTGCTGACCCATCAAAACTAGTAACCATTGGCAAAAGTGGTGCAGGTGGAAGGTGGTTCTAGGACTCTAAATGTCTTCTGCCTAAGTTTCCCTTTTCTAGAAAAAAATATATCACAGAGGACTACTATTAGGAAAACACAGCTGAGATAAAGTATGTTTAAAGATGGAACTGGTGACTTTTCTGATATTAGTCTCCAGGTACAGAATTCTTTAAGTTTTACTACATTATTTGGGCTTTTCCAGTGCTACTTCATCTCTATTTTATTTCGCAGTTTTGTGTACCTGATTACAGACACAGTATCTCCTTCCCCTTCCCTGTCTTTACTTCTTTCACATGTAGCACAGTACTCTACTTGAGATGGGTTAAAACTCTTCAGGTGCTGTATTCTTTTTCCTTTGAAAAAAAATGACCTTTTCCTTGAAATAGCAAGATTTGAAACTAATCTGCTTGTTATAGTTGTGATTTTGACCTGCCCGATAAGCTGCACATTGACTTCTAGCTTTGAGAACTGTTTTTGATGGTGATGTGTGTCACTCTGTTGTAATGCTAATTCAGGCAGAAGCCATTTATCATTTCTGAATATAGAAAGTGTTCGGTGTGACACTGTGCAGACTTATTCGTAAAATGATAAAGATCAAGAGAAGCAGTGCAGCTTAACCTATAAGGACCAACACCAGGACCAAACCATCTACTTTCTATTCTTGCTTTACTCAATGACTACAGGAAAATCAATTGTTTTAATGTATTTTGATGGCTATTTGGTGATTAAAAGTATAAAGTAAGATTAGGTATTATTTATTTTTACCATAAATATTGAGGTAGGTAAATACGTGTTCTCTCATACCTGTGTTTTACTTATGCCTTTCTTCACCAGCAGGCAAAAAAGGCGATGGTAAAACAAACTTTTTTTCCCCCTCCTTACCAGAACAAACAAAATACCCTAACAGTGTATCAGCAGATTCCTCAGCTTCATGGCTTTTGTGTAAAAATCTCACATAGGAATATTACTATGACCAGGAATAGGAACTTAGGAACATGGAATGACCTGAAAAGCCGTGACCAGGATAACAGGTTAAAAAAACCCCAGGTGAGACACCAAAAGAAAATTCTGTTACTTTTGAAAAAAACAATATCTTTGAAATTAAGTAAAATAATTAAAAGTTTTAATAAAACACATGGAGTTTAGATGAATTCTATAAAATCATGTTTTTCAGAAATATATTGAAATTGAATTTCATACCAGGCTTTGCTCAGCACAATGGCAGCTCAGCTCAGCAGAGATGTTGTCCAAACAGAATTGTTAAAAGGTTTTATCATGGAGAAGTGTAGTTCCTGGAACAGAACAAAAATAGGGGTTTTTACATCTCTGATTGCCAGCCTCACTGCTTCTGTTATGTTACATTCTATGAAATCAGTTAGAGAAGTTAGGTGCTTCAGATTGCTACAGACTGCCTGTGAAACTGGAAAAAAAATGTTGTCTCTCTCTGCCTCAGTATCATACCTGTAGACTACTTCATGGCTGTACTGTGAGTATTAAGTTATTGCTATATTTATCTTGCTTCACTTTGTTATTATAAAGCATATTTCAGACCATTACTTTGGAATGATTGTTTTATTTGATCATTGTCTTGTTACCAAGTGTTAGAAAAGAGTGTAATTTTCTGTAGGGATACATCTCTCAGATTACCTTTCTACTCTCTTTTCTTTTTTTGTCCCAGAAAACATACTGTTTTGCAAACTATCACAGTTCTTTTTTCATACCGCCACAATAGCTCCCATAGCACTGCCACTGACTGAGCTAGGTCCTAATGGTATTTCACTGCATGCACAGAAAATAGGAAAGGAATGGATGGAGTTTAGGCTAGCTCCTGATCTTCAGTTACCTTCACCTTACATTATCTCTCTTTACCTACAGCTCCCCTGTCCCCTGAACACACAGTTCTTGGACAGAGCATGCAGTACCAGCACGTCCTCTTGTTATAGGAATTGAGAAGAAGGGAAGTGAATGAACAAGCAGGATTACTGGATCAGTTTCTCAGATGCAGAAATTCTCCAGTCCCCTAAAAAAGGCCTTTAAGGGCCTCCTTAAAAAAAGCCAAGGAATGAATGCCATATTTATGGGCCCTGTTCAACCTTAGTTTGCTCTCTATGTATATGCACTATAGTATAGTAGTGCTTGGCTGAACAATCTCTTCTGCTTTCCCCACAAAATCAAGTGTAGCGGGAAAATGGGTGATGAATTCAGGTTGATTAGGCAAATATAAAGTAGAATCATAATTACTGAAATCCATGATGACATTCTAGATGATCCTCTAGGATTATAAAATTTATGGCTCACTAAAAATTTGCAAATTATGAGTACCTACTACAAAATACTTTATGTTTACCAGGCGCCAGGAGCATAGACATGGGCAGCAAGGCAAAAAGCTATAATGCCACTGCTGCTCCAGGATGGTTTACTAACCAGTAAAGGAGGGGTAAACTTACTAGCAAGGGCTTTGAGATAAGTGTGTACTGACATGTTGCCGATGAACTGTAATTTTTTCCAACGGCTATACATCAAGCCAAAATGTTAATGGCAGATCTGGAGAATAAGAGTCAGTTCCAGCTTGTGACTTGGTGTCCATGCTGTACCAAGCCATGATAACAAAAGGGGGAGAAATAGGAAGAAGGAAACACCTGCTGTTACTGGCAATTCATTCTTCCTAAATCTGCAAACTTATGGGATTGGTCTAGATTGAGACATTTTATGGAACTGGAGAAATACAATACCTGCTTACTACACTTGAGTATTTTGCAAATGAAAATATCATTTTCTCTGTATAAAATAGATATTTACATTCATTTTCTGTCACATATCTGTTCAGTTATGAATACAAACATATTGGGTTTTATAGTTAGATTTTTTCTTTATTTCAGTTTCAAGAGGACACCTTCAATATGTAGTCATATATATATTATTTCAAATTTTATCTCCTGGGGAAAACTTCCATGAAGAAAATCTCACTGACTTTTTTTTTTTAACTCTTTAAATCGATATTTTGCCAACGTAAGAAATCATTTCCAGGATACCTAGCATGGTTTTACCTGAATGCAGGCAGGGCAGACAATTGCTTTCACTACTGCCTTTTTCTGTTATCCTTTTCAAAGACTGAGAAATTAATTCATCTGTAGGGCTACATGCTCTTTTAAAAAATAGTTCTGATCTTTATATAGTAATGTAATTTAAATTAGTACCTAATTCTCTAAAGTCCACGATTTAGGACAGCGCAGAATCTACTGCAGCAACTAATTAAACACTTACTGTAAGGTTAAGTTTTTCATTAAATCAATAGGCCCCTAGTGTCAGTTACAAAGCCCTAATTACTATGCTGTAAATTTAGATTGAATTTGAATTAAGGACTGATTTCAATCTAACCACAGCATGTAAATATTGTAAATTACCAGAATTACAGTTCAATAAAATTGAATGGATTTCACTTTAGATAAACTAAATGCAAATGAGCCTAAGAAAAAAAACCTGCAGAAATTTCCCAAACATCTGCACAAGAGTCTTATATGTGTAGTATATAGTACACTGCTTTGGCAAAGAGCATGTCAGAACTTCAAAATGCTGCCACCGTTTACTCTAACATGTTTTAAATATTTCATTATCTGTTCTGAAAATGAATAAATTTAATCTCTCCCAAGTGATCAAGTAAAATGATGGCTAATGTGCCCACTTACTGTGTTGCTTTAGTTTGATGACTGTATTGTTGTGCTAAAGCACAGTATGAAATCAGGTTATCAGGTTACAACTGGCAGGGATAAAAAAAAAGCAGTGCTGGGAAACACAAAACAACCCGTTTTCAAGCCATGAATCATGCACTTTGAAGATTCAAAAAAAGTGTAAAAATTACAGACAATAACACTCTAATCAAACAAGTGCAAAATTGAAAATAATTGGGAGTTTGTGGACTTTCATTCAGCTTCAAACAAGCACTGTATCCGCAGGATATTAATAAAATCGGGGAAATGGGCAATATGCTAGGTTACACAGAAAAGGAAAAATCAAAAAATGCCTATATTGAGGGTCACGCGTACAATTAGTATGAGCTTTCTACTCACTTGCTTGCATTACTTCAATATACAGACTAAAAATTACATTAGAAGCCTTAAGATGTCCTTAAAAAGTTCATGAAAACAATGGCTAGTTTTTCACGCTTTATTCTTCATTAATACAGTTAACTCAGCAGAATAATAAAAGTTGATTGAAAAATAAAAAAAAAAATAGTATTGTCATGAAGGCTCAGAAAGGGCTTAGATTAAGGAAATGAATGATAATTTGTGTGATTTTGTGCTTCACAGATGTAGAACATAAAACTAGAAAAGAACAAAGGGGTAAATAATAATCCTCCTCCAAGAATAATATCCATTATTCCATTTCTACCAGAAATACAGTTATGCCACCTGATTCTTTACTACAGTGATGGTTTTGTTTCTTTTTTCAGAACACATTTTATGGGGTCTTCGATCTGTTCATGCCTCACAAAGTTAAACAGTACCAATGTAGTTTGCAGGCACATGCTGTGTGTCTGATAATATACAAGCTGACAGTACCACACTTTCTAAAAGTCTTATTTCCTGCGAGTGTTAAAATTATATCTCAAACCACAGAGAAGTGTGTTAATGACTTCATGTCATCAAGAAAGGTAATAATACTTCAGCTCAGCTTCATCAGCTGAGCATGGTGGCCAAATGCCCTATGTAGACATTTCACGTTAGGAAAATCAAACCATTCTCTGAAGTGCTCATCTTACCAGCCCAGTGGAATGTTAAATTACTGACTGCAAAGGAAAGTATGTTTCACTGAAGTCTGGAGTTTTGCACAAGTGGGATGCATGGGCCAAGCTGCAAAAAGCCACAGAGTAGATAAAGAAAAAATGCCTCATGACACTCTCCAGATTAGAAAATATGGTATGTTTATACCACCTACAGCATGTATAGTGTATTGCTAAATGTAGAAAATGTGGTAGAATGGATAAGGAGTAGGTTTATAATTGTCCTTCATGTCTCATAAGGGGCCCTTTTCATAACAGCTTTCCACCTTCATGTTGTACTATAGTGGACAGGAGAAGATATTCCCTGTTGAGATTCCGCTGCTCTGACTCCCAGGCTGTAAAGCACACCATGCTTACTCCTTAAGGCTAGGAGAACCACCTCTCCTCACGGGACTCTGCTTGAGCAAGGGTAAGCGGGAAATATTAATAACTGATGAAATAAATGGCTACCTGTTCAAATTCACAGAAGTAATAGATAACATGACTTGGATTTTACCCTCTAAACTACAAACGACTTCACATTTCCAGTTCTGGAATTTAGGTGAAGTTAGGAAGTTACAGAAATTTCTGGGGCACAGTTGTTCTCTTTGTGATAATTTGTGTTCTGTAATTTGTTTTCCATGAAAAAATATGGCTAAACAGTCTGATTAGCTAACAACTAATGAAATGGCCATGCTATAGGCTCGTATTTTGACAACTGATCAGTGTTTTAATGTAAAAGCAATGATTTTGAAAAGTCTTCTGGTGAAATGGGAGACTTATTTCAGACAGCAAATTTTAGCTAAGATTTGAATTTCAGTCTTGCACAGTTTAAAGTTTAATGACAGTTCATGATCAGCTTGTTAACAAGTCTCAGCCTCTTGTGAAAATGCTCTGCCACTTTGCATGGTGAAGAATTTATGATTTTATCCTGTCTTATGGAAGAATGAAATTAAATTGAAAATTTTATTTTTGTTATTCTTGCTAAGGTTACAGCTGTTTGGAATTTCAGTGTTCAGATCTGTAATTCGTCCAATAAAATGGAAGGTTGGCTATTCCACACACAAGTTTCAGCTCATGTCTGTCTGAGTGATATGGGAAATATATAGTTGCAATAAGTTTAGCAGTCAATGGTTTGGACCTATGTATGCACAGTCATCAGGTCATATAGGGCATAGGCAAACATTTGCTCTCCTAAAATTATGCCTGTATTTAATACTTGGAAAAATGGCTGTCTTATGGAATGCTTGAAGTTTGCCTTTGTATTACTTTATGACGTCCATGATACCTGGGTGTCAAATCATACAATTAGAACTGTACATCCTACATACCATGAAGATAAATTGCTTACAGTGTGTAGATTGCAGAACAGAAGCATGGAGTTAAAAAAGGGAATCAGAGTCAGTAACTGAAGACATTCTTAATGGTGTGACTCCTGGAGCGAAAATTTTAGGTTTCAAAGACTTTTCTTAGCAGTTTATTTGTGGGATGAATCACAGAACAGAATCTCAGCATAGTTTAGGTTGGAAGGCATCTCTGGAAGTCATCTAGCCCAATCCCCTATTCCAAAGTTATAACATGTTTCCCAGGGCTTTGTCCAGTCCAGTTTTGAATATCTGAGGCACCCTGTTCCACAGCTTAGCCCCTCCCACCTGACAAAAACCAATTCTTTACATCAGTTGGAACTTCCTCTGCTCCTGACCATTACCTCTTGTCCTTTTACTATGCATCTCTGAGATGCATCTCCATGTTCTCCACCATGATGTAGCTGAAAACAGTAATTAGATCCTCTCTTAGCCCTCTCTTCTGCAAGCTGAAGAAACCCACTTTCTTCAGCGTCCCTTTGTACGTCATACTCAGTTTGTTATTTTCTCTTGCAGCGGGGCGACAGAACTGGACACAAGTCCTGAATACAGAAGAATAATCACTTCCCTCAACCGGCTGGTTATGCTGCTCCCCAGTATGTGGTAAGCCTTCATAGCTACAAGGGCAATAAGAAAACTAAAACCTTTGTTATCTGAGAAGCTGTGATTAATGGTCATTTCTCTAGATGTGGAAAAAATGGCAAAGTAAGTGACAACAGCTTGACCCTGCTCTGCTTCATTTATCCAGCACGTGATTTTAGTTAGCAGTGGGAATCGATCCCATAATTTTTTACTGCAGAAGTCCAGAATTTTTTTTTAGTACCCCATTATTAAATGTTGAAATATCTACTGCTAACAGGTAGTTCATAAATTTGTTTTATTATTATAAAGTGAATTGTTCACATTCTATGAAAAAAAAAATCTATCTCCAAATATGAATCATCCATGAACAGCGAGCATGTAAAAACCCAGCTATCGTTACTGAAAATACTAGACAGCATGCAGGTAATGGCTTTGCAATGCTATTTGAAAATATCACTGTTTTAAAAAAAAAAAAAAGCAAACAAGCACCCAGCAGTCTGAGGCAAAAGTAGCAATAGAAATACTATTTTTGCGAGTTACTATGGATTTGAATTAAAATACACTTTAGGATAGGCATTAATTGAGCACACAGGCAACATGCACTGACGTTCTTTTCTGTCAGCTTTGGGTTATCTATGCATTTTAACATTTAACTTCACTGCATGCAAAATCTAAAAAAGAAAAGTGTGCATAAAAATATACAGGGCATTACTTATTTATATGTAAAACCTTTATTCTATTTTGTTATTTTAGATTAAATCCCATTTCAATTCTATTCTCTCAGGGAAGCACTAACAGTTTGAGCTCAGCATGAAAGCCATCAAACACTTGAGCTGAAATTTAGATTGGGCAATTTTGCCTGGTGAAGTAGAAAAGGACATGTGGAATGGCAGAGAACAGAATGGCTTATGGAAAGGCAGATGTTTTAATAACTTGTTGTCTAGTGGGAGGCTCAAATATCTAAATTTAAACACTGCAATATATTAAAGGGCGTTGCTGTCAGGGAGGGTATGCTCCTTTACCATAAGAATCAGTGTAAATGTGCATATTTAACGTGTGTGCAGACTTTAATACAACATTTATTTTACAATTGTAATTAGAAGGTGTTAAAAGAAATTATCTCAGACTGCAAAATTTGGCTTAGGTCTGCATTGCAAAATACAGCAGGCCAGAGCCTAGGGAATTTTCAGTCTAGAGTTTTGACTTGGACCTGTCTCCCTGTGTGAGTGGGCTGATCAGATACTTGAGATATCCTGCCTACTAAGATCCTTTTTGTTTCAACATATCAATCTCCTGTTAATTCACACCGGGTTTTAAAGTATATTTATCCTTAAGCACATTGCTGGAAGTATGCAATGAATTTACCTAGGAAAATGTCCAGAGAGAAGCAAGAAACCTCCTAGGTTAATTTCTTTACAGAACAAATCTCTCAGAATGTCTGGAAATAGCGAGTTAACTCTAATTCATTCTAGCTGCATAATTTACAATCTGGCAGAATTAAGATGACTAGGGAAGAAAAATTTTATTAATAAGCTAGCTTCCCATATGTTCATGAACAACTGTGTCCTATTAAAGAACAATGAAGGCCTTGTCACTTGACTTTTGGAGATACGACACCAGTATTTATATACTGTTTGGTGACACAGAACTCCTAATTGACGTCACCTTTCACATTTGTCATCTCATATGCTGTCCCCGTTTTCTAGAAATATTAGACTATGTTTTACTTATGGATATGAAAACATGTTAGGTATACCAAGCAGAAATAGGAAATAAAAGCTATTTTAAAAATATATCTAATATCGAGGGCTTCATTTATGGTTTATCAGATATGTGTATGCATTAAATAAAAAGGCAGATGGAAATGTTTCTACAGATATAGTGACAAGTGAAATTGGGGGTAATACTTTATGAAAGTTAATGACTTATAGAGCATACTAGAATGATTTTAAAGGTCATTAGTTTAACTATAAATTTGACTTTGCAATAGTATTTACTTGATAGTAATTACTGGACAGATGCAATAAAAATCTGCATAAATGAAAAGCCAAATAAAGTCTTGCAAGCTTTGTGTCCCTGCACATTTTCAGTGACATTTTTAATTCTGTTTTAGGGAGTGGATTGCCAGTTAGGGTTAGCAGGGCCTGTTGATTAAAGAAGGAATGAAGACTGACTGTGTAAGCTTAATGGAATATTCTTACAGAGAGATATCCCTTCTGGATCAGGAAGTCCTTGAGCTAGATATTACTGCAGACTAAAAAGAAATTCATGGAGAAAATTTTCTTTTTTCTCCTCTTTTTTCTTCTCATTTTTTCCCATTTTTTTCAACTCTTATCTAGGTCACTGATATTGACCACACAGAGACAGTATGTCAGGCTAGGTGGATTTCAGGTCTGGCCATTCATGTTCTTATAACCCAGTGGTAATAGACACAGTGTAGGAGCTTACACAGGAATCAAATGAGAAGGACAAAAAAGCCACGCTGAGCTGGAGCAAAGAAAAGAGGGCAAGGAGCTGAAAACATGTGGGAGAGGGAACTTGTGACCAGGTTGTACAGGCCTTACATAATCTATTAGAGACAATCCTTGAGGATTTATCTTGCTCTATTAGTAAGAAATCTGTAGAAACTGTGTATTACAAACAGACGCTCCTTATGCCTTTGTTCAAGAGGACAGAGCAAACAAGGTGCTCCATGTTTCTGTAAAATCTTTCTGTAAACAGATCACAATCACTTTGTGCTGCATCGCCTACAATAGAGAAAGCAGCCTAGAATTGCTGCTGAACAGCACGCAGACTGCCGCTGAAAAAAACCACTGCATCTCAAAGCTTCACTCCTTTTTCAAACCCTCTTTTGCTGGATGGGAGTCTAGTTGGCAAGATTACTTTCAATTCTCTCATTTCAGGAAAAAATCTAGCATTGTCGATCAATTAATGAAAAACTGAAGCAAGGACATCTATGACAGGTATTCTGCAATAACAACAGCCACAATTACAAGCACCTTAGTTAAACTAGCTCTGAAATAGTTAGGACTGCATTTGGGAGCTGCTTGAATAACATCTGCCCCACTTATCCTCCATTTCAGTTTAGTATTCGTAGTGCTAGTGTTGCCTATATCATCAATGTCAAAAACTAAAAAGTCTTATCTTCAACTTTCATTCCAACGCTTCAAAAGAGCTTTGAATTTGCATCTTACTCTAGGGAAGATGTAGTTTAAAAACATTTTTGCCCAGCTTGCTCCATTAATTTCTGAGGAAAATGCACCTACTGCTGTGAATATGACAGTTCTCAACCTTGGTGTTTTTACAGGATGTCCCTCCCCAGGGAACGACCAACACCATTCTGACTTACCCTGCTGGAACTGCACCTCCTGCTGGGTAATCAGCTGCTGCAGCACTAAGGGAGAGACCTCAGTATGATTAACTGAATGCCCCTTGTGAATGCTAAGGAAAAAGAGAACAGCAAGTTTTCTAGGGGGAGAAAGTGCTTTCAGTAATCATCTATTTTCAATTCAAGCAGCTAATTTACAGTTGCATAGAGTTGCTCAATTACCAGCAGCACTTAGTATTTTATACATCTCAGTAAGCTTTAACTTAAAATAATATTCATCACACCTATCAAATATATTTTTCCCAATTATTTCTATGAGTCAAGAACAAAATTCATTTTGTAATGATTATCTGACTCAGGTAAAGCTGATTTTCTATTACTCTAGGCCAAAGCCACTGACAAGGGCACAAAAAGGATTATTTTTCAGCAGTTTTCAGCTCAGCTAAATCAGCAGATAATGCCATCTATGATGCAGAGTGATCCTGACCTAAAGCCCTCCTCATTGTTAATGTTTCTCACATCTCAAATGTGCCTCAGTGGCAAAAAAATATTCTACAGTCATCTTCTGAGCATCAAGAAAAAAAAATATTTTAGAATTCTTTGGATTTTATGCTTTTAAGTCATTGGTCCCTGAGTCGTCTCCCATCCAAAACTGCACTATCACATGAAGAAAATACATTTTATATAGTCAGTGATGGTAATTTGGTGTATTACTTTATTATATGCAGACCATCAAATAAAGGCTCTTTGTACTCCCATTAAAAATAGCAAAAAAACAAACCAAAGTGCAAAACCCAGAAGTGAAACACACAAAACAAAACTACAGTTGCTCTGCCAAAGAGCAAATTAAGAAAAAGTTCATTGTTATTGACTGCTATTCACATAAAAAGCAGTTTCTCTTCATCAGGAGCAGAAAAGCATGTGGACTTTCAACTGAAAATTTCATTTATAGTTGAATTTATTGTTTGAATTTTTATACCATGACATTTAAAGTGAATCGTTCTTTGGTTTCAGAGATTTTCAGTCATTAGTTCAAAGAAAAACTCATTTTCTTTTTAGAAGTGTTAATCAATCATTTAGATACTTTTTGCATTCTATCCTTTTTATACTTAAATATGTATTTCAGTAATAGGATACCAACGCCATGTAGCAGGGACATTCTCCATTTTGTCAAGTGTTCTCTTCAGCCAAAAGCTGCATAATTTTAAATTTTCACATGATTTTTGATTGTGCTATATTATGGTGATTGTCATCAAAACCATCTGACAAACAGTGATGAACCCTACAAGTGTCTCTCAGTCAGTGAAGAACTATCATTCTGTTTTAAACACGGGGAAGCTGAGATACATAGAAGTGTAAAGAGGTTTACAAGGTATTCTGAAGCTGAGCTAAGACCAGAAAACAAACCTTTTTGTAATTCTGCTGGATGATTACTCTAATAAAGTTAAACTGGATATAAACAGAAATTTTTAGTGTTACAGCATTTTAGCCTTAAAGTCATCTGATTACTCCTTGAATGTAGTTAGTTATTGTAAACAATGCTCTAGATTTCAGTAGGGAGGCTTAACTGAAAGAGCCCCTTTCACTTTGGGTGGTTATTTGTGGAAGGAGAACTTAGTTTTTAAAATGTCATGAGCTGCTGTCATGCCTTTTCTTCTTTCACTAGGCAAAACAACTTACTCATGAATGTGCTCCTATTCACTCAGTGAATCTACCTGCTAATGCGACTAGACCTTTAAAATCATCATCAATGAGGCTGGGAAACTCAGGGCTGTATGAACGTGCAACTGACTGCTGCAATACTAACAATAAAGAGAATTAAGTTGTAACTGAGGGTTTTAAAGATCTATTTCTACAAGAAAGAATGAAAACCTGTATCAAGATTACTTTAAAGAGCTGATGAAGATTTTTTGACAAAATAATTTTCCTCAAGTAAGAAGGTGGTGCCCCAGTCACCCACTTACAGAGGCACTGTTTTTTTATTTCTTGTATTATTATTTACATAACAATCCAGCAAGATAGACAGAGAGGTTGTGCAACAGTGGTTGGCTCTACACATGGGATATACTTTTCAAAAAACAAATATGGAAGGATTCTATCAAACCTCTGTGATAATGCATGTTATAAAAATATGGTATAGTTCTTAGAATAAAGAACTGTGGAAATATCCTCTGTGTAGGCCATATACACACAATCAAAACTAACTGAATAACATCCAAGGAGTTGCCCAATGGAAAGATTTTCACCAGACTAAAACAGATGATGTGTTATAAACAACGTGTGACTTCACTGGAGTCGGGAAGAGACATCTTTTTAATACAACAGATACGCTATAAAGGATGGCAAAGAGAGTCACTGAAGGTTTGCTGTGTTTGATATGGCAGGGTTCAGTGTAAGGGTTCAGTACAAAGAGACTGAGTAAGAGTTTAAGTTACATGGATGTACAAGTCCCTTGCAGAGATCTTTCTGCAAGATCAGTAAAACTTTGACATAGCCTCTTCCCACCCTGTTGTCTGCCATGTATTATGAAGATACCAGTTTGTCCTTCAAAAATCCTGTTTAAAGTACTTCTTTTCCACATTCTATGATATGTGTAAAAAAACCTTGGCAATAGGTTGCAACAATTCCTATCACACCGATCAATATAATCTCATTCTTCCCTTGAACTTTGCCATCCATCTGACTGTCAGATGCTGCATTTGTTCCTTGAACTTCCCCATATTTCCAGTTCTCTCTCCCCATCATGTCTTGCTTGGTATTCAGTCTAATACATTTTAAGTAATTTAGACATTAAGCAGATACAGAAGGAAGGCAGAAAACAGGATATGACATGCCATTTCCTAGTTCCTTTCAGCTGATGAACCTGATTGATAGATAAAATAGAGTCAGACTCTGATGCCTTGTTGAGTCTCTTTTGGAGCTGAAGTGTCTTACATACCTTGATACACAACAATCCAGTCTGACTTAAAGAAATTGCTTGTGAGATCCTGTCTCATTTATATAAGAAAATTTAATAATGAAAAGATCAGTGTAATGTCTGCTAGTTGTTACATGCAAGCTCATCCAGAGGAGCGCCACATATGGTACAGATTCTCTAGACTGTGATAGGAGTAGTACTAGGTCTCATCTCCTGATGTCAGATTATTATAAACTATTTTGTAAATAATTTTTATGTGAATTATTAAAATAATAATCTGAAATCATAACTGACCCTGCTTTGAGCTGGAGGTTGGACTAGGGCCTCCTAAGGTCCCTTTCTACCTGAATTATCCTGAATCTGTACTTTTCATTTCTGAACTTGGCAGAGACCAAAGCAGACAGTCACTCCTTTCGCACTGTAATACGTTTACATTTCCTCAGAGCAGTAAGGACTTCCTTTTACTCTACACACTTTGTGTGTTTGCCTTCCCCAAAATTAAAGAAATTGTTATTTTTCTCTTCCTTTCTCCTTCCTTATTTTCCCCTCTTGCCTTTTTTTACATTTGATGTTACTTATCTGTCTGATCTAAATCCTGGGCTTTTTCTAGTTGCCAACTCCCTTTCACTGAGTAACTTCAGTCAATCAAAACCACACTACTAAGACCTGTTCAGTCATTCCGTCCAAGTCACAATTCCTTATTTCTGGTAACCACCAAAACTTCTCTTTTGTATTTGTTTTTGGTTTTTGTTGTTTTTTTTTTTTTTTTTTTTTTAAATTTTTATCTTATTTACACTTACACGTTTCATCATCTGATTGTCCATTTTGATTTCATCATTTGTATCTTTGTTTCCACTGAACTCCCTATATAAAGGACATCCTCACAGAAACAGCCCATGCAGTCATTGCTGTGCAGCAAATAAAATTCCTGTTCAGAACCCACTTACTGTAGTGGTCATGGAAAACTGCCAGAAGATATAGGGCAGGCTGGTAACTGGTCACATTCTATTTGAATAATAGAAATAAGGCTGTATTTTCACTAGGTTTTCTCTCTGCTGTGATCATTGGCTCTGCCGGTTAGATGTGTTCTTAGCATGTGTTTAAGCTTTCTGGTGTATGGACTGTCTTTTACTTTGATTTTGGAGACTTCACACCACAAAAGAGCCCTGAAACTTACAGTGATCACTAAACAACACTGCATTAAAAAAATTAACAATATCAGCATGGTTCACCAGGTGAGGAAAAGATAATATGATAGATGTAGGCTACATAATCACATAGCAATTATTAGTCCTTGGAGACAAGAATGATATTTGTAAATACAAGTAAGTAACAATTATTTTATGTTGGTCATTATAAATGAGTTGGGGAAAAAAAAATAAAGAGCTTCCTACCAAAACAAAAAGATTAAGTATAGAGAAGCTGACGGCACAGTGAAATGAATATATTTCTTAGTTATAGGTAACCTACACCACCAAAAGGGTATATTGTGAAAGGCGCTGTCATATTACATTATATCATAAATAAATTTAAATAAAATTCTTTAAAGCTCATATATTTCACACTTTCTGTCAACACAAAGTTGTCTGAAAAAATCTGGGCCCCACAAATCATGATGGAAATTAAACATTCGCTTTCTCCTCCTGCTAGATCTAGAAACATAGCATATGCTGCCACTTGTCAGTCATCTCAGGGTCAGCCAAAAGCCAGCTGACCTGCTCTGAGATCACCATTAATTTTTAAACAGTGTTTACTGATTGTCATAAAATGGATTAAAAAAAGCACCAGTGAGCAGATGAGGATAAATGTTTGCAATTAAAGTTTTGGGTTGAGATGAAAATATTCTGATAAGGTTGGATACAGTGGCCTCTGTGGCCTTGTTTCATTATATCATTTTGCCATTAAGGTGATTATCCATCTGTGAAAATGGTGACTCACATTAAATTAGAAATACATTTAGTATTTACATGAACTCCTTCGTAAACTGCTTTTATCCTCATAGCAACTGCTGGATAGGACTACAGGTTTGTTTTGGTTTTTTTGGCTCATTGATTAAACTGCTTCATGTTATGAAATGCTCTATTACATAGCATTTAGCACCTCAAGCAGGACTGTGAACACTGAAAGTCAGCTTCCTTCAAAAGGGACTGCCCTTCTAATCACTGACAGCATGCACAGTAGGTCTTTACCTTCTGTCTCTATACTATAGCTCTCAAGTCACCTGTTGATCTTAGGCATAGTGATATCTGATGATATAATTCCTTCACGTTCATAAACTCTGTATAGTGCTTGCAGTAAAAGTTAAGCAGGAAGGGCTGTGTAAACGGAGGGAGGGTGTTAGCATCCGCCAGTGTTCTGAAGATATGTCTGCAGTTGCAGCACAAACATTGGATCAAAGCAATGACGAAGAGGGAAAAGCAGCTGAGCTAATGCAACTAAGTCAGGAAAAGAAGGAAAAAAACAGTAAGGCAAAATGCAGAAAACATTCTGAAATAGTAGAATAAATTCACAAGATTTCTAAAATGCTGTGAACATCCTGATTAAAAAAAAATTACTTGCAACAGAAATAGCAATAACAGACAATTAGACAGTTATATAGTCACACTTTAACTTTTGTAACCTGTAAAAGTTGGCGGGGAAATTCAAATGCTTATATTTCATATCACATACATTCAGAAATTACCGATAAAGAAATGGAAAAGAAGTTAAATAGGGTACTAGAAATGGTGCAGATGGTGCCCCACATCAGGCAGGATCTGTTATGGCTTAAGCTGATTTTAATGCCCAGTTGGAAATAAGCTTTGATGTGTAAGAAAAGTTCACGGGTTGACTCAGAACAGTTTAGGAAAATGGCTAGTGAAGGCTAGATCTGTGCAAGTGTTTTTACACTCAAAGCAGCCCTAAGAAAATGTGAACTTCTTGCTAATGCTAGATATTATCTTACCTGATTGCTCTGCAGAAACAAAAAGCATTTTCCCTGGTGTGGAAAGAGAGAAGCAAAACACCAAAGATGAATTGTAAGCTAGGTGTCACTGCTGAAAACCAAGTCTTTTAATTTTAACAAGTTCATAAAAATAAGATTTTAATAATTTAACTGAGAGAAATGCAATAGCCCATCTTTGCTCAAGTAATGCATTTCACTAAATAACAATTCAGAAAAATTACAGGCTTGTCTGGAGCACCTGTTTATGGAGCATATGTAAACGATTTAAAGAAGGAAAGAAAAAATTTCCAGTGACACATTTTAAGCAAAACTAGAACTAAGTTATGAGAGTCTCTAAAAAATTTACATACAGAGGAAAAAAACCCAAAGAACTCTAAGGTCATTAAAATATCTTAGCACTATCTTGTTGTAATACTGTTAGTTGTAATTTCCTAAATAAATGGTAAATGCTTTGGTGAAAAAAAAACCACAAAATAAATATAAAAATGTGGGCTGTTAATCTGTTTAATTATAGATAATGTTAACAATTTTATTACTGTTTTATTGCTTCTTTCTGTAGTTTATAGCTTCTTGAACTTTTCCAGTAGTTCTGGAAAATGTGACAAAACTGCTGCTTATTTGTGCCCTGCTCAAAGGAAAAATACTTCATATGAATTCAGACTCTGTTAAGGAATATAACATACCCATAAGTAATTTTCTGAACTTTCTCTTAAGTTAGATAATAACGATTCAAATTCCCTATATCCTGTCAGAAGACCAAAAGCTATCACTATCTCTATATTTTTCTCTAAAAGTTAAATTTACATGTATTTCCAATTTTCTGTACTTTATGCTCAAATTTCCTATAGGCATTCAAGGGCTGAAAATAGACAATTCAATGCATTTTTTTCCAGAAAAAAAAAAAAAAAAAATCCAGAGGGAAAAAAAAACTACTCAGAGATAAACAAAGCACCAAATAAATGAGAGGATGAAAATATAATTTTACCCTTGAAGTTTCTAGTTGGTCAGTCCCTTGATATCTGTATCTATTCTTCTGAAGAGATCCTTACTGAGGTGGTGAAAATGCTTTAACATTTAAGCATTTTGTTTCCTTCAGGTTATATCAGTGAAAATTAAATTAGGTTTGGTGCCAGCAGTTACTCCTTCCTATCATCTGCCACATTGCTGTGTACTATTATATTGGAAACAGATCAGGAAAAAAAATTCAAAACCAGCATCCTAATAAACATGCAGTTATCTCCCATACTGGGGTTTTGTTACAATACAATTTTGTGTGGTACGTCATGCTTTTGTGTATCTAGCTTTTGTACTGAATGCTAAGAAAACATGAAGATTTCTGTAAATTCACATGGCAGGTAAAGGATAGGGAAGCAAATGTACATTGGCTGCTAAACATCCCCAAGAAAAGGGTAAGCATATGGTAGCAAAGCAATATGTGGTTTCAAAAAGAGAGTATTTCAGGCAGAAGAAATTACTTATGCTGGGAGGTTAAGGAAGTGACTATACTTATGTTAGATCTGTGGAAACATTAAATATGAATGAAATGCAGAAATAGCTTAAGGAAAGGTAGTAACAGGCTAGAAGCAAAGGATGTGACAGAAAAGAGCTCTGGGAATGAGGAACAACGGTAATAGAAGAGACAAAGAGGTAAACTGACAGAGAGGAACATTTAGGATTTGTAAATGAGCTCTGGCAAAAGAGAAAAGGAATGTTCATTGGAGTGGAATCGGTGAGTGACAGACAGGAAAGAAAACTTTGGGAAAAGGGCAGTACAGAAATCTACAACAGAAGAAGTTTAAGGGTTTCTAGAACCAAAACATTTTTGTCAGCTATACTCTAGGTTACAAGTTTCAGAAAATTAAGAAAAGAGACAGAAAATGGAGAGGGGAAAGAACTGGCTGAGTCAGAAGAAATGGAAAAGAACAGGGAATGAAAACAGAACATTACACCAATGTCTAGAGTAACTAACTTCTTCATGTCAATGAAAGCATCTGGATTCCTGAGGAAGAAGGATGCAGTTACAAACGATTGGTTTTATCCCACAGAAGATAAAAGGACAATAATCTTGACAAAAATTGTTCTCTGTTCTGCAGGACAGTACAAACACAGAAGCAAGCTGTGTGCTGAAAGAAGTAGGATAAAAATTCCAGAGGATAAAAATTATGGGCCATGTCCTGTGCTTAAATCAAGCCTGAAAAGGTGATATCGAGCCACCAGCTGGAAGTCCCATTTTGGTCTGTTGAGGGATTCTTAGCAGCCTCAGGGCATTTCTTTCTTATATTGGCCCCCCAGTGATCATTGCACCAATGAAAAGACTGAGCTACCGAAAACCATCCTGGCTATGTCCCTCCTACTTAATGAGGAAGAAGTCCATAATGGTCATATATTAAATGTCATTATTTTTAAAAAGACTAACACAATGAATTGTGCAGCTGATGTACAGAGAGATTTCAGCATACTTTTATCATACATTGTGGAGTACTTAGATGAGAATGAGACCATTTCTTATGCAGGAAATAGCGTATCTGTCACCATTTTTCTTCAAGGTGGAAATTTTTGCTTTTAGCATTTTATATTTAGGCCTTGTTTTGCATTTTTGAGCAGTTATGATCATAAACTATCTCAAAATGTGTAATAGTGTATTTAATCTCAACCACAATGAGACCAGAAAGCCAAATAAAATGCATAAAATAAGTAATTGAAAAGGACTTGTTTTTCTAATGTAAAACAAGCTGAGTGAGTTTAAATAGTCTAAATAGTCATTACAGTCTGACTGTGATGTGTTCTTTCCTCTACACTTGCTGCAGCATTTCTTGTATTATTATAATGGTTTCTAGAGCAATAAATTACAGACACAGAACCAACTGCTGAAAAGTGTAGGCGGCTCACACAGCATGATGCAAATCACACTGTTGGATACTGTTTCTTTGTAACAACAATTCCATTAGGGTCCACGTGATTCTGCGCACCATGATACAATTTCACTACACAGCACAGTGCCTGTTGGAGCAACGGATGATGGAAGTTTCCATTGCTAAGGCCCTAGTTCTGCAAACAGTTATTTTGGTGCTTGAACTTTGTGTGCATATGTAGTATTCTAGTAACTGTGCACATACATAAAGTAAGCAAATACATAGTCAAACTCAGTTACCAAAAGACATGGCCATCTGACAGCCATTTAGCAGATTATGATAAATAAATTGGTGGTTTCTCAGTTTAATTTCTTGTGAAGTGATCAAAACATCCCAAACCCCATCCTAATAAGCACCAATTAACAAGCAGAAGATATAGTCTGGGTCACTGAATGAGGTAAGGGATAATAGTAAATGGTTATCTTCTAAACCAAATTTCATTAAATTATGAGACATGATTGATTCCAAAATGCTACTCTGCCTATTTGAGCAACCCAGATGTTCCTATCTGTTAGTTACTCTGTGCTAAGTAAATTTACATGTTCATTTAATTGAGCCAAATGTAATAAAATTTGAAAGGTAAAGATATCCTTTTTTGAATGCCATTTGACTTTAATAAAAATACGCTAACAAAACAGGAGTCAGAATTCATTTTTCCACTACTCAAAGTTAGTATCATTAGGATTCATATGAAATAGAATTAGAGATGTGACAAAACTGAATGATGAATACCATGTAAAATTTGGCAGCTACATACTAATTTTGAAAAAAAGCCAAACTGACTTCACAAGTTCATCTGGAAAAGATTTCTCTTTGAGAACATATGGCTTGCAACTGTCCATAAAACTTTTATTTTGTACTACAGAAGATGATATTTATAACATGCATCGTGTGTACATTTAAATAGGAGAGCCAGATGTAACAACCTACGTCTCAGGATGTGGGAGAAGTCACAGAAATCCTTGCCTCAGGACCAGCAGGTAGAAATGGGAGTGGGATGTTTACTGTCCATGCTCCAGTGCTATTTGATACCCAATTGCACCTAGCACAGTGTACAGGTAGTTTTCTGAGGAGATAACTAGAATTCTAATAATCAATACTCACTCTTCTTTCTATGGAACCAAACCCTTTTCTCCTCCCATCCTCCAGAAACCACTTGACTTTACATACTGAGTTTGGCTTCAGGGGGGTGGTTATACATTAAATCTTGGGCATTCTACATAAAGGCCCTAATTAACTTAGTTCACAAAGATTACTAGGCTTTTTTGATATAATTTTTCCATCCAGCAGTGATTCATCAATTTAGTTTTAATTCAAGGAAAACATAGTTGAAAATGTGGCCTTGTGGCATAAATAATTCCTGTTAGTTTCTTTCTGTTTTACTGACAGAATTTACATGATTTTACAATAATAATGTTTCTGTTTGCCACTAAACTGAATTATCATAGTAACTCCATAGTTCTGTAGCAGAAGTATCTTCCACACACAAATTGGGGAAGGGAAGGGAAGGGAAGGGAAGGGAAGGGAAGGGAAGGGAAGGGAAGGGAAGGGAAGGGAAGGGAAGGGAAGGGAAGGGAAGGGAAGGGAAGGGAAGGGAAGGGAAGGGAAGGGAAGGGAAGGGAAGGGAAGGGAAGGGAAGGGAAGGGAAGGGAAGGGAAGGGAAGGGAAGGGAAGGGAAGGGAAGGGGAGTATTTTAAAAAGAGAATTAGGACAAAAGATATAGACATGTATATTCTGGGAAAGATTATTGACTGAGCCTTCTACATGTTATTTTCAGTCATTCAGCAGATACTCCAGTCCCTCTCTTTTTCTGAATGCTAATTTTATCAAGCATAACTTCCTGTTAGGTTGTCCTATTTACTAATCTTGTCATAACTGGCATGAATTTTTTTAGTGGCAACACCTGAAAGATACAAACTTCTTATAGCGATGTTTGGTGCTTTGCTTTACTCCTGCTTTCTGAAATTCCTGTATTACCTTCAGAGGCTTATGCTTTACCAGACTAGAGGTACTTACTAGAACTGGGAAGAATGTCAGGATTATTTTCTGTATCATATTGATTACAGGTTGTGAGGTATTAGACCTTCTTGATTTTTACTACTTGTTTGGCTTAGTTATAAATTATTATGCAGTTCACCTTCTGTTAAAGACTTTGATGCAAATCCATAAATATACCTAAAAGGGTTTCTTTTTCATAAGGCAATGATAAATTTCTCAATAGACTTCTTAGTAACACTGAGCAATAGCTAGATATGCAATACACAATCGCTTGATACATTTCAGTTTAAGTCTAGCTTGTTTTTGTAATATTATATAGAATACACATTTGACATGCAAGAAAACATCCATAGAAACAGCTGCAAAATGCTTCAAAGTGTACGTTTGAGGAATCATGTCCTTACAATTTCTAAGACATAAAGGGTATACATTTATTCATTATCTGCAACTAGTTTGTGCTATCAGAATAATTTTAAAATAATCCTCAAAATCACAGAGTTTAATAAGGATTATGAGAGCGAATATGAAAAAACCTTCATCTGTGGCTAAGGAACATCGATATGAGTAATTGTGATCTTTGCATTTCCCCAGTACTGATCCTGCTGTGGATCTCCTGGTATAATTTATGGCAGGCTGCAGATTACTTGGTTTATGCTGGTTGCTAACAGATTTAAAAGGTCGGTATATCATCCATAGATCAGAAGGATATAAGAAATCTTTCATTTAACTTCAGCCTTTGCCAGGCTTAAGGAAAGCCTTAAAAATATCTTCAGACTTTCAATTAGGCATTGATATATCGGGGGGTGGGGTGGGGGCTTGGGGAGAAAAGGCACTTTCCATTGCAGTGCAAGCAGTGTACATGCTTTGTCACACAACAGGATACCTGCACAGTCTACCATGTTTTGCTTATAACAAGATACTCTCTGTTGACAAAAGAAGCAAAGTAGGCCCTCTTTTGGGTTAGCTATTCTGGTTTCACAGCCATAATTGACAAGTGATGAGGCATGAGGCATTAGCTCTACTCTTGAGAATTTATTGCTGTACTACTTCTATGTGTTACAATGTTAGCAATTTCAATTTCAACACTATATAAATATTTATGTAAACACATTTAATTAATATTAAAATGTAAAAAAGCAAATAAAATGATAGATGAGTCTCTGTCTTTTATTATGGATAACTTCCCCAGGTATTTTCCTTATGATTTCTTGATTTGGATAAGATAAAAATGTCAAATTCTGTATTTAAAAGTTAATCTTTTATAAAAAAGAAAGAGAAAGGTAATTTAAAAAAAATTAAAATGAGAATAACCAATAAATCTTCTAAAGGGCCATGCTTAATGCATCTCATTGTCACAAAAGCCTCTAAAAAGTTTTATTACACATCAAAATAAATAAAAAATTCTATAAGGATTCTTAAAGTATTCATGCTCAAGCTGACATTGAATTTATTGTAAAAATTTGGGTACCTCAAATACATTTTGTTAAAAAAAAAAGAAGGAAAAAAGAATAAAAAAGAGGAACTTTAAAGTGTTTCAGAATCCTTGAAAAAAGCAGAACTGCAATCTTGAAATAATGAATTCTGTCAGATTTCTTTAAAGGGGGAAAGTGGAACAGCTTGGTTCTGTGGCATTGCAAAGTAAAATACAGTTAAGATATTGCAATATTACAAATAATTCTTTTGTTTAAATAAGAAAGTGATGAAATTATTGCTGCCAAAAGCAATGGAGACTGAACTGTGAAGACCATATATTATTTATAAATGAGAAATGTTTATACTGGCGAAAAAAACATAGATTCCTATATACATGTTTGTCCTCTCTCAATCTTCCAACCCCTAGCAACAACAAAAACAATTTTTAAAGGAAAATGTAGCTGCGGGCCTATTTTTTTTTAATTTGAAATATTATTGTCACTGATTAACACATACAATTCAAATAAAATTAAATGTCTGGGACGATAATGTGGCAGTTGCCAGTGCTGCAGAAAGAGGCAAGGCAAAAGAAACAATTTAAAAAGGCGCAATTCCAATTTTCCCTGTGCTCTGAGGAATCTATGACATTGCTCTGAAAAGATATTAGAAGGACAGGAGGTGAGATGTTGACTTCCAGATGGAAATGCACAAGAAAATATTTGAGAGTGCTCAGCACTGACATACAACAATCTAGAAATGGATTAACTCACCGAGACCATATGGGCAGAAAATAACATGAGTTCTGTACGCCAGCATAAATGTAGTCGGGTGAGGAAAGAAACAGAAGGGGTAAGAACTACTGAAAATAACTACGACAGAGAGGTTTATAGAGCATGAGAATAACGAAAGGTCATTATTGTGGAAGTGAAGCCAGTAAGATTTTGAAATCCCTACAGAGGGTGTGCTTGCACTCCACAAGACGTTAGAAAATTCCCTGCAGCGGACAGGGTTCTTACTACTAGCGATGAAAAATCTTTCTTATTTTTTCACAATGATCATTGATCAACAAAATAGCTGGAAGCGACTTAGAAGGCTGAAAGTTAAATACTGTAATAGTTAATGTTTAGACAACTGGTCTGCAGTATGGGGTTCAGACCCCCTTATGAGAAAGGAAGGCTCCTGATGCAGCATGTGGAAAGTTTGGTTCTTCAAAACAAAGCAGAAGACAATTCAAAGACTGAGCAGGGGGTCACTTAGGGAAAACCCAGTCTATGCGCAGGTATCTACAGCTAGATAATGGGGAACTGCTAAGACGGGCTGTTTGAAACTTCTCTTAGAGGCCTAAAATCTCAGAGCACAGGAATATAATGAGGTTCTTCCTTTAACTTGGGATCTTAACTCTGAGAATATCCTTAAAACTTGAGGCTATAAGCCTTTTTTTTTTTTTTTTTTTTTTTAATGAGGAAGAGGACAGTCCTTTTTTTTTCCTTGCAGTGCTATTTCAGGAGGATGCACTCCCCTTCTGTTTAATGTATGTTCTGGGAAGAAAAAAGTGTGTCTGTTTATTCAGGGGAATTGCCCTGGGGAGAGGGAGGAAACGGGGAATATAAAGGTGCTGGCATGTAGTACTTCTATGTAGCTATTGCATACAAAAAAAAGAGTGATGAAAGCCAGGCCTTTTTGTTCTTACCCTACTGTTTTTGCTAACAGGCTACAAATTTAAACTTGTATTTTTGCCATTTTGCTGGTCCAAGGAACCTTGAATTCTATTCTGCACAGTGCAGAGGAGATGAAGAGTTTTTAACTGTGTGTCTCAATCCAGAAATAGCATGTAGCATCTAGTGTCTACGGTATTCTTTAAGAAGGCAGATGTAACCCTAAAAGCTTTGCTGGATTGGTTGCCTTCTTGGACTTGGACAAAACCACAGGCTCCCTAAAACTGTCTAGGCATGAGCTAGACATAAAATTTCTCAGTTTCTCAGACCAAGGCATTTTTTTCATGAAAAGGAACATGAAGTTTAGTTGCTTTAAACTTTAGGTCAAAAACCAGTGTATTTGGAGTTAAGGTGCCTCCAGAGTCAGGCAGTAACTAAGAAAGGATTTTCAGAAATACATATTGGACACTGAGGCTTAAATTTTTTCTAAGGAACATTTTGGGTTCCTTTTTCTGGACCTTGGTCTCACAGTGTAACATGCTATAGGTCAAGAAATATTCCTCAGGAAGTGTTAGACAAAATTATCTGTTCACCTATTTATACCACTAACATCTAGGACAATAATCACATCTGTCAAAGGGCTCAGTTAAGCTTGCAAAGGTTTCTAAGCTCCTAACATTACCAGGTACTATGCAGCAGGCATCTAAAAAATTGTAGTATCATCTCATTTGTTTAGGAAACAGATGTTTCCATAATGAGCACATTTATAAAAAACAATGTTTTCTGTGGCTTTCATTCTAACTGTCTAATATCCAAGGAATTTCAATAATATAGTTAAGCTCATTTTACTCCATCTATATAACTGGGACATTAATTTGGATCTCTCCTCTCTGCTCAAACATCTATTTTCAGGCGCCTTTCTGGAAAATTCCTTCAGATTTCCATTCCTCTGCTTTATTTGTCTAAAACCGGTCAACAGGGTTAACAGTTTTGATGTATTCAAAGCATGATGTAAAAAGCTACCATAAAAGCAAAAGTTACTTATTATTAGTTATTGGAGGAAGTCTTGTGGGTTTTTAATCCGTAAAGTGGCAGCATGTTGTCCAAAATCTTGCTTTATTCAGTGTTTCCCTTGCATATCAATTAACAGTTCACTGTTAACAAAAGTGTGAAAACACACAAAGCATAAGATAATTTCAGGTGACAGATTTCTCGCTTCAGGGCTATGCATGAAAAATTTAACAATTCTTAGGTAAGCATTTATCCTAAAAAGCACTTTCCTCTGTAAAGGCTATGCCTTGACAGGAATTTTATGTCCATACCATGCTTGCATTTTATAACTTTCATCATTTTATAACATTTGATAACACTCATCATTCTTGTTTGCACCTAAACTTCGTTAAAAGTGCAACCTTTTCATTATTTAGGTCATTAAAATGTTACTTTTGTGTTATTTAGTGCAAAGAGGTATGGAATCTATTATACATATGCTACTGTTATAGAAATGGGGTAAATTTTAATTTTTCTGTGATATTTTTCTTAGTGAGATTTTTTGCCAATTAAGATACAGTTTTTTTTTAGACATCATGTAAATTTCATCAAAAAACCCTTTTTACTACTACTTGTGTCTGCTTAAACATATTATAAAATGTTCCATGTTTTAAATTCTCTCTTGTGCTTTATTTCCTTTACTCACTTCAAACCCAAATGTCTAATATGAAATATTCTAACTTGTGAACCACATTAAAATTTGAATATGCAGTTATGAAGAATAAACTGATATTCATTTACCTCTTGTTATTTTATCAACAGTATTTATTCCACTTCTGAAAATACTAGGTGACTGTTTTCATAGGGGATGCCTTTCTCTTTCAAATTTCAATTCAAAGTCAAACTGCAATTGCAAAATCAAATTATAAACAGAACTAGAAGACTGATCCTTTAACCATATATTTGCAAGGACATACATAGGCTATAGGATGGGTATCCTCTGATGAAGGGAGCCTTAGTTTTTCAAGTTGCTTTAGTGATTACAGGGAGCATATGCCTGGCATGTTTCTTTCTACCAATTAGTTATCCATGCAAGGACCTTCCTTATGTCATGGCTGCTTAATTTCCCTAAAAGCCTTTGACAAGGGGTTTTCTTGAAAGCCTTTTGGAAATCCATACATGCACTATCAACCAGATGAGACTTACCCAATCAAAAGACATTTATCCACATACTTGGATTTTTGTAATTAACATTTAATTAAAAAAATTAAAAATTAGACTTGTCTAGCAAAAAAGTCTATTCAGTGATAAAATTACCATGTTTTGTAGTAATGATCCATAAAACCTCTGTTTTAAATTTACAGGCATCATATTTCAAGAAAAAAGTATTTGGTTGCACTATCAGCTCTAATAGAGGTGTGAATTTAAGAATGATACACTAGTCATCTTCTAAAAGTGACTATAAATAGCTTTTAAAGTAATGCTAACTTCAGTATAGTGGGGGAAATCTCATCATCATTTTGGTTAGGGAAGAATAAGCTTTTAGTATGCAAATTAGTAAGAAAAACGTTTTGAAGAAATGCATCAGGTTAGAGATGTAAATGAGGCCTAAAATGTCTCATTAGGTTTTGAATTGCCCTTTCCTTTTGTTGCAATTTTTTTCTTTTTGTTTTCTAAGCATTATAAATCTTGTGGGCTTTGGGGGTAATTTTCTTGCTTGACTAAACCAGCAAGGGCTTTTCCAATAATAAATTAGCAAATGCTTCTCCAAACTCAGTTCTGCATGAAAATATATAGTGAGTGGAATGGAACTATATAGTTTCATTTACAGAATATTTCTTGGTTTTGTCCCCTAACATTCTTTGATATTATTTCTAATGACTCCAGCAAATTCTGTAATACATTTGGTATGATTAATAATTTATGTTGAAATTTAAACCCAATATCTGAAGCTTAATACAACAAAATAGACATACAATTTATCTCTATTGAGAGAGAGGCATTTGAAAATTTTTAATGTGAGACTTCTTTATTATAGAATGGTTCTTTAGTATGAAAACCATTTAGGCTACTATTTTAAACAGAAATCCTTACAAAGCTGGCTAAATATACCCTTCCAATTCATCATAATGTGATTTCCTGTACATAACCCTTTTCTGTGTTAATTTTTCCCCAAATAAAAGTGTTTCAGTGCAATATCCTAATGTTGGTGTGAGCGTACCCTGGTGTATCCCAAATTGTTATGTTGACTTCTACTTTAAAAACTCCTAATTTTGAGCAGGCTACATTATTGAAATGATATCCTGAGGTATTTATTACTTATCCTCATTACTCAAAATAACTATGCTTAGGAGAGTTTATAAAAAGGTTATGGCATATGCACTTGTTTCCATAATTAGTACTCTGCTACACAAATTGAACTACTTTGAACTAAATGCAGGATGATACCACAATAGAAAAGGGTTTATTATGTTTCTTATATCTTGTGTTTCAGGGTTCTATGAAATAGTGTTTATAAAATAGCTCCAGATAGCTTACATGACATGACTGCAATATGGTAAATTACTTGATGCGTTTCTTTGCAAGGATAAGAGATTAACCATATTATTGCAGCTTGCAGGATCAGAGCTTAAGGCATATTGGCTAAGTAAAGACTATGTTTCTCTTAAAATGAGAGCTTTATAAACCAATTGTACCAAAACTCCATTATTGAGCAAAACAGTTCTGATGGTTCTAATTGCTTGCAGCACTGTATTTTATTGCTATGTATATATATATATATAAATGCATTTGCACTCGCAAACACACACACACATATGTAACACATGACAGTAAATTTATCTTTCCCAAAATATTTAACCCACATCCATCATCTCCTTAAATAAAATCAGTCTATTTTGTGATCAGTTCAGATGTTTAATGTAAATATTATTCTTTATTTAGATAGCAGTGGTCCTCTATTTAATAGACAGGTTGGATTTTGGTGTAATTTTTTTTTTCTTTAAAGGTACTAATCCTGTTTTTTCAGCAAGTGGAAACTTTCTCTTTGACATGAGATACTCAGTGGATTTAAGTTTCTTTCCTTTTTTCTTCCTCCCTTCATGCTCAGCAAATAACTTGGAGCCTTAAATGAAAAATAGATATGAGAGATAGCAGTAACTTCTATTACTCTGGCCAAGTGATAAGAAATTGCTTCTTTTTTCTTTAGCTAATTGCCCACTTCCAAGGAAAATTCTTTCTCCCATGAAATCTTTGCCTGGGGACCATGGTATAGTAGGAATCTAAGAAACATGCGTACTTCTAAATCAACTATATTGAGATGTTTAAGTGATTCTTGAAGGGCAAAATCCTATGATGGTGTAAAATTTTGCAGTTTATTGACTGAAATCTGCAGTTTATTGACTGAAATCTGTCTAGAAGGCCTGTGCTTGTTGCTTGGATATAATGGAATATGAAATTTTAAGAATATGAATTAATCCTTTAATGGTCTTTGAGTTAGAGTTGCTAATGTGGAAAAAATCAATACATACTCTCCAAGCTAGGAGAGAAGACGTAATAAGATTATGGCCCTGCAATTTCTAGTGTTTACTTTTGTTCATAATCATATTGTAGTGCAGATATATGAAAAGAATATGAGAAAACTTGTCAGGTATGTTCTAAAATGTTCCTTTGAAAACTTTTAAAAACTCTTTAAAAACAAATCATACATATTTTAGCCCTGGACTAGCAAAAAGATTTGGATGAATAAAACTTTTCACCAGTGTAATATCTTGCCTTAGAGTTAAATGACATTACTCCTATTTAAACATCAGCACATCTCCCAGTTATTATAGGAAACTGAAATATATATACATGTAATTAATATAGCTCCTAACCACAGAAATATTTTTCTTAATATGAATTTATAATCATTCTTTTGAAGTATTCAGTATAGACAGTGTCTTTCACAGATGGAGACCTTCTTTATGTTTCCTTTGCAAAATCAATTGCTGTTGTTCAAAAAATGCTGGATGTGTTAATTTTTGTCACTACCCATCACTGGGTATTCCAAGTTATCTTACCAAGAATTTTGTAGGAGCCTTTTGTTGGATATTGCCCATACTTATTTTCAGATTTTTTTTCTCTTTATGAGATTGATCTTGCAAGGTCCTGCTACCTACTGAGAGATGTTCAGCATGTTGAAATCTCACTGGCTACAATGGGAGTTGATTTTTTGCAGTACGCCTGAGTAAGCATATTGAAAGATAAAGGCTGAAAAATATGCTTTGCAGTGTACATGCTTCCTATGCTTGCCTCCAGTGCCTCCTTTTATAAATTAAAATTGAGGTATATTTTATGCCTTTAACTAGAGGTTAGAAGCATAGTATACTATTCTGGGATCTGAAAAAGCAATTAACATTCATTAATTGGGCGGAGGGAGTATTGATGATGATTATTTATTTTCTGTTATTATTATATATTTTTACAAATTGAAATAATAATAGGAAGCTTTCACAATGCATCTCAAAACATCTTGACAACTATTTCAATGTTTCAGCTTGGTACATGAAACAGCATAGAAATTAGGAAATAACTAGGAGTGAAATTGCATTTTGCCAATTAGACTACTATAGATATACCTTTATTTTTCCAGAAGAATACTCACACCTTTCCCAAAGAGGATAGAGACTTAAGGCCTATGATTCCAAAGCCACAAACCACAATACGCTTTGGGACCAGAATGTGTAGACAAAGGTCTGGAGGCTGCTCAGGTAGAGATATGACAGTGATCTGAAGGAGACAGGTGTTAGTCTGCCAAACGCTAACTGCGTGGCCAGTGGTACTTGTTCCTCCAGCCATATACAGAATGCTTTCCTCTGCCTTTTCCCATATTTCCCATTAAATGTCTATGCTTATTATGTGCTGGAAAGAAAAAGACACCTGCTCCTGTAATCAAAGGAAAATATTTGTTACTGCCATTAAAGTTTACATACCTGAAAATAGAAATAGGACAGGACAGGATGTGGTGAGGTCGTGTATACTGTGTCAAGGTTAATGATGACAACTTGAATTCTGGGGTTACTGATAAAATATTCTCAGCTGTAGATCCTTACCCCTAGACTTTATGCTGCCTGTACTTTCACCAAAGCCCAAATACTGGAAACTTCAGATTGTTTAGGCATTTTCTTATTCCATCTGTTTTTGGGGGTGAATAAAAACATACTAGGTACTCATTTCATATTAGGGAAAGACTTCAGGACTCCTGCAAATTTTGACCAAAAGCATTGTCTTTGTAGAGACAACACATATATATAGATACACTAATTAATTCAGAAGTGGAGCTCACTCTGTGAATCTGTAGGAAATGAATCACTTAAGAGTAATCACAGAGAATATAGTGAGGATGCTCTGTTTTGGATAATAAGAAGCAAAGATACATATGAAGGATCCTTCAGGTTGATACTTTAATTATACTGAACATTCCTTGACGCCTGCTGTTTCAGTATTGCTACAGAAGCATGTGAAACTGTTCACAACAATCACACTTCACAGTCTTTGTTCTTGATACGGCCAAGGTCTGCCACGTTAAGTCATGTTTTTAATTTGTCATGGGATATCAAATTGTAGGAAACCTCAGACTCGCCTGGTTATTGGAATTGCTGGCTGACTGGGTTCCAATCCATTTTTTCTATGTCCTTACTAGCACCCGTCATTTTCAAGCCATCAAGTAGAAGGGGCAGAGTGTACTTCTCTCTTGCTCAGAAATTTGTCATACCTTACTCTTTTAATAATACCAAATAATATTGAACACTTTCACTACGCTCATCTGCACATCTTTCAAATTATTTTCAAATCCAAGTTTTAGGTGTATTGATAGTGTCCATCATTGTGTCTTAACTGCCAAAAGCTCTATAATTTTCCTTATTTTTAAAAATCGAATCTTGGAAAATGTAATGGGGTAGGTTTTAATTTAAAGCAATGCAATTATATTAATGTATGTTAGGAACTAATATAGATATGAACCAGTATTTGCAGTCACAGTGATTATTTTTACAAGCTCCTTTGTTTTGATGTGGACCAAACATACAAAAGTCACTGACAGAATTTTATTCCAGTATCAATAAGAAAGTGTTATGCATTTTACAGTAATATTCCCGTTTGAATTTAACTAACCACTACATAAAAATACTTCACTCTAACAATGTGAAAAAATATTTACTATAGTCACTGAAGATTCTGCATAAACTTAGATATTCAAGATCCTGTCCTGATTGTTCCATACTGATGACATTTACCTAACTGCTATCTTCATTCTACCAAAATCAGCACAGCAGGACTGCCACAGAAAAAAAAAAAAATATATATATATATAAAAGAGCATACCAGTAGACCAGAGTTAAGAGTACAGCTGAACATATTTCTCTTATTTATTTATAAATTTTGAGAAATATGTATTATCACTAATATTGTAAGGAAGCACTGTTCTTGGTATTTTTATATTAAACCAGACAATAATTCTGGTTCCTATTTAAAAAATGCAGTCTTAGTATAAGCATCAGGATCACCAAACAGATAATTTTTTAAATGCCCAACACAAATGACCAAGTGTCTTTTGAGATAAGCACTCCAGCTGAAATCACTGATATCATTAAGGATGTGCTTTTTAGTAGCTTAAAGAAGGCAAATTCTCAGAGATAGCAACGAGAGGAAGTAGGTGGTCAGATATGAGGTAATTGTGGTAAAGGATTATGGTGAACAAGTGTTTATTTGGTAATATACAGGTCAATCAGCATGAACTTTCTTGCTATGCACTCTGTGGATTTTATTCTTTGAACTGTCAGCTTGTAAGGGTAAACACTAGTCAAAAAGGTATCAGTTAAAAGGGGGGGGGAAACCCATTTCCTAAATGAAGATGTTCTTGTAAAACATGAGAAATATTCCATTTATTGAAAAAAGAACAATCTGAATGCTTTAAGGACCTAGGAGCTACAAGTACTGGGATTTATTCCCATTTGTCTTCCCCTCTACCTTTTTCTCAGTAGCAGTACATTACCTATGCTCCAAAAACCATCAGGAGTTCTAAGTTCAACTACAATTTTTGCCCCTCACAACATGACAAAAATGCTACCTGAACCACATCCATAACATCTCACATAAGGTCAAGGATATTCATACATAACAAGCTTTTTTGGAAGGGCTAGTTTGATGTCGTCTAATGTACCTGCTCAAAACAGCGAGTTCGAAACAAGATACCAAATTGATCACTAACTCAGCAGAAGCTGAACCTTGTAAAGGAAAAGCACAGTCTCTCAGGAAAAGAGTTTGACTGTTGCATTCGTAAGCACCCCTTGTTCGCTACAGTCGGTCAAGAACTTGTCACTAGCTGTAAATGTAGCATGCTTTTACTGACACGATCTCCAGACATATACTGATGGCCATTCTCAAAGGATGAGATGTTTTAAAAATATTTATAAAAATAAATAAACAATACTACTAGCTTTCTGATGTATAGTGCCAAGTGTTTCAAACAGGAATGCAGTTTCAGAGCATCCTGTTCCTGTTTCTTTTCCTAACATCTTGACAGACTCTTCAAAACCTGGTGATAAAACTGATACTAAGCTTCATCACAAACAATAGCATCCAAAGTCACAACAGAGGAAGTAATAACATAGTGGGGTACAGTTTAGGGAAATAAATGAGATTCTGGTCTCATAACTGACTAGATGAGAGATCGAGACAACTATTTGGGAAAATGAAGTGTTGTTCAGATAGAATTCAGATATTCAGAGCCAACACAGCTATTCATAACAACCATGCCTCATTCCTTAGACAGTTGAGAGACAGCAAGCACCTACAGTTCTGCTACCCTGGGTGTCCTTAGATACTACTACCTTACCAGAGCGGAGCATCTCAGTTCACATTTCTAAGGACGCTACTGTTAGGTGAGGATCTTATTTCCATGGAAAGGAGACCTGGTTGCTTGTGCTTGCTCCACAAAACGGTTATGCTTTTTGCATATAAAAGAAAGGAGAAAGGAGACAGAACTACCTAAAAAGGATTTCAGTGTTTTTCCTGTAATTATTCCTGAACATTGCTGTAGAGCCAGCATAGCAGTGGACTCAGGAGACCAGGGTTTTGTTCCTATTTTTTTTAGAACTGGCTGATACATCAATCTATTGCTCTGATCATGCTTTTTTCTTCTTTTTTTTTCTTATCATGGGAAATTTTTATTTTTTAAAATCTGTGCTACAGTTTTATTTTTCTCCTTGAGATAAGCTCTCATATATAATAAAAGTACTTTCAAAAAAGCAGCAGAATATAAAGATTTGTGTACAAGAATGGCAATCCCTTCTGTTTCCAAAATCATAATTTCACAGGCTTGGCAGTCCTCGTAACTGCAAAATGGTTTCCTCGCATTTGGGAGAAGTAGCAGAGTTTCACCCTTAGCACACAGAAGAACTTTTAAAGTCCTTTATTCTGGAATTTTGACAGTATAAACTAATTTGAAAAAAAACCCTAACCTTCCTTCCTTCCCCCCTAACCCAAAATATCCTACTTGTTTTGTACAGATCATAGTTTTCCCATAGTTCCATAAAACTTATCTGGTCAAGAAAAGGTCCTTCTGGTTTTCAACATTACCTCAGAAGACTTTAGGAATTCAGGGCAACAGAGGTAGTGAAAGATTTTGATGATTATTTATTGATTCAATACTGATGGTTAGGCTGAAATCCGAAGTGAGTCTTCTCAGTAGCATGAGAACAACATGACCTCCACAGTAGTATCAGGTCTTAAGAAGCTTTACTATTCTAACAGACTCACTAATAAGTGTTTATTTTTATTAAAACAGTGATCTTAATGTAGCCCCTAGTTTGACTGGTGTTATACTTCACTGGAACTTTCTTAGACCATCCAAAATGGAATTCGAATATAAATACTGTTAATGGCTACAACTAAGTGCAACAACTTTCTACTGTACATAAGCTTGATGGATAGGTTGAAGAACAAGAGACATGGCATCTTCAATGATGACTCTTTTCCTAGCTTCTGGTCAAACTCTACGCATCAACATAAAAGGTACAATTACCAAGGAAGATTTAATAAGACATGAGCATGTTTGTGCACAGATGAACAGGCACACACAGAGCATCAGTTAATATTAGGACGCTTACTAAAAAATGAGTTAATGCACCGCCTTACAGGTCTTAAGTGTAACTTAAGTGTTTATAATGGTACCGCTGTGATGGATAAGATCCTTTTTGTAACTATTTATCTACATTACGGCACCTAATATTCATGTAACACTGGTGTATTAGATACAGTACAGGCACATGATATAACTTATACATATACAATGAATGTACAGCTTCATCGAAAACAACATAAAATTAAAACCAGGACATAGCAGTACAGCACAACCACTGGTATAACTAAATGTAGAGAGACATTATAGCACATATCAGTATACTTTTCCAAAAGTGTCTCTATAGCTTACAACTATTGAGAACATTTTGTTTGTTTTTAGTGGAAGAGGGAGTCCAGTTGCTAACTCTGATAAACCAGTTTAAGTCTACATATTTATAGCAAATTTTGCTCTTTATTTCACCTTATAGTCAATATTTTGGGTGTGACTACAAACCCAGGGAAGAATCTTTCTATAATACCACCTAATAGCGTATAGGAATGTCAAAGTACTTGTTTCCCAAGCGAAGAGGCTTATATTCCTTTTCTAGGAAAGTAGTTAGGTAGAAAGAAAATGATCTGAAGAATTTACTTCCAAGAGGAGATGAAACTGTTCACTTAAACGAGGCTTAAGTTAGGTTTGATCAAGATTTGGAAGCTGATTGCAAGATACATGGACAAAAGATTGAATCTCACTAAAATACAAGTTTCCTTTTGACTATCTCCTCAGGTGACCATGAACTAATAAGAGGAATTTTGTATAGTATTTTATTATACTAGTAATTACAGATGCCTTTGAATTTAAAAGCAGAACAATAAGGTTTAAAGGTCAGCTAAATCTCACAAATTTTCACCATGATGAGACTTCACATGAATTACTGAATTTTGCAAATTAGTTTGTTACCTTGTAATCAAAGGAAAAACAAGGATAAAGAATTACTAAAAGTATATTGTGAATTTATTTTTAGCTGTATTTCAATTTATGATTTATGATGTAGTCTTTTAAAACTAGGAGGAAATTTTCAGTAGTATATACTATAAAATTTGAGATCACACTCAACCTCAGTTTAACAAAGAAAATTTTTTTATGAGGTTAATAATGTACAGTTTTGAAAAGAATCTTTTTTAATAGACTGTTATGATAATAAGCACTATTATCTTCAGTATTTTGCTAGTGAGAGGTTGGAGACAATTGATATTAAAAAACATACAGTTCACAGTAAATTAAAAAATCACAATAGAAATTTTTTAGCAGAATTGTCAAACTGACAAGCTTGGGACCATTACCTAAATGAAGAGTCAAAAAAACCAGATCATAAACCAATATGCTGCTCCTTATCAACAACACCATCTTCAAAGTCTGTATAGTATGACTGCAAATTTATCCTAAACAAACATGGATGAACATCTATTGCCTACATTAGTTTGGAAAATTAAAGTACATATTTTCTTCCTCAGGCAGTAATCCTTACCACAATGTGCAAATAAAAAAAAAAAAAAAATTGTCATGAAATCTTAAACATACCATTTATAACTTTCAGTAAATCTCCTGAGTTATGCTACACCATGGAGTATAGTAAAAGAAATACTATGACTGAAATTAGTTTTTGGCATATGAAGTAGAACTACGCCTTCAATCTACAGTAATTGAATTTATGGCTTAGTTGATTGGATATAGCATTTTAACATCATTTTGGAGGTTTAAGAATTGCAAGAGCGACAACCTTCTGGGTATTTTGATCACTAGGCACACAAGCATGTAACATTCTTTGTGTTCAAGGGGAACCTTTATCCAGGATGCAAACCTGGTGCTGAATTATAATCACCTTCAAAAAGATTGCAAGCCTGTGGGTATTAAGCTTTGCACTCACCAAGCTCAACCAAAAAGATTTATGCAATCTACTCTGGGACCTGACACTTATTCATACAGTAGATCTGATAAGTGCATTCTGAGACCTTGAAGTTTATTCTCATCACAAGTGTTGCATTTAAGGACTCAACCAATAGACCTTTTTAGTGCTGATCAAAAGCGCTTCATTATGAGCTCAAGCACAAACACTGTACAAGCACATAATAAAGAAAAAAGGGAAAGGGAAAGGGAAAAGCAAAAAGGGACAAAGGAAAAAGGAAAAGCAAAAGGGAGGGGAAAAACCTTATACTTCTAAAAATAAAAGTGAATCTTGAAAGCCTAAAAATAATCTCTGGTGTTTTAGGTAGCAGTCAAGATTTTCTTTGCTTTTCTTATCTGGAAATAGTTTGTCAGATATGTTTGCCTTCCGGTCTCAGGCTATATAAATGACAGAAGACATCTGAACCAAAAGACAACAAACTATATTTTTCTTAACTTTGTGGCATCCATTGAATCAGAAAGCTAATTTAGCACAAACCAGTATTGCTCAAACAAAATGAAGATCAACAATATCATGATTAAACTGAAAGAAAGAATTTTGCTGTGTATTTGCAGTTAAACAATCATCCAGACCATTAATGAAGATGTTGAACAGGACTGGAGCCAGTATTGACCCCTGGCATACACCAATATTACTGGCCTCCACCTAGACTTTGTACTGCTGATCACAACCCTCTGGGCCTGGCCGATCAGCTATTTTTAAGTCCACCTTGCCATCTGCTCATCCAGCCCACACTTCAACAGCTTCCTTATGAAAATGTTATGGGATACAGTGTTGAAAGCCTTACTAAAGTCAAAGTAGATAATATCCACTGCTCTCCCCTCATCCACCAAGCCACCTCCATCAGCTTTAATGGATGCATCCCATCAGAGCCCATGGACTTATGTATGTCCAGTTTGCTTAAGTGTTCCCTGACCTTATCCTCTTCCACCAAGGATACGTCTTCCTTGCTCTAGACTTACCCCCTGGTTTCCAGCAGGGATTTCTGAAGGCTGGTTTTACTAGTAAAGACTGAGGCAAAGGAGGCATTCAGTACCTCAGCCTTTTCCATGTTCTATATCACCAGCACACCTGCCCCAGTCAGCAGCAGCCTCGTGTTTTCTTTAGTCTTCTTTTTTCTGCTTAGGTACCTATAGAAGCCCTTCCCATTGCATTTGACATCCCTCACCAGATTCAACTCCGGCATGAACAACAACCATGATGTTTCAGATTTCATAAATTTAAATATCATAGATATATCTACCTAGTCCAGAATTATAGATTTATTTTTTTCTTTCCTTGTGGTCACATCAAACAAGAAAAATTCTGTAGAAACGTGGACTGTTCTGATTCATCCAACTTACACAGCTGATCATATGTGCAAGTTCCCCTGTGAGCACTTTTTAGACAGATCTGAAAAATCTGTTTGAAAAGCAAAATAAATCTATTGCTAAGGTATGAAATGTATCATGGGAAGTTTTCACTGCTCTGAGCCATAAACTCAGGATGCTGATTTATTTTAAGTGAAGTCTTGAGTTTTTCCACTACCTCTTAAACTGCAATTTTTCCCAGAGCAAAAGCCATTTCTCACCCCTATCTTCATGAATTCATGTTGCTTTTATGAGAGAAGAAAATCTGTGAGTAATATCAGCTAATTTTTAGAGATGGAGAATACCATTTTTATGGTAACTCTAGCAGAGTCTGCTAAGAGTGTAGGAATTCAAAACAACTACAAAATCTCAATCTTATATAACAATCCAAGACAGTAGCCATCAAGTTAGCTCAATACTCTAATTCAGTCTTCAAGTTCAAATATTCATTATTTCTGTCAAGTGCTTATTTTGAAAGATACTTTTTCCCCTCTTTGATCTACAGTGCTTGTATTCTGTGCTTTATTGCTTTGATGTTTGGTGAAGAATGATAATTGTTATTGCAGGATAGAGGATGGCCATTTGAAAGGAATACATTTTGATGAATGGCCTCTTAAATTAGTCCTATATAGTAATACCTACAGATTTATATTACATATTTGCATTTCTTCTTAAAAAAGGTTTAATCTTTAAAAAAGGTTGCTATAGGTTAATAAAACAAGGTAG
Source organism: Platalea leucorodia (assembly GCF_965183815.1). Classification (NCBI taxonomy): domain Eukaryota; kingdom Metazoa; phylum Chordata; class Aves; order Pelecaniformes; family Threskiornithidae; genus Platalea; species Platalea leucorodia. Next base: position 49,108,974 of record NC_138828.1, on the reverse strand, counting down.
CAGCTGGTCTGTAATACCTTATACATTTAAATCTGGCAATCTGGCTGGTTTTGGTGTTATGTGGAGTTGTTTTGGGAGCAAAACAAAATATATAGCTTTTAGTGGTAGGCCAAAACGACCAGTTTGCCACCATGGTAATGCATTGTATACCAATATCAGTTACAAATGCCATTTAAATACAACACTTTTTCTGCTGAAAGTTGAATGATTACAATGATAACCAGTTATCACCTTTGCCGTTATTCTTGACATGTGTCAGATGTATGACGTGACAATTACTCACTATGTAGCAATTCCTTGAGAGTGAGGTTATGGAACAGAAATCAAGTCATTTGCCATTAAATTGAAAAGGGATGCCTAAGTTTTGAAAAAAGATGTTGAAATTTTACATATATCAGGTGTTTAAAACAAGAAAAACTGTTAGCTGCAGAAGCCCCAAAAGGCACCAGAAGTAACTAAAAGCAGAAATCTAGATTAATGTAAAAAAAAAATCAGAACAAATACAACACCAGAGCAAGAAAACAGCCCCACAAAGAACTACTAAAAAACCCACATAAAAATTCGTAAATAAACAAAAAATCCCAAACGACTGAAGAACAGAAGAAATAAAGGGAAAAGAAAAAAAAAATCTAAACAATCTAAAAACGGAAAGGAAAAGGCTCCACCAAAAGGCAGAAAATGTGAAAAAAACCCCACGACTGCCAATCTCTCCTATTAAAAAAAAAAAAGTCTTCTCTGCCAAAACATGCAAAACCATGTTATTTTGCATGCTTTTCAAAACATGCAAAGTGAAAACAGTCACCCTTCTAATTTCTGAAGTCTCTCCTTGCTGTGCTCATGGAGTGTATTCCTGCTTGCCAACTAAATAGACAATCTCCTCTTACATTAATTTTAGTCATACCTTGTGCATTAAATGCAAATTTGAGCTGTGCATGCTTTGGCATTGCATGTTGCGTGTTTGTGCAAATACACTCAAGGACTGCATCTCCTTTAATTTCCAGAAAGAGACTGTGTTGCACAAAGAAAGAGGAGTACCTGCATTTTCTACTGCTAAGTCATTATTTGCAGCTGATGACTTCTTCTATTTGATTATTTGATTAAATTATCTTGTTTGTGACAACAACAAAGTACATCTTGATTAGTATACATTAGGGATGAATGATTTACAAGTTACATAAAAGTTGCATTTTTGCCAATCATCATTTTGAAGACACAATCATTTATGGAGATAAGGAAAACAAGATTTGCAGGGACAAGCAGTATTTTTATTCAGCTTAGTGAGACTATGGCTCCAAAAGAGCCGCTGAACCAGCTTAACAACTCAACAGTCATTAAAAATGGGAGTTCTTGTTCCTCTATTCCACCCTCCGCATTACCATGATAGCATTGCACTCCTCTGAAGGCAAACAGAACTCACTAAAATGGCAGTAAAACTCAACCTGGATAATTTTCTGCCTCTTTAAAGTGTTCAATGGCTCAGAGAAGGACTATAGAAATACTACTGCTAATGAAAGGGCACAGAATTGCAGTCTGGAAGCTGGGAAAGAAAAGAATAAGTGAGGGAGAGCAGGAAGAAAAGAGAGAAGAATGATCCTTCTCTTTGGTGAGAAAGAGAACCAGTAGCTGGGAAAAAGCACAAGTACCTGCATCACATGCACCCCCTTCTTAAGTTCTGGCAAGCACCTATTTATTTAACTTCTGTAATGAAAACTTATATTCAAACAACATCAGGTTTTCAAAAAAATCCACTATTGGAATAACCACATTTTTACTAGTTGCAGGCTACTAAGCAAGTCTTCAGGGAAAAATCTGTTGAATTTGAGGAGATACATCCAAGATCCAGCCCCAAAATGTCACATTCTCTATCTGGAACCTTATGTTGATAGGGCCAAAGTAAACGGTTCAAAATCAGTCACACCTTAGTGTGGCTGAATACAGCCTGAAGAACTTTAACAGTTGTTCATATGAGCATAAGCCCCCTAGCTTATTTTTCTAAAAACAACTTAATTTTGTTGCCTCATTAGTTTATGACAGCCTGGAAGAGCTTGCATTTGGGAAAAGCAAGGAATTATTTTAAATGGAGAACAGATCACAGTCAAGAATGTAACAACTTGTCTTGAATTACAACTTACTTTAGGTCCTCAAAAGCAAATGCGACACCATTATTTAAAAGGTCAAATTATACTAAAATACAATGTTATATCCTTAAAGCATCCAAGATGTGTCATTCTTTCTCTTTCCTGATGAAAATGAAAAAAACCTCTAATCAATAGCTTTGTAAGGAGATGAAATTCATGAAGAGAGGGAAGGTGAAGGAGTACTTTATATCTATTCATTCACCTCCCTAGCATATGACAGCTCTTAAAAGATGCTTTGATCAGAAGAAAATATAACTGTGCCATTGAAAAGGCACATTTCTTTGTTCCTGTGATTACCATTTCTAGATAATCATATAGATCTGGTTTGTTGTTTTTTTTTCTTTGCACGTTACATGTCTAATTTATCTTGTAATTAATTTGTAGCAATACAACGAAGCATTATCTTTTTATGAAACATGCAAAGGTTATTAGCGGCATTTCAAAGAGTAAATTAACAAACTTTCAAAGAAACAAGTGGAGCTGTAATGAAAAGAAAAAGCATTAAGTTGATAGTTGATATTCAGAGTCCTTTAAGAAATCTGACAACGTGGCAATACTATCATTTTTTCTGTCTCTTTTTAAAGTGACTTCTGTAGGATAAGGATCTTACAAAAAATAAGAGTGTGTATATATATCAAAAGATATATGTATCTATATACAACTCTGAATGAAACCTTGAATCTCTGAAAACCAATAGAAATTATTTGCAAGTGTTACAGAAGACACAGTTTCCAAAACAATCTGTAAAATTACAAAAATTGCAGTGGCTGGTAATATGATACGTTTATAATTTTGCAGAAGTCCTAAGATAAAAGATTAAGCTGAGCATGTGTCCTTTCATGATTAAAGTTATTTCTGTGTCTCAGAGCAGAGGAGATGAGATCAAGAAGTTGATCAAATCCTTTGATTGATGATATGGCACTTAGGCAAGAATGACCAAGGGCATGACAGGGCTTATTTTGCTGATAATTCTGTAGAAGGGAATAGGGGGTCACACAGTATCACACACTCAACATGAGTCAACAAATATTTTACTGCTATGAAAAAGGCAATCAGATTGGGAACAACAATAGAAAGGTAGCTTGCAAGACACATGAAATAAGTCTTCCATTCTGTCTGGCACTGGTAACACAACAGGTGCTTACTGGGTCCAATTTCAGGAACCCAGCTTTGAGAAAGATACAACTCAGAGAGTTATAGAAAGCAGGGATTTAGAAAAACAAAAAGACTGAGGGAGAATACATGAACAAAGGGAAGAGAAATATTCTTCATGTTCCTGTTGGACAGGGTAAGCTTTATTGAATTTAAATTGTAACAAGAAAGACTCAAGGTAGACATTAGGAAAAATCTTTCAAACTATAATTATAGAAAGGCATCATAATAATTTGCCTGAAGAGGTTAGAGGTCTTTAAGAGCAGGTTAGAAAAATGTTTGACAGGAATGACACAAGCACAGCAGATTCTGCCTTTGGCAGAAGATTAAATGACCTCTTGAGATACCTTCAAGCACTATTATTCTAAGATTTATATAGCACCTAGAAAGCGAATAGAAAGTTTTCAAGATCACCTCAGACAAAGTAATTCGTAAGAAACTGTGGACATGGAATCTTTGATAATAAGTAAAAAAAAGGCAGAAAATCCAATGGAAATACAAAGGTTACATCAACAATTGCTTGATCATGCTTCCTGTGATGATAACATGAGTGACGCTGTATTACTATAACAATTGTATTACTTTGAGCAGAAGAAATACAACATGAATATGTGGAATGCAAAATTAGGTTAACAGTCACAAAAAGTGAGGTACCTTGGAAGCAATGCTTACTAGAATTACTACCCTCAACTACAGCTCTTACACCATATGAAAAAGTTAGACTGTTTTGGTAAATCATATTTTGTTGAAACTTCGGAAATAAAGTTACAAGATTGAAGCAGACTTTGAACTCTGTCTTGTAGAGAAGAAGAGAGAGAGAGAAAGGAAGTGAACACAGCTTACCTAATCTGGTTTAAGGGAAGACAGACCAAAGACAAGGGAAAAAAGAAATGCACATACTCGGGCACAGCCACTGTATAGAAAGCATTGTTTTCTGTTTTGCGTTGCAACAGTGAATTGTTTTACAATTCTCTCTTGAGATAAAAGTTCCATGGGGAGTTGTGGAGAATGTAGTCTAATTTATTTTAATGATCAGAGCAGTCAATTAAGTGCCTGCACTTACAAGAGAAGGACTTTTTATGTCTGGTCATTTTCTTAATAAAGATTTCTCTAAACGGAGGACGACTGCATTTGGGAAATGTGAGTAGCCATTATTCTCTTAATGACTAGGAAATTCAGTACAGGTATTGTTATCATATCTCCTTTAAAATGAGACTCTTTCTTTTAGGATCTTATGATTTTTACAAAATCCCAGTGTTTTATCCCAGATTTTGTAAACTAGATAGTCTAAATATGTTCTTAAGTAACTGCTAGCTATAGTCTGTTGAAAGAGGAAAATCTAGTTCTGAAGAGAGAAAAATAAAACAAAATGCAAATGTTCATTTTCATCCAAAATGCCTGGAATTGATAACTTTTTAAAGATTTGTTCATGTTTTTCTCCAAGTTTTAACTGAAAGATATCTTTGAGAGTGGGAATGTCTTTTAAATGGTGTTCAATACAATGTTGAAGAAAATCTAAAAAGTATAGCATCTTTTGAGAAAATAATGAAAAATGGTACTGTAGAGAATTTGATACTGAATTTGTAAAACTGAGAAAGAGCTACATGTGTATGTTATGCTTTAAGGACCAGATACTTAAAGATTAATTTCATATCAATAAGATGCTGGCACTGATATTGACAGGCAGTTGACCTATCACCTACCATGGCAACTGAGCAGATGCACCCAAATAAAACTAGAGACTCCTTACCGTATATCTCTTGCAGGCATGTGAGCTGCAGGATTTAAAGCAGGCAAACAAAAAAACCTGCGAGCCCTCAACAGCAACAGACTTCAGCAGCATTAAACAACTAAGAGCAGCTTTCAGCTGGCAGAAATCACATCTATTCAAAGCTATTTTCAGAAATTCTGAATATTACTGATCGAGAGTTTACAATTTACAGACTCTCTTTTGGGCATTTTTAAGACTACACAGTTGCTTTCCTGAACACTTCTTCCATTAGCTCCTGAATCTTGTTACTGTGCTGCTGTAAGAGGAACTTGTGTTTTAGTACAGTAGAGCAGATCCTTCTGCCTCATCAATCTCAGAAAACAGATGCTGACAGGTAGGTGTTACAGAGCAGTCTTCCCCTCATCCTCTTTCCCATGCCACTTGCTCTCCCACTTTTTTTTGTTGATGCCTTGTCATATCATGTCATATTCTTCTTCCCTCTGTAGCTCTCAACATAAGGTGTGCATCTGTCTTTGATGTTCCCCTTGCTCTTTTTTCCCTCTTGTTCCTATTGATGTACCCCACTATTTGTATCTATTTCTGCTATATCTTTATAGTGTGAGTAAAATTAGTAGATCGAAACATAAATAAATATGTTAGTGAAAAATAGACTAGAATTAGCAAAATATGTTTCAGTTCTCTTATTACCTGCTTTTGTGTTTCTTCATGAAACTACCCTGCTTTTTGTCTTTCTGTATATTATGCATTGTTCAGTCCCTTAGTGTGTCATGATGCCAGCATAGTACAACATGTTACATCAGAAAAATAGAAACCAAATGCAAGATTTCACTAGGATTAACAAATTGATGTCAAAGCACTCACAACTGCAAATGCCAAAAATTAAGACTAACCTATAAATACTTATTCATGCATTTAAACTAATCATAAAACCAAATACCTTTTAAATTATATGATCATTTGCAATTTGGATACCTACCTCATTCAGAGAATAGATAGCCATCCAATAAACCATTTTATCTTTCTCAAGCATTTATTATCTGTCCCCTGATTCAAACTGGTTGGAATAGACAACTTGTGCCTGAATAATTTACAATTGTCATAAGTTACAAGGAAATGAAACTAAAGCAATTGGAGGCAATTAACTGTAATGCTATGTGGTCTACCTATAATTAAAAACTCGTCTTAATAGTAACACAGACGTGAATCTGTACAACAGATTCTTACCATGTTTCTCTTCCATATGAGTCTTAAAAACAGCCCCCCTTACAATGAAAACAGAAACATGTGGAAAGTTACCTGACTTAGGCTGCAGAATTGAATATTCCTCTTTTCTAAATGTTGAAAAAAACTTCACTCACCTCCTTGGTCTGTATTGCAGAATACATTGCTCCAATGACAGGGGTGTCAAATTAGAGGGATGTGTATATTTTTGTTTGTGTAAAAAAAAAAAAAAGAAAGTGTGATAGCTCGTGTTAAGACTAAATCTGAAACTACATATCCAAATACCTTGGGTCAGCATGGAAAAGGCTGTGAAGTCTACCTTTTTTTTAGCATTGTGTAAAGTCCAAATAACCTGGTAATTTTCAGTTGACATAAATATATAAATGTGGATTTTGTCACTAAAATATACAATATGGAAAAGCTACTTACTTCTGGAAGGTAGCAGTCCAAGAGTTTTAAAAATACTGTACATTTACAACAAGATATTTAAAATAAAGAATTCTTTTAAATTCCATGAAAATATTCTTCTTATATACACTAAATAGTAACCGATGTAGAAGCAATAATAATTTTAAACATGCCTATTACAAATGCATTCAGCCTCCATAAAAGAAAAATTATTCTTTGGAAAATGGATTTTACTCATTAGTGAAATTTCACTCATTAAAATTTACTCTGCAAAGCAATGATAAATCAGCAAGTTGATTTTTCTTAATGAGACATTTAACTGAACTAAAATATTGCAGAGCAACACCATTACATACTGCACCATCAAAGAAGGAAGGAATTTAATTTTTCTAAACATAATACAATGATTCTTTTTTTTTTTTTTTTTAATTTCAGCATTCCTTATATGCAACATTATTCAACTATATTAACAGTAATGTAATTCATTGTTAATTGGTCAGATTCTGGGTTGTCATACAATTTTAACTCCCTGAAGTCAATGGGATGCTCAGGGTATTACTATGCAGAAATGAATTTGTTGCATATTTGGTCATAATTATTATAGTTGTTTACATGCAACTGTACTACTAATAAATAAAAATATAGAAAGACGATTGCTTTCATTGCCATTTAAATATGTTCATGTAAAATTTGCATTTTTTTAAGAAAAAGTTAACAGAACAGAAATTCATGGTAGTGATTATATCAGATATCTTTGACATTGCTAAAAAGTGTATTTTATTCCATATGCAGAAAGAAAACAAGAACAGCAACTAGTTATGGCAGCACTGAACATGTACTACCTAGTCATAAATCAGGCAAAATCTTGCCTTAAGGACCTTATTTTGTGGTCTCACTTCTGTAGCTTACTCTGTGTGGGCAGACCAACTTGAAATGTCAAAGAAATTAAAGTTAGAAAAGAAACACAGATAACCAAAGAGTATTTACATAAGACCACATTCTTTAACAAAAGCCAAGCATTGTATCAAATAAGGTACAAAAGGATGTATACCAAAAGAAATGAAAGGGGACCGGGCTGCATTCAGGCACACAAAGAGCAAGGGGACAACAGTGAAAACTAAGTGGAAACAGGGAAAGTAACTCACTAAACAGAAGAAAGATTTGCGAAAGAGAGCTTTTGTTTCAGTCTGGACTGAAAATCATAATGGAAAATAGATTCTAATAATGGTAGCAAATGAGGAAAGGAATAATGAGAAAGCCTTGGGAAGGACAGTACATTAAAGACTATTTAGACAACTTAAATGTATTAAAAATAGCAGACCCAATACGTTCAGCCTATTGTGCTAAAAAGGATCAGCATCAGCAGTATCCAAATGTTTAGCAGTTACATGAAGTATCAGAAGAGTAAATGGTAAATGAAGGTATGTACTGCTGAGAAAAAAGCAAAAGCAATTTTGGAATAGTGGATTTGCTTCCAATGCCTTGAAAATTGCTGGAATAATTAAACCTTTTTAAGATTAACCTAGACAAAAGTGAAAATATTAAGTAATATTTGTTTATATTACAGAGTAATCAAAACTAACTCAATTTCTTTCTCAAGAAAATTGTTAGAAAAATAAACCTAGAAAGGCTTAGAGTTTGACTTTGTTGATGCACATAAGAACCTTCCCCATGGAATTGCACAAGATCAAACTCAGAATCACCTGGCATACTGATGTCGTGTCATAGATCTGTTACCGAAATATGCATGTAAAAAAGGATGATCTGAACATACGGTAGGCTAAAATACACACAGATTAGTGATTAAACATTTGATTTCTAGCTAAAAATCAGAAGTTCATGAAGCTCCTGTTACACAGCTCTGTGCCCGCTAACAGAGATTACTCTTTGCTAGCAGACTCTTTGGTCCTTTCCAAGCAAAAGGTATGCACAGTACACTAGCTAAATCCCTGTATGATTCCAAGCTGAAAGTGATCACATCTTAGAATAACATAAAGACCAATGCTGAGGAAAGGGCTGAAAAGAAACAAAGAAACTTCTGTAAGTAAGCATACTCCTGTCGCAATCATAATTGACAGATATATGGGTGATTTAACATGTACATTTTTTATCACTAACACATATCCGAAAGAATTTCAGTCAAAATGCTGGTTGGATCCCATGACCAACTTACACCAGATCTGACTGTCTATGCTTATAAAATGTACAGTATAGGTGCTTTTTACTATATAACATACTCTTTTTATCATTTTTTAAATCTCTGCAATGACAATATTGATTTTTTTAAAACTCTGCAATGACAATATATTAAGTTTGGGCAAAGTGAAGAAGCTTAGGCACCTCAAGTGGGACGAGGGTTGAAATTTGTGTGTTTTAGTACAAAACTAGAGTAGTTAAAATGTCATCAATGATGCCGTGTGTACACAAAAGTGCCCAAAGTCTACGCAATCTCTGGTGTGCGTTTATTTATACATACCTAGAACAGACCCTCTCTTGAAGACCTCAGTACTTAATTTGTGACCTATCCCAACTAACTGCAGAATTTAGGTAATTCTTTAAAGATTTAAAACCAGTGGACTGGTCACAACAGAGAACATGAAAAAATCTGATAGTCACTCTTAAGTTGTGTCACAATGAGGATAAACAGTGCTTCCACCTGTCTACCCCCACAGTCCTTCCTCACATCATCTACAGACTGCCTAGTGTACTAATCAAACTGTGATAATCCTCATGTTTAATTTAGAGCCTAAAAGTTAAATCTCAAATCTGCTTTTCCCTAGCCCTGCCCCTGCCATCAAATCTATCTACAGGTTGGGGAGTGGAATGATGGATGGGGTCAGAAGGTGAAGACAGACACAGGAGGAAACATGATGCTGTAGGTTAGAAATTAGCATTGACTTCTGCAGAAGGGAGGAAGGAGAACCTAAAATTCAGGCTCTGCATTGTAGGTTCCTAAGTCCTTGGTTGTATCTAGTACTTTTCTTTATGTCGCTGAGTCCAGTTAATGATAAACAGATATTAAATTTACTCCATCCATCAATAAGAAACTGTTGCAAGTTTTTGATTGATTCATCAGATAACAATGTAAGTTATTTTTCTTATTTCTTTCAACTTTCACTATCCTGATTTTGACAGAACAATGCCCTTGTTCCACATTTAAATCACAAGAGTTCAATTATAATCAAAAGATAGGCCATGGAAAGTCAGTATGTGGATTAAGCCACGCTCAGCATGGGGGCAAGTCTCTACTATAAAGAAAGAATCATTGCATTTTGGAATAACATGTATTGAGAAGCTACATACTTTGGAAACATGACAACGTACCTAAGGGGGCATGGCATGACATCACAAATCCACACTGAGCAAAATGTGCTTTCTACAGAACTAGACAAGTCCTCTCTGGATGATGTTACCTTCTCTCCCTCATGAATTATCAAGGAATATTTCTACATGCAAACTAGGCAACCTCAGTAGAGAACAGAAGACAAAAGAGTAAACAAAAGCAAGGAGAGCTCATGTGCTCTAAACACTAATCTCTTAGCAGTGTTTCCAGTCCTTAGTCTCTCAGTTTATTTATTCATCTGGAACACTTAATTTTTCCTAAAACTAGTCCAACCTAGAGCAAATATCCACGCCTTTCTATTCCTTTCATGCTTTCTCAGCAAGACTCCTAAAAATATTTATATATCAGTAAATTTAATGTTTAACTTAGTATGTAGTCTGTTGTGCATCGAATGTCATCCCTACTTACATAAAGTGGAGGAAAACAGCTGAATACTATTTGAATACTATTAGCTAAATTTATTTGAAAAAATGTTTTAGGTTGAATTTTGATTTGATGAGATATTCTTAGAAGGATTTTCATTTCTTAAAATATTATTTTCCCAGGATGTGACATTAGGTGAAGCTGAATCTATGGACTGGAATCTGTCAAATTAAACGTCCTGAGGAGCACTTAATTCTGGTCCTTCTGCTTTCCTTTTCACTGTTCATGCATCTATTCAAAGTCAGGATGATAGAGGCTTTCCTGCTGTAGTTTCTATCTATTGCTTTCTGGCTAAAACCTCATTTTTGTTATCAGCTGTTATGGATTGTAGGAAAAAGCTGAGTTGGGATCTTCTGAGTGGCTGAAGCAAAAGCAGTTCTGAGACAGGAAATTAAAGAAAACCAGTGGAAGATTAGCAAGAGCTTCATATGGTGACCTTTTTGGTAGTAAAGCCAGATCTCAAGAAAAGGTGGGGTGTCAGAATTTTGATGCTACCAAGTACTCAGGCTTCGTTCAGTAGCAGAAAAGAAAAAAAAAGGCATTTACAAATGACCATAGCTTACTGACCACAAATGGATTCTTTTGAAATATGATTTATCCTTTTCTGTGTCAATCATACTTTTACACATGCAGCTATTTTTGTGTCTTTGCAATGGAAATATTTTGATGCTTAATGTATATAAACAACTAATTCCAGATACATCTAAATATAACAAAGCAATAACTAGAAAATGAAAATAGGAGGTACAGTAATGTGGGAAGGAATTGGACTGCATTTGTGTACAGGAAAGCTTAAATGATTCAGTGAAACCTAGTAAACTTCCTTTTATGTCACCATGTTTTATAATCTTTTCCTATTTTATTAGTCTCCAGTTGTGGCAATGCACAGGGTAACAGACACCTCCAGCTGTTTCTTTTGTAGTGAATTTTAATTTAAAGTGAGTATGAAGCATTCCTCCATACCAATTAATGCAACACAAAAACACTTGAGAAGCCTTCATTTCCCTTCTGAGGCTGTTCTTGCTCTTTCTCTGCACCTCCTCGTGTATAAATTCTGTGACACAGAATCGTGCAGTTGAAATAGAGACCTGGAGCAAGTGTCCTTCTTCACCTCTCTCCTCAGCCCCTTCCTTCTCCCAGGTGTTTTTGTAAGGTTTCCTCAAAACGGGTAATTCATATGCAAACCCCTATTCAGTCAGTTTCAGTGACAAAAAATACAACCAACCACTGCAAGTGTTTGTTTTTACTTTTGGAAAATGTAAATGTTATCATTAGCTTAGTACATAAAATAAACTGGGGGAGACAGGGGAAGGGGGAAACAACACTGTCCTGCTGTTTGCCAGAGTGCATAATAAATACTAAGACTCCTTTTGTTATGCTTCCGTGTCACGAGAAAAGATGAAAGATTAGAATTCTTGGAGGACTGTTTGTTGTTTTTTTTCCCTCTTATCTGGAAAAAGAAATTGCATGCTTAATACCCAAAGCCTAAAAAGCGGACCTTACAAAACAGCCAATGTAAAGCCTAAATGGAGGCCACATAGCAAGCTTGTGATTGATCGTGCTTGCACTGGGAGACAGGTCCCTTGTTGCTTTCAGCTTATTGCTGGAACAATATAAACATAACTCCCCATGTTAGTACTCATTCCATTACTGTACAGTCATGAATACATGTTTCCTGCTTTATTTCAGACTGGGATCTGAATGAAACTGATACAAATCAAATTGCAAGAGTTTTCTTATAATGTTCTCTTGCAAAAAAGAAGTATATGCAATGTATTGCAACAGAGAGAAAAAGCAGGAGTCTTCAAATACCATTTTTTGAAGCAGAACAGGTGCATTACTAAAGTCAAAGAGGCACAGCAAATGTGTGCTTTTGTCCTCCAGGGGGAAAAAAAAAAAAAAAAAAACCAAAAAAAACCCCCAAACATAAAGAAATGCTTCACAGACAAGAAAATAATTTTTTTCTGAAATGAAAATCTGTTATCTTAGGTCCTGATCCTGACTGAAATCACCAGGAGATAATCCTACTGATAGCAAAGCAGCAAGGAAACGAGTGCGTAAGGGAGTATTGTACATACATTACCTTGTGTGTAATGTTCTTAAATTGCATATGAACTCTTGCTAATACATTTGCTCCTTCTATTATGTTTTTAGCCTTACAAACAACAACTGTTTAAAAAAACACAGTGAAAATAACTTCTTGATTACTTTTTGGAGCAACTTTCACATGCCTTATCAAACTAGAATAAAACTCCTTGTATAAACAACTTTTATAAATGTCATTGAAATGTCTTAGATAAATACAGTGATACTGTAGACTTCAGTGATTTCAAAAGGATCCAGTCATTCCAAGGCCATCTTCTCACTACGACATGATGCATGATATTTCTGAAGCAGCAGAAAAAAAGGAAAGTATTGCCTGAGGAAGTAAAACTGAGTCACTTTTCACACAGGTATGCTATTTCATGACTGTCAGGTGGAAACTCTTCAGGATTAATGCTTTATAATTCTCATATGGCTGATGCTTTAGAACTTCAAAGTGTAGTAGAACATTTCAAATTTTCTTCAGCCCATGAGGAAAAACCTTTTCATTGAAAGTTGCTGTCAATTGGAAACTTGAATTTAATACCATACAACTGCTACACATTTTATGAAGATTAAAATTATGCACAATGTGTGCAGTTGTCCTGGTAATGCGAGTTTGTTTCGGTATAAAAAATGCCTTGTCTTAGTGCTCAAAATTACACAGAGATATTCCTCATATCTTTTAGTATGTCATTAGAAAACTTTTCTAAACTATTCTAAGTTTAAAACCAGGATTTCCTCATGTATAATTATGTCTTCTTTCACCAATAAACAGAAATATATAATTGATTGAAAAGATGAGTAATCAGGAGGTATTATGAAGAAAATGACATGAAAATCAATATATGTTCCTGAGGAAGAGACTTAAGCAGTTTAAATTTGAATTCTAATAGTGGCAAGTCATGAATATAGAATTGGCCTCTGTAAAAAATAATCTGTTTGCTATAAAACCATCCCTAGTTATCTAATGCTTCAAGATACAGTGTATTAGCACCCTCTCTGAATCTGTGTGAAGCTGGCCCCCTTTGGCAACTAGAAGAGCTCTTTGAACCATAGAACAGATGTAATGAAAATTGGTTCCATTAAATGCAGCTGGCAAATTACAAACTGAAAAATTAATGCATCATACCAAGACTCTGGGGGGCAGAACGAATCAAGGTGTGGTTGCCAGATGCTAACAGTTCTTTTTGCTCCCCTTTTACTTCAAAATAAAAAGTACAGCAGCTTATAAATGTGCCCTAAACCGGGAACTGTAACTAATTACAACACAAATACTAAAAGTAAGCCAACAGAAACAATAAGATCGAAAGAAGCTTCCATTGCTACACTCTAAATCTGCATGTCACAGCATGGAAAATACTAAGGACATACGATCTCACATGGGCAAATTTATGGAAGAAAAATCAATGAAGGGCTAGTAAATTCAAACACACAACTTCTAGCTCATGATCTTCCTTAAGCTGTAGATTTCTGGAAGCTGAGGAAAGTAGTTCTGTTCTTTTTTTCTAACTGTCCATGGCTGAGTGCAATTAGAATAAGATGCTTGCCTGGTAGATTCCATGAAAAGATTATCCTGTCTCTGTTCAAAACCTGAATGAGAATAAAGGAAAGGGTGAGTGTCTTCAGTTGTTGATGCTTTTTGCAAAACACTTAAAAGAAATCCTGCTTTTAAAAATAGAAAAACATGCAGGCACCCTAATCACTTTTTCCTTTGTGTGTGAATATGTTCAGGTAGACTTATGAAACATCCCGAGTAGCCAGTGGTACACAGATAGTAACAGGGGAGACTAGAGAATGAAAAAAATAACATAATGTACATACGTATACACATTCAACAGTATAAAGTCTACAGAATTGTTTCTGTCATAATCTGAAGCATCTGTCAATCTACAAGCACTAACATTTCCTGATGTTTGTAGCCGGCTCCAGGATTATTGCTGAATTTCAAAGCTTTTTTTACGAAATAAAGTTTAAATATTTTTAAAAGATACCTTGTTGCAGTCTGTACATCTGGATATCTGTGTTTGTCAGATAATGCATTTTTGTATGCACACAATGTGTTACAAAAAATGCCTCCAAAATTAGAAGACAGTAAAAATGAAGGCTGACAGAACCAATTTGCTAGGTGACTCTCAAAAGTTCATACATGAAAGCCTGTGGCTAACTACAATGAAGTTAGGTGTAATCAGACTGAAACATCCCTTATCCAGAAAAGCACTGGGAGTGCTCACAGTTTCTAGACTTCTGCAGTCTGCAGATTTCCCTGATTTCTTGGTGAGTTTTGTTCTTCAGTGTGCCTGAGAACACAACTACTTATTTGCTAGCGTGCATAAATTGCTATTTCTATTTCAGTGCATTTTCACTCTATTATAAGGTCTGCCATTTGTTTGCTTGTTGGTTTTTGTCTTGAAACATGCTGTATCTCATATGGCTCAGATATTGTATCTGCCATGTTTCCTGGGAATAACCAGCTAGCCTCAGTCAAGAGAATGGCAAAGCAAATACTTTTTGTAAATCATCCAACTGTTCTTTTTTTCTCATTCCCTTTTTTGACATTCCTACCACATTTATTTTTGGTTGTTCTAACTCTGGCTTTATTACTTGGAATGTACATATTTTTAGGCTGCCTCATGTCCTTCTTCCAGAGGTCCAAAAGCCTTTCAAACACCAATATATATCTCCTGTTGCCAATGGCCATCTGGCCAAACAGTTTGAACCCACTGCCTTGCTAAATGGTGAAGCTAGTGTCTTTAAATGATGGATTTTTGGAATATAATACCTCACAATATCCTAATCATTTTCCCCCAGAGGCCATCATATCCAGTTTCAGTCATAATGAATTACAAGTATTAATCACAATTAGATACTTCATCAGGCATATTTGCTGATGTACAGGTAGGTAAGAAATACATGGGTCAGTAGACGGAGACACTTAAAAGCCACACACAGAGTCAGTATGGAGTTTAACCTGTTGTTAAGTCAGATAGTTACATGAAGTACATGAGGTGAAACTAGTCTGGCAAACTAACTTTTGTATCTTCAAAAGCAGACTGTTAAGAGTACTTTCTGAATGAATTAGAAGTGAACATATGCTTTAGCAGGGGAAAAGGGAAATGAGCGAAGTGAACTCAAGCTGATTGCAATCCTGAAGGATTCCTTGAGTGGTTATATTCCAAGAAAGAGAGCCCTACCTCTCAGGTCTGTAACCTGAGATAAAAAGTGTGCACTAAGACTAAATTCCTGGCAACTGAATCAGGAAAGCATATGCCATAAGTTGCTCCCCAGGCCTGAGGACAGAGGTCTCTCAGATTTACTCTTCATGCAACTAGATTCATTGTGGTTTTCTTTCTTTATTTATCTGTGTTTCACAAACATTTTAATTGCATCATCCATTTGGATCACTGTAAATTAATATATTGCCCGCTTTGACTGAAAATTAATTTGAAGATAATGGCACTTATCCAAGGGTACGATAAACCTAAAGCGCAAAGTTATAACACCGTTTAACAGCCCAGCTCCCAAATATTTATCCCAAGCTATTCAGAGGACATGGAAACAGCATAGAGTGGTTTGTGATACGTGCTCAAGGCAGGAGGTACCCATAATCTAACTCAACAATACTAAGAGTATTGAGTAAAGAGCATTAATTAATATAAATGAATTAAACATGGGTAAAGATGGGAACTCCAATAGAAGGTGCCAACCTCTCCCTTACTGCTTTATGCTGACTATCAAGATCACAGAATCACAGAATCACAGAATGGCTGAGGTTGGAAGGGGCCTCTGGAGGTCTTCTGGTCCAACCCCCCTGCTCAAGCAGGGTCAATCACAGAGGAAAAACAGGGCATGACAGCCTAGTGCACGCAGACAGAGACCATCGAGATATTGAAATAAACTCTGATTTGAGAAGGGCAACACACGATATAGGAATGTGGTTTATAAATAGTATTGAAACAGTGTTTTAGCAAACAAGTTCAAAAGAACAGCTTCCATTGTATGACAACCTAGGTTATATTAAGTAATGAAAGCCAAACTGCATTCTCTGCCTTTTATTCAGTCTGAATGGCGCTGATAACAGGGAATATGTAGCAAATGAAATTTCCTGAAAGTGCTCCCTGGAGTTTCTTATTTGGAAAAGGTAAGGAAATTAAAATTTACTTAATTAATTAAAAGGGAATAAGTGTTCAAAAGTGCCCAAGACAAAGCTGCAGCTTGGAAAGCATAAGCTCACTCTAGATTTGCAGTGTAGCAGTGCTAACTTTTCAGACTGCTATAGGAAATCCAGCAAAACAATAATTTCCATTCATACTGCATGTTAAAAAAAATGCTATGAATCTAAAGAAAAAAAAATACTACGAATCTAAAGAAAGCTATGAATCTAACTTGTTATTATATGTCTGTTTTTTGATACCCATGCAGTCAATATTTGCATTCTTTGTTTCATAAGGGATGGAAACAAATCATTCAGTTGAGTTCTCTTAACTTCTGCCACTAACTGACTGCAAAAAACTATGAAATTTCCACATAGTGGCACTGATGTTTCTAGAGACTGGCCTGATTCCTTCCTCTAAAACTGCTCAAAATTATCTTTGTTAGTAACAACAAAAGGTTTAAACAAAAAAAAGTCTTCTAGAGGAATGCATGCATATTTGAGTGTTTTCCCAACAGTCTAAAATACTGTATGGCTCCCTCAATCCTCATGTTTTTAAAAATGTTCACCTGACAATTAACTAACTTGTTAATAATTTGTTAAAAGTATTAAAATCATAAAGCCATTTAGTATGCTTCGAAAAAGCCAACCCACAGCAGATCCTCCTTCCTAAGTGAGAATACTGTGGAGAGTGGCTTCCACAATTCTTGTATAAAGAAACTTACATACAATTAAAGTGTTTTCTGCAAGAAAGCAAATTCATACTAACCAGTAAGCTTATTTATGTTTTGACTGGATGGCAATTAAAAGTTATGTACCAACAGGCACAAAAATATAAGATAGCACGTTAGAAACCATGCACAATTGCTCCAGAAAACTGTAGATATCAGGGAGAGAAAAACAAAATAGAAGAAAACAAAGTAAGAAAATAACCACTGCTTTTAACAATAGAAAATTTATTCTTTGGTTCGGAAGCACAGCATCCCTTTTCAGCTGTTTCAGCCACTAATTAGTTTGGAGCAAGAATACTGCAGTAATACTGATAAAATTTTCTAAGAATATGTGATAGCAAAAGGGAACAAAGTAGATGCTTTTTGGTGGTTCTATAGATGTTCTTTAAATCAGAAGCTCCTTCTCAAAAATCAAGACCACAGTAAGTACTCAATTCTAAAATACACCCGCTGTCACTAAATCTGTACAGATTTTTGAGTAAATAACACTGACATTCTCTGTACAGAATCACTAGGTCTACTGATAACTGGTTTATGTGGAATTAATAATCTTGTAATAAAAAATTCTAGATCCAGGGATTATTTACAGGTAGTGTAAGCAAGTATGCTGAATTTTTAGGAGTTTCTTTCCCACATTCATATTCTTTAATGCCATTAATACTTACTTATGTGTGCAAAATTTAAAGGGATGATGGAATAGATTCAGTGTAGTACAGAAACTGCTATACCATACCAAAAATACGTTCTAAAGAAAAAATCCAACTTCATTTTCTCTCTTCCTATCAAATCCAATCAACCTCATAATTCCACTCTTGATTTTCATGTAACCCTCTGAACTATAATGCTGGGGCATAAGCTGCATAGGAAGAAAGCTAAAACAAAGTGATAACAGCAGTGTTGCTTAATAAGTAGCAAGTAGGTATTATACAAGGCAATAAATATTGCCTTTAAGGCCATTCCTGACATTTCTTAAAGGATTTGCCATCACAAAATGAGTTATGAAATTCTCCAAAACCAAAATAAAAAGTTTCATAAATTACAAATCGCTATGATTTGCACTAGATTATCTTTTGCCATTAACTATTTGTACCAGGTCATCTTTCTGCCACTAACTATGAGAACTAGGAATTATTGCGGAGCTCAAGCCGAAGCCAGGAACCAATCTGCCTGGGAATTTCACTGCAGATACAATTCAAGACCAAATTCTGGAAACAAAATCAAATTCTACTCCTTGAGGAGATAGAGAAGACAGATTATTTTCTCTGAAGGTACGGATGTATGTAGAGCTGCCTCACATGTGTCTCAGCAGACAAAAGGCAGTTCTCTTAATGGGACAGTGGGAATCTATGCATAGCAGTGGATAACATGCTTTCTTTGTAGCCAGTCCCTTGACTTTATTCCTATTCAAATTCTGAGTAAAAATGATCATATATCTGTAGAAGGTCGGACAGATTTACAGTCCAAAAACTAATTTGCAAATTTGCAGTCCAAAAACCAATTTGAGAAACAGAATTTTTCTGGTAAGGTTAAAGAACTCAAATGATATAAATAAAAAATAACTGATGAATAGATTACTATGATCCTTCTTCACTTCAGATGATACTTCTGTGCTAAATCAGAGCAGATTACTGAAAATGATGATGGCCCATCAATTCCAGTTGTCACCTTGCTTCAGGCAGTGACCTCTAACTGGTATCTCTTAAAAAGACAGAAAAGCCCACCACGTACCTAGACTGCTGTACCATGAGAGTGGGACAGAATTTCTCAGTCTTTAGTGGCAACTATTTTATATCCTGAAGCAAGATGATCAATATATCCCTCATAACTTAGGCAAAAACAATCTCCCATCTTACACAAATCTAAATATTTATTTTTAATTTCTACTGAACTACTTCTGCTTCAACCTCATGGAGGGGGGCAGAAGCCTATTACTCCATGTTTAGCACTAAAATGTTCCTCAGACATTTCATTTATCAGTGTTTTCTTCTTTTTGGTGTTACAGGTCAGTTAGACAAATTATTCAAAGTATTCAAATTCTAAAGAGGTGTCCATTATTTTTACACTATCTATAATTGTTCTGGTATGGGTAAACAGCAATACATTTTTTTCTGATTATATAATAAAAGGCCACAAACTGACTAGGAAAGACAATCCAGAATTTAGGTTGAAAACAATAAGAGCAAATACAAAGAAATCTAAAATTTTTTCTTTTTTTTTTTTTAAATTTTTTTAAATTGTATATTTTCTAATGGAAACACCGCTATTTTTTGGAAAGGTTATGATGCCTTAACCCGAAAATTAGTTTTAAGAAACATGGATCTTGTCATTAATCTGTTTTTTATTCTATACAGTTTTATCTCTGGCACATTTTTACTTATTTTTTGTAATTATTCTACTTTGTATACTTTAGCATGGCACACCAATTTCCTAACATGTATTTGCACAGTATGTGCAAGCAGAAAATCTACTGATAAATTGTTCATACGTGCAATCTAAAAGTACTGCATTTACCTTCCACCTGTTGTGCAAAATTCCTCATCATGTAGGATTTTTATTACACTCCCCTCCCCCTAGTATTGAGAAATAGCTAACACACAAAGCTTTAGCTATTTAAAAACACAAAGAAAACAAACAAACAAACAAAATTAGGAGTCAATCAATATCAAAGCTATTTATAAAAGAACACTTATTTAAACAGCCAAACTGCCCATTTTACAGGGGTGATGTAATTCTGTATATGTTACAGGAGCACCTTAAGAGTTCTCTGTGTGTCAATATGTGTATATATATAAATAAAAAATTATTTCTTGTATTAATGTGCAGTGCATGTGATTTAAATACTATTTGTACTATAGTTAACATGAATAAGGTACCTCACTGCAAGAGCCAGGATCCAAGCAAATTGACCTTTCTTGTTTTCTTAATGAGTAAAGATATAGCTTTCTTAAAATAAGTAATCAAATATTGCTTGACAGAACAAAAACCAATCAGTGCTTTTGAAAGTTTGATCTTCTTTTTATTTATTTTAAAAAAATATTCTTTGGTATTCATATGCAAAATAAGAAGCATAATGTTTACCAAAAATAAACATGCACATTTAAAAAAGATCTATGTTTTTATGACTGTTTTTTTTTTTTAAAAGCTACCATTTTGAATAGTAGAATTGCATTGCAATGTAGGCTGATTATGTTTTAATCCTTGGTGGCCTTCTCAAATATATAAACAGCAGGATAGTGATAAAGAAGCTTTCACTTCATGAACAATAACGTAATTATTAATGAATTGAACTGATTTACAGAAATGTGATACATTAACAAACACACATGAAATCTACTGTGGAAAAGACAAGCTTTTTAAAATGCATATGCAATAGCAGAAGACAAGTTGGACAGATAATGACCGCAGAAATGACCTTGAATCAAATAACAGAAAATTAAGGTAGAGTGAGTGATTTAGATTTCAGGGGAAATCTTTATCACTGTGCTGCAGTATAGTATCTGAAAAGAGAACAGGAAAATCAAGAGTACAGACAGGGGAGAAAAACTCTCATTAGACACTGCATTTCTACCTTCCTCATCTGTAAAGGCATATTTTGTCTTTAAATGGTGCTTACAGGATAAGATTTGTTAAGAAGCTAGTATGAAGACTACACATTCAGGAGCCTCTAGAGGGACAAGCAGCCTTAAGATAAGGAGGAGGGGGAGGAATTTAGACATTCAAATGAAATATTGATTACCAGATCTCAAGGAGAAGGGTAGAAGTGAGTAAAATAATAACATTCACCTCCACAAAATTGGTGCCAGGTATCAAAACACGGACAATGAGTAGGAATGTTTTCATTACAGGAATAAACAAGATTGGTGCATTAGAACAGCAGAAAAGGGTCTTTACCTTTAGCCCCTTTTGCCATTATCTTCCCTGCTGAGGAGGGTGGTGGTAAACAAGTACAGGTGGAGAAGTAAGAGGAAGAAACATCTTAGGCAAAGAATTCAAGCTTAAGTTAATAAGACGTTTTAGGTTAATTAAGGGTAAGGAACAATGTTTATTTTTAAGCACACTCCCAGGAATTAATTTTATCTTTTTGTGTTTCTTACCTAGGACTACAGAACAGTAAGAGTCTTAGCAAATGTCTGAATCCAAAACACACTTCTGTGGCATTCAGAAGTAACCAAAGCAGCCTCATGTGCTCCTTCAGAGTTAAGATCACAAGGATGTGGACCAGAAGAGTTTTCCAGCAGCCTATGACAGATGGGAAAATGCAGGAGGTACATACCTAAATCCCTAAGGTTCAAAGAAAACTCATGGCGTGCCTGTAGTTATTAAGGAAATGTAGTGTTCACATACAGAAAAACATAGTCAAAGTTATTCTGTCAGGGTCTTTATTGAATGTGAAAATGCAATAGTTTAACTAATAAGCTAAAAACATTCCTAGAAACACCATCTATTTTTTTTTTTAATTTGAATTTTATAACTTTGATCCTAATCAAAATAATCGTTAAAACAATTTTTATAACTGTTGCCTTATTCCAGGCAAAAAATGTTTTCCTTCATCAAACAAAACAGAACTTTAGGAAGCAAAACAGGAAAAAAACGACCCCAAAACAACAATGACAGGGAGCAACTGCAGACCACTGCCAGTGTCATATTTCTGCTCCCAAAAGGCAAACAATGTTTACTTGGTTGGTCTAATAGACAGAATCACTAACTATGCACACGTGCACAAAGGGAGAGGGAGGAAGTCAGTCACACAGAACATAACAATCCACTGGGACACAAGGTCACATCTAGTAGTGTAACAAAGGAAATCATTCCAATCAGGTTGTTTTGAAGTGAAATAGCTTGTGCCCTAGCGGAGCCTAGTCAGTTCCATGACAATGGCCAAGTCACTAATTCAATAAAAAAAAAAAAGTCATAAAAAATCTGATTTCCAAGTTTTTTTCTTTGCTGACTGTTGCTGCTTACTGATTCTTCTCTACTGTTGAACAAACACGGCAATGGACCAAAATCAATTAATAGAAATACCCGTCGCTGCTGCCCTTTGCTTTTTGTATACATTAACATGGAACTATAACTGGAAGAGCTGTATGACACTATGATATTTCTTGATTTTCCTTTCTCTTAAATCTTGTCCTATCATTTATTCCTACATTGCTTTACAAAGTATGTAATGCTATTATATTAATACTTACACATTCATTTACCATGTAGTCACAGACAGACACAAAATACAAGGCAAAAAGTCAAAATTGATACAAAATATAATTACAGTCTTCTAAGAACAAAGACATAAAACAATAAAAGAACCACCTGCTAGCACAAAATATGTAGGGCATAACATTTTGGCACAGAATAAGTCTTTGAAAGAAAGTTTTTGTCAAATTGATTCACAGAACATTTAGATTAACAATGGAATGACTATTACTTTTTATATCTTGTGGATATTTGTATAGGTAGCTACAGAAAAAGTATAGAAATTAACAATTGTTAGTTTAAAAAGCACCTTTATTTTTGTTTCTTCTCTTTGTTTGAAAACATTCACTGATCCACTTACTACATTGCTACATACAAAATGAGACATTCTCCTGAATACACTTTATATGTATATCTATACGTATAAATATGTGTATGTATACATGTATGGATGTGCACACACACACACACAGAGTGATGTGTGATAACCTATGGGACAATGAAGGAAGATGCAGGTGTTGAAACTGGTGGATTTGATGGGAAAAGCAGGAATTCTGCTGATTTGTCTATAGTCCTTTAATAGACACAGAATGAGACAGATACAGACACAAACCAGAATAAGACAGAGAAAATATAGTGCTGGTAGTTTAGTGGAAGCCAGAACAACAGCAAGACATTATAACCAACAGGACATCATCACAGCCTAAACAAAGCCATGCCAAAAAGGGAGTTAAAATAAATTAAGGGATATAAATTCTAGTAATTAGAAGACATGGGACACTTAAATCCAATATAAATGGAAGACAGAAAAAAAAGATGTAATCTTGTTAAACTGACTTTAAAATAAGACGAGAAGTTGAAACTTCTTGGTAAAGGAGCAATCAGTGAAAATTATTAGCACATTTCACTCTTATTGCAAGTTAACGTAACCCAGGAAACAGTATTTCTCATAGTGAGGGCTGTTTTTTTCATGGAAAGGATACTGCTGCTCTGTGCGCTTGGGCTATCAAATAATTTATCTGTTATTGCTAGTGGTCTCTGGATTTTTTTCCCCTGCCCCTGGTGCTTGAGTGATACAAGAATAGAAAAATGCTAATACTATAATGAAACTGCGTTGTTCTTTGCACCTGAAAGAAATCTTGGAAATCTTGAGACATCAGATTGATTTAGCAGCTTAATCCTACTTCTTGGTCTCTTTTTTTGCCTGTGTGTCTGGGAGGAACAGATTGCTTCCGACTGCCAGAGCATAACCTACATGAGACCTGTTATGATAAAGCAGTGCTTCAGGATTTAATCAAAGATTATAGAAACGCAGGCACAGCTGATACAAGAATAATATGAAATAACTGCATATAAATTTATGAAGGTGTATCTGTTTTGTAGATAATATTTTAAGTGGCGTATCACCTAACAGAAATTGCGGAGCCAATATTTTGGACGTAGAGTTGAAGGTCTAAATGCTGAAAGGAACTGGCAATTCCATTCCAGTCCAAAAGAACTCTTTTCTACCATCATTAGAGCTGAAATTCTTCATACAGGCACACTTTTTTGAATGAAAGAACACGATTCCCCTGGATTTTTAAAAGTTCTTCCTGTTTTACTATGTGGAATTTCTAGGCATCAAAAGGCTTTGCAAGGAAACAGTGTTACTAAATACCTATGAATATCTCTGATGGAGATCAGATAAATCCTAACAGAAAGGTCTTTCTATAGATAGGAACATCCCTTCAGTTCTCTTTTAGCTGGGGAGAATGAGCCTACTGATTAGGGAAAACTAAATTTTCATGTATGTCAGAACACCTCTGAAATCATGATCTCTGCGATCATACACCTGAAGTTTAAGACTAGACTACACACAGGGTGGCGAAGCTGTTTTAAATTTAAGTTTCAAAATAGTTATAAGAACCATGTTGTCATACCAGTGGAAAAATTCAGATAGGTATTTAAGATAGAATAAACTGTAGGGTACAGCTTGTATGGTAACCAACAATGTACGGCTTTAATGAGATGAAAGATTTGAAAGCGTTATTTGCAAACTGTCTAATAATAAGTAATTTTAGATGTCTCAAGGCCAGTCATAGGGAGAATGCAGTCGTTTATAGTTTTATAATCTTTGTGACATGTTGCCCTCCAGCAAGCACAGAATGGGTCCTATTTCAGTTGTTTTAAAAGACCTGAATGTTTCAGAATAAAGTTGGTCTCAGCATGTTAAAACAGCATGAAATACATTCCCTTGCAAATTGTTTACAGAAAAAATGTGTTTATGGAAATGTATCACTGATTAAAATTACTAAAGGTAAAAGACTCTCTCTGAGTCTTTTAATTGTATTTCTTCCTAGAGTGTTGCTAGTAAGGATGCTATTCTAAACTCCCACTATGAAAAATAAAGTGTTTTTTTTTCTTTGAACTACTATTTTCCCGAACTATTTTGAAAATTTTAGTTTTTAAAAAGCTAATGGGTCCTTTGATGAACAAAATCAAACCCCACTCCTGGAATTTTCATCTTGTGAACAGGCACAGATCTTTTGTACCTTGAAAACAGAGCCTACCAGAATTTTATCTTAAAAACACCTTAGTGAAGAAGATGTTTTGATTCTGAAGATGATTATTTACGCTTGCTCACTATTGAGACTGAACATGGAAATCTGAGTAGCGTGAAATCAACGGAACAGAATTTAAGGAAAAGTGGTAAAGAAAGTGAATTGAGACCTCAAATATATTCCTATTCCAATTAGTCAAAACCTTGTCAATTACTGTAAAAAAGCTTCTTTGTTTGAAAACAGAACTTTTCACAGTAAGTAAAATAACTTTCTTAATTTGTAAATTTCTTCTTTTCTTAATTTAAGCAGTCATAAGTGACAACTAGATAATTAACTAACAGAATTAGTCAGAAGTTCAAAGGTTCAGATTAGAATGGTGTGACTGGTGCCATTACTTTTCTGTTAAGTCAAGAGACAACAAAATCCTGGATTGCATCTAAGAGATCTAAAATACAGTGTTATTCATTGTATGTTACACATTGTACATGTTTTTTGTTTTCTAATCTACTGGGTGATCAAAGCAATAGCAGGAGTAGGATTTGCCCTGGGTTCTCTTCAGAGGCTGGTTGGAAAAAGCCAACAGAGGAAAAGGGGATCTGTGTCCTGTGTCATAATGCAATAATGTTGAAAAGTTCTTGTATGTTTACAATCATTCTACAATATAGTCACACCACAGAAGAGATGTGTGAAATAGCTTTCTGCAAAAACTTTGAGTGAAAAAAGTGTAAAAACATTAATGAAAGTACTCACATTGCACTGACTGAACTATGATATTTTTTTCCAGTAGAAACATTTGACTTTAATATTTTTAAATGAAAAATCTAATTTCCTCAAAAGAAACATTTTTGACTGTTTCTGATTTCACCCTGAGATTAAAACTTTAAAAAGATCTGTTTCAAATTATTTTCACTTAGTTTTCAGTTTAGGGAAAAAAAAAAGCCACAACAATCAGTTATTTTCACAACTGTATGCATAGACTCTCTTTAAAAGCTGTTTGTATTCTTCAAACTTACCTTTTCTTAACTGTCTGAATCTTCCGTGGAGAACAGGACTGAGTATAGGGAGGTTGTGCAAGATGATTATTAAAGGGAATAAAAGTTCTGCTCTGATGTAAAAACAAAAATAAATAATGCTGCCAGTCAGAATTCCTTAAAGTCTTACAGACACATAGACAAAATGTGCCATCTGAGTTTGGAGGAGCAGCATTATTGCAAACCGCAGCTAATTTATACATCTTGCTTTCTTAGTACTAAGACATTTACAAGTAAACTACTAAATATAAAGGATTACAAGTTAGCTGAATCAGAAGAACCTCAGCTTTTGGTATGATTAAGTTTTAATTGTATTTTTCCTTAGGGATCACTAGTAGCTAATAAGCTCATGAAAATAGGACTTTAAATAGCAGGAGCAGTAAAAGTCAGCCCGTGCACCATATTTTGATATGCTTGGCTGCCTAAGACATCCTATTGCCTGCAGTTTCAAGAGTTCAGTTTTCATCAATGAAAAATCTATAAAAAACCCTTAAGAAATCCTTATTTTTGAAACGACAGCTGCTTCAGTACATCATGTACCTTTTGTGAATCTCAGAAATGCTGCTACCATGTCTTCTTACTTTTACTGTGGTTTGTTTGTTAGAAACACTTTGTGAGTCACAAATTCTGAATCACACACTTCTCAAATTTAATTATATGCATCTCACTGTCTGATAACACTGATTGCAGTGATAGCAGTGAATAGAGATTGCAGCTATAAGCATTTAGAGTAACTTCTAACGTTATAAAAAGTCTTTTGCTTCATTTATTTGAGTCTATTGAGTCTTTCTGTTAACTAGTACAAATTTGTTCCCACCCTTTTCTCAGCTGGATCAAGGAACTCTGGGCTGTAGAATATATTGCTTCCAGAAAAGAGAGCAAGGGAACCTCATACAGGTATAACCCCCTTACAAAGTATGTGTCAGACCAAAGATGGAGGCATCATTCTGCAAACAAAAAGAGTGGAACACAACCAAAACCATATCTGTGCTATAAATCGGCATGAATCAAACGAAGTTAACTTCTTTCTCCCAGGGATTTAATTTTTTTTCCTTACTCTAGGTGCTTCTAAATGAAGCTGGATAAAAACCTGGCAGCTAACATGGAGGGAGTGTATACTGTCCTGGTTAATGATTAATTAAAGTATAAGCTGCCATTAAAATTGACTTGAGAGTCTTCATTTATTCCCTCCTACATATATTGACCAATGTCTCATTTCCAAATTCAAGTAAGGCCTTCATACATTTATAATGTGTAATTTGGATGGTCACATAAAAATGTTACTCCTTAATTTGAGACAATATAATTGCATTTCTGTAACTACATTTCTGCAATTGAAAATAGATGGAAATCTTGCACATGCAAACACATGCGAACAAATATTTTTACAATATAACCATTAATATCTATGAAAATATATTAATTAGATTGAGCAACATGGCATTAATAAATGAAGGACATCTTCAAAATCATCAGAGAGTCGAATAACAAGATTATAGTACTACTTTAATAAATTTATTAATTAATGACGATAGACTTCTTTACCCCCATAACAATTCAGTTAGTTCTATCAGAAAACTGATACTGGCAGATGACAACCGAGATGCAGAGGAATGACTTATGGAACATCAAGGCTAAGAATTTATTAAACACAGAGAAAAATAAAGCACTAATATATTGAGCTTCAGAATGAACTAAATCCCATGGACTTGCAGGGCCCGAAGACATTATAACAGGTGCAACAATTATGTATGGCACAACTTTAGGGAGATGCTAGCCAATCATCTGGGAGCTCTGCAGTTTTGATGAGAGAATGAACTGTTAATTAACAAATATTAAGATCCCAACTTGTCAAGTAAAATTAAACTCAAGGGATGAAGCACGGCTGCCCATGAGAAGCTATCAACGCTAAACCAGGTCAAAACTAGTGAATGCCTTTTGGAAGCTGTGAAAGGAATATTTCTGCTGTTTAATTTCTGGTGGTTCAAAATACCACATAATAGCTTGGTTAATCTTTTTCTCTGAAGTCTCTGAGATATAGAAGGTTCCCGAATACGCTATTTTGTAAAAGTCCAGGGATCCACATTACGTCTGAGCTTCCATATGAGGTGGGCTTCTTTCCCTTCTACCAAGACTCCATTGCATTTGACATCCTAGGGATCTCTCTCTAACAATGAAAGGATTTGAAGGACAATCTTACCGCTTGAGAAAATTACCCTTTCTGAAGATGAGTACCTCACAGTTTTGAACTATACAACCTCCATATCACAACTGCTGCCCTGCACAGATGCCAAGAAAAGACATTTCCTTAGTCTGAAGATAGGAAAGGTGCTTTCACAGAGGTAACAGAATTTCCCTATGTGGAGGGTAGTTCCCTCACTGTGCAGATCTGAATATAACAGTATTTGAAGATGCACACAATGTACACACAACACCGTGAAGACACATACTCCTGTATGAAGTTCCTGCGCTGTATGAGGCTGAAGCTGAAACTTGTAAACAAGAAAGCAAAGTTGGTTTCCACATATACGCAAGAATACTAAAGAATACTTTGTGAAAAATATGTTCTTTTCAGCTTTCATTTCTAGATTCAGATATTTGACAGTTTAATTATTCACCTGAAATAAACTCCTGGCACTTGAAAAGTCTAGGAGCTGTGCAAGTATCCTCAATGATGCAGTTATACTGAAATCAAAGTAAAGTCCAGCAGACATTTTGTTCTATTTGATCTAGCCTAGATTTTCTATTAGTTAGTAGTTGGTTTCTATTAGTTAGTAGATGGTTTTCCCATCTCTCAAGCTGGATATCAGAGGATACCCTGTTTTGATTTTTAAAAGGCAGTATGCATGAAGTAGGCCTATAAAAAAAAAAGTACTTCTGTTAAAACACATGACGTAAGGCTATATCCATTGGCTATTATTTTTATTATTGCCACTGACAGCGGCACAACAGCCAGCTCGTGATGAGGAAGAAGCCTCAGCACTGATCAGCCAATCAGCTGAAAAACAGTGATGATTCTTACGTGCTTCCATAATGAATTGAACTGCAGCTGATCTGCTTCTCTGAAGTAAGTGTTTCCTCTCAAACACAATAATTTGGAAGACTGAAAATGTGCAAAGTTGTGAAAAAATTATCTTTCTGAACATATTATTTTTTCTGCTTTTGCCTGTTTTGCCAGTAAGCTGGCTAATTCCATTTAATATTTCCAAAATTGTCATAAATGTAAAACATTGCTTCTGCTGAACTAAGTGTGGATGTTGGTTATTTGAAGTGTTGGTTCACGGTCCGTATACTACACTGGATTCTTCTGTGGGTACTTCTGAATACATTAAGTTTATACAACAGTGTACAACTACTCTATTTTAAGTTGCATTTAGATGTGATAAATAAAATTAAATGTTTTTTTGGTTTTTTTTTTTTTTTCACTAGATACCTGGCTCAGTGACATTCAGCAATTCACAGGGGGTAATATCTGCCATTTGCAAGAAAGACCAAAATTAACGGAAAAAAAAACCCACATAAAAATTTGACTCTTAGTCTTGTCTCTAAAATATTTGGCATTGAATTACCACAGCTAAAAGAAAGTGTCTTTAAAAATATGAAGGAATGTTTAATAGATTTTAATAGAAACCGGTACAGGAAAAACACACCCATGGCTAAATACTGAAGACCTGCATTTGTTCCTATGTGAAGGCAACACAGAAAATTCATAGGAATGCTGACATCACATCTAGCAAGCAAAAAAACCAGGCACACACACACACGATTTCTGCTATTAAAAGCCAAACTCTATTGTATTACAATTGACATATTTTTTAAATGACTTAAAGGCTGGAAAACTTACATTCCATTAATTCACAACCTATGTCTGATATAAAAAGCTACAAAGGAGCTTCCCCATAATGCACTGCAAATTATGTCACTAATACTCACCTGTAGACAAAGCTTCTCTCTAATTTGGAGAGCCAATTCAGACCTTCTGCTAAATCAGATCTACGTCTCTCCACAGTAGGGAAGGACAATTGTGCCAAACTGTGTTGAATTCAGTGTGATTATTTGGCTGCATCTCTTGCTACTTACTAAGATAGAAATGCATGTAGTGAAATCACTGCTTTTCCCTCTTTTTATGTCCTGTGTACCATACCACCTGCAAGATCACAAAATTCTTAAATTAACTTCTCGCCGGCGGGGGGGGGGGGGGGGGGGAGAGGGGGAGGGGCTGGCGAGAGGAAAGACGTATTACCAAATGATTTACTGAGCTACAGAAACCTTCTTATTCAAATGACAAAAAAACCTTTAGTCTCACTTTCTTGTCAAGAAAAGCCTCAAACACTTCTTCATCCAAATCTCATCAGACCAGGGCTTTAGGTTTTACTCAGACATAAGGATTGCCAACCTGTTGAAAATTCTCTTTGACTGTCTCAAAATGATCTCCTGTTGCCTTTTATCTGAATGTTTATGTCTGAAAGCAGCAACAGCAAAAACTCTACTATATTCTTTGAAGGAAATTTCTTTAATCAAAATAGCAAGAACACATATGAGTACATTTTAGTTCTTTACTCTTTTAGAGGCTACCTACACAGCTCAGTTTTCGGAACAAATTTCTGCTGTATGTATATAGATGCTCTGTATTGCAGGACAGCAAATTTAAACCTCATCAGTTCTTCTGAAGGTTGTCAAAATAGTTCATCAAGCATGCCGATAAAAATTCACTTATTTCTGCCTCTGCCAGTGTTCACAGACAAAGAACTTAAGGTAAACAGAATGAAAAAATGAGGTGACACTGAAGAGGGACAGTGAGTGAGATAGGAAACCAGACAACATGCTGGAGCATTAATAAGTTATCAGAAGCTACTGAAAAAAGACCTTATTCCAACCTCTCCCTCCCAATAACAAACAACGATGACAGAATATTTGGAATAAATGAATAGATTATTGTAAAATAACAGAGAAAATTTAAGATGAGAGTTATCTCTTCGTATTCTCCCAAGCATGGTCTGACATCACAGCTTTTGGATGTGTGGCATCGAAAAGATTAACTCTCCTTTATCCTGTTTTTTTTTGGGCCCCAAACAAGATTCAGTGTGGAAGACGAGGAGATAGGCTAGTTCTACTGAAAAAAATATGCACATGCAATCTGTCCATTCGGTGAAAACTTAGGGATAGAGATTTCCTGCTGCTGAGGAAGATGTCATCAATTCATAGGGGAAAAAATTATACAACAGCTTTTTCATTTGCACTAGATGAACGCTGTCAGA
Organism: Platalea leucorodia; assembly: GCF_965183815.1. NCBI lineage: Eukaryota > Metazoa > Chordata > Aves > Pelecaniformes > Threskiornithidae > Platalea > Platalea leucorodia. Next base: position 49,077,572 of record NC_138828.1, on the reverse strand, counting down.
AACTGAGCACAGAACAGATGACTTTCTAGGTACCGCTGAAGTGAGTGCGCTACAATATATATAATGTAATGGCCGTAGTTCCTGGCCGTCTAGCTCAAAGTATATATTTTTATATATATATGATAAGAATACAGTCAGACAGTTTAAAACACACATTGAGTATCTGGATTTAAAGTTTTACTTAGAGGTAGGTGTTGTGAATTCATATGAGCAAACCTCATTTGCTTATGGCTTTGTTGCTTCCTTTGCTGAACCTTCCTTTCTGTGTCTCATAGGTAGCCTGGTATTTCACAAAACTACTCATTTGACCTAGGCCACCCTCCTGTCTTTTTAAAGTTTTAGTTTCTTTAGTGGTTTTAGTTTCTTCAGTTAAGTTTCTTTTAGCTGCTTTCACAGCCTGTTCTTTTACCAGGCAGCTTCTAGTATCAAAGTGCAATCTAGTCTCCAGCGTGATAATAATGGAGTCAGGGAGTGCTGCAGCTGTACATACAGGAATGTTGTTTCAGCTGATACATTGGCAACTAAAAGTCCATACAGCGTAAGGCCATTTATTAGTTTTGCCATTCAGTTATATGACAGCAGGAGTGAAGAGTGTTATGTAAATTATTTTCTATTCCTGTGAAAATAAGCATGCAAGGATTTGGTGCAAGCATTGGCATTTTTCCTACAAATTTATTTTTAAGTATTTACATTTTCATTTTAATTAGGAAACAATATTTGAAGAGGACAATACTGTCAACTCTTAAAGGCCACTTACAGCCAAGAATACATTTACTTTCTATTAAAAACCTTTTGCTGTTGGTTTAACATACATATTCATTTTTGGAGACAGTTCAGAAAAAGATTATTCTTACAGATTGTTTCAGATGAGGGCTTTCTATTTTGTTGGAAAATACATTTCTGAAGCTATGGGCAACAACAGAAGTATGTACAGTTTTGTATCAGTAAGCAGTCACATAGTAAAGTCTTATGCTTTTTAATACTGCATTTTTGAATGAGTGTCATAAAAGTACAGTATTATTTTTTGAAATACATAAATCTACAGAAAATTTAAAATACTTATACAGAAATATTTCAAAGTGCAAGTCTGTTTGGACAGCTTTTATATTACACCTTATCTAAAAATAACTTTAGAACTAGACTAATAGTCTTTTAATTATCTGGGGGAAAATGGGCTTTTGTTAACAGAGGAATAATTCCTGAAGAGTAACTATTGTGCTGTTAGAACTTTTCTAGGCTTGCCAGTGTAGGCATCTGTCATACGAGCTTCCCCTTGCTACCCAACAAATGGCCTGAACTTAATTCAGGAGGGAATATTCAAGCTGTCAAGTCATACAGAAGCTATTTATGATCACCAAGAAAATGAATAGATATATGCAGAAGGCTTTACATATTTTCCCAGTGAAAGCACAGCAATGTCAAAAGTTGAAATATTAAAGGAATTTTTACTCTTTGCATGTAAACCATGAGAAAGAACGTTTCACCATCTTTGAATGAAAAGAGTAACATGATGAGGAAAAAAATTTTATCACTTCCTCATATTTGTGATAATCCATGGATGACTTCTGACATTAGCAGAGGTGTTATTCTTGACTAGATTTGAGTCAGAAGCAAATAAGAATTTGTAGGGATATTTAGCAATGAACATATTAAAGCAAGGTCATCATTTTTGGCAATTCAGAGGAAAGTTTGTAATTCAGTTTTTGTATGCGTCAAAAAGACAGCATAATAAAAAATAATATAATACAATTTTCCAGATTTATCATGGAGCTTCTAACACACATACTGTGGAGAAATTACAGAAAAATATGCATGCCCCTAAGCAGAAAAAAAAAAAAAAAGAAAAGAAAAAAGCAAAAATCAGACAATCATTACAATTAAATACAAGTTTAGTAAGCGAAATCCAAATCTATGAAGCCTACACAAATAAGGACAGAGATTTGTTTAAAGCTTTAACTTATAAAACTACTTCTACACCACTAATCAACTAATTACTTACTTCTACTACGCTAATCAATGAAGTGCAGTGGGGTCTGTAGTGGATCAGGCAGTGATAATGCTCTCCTGTTGTGACTGATCCCTCTGTTTACTCACTATAACTTCAAGTATATGTTTCTTTAGAGAAACAAAACAACCCTTCCATGCCTTCCAAAGAAAACGTCAAAAAAAACCCCCAAACCAACCAAACCAAAACCCCTCTTTAAATGTTTCAACACATATCAACTACTACAAATTAGAATTTGACAGAAATTTGTATCTGAGATTAACTGATTCCTGGCAAATTTAGCAGTCTTACACATTACTGTGAATGTGTATTGCACAGTACTTTGAAGTATCTGATGCTGGAAATATATATCAGAAGCAGACCCTTGGATTATGAACCATGGAGCTAATTCAGTATTTCACTTGATGTTTAAATCTGATCTACAGATCAGTATAACCATTAAAATACAACAAGTAAAATATATTTACCTGCTTTGGGAACTGTTGATGGGGAAAGAACTTTGGCCTGGGATGTAAATATTCATATTGAAAATGACAGGCCAGCTTTAACATCTACCTAATGGGAGAAGACACCAGACCTTTTAAAGGGGTTTTTTTAATACTTTGGGGACTGTAAACTGACCTATGCCACGGAAAGATGGAGGACTAAGCAAATTCTGCTAATGTAAGGGAAGTACCTATACCTGTTCTGTCTACAAAGAGGTAATATGACTTAATACCTTTATTAGAAGTGGACTAAGAGTACATTATCCTCTTTTGTTAAAGACGACACATAATCTTATCAACAACTGTATAGCACCGACGCAAAGGAATAATAATAGGATATGTAGACAGAACATGTTGCAATCTTTTCTGAAGAGGTATTACCTATACATCAGTTCACACTGCAGTTACCAGTATACTAACATTGGTATTCCAACGGTTTTTACCTTAGCAATTTCCATTAAGACACGTCCCATGCCCTGTTCTGTGTGCTATCCACACAGTAATAAAAGAGGCAGACCATATTCCTAATCCTCAGTTTCTCTAAGATGATATAGCCAAGAAGTTATATAAGATTTTGAGATGGACAGTCATGTGAGAGAACTTTGAATATGCATACAAACATCTTGAAGAGTAACAGTTTCAGGTGAGTAATTATTTTTTTTTTCCTGTGGTGTGACTGTCCCTTTGTAAACTCACATGGTAACGATTCCAAGTAGTATCCCTGGCAATGAACTGGAGGAGTTCTTCACACTCTCTAGTTAAGTAAAGACTCATAGCTGGACTTCTCAAAGACTGTAATTTTTCTAGACACTTCAGGAAATGCATAACATTTAGCAAAAGTGTGAAAGGAGCTCCAGGTGGCTGTATAGTAAATGTCAAATATGAGAAAGTTCTTGGGAAAGCCACTACTCCTACTTGAATTGCAGCCAAGTGGACCTTTCATAAGAAAAAGAGAGTTAGTGATTTTGATGGTGTTCTTTTACACACCAGACGTCTTTGAGAGGGGACTGGCACTTCCTTGGGTCTTTCAGATTCTGATAAAAAAAGACTGTTCTTGTAAGGTCATGTCCTCATTAAAACCTGTAATTTTTGGAGATTTGTTTCCAGAGATGAAGTGTGAAGTTTAAGAAAGAATACAGGCAAGTTAACTTCCTTCAGTACATGAAAGTCAGAATTCTCTTTAGGTAAAAGCTTCAGACGGGTCCTACCACTTGTCCTTATGGAAAACAGTGCAAAGGAATTAACTGTAAGAGCTTGAATCTCAGCTATCTTTGTTGCAGAGGAAAGATCATAAAGACTGTTTTCACAGATAGATGCAGAAGATAGCATTCAAAAGATTCAAAAGGCTGTCACATAAGAAGATAAAGGACATGAATTGTTCGTTTCTGACAATAGGCCAACTATTAGTAGCCTAGCATGATTTGCAGGGATTTCTGATGTGAAAACTGAGTGATGGAAGATCCTGCAGAGTGAGAGTTGCAAAGCAACCTCCCTTGTGAAAGCAAGGGGGTTACTGAACTTCACTTTAAGCGTTTAGATTCTTATATTTTAAATAAGCATTCAGCATGAATTCCTTTTTGTAAATATACATCAGGCTGTTGTCATAAAACTCCTCTTATCTCTTAAGGGACTTGGTTCTATAGTCTCTAAATACAGTTAAGATTGTATCTGTACTGAAGTGTATATTGTGAGAAGAGTCTCTGAGAGAGCGTGCTAAAAGATGATACGTCCAGAAATTGGACTGCATAGCTGTGGGGTATAGTATACAAAGCCTGTTTGTCAGATATATTAGGCTTCCACAGGTGGTGCAATTTTGACTGGCAAACTGAAAACCAGAAGAACACTTGAAAAAGGGAATATAATAGTGGTTGCTATAAGAGGGGAGAAGGTAGAGTTCTCCAGTGTACTTTTATACATTTTTTTTAATTGAAGCCAGAGTTTGCAGTGCTGATAGTGTAGGTGCCAGGGGACACTTGCCACTAACCCTTAGTTATTGAACATAGGGATTTTGATTGCTTTGTCTGGGCAGAATTTATATCAGTAGAGCTATAGCCCATATAGATATAATCTAAGGGGAAACGATTCTTCTTGGGGGGAACATAACAGAAGATCTTCAGGTAGAGACTGTTGCTGAACACAGACCTGTTGTGTGTTAAATGGGTGTCTAACATGAAAGAGGAGACTTTTTACACAAAAAAGCATGTTCTGAGGAAGTGTCTTCTCAGGGCAACTGCTGCCACTATTGACCACACCGTGGTGTCAAAGGCATCAACTGTACCCTGAAGCAGTGTCCTAGAGACAAGTTTTACTTTAAAGCAGAACAAAATCAGTGTGTCTCCTAAGAAGTGGTAGGATGAGATCTGAAAAGAACTTACTTGGTATAGTAATTTTTATTTCTGTAATTAGCAAACCCATTTCCAATGTGGAACTGAAATGAATCAAATTGAATTGAAATGGAAAATTACATTAGAAAAACATCAATTTGTTTATACTACCTGAAAGAAACAGGTCAACTTACTTCTTCCTGTAGACAACGATTTCCTTAGGCAAAGCTTAAGGAAGAATCAACTTCTGTTCCTATAAGGACTTGCAGTTTTCCTGTATTTGAGACCTGAGTTCTACAGGGTTCTCAGCACTGACAATCTGCTCTTCTCCAAGATATTCAGTTAGAAGAGGGGAAAAGCATAGGGAATGAGTCCCTCAATTCCATTTCTACATCAGATGTGGTCAACTGATTTAGCAGCTGATGAACAAGCAGCGTCCTCATAAGCGACTAAGGAATTGGAGAGAGGATGCCAGGGTACTCAGTGAATCAGCACTGCTGAATTTTTAGACCATGCATACTGACATAAAAATGATAAATATGTGTGCATGCATGCAGGGGGAATATAACTTGTACCCAGTGGGGTTTTCTTATGAAATTTCCTTTGGAGGAATTTTGTGGTCTCAGAAGAACTACAAGGGTGTACTGATACTAAATGAAGCTTAGTTTAATACCTGATGCTATGTTTCTTCTCTCCACATGCCAGTAACATAACTGAGGAGTTTTTTGTGGCTTTTGAAGTGGCTCAGATGCCAACATCTCTTCATGTCCTGTTCTAAAGATGGCATGACAGAGTTAAGAGAATGGGTCAAGAGACACCATTAGTTTCCTTGATTTCTTCAAAGAAACTGGAGCAGGTTTAGGGGGGAGGGCTTCAAAGACTCAAACAGCATCAAAGGCATGTGTATGAAGCTAAGAATTCAGTTTGGTTTAAAAGCAAAGATAGGAAAAGAAATGTGCAAGACTCAGAAGGAAAAGCAGGTAGCTAATGCAGAATCATGAATGTGCTACAAAGAAACAGTGGACTACAGCAGACTTCAAGAACATCAAGAAGAAAAGCTGTGATCTGGCCAAGCAATGAGAAGAATTAAGATGAAACTGGAGTTCTGTTCACTGTGTGAACAGTGTGTAAAGGGACATGGCTTCGAAGTGTTCCCACATGGATATAGCTTACATAAAAACTCCTTGACGCGACTGGGATGCTGCTACACGGAGTCCAGTATAAGCAAACAAAAAGACTGTAAAATTTTAGGTAATTTGTCATCACAGTTGTTTCCTTCAAGAGAGCTATTCCCACGTTTTGTCTTAACTAATCACATTTTTAAAAACATCCTTCCAAATGTCTAATTTTGTTCACGATTTCCTTTCTTTCCTACACATACCACATCAACAGTTTGTCATAATAACACTTAGCAAATCATAATTGTAAGTTAAATTGTAAAGACTAAACAGATTTTCTTCACAACATTATGCATATCTGTGTGTTTCTAGAAGTGACAAGTTTTTAAGACCACATTCCAAAACAAATAAACACTGCTGAGAAATTAGCTAACCTTTTCAAAAACAAGCTAAACCAATGCTCCCATTGAGTAGCCTGTAAAAAAAAAAAAAAAAAAGGAAAACAAAGACTATATACAGCATTTCACTACAGATATCAAAATGCCATAACTGGTTTATGGTGTGTATACAAACAGATTGTAGGAAGGCAACTATTTGTAATGCCTAATACGTTCTTAATTACACTTTTAAAAATAATTTTTAAAAGCTATATAAAAGCAATGTCTATACTGCATTCAGAAGTACTAATATAGCTCATTCAGAGAAATCAAAGCTCATTTTAAATGGAAGGCACATAGGGGACTGGGCTGAAAGAGATCTGTGTTGCAACATGCATCTGGCGTTTTGGAGCACAAGTTGACGAGTGGAGTTGTGAAAAGCGTGATGAAGTTGACACAAAACCCAAGACCAATGACAATGGTGTGACAAGGAATTCATTACATCCTTTCTTTTGCCTCAGGTTGAGTTCTGAAAGCACTGCTTACAATATGGAGTATCAGCCAATGCAGATGTTAGTAAGAAAAGGCAATATATATTATTCATCTTATATTTTTTCATTAATAATGTGGGTTGTTTTAATAAAAATTATACTTGTTAATACATAGTGAAAGAACAGTGAAGTTAAGTGAAGGTCACAAGCAACTTCTTTGCAGGAAAAATGTAACTAAGACAGAATTACTTCTGAGGAAAGTGGTAAACAACATGATACGGAGCACTGGGGAGACTGTTTTTAGTGTCAAAGAATTCTAATTTATTACCACTAAATTATGAATTCATATAATAAGGGATTAAAAGAGGCAGCTTACTTTTATTTGAAATTGTATCAAAGTCACATGTTTAAAGAAATTTAAGTAATTTAAAAGGTATAAATTCAGAGCTGTTATTTGACTACAGAAGAGTTATGTAGAAGGTATTAGAGAAAATCAGAAAAAGAAATGCAGAAACATTACAACTGGTACTACAAGATATGGAATGTCTCTGAAAAAACATATGTGAAATACAAATTGTGCTTACAGCCGCCTGAAAAAGAAATATTTTTGGTCTGGTGAACATCAGTATCTCCTGAAGGTAATTTTCCTATTATATTTGGATTTAATACCTGTTCCGACATTATTATTAAGAGATGCAAAGTTTTTAGCAGGGTGATCTCCATTTTCTTCACTGTTAAACATTTTAGGTTCTATTTTGTATTGACTATCTGAATTTCTGTAATGGGAAAATCACCCAATTTCTGATGCTCTTGCTAGTTAAAAAACTCTTGTACTGCAGGGCAGAACTACAGCAAAAAAGTACGTATACTTACTGACCTTCATTTATCAGAGTTCAGTTTGGTGCATACATATTAATTCCTACAGTGCTTGAAATTGCCAAAGCAAAACCTTTGGTTTTGGTTCTTCAGACAATGTTTGTTCTAATTCTGTAGCAGCTCCATGAAAAGGGTAGTTGCGAGCTTCTACTAAGTCAGTCAGTCAGTCAATCTATGATCTTATGAACGTTAAATCTAAAATCCTAACAGCAGTAACTGTAGAAATAGTCCGCCTCATTGACATCATAAACTTCCTCTCCTTAATGGTCTTATCTTGAAAGATATTGAGTGCCCTGAAGTCAGGTGACAAAGAAACTGCTTAGTGTTCAGCCCATTTCCATTGCATGTAATTAACTACAGGCTTTTGGGCACACAGCATTTTTCAGACCTGAGACAGAAAAGAAGACTTTAAGTAGGTATGGATCTAAATGGCTGAGTTTAACTTAAATATAATAATTAATCAGAAGATTGGAGAGAAGTTGGTACCGGTACTACAGAGAGAAACACTGGCAAGGGATAGATGTGGCTCCTCTAGGAGAGCAACAAAAAGACTGGCAGCCTCACTTGTGGAAGTCTGTAAGGAAGGAGAAATATATATTGCATCTTAGGATCAACCAAATATCCACATCTATGATTTTTAGTGCATGGTAAAGTAATGAATTACAGTTTCCATTGTTTTGATACAAAAATTCTGTGTGGGTCCATCAAGACAATCAGATTGAAAAGTCAGAGAAGTGCTTGTTTTGTGAAAGAATGTTTTTTGCATTGGTAATGACTAAGTAAATTGCACCTCTCCATGCAAGTTTAATACAGTTAATATTGTCGTTTTCACTTACACGTTTTCCAAGGAAAGCCAGACTGAACTGTGTCCATTGGTAAAAGACAATGTATAAACTCCAGAAACAGATTTAAATTAAACCCTCAATTGTATTTTTTTTTCTTGGAGCAAAGACTCATATCAGAAGGATTATTTCTTCTCTATAACATTACAGAAACATTTAGGTGAAAAATGAGTTTCTTTTCCATTCTCTTCAATCACTGAAATTACAAGAAGCTTGGTCCTTCTGCACAGGAATCAGAAAAAAGAAGCATTTCCTATTTCTGTTCACTTTTGCAGGTGGATTGGGTAAATGAAGGAAATGAAATCAAAAACACACAACTGTGGACAATAACCGAAATCGCCAATTTCTCCTCTAGTAGCTTTTTATTTTATTTGCTATTTCCTTTAAAATTCAAATATTCATCAGGATGGCACTACTAAAACATCAAACCTCTTCTTTCTAATTTGATGGTTGTATTTTCTCTGTTGTCTTTAGCACAAGGCACAATGGGTACATTTAATTTTCACTGTTGCATAAAGAACTGCTCTTCTAAGGGCTAAAAGAACTCCTGTCTGTAAGGCGTGTATTATTAGTACTTCTGTTGGTATTTGAAGGTGTTGCATTCCCATGATAAAAAAAGCTCTGCCTGAAAGGCTCACGAATTAGAGACACAATAGTGATGTGTGAGAACAGCCTCATTTGAGAGAATTTCTCTTTGATCCCTCTGGTAAATCAAGAAGAGTCCACTGCTACCTCAAGAAAATGAGGGTACCTTCTTCTTGTAATATTCCAGGGACCACTTTTTGGGAAGATATGGATATAAAGAGTGAACTACCTATGTGTCCCTAGAGAAACTGGACAAAAGAATTATCTTTGTTTCACTACATGAAGAAACTGTATTTGTCCATGGATATTCTGATGCCCAAACATTGGAGAGGCTTCATGTAGCCTTACTCTTCACATTTCTGCTGGCCAGGCAACAAGAACAATAAAAACAGGTATAAAATGCAATTATATTCTTATGGAAATGGAATGATTTAGGTACTTATATTTAGGTACTACAGCTTATAGCACAGTATTCCTAAAAGCACTCAAGGAACATAAATGACATATAGCATAAAGAAAACTGAGGCTTGCACAGATTACTTAATTTACAAAGGAGCTCACCAATAGAGAAAGCCTGAACTACTTCATTCATAAGGGCAGAGCCCAACGTATTCTTTCTTTTCTGAACTGAAGGTCAATTGAGATTCTGATCAGTTTGAAATCATACTTTAAAAATATATTAGATGCAGATTCCTTAGATTTCATACTCGAACCTTTAGTACCACTCAGTATGATTTAGATGTACTTACAGTGGTTTTTTTTTCCCCTTAATAAACAAAAACTGTGATTGTATCCACAAGATTATGGTCAAACTGTAAAGGTGACAACAATACAGTTACTGTGTGCCCCACCTCTCCCTCCCTGCTCTTTATCCAGTAATACAGTACAAAACCAAAGGGGATCATTCTGTATCTGAAAGTAGCAGCAATATCCAGCTGAGTCAAAAGAAAGCTCCATTGGGCCGGCTGGCAGGTGGAGAAAGTCTGTGTGTAGGTTGTCTCCACATTGAGTCAAATTTTATTGTGACAGAAAAGAGTTGAAAAATCCAAAGACATTTTATCTTTCTTTGGTTTACCCTAAGAGCCTACAGTTCTTTCCTAAATACATTACAGTCTGTTCCTTGCTATAAATAATATAAATGTTTTAAAAAAAAATTAAATTAGGCTAGAAGAGCACAAGAGGCTGGAAGAAAAAGAATAAACTATAGTATTTGGAAAAGTTTGAAAATAACATACAAAGTTAAATGTATCTGTGCTTATGCCTCCATTGCCAAAGAAATCATTTACAGATGCAAACTTGGAAAGATGTATCATTTAGTTTTCAGTCACAAAGTAATGTTGTTTTAATGGCAAGTAGAGGACATTACCTGGTAACTAGGTAAAAGCAGAACAAATGACAAAACATGTACAGAAAAATATAATTATAAAGCTGCCTTGATACAGATCTCAAATTATTTCTGCTGAAAGTAAATTAACGCACCTTGTCACATGAAATGCACTGATTACTTTATTGTTACTTCGAAAGTGCCTATGTCTTCTGAAAAGTAATTTCCTAAATCTGTACTGTGTACTGGGGTAGATCACTGCTTCAGAAAATCTGGTCCATCAGAAGCACAGAATTGCCTTCTTCCTATTTCTGTATGGGTCAGAAACTGTCAGTGCTTTTAAAACAAAATAATTAAAGCCAAAAGAAAAAAAAGAAGTGAAGAAAGAAGAATAAGAAGAGGGAAGGTAGAGAAAACAAGAAGTATTTTTCTAAACAGCACAGCAAGGTACCTTCTCAGTTATAAGATGCAATACATTAGATTTGTCCAATAGAAATGTCTATGCACTTACATACTCTGATTTTTGATCCTTTTTCTCTCCTCTTTACCTAAGCTGTGCAAGTATTAGACCTAAGTTCTATAGCAAAGCTGCTGCAGTTTGATTTATTTGCTGAATACACTCATACCTGCAGATCTAAATGTCAGAAATAAACATTATTAGTTTTCAGCATTTGGCCTAACTTTAACCTGTTTTGAACTCTATCAGACACTTCAACATCTGCAGCGAGTTCTGAAAATTTTTAAAAGATCATTATTTTATGAAACAGAGAAATCACATTTTCAAATTACAATACTATACAACTAACATATGAGACTTTTCAACTATGCTTTAGATAATATTATCTGCCTATTCACAGTCTCGTTAGAATACTGAGGAACTGTAATTTTGTCATCAAGGAAAGTTCACACATTTTAAAAGGTGATCATTCTATAAATTATGCGCCACAAGCATCAGTAAGTGACTGCTGTGAATTTTAGTAGTAATTGAACATGGCTGTGCTGTCCCAAAGGGTATAGCTATAATGTATAAGTCCTCACACACAGTGAATACCATTAGCACATGAGGTCTGTTTGCCAGGTGTAAGTGTGCCAGAGTGTTCTGAGATCAGAGGAAACTGGAGTATCTGTAACCCCAGCTAACAGCAACTGAAGCTTCCTTATGGCCTGCAACTGGTAAGGATACATTAAACCCCACTATACTTGACTGACATTTCCTGAGGGGCTGCAGCAGCATGGGGGACAGCTTGAGAAACCTTAAGGATCACTCTAGTCTATGTTAGATAACCAGCAGAGGTCTGTAGTACATGTTAAAGAAGGATGTATCCAATGTGTACCCCACTGCCTTGAAAATTACTCTTGTAAAAGGAAGTCATGGTTTACTAACCACACTGTAAGACTGTGAACTACATTTTAAGTAGAATTGGTTGAAAGTATGATCTCTAGCACTTAACAAACATTTCTAAACGCAGTTTCTCTGGATAATGCAGAAATGTCACTTCTCTTCCATAAGAAATGGGAACTCAACAGAAACAAGCCTGCTGGAACACTAGGAGATAAATCCATCAGCAGACAAGAAGGTACTTTCAAAATATGATAGTGTTATTATTATTATTATATTATTATTATCCATAATTCTTATATAATTAAATAAGGGTGTATAAGGGTAAGTATGCTTTATAAGGGTAAGTATGCTTATCTTACTTACCCTGCTGTAGTATAAGGGTAAGTATGAAGCAGTGGAGTTCCACTGGAGATCTAAGCTCGCAAAGCATTTGATGTGTTCTCTTCCAGGGAAAAGCAAACGGCTTAATTTCAGAGGTATTTTGACCAGTTTTGTAATTCCATAAATATTATGAAATATTTATAGATAGCAAACAAGGGAATCCAACCTAAGGGCTTTCATGAGGTCAAAGCAGCACAAGTACTATAGATAGTTTAAAATACCCTTTTATAGCTTCTGGAAACGTAAGTTCCATAAAGTTTCTGAAAGAATATCTTAGTTTAAGACTCCACAGTTGAAGAGAAGAGCATGACAGGAATGTGATTGGGTAATCAATGTCCCAACATAATGAGTACTAATCTTCTACTTAATTTTATTTAAAACAATATGTTCACTTCTCTAAATTACATAACTGAAAATCTAAATTAAGCAGATAATGAAAAATTGTTCAAAATCAAATAAAGCAGATTTTATGTAATTTCATTACACAACATGGCTGTTTTTTTTACAACACTAATTATGTCAGTTATGTAAACAGCTCAAAATACTCTCAATCTATTTCTCCAATACATTTGTTAATGCATATGCATACTTATTCTTTGAGCTGAGATTAATTCATATTTATAGAGTTAATCCATAATGGTATGTAAGTATCCATATTGATACATTGCCTGGCTATACACATTCCCAAAGATGCCATTAAAATTATGAGAAAGCACTGTAAAATATTGAAGAAGACTTCATAACAGCTATCAGAGTAGTCTGGCATAGCTAAAATGCGAAAATATTTAGTTAGGTTACCGCAAAGTTAAAAGAAAAATTCTTCAAGTCCAATCAACCATGAGAGAAGGCATTTTTAACACAGGCCTTGGACTATCCCACCTTGCTGTTGGAACTATGCTGCACAGAACTGTGCTTTTAATGGTTGCCTTTTACTCGTTCCCTTTTGCAGCCACAAATTAATAAGCAGAAGCAAATGACAGACCAAATATGAATTGAAAATAAGGGATCAGTTTGCACCAAAATAAAATGCAATAGATAAGCAAGCAAAGAGCAGTTGCCTTGCAGCGGTACGGTATGCCAGAGAGACATCAGCAGCTCGAGTTGCGGCTCAGAGAGACTTTCCACAAATGACACTGGCCCACCTGCTGTATGTCATTTTACAGCAATTCCACAAGCATTTGAATACAATGGAATGCTCATCATCTTCATGTAAAATGCATGACAAAAGTCCCTCTACTTAAATTGCATATTACCATGAGTAGGAATAAGGTAGGTGTCTTTTTTCCACAGTCTGTATAAAAATAATATAGCTAGAAATCCTACACTTAAGTTACTTAACATTGTTTATTGTGTAAGATTTCTGAATACTGCAGCAGAAAATAGAAATATGGGAAAATGGTATTCCCAAAGTCTGTGAGTAGCCTTTTTCAGCTCATGAAAATTTATTCAGGTTTGAGATTATCAGGTTATTGGATTCAATATAATGACACAATAAAACAGGACAAAGAAAGTCTAAGGAACACCTTTCAAATGCATAACAAAAAATAATCTCTGTTTTACCCTGTTCATATCAAGGGCACATCCTATTGGAGGATCGGGGGCCTGTAGGACCAAAAAATATTGAAGTTGGAAAAGTAGCATTTCTAGAAGATGGAGCCAAAAATGAGTGATTGTCTTCCTCCATTATGGCCAGGTTTTACAGTCTGTAAACTAATAAATCTTAAAAATAAATAAATAAACTAATAAATCTTAAAACTTTCTCAGATGAGATGAATGAAAAGTGGGAACCGTGATGCTAGTAAGAGCTTTGGAAACCAACAAAGGCTGAATCTTAGGTCTATGTGGCAAATGATAGAAGGTATAATCAAGAAATTCCTTCTATTCCCCCAAATATACAGAAGGTGAACATGCAAGTTCATGATTCAAGAAAGAGGGGTCAAAGGACACACCCTCACACTATGGGGTCACGAAGGGAGGGTAAACCAACTTTCACTAAACAAACATCACTACCTTATGAAAACAACTTGAGAGAAAAGCTTCCCATTTTTGAGGAAGGATATGTATCCTGTAAGAAGAATATAAAAAGGTCTCAACGTTGTTTCTCGCTGTCTCTCTCAAAGCCAAGTTCATGGACTTCTGCCATTTCTGATCACAAAGCAGAAGCCGAGTAACAGAGGAGGATGTACAACGCTGTGCCACACAGAGCTAATACTGCTGCAAACTATCTGAAATCAAAGTGGCTGCTCTATTTTACACCATTTGAAAAACCCCCCAAAAAATTAGCTTCACAAAATTAAAAGTAATAGTTCTCCCTTACTGTATTCCTGCTGTATTATATCTGTATATCACACAATGGTTGCCCTACGGTTGGAAATATTTTCATACCATTCCAGACAGAGGAGGGAAGCTCCTCTCAGTTTTGAAGTGTAGAGGTATCAATGCTGAATTGGCTGTCTAGGAAGTAGCAGGGATCCTAGACAGTTCCTTCCACACCACACCTCACTCCTATATACAAAAGCATCCTACTAGAAAAACTTTGCCATTGAACAATAGTTACCTTCTATATTCTATTTTTTGCTATATTTTTAAGTAATAGTAATGCAAAATCCACATCTCGGCTCTCTATGAGAAACAGACACTAGTCTTTCTTTCAGACAGTTTTAGACTCATTTGTTCAATTCTGTGGAACATAAAATTTTTGCTTTTCTCATACAAGATTTTACTTTACAGTAAAGACTTAACCATTTTGGTATTTAAAAACAACAGAACATAATCGGATTACTGAGAGCTTGGAAGTGCTTTCACATCCCATACTTTGCATGCATTTTTAATAACCATTTGTTATTACTGTTCTGTAATATGGAAATCCATATTATTGTTAATATTGCACAAATTCACAGCTAATCACATTATAGTACCACAGGAGCAATTATAGTATGTGAATGTGTATAAAGATTAATATACATATCCTAATAAACCTCAGCTGACCCATTAATGTATAATGGGCCCAAAGGAGGCCTCATATCCTTAGTATATAAATGGCACATTTCTTTCCCCCTCCACTCCTTTCCTCATTTTGTTTTATATGTACAAACTGCCATAAAAAGGAAAATTAAGCCATACAAAAACACTCTCAAACATCAAGAGGCTAATCAAAAGCACAAACCACTTTCTTTTCTTATTATACTACAAGAATCACACTAATATTTGACATGCATGTACAATGAGCTTTTTTTTTTTTTACTCTCCCTTTTGAGAATAAGGCTTCTGAAGTGGTGGACAGACATCCATACCACATGTGCTCTGCAATGAATAGCTATTACAACTGGGTTAAGGGAGGAACTTTCAGTTCTAATTGTAAATTATAATGGCTTTTTCTTGGGTTAGGGCACACCTTCAGCTGTTTCAATTAAATCTCTTGTAGTTAAAATGAAAGAAAAAAGAGACAAATGATCCTTTTTGTTATGTAAGATATGCTTTACAATATCGCTACATAGTGACAACTCCTTGTCCTCCTGTCACATCCTGTCCCTTAGACCATGCTGCAGAAAAGCAATTTTCTGCCTCAAAAGCACTCTATTTTTTAAAAGTTTGTCTCTGGGCAATTTTCAGGTCTACTAGAGCTGCACAACTGTATACAGATGAGAAAGACCCAAAATAGGGCAATTTATTTGATTCCTCCTCTTCAAAACATTTAGCTGAGATTGCATATCCAACAGAGAAACCCCAACAAGAATATTCAGAGATGACCTGCAGTGACACACATCTTTTTTTCACAAAAATTTGCATTAAACATCTTCTCCAGACTCCTCAGATAGTCTAGATTTGACTTTTGTTTAATATGACCTTTAACACAAATATTTCCCAGGATATTAACAGCTAATTTCTTTTTTAAAGGAGACTGTAAGAACCAGTCAGTTAAATAAAACACTTCCGGAGTTTTTCAGAGGAAAAATATTTGGGGGGGGGTGGTTTTTTTTCTTTTTTAAAGATGTGCATTCATTTGAATCCAGTTTCTTTCTTGTCAGAGAGTAAAGAACCACATGGATGGGAAAATACATCCTCCCAGTGTTCAGCCCCTGGTAGCTTAGCATTTATCAATGCCTGAAGCTAGTTTGACCTCAGTATTCTCCTGGTACAGTTCTGCCCTAACACAGTAAGGGCATTTCACAATAGAGCAAAGGCCTTGCTTTTATAACCATCCACATCTTGAAAATTACTTTACCTGCATGAAAATCTTTAAGGAATTAGGACAGCTTCAGGATTTGGACCTCAGTTTGCTATGAATGTAACATTCACTAATATATCATATGAGTTAAAAAAAACCTTGATAATATTTTTGAAACTTTTCAAGAAGCTAGGTGAATTTTCAAATCTGAAAACAAATAAACCATAGGCTCCTCGGTGTCTAAAATCATGTTCAAATTGGGTATATAGAATTTTGAAAATTTTAAACCACACTCATAGCCCATTTAGCCCTAAAGACCTAGATTTCTCCATTTTACTTTTCTATTGTTGTCTTTTTCAATTGAAGTCTAAGTACATATAGTTTCAGAATTTCATGCTGTCATAGAAATCGTTCATATGTTAAAAATCACTATTAATATTGGCACCAGAAAATAACAAGGCATAAAGAATATCTATAACCATACATGGTTCTAATTAGTAGATCAGACCCCACCAGATGAAGAATGAATTTTCTTTGCTAATACAATAAATACCTTTAGTATGAATGCATTTTGTATTTTCCTGTGCCTGGCATGTGAGTATATATAAAAATGAACTGAAAGGGAAATGTCCATTTTCCATCTTAGATGTAGAAATATATTATCCTCCAGTACAGAAGTATATTCACTTAATTAGCATAATTCACTCGATTAACCTTTGTGCCAGAAACGCTACCACGCTGCCAGGGCAGCACCTATAAGATCACACACTTGGCCCTGAAGATAGAATTTGGTTCCTGTTGTGTCTGTCTGAATTTGCTTTTTATACTGCCCCACAAAGTCTGCACATGTACATACAAAATGGATTGTAGTGGAGATAAGAGAATCTAGTACCAGTAGAATGGAGACTTTGACTTGAAGGTAATCAGATTTTCAGATATGCTTAAATTCGTGCTTTAAATTAGTAGAGAAGTAATTTGCTGGCATATGTTGCTGTGGACACACAAGCGAAGAAGTTCTTTATGACAGCCCATTATGTCTGCAAGTGCTAATGTTGCCTTAGCACATCCTACAGTCAGTTCCTGAGCTGGGACTGGAAAATGTGGTAAGGAATAGTGTAACAGATAGAGAGATGAATAAAACTGTAAACCATGAAAACTTTGAAAGTGGCTGAAGTAGGACACTAAAAGAAGAATATAATTCTTTTAAACTATCTTAATCTCTGATGTCTGCTTTAGACTACTTGAATATTTAGCTGTGTAAGAAACTAATTAATGTACATCTTGCTGGCTGGCAAACCTTCAATTTGGTTGCTGGTTGCTGTCAGTTGGTCACAGCTCGCTGATGATTCAAAAGTTTAAGTGCAGACTGATGCTCTATTCATTTTGGTTTCTTTAACAGTAATGCAATGGCTATGCCAATCAGAAGCCAGAGACACAGACTGACATAGCAAGGGCCAGAAATCTAAGATTATGAATAGCCAGTGAGCTACAGCTTAAGCTTAGCTGTGAATATGGGCACCCTTAACCTTGTAAACATTCTCACAGTTACTCTACTTCTAGTTAGCTGCAACTCCTGCTCTGACAGAGACGACCCTTTATAGCCCAGAACATGAGATTTGTGGCATATCTCATCCCCACAAGCGCTTTCTACTGACCAGTAGGCCTGAATCCTGACTCAGCGTGTCTTACGCTGAAACATGTTACTTAGTTCACAGCACATAATAAAGAGTTGGATGGTAGTTCAAGTACCAGATGCTTGAAAGCTAAGTGATGTCATTCTCTGTGGTGCTCATACACATGTCCCTCTTTACAGTCACCATAAAATCATAAAATTCACAGTTTGATAATTCCAAACCTTTAGTTAAAAATGCATCTAACCTGAACCAAAATTAAAATAAAAATTAAATTTGTTACACACATAAAAGTAAAAAAGCAAAGAAAACCAAAAACATGGAAACCAAAATAAATTTCTGAAATATCTTTTCCTCCTCCTTCTTGCAATATCTGAATAATAATAATAACATACTTTATTTCAACTGCATAGCTGTAATCAAATAACAAGAATATATGCATAATAACTTTAACCTGGATGCTTGAATAGCAGAAGAAACAGCTACTTAGTTACCTGAAAGTACTGCCATATGAATAGCTAGTGCTTCCTAAATGCTGTCGCTCAAACGGCTTTTGGCATCCCTTCAGAGCCCTCTCATTCACTGCCTTTACACAGCAGCTTTCCACACTTTTGCCCCATAGTTTAATAGAGGCAGTAGTACTAGCATTGATATTTTAAAGTATTTCTTGTACTCAAACAAATCATATTATCAAAATGATATTTCCTTTTGAAAAGGCATAACTTTCCTTCATGATTTCCATGTGTGTATATAATTTTAATTTTCTTTCCATTTTTGTTTGCAATGTGCTAAAATTAATTTTAATGACACATTTATCTGATGAATTGCAGATATGGGTTATTCAAGTATTTACCAGAATTTTTTTGATCTTTATATGAATATTTTGATTACTCAGAATGATCTACGAATTTCTTTGAGCTCTGAACATTTTATGTAAACAATCACTGACTGGTATTCTCTAATTGGTTAATTAGACTTATGCATGAGCATTTGGCATGATTTAGCTAAAAAATCACTGTAAAATCTCAAGCTAACATCAGTAATTCACTTTTATATATTTTCTAAGTTTAAAACCTTGGGCAGGGGGAATTGTTTTATCTGCTATTTGAACAAACAAAAGTTCAAATAAGGAATTAAGAGTCATAAGTATGCTTCATGAAACTTTGTTTTTTAATTAAGAAAAACATTTTTGGAATTTTTTTTATTGAGTTACTCTTACTCCCAATGGCAGCATGTGGCTCCCAGTTACTTCTTGGATCTTTTTTAATGCCTGCACATTTTAGCCCTACGTAAGGCTAAAATCCTAGTCTCTATGTGTGTCCTGTCTCTCTAGTAATTTTTCACCTGGGTCATTGTCAAGTGTTAACCAAATCAGAAAAAAGCAAGTCTTAAAGATAATTAAAGACCCTACAAGTTTCAAGGATGGAGATCTAAATTAATATCCCCAGGGAGAGGAATGTGGGTAGAATTCAGGTATTCTGAAAGGAGCTGGCTGGGCTACTCAGCATTCATGAAGCTACAGATTAAGCACAGCTCTTTTGTCTCTCAGCCAAAGAGGGTAATAGGAGACAAGAGGAATAGGGAAATTGGGGTTGCAGTTGAAATTGGTGACCTTACAGTACAAAGAAAAAAAGATTTCCAAAGGAAATCTGGCTTTATTAGTTCTAGCTCCTGAAGCATCGTGTTTCTGCTACTTGGCAGTTTGTGTGAGTTTTTTATTCCAAGGGCGGTATGATTCCAGTTTCATCAGATTCCTAAGAGTTTAGGCACAAGAAAATTAAAGAAAAATGAAGAAAAAACTTACAGATCAAAGGAAAAATTTATATTCTTCTATGGGAAAGTCCTTTACTTTGGGGAGAGCAACACTGTTTAGGACTAATGATAGTTTATACTTCTGGAAGTTAATGCAATGTGCACAATCAATCGATATTTGAACAAAGCTGCAAGGAAGTGTCCTCATTAAGCCTTCATATGTAGTTCAGAGCTACAGGCTTCAAAGGGGTAAACTTGCCTTTAAAGCTTTCTGTGTTAGAGCTTACACTGGATTTTTCACCAAACTGCTGAAAATAGTTGAGGCTTTAAAAATAAAACAATAAAATAATTAGAGGTGGATTAATCCCACTCTGACACAATAGGTTAAAACCACGAATGTGTTTGATCCCGTCTTCTCACATAGAGAGAAGATTTATAAATATCTATTCAATATTTAATATATTTATTTATTTATAAATTTACTCTTTTCAATTTTCTTGAATTAAGTCCCCTTACTCTTTCTAAAATGTCAAACTTGAACAAAATATCAAATATGTGCAAAATGCAATGGAATCAGCATATTATGGAATCTAGAACCGTCTGGCAGATCACACTGAAGTACATGGTTGTATCAAACAGAAATTAAAACAGGAAAACATAATATCACAAATTATTGGCATGCTTTGTCACTTCTTTCTAGCACTGCATGTAGCCAAAAGTAAAAAGCCACCCTTTTTCGAGCTACCAGAAATGAACCGCGAAATGGTAACAATTATATTTGGTCCTCTCTGGTCACATCCTAACTTCTACAAAGCTGCTACACTCTCTGAGTAAGGATAGAACAGCTGCTGTGGTCCTGGCAGAGCTTATGATTATTCAGCTACCTATTATTAGTTGCTCTTGCAAGATTTCAGGAAGTGTCATTATAACTTAAAATAATGAGTTGTGATCTGTATGCCTATACTTGGAATCTTGCATGGAAAACAAGAAATTCTGAGTCTTTAACTGTCCAACTGTGTATAGTTCTGTCCTATCCATTTTAAAGGAAAGCAGCTATGTGTGCAAAATATCATAATATGATCAAACAGTAAGTTATTCCATACAGCTACTGTAAAGCTAGGCAACATCCTCTAAAGATATAAAAATGAGTTGACAGACAACTTTAGAACGGAAACACAGATAAAGAAGGCCTTTCTCAAAAGATGAATGTTTCAAAACTCTACTCTCCCCTCATGTTTTAAACGGTGTGCAACCTTACCATTCTGCGTCACTGAACTAAATATTGTAGTATGTGGTTATGACTAGCACAATGTTACTAGATGAAAAGCTGTAGAAAGTGTATTCACAGCCAATACATTTATTTATTCCTTCATTTTTTGAAATTTTTATTACAATGTCCCAGACCAGGATGAAGACTTAATTCAGTTTTAAGAGATTCACACAAATCCTCAAAACCACGTATGTTACTGATTTACCTGTATACCCAAATGCTAACCCCAAAATTAGTAAGACTCCATCACATATTTGATAGAGCACAGCCATTTATGCAATTCTGCTAAATTTTTGCCCTCTTCCTTCTCTTCTCCACTCTGTCCCCTGATTACTAATAGCCAAGGAAACCAGTGACAATCCTAACACATAGCTGAGGAACTTCTAAATGGCACCACTGCTCATTCTTTAAGCAAGAGATACATACACTACATATACCAACCTTTCCTTCTGCTGGAAGTGTTCCTTTCATAGAATCATAGAATGGTTCGGGTTGGAAAGGACCTGAAAGATCATCTAGTTCCAACCCCCCTGCCATGGGCAGGGACACCTTCCACTAGACCAGATTGCTCAAAGCCCCATCCAACGTGGCCTTGAACACTTCCAGGGATGGGGCATCCACAACTTCTCTGGGCAACCTGTTCCAGTGCCTCACCACCCTCCTTTGATGAAAAGGTATTATTTTGTTAGGCTGGTTCCATGATAATGCTCCTATTAATGTTTCTTTTGAAGCTTCTCTGGTCCTTTAAACTGACATACTTCAAGTACACATATGGTTAAGAAAAATTAAAAAAAAAAAAAAAAAATCAAACATTACTTATCATATAGTCATGAATGATACATCACAGTTGTCTGACTGTAGTCTGAATAGGAGATAATTGCAATAATATAGTTATTACTGAACGGCAGCCAGCTAAGTGACTCTTTATGGCAATGTCTTTAGATTAAATACATGTAATCCTTAAATAATTTCCAGCCTTAGATCCTGCACATATTTACACCTTCCAGACTGCTCCAAGCCAGGTTAAATATTTTTTGCATCTGAGTATGTACTTTGTAGTGTTCTGTGTTATGGTACTGTAAATATTCCTGAGCCATGGGTGGCTATTTCACTATCTACACATCTGTTTTCAACACTGAAAATCTCTTTAGGCATACTGGATGTCTCAAGCAGGATAAATCAGCTGAGATAGCCTGAAATGACCTGAAAACTTTTTCAGTACTGAACTATGTAATTTAGACAGCCTTATGGAACTACTACATTTACTACATCATTCCTGGACTGCCCTGTGGGTATCAGAATTTCTGCAGTGCTGTGATTTCACCCTAGGCATGCTTCCCAAACCAGAAGGGTCCCAGAATGCAGCCTCTAGCTATCTTCCTTAATTCCTACACTTGGGAAAGTTTCCTCTTGCCATATTTGGGGTGTTATGATAAATTTATACCATTCCAGACCATTTAGCCGACAGAAAGTAACAGGAAGAGGGGAGAGAGTCTTGTTTGCTGTCAGGAAGTATTTCTCTTTCTAAAATAGTATTTTGAAAGATTGTTTCATATAGTTTGAATGGGTAGCACTTGCTAGTGTTCTATAAATGCTTGTACGTCTAGAGAAATAAGTGTTGTTAAATACCTCAAGTTATTATTAAAAAGAAAAAACCAAACACCTGCATACATGGGTTTTTTTTATACTTTTAAAAAAAATGGAAACCCCTCAGGTCAACACAGCTTTTTGAAACAAGTTTCTTTGCACCAAGGAACTGCTTTCCCCATGTGGTCACTCACCAATATTTATAAGGGAAGGTCACTTTGAATGCCACCAGCAGATGAAAAAACAGGAGGGAAGGAGGGTTTTTCTGTCTTCACTGAGCTGGCTGATTCTGCCAAAGTGATAGCCGACATTGACATTACACAAGGGAAAGGTTGTCGTAGTCTCACAGTCCCAGCTCTGCTGCAGAAACAAAACAAATCAAAACAAAAACAGAAAGAAAAACATATGTGTATACTTTTCAAATAAAAGTAATGCCAAAACATTAAAAATCTGGTCTCTGGAATATAAGTAAATGCTTTAATCTTGGCTTTGAAACAGTTATCACAAATCAACTTTAAAAATAAGATTTAAAAAAAACCCTAAGAAATTGAATATCCTTCTGTAAAATTAATCAATCACTTTGAGGGTTTAGTGGAAGCAAATGGCCATAAACATCTTATGTACTCAGCTGGTGGTAGAAGGCAGACAGAAATGACAATTCTGTTAAAAATAAGGAAAAGCCGAGATTTGAAGTGAAGATTGTATGCAGAATACATGGCAGGGAATGACAGGAAATTTTATAGGTGAATGTGACCTACGGAAAACTTCAGGGAAAGGAGGAGGATTAATGAGGGATTCCTATTTATTTATTTATTTATTTCATTTTTCTAGCATCTGTGTGAATTATTACCTATACGCCTGATACGTCCTGAAAGAAAAAACTATGATGAATAAATAAACAGCTCTAGAAATCTTCAATAGGGTCCTTTACCTTGCAGGGAATATTATCATTGGCTTTTGATACAATTTCTGCTGCAGGGAAAGACTTTCAAAGCTCAGAATGCTGAAGTATTGCCAGGCACTCAAAGACCCCCTGCCGTGCACGTCAAACTAAGAAATCTCTCTGAACTCGTCGAATTAAAAGTCATCTCTCTCTCTCTGCAACCCCTGCATGAGCTGGGAAGCTCTGTCCTCATTTTTTTAGGCCTTCCGCGATAAACAAATGGAGCCTGGAGCATCTTTATTCTTTTCAGGCACATAATTAAAATTCTTTAAAAAATGTAATTGAAGGCAATGAATTTCAGAAGGAGGTTCTAGTTAACAACGAGACTAGAACAGTTTTAGTAGGCCATATTGCTTTACCATTCAATTTTGTTTCAAAGGTAAAAGCAAAACAGCTTGTTAAGATCCTGGGTGTCTTTTTTTTATTTATTTTGTTTGTACATCAAGAGGTTGCTCCAAACTTAAACATCTCAGCAGGATTTATGCTTTCTGGAATGTCTTAAGACTTAATTACTGAAACAGCAAAGAGGAGTATACTATTAAAATATGAACAAAGCAGAAAGTGTTCTTGGTTTCCCAAAATCATTATTTATTATATAAAGAATATATTTATTGAAGATTTTGTATTTTCTTGGCAAGCCTCTTTCATTCATCCAAACCACTGTAAATATACACAATTTTTTTTTAATCTGATAATGCATAGAATGCTAATTTTCTGTGATTGCTATTGCTGTAAAACATTGTAATGATTACTTGTAATAGGTATTTCTCATGTTGCCAAGAAAAGAGCAAGTGCTGATATAATAAATAATTTCAAATTAATATAAAAGGAATGAAAAACTATCTCTTTGGATTTGAATACCAGGTATTATCACACAACATTAACTAAAAGGCAGTGTTTCAGAAAGTCCTCTCTCAGGTGACTTCCTAAAGAGCTCAAAATCCAAACCCAATATTTTTTAATATCTCTTTTAGGGTGATTTTCAGTACTCCTCTCTATTGAAAGCAAAAAGGTTCAGTTTTCACCTATTTTTTTCCATGCTGTGTTTTTAAACTGGTACTTCTGGCTGTAAATGACCATATGAAATGTATTTTTTTTTTAGGGTTTTTCCCTAGAGAGACTGGAGATTGAGATGTTTTAAGGAAAGTTATTTATAATTCTTGTAGCATTACAAAATGAAGGTGTAGCAAGGCAGCACTACTCCCACAACTTCTGGGTAGCACTCTGCTTCTGATAGTTATGATGCCTCTGGGAGACCTGAGACAACATAGCTAACATGGCTGCTTTTCATCCTTGCAGGGGGAAGTATGGTACGCATTCTGCATGGGTCAACAATTGTTCTGACTGGTAGAGAGGTAGAAAGAGGATCCAGTTAGCTCCACTGGAAAAGGCAATGCTGAAGTAGATCTAGCAGGAGCAAACTTGGACTACACTATCAAGTAATAGCTTTGCAAGTCAGATGCTATTTCTTTCCTAGGTTCTCTCTCTCTCTCTTTTTTTTTTTTTTTTTTTAAAGTAGAAACTGGTGCAGTGTAGGGCACAGCCCATTCCAGAGGTCATGCTGAACAGGCAGTGTAGAAAACAGTGCACCAAGTTTGGTCCTCTCTATTTTCTGCAGTTGTCTCGCATTACCTCAGCAGGCTTTAACGCTCAGATTCCCACATGCCTTCATCTCACACCCAGAACATGCAACATACAGCTTCTCTGTTATATTCCACAGACTGCACAGAGTCCACCCATTATGCTCTAATCTGTACAAAATTCATAACAAATGATAATCATATATTATTGATCCAGCAAGACATCATATTGGCACAAGAGCAGCAGGACCAAAGGCGATGTCATATGTTTCTACCAGTTGTTTACCAGGGTGCGGTCTACCATAACAACCAACCAAAAGAATAAGGTAGTCCTTACTATACCTTCTGTATCCCTGTATCCTCATTGGGAAAAAGTAAACTCTTCTTAGCCTTCCCTTCAGACATACAAGGGTGATTTATGAAAGTGTATTTATCATCTTTATTTTTAATTGTGTACAGGATCTTAGTGTTCCATGAAATCAACAAAAAACATAGGCATAATCAACAAAAAATATGAATCAACAAAAACCATAGAATAAATGTAGGCAAATTAGTATTTTCAAACTTCATTTCTGCTATAAAACTGAATTAATGAAAGCACTGTGATTATAAAAAGTAACTCATCTTTCACCATAGTTTGCTCTGTAGAATGTGAAGGACATTGGACAAAAAAAACTGTAACAAAGAGACTGTATCTGATATTTTAAGAAAAAAACAGTGTGGCCCAGCATGAGTATTTAATGTCTGTTTGCAGAATGAGTAAAGGTTTCTTTAAGTTCACCGAGCACTCACTGTAAAGTTTAGGGAAGATCACTAGCTTAGAAGAAAGAGGCTACTGAAATATGAGTCACATCTATGAACAACAGTGATCAAAGTCTACTTGGCTGCCAGAGTGTCTTCAGTTTATTCCACTGCAGTACACATATTACTTGATTGAAAGGTGTGTGGATATAAGGCAACCAGGTCCCTGTCTACTGTCACTGGGCCTGAAATTCTCATTTGTTATGTCTGACTTCCTTTATTGATTTCTTTTTCCTAAGAAGCAGCAGCTGAAGTCATTTTTATAACATTTGGGAACACATTTACAACAGAATAAATTCCTCTCCCCTCCAAGCTAAAATTATTTTTTTAAGAGCTGTGATAAATTCAAAATTATCCAAAGTTTGTTTTCACTCATATGCTGATACTAAGGCAGTGATGTTATAAAGTCATACTGTACATTCTTATATATCTTGAGAATCTCAGACACCTTTTTTAGTGGAGAGAAAAAAAAATAAATCTCTTTTTATACCATTGTCACATAAGAGGTTAATGCAATTTATTCCTTCAAAAGACACTTGCTGCTTATAAACACCTACCTCTCATATGCCTTAAAACTAATTCTTCTAACTTGGGTAGAAAATTAGGATACCTTAGCAAAACTCTGCAGGACACAGTTTTGCTCCAGTAGTTCAACATTCTGTAGACAAAACTGTTGCCAGATGTTGCCTTGATAATTTGATATGAGGTACTGCTATTTCAGAAGATGGCAGAAGAGGGAGTAAGTGAATGTAAACCCAAATTATGAATTCAACAAGAAGTATAAGAGCAAGGTGGAGTATTTCAGCTGCTCTCTTTCTTTTCCAAAATAGCTTAATTTCCATTTCCTAAGACACAATTTTCCATATACTGTACAAAGCTCGTGTAGACCAGAATTTTCAATTTTTAGAGACTGGAATGCTCCTCCTTATTATTCCCGTGTCTTGATTATTCAGCTTAATACAAATCCACAGCTTTTTCACTGTACTGTTACATCGTATATTCTGTAATTACAACAAAACATAACTTTATACAATAGATATAAAGCAGAGACTAAAACAGAACCATGGGGGGACAGAGGGAGGAACTCCTTAGCAAAGTTTGCTATCAAATGACAAGCTGTATAGATTAAATTAAAACCATTAAAAATACAAGCTTAACCTTATAAACAAGTTCAATCCCTCACATCAGTACTGATTTTACTGTTCCATATGAGGTAGTAAACACAAAATAACTAAAAAAAAAGTTTCAAGGACTATTTCATCTTGCTTTTTCTCTCCCCCATGGATATGTAGGCAATATGACCCTCTCCCCAAAAATATTAAATATTAGAAATTATCTGAAGTACTTGAAAATTTCACTTGCCATATATTTTGAATGAGATACTAGCAGATAGTAATGAGGAAAATAGATAATCGATAAAATAGGCCCTGGTTTAATTATCGTGCACTTAATCCAGCTATTAGGCCCAAGACCTTGGAAACAAGTTTAGAGTAGGAAAGGAAAAAAACACTTGTTTTCTGGCAATTCTGTCTGTATATAAAATTACAATATTGAAAGTAATTATTAATGATATGAAGTAAAAGTTTCTGATTATTTTTAGAGGATCTGTTAAGCAAGCATACCATCATAGCAGGTACATATTATAGAGTACAGAAAGCCTGATGCCCTTTTCACCACAAAAGCGAAGAAAGGAATTGATAACGCTTGGCAGAAAAACATAAGCCTGTGTCAAAGTAACTCATTCCCATAATATCTTGACGTATTTGCTGCTTTCTTTGGGTTGCTCTTCTCTCAGGAATTACCCTTCACTATCACTTATGGAGGAGCTCTGTGGCCCCTAATTTCTCCTATTCCTAAATTTCTTTGCTCCATATTTTGCTAAAATCCATGTATTCTGCATTATTAAGTCTCATTCTGTGCTGTTCCTGAAAGCTAACAGCTGTCAGACCCTTAAAGAGCTTTGACAACAACAAACACTTCTGTTCAAGCAAAAGGACTCTGTATCATTTCAGTGATGTGAATGGTACTCTTTGGATGTGAAAGCAGAGTAGCCTGATGACAGATAAGTCTCTGCTTCATTTGTCAGGAAGAAGGCAAGAAAATCTACTTTGCTAACAAATCGTTTTCAGTTCTTAATAATGTTTGATGATAGGATTATTTATTATATTTAAAATGTTGCCAATCTGGTGGGACAGAAAACCTTCAAAAAGGGTGAAGAAAAACAAAGAGCGCAGTGCAGCTGTACTGTACCTAAGAGACTGAGAACGGGGTGAGAACAGAGCCGCTCCGTTTTACCTGCAGAACTTTCAAGGGTTTGTGTGTACAAGGCCCAATTAACTCAGGCAGGCATCTTACAGGGAAGTTGAAATCTACCCTTTTGATCTAAATGTTCTTTAAATGGTAAAAATCAGTTGTGAAAGATTCTCACACACTGAGTCTCTACACTGCTATTCATTCTCATATTCACAATACAGCAAAATGAGAAAACAACTTAGAGAGAAGGAATATACAGGTACATCAAATATATTTTTATATTTGTTCTCTTTAAAATATATTAATAACAAGTGCTGTTCTTAAAGTAAGTTCATGATTATGGTATCTTTTCTCCTGGATATATTCTGCTATTTTTGCAGTCAATTTAGAAGTTCTTTGAAACAAATTGCACTGGCAGCTTCCCCTTTATACACTTCAGAGTAAGCCACTGATAGCACAGAGTGTATCTGTCAAGTTCAGTGCTGAAGAACAGAACAGAAAACTGACACAGTTATGACAAGCAAACACTTTATACCAGGAAAGAACTTTATGTTGTTGATTATTGCATACAGTTAGAATACTGTGTTACGCGTTCATGTAAAATAGGACCACAATAATAATGTTGACTTTTGAAATATCTTTGCAGACAGAATTAAGTCTTGAGGAAATTTAGAGAAAATGAAACACCTCTTAAAATGATCACATTTTATACTGCAAGTCTAATATTTGTATTCAAAAACACATTAGCATAAAGAATTGCTGTATGTGGTAAATTAAAGCATGTAATATTTTACATTTGAATTCAGAATTATGTGAAGTTCTTATTTTCAATTAGTAAATAAAATGGATAGGTCATACAGTGCTTTTAGTGATGTCATTTTTTTAAAGGAGACCAGTGTAATTTCTAATTTTACAGAAAAATTTGGATCTCAGTTCCTAAAAAACAGTATTTTCACATATTACCTGGCGTTACTACACTGTAACTATTCTCATTTGTTGAAATCTAAGGGTCATAAATTTAAGCAAATACCAGATGTTTAGAAACTTCCTCATAAAAACATATTAGCCCCAGAGAATCAAGAAAGAAAAAAATTCTTATGTTCTAATCTTGAAGTTGCTGTATAGTGCATCAATGGCACTTATATGCTTCCTTTTTTTTAAGGATGGGAAGTTTAATACATTAAATCTTTTAAACTCATCTACTAGATGCAGGATATATATTGATAATATTATCTATCTCCTGTACAATTAGACTTCTTAAAATTTGTTTCTTTCATCTCCTCTCAGGATATTTCTTTTAATCTCAAACCAACATCTTGAAAAAAATTCCTGACCTTTTAATGCTGTGCTGGTTTTGGCTGGGATACAATGCACAATTTTTGAGTGAAAGAGAACTTCTGGGTTTTTAAAATCAATTTTAAGTTGCACCTATGAAGTAAACGCAAAGCGGAAGTATGTCTCTGCATCTGGTCATCAAAACTCTGTCATTCCATTATGTTGTTTAGGGGCTTGGGATGATAGAATGGATTTACTGTAAATAAACTGCTTCAACACTATGAATGTTAGGCTGGCTGCAGTACGGCTGGATTGGTTACAAGCCCAAGTGGAAATTGACCACAGCACATGGTAAGCACAGCTTGCCCTACAGCTTTTACTGTCACATATGAATTCTGTCTATATCTAAACACACTAAATGGGTTAGCATGTGTTTATGTTCTACTGAGAGTGCACTTGCCATTTCATCAAACCATTTATTTGCTATATTCATTTATTAATGAAGAATCCTCTCACAATTTAAATGACTTGCAATGTACCAATTTGGGTGGTTTGTTCCCATATATTTTTTAATTCAACAATATCACCTCTAGGGTATGAAAAAAAAGATTCAAGATGATGATATTAAACTGTTTTTTGCATAATGAGATTTGCTTGTCAGTGTTTTCAAAAATTATTTTATTTTTGGATAATATTTCCATAAAATAACTTGCTCAGGTTCACATACGGTAGAGATGCTCACTAACATTACTTTGGCATTCATTTTGTTTTCATTTCAGTTTGCCATTTTGTTTTAGGTACGCATATGCTCAATTTTATGGCAGCAAGTACAATTTATTGAGACATTATAACTGTAATATGTTTGTCATAACTCCATGTTGTGCTCTATGTGGTAATTGGAAAACAAATATCATATAGAGCAGGACTTTTAGTCAAAACCTTCCTTTTGCGGGTTGGAAAGAGTTCTGTGACCTGTGGTGAATGGAAGCATACAGAGTGGCCGTTCTATAGCGCCTTTTGGACTCAGTGTGCATTGTATAGGAAGCAGTGAGTGTGGGGACTAGCAGCAGAACCTCAGCTCATCTTTCTGCCACATATTCCTGTGGATTGTATCTTGGTTTTGCTTCAAATTTCAGTCCTTCAAAATAATTTTCATTCTAGAAATTGTACAAAACCTGAAATAACTTTCTAAATAAAGCATATTAAATATAAGTACAATTTATCAGATCTTTATCATTATAAACTACAGTACTTATTTTTGTTTTTCTGAACTCAACAGATGTAGCAGGGATCATGAAACAAAAACCTTTACAAGCTACTTGTGTGAACAGTAATTCAGTAGAATGTACCTCCATAACTGTAACATTAAGAAATCTTCTATAATTTTATTTACGGTACTAGGATAAAACTATGGAATAAACAAGACCTTAACAAACATTGAAGCAAAGAAGATTCAAATACATGGTAAAAAGGAAGAAAAAAAAGAGATTTTCATAAACTGATGGCAATCTGAGAGCTTTTAAGTAAGCTAAATACTTTTTTTTTTAAAAAACAGAAATGTGATAGATTTATCTGCATCTTGACAAAGCACCTCATATTGGCTTCACAAGAACTTAAGCTGAAGATGGGAGTACTATTATGATATAGAGAAGAATCTGGCTAGAGTCTGAAGGAAGATTTCTAGTGGAGCTCTTTAAATGAGGTGGATCTTACGCAATACCTTAATGAGTGTCAGGTAAAATACAGTGTACCAATGAAGTTTGGTGACATGATTTCATTATTTTTAACACACAAAAGGAGTGGAAGATCTTACGGGATCTTTATGACTTTGTCAACTATGTTAACAGAAATATAAAGAAATAAAGTTAAAAATGCAAAATTCAGAGTCGTACACTTATGAACTAAACAACTTGAATGTATGCACTAAGTACTGGGTTTATGAACTAGAAAAGGCTGAAAATGTTTGATTTGTTTAGCTTTCCCAAATGAAATCTGAGAAGGAATATGATTACTGTCCATACTGGTAAACAAAAACCGTGGAAGAAAGTTCAAACCTAAGACATGAGAACTAACGCATATAACTGGCAATCAATAGCAAAGGTGGAAACCCAGAGGAAAAGTTCTAACCATCAAAACTGAGTTGTTCTGGAATATTAATTCACCCTGAATACTGGAAACAAATCCTGACCAGTGAGATCCATTTATATAATGTCATTTCCTGGGATAGCAGAAGGTGATTGTTTTGTGACCCTGTCCAGATCTATGCTCTTTAGCTTTCTTAGGAAAGGAAAAGACAGCAGAAAGAATATATTTAAAGACACACTAAAAAGACTCATTTTCGAAGGCACCAGACATACATTTTTAGGCATGATTTTTATTTACACTATCTGGCATGATAAATGCTTCTACATCAGGGGTTAAATCCCTCCAAGAAGCTGATTTAGATTAGGATATCAGTTGCTCTTCTCCTGAGTATTACACTCATCTCTTTACAGCTAACTGCTTATCTCTTTTTACATTTGTTCTCTTCATTCAGTCCTACTTTTTTTCTTACTACTTATTGAAATTTACCTAGATCCTGAAATTTTCAAGTGATTTTCATGAAGTTGATTGTGTAAGAAGTAACATAGATCATTCTATCCCAAGAGCAGACCAAAGACAAAGTAATTTTAAATCCAAGCAGTACATAGTTTCTTCCTTATTCCAGTGAGTAAATCATACTAGCAGATTACATTCCCATTTTTTCAGCTTCATAAATTATGGAAGCGCTATTAGGAGAAAATGGCATCAAAAAGGAGACACTAGCATCCTAAGAAACCTACTGTAGACTGTCCCTATTTTCTAATTTTACTTTACCTCAGCAACTATGGCAACCTAAGATTTTGTACAATATAAAGCTAAACAAACCTCACTAGATATTAACCTCTACGAATTACAGAAAACTGGAATATTTTACTTAGTCCAAAACGACAGCATTAAACTGTTGTCAAACTCTATTATTTGCTCATTTTCCCTCTTCATCTCATCATACTAAACCTCTAAAGCCACATAAAGTCAGAAAAACTCTTCCTTACTCTGAACTACTGGCATCAGAGCCTATATGAATCTCTCTAATATGCTGTCCTGTTTCCCCAGTCCAGTTCTTATTATGGGATCTAGAATCTTTCAAGTTTTCTTAAGAGCAGTAATTTAAAACCAAATTTACAACCTCAAGAGATTGCTAGGTCTTTTTCAGCAGGAATGAATTCTGTCTCCAGTTTACATGCTAGCCAGGTGCAGTGGTTGGGATAGTTGTGCTCTCCATAGCTCATTATCCTATTTCACACTATAAAGTATTTGTAGACTCATGACATGGCCTTTGTGTATTCCAGGATACTGAAATGTATCAGTGATTTAGTGTCTACTGGCCTGTTGTTTCGCTGCAAAATATTACCTTGTTGCTGGTCAAAAAGAAGACGTGCTCTATTGTATTTTACCAAAACATTAAAAAATAAGGAATATAAAAACATGTCTATTCATTAGTTTAGCAATACTGCCAGTTGTGCCTGAAAGCCTACTCAAAACAAAAGGCAACAGTATGCCTAACACCACCAAAGTCACACCATCTCCCGAATTCACCGCATTCTATGCAAGCAGGACTGCACACTATCACAGAAAGGAAGAGTGTGTTTTTATTCTTTGCTATATTTATTTTAAATCAATTTAACACAGGTAAATTTGCCATCTTCCAATTTAATGTTCCACTTTCATATAAAAATCTTGTCAAATATTAATAAGTTTATACTACTTAGCAGAAAACAGAGAGCAGAAAACATTAGGAAACTGATTTGACATGAGATGGCGCAACGGAACCAAAATTCTATCCTTAACAATTTTTTATTCACTTTACAAGACGATAGGATAAACTCCTGAGGAAAACATATAACACCATACAATAATTAGTGTTTGGCTTAGAAACGCAGAAAAGGACTTCAGGACTATCAGGTTCAGTCATTTGCTTCTACAGAAATTAAATCCCTTTCTTAAACTTCCATTTTAAGAGAAATTAGGGTGGTGGTTCCCCCCCCCCCCCCCCCCGCCCTTCTGGTTAGTTTCACTGCTGCTCCAGAAAGACAGATGCTTTCCATTGTTCGCTAGGTAGTATGAGAGTATTGATAAATGCTGAGATTTATGGTGACCATGTAACAGTCAGGAAACACTCGGAACTATACTCAATTACTGATTATAAAAACTATTATCTGAGCTTCAATATTTCCTCTCTGTACCTGTTCATAAAATGTGAAGTGGAATTCCAGAGTCTCCAGTCTGCTACATCTCCCGTAGCTCACTGTTGTTTTTTTTTTTTTTTTTGGACTTCCTATTTTACGGACACAAAAGAATGAATTCTTCAAATAATTTTCAGAGTTAAGAACCTGGGTTAATTTTAATTGCTGGGTCTAATAATCTGAAATGTTTATAAGATTATGCAAGGCCTAACAAATACATCAAGAGTTAGTTTTAAATGGTTTATGGCTATTCTTGAAAACAGAAACCTGAAGATTGTGAGGGTTCTCACTGAGAGTTTAGTGTTGTAATTTCTCAGAGTCCACAATTGCGTGGGACTAGAAATGCTCCAAGCTAAGGAATCAATATGCTGGTGATACTAATTTAGATAAATAGATGTTTTTCCAATGGCAAAATATCAGTAAAGAGTCCTAATATGCATTAATCTCCAGCTGGGAAAATATGCACTGGTTTTAGAGAGGAAGAGTGCTTAGTTAGTGCCAGCTCTGTGGGAGTAATTACATGTAGACTATAAAAGAAATAATAATTAAAAGTACACCTGAAATATCCTACTGAGCCATTTCTAGAGGACAGGTCATTTTATGTAAAACTCCATATGACTATTTGGAACTGTACATGTAGAATCATTCTTCCTTCATATTCCCCAGCACTTTTGGAAAAACAAGATAAACCCCATATAAACAAAAAAACGCAAATACATTCTGTATTAGTCTTTGTGCTACTGTAGATTGTATGAAATATTTATAGCATTATTTGTTTTTTGTCTTAGTTGAAAAGATAATTATGTATGTATAGGTCAGAAGCCTAGAACAATATGTATAAATGGTTTCTGACTAGAAATATCTAACACCATTGCTTTAGAAATACTTGAAGTATTTCAATTAGAAAGCAACACAGCTGCTACATGATGTCATTAGTCTTTTGATATTCCTTTATGTCGTGGTTTAACCCCAGCCAGCAACTAAGCACCACGCAGCCGCTCGCTCACTCCCCACCAGTGGGATGGGGGGAGAATCAGAAGGGTAAAAGGGAGAAAACTCGTGGGTTGAGATAAGAACGGTTTAATAACTAAAGTAAAAATAAAAATAGAACAGTAGTAATAATGATAATAACAATAATAATAATAACAAGTAATAATAGTACAATAGTAATACAAAGCAAACGATACACTCTACAATTGCTCACCACCCTCCGACCGATGGCCAGCCCGTCTCCCAAGCAGCGATCGTTGCCCCCCCTCCCCCGGCTAGCTCCCCCAGTTTATATATATACTGAGCATGACGTCACATGGTATGGAATAGCCCCTTGGCCAGTCTGGGCCAGCTGTCCTGGCTGTGCCCCCTCCCAGCTTCTTGTGCACCCGGCAGAGCATGGGCAGTTGAAAAGTCCTTTACCACTGTGAGCGCCACTTAGCAACTACTTAGCAAGAACAAAACGTCAGTGTATCCTCGACATTGTTCTCATCCTAAACCCAAAACACAGCCCCATACCAGCTACCAAGAAGAAAATTAACTCTATCCCAGCTGAAACCAGGACAGTATCCACCCCTTATTCCATAACATTTACGTCATGCCCAGGTCCCACATTATCCAACATATCCTCATTAACGACCACCCCCTTCCTTTCCTTTGATACAATACACGAGTATCATTCCCTCTAGAACATTTGTTGAGTTCATTTAGTTTATGACTCTGGGATTCATCTGTCATAACAGTCTTTCTGGGCAGGAGAGGTAGCGCGTGGTGTTGGATTGTAGCATGCTGAAGCCAGGTCTAGTTCTACCATCTCTGCGCTTTGCTTGGTTTCCTCAGAGCTCATTCTTCATTAGTTTGGGCGATTCTTGCTATATACTGTTGATATGTCATATAGTAATCACAGAAGTGATGACATACAGTATTATACAGCAACAAACATTATATAATTCAGTTCATTGGCTATTTTCACCCAAAATCAAATCTCCTTGAGGTACACATCGGACCTCCCCATCTTCCCGCATCACCCACCAAGTGCACCCAGGTCCTTGAGCAAAAGCAATCCCACGGATGGGTTTACCTTTGCCTAAGGTGGGATTAACCCAGACTCTCTTTCCCATCATATTTTTTATGTGCACTACAGGGACTTTATCCCCTTCCACAGTACGTATAAGTTTTGATTGGGCAGGGCCAGCTCGATTGGCAGATCCCCTGGTGTTGACTACCCAGGTGGCCTTTGCTAAATGTGTATCCCAATGTTTAAATGTTCCACCACCCATTGCTCTCAGTGTAGTCTTTAACAGTCCATTATATCGTTCTATTTTCCCAGAGGCTGGTGCGTGATAGGGGATGTGATATACCCACTCAATTCCATGCTCTTTGGCCCAGGTGTCTATGAGGCTGTTTCGGAAATGAGTTCCGTTATCTGACTCAATTCTTTCTGGGGTGCCATGTCGCCATAGGACTTGCTTTTCAAGGCCCAGGATAGTGTTCCGGGCGGTGGCATGGGGCACAGGATATGTTTCCAGCCATCCAGTGGTTGCTTCCACCATTGTAAGCACATGGCGCTTGCCTTGGCGGGTTTGTGGGAGTGTGATATAATCAATCTGCCAGGCCTCCCCATATTTATATTTCAGCCATCGTCCTCCATGCCAGAGGGGCTTGAACCGCTTGGCTCGCTTGATTGCAGCGCATGTTTCGCATTCATGGATAACCTGTGCAATAGTGTCCATGGTTAAGTCCACCCCTCGATCGCGAGCCCATCTATATGTTGCATCTCTTCCTTGATGGCCTGAGATGTCATGGGCCCACTGAGCTAGGAATAATTCACCCTTATGTTGCCAGTCCAGATCCACCTGAGCCACTTCAATCTTAGCAGCCTGATCCACCTGCTGATTATTTTGATGTTCTTCAGTGGCCTGACTCTTGGGTACATGAGCATCTACGTGGCGTACTTTTACAACCAGGTTCTCTACCCGGCCAGCAATATCTTGCCACAATGTGGCAGCCCAGATGGGTTTGCCTCTGCGCTGCCAATTGCTCTGCTTCCATTGCTGTAACCACCCCCACAGGGCATTTGCCACCATCCATGAGTCAGTATAGAGATAGAGCATTGGCCACTTTTCTCATTTGGCAATATCTAAAGCCAGCTGGACAGCTTTCACCTCTGCAAACTGACTCGATTCACCTTCTCCTTCAGCAGTTTCTGCCACCTGTCGTACAGGACTCCATACAGCAGCTTTCCACCTGCGATGCTTTCCCACAAGACGACAGGACCCATCAGTGAACAGGGCATATTGCTTCTCATTTTCTGATAGTTTATTATACGGTGGGGCCTCCTCAGCACGCGTCACCTCCTCCTCTGGCGATATTCCGAAATCTTTGCCTTCTGGCCAGTCCATGATCACTTCCAAGATTCCTGGGCGACTGGGGTTTCCTATTCGAGCCCGTTGTGTAATGAGTGCAACCCACTTACTCCACGTAGCATCAGTTGCATGATGGGTAGAAGGGACTCTCCCTTTGAACATCCAGCCCAGCACTGGCAGTCGGGGTGCCAGGAGGAGCTGTGCTTCAGTACCAACCACTTCTGAAGCAGCTCGAACTCCTTCATATGCTGCCAATATCTCTTTTTCAGTTGGAGTATAGCAGGCCTCAGATCCTCTGTATCCCCGACTCCAGAACCCCAGGGGTCGACCTCGAGTCTCCCCTGGTGCTTTCTGCCAGAGGCTCCAGGTAGGGCCGTTCTCCCCAGCTGCAGTGTAGAGCACATTTTTAATATCTTGTCCTGCCCGGACTGGCTGAAGGGCAACTGCATGAACTATCTCCCGTTTAATTTGTTCAAAGGCTTGTCGCTGCTCAGGGCCCCATTTGAAATCGTTCTTCTTGCGGGTCACTTGATAGAGAGGGCTTACTATGAGACTGTAATGTGGAATATGCATTCTCCAAAAACCCACAACGCCCAAGAAAGCTTGTGCTTCCTTTTTGCTGGTTGGTGGGGACATGGCTGTGATTTTGTTGATTACATCCATTGGGATCTGACGACGCCCATCTTGCCATTTTATTCCTAAAAACTGGATCTCCTGTGCAGGTCCCTTGACCTTACTTTGTTTTATAGCAAAGCCAGCTTCCAGAAGAATTTGGACTATTTTCTTCCCTTTCTCAAAAACTTCTGCTGCTGTGTTGCCCCACACAATGATGTCATCAATGTACTGCAGGTGTTCCGGAGCCCCACCCTGTTCCAATGCAGTCTGGATCAGTCCATGGCAAATGGTGGGGCTGTGTTTCCACCCCTGAGGCAGTCGATTCCAGGTGTACTGGACGCCCCTCCAAGTGAAAGCAAACTGTGGCCTGCACTCTGCTGCCAAAGGGATTGAGAAAAATGCATTAGCGATGTCAATGGTGGCATACCACTTGGCTGCCTTTGACTCCAGTTCGTATTGAAGTTCTAACATGTCCGGCACGGCAGCGCTCAGTGGCGGCGTGACTTCGTTCAGGCCCCGATAGTCTACTGTTAGTCTCCACTCTCCATTAGACTTTCGCACTGGCCATATGGAACTGTTAAAAGGTGAGCGAGTCTTGCTGATCACTCCTTGGCTCTCCAGCTGACGAATCAGCTTATGGATGGGAATCAGGGAGTCTCTGTTGGTGCGATATTGCCGCCGGTGCACTGTTGTGGTAGCAGTTGGTACCTGTTGTTCTTTGACCCTCAGCAACCCCACAACAGAAGGGTCCTCCGAAAGACCAGGCAGGGTAGACAGCTGTTTAATTTCCTCTGTCTCCAATGCGGCTATGCCAAAAGCCCACCGGTACCCTTTTGGGTCCTTGAAATACCCTCTCCTAAGGTAGTCTATACCAAGGATGCACGGTGCCTCTGGGCCAGTCACAATGGGGTGCTTCTGCCACTCATTCCCTGTTAGGCTCACTTCGGCCTCCAATACAGTCAGCTCTTGGGATCCCCCTGTCACTCCAGAAATACAGATGGGTTCTGCCCCTTTACAGCTTGATGGCATGAGGGTACACTGTGCACCGGTGTCTACTAAAGCCTTATATTCCTGTGGGGCTGATGTGCCAGGCCATCGAACCCACACAGTCCAGTACACCCGATTGTCCCTCTCCTCCACCTGGCTGGAGGCAGGGCCCCTCTAGTCCTGGTCATAGCACACGTTACTCACTTCTTGTAAATGCGAGTCAAAAATCCCTTTATTAGGATCGGAAACAGAATCAGCCCTTCTACCCTGTCTGAGGAACTGCTCGCTGGAAACTGGAGCCGCAACTCTCCTGGGAGAACCACCTTTTGTAGTTGTTTTTCCTTGCAACTCACGTACCCGTGCCTCTAGGGTCGAGGTAGATTCTCCATCCCACTTCCTCATGTCCTCTCCATGGTCACGCAGATAAAACCACAGGGTGCCTCGTGGTGTGTATCCACTGTATCTTCTCTCTTGAACAGAGGGACGCTTACTCCTAATGGCTGAGATACTGCTTCGTACAGGTGAGGAGTAGGATATATCCTCTTCGAGTTGCTGGACCTTCTGGGACAGTTTCTCCACGGCCGATACGCAGGCCTGTAGGGAGGAAGAGAGACTTTCTTCGTATTGTCGGAGCTGGCCAGCCATTTCGTCCACTGTTGGTCCCTCTTCATCTTTCCAGGTCATTATTGCCAATGAGTTTGCATGTGATGATGGTGCGCTCCGTACCAACTTCCGCCACATGGGTCGTGTGCATTGGACTTCGTCTGGATCTTTGGATAACTGCTCATTGTCCAGGTCATTATAAATCACTTCCAGCACAGCTAATTCCCTCAGGTACTGGATACCTCTCTCCATGGTGGTCCACTTGCCTGGGTGACATATAACATCTTCCTTGAAGGGATATCTTTCCTTCACACCTGACAGGAGTCGCCTCCAGAGGCTAAGGGCTTTTGCCCCTTTTCCAATAGCTTTGTCAATACCCCCTTCCCTAGACAGGGATCCCAGCTGCTTGGCTTCCCTACCCTCTAATTCCAGGCTACTGGCCCCATTATCCCAGCATCGGAGCAGCCAGGTGATGATGTGCTCACCTGGACGACGACCGAAATCTTTTCGCATATCTCGCAGCTCACTCAGGGAGAGGGATCGGGTGGTTACCATCTCATTTATGGGTTCTGCCTCTTCCTCCTCCTGTTCTCTTGATGGCCCTGGCTCATCATCAGCCCTTACTAAACGAGCTGATTTCCTTGTGTATTTTTTCTTCTGTATAGGGGCAAGTGATACTGGCACGGATTGGTTCTCTGGTCCAGCCGCAGTGCCTATCATGGGGGCTGGCACAGCCACGGGGGCCGGCGCAGGGGCTGGCACAGCCGCAGTGCCTGTGGCAGGGGCCGGCACAGCCATGGGGGCCGTCATTCTGTCATCCGATCCAGAGACCTTCTCTTTCCCTTGAGGGTACTGAATAGTATTGAATAGGGCTCGGTAGGCATGGGCCAGGCCCCAGCACGTTGCAGTGATCTGTGTCTCTCTGGAGTTGCCAGGGTGACAACATACATTTTCCAAATACTTTACTAGTTTTTCAGGATTCTGCACTTGTTCGGGGGTGAAGTTCCAAAACACTGGAGGTGCCCATTGTCCTAGGTACTTGCCCATACTCTCCCACACACCCTGCCACTCATAACTATCCAGCCTTTGAGGAGATCTCTGGATGATATTCTTAAGCTGCTTATTAACCTTAGATAAAACTGAAACAAAATTCCCAAGAACTATCAACGGATATATCTTAACTACCCAAGGATGCTCAAGATAATGAAAAATTGTTGTAATGAAGGAGAACACATCATAGAAGAAAGTAACAAAGGTGCCATCCTGTATTTCCTCCATAAAAAAACTCTCAGAAGAGGAGGTATAATTGCTAATTGTCTCCATGAGGTGGTACCCGAAGTACAGTAATGGCTTCACTACAGAACCCAAATACCAGATAGCGCTCAAGGCCAGTGTTTTAATAACCAGTCTTCCAGGCAACACATCACTCATTATGGCAAAGCACAGCAAAAACAAGAGCATGGTGCAGATCAGGTAGACTAGTACCGAGAATGGATGAATAAATATTACAACCGATAACTGTTAACAGAATGAAATTTCTTAATACACTCTAGTTAATCTGTTATTATCTCAAACCCTTCGAGCCCCACGTTGGGCGCCAAAAAGGACTGTCGTGGTTTAACCCCAGCCAGCAACTAAGCACCACGCAGCCGCTCGCTCACTCCCCACCAGTGGGATGGGGGGAGAATCAGAAGGGTAAAAGGGAGAAAACTCGTGGGTTGAGATAAGAACGGTTTAATAACTAAAGTAAAAATAAAAATAGAACAGTAGTAATAATGATAATAACAATAATAATAATAACAAGTAATAATAGTACAATAGTAATACAAAGCAAACGATACACTCTACAATTGCTCACCACCCTCCGACCGATGGCCAGCCCGTCTCCCAAGCAGCGATCGTTGCCCCCCCTCCCCCGGCTAGCTCCCCCAGTTTATATATATACTGAGCATGACGTCACATGGTATGGAATAGCCCCTTGGCCAGTCTGGGCCAGCTGTCCTGGCTGTGCCCCCTCCCAGCTTCTTGTGCACCCGGCAGAGCATGGGCAGTTGAAAAGTCCTTTACCACTGTGAGCGCCACTTAGCAACTACTTAGCAAGAACAAAACGTCAGTGTATCCTCGACATTGTTCTCATCCTAAACCCAAAACACAGCCCCATACCAGCTACCAAGAAGAAAATTAACTCTATCCCAGCTGAAACCAGGACACTTTACTTACAGTTAAATGTTTCAGTTATAATACCTGAGTGATGGCACTACCAGTATTTACTCGAAATACTGGAGCAACCCTGCAGTAGTATAAATAATAGGTATTCATCCACTCATTATATGCATGAAATTGAAATATATGAGAAATTTCAGCCCTTGAACACAGAACAGAAGAATTCTGTGAAATATTTACAAAACACAAGGACATTTTAGTAACTAGAGAAATAGTACCATCCCTAATTACCTCTTATATTGTTCTTTTCATTCAAGAATTTCATGGCTTCATTAATAATAGGGTCATGTTGCACAACACTCACTCTGTGGTCATTAACTTCTAGAAGAAAAGTTTGAGGCATTCATGCTACCTGTTACAAAAATACCACAAAAATGTGCTCAGGTTTTTTCTACTTTCCTTTCTGCTAAGTTAGGAGGACATTTTGATCTGGCTATTAACCAGATGAACCAAAAGTAAGCACTTCTAAAAACTACAGGTATAAAAATAAAGCACCATAAAAACTCTGAAGAATATATAATACTAATTTTGATCGTTATTTACCGAATTACTAAGGGCATGTCTATGTGATACCATAGACTACTGTGTTCAAACATTCTAAAGTCAGCTCTCTCAGAGCTGGTATATCTACGTGGCAGAGTGCATGCTCTCTATGGTCACTAGCTTTCATGTCTTATCGCTTTAGCCTAGCACTGTATGGAGGCTAATTAGTGTTGCCTCTTAGAGAGGGAAATTCACCTGCAATAAGGCTGCAGTCTGTTGCTGCAGCTATACTGCTTCCAGCTCCAGAAGCAGCTCCTTGCAGCACTGAGGCTCTGCAGTGTTCCACTGTACCCTATGTCTTGGTCTCTGCACCAAACCCAAAATTTTCCGAAGAACTTAGTCACACTGAAAGCAAGTGCAATTTAAGCTGCTAAACAACGTTGGCAGTTTCAAAGATTTTTTCCCAAGATATAATGGCTATGGTTTTTACTAAGAATACCCTTAGATTTAGTCAGCTAGCTAGGTGTCTTAATGCTAGAGTTTCTAGCACCCAATCGTTCAGCAGCTGATGACTATTATTGATAAGTAATACTTCTACTTTTAAAATTCCGTTTTGTTGTTAAAATGACACTAAATATAACGGTTGCATTAATCTGAGCTAATTTATTCCCTTTCAAAAAAGTGCAAAGGAAGAACTGCTACCTATTAGTTAAACCTTCTCATTCACTCCAGCAACATCCAGTGGAAGACGTCATTTCATGTGATACAAATTACTGTAAAATTACAAGTTATGAACAAAAAAAGGAGTCTCTGATTTTCAACATCTGTTTTTCTTTTGACTAACGCATATTTGAAGACTAATATCTAATTATTAAACTGACTATAAGGAGTATTTCAAAGTAGTCTGTGCTGGTTTAAATTGCCTTTCCTGAATTAGAGACAGGTATTCACTTCCTAGTCAGGTTCCAACAGTAGGGAGTATTAAAATAATTTTATTTCAGCACAAAATGTTATATTTTTGAAGCACTCTGTGCAGCCGCTAATTACACAGAGAACTCTAACTGAGATCAGTGGTAGTTTTGAATGAGCTTGATCAAACTTTATTTATTTATTTATTGAGCCGATACGAGAAACAGAGACCGTAGCTCAAGTATTGGAGTACTTGAATGCCACCGTACAAATAATAAATAAGTATATAGACCAATATACGCTAGAGCTCTAATATTCTACTGTTTTATTTGCTTCATGTCTTGCATTTTAGCTACTAAATATCTGATATCCCTGTCTCCATTTTATAGCTGATGCTGAAATGTCTTTCTATACAGCGGCACAGC
The DNA here is from genome assembly GCF_965183815.1 of Platalea leucorodia. Classification (NCBI taxonomy): domain Eukaryota; kingdom Metazoa; phylum Chordata; class Aves; order Pelecaniformes; family Threskiornithidae; genus Platalea; species Platalea leucorodia. The sequence goes on along the minus strand of NC_138828.1, from coordinate 49,034,296 downwards.
AAGGAAATCCTTTCTAAACCAGTAACAAATGTTTGTCTTTTACAGAGAAAGAAAGAAAATTGGAAGACAAGGCACCAAAAAGAGACTGCTAGATAACCACATATGTAAGCAAACTGAAAAGTATATCTAATAACTACAGCTCTGTTTTTGAAGGTAGAAAAGTTCCATGTGCAAATTGAGACATATATCTATGTTAGCAATGTTTCCTTTTGCTGCAAGCTTTACAATAAAAAAATCACTTGCAAGAAAAAAATAATCTTCCTCTATGATGTGTGTGCACTTAAATGATCAGATTCATCAAAATATTTCACTTCAGCAAATGCAGAACTGAATCCAACATTAACTAAGATTTTTAAAGACAGTTTTACAGAATTGTATACTGTATCTGTGCTTAGACAGTTGAGGCCCAAAACATTGCAATGTCTCAATCTGTCTCATATATTTTTTGTTTTTAATTCTTGCTTTTCCTGGCAGCTTGAATATACATCATAGGCCTCAATCAAAGAAGAAAGTGGCACAGTGTACTATTTCAACCTACTGGGTAGGTTGTATAACAAAGGTACAGTGTTAAGAACAAATTATAGAACAAAATTTTGAAAATACAAAAAAAAAAAGCCGTCATCTATTCCACAGAGACAATTAAGTTGAAGTCCATACCATACATGCAGCTGAATTTTTGTATAGGTCATTCATATGTACATTTCTATAATTGGGCAAATACTGCAAAATTTATATTAATAGTCTTAATTTTAAACAGTTGCTTAAACTACATAATTTTTTAAAATTTTACATAATAGCCATGGAAACTGATTTCTCATTTTAATAAAATAAGTAATATATGCATAGATGCTTGATAATATTCTATGTCCTTCTTAAATTCAATGAAGGGTGAGAAACTGTTTACATATGTTGAATCAGGACAATTGCAATCCAGTCCAGAATGAAAGCTCAGTATTTTGGAGACAAATGTGAATGAGATACAAACCAAGAATTATTTGCACAAATACTTTAAAAAATTATTGAAAATAATTAGTGCATGCAAGAAAATTCAGATCCTCTTAACCATGCTGTGGACATTAATGATGAAATTAAGACAGATCACTGTAAATTATTCAGCCAGCTACACATAGAACTTGATCATTATTTCTTGTATGAGAAAAAGCAAAAAATTATTTCCTAGAGTTTTCAGATGAGAGTTTTCAAGCTATTTCTTGGGTTTTATTTTATAAATATGGTGCTGGATCACACACCTTTAATGTGCAATAGATGCATACAGAATCACTTATTATGGCTTCATAAGGAATGAAAGGAATGGAACTCACAGTTTATTCACTGACTGAGATCAGCTGTGAGTTCTTCCAGCCAAGTACAAAATAATTTTCAATATGTGTTACCACATAGGGTATTCAGATTCTTTCCCTCTTGTTGATGAACTCAGGTTTAAAAAATACACTGAACAATCTTTTCCTGTAAGTGGGAACTTATTTAAGGATGCGACCCATGAGATTTAGGAGAACTTTCATCTCATAATTTTCTATTATGAGATTATCAAAATTATCAGATAATAATTCAAAAATACCCTATGCATCTAGCATATGGTACATATCCCCTAAGGGCAACAAATGCAGGCATATATTTCAAATGCAAGACATTCCCTTTCATACAAAATCTTCAGATTGTAGTCATTTCATGTAATCTATCACCTCTGTCACAGTTTTCTCTGGATTTCAAACCTTTCCAACTTACTCTTCTTACTACAGACTGTATGATTTACGAGTACTGATAGCTAGAGAGACAGCTGTGAGATTAGCAACATAACCTAGCCCACATCACCTCAGGAGCAGTTTCTCCTGAAACGTAGAGTTATACTGAAACGGAATCAAAACACATTCCGACATGCACTTTTAAACTAACTTGCTTATTCACTAAGACAAATACAGACATGAAACAGCTCTAATGACCTTTTCCTAAAATTTAAATATATGTATAAATAAAAAAAGATTAAATTTACTAATTTAGTATTGTCGTTTACTCTGAATGCAGTTTATTATATACATTCCTAAATATTATCACATAATATTTTAAATTGGAAATACAAGTATATTTCTAACAGTGAATTACATTAATCATTAAATACATCATTAGATTTAAAACAATTATCATGTAGAGGAAATCTAAAACATTCTTCTGAAAAGCTTTATGAGAGCCAAGGAAGTGGTAAATTTCAAAAAGTGATGAAGCATGATATTACGTGTGTTCTCCTGAGACGGTACTAGGTTTCAAAGCCAGCACATTATAAAACAAAATACAAAACCGCCTCTTTTACAAGCAGGTGAGAAATGGTCTTTTTTAAGTAAAATGTGAATTTCTAAGGGTAATCACAAAACTGATTTAACATCCAACTTATATTTTTATATATATTTTGGCTATGAATACAAATATACACAAATTTATTATATATTATATATATTATATTATATATGTATATTATATATGCATATACGTATGTAAAATTCCAATAATTCTTTTTAATATAACTGCTTACTTAAAATTCAGCACAGAGTTTGAGTGATCCTGTCACAGCTGTTCTTTATGATAAATACTGCAGTGCCTGTGCAGCTGGATTGTAGCGATGCTGTACAGTTAAGGAATGAAGATGTCTCTCTGTATTCTGTTTTTTTCTTTATCTCTAGAACCAGTCGGAAACCTTTCCAAGTCTCTCTTTTTTCTGCCAGAGTATGGTTTCCAAAATCAAATCTTTCACAGGAAAGCATTATTTTGAGTAATTTCCTTTAATCCTTATTAAGCGTGAATGCAATCAAGGTGAAATATTTTGGGAAGGAACTGATCCAAATCAGAATGTCTCATCTGTTGAACATTTTAAAGTTAGTCTGTATGGCCTCAACCACTATCATATGCTATTTGCAATTCAGACACCATATATCCCCCGTAACCGAAATGCATCACACAGACTAGCTCTGCCAGAACTCATGAGCCTGGAAAATCTAAGTCTGGAGTCTGCTTGACACGTACCTAGAAGTTCACATGTGGTATGGAGAAAGTAATCTGGCAACAATTAATTCATTATCTCTTCTAATACAAAGATTAGGGGATATTAAACGAAGCTAGGGGGTGACAGGCTCAAAACAAATAAGGAGGGTGTATCTTCTCACACAAATAATTAAGCCATGAATGAATTAGACCCATTCAGGGAAAAGTGGATGGCAGTGGATTTGGAAGTGGATTCATACATCTACGTGGAAGTAGGCTGGGAGCTATCAATATATACTTGCCTTGTTTCCATACTATTCCCTAGGTATTCATAATTGATCAAACACAATATTGTGCAAGACAGAGCTTTGATCTGATCTCAGTACTGTAAGTTTTTCATGTGTTTATGCTGTACCTCAGTTTTTCCTATAGCTAAACAGCAAAGATATACACAGTCCTACTGGTATCATGACAGAATGCAAGAACATTTTTTGCTGAACCACTCTGTAGCTTTATTATAGCTGTATTTTCAGATGAAGCATTGGAATAGAGTTAAACATCAGATTTGGCTTAAACTACATACTCCAAATTCAATTTTTTCATGACCTCTAAAATCAAACATAACCCAGTGCAAAGCTTCCAATTTGTATTTCTGATTTCTTAGGTATATAAGCTTTATGTGGTAGTCCACAAATGTCCAAATAACCTTATTATGGTTATACTGTTCTATTTCCTTCATCTGCACATTATCCATGGAGAAAGGTACAAGAAAATTGTGAAACAGAGTATGATTACAATAATATTTTTTTTAAAAAATCTGTTTTTCTTTTTTTTTTTTTTTTTATTATTGTACTAACAGTTCCAGGCAAGGGAGGATATAATCATATCTCATTATATTGTCTCAGGCATTTCATTGTAAACCAAACTGCCTCAATATATATTTAACAATGTAAGACTTCATAAAGTATTAGGTATAAAAGAGATGAGTGATTACGTTCAATTTTATTTATCATTAAGAGGAAGTTTATGATTTATTCATCCTTGTTACTTCTTCCTGTACATAACTATATATTCATTTTAAAAGGAAAGATCACTGACTAAGCGCAGTCTTAAGTTGATATGTCACCTAAGGATACACAGAATTAAAGACTAATTAAAATCAGCAAAACCCTAGATTCCAATGTTCTAGACCCACTGCATTTAATTCAGAAGATTCTGTGTCAAATAAGCACAAATAATGACATGAGCAGTCCACAGAAATAAAAAATTACTATGGGGAATATGCAGAGTGACAATAACCAATATATATGTCTTGTAATCAGTTTTGGTACTATCAATACAGCATGTTCACATTTCAAGAGATGTAAAACATCAAATGTGTCTATTGGTTTTCATGAATGTTACCATTTACCTTAGCTCTTTTGAAAATTGTTACTTACGCTACCTCAAATAAATTATTTTGAAGTTTCTTAAAAATACTTGCTAGCTCTGAAGATTGCAGAAATATCTAAATATTTAATTAATGAAATTATTTATTCAGTAATCATAAACAAATCAGAACAAACACACCACCTCATTAAGAATTTGCTTTTGTTAATCTGTATTTTTTGTTTTGTATTATTATTGAACTTTCTCTTCCTGAAAAATGGTATCATGGGGCACTAACTCTTCACTTAATTTTTTTTTTTATAAGTCTTTTAAGTTTGCTTCTGATGTAAAGCTATTGAAGTCCATCATAAAATCCTGTTGATAACCTATGTAGTACCTCATTAGGCCATACTATTCCTTGACTCCCAAGAAGAGCAACATAAAGGGGATATACTGTTTTACAGTGCCTCTCTGAATGAGACCTTTAGTGTGAAATAAAACAAAGATATATATTTTTCAAACTTGGCAAGTATTTGAAGGCACTGATATGAATGAAAACACAAATGTACAGCACCTTAAGGGACTGTGGATCAAAACCCTCTTGGGGTTTGCCCTGAAGTTCTATGACCAGCCAACTCTTTTAGTTGATCTTTTCAAATATTGGAAGAATTTTTTCAACCATCTAAAAAAATCCTAACTTCAGAAGATCTGTAAAGACAATGTTATGTCTTCAAGTAATGAAAGAAGTTTGAAATGGTTTCATCTAACAAAGTGGGTACTTTTTGTAATATTTTTATTAAAAAAAAAAAAAAATCTATAACACATGCCTGTTGAGAACTCTTATAATCTTTGCTATGTACAAGATTCATAAATACCACTGCTTACATTTATAGAGACAATGCCACCACAATACATTTAGATTAAACTTTTTTTTTAGATTAAAGTGCTTTAAAGCTAAAATACCATTAAAAATAATCCACTTTACTTATAAAGGTATATGTGGCTCTGAACAGTCTGAATAGCAGAGATCTAAATATAAGGAGTGAAAGAGAATTAAATAAAATTCAGAACAAGTTAATTTCACAAGAAAAGAGGTGCCAGCGTGATTAATTTGCTTTGTTCATACAGCACTAAGAATATATATAATAGAAACCTTGTTTGCAAATGTTTACTCTATCAAAAACATCATTAGACTAGACTTCCTAGGCAGCATGCAGAGTAAACAAATGCATACATAGTCTGCAGGTGTTGATTGGACATCTCAGTTCAAAATGAAAATAACACAAACATTGCTACATCTAAATTGCCCCCTTTATACTCTAGAACTAGAGTTAATGAATTCCAGAGGGACAAAGAAATACAGAAAATTTAAGATCCATTGAAAAATACAGGCTGAAAAGCAAAGGAAAAGAAAAAAATAGGCACTACCTGAGCTTATATAAATTTTGGGTTTTGTCTCAGCCTGTAACGATGAAGTTTCCCAAGGTATTTGCTGTAAGTACAAACTTAAACTAGCTTTTACAGAACACTATATGCAAATAAATAATCAGATTTACTGCCCCAGCTACAAGCTCAATATTCCTTAATGCTGAACAAGTCCACTTACGTGGCTTGCAGAAACTTTTCATAATATAAATAGACAGAAATCAAAACCATATTTTGTTTGGTGAATTAAAGAAGATATTATTGATGATTAAACCCCTTTGATTCTTATCAAAGTATAATGCTGAGAACAGAATACTTTTCTCCATCTTTGGCAAGATAACCTCCTCTACGTAGAGATGGGTTCCTTCTCACGTTGCTATTATGTAGCTGTCTGGAGACTATTTCATACTATGTTGCTCTGACATTTTGCTCTCGTTCAAAATAAAACACACCTGCATGATTCCTGGGAGAATTATGCCCATTGGCATTTTTCAGTGACTGAAAGTTTAGGCATGTTTCTTTAAAACATTGATCATAGTTGTATTACATTCACAGTTCCATTTGCTAATATGTTAAATAGATCATTATGTGTCTTAGTTTAACAATCAGCTAGTTCAACAGTGTCAGAAAGTCAGGAAAAAAAAGTCCTATTGTAGTCTTTTCTGACAGTTTTCAAATAGCAACCATTCTGAACATTGGAAATGACTACTATTAACATGCTTTACAGACACACATTGAAGCACACAAAAACTACAGTAACCTTTCTAAACACCATAAAATCTCAAAAATCTAAAAGAGATTTCTAGAGCTGAAAATGTGTGAATGTGATTATTGTTAGCTCATGAAACTAACAGAGGAAACAACTGTGTGCCAGGAAATCTGCAGCTAATGTTCTCACTCTTTTTTTAGGATTCAGAAAACAGTCAAATCCTAGCTTTGTGGGCAGAATAGTAATGCCTCATCTACTACTGAATGAAGTAGCTGAGAGTCAAATATGTTTTGTATTAAGTAGTTTTTAGCCACAGTCAGGATATTTCATGTGAAAGGCAATGCCTCCAGTGAACAAAAAAGGTTTCCAAGTTTTAACCTGATTCCTTCTCAGTCTTAACCTTTATGCTTTGGTATCTTCATCTGTTGTAACTCAAAGCAATGTATTTCTTTGTCTGACTGTTCTATTCCAAATAGGATATATATCCAGCATTTTTAGTACCAACTTACATATCATGAAAATTTGCATGTTTTATGCTGTTCTTTAATATTCGAATAATATCTGTATAACATCTGTAGCTACTGGACAGTTTTTCAATTTTCTTCTCTGGATATGACAGAATCTAATTTTCAAATGCAGGCTGTGCCATGACTAACTGTCTTTTAGCATTTTACCACTACAGTATTACCATTACTGTAATGAATACTTAAGAAATGAAGACCTTTCCTCTTTACTATCATTTTTAGTTGTGATTGGAGTGTTAATGCTGAAATAATCTGAAGGGTAGGGTTATGCCTTTTTACACATTTCAACTCCACTTTTGGGTCCATGTTATTATGTCAGCTGTCACAGTGGCATCTGAAAACTTTCCTGTTACTGTGGAAGTCAAGTTTTATACTGATTTTAACACGTACTTCTCACACGGACACTGAAAAGTCTGAATTGAGTCTCAATTTGTCCAGTTTTCTGCCTCTGACAGTGGATATTAACTGATGCATATAGAAATATGTGTACAGTGATTCTTCCTTGATATGCCTTTCAAGCTTCTGCCAGTGCCTAGCACATGGATTCCTGACCTAGAAATTAGACTAATCCCTTTTTGAGCTCAGCTATGGTTTTGGCCTCCATAACATCATCTGGCAGTGTGTACTACAATTTAATTATGTCATAATATCTTAACCACAGATGCTATTCCTTTGGCTTAAAATTTCATTAGTTTCATTATCTGTCTGTCCGCTTTAAAAAAATGCAAACAAAATATATCAGAATGTGTGGATTTGTTTAATAAAAAGGTACACTCATGTTGTGCCTAACAAAATTTACATTAACCTCATACATCACTCTGTCCTTTTCTTCTTCTAACCTTACCGTTGCACAATTGTGGTCATGGATGGCCTATGGTACAGAAATTAAAAAAAAAAAAAAATCAACAGAATTAGAAATCATTAGAAGTGATCTCATAGCTGTACTAGAAATACAAAAGAACAGAGATGAGGAAGCGACTCAGTCTTGTCTGTACTGAAGATAAAAAAAAAACACTGCCACCATTCTGAGGCATTACTCTGAATAGGACTGAGCGTTTGTATTCCTGAAAGGGGTAAAAAGCAATAACACTATCCCCGATGACCAATACAAGCTTATTCCCAATATTATGCTGGGTATGAAGGTGGACGTGGCTAAAGAACCAATCTTCATTTCTTCAATATGATCTCTGTAACTCTGTTATTTAATATACAGAGATATAATGACTGAGCAGGCTCCCAAAAGAGTCATAGAACAAGCAACATTATATAGTGTACGCAGTGTATGAAACCGTGTTTCCTTGTTGTGCGAAACACTCTGTAATGAAAATGAAAACTGTCGATGTTAAGACTCACTGACCACAACAAACTGGTATAAAATCACTCCCTGGACTCAAAATGAAGTCTAGAATTAAACTCAGCAGTCAAAGAAAACTGGAAAGGAATTTCTCAGGAAAAGACCATTCCTGCACTTTTGGAGAAGCCTAATTAAAATGTGCATGCACAGCAAGTACTGTCTTTTTACAGCTGTTTGCAGCCCTCTACAGAACCTCTACTTAGGAGGCAGGCTTTAGCATGTCTCATGTCTTATAAAGCAATTTCTCATTCAATTTTGTATCTTTCACTTTCATTTGAGTACTTGATGCATAAAAAGTAGAGAAATTAGAAAGTACAGCAAGCAGTGTATGTGTATATAGACGCTTCAATGACTTCTGTCCCAAGAACAAATGGCAACCTAACATGGCAATTCACAACACTAAGGTGAATAACAAAGACTTTCTAAATTTCTATCAAAGTGAAAACTAAACAACTATGCCATCCAATCTGGTCAGTGAAATCCAATTTCTACTCAAACAGTAACACTGAACTGTGTTCAATCTGAATCAATATTAAAATGTAAAAGGTACTAGCACTTCAAGAATAAAGTGAAGATCTTGACATAAGGAAACTAAGGCAACTTTTATCTATATTCAAGAAATTGGAAGAAATCAGCAAAGTCACTTCAAACCAATATGAAAACACACATAAAAATGTCAAATACACATTCTGAGCTCTTCGTCCCACAGCAGAAACTTCTTCCAAAATAAAAACGTGATTTTTTTTCTTCCTTCCTACTGAAAACATGCACAATCTATGGTTACAATTTAATTATTATTACTCGTGAATGAATTTCAATTTCTAAACATCAACCAAATATTATTTTGCATGACAGATATAATTATGACTGAAAATTACAAAGGAGTAAAAAAATTTGCAGAGCCTAACAATATTTTTTTTGCAATACGAAGGATTCTAGTGTAAGTAGGAAAAGCAGAATCTGGGACCTTATGCCAGTTTGCATACTTAACTGTTTAGGTACCAGACTGTTGCCCCAGCACAAAGAAAAAAAAAAAAAACCTCCAAAAAGTTATATTAATGCTTAACTGTTCACACTTCTGGGGAAAAAAAAAAAAAGAAAAAAAGACATTTTAGGAGAGTTGCATACCACAGTCAATGGGATAGTGTAAGATACCTAAGAGACTTCAGAAAATATTAGACTTTCATAATTTAATTGCTCTTTAACTATTCTTATTAAGATTGTTTGGGACTGACTTGAAAATTTCAAAACCATTTTTCATAAGAAACACCACATTTTGTGTAACTCCTCATAATTTCAATAGTTCTGGTTGCAAATACAGGTATGGTGGAAAATACTAAACATTTTTCATGGCAGTAGCTGTTTGTGCAGTTTTACAAATAATAAAATGATTTTGCTTTTTAATACTAAAATAAAAAGTCCTAAAGCAAAAGTCTGAACTATAATGTAAAAGTTAAGACTGGCTTCCCTAGTTTCATAACATTAAGGTGAAATTGAGTCCCACTAAGGAGTTTGCCATAGACACAGGATTTTATCTTAATTTTGCTAACAAGAAATATGTTTATCAAGTCATCAATGAACTAATTTCAGCATAATAGCCCAAGACTTTGATTTTCACTCACAGATTCTGTTCCTCTTTATAAAGAAATATACCTTATTTTCTCTGGGACACTGTGGTGGGTTGACCTTGGCTGGACGCCAGGTGCCCACTAAAGCTGCTCTATCACTCCCCCTCCTCAGCTGGACAGGGGAGAGAAAATACAACGAAAGGCTCGTGAGTCAAGATAAGGGCAGGGGGAGATCACTCACCAATTACTCTCACAGGCAAAACAGGCTCAGCTTGGGGAAATCAGTTTAATTTCTTGCTAATCAAATCAGAGTAAGGTAATGAGAAAATAAAAACTAAATCTTAAAACACCTTCCCTCCACCCTTCCTTTCTTCCCAGGCTTAACTTCACTCCCAGTTTTCTCTACCTCCTCCCACGCCAGCAGCGCAGCGGGATGGGGAATGGGGGTTGTGGTCAGTTCATCACACATTGTCTCTGCTGCTCCTTCCTCCTCAGGGGCGGACTCCTCACACCCTTCCCCTGCTCCAGCATGAGGTCCCTCCCACTGGAGACAGCCCTCCACAAACTTCTCCATCCTTCCTACAGGCTGCAGTTCTTCACTAACTGCTGCAGCATGGGTCCCTTCCACGGGGTGCAGTCCTTCAGGAGCAGACTGCTCCAGCGTGGGTCCCCCGCAGGGTCACAAGTCCTGCCAGCAAACCTGCTCCAGCACAGGCCTCCCATGGGGTCACCAGCTTCCTTCGGGCATCCATCTGCTCTGGCATGGGGTCCTTCATGGGCTGCAGGTGGATATCTGCTCCACCATTAACCTCCATGAGCTGCAGGGGGACAGCCTGCCTCACCATGGTCTTCACCAGGGGCTGCAGGGGAATCTCTGCTCTGGCACCTGGAGCACCTCCTCCCCCTCCTTCTTCACTGACCTTTGTTTCTGCAGGGCTGTTTCTCTCACATATTCTCACTCTATCCAGCTGCAGTTGTGCAGGTTTTTTTCCCTTCTTAAATATCTTATCCCAGAGGTGCTACTACTGTTGCTGATTGGCTCGGCCTTGGCCAGTGGCGAGTCTTGTCTTGGAGCCGGCTGGCGTTGGCTCTTATCGGACACAGGGGAAGATTCTAGCAGCTTCTCACAAAAGCCACCCCTGTAGCCTCCCGCTACCAAAACCTTGCAATGCAAACCCAACACAAATACTAACAGCAACAGACTAAAGACAATTCTGAGATGAAATAGTTGCAGGCGAGATGCTCCTACTCCACAATAAAGATGTCATAAACTATAAAAGGCTACCATGTCTTTCCTTAAAGATGTTATATAAGGTCTGCCTAATTTTAGGTGGTATACAGTTTTGAGGGAATTAAACATACAGAATTATACCATAAATTACTAACAACTTAACTACCAGCAATTACTAACACAATTTTTATGTTTCTGGCTTCTCTTGCCAAAACCATAGACTGACTTCTGCTACACTCAGGCTATCCTTGTTGTTCTTTCTGATAGAAATGAAGCTGACAGCACTACATATGTTGTAATTTATTGATTGAAATCCAATAAATTAGCTTGTTATCGTGCTTATGAGTGATTACAAAAAGCTAAATAAGATGTAACTATTTAGCACAGTCTTTCAGCTGATCACTATACTGCTTTGCTTGCTTCTTGTACATGCTACAAATGAAAAACAAATCAGCATTTTTTTTTTAAGGCCTTCTATGGTGAACCCAAAAATGTCTCTTTGCATATTGTATACCTCATGGCTATATTTGCCAAAATGCTCAGTATGCAGCCTTTTAGTGACAGAAAGAGAGATTCTGTGCCCCAAATCTTTGCCAGTGGCAACTTATTTTAACCATATTAACAGAAAAACTATATGAGTCTTCTGTGGAAGAAATGTTGATTGGAAGGGATCCCTGCCAACCACCTATTCCTTTCTCTTGCTTAGAGCAGAAATACTGCAATCACTAGATGAGGTGGTAGACGTGTCCAGCCAAATCTTGAAAAACTCAGAGGGGAGAGACTTCATATCATCTCCAGGCAACCTATTCCAGTGCTGCCCTACCCTTCTAAGGGAGAAGTATTTCCTACTGACCTATTCTGAATCTCCTAAGAAGCAAACAGTGATCATTATACCTCATAGCCTACCACTACAGGGAACAATCTGGCTCCACCAGCTTTGAAGCTGCCCATCAAACAGCTGTAAGTTTTTGTTTGATTGCCCCTTAACTTCCTTTTCACTGAACTAAAAAAAGCCAGCTCCCTCAACCTCACTTCCCAAGTCATCTGCTCTGGGCTCCTAACCACCTGACTTATAGAAAGCATGAAAAGGCTAAGACCTCCTTTTTCATTTATTTTGTGCTAAATATAATGCCCTGAGCCTAAACCTGAAGACAGTGATATCTTAAAGTTTTACATGGAATGCAGCATCCAGATTTGGATGGGATTTCTATGAAACCCTACTTTAACACTGGCCTCTTAGAGATCCCTCCAAGGAGCAAAGATAACTGCAAGCGTACAGCAAAATCAGCATCTTCCTGCATCACCATTACATTCTTTAAATGGAATCTTTCACTAACCACTTCAGATAAAGAACAGTAATGCCCAGGAAGAATCATTGTGATTTCTTTATGTTATCACTCACTCAAAATATTAAACTCCAACATTGTTCTTCACTTCATGAATTGTCATCGACTATTAGCTTTCCTTCCTTTTGACCCTCTAATTCCCTTTATCTTCTCCTATAACTACCTCCTTCCCTCTCATTTCACCATTTGTTCTCTCCCTGTTAATACAGTAATAGTTCCTCCACTTAAAATTCATTGATCTCTCAAAACCCACAAAAATAGGCAGCAAAAATTATGAACTGATTGACTCCTTTCCTACAAATCTTTAGTTAAAATTTCAGAACAACAGCATCTTGCACAATAATGTAGTAGTTCTGGTTTGAGGTGGTGGCAAGTCTAAATAGTAAACAACATTGGCCTTTCTGTTGTTTTGTTTTTTAGAAAACATAGGCTTTTTCTAACATTTGTTCAGTCCCAAACCCCCAAGTTAGAGGAAGAATACTTAAGTAGGGGTATTCAGTACTGAATGAGAAGCAAACACATTTGTTTCTGTTTAGATAATCTCAAGCTAAATTATTCAGTCTACATCCCATTGGTGTTTTGATATTAATATTTTTAAAGTTAGTTAAATTTGATACGCAAACACAAGACAAACAGGTTACATATCTACTCTTCTTTTTTTTAGCATGTGAAATTGTATTTTAAAATAAATTAGCCAAAAGAATTCTACTTTTAAAATAATTTACCATAAACAGTCAGAATATGAAGAAGTCAGCTTTAATCTCACTAACATTAGGACCATAACAGCTTTTGTAATCATGTTGAGACCGCAGGTATAACCTTTTGAAAATAAAACTGGGGATTCTTTTTTATTGAACTGACAGAGATAAGAACAGTTAGTCACAGAAGAGGAACTTAAGACATAGTAGGGACTTGTCCTCAGTTCAGGAAAAAAATTCAATTATTACTTAGCATTTGTTCATACAGAGGAGCAACAGTAGAATGGCAAATACAAAAACTAGCATAATTTTGTTACACTTTTTATTTTTCAGTTTCAATCTGAGAAAATGTATGTTCTTTTATCCACTTAGTTTCATCAGGAATATTGCTCTCAGGAACATCCTTTTCAACCAAAAGTATAAGAGAGGTCAGACTGCTCAGACCCACTAACAATTCTGTGTTCTATTTTGTGTTTAGTAGAAAGTGTGGTTTTGGGACAGATTTCACAATGATTCTGCTCATACTTTTTCCACTCTTACACACACCCTGTCTTTTACTCTCTCCTAGCAGGGTGATTTCAAATCTCACTCAACAGACATTACTTATATTTTATATTCTATGTGTTCTTATCTGTGGCAATTGTGCTGAACTTAAGGTGGATAAGAAATGCAGATTGTACTCTTGTGTATGTTCTTTCTCATGTTCAATCAAATATAGCCTAATTCTGAAATCTGCACTTATCTTCCCTCCACGCACAGTGGTGGAACTTCTACCACCATGTCTACCAAAATGCTCAGGACACTTACACTAGAAAATTGCTACCATTTCCACTTCCCACAGGAACTAAAAGGCTGCTGAAGACCAGTATGTCACACTAAGCACATGCTGGCTCTTCTGTAACAGAGAGTATTAAGGTCTAGGCTTCCAGGCTGCATTCTGGCCAATCGTGATTAAATTGTGTGATCACATACCTGAACTGCTGTCACATCCCAGCTCATCAGAGTCAACCATGAATTCAGCAGGATCAACTTTGTGAACTCCATCCTAAAAATAAATGTTGTCATATGGAAATAAATTCCACTACTGCATCATAGAATCGTTAAGGTTGGAAAAGACCCTTAAGATCATCGAGTCCACCTGTTAACCTAGCACTGCCAAGTCCACCACTAAACCATGTCCTCAAGCACCACATCTACCCATCTTAAATACCTTCAGGGATGGAGACTCAACCACTTCCCTGGGCAGCCTGGTCCAATGCCTGACTACCCTTTCAGTGAAGAAGTTTTTCCTAATATCCAACCTAAACTTCCCCTGGCGCAGCTTGAGGCCATTTCCTTTCGTCCTATCGCTTGTTACTAGGGAGAAGAGACTGACCCCCACCTCACTACAACCTCCTTTCAGGTAGTTGTAGAGAGCAATAAGGTCTCCCCTCAGCCTCCTCTTCTCCAGACTAAACAACCCCAGCTCCCTCAGCCGCTCCTCATAAGACTTGTGCTCTAGACCTTTCACCAACTTTGTTACCCTTCTTTGGACACGCTCCACCACCTCGATGTCCTTCTTGTAGTGAGGGGCCCAACACTGAACACAGTACTCGAGGTGCGGCCTCACCAGTGCCGAGTACAGGGGTACTATCACCTCCCTGGTCCTGCTGGCCACACTATTCTTGATACAGGCCAGGATGCCATTGGCCCTCTTGGTGACCTGAGCACACTGCTGGCTCATGTTCAGGTGGCTGCCAACCAACACCCCCAGGTCCTTTTCCGCCAGGCAGCTCTCCAGCCACTCCTCCCCCAGCCTGTAGCGTTGCATGGGGTTGTTGTGACCCAAGTGCAGGACCCGGCACTTAGCCTTGTTGAATCTCATACAGTTGGCCCTGGCCCAATGATCCAGCCTGTCCAGGTCCCTCTGTAGGTCCTTCCTACCCTCCAGCAGATTGACACTTCCACCCAACTTGGTGTCATCTGCAAACTTACTTAACGAACTTAACCCAGCGCAGAGTGCACTTATCCAAGCTGTGAGCAGCCAGCTTCTCCAGGAGAATGCTGTTGGAGACAGTGTCAAAGGCCTTACTAAAGTCCAAGTAGACAACTTCCCCTCATCCACTAAGCGGGAAGAATGAGAGACAGAAAAGATAAGCAACTTGTAAAACAGTCATCGAGAGGTGTCGCAGTGTGTGAAACTGTGAAGCTCTACAGACCACTTAAACTCCTTGGTCCCCTAAATCATTTCACTCTCTTCCCTCTATAGTATGAAAACTCTGTACTTTCTATTTTACTGGTGTTTGGATTCTTGCAAAATTTTGTATCGCAGTAGTATCTGTGAGTCTTCCTTTCTCATTTAACAGTAGCTTTCAGATATTGCCGTTTGTCCCTGCATTTTTCTTTCCATTATTTTTTCTTCCTTTAGCCCATATTTCTGTGCCTTTCTTACTTGTCCTGGTTTCGGCTGGGATAAAGTTAATTTTCTTCCTAGTAGCTGGCACAGTGCTGTGTTCTGGATTTAGTATGAGAATAATGTTGATAACACACTGATGTTTTAGTTGTTGTTAAGTAATGTTTATACTAGTCAAGGACTTTTCAGCTTCCCCTGCTCTGCCAGGTGCACAAGAAGCTGGGAGAGGGCACAGCCGGGACAGCTGACCCAGAGTGGCCAAAGGGCTATTCCATGCCATATGACATCATGCTCAGCATATAAAGCTGGGGGAAGAAGAAGAAAGGGGGGGACATTCGGAGCAATGGCATTTGTCTTCCCAAGGAACTGTTACACATAATGGAGCCCTGCTTTCCTGGAGATGGTCAAACACCTGCCTGCCGATGGCAAGTAGTGAATTAATTCCTTGCTTTGCTTTGCTTGCATGCGTGGCTTTTGATTTACCCATTAAACTGTCTTTATCTCAACCCAAGAGTTTTCTCACTTTTAGTCTTCCGATTCTCTCCCCCATCCCACCGGGGAGGGGGCAGTGAGCGAGCAGCTGTGTGGTGCTTAGTTGCTGGCTGGGGTTAAACCATGACATTACTTCAAGAAGTTTTAAATGTATGTGCCCAGTGCAACCAGGACACCTCTCTCCCAGAATGCTGAATTGCCGCTACAGCAAATAGGGCCTTTCAGTGTAGGGCTGCTGATGGCCCCTGAGAGAAAGGCTGCACCGCTTCTTTAGATACTGATTCAGCACAGCTGGGGGAGAGACAGGCAGGAAGCAGCAGGAATGAACAACTTGCATTAAATAAGAAGTGGAAGACTACAGACCACTAGGTGGGATCAAACCCCATGATGTTGTCATGTTCATGACCCTTGCACAGCCTTTCCATTAATATCTACTATTGTGATGATCTTTGTCCTGTAAGAGTCAGAACAGTGTTTCAAGAATATTATAGGATAACCCCTGACAAAAATAAGGAGAAAATTAGGCAAAAGCAAGAAAATATTTCCAAACTCCATCATATTTCAGATTTTACAGCTACAATTTTTTAATGTTGTTTATATGTAACAACATAACACAATACAAGATATAATATAAGCCGAGGAAGCGAAAACCAAATTGCTTTTAAAAATATCCAGTATGACACAGCAATAGATATTCGGCTACTGACTAGTGATATATGCCTTGGATGAATTACCTAGGAGAGGACAAAGGTGACATCTCCGCTCAGCCTCTCAAGAAGTCCACAGACTGTCTACTACTAAGAGAACTGGTATATTTTACTGCTATCTTAGTACAGACCTATAATTTAAACATGTTTTGAAAAAAAAAAAACCCTAAGCTATTAAAAAAAAAATGGTGGAAAGACAGGAACCAGCATACTCCGTAAATATAGCAAGACAGAATACAGTCAGTAGCAAACTTTACGACTGATAAAACACAATAAGGCTTAAGGCCCTGTAAAAGGTCTAGTAAACCTAAGTAGGTGATAGTGTGAAGTATGAGTACTTTCTAATACTATACGATACTTGAAATGAGGGCCATATATTCCTTAAAATTTCATCCCGTGCTTTTAACGCTATTTCAATCAGCAAACAGTTTATGTATATAAAAAAAAAAATCTCCAGCATAATACAGGCTGGGGTGAAGAAGAGATAACATGTCATCACTTCCCCTACTTTTCTGAATACATTTACTTTAAATTTAATATTTGCTATTTCTGGTCTTGTGCTCTCTTTGAGAATGAAATATTGTTAAAAACCTTTCATTTTAGCCTCTTTCCTGGTAGTACATCTGCCTTTACAGAAAAGGTAAAGAAGCTTCAGCCACTGAATAGTCGTCTTTCACTTTCTATTAAAAAAATACCTTTTTCTTTTCAAAGAAACTTAGAAAACTGGTTCCTGATGTGTACTGGAATCTTTGGGGTCTGGTATTCACCTTCAGAAATCTCCTGTTACTAATAAAGCTAGTAAAAACAAATTTAAAATAAAAAAGAATCCTTTCTAACATTGCATTAAAAAATAAAAGTTCTCTTTTTCCACAAAAAGGAAACACGTCATGCTAGAAGCACTTGTAAAAAATGCAATGACACAAGCTGTAGCAGAAATTAAAGTGGAAACAAAGACTTGGTTTGTTTGTTTAACTGAAAGCTCTGATAATGGGAAACAACTAAATATTTTACCAAAGAAATCTCTACTAAACATCTTTTGAAGAAAATGTACTAATGTACTTTATCAACATGATTTGTAAAAATGAAGAATTTACTACAGGTTACTTGCTTAATATTTTTAAAGGCAGAATTACTGTATTGTTCAACTACACGTCTAGTTATTTGCTAAGCTATGAACATTTGAATCATATCTGTTTTACAAGAGAAATTCAGCAGGAACAGTAGAGAATCTTTGTCATGCTTGTCTTTTTTCTTCTAGCAGTTCACATGCATTCAGAGGTTCCAGAAATAGTAATGTACTTGTGTTCCTCAGTAAGGCTACTTATTTTCTTTGGTTTTTTTCTTTACGGACTTCTGTCAAGCATTGGAACAGGCTGCCCAGGGAAGTGATGGAGTCTCCATCCCTGGAGGTATTTAAAAGATGGGTAGACATGGTGCTTGAGGACATGGTTTAGTGGTGGACTTGGCAGTGATAGGTTAATGGTTGGACTCAATGATCTTAAGGGTCTTTTCCAACCTAAATGATTCTATGATTCTATTGGAGCTATTACCTTAAAGGCAGATTTTAATTTTGTTAGGGAGTACATAGTTCTTTTTATTTCATTCAAGAATTTCAATAGAAAGGATTTAGCCCATCTCTTTTAACCTAAAAAAAAAAATTCAGGTTATTTGTACAAATTCAAATCAGCATTCAAAATCAGTCTTTTCAATATTAAAATATGCAATATCTTTCTTGATTATTGTTAAAGAATTTGGACCTATAATCACAAAGGCTCTGCAGAACTTTCTCACTTTTAACTGCAACACTTTTGCTGTTTCCAAACCACTGAGGGACATTTTGGTTCCTGCTGTGAGATATGATCTTTCTGGAAATATGTAATCTTGTAAAACAAAGACAATATTAATTTTTAGAGATGCAGAACCATTTAAAAAATGCAGCAAAACTGCACTGTTACACTTCATCTGGTACATGAAACTTTTCAAGGACATGTATCATAACATGAGTTGCCTCTCAAAATCACAGTGTCTACCTGATAAGCTATCAAAACCTCCTTTCACATTGTGTTTTACGCTTTCTTAAGTTCCTGGACTTGTTATACTGAATTCACATACGTTGAGTAATATGTAGCAAGAGATTCTATTCCTCAGGGAAATGTTTTAAGAATTAAGTTGTTGAAATACTTCCAATTCCAAAAATCCTGGGATAATTAAAAAGCTTTACTAAACCCCGGAATGCATTGTTTACTTTTAATCTGCATAGCGCACAAGGCTAATTGTTTAAATATGTTTTTCATCCACAAAATCCAAGACCTTTCTGTTTTGGAAAATTCAAGATTAAATTCCCCTAAACTCCCTTATCTTCAGGATCTTTGGCCTAAATCTCTGCCCATCCTACCATATGTAACAAGAATATTCACCATATCACGCTATACCATCAACACATTGTTCCAAGGCTTTTGGAAGTATAGCTTTTCTTTATCAGTGTGTCAAATTATTGTGTCCTTTTAAAAGCACTTAATTGGTTGTACTAAAACCTTTTATGCTAGGACCACAGATTTTCAAAAATGACCCTCATAACAAAGACTAAACAGACAGTAGCTATGCAATTTAAATTACATCTCTCTAAGATTTATATCTGTTACATTCCTTAATAGAAAAACGTAGAAAAAATACAGGATCATCAAAAGATCACTGAGGAGATAACAGAACTTCTGCAGGAGAGCCAACTCAATAGTTTAGGACCCTTCTGCCTAGAAAAATGTTAACTGAGATGGAGTATAACAGATCTCTGGGAAATCAATACTGGTATTCACTGTTTTTTTCGATAAAATTATCAAATGACAGCCAAAAAATAAAAATAAGTAAGATGTACTTGTGTAAACAGGTCACAGTTAAACTGAGAAAATCACTATAGCTGTGTGTTCTGGAAGTCAAAACTTTACTGATAGGTTTGAAAACCTATCAGAAATTCATGGAATAAAGCCTTCAAAATGTAACCTTCAGCTTGGGAAATCCCTGAGCTGTGGACTGCCACATGGCAGAAAGTTTCATTTTATGCTTGATCTGTTCTTATTTTTCCTAGGCATTTTAGACTGCCTGCTATTAGAGACAGGGCATCAGACTACCGGGTGGTTTAATCAAACTGAATATAAGCCATTCTTTTCTTCTTGTGTAAAAAATTAAGATTTTGAGAAGACTGAGATTTTGAGATTTTTTTTTTTTTTTTTTTTTTTGCATATACTATATAAAACATCCATTTACATTAAAAATGACTAAGGTAAAATATATACCCTAATTTCCTAGTAACTGTTGCTTCAGTAAACATCAGTATTTCATTGTGTAGCTTATCACTGCATTTCCTGTGATGCCAATAGAAATCTGATCTATTACCAGCGGTCAGGAGCAGGGGGTACTAGTCACACCATAACAAGAAAGAAGTTAATTGTTGATATTTTACTACTAGGAGTAAATCCATTAAAGTCAACAGTATTGCCTTACTGTGACTGATGATAGACTGCATGTCAAACAATCAACTAGGCAAGCAAAGCTTTTCAAGACAAAATTCAATTTATTGGTATCTTAAAGAGCTAGCTTTTCTTCCTGAGCTGTACTTAGCCCTTTGGTTGTTGAAGTATTAGATTATTTATTGTGTAAGATGTCCCACATCCCTAGCAGAACACCTTTGTCTTTTGGAAGACAAAAAAGGGATTTAGGGAAAATATTGTTAACAAACAGAGGAGTAAAATGATCCCTTCACACCTCAACAAACTCCCTTTACATACCCTTAACAAGCAGTTACTACATCTAAATTGATTGACAGTAAAAAAAAAGCTTTTTGAACTTAAGCAAAGGCTGTGACTTGGAGAAACCTGTTTGAACTCATGAAAGACACCATCTACAAAAAATGGTCACTCTAATATCAACTTTCTACTTTTAATATAACCCCATGCAATAGTGAAGAGTTGGAAGTGAATTTTAAGCAAAGTGTCATTGCTAAATCTCTTAACTTCCCTTTCCCTCTCCCTAGACATATACATTTGTAATGACATGGTTAATACCTGACAGCTTTTTTAGCATTTACTGTGTGGTTTCAATTGTGTAAAATGGCTTCACTTGAAAAAGAAATTTAATATGTGTACATTTTAAAATCTATACTGACTGATAAAAATAATCAAATGCAGTTGTCTTTTCCCAGTTGGAAAACAACAACATTCACTGCACTGTGTTTCAGCTACAGTTCTCAGTTGTTAAAGTGCTGTCTAAAGTCTAATGAAATATCATTGTAAAATTACACAGAATATCTAGACTGACCCATCAGATCAGTTTGCTCTTTCCAAGTCTGCTACTAGTATACCTAATGTGTTAGTAGATGGGAAGAGGAGACAAAATATACAATCATTTTTGTTCTTGCTTGCCATTTTTAAGCAATTTTAAAAAGCTGAGTCTAAGCTAGCTTAGCTGCCAGGGAAAGCAGCAATTTTATTCCTTTGAATATCTACTGGCTAATCTTCCAGTCAGGAAGTATTTTCCAAGTAAACCAATGACTTCTTTCCAGTTTAGCTGTAGGTGTTAGCAACATCTGAGAAATAGGCTAGTTTTTTCTTCATAGAATCATAGAATTGTTTAGGTTGGAAAAGACCCTTAAGATCATCGAGTCCAACCGTTAACCTAGCGCTGCCAAGTCCACCACTAAACCATGTCCCTAAGCGCTACATCTACTCATCTTTTAAATACCTCCAGGGATGGAGCCCCAACCACTTCCCTGGGCAGCCTGTTCCAGTACCTGACTGCCCTTTTGGTGAAGACGTTTTTCCTAATATCCAACCTAAACCTGCCCTGGCGCAGCTTGAGGCCATTTCCTCTCGTCCTATTGCTTGTTACTTGGGAGAAGAGACGTTATTTAAAAAGCATACTAATCGTCGATAATTTTGTTCTTGTGAAGGGGGCAACAGAGAAGGCTGTAAGCTCAGAGAACAGACTGAAAAACAAAGCAGTCTTTAAACTGCTTAGCTGCTCTATTTGTTATTAGCAATTTTCTCAGACTGGCTACTTTCATTTCAAGAGAACTGTGCAGTTGTCCTAATTAATCCTAGTGATCTAATATAATGAAATATGGGAAAACAATAGACCACATTCACCAATGCCACATTTCAGGGATGACCCCATCTATGGTGTTCTTCCATTCTCCCACTGGCAGAAAATTGTGCAGAATATTACTCTGTTCCCTCACTGTAGGAGAGGAAAAGCAGTACGCATCATATATTTCTCACGATTCCTAACTAAATATAGTCATGCCAGCAGAATTTCCTGATACTGTTTCAGTTACATCAGCTTTATAGCTTGCTTTGTGAGAACTGAGTTTATGAACCTATTCCAAATACTTTTTTGTTTGCTGAGTTAGTTTGTTATACTACCACCAGTATTGCTATGAGCAGTACAGTTGCGTTTACATGGGCAAAGGACCCATACTGAACTAGTTAACACCAGAAAAATTATGCAAATCATTCTCCAAAAATCAACAGTGAAGTTTTCATGAGGTTACCTACCAAGGGTAGTACTTATTTGAATTCTGAATCTCCCACAAAAGAAACTAGGACAAAGGAGTGTTCCAGTAGTAACAAAAAATCCTATTAAGCTTCAAGATGGTAGTGAAATGCAGTGTCTACTTTCTTAGTAAGCTAACAGAGGTTAAAACCCTCATCCTGTTCGCCATTAAATACTTCAAAACAGTTCCAGCTTGCTGTTGCAATTTTAAAATTTCATCCCTCTCACACTCATACTTTTTTTTGAAATCTAATTTTTTGTGTTGGAAGCCTTGCTAACACAAAACTTCTAATGAAGTGAAATACAGCCATAAATCTATTCCCAACAAGAGGATCTTTAGCTCAGATTTCAGCAGTAAAATAGAAATAACAAAGGAGAAAGATCTAGGTTTTCAAGTTGTTAAAAATATTTTCACTACTGGCTTTGCCTTACAACAAAAATTGCTCATGCTAAATTCTGAAAGTCACACCTGCACAGCATTTTCTCCATACTGCTCTGCAATATTTGAGCTATTTATAATATAAAGGTTTAAACAATTACTGCTGATCATGTGACATCACCAGTACAACAAGGCCTCTAAAAAATGTTATCATATTTAGGATTTTCATAAAGCCAAGGAATTGTTCACATATGGGGAGAATGAGAGTGATACCACAGAAAGACAAGGTTAGACAGAAACATAACTCAAGTGTTTGGAATAGTAACATTTAGAAAAAGGTATAAAAAAACCCAACCTGGTAATGATCACAAAATAAAGGTAAGTGAGAAGAGCAAAATTAGTCTTAAGATGGCAATAATATTTAACAATGAAGGCGCAGAGGTAGGGGGTAATTTGGACACCCCCCCCACCCCCCCACCCCCGCCAAGAACTCTATGTTCTACAATACTAATCTATAACAAAAATTGGTTTGCTCAATTTTATAATGCCAAATATTATCTTACTACAATGATAGTCTTTATACTATATCAAATACTGTATTACTATAATACAATTACATAATTATAAAGGAAAAGATCTTGTAAAAATCCATACAGATTTTTTTTCATTAGATATTATAAAGAATAGACAACCCTGTAATTTTCATTTGTATCAATATTATAATATTAGAAAAAGAAATTTGGTAACACGCTGGGGAGAGCTGGTATCTCATGGCACAGTATGTGTCAGACTTGCATACATGCTGCAACAGTGATGAACACTTACATGCTAAGTAGGATGTGCTTTGCACGTGTAAAATTCCCAGCAACCACACAGAGGAACACTACAGTGAATGTGCAGAAGTCTGCCATGCTGAGAATACATTAACATCTCTGTGCTATCAACCAGAGCTGGCTCATAATACGTGTATATGTATTTCGAACATCATCCAATATGCATAATTTGGATTTACTACTACTTTTAACCAGCTGTGAAAATTCAGCATACTAAGCATTTGATATGTTGTATTGTTAGCAACTTGTGTCTGCTGTAAAGCAAAACACTTTGCTATATGCTTGACTTTTTATATGTCTCATAACATATTTAAAAAAAAACCAAAACAACATGGCACAATACATAAGAAGCAAGAAAAGTGAAATAACAGAAAAACATCCTTTATCCTAAACAGGAACTATTAATTTTCAAGACAACTGAATTCTTTTTCACATGACATGTACATTCAGTGAAATGAAAGTAACATCTCCAAACCTATTCCACCTAGAAAATAGATTGTCCTACTTGAATACTTTAATCTACTACACACTTTTCTCTCAAAAAAACCCCAAAATCGAAAAATGCCCAGACTCTATCAACAGTGCTAGCTTATAATAGCAAATTCAAACCACACCAATAGCTATGATGTGCTGACGATTACTTTCAGACAGTTTATTTCCTCATCAGTCCATTACAGAACTACTTATAGAATCATTCATGTGTAAAAGAGACATATTCTGTATTTTGGTTTTTAAATTGATGTAAAATTAAACTATGAAGTCTGAAAGTTTAATATTGCTAATTTTATTGGATGGTTCACCATTTCATTAACACAGTTAATCTAGATTTTTGTCTATAAAGAAAAAAACATAACAAGCCAGATATCACTAACAACATAACTCTTAATAAAAAAAATCCAGCTTGACAAGGCACATACACAAATAGATAATTATTTCTCTGAAAATGGGACTTTCAATTTCAAGTCTAAAGTATACAAAGCTAAATGAAATTTAATTTGGAATACTTATGGCACATTTAATTGTAGGGAAGTCCATGATGAAAAATACTGACACAGATGAAACTAACACTGTTTTGTGACAAAGATATTCAATTTAGTATGGATGATTGGCATTGTTATGGTGATAGGAGTGTTTCATGAGGCAAAAATAGAACTTATATTGCATCCTACTAATTAAAGATGAAAGTATAGACATAGTCAGTTCCCTTAAGGATTAAATGGGTGAACTTTTAAAACTCCTAAAGGAAGAATTTATTGTGTACAGGCTAGGTATAAGAAGGTAGGCAGAAATAAACGGTATATTTTTTTGCAATCAGAATACAATGGCTTATACTTCATGTCTTCTCAATTTTTACATACTTCTGTCATTAATAACATAGCTGACAACAAAAACTAATTGCAGGGATATTCAATAAGATTTGAATTTTGAGACCTTAGAGTAAGACATTTAGTAATGATCCACCTCACAAAAATGAGTAAGAGGACTTTATTCTAGATCAACAATAAAGTAATTTTAGATTAGTTCTGTTAGCTACATCAGGGAATGTTTGAGAGGTAACAGCCAAAGGCACCACAATCAAAGGAGGGAATATACAAGAAATTCCTGCTACTGTTTTATCTTGGTTTGAGGCAGGGAAGATATTCTTCTCTTCCATTTTTAAAAAAGTTTTCTCTCTGGTGAAAGGAAGATAAGAGTCTATATATTTACCCTTTCACAGGAAACTGCAAAGTTAAAAATTTATCATAAAGCACCACTGTATTTAAAAGCTGAGTACTCCTGAAACACATAAGGTTAAAAGTTCATACCCAGACCAAAATTGCCCAAGTTGATGCTTGTAAGCACTCAGTACATGTTCCCCAAAAAAATCTAGTAAGAGAATGTTATTGGCCCTGATCAAACTCCGTAACTCCATACATGAAAAGATACCCCTGCAGCACCAACTCTGCCTCCAGATGTAAAGCGTCTCTGGGAGATCTATGGACAGGTTTAGAAAAGTAGTGAAAGCTGATTAAGGCAAGCAGTCACCAGATGCACTCCCGTCAACTCCAGTTAGCAATACCTTTCACTGTTATTTACCCAGCAAAACTTCCAACTCTAATTCTTGGTACAGCTTTAGGGTAAGAAAGTTCCTGACTACATTGCTGCATTAGAACTGTGCTATCAAGGATCTGCCAAAAGAATGCAAAAGATGGATGCTGTGCATAAGCAGCCATAAGGTTTTGGATTGTATGAGTACCATATATATTTCAACTTTTAGGTTCTCCTACTTTCTTTAAATACATTAAGTCTTAATAAAATATATACATAGGAAAAAATATTACAAAATGAGAAAATTTTCACTATATAACTGTCTTTCTTAGAAAGAGGGTGAAACACTTGTAAGTTTACACTGAGAAATTATTTAAAGATCTGAAATATATTTATAAATTTGGCGCTGATCCTGCAGACCTCTTTACCTGCTCACCCTCATTGAAGTGAGCAATCCCTTATGCTCAGTGAGACTAAGCCTTCTCAAAAGTTAAATGCATATTCATTTTGGTTGTGCATTTGCACAGTGATACAAATCAAGCTGTTCCAAACAAATTTACTTTTGTCAATATAGGTTCTGGAATTATGACTACAGAAATATTTAATCCCTTCCATTCCTCATGCTGCATAGCTGTGGTGACCATTTAAAGTGGATCTTGCTACACCTGGGTTTTGTAAAAAACTCTCTCTATGCATCAGTATGATAAGATTAAAATAGCTAACTGGAGTTGCAGAGAAAAATCTCTATCTTCACCTTCCCTGGTTTTACAATCAAACTTCAGTCACTCCACTTAATGCTTCTGCCAAACTCGCACATCTATGGAAACATATAGCCTCATGGTGTTCCTCAGACTAGTGTCAATGCCAATTGTCAATAGAAGATAGGTTTTCCAGCTATAAAATACAGTAAAAGGACTCCTCATCTAGGGCTCTCGACAGACAAAATCCTCTCCTGGGGAACCCATAAAATCTTGTGGAAAGTTATAAAACTCTTAACATACCACAGGGAACAATCTTCTACAGGCAGGAGGATTGGCAAAATGACCTTATAAGCTTTTGCTATCTATAATTTCTATGATACTTTTTTGAAGTCATATGCAAGCAGCTACTTCATTTTCTACTCTGTTGTTTTAGAGTTAGCTTACCTGAAGCAAATATAGAAATCATGTTGTAATACAAGAGCTCTTCTGCAGTTCTACAATGAGTATCTTTTTGCAGGTCATGTGGATTACAGTTTATCATCTGTACCATACCACAAACACACACACACAAACAATCTGAAATGCCTTTAATCTTTAACTTGTCAACAGGAAAGGATGAGCAGGCAATTAGTAGTCAGGAGTTGTGTTATATTGTATCTTCAAGATAGTTTTAATTTTGTTGAGTTGAAGAAGCTCTGCATTTACTCTCTTTTATTCTGCTTAGCAATACAGTGTACATATTCCATCATCTAACAATAATAAAGATGAAATCTTACACCTGTAGTTTGCAAATAAACAATGAAAGAAAGAAGTACAAAAAATAGCTTTCAAAAACTGGTTTTCTGAAGGAAGAAAGAAAATTATCGGGTAGGTTACTATGCACACTAATAGGCAGGTTTCAGTATACACAAGAAAACTATTTCTCAAATCAAGCCTGAATATTAATAGGAATTATTTAATTTGCTTTTCATTAATAAGTGTTTTGGAACCAGATGTGTGTGTGGTGTGTGTGTGTGTAAACAAAAATATACTAAGATATAAATATTCAAACATATATATGTATAAATATGTAATATAGTGTATGTATGCCAGAATTTAAAAAAAAATGTTCTAGGGTGAAGGCTCAAAAGGTTAAATTGTCCAAAAACCGATGAACGAAAGTTAAAGCCATTTTGTCTATTTACTACACTTAAGAATACTGTAAGGAAAAAGTATAAGAAACACTGGAATAATGATTATAAACAGGCCACAGCTGATTAATGTATTCTTGTTACAACCTTCTAGTCATAGTGCACAGATAACCGTAATTAGTTCTAGTGTGGGGGTGTGGCCAGTTTCTGCAAGAAATTACATGACATGGTTTGAAAGGTTAGATACCAGGGGTCCTTAACAAAATGTTCCACCAGAGCTCTATGCCTATGTACTTAAAATAATGCAGTGCTTCAATATGCTTGAGCTGCGAAAACTGAACACCTGCCCCCCAAACAGAAAGCATTGTAGGAAGAAAAATGAAGTATTTGTTATTTGCATAGTTTTTGGCAGATAATCTACTTATTGACACTTTTTCTCACATCCTATGCCCAAGCTCAGCAACCTGTTTATCTTTTCTCTCACAAGATACACAAAATCGGCCTTCTGTTTCTAGCTAAGGCTGAGAGAAATACACAACTGAAGAGGAATGATCCCTCTCTCACAAATATTAGAGTGCACAATTAAAAAAATGGGCTTTGGTCATCACTTCTGGTTTGGTTCCTTCCAACATCTTTCAATAACTGATTTCTCTTAGAGTGTATTAATACATATGTTCCCATTAAAAATCAAGAGAAGGAAGTAAGAGGCCACACTTTCTGATGTAGCTACAGTCAGAATAACCATCTGGGTTCTTAGTGGGGTCTTAACACATATCTTTTTCTCTATCAGCAAAGTGTATCACAGAAAAAGTCCTGGACAGGGCAGTCTTCAAGCACTTGAAATATAAACAATTAAAAATGATTCAAAGTTAAGTGAAACTGGACTGACACAGAAGTATCGTATTGTGATGGAAACCTATAAAATGCCTTGATATCAGAGAAACTATATAGGTCATAATGCACAAATTATAACATTATATTATTGAAAAAGAATAGTCAGCGATTCTCTATCACACCCTGGATAGTAAATAAAAGGTATGGTTTTTAAAAACTGAATTTTTAAAACAGAGTTTTGAGGAATTTTAACTGTAAAATAATAGAAGGAATAAACCCAAGATATATCTGTTATAGATAAATTATAGCTTAGATAATATAGATTTGCCAGTACTTTAGATAAAACCTTACCTTACTGCGGATTAGAGAGTTCTATTTAGTTGATTGCTAAAGTACACTCATGTTAAAATGAACAGTGACACTAACCTTGGGAAAGAAATGGGTGATGAATAATGAAGAAAAAAATGAAGAAAAAACAGATCAAAAGATGAAAGAAAAACTCAGAAAAAGGAAAAAGAACACAAAGAATGCTGAAATATTCACATGGAGTCAGTGTAGACAATAAGCCTTTGAAAGTTATTTGCTAAAATACTTTTTGTGCCCTGTGTATTTTTCTTAATCCATAATTATCCTTTAATGCACATGTGTAACAGACAATACTGTTAATGGAAGATGCACATGTATAAAAAAATCATTAATTTCTATAAATATTCTTTCTTACAGTGTCTGAAAAAAACTCTACTACAATATGCTTTCTACCAAAACTTAGAAACTATATTTGAATGCTGGCTTAAATTCAGATAATACAGCACCCAGTAACTCTAGATGGAGTAGTGCTACGTAAATTGGATGTATTATGTGCATTACATGCAAAGGCCTGGGCCACAGTATATCCATGTGCAGAAAAAGGCTTATGATGTGTGGACATATGAAAGAGACTGGCCATTGAAATGGGCCATTTAGAAAGCTCTGATATGTGGAATCTATAGGATCTGTGACAAATGAGGGGAAATGCTTCTGTAACTATGTATGGTAGCAAAAAAGGCCATATAATCAGCTAGGCATTTATCAGCTAGCAGCGTTAACTCCTTAATATGTTTTTTGAAGAGAACATTCCAATTCAACCAAGTACTTTGGAAAGTTGAGTTTAAAACAATGAAACAATGTTTATAATGAAAGAGTTCCCAACAAGTTTTAAAAAAAATCACCAAGAGCTAGGATGTAAAACTGAATACTGCACAGTATTCCAGGACACAGAGAAACCCAAAGGACAAGTTCCATAGCTGTAGGAGCTGCCCAAATAATTTAGATCTGAATTTTGTCAATCAACTGAATTTAAATTTCAGAATTCTATGAAATATAAAGGTGGGTGTATCACATCAAAGGTTTGTATAGCCAGTACCTTGCCTCCAGCAGTGGCCAGTGATGTGCCTAGAGAGTAGCATAAAAACAGGTCACGCATAAACCAAAATTTCATGGTGCTACCCTCCATGGGAAATAGTGACCTGCATATTAGGAATTTCCTCTGACCCATACATAATATCTTTATATTTAATAGGCACAGAAATATTCTACTTTTATTCTTAATTGTACTTTTCAGCACTAAAACTACAAGAAAAAGATGGCGGATTTGAAGCCATAAGAAGCCTGCATTTGTTGCACAGTTAACAGTGTTAGTAACGGTTTACATTGCCCTGGATGATCACTTACAAACCACTAAGCTTTTCTTTAAAAAAACTTACATATAATTCATTCCAGTCTTCCAAAAACGGTATGAAAAATAAAAACATAAGACAAAGACACTGAGAATATTCCCTAAAAATAAGACTTGAAAAGACGCTTAACGCTGTTAAAGGGCACTGAGAACTAACCAGAATCAACACTGAAAAGACCATCCTCAGCTCATTTTATGAGCATTTTCTGTACATTCACACAGGGGAGAAAAAAAAAAGAAAAAAAAGAAAATGCCCAGCCATGCAGGTGAACAAAACTATCCTGCTATTCTTAATTGCTACTTCATCTCACCACTTTTCAGCAAGGTAGAAGGTATTTTTCGAGTAGCAGCATGTGGTTCCATGACAGACTCCACAGGCTGTTATGCTGTGAGTTTTGGAGATTCCTTTATATTGGGATGCTGCTGTTGCTGCTGTCTTGGATTGTCATAACTGCTCAAACAGCATTTTCTTCTCTTTTCAGACACTGAATTCTGAAGATGTTCTTTTGTTTATATAGATACTTATACACACACATATGGAAAAATAAACAGAGCCGTATGTTATTCTCATGCTCGTGTACTATACAAGTTTAAATGTTATTTTGCTCAGTATCACCTATTATGCCAGGATGGGAAATTAATGATACTCCTAATTATATTTTTAATATTGTAAAATAATTAAGCTAATCAGATTCTCCTGCTGCACTTCAGTTTTCTTACTTTTTGTTTCCATTTTTTGGTAGTGTCACCTAAAACAGAATTTCAAAACTAAACATTGACTCCATAAACATACATGTTTGTATCTTTTTTAGCTGAGGCACAGAAGAAATTGAAAGCACAAAAGATCAGTAGCCACTTGTGATACCTAATTTAAAATAGTATGCACTATACAGGTCATTTCACTGAGTACAGAATCAGAGGGCCAGCATAAATATTTGTATAGCTATCTGCAGTACAGATCTCTGTTATAGCTCTCAAATGGCCGTGGTCTAAAAAATTGCATTTTACAAACCACAATATTATATTAGTCAATGAAATAAAGAAATCAAATGCTAAAGAGACTAAAACAGAATTTGCCTAATTTTCATTTAGCAATAGATATGTAATCTTGCTAATTTACACAAAAGACCAAATGTCTGCAAAAAGTCCTTCAATTCAGTGGTGAACCAGGAAAACACCTAAACCTAAGAACTGTATACTCTAATGATTCCTTATGGCTTAAAAAAATACAAGCAATACTTTTCCTTGCCTTGCAAATACAAAAAATACCAAACCAACCAAGCAAAACCAGAAAATAAGTATAAAAAATCCCACCACTCTGGGTCAGACTGAGACCTTGGAACCTCCCTGAAGATACTCTTTTTTAATGGAAATGCCAACACTGTATATAGCACTGCTAGCAGACATTGCTTTAATATAAGGTATCTTCTCTGCGCCTCTTTTCCATTTCCAAATTGAGCCCAAGAGGCTTAAGATGAGCCTGTTGATCAGGTTTCTTGTCAACTAGAATTTTCAACTTGGTGTGGATTTTCAGAGTGACAGTATCATTTTGTGGCTCCTGTGTTTTTCTACT
Source organism: Platalea leucorodia (assembly GCF_965183815.1). Classification (NCBI taxonomy): domain Eukaryota; kingdom Metazoa; phylum Chordata; class Aves; order Pelecaniformes; family Threskiornithidae; genus Platalea; species Platalea leucorodia. The sequence goes on along the minus strand of NC_138828.1, from coordinate 49,002,755 downwards.
GCTGTTTTAATTTATCACTTCAAGTAAGTGTGCCGGGTGGATACTTATCAAGTCTCCACGTCCCTGAAGGGCTACAAAACACGATTTCCATGTTCATTGTTGATGGCCTAAATACAGCACACGTGAAACAACAAGAATGGGCTTCTTAATGTAGTGGGTAAGATGTCCATAAAACAGTGGCTCTAGGGGCTGGATTAGAGGAATAAACAAAATAGATTTTACCTCAGTGGATTTAGATAATTTCTCAAAGATTTAGTGCAAGGAACCTGAGCTGTCTAATGATAGAATTTGTAGAAATACTCTGTGTCTGAAGGTCAGCAAAATATCTTGCTACATGCTAATACCTACTTTAGAATATTCCATAGTTTTATCCCTTTTTAAAACATAATTTGGGAGAAGATTTTTTTAAAAATCCTTACAACTGGTTAAAAAAAAAAAAAATATTAAACCCGACAGTAAAAATGTTGTTCCTGTAGGGTTTTGCTATGAAACTTATAACTATTGAAAATGTGAAACACAGCACATTTTCCCAGTCTGCAAAAGTATTTCACAGAAGGTACTGTTCAACCTAAATTTAGGATAAGCTTCTGTCTTTTGGTAAAGACATTCAGTTAGCCATTTTGATGCTCCAATTTGGATTAAGTTAAAAGAATACAGAAATAAATTTAAGCTTGTATTATTGTAAAATAGCTAAATTGTTTTTTTGTTTGTTTGTTTGTTTTTTTGAAACTGAGATTACTGATATCAGAATGTAACTATTTCTCTTTCATTCTTGGAGTAACTTTCCGTTCCATCTTTAATTTTCAGCAGGTTAAAACTTCTGGTAGTTGTGGCCAGACATCAGATGACTGCCCACAGAATAGGGACAAAGAAACATTCTGTAAAGATTACATTGGTTCCCTATGTGCCTTCACCTCAAGGTTGAAAATCAAATAATCAATACAAAGTCCTTAGCTTTATATCTTATCTCAGATCTATCTTCAGCAACACTGTGCCCAAAGTCATGGGTACAGAACTAGTTCAGTATTGACCCAGATGGAAGAATGACATTTGCTGAATCATGAACATTAATTTTTGTACCAGCAAATTCTTTGGGAAACTCTCATCAACATTCTACCATACATAAAGTAATTTAGCTTTTGGAATTACTCTGTCAGATATTGCAGTTACGGACAATAATCATGAGACAGATCACCAACAGCATAAGCTAATTTGCAAAATACAAATATTTTGCCCTTCAGGATCTTTTCATTTTCTGTTTTGCACTGCCTTTGGCATAGGAGAACCAGTGAGTACGTAGCAACATCTTTGCATACAGATGAAGAACTGGAAACTTCAAAAGTGCTGGGACTAAAATATCTTCCAAAGGGTAGAAAAATAACCTGGACCTTCCCCACTGCCAGCAGCTATGCTACCTGTAAGAAACTGCTGTTTCCAATAGTTAGTAGAAATCTAGACTTTCCTAAATATAATTATGAAAACTATGAGGGGCATTGCCTGTAGCCATTCTATAATAATTTTTCTTAGTTCCCCTAAGAGTTGTTTCACAGTCAATGTTTTTCAACAAATTTGAGTAAATTCATTTTCCTATTGCGATATTAATTGAATAACCACACTGATAATAAAACTACCATAGAAACACTGGGCATACTGTCCAGTGCAAACAATTCAGTGACTGTGCCAAGGCTTTCATTCTGAGTTACCTCTTTCGACTCAAGAATTACACACCTATTCTGGAGATGGAAAGATTTAATCATTCTGCTCAAACCCTGTTAATGCTGAGGATTTTAGGTGTTTCATTATTTTATTAGACTCTAAAACAGCAATATCCATCTTATTTCAGGAACCTGATTTGCTTAAACTGTGAGATAACAGACTCTCAGGCTCTCTTATAACACAATCATGAATCTCTCATTGAACTTTCATCACCATTTTCCACTTCCTTTCTATCTTATTTACTTGGGGTCACTAGCATAAGCAGTATCTCGGTTTGTCATAATTTTTAATTCTTCTTCCTTGAATATCAATTCTACATTAGTAGAGAACTCTATCTATATTCTCTAAGTGAGTAACAGAAGTGCTGGGAGATGAAATCTGCTTGTAACTACAGGACAGAGAATTAAGCCTAGTACAATCACTCAAAACCTTGACTTTCAAACCAAAATCACTGATGTTCTCTGAGTTTTCTTTTGAGAAAATTTGTGTGATATAATTTTGATAATTTTGACAACTTGGAGATTTCTATTACACTTTCAGATTTCTGCTGGACAGTTTAGAAAAATCTTGTTACAATATAAATTGAACTAAAACTGGGCATACTTGTGGACAAATTGTGCTCTACCTATTCCTATTTCTGATTCTGATTAAACATTTCTTCTTAAGCTCCTTGAGATTTAAACCATTCCTAGTACACTTTCTTTTACTCCTCATGATGGCAACTTAGCATATGTCCTTAAGAGCTCTTGCAAAATCTGTCACCTTAAATATAATGAATTATAAATTACTACTTAATCATGTTATGCCATTAAACCCAAATTACTAGAGAAAAGATAAATATGTTAGTTTTCTTTTCTTGTCAGCTTGTTCTTTGGGATTTTTTTATATGCCATATTTACATTTATAGTGGTCTTTTGGGGAATCTAGTTCTATTGCATCAGGATTTGATATATGGAAGACAAACACTATTTAAAAATAATACTTTGGGGGTAATTATCAGTAATTTAATTTAGAAGGTAAATTAACTGTTATTCTTTTACTATATTAAAGAGTTGAATTTTGCCAACTTACTTCCAGCCATAGTAATTTCCTGTGCAATTCTTAATAAAAAATAATGTTTTTTCCACATCCTTAGAAAGACAGTACTTTCCTAAATTATCATTATATCTGTGCAGTAGCAGTAAGAGATTGTAAAAATAATCAATAAACCTGATTAAAATACCCCAAAATGTAGAAAAATAGGGGAAGTTGCATTGTGTACATCAAATTTAAAATAATATACAATGAAAAGGAATGCCTTCCAAAGGCTTTGAGGTTCATCAAGAATAATTCTTTATAATCAGATTCTGTGCAGAAATTAAAACAAGTCCTTTTACACTCCTTTCTTCCTTCTTTCACTCAGTGACAAAATGTTCTCAGCATAAGAGCTATCCTCTGATTAGAAAAAGGCTGTAATACCTCTGCAGGTTCCCTACTGCACAGCCTTACCAAAGCCCATAACTGATCCAACAGCATTTGTCATCTCTGCAGTATATTTGCTGTAATTCCCCTCCTCTGGCTTTTCTTTCAAACTAGATCACAAACAATCTTTGAACAAAGTAAGAGAAAAAGCCTATTTTAACTGAGGAAAAATGACACATGGGTATTAAGTGCTATACATAATTAATTTAATTGCCTTCCATGAGTCATTTAAAATATTATTTATTCTGCATAAATGCCCTTTGATTTTTTTTGTTACTAATTTTTATTTAATGTAATTCTTCAATCAGTTTTTACCTCTTAAAAACACCAAAAAATATTTCCGAAAAGCATTTTCAAGATGGTGTTGTTAGATTTCTAGATTACTTTTTCTTTTTAACATTTATTGATTCTACACAATTAAATTGGGGAAAAATTTTGTTCTGACATTGAATGCTTTATTCATAGATCTATCTTTTATTATAAAAGCCAACAACAATTTTACCACTAGTACAGAATCTAGTCCACACTTAGTATAAAATTTACTCTTGATTTGGGAAAGTCTTAGAAATATAAGGAGCAGATTTAAATCTGGCCCAAATAAACCATCAGAAGTCCTGAATTCTGAGATTTTAAATAGACTGAATTTGCATCAAGAGGCCTTCCAGATCCATCTCTAGCTCAAACACTGCTTTGTGCTTGTTTGTTCATTTTAAAATACTTTATATAGCTCCTTTTCTCAAACATAATACCAAAAATTACCAGGGGGACCAGCAGAATATATGTAAGTAGTCATGTTTCATGGCAAGAGAAGAAAATCACTAAATGAAAGAAGAAATTGAGGACGTAATTATTATGTTTTATCTAGTAATAAATTCCAGTTCTAACATAAATAGTGGGGAAACACTGAAAATAAAAGTGCCAAAAAGAAACTCATAAAATTATCTGACTTACTTTATATAGTTTCTTTAGTTTACAATGATATTGTATTGCTTTGTACAAGCTTTTTCACACTGCATCATAACCTGTGCATGTACGTATGTGCGTGTTTATATATGAATGACTAAAACCAATGCATAAGCAAGCATGTTATAACAACCTCTTTCTCACTAAAAAACTGTCAAAACTCAGAAAGAACAGAAAAATACTCTATCATAAGTAGAAAGATTTTTTTTTTTGCATTATCAATACTGTTGTAAAAAGGTGAAGTGAAAGAAAACTGAAAAAATGTAGCTAACCCACAAATTTGTTTCAAATGCCCATACCAGAGAGAGAAAATCTGACTTGATTCAGCTTATTTTTTTCCATTATCATCATTTTGTTTTCGTTCTACTTACTTATTTCCTGTCTCTCTAAGTTGAGGTCTCATTAGATATTCTTACTGTTTCAGAGAAGAAATTACAACGCAGATGAACACTGTTCTGTGTTGCGTTTTCTTGTTGGTGGTCTGTGATTGTTTGAGGAAGACAGTTATTTGTGTTCCATAGCAACAAGGATTACACCAGCGGGCAGGACACATGTAACATAATACCAGCAGTACTCATTTGAAATATCCAAGGGGATATAATAATTCTGAATAAAAGTCAGGTTCAAAACTTTCAGAAATGTAAGTTCCATGATTTTTCTGATATCAATTATATTTAGCCCTGTCTTAAAAGCAATGACATCATTTTGGTAGACAAAAGGTTAAATATTTCAATACAAATAAGATGATTACTTGAAATTGCACTTAGATTAACATGTCTATGCTATACAAGATCATAACACAAAAATTAATTTGGGTATGTTGTTGTAGGATTGGTCACTAGACCTTTCATAAAGAGAGATGTACCCTAGAGAGAGAAAGATGAATGCACGTAAACTTATTTCTTGAAAAAGAGCCCTTAATTGATTACTACTTCAGATATACAAGGAATAAAAATACGAAATATTAATCTGACTACCAAAATTATAATTTCATTTCGATTTTATGTTACTAGTACATTTAACATACATTTAATATAGTTATTTTCAGGGGAAAAAAAGCAGAATTAATAATCTATAATCAATATATCTATATTTTAAATATATAACACATAAATTAAAACCTAGTTTCCTTAAGTAATAAGTTATTACATCAAGCCTATCTTAATGTGTAAGTAAAACATTCTTCCAATTAGTTACTGATAAAATCTAAATCTCTCTTTAAGAATGGTAAGAAGTATATTTTGCATCACATTTTTGCATCCTTGTTTTAGGCTTGTTTTTACCTGCTTGGGAAATAAACAGCTTTCCCATAAATTGCCTCTTAAGATAATTCTTCAATATATACCTGAAGTAGTCCATACAATTAAAAGAAGACCTGGAAATAGCAAGTCTAGTGCAGACCAATTGTTATAAGCACAACCAAGTGTATGCAAGAAATTGAAAGGAAACACTGCGTTATTGCCAACCCTCCTTCCAAGCAGCAGCTTAGCTTTATAATACTATTAACTTCAACAAAGTTATTTCACTCCAATTTCAATATTACTTCACTTCAGCGGAAAAAAAAATGAAACAAAAAACACCCAAGAAATATGGCTAATTATAGTAATTACTGAAATTTTTCCACTGTGTTAGAATTTCTATCTTCATTTCACTTCACAAAATATATGCTTAGGTGTCTATTCATTATTTACAACTTATAAACTCAATAATAATAGAGGTTAAAATGATTTGTATATGTAATTCTGTTTTAGAATTACATATTCTATTTTAGAACCTCTTGTGAACCAAGATAGATGGTCAGAGATATTTGTAACAGACTGTAAAGGGAATTTTAATTTAGTCTAGAAAGAAAGAAAGTAGTATCAATATTTACTGAAGTAATCTATATAGTTACATCAATTATTTCACCTAATGTTCCCACAGTACAAGAGTAAATGATCCCCAGGGCAATTAAAGAAAAGAATTTTAGGGTTACCTCCCAGACAAGTAACAGTAGCTAAACTAACCAGAAAAAGCACTAACTTTTTTCAAAGTCTTAAAATATGTTTCAGCTTAAAAAGAGCCCCCAAATGTTTAAAAGCAAAGAAACTTAAAACACTGAATTAGAATTTATGAAGGAGAAATAGGAACAGGAAAGATACTGCTTCTGCCTGAGGTGCAAAGACCACATCAGATGCAAAGGACTAAGAAAGAAAACTGCTGGGTTTTGGATACCTCTAAAGAGAGAATTTTAACAAAGCAGAGCCTTTGCTCTGTTTCCCATAGGTTGTAGGTTTAAAAAAAAAGTGGTAAAAGGGGGAAGAATCATTGTTCCTTATGACAGGCAACAAGGACTTAATATGGCTTCTCATTATTCCATATCCCACTATGATATCCAAATTTCTTCTCTCCAACTATAATAGCAAATCAAATTGAGGAGTTTCTGGCAATTCCAATTCTCTTCACTCAAAATATTTCCTTTAATCCAAGTTTTGACTTCTGTAAAGATTTTAAGAGACACAGTTCTGTCCCATCCTGATGTGGTCTGCAGATTGAAGCACATACTTCAGAACTGAGAGAGTTTCATTTCAATTTACAGCTCCTTACTTCATAATACTACTACACGGTAGGAGTTTGTGGATGTATATATAAACTGATAAGCTATATATATATGTGTGTGTATATATATATACACAAAGAGAGAGAACACATACATACCCGTGTCTCTGTGTGTACAGGATTTAATATGGCTTAATTAGTTCAGAAAACAGCCTATACAGTTGCATCAATAGCACATATTTCACTGGTGGATTTAAAATACAGTGTTTTTAGAAGAGAAAAAACTTGGTATAAGTCACTCATTTTGCAATGAAAATTTCAACTACCACTCCTTACACTCCTGACAGACATTTCTGGTAGGGTCTTAAAAGCCCTTCTGATCATCTATGCAACTTGGTCCACATTCCTTCCTGGTCCTAGAAGAAGATGGGTCAAACAGAGATTACCTTCCTCTTTTATCTGAGCCAAGAATCAAACACATTGATGTACAGTATCTGCATATCAGGCCTATTCCAGGAGCCAGTATCACTATGTATAAGATAGAGGTGAAGGCATTTAGTTTGACACTGAAATCCTCTCATTCCCAGTACAGAGCACGAATGATTGAATTGATATAACAATATCACTGATACGGCCGAGATAATGAATGCTATTGTATGATGAAGAACAGAAGAAAAGGCACAACTACTACTATAGAAGACAGTGCCAAAGCAGTCTTCGCATGATAATGCAGTGCCAGTAGAGAGCAGGATGATGCAATTTTGTATCTCTCTAGCTTCAGCTTAGTCAGATGAAATGGTGTCAAGAGGATTGCTTCATTCATCACAGTGTCTGCATGGCCCTGGAAAGCTCAAGTCTTACAGCACAATGTAGAGAAGAGAAGAAAGAATGCAGGCATCTAATCAGAACTGATCCTTTTCCTACAGTTCTGGCAGCCTTTTGAGTCATCAAGGCCTGAAAGATCAATGCAGTTTGGCTGAACTAGAGCAGCTGTCTGGTTCTGATGTCTGAAGAGACCTCTGTGGCTGCTAGAGCAAAAAGCTCTAGAGCTTGACTCCCTGCTCGTCTTGCCTGAGGCTTGAACCACAGGCAGGATTTTGGCCGTGGGACTCTGAGGCAGCACAGACACCCCCAATATAGAGATGTGATTGTCCCAGGTAGCACAAGGACAAAAAGGCCCTTAGTGAAGTCACCAAATGCCAAGGAGGAAGAAAAGGCAGCTGAACAGCAAGATACAACAGAAGTAGAAGGATTCCGTCTCAATAAGATAGGCAACAGTAAGACAGGAGCTGAAGTGGTGGTGATGTTCTATTTTGTACGCCAAAGCCTGATTAAACAGAAGGAGCAGGTTAGAGAAAGTCATCTGTGGATACTAAAAGGGGAATCTTCCTTGTTTCAAGCTGTGAGGCATGAATATATGCCTCTCTGTAAGAACGTATGTGACTTACATTCAGTGTGTATCTGTACAGGTATTCACACAAACATACACACGTATGAGAGATAAAATACATCTTATTCTGTTAGCTTCTAGATATATTTAGATATAAGGCTCAAGCAAACCAAGAGACTACCCCAAAGGTCACAGCATGTTTTAAAATATTTTTATAATCTCTAACTGTAAAGAGAAAAAAACTAAGATGATTGATGCAACTTGGCTTTATTATTATTACAAGAGAATGGTAGCTTATCAACGCATATTAACCATGAATAAATGTTCATTTTTCATGTCTTGAAAATGTCTATAAACAGTGACAGAATATTTGACTATTAAATTGTAGGTAATATACAATGTGCCTTACATGTACAATAAAACCTCAAAATCATTGCATTACTGACTTACTGATTTATGCACTTAAAAACCTATTCATTCATTCATAATTCAGACACTATCAATTTTTTTAACATACATAGTAGCACATGTGATGTCTTGACAAACTTAACTAAGCAATCCTTCCATTTTCAATTTTTAAAGAACATACATCTGTGCAGGCTCACATGAAAAACTGACTGCACAGGACATGAGAAGAATTGCCACAAAAAAGATGGCATAAAAAGACTTCTGCTGTGTCTTTTATTCTTGGAAACAAATCAAGTTAATTTCAGACTAAGTAAGCCCTAGAAAAGTTTTCAACAGTCTTCACCTTTTAGTAATTTCATTAAATTTACATTAAAAGCCACTCAAAAAGCTGTTTATTTGGCACAATAAACTTTATCATGACTGAGGGGCTGCCAATGTAGCTGATGAAACGCAATATGCAGAAAGAACTGCAGGTAACTGGATCACCGTGACATGAAATAGAAGTTGTTGAAAGTAAGAATTTTGTTTTAATGGAATGGAAAGTAATAGATAAACCAATCTATATGAACAGTTACAGGATTGTGTACGGGATAGAGGGTGGATGGAGTGGTAGTTTGGCGAAGGGCTGAGAGCAGTTAAACTTTTTTTACCTTCATATGACCCCCTTGTCACTCACCCGCAAACGGCTGCGCTGCGGCCAGGGCACGGAGAACTTTCCAGAAGGGCAGGTGCAGAGCGCCTGCACAGCAGCAGCCAGCCACCAGGTGCCACGGCAATTTCAGCCAAGCAGAACTGGGCATTCACTAGCCAATCCTGTAACTGCGGGCCGACCTGGCAGAGACCCCGTGAGAGGCTGGGAGAGGCCACGAAGTGCTAAGGGAAATGGCTGGGGTGGCATTGCTGAGAACTGAGATCTTAAACCTTCAGAGTCCCTAACAGCCTTTCACTAACTCCAGGCTTGAAGAGTTTCAGCTGGAGGCTGAGTAGACCACAAACCAATTCTTTTACTTAAAAAAAAATAGGAGAAAGCCCTGGGTCTTACACTACAGGGCAGTCCCTGTCATAACGCTGTAAGCAGAGCGAGCGCTGCTGTGTAAGCCGACAGGAAACCAGACAGGTTGCCACTTGAAGCTTCCTACCTTTCGGCAGAAACGTATAGGAACTGACATGCCTCCTTGAAGTATTTCGTTTCTGATGAACGAGCACATGCATACTAAAGAATGGCTCTTCACTGGAAGTTGACTTCCTTGAAGTTGAAAATGTCATTTGGAAACAGAAGAGAAAGGCATCTGCTGGGCAACGACATGTATATGAAGCACATAAAAAAGTTAGAGGTAATAATGGACAAGATAAAAAAGAGAGAAAAAAAATTAAGCTCAGAAAGTGGAGAGAGAATCTGCTTTCTGACTATAATTCCTCCATCAGAAAATCTTATTCTGTTGTTTCCCTCCCCTACCTCTTGTTTTGTTTCACAGAAACACCAAGGAGCTATTCCTGGCAAGTCTAAAGTCAGTGTCAGGTTTTTTCTTGAAAGACAAGAAGTGAAAGAATGCAAGGACAAAAGAAAGCTGATTGATGTTTAAATTGTATTTGCAATACTGCATCACAAGAAATGGAGAACGAAAAGGTGAGCAAAAGCCAGAAATAAAAATTTTTTTAAAGAACTTCAGAAAATATAGCAGCACATGTGCCCTAATTGCTATTATATAGTACTGTTCAAAGTGAAGAGTAAGTGTCATGAAGTAGGACAAGTCAAGAAAAAAATGATAGTGGATGAAAAACGGAATGATCATTCAGTCAAAGACAATAAATTGCACCTCTGAAAATTTGCTTTTCTGTATCGTTCCAAATACATGGTGAAATCTGAGATCTAAATAAGAGCAGGAGCATAAGATGGAATCTTACACTACAGATTTATCTTCTATACTCCTTCGCTGCTCTTAATCTCAGAATGCCATATTTTTGAACACTTGCATTTTGGCATAAACCAGTTGTGTTAGATACATGCACAACCATTACAAATAGAAGAAAATGGTTATTTATTTACAGTCATTTAATTCTCATGCATATAATTCTAAATACAAACATTTCTTAAAACAATTAAATTTGGAATACTCAAGCTGAACCTGATCTTCTAAACTAGGGAAAACAGAAAGAATATGCCTAATCAAGCTGAGATTGTATCAGTGAGAATCAATGAGACACCTTTCTGGAGAATATCTGTGTTGCCTTCACAGTAATGATTTTTTTTCTTCTAAATATTTTATAAAAATAGGTAAATTTAAAAACCTGATCATTTAAGGAGGTCATTCTCTTTGCTGCTCATTGTACTGAAAATGAAGTAAATTTTAGACAATGAGTAAGCAAATCAGTATCTCTTTAAGCTTTAGTTCTAATGTCATGACAGAATAACAATACAGAATTCAAATTCACACATTTTTAGTAATCAAACAAAGCCTGTTTTATGTTTTCTGCACAGATTTACCTAATGTGAAACAGTCTGTTACATATTAATGAATACATAATACTGTTTATAGAACTGTTATGACTATGCATGCTGTGTACTACACTGACACACTCATCAGACAGTTTGCTCATTCAAAACAGTCTTCTCAAAAATTGCCGCAGTTTAGTATACTATAATGTTATTGATCATTGTATTTCTTTTGCGATATATGGCCCTAATGTATCTTTGATGTGATGGATTTCTAGATGACCTAATTTATTTTTTTTTTAGAATTTACTAACTTTTTGTAATTAAGATGAAGAAATTTTAAATCTTAGCGACTTTAAATAAAATGTCTTTCTGATATTATATGCCAAAGATCTCAAAAAAATGCAAAAGAAAATGAAAGAAAAATGTGGGGGTTTTTCTGTGCCACAAAGCTTTCTTTTTAGTTTCTTAAATTTTTTCCAGCCTGTAATCTTTACACATTAGTCATACAATACATTAGATAGAAGACATCTCCTCCTTTATATGCGCTTTTTTTATTTCTAAATCATAATGATTGCACAGCTATATAGATACTGTTGCTATCCTTTATTTCCTTTGTTACGAAGGTTTAGTCGACATTCAAACTTACCCCAAGTTGCATAAAAGCCTGCAAATTCTTTAAGATTAAAGAGAATACCAAAAAAATTGTGTCCAGAGATGGGAAACCTCATCAATAATTTATTCTTGAGACAAGACAAGAAACAGTTTATAAGTTGTAAACAAAACTGAGAACAAATTCTATAATCATTATTTCCCCGTGTTTTGGAAAAGGACATTATGGCATTCCTCTGGCCAATAACGTATTCTTACTAACAAGGACAGTACAACCTTAATGATCTGAAACTCATTTATCTGGGAGACATAAGATTCAGTCACATAAATGAATTGTAGATAAACTAAGGTCACTGAGCAAAAGATTCTGCAGAGTCTATAAGCTCCACAGGACAGAAACTCTTTCCTGCAGAGCCTTTCTTCTGAGAAACAAGTAAACTCTGCAGGCTCAAACATTTCTGTACACAATATTTTAAACACAAAAAAACAGGTGTATTGAAGCAGCCCTGGCAGACACACCAAACTTTGAGATAACTGTATGTTTTGGTTATCACAATTGTGAAGTTATATGTGTGTGGTGTTTGGTTTGTTTGATATTTTTGGTGGTTTGGTTTTTTTTGTTTGTTTGTTTGTTTGTTTTTAATTACAGTGCTGCTCGTTCATTTCTAGATTTCATTTTACATTACTTTAAGGATTCCTCTTTGGTTTTTTTCCCATTTGGAAAATTCTCGGTTATACTAGACTAAAGGGCAAAGGTCTAGAGTAAATTTTATTATGCAGTGCTTTACCTCAAGAAGTAAAAAGTGGCAAGGATCAGTTACAGATTCAGACTTTTTCCCGCATTCCCTATTGACTTTGCTGTATGTTCACTGTTTTTTACAAGCGCGGTAAAAACAGATAAGATCACCTATGAGCACACACACAAAATAGCAGTAGCACCTGTAAACAAATGAAAATGCTCTAGCAAAATAAGTGGTATATTACATTAGGATATAATAAAAAAATGTTCTGTCTTAATAAGAAGTATCTTCCTATAATTTCAAAGTATTTAGCTTTTAGTGGAAATAAGAGAATTTTCCTGCAGGGGATATCTGAAGGTAGAACCATCTACTATTCTAATACCCTATAATAACCAAGATAAGTGAGATTTAACAACTCTGCAGGACTGGAGTTTATATCCTGCTTGGAAATTATAAAGTACAGTAGCAGTCAGCCCTCTTCTTTTCCTGTGGCTCCTGTGAAAGAGTTATGATGTTTATTACATACTGAGCCTTTTTACCCCAACACAATACATTTCTGATATTGTTGATGATACATTTTAAGAATGTATATGTACTGAAAATATAAAGGACATTTTTGGATAGATTTAAATCAGAAACTACACAATGAGAAGTAAGAAATAGTTAAGGATGTTTTGTACCTGTAGATTAATTAAAAATGGCTTTAGGTAGTAAATATTTCAATTAAAATGGAAACTGACTGGAAATTTTTGAGCATTTCTTGGCAAAATTTCTCCTTGCAGCTGACCTATTAATTCATATCAGTAGAAAAAAATCTCCCATGAAGACACTATTTCTAATATGCCTTTTTTTTTTTTTTTTAATGAATTGCAAGATTTTAGTGTGCCACAAAGGAAGCTAAGGTAATCTAATGAATTTTAGACCTGCCTGAGAAAAAGTCATCTGTCCAGCTATCCAGCCGCCATCTTCTTAGCCAGCGCAGGAAGCAGGCATGGCTTCATCTCTACTCCTTCAGACTACTCTGATTCCACGTTAGAGCTGTGGAATCTGTCAGTTTAGTATAGCTCACCCTCTTCCTCGCCTCCTGGTGAGCAATGGACCAGCACCTCAGCTTCATCCTGGGCACTCTGAGTGACAACTCAGCTGGCAAGCTAGTGTGGCACTGTGGCCAGGAAGGAAGCTGGTAGTGACAGAAGGGAGGGGGAAGATGGGCTGGACAGAATGAAAGGTTAGGTGGGACGTTCAGATGTAGGTGAGGCAGACATGAAGACTGTTGGTAAGCCTAGAGTTGAGTTGGGTAAGGGCAGAACTCACGTAGAGGTGGAGCGGACTAGACTGATTTGGAATTTGGGGATGGGAATAAATAATTACTGGGCGAAGCATGGGAGGATGAGGAGGATGAGAGAGCTTTTGTAACAGCAAAATTGACGGTTCTAAATGCCTTTAAATGAGTCAGCAGCACTGATTGTCACACATGCATGCATACATATGTACATGCACATGCAGACAGATACATCTATGTTGCAATGCCTTTTTTCAATGCTGGTAATTTTTTGGTCAATTTCCCATTGGATTTTGAAACACTGCAGGTAGCTGACAACACTAAAGCCATTCCTCTGTCGAGGAAAAACTCAATCTGGTGCATTTTATCTGAAAATCCATAACTGTGCATAGAAGGTACTGATATAAAAGCAGCCTTAGTTTTACCACAATTCTTAATAGTGACAAAGCTAAATCTTGGGAGAAAATGTCACTTTTATAATTCTCTAGTGTTACATATGATTTTTTTAGTAAGGGGGAATGTGAAAAAAAAAACCAAAACCCCTCAGACTGAACTAATTAATTCAGATTGACTTCTTAAAGAATATGAACTGCCTGTAATGGTTTTGTTAATTCTTTTCCTTTTGCTTATTTGAAAATATCTATAAATGGAGAAAATATACTAGCTACTTTTCAGGATATTTAAGTGAAAACACTTTAACATGTATGAAAAAAATAGCATGACAGCAAAATTTCACCTGCTCTAAAAATGGCAGCAACAACAATAAGCTATAAAAAAAAATGTATTCTGAGACAGTATAAACCAGTGCTGTTCACCATCAGCTGACTTTTTGGGATGAAATCAGTGGGAGTTACACTGTTTACTTTAATAGATCTATGATTTTACTCCTTTTTTTTCATAGTAGTTGTTTTCTAAATTGCTACTTGCATTCACTTATTAATTTTCTTTAAGTAGGACAGTATTTACAGCAGCAGCATGTAGTAGCACGAATCGGGTTACCCACACTCTTTTGCTCTGGACTGCATTTGCAGTTAATACACTAGTGACACGTAATCATATTGTGGTAGAGTAGAGCTAACAATTTCACCAACATGGCTTCCCACTGAAGAGCAGTCCTCTAATGCCCTATAGACATATGGCTCTTCTGCTGGCCCAGAATCACTGGCAGAAGAAAATGATAAATTTCTACCTCAGCTGCATCCAAATCTAGTGAGAAACAAGAGCATTTGGACAGAAAGTCATTATAGAGTGCTCTAGAAAGACACACTGTTAAGAGAACTTGGCTTGTAAGGTTGGATTGGTTTTTAGTAGAAGGGAACATAGGCACTGAGCCTTAAGAGCTCTAACACCTGACTAGAATATTGGTCATTGTTATTTGGAAGAATTGTTTACTTGAAGACTGAGCAGCTGTCTTGAAGCAACTGAACATATTTATAATCTTTCCCCTTTTCATCAGACCTGGTAAATTATATTTTCAGTTTATGTCTTAGAGTTTACTGGAAATTAGTCTCGATAGTGGGTTTTCTCTGTATTTGTGACTGAAAAGTGGTGCGTGCTATGCTAATACAAGTGTTGAGCAATTATAATAAGATGCAATATTTGAAAAGTTTTGTGACTATCATCTGAATCAGGAACTGCTTGAGATTAAAGTACAACTGTCTATGCAGATGACTAAGTTTTGCTTTGAATTGAAGTAAATTGAATTGAAGTAAATAAATTGATCAAAACTAAAAAATCAGTACTACATGTTGCAGTCTTAAACAAAAGAGCTGAGCATAAAGAAGAATGTAATATACCAACTAGGAAATATATTTTGTAGGGTTTCAGATTACGATATCTAGATCAGAAATCATGAACTATTAGCATTCCTGCAAAGTTTAGTACTGGCAGAGATTTGCAGTGGTGCTGACAATGCTTTACAAAATTAATTTGCTACTGCTCTCAAGAACAATTTGTTGTAAATGACCTTTACTGCTAAAGATGAAGACAAAGAAAGGACAGGAGATAAAGATGTAGAAATCAAAACTAAGGTCAAATAAAACTTGCTGAGCATTACACTTTCAAGTCAGTGATAGGCAGGGAGTTGCTTTGTAGAGATCGGTATATAACCACATGAACCTATGTATGGGATTAGATGGGCCTAGTAATTGTTCGAGCATTTGGCCTGCAAATATGTTAAAGCAGATGCTCAACCAGATTTATACATAATGAAAGTTACACATAAAAAATTCATCATATCTGTACAGTCTTTCTATTAAAACTTAAATATATATGAGACTATAAGAGGTACCGAAATTTTCCCTCTTACCTATCTACATGGTTCGTGCATGTAAATTGTCAACCAATGTAAGAACACTGACACTCATTTCTAAACAGTCTGTCATCTACAGTAAGAGCAATATAATAACATACATTACGTGCTTATTTTTCCGCATCATACCTAATAGGCTATAACATCATTTTCAGTCACAGTTCATTGGAGTTAATTTTAAAGCATAATATTGAAGTCAAGGTTTCTTCACAATTAATTAGGCATTAAAAAGAAACGTGGACCGGCATGTATTGAGTTAAATGTATGCAAATAAACCCTTACAGGCAAATGAGAACGGGCTCAATAAAAATTAAAAACTAACTCTCTGCAAAGGTGTACTCTCAGCAATATGCATTATTACATCTCAGTTGCTGTAGGAGAGCAAGAAAAATTGTGCTAAGTTTGCGTCACTGTGCAGGATATTCAGAAGTTATTTTTTGGAAATGATGGCAACATTTAAGGCATTTTAACAAATCAGTTATCTTTGGGTGTGGATTACAACAATTTGTGGTATACTAATTTTTCTTCAGGAACATGAGGGAAAACAGTTTCAGACAATATTTAGGTATTTTCTGAAAAAAAAAAAACAACACTGTATGGAAAGTCATTCTTCTAGATATTATATTTTTTTCAGATCCTTTCATCACTAGTAGCTTTACTCATTAAGAGTAGGTCAATTGCTCCCTGTGACTAAAGTAACTTAAACCTGAAGTCCATTATATACATGTATTAGACTTTGTAAGAAATAAGTTTCAGACTGTATTTGTCTTGTCTATTACCATTATACATCAGAAGTATGCACAGAATCTAGAATCCCTCCCCACTAAAAAAGGGGAAAAAAGCCCAGAAAACAGTTTTTTCTACGTAAGAATATACCTACACATTTTGCTTAAGGTTTTAATGCAACTGTATTTTAAAAAAATAAACTGAAATTGCCACACATTACAAAGCAGGGCATTTTACTTTTATTACGTGGTCAGTTATTGCTTTAATAGTCTCACACTTTAGTGACTGAATTAAGAAGATATAACAGAAACTTCCTCATCTGTTAAATCTAGTTGCTTATTTCCTGCCTCTCAGAAGAAAAGAAAGTATTTCAGTGATGGTCATGAAATTTAATCCTTCTTCTTATCCTCTGACATCTGGCTTAGAGGGCAATACAGAAAATGGTACAGGTTATTACACTGAGCTAACTATATACACACCCTCTTAAGAGACCTTCAGTTTGTCTTAAGCATATTTAATTCAGTAAGAAAGCTATTTGAACTATAATAGAAACAAAGTTACATGGAAAGTGCTTTTTCCTCCAGAAGAAGTTTGTTGCAAACCCAGTAACCTTTCTTTGAAATGTTTTGCTTTCCCTTTGATATTCCTGAATTTATTCAAAATAGACAAAGTTTGGCCAGTGAACTTCTGGGTCTAATTAAGTTATGTTGTGAATTTGTATGGAAGTTTGCTAGAGTATAAATTACAATGCTGTTTAAGGCAGTCTCAACAGAGAAAGCATGAATGAATGATGTACATCAGAAAATGAGGTTACTGCGAGGTTCACAAAGCTGGCTACAAGAAGACTTTTCCACGTTACTATCTTTCTTCTGCAAAGTCTGATAAATACCTCTGCTTAGCAGATAGAAGAAAATAAAAATATGAACTTAGGCTGGAGGATTCAAAGGAAAACAATACTGTAGCTCCAACCATTCGTTTTGTGTCCTAGTCAGAGGCAAAGAGGCTGCTTGACGAATAACGACTGCTGCAAGCTTGGAACCTCCAGGTAACTTTACCTTTTTCAGTGTTTCCACAGGGTAGATTCAATTCCACAGTACTTTTAAATGAAAGCTATGCATAAAAACAACTATGCATTAAGAAAGGACTGGTAGAGTAACATCTAACGTGTTAGAGACATCTGAAATATCTGGTTTAGGTGAATTCTAATAAGAAATAATTTCAGATACAAATGCATTACTTGAAACACAAAACAGTAAGCAAGCACGAATACTGCTAACCTGAGGAAGCTGGTAGTATTTTCTAGTTCATATATGTAATGGCTGCATTTGTTTCATAGGTTAAAAATGTTGATAGGCTTTTTATTTCCAAAACATAATGCTAGTTTATCTAAACATAAGTATAAAAAAACATGCCTTTCAGGTAATGGAAGCAAGCTGGAATACCAATATGTATTCTACCATATCCATATTTTAGAATACCTTATCTCATCAAGATAATAGCAATGGCTTGATAATGGCCTGGGGACTGTATTAATACTGTTGTAACAGTTTAGTAATCTGAATAGGGGAATTTGATACCAAGCAAATTTTTTTTTCTTACAGACTTCCCAGGTGAGAAACATAACTGAAAAACCAGGAAAGAACCATGGCCATTTCCAGATCAATGGATCACTTCCACCATTACCTCTATTGAAAATGTTTATCTTAATGAACCATACATTTCTAAAACAATTCTTAAAATTTCAAAATAGCAAAACCGGCACAGTGGTTAAACACACAGAAAACATGTTTCTTTCAATTTGGTATTATCACGGCTAAGAGTGCTTTATCACACTTTCCAGAATAACTGGCTTTAGACACTGCATTGAGGAATTAAAATGTCATTTGGGATGATATTGGTTACAATAGTAGGAATAATCTGTCTACCCTGACCAAAACAGTGAATCAAGAAATGATTTACTGTTTCTGAAAAACATAATACAACATTGCAAAGTCATACTAGTGTAAGAGCCTCATGCACAAATCACTGCCTAACTGAAGAGTTCCTTTTGGCTGAAATACAACTGGTCTTCCAAATCTGTTTTCATTCAAAAAGGGAAATTTAATCCATAGCTCTTATAGTTGTAAGAACTTTCAAAATATAAACAGATCCATAATAATCAATTGCTCTATCTGTAAATATCTAGCAATATTTAACTATAATGCTCCATATATTTCTGTGGGCCTGTAGCCGAATTCTGTTTGATATCTAACTATCAGAATGAAATAATCACTTTTAGTAGAAACACGTTAATATGATTGGTGGATGTACCAGCATATAATAAAAAAGTTCAGAAGTTCATTTTACTATATTAAGGATTTAAAGGTCAGTGTGAAACATAGAGAAGAACTGAAAATTTTGCCCCTAGACTCAGAAATTACTGCTAGTAATATCTGCATTGGTTCAAATACATCACCTTTGAAACACACAGACCAAGAAGCAAATCCACACTTCTTGTTCAAAAAAGGCTGAAAGATAGTGGTACTACCTTTCCTCCGCTCAGATTCTACATCGATTTCCCCCAAAGTGCAATTATCATTACATGAAAGTCCCGCAACAAAGGTTAAAAAGTTGGCAAAGGCATAGAATAAGTTCAATTATGTATTTCAAAAAAGCAAAATTACATACCAAATAAAAAAGATTAAGGTGGCACAGAGATTTGAAAATATGCATTAGGATACACTATATATATAAAATACAGATCTGGTGTGATATATAACAATTTCTGAGTAACCACAGGAAAGATGAAATAATATGGTTTGTAGTTTGTAGAGATGTATAAATGGGCCTTGCTAGAACAAATAAAAAATAAAGCACTTTTCACTCAGAATCACAGTTGAAATACAATGGAGCTTAATTTAACATATCAGCACCTTTTTCTAACATTATAAATGTTATCAAGATTATAATATTGTCTTTTCACTTTTTTTTTTTCAGATAAGAGTCTACTGCAAATTGTGAATGTGTTTCGTAAGAAATATAATTTGATTTGCTATAATGCAAGCTCATCCTAAATTGATGTCTTGCATTATAAAAGTCGAGCAGTTTTTTGGGGGGAATATTAGGTAGCCACTTATTAACAACAACAAAGTCTGTTTTCATTTTTTTTAAAAAATACAACCATTTAGAGAAATGCCAGAAAGGAAGATAAACATTTCTATATAAGATAGACATGTGCTAACCTGTGAAAGATAATTTGAGTAGTCAGCAAATCCCTACTGGCACAAATATGAGGAGACAATGGCCAGAAAAATCTGTCTGGTTTTCAGAATGTGTAACACTTCTCTTATCAGGGAAATAAAAGTGTCTCTCACTAAAATCTTAGCTGTCACATTAGCATTAAATCAGTGCCTGCTAGCAAGCATGGCAAAAGATTGTTAAAGGTTTTCATTGTAAATACTATTTTTCTGAGAGCTTAAACAACACTATAGAAAGTGGCTCTGGGCTAAAATGTAGTGTATTACGTATCTGTTAGACAGCATGTCTTTAGGCACATATTTTTTAATTCCTCTACTGAGATAGGTCCAAATCCTAATCTTGAAAAGCAAAGCTTAAGTGAAAGCAATGGGACAGAATCCCTAAGAATGCTCAAGCACTGGGCACACAATATGCAACTTGCAATCTGATCCTCCTTGCTGGGATCCCAGTCAGAAAGAAAAATATCTCCTGGTTCCTTGAAATTTCTTTGAATTAAATTGATTCAAGACAAAGACAGTTTAAAGATAATTTTTATTTGGATTAATAGCTGATTTCCTGTATTTTAGTGAGAAAACTCCTCATGAGTATTCCCGCATAGTCATTTCTCTATCTTTCCTTCATGCTATTGTAAAAGAAGGACTAGATGTACCACTGAGAGACTGATCTAACTGAAATATTCCCATTTACAAAGAATGGCTCCAGAACAGCCATCATGCAGCTACTTAAAAAGGTAAACATCAGTATTAGTCAGCAAACGAAAAACTGGGAATAACACCGAAGGCCTTAAAAAGTCACAAAGAAGTTGGAATAAAAAGGCACCAACAGAACAAACATTAATGGAGTGAGATCCAAAATGAAGATGTATAGAAACAAGACGAGAGAATATGGAATATCTTTTGAAAAAGAAAAGAGACAGTATAATTGCCTGGAAAATATGGATTAATGTACCAGGTTAAAAAGGAATAATAACCTACTATCTATTCAAACTAGTCCAAACCAGAAAGGTAGGAATGAGCCTAAGCTGCACTTCTGTTGGTGCTGCAGTTACTAAAAATCACATTTAGTATGCCCCTGAAGTGTGCATGAAATACAATAAAATACATTGTTTCTAAAGACTGGTATTTTTTCAACAAGAAATTCAAATGCTGTTAAATTCTGTCTTTAAACCTTTTAAACACTGTTGCCACCCCTGTAGTCAGTCAGAAACATAGACTTCATCCTTCACAAGAAAGGACAGCATAGTATTTTACATAAATAGTATATCACATATTTACTAAAGTTTAAAACCAGAATGAAAAACATAAAAATTTTAGAAAATGTTAACCAGCTCTATGTTTTAGTAAATACTTTGGATCATTATTTATAAAAAAGGATTTCTAATGGTATGTTATGGAACAACATTATGGTAGACAGAACTGTTCTTAACTAAGTATCACTAGCCTATAAGAAAGAATTAGTAGAAGACTTCAGGGAGCCCAAGATCAGATCTAAACAGAAAAGTGCTTGAGTGCTTGACAACATTGAAAGCTGGAAGGCATACAACTATAGGAAAACTAGTACTGAGAACACGCTTATCTGGTTTACTTTAGAAAACCAAGCCTTCAACATGTAAACTTAAACATTATGTATTTGAGGATAACTAGATTTGATTTTGATCTATTTAAAGTTTAATGCTGCAGTCTTCTCTGTACAGAAGCAGGAAGCTAGCTACTGAATGAATGAATTTTGCCTGAGAAAGGGAGAAGGATACTTCAACACTGGAAAGACACGAAAGATTCTAATAAAAGACAAGGAGAAAAATTTCATTGACACTTCACAAGTGGCAACTGCTGAGCTCAATAAGAAGCAATACTTGTAGTGACTGTGTTGGTCTACTTTAATCTAGTATATCAACAAATATTTTCAATATTTCTAAGTAATTAATAGAAAATGCATCTTGATTTCTATGTATACATTTATAAGACATAAAACCACAACAAAGACTAAGGAGGAGAACAAATTCCTTATTAATGCATCAATTGAAAAAAGAACATTTACAAAAGAAAGTAGGGAAATTCAGCAGGTAGTCTACAAAAACATTTTTCATCTTTTAGTTTTCATCTTTTAGTTTTCTAAAGTAACCAAAGAATTTTTTTTTAAATCTAGGATGGTTCCAATTAGTTTCTGATTCTTTCTCTCATAGGGGTAACTATTTCATAGCTGTTAAAATTTATTCTATTTTATCCATTATTCTATTCCAAAATTTAATTCATTTTAGTGTGAAAAATAAATAAGAATACATAGCATGCATGCAATCCGTAAAGCTCAACAGTTTTAAAGGGAACACTGATTCCATTATTTCTATTTTGAGAAGGTAAACAATAAAGAAATGCAGAGGTTAAGTGATTTGTCCAAGGTCAAATATATCAGCAGAAGAGAAGTCAGAAGTTCATAGATTAGCTGACTTCTTACTAATTAGCATTACATTGACATATTTTGTAAAACTACAGGTAAAGATTCCTTGCTGTGTAATAATGTATCCTAATAACTCTCAGTGGGAATATCCACTTGAAGGAGAAAGGAAGTGATGAGAAAATGAATAGTAACAAATCATTAGGATAAGATAGTATTCACTCAGTTATAAGACAATTCACAGATGAAACAGCTTACTGACTAGTGATGGTGCATTATCTCTTACCTAAAATTGCAAAGGTACTGAAAGCTAGAAGATGTAAAACGCAGTGAAAATAATTTTGAATAAAAAGTTAAATAGCAGATGTAAAAAAACCACAGTCTGTGAGACTGATGTCTATATTGGGCAAGTTAGTATAAACCGTAATAAAAATCTCAAGAGCGGACCTTGGACAAACATGCTATATTTTGGATGAGTAAGGATGGCTTTCGTAAAGGAAATTTCTGCTTTTCAGACCTACTGAAGTACTTTGAGTCATTGAAGAAACACATGAATGCGAGTGATTTGGTTGCCTGCGGTTGCTTAATTGGAGTCTACCTTAGATTTGCAAAAGGCTTTTGCTAAAGTTTCTAAACAAGGGCTATTAAAAAAATAAGACTATTAAAAAAAAAGTAAGCAGATAAGAAGGAAGGTGTGTATAACTGATACTTTAAAGGCTACATATTAAAGAGTTAAGAGTAAACATCCAGTTCCTCCAATCGAGAGACATTATTGCTGCTGGACTTTTGCAAAGTCCTTTTCTGGGGCCTGTGCTGTTCAACATTCATCAGTGATCTGGGAAAGGTGATGACAATTGGTGAGAAATCTTCCTGACCAGAGTTATTTGGGATAGTCAGGACAAGGACAGACTATAGAATTCCAGAAATAACTTACAAGACTGAGTGACTAGGCAACACAATGGCAGATTAAATGCCCTGTAAATAAATGTAAAGTGATGCATAAGGCGGGGGGGTGGGGGAATTTAATGTTGCATATAACATGGTGGGCTTGGAGCTGACAATTACCATAGAGAAATGAGCTAATAGTTCCGTAACTTAGTTCAATGTCACTATTCAGTAAGAAACTGAGAAGAAAAGCTGGGGCAATAATTTTGAAATAGTATAAACCTAAGAACGTCTCATACTTTGAAAACCACATATAGCATACAAAACCTGAAAAGGTGATAAAGAGATGATCAATAGCTTCTGTACAGGTAGCAGAGTAGGATACTTCTCTTTAAAAGATCTCCAAAGAGGGATATAGATGAGGCTCACAAATCAATTGTGGCAAAGAGGGAATGGATAGGCATTAACTGTTCACTGTTTTTCCAGCTCAATCAAATCCAATGCAATGTAGATTCAAATGAAGATAGAAGAAACCACATTCAATATAAATAATAGTTCTTTATGCACAAAATGAACAGGGTAGTAGACCTGTGCAACTCATTGTCAAAGGACACTATTCTAAGGCTTAAATAGGGTTATGGGAATTCATGGAGGAGAAAACCAACAAAATCTTAATCTTTAGAAACCATATACATCTGATCAAATTTCTTCAGCTAGAACTGTTGGAAGGCTGGGGAATGTCTGGAAAAGTATCACGTAATTCTTATTCTTACTCTTCTCTGGGCATATATTTGCAATCACTGCCCAGAGACAGGATGCTGGCCAGACAATTCTTACCCTAATCCAATATGGCCATGCTTCTTTTGCTATGTTTCCACTACTCATTATTTTTATGTAGGGGGCACGGATGCCTTTGAGGCACATAATTGTGTTGATGTGTGATATATGGAAAATAATTGGTTCTCAGTTTTGGATTACTCTTGCAGAGTAGAAGGGAAGAACCATCATAAAACGTAGGTATTGCAGTACTTCACTTATAAACACATGCCTCCTTTATTGGATAAGGTCTGAAACGTCAGAAATTTTTCATGTTTTTAGGACAGTCAGACATTTTTTGCACTATCATGGCCATGAAGTAACTTGCCTCAAATGCTAGTGTCTTGCCTCAAATGCTAAGTTATAAGTGGATCAGTAGACAAGTGCAAACATGGAATCTCTCTGAAAAGTTAACAAGTCTCCCAATGTGAATTGCCCTTTGCCACTGCAGGATACCTCTTGGCAACAATCAGAATACCAGTCAGATTAAACACAACTTGCTGTAAAGCTTTTCAAATGAAACAACGTGGCTTTATAATAGCATTGAGTAGTAACACTTCATTTAATATGTACATTAATTATTGCTGAATTATAATGGAGTTCCTAAAAAGATGTATAATGGTCACATTAATACTAAATGAATTCATTATGATCAGTGTAATTACAATGAATACTAACTAAATTAATGGCAGTTAGACATGTTAGAAAAAGTGTCACCCATTTACTTGACATGTTCCAAATGGAATATATTTCAGTACTGCATCTGTAAGAGTAGTGTGAATAGTTTGAATAGTAGTGTGAAGCAGTGTGTTTAGCAGAGTTTTTTTTTAGTAGCACTGAACAACTAATAATTTTATTGTATGTTGTTTTTATATACATACATATACACAAAATACACGTATTATCTGAATTACATAAAAATAACAAAGCTTCAAACCAGTCTGATGCTTCTGTTTGTATTTAGTTCCACTGTATATACATATAAGTATAAAATCCTAGATGCATAGTGAGAAAAACAGGTAGTCAGGAAATAGACTATATATGCTGCTGTGCCCCAGTTCTGCTCTCCAGTATTCACTCTGGTGTGCGCTCTATAGACCAGCCATGTCAGAAACTTGGAATACGGCATTTCCAGGCAGAGCACAATGCCAGGTGGTATGTTTAGCATGCTTCTGCATTTATATTTCTTGACCTGTTGGCCTAAGCCTTACATAAACTATTCTTGCCTATGGCAAAAGAAATCTGTCCTGGGGATTGTATCTGTAGCCACATGCCAGATGTCTCATGGGCTCTTATGGAGTATTAATTGTGCACCAGTTTTCAAGAAAGAACCATTTTATCCATGAAATAAAATTTTAGCAGATTTAGAATAATAAAATGTGAAGCCTAATTCAACAGGAGAAACAAAAAGAGTTACTTACAATGCACTTTTCAATCAATGGAATGCAATTTTGCTGCCATCTGTAAGAGCAAACAAAACAAAAGAAGAATAATTTCACATAACTCACAGAATTATAGAAATTTTAGGTACGATTTAACAGAGTATAAGTAGATGTTATATTACTAATAGGTGACTAAAATATTATCATACTTTTTCTACTACTTTGATTGAGAGGTAACATCATCAACTGGATACCTTCTTTTGCATTCGCATATCTAAAACAGTATAAACTGTAAAAATCATTCATTGCTTTGTCCAAAGAAGAGAAAATCAGTGGATTAGTAGGGCAAACGAGGATTGAAAATGCTGCCAAACACTTAAACCATCAAAACACAGCTTGATTCTTTGTTCACACAACAGAAGATATGAAGAAAAAAAAAGTATCATCCTTTAACTTTTCTTGTACTTTCTTGTATTGTATTTCAGAGGAAGATGAACTGTAGCCTTCCGGCAATCACTAATGCAGTGTTTGTATTCTGTGTTGAGATTATCCACTTGGGTGCTGCACTCAAGCTGCCTGGGCTATTTTGACACTGCATCCAGATGCTCCAATTTTGCTTCAGTGACTCAGAGCAGAGCCAAAATGCCTTAAAGCAATGTTCAAAGGGTTAGGTCTTGACGAACAATTAAAGTACTCAGAAGAAGTGTTTCTAAACATCTCTGACTGGTGCTGAAGTGACTTAAGTGGCCTTGGTGTGACATCCAGGCAGGGAACACATAATAGAAAGATTCAGTTCTACTATACATAGCTACGCTTCAGGTGGATGTGGATTTTGCCCCATTTTTATAGGAAAATTAAAAATAAAGTGTAAGTACAAAAGAAAAAGCTCCATGATTTTAATTGCAATATATCAGTTCTACAAAGAGTGAACATTTGTCTGCTTTATATAAACCAAATTAAAAGGTCTAATTAGAAATATTTTATTAAAAGTTGCACTTGTCATATATTCGAACTTCCTCATTTGAGACCTAAATAATTTACTGTTTGAGTAAGAACATAAAAACAGACTTTCTAATTATTTTTTGGGTATGAAGAGACATCTTGTAGAATCTAAGCATAATTTACACAAATATCTACATACTTCAGTAGTCCATATCTGAAAACTTGTCTTAACTCAAGCACTGAGCATTATTATTCCAATTGATAAATACTTATGGGATTGGAAAATCATTTTGCAAAGCATCATTCATTTAATTGGAGATTGAATATATCTACTAAATAATATAAAGAAAGAGAAATGCATAAGGCTCCAGCACAGACTTGACACAACAAGACAGAGAGGCCCTGAAGCAGAAAGCTAGAGACACCTGATCATCTAATGCCAACTAAGCCAAACAATACATTTTTAAAAGCTTTCTTACTAATGAAGAACATACAGAATTGCAATTTCATATGTGCTCAACAAACTTATTGTGAAAAAAGCAGGCTTTATGTTTTATTTTTTTTAAATGCTTCATAGTTTTCATTCTTAAATTTTGCTTGTTTTTGAGAAAAATAAGCCAGGAAACGTTCCCATGCTTGCAAGAGTTCCAGTTTGGTTTTTTTTTTTTTTTTTTTTTTTTTTTTTTTAAATTCCTGAATATCAATTTTAGTCTTCTGATACCAGGTGAAGTAAGAAAACAATTTCAAGTGGCAACTGTGGTCGAAGAAGATTTTACCTGAATAACAATAGCGCGAGCTTTAAGTTGGAGGAGACACATTTGATACGGAATACACACTGTGTACCAGGAGGGAGTTAACTGTGGGAAATCCTGAAAGAGACATACTGAGATAACTGTGGGATGTCCTCAAAGAAATTTTCTTAAAAAAAAAAAAAAAAAGAAAAAAAAATCACTGCAAAAATTCTCTTTAAAAATTCTCTTTATGATCCCTCCAGCACCTTCTCCTGCTCCGTTTCCGTTAACTTCGCATCTGGTTGCTGCTGCCAGTCAGCTCCCCTGCTGTGCTGAACGGGCACTACAGAAGAAACACACTCCTGTTTGTGTGCCCTACTGATTTCACAGACAGGTTACAGGTTTCTTCAAACACCACATTCAGTGCAGAAGTTGTCCATGTACTAACGCTTCATATTTGTATCTGCTTTATAAGAATAGATAATCACTTTAAAGGTTTGTATCTTGGATGTTTGTTTTGTATATTGCTAAATATGCTTTTTTATTTTGTGAAATCTATAGAGAAGATCCTTAGATAAGAAACAACATATAGAATGTGTATAAGAATTATTATTACATGTTTTTATTACCATTTTTCTTATAGGCTGTTTAAATCTAAGGGGGCAGGAGTGGGAGGAAAGAAAGAAAGATCAATTATTTGCATTTTATGATTGTTTTCACCCCTGTAGTTCAGAAAACATTTTCTGTTTTGAAAATAAAACAGTAGCTGAAATACCCTAATCTCCCCAGAATGGAAACTGGTTTTAGTTTTATGGACGTAGAAGGTCCAGCATTATCAAGAATGACAGATGCTTAGTTAAAAATAGAATTCAGGATGTTTTACTAGCAATGGGTTTTGCTTGAACAGTGAACTATAAGAATGCAATGTACTATATCCTTTTGCAAAAAAGTCAACAAACAAGAAATTAACAATTAGCAAATACAACTGACTTCCACCAAGAATGCTGATTTCTTTGGCAATTCTGATTAGAAGGTCTTTCAGAAAAATGCATTATTTTGGGAGAACTGACACACAAGAACAACTCAGATTTCAAGGATGTTTCTTATTAGCATTTAACAAAAAAGCACAAGCAACGCAACAGATCTGTTAGATATTTCAAAAAAATCTCCTGATTTAAAGTGAGAGCATCAGAGCTGCCTAAATACTTACTATGGCATAACTACTTTCCACAGCAGATCTGGATAGCTAGGATACTAAATGTGCAAAGACTATTCCCTGCCTCCATGAAATGCACAGTGGATCTCTGTGAACATGTGTAACCAGAAAAGGGAAGGATTTCTTCATTTTCCCAGGTAAACTTCTGAAAGGGAGAGCTAAAGAAACCCAGTCTTGAAGGTTTAGCAAGCTTGACTTGGTTCTTTGAATTATGTCTTGATCTTTCTCTTGTTTATCTCCTGAAGAAAGAAGTGCATTATGTTCTTGACCATTTGTTCACTGATACAAAGCAAAAGACAGCCTGAGAAATCAAGATTAAAAACAACCTCTCTTTCTAGTTAGGGGATGGCACACCACCATTCCTTTATTCCTTTACTACACCGCTAAAGAAAGGGGTAATGATTCACTGAATTAAGACTCAGGAACTCTGAGTTTCACAACTGGTATCAGCAAACCTGCTGTGTGGCTCTGGACAGATCTGCAATATTTAACAACTTGTTCTGTATCTGCAGATTACTACTGAGATATTTTCCTGCAAGTGGTCAATATCTGACCTTTGCCTGAAAGATTTCGCTGGCTTTTCTCCCTCCCCCCATCAAAAAATTCACCTATACTTTATTTTGGCATTTCCTCACATTCTTTGGCAATGTAAGCTGTAGAGAAAGATGACTTGGAATTCATAAACAGGCAGTGTTGGTTTTGTATTGATCTTTGTGTCTGAATTGAAATGAGCACTCTTATGGCTAGCAAGTTCTACTAGACCTTCTTAATGAAAGCATGCTAATTCAGTACAGGTTCTTGAATTACGGAGTGTTAGGAAATATAGAAGCATACGCAGTAGGGCTTTGTGTATTAATTTTTCAGTTAGATGCTTTAACAAAAGGGGTATTGAAAAATTCAGTTGTCTTCCCCCCCCCCCAATTTAAGTAAAATTTTGCATTTATTGCCAAATAAAACCATACTTTAATTTCATTTGGTACTGACAGAAATATTCAGGAAACATTCAGGAAAAAAAGCGTGGAGAAGAATTTTCCTTCACCGTTCCTAAAATTAGTATTTTTGCCCAGTCATTAGTCTGTACACTTGCCAGAAACATAGGCAACTCTGCAGAAGCTATTTAAACACAAAACCAAAGAACTGGAAACGAAAGATTAGGTTTACACACTCTTTGTAAATCATTCATGGAAGTAAAGAGAATCCCCCCCTCTTCATTTATTCAATAGCTCTGTGGTTGGGGCCTCATCTGATATACAATGTGGGACAATCAGGTTCAAGACCCTCTTTGTCTGCACATTCTTGAACCCACATTTTCACTTTCCCAGAAGAGTTCTTAAACCAGTGAGAAATGTATAATTGGCTTCTCTCAATCCCCATGGAAAAAGCTGTTCTGCATGGATTATTTAAATACTGAGTCAAAGAGAGAGAATGACTCTTTGGTCTGGTGGTTAAAGCATTCACGTGGGAGGCACACAGCTAGGTCAAAGTAGCAGTTCAAATAGCTCAGGTGAGAGCATATCACTGCAGAATATCCAGTGGCTAGGTGATTCCCCCGGAAGGTAGAAAATAAGGATTTAAATGTCAGCTGGGGGAAGGAGTTGAAACCTAGTCTCCTATATATAGGAGTTACTGCATTAAAAAACATATGGTGAGTTCTTCCACTTTGTGGGGGTAGAGGTGAGTGGGTGGAGAGGGGAAGATGAAGAAGAGAAACAGTTGTTGTCTCCTCGCTGCTAGTTTTGTGAATCTATTCCCTCTTCCAAAAAGAAGAAAGTCATTCCTTCAGTCTGAATTTTGAAAAAAATTTAGCTTGACAGTATTTTTTTAGATTTTAGCGATCGATTTATTCACCAGAAATGTATTCAGATATTTGATGTAAAAACACATTTTCCTCCATGCAGGCTCAGATTAGACTGGCAATTAAAAACTGGATTAAAATTTTTTGCATGTATAAAGCTGCTCCCCCTGCCCCCCCCCCCTTTTTTTTTTTGGCTCTTGAGTTTGAATTTTCTTTTAATATATGTATGTAATATACATTAATAACCCTTGTGGTGCTAGGTCTGACTGCCATTTAAGAACTATTTTACAAATTACATTCTCAGAACTTGTGGGGTGAGAGGGAGATATTACAGTAGAAGCTCTATTAAGTTAACATTTCAAATTGTGCAGGGTACATTCATCATACTTTTTAGCATATGAGAAAGGAATGGTCATGCTTTTTTCTTATTTTTGGAGATCATATCTGGACACAACGAAGTCAGTATAGTTCATCTGGCAATATTAGCTTTGAATTTCTATGATATCATTGTTGTATGCCTCCTATTTTAATGCAGTATTTTATATTTCATTTATTATATACTGCCTCCAAACACATCTGAGTCTGTTTTATGAGAAAATAAATCATTATCCTGAATAACAGAAAAATATACTTGAATTCTTGACTACTTGCCATCAGCACTGACCTGAGAATTCATTTGCTTTTGTGAAGATTAGATACAGATTTTTTTGTTGTTGTTGTTTAAATTTGAACAAAGCATAATTCATTTATGGTATTTAAATCTTATTTTTCTTTCATTGTCACTATTTCACTCCTAAAACCTTCATGTTCTTCTGACAGCATTCAGAAGCTCCAGGGATATCAATGACAAGTTAACTGGATGTAAATCTTTCAAACAGAAAGTGGGTTTCAACAGCAAAAGGCTGGTAACGCTGAAACGTTAAGCTAGAAATACAGCAACTTTGGATGAAGGAACATTTTCAGCTTAATACAATTACTTCAATAATGTAATTTGCTGATTATATGAATGTTACATATTCAGAAATATTCATTCTTAGGCCACCGCTATACCATATTATTGCCTGCTGGTCTGCATCTGTATATAGTATACACGGTCACTATTTAGTTCTTAAGAATCTAAGAATATACCACTGCTTTATTATAGCACTTATTTTTCCTTATTTTTTCAAAATATGAGTACATACAAAAATTATACGATCTTTTCCATTTTGCATGCTAATAACAAGGGTAAATTATGATTTTTCTTCAATCTAGCTTTTTGCCAATGAGCATGCTTATTTGCATAAACTGTGCTTCTCATGGGAAGTCTAACTTTTTATGTTTTCCATCTTCCATTCTCCCCTCAACATTCCCAAAAATGCAAAACATTTTTTCCAGTTAATGAAGTTCATGCATTTTTCAGTTAAAATTTCTCAGGGGAGGGGGGAGAAAGTTTTAGTGTAGGAAATTCCTAATTTTCAACTAACTCCAAAAAAATATAATCAACTTAATATAATTCTGCTTTGATGTGAGTATTTAAGATCTGTAATGGAAAATGAAGAATTATTGATAAATGGTGTAGCTTAATAAAATTTATGTTGTTTCTATCTCAGATATGTTTATGGGATAGCTATTAAATGAAAACCAGTTGCTACTACAGGGAAGTTTGTCCTCATATGACTAACAGATGGAGCAGGTGTCAGTATCGATAATAGTGGAATTTTGTTATTTAGGTTTTATTGGTTATTGCAACAGGTCACTGACTACTGATAAACACACGGTGGTCTAGAGGTGCTTTCACATAAACAATGACCTGACACATTTGTAGATTTTTGTCTTTCAACTATATAACAAATGTTTCACAAAATAAAATTATGGCCAACTGGGCTTCAACTATTTTTTGAACATGTTACGGATTAAAGTGTAGAAAAAATTAAAAAAAAATTCTCATGATGTTATTCAGAAATACTCATAAAATGAAAATATGTGAATCCATTCAATAGGTAAGCAAACTGGAAAAAGATTCAGGTTTTGCTAATTACTTTGTAAAAAAAATCGGTTCAGAATTGTATTAAATTTACAGATATAATTTTCCAAAAGCACTGTATCATTTTCCTACCTGCTCACTACTGAATGATAATTCACCTTAATTTGCTTTAATTTCAGCATCACTGAGAAGAAAGCATTAATGGAAAACTCAATGCAGGCCAATGCAGCTTCCATCATGGAAGAGAAAGGTTATCACTGAGTCCTCTATGATCAGGATTGGACACATGAATTTATCAGAAATAAAAAAACCCAAACAAACCACAACAACAACAACAATCACATCTACAATACTGATGCAGACTATTTTCATTGCATAACACAATAAAATATTGTATTGCTTTTGTTGGTTTTTAACTTTGAAATAGAAAAGGACAAAGTAAAACTTCATGGCTCGGTATGACAACACAGAGCCATTTTTGGCAGAAATTAGTTCAGAAACAATACAGTGATCCTTAGTGACTAAAAAATAATTAGAGAAAAAATAATTAAGAAGTCAAAGCTAATATAATAATAAGTTTGGTGCTACACTGCACCATATACTTGTCCAAAAATGTTCCCTAATTGATATAAAAACAGAAAAGTAACTAAATTGTTTCTGGCTTATTGGTCTTTTAATCTTGTATATTAATTCAGGTAATGTACCACTACAACTAGCTTCCATTTAATTATTTTTATTTATGTACCATTAAACTCAATTTTCATTACTTCTGTTGCTGAGAAAAAAGAGGAAGAATCCACTGTATTTGTGTTGTCATCTCATTTCCAGTCCTCATAAGACCTTTTTCCTACCAAAGAGAGAATCTTTCACAATCTTTAATGTCAGTTTTTATTTCTTTAATTAGGAGTTTCTATCAGGACCTTTTCAGTGAACTCTTCACATTTTAATATACTTCTGCTTCACTACTCTAGCTGATTGTTTCAGAGTTTGTGCAGAACACATTCCTCATCTGCAAGAAAGCTGCTTTCAAGGTCTTTCATATTCTGCCATAATCCCCTGGTAATTACAAAGGCTCTCTTTGCAACAATAAGCAAATCTGAGAGGAGTTCTATGGCTCTGCATCACACATTAAATTGTACTTGGACATTTCAACTAAATTTGCTTCCCTTGAGCCTCAAACTTGCATACAAAATCTGTGAGATGCCAAAACACAAGAACTGAAAGGTTATGATGATGGTAACTGTGTCTATACAAAGCATTGATTAAATGAAATACAAAACACAGCTTGGATAAAGGCTTTACTTTAGGAGCAGTTAAGTCCTCATTAGAAAAGCAAAGTTGACAGAGCTTAAAAACACTTATTTTATGGCTGATAACCATTAATCATCTTTACTGATTTTTCTTCTCCCCTAGGATTTTAACAGCGCTTTTGAATGTTCCTCTGTAATTACTCATAATTTATTTTTTTTTATTTTATAGGGAAAAAATGTGTCTTCCTGTCAAAGATCTTGCCAGATTTGTAACTCAGCTGCAGCTATTACTTCAGGTATATGACCCATGAGCTATCAGAAGTCACCTTTCCAATTATTGTACATATATAAAGGAAAAAGGTACAATACGTATCTTCACAAACACAAAATCCTCTTTGTTCTATTATCTTTTTCCTTCATTGAGTTTCCTCTATCTATTGGCTGTTGATCAAGAATATACTTGTGTGTTTTTTTTAAATCTTCAAAGGGCTACATCTGGTTCCGTCTGTAACTCAAAACTAAAATTATAAGGGTCCAGAATACAGTAAACCACTCCCATATCCCTGATCTTGCCTTAGTCTAAAAAGCTTTAAAAAAAGAAACCGCTTTATGCAGTTAGCTGCCAATATAACTGGTCTAAACTATGTTAAATAATGTTGTGGGATGAGAATAGAGTAAAAATGGTCTGATAATGGTCCCTACTTTTGAGAGGATGTCTATAATGTTAAGATCAATTTTGTTTAAAAGGTTGTGATACTAACTTCTGGTGCTGTGACAGTATATAAGATGCCTTCTGTTACCTGTTACCTTAAGTTTTCCAACTTAATATATTCTGTGTTTTTCACAGTGTAGAGGAATGTTCCCTACAAACAGCAGGGGAAGCCAATACCTACTGGCAAAAATGAAACGAGACTAGGGAACTGTGCAAATGATTTTCCATATATTTCAGTGAGCTACAGCTGAAAGAAAATCAAATGAATATTCCCCCCCCCCCCCCCCCCCCCCATTTCTTTCATTGACATGGTAAGCTTCAACATAGATGCCATTCACAGAAACAAGGAGAGAAAGATACCACTAATGTGTTCCTCACTTTTTACTTAGTAACACAGTCCTTTAAACAATCATCAATTATATGAAAATCTCACCTTCGCATTTCAGCCTGAAAGTTATTTAACCCTTATTTCCGAGAAACTCTCTTAAACTATAGGGAGTTCATTGATAAGTATGTTTCTGTCTCTCCTGATGAAACTTTTTACTACTTTTAATAAATATTCATATACTCAATGAGCCAGAGACAGTAAAAACGATTATATTCCCTGTTTGTTGAAGCAATTTACATGGGAAACCCAAATTCTAATTACTATATTAATGAATATTCATATATTGCATACAAAGTGGAAATATATCAACAAAGAAAATGTCTGAAGGTGTTATGATTAAGGTACTTGCAGGAAAGGAGAGGAGATGCAGGTTCCAGCGAGATTTGTCCTCCCCTTCAACACATAAGCCCATTATTTTAATAGCTTTTTCATTGAATGAAATAGGCCTGAATTCAGTTCATAAAATCATGTTGGATTTAACTATTTCATTGTTTTCATCTAAATTTACTGTTCTTAAATCAACTGTAATCACATATTTATGGCCAGTACATTCAACTAGACACACTTTTCAAACTCCTAACAAGTGCACATAACGCAGTTTGAAAGAATTTCTCTGTGTTTCTGGAAACAACTGTAGGTAAAAGCTATTAAGAGATGTGCACATTTTAATTTGATAACATTATATTATCAGGTGCAACCTTCAGATTCTGTCTCCACTCACAGTCACTATAAATTTATTTTAAACAAAGAAAGGTGTCAACAGACAAATACTACATTACTTAATGCTTTGTTGGTCATGAGCAATCCTCTTGTTCTCTAGCACCGCGGAAGCCAGTGCATACTAAAGTGCAATGGTACAAGCCACTTCGTAAAGCGCTACTTAATAAATAAAACAAACATAATGTGCTAATGTATGGCTGTTTCAGTATAGCCTCTGAAGAATGTGTTATAATACTTCAGTAAGAATACAACATGATCAACCATGGATGACAATAATTAAGCCTATATCAGAAAAAGGCAACTTCCCCTTTCTAGTAATGCATGAATAGAAAACGGTAAGAGATAGGGAGTACTCCAAATATCTAGAAATGAGGAATGAATGACTCCTATATGAATAATTAAATGATTGCGAACAGGCTGTATACAGCTAACAGTGAAGGTGCATGCATTTGCTTCTTTTAATAAAGCACCTATTAGGGATTTTTTTTTTTTCTGTCTTCTAATCCATTTGCTAATGAAGTACCATTTAAAGCCTTGATAAAATTCCTAGTAATGGCTGCAAACATACATTTTATGCACATGCATTTTACATCTAAATATTTTGATAGTATTTTGCTCTGGCTTCTCCATTATCCTCACTCAGAACTTGAAGGTACTCACAAGAAAGTTTAAACCAAACAAAAAACCAACCAACCCCCAAGTCATGAAGTCCTGACCGGGATCAAAACACAAACTCAGTGTTCAGAGAAGCCTTTACCAGTACCTAAACGCTTTTTCCTGAACTTTGTATAGAAAAAAGGGAATGGAAAATACCCTCACAAAGTACAATAGAAATGGTAAAACTAAATTAGCACAGAAAGAAACCACAGAATGATTTCCTATAACTGATGAAAAGTGGTGCTTAAATGCTGGGGGAAAAAAAAGCCCCAAAGGAACTTGAACACTTTATAAAGATTTTGTAGTAGAATGTTCCAGTTCTCTTTATTACCGTGTTACCCTGTGTGGTGTCTCTTGAGTAAAGGCAAGTGACCAACAATCCCTACAAGTAGCTCACTGAGAAAAGAAATGTGGGAATTTTGGAACTAAAAGGCTAGGATTTGTGTACTAGTTCCCAGAAATACAAAAAATTGTGCCTGTTTGCTACACGTACATTGCTTAAATGACAAAAGTTGGTACCGCATCCAGTGTTGAAAGTACTATAGCAAAGATTACCTTATTAAATTAAATCAAACCCATCAGTTTTTTTAAATCAAATTTCTGTGGTAGGCTAACTGTAACAGTTTCCATTAGTTTAAATGTATGCCATGCAGCTGGGTCTTTAGCACTAGCAATAACCTATAGCAACAGCAATAGCCTCCAGTAGAAACAGCTTTTCTCACTGCAAGTCATAATTCTAGAAAGCTGGTCCTACCTGTGAAGATTTAATCAATTGTGCTCTTTTTGGAAAAAAAAAAAAAAAAAAAGATTATGTCATATTAGGGATTTATTTGTTTTTTATTTGTAAATGAGTGAGTGTACTACAGAAAAGTACAGAAATATTAATGCACAGTTTAGGGAACACTTGTCTTCATGTGGATTGGATTCATGTAGTTAAATGGTTTGTTAGTAGAGGTTAGATAATACTTCATATTATGAAAACTTTAATTTTTAGATTAAAGATCATGATTATTAGGCAGGTTTTTGAAGCATGGCATTCTAAGGGAGATTAAAAAAGCAGAAACCCAATAAGAGGCTTCCTATACAAACTTCCCTTTTTAGCAATGGAAATAGACACTTTTTAAAATTTCAATTGCATGGAAATCACACTATTAGGATGAGAAAAATATCAAATATTTCCCTAAATAGCTCACTGAAGCCCAGCATATCTTGACTAAAATAAATTGCATGAGGGAACTAGTATGGGGACATTGTATATATTTAAAAAGCTTGTTCAGTTTCAAATTGTACGTATATTTATGAAATTAATTACAGCAGCTAAATTTTCAGCTTAACATTTAAGATAAAAAAATACCTGGCATAATTCCTTGCAATGGTATTTTGTGCACATGCTTTAAAGTTTCTCTGGTTTTAAACAGATATAATTTTCAAAGAATGTGTTTACTAAAGGAGAAAAAGGGAAATTATGCGACAAAAATGCATGAAAAAATACTGTGTATAGCATTGTAGCAGCTCTTCATCTGATAAAATTATCTCCCAGTCATCCACAGATTTCAGACTGGATATGAAGCTAGCTAGAATCATTAGGTATTCTTTGGATATCCACTTTATATTTCACAAAAATAAATCCTCTATCCACTAAAAATTATATTAAAGGTTTCAGTAACACTAATTTTATCAGGATTTCAGACATAGCTTATTAGTAAGAACACAAATTAATAATTCTATTGAAAAGAATTGATTATTGAATTACATATTTTTCTATTGTGCATATAATCAGCTTTGTATCTCAGTAAAAAGTCAGAAAAAGTAACCGATGCAAGATGGGATGGGGGAACCTTACACATGGTTCCTGTAGTTTAATTTGTCCTGATACTGGAATATGGTGGGTTATTTTTTTTCCAAAGTAACGTTCCCTATCCTTTCTCATCTTTTACCCTCCCCCACCCCAGTTAGTTTCTGTTCTTCTTAACTGGTTAAATGGTTGTATCCTCTCTGTATTTATTTTCTGTATGTTCACATATCCCAGAAAACTGTATTACCTGCCTGCCACACTAAAAACATAAAATCAATGGCAATCTGGTAATTTTTGCCAATTATTGTCCTATTAAAATTCAGCAGATTATCTTTCACAAAATAATTAATGAAATTTAGTCTTTCAACTCAAATGCCTAAAACAGGAAAAAAAAACAACCTTCTAAAATTTAAAGGTATTTATTTTATCTTTATGTATTGTACTAAGTGGTGTCTCTTGTGGTCTAGTTATGGGTAAGGGGGGCAAAAGGTCAGGTTCTTACAATTTAAAGTTACATGTAAAATGAAATAACTGTGTTTATACACACACAACATATAAATATAATCCCTACTTAAGTTATATTTACATTATACCTATACATAGAGACTCCTGCATTCATATGTAAAAGTCTGCCTGGAAGAGTTTACAAATTGCTACTTTATTTATTTCTATCACAGTGACTGTGATGTTATTTCTAATTTTCTTTGCTCCTATGAAGCAGCATACTGAACTCTTAAGGGAAATGAAAACATACAAATGCTATTACAGTACACATTTCTAAGCAGCAGGAAGTCTGTAGTAAGTGTCAGAGATTGATCAGGATTTTATTGCACATATAAACAGCCACTATCAGATGTATTGTGCTAAAGGGTCGTGTATGCATCATCCATGCTGTATGTTTAACCACCTCAGATTTTCAGAAAAGTAACAGTGATCTTAAATTACTGAAAAATACCTGAAATTATTGAAATCTTTTCAATACAAGTTAATCTCTAAAACCAGAATAAAACCAGAAATCCTATGTCTTTCCAAAGGGAATGGCGAGCTGAATATATGAAAATACACATGAACTGTTAAAACTAAGTGCATTTATACAAACATTAAAAACACATACGTGTGTATCCCTACCTAGATGCATAAATGAAATGCATGTATGCCATAGATTTCAGACATGCACCATAGAGCTCAAGGGCATGTTTTTAACCATTAAAAAGTATGAGCAGGTTGCTAGCAAGAGTTCTGTAAAAGTATTTCATTTACAGACTGCCAAAATTTCATGAAAATTCCTGAAAACTTTCAGAATTTACACTGCAATTATTGCATATATCTTGGTTATTTTGTATTCAGTACAGAGATTAATTGATTAATAAACACTTAAAGTATGAAAGCACTGAATTCAGACAAATGAGGTACACTTCTAAATTATAATAATGAACTCCTTAGTCTAGAGTATCACCGTTTCTGAGATCAGCTAGGGATCTTAAACTAAAAACAGGCCACTGCATGGTGCCAGGCTTGTATGAAGTCACTTGTTTGTACAGAAGAGCTTCACTGCAGAAAGTAAGGAATTTTGAGTAATTATAGAATCCTATTAAGATACTGTGAATTGAAAGGATATGGATATAGCAATTCCACTACATTTTCAACAAAACAAAGTCCTTTGAGTCATAGTTTTCTTTTCCCTCAACTCATTTAAACATCTAACTGCATTGGAAAGCAGTATCACACATGCATTGGCTGTTACAAAGACATACTTTTGAGACTGTCTCACAAATCATGTGAGAATTTGTCTTTCTGATAGAGTGTTTGTTACTGATGATTACCTTGATGCCTATCCAATATTCAGAACACCACTAACATGTCAACATACATACCCTAAAGTGTACAGTTTAAGGAAGAATCATAAGATGTGAATCATATGATTACAGATGCCTTTGAACTACATGTAAAACCTAAGGATTTGGTGAATTTGATCTCAATTAGAGACGAAAACAATAATAAACAAACATGCACAGTCTGCTGTTCACCAACACAGAAAAAGTTGCAACCAGTTTGTTTTTAAATAAATTATGGACACCAGTCATACTGATGTTTTGGCTAAACAGCTTTTTAAGAATAAGAACTATTTTGAAAAGAGTGTCTTTAAACACTAGGCTCATCATTATGAATATGATTAGGCAACATAGAGAAGATATATATTTTTGCCAACCACTGTGACTGTTTTTTACTACATATAAGCAATCTCAACTTATGGCTTAAGTCTCAAATTACATCAGCTTGTTTTCAGTCTTTATTCACAGTTGACTAGGTTTGGGTGTTAAAATTTTTTTTTCTTAAAAACTCTCCTTTATACTAAAAAAAGTAGAAATATTCTTAATTCGGTGTCCATATCATCAACCAAAGGTACTGGGGATCAGCATACTTGTTTTACATTTGCATAAACTTTGCTTGTTCTGTTTGGAGAAAAGAACTTGCCTAAGAGAAAGAAAAAAAAAAAAAACAAACAAGCAAAGAATGTCATAGTGGAGTTCTGCTGTATAAGATTTTAATTATGAAAATGCCATATAGTTATCTTTTCCCAAATATTGTCAAGGCTCTAAAATCTTTTTCAAAATACTCACTAGTGAATTCAGAGATAAGGATATTCATAAAAGAGTTAAACTCAAAAGACGCATTACCTTCCAGCAACTATTTTTCCCTACTGTAGTAAACAGACAACATAAATTTAACCAAACCAAATATTCAATAGACAGGTTTTAAAAATGATAGCCTTCTCTGCTTGAAGCATGTTCATAACCCCATTAATATGAATGAAAGTTAACCATGCACAGGAGGAAAAGAATACATTTGCTGTATGTATACTTGCTCTTTGGAATCTTTGAATATTTCATTTTAATAAATATATTTTAGGAAGATGTCTAGTTTATCAGAACAAAGGCTTTGGTTTCTGTTTTAAAATTACTGAGGCGCAAGATAAGACCAGAAAAGTTCACCCGGCCATGTATATTTTACTGCAAACATGTCATTTTAGACATCTTTCAAAGATGTATCTGGATCTGAAAAGCAATCCTACTGAGGTATTGTTTGCCACTGCTCATTGACATATTCATGCAATGTAAAATCAATCAAAACGAAAAAGCACTTAAATATAAACCCAAAACTGAACTAAAAAAGCTACCTACTTGATATAAAAAGATGAGGTTGCATCATTTTGTTTTTCTAGAACTTCTGTGTTTAAAAAGTTGAGTAACCAAATTTATGTTATAATTATGTAAAGATCTAAACTACTACAGCAGCATCAGTTCATAGATTTAACTCACGCATTTGAGAACTCTTCTATTTGGATAGAGGAGTAAGTGAAGCTATCAATAAAGAGTAGATGTAGGTAACCGCAAGGCAGTAGTGTGAACTGAAGAATTAAAGCTAAACTTCCTGAAGGGTGACACAGAAGAGATTTACTCTTTCACAAAACAGATGACTTTCAGATTCCTAAATATCTTTCATAACCTAAGGATTACAAAAGCCTCTAAGTATTTTCAAAATGATACTCTTACTTGATACCTTTTAGAATTTTATATCAATTACATAAACAACTGTCTTATCAAAATGGAAATGACAGAATCATGGAATATTGGAGGTTGGAAGGAGGAAAAGAAGTCTGGAGGTCCTCTCGTCAATCCTACCTACAAAAAGCAAAGACAACTTAGGCCAGGTTGCTTAGGACACCTTGTGAGCAACCACTCAAGTGGGTTCTGATTATCTCCAAGGATAAAAATTTAACAGCCTTTCTGGATAGCCTGCTGCAATGCTTGACTATCCTCACCGTCAAACTGTTTTTCCTAATATTTAGTAGGAATTCGCCTTGTTGAAAGCTGTGGTCATTGACTCTCATCCTTTTATGATTCAGAAGATGCCCTGAGAACAGCCTGGGTCCATCTTGTCTATACGTGCTTATTAGGTAGATGGTTACAGCAGTAAGAATTCCCACTTAGCGTGATCATACTATGTAAATGAAAAGTGTGAGTAAAGGCAAATCTATCGTTTTATCGTACGTGCCAATTTGATATGTCTAAATTAAGCATTCAGATATTTTTGCATCCAAATCTTTGCTATAATTGTGACTAACATTTTGAACACAAAGTCACTCACATCAGCATTTAAAATAAGAAGTGTAGAATTTGTAAAATACATATATAGTTGTAATTCTGATGTTGGACGAGGAGGATGATATTTAAAGCAAATATTAGAATTAGAAAAAATGCATAGAAAAGTGCCAAAGCAGTAAATGATTCAGAACATTTGCAGTGGGGGAGCACCTGAAACTTTGCAGCTATCACATCAAAGTTGTATATCAATTTTTATTTTGTTACTTTCTTTTTAAACATTGCTAGCAGATCAAATCCAACAATATTTTGGCAGCCTAAAATTACACTCTTCTGACCTTGACATTAGTATTCAACAGCACTGATGAAAGAATGACAGCTTCTCCATCCTTCTGGGTGATCTTGCAAGCTTTTACCTTCATGACTATGGAGTTTCTGTCAAATATGCTTCCAGCTGAATGATCACATTCTTTTGAATTATGAAGTGGCTGAAAACTCTGCTAATTGGGTCCATATTGATGTCACTCAAAGATTAAGTAGCCTTAATACTCTTCAAAGTTATAGATACTTGTAATTTTACTGCATGTTAGGTGTAGCATATATTTGGCTTGAGTGAATCATTTGCAATACCTAGAGAACACACATAAACCGTTACTTGAAAATTTTTAGTAGTTTTAATGGATTAAAATTAGAAGTAAGAATAAAATTTATAAAAGTAAGGAAAAAACCAATTAAATACAAAAAAATGCATTGATTGGAAAAAACATCCATAAGATTTTATGTGTAGTGCTATGTAATTTAATAGAATTAGAAATCAGAAAAACAGAAATAATGAACGGCAAAGCAGTATTCACTTATAGGAAATCTGGGTTCTGGACAAGAAATATAGTGTTCTTGAGTACACTGAAGATTTACTCTATGATAGTCTCATTTAAGCCATTAGTCCTAATTTTAGTGACTTGCATTACCAGCTCTTAGAATTAAGAACAATAAAGTTTAATAGAGGAGCATCTGGTTGTGCCATAGACACCTTTAGTCTTTCAAAGCTCAGCAATCAGCTTCAGCTACTCAGAACCTGAATTATAAGTATTGCCAAGTCCATAGGAACAGTTATATAAAGAATTATTCTCTCAGATCCATGGATAACACAACCTTTGATAGTGAAAAAAGTTTCAAAAGGGTAAAGTGACCAGATGTATAATTTCTGAAATTATACTTAGCTGTAAGAATTAGAAGCCTAGCCATTCTCTAGTTTTCCCCTGTAATTTACCCAACTTTTGATATAGCCTGCCAAATTCTTAAAGATACAACTTTCCTGCATCAGTTGCTTAGATGATGTTTAGCCATTTAGACCAGGCATTTTCAACATCTTGTTCCTTTTACACCTTAAATGGAATTCCCTACTTCGCCTTCCTCTGCTTCGTGTACAGTCCTGGGCTAGGAACTGGAATATCCCACAGTATAGATGATATATGTATCATTTCCTTTTCTCTTTATCCTTAAAGCTACATATGACTTCTATTACGTAGCTTAGCACGGTTCCGATTCCAGATACTTGCTTTTTTTTTTGAAAATGACATAACATACATATCTTGGGATATAACAAGGTATGACACACATGTTTTATTTTCCCATACTGTATCTGAAAACAGCCTATGGGTGATAGAGGCTGGAGATCCTACAATGCTCATTAAAGTGTATGAATTTGTAGAGCAAATACACACAAGCAGTTTTAGTCAATTCTGCTCAAGTGGCTTAGTCATACCAAATATCTCACTCCAAAACAGTCAGGTTAAAATCGCCCTTCTGTTGTACTTTTGTATGCTTATATTCCTCTCTGACTTTTGCTTTATACAGTACAAGAATTTTGAATTTTTTGATCACTTTGGTTTGCATGCAGGAAGTTATTAGGACCCCCACTAGTCCTATGCCTATCTAGTTTTAGATTACTGGCTATATATCCGGAAATGAATCTCAAGTATGTGATGTTACATCATATCTCTTTGCAT
Organism: Platalea leucorodia; assembly: GCF_965183815.1. Lineage (NCBI taxonomy): Eukaryota > Metazoa > Chordata > Aves > Pelecaniformes > Threskiornithidae > Platalea > Platalea leucorodia. The sequence goes on along the minus strand of NC_138828.1, from coordinate 48,959,179 downwards.
TGTAAGAAGAATAAGTAACTTTTAAACTTTTTTTTCCAATTTTTTTTTGGAATGTTTTTACATAATTTGTTAGATAATTTTACATAACTTTGCAGTTTATACCTTAGAAGGTGAAGAAAAAGTGCGTTTTCTTATATAAAAATGTGCAGTCTGTTTTCGATCAAAATAGTATTGCTTTGTCTGTTAATTCATTAGTGGCATAACCAATCTGCTGGCCAAAGAGTTAGGGCAGAAAACTTTTCATGTTTCTGAAAGAGAACAAACTAGTTAGAAAGATCAAATATTAAATATTCCTGTATCATGCAGGGAGATTCTCCTGCGTCTAAACAGTTATCAGCATCTCAAGAGTTATCAGCGTCTAAAGGACAGAATGAGACTGGAATTTTCGTTTGTTTCCTAAAAAATGAAAAAAAATTGTGGGAGAGAAGGCAGAAATGAAAGAGCTGAAAAGTCAGCTTGGCTCTTCTAGCTCATTTCTAGGACAGTAAATACAACAGTGATTCCATTTGTTCACTTTCTTAACAAAATTATCACCATTTAATAATTACATCAGGAAACAGATCCAACAGTACAATTAGGGGTGCATTAATTCCTGCATCCCTAGTCTTGTAGACACCTGACTACAGATGCAATCCAAAAGCTTAGCAAGGTACCTCTGTTCACTTGCAAGAGGGAAAGCCAGATGCTTCTGGACAGAATACAACAGAACAGCATGCGGAGTGAAGAGGGGAAGAGCGACTTGAAGAAGAGCCGCTGAGAACTAGGCCAGAGGGTAGTTCTGGGGACAGAGGCCATCTGCAACTCCTGCTTCTTAACAGTGTTGTTTGGGATTTTAGGGAGACACATTCAACCACTTGGGATCTAATCTCTCAAATGCTTGCATACCTGCACCCTCATCTTTTAAAGAACTGAACAAGGCTTATTTTCCTCATTTACAATGTGGGTAATTTTAGTTGAGGTGCTGACCTTTAGAATAGCAGCTGGAGCATTGCTCAAAGTGGAAGAGAAAATTCAAATCCTTGCTGAACTGACTGGCTGAATCCAAAGATTCTATCTCCTTGGAGAGCATCATACCCAGATTTTCAGATAGTTAGGGACAGATTTACTGTTAACTGAGAAACAGGAAAGAAAAAAGCCTACTAAGATCCCAGTCAAAATGTGCCATTGGGTGACACTCCTCCCCCAAGACAACTAACCTTCTCAAGTCCTGCAAGAATCACTATACCAGCACGAATGAAAAACCCTAAGACATCTCACACTCCATTGGCCATGCAGAATCGAAGCATGCATAGAGTCTGTCTGAACGCTGTTTAATGTAACACAGATAGGTAGCCTACAGCTCAGAATTTACAGCTTTCCATGGAAGGTACCTGATTCTATGCCAGAGAAGCTTGTAAATAATAATAATAATAATAATAATAATAATAATAATAATAATAATAATAATAATAATAATAATAATAATAAAAAAATAGTCAGGCAATAGCAATCTAGGGGTTTTCAATACATAAACGTTAGATTTAGATTCCTGTAGTCTCTTGTTTAGGTAACAAAATAAGATCTCTATGTCTTGCTTTTAAAATCCATTATTAGATATAGCACCTGACTCCCAGCATCACTAAAGCTCTAAAGGTTAACTCTGTAGAGCTCACTTCAATTAATAACATGTTCTTCCTATCATAGACACATCTCTTTCTGTACAATCAGCAGCTTTCCGCTTTTTCTATATTATCTCTATGAGACAGCTTGATAACTTGATAATTTGCTAATGACATAATTGCTTCTTATAAAAATCTATCAATCTACTAACCTCTAATTGTTACTCTCTGCAGCTGATTTTGCAACTGAACTCAAGATTATATTGATTATGGGAAAAGAGCCAGATGTTGTTCCTATTGAAACTGTGGGAGGAAAAAGACACTGATGAAAACCTAACTCAGCTAATAAAATATGCCAATAGCTTATTTTATAGAGACTCTTTTCTAACAATAAATCTAAAAGCAAATTTTCATTTGAATGTAAACAGTTAAACATTCTGAAATATTTGCAGATGTGTCATAAGCCTGAGGTTAACTAGTTTCATAGCTTTAGTATGTTTTTCTTTTTTTTAAAGCTAAACAAAATTAAGAAGAAAACAGCAAAATATCCATTAAAATTGTACAAATCACTTGAAACTGGTTTGACACGTCAAAACAAATTTCAACATTAACTTGCCTGTGTTTATACAGAGGAAACTGGTTACTTTTTCTAGTAGCAGCTAGTTTATTTTTATCATTTTGCTGATAGGATAGAGTATCTAAGTGCCTCACTCCAGTTGACGTATCATATACTACTGTGCTATATTCAGCTAACATCCAGCCACAGTAGGACTTGACATTATGAACTACATTTTTCATCTCTACAGCTAATGATGAGCTCCCTTACAATCCTTTCTCCTTTTAAGTAGTATAAATGATAAGATTATTAGTTCAAAATCTTATTATTGGTAGCCTTTAGAGTAAAATCACATGGTAATTACTGCTGCATTCAAAGACTTGCCTTTTTTTTTAATTCTTTTTTATCAAAAAAAGGGAAACAAAACAAAACAAAACAAAAACCAAACAGCAGGCTTTTATGAATAGCAGCAATTACATTTTGAAGTAAAATAACAGATGCTGCCAAAGTTTCATAGTACAAAGTTGAATCATGATATACCTTCAATAATTTTGTAGCAAGAGTATGTTAGAGTGGATACAACCAGAATTTGTGTAACTAGAAACAAATGTTACAGAATGTTTCCTCCTTTTAAAGCATTTGAACTCAAATTACTGTAGTTCAAAATCAGCTGTATTACAATAAATGGACAATATAAATCTTCTTCAAAATGTAGTTTTGTCTCAATATAATGTATTTATAAACTATTCACAAGTATGTAAAGGAATCAGATAATGAACAGTATTTTGGCATCTAACATAATACCGAGATTTTAAGTGCCCACAGGTAACATTGACCTAGGTTTTTTTAGGCAAACCTTAGTTTGCTATTCACACTCAGTTACTTCAAATGCGCCACTGTGGAACAAAACCTAATATGGTCCAGAAAGAACTTAATACATCCTGATTCTCGTTAATATCTTGTTACGTTTCCAAATGAAAAAAAAAAAAAAATTAAATACATTTATCGGTTATTGGAATGAATAGTTGCAAATCTGTGTTAAATGTTGATATGAACATTGTCTGGACAACAAATAAGTGGCAAAATGCAGGAGAGGAATATGGACATAGGATCTATTCGTGGTCAAATGTAACTTTGAACCTCTCATACAGTCTCCAAGTTAAAATATTTTCATCCTCTTAACTTCTCATCATTCATTATAGAACAAATCTGGATTCTTGATCCTGCACTTTGATAGTTAACACCAGAGGCATAATATCAGCTATTACAGTACCTACTTAAACATTTACTGGATGTGTCCTGAAGTGCTTTAAAAAACCTACACTGCCCTATGCTTACATATTCCAAAGCTTCTTTAAAAGTTTGAACTATGAAAACATCTAGAACATGCAACCGATTACATTCATGGAAAGGTGAAAAAAAAAAAAAAAAAATCTTAGCTAAAGCCAAAAAGTGTTATTATTGTCTCATCTGACTTCAAGCACAAACTATGGAATTCACTCTGTGCTTCCTGCACTAATACCACGCTTCCTAGGAAAATCTTTCAAAACGCCAACTAGCATTGGTTACAGGACTCGGTGTTGGTTTTACCACACTCCTTGATAATTTGCTAGAGTAGTTCCTCCTTTAAAACAACATTACATTTCTCAACATGACTGATTAAATCAATTTATTTTGTCAACGTAGCCAAATATTACGTTGCCCCCCTGAACCAGAAGCATTACATTGGAAACTGGTCTTCAGACTGTTAGTTCTCACTGACACTCAGGTTTTTCCTGTGCAGAGACTTCAGCGTATTGTCTTTCCATCTTATCCATATCTTTTTGCCTTCATTATACTTGATTCTTAATAGCAATGAGATTTTTCTCTAATTTTAATAGAAATAAAGACAATAATACGGCAAAATTTTGCTGCTCTAATGAGCTCTGAACTGTGACTTAGGCTTGTCAAGCTGCAGCTGCTGCTGTACTTAATATCTTGGCATTTTGACACCTCCTAGTAAATTCTTTATAGTTACAGAGAACTATGAGACAAGTTCTCCCAGCACAAAATTTCTTATAGCTCAATGGAGTTTGGAGCTGGTTCTACTGGGTTTTATCAACTTGCAACAAACAAAAGCCAGTTACACTCAAAGATTTACAGAATAAATTTAATTTTATTTTATGGCTATACAAAAGACAGAATGGTATTTCTGGATGATTTCTGGATTATGCCGGACGCATTTCTCTTTTCAAGTTGAACAAAAAATAATAAACACTAATCTTTATTCCAATCAAGTAGACGAATGTATAACCCACAAATCCTGCGCTGTCACCTCCTAGACTCTATGCTAGGAGTCCTGGGCATTTATGTGTGTTCTCTCAACAATATGTCTTGAGCATTACTGAAATATATAGCTTTATCTCTTAGCAAATTATGAAACTACCAGGAAAAAAAAAAGATAGCATTTTTTGTTATTGTTCATAAAATCAGAAAGAAGTGAATTGAACTTGTGCTACAGAAAACCTTTTGAATGAAACTGAAGGAAGGCCTCGGGAGTACCAGCACAGTGTCTTAATCACAGGATAGCAATAAAATTGAACATTGAAGAGGCAGAAGAGTTTCTTTCATATGCAAACAATCCTTCATCTGTACAGTCAGACCTTGAAATTCCATCCTACAACTTGTTTTTTTTTAAAGAAAGGAAAAAAGGCCCAAACCAAACTAGAAAAGATTCAGACAACAGAAAAAATAGGGGGTTCCCTGCAGTGACATAAAGAAACAAGGCTCATATTTTTCATGTTACTTAATCCACTCTTCATTTCAGCCATTCCTTCCTGACTTTCGCTACCCCCAGAGCCTGCAAGACTCTCCTTAGGCTAATGAGCATTACAAGTCGAGCTGTTCTTTGCAAAGCATCTACCTTTTCACTCCATCCCAGCAAAAGGGCTAGAAAAATCAACCACGTTTTTCCCAACTATTAGTTCATTTTCTGGTTTTCTTTAAATGCTCGCAATCTCTTGGGTCCACCCCGATTTTATTAGTGGTACAAGGTCTTCATAAGCAAAAGTTGTCATTGATGTAAAATGAGGTGAGTAGTGATTAAGGCTAAGTGGATCTGTGAATTCAGCAACACTTTAGAATGACTGAACATGAATAAAATGGTAAATTGCCACTACATTCCTAAGAGAGTACATATGAAATCCATATTAATACCACATTAGTTCATCATGACTAACGTTATTATAGCTAATACTAAATGATAAAATAATGACTACCTACTTATAGAATTACCATTTCTAATCTTCCCCCTAGAAGGAATATAATTACGCTTCTCTAGAAAGAATGCAAAGTTTTTCCTTTTTAAGTAATTATTCAGGCACAAATATGGTTTTCAGTTGACTCAGCATGCATAGCCTCACATATGATTTTCTGAGGTAAACGGCATAGATTAGGAGATTTACATATAGAAATTTCTACGAAATAATTGTGTTTTAGTTTTAATTTAGAAAGAGGTATTTACATTCCATTCTAACATTTAGGAAATGAAAGGAACATGAGCAAAAATAACTCCATAGATATGATTTATCTTTTAAGTAGAATAGATTCAGCATTTTTCATGATCTGCATTTCTCCCATGTATGACACAGTGCAGAATAGTAACATTTGTACTATTTCAGTGACTAAAAGTTCTAACAAACCCCGAAGAAACTGATGAAGAGTTAAGACAGCAATTGAACAACAGAGGCTAACAGACTGCATCTGGGGACACTGGCCTTCCACATAGTTAAAATTTTAGGTTTAGTTTCAAAATTACATCTACAAAAGGATGAAAGCGAATGCGGGATTTTTTTCAGCCCTAAGACCAGTGTCTTAATCGTTTAAGTGGCTTTCTATAATGTTTACATGTTTTACATCACAGAATTGACAGTCTTGTGTGACTGATGGTTTTGGCAAAGAGATTTCTGTAGTAATAACCCATGACCAAAATGAAACTATGTGTAAAAGAGAAGGGGAAACACAGAAAAGCTACATGACTTTCCATCGAGTGGGATGCTGCAGTAAAGCTCTGAGTGCTTTTGAAAAGCCTGACTCAGAGATGGCTATCATAGAGGCATTTGGGAGACTATAATTTTGCGTAATTTCTGAGGGAGTTAGTGGAGTGATTAAAGAACAAGAGAGAAAACACAAAAGTAAAAGGTAAATTTAAAACAAGGCACAACTTTTGTCTGAGAAAATTGTTAATCTACAAATTAAAGATGACAACAATGTAACGATCAATCTGTCAATATGACAACCAGCAGTTTCAGCTAGTTTATTTTTCATACTAAAGTAGAGATGTCTTTAAATTGTTAAAAGGAAAAATTATTTGAGCCTCACACAACAGTTAATGATTGTGATTTGCTATGTCTTTACATGATATATTTGTTATCATGACATATTTGGGTCAGGAACATTGAGGAACAGCCTGCTGTTCAGTAAACAATTTAAACTAATCCAGTCTTTAAAGTTCCACAGGGTTCACAATATTTGAGAGAGGAATTAACAGCATGGTTGACCCATTCTTGAACCTGCATGCCCTTTCAGTCAACTGTCAATGTACAAATAAGTTAGGTACGGAGCTTCTGCTACCAGCCTGTATGACTTGGTTTTTTCCGCGCAGTGTCAGGAAAAAAGCTGGAGTCAGCACGTGAATTGTTCACTCTCCACCTGAAGCCAAGGAAGCTTCAAACTCCCGAGACAAGAGGCTTGTTTCTTATGAGGGCCTCGCATTTGAACTGCAAAACAGTTTTTAATTTATTTTGAACACTGTAAAACAAAGGAGTGTTAAAAGCTTTCTACTAAACCTGCTGGGAAGAGGCCTGCTATACAAGACAAAAATGCAATTAACTACATTTAAATTACCAAAATTTTATACATACATATATGCCTACATACACATTTTAAAATATGCTAGGATATAATCATTAGTCAAAGCTAGTTCCTGTTAAAACAGTATAGGGACTCAAATGAATGCTAGAACACAGAGACAAGTATTTTAATAAATACTTCTGTAATTCTTGCAAAAATTTAAAACAGTGGAAAAAAGGACTAACAGTGAGAGAACATTCATATTTGCACAAAGAGATGCTCTCAAGGCAATGTGTCATTTAAAGCTCTTGACACATTTCACTCTTGTGAACAGTGAAAAACTCTCAGGTGGAGATAAAATGGGAAATTTTTCATCAGATTGCCTTGACTCTGCTAGTTTTCCTGAATCACCATCTAGATGAAAGAGTTCAGCAACTGTTTTTGCAGTAAGTAAACAACAACTGTTGTCAATAATTTCAGGAGATATATCAGGAACTGAAATGATCCTTCCCACCCATACACCCATAACAAATTCACATTCACTTGTTAATTAGAAGGTGCAAACAGAAAGGTGTTGCTCTGCTTCATCCAGAAGAACATCAGCTCACTAGGAGGAGAATACCTTGAAAGGGTAACCCGCTCCTCTGCCATGCTGCCAGACTTCTGCTGGGGACTCAAAACACTGTGCGAGCCTTACTGGCCTCAGTTATCCTTTAGTGCAGTCTGGCTTTCAGGAGCTGTAGTGTTAATACCACTGATTTTATCCAGGCTTTTCTAAGAAAGTCGAAGGGCCTTCAAAACTGTGGCACCCTCAGATCAGTGATAAATACTCACAGCATGTACTTTATTTATGTCAGCATTCACTTCACAAATTTTCCAATTATTTGTTACAAAGATATACCCTGTAATGAATCTCTACTATATGAACTATTTTCTTAGGACTTTCACTTTATTTTGATAACTGAAAAAAGACCTAAATAGCGTAATGAAAATGAGTACAATGTTTCATTAATTGAAATACACGTACTAAACGGACTTTAGAAAACAAAAGGACAGACCCCAACATTTATATTGAGAATTGTGTTTTCTATTCCATGTACTTTCACAATTTCTCTCTTGTGAATCAAAAATTACAGACCACAGTGTAAAATATATAAAGTCTCTGCACTCATTTTTCTTTGGCTAATTTCTTCCATCTTAAGAATAAATCACTGATCCTTTAATCTGCTTTAACCTTTTCTCACCTGCAATCAAGACACAAGTTTTACTGATTCCAAGAAGGCTGTTTGCTTACTCAGTGTAATAGTTAAACGCTCAGTCAGAGCTATTGGCTTTGTACCACAGCTATCTGAGATTTTAGAAAAAGGGTCTCAAGTTCTGGCTAGGTTATGCTATATACACATACAGCCTTTGTGAACCCCCAGGGGACAGTTGCCAAGTAAACTTTGCATATACTTCAACTAGGCATTTTAATTAGTTTTCAATTGGCAGGATAGCGAAGGCAGATACCCACAAGAACTGGAAAAGGATGAAAGAAAATACAAATACATGAAGTTAAAATGGTCAAAAGCAAATGTGAAGGCAGTTTATGCAGAGCATAGGATAATAAGTGAAAGAAACAATTTTTTGAGCTGTTAAAACGCTGAACAACGCAAAGGAGCCTGTAATGAAGCAATTTAATAGTACCAGTGGGAAAACTGTAATTCTACCTTTGTACAGTACTGTGGAATTAGAAGACAGAATGAGCCAGTACTAAAGAGATGAGTTCTGATGAAATTGCTCACAGGCAGTCCATATTGCGCTCTCATCCACAAGAGTGCACATGCACAGCCTCGTCACAGATTAACAAAAATAGTCGTGAAAAAAATCTAAATACAAGAGGCCCTCAAACTTATACTAATTATAATCAAAGTGCATTTATAAAATCTTTTCCTCCCACTACCATATCTCAAAGACAAAAGGAATCACAGAGCTTCAGAATGACAAACTTGAACCAGACTCTCTAGTGGGACTCTTAACAGGAAAGAACAAGCGCTAGCTATTCTCAAATGTTACGGACAAGCCAGGTAGCATTATACATATAATGGATGTTTATAGTGTATTCACAATGGATTACAAAGATATTAAAGTATAATTTTTGCTCTGTTCCTTCTTGCATTTATTGATCGGTAGCTAAACAGTTAATCAATTTTGTTTGTCAATAGTTACTTACTGTAAACATAAGTTAGAAAGTAACGAAAAGAAAGCAAAAGCAATGAGTATTTCAGCTTAGTCACTAGCAGAAGTGATTTTTCCAGCCAAAACAAAAATCCTTATTAAATCTACTTGTACAAAGATCCAGTGAATAAACAGACATAACTTAGTAATAAAACCTACATGTGGGATGCAAATTGGTTCCAACAATGAAAGTGCTCAACATCTGAATGTAGACAGAAACATTGCAAATTATTGTATTCTTTCTAATTGGCTGAACCAAATAACTATAAAATGGACCATCAATGAACTTGGACTCAGATCCTCAAACATATGTGGGTAGGAGTTTGGTGACTAAATACCTTGCAGGAACAGGCAGCCTCCATGTGCGAGATCTAAATAGAAGGGGAAGGTTGATTTGTTTTTCACAGATCTGTCATCACTTTACTCCCAACCGGCTGCATAACGAAGTATATCAGACTTCCTTATTCACAGACCCTTCAAGTTTATTCAAATAGGATGATTACTGCTCTATCAGCTGTCAAAGTGAAATAACTAGGGGAGACTTGTTTGCTCTTTAAAAATAGTTTTCTTTCCAGAAGAGCGTACAAATTCTATTTTACATCCCTAAGATTAGAAGCAATGAACAAAAAAGAAAGCATACTGTATTTTAAATGTGTTACTGTTGTTACAAGGAAGGAAAAAAAAAAAAATCTACTAGCACTGCGGCTATTATGTTAAGTTGAGCACACCAGCTGGCCAAGAGCAATGCTTGCAGTAGAGGTAAGGCCATTTGTGCTTTTGGTAGAATTTGTGTTGATCAGTTAAGTTGAAAAAAAAGAAAAAAGCCACAAGTTGAAAAGAAAAAAACAAGCAACAAACCAGACAAAAAAAGAAACGAAAGTGGGAGGCAGAAACGAGCTTTCATTGCAGATGTAGTTCTTGCCATTTTGATAGTTAAGAATGAAACACCACCACCAAAGCTTGCCATGTTAATTATTGACTCTTCTTCAGAGGTAGTCACAGTGAACTTTAAATTATAAATGGTCTATATAATTTGAAGGAGAAGATGAATAAGGGGTTTGCAGAGGATGTTAAAAAAACCCAGATGCAGCACTTTGGCAAGCAAAACAGCTAAGGATGCTCTATTTGATCAAAGTGGAAAAAACACTTATGCCAAACCGTCTGCTTTGTTTATAGTCATTGCCATTCTCTCACATCATCTGCCTCTTTGCATTATCATACTGTCTACATTTTTTATTTACCGTTGAATGATCACTGAATCAGCATGCAGTGTATTTTTCTGCAACGGATTTAAATAAATCTGTTGAACTCTTAACATGTTACTTAAAGCAACTACTATGACCTCTTTATGAATGCTAGTTACTTTACTCATAACCAGAAGTGGACAGCATATAAAGAATACCAAAACTATGACTTATAAAAAGGATTATGAGAATTCCATGTCAAAATGGACACAAACCCCTGGTATTATGCTGTAAAAAAATAATGATACTTCTGTCTTTTGGGCAAGGAGAAATAACTTTTCCACCACATAATAAATACATTAGCCTTCCTGACCTCATCATTCCCACCTTAAGTTAGATATAGCATCAAAGAGAAGAACATCTGTTTGACAGCCATATTTTCAAATTCAGCTTGTTATCATAGTTATTACATTATCAGTTTGAAATTTATTGCTTGAGCACCACCTCGTGGAAATCGCTATAATTGCGAAATCTTCTTGAAATTTATCCATATGCGTATATATGCCCGAAAAAGGCAACAGTGATATATAAGCAAATAGCAATTTGTTATATTAATTTCAGATAGCATTAAGATAATCAATATTAGTATTTAGTTACAAACAGCACTGTTTCTCTGAATTTATCTATTTTTTAAATACACCATTATACATTTTATGTCGTACTTTCACAACAAATTTTGTGCTCTAAATGGCTAGGGTATATATTACTTACTCATTTTCCCAGGTTATCCTAATTACTATAACCAAATAAGTTTTACAGAGTTATTTAAAGTTGCCATGTTGATTGCGCACATTAATATGCTTTGTATTTTTATTACAGATAACTAGTCATCCTCTTCTCTAGTTACTTTGACAATAGCCCCTGCACATTTAAAAGAAGGACAACTGTACTCCAGAATTTCTGGAGCTTTTATTTATTCCTTTTATTAATTGTTTAAAATATTTGGACCTCAAACAGTCCAGAACTTACTGTTGAAATAATTGTGTCACCCATTCATGACATACTAGGACAACTGCACATCTGAGATAAAGCAGTTTTTAAAGCTCAGGACAAAACAAACTGGAGCCAGAAATAAAACACTTAGAAGAAGAGGGCTATACTGATACAGAGTGTGATGTCTTTCAGGATATACTTAAAAAATGGAAAAATGTTTCCTGTTTGAAGAAGTACAAAATAACCATTTTATATTCAAAGGAAGCCAATTTCAATCAAAGAATTGAGAAACAGATCCATGCCTTATTTTACTGACTTTGCAATGCAGTGATATGCTTTTCTTCGAAGCTACTAGATTCAGTGGTTATGCGTTTTTTAAGAAGCTCCCCAAAACGATTTGGCTTCTAAAAAATAAAGGCATCTAATAGATTTAAGTTTAAGCTTTTTCAATTTACTTTCAACCACTGCTTGTATCTCACTTAAACCCAAAATCTGATTAATTGAGGTTGAGCCTTAGGAGCATTGCAGTCAGTCCTTCCAAAAGGACTGGTCATAGGTAGCATAAACAGCTAACTTCCGGGTGGGTTTTTTGGTCACAGACCTTAAGACAGCTTTTGATAAATACCTGTACTGGTTTTGGCTAGGATAAATTTCTTCATAGTAGCCTCTATGGGGCTATGTTTTGGATTCGTGCTGAAAACAGTATTGATAATGCAGGGATGATTTTGCTATGGCTGAGCAGTGCTTACACAGAGGCAAGGCCTTTTCTGCTTCTCATGCTGCCCCACCAGTGAGTAGGCTGGGGGTGCACAAGAAACTGGGAGGGGACACAGCTGGGACGGCTGACCCCAACTGACCAAAGGGATATTCCATACCATATGACATCATGCTCAGCAATAAAACTAGGGGGAAGGTTAGTGGGGGGACTGCTGCTCGGGGACTGGCTGGGCATTGGTCAGTTGGTGTAGAGCAATTGTTTTCATTTGCATCGCTTGTCTTTTCTTAGGTTTTATTTTCTCTCATTTTTTTCCTCTTTTCCTTACAATTTATTATTATTATTACGATTATTTCTTTTTAATTATTAAACTGTCTTTATTTCAACCCACGAGTTTTCTCACTTTTACCCTTCTGATTCTCTCCCCCATCCCACCAGGGGGGAGTGAGCGAGCAGCTGTGTGGTGCTTAGTGGCTGGCTGGGGTTAAACCACGACAATACCTCTAAGATGCTCCCTGTATTTGTAATAAAGTAACCACTGAATTAATTAAGTGCTTTATACACATTAAATACAGAATATATACGTTGCTCAAGAACATGTATAAAGAGTTGTTTGTAATATAACAGATTTTCTTTGTTAATTGTCAATAATAAACTCTTGATGTATCGGTGCAGTTATGCTTATGCAAAACCAACTTGTTTTGTCCCCAAATATACTACTGAAAACGCACAAGAAATACAACAGTCTTTCTATCAATACAAATCAATATAAATACCAAGCATTTAATATAAATCCATGAAACTTCTCAATGTAATTAAACAATTGTACACTAGCTCATTAAAATGATTTTAAAATGGTTATATTCATTTTTACAAAAGAAAATAAGGAAGACAAATAGACCAGCTAAATATTCAAGGCAGATAATCAAATAGATAATACCTCAATTGGTCCAGGTTTTGTAACTTCTGCTGCCTGCTATCTCACCATGTTCTAGCTGTCTTTCTGTGAAAGACATATCTAGGGGTCTGACCATCCTCACTTCCCTTATCAGTCCTTGATTATTTACTAATAATCATCCTACCCCCCTTTGAAATCAACTAAGTACCAAATTTAGAAAAACATCTAGCAGACTATTACAAAAAACTTCGGTATCACAGGACATGTCAACACAGATGCAAACACCTGTTTAATGCTGCTTTCAAATAAGTCATGGCTTCTGCATACTTAATATTTCCCCCAGCATCATTCCAACACTAAGTATATCAGTATATAAAAAGCAGTGGAAATATACAAATGTGCATCTATAACTCAAAGGACTCAATTTGTAAATATGCATTATTGATGTAAAATCAACACTGCCTTTGTTCAAATTTAGGAGCTCTGAGTCCACAAAAAGCTGTATTGGTAACTGCTTTATTACCAGGTCCGTATTTAAAAATACATGCAAAACTGTGAAAAGCAAAATATAAAGCACTCCAAAATATCCTCCCTTTCTTAGATGTGCATAGGTGTTTGTGTCCAAGGGCAAAAAGCAAAGGCATTAGTAAAGTAATTTGGAATCAGTTTATAAAAGGAGGAATCAACAGGGCAGATAAATATAATATTACAGCACTGCTGACAAAGTCATTACACAAGGAAAGACAGTAGCACTATCACTGGCTTTGCAGCTATTCCACAGGCTGATCAAAGTTGTATGTCAGACAGACGTTCTAACCACCAAAGACATCACTAATAAAGGTTTTTGAATAAAGCACTTTTAAAACATCTTCCAACTTCCAGAAAGTGTAGTTACAGTCAATAAACAATACATAGCCACTGTTAAATTAGTTCAGTAAGCAACAGCTTAAGTGCAAAGTCATGAGAATGTATTTTGTGTTTTAGGTTTATGCCACCTAATTTTCCAGGCTTTATTCCATGTGGATGGATTATATCTTCTGTGAAATATTTCCCTAAGCCATTTAGGCTTTAAAACAAATCAAGTCATAAAATTGCTGGTCAGCAACTTCCTTTAAAGTTAGATTCAAATACTTCTAAAGCATAAACTGTGTTTGGGGAAAAGAGGAAAAACTACTAGAAACTGCTTTGTCTGTGTCCACAACCACACAGCATTGTCATATATTAAAACAAATTTGAAGCTTCTTCCAGTTTTGCTTCTTTTCTTTCTCAACAACAGACAAAAATACTGACTCTCCTTAAAGGCTAGACAGTACCCATTAAAGGGTACTGGATGAAGTGCAAAGTGACCTGGAAACACTGGTATCAGTGACCTTCCTTTAACATGTGGCAAATGTTTTTTTCCTTTGTTCTGAAAGGACAAACACACTTCCAGGCACTTTCTGCAGACTTTCAGTTCTTCTGGGTGAGCGGGCCCGTCATTTGATTCCACACCGCACCTCGTGTGAGCACAATGCCCCTGCATGATAACAGGTAGGTCCAGAGTCACATTAAGGATGATGGGATTTGATTTCGTAGCTTTTTCCCAAATTTGCACAGATGGTAACTGCCTTTTGATCCACCTGTAAATGGCCATTTGAGTTGAATATTCAAAGCTGGCTTCATGCAACACCTGTCATAGCACTTCATTTGATAACACTGGCTAGGGAAATTGTTTCAGATCAACCTAACTGTGCTATGACGACACAGGTCACCTGTACTCAGGACAAGGCTATGCTACTTGAATTTTGTGAACCTTTAAAGCACAGATGCCATTTCATGTTCTTTCAGCCCACTGACAAGTTTTACTTATTTATATTTTCAGGCTGAGAGGAAAGGGTACTTTTTGAGTCTTGTCACCTTTAACAAGGAATAGATTGTAGCACGCAGGAATACACTGCACACCTGCTATGTTATTCACTACAAACTGCATAAGCATCACACAACTTCATGGAAAAATTTGTTTTATCCATCACCATCTGATCAGCATCTACCAGTATTGCAATAAACTTGCTATGCACTGCCTATTTATCACAACACATGCTGTTGTAACTGGTAAATATAGATAATTAATTTGTTTCCCATCATTTCTAAAGAAATCTGTCATAGTTTCTGCTTTCTACTGGAGAAGAAAATTTTCTAGATTAGTAGAAATTATGTTGTGATGAAGTATGGTCAGCTACAAATAATATAATTCAGGGCTAATAACTTTTTCGTTTTACTCTTTCTTTACTCATACATGGATTTGGAGGCATATGCCTAAGCAAGTGCCAGTTCTGGGTGTCTACCTAGCTGCAGTGAACTTTAGTCCTGCTTTTGTAGCAAATACTTGCAACTGAATTATACTTATTGTTACTAAAGACAAATCTTTATGCGTGAAGTAGGGGTTGGCTGTAGCAAATATAGCATTGGCTCCTGCTGGATTCAACAATCATGAAACATTTTATCATCCACGCTGTTTTGAATTCATTGAGAGTAAAGTATGTGGATCCAGATCAGCGCTACAGAGATCATTAACAAAGCTGTAATTAAGTGCAGGTTTTGTTGGTAACTCAAAGTTACTAGGAGCTAAATAGGCATGTAAATTTTATTATTTCCAATCAGATAGCGTTTGGATTGAACAAGAAAGTTAAAGTCCTAATATTATGCCATCTATCTGACCTTGTTAAAGGTTCTGTTTTCCAGCTTTACAAGCAATGAATTCACTCAAACAGCTCTGCAGAATAAGATCTTAATATTTTTATGCTTTTAAACCTCAGCTGAGAAAAGTATGTGGTACCAGTGCAAAAATAATTTTTATAAAATCCAAACAGTTCAAACTGAAGAGAAGGCTGCTGATTCTTCTTTCGACGACTGATGAATTTTTTAGAAAAAACAACCCTAGTGGCATTAGAGTTTCAACACATTATTCTCTTCAAGACTTCAATTTCAAATCGAATAGTTATGTTACATGCCTTTACATGCTTATTGTTGCAGATATTTTAATATGCTTGGTCCAATACAAATTTTCCCACAGTAACAATTAGATGTATATTTCCCATCATGCTAAAAATAATTTAGCCCACAGTGTTAGACATTAAGGAAGTTTTATTGCTGTAATGTCTTCATGCAGCTCATATCCTCCTGCTCACATTTGAACGAGCTTGCAACTTTAACCATCTGGGAATGACACTCCAAATAAACTATACACTACTTAGACCTTCTTCAGTCTTTGATTATCCCTATGTATTTGAGAAAAAGCCCAGGACTCCCATCTCTAAAAAGAAGATGAAAGACTGGCTAGGTGTAGTTGTGTCCACTGCCCTAGTTTTGTTTTCACACTTTGTTCAGGACTGTCGGACTTTCCAACTAGACTTTGCTAGCAAATAGGTTCCTCATCTTGATGCATGTAAATTGCTAAATAGCAGTATTTTGAAACCAATCTCCATGTTATGTCTAACAGGAATTCTTTGATAGAAATAAAGAAACTATGTTATTCTAACCAGTTTTATGATCAGAAAACATTCCTTTAAAATTGTGATGTAAAAATATATTAAACCCTATTTTGACAGGGCTAAATAAATGGCAAGAGGACGAAGCCAGAGGAAATCAGCCACTTTCACAGTGATGTTATTTTGTACTTTTTTCCTCGGTGCCATGACATATCATAGAAACTAGTCTATAGTTTAGAAACAGAACAGTGTGTCCTAAAGGCTCCCTGACACATTTCTCTTTCCTTAGCAAGATGAAGCCTTTTTATGCATAAGTATTAATTCAGTAAGCTGAAACTTAAGATGATCCTCTTTGAGAACAGTTGTCATCCATTCTAAACTTTGTAGGATCATCTTATTTTAAACAAGCATATTCTAGCTGCAAATGTGTAACAATTTATCCAAAATTGTATTGAACTGATGCAACCTGACATCTTCACAGTCTATCGACAAATGCCCTACTGTCAGGATTTAGATGAACAAGAAAGAAGATCAGTAACCTTATTAACGGGTGCTAAGGTGCAGAGAGTTTTATGTTTCACTGTTGAGGACTTAGAAATATTTGCAACCTTATGATACTAGTAAGAAATAAAAGCACTGGGACAATACTAAGATGAAAAAACTACTTTTCAGCTTAGCTAAAAATGAATAAAAGAAGCTGGGGTACAAGTGCTAATGTGAACCAAAATCATATGTTTCATTGTGTGTGCAAACAGCTTGCACTCACAGGAATTTTTCAAAATCTACCATAGATTTAAAGAGGAGACGCTTTTCCCAGCCAGTTTTTTACTAGAGTTAAATTAGTATAAACTGTACCAATGTGAGCATCTAAATGAAGCCTGTGTACATTCACAATACAGTGGAACAATCATATTTTATAAAATTATGTACCTGAGTTTTGTTTGTAAGATACATATATATATATCACTAAGCAGCAACTTTTCAATTAAAATTCAGTCCTTCCTATTTAAAAGTGTTGCCTTTTACGATAATCCATAATAATTGAATTGTCCTTGGCTAGAAGCTACCTGCATTTTCAGTTTGCAGCTGCCTGACACTTCTGCTGGAGGAATGCATACTCCATATGACGACAAAATATGCAAAATATTTAGACCCAATAGGATGACAAAAGTCACAAAATACAATTCCTAGAGAATGTTTCAAGAGTGCTCCATCTATGCATAGGAAATTAATTAGCAGTATACCAGCAAATAGTGCTTATGAGTATGTATATATTCTGTATTTATTGCAGTAATATTACTTGTCACCAAGGGAAATTACATAGTGATGAACACCTGTTTTACATAGGGAGCCACTAAGGTCTGCATTTATCTGTCCCAAGTTTCCTCTCAGAAAAAAAACTGAAGAAACAATACCTTAACCCCTTTTACTAAGCTCCATGTAAAAGAGCTTCTTTAAATGTTTTAGGAGACACACAGCAGTTCTCTGGAAGTTACACCCATAGAAAGAACCCAGAGAACCTTACTGATACTCGGTTTAATTCGCTAGCAGTAAGTAAAGTTTGGAAGCAAACAAACTTCAATGCAAGGCTGGAGGTTTTTTTCTTAATGTCACCTTTCCCCTTTGTGGAAAAGCCTTCTGAAATTGAGTCCTAGCAAAGCCTTAATGCCAGACAAAATTATTTTATTTGTCTTTATTAGGAAAAAATAGTGAAAGATAAGCACGTTTTCTGTTTAAAATGGTGTTGTGGTTTAACCCCAGCTGGCAACCAAGCACCACACAGCCGCTCGCTCACTCCCCCCACCCCAGTGGGATGGGGGAAAAGAATTGGAAGGGTGAAAGTCAGAAAACTCGTGGGTTGAGATAAGAACAGTTTAATAATTGAAGTAAAAGGAAATAGTAGTAGTAGTAGTAGTAATAATAATAAAAAAATATAATAATACTATACAAAGCGAGTGATACACGATACAATTGCTCACCACCAGCTGACCAATGCCCAGCCCGTTCCCGAGCAGCGATCGCTGCCCCCTGGCCAACTCACCCCAGTTTATATACTGAGCATGACGTCATACGGTACGGCATAGCCCTTTGGCCAGTCTGGGTCAGCTGTCCTGGCTGTGCTCCCTCCCAGCTTCCTGTGCACCTGGCAGAGCAGGGGAAGCTAAGAAGTCCTTGACTGGTGTAAGCACTACTTCGCAACAACTAAAACCTCAGTGTGTTACCAACATTATTCTCATCCTAAATCCAGAACACAGCGCTGTACCAGCTACTAGGAAGAAAAAATCAACTCTATCCCAGCTGAAACCAGGACAGTATCCACCCCTTATTCCATACCATACACATCATGCCCAGGTCTTAAACTTTCCAATACATTCCAATTAATCACCACCACTTTTCCAGTCTTTTGATATATATCAATATATATATACACACATACACACACAGAGATATAATTTCCTTAGTCTATAGGCTACCCCTCTAAAACGTTTGTTGAGTTCATTTAGTCCGTGACTTTGGGCTTCATCTGTTATAACAGTCTTTCAGGGCAGGAGAGATGGTGTGCGGTGTTGGATTGTTGCATGCTGAAACCAGTTCTGGTTCCATCACCACTGCACTTTGCTCAGTTTCCTCAAAGATCATTCTTCATTAATTTGGGTGATTCTTACTGTATACTCTTGATATGGCACATAGTAATTATTCAAGTGATGACATCCAGTATTATATAGCAATTAACATCATACAATTCAGTTCATTGGCTATTTTCACCCAAAATCAAATCCACTTGAGGTACACATCAGACTTCCGCATCCTCCCGCATCACCCACCAAGTGCACCCAGGTCCTTGAGCAAAAGCAATCCCACGGATGGGTTTACCTCTTCCTGAGGCAGGAGTAACCCACATTGTATTCCCCATCATATTTTTTAGGTGCACTACAGGGACTTTATCCCCCTCTACAGTACGTAAAACTCTTGATTGGGCAGGGGCAGCTCGATTGGCAGATGCCCTAGTGTTGACTAACCAAGTGGCCTTTGCTAAATGTGTATCCCAGTGTTTGAATGTCCCACCACCCATTGTTTTTAGCGTAGTCTTTAACAGTCCATTGTATTGTTCGATTTTCCCAGAGGCTGGTGCATGATATACCCACTCAATGCCATGCTCTTTGGCCCAGGTGTCTATGAGGCTGTTTTGGAAATGGAGTTCCATTATCTGACTCAGTTCTTTCTGGGGTGCCATGTCACCATAGGACTTGCTTTTCAAGACCCAGGATAGTGTTCCGGGCAGTGGCATGGGACATGGGATATGTTTCCAGCCATCCAGTGGTTGCTTCCACCATTGTAAGCACATGACGCTTGCCTTGGCGGGTTTGTGGGAGTGTGATATAATCAATCTGTCAGGCCTCCCTGTATTTATATTGCAGCCATCGTCCTCCATACCAGAGAGGCTTGAACTGCTTGGCTTGCTTGATTGCAGTGCATGTTTCGCATTCATGGATAACCTGTGCAATAGTGCCCATGGTCAGATCCACCCCTTGGTCATAAGCCCATCTATATGTTGCATCTCTTCCTCGATGGCCTGAGGTGTCATGGGCCCACTGAGCTAGAAGTAATTCACTCTTATGTTGCCAGTCCAGGTCCACTTGAGCCACTTCAATCTTAGCAGCCCAATCCACCTGCTGATTGTTTTGATGTTCTTCAGTGGCCTGACTCTTGGGTATGCAAGCATCTATGTGACATACTTTTACAACCAGGTTCTCTATCCAGGCAGCAATATCTTGCCACAATGCGGCAGCCCAGATGGGTTTGCCTCTGTGCTGCCAATTGCTCTGCTTCCATTGCTGTAACCACCCCCACAGGGCATTTGCCACCATCCATGAGTCAGTATAGAGATAGAGCATTGGCCACTTTTCTCATTTGGCAATATCTAAACCCAGCTGGACAGCTTTCACCTCTGCAAACTGACTCAATTCACCTTCTCCTTCAGCAGTTTCTGCAACTTGTCGTACAGGATTCCATAGAGCAGCTTTCCACCTCTGATGCTTCCCCACAAGACGGCAGGACCCATCAGTGAACAGGGCATATTGCTTCTCATTTTCTGGTAGTTTATTATACAGTGGGGCCTCCTCAGCACACGTCACCTCTCCTCTGGCGATATTCCGAAATCTTTGCCTTCTGGCCAGTCCATGATCAATTCCAAGATTCCTGGGCAACTGGGGTATCCTATTCAAGCCCATTGTGCGACCCACTTACTCCATGTAGCATCAGTTGCATGATGTGTAGAGGGGACCCTCCCTTTGAACATCCAGCCCAACACTGGCAGTTGGGATGCCAAGAGGAGCTGTGCTTCAGTACCAGCCACTTCTGAAGCAGCTCAAACCCATTCATACGCTGCCAATATCTCTTTTTCAGTTGGAGTATAGCAGGCCTCGGATCCTCTGTATCCCCAACTCCAAAACCCTAGGGGCTGACCTCGAATCTCCCCTGGTGCTTTCTGCCAGAGGCTCCAGGTAGGGCCATTCTCCCTGGCTGCAGTGTAGAGCACATTTTTTACATCTTGTCCTGCCCGGACTGGCCCAAGGGCTACTGCATGAACTATCTCCTGTTTAATTTGTTCAAAGGCTATTTTCTTCCCTTTCTCAAAAGCTTCTGCTGCTGTGTTGCCCCACACAATGATGTCATCAATGTATTGCAGCTGTTCCGGAGCCCCACCCTGTTCCAATGTAGTCTGGATCAGTCCATGGCAAATGGTGGGGCTGTGTTTCCACCCCTGGGGCAGTCAATTCCAGGTGTACTGGACTCCCCTCCAAATGAAAGCAAACTGTGGCCTGCACTCTGCTGCCAAAGGGATTGAGAAAAACACATTAGCAATGTCAATTGTGGCATACCACTTGGCTGCCTTTGACTCCAATTCGTATTGAAGTTCTAGCACGTCCGGCATGGCAGCGTTCAGCAGCGGCGTGACTTCGTTCAGGCCCCGATAGTCTACTGTTAGTCTCCACTCTCCATTAGACTTTCGCACTGGCCATATGGAACTGTTAAAAGGTGAGCGAGTCTTGCTGATCACTCCTTGGCTCTCCAGCTGACGAATCAGCTTATGGATGGAAATCAGGGAGTCTCTGTTGGTGCGATATTGCCGCCGGTGCACTGTTGTGGCAGTGATTGGCACGTGTTGTTCTTTGACCCTCAGCAACCCCACAACAGAAGGGTCCTTCAAGAGACCAGGCAGGGTAGACAGCTGTTTAATTTCCTCTATCTCCAAGGCAGCTATGCCAAAAGCCTACTGGTACCCTTTTGGGTCTTTGAAATACCCTCTCCTGAGGTAGTCTATGCCAAGGATGCACGGAGCCTCTGGGCCAGTCACAATGGGGTGCTTCTGCCACTCCTTCCCAGTTAAGCTCACTTTGGCCTCCAATACAGTCACCTCTTGGGATCCCCCTGTCACTCCAGAAATACAGATGGGTTCTGCCCCTTCATAGCTTGATGGCATTAGGATACACTGTGCACCGGTGTCTACTAAAGCCTTATATTCCTGTCGGTCTGATGTGGCAGGCCATCAAATCCACACAGTCCAGTACACCTGGTTGTCCCTTTCCTCCGCCTGGCTGGAGGCAGTGCCCCTCTAGTCCTGGTCATAGCATTCGTTACTCACTTCTTGTAAATGCGAATCAAAAATCCCTTTATTAAGATGGGGAGCAAAATCAGCCTTTCTACTCTGGCTGGGGAACTGCTCACTGGAAACTGGGGCAGCAATTTTCCTGGAAGAGCCACCTTGTGTAATTGTTTTTCCTTGCAACTCGCATACTTGTGCCTCTAGGGTCGAGGTAGATTTTCCATCCCACTTCCTCATGTCCTCTCCATGGTCACGCAGATAAAACCACAGGGTGGCCTGTGGTGTGTATCCACTATATCTTCTCTCTTCAAAAGAGGGATGCTTACTCCTGATGGCTGAGATACTGGTCCGTACAGGTGAGGAGTAGGACATGTCCTCTTTGAATCGCTGGAACTCCCAGGATAATTTCTCAGCTAGCACATCAGGCAGTTTCTCCACAGCTGAGATGCAGGCCCATAGGGAGGAAGAGAGACTTTCTTCGTATTGCCGGAGTTGGCCATCCAATTCATTCACCATTGGTCCCTCTTCATCTTTCCAAGTCATTATTGCCAAAGAGTTTGCATACGATGATGGTGCACTCCATACAAACTTCTGGCACATGGGTCGTGTGCACTGAACTTCATCTGGATCTTTGGGTAACTGCGCGTTGTCCAGGTCATTATAAATCACCTCCAGCACAGCTAATTCCCTCAGGTACTGGATACATCTCTCCATGGTGGTCCACTTGCCTGGGTGAGATATAACAACATCTTCCTTGAAGGGACACCTTTCCTTCACACCTGACAGGAGTCGCCTCCAGAGGCTTAGGACTTCTGCCCCTTTTCCAATAGCTTTGTCAATACCCCCTTCCCTAGACAGGGATCCCAGCTGCTTGGCTTCCCTACCCTCTAATTCCAGGTTACTGGCCCCATTATCCCAGCATCGGAGCAGCCAAGTGATGATGTGCTTGCCTGGACGATGACTAAAATCTTTTTGCGTATCTCGCAGCTCACTCAGGGACAGAGATCGGGTTGTTACCATCTCATTTGTGGGTTCTGCCTCTTCCTCCTCCTCCTCCTGTTCTCTTGATGGCCCTGGCTCATCATCAGCCCTTACTAAACGAGTTGATTTTCTCATTTATTTTTTCTTCTGTATAGAGGTGACTGATACTGGCACGGGTTGGTTCTCTGGCATAGCCGCAGCGCCCGTCTCCGGGGCTGGCGTAGCTGCAGCACCTGTTGTTTTGTCATCAAATCCAGCGACCTTCTCTTCCCCTTGAGGTTCTGAATAGTGTTTAATACGGCTTGGTAGGCATGGGCCAGGCTCCAGCACATGGCAGTGATTTGTCTCTCCCTAGAATTGTGAGGGTGGCAGCATACTTTTTCCAAATGTTCTACTAATTTTTCAGGATTCTGCACTTGTTCAGGGGTGAAGTTCCAAAATACTGGAGGGGCCCACCGTCCTAGGCATTTGCCCATACTCTCCCACACACCCTGCCACTTGTAACTGTCCAGCCTTGGAGCAGACCTCTGGATGATATTCTTAAACTGCTTAGACAAAACCAAAACAATATTCCCAAGAACTATCAATAGATATATCTTAACTACCCACGGATGTTCAAGATACAAAGAAGTTGTTGTAATGAAGAATGAAACATCATAGAAGAAGTCAGAGAAGGTGCCATTCTGTATTTCCTCCAAAAAAATCCTCTCAGAGGAAGAGGTATAATTGCTAATTGTCTCCATGAGGTGATACCTGAAGTACAGTAATGGCTTCACTACAGAACCCAGATACCAAATAACACTCAAGGTCAGTGTTTTAATAATAAGTCTCCAAAGCAAAACATCACCAATCACTGCAGAGCACAGCAAACTTCAAAAACCAACACTGATCTTTAACACGTACTGCAAAAACAAGAGCATGGTGCAGATCAAATACATTAATACTGAGAACAGATGAATCAAAATTATGACCGGAAACTGTTACCAGATACAAATTCCTTAATACACTCTGGTTAATCTGTTATCTCAAACCCTTCATGCCCCACGTTGGGCCTCAAAAAGGACTGCTGTGGTTTAACCCCAGCCAGCAACTAAGCACCACACAGCCGCTCGCTCACTCCCCCCACCCCAGTGGGATGGGGGAAAAGAATTGGAAGGGTGAAAGTCAGAAAACTCGTGGGTTGAGATAAGAACAGTTTAATAATTGAAGTAAAAGGAAATAGTAGTAGTAGTAGTAATAATAATAAAAAAATATAATAATACTATACAAAGCGAGTGATACACGATACAATTGCTCACCACCCGCTGACCAATGCCCAGCCCGTTCCCGAGCAGCGATCGCTGCCCCCTGGCCAACTCACCCCAGTTTATATACTGAGCATGACATCATACGGTACAGCATAGCCCTTTGGCCAGTCTGGGCCAGCTGTCCTGGCTGTGCTCCCTCCCAGCTTCCTGTGCACCTGGCAGAGCAGGGGAAGCTAAGAAGTCCTTGACTGGTGTAAGCACTACTTCGCAACAACTAAAACCTCAGTGTGTTATCAACATTATTCTCATCCTAAATCCAGAACACAGCGCTGTACCAGCTACTAGGAAGAAAATCAACTCTATAACTCTATCCCAGCCAAAACCAGGACAAATGGTCATTTTCTCCTTTCTTCCCCTTCTGTTTTTCAAGATATGCTAGCAGAGAAGATTAGAATAATTTTAAATATGATCATTTTCAAACTGGGTCCACATCATTGCCACCTCTAGGCTAACAGTGCATAATATAATTGGAATATCTAAAAACTACAGAGGTAGCAGAATAATAATAGACAATGATCAATGATCTTGTACTGCATCAGCTTAATTTTTAATAACTTTTCATACAAAAAGATGCATTTTTGAGGTTTTGTATATTTTCGATATAGCTACAAATGGACTGTAGCTTTGAGAAAAATTCAGTTGTGAAATAGAAAAATAGCAAATGCTTTTTACACAAAGAATTCAAAGTCAAGTCATAACAAGCTAAGGCACAACTGGACACTTTCATGGTTATAATATATAATTACTCAAAGTATCCAAAAGTACACATTTCCCTCCTCTCCCCAGTAGCTGCTCTACTCCTAGCTAGACTGCAGATTTTGTTAGCAATCACCCCATCAAACAATCTAAAAGCACATGCTGAATTTGTGTTCTATAAACTAATAATGAATAAAATGTACTACTTTGTCTAGCCACTCTGGCAAACTATATTCCATTTGACAAGCTATATTCCTTTCCTAAGTATTGATGTCAGTAGTATAAGAAAACATAATTTAGCTATTTCAAATTATAAGCAGTTTGGGTTTTGTTTTGTTGATTTTCTTTTTTTGTGTCTCTCTTCGTGTTCACTGGTTTGTAAAATTGCAATAAAGGGCTATATAGCATTTTCTTCCATATGTCAAAGTGAAAACTGCACTATATCTTGCACTATTACTTTTCCTCTTAAATAAATATTGAGAAATTGTCTAGGTTTTACATCTTACATCCTTCGGCTGGGGCTGCACGGCTAGAAGGCACGTCCCCTGGGTGGTGGATAGGGGATCCCTCCCTGGAGGGTGCACCAGATAAAATTGAAGAAGGTGCCGCAAACCAACGCAGCCTAAGCGAAGGCCACCCTGACAGAAAAACCACTGGCCCTCCAAGTCATGGGGGTTGGGCAGGAGGCCAACTACCTCCTCCTGGGGAAAAAAAAAAAAAAAAAGAAGTTGCAGAAACGACGAGCATCAGAAATGGCGGGGATGGAGAAAATCAGTAACGAAGTGAGGAGGAGGAGATGGAACTAGATCGGTCATGTCCTGAGGAAAAAACTGACAGAAGACTGCGCTGTGGCCCTTGGGTGGACTCCAGAAGGAAGAAGAAAGCGGGGTTGTCCAAAAACGACCTGGCGTCAGATGGTGGAGGTTGAGATGCACGGTGCAGGCTGGAACTCTTGGTAAGCGGCACGGCATGCAGCCGCAGACCGATCAAAGTGGAAGAACGATGTTCGCGCCTTGTGTGCCTCCTGGCACTGAGAGAATTCAGTTCAGTTACATCTTACATACATTTAGAAGCTGCAGGGCTGCCAGAAATTTATCTGCTGATAAATCATGTATGTGCGTATTGTCAGTAGAGTCCTCTAATTTGTTAGTTCTTTCATTGAGTACATTACAAAAAGAGAAAGAAACCACTTCCAAAGTGTCGACTTTTTCCAGAAGTATGGGCTTAAAACAAAGTCATGTAAGATCAGGGAGCCAGGGCACTTCACCTAAGTTGAAATCAACACAGCATCCATCACCTACCCTGTGCTCCTCACAGGTTATGGTCAGGTCGATGGGCATTGCAAAGTACATGTTTACCCTCAGCTCCTGTCATCATTAAAAATGTTACTGCCAGTTTTCATTTATTAAAACCATGATACATTTGGTGGTGTTTCTTCACATTGCAACTCCTCCAATCACTGTAATCTAGGCACAAAACCCATTAAAAGAAGCGGCATACTGCTAGACTGAGAATCAAAGAAAATATCCATGTCAGAAGTACCAGGAAATGCCCATATGTTAGAATAATTCTGTCTTTGGTAGCCAGCCAGATCTGGAATGGAGATTCACAGGGAAAACAAAATCAGCCTGCCACATTTCAAAGCTGGTGCATGATGACCTTTAAAAAAATGCAATAATACTTAAAAATGGCCTACCTGATGAATATTGAGGGGTTTTTTTATAACATGAAAGTAGGAATCAGACTAAAGATTTTTGTACCATTTTAAAGAGGTAGGTATTCAATTAAATAATGACTTTTTTTAGTTCTTACAGAATATTCGAGATAATAATAAGATTATATTACTAATTATTATGTTAGCAAAATACGAAGTCAATGAAGACTTAAGGGAAGGGTGAGAGGAGGTGATACAGACCGCCTAGCACCACAGAAGTTAAAGACAAACAAAGCAGGGAAGAAACAAAAGAGAAAGTGAATGAATATTTCATTCTGGTGTGTGTTTGAAGCAAACCTACACAAAAAAGAACAAATACAAATGAAGTCGCACTTATTTACAAGAGGGACAAAGGTTTGGAAAAGAATCAGTAGTACCATGCTACAACAATTAAAATGTAAATATTCATCAATGTTTTATTTTTGTTTGAACTAAAGCCCTCTTAAGGCATTTATGTCAAATTAACGAAATAATTTTGAAGCTTGAGTAAGTCACAATTCTATCTTTTTGTAGATATAAAAAGGAGATACATTTTAAGTTTTGCATGTTTTTTTGTTTTGATAATATTTTCTGGTGCAGATATTGAAATCTCAGTAGAAGGGCTCATAGCATTATCCCTAAAGGTTAAAGGAAAACCAAATCTTTGATATATTTTCATGGCTTCCGCTTGCCACATATAGTTTAGAAACTGTTCAGTCAAACTAATTGTACCTACTAACTGGGTGGATCAGTGGCAATATGCAATCAATTTATAAAATAATGACCAAGACTGTCCAGATACCTGATGCATTTACATAAAACATAAAAGTTAGGGAAACAGCAATGCTATCTTTTAGCGAAGGAAAATGGCTGGTTATGATGAAAATAGAGAACACTAATGTGTTCTCATGATCTTAGTGTGCTTATGTCACTTAAACTAAAACAAGTATTTCCATAGACTATCACAAAACGTCAATCTGCAAAGGTAAACAAGTTTCAATGCCACCCCTCCACACACACACTTTAGAAAACACAAAGCCCCTACTTATAATGTTTCACAAAGATGGTATGTAAATTCAAATCCTATTTTTTTTTTTTTTGAACTATAACACTTTGTATTTTAACTGTGTCTCTGTTTTCTAAACCCTGAAAGATGCCTCTGATTCCTTTCTTAGTAGAAGCACTACATAACTGCATCTTCTAAATGAGAGTGATCTCTGTAGGAACAGCAGCTGGAGTTAAGGCAGTTTTTCAATAGCGGTAATGCCTCCTACATATTGAAACAGTAATACCAAATATTAATCACTGTTAACATATAAGCTAGCAGGCTCATAATTTTCCCAGCAATACCCCATGCTGTTAGCAGGTGCTTACCCTGCTGAGAAGAGGTTAAGTGGATACTGCTGATTCACTGAGGCAGGTGGATTGTTACCTCTGTTGCATGAAAGGGAGTAGGAGTGGCTCCCTAGGGAACAACAGGATTTTAAGATTACAATAACTATTCTGACCAGAGAAACATAGGTACAGTCTGGCCCAGGGAAAAGTCTTCTGATGCATTCTGTTGATAATCTGTTAATAGTGACTAATCTCTAGGAAGAGATTTTACACTGCAAACTTTGCTGGTTTTGCTTTTAAGTCTGCTCACACAGACTATTAAGTAATCACCACTGGACAAATAAGTACATTTCACTAAAAAACAATTGCAAAAATATGTTTACAGGATGAAAAACTAACATCTAGGGCTCCAGGCCTCACCATTTAATATATGTATTTTCAGCTGTTCTGTATTTGAAAAATAATTAGACCCATGAATGCTATGACTGATATAATTACTTGTAGTCCCTGAGCTCTAACAATGTATTATGGCAGCATGGAAAACAAAATATGGACAGGTGTGAACAAAAATAGGAGGAAGGATCTCCAGCGATGTCTTTATTAGAGTTAGCAAGTATGACTCCACATTGGTAGGCATAAAATCTGGCCCTTTTCTTGTTAGCTTGGTAGCAAAGACTGAGAAAAAGCAGCAGCACAGGCTATGGCATACCGTCCTAGCAAGGACACTCATTGAAAGACAGGTGAAGCCCTGTGCTGTAGCCTACATGGTATGAATTAACTAGCACAAGGTTACCTTGAATATGATCACACATGCTACAATAGCATACTAACTGTATGCAGATATATCTTTAGTTGCAAACATATCAGAAAGTGGGAGAGAACAGATAAGTAGCAAGTCTAGTGACATCCACTAAAACCCTGAAAAGACAAATATACTATGTGCATTATACTTCATCAACTATTACAAATATATCTCTGGCACACTTTAATAAATATCATATGAAGTATGCAAAAATGAAAATAGCCTTCTTAAAATGGAGTATAGTTACAGATAGCAATGCTCCCAATACAGGTATTATAACCATTACATTTATATATTTTTGTTGATTCAGAAAGGCCAGTGTCTTAGGGAAAGACAATCAGATTATCAATGGGCTAACTCAAAAGGTCAATAAATGATATGATTTATAAAACATGCATATGTTAAGTAATCATTTGTCCTACATTTAAATAGTTCAGTGGTATAGTAATAATGTATAGGCAAAGACTGGAAAACCAATTATGAAGGAACTATATTTTTTTTTTCCCCCACAATTCAAGCTTTCACCTCTGCTTAGTTTCTTTTAAACTTCGCGTAGTGTTACTTTTTTGCCATTCACCTGTTTTGCATAAACAGTATACAAGAAAGCACTGCACAATAAATACTCAATAGCTCCTGGCCTTGAACAGCTTATTCGCCTAATTGTGCATCCCATGTGGATTTTTCATAATACTTTACAGATCTAATTTAAATACTTTTACAGATTCATCATATACATTCTCTGAGGCACATTTATTCAGCTTACTTTAAAAACTTCTAATGAATTCTCTCAATATGTAATGCTATATTCAGTATCATGATTTGAATTAAATATTATTGAACAAGGTGTTCATTATTGGATATGAATTATAATTAGAGGAATAGTAACCTTTCTATGATAACTGTTTTATTCCCTTTTCTTGGAAGCTTTATTTCCTATCTGTGTAAAGGCCTTCATCTGAAAATCTGCCTTAAATGTAAGGGAGAAATTAAGCTTTCTCAGTCCCAACTGTACAGAGGCTGGAACTAAACTATTAGATCTTTCCTTGAAAAGCTAAACATATCCTCCCACTATCGTGTCACCAATCAGCAGCACAAAGGTGGCTAATTTACTACAAGCAATGTAATATATGCTAACACTATGATGGGGCCTGGATTTTCAGGGTACCACATATTAATTTTGAGAATGATTGCTCTACTGATGTATTTATCAACTTTGAACAGAGAAATCAGTCCCTGGAAAGATTATGAAGCACATCCTCTTGGAATCCATTTCTAAATGCATGAAGGACAAGAAGATAACAGGGAACAGTCAACGTGTATTTAATCAAAGGCATGTCACACATCACCAACTTGACTCCCTTCTGTGGCGAAATGATTTGCTATATGGATGGTAGGAGACCCACATAAGTAATACGACTCAACTTTAGTAAAACTTTTGATGCTATGGTAGCAGCATTCTCATTTGGTAGTTGAGGAAATACAAACTGGAGGAAGAGACAGTTAGATGCATTTCAGAATGGCTGGATTACCAGGGTTTGCATTGGGTTGGCAGCCAGCAGAAAGTAGGGCATCCCAGCAGTTGATCCTGGGGCATTATTGTCCAGGATCCTTATAAGTGACCTGGATGATAAAACAAAATGTACCTTGAGCAAATTTCCAAATGGTACCAAATTAGGGAAAGTGGTTGATATCTAGCAGAAGAACCTAAATCCACAGGGGTTCATAGGAACTCAGCTAACAGAAAATGAAATTCTGTAAGAAGTGATAATTTCTGCACCTGTGATGAAATAGCCTCACGTATCAACACAGGCTGTGAAGTGAGAGACTAAATAGCAGTTCTGGAAAAAAACAAAAACAAAGAAAAACCACCCCCCAAAAGCTCCAAACACCATAAGCAAACAAAAAAAAAAAAAAAATCATGTCCAGCAGCTAGAGCAAAGTTATTAACCTCCTCTGCTCCATGCTGGTGAGATTACACCCCAAATACTATGTCCAGATTTGGACCCCACTGTTGGAGAGGGATACAGAGAAGATGGAGGAGTTAGGAGCTTAGAGCACATGACTTCCGAAGGGAGAGAGGGAACTCACCTTGTTCAGTGAGGTGAATAGGAGGCTTAGGGACAACCTAACAATTCAAGGATGTATACAAAGACAATGAGCTAAACTCTTCATAGTAGCAACAGAAAATAAAGGATGATAGCCACAGCAGCTTAGAGATTCATAAAGGAAATTAAGAAAGCTTTCTTCTATGACGTGATGACTCTTCACTAGGAGAGTGTCATAAGCACTAGAGGTTGTGGAATCTCCAGCCCTTAAAGGTTTTATAGACTTGATTAGACAAAACCATAGCTAATCTGGCCTAGTGTTGGCAACAGTCCTACTCTCAAGTAGGACGCTGGACAGGATGACCTACATTCTGACATCCCTTACAACCAATATGTCTAAGATGCTTTGAAATAACTGAAAAAAATCCCAAACAAAAATCACATTGACAATTTCTCCCTCCAAAATTTACAATTCCAGAAATATATAGTGCAACAATACAAAAGCAATGCATATTAATACACGGGGCTTTCATCCTTTTGGATAGGTTAACTCAAATACTATCAAAAGTATGTCATAGATCATAACCAGCTGTACATCTCTGCATATAGTAACTTCCAGACATATGCACATATGTACACTGTCCACCTAGAATGGTACAAAAATACAAGCAATTTTATTCGACACTCATACTAGATACCTCTCATTGGTACCACAGTACAAAAAAGGAATAGCAAATACAGGAGGTGCACCTAAGAACCAAAAAAACCTCAGTAAGCTATTTTAAACTGCACACAATCTTATTCATGCTGATGTCCAACTTATAGATTATGGTGCATCTTCTATTTCTTGCAGGGAATGAAAGATTTTCTATATGTCCAACCCACATTAATCTACAGAAAACCCTTTGTATAACTACTGTACTGCCATTTGATTTCTGTTCAGTTACTCAAACTAGGTTAATGGCCCAAAACACTTTCAGGTCATTAATGAGAACCTTAACTGACAAACCATACGCAGTTCTCAGCAAGATTTGGAAACTATTGTACTAAAACCTTGGGCCTTGAAGTTACCCACCTTTAAGACCCTCCAAATACTGCTATGCCTGGTACAGGGCATTACACAGAAACTGCACCATTTGGCTAACTTCTAGGTGGAAGAAATGACAATTTTATTTCAGATAAATAAAAACATAATAATTTGTGGCCTAATTTGAGATTTATAATAAGGCTGACACCCCCCCCCCCCCCCCCCAAAGGAACATCACTCACATTGGAAATATCAAGGAAGTAAACAAAAAAAAAAAAGTAACTCTCGTCACTTTTTCATTCCAAAACTTGATTTTTAAAAACAATTTAATATTAGATAAGTACTTTATCTTTTTAAACTAACCTTGAGCTCAAAAAGCAACAAACTGAGAGCGATGAAGAATAATATCCTGTTTATCCTCCAAATAGGAGTAGCACAGACAACACTAACATTCAATTATTATGCTGATGCACAACGGCTATTTGCAAAAAGAAAATTCATTGCAATGCCCTATTGGTATATCTTAGCCACATTTTGAAGGCTGAACTTTCAGAAGCAACGTGACTGTCTTGTACAGCTTCTATTTAGATCATTTGGTCTAAGAATTTATAGCAACATGCTAGATTTGAAAAGGGCTCATTTTTAATTACTTTTGAATTTAAATTATTTTTAGTTCTTAATCTAACTGAAGACATTACCTGCAACTCCCCAGAAACCACTTTTTCTTCTTTAAAGCAAAGAATAATGACTTCAGGAAGGTGCACCATGTTTGTGTTGGAAAGTAAAGACTGAAAAAGCACAAGCAGAAAGGCTTTGCAACGCAGGTTCTGAGGTAAAAGGTCGTTGCATTGCCCACACATGTGTATAGCCCACATTACTTTTGACTTATTTAATACATATTTCACATACAAGACAGGTTTGTTTTTAGACACCTGATTCCAGAATTTGATTCTTAGTTTATTTACTGAAATTTTGACTACACAACTTCAGAAACAGTTAGTCACATGGACATCCTTTTCCAATTCTTCAAAACTTCATTTCATTTTAATATTGACATATATGAAGAGGAAAAATATTTTTTGTTCCAGTTTTGAGTTATGTATGATCTTATACAATAAGTCAATTCCAAAATCTCGTTGCCTTAATTGCAAACAATAACCCCCTTTCTAAGATATATTTTGGTATATGTCCAAAAGCTATATTTTATGCTTTTAAGATGCAAAAGATTCACAGTGGAAAAACATAGTCACCAAGACATAGTCATTTTTCATAGTCCATACACTGCAAAACAACAGAGTCATAGCTAGCAAGCCTCTGAAGTTAGAAACTACAGGTCACGTGCCATAATGCTAAAAAAGCTAATCTCACCTAAAAACTGAGATCCTGTGCTGAATCTCAAGGAAACTTGATGGAAGTGTTTCAACCAAATGGAGAATGGGAATGTGGAATCTATGATACAAATAAGAGTAATCTAATTCCACTAAACAGATTTTTCATTTGTTTGATTGTTTTTGACAAAGATTAACAACAAAAACTAAGACTACACTCACCTCAGTACCAGTCCAGAGTACATCCCAGGTGAGTATCCTGCCATTGGGTTGTTCAGAAGTAGCTGAGATTGCATGCTTAGCACTCTGTCTTTCGTGCATTTGAAAGGACTTAACTTGTCCCAAAGTACAAAATTTCTTTTCCTTCTTTCTTTCTTTTAGTGGGAATGGAAGGAGAGAAGCAGGTTTCAAATCACAGAAAGCATTTCCTGCCACAGGAACAGCGCAAAGACTTACATTCTTTGTACAAAAGTCTCTAAGCTTAGCTGAAAGTGTGCAGTGCTGTTTTGAACAGTCATGTCAGGAAAGAATAAAAGGGTATTTATAAATGATTGTTATTATAACCTGTGTTATAAAACCTTAGTAAGTCATCTTAGTTTTCAGGTTGGAATAAACTTCTGTCTATAACTTTGTTATGACAAATCAGTAGCATTGGGAAGAATAATCATATGAATAAGGTCAATTAAATTTTCTTTCTAAACCTACAAAATTGAATTCACAGGCAGAATTACAGTGATAGCTCTCCACAACACTTGTTTTCATCTTAGCAATACTGTTATGTTGTGCTGATACCATAACGTTCTAGATTCAGATTTTGATTTTCCCTGTGTCCAACTATACAAGCTTAACCTTTACAGAAACACAGTTTCCTCATAAAGCAAACGAATAAACAACTTTTAATCTGTTGAAGAAATGAGACATAATCCAATCAGTGTTCTGTATAATTCAGTCCTTCAGGTGAAAGTTATTAGTGAAAAATAATCTTTTTATAATAATCCTGATTCTTCCTTTGTATTTAACAGCTAACCATTCTTCGTTTACTCTCCTCTGCACCATAAGCCCTGCACATTTTAAACACTGTAATAGAGAAGTACTATTCAAAAATATTAAACGCTATTACTCATAACTGAGTCATAGTAATATGAGCTGCAACAAGCTGTTTTAAATGAACACACTCTGCTCTTAAGGTCAAAAGAATTATAAACTTCACTTTAAACCGTGACTATGCAATGTTACACACAGTGAAATACTTTCTGAAACAGAGCTCCATGGAGGACACTATTTTGACAGAAATTAAGATGTTCTGTGTTCTTAAACATTTACTAACCTTCTGATCTTCTGATACGCTCAAGCAAAAGCTTAGAATCAGGCATTACACTTCAAACACTCATTTACTTCAGCTATTTCCAACTAATAACTAAGTTTGAAAATGAGTCAAACAGAAATGGAAAGCTGAACAATTAAGATTCTCCCCATAAGCCCATCTCTATCATTTTATTAAAGGCAACTGGGAAAACCCATACTGAATAACTAATTCAAAATTATATTTGTAGGAAACAAATTAATGTAATAATTTTCTTTCTGAAATTAATTTAAATCTCTGTGGATGCTCCAGCAAATTTACTCTTTACTATGAATGCCAAAAGTTATGAAAAGCCTTACTGCACTGCTTTAGGCACAGATTCATTACCTCATTGTTGACTGTAATGGCTATTTCCATCCAGCAGACTTGCTTTAAAGCAAATACATTTTTGTTCCTATATTTATATGAGAAATTCTGAATATTGCTCTGCTGTCTTGCTAGACTATAATATGAGATTATTTCTAAGCCTAATTAATGACCATGAGTAAATCATTTATGAAGTTCCAGTTTTGTGTCTTTTACAATCTTTTTCTAATTTTCTCCAATCAAATGGCTGGTTCCTTACATTCTCTACTTTATCCTACATTTTTCAGGACTAAATTTTTCCAACCACTTCTAAGATGTAAAAGAAGATACATTAGTTTCAGCAATAAACAAACCGAGCTGGGAAAAATATTATCCAATACAGAATCTACACATAGAATATATCCTATAGAATAAATATTTAATCACAAAGTAGTTGTCAGCTCTAATTGTGCCTTACTTGAAGGCACTGGTCAGGATGCTGTTTTCTGCTCAAGCACATTTCTTAACTACCAATAGTTGGTGTTTTTTTGTTGTTGTTGTTGTTGTGGTTTTTTTTTTTTTTTTTTTTTTTTTTTTAAAAGTTCTGGTGTAACATTTGTTGGCATAAGAATTAATGTTCTACATACTTGCAGACATTAAGTTATTTCTTATTTCTGTTTTCCCAAAATTTATTATTGAAAGGTCTCTGTATTGCTATATAAATTGCATTGAAAGAACTTAAATCCTTTTCTATTAGCAAAAAGATATGAACTAAGACTTTTGTAGATATGGGAATTCACTTGCTTTATGCAATCCTATCTCTGAAGCAAAATATAGAACTTAATTATATTCTTACCATGCTTAAGCAAGGAGAGGAAATAAATTTTTTTCTCTAGTTACTCTGAGTTCTGCATGGTTGATTAATAATGGAACCTGAGAGTATGTAGTGCTTTACAATAACAAGGATTATTCTACAGACATTAGTCTATATGCAGCCACATATCACTAATACATATTCAAATTATTTAATCAAGGCAACACTGACAGCAGTTTAACTTCTAACCTGATGTTTACTTAAAACATTTGTAACCTAGTATGTCTTGAACCTATAACTCTAGATCCTTTAAAAAAAACCAAACCAATCCTTCAAAGCAATAAGTTGCAAAACTCACTCTTCTACATAACCTACTCTGTGTTGTGCTATGTGTTTCAAAGGCTGTCATCTACCTGTTGAAGGGAATGAGCTATTTAAAACAACTCTTCTATGGATGGAAAAAGACACAGATAATGCAAACCCAAGAATCATCCAGTGTTACACATGAAGCAAAAGTGTACACTTCAAGAGACCAAAGTTATGGAAAAATTATGGATTCATTATCTGCCAACATTCAAATTTACATTAGTAAATACTATTTATTAGTATTAACTCAAGTATTCATCAATTCCTCTTGAATTATGAGGTAATGTACTATAACCATCTGAACAGAAACATGCGTCTTTCCTCGCAAGACTGGGGACTTGTATTGAGCAGTGAAAAAGAACTTCCCAAATCATTAATATATTAAAATTAATACAGAATTACATTGTGGTAATCTGATATAAAACAGCTAGTGTGGATGACAGGTGCTGATTATCCATCACTAAACTGAATCTTCTAAACATATCAGACTTTTAAAATGGGTAAATCTAAACTACTGTCTCAAATTATAGGCTCAATTTGAATAGTCAAATGCAGCACGGAAAGAAATCAGCAGTTATATGATTAATCTGAACACTAACAATTCTGTAGTATTTAAGTTTATATATAAAGTTTGTTTCAAGTTAGCTTAACGGTGATAAAGTCAGATTCTTTTGTTAATATTAACAGTAGCTGTTTTTTAAATTATTCAAACCAAGCCTACATGCTGATCTTCATTCAGATGGAAAGACTGATAATATAAAAATAGAAGGCTCAAATAAGAAATAATCACCTTTTGAAGGTGGAGAGCTGTCTCTTTGAGGTGCACAAGGCTTACTTCAGCTTGTAAGCATTAGAATGTTGATAAAGGTGGAAAACAGAGACCCAAACTGTCCCCTCTGAGATACTTCTATTCATTAGACTCCTGTGGGTATCTAAGACGAAATAATATTTCTGATAGTAATCACTTTTTAAGTTACTGCTAAATATGAAATACATCAGTGTGCAATGCTGCTTTTAGCTATTAGGTGCTTATTAACATTGGATAAAAAGTGTATGAACAAAAAGATCGTTAAACTTTACAAACTTGCAGATGAAGCCAAACTGCAACCTATTTTTAGGTCAATATCTATTTGTCTACAAGCTCATTTATTTGTGGGGTTTTTTTGATCCTTGCCCAGTGGAAAATACTACCTTATGAATTAGAATTAACCATATTAATTTCTCCTGACATTAAACTGATTACCTTGTGACACTTTATTAGGCAATAATTCAGAAAACTATTCCATCTCCTCTTTCCCCCCCATTCTCAGGCTTCAATAAATGGAACAATTCTGAGTAAAATATCTTGAGTGTTCTTGGATAGGCACCCTTTAGTACAACTGTGTGGATTAATCTATGCAGAGATTAAAAAAGGAAAGAAATTAAAAGACAAAAATAGTGAAAGTATCAAAGTATTAAAAAACCGGTGCTAGCAGTGTTTTTCACACTGGATTAATTTAGACTTAGGAAGAATCAAGAGTGTAGATAAAAACTTCAACTTATTCTTGCTGACTCATAACTTGTAGATGATCTGCATTGGATAAATGTCATGAATTGTTTGGGTTCAAAAGTCTTAAGTAACAACATAATGAATAACCATAAATTTTCCTCGTTTTATCTTGTATATGTGAATCTAGTGCTGTACGTACTCTCCTTATTGTACTGCACTGTATGTTCCTCTCCTTGCCACGTATCTCAGAGACATTGCAAATGATGTGGCAAACAGACAACGAGAATGTCCTTTTAACCATCAGTAAGACAAACTGCTTTGCATAACTTTAGAATGGACTTTATTTAAACAGTCCATTTCAATCTGAAGTTTGAAAAATTAATTCTGTACATAGATTGATTAATCACGGAGAAGATTAAAACATAAAATTTAGCCAATTTGTATGAGATTTTCCTGAGATAATCATCATTCACATCAATTCAAATTTCTGAGATTTTATAGAAAACGCATTCAAACATTCAGAAGGTAATTCTATTTGCCCCAATGTGCAACATTAAAAGGTTCTTATTGAGTTAATGTACAAAGAGATTTTCTATTTTTCTGCTTTCTACTGGGAGTAGCCTCTGGTTTTCTGCTTGCCCTCCGTAAGTCCAGCAGAGAGCCACCAAGATGATTAGGTGGCTGGAGCACAACATACAAGGAGAGGCTGAGACAACTGGGTTTGTTTAGCCTTAGAGAAAAAAAGCTACAGGGGAAACTGATTTGGTCTTGAACTACCCAACAAGACAATATAAAAAAAAGAGAAAACTCACAGTGAAGTGCACTGTGGAAAGGGCATATAGCCCTCAGGTACAGAATCTATTTTTTTTTTTTCCCCAGGGTACAGCTATAAGTTACTCATTTTAACTTTGTATTGAATAGTATGCACTGTGATCAGATTTTCTGTCTTTAAGGGTACACTTCTAATTCCTTCGCATGAGTAACTGGCCTCAAACAGAGAAAAGGCATGTGCAGTGGCCTTACTTTATATGCCATTTCCCTATTAATTTTCTCTATTAACTGGGCAAAGTGAGAAGAACTGAGAACTTCATTGCTTTTCTACCTTAATATCAAGTAATGGTAAATAAAAAAAAGGCATTAGTTTTTTAACCAGAAAAAGTAGCTACCCAGCACTCCTACTATATCAGCTGTTATACCGAGGCTTTTCTTTGTCATGTCCTTTCAGATATTTCTACATACTTCCTCAAACACTGGATTTATATAGTGCTAGCACACACAGAGCTCACGATATGAAATAAATTCCATAAGCAATAGCAGAACAATAAAGATTTTGGTTCAGAGACCTTA
This sequence comes from Platalea leucorodia, assembly GCF_965183815.1. Classification (NCBI taxonomy): domain Eukaryota; kingdom Metazoa; phylum Chordata; class Aves; order Pelecaniformes; family Threskiornithidae; genus Platalea; species Platalea leucorodia. The sequence goes on along the minus strand of NC_138828.1, from coordinate 48,920,235 downwards.
AAGCCTAAACAGAGAACGGCAAAGAAAATTGCCTTTGCTCTTCTATCACTAATTTCATTTATTCTACAAACAAAATCCAGTGCACTCTAAGGTCAACCCCTAAGCAGACAACTCTGGTTGGTGGAACAGAGAAAAATACACCTTATTTACCTCTTTCCCTGCACACACTAGGAAAGGAGAGAGCTTGATGGCCTGCCCCAGAAACCAAAAGGCTTCAATATGGCTCTCAATGCATAAGCTTGATATTATGAAGCTGTATGTATGAGCTTAAATTTTTGCACATGACAATCCATAGTAAGGTCAAAAGAACTTCTCTAAATGGCAAATCGATGCTCTGCCTGCACAGCTATCACACCCTTCTCCTTCCTTTTTTATTCACCAGCTCTAAGACCCATTAAACTCAAATTTCTCAGAAATACCACAGCAGAAAGCAAAAGCAGCTATGTCACATAAAAAAGATATTTATAATATTGCCTTCTGAAATCTGTCCCAGTAAGATCAGGTTCACTCAACATCCAGATTTACTGTTACCTTTCACAGACTTCAGTGTTCAGTAGGGAAACAAGTAATTAATTGGATTTCAGAAGTTTAGTGCTACATGAACTACCAGCAAACCAAACCTTTGCTATTTAGCCATAATAACAAAACTAGCAGACATTGGAAATAGTTAGAAATTAAAACAAGCATATTTATTATGTTGATAAATTTTTTTAGTAAGATGCAACGTTCTTCATGTTAGACTTGGCACTATATATATTCATTTTTGCAGAATGTTTTTCACTCATATCAGTTTTCATAATAGCAGAACAGACAGACTTAATTATTTAACTAAAATGCAACAATACATTTAGAAAGCAATCAGAATATTTTGTCAGAGGAAAGATGATATTTTTTCAATATTATTTTATGCATGACAAATTCTTCGGGGATGAAGCTCTGTATTGAACAGAGCTGTCTTATATGTTATGCATGAACAGAGTACAAAAATAGTTTTTTAACCTTTGAGGATTAGATGCTTCAAAAAATGTTCTCTTGCCTTACAGTGCACTTCACAGGGAAGAGAGACAGCCAGACAGTTAACCCATTGGAATTTGTGACTCAACAGAACAAGTTTCAGTTCATATGAAATCTCATTTTTCATTTTTGCACGACAGTTTTACAACAGTTTCCTAGATCCTGGATTGACGCCTGAAGCCCTCTTTCTGTGAACAGCAAACTCTATTACATATACATGAGCAGATTAACCCATCTGAATACATGCTTCATATTGTTTATTAGACTTGTGTACAGCAACTTCCTCATCTCACACAAACACCCCTGTATACCTAATACTGACAGCCTAAATAGCTCACAAAGGCTTTGTAAATTTTTAATTAAGGTAAATGAACAGACTTACAATAACAGTTCATTTTAACATGTCAGAATTCTGCACTTAAGCAGTTTGACTTGTACGATTTATGCACGTTTAGCCCAGCCTACAAAGTAGTATCCTAGCATCTAACTTGGTGGATACACTACTGGAAGGTGAAAAAACTTGCTGCACAACAATGGTGACAACAAAATTAAAATACCACTCAAAGCACAAAGTTTGAAATATCTTAAAATACAGGAGCCTGAGATTATTACATACTAAAACATTAATAGAGCCTACTGACAAGAATTAAATACCATTTTCAACCAGAAAGTCTCCTGCTGAGAGAGATGTAAGGTTGTTTTATGATTCTAGACACCTGCATGGATTGTATGTACAACTTCATGGACTACTCCTCCTCCCAAAGTAACCAGCACTACTCTTTAATAATTCTAATTAAATATATTACACTTACAAGAAAGGTGTTGGTTAAGAGTATCAACCTAAGATGATAAAGTCCTACCTAAATACTTTGATAGATTACACAGACTTCAGAACATATATTTTTTGCTTTGAGATTCAGTTAGTGGTAGGAAGTGTTTCCTTCAAGTGAAATAAGAAGTGGTAATAGAGAAATAATATAATGGTACTTAGGAAGCTGGGTTGATTATGCACATTTATTTTAAAAGAATAAAATATGCATTTAGAGATGTTTTAGAGCTGCTTGTAGGATGGAATTTCACAATGTCACAGGACCAATGGCATCCTGGCTTGTAGCAGGAATAGTGTGGCCAGCAGGAGCAGGGAGGTGATAGTGCCCCTGTACTCGGCATTGGTGAGGCCGCACCTTGAGTACTGTGTTCAGTTTTGGGCCCCTCACTACAAGAAGGACATTGAGGTGCTGGAGCGTGTCCAGAGAAGGGCAACGAAGTTGGTGAAGGGTCTGGAGCACAAGTCTTATGAGGAGTGGCTGAGGGAGCTGGGGTTGTTTAGTCTGGAGAAGAGGAGGCTGAGGGGCGACCTTATTGCTCTCTACAGCTACCTGAAAGGAGGTTGTAGCGAGGTGGGGGTTGGTCTCTTCTCCCTAGTAAGAAGAGAGAACAGAGAGAGGAAATGGTCTCAAGTTGTGCCAGGGGAAATTTAGGTTGGATGTTAGGAAAAATTTCTTCATGGAGAGAGTGGTTAGGCATTGGAACAGACTGCCCAGGGAAGTGGTACAATCACAGTCCTTGGAAGTATTCAAAAAGCATGTGAATGTGGTGCTTAGGGACATGGTTTAGAGGCTGACTAGGCAGTTAGGTTAACAGGTTGGACTCGATCTCAGAAGTCCTTTCCAACCTTAACGATTCTATGATTAAGGAGCCTCTGATATTTTGCTCACAAATTTAGTCAGGGCCTTTTAGTTTGAAGAGCCAACACTGAAAAATCCTCATCATTTTTTATTAACTAATGACAGAGTTAGCAACAAAGGAATATTTTCCATAACTGAAAGTTTTCAGGATTAATTCTCATTTTAAATTTAGAGGCAAATAGTAGCAATCATTAAAGAAATAAAAAAAAAAAATTGTGAAAGTTAAGTCATTAGTTTACTTGTTTTGAAAACATTGGAAAAAGATGTAGTACTATATTAAAATGTGTCCTAAATATTTTACTCATGTGAGAATCAGATAATTGGTGTCAGGATGTCCATCTCTGGAACAGAAAATCATCATTTAAAAAAATGTTTAACTGTTTTGAGAGGAATTGGAACCAATTAAAAAAGCTATAAGAATTCTTTGTACATAACTTAGGAACCAGAGAGGTGAAAATGTTAAGAAATTGATAAGGAAAGCAGCGATTACTAAGGATAAAAGCCTACAGCTTATGCTTAGATGAAGTCTAAATGAAATTCCTAAGTACATTGTCCTTTTAGAAATAGCTTGTAGGATGTTGGAGTCCAAAGTGCAAATCATCAAACAGCTGATGATGGTATGCAGCAAGTTCTACCCGCTCACGTAAAGGAAGATATATTCAACTATAACTGGACAAATTAATTTAAAATAAAATAGATCCGGAAAACAATCCGGCACTTGCTCTATTAAAACCCTGAAAATAAACTCCGAGCATAGTGAAAAGTGCATTTCAGCCACGAGGGAGAGCTTGAACACTTTTTGCGTGAGGAAGGTTCAGAAGGGTCAGTAAATGGAATCCTGGGCCTCTGGTGTTCGGAAGAGACAATCAAAAATCTAATATTCCCTTCTTACTCTCAGCAGCTGAACCTCTTTGTGAAGAAGTCTGAAACTTAGCATGGGGAAAATTAAACACCAGTGCTCATCTAGATTTCTTTTTAATGTTTTCCAGACAAGAGATGAGAGTAAGGCAGGAGCCAAAAGGTGCGACACGCTAGCCATGACATTATGCAGGTTTGAGAGCAAGTAATTGCTTTTCCATCTTTTTTTTTTTTTTTATATAGTTTACTGTTTTAGACACTTACTTATCTCATGGTCAGGATTACAGTCTAAGGCAATTGATATATTATAAATACTGAATTGCTTGCCTGATATATGCTCTCAATGAAAAACTGAAATATTTAGAAAAACTATGACGGATGTAATAACATTATTAAAAACAAGTACTGAATATTGAAAGAGCTAGATTAATATTGTTCTTAATTTAAAAATCATTACTGTGTGCAATGCATGCCTTTCCCTATTCTAACACAAAAAAATAATACCTTATGAAGAATTCCTGATTAAATTCTTAAGAAAATTTAACATGATTTGTTAATTTCCATTAGATTTGGACAGTCTCATTACAGAATGACAAATGACAATACGGAACAGTGTATAGAAGGAAAAAATCTAGTTGTAAAGGTAGATTAAAGTTGCTTTCTATAATATCAAAATACACTGTGGTTGGGAAGGTACATATACAGAAAGAATATTAATTATCAAATACTAAGGAAATGAAAGAATAAAGAGAAAATGAAAGGCCATAGCTACTTTACAACTTCCACACTGCCAAACATGTCTGGAAGCTGAAGATGTCTAACAGTTAAGCACTCTCAATTATTACCAAAAATATTACCTGTATCAAAAGCTGAGGAAAAAAGACACTAAGTTTAAACTTACTTAAATAATGTGTATGTAGAAAAACGATATGTGTAGAGTTAAGATAGTCTACCAAGTTTACCTATTGCATTTTCTATTGAGATATACTTACCATTGGTGAAATGAAAAACTAATAATAATTTCTGTTAGCTTTTTTTGTTTCCCCTTGCATTTGGTGATGTTTGACCTATCTTTGTACAGTGTTACCCTTACAAAGAAAAACAAGCTGCAATAACAGCCAGTGAACCTAATTACAGTACAGGTGGAAGATGAAGGGAGGTTACAATTTGATTAACTATGGTTAGATTTACCCTTAGAATTGGAAACAAAATTTAACTTTCCATTCTCTTGAGCTACCAGAGAACACTAGAATATCTTCAGTCATTTAAATATGTCTTTACAGTTTGTGTGGGTTTTTTTGTTTGTTTGGTGGGGTTTTTTTGTTTGTTTGGTGGGGTTTTTTTGTTTGTTTGGTGGGGTTTTTTTGTTTGTTTGGTGGGGTTTTTTTGTTTGTTTGGTGGGGTTTTTTTGTTTGTTTGGTGGGGTTTTTTTGTTTGTTTGGTGGGGTTTTTTTGTTTGTTTGGTGGGGTTTTTTTTGGTATTACAAATGTCATCAACCAAATGACAGGACTATACACAAACAGAAAATTGGACCAGAAGGGATTATAAGAAGTCAATCTGGTAACCTACATCCCTTCTAAAGGCAGATACTATCTAACTAGATGGCAGGTACTATCTAACCTTTCTGAAAACACCTTGTTCCCCAGTTTTGCACCTACCTTACCTTGGTTTTATCTAAACTACCATCTCCTAGCTTGCTTATAGGATTCTCATCTGAGACAGTATCAACAGCTTTAAAAAATTTAAGATATGTGACATTCACCACTACATTTCAATCCACAAAGCCCATTATTCTGGAACAATTCAACATCAATTGGTTTGGTATGAATTATTCTTGATAAAGCTATTCCGGCTGTTATTTGTGTGTCTGTTTTCTACCAATGTGCAACAGTTGAGGTTTTTTTCCCCAATTATTTATTTCATTAAAACTGACTGATTTGTAATTGCATTTTTCTCACTTTTAAAACCTTCCATTCTGTTACTTTCAGAAACACCATCCATCTTCTCTAAATTATAGAGAACTAACACTTCCCTCACATATATTACTTTTTAATTTAAAAGAGGCTTCTTTCACACAAGACCTTTTTTCAACTTATCTATTCATCGTGAATTTTGAAAGAAAAAATTGGGCTCAGTAAGAATAAATCATTTGAGGGTTCTTTGGGCCTTTTACATTGTTTGGGAGCTGGACCAAAAATCCATTATTTGCACAGCTTGAGTCATGCATCTTCATATATATTTTTATACGTGTGCGTATACAAAACGCAGCAAATAAAAATATTGCTGTGACTTTTATTACAGACTGAGAAAGAATTATAATTGGTGGCATTTTTCTCAGAAAAGTGTTTGAATTTGTAATTTCCTTTTAGGCAGTCTCTCTCAAAGGGTTTTTAAAAGAATAGCAGCAGTACAGAGAGATGCAGCTGTTATGGACCTGATTTCTGGAGTGCCAAACATGCATAGCTCCAGTAAAAGTCCATAGGAGCTTTACATGATAAACAGCTCTGAAAAAACATGGGACCATTTTTTGCAATATTATTTAGGACAAAGCCTTGACTAGTAAAATCAGCTTTATTTGGGGAAAAGAGTATGATTAAGAAAATGGGATGAGAATAAAATGTATTTCCTTCTAGAATATCTGAAATGTGCATTTTATTCTCCTCCCTTTCCTTCATTTCAAAATACAAATAAAGAATTCATGCCCCTTAACCACAATTTTCCATAGATTAGCTTTTAATTTACAGATGGTAAGTTTACCTACTGTGGTCCTTAATGCAGGAAGTAAACTGTGATTCTGATGAAATGCTATGGTTGTATTTCATACTGAGATCTCTTCTACAGTTGTTTTTACATCCTTTCTGTTTACTCTGGCTTAGCAGGGAATCCAGTATTAGCAACATACATGAAATCATTTATAAGATTTCTTGTACTCTCAAGAAATCTTTTGCAGTGACATCAAATAGCACTCGATGTTACTGTTTGTGCTATACAACCCCATGCACCATTTATTTGGAATGAAACAAAATCCTTTGCCTGCAGACTTTAATTGTTAGAAGAAAATTCGGCTTCTTTCTGGGAATATCAGTGTTACAGTGCTTAGTGATAAGGGCAAAATGTATTTTCTTTTTCAGGGCAGCAGAAATGAAGAATTAATGTGTTAAGCATTGTAAATGTAAACCTGGAGAGTGTTGTCAATTCAAGTCACTATCCAGTAAAAGAAGTGGGATCTTTAAAAAAGTGCTGGAAAATGAACTGAATTGAAATCTGAGCTTTTCTCCAGGTATATCTGCATGTGTCCACTGCAGCCAGCGTTTGACTACGCTGTATGCATACCCAATACAGTTAAAACAATCTGGAATACAATTCATACTACAGCTACACTGGTACACATGCAAGCTGTTATTCAAAAGGCAATCTCAGTAGATTTTTCCCATATGCTTCCCTACTCTGCACCAGCACTGGTCCCAGTTCAGGAATCTAAGAACTATTCCTTCCCCTTTCTTTTTCCCTTTCTCTATTGCTTTCTTCCTTCTTTTTTGTTTTGATTTTTTGTTGATTGGACTGACTGATTCGGCTAACATGGATGCAGCGTGAGCCAGCGTAAGAAATGCATGAAGCCGCAGGCAGGAGTGGAATGGCCATGGAATGCATTTTAGTGGCTGCTAGCAACTTAATCAGCTTAGGGGTATGTTGGTTCCTCAGTCTGCACTTCCAAGTTCACGTCAGCAATGTAATTAAACATAGACTCAGGATGGGCTAACTATCCAAATACGTACTGTTTCTTAGCTGGATTTTGCAGCTTATGATGAATTTGGTAATTCTGTAGCTGGCAAATGCCTGTAAATAATTTTTAATTAACTACATTGTCATTTCAATAATGAGTTTACCATGGTTATAGCAATGTGTAGATATTTTTAGCCCTGCATATTGCAACTTGCAGTCAAAATACAGGGGGATTTTTTGTTGTTTTGGCTTTTGACGGCCTTTATTTTGGATATTTTAGAATATCTTTATTTTAATATTGGATTGTTCAGGTTAAAAAAAAGAAATCCAAAGCTATGCTCCAGGTACTAAGGTCTGCATTTTGGGCAATGGTGTAGCTAAACAAAATATTTACCTACTGCCTCTATCATTCAATTGGTATTAAAACAAATATGTTACTCCAAATTGCTATTATTGCCTCAATTACAAATGCTTTCACCAATTTATGCACATGCTCAGCCCTTGAAACACTTTAAGTTCAAGATCAATCCTCTAATCACTGAAAACATCTTCAGATCTGACAATACATGCAGTACCATTGCTCCTCCTTAGTCGATGCCTGGCACAGCACTGTTTCCTTCAAAGCAGGCCCTGAAGGGGAATGATAGAAAAGGAAACAGGGTGTTTGCCCAAGGCACCGAAGTTTGAATAAAACAAACACTGTTCAAATTTCCCAATCAGCTACAGCTCTTTGCTGTGTTCCAGGATGCCTCAAGACTTCACACTCTGAAGCTGTGTCATGGTACCATGACACAGGTGGGAAGCAGGATGCCTCAGGGTAGCCTTGAAGCAGGGCAAAGGCAGTTGTGGATAAACGAACATAACGGACACAAACTAATAGCAAGTGAGGGGTGGGCTGAAGAGAGCAAGGCGATTCTTAATGGTATCAGAGAAAACTTCTGTGGACAGGGCAGAATTTGGACTTGCCTGCAGAAACGTCTAATCCGAGACCATTCTGAACCTGACTGCTGTAACATTTCACTTCTGAAGTACAGAGCTTAAATCAATTTATCTTTCAGTCTGGTACTGAACACTGAATTTTTTTCATCCCACCTTAAGGCACCTTTATCTGCAACAGACTGCACTTAAAATCGAGGTTGTGCTAAAAGTTTTGTTCAATTCACTAAATCCAGCTGGTGAAATACTAGATGGTTCTTGACTGAGCTGTTCAAAGCAGCCTCCTGCAAGCACCACTCCCAAAACTGGTTGCCCTTCTCTTGAAAGCTGAACCACCCATGTCCAGCACTTGTACAACCTCTTCTCATACTCACATGGATTTGGACCCAGAAGTCAATCCTACCTAATTCTCTGTAGCTTAGTTCTCTACACAAAACCTGCTGATATTTCTGGCAACACTATAGGATTCTAGTGTCAGAATGTCTGAAGACTATGCACTAATCAGAAAAACTACAATCACTGAAATTAACTAACAAAGATAGTACTAGTAGATGGCAGTATTGAAAAGTTAGAGTTAATGAACTGTGCTGCTCTAGAATTTAATATAGTGTATCAAACCATTGGTTAGTAAACTTTCTTGCTATAGCCCTGATATAGGTCTGCTGCTTTCCTTAATTAACACACTGTATAAAGTCACAAATTTAGAAGAGAAAATTCTTTCATAAATACTGAAAAAAGGAAAAAAGCAAGTGGCAAGATCACAATAATTACTTAGTCCAGCTTAAGAAAAAAGTGAACTAACAGTAAAGAGCCTTTGCAAACATTAGTGTAAAACTACTGTTCAGCCATGCAAAGCAGCAGCTACAGCAGCTATGCATGGCAGGAGGAGAGACCAAAGGAAATTTCTCAAGTGACAGAACAGTCCCAAGGTACTGTCATATAGCTGATATTCATTGCCTTTGGGTGAGTTTGTATGGTTCATGCAGCATCTTTGTCTCCATTATAGCAACTGGCTTTAGTTCTGACATCCTCTCCCTGAATAAACCCTCTGCTAGATTAGAGATACTAGAAGCTGCGGCTGATGGGATACGCTAAATGCAGTATCTTGTGATTTGAGATGCAATTCAAACAGTTATTGCCATGTACTGATTTTCCGTGAGAAAGGCAGCCTGCCAGATTTCTCATGGGTAGATTTTGCACAGGGTAGCGTGGAGTGCAGGAGACAGGCAGCACCCATATCTCCAAGGTCTTCAAGGAGCTCAGGACAAGACCAGAATGTATGTAGTTCTCCATACAGGTACCGTGACATGTATGTCACTAGTGGAAAAAAGAGGCTTTGCCTAGTTATAGTAACTCTGAGTAGTGACTACATCTAGTCATAAGCACAGAACATGGAACAAAGGAAGTCTGTTGCCATCCAGGCTCCAGCCCCACAGATGGCATGGGTGGGAATATAAACTGTAAGAGTTCAAAAACATGAGAGAGTTAATTCTTGTTACTGCAAAAAGACTCCAGAGAATAATGAAAAGAAACAGAGGAAAAAACTAAACATATGGGGACAAAATGATGCGAAGATAATTTTTCAGAATTTATATTTTTTAATTGGGTGATACCATTTCATATACATATGGCTGTTATTGATTTAGAAATTGGGAGGACTGCATGAAGAAGTCATTCTGAAGGTGAGCAACTCATTTAGCATGGAATGGAGGAGGGAAGTGAGTCAGAGTTGCAAGTGAGGGGAACAAAAAGGGAAAGACAATCATGGTATGAAGGTGGTTTGAAGTAAGGCTGAGACAAAGGCCACAACTTTAATGAAGCTGTCCAAATAAGGATCTCAAAATCTTTATCCATGAATTGGAATAATTGAATTTAAGCTTTAAAACATTTGTACGGAAACCATAGAACCATTAATGGCAAACTCAAGCTTACAAATAGAACCTCCAAGAAACTCGTCATTTAACTGCGTATGATATTTCATCACTTAATGACTATGAATGCCCCTATATACACTGGAAAACTAAATATAGTGCATGCAAGCATACACACAAATATATGCAAAGATGTAGAAGGTAGGATAAAAGGCTGAAAGACAAACTGTTTATCAAGAAAAAATGTTGACTGCATGTGAAAATGCATTTGGAGAAACAATATTTATATATATGTGTGTGTGCGCGCGCGCCCTTTTTAGGTATCGCAAGGAGAACTGTCACAGTCAAGATAGTTTTTTCTACTTCTATACCTACTTCATCCAACATTCCTTGGAGAAAACTGTCCCTGGCATAAACATGACTATAAATACAATAAGAAAATTGTATTACTACTTCATGTGTAGAAGTACTTAGACCAAAATTATAATTTTTACAAGATTATGAAAAGAATGCCAAGTTTTGTATACACATATAGTTGCACACATTTTAGACACATGCAGAGACATGTATTAATAAATATGTCATTTTTGTATGCAGATCATACCCATGTTGTATTTTGTTAGCTGTAAGCTCTTCTAGGCAGGGACTATGCCTTCCCAGTTGTTTGCCGAGAGCAATGCATGCTGTTTGTATAATGTTAATTACTAATATTAATTAGTAATTGATCTTGCTATTTCAGTAATTTACATCTTGAGATGCAACACAACAGGTTTTGGCCAAGAATATATACAGATAACAAAAAAGCTGCTGCACCAGCTGGAAATAACCAGTGTAGTTATCAGAAATCAATAAGCACAGGTTACGGACTATTAATTTGTCAGGTTTTTTGTTGCCTTTTTTTTTAATTAAGAAAAACAGTGCTGTGATCAACCACACTCCAAAAACTCACAAAACAAAACTAGACTTCACACTTTCTAGCTAATAATATTCAAATAACTAAGAGTCTGGTCAAAACATAGGTTTAAACAAACAAAAAAAACCCAAAACACAACCATGTAGCAAGATTCTTCTCAGTTTACATTAAAAAAGTAACTTTTTTTTTGTGTTGCTATCTGCAAGGAACAGAACAGATAACAAATGCTAATGGTCACAAAAGGAAGTGCTAGAAAAGAAACTCTAGGTACTGGAGGATCTAGAGGTTTCATCCCAAATCTGTAGAAATTAACAGGATACTCTCTATACAGCTCAATGTTCTTTGGCACGTGCAAAGAACGTCTTACACAGGACACCAAGTGTGTTTACATCACTAAATGTAGTGTTGTAATAGTGTATTTACATCACTAAACACAGCAAAACACAACTGCTTAGATGAAATCAAGACATATGTAGTAGTACAGTAACATGGTAATTCAGCAACTGAATTTACTACTTGCTGAGAGTTTCCTCATGTTTTTTTGCCTGCAGGGATTTGACCCTAAATATCTATTAGAACACAGTATTATTCACAGCAGCAAAGTAAGCACAAAACAATCAACAGAAAAACACCTGCATCTGTTGGGAACTTCTAAAGCCTATCCAAATCTCCCAAGGTGGAAAAACCACAATTTTATTTTCTTCTTTCAAACCCATTCTAGATTTAAGTGCTGTCATGGTGTTAAGGGGGCTTATTAGCTACTATAGAGGTGAAAGCAATTTATTCCACATATTTGTTATGATTATACTTTAAATGAAACTGCCCCCTAAGACTGAGAAAGTAGTAACTATATGCCTATATGAAGGAATTTGTTATTCAAAGACCAATTTGCTTTTTTTCCTCTGAAGTTGAGATCTCTCACTGGTTATTTACTGTTTCACTGTCCATAAGAAAAAACAGAAAAAAATAGCAAATAGGAAACTTGTGATTTCTCATGAATTAATGAAGATAAGATTTTTAAGAACAACATAATTACTTTCAACGTAATGGTCTTGGAAACCCAAAGCTTTTAAAAACATTCAATTCCATTGTCTCTCTGCCAGCTTTGAAAAACAACACAAACACACACAGCTCCCCGATATACCTTTTCCTCTAGCAAGGATTAAACCTCATAATAAGAGAACTATCATGTATATATTTTTAATCTTTAACTGAATTCATCTAATGGGTTGTTATGTGGTAACCCTCCTGGTTCAACCTATGCTTTTTGGCGCTTTTCTTTTCTTACCACAATACTATATTATTTATTAATGATTCCTGCATGCCAAAACTTATTCCATGGAATCCATTCAGTCTTCCATTTACTCCCCGGAATCAAGGTAAACTTAAAAAACAGACAGACCTAACACATAAAGACAGCCTTTTTAACATAGTGAAAGACACCATCTCCACATACAGGGGGCCAACATACGTATTTTATAGTAAATACAAAGTTTCAAATTATTTGCTGAAAAACTGATGAAAAACTCAGAAACTAAAAAAGTTGCTGAAGAACATATCTGAAAATATGAATTTCAGGCTCAAATCTATCCCATGCGCTGATCAGAAAGCTTGCCAGAAAATGCACTTGGAAAACCTATGTGATCAATTTGTCTACATTACTTGGGTTAGGAAGCCACAAATTCTGACACAAGTGGAAAGCAATGTCAGAAATATTTCATATACAAGACATTTAGCTATATACAGCAGTTTTATGTTTTAAACTCAGAATACCTCAGTGAACAAGTTAAAAGTAGTTTCTTTTTAGAATTGAAACTGTATATGACTCTTGTCCTAAGGGAGTCCAGTGGCCTCCTGGCCTTTTAACCCAACACCCAAGTATCACCAGCTAACAATACAACTCACATAGCCTCTCAACCAACCCTCTTAAAAGTCTATCTTACATACTCTGTAATTACAAAATACAATACTTATCTACAGTCAATAGAGGATATCGTCAATTTTGCTAAATCTTTGTAAAATCCGGTGGATCATTTGCAAGGTACTGATACAAACCCCAGGCACTTCCACTCACAGGTTGTTTCTTTAGTCTTTTTTATGGATTTCTAAAGCAGCTATGAAATCCTTGTGACCTCTCGTAACAACAATCAAAGTTTTAAAATGCTGGACATGATTAGCTGGGAGGGATGTTTGCTTCAAAACACAAGAACATCTCAGACAAGACTTTGCAAGGATTTCTAAAATAATTTCAAAATAACAAAACCAGTTGATGTTTAATAGCATAGCATGAAAGAAAAAATCTGCTTGCTGCTTATATTATGCATATAGGAGTTCTGTTTGTTCTCTAGCATCCAAACGCATCTCACAAATTCCTGTCACTTTTGAACTGCCCAGGAAGGGAAGAATCATTAATAAGCTGGCTTGCTCAGCATGTCAGCAGGAAAGAAAAAACACAACACCCCTCGGAAGAAACCCTCAGAACTCTTGTTCACCATTTGATACAAGCAATCATAAAAACATTCACAGCACTGATGATGCCTCTTTCAGCAAGGATGAGCTCCACCATGGCACTATAGAAGACGGGGGCAATGATGTGCTTTTTTGCTACCTCTGATTGTATCTCTAGTGCTGCACCCCCCCTCTGCTTCCCTCCTGCCTGCTTTTCCTTTTAAGACCAGCATCAGGTTTACATATTGAGCTGTTCTGTCTTCACATACTGATTATTCAGACTACAGAAATTATTCTAGCAAAGAGGTAGTAAACTTACTACATTTGGAAAGAATGACTTCCTCCTGGCACACAAGACACATCTGAGTCACCGACAGTTTTCCTAACATGCTTATAAAAATGCAGTTAGACTGTTGTGAAGGTGAGAGAAACAATAAAAAAACACCCTGTAGAAGCCAACTTACTTCATACCCAGTCTTCTCATCTTTTGTCTAAAGATGCTACATCAAAACACATTTTTAAAAGAGAAACTTTAAGGAAGAGAAAGCAAGAAAAAGTAAGAAAAAGCTTTATTTTGTATACAGGATTAAGTGCAAAGTCAACAAGAAGTAGGAAAGACGACTGAGAAACACCTAATGAAATAAAACTAGAAAGAACTAGACTCTTAAAAGTAAGCATTATGTTAACATTTGAAATAATCTTCCTGTGATTACTTAAAGATAACCTTTCATTACAGAAGGATGATGGTGCAGTTGATAGAAGAAAGTATAAAGCAAGTACGATGCCTTAATGAAGAACCAAACAGAAGACAAAACTAATTTCATCAAGCTCTAAATTTCAGATAAAGTTTACATTTGCAATTTCACACACATTACAAACTGCAATTTTAGAGACATACAAGAAAGGATTTTATGGATTAAATAAAATAACATTAGTTTTCTTGATTGCTTCTGAACCACTGTTATAATCAGTTTTGCTAGCAATTTTGAATTCCGTTATGTACTTTTTCCTGCATTGTAATATGGCATTTTCCTTCCAATAATACTTCCTAGAATTTTTCTGATACTGTTCTAAACTTCAGTCACACATGCTGCCATATCATGATACTCATTTTTGATAAAGGATAGGTTTCCATTTAATTAAACAGACTGAAGGTATTTTAGGAAATTGCTGCAAAGAAATATTAATCTTCCTTAAAAGAAACAATCTACTGTATATTATATTTGTATATTTTGAACATAAAGTATTGGACAAATAAAAATTAATATTATTACACTAGATTCCAAACAACTAACTAGCAAATGGCTTCTCACTAAAGAATTTCATAGCAAGAGAATTTTATAGCTTTGTGATAGTTCAGTTTTAAGTGTTTATGAGGGAAGTTATAAATTTTGAAAGGATAAGATTTAGCATCAGCAGCTTTCCTGATAAGGCAAAAAGACATGTCTCTTTTTTTTCAGGTGAGAAAGTTTGTTTTGGTGTGTCCCTCTTCAAGTAACAACAATAAATCATGGTCGAACTCTACTCAAAGTAGTAAATTATGCTTTAAATAGCCGCACAGAATTTGGTGGTATATAAGTTTGATAAAACCAATGCATCAACAGTCTACTTTATGCTCATAGAAGTGGCTAAAGCATAGTTATTTTAAAATAATATAAACCCAGTTATTTTTAATAGTTGCTTCCAAGAAGGAAAATACTTGTAAAGTCTCAAACTGGGCAGGAGTTTGACCCCAGATATTAAGGAGTTTCTTTACTTGGGGGTTTTTGAATGCCTGCTTGGCCCTTAATTCCATATTTCTGCCAGCTTTTACCTTGACTTTTTTTTTTTCCTCTGTATTATGAGACCTTTCTTTACAAGGTACTGTTGTGCTGCATATTAACTGTCTAACCCAACCTTTTCCAGTCTAAAGCTAAAGACACTGATAGATAATTTTGATGCCTGGGATCCTAACCTTTCCCATTATAAAATGGCCCTTTTTGGTTAATACATATAATTTGTAGATAAGCTACCCATGAAATTCCTATGAAATATTAAAAAAAACATAGGATAAGCTTAATGCTACTTCTAACAAGACAACTGATGGACTAACAGATGACCTTTTTAGTGGCAAAATATTACTTTAGCTGAATCTTAAGATGGAATGGTAAAAGACTAAGTTTACATAAGAAATTGCTAGGAAAAAAACAGAGATAGTTTGCTTTTCCTCTTTAAAGAGCCATTATATTACTCCTGTATTATTCTGCATAACTATCAACTGTGATACGAATTTTTGTGTTAGTCTTATTTTTGCAATACCTACAAACAACATGTTTTCTAAAATAAATCTTAGTAGAAGTTACACTGGAGCATCCCTTGAGATAGGAGAAAATACCTTCTTTAAAAGTAATCTCAGGAATAAGGATTAAAAAGATAACTTAAAGCTTCATTTCTTTTATCTTATCACATCTTTGCTCCCTCATAGGAAACGAAGCGATAACTACTGTAGAAAAGAAAAAACACACTGCAGACAGATTTCAAGGCTGCACCCTTTTAGATCAGTTGGTGGAGACCCAGAAAAGAGGAACCATATTTTCCTTATTTTTAACTACCACGTTTCCCCCAGTAAAAACGTTGGTAAGACTACAGGATTAGAATGTAAAAACTTATACAGAATCCTATAGGGAGTGGCACTGAACATTGGGAAGGGGTATGTATAAAACACATAAGACATCAGAAGGTGAGGCTGAAGCTGGAGAAACGAGGACCAATAACTTTTTTTGACTTAAAGAACTTGTGAAAAATTATATAGTATGTGTCAACAGTGGGCTAACCCAGTCACGTGATTCTAGCTGCATGTCAGAGAAGGTGGTCCTGGGATGTGTTGGAGCCACACAGTGCAGCGTGAAGTTCCCTTTATTGAATATAATTTTCTTCATAGTTTGGTGAATATGTATGAATAATAAATTAATAATATTCCTACATATCTCATTTCATCACAGCCACATTATATTGTGGATTAAAGTAGTTATCTGTCATAACATATTTATAATTTTCTGTCAACAATTTGATCACTGGGATACGTGTTAACATTTGTTTCAACTGTTCCAAAAGAACTGGAAGTTTGAGGGTCATGCCCTGTTAGTCTCTTCACATTGAATAACAGATTAGTAGAATATAATTATCTGTAAAGTGTTTATCAATATGAGCAAGGGTTCCACAAGCTGATGATTTATAGAAAGCAAGCTGCTCAATTTTTACTTTAGCTTTATCTACTCTTTGTGCTCTGGAAACTATTCTGAAACACTAATAAACACCATTTCTGATATCTTGCAAGATGAGACCATACTGTATTTAAAATTCTTTGAAAGTTATATTAATTTCTATGAAAGACAACCTGAATTTTGTATAATGTCTGACACAATAATCTAGTCAGCATTTCGGTACAGAACAAAAATAATTGTAAAGGCAAAATACAACATCAGAGAGTCATGAATACCCAAAGATACAACTAGAGAGTTTTTAACTACCAAAATAATTTTTTTTTTCTTTCCAAAGAAAAAAATCACAGATAAGTAAGTCTCGGCAATGTTTTAGGAAAAAATATCTAGGAAATTCAAATCCACTTACATTTTTAAGTTGTAGATACATATCGGGGGGGTCCTGGTGGACAAGTTGAACACGAGCCAGCAACGTGCCCTTGCCTTAAAGAAGCCAAATGGTATCCTGAGCTGCATTAGGCAAGGTATTGCGAGCAAGTTGAGGGAGGTGATCCTTCCCCTCTACTCAGCACTGCTGAGGCCTCACCTTGAATGCTGGGTCCAGTTCTGGGCTCCCCAGTACGAGACACATGGAGCTACTGGAGAAAGTCCAGCAAAGGGCCACTAAGATAATTAAGTGACTCTCATAGACTCCCAAGATGATTAAGGATACTTCTCCTATAATGAAAGGCTGAGAGTTCTGGGACTTCAGCCTGGAAAAGACAAGACTCGGGGGAACCTCATCACTGCATATAAATGTCTGAAGAGAAGATACAAAGAGGACATGCCAGGCTCGTTTTCAGTGATGCCCAGTGACAGCACAAGAGGCAAAGACCGAAACACAAGAGAGCCCCTCCAAACATCAGGAAACACTTTTTAGCTGTGAGGGTGACTGAGTACTGGAACAAATTGCTCAGCATATAGGTTGTGGAGTCTCCATCCTTGGAGATATTCTAAAGACATGGTCCTGGGCAACCTGCTCTAGGTGGCCCTGCTTAAGTAGGGGCATAGAACCATATGACCTCCAGAGGTCCCTGCCAACCTCAACCATTGTGTGATTCTGTAATACTACCTTTACAAACAAAAACAATGAGTTTGTTCATCTAATAATTAAAAAGCTTATTTACTAAATTATTAGTGGGTTTGTGAAACCTGTCAAGAAGAACCTTATCTACCATGGAAGTCAGGATTTAACTTATTATCAGCAGAGATTAATAACTATGTTAGGGGAAAAAAATCTTTTAACATATACTCTAAAGAAAAAAAAATAATTTACCTTTATTTATGGTATCTATTTTTCCCTTTTTGCAGGTACCTATTCATTTTTCACAAGAAAAATCTGTAGAACTGGCTTAAGCATGAATTCACACTAGGTAGGTCTTTGACAAGTTTGTAGTTGTCATTAAGTAAACAAAAGAAAGAAAAAGCAACTAGGAATACTAGCATAAGAACAAACAGTAAAAAACAACAGTGTAATTCTTAAAGCTTCAAAGATTTGTTTAGACCTTATACAGATGACTGCTATTTGTTTTCATAAATATTTTACTAATAAGCTCCTGTAAGAAGTAGACAGGGTTCTGATCCTGAAAAGAATTATATGTTTGCTTAGTATGAAGCATAGAAATAATCCTCCTAAAATCAAAATAATCAAACTAGGAATATATATGTATACACATATGTATTAGGCATATACAGAGGGATATGAGCATGCATTAAGCAACTGATAACATTTTTCAGGACTCAGGCCTGTATTTTTCACTGCAAACTGCTAAAATCAGTCAACTTATCTTATACATTTCACTTCTATTTGCACCTTGTAACACTGCCACTCCTCACACATATGCACATTACACTTGAAGAATGGTCGGCAGAAAGAGCAATGGTGTTTCTTTTGAGGGTAAAATTTACATATGTACTCTAAAGCATCTATTTGAAACCATGCCTCAAATTATAAATTCTATCATTCAAGTATTACACACACAATTTATGTACACAAAACCCCTTATAGTTCCTTTAGAACAGCAGAGAAATTCAAATAGTAATTTTAATCTTTTTCATTTTATTATTAGAAGTAGAATCAGTGTCTATATATATTATAATTCGATAATAAATTAAATTTTTTCTTAAGTTTTCAAAATTACATCTTTCGTGAGTGGCTTTGCCTCTTTAAAAAACCCCAGAAAACCCAAACCAGAACAACCGTTGTCTGACAGGCAAGATTTTCCAATCTCATACTGGTTTAAGTTTGAGATGCATATATTTTTCTTAAAAAACAAAAACAACAAGCCCCCAAAACAAACAAGCAAGCAAGCACATTTACAGAGATATAATATATAAACAGATTTGGAAAACAAATGAGGGATGAGCAACAGAGCAAGAAAATATAACCGGATTAAACTTGTCTTCTGTCTGTAAAATGACATTTCGTCTCTAAATATTAAGTACTATACCAAGAATCCTAAATTATATCAAAGGCAAAAATATCAAAGACAAACACATGCAGTGCTTATTTTTCTGTCTTCTTTTAGGCATATGATTATTTACCACCCAACAGGTAATTATCCACTTTTCCTTTATTCTAAGCATCTATTCACTCCTCTAGAGAATGTGATTTGCATAAAGGCGATCTCCTGGGAGTTTTGGCTCTATCTGAAAAATCACGATCAACTTCTGTGTAATCCAGCTGGATATGAAGCAAGATATGGCACATAGACGAATGGAAATGCAAGAAGCACTAAAGCGTGAAAGAAAGTCACCTTGAAGGGCTGATACTGCAGCATATTTTGCCTAAGGTTTCATCACTCCATTACACATGCATGTTCAAAATATATATTGCCTAGGCATAAACTATTGAACAATCACCTAATAGAGCATCTAAACATTACCAGAACGTACACCCTAGCAAGGTTAGGGTCTA
This sequence comes from Platalea leucorodia, assembly GCF_965183815.1. Lineage (NCBI taxonomy): Eukaryota > Metazoa > Chordata > Aves > Pelecaniformes > Threskiornithidae > Platalea > Platalea leucorodia. The sequence continues at coordinate 48,900,627 of NC_138828.1, read as the reverse complement.
AGTAAAGTATGCCTTATTGATAATTTGGTTTTGCTCCAATTAAGTTGACAAATAAACTCCTGCAGATGGCTTCGATAAATCTGGATAAAAACTGGCTCCTTTCAGCAAAGGGCATCAGTATCTCATTTGCCATACAAAGGCTACAGCGTACACACTATCTTTCTGAACCAAAAAGAAAAGGTACAAGGTTATCACTTTTGATTAATAGCTTTAAACCCCATGATGATGTTGTCCTAGAATGTTAATCTGTCCTCCTATTTGGGGCATAAATGTTATCCCAGCACTTTTCTGGTTCTCCCCTGCTCCCTTCTCCCCCCAAGGCCTGGTAGGTCAGTCCATTCTGAGAATAGCATTAGATTAATTGTGTAAAATATATTTTTCTTAGAAAAATTCAGTACAAAACTCCCCACCTAAACGAGCTAAGATTAGATTACAATTTCACTTAAAAGAATAAAAATAACTCTGATGAACTATGTTCCACATGCTCCCTTTAGACTTATGCAGCTGCAAAATGCCTTTACACCCTTATGAGTAGCACATTTCAGAAACTTGCTCAGTCTTCAGGGAACTAATACAGAGTATTTAAAAGGATCCATTCATTGCCAGCAGAGAGGAAGAAGAGGAGGTTGAAATCTTGATATGTTTGGTTTTGTTTTTTTTTTTTTTTTACTAAGAATGTAACCCATACCTAATGATGAGAAAAGGTATGAAGCCCCAAACATCTAAAGAAAAACTCTAACCTTTCTAATGATTAACCATGTTACAAGATGCCTTAATACAAATTTAACAGCTTGAACAATTTTTAGTATTTGTTATGAAGGCATATTGATGACATTAAAAATACAGATACATATAACTACATCATATAATAAAAATGGCAAAGTTTAATTATATGTTATCCTTAGTCATGTGACTGTTTAGTGAAACACATATGATATTATGAGGTTTTTTGTTTTGTAAATGATACATATAGAATAGTACACAAAATTGTGCCAAAAATCTTACACTGTTTGGTAAGAAGAATTATTCACACTCAGCAGAAGCTAGAAGCAACTGTTTAGAAAAAACTTCCAAGCACTAAATAAATGTCATTTACTTAATTCAATATAATTCTAATAATTGAGACTTAACCTAGAAATCAGGGATTCGGTTTTCTTTTAAAGATACATTGATTGTCAACTCCACCAAAATAGACAGAATACAAGACAGATGTAGAGGTAAGTGATTTTTTTTTTTTTTTCATAAGCGCATAAAATATTAGGGAAAGTATTTACACATATTTAGCCAAGATTTGAGGGCCGTATTTGTGCTTTTCAACACTATACACATCCCCACACATTAAACTAACTTTAACCTATTTTTTTCCAGATAGACATAAATATGTATAACACTGTACATGTGTCATAAAATCACTATATATAAAATCACTATATGATTTACTTCACAATTTGAAAGTATAAGAACAGCCAGGTTTAATGGTGGTTATTGTCTTACTATGACATACGAGAGAAGAAACTAGTCCATTGCCTCAGCCGTGTACCCCCCCACGTTTCTAGATTCATTCCAGAGCAACGCAGACTTCATAGGTAAAGTATGCATAGGCTAAAAAAAAAAAAAAAAAATTTAAAAAACATCAAAATTCTCAAACTTGAGTGCAGAAAAGTTAGATTTTAACATAGCCCCATACCTAAACAAGTGGACCTTTTGTTCTCTCCTTCCTTCACAGGTACACTCGGCTCCCTGAGACAATTTATGTGAAAAGTATTCAAGAATATTGTGCTAAAAATGCCACAAAACCAAAAATGAGAGCATGTTGGATTACAGCTTTCTTCAGGATTGAACATCAACCCAAATGAGAAATCATACACTGCTAGCAATTTAGTCAGTGGTATTAGCAGAATAAAGTAACAAAATTTGAAAGATTACTGTTGAATGAGATAAAATGTGAAATTTAAAAGCCCTTTAAATAATGAGTTTCTTGCTGTTAAAATTTGCCACAGCTAGATAGCAAAACAATTACTTTGTGACAGATTGTGGGGAAAATGGCAACTTTATTTAAAGGGTAGACAAATTTAATACAGTTATTTCTTTCTTTATTTTCTCCTTTGTGTTGTCGTGCTTTCTGAGCGAGTGGCTGTCAGGGACTTCTATGGACGATAACAATACAGTAACAAGGGACTACAAAACACGGTGTTTCTATAAGTGAACTACCAGTGGACATGCACAATGGTTCTGCTTCTTTTATAAAATTCCTGTTAAGAGTTGGTCAGGAAATAACATTTTTCCTTTTGAAAAGAAATAAAAATCACCAATGATTCTGCTGCTCTTATAAGCCACTGTTTAGCGTGCACTGGCCTCTTTCCTTTCTTCCTAACTGTGCAACAGTAGCTAGGGATTTGTATTTTCTCAGAAATACTGCTCAAGATTTTATGAAATCCTTGTCTAATTGAAAAAAGTTAAAGACAGTTTGATGGGTTTAATATTATTTAATGGTTAATAATAACTGGCTCTGTCTCTTGGAAGTGAATTCCTTAGTTGCCCAAATATCTTGCAACAGTAATCTGTGTAAATTTTCTTTCCTGTTGAAAGCACAGGGATTTTAGCATGTTTGCTGCACAACACAAAAGGTTTGCACATTTTTGAAGCGGTCCAGCTGAATTAGAGCAGTAATTACTTATTTTTGTGTGTGGTTTTGTGTTTTTTAATTCAACTGGAAACCTCAGATGAGACTCCTGTGAAAATGAGTTAACATTCCTCTCCTGTAGGTGTTCTTCCTAAAGCCTGCATGAGGGTACATTAGCTGTCACTACTAAATACAATTTAAAAATATTTTTACGAATAGAGGGAAGGAGTTCTAGAAGGGGAAAGCAGAAGAACAATCCTAGCTATGCACACAGCACAGGGCAGAAGGAACTTCTTGTATATAGTGAGGAGCCAAAATAGGCTATGAGGCAGCGTTTGGCTGAGAAGCTTGAGAAGGTTTTACCAGGCGCAGGAACTTAAGCTTGCGTTAATCTGAAAGTTGTTCCTCTCCCTTTTTTTATGATTACCAAGCAGAGATCTCAGCTGCACACACACAGTCATCTACTACAGAAAGAGGAACTATTCAGCTATAAAACCATGCATTAAAAAAATTATTTTAGTGCCTGCTTTTCTGTATTTACTTCCTGGAAATACACTTACAGTAAAACTAGTGATAATTGAAGTCAGGCTACATTATGGCCCTATTGATCACCCCAAATGGTGTGTAATCTTGTATATGCAGGATGCATGAATCATAGAAAGGACAAGTGAATAATTAACAATAAAGAATTACACAAAAATGAATATTTCTGTATGTCAGGAGAGAAACATCAATACAAAAAGAATGAGCCAGTTAGAAATTCATAAGCAAAACAAGACCTGAGGGGTCTGAGGTGCTTTCAGGAGTTGCACATTTGTGTCCAGAATTATTTTAAGAATTTTGAAACCTTATGAGTTCTAGAAAACCGAGAGTGCATTATGGTAACCTAGTAGTTGGAACTGCTTTGGAGAAACAGATTGAAATCAGATTTAGTAGGTGTAGTAAAGGAAATCATAGTTCCGGTGTTTTACTCCTCACTGAAAACTCTATGACAACAGAAATTAATTTCAGGAGTGTTAAATTATAAGGTGACAAATTGTCATCTACTTGGAAAAAAGAATGGACTGTTCATTACTATTTTAAAACAATTTCTAAATATATTGTTTTAGAATACTTTCTAGTGCTACCTTTGCATATTTTAATTGCTAAAAAATTTGCTAAAATCAATTAACACGCAGTACAAGTTGAAGTGTTGGTTTTATTTATGGAAACTTAAAATTTTCAATTAATTTTGACCAATTGTGGGATAGAATTTTTCTAGAAGTCCCCCTAATAAACACAATTAGTTTAATTATCTTTTACTGTGGTTGGCTAAATGTGATAATTGTGCTTTTTGGTGAGGGGTTTGATGTTTTTGTTTGTTTTGAAAATTAATAAATGATACACTTAAATATGAAACAAAAAACACAAACATGAAACACTTCATCGTGCTTGTGGGGGTGACTCAGGGATCTGTAGGACATAACAGAATATTTCTTATTGAACCTATTACTTAGACATTTTTCTTCACATATAATTTTATAAAAACTGCAGAAAGATTATAAGAGACTTTGTAATACAACTGCAATCTTTACATCCAGGGAGTTTAGCAGCCAGTGTCTCCAAGGGGATTTTTTTTTTTTTTTTTAAGTCTCCCACAGCCACTGCAGTGGGGTAATGTTCAACCTCCAAAAACCTAGCACACTACACTGAAAAACATTCCAGACTTTGATATCTACAAGACACATGGGACCTACTACCTGCTTCTTGTGCTTTTATAGTCAACAGGATGCAACAGCAAAACAGACCATACCTTCACTGAATTGCTTTCATCAAATTCTATAAAGCTCCTAGAATTATAAAATAACATTAAATACAAATGTCACTCTAAAAGAAAAAAACAAACCAAAAAAGAGCCATGTAGTTAACTTGCATTACACTTTGACAACATCTCTTACCACCCTTAAAATACATTGCATTAAAAGAAAGCATGCTCTCCTACAGCTCACTTGCTTTTATTCTTTGAGGATTTATGTAAATAATTTTAGTTAAACCTTTAAAAAAAAAACATTGAGTTACAGCAGTTTCACACTAACAATATTTTAAATGAGGTTTCCACTTGATGCCTATCACTCCATTTTTTTTGAATGGCCGATATCTTTCACACTTTTTGTTTTTAACTCTCCATCTGTAAGTGGCCTGTTGATGGTTCTGAAAGCTCCTATAAACACTTCTTACGGACTCAATCTCTTTTCCACGAGTTTTATCCCCTGACTTCTCCAACTTTTACTAATGTTTCTTAGGCCATTTAGGAGTAAATACGTTTCCTATATACAGCTTTACAAGAAGTTCCAGGAACTCTACAGAATCCTCTATGAAATTTAATGAGACAATTCGAGTAAATCAGATGTGCAGAATGACTCCAAATTTCTCATTTTCACACTGTAAGAACTGAGCTTATAAATAATTAAGTTTTACAGACACAGCCAGTAAGTTGATGAACTTATATAAGCACTGTTTGTAAATAAATTTTAAGAAGTGCTCATTTTTGGCTCAGAAACTTTGTAGCATAATGCTAAGAGACCATTAATAAAACATAAAACATTATAAAGATCAGTACTAAGCCTGAAGAACACATAATAATACCTTTAGCACACCATTTGAAGAGGTGGTTTACTTTGACTTCCTCTACAGTCAATGGGAAAACATATACTTCCTCCAAAGAAAGATGAATGTAGTTGTTCCCAAGTTATTCTTTGGAGTAGACTCCTATCCAAAAGTCCAATCCCATGAAGCAACTAGACACTGTAAATGCTCTGGCTCTGCTGTCATTTAGGAGGTGTAGCTCTTGGGTGAGAAAAAGGAGCAGGAAATCCAAGAGCTGTAGGTATGAGTAACTCCTAACCTCCTCCAGCTGAGAGCATTTTAGTTAGAATATCAGACAGGTTTTAGCAGACATGCATCTAAACACTATTATGTTTCTTGAAGCATCTCAGAAAAAAGTTTTTAAGGAGAGATCTAAAGAGGAACAATGGAGCAGCTGAGGATGTTTACTGAAAACTCTTCCCAAGGGTCCATGTTGCATGAGAAAATGCCTTAAAGGACTTGCCTGAAAAAAAAAAAAAGTAACAAGTAGACTGATATCACAAAACCATCAGTTGTGTGCGCTGGGGCTTTAGCTCCGAGTGGAAGCCAGGTAGCGAGCTTACAGTTGATGATGCAGAGAAGAAATGCAAAATGAAAGATGACAAACAGCCAGCTAGAACACAGCATTGTGCAGGGCTACATTTACCATATCAATCAGGAATTGAAGTTGCAATGTCTGGGATGCCAGATGATCATGGGTGACTCAACTACATTGATAGAAAGGACATAGTATTCAGAAAAAAAAAAAATCATCTTTGCTACGAGGATATATTTTGGATTGAAGAACTCGGAACAATCTCAATTAATTGGCCGAGGAACAGGCTAGATAATGATATTGTAAGTACTAATTGAGGAGAAATTAAGAAAACAACCTTTACAAGTCATGCCTGCTAATTTCTCATAGTTAGTCACCTACAATATTGAATAATGATTATATGTTGAACGAAATCTTTTATTGTTCATTTCTTATCTTTAATTGCACTCCGAATTACTCAGAGTAACTCAGGTACCAGAATTAAACTATATATTTTTTTAAACTTTTATTTGCAGTTCTGGAAGCGTATTGAACAATTCAAAAGGATTTTGACAAATATCAGACCACCGACTGAATTAGTTGAGAATCCTTGTATTAAAAGGAAGACACCAGACAAGGTTCAATGGCTGGAAGTTGAAGCTAAATAAAAAGTAGGCCAATAGTAAAAGTATACTCTACAGTGAGAATTTCTGACCTTTCTTATTACCTGTCTTGAATTACTCTCTCTCTTTAAATCTGTATCAGGTAACTTTCCAAAAGATATTCTCCCGCAGAACTCTGAACCTTACAGGAGCATCATTTTTTGGCCTGTATTTAAATGCTCTTTATAGCACGAGAGCAGTCTTGCTTTCTGTGGTTACTTCAGACCATGATTTTGTCTTTCCCCACCCTGCCCCAAGCTCATTTTTATAATGCTCAATATTATTAACCATGTACTATGACCAGTTTTGGACTCTCTAGTATAAGAAAGGCATAATGGTGGAAGTCCAACCAAAAGCTACCAAGATGGTCAGAGGCACAACATACAAGAAGCTGAGAGAAACAAGTTTGTTCAGTCTTAAAATAAAGCTAAGGGGAAAACCTATCAATGTTGACAACTAGACAGAGAAGATTAAGTCAAGTGCTTCTCAGAGATGCACAGGAGAAGCATGAGAGACAATGGACACGACTTAGAACATGGGAAATTTTAACTCAATAAAGGAAAAAAGCTTACAGCGAGGGCAGTTAGTCTTGGAACAGGGGCTAAAGAAGATTGTGCAACATCTATGCTTGAAGATATTTGAAAACCCAATTGCACAAAGCCCTGAGCAACCTGCCACAATTGGCCCTACTAGGAGCATGAGGTTAGACTACATGACATCCATAGGTCCCTTCCAACCTATATGATTTTATGATTCTACGGTTTTAACTGGGCTCACTGAAAACATTGCCACACAACTAACTGGGCTTATTGAAAATACTGCTATCCAATGGGAGAGTTCAAGTTGTAAGCCGTATATAAGAAGATTTTCAAGAAAGAAGTAATATGAACTTAAGGCTAAGTTCAAGTCCTAAATATGAATCAGCTAAATTAAGGCTTTGCTGTTTGTTATGTTTTACTTGTATGTTTTACTTTAAGAGGTTGAGATGCCTTTGTCAAACTTTTTGACAGCTAGTAAGTACAGAGCTGATGAGGTTGGTAGAGCATGAAGAAAAAAATACATTTTTCTTCCTTTCTAGGAAAAGGTTCACATATAAATCATGCAAGTAAACAGAATATTTTTCAATGAAATCATTGGTAACCCAAAGCCTTTTCAACATATGGTTTTTAAGTAGGAAAGTATTTGAGTTATAAAAATAACTCAAAAAAATTATTAAATCTTTCCTATAGTTTATGTAGTAAAGATTAGGAAACTCATCTTTGCAATATGAAATAATCGACTTTAGAAGCTGATGCAAATTAAATTTAAAGCTTTTTATAGCTTGATTTGCTATTCATACATCAAGGCAAGAGTTCAGCAAGCAATCAACATATGAAATATAAAGTGAAAGTACTAGAAGTAAATCATTTAAGGACTACTTAAGACAGCAAAAGCACCTTAGGAAGAAATTGGGAGCACCTCTGAAAAATCTCAAAAATTACATCTTAAAAGGTAGAAAATTACCATATGATAAGGTCAAGAGTGGTAAAGTAGATAACACGTGTTTCATGAGAAGCGTGGTTAATGTGCAGCTGGGTTTTTAACAATTCTTTAAAGTATAAGATACGGGGTAAGAATTCTGACACTGGGGTGTTTAGTTCCCTTCAAAACATGACATAGTAATCGCTATAGAGTTGATTTGAGGGCTGATACACAGTGCTTAAACTATTTACTAGAATGAATCCCTGAGTAAAAAGCTTGCGTATAACAATTTTATGATTCATTTTTTGCTGAAGAACTATAAATTACTGAGCTTCTTTAAAAGTCTGCATTATTCTAATTATAGACGTCTAATCTTTCATCTCCACTTAATAGCTTCCTCATCTTCACATCTCTTCAAAATAACGTTCTGATTTCTATATAAACATTTATCTCAGATAGTTCATAGCACCCCCAATTGTCCATGAAAACAAAACTGAAAAGTATTTGAAAGAGAGCTTATTTCTGTATTATTTGTGTCTCTAATGGTTTGCAACATGCATGTATTCACAAATAACAGAGGATTTCTCCTCAAAACAAGTGACATGAAGTGTCAGGCTGTGGCCATTTATTTTTATCCAACAGCAGTTTGGCCAGCTACTGACTCTTGATCCAAGTCTGGAAAAGCTCTGCAGGAAATCTACATCAGAAGAAAGAGAAAGGAGGGAAACAATTTTAAATATTTTTTTGAATTTATAATTTTTTTTTATATTTCATCCCAGGTAAGCAGAACACAGAGTTCTTGTTATTGAGGGGAAAATGAACTACATGTAATAATAGTTGCTGAGGGCAAAGGAGATACAGGAGAGCAGAAGAAAAGGAACATATTACTAGGCATGTTAATCTGTGGGGAGAATAGAGGAAAGGGGTTAGCAGTAGTACGGCCTGTCTGGAAAGCACATCTGAGTGGTCTCCATCACATTGTATGAACTCTTGCCTTCATTCCTTGGGAACTCCTTTCCTTCTCAAAAGGGCTGGCAATTTGAAGCCTGTTGGCTCTCATGCTTCAAGAGTCAGTATCTTAGGTAGCCTGAGTGAGACTAGAAATGCTGAAACAGTGAAATACCTAGGATCATTTGCTGGGCCAATGCAGACCCATCCAAATGACACAATGCAAAATCACCTCTAAATCTAGTCCAGCATAGGCCACCTGTTGCCTTCTATCCTTCTAGGCTGCCAGTATTTGAAAAACGCAAAATAAAAGTAGGTAACCACATGCACTGCCCGGCTTGCCTTGGCCAGTGAGCCAGCCACTGCTGAGCCACAGCCTCCACAAGAAACACACTTGCTCATTTGTAAGCAATGCACCTAAAGCAAACAAGGCATGTAACAACTATATAAAAATCTAACGAATCTCAGTATAAAGAAATGGGCTTTTTCAGGTATTAATTTATGCCAATCATAAATTCCCTGTTTTATATTAAATAGGATAATAAATCTTTAGTTCCATTTTAATCTGAAAAAAATCCCAAACTAATGATACATACTTTCACATTCCTGCCATGAAACCTTAGACACCGCTCAACATTCATCTCAATGTTCACGTTCCCCAATGCAAGAAGATCACTCTCTTGCCACCAGACAAAACAGCTGCATGTAATACCATTGATCATATAAAGGTGTGGAGTGGCAAAAGGAGGAGGAAACACTTTGCCTCTTTTTCTCTTACTTGATTAATTGCCATTAACCCCATACAAAGTTTGGGGAGAGCAGGACCACAGCTGGGGGAAGTTTTCTGCTCAAGGTTTACAACAGAATGGCAGCAAAAAGGTGTACTAGAAAGCCAGTATTCCTATTTAATCACCCAATGCACTGAATGAGACAGAAGGCAAAATACTACTCGATCATTTAATTAAGCATGTGCTGTTTTGCCAACAGCATCCCAAACTCCACTGCTTCTACTTAGTTACTTCTTGAGCTGCTTCTGGCCAAAAAGAGAAAATAAAGACAAAATTTAGAAGAAATTAAGTTCCCCCTTCTTTCCTAAATGGGACTGATACTTTTCAGCATATATCATTCAGAAGCAGCACATAAGGCATGAGCGTTACTTATTGGCAAAACAACTTTAAAAGCATTGCTCACTTTTTAAGTGCTGCCCACACCCAAAGGAAAGAGTAGCAACAGAGCACTAAGAAAATTAATCCCTAGATGGCACCATTACTCTGTCATTTTTACTGTGTAAATGTTTCCTTCATCTGGGAAGGATGGTCATTTTAAGGTACAATTTCTGAATGGATCTGTGGCAAGTATCACAGGAATGAGTTCACTGTCCCTATTGCATTAACTATTCAGTTCACAAACCCGTATACCCCTCTGATCTTTTGCCCGGGTTGCCTGCATGTCCTTTATTGTCATATTTGTCACAAAACCAGTGCATGTGTGACAATACACGTTTTACAAAAATACTTCAGTGTCACTGGCTGCAAAAGGAAACTGAACTATAGTTTTCACAATTTGCTAATATTTAGAAATAAACATGATTTTATAAACTAACTTAAAGATTCTCTGAAGAGCAAAACTTCCTACAGCCCAGCAAGCAAAACAGATTCTTTCTAAGCATTTTTTATTTCACTCTGTGTGTGCGAGACTCCCTCAACTACAACGCTGCATTTCAGCACCACCTGCTGACACATACAGAAATAGCAACAGAGCAAGCTAATATCAGAACTTTATGGCTTCCCTTTCTACTTGCCGTATGTTTTTCTCTTGCTGAAACATGGAGGAACAACTGTTTAAAAAAGTTTATTTTACAAAGAAAAGCATGTGAAATGGGCTGGTATTACTTCCAGCACAGCAGTTCTCTGCTTTAGAAATGATGTCTATTTGGAATCACTTGGCTTCTGGACACAGAACAGTGTGGGAGTCTTGAACAGCAGACACAAACAAACTCCAAAATTGAGAATTAAAGTAAAAGGGATAAGGGCAGATGAAAAATGGAAGATAATCTTCACCCTGATTCAAGTAGTTAAGAACAACAAAGAATCTTCCTTTTAGTACAGCTTATGCAGATGTTTAAGCACTGGGTAATTCTAAACAGCATCAGATAAAATACATACTTCTGTATTTTGCCGAATAACAATCTAAGTATCAAAATACCCAATAGCAAAATAAAGGGCAGCACTGGCCATTATACTGGAGCATATCCTGTAAAACAGGATTGTTTCTTGACAATTGTACATCAATTCTAACCTTGCATAGTCTACCCTTCATTAACATTTGTCAGTAAGAAGAAAGGAGAAAAGTGCGTAAGATGCATAAAAATAAAGCACGCTGTCATATAGTGCCTTAACACAACGAAGCTGTGAATTAATGTAATACTTCTGATGATGTATTTATTCCCAAACCTCAGCCAGATAATCATCCAAACACTAAACTGAATTTGTCATCCCCCCTATTTTATATTTGAAAACAAAGTGGAAATAAAAAAAAAAAATTCCAAGTTTTTAGAATTTTACTGTAAGCATCATATACATTAGTATCACTTACCTTAATGCGCCACTGTATAAACATTATGTGGGGGGGTGAGGAGTGTGTGTGTGTGTGTGTGTGTGTATAGTTTTTGGTGGGTTGTTGTTTGTTTGTTTTTTTAAATAGTACAAAATTTTTCAGCCTTTCCTGCAGCTATTCATTCTTGTCCTCCATAAGCAATGTTACTCGGGGTAGTTTAAAACTAAAACGGGCTTTTAGAAAACTCAGCCTGCATGGCATATACAAATGCCATAATTTTTAAACTACAGAAAAGAAGCACTAAATGTAAGTTACATCTACACTGAATGTATAATGCTTGCCTGATATTCTTATGCCTCGAGGTTCGTCAAGTTAGAAACTGTCATATAATATTTAAGAAAAACATTAAGGAAAAATATTTCTAAGACTACTAACTAATTACCAGCAGTAATAGTACATGGCTTAATATCTGCAACCAATCTGCATCATTCAACTAGCTTTTTCTTTATTAGAATGAATCATCAAGTCTTGTATTTAAATGGAATAAGAGGTTTATACATTGCAGAACTCGAGACCACAGAATATTTCAGGTGCTTTTGCTCACAAAATCTATACATACACTTGCTTTTTTAATATTCTAAAACCCACACAAATAAGTTTTCAACAAAATAATATTTCAACAATAATTCATGTGTTTCTAAAAGGTGCAGGGTCTTCCCCTCATAAGGTAACTTCTAAGTTGTATCATATGTTTTTGAAATGAAGAGACTTCATTTCTTAAGGTTATGAAAGTGTCCATAGAAATCTGTGACACAGATGAGATCACTCTTTGAATAAATATTTACAAGACTTTGAGGAAGAATTCCCAAAAGGAAAAGCAATTGCAAAGCCAGCTACAGTAATCAATGGAGGAGTGCTTTGCATACTGTACTTATGATGTCTGTGCTCCGTCAAGCAAACTGAAACAGCTGAAGTTCAAAACAGAAAATAAATCTAAGTGGTTACAGAGCACATATGGATGCATTTACTGTATAAAGAAAAGGCATTTGATCTTAAGTGCTTATTACTATGCCTTAATGAACATGAAGGTCTAGACATTGCTCTTTTAATTTAAAAATTAATTTCAAGGAATGGAGGATTAGCAAGCAACTGTAAGTATTCATCCCAAGTCAATTAAGACAGGTTTGATTATTTTTGAATCTGAAACTCCTGGAAAAACATCACATAGAATCATAGAATAGTTTAGGTTGGAAAAGACCCTTAAGGTCATCGAGTCCAACCGTTAACCTATCACTGCCAAGTCCACCACTAAATCATGTCCTCAAGCACCACGTCTACCCGTCTTTTAAATACCTCCAGGGATGGAGACTCAACCACTTCCCTGGGCAGCCTGTTCCAGTGCCTGACTACCCTTTCGGTGAAGAAGTTGTTCAGATATATAAAACAGTTTTCTTAGAGTAACAGTATGCACATTCTTTTTTCTACAAATTGATCAGAGATAACAAGTTATATTTATCTGGGCAATTTTCAGATTAATTTCTCATTTTCTGAGCATGAGACAATAACTTTGTTTGCCAGATCAACTACTTCAATACATTTGCAGACTTAAAATTAATTAGGTTTTACTACTAGGCTTTGTCTACTATTTGTCAGCTTGTCACATGCCATATTGAGGCTGCCATTTTAATTTAGACTGCTTTTATGCATAGAAAATTGACTTGGTGTATACATTGACTTACACCAGTGTGAATCTTGCCATGTCGGACCCATGTAAAAGCAGAAACATGATCACAGCAAATAATACATAACCATATATTTTCTGTTGTTTTTAAAGCCCTTCTAATAATCATTGTTTTTGCTTTGAGGGGAAAAGAAAGATGAGAGAAAAATCTGAAAGGGGCAGTAAAACAAATAAAGCATTTTTAAAGTGCAGAACTACACGGGCAACACTAGGAAAACACGGTCTCTTCCTCATCTAGCTTCTGAGATGAAGCTTCAGCTGATTATATTAGACATTAAGTCTCAGTATATTCTCTCATAAACATGGTTTGATACAGAATACTGATCAAATTAAAAAAATAACACCTTCACCCATCACACCCAGTAAACTAAGAATGAAAAAAAGTCAAAGGAAGGAGAAACAAGTCAGAGTGAGATATATAGATATCTATGCACACACGCCCTGTTCTGTATAAAGCTGGACAGTCAGCTGGATGATTCTGGGACACACTGAGCCTATTTCCTGAGTGCAGCTATGCTTTTTCCACCAGCTGTATTTTATAAAGCTTTCCTACTCCTATAGTAAGTCATATAGACCCAATGGCTTGGAAAGCCAGGATACAATGGTTATCAGTGGGTTTGCATACTGCAATAACACCCTACTTCTCAACACTAGACAGTAACATCAGGTGGGGAACTGCATTTCTCAACATCTGAAGGTTTTCAACTACTCTACAGAGACTATATTGCAGAATGGCCAATAGATTCAGCAAAGATTTTTACTCAGGCAACGTTGCATGATCTGATATTATCAATGCTGCATTTCCCAAGCTTTTCTGTTTTGTATTCTCTTCCCACATCATCTCTGAAATCATAGCCCTATTCGTAATTAGTGTAGGCATAGGGCTGTGCTGACACAGCTATTTGGTTTTGGTTCTGGGAGATAGCTGATATCGTAACAAATACTTCTCATGCTGCTTCTACCCCTTAACCAAACACCAACAGTCTGTAAAATAGTGATTTAATGTTAACTTGTTTCATATAAATTCTGCTCACATAGGACGTTCTACACCATGCTATTATATAAATCAGAAGATAGCTTTTGTTTGGGTGCTGCTGGAGTTAAAACTGAAGGGGTGTTGTAAGAAAATACAGATTTTTTTCCTTCAGAAGTTCCCACCATGCAGAAGATCTAAGAAAAAGAGAGAATGCTTCCCTGTAGTAAGTTAAAAAATGTAACTCCAAAGCTATTATGAAAGGAAGAAGAGCTGTTTTCTTTTCATGTATTATCCCTAGGAAATAAAAGATCATGCAACTTCAAATAAATTCTGCCAGAGCTCCTCCTAGGGCAACAGAGACATAAATGTAAATTATGGTTACCAATTTGATGCCACATAGTATTAGTGAAGCTTTTTAGCCTGGATACTAACATGCTAGCTTTGGCCCAGAGACCTGGGCGCTCTGCAAGCTACAGGGCACTCTCTAGGCTTCCCTGGGCTATCGTGCACAAACGCTGTCCTTTGTGAACAATATTGTGGCACTAAAAACTCCCCACTGAGCACAGCATTCTGTTTGGTTGTAGTAAAACAAACAACCAACAAAGTAAGAAAGGATCTAGAGACTGATGGTGGAAAATAAGGAAATAAAAGTTTTCTGCATTAAAAAAGATGAAATTTTGTTCTAAATTTGAAAAGATTTTGCAAGATGATTTATAACTCTCTATGTATATGCCGTCATCAAGTCTGTAGACTCATTTCAGGAACAAGCGTGTAACTTACAAGATCCTTTAAAACCCCAATAATACTCCATTTCATCTGCATCTCTACTCCTCTCTGCATAACACAAAATTTATTTTTGCCACCACAGCAGCACATTTTATGGCAATAATACGGTAATCCAAATAGTAATACACAAAATAGCAAAGTAAGTGCAAATAATTAGAACCACCTCCATCATGTAGAAAATAATCTACTTGGTACCACTGAGCATTTGGAGTTCATTCTCATTCAAATATGCTCTTCTCAGACTAATCTCTTAATCAGGCAAATCACCACTGCTGTGAAATACAGCTAGTGGGAAAGAAGCTAAGAAATCTTTTATGTATTTTTACTGATATTCTACTGGAGTGATTTAAAATAGCATGCAAAATATATGATCATTAAAGGAAAGATCTGTTACAATATAACACAGATTTAGCTCTATCCTTAAGCAATATTTCAAAAACACAGTAAAGCAAACAAATCAAACAGCTTTTTAAAGCTAAAAGTTTAGAAAAGAAAGATATTGAGACTTGCTTGGATACAGAAAAAAAAACAGGCCATGCAAAAAACCTGCTGTGCTGGAGGAACCAACTCTGCCATTTATTAAGCATTTATTTATTAAGATTACCAGGAAAAAGCTAGTACTTTGCAGCATCCATCCTCAGGATGAAAGTTTTCCCTACATAGTTTTTTTGCTACATAAGAAAAAAAAACCATAGGCTTCTATGTAGTGTCCAACCCACTATCTACATTACACATTTAGTAAAATCCGTCTGCATCATGTCTTTTTCTCCATGTATAGGTAACTACAGAAGCAAACCCAAAGTTTCAGTGTATCCCTATGAGACAACTAATTTAATGTGGAATAACACTATGCTGTTTGGATGTAACTCTGCTTGCTGAATTCAGCAACAACGTGCCCTTCATTTTATTTTCTCCCACCATAACCGCATTACTCCCATGAGCTCTGTGTGTCGTGACGAGTTTTCTGCTGGCTATGGAGGACTGACAAACACAGCTTCCTCCACAGGGCATTCTCATTGTCCTGCGCCAAATAAAAAACTGAGAATTGATTGAGATCAACATGGCTTAGTCACCAGTTTAAGTAAATCAAGTTTTGCTTCTGTTCCCTAATTATAACAAAACTGTTCAATTTCTGCTAAGATCTAGTAAAATTTCTTTTAGAAAACTTTTTTTTTAGAAGTACCTATTTATATCCTAATCTTTACTAGAGTGGGTTGGCAAAGAAAGAATACTAGAGGAGTGAAGAGAGGCAGGAAAGGAAGAAAAAAGGAAAAATATTAAAGAAAACATACGACCGCATACAGCTAAACTCACACATTTTATTATACAATTGTTATTATCGTTAAAACCACTGTTTAAATTCGATCCATATTTTTCAAGTAAGTGGTGAATGTCAGGCTAACATTTTATGCTGATGCTCATTTGATATTTAAAATTGGTCTCACAACTAACAATATTTTATTCTTTTATCCTATCCAAAAAACCATGGACAGTATATTAAATTTTATCTGTGAATATTGTTATGATATCCATCAAACTTTAAATTCCTTCTGTTAAATGAAGCCCCTAAAGACTTAGAAACAGTTCCAGGTAAATGTCAAGAAATTGGATAAAAATTAAGAAAACTATTCTGCTTTGCAATGCATATTTGCCTGGGGGAATGGAGTGCATGGGGAATTTAAGAAGGGTTTTTTTTTTCCATTTAATATTGGCGATTCACAGTAAATAATATATGCTCAAGTATTTTGCGCTCTCATTTCTTTTCCAGATTCCACAAGGTACAATGAGTCTATATATTAAATTTCTGTAGAATAATACTTCCCCAAGTTAATTTTTAAAAAGTTCTTCTTGTGTAACTTTAAGGGAAACATTTTCCCAATTATATTTAAACAGCTAAACATATTTACATACAGTGAAATAAGGAAACAGTTTCACGAATGCTGAGGGCCATTAGATCTGAAGACAACCACAGCATAATTCAGTAAGGAAAGTCAAGACTTTCATTTTTATCTAAGATATAATTTTACATAAATACTTTTGTACTAGTACTACACAAAGTTTCTACAAAAGCAAACCATGAGCCCTGCTTTTTATATTGTAGATCCTTTTTCCTCAAGAAGTTGTACATGAGTCAGTGAAGGTTTATGTCTATATAAGGAATTCTCTGCTCCACCCAGCTATAATGCCTACCGTTGAGTAAGGAGCATGCAACAAAGCGAGAACATCAGTGATGAACAGCCACGTGAGAGGATCAGTCTGGTAAAAATCTGATAAGCAATTCCTTGCTTAGCATCCATGAACAGGAAAAACTTATAGAAGTAATTATTTATCAGTATACAAATCCAATTGACTATTACCAAACTTCTTTTGGTGTCAAGTTGTCACTACTTGGACAAACAAACTGGACAGTAAAATGCATAACACTAATAATCCTAGACAGTGTATATGTTATCACAAATTGACCTGACATACAAAATACAGACTTTAAAATTGTTACAGTACTTGCTGATACATAGAGGAATAATACCTTTGACTAGCTTTCCAAGAACAGACGACAGAGGAAGGTTGTTGGGTGGTTTGGTTTTTGATGTGTGGTTTTTTTTCTTTTTCCCTTTTCTTTTTAATATGCTTTTAAATATATAGGGCATCTCCACAACTTTTACAGGATTTTGGGGTTTTGTGGTTTTTTTTTTTTTTTTTTTTTTTAAACATTTGAAAGATGCAAGGAGTTGCAAAGAGTAGGTGCTAATGAATGGAATGAGGCAATCTAGAAGGTATAGGAGATTGTCTTGCACAGCCATCACTCTTTCAAGTACTATTAGAAGTGTGAATTTTATCCTATGTACAATAGTGTTCAAGTATTTTATATATAGGTGGTGCGTCTCCAAAGTTTAATGGAAACACGTTGCTGTCCAATTATTTGTTCTCCAAAGTGAGTAATTTATCAAAATTATTTTTTTAAATATTTCAGTAAGTGTGAATTGTAGTACATGTTTGTTCTTGGAGATTTTAAGGCTCCGCATACTTTTGAAGAATTCAAGTATGCTTGCTGAAGCTGCATTACTTCTCACTTTGGGACATTTTATTTCTGAACAAAAGTGTTTACAACTACCACAACAAAAGCATAGCTGAAAAAAACCTCATGAGGCATCAGATATTGGATTTCAATAGACTATATAAAAACTGCATGCACAAATCCAGGCTATTTGCCTAATCAATATTTTCTAAAAATTCCTTTGGCATCAGTTCTGAACAAAGTACAAAGTTCAAAGAAACTAGCCTTTGGAGGATCACATAACAACTATTTGCACTTTTGTCATCATATTTAGAGCAGATGCTGAGACAGAAGTCAATTGTATCATCTCCTAAATTAGGATAAAAACATTTCAAAGAATTCTGTTTACTTATATGTGTGACAGTAATCTCCAGGACAGTAACTTTCTTGAGCTTTCTGACTTTTTACTTGTTGCAACCCAATTAGAACCACTAACTGCTTCTTAATATTCAATAAGTCAGCATGCTATTAACTCTTTTCTGCTATATTTTAGTTTCTCAAAAATTTGATGAGACTTCACCCACTATACCTCACTACATTTCA
Source organism: Platalea leucorodia (assembly GCF_965183815.1). Taxonomy (NCBI): domain Eukaryota; kingdom Metazoa; phylum Chordata; class Aves; order Pelecaniformes; family Threskiornithidae; genus Platalea; species Platalea leucorodia. The sequence continues at coordinate 48,882,137 of NC_138828.1, read as the reverse complement.
CTGATTAAGCTTCTGTGTAAAATACTTCAAGCTGCTTGCATCTTTACAAATCAGTGCATTTTCTACACTAACATTTTGTAAATGGGTATTAACTTTTTCTCCAGTTTTTCATAACTTATTTTAAACATAAGGCAGTAGAGTGATTTTTCCCTCCTTTTTGCTCTGAAATTAATAGAATCTTACTATCCTTAAAATGGATTATGAAATAAGATTTTCTGTATTTCAGCAATCATCTCCGCTCAAATAATTGACTTATGATGACACAAGCTCAAATAGAAAGCCTCAGATGTTCAGCACAATGCATCTATTTAGGCTATTTATTAGGCCTATTTGGTCTTATTTTATTTAGGTTTATTTTGTCCACCTATTTAGGAAGACAGAAAAATATCACAATTTAAATAGGGTATTCTGCCTTTCTTTTAGCATGTATAAATCAGTAAAATGCAACTAAATTGTAGAGGCTTTTTCAATTTTTCTATCATTCCCAGGTGCTATTGAAAAATACTGGAAAAGTACTAGATTAAAAATTTTCCAATTTGCAGTTCCAGACTCTCTAATATTTTTTTGCTTATTACATTTGCACAGAAGCAATCTGTATTTGCAATATCGTATTGTCTGTAGTTAAACCTCCTTGAAACTTGTGCTTAGTCAGTAACTGTAGAAAATTAGTTTTAAAGTAAGTTGCACCTAGCTGTAACGGTGCGTGCATAACTTGGCCCCTTGTGGCTGGCTATAACCTCAGAGAAATCAGTGTCTGATATCAGCAACGGAGCTCATTTAAGTCATGCAGATTCACGCTCAACAGTTGAGTTCAAGCACTACAACCACAGACAGAGGATAAATACAATTTAAATATGCATGTAGCTCCCTGTGTCCATCTACATAGATATTTACACAATATTCTTTCCTATGATACATTTTTTTTCTTTTAAATATATATTCTTACTGTTTCATACAACAGAAGTTCAAAGGAGCACTAACAAACATGTAAGTTCAAGAACTCATATGCCAGCAAGTACCAGGTATAAGGGGAAATTAGGTCACATAATTCCCCCCCCCCTATTTATTTTGTTTTTGAATAACAAAAAGAATGTTACAGAACCCGAGTTCCTTGCTGATTATTTTGCAGATGCTATGCTACAGCCTTGTCATTCAATTGTTCCTGTGTGCTAAATGTTGAACAGCAAATCATGACTTGAAAATTACCCAACTCCTGTATTTTCCCACACTTGTTGAAGTGTAATTTGACAACCTATTTAACCTTTGCAATTAATCCTTCACCTGGATTAGCCAACAAAACAGACCATTCAAGTGTTACATATTTCCAATTCCATTTTCTCTCAACTCTTGCATAAAGCAATTCAAGTTCTTGATTTTGACAAGAACTAAAAAAAGCTAATGAGATCTTGAGAGAAAGAGAGTCTCAAATATGACTTCTGCTTCTTGAACATGCCCAGCATAAAACCATTGTACCAAATCCTTAATGGACACAATGTGGATTAGCCTTTTTTCAGGGAAATATAGGTGTTTGGGGTTAGCACATACTCTGTCTGACCACATCCTATGATAAAATGAAGCATTCTGAACTGATCCGTGCAAGAGCGCTTGCACAAACTACTCAGCAGTAGCATTTCCAAGTACTTTTAGTTACAAGAAGTTTTCAGTCCCATCACTGTCCCAGCAGCATGCCTACAGAACATGTTCAAACTATGATTTTCTTTCCCAAGGCTTATAGCAACAAAATGGCAAGACACACAACCTGGCACAAATCCCAGCACTGTGCTAACTTAAGTACGTACTAAATCACAGTGACCACAGAGAGTCACAAAGAAAGTGTCATCAAATTTTTTAAATGTGCAAAATCAGCAGTTTTCCTTAGCTATGTTCTCAGAAATGACTAAGCTGTTCCTCTCTGTTAACACAAACAAGATAAAAAACATCCTGTGCCTGACATCAAGCACAGCAAGTTCTCAGTCCAACCACCTATACTGAAATAAGCTCTTAGTTCTAGGATGTTATCCAAGAAGAGTTGAAGTTTTACTTACTGATGCAACTACTTTAACATTAATAGAAAAAAAAAGTCTTAAATTTATCTTAGCAGACATCAAGTATCTTAACTACATTAAAGTCCAAAGAAGGTACACAAGCTTTAATGAACCTTGTAATTTGAAGTGACACACTGATATTTGGCAGCAACATTTTTTTAAGGTTTAATATATAAATGTTCCATCCTATTTTATCAATCAACGTGTCACAGGACTTATCTATGTGAACTTCTTTTCATTTAAAAGTTTAAGAGAAAAGCTGAAAATAAAATTGTATCTGAAGATTATCTTACCAACATAAGGAAAAAATCATGCCATACTTCATGTGTTTTTTAAAAAAAGTAGCTTTTTAATCATGGCACAGTGATTCCAAATAGGATTCTAGTATACGATAAAGTCATTGTGGCTACAGAATGTAGTGATCTAACAGGTCAAATTTTTACATGCTAAACTGAGTATATTCAGCATTAATAAAAATCATAAGTTAACTAAAACAATAGTTAACTCCACAGTCCTTTACTAAATGATATCCTATGATGAGATTCTTGCCTCCTTCTAAATTAAAAGCTTCTTTTAAAAAAAAACCTCATTGTATAATCTATTTATATTATATATTCTTTTAATTCTGTTGAAATAACTCTAGCCACTATGACAAAAAGGAATTTTGCATATACTTAAGGAAGGATTATCAAACTAGGTCTTAGGACAAAAAAATCTCAAAAATATATTTAACCAATCTTGAAAACAGATTTTTAGAAAGCAAAATAATCTTTTTTCTGTGTGAGCTACAGCTGTGCATACCAAAACAAGCCATAAGTTTCAAAAAGATAAGGAAAAAGTAAATTTGCTTATTAAACTATGTTAAATTCAGACTGGTTGTTTATATGCTAGATATAAATATATTGGTTGTTTAATATTTCTGAAAAATTACTCTGCTAAGACACATTCCTTGAATCCAGCACTGTGCTTTGGGCTTGATATAGAGGAATGGAATTACGTTCTGTGCTTTCCCTGCTGGGGGCAACATGACTCCGCTTGTCTTCAATGAATGACCAGAAATTACATAGAAGTGGAAAAACTCAAAGCATTTTAGGATACTAGACTGAATCCCTGAAGTAGAATAGGGGTGTTCGCACCAAAAATGTCTTAATTAAACTTATCAGGAATTGTAAATGTAAGGAGTCACTTGAAGTGGCTGGAGAAGGCTGGGTAGAAGCTTTCATGTTTTTGTGGTTTTGTTATTTTATTTTTTTATTGTTACTTGTGCCACAGAACAGAAGGAATAAAAACAAAAAAATCACCACTCTAATCAGTTAAACAGTCAAGGGTTGTTCATATCAGCTATGATTTTATATAAAACAATATCACAATCTCACAAAAGAATAATTTGTCCTCCAAATCCTTTGGAAAACTGATGTTTTTGTGAAATTATATTGATAAAAAGATTAAAGTGAGATAGGAGCAGATAAATAAGAACTAATGAATAGGCATGTCAGATCAAAAATAGGAACTAGAAAACTTTCAAGCCACATTAATCACTAGACTTATAATCTATTAGTATTTTTTGCTTAAATATTTGTTGTCAAATCTAGTTTACTTATTTGAATACAGTAAGTGTTTTTTACTTAGTAAAGAAGTTACAATTTGTAATGCCACCTACTGAAAGATACAACTAAATACCTAATTAAATAAATTTCACTAGATGCAGTTTAGATATACTTTTTAATTCAGCCCTCTGATTGTTATTTTCTTGTTTATTACAAATTACGCTTAGGTGTATACATGTAACTCCTAGAAGATTCTGATGCCATTTCATTTATCATGCATCATCCATGTCAAAAGCAGGCAAATTTGCATTTCACTTTTTTTCCTCCTGTCTGCAGGTACTTATAAACTTTGCCAAACTTTAATCTTTCATCTTCAAGTTTTGTATGCTACTATCAGCCTTCACACATTTCTGAACAAAAAAACTACTCCAGCTCATTTCCAGAAATATTAAGCTGTAGGGAAGAGAGCAGTGGGTTATTATTTAAATATAGTGATTAAACAGTCTTTTAAAATGACTGTGGGGTGTCTACTTGCTTTGCAATTAGACAGATTTGCTTGAACTCCACACAAAACTGAAAGAAAAAAATTAAATAAAATCCATCTTCCTCTGAAGTCCCTGAAAAAAGCCTCAAGTTCCATGTACAGAGGTGCAAGGGTTGATCATTTCTCCAAACACTTTATCTGTACTAAGCTTTCTGCTACTTAGTCATAAATGCTATGTAAAACTGTGCTTAGTTTTCCCATGTTCCAAATATTTGGTGAATTGTGAGTGAGGATGAAGACCAATATATGCAGGATATGGAACTGAACTCATTTTTAAGTCTACTTACTTTTAACCGTATATCTTAATAAAAAGAGTACATTTAATCCTCCTTTCACCAAACACAACAGGCTATCCTTACTTTTGTTGTCTCTGCAGGGCTGATGGAATAGCATGGTATGTTTGCATAGCAACATCATATTTCATTTGTACAAGGGACACACAAACCTTGAAGGTGGCAGCATTAGGATTGTAGCCTTGAAGAGAATAGTGACCATATCCTTAGAGATAGTTTACCACGGTACTCAGGGTGAGTTAAGTCACTGCTCCTTAGTAAGCTAGTTCTTTAAGGAAAAATTAAGAGAACTATAGTGCTCTGCCTATATAAAGCAACAGGAAGCAGATACTTTCCGTCCATTCCAAATACAGACTTCAAGTTGTGTTTGACTCTTTGGAGGGGTTGCTTTTGATTAACTCTAGATAACTTGCACAGTATCTGCTCCTTGAAGTTTTGATTAATTTTTTTGTAAAACTAAGTGATACCACTGAACCAATTTAAGGCACATCTATTATACTCTTTTTGATGAGGAACGCAAGAATACGGCTTTGCTAACAACAGCCCAATGATACTGAAAGAGTAGCACTTCAATTACCTCTTCTCATGTTTTCTTCAGGCCACACAAACCTGCCTTGTGATAGTCCACTTGAATCTTGAACTGATTTCAGCTCCCTGAAAGCTAGCAAATCCATAACAAACATGCAAGTTGATAGTGCCAAAAGAAGGTCTTATCCCTCTTCCCTCCTCCTCCCATTACTCTGCTATTTCCTTTCTTCCTTCTTTGCCATACCTAACCTTGTTCCATTCCTTGTACATTTTCTAGCACTAACTAATCCATGAGCTGATTTCACTCAGTAGAATAGCTCAAAAAATTCCCCAAGCTACAAGCAGTTGTATGCAATACCTAGGGAGTTATTTTGTTGATTTTCTGAAGGTAGCCCAAAAGGGAAGTGGTAAGAGTACAGCCTCAAACAAAGACGGCAGAGGGAAGGAAGCAGGAGGAATTCTTCTCCCTTTTTTGGGAAGTATAGTTGTTACAACATACATTTTTTAAAGTATTTTCCAACTTAAATTAACATAGGAAGATAAAAACTCTCAACCAATTACTTCAGCTCAGATGTGAGATGACAGCTTAAGGACCAATGATAGCATATAGAGAACTCTGGCATCTTCTCTCCTCCTTCCGTGGACCAACATCTCTAGTTAATATGTTGCTTAAGGCTCTGAAGTAAACAGAAGCATCTTCTCTATAACATTAACATCTCAGGGTACCTTGTTATACATTCCAATGGCTTTCTATGAGAAAGCCTGCATATATGGGGTTCATTCCCTTCCACTTCCTGACAGAGACAGCGCAACATAAAAACAAATGCATCCATGAAGATTTATAGAGATGAGGTAACTATCAGGTGAGACCTTGAAGATTTCAGTCTTCAGAATACTCTGACAAGTTATAAACATTAAATAATAAGGTCCACTGGAGAGTTAAATTAACTTCTAACGTAACTCAGTCATTTATTTCTATGCAACCAGACCCTTGTTGTCTCCTCCCCTACCTCCCTAAAAAACACCTAGACCCTTAGAAGCTTACTGTTAAAGCAACATTAAGACTTATTACATGTTTCAATTTTAATGAAATAAATATTATGCATAGTTTTGTCTTTTTTGTATGTGTGTTTAACAAAAGAATGCAGGGATTTCTGTATAAAAAAAAGATTAACTGGTTGAGAGCCTCTTAGAAAACTGAAAGGAAGGAGTTTATTCAAAGGCTCCTTGGAAGGTGAGAAGAACCCTTGCAGCTGTCTTACATATTACGTAACTTTTATATAAAAGAAAGTTGCAAAGTGACCAAATAGCTCTGCGGAAGAAAAATGGCTAGACTTAATTAAATAATTTGCAGGAAAAAAAAGATAAAAAAGTAGATAGCAGTATATAAAATTGTGAGACAAAGATGATTTAGGCCTCAGGGTACAGTATGGTAAAAAATGATCTAGAATGTCTCCACTTGTTCTGCTCCCTGTCTCACCTACTCTTGCTGCTATCCTTACGGTTCAGTCTGTTCCCTGGTATTTGGGTAATTATAATCTCAAAGGCTTCTTCCTTCTGAGCATGACACGTGGAGGAAAAAAAAAATAATTTAGATCTCCACTGTGGAGGTATCTACGTGATCTCGATAACAGCAGCTGATATGGAAGGGATGCGAGTGTAATGAACATGTGAAAGGAACATCCAGAACTGCCTATGAGTGCATTTGCCCCAAAATGATAATGTAGAGAAGACTACAACCCTTGGTCAGATTAAACATTAACCAGGAGACTACCAAGAGGTTTTAAAGTCATCTCAAAAAAAGTGTAAAGGAATAATAAATATTTGTAACAGTAGGGACAAAGAAGAAAAAAATTGAGAAGAGGACAAAGCCTGGTTTGAATTCTGTCAAAACCAGAAATCACTGAGCTTGCTACCTCCACCTAGGTGTACCTTCCCTGCCAGGCACTGGGGCAGCCTCCGGCAACTGGAGTTACAACACAGTGCAACAAGTAGGGACACACACACAAAAAGCACTCACATGTCTAATATAAAGCATCATGGAGATGTGAGCATCATGCTTAATCCCAGAAGAGAAGGTATGTTTGTGACCCGCACAGCTTGTAAGGGAAAGAGATACATGCCACTCTGGGGGTTGTTGGTGGAGTTGCACCTGAGTTGGGATTATGAACTGCTTCAATCCCAATTTGATGGAAACCATGTGAATTGAGAAGTTTTGGGGTTTTGGGGGGAGGGTTATTGGTGAGAGGACATTGGGGCTGGGTTTGGTTTTGTTTGTTTTTCTCCCCTGCAACAACACACCTCACAGAGGATACCAAGTCCAGACCTATAAATGACTTTGGCACCTAAAATTTGGACTTAGGTTGCAGTTCTGCTGCAGCCTGACAGTGACCTGGTAGCTGCCATCGTCCCATCCTCTCCATGAATGCATTCCAACTTAGAGCTGGTGCCAGTTTCCAGTGACGCCGTGAACGTGAACAATTTCAGTGGCAGACATTAAACCAACCCCTCTTGGAGTGCCTGGGTACTTTGAGTGGGGCTGAATACGCAGAATACGTTCATTTGAATCTATACAGTCTTCCAGGACTTGGATGACAGGTAAGCCACACAACTGTAACAGAAGCTGAACCCTCTAACCTTCCCCTCAGAATTCAGCTGCTATCAGTTTGTTTTAAAACCATGCCCAATAAATTGATGTTACCCTCTATTAATAGTTATCAGCCATGACAATCGATTTCCATACAGCACTTCTGGTTCAGTTCCCTCCTACTGCTGAGATTTGAGTCCCTTTCTCTAATCCTAACCATGCTCGAGGCTGATTTTGGTGATCAACTGACTGCCTTTTCTATTCTTCCATCAAACTTGTGTCAGTGGAGGAAAGCCAATATTTGCTAGGTAAGAAAGAAAAAAAAGGTTTACCTGTGATCCATTCCTTTGCACAAGGACTTCTTCCTGAACTTTGCATTAAGCAGCCACTGAAATAGCAACCCAACTTATAGAATACATTCGTGCCACCTGATCCAACTACTGATGAATCCCATATAAAGATCTGGGTTCCTGGCCAACACTGCCATCTGCTTCCCTACCAATCCTGCTCTACACCCAGCCTAAAGATAAGCCACAAAGGAGCACCTGCTAAAGGAAATTAGTAATTGTTCTGTTCCCCAGCTTTCTACCAGTGTTTACTGGCAGCAGTACAGTAAGATACTGCAAAACATTTCAAGGACATGCATATGTTTCAATCAAGATTCCTCAAGAAAAATAACATTTCTCCATAACTACAAGTACTTTAAGAGAGATAACATTCAGGAACACTAATTTTAACTAAGAAGGTAGTCTTCCTAGGAGACCTCTGTAATTGAGGGAGAGAAAATGCCTCCTCTCTCTATACCTAGCGTGACATCAGATGAATGCATTCGCAGCTGGTTCTGAAGAAACCATGCCCACACTACATGCATTTCAGGAGGGTTACCCCAGGCCAGCTGAGCCTGCTGCTGTGCATGAATGCCCAGCAGAAGCTGCAGCGCATTTCCTCTACCCCTGGAAGGCACCTTCTGGCTCAGTTTGGTTTGTGTGGAACCCAGCTGTGCGCTCCAAGACTGCTCTGGGATACGAGCTGAGATGCCTTAAGTGAGGAGATTCAGAAGCACAGGCCTCAACCAAATGGAAATGCTGATGTAGACACACCTATAGACATAGCCTTAAATGCCCATATTTAGAAGTCTCAGTTTATGTCTCCATAAATACTTATTATCAGATTCTCTAAATGATGAGCAAGTTATTTGTATTTTCTTATCACACAAAGTAGCATAGCTGATCAAGGTAAATGATGTAACGATGTGCAGAAATCAACAAAAATTCCATTTGGAAAAATTGTGTTACATAAAAAATATTATATCAAAATGTATAAAGCTATCTCATAACAAAAAAACAACAACCCCAAAACGAAGAACAAAACACCACCCCAAACCAAACAAAAAAAACCCAACAAAATTTGCCTAGAAAGCAAAACATAAGAAAGAATCCTCTTGTAATATTCAGATCAGCTGCATTGTGGAGAAAATGTGAAAAAGAAATATAAACCAGTCAGCTTAGTAATGAGAACTGTTATAGTCTGAGTTTTTATCAACTTATTAACATTCAGGTTTTTGTATTTTGCTATATTATAACTGTTTCCTCAGTACATTGATCTTGAAATGAGGCCTTTTGTCCTACTTAAAAGGAATTTATATACAAATCTTCTGTTCCCTCCACCAAAACAAAACTTACATTGATACAGTTACAAAGTATAATCAAATTACTTTGAATGTTGCATTTCAATTACAAAATATCTAAAGTTAATATAGGTATGAGTGTAAAAATAACTATGAATTAGTGAAATCTTTCCCACAGTATGTCTCCTTATCCATTAGCAACCACTGAAAATAGGATCATTGCTATTTTAAAATCTTTCAGTATGTAAAAACATAGTTGTTTCATGGTTTGTGCTAATAAAGTTTCAAGTCAGAAGCAAAGTTTTTTTAGGACAGGTTTGTATAAATATTATCATTAAAATCTACCAAAACATGATGTAAACTCATTCTTGGTATCATTAAGTTACTTTGCTTGAACCACTGAAAATCCCTTAGCCAGATCTTAGTAAGCATAAATTTCTAGCAATCTTCAAGCATGATGTATTAGAAGTACTGTATCCATACAATAGACTAGTACTGAGTATTCTAGAAGTGTTGTTACCCATATTTATCATGCAAATTTCTCTGCCTGTTCTTTGCTCCCTGAAGATAAGTAGGTAGTTGAAAAACAGAACCAAACTAAAAACTTAGTGCAAACTAAAAAAAAAAAAAAAAAAAAAAGCGCCTTTCAGGTTGATTTCTCCAATTTCTCTAACACTTGGAAGCTTTGTATAGCCAGAATTCAGAAAAAAATTAGATATCATTAATAGTAATGTATACATCTAGAAAGGACCAATTGTTAGGAACATAACGCTTTGAAAATTACTTACTTACCAAACCCAGTACTTATGCAGATCTACGTTTTACAACTCCAAAAAATTATTTTGCCTTTTTTCCCCCCCAAGTGCCCGAATTGGTCTACAGACCCTTACACAACAAACTGGATTTCATACAAGGAATTCTGGCGAGACTCTGAAATAGCCCCAACAGGGGACACCTATTAGAGTGGGCTAGAGATTTGTCTATTAAAGGTTTTCACAGTCCTTCCTCTAAAACGACATCTTGTCTCCAAAACACACACGATATAACTTGGTGATTCCAATAGTGGAAGATAATGAAATATATAAAAATATACTTTAACAGCATTCTTAATCTCATAAAGAGGAACTAGCTGTATCTGAATTGGAAAACATGGGCCTTATTTTATACTACTTTAAAGCTGGGATTTTTAACCTGGGGAAGTGAGGCTTCTGCAATAATTTTATTTTAATTCTTCCACAACTGTTTTGAACCTTTTGCCCATTTTTTATAAGTACTGAATAGTTATGATATTGAATTTCCCACATCACCAGCTGAACAGGCAGTCCCTATTGAGGAACAGCTTGAGAGTTACCTCTGGTGCTTAGGTTGCTGGTTAATCTATGCGGGGTCCCAAAGCAGCTTAAGAATACATTTTCCCTCATCCATCTGGTTGTGAAAGGGCAAGGGAATTAGCTAAACACATTGTCAGGAGTTTAGAAAGTGCAGGGGTAGGACCCTGAAGGTACTGTGAAGAGAAGTCTAAAGAGCTTGGGAAATGTGGAAAGGATCTGGGCATTTGTTTCTGCATGTAACAAAGGGAAAGAGTAGTCTTCAATAGTACAGTATTTTAATCATGCCAAAATGGAAGTTGAAGGTAAAAATCGGTCCCTGAACTCACTGGAGAACCAAAACACATTAAAGCTAATTCCATATATTCCTAGTTCTGTTTCCAAGAATTCCTGTCCCTAACCTGACTGAAATGACTACTTTTTCCCCCAAGTTGCTCTAGAGAAGAGCAGACCCAGAACTGAAGGAGGACAGTTGCGTCAGCTCTTATACGTTAGCGTTTGCAGCGTCTCTCTTCAGAGACGCTCCTGCACTACCTGTGGTCTAATGTACACAAAGGCAATGCTTTAGTTATCGTTCTAAGAATTTGTGTTAAAAAAAGCTTATATAAAGAATAACCAAGTAGCTTCCTCTTAGATAATGCCTACTTAAAAACATTATCTAATGATTCCTTAATAGTCTGCTGTAGATAATTATTGCATTTTGTGTTATGAAAAATAATTTTAGAGTATTTCTTCATAATGAGAATTCATCAGAGGGTTCAAAGCATCGCTAATAAGCAATTAAACTATCTTTGGTATTCAAAACCTGAAATAATAGACATTGGACAGTGCTTTAGAACGTTCATTACCTCTGCTACATTCTCACTCTAGGAATTACACCAAACTTTCTAGAGTGGGCAGGTGAAAGGACCACCCCCCCTTCCCAATCCCCCAGTGTATAAATCTTGCTTTGAAAAAAATAGCAGAATTATTGATATGTGCTGATGCAAAAAAAAAAACCAAACAAACCAACCCAAAAAACTTAAAAGCTTTATAACAAAAAGTTACTCAGGATTTTTCGTGCAACTTAATTTCAATTCCTGGTTTTGAAAGCATTACACGGAAACACTGATTTTGTTCTGCAAGTGCAGAAAATCTCTCAAATGTAGTCTTTTCAAATTTAAATTAAAAAAAAATCATATTTTCGTCAAATTATCTTAAGCAAAGGAATGCTCAGTAGAGCTACGCAAAAACCGAAATGATAGAAAGATAAACTTGAATAAAATACTGTATTTTCTACACATCATATAAACATATATCCAGTTCTGCTGCATGAAAAATTAATTTTCTAATTTTGAAGAAGTGTCAAACTTTTCCATTGCAGGAAGAACTGGTAGAGCACATAGCCACCTCTTGAGCAGTCTTAATGCAGTACTCTTTAGGAAATGTCAAAGAACATAGCTCCTTACATTCTTAGGTGACCAAGTGTCTATAGGATCTCAAGTTCTACCAGTGAAAAGTTATTTAGGAATATAAGTGCTGTATATGCCTAGGAGCTCCAGATTCTTGCTTCAGCTGTGTTTTCAGGATTTACTGAGTATGTGATACAAACACAGCAGTTGCAAACACATTTTTCGTTTGTATTATTGGGTGAAGTGCATGTGCTGAAAGCGAGGACTGAAAACAGTCTCCTTCTGCATAAAGGAGTGCCTTCATGATTAGCTGACAAAAATCATACTCTTTCTAGCGCTATGAATATTTTTACCTTTTTGTAAAACAGCCTGGCTTCTGAATGCTTAGAGTATCCCTTACCAGCAAAGGGAAGATCTAGTTGTTAAAGCAGTCTTCTAGGGTGAGAATTTGAACTCATGAGACCTGGGAGAACATTTGTAGGGGTCAAATATTGAGCAGGTTTTCAAAGTAATACAAAGCATGTGAATCCTCACTTCATTGAGAAGTGCCAAGTCTGTCATTCAAACTTATTTGGCTTCCTTTTCAAAAGGAAGAGTAAACCAGGTTTTCCACAATATCTTGACTTCCAAATAGTATAAGCAATATTCAACATCAGTTTATTGTTCTCTCACAGCTACAGCTGTACATGGCTTTCTTTTGTTATCTAGCTTACAATGCGCTCAAATTAAAAAACAACCAACCCACAGGAAAAAACAACCTGAAACACTATTTTGAACAAGATTACTGGTCAATCTTAAAACACGGCTCTGCACACCAGGTGTGGTTCTATGACAATCTAAGCCAGTCTGATTGCTGCTGCAGTTCTGTCCTACTGTCCTTCCCTGTCTTCCTCCTTTGTATTAAGACTTGTTGGCTCCTAAGGACAGGCTATTTCAGCACAGCTGTTACAGACAGAAGTAATAAATATATAATTAAAAACCTGCTTAGCATCGCTTTTTAATTTATCTGCCAACTTAGTGCCCTAAAGCAGCTAAGGCTAAGCACAGGGGTAGAAAAGCATTTATAGATGACACACACAACTCCCATTCATCTCTGGGAAGAAGGCTGGAGGCAGACATCAGTCACTTAGGCTGCCATGGAATAGCAGTTACCAAAGAACTACAGATCCATTGATAAAACAGCAAGATAGGTACATGACGTTGAGCTAGAACAGGATGAAACATTTGGGAAGAGGATCTTGTAAACTCACTTCATCACCAGGGAAAAAAAAAGAAAAAAGTCATTACGTAGACCCATACTCTACAGTCAAAGAGTAAAAACTGATGGTGAAGGAGACACTAAAGTTCTTAGCTTCTGAAATGGACATAAAATAATGGCAAAATAACTAGAAACTGTCTCATACATGTTTTTAGAAGTGAAGCCAAACCCTGTCAGAGTAGTTGAAAGATGGCAGAGAATACAGGTATTCAGTAGCATTACAGTAATCCATTTTTGCACTAAATATTTTTGAGGACACGTTCACCTGTTATGCTTAGCTACTGCTGGTGCTGAGTAAGCAGAAGACTAGCATTAGTAGGAGGGGCAGAAGATCAGAATGGAATTTGGGCTACCTAGGTTTAGTCACATCACGTGCAAAATTTAGCAGAAACGTATGTCAAATGTGATGAAATGTCTAGTTTCCCAGAGGCCAACCATGTACTCTTCTCTCTCAGGAATGCTGTCCATGTTTTATGAAGTCCATTTTTTCCTCATTTGGAAGACTCATTTCAACTCAGATCTTTTCATAAAGCAATAGTGAGTGAGCAGACAAATGAGAATTTAAGTTGGTATTACCTAGAAAACAGAAAACTACCTTCCACTTTTTGTGCTGCATTTTTAAGTTGATATTCAACTACCTTCCAGCTTGTAAGAAAGTTTGACTCAATAAGAACGTGAATCTTTAAGGTATTACTTCATATGAAGGGTCACCAGGGGTAAGAAAAATTTTGTAGAAGGCGCCGTACAACTCCTGCTGTCTGTAAAGTAGGGATTAGATTATTTTAATCTTCAAAGTTTTCCTGCAAAATATTTTCCATTTGAACAGAATGAATGTGCATTGTTAACTCCTGTTTATGAAGAAAGCAAGCTTTCAAAAGTGCTAAAATGACTTCTGCAAACAGACAAAGTTACTGCAAAATGGTAAGGGAGAAAATTCTGAAAGGTAGGAAATTCAATGCTTCATTTTATTTTGTTGTTATAGACTTTAGGACAAGCTAAACATTCAAACTCTTCTCTAAAAACAAGCTTTCTGCCTTTTATATGGGTTGCACTGACAGCTGGGGTAAAAAGAGTTGTTTTAATTAAAACTCTACTCTAGGGAAGATCTTGTAGAACTAGCATCTGTAGCTGGCCTGATGAATCTCCAGTAAACAAACAGACAGGGTGTTTTAGTACAAGCATCAGTGTTGTAGAGGATTACAAAAAGCAATTTTGCTGGCATTTCTGAATATTCTGAATACGAAGCAGTACCATTTTAAACAAAGCTACATCTAAAAAGCAACCATTTCAGGAAAACCAAATAAAACTGAAGTAAAAGCTGCCCTACCTGTATACTTGTTAAAAACATTTCAAATTGTACAGGTATAGTTTATTCACCTGTTTATTCACCTAACACATTTTGCACTCACGTGACTCATACCAACATCAGGTTTAATAGACACAATAACAGAAAACCAAAGCTGAAGACATTTTTCTGAGAGTAAAACAGTACTTTGGAAACACTAGCACTTTTTGTCAGCTTGAAGTATTCCTACATGAGAGCTGGCATTTAGTAAAAAAACCTCCAGTTTAGACCATGATGAGACAGTTGCATTAAAAATGCAATATTGGATGTCTTATCCATATATATTAAAAACCCCCAACATTAAATGGCATATCGGGAAGAAAAATTGGGAAAATGATGGCTTAAGAGAGTCACAGATTCTACCACTGGTATCAGATACCTTCATGTACTACAAATTTCATAATAGCAGTTATGGCATAAAGAGTACTTACTCTCTTTTCTACTCGGTCTTGAGCTACTGATGTTCTTAGAATTTTGCATTTTCGGTATGGTTCAGTTCATAATTCTCATACTTTGAAATTATTTAATGCTGGACTTGTAGACAGTGTCTACATCACCTTGCATCCTCACAAGAAAGATTTTTTTTTTTTAAAGCCCTATAATATAACCTATCTTCCAGTATCAAGAATTACAAGCCACTTCAAAACTAAGGGCCTTGATAATACATACCAACCAATATAGACAAATTGAACAATACTACATGCAGCATGCCTCTTGAGAGACCCAAGGATCTATATGTGTAAAATCTGATTACAGGATCTGAGCCTGAATATAGGAAAACATTGCAGTGTAGCATCTTCAGGCTCCAAGACAGAAATCATCTGGCACAATACACGGACAGTAGAAGGCAGAGCACCAGAAAAATACCCTAATGGTACGGAAGTGTCATATCACATTCAGTATTCAAACAAAATGGCTTTTTTTTTTTTTTTTTTAATTTAGAAGCACAATCTCTCCAAAAGCATTACTAGTAAAGGAGTAAAAGGTAAGAGTAAAGAGTAAAAGGTAGTTTGACCATGCTGGAATTCAAACACAACTTCTGTTTTTCAATATCAACAATAAAACATCATAGCACACAATACAAGGAAAGTATTTGATAAAAATACTATATCTATTCACTGTAGATATTTATGCAGAATTTGGGAGGAACATGGTTCCAAATAATAGTGTTCCTATCACTATACCCTCTATTAGTGTAAAGCTCATTAGAGATAAGGCACATTGTAAGTGATATACTGTGCTTAAAATTCCACACAAAGATTTTCTAAAACATTAGGGATGCTCAGGTTCTAAACTTACAGAAGGTGTATATTTGGTCATATTAGAACTTTTTTGAAACAGGTGTGATGTGGTTACACTATAAAGGTTGCTGGTAGATTAATCTAGACATGCTTGCAATATCAAAGCCTAAGATTTTTCCTACCATTATTGATGCTGTAAAACATGAACCAAATAGTTTCATTATATTGAATACCATTGGACCTCAAAGTTGAAAATAAATATTGTTATAATCAGGAAGCAAGAATCATTGATACCTGCTGCTTTGACAAATATTTTATTTCTTCCAATCCTTTTTTTCATTCTTTAATGTAAACACAAGGCATTCATGTATATATGTTTGCTTGCTGTAATATTAGAACAAAGAAACGGTCAGATTACCCTTTTTACTATTATTTTCAAAGGTCTGTGTCCAGGATTTTTCCATGTATTTTTGTCTACCACTGCACTGCTTTAGATTGAGAAATTGTTCCTTAAATAAATACAAATATTTATGAATGTATTACCTTTGGTTCAGTGGAAGCCCTTTTCCTCTTCTGCTTAACAGTATATTTTCCTCTTGTGTCTAAATAAGATTATCCACTTTGAAAAGTACTCAAGATTACTTATTGAAGGGTATAGTTACCTCCTAATTTACCATAAATATGTTTCATAGTACCTGTCAAACTATGTTTTTTCTCCAATGGCTTTGGAAGGGAGGTACTGCAATGAAAAAATCATCATGGAGTTCTATGCATATAGCTTTGGTAAATAGTATTTTCTTTTATATATAAAATAACCCACCACTAAAAGTTTATCCTCACTCTATATTTATGACCTCTAGCAAAAATTGGAAATATGTATCACTTATACCTACTATAGGTCTTTTAACCTAAGAGCATTTTACAGACACATAATAAGATGATGATGTCTAATTTTACACAGCAAGAGATAAAATGTTTCTGAAAAATTCCTGTATAAACCACAGTTTGTCAAAAAAAATATCAGCTGCTCATAACTTCTATTTTCTTTTTCTTTAGTCTTATTTCATATTATCATCAATCATACATCACAGCTTTTGGAAGCTCCCATACTTGATCACGAAACCTTAACTGTGACAATTTTAAAGAAGATTCTTGCTTTGCAAACAAAGTACACTAGGGAAATGAGAAATACATGTACTAGCCTTTTGCCTTTCAGTTAAAATACAACAGTTTCTATTCTAAGTATATGGAAAGGATACTGATATCTTCCCAACTTTTAACCAACTGAAAATATTTGTTCCTGTCACATAAAAACATTATGAACTCTTCCTCTGCCAATACACTACTATGCCTACCTATGAATTTTGGTAAAATTAGTAAAGCAAAAAGCAGTTGATTAGATATTTCATTATTATAAATAAGAACAAAGGTAAGTTTAGATGAAGAAACCCAAATTCAGTGATTTTTATGTTTTGCATGCTTACCAATGCTAAAACATGTAAAAGATAATAGCAACAGTTTTCCAATCAAGGGAGGAATATATATGTGTGTATATATGCATGCATGGGTGTATGCATGTGCATTTTATGCTTGCATATCATTTTACAGTGTTTAAATGCGTTGTTCCTATTTTCAAGTCTATGAAAATCCAAGGCATGAGAACTGGGATAATGGAAGCAACTGCTAGATGCCTGCAGTAATCAGTCTCTATAATTTCCACAGGTCATTCAGGACGTGTCCTAACAGTTCAAATCCCCATTTGCTGCCCCCCTTCTTACGTCCCTGTCCCCTGAATTAGAATAAAGCAAACCATGGAAAGAAAAAGATTGAACTGCAAATAAACCATGGTTACACTACAGAGGGAAGGAAGGGGAGAGAAGAGGTGGGAGAATGACATCAGAGACCAGATTTCATCCTGGAGCCTTTTCTTGAAGAAAAAAAAAAAAAAAAAAGGAGAGACAGAAAAAAAGAAGATATTATTAAAGCTGAAATCATAGCTGATGTCTCAGAATTGCTAAGAGAGATGGAGAAAATAAAGCTCTTAGTCAACCCTAAGATCTGGGCATCGCTTCTTAGGATGTTGTACTCAAGAAATATTATATACCTATATTTTAATACAGCTTTCCATAGAACATTTCCAAAGAATGTTATATTCATGGGTTTACCATCACATAATATTTACTTTGAGGAATCCTCTTGACAGCCTTTCCATACTTTCAGTTCAGTCACAGCTATTAGCTTCTTTGGGCACAAATTAAGAAATAAAAGTCTTCACCATTCAGTAACTTACATTGCACTGTAAATCTCATCACTACCTAAGAAAAAGTAGACTGTTCATGTTTGACTCAATCTGATATTTTACAAAAGACTCAGCCTGACATCTTATACAATTATGTACCATTTCAGACAGCAAACACAACACTGCGTTACAGCTGTAATGCTGTCTGCAACACAAGCAGAAATAAATTGAATGTAAACAGAAGGGAAAGCATACTGTCCTTTAGATTGAGCATAATAAATCACAACCAAAGGTAAGCATTTCCAAAGTATTATCCTAATATTGTAATTTTTGTATCAATGCAGCATAAATCTGTTGCAACACAAAAGTTGCCTTCCCCCCAATACTTCATTAGTAATATAGGGAACCCAACATTTCTAGAGTATTAATTTCTAAACTCTATTCAGATGAATGAGTATATTTTCATTCTGATGTTTACCTACCAAAACTTTATCTTTTTTTGTGACTACACACATATGCTATGTACATAAAATGGATAGGTGTGACAAACAAAACCAGCGCAGGATGAAAGGCAGTGAATTACAATGAATGCAAGACACTACTCATTCTGTCCCACTCAAATTTACAGAACGTTATGTTATCCCCATGCCTTTATACCATGTATGTATGTTAGCTCTGCACTGAAGGTCTTTTATGAAGATATATGTTCATCCTGCCTACACCTAGCCAGGAGACAGCAGTCAAAAAAATGTGTTCCAACTATAGTTCTATAACCATTAATACTGGATCTGTGCACAGCAATACAGGTTTTATTTGTATTAGACATCAGAACACAACCACATTTTTCCCTCAAATTAGATGGTGCAGACAATATAGCCCCTGTGATAGCTTTATGCTCTACACTGGTTACATGACAGCTATAGTAGAACAGATAATAGTCAATCTGGCATAAAGCCTGACAATAACGTTAACTTGTCAAAATTCCCAGAAAACTGTTGAGTTAGCAGAATATGTTTGTACTGGATCAGTGCTTACCATCACGTAGCTGCAACATTCTTGATTAGAAGTAGGAGCCCTAAAGCCAGATTCAGTCTGCTGTTGAACCATGGCCTTGAAACAGCTTACTGCAATTGGAGCGCAGCACTGTGAGCTGCAGCTTGCTCATGTTGAGCCAGTTTGCACAGACACCCAGCTGTTCTGCCTGCCATCCACAGAGGCTGAACCACACAGAAAGCAAAGGCTTAAAGTAGGAGCAATAACTTACTTCTTGCGGCTCTTAATTTGTGTTAACACAAAGCACGTTACAGGCAATTTCACAGGTAGAGTGTATACAATTGTTTTATTGCTTGGCTTTCTTGAGCTACAGCAATGTACTTAATTTACCCTGAAAGTTTAGCTGTGCAGAAATTGAGGCTAAGAAAACAGTAAACAAATGAACATTTATTACACCTCCCAAAATAAGTTGCTTTTCACTACATAAACCCAACACAAACTACTAGTGTGACATGCTTATGTAGAAGGGAAAGACCCTTTCCTTTTTTAATATTACAGACCCTACAACTAGCCCTGAAAATTCCTTCCTTAAATTTCATAGCTTCACATATAAAGCTGTGAATAAGCTTGTCTTGCATATAGTGGAAGGAAATGCCTATTTTTTACAGCACTTCATTTCAAAAGTACAAAACACTTATCAAAGGGTAGGAGCACAGATCTCCTGAGGAATTTGATTATATTTCAGTACAATACATGGACTTTAAATCAGTGACAAAACACAGATAAAACCAAGTCCAAGACTCAGCCGTCCCAAGACACTAGTTCATCAGAAGCCTATGCTCCCATTCATAAAATAAAACACAATTCATCCAAGAACCACGGATTAAAGGAATCACGAGTAATATCACAATGAGAAATCAATTCTAGTCTTTTCTAGCTGTGAAATTATTTTCTAATTGTTTGGGTGTTAACTTTTAAATATAGAATTACATCACCACAAATAAAGTACTTCAATATTAAATTTAGAATAAGCATATTTTACATACACTTTCATGCACACACATGGATTGGGATCCCTGAGAAAGAACAAACATAGAGGTAGAGCAGTTGCTTAATAAAAGAAATTTCCCAGTGGCTGTTTTAAAGAACGTGATCCCAATTTGGAATCTGACCGTTTTTTTCAAGCCCAGCTAATGGGCTCCCATTTAACTTGCCTTGTTTCTATTATTTAGTACCAGCACTTTGTTCTCTTGGCTTTAATAGTCCCAAAAGTCACAATTACTTTGCAAGTAATTACTAGCATTCCCTGTAATATTAACATCATGCAAGTTCCCAGAATAATAGATTCCCCCAGAGCTGAAGTCCCTACTTGCTATGACCAGCGTATCCAAAAAGCCTTGCCTTGCCTCATCATGTTTTGAGAGCTGCAAGCTGAATTCAGGAGTTGCCATGCAGCGCTTTTGAAAGGCGGCACTCTTGGGAACATCCCCTATCCCCCTAAAAGTGCAGGTTGCATAGAACAGACTAGAGAAAGGGTACTTGCATTCCTAACGGTGACACATCCCACTCCAGACAGAGGCTGAATCCTTCAAATAAAGCCCTATACCGACTCATACTTACTAATAGTTCAAAGGAAGGAAATAGCAGTGTTGTTTTACAAAGGCAAACAAACACAGAGCAGAAATGATTTGCCCAAACCAAGACCAATAGCAAAGTGCAAGAACCTAATCAAACACCATTAGTTTCACAGCATAACAAGAACAGAGGTAGTTGAAACTGGTCAGTGAGCAGACATTTCTGACCATTCCGAAATGCACTTTTCCATCCCACAGAAACCTCTCTTAGGCATGCCCGCATCACCTATTACACTGACCTAAATGCCGCGGCTCATTAGGCTATTATGATTTGATAACGTGTCTGCATTCATACTGGTAAGTGGAAATCCAATTCTCTAAATACAAAATAGTACTATATCTTTAAGGTGAAGCAATATTTATTTTATTTGACTTGGGAAAGTGAAGAATTGGGGAGGAAAAAAAAAAGTCTTCACACAACTCTCTCAAATACTGCATAAAAAGCCTGAGTTAGCATATCCTGTGGGGTTTTTTGTTTGTTTGTTTTATTGAATTTTAGCAGTACACACACAGAAACTGCCAACAAGTTCACACAAATAGGCTCTTCAGTGCTGGTTATTTAGTTTGTCTTCACTAAGGACCTGCTTTTATACCAATTAATTTGCTTAAAGACAGGGAATGCACGGCTGCTTGAAGGATTCTCTCCACCTCTTCAGTAAAGCACCTTATTAAGGATGAAGCCCATAAGCTACAACACACAGCAGAGGCACAGCCTCAGAAGGGAAGGGGTGGGGGAGTGGTTTGTTTTGGGGTTTTTGTTTGTTTTAAAAAGTTGTTTTGCATCAGAGATGAATGAACTCATAAACCCCCAATTCATTCACTTTCTAGAGAAGCAGCATACATTTGGGAATTACATGGCAAACAGCTCAAAAAAAATCAGAAACAGTAATTACAAAACTGACAGTTTTAAGGATTAACATTGTATGTCTAGATCAACTCCACTGTACGTTAAGCAATGCACATTGCATTAGCGGAAATACTTGTTATCCACAGAGGTTGAGTCAGAACTCAGTTTAGCATTACTTCGGATATTTTTGGCAGCCCCATATTTCATAAAATTTAGACTTCTTTCCTCCCTCATCCCTCCCACCCCCACCAAAGGATGATACGTGGTACAGAAAGTAGTATTTTATGTTGTTACACCAAAGAAAGTGACCCCTAATCTCTTACTAGCAGAATTCTGAAGCAATTTTTATGAATTAGTATAAAACACTAGCAACTCTCTCGTATTAAAATATTTTTCATAGTTTTTTAAAAAGTCACCTCAGATTTTTAGACTCAGTCTTCACAGTGATAAAAATTCTTTAAAACAGATATCACAGAAGTTGTTCTGCAGAAAATCTGGAGCAATAGCTCTAACATGTGTTAAGAACTGCATTAAGCTCTATGAAGTAAGACTGTTGCACTTACACACTTAAAGAAAACTTATCAGCATTATTAACTATTTAATTTTTCATCAAAAAGAGAGGTCAAAGTATTTTTAAATTTTACTTTGCAAAAACAATACTACTGCAATGTGCATAACCATTAAGAATTATATCCATGTAGATTAACCATTAAGAATTATATCCATGTAGATTAATGACTAAGAAAATGAATATATGAAAATATGAAAATACTCCTGAATAGATGTTTCTTTAGAACTTCTGTTGTTAAAAAAAGAGAACCAACCTAACACTCCTTCTGCACAGCTAAGTTACAAAAAAATAGTTCTTTTTGTTCCTGATTTTGAAAGGTAATGAGCACTAACTTGAGCTCCTGATTTTTTTCTAATGCAGAATCTGTGCCTTTTTGTAGCAATCTGCATGTGAATCACTTAAAAATATTCAGCTTCATTTAATCTGACAGCTCAATAATTTACATGTTGATTGTTCTCACTTCCAATACTTGGAATTCAGCAACACCTCCATATTCCTACTTACATATTCTTACTTTAACAAGCTTAAACACATTTAAGTCAAATTTAACAGAATCAGTTTTCAAGTCCAATTAAGTTTTAAGAAAGTGATCTGAAAATCTGCACAATTTATTGTTAAGTGAATCACATAAGGGGAGCATATCTTAACGAAGAGAATTCCCAAGCTTACCTTGGCTTGCAAAGTGTTACAAATTTTAAAATATAATATGGTCCCGAAAGCTTTGCATGTATTTCCAAAAGTCATTCTAGCTTGGGTAATAACTAATCTCCAGTATGTTGAGTCTGCTTTGGTTTCAGAATACACAGTCTCTGAAAGTCTTCCTCACTGGATATGAAATACTGATTTCCCCCCTGCCCCCCCCCCCCCCCCCCCATATTTCATATTTTTATCAGTGCAATCTCTCTAACTGAGAAGACTACCTTGCTGTAAATCCCAGAAATTCTCAAGCAACAGAGCTGCTGCATAGCCAAGAGCCATAACTGGAAGAGGAAACCAGTGGGTTGGGTTGAGATATCCACCACAAGTCTTGGAGTAATCTGCAGCCTGAAGCCACCCCCAAGAGTAAAAAAGGGAGCTGGAGAAACCGAAGACTTCAGTGAATTCTGAATAGTGATAGATGGAAGACCAGTGGCAGAGCTACTACACAACAAAAGTAACTGTGAATAAAACTCTATCCTTATTTCTCCTCCTTTTCAAACTGACCAGGTTGCAACACTGTCATACCCATGCCTAGCCATTAGACAGCTGTAGCTAGAGAACATAATAATTGATTTCTTGGAGGAGAAAGCCAGCCTCTGCTTCAATGTTTTGATTCTTTACATAAATCCATGTGAAATTGCTCTGATAAAGCTTTTTCAGATCATGGGTTTTTTTTTTGGTTTGTTTTTTTTTGTTTGTTTGTTTGGTTTTTGGTTTTTTTTTTTCCAGTTCCTCTTGTATTCCTTACAGCCTTCAGAAAGAAGCTGTAAGATTCTAGAATTATCTTTTTTCTCCCCCATCCACCGATAGATCACATTTTCACAGAGTTCACTGCTCATCAAAAAGAACAGAGAATAAATGCAAGGAAGAAAAAACTAAGATACTATATAAAATATTAATTCATACAAGCTTTTTTTCTAGTCATGCAAGCTTGGAATCTTTCAAGACAATAAAAAAGTTGAAATTTTGTATCCAAAACAAGCCACGAAGAGAGCAGAAATTTTATTTAACTATACGTAGGTATTTTTCTGTAGGAAGGACCACTTTCATATTAAAACTATGAAGAGCAATATGACTCCTTGGGGAATTTTTGTGAAACAATTTAGAACTGAGCACGCAATTATTTAGGAACACGTGCCTCATTGCTCCTTGAATCATTTCTACTAGTATATAGTTACCCCAAGATTCCCAGAACACTTCAGCTGATAAAGAGAAAAACTCCGCCCATGAGAAAAAAAAAAAACACTACACCATATTATACCTCTTCGTTTTCTAATTTGAATGTAGTTTTTAATTGTCCTGGAAATCATTTTTCTCATGCCTGTTTGAATATGCTACATTGCAAGACCTGCTTCCAAGTCTAGTGGAGTGAATTGATTGTTGGAAATCCTTGAACGTGTCAAAGAATTACAAAAGGATGCAAAAGCACTTATTTAATCCTGTGTAATAAACATGAACATGGGACTACCCAAGCATGGAATGCAGGTTATTTTAAAAGCTTAAGTCTCAATAAAGAAAAAAGTGGTTTCCGGATTTTATAGGAAAAGACCTCAAAATATCAGTTTAAACAACAGATTATACTAATCTAGAACAGATGTTTTTTTAATATAATTGCAGTGCAGAACACACCTATAAGATATCTATATTGCATTTGTACTAATCTTTATAATACTTGCCTTACAGTATTTTGAGTTTAGGTGAAAACATATTTCTCCCTCTCATTACAGGTGCAGGTACGTGATTTTGCAGCTTTTCTCCCGCTAATACCCACACATCCAATTATAGTTTCTTCATGTACTAGAACCCCCAGCAGTCTAGTGACTTGAAATGCCTTTAAAGATATTTCATTCAAATTTCAGCCACTGCTTTCCTTCCAACTTGGCTTTAAAGAAAACCTACATTTAAACAGTAGAAACAAATAACTTTTGTAGTTTCTCAGTTTTGAGTAAAACTAGAAGTCTATATACACTGAAGAAAAAATAAATTTGTCATTTGGGGGAATTATCCTTTGTGTATATATGTTCTGTAAAAATCTAACTAACGAGATCAAATCTATTTAAACTCTGACATTTCATTCATCACAAAACTCAATTAATCCACTAGACTTCGCATAAGTCTGAATCTTTAGTGTTTTTGTAATGCCCAACATGAGATCTGGAAGCAGGGAGATGGGCTCAGGAATGTTTCAACGGGGGTTCAAGTCACAGTTGAAGCAATTTAAGCACTATTTTGCTGGCTGAGCCTCGATGATCATGTAAGCTGTTGCAATAACTAGTACTGGACAACACCAGCTAAAAGAACAATTATGAAAATGAGGACAAGTCCCAGTTAAGAGGTGATAACCGATAAGAGTAGTGGCTCCCCTTCAGATTTATCATCCTGAGATAGCCTTATCTATGTAAATCCACTGCCTTGCCAAACCATAATGCCACCTTGTTAATCATGAGGAAGGAGAAACGGATTGCTCTGTACATCACTTGCAAGCCTAGACATGTCCACTTAAACTGTTGAAAAAGCATTCACAACAGTTCCTTGACAACTTTGAGAACAGGTCTACGCTTGCTGTATTGTAAACATCAGTCTCCTCATAAACAGGTTTTAGAGATGTACAAATGATAAATTTTCCCATTCAGCACACCAATTGACCAGTAAGATATATGAAACAAAGATAACTTCAGTGGATGTGTAATGTAACTTGTAATAGTCAAAATAAAATACCCACACATTACTTTTCGCTTTATCTGAGACTCATTTAATTCTACAGTAAGTGGGTTTGTTTGGCTTTTTACAGTAAGCCTTTAAATCTTTTAAACTGGATGATAAATCCCAAGTGAACATTTCATTCAGAATAAAAATCAGAAGGCTGTCAAAATGAAGCATTTTCTCAATAACTATTTGCAAAAGAAAAGCTAGGCAGTTTGCTACTCTTTTCCCCTCCCTGTAAACAGTACAAGCTCACAGGATCAAATCAGCTTGTGATGGGGACCTCATATTTCCGTAGACTTTGTATTTAACTTAGCTCTTTATGCAAAGAGCCTATACTATTTGTTTTTTAATTCCATCAGCGGAGCTTGTTTAAACTGGGACACTGAAATCGGAGGTAATCCTCAGACAGCAATGAAATGCTTTGTAAAAAAAGTCTTCCCCGTTTACTTTCATGTTTTGATAAGCATTGAAACAGTTAACGCTGCCTCAGTTATCAGCTTTTTACATTAATCCTCCATAGAATTCCATATCCTTGGGGTGGAAATTCTGCCCTTAGCAACATCTTTGTCTCCCGAGAGCTTTTCCCCTCTGCCTGACAATTAGCTTTTCGTTCTGTGAAGCTGAAGCAGCTTTCTGTGCTTGGTAACTCCTGTTGTTTTGCATTGAAATACTTCGGAAGTTTGTTAGTAGTTTTCCCATGTGGATAATATTTTTTAAGTTATTTGGTATACACAGATCTCCTTCACCTCAGAAAGAGGTGAAGTGGCTTATTAGTCAACATAGAAAATACTGAAAGCTCATGGATATAAAGCAGACAGCTGTACCATAAAAGCATGTATTAGGCATTGCATTGCTGATATCTCATTTCCACAAAGACTGTGAAATATGGGTAGGAAGCGGGCTGACATGAATCCATTTGCAAGAAGAGAAAGTCACAAAAGTGGGAAACTGTCTATTTAACCCATTCTACAAGATTCAATTTTCAAAATGCCATACCAGAGCTTACAAATTTTCATTTAGACAATTATCTTAAGACAAATTTACACAACATGCTTTAGACAAAAAGTACAATTGTTCTTTAGAAGATTAATGTATTCAAAACTGAGTCAACACACAAAGAGTAACCAGAAGTTTAAAAAAAAAAAAAAAAAACAAAAAAACAAAACAAACAAAACACCAAAAAAAATCCCTATCTTAAGACACAAGGTGAATTTGGTTCAATAGATAAGTTGATTGATAATGCTAAAACTGTAAGGTATAACACAATTACTGTATCACTATGCCCTGGGTAAACGTTGATGCAGTAATTATGTAATCACAAAAGGGAAAGATTTGTGTCCCAAGGCTGCTTATTCCAAGTAGACCACCTTACAGTGAGTTCAGGCTAGTTTACTATAGTTACAATAAGAGTCAATGGCAGAAATACTGGAAAAAAAAAAAAAAAAAAACAAAAAAACCAAACCCCACAACTCTCAATGCTCAGCTAAATTTACCATTCCTCTATGTATTTTAGAAGACTGTCAGCATTTTGTAGTCTACTTTTCTAATATTTGTCTTAAGGCACTTATTTGAGTTCCTTAACTCTAGAAACAAAATGCAAACTAAGAAGCAAACAAGCATTTCTAGATTATGTATATTAATAAAAAATCTATTTTAAATATAACCTAGCATCTAGTGTTACCTCTGTAGAAGTTCTCAGGTATGGTAAGTTATAAATCATTATTAAACACATACTAGTGTACTGTAACCCCAAACTCAGTCATTATGTGTTAGAGAAGGCATGCTGCCTGATTTAAACCACCACCAACAAAAATCTTGTTAACAAACTAATAATTAAAGGATATTCTAAAAAACAAATTTTAGTGTGCTAAAAGCTTAAAGTCAATACAAACAAGAACAAGAAAAAAATACTTTATGAATAGCTCAGCTAAAACTGTAATGCTTTCGGAAAATATAAGCAGTACTTGGTCTGCTATTTACATTCATGTGTAGGTATTCAGATTAACTTTCTTTGATATCTGTATGCATATGCTGTTGATAAGCAGCATCTTATGGAAAAACTCCATTACTCGTGGTCAAAGATCCAGTACTACTCACCAGCTCAGTAATGTAAGGTCATTCTAATTACCTTCTCCACACTGTATTCTCCCCTCTGTGGCCCTAGTAATCACGACGACTCTTTGAAATGCTGATGCAGCATTATACTGATTTATTTTGAAATATGCTATATGTAATACTAATCATTGGAACTGCATATTGGATATTTGCTGAGGTTATTTTTAAAATTATTAGGCTACATACTATGAACAAGGCAATCGCACAAATTTGCATGCTACATAAGCAGTATTTCCTGTTACTAGCAGCAGAGAAGGTTATAAATAGTTTCTAAAAAGTCCAGCTGTTGGACTAGTTTGTTAAATAAATAAATCAGCCTCTAGTGACTGCAGGGGATTTACTCATGCCTCAGTGAAATTAAGGACCTCAGTGCAGAGCAAGTGCTAGGAGCTCTTCAGGCAAAGCCACCATTTGGTACTTCCCATCCCATGCTTTGTACTACACTATGTCAAGTCAACTAGCTTTTATAATGCCCTGACTTGATAGGCTGCTCTATTCATTTGACATAAAAAACCTTCTTCTGTACTAAAGGGTAAAGTGGACTCTACCAAATTAAAATCATAAAAATATTCCCCACTTAGAAAAAGGGGAAAAATTGTAGACTGTTCTGCATATACCTAGTGGGATGCTTGAGGGAAAGCATTGTCAGATGATCTGAAAAGATCAAAATCTCATAATTTAACTCAACATTGTGGCTAATGGCTGAGCATCAGATATGACAGCTAACACACACTGTAGCATCATTCCCATAATTGCCACTCTATAACAAAGGGCTTCCAGAAGGGAAGCAGCAATTAAAATGTATTTTTACTACAGCAATCTGAAATAATGTTTTTCAAATTTTTTTCTGTGGTGATATTCATGTGCAGTGAATCAAAGGTCTGCCTTGCCCAGCAAATTATTCCCCTCTCCAAACTACCCAAAAACTTGGCCCAAAGTAGATGCCTGGGAAGCATGTAACAGAAAATATATATCATCCTTGCCTCAGTGCTTTCCCACCAGCCATTTTCATTGAGAGCCTTTCCTGAACTGGTAATGTGGGAGTTTGGGTGTGGGTTTTTTATTATTGTTATGTCACAGTTAAGGCAAAGTTTCTTTTATGCAAATCAGAACATGATAATGGAAGCAGAAAGTTATGTTAATTTCAAATTTTACAGTTAATATTGTGAGTGTAATACATTTGTGTCCCATTCAATTTTGCAGCCAGCAGTGGCTTTTATGGTACAACATGTAGTGCTCTCCACAACAAAGTCTTTCAAAAGTTTTCACTGATTTATATGTTCCAGTCTCCAGTTCTATGACAAGGAGGATAATATTTTATGCTAGATCAGAATAAGTTTATTTGTAATAGCAAATCACTTTATTATATAAAAATACGAGTAAGAACATTCAAAAATATGACTATTATTATTTACATACAAGGTTTGGAGACCAGTATCTGTCAGATATGCGTACAGAAATCTTCCTCCTGCTATATCTCTACTAAAACTCTAGCCACCAACCAAAATTTTTATTTTATTTGTTGTATCAAAGCTCTGTGGTAGCTTAATTACATTTTATTTCAAGATAAGTCAAATGAATTATATTTCACATCAGTCTATTTGACACAGATTTCCCTGTAACGGAGCATCTCATTTCCCCCTAATCAGGAAAAGGTTCCCTTGCTAGGAGAGTGACGGCCTGCTCAGCTTTAGCCAGGACCTAGGCATACAGCCTCTTGGAGGCACTTTAAACCTCAAGCCTGACCCCTCATCTCCTATGTGACCAGAAGGACAGCTGTAATAATCAAATAATCAAAGCTTAGGACAACCCTCCTACATAGGACATTTGCACCTAATGAAGGTGCTGGCATCTAGCCCAAGTCACATGCAGAAAGCCAGTTGTATGACTAGTCATCCTGGTTTCGGCTGGGATAGAGTTAATTTTCTTCCTAGTAGCAGGTATACTGCTGTGTTTTGGATTTAGGACTAGAATAATGTTGACAACACACTGATGGTTTAGTATAAGCACTGCTTAGCAACAACTAAGTCAAGGACTTTTCAGCTTCCCCTGCTCTGCCAGGTGCATGAGAAGCTGGGAGGGGGCACAGCCAGGACAGCTGGCCCAGACTGGCCAAAGGGCTATGCCGTACCGTATGACATCATGCTCAGTATATAAGCTGGGGGGAGCTGGCTGGGAGGGGGGGACTGCTGCTCAGGGACAGGCTGGGCATCAGTCAGAAGGTAGTGAGCAATTGTATCGTGCATCACTTGCTTTGTATATTATTATTACTACTACTTTATTTTATTTCAATTATTAAACTGTTCTTATCTCAACCCATGAGTGGTTTTTTTTGTTTTTGTTTTTTTTTTTTTTCCCTTCAGATTCTCTCCCCCATCCCACCGGGGGGTAAGCGAGCAAGCGGCTGCGTGGTGCTTAGCTGCTGACTGGGGTTAAACCCTGACACTAGTTAAACATGTATATTCATCAGAACATCAAAAGACACAGAAGTGCTTACACAGTGGACTATTTTGCTTATAGGAGTGGACCTATTTTCAGTCAAATGAAAATAAAAGTGAAAAGGCCTTACAAAAGAATGAGCTGCAAGAACAATTCATCTAGTCTCTCATTCATTCCCTGTCGCTTTGAAAGAATTTCAGTTAAAAAAAAAAAAAAAGAAAAGAGAGGGAGGCAAAGAATGGTCTATAGATTGACAGATCTGATTCAGTCTTCAGGCCACAGATGGTCATTATCTAGTCTAGAGGCACCTACACCTGTAAATCTTTTTAGTTAATGATCATACAAAAATGCATGTTGTGACTGATCTGTACCAATGCACTATTGGTAAACAGACAGATATTACCTCACTTTCTACAGCTATCATCTGCCAAAGTCCGTGTGTGTGTACATGTACACACGCAAAGTATGTTTTATACATGCCAGATGCAGTCCTCAGTGTTTGGTTTATCTTTGCTAGAGTTAACTGAACAAAGTAGAAAAGAATCACCTAAAAATTTTATTCCCATTAGAATATGAACTCAATTAATTCTCCTAAGACTGATAACACTTTATTCTCAAACAAGAATATAAGTCTCTTCTCATATGCTTGAACACTCACTATCCCATTAAGTCCCAGGCAGCAAATGAACAACTTTTTGAAGGAAACTATACCAGTGGCTAAAATAATCAAGGTATACATGAAAGTGGTAAAACAGAGGAGAATAAGACAGAAAAGATATTACTACAATTCTGATATTTAGGCCAACTGATCTTCTAAGAGTATCTTTTATGCTTTCATTTTCTTTGAACTGCCAACACCAGCTTTTTGTTTGTTCTTCCAGTTTAATGTGTTCTGTGCTAGCTGAAGAGCTTTTAGTTATGACCCTCATTTGTGAAAGTTACCCTTGAAAGCATGTCTCCCAGACTATCATCATCATTTTGATTCCATGCTAACAATGCTTCTTTTATACAAAAAAGCTAAAACCCCCAAATCTACACACATCATGTGCTTATCTCAAAGCTCATCTAGTTGAATAGCATGACAGGCTCTTTTTCAGTTATTGCTCTACAAAAGTCTCATTTTGTGAATTGGAGTACACTAATTATTTTACATCTCAAAGTAAAAATAAAAGTGTGTCTCTAAAATGACTTAATTTAACATAATTTAGAAAGTTTGTATTTAAGTATGGCAGTGTTCCTTTTAAAGACCTGAGTTTCTGCACTCCAGGCCTACCCGTAACAGGCTTTTGAACTGTGCAAGCACCATAAATAGATAGGTTACTCTGGAAGACAGAGGGAAAAGGCATTCTGCAGAAATAAACTACTAATGGATTATCCAGTTTCCCAGTATTTTAGAGATGTAAAATTGAGGGAGAAGCACATTTGTGTCAACACCTTGATATACATAAATGTTAGCTCTTCATAAGCGAAATAACAATCTTTGTCATTTCTTATTGGCAGTCAATTCTGTACTATTAAAAAAGGAACAAAATCCCACACAATTTTTCCCCCTCTGATTCAGGATGAGCTGAGAATGTGGAGAGCTCTTGCCACATTTTACCAAAGATAACCTACCAAATCACTAGAGAGAGGAAAAACCAAAAAAAACACACAAACACAACTGGTAGGTGAACATTGAAAAAGAAGTTACAACAACAGCCATTAGAAAGATAAGAATTGCCAGAACTTCAGAACACAGAAGATACAAGATAGAATAAAAAGTTTACTTGATTAATTTTATTAGCATAATGCAACAACGGTGGATAGCACCTTCAGTGCAAATTTTGTCTTTGCACATTTCCCTTTCCAGGGGATACAGTAAATTTGTCGATTCAAATATTTAAAACTTATTTTTTTAATATTATACTCCCATTGATCATCAAACTTCCAAGAAGGCATCTAAACACACTCATTTTTAGAGACTTTGATTACAAGTATAATCTATGGCTTTCCCTTCATATTTGAATATAAGCCTACTAATTCAATCAAACCCAACTACTTACAGTGTTGTGTCACATACTGAAAATGCAATATCCCTTCTACTAATCAGCTTTCCCCAGTGAAACAATGAGTATGCATAAGAATGGTAATCTAAAGAGATAGTTGGATAATGGGCTCCCTGCTGCTCATCTCCTTGAAGTCATAGGGTATTTCTACACAGGCAAGAAATATAGCTGAATATAGAAAACACAAATAAAAGTTACCCCTAGTCAGGGGAACAATCCTCAAAGGGTGTCTTTAAACAACATGGATTAGAATAGCTGAGCTTTCAGGATAAACTATGCTTGGGCCTCTAGACGTACTAAGAATTGAGGAAAGAAGACGACAGAGTTGCTTCACTACCTATTATTTTGGTCTATGTTGGACACTAGAATATATTCCTGAAAAGTCACCTAAAATATTTACACATAACAGGATTTTTTTAAAAAATAAGTTTGTTTACTGACAATGAAGCAAGCACATTTCAGCATATGTTTAGGAAAGCAATTCAGTCCTCCCTTTTTATCCAAGTGATAGAACTGCAAGTGATTAAGCAGAAATGTATCTTCCTACCCAAGATCAAATCCTGTCTCTTAAGCAATTCCTGTGAACCTTTAAAATTCATTTGCCTGTATGCTGGAACAAAATATCATCTCTGCAAGAGCAGATATTTTCTTCTTTGACATTTCTTCACTGCTTACTTGAGAGGCAAGTGATATGCCTTGGCTCAATAATATCATACCATGTGGGGACAAACATATTGTCCAGTTAAAAATAAATGCTGGTATTCAACAACAAAAAAATACAGTTTACTGCAAAGCTCCAAAATGAAAGCCTAATCCTTCCTATTGATTTTTTTGCAACTCAAGTCCCAGGTTTTCTTCAGAAGAGACCCAACTGCTTGAGCAGAGTCATGGTGGGTTTTTGTGCCCCCAGCCACCCCTGGTCTCATTACAACTGCACAAATTAAAAAAACCAAACCTGAACACCCTCAGCATATTTCAAACAAATAGTATCATGTGATGTAGAAAGCCTATTTTTCCCCACATAGGTCACACTGCCATCAGGAAGCAAATTTAAACAAGTTTGTGATGATCAGGAGAAACATGGTTTGCATTTATGTACATATTTATACAGAATCCTTCAAAAGTTCTCTGCTGCTTTCAAGTACAACAGACCACTAGCAATAAATAAAAAAGCTCTAAAAAACCCTCACCCTATAAAAAAAAAATTGATGCGGGAAAGGTAATGAAATGTTTCCTAAAATGCTGCATCCTACATCAGCCCAAGATTTTCATGTTGCACATTAAAGCTGATTTCCGCCCTGCCCCCCACCCCAAGATCACTCTCTCTTCCTTTACTTAAAATAATAGTGAACAACTGATTCAACATCTGTACTAATCTATATTTACACCAAAATTGCTGAAGGTAAGTTGATTTAAGAATACTCAGTATACCTCTTTATTAAAAGATCTAATTAGATTTTTATCTTAATTCATTGTACCACAACTTGTGGAGGTGGAAGATTAGTACAATTGTTTTTGATAACTCTCACATAGAGATTAGTTTAGGAAGAGAGGTAGAAACTTAATACCAAGTTCAAAAACAAATAATCAAAAATAGACTTAATACAGTTTCGTAATGACACTGATTGTTAGAGACCCCTCCAAATACTACAGGGCTTACTCTTATGATCTTGCCCAGACATTGCCCCAAGCTATGATGTCTTGAGGGCAGAAACAACCTCTAGCAGCATCACACACCGCTTCTCAGTGCAAGACTGCCCGTCTCCCTCCCACAATCCTTATTCAATGTCTAATGGAAACTGAAGCCAAACTGGAAGCTAATAAAAGATATAAGCTTCCCAAATCAATCCCTTGGTGATAAACACAGCAACTGGTATGCATTTACTTTTGTATTCAGTTGTACAACAGGAATGTGTTTAAAACTCATTTACAAAGGATATAAAGTCTTAATGTGCATAGTAATTTCACATTGCATTGTTTTGCACAGAGACTGTTAAAAGCTATTAAGAAGAATAATGCCTTCATGAAAGACAATGAAGACTTTTTTAAAATGAGTGTTGATGCATGTGTCCAGTGCCTTTTTTTTTAAGCCCGGCTACAAAAAAAAAATGCAATAACCTGGACATAGCTTAGCATGATCCAGTTTTGCACCTTTGTTTATTCTATCAGAACACTGACACTCATTCTCCTTCTAACATAACAATTTTCTTCTTTCCAGGTACCCTGTCACCCATTAAAACACAGTAAAACTTCTTGTCAAGGTATAGTAACTCTTCCGCTTTGATTTCTAATAATTTTAATAACTTCAAAAAATTGTTCCGTAAACACAGTTTTTGTATTTAATGAAAGCACTGAGAATTATAGCCAACTGAAATAGATCCTCCTACTCTAATTTGGTTTTCCTTTTTGTGAAAGATAACTAAACATTCTGAATAAGAACCATTTGATCCACTGGGAGAACCTACTTATAGCATTTCAGCATTGGCCATAGCTGGTAGTCATAATGGCTTTCCAGAACACATTAAGAATAAACATCAAAGACTTATAAGAAAACTTCTTCATAAAAAAATGTTATATAACATACATAAACACTTACTGTTACTTCTCTGCTGTAGAATCTATGTTCTCAATGAAAGCATGAAGCTAGAGTTTGAAGTTATTGCCTGTTAAGAAGTCAAAACAACATGAATATGTTAATTTAATATACACTAAACTTTGAATTGCAACAGCTAATAAGAATGTTTTCATACCATAAATAAGAAATATACCCACAATAAGGTTTATGTTTCTTTTTTTCTCATGAATTAAGAATCACAAATGCAGGACAAGTGGAAATTATGTCTTAATAGAGACACTGTCACAGAATGAGCTAAGAAATGCCACCTTGGGACCACAGAAAAAAAATTCAGAAAGTGCACAAACAAAAACCTAATGAAATGAAAAACAAGCTCTAACTCATTCTAGTACTCCAGCCGTAGACACAAATTATTACATTAAGAACATATTCTCTTATTACTTGCAAAGTAAAATTCCAAGAATAGGAGCAAATAATAAAGATATGCATTGGACATAGCTCTGCTTTTTAAAACATTGAAACCAAGGTGATGGTATCTCCAGTTTATCACTTATTCCATTAGTCTTATCAAAGGTATCAGATCTGAGAAAAATTTAAATCTGATCGCATTGCCAATACAGAATACAATCTTACATCTAGAATCAGTGATTAAATAGCACAAATTAGGTTCTCTTACATTGTCATATTCCAATTTTGACATAAAAAGGAGTATCGCTACAGCAGAAAGAAATAAGCAGAAAACCAAAAAAAATACAATTTTTTATCATTCGCTTATCTTACAGGTAATCCTACTTCAATTTTCCCTTCCTTATATAGAAATACCAATTTCTAGTAACTGAAATAGGAAACAACACGAATTGTATTACACATTGACAAAGTCAGGCCTTTAAGATCCATGAAAGTAGTTAAGCCCACAGATAACTGTGTCCTAATACATAAAGTGTCTCTGAATTCTTAACGCGAGTCCTTACATGCTACAGTAATATGAAAAATCCATGTGCCCCCTCAGCTATTGAGATCCTAAAATTATAGGTGCAATATAAAGATGAAAGTTGTCATTCTGGACTAAAATGTTCTTTCAAAGTAAATATGTATTTACACCCTCATTTTCAAGTATTGCTCCACTTTCCCCCTTCCACATGCAAGTTCTAGGATTATTTAACTAGAATTATGTTTTATTTTAAACTCCACCAACATGTTACAGACTTCATATAACATGAAAGCTGAAAGGAGAGACAGTTATCCTGCAACAGAAACATCTTATTTGCACATTTATCAAGAACATAATTGAGATAGAACTCTCCATTTCATCTGGCCTCCAGATCAAAATGGGGAAAAATGTAAATTATATCAGGAGAGCTTTGGATGAAAGACTGCAACGGAGTTTAGACCAGAAGAACTTCGGGCAAGAGTCAGGATAATTGCATGATAAGAAGTAATAAATGAAAGTCAAATTGCTCAGCAATAAAGTAATGAAATTAAAACTTGCATTTTCTTTTAACATATTTTCCACTATGAGAAAACCTAGAAACAGTTTCCAAAGTGAAAGCCCATTTTGCCCATTTCAAATGCTAGGATTACGAGGAATTAGTCTCTTAAAACACAGGAGAAGTGAAGTAATCTTATTTTCTTGTACAAGTTGAAAAACATGTAATATATAACAACTCACATAATAAACAATGTTTTTTCCAGTATTACTCAGGAATATTCATTCAAATCATGCAACTGAAACAATTTAAAGATCACTGTTTCCAGATTTGCTAGGTCATTAAAATAGGAGATATTCTGATACAGGTTGAAATGCCTGAATGCAAGATAAACAGTCTCTGTCTCTCAAAGTTTAGTGTTTGGTTGGGATGTTGGTTGTTTTTTTTCTTTGTTTAATATTCTCATTTAACAGAGTTAATTATTGTTGTGAAGCAAGAACCAGATTTAACTTGACAGGAATTAACAAAGGATAACCTTAGTTCTTTATAATATTAGCATTACCTGTAACAAAATTCTTTGGTTTTTCTCAAGTCTTCCATCGCTAAAGATACATATATATTTATATACATTTTAATTAGCAAGTCTTTATTAACAAAACGAGAACAATAAAGCCTAGAAACTGGGCGTGACCCACTGGTAAAAATAATGTTTTCAGTTTTTGTTTGTTATTCTACTTAAACCTTGGATCCCAAATAAAAGCTTTCTGCTTGAATAGGAGCAGGGTGACATCAAAACTGTGCTAAGCAGACATTAAAAAACATGCTTGGAAATTAAACACTTTGCAGTACCTGGTAAACATCAGTTTACTGCCTTGAACAGGAATATTAATAAGCTACCTTGCAAAGATGCTTATCCCAGAAAAGACACTCAACATTAATCTCAAAACTCAACTTGTTCAAAGTTGATACCTGCGAACATCTCTCCTGCTAACCCAGTGGCAGGGAAAAATGGAGCTCTGCTTACACTCCTG
This sequence comes from Platalea leucorodia, assembly GCF_965183815.1. Taxonomy (NCBI): domain Eukaryota; kingdom Metazoa; phylum Chordata; class Aves; order Pelecaniformes; family Threskiornithidae; genus Platalea; species Platalea leucorodia. The sequence continues at coordinate 48,845,082 of NC_138828.1, read as the reverse complement.
CACTGACAAGCTGCAGACCTGCAGCAGGTGTGAATGCAAAGCAACCATATGACTTTGATATTCAAATATCTTTTACTCTGTTGATTAAGGAAAGCCACTGCTAAAGCTTTCCTTGTTTACCTGTCTCAGTACTCTGGGCCAGTGCACATAGTTACTTGGCTTTTTAGACTGCATTATACACTTGACTATGACATACTGATAGCTGCCTTATTATATCGAATGAAAATAAAAAAGCTCACAGCCAGGAATTCCATAAGCTATATACAGTGACAAACAATATGCAAATCCAACAGACTTTGAAAGCATCCAAGTGGTATCCACCTGGGACTGACTCCATGTGGTATAAGGGCCCAACTACAAGATATAAAGTAGGATTAGAGACATCGAATGTGTCCCATGTTCGTTTACCCCCTCGCACTGAGATAGAGAGAATAGACAATCTTAAAAGTAATACTTAGAATTGCACACAAGGACTAGAAGACACACCACCCACAAGCAGAAGCTCAATCTATTTTGCCTATCAATGAGAAAATGAAGAGAAAAAGAATAGTAACATGAGAAGAGATGGCTCTCTAATCTTCTTAATATGCTTAAAGGATTATTGTCTAGAAATAGAAGCTAAATAAAGGTTAAAAACTGTATCCAACATAACAGGATTAATAACCACTGGAATGATTAATCAAGATATTGAGAAGATTCTCCATCCATCTGGAGCTTACATCAAGACTAGATCTTTTCTCAAAGGTAAGTTTCAGTTCAGTCTCACTGCTAGGACTTCTTGTGGGAGATACTCAAGGTACTCTGTTGAGATAATCACATGGGCCATTTTGTCATTACTTAACACACCTCTGCCAATTAGTGACAAGTGTTACCACATGACAGTTCTGTGTAGAGCTGTGAGAATAAACCCCCAAAGCCCACAACTCTTCACCTGCAATCCATCAGTGTTTAAACTTTCTAAAATTAATAGTACTAACACATTTCCAATTTGCCTTCCTTCATCTCCCAAACCCTTTGCTTAAGCAGCAAGTACATTTCAACTCTTCCATTTTAGTTTCTGTAAGATATGGAAGTTCTGTTTTGCTCTCTGTGGCTGTCAAAGGCCATTTCTGTGCACCTCTGAACACAAGCATATATGTGAAAAAGCCATCAATTGGTCTGAGACCATGTCTGGACTCCTATTTTTCTGCTCATACAGAAAATTTGAGTTCTACACCAAGGGCAGTACTAAATGAACAAGGGCACATTTTTAAGACACTTTATCTTAACATTACTGAACATAGGCACAAATTCTTATCTTACATGTAGGTGAGTGAACTAACTATTTAGCAACCAGAGGAACAAAACTAAGCTTAGCTACAACAAAATGTAGTAAACATGAGGATCTGTACATAGATTATGGAATCATAGGTAAAATTAAATTTTTACATTACATATGCACGATTAAGAAATACGTCTGAGGTTAAAAATACCCAGATCACTCCTGTAAGCTAAATTTTCTAAGCTGTTGTGTTTCAAATATGGGTGGATCATAAGGCTGTAAAGTAAGGTGTTTTTTTTTTTTTACCCCAAAGTAATTGCTAGTTCTTCAAAGCTGACTGTAAGTATTACATTTCTCCTTTCCCCTTTAAGAAAAAAACAATAGAACAGTCAACTCAAAAAAGTTTGTTGCTAGGCCAAGGATATCTGCTCAAAAATCTGTTAAAGTAGAAATCCTCTATTTACTTCTTCATTTGAATTATTTTCCATAAGTTTTATAGATCTTTCTGTTTAAAGAGAAAAGATAGTCATCAGTACATTTTGTTCCTTGAGTGTTTTCTTTCTTTTTTTTGTTTTATTAAATAAGCAGGTGTGGATGGGTATTTTTCTTTTTGGTCAGGTGAAAGGAGAGGTAAAAAGCATAACCAAAAAAATGTATACACAATTGAGATGTGGGCAAGATTTAAAAAAAAAGCCAAATACTTAACTTCAGAGCTAGAATTTGTTCTTTTTATATCAAATCAAAATCTATATTGTATATATCTTACAGTGCAACAAATCTGAATATTTGATCACTATAACTCACTAGCAGTCATAAAGACTACAACAAAAAAAAATTGGTGGAGTTCACATGCAGTTATATGTGTTTTCTCCAAAAACTGAAAGTAAGTTATCATCAACTAAAAAGGCAAACCAAAACACAAAGTTAGAGGCTGATCTGTAAGAATTAAACCTCCAATTTTACAAGCCATATCCTCCAAAATAATTGCTTTTCACAACTAATCGCAATGGAATCTGTGCAACAGAAAACCATGTGAATATTGAAGGCCTGTCTGCTTTGAAGAAAGAAGTTGGAGATCACGTATTCCAAAGCAATTAATTATCACCATATCTAGTTAGTAGTGAGCTATATTTATTCTTTTTGAACCTTTGTATCACAAATGGCTCTTGCACACTTTAATGTGGGATGTAAAGTGCAACGTAAGACTTGCAACTTGCTGGTAGAGATGCAGCAAGGAGCTATTTACTGGCCAGTCAAGTAGAGTTGATGGCATCTCTGTAATAGAAAGATACACACATCTGTAAGAGGCTGAAGCAATGTTTATTTTAATTAAATAGCCAGATTATTTCCAGGACAGAAACCAATATAAAGAGAGGACTTAAACTGAAAGACTGAACCTGTCCATGAGGTTTGGGCTGACTGAAGAGGAAAACTGGCTCAAACCCCTCACTGCCCCTTGTCCAAAAGGGAAAGCAGGACCCCTGGAGATGAGAAAGGACACTTTCAACTACATCAAAACTATTTCTTGATTTGTACATTTTATAAGCTTTGTAACTAACTTACCTATTTGGAATCTGATTAAAAAGCACTCTCATTTTCTCTCAACATGCCTGGAGTTAAACTAATCCCACAACAACCACATGAACAGCAAGACTTTCCTCACCTAAGGCAGCTGTAAATCTGCAGATTACGGCAAGTGAGCCCATTGAGAAGTGTCCTACCCATCAAGCACACCTTCCACTTTAGTTCAAACATAGCAGTGCTACACAGGCCCCATTTCAGCTTTGTATGCTAGGTATAGGGCTGGCACTAAATAAATTGGAGCATTAAGAAGTGTCTGCCAGTGACTGGTAACCATAAAGGGCTGACAGGGCTTAAGATACTAAGGTGCACACAGCACGCTGTTCTGACAGGCTTGAAACACATTAAAAACGTGCTTTAGAAGAAAAGAGTTAACCACAGTATAATCAATTCCTTTCCTCATGTCTGCTGCTGGCAGGAGCTTACCGCAGGCAGCTTGCTAGGTTGCTGGTCAAAAGGTATCAAGCTATTTAACACATTGATCTTAAACTTGTTGATATAAAAACATACACACAAATCATGCAGAATAAGCATATCATGCAGAATAAGCATAAGTACATTCATATCAATTCAAAGTTGCTAATCAATGGTTTATTAAATCACTTAACAAAAACTTAAGAGATATTTAATACATTTGGAAGAACCCTTTCAGAACAATTGTATGAACACACTTAAGAATAAAGGCAGAAAAAATACTGCTTTAAGGAACAATTTAAGCATGAACTAAATCTAAAAAGCAGTAATAAAAGCACACAGAGTCAGCAAAAGAGTTCTATAGAAATCAGTTTTTATATGGTGAATCATAAAGAGGTGAAAGTTTTTTATTATGCATAGGCAATTTATCACATTTATATGAGCACAGGTATGTCCCTACGTGATAGGACACTGAAAGGAAAAATTCATTATTTCTGACTCAATACAGGCCCCACTTGTGCTTCAGTTATATTTTACATCTACTCATTCAGTACAGTCCCTCAGTCATAGTTATTTCATTCACAAAAGCTCAAACACAGGGACAGTGAGAAGCTGAACTGACTAGGTAAAAATGTCTTGTATATTTTTGAAAATATGCACATTGGTAAATGGAAGCAACTAAATATGAATAAACAAAACCAAGAAAATATGACAGAGGAACATAATTTTTGAAGCCAAACTTCATCTAGAAGAGGGCTTGGAACCACAAGCACATCCTCAGTACAACAGAATACTGCAGAGAAATGCACCTCCTGGAGGTTACCAACTCCAAAGTTATATATTAGCATAGAAATCTCAGTATAGATCTGCACCTGTCCTACACTTCAGGGCCAAGGCTTACATTACGGTATACCCATCATATCAGTAAGGCAGATGCATTATCATTATGCACTATAATCATACTGCACTGCACAGAATCATTGAGATGCAGGAACTCAGGCCAGCATGGATCACATGCACATGCTACCTTCCATTGAATGGTGTCAACATATCCTTACCCTGTGTTGGGAATTTTTTTTGCTTTGTTTTTAGAACCTGGTACAAATAACATCTTGAAGCCACCTGTACCAGTAAACATATGATAACCACAGCACACTGCACCCCTGCTTTTTTTTTTTTCTCCTCCCTCTGCCCTAAATCATATCTGCTTCTTATTCATCTGCTATTGAGAGTACATGACCTACAGTCAGGACTAAGTTTATTGCTTATTTTTCCTAGGTTTTCACATTTCCAACAGCACTCCTTTCCCAGAGGGAGAAAAAGAGCCCTTAGAGGACAGCAAGACTTCAAGGATTGTAAATGAAAAGAACCTGTTCAGTCCTAAAGTAAGCAGCCACTAAAGTGCAATAGATGTGTTAAAAAACCCACCACTACTTTAAAAAAAAAAGCTTTAAAGTATTGATGATTAAATAAATAATAATTCTGAAAAAAAGTTTCTACTGTATAGGTCAGATCTATAGTGTGTCATTTAAAATAGGGTTACAAGAAGCAGTATTATGGTTAGCGATAATTAGCAGAAAATTGGAGTGAGAAGAAGAAAGTTCATCTTTTAAAAGCATCAAAAAAGAATATATAAAGAAATTTCTCTTTCACTTCTCATGCATCTGACATTTCCAAGTGTCCCTACGCCTTTGGAAAGTTGATTTTGATTTCTTTTTTTTTTTTTTTTTTTTTTTTTTTTAAAAGAGTCTGAAACAAGCTTTCCTATAAGGAAGGACTAATTAGACTGACCCAGCTTTCTATGGTTGCCAGTTGTTTTTAATAACTTCTAAAATCATAGACCTAACAGTGATTTGATATTTACTCTAATTTTGTCACTGAAGCTGCCTTTAAAAAAATCCTATTTACTGTTAGCTTTCTAATTCACACTCTCTCAGGTGTTTCCCATAGTTCAGCTTCCCTCCCCTCCACCAGACAAATATTTGTTGGCCAAGTGGCCTTCACCAGACTGAGGCATCAGCTTATTCTACAGTTTCCATACAGACACCTGCAGTTAGGAATTGTGCCCACCAAAAATCACTTCAGGTTAAAAATACTAGTTTCTTGCAAGCTTTTACACAGATGTCTTCACTTAGGCTTGACTATGTTGTGAACCAGCCTATCTTTATCTTTAACATTTCGTACATAACTGAATTACAAGTGAGTCACAGGAGAAAACATGGTTTGGTAATTTGTTTTAGCAAGTACAACCGGTTTGCTAGTAATTAGAGGAAAGACCTTTAGAAGGGAACTGGCAAAGTGTTTAGTTCTTTTTCTTCTTACCTTAACAAACTCTCCTTGAGAGATATGTAATGAGAACAGAATGAGATAAAAGAACAAGATGAGATGTGGGAAAACAGGTCTAGAAAGAAAATGACACAAAGAGGGAATTGGAAGGAGAGCTAGAAGGAAAAGTGAATGGTAATAAGACAATGTGCTCAAGGAGGAAAACATCAAAAAAGTATGACAACTAAAAAATTTAGGGGAAAGAACGAGCTAAGGAACAGGATAGAAGAGGGACTAGATCAGACTTCAGCTGGAAAGAATGGCAAATGTAACAGGGCACAGCATAGTGCAGCGCAAGAACAAAAGAAATCATGCTAGGAATAGTACTTGAAGAAGCAAGCAACAGCACCAAGGCTCCTCGTGCTTCATCTACTTGTTAAGGTGTAGAGCTCACTACACCAGGAGAAGGGAACCCTGTTCCACAGAGCTGCTCAGCCTAGGGAGGACTCCTGTAACATCGCTCATTCACAGCTATGTTTATAAATTCAAGAATACTGCACAGAGTAGGTCAGCACAAGGTACAGAAACATGGCCTTTAACCTTTAGTTCTTGTAGCCAACCCAGCAGCATATTTACCTCTGGTAGCTCTTTTATAGTTACCTTGCTATTCTCGAGACATTTGTTAGCTTACCAGAATGGGCTTGCAAAGAAGTTACTAGAATATGGAAGAAAGCAGGACATCTTCACAGCACCTCACCTTCATCCCCCCACTGACTTCTCTTCTTTGCCATGCCTAATATTTCAGTGCAAATCTCATCACCTGCTTCACTCTGAGCACAGTAAGAAGCTCTTAAGACTGCTCCTGTCCTGAGCCATTTCTATTTGGTGTGCCTCACTTGGCAGCATACTCATCTTTCTGTCTAGATCGCCTACAGTTTTGATAGGCAATATCGTCCTCTCTGGCAGGACTAATGGGGGGACACAAGGTAAAGTGAGGATGCAAACCTTCCTCTAGGATTCTCCAGGTTCTCTAAACTTTTGTTTTGTAAAGCTTAGATAGGACCACTTACTTCACTCCAGTTCGTTAATCATAGTATCAGCTACTTTTTTCATGCAGAGTTTAAGACTGTTTTCAAGCAATTGGGTTTATCACCCAGGTCCACACCTACCTAGTTCCAGAATCAGCCAGGCTCTCTTTGGTCTTCCACTCCACACATTGCAAATGTTCTGACATGCCATCTTCTGCTCAGCCACAAGGCACACAGCCTTGTTGGTTTTTGCTGACTTTACAGGAGGAACACCTAGGCTTGTTGAGGTTTCTCCCCTCAGTTGCAAATATCTACTCTTATTGCTTCTTCATTAGCAGACTATGGCACCATCTACATCTGTCTTTGAATCCTTTTTCCAAATTTCTCTAATTCTTCTTCTCTGTGAGTTCACCTTCTTCTCCATTTTGCAGCCATCTCCACAAATTATCAGTAGTCTATAACTCATCATCTGGTTTCCTAGAAAAGGCTAGCACTTCGCTACATTTGCTTTCAGGATATAGAAAATTTCATTATAAAAAAAAAAAAAAAAAAACAACCCCCAAAACATTCTCTAAAGTCAAATAGCCTTATTCTTCTAGCTAATAAAGGCAACAAGCCCCAGAAATAACATGCTTTCCTCAAAGCAAGCCCTCAGTGATCTCCCAAGGTGTGCTGGGAAATGATCTTCCCAGGTGTGCTCAATCAGCCTTGACAGGTATCACCTGCTTGCTCTCCCGCTCTTTTCTTTGTCTTGCATTTGCTCCTCTTTCCCTGCTCCAAACTTCCCAGCTTGGCCAGTAATGAAACACACCTGCCTGACCCAACCTCCCCTTTGCTGAAATGCCACACCACCTGCTCAGGTGCAATGGTTTTGAGACTCTGTGAACATGAAAAAACCCACCCCACGAAAAAATTAAAGCAAGATTTTACACTAGATTTGCTTTGCAAGGCCTTAAAATAGAAAATATGTTGTTACTGTGATAATAAGCATTTTAATATTGTGAGCCTGTTTTTGGTAGCACTATAATAGTTTTCCTAACCTACTGGGAAAGGTACTCTTAGGGGGATCAGCTGCACAGCATAGCTAGCAGAAGCAGCTGCAGAGCTTGCTTCTGCAGTTAACAGGATGTTATTAGAGAGTGGTTTTTGCTCTGAGGTACCACTAACTATAAATCTTGAACAATGCTCTGGAACATCCTTTTTGCCCAAACTTCCACTTTTTTCTCCTTTTTTTTCTTCTCATGTCTTTTTCTTCTTACCTCTTTTAGTTACTTTCTAAATTCTCTTTTCGTCATGGTTTTTTTTAGTTTTTTTCCTGTATGTATTACTTAACCTAAAACTATTTATAAAATAAAAAAGGAACCAAAAATACAGTATATTCAAATCATTACTCTTCATGATTCCTTTAGTTTTAGCAACCCTTTTTTCACCTGGGTATTTACACTGTCAAGCTCTTAGTATCTTGTTATATAGCAGGCTAGAGCCCTGATCTTCACTGGAGTGCAATAGCAGCAGAATTATAATAATAAATAGATATGTGCTATCTCTTTTCTGCAGTTATTTAACACAATTACCAGAGCAATACCATTACATGTCTATCTCCAGATGCTTTTCTGAGAAAATGGAAACAATAATGTGAAGCATGGCTTATCATTAAACAAAGTGAAAATATATTGTTGGGAAAGAATTACAGTAATGTCAGGGTAAGTTGCAGCATAGCTCACCACATACATACGTTAAAAAGATAATTTCTTTTACTTCAGATATAGGAAGGCTGTGGTTTCAGACGATTACTGGAGTTATCAATAGGGGAATTAGGAGAACTTTGATGTATAGACAACACTAAGGAAGTGCGTTCAGTAACATGGAAAGCTGCTTATGATGTAAGGTTTGAGTTGTTTTAGATTATTTATGCACATAAACTCCCTTCAAGAATACATATTTGTTCATGTAAACATACTATTCTCTTGGAAATTACAGCAACTGACTGACTTCTATTCATATTTTCCTAAAACAAAGTTCCACTTTGAAAAAAATTCAAACCCATAAACTTTTAACTACCTTTTTTAATTGTTAGGAAAGAAATGAAAAAAAGGAAAAAAATGCTAAGGGTTTGCTTCCTTGACAATGTCCCATATGCAACTGTGTCCAGCTTTCCTTTTCCTGAAGTATTCAGAGAAAGTGGATTCCTACTTTTTCCTCACTCAGAGCTCCAAAGTAAAATGAAAAATATTTTCTACAAATTGCTTGGGTTCAGAATTTATTCAAGCTTTAATCTTGATGAAAAGAACTATAATTGCAAATGTCAGTATGATACAAAAAATCAGTTCGAATGGTTTTACATTTTGTAAAGTAGTTATCTTACTGATCAAATAGTTCTGACTAATCACGGGAAGCTTTTTGTCTTTGTAGGTAATAGTGATAGCAAGGATAGACATTCATAAAATATATGCCAAAAATATTTAACCTGAACAGGGAAATGTGTTTGAACAGAAAAAAATGAGGAAAAGACAATTCTAAGTATCTCTAGATACATGATGCTTACATGTGTAACTGCTACCAGTTCTCCTTTTTCCTTATTTTGTGTCCTCAGCTTTTGTATCTGCACACTGGCATTGACACACTACTAGACAGAGGTTTAAATTGGTTATCACATAATCTACGCTTATTCCTTTGATCATGTCCAGCTCTGCTTACTTGACTACATTATGCATTTCCTAGGAAATTAATCTTACCTAACTTTATAATATTCCATTACAATCAGAAAATTCAACTTAGGTTGCTCTTCCAAACAGATTTAATGAAAAAAATCTCTGCATATGTTTTCTAAAGTAGTTTATATGAGCATTTCTTAATATCGGTTCCAGTAAGTGTTTGCTTTTTGTTACATAAGATACAATATTTCATCTTACGTACTCTGACCATTGGTAGTGAAGAAGGGTCAGGTCTGTACCATTTATCTTTTTGCGTATCTGTAGTGTTTTCTAGGATTTTTATAGTTTCTATATACTACTCCCAAAAGACCTATTTTAAAACCCCTACGGTTGTACAAACAGTAGGAATTTACCTTTGAAAATTAAACACCGCTAGTAAAACGGTTTACATTCAATGAATACAGGATACTGAAGATTATTTTTTAATGCTTGAGATTAGATTAGTGATTGCAACTATAGTAACATAACTTCCTACATCTATCACAAAAATCTCCCTTTACAGTGAATGTCAGTGACAATTAATAGAAGTTTACAGACTGAATAAGTATTACTACTAAGCTCTTAATACACATTCAGAGATGTGCTACACTTAATATTTTCTGAGATTGAAGAGAGTTTTAAAAATGGCTTAATTGTCTACCATTGCCATTAATACCCACTATGCAATCATATTCTGATCAGAAATTAAATAATACTAGTTGAGGGCTTTGTTTATAAAGAAAAATGAAGAATCAATTCCAGGGACTTTGCTCGTATTATATGGAAATACTCTCTATTTGCATTCTTACCAACTTCTCTTCCATATCTTAAAAATAATAATTTTACTTTTAAAAAGCAGTATGTAATTTCTGTATTAGAGACAGATTGAAAAGAGAGAAAATGGAAAAAAATACTTGGGTAAGCAAGTGAACAATTCATGAAGTGATCATTGTAATGAGAAAATTTCAAGACACAGTGCTCAGTTTTAATAAATAAAAAGATGCCAAAGATGTTAGTTCTAACACCTGACCTTTAGGAAAGTACTTTGCAATGTTTGCCCATTTAACATGATTTGAAATTATATTGTATGCTTTGGAGGTGCTTTGGAGGTAATTAGTGAAGTAAGTAATGCAAAGGTCATTTTCTTAAATGCTGTACTTGCATTTATTCAAAAGGTAAACAATTCTTTTTAAATTCTGCAAATTAAAACTGCCTTTGACAAAGCTATATAAGCTTTTCTGCAAAAATGTATTTTTTCAGATTCAGAAGAATGATTTTTGTATTAAACTAAGTATTCCTTTTGCTCTCTCAGTTTTTTCCCCTCATATTTGTCCTTCAGTAATTTCTACAGAAATACTAGCAAATCTTGGGAGAAAAGTATGAACAAATATTGCTGCTGTCTTTTATTGGAAAAAAATCTGGTGAAAAGCATGATTTCATATAAGAAATTTTTTTAAACAATACTTAACATAGTCTCTATTGTTTGGTGTAAGTTGTTCAGAGTAATGTAGGCTAAGTGTTCCCTTGCTTGAATTCCTCCTCTAAACCAGATGGCACTATTTTACTTCACAGCCATAACCTTTTGAATTAAGCAGCTTTGTTCAAGGCACTCTATTTATCATGCCCAGAGGGTACGAAAAGCTAGATCAAATGCATTCTACTTCTTTATTTTTAAATGCCTTAATTATTAACTTGAAAGGAACTTTTATGTTCAAAGACTCTGAAAGTTTGTAAGGAGCCTTTCTAGTGAACATCAGCTTCTTAAAAATGGAGGTCATGTCTGGAGAGTCATTCAATTTACGTATCTAATCCTGGATTCAGACACAACATGTCAACTAACTGCTTCCACATCAGTAGGTTGGAAGGTACCTGGCCCATTAGTATTGTCAAAGAACAGAACGGGTCCTGGTAAACTAAACAAAATTGCTCCTTTACTCATCATGTGGACTGAAATGCCCATGCTCAGAAGCATGAATTTATACCAAGATGCAGCAGCAGTGGATTAATCTGGTGAAAGGCAGGTTAAGAGGCTGTTCCTTACCGTATTCTATCTGAAACATATTGACTAGTGGTTTAAGTTATCCTCTTTGACCTTCGCACTAAAACGGACTGTATGCGCTCATTGTCAGTTATAACCCAAAAGGTGTCCTTACCAGATGTCATACGTATGAATGGTCATTTAATCTCAGGGCTTGTGTATGGCTACACCTCTTCAGAAGATTTAGTCTGTGAATCCTTATCAAGGATTAGGGAATCTGACATATGGATGCTGTGCAAATGTGGTCACTAGTACAGGATTAGAACCATACTAAAAAGAATTGGTTTTGTGCTCATTGAATTTCTTCTTTAGGACTACACCAAAATATTCTGCAGAGTTTCCAAGGATATCTTCAAAATTTCCAAATCTTCCAAATTAATCATTCTAAGAGGAGTCAACATAAATTATTTCCTTTTAAATGTGAAAGATGTATTTAGGATAGGTACCAAGAAGACAGCTGTATGATCAGGAGCTTTGACCAACCTGATCTAATGAAAGATGGTCTTTAAAAGGTCCCTTCCAACCCTAACTATTCTATGATTCTATGATAGCGAAAAAAAGCAATTCTTCTAACATGCTGAGTGTGAAAATGGGGGATATGTCTCCCATATCCTACCGTTGTATTTGTTAAAAAAATACTACTATACTAAAAAAAAAATTACTATCCCTCATTGCCCAAATTGTATGGAAGTGGTCCTTTAAAAAATAACCACAGAGTAAGGGTGAGTCCATCTGCTTGGTAATAAGTCTAGTGTCCTCTTAAGTCTGCTTCCTCTATTAAGGCTTCCTCCTAAGTAGTGCAGCTTAGGTTCATGGATATTCAGTGCTTTTACAAAAGCAAACCAACACCAGTCTTCTTGTATGCTTGTATGCTCAGTGCATGATAAAGCAATGTAAAACGCAACGAGTCTGCTGAAATGACTCAACAAAGAAAACAGAAAATTAATTTTGACTTAGTACAAATAAACAAAATCTTTTACTGTCCAGAAGTGCTTATCCATACCCATCAAAGCTCAGTTAACATCTTATATTTATTCCCCAAAGGTTAATACATACTAGCTGTCTCCTAGTGCTTCTTCAGAACATTCCTATGCTGACAGTAGGATCCAAAGTCTTGCTCAGGACTCAGAGACCTGGTAAGTACAGGCTATGTCTACACTGATCAATGCATTTGCCCCAGTAGAGTGATACAACTTGGCCCATGTCCATATTGCTAAAGGTTAGTTCTCTAAAGCAGCCTGGTACATCCACATAATACAGTGCCTGACCAAGCTGTGGTGGTGGTGGTGGTGGAGGCCCTGTGTGCACCCTGTGGTGCACTATGGACCTAAGACATAATAATTATCCTTTTTTGTTCACTTTTTCAGTTCAGTATGCCTGAAGAGTGTAAAGGCAGCACTGCAATCGAGTGTTATTTCAGTAACATAAAACACAGGACTGAATAGAGCAATGGGCTCTGCGGTGGCTTCCTTGCAATAGATGCCATTAAACCTGTCCCGGAGTGGGTAAATCAGTCATGCTACTGGCTGAATCCTCTCCCTTGTGTAAATCTATACATACCCAAGCTTCTTTGACTTGATAAAGTACTGTTCCTATGCATATCCACTTTAGCGTGAGGATGTTTTCCAGGCAGGGAGTGTTTTCTGTAACCAGGCAAACTCTGACCAGGGTTCAGGCCTCTTATGAGCTACAGGTTACATTCTTCTGTGCACAAACAAAAAAACTTGTGAATACATGGTCCTGCTCTTTATCTTGTTTGCTTTTGTTATTTTTTTGTGGTTTTTTTTTTAATCTTTCTGAAAGTGCCTATCTTTTCATCTCACATACAGAAGCAACTAAGGGAAACAAGCCTCCTATCCTAGGCATGTGAGTTAACATCCACAGATACAGTGAAAATATTCCCGTTCATCTCTGATTATTCAGCCTTTTCCTTTCAGTTTGGTAGTAGATCTTTCCATCAAAGCTTAGAACTGGACTGGGATAGAGCATTTCAGTTCAAATAGATCAATCACTCTAAAGGATGATGTATAAAATCTATTAGGAAAATAAAAGCGAAAAGAACAAAAAGACCACAATTACCATCACAAAAGAAATCAAGGGAGAAACTGGTATTTAACTAACTCATTTAGTTTATTCCTACTATACTACGTTTTCTAAACAAAGGATGTAGATATTCTCCTCTGGATTTTGAGTACAAACTTTGCTCTGTGCCAATGATCACTTTGGGAAAAAAACAAAAAAATCATATTTTTCCTGATGTACCAGCAAACTCTCAGATTTAAAGTTCTTGCTAGGAAGTGCTCAGAATGCAAAAATATTTTCATTATCTTTCTTATTTAAGAATGACTGGTGGGAAATTACAGACTTGCATGTCCACGAATTTACCAATAAATTTATTTCTGATCCTCTGAAGAAGCTGAGATAATTTTTTGCCTTTTCAAAAGCAATATACAAATAGCGGTGCATGTGTTTACACATTCATTTAGAAACACATATGCATAACACATGCACACACCTTTGAATGTTTCTATTTCCTTAATTTTCCAAGGGCTTTGGGACACACAGAAATGAAAAGGCACCTTTTCATCTGATAATCACGTCTGTGACCTCACAAGTTGTGCTTCTTTCTTTCTTACATGAGGTACCACATGAAAGAAAATAGGAAATGTATGCAAAAGTGGAAGGGAAAGAGATAACAAAAGAGAATAATGAGAAGCAGAAAAATAAAACAGCAAGGATGGTAAAGAAGAGAACAAATCTAGGAAGAAAAGAGAATAAGAAACAGAAATAAAAGCAGAGATACATAAGATAGGAAATGAAGTAAAAGCCAATTAAGAATCAACTAGAAAAAACTGAGAATGGATTAAGTAATACAAAGTATGAGAATAAAATACAAACCTATAAAACAGGAATGGTGAGTGGCAGGAATTAGCCTAAAAAAAATTTGTAGAACCAAAAATGAAGAGAGAATATGCCCGTATTTTTGAAGTATGATTAGAAGAAGTAAAATCAGGACAACTTCACTGCGGCCTATCTCGGAAAGAATTGCCAGAAATCTTTTGGTGCTTCCATCCCTAACATTCAGTTATTCTCCTTTGATAGTTTTCCACAAATTGAACAGATGATACAGTATTTCAAAAGCCAATAAAGTGCTATATGGCCAGAAATAAGCTATCTTAACTAGTGCAGGAAATGCTGGAGCAATTACGATAATGACTCATCATTAAAATTATTCTTCTTTTCTAAAGTGGTCATAGCTGCAAACAGCTTATGATTATCCGAAAGTAGCCAGTCTTCAAAAGAAAGGGCAAAAGTATTTTTGTTTAAGAAGTCAATTGAATGCTCATTGTGCCTTTTACCATCACCCTTTTCCTACCTCAGAAGGGTTATTTCCTCCTTTGTCACCTCATTTATATTCCACGGTATAAGGTTCATTGATTACAATAAGCAGAAAAACTTACAATGAAGTGAATTATAAGTTTTATTCACAAAGGCCTCTAGACTTGTAGTAAAAGTTGCAGATAATATCCCTAAGGCTTCTGAGATACAGCATGGCAGAAAATTGCTTCATATTGCTTAATTTGGAAACATTAACATAATGGAAGACAATCAATAGGCTCTAATAATTACAGCAAAACCACACAATTCCCACAAGTAAACATGTGCTTTATGTGGTATACAAATTGCTATCCTGTAAAATGCATAATTACATTCTCTGTAAAGCAATTCATCAGAAAACACAACTATGTTGTTATGCTCTTGAGGGTATTTCAAAACTTCATTCCGTAATACCAGCAGTATCAGTTAAAACAAGGTCTAAGAGCAAACAATAGCAAGCAGGAGCCGTGACAGTTCCCTCTTCAGGTATCTGAATACAATAAACAAACATCACAGGAACAGAATTCCTAAACCCTGTTCTATCTGTAACTAACAGAAAAAGAAAAAACAATTTTAGAGGGAATGCTTGGGCTTTGCAATGGGAGGAATTCCCTCCGCACTCAGCGCTGATGGATGGCTTGCGGAGACATCTCCCGAGTGAAGGAGGGAAGATGGTTCCTTGTGCCATTAAAAACCATTGAAAGATCTAGAAATACCTTTCTGGGAACAAGCTTACAGTGTCAGAGATGAGTAATAAATGATCCAGCTTTTTTCTCTCAATCTAAAATCTTTGCTTCTCCCATATTCTTCTCACAGGCACTGAGGACACTCTTAGTGGTTTTATGTACTATGAACTTTTACTTTATTATAAAAATACTGCTGGAACAGTCTAGCGACAATAAAAAGACTTACTCAGTGCAATACCCTTAATTTTGATGAATTGCAGTTCATGAAAAGTTACAATGTAGCTAAAAATAGAGTGCTGTGTTTTATCCTTAATATGTGAGCTGAATGCAGAAGCACTTCTGTGCTTAAATGCTGTGCACAAGCCTGACTAGATTCAGGGCATATTAAGAGATGAGATACAGGAAAAGAATTGGGATTTTGGCTTACAAGTGCATACCGCAGAATTGTTTCTTCCAGGCTGGGATGAAACCCTCTAAATGCATGAGACTACACACAGGTTAAGTATTTTTGTATAACCAGGACCCATGTATCCAAGTTGCAGGCTTTCTCCCAGCTTATAATGTAGCTGCTAATAGTGTTGATCTGTGATTTGGTCAGTCATTTGCCTTATTGGCAGAAGTCCTGTGTGGTCTATACTCTGTCAGCTGTCACAACATAATTAGTTTTACAGATGCTAAATAGTCCTTCTTTAAAGTACATATAAGTTAAAGTACAAACAAATATGTATTACACCTGATTTAGGAGAGCAAATCTGAGGTTGAAAATGGCAAAAATTTCCCAATATTACAACTAATCACACAGTTTTGCTGCGGTCACTTTCCTGCTACATTTTTCTACAGCTTACAATTATTTGATCTGATAACAACTTTGTTCAGGATACCCTGGTCTGCAGTAAGTGCTGTCTTGACCTCAGCTAACATATATGCACGTCGACTACCTGAATCCTAGCAACTTCCTAACCTTTACGTTCTCAGCTTTGCAATTGTAAAATCACATAAAAATAAATAATGTGCTCATTATTGAACAAGGAAGATAAGGAAATGCCCTAGAAATGTAACCTTTTGACTATACTTAACCCCTACTGATTACAAAGAAGACTGGAACCTTTAGATTTGCATCCCTGCCTGCTGCTATTTGAACTAACATATTAATTTAAAACTGCAAAGAATTTTTTTTTTTTTTTTTTAACATGAACCAATCACGAATGGCGGAGGAAACACAATTATACCAGAAATTATGAAACTAGTGGGGATCTTGGATTTGGTTCCTACACAGGCAATGGTCTTTAAGAGTTACAGACTATCTGTTTCTCAAAAATCCAGTCCATGGGCCCTGCCTGATACCTATTTCTGCTCTACTCTGGGTTCTTTGCTTCATGTTTTCTTTACCCAACCCCAGCTACTTCTCCACTGCTTCCTGTCTCTGTTCCTCCCCTCCATGCTTCTCTTTCCTACCCTCATTCATCTTCTAGTGTGCTAATGGTGCTCTTCTGCCCCTTTCCTGCCCAAGTTTTCTATTCTCTGCTGTCCCTTATGCCTTTCCTGTTCTTCCTCTCTGCCCTTTTACCATTTCCCCAGCTTTTTTTTCCTGTTACTTCTTTCTGCTCTTGTTCTCTTTGTGCTTCTTACTGAACTCCCTGCCTTTTATCTCCAGTTCTCCTCCTTTACTCTCTTTACATCACAGTGTTGCTAGGAGAAACTTCAGGTCTTGCTAAGCCCATGTCACTCTAGAAACACAGCATACAAAAGTTACCGTGCTGAAGCTATGAAGAACCGAAACACAACCAGGACACATTAATTTCAGCAATGATCAAACTGAAACAAAGTTGTATTGTACATATGTATACAATGATCTTTTCCAAACTGTAATGAATTTGGAAATTTTTACGAAGTTGCGAACCACAAGGGCATTAGCATGAGGAAACTTGTCAAAAATTAAGCCACTGCTCCAAAACATTCTGGCATGAAGCTTACCGGGACATAGCTATGTGTTTTAACAGAGAAACTTTATTTTCTCCCACTGCAGAACATTTTAATTAAAAGAAAAAAAAAAAAAAAACCAATCTTAAGAAAGACATTGCAATTGGAAAATGTAATCCCAAGTAGTTCAAGTTTGACAAGCCTTGGACAGAATGGTTTTGACAAGGAAAATAGTTATATAACCATAAATATACTTAACATCTCAAATCATAATAAGCAAATGCAAACTTACTTGTTAACAAACTTTACGTTCATCGAAGTCCAGCTAAATGGTGCAGCACATTCAGGTACAATCATGATGACAAGAGAAGATGAGAACTAGCTAGTGGAAGACAGACAGCAGTTCTTACCTCAAAAATGGGTGAGGACAAGCCACCATCCAGTGTTTACCCGGTGCTTAACCTGTTCTAGTATGGTACACTGCTTAAGATTTCACAAAGGTTGGGCATGGGCAGAGATATGCCTAATGTTCCGTTTGTACGTCTTTTCTGATAGAATTTAACTGATAGATCATAGGAATTTAACTGATTCTGATTGTAGTACCTTTTTTCCTCTTCTCACTGTCTTTCCTCACTACCCAATTTATCTCTCTAAAACTATAATAATAACAACAACAACAACCACCACCAATAATACTTAGCTTTTACACACCCTGCTGTTCTTACTGTGGTGAAATTCCATTTGAACTCAATGGGAGTTTTGTCTGAGCAAGCACTACAGGATTCTCTCCTTGATTTATAAAGAACAATTCACCACGGCATCTAGCTGCTATTTCGAAAAATTAAAAATAGATTACACAAAGCTACTCACAATGAATGCTATTTAACAGACGACCATTATCACTAAGAATATATTGGTAATCTTGGAGCTGGTGGCAGCAGGAGCATTTGATTTTTCTATTTTTATGATTAACCTCAGTAGGGAATATTTTGCCTTTTTTCCTGGCTATGTCTATTTTACAGACTCCTCATAAGTTAACACGACCATTATTGAAGAGTGATCTCTATAGGTTTATTCTTCAAAGCACAGTAAAACTTAATTTAATCACAGCTTCAAAATATCATACAATAAAACTAATTTAATTACACTTAGCAATGACCACTAGTCTCATTAAAATGCTAATGAGGCTTATAATTATTAAATTGCTTAATGATTGTTAATAGAAATAAATGACAAAATAAAGCTTAAGCAGAAAGTTGGAATGCCCTCAGGTAATTTCTCTTAGTGGCAGTTTCACGTGATATATTTCTTTGCAGTATTCAGAAAAACAAGGCAGATGATTAAAGTTTGAGGTAAGAAGATATAAAAAAGAAGAATGCAGTTGGACATGTAGCCAATCCATTGTCTCCTCTTGAAATATTTAAATATAGCTGATATAAACTTTCCTTTTCCAGAATATTTTAGAATATTTGTTTTCATATCATGTGCCAAATATGGAAAAATTGAATATATATCTAAAACTCGCAAAGAAATCTAATTCACAAGAAATATTTTTCTGACACTATTTGTAAAGTAGTGTCATAATATTAGCATCTGTATGTAAACCACCATAACGGAGGATAAAAATGGGACCTGTAAACACTCAGAGACAGAGCTAAAGATTACTCTGTAATATTTAAAAAAAATCTAATGGATACGGGTACTGATTGTACGATCCATTCCCATGGGCAGAAGGAAAAGGAATTCAGCCACCGAGTTACGAGAAAAAGTGAGCTATAATCTTTGTGTCTTCCTTATATCTAGTAATATGTATAGGAAAATCACAAAGCATGCTGGTTTTTCAAGGTAAAATATTAATGGAGATGAACTGACTTTGACAAAACTTACGTTAGGGTATAAAGTGAGAAGATTGGATGTTTTGGAAATGAGAAATATTTGACTCAAATCAAAAGCATACACAACTTGCAACATATTCAAAAGATGTTGTTCACGTCCTAAAATGAATACACATTTCAAAACCTCAAAAAGCAGCTGTTGTCATTTGTCCAAATGTAAAGCAGGCTCCCCTGTTCCCACATTTTGACAGTTATTCTGTGGCTCCAGGAGTGTCAGGCAGAGAGCAATGTGAGCAGCTCCAGCTCAGAAACAGACAGTAGCGCTGAGCTTGACTGCAGTAGCTCACTCTGTTAGTGGTGAGGAATTCCCTGAGCTCTTATTAAGGGGAGTTTCAGAGCCAGCAGGCAGCCAGGGAACTTCTCCAGGAAGCTTATGAATAGTGACAAGGAAGGAAAAGCAAAGGACCAAAGCAAATGAAAGCCAGGCAACCTTGGCTGCTTTTTGGGTCTTCTAAGGTGACTACACTGATAAAAATGCCCACTGAATGGCTTCTTTAATCCTCCAGTAGGATATATTTGGGTCCTCAGGACATAATGTTAAGTTAGAGCATATTCCAAACATGCACATTATTCACAACTAAAAAAGAAAGTGGAAGGCATAGCCTTGCCAGACAGAATCAACCATTGGCACTGGAATGGTCGGCACTTGACTTTTCCACCAATGAGGCCTCATTAAAGAGAAACAAAACCTTTCACAGTCTCAGAAAATAAGTCTCCCTCCTCTTCAAGACCACCTTGCATAAGATCGATGCATATATCATTTCTTCATTCCTATAAAACACTGCTTCTTGTTGAAGTACATTCAGTCATCCTTCTAATCAAGAGAACATTGTCACACATCAGCACCTCATCAAAGGGGAGAAAAAGTTATAAAATCAAAGTCTCCGTACCAGTAGAAAACTGAGTAAAAGTAATATGCATTAATTTAGCAATCTAAATCGGCAGTTGTTAAGAAAAACTCTCACTTTGGGAGACCAATAAACTTAGAATTCATAATTCTAAACTGTTCTACCCTGTTCTCCAATCTGTTACTTTTTCTTCATCAACCGTAACACTTCCTGGGTCAAAGTCCACTTGACTTCAAAATAGAACACTGAATGTCATTTTAATCTCAGAGGTGAATGTAGTCACTTTGCATACGCCTTGGCATATGCCTTTCCCGTATTATATTTTTGAAATACTGAAAAATAAATGTTTCTGGGTACGTGCCTAGTCAGGCACTGCCAGAATCCATTTTGAGTATGCTAGAATCCAAACAGAGTTTAAGTGATTCTTTTGGGGAAAAGTATTAGTTAATGAAGACTTTTCCAGGATATCCTACTGGAGGGGGAATAATTCACTCACTAACTTTATTCATTTATAGCAGACAGCAACTGGAATTTCTGTGCTCTCCCTTTAGCAATTCATCTGCAGAGAAAATTCATAAACATAGATTTATTCATTTGGCTAGAGGTTATCAGTAGCTTTCAGATATTTGGAGTTTTGCTCCTCAAGGCAAATGCTAAAGAACAGTTTGGGGCACATCCTGAATAGTACATTGCCGTAAAATTAAATAAACATGCTTTAGCTAGTCATATTTAGGCAGCTGCCCAAATGAAAACTAAAGCTTTGACAAGTAAAAATTTCTGTCTGGTTCACAACAGAATGGAGGAATTAGACAAGATATAGGGTTTCTCTTTTGTTAAGTTTGTGAAGTTAATGTGTTATTTCATGTAGTTTCTGAAACTGGAAAAAATGGAGAAGAAAAAGTGATTTCCCAGTTGGCTGTAAAAAAAATGAAACAGCATCACTGAAATAATATGGGAGGATTGGGAATGGATAATCATGAAATCTATGGGAAGAAGAAGGAAGGAGAGGAATCAGTGTGAAGACAGGACTGTGGTAAAAATTTCACTTATGGTACAATAGACAAATAGAAATGTTGATACCTAAGATGTCCTCACTTGTGGAGAATCTAAGGTAGGTCAATGACAAATGCAAGTGTTTATAGCAAGGAAAATTGTGGTTTTGTTGGATAATATACTAACTGCTGGACAAAAGCAAACAGAAACCTTCCTTGTGATAAGGCAATTCAGAGTTTTGTTCTCCTTTCTCCATACCCAGGAAAGTATGCCCTGCTATCTCCATCTTGGTGGTTTATTTCATCACCCCTGAAGCCTTGGAAACTGTTTCTGAGTAATTTGGTCTACCATTTAGTGACTGATCAAAAATAAGGCTGGGCTATTTGCTACATTAAATGAGCTTAGACTGTATATTTATGGATCAAAGAAGCCCTTCTGTTGTATTTCCAGTGGAAAGCTGTTTTTCTGCAATAGTCCTACTTAGCAATTGTAAAATAATTAGCTGTCTATAGTCAATTTTTTATCCAGTTTTTCTGTCAGGTATATAAAGGACTGAAAGCACTTAATTGTTCACGTACAGTTTCACTAAGATCTGGAAATATGGGGAGAGGAGTGGGGGTAATTGCTTTACACAAGTGCAGTGACACTGAGTTATTGCACCAGTCTGGTTGTCCACTTTAGATATTCTGTTATCAATGGAAAAAGCTATCTGCAGTGCTGAGATTATAAAGTCAGTAGAGAAAAACTGTTACAGTTGAGGCCTTGTATTCAAACTACAGTACAGTTTCTTTTCATAAATCAGAATGATTTAAAGATAAATGTGATAGTTAATAATTTTTTTCAGAGAATTTGCATTTCCATTATAATCATTACTGAAAGAGTCTTGGAATGTTTTCCTGAAGAACAGAAATATTTTGCTTCATATTGTCAATCCTTAGAACGACAAATATAAAAGAGTTTATAATGATAGCTTATTCTCTGGTTCTTTGTTTTAATGAAATCAACATCTGTTGAGATTAAACTTGACAAAGTTGTTACCCTGCAAATAATGTATTTCAGGGTAAGCCTGATGAGGTAAAGGCAATTTAAGGCCAGTTTATGGAGGTATTTGCACTGTTCTTTGTGTCTGAATTAATTGATGCAGACTAGACCATATCAACACAGGAAAGACAAAAAAAAAAAAAAAAAAACACCAACAAAAAAACAACCAAAATGCAAAGCAGTTAGGAGAACAAGAAGAGAGTTTTAGAGAAGGAGGTTTAGGAAATATGGGTCATGGATATGATATCAAATGCTCACTACTACCTCAGAAACTGGAGAAATTTTTCCTAGCTAGCTCCTAAAGGAAGTTAGGTTATTAAAACCACATGAGAATAGTTAACAGACTAATTAGACTGCTGTATAGTGACCCACAGCAGAAGTCTATAGAGTGATGGCTTCTGCTTCTGTAGGAAGAAATCAGTCAGGGTGCTGTTCCCAGGAATGGGAAGGAAGGTCGGGCTCAGGAGGTCCAAAACAGAGCACGTAAAATAGCACAGCTTGAGAAAAAGGGCAGTGAAGATGAAAAGGTAAAATCTTTTGAAAATTCATTAACTCAAATAAAAGATAAAAGAATTAGGAAGCTATGTTGGTTTTAAAAATTCTGAATGGGAACAGATTATTCCTCGAGTACAAAAGAAGCCTGAGGTGAGGGCAGAGATGGCCCAGCTCATAGCTAAGGGCCTCATCTAAGGTTCTGCCTGCTGCACCATTCTGGCATGTTGACTCCTAAGGAAGCTTCTGTTAGAGACAATATTTAATCCAGTGACATGACTTTTAGTAATCAAAACACCCTTTCTCAGGATTTCTCAAAAACCAATTTATGTATAAAATCACTTCAGTTATTCTAAATCCTGTCTTACGGGCAATTTATCTTACTTCAGAGGCCTCCTCCAAGAGCCTTGTCTTTGGAAGTTCAGTAACATGGAGATCCTAGCACAGGTCCTCCATGTGGTGAGAGGAGAAGCACACATAATGATTTAATTCTAAAAATAGACTCAGCAAAACTGAGTAGTAATAGATTGCCAAGTAATTACATTCTGAGTAAAAATATGCAGGTAAATCACATTCACTTACGTGCAGAAAGCTTGTATAGTAATTATGACTCATCTAAAAACCTATTTAAATCATTTGTTTTAAATCTTAGATGAGGCTTAAGTGATGCACATTCCTTTGCATTCCCCAAGTGCAGTCCTTTGCAAAGGATCCAGTTTTGTTCTGAGTTCACTCCTAAAGGAGTGAGCAAAAAATAAGCTGTTGCACATTCTGTCAACAAGTACATAAAATAAGTTCTGCTGTGCATTTGCAGGGGGAAGGTAAGAATAGATATTATATATTAATGTTTTGAAATAAAGAAACTAAATGCATTAAGTATTGGACAGAGACATAGTGGTCTCTCCAGATTCCACACATATAGGAGATTCCAAGATTATTGGAAACTATTGAGATTCCAAGATTTACAGCATCAAATCACTATGAGTTTTTTCTTCTACACGTGACTTAAATTAGTAAAATAAGATTAGATCTTTGAAAATGAAGAAGTCTTAGAGGAAAATTCTGAAAGTGCTTGAAACTGAAAAATAGATACAGAATATATTCTTGCTTAGGTAAAATCAGAGAAACATTTTTTATTCCTACTGAAAAATGTTAAGATTACAGAAGTATTAAACTGAAGAGCAGATCCAGAAAAACCTCCAAAGGACATTGTATAACTTGCATGTTTATGAATGCCTTTTAGTCATAGCATGCATTTTAATCGTAAAGTCATGGAACTGAACTCTATTTTGGCAAGCACTAGACCACTACAGAGCAAAAATACCTGGTGTGAATCAGTTTTATTATTAGTTTTACATGACGAGGCAAAGCAAAAGGGTAAAGAAAGACTATGAAGCTTGAGGAAACAATAATACATTATTAATATACATGATGATAGTCAGTGTTTTCAAGACATCAGCAGCCTAATTATTGTCAAGTAAACAGTAGTGTGGATATTTATAGGAAAGTTCTCCCGTGCAAGAAAGCATGGAAGTGCTGGTTTGAAAATGTAACAAGAAGGTGATAGAAGCTGGCATCAGAACGTATTATTGCGTTTTTGTACTTTTACAGAGCACGAATATACCACTTCAGTGTGGCACAGATCCTTCAGTTCTCACTGGACCGGTTAGTTAGTGCAGCATGCCACCACACTGCTTCAGTCTGGAAGCAGCATGCCTGCATTGCTGTATTTTAGCTTATAAATCCTCTTTCCTCCCTGCAAACGTGAATGTCTTCTTTTTTGATCTAAATTGTTGCTGCCTGAGAGCTGTGCCTATCCACTCGCTATACTCCCCATTGATTCCAGTACCAAGTTTCGTTTCCAGTTCACTTGGAATTTCAGCAAATATTCACAAGGTCCATTCGCTGCAATTGTAAATCTGTCTCCCAGTCTCCCTATAACTTGTAACCAAGCCGTAACTTGTACTTATTTGGTCCTTTATCAGAATATTCTTGACACACTGACTCAGCTTGACTTTTAGTCAGTATTTGACTGAGAACCAGGGATGACGGTGTCAGACACTGACAGCAGTCCTCTAACTGCAGCTGAGAAAGAAAACACATTTGGAACATAGAGTTACTGTTGAATAAGAGAGGAGAAAAAAAAAAAAACAAACAAAAAGAAACGACTAGAAGGCATTTCCTCAGACACACCAATACCAAATTGTACCTTAGGTATAACTAGGTTTTTATATTTCCACATCCACTGTTGAAAAACGGGTTCAGACCTTCACATGTATTATAACCAAAACTTATATTCCAGGCAAGGTGCTCTAAAGCACACTGATTATTTGTCCACTTGTATTTCATCTGCTGCATCTTCATTAGTTATTTTTGTCATAGCTACAATGGCATGACGGCTTGTATCTGTTGAGTACCTAAACTGCAGAAATTTTTTCTTTCAGTCCCTAGATACATGAGGGTGCACTCTATACTACTAACTGTGGTCTCACGTACATTTTCATCCTGGTCCTTATCAAGGAAGATTCTCAAACCTGGGTTATTATAAAACATTACTAGCTTTCTTCTACCTTTTGTGTCATCCTCCATGAAAACACTAATCGACCATCCAAGTCTTTAGAAACTCTGCTGGTTACCTTCTCTTCAGTGCAAGACAAAAGGGTGAGTGTTGTCTCTCCCCTTCTTTTGCTCAAAACTTTATCCACATTACAGTTACTCTAACTTCTATGTTTACTAATTTTCTATCAGCAGACACTTTCATTGTATTCAGTAAGGTGTCACTACATTAAATGTTTTGTTGAAGACCAGATTGGTAAGATCTATCTTTTTTGTCTCATCTAGAAATTGGTTCAAATAAATGTTGCATAATTTCACTTTATTGCAAGTTATTGATGGGTCTCCAGGTCTAAAACCAGATATAGCTGAAAGCATTATTCTTTTTCATTTTAAAACTGTATTTCGCGTGTCTCACATTTCAGTAGTTTTACAGCAGTATATAAACCAATACGAGTGGTTAATATCACAGAATGCAGTAATGAAAAAAATGCAAGTGCAATTTCATGCATCTGTGTGTGTATATATACTTATTTTATGATTCATATTTTAAAATTCATGGATCTTTTAGGATATCCAAAGGGGCAACACTTACTTTAAGAGTTGCTACAATACATATAAATTCCTGCCTATAGCACTAACATGCAGAAAAGTATGATGAGAGCAGAGAAGATGGGATTTACTCATCTAGCTTAAAAAAAAGTATCCAAACAAAAAATATCCATAACAAAATCTGACTCAGAATTGTAGACTTCTATAAATTATCATGCAGATCATAATGCAGAAATCCCAAACTATGATTATGTTCACGTTCACAACCTCTTATGAATTGTGGGTGTTTTTTCACTCAGAACAAGGGTATCTGAAAAAGCTTTGATTGGATTGCAAGTTTGAAGCTATTACCTAATACTACGGAACATACTAATTTTTGCCAGGGCATCTTGAAGATGCCATAGTGAAACAAGACAATGATATTTGAAAAAGATACAGGTGAACTTTTTGATATCTTCAAGTAAAGCATTTTAACTTCAGTTGTCTCAATGTTACTTCTGTTTAGATACTTCACTCAATACGTCAGCAGACATAAGCTTGGATTCAGCCAATAAATTAAAATGCAATATGTAATAGTTTGAGAAAACACAATAGCAATAAGCCATTTCCTGTATTTTTTCCTGCTTCTATAGCGACTACAGAAAAGGATGTTTTATATTCATACTCTTTTATCTTCTCTCTTTTCTAAATTTAAGCTCAGCTTTAGGGCATAGCAGAAATAAAAATAGTACTATGTTCCTCATTCATCAAAGTATTGAACACGGTTTTATGTGAGTAGTTTCATTCAAGTCCATGGGTTTATGCCAATGTTTAAAAAGAAATATATATGTGTGTGTTTCTGTGTAAGTCAGCATCTTCTGCCAATTAAGTTGTGAAAACTTTTCTAAACGTTGCTCCTATAAAAACCAAAGAACAATGGTTTGGTTTTGGTGTTTTGTTTTTTTTTTCGGGCAAGGGTGGGGGGAAATCCCAAGGTTGCTGAGGAATAAGCACTAAATCACTAGCATGTGTGACTCTGAGTATGATCATTTTCTTGATAACCCTGCACCAATTTCAGAACCAACTGAGCAGAACAAAAAAATACTTTCTCCATAGGCCCTGAATAAGGGCCTATAAATTCATACTTCCAAAGGGAAACTTTAATTTTCACTTTTTACTTTCTGATTGTGTTTTTTTTTTTTTTTCCTTTAGACACTTTAAAGTAGGCATTGTATGCAAGATGTTACAGATTGAAAAACTAAATTTTCTGGGATTGGGTGTTTGTTTGCACATAGCACATTTAATGTGAAACAAGACATGAACAGGATAAATCTAATTTAGTATGAAGGATTATTCAGTACTATCCTTCAGTGGCATAGATAGAAGCCATCAATTCTAACCTATCCTGCTAAAGAAATAAATTTTCTAATAGTTGGTCAGAAGTTTAGATGAAAGGAGATGATGATCTCAGTTTAAATTCCTAAAGGGTAGGAGCAAGCATAAGTAAATATCTTCTTTATAAGTAGCCTAAGTGAACAGACAGGGCAGAATAAGGATTAAAACTAAACCACTAAGTCATCTTTCAAGTGATCCTTGAAAAACTGGGACACAATACTAAGAGTATAGAAACTTGCACTACCAATTCTTTTCCTATTTTTATAGACACTGATTTGACAGTGGGAGTCTATCAACAGATCTAATGACAGCTATGTCAGACTTTGAAGACGGATAATATCCTACGGTATACTTTAATACATCCTTTCTATCCTGACTGATTCACTAATGTAATTTTTTTTAAGAATCACAGACCAGATCTTAGACCACAGCTTATGAGTTGCAGACAAAATAGGGGAGTAGTTGTTAAAAAGCAGCCCAAGGATACATTCACATATGATGTTAAAAATTAATAAAGTTAATATGATGCTTTACCTTTAACAAGCTTACTTTCCTCATACCTGAAATATACTTTAGCAATCAACCTAGAGATAATTATGAGAGAAGAGATTTAAATAATCTTTTTCCTCCCACACTTTCTAATCTGTTTGGACTGAGAGCTTCTTTAGCAAACACTGATTATTATTCTCTGATTGTACAAGGTCTAGCGCTGGGGGGATGATCTTAATGTGAACCTTTTAGATTTTATTGGAATATAAACAGCAATATTATAAATGAATTTTTTATAGCTTTGCACCATAATGCAGTGTAACTAATCAACTCTCCTCACTCATCTCTGCCCTATCTAAACCTGAGATTACCTTCAACACAACTTCAGTATGACATTTGGCATGACTTTGTTACTCTTAACTGAGTCATATAAATCTAATCAAATTATGAAACCTTTACTAAAAACAGCTATGCAAGTAGGCTTACTCTTAAATGTATGGATCTTTTATATAAAGTAGCACAGACTAGTTTGCTATTTTAAAGTTAATATTTCTCTAATATGAAAACATTTTTCAATTTAATCATGAAGAAAAATGAATGCATTGTCTGTGGAATCTATAAATTTTGGAACATATATTATAAAGTGTTGCCAATGATCCAGATTTTCAGAGGATAAATTGTTAATGAAAAGTCTACCTAGAAAAAGTAGCCAATTTCTTGTCATCTACAAAATAAGTGATCATCATTGGCACCAAGAGGTGATTCATGAAGATAGCTTTTGACTGTGACGGATGAACAACTTAAATGTATACTGGCCAATATTATAAAAAGCAAAGTGACAGAGACAAAGACATATTTTTGCAAAAGACTCAATGAACAGAAATTCACATCCCAGTGGAAAAAAACAGTGTTTTAGCTTAGCTTAGCATAAGCCTAAGTTCTAAGATGAGCTTCTTCAAGTCTGAAGATCACGAAACAATGAAAGCTGGAGCTTGTGTTTTTTTCCCCATAGTGAACTTTTCTGTTCTCTCTTTATAAATTCTTAAGCAGCATAAGCAAAGGCTTCTCTGTCTTTCTCCTCTGTGGTAGCTAAAATTACAATTTACTTTTACAGAATTAAGAACATGAAGTTCTTTATATGCCCCCTGTCCTCTCCCTATTGTTGTGTTAACTAGTGAATCCAAAGAGCCTCATGAATAGTTATGTTTGTTCTGCTCTCTGTTACAGCTGAGGATTAGGTGGAGCTCACATAATGACTTTATTAAATTTATTATAAAGTATTACTATGCTTCTTATTTTTACCACCATTCTTATTTCTACCCCCTCCAAACTGCTGTTCATTTACAAGTTTAATTTTAACTCTCCTCCAGGAGGTTCCACTGTCTGATCTAAAGTTGTTTGATACAGTCCAGCTGCACAACCTCGCCTCAGTGAAAATTGCTTAATTATGCAGAAGAACTTTGAGAAAGTCCACAGAAAGCAGCCACAAATGGTAAGAAAGGTAATACTGCAAGCAGAGGTTAGACTGTTGAGACAGGGATAGCTGCCCAAAGATTCAAGAAGAAAAATACTGATAGAGAAAGGTATGAAATCCTGAAGTAAACTGAAAGAGTTGCAAGACAACAACTCAGCAACACCAAAGATCAGTCTGAGTAAACACAGACATAAGGTCTCACATGAGGGCTGGCAAGCATATTTATGCTTACCCTCCAGGCTCATTATTCCTAGCTAGATATTGTGTATATGAGAATCGGAAAGGTAAAAGGGAGAAAAGTCGTGGGTTGAGATAAGAACAGTTTAATAATTGAAGTAAAATAAAATAGAATAGTAGTAATAGTAATAGTAGTAGTAGTGGTAGTAGTAGTGGTGGTGGTAGTAGTAGTAGTAGTAATAATACACAAAGCAAGTGATACACTGTGCAATTGCCCACCACCTGCTGACTGATGCCCAGCCAGTCCCCAAGCAGCGATTGCTGCCCCCCAGCCA
Organism: Platalea leucorodia; assembly: GCF_965183815.1. Lineage (NCBI taxonomy): Eukaryota > Metazoa > Chordata > Aves > Pelecaniformes > Threskiornithidae > Platalea > Platalea leucorodia. Next base: position 48,815,595 of record NC_138828.1, on the reverse strand, counting down.
ATTTTCCCCAGTTTATATACTGAGCATGACGCCAAATGGTATGGAATATCCCTTTGGCCAGGCTGGGTCAGCTGTCCTGGCTGTGCCCCCTCCCAGCTTCTTGTGCACCTGGCAGGGCATGGGAAACTGCAAAGTCCTTCATTAATGTAAGCACTACTTAGCAACAACTAAAACATCAGTGTGTTATCAATGTTACTCTCATCCTAAATCCAAAACAAAGTATTATACCAGCTACTAGGAAGAAAATTAACTCTATCCCAGCCAAAACCAGGACAAAAAGAAAAACCTAAAATAGTACTGAATAGTGAAGAACATCTATAGACTTCACCCAAACGCTTCATGGAGCATGTCAATGAGCATCACATTCTTGTCAATGGCTTGACCATTAGCATACTATCTCAAAAGCCTTTATTTAGAAGATGCTTCCCAGGTTGTGATTTCCATATGTTATGTTTTAGGGAAATAAGTATATCATTATTCTTTCTTAAGGAATTTCATTTAAGTGAGGTGGTATATCAGAAACCAAGTATATCGGCATTCTGCACTCTTTTGGTTGAACCAATATTTTTAATTATAACCTTGTAATAAAAAGTCTACACTCCAGTGACATGAAATAATCAGAGTTTACAAGCTACTTCACATCTATTGCAGATACCACAGAAAAGGTCAAGAGTTTAGGGCTTTTTATGTGCGTGTGAAAGAGAGGTTTGTTTATTCTGAAATAATTATATTTGTTTTAGAAGTGTAGTAATATGATTGCTACAATGTTGTTCTAAGAGATAATAAAATTAATCTATCATAATGCAATACTTAGCTTGTGGTCTTATAGTTTAGCCACTTCTTAGATATCAGATTATTTTCCTGTAAACGGAGGTGCAATTATGTTAGTATTCTTGTATAAACAAATCCCCACCACCACCAATTTGGAAGTTATAACTGAAATCTGGTGATGAATGTGGGATAATAAATGGATCCGTGATTTACATTTCCATCCTCCAATTTTTGGCCTTTTCTCAGTATGAAATGTTTTTTGGTATTATTTAGATGATTCAGGCCTTCCAAATTATAGTAGCCCCTGTCAGAATTTTGTTGGGCAGTCAGAATTGTTATAGTGGTATGTATTGTTTAAGCTCTAAAAACACCTGATAAGACTCCTACTGGGCTAATAGAAAGTGGTAGTTTCATTGACAAAGAAAAATCCACCACAGCCTCAGTGCTAGAATTACTCTTGACAGGCTGTTTGTAGGCTGTAGCAATAGCAAATAAGAGTACTTTCCAAAAGCTTTCATCCCTCAGTTCTTCCAATATGGGAACTTGACCATGAGTGCATCATCATAGGTACATCATGGGGCTATAAGATAGCTTTTATAATAAATTTCATATTGAAAATCATATTTAAAATATTTTAAATACCTAATATTAATGCACTATGATACAAAAAGGGTGATATAGGAGAGGAACTAACTGTAACTTAGAATATTGCCACTATTTCTTTTGTAGTATTTTATGCTATGCAATAATGAATTTTATAGTATGATAAATCAAGTAGAAAAGCATTGATGGACAAAAGGCATCTCTTGTTGGTGATCAACTGCCTAGTCATATATTGAATAACCGTATTTTCAGAATTTAAAAATACAATACATATTGCAGTAAGGTATTTTAAATTTGAAAAATTGCTGATAAAATAAAGTGTACTGTCTTAGTTTTACCTGGGATAGAGTTACTTTTCTTCCTAGTAGCTGGTATACTGCTGTGTTTTGGATTTAGTATGAGAATAATGTTGATAACACACTGATGTTTTAGTTTTTGCTGAGCAGTGCTACACTAAGAAGTCAAGGACTCTTTAGCTTCTCATGCTCTGCTGACTGAGAAGGCTAGAGATACACAAGAAGCTGGGAGGAAGCACAGCCAGGACAGCTGACCCAAACTGGCCAAAGGGATATTCTGTATGATATGACGTCATGCTCAGTACATAAACTAGAGGAAAGCTGGCCAGGGGGCCACTGCTCAGGGGCAGGCTGAGCATTCGTCGGTTGGTGGTGAGCAATTGTTTTTCATTTGCATCACTTGGCTTTCTTGGGTTTTATTTCTCTCTCTTTTTGTTATTTTCCTTTTCATTACTACTACTACTACTACTACTACTACTACTACTACTACTACTACTAAAATATAATATAAATGATATAATTTATTATTATTAATAATTATAATTATCATAATAATTATATCTCATATATTATATAATTAATATAATATATTAATATAATATAACACATAATAATTATATAATATATAATAATTATATTATTACTAATATAATAATATTAATATAATAATATAATATTATAAATATCTATGATATAATATATTATAATATATAATATTTATATATTATGATAAATAATTATAATATTTATACATATTATTATTATTATTATTATTATTATTATTATTATTATTATTATTATTATTATTATTATTATTATTATTATTATATTTCAAATATTAAACTGTTCTTATCTCAACCCACAAGTGTTCTCACTTCTATTCTTCTGATTCTCTCCCCTATCCCACCAGGGGTGAGGTGGGGAGTGAGTGAGTGGCTGTGTGGTGCTTAGTTGCTGGCTGAGGTTAAACCATGACATATATTTTTGAATTAACAGCACAACATACATTAACTTAAAAGATATTGTTCAGTAATTTAGTGATCTGAGTGAGTTTGCACAAAACATGAGAAAAGTTTCACTGAGCAAAAGAACACCTTTTAAAGTGTCTCTCCTCATCTCAGTTTCCTGCAACTTCAAGCACTCCTTGTCTCTAGAAACACGATTGCTTGTTCCAGACAAGTTCAGCAAATTTTATACAGCAAAGAAACACCTGTCAAACATGTAGTCTGTAAAAAGTTTACTTTTAATCTCAAACACTGTATTGAATAATCGAAAACTTCAAATTGAGCTCTAGGGACAATCTTGAAAAAAAGAAGAAACAAAACTCTTCTGGTAAAACTGTAAAAATGTACTGTCCTGGGACAGCACAGGGGACCATGGTGATCAGTTTAGACCTCTGGATTACTAACACAACCTAATCCCTTCATCAATGTTTTGAGAAATGTGATTATTTTTTTCTGTAAAGGAATTAAATGTAATCATTATTTGTGAATAAAAGGTGAACTAACTGAATAGTCACCTGTAAGATTAGCTGGTATAAGTTTCATCCTTGTTACAAGGATGCAAGGACCTTCAATTTAGATGAATTCAAAACTTGTAGTCCAAACTGTGGATATAAAATCAATTTAGGTATCTCCAAAGCTAAGTGAGACATACATAGGATTTCTGGGTTGCTTTTGGTCTTAAATGTCCAAATCTCACCTAATCTGCTAAGTAGTTACAGCAGCTCTTCCCCAGAGTGGTCTGTTGAAATGTGCTTTGATGGTGCAGTACTCTGCCCTTCATCCATAAAACATTTCATCTTCAAAACTATATCAGAATCTAGTCCTTAGGTTACAGTAAATCCCAAGCGTATTTACAAACATATCTACATACATATGACAGTATGTAAATCATAAACTTTCCATATAAGAACACCCATTTCTTTTTCAACAATATCAGTTTATCTCTTTTTACAGTTATGTATCAGCTCAGAATTTAAAAAGTAAATGCTGGGGATTCCCCACGGCCACAGTTCTCCTTCCCCCTGTGGAAATCTGTTTCTAAAATAACTCACATTCAATTACACAGGTCACTTGTGATAGTGACTTTTCTTGGTGAGCCTGAAGAAAAGTCTGCAGTATCTGAACCATGAAAAATTATGCACAGTATTTCATTTTAAAGATGTGCCAGATTAACAGAAGGTAATTGGGGTAGATTGTGAATGGTAGCAGCTGCTTATTTGCAAATGCTACAGACACCACTTCTTTTTGCTTAGAATTTCTATTAGGTACTTTCCTAACTACTATAGCTTATTTTTAGCTATGTCACCCCAAGCCAATATTCCTTATTGACATTTGTTGTTGCTTTTTCTTGCACCAGTTTAACTCATCACTTCTACTATTACGTCTACAACTGCAACACTTCTACTACTATTTTACGTAAGCAAAGAAGAAACATTTAACAACAAGAGATGGTTTAAGATGACTTTTCGCTTTGTAATATTTTTCCCAGATTTGAAATCTGCACTATTCTAGTATCATTAAGTGTATCTAGGTTGAATTTTAACACAAGTATGTGACAATATAGCTCATTAAAAACCTTATATTGAGTGATGTTTTGGAGGACTCCACAGGCAACCGCCCCTGCCCCCCCCCCCCCCCAACATACATCTTGGTATTATTTGCAGGACTACTTCAAAGTTACTATTATAGTATTAGTTTGGAATTATAAATTAGCACATGACCAGAATGATAATGAGAGACATTATATTTTCCTTATATATATGTGTACAAAAGATTAAAACTGGATTATTTTTAGAACTTTCTCAGGAATTTATTTAGGCAGTTTGCATACAGTAAACTCTCTGGCCTCAAATGAGATGTCTTAAAAAAAAAGGATTCTATTTGACTACATCTTGAAGATGCTACATCCTTGACTACATCTATGAACATGCACCACACCATGTTAAACATCAACATCTTTTTGGTCAAAAGAACAAAAGGATCACTTTCAGATAACTTTCCCACTTTCCTCTCTTTTGTATTGAAAGCTATTTTAAACCTGTCATCTGAGCAGATTCCTAAAACTCTAAATTATGAATCTTCCTTGATTATCTCAAAGATTTTTATTTAATATAAATACATGCCACAGGAAATAAGATGTCCTCTTATATTATATCAAATATGCAATTTGCAATAGCATTCCTTTATTAAAAACGCCAATTATAATTTCACATAAAATTTAATTGAGGTCATTACCCTCCTGACAAGTTATTTCTAAATTCTTTCTTCTAATAAGATTTGTTATTTTAACATTTTCCACATCAATGCTTCTTTCACATCTATATACTTCTTATCTATTTATAAAGATAATAGAAATTACCCATCATTTGGTTGTATCATTGTGCTATTAATAAGAAAGCTATCTATTTAACTGCTTATCTGGGAGATGAGATTATCATTTATGTGTAAAATTGTAAATGTGATCTTCTTAAAACCATAATTTATTACAACAAAAATAATTTTGTTAAAATATTAGTAAAAAAAACCCACTAAAGTTATGAATTAATTTCTAAGATTGTTTTCTTTTGTAGTCTTGATTAAAATGCTCAGGAAATGTATAATCTTAAAAAATAAAATTCATTTTTACATTGGGCTTACCGCATTATTGCCATGTACCTCACAAAGTTAAACATGGCTTGCCAATTCATTATGTAGGCAAACAAGGGAGGTCATATTATTCACTAAGAGATCTAAACTACTTGCTCCTATTTTACTCAGAAATAATATATTGGCCAGGACAACTAAGATTATTACCTTGGAGGTTTCCTAAGCCTCAGGGGATGCTGTACTTCATGTAAATGCATGTGGTGGAGGGTACTTTGGCTGAAGGGCATAAAGGTTTCCTTTTTCACAATAAACTCGCCTTAGGTATGTTTGCCATTGACGTGCAAGCAGTCAGATATTCAAGACACAATTAATTCTGTTTTCAGTCCTTCAGATATTTAATACATTTGCGAAGGTCATTTATGCTGAAGTTTAGTACAAACCCAGCTCTGGACTGAAAAAAATAGTAATTCTACCTTCAGTCAAACTAATCTAAATATATTCATTTGTATTGTAATATTATGTATTTAAACGTCAGGGAAGTTAAAAGAGGGGCTGTTTTTTTCTATATGTTACTCATAATAGGTATATGAAAAAAAGCAACATGGAAAACTTTGCTTTTAGTAAATAACATCCTGTCTTGTACGGTTCCTGTACGGTGAGCAAGTCACACCTTCGTGTACACACAACTAGTGAAAACCACTGCTTTAGCGTAAGAAGAAACTGTTTGAGCAGTGATTCATGTTGCACAGTTGAGTACTTCCACTTCCAACACAAACAAAGTGCTGCTACTGTTACACCCTCCATGATAAAAGAAGCAGTGGGTCTCCTCCAGTACATGTGATTCCCTCACACAAAACTAGGACAGTACAGTTGTTTCTTCAATACAGGACAATCTATTTTTACCCTCATGATGGTGATGACCGAGCGAACAAACTAATGGGGTCTTAAGTGGACCAAGTGGAGCATATAATTGAAATTAACGTCACTTTTGAAAGTTGCACTTACCTATAATTAAGTTCTTAGTATGCAAATAGCAGCTTATGACCCAATATTCCCTAGGTGTCACTTTCCCAATTTCTATTAAAAAAAAGAACTATTTCTTCTTCTAGAACTGAGAATGAACTATTCTGTCCTGACAGGGTCCCACAAAGCAGGACAGATGTACAGAAGGGTAGTTTGCTAAAGATTGCAACTTGCCTGGTTTGGGCTGGATTAATTTATTCCCTGGTTAGCTGTCACCCAAAAAAACAATGCCAATGTAAGGCACCAAAGAATCAGAAACATTTTTGTGAAGTAAAAAATAAATACACCGATTCATGATAAACAAAATAATTACATCAGTATTTGTTTTATTTGCATAATTTTCCCTCTTGAAAACTCTACTCTAAGCTCACTTACTAGGTGTAAGGTTCCTTGTTCTATGCTCCAGTGATACCACTCTGCCTTTTTTCAGGATGGAGTTCTAAGAAAAAGAAAAAAAGGGAAAATAAAAGGAAAGATTATGAGCATGTTTATTTAAAACATACCTCATTGCCTTTATGTTATACAGTGTTAGTCAAAACAGGTAAGACGCAAAACTTGGCTTTGAAGGCACCATTCTTGCCAGATGTGAGAAGCAGATGCGCTAAGGATGTCTCACTGCATCATGTGACTTGCTTTTTAATACCTTTCTGAATTTCTGTCAGTTGAGCTCCTTTTTCCCCTTGCTTTGCTTTTTCAGCCTCTACACCCACCATAACATAGCATTAGGATTGTGTGAAACACTTCTACAGAACTTTGAGCCCACCCACGTTTAACTGGAGAATGGAAGCCAGCCCATAACATACGTTATTCCATAAAACTAGGGAAGAAGCCTAAAGACCTAGCTAAAAAAGAAAGGATTTAGTAAATAATCCTTTAGGAACACTTCCGGACACTGTACTCTACTTTAATAAACATTGTATAATTATTGCAGGAAAAATTTACAGCTTCCCCTTCAACATATCAATATTGCACATTGCTTTCAGAAGTCTTATCTTAGATTTTGCATTCAGGTTCATCACAGGATTTTTTCTTTTTTTTTTTTTTTTTTCTAAATATGTTTCTTGAAAGTGTACATATTTGTATACTTACCTTTTAAAAAGGGAATTTATTAATGTATAAGTTAACACTTCATATTCAGAATAGCATACGTTTAAATGTTGGATTTTTTTTATTCAGTGCTCTCACTCTTTCTGCACACTGACTTGTATGTTTATTTTGCGGTTATTCCTGTTGTCATATTAGCAGTGACATTTCTGGTTGAATTCCAAGCAAAAAAACTTTTTAAGAAAGAAGGGGAAACATGCCACCAGGTCAGTTTTCAAATTATGATACTTAGGTATTATTAGCAGGTACACTAGCCTTAGGAACAATGGCATATTTGCAGAAAGGAGGTGGAAACCAAAGTGCAGATATAAAGTATAGTGGCTCTTGGCTGCAGATTTATTTCCTCCAGACTCCAAGTCAGTAACTGAAAGACATTTCTTTGGTAGACTAAAATTCATCATGGGGATTCTACCATGCTTTTCATAGGAAAACTGAAATATGACTTCAGAAACACATAATGGAGAAAGATGTGAAGAAAAAAGACACATTCTGCTGCCTTAATGGCTGCATTTGCTTATTGTTATCAGTAGCAACATAGTCTCAGAAAAGTGAAATAATTTTATTTTAAAACATACTGAGGCTCCCTGGGAAGCATTTGTATACTAAACACACTTTTAAAAGAATAAGAATCAAAGAAATGATGTTATGTTCTTTTTCACTTAAACTAACGTTAACTGCAACTGTCTACCTTTGGGTGTTTGCATGGAAAAGATTCGAGGAATTAAAGAATTATAGCTTTATGTTATTTTTTACCTCTATATTTATAATTTTAGTGTAAGATTTTATCTTTTCCTTCCTAATAGTCTTCTATTCTCTTAATTTCGTATGTTTGTCTTAAAAATATTTGTTTGCCAAGAATAAAATATAGTTGGTATTTGCTTCATGCTTGTTAGAAAGTAAGCTTTGATCCTGAGTGAAAGAATACCCATAAACTGAAAACTGAGAACTGTTTTCAGCCACATTCTGTTGCTTCTTTACATAATTATGCTGGTAGTAGTCCTTCAAAGAGTGCCTGCGCGGCACTATTTCAAAACTGGGATTGTAAATTATCTAGCAAGATTAAATTCTGAATTGCTAAATCTTCACTTATAGTAATATTAATTGTCCATATGTTAAATTTTCCAGAGAAACCATTATGTCTTATTTATCATTGATTTAGCTTTCTATATTTCATATACATCTAAAATATTTACATAAGGATTACTGCACTTTTAAAAATTCTGTTACTTTTTCTCCATTCAGTGACTTAATTAATCCTAACAGGTAATTGTGTATCTTTTTTTATACTTTTTATAGAGGGACAGAAATTACAGAACAGAAGAAGAATGGGAGAGATTACTATCTTGCACACTAATACTTTCATTCACAAGGAAACACAGTACAGAAATTTATGCAGTTACAGTGAAAATCCCTTTGCCAAATACCATTTAAATGACCACAGTTTTTGTTGATATGAAGATTTTCTAGGAGGATAGGATTTCATTCCTATAAATAAATAAAAAATAATCATTGCTCTGTGAGAGGGGGGTGTATTGATCCATAGCAGTCAACCAGGGAGGATCATATAGATATGCACATGAACCAGCCGCTCAGATGTGAGTGAATTTATGAAAACACATTTTTTGCTACTATTTAACTAGATCTAGCTTTGGTAACAATAACAACTCTGTATTTTGAAACTGTGGATAATAATCTATTGACTTTCAGATGTATCACACAGTGAAGAAAAAACACCCCATCATTTGTGAACTGTCTGAACTTGATCAAGCATATCCTAACTGATAATGACAGAAACTTGCATGATCCGTTAGGTATGGAACATAAAACCTATGTTCACTTCAGCTACTCTGTGAAGCCTCATAAAATTTTGAGAGAGTTACATTAAGCTAATAATATATTGCTGCATCAATTGAGCCAAAAAATAGCCATAAAAGTGTTCCTTTTACATGCTCTAAAGCCTCCTGAAGGGAGAGGAGGGCGAGAGAAGCAGGAGAACTAAATTTTTCAGTGTAGCCTAAGTAATGAGGTCAGAAGGGCTTTGTGCAACCACTAGTACTTGCTTTCTGAGGAGACAGCTTACAAACTGCGAATATCAGAAATTAATAACGATTGAGTGTCACAAACTAGTGTTTTTAATAACTGACTTAAAAAAGGACACCTGCATATAAGAAATGTGCCTTAATCCATTATGTGATTTTATAAACATGCCTCAATATTGTGTTCAGTTTTGCTACTAGAGGGTTATGAGGAACAACTTAGTGAGGAAGATGATGATATATCTCTGCTAGATTGCCAAATAGACTGATTCCCAACTGTATTCATGCATGGAAGGTATTTTAATACAGAATATAAAAAAGCAATGAAGTATATGATCTCAATATCAAAATAGATATTTTTCAACTAGCTGAACGTACAACTCCTTTTTGTTAAAAAGTACTTTCATGCTATTCAATCTGTACTTGTTTTTTATATTAATTTAATAACAGCAAATTTATTTGAAACACTCTAAAATTTTACAAACTCAATTACTGAAATTATTTTATAAAATCCTAAATATTCACTGAAGTTGTGTCATAATTCTTCTCTCAGAAAAGCAAGTAAAAACACCCAAGCTAAATGACTTCTCCATGGGTACCCATTCCATGTCGGAGAAGTCCTTTAGGTGAAAAATCCCTACCCACCCCTGCTGTTCAGATCACTAAATTCTGCTTCATTCACAAACTGTAAGTGAACATTGTCCAGGTAGCTTTTGGTATAATCATTGAACTTCATCCTAAAACATGGTGTTCAGAAGATAAGGGACTTAACTACCCTAAACTTTCTCAGTATTGTATGCTACCAAACAGCATTGCTAAGATAGTTTGTGTAGATAAAATATTCATGACAGCGTGACTGACCCTATCCTGTTGTCTAGACCTCATATTTTCTAAAACCCACATAAGTTGCAGACACAATGATCAAACCTGTACTCTTCAGTAGTCTTTATTCTTTCTCTCAGGAACCTGGGATACAATTTCTGACCTCCCAGCCGTGGTTACTCTTCCTCCACCTCCCATTTCCAGGAAATTGTGATATAGTGTATTCTCGCATCCCCAGCACATAGTCAAGGCACAGTGACTCAGCACCGGCCAGCTGCTGAAGCTTCCTCGTGTCCCTCAGCTCCATCTTGGGACTCCTCTCCCAGAGCTTTGCATCCAGTTTTGCACAGCTGCGAGGACTGATGATACCATTGGAACACGATCTTGTGTGGCAAAATGCAGCAAGCTGATGATGACCATGATATCACAGCAATTCTGGCTTAAAGCAGTCTGCTGGTCCCACAGCTGAGACACTGATGGCAAGTGGCTCCTCACGTTCTGTATCTTGCCGGCTAAGATTTAAGCCAGGATGTTATTCTGGGCAGGTCAGATAAGCCTCAAGAATTATCACGTGATTTTAGGCTGATCCTGTGCAAAATGAACCATGTGCTGCCTATTGTGAGAGCCCAGCTTCAGCCTGAAACTCTCTCATAAATGTCAGCCAGCATGTCCAGGATCAGCTCCTTGTATTTCTCCATGATGGGAGAGGTCAGCTGCTGGTGGGACCCTGCTGGTGGCTGCTCCCCAGTGGAGCAGCTGCTGTCAAAGGTGTGTTAGCAAAGGGGCACCCAAGGGCAAGGCAGGGCTGTGCCCGGCCCCCAGCTATGCTCATGAGTCCTTTGGATACTTAGCTCAGAGACGGGCAAAACTGAAGCTTCGGACCCAGCTTTCTGGTAAATTTTGCATTACATTACCATTGAAGTAAACCAAACAGCTACACATACACAAACAAGCCCCTCCAAAACCAGTACATGTATTTGTTCTCTTTCCAGATGATTTAGGTGAGAATCAGGTTCCAAATTGCTTGTTCTCTTCCTGACCCATAAATTTGCTTTCCTGCCTCAGCCTCAACAAGAAGATAGAAATGCTTTTAACCAGAATACTCCTTGGTATTCCCCTGCAATTTGAATTCAGTCTGCTTTGGGCTATGAAGCATTCAGAGCTCAGGTCTCCATGCCAGGTTATTCTGCTTCAGCTGCTAGGTTATTATGAAAAAGAAGTGAACACAACTCCTGTGTCGGTCTCAGAGGATGTCTAAATGGAGAGAGGCAAGAGCTTGACATCTGCTTGACCTGCTACCTCCATCTACTTCCAGTGGAAGAGGAAGACGCTTTTTGGTGGTACCTCATTTCAGCATAAATTAGAGAAGGAAAGCATTTAAATTTGGGTGGACTTGATTCTTCTAATAACTCTCAGGTTTTCAGGGTCTGTTCTTTCCTCCATTAACTAGGCAAGGAGTTTAAGCAGATTGCAAACCGTGCAGCTGCTGCATATGCTGCATATACACTCTATGTCAGGAGAATCTGACCCTGGTTCTGATATTCCAGTGAAGCGTTTCCCGTGTTAGATGGAAAGTATTTCAGCCATGATGGACAGAGTTATGTACGGGCCTGGAATATCACTTACACTGATGCTTTCACTGATTGCAATAAGAAGGTGACATTTTAAGAAAATTATACTCATAAGCTAAGAGTTGAGAACTGGGTTGGCTTTTATTCTCAAATTTCAACCAGACTCACTCTGAAGCATGAATAATGCTCTTACATATTTTTATCTTATCCTTTAAAATAATGGTGCAAAGAGAGGAGGGGAAAAATGCACATTTTGTATTAAACTCTGAGACATTTCCTCTGAGTTTGGTTTCTACTTTGCAGAAGCAATCTATTTTGGATAAACCATGAATGGAGAAACAATCTTATCTCTATAATTTTACCTGGCAAAGGTCTTAAACAACAGCAGGTGTCTGTGCCAGACAGACACTTGCTTTAAAATAGGAATATTTCTTCAGGATAAAGGGGGATGGCTGAGCTTAAAAACCAAACAAACAAAATCAGAAAAAAAATTACAGGAGTTTGTCTCTTTCCGGCTTCAAATGTTATGACAAGTCACTTCATCTCTCTTGTGCTCATCTCTAAATATGCAAATAATATTTTGCTACTTCACAGACATTTTTAGAAGTTGAAGAAATATGGTGTCTGAGTTGGAGTAGCCTGTCATTCTTTAACTCCATTATATTCCTTCAGAGAAAGAAAATGCAGAAACAGCAGCTACTGCACCAGCAACGACATTTACAGCACATATAATAGATGTGAAAACACAAAAGCAATTAAACAAATTCTGGAAGTAATTTTTAAGGAGTAACTGCCAGTTTTATGTACTTGATATGTTTTCTGCTTTGATGGAAATAGGAGTCTCCGCTATATAACTGAGGGTATACCTGGAGCACGTGAGAGCCATCTGACAGAAAAAAAGAAATACAATCAGGCTTGATGAACTTTTGAGGAAACACAGGCAGAGTTGCAGGGGAAGGGCAGACAGCTGTCTGCCTCCTATGGGTGAGTCTCAGTTTTTTAACAGCTAAGAGGGAACCTAGATATACCAGAAGTATTATCAAGGAGACAGATGCCTTCCCATTCAGACAGTTCAGTCATCTGGGTGGTATGGAAATCTGAAAGATCTGTATCTGGGCATGAAACATTCATACAAGAACATCCTGCTCACAATTTAGATTACTACAACACAACAATATAACTGAATGGATGACTCCTAGACAGTAACGTGCTGTCCTCCTAATAATCCAAAATTTCACTTGTCTCCATAATTACATTTTAATTAATATTTTATTTATAATTTGGTTTTAGTCAAGCCAAATTTGGTATTAACATAAAAACCCTGATCCAGGAAATTCCTCTCTACAAATACATAAGCAAGTTCTTCCTATTAAAAAAAATAATCTCAAATAGATTTTTATTCCTATTAATAAATGAGAAAAAAAAATCAATGAATATGACAGTATCTGGAAGCTAAACTACATATTTTATAGGCTTATTAAAAGGAACATGTGCAGTAACTCAAATATTTGTTCTACAGAACTATTCACCGTATTACTCCAGGGGTAGATACTAGTTAACAGGTAGAAAGAAGTGTGATTGTTTCAAAAGTAGGTACAGCTCACTTTTTTATCTGAAAAACTGGAAGAGGAAAGCAAAACTAAAGATTTTCTTCCCTTTTCAAAGGATTTTACTTACACTATTAATAAAAAAAATGAAAAATAAAAAAAATAAATATAGAAGTAGATCTACTAGGAGCACAGGCCTCTTTTTATTCCTCATGGGACTAGAGAATAGAGAAAGAAGGAAGACTGCCAGTACATAAAAGTAAATATCAGATAAGAAAATCCTAGTCAATATATTTTTTCCTTCAGTCAAGCTATTTTTAATACATACAGTCCTGTCTCTTTCTAGGAGACATATGTTATTGGAAAGATTAGTTTTGCAGTACCTATTGCTTCTGCCAGCCTGCATCAAAGTAAATTTAGAGATGTGCTGACAGTCTAATACCTGCTATCAGGTTCTACCTGTAGATAAGAGGTGAAAAAACATCTGTTGAAGGCCACCCTTAAAAAAAAATCCTCGTTGGTTGGATTCCAGTAAGTTTCTAAAAACTCAGTCTGTTGACCAATTTCTTCGCAACAGACAAATGCTAGTATGAGGGATATTAAAAAATAAAAATAATAATAATTTTTTAAAATCTGCCTTCTGATTTTAATGTACACAGTGATAATTTCTGTGGTTATCTCCCATAAGCTTTAAAATGAATTAACTTGAAATCCAATGTAAAATACAAGTAACTGAGCCATTGTCCAAAACTAATGAAATACATTTGCATAAGCCTGATCCTTAAAGGTGGCTGGATGGAAAGCAGCAAAGCTAGACATTAGCTAGACAAGAAAAACAGCAGAGGATGAGTATGTAAAACCCCCACCATCTCAGACACGCTCAGTTCTGACTTTTCTTTGCAAAAAGCAAAGAAACAACACCTTTTTTCCCCTTCCTTTTCAGTTTCAAATCAAATTAAACTAGCAAAAAATACTGACACCTCTCTCATTTCAGTTCTTCAGAAAAAAGCATGCCCTATTTTGCCCATTTCTCAAACCAGACCTTTAAAAAATAGGCTTCAAAACATCTGAATAATACCCTCATGCAACATATGAATGAGCGTGCACGCACATGCACACATACACACAACTTCTCTTCTCCTTCCAGATCAGAAGTTATCCTTCTCCATAGGAAAGCGAGAGAATCACACATAGGATATTGCATAGCTATGCTCATGTTCTTCCTCTGCATTTCTCAGTTCAGTTAAAATATTTCATCAAGTATGTAGTATTTTTGAGGAGGAAGTCAAGGACTGCCCAGAGAAGTTGTGGATGCCCCATCATCGGAAGTGTTCAAGGTAGGCTGGATGGGGCTTTGAGCAACCTGATCTAGTGAAAGATGTCCCTGCCCATGGCAGAGGGGTTGGATACAAAAAAATGTCTAAGTCATCAAATATGATATCTCATTCTTATTTGATACCTCATATAAGTAATCCAATTTCAGGTAGAGGTACAGAAACTGTTCCAACAGTTCATAAAAGTATATCAGATGTTGTAGGGGATGCCTGATACTGAGACCAATAATGACTGAAGGAAAACAGGAGAAAAAGAGTTTTAAGGACTCCTGTGCACTCTGTGAAGAAGAGGAATACTGTTTCAGCAATGACTCAAGTGTCTCAAGGCCAGCTGAAGCTAATTTTCAGCATTAGAAAGAGAAACTACCTTGAAGTTGCTATAAGAAATTGAGGAAATTGACTTTGTTTTGGTTTTTTATATGGAAGCTATAACCCATCAGAAACACCCAGCTTTGCATGAACTGCCTCTGTTGAAACAGATGAAGGCCAAGGCAGTAAGAATTGTTTGCAAATAAGTCTCACCCACACAATTAAACAACTGTGATCTGAGCACTAGAAAGTTTTTTTGAACTTACCCATTATTGAAGAAAAGTGTTGGCAGTACAAAACATCAGGTTGGTAAAACTCCTTTAATTATTTATTGTAGAAATTTGCCTTACCAGTCACTTTCACAGAGTTTCAGCACAGTATAGTTTAATCACTGAGGAATGTAAATAAACTTTATTGTTGTACAATGTAATATCCTTTTTGTGTTTAGGTTTTAATTATGTTTAATTAGAAGGGATGTTTCTTACTTGCGGGGGTATGATACTTTCTGATCATAACTTTTTAATTAATTTTCTTTTCCCTTAATTTTCATTAAAGTCCAGTTGCTATACCAGTATTTTTTTATTATTATTTACTATTAGAGTGATGCACAGGTTCTAACAAGAAAAACTTGATTTTTCCAAGATTTTATTATTTTTGTCATGACATTAAATATCTTCTTTTTTAGACAGTTTAACCTAAATCAGTGTAGTTCTTACAAAGACATAAAACATTCCTTAGCCTGCCATTGAATTGACTTACATGAGCTGTATTTCAAATCCCTCTTCTCACCAATAAGATGGATTCAGGACATTAGACAGACCATGCAACACTGTGTTGCATTCTTTTCCCCACTGCTTAGTGTGCTGTGTATCATGGAAGGTATATGACTGAAATGTTAAAAATTCAGATGAAGGAAAGCCTCACATTTCAATTTAATCTCTTAAAGTCTCTCCAGCTTTCTTTGGTAACAGTTGAATTTCTTTTGTTTTTCATTCTCAGTGGTTCTGTAGTCGTAGAGGCTCTATATTTGTTGACAAGACAGACTGGTTGAGGTAGCACTGCCTGAAAAGCCAGTTTAGCCTCCTTGACTAGGAATGTTCCTGCCTGTACCAGCTCAGGTGTTAGGGAAAACTCAGGACCCACTGATTCTAACTAAAATGGCA
Organism: Platalea leucorodia; assembly: GCF_965183815.1. Lineage (NCBI taxonomy): Eukaryota > Metazoa > Chordata > Aves > Pelecaniformes > Threskiornithidae > Platalea > Platalea leucorodia. The sequence continues at coordinate 48,799,426 of NC_138828.1, read as the reverse complement.
CAGAGGTACTTAGAAAAGTGGAAAATCAACTTCTAAGACATCTGGAATTAGTGTTGTTAAAGAAAGAGCCTATATCCATAAAAAGTTATTATGCATATACCAAATTCACAACCCTCTAAGGCTTGGCCAACAATATTTCTGATAAGTAAAAGAATCAGTAAAAAACAAAGAGAAGAAATACAGATGTCTTCCTGGATCACAGAGTATTCACATTCATTCTTCTTAACTTTCAAGTGTATGAGTTTGATCTTTGACAACTAAATATAACTCTCAGTTATTGCTCTCAGAACTTATTTCTGTCTGATGCACAGGTTAATTATCGATAGACAACACTTATTAGAATAGACTATATTAACATAATGCTTATGTGTGGTTTTTTTTCATATATAATTTTGTTTTTCCCTTGTACATATGTGTGGTTTTGCCCTCAGAATTTATTTTATGGTAAGTGTAAAATTGCCACTAGTACATTACATGAAGAGTGAAGGGTCTCAGAGTTATGATTTAAAGAAATAAGATGAACACACCAAGATAAGATGCAATATTTTTTAGTTTCAATCAAGAATGTCAAATAATATCTGAAAAATACAGGATAATATCTGAGAAGCAAATACTGCAAGAATACTGCTTGTAATAAGGAACAGCCTCATGTTTTATGAGATTTGAAAATCCACTCTCATCACCGTTACCTAAAAATTCAGGAAAGCAACTTGAAAGTAATATCCAGAAATTCAGCTTCTGCAGCTCAAGACCAAGGGAAATTCTGACTAGATGAAAGGAAACAAAATACACCCATAAGGGTCCTTAAGCATGGAATTAACAGGATGCCTGAGAGGCTCTGCCACCTCCACCCTTGGAGACACTCAAACTTTACTGGGAAAGACCCTGAGCTACTTGACTGAACTTTGACGTTGGCCCTGCTCTGAATAGTCTCTGAGACAATGTTCTCTTCCAGCCTAAACTATCCTATGTTTCTGTGATTCTAATGTGAAGGAAGAGGTGGATTTAAGTGGTAGGCTATGCTTATTAATGTAAATACCCAGGAGGTGAACTGCATAATGTACCTACCCACCATTGAAGGGGAAACTGGTAGGTGTACCAGAGGTCCCACTGACTAGTATCCCTCAGAACACGAAACTGGAAGGTTCTCTCTCCTGTATTTTCTACTCCCCTAGGAAAGTTCAAATCAGTTAACAGATGAGTAATCTTCAAAGCCTACCCAAGGTCAGTATATCCATCAGAACCACAGAGGAAATCTGAATCTTGCCATCCTCCCTTTCATGAACTATACAAATTATGAATCAAACAGAAGATGCATTCTATATTTTCAACACGCAGCAAAAATAACTGATCTATTTACAGCATTCACACTGATTCAGCATCACCCAGGGAGGTGACTCAAAGCAATTTTAACAGTTCAGAAAAAAAGCCTTGTGAATTCTGTTAAGAGTTTTTCAGGATAGCTGTAAAGACAGAAGGCTAGTCTTTTACTGACAATTTTCTTACTAGATATAGTCTTAAATACACAATTAGTGATATCTCAGTATCTTAAATTATGATTTTATATTGGTTGTATTTGTGTGCTTACTCCTGGCAGAAATATAACTCCTTAAAACATCTAGGTTTACCACGGAGACTGAATCACTTTACTTACAAAATATTTATACACATATAGATGTAATGTAAGCTTCCATATACTATCCTACTAATGCGCTGTAAGCTGTATTTTAGACAGTTGGGCTTCAGAACATTTAATATTTTACGTCAATTTAATAAACTACAAAAACACCTCACATACATACACTAGACAGAGGCACTACTCAACAAGACAGAAAGGTTGGCCACCACCTCACTTGATAGAAATAGGCTAGAATTATGTAACCATGATTTGGTTGAGATTGTCCTCAGACAGTTAATACAGTCAGTGAAAATCTTCATATACTAAGAGAAAATCTGTTGGTTTCATTTATATATGAAACAGCTATACGCAAAATATTTATATATATGCAGCTAGGAGATTTCATACACTAAACATAAATCATGCAAGGAATTATCATCCTTTAATGCTATGCATGAAGATGCATTGCTTTGTAGGTATGACATTATTTATTCTGAAATGTAGAGAAGACAGAATAATCAACATTTTTAGAAGGAATTCTACAATTAATATTTATTTTAGAGATATTTTCCCATTTTCCTGAAAATAACAGGAAGAATGTTCTTAACTTTCAAATGAGATTGACATGAGGTTTGCTAAGGGGGAGTAAACAAGCTGAGTCCATTAGACATTAAAGTTTTCTTTGTGGATAGTAATGTCTAGTTATGAATAAATTAAAATGATTGCAAATGTGCTATCCTAATTATTATCACTATTATACATCAGCAACGTGGAATGGTGGAATGGCCAAAAATATGCATACAAATAACAAAAACTTTGTACCTTTTTCTTTTCTTGATAGAAACTGAAGTGACAAAATATTCACTGAAGGCTGGAATTACCTCACTCTGGATGGAAATATTCTTGTGTAAGTAGGATCTTGATCAGTACTAGGAATCAAACATGAAAGCTGGCAAATCCATGCTTACTATATAATGTAATGAAAATACAATTGATTTGTGAAACCCTGCATCTACACTGCAGATCATCCAAAACTTATTCTGCATGAAAATTCCAGTAATATTGAGCATGTAAAACTTTGAGGAAATATCTACAAAAAGGTAGCAAAGGGTAGCAAATTAAAGTTATAAAATGTATCTCAAAGAAAATGTAGCTTTGGGACTACAATGCAGCAAACAAACAAGAATCTCTTTATCTATGTTTTTTTGTTATTTTATATTCTTCCTAAAGTATTTTCCTGTAAACTGCTATGTGACTTTTTTTACTATTAATTCTGGAGTCAAAGTTAAAAATAATACATGCACAATTACGTTATCTAATTGGAACGTGCAGTTACAATGGTTGTCCTTGAAACTTTCTGGTAGAAATAATCAGAAATGTAGGTGGTTTGACAGAACAAAAGATGTTCATTATCATACACCGTCTCAGTGTTTTATACTTATTTTTTGTTAGTTCACACATGGGTTTGAGTAAAAAAAAGGGGGGATGGGTCTTATGTATTTATGTCAATTAGGCTTCTAGATTTTCATAATACATTTTTCTGAGCAAACCTCATCTGGAGTAAGAGCAGGAATTACTTTCAGTTGTAAGTAATGATTCCCAAAATTTTGAAAGCATTTGACAGGGTTACAGACTTTCTCATTGTCATCCAAATTCCAGAGTTCTATACACACTCCACATGTCGGTGGCTGTGTCTCCTGTATTCTAGAGTGTACATATATGTGTGCATGTGAGTAGGTGGGTATATATATGTAGGTACTTTGCAGTGTCAGTACCTACACCTTTTGTATAACTACAGTCAAGTAAATGTCAGATAAACTTTTAAAACAAGTATCTTCCATCTGTAACATACTCTTTTGAAACTCAATATAAAATGGGAAAACTAAATAGGAATGTGAGAGTCAAAAAAAAGAAAACCAGTACAAGCATATTTCACCTTCTTATTATAACAAAAGTAACAGTTTTGAAAAATAATGCTGTTTAACCCTCTGCCTTGTAAGAATATAGAGTCACCAATCAATAGGAACAGGAGTGTAGTAGTATATTATAAGTAGTGCATTATAGTCTTCCAGTCCTTACAATGGCTGACTGATAGACGAATAAAATGCATATTGGCGGAGAGATGAATAAGCTGTTTGGTCAAATATTCTCTTTAGCAGAACCAGTGCAATTTCACGGAAATGGATGGCATTGTCATGATTTACACTAGTGAAAAAATCTAGCTATTTTCTCCTTTTATATTTACAGTGCAGGAAAAAAATATATTTTACATTGATCTCAAGAGCTAGCAAATGGTATCAAAAATAAAGATAATAAAATATGAATTTATGAAAATCTTAAGGCTGTTCTGAAATGGTATAAAATTGGTGGCACTTGCATGTAATTTTCCTCTTCACCTAATGAAAACAGACTTGGAAAAACTTGAAAAACTGCGGTTAGACTATGTCTTTAATTATACAACTTACTGAGGTGAAAAATGTAAATGAATGCTCTAAAACTAAAATCTCCATGGCTCCACCAAAAGAAGACCTGATAATATCATCTCATATACTCCTACTTTCAAGAAAGGTGGGTTGTTGGTTTTTTTCATTTATTTTCTTTAGTGTCAGAAATTTCCTCCCTGTTTACCGTTGAGGCTGTGCTCAGAGTGATCATTTTTTATCTTAACTTTCATTAAACTGCTGCAATCCAGGTCACTTTTTAATGTAATCATCACACCAGGTTTAACTAAATACAGTACACAGAAACCTGTTAAAAGTAAAGATGCAAATACACATATTTTTTTTAATTCCTCTGGCTAAGCTGTTCGAAATTCAGGATCAAATCTGCATAAGTTAGAAAAAACTTGGGTCCTGCTCACCTTAGCAAGATCTTTAGCCTACAAAACTCTTGAGCTAGCTCTGAGTTGCAGACATGTACACTTACAGTCTGGCTTTTGGGAATATTGTTGGCCTGCTAGAGCTTCATTTAACTCAGAAGACGTTACGTATGTCAAAAAATAAAATGTCCATAATAATACTACTATATTTTACGTCCCGTTTTCAAAATATAAGGAAACCTAAAAGCCGTAAATGTTTTTTTACTATTGGTTTTTTTCTGCTAAATTACTCTTTGCAATGAAAGCACAGTGTACCACATGTTCGCTGAAAGGTATTCCCAGCCAATTTGACCATAAATGAGAGTGTTTGGGAGTGGGGATGGAGGTTCTCTCCAGAGATATTATTGAGAATTTCCCCATTGCCTAAATTTTGTGCCAACATTGTGTCAACAAGAAGAGATTTATTCTATTGGACCTTTCTGTTCGGCTATGCACTTCCTGTTAATTAGATCAATACTTGCATCTGTTAGAAGCTGGCTTAATATTCTTATTGAGGGTTCATTTAAGGTTCATTCTGGTTACAAGGTAGTTCTTTTCTCATCTTTTAGAGACCGTTTTTTAGACTTAGTATTCATTTGTATGTTGTAAGTGATGTTCATTTAAGGTTCATGTTTGGAATCAGGAGTAGTTGCACCACTAAGCAGTGAATACAATGAATTAAATATAATAATAATGCTCAAAGAAATTTTATTTTTCTTTTATCCCCTTAGGATGCGTACGCACTTTCATTTCTTACCAGCATAGGTATAACTTCCTGGATTTGCATGGAAATAAATCTATCATTATGGCAAATCATTCTCTCTTAAATCTTATCCCTTTCTTTGGTTTTAAATGGAAAACGTTTTCCTGTTACACACCTTCAAAAGGAAGAAGTATCTTACAACTGTAAAGTAGGACAAGCCACCTGAAGACATCAACACATTTAAACACCTAACTTCCAACAAAAAGGACTACAAACATCACAATCACCAATTCCTATGAAGTCAGCAAGATTTGTAGGTGCTGAAAATTTTCAGCAATCAATTTTGGGTTAAAAAAGTTAATTATGGCCTTCGTTCACACATGTACAGTTGAAATGTGGCTACTCTGTATTTAGCAAAAAACCAGTACACTTTGTAGTCAGACTATTGTTTAAGTGATATATGGTTAGGTATCAGTGGTTAGGTCTTAAACATACAGCTGACATCACAGATTAAGCAGACTACTATCAAAATTGCATCCCAAAAGTAGCCTTTCTAGCAGAATAGAATTTGAGTGTATATTGTATTTGTTTTCCTTACTGTCATAAACTACCACGATGTCCTTTGAAGCTGAATAAAATCCATCAAACTACTTACTGCAAAGAGATCAGTTAAACTCTCACTTTAAGGGCTTGTCTTTGGATGACTGATATCAATTCTATGAAGTTATCTTTGGTAAATATTCTAAACTGAGTAGATACCATGTACTATTTGATGAACAGAAATAGCCTCAAGTTTCACAATTCTAGTTGCATTATACAGAAAAAAAATAATTGGAAGAAAAAGATGCAGTAAAGACACTATCTACACAGTATGTTTTCGAGGAAGCAAGCATTCACATCAACTTATGTCGACTATTTATTTTGCTTCTTTTTTTTTAGTGGGGGGGACAGCTTGAGAACCATGACTGAGACACTTTTGCATTCCACGGGATCCTCTGGTCCCTTTCAAGAAGGAGCACATTGCTGTAGCATAATTTTTGTAATATTTTCAGTCTGCATCGTCCTTATTTAAAGGCATTAGTTAAACTAGTCACAGCCACTTGAACTAGTGAATTTCTTTCTGTTGAGAGGGGCTGCTTCATGATTTCATATAATTTTCAAGATTTTTGGACATTAAACATGGGATGTGGAAGTCCCTGACTTCAATTCATCTAATCTCAGTGTCTAACAGTCGACTTTGATCCCTCAAGGCACAATAACAAATACCTACTTATTAAAAAACCAAAATTTTTATATATATGTGTATCAAGAGAAAGAAAATATTTCTGCAGAGGACTACTTAGGAAAGCACACATACATTTTGGCTGTTATTTATTCAATATATTAAAATATTTCTCATAGAGCTGAATGTATTCCTAACATGTATCAGCTAACATGAGAAAGACTATGCAAATTTATCCATCAATATAAAATATTTGAAGCCCCAAAAGGTAAAAAAATGTTTTACCTAATCGAATTTTCCCCATCTTTTTTTCTGTAATCCTTTCTGTTGTTTAGAACAACTGTTATTGTGTTCTATGTACAATTTCCACAGTAGAAATGTAAAGATGTAAGTATAACATGTTTTACATAACATAAAATATGACTTAAAATATGCCTATACTCTCCCTGTCCTGTTATCATTCATCCAAAAAGCAAACAAGAGAAAGTAGCAATTTAAACTCCACTGCATTAAGAGGAAATAAATCTAAGTTGAACATCCTACCTCCTAAAAAATTCCACATTGCAGTCTGAACTGAAGTACACCAATGATAATAAACTCAAATGCATAATGTGATTTTCTTTCTAACGATATTTCCACTCCTTTCTGAAGGATAAAATAATGCTGTGTAAATAAGTCTTTGCTTGCAGAACAAAACTAGCATGCAATAATTTTATTACTTCCAGATTAGGGCAGATAAATGCATTTCTGGCACTTCAGCAAGTTGGTTTCAAATGAAAGTCTGGCATTCTTCTAACTACAGCACACTTACTGACTTCAGAGCAAATATAATGATCTCTAGAAAATGCATTGTTTGTCCATCTTTATTTCCTAATTCTCACGTATGAAAAGATGAAAAAGTTAATAATTTTCCACCATGAAATAATGCGGTTACTGTTTTCTACATTATTCCTAACAGTGATAGAATCCAACTTCTCGCTTGCCTGGCCATTTTAGCAGTAAAAGGATTCAGATGTGAAATATATGTAATATATTACTCATTCTTCATATGTCATAGCTTTTAGACTACTAGCTAGTTCTAAGTAAAATAATGACTGGAAATCAATATAATGGGATGTCTATAAGAAGAACATGCACTGTAAATGGATTGCAAATTTAGCTGTCCTCTAATATGGACAGTGTTTTTCTCTACAGCTACAATTTTTAATCCAATTTGTTTTACAAGAAATAATGAATTTTAGCAGTCTTTAAGAATTTGGGAGAAGAATTTAATTTTTCTAATTAACAGTAGGTATATTGTGGCACTTTACACTCCTGAAAGAAAGGCGTCTAAAAACTCCTAAACTTAGTTTCCTTTATTTTATAGTCACACAATCAGTTTCCAGAAAACCTAGCCTCAAGACCTAAAATCAGTTTACTGGACAGTGTTAATTTCTTATGAGAATAGCTGACTATATTGGATAACATCCATTTATTACTTGAATTTAATTTAGAATTTAATTTCATTTTAATTAAATTCTTCCTACATGTTGAAAAGACCTATATCTAACCACATTCAACTCCACAAATGACTTTATGTTAACAACCAATTTATCAATTTTCTCCATAGGGATTGCATGTACAGCATGAATACACAAAAGCAAAAGGAGAAAGGAAGACAAAGCCCATTCAGCAATACTACGACATGCAAAGGGGGAAAAAAGTTTATCTACTTAATTCATCTAATCTAAATAAAAAGAATTGATTACATTTGTTTATAAACAGTCATGCTGTTTATTATTGTTTAATCATATTGTTGAAACAATAGTGGGTAATAAATTCATAAGCCAGAGAAAATAATCACCTTTAATATTTATTACATTTAGCTTTATTCGTTAACATTATTGATCCTCAAAACCTTTGTTCTGTGGGTACTCCCCAAAGAAAACTCCCTATTCTAAAATGTGAGAGGCAGCATCACAGTGCAGTTGAACAAATGAATGGTGCATGGCAGCCAAAGAAGAGAAAATGTAAACCAACATTAAGGTCCATGTTATTCTTAGATCATCATCAGTTCTTCTCACAACTTAGCAACTGCTGTCATTGTGTGAGAAATTGAAGTATTAGCATTCGAAGAAACAGTCTGAAGTCTAGAAAATTAGAATCATCATGCTCCAAGTTTTTACTGGTTACATTAAGCAAGATGGAGAAAGTTTAGAAAAACATGATCCGTATTTAGACTGCTTAAATTCCATCTCTATCATTCTACTTAGTGTTTTCTATTTTCTTGTTCTAGGTTGTCATACATGCTTGGCCTCAATTAAATACTGTCGTGAGCATTTACCTAAATCTGAACTTTATGACAGAAAGATGAAACGACTGAGACTGACATCAAAGGAGATAAAAAGCTGAGGATAACCTTGCAGTAAGAAAAAAGTCCCAATGGTACAGATGACCCAAACTGTAAGGAGGTTTATAAAGTAAAGGCTCGAAACACTTAACATATGAGAAGATGGAAGGGATGTTGTTACAACAGCTACAGGTGTTTCCATGTCAATAGCAACTAATTTTAGCAAATGAATTTTAAAATGCCTCTGGAGCAGAAGCTGGAGGCCAGACAAGATACAAAGAATTTTAAATGGCATTATGTGGCTAAATTTTGACAACTGAATCCTACACTCCTTTATTTAAATACCCTCTTCTTACCTTCACCTCATGGTGTTTAGGGTTCTTGCAAGCATTCCTAGAAGATAAAAAAGGCATAAAAGTAGGTTCAAAAGTAGTTGTTTTCCTACTTCTCTTTCAGCTACCCCAACATTACATACCAATTTCTGCTCTGGTTTTGTTCAAATTTATTTATGTGCCTGAGAAGTAAAAGAATGTTCAGAAGTATCTTTAAGGTAGTCTATAAGCACCTAAAAGAACATGTCTTGCTTTCTTCCTTGGAACTGTTCATCACAGTCTCACCTGAGGCTCTGGGTATTTCTGCAAAGTAGGTGAGGAAAGCCTTTGAACTGGGTGAGTTGGCAAAGAGAGGGAAAGAAGCTGACTATACTGCAGTTCAGCTGTGGGGGACACTGAAGGGACAAACTGTCAAAGTAAGTCAACAGATTAGGGCAGCTACAAAGCAAAATAAAGCAACCACTTTCCCTCCTACATCGAGCAAAATAAATGCAGACATAACACCAGGAATAAAGGAGTCTTTCCAAAATACTGTAGAAAAGTCCCTTTTCCAAATCAGAAATCCTTGTCTTGTGACACGGAAATATAGATCTGGAGGAAGAGGAAATGGTGGCAGGTCTTTCTCCAAGGATGACCATGTGTCCTCCTGTACAAAGGATAGCCCTGCTGAGCTAGGGAACCCATGTGAAAGGAGGAGGCTGGCTGCAACGGTGAATAATTCTGCTCTTAGATGTATAGTTTGGTTTGTAATATCACAGAGTGATGCAGAAAACAAGACAGAAAGGTTATTGAGGAGGCAAAGTTAAAATGCGTGTTTGATTCACACAGTGAAAAAAAGAAGTATAAAGATTAAGAGAAACAGGACACATTTCCAGAAGAGACGGAGATCCTGCAGGAAGGTCAGGTTTCCCTTAAGCTATTATTAAATCCAAGTTGCTGGATTTTCATATCAAGAAGGTCATACAAGATTTTTAAAGCTAAAGATGAGGAATACCGATAGGTATTGCAGAACTCCTTCAACCAAGATGTGCTGACGTTTGTTGTGCTCATGATGTACCTGACAGCCACAAAGTCAAAATATCCTGTATCTTCAGGTGAAGGATAGGACAGAAGTTGGAAATATTCAAGCAAGAAGCCACAGAGAATTGTCAGAATACACTGACAGTGAAACAGAGGACAGCAAAGCAATGATACATGTGAAGTCTAAGAAATAAAATGATGAAATGACAATGCCTGTTCTTAAATAAGGCTATTGATATAATAATAAGATCAGAAGCTGGAAGGAAGGATGAGAGTCAATGGGACATTAATACTAGGGTGCACAGTATACAGGGAAGACAGTATAGGATGTTACTATTGAACAGATGCTCTTTATCAGTAATCGTAGAGCATACATCTTCAATATATCCTTGCAGGAGCAAAAAAAAAAGTAAATAATAATAAAAAATCATTATGATTATACTTCATTTCCAAAAGGGGTACTACAGTAAAATGGGAGAACTTATTCAGAAGAAGGAAAAAATGCAAGTTAAAAATTGAATCTTTAAAGATGATGTAGAAAATGTATAAGGATAAAATTCTTGAGACTCAGAACAAATGCAACAGAGTCACAAAGAAATGAGGAAGGTCCAAAAAGAAACCAGTGTGGCTGAAGAGTGAGGATAAAAATGGCAATCAAAAATGAGAAGAAAAAGTGAAGCTGTGTCTGAGTGAAGAAAACCATAGTGAGGGGATGACCATAAACTCTTGCACTTTAAGTGAAGAAATGCAAATAAGACAGGCCATTAAAAAGTTCTGGGAAGAAGTACAAAAAGCACAAAAATAGTAATAAATCCTTTTTAAAGCACATCAGAAGCAGAAAGCTCATCACAGTTCCTTTAAGGTCAGCAAAGGCTCAAGGTAGAAAAGAAGCACAAACAGCCAAATGAATGTTTTGCATCTGTGGTAACCCACAGTCTAGGAAGCTGCCCACGCTGCCACTCCTTTTACAGAGAACTTAGAAGGCAGAAAAGTGAAGGGCCAATGGAAGAGATCATGGAATAAATAGACAAAATGAGTAGTAACAAATCATTAACAGCAGACAGTATTTATCCAAGAGTTATAAAGGAACTGAAGGATGAAAGATCTTAACTATTAATGATGGTGTGTAAACTCTCACTTAACACCATGTCCACACCAAAGGCTTTGAGAATAATTAACCTGGTGAGAATTTTTAGGAGAGCTCCAAGAAAGATCTAGAAAACTGCAGACCATTAAGTTGACCTCTGTACCAAACAAACTAGTGCAAATTACTCTGACAAAAAATACTAGCAGTCACCCAGAAAAGTAAGATGTTATGGACAAGAGTCAGCTTCTGAGAGGCAAGACATGCCTTGCAGATCCACTGGAATTTTTTAAGGAATAAACATGTTATAGGATCCATCCAATCTGGTTTACTTAGGCTTCCACATGATATATGATACGTTCCATCAACAACAGTCCATTAAAGAGATCAGGCTGTTGTTAGACAAAAGAAGTCCCTTACACAGAGCAATAATTTGATGAAAGTATGGCAAGAGAGACTATGGGGTAATGGTAAATTATCGTAGGGAAGAGATTACTAAAAGACTCAGGAATGAGACTTATGCTGTTCAAGAGATTCAGACCACAAATGACCCAGGAAGTGACTAGTGAGGTGACAAGTCTGTGATGGTATTAAGTTATGCAGGATAATAAGGACAAGTACCATCTGCTAAGAGCCTTACAACGCTGTGTAACTGAAACAATAAAATGGCATATCCAATTAAATGCAGAGAAATGCAATGGAACATAAGGACAGGAGAAAAAACCAAACCAAACATGGGCTATCAATTGACTATTACTACTCCAGAATGAGGTCTTGAGATTTTTATAGATTGTTTTTGTACATTTCTCAATACTCAGTAAAAAGAAATAACTCAAAATGTTAGAAACTATTAGGAAAGAAATAGAGAATGAAACAGAAAACATTGTTATGCCTTCACATAAATTCACATAAATGCTATTTATGTTTTGTTCCTTCCACTTCCAAGGAGATATATTTCAAGAGTAAAGAAACAGAGGGGCTACAAGGATGAGCCAAGGTATGGAACCAACTAGAAAAGCACGAGCAGCTGGTAAGGTAAATGCTAAAAGTTTATACGATCTTGAAAGCAACTAGACAAATCTATGGAAGAAAAATCCATTCAAGGTATGCATTCAGGCTCCTGAATCTCAAACACTTTAGAACAGGATAGTTTTCTAGGGCAGTATCATTATGTGATTGCCCTCTTCATTAGGCAACTGTTATTGGTTACTGCCAGAGACAGGATACTTCACAATATTGACTTTTGGTCTTACCTAAGGGAGTATCTGTTCTTACATGTTTCTGAATAGTAAAACAGACAATATCTGAACCTGTAAAATCTTGATTCCTTTTTATGTACACTTTTCCATTGCTTTTTTACTACTGGAAGTTTATAACCAAGCATGCCCATCCTGCAGAGTCCAAGAATAGTTTCATTATGGATAAAAAGATGCTGTGTCCTTGTCCTAAGTAAACAAAAGCTTCCTTGTCACTTCTTTTGTTAAGCATATGTCTGAATATGTGCTTCTTCAAGGCACTCTGTAAACACATAAGCTAGGAAACTAGAGATCTTGCTGAAGCAGCTCTCATCTAGTAATGAGTAGTGTGTGGGGTTTTTTTCCCCACTACACAAAACAGAAGTGCATCTTTAGTTAGAACTAAGGATCCATTTTTGCTTCCTATTGCCCTCTTCTGTGGCTGAAGGTGGCAGCATCAAGATGCTAATAATTTAGCAGTTCTAATCAAACAGAACATCAGTTACTCTTAAAAATAAATTTGATTTGCAATTTAAAAATGAATGGTTTAACTAACAGGTCCTCAAAGGATACAGGGATCAAGGGCAATGGGTTATACTAATTAATTTAAAATAATGTCTCAATTATTTTGTAATCATGCACAATAGGTGTTCAATAATAGTTTTTTGAATAATAAATGCAAATTATTATGTTCTAGATGATAGTTTTTCTTAAAACATATTGATAAAGCAAAATCTAAAAACTTAGTATTCTCTTATATTTATTACGTCTGTTCATATCCTGTTGCATGTCAGCAAGCAGAGGGCATCACCTGTTCATTTTAATGTATCTCTTTAAGATCTATAAGTAATGTAAATATTGCTTCATCACTTCAAGAATTTCAACTGCAGCATAGCTGGTATATTTCACATGGAAGGAAATTTGATATAAAATTTGGGAAATCAGACACCAGGCTCAGCACAGATGTATAATACTACATCAGAGGTCTGAGAGCAAATGAGTGATGCAAGCAAACACACATACAGTTACTTTGGCCTTATTACTTTCTGCTCTAAAGTAGATATATCAAGAGTAAGCAGAAAAGTGACAATGGAAAAGAGCTTTAGCGCTTGTGTTTTTAAATTTTTTATTAATATGTAAAATACTGCTTCCACTCAAAATCCCCTTCCTAGAGTAGACCACACTTGACTATGGGCTTGCAGTAGAATTTTGAAATTATGTTAAATTGTACCATTTAACTTTATGTAAAAAAGGGAGAACAATAAAGTACTTTTATAGATATTTGTATATAAACCTAGAAGGCAATAACAACACATTAGTATATAAAAAAGTAATCATGGACCAATATGGATAACATTCAAATGGTTTCGTAATGGTCAGATTAGGATCTCCCTACTTACTTACTGTCAAACCACATAAATCTCAAGAAATCCTGTAAGTTGAATGTTGTTGGAAACTGGGAGATTTTAAGATGAAAGATACCATTTATAGTTGCCATTTTCTACTTTCAAGCTTACAAACATTATTGCAAACTGAATTCTGAGTTGAGTATACAGGTCTGAGTGTTGCGCACTCTCAGGTAGCCTCTAACATGGTCAGGAAAGATGTCCATGAACTACAAATGTGACCCACATGTCAAAGGCCACTGTCAAATTGGATTTACCCTGTATACAGTTGAATTCAAAGAACAGGATTTTTTGCAACTGATGGAAATAGACAAAAGAGTACTGTAAGTACACATGGTCTGACTAGTACATTATCTATTTGGGAAGTGTACTTGGACAAAAGCATTTTGTAAGCAAAAAAACTTAGTGGATTAAGCAGGATGATTACGTTTTAGAATGACACCTGATTAAGCCTGTCTCTAGCACTGAATCAGCATGAGCGACTTACTATATCATACTGGCAATGTTGCATAACTTCTGTCATTCTTTTCAATATTAATTAATGTAATAGTAAACAAACCTGGAATTACCACCTGTTATTAAAATCACATGACAATTCCCTTTAATAAGACTGCCTCTTCAATCCCTTTAATTGATTCTGGCTGAAATTGTTATATAGTGAGGTTTTATTTAAGCTAAAAACTAAAAATTCTGGAAATATTTAGTCATAAAGGTTTAAAAGTGTTCCCAGAGAAAAACAAGGTACAAACATGACATTGTGCCTATGCTAAAAAATGTTAATTAAATTAGGACCCCTAAGCTTTGAATCAAGGACTTCTTTAAACTCAGCGGATAGCTTCTGCGCTGAGGATCTCCATGTGAACTAATCTGTATGTATGTTGTCTGGGTTTCAAAATTCTTGCAGAATTTATCTATGTCATACACTTTTATAAAAATAATGTTCTAAATAGGAATATTTAGTTTAACGTCTCAGAAGAGTTCATTGTTGCTGTGTTTTCAGACCTCTCACAAATCCTTCCATAGACAAACAAGAGTGAACACAAATAATCCTACAGAGTGGTGAGGAATGCTCTAGCCAAGCTAGCGACTCTTTCCAGGATAGTCTTTCCCAGCTACTCCCACTGAGGGAGGAGCTACATACTGGAAATTTGTGATACTAGCAGTTTGTGAATCAAGAGTTTACCACCACTTTGATAAAATACGCGGTTTCAGAAGACAATCATCTTCATGTGTCAGAATTCTTAGGCTTTTTTTAGTTTGCCTTTTTTTTTTTTCCAAATCAAGGGATGGATAGAAAGAAGTAAGCAGCAGAAAGAATATTATTGAAATCATAAAGTCAAGCTCTAAAGCTGAGGCTCTGGTTGCCAGCACAAAATTAACTAAGCTACATTGCTCAGGTGGATTATACTGCACTCCTTAACTACAAGATCACATACACTATTTCTTAAACACTTCAGCTTTTCCAGGACACTGAATAGATCTCCCATGGAATCAAAGTGCAGTAACGAAGGAGGCTGTTCACTGTAGGACCCCTGTCTGACTTGTTATAGAAATGGAAACTATATAATAAATAAAATACAATCTTGCAAAGCGAAAAAAGGATGGCTTCCTGGCTCACACTGTTGAATTCTACCCTACGGAAACAGTTTTTCTTCCTGAGATTTCAGTAATTGAGTAAAGTAGATTTCTCATGCTTAATTAATACTGCATAATTTTTTTTTTTTTTTTCCCTTATTACTTGATTTAGTGATGTGGTCCCATTAGCAGAAATGTTTCTTTCTCACACATGAAGTGGAAATGGACGGAAATTTTCTATGAATAAAGCCTTATGTAATACTTAGGACTCTAAGAAACTAAGCAGTAAATGTTACCCATATTATGGAGATCTGTGACCTTACGCTCTCAGTAATTCTGTTTCCTTTCTACAAATTGGGGTTAATTCCACTCCTCACCCACAAGGATGGTATGAAGATTAATTAGTGTTTGTGAAAAACTCAGATAATATAGTGATGCACACCACCGAAGAAATCTTGAGGAAATTAATCATTTCTTCTTTAGAGCAAGAACTGAATAGACTACAGTAAATAATATATGGGGCAATGCAATGAACAATGAGAAGACAAAATACTAAAATGCTGCTTATTAGCTGAGCAGTATTTATTTTGTGTACTTAATAAGAAAGGGATCCTGTAACTAAAGATTGCTGTAATCCAAATGCAAAAGGTACAAACTAAGAATGGAGGAATAATTCTGATTCTCGACTGTCCTAACTTCTGAGTTCTTTGCAACATAATCATATTCTCATTTTTTTTTTTAATATAGCAATAACGATTATGTTATAATGCTATTTTTATTTTAACAGATTGAAATTTCTGAAGCATTTTGAGATCCAACAATGGAAGACGCAATAAAATATCTAATTACCATATTAAAAAGCCATATTGACTCCAAAGAAAGAGATAGAAGAGTGGCTAATTCACTGTCTGTCAGACTTGAGATCAGAGCCAATACAAAACCACTTCTTCTGTGCTGATGAGTAATAATTATCACTCACTGTCCATGAGTGATAATATTGCAGAAGAGAAAATACGCCAACTTGATTTTTTGCTTCAGCAGGCCGCATGAGAGGATATAAACTATATTTAAATTAGAATATAAAAATAAACATATAATTAGTGCAGCGTTTTCAATAAAGCATTTTTAATTACTGAAGTTGAAAGCTGCAACTTATTACAATTGTAGGGAGCACATTTTTTTTCCTGAACTCCTATTGTTACAGACTATAATACATTATCTGGTAATCTTCACCAATTACAAGCTAGTAGTATTTAGCAACACACAGTGCTTTTAAAAATGTTTTTAAATAATCTTCAGTAAATGCAAGTTTCAACTTTTGCTCCAATTTTCAGGTTTCTAATAATAGAGTATTTGAGCCTTATAAATCTTAGAAATCTAATTAGACAATGTTAAGCTCTCTCTAGCTGAAGTCACAGATGTTTCATACTGGGAAAATCAGCAAGCCCCAGGGTTTGTTTGGTCTAGTATAGTGTCAAATTTTCATGGATAATTTAATAGCTAATAACTCTAATTCTTTCTCGTAAACCAAGAGATGATAGATAATGATTGCTCTAAACCCATAAAATTAACCCTCCAGGCTAAAAAAAATTTCAGGAACCATTGAGGAGATTAATTTCTGGTAGTTAATGTTTCTTTATTACTAATTGTCCCTGAGTTGTATACATCCCACAATATGAAAGAAAATGCAAATAAATCCAATGAAATCATGCAATTTAGAAAGAAGTATACATCAAGGATGGTGTACATCTGTTTGATCTGTTACACACACTGCTTAGACTTTAGTGAATTTTTTTTTTCTTATCAGATTGTAGTAACAACACTTTATGGTCACATCCAATGTTTCCTCCAACAAAATAGCAGCTTCTATCGACAAAAGTGAGATTTTCTGCTTTCAAAACTTTTTTTAAAAAAAAAAAATTTTTATCCTTTGCGAAATTGTCAAATAAAATATAACAATTCTTATTGCTTTAAATAGAACTAGACATACAAAGGTAACTATTGAGTTTCTATACAAGAGTCTGCATTCTGTGAGAAGATATACTGATTTTTTTCTGAAGAATGTCAGAGTAACATTTAGCTGTTTTTAATAAGGCTAACAGCAGGTTAGGGCTTATTTGCTTTTATAAAATCATTAGCCAAGTCACTGTGTGGAATGAACTGGGTACACCAGACGAACAATGCTCTATTGTAAAGGCTTCCCAGATTCTTTTAGAAGGGCCACCCCATAAATAAGATAGGTTTGCAGATAATGATCCATTTTCCATGTTCCATCAGACCAGTTGGTAACAGGTTTTCTCTCTCCTATTCTTTTTAATGCAGAGGATCAGAATGGAAAGAGAGTGCTGACAATAAATAAAGAATGGGAATAATGCCTAAATGTGGAAACTCAGCAAAATTCAGAAAACATACATTCTGAAGGCATACTACAGTATTTGGGAATAGCAGTTTATCTAATCAAAAGTTATGTGCAAAACTGTGAGGGGACTCTTAGAGAATTATGCTACCACTGGAAAAATACAGGTACTGAATATACAGTCTTTGAGGAAAATGGATTTCAACTGCTCATAAATTAAATGACCAAAAGACAAAACTAGAAGGTTCTAAACAACTGTTCTTCATCTCTGTTTCTTGTAACTGCTAGTTTTAATTACTCAAGAGAAGCATACCATAAACAACTTCAAAGACACAAAAATATAAGGTGCATTATGAGGTTAATAATAAATAATATTTAAAGTTGATTAATTCAGAAGTGAAAGGAAAATAAACTATCCAAACAATTTCTAGTGTTTTAAATTACCTGGAAAGACTACAAAGAGTTCAGTGATTACCTTAATTCAGTATGCAGATCCAGCCAGAGAAGCAAACAAGATGCACAAACATGTGCAAAACAATAAGGAGAATAATATAAAGGATGTTCCAATACCATTATATATATATTTAATTTAAACGACCATTTGCAGTTATAGTTTCTCAATTTCAAGAATCAGACTGTACAGTTCAGAAAATGATGAGGACAATTGCCAACTGCTCTGAAAACTCACTTAAGAACAGAGATCAATGACACTACATAAGAATATGAAAACATAAAAAATAGTAATATGAAGAATTTGGATAGGAAGTTCTGTTCTCCCTCTCTCAGTACAACAATAGTTGCTTAAATAACTGAAAGAAAAAAAAAATTATGTGACAGAATTTAATACTATTTTTATATTAAATACATGTGTACGCTACCTAGCCATGAAAGACCTTTTATTTGCACAAGCCGATCAGGTAATTTCCCGATTATATCTGTGCTTAGTGATCTCATTTGAGAATGCAAAATGCAATATTATCCAGCCACTGTGTCAACAAAGAAAAGTTCTTCCACATTTTTGAGCCACGAAGATGGTGAAGGGTTTAGAGGGGAAGCTGTATGAGGAGCAGCTGAAGTCACTTGGTGTGTTCAGCCTGGAGAAGAGGAGACTGAGAGGAGACCTCATTGCGGTCTACAGCTTCCTCACAAGGGGAAGAGGAGGGGCAGGCGCTGATCTCTTCTCCCTGGCGACCAACCATAGAACCCCAGGGAATGTCAGGGAGATATGCCAGGGGAGGTTTATGTTGGACAAAAGGAAAAGGTTCTTCACCCAGAGGGTGGCGGAGCACTGGAACAGGCTCCCCCAGGAGGTCGTCACGGCGCCAAGCCTGAAAATATTCTAGAAGCATTTGGAGAACGCCCTCAGGCATATGGTGTGAATGTTGGGGTTGTCCTGTGCAGGGACAGGAGTTGGACTCGATGATCCTTGTGGGTCCCTTCCAACTCAGGACATTCTATGATTCTATGGGGTTTTTTTAAAGATAGGTGTTGGACTCATCTATATAATTGATTTTGAGATATTTGAAAGCCAGAAGAGTTTTCTTCTTTTGATTGCAGTTAATTTTTTTTCTTTTCCCAATGGTAGTAAGTTTGCCGAGTTGAGCTTCCTAGGACCTGATGAAAAAGATCTGAATATATATATACCTAAGTTGATGGAATTTATAGCCTAGGGAAAAGGCTATGTTCAATTGCTGCATGACACGCTGATACAAATATTGTCCAGAAAGGCAAAAAGTAACAGGAATACTACTTTGAGCTTATTTTGACAATGCTTACATATTAGTTGGGCGAATAAAAACCAAAGGGGGGGTACTTTTCTTTAGGTTTCTGTATGTATTCTCAAATGCTGAATTAACCTGTAAGATTCAGAACAAAGAGTTGTAGTGCTGCCACAGAAGTCTGGAAGTCAGTTGCCGGGTATGTATACCCCAATAGGTAACATGAGGACTTTGATCGTGTCTTTTTCTTTGTGAATATTCTGCATTTATTCTGATAGTAATGAATTTTCTAAAAGTAGTTGAAGTACACTGCCATTTCTAATGTAAATATCATTTCAATTCTTTTTTTCTCACAATGAGGGGGGATCTCTCCCACAGCACACTTAGGAATATTAAACAAGTACTTAGACCATAAAGACTTTTACATTAGTATCAAACACTGCTCTGTCCTCTTCTGTACAAATCTTTTTGGAAAGAACAATGGAATTATTGGCATGTAATGAAATTAAAATCAAATGCAAGTCATACTTCTACAGGACTACAAAATAGTCTACAGGATAATTTTTAATAATCTGTGCCCACCTTCTTGTTATGTGTTCTAAATGCTAGCTCAGCCTCAAAATCAGCTGGCTTATGCTAAGAATTCAAAACCTTTACATTATTTTGTAATTAAATCTGTCCTGGGTAGATTCAACTCTTCTTACATTAGCTTGCAGGCTTAGGTACATAAATAATTTACTGGTTTAACAACACATGACAGATCAGCTGAGCTGTGGGAACTGTGTGCGCAGCAGATGAGAAGCAAATCCAGTTAATTTAGATGGCAACTAAGGGACAGCAAAATCCTGTTTTTTCCTTGTATTACTTCTATTTAAGATTGTACACAGACAGTTGCTGTGTCCCAGTAGATATACAAGGTAGCATAGTAACTGGCTTCCTTTCTCTTGAGAAAGGTCTCGTGCAGTCACTTCTGTTCTGGCTTTCCCTCTTACACAGACCATGCCAGTTTACATCTTTTCAGGTGTTGCAGAAGTAAATATCCTAACCTGACAATATCTGTCTGTCTCCCTAATTCCAGTTGACATAAAAAAAAAAATCTTTTTGTGAGAAACGGATTACTGAAAAAGCAATAAAAACTCAGGAGCTTTTAAACTTAGATGTACTAATCAATATACAATGTGTAACAAGTCTAACTCTAAATTGAATCACCAAGAACAAAGTTAATAACATATTTAACTTTTTCCCTGAAAATCCCTGTCACACTGTCCATGTTCTGTAGTTTCAAAAGCCTCTGATCTTTGAAAGTTGTTTTTTTTTTTTTTTTTTTTTTTTTCGGTCTCCCATTACAGCTAAGGAATGGCCTTCTAAAAGAAGTATGCATTGCCCTTATTAGATTTCCTGGCTCCCAGAAGAACTACCTCTCTAGCTGGCTGCTTCCCATCCTCTCTGCTTTACTCTACAAGTCCTTACCAGGAAGTTGTCCCCAAACCAGAGCAGATTTTTCTTACGTATATTTTAAAAGCTAGTATAGTTGATCCATCAAACAGTTATTTTTAGTGCTTGCATTCATTTATATACTTTTTATTTCTCAGATTTGAAAGCATCAGCCATGTCTGATGTGGTAGTTTATGAACCCTCCAAATACTTATTCTGCTTGTATATACAGGACACTGCTGAACTGTTGTCTTAAGATATTTTTTGTCACACTGAGGTGATAATAAATTATGTATCTATGTATTTTATATGGAGAAATAATGATTTATGTTTGTATAAAAATTACAATCAGCAAGAATTAATCTTTCTCAGCATTTAACTTGGGTTGTCCGTTGTTCCCAGAGCCCTGGTGTCTAGAGTGGGTGGGCATCCACTCACCCTTTTCCACTGCCCACTGGGGTGGGTGGGATGTTACCCCTCTCTCCATAGGAACTGGAGAGACTGCATACAGCGCAGGATTGAATGACCTAGAACTTGCCTTGGAAAACGGACTCCGGCAAGCACACTGGGTGTTTGGACACTAAATTTGCTTTGCCCTAGGTGTGAGGATTACCTACAAACCAATGGAAGGAGTAGCCTTATCCTCTGGCTAAGGAGCTCTTATCAGACAGCCGTTCGTATTTTCTTTCCTGAAAAAAAATGTGGCAGCAATCGCTCATCAAATTTTTGCCTTTCTATAGATTGTATGAAGATTCTTTGTCCTCAGAAAAGAACGAGACCAGCATCCACACAAGTCAGATCTATTAACAGAATTTCCATGTCATAACTTGTAAAAAAAACAGTCAATTCAATGCAATAGCATTGTTTGTTGGGTAAATTGCAGGAAGAAATTGGTTGCTTGGGAATTATTCCTCTAGAAAAGCTAATTTCTTTGTATGCATAATTTTAAATACTTAAAAGTAATTAGGAAATATACTTCATAAGCAATTTTAAAATTAAAAAAATACACTATAATTATTGCTTTAAAACACTTTTGCAAACATGCACATTCTTATGTTAACTGTTAAAGGAAGGTATTCTTCTAGCCTACCAATTCTGGGGCTTTGAACAAAGCCCCTACGTTAATTAAATCTAGTTTGGCATCATCTGGTTATCAGGTGTTATATTGTAAAGTGAGTGGAAAATGAAGTTTGAATTATCAGTATCTACAGTTTATTCTTTTGGTTTTTAATGAGCACTCAGAAAGCCTGATAGCTTTGCGAGGTGTTAACTGCCCTTTGCTTATTCCATATATCTCTGCTTGGGGAACTTCAGCGGCCAGCCAAAGACCATCTCTGTACAAAGAAGAAAATCCCAATCAAACCAAGCTCTTGCTTGGGGTTGGGGTGAGGACAAAGCTATAGAAGGTCCATGTCGGTGTTGTTTAAGAACTGTATTCTTTTAACTTCATTTCAGACTTTCCTTGTTGTTTCTTTTCCCAGCAACAGCAAACAGAAGTTTCTGGCTGGTTTTACCTAGAATCTACCTCTTCCCCATACCAACTGTATTAAGCCATCAGAACAGCATGCACAGGCATGTGCATGTCTAATCACATTTCTTTGCTCAATTATATCTTTATTTTTAAAGTTACACATTTTCTGGATTTCTTAAAGCTCTTCTGAACATAATCTTTATTTTTTGTCCGTACACAGAGATAGAATGAGAGGCAACAGATCTAAGTTGGATTAGATACTATGGGGAAAAAAAAAAAAATATACCACAAAGGGGGATCAAATACTAGAACAATTTGCCCAGAGTGGCTTTGGAGTCTCCTTGAAAGTGTTCAAGACTCAAGCAGACCTGGCCCTGAGAAACCTAATTTAATTAGACCTGCTCCGAGCAGGCGCTTGGACTAAACCCCCAGAGGTCCTTTCCAGCCTCAATTATTCTACAAATCTATGAAAGCAGTTGCCTGTGTTTTCCATTAAAATTATGTATGCTTTAAAAGATCTGAAACTGCAGAAATAGGGTGGGGAGGAGAAAGAAGCATGACTGTAGCCTAACAATGAATCCAATCCCTAGAGAGATTTTGGGCCTTGCTCTCAATACATACTGATTCATTTTATTCAGTTTCTCTTGAATGCAAAATACATAAACAAAAAAGAAAACCAGTATTCTTACTTTCATCCTAATCAGGAAGATACAGAGTCCAGCTCCCTCTTTGCTCTCATGAATCTTAAGACACCTCTGACACTTGATTTCTACATTTGGCATCAGTAAAGGTGGAATTAGATTTTAAGCAGAAAAAAGTGATTTGGTCACCTCTGTCTGAATCCTGGAAAGGTCTTTGGGCCACGAATACTAATTTCACAGATGCGTCTAATACAAAGTAACAGGCTAGTTTCAAGTTCAAGTAGGATTCATGAAAAGCACCTTTGTCCAGCAATTTGTGTGGTTTAGGTATCTCCCGTTCAGTCTTCTAGCTACTGTGAATACTCAGTCCCCATGCAGTTTAGACTCAGATTTTAAACTGTGACCAAAAAGGCACAGTGAGAAGAAACTTTCTGACTTAATAACCCTGACTGAGCAGAAAGGTGGGTAAGATTAGGCTGCTCTCCTTTCAGGTCCCTCCTTTTCTCCACAGCTGTTTCATCCTATTTCTCCCTGTGGAAAAGCCCAGCTCCCAGCCCTCCACACTGCCAGCCACTGGTCCAGGTCCAGTCCCTGGGCTTAGCTACCTCCTTCAGGAGCCACGTAGTTGGATCCATCTGTGATCTGGTCCCAGTCTGCTTCAATCACTTTAAACCTGTTAGATTGTGAAATTCTTGAACACTATCAAACCGCTGGATCCCTGGCTGTGTTAGATATACTCAGTAGGCAGAACCAAGGAGAGCTGGCTTTTCTTTTTCTTACCTACGCAGCATTATCAGCAATTCTGTGTCTAACATATTCTGTATTTTTTTAAGTTTCAACTTCAAATATGTAAACTCACATTTTAGGTACTGAAATGATTTTCATTTCCCTTGTGACATCTTTCATTCATTTCTCAGACCGATTTTTAAAAAGCAGTAGTGAAAACAGCAGTCAAACCTATTACTGGCTTCTCGACATAGCAACAAAAAGAGCTTCACTATTCAAGAAGCACCATTAATAAGAAAGTGCATAGTTTATTAACAATACAGCTAACGGATAATTTTGAACTGGAAATTGAAAATTATATAAAAGACATCTAAAACCTCAGAAATTAAAAAATAAATTCATGTATAAATTTCTGCTATGAGACAAAATAAGCAAGATCTCTCTTTATATCTTGTAACTTAAGTTTTTATCTAAACGTACAGAACTCAACACAAGAGCAAGACATTTGGTCTCTCAAAGCATGTTTTGTCCAAATTAAAAATATTAATTGGTGGCTATGAAGTTTATTTTGTAGTAAAGGAAAAAAGTAATAAACTAACAAACATAACCTGAAATGCCAACCTACTCTTCTCTCTATTTTTGCTGAATAGACTTTAAAGCTTTCATTTTAGAAAGCAAGTAAGTATGGCTGTGAATCATATTCTCATAACAGGAGTTAACCTAATTATGGCTTGTAAATAGACCAACAGAAGTAACCTCTTCATAGGAAATTGTGGGGATTTTTATCTATTCATGATTGCTTTTGCCTAGAATGTAGGATAGTGTTTGGATACTTTATCAGTAAATAGATACATACAAATCGAGATGTATGAATATTCCCCTTTTAACTAAAAGTGTTAATTACTTTACCTCTGATAATACAGATGCAAGTTTTGCATTTGCACCTGATGATACAAATAATTGTACATTGACTTTAAATATAGTCTTTTGTTAAGAGGATAAGTGTTAACATTATTATTATTATTGTTTCGTTGTTTTAGCCAAGACCTCCAGATATAATGCTTACACAGCCTGATTGATTATTCTTGTCCACAGTAACATTTGCACTTATCTATAAAGGAATCCTGTATTAGCAACATTAATGTTTGGGCTGAAAAACTTGTTTGTCTTAGAACCTAAGAAAGTTATTGGGCGGTAATGTCTAAATATGGAGAAAATTCACATAAACGTGATGTTCTAGCTTGGTCAAACATGGTTTTGTTTTGCTGCAGTTCACACACAGGATATTACCCCCTCTTCAAACATTCTCATTTTACAAACCAGAAAAAATAATGAAAACAGGTAATTGCTCAGCAACCACTTCTGTGAATCATGTTGTGCCCTGTGCTGATCACCATAATGTCACAACAGTGTCTTGCTATTGCCTTCAAAGGCATTAGGATTATGCACAATGCCCATCTGCATAAATTGTCCTCTGTTGACTGGCTGCAGCTTGGAAAGGACTTCTGTTGTCAACAGCTAACAAGCTCTTCCTTTATATCAAGTGCTACAGGCCCATATTTTTGAAGTGGAAGGATCAGAGTTCTTAGATCTGCAGATTTGTGAAGCTTGTTAAAGCTTTTTATGAAATTCAGCTAATTTCAGAACTATAGAATGGTAAAGTTATTCTCTTTTGCAGTTTGTTCTTTTCTCTTTTAGATGTACATAATTCTTTTGTAAGTGAAATGTGAAAACCACGATGCATGTTTTCCCCTGATATTCTGTGTTCCATGCCAAGCTGGTGTTATTTATTGACTGAGGTTACTTGGACTGTCTCAAATTAGGGTAAAAATGTCTTACAAGTATGTCTGGTGGTTGCATTGTAAGCTGTTATAATAAAAGTTAAAGCAAAATGCATTGAAAAAGGCCTAGATACAAATCGATACGGGGAAACCCGATACACAGATTTTCCTCCATAAGGAAGGCAATACATCTGCTGTTGTATTGTAAGAAAAGATTTGATTCAAAACAAGTGAAATCATACTGTCATTTGCAGAAAAAACAAAAAGCAATGCTCAATAACAAACTCGAGAGTTGTGTTTTAAAATACCAGTGGCCAAGATAAAATGTCAAAATAGCAAAAAAATTCACAAACTATAGTTTTATCACTTTATATTACTTCTTAAGATTTGTTAAACAATAAAGGGTGACATTACATTTTTACATCAGATATCTTTTCCAAAAGCATATATATATATATATATAAAAATAACTTTCTGATACCATTATTTTGAGAAGTGATTTCAAAATATAAATGCACCATTTCATAGTTGCAAGCAGAAACTTCCTAAATAAGGTACATGCTCACCATTTAATTCTTTGTTTAAGGGCTTGAAGTTCTTATAATTATCAAATATTTTAAACAGTGTCATTGACAGTGAAGACAGCTGCTTAATAATTCAAACAGGACACTGCACTCTGAATGTCACATCAGGATATCGACATTTTTCTGGCAGCTGAGATATTCCCAGACTTTATATTTAACATCATGATGAGGTATTGCCTTATCACAATCTACACTGTGTAGTGTCTACGAATAGCAGTCTAAAGATTAGAAAGGTTACTTTGCTTTAAATACAACTGATATACAGAATGCTGATATTTTGTATTTCTGTATTATAATAACCAGTTACGGTGAACAGTGTTTTTTCATGCCAAAATTTGGATAGAAGCTGCTTTGAATTCTACATGAGAGATCAAACACACCAGTGAAGCCCAAGCTAAGGAGAGGTGTGAATTCACGCTGCCCTTCAGTAGCAGGGGGAGTGCTGTTGTCTCTCTGAACTGCACACAACACAACACAGGGGGGTTGCCTTTGCTGGTTTTGGGAACCCGCTGTACCTCCCCCAAGATGTCTGTAGCCAATTAAAAAGGAAGGGAAAGGGTCATGGTTCTTCACCTGCACTAATATGCGTGCACTATGGGCAAACTTTCAAGCATTATATCTTTTAAGTAGATTTCAAAAATTCACATTTATGAAGTCATGTATATTTAAAGAAAGATAGGAAGGACCATAGCTCATTAAAAACAGATATTAAACTCATCTATTTCTGTAACCACAAACCAAGTATCATAGACTGTGTAACTGTTCTTTGGGCCAAAAGGTCTTTTCTTCAAGGCTGCTATGAAATGGGTGAACCCATCTAAGATACAGTGGACTTAGCGTAACTGGTAGAATATATTTTCAGGATAGAAAAATCTTTGCTGAAATACCCCTAATTTTAGTTATCCTTGCTTTCTAGTTAAACCAGCTAAGGATCAATCATCTAACGAAACGAATGTATAAAGTAGAAAGAAAAGGATGGAAATGAAAACAACATATAGAGAAAAGAAATATCTTTCATTAAAGAACTAGTGTGAATTTGAAAAAAATAGAAAAGTCAAACTATCAGCACATCACCGACTTTTATCAGTGCAGTATATAACACCTTACACAGCTATACAAACAAACTATATTTCAAGTTTTAGTGTCTTATTTACTTGAAAGCAACAGCAACAGGCTTGAGCTGCAAACACACATGAAAAAACTTTTTTTCAGAGATGGAGGTGTTACAGAGGCTAGTTTATAATACTATCGTCAATTACACCAAGTGATGACAGGCAAAACTGAGTTGCTAATTTGTGAACTTCAGTCTTACGTTCTTTTTGCTCACAAGAACGAATCTAATTAAATACATTTGAATGTGAATGAAACAGTTATCTCTGTTGATACTAGACTATCAGAACTCCCTGCAAATCAATCTAGTTTTGGCCAAAATAATTTTTAAACTATTTGTGCAATAGTCAAAGCTACAACTGTAGCTATTATGGGCATTGTAGGTATTGTAGGTCTTTACTGCCACAGCCTAGTTCTGCTGTAACAAAACTATTATTTCCTGCACCAGAAAAATACGATAGCCTGCTGCATTATGAAAATTCAATTTCTCCAGATGAAGTCCATCACACATTGCAAGTCAATATATAATGCTAATTGCTGTATCATCACTGCCAGTACTGCTAATCTGATTGATAAGTAAAACTTCTCTTTGTACTTCATGAAGTTCACCATATAAGCTTTTAAATAATTAACTAACTCCTGTGGAAACTATTTTCTAATGTAACTTTCTCATAGAGAGATGAAAGAAATTTTCCATGTTTTGGTTATTTCGTTATTTCAAGCTTAAATTTAAGTATTTGTTAACCACCAACATTCAATACAGAGATACTATCTATGTCTACAGAGCTGAAAGATACCAATTTTAACCTTAAGATTAAGAAGATGCTGAATCCTAGATAAATGCTGGCATCACTGAAATGCAACAAAAATGTAAACCAGTATCGTGCTCTCTTAACGGCTGCTTCTTAAAATAAAACAATGAGACTTACTTTGTTCTTTCAAGGAATACGCACAGCTGCTTGTCTCCAGGAAGATGCTACAGGTTCCAGATTCTGCATGAGAGAAGTCACTAAAGGCTTCTCAGGTTTAGGAATTCAAACACATCCCCGTGTTTGCTGAGCATTTCCTGACCTCATATGTCTCCCTGCACCGTGTGTAGGTATTCTGGTATGTTATTTTGAGATAGGCTGCAGAAACTAGTCAGAGATCCAAGATAACTTATTCTAGTCTCTGTGATTTGTTTTAGGAGACACACTGTTTGCAAGCCAAACAGTGTAAAATTTTCTACAAACATGAAAATATGAAAGTTTATTTCACCCCTCCACTCAGTTATAAACTTTTTTCATGCCTGCCTGTTAATTGAAACTGTATTTTAATGGATAATGTCTAAACAGTTCACATGACAGTACTAATTGGAATAATCAAAAACCGTATTTTTAGTAAAGTTTCAAAGGTTATGGTGGTGCTGA
The DNA here is from genome assembly GCF_965183815.1 of Platalea leucorodia. NCBI lineage: Eukaryota > Metazoa > Chordata > Aves > Pelecaniformes > Threskiornithidae > Platalea > Platalea leucorodia. The sequence continues at coordinate 48,770,815 of NC_138828.1, read as the reverse complement.
AACAATGTATTAAATCTGAAACTATACATTCAATCAACCACTCACTACACAGTTTAATCCTTAAAGATAACACATCTGTTAAAAACATAGTTTAAATCTAAGACATAAAATTTTGCTGTGCTAACATCTGGAATAAGGCTTACTGAAAAACATTCATCAAAGCTCTGCAATTACTTTGAAAACATTAGGTATGGAAAGTCAAACAAAGCATTTCCCAGAAATTACTGCAACTGAAACTCCAAGAGGAAAACATTTCCTTCATGGTAATGCCACATAGATAGTATTTATTTTGGATTCATTTGTTTAAAAGCTTGTTATTTCTTCAGCATACAAGCATTGTTTGGGTCATTCATAAAGATAATGATGGATGGCTGATTGAAACATAATGAAACAGGCAGAAACTAATTTGGAAGAAAGAAGCAAACATTATTTGTGATCAGAACATCACTCTTAGAAAAGATGATGCAATAAGGGTTAGACATAGGCATTTAGAGCTCCACAACTTTCTTGCTGGAGGCAACTGCCATTAAAGAGGACTACTCTCAGTAAGAAGAAGGGTAAAGAAAATAATATGAACTTTCAACATGTTTCCAAAATATTTAGAAAGCTTAGACAAGCCAAGATATCAGAGATGAAATGCTAGTCTAGAAGATAAGCTAACCCTGACGTAGAAGTGTGAAAATACATATATTTTTTACTTCCATTTTTTAGTTCATGACAATATATGGTAAAAACAAGTATGTTATCAATTCTAAGATAGCGAGACTCCAATAGACATTGAATATTTTGAGGATCAGACAATATTGATAATAATGATTGATCCTAATTATCACATAGGAAAGAGCTTCATTTTCCTTATAATAAATCAATGGACAAATAGAAGAGGGTTTTGTAAAGATGGCTTGTACGATTCTAGGTGTAATTTAAACCTCAAAATTCCCTAGTTTTTTGTTAGTTGCCCCATCACAGCTGTGGTAACTTTTAGCTGGCTATATGCATACATCTTTTACAGGTATTCCATAGTAATGACATCAAAACTACATTCTTCAACTAGTATCATCCCTTTTTTTTCCCCGTTTACATTATGTGTAAGTTCAGTTCTTAACCTTCAGGTATAACTGTGATTATCACAAGACTGATAGAATTTTACAGTGGGAAGTTGAAACAACTTAAATATAATGCCTATGGTGTCACTCAAACAAGAATCACTGAAAACTAGCAGAACACATGGTTAAGCATCTTCCAAGACTGTTAAACAAACACATGGAATGACAATTCAGTCAAATGCTAAAACTAGTAGATAATATCTATGTGAAGTATGCCAACAGGAGAGTGCAAAGAATGGTAGTAGTATTATATTAATTGCAATTTATGCAAAGAGAGTATAATATTCTAAATAGCTATTTCAACATTTCTGCTGGTATGATTTTTTAAGTCTACTCCTTTTATACTGTGTAAATTTAATTTTGATTTCCTATTATATCAAAACTGCTTACACTGGATCTACTTTGCCTCTTTTTGCTTTTGAAGTTCACCTCTGTTAGTCGATAGCCCCCAGGCTGCTTGTTGCAGCCATTTTAGTATAGGTTGTGCTAACACTACTGAGATTACACTGAGCCAAAGTGCATACCAGCATCCATTTCAGACTTACCCTGTTTAAGAATTTCCTCTCTCAAGCACATTGCACGTCTAAGTTATTTACAGTCTTTAAAGTAGATCTGTAACTCTTTTATTCTGTTTGGAAAGGAGGATAATACCATGGGACTTCAGAAACACATTGTGGAAAGATAATTTGTCGCGACCTGTAATTCAGTGTAACTGGAGTCCTCTAAGTGCACATGAACGTTTTCTGTTAAAGGAGACATACTTCTCAAGGCAGGATAGAGATAAGATAACTTTCCAATCTATATGAATATTTAATTGTAGAACATTGTCAGATATTTCATAACTGAACTGAATCATCTGGCTATTTGAAATATAGCCTCTTTCACCTTTCTACAAAGTTCAAAAGTCTACTGACTGCTGTTCATGCTTCTTTCTGCTACAAGATCATGCTTGCCGAGAACATTCACATTTATCTATCACACAGCACATTTAAAACACGTTCTTTTCCTGAAACTCAGTGCTCTTGCATTACATCTAAGGCAAGGCTGTGCCAGTCAAGGTAAGATTTAGACTTTAGTTGTAAAAAAATACAAATACAAATATAGGAAATACATTCCAACCTTCAAGCAAAAATAGAGGGCTTGTGGTAAATAAAAAGTATGTACTACATAAAAGAATATTAAAACTCATAAAGGTTGTAGTTTTCAAAATGTTTTGCAAAGCTTATCAAATGTCATTTATTTTATTAAAATTGTAGCCCCTCGGCTGACAGCAACATTTCCTACACTTTTGAGTGCCAAAATACTGACTCATGAGAAAAAGGGTAGATGAGTAAAACTCGGTCTGTCTCTCTCTCCCCTCCTCTCCTCCCCCAACCACTTTGTTGTTGTTGCTGCATGTGAACCTTTTGCTGTTGCTGTTCTGAATTGTTTCTCACCTAGATGCCCCTTAAAATCCACAGGAAATAAAACAGAAAGTTCAGAGGATGTAAAAATTTAGTAGTCAAGGAACCCCACTTTTTGTAAATAGCTTGGCTATAGAGAGGAATAATAAAAAAAAAGAAAAGAAATAGGAAGATATAGTATTGGAGTGCATTCTGGCACTTAAATTCTCTTTTGCATGGATACCTGTGGAATAGTCTTTTAGTAATAAGGCAGTCATTGATCTGATTTATATCTACTAAGAAGGGCCATATGCTCCTCTCATTTGGCCTACACGTTAGCAGCTAGTAAGTACCAAACCAAATCACAGGATACTAGTTTAGCTTTGCCTAAGATGGGTAATTTGTTAGACTGCAATTTTTCCATAAAGAGTTATTTATATCTCACTATCCAGTACGCTGACACCTGGGGTTGGCAACACCTGGCAGTGCTCTTAATGAGTTCACCAGTGTTTCCACTGAAACTGCTGACTTTAGTAACTTCAATGTTACATTTACTGTAGGAAAAAAAAAGAAAAAAAAAGTACAAACCTGAATGCAATGAATTAAAAAGGTCAGTGAAATAAATGTTACTTTTTGTGCTAATACAGCTAGACTGTAATTGGTAAAGAGAAAGGAAGACAAAACAGCTTATATAAAAATTTTCACCAACATAAATGCACAAGAATATTTATTTCCTAACATTTTATATCAGTTACAAAAAAGGTGTTTTCCACTCATGAACTTTTTAAACAGTTAATAAATCATAGTCAAATTAACTTCAACAAGACAGTTCGTTAACTTCTCTTTAAATATTACTTGAACTATACATTCCTGGTCAGTAAACATTTGAAAATAATTCAGTTGTTTGACTGCAAGCTTGAGTGATTGAGAAACAAATGGGAAATGAGATTTTCATATTAGCTGTAGGCTTGGAACACATTTGGCATCTCTGGGATCTGAGCACTCGCCAAAGGATACTGTCATCCTAAAAATTACAGCAAGGCTTTATTTGAAGGATACAAGAATTCCTGACAAGCCTCATTCAAAGCACCTTAGCAAAAGTGTAAGTGTAACTAAAGACTTACAGACACTGGTTTCACTGTCTTCAGTGATCAGGCTTTTATGTTTCTGCAAATATGTCTGTGCCTGCCACCAGCACTGACATGACTTATACTTACTGAGGAACTCGGATTACCAGAAGTTTAGGACATTTTTTTCACAGAAAATGTATTATTTTATAGTGTTATATGCATATTTGACTCAAACACTTAGATATTATTCTTCTAAAAGACCTACTGCATGTAAGTTACACTTTTTACTGTGTTTTTAAAACTTAAATTTATTTATGTAAAATAATTGGTACAGTCATTATCAATAGTGTTTGTTCTAAAGGGTTATCTACTTTGTTCTAAATGGCTTGTAAACTATATTAACAAACTTTAGCCATGATGATAATTCCCCTACTCCCCATAAATATCTGCAACTTTTTACCTATGATGATAACTTTTTCCCGAAAGCACAGGAAATAGCGATAACCCTGTGTAATTATTGATTCTTACCATTATCTATTATATTATCAAAAAATAATAGATAATACACTAGCGTCTATAATATGTATCAGAAAAACATTTATTATGTATTTATAAATTATTTTGGACCACTGCTAACATGTACCATAAATATATTGTTCATTTTTTGTAAATTTTTGACAACCAATAATTTCATAGAAATTGAACATGAGAATAAATTCATTTTTCCAGTTGTGTTTTGACAGCTATAAATGCCCATTCAAGATGGATAGCATACCTTGACACCATCAGGAAAACACCGTTCCACATTTAGGAGTTAAACTTAATATACCTGGCTCTGTGGCAGCAACAAAAAAATATTTTAGAAATCTCATGCAAAACAAACCAAAGACCAAGACAAAATAAGTTATCTTTAAAATATCTTTTCACAAAGTTTGAATTCTGTGATGAAAGCTTTGATGTTTTACGATTGTTGTAGTTTACTATGAATATTTCCTGTAATCCAAAGTTGACAAATATAAAATAGAATTAGATTTTTATATATATAGCAATTTAAAGATATCAAGAGCCTTGTTTGACACTGAAATTTTAAATAAAATCAGAATTCATACTCAAGGACATTTTCAAAGTCACTTTAAAACTATAATTTCAAAGCATCATTTTACTTTATGGAATGGAATATTCATTTGAAGAAACTAAATATAGGATATCTCTTTATTCTTCCTCGTTCTAAGAATATCTTTGGTAGCTCAAAAATGCTCCATTTACCCATAATTATCTTTTCACACAGTGTTCCCAGATGTAGGACTCCCAAAATGCAATCTCACTCATCTGCATAGCTATTGTGAGAAAGTCTGAGGCATATTAGAGAATATGGAATAAATTCTGTATTTTTTATTGAAGTATCTTATGTAAATGTGTACACTGTGATTTAGCACGTAAGTAAATTACCTTAAAGACAATATCAAGGTTTTCACCAATGAAATAAAAGGAAACTACTGTGATGGACGGTATTAGCAATTTACTATCGTAAAATACATTTTTCTACCGTCACACTCTTCTCAGTGTTTTATCTCTAAGAAGAGAGACTCTGTAAAATCACGACAGCTAGTGATGGCTTTAGTTATATGACACAGTTCATACTAAAGGTCTACTTAGAGTACTTTATGAAGGCAGTGAAATAAAAGGCATAGCATCATGTAAATGGCAAAATATTCAAAAACAAACAAAAAATGAGACATCAATAAGCTTATGGTAGAACCACCCATGAGTTAATAGTAAAAATGAATATGCAATTATTGTTTCACTGCATCTGAACACTATGATTATAGTCTTCCTTTAATCTCCTTTGGCATATAAACTCCATATAATATTCAAGTACACTAATATCAATATTTTTTTCATTAGATTCTGCAGATTTTCATCAGACTCTGTATTTGAAATGGCTTCATTAAAGTAAATAAATGAGGGAAATAGTATACCATTCAGTCAGATTTTCCTGAGATGATCACCTGGAATAATCTATGGGGTACCTACACAGGTACCGTGCTACTGTATCTGAAGAAATCTGAAAAAAAGTCACAGATCCTATCAAATGTCATAGATATGTAAGCTTATTCAGTAAATGCAAATAAATAACGAAAGCCTTTACAAATGGAGAAAATACATGACAAATGGGCAAATTGTTGCTATTCAAAAGAAAGAATTAGGATAGTCAGGAAGTCAACCATCTGGACTTTAAATATCAATAGTTGAATATGAATGATTAGCAAAAGAAAGAAGTCTAACTTAGTGTGCTTCATTTTAGGACACAGTCATGGCAGAGGCAAGTTTCATCTTATTAAACGAAAACTGGTTAGAGTCCATTAATCATAGAAAAGTGTAGAAGAAGTTAAAAAAAATATATAAGAAATACTTTTAGTAGATAAAGATGCCTAATGAATTTTTTACTTTGTAACTTGGGAAATAAAAGCAGTGCTGAAATATGACCAGGACAATTAAGATTCTAAAAGCTCAGATAAATTAGTTCTACGAATGGATGAAAACAGACAAACACTGAATAATGAGCAAGATCCTTGACAGAGGTTTGGACATAAGACCTAACCTGTGAGGGTTACAGCCCCTCATTTACATGACAGACTGGCTCTGAATTATGTGGCAGTCATTAGGATATCATCTAATTGCCTTCATTTTTATTTAAATAACTATAACAGTCCACCACATGGTGAAAACACAAAATAAATGCAGATTACTTTTAATTAAAAGGTAACAACACAAAAATATTTTGACCTCAGAAGTTAAAATAAAACTAAAAATAGCTAAATAATTCCAATACCTTAGGTCATTGGTTGGTCCCACACTGTCCTGAGCAGTGTTCTGTTTTGCATGTTCAGTTGCAAAGTTTTTATGTTTATTTCAAATGTATGTTTTGGATACTTTACTCCTAAAAGAAAGCCAATTATAAACCTTGCTTGATGCAAAGAAACTGAAAAATAAGTTGTATCACTTTTGCTCAGATTTATGTACTATATGTATTAGAAATAGAAAGGGAGTAAAACTGTCAAAAGGCAAGCATTTACATGTGTACCATCAGAAAAGAAATGAGACAAAACTCCATTTAATATAGACCACATCTACTACATAGTAAAAGACTATCACTCACGTACAATATTTTATAGTTTTCTCTATTGACATACTTTTATGAAATTTGCTACAATAGGTTTTAGTAGGAAAGGATTTTCTGTACATATCAGTTCCACAGGGGATGAAGAAAACAAGTACAGACATCCACAACAGAGTGTATCTACAGTGGGCTAACAAGCTCTTGGGAAGGGTAAGGAGAGAAATAGGGATTGCAATAGTTATGTCTTGGTTAACAAAAGTTCCCTAAATGGTAGGGAACTCTTGAAAGCCAGCAGATACACAAGCAAATACTTGGGAAGTAATACACAGAGTCCATTGAAACATTGGGTATTAGAAATCAAGCTGCTTCTTTTTTCATGGTGGTATAAACTGAGGAGAGAAAGGACATAGACTTGTCTCATAATACTGGAGCTCTTAAGCTAGATCTAATGATTTAGTTAATTTATGTTCAAGTTAATCTGTCCCCAGTTTAGGGAAGGTTTTGTTTGGATCACATCGGATTCTATTTGCGACTTGCAGCGGGAGGGGAGTTGGTCTTCACTTTTGCTGCAAGCCCTAACAGCTTCATCATTGCTACTGCTCGTTTTAATTCAATATCCTCAGAACTGTTCTTCCAAAATGCTTTGAAATATTTAGCTACTTATTCTCAGAACATTCTTTTCAAATAAGATATGAACGTGCACCCAAAAGAATGGGAGAAATAACAAAAAAAAAATACATTTTGTAAAGTAAGGCATCCTAGTATATAATTAATAATGCAACAATCTTCCTTTTATGGGAGTGTTGTAATTAGCTCTCAGAAAACTGCAGATGTCCATGCAGCCCCGTTTTGAAGGGGAAAAGAGAAGAGAGTGGGGAAAGCTCAACAGCCACATGAACAAAAGCAAATATAATACAATAAGAAGCATTTAGTAGAGCTCTACTTATAGCTCCCTTATTTCACCCCTCCCCCCAATTACTAGTGAATTTATAGCTGGAAGTCAGTAATTTACAGCATCTGTATATTTTGCATCAATGAGTGAGGTTCTGTTGTAGATAATGGGAGACATGTGCACATAGCCCGAAAAGCCTGTGTCGCAAGAAAAATGAGTGCAGCACAATGCCAGAAGGAAATACTGCTCTAACATAGTGCGGATATAAAGTATAACCCCTACACACTGATTTAGTCACCACTTGAAAATACAAATGTTTGTATCTTGTTATTTGTGGTAACCTTAATCTCAGTCAAACTCTGTCTTTGGTTTGATATTAAAGATCTGGGAAAAGTGACTGATCTTATACTGCCATCTCAATATAGTTCATATACTCAGCAGTCACTTTGTTGTTTTCAAAATGTGTTTCTGTGTTGATAGTTTTAAGGTGAAGCAGTACTTCAGAGATTGTACCCGCATCTTGAATGATTGTATATTTAAGGTTTTTTTCCAAGGGCTTTCTTTCAGAAATAAAAGCAGGAACACTTGGAGAATTCACTCTTTATGCACAGAGTAAATCATTTAAATTATAGATGCTCTCTATGGAAAACAGAGTATATTTAGACCCAAGGCATTAGAAAAGAAAGATAGGTACTTTAGATTTATATCCTCAATAGAAGATACTTTGAAATTTTCTGGCAGGACTTACTGCAATGTCTAGTATTATATTATTGTTTCCGGCCAATGACTACACAGATTATTCAGTCTGCCCAGGATGAAATACTGGATGTAAACTCGTTTCCCCAGGAAGATGCTAAAATGTGGCTAACTTACAACGCTTTCTCTGCTTCCGATTCACTCTGAACTTTCAGAGTGTCTTACCTTGACATAGTCCACCTTTTACCATTTACTAAATTCCTTCTGTTTTACGCAACAGCCATCTTGTATTAGGAGAGTGGAGTGAGCATCTCCTCATCTTTACAAGCTCGTTCATATTGCCACACCAGATTTCATGCTTGAGTCCTTGTTATAAATGACCATAAGGACTACCTGCTGGTACGTTCCCAGTCTCCTATGTGTGCATACTGCCCCAGTTGCAGAAAAGAGCCTTGTGCATGCCTGGATTGCATATGCCATACATATATCCCAGTGCCCACCAGAGAGAGCTTAGAAGGTGTCCATGACAGGCTATTTGGGACCAAGCATAACTGCTTTGGGGGTAACCCTGAATGGAGTATACACGTGGAGTATTTCTCTAAGTAAGTTACTAATACGTAGGAGAGGATTGTACTACTCTAACTTCCATGGGTGGAAAGAAAGCTCTGGAAATGGTAGTGCAATATCCATAAGCAATAGTTAAATATTAGAGAATGAGTAATGCATAATTCCTCTATTTGTATTACATGATGCCAGAAGGGAAATTGTAGATTTTGCAAACACAGTCTTGCACAGTATATTAACAACAGCTTTCTACATACACTAACCTTGACTTTGTATGGCTGCCATGACTGTCATTGATTTGAGCCTTAGGAGTGCAGCAGATTGAATTACATGCTGCGATATTAGTCAGTGATATATTTATCTTCTTTCTTGTCCATGCTCTTTCTATAGACAAATAGTTGTGGTTTTTATGGATAGGATTAAACAACTGTAACAGTTTGTAAAAACAATATTTTCTCCAAGTTTAATAAGAACTATGATTATTTGCTTTCTCAGCCAACTGTAGCTGTGGGTCTGTTTAACCTGTGAGTTTCTATAATATGCATCTTTATCTACAGTGAAGGTAATAAAGACTTAAACTTACAACTTCCTGTATACAGTCTTATGAATGTACTTTCATGGACTTTTGTGATTTTTTAATATTCTTGGATACGGAAAATAGCAAAAGGAACTAATGGCAGTCCAGTGCAAGTTAGTAACTGTTAAGAAAGTTTTAAAAATAAAACTATATTGGATTTCCTCATGTGATACATATCACAACCACCCCTTTCCTCTGCCTCTCTAATTCAAGACATTGTCAAGAGGTTTTAAGTATTTCGATACTATGTTCCAGGAGCAATAAATAGCTAGACAGAGGAAAAGGATAATAACAGGGAGATATGAGCTGCAACATCACTTTTGAACTCACAAGCTATTATTTTTGTTGTTTACCACTGTATTACCATGTTGATCTGATTTAGCCTGAATTTAACACCTGCCTTTTTCTTTACTGCTTCTGGGAACAGCAGGAAAACTTTTCTGAGCCCCTTTCAAGCTCCGTCACCATCACTTCAGTAAAGGAATCATGAAGTTTCTTATCAGTCATGGATATATATATATATATATATATTTTAAATGAATACGTAATTCCATCGATAGCTTCATTTCAGGTAGTCAGGATGTCAAATTATGTTTTAAGATAAGGTAATTTTAAAGACCAATGGTGAAAGTATTGCATAATAGCATCAAATTCTTCTTTATGGTACGTGAAGTCAAAAGAACTATTGCTGTCTCCCTCAGGAACGTATTTTTCAGTGGGTTTATTACAGTATCCACTAATCTCAACAGAAGAAACAAAAGCCCAGATTACTGGGGAAAATACCAAATATGAACTCCAAAGGGTTAAAAATAGCTTTCAAATAAAAGGTTTGAGTAAAAAGGCAGTACAGTAGCAAAACTTGCCCCCATGTTTTTGTATTACTTTGAGGAGGAAGAGAAAGCAACTGTTCAGAGAAAAATATGAGTTCTATTTAATCTGACCATTCTCAAAGTATGGAGCTTTCTTTACATTAAAGCACCTGCTAAGAGGAGGAGACAAAGCTGTAGAAATGAAAATAATAACAAAAAAATTCTAGTGTAAGAAGTTATTCAATTGTAATAGTTCAATTTACTTACAGTTAAACTATATCTGTATATTATTTTAACATGTCTGGGACTACGGTGGAATTTCAGTCAATGTAAGTAGCCTGTGGTCAAGGAGAGCTTTTATCATTTATAGACTCTTGCTAAACTATAGCCTTTCCTGTTGCATCCTGACCTGCAGATTGAGTGCTCTGCCTTTATCACTCTGAGATTGGATTACTCGCTGAACCCTGCACAGGGCTGCCTATAAAGCTCTTCTGCTACCAAAGTGCAGAGGCAGGATTTATTGTGTTTATACAATGAAAAAAACCTGCCTACTATCCCTGAACTGATAAGAAGGAGTTAAATACTAAATTTAATTAGCTCCTCATTCAGGATGTTACAGCAGACCTGGAAATATCAATCTTTCAGCATCTTTTATTATTGTCTTATATCTTGAAGTTGATTAAAACATGACTTCTGATCTAACTTCAGAAATAAATACAGCAAACAATCTCCAGGCTTTTGGTTTGGAATATCACATTGATTTGTAATCTTTTGTCATTTAATAGATACTGCAGTTTTAAAAGGAAAGCAGGATTAGTGAATTTGGTTTTACGTTTATATTAGACTGTTTCTTGTTTTAAAAAAGAAACACTTCTCTAAAACTGAAATCAGTGGATTCCTAGCAACAGTTTCAAGAGGCTCATGGTGAACGCATACACATGGCTTGATCATTAAACCTACATTTTATCTAACAACTATGGCAAGTCTGACAAATAAAAATGAATTCAAATGAAAAACATTAAAAATAAAGCTCTGAAATTGTATTAAAGTACATACTATAATAGTAAACTGAATGTCCAAGTTAATTATTGCCACCTTGTAGCATTGCTGCTCTGTAGCAATTCTTGAAAGTCCAGCCTGTACCCCATGTTGTGGTTACTTGGACCTGCAGAGTATGCCCACAGTAGGGCTGACCAGGGCTGTAGGTACATGAATCTTGAGTCATGCAATGGAAAAATTGGAACTGTGACACTGAAGGGAGCAGCTCTCCATTTTTCTCTAATTGTGGAGTGATTACTGAACACTAGCCATGTGCACACCAAAATTAATTAAGAAACAAAACCACTAAAAGTAATGAGTAGAACAATGGAGCAGCTTTTATGTCCAAAGGGTTAAAACTCTCTAGACAGCTGGATGAAATTCAAACTACGCCTCAATTTACAATTGCATGCAATGTGTGCCTATCAGGATAGACATGCTTTAGAAAGTTCCTTTTTTATAAGAAGTGACTCTGATGCATTTTATAGTTTTAAGTAATTTGATTAGTTTAGACACAGAGTAAAACATTAAAAATAAAGCATAAAGTTTTGAGAATTGCTGTATCCTACACAAGCAAGAAAGAGGTTGAGTTTTGATGAGGACATACAGAAAAGAAAATGTGAAACTATCCACTAGTTTATGACAGACCTACTCTGAAAAACAACCTTGCACCTTTGGATACAAAACATAGGCAGTAAATAGTTTGCCAATACAGACCAAAAAAAAAATAACAGCATGACTACTTCATATTAATTTCTCATCAGAGCAAAGGATAAGGTCGTAATAAAAGGTGATTATACTATCAGCCTTAGAGCTAATTAGGTATTTATTGGTTTTTCATTGGATACTAGTGCATGAGCTGTTATGGTACCAGAAACAACATTAGAGCCTCTAAATGAAAGCAACAGATATTAAAAGGCAAACAATTAAGACTATGACCTTATTTCCTCTGAAGACATACAATAATTAGATAACAGAGAATGGAGAAAGATAAGATTTGTGACGGTATCATGAAAAAGGTACTTATTATTGGTTTAAAAGTCTGTCCAGCCATAGGTTTAATCCAAAGAACATAGTTGGTGAAGAGGAAGGGAATTAGTCCAAGTGAAGAAGAGCTTTAGAACACTTACCATGGAAAATGTAAAAACATACAACCATCCTAGTTTTCATGTCCTTTAGAAAAGCTGAGTTTTTTCAAGCTTTTCATTAAGAACAATATCTCTTGGACTTTGCATGATAGCACAACTGGGCTTGCTGTTTAGGAAAAGCTGGTAGTCTTACAAAGAGGAAAATAAGGGGATGTAGGCTGTTTGCAAAATCTTCTTTTGAAGTCACATGCCTCTCAGGATTCTCACCAGCATCCTTAGCAAGATATGCATGGTTTATGCACAGTGAGCATTAGTTTTGGAAAGTATGGTTTTCACAGAGTTCCATTTGTCATGTGCTTGGCTTCTGAGTTTTTCACTGGAAACGACATTTTTTATGACCTCCTTAGATAAAGTTTTGATCTGAAGGAAAAGAGCAAGCCAAGAATCACAGTGACCAGAGGCTTTGGACAGCTTTGTGAAAAAAGCCATCAGAATAAAATTAACCTAACAAAACCATTAATTGCATTTGCTATAATTTAAAGGAAGATATTTAAATTGCAAAGTGTATTTGTAGAATGCCCTAGGAGACATTGCTGACCGACAAGTAAGTAAGGACTGGTGAGGATATGAAATATCTAGCCAGAGGATGGTGAAATATCCAGAAAAAAACACGTCTAAACTCCTTTCTTGAACAGTAAGCCCAGGGGCACTGCTGTATAAAGTCCAAGAGACTTCATTCTTAATAAAAATCTTGAGAAACAAAGATAATTAATTAAACAGATATGCTTCCAGGCAATAAGAATAGAGCAATCTTTTAAGCAGATGTCTTCAAAAATCATACTAGAGAGGTAGCCTTAAAATATAGCACAGAATATTAAGGTAAGTGCCTGCATGAGAAGTGCAGGGGCAGACAGCTGGGGCAGTGACCCATTTGTCAGTGGTCTAAGCCCATGAGTCAAAGCCTAGAATGTCAAATTTACGAGGTTACTCTGGCCTTTGTTCACAAATACAAACATTTCATATCTTTGTTTACGGGAGGCATAAACTACTTATTTCCATTGCCCCAGAGCGCCTGACAGCCTTCCTAGTCTTTTGAGAGAAAAGGGAATTATTTTTCCGTTACAAATGTATCCTGGAAAAGAAATGAAGTGTAAGTTTTCTAACACTTAGACTGTGATTAATTTGCTTACAGCAGATTTTGTGTTGCATTTCATTTGCTTAGGGCTAGTTTCTGGCACTGTCAATTACACTGAATCATACAGAAATACTCAGTTATAGAAATCAGACGATTTGTTAGAGCCCCTGCAAGTGACAACATCAGCATGCATAAAATGGTCTTATATTCCCTCTGGTTCCCTCATGAGAGACAATTTCATAATGTAAAGGAGCAGAACAACTTAAAGGTAAGATAAGTTTCCTTCCTCACTGATTGGAGGATTTCCTATCTACACTCACCATCTTACTAAGAGCCACAAAAAGAAGAGTCGCAAAAAGTCATACTGAAAGGTAAAGTAAATGCAGGTGCCGGCAAGATAGGAACAATGTGTGATTAGTGACTTCTTGGGCACTAAGGTATTAGTGGCTTCAAATCTTGGATCCTGATGACCAGTTACCTTATTCAGACGTGACACAAGTTGCAAAAGTTCAGAAACTTTGATGGCTTTCAAGGGGCTATTTATATCATCCAAGTGTCTCGGCGCTGCAGCTCCATTGCACTCAGAATACATGGGAAGGTTGTTAAAGGCTGTATGGAGATAACCATACTATCTTTGTAGCACCCAGATATTCTCTGAGTAGGAAAAAGGCACAGTTGTGTGACTAGAGAAGATTTACAGTCTCTTTCCATCGCTTAGCCTCTAGTTGTACAATAACTGGCTTAAATGGCCTTCTTGGAAAATAAGACTACTGAATAAAATAAATGGGTATTCCTTTTAAAAAACAACGCATGCATTTGAAAGATGACTTTCCTCATACATTGTACAACGTTTGCTGAAAAGATCTTGGACCTCTGTTATAAATAGTTCATTCTGTCAGGAACTTTCAATGAATGACAGAAACATATATTTACTCTGTAAACACACACAGGAGAAATGCCTGGAAAACGAGGCACTAGTCTTGGTAGCTCTGGGTACTCTGTAATTACTAGTAGTATATAACCAGTGATTCCGTCTTTGCATGGGGGAAAAACAGAACAAGTATATCAGTTGCATTACTAACTCATTAAAAGATTAAAATATCCCATTAAAATTAAATTAAAGCCTATTAGGGTTCATCAGCACATTTGGACACCCACCCTCAACTACAGCTAGCCATCTACGTGTATATTACCCCCATTAATAAGCCCCACTCTTAGTAAAGGCTTCCGCTAACACAGCTCCATATCCCGCGATGTGAGCTGGCTCATCAGCTGGTGACAGACTCTGGGGGAAGAGCGCACATGCTTTATTACCAGACTTGCAGATTTGTCTGGGATCTTGGCTTATGAGCCAAGCTGTCTTCAGGATAAACTTTCTAATGACTAAAATAACATTCACCTACTGTTACAAGAAACACATTGGACTGCCCCAAGTGTTGTGCCTGGTTGCCTAATGAAGAAATATAGCAAGATGACTATTAGCATGCTAGAATGTGATGGCCCCGTATAGAAAGCATCACCTTTCTCAATGAATGTAAAACATAAATCTTTGCATGGCCTAAGAAACAAAAATCTATTCAAAACCATCAAAATTCAAATCCTCTAATTCTGCTGATCACTTGATATAATTCTTACCAAATCATAGAGTTCCCTTTCTACCTGTATCTGACAAATTTATAGGGCACGGGTAATTTAGACATATTGGGACAGATAAAGCTGACTGATACAGGGAATATATACACCAGGTTGTGAAATTACACAGCACAATAAAATGAAATTAAATCATACATGCTCTGTTAGAAGATAGATTTCTCACAAGTTTTGAAAATAAGCAGTGTTTTTTCTATTTGGCTCACTTTTAATTCTGAGAAAGCCTAGTAACGTTAAGCACTTTTAGGACCATAGGATCTTGGCTAGCAGAAGCTGCAGAGGGGAGGCACTGAGTTATCAACTAAAGAAAACAAGTATATGACAAGAATGTGCATGTTTAACCATTTTCTAAATCAGAGACAAAATTGTTACACTTCACAGATATGTGATCTTGCCCATTTCAGAGTTAGTACGCTTTGATTTCAGGGTTATTGGTGTTATTCATAATAAGAAGAGATTGATGCTACATTTGTCTTTAAGTACATTTAATTCTGCAGCATTCTTTACTTTCACACTACTGTCATTTATCTAGATGGCAAAACATATCTCACTCCAAAAATATAATCTCTGGCTATTTTTATGATCAGAAAAAGAATATCTGGTCAAGAAATGGAACCGATTGTACGTCACATAATGGAAAAAAATGGTGACGTTGAGAAGCAATAACTTGAAAGAGTAAGTGTACCATTTTATGTCAATTACAGAGAAATCAATGAAACTGAATCTGTGCTGTGCAAGCTATGGCACATAAAAGTGCGACTAATCAATTTATGGAGAATTTTCTATATCTTGTTACAATTTGCAATCATTTTCTCCCCTCTGTGTCCAACAAGAATTTCTGTTTCCTCACAAAGTACTCTCCTATCAGTTTCTCCTTCAGGATTCAAAAAGCAGTATTGACAAAAAGTAAAAAAAAAAAAAAAGCCAACAAATAAAATGTTTCTCATTTTTTTTCCTGTATTTTTTTACCTTAAGCTTGAATAGCCTTTATACAAAGCTAAAAAAAAAAGAAATAGCCATAACCAATGAAAAAGTAAGCCATGTTCTGGATTATATACAACTTTAATTTGCCTACATGTGTGTCAAGTGTTTTCATAGACTTTGCCTCAGAGGAACTTCTACATTTGCACATATAAGGTATATTTCATCCTTCCATCCATGGCCTATTATTGTACCTCATTTTGCTGTGCCCAGGTATTCTTAATGATGAATGAGGTTCACATATGAGCAAATCTGAAGAAGGGAATGTACATTCAAGCTAATTTGTATGTTTCCTTTAGCTTTAAAAGGGTTATTACTGACTCTTATTTTTCTGAAGTAATTGGAACCAATTAAAAAAATACCCCTCAGTTTATGTCTATTATCAATAAGATAAAAGATATAAATAAGGTTATAAGCATATAGGACCAATATTTTTTCTTTTGCTGTGTGGTTCTCCGTGACAATATTTTACTTTCTTCCATAATCAATCTTTTCTGTCAAAAGTAGTTTCTATAATTCAAAAAGCTGATCTTTTTTAAAAAAAGTTGGTGGAGAGAAAGCTGTATTAATGAGGTAGAAGAGAAGACTAGGAATTTCAGTCCTTTCCTCAGCAGAACCATCTTCTAGTATTTCTATATAATTCATTCTATAAGACAGAATTCTTTTGCTTCTCCACTGGAAATGCTTATTTTTGCATTATGAAGAATTTGTTAATAACATCCCCCTGCAGATATTTGCAACATCTCCATTTGAACAAGTCCTAATACATCATTGGTTTAGTTAAATTACAATTTTCTTTTCAACCATGAACTTCATTGCAGATGGCCAGTTATTTAATACAATAAAGCAAGCCTAACTCCTATAGTCTCTATACTTTCTTTGTAAGGGACTTTGCATAATAAATGAAAAGGTTTTATTATTTGCACTCCATTCAGTGAAGAAAATGTTCAACTTAAATAATGCAATTAAAGGTGGGAAGAGAGTAATCTTCTACAAACTCTCTCTGGTGGTTTTATCAGTAGGAGTCCTAAACCTTTAAACACTTTCACAGTAGCAATCTGTTCATTTATCACTCGCAGGTTTTATTTTAGCAGTCATTACAACCTATATCAAGACACTTCTTCTAAATGTCATAGGCCTATAGGAGGCCTGACATATACCTAAGATGCAAATTCTTAATTCTAACAACTTTAACAAATAGTAGCTACATTTTTTGAAGCTAGGGTGGTTCCGCAAGGTTTTATGTAGAGTTTCAGCCTGTGATATCCTGGCTAAGCAATATATATTTTTTCTTCTTAAATAAAATTCACAGTTTTCACAGAAAACAAAGAAAATCCAAATCAGGATGTAAATTATATTTGCCATCAACAGTTAATTCAACATAGGATGCTATAAGCTGTTCAGATATATACAGTTCTTGACTATTTACTGATACATAGATACAAGTCCTATTGGAGAAAGCAGCTCATCTGCTGTATGCTGTTCTTGGAAGCTGAAAATTTGATTTTCATTTCATTGAAAATACAAATACACACAAGTTACAGAGCAACTATGAAAAGCCCTCCATGACAAACAGAAATTCATTTAAGTCACTGAGTATTATGCCCAAAACCTTCATATACAATTAAATAGTTTCCTATCTTTCTGTCTTTTATGAACTAACTCTGGAAGACTGATAGTTTTAGTCCTAAAAGAGATTTAAAAAAAAAAAAAAAAAAAGTTAGGACTGTTTGATGTCTGCAGTGGAGAAAACAGGGAATTTCAACAAACACTACTCTCTGCCATGACTTCAGGTTGTTAGCCCTGTTATTTATGCTAATTCCTGTGGAGCAAGTAGTAAAATACAACATGACAAAATACGTATGAATCATAAATCCATGGAACAAAAATCTAGAACTTGCAAAAAGACTAAGCATGTAGCCATAAAAAAACCGCTCACAGAAGTGCAATGGACTTGATAAAACTTCAAACAGACAAGAGACAAAGATGATTTTCAAAAGTACCTTATTAATTCCATAAAGTAATCCAGAATTTTAGATGAAGTTAGTTATAAACTTGTACTTCTGTGTTACAACACTATATATTTGAGGAGGGAAAAAAACCCACGATTTCACAAACAGCAAGTAATTGGGAGGTTTGTTTCAATTAATAATACTGACCAAATATGGAATTTCTCATTGTATTTGAAAACCTTAATCATTTAAAGAAGTGTCATATACATGTATTGATTTCAATTGAAAGCGGACTTGTTCAGCAACAGATGTTTCAAAGAAAAGTGCTCACTCAAACATAAGGAAAAGAAAACGACCAGAGAGGGCTACCTACTGAAGGATACTTTCTAATTTAGTTATTTAGTAATTTAGATATTCTGTGCAATTTCTTAAGTCTAGTTAGGTAATTCTGATGCTGTACAAAATGGATGGGAAAATGAAAATATACTTTAAGGAAAGTATCAAAAAGAGGAAACATGCATGCTGGGAAACTCAAGCATGCAATGTGTGGTTTTTGTTTCAAGATAAAACATGAGTTTTAATTAACAACTGATTATTTTGAAAGAATATTTTCATTTTTTTGTTTCCTTTAGGAAGCATACAGAAATTAAAATGAGTTGTAAATAAAGAACAGATTTCTTTCTTCTGAATAAATTATCAATATCCTTTCAGGAGTCCTAATGCTCAGCTTTGGACATGCATTTACCAGCAGTCAATATCCACACGTAAAACCTTCTTTACAGTTTTGTTCTTGAAATGTACCCACATTCTAGTTAGCTCATGCACTTGCCCATATCCCCTTCCCTGATGTGCTCTTTCTACTTAGAGATTCCAGCCAGTCCTCTTGTGACTCTCTGAAAGCACAATCCAAAATCCTCTCATGTTTTACAGCCTTAGTTCTGAAAAAATTTTGAGACAATTTATATTAAGCAAACATTGAAAAGCTCTTTACAATACAGCTTTGTTTATTGTAAACCTAGAAGAAATCCAGGTTCCTCTCAGGTAGCTGAAAGGCTTTCTTGATTGTTGCACGCAGAAGGGGAAGGCTTTTCTACATGGCTTTAAGGATAGCACAGCATGGTGGTAGCTAAGGTGCTACCAATTTTTCTCCTTCTCTTTCAACAACCTACTTTTGATGCAAGAAACCCTACATGAAATCATTAAGATGGGTATATATATATTTTTTATTCCTTTTGCAAGCTCTTGCTTAATAACTACACAGAGAAAAGCCTCACAGAAACTATCCAAAATATCTGATTTCAAGCATAAGCCAAAAAGGAAACCAGTTAAGCATGTTTTTAGTTATTTCATCGTTAGAGAACACTATTAAAACACTTTAATCCATTTATTTAAACCAGGCAATAAAACTGAGTATTCAAAAATCCTAAGGAAATGGCACAAGTCGGTTACGACTAATTTTGTGCATTGCTTGTGATATAAGAACGCACGCAGTTAAGATATAAGAATGCACGCAGAATGCTTGCTTACTGGTGATTTCTCAATGAGTGAGCCCAACTTCAAAAAGAGTAAATAAACAGAAAAAGGAATTTATCTTGCAGTGATGTAATATATACTTACTAAAAATAATAACCTACAAAACTCTAAAGAAAAATCTTGTAACTTCAGATTAAAACCTGGACGATAGTTATTTGTGTACCAATTTATCAAGCATCTTTTATTAATTTGTCTTATAAAAATATTTTGAAGTCAATAGAGTTAGATATGCATTCCAGCTGAGAATCCAGCTCTACACACATCTGGTTTTGAATTTTGCTTATGCTGTGATGTTTTCATTGCACCGTAACAACGTTAATCAGTCTTCAGTTAGACATAAGGTATGTTTGCAACGCGTCCCTTCATTGCTCTCTGGCGATAGTATATTGGATTTAAGTTATTGAAACACATCCATTAAAGCCAGAAGCACTAAATGCATGCATCAGTTTTAGCACATGTTGAAGAACTTTGCTAATTAAGGAGAAGTACATTCAGTACCTTGCAGAAATGAACTTTTTAATTCAATACCTTGATCAAATATTGAAACCTTAATGTAAGACAGAAAATCCTCATGGAGACCTTATGGAGGATTTGCAGTTGAACAACGCAAAGAATGGGATTGTTAACAAATTTGATATTATCAAGACCCCATGAGCAGTCTCTTAAACATTTACTGTCATTTTTATAAAAAAATTAGCCTACACGTAATAACACCATAATTCAGATTTAAATCTTGTATGGCTGACACTCTCAGGAAAATGAGAGATTTATTATACATATATACACTATGAAAATTGGGGCATCACTTGCTTATTTTGTACCATATCACTACTTTCTACAAACACCGGTTCCATTAAAAACAGAGGTGCTGTCTCCCTCTGTGCTCTCCCATTTTTGCTTCCCTTCAACCCGTCTAAGCACCATGGATGGCTTTGAAGCTTGTTGCAGAAGTAGGAGAAAGCTACTTCAAATTAGCTGACTATTTCTTGCTAACATTGCAGACAGGAGCCAAGAAGAAAAAGAACAAAAGAGGAAGAAACCTTCCTCCTTGACCTGTGATCCAGCTGCCACTGCCAGTGCGAAATATTGCACAATGAAAGATCCGCCTGAGTTCTGAGCTCATGGGGAGCCTGGAGGTCATGCCATTCAGGGAAGATTGATCTCCCAGGGTCATCCAACTCCCACAGCTCAGCAGGATGTGGAAGCTGAGAGGTCTTCTCTGTCATAGCAGCAAGATATTGCTGAGTTTATAAGTGAAATCTTGCAATTATGAGAGGAAACTGCTGCCTCTCAGGTGAGGGATGATTTCAGAACTAAATGGTAGATATGAGGCAGAAGTCCCTATCTTAGTGTCCCTGCTGAGGTCAGCAAGATCCTTTCTTCTGTTTAGCTGTAGTTATCTATAGTCTCATTTTTCCCCATTTTTTCTTCCACTTTGAACACTGTATATACATAAAAAGAAAAAATTATTGGGCATCTATTTTGTGTTTTCCTTCTATAAGAAAGGAAAATTATTTTTTTAGACTAGTTAATACTGCTTTCACCTGCAAACACTGCTTTGGAGTAAAGACAAGCAAAGGGCAACACTAGTGTTAGCCTGTTCTCAAAGCAGAGGTGAAAGAATGATGCAAAAGTCTCCCTTTAGCTCTCCATTTTAGTCCCAGGTAAAAATGTTCAGTATAGTAACACAGTTGCCTTGGAAACCATGCTTTTAAACTGTGCTATTGAACACATATGGGGAGGTGAAGCACCTACCTTCTGCACATGCCAAGGCCACCAGAGAAGATCTGTAAGTGCCTTGGAGACGGTTCTGCACAATCATGGTACTTCTTCCAGTGTCAGTGCTGAGTATTATTAAGGAGAAGATATTCTCTTCATTCCTGTGTGCAGGCTTGGTTGTAAACTGGCTTTTAAATGGGCCAGACTTTTCAGAAGACTTAGATATGTGTATTATAGGCATACATCTTTAACGATATGTATAAACATAGATATACAACATTAAAACATCTTAGTAATGCCTATATTATGCTTCCATTGTAATTTCTCTATTGCTCTTCCTACAGACAGTACCGTGTATGGTTTTGTTTTTTGACATCTGTGTTAAGCCTGTATTGATTAATCCTATTTTATGCTTTGGTGCCTTCATTTCGATGTGACTTCCTTCCTGAAATAAAAGCTTGTGAATTGATCTATATTGCTTTGATAAAAAGTAGTCATGAGGGTAATTTTCAGTTTCTGTGAGTGTGCTCTGAGTAAACCCATTAATGTTCTTCTGTTATAAAATACAGTAAATAACATACTTGTGTGTATAAAGTTTTTATGTATTCCAAGTTTCATATTGCACATTCAGTGAGGCCATATGTTGGCTACGCGTGGAGACAGATACTAAATTAGTGTCTATAAATTATCTTATACTCAAAATTTAACAGAATAAAATATTTATTAAAGGATTAGGAAAATGAGGAGCCAAAGTATGTTTTCCCTACTAGTTAATTCTTCTGAACACAAATTTCTTGGTGGAAGCAGCAGATGCAGTGAGGTCAGAAATGTTTTGGCAGCTATTGTTTCCACTGTCATAGGCAAAGGACTCCAAACCTTTTGTTACAATTAATATCTAAAGCCAAAACAATACATTTCCACTATATTATTCATAGCTGCTTCTTTGTTTGCTACTTGATTATGGCAAGCTGTAACACTGTAGTGAACTTTCATATTTTATCAGAAGACTAATAATGCCTTGCTTTCTCACAAATACCTCCCTTTGATCTAGCCGTCTTCTTCGTTTTTGTGAAAATATAAACAAATAAAGATGCTTGTGCTTGTGAAGAAAAAGATTGAAAATATAAACTGAATATACTCCAGAGACTCAGAAGCAGGAAGGATAGGAAAATAAATACTCCTCCTAATAAAAGTTTGTTGGTTTTATATAATGTCATTACTTTGGGGGGAATCACGGATTCTTAATGTTTGATATTGGTAATACAATAGAAACCAAAAAGCATTATCCATCTCCTAAATATGAGCTGGGAAAAATGTCATGTTTTCTTTCTTCAGCTCTGTTAATAGTTGCTTCAAAATTATTCTTCAGTCTAAGTGAAGCATGTGAGTATGTTTGATATAGAATACATGGAAAGCTAAGAAAAGTAAGAAACATGTTGAACTAATGAACATGAGCAATGAGCTGTTTTAAAAACATTGGTGCATTCTTTTTAGGAGAATAGGAAATCTATGTTAGAAGAAAATCTACTTGTCTAATTATAAATTATTTTTCTAGATCATGAAGACTTTGAATGTAGGTATACTTAAACATTTCAGTATTACACTACAGGACAGGTACATGCAAGACATTATGGAGCCTTTTAGTATTGAAGTGGAGTTAATTTCCTGTTCTAGCTTCCAAGTTCTGATTTCAATTGCTCTTATAGTTGCGAAAGACAGGGCTCTTCCTGAGTGGACATATTCCACTTATTTTCTAAGATAATTATTTTCTTTAACAAAAAAAAAAAAAAAAAGCTTAAAGTATGAAAAAACATTTTAAAGCTAGAGAGTTTTGATTTATAATTTTAAATTGTATTTTGGTATCTGAAAATGCACGTGTTTTTAAACTGTCCTCTTAGACTCTAAGTAAACAGACACCAAATAACTTGCTTCAAAATCAAGAATATGCTACAAAAGTTCTAGAGTAACAGGGCGTACTATGTCAATAACAAAATGAATGGCAAAGTAGTATATATAACATTCATAGCCATGAGAGCTGCTCTAATCTTGAGTCATTCCTATTAAGCATTCTAGAACTTAGAAAGTTAAAAAAAATGTCTGATGACACGGTAATGTCATGTCATAGTAATGACATGTAATGACTGGTAAGGAATACAACTGTTTTTCAAGATCAATTAAATTATGCTTTAAATTCCTAATCTTTTTTGTGAAGAATGATAACCTTTTGGAATGAGATGTTTGTTTATAAATGACTCTTCAATATTTATTTGGAAATTTTTACTTACACATTTGGGAAAGTAAATGCTCTATTTCTACAAAAGGTTCTTTTTTCTCCACTAATCCACCTATTTAAAGCCACTTCTGTACGAATAATTAAGATGGTCATTTTTTCATATGTTTTCATTAACAAGCACATGTAGCATCTATATTATTAGATTGGATAAAGGAAACTCTTTTAGTACTATTACTAGTATTTACATTAATCCCAAATTGCTAACTGTTCTATTAGGTTAGTACTGATTCACTTGGACAGTTGACTTAAAAGTTTCTTTCTTGATAAATTTTTGTAAATTTACTTCTAGGCTACAGAAAGCATTTTTCCCCCAAGTTACATTGTCACGGTATCTAAAAATCATGCTTTATGTCAAGGAAAGCTTGTCTATATATCACAAAGCCTCAGTGAAAATGTAGCTTAGTCAGGAATAAAGCACTCTCTTAGTGTGTTATGATATAATTAATCACATAAAGTTCAAAAAATAAAATGTCTCTTTTGCAAAGAAAAAAAAAAATGTCCTGGCAATTCAAGCTGTGGTAGAGTGAACTCTACATTGTAGAGATTTGGCTTTTTATTTCCCTGCACTATCAGGAACTAGAAGGCTATGTTGCAAACCATTCAGCAATGCAGCAAGACAAAATAAACTGCTTCTTACTAACCTCATCCAAGTGGTAAAGAGTGTTATTAAGTTTGGAGGGAATATATGTCCATTGATTTTATGTCAGGGTATCAGGGACTTCAAAAAAATGGAGAGAGCTGAGACCTTCTCCAAAAGTGAACTGTAAGAAGTAAACTAAAATGTGAATAACAGGGAATAATGAGGATGGAAACATGAATAATTCCTACTAAGTGGCCACCTCTACATTCGTTCCACAGAAAGCGCTGAAGAGATCACTAGCTTATTCCCTGTGATAACAAGCAACCACAGTTTATAAATCGAACTCGTGTTCATCTTTATTTCTAGCTACCCTACCTTCATGGAAAGCAGTTCTAAACACTCTCCTCAGAGATTAGAAGCTTACTTCTGATTTCCAACTGAAAATGATTTTTTTTTTTTAAATATTCTTCCTCAATGCCCAGGTTTCTTTTCTCTCTGTTGCTAGTAGATCATGCAGTGATTGCATTTCTTTTTTTCATGGCTGTTCATTGATATCCTCTGACTCATAAAGATGGGTCTTCTTTCTTTTCTTCTTTTATATTCCCAAAAGATAAGGCTCATAACAAGTTCTAACAGAAATTCCTTAGTCCCTCAGTATGTAACATTGCACTTCACAATATCATATTCCTGTGCAAAACATTCTGACAACAGTGTAAAGAAAGAAATAATAAATGTTCCCTCTATTGCTTTCTGTCCAAATTTTGATATGAAAGCCTAGAGCACCACAGTTTACTTTCCCTTAAAAAAAAAAAAAAAACCTGCTTAAAACCAAAGCTCTAACAGAAGTTCTGTTATCCCATGGCTCTCAAACCAGGGTATCCTGCTTACTGGAAAACTTCTCACACTGTGAGAATCAAATCCAGCACTGAGAACATTTACATGGCAATTTCCCAGGGAAAATAGTTCCTGCTACAGTCATTATTTATAGAAGTTGAGACCTACTAACACTCATGCCAATATTTCCCTTGATGGTAAGGGGGGAAACCCTAGAAGGCTGGGACTGCTTCGTCTTTTTTAAAGGAATGATCCAAAGGCAGTCTGAAGCTACTTGCTCAGAGACTCTGACTAACCTTGCCCTGTAAGCTCATTATGTGTGAGAAGTCCCAGTTTTCAAATATATTGACCTGCACTGCCTGTTTTAAAGGGATAACATGAAAGAAAAAGCAATTCCACCTCTAAGAAATAATTTAGATTGTGAGCTTGCATGGTAACATGTTTAAGTTGGTAAAACTGTTGCATATCACTATACTACATTGCATCATCCCCTCTAAAGAGGAAAATTCAGTACAGATGAATGCACATGCGGATTACTAGTTACTAAAAAGATCTTAAATTACTCTAAGAGATTTAGACCACTTTATGTTATAACATTCACGCTTTCTACGGTACTATTGTCATCGTTTAAGCCGCTGTCATGACATTTTACTGCAGCTACAATCCTAAAATATGTGCTTAGAGCACGCTGAACTACATAGTTTTGAAAGGATACGAAAAGTTTTGGTAGAATGGCAAAAAAACTTTCCTTTGAATAACACTGCTCAAATGATTCACATGGAACAAGGACGCACTATCAGAAGTGCTGGAGGAGTCCTTTTTGACAGAAAACCGATACAGTGAAGCAAGGAGAAGTTAGACACACGGCACAACGAATGAAAGGAAGCGGAAAGCAAAAAGACAAGGTAACAGTGAAAGGAGGAAGGTAACAGAAGAAAGGAGCAGAGAAAACAAAGGGAGAGATAAGCCAACAGGGAAATCACACATATGAAGAAGAATGAAAACAAAACTATATGAAAGAATTAAAAAAAGCAAAAGAAGCCAGGGGGAAAAAAAACCCAAAGTGTTAACAAGTGTTAATTAGGAATAAGAAAGATGAAAAGAGTATCATAGAAAAACTGAGAGGCAATATGAGAAATAGAAGATGAAGAAACATGGCCCTGGGCTCCCTGCTATTAATTTAATTACTAGTGATCTTCCAGTCTCTGACTTCTCTGCTACAAGGCCGTTCCTGCTCATTGCAGACCTTCACTGAGTAATGTTAGCTTTAAATGACTCTCTATGCTTTTTAACTATAGGATTTCAGTGCCTAGGGTTTGGATTGCACAATTGCTCAGAAGAAATTGTATCTTACTACAGTTATAAACTTGAGCTTGGGGGGGATAGACAGATTAGGAAAATGACCCAAAAAATCACTTTTTCATATAACAATACTTTTTTTCACAAAGCAAACTCAAACTTTTACTTGTTTGTTTTTTTGTTTTTTTTTTTTTTTTTTTTTTTATTATTCAAAACCACTGTTTACAATGGTTACCCTAAGTGCTTCTTCAAAGATTGCATTATTTCTGCATCTTGAGTAATAATTATTGGAGATTCTTCAAATCAATTTGCAAAACCTCAGGGTAAATGTTGCCTCTAAAATGGTGGAGAATACAGGTTCAATTTGGAGCCTGTTAAATGAGACTGCAACAGTTTAAAAGACAGCTAAATATAGTGTTACACATCACTGTAGTTCATTTCAGCTGGAGTACCAGTTATTCATATTCTATTACTCATAATTTCAAGCAAGTGGAGGGAAAAAAATTCATTGACCTTGAACAACCTCAAATAAATTTGGTCTATAAACTTTGATATATCCTTCCTTCTGACTGCAATACCTTTTTCAATGTGCAAGTTCTCTTCTAAGAATAATAAAAAATGACCATTTCATCAAGCTTTTGAAACTACTGAGATTGAATCTTCAACTGAAAAAAATTCACTATAGTGCATGGTGACTAGTATTAATTACTAATTTTATGCAAAGTGACATGCCAAATTAATTAGCGATGAGCTATTTTAGTGGATATATGCCAAACCTCAGATTGTTTTGGGCAGAAGTAGCATGGTATTAAATATTTAACATGCTGTGGGATGTTCTGGTTACACTGGTCAATCATTAATTTCCTTTGATCCCTAGAAAGTAATTTTTGTTGCACTCAGCTGTAACTGATTGCAAACAGCTTTTTTATTCAGGCTCCTAATGTACTTTTCCCCAGTTGCTTTCCTCTGATTGAAACTATTTGTAGTTACACACTTTATCACAGAGCACAGGTCCATTGCTTTTCTGTGACTATATACTAATAGTCATTTAATATTATATGTTAATATGATTTGCATTTATAGTGTTATTCTGAAAGAAATTCTAGAAGTACAGCAATAGCAAATATTTGAAATGATCGATGGAAATTGGGGAAATCACAGATGTGCATAATATTTCTTTTTAATCTGTAATAAGTAAGAGTAATCCTAATATTTTACACTTTAAGCAAAAATACAGTTATTAAAAGCAGACTTTTTTACTTCAGTCAGGATATTGTAAGCATGCATTTTGTGTAAGTTTGTATTACCACACTATTATTACCACATTAATTATTATCATTTTATTGATTTAATTCTAAACCTGAGAAATAGCTTTTCTTCAAACTAGTTCTCAGCCTGTCTGTCACCAGATTTCTGGAGGGGAAAAAAGAGTGCTTTATAACTTTTTTTTTTCCTTTTTTAAATTCTGTTATTCTGGAAACCAAACTATATTTGAAAATGGTGTAAAAATTCAGTTAAGTATGTAAAAGCAAACATTTTGAGTATTAAATTTAAATATAAAATCAGACAATCACAGAATCTTTGAGACTGGAAGGGCTGAATCTGGAGATTGCCTAGCCCAACCTCCTTGCTCAAAGTAGCGTCACCTAAAGCAGGATGCTCAAGGCTCTGTGCAGTTGTGTTTTGAAGACCTACAAAGCTGGACACTCTTAAATATTTAATTACTACATATATTTTAGATTTTAAAAGCTAGCCAAAATGAGACTTTTATTTGACATGTAACTTCTACCTTACTAGTCTTTTCTGTTTTTCAAAAAACCGCAGAACATTATGACTAAATCATTATTATTTGATCATCGGAATCAACTCAATTTATTACATTTCAAAACAGTAATCTAAAATTTTGCAGATATTTAGCAGAAAAACAATATTTCCCAAATATTCAATGAGAGGATCAATTGATGCACATTTTATATGAACAATTACACCAAACTTTTATCAGATATTACAAAAAACTACATCAGAAAGCATTAGTTATTAACTTTTCAGGAGCTTAGAGATACTTTAATTTTAGCTTCTCTTTTCAAGTAAATCTTAAATTAATAAAGCTTTAGCATAACAATATCTACGTAGACAACAGAAGGAAAGAGGAGAAGCTGTGCTAAGTAAGTAAATTACTCCTTTACAGTGCTTGCTATGATCAGGCACTGGTGGACAGTGATAGGTGAGCAGCTGGAATAATAAGCTCTTCTTTTCTCACCAGTCACATTCACGTATGATTTATGCCTTATGACAATTTTGGGAAGACCTGTAATCTTGGAATTAGCACCATCTGACTCTCCTTCCATGGAGAAGGAATATCGTCTAAATTTCAAGGTTCTGACACTATAAATACAGTTTCATGAGTCTGCAGATGAAGCCTTGAAGTTACTACCTTCAATATCTCATAACCACTCCCATCTTGTTCTATTATAATAGATTGGTTCCTGAAAGTTATTACTAGTTAACTTTCCACTTTTTATTACCTAACTGCTTCACTTTGACCTTCAGACTTAAAAATAATGCATAAAAGGATGCACCTATCAGTCAATCTTTTCTTATGAAAAAGAATAAATGCATGAAAGTTAACATGATGGAAGCATTTTTTACTTCTGTTTTTAAAGAGCTTCAAACTTTTCTATAAAGCAATAACATTAAGTGTTGTACAGAAGAAAGCAATGCCTTTGCTTCTGATTCTCTGCCATTTATATCCCTTACTTGTCTCTCCAACTATTTCATATCTAAACTAATATTCAAATCATATGGAACTTGAGAGCTGATTACTTCAAGTAACTGTCCCACTATGAAAATGAATGTATTTTACTATTTTTCAGGTCCAAATAAGAACTGGCAGAGCACTCAGTAAGTATGATCTTTCTAGGCAGTTAGTGGGAAGGAATGAGGAAAAACTGAAGACATTTTTAGTTTTCAAATTACTTACATACCTTGTGAAGTCTTTAACTCCTTGGTGGTGTCAGGACTTTAATGGACCACCCCATATCCAAAATGTAAAAACCCCTATGAATACCATGTTCACCAAAGTAGTCCACATTTTTTTGTTTGTTTGTTTGGGAATTGTTTTATTTAATAGAAATATCTATATAAGCAAATAGATCATATTACATAATTGTCTTGACTTAGCAAAACAGGCAGTGGTAAAGGTTATCACTGGTATACTCAAATGTTGAACACACTGGTGATTTCCTGGATATTTTTTAATAGCAAGTTAGACTTAATATATGCATGAATGCATTGCATTGCCTTATTTAAACATCTTCTTAATTAGAAATGTGGTATATTTTAAAGAAATAAATGTCCCTTTTTATTGTGATACACATAAAATTGTCACTGATTTATTAGTAGTTTGACATAACAAAATGAACACAGGAAGCTTCATAATGACAGCATGAAAATATACATGCTATTTGGTATTGAGGAAATTCATTTATGCAATATTCATCATTTCTTTGTTTGCACATAGTATAGCTCTGCAGTTCAGGCATTAGTTACATGAAGATTTTTCAAAATGTTTTGGTGTAAATTCTTTTTTTTTTAAGATAATATTCTAGGATTGTTCTGAATGCATAGAAGAAAATATGTCAACATTGTCTCTTTTCCTGGACTGCTTGTCCATCCTACCAGCTTTCTCTAACAGTTCAGTCTCCACACTTCGATGTTTAAACTGCTCCAAGTATGAGTTTATTTCTCCCTATTTTATTCCATTTATCTTTTTATTTTTCTCAGCTTAGTAAGTCACTAGGAGGCTGCAGCATATGTAATGTGTACCAGCTCCTGTCAAGAACTTTTCCAGTCATATTTGATCCCTTTGGAGAAGTTCCAGACTTCGCCAGCGTGTAAGTTCTCTTCTGATGCAAGTTAAATCACCCTTACCGTCACTCTGCTCCCTACGTTCAACTGGCTCTGATGACAGTGACAGTCCTTTAATTGCTAATTCTCCCTGCTACTTTTCTTCTAATATTGTTCAAAGCCATGTTGGGAAAATTCACACAGTAAGGAAGATATGTTAACCACTCCAAAATCTTTTCCCTAGCGCTGACTACATTTTCAAAGAGTTACTACATTAGAACAAATAAGCTAAAACATCTGGAAGAGAGAACATGCTCACCTCAGTATTTTCTGTATGCTACTGAATACTTTTCTGGTTTCTAGTCTTGTAGACATTTGTAGGGCATTTCAATTCCTGATTGAAGAAAGTAATGTGAACATAACAGATGGATTGTGCTAAATGATCATCCCTTGTTATTGACAGATTCTTCACTGGATTATTTTTTTCCCCAAAATATCTGGGGTATATTATATTTGGAATATTTTTTCTTTATTTGTGGGAATGGAAGAATAGAGGCTTACTTTTCCTGTGAGAATAAGGACTTTTCTTTAGAGTCTTTCTCTAGAACAGCTGAAGGAATGACAGAGATTGTAAAATCATTTTTGTCCTGCATATGAAACACCAAATAGATGAAACATTTGAAGATAGCTTTTTTGTTAGTGATGAATGAGTAACTTCCAATGAATAATTTATTGAGCAAATTCAGCCGATTTTTCTACTTTCACAATATAAACAAGCAGATCACGATTTTCTCTCATTTACTCATTAGCTGAAACCACTTGCCAAATTCTTGTGTGTGATACTTGTAACTGAATATTGATTGTGAAGGGATCTCTCAAGCCCTACACATAGGAGATGCTTTTTTTTGTGAGATAGCTCACAGGGTAAAGCTTCTTCACTGAATGGATGAATGTCTAAGCATTTCTAGCAAAAATATGTATGTGGATTTCAATTTTGTTTTGTATGTATTTTTATGGAAATAACATTGTAGTTCACCTCCTGTGAACTTTATGTTTTGGAAAAATCAATGGTTCACCATATACTGAAGATAAAAGCAAAACACCAGTAAGAACATCAAGTGAAACTCCAGGAACACCTGAACTGTATTTCCTTTCTTTAAAGTTATGTTGATTTTTTAAAACCAACACAGATG
The DNA here is from genome assembly GCF_965183815.1 of Platalea leucorodia. Classification (NCBI taxonomy): domain Eukaryota; kingdom Metazoa; phylum Chordata; class Aves; order Pelecaniformes; family Threskiornithidae; genus Platalea; species Platalea leucorodia. The sequence continues at coordinate 48,739,457 of NC_138828.1, read as the reverse complement.
AAAACAAAATAAAAAGCAGACAAACCACACTCAGTCTCATGTTCCTCTAAGTTACATTTCATAAATGGTATCTCCATTATACAAAGTCCTGACAAGGTGGGCAGAGGGTTTTCTATAGATAATCTCTAATTAGATAATTATATTATAAGCTGATTTCAAGTTTTTTTATAAAATTACAGATCTTTCTAATGAAGCCAACAATTTATATGCAATAGTTCTTTGTGGGGATAGAGCTTCATTACATTAATTTTGGAAACAAACCAACACTGAGCAATATAAGCATGGAATGAATTCAGAACTGACAGATGTCAAATTGAGTTGTCATCATCAAGAGCAACATCTTTAGCATACTTTTGTGGGATTAAATCATAATTAAACCACCAGATCTAGGCTATGCTATATGCCATTTTCATCAATAATTTGTTATAAAATACAATGACTGAAGCAGACTGTAAGAGAAATAATGAATGACAAAAAAAAAAGTGATGAAAAATAAACAGTTAGCAAAGAATGTAAAGAATGCATATTAAGAATAAGTGTCTATGCCCCAGAAAACAGTGATTTTTTGATTCAGACTGAGGCAAACCAGTGTAGACAGAACCGCAACAAAAAGGTGTATTTAAAAAAATATATGTATAAAAAAGGGATATGCTTAGATTTAATCAGTGCATAAGAAATTTGTGAAACTAACACAGCAATACTGTATGCATATCTAATATTGGGATTTTAAATCTAGATAACCTGAAAAAACTCACAAAAGCAATTGAAGGATGGGAAAAAAAAGCTTTAGAATAAGAGAAAGGAAACATTAAAGGGCTAACCTATTCAGCTTATTAAGAAACACAGAGGTGTTTTCCTTCATAAACAAACAAATACTGCCTGTATGCCAAAGAGCATTTTAACCTAATTAAGGTAAAATTGTCTTCTTGGAAACATAAGCCCTGCTAATGCAGAGTCTCAATCACTTAGAGCACCCTGCACAGAAAGCACAGATGCAGCTAGTCGTAGTATCAGCGTGATCAGAACCAAACTAGTTCCTGCAAGAGCCAGTGCCAGAGGTACACTTCCAAACGCTCTTGGGGGAACAATTTTTGGGTTGGGATCTGACCGCTGACCTGTTCTGACTTCATTGGAAGAGGAGGAAGGGGTGCAGAGGTGATATCTTCTGGGGACACCAGCTTGGAGTCTTCATGTCAGACAGGAGCCCACGTGATCCCCCCAGGAACTGCTGCTGTGTTGCTATACAGTGCTGGCCACTAATTCCAGTTCTTTGAATGAAATTCAAAGATACTGAATGAAATTCAAAGATACAAGTTGGCTTAAGAAGCAACACAACTGTGATTATCTGGCTCTGTGCCTATAATAATAAAGCTTTCCAGGCTTGAGCAGAAATAATTCTAACCAAGATATCTAGCCAAAGACAGCTGAAAGCTGAATGCAAGGCATGAACTTCAAAGTAAGAATATTTGACCATTGGATCGAATTACCGAAAAATTGGATTCTCTGCTTCTTCGTGAACTTGAAGGAAGACTGGATACCCCTTTGGAAAACATATTTGGCCAAACATGTTACACTTTAGTGAAAAATAAGCTATTATGCTCAGTTCAGTGCTGGGCATCAAACTGAAATCTATGAAAGAAGTTATACTACCTGGCCATTTAACACTAGAGATTAAATATGAGGAATCTATTAACTTAATTTCATTGCCACCAACCCCATTCATTCTTATGTCATAGGATATAGTCACAACCATGGTACCTCCCCAGTTTGATTAGAGCTGTGTATGGGTGTGAATCTGACCTCCGACCACAAACTAATCCCACGGAAAATAACCAAGTCATCAGTGGAGCTAAGACTAACTTCCTAACTGTGCTTTCCAACCAATATTTCCAATATTCACTTAGATTCCACAGAAAGGGCAGTGCAAACAGAGCACAGCAGGGTTTTTTGGTCTGAATTTCTTTCCACACAATACTTTTTCTAGTGCATGGTCAGTTCTGACTGCAACATATATAAACCTGCTTATATACCTATAAGTGGACTGCAGACTGGTTTGGACAGGCAAATAAAATGCTGATTCTATTGGATGTTGTTGTTTGATCATTTCTGCCAAAATTCTGATTTCTGGTTTTGCAATATCTTCATCTGTTAAGCCATCTTTAACAGAGCATTAAAACAGGATTCTAAAAGTAATGAGATGCTATAATGTTACATAAATCACCTGCACTGTCACCTTTTCTGCATACGTATAGTCTTCTCAGGGTGATAATTTTGCATTTAAGGAGTTAAGAAACGTCCACCTTAAAACTGTGTGAGGTTTAGGGGTCAGTTATAAGAAAGGGCAAAAAGGAAAAGCATCCATATTCACCAATATACTTCTAAAAGCAAATCACTGTGCTTCCATCATTAGCAAAAATAATTAATGAGCAACAATGACTTTGCATTAAAAAGGGAGAATTAAATGTTCAGAAGACCATAGAGAATCTGCCAATAGCAGTAAGGCAATCTGAAAAAAAAAAATCCATGATTTGCTAGCTGTGGTAATCTGACACTGCAAGAAAAAAAATATTTAATAATAGGATGCTGTCCATAATTTAACTAATAAATAACTTCCTGCATTCAAAATTGTAATTTGAAGACTACCATGTAATGAAAATAGATACCTTATCCTTCCATTTGCCTATCCAGCTTGTTATCACAATGTCAAAGCGTAGGTTTGCCTGGATCCCAGACAGCACATAAATATTGCTGAGATGCGTCTAACTCTTTTGTCACTACTCTACTATGCTCTTGGACAAGACAATAATGTTACTAAAGGTGTCACCATAAGAAGATCAGAAGTGATGATAAGATGTAGAAAACACAAATGCAGCACTACTGAAAGCAACAGTTATCACCCACTTGTGGGTGAAACAGACAGTCATTAAACAGAGGTGATACTGGAGGAGTAAAACACTGGAATACAGCACGAAAACATAACACAGATAGATACACAGATAGTATGAAAACAGTGTTTTGGCTTATTTGACCAAGAAAAAAAAATCAATAAGAAATGGGAAAAAAATCAAGAACAACATCTTAGGGGAGTTACCCTTCAACTTTGTGACACTGGCTTCAAATTAGCTCTCATGACAACAAAGCAAGCTTTAAAAACAGCCTTCCTGAAAGACAGATTCTAAGGGCAGATAAGGAAGTTCAGCATGATCATAGAAGAGAGAAACTTTAGAACAGCAATATATGAGTTTATAGTTGACAGGCTAAAATAAAAAGTCCAGGAAATCTTCATAGACAGCACAGTGAAGTGGCTTAAAACACAAGTATTCCCAGTTTTACTTTTCTGAAGAACATATGTATCTTCAGGAAGGCTGATATATAAAGGTAACTTTTTTTTTAACCTATAAAATGAAATTACAAATTTAGTCCTAGAAAACTGGGAAGACTACAGTAAAAACAAGGTGTTTTGGGGTTTTTTTTGTATTTTTTTTTTTTTTTTTTTTTGAAAGAAAGAAAGAAGAAAGACGTGGAAGGGTTTTAAAGTTGTTACAGGTTTTGGAGCCACACAACCAGAGCAGCATGAACAACTGAAAACAAGTCACACAGAATGACTTGCAGGAATTGAGTACAAAGCACACGTACAGGCTTGGGCTCCTGGTGCACAAGCACCACCAACACAAGTCATATCTGCCACCAAGCCAATTAGATTGTGTGACCATTTGCAATACTTCCAGCTAGGTTAAGCAATAAGACACTTCTTGTCTCACACACTTGTTATTTCAGTCAGGAAGTAGGTGATGAAGTAGGTGATACAGCAGATGATAAAGAATCAGCTGTATGACAAAGTGATGCCAGCTAACAACAAAAAAAGTTATATTAAACTCAACATAGCTACCTGGAAAGTCTTAACATATGAATGAAGGTTCTCAAGGGAGTTCACTACAGATGAACTAAAAAACACTTCCTAGAAAAAAAAAAAAAACCACTGTACAACTGTTATAGTTCAAAAATCAATTATTTCCCTGCTTATTTCTCTTCTAAGATTTTTCTTTCCTCCATTAAAAACATGTTTGTTAAGCCATTTAGTAAGTGTTTGCAAGAAGGTACAATCGGCTCTTTACTTATTGGATTCCTGATGTGTGTTTCAGTTGTTGCTTTGGTAGCAATTCTATTAAAAATGAATTCAGATCTTACGGCTCACCTGTTGCTTCTGGTGCATGACATACGCATGGCTACGTACTATCCACGAGAACGGGCTTTTGCTGCTATTCTGTATTAGCAAGGATAACTTTGTAGGGCATCTGCAAAAGGACTTAGTTAAGAGGAACGCCTTCAGTCCCATTCTCTTTCTGCCTACTGTTATTTTTCAATTGTGCTTCCTTTATTTAATTTTACTTAATGCTTTCCAGGTAATGGAGTTCTTATTTCTATCCAGTGTGTAGTACAATCATTGACCACTCAAGTGGAAGAGACTCTTTGTCAAGAAAGGATTGTGAAAAACGGGGAAAGAGTCTAGGGTTTATCTCCTTCAGTAGGAAAGGGTAGAATTTACTTCAAATGCTTCACACAGCAGCATACAAAACCCCCAAAAGGCAGGCATCTTAACCCCCTCGTCAACAGAAGAGGACTGTACTACTCAAGGGAAAACTAACATAACTTTTCTAAAGGGAAGAACAGAAAATACTTATTTTGTTCAAAGAAGTTAAAAAGAGACAGCTCTGATATCACAACAGTAGCTTCACTTATAACAACTTATTTGCTCACATCTAATTTTGTGTGATTACAATTTGCTCATAGGAAACTATCAAAGTGCACCAAAACCTAACATTAAGTGTCCAAGTTTTATACAGACTTCCACAAGAACTGACCTAAAATTACATTTTCTTCTTGTGACATGTCAGTAAATGTTAAATATATATGTTATCTGAAAAAAAACCCCAACACTTAGAAATGAAAGCAATAAAAATTCCAACAGTACTCCTTGGGAACTTTGAGTGCTATTAAGCAATTTTGGAATGAATTAAATTATTCTTGTTCTACATGATAGACAATTTAACATATGCATTGAAAGTGATAATGATCAGAAATGTGATTCCAGAAAACTGGCATTTAAGGGTGCCTGGTTTCCAAGTGATAAAAAGAAACTTTGTATTTGCTGAACAAATAAAGATTTGAACTTTGGTTTTAAATCTGTATAATAATAATGATATAAAACAAAATAATAACAATAATGTTCAGGAATTTATGCATTTTCTACTTCAAGCAACTCAAGAAATGTACAAATGTACATCATTATCTGGTATTACAGATGGAATAGTTGAGATAAAGCACTGCAAATTTCATCATGCAAAGTCTATTGGCAGAGCTGGAAATGGAGCCAGTCTTTGGTGAATTATTTAACTGCAATTATTATTGCTATGAAGTTGTTTGCAAAAACAGTGCAAATAAAGTCCAGCTCTCTATGCTTTTGATGTTGTGCAATTTATGTCAATATATCAGTTTTCTCTATTTCCTTCTGATTTCCCGCAGACTTGGTAGGACAAAAAGGTGAAGAGCTGAATAGACATACACTACAGATAGATATTAAATTAAAGATGACAGGTTTCTTGCATATGGGAGAGGAAGTAAGTTAGCTTCTCCTCTATTGTCTCCCATTCCACCTATCTCTGTCTACCCATAGCAGGAAAAAAGTGTGATTTTATTCAGCTGGGAAAAAAACCACTATTTATTATGGAAAGTTACTAAGAGATTGTCTATCTTAGAAAGTGGATAGTCAGAAAAAATGCCATTTATCTGTCCTATAACAGTAAAAAGTGCTAGCCAAATTAAAACTAACAACTAAAAAATTGTGCTCACACATCTCCAGGCTGAATGTGGCTGGAAGTGACCACAGAATAGTAAAACAAAACAAAATTATAGTGCAAGAAAATTTCTTGGACAAGAATAATTACCCCATTATTTGATAAAGTGTACAAAACCTACTGATATTCTCATGAACATTTATCTATGGTGTAACACTAATGTTCCACCTCCTTAGTCCTGGGCACAGGTTGAAAACAAGTAGAAACAAGAAGCATAGTAGGCAACTACTTTGACTACTGGTTCAGCTACAAAATAAATAATTACTTGCATGCTTTTGCTGTATATTGTTAAGAATTACTTTATTTCTGCAGATACACATGCATATTTAGCAAGTAGAAAAGATGTACTGTAAGGTAGGTCTTTTAACTACTGCTGACTGAACAGAACAAGGAATTTGGAAAGCCAATTGTCTTCTGAAAGGGACATTTCTAGAGATTTTGAAATGTTGATAGAAGAAAATTTCGGAGAAGCACAAAGAGGTTTTTAGAAATACTGCTGAAAACAAGAATATGTTTTAAAAGTAGATTCCAAACCCTCAAAAGGACTTTTTGTGTAAGGAATTATGTACCTTGACAAACATTTAACCAAAAATGTAATACTGGATATGGTTACTTTATTTTTATATTCATAAAGTATATTTTTGTAACCAGAAGCTAAACAATCTTTCATTAATGTTATTGAGTATTAATAAAATTTCTGAAACGCGTCATTTTTTCCTTTTAGTAACACTTTCTGTAAAGAAGCATCCTTTCTAATAATGGTGCTTCAGGTCACATCCTTATTTTTTTCATCTTCCTTAGCTTCAGTTTCTGTTTTGTTCCCCCAGCACAAAATTTATGGTCATATGATAAACTGCAAGCAAGAGACAGCAAAAGCAGGAAATCTACCAATCATAGCACAGAAGTAATGGCACTGTCCATAAGGTATTACAAATTTCTCAAATTGACTATTCACACATCATACTAGATTTCAATTATACAAATACATGACAAATTGCAGAAAGCACTATATACGTAAGATACTAAATGAAATAGATTGACCGCAATTTTGTCAGTATTGTTTTTATTCGCATATACACACCAATAATAATTAAAAATTGAGTAAGGCAATACTTTCTGGATACTGGTGAAATTAAAATGCAAGATCAAATTTACCTGAGAAATAAGAGTGCAGCCACTACTCAATATCTGAATTTGAATGATTATTGGAAGCCTGACATAAGTTTTGTTCAGTAGGTTGCTTTCCTTAAAGGATGTTATAAAGATCCTTATTTACTCTATAAAGTAATCATCATGGATCATTATCAACCTTTAAGATAAGCAGAACATTATCATCTGTTTAAGTTTGACATACTATGGAGACTGAGACCCTTCTCATTCACTTGGATGAAACAACTAAAAATCATTTTTGAGGGAATATGCCCATTCCTTGGACAACATTCTGTCATAATTACAGAATGTAAATCTGATTATAAGTGCTGAATGAAAATTCCATTGCTAAAAATAGTCATAGGAACTTCATTCACTAAAAAAACAGAAACTAAATTAGAAATACATGCTCTATCTCACCATGTCCTTTACTTTTTTTTTCCTTTTTTCTTTTTTTTTTTTTTTTTTAATCCCTCAGGTTTTTTAAGTAAGCAGTATAGTCCAGAATTTTTGAGGGTTTGGATGGTTCAACAGAAACTACATTCAGGTCAGGAAAGAAATGAGGAAAATGGTTACCAGATCTTCAGGTATGTATTCTGGATCCTTTTATCTTGGGAATCTGAAGCAGTTAAAGTCCATAGGCCTGCCTTTGAAACTTGGTACGGAATCAGAGAAAGTTCTCCTTTTATCTTGAAATACATATTCTGACTGAGAAACGCAAGGGATGGAGGACAAAGAGAAGAGCCAGTTGGTATATCTGAGAACAGTCTTTCCTCCTTTCCTTTCCCTCCAGAAAACAGAGGGTTGGCGATCACTAGTCTAGTCGCAAAAAACTTTGTCATGAGTAACAATATGTGAGAAGTTATTTGCTTAATACCTTTAATGTAAATCTCCCATGGAAACTATTGCATAGTTTGTTTTTTGTTTTTTTTTTTTTTTTTTTTTTTAGTGAAAATGTATAAAGGTATAGATGCTTATACTTTCTTCGAGTTTCATGGGCAATTCACGTTATGATCCTAAAATATATACATATGTATGTATGTGTCTGTGTGTGTGTGTATACATTTGAAATTTATGTGGTTTCACCGTGCTCCAGGACCAGCACAATACTATACTCAAGGTCTAAGCAAAAAGATGGGGCAAATTAGGTCCATCAGTAGTTTTTCTTGTCTTGGACTACAAAGTCTGTAGCAAGCTTAAAATAAAGAACTGGGAATAAAATGAGTTTTATAGATTAGGTTTGCAAAAGACAGCTTAAGTTTTAATTTTTTGGGACATTTTGTCTGGCCTACATGCAATGGTATTCTGCTATTACTTTTCGTATGTTTGTAATAGGGCACTGGACTAAAATAACTTTTTTGCATAGAGATAATCTTAGAGGAAACATTTTTGTACATTGTTATTTCTAGGCTGTTACTGTCAGAATAAGGATGCTATTACAACACAAGAATTAGTGCAGCCAAAAATTCAATTACAATTACAAATATGGCTAAGGTAAAAGCAACAAAAAAAGAAAAAGAACAGCATGGATGGGAATGAGCACTTCACTTAAAACCAGGTTTGAAGACAAAAGGCAAAGATATAAGAGAAGCGTCCAGAGTTCAAGAGCAGCAGGCACTTTCCTGATTATGCCAAGGCTACAAAAACCACTTAATCGCAATTCTTTTTATGCACTGCTCAGTATCACAAGCAGTAATGAAATGATAAAGAGGATCAGGATATTAGGAAAAGTGTAATTTTTATCTGTGAAGGTCAAACTTTTAAAAATTATTTTTGAAAAGACAGTCCTAAATTTTGCTGTTAACACTTATTTTAATAGGAATATAAACATTGCAAATAATTTTCAGTGTTTACTTACTGTAGACTGCTAGCTAATTTTGCTTTCAAGGAGTTTTCAAGAAACTTCTTTTTACACAGTTATAATTCCATCAAATGAACAGTCTATTTCACAACAAAAATCTTGATTATAGAAATTCATATACGATTCAAAACTATCGCAGAAAGATTTTTTCCATATTTTACATTTGGCCCTATTTTTTATGGTATTGTAAATTTAAAATACTCTGCTTTTCTTTAAAGATAATTGAGTCTGAGTTGCAAAGTCTCTAATAAAATAACAAACATAAAAGAGGCCAGCATCCCTTGTTTTTCAGCTCTGTTGCATTGTTTCTTGAAACACATTATTTTATGAAAAATGCAGACTTTATTGCACGCTATTCCTCATTATGTCACTGCTCCTAAACCAGAGGTTCTCAACCATTTTTCTAGGTCAGATCAACGGTGCATATGTTCAAAGGTTGCAGCCCCTCTCTATCAAATGGTGTCACTGGATGCAAGACAGTTCGATGACTGACCTCATGGTGCCCTCATTAATAAAGAGATCTGAGAACTATGTTTACACGCAGGTCAGGACATCAGACATGACTGTGAATGGGAAAATTCTTATAATATAGAGATAGCGTGATAGCTATCTCGAATATTGCTCTGTGGCAAGAGAAGGTTAATCATATCTTCCCCATTCCTGCTATCACTTCTTTTTATCCACCTGTTTGCCATTGACACTGAAAAGTTTCTAAAGTAAGAGGACTTAAATTTGTATTTGTCTCAACATATCTTGATTTTTTTTTTTTTTCATTACCACGCCATTTGGCCAAACCAAAATATTTCAGGGGAATATTTAGCTGAACTTTCATACAAAGATCCCATAGTGGAGATTCTAAACCATTCCAGATGTTATTAGTCCTCAAAACCAAAAGGTTTTCCTTATTACCTAGATAAAATCCTATTTCAATTCTATAACATTATTTCTCATTTCACCCCCAATATAAACAAAAATTTATTACCTTCCTTACAGGAACTTTTTATGTATCTGAAAACTATTTTTTCTGCCACTCATTCATCTTCTCTTATCTAAAGTAAGATTTTCTTTCATGTCTTTTCTTATAAGACATACTTTCTGACCTCTAACCTTTCATTGTGAACACAGGAAGTGCTACATAAATGCTAAGTACTCCTACTCATCAGACAAAACAAATTTTTTGTTACTTGTATTGAACATTTAGTAACTGGCTTTATGTCAAGGGAATGTCATCCTATTCAGTGAAATTCTGGCTTTACTGAAATAAATCAAAACATTGCCATGATTTCCACCATTGACATCATATACCACATACAATCAAACACCCATTTTGCCCCTTGAATACAGAAGGTCCTTTTCTTATCTCATTTTCCCTTTATTATTTTAGATAGATTTACTTACTAAAAATATGCCACAATTTTCAACTGTGGTAGTTGACATAATCATTTGAAGATTCTTTAAAGAAAGAAAAGAAAAGAAAAGAAAAGAAAAAGCATAATATGATCCCACAGCTTCTTAATTATGGTTGTGCTATTATTTTTTAGAAGAAGAAGAAAAGACATCAAATTGTTTTGAAATGATACTTTCTTATATATATATATATATATATATATATATGTATTTATTGTCAATTTGAAAGTAGAACCTGGGCTGACTGGCTTCAATTAAGTCTCTGCAGGAACTAGAGACAAAATAATATAGAAAATACTACTTTCTTTATGTCCAACATCATATAAATTCTATATGCAGGCAAAATGCCTGTGCTCATGCAGAGCACCTTGCAGAACCAGGGACTAAATTAATGACTGAGAGTCAGAGTTCAAAACAATGAACAATTGTTTTTATTGTACTTTCACTGTTATAAATGGGAGGAGAAAAACACTTAAAAAACTGAAAATGACTTTTTAAACAATGTAGTGTTCTGAAATACAATAGATCAGAGTAACAAGCTAGCCCTGGAAAGAACTGCAGGAAGATAGGAGCCCAGTGAGCTTTCCATGTTACTAGCAAAAAAGAAAAGCTCAGAATCCTGTTGAGGGGAAGGTGAACGTAGAGGGAATGTTTCCTGTGGACATGGATTCACAAGGAACTCTAGACTTCACACAGGCTTTAATAAAATACTCTTTATACACCACTCTGCAAACAAAACCAGCTACTAACATACTTCAGAATCAAGCTGCTGTTCTTAGCAGATCAATAGTTTTTTACTGTTTAATGAGTTTTTACCAGATCTACCATGGTTCCTATTATACAGCATACTAAGAATAAATCCTAACCTAACATTATTATTAACACTGGTGAATATTAGGTAGAGATATGCCTGAGCTGTAAATTTCAAGAGCAAATATGAATTTTCTTATTGCGTGATCTCTTGTTTAGAGCTAATTGAAGTAGCAGGTGATTGCATTAAGGTTACAGATACAAGCACGACTAATTTTCTGACACTTACTGTGGCCTAACATTACCATTTCTTTTGAATTTCACTGCCATGATCTCTGTTCTGTGACTCCACTAAGTTCCAACTATTTGCTTTTCATATCCCCCATACAGTTTCTTATCGCTTATCTATATTATCTTCTAGACCTCTGGAATCTTTTCTCCCAAGCTTTTCTCAAGTTTTTCTTAAAGTACCTCTGCATGGAAGGATGCATGAAATCTCAAATGCTCAGTTTACTAGCAATTGTTTTTCTGTTCTCTTATTTTTGATAAAATTCTTATAAAATTGTCCACTAAACAAGCCATACATTCACTCATGCTCTAATTTTTTCTAAAACTAACAGGTATTTGCCTGTCCTAAGGTTTGTATGGCCAAGTAGTGAAGCAGGCAGTTACAAATAACAACAGAATAGACTTATTCTTCATCAGCATTGGAAAGCAGTAACAAAGAAACACTTATATTTTAGAGAGGGTACAGTATGTTCTACTCTTTTTCCTTGAAATTAAATATTTATATATATTTATACTGAAAAAGTGATGCAAAAAGAATAAGTAAATATTTCTGTGTATAGGATAATGTGTTTTTCTTCCTACTCTATATTTGATACTGTACCATTCCTCCTCTGGAAGTGTTAATTTATTCTTAGAACATTTGAAAAGAAAACAATTCATCATTTTTAAAGCAATTTATCCTGGCAACATTTCTTAATGGTCTTCTATTTATAATGTCTTCTCATTTTTGTTTTGATAAACCATACACTTTAACTGTGCCTCAATTTCTTTTTTTTTTTTGTAATCAGGTTTCTATTAACAGACCATCTTCTGTTGACAATTTTCCCATCAGGAAAATTCAATAAAATTTCAAGGGAAATTCAGTGAGGTAGAAGTTCAGTGAGAGACTGAATTTTCACAGGTTTCTACCTAGGCTCCCTGGAGCTAATTATCCAATGTTCCCATACAGTACAAAAAACATTTTTTCCTATATTTGTACTGTCATCACCTGAGAACATCCCTTTTGTGGGTAGGATACAGGTTTATCACAGTCTTCCCCAGAAGTATTTTCCTAATAGCCTTTTTCCAAGACAGGCAGCACAAATTACTCTCCCACACAACCTTATTCTCATTAACTGAAACGTTGTTAAGATTTCTAAGTGCTATTCTTCCATTTCAGTCGCTATACCAGCAAATGTTTTCCTTCCATATTTTTTCTGCCTTGCTCTGTTTAAATGCTCCAAACAACACAAGTAAATGTCTTGAATCTTCTAAGCAAGGAGTCTCACAATCAGTCTGTAACAAGTAGACACTCATACATCCTCTATGAAAAGTTAATTTATTTCATATCAGAGGTACTGGATAGAAAATTAAGGCGAACTACAAAGGGTAATGCTACAAGTAAACGCACCGGTCTATTAATAATTCATGATGCTCTACCAAAGTAGTTACCTGAAAATATTTACTCTTATAACAGTCATGAAAGCTAGCACATTGAATGACCTCAAACAGATCTACTTTGTATACTTGCTGAAAAAAAGAATATACATTTCCTGCAGGTGAATAAATGCAGAAGAGTCACATATAAATTCTGCTTTGCTCTTTGCTAGTAGTAGGTTTATTCGTACAGATAATGACTGTAGTAATTTAGGACTATTTGCAATGGAGTTGGGAGGACATGGGCTGCTATACACTTAACACACTCGTTGACTCTCATCAAAAAGAATATATGACATTTTCTTCTGGACAGCAAACAACAAATCAATTGTCAGTTGTACTTTGGCAGCTGTAACCAGATTATAAGATTAGAAGGCTAATTTGCAGCTTGATTTGTTGTCTGACAACCTTGTTTGTGAGTTTAATATCTCGGTCATTTCAAAACGCATTGGGCTGTAACAGGCTGTAACTTCATATACAAGCTGCTGGCATAGATACATTTTTCCTTAGCAAAAATTATTTCAACCCATTAAGTTACTTTATTTTTAGGTCTAGAGCTTCAAAACACTAATTTGCAAATGTAATTTGGCTGAATGCATGCTACAGTTGTAAACAATCTTGTTCTGCCTTTGACTGATACTCATTCAGATAAATATTTCAGATATTTTGGGTCTTTCAGTTTCTGCATAGCAGTTGTCGGCACTCTTCCAAATGTAGTTCACAAACCATGTGGTACTTCTGAAGCTTGTTCCTAACATCACAAAGTCTCAAAATGTACCTTGGACCCAATCACTAACATGGGGGTTCTAGTGCTCTCTACATGGAAAAGAGCATGCCGTAGTGGGCTGCTTCTACTTGGCTTTGAAGGGAAGGCTCAGCTGCTGTGCTTTACAAGAACTTTTGGGATTGTTTCTGCTTTATTACAAATAGGGAGAGAAGAGGTGGAATCTTCCAAATTTATTTGACTCAGGTTGCCACAGTTATCATTCAAAGTCAATTGTTAACACTCCTCACCGTATAGTGCTCCTTTCTTTTTTTTCTAATTTCTGTATACTTTAGGGAAACTAATGAATAATATGTATTCATACATAAAATAGTTGTCATTAATGATAGCTTTTAGACTTTAAAAATGAAAGCTAGAAGTCTATAAAAGACAAGTAACTCAAAAGACTAGTGAACAAAAAGACAATTGTCAGCAGATGATTATCAACACACATCTAATGACTCTGAGTGTTCTCACGAACCAACTATTTAGTTTTAACGCTCACTATGCCACAAAGGATGAACAGTTAAATATTTTATTCTACCTCATCTGTTTAATGGTATGAATATTAACAAGATTCTGTTACTACATACTTGAAAAATATTAACTATATTGAATTTACCACTAATTTGCAAACCACCTCTCACTGAAGTAAGCATTCCTTGATCCATTTTTGTTATGGACACAATTTCGCAGTTGTGAAATCAAAAAAAGAAAACACTGTTGGTAGACATGAGGACCAAGAAGAATATCTTCAGAGATTCACAAATGACTTTGGGAGCTTAGTTATTCGTAAACGCGGACACGGTACAATGGAAAATTTAGGGAATACCCTGTTTACATAAACTGGTGATTTCTCTGCTTCAGATGGAAATTCTGTCTCCCTTTTGAAACCACCTCATACCAGGCACAGCAATAAAACTCCTCATAAGAGTTACCTGAATATTCTACAGCTGAGACTCTTTCATGTTGTTTTCAAGATTTTTTTTTTTTTTTTGATAGGCTAAGACCCTTTCTGAAGTTTGAGGGTAAGGATCTTTCTGCATTTGAAGGTAGGCTATGCTAATGTGAACTTAACCTTTTTTGTGTTATTAAAATATGAACAATACTACTGAAACTATTGTGAAAGTAATCAAGTTCTTAATAAAGTCAAACTCCAACCCAAAATTATTAACTTTTGATGACCAGTTTTAAAACTTGAAAAATTAATACTTTGAAATTTATGATGACTTTTCACGTACATGTGTTGGAACTATCCCTAATGCAATGTTATTCTCACCCTTGGATGAAAGTCCCCACTTCTAAACATGAGGAAGAGTAGGTGGGACTTAAAAGTATAATCACCATGTTAAACAGGGTGTAAAAGAACTTACCAACATTGCTTTTCATCCTTACCTTAGTATTCTGCAGCCTTCAGTTAGCAACAATATTGTGCAGTCTACTTGAGAGCTACGAACGAGAAACCGTCATACCTCTTTAAAAAAGTACTTGACCATTTTATTTCACAGTCTCTATGTGCAGTAGTTTAATGCCAATGTTGATTGCTTCTAATGCCTTAATTCAAGTGGCAAAATGAAGCTGTTTACACTGCAGCTGCAGAATGAACTGTGAAACTTATTTAAGAAGAAGAAATACCCATGTTCAGGATGCTTTATCTGGTTTTCAGCTGGAATTGGAAATTCCCAGTTGAGCAGTAGCTGGCATGATGAGATTTCATGGAGGTAGATATGGTGATGGAAAAAAGATTGAGCCAAGGTGACACTGAGATGAACTCAGATCACAAAAATTAGTTACTAGAATCTCAGGGAGATGTTAAATTATTTAATTTGTTTTGCTACAGTTAATAAAACTGTGGCCAGTTTCTACTGCACTTCATTAAAGTATATGTTGTTTTTTCATTTGTGGGTGACCTTCATATAATCTTGGTCATAATATGGTAAGGATATATTTCCCTCATGTCTTACTACCCATTAGTGCTTCGTAACTAAATTCTTCTACTACAAGCTAAAAAAAATATTTGAGTGCCATTCTGAAATATATGCATTTAATTTGTTTATTTACCTTTTATTTATGCACTACCAAAAATGCTCCCTAACATTATTTTGTAGCAATAATCTTTCCCAATTGCACATATATCACAGATGGGGTTGGTTTGAACTACATCATCTGGATCCTGGTCTGTTTCCAAATTTTGCAAGTGAAATGCTGAAATGATGTTTAGTTCCAGACGATTATCAAAACATGTCAAATCTACAAAGCCTCCATGTGTTAGAAATACTAAATAGAAGTTAATTCTCAATTGTGTCCAGTTCTTGTCCTCAAAATGTCCCCTCATGTGTCTTTAAAAAAAAAAATAAAAAATCTGTCTTCACCTAACTCGATGTCTGAGTACTGAACAAAGGTTGAACCTGAAGCACCAGTTTAAGACTACCTCTACAGTGGACCTAAAATGTCCCCATATTAGGGTTCACCTGTTCTCCTGGTCATCAGGAGAGGAAATGCTGGAGGATTATACAGATTTATTTGGTCTGAGGGAAAAAGGTTGACACATGAAAATAGCTGATATTCTTTCCTCCTGGGGAAAATGAAACTATAGAATAATCGGAGAAATAAATTGCCAGTGCTGTAATGACATCCTTCAAACATCAAGTATATAAAGCAGCTTTGCAGTTGAGACTGTACTGGTTACATGTACGTGATATAGAAAGGGATTAGACTTAGGAACTGCAACAGCAGAAATATGTAAGGGTAACCTTGATAAAGATGAAGAGGAATCCTAATCCAAAGACCCAAGAAACCAATACAAATCTTTCAGTTTAGTTCTATGGATTTTGGAACCTTCTTGCTTTTATTACATTCATCTATTCATATAGTCTTCCCGAGCTTCACTTTTTATTTTCACCTGATCTCACAGTAGTTTCTAAAGCTTAACTATAATTTCTGCAAGTTATATAAATTTATAGCAGATTTAGAAATCCTGGCTAGAAGGTGACATATCACATTTCATGTTTCTATGCAATTATTGAAACTAAAAAGAATAGTAAATGGAGCCTGAAGGAAGTGGTAATACCATGAACTTGTAGTATCACTATGAATGTGATAAAAAAGTTTAAAAATGTTAAAAGCAGCAGAATACCAAGTGCATAATACCAAACCATGTGCTTTAAAGTTTGTATTTCTTTTTTAGGATATACAAAGCCCTAGAAAATTCTTGTTTATGTACTGTATAATATTAATATTATAATATAGTATTATAATATTAATAATATAATATTAATTTATGAACCTGTATGTACATCAAAGCATATTACGAATCTGTATATAAGCAAGTTGTTTAAAACTATGTGAATCAAGATTATTTTTTTTCCCCAGAAAGAGCATGGCTGGATTATCCACTCTTTTACATGTGCGTGCTCTGCTTGTCAAATTTAAACTTGGCATAGTACAAGACTTTCATTTTACAGTATCTCTACTTTTAACTGGTATTGGCCTGAAGCCAGAAAATTTTACAGCAACAATACCAAACCTTACCAGATGCTTGCATGTGCCTGTAGAAGGCATACTGTTTGTATAATGAATAAAGGAGACTCTCACTTTTCTTGTCAATGCTACATTCAGTATCAATCAGCAGCATCTAGATTTCGAGACAAGCTATCTCACAGCATATGCGATAAAGAACTCATTCATTTATGGAGCCAAATAAATTGTACATCTGTGTCTGAAATTAGGGTCAGTGTTCAGGGGCAGAAAAGAAGATGTAGTGTGTGTGGTTTTTCAGCATCAAAACAAGTTCTGAAAAACCATTGGGTTGTTGACAATTTGCTGCTTGTGCTTTCCATGTTATGTTCCAGAAGCTCATGTCCATATTCAGTAAGTTCAGTGAACTGTGCAGTGCAATGACTTCCATGGCAATTAAAAGGGAGTTATGAGGAAATATAATGGGTTCATGATTCCACCTCATACTTTTAAAGATGTATAATGCAGAAAGAATGCCATTTTAAAAATGTGTCACTAGCAGTACCAACAGGTCAGTATATTTTCCAGGTTCCACTACAGCCTCACAACGTTCACAGTAGAAGGTTCAGATTAGGTAAGCATCATTTCTTTGAGAACAACAGTGTGTTCTTCATCCATGAAAGGAAGTAAGATATGGAATGAGGCTCTCAAACGTGGAGCAAGAGAGACGAGGCACTGAAAGTTCAAGGCAAACAGGCAACCTTTTTCCCTTTTAAATAATATGTGAGAAAATAATGCAATCTATACGTGTGAAAAATGCTGCAAATACCTTTAAAAAGAGAATAATGAAATACAGTAATTTGTTGGGTAGTTATGAATCGTGAACACAGCTACAGATGCCCAATTTATCTAGACTAATTACTGCATGTCTAGAATAAACCCACATGTCAAGAATGCACATATATATTTATGCAGACTGACATAATAACTATTATAAAATATGAATGAGACAGAACTATTGCAGCCCAAGAAACACATTAAATCCAGTATCTTATTATAGTACTTCAAAGTGAAAATTCTCACGTTATGTTTTTATATATGCTATTAGATACAATGGCTTTTAAAAGTCATAACAAACCCCCTCCCCCAATATGTCTGTAATGGCACTGCAATGAAGACAAGAAAAAAATCATATATAAGAAATATACATACATATATGTTAAGTTTTAGCTCTTAGCTCTTAAAACTTTACCAACATTTAGTTAATGTCAGTCCACTGTCCATTTTCTTTAACTTTTCTAAAATGAAAATAAAGACAACATTGAAACCACCTGTATTAATCTACTTTCAGAGGTAACTCCTTCACAATTTCCAATTATATGAAATAAAGAAAATCTATATTTCAGCTGGTTTTAGCATTTTGCAAGTAATACATTCTAAATGATAATCCTTGTATAGTATAAGTTGTATAAATCAATTTCTGATTCCATCCATAAATGAAATTTTGAACTGCATACACAGCATCATGTTTCTGAACAAAAGTTAAAAAGCATTAAGTTTAGGTAATTCCTCATGTCTGTTCCATTTATTCAGAGACTGGTCATCCCCATCTGCGGTGATGGAGACAGTCCTATGCTATGCCTGTCCCCAGGAATGGGGAGTAGTATTTAGTGGCTCAGGAATTCAGGTACCTTTGCTAACCAGTTGTCTACTGTCCTACTCAGCACTGGTGAGACCACATCTGGAGTACTGTGTCCAGTTCTGGACTCCTCAGTACAAGACAGACGTGGACATACTGGAGAGAGTCCAGTGAAGGGTCACAAAGACAATTACAGGACTGGAGCATCTCTTCTATGAGGAAAGGCTGAGGGACCTGGGACTGTTCAGCCTGGAGGAGAGAAGGCTCAGAGGGGATCTCATCAATGTGTACAAATATCTGAAAGGAGGGAGTAAAAAAGATGGAGCCAGTCTCTTTTCAGTGATGTTCAGTGACAAGAGAAGTGGCAATGGGCACAAACTGAAACACAGAAGGTTTCATCTGAACATCAAGAAACATTTTTTACTGTGAGGGTGACTTGACTACTGCAACAGGCTGCCCAGGGAGGCTGTGGAGTCTCCTTCCTTGGTGATATTCAAAGGCTGTCTGGACATGGTCCTGGGCAACTGGCTCTAGCTGACCCTACCTGAGCAGGGGAGTTGGACCAAAAGACCTATAAAGGTTCTGTCCAACCTCAACCATTCTGTGATTCTGTGATTCCGGGATTCTGTCTGTAACCATAGTCCGGAAGCTGCAGTTTAGTGCAGATATTAGTAATCAGAGATGTGATTATCTCTTTTGAGAAAACCCTTTTTTGTTTTTGGTTAAGTATTGTTTAATGTAATAGTAATATACTAAAGAATTAATAATATGCTGTCATACCAGTCCGTAAACACAGTACACTGGCATTCATTTGATAAACAGCTGTCAATGGCAAATTTAACTTTTCATAATTTCAATTCATTGAATGACAATAAACTTTTTTGCATGTAAATTCCTAGTTATGGAAGTTTTCACAGAAGAAAAGTGTTATTTTCTAGAAATAATGGATATTTTTAAAACAAACCATAGTCAATATGACTTCAATTTCAGTTGACCAACTTCAGAAAAATAACGCATGGGACAGTTTTCTGCTGTTCATAGAAACTATTAGTGATCAGTCTCAACTGTGCTTTCGATATTTTTACCCTCAGCTTGCTAACATACAGTTCAAGGCTGCAGTAACTAGATTAACGTAATAACCCACCAAGTGTTGCTTCAGGCTACAGTTTTAGCTGACACAAATCATCTTTCAGTGGACACACTTTATGGTTTCGAACATAAAATGACTTAGCTGCAAAGCCAGTGCTTTCATATTACAAACTATCATTAATCTGCAGTACTGGTCTCAAAGTTTTTAAGCATTTATGATAAGATTGAGCTTATCTAGTTAAAATGCTCTAGTTAAAATTGTGAAATCACATCAGAATTACTACAACTCTAAGAATAACAGTTCAGCAGATCTTATTTGTTACTTTCGCCTGCTGCACTGGATTTAGAGAGTAGTTTTAATTACATTATTGATTTAAAAAATTATATTTCTCCTTAATAAAATCAAACTTTAAAAGTCAGAAATATGTAGGACTTTTCAGATTGAGTAACGAAATGGATAACTGTTGGTGGTATTAAAAAATGCAACAATAACAAGTTCTTTTCTCTATATACTTAGTAAACAGTAAGCCTAATACATTATGGTGATCATTACATATGTCTTGTGGACAAAAGAGTTGAGAAAATTATTTCCTTATTAAAATTACCGTTAATTTAAACATAGCTTTAAAAAAAATTACAAATACTACATCAAGAACATGGCAAAATTTTCTAAATAGAATCATCTGAAAAATTCACTTCTTAGAATCGATGGACAAAAATCCTTTTGTAAACAATACTGGAAAACCGAATACATTTATTGCAACAACTGAAAGCCTGTACCAGGAAAAATAATCTCATACTGGGAAGTCCTAAATTTTATCCCACAATGTCATGTTTAATATTTTATATGTGATTGTATGTCCTTTTAAGCTAAAAGACAATTCAGAATAGTGCTAATATCAACTCATAATGTCATCATTTTGTTAAATTTTTAATAATTTAAAGAATTTTAAAGAGCAAGCTAGATAACATTTCTGAAATATCCTGGAGTACAGTAGACTTGATTTGTCCAGCCTTTCAGTAAAATATATTGAATTACTTTTTTCATGACAGATTATTGACCAAGTAAACTCCAGCAGCTTCAAGGGAACCATTATGGACACATCATGTTCATTCCGTAATGACCTGCGTTTCTTTCACAATTATTCTCAGACAACCTGACAGAGTTACCATGAATGATGCAAGATAATCATTCAAGTTGTCAATGTTTTTAGGCAGACTTCCAGTGTCCATGCCATTCAAGCTCTCATAGTCAATCATGGCAATTAGCTGGAGACAGTTCATGAAAGGAGGTATTGATATTCATAGCAGCAGTCAGTAGTAAACAGTTATTGAAAAATTGTCAAAGGAAGCTAATCAAAACAAGTGCAGCACATTTGTCTGTGCTGTTAATAAGTCTTCATACATTTATTTCATATATCCTGAATTTGCTAAAATATATGTTTCTTTGGGGGGAAAAAAAGTCATTAATATCAAACCTAGACACAATTAATGATGTACTCCTCTGGTATTATGAAGAGGTGTACAAAAATGTTAGACATGTCTGACAACTCCCATTGAATTTCATCCTAAATTGACTCTCCAGAAACTCTCCAGAAAGTGATTAAAAAGTCACTTTAGGTTTCCCAGTTTCAAAAATATTGTGTGGTTGTGATACAAGATTATTCTGTACATCAGAGTTATTTAATTATAAGCTTGACACATCATACTTTATATCAGAAGCATCCAGGATCCCACATAGATCTCAACAACTTATTTTCACCGGGTACCAATAAGGATGGAGTCAGATTAAGCTAAGGATTGAAATATTGCACGTTTAGTAATACTGATAAGGGATTAAGCTAATTAATGCATGATATTCAATATGTTAAAATGCCTTTACTTTGGAAGCAATGTATTTATTTACATTTAAAAAAAAAAAAAATATGAAATAACTCTTCCTGCTTGAAATCCAGACATTTTAACATAATGAATTAAAGAAATAGCATTGTTTAAAAACTGGAAATATTAAGAAATACAAAAGACTACCAAGAAATATTTAGTTTTGATTAGGGCAGCATGGTTGCTTTTCACAAGAAATCCTATTGCATATTACTAAATATATCCATGTTTTCATTTGTAATTAGAACAATTTGCCAGGCAGAAAATGTTATTATATGTATATTTTTCCCAAAAACAACTCCTCAAAGAATATGGAAAATAAAAATAGAGTAAGTGAATTATAACGGACATAAACAACAGTTTGATATAGATTTACAGTCTCTTCCCCCCTGCCCCAAATAATTTTTGGTATTCCATGTTATGGGAGAGATTTATCCTTTAAAACTTCTTATTAACAGATTCTCAGTTTCAATCCTAGAGTAAAAGAAAAACACCATGTCTGGCAATGCTCTGGTAACACCAAACAGTACCCCCAGAGATTAATATTAAATACTTAAGAATCAGTGTTACCAAAATCATTTAATGATCTTTGAAATGTTTTGAAATTATATTTTACAATCCTGCTTTGTTGTGTGACCAAATCAAAGCTCTGCTTTCTAAATTAAAAAGTTTTTTAACAACACTAACAGATTTTAATAGCTATCTTACAAAATTCCATGTTAATTTTACATACCAGTGTGCAGTTGTAAGACCTTCTTTCTACTAAAGCTAAATCCCTTCTCTTTAAAAGTTGCTTGAATACTTATATATGCAGAGACTTTCATAATTTATATTTTTGACACTAAGTCATTATACGACCCACTGAAGAGACTTAATTAATTGGATAAGAATGTGTCTGTGTAGATTCACAAATTATTCTAAACATGCTTCAAATATTTCAAATTAGAGCTTCCAATTAAAACTGTACATGTTATATTGTCTTATGCAATTCTACTGTTCATTTTAGAAGACACAGCCTCAGCTGAAAAAGCTGCATTGATGTGAGCTGAGCTCAATTAGTTTCTGATGTTCTGCCAAATTGCCTCATTACCTGTCATACTAACACACTACTGACACGTTCAAAGCTAAGTTCTTTACATACACGTTATTCTCTTTCTGCAAGAAAGTTTGGTGAGTAAAAATACAAAAATAGTAATGTGATTTACTCAAAATATTGGCTATCTGGTAAATAATCTACATTAAAACAGGTGATAAGTAAGAATAATTTGTACCCCATTCTCTGATATTTAGAACTGTTCCAATCAAAGCATTTTCTAAACCCCACGTAACAGTTGTGGACAAATTAGTTGCTCAGCAAATTCACGAGTATTTAAATGGAAAGTGAAACTCACAGGTGCAGAAATGCCCACAGTCCCAATTGCTTTTACTCACTTCAATATCCCATTTGAAAGATCACAGATGTGAGACACTTCCCCAGCTATGGCATTAAGCTCCCACAAAATAACTGTTAAAAGGCTGACAAGCCTGTAGATCAATTTAAATTTCAAAGTTAAAAAGACTAGGTCTCTCTCTTAAATATTTACTATATTTTGCTATTCAGTATGTAGAAGAGTGCAATGTTAAATGGGCGGTCTGGCAGACTTACCTTCAGTTCACTTGGTTTTGGCTGAATCAGTATAAAAAGGGCATTCCATTAGGAAAACAAGCTGATAAAAGGTCTTGGCAATACACTGTTTTGTGTTACACATTGTGGAT
This sequence comes from Platalea leucorodia, assembly GCF_965183815.1. Taxonomy (NCBI): domain Eukaryota; kingdom Metazoa; phylum Chordata; class Aves; order Pelecaniformes; family Threskiornithidae; genus Platalea; species Platalea leucorodia. The sequence continues at coordinate 48,716,148 of NC_138828.1, read as the reverse complement.
TTGTTGAACAATACTACTTAAAAGATCAGCTTTCTCAGACTCGACCATAAAATTCAGTGTGCACTCTACTTTGTTCCCAGAAATATTCTAGTTTCTGAGGATATGGGCATACAGAGAAGATAATGTTGGGAATATATCTCTTGGTATTTTTTCAGCTTGAATCAATTCCAAATTATTTTGAATTTTGCAGGAAGATATACCTATAACAGACCTGTTTTAGGGTAGGTCTTGCAAAAATTGACGAATCCAGCTCTGTCTTATGGAGCAAGGACAGAGGGGGAGTGATGACGATTGGTCTGCTAATCTGGATGACCAGGGAACAAGAATTGTGGTGTGCACCTTTCAAGATACAGATTCCATATTTTGGACATTGCGCAGCAGATGATTTTGAATTACCTCTCTGATCTTTTTATACTGACCATGTTCATGAGGGTTTTAGATCTGTAAATAGATCTGTAAAATAATCAGAAATCTTTTTGTGGATTAAAAAAAGCCCACGTATTTTGCATCTAGATTGACATATAAATAAATACCTCACAGGAATAAGGTTTGAGGAATCTTCCTCTTAAGAGTTGTTGCCCAAGTATTGGCGTTTTTGAAACCAAACCAAACCAAACCCAACCAACCAACCAACCAAACTTTCTCAGGGCAACAGAAGAATATTGCCAAATCCTACATATGAAGTTCTGAAACCACCCACAGACGCGAACAATACTACTACTTCCTATATTTCTTATTACTCTAAATAGTAAGTTCTGCATAGGAAATAGAGATCCATAACTTACTAGCACAAAACCAAAGAATGGAATATGAACGGGGGATTCAGAAACAGCATGAATAAACTGGCTTTTTAGGCCATTTCCGAGTTCACAATTTTTGGTTACTGCTGTGGATTCTGCTAATGAAAGAGAATTCTTGCAACAGGTGTTATCCTTCCCATCATACTACATGCAAATATCAAAGTTAAACTGAGGGGTAATGCCCTTATCAACGTTACTTGGTGCTACTGTAAAAGATTATGGCAAAATTTCTAAAACCTCTAAATATGTTTTTGCTTGAAGACATCACAAGTCAAATATAAAGGAGAAACCTATTTTCTTGAAATGTTTCTGGTTTAGTTTACCCTGTATACTGATCGCACTTATTATGTACCAATCAACGATCTGACCATCTAATTTCTGAGGATTAGAGCGTGACTAAATTGTTAATTTGGAAACAGAGGAAATACATGGGTATATTTTCCTTCCATTCCTAGCTAATATTCTCTCACACCAGTGAATATTTAGGCTTCTGTTGGGGGAAGGGGGAGGAGTAGATGTAGTTTACTTAGTATAGCTGGAGTATGAAATAGCTTTACGATTTTTCCCAGTGAAATCCATACCAATTTGGAGCATTAGTGTATTTTGACACAGATGTCTCACTAGCTCTCTTGTTTATTTATTTTTAAACCTCCATTGATTGTAGTATCTAACTGAAAGCTTGAAAATAATCATTTTCCCAATACCCTTTTCGTCTTTTTCCACTTAGCAAATATTAGACTTTCCCCAACCCTTGTGTTTTGAGTAACCTGACATTAGAATTGATGTTTTTGATTAAAGAAAAATTTCAAGCTAGGTATAGCACCTATCTTGTCAAATATCTTACTGCATGGAAATCAAACATAGCAGACTAGCTATGGGAATAGCATTTGTTAATTAACTGTTGCTGCAAAGCCAACATGAGGAGCGCCAAGCATTGTGTATTTTATTAGTGTCTGAAAAACTTATGGCTTTGTTTGTCTGTTATTTTGAAGAAAATTATTGGAGACGGAGTGACAGATTAAAAAATATATTTAGAATTTGGCAGACTTTCACCATAAGAAAAGAACAACTTTAATTTATAATACCATCCATCATTTTAAAATGTGATACACTTTTAAGGCGATGCAAAAAAAGGTTTTGGCTTACTCCAAAATCACCACATTTGATTTTATCATTGAGTGTGTGAATTTTTTTTTTTTTTTTCAGATACATACCTACTTTATATACATACTCATTTCTAGAAGTCATAAATATATATATATGAATGTGTTACACTCAAATCTCCTAATTTTCTTAAGTCCATGCTTTGGTCTCTATTTTCATCTTACAGATCTATGCTCAAAATGCGTTTTCATCTCCATTAATATTTCCCAGAAAAGGCATGTACCTACATCCTGTCCAGTCTGATAGGACTTACCATAAATATCCAATAAAATTGTCTTTCAAGAATCAAGACTAGAATCTGAAATTTTAGACCTCTACCATGTGCAGAATTCTGTATTTCAGCTTGGACACATATAACTCATATTGGAGGCACCCTGCTGGACCTCATACTTAGAAACATAGAAAAATAGTTAGGAATGTGAAAGTCAAGTGCAGTCTTGGCTGCAGCGACCATCAGATGGTGGAGTTCAGGATCCTGACAGAAGGGAACAAGGCAAAAAGTAGGATCACAACCCAGGATTCCAGGTGACTTTGGCCTGTTCAGGGACCTGCTTGGGGGAATCTCATGGGATACAGTCCTGGAGAGAAGTCCGGGAGAACTGGTTTATTTTCAAGTATCACCTTCTCCAGGCTCAAGAATGGCTCGTCCTGATGAGCAGGAAATCAAGCAAAGGTGGCTGGAGGCCTGCATGGATGAACAAGTAGCTGCTGAGTAAACTCAAACATGAAAAGAGCAAACAAGAGGTGGAAGAAGGGACAGGTGACCCAGCAGCAATGTAGAAACACTGTCCAAGCATGCAGGCACAGGCTTAGGAAAGCCAAAACCCACCTGGAGTTGAAACTGCTGAGGAACATGAAGTGTAACTGTTTGGGCTTCTGCAGGTATATCAGCAACAAAAGAAAGGCTAAGGAAAATGTGGACCTACTGTTGAACGGGTCAGGATGCTGACAAAGGACATGGAAAAGGCCAACGTGTTCTTTCTGGAGTTTACTAGTAAGGACTTGTTCAGCAATTCAACCCCCCTGAGACCAGTGGGAAAGCCTGGAGTAATGAAGACTCACTCCCAGTAGAGAAGTATCATATTAGGGAACACTTTAACTGGGCATACACAAGTCCATGGAACCTAATGGTATGCTCCCACCAGTGCTGAGAGAGCTGGATGATGTCACTGCAAGGCCACTTTCAACTATCTTTAAAAGGTCATGGCAATTGGAGGATGTTGCCAAGACCTAGGAGAAAGGAAATGTCACTCCTGTCTTTAAAGAAGAAAAAGACAGAGGATGCAGGGAAGTACGGGCTAGTCAGCCTCACCTCAGTTCATGGGATGATGTTGGAGCAAATAACACTCGCAACCATATCCAAACACATCAAGGACAAGAAGGTAATAAATCCAAGCCAGCATGGATTTAAGAAGGAGAAATCGTGCTTGAACAACATGATAGTTTGCTATAATGACATTACTGGCTCAGTGAACAACCAGAGAGCAGAGAATATCTTAACTTTAGCAAGACTTTAGCAAGGCTTTCCACAATGTCTCCTATAATGAGACAAGTCAAAAATGGAAACACAGAAAATTCCATTTAAACGTAAGAAAAATCTTTTTTACTGGAAGGGTGATCAAACATTGGAACAGGTTGCCAAGAGAGGCTGTGAAGTCTCCATCTTTGGGATATCTAAAACCTGACTGGACATGACCCTGAGCAACCTGCTCTAGTTGATCCTCCTTTGAGGAGGGAGATTGGAGTACACAATCTCAAGAGGTCCCTTCTAATCTCAACTGTTCTGTCACTTTTTGATTCTGTGAATTGGTAGAAAATCCAGATGTGGTATCATATGTCTCATTAAAAGCATGGTACATGTCATACCTGTATTATGGTGGACATGATAGGCCCCTACAAAAACATGGGTTAAAATGGCACTGAGGAGAATGATACAAAAAGTTATGATATTTAAAGAGACATTTAGTTCTCTCAAAAAACAACCCACTTTGCATATACACAGAAAGTAATTTTGAAACATTTCCAGGACAAAAAGCATTGTTTAAAATTATAAATTCTACTTCTGTTGTTTGCTTCTTGTGTGCCTGAAATAATTCTCCTAGTTTTTTACTTTAGTCAGCAATAAAAAAACAATTACTCACCCTGGTATCAGGAAAGCCTATACAGAATATTTGTGATCATCAAGAGGCCTAGAATCATATCACTTGCTGCCCTATGTCATAAGTTGTCACTGGGCATAAACAGGGTGAATCAGGTCATTGAGAATCTGTAATTGCATTTGCAACCTCTGCAGGAAGTCGAGATTGTGAATATCAACCTTGTGCCCCAAGCCGACAATGGAATGAGGAGCATTATGGTAATGAGGTATAAATTCAGACTTCTTTCTAGCAACTTCTGGTCTCTACTGTGGTAATTCAGCGAGTTTCTAAGTCCAATATTCTGGGTGAATTCCAGATCCTTTGTTTCATTAAAGTATTAAACAAATGTCATAGCTTTAGATAACAAATTTCTATTCACTTCTTGTCCTCAGTCATTGAAAAATACTTTTGAGAAGCGCTAGGTGATAAAACCCCTTGTATTCTATGGTGTAATGATGCTATATAACATAATATTATTTTATGTCTAAGGAAAATAAATCTTTGCCATTCAGTATCAGAAAAGAAGTGATTTCAAATATAGTTTATCATAATTTCTCATTACACTACAAAAGAGGAAGCATAAAGGAATTAATAGTCATTGTGATATGCTGGTGACTACTGAAAATAATGAATATGGAAATTACATAGGGAGTTGTTGAATTGGTTATTGGCCATGTCTGACATGCCTTCATGGATCCCCAGTATTTTCCAGTTCTATTATAGTATATTATGTACTATAGAGACTATTATAGTATATTGTATTATAGTATTCTAGAGACTATTATAGTATATTATGTGGAATTATTATGATATTTATATATCATATACTTAAAAAGTAGGTTGAAAATATAGAATGCAGACATCTAGAAGTTACATATTTTGCTTAGTTTCATCTATAAATCAAGTCCATTTGTCTCTTTCCAAATTGTCTGTAACAACTTGAAAACATTAGACTATTGAATTACTTTCATTTATTATTCCTGAAAATGTTTAAGTTACACTTATGTTGGTTAAGGAGAACATTTCAACAGCCCGCTATTACAAACTTGAAACTAAAATGTCAAAAAGTACACTCTTTTTATTTTTAACTCTTTCTCTTGTTATTCCTATTGTTATAGTAAAGACATCTTAGTCTCTTTTATCAATTATTTGAGAAAATTCAAACAAAAAGAAGAAAGGATAAAGTTCTCCAGTATTTTAGAAAAACATACAAAGTACATTTATGCCAGGCTTTCCATTCCCTCCCACTACACTGGACAAATAAAATAGTAATGGTCTTTTTTCCCCTACCTTTATCTTTAACCGCATTATAGCAACTTTCCTGAACTAAAAAAAATAGTCATCAGATGGCAGGAGTCATCCCCATCTATAGGCAGTTTTCTTATACTCCTTACAGTGATTTAATAATTTTTAAACATCATGTTAACTCAACATGATCCTTGAAAGGGCAGAAAAAATGTACAGCAGATCAGAAATTAAAAAGGAAAAGCAGGAAGACATTTCCTTCACGGATATACTCAAGCCTTTTACAAACATGTGTTTGCAGAAAAAACAAAACCAGCAAATCAGTTTTATGTCTTAGAATACCATTTTTTATTTTGACCAAATGCTTCCTACTAAAATAAAGCAATCAGGATGAAGACTCCGTAAAAAGAAGGAAGTAAAGGTCAAAGCCAACCAAGAATCCTACAGAGCTTTAACAATATTTGGTGGTAAGTGTGCCCTGAAAAATCACAATTCACTTTTCAGTCGACCCAAAAGGGGTCCTCTGTTTAATGTTATGGTTCCTCAAACACATCATTCCATAGCAACGCTGAATTTTGACACTGAGGTGGCTGGGGTTTAATGCATGTAGAAGTGTTGTGAAATTTCAGAAAACAATTGTATCTCTCCTGAATCAGTATAAGAGGCATTTTTAAGGCTTATCTTGCACACCTGAAGTTGTGTCATTGTTCATTTTAGGGTAGGCCAGAAAGAGAACACAAGAAAGGGTATGATTCTTTGACCTGATCTTGAGGGCACTCAACTAGCCACACTAAGTTCTTGGCCCTTGTTCCATCTTCAGGACTTCCAACATCTACTGTGATGGATTCCAACTCCTATTGTAAAACCTACTTAAAAAAAGCTACGCTTCAGTTATGAAGTTACGGTTATGAATCATTTTGTATGATGCTTTATATTGAAAAATAAGTTACACCCTGAAATATTTTTTCAAAGACTGCGTAACAGGCAAGCTGCCAGAAAAATTTGGCAAAAGCAAGACAGTGGAGATATAGGGTTAAAAGTAAAAGGTGTGCTGCAGATGATGGTGGTAAACAATGCTGATAAAGACTCATGAATTATAGTATTTTGATAAATGTCAGAGAATCAACATTCTACACCGAATTTTAAGAGACAAGGTTACTTTTTTAAAATTCACACAAACCAAAATGACTTTTCTCTGTCATCATCACTTTCATTATATACACATCATACTTCTTTAAAAACACTTTGTAAACAGCATTCAGCTGTAGATGTTCTTTTCTACAGATGAACAGTCAAAGTGTTAAAGTTCCTGCAAGCTGAGTGAAAAAACCATCTCCTCACCCTAATTAGCTGAACTTCCAGTGTAATTGAACTGTGGTCCACTAAAGGGATATTATAGACATGAGTGCAGAGGAGGAAGGAAGAGAAAGAAACAAATAAAATGAAATGAAACCCAGCTAACCTGATCAGAAGTAAAATTTAATTAAAATTTAAGAAAAATAGAATTGATTCCTTATTGAGTCCTGAAGCCAAAAACGCAGCATACCTTCCTGTGTTAAAATGCAATTCTTTATTTCAACTATTTTTTTTTCTCCAGACTTTCTATGTAAAGCTGGGACTAGTAAATACTGCTTTTATTTTAAAAATAGGATATTGGTAAAAAACAGAGATTTATTTAATGCTCAGAAACAATTGGTTGTCTGAATAATGATTAAAGCCCAGACCACTATGCTATGTTACTTGTCTATATCACAACAGTGCTGTTATTATTAGTAGAACACATTCAGCAACTTTCACTGATTTCAGCGGGAGATACTAAGTGCTTAACACTTCTAAATGCCAAGTGCAGTTATTCTGGCATACAAATGTAAGTGTAGGAATTTAGTTTTAAGCATCCATTTTTTTAAATGAATCCTGCATAATCCAAATCTCACTGTGCAATTACCACAGTACAAAATATAGCATACGTTCCCCTCCCAGCAGTGCTTCCATAATAAACTGCCATGCACTTTTAACTGGAAAGATTATGCCTTTGTTAATACAGAATGTAAATGTCTTGTGATGGCATGAATTTTCCAAACATGCATGACCAGATTTTATTTAATTGCATTTCTCAGGGGCATGTTTCAAAGAAGTGATAATTCAGAAATGTGTAAAAAAATGTCAGTGAAAGTCAAAATCACATAACTAAAGGGTCAGAGGAGATGCTAGTTTTACAAAGCTGTTTGGCTTATCAAATTTAGCCACAGCAGAACTTCATGATCCTGCAATAGGGAAATTATATTATTATTCTTTGAAAAAGTTTTTAAACCCCTAATGCAAAAACAGATTATAATGTATAATAAAGTCACACACACAAAAATGAACAAAAAAGGTTTTGGTCAATATATTAAATACTCATCAACCAAAGCATGAAATAAAAAAGTGTCTTGTAGTCCTACTAATACAGTGGTCCAACAACAGGCTGCAGGCTTTGCAATATGCTGACCACAGGGACCTTGTCTGGCTTTGCCTAGGCTTTTCCTGGCCTGCCTATATCCTTGTTTTAGCTTGTTTAGCTGTAACCAAAATTATCAATGATCGAGTGGCTGTTAACTACTTTGATTTAGCTTTTGCTTCACTTTGCACGGTTGTTAGGTGTGATGCCTATTGTTATAAATGCTCTGTAACTAAGAAATAATAATACCAACTATTTATTCTGTATAGAGCTGTCTAAGGCCCTCCATTAAAATGTTGGCTTGGGGAGTATCACAAGGGATGATAGCAAAAAAGCCTTGAAGTAGAGGCATAGATTGATACCAGAGGGTTACAGACAACTCAGCCACGGTCAATTGCTGCTTATTAAGGAAAGAAAACCTTGGGAGAGAGGCAAAATCAGTTTCAAGTGTAACAAGGAGAACAAAGAGCAAGAACCCAGGTAGACTAAGCCTCATATTTAAACAATATGTTGAGGACTTTCATCCCACCCTATGCATGGAATAAGCAACTGCCTTCAAAGGGAAAGACTTAAGTTTTGTTTTGCTTTGTTTTTTATTTCCTGTTTAGGTATGCACTATGGCTCCATTTCTTCTTGATGGACACTCCTGATGGCTTACACAGTGTGTATGCAAAACCTCGAGTTGTTCTTATTACACTCAGTGAGCTAGAGATGTACAATTTCTGAAACTTTGATGCACAGCTCTGAAAAGAAGACCTCCAGGTACTAACAACAAGAGAGAGAAAAGCAAACTTGTTTTCAGCTTTAATTTGTTTTGCTCAATTGAAATACATGATAGAATGAATAAGGAAAGATAGCAGAAGAATGAAATGTCAAAAACCTATAAGAAAAAAACTCAGGCATGCATATTAACCCTCCCTTGACTGGTTTACCAATTCAAAACACTCTGCAAGGGAGAATTAACTTCCGCAAGAAGAAGTTGAAGAAATAAACTGGAAAATGTAGAGGTTTTTAAATGTGGTTAAGTAAGTTTCAGGTGCCTCATTACTTGTGTTATTAAGGAGTCTAGTTACATGTAGTGCTGCTTTGGCATTAACAATTCTGATCTCCATTTTTGAGAGTGCCAGAAGTAAACATTGTCAGTTGGGTATATTATTCTGTCTCCTTAAATCACTTTGACTGGATCACAGCATTTGGCAATAATAATATAAATACTTCTTTTTTCCAGGTGGAATAATGCAATACCTTCAAATGAGTCCACAGTTAAACTGTTAAATTAGGTGCCATAAAATAAGCATAGCTTGTCATTTATTCCTGATACATTGTTGAGTGTGTTCTTAGGTTACTGACAGCTACAGTCCACAAATCATGTAACAATTTGAAACATATGACAGTCACTTTCTCAAGCCTTTTGTGCTAGCAATTATTATATGGCATCTTAAAATTGTGTACCAGAAGGCTGAACTGTGAAATAATAGAAAGCTCTAAGACATGCCTGTAACTGAGGACAGCAGAGCATTTCAAAGAGGTACTCCTGCTATACAAGATAAAGAACAGTCAAGGGGGGGATTCTGTACTGAAAAATAAATTTGAAATCTTGTACCTCCAACTGGGGAGGGAAGAAGAAGTGGGAAGGGGGCAGAAAGGAATGTGGTTAGGGCACAATTTCTCTGGGAGAGGCTAGAGTTTTCTGTCTCCCTCTGAGTTTCCTGCTTCAGTGGGACTCAATAGGAATCACAGAATCATTTAGGTTGGAAAAGACCCTTAAAATCATCAAGTCCAACTGTAAACCTAACACTGCCAAGTCCATCACTAAGCCATGTCCCTAAGCACCACACCTACCCGTCTTTTAAATACCTCCAGGGATGGGGACTCAACCACTTCCCTGGGCAGCCTGTTCCAAGGCTTGACAACCCTTTTGGTGAAGAAAGGGCTGAAAGGCCAGGAGATTTACGCATTTTTTTCCTGGAATATGCAGCCGCTCCCAAACCAGTCTGCTCCATAATGCTTGCTGGAACTCAGGTGCGTAACAAGATTCAGACAAGACTATGTGAAAATGCATACTTCCTGAATCCCAAAGACAGGAGGGACAGTGGTGATAAATATACACAGAGAGATGAAATAAGAAAACCCCAAGAAGAGAAGACCAGTAATGTACAGTTGCATACTGACAAAGACTGCTACTTGTTTTCTCCCGGTGCATTGTAGAAACTTAAATTTTAATCTCTCAACTGGCATGCGAAATGCCAACATGAAAATAGAGAATAGTTTCTTGTCTTTTTGTGCTGTTGGGCAAGTGAGGTCATCAGGAGAATTTCTATAGTTAAGTCGTGTTTCTTATTAGAGGATTTATGTAAACCCAGCTGATGAGACTAACTTGCCAGAAGCAGCTGTTTATATTTAAAAAAAAAAAACAGAAATGAAAAAAACAGCAGAAGATTTGGGATTTATTCCTATTTTATAAAATTTCAAAAGAAGAAGTAATTTTCATACTAAGAAGCCTTATTTCATAGATAAAGAATGAGACAACATTTACAAATTTTTATACAGTTGTCAGCGTTGGCATGATGCTAGACTGACATTCAGAAAACAAAAGCAAACAAAAACTAAATAATTCTCCTCTCTACATGAGTCAAGATAAAACAATTTAACTGTAAGTCTTTTGGACTGATGACACTGAATCAAGTAGTGTCTGCATGTAAGGACACCACAAATAGAAAGTAATTGATTTTTTGTAAATCTAGATTATTTAAATAGGATTGAGTGTGCAAAGACAGGTCAAGGGAAGTCCCATATCACTTTTCTAACCAGTGAATATTTATATAATTTAGTGTGTATTTCATGTAAACTACATATTGAATCCATATGCATGGCAGTAGACCTGAACTCCAAATTATCCAAATTTAATCACTGAGCCCAACAACTCTTTCTCTTTGGTTTACTGAGTCTGGAATTCTGATTCAACAGGACAGGAAGAAATTACTGTTGCCCAGTATAACTCACTACTAATGATTATGGCCCTCACTAGATGGAAGGTAAGAATTTACATTTTCTTGGACACAGAAAGGGAATTAAACTTGAGTCCTCCAATATTCTTGGTTATATATCATATTCTGCTCATGAAGGAATATATAAAAGGGGATCTTCTCCTGTAATATTTTAAAAACATATGAGAGTTACTAAAACAACTTGCAAGGGTCTTGATACAGTCAGTTATAGGATTCTGGAGCACAGTAAGTAGAATGCATATTAATTGTGCCCTTCAGGGCAAAATCACCTATTAGATTTCAAAAAAGGTAACCACAGTTCTATTTCCTAAAGAAAGAAACAAGAACAAGGTTCAGTCACCTGAATCACTTAGTAGCATTAAGCCTAAACCCTGAGAGGATTAGAAATCCTGTCACTTCACTATCATTTTCACCATAACCTAGGATTTCCTAATGACTAACTATAGGTAAACCTCTGTTCCATACATTCTTGACTGGGGATCTCATTCTCAGATGCTTAAGTCTTTTTGTACACTATATAAGGAATGTAGGTGCCTACAGCTGGTTCTGAATATTAGGTATTGCAATGCCTAAGTGTGTTTATGGATCTTGCCCAAAGTAATTTTGTCTGCTAAATGACATCATCTCCTAAGTCACATTGATTTTTCTTGAAACTAGGCTCCCAAGTCACTTCAGTCCTTTGAAAACCACTGCGTAAGTCTGTCAAGAGACTCTTATTTGCTAAACCACAGACCCTTTATCTCTTTCCCATCACAACAGCTATTTCTGTCTTAAAGAAAGAGAATTATTCACATAACTGAAAATGGCAGTGGTGGGATCCGTATTTTTTTCCTATTACAAACATACCAGCTTGGCAAAAGAGGTTTTAAACAAAATGGATGGTACATGCTTGAATTCATAATTCTTCCTAATGCATAAGCAGTAAATAACAAGTAACTGAAATGCTCTAGTACTTAATATATGTGCCTTTAGGGGGGAAAAAACTTAGGCAATAAGCCATGTCATAAATAAATATTTAGCATATTTGCCCTCAAGGCACTTCCATCACATTTTACAAGAAAGAGCAATATTTGAAGTGTTCAGTATAGAGAGGTTTGGCCCAAAAGAGAACACACTTGGTTGCTCAATTGTGCTACAGACAATAGGATTAAAATTAGTACTTATTTTTATTTTTCAATTTTTTACTGAAATTAAGAAAAAATCTTCACCAGTACTTTTTTTGAGATGTAAAAAAAAACCCAAACTTTTCCAAACTGTTTTATATATTGAAATGGCTACAAACTGCCTCACTATGCTAATGGAATTCAGAAGGATAGAGAGCTATCTTCTTTGGAAGTAATTGCTCTCAGGATTAAAATAGCATCACTGAAATAATTCACTGCAATGAAATTTATTCATTTTGCTTTAAAATTTCTGTAAAACTTTTCATGTCCCAGAATTACAGAAGAAAGGGGAAAAAACAGGTTGCTATAACCACATGTACAAGATACAGTGTGCCCATCCTTGCATCCCATGCAAGATAATATGAAAGACAGAATAAAGCGATACTTGCCCTTTTCTGTCCCTGTCTTTAGCTTATGGCACTGCTGTCAATACTAGTCTTGCTCAAGGAAGAGTGCAAGATTGTGTTTAACTGTCTTTTAAGCATCGTGTGTGAGGCTTGAAAGGCTCCATTCCTTTTATCTCTTGTTCTTGTTTCCTATCATCACACACACGTCGTATACACGTTCACTGTATTTGCGTGGGGAAATATATCCATATGTGCCAAAACTTAACTGGATGGAATAAAACTACTTTTCCTCTGAGGACTTCATAGAAGCAATATGAATTTACAGTATACCCTAAAATAAACGTGATACTCGGGAATTAATATTATGTATAAATTACAGTCATGCCTTAGATATACAGGGTAGCAAGAATTGATGGCAATTTTTCTATCCCAATTAGAATAATTTATAATATACAATACATCCTGTCAGGTACAATGTGCTGACATCTTTACATGAAAGGACAAAAAGAGTAATACATAACAATAAACTCCCAGGACAGCATGAATTAACACTGCCAGACTAAGCAGTTCTTCTTACTTATCTTACTAGAGTGGCTTATTTAATAAACAAAACAAGACTTCTCAAGAGGATTGTAATGTCATTAGTTTTATTCTTCCCTTCACCTCCTATGCTGAATAGGGCTTTTTTTTTCATAGTTAGCTGTACCTGTCAGAAATGTGGCATGTACTTTCTCATCCTGATACTTTATGTCCTTTAGTGATGTTTCTCCTGGGCATCCTCAGTGGCATTCAAATAGGACCTTGGAGTATGGCACCTTCTCTTTTCCCTCCTTCACTCTTCTCTCTCTTTTTTTTTTTTTTTTTTTTTACTATTTTTTTTTCTAACTGTCCCATATTTTTCACTTCTAAGGTTCTTTTTTCCACTTTCACTGAAATATTTTCACTTAGCCAACACTATTTAAATCTTGGCAACATGAAAGTCTATCTGAGCTACTTGGGAAAGTAACAAATTACGTCATCAATTATATTTCTATATAAAGACAAGACCTGAAAAGAAAAAGCAAAAAATGCAACAAACTTGGCAACACATCTGCGCACACAAAGAAGTTGGCCTTTTTGTAATATTATGATTTCCTTCATAATGTCTAAAGTATAATAGACTACTGAAAATTTGGAGTTTTCTGATGAATTTCAGCATTGCAGGTGCACTGGAAGCACACAAAGAGAGGGTTAGGCAGCACACTGAGGTATAAGAAGAATGGCTTCCCATGTCTCACAAGACTCTGGGATTTCAATCAAGTAGAAAAAATGGATTTCTAAAAGATTTTTTGAAAGAAAGTCTAAAAAACCATAAAAAATTAATAAAAGTACCAGAGCCAGAATAGTGAAAAGCTGAATATTTCAGGCATTCTTCTGAGACATAAGACCAGGCTTGAAGTCCTTGGTCTATCAGACCCCTTCCTGGGAATATAGCATGTTCTGAGATAAGCCTCTGACTTTTTCACTCAGAATATATACTCCACCCTGACCACTAGGATTTTCTCTTGAGAAAAGCTCCACCTACATGTTTTTGTTCCATAAAAAGTCCAGTACTCAGATAACATTTGACACAATTCTCAGAAACCTGTGGAACTTTTTCAGAACTTCTCCCTCTCCTCCATGAACACACAGGAAAAAAACTATACTCAGTAATGTCTGTAAGTAAGTCAGAAGCTCTGTTTTGGCAGGCTGAGGTAATTATAGAACTTTTTTTTTTTTAAAAAAAAAAGGCAATGATGAAATGTGTGGCTAAATATTAATTAATGCAGCATCTCCTATTCCTGTCAGCATATGCATTAAAGCATATGCATAAATGACATGTGGTAGGCTCTTAAAGTCCCCAGTGTTTTAAAATAAAGTAAGCACATACATGATGACTATAACAGTAAATTTGTTGGTTTTGCTTTCTCTCTGGTTACCAAATCCAAGTTTAGGGCAGACCACAACATCCATATTATCACCTCTAACTTGATGACTTACAAATAACAATTTTAGTGAAACCTTGTATCCTATTACCTGTGTCCTTGAGAGACAAGAATATTCTCTGTAAGGGTGGACAGTACAGTTTAAAAGTTAATCAACAATTGCTATAGAAGAGGTAGCTAAAGAACAAAGAACAGTCTGGGCACAATACCACACTGAGTTATTCCCCCCAACCAAAAGTAAAAAAAATGTATTCTAAAACTAGCTCTCAAAATTAATTAAATGTTTGGATCAAAAGTCAAACTTATATTTCTTAGATGAATGAAAGAAAGTTGTATCAGTGAAAAATAAAAAAGCAAAGTTAGCAAGCTGTCATGTTGAAAAAGAAGTATCCTATCCTAACCATGTGAAATTTTCTAGTAGTTTAACAGTATTCTTTTAATCTTGCATAAAGGAAAATATGATAAAAGTGTAACAAGCTTTTAATATTTTATTTCCACACATGAAGCCTTTTTTCTGCAGTTAACAAATTAATTAACTTTATCCTTTCTAAAAAGAGAAAAGTGAAAATTTGTCTTTTATATGTAAACACAGCTTCACAAACAGGAAGTCAAAGTCTATATCGATTAACACCATCTGTAATTCTCTGCTATGAACCAGATAGTCAGAAAGAATTAACATTCTCCATTTTCTTTTCTAACTGATAAACCAGAAGGAATGATCATTTGAAGTATTATTTTTAAGGAGGTCCTTACCTTTGAAGTATTTTGCAGTTCCTCTTGGCAATCTTTTGAAATGAAATATTTACCTGTTATAAAGAAGATAAGGTATTATTAGTGATATCTCAGAATACACAGCTAAAGTAAATCACCTTCATTAGTTAAATATATATAGGTTAATGTTAATTATGTTCCCCTCAGTGTATTTCTATGTTTTTCATCAAGGAAACTGCAAGGTTTGGGAAATGTGATATGCTCTTAGAAGTGCGAAAAAATTAAATGAAATTATGCTCAAAGTGATTCAGGTGGCTCCTAAGTGCTGACCTCCCACTTACTTTTGCATTTATGGGGAAAACAACTTTATTAGTCTAAGCATATTTTAGTACTTGTTTTATGTGGTACCTACAGAATTTTCTACAATATCTGGAATCCAAGTGACTATGCCTACAGAGAATTTGGTTATCCAGCATTTTCTTGTATCTCGTTCCTTTTCTAGTCATCTGCTGTCTCTTGTTTAGCACTTATGTTTTAAGTTCCAGTGGGTAAGGGCCTCTTTTTATTTCTCCAATTGAACAATATCTTGCACAACAGAATTCTGACTTGGAGGTGTTATGACAATAATTACATAAAAATAAATACTGTATACAACTTAACATATGGTAGTATAGTATGGTACATCCAAAGAAAGACGTAAGACAAACATTTACTAATCATTCATATTTGCTATTTAGTGTGCTGTTTTAAAAAGTTCATTAGATTTTCTGCATCAAATAAGTTAAAGATTAACTTACAAACTCAAGAAACAAAAAAAATCTATTTCCAGATCTCTAGGACTAATATCAAGTTATTTCTCTTTTTTTTTCGTGACTCCAATAATCACAGAATACATATTTCTTAGAAATCTTGTCTTATTTCCTGTTGGTTTGTAGCATTTAGAGGTATATCCCGATAGAGTGGAAGTCTCATAAATGCAGCTTTTTGATAAGAGCACATCAAATTTACTGTCTCATTTCAGTGCTTCTATTGTTTTTCATTTATTTTCATCACTGCAAAACTACAGGAATGATAACTGAAACTTTCCTTTTGTCTTTGATGGGAAAACGTGAAATAATACCCCCAAGATTGCATATGTGTATGATAGCAATGTTTCAGTCTGTCCTGAAAGCATAATTTTCAGGAGGAGTCTGTTGGTAAAAAGTATGCTGGTTTCATTGCTGCGACTGAAAAAGTTTTTACTGAGAGTGCTCCCAGGGTTTCATTGTAGAAAAAAATGAAGTACTAGAGAGGGAAAGCACAAGGAGGAGTGAGGAAAAAAAACCCTTATTTGTAAGGATAAGAGAAGGACAAAGTCTTTCACTCTTTCCTACACTACTTAAAACTGCTTGTAAAGCCATGATGCCTTCAGAAATATGCTATAAAACAAATGAAATTGCATTAAAAGTATTTTATGATTAAAACTTCTTTTAAAAAATAAGTTAGTAATCTTTTAATAAAGGAATCATGCTGTAGTAAAAATGGAGTAGATCTACAAAACCACTCTCAGTATGTCAGCCTTGATAATGTGAAATACTGAGAAAGATAGGAAAAAAATGAAAAAAGAAAAAAAAAACATTTCGTTTCATATAAAACACTGTATAACTAATTGGAATGTCATTAAAAGATATGTTCCAGATTCCCACCTCTGTTCAGAAAGCTTGAGGAGCCGTATTTTGGCAGAAGGTCATTCAGCATTACAACCTGTTCATTACTTAAAATATCTTTTGTTCCTTATATTTGGAGTATTCATGATTTATGGAATTTCTACCATTTTTTACTTTAATAACATACTTACCTGCTACTGAATACTCCAAAATAACAAGAAAATATTGAGCTGAATCTTCAAATATGCACAAACAATGAAGCTGAGCAAGTGTCTGAATCTTAGTTTGGTGTAGGAGCACCCATTTGAAGCCGATTTCAATAGCTATCCCAAGCTGACCACGTAACAAATAGCCAACCATGAAAGTACTTCTAAACCAACAACTATTTTGTTGCCTGCAAACCTTCAGAAATAAATGTTTACAGAAACATAAATGTGGAAATTTACAGATCATGTATATTTCATTAAGTTTAAAAATTTGCTATTAAAAATACCATGCACTTGTTTATTGATTAAAATCAGTCAGCCTTTAGGCTTATAAATTCTTCTTGTGTAAGTAATGATCATCTGAAATGGCTTCTGAGTAGATAATTGCTTATTTATGGGATTGCAGAATAGGTAGCTACATATATTCTCAGTTGGAAACAAAGATATTCTGTCCAAAGAGTGAGTGCTAAAGTAATACATTGTAATCTGAAGGATAATAAATAGAAAATCATGTAAGCATATGGTGAAAAACAGACAGCCTGGGAAACTCACACTTTTTTGGGCCTTTTTTTATTAAAAAGGAAGAAAATCTTTTTAATAAAAGCTACCTTCTCTTTTTGCTCAATGGCATACTGAAAGTACTACAAATTCCATTTCTTTTTTTAACTTTTTGCCTGCTGTACCTTTTCTTGACTATTTCGTACTGCCATTGATGTTCTTCCATTTTGGGGTATTTGGGTTTGTTTTGTAGCAAACAGAAAGAATATTTTTATTGTAAATATTGACTAATCTTTTGTCATTCTCACCGTAAAGAAATATGACTGTTCCAAACTTGAGCACATGTATCATACAAGCGTGTGCTGCTAGGTAAATAGAGAGTAACTTGACACAGCCTTGTATTACCTAAAGTGATTAATAGCTATAATTATGGGTGGCAAACATCGTATTCTAACATTGCTCTATTGAAAAAGATGTTCATAGAGTTGAGGGCCAGTGTAGATCTGAAGACTGCTAAATTAAATATGTTACCATGGTAGCCACTCACTGTAAACTGTATCAGAGCAGAATGGACAAAAAGACATTTCCAAAACATTACCAAGTTCTTCTGTCTTTAGGTGTTTTGATGAGTTTTTGAAGTGTTATTTCAGAATCTGTTAATCTATATTATTCTTCTCAAACACATTCATTCTATGTACCGTGAAATGCGAAGTCTACTAATATATTCTAGAATGCAGATTTTCTATCATGCCTCACTAAATATCCAGGAACTCGGGCATCTCCACAGGTGAAAGATACACTGTTTTGTTTAATGGCAGTTTTTGAACTATAGCTCCATTAAACACGTAGTTTGGTGGGTTTTTTTTAATTGTTAGTCTTCAGAGTGCATCACAGGCTCTGTCTGGGTAGGCAATTGTGAGACAGTAGAATTTGAATGCTGGCAGTGTCCTTAATTCAATGTGTATTTGATTGTATGGGCCTTTTCATTGTATATACCACAATTCTAATAGTTTCTCAGTGATTCCTAAAGCTTGAATCAACTTGTATTCAATTTATTGCATTTTAGATTTTCTTTAACTTTGATTTTATCAGAATCATTTAAGCAAGCGGCACCATATCCTGAACTTCCACACCTATCCTGAAACCCCAACATATCTATTCTTGCATTTAATTTTACTTGTAATCAAAATAAAAAAAAAAAAATAACCGTTACCTTCAATTTTATCCTTAGCTTCTCAAAGAAATTTTTATCATTTTGATCAATGTTAATTCTAGTTCTTTTATACTTATAGTGAGATTAAGTAGGTAAATCTAAGCGACTCAGTCAGAACTAATCAGAGGCAACCTGTTTCAGTAGCTGCCAACAGAAGAATTCTTTTGTGATAGATCAGATAGTAACCACTAGACTGAAAAGTTTGAATATATATTTAATTTTAGCTCTTATTTTAAGTTTTTCTCTGTTTTTGCATAAGCTTTCTAGTTCTTCTGCTTATTTTTTTTCAGTTATAAATGAAACATGCATGTATTCCATAAGACATTATTCTAAAAATGATTATGTCTAGAATATGTTTTGGAAATGAAAAACATAATGAATAATGATAGGTCGTATTATTATACTAATATCTTCAGGCAACGGTTTTAGGCTCAGCAGAAGATCACTAACATGCAAAGTTCAGTAAGGTACTGATTTTTGTATCAAAAAAAAATCTAAAAATTGAACATCTGGAATAATCTTCCTATCTCTCTAAAATGAAAAGTGGCAAATAAATACAACGGTAGTTGCAAAAAGAACTTTACAATCATGAAATAATACTTGTAAATATAAGTAATATCTCTAAATACTATTTCCCTAAGGAAAAAATATAATGCATATGTCTCAATCAGGAGGACAGAAGAGGAATCCATTTGGTTAGTTTCTAGAACTATCGCCCAGCAGTAGATGCCATTGTTCTGCTCTTACACAGTCTTACTAGAGCAGCCAGTCTACCCAAAATATCATTTTTATTCTTGGGCTACCTCAGTTTCTGCAGACAAGTTATTTCTTTTAAACCCTTTTTTTCTTTTTTTTAATGCATTTCCTAAAATGCAGTGAGCAGAGGAGAAAAGCTTTGTAGTTCTTTTCTTTAACTTTCTAAATAATCAGTCTCATCTGATCTGTTAGGACCAAAGGCACATAACTCCCTTGCAACCCTCAACAGTTCTACAGTAATTTGCTTTGTATATACTGAAACTGCAAAAGAATTCCTACTCATTGCTTTGCCTGCCCCATTACAGCCAATACATGTGTCTGAGTGTAGACATATGTACATGTATACATTGTGGCATAGAAAGGAAACGAGCATAGAGAACTGACCTTAAAAATTCACAGTTTACACAATAGTGTACAACACATTTAAAGATCATGAGAGTTAAATAATTGTCAATAATTTAAAACAAATACAGTTTACAATTATAAGACATTTAAAGAAATTAAGATCTTGACAACCATCCACTTCTTATTTTTGAGAAGATTAGAAATAAAATTGGTAATAATAGTACAAGCACCATAATTTGGATTTACATAAAGCCTTTGATAATGTCTCAAATGATAGTCTTCATCTTAAACCGAAAGCAGGAAAGATTCAGGTTAAACATGGGAACAGATAAAGAACTGATTAAAGTAAAGTGATTAGAAAGTAAAGTGTTGAAAAGGGTCACAGGGGAGTCAGTTCTCAGATCTTTATTGCTTCTAATCTACATAAATTACCAAGACAGAGAAACTAGCTGTAGAATTGCCAAATGCACTGATGACTTACAACTGAAATTAAGTAGTAAGTGGAAAGCAAAAGAATTAAATGATAATTCCCCCTGGAAAATGGTTTACATACTAAATGGAAAACAAAATTTAAGAATGATAAATACAACATATAAAGCATTCCTTGTTTTTCCTTACAAAAGTGCAAGAAGCCTACTTGTAAATACTCTCATACAGACTTCAGGGAACCTTTCTGAACCTGTCTAGGTTATTGAAAAACTAGGAGAATGGGAAGCCATTTCTGTATATTGCAGCTCTAGAGTAGAAAAAAAATAGTTAGCAGTTCAGAAAAAAACTTATGATCCTAATACTTGCAGTTGCATCACTATTGTACAACAAAAACTAATATTCAATCCCTTTCTATTAGAAGTCTCAAAACAGAGAAAACACAAAAAGTGACACGCTCCTTACACTAACACTACCAAAAGATTACCAGTAAACTGAAAAAATTTCCACTTAAGTTGTTCTTGTCATTTTCCCCATCTCCTAATTTTTCATCTAAATTAAACTTAAAAATCATCTATCTCCAATGGAAACAAGGAAAAATAAAACATTACTCAACACAATCAAAAATAACCCTTCTGGACATTACGCTGGTTTTTTTTGTGTTTGGCGTTTGGATGTTTTTTTTTTTTTTTTTTTTCCTTATAATATACACACAGTAAAGTAGTATATAAATGCTGAGGATCAGACTTACAGGTGAACATCTACCTATACATTATTGACAGCATAAATATTATAACCCAGGGATAAATATTATAGACTAGTCAAAATGCATAGAAAACTTAAGTTTAGCAGTTAGAAAACACATGTTAGAGTTGAGGAATGAGTAAAAGAGATGTCTCATAGGAAGCCAGGTATGATGCTGCTCACGATCACTATAATTTGTCCCATTCACTATGCTACAGAAATAGTGTTATATTATTTGTATCCCTCTGAAGCCTTTGAAACCATTATTTATGTGATAGAAATATAAGAGAATGAAGAAAATTTTCATTTCAAAAATCTAAATATACAGGTAACTTTATTATTTTTTTCTGTAACTGATACTCCAGTCTTGGTTCAGTATCACATCTTGCCTGCATCCATGTCTCCATCTAAAAGTCATATTGTTTGATCTTAGTTTGTATAGAGGGCTGTCACAAAAAAAAATGAAGTGACTGCAACAGAAATGGCAACACTCAAAAGAAGAAAAGAAACAAAACAGGAAGAAGAATTGCTCCAAGTTCTATTTTTTAGGTGTAATACAGATTTATAATTACATTTACATATGGTCCTCAAGACAGCTACATAAAGACAACAGAAGCATAAGGGTTTATAGCGTTGATGAAATTGCATTCCTGTGTCCATTTGAATGGTAGCTGAAGTGATAAATTTAAGTCCAGCACCTGCAAAATAGTTTTGTACACTACATATAAGAAATTATGATCAAGGGATGTGTATACAGCTAACGATAGGGGAAAATAAATTTGTATATAGGAAGAAATGAAGAGAAAGTAAGAGAAGGAAATTAACATTCATTCTATTTTATTGCCACACATCCAGTTTTTCAATATTTGGTTAATGAATTTAATATATCTCTCTTAGTGCCCACTACTTTAGAATTCCTTTAATTTGACAGACAGCTTGATATCAAATACAGAAGATATTTATATTTAACATTCCAGTGCTACTACTTGCTTTGGTTTTTAAAGGTCATTAACGTTATTGATTACATTAATTTGAAAGCTGCTTGAATAATACAGAAAATTAATGTAAAATGAACAGCTGCATAAGCTGACAACACACAAAATTGCTGTGGTCTTCAGAGATGACTCCTCCTGGGTGTTTTCCCCATTGATCAGTTCAGCATAGCAGGAGAAAAAGAGTCCAAATAGAAACTTTCAATTAGTTTTTTATGTTCTAGCAAATAGAAAAAGTTTGATCATTTTTTCCTTCACTTTTATCAGTGACATCCAGCAACTAGAGAGTTTTCTGGAGAAGACAAGGGACTGCTTACATTACAAAAGCAAGTCTTTTTATACTTTTGTACTTATTCTAAGTATAAGAAACAAACAGTATGGTCTTATACCGAATGGCATAATACATTTTACAAATCTAGTCTAGCATTTGTTATTCTTTAAGAAGTTAAACATTCAAGAATTCTCTCTTCATTATGAATTTGGCCCAGTGATAAAAACTTCATCTACAGACATATCTCTTTCTAGAAAAAGTAGATGATCTTGTAAGACCATCAAAACCAAGATGATGATCTAAGATCATCTAGTGATATTCCTGGTCTTTAAGACAGAAGCAGAGAATCACTCTAAAGAACCAAGGTTATATGTCACACTCACTACATATGTGAACAAAGCTTTTAGGGAAAGAACTTTGTAATGGAATTCCAAGTGGCAAGCCTGAGCATTTCCCTTTACATATATTTTTGGCTATTTGGAAGACTCTAGCCAGGGTATGCCTTAAACTCACATGACTTCTTAGTCATGCTGGTTTTAGTGCATCGATTTATGAACTTATAAAGTCTAGCTACTTAGAAGTGCCATAGGTTTTAAGAAAATAATATAGCACCATATTACAGAATTACTGCACATAACTGTGGGGCTAAGCATTATCCTATGCTAGAGAGGACAACCTATGTACATACTACTATAATTAGGATCAATTAGACCAGCCAGTATGGAATGACATCTACTCTGCATGTAACTTCATCAGATATATTTCATCAGCACCTATTTTGTGATTAAAGTAGTGCATTTGTTCTTTGTTTCACCTTTCTTGGGTGTTTTTTTAATTTCCTTATTAATTTTTGTAAGTGAATATGATCATTTACTTATGAAGACTGGTTGGTCAGCTTTTACAGGCAAGGACTACCACATTGCTTCTGGGATTTTATACTTAATAGGAGTCAAAGGCCCTTAATAAAATTAAAATATAGCACCTTGTTTCATCATTTGATATCTGTTCATAAACCCTGATTACGTTGTTCTTATTATGCCCCTATGTTCCAATTATTACGATCTTACAATTACTTCCTTAAAAACGCAGCTCTGTTATTCCAGTTTCTTATAAACGTGTGCTGGTTTTGGCTGGGGTAGAGTTAATTTTCTTCACAGTAGCCAGCATGGGGCTATGTTTTGGATTTGTGCTGAAAACACTGTTGATAATACAGAGATATTTTTGTTATTGCTGAGCAGTGCTTACACAGAGGCAAGGATGTGGTTATGCCTGTGCCACAGCAGGTATACCTCTGCAGAGACTGTGGCTCATAGGTAAGGCTCCTCTTGGAGCAGGTACTCCCCTAAGGGACTGCAGTCTGTGGATAAGTCCAAGCTGGAGCAGGGGCAAGGGGAGGAGTTCATTGCAATGTTAAACCCTATAACCTGGCCTAAAATGACCGGGGTGGAGATTGTAATGGAAATACCTTTAAATTGTTATAACCCATGATTTGAGTTGCATGTTATAGGAATTACTATAGCAGGAACCACCTGAACCAATGGAGGACAAGCCTTACAAGAAACAGAGCAAGTGCAGCAGTGACCTGACCTGAGCTGGCTTTGGTGCTCAGTAACTCTACACAACATACCACCTCTCCTGTCCTGAGTGACCACCATCACAGATGGAGCTGTTCATGGACTAAATGAATTCAGTGAACATTTGTGGACATTTTACAGACATTTTACAGGGGTGGTCCATAGACTAAGGGAAAGATATCTGTGTATTGTATCAAAGGATGGGGATTGGGGTGGTGGGTAATGAGGATGTATTCGATAGTGTGGGACCTGAGCATGACATAAATTATATGGAATAAGGGGTGGAGAATGTGCTGGTTTTAGCTGGGACAGAGTTAATTTTCTTCATAGAAGCTAGTATGAGGCTATGTTTTGGATTTGTGCTGAAAACAGTGTTGATAACACAGGGATGTTTTCGTTACTGCTGAGCAGTGCTTACACAGAGGCAAGGCCTTTTCTGTTTCTCACACCACCCCACCAGCAAGTAGGCTGCGGGTGCACAACAAGTTGGGAAGGGACACAGCTGGGACAGCTGACCCCAACTGACCAAAGGGATATTCCACACCACATGACGTCATGCTCAGCAATATAAAACTGGGGGAAGAAAAAGGAAGGGGTGGACGTTCGGAGTTATGGCATTTGTCTTCCCAAGTAACTGTTACGCGTGATGGAGCCCTCCTTTCCTGGAGATGGCTGAACACCTGCCTGCTGATGGGAAGTAGCGAATGAATTCCTTGCTTTGCTTTGCTTGCACACGCATCTTTTGCTTTACCTATTAAACTGTCTTTATCTCAACACATGAATTTTCTCACTTTTACTCTGCAGATTCTCTCTGCCATCCCACTGGGGGGAGTGAGCAAGCAGCTGTGTGGTCTTTAGTTGCCGGCTGGGGTTAAACCATGACACAATGTTAACAAGGTCAGAACCATGAGTTATCTGAGTAAGTATACTGACACAAAAAAAAGTAAGTGAATCTTCTGAAAGTGACATAGCAAGCATTACAATGGCCACTGGTAAGAAAAAAAGAAGGGTAATTGTCATAGACAACTCCCTTCTGAGGGGAACAGAGGGCCCGATATGCCAACCGGACCCATCCCATAGGGAAGTCTGCTGCCTCCCTGGGGCAAGGATGAGAGACATTACTAGGAAGCTCCCTAGGCTGTACAATCGTCTGATTATTACCCACTATTGGTTGTTCAGGTTGGCAGTGATGAGGTAGCTGATAGAGGTACAAAGACAATCAAAAGGGACTTTAGAGAACTGGGGCGATTACGTGAAGGATCAGGAATGCACGTAGTGTTTTCCTCCATCCCGTCAGTAGCCAGGAGGCATACGGAGAGGAACAGGAGGACCCATCTCATGAACACATGGCTCAGAGGCTGGTGCCAGTGGTGGGATTTGGGGTTTTTCAATCATGGGGCAGTTTATGTGGCACCAGTCCTGCTGGAGACAGATGGGGTTCACCTGTTGCAAAGGGGGAAAAGGATTCTGGCTCAGGAGTTAGCAGGCCTCACTGAGAGAGCTTTCAACCAGATGCGAAGGGGGAAGGGGATAAAACCAGGCTCGCTAGGGCTGAGCCTAGGGGTGGCATGCCTGTGCTGGAGGAGAGCTCAATAGCCCAACTGAAGTGCATCTACACCAATGCACGCAGCATGGGCAATAAGCAGGAGGAGCTGGAAGCCATTGCGCAGCAGGAAAACTGTGATGTGGTCGCCATCATGGAAACATGGTGGGATGACTCACACAGCTGGAGCGTTGCAATGGATGGCTACAAGCTCTTTGGAAGGGATAGGTAAGGAAGGAGAGGTGGTGGGGTAGCCTTGTACATTGGAGAGTGTTTTGACTGTCTAGAGCTCAATGAAGTTAATGATAAGGTTGAGTCCTTATGAGTAAAGGTCAGAGGGAAGGCTAACAAGGCAGATATCCTGGTGGGAGTCTCTTGTAGACCACCCAACCAAGATGAGGAAACAGACAAAGTATTCTACAAGCAGTTGGCTGAAGTCTCACAATCTCTAGCCCTTGTTCTCGTGGGAGACTTGAACTTACCAGATATCTGCTGGACATACAACACAGCAGAGAGGAAGCAGTCTCGGAGGTTCCTGGAGTGTGTGGAAGATAAGATAACTTCCTGACACAGCTGGTAAGCGAGCCAACCAGGGGAGGTGCCCCGCTGGACCTGCTGTTTATGAACAGAGAAGTCCTGGTGGGTGATGTGGTGGTCGGAGGCTGTCTTGGGCTCAGCGACCATGACATGATAGAGTTTTCAATTCTTGGAGAAGGAAGGAAGGGGGTCAGCAAAACCACTACCCTGAACTTCAGAAGGGCAGACTTTGGCTTGTTTAGGAGTCTGGTTGACAGAGTCCCTTGGGAGGCAGTCCTGAAGGGCAAAGGAGTCCAGGAAGGCTGGATGTTATTCAAGAGGGAAGTCTTAAAGGCACAGGAGCAGGCCGTCCCCATGTGCCGTAAGTCGAGTGGGCGGGGGAGAAGACCGGCCTGGCTGAACAGAGAGCTTTGGCTGGAACTCAGGAAAAAAAGGAGAGCCTACCACCTTTGGAAGAAGGGGCAGGTGGACTACAAGGATGTTGGGAGGTTATGCAGGGAGAAGATTAGAAAGGCAAAGGCCCAGCTAGAACTTAAACTGGCCACCGCTGTTAAAGATAACAAAAAATGTTTTTACAAATATATCGGCAACAAAAGGAGGGCCAGGGAGAATCTCCATCCTTCGTTGGACGCAGAGGGAAACATTGCCACAAAGGATGAGGAGAAGGCTGAGGTACTTAATGCCTTCTTTGCCTCAGTCTTTAATAGTCAGACTGGTCATCCTTGGGGTTTTCAGGCCCCTGAGCTGGGAAATGGAGATAGGGTGCAGAATGAAGTCCCAGTTGTCGAAGAGGTGGCAGTCAGAGACCTGCTCCTCCACCTGGATGCCCACAAGTCCATGGGGCCAGATGGGATCCACCCAAGGACACTGAGGGAGCTGGCAGAGGAGCTTGCCAAGCCACTCTCCATCATTTATCAGCAGTCCTGGCCAACTGGGGAGGTCCCAGCTGACTAGAAGTTAGCAAATGTGACACCCCTCTACAAGAAGGGTCGGAAGGAGGATCCGGGGAACTACAGGCCTGTCAGCCTGACCTTGGTGCCAGGTAAGGTCATGGAGCAGATCATCCTGAGTGCCATTACATGGCATGTGCAGGACAATCGGGGGATCAGGCCCAGCCAGCATGGGTTTATGAAAGGGAGGTCCTGCTTCACCAACCTGGTCTCCTTCTATGACAAGGTGACCTGCTTAGTGGATGAGGGGAAGGCTGTGGATGTTGTCTACTTGGACTTTAGTAAGGCCTTTGACACTGTCAGCTGTCTCTCCTGGAGAAGCTGGCTGCTCATGGCTTGGATAAGTGCACTCTGTGCTGGGTTAAAAACTGGCTGTATGGCCGAGCCCAGAGAGTGGTGGTGAATGCAGTCAAATCCAGTTGGTGGCCGGTCCTGTTCAACATCTTCATTGATGATCTGGATGAGGGGATCGAGTGCACCCTCAGTAAGTTTGCAGATGACACCAAGTTGGGTGGAAGTGTTGATCTGCTGGAGGGTAGGAAGGCCCGACAGAGGGACCTGGACAGGCTGTATCGTTGGGCCGGGACCAATTGTATGAGATCCAACAAGGCTAAGTGCAGGGTCCTGCACTTGGGTCACAACAACCCCATGCAACGCTACAGGCTGGGGGAGGAGTGGCTGGAGAGCTGCCTGGCAGAAAAGGACCTGGGGGTGTTGGTTGGCAGCCAGCTGAATATGAGCCAGCAGTCTGCTCAGGTGGCCAAGAGGGCCAATGGCATCCTGGCTTCTATCAGGAATAGTGTGGCCAGCAGGAGCAGGGAGGTGATAGTGCCCCTGTACTCGGCACTGGTGAGGCCGCACCTCGAGTACTGTGTTCAGTGTTGGGCCCCTCACTACAAGAAGGACATCGAGGTGCTGGAGCGTGTCCAAAGAAGGGCAACGAAGTTGGCGAAGGGTCTAGAGAACCAGTCTTACGAGGAGCAGCTGAAGGACCTGGGGTTGTTTAGACTGGAGGAGGCTGACTTATTGCTCTCTACAACTACGTGAAAGGAGGTTGTAGTGAGGTGGGGGTCAGTCTCTTCTCCCAAGTAACAAGTGATAGGATGAGAGGAAATGGCCTCAAGCTGTGCCAGGGGAGGTTTAGGTTGGATATTAGGAAAAACTTCTTCACTGAAAGAGTAGCCAAGCATTGGACCAGGCTGCCCAGGGAAGTGGTTGAGTCTCCATCCCTGGAGGTATTTAAAATATGGGTAGACGCGGTGCTTGAGGACATGGTTTAGTGGTGGACTTGGCAGTGTTAAGTTAACAGTTGGACTCGATGATCTCTACAGGTCTTTTCCAACCTTAACTGTTCTATGATTCTATGATTCTATTTGTATTTGTCATAAACCATTGCTCTTGTACACTTGAAAATCATACAAAATCATTCACTTGTGATAGATGAAATATTAAATACTGTTGAGGTGTACAAGAGCATTATTATTTGCACCTTGGTCCTTGGTTTCCCAGCAGTTAATTGTGATGAGGTAGCATCATTTAAAATTTGATATGCGACTGAATAACCCTATTCAAATACAAGAGTGCTGGAAACATCTTTGTCAGCAGCTGTTTCCTGACTCTTATGCGCACCTTGTATATGAAGGATGACAACAAGAATACTAACATCCCACAGAAAATAAACTGTACTCTGTATTTAGCTATACAAAAATGTGACAATCTTCAAGAGGTTCAAAGAAAGCTCCTAAAGTCTTGGAATCCTTTTGGAAGCCAATCCTGTCAAACAAAACCCATGAAAACAGACGAAAACCCACACCTAGTAACTGTATGTAGAGTAGGTAATAATTAAAACGAAACAGAGCATAAATAGGACCAATAGGTGCCTTATTTGTTTTAAAAGAACTATGTGAGATGGGAATTACAAGAGAGACACAACAAAGCCACATCAAACACCTTCAGTTGCTATTTCAGTACTGCAAATAAAGAAAAGCCTCTTATTTCAGTGCAAGGAGACATCCAAAGCACAGAACAGTTTAATAAGCTAAAGTTTTCTAAGATCTTTCTTCACAGACTAGTTCTTGATTAGAGTTTTAAGACCAGAGCTTAAAGAACTATAAACTTTGCTGTGAGTGATTACTGTTGCCTTTCAAGCTGACAAATACAAAAGGAATACATAAATTCTTTGTCATCATCAGGAAAATATTTATGTCCACTGCTTCTGAATGCCAAACTGAGAAATGTCACTATTTCTCTCATGAAATTTGCCATTCTGTTTTGCTGAAATTAGTATATAAAGTATTTATAGAAGCATTGAGCATCTGTGCTCATCAGCCTCTCTGTATATTGAACTGTACATTTTTAAATCTGAAACTCTTTTGAGATTACTTAAACCTAAGAACATCCCACAGTTCTACTTAATCTTCCTCAAACTGCTCCTTAGAAACTGCAATTGAATAGCCCTGTGAGAATCATTATAAAAAAAAAAAAAAAAATGTATCATCTATTATCCATGTATTGAAATGGATGGTAATCTCCCAATGCTGAACAATTTGAAGGATTAAGTCTTAAATGTAGTATGAGAAAATCAAAAGTTTAAGATAGGAAAACACATAAGAGAGTTTAAGAGCAGTTTATTTCAAGACACACTTGGCAATCTGTTACGGATCCAACTGTTTAAAAGCATTTCTTTTGAGCTGCTGGCATTAAAACAAACTTAAACTGAAAAAAATTATTTTAATTAATGATGATGGTAGGGTATGACCAGGATAATAAAACAGGCATACAGAAGTAAGTGAAGTGACACACATATTAAAAATGCAAATCAAACCAAGCCCTCTTACATTTGAAACAGAAGTTGTTATTGTTCAGAGCTAGCATAAAGACTGATTTTGTTATTTGTTATTCAGAGCTAGCATCAAGGCTCTCAGTTTTATTGTCTAAACTGATAGCTTTCTGAACTTCTGTCTGAAATTGGTAAGTTGCAGAGCTCACCGCCTCAAGAGGCAAATTTCTATTGCCCCAATTCAGGAAGTATTTCAAACATTTTTCAACAAGAGAAAATCTCAGTATAAACGTTTCCCTAAAACTATACATTTACTTAAATACTACCCTGAATAGGGATGTATACTTAATTTCTCCACAAACTAGGTGTAACTCTAATTTGAATCCTGTGCTAGTAAAAACGTTCCACCACACTTTCTTTGGTGATCCACAGAACTAACAGCATTTGTTTTTCCATGGCTAGACAAGGGATGTTCTGTGAGCTACAAGCGTTGGCCATCCACAACTGGCTCGCTCTGCTGCCAAACGTGAGTACCGCCTCAGATCATAGAACACCCCTGCTCTGTATTACAGAGAATAATGAATCGAATCCCTCTTTTTTTTACCAAAACACAAATTTTCATGATTCTTCATCATGAACCTAATATTTTTCAGATCTCTACTCCTCTGTCAAGTTTGCAGAAATTAGCTACTGGATTTGAAAATGACTCAGGAGAATGCAGGCATCTGGCGATAACCTGAGAGCATAAATAACCCTTAGGAAACTATGTTAGAAAAGAATCTGATAATAACTAGTTGTAAAATATCATTTTGGTAAGCAGCACTAAACTGTTCCTTCTAGGCCTAGAAAAATGAGTCAAAAATCTTGCAACTTAGAGCATCGTAAATTTACAAAACTGATAAAAGACTTACTTTTGCATAGCAAATAAATTAACTGAACACTAGTTGCTATGGAAACTGAAATGAGGCATAATTTTTCCTCAAAAAATAAGAAATCAAACCTACATTGCCAGCTGAAGTATACCAGTTAAAGGACATCAAAGTATAACGCATGAATGGTTCAGAACCTTATCCGCAAGTATTAGATACTGTGGCTTTAATCCTGTGAGATCTGCATTCCTTGCAAACTGCAATTAATTATAAATTGGCTGATACACCAATGCTATTAGGCTGTGTTAACATTTTGAATTCGTTTGCCCACCTTAACTTCTTTAATGCAAGTCCAGCTACTTTGAAAGAAACAAATTTTGTCAACACTACAGTTGTAAGCTATTTTGTAATAAAGGCCATTCTATGCACATTAATAATACTGACAAGAACAGATGGCAATTATCGCTTTTAACAATTATTTTTTTTTTCTGTTAGTATTAATTACTTAGGCTTAATTTCTGTTGTTATGTCCACTGGGCACCGAGGTAAGATGCTAAAAATCTGCCCAAATACACTGACAGCAACAGAAGTCTTATTAAAATTGAAACATTACTGTCATTTTAATTAACTCATTAGGGATGCATCCAAATTCATCATTATTGATAGCTATTTTTAATGCTTTTCTAATACTAAAGTGCTTTATAAAGTGAGCAGCATTCTTGCTAATTGTATAGTTAAAACATCATCTGCCGTATTTAAAAAGAGAAATATACATAGAGTTAATTAAAATATCAGTCATATGAATCACCAGAAAATTCTCTGCAGCTTTCTAAGTGTGCTTAAAAATCTCTGCTGTTTAAAAACTTAAATCTTTGGATTTAATTCCTGTTCGCTGATTCTCTAGGAGTAGCACTTCTATTCTCTCTCTGGCAGAATGCTTATGTCCAAGTTAGGCAGCTAGGTGGTTCTCTTCTGCAGTCGCATTAGCAAAGGAAGAATAAAATTCCTAAACAATGTGGTCTGTAATAGCCAACACTCTTAGCAGGGAGCTGCTTAACCTTTGTCAAAAGATAACACCAAAACCAGTCTTAAACAAACACCCTCCAGGGTTTCACAACAGGGGCATGCCTGCTTTCAGTTAAGCTTCATTGCCACAAGCTGTTTCAGTTCATAGTTTTCAAGCATTCAACCAACGATCTGAAGACATGTTACGGATATTGCAGACTTCAGAGCTAACTATTCCCAAACCTGACTACTAACATATAGTTTTGGTAGCGTGAAAGAAGACCCTATTTGGATCTTCCTAAAGACAGAGAAAAAGATATGATGCTGATACAATCTCTTCTGAGGTTGAACAAAAAGTGACCCTGGAATCATCGGACAAATCAATTCCACCGGACCAGCACGTTAAACACAAGAGCAGGACAAAGAGCTCAGGATATTCCAGTCACAAACAGGCAGATATGGCCTGATATTCCAGCATAAAAGCTGACTCCACCTGCCTTGTGGATTTTTAATAGTCCAGGCTGGAGTACAGCTCAAACATATATGAAACTCGCTGAAATCCCATCTATTTGGAAAATTCAGGAAAAGCAAAGTGAGTTCAGGGCTGTGTATGAAAGAAGTAGACAGGAATCTAGTTCTCTTTGATTGTGCCAAGCGTCAGTTTCTGTGTATTTTGGAACAATGTTCTTTGGTTCCTTTATGTAGAAGCTTTCCAACTTTGGTGGACCCCTCATTGTGTCAGAGAGGAATTTACAGAGCACAGCTACAATTTTGTGAATGGTGATCTCCTTGGACATGGAGTCCTGATTGCAATGGCTTTGGTGAAAGTTTAATAACTTGATGAAGCACTCACTGGAACAACGCCAGTTAGTTACCTGCCTAGTTACTTAAATAAGGTTTCTGCTTTACAAGGTATACTTTTTAGCCATTTGTTCACTCTACTTTATTCTTAAATAATTCACTGATGGATGTTACTAATCTAGTAAATATTTTTAACCTTACCTTTACGAGGGCATAAAATTTTTGCATTAGAGTTTTCTAGTGTGCTAATTCTGGTGCTACTTTATTAAGAAACTTGTGTGTGTAAAAATCACAATTCTATTTTTAAGACTTGGTGAAAAGTTAAAATACTTGTAAATAACAGAAGATTAACAATATACCTAACAGATAACAGGGTTTTAGGTAAAAAATATTTAAACAACATTGTTTAAATAATATAATAATATTATAGCTCACAATTTACCAGAACATAGAAAATGTCCGGTGCCTTTTAACAAATAAAACTAAAGCATCCAAACTAAAACTTTATGATTCTTAAAATTATTCCTGTCTTGCAAGAAGGTTTTTTTTTCTTTTTTAAGCACAGGAACTCATTTTTATTCAGTGAGGATTCACCACAGTTGATACTGTTTATCATAAATGTTTCAGAAACAACTTTAATAACTTGAATAAGCATCTTGGCAATATATCAGCAAGCACTAATTGGGAGCCTCCAAATTTAAAGCAAATCTAAAAAAAAAAAACTCGCTGAAAATATATTATGGTTATTCCCTCCCTATTGCTCATACTGGGACTCAAAAAGATCAGGTAGTTCAACAGCTGCAGATGATCGGTCTGAACAGACAATGAATCTTTTGAAAGTTGGAGAACATACCCATGCTCAGGAATTACAGATATCAACTGATAGGATACCCAAGACATGAAATGAGTGAGAATAAAATATTAGCTTCAAGTGGAAACTGGTGAAAAAATATTAAGGATTAAAGTTTAAAATGCTTTGTCTCGCACTGAAAGTGAGAAGCGCAGAATAACTTCTATTTCATTATTTGGCACTGAGAATTTGTAAAAGTGATTTTGAAACATCAGCGAAATTAATACTTTTCACTTTCCAGAAATACTGGCTTCACTACCTGCATCCAAAGCCCAGAACACTATCTATGAGCTTCAAGAACCTGACAGTTATCAGTTTCACATACTAGAGTTTCCTTCCCATGCAAAACAGGGCATTAGGGCCAGGAATTATGGATTGGAATGTGCCCAGAAGAAGAATTCCTGAGTTTCACAGAGTTTAGAAAGCCAAGCCCACTGAGTCTTAAAAGCCGGGAATAATCTCAGGAAATTCACAGATCTATTTACCATCATAGTTTTGAGATCACCTCACTCCTCTCCAATTACTTTTGGGCAAAGACCTCAATATATCAGTTTTACTAGCAGCAAAAAAGTTTTAGGTTGGGATTAGCATTCCAAACATAATCTTCTTCTGCACAATTTTAAGACCGGAAATTTCCAGGCATGTCTTGATATGGATACCTGAGGTTGGGCTCTTCTTCTGACCATTTAAAAAAAAAATATACATCATACTGCACACTTACTTATTATTCTCATAAAGTAGTAGAATACGGTTTTTCACCATTTTCAAGGCTGCATGAACTGGTTCTTCAAGAAAAACAAACAAGCCAAAACTAAATAGGTTATTTTTTACAGCATTTGTCAATGGAAACTTCTTTCTTAAAATTTGAAATTATTCAAGCAAAAGGATTTCTATCATTGCAAACTATTATAACCTAAATAACTGTTCTGCATCTAGACACATATCACATACTTTTTTTTAATAATGTTCTTGATCTTGGAAAAAAATCAGAAAATCCTCTTCCAGTTCTCTCTTAATTAGTTTATACAGATGCTAAGGTCAGTAAATGATTCTTAGCCCGTATTTTGAGGGAAGATAACAAAGACTGAGTCTTTGCCATGGCTATAAGACCTTTGCTATGCCTGCTGAGTTATTATCAAATAGCTGGCTTCCACCTGGTTAAATTGGTTCTCTTCAAATTGTTGCATAGGATTCTAAATAAATATAAGAGAGGCTTGAACTGGCTGGTAAAGTAGCTTTGGAAATATCTTTTACAATGCTCTCAACCTTATGTAGACATTCTAGCATCCTTAAAATTTTGAGCTACTGTGATAACTTCATTCAAGACTCTTTATACACCTGGATTCAGGAGGTTTAAGAGGCAGTACAGTGTGCTATTCTATCAAGAAATTTTCTTGTACAGTGCAATTCTTTACTGGAAAGATTTAGTGTGATAGTACAAATCAGCTTTAATAGGATTCTCAAAATATAGCTAGGATACAAAGCTAATTATTCTCACCCTATTAATGCTTCGACTAATTTGAGTCAATCTGATTTCACACTCTTTCATATGGCTCCATGTAATCTTCACAGTGTTCCCTGACATTGTTTGAATGGCTATGGACGGCAAAGCAGACTTAGTGGAAAATCATCTAACCTCTATTTCATATCTATTTCACATCACTCACAACATGTTAAAATAAAAGTGTGATAGCCAGAGCCACACAGACAATTCAGTAAATGCTATGTAGATTACTATTAATTAATTTGTGCAGATTGCGAGATCTTCTCTCTTAAAAAAAAAAAAGTAAAAATGACTAAGTAGAAATAAAACTGTAAAATCACAGTCTCCTGATTAAAAACTGAGAAAATATTGTATTGAAGTCAGCTATTGTACCTTTTTTCAGAAATGTAAAGAATTTTAATGTTTTTCAGTTAACAGATATGATCTCCATATTGGCAGCCATTTGCTTTCAGCTTACACTGGAGTTGAAATGAAAAAATGGCCTATAACACTGAAGGAAATTTACTGATATCTTAAATGCTAAATTCACTAAGCAGCAGCATATTTAAGGAAGAGTACAAAGGCAGCATGGGAGCCTATACTATATCTAGTATAGACTAGATATTTAGAAGTGATTGGTGTGAGTACGTCAGCCAGAAGCAACAAGACCATCACAAACACCTTGTAGTTCATTGGAGTTGGGAATTAAATACCTATTATTTTATGAGACAAGATTTGCATAAGTAGCTTAAAATGCAATGAGAAAGTTGGCACCGAGATTATATTTCAAAAGTGCAATTCCTGAAACATGCCACATTGATTAACAGAATATTATACTCTTTGCAGAGGACACAGAAATGGGCATCAGTCTAGTGGTCAGAAGTGGTGAGCAATTGCCTTTGCATCACTTTTTTTTTTCTTTTTTCCCCTTCACTTATTAAACAGTATTTATCTTGACCCACACGTTTTTCTCACTTTTGCCCTTCCGATTCTCTCCCCCAAACTGCTGGAGTGAGCGAGCAGCTGGTGAGTGCTTAGTTGCAGGACAGGGTCAATGCATCACGACTTCACAATAGTAAAGCTTCACCTTTCAGCTTAAATTGATCATTAACAGAAAAATATTAGGAAATTAACATATTATTTGAATAAACAACAGCAAAAAAACCCAGATATCAGTTGATTTGGTTGATTTGAGTGCTTCTTTCTGAAAGAACATTTTCAGAATGATTGACTCATGCTCTCATTGGAGTGCCCATATATACTCTTCCTCACCCAGAGAGTTATGAAAGAATATTGCCACTGCCATAATCAGCAGCATGAGCTTCGCTAATCGTAAGGTTTGGCTTGAGGGATGCTATGCAGGTAGATGATGCAAACAATGATGGTCTCAACATTTCATTCATAATTTATAACAAGAGTAGTCTATTATTCTAAGAGCCACGTTTGTAGTCATAATCTGATTGCTATTAAACTGCTGTTTTCCACTCTGTGCAGTTACTTTATGCATAAGTCTTAAATCACTTTACGAAACTGATGAAAACTACCCCAAAAGCAATTACATGGGAAAATATCTATGGATACTCTGGAGTATAAATTTTTCTGTGTATCTTCAAATATCATAAAAAGTACACAAAAACAGGCAATACTGCACCTGAGGCTGTCTAGCATTAAGCAGATGATCCAGAATTACAGATTCTACCGTATGAATGTTCTTTGTCTCCTGATAATACGGATGCATTCCCATTTTCATAGTGTCGATCTGGTTGAATCAGTGGAATCAGGTGGTGACTGATAAAGAATGTTCAAAAAGAATAAGCCTGACAAGATCTATTAGTTCTATTAACTGCATGAAAAATGAAGTTTGTATTTTTTCTCCAGGGATGAGGTTTTCTAAAAAGCTTAAATCTAGCACCTAGTTTTTGCAAACGCAGAGCTTTTGAAACGTAATCTATGGGAAATGTAGCCTCTAATTTTAGGGATGGGACCAGTAGTTATAGTTTCCACAGTGCCAGTTGCACTCCGGCTGTCTGCATTATTGCTCCCTTCCTTTACAGCCCTAGTGCAGATGACTGTAGAAAGACATTGGTAGGGAAGCATTACCCATAGAAACACAGCAACACATACAGTCCCTAAGGATCACCCGCCTGAGTTCCTCTTCAGCTTCACTGGGTTACTAGCTAACTGGAGTATTCAAAGACTGGAGAGGAAACTGACACAAAGCACGGAGAGATGATAAGATTTATAATGCATATAGGGAAGGTAGTGAGGTAAGAGATGAAGATGTATGACTGGAGCTAGCTGCTCTTCTTACACTTGTGTGTATAGTGTCAGAATAAAGTAATGACACAGCAACAGATGTATTAAGTGCAACCAATTGCTTCTATAACTTCTGTAGTTGCTCTATGTTCTTATTGTGTTATTTGGAAATAACTACATAGATACAAGATGTGAAAAATATGTATGTAATCTCAGCATCTTAGGAATTCATCTGTTTTTTAAAGATTTTATTAATTATTACAGAAAATCAAATTATTTGTTAGAGGTTCACATAGCACATCAAGTGTAATGTTACAGTTCCACACAGCAGAATGACCTTCCCCTAACTTCATTTTTTGTGAAGTCTATGTGAAATATGTAAAATTTACACCTGTGTGGCAGCAGATAATGGTGACCTGATATATTCCTGAATGACAGAAATATTATTAGAAATATTAATGTAAAGTTAGCCTAATGTTAAGTCTTGAACTTAAATCTTCAGTACTGCAGCGGAATGATTCTAACCTAAATTAAAAATTGGCACTCGTAAAAAAGCTGTTGAAACAGGAAAAGATACAATGTGGTGCATGAAATATGGAAAAAAGATCCAGCAGAAGTGTTGAAATAAACTATGAAGACTAAAGTTCTGGCACTGAGAAAGTTGGCTAGAAAAATGCCTAAATATTTTATTTCAAAGCTATACATTGAAAAACAAGGGGTTTATTAATAAATGGCAGGTATAGGGGGGTCTTTCATTTTTTAAGTTAATACGATCCTACAGAAGACTGGAGTAATTGCTGTAATGTAATTTAATACATCATTTTCTGATACAGCATGTCCTTACCAGTTTAAGATAAACAGATCAATTTAAGATAATATATAATATACTAAGGTAAACATGGTATTCCTTGTGATTTATTATGTGTTGCTGTAGGATTGTTTTCTGTCCTTTGTATATGTAATTGCAACACTGTCTTCCTGTAAGGTAATGACTCCAGAATGCTGCACTTTCTCATGGATACTATTCTGAAGTAATAATTATGATAATAAAAGGAAAAATTTTACTCAGGAAACTAAATTACAGAACAGCCACATATATTTAAGAGATGATGACACAACTCTGGTTGTTATGTTAAAAAGGATCACAGTTTTTTTCCTAACTAGTATGGGTATTAGTTATTTAAAAAATTGATTATCTGTCTTTAAAAATTAACTTCAGTGTGTCTGGCCTGACATCACCATTTGAACATCAAAATCAATATGAGTGACAGAGTTCTGAGGTGCTTTCTCCATTCTTTATGGATTTTACCACCCAGCTGTACAGAGTGGACTACTGGACAAAATAGATCATTTGCATTTACATGTTCTACAAACCCTTGCCCATACACATTATATACATACACATTACATCAGCAACACAGCACAAACTTTCCCTTTCCTGAATTCCATTCAAAATTCTTTTATATAAACAATTTTAAAAAATGATAAATCCAATGGGAAAACACCTACTAATGTCAAACGAACAAAGATATTGCTCCTACTAAGTTTCAGTGTTGTACGACTAAATATTATTTGTCTAGCAAGAAATTTCGAAAATCGGGAGTATACAACAGATTCAGGACTGAACTGACTTACAAGAAGAGCTCTCCTGAACTGAACTGAAGGATTACTGAAGTACTTTTATGCTAATTACAGGTATGTTATGGAACTATTTTTTATAGTACAATCTGCTTCCACATAGCTTATTACAGCAACACAATTTTCAGAATACCACAAAACTAAGGTCTTAGAAGCTGTTAGTGCAAAAAGAAATAAAACATTATATATGTTACATACAGGTAGCATGCCAAAAGCAAGGAAAAGTAAAAAGCTCATAAAAATTACAAAAAGAATCAATGACTTCTTTTTCTGCAGTATAGGAGAAACCAAAAATGTTTCGTAAATGTCATGTTGCATTACTTTTCGTACTACATCAGCCTGTTTTGTTATATTTTCAATTTTGTTTTGAATTAATGCTGCCCTATACACATTTCCATGTTTGTTTAATAATACATGAAGTAAGTTTACATTCTTTTTATATTTTTCATCAAAACACTGCT
Organism: Platalea leucorodia; assembly: GCF_965183815.1. Lineage (NCBI taxonomy): Eukaryota > Metazoa > Chordata > Aves > Pelecaniformes > Threskiornithidae > Platalea > Platalea leucorodia. Next base: position 48,677,328 of record NC_138828.1, on the reverse strand, counting down.
GTATTCATTGTGATAGATATAAACATAACAGTTTCTTCTCTGGTAAATATTTATTAAAATATTACATTTGTGGAATCACATTTTGGGATTTTCTACTTAGTTTTCTGTTGACAGTGGACAATCCGTAGCACATGAAAACTGCAAAGAAACTCAATCTTTTCTCAATCTCAATCAAGTACATTTTGATATTAAAAATGTTTTCATTTCACCAAGTAATAGTGATGCACTACATAATCTAATGAGATTCATTCACTATAGATATGAAGAAATGAATCCACAGTATTCTGACAAATTAGACTATGCCTACTGTTGGTTTTGCAGTGCTAAAGAATTTCAGTTTTTAGTATTGTCCTAGGAAACGAATGCCTAAGTCCCTCAAAATATTCAAGTTGAATTTTAAAACTTTTGTGTAGTTCCATTTGTATATTTCAGGAGTTTAGTTTAATTTGATTCAGCTTGATGGAAATTTAAATATACAGACAGTGTACATTTTATAACTTGCATGATATTTTGGACTGGTCATGACAAACCAATCTTTATGATGGGTATTTTGCCACTGACTTCACCAAAGCTAATCAAAGGTTAAAACTATTTTTTGGAAGAAATGTTTTAGACTAGTCTTTCATACTAGTATGGTATTACTGAAATCAGCAGCATTACACCGACAATAAAATGCATTTTGAAGCTTCTCATGTGCACAAAATTTTGCCCAGTCATAGAAAGGAATCAAATGTACAACTCAAGTCTTTTTAGCTTTTGGCTACAATTATACATTAAAACTGCAGCAAGTGACAGTAACATGACATTTTTCTTCCTCTTCCTAGTCCTAGCTTGTGCAATGACAATGTTTATTAGCAATGTCTTCTAATGGCCATGGAGGAGGGGGGAAAAAGGGATACAGCATAAAGGAAACATCACAGAGAATGTGTTTTAGATGTGTCCCATGCTTCTTATTCAATTAAATCTGAAATATTTATGTCCTTGACACAGGTACCTGTTATCTATACTGTTACCAGAATGATTAGAATCAATGCTGCCTCCAAAGCATTTGCTGTTTGAAGAAATATGAATTAAAAGAAAAGAATTGAAAAGCAGAGCTTAGAAATTATTTTGATTGTGGTGAATTTAATGGAAACAATCATGAATTATGAGCATAAGGAAACTCATATATTACTACCATTTGCTTTAAATTAGCTTAAAAGGTCTTACATGTGTGGGTTTTTTTAAAATAAACTAAAAAACCCACCTTGAATGGTTATTTCAAGTACTCAGTTAAAACAAAACCACTAATTTGAGAATATACTCTTGCAACTGTACATCTCAGATAACAGTCATTCCCATACAGTTTTCCTTCCATTCAAGGACCTATGCTGTGTTTTATGCCTTTCCTTCTATTGAGCCATCACCATACAACTCTGTGAAAAGTACTCATTTCTACTGCAGATATTATGGTCGGTTACTACAGTAAAAAGGCATACCGGTAACTTAAAAATATTTAAGAGTACCCGTAAGACAGGTCACGATATCTCAATTATTATCTTGCTAACCCTTAAACACTTGCTATACAATAAAAGGAAATTTTTATTTAGTTTAACATTTCTTATTCCAAGACAGCCTTGCTTTTTCCAGTAGATATCCTAAATTTTAATACAAAAGACATCAGATTAAAAGTATCAAGTACTACTGGTAGAAGAAAATTTGTCCACAACAGCCTGATAAGGTCAGAATGATATGGCTCCTCTTATTTATGACTATCAGTCTGTAGCCTGCAGACATTTCCTAATAAAACTCCAAGATACTGGTAAAAATTTTCAAGCCGTCAAAAAGTGCAAGTGAAACAGAAATAAAATATAAACGTGGTTAATATACACAATGAATGATGCACAAGCACTGCCGCAGAAAAGCTAGCAAATATTACTTTAAGACAAAGACAAAGCTTGGGTAATAGCAGTTCTGTACACTAGACAAGCATATTCTTTTATATTTCTGAATATTAGAAATTCTTTTTTTAAAGATAGTTTGTCCACAAGGATGCCGAACATAAATTTTTCATGGCTCAAAATTTCAGCTGAGAAGCAATTCAAATGGATAGAATGTGTTTCTTTGCTTTGTTTGTCAATTGTCCATGAGATGTTTGATATTCCCAAATGTGTTCTCTATTCAAAATGATTTGGCAAACAATTCCTTTAAATCCATTTCACCTGTGTACCACTTAGAAACTCTTTGTTGCAGCTATCAATTTGAGTTATTACTATTCAAAAATTGCTGTTTCCACATTTATATCATTCCACAATTTGTTGCTGTAATCTAAACAGAGGATGCACAAGTTGATGAAAGGCAAAATCAAATTAAGTGCCTTAGAGCATTGTCTACTTGAAATTAGTTCAAGTTCCATCTAGGTAACATTTGCAAAAACAAGCCTCTTTTCCAAAACGGACCGAGCTGAAAACTAATACATCCCAGTCATGGAATATTTTGGGGTTTTAGCCCAGCATGTTGTTTTCTATGTCAAATAGACATGCTGACCAAGGATGCAAATATTGCAAACATCCATACTTTAATACAAATTTGACAAAGGAAAAAACAACTTGTGTATACAAGATTGGCCCAAGAAAGTCCATTCTAATCTGAAGTGCAGGTTAGATTAAAGGAAATTGCTTTAAGATTGCATTTAATATTTTTATTGCTTGTAGTTTTCACTTTTTGCTCTGAAAACATTAATTTCAAATGCACTGTAATTGAAATTATTTAGTGGTTTACAAACCAACAACATTAATAATAAAATGGAAAGTGCTTATCTAGTTTAAACTAATGATAATCTCTTCTTTGCAGGCAAAAAAAAAAAAAAAATTATGCAGTGTTTCCCAACAATTTTTTCTAATACCAAAATAAGCCTTCTGTCAATATTAAATTACTTATTTTCATAGCAAAAAATACTGAAACCAGTCATTTATCCTGCCAAAAACATATCTAAAAACAGGTTTAAGATGTTCAGTTAATTTTCCCAACCTGACATTCATGAATTATTTTCTAGATGAGTTCTTATTATCATTACTTAATTGCAATAAATATAGAACCAATCCTCAGCTGTGTAAACCTGTATAAACCTATATTTGCTTCAGTGAAGTTGTACCGATATAAGCATCACTACAGTTGCTCAGTATTAGCGTTGGTTTTGAGTTAACATCTGCATATTATACTAGTATAGTAAAAAATAGTCAGGACGCAGGTAAGCGTTAGGCTCAGAAGAAATAAATAAAAATTGGTATGCTTACAAGGAATCACACGTAGCTTGAACCACAGATGAAAAAAATGAGCATTAGAAGCTGCAAAAAGACTAATGGCAATCACAAGGTGTAACAGTTACTTCAGGCAGAATGAATCATATTTGCTTATGGTTCTCCGAGAATATCAGGGATGGGATACAAAATTATGAACTATGCTCTATTAATGGAAAAGAAACTTCATATTAAAAATGTGTACATCTGGCTGCAAAAAGAATGCTGAGGCTGTGTTCCAAACACTACTAGGTCATATAGCAATCTGGCTCCTGGGAAAAATGTCAGGGGTCCCTAAGGATGCTGAGTTCCAAGTTATGTATTGCTCTCTTCTGCAGAGGAGAATTCAGTACTCAAATGAGATTTATGACAGGGTACTTTCTGGCTGCAATTTCTGCTCTCCACAGATAAAGAAAGAGGTCAGACCCCTTAGATAAAGTAGCTCTCAACAAGGGAAAGAGTAAAAAAAAGTGTACATATACATATATAATTTTAACATATATTTTTACACATGTACTCGTATTTTAAATGCTTGCATATATATGTAAATATTTGTGTATGTGTATATATATATATATATATGTATATATACATAGGAAATAACCAGTGGACTATTCTTGTCAAAGGCAGGGTTAAGGAATGTGATTCTTGAAATATTGGCCTAAGGGTGACAACATAAGTCACTTCACAGTATGATTTTGAAATGGGTGAAGGTAAAGGTTTGGAAAAACACTGGGGATTACAACTAGCACAATATTTTTTAAACCAATATTAGAAAGTTTTCCCAGCAGTCGGAACCTGTAATGATGATATCTAAAAATCAGCTAGTTCTCAGGGACGTGGGGCAGCGTAGAAGGAATGGAAAACAGGAACTATTTGAGATCTGAACTGAAATATTTGAAAATACAAGTCATTCTTTTGTCCTTACTTTCAACTGATTTCAGGGTGGATATCAGTGAGCCAAAGTTTTCAGTAAATTCATCTACTGCCTTTTGAGGAAAAGAACTAAACAGCTCTGTCTAAACCTTCTTCACTAAAGCTGTGCTAGGTTAAACAGTTTGGGACCTCTATTTTTGCAGTGCAGGCATACCCCTAGTTGTTTGGGAGCAACAAACAGATGGTTTGAAAGAGAGATTTATTAAGTGTCTAAGATCTAAATTAATTTTAGGTTGAGATTAGCGTCTAACAAGGTAATTTGGGATTGTCCTTTTGGCAGGTGTTCATTGCTAGTACTTTTCCCACAGAAACCAGTTCCTTAATAACCTAGAGTTACAAACGGAGTAAAGGGAAGTCTCTGAAGAAAGCTGGGAATAATTTGTCAGTTTTCTGCCAGTTGATAGTGAAGAAGACTCCCTTTGCTAATATCTGCTTAAGCTTTACATGAGAGGGGAATGTTTACAAGTTATGTCACAATTTTTTGTTTTATACATCTTCCACAGGCAAGATGTAGGACTCTGGAGCCCTATTAATAAGCTGAGGCAGGATGGGAGGCCAGGTAGCAGCTTACCCTAAAATTGCAATGATCAGAGAAAGAATAGGTAACTTGCACTGTTTTAATAACCCAATACAATTCCAAAATTGATTAAAGTTTCCAGATAGTCAAACCCATACAACCCTCTTTTGTTTTAATTTCATGCTATGATAAAGAAATGCCTTGCCACAGAGCAACATCAGTTTCACAGAAAGCATTACAAAAAAGGTCCAGTTTGCTGGCTCTATGTCCTGGGCTGTGAGAAATGAAAGCAGATTGCAATTTTTTCCCAAAGCTGTTAATTACTAGAAGTTTCTCCTCTCAGCAAACCAGAAGCTTTAAAAAGGAAAATTGCTGAAAAATATACTTAGCGGATTACGGTTCTGTGTAGAACATACATACACATACTTTTTTAGACATATTTTAGTGTAGGTAATTAATTAATTAGTATAACTAAACCCATCAGCTTCTTTCACTCATATAGGTATGGCTATAGTTAGGACAGGTTAAAATTAATACAGCTGGAAAAAGAATAGGTTGCAGGGGTTTGGGAATTCAGTCTTCTCCCAATCAGACCGACATACTGTATCATGAAAAAGTAAGCAAACAAAAAATAAGTCCACAGCTTTCACGACTTTGGTATTTATTTCTTTAGAAGAGACAAAAGGTTTTCTTGCGTACAGACCTTAACTTCTGTGCTTAACTGAGATCTCCAAAGGGAATAAAAACTTTTCTAGTATTTTCAGCATCTCAGGTTTAGTTTAAAACCAAAAGTGATGCAACATGACAAAAATAAGTACACAAGGAGAAAAGGCAAATGGTTGGGTTACAGTAAATTCAAAAGCTGATGTTTTGCATTATTTATTTCAGTCAGAAAGAATAAGTGGTGGGACTAAGAAACAAAGTCTAAGCTTAACATATCACAAGCACTGTGTAGTTTCTCCTTTTATTCACCATCGGAATGTTCATAGGTTTTGGGTTAGAATAAGATTCTGTTACCAATTAACATATGTGTTATACATAGTTCTGTTGATAACAGAGGATGTCAAAGACATCTCTTCTGCTATACACGTTGGAGCTGAGGAATCCTTAGCAGTGAATACATCAAAAACTACATCTAGGATAAGAACTCTCTCCTCTTCTCAGGTCTTCTATTCATAATTGGATTAGGGAGCAAGAAAGTTAGCTGACTGACTCTTCTGAGGCACTAAGATCACTTGGGGCTTCTCAAAGCTTTACTAGTGAACTGAATTTGAGCAGTAGTACCAGGCAACAATTTCTTGAATTGGTTCGGTAATATGGTGAGAATCCTGTAACAAATTTGTCTACCATCTCCAAAGTATATGAATGAGGAAGCACACCAGTGTTGCCAAAGATGTGACTTATTAAATTGATCCCATGTCTCCATTCCTTTTACACTTTTCCTACTTAATAGAACAGTAAAATGGGGCGGGGGGAATCCTTGTATCTTATGCACAGTTCAAAGGAATAATACTTTAAAAGGACAGACCTGCTACTGATGTAAAGTGCCGCAAAGCAATGGAAGCGATGGAGCCAATTCCCAAGGCAATTTGAAAATTCTTGGGTGAATGATAAAAGATTGACAAATACCTTTGCATAAAACCATGAGACTTTTGGCTTTCTGTCATGCATAAAAACCTAAACGTGTTTGTCATTTAGGTTTCTGCAATACTTTTTTCATCTTCATTTTAACTTCATTTGGCAATTTCACTGCTGTCACTTTTATTAACATTAGCTGTTGCTCTTCCTTGAAAGTATTCATTTCTATTCATCACGTAATGTCACCCAAAAGGCTGTGTTGCTTTTCTCGAGAGGGCTGGACTCCATCTTTATTCTTCAGCTTCAGCTTTCTACTCTAAATGGACTAACATGAAACCACTGACCTTAAGAGTATGTGTTTCATGCCCTCGTAATTGTTCATTGTGATGTATGTCATAACCTTCTCTCTAAGGACACTGAAGGGCACAAGGTGAAGTGCTGCAAATATATTTACAATATAAGTGTTTTATAAATTCCATAACAGAAACAGCAAATGATACTTTCAAAAAGAGTAGACGACTGTTATGTAAGGGGTATGACAGCTTTTAAAAATGTTATCCATTCCTTTTGATGAATTCAAGTAAGCTTAATTGATTATATGAAAATAAAAAATAAAACTATTTTCAGATAAATATTATGCATTTGGTAAACACAATTGTTGTTTACATCTTTTGTGTTTAGTTCTTGTTGTGGAAAAACTGCTGTCTGATACAAGTATTTAGTACTGATTTACCAAGGCTTAAGCATTATCTTTGTACTTGCTAGATACAGAGATATCAACAATAGTAAAATATAGGGATATGATGTCATTTTAATGTCCCAGCTAAACTAAATGTGAGCAATATGTGGGTCAGTCATGAATAAAATATAATTGCTATGCTATCGGGAATGGTAGCTACTAAAGTTAGCAACAAAATTTATTTAAAAAAAAGATATTTTAAAATATACATTTATCCCATAAATATGTTTTGCAGCAAAGCATTTTCTCTCTCCAGTTTAAATTGTGATGCTTCTTTAAATACTATATATTTTAAAATTATAGTAATCCTGCAATGCTTTGACAAAACATGAATTATAAAAGATTTGGTTTTGACAGCATGCAAAGTGCACAATCCTATATATTCCTATTTTCAATTTTTTTAGTAGCCATGATTTTTATATTATCAAGATAGAGGACTGACTCTACAGGATTGGACATGGAGGACAGTTTCATAGCATTTATCAAAAAAAATGTATGAAACTGACTCAATACATGAGTCACGCTTCGTTCTGAAGTGGACTGTGGGTTAATACTACTTCCAAATACTTACTACTAATACTGCAGGACAAGCTGGCTTGCGCAACAGTATTAGCATAAAGTCAACTCAATAAAGATACATGTTTAGCATTCTGGAGAAAATCCTTGACATGTAACTTTTCAGTTGAAAGCTGTTAGATAAGCTTAGTATTTTAAGAAGGAAGGTATTTTAAAAGGAAGATTGGAGAAATTGGATAGATTTAGGTGGTTGAGAAGACTGAGAGAGAAGAGAGGGTTGGTGTGGTGAAGGTTAGAGGGGCAACAGAAGACTATAGAGGGTGGCTGAGACAAAATTCTCTTCTCCCAGTTTGCTCCCACTTTGACTCCTCAATTATCCTTACTTCAGCTCTATTCCAGATACAGGTGAAAGGGTAGTGAATAGACAATCAATTGCATATGTCACACTTCAAAGCTGAAGAACCATCAAGACTCAAGACAAATCTCATAAAATCTTCCCAGTATACTAGGTTTAGTGGATTTCTTACACAGGATAGAAAACCTATTTGCTCCAAAAGTCCTTTCAAAGAACATGATTTAGAAGAGGAATATCAAACAATGGCAAGGACACTGATAGCTCAGAGGAAAATATTTTGCTTTTTTCCACCACCTAAGATGAGGGCAGCTAATGGAGGAATCTAACATGGCTGAAGGAATATTACTCTTCTGAATGCTTAGAAAAAGGGAAAACAGTTGAGAGTGGCAACTGCCTTCTAAAAGTTTGGGTACACTTCCTGTTAAGGTTTTTTTAATTATTTGCATGAAAATAATTAGTGAAGGCTATTTTAAATACACTGATTTATTAAATATAAGTGAAGAAAACAGTGTTGTGATTCATATTATCTAAGGTTAACTGAAGTAGTTGGGTTTTTTAGGTAATATGTCTAGCTTTATAAAATATAGGGAAAAATCACAATAGTAAAAATCTGTAAAAAAGCCAATGTTTTTTGGGGAGACAAGCTGTTCATTTTCACAAAAGTTTCAATTTTATTATAATTTCAAGAAACATTGAGATTGTATAGTAGATTACTGTAAGTAAGTTACATTAGGAGGAAAGGAATGCAGTTTCTGACCTTAGGTCTCTGGCCTTGAGCAGGTAAAAGTAGTTGCATCCTCAAAAGAAAAGTATGCGATGGTAACACGTTTATTTATAGCAGTTAATGAGTTCTAAGGTCATAATCCTGATTTATGTTCTGTGAGTGACAGGATAACAAGAATTCTTTTTGCAGTAAATATATACCTAAATATTGTGCACATACACTATTCCATTCTTCTTCAGCCAAAATTAACTATTTAGTCTTACTTAACATGGATTTCATATTAAAGCAATTTGATTTATCATTTCTCAATAAAAAAATGCAAATGAAAAGATACTTCAATACATTTTATCTACATATCTCAAAGTACTAAGTGTCTTATTTGGCTTCACAGCACTTCTAAGAGGTAGGCAGACATTTTAGCTGTAATGTTAGTCTGCAGTAAGCTGTGACACAGGGAAACTATGACTTGTTCTTGGCATGCTGTTGACAAAGCAAAAGCCAGGAATGAGATTCAAAGCTTCAGATTTCTTGTCTTCTAACATTAAACTGCAATCTGGTTTTTTTTTTCTGTTATCCCTGTGCATAAACCTGATGTTTAACTGTCTCTTACAACTGATATGAAAGCAAGAAAAAAAGAACAATAGAAGGAAAGAAAGATAGATAAACAAGCTTACTTAGGTTATTTTAACTATTTCATATTTCTTCTCACTTTTATGACTTTATTTGTAGTCCAAAGGGATATTAAAGAGTAATATTTTATAGAGAATTAAAGAGAATATTTTATACTCTGAGGGCAATAAGAACTATAATACAACAGCAGTTTTTGGTGGCATGATGGCTAAGTAGAGATAACTGTAAGCTCTATTATAACATCTCTGATTAGTTATAGTAAAATGTATGACTGATACATGCAGTAGCTAGCATGAAATACCTGTGCTTTTAATTAAAGATGCATATTTAATGAGATAAAATCTGCCTCATTTTTAAGAAACAGGGCTTGGGAAGAAGAAACTTGCAGTCCAGCAGAAGGGCACCTTCTACTTCAGGCTGGGGGGAATATTCCTGCAATCCCTTTCCCTACCATGGAGCATTGCTGCCATTGAGATTTTCGTGACAATCTGTCAGCAGGAAGCCCGGAGTGATCACAGTTCCCAGGACAGCCTGCTGCCATGAAAAGAAAGAATGGCAGTAAGATGCAGAAATTCCCCATATATTAAGGGAAGTTTCAGTATTCCATGAAGTGTAAATGTTCCCTCAGGATCTAACTTTCAGATGTGCTCCCATGCCTCTTTCTGAACAGTTTTGCTCCTAATCTCTGATCTTTGGAAATTAATGCCAATTTATGTTGACATTGTTTTTAACACAAGCCAAATGAAAGCAAAATGCAAATTCAGGTGTTTGTTTACAACATGCAAAGTGGGTAACAGCAAATGTTTACATACAGTGATGAAAGAAGATCATACTTCACAACACTTATTTTAGGATCAGGTATCTCTTGCTCCAGTATTTGGCCAACCTGCTGAATTCCTGACTCACACTCTATTTTCCAGTGCGTTTCCCATTTCTTGTTACATTTCTTGGAAGAGATTAGCTGAAGTAGCCAACTCTTTCATAGACTCCTTTTTGTTTCCTTCAAACTTGAGGCAGTTAGATTGATGTAGTCTCCTCAAAACTTTTTCCTTCCTTAGGCATCTAGAAGTAGTTCTGGCACTTTGCGCACCTAACTGTGGGTAGTCATCTTCTCTCTAGAGGTGTAAGTGTGGAAGACTAGGTGCCATTTACTGTACTCAGCTATTAATGATTCCTTGACTCTGTGCACAGCACAATTTCCTTCTGTATATGTTTCAGTATGAAGTACCTCTGTTCACTGAGCCACAGTTCACATAACCTTGTAAACTAAGTTGATACAAAATACTGACTATAAATATATAAATGGAGTGAATTTTATGAATGAAGCTTGTTACTGACTTATGACAAGACAACTTTGGGCTGAAAATCCAACTGTGTTGAAAAATATCCAAAACCTACTTTTAAGACCTACTTCATCGGACACTGTAAACACACAGATCTGTTTATAAGCTTTTGTCATTTGAGTAGATTTTAATATTAGGGACAGAATTTTGCCCATATTTTTAATTTCAGCTATAGTACCATGCTATTCTCTAAAATATATTCTAAATTATTAATTTATTTCACTATTGATTTGACTATAGTATGTGAAATTCAGGAAAAAGAAAAGAGCAACAGAATAGGATTTGCACAGATAAAGGCAGGTCAGATTACATTACAAACTGTTCTGAGAAATTTTTCAAGCACATTAAAAGGCTTATTATGTAGTACCATAGAAGACCTAGTGAACTGAAACCTGACCATAAGATATCTGATAACTCAAAAACAAGTGTGCTAGTGCATGCTTTTTAAAGGTTCTGTAGTAATTCTTCAATTTTTAACTTGTCCTTCAACTTCTATAAGACCCTCTATCAGAATGTTCTAGATTCATAAACGTTTTTTTTCTCGAGTATTCACTGGCACAAATCCAAAATGATAATTTCTTTAAAATAATTTCATTGCTGCTATACAAAATACAGCATACATAGGAATATTTTACCTGTCTATAAGTAGGCAGTCTGTTGCCAAAGAGACGTTGAACATCCTATCATAACGCTACATACTGTATACAATTAAAATACAAATTCATGTGAGAATGATAACATTAATCTAATTGTGCTAAGGAAGTATAAAAATGATGAAAAGCTTTTTTAGACAGTAATAAATGTGCATATTTCACCTAATATAATTAATTGCAAAGCTGAACTGGATATGCATAAAATCCTTAGAATATGATTTGCTATTTTACTTTTTGTGCTATAATACTACATTTCAAGCATTAAACACAATTCCAGACAAAAAAACCCCTTTGTATTTAGTATCACTTCAGTCTGAAGTAAGTCTTATTTATTCAGACTGAATAAATAAGCATGTTTTCATAAACTACTTTGCAACTGAAACATTCCTTGGTGTCCCAAGACAGTACAAAAATGCACATAACTAAAGTAGTGATCAAGAAGTGAGAAGCCAGAAGGAAATGACACATTCTCTAATGCTTTTTACCTGCTGCAGATGTCAATGTTATCATCGGCAGGCTCAGATGCCTGACTAGATGCAAGTGATGGGCCCTGAATCAATACAGTGCCATATACTTTACAAAGAGATTGCAATTACTGACTTGGAAAGCACTCTAGCAAAATTTCAATATTAGGTCAATATACTAAATGCCTCTATTTTGATCCATGTTGTGTTAGCTCAAATGAAGAAATATATTTTAAGCTGCTTCTTCAGACAAGTCACTAAGTATATGCAGAGATTATTATTATAAAAAGATGCACAAATGCAGGAAGTGCAACAGTGCACACCAAAAATGATCTTTTATATTTATAAAAATTTTTAAAAATTCAAAACCTTTTCAATGAAGCAAATGTTACTTTTTAAATTATATTTTCACACTTCTTTGTTATATCTAGGCGAACTTTTACAATTTCATTTATTTTTTACAAGGGAGGGCAGGTTGTACATAAACACCGACTCTTCAAAATTACAGTATACATATTATATATATAAAAGGATATATATAGAGACACGCATATAGTATGTACACATATAAAAATATGTAACTATTACAAACACATATTCTTTGAAAAGAAATGTAGTAGCTATAATAGTAACTGCAGGAGAAAAAGCCAACTATTTGGGGTTAATGGTATTTTGAATGGAAAACTCCAGTGTGATTAAAATAATTCTTCTGTTGACATACACTTAAATATTCTGTACATTATTAAGAGTAATTTCTCTCTCTTTTAAAAATGCTTATTTTTCCTTATCACTGTTTCAATATGAGGGGAGTACAGGATTCAGCATTTTTTTTTAGTATGAAATTCAGCCAGTTTCCAAGCTTAAATACCAAGCAGACCCTTAGCCAGTTTGCCTTGTGTCACAGCCCTAGTCAATGGTGCTCTGCCAGCTTCACCAGCTGAGAATCTGCATTGAACTCAAATGTGGTTTTGCTGAATGAAAACAAGGCTCAAATCTGTGCCATTTCCTGCTAAACTATCCTGAATGAATAGTGCCACCTGCTGAAGCCCCAACTCAACGAATACTGCACTGTAAACATAAGTTTTGAATGCAGTTACCCTAAGTGCTTTACTGATTTAAGGCCAGAATTGCAATCATCATTCCCCGAAGCACTCTCATGTTCCAAAGAAGCTTCCCTTCCAAGTGACGGTTTTGCTGTTCCCTCTTAGCTTCATAGCAAGATAGCTGCCTCACAGACTAGTAGTGAAAAAAGAAAATCCAACCTAGTTCCTGTTATGTGATTTCTTCTTTGGGCAAAACCATTGTAGATATCTGCAATTCATGTATGCCTATGTCGCCAATATACAACTTCAGCTGTCATAAAACATTCAGATATCAGATATATCAGAAGAAAACTATTAATTGCCATTTCAGCAAGGTGGTCTGAGTAACAACAGACATTTGCATGCAGTATCAGTCTCTAATGCACTTTTAAAATGCCTTCTGTGTCTATGAATCTCATTTCTAAATAAATTAGGAGGAAGCTGTTTTGGGCAAGAATAGATCTATTTCCCAGTTTAATCAGATTCTTTGGCCATTTACACATGCATGTAGTAATTTGCTATTGGTTTTGGTCATTTTGAAAGAATAGATGGACATTTATGAAGATGAGGAAGGAACTTCCTTCTCCTCCTTTCAGCATGCTGCCAAGTGAAGGCTATACTTGCTGAAAATGAGACTTCTGTCATCACCTCCCTGCTGACGCACATTGAATCTTAGCTATTTATAAAGCAAAATTGTTCTGTGGAAATTACTTGAGGAAAGTTTGGGCTTGATGGCCATATGACGGATAAATGTACAAAAGATAGCTTCCCTTGTTTGTAGCCACAAATCTGAGTGCAAATTGAAATCTAACTATTTGCATCTCTAAATAGTCATTAGGAAAACATTAGATACCCAACATCTTCCTGCATATGTATTTCAATTCTTCCCAGAAAACTCAGAACTATGTTTAAAAAAACTCTACAGAAAGAGTGTTGAGGAAGAATAAATATAGATTAAATATTTGAAATGTCTGGCTAAATTGATTTCTCTCACTCAATCTTTAGAACTCATAACAAATACAAAATACCATCATCAAGTCTATTCATGTTATTGAAGTTTGGAAAATTCATAGATAAACACGGGGTTTTGACAGGGCAACAACCATTGCTCTAGTGAAATTTCATAAAATGAAATTAATTTAGCTTGTTTACTGTGTGAATATATATGGACCCACCAGGACAATGTTGGTGTTAAAGAGCAGAAAACTACAAGTGTCAATCAAAGAAACAGAGCAAAAAAGATGTCAGCAAGGCTTTGAAATGCAAAGGTCTTAACTGCGGGAATTATTGTGAAATTTCTCAGCAAAAGCACGACCAGATCCACAAAAAGACTCATGGATACAACTATTGCATTAAGCTTCTGAAGAACTGCTGAACCAGGAATTCAATGTTCGCTTGTTATTTGTGCCCTGCAATTCTCTTGAAAAAATGTTTTGTGGACTGCAGAATAAAGAATTTGATTAAAAAAAAAGTGGTAGGTAAACTTCAGAAGAGCTGTACTTTTTCAAGAATGCAATACCCATGAAACAATTAAAAACAAAAATGTCTGCAGTTTATTAGGAGACAGTAGAGCTCTGGAATTTTACACACCAGTGTAAACCCAAGCATTTAATAATAGCAAGAAACCTCCTATTTCCAGCAGCAGCATTATGAACTCTATGAACAAAAGGTAACATTTTAATCAGTGAAGGGGTAACTTACAAAAAGATATGTAGTTCTACTTGTGAGATATAGAATGAAAGGATAAAAATAATAAACAATGGATGGATGAATGGATGGAGATATCCACGCAAAAAGATTATCTCAATCATAAATTTTCTTTAAAAAGTTTAGCTTTATATATTACTGCCAGAAATTTTATAGCATAAAAGCATAAGGTGAAAAAGATAATGAAAAAAACTTTTTTGCCTGAAACAGTGCCTGCCCTCTAACTTGTTGAAGAGTTACAGATCTCATTCTCATGCTAACAAAATGATGATTTAAAAACAGAAAATGCTTTTTATAAAAGTGCATTTCACATATTCACGTGTGTTCTTTTCCATCTGTGTGGTGTATTTGCACCACCATTCAGTGTTTACAGCATCATTAAAAAAAATCTAGTGAGAACTATTATGTTTAATCAACGGACAATTAATTTCTCCTCCACCCAAAACTCCCCTTGACAAACCCAAACTCAAAACCTAAAAATTTCTGTAATCAATATATGAGACATTTCAAATAAGAAAATATGAGTAAATCAAATTCTCAACAACAAAAAAGGACAAATAATTTTACAAATGTGTATTTGTAAAAACAATCTCGCTAAGAGCATTTGTGAAAACAAACAAAATGTTACCCACTGAGAAATACTTCCCCAGAGCTAATGAGGTAATTTTTTGCATTTTGACTTTGTACTTCCGTGACTTACTACCATGTCTGAATTGACTGTGGAGAAACATCAGCAGCCGGTTTATACTTCCAACTAACATGTTTACTGTGATGTTGGTTTGTACACAGCATTCAGAAACACAGAACGCAATAGACTAGCTAAGAGAAGGTGTCAAACTCCATGAGAACATCTGCTCTCCTGTATCGTATTTGTCAGAGCATGTACCCTTATTGAATGTAAGACCATTATTGAAAATTACATTGGTTTTGGTCTTGACAATTGTCAACTGTATGTTGAGTCAATGGCCCAGAAATGATACATAATTATGCCGCTCAGCAAGGACTTGCAAAAAAGGCTAAATTGAGAAAAGAATAGCATGTTAAACACATATGAGTTGGACACAATCCATTTTTGTTGTTCTCACAACTTGTAACATTAATTTTGTATTTTATTAAATATTTACCACATAGGGAGGGATGAAATTACTGGAAAGAAAGTAGTATGCTTAAGAAAATACAAACCACAAAAAGAAATTGAAAAGACAAAGCCGTCAGTCCACAACAGTCATCTAAAGTTCTATTAAACGAAAGTACCTATATCTCCATACTTCCTCAGCCAAGAAATAAATGTTTCGTAAACTTGAAATGTTCATGTGCCTCTGAGAATGAGCTCTGTAGTATTTGTATCTAGTTTAAACAGTTTGCATAGTGTCACACACGAACCATCCAGATTTGTAAGTATATTGCTACTGTACACAAACAATTTTGTAGGCAAAGACAAAAAATATGAACTGTGCTTTTTCACATAAGACAGTAAGATAATTTATTGAACTACCTACACTGGGAAAAAAAAAACATTCAAGAGAGAAGTTCAGGAATCTGAGAGATTAATTCATAAGAGTATTAAGAGCTGGCATGATGGATATTGACAAGATATAATTATCAGTCTTGGTAATAAAGTTTGACATACTGATAAAACCTGCTGATTCATATTTCAATTCAAAACTAATGGATCTGATAAAGCATCTGATAATGTCTGTATAGAGTGGAATGGATATGAGGATGATAGGAATCATCCTCATGTGTTTAATGTATTTGAAATTTCATTATCAGAGATACTAAAATAGCTCATACACAATCAAGACGGATTCTAATTCTGCTCACAAACAGAATGTTTCTGGACATAGATCATCTAAACACAATTATTAGTTTCTTATATCCTATCAATGTGTACATATTTCCAATTTTTTTTTTTTTGTAACAAACAACTTTTTCAAGCTCTAAAATGCATCACATTATTCCAGGGATGATTTGAAATCTTTCTTGAATATTTTAGTTATTGTCTCTTGAGTTTTACACCACCTCTTTCCAGTTTCATAAAATCTTCAGTTACCCATTACAGAATATCGGTGGGATAATGCAGTTGCCATGGTTCCTGTGCGAAGTAGGGAGCCTGCCCCTTGCTCCACTGTTCAGGCAAATGGCAGAGGTTTCTGCATCTCTCTTCTACACTCCAACAAGATTATACTAACATCCCACTGTATTATACACAAAAATACAAAAGTAAATACATTTTTACTGTTAGTAACATCCAACTAACACTGGATGTGGCTGTCCTAGCAACATATTTGAAGACAAAGTGTGCAAGGCAAACGGGAACCGAAGGTATAAAACTAGAAAAGGTGATGGCATAGGAAAGGTTCGAAGAAACAGCTTGACATGCATTTTGGAAAAAGCATTTCAAGCACAGGGAGAATCTGTGCTCTTCACAAACAGAGGAAACCATTATTCTTCTTCAGACTTAAATGTAATTTCAGAAAAACTTGTGGATTTGGAGAATAAGAGCACAGATATCAGGAGTGGGTTGTATAGCTTCAAAGGTTAAGTATAAGATCAGAAATAAAAGCAAAAAGTGAATTTATGGGCAGAATTTCAAACTAGAACAAGCATTTTCCAACTCAAATCCGCATTGCAGGTGACAGACTCTAAGTACAAATGTACTTTCAACGTATAAACTGCATCATTTTAATTCCAGTAACATAAAGACATTTCAACTACTTTAAAAAACAGGTAGATTAAGAATCTTGATATGAATTTCAGCAACATAAAATGTGTTTCTTCAGCAAAACATGTACATTTGTTTCCTGCCTTAGTTTTCAGCCTAGCTCTCATCATCTGTATAAACAATATAATTACATACACAATATAATTGCTTAGATTAATTTGAGTTCTCTAATCACATCTAGCTATATAGTATTATTCTTTTTTGCTAAATATGAAAGAAATATCAGATTCTATGCAAAAATGTAGCCAAGTTTGTCAGAAAGCTGTTTTCCTGCATCATTTTCAATTGCCAGTAGCAGTATGACACCAATTATGTATTACTTAGATCATTATTTTTAGAACAGTCTTTCATGTTGACATGTAGCTTTCTTTCTCAAGATATGACACACCTAAGAGTATGCTGATGTGTACATCATTAACACATTAGTCTCACAAGCTTTTCTGTTGATCCTCAATGGATTACATTGCAACACAAATGTACTTACTCTGGAATCGCATAATGAATTTCTGTAAAATTTGTTTTAGCACTCTCTTGGACTCTAGATAAGATAAGGCTACAAAGTAGATTTTTCTGAACCTGGTTGTATATCTTAATGGGCAGCAAAAATAGATTACTTTTAACAAATTTAAAATTTTCTATAGCAAGTTAGGAAAATTATAATTTTTAGTGGTACAACCGCTCTCTTTACAAGCTTCCTCCATGAAAGAGAATTTAATAAAAACAGTTACACTCCTGTATGTTAAAAATGTTATATATGTGTTATATATGTGCTCTTTCAGAGATGACGGGAAGACTTACTTTATTTACCAAATTCTTGTGCTATAAGCCCCGTGGGAGTAACAGGTTCTTCATTTTATTATGCATGATTTCCCACAGTGTAACATCAAGGCTAAAATAAACTGTTGGGCATAAACTGAAATCAAATTCATTTTCTTAAAATCATGATTATAGTATCTGAGTTTAAAACAGTCTTCCTTATTTCCTTCATTGTGAATTTCTAGCTGCTCCCAGGGTAGGCACTTGCATGCCTGTGTCGGTGAGGTTGATCAGGAGGCTGATCCAGCCAAGAAAATTTCTTTGTTGCTGTTTAAGGTTAATTTTCAGCCTAATCAGATAATTGACCATATGACCCCATGGATAAGCTGCCAACAAAATAGCAGCATAGAAGTATGAATCTGGGAGGTCACAAGGGAAAATTAGATCAGTGCTTTAAGAGGCTTTCTTTTTTTGAGACTGCACTTAGATGACAGCCAGATCCAGAAATGCCTCGAAGTTGATCTCTGTGGTCATGCCCCATGCAGTCACAAATCAATATAGTAGGATAAGCAAGGATACCTAATAGCAGTAAAGGAAGGAAGAGAAAGACAGCTGAAAGGAGTGGTGTGTACAGATCTCTAGAAACCTGGGTTGACAGTAACCTCAAAAGGGATGCTGAGGACCTGGGGACGAATGAGGTGGTTAAGAGATGTAGAAAGGGAAGAAAGGGAACTGGGGAAGTGGAGAGAGGACTCCAGAACAATGGGGCTTAAGGGAGATCAAGCTGATTACAGTGGGAACTGTAATTGTGATGGGGGTGTGGGACGTTTTGGGGAGACTCCTCTTTTCCCATCCAGCTCCTACTTTTGTTCCGTCATGCCTTGTCTACTCCCTCCTAGTACTCACAAACCCACACTGCTTCAGCTTCCCACTCTCTTCCCTTCCACACTCAGTATGCCCCTACTGCCAGGCTTCTGCTTCAGGCACATCTGCAAACTGCAAAAGGGCAGAGCTTGGCTAGAAAATTGGACTAAATGACCTGGCGCGAAGGACAATCCAATCCTGCCACTGGAGGTGGACCTGGAGGCAGGAAACAGTGATTGCCTTTCTCAAAGAAAGCAGAGATCTCTGTAAGTAGAAGACCCGTCCCTGGACTGGCCAGTTTTTTCTCCTCTCCCTAGGCAGCTGCACATTTTTTCTGTAACTAATAATGGCTTATTGAGTTTTCTATCTGCCCCTATGCATGGTAAAAATAAAACTCCAACAAGTAAGATACCTATTCCCACCAAATACAAATTGCGTGCAATATTTTAACTTAACTGGTATTTGGACTCAGGGACACAGCAGATGTTTCATCTTCTTTTTTATTCTTAAAGGTTCATAACCTACCATTGCAAACAGTAGGCATTACAGTACGGTCTCATTCTCATTCATTAATTCTTCTCCAAAGATCCTAATAAAATATACACTGGATCTGTATTTAGAACCACAGGAAAGACCTACCAGCCAAAGGGATTTGTAATAACATCAGTAGGTTGCTGTGAGGTATCTATATGATTTGCAATGATTTTAAGGTTATCTAATGATAAACATAATATTTATTTGTGATAAATACTAATAAAACTTATTACTAGTGGGTTGTTTAAATAAAGATGACTTGTGATTTTCTTTATCAGAGCAATGAGCTGCCAGGAGTTTTGAAGGATATATTCAACTAGTAACTAGGCTTACACTACGTTCATAAAACTATAAAAGGATTAACATGGTGTTAACTCTACAGTAATAATGGCCAGGTGATAGATTCTATTTACAATAACCTTTTGATCATCTCCCTGAGTCTTTGCCTTTTATTACATCTGCACACTCCTAGCATCTTTCACAAGTCTTAAAAAGAGGTATTCATTTAACTTCCGCTAGAAGGGCTGCATGTCAAGTTCGCTATTATCAAGTGTGCCATTTTCACACTACAGCAGGACAGGAGTGGTTTTATGGTATCTATCAAATATGATTTTTTTAATCTTTCAACTCTCCGTCATTTAAGAGATTGTTTTTTCCACTGAGTTGTAGGCCCAGTGACTGTTTTTTCACACACAGAGTTAAAAAGTATGATTCATGTTCACTGGGTTAAACTTTTTTCACTGGAAAAATGGTTTTGATGAACACAGACTTGGTGAATCTTGGTGAATATGAGACATTTTTATCCCACCTACTCTCCTATTGCAATTTGCTACTCTACTCTCAAATACCTATGGATAAAACCGATGCACCAACACACCAGTTGTCTCTACCATAATCTAAAAGGATTTTTAAGTGAAATTTACAGTTCCTAAATATATGAACACCTTCTTCAGCTATATAAGCCTAGCTATGTACTAGCTAAGTTTCAGGAACACAAGCTTTTAATAAAGGAACACCAAACCTTGGAGTACCAATGGAGTAGACAATTGCAAAAGACAAACCTGAAACCACTTCAGCAAAATATACTCTCAGAGCTTATCAAATATGAGTATAAATATGCATGTCTGGGTTCTTGCTTCCCCTTATATCCTTTCATTATCTTCCATAACTGCTGGCACAGAGGGAGGGTACTATATACATGTTTTACCAAACAAAGCTATAAAAACGTGCACCAGGCCTGCATGGCGGGCTGACCCATCTTTGAAATACTCTCCTTAATTGTTTCTGTTGCTACTAGTAGTGGAGGACTTGCCTGTACTGTAACACTGTCTGTAATAACAGCTGGAATCTTCTGTTAGATCTGCCCTTAGCAATTTCCACTGTTAAAACTGAAGTTTTAGAGAATATCAGTTATGTTCCATATGTTATTAAAGGTTTAGGATCATAAGATTATTTCTGTTCATCTACAAGCTGTAGGAATAAGAAGCATCTTTGGACAGACTGACTTGAATGAAAAAAAGAAAAAGATCAAAAGCTTACGCTTTACCTATGTCTGTGAAACAACATATTGAAGTGTTCTGTGATTTCTTCATTTCTAGATACAAAACTGAGAAGGAAAAGACATTCTATTAAAACCATTTCACTGAATGTTGTATTACTGTTTACATAAAAAATAATGGTGCAACCATATACCTAAAAGAATGATGCAGTTCCAAGGAATTTTGATCATGAGAATTTGTGTAGATGAAATATATTATCTCAACTTTGTTCAGACAAAACTCAAAGATACTTCTGTAGCATCCATCAAAGCACTATCTGAGTGAAACTCCACAAGTACGTAATTTGATACTTATTTTCTTATATTCTCTTTGCCAGCTACATTATCTGAGCCAGAGATCCATCTATCTTCAAAAAACAGATGCTTTCAAATGGCTGTTACTTTTTAAGTACAAAAAACTTGGCTGTTGTAGGCTGTATGCATCTTCAACTCAGCTTGGTCCCGACGAGGCATTTGTACCATCTTCGGTGAGTAGAGCCTTTTCCCACAGTAATGTGACTATCTGAGAAAGCAGATGGTGCTCAAGAAAATACTTTTCAGTAAAAAAAAAAGGGAAAATCCTAACTGTTGAGCTAGACAAGTTTCTTACTTGGTTGAGAGCCGAGTTTTATCTCAGAGTATGTAGGCAAATATATTGACAGAAGTAGAAGCTCAAGGAGGAGAGAACCAGAAACTTCTCTGCATGTTCTCTTTTACAGACAAAAGAATTCTTAAGTGACTAAGTTTGATCTTTCCTTAAGGTTATCCGAACATCTGCTCTCACTGTAACAAAATAACAACTTGAGTATCATGCCATTGTTCGGCAGGTTTCTATTTCCATTTATTCTACAAGGGGAGGGGAGGGGGAATGAGTTCTGATTTTTATGATTTTACTTGATACTGGAGGGCTTGGGTCTATTTTCCTTGAGAGAAGTGGTACCTGCCTGCACCTTCTGTTTCTCTTCCAGCAGCATAAGCTGTACTTATGCTGCAAAACCAGCAAAATTCTTATTCTGGAAAACCAGGGTAAGTATCTTAGTTTTTTATTTTGCAACTATAGGGGAAAATCTCCAGTTCTGGAGTGAGTGCCTATTATTTGACAAAATTGTATTTTCTAGGACAAGACAGAAAAAATGCGCCTGTAACTTATCAATCCTGGCAGCAGTTCTGCAACATTTATACAATAACAGCAACATTTAAAGACTGAATATGGCCTCTATTTCTTCCAGATTAGAACTTCCCTATTTTTATTTAAGTACAAATTTATTTCTGCAATTATAGCCATTTCCAAATTAATCCATAGCATTCATTTTACTATCCTAAAATATATAAATATTTTGTTTTCAGCTTACACTGTTGTGCCTAGACAGTGAAGTTTATCTGTGTGATCACTACTGTTTTTAACTCTTTCCTATACTTCAGCATAAGAAAGTGAATGACATCTGTTGTACTGAATTTCTTATTAAAAACTGCTTTATGAACATTTGTTCAGTCTAACTCTCTAATATATATAAAATATAGAATTAAAAAATATGTATTCAGTGTAACAGATCTTTTTACTGGATCCATGCTGAAACAGGTATCTACTAAAATCCTTTCCTACTCGCAACTCATTACCATCCATGCCATAAAAATGTGATGTACAATTTAAGGTTCAAGTTGTGTCCTATATGATGTTCTGTACCAGAATTCTGTTAAAGTTTTTTTTTCTATTTATAATGACTGAAATTTGTTCTATGCAACCAGCATGTTTGAATGCAAATATTACTATTATAAAGTATATACTTATATGGCTAATTTTAAAGAAAAGCATACAGAAATTTAAGCATGTTTGTTACAGTAAAGATACAATGTAAGCTGCACCAATAGCATTAGTGTACTTTATAAGAGAGTCCTATCACATAGCTTTTGACATATTTAAGCTATATGAAGAAAATAATACTAATTCTCCCTTTCCACATTCTTTCTTGTTTAATGTCCAGCCTGACTTAATTAGCTAATACAATAAGTATTCTAACTTCACTTTCAGCAATGGTGTAAACCTGTAGTAATTTCACTTATTTCAGTGGATTCACTCCAAATTTGTCATTATTTATTGTGAAAGCAAAATCTGAACAATTATCCCTGTAGCTGTGTTAACACATTCAGAAAGAACAGCAAAGCCCAGGCTGATGTTCACACTAAAGCTACTCTTTTAATAACTGTTTTCATAGCTGCAAGAAAAACAATAAAATCTCAAACCCTCCTCTAACTAAACAAGCACGCACAAGTGTAGGACTTTTTGAGCCCCCATTAGCTGAGGCTTCTGCTTCTTTGAAGTATTCTCCACTTATGTATTCTCTTTTAATACGCAATAAAAATATGGTGTTGGGAAAAGTTCAGAGATGGACAAGGAGAACAAATGCAAGTAGGAAACCCTTAGATATGATGGAGATTTAACTTCAGTTACAGGAAGAAAAGGAGTATATTTCACTGGTAGAAACAGGATGTAGGCAGGAAAAAAAATTCATCAAACTGAGCTCTGCGCAATTTTGCGAGTCTGAATTCTGAGTCTCCTCCAGTCTTGTGGATATGCATACTCCACTGCAGAGTCTACTTCTCTCAAACAAACTTAAATCAAAATGAAGTATAACAAGTAAGTAACAACAGGAGGACTTGATAGTACTAGATCATTAAAAATACTACCTTACACATGGACATTTACTGGTTTTAGATCAGGGACCATTACTGATGTATAAGTATCTCCATAGAAATGCACTAATGGAAACTTAAGCTGACAGTAAATCTGTTTAGCTGAGTGCAACTTCATATATATAATCTGTTAGGGTTGGATGCAAACTCGCTGCATTAATCTATTGTTAGATTATACGAGAAGTACATCCTTAGCCTCTAGGTTTTACTACTGTGGCTGTACCCAGACCTGAGTTACTAACATTGGTGGTATTATAGCAACACGTGTAGACAAGATAATTTATGTTTCTACTAGCTCTGAGTAATTTCCCTATTCTTAATTTTCTAAGTTTAACCAAGAAATAACAGCAATGACAGCTTAGACTCAGAACTTCTACTGGAGCACTAGGTTTCATAACTGCACATGGAAAGAAGTGAGTCCTGTTTGATGTGTCAACTGAGTTTTTCTTAATACATGCATAATAATTGGATTAGCTGACCTTAAAATAAATAGCCAGAAAACTAACATCATCGTGGATTTCATATATGATTCATATTTCCAAGACATCTATGAAATAAATCAACAAAACATTGTAATTTTATCTTTTTGATGGTGTTAAAATATTTTTTCTTGCACAGACGAAACATAAGATCCCATCTGATTCTATGAAAAACCTTCTGGCTTGAATAAAAAGTATTTGATATCTGTTACCATTCATACCTGAACATGAGCCAGCAGTGTACTCAGGTGGCCAAGAGGGCCAATGGCATCCTGGCTTGTATCAGGAATAGTGTGGCCAGCAGGAGCAGGGAGGTGATAGTGCCCCTGTACTCGGCACTGGTGAGGCCGCACCTCGAGTACTGTGTTCAGTGTTGGGCCCCTCACTACAAGAAGGACATCGAGGTGCTGGAGCGTGTCCAAAGAAGGGCAGCGAAGTTGGTGAAGGGTCTAGAGCACAAGTCCTGTGAGGAGTGGCTGAGGGAGCTGGGGTTATTTAGTTTGGAGAGGAGGAGACTGAGGGGAGACCTTATTGCTCTCTACAACTACCTGAAAGGAGGTTGTAGCGAGGTGGGGGTCGGTCTCTTCTCCCTAGTAACAAGCGATAGGACGAGAGGAAATGGCCTCAAGCTGTGCCAGGGGAAGTTTAGGTTGGATACTAGGAAGAACTTCTTCACTGAAAGGGTGGTCAGGCATTGGAACAGGCTGCCCAGGGAAGTGGTTGAGTCTCCCTCCCTGGAGGTATATAAAAGATGGGTAGACGTGGTGCTTGAGGACATGGTTTAGTGGTGGACTTGGCAGTGATAGGTTAATGGTTGGACTCAATGATCTTAAGGGTCTTTTCCAACTTAAACGATTCTATGATTCTATGATTCTATAATATTGAAGATAGTGGCAACTGTTTCTATCAAACACATACTAACTTCATACAAAAGAATTGTGTACGCTATAGTTTCCTTTTGGCAGGTACTCATAAATCCCATTATTATAAAGTAAACTGTATGTCACTAACTTGTAGATCCAGTTTTAAAAGCACTGTTTTAATTCCATTTAGACATTCATACATACATGGTTTACAGAGGATTAAATATTTTAATTTTCCACATTGGGAAACCAAGGCAGAGAGAGATTAAGATTAGTGTTTGCTAAAACTGTTGAATTGCCTTCGATATTCATACAAAACTGCTTCTCATCTTCATGTGCTGTGCCATTGACAGAACCAAAACCAGAATTCAGCTGTTTATTTTCAATCTGAGCTTTCTTCGTTCCATAGGTTTGTCCTTCCTTAGTGACAATGTGGTCTTTTCTTCCTTTTCAGTAAGAAAATACTGCCACCCTCCCACATTATAATCAGAGAATTCAGAAGCGTTTTCCTAAATACTGGCTGCCACTGGGTTGATAAAATCCAGTCGAAATTTCAGACAGACTACTAAATCAGACCTACACTACAGAATTCTGTAAACTGGCTAGCTCACATTTTCTGAGTATCCTTGACAGGCAGGAGACTGAAATCTCTAAGGAATCCACTACTATATTTCTGTGCCCCTTCCATTTACATTCACTGAAGATTTTCAGACCCAAACTGTAGTCATTGCAGACACATGTGGAACATGGACAGTGGACAAATGACTATGTTCTTACTCCTGACTGACTCAAGATTTTATTCTCACTCTCGATATTTACAGTAAAGTACAGCAAAGGACTTATTTTTGCTGTGACAGAAACTTATGGTAATACTTAACATTGTAAAGAATCTTAGTATTGGCATTGACACAAAGTTAATCCACAGGATAAAACTCTATAACCATCATCTGCTGTTTATTTAAATCTGATCTGACAATCTGGACTCATACAGTTGACAAAACACTTCACCTTAGCAAGTCCCTAATGCCTCAGCAATAAAAATATGGTAGCATTACACATTTTTAACACATTACAAATATATCATATTGTCAGATGAAGTCTTTAAAGTATCTTGAGATGTAATATTGAGGTTCACAGTTCTCAAATTATTTCCTGCGAGATTCCACTTGTTCAGTGAAGATTCTATGTTTTGGTAATAAACACTGCAGGCTTTTGTTTAGTATGTGCTATCATATACCGAAGAAAAATAGTCCCTAATTTGCTTTTCTTACTTAGAATGAATGTTAAAGAAGACAGTAGAGTGCCATATGTCTCTGCGTAAATACAAAATGTCCATTGAACAGTGTCCTGTGCAGGACAAGTATCACAGAATCACAGAATGGCTGGGCTTGGAAGGGATCTCTGAAGATCATCTAGTCCAACCCCCCTGCTAAAGCAGGTTCACCTAGAGCAGGCTGCACAGGATCACGTCCAGGCGGGTTTTGAGTATCTCCAGACAAGGAGACTCTACAGCCTCTCTGGGCAGCCTGTTCCAGTGCTCTGTCACCCTCAAAGTAAAGAAGTTTTTCCTCATATTCGGATGGAACGTCCTGTGTTTCAGTTTGTGCCTTTTGCCCTTTATCCTGTCGCTGGGCACCACTGAAAAGAGTCTGGCCCCATCCTCCAACACACACCCTTAAGATATTTGTAAGTGTTGATAAGATCCCCTCTCAGTCTCCTCCAGGCTAAACAGACCCAGTTTTCTCAGCCTTTCCTCATAAGACACATGCTCCAGTCCCCTAATCATCTTCGCAGCCCTCCGCTGGACTCTCTCCAGTAGTTCCTTGTCTTTCTTGAACTGGGGAGCCCAGAACTGGACACAGTACTCCAGATGTGGCCTCACCAGGGCAGAGTAGAGGGGGAGGGTAACCTCCCTTGATCTGCTGGCAACACTCTTCCTAATGCACCCCAGGATACCATTGGCCTTCTTGGCCGCAAGGGCATATTGGTGGCTCATGGTTAACTTGTGCACTAGGACTCCCAGGTCCTTCTCCGCAGAGCTGCTTTCCAGCAGGTCAGCCCCTAACCTGTACTGGTGCATGGGGTTATTCCTCCCTAGGTGCAGGACCCTACACTTGCCTTTGTTGAACTCCATTAGGTTCCTCTCCACTCAACTCTCTAGACTGTCCAGGTCTCGCTGAATGGCACCACAGTCTTCTGGGGCATCAGCCACTCCTCCCAGTTTTGTATCATCAGCAAACTTGCTGAAGGTACACTCTGTCCCTTCATCCAGGTCATTGATGAATAAGTTGAGCAAGACTGGACCCAGTACTGAACCTGGGGAACACTGCTAGCTACAGGCCTCCAACTGGACTCCATGCTGCTGATCACAACCCTCTGAGCTCTGCCATTCAGCCAGTTCTCAATGCATCTCACTGTCCTCTCATCTAATCCACACTTCCTGACGTTATCTATGAGGATGTTATGGGAGACTGTCAAAAGCCTTGCTAAGTCAAGGCAGACTACATCCACTGCTCATCAACCCAGCCAGTCACACCATCATAGAATGCTATCAGATTGGACAATTTATGAATCCATGTTGACTACTCCTGATAACCTTCTTTTCCTCCACATGCTTAGAGATCACATCCAGAATGAGCTGTTCCATCATCTGTCCAGGGATAGAGTTGAGGCTGACTAGCCTGTAATGTCCAGGGTCCCACTTCTTGCCCTTGTTGAAGACTGGAGATTGTTGAAGATTGGACTGGCTTTCTTCCAGTCCTCAGGCACCTCTTGTGTTCTCCATGACCTTTCAAAGATGATGGAGAATGGCTTAACTATAACATCTGCCAGCTCCCACAGCACTTGTGGGTGCATCCCATCAGGGCCCATTGATTTGTGGGTGTCCAGTTTGCCTAAATGATCTCTGACCCAATCCTTCTTGACCAGGGGAAAGTCTGTCTTTCTCCAGGCGTTCTCTCCTACCTCCAGGGTCTGGGATTCCTGAGAGCTGGCCTTAGCAGTAAAGACAGAAGCAAAGAAGGGATTCGGTAACTCTGCCTTTTCTGTATCCTCCATCACCAGGGCACCCACCTCATTCAGCAGTGGGCCCACATTTTCCCTAGTCTTCCTTTTGCTACTGATGTACTTGAAGAACCCTTTCTTGTTGTCCTTGACATCCCTTGCCAGATTTAATTCCAAGTGGACCTTAGCCTTTCTCACTGCATCCCTGCATACTCTGACAACATTCCCATATTCCTCCCAAGTGGCCTGTCCCTTTTTCCACATTCTGTAAACTTCGTTCTTCCATTTGTTTTGCCAGAAGCTCCTTGCTCATCCATGCAGGTCTCCTGCCCTCTTTGCTTGATTTCCTACTCATATGGATGCATCGATCTTGAGTTTGGAGGAAGAGATGCTTGAATATTAACCAGCTCTTTTGGACCACCCTACCTTCTAGAGCCCTAACCCATGGGATTCCTCCAAGTAGGTCCTTGAAGAGGCCAAAGTTAGCTCTCTTGAAGTCCAGGGTTGTAATCCTGCTTACTGCCCTGCTTTCTCCACGCAGGATCCTGAACTCTATCATCTCATGGTCACTGCAGCCAAGGCTGCCCCCAGCCTTCACATTCCCAACCAGTCCTTCTTGGTTAGTACAAAGTCCAGCAGCACACCTCTTCTCGTTGTCCCCTCCACCACCTGTGTCAAAAAGTTATCATCAATGCTCTGCAGGAACCTCCTGGACTGTGTGTGCCTAGCTGTGTTGTCTTTCCAGCAGATATCAGAGTGGCTGAAGTCCCCCATGAGAACCAGGGCCTGTGATCATGAGGCTACTTTCAGCTGTCTGTAGAAGGCCTCATCGACTTCCTCTTCCTGATCAGGTGGCCTGTAGTAAACACCCACAACAGTGTCACCCATATTAGCCTGCCCCTTAATTCCTACCCATAAGCTCTCAACTTGTTCGTCATCTACCCCTAGGCAGAGCTCCATACATTCCAGTTGTTCTCTCACATGAAGAGCAACTCCACCACCTCGCCTTGCTGGCCTGTCTTTCCTAAAAGGTACGTAGCCATCCATGACAGCACTCCAGTCATGTGAGCCACCCCACCATGACTCCGTAACTGCAATGAGATCATGGCCCTGCAACAGCACACAGATCTCTAATTCTTCCTGTTTATTCCCCAGTAGTAGTTCATTGTTATTCACTATATGTGTTTCTGTGGTCTTTATGTATTTAAATTACGTTTCCAACTTTCTTTTTTTTTTCTGAATGCTTGACTGTAACAGGCAGAGAGCAATTTGTGATGGAATTATGAAACATCCTTTCATCAATGAAATGTAAAGTATGTTAGTTCTCACACTAATTTACTGAAAGAATGAAGTTGGGCTCTTGCATATACCTGTTTCTGTGTATACACCCATATATCCATAGTTAAAAGTTACTACACACTTTGATACAGGACTTTTGTCCTCTGGAAAGGAATTACCTAAACCAAGTGTTGCCACTAATCTCTAGTGATATATACATAATCTCTTCTGTGTTACACAACTACCTTGTACTGTTAGTATATAACATTCAACTTGCCAAGACAATAAGCTACTAACTTTTTTCCTTCTGATTTTACTATTAATCAAATAACAATCTGCTGAATCCATATCTGCACAATATAGCTACTAGAAGACTCCGTTCAAAAGATTCCTTACAGAGCTCAGTCAAAGTAAACAACGATTCAAACTGGTTTTATCTTATTTCTAAATGCATTTAACAGAATGAGGTGTTCTGCATGCATTTGAAAAAGTGCTCCATCTCTGTAGGGCAGGGCGGGAAAGAAAAAAAAAACTTTTATAAACCTCAAACTTTCTAAGCTTTCAAAAATAAAAGTTAACATTTTAAATAAAAACTCAGACTGTTCTGAGGAAAGTAGATAGCATTATTTAATTTAATAGCTTTATTCTATAAATTAAAAATTCACCTCAATGGCTTCAAATTAAAAAAATTAAATAGTGATTAGCATAGAAATTACGAAAACTGATGACACAGATAATAAAAGTCTTTGACATTGTACTAATACACACATATAGTTATATTTTATCTCTGAGTCATACAGTGTCTGACGATGGCTGTCATGTACAGTAACAGAAATGGTATCCGATGTGTGTCCCTCATATATAGATTATGCATACGATAATCTACAATTCAAGAATAGACTGCAAGGCAGAAAGTTATGACAACATGAACCTTCTCAGTCCATGAAGTTTGCAGGATAATTCAATATACAAGAAGGGACAGGTGTGAATGATTCCTTATTCCTGTTATTCAGTACTGGTATAACTTGCTTAACACCAGCTATAATAATGCCTTACAAATACAAAGTCTGTGCTCCATTAAATTAATTTCATATTTAAAATAGAATAACATTCATAATAATAATACTTTATAAAACTTGGTATAAATTTATTTGTAAAAATATTATTTTGGTCATGCCAAACTTTAAAAAGGAACATAAGCAAGTGATCAACTGGTTCCAAAACCACTCTAATTAGAAACTAAATTTATATCAAGAGCAGAGGATATATAATAAATAGACTGTATAAACTTTTGAAAATTAATCAATGAATAAGGCCCACCAAAAAACATAGATATTGTCTGGAAGCTGAATCTTATTAAAAATGTGAAGAAAAAAAGGCCTCCAGTGGCTCAATTACCAGATTTTTCCAGACACTATTTTGTTTGTTTGAACAGTTCTTTGTTGGAGCTAAGAAGCTGCTTCTGAAATGTGTATATCACAACGAAGAATGACTAAAACTGATTAGAAAAAAGTCATTATAATAATATTTTTAATAAATAATTTTAAAACATTTGTGATATGTACAATTCACTTCTGGTTTCTTTCCCATAAGACCATAAGTCTCCCTGCAAAGTTTTGAAAATCCTAAATACTATAAAAATAGGGTATTAATGTTGTAAGGGATTAAGTGAAGTTTGCAAGCAGGGATAGATACTTAACACATCTTGAACGTGAAACAGAGAAGGGATACAGTGCTATTTACTATTTTACCTCATATAATTTACAAGTAACTGGCAATAAAATACAAAAAAACACCACTGGAAAAATACAGTTGTAGATTAAAAAATTAATTGTTGGTCTTATTTCTTTTAATTAGATTTTTTTTTGTTTTGGTCTCACATAACCACTTTTAATGTTTCAAATTCAAAGAAAAAGAAATATCTTCTAAATAGATTGAAAGTTTCTGGGAAAGGTACATTGGATTTGGTTTATAGAGTCCCACAGCCAGAAACATAATATCAAAACTGGGTAGAGAACAAAATACAAGTTTAAGAAAAGATCTGTAGGGAATAAGTGATAAAATCAGCAGGGAATCACTAGTGCTCCAAACAATAGTCTAAGCAGCCGGTTAGTGATCACTGAAATACAAGCAAAGTGCTAAAAAGCAGCAGGGAAATAGGAAACAGCAGTGGGAGACAATGCAAGTTTCCAGGGGGTCCACTGAGAAGTTAATTGAAGCAACAAGCTGAGAGACATGTAAGGCGGATTGCATCAACATGGAAAAGAAAACAAGCAGCCAAGCAGCCACTGAAACAACCAAGGAAAAAAAAAATGTGATGTCACTAAGAAAAACCAAAACCAAAACCAAAACCAACCAAATAACAGGAGGTTGCCAGAAAACACTCTATTGCAAAATGACAAAGGGTCAATACCCTGAAACCAGCTGAAGCAATAGTTTAAAACATTTGAGACCAGACTTCATTTGAGACTTAAAATCGCTTCTCCTGTGCAGGGTTAATATGTTAGATCCAAGCACTATGGAAATACCTTTTTTGGCATATATTGCTTCAGTTCTTATTTTGTACTGTGGTACTTTAGTTTTTTTGGTTTGTTGTAAGACGTTTTCAGAAGTCTTATAAATAAGGCTTAAGTAATTCCCGTATTTGCTAGCATGAGAGACAACAGTACAGCACGGGGAGACCTTTACTCTTCTGGAACCAGGAAGAAAGAAGGGACATGGCTCTGTTTCCTCTGGAGAACAAGCAGGCTCGGCATAAGTAACAACTAAGATCCCTAAAGGTGTACTAATGATAGTGTAGTACTCTGAATGCTTTCTCATATTTTTTCCTAGCATGTAATTTGAGCTGTGTCTAATTGAAGTCACCATTTTACTATTGTTTTACCATTTTACTTCAAGGGAAACTAATTGTCTCAAGATTCTTCACATAAAAACTGAACATGGAAACATCAATAAGCCTTCTTTTAAGGTAAATGCTAATTTTCAATTATGCACAAAACGTAGGAATATGTCTACATTTTTAGTGAAAACTTTGTAGGATATCAGACCCCTGTTGTGTCCTGGACAAGTCCATATAGATAGTGCAATATTTTTTTTAATCTTACATTTTTGTGCATCTCACGTACAGAAATGACTTGCATCACTTATTTAAAATAATTTTTGTATCATTTTTGCATCAAGTTTCAGTTGACATATGTCTAGCTGTGCTTTTTACTAGAATTTGGTCATTTTAGAAGCTCACAGTAAATCAGATCTAAACTTTCAGCAAACGTGCACATCTGTAGGCAGAATCCTATTTCATTTCAACAAAATACCAAAAAAACAAATCACAAGAGCAGCAACAAGTCACATAGTGCTTCTTCCACCAGAACCACGATATACTCATCTGAAAACGTTCATTAAATGAAGCCATTCAAAGCATCAACAGTTCTCTGATGGCAGCAATTTTTTATCTGTTAGCAAAATGATACCGCTATATCTTTTCCAGCTCATGTTTCAGTACTTTCCCAATAGAGTTTAGTTTTTGAACACAGATAACACATGTTGTAAGTACCAGAGGAAAAAGAGAAAATACAGAATCCTTGGTGTAAAGGGAGTGAGAATTCTCAGGAATGCCTACAATTGAAGATGGCAACATGACATGTTGGAAATCTCTAAAGGAGGCAGAGTGTACTAAGGCAAGAACCCTCAGGTATCTCAGTCTAGAAAAGCTTGTAATACACACTTTTCTCCAGAATATCAGACATTACCACCCACATTATTTTAGAATCATAGAATCATAGAATTGTTAAGGTTGGAAAAGACCCTTAGAGATCATCGAGTCCAACCATTAACCTATCACTGCCAAGTCCACCACTAAACCATGTCCTCAAGCACTACGTCTACCCATCTTTTAAATACCTCCAGGGAGGGAGACTCAACCACTTCCCTGGGCAGCCTGTTCCAATGCCTGACCACCCTTTCAGTGAAGAAGTTCTTCCTAATATCCAACCTAAACTTCCCCTGGCGCAGCTTGAGGCCGTTTCCTCTTGTCCTATTGCTTGTTCCTAGGGAGAAGAGACCAACCCCCACCT
The DNA here is from genome assembly GCF_965183815.1 of Platalea leucorodia. Taxonomy (NCBI): domain Eukaryota; kingdom Metazoa; phylum Chordata; class Aves; order Pelecaniformes; family Threskiornithidae; genus Platalea; species Platalea leucorodia. The sequence continues at coordinate 48,644,003 of NC_138828.1, read as the reverse complement.
CACTACAACCTCCTTTCAGGTAGTTGTAGAGAGCAGTAAGGTCTCCCCTCAGTCTCCTCCTCTCCAAACTAAATAACCCCAGCTCCCTCAGCCACTCCTCACAGGACTTGTGCTCTAGACCCTTCACCAACTTCGCTGCCCTTCTTTGGACACGCTCCAGCACCTCCATGTCCTTCTTGTAGTGAGGGGCCCAACACTGAACACAGTACTCGAGGTGCGGCCTCACCAGTGCCGAATACAGGGGCACCATCACCTCCCTGCTCCTGCTGGCCACACTATTCCTGATACAAGCCAGGATGCCATTGGCCCTCTTGGCCACCTGAGCACACTGCTGGCTCATGTTCAGGCGGCTGTCAACCGACACCCCCAGGTCCTTTTCCGCCAGGCAGCTCTCCAGCCACTCCTCCCCCAGCCTGTAGTGTTGCAGGGGGTTGTTGTGACCCAAGTGCAGGACCCTGCACTTAGCCTTGTTGAATCTCATACAGCTGGCCCCGGCCCAACGATGCAGCCGGTCCAGGTCCCTCTGTAGGGCCTTCCTACCCTCCAGCAGATCAATACTTCCACCCAACTTGGTGTCATCTGCAAACTTACTGAGGGTGCACTCGATCCCCTCATCCAGATTATCGATACAGATATTTTGTTGGCATTAGAAAGTTCTATCATGTGAGCTAACATTTTTTTCAGCTATGAAGTTCATACACTAGCTGTATGATCATAGCAGGACCTTGAAACAACTTTTATAAGAGGTTTCCATTAGTTTTCACAGTGATTAATTTTAATCCTGATTTCTACACTATGTACTATCTGTAACTATATAATTACACTTTGCTAGCACAAATACAATATTGGTCAGCAGAGATATTCGGAAATATGCACTAAAAGTGAAACTGTCAGAAAGTCTTGTAGGAAATTAAAGAAAAAATAAAGGATAAAGTAAGGAAAGATTTTTAAAGTTCAGATGGAATTTGTAGTCTTAGTTTGACAGAGAGAATGAATGTTTGTGTGTGTGTTTTTATGTGCATGCAATAATGGTATTTTTTTTCTCTGGTCCTAATAAAAAAAGAGAAAGAAAAAGTTCTTATTACAGAAAAGTCAATAGGGTATATAGTTCAGACATAGGACATTCAAACTCTAACCAAATCCTCACTGTCGGGCACTGGCAGAAGTGTGACATGAGGTTTTTTAGCCTGCATGAAAGCCTACTGTAGAGCTCTGGGTTCAGAAAGCAATTTTCTACTTTCACTAGAAATCTTCACAGCATGCAACAGTTTATATCTCGACTCTAGTAAAGCCATCAGCCATTGATATGATAAGATGAAGAGAACTGATAAATTAGATCACATGTTTAATTTAAATTCAAATTACTTTGTCATATATCACATTCATGAAAAGCTCATACTCATTTGTGTGTCCCCTCAACCTATTATATACTGCAAACATGTATTTCTCCAAAGCAATTTACACAACAAAAGCTGTGTACCATTCAAGAATATCATTAGGTTATGTGGTAAAAGCTCATCTGCACACCCAGAAAGGGGCCCAAGGAGCCAATGGCAAGTGGGAAGAGCCCAAATAATGCCCTGCCGGGCTCCTCCAAGGCCCGTGACGGGAGCCATCAGTTCTTCAGAGGCCCATCTCCATGTCCAGAGGAGAACAGGAGCACAAGGGCCTGGGTGCCAGTGACCAGGCAGACCAGGGGTCAGAGCCTTAAGCCCATGGTGCAGCACCCGGAACAGGTGTGGGGGTGCAAGCCAAAGGCCACAATCTGAAAATACTCCAGAGGCCATCATAACAATTCAGCAGTATATGTGATAAAGTTTCAGTGCCCAGGAACATTCCTTGGAATTAATTTAGTAACAAAGATGTAAGCACACATAGGAAATTTCAAAGATGTAGTAGTAGTCACTGCAATGAGCCCTGATATCACCTCAGCAACAGCCTCCCTGTTGTCAGAATTTAGCAACTACATATGGCCATGTTCTCACTGCCAATACCTCATGGTCGTATTCTGATTTGATAACACTGTATACCCACCCTGTCTTCACAAAATTACACAGAATGTGTAATATTACTACAGGGACTATAAGGCAATGAAGAATCAGACTCTAAATCTATAATCAGGAAATATTTTAAAAGTACCTTATTTAGGGAATGCAGTAAATCCTTTAGGCAATTTAAGAGTTATGTACAATATAAAATACAAGGAACGGGTTTCAAGGTAATGAATCTGGCAAAAGGACAAAATGTGTTATTTTGAATGATTGCTACTTGATGAGACTATAATAAAATCTCCAGCTCCATCCTATTAGACTAAGCAGGAAGGTCAAATATGTGACAGAAATTGGATTGACATGATGCAGTTAGCAAAAGGATCAGTAGTACCAATTCTGCCTTTAATTTTGTGAAGTTTGGATTATATTTAAGCTGTGCAAAAAGCAGAAGCTGTTATAACAGATAAAAATGAGATAAAAAAATCTTCAGACCTATACACAACACGTTGGACTAAACATATAACATGCTGTATTGGAGACCTGATGCAAAAAATTAATATGGAGCACTTTTATTAAAAAAATTTCAAGGGAAAGGCCTATTGTTGCATATTTAAATGTCTGTTTTTATTTAAAGGCCATATTCTGAAAGAATATAAAACCGGTCAGGTCTATATTATACCACGAGGAAACAGAAGGGCTTAACTCAACAGTCATACTTGTCCCTGCACTGTGGGTTTGAATGGATGTGAAAAGAGAGACACTGCAGTTTTAAGACATTTTCATATTCCCAATATTCTGGCAAGCCCCCTCAGGGTTTTCTAACTTTGGCTCGGCTTTCCAGGCCCCTCAAGGAGAAGAAATCCTACTACACTTAAGTGCATACCCATTACGCCCTGAGGGGCCTTCTCTATCTTCCTTCATGTCCCTAGTCTGCTACAATAGTTAAAATAGCTAAAAGAGGGATTTAGTGTAATTGAGAAACAAGTCTAAGATCTGCGAGCACTCTGAGATAAGCGAAAGAGGTTAGTTTGGTTATTGATAATTAAATAAAAAAATAAGGATTGTCTGGATTTGCATTCACATTTTCAGCTTCTGGGGGAAACTGAATATATGAATCCAGATCTGACTGCAAAGATGTTTACTCCCTTCAGAATAAATGTTAGTATTGAAGTAATATGAATGAGCATAGAGGTGTTGTTACATTTTCTTTCAGTAGCATTTTGTCAGTGTTTTTTGTAAATTGCACTGAACTTATATTTTCTCAAAACTGTAAAAGAATTGGAAAAAAGATTGAAAAGAAAAAAAAAAAAAATAGCAGCATGAGAAATTCAGCCAAGAATGGAAATTCCAAAGTGGTAGAAAGCAAATAAAAGCCCTAAAATTAATTCTTCCAACACATGCAAAAACACATGCACAAGTAGACATACATACACGCGTATATAGTGACAACGGAAGCCGAAAACAGTCGTTGTAGCAGAGTGAGACATTAGCTTATGACCTTTTGAATCATCACTTCAAATCTGTGTTTTAGTACTGATACAGTTCTCTTGTTTGGGAAATTCACAAACAAATCATCAAAGCCCCTGTAGATCACAGTGAAGTTTTTTAAAATTTGTAACCATCTTGACACCTACTTTACAACTTTGCTGAAAATGCCATAGTCACCATTGTGACAAGGTAAAGGAATAGGTTTCATCTCTGTCTGAAAATAGGCTACAGAACCAGCACTTTTCTAACAAGCAAAATTGCCTCAAAAGCTAAGGGAAAGAAGTGTGATGTTAGTTAGTCTGAGTCATTTAACTGTATATACATAAATAACACTCTAAATTATATTTTCTTTAATTTATAAGGCAGAAAAATATCAGAGACACATCTTTCACATTAAGAGGATGGTATTTGATGTATGACTTAATTCTGATTTGTTGATAAATTACCACCCACCCCACTCTCTATGGGATTTCTAGTGTTCAACAGTTTTTTATGTCAGGGTGCTGGAAAAAAATCTAAATGTTGTAATAAATGTCAATATATGGTCCATCTCTGAAAATGAAACATTTCTTATACATTTTTTGTATTTTGGAATTATTACAATATTCCAATAGAAAGGGAAACAAAAATATAGAAAAGCGGAGAAGTGAAACACAAAAAAAAGTCAGTAACAGGAATAATAAAAAAATGTAAACAAAAACATACCCATGAGACTCATTCTTCTTTTTTTAAGACTAAAGTAATATTATTCGTTTGTTTTATTAATGTGTGTTCTGTGGAGATTTTATGTATCTATTCAAGAGCTACCTGTCAAAGAGGATTTAATGATTTTTTTTTTTTTAATTATTGAAGGTTGGTTCTTTTGGACATCTAGTTGGCAGAATTAGATGAAGACTTCAGGGAAATGGACAAGAAGAGATTCCACTTCAGAAACACATACACTTCTATTCATTTTCCATGTATGGATGCAAATTGGAGAACTGGTTTGAACTAAATAGAATAACATCAGGTGATGATGAATTTAAAGGCTGTATTATAGTCATACACAGAAAAGGCAAATCAAAGTAATCAATGCAACAAATCACAAGGACAGGCATTGTAAAACAGGATAGCAAGGCCAGAGCTAATTCTTCCCAAGCTAACTCCAAACGGTTTCCTGTGGACCATATTCACCCTTTCCTGCAAAAGTAACCATTCAAAGGCCGGATTGGTGCCTAGTGTACCTGGACTCTGAGCTGAAGCAAATGAGAGCTGAGATTCCTAAGGTGGTGGGCAAATTTGTTTACACCAACAACCAGAACTATGCCCCAAAACCTTCAGCTTGCCTCCATAATGATGAGGAGCTAAGCCAACCATTGTTCTCTCTCAGAGTGCATGCTCCATCCAAAATCCAGGCCATGCTGTTGTCCAAGAAAACTGATAGCCACAATGACAAAACAAAGTAAAATAAAAAAACTGGGAAAATTCACCCTGAAATAAAAAGCAACGGTGGTGAATGGGGATGAGAAAAAACAACATAATAATAAAAGAGCAAGAATGTCATTGTACTTGATCTGAAAACTGCCCTAACCTCCTCATGGACTTCTTGAAACAAATGTGCTGTTCTGTACTTCGAGCATGCATTAGTTGGGTGGCAACTGCACAGGGGTATTGTATTTATGGAAAATGAAAGCATAAGAGAAAACGTGTCCTATGAGAACTTGTGTTGCAGTATATTTTCAAAGGCTAAAACAATTCACCTTCAAAAAGCTGAGCTTTTATCTATTTTTAAAAATGTAAATATATTCAACACCCACATTTTCATGCTGAAGTTTTAGTAGATGTTTGTACAAAACAGAATGGGGCTACAGAAGTTTGTTTTCAAAGGCAGATTGGCAGCAATTACAAGTAGATGGAATAGCATTAGCTTTAAATGGCATATATGTATCACCAGATTTTACAAGGTATGAATGCTTTAGAAGTCTTGAGATAATTATTGGAACAAAGCTTTTTTTTTTTTAAATTATGATCATTCTAAAATGAGCCTTCTCTGTCTTTTAAACAGCAGGATTTCTCTAATACTGTACATGTCTTTATAATTACTTTACTTCAATGTAATACTTTAATGAAGACCAGTTTAATTAAATTAAATTTCTCCCTAGTGGTAACTCAATCAAAATGCATTCTACCCTCATTATGTTATCCGTAGGAGTCCAACATTGTAAGTGCTATAAGAAAAGCTGGGTTTAATGAGAATGGTCATAATGTATTATACTTGAGAGTCAAGTTACAGAAACTTTAAATGTCATATAATGAAGAACTATATATTAAGATGAAAGGGTAGACATTTCAGTACTAATTGGTTCTGTTTAATATTGTCCTTTAAATTATGATGTTATTTATTACTTATTATGACAGGCATCTACTTAGAATGTTATACTGCATGCAAGTTACAGTGACTAAACTTTCATAGATAAATATTTTTCTTTTCTTAATGATTAGGACAGCAATCACCAAAGTTTATTCTGAAATGACGGTCACCATCACCTCCTGAAGAGCTGTTTAACACTGACACATTAGTAACATACTTACAAGGACTCTAATTTTAAAAAGTTTTTTTAGAAATATGTATAGTATACATCCTGGTAATATCAAAGCAGTTTCTCTGTAAATTGGATATCCATAGTAGACTTTATAAACTATTCTTTTTCCAGCTGCTAAACTCTGCTTTTAGGTAATGAATGTATTCAGTAACCATAAAGGTAGCCAGAAGTTAAATTAGGAGGAATAAAACACTAAAGTACTATGCCTCATGCACCTTATTTCTCTGTCTTCTGGTTGACACCAGAATCCTGAGGCCACAACTAGAAATGTATTAGTATGATGAGGAATTTTCTCTGCAGTGAACAAAAGAAGTCTTTTGTGTAAAACCTAGGAATGGACTAGAACATAATGCTCAGCAGGGACACAGCCTAACTCACATCTGGCTTCACTGACCTCCCCGACATGTTACCCTCAACCCAAACATCACACTGTCACCCTTGTACACCCTGTAAGGTCAATTTTTATAAAATGAAGATGGCTGCCAAGCTGCCTGCTTACTCACATGCATCTTTGAAGGTCTTTGACATGTTTAGAGAAGAGGTGATTAGCACCTTGGTTGGATCTCTATGATGCTGACAACCACAAAAAAACAATATTGAAAGATAACAAAGTTTCGAAAAAACCAACAGTTTATGACTACACTTCTGTAAAGTAATGAACTCTGTCACAATCTGTGTTGTTGATGGCTAACTGCAACATCATGTTGTTGACTGCAACATCTTCAGTGGCTGTAGTACATACCCACCTCAGAGGAATTTCGCCCTTACCAGGTATCAATTTTGGAGCAAACGCTCACTTTTCTCATCTCTGTTCCACTGCTAACAGAACTTCCCATGCCACTTCTTGTGGCAGTACTTTCAAACTTGAGCTTTTATGCTACAAACTGTTGCATCCACAGAAGAAGATGCACGCTAAGCAGAATATAATATTTGCTTGTTTGGAAAACCAAAATAAGTGCTTTTGTACCTAGTGGCCTACCAAAAATAGTATTGCCATTGCTAGCAGCAACAGGACAAAGACTTTATGCAAACTGTGTTTTATGCTAACTTTACAGGGCCCCAGTCCCGGCCTGTTAGGCTTGTTATCAATCTGTTATGAGAACCTGCAGTGTGAACCAGAGCTGAACACCAGGCGTCTTCTTTTGATGTTCTTCTGTGATGGCCTTATTGTTACATTCAGAAAGCAAAACTCAGTCTGGCTTCTCAGTAGCTCTCCATACAACTGATCACAACAAACGATCTTTAACTTTTCACAAACCTTAGCTGAAGAAAAGTATGAGGAAAAAGATTTCTTCAGTCACCTCTATTATTTGAAGCACTGGAATTCATGGTAAGAAGAGCAGGTAATACAAGACTTAAGTAGCAAGTGCTCCTTTCCATATCTTTTGACGAAACTGGCTACAGTATCTCTAAACTACATCATTGGTAGATAACATAGGTGTTTTCTCAGTGACTCACTTTCTCATCTCAGGAGATGTAACCACTGCAGCTATCAAGGTATCACAAAATATCACACAATTCCGAAAAAAAATCTTCTGAATATCAAAGTGCAACAGGTCAAATTAAGGTAATGCTGAACAGAAGGAAAATTACTTGCAACAGACCATCAAGAAATGGACTGCGCTTGACATAGCTAACTCAAAATCAGCCCAGTGTACATTACAACTGCAGAACATTTCCGAAATAATGCAGTTAATGTGGACAGGACTTGTCCACAAGGGATTACCTACTGCTAAGTAACAAACTGTTGAGCAGAAAGTTTATTAAAACATAAATCTTCAAAGAATAGCTCACAACTGACCAGCCTCTTGCTATAAACTTTTACCACAGCAAAAAAGAGTATTTCCAGAATCACTATATAATCACAGAATCACAATAAACAATAGTTTAAACCCTGTAGACTTTTTGAAATTTAAATATATACAATGTTTTATAATATTAATAAAGGTATTTAAAGCAACAATTTGGTGTATATTTCTGTGTAATTTGCTTTGGGGTTTCCAGGTTTGGTAATTAGCAACATGATTTTTCAGAATATATGTTGAATCAGTTACAACTGTGTATGTTTGACAGCTTTGAAAAGCTGGCCCTACAAAAAAGCCATCCACAAATTTCAGATAGACAGCTTTGAAAAATTTCTGCCTTAGCCCAGTGAATAAATACTAGGATAAAGGTTTACATTGTAATGATGAAGTACCTTATTTCTAATGAAAAAAAAAATCTGTTCTGATGGATTTTACCTGTTCTATGATTTACAAATCTCATAAACAGGTTAGTAGATTATTTATGTGTGATTATATTGACATATTTCAACAACAGTACAAAAAAAAAACCCCACAAAACAGGCAAGAGTGAAAAAAAAAGGGTACAAAATTATCAACCCCTAAAGAAACACTTCCCAGGAATGTCCAGGGAAAAGGTGAGGAGCATTTTTGTGCAGAGGACTGAATCTAATTCTGACATCTGGAGGAAAAAAAAGAATTTGAGCAGGTTTTGGAGAAGTTCTTATTTGGGGAAGAAGAAAGAAAAGCAAATTCATGATTAATTCAAATTAATTAGGCTTGCCTAGCTTAGACTTGTAGAGGTATGCAGAGACTCAACAAATTCCACCTTCTCATTTTAAGTCTTCTTGATTGTTCTTAACCTGCTGGCAAAATTGCAGGTGCTACTCACATGAGGTTGGTTCTGTATTTCACTCCCTGACAGCCTTCTAATCCTTTTCCATTTCTGCAGTGATAGAAGTTATGATGTGAGCAATGTCAGCTGGATTTCATTTCTCTGCTCCAAACTGTAAACTGCTGTTGATATATTCTGTGTAGGCACAATGCTTTCTTCCTTTCTCTGTTTCTTTTTGGTTAATTTTGTTTTTGCATTTCCCTTGTTCCAGTCCAATGATCTTTGTACATTTCTTTCATTTATTTTCAATCCCAAACTATTTCTTGGTATCTGTTCACTGAATTACAACTTCTCTCTCAACTTCTTTCTTTGTCATGTGTTTTCTTAAGCTAGTGCCCCTCAGATCTTATCCACCTTAAACTTAAGGCTAGACAAAGGCAGGTAGGAAAAGAAATTCTCAGATAACACACACACGGAGGACAAACTTTTAATATGAATGTAAAAGTAGCAGCTGTAGCTCAGAATATGACAAGAACATATAATAATTTAATTCTCTCACACTGGCATATACCTTACATAAGGAGCAATAGAATCCCACATTTTCTTTTGGAAAATAAGCAAATATTAATTTACAGCTCATACATAAAGTGAGATTGAAGGGAAAATCATTCAAAATCTTATTTCAAGTTGGCAAATTGAAAAAAATTCAAAGTTAAGATTTAAAAACATTTTAAAAATGTGGAAATGGTATTACATAGTATGCTTCCAGGTCTATATATAAAATTAACTGCATGTTTATAAGATTATTTTTCCCTGATTTAAACATTAGTGTTCTAGTGAATATATCTAAATTGGGAAACTGAGTATTTATTCCAGTCATATCCCAATTATACTTTTAACATAAGTGGAGTGGAAGACAAATAATTGAGCCATTGCTGAAGTTCATTGACTAGCTTAGTAAGCAAATCTGATCTTGGAATGGACTAGATAGATATTAACATGCAATACAAAGCAACCAGTTTGCAGACTTAATTGCTACAGACTACTGCTACATTAGAAATTCGCTTCAAATGAACCTGCATCCAGAAAGTAATTCTAAAGGTAAGGGTGAAGGAAATGAATTAATAACTGGAATGTAATGTTCACGCAGACATCTTGAATGCTTCGAAGTCATACCAACCCCACTATAATGAAATATAGCTATAATATTATAGTGGTTGGGGTTACTTTTATTTTTTATTTTGTCCTTCTGGCATTGCTGCTTAATGCATTACTGCTTGATTTAACTATTTCTTTAATATTCTAATAAAGTAGATACTCTAAGAAATACCTGGAAAAAAGAGGTATCAGGAATATTTAGTAAGCACTAGTGTTATTTAGTATCAGGAATATTTTTTTCTGCAGAGTGAAATAGATCCCATATTATTGCTTTATAGTCTCTGTGTGGCCTAGGTATGGCATTCTATAAAAGCTTCCCTTAGCAGAACTTCTTCAAAAATTTAGTAATGTGTTATTGTTGACTACTGGAATTTACATATGCAGATTTTCCCTCTGGAAAGAGTGGCATTATGTCTGCAGAGTAGCATTTTCTTTCTTTTTCTTTTTTTCATTACTAAATACGTTACTGTTTGGCTAGAGCATTGCCTTTCTACATGCATTTTCTAGTCTGTTATCAAAAATAAATTTTAAAAAAGGAGCTATTAATACTATTGGAATCATCAGTAGGACATGAAAGCAATATATACTACAGGTACTGAAGCTATTTGTCTCTTGTACAGTCTTCCATAAAATGGATGTACATTTTGTATTTGCCTCTCTACTAAGGACATAAAATCTCATTCAACAAGAGGCAAAAAGCTAATACTGTTATTATTACTGTTGAACAACTGTCAACTCAATGCATTTTTTCCTCATTTTATGCCATTTTCAGGGAAGAAATGCGGCTAACTGTCCATGTGATTTTCTACCACTTATAACTAGGCTAAAAATGAATGAATTTTCATGAGAAAAGCAACATGTGTCCTGAACTTGACAAGATCCTGTATTAAACATCAAATTCTGCTTCACAATCAGCCATGTAAAATCTAGTGCTGAACACTAACTGATGAGCATTGCGTAGCTTGACCTCTCGTGTAATCTAGTATGACAATTGGCTTGTGCTAAAGAGTGTTAATGGTGCATTTCCCTCCCACCAGATTAAAAACAAAATAAACAGAAAATGAGCTTTTATGCCTTTCTGAAATTCAGTATTTACAAGGAGTTGGAAAAAGAATGATAACGGGACGTGAGGCTGTCAGGACTCCACCACATAGCCAACACTGAAAAGAAGAAAAAAATCATACACAAGATTCCAAGGACATTCACTAGGGATGATATAAGTAAACATGTGTGGGTTTAAAAGCCCCTGTCTGAAGGTTTTATTTACTAAGCACAGAGTTCTTTGTAGCTAGCAAGCATTTTAAAACAACAGAGAAAGACAATTAGAACAGAACTATTTTGTCATAGATCTATAAGCAACAAATACACAAAAAAGCAGAAACCTGAAGCCAAAAAATGGATCAAAAAATGCTACCACGATTTTACGCATTGTGTACTACATTACAAGATGCATCATCGAAAGCAAACTTTGAAAATGCTGATGTGAATGTAGTCAACAAAAGAAATAAGAAAACTAATACCTAGCAAACTAGGCAAAACGGCAGTCATAGTCAAATGACACAATTATTCTGACTCTGACAGCCAGCTAAGTTTCTTGTCTGGAACACAAACAAGACCAAATGTTCTACTACCACAAAATACTAAACTATTATTATAACAGTGGGACTGTAATGCCTACCCAGATACCTTTTTCATATTCACAAAGGACTACAGAAATCACATCCTTTCTTCTGGTGCCTACTCTGTTGTATGTGCAACTTCATTCTAAAAATTTATATTCTGTCAAGAAACTTAGTTCAAGTTTATCATACATAAAATATAGTTAAATTTTGTCTAAATGGGAAAGAAAGACATAAATCAATGTTGTTGCTAAACATGTGGAAATAATTAAGAGTTCTGGATTTACTTCTCTGATATGCAGACTTCATGAGCGAGTAGGAAGAATATGAAGATAGTGCCAGGACAGAATTAATATTTAGGGGGAATTTTTTACTTCCTAAGATACAATTTTATTGTATGATAAACAATTTTGTAGAAAAGCACACAGTTGTTGTTTACAAGCACCAGAAATTCTTACGCTCTTTCTGCCCTCTAAACAAGCTGCTCAACTCTTTTCTAGAACCTCTCAAATCTCTTGACTCTGCCAGAGCACTCCAAATTAGACCTGCTAACAGTAACCCCCTTTCCATCCACTCTTCTCAGAAAAATTATACCTACCTCAGCAGTAGTGAACTTCATTACTAGGCATTCTTGCATGACTGAGAAAAAAGATGATCAGATTCAAAAATGTAAAAGTTGTGGTTCAGAGTTGGCAGAAGCCACCAAAGAATTGTCCGAGTAGAGGAGTACTAACAGATCTACCTTCTTCCAAATCTCAAAAATAGCTGTGAAACATCATTGTATGCACAAATTCAGGTGTCATTAATGACAATGTTGCACTTCAGTGATTGCAGTTACATGGTGCATTCTTCAGAACTGTGATATTTGTCCATATATTTAGTAGAGAAAATGGCAAAGCTGTTGGGGGGAAGTCAGAGCTCCTGCTAAGGTTGGCAGAAGTGTGCACTGCATAAAGGAAGCTTGAGAAAGCCAAACTGCAAATGTGCAGTTCAGAAAATAGTTCTAGGTGAAGTCATTAAACGATGTGTCAAATTTACTTTTGTGTTATTGGCATATAGTGTCTGGAAATAAATTAACAAAACCCCCTCCCCATGTCTATGAGAAACCTTTACTGATGTACTTTTTGGGGGCATTCTTTGACTTTTACTTAAAATTACAGGTTTACTTAAAAAAACAGGTTTAACTGTTAAGTGTTCCACAGTAAAAGAACTCTGATGTCTGCTTTTCAAAACTGACATATTTTGTCAGTCCAATTCTGCTTAAAATAGATATCTATTCAACAGAGGATATTTAAAGCTTACGGCAACAATCATCTTCTGTGGGAACTGCTCAACCACAGAAATAATTTTCGGAAGTTCAAAGAGATCGCACATATAGAGAGGAAAGTATTCTTAATTCTTCTTTTTCATTTAACAAAGCTGCTGCTTGTCTAACTTCTCTGCCAGAAAAGAGAAAAAATAAAAGTATTCTTACTACCAAAATCAGTTTACACTGATCTTAAATGGGGTTTATGGCATGCAAGATGATTGAAATAATTCAGAAGTTGTTGAGGACACCCAATAGAAATTACTGTCTCCTGGTTTATAAAGGACAGATGTCATATTTCTGATATGGCCCATGGAAAAAAATATATCCACTTTCTGTACTGCTGAAATGAAAAAAATATTATTTTGCTTTGTAAAATTATTATGACTCATGGTCATAATAATAATAGATCATTCGAGCAAAAGAAAACAAAAACAAATGGAAAGATGGTCATTGTCAAAAGCCTTTAAACTGTTCAGAGTGTGTTTTCTAGTACTGGTATAGTTTGTTGCTCTGTTCCCAAGGCACTATAAAGTTACCATAAATTCAGTGACAAAGAAATTGCTTTTCATGTATCTTCTCACCAAAAACATAGCCAATACTTTTAGTGATATGAAATTGGTAAAATGTAATCAAGCCAGAAAATATGTCACAATGTTAGTCATACTGTCTAACATGAAAAAAAAGAGTTACTAATTTAGTATCATAGGAGGGACAGAAAATTCTAGTGACAGAAGTCAAAATATCACAGGACCTGTACATTTGCTGAGGTTTACGAACAATCAAGAACAAGATTTCATTTGCCTTTTTACACACCTCCAAGTCTAATCTATGGCAACAATTAAATTTTACAAACATAAGGAAGTTCAAAGGAATTTTGGTACCGTTTTAAAGATTAAATATGCTTAGACAGATTCTGATGATCCTTATCTCTAGAATAAAAGTGATCAGTTTTGCTGTTTTAGACTTGTCCTCTTTGAGGAAGCCTAATCTCTGGTCACTTTAGTAACAATATAGCCTAAGAATTATCCCTCAAGTGACAGATAGGGCTGAGAGCAAAAGTCATCTATATTTTAAGTCTCTAACCTCTTATTTATGGTTTTCTTTCATAGCAGACTCTCTCCAGTTTTATAACCTCAAACTTGTCCTTTTAAGTTTACTAGAATAAATGTATTTGCAGCTCACGCCAGTGTAATATTTATAATGGACTTGGGTTAATCTCACAGACCCAGGGCTTCCTTGCCACAGACCATCTAGAGTAGCAATGGGAATGACAAACCTCAAGGATGCCAGATATTAGGGGCTGCAAAAGTCAGTTGGAGAACTGGCATCAGTGACTGCTAGAAAAATGGAAAACAAATGCTTGGTTGTTACCCTTCCCATGCTGCTACACCAAAAGGCAGGCTGCAGCTAGATCTCCCATGGCTCTGGAATGAAGCCACTAATGTTATTGTTAATGGAGTTTCTGGATAGACTATACATACATATATGTCACCCTCTGCCTCATTCCAAGAGACACCATTTGCCTTCCAGTTTCCTCCTAATAAAATAGGTTTTGCCACACTGTTCCAGACTACAGTGTATGGGAATAAGTGATGACCATTATCAGGGTATCTTGGAAAGAAAACATGTTAAAGACAAAAAGAGAAAGACAGTGACACTCCTATTTTGTAAAAGTTAAAAATTAAAAAAAAAAAAAAAAAAAAAAGATTTATCAAAATATATGAGGAGAAAACTGGATAAGAGGAGACATGACAGAAAAACTGGAAGTCCTCCAGTCTGATCTCATGACCTGTTGTAAAATCATACAAAATACATGGTATCGGAACAACAAAAGAATTAAAAAAAGTAAATGGATATTGTACTTCAAATACTTGTCTAATATTATATCCACATTAGGAAGTCTCAGGTTCTTATGATCTAAAAATAAAAAAAGTCTATGCCTAATCCAGTATCAGAGTCTTAAAAAAGAAAAAGGAATACAGAGAAATCAATGTAAGCATATTCATTTTAATTCCAGTCTCCTGATGAGGGTAGCTCTCAAATACATCTCAACACAGACGGAGAGATAGAATGCTGATGAATAATACATACATTTTCCAGCTTCAAGTAAATCATTTATCCCTGCAATTATAAGTCAGAGAAGCTAATGAATGATTTTTTAACATGTGATTCTTGACATGTTTTTTTCAGGATTAAGAGAAGCACATTGACCTTATTCTGCATTAAACAATTGCTAACGAGATCAGTTTATTTTGCAATTTAGTTAATATTGAAACAAATAATAATTGTATCTTCTGTAATGTATAATTGTCATTCACTCATTTTTACAGAGATTATTTATATAAAATTTGAACTTATTTTAAATTAAATTGCAATGATGTGCTGGGATAAAAATGTGAACAAAAAGTTAAATGATGAAATTCAGTTTAAATTTTTTTCTTGTGATTGTAAGTAGAGAAAACAACCTTCCTTTATGTATCACAGTAAAAAGCAACCCAGCTTGCTTTCATTAAGGGGTAGGAAAGAAATCAAAATGAATCTGGCTGGCTAATATTAATCTTTGCTAAGATTTAAAATATATCCCCTTTGAGAAAACAAAAGATACTTGTCCTTAACATCACTCCTATAGAAACTGGTTTTATTCTATACATCCACACTATCTACCCCTTAGCACAGTTGATAACCTGATGGTTGTACATGCTGTAAGGTGAGATACGTGATTTCTGGTTAGTAAATTTTGAGTCATGATTCAATCTGTATTACATATTTAAAATCTCATTTTTATGACAACAACTCACAGCCCCCTCACAAAAATAATCTTAGCATTGCTAAGCAATCCAAAACTTTAACATTGGCACAGGAACACTAAAATAAAAAATGAACTAAAAAAATGCAAAATCTTAATATTACTATGTCATATAAACTATAGATTCTTTTGCAGAATTGCACAGATGCAATTGTGAGCTTGATTCATACCTATGACTTCTTGGGAAAAGGTGATCCTTTACCACAGAGAAGGATTTTTAAAACCCATTTTTTATTGAACCTTTTTTTTTGAGAAAAGAAGTCTGAAGGAGAATTTTTTGAAGCTACATTCATCCCACGAATGTAATATAAGAAATTCCAAAAACATGGATAAAGCAGCTGTCCTGAAATAGATACAGCTATTTTCATCCTTGAAAACATCCCTTCTCTTTGCTAAATACCTGTACTGAAATTTTTTATAGACTTCAAAAGATTTTACATATCTTAAATTTAAAAAACAGATCAGCATTCTTTTTTGTGTCTGCATTTACTTTGCATTTCACTTTATACTGAAGAATAATTATGAATTACCGAAACTAATTTGTTTTCTGTCCTAAATTGCTGTTTCATACTTTTAAGCAACAGCTAAGTTACATGCAGGAGTTTTGTATACTACTTATTAACACATATTCCTTATACTGTCATATATATACTGAGCACAGTGGGATACTGTCATTTCTTGTAAAGTAACTAATCATTTGGCTATGTACGTGAGATTTGATTATGTAGCAGTAAGAGTAATTGTCTTGAAATTTTAGAATACATTTTTTTTGGCTCAAGCTTATACGTTTTCAAAAAGTGATGTGAGAATTGCTAATCACCACAACAGAAAGTTGCTGGTTAAATTGAAAACCCTGTTTTTTTATTAACATATTAAGAAAATATCATATTGAGTTTAGCAAAAGAATTTTAACCAGTGAATAGCCAGTATCAGTGCAGAATATGCTTATAATCCTGTTCCACTCTTGTGCACCATAGGGTTCCAGTTAATACTATAGTGCAGTATGTCATGCAGATATAAGCAATGAATATTAATGGCAATATTTTAGAAGTAGGTTCTCTAAATTATCCAATAAAAAAATCAAAGTTAATACATGTCTAAAAAATAACTGCTCCACAGATCTAAATAGATCATCTCAAACTCTATGCAGACAATATTAAACTATGTATGACAATGTAGGCTCGCTAAAACTCTACTACATAATAACAGTTACAGAATTCTGATTTTCAGAATTTAGGATGTAAAAATGATGTTTTCCTCTACAGATGAATACACACAGGATAGGAGCAGAAATGTAATAATAGTATCAAAGTTATCACTGATACAAAGCCTGTTCATAAGGCTAAGAATGATAACAAAACTATTTATTTATGGACTGCATTTAAAACTGTCATTTAAGATAAAATTAGATAAATATAGCTGCTGTACAGAAAGAACACACTGTAACCATAGACTACTAAACTACAGGAAAGCATATACATTACTCTGAAAAATGAAACTCACAGATTTGATTCTGTTCCCAATTACATCAGTAAAACTGTTTTAAGTGGGTCGAAACTATGCCAATATTCTTGCTTAGTGACTACTGACTATCTGATATCAGAAATATCTTACACAATATAAATCAGTATCAGCCAAATCTGTTCTGTATATAATAGCTGAAGATGATACCTAAAATCTATTGGTAAAAAAAAGATCATGAAATTCAGCACATGGGAAAGCTTTTCTAAGACGCCTGTGCTGAAGGGGAAATTCTGCCCTGAAGCAGAAACACTTGTGTGTGTTGTGAAAAAAAAACACAAAAAAGTCAGTGATAATTAAAAAAAATTATGAAAACTCCAGATTCAAAGTAGTCTTCTCTGTGTGTAAATAACTGTCCTGCTCATCCAGACCACTAGCTTATTATGAAAATCAGTAAGAATCACACACATATGTCTAGCAAGGTAATTTTGCCCATAAATTTGATTGAGCTATCTCCATTGACTACATCATAGACAAAGCACTTCAGACTCCTCTACAAAATCCCATACACTTAAGGAATAAAACATTCTTTTGCCTTTTCACATCTGCAACTGGTAAGTAAATTCAGGGTATCTCCTTATAGTCTAAATGAATATTAAGTGTAAATCTAATGTAGTTGGTAATAGAACCGTAATAGAACTTTGGATGTCTAGCAACTATCACCCTGTGGATATTAAAATTATATGAAACATTTTCCCTTGGTTGAACAAATAACACAATAATTTCCATCTGTAGGTAATATTATAGACAGGAAAAGGATATAGTGCACATATCATGTGTATCCAAGTCATCACCCTGACAAAGCAATTAAAAAAATCAAAGTAACACTTTATGCTTTCAATATGGTTCTTATAAAACATGCATTAGATTAAAATTTTACATAATAATACTCTGATTTCAGTTTGAGAAACATTATACTGAGAATCTGCAAAGACTTTGATGAATACCCTATTAAGATAACAGCCCAGTCAGCTGCAGTATTGTTTATAATCTTAATGGTTTTTAGACAGCAATGAAGGAGCAATAATTTTGTTCCATTTCAAACAATGTAGCATAGAAATAACTGAAGGGCATTCAAGGAAACTACAATTCTATTATTCTTTTTAGCATCTCTATTGGAGTACAATGATTACATTGCATTTTTTTGTTTCATGAAATGATGTTAAAAACAGTCTTAAGTGTTAACTTTTCCAGTGATATTTACTTACCCACAATACAGTTTCTCCATTATTTGAGAGTTTAAACTTACACCTATGTGGAATAACCAAATTACATTTACTAGGTAGTACTTTGAGAATTATTTGACTTTTACAGAGTCTTTGTTTCCATTGACTTAATGTAATGAGGACTGAACTAAGTGCTTAGAATCACAGAATCACAGAATCATAGAATCATTAAGGTTGGAAAAGACCGCTGAGATCATCGAGTGCCACCGTTAACCTGACTGCCAGGTCCACCTCTAAACCATGTCCCTAAGCACCACATAGACACGTTTTTTGAACACTTCCAGGGACTGTGATTGCACCACTTCCCTGGGCAGTCTGTTCCAATGCCTAACCACTCTCTCCGTGAACAAGTTTTTCCTAATATCTAATCTAAATCTCCCCTGGCTCACTGCTGCTTTCTGAGAATCTGTCTGAATGAACAATGAATAAGTTGTAAGAAGCACAAGATTTTGGAAATAACATTCTCTCCATGGAAAAAGTTCAGCTATCCAACTATGCAAACTTCTGTTGGGGTGACTTGTCCCTGGAGAAATACAAGTATTAAAACTATTCATAAAAATAAAGTTTTGCAGAATTTGGCTCCAAATATTCTAAAGGACTAAGAATTCACAGTTGATGTTATTTCTACATGTGAGAATTTTTCAAAGGTGTTAAGCCTTTAAATATCGTGTTAATAGGCAGCTTACATATCTGTACATAGAATACTTCTAAGATAACACACGCAATTATATGAACCTGTTACGTCAGAAGACATTTTTTTCTGCAGTTTCTCTTTGTGCTTTGAAGTATTTGCTTTAATGATGCCAACAGGACTTAGTCATTGATGTAAATACATCAAGAATGTAATTTGTATTTTCTCCCAGCAGTTCCTGGGAATGGTTCAGGGTAACATGGGTTCAAAAGCACTCTCAATAGACAGTCTCCATGCAGCTACCTTCTAATAGTATTATGTGAGCTGTTTTTCCCTACTGTTCTCATTGCCAAAGCAGTCTTTAAACTTTTGTTGTTGTGAAAAGCAGAATCATAGAATCATAGAATGTCCTGAGTTGGAAGGGACCCACAAGGATCATTGAATCCAACTCCTGTCCTTGCACAGGACAACCCCAACATTCACACCATATGCCTGAGGGCGTTCTCCAAATGCTTCTAGAATACTGTCA
This sequence comes from Platalea leucorodia, assembly GCF_965183815.1. NCBI lineage: Eukaryota > Metazoa > Chordata > Aves > Pelecaniformes > Threskiornithidae > Platalea > Platalea leucorodia. The sequence goes on along the minus strand of NC_138828.1, from coordinate 48,624,527 downwards.
GGCTTGGCGCCGTGACGACCTCCCGGGGGAGCCTGTTCCAGTGCTCCACCACCCTCTGGGTGAAGAACCTTTTCCTAATATCCAACCTAAACCTCCCCTGGCATATCTCCCTGCCGTTCCCTTGGGTTCTATCATTGGTCATCAGGCACTACTAGACTAATACCACTGCACTAGATGTTGAATATGATGCAATGTAACACATATTTAATTAACTCTAAATGTCACTTTCATTTAGAGCACATTTACATTAAAAGAAAAATAAATAAATACAATAAAAGGATCAGATCACTAGTCCCACTGAAGTCTGATTTAAACACTTAGCTAATACTGGATTGGATCTTCCTCTAGAAATGTGGAAAAAGATGAGGAAGTGACACACTATCCTCTGTAATACAATAAAGTAGTCATCGAAATATCTAGAAAATGTGGGAAATCTTTCAGTTCTTTCATTTGCTTGAAGGAGCTTGGTTTTTGCCACCTTTTGACCACTCTAACTACTAGTCTAGTGATATTGTGGAATAGGTATGTAATCCATTTTTCCTGTGGAATCGGATTCAGTAGAAAGGCAGCAGTGGGCTTAGGTCAGACCTCTTCAACTCACCGTTTATAGGGTAGGAGTATCCCCTATTGCCATAAGAGAGGAGAAGAAATCATGCTTTGAAAATGTGTTATTTTTTCAAGTTTTTTTTTTCCTCAGTGAAAGTACTGACACTGCTGGATGCTCTGTAAAGTCCAATACTAACATTGGTTAAATATTTTTTTTTCTGGACTGATTTGGGGTAAGTAATTCTTTTGTTTAAAACTGGCTTCTTTTTTTATTTTTTCAGTGCATTATTAATCTATAATTTTGAGAGTTACTGAGTTCTTATTTGAATTATTTTAGAATGTATTTTGATAGCAGCTTAATTGTGTGGGATTTTTGTTTCACAGATTTTTTTTACAAACATGATTTTATTACACTTAGGTTCTGAATTAATGTCTTCTCAGCAAACAGCAGTCAAAGAAAGTCTAACCATTTGCTTTGTATATTTATAAAGATGTTTAAATGAGGATAAATAAAAATAACATTCTGTGCTCCAAATTTCCCTCTACCTCAATGTTTTCTTTCTTTCTTTCCTAGAAAGTTCTCTTATTACCATTTGATATATTAGCTTGGTCATATTTTCTGCCCTTTCACACTGAAGCAGAATGCCAAGTAAAGAATATTACTTACTGCTGAAGGTTTTCAGAGAGTGTAATTAAAAGTTTGTCTCCCTGTTTTTATTTAGCTTTTCCTGGCATTTGACTAATTTGGCAGCATATGGTAGGTTTGTTTATTAACTTGTGCATAGTAATTAAAGCAGTGCTTTAACAGAGACACACAAGAAATGTGTTCTATTTATATTTGAGGGGAAGACATTTTTTAAAAATCTACACAAAATTAAAAGCATGTTTTAATTTAATTCTGTAATCTGGAGGTATCTGAATGGATTTATGTAACTGACTTTATAATAATTCATTCTTTATAAAAAAGGTATTAACAGGTATTTTAATTAGTGTGCCAGAAATGTGGCCTATAGAATTAATTCAGAAATGCGGTATGTTAATCAACTACATTTACGTAGGAGAGTGACAAAATGTCCTTTGGCACAAAGACTTCCACGTTTTAGACAGCCTATGTTCACTGTTTAGTCATTAGGAAACAGATTTATGTCCATGATAGGTAATCGAGAGTTTCACATTGATAGTATGTTTACTGGTAACATGCTGATACATAGCAGCCATTTCTTCTGGAAAATTGAATCTAATTTTTTGTGAATAATAAAATAAATTTTCCCAGTTGGCAATGCTGTAAGAATGAATGCATACCATTACACATAGCAATATAATTAACAGTCCAGCTTAAATCTCTATTCTAGTACCACAACACTAGCTACTTATCACGAAATTTGACCATTCCAGTATTTATTAAAACATAATGTGAGAAATTTTATTTTGCGTCTCAAATATTTGCTGCCCATTTAATTGCGTGCCCTAAAGGAAAGATAGATTTCTATGCCAAAAAGCTATACAAAATCTACATTGTCAATAAAAATGTACTGTCTTTTGTATTGTTACTCCTTTTCTTCTCTGTTACTTAGTAAATGGTGAAAGGTCAGCAAATTTTATCCAGTAATTTGAGGAGAGGAGGAAGATGTTTAGGATCTGATGCACATACTGACTTTAACCTGGCAAACAATCTCAGAAATTAATAATGAAACAAAAACTAAAATACAGATATGCAAAGTATTTTTGATGAGACACAATGCCAGTGAGATTAGAATCTTGAACAAAGTTAGCCTGATACAAGCAAAATGAATTATACTATGATGTACAAAAGATAAATTACTTTCAACAGAGGAAGAACAGATTTCTTCATTAACTGCAAGAGCAACAGGAGAAAGTGATGTACTACCTTACAAGACAGAACAGACTTATTTGATAGTATCTGAAAATCTGATAGCATCCGATAGTATCTGAAAACCCTTCACAGATTATACTCAAAAACACTAATGACACTTTAAATGCACTGAAATAACAGGTTACATAGAGGGAGAGCTCAATCAGGATTTTACTGTTGTCACCTCTCTTGCCAGCCTGACAACTTGCCAGGATAACAAATACAACCTAATAAAACTATATTTGCTTGCGCAGATTCCTAGAACAAGTATGTTAGTCATCTTGCAGACTTTTACTACATCATAATGACAATTATTGTATTATAGCGATGAATGATAGGCAAGATTACTTCATGTGAAACTAAATTACATCAACCTACATAAAAGTTACATGAAAGCAGAACAGAACATACAAACTTTGTGCTTTTGTATGCATCCGTTCTAGAATGGGATGTAGTCTCCAGTACTCAAGCCTCACTACTGTCTCAAGGTCTGTGGGAAAATTTCAGGCCATTCATATGAACTTAAAATGTTGTCTATACTAGGCCGCTTATTCTGTTTGCTTTCCCAGGGGCTACCACAGAGTCTCCAGCTGCACTGGGGTCAGACCCTTAATCCCTTAGATTTTATTTAACAATGAATATAAGAATATTTGTAGGTCCTCATACTACCAAAGGACCTACAGAAGGCTGTTTGTGTAGCTCCACTGAGTCCCATAAATATTTATTTATTTATTATTTGTTTATTTATTTATTTGTTTATTTTATTTTTATTTATTGTATTATTTATTTATTAATTGTAACTACTGCAGCAGAACCTCAAATTGTAAGTATTCTCTATGTTTACACACTGCTTAAGATGTCTCTAAATAGTCCCACTACAGGCATTAAATAATAATAGCTAGAATAAATATTGATGTGGTGGTGTTGTGTAGAAATAACTATACTCTTTCATAGCAGAAGTAGCTGTCTCCCATTCTTGACTGAAGAGGTGTGTCAGCTCTTCCTGTTTTTAAATATTGGCTTGCATGTGCAAAACCAGACTTGTACAACCCAAGAAAGCTTCACATGTAGGGAAGAAATTGAGACCTGTTGCTTAAAAAATTATCAAGTCTGCTTGCTTACAAACTTATGTTCAAATGTTCAGGAGTTGATGCAGAGGACTTGCTATATAAACAGATAAGTTGTTCAGGGCCCAGATTTAGATCATACATTTGGCACAAATCGAAGGTTTTCTAATACTACTTTTAAAGCAGCATTTCTACATAATTTTATTTTACTCAATTCCTGTGCTTAGTCCTGGGAACTTTTAAGTCATTTGGGATATGGATCATATATGTTTTTCTAGTAATATCAGCACTGTGAAAACTTCTTGATTAGCTTGCAACCTCACAACTAAGGCTTGGTGCTTACAGCAAATAGTGGAGCAACGCAGCAATACTCACAAATTCCTCCAGTGACAGAAATTGCCAGCTTTTTCCTAAAAATTCCTTCATACCATATAGGAAGCTCAATGACTGTGAACCTGGAGAAGGGGTGGTGAAACAAAGCACAGCAGACTGAGTGCTAAATATTGAAGGAGCTCAAAAAACGATACAGGATTCTGAAATCAAATTATAACATACCAGAGGTATAAGTTCACCCTTACTACACAGTAAACAAAAATAGTGCTAACCAGATACAAATATTTAACCACAGAATCACAGAATAACTGAGATGATTGGCAGGGACCTCTGGAGGTCAGTACTGTACATCTCCCCTGCTCAGTGAGGGACACCTAGAGAACGTTGCCCAGGACCATATCCAGGCTGCTTTTTTTAATATCTCCAAGGGTTGAGACTTCACCACTTTTCTGGGCAACCCATTCTAGTTCTCCATATAGATTTTCTTAATTTATTGACTAGTGAGAGATGTGTTACCCAGAGCAAAAATCTTGTTCTGGTCTGTTCAGGTCCTGACATGGATTAGAAAACAAAGGCTAGTGCTGGCTTAGGTTACTACTTGTGATTCTAACTACAGAGAAAACCATGCAACAGGTAACTGAAGAACCAAAATGGCATGGAAGGAATGAAGGAATGAAGGAAGGAAGGAAGGAAGGAAGGAAGGAAGGAAGGAAGGGAGGGAGGGAGGGAAGGAGGGAGGGAGGGAGGAGGGAAGGAGGGAAGGAAGGAAGGAAGGAAGGAAGGAAGGAAGGAAGGAAGGAAGGAAGGAAGGAAGGAAGGAAGGAAGGAAGGAAGGAAGGAAGGAAGGAAGGAAGGAAGGAAGGAAGGAAGGAAGGAAGGAAGGAAGGAAGGAAGGAAGGAAAGGAGGGAGGGAGGATCATACTAAATTAGGCAGTTTGCATATTTAATTATGCAGTTTAAGTTATAAGTGCTCAGCACTTCCGACCCTAGGATTTTGGACTTCTAGTCAAAATGACATATGAAACCTACTGACATTTTTCATATTTAAGAGGCATTCATTTCAGTCATGGAACTAACTTGAACTTCTTTCTACTGCCTTGGTCCACTGATTTTGCTCTTTGGTTTTGATAGATTACTTCTCATGCCCTTGAAGTGATTCTATCTACATGGACCAAAAAAAACATTGTTAAGGCAGAAGTATATTTTTACAAGAAAAGGATGAAATTAGCAGTATGAAATGTATAAAATGGGAACTTACACTGTAGTTTGTGGACTTAATACATCACAGAAAACCTATGCTTTAAATTCATGAACCTTGCTGTATTCCTTTTATGGGAAACAGCCATAAGTGTATCATCTTTGTACTCGGGTGCTATTACAATGTATAATGCATGTATTCTGATGTGTTTCATGTCTTCCCTATTTTTTGCACTATCAGAAAAAATCACTGCTTACTGATTAACACATTTCAAGGCAATTATTTTCATGTGGCATCCCTAGCATTACAAATTATATATATTATTCCTACTTATCATTATACAGCTAAAAACCGAAATGGAAGGCCCATTAAGAGTCCAAATGTTTTTGCTTCCCAAAAAGCTCTCTTTTCTTATTAAAATGTGAACTTCCATAATTCTTTAGATTTTACTTCGAGAAAGTCTGAGAAAAAAAGTAGTAAAAAATTAATTATGCATAATATGAGACATGAGAAATGATGTTCCTTTAGTAGATGAAAATTTTCTTTTAAGTCAAAAGGCACAGTAGTGGACATATTACCTGAAAAATTTGAGTCAGTCACAATCTCAGTCATGTGAGATGTGCACACAGAAAGAATCAACAGGCTAAACCTTTTCTCCTTCATTCATTAATAATTTCAATGCACGCCTTGCAGGATATGCATATTTCCTTTTGCGCATAAGCATGGTGTGAGCATGTGATGAAGGCTGAGACTCTAACGTAAACAGAAATATTAAGAAATCATCAAATTGAAGCTACATTTACCACTCTTATCACCATAAGCTAATGTCCTGTGCAGTGCAGCCACAGCTATTGGGTAAGGATATGCAATATAGCTGCAGAAATTTTAAGTAACACCCTCTGTTCCTAAGGCAGGGATATGAGTCAAACTTACCAAAGTTTAACAAAAAACAGTCAAAGTATCTGGCAGTGTTTAAACAAATATAAAGCAAGTTTTAAATACAGTTTGTGGGCTACTAAGGAGGAAAGTGTTCACATGAAAAATTAGAAAATACCATTGTGTCTTCACTGGAAATATTGCTTTAGTGATTTCAAAGCTGGCATTGGAGCATGTTTAAATGACACAGACGATAATGCTAATAAATACATAAATAAACACCAGGAGTAAAACAAGCCCATGTAAGTGTCAAAGAGAAGTAGAAGGTTCAAAATGCCTTTCTCTGACCTTTACTGAGAAGTCAACTGAAAAATAAAAAGGGAAAAGAGGCTTTGCCCTAAGCTATTAATAAAGCTGAATTTCTGAATTTCTCTTTCAGTCCAATCAGCTTCAAGACACCAGAATTCACCTCATCTGCCAATTCAGAGGTTTATTTAACAAATCATTAATGAGATTTTTGTCAAATAATATCATAACTACCTAAATGAAAATGTATGCCTCACCAGTTCCCTTGTCAGATGGGTGACTGAGGATCAGGGGATTTCTTCCTTACAGACTCTTTCCCAATACAATCAAAATGCTTCCAAAAATTTAGCTTCTGCTTCTAAGTTCACATAATAAGCAAGATGTATACACACATATGCGTATGAACTAATGCCCATTAGCTGTCTTAAGTGTTGGCCATTTACTAATTTTGCTGAATACATGATTAGACACAAATTGTTTATCTTACTACTAAAGCAACAAAAAAGTGTCACTCCGGTTTTCATTCATATACTAATAAAAACAACCTTTCAGTGTTTCCTCGTTTTACATGTATGCAATTGTTCTGAACGTTTTCAATATCATTAGACACTCAACAGCTAAAAGACAAAAAGTTGTATCAGCAAGATAAACATTTGAGCCTTCACCTTAAAAAAGACTAACTTTTTATTTGCATTATTAGACACATTAATTATGCTGTGAAATTTATATACAAACTAAGCATTATACATACAACTGCAAAACTGAGACAAGGATATCTAGAAAAGATCACACTGCAGCTATATTCCAATAGTTTTATTGGGCACCTATTGGGGATATTACCAGCCCAATTTCTGGGCTCTCTCAACCATGTGCACAGGAAGCTATTTTAATAGTATATAATAATGTAACAGCCCCAAAAGGTAAAATAATTGTCATTTTTTCTATAGTTTTTAGCTATATGAATGTGTTTATTCACCCACATAGGCACTGTGGCTGCAAAACGATAATATGGTTATGCATCTACAGTCTGCAGTGCTCCATGAAAATCATTGTGAAGTAAGTGAACTGAAAACCAACATATCAAGCAGGGAACTGACTTCCATATAAGCTCAAACTACACGGCACTTGCATTGTTTTCCTCAACACAAAACACAGAGAACAATTCAGAATTGTAGGTGTGAAATTCCCTCTTGAAATAAAAACTAGCAAAACTTCAAAAGGCTGTAGAGGAAACAGTCTTCTCAGAGTATTTATGAAGGAATAGATATCACTTCTCAAACTGATATACTGAAAAGCTTGCCTATTGATGAATTAAGCAATGTGTTTTGCCAAGGTACTTATCCTTGACATACACCATATTATACAGCATGATAAAGTAACCTTTACCTAGCTGTATCTTATGACTCATATCTATTTAGTATTCTGACAAAACCAATTTGTTAGGGAAAATGATGGATGAGTATGTATTACAGAATACAGGCCTGACCCCCAAAGGATATGGGTTTTCTGAACCCTCAAATGCAGAATTTTACTCACATAATCATGCTTTCAACACTACAGACCTCAGTTCTTTCCCTCTGCTTTAATCAAAGAAAAAGACATCAGATAAGGAGATTGTTATCTAGATTAGTTTACGAGTTTCAGAATAACATCCCATTTGGCCCAGAAATATACCCTAAGGAGCATGCATTGCATGTTCTCTCTTCTGCAAAACCCAGAGTATGAGTAGGAGTATTTCCATCCTGGAGCTTTGGGATTTGGTTCCTAGTCTGATGGCTAAAAAGCGGTTGTCATACTATTTATTTCATGACAGATACTAAGTCTTCGTTCTCCTCTGCTTTTTCATAGTATTGCAACTTGCTTCTTTAGTCTTTTGTCTTCCTGAAGTATACATTCTTGTGCAGTTTCCACCTGGTTTCAATCCAAGTACACAAGCGTCAACTACATTTGTCAGTGCATACACTCACACCAACAACAGCATGTTTTTCCTTTGTTAAGGTGACGAAGAATTCTGTGAAAACGAAACTGACAAACAGGTACATATAGGCATGATTTTTTTTCCCATTTTTATTTCAGTGTCCAGAACGTTGTGATTTTCTATGGTTTTGAAATTACACACATACCAGTCATATGCTATATGACTACTTCCACAAGCTCACACTGTGCTGATGTCACAGTAAATGTACCATATACAGGTACCAATGAAAATCTTATATGCAGTATAAGTAATCATAAATACAAACACTTATTTATTCCAGTCATATGGATAAGCATTATTATAGGAATTATTTTGTGAAAACTAAGTATATTCCTTAACTTCTACTTTACTTTCTGCTCCAAAATAATATTTCTTTTAATGGAAAAAAGACTATTGATTTGGCTTTTACTATTCCTATTTTCTGTACTTGACAAATTAATCTTACTACTAACTTGTAAAATTGACAGCAAGGTTAGGTTCCAAAAAAGGAATACAGTAAGGATTCCACTCCTTATTGGTTACAGCATTCATTAATCAGTGTTAATTTACATTAATATAAATACATTGATCCTTCTCTGAGGGCCCTCTCTTGTGAGTAATTTCATCCTCCACCAGACATTATGAGATACATTACGAACTGGCATTTCAACAAATGAGAATGGCTTGACTGTAAGAGAAATACCCAATTAATAACCAAATAGGAAATGATTTGTTTAATTTTTATATTGCACTACCTAATTTTATTGCAATATTCAAGGAAAATGCACCTGGATTCCCTCATAAATTTCACTGAAGAAAATGTAGTAACATTCATTGGTAATTAAAGAGCTCAGATTTCTCATGTGATATTTTTCGTGTGTCATTTTAAAAAATCTTTCTTCTACTGTGATGTGATATGGAGAATTCATGTGAAGATTTATTTTTAAAGAGAAATTATGTGGAAAGAATGTAATACTATTATTTTCATTGCATTAAAGTAATTTTTTGGGGTCAGATCTAAGCAAAGTAGCAAACAACTGTATCTCCAAAGTAATAGCTACAGTAAAGAACTACCTCCACATTTGCAGTGAGCTTTCTTGAAATGATAGAATGAGCCATTTTTATAGTAACAGACAGTTAGGCAGGATTATCTCGATGTTCTTCCCACTTTTGTATAATTCTTACCTTCTTAAAATTATCTGTTAAGAGAAGCTGACAAAAAATACACATAAACCCCTCTGACTAATTGGGAATACTATTGCCCAAAGTGCTGTCTATAAATTTAAGTTTTCACCTACTCAAAGACAAAAAGATCAAGATCCTGAGAGAACAAGATCTAAAAGAAGAACTAAAACCTCTGATTAATGAGGGAAAGTTGGGACACCTTAAAAACACTGCCCTTTAATGCATACAGACATGGTAACAAGCCAAGATAGAAATTATGAGTGGTTAAATCAGGACAATGTACTTCAACACTAGTTGGTCTATTTACTTGTCTGTCACATAGCCAGTCTGATCCTGTTTAATACAGTGGAAATACTTGTCCTTTATGTGTCTCAGTTTTCTGTAGAATCTGTTGCCTGCTACAACACAGGTGTGATATTCTATGGATGAGAAATGGCGAGAAAGAAAAACCTCTGATGAAAAATTCTCTACAAGTAAATCCAGTGGACTTGTGTCAAAAAAGCAGAAAAAACTTGGTGTTTCACATATGTTTTCCAGACTATGCCTTAGAGTTAGAAAATCCTCAGTTCCAATTCCTGGAAGATCTTCCAGAGTTCTGTGTTTCTGTACATTCCATATTGTCAGTCTTAATTTCAAAGTACAATCAGCATCAAAGAAAACATTAAAATAGTAATCCAAATCCCTAGCTAAAATACCATTATGTTGTAGGTGCAGATTCCTTAACATTTTTTGCAGCACGTCATAAATTGCAAAACCATTTTGGATACTCAGTGGGAGACACTGTTATTCAGGTAGTATTATAATCCCTAACTGTCACTTGACCAAATAAATTGGAAAACAAGAAACTGAGAAGAGTTGTCACTGTAACATAAAATATGTTATTGGCATTAAGCCTCATTCAGTAGGAAAGAAAACTAGATTTTGGCAGTTGGAAGACTACAACAAGTAGGAAGGAAGGTCTGTCTGTGACAGATCATAGAATCATAGAATCGTCAAGGTTGGAAAAGACCCTTAAGATCATCGAGTCCAACCGTTAACCTAGCACTGCCAAGTCCATCTATACCATGTCTTCGAGCACCGTATCTATCCGTTCTTTAAATACCTCCAGCGATGGAGACTTAACCACTTCCCTGGGCAGCCTGTTCCAATGCTTGACCACCCTGTCGGTGAAGAAGTTTTTCCTAATATCTAACCTAAACCTCCCCTGGTGCAGCTTGAGGCCGTTTCCTCTCGTTCTATCACTCGTTACTAGGGAGAAGAGACCGACAAATGAATGGGATGTCACAAAGACGATGTCGAGGGATGACAAGATGTCACAAAGACCCAGATTACACAGAAGAAATTATTTCTTTAATAAAAATTATTTTAAGAGTGACTAAAAGAATAAGAAAGTAGAGAGAAGAAAAGACACCAAAAAGAATGTCCTGACCTAACATCATCAGTGAACGGCATAAAATCAAGGAATATCACAAGGATCACCAGAAGAAAAATATGGGAAGGGCTCTCCCATGGATGTACATAATGTCTCTTCAAATCTTACCGGACTGCAGTTCTGCCTTTTTATTAAAGTCATGGAGTTAATTTGTATTACAGTCTCTTTTTCTGTGACATGACATCTCATTCTGTACTTCCTCTGTACCACTACAGTAATCCAAAAAAGCTATTTGCTCTCAGCATAGGGATTCCTTTGCCTTTCTCCTTTAAGAACAACCGGTGAGTCATTTGAAAGCACTCCCTCTGTCACTAGTGAGGACCAACTCACTGGTGAGTGATGACCATCCTCTCTTGGTGATTCACTTGGCACTTCACCTGGCAAAAAACCTGAGTGGAATCTGCCATGCTGCATAAAAAAACTACTGCCAACTGAAATAACTCCGCATGCTAACAGAAGGTTGCCAGTGTAAACTCTGAACTGAATGAAGACTACGAATGTGCCTTACAAAAATAAATGGCAGAAACAAAAAGCTTTCAGACATTTTCAACACCAAAAGAGCATAATACAAACTGGAACAGAAAGAATAATGACAATCTAGTCAACCAGTAGTTTGAACAAACTTCTGAAACTTAAAGACTGAAAGTTATAAAAGGCTGTATCTCTTTGTTGCTTGGTTTGTTATCTGTGTAAGGAATATCTTCTGACACACTCAGTTTTGCACAAGAACTTTACAAAGCTTAATTAATTCCGTGCTTTTTTTAAGCTGGTGATAACAATTTGCTACATATATTTACTTACTTGATTTGACTATTATTTTGCTATTATTATTGCTACTAATTCAAGTGAAGGAAGAAAAAAGAAATTACTGTGACTGCATGGAAAAAAGTTGAGAAAACAAACAGTCCTTCCTTCTCCTCCTCCAAAAAGAAAAAAAAAAAAAAGATAAGATTACTTCTTGAGAAAATGTACTATAAGGACTAATGGAAATATTATTGCAATTCAGGCTAATGGAAAACTCAGAATGATCACATTGAAAGATTTTAAGGAGAATTCAGTAAAAGACTTTTACACACATACACACAGTAGGCATACACAAAAAAAGCACTATTATGGAAGGATCCAAAAGCCTATAGTGAGGGAGGGAGATGCCATTCTTATCTGAATGGGAGGGTGTCACACACTTAGAGGGAGAGTAAGCAAAACTCCCTTACCTCCCATCAGTAAATTTGTCCCTGAATAAATAAATAAGGAAAATGACTGAATTAGGGTGATTATAAAACACAGCATCTCTGCTTACTGAATTTATGACAAAAATAGGAAATACTGACTATATTGTCAATATATCCACTGAGAAAAAATGGACAAAGGAATATTTCTAATAATTGAATGTTTTCATACATAATGTTGGAAAGTCTGAAAGGAGCTAGGCACCATACTAGTAGTAATTAGTTAGAAAGAATAAGGGACTATGGATTTTGTAGTTGTAATTTTTCATAAAAAGTAGCATCCGTATCTCTGTTTCTGTTAGGTTCTTACATGCATTATATATACTTCCATATATTTCTATAATAGTATTACATAACATATTCTGATCATTCTTTGTATTGGCCTCCTGAACAGTTTGAACACCTCTCATAACTCTATTTCACTGTGTTTTCAGGGTCCACTGTGTTTTTGGGTTTATCATCTTTATAAACTGCATAACTGCTGTGGCTTTCTCATGGCATACATTTGACTGTCTTACATGAGGTCTGTTAACTACAGGCTACTCCGGTTTTCCTCAACTTCGTAGCATGTTTTTTCAATCTTTCTTCTTTGTTTTAGGTATTTTGAACAGTTTTTTTTTTCTCTATTGTTATATTTTCTAAGGTATTTCTAGGCATTTCTGTAAGCTGTACAGTTGCACATCATTCCTTTATTCTTCTCCATTGACTGTAATAATGTCTGTCTTCATATTCTTTATACTCCTTTATTTACTTTCAATGTTATGTGCCTTAATAAGAAATATACCTTCCAGTGGAAGGAAGTTTCAGTTGCCTCTGGTTCTGTCACAGGGCAACCGGCTCCATCTTCTTTGCACCCTCCCTAAAGGTATTTATACACATTAATGAGATCCCCCCGAACCGTCTCTTCTCTAGGCTAAATACTCCCAGCGGAAGAAATGTAAGAGATAAATGAGTAGTATGGACAGAAAGAGGAATATGAAATTATTATCATGTAATAATACAATAGCATAGCATGAAATTAAGAAATGTTAAAAGCAAGCAGTGATTTACAGACGTTCACAAAATTGCCACAGTATGTTAGGGATGTGAGAAGTATAAACGGCTTTAAAAGCCTAGGCAGCAGGGAAGTGCATGACTTTAAAGTCTAAACTTTGTCTTGCAGAGTACCTGTACTAGCCAGAGATTACATAGGTGTTTAAAACATCTATGGGAAAAAAAATTATCTGGATGTAAATAAGGGAAGTTTGATGTTGCTCATGAGCACTTGACTATGAAAAGTCTTAATCTTTGTTTAGCTCACATGATTAGATTGATGTAGTTTAGCATACATTTAGCAAATGTCGTAAGTAAAGTCAAGGTAGCAAGTGGAAAACTAATGAGAAGAAAGCTGGATATTGAATTAATGGTTAGTGCATATACTTAACAGTAAGTGTTACAAATCAAATGTAGGATGAGGATTTAGATTCACAGCAAGAAGCAAACTCTACAAGAACAACACTATGATTCTCATCACCTGAGGGTGGAGGAGCGATCAAGCACAAGAGAATATTGTTGCTTCAGAGCAATTGTTCACGTCACTGTGATCCTGGCTGTCTTCGTCCTGGTAATGTGCTTTTCCACTTACATAAGCCCTTTTTCTGGACAATCTTTTGAAACTAAAAAACTTGACATCCCAGTTGGAAGTTACAAACTACTATGTATGGTGCAGGTGAAATCTCTCACTGCTGTTGGCTGGAAGTGGAAGGGGACACCACAAAGAAAATAATTCCACTCTTTAAATAAAGTATGCATTAAGTGGCTGTATTTTTGGCCACTATCTGAGATAAAGAGTACAGGACTAAGCTAGAACAAATATGAGCTTACATGCATTATATAGTTCTTTTATTCTTGTACTCTCTTCTCATGTCTGTTACAAACTTTAAGATGTTCTTACTTAATTCTTGTACAAATGCTCAACTTTTTCCCTGATACTTATCATAAAAGTTAATAAATACTCTCATATGCAGAAAACCATTTTACAGAGCAGCAATATAATAGCTTTTTTAAGACTTTGCCTAGAATACTACGTTCACTGCTGATCATGTATGGCAAGGCTAAATAGTTTGATCAATAAACAGAAAGAGCACAGTATACAGTTTTTCTAATAGACATCAAATGGATGTAACAGTCTCCAAAGGTGTGAATAAGAGGAATCTCTTGAACAGTATCAGATGTGGATATTCCAACGAAAGAAACTGAGGCTCAGTATTACGAAATCCTGTCTGACAATCAGCTGAACAATTCAAGGAATTAACTCATACCAAAGTTATGAAGGTAAGATTATGTTTTGTCACATTCCAGATCCAGCTGGGTCAGTGTGATCCATTTGGCTTTTAACACCTGAACACCAGACTATGAGAGTTTTTGTGGCCTTTAATGTACAAAAGTCTCCAGAAAGCTTTCAATACATCAAAATTTCAACACCCCAATGCAAAAGTAAACTTGAAATCACCAGTTATCATTGAAATGAAGGACCTATCTAATATTGGAATATAAGGAACACAGAAAAAGACTTCATATTTTTCAGAAACTCAAACAGGAATACGATACAAATTTCTAAAAAGATGTCCTAGTATGTCAATAAAGCTCTATCAAAAACAAGTCCTGCTGTTCTCCCCACTTATGCTAGGACTGAAATTGGTCCATAGTGATTAATTTGAACTAAGTAGAGTATGTATGGTATATGGTTCAGTTATTGACCCATAGCACTCTCAGGTTCCTCTGAGAACGCTATGTCTAGTGGTTCCAGTGCTGATGCGTGAAATGTTCTAACAAACCAGAAATCAATGCAGAGTGCACAGTAAACAGACAGAGTCAATGAGCTATTCATTACCTTTTGTAAACCTTCAGTATAATTGGCATGTGGTCAATTTATAAACTGTAATCAACTGTGGCTTTATTTAATCTCTTATATAAAACAAGACCAAAAAGCTTCATGCTTTATGTAGTCATAAGAACATGAAACTGGATAGGTAAGTAACTGGATATCTGAATGCACCCTCCATCAAATAAAATATCACATTTACCTGTTTGACCTCTAATAGAATCTGTTTAGTAAACATCTCAGTACTACAGCAAAGATTTTTTTGTGTGTGTGATACTTTTATTAGGTATTTTCTCTGATCAGTAATTAAAACCTAAACCCCAGATGCTTTTTTAAATAAATCGTTGCCTTCAGGATAGCAATTTCTGTTACCAAAAGAGGGCACAGAGGAGGTACGTATTTCATAATGAATGTTTATTCTTATTTACTTACTGATAGAAACCTTTTTTACCATAAAACTAATTAAAGTTGGTAAAGGACAAAGTTAGCCTTTTCATCTTAAACTGAATGCAAAAAACAAACCCCATAATCACATAAATGTCATACAAAATGTTTGCATAGCTTCTAAAAATAATCAGTTGATAAAAGATGACTGCCTTAATAGAAAGCAGCAATGTAGGATTTATTTCAAAACCCTGTATATAAAGAACAAGGAGCAAAGTAGGGTGCATGGCACTGGAAAGTTTAAAGGAAATAGATTTGCTTTACCCTTCACTTATGACTTCTTTCGTGTAAGTAGATGGATCATGGGCATCTAGACAACTTGTCCCTCTTTTGTGTTCAGTTTGGTTCAGTTCAATCTGCTGGGCTTCCAGAATGTCTAGGTAAATTTTCAGTTGTGGCGTCCTGGAGAGTCCTTTTTTTCCTGCTTCAGTGAACGTTTTGAGTTCTGCATGGTCAGCAGATGTGGAGGATTTAGGTACCTTACACAACATGGTTCATCTAAGGGAATGTTTATGCAGTTTTTGTAGTGTATTCTGACCATACTATGAGGCAAAAGAAACGACACAGTGTTTTCACGTTGCAGAGCCTAAGATATCATACTTCATTTCATTGCTGGGTTAATTGCAGCCATGTGGTTTCATGGCTCAGCGCACAAGCAAAATGAGCTTCTCCCTGCCCGAAGCATTAGACAAGTGAACTTGATAACGTCTACATGGGCTTATCCCAGAGCGTGGCAGCTTCTCTCAATAAAGAGTGGAAATAGAGGAAACTAAATGTTGTGAAAGGTAAGACCAAGAAGGCTGAGCAACATACACACACCCAAACCCATTAAGATCATATCTGAATTAAAGAAAAAAACAATAAATATACCTGATGCTTGTCTATCTCTGTCCAGGTTAAGTAGCGGAGTATTTCTGTTGCTGCTGTTAACCTCTCTGTGAAAAAAAAGATGTTCTTAAATCTGTATGATGTCAGAATCTAAGAGGATGAGTTGAATGCATGTCAGACTTTGTTCTGACACTATGTTGATGACAAATTATAGCCTAGCAAGGGTAAACTAACCAGAAAAGAAACTTACGATGAGAGACGAGAGTTACCTAAGCCATAGGGTATTGACAATTCTAAAGTGAAGTTCAGAAAACCCAGCTGCCTAGACAGTTATTCTTAAACTTTTTGAACTACATAACTTGTGTATCTACAGGGAATGAATAATTAATACTTTATTTCAAAATAAAATATTTAAATTACTTCAGCCAGGTACTGCTCACATCACCTCAGATTAAATGTATGATGTGTCAATGCTACATTGCTGAAGATTGTCAACTATGTTGTAAAGCCAAAGATCTGATTTAATTACTGACTGTTTGATTTGGAAAATTTGTTACTTTCACTGCTCTATTTAGTTAATAGAAGGAGTAATCTACCTCTTATATTCATCATCTCTATAACTTATTTGCCTATCAGTCCTGGTAACTGTTACTAGCTTCCTAATTTTTTAGAAATAAAGGAATTGTCTGCACTTCCAGGTTGTACAGACTTCAAATTAACAGGTTTCTCATAAATAAATACATAACACATTTTCTATTACAGCTTTATTAGTGCTTGGAGCAATTTTTAGTTTAGCAGTTCTTAAGTAGGAAATAAAAAGAGCACTAAATGGTGGAATGTCTTCTCTCAAAAAGATTTAGGATTCAACTATAACATGAGTCTTGCTGAATGAGTTAAGGAAATACTAGTCAATTCTTTTTCTTTGTGAATCTGCTCATCTGAATTGTTATTTTCTTGAAAGAAACTGGAAGGTCTGAAATATAATTTCATTCTTTGCCAGCATGTTCAGCAAAAATCAAAAGAGGCACACATTTTTATACCTTTTTTTTTTAGTGACTTGGGGAAAAAACATGTCAGAGATCCCATAGAAAATTTCCCTTTCAAGGAATATGAAATGAAGTGAATAGAAGATGGAATTATCTGCAAGCTGAGCCTAAAAATATACTTATATGTTTAATATTTTGTTTTTGCATGTGCCATGTATGTAATATTATTACCAATCTATTTTAATGCTAGACACAATTCTAAAAAATGTGAAGCAGGAAAACCCCTGTATCAGATGAGCAGGTTGAAAAAATGCCAAGAAAATACATATTTATTAACAAATATTCCAAAATTCTCTATGAAGATGGGTTTCTGCAAGAACGGATTCTCACATTCTGTGAGAATGTGATTTTTAAGTAATTTATTGCAGTGGGCTTGAATTCCAGTTTAGTTTTGTAGATTAGCTGTCCTTGAGGGCTGTTCAGCATGAATGTAATATTCTCAAAAACATTCTGGTTAAGTGACTGTTCTATTGTGACACTGAATTGCTATTAACAGCTCACAGTGATCCATACTCCTTTCTCTCGTTTATACATTTTACCTTCCTTTCCCAACCAATTGCTGTTGCAGTAAAAATTCAAATTTGATATACCTTTCACCCTAGATTTATCATTGATTATCACCCAAAATATTCCCCAATACCAGATGCTGAAGTAAAACCAGGAGTGTGTCCAACAGAGGAGCACAGGAGAGCATAGGCAGTAAGGTGGAGAACGTGAGAGCTGCTGAAGACTTTGACACTGCCCAAACTCCCTGAAACTATAATACCTATTTGAAGACGCTCAAAGATTTTTATTTTTTCATGAAGGCAAGTGCAGCTCCTGGAAAAAGAATTTGAAATAATATAGCTATATTTTACTTATTATTGCTGGGTCAAGCATAATAAAGTAGTTTGATAGTCTACAGCTAAGTGAAGGAAAACAGACAAGACAAAATACAATGAAAAAAAATCCTATAAAGAATGTAAATCTTGAAAGGTGCCACAGTACCACATACAAACAAAAAAGCTAGAAAAAAGACTGCTCTAATGTAGTACACATATACTCAAGGAACAGTTGTATACATGGGTTGATATTGACATAGTTCTACTTGTACATCCTCAGAAGAATCAGATAGCTACCGCTTATTATTCTGACTATCCAGACACAGCATTTTTGGAGGATACTATGTAGCTGCTGTATAAACATCTGTATTTCGTTGGATATGTTAATGATATGACTACACCACAACTTTACTGTTATGAATTTTTTTTTCAAGAAAGCATAATTTTATTATATGTTTCAATCTGATAGTTTTGTGGAAATGGTATCAAAATTATTTAATCAATGCTAAAAAACATGAATGATCAAATTTAGATCCCTATTTGACAGTATCAACTTACAGGACAAGACATTTAAAAATGGAAGCATTGCCTGTAGAAGTAGAATGTTTAGAATCAGGCTCTCTGACTATGTCTGCATTAATGCTAATCCTATCACTATCAGAAACCTCGTAGATACCATGAAATAATTAAAAAAAAAAAGAACAGAAATGTTAGTTAAACAAATGCTACATGGATAAACCTTCTGCCAGAGAAAAAAATAGTGTAAATTTACAGTTTAAAAGTTTAGACACAAAAGATAACAGTACTTTGTGAAGTTCCACCTCACTCTTACAAAGTGATCGCAAGATAAAGAGACTCATACAAGACAATATAGGATCTCTGTTCAGTTTCTCCACAATACGTAGCCTTGTAACCCAGTAAATATGGTGTTCCCATCACTTGTAACAGGCCACAGGCTTTGTATTAAGAGAACAACTGAAGATTCAAGAATTTTAGACTTGTCTTGGCCCACCTAGAGATTTGTGTTAGCTTGTTTACCAGTAACAGCAATTATCTACAATCAAGTACAATTGCATTGTAATGCTGATTCTAACATAGCTATTCCACCAAATGGAGAGTAAGAAGAAGCAGTTATTCTGTATTGACTGAATAATCTATAATGCTAGGAAAAAAAAAATGCAGTATACAAGAGTATGGGCACAGGATGATATACCTGATCCCCCAAGGCTATGAGCAACTCTTCAGTGGTCAGTTGTATTCATCAGAGGAGTACAACCTTGGGAGCTGGGCAAAGCCAGTGTTAAGGACAACAAAGATAACAAAAAGCAAGTATCCAGTTTAGACAAAACATAACACATATAGTGACTCTGGATATAACCTGGAAGAACAAACCAGTGAAGAAAGAACAAGTAAGCAGACTGTGTTAGCAAACATACTAAAGAGACCCCAAGTGTACCCAAGAATGAACAGGAAGAAAACACAAACTTTAACATCCTCAAAGACAATCACAGTGAAAGTTATAGGATGCTTATGACTCCCTATAATCAGCTCTCTTCCCTCTCCCCATCTTCCCAAGCCACCGACCTCAGCACAGAAGACTAGTGGAAGGCTGAGCACAACACAGAGAAAGGGGCAGATACTAGAAAATTGTTAGTTTTAATTGGCATTATCAGGAATAAGCTGTAAAAACCAAGTAATTTGTACTATAAATCCTAGAATCATTCTAACTGGACTAATAATTCTCTGATTAGACTGCTAAGACTGTAATTAGACTAAAAACTCTTGGTTTTACATGTAAGGTTCACTTCTTTGACCCATGTAAACTGTGCAAATTGCATTGCAACCAGTGCTAGGATGTAATTGGGATGCAAAAACTTGGCAACTCTTGCAGCGAAAAACTGTTCAATTTACATAGCTCAAATCGGGATCAAAGCAGCTTTCTGATTTATTAATGAGAAATAATTAACTAGCAATCAATGAATTTTATATTCATGATTAACAATACAATGGATAAAATCCAATACTAGACACTTACAAAAACGTTGATAAATACCTCTTAATTTCTAAACATCCTTCTCTAACCGATCCCACAGAGTTCTAAGGGCACCCACAACCACGGAGTTATGGCAACGCAGACAGAGGCTGGGTTACAAGCACAACCCTCTCCCCTGGGAGCGCAAGTTACCCTGTTCACACAAACCTTGTGGGAGAGAAAGAAGTGCTCTAGCTTTGTATGAAGCTGTGCCTCTCCCTACAGCTTGCTAATCCACGTGCCAATGCGAAAGCGCACCATGAAGGTCACATACACACACCCAAGGTGTGAGCCCCTACTTGTTGCATCCCATGCTGTTGTGATGGGAAACTTCCAGTAGTGTCAAGAGGTTCGACTGTCACTGTTTCCACTGCAAGGTATCTCCCCACATGCTACAGGCTTTCTTTTTACTTATTTCTTTTAAAGCTGACTCCTTCTTTATTTCAAAAATCTCTTCATAGTTCCCTGGTTACCATTTAAGCAATTTGAGACTTGTTTTACTCTTTAACATCATCAGTTTCAGGCAAACACCCCCTCAGACAGTTTTGGTTGTCCCCTTCACACATACTCTCCAACACTCACATCCTTGTCTTAACATCTGTTGTTGCCAAGGGTGGGCTGTGCTGGCAGCCCTACAGTAACAGATTGGTGGATAGCGTAGGCAACTTAAGACTGTTTAAATTTAGTGCAAAAGAAGGTGAAAAGATCTCAAGCACATACAGAACAGGTCATAGGGAAAGTAGGGAATCAGACACTATCAGAGGAGCTTAACAGAGATGTACAAGGTCCAAGTAGAGGATGACTCAGACTAAAAACTATTAGATATATCAGAGACAGACATGACAAAGGAGACCTATGTAGAGACTGATAGTGTTGAATAATGCATTTTATTGTAAATTACCTTGGGAGTCTTAATTACTGTAAGTTACTTGATGTCCTGTTGAAGTGTAGTTAAAATAGAATGCCTTTTGGTAGATTCTGAATATAAGCAGTTGTTTTGAGCATGAAATGATGTTAGCAACATGAGAAACTATCTCCTTTTGCTCAGAATGTATTTAACCTATTTGTCCTTGTGTAAAAGATGCTTTATAACTATAAGCTCGAGTTTTCATTAATCATTATCTGAGACTATTATAACTGTATTAATTTTATTTCATAGAACGACAACTGATTCTGAAAGGAAGAGTGGCCACTATTACAATTACCACAGAAAAGACTCAGTTACAGGGAGTGTACTAAACCAAGAAAACTGAATCATAAACTGATGATAAGGTATTCAGATTCATCCATCACATCACATTCTGTTTGTATTCTTGTTAATGCAGTTGGCTGACGATGGCCTTCTTCTCAAAGCTAAAGACATTCAGAGAGCTAAATTACTCAATGCTACTAGTTTGGAACTGGAGAATCTTCAGTACAGCTGGATGAATAACTAATTCATTCACTAAATATTCCTATTTGGGTTTGTGATATGCATTCCATACTGGGAGGTGTTTTGAACTCCCACAGAATTTCTTCAAAAAGCTTGATGTGGATATAAACTGGTTTTCTGAAGTAGAGAGAATCATTATGTTGGTCCTAAATTTAGTTAGAAATTTTGGCTGAGGTACAGATATTATATATTATTTTCACATACAAATACTTTCTGACAAATGTCTGTATCAAAGTTCCACAAAAAGTTTCAGAAAAGTGAACGAATGTAAGCTGTAACTTCATGATGAAGACATGTCAACAGATTTTCAACGGTAAATTAGTATTACAAAATTATGCCCTTTGATGGCAAAATGCAACTTCTGTGAAAACGGAACGTAACTTCTATTGAGGGATCACCATGTATCCATAAGCATGAACCTAGAAGACCTCCTGAAGACCTGAATTCATACCACACAGAAGAAATAATTACATACATCATTCAAGACCAAAGCTGTGGTTTGACAGAATTCATCGCTCCCAGCTAGGGTAGTACCACATTCATCCACGATACACAGCACATAAACAACAGGTGTAACCATGCCTAGTATGTGGAATTCAGAAAAGAAAGTAAGTTGTTAAATCAGGGGTTTGAATAACGGAGAACTATGTAATTGAGACAATACTTCTTCAGAAATTCTGTGTGTTCTGTCTTCAGTTGCATGACTTAAATGATTCAGTAGGTTTCCTTTATTTTCTCAGAAAGAAGATAAAATAATAAATGACTTTTTTGTTTAACATATTATCAAATGGCTTAATTTAGGTAGCGTGTATCATCTTAACTTATTCCATAAATAATTAAACCAGTCTTAAAGGGAAGTTGTTACCTTTCTGTGTCATATCCAAAAGCAAAAGTTCCCAAATCCTTTGTACTAGCACAGGCATATTAAAATGAGCTAGCAGTACAAATCCACCTATATTTAAGGCAGCTATGTTCATCCTTTAGAAATGGATTAATGTCCAAAATTATTTTAAGTTAATGAAGCTGTATAAAGTCCACGTTATCTTTCTCATTGAATAGTACTAAAATTAGTAATAATTTCATAGCATCGATTTTAAGTTGCAAATATACATCCACTAATTCTGAAATGAAATCTTGTTCTGTAACACAACACTGTAGAACTTTAGAATTCATTTTATTGGTTCTTCAGTTTAATTGCAACCACTTTTCATTTTCACATATATATATATGTGTGTATATATGTGTGGATGGATGGATGTGTATGTGCTGGTTTCAACATTAAGAAATTTGCTTTTACATAATGACTTAAGACAAAAGAAAGAAACTGAGTATTCTACATAAATAAATGATAAATTTATTCAAAACAGCCAGAAGCAGTTTGACAGACTAGATAATCTGTAACCATATTATTTTCATAGTAAATGCCAAATAGACATCTGCATACAAGATGTTCTTGAAGGCATTAATTTATGAATAAATAGATGACAATTTCAAGAAGAGAGAGTATATTTTCCGAAGCACCTAAGTGGCATGTAAACCACTGGCCCTAGACTCAGATGTCCTGCAACCTGCAGCTGATTATTCGTGCATGTCTGCATGCTACAGCAGAAACTGCAACCACTTATGTACTACCTTGAAAAGTAATCTATATGCAACTTTTTGCTTTCACTGAGGTATCAAGTTGCTCAGAGTTTCTGCCTCATGTTGAAGCTGTCAAGTGTTGCTAAAGGTAGGGTGGCTTTGGAGAAGAGTAGCATACAGGTTTAAGTAACACAAGTAAGGTTCCAGGCAGAAAGCACAACACAGGAGATACAGATGGTGAGGAGAGAAACTGGGGGTGTGTGACTGGCATATGCCCTTTGGGTACACTCTGGGTGCACAAATACTTTGGAAATAAATATGTTCCAATTACAGTGTGAAGAAGAAAAACTGAGAACAAGTTTTGCTCAGATACCCCAGACTTTATTCAGAAAAAAATGGTACGCAGAAATTACAGGTTATAGAAGTTTCAACCAAAGCTGAGTCTAGGTATCTGAGAAAAAGACAGCCAGCTCATCCAGCATGAGAGAAAGCTTAAGTCTATGCACTAATGACAAAGGGATGCCTTTAAACTCCTAGAAGACTAAACTAAATCCACAAAATGGAACTCTCTTTTTCATAATGTAACTCACCATCTTATGTCTTATCTTTTCTCTTATTCTTAATCATGCCACACTACTGTTTGTAGCTACTCTTGATGCAATATGAGAAAAAACAGTATAGTTTAGATTTTGCTGTGTAAATGTATTTAACAGCTAGACAATGAGAGAAAGGGAACAGGAGGTGTTTTTTTTTGTTCAGAATGTGGCAATAAATAATGGCTTAGGACATACAAAAAATACTTGGTCAGATTTTGGAGTGCTCAGGAGTAGTAGTTGATTCTGAACTTGGAAATTACTGATTCAGTGCTAATTTCCTAAAAGGGCAATCAGTGTAGTCACTGGCTGAGGAGTCGCTATCTGGTTGCAAATCTTTGCATACTTGTATACAATATCCTAACTCATACACTCCACTCATGGATGTAACTCAGCTTTAATCAACTGAGTTACACAAGTATGAAATTTGAAAAATGTTGGGTAAATGATGTCCTGCTGGCTAAGCTGGCTCTATTTAACTTCATTTCTGTATAGGATCATACAATCCACATGTACCAGGAACTCTTTTTTACATTTATCATGACATATAGATTCCTGTGAATAGGTTGATTTTTGAAATGTAAATAGATGAGCAAAAAGCTGCCCTAACAATCACTCTGGTAACAACGGCATCCATAAAGAGGCAAGACTCTCTGAAATTAAAATCTGAGTGAAGGAAAAACTCTTAAAAGTAAAACAAAACTAAACCTACAATTTTTTTCCCATTCTTAATTTAGAACAAACATGATGTTCTTAATTTAAAGGTGAGCTACAGTGCATAATTATTATATAGCTCATTGAGATTACAAAATTTACTGCTATATTCAAACTTTTCAAGAAAACAAAATGAGCAGAATGATGAATGATGTTTTGATTGCAGAGATAAATATGCTGAGAAACTGGTCTTATTCATATTTAATATTGTACTGGAATGCTTTCATTTTTAGTAATTAAATTCTTTATAAGAACTAGCCTAACTTCTGGGTAAATTACTTCTAAAGTAAAGAAGGTGATATAGTTTGAATAGGTAAGTAGTATTTCATAATTATATAATCAGCAGATCAGATCTTCAAGGCTGGCTCTACCTAGATGCACTTAAGATCAAAAATACCACTCTGGTAAATACACAAAAGCTGGCACACTTAGTTTCTGTTGGTGAATGACCAAAACTGTGCATTGCTTTTACTCATGATAACTAATGTGTCATCGGTGTCATACATTATATCTAAATTCATTTTTATAATTATACTTAGTTTATCATAGACATTCCTGAAAATCAGCCCATTGTATAGTTGCAAAGACTGGAACAAGGGCAGTTTGATGCTTACGTTCTGAAGAATTTCAATGCTTTTGGCTGTCGCATAACTCACTAGATTAACCACTCTTACAAAGGCAGTTCACTTTTAATGGTGTTTTATCATTAATCCAGTTGGTGCTCTAGTAAATTAGATTAACCTGTAGTAGGTTTATGAGTAGATTACCCCTTGCCAGACTAGAGTGTGCTGCCCACCTCCAGCCTTGTTACCTATATCATTTCCTGAAAACTGATAAACTGTTTTTGTGACTGACAAATTTTATGGAGACCACAGAAGCCACACATCACACATCCCACTGAATATCTCAGTGGTCAACAGCACCACAGATTGGCAGCTGAGAAATCATCAGTAGAAAATATAAGGAAAAATACA
Organism: Platalea leucorodia; assembly: GCF_965183815.1. Taxonomy (NCBI): domain Eukaryota; kingdom Metazoa; phylum Chordata; class Aves; order Pelecaniformes; family Threskiornithidae; genus Platalea; species Platalea leucorodia. The sequence goes on along the minus strand of NC_138828.1, from coordinate 48,599,197 downwards.
CTTTAAGGAAGCAAGAATGAAGCAGGCTAGTTTCAGTTTGCACTTAGAGTGGACAAAGAAAATGCACATTTCCTATAGGAACTTGGATAATGAGTGGCAAATGAAAGTATTTTAATCTGATTCTATCATATACCTATATCTGAAAATTTGTGTGCTTTAGGAAGTCACCATTCTACATTGTAAAGCTCTGTCTTCAACTGCTTAGAACTTTGATTGGTTTCCAGCTTTTCTGAAAGAAATTTGAAAAGGCTGGCATTATTCGCAAAATTCAGTTCATCCAAGGGAAAAGAATGTAATTCTCCAATGTTTGGAGGAAAGAAAAAAAGAAAAAAGAAAACTGTTCATCTGAGAAGCCCTAGGGCTTTGGAGCATGCATTTGTTGCACTGATACCAAGGACGTGGTTTACATACGTGCTAATTGGCAGCTGAAGTTAGTCTGATGGCTACATTCTTCAATGATTTTGTCCATAATGAAGATAGTTAAACTCTCTACAGATCCCACTGTGGATGAAATACACTCTTTCTTAATGAAAGACCTAAGCATGCTACTCTCCACATGTGCAGGGGATGGTCTAGCTTTTTCTGACATTCCTTCTTGTGACTGAAAATGGCACTGGACTCAGGGATTAAAAACAGAAACATCAAATCCTGTATGTTCTGGCAACTAAGCAGCATGTTAGAGAAGGGATAAGGAAAGGCAAAAAATATCAGGGCATTGGGGGTATGGATGACAAAGTTTTGCTAGAACCACAAGACTTGAAGGATCTCTGAAAGGATAGGCAGAGTACAAAGGCCAAAGAGCAGAGGCAGATGGAAAGAACAGGCACTGAAGATGAAAAGAGTAGAACCTGAGGAGATGCACTGAAAGGATTTTTGGATTGCGAGCTTAGATTTTCTCAGTATTTACAACTGCAACTAAAATCATGTTTTGAATATGAAGTGCTATAAAAATATAAATAACTGAAAAAATAACATCCTAATCTTCTAAAGATGAACTTCCAAAGTGAATGGACACTTGGTAATTTTCATTGCAATGCCTCTAAACTTCACATGTGATTTGGAAATAATATTACCATTGTAAAATAATTAACAGAATCTGAATAGCTCAGATTCTATGACAGAGGCATCTTAAAATGCTCTGTTTGAAAATTACTTTTTATTCAAGAAAGGATCTTGTAAAGTGTGCATTACATGAAAACTGAAACCTTACATTCCCTGAGGAGCTAAAAGATAAATGTTGAAAAATTATGTGAACATACATGTTTATCTTTGCCCCTCACTAATATTTCACACCTCCATAGCTGAGGCACTGTTTCTGACAGATTATCTTTAACAACTGCTGAAGTTATTCAAGCTAGTCTGTTTTCTTCAGCACTGAAATGCTCAGTCACAGCCTCAGTTGCTGAGATGACCTCAGATTGCTGTGGGTGGCAGCTCTCACTAGACCTTCAGTGCTCTGTATGTCTCCCCCCAGCCCCCATTCTTCACTTAGTAGAAAATTTCCTGTAGCAATAGATGCTTCCTAGCAGAGAAGCACAGAAAGAAGCTGCACTATGGTTGCTCAAACAGCTCCAGTTTTAATATTTTCTAATTTTGGAATGCTTGACTTGAGGGTTTGATGATCTTTTTTTTTTTTTAATGTAATAATCTATTTATGCAACAAAGACCAAAACATTATCTATAAATTATCCATCAGAGTTTTGTAATGATTTGCATTACATTACACAGTAAATGATAAATATGGACTATAAGTGCCTTACATGATTAATGCACAATATGTCTCGATACTGTAGCTTTTCAAGAAACCATTAATGCAAAAGTGAACCTAAATGTGAAGCTGGTACATTTGGCTAAGTAAACTATTTAAAAATATATTTGTGACACACAAATAAGAACACTTGTAATAATTTTGGACACATTATAATAATCAGTATTTTTTTTTTCTAAAATAACAATTTTATTCACCATAAATTATATGTTTATCACACAGTATCTGAAATAATCCTCCTATTTGGAAGTGTGAATTCAATCAGTTCTAAAGACTTCCTGCTTCCTGTAGGAATTGGCTTTATATTTCAAAATCTTAGATTTGAAAACCATACACACATTTTTACTCTGTTTGACTAATGCAGTAGCATGAAAATTGATACTCTTAACTGCAATGTAAAAAATTCTGCTTTGGTTTCTCCCACATAACTTCTTGCAGCTGTCTGGACTGAAGTTGAGTTACCACAAATGTCATAGCCATGCATCAGGAATATGATTCTTTTCATTGTAACATCTATACTTTATAAATACTAGTATTAATGTACACTTTCAGAGCAATGCAGCTGGTAAGGAATTTGTTCAACACTGTAAGCATTATAAAAATTAAGCACCATTAAGCAGTTGTCTGATCTTTTAGTTCTTACCTGACTTTTCTTCATAGCACTACAAACAGTTAAGAATAGAACAGAACAGATCTGGAATCCCTACTCTATGTGAGTCAGACAAAAAAAATAGCTTGAGCTGGAATAAAGCACACAATAAAAACAGAGAGACTGAAGATCCTGTGATATTTTATAACATGGTTTAAAAGTTGCACCAAAAGTTGTATCAATGAAGGAAAGAAAATCACGTTTAAATGCCCCAGTGGATCTCTAATGACTAAAAAAGACAAAATATTCTTGTTAAAATATACACAGCACAGGAATTTTTTTTTTTTTTTTTAATTTTTGAATTTCAGGATAGATAAATATTATTCTTTGTCTGCCTGTGGTAGATCATTATGTATTGTAGCATTCTATTAGCATTTTATAGCCAGTATTTTTAAGAGTCTGTTAAAAAATAAACAAGCATAAGAAAATTCATTAGAGTGCTATGTTCTGATTAAAGGGATATAGTGATAAAGTCAACTGCACAGCAATGCAAAACCCAGCAATCACCATATTTTTTATGCAATCTCCCATTCATACTTGAAACGGAATGTTTCATTTCTAAGCAAAGAAAGAAAATGTAGTTCAATATTTTTAATTCAAGTCATATTCTTAGTTCAAAATTTAATCTACATATAAGGTTCACGTTTAATAAAAGCTGAAGTCTAGTGATCCCTTTCCAGTAGATACAATGCAACATAGGGTACAGGAAAAAATAATTTTTAATACCCTGCTCAAAATGAGAATTCTAAGATAGTTTCCAAGACGGTTCATGACAGTTTCAAATGACTGGCAAGATTAAACTTGAGCTGCTCGGATTATCCCAAGACTCTTCAGCAAATTTCTGTGTTTTCCAGGAGAATACAGCAACTCCACGGCACACAGCCATAACTGTTAACTGTATTCACTTTGAGAGGGTCCTTAAGTGTAAGCATTGAACTACTGACTTCTGAGAACTGGATTATCTCCATGTGATAGCAGACCAATTAATGGTAGTCCAAATCATGTGCCAGACACAAATGATATTGAAGAAAAGTCATATATAATAAAGTCCTGATCCCTCCATGCTAGCAAGCATTTCCAGATCTTTTACAAAAACATTTCAACACTTTCACAGCATTAGCTACCTGAACAAATGAATGATCGGTGAGATGTTATGAGTTTTAGCTGCCCATGACTGGGAAAATGATTACCTGTGAGCTCTGCAGTCATCGCATCACTGGCACAGTTTGTACCAGTGAAGATTTAATATATACTATTATTTCTTTTATTACTTCCTGTCTTCAGGGCACATACAGTGCACTTGATACTTGGGATTTTGATTTTTGAGAAACTGCAATGCAACAGGAGAGCAACTAGAATCAACAGAAGCTTCACTATGAACAAATAAAACCATATATAAAGTTAAGTAATGTAAAAAAGCAAATTCATTAAGTGAATTTGGAAGATGGTTTTGCATTTAATTTCCCTGTTTCTCTCTTCTTTATTTGTAAAACAGAACTATCCCTTAGCCTCATAAGTAACGTGTTTATTAATGTTTATGTTTATTACAGAGTTATTAATGTTCATGAAGTACTCCAGCACTTGCATGACAACTGCCACGCTTATCCTATTAAAGAATTAACCATTTTGTATTCAGAGCAGTCTTTACATAATGTACAATAAATATGACATGTTAACACAGAGTAAGCAGTGAAGGAAAGCAAAAACTGAATAATGAATACTTTTTCCTGAAGTAAACATTGTAATTTTATACATAAATGAAGTTGTGTACCTGTTTTTTTTTTCAATTAAAAAAAAAGAGAGATTGCATTTAAAAACTGTCCTAATGCGCATGCACAGGGGACCTGAAATAAGTGTATTCATAAATTTAATTTTAGCAATTTCCCAGCTTAGCTAAAGTTATTTTAATAAAACTGTTTATACAGAGGATAGTAATATTTCTGAAGGCATCTTTGATAAGGGGGCAACACATTCTAACTGCCAGAATAAGCATGAGTAAACCTTGGCAAAAACTGTTTCAGATTATGTTGACATTACAAAGCTTTATGTCACGTTACCCAGCTGTACAACATTGCCCATGTAGGGAATGAATGTCGTTAGAAGTCTGTGTGTGAATTGTGTAATCATGGCTGTCATTTAATAACTCCAGTAACTTCTTACAATATTTAAAGAGTAGAAAGTATCTAACATATCACATAATGGCAAACATTAATAAATACCAATTTTTTTTCACAATGATCATTAAAAGGAGCAGTATGAGTACTACTAAAAATGTCAACATTAAACATACAAAATGAATTTTTAAAACTCATGGGGGAGTGGTCTCTTGCAAAGTCTAAAGGAAAAGCTTTTCTAACTTTTGAAATGGAGACAGATCTCTCTCTTGCATAGCTGTTGTAGTCTCCAGAGATAAGTGGCCTAGAAATGTGGAGTTCTTCAGGAGAAAGAGCAAAAAACCAAATTTTCTTACCTCAGCTCACAAATTATAATGTTGCCTGTTCATTGCTTCTCATACTGTATTTTGTTGCTATCAGTGGTCTTTCTACGTTCTGGTTTTATAAATTTTAGCACTATTGTCAAAACTGTATTTGATGAAGAAAGCAAGAATGGAGCAAGACCTGCCCTTAAGTAAGAAGAGCATTCTGATTTTTCGGATCGGTAACAGTAGTTAAGGGCACTGATCCACTCAGGTTCTAAAATGAGGATGAAACACTGAGTATTCTATCCTAAGGTCTACCTATTGGATTTATTTCAGAGTCCTGCTTCCTGAGGCTCTTCATCCTGTGTAAGCTGATCCTGTGGACTGAACTATTAAGGCATGAGAATAATGTTGATAACATACTGATGTTTTAGTTGTTGCTAAGTAGTGCTTACACTGAATCAAGGACTTCTCCTGCTCTGCTGACTGAGAAGGCTGGAGATGCACAAGAAACTGGGAGGGAGCACAGACAGGACAGTTCACCCAAACTGGCCAAAGGGCTATACCATACCATATGATGTCATGCTCAGTATATAAACTGGGGGAAAGCTGCTCAGGAACTGGCTGGCCATTGGTCGGCGGGTGGTGAGCAATTGCATTGTGCATCACTTATTTTGTATATTCTTTTATCATTATTATTATCACTATTTTCCTTTCCTATTCTGTCCTATTAAACTGTCTTTATCTCAGCCCATGAATCTTACTTTATCCTGCCCCCCCCAATTCTCTCCCCCATCCCACTGGGACGGGGGGAGTGAGCGTATGGTGGTGTGGTGTTTAGCTTCCTGCCGGGTTAAACCATGACAGTAAGTTACACTGCTTAAAAATAACACGTAATTGAAAAAAATAGATCCTTACTCAACAGTAACACATATATTATATCTGTTCCTGAAAAAGTTATAAAATATCCATATCTATCTATGTTTCCTTGCTGACTTAGCACTTTTCCAGAAATAATAAAATATTTCATGTTTCTTCTTTGGAGGATTTTTAATACTTATGACTTGGAAAGGACTACCTGCATATTTCACAATGAAAATTAGGATAGGGTTTTATATCAACTATTTTATCAAGACTCCATGTAAATTAACTATATCCTTATTACCACCACTAACAAATGACAAGATGGTTAATTATATATGAGCTTACAGAGCAAAATCAAGCTTGCATTTATCTATGTTCCAGTGAATAAGTAATAGAAAATATAAATCTGCGGTTTCTTTTAATTATTGTTAAGACACGTTGTTTTGATTTTCTCTTAGCCATGATCACACTGAGATCTTACACAGTTGTAGTTACACTGGTAAGGAGCTTTATTTCAAACGAGCACTACCAGTCACTTACGATTTGTTTAGCTAAGCACTCCAAAACCACTCTAATAGAACAGCACATAAGCCACAATTCTCTGACAAATCAGACAATAAACTCTGAGTTAACTTCCTTAAATCATTATCCTCTAAGCACAGTGCAAGAACATTATCAGCTAATACTGAAACAAAGAATGTTTAAAAAGATACAGAATACTACAAATTGAATAACTGTAAAATAAAAAGACCTTAATCACTTATACATGAAGATAATTTGATCTTTCTCACATTATTGTCATCCATACCTCTTTACACTTTTACAGATATAGCGTTTATTAACATAAATACATAAAAATTGCATAGAATAAAAATTCAAATATTTTATTCGCCATTTCATTTAATCACACTGATCCTATCAACTCTTTTCTATAAGCATACATACATATATATATACACACTTTTTGCTTTTACATTAATCTATACTCCTTCAGTAGTCCTAATGTTTATTAAATTTTTCAGAGATTATGAGAACCATGATTGTGCTTTTATGCCATCACTTCAACTGTGCTTTGGATCATAAAGATCTTTTCATTGAAGTCTTTATTCTTTATTTTGTTCCAGGTGTGAGCTATTTTGACTTAACTAATGCAATCTTATGAGATTAAAAATGCAATCAAGTTCCATTTCAGTAGAAAAAATACTTTAGACTTCATAACAATCTAACTAACTGAAAAGATGCAGTACACTAACATTCTGACAAAATATTTTTACTTGCAAAGAAATAAAACTATCAAGTAAGAAAAACAGAACCATTGTTTAAAAGAAGTCTTAAAGAAATTTAGGTTAATAAAGCAGCTATATCTCTTGTTTTCATGATATATACCATATGGATGTATAAGCTTTACAGCGATGTGTCTAAGTATAGGGCACATTATCTAAGACATAGGAGTAAAGTTTAGGTACTCAAAAACAGCTGAAGGGATTTGGGGGAGATTGAGTAATAACAAATTCATATACGGAATTCTCACTTGAGTGCTTTTTTGATTCCTATTGTTAGCAACACAATCTAGCAGTGTTTCTGAAACATATATTAATCTTCTGCAGTACTTAACTGTATGCTTAAAGGTAGGCTCATGTTTAAGTATTGAAGTCAGTGAAATCGAAAGCAAAGGAAAATTAACAGCACTTTTTCAGAAGGAAGAAATTAAAACTAAAAACTAACTAAAACTTTACTGTAAAGCCATTTTACGATGATGATCACAGAAATGTAATTTCCTATGAATTGGCATCACTTCTCCCACCACTGTGTGGATTCAGGGTGTCTGAAATGACACTAGATGCCTAAATTCAAAGAGTTGAAGACACCATATTTCTTCGTTTCATGGACGTCACTAAAAAAGGAACTACGACTGAGTGACTGTTCACTCAACTCCTGCTCAGATTTTGTCTAACACAGCTCATGCTAAGGCCCGATGTATGTTGGGAGCAGCACCATTAGATCAAAGGGAGAGCACCATGTAGGCAGGACAGGTGTCCAGAAAGAGCTAAGAGGCCATTATGCAGCCATTATCACCTGCAGGTTGCTGTCTCCTGCAGCCATCATCTTTGTATATTGATTGTCTGGCAGTTTCCTCAGAATCTGCTAACTTATAGAAATGGTATAGACCAAACTTCCAAGCCTGAATGTATAAAACATCAACTTACCCAAAAAAACTTTTGAAGCGGATCCAGCAGCAGCTGGACTGCTGAGGCTTTCCAGCTTCCCGTTGTGATACAGGGGATGCCCACATTGTGATGGAGGAGGAAGAATGAATGCTCTCACCATTGGCTAGGTAACTAATTTTTGCTCACAGGTGCATCGATTAAGAGTTACGGGTTGTAAGTTACGAAACCTTGTTAATTGAGTGGTGAGTAAGTGAATTCATGTGAGACACTAGGCTGGGCAAAGGGAATTGAGCCCTTGTTTGCTCTGGTTTGTTTGTTATATTTCTTAATGAGCTCATAAAATAAAGTTTAATTCACAGAATACATTGTCCTGTAAATTTGAGAGATCCAAATGGACCGTGATACCATGGCCGCAGAATTACACCTTCCAAGTGGGATAAGTTAACAATACGCATCTCACCAGCAGACAACAGTATTTACAGCTATAGCTATAAACCACCAAGCATGGGTAAGCACAACTTTCTGCAAGGGTGCATTAAAGGAACTAAGCTTCTATACCCAGGGCCAGGTTCAGCAACGGCATGAATTAAGGGCAGGGGTCTCACAAAAGTACAGGCAAACTGTGCCATGCATGTCCCCCTGGGAATACACAGCCAGCTCATCTACCTTCTTTGCTCATTGTTAGTTGATGCCTGTCTATACCCATGATGCAGCTTGCCAGAATCAGGATGGCATGTGAAAGCCACAGCAACAGACCTACAAATTTTCTATAAATAGCACACAGGGGCTTATCCGCTGCAGAGAACATGCTAGCTGCTAGAACGTGACAAGATGGCTACAAGATGTCAACAACTATATCCGCTATGCACACTCTACAATCAGGAGTACCTATTTAGCCTCTGGCTGAAATGAATTCTAGTCTTTCTCCAACTCCAAAAGCCACCTTCCCTGAACAGAAATTTCTCTGAGATGTATAAAACCTTCCTGTTGCAGGGAAGTTGAATTGGTATTTCAGTGTACCACTGGAGCAGAGGTATATGAATTCAGCTTACAGAAATAAGTTTAAAAATTGGTAAGGTGTTTCCCCTGCCCAGGAAACTTTAGAATAATGATACACAGCACAGATTTTGCTAGAGAACATTCAAATAAACTCTCACCTTCAGAGAGCTGAGAAAATAACGTCTCATTCACATAACAGCAATAGCAGTATTGCCAAACATAACGATATTTGTGCTAAGACTAGACCCTTAGAGCCATAATGTTATAAAAATTATCTTTTCTTTAAATATACTTGTTAGCATGGTTTGAGTGTACCTCTTTTTCTCAATAGCAGAAGGCAAATTAAAATTTACATAAACTAAAGTTACTCATCTTACACATACAGACACGCAAATATATATATATATTTATAGTGTACACACACACGTATATATATTACACTAAATTTCAAGATTAAAATAAATTTAGGGTGGACTCATGATGTCTGAATGCATCACGCTGATAATGCTGTATTCTTCTTAGTGTTATTTACAGCTCATCTCTATGATTTATTCAGGAGGTACAGTTATTTTAGGTACCATCTTCCTTTCAAAAGAGCTTACTAATAGTAACTCTGCCAAGAGTGTCTGTAATCTCCTTTCGTCATGGTATTCTTTATTGCACGTTATAGCCTTTCCATATTTAAGAAACTACAGAAGATAAGCCTTGCTGTAGGAAATCTGGCTATAACATGAAGGCCACAGAGGTATCTCTAGAGGAACAGTGCCTACAGATGCAAGGTCTTTCTTTGAGCACAGAACAGCAGAGCTATAATACTCTTTGAAGAAAGAGATAAATCCAAATCAAAACAATGTTAGAAAAACAAAATTGAGGAGGTAGGGAAAAGATGAGAATACAAAATAGTAATAATGCCATCAGATATAAGTTTTAGACCTTTATAATAAATATGTTCATTAGAGAATAGAAAGAAACTAATTTTTTTTAAAGAACCCTAAACTGAAACTTGTTTTAAATAACTTCGGAAAGAACATTACTTGACAGCTGTTTAGACAATTATGGTAAAATAGTTCACAACATTTGGACAAGTATTGACACTGTACTGGAAGTGTGAGATAGATACAGATCGCTTTACAAGTCTGTTATCTTGACAACAGAGTATATTTCTTGTGAGGAAAAATGCTGCCCTGATAAATTTCCTTCACTGTATTCTAATAAAATATTTTCTGTAATCAATCAAATGTTATGCTATGGGATCAGTGTAGGTTAGTGAATCTTCTGTGACAGTTATTATCTGTTTTTCTTCCTTGAAGGGGACGAGACAATTTCCGAATTGGTAGGATAAATATAACAACTTAAAAATGAGTGAAACTCCCAGAATTCCCAGATTACATGACTGATGTACATAGTGAAGATAGCAAGGGGAAAGAACCGCTAAAAGCTCTTCAAATTGGCACATCTATAATTCAAAAGGCGGCTTGCTTATAAAATATGATAGAAATTAGTTCATCCTGGATATTTCTATGCCACTGTGCAATGTTCAGTAAGGATATGAATGCAAAGTAATGCCATACTGGTTTTGTTTCTATATGTTGTTTCCTCACCAAGTGACAGAAATAGTTCCGGACAGAGAAAGCCTTTAATCTATAATCCTCTCACACGCGGCAAATTATGATTCATCAAAACAAAACAATTCAGGATGTAGTTCATCCCTGTTTCTGGACCTTCACACAGAACAGATTTTTTAATGGTTTTGCTCAGATAAAACAGAAAATCCTACATTTGCCAAAGCTTTTCAACCTTAGAATGTGATCAAAACAAACATAGTTTTAACACAAGAATTTTGAGGCTTGCATGAAAATCCGAGTGCATTTGAAGGAAGATTTTTTCAGACAAAGTTTTAAGGAGGCGCAGTAGTTTATCTTTGGAATAAACCAAAAAGCTAAAGGAATGCAATGGCATTTTCTCATTTACTTAAGAGAAGTAATTGCTATAAATGAAGCTACCTTAATGGAAGGAGAATACAATGAAGCTCATTGCAAAGGCTCAAATGGAAAGTAACATACTGCTTCTGAACAATCAAAGTGATAATAGAATGAAAATAGGAGTGAATTTTTGGAATAAGAATTGAACTATGTATCCCCCCCCAAAAAAAAATGCACTGGACTTATAGTCCTGTGAACATCAACCTGTGAAGTTAAAAGCTTCATAGAGTCTTCCATTAAATTGAACAGTAATAAAATCCTAACATTTATCTTAATTATAACTTTATAGCAATGTAGTTCTGGTATTTTAAAGCTATTCTAAACAGGCATAGTATTAGTTTGTGTCACCAAGGTTTAGGATAACTGTAATTGCCATAGGTGTCTCATTTACATTCACCTAATCAGATAGTAATTATGGTGGCACTTTAATTTGTAATAACAAATCTCTAAATCTGTAAAGAACAAACAAAAATCAGATGAATCAAGAATATAAATGAGCGATGCTGGCACAACAATCCAGGCAGGCAAAAGTTCACTACATTCACATGGAATATGTTAATGAATATCAGTTTAGCATCCTGGCTCTCTGATCTCCTAAATGTTAAGCAAATAGCAGGACAGCACATTTGAAATTCTTGCTCCATTTCCCATATAACTTGACAAGATGTCTTTGGTCAAGTAAGGTCAACTAATTTTGGAACTAAACTTAGAATTTTTTGTATTGTTAAGTATCCATTCTGGTTAATTTTTCTTCAAGTTATCACCATTGTGTCAACAGAGTTAAACTGTGCAGGTTAGCATTCTCGTTTTCAAATACGGAACAACTGTCAACTTCTGCAATGCAAAATAAATTGCACAATATTATTTATTATTTATTACTGTTATTCCTGTAAGGTGTAAGTTATTCAACCCATTTCACACTACATAAATTCAATAATACTGCTGGTCAAAACTAGTCTACTTAATGTTTTTGAGTGATAACCAAAAAAAGTGAACGACACAAGACTAACAACCTTTATGAGAAATGTAAAACTTATACTTTGACAAACTATACAAGTAAAAAAAAAATTATCATTAAGGAATGCTTTCATTGATTAACATGTTTGCAAATGCCTAGTGAATTATTACTACAACAAGGTTTTCCATCCCTTTGCAAAACTATCTGGACAAAACCAGTTATTCACTGAGATTCTCGTTTCAAAAGAATACTTTTGTTTCCCTACCAGATCTGGAGAAAATGGGTTTATATCTTCACTGGACAAGGAGAAAACAGGGAAAGGGGAAAGATAAATTTACATATTAATGTTACAGATTCTAGAATTCTATATGGGTAAGTTCAAAGTTAGAATCGGAATGCAAACACTAAAAAAAATGGGACAGCCCAAAGCAGAGTAATGCAAAAGAAAGAAAAGGTCATATGGAAAGTAATAAGATCAGTTTTCAAGAGAAAGTGTAGCTTCAATAACAAGGTAAAATTTCAAATTCTATTAAGTAATGTCTACATTTTTTCATAGTGGCTTCAGATAAACAAAGCAATATCAATTTTTAATAAACCTATAACAATGCAAAAGTGTGTGAATTTTTTATATTAAAATTATTTTTTCCTGCCTCCAAACTTTTTTTTTTAATATCCAATGTGCTATGATACCTTTTTTTTTTTTTTGAGTAATGCCAGATTTTCCTTAGATATATTCCAGTTTCTCCAGAGTGTGAAAAAGGTTGGTCTCTGAGCCAAAGAACATACTAAGAAGAGACAGCAAAGCAACAGAGCAGTTCCTCTGCCAGGAAACACGACGACAACGGTTTGCATAGAAGTCTGTTGGAATAATCACATTCATTGTCAAGGAGTAAATATTAGAAAGAAGTTGTCAGAGCTGAAATTAAAAATTCCGTTCTTTTAACAGGGTAATCACAACTTTCTTAATTATGACTAGAGATAAAAAATTCATTCAAAATATTTGGGTATGTATCACTAGATATATGCTTAAAGAGAATAAAAAGGCATAGCAATAAACTTGATGTCCTGATGTACATTTTCTCTTCTTAAATTTCTGTAATTAATTAGCCAAAACCATTGTTGCCATTAAGCTAAGAATGAAATTGGCCCTGAAATATTTCTTGGCCACTGGAGAGGATCTAGAGTTAGGAAGCTGGGGTCAGTTGCCTGGCTACAACAAATAGTCTCTTTCGTCTCCCGTAAGATAGCTAGTTTCCTACTGTAGGTATTTTGTCCATGATCTGGCACAACTGACAAGTTGCTCTTGGCTGACTAATAATAATAAAAACAAACCAAAACATAAAAACTAGTACCAAACTAAGCAATTTATTTATATGCCAGAATTATTACAGAAATTATTGTATTTTTAGAGCTTCCCAGGGCAAAATTTGCTACTCTAGGGAAAAAAAATTGTGAAATCAAGACTGCCAAATCTGACTTTTGGTGCACATCTGTGGTCACTGATTCTGAACTCTGGCTTTGATGGAAGAGTGTATCAAGAAGAAAATGAAAGGCTCAAAATTCCTTTAAAAAGCTTGAGATTAAGATGGAATTTTATAGCTTTATAATGAAAATGAATAAAATTGCTCACATATTTTTCCAGGAAACTCACCAGAGAGAAGAGTCCTAGACTCAGAATCATAGAATGGTTTGGGTTGGAAGGGACCTTTAAAGATCATCTAGTCCAAGCCCTCTGCCATGGGCAGGGACCTCTTTCACTAGATCAGGTTGCTCAGAGCTCCTTCTAACCTGACCTTGAACAGTTCTAATGATGGGGCATCCACAACTTCTCTGGGCAACCTGAGAAGTTGTGGATGAAGAGACAACAAAATTTCCTTGTAATGACAGAAGTAACTCACCTTCCTTCAGCAGATGGCAACCTCTCAAAAAATGGTGAAAACGGACTTTGAACAAGTTACTTTGACATTAGCCTCACTTTTAAGAGGCAATGGTGTAACAAACAAAACATAGGAAAATAACCTGATGTTTTTCTACAGAGGAGAGGACATATACCTAGAGTAATCCGATATCAAAAGTTTAGGTACCTTAAACTATAAAACAACTGGAATTTTGAGGACATGTGTGTAATTCAAGAAAGCCCAGAAGCTCTTATAAAAATTGCTGAGGTGTTTGTTAAATCTGTAACAACTTTAACTGAACCTTGAAAAAGCTTCACATAAAATTTATGCTAACTGACACATCAAGGATGTTTTTCTGCTTCTGCTTTGATAAATAAGATTGCAGAAAACCATCAGAAAATAGCTTGAAGCTGGTAGCTGATAACTGGACAGGACTGTATAACAGGTGAAAACAAAAATTTTAAATATAAACAATGTTTTAAGACTTCTATTTGAAGCTAAAAAGTAAAAAACAGATTGAATTACTGAATATTGCACTGATCTAATTTAAGTCATTAAGGAACTGGAGAAAGTAACCCAGAATGAGAAAAAAATAGCTTTCAGGTAGAACAATAAAAGATCAAATGTGATATTTAGGAAGCCACACTACAAGGCTTAAGAGATAAAGGCAGAAAACATAACAGTTTGTTTCAGACTTTATAATTTAGAGATGCTTGGAGACTACAATGGTGGAAACACAAAGGACAATTGTTTTGAAAATAGATGTTCTAATAGATTTTCTCTAATTAATTAATTGACTTGCATGATACTTCCATAAATTTGAATTTTATTCTTGGATTATGTCATATACTCAGTAGTTCCATAAAATAAGTGTGTATCTGTTCTCCTCACAGTTTTGTCATCTTATATTGCTATATAGTAGACTGGAAGTATTGAGTAATTTTTCCTGAAGTAGCTCCCAGAAGAAAGAGTTTATGTTTTCACAACTATTATTAATGTTTTAATTGTAGTGAGAATTCCCTATGTGTCCAGTTGGGTTAAATTATGGAGGATTAAGTTAATTAATTCCTGTATCCAAGTTACAACATTAAAGTCTGGATGGGTGGACAACCAGGTGGTTACAATACTGGTTGGATGATCAGGCTCAAAGGGTGCTTCATGAGTTATACTCTACTTGGAGGCCATTAACAAGTAGCATATTGCAGGTGTTATTGTAGAACCTGTTCTGCTTCACATCTTTATTAGTGGAGGAGGCAATGGAGTGCCTGCTCAAAAAGCTTGAGGATAACACCAAACTGGAGGAACAACAAATATGCTTGAGGCTAAAGCTACCATCCAGAGGGTTCTAACCAGGTTAGAGGGAAGGGCCAACTATAACATATAAAATACATCAAGGACAGAACTCTCCTGAATTCTCCTGAAGAATACTGAGGCATGCAATTTTTCCCATGGTCTGGCTTCAGACATCTCTGATGAAGAAACATGCCCAGTTACTTTTTTTAAATGGATTAAATTTCAACTGATAGTTTATATATGTCTGCATGAATGTTCAAACCACAAGGAAAATCAAATCTATAATTTAATTTCCCTGAAAGCAAGAATTCCTATTCCTCCCTCTTGTCCTTGCTTTCAACACTTCATAATGAAGACTCCAACAGCAGGTAGTTTTCTGCACTATATGAGTGAAATCCCTCAAAATGCATCAATATTTCGGAGTGATTTAAAACAAGCTACAAATAGAAACAATATAGAACTTGTTATTTTTCAAAAAATATTTCTTTGCTATATGCATTACAGGAATAATAGAATGTACCTAAATAATGAGGAAATACAGGTAAATACTGTAGAAAATTATATACAAAGGAGGAGAGGTAAACATGTAGTGATAAAGATGTACTTGAGTAGAACTATGCCTTAGATCTATTTCACACATCTGATCAATCTTTTTCCTTCTGGCTGCACCTCTCTGGCACGTTCTGTACCTTTGATTGCTCCCAGTGACCTTTGCCAGTTTTGAATTGCTTGGGTTGCAAACATACTGAAACGAATTTGTTTTCCTTGTGTTTCTAAAGCTACTATGCTTATATGCTAATTACAAATAAAATGCTTGACCCATAAAGGAATCAGCAGGAAACCTGAAATGAAGGCATTATCCAACATTTCATGCTCCTTAGTGATGCCATTTTAAATATTTTAGACAGCCTATAAATAATTAAAATCTCACCACAGCAAATTATGTCCTATTATGCAAATAAATAGCCTCCTCCCTGGTTTCATTAAAGATTCTAAATGACAAGCTGAGCAGTTTAAACATGGGAAGGTACTGCAGTGAGGCAAGAAATCTTCCAATATTTTTTTTTAATTGTTAGTGCCAAGTTTCATGTGGATTTTTACTCTAACACTTTAATTTGCATGAACAAATAAACCTTTAATAAACCTTTTGTAAGTGGTGAAAATGCATCATTTAATTAAATTTGATTTGTTGTGAAACTATTGAGCTTCATGAATATTTAAGTTATGCAAACTCTATAGCAGAAAAAATACAAGCTTATTCTTTTTTTTCATAGAAAACTATTTATGTACTATCGTTTCTGTAAAATCTTTATTTGTTCAGATACACTATATATATTAACAATATGTCAAGGTTTTACATTAAAAATTGTTAAACATCTAACCTTGCATTCACAGTAGAATTCAGATTTTATTTCAACAGAAACAGAATTCAGCTGCATTCCTATATGCCTATAGCAAGCCGACTTACATAATATAAAATACTTTTATGTGGGATTACATTTTTGCAGCAGTATTTTTCCAGAAGACTTGATTTTTCAAATCTACTGAGTTATCAAGACCCTTGAAATTATGTATTTTTGTATACAGAAACATGTATTCACCGAAGTACAAAATTATTTACTTAAGTAAATTAAATACACTAAAATAATCAGAAAGGAATGAAAGAATATTCCTTTATATGCTTTTCCTCCAAATTTGAAATTCTAATCTTATTATCTACATAAAGTATTGTAGGAAAGATAAACTGCAAACATATCAAAACATACACTGTTTCAAAATTAAAATTAAAAACCTTGTACCTTTAATCAACTCAAAACCTTTTAAAAATCTTCTTTATCAACACGTGAACATGAATTAGTTACATATCACCAGAAAACTGAAAAATGAATGTGTGCAGGTTTTTTAAACTTCAAGGTTAACTAACTACTACTTACTTGCCAGCCAGCAGAACTTCCAATGCAAATAAAATGAGAATTCCAAAATTATTTTTCAGCATAACTCTAAAATTCATTGAGTTCAGTTTTTTTCTGAGTCAAGACCACAAATCTGCACCTCCAGATTTTCAAATAAGGTTAAAAATATGCATTAACATGTTATTTCCCTTCATGAAATAAACCTATGTTAAAATATTTCTGTAGTAGTGCTTATTTATATGTACAATAACAAACCTTTCTAAAGGTTCTCAAAACAGCGGGTTTTGGATAACACCAAATGAACAGAAATTAAGAAAACTGTTTTTAGAAAATACTCATTGCATTCACAGACCCCTACAGCATCTAAAGATGATAGCTTATTTACTTCTGTCCATATTTCTACCTAGTCTCTTTGCTACACTCTGACTTTGGCTAGACACTCCGTCCCTTATTAATACATTTGCAATATAACACTGTGTTTTGTTGTTGTTCATTGCCTTCCAGATGCTCTCACTCTATCTTACACATTACCTGCAACCTAGAATGCCATTTCTTGTTACCACCTTCTAAGAACATTACTCGCTTAAGCGAAAAAAACCTTCCCTCTATCCTCTTCTAAGAAGACATTCTTTACAGTCACAGTCATTCTGTTGCTTGAGTTCATGTCAGGCTTTGCATTACACTAAATGATGCAACTAGATAATTTGTTCTCTGTTTTTCTAATAGAGATACTGGAAGTAATTCAAGGACATCATAAATTTCTTTGTTGATTTCTCTCAGTATATTCAGGTATGTGTATTGAGCCAAATTACTGAGAATCAAGTGTATTTTAAGTCTGAATACCTAAACCTGTTTAACCAACTGTGTTTTATATGGAACCCAGTTTCCATAAACAACTGAAATAAACCCCAAAGTAATATCAAGTAGGATAAATGAACTACGTGGTGTTTGGGCAAAAAAATATAAGGAATACAATGCCAATAGATTCTGGAATAAAAAGAGCAGAAAATTAGATTAAGCTGAATGATGTACATAATCTTCAATTTGGAAACAAGCTGGCTTTTCTGAAGAATATTAGCAACAAGCTTATTGGAAAAGAAAATTCTGACATCAAAAATAGGAGAAGTTGTCTCCTTGCAGGTTGGGTTTTTTGTTTTGGTTTGTTTTTTTTCAGAGATGAGACTTCTTTACGAAAAAAAGTTCTGGTGAGAAAAAACTAAGAGCTCATTTAGCTATTGACAAGTGGAGAACGTGTGCATAACAAACGGTGAGGAACTCGCCAACGAGGGTGCATGCTAAAGAATGCATCCTTAAGGGACCAAATGCAAAGAAATACAAAATTACTTTTGATAGACAAACACTAGAAAAAAATGCTAGACTAGCCAGAGCATACTGAATGCCTGAGGTGCAAACAGAAGGTTTCAGCAGCAGTACTCATCTTGTACCAAAACCAGAATGAAGGTGTGAAACGAAAAAATTAATTTGAAAGAGAGTGGGGAAAAAAAGAATGACATATGTGACATACATGTATTAAAGAGAGATTATCGTATATCTGCATATAGAAAAGGCACAAAGAGATGGAGAAAATGTCTCAAAAATATTTGTGCCACGGAAAGCAGTGGTAATACCAATAATTAAGCATTAGTTAAACACTGGAAAAGATCTGTATGAAGCGCAATAAGGAAACCACTTTATGCAATTATGTTACACAGGTAAATAGGAAATTATATAAATTATGGTGCAATTAACTATGCAACTGGAGACAATCTTCAAGGAGAAAAATTTGGAAGAGCAGTATTTTGGCTACAATATAGAATAACATTTACTGTATTTGCACCAAAAAATTAGGATAAAGAGGACATCCTTTCCATGAAGGGGAAAAATACAGCATTAAAAATAAGTATTAGAAGTTAATATTTATATTTCTATAAAGCACACATGCTACTAAACCAAAAGTCAAAATAAACATTTTATGTAATTAATCTCTACATCCATACAACATCATCTCAAAGAAGAAGACTGGTTAGGAAAGACTTTCTGGAGTGTTTGAAGGCAGAGACTTAGAACGCTATCAAATCAGCTTTATCTACAAGTGCCATTTCAGTGTATTATGCATTATAACCAAAAATATTATTCTTCTGCAAAGTAGGGTAAAGCGCATTTAAAAAAACTGCTAGGAAAAAATGTTTTGTTTACCATGTTCTAAAGCCATTCAAAGCAAGACAATACCTACCAGATTTTGAACATCTGTTTGGAATTTGTGAGTCACTTCTCTTAAGGGTGCTAGTGTAGTTTTAGCATAATTAGTGCAATTTCATATACTTTTACTTTGCATTACAGCCTATGCACAGTTCCTATGCATGTCAGATGTTTCAGATCTGCACACAAGCTACATTAATGGTCTACACATGTGCTGCAATTCTGCTATGCCTAGGACCCATTTAACTATGTTAACTAGTGCTATGCATTTAATAACCTCAATGAGGTTCATTCAGCTAGAGGTTCAAATCTCTTACACTTACACGAGTCCCATCACTTACACGACTATCTCTCGCCTGGTGATGGGCAAACTATAGGACCCTAGTAAAGCGTCTCAACTTGCCAAGCCAGGATCATCTTAACATCTGCCACACAGGGTAGAAATAGTGTTGACCTCGTCTGTATTTATGCGCTTTTTGGGAAACCTCAGGTAACTAATCAGTTGCAATGTCCCCGTGATGACAAATCTGATCTCTTAGAACACAGATTACATTGAATCTCTGGCATGCAGAACTAATGTGTAACAATTTTTACAGAAAGGAATAAAAGGACCTTCATAAAATAATTATTAAATCCTTTTAACTGTACTTCTTTAACAATCATGTAGAACAGGCTTAAATATCTTTAAAGCATTTCTTAACATTTTAAAAAAGTCAGCATCTACAGTTTACTTCAAGAAAGTATTTGTAAGGAGTGTAATACATTAACTTTGAAATTTTCTGAAAAAAATTAGCTATCAATATTCTTCACTATATGAACTACTTGTCAAATCTAGTGCTACTCTCCTCATTCGTGCTCAGATAAAAGTGGATAGTTATAATATTAAGCTATGCAGCTATAGAAGCTATTTTGGTTTATAAACAAAACCAAAAGGTTTTCCCTTCAGCAGTTACAAGTTGGTTTTAAAAGAGCATAACAAACGTTTATCAATAGACAAATCACCCTCCATTTACTGTGATTCAAAACCTCATGGTTAAAAAAGACTCGAATTCATAACAATATTAATATCATGATGAAGTAACAGGTATATAAATACGGTAAAAATTGGAAAGATGCCTTTCTACATAGAAGCAGTATAAACATTTAATTTTTAAAGTTTCATCTATCTGAATGCTTAGAAAAGCAATGTTCTTGTAGGTAAAAGAATTTCTAGCTCAACTTCAAAACGCAAATGTATTTGAATTTTTGCACAGAAACTATCGCTTATAGTATAGTACTTGTTGCTTTTAGTTATTCCATTTACCCATCATTCACTCTCTAATCTCCTTTAAGCCCATGTTTCTCCATTCCGTATACAATAGAAGGATTATGCACATCTTACCTCTTAACTTTCTCTGGAGGGTAACAGATTTAATTACTGTTCTTCCTTCATGCAAGCTTTCAAGTCAGCAAATTTTGCGTAGCTCTGTAGCATATTTTTTATTACAGAAGTCCTATATGTCTGCATTCAGGTGATACAAGCAAAGCACATATTCTGCAATGCTGAAAATGAAGCTATTTGCTGTTTATATTTCTCATAAATTAAATTTTAAAAATGCATCACATCTAATAGTTTTAAAAGTCTGTTTTCAGTACAGATTCTGGCTTACTTTTAAAATAAAAGAAAATTTAATGAAAATCTGATTTTAAATTAAAGTGTTACATACTATTAATAAGATACAACAACAAAAGCATAACATAGTGCATATACTGAGCAGTTGTCCTGAAAGCACACTTTTCCTATGTGTGCCCTGTGCTTTGTGGCATCAAAATCCTCTGTACTTTGAGACCTACTCCAAAAAGAGGTTTTGAACAAAATCAATTCATTTCTTCAACAGAAATATTGCAGTGGTTTTGCTGTTCATGATGAGCTTCTTAGCTGCAAAGGTAAAGGAGGATTTTCTCTTTAGTATAATTTCCCCTAACCTATTGATATATACCAACAGCCTTAACTGCAGCTTAGTGAAAAGTTTTCTTTCACTTTACTTTTTTGCCTGGAATTCTTTTAGTATAAGAAATACTTTGATACTTCAGAATGGATATCAAGAGATAAACTATGAAAAGGTTAATGTAATTTCAGCTTTACCACAAATGTTTGAAAATCAAAGACCAAGCTAACACACGACTGGAAAAAGAGAAGATTAACTGCAAAGGAAACAGTAAATTTCAAATTCCTTTTATGACTGGGATTTTGTATCAAAAAGTACTCCAATCCAAGCAGACGAATCCAAAGTTGTATTTTCATTCATCTCCTGAGGAACTGAGAGGAACATTTAAGGAATCAGATGTATTGCAGTACTTAGAAGATATACTTCAGCGTTGATTGTACAATATTCTACATTCTTTATTCTGCAAGTTGAAATAAGGAATTAACAGTAATAAACAATGATGAAAAACCACAGTATTCTTTAAGTACTACTAGTTTTCTCCCTAAAATTTAGAAGCAGACAATATATGGGTAAAAAAAAACAGAAAACAAATAAAATAAAAAAGAATCAATGGGAAGCATGTAAAGAAAGAGCATGTAAGATAGCACATTCGTGACTTCCTAAAATTTGAGCACTGACAGAGAGAGGGATTTTAATTTTCAAGGCTGTAAAATCATATATCCGTGCTCCAATAGTCATACTAGACTTTACACATCCTCTGCATTTACATATGGTGAATTATTCTATTCCATTCCATGTCCTTTGAATGCAAGATAAAGCAATATCATATCCTGTAACTACTTAGAATAAACCATGAATCACCACAGTGCAATGGTCAACTTCTAGAAAAGAAGAGATCACTGTACAAGGCTGAACTGCTTATCATCTAGAACTGAATACATCCTAATTTTTTCCCCATAGGAGGAATAAAAGTAAGATTTTCTGGAACAGATTTGTAGTTAAATCATCCGATATGCTTAGCAGCCTAAAAAAAAAAAATACGGCTATAATTTTGAGCAGTGTTTTAACACAGCATAATAATAGTAAAAGTTACTTTATCAAGAAGAAATACCTATTTATATTATATATTCAACTATGCCCATGAGAATAGTAGTTCTAAAGCTAATTGAATACAATCTTTCAGCCACAAGATGTGTTTCTATGAAAATTACAAAAGGAAACCACTGAATTAGCATCTGGAATGAAAATTAAATGCACAAACTAGAGGGAGAACCCTGAAGATCCACAGAAGGAAAATGGAAGCTTTCACCTTTGTTGATGCAAGAAAATGCAAAAAACATATATATGATAAAAAGAGCTGCATGATGTTCTCTGTAGCTTTAGTAACTAACCAAAAGATATAGGCACATTCTTCATTAAAGAAAGTATGTGAGGTATATTAAATTGCCTGTGCTTTTAAAAGGTCATTCAGTTCAACAGCACAGAGTGTACTAACTAAATACAAACCCTGTGGCCAAATATTTTCCCTAAAAACTTACAAAAGGAGATAAAACATGCATGCAATTGTATTTGCAGCTAATGCAGATTTTATTCTTATTATTATCATTATAGAGAAATATACAGTAAGAAAGATCACAGTTAATACCTGCTTTTTATACTATAACATAGCACATCTACCAAATCTTCACATTTCAATGTGAAATTCTTCCCTCTGCTAAGTAACTTAACTGCACATTAGTAGATAACTTCTTTCCTTAAGTAATTATATCATACACCAAAACTTGAAAATGTGATACATCAACCATCTCAGCCTCCCCAGATACCTAAAGCCTATATACAAAGATTTAATTCATAGTGACATAAGTACAAAAATAATTTAGCATGGGTTTTGGGTTGGGACTTTTTGTTTTTGTTTTTGTTTTTGTTTGTTTGTTTGTTTGTTTTAAATTTAGCTACCTAAATATGCCCATTGCAGTTCTCTAAAGTGTAAGTTGATATTTGATTGGCTTAGGACGTTGAACTGGCTTAAACTTTAAAGAGCTAAAATTTTAAAGTTATCAGGTGATACATGTATTTTTCTATTCTGAAAATACACTCTTCATGTGGAAAAATATTCAAAGGCATTATTCGTCTAATTTAGTTACAAATTCCTCAACCAACTCTTCTATCAACAAACTGTGTTACCACAATGCAATTTGGATTAAGCCCTAAACAATCAAGTTCTTCATAGAGTTTGGGTATTTAAAAACTTGAGTGTGAAACGTTACTGATATTTAAGAAAAAGAAATTTTGAAGTTGTGTCAATGATGGAAAAACCTCATCAGATGTTGAGACTAAAATAGTTTTTGAGAATTTTCATATCCTACTTATAAACATATTTGTTATATAGTTGAATTCTGATTGTTTTGTTTGCAATTAATATTAATTTTACCTTGATAATATGCAGTAAAAGGAGGAAACTGAGTATACAAGATCATAGATGACCTCAATTGATTTAAGGTCTGTATGTCAGTCAAAGGATTCTGCTGATGCTATGATATGAACCATGCAAGTGCCATACAAGCAGTTAGTGAAGGTCAGTTGAACTGGGAGAGTAAAAGGCAAATTTTGCATTGAATTACCGGTCTCTGAGAAGCAACGTTTATGATGAACTTAGGCACTAAGGACAGAAAAGCTAAAAGGAAATAGCACTGACAGTCTATCAAAATCACAACTGAGTTTTCTTCTTTTCCCAATTTATAAACTCTTCTGTATTACAAGATGATTATCTGTTGCACACTAAGCAATTTTCATAGAATAGAATCATAGAATCATTCAGGTTGGAAAAAACCCTTAAGATCATCGAGTCCAACCGTTAACCTAGCACTGCCAACTCCACCACTAAACGATGTCCTCAAGCACCATGTCTACCCATCTTTTAGATACTTCCAGGGATGGAGACTCAACCACTTCCCTGGGCAGCCTGTTCCAATGCCTGACTACCCTTTTGGTGAAGAATTTTTTTCTAATATCATAGAATCATAGAATCACAGAATCGTCAAGGTTGGAAAAGACCCTTAAGATCATCAAGTCCAACCATTAACCTAGCGCTGCCAAGTCCACCACTAAACCATGTCCTCAGGCACCACATCTACCCATCTTTTAAATACCTCCAGGGAGGGAGACCCAAGCACTTCCCTGGGCAGCCTGTTCCAATGCCTGACCACCCTTTCAGTGAAGAAGTTTTTCCTAATATCCAACCTAAACCTCCCCTGGCACAGCTTGAGGCCATTTCCTCTCGTCCTATCACTTGTTACTAGGGAGAAGAGACTGACCCCCACCTCGCTACAACCTCCTTTCAGGTAGTTGTAGAGAGCAATAAATTCTCCCCTCAGCCTCCTCTTCTCCAGGCTAAACAATCCCAGCTCCCTCAGCCGCTCCTCACAGGACTTGTGCTCTAGACCCTTCACCAGCTTCGTTGCCCTTCTTTGGACACGCTCCAGCACCTCAATGTCCTTCTTGTAGTGAGGGGCCCAAAACTGAACACAGTACTCGAGGTGCAGCCTCACCAGTGCCGAGTACAGGGGCACCATCACCTCCCTGCTCCTGCTGGCCACACTATTCCTGATACAAGCCAGGATGCCATTGGCCTTCTTGGCCACCTGGGCACACTGCTGGCTCATGTTTAGGCAGCTGTTGACCAACACCCCCAGGTCCTTTTCTGCCAGGCAGCTCTGCAGCCACTTGTCCCCAAGCCTGTAGCATTGCATGGGGTAAATTTTATCCTTACTTTCCTTTACCAAACTTCTTAGTATAATTACAAGCATATACAGCTAGAATTCTATTTAAATTATGAAAGTAAATTATTGTGCTGGTTTTGGCTGGGATAGAGTTAATGTTCTTCACAGTAGCTAGTATGGGGCTATGTTTTGGGTTTGTGCTGAAAATGGTGTTGATAATACAGGAATGTTTTTGTTATTGCTGAGCAGTCAAGGCCTTTTCTGCTTCTCACCCCACCCCACCAGCGAGTAGGCTGGGGGTGCACAACAAGTTGGGAGGGGACACAGCTGGGACAGCTGACCCCAACTGACCAAAGGGCTATTCCATACCATATGACATCATGATCAGCAATATAAAGCTGGGGGAAGAAGAAGGAAGTGGGGGGACGTTTGGCGTGATGGCGTTTGTCTTCCCAAGTAACCATTACATGTGATGGAGCCCTGCTTTCCTGGAGATGGCTGAACACCTGCCTGCCGATGGGAAGTAATGAATGAATTCCTTGGTTTGCTTTGCTTGTGTGCACAGCTTTTGCCTTACCTATTAAACTGCCTTTATCTCAGCCCACAAGTTTTCTCTCTTTTACTCTTCTGATTCTCTTTTATATATTTCATTTTTATATATTTCATTTTATATTCATTTTATGATGCTACTTAACATTTAAAACACAAAGTCTAGTCTTGAAGTGTTACAGGATGAATTTAAAAACAAAATCCCCATAATTAGTACCTATGCAGATTCTCAAAATCTAACTTAAGATTTGCATCAATGTATGAAATACATATGTGCACAAAACAATTTATACAGATCAATAACAATGGTGGCTAGATGAAGTCCTCTATTCTGGATACAGCTCTTTGCCAGACACCACCCAGGGCTATGACATCTTATGGATTTGTGCTGTGGATCTTCACTGCTGCTTCCATAGCTTGTTTTTCTTGCCTAGCTGTACAACCTTTCTAAACTCTTAGAGAACTACAGATGATTTGAATGGCCCAACTATATTGGTATGTATCCAACAGAAGGCAAAAACCTCTGCTACAGTGACCATATTATGGTTTTGTAACGTGTACTGCTTTCAGATTGTTCTGGCATGAAATGCAGAATGAACTAAAAACATACATGAAACATATGACCATAGGGAACAATATTCTTTGCTGTGCAAAAGACTTCATTTTCCTCAATTCTTTATCTTGTTTGCCAATTCTGATATTCCTATTAAGCTGATAATTCCTCTAAGTAACAATGTAAAGGAATAAAAAAGTTTCAAGTTTCTCTCAGAACTTTCTCCTAAGGGGTTGCTATGGCACGAAAGAAAAATCTTGGTATGTCCAATTCCAAAGGACTACAAAGACTTTCAGCTTCCTAGAGCACCAAGTTGTAATCCTTTGCTTATATGAACTGGTAAGAATTATTACTGAATATAATTTCAAAAGCACATGATTCTCCATGTATACTAATATGGTATACCTAAACACTTCACCAAGTACAGAATATCCACTACTGTGTAACGTCTTCAAAATTTTCAGAACTGGACTTATGAAACTTGTATTCTCAGTACAGTAGGATTTTTCGTGTAGTAAATATATTTAATATTTTGTGAATGAAGACAGTTTAGACTGGCTTGAAATGTGGCATGATTTTAAAGATGGAACCGGAAACGTTAATTTCAAATAATAATAATAAATAATTTCACATAACAACATTGCACAAACAGTTGTTTTTTGGTGTTCTTTCTCAATGTGATCCTGCCACACTCATTCAATTTCTTTCAAAATAACAGAATCTTGCTGAGATCGTTTGGGGATCACGGAGCAAAACTACAATTTCAATAAATGTTCCATGAAATAATTCTAAGTCCTAACAAAAATTTTATAAAGAAACTGTTTACAGTGAAAGACTTCTGCATTGGCTTTTCTCTTACATATTAGGTAACCTAATGACACTTCAGTGAGTGCTACCTTATTCAAGGCCCAGTTGTGTTGAAGCAAATGGAATCTTAGAATACACTGAAAAAGTTTATAGTGCTTGTTATGCTTTACACATACTACAGTTAACACTCTTGGAAATAAATTGCCTCATAGATTGATGAAAGTGACAGACTTTAGCACACCACTGTTTGCACCCAACTGAGGCCATTATCATTCATTACAGGGTGTGTTTTTTTTTTTCTTTTCTTAGCTAAGTAGCAATAATTTTCTCTAAACTATTAAGGCTGCTGTGTATTTTTTTACTCTTTAAATTACTTTCAGCATTAAAGCTGTCACAGGATCATTTATCCTCTCCTGAGCAGTACTTACTTCAGTGACAGTTACCGCAGAAGTCACAAGGATGCCTCTTCCTGATCCCCTTCAATCTGAAACTTCCTAGAAGGGAGTGATTAACTATTATGCTGTCTATATACACAGTGCAGTGTTAGGCACCAATGCTCAAAAGACGTCTGAACTACTTAGTCTAGGAAAAGGTTTAACAGACCAAGAAAGTAACTGTAGCCTAGTGAATTTGGTGGTGCCATTGTTTCTCACAGACACGTGGTTTGTTCTCTATTCCTTTCCTCAATAATTTCTAACATTTAGTTTGCTTTAGGCATTCAACAGTTAAACAAGGAACAAATCCCCCAAAAATTCTAAGTGAGAAACAATTTCTAAAACTTTCATGTTATAGAAACACTAGCCTATGTATTTTTCTTTTCAAGTGAAACAGGACACGTCATTTTGAACAATCACTCTACAACCTCAAAATTACAAACAAAAATCTAACATAGCACTAAGCAGTCACTGGAATATAACAGGCTTATGGCACAAAACTGTTATGCATGCACTTCTCTATGGCAGTGGAGCCAGAGCTCTCAACTGGGTAAAATTTTAGAAAGATAATTTTCCTAGATAACCAGGGCACCATTCGCTTCAATTCCACTGCAATTTTGTGCTTTGCATAGCGGTAACTTTCATATAACACCTTCCATACAGGGGAGTAAGTACATCTAAATGTACAAGGCATAAAACTGACTGTATCTACATGAAATTCATAAATTATTTTATAAAAATAAATATTAATATGCATGCATAAAAATGTTTGTGTTCTTTCTGGATACTAACACAAAATTGTAAAAGTATTTGTGGTATGTTACATTATCACAGAAGAGTCAACACTTAAAATTATATATTGTGCACTTGAAAATACTTCTACCTAATTTGTACAAATCCTTGGTTCTTGAATTTATTGGTAACTTCAAGGGAGCAAGCCAAAGGAAGTATAATAAAGGCTATAGGTTTAAGGAGTGACATAATATTATTTCTTTTTTTTTCTGTTTATCTTTGCAGTTCACATTATTTTAGCTAGCTGAGCTGCAAACCCTTTTTCCAAAGGTCATACAAAGGATGTGCTGATGCTGCACAAGGAAAGAGGCCAACTCTCAGTGACTGAAAGCAGGAATAAGATGAAATGATAACAAAGTGGCAACATCACACCAAAGCTCACTAATAATAGTAGAGAAAGACAATATCCCCAGATTAAATATCCCAGTCAGCATGAATAAGCATTTAATGTTCTTGTGACATATCCTAGTGCACATATATATATATATTAAAAAACGCTGCTTCATCATCAAATCATTCTAAAGGTCATCATTATCCTAACCTGGATTGAAATAACATTCTTAAAATTATAACTAGTACGATAATTATTACTATGACAAGTAATATTTCGCATGAGTAGTTCTTCTCTTTGCTATATTTTCTATATTTTTTCTAACATATATTCAGAGTGCACTGTCTAAAGTGTGTTCATCCAGTTCTGGACTGTTTCCCACAATGTCTTTTCATAATAAATAGTTTAGTCCCTTGTTCCTTAAAACATGAAAACCATACGTATATTTTGGAATCTATTCTAATAAAGTGCTATAAGCAGAGGTATCTTTGAGGAGAGAATAGAGATTACCAGCTACACAGCAAATTGTAGCATCCATCTTCTCACTGTCACAATTGCAAAGAGTGAATGAATAACGATAACAAAATATGATTTAATAAAAAAACCTGAAAAATTAGAAGTCTGGTTTATTTGTGAACATTAAAGGTTTTTGTGATGCCTGACACTAAGTAATATTTATAGAAGGAATAGAATGACATTAAAAGAAGAGGTTCTAGCACTAAAATATAGAACACTACATTATAACTGAATTTCAGACATACTGCAAGCTTACATATTAGTATGGACACAACTACATCTTGAGTCTGAATTCTTGTGTTCTGTACAGCTTTGGACCTCTGGGCTGAGTTCAGGAGTACTAGCCCAAGAACAAGCTAACACGCAACATACTTCCTACCCATATCTTCTGCTTGCTTGTGGCATTCCTCTCCATTTCTTGAGCTGAGGCCACCTAGCAATGGCAGAGTCCTTTGCATTCCATGATTCCAGACCCTTCCAAAAACCTAATTTGTTTCCAGTTCTAGTCACGTGATGCCTCCACAAGGCATTAAGAAATAATATAGTTATGGATTTGATTTAAGTCAGCAGGCTTGAACCATCCCCACTGGAGGTAAGTATGCATCCAGATAGCAGTCTCTAGGTTTTTCTTTGGCATGCTATGCAGCTCTCCCGAAGTCCATTCCACCACTTTGGGTGCTATGTAACTTTAGGATCTAGTCCATATGCCTTCTTCAGAACACCTCCCCACCCAAAGAAAAAGCAGTACATAACACTGAGTACTGGACCTTGAACAAAAATTACAAACTTGGAATAACTGCCCACAGCCATCAAACATAGCGATCTCATTATAGATAATTTCTAAAGATGGATAAGTAGCCTTGCATTTACCATAACGTACACTGATAAAATCGCATAAAAACGTGCTCTCATTTTAGTAGAGCCCCCAAACTGTACTCCTACTTGCATACTGTAGGTACATTTTGTCTGTCCATGCTCATAACAGGTATCTGGTGGAGAATACAAACAGATTATCAGAAAATTCTTGTGTCATGTGTGTTCTGATACACATTCAAAAAGCCCAAACGTGCGCAAAAATGCCCTGAAAATAGTTGCAGTTTTTTCTTGCATTATTTTTCTCCATTCTCCAAAACAATGAAGTCCTGCATCACTAGCTCCTACCCAGAGTTAATCTCTATATGAAACTACTAATGTAGTGGAGACATAGCACAGACTGATGTAGATGATGTATACAGATACAACCAATTCTACAAATACTGCTCTTTGAAAAAATATTAAAAACAGCCAGTGAAATTTATGTTCTTAACTGTGGCTGTAGTATACAGAGATTGTATATTATCTCACCAAAGATATTTAATTAAAAAACAACAGATTTTTCTTTTCTTTAAAGGCTACTCTTCCCATCCATTCCATGCAAAGTCTTTGAGCACTTTCCAGGAGCAGATATAACATTATTCCTTTAAATTATTTGAACTTGTAAATTCTGAAACCTGTACATTTAACAATGCAATATTAATATAAAGTGAGAGACACCTGCATTACTAAAATAGGATATACTGAATGATCATTAAAAAAGGAACTATAATGCATTCCAAAATGATTAAGGTTTTTAGTTAAAAAAATTTATATATATATATATTTCTACTTAACTGATTCTAACTAACTTTTTCTAAAAGAATCTATCACAAGATTGAGAGAAAAATCATGTAACTGTTTAAAAACCTAGGTGTATCTTTCTGCATTTAGATACTAAGTCATAGATGTATCAAAAAAGTATCAAAGATGCAAGAGTTTTTATTTAAAGTGTTGTGTCAGTAATATACCTATCTGTTACATTTTGACACTATAAGCTTTAATTATTATAATTTTTAATAAATTATATATGCCAAGCCATATATCGCCCACTGGTTGGTCTGAGTGCACTAGGACTCATGTTTTGGCACGTGGGAGACCAAACCTGGGCACACTCCTCCAGATGCAGCCACACACGCGCAGAATCAATGAGAAAAATCACTTCCTTGATCTGTTGGCTACACTCTCCCAAAGCAGACTAGTATGCCACTAACCACAAAGGTGCACTGCTGACTCATACCTGTTGTCCACCAGGATACTCAGGTCTGTTTCTGCAAACCTGTCAGTCCAACCCAGCCTGTGCTGTTGCATAAGGTTATTTAATTCATGTAACTGATTTCCCATTTGTCCTTATCAGACTTCACAGTGTTTCTAGCAGCTCATTTCTCCAGCTTAATGAGATTGCTTTGAACGGCACCCCCTCACAGTTTGGTGTCATCTGTCACCACTGATCCGGTTCTGGTCCATCCTGTCTTTCTGGTTGTTGATGAAGATGTTCAGTAACACTGGCTGCAGTAGAGAGCTCTGAGCAATGCCACTAGAAAACAGCCTGTTGGTTGCCACACGCCTTGTGGCAACACCTTGTGTAGTCTACCCAACCAATCCGTCTCTCTCCTATTTGATTGAAAGGACACCACAGCTATGGGATACCACATCAACAGCCCAGTTTAAGTCAAGACAAATGACATCCATTGCTCCCTCCCCATCCACTGAGCCAATCATCTAATCACAAAATTCAGTCAGATTGATGAAGCATAGTTTGCCCTTGCTGAATATTTGCTGGTTGTTTCCAGTCACCTTCTTGTCTTTGACATATCTGGAAATGTCTTCCAAGAGAATCTGTGATCATCCTGGGAATCCTTCATGATCTTCCTGGGAACCAAGGTGAGGCTGACCAGCCTGTATCTCTCCAATACTTCTTCCTGCCCTTCATGAGGATGGGCATGACATTTGCCTTTTTCCATTCACTGGGAACATTTCACATGCAACATGAACTTTCAAAAACAATAGAGTGTGGTCTTGAAACTACAAAATTAGCTTCTGGTGACAGATATTGATATATTTTTACACAACATATTTCCCCTTCTGTTTATCAAAAGCTACATTCATAACGATGATTAAAAATAAAGCGTACCCAAAACACATGAGAATAAAGCTGCTTTAAAAAATTGTTTTTTAAAAGAGTTGCTTTCTTTTTTTATACTATATTAAAGCTGAATGTATATTAGCTAGTTGAGATCATGGCAGGTAACTTTCTTTTCATTATTATTTTATTGCTAGCTTAAGAAAACTCTGTTTTAGACTGGTATTCGATCATCTTCTCTCAGAATACCCACAAGAAAGAAAACCCCCTCAAACCTTTAATTACAGAATTGGCAGGAAAATGGTGTCTGAATTTGTGGTCTTACTAAAGAGTATTGATTAAAGGAATACTGATAAAAAATGGCTTTGGCCAAGAGGATCTGAACAGGGATTTACAACCAGATTAACAAATAGAAGAAATATGACCACAGAAAAGTATGTCTAAAGTAAAAAATGTTTAGGAATTTTATTTGGTAGATTTGGAACTTTCTCTTTTTAATTCAGCTAATAAAATATCTATCTTATGCACACACCCAGTACTCAACTTATACCTTCTTACTCATTTAGCTCACTTCTATGCTTATCTCCATGCTGCTTGTTTCAGGAGATCTCTTGAAGTAAAAAGAAAATATTTCTCCCTACATAGTTAGATTAATCAGCATGTTACATTGTATTGCCTGGAAGTGTGTGTTTAGTAATTGGATAATTTGTCTTCCCTTTCACAATTAAAGTGAATAGAATTAGTACCTTTTCCATGGAGACATTTTCTGGCACAGATAGGGGAAGGCTTGATTCAGACTATCAGAGCAACCTCCCATTTTCAGTATGCTACAAGATACAGCAGAAATGTGACTTGAACCCTTTGTTGGGTCAATCAGTTGATCCCATTTAATACACTCATGCCAGCAACACATGCATGGCCATCACTAACATTGTAGTGCTAGTAATTTGTTGCTTAGACATGCGCATAACAAAATGGAAAGTACAATTAAACCTCATGGTTTAGGTGTTTTAAACCATTCTGACTTTGCAAGGCAATTCTGAGGCTGGCTTGACTTCCCACTCAAGGATTCTCCTTGTGTAGGGAATGCTCCATGGAGCCCAGCACTGAACAGTGATTATTGTTCCATACCGCTGACTAACAACATCAATAATACAGAGAACCCATTCTTTTCTGTTATTGTCAAGGCCCAGGTGAGCAGCAGTCCTACAGATTCATGATAGCTAGAAAAGCAGATAAAGGAGTTCTCTGAAATTATGTCATTCAGTCAGCTAATAATAATTTACCATCTCCATTAGAAAAATGAACAGTTTGCCCCAACCTCAAAATAATACTTTACCCTACTTCCTCAAAAACCTACATTAATAATTTTTCAAAATAAGTCATCAAAACTCAACCATTTTTCCTGTTTTAACATTTTGATACAGTATGTACCTCTGTGATACATATGCATTTGCAAAATTCATAAAGCAAATGAGAGTCAATAAATGACTTTCAATGAGATTCACTAAATTTTTTTCAATGACATGTCAGGTTATAATATTCACTTTGTTGCCACAGGTACAACACCTACTCTGATACCACAACAGCTCAGATAGATTAAAAAAAAAAAAAAAACAAACAAAAACCTTTATCACTGATTTTTACTCTCTTCTCCCCCAGTTATCTAGCTTCCACCTCTTTGACAACTGCAAGAAATTTCAAGATGAACTGTCATTAGGCATTATCTTCATAGTTTGTGTTTGGTTTTGTGATGAAAATGTGACATACTTCCAGCAAACAAATTTGGAATTCTGTCTCACTTGATCCAGTAATAACAGTGCATCCATGAAATCTCCCTGCAGGGAATTTTTTAGAAAACTTCCACATCCACTCATTAAAAGTGACCAGACTAAATGAGACATCTGTTTAAGAATTGTAATGAGA
The DNA here is from genome assembly GCF_965183815.1 of Platalea leucorodia. NCBI lineage: Eukaryota > Metazoa > Chordata > Aves > Pelecaniformes > Threskiornithidae > Platalea > Platalea leucorodia. The sequence continues at coordinate 48,565,597 of NC_138828.1, read as the reverse complement.
TACTTTGAGATACATTTGATCTCCTACTTGATGTTCAATATCCTTGAAGAAATGTCTTGAATGCGTATAAGGAGTTCAATCTGTTCTAGTCTCGCAGTACATTGTGCAAAACACAGTATCCTAAAACTGTATTCTGAAATTCTTGATAGTACTATGCCTAGGTCTTCACTGTTAAGTGTTTTTTTTTTTTTTTTTTTCCCCTATAAGCACTTAATTAGAAAAAAACTGTTTTATTCTTCCCAATAGAATAAAAAATAATACAAAAGTGGAGCTGTCTCTATCAAATGGGAAAACTAGTGCACAAATTTTAGTAAGTATATTCATCAAGAACTGGAAAACTCTTGAGGACAATCTATAAAGAAACCTTGCTACAAATACATATCCCTAGCTAAAAATATTTCCTTAAGGAAAAAAAAAAATCACTGTGTTTGGGTTTTTTTTAAACATCTAAAACAAAATGGTATGAGGGAATTCAATAGTGAAGAGATTCTCAGTGTGGCTTGGGGACGGTGAAATCTTACCTTCCTCTTTTGGCTCATGTGAAGAAGGCACAGAAAATGAAAAAAGGACAATACAGTGTCTACCACTAGACCCTTCTCCTAGTCACCTGCCGTAGCATTTACAACACTCACATCAGCTCCCTTAATCTTGTATACTAGTCTATGTTTTGATACTGTAGCATTTACCTTTAAGACACTTCAACAATCTATACAGTCTAACTGTATGAATATGAAAAAATGCTTAATTATTTAGTTTCATTATGACCCTCATGAAGAAGAATACCGAGAAAGAAAATTCTTAAGAGTATTAACCATTTATAATTTATCTTGTCAATTGGCCTCAATTTTTTAAACTGATTTGATATATCCCAATATACAATATATTCGATGTATCACGGTCTTTTTCCACAAAACTGAATATAGGAATCTGAATGTTTAGGATCTGACAAATTGGAAAGAATCCATTGGATCTACAGCCTTTCAGTGTCATATTTCACTTCCCAAATTCCTTTTTATTTTAAATACATATATTTCAAAATATGAAATACTCTTCCCTTATGCCGTCATATGCATTTCTTCCAATAAAGCCTAAAAAATTATCGACTTTTAGTGGAGAAACCAATGTTTGTATACTAATTCCAACAAAAAAGTTTTTTTTTTCAGCAAAAGTGATATCCATGTAACAGTTATTTGTTCTGTAAATTATACTAACAAATTAAAAAAATCTCAAAGCTTGTAAGTGCCTTCTAGTGTAAGCTGTATAATTATTTAGAACTCTTATAAAGATGGTAAATTCTTTGTAGTTCTGTTAAGATCATGCACATGAGTTGGAAAAAACTATGATACCGTGTAAGCTTACAGTCCCGATTCAAATATATTTTTAACTTAGCGTTACCCAACTGTCTTTCCTAGCTAGGCCTCCCATGACACAGTGTTTAGCAAACTGTGGCCTGGTTTTGTCCCATCTAGACTGGTCTAGAACAACCTAATATTTTTCCATCCTCAGGCTTTAATGACAGAACAAGGACCATACTTTTCAGCAAGACTTTTTCATCTTCATCATAGAGTTAAAGTAAAGTAGGAATCACCTTTATGAATAGCTCAGGACTGTCCAATTACTTCTCTAAAAAGTAATTCTAGTAATATAGTGCAAAACTCAAATACATTAATGAATAAAATGTTTTGTTCCTCTAATTTTATACCAAAATATATTTCACGTCCCATTTTAACAAGTGCAAAGTTTATTGTCAGTCTAGCAAGAATTAACAAGAAAAGAAAGATTGTAACCATCAAGCATGGAATTTAATTATTACACTTAAGAGAAACAGTAGCTATCTGAAACTGGATTAAAATACCTTGTATTCTATACCAAATATTCATTTAAACCTTACAAAATAAGCAACACAAGTATCTCCACTTTCTTCAAAATAATTTCCCAAAGACTATAAGGAAAATATGACATGTATTATGATGACATATGGTCAATTTTACATGACTAAGACAGGTTATGCTTTACATCAGTGCCTCAAGGAATGCAGACTACTAATACTGCTATTACCAAGCAATTTAAATCATAGTATAATTATACAGACAGATGGATTGCAAAACCCTTCTACTTTCTTTTCAGCATTTAAATTGGAGAGAAAGATAACCCAAGACATGTTAGTTATAAAACGCCTAAAAACTAACAGATGAAGCTGACAAAATCTGCAAACTAAGCTTACTGGAGACAGCTTAAGAAAATCAAAATACAGTATTTTATTCATGGTACAAGGTAGTATTAGCATAACTTTCACAAAGTAATTAAAAATCAGAAAAAACCAGAAAATCAGGAAAACAAAATGTAAGCATAAAGACATCACTTCAGCTCTGCAGCTTCTTATTTATTTACTACACATGTACAAATTTTATTTTCAAGCAGTGCAAGCTAATAAAATTATTTTTCCTAGAACTTCATGCTTATTTTCTATAACATATAACACAATCCTCCAGAGTGTTTGGAGACTACATTCTTGAAAATAATCATGGAACAGCAGGTTAGAGAACCCGTAAGTAGAAAAAAAAAAAAACAAAACACAACGCTTTAATTGTTCCTGAGTAGTATACAGGAATTTCATTAAAATCTAACCGTCAAAGAGCTATTGTAGAATGCCAACTAGAATATACTTAGATTCAGTAACACTGGTAAGAAATAATCACATAACCCGCATTCATCTTATTAATTCTTTCATTTTCTTTTTGTGATGTTTCATTTACTGCCTAGGTTTCTATTATACTTGTTTTGGTAAATGTCTTCATTTTGCAAAATATTTGTTAGTAAGTCTAGTAAAAATGTTTTGTCTTTTTTGACTTGATATTTCTTAGGGAAGTTTGAGAGTGTGATTGCTCTGGCTATCTCCCTGGCTTTTGGTAGAGATCACTTTTTAATCTCTGCTGAATTTCAACTAATTTGAAAGAAAGAAATTGCAAACAGGTAAGTTCCTTGAGCTTTTACAGTTCTGTGTTTGGTCTTTTAATGTTTATCTTTAATTTTACTGAAATATCCTTTTTTTTCTAGTTCAATCAAAACTACAGCCACAGTTCCATCAAATTAGGTATGCTTAACTGTGAATAGTCAATAGTTACAAAAAATTACTTAGTCAAAACATTGTAACTATATTAAAATATCCTGATAAAACAGGGGACATAAATCTCTCCGTGGAGTTTACAGAACTATACTGAACACACAGGAATCTTAGGTTCCTAACCTAAGATATACAAGGGTGCCTGTGAGATCATTTTACTGAACAGGTCAGTAGGCACCCATTTCTAACACTCTACAGTACAACTTCAGCCACCTTTATATCATCAAACATCCTCCACATGGCTTATGTCAAGTAATACATATACTCACCAGCATGCTATAAAACACGATATTGATAAACTACAGTACAATTGGATATGGTCAATATGCTCTTGAGAAGCCTAAGCAGTGTGGGCCACTTTTCCACCATTTTGCCTGAGGGCCATGAGTCACTATCTGTGCTGAAAATCTTAAGCAATGTACTTACAGCCAGAGGCCAAGTTCTCTCTGCAGCAAACTTCACAAAAATGGTCCAACAGCATGGCACCTGCTGAGAGTGCTGCAGTTTTCTTTTTGCTGTGATGTCAGGGAAGGAGCAAGGAATTGAAAGAAAATGGTATGCCCCTGGGTCTTTGTGCCAACATGGGATCAGGATTATTCACCAGAAGTACTCCAACATTCCTTAATATTGATATATCTGTAACTGTATGCAAATCATATGTCTAAATCCATATGAAGTAAATGGTGGTTTGGTGCTATTCTTCAAGGAGAAGCATACTATGCTTCTGTGTGTAAAGGCAAACATGGAAATGAACTTTAGATATAGACTGTGAACTAATCGCCTTAGGACTGTCACAACATGCAGAAAAGTTGATTTGTGTTGTTGATCTACAGATAAATGACTGTCTAGAACTGCAGTGGAAATGAACCCCAGCGTTGTCTCCATGGAAACATGCTTGCATGAATAAAATAAACAGGAAAATCTGTGTTGACTGTATTTCAAAAACTACTCACTACACTTATGGGAAAGAAAAAAGAAAGAGAATCACATCAGTTTAAAAAAAATCTTGTGATGTGATACAATAAGATATACAAGTCACCATGCCTGCAAAAGAACATGACTGTATTATTGGATCTTGACAATAATTCAATATTGGGAAAAAACAAAGCATTCACCTAGTATTCATGTACCCTAAAACTTGTTCTTTAACTCAGTAGGAATACTCACTGATACCAACAAATCAACAAAGTTATGCGTCCATTTTGTAATCAGTAAACGCACAATGACAAGAAAGCTGTAGGTTCAGAAAGCCACAGGCTTTCTCTGAAGAACTTAAAAGGTGTATTAGAGATTATTTCTTACACAAAAACTGATAGTATATGTACTCATTTATACTGCTATTTCTAAACAAACATGCGTATGAATCTACATAAATAGGTGATAAAGTTCTTAAGCCATGACACTTTTGCGTATTTAGTCAACAAAAGCACAACAGACAAGTCAAAAGATTTAGAAATTATTGAATCACAGTACTACAATTTTCAGACTTAAAGGAAATTATAATGACTTTGCTACTTTTCTAATTTTACTGTTTGGCATTGCCTTGGAATGCCTGACAACTGAAGCAATATACAATTAATATGAGTAGAATTTGAACATACAGCAGAAATTAACATCAGGAAACATCTATTTATTTTTAAAAAGCAGAATTTTTTCCTTTCTTTCTTACACAGTCTTAACTAAGATAACTTGGATTTATCATCCGTTACAGACAGAATTAATAACAATACCTACAGCTCAGTTTCATCAGTATTTTCCAAAATAAAATGTGCAAGTTTTTCAAAACTGTCTATAAAATGAGGAAAGAACTTTCACAGCTGCTGCTTCTTCGGTACTGTGCAGTTGCCACAGTGTGTAAACTCTGACAAGAAAGAAAGACCATATCCAAGTTTCATCTTCTTCATAATGGTAAGGAGATTGAAGAATCTGTCTGACTATAACAGACGAAATGCTGACAGACAGAATGAACATGTATAAAGATTAAAACCAGGGACATTTAGGATAGCAGGAGGTGAGCATGACTCAAACTGGGCAAAAACAAGCTTGGAAAAACTGAGTGAAAACAGAGAAGTTAAGGAAAGTTGTCTGAAACTGAAAAAGTAAAGGAAAATGTCACTACAAACTCTTGGAGAAGGAGACTGCTCTATGTATAGCTTGCTCTATGAACTCCTGTGTTCCAAGCACACTTCCCTTGTATTTTAATACTCTGTTCTTTCCTTCAGATTGTGCACAAAATACTCAGAGATCCTCCATATCTCCTTGTTACCCCAGAATCTGTCAGTTATTGCTCGTGACTCATCTCTCCCTGTCCTCCGAGCCTTCAGTTTCGCATGCACACAAATAAATTGCCTTACGGGTATCTAGTGTATTTAACATGCATCCACACTGGCATTTTAATTTTGATCAGGAGTGCATTTTTGAAGCTCATCTCCTGATCACAGCTATTTCTTACACTTTGGTTTCCTTTACAGAAAAGTCTTGGTGCATGCAAATCCTTTAGGATTAAATTAAACCAGAAAGTGTGCTTGAGAAGAGCACTAAATGCATTCCAAGTGCTACCAGGTATTCAGCCCAAGCTGGTCTGAAGTAAAACTGGACTGTAGGTGGTGTGGATGTCAGATCCAGATGTCTGGCCAATCTTTCTACGCAGCCATTAACTTTCTGAAACCTAAAGGAATATAACAACTTTAAGACTTCTGTTTCACTGTGACATGTGGTTGAATAGGTTCAAAAATTACTAGATAGAATAGGAAAAGTGTTTACTAAGCCCCGCTTCCTTAAAAGCCAGGCTAGAATTTCTGGGGTTACATATTTTTTGAAGAATTATAACAACAGGTAAGTTTGGCCTTTTTGATATAACTCAAAGATCACGAGCTCAGGCTATACCTTTGCCTCCTGTTGATGGTTGCTGTTCCACTCAGCTGTAAATTGAGGATGGTCATCAAGACTGCATAATCAAGTTCAACTGGTTACGATACCAGTTACTTCATACGCTATTTATTAAGTATAGAAGCCTGATCAATCACCTTGGCTTGGATGGAATTTTGACCTTGACATATGTCTAAAAGGACTGCAGCCAGATTACAATTTTAAGTAGTCTCTGAAGCATCTAAATACTTGAGCCACTGTGATAAAGTGGTAATGAAAAGCCTGAATAATAGAACCATAAATAACACCTGATTCATGGACTAAATTTAAATGAATTGTTATGAGAAAATTAAATTGCCTTGATAGCTTTAAAATAGATTTGGAAATGAATTATTAGCCAAACTTCTTCTAAATTCAAATGCATTTCCTATATATTTTAGCAAGTATGCAAAACCAGGAGAGCCATAGTAAGTCTTTCAACAGCATATGTGTGACTTATAAGCCTGATATGACTAATTATACGTAGAAAATTAATACTTGTCTGTAATTATTTGAGCATAACCCCCCATTTTAATATCATGAGCAAAAACATCTGAAACATGTAAAAAAGCCAAGAAAGCATTTGTAACAAAATTGAGAACAATTCAACATTAAAGAGAGATACAGCTTTCCCATGTTTTTTTGTTACCAGAAAATTCTTTATGAAATTTGGCAGTATATTCTAGAATACATTGCATTGTACAATGCAAAGGAAAGATCAGAAGACTCAACATATATAAATGTCTGAAGGGAAGGTACAAAGAGGACAGAGCCAGGCCCTTTTCAGTGGTGCTCAGTGACAGGACAAGAGGCAACGGCCACAAACCAAAACACACGAGGTTCCCTCTGAACATCAGGAAACACTTCTACACTCTGAAGGTGATTGAGCACTGGCACAGGCTGCCCAGAGAGATTATGGAGTCTCCATCCTTGGAGATACTCAAAAGCCATCTGGACACAGCCCTGGGCAACTGGCTCTAGGGGGCTCTGCTTGAGCAGGGGGGTTGGGCCAGAAGACCTCCAGAGGTCCCTTCTAACCGCAACCATTCTGTGATTCTGTGATTCAGCAAGGGAAGTATTTCTAATTGAGAAAGATGATACTTACATGTATCACACTTCTATGTGACTAAAGCAAGTATTCGGCTCGAACTTGGTATTTAGAAAAAAAACATAGGATGACATAACCAGATATGTTGGTTTAATTACTTTACTCAGCCCAACTAAAAATACCCTAGAATACTACTAAAATATTGTGAGATATATCAAACTCCAGAAAATTAAGACCAAATATAAATATCCACTGCTATTTCAAATAGATTGGTTCACATTAATACTTGAGGATGATGGATACATATTTTAAAAGTTTCTGGCAACAGGTTATTATCCAGCTGGGCTTTGAATTACGTCATTATTATTATTATTGTTTGCTGTTTATCCTTGGAGCTAGAGGATTTGTCTGTTCTTTAAAATTACTTTTAAATCAGAACCTCATTAATCATCACAAAATACAGTGTAGTTCTGGTAAAAAAAAAAGGCAAAAGGAATTCTTGACTGAATTGGAATTAGTACAGGCAAAATCTGAACGATTATGCAAATTTCAGGTTTGCTTTGTATGTAAATCAATTTTTTTTTTTAATATAATCTGTATTTGTAACAGTACAGGATTATAAAGCTGTACAGGTACATAACTTATATATGCTATAATCTGTGAACTGTCTCAGGACCTTTCTATCTCCTTTTATGCTTTGTATTTTTTTCTGGCATTTATGATTGTCTTCTGGATGTTTCTGAATTAGTATTAAGACATATGAATGTACTAGAAAACTCTTCTTTTCGTGGAACTGTTAAATATACAATAACAATAATAATAATAACAACATTTATATTTCTATATTGTCGCAGTAACAGTTGGTTTAATATCCTGCAATGTTCACCATGCAGCATTGTTATCCTACCAAAGTACAGAATACACACATTTAGTGTATCCATATTTTCTGCTCCAAACTGCAGTTTATTAAAGTTTTGCACAGTATTATCTCTGAACAACTTTCATGGAACTACAGTAAAAGTGCATTGTGAACCCTTTATTTTATAATTATTTCAGTTAACTAAATAGCATGTGTTACATTTGTATACTTCATATTTAGTATGGAGAAATCTCAGCTACCTTTAAACTTGAATACAGTGAGCAGTATAGTTTCTGGCACAAGAAATAATCAGGGTAATTTACTCTCCTGACACTACAATTCATGACCAGCTAAAGAAACTGTCTTAAAATAGCACTGCAGTAGTGGATATTTTTGCTGGCCTCTCTGTATTTCTTGAATTTCATCCAGATATCTTCTGGATATAGCTCACTGGGCTAACTAAGGGTACATTAGAAACACATTCTCCAACTGACAAAGTAGGAATCGAATTGCAGTGTGAGTCTCAGGAGATGTGGTGTTGCCTAAACAATCAAAGAGTAACTGCTATGTGCTGAACCATGAAACATAAAATGCTACCCTGTCTCTAAACATCAGGGGGAGTGTACATTTTTTCCTGAGAATGAGCAGAAAAGCTCTACAGCTACATGGTCAGTGCGGGTGGTTACTATTCAGACCTCATAACTCTTGGTCATACTATAACCAACATTGCAAACTGTCATGTTCAGAGGCAAATACTGCTGGCAGCAGGTGTATAACCAGAACCTGAACACTGTCAGCAAACCTCTCTGCCTACAGAAGATGCACTGAAATTTTTATGGCATATCGGCCCAAAAGCATGACTCTGAGTATAGATACTAGAACATATGAAGGAACTCATTAGCAAAAAAAGAGCTAAGCATTAATATACAAAAGACACTAGTCCTCCTCCTTGTTTTTTTTTTTTTTTTTTTTTAATGGGAAATGCATCAACATTATTAAAGAATTTTAAATATAAAGGGAAGGTATTCCCTACGATAGCTTTAAGTCAGAGACAGATGTGGGGCTTTTTGGAATACTAATAAAAGAAAATGTTGGAAAGCTTACATAATTGGAAATACAAATAAAAAAATAATATATCTAACTGTATTTGAATATATAGATCAATGTATCTATATATTAATATATAAGGTGTAGTATAGATGACACTATGAGGAAAACTTGCAATTTTTACCTGCTTAAAATCAAAGGATTAAAATTCTATACATAGTTCTTTCACGCACTTACACCATAACTGTTCTGTGCAAGTGGGCCACGTCAAGCAGAAGATAATTTTTCAATTACTAAGAAAACTTACTAGGACAAAAGAAACTTTCATAATTATTCTGATATCAGTCTACTATTAAATTATTGCATTCATTTGTAAGATGGCTCAGTTAAAGAAAAAATACCTATTTTATTTGCTAGTCAATAACTGTTGAGTCAATCTTGCAAGAGAACTGTTGTTTTCTACAGTGACATATTTTCACTGAAAACTACAAGTCATGATGAAATATGACAAAATAAAAAGATATAAGAAAAAAATAAAATGAAAAATGACAATGTGCTGAAGTACACCAAATACATACATGCCAGCTACACAGCCTAGAACTTATTACAGTTTTGAATTCCTGTTTCTCTTGGAAGTAGATTTCATTCCTTTAACAGTTAAGCATGTTAGTGTGATTGGAAGGGTGTTTTTTTTCAAGATACCAGTATGAGTATTATATTTGTATGTTTTTATTTTCTTTTTTTTAAATCCTTCCATACTTGAAGTGTTGATAGTTACTGAAATAAAAAAAATGAAATTGATATTTAACACATCAATGTGTATGAATGTTGTGTGAGCAGGATGCAGAAATAACCCGAGAAGCACTGAGAAGAACCAGACATTTTCTCTAGTTAATATGATCCTTGTACCTTCTCATGTAAGGGCTGATGGTCAACAACAGAAATTCTACTTCTCACTCCTTATGCCTCCACATTACAACAATTATTATTCCAATTACATTCCAACCGGAGTAACATCTGGTTCTATCTTAGCCAGATGTGCTACTTATTCAATAGCATGATGATGCAGCATTAGGTTACATTAGCTTACATTTAGTTATATTTTATTTTAAATTACAAAATCATGGTGGTGGAAGATACAAAGCTGCATTATCCCAGTAAAATACACACAAAAACCTGTATTTACACTAAAACTTACAGCTGCAAGAAGAAACATATACACAACTTCTTTAGAGACAAGATGAGAGTTAGACCCCTCTGGCCAAGCAAGAGAGGTAAAGTGAAAATGAATGTAGGCCAGCCACCATATCTGAAAGATCTTTCACCAGCTAATGTCCTAATTAGTTACATAGTCAGGTCAACTACAGTTCTGCTTTTTAAGGAGCAGTGTCTAGACTTTAAAATTGTATTTCTAAACCTGCCTGTGAAAAACAGGCAGGCACATCCAATTATACATACAAATCATATGACGATGTGCCTTCTATGATTAAAATGGCATACACAGAACAGTAGGACCAGCTTTAAGGTGTTAAGATTCTGCTCTTTTGCCTCTCATTAAATTCACCCCAAACGGTATAAATAAAAATAAACATTTCACAGTTTATTTCTCTTCTCAGAACTATCAGCTTGTAAATAAGCATAATCAATGTTTACTTAAGATATTAGATAAATACATAATAAATTCAAAACAAGATTCCCTTTCTTCATCTTAAAGATCAAAAGAATGACATATTTTGATCTAACATAGTATCAAAGACTGGGTCATCACACATGAAAATCACACAATCTCTTAGAAAAAAGGTGCTGCAATATATTTCTTTGATTATTCAAATATCAAACATGCTCTCCAAGAAACTCCTTCAAAAATAGAATAACAGCACTGCACCTAAACTGTCATCATTTAATATGAAGTGACAAAGAATGAAGAACAGCCTGAAGATGCAATCGCTTGTCATTAAACCTGCATTTCCTCCTCAGGCACGCTTTGAGAAGACCACAAGACTCCATTGTGCTGGAAGAAGTTCCCTAAAGAGTCACTCGCCTAATCTTATACACACACATAGAGATATGTGATGTGTTTCAACTAGAAAATGAAGTCTGAGCAATCAGTCAACAGGAGCTGCCTTTAGAAGATGGGCAGGGTTTAAAGAGGTCTGTTGAATTCTCAGGGAGGGTAATGCACTTTATTTTATTGCCACTTATTTACTGCATTGGGAGCCATCATGGATAGGCCCCAGAACTTGACTCATACCATGCCATAGGATTTAACTAGAGAAAACGTCTGGTTCTTCTCAGTGCCTCTAGCGTTATTTCTGCACCCTGCTCACACAACATTCATATACGTTGATGTGTTAAATAAAATATCAGTTGCAGGAAAGTCTATAAATACTATTGCTGTTAACAACTTTTCCTGCAAGTGGTAGGTAATGCCAACTTCAATATCACCATCATGCAGGTCCAAAATTATTGTGATGATCCTAATTTTAAAATTAGAAATGTGTGGATTATTTGTAATGAAATGGCAGTAGTTAAGACTGATTTTAACTACGCCCTCTTCCAACTAATGCTTATTCTACCAAACTAACTTGCATCATCACTGCAATGACTAATATCCTAAACATAAATATTTTAATGCATGTTGCTTGCAAAAATATAAAAATTCAAATTTTTCAATATAGGTGCTTGACAGGGAAGTGCTTGAAAAGGACAAACTTCTTGGGCTACACCAAGCATTTAATTTTTTTTCCTGCTTAATTCTTGAGATACATCTAATTCGCTCCAAAAAGTAGACTCCATGGTTTAATCCTAACAGGTTAGAAAGCACAACATATTGCAGCCTACTGGGTCATCAAGGTTAATGTTACAGAAGGATAAAGAAAAATTTTGTTTTATATTAACATAATTATGAAATTGTGTTAATACTGTTAATCTGATTAATTTAGTCCTTCTCTCCCAAAGTATCTGAAATCTTATTTCTAGTAATAAAATATTCATTTGCAAAATTTAAAATGAGACATTTGGATTTTTTTTTATTTAAACTCTTATTTTCAAAGAAAATTTAATTTTAGGAAGAAAATAGGAAAGAAATATTTGAAGTGCTCAAAAATGAAAATGATCTTTCAGCTCATGAAAAAGTAAAAATGTATATCTGGTCAACACAATGTGATTTTACTCTTATGATCTGCAAGTAAACAAAAAACAGTAGGTCAACAACTACCATTATCATGCTTTTGATTTTGTATACTAAAATATCCTACCTAGTGATTAATTTTTAAAACCTTGATTCCACACACATTGTGGGTTTTTTTATTATACTATTTTTATTATACAACCATTGTACTATATGAACACGTTTTGAAACAGAGTTAATTTATAAATACGTCAAAAAGGAATCATGGTAAATGGCTGATAACCACCTTTTGCCCTGAAATTTTTTAAGTGTTACAGCCACAGATACTGAGTTTTAAGATTTGTTCTGCTAACATTCTGTATATAGTAGTTCTTGGTGTGGATGAGGTTGTGTTTGAATTATTTTGACAAAATATGAGGAAGAAAAAAGTGTGAAATCTCTCAAATACATTAAAAGAGTAGAAATACATTATGTGTAAATTAAAGTTATATACAGTCCTTCCAATCTCTTACTTTCAAAAGTTGCCAGATTAATAATTAATGCTGACAATTGAATACATAATAACACTTGTTATTATAATAAACAATTAAATCTTGAAGGGAAAGAAATTATTGAAAATTTCAAATTGTTGAGTAAGTGCTGTTAGAATACAATTGATAAACCACCAAAATATTTGCTGCCGGTACCATCTAACCACCTGCTTATCCCTTTAAACATTCTAATGTTATTACCTTTTAGTTTACTGACATTTCCAAATCATTGATTACAACAAAAATTGCTATCCAGGTCTTAAGAGGTCTAATAGGACTACAATACTTGTTACTTTTGATTTGGCTAATATAATATGTGTAATAATATAGATTGTACAAAGTAAATTTCAGTATAGCAGCATTTATTACCTAATAAAATGCAAATGCTTGATCCATCTATATTAAATTCAACCATTTTTATAGTCAGAAAGTACCACTTAGTTGCAAAAATCTAAAACTTAATGGTTATATTCTTGCCTGAAAAGACTGTGAAAATGAACCGTAGAAAATAGGTCTGGAGGGAATCTTAGTAATTAATTTGGTCCATTCTCCTGCCCAGACAATCATCAAGCAGAAAAGAAAGCTATGTACTACATCCCAGTAGGGCAGCACTAGAAGAAGAATTTTGCAGTGCCAACTGCAGTGAATTTTTTATATTTAAATAAATTTGATAACTGTTCACAGATTCTGCATTTGTTTGAAGTTTTCTGTTACAATTTCAAATACGTAGAATTTAGAGGCATTTTAATAATTTAATGCTTGAGAAATTTAAATCCTTCAAAACTATTGAAAATGTCACAAATTCAAAGCACAGGAGAAAGAGAGGAGAAAAGGAGTACTTTTGAAGAACTAAGAAACCACTGTCTATCGTTAATTTTGGCAGCGACTTCACCAAGACCAGATTTTCAAGTGTAACAGTCAAGGGAAAGCAATAAGAGTGACATAGATCTGACTCTTAAAACACACCATTGTAAATTAACAGAATGTATAAAAACTTTATGGGTGCGCTAGGGCAAGTGTAGCGAGAAGTCATAGTAGTACCTCTCATAATAAGCCAATATGTGATATATGTTGTACAGCTCTGTTATTTGATTATTGTTCAAGAGAACAGCCCTATTGAATTCTAAGAAACTGTATTGTATATACTATATTATGTAAACAGGTACATATAAATCAGTGTGATTTACACTTTCAAGTCAACAGGTCCTAATGAAATCAGAATTAGATTTTAAATAGATGTGGTAAAAAATGCATTAAAATACAAACAAAACAAAATGAGCACAAGAAAAAATCCAATTCCATCAATTATGGCATTATTAGCTGGAGATGTAACATTATTTTTGTGTTCATGCCCTTTTTACCTTCTAAACGAAAAACATAACTGAAATAGTGTCTATATATACGTGTGTTCATATACATAGTCATGTCTCAGTGTGTGTATACCTACATATATGTGCGTGCATGTATTTATCCTTACTGAGATCACCAGAAAGTAATATGAAAACAATAATTATCCTTCTAGTGAGACATACAGGACTATGCAAAAAAAGTACTTAGCTTGTTTATTAAATAGCTTACCATAAGATGAGAGCTCCTATCTTGCTGCTAACAACTGAAAAAAAAATGCTTGAGAAGAGGCACCATGTCAGCTACATTCCAAAACAAAATCACAAATATTCATAGCTTCCATGTCGCTACGTGATTGAGGGACTGAAGCTAAGTCTTTCATGAAGATGGCAGGCACATACAGAGAAAAAAACAAACAAACAAACAAACAAACAAAAAAAACCCAGGTGTTTTTTTTTCTTTAAAGTGAGTTTCTGGATAACTAACTTTCAAAATTTTGAATTTTATCTTAAAGAAATCAAAACAAATACAGAAGCTTGTGGAGTTAAATTATTCCTGGTTTTGTCTGTTGTGTTAGCAGTAATATAACTCACTACCTCAATATTTTCTTGCATGATCATGTTATTTCCTCCTCACAAAACAAGTCTCAACACAGAGAAGTTAATTTTAAATCTATATGGACACACATACGTGCATACATACATGTATGAAATTTGCATTTATATTAGTGTTTAACCTATAGCATGTTAAAACCCACAGCCTTCTCAACCTTAACATCCACAAAATTTCATTGTCCTAACAGCTTTTGCCTTCGGCTGGGGCTGCACGGCTAGAAGGCACGTCCCCTGGGTGGTGGATAGGGGATCCCTCTCTGGAGGGTGCACTGGATAAAATTGAAGAAGGTGCCGCGAACCAACGCAGCCTAAGGGAAGGCCACCCTGACAGAAAAACCACTGGCCCTTCAAGTCATGGGGGTTGGGCAGGAGGCCAACTACCTCCTCCCGGAAAAAAAAAAAATAAAAAGTTGCAGAAACGACAAGCATCAACTTTCAAAAAAACGAAATGGCGGGGATGGAGAAAATCAGTAATGAAGTGAGGAGGAGGAGATGGAACTGGATCGGTCATGTCCTGAGGAAAAAAACAACAGAAGACTGCGCTGTGGCCCTTGGGTGGACTCCAGAGGGAAGCACGCAGCCGCAGACTGATCGAAGTGGAAGAACGGATGTTCGCGCCTTGTGTGCCTCCTGGCACTGAGAGAATTCAGATTCAGATAACAGCTTTTGTATGTTTGTTTACTCTATAAACTTCAAGTTATTCCTTATTATGATCTTGCCTCTTTTACACAAAATATGTTTCCAACTCAGCTAAAAAATAAGTTTGTTCTTAAAATCTGTTATGAAAATGTTAGTCACATTAACTGCCTTTTCCCTCCTCTCTTGCAGATTTTTAATGGTGTAAAGTCTTTACTGGAACCCAGGTGACAGATATCATTAGAGCTGTCATACACTTTTGTTATACTGAGTTCTTCATTAGAATCTTTATATAGCAGACTGTCGATAGTAGCAGTTTCTGACAGACACCTCTACCAACCATTTAGCCAAGATTTCTTTGGCCATAAGGTAGAAATCTCTATTTTCTACTAGTTTTCCTATAAGCAAATATATTTAGAACAACAAGAAAGTTTAAGAAAGCAAGTTCTACGCATGAACTCATGAAATCAAAAAAGTAATAATGCTTACAACCTGTCTGTAAGGAAACCGGAAGAGAAGAAACTACGGAACGATTGCCATAGCTAGAAATATTCAGCTCTGAGTTTCTAGTCAGCAGGTCTGAGTAGCCTGTTCAAATACTTATATATTATCAGCTCAGCAATAAAAATATGACACAACAGTGATCTGATAAAGATCCAGAATTGCATTGACAGAGAGAAATTTTATCTAGGATTATTGTCATCCTTGGAAGACCATCACCACACTTGTAAGGTATGTTTCAAGAACTTAAAAGAATGAGGTGGAGTTCAGGAAATTAAAAGGAAACTAGGTTCTTTTTTTTAGTTACTTACGATGCTGATTGTGTTATTCATTCTGTTTTGTTTTGCTTTTCACGGCAGAGGGAAAAGAACATATAAATCCTTCTGTCCCCAGCAGGATACAATCCCAAAAGAGTCAGGAAAGAACATTCAATTTTAAAGCAACGGCAAACCTAGGAAAGTTATGTCAGAGCTTGTTCATTCATATTAGAGATATGTATTACATGGACATTAACTAATAGTAGAATTAATATTTAATTAGTGATTATACTCCATTAAAAAATTAAGTTTTATACACAAAGTAGAAAAATACAGGATTTAGGATAACTTCGACTACCTTCTCCTTTCCAGAAAAAAGTGCAGCCTCACGGTTACTCTTGCGGAAAATGTAGAATCAAGTCCTCTCAGACATAAGAGAGAAGTGGAGCCTGTTTTCTTCAGTCAATTACTATAGAAATAAATCTACTAAAATAAAAAATGGTTATCAGGGAGATCAGGTAAAACACCCACTCCAGAATCTTGTGATTCTAAAACTACTTTTCTTAAAAGAATTTGTGCAAACTCTTTCATGTTGCAACAAGTAGAAAAAGGCTAATTTTCTTCATTTCAGGAATAAAAAGGTTATATTTCTCATTTTAACCTAAGCTATTTTTTCTTTCTTGTCTACCTCTCAAATTAATTTCAAAAAACTAAAAGACTACGTATTTATTCAACCTAGCTTTGTCTGGTGCAGTAGATAAGAGGGGAAAAATGTGAGGTATTCTAGGCTACTACGCAAGCACTTATGCTGCAAGGGGACTATTACAGGTTTATCACTCAAATACAATGATAAAATGCAATTGTGAAGAGAAAAACTTTAATAAAGTTTTGGCAGAGAAAGTTGACCAGAAAAAGAATGTAGGTAGTGAAACTCACTTACTGAAGACATGTACATACCAATCTATAAAAATTGATGTATATGCAGATACATATAGAAGGACATGAAATATATACATCCATCTATTTATATTTGAATACATTTTAAAAAAATAATATTTATGTTAGTTTTGCTACTACTGCTACCAAATGACGCATCTCATCTGGATCTATTAGACTTTAAATACATACTATCTAGTACAGTATTCCTATGCCAGTTTTTTCATCTTTTCATTTTCTAATTTCCATCCCTTTCAGGTGGAAATCGCTTCAGTAAAAGAGATAATTGCTTCTGCTTAGCAATGTCAAACAGTTTGCCTCAGGTTATGGCAGTCTCTAAAATTAAGATAGAAAAAAAAGTTCTCTCTTATTATCTTTCTCCCTTCAAGCATCCTTTCATCTCATCCTCTTCAATGGTGTCCAAAGTCATATTTTCCCCATTGTTTATTCTTTTCTACTGTTTTCTTGCATTTAGTTACAATTTTACTTCTTGTCTTCCCCCCCGCTTCAGCCTCAGTTTTGAATGTCGAAATTTTACAATGGCTGAAGAGGAAACCTAGAATATGTTGCAATCCAATTGCTCAGTCCACAGCATTTTCAATACCAGTCATAAATCTTTTTGTCTTTCTATTGTCTCTTCACAAAAAGCCACTATGGTAAAAATTCTTCTATATCTCAAAACGGAAAAACAAAGGACTGCTTTGAAACTACTAAACATACACTGTATTTTTGAAATCTCAAAAAGTCTTAAGATAAAACTATCACTCATTTCCATATCCATATTTTCCATAGTCTTGCCTTGACTTTCATCTCTTGGCAATGAGGTTCTAAAACTGCATCCTGCTTATTAAAAAGACAAAGCACAGACTGACAAATGGGAGAGAATGACAACTTACAGTGGCTCCTGCTGCTGGGCTATCAAATTTTGAAAGCATCAGTGAAGCAACCAATCCTTATGAGTTTCCTTTCACTGTTACTGTAAAATTATGCTTGTATGTTGGAAGGACTGAAGAACAGTTTTCAGGTTTCTGTTCAAGGGGAACTCTCTTCTAGATTATGTGTAAATTTTAGGCCACCTTCAGCTGGATAGCACTGCACAACTGGGATCTTTTGCTGAATATGTATGATTTTTTTTTTTCAGTTTGATCTAAAAACTAGATTTTAAAACACAAACACTATGTATGAGCAGATCCATACATAGATCCGTATTTGTGGATTGTAGTAATATTTAAAACAACTAATTAAATAAACAAAAGTTATCCAATACAACTGTTTAACAGGTTGCCTAAATACATGCTTTCCCTCCCCTTTTTCCCAGATGAGCACTATTATTCTTTATTTTGACACCACTTGTGAAGACTGAGTTTTTGGTTCAGTCAGAATGCCCTTATACGAGCACAATTCTGTGCTTTCTGTAAAAGCTGAAGAGAGGCCAAGCCTCCTAGAATGGGCTCATAAGACTTTTTTCATTTTTATGTTTGACAAATCCACAAGCATTTTGTTTGTAGCAGTTGGGTTAACCCAAAATATTATTTGTGTAAAAATACTTCCACTAGAATAAATCACAAATTACAACTGCTTTAGCCATTTGATTACTTGAAATAGGCATTAATGAAACATTAGTATATCATAGGTTTATATTTTAATTTTGTACTCTCCTGGCACATTTACACAGCAGAACTCAGCTCATACAACTGTCATTCGATATCATTTAAATGTATTATCCAGCTCTTAAAAAAAAATAAATAGCTGAAATAGTTGGATGAGCATCATAGCACTTCCTTATTACGTTCTGCAAAGGGATTTCTTTAAGTAAAAGAGAAAAAATATCCAAGAGATTTCAATTTTTTTGTAATTAATAAAGTCATAAATTCAGATAAATATAACTGACAAAGGCATTAGACTTGAAATTATAACTAACTATTTGTAGATTAGCAGTCAGATTTAACTGATATATAAAGAAATAATGCTGATGATATCTAATGTTAAGCTTAGTTAATAATTACTCAAGTACTCTCGTACAACTGAAAAGTAAATTGAATTTAATATGCAATGACAGTGCAGTAGAACTCTCAACCTACCATAGACATGTATTTTCATTTTCTTTAGTATGGTTTTTCCTTGGTGATTTGACTTGCAATACTTGAAAAAAAAGCATCATTCTTCAGCAGTTTACATAGATGTCATTTTTTTAAGTTTATTATTTACACTAAACAGAGGTAATGAGGCAATGAAACATTCATGTTTCAGTATGCTTTCTGACTAATCAAAAAAGTTTGATGAGTCATTTCAAAGCAATTTTTTCAAAGTACTGAAAGCAATTACATTATATTGTAAATTATTAACCTGCAGTTGTTTTCCTAAAAATAAAAATGTATTAAATATTTACTTATATAGTGTATTTTTAGTCTATATTTACAGGCATGCATATACTGTGTATACTTAGTGTATATTTAGGCACTATATTTATATAGTCTATACAGTGTACAATTATATATGTGTATAAAGCATATACTTAGAACTGGTGCATAACTTACAACCATTGACTCATCAAATAAATGTAGTCACTAGAAGCACCAGTAAAAGACTCGTTTCTAGTGATTTACACAGCATCATATAGGAACATACAGGATCATACAGGACCAACCTCAGAGGCATAAAATTTAATTTCAAGATGCAGTAATGTCTCATCTCAGTTACTGTGTTTGGCATCATGGAAGCTCTAAATGGTTGAAAGCAAAAGGCTGGTTTGTTTCTTCCATTTTGGGGTATAAGAATGTGCAAAACAGACATAATTTTCATGAGGCTTCTATAGAACATATACTGCTGATTTTTTTTTTTAAAGATACACCACATGGCCCAATTTTGTTGATTTATCATGGAAAGGTAGATGTTAGATGTTTTCACTTTCTTCAAAACATTTCAGAGGTCTGATCAACCAGACAGGCAAGCCAGTTTTTAAAAAAACTTGTGGCATCTTACATAAGGGGGATTATAGGACAGCTGAGAACAGAAGAGGAAGCAAAGGAAAGGGAGCAAATGTTGAGCCAGTACATGCATAGGAAGCTCTTCTATCTAATGCAACTGAGTACCTCTTGTTTGCAACTCTATTGTGTTGCAAAGAGGAGATAAAATTCAGCAATAGTTTTATGCCCTGTCATCATTTAAGGAGGCTAGGTTAATAGGATCAAAATACATTTCCTGGACTTATGAACTCCTCCTTAATTCCACACAAAGCCTGGCCATGTGAGAAGTCTGTTACAGTCACAGATTATTGCTTAAATTCTCTCATAAAATCTGTCTTTACTCTCCTTTCCCCACTGAGGTGATATTCACATTCTACATTCTTGAACCTCAGCTGTTCTACATGAACATAGATCAGGTTCTATGTGAGGAAAATCATCCAGATTTGAATTGCAACAGTGAGAACTAATAGCAAAAAGTACATAGGAATGAACTTGAGCTATTCTTTTAAGAATTCAGGGGACAGAGGGTGAGTATTCCCTAACTAAAGGCAAAGCAATAAAGAAACAAATTACCAAGCACAGTAGCCAGGGGAACAATAAATACGTCCAGTAAGTCAGATACAGTGCATATGTGGCTGATAATTTAACACCATGAAAGGGGATTACAAATCTGCAGTGGTGCAGTGAAACACTAAGTTCCGAAGAGATTTAGTGCAAGCAACACAAGGTAGCTTTAACAGTTGACAAAAGATAACAAAGAAAAAGCACAAATGGTGTCAAAGATTTCATAATACTGAAAGACGTATGGCTATACGGAATCTAAACATGTAGACATTGCATCACTCTCAGTGTTGGCTTAATCTCTACCCTTTCAAGGAGTAGTTTGGCTGGCAGACAGAAAAAAAATTTCATTAAGGACAGGCTATCTCGAAAAAAGCAAAAGCTTTAAAGTAAGCTTTGACAATTTGAAAAAAATCAATTCATGTGCCTAGATTCATACTTTAAAGAAATATAAATCCCTAACCTAATCTATTACAAAGTAGGATAAGAAATAAATCAACTATTTTTGATAGTCTCCTGAACTACTTTAATGCTGATCTCTGTTGAAGAGTTGGATTATTATCGAAATGTGAATCTCACACAGATTAATATTTTATACTTCTAGGAGTAGCATCTCAGGCTAGGATTGAGACAAATGGCCTAGAAATAAAATCATAAGATGTCTTAAAAAGTATTCACTATTGCTAACCTGGTTTCATTAACTACTTCTGCCCTTTGTCCATTAAAATTACAGCTCTGAAAGACCACAGTTTTCCATTCTATCATGGGAAAAAAGAAAAAAAATGGAAACAACAATTAAAACTAATTTGGTAAATCAAGTAATGGCAGCAAACACACACAGTACTGACATTTATCACAGATAATAATGATTTGATAAATATTTACCAAATAACATTTCATAAAAAGTTTGTTGATGAAAGGGCATATACATACATTTTCCCTCAAGAGTTCCCATAATATTGAGTTAATTTTCTCAAATGTTTCAAATTACAATTTTCTAAGTTCCAAAACATTCTCTTACCTACCTAATCTTTGTCAAGGAAAACAAACAAACAAGAAAACCCACCTCCCAGACTTTAACACATTGGCAATAAAGCTTTGTAAGAACAAAGTTATTTAAATGGCATTATCTGCTATTTGTCTTATTCTATATTGCCATTTTTTCCCCACTGAGTGCTAATAAGTGCTTGCTGTTGAAGAGGTTTACATTTAACATCTGTCACTTGTATCCAGAAGTAGCACCTACAGGGAACTGTCAAATAGATTGTTATTCTCCTCTGTAGCACCAGCAAATCTGTCTCACATCATTTACATACAGATAGTTATAGGCATTCATCATTTCATTATACTGACTGCCTCACTATTCTAATGTATAATGTCTCTTTAATGAGCCTCAAAAAATACAATATTCCTTGATTTATGACTGCTTAACTGAAAAATTATACAGATTGACAAAAACTCATCATAAAGCATTTTTTGTGTTCCCACTACCTTGCACTTTAAATTTAACAAGGACTCTTGAGTTAATCTCATGACTTGTTTCTTTGACAAAAGAAATTATAAAATTTTAACACACTAGACTTCACAGTCACTGCTGTTTTAATAAGTATACTTTCACTTCAATCAGAGAGCAGCACAGAATTTGACAAATTAAAATCGATCAGTTTTTGTCAAAGAAATAAATGTATTGGACAATCTGTTTCAATATTATTATATATCAATTACTGTATACATCCTAACTTATCATGTGGAATACTGCTGTACCAGTCATGCACAAGTGACTCATAAATGAGCCAATTTACATGTTCAAGCAAATTGAACTATGCTTTATTGTACGAACTTCAATTATTTCATACACAAATGGCTACCGCTGAAAAACAGCTCTGCCATTAAAAGCATGCTGAAGTATTACAAACATACCTAAACCACCAAACAGAAAGCTGAGAACAAGAGGCAAATGCTTCATTCACTTGACTGCACTCAGGCATTATACAGAGTTCAGTTCCTCCAGCTACACCTCCATGTGTTTATAAATAATATCAGCATTCCGCTGGGGGCATTGGGTTTTGACTATCCAAGCTGAAAAGGTTTGCAAACAGTGCTCATCGTAGCCATTGGAAGCAAGAATTTTCACTAAGCATGAGAAAACATATGATACTTTATTTCTGACATATTTATAACTTGTAGTTGAATGCTTTTAGTATGTAAGAAAGTGTTAAGCTCTGTCTGAAGTTTCTCCCATAACAGAGTTAACTATAACTTTTTACTCTCCTGTCCGATATAGTTTGAGCTTACCCTATAGACAGTCAGTCAGTACGTGACTAACTCTCCTCCACTCAGCCATTCATTTCCACCTAAGTTTTAGAAACATAGTACTGAGACCTTTCCCTCTTTCAAAATGCCACCCCTTCCAGAAGGTTCACATGTAATGAGTGCAGATATAAACAAATGAGCACTAACATAACCTTACATTACCTGATCTCACAACCACCACTTCTTATTTCCAAATCATGAAGCCAGGCTAAAAAGACTATCCATTCAATGCAGTAGAAATGTACAGATTTAAGCAACAGATGGCAAGATACAATCCCTAGATCCCTGCAAAAAGTCAACTTTAAGCCAAAAATCATACAAAACAACTTACAATACTACTGCATATTTAAGAGCCTTTTCAGTAGATGCAGATATATTATGATATGACAGAAAATAAAGTACAGAAATTACACTGATATGTTTGACCCCAACAGTGTTAAACGCTCAATATAATAAAAATTCTCATTTCATAACTTTGGACCCATATTTTTAGTTCCTTTGTACTGAATATTCCAGTTAACATCAATGTCTGAATGTCAATGATTTCAAGGAGTCAAACTTCTAAAGAATATAGGTATATTATCCCCTAATCAACACACTGTATTTTTATCATCTAGGAGAATTTGCACGTCTACACATTTCAACCATATAAAATGACAGGCTATGAAATAACCCATTACAACATTCTCTTTTTTTTTTTTTTTTTTTTTTTTTCTGGTTAATAAATCACAAAACCTCCATGGTGTTATTTTCTGTGTGAAATTGAACACTGAATCCAGAAAACTAGTATGCCAACCCAAATACCTGTTACAAATAACTGAAGACCCAAATTTATACACCTGGATACTTTGTGAATTCAAAATATCTCAAAATATCCATTCATTCCCATAACAATAAGGAGGTTTATATCTCAGCTTGTAGTAGTGTGATAGAATCCAATTTAAAAAAAATTCAATATTTACTAATCACAACAGGTTCTTAGACTGTCATTCTGACCATCTCAGGATTATCATTCTGTGTCCCTTGATATTAACTGGGAGGCACGTAACCACGGACAATAAGTGCATGCTATGTCTTTTAGTGTTGATGTTGTAAAGCTGTGCTATCTAATAATACTAATTTCAAAGACAGAAGAGATTATGATTGGTTGTTAGTCTTAGTGACATGAAGAGAAGGTGATAAGAACAAAGTAAATGCAGCTATCCCTATAGCCCCTTCATGTTGCAATTCTACTTCTTGCTTTTCTTGCCTTATAACTTCATTGTTACATCTCCCATAGCGTACAGAGTTACCACTTCTGAAAACTGGCTACTGTGTGACTGTGTCTGTGTACTGTGTCTGTGACTCTTGATTTTCCTTTTCCAATCTGAATTGCAGAAATGACAGTGGGGGAACATCTGTCAGAAGATGCTTTAAATCTTTACATTGTTCTTTCTTACGTGTGCACATAAATATCTGGCAGTGTTTCTCTGGTAGAATCCTAAATTAGCGATTTTCCATGTAGAGCGCTGAATGAGCCAGGAACCCAACAAAATTTTATACAATGTGTTTCACACTGAGCCTACTTACAGGAAGGTGGTGCTGTAAGTGGATTCAATACTTCAGTGTAGTCTGCACATCAGAAGAAAATCCAGAGTGTGTTCTGTTCCTTTGACTAATTTTCTGTCTTTCTGTAGATACACCTAGGAAATAACCAGTAGAGAGTAAGTACAAATAAATATAGAAAATAACATAAACCAAATGATTAGAAATTAAAAAATAAGAATACTTTGAGCAATAATTTACTGCAAAGTCCATACTATTATTCATCAATATGCAATTATCGCATTATAGAAGACAAAAGTTTAAATTTTGTCTTTGTTTAATCCTGTAGTACCCAAGTGATTCCAGAGTTCTTCAATCTCAAGGCTGGCAAATAGAATAAAACAGCTGTTATCGTCACACCTAAACAGCCATCTGGTGGCCTGAGAGGAGAAACATAACGACTACAGAGGGAAGTGGTCCAGCCTTCCAAAACAGCGCAACCAGGTTTTCATTCAGCATGTAGAACAATGGTAGTATATAGAACAGATGAAATAAATAGTCATGTTTATTTTAATGGTAGAGTTAATTCATAATTTTTATCTAGTCTTTCAGCAGAAACAGAAGCAGCAGCTTCTATTCCTTCTCCTCGTTCCTATTTACATATTTGGCAGAATTCTACAGAAAGTGACTTAGGAAGTGGTAGCAATAATGCATAAAGAGGGCCTGTTTACATGTCTTGGCATTTCTTATACAAAGCAGGGTTCAGCTGTATCTTGCTTCACATCTAAACGAGTACTGACAAATGCCAGTTCAATCTCTCTCTGAAGTTGGACTACCCTCCAGATAAAAAAATCTACTCCAGGAAGTTAAAAAGGTCTTTGAAAAGTAAGAATGGTTCTTATCTCTTGCATCTAGGCTTTGCTGCAAATTAAACCCTGCTACCTCTTGTCATATCTAAACAGGAGATAGCAAACAGTTTATGCTGATCTCCTTTTGCAGCAATTTTATATATGCCTATCCTCATTCTTCTAATTTCCTAGGTTAAATAAACCTGGTTCTAACTTTTCTTTCAATGCCTTTAATAATTTCATTAACTATCAATAACTAGGTACATTGTATTGTTTGTCCTTTTTGAAAACTTAAACAACTTGAGCCTACAAATTGTTTCACTGAGTGCTTTTACATTACGCTTCTAAAGATCTGTGGAGGAAGAGCTCTAGTGGATCTTGTTTTAGCAATTTCAGATCCTACCCCTTCTGCCTCTGCCACAGACTATCAACCCAGTAAACGGGTAGGTAGAAATTAGTATGCTATGCCTCAAATTCATAAAGGGTGATGGAAGCATGAAATGTTTTCAGATTTGCCAAAGGACATCTGCCAGGCATTTTAACACTTCTTGAGCTCTGCTACTGCTGATATGAAGGGAGGGCAAACACTTGTGTAAGAAAGCAAAAAGTCTGGAACCAGCTACACATGTAACAGTATGGCATGGTGAATATTCTGTCCCCATATTCTTTCCTAAAGCAATAGAGGGGATTCCCCATCTTGTATTTGTGCAGTTAATTACTCCTACCTAGTGCCTGTACTTGTTCTTACCAAACTGTATGTCTATTATTTTCTATTGTTTCTGGAATTTATTGTGATTATTTTGAACTTGAGTCCTATCTTCTAATAAGACTGCAGCAAGAGTCATGTCTACTCTATTACCGAAACTACCAACAAAGTTATGGAATAACCTAAGACACAGCACAGACTCTTACGGAATTACACTCCACCCCCCCACCCCCGGTTACTGATGAAAAGAGTGGCTGTGAATAAATACAAAACTTTTTTTTTTTCCCCAAAAATTGTGTACTAACTTTAGACCAGTCTTATCTAGACCACAGTTCCCTAGCTTGCTGAAGAGAATGCCATGTGAGATTATCAAAACTGCAGTTTACTAAATTCAAGTTATATCGTCTCTCTTCTACCCCTTAAGGCTTGCTGCAATATTTTTTAAAGAGACAGGGTAGGTCTGACTTGTTCCTTACAAATCTATGCTAGTTGTTCGTTCTTACCATCTCTTATAGACACTTTGAAAGAACAGCTTGATAATTTAAGATCCTTCATGGAAATTTAGTTTAAGAGAACTATCTACAATTCTTTGGGTATTTCTTCAGGTCTTAATGTCAGCCCCTTTCTGAGCTTTTGAAATCTCACCATCCTTAAGTTCTCAAACACGTTGTTACTATACATCATGCAAAGATTTTTTTTTCCATGCATGCATATCTTCCAGCTTTATAAATCATACAGACAACAGTCTCTGCACAAAATTAAGACCTGAACAAAGACAGTTCTTTGTTTCTAGTTGAGATAGCCTTGCAGTTAGATAATTTGTACTGATTTTTCTAACAGAAGGCATGACTTTCTGTGTAACTAATTTGTTTTAATAGCTAAAGTCATCGCATTCTAACGTATTGTTCATCAGAGATTCCAATATTGGCCTCTGAATTTCCTACCGCTTTCTATACGCTACTTACCTCACACAAAGAGGCTAACAGAACATGAGATATAGGTAATTGGCTGTTTATGTTTCATTTTTAAGGTTTTATGCAATTGTACATGGATTTGTCCCACCACTTCCTCTGATCTTTCAGTTAAGATTTCTTTTGAGTAACAATATCATTAGTTGTATAGCTTGCAGTAATTTTCATGCACAGAATGGGTTTTCCTCTTCATTCAAGATGTTTAAAAAAGAAACTGCTGGCTGTTACGGTTTTAAATACAAGTGATTTTCAAACTGGATGCTCCTGTTTCGGGACATCTACATTAAACAGAGAGGTGTATTCATCAGATTACTGGAGGTATTTTACTTAAAGGGAAGAACACAGAAGACAAAACCACATGAATCTAAGACCACTCGGAGCAAGTGTCTCATTTCCCCAGATTCAGCTGTGCCAGCTCACAGGGGAGAGAACAGAGGCAGGTCTCAGTTAACCACATGTGTACACACATGTGTGCACAAAGACCTCCCTGACACAGCCTATCCCTCACCTGATCCTCCTAACAAACTGAGCTTAACAGTGAATGTCCCGTTGCTTAGTGTTCCTTTACCCTGTCACAGAAACTAGTGAAGGATGTGGGCATTGATCTGCCTGCCTCTCGTATAAATTAATGAACTGCATGTTCATAGCAACAAATTATTTTATTTGCCTTGGTTGCCTGTATCTTTTCAGCTTCTCTGCTACCCTAGCTCAGTTTTGCCCTTCTTTTTCCTCTCAACACTTGGTCTTCTCTGGTCTACCGGCTTAATTTGTTTTCTTTAATATTAGGATGGAAATTAGGAACTACAACTTTCCACAAACCTTAGTATGTGCTGTATACTTTTACTGCAGGACCATGAACGAAATTATAGTTCACTGCATAAGGCAAGTTTAACACAAGAAGTTAAGTCTAAGGCAAATGCACTGAAGTCCACCTTCTCCTCCGCCCTCCCCCCTGCCCCACACACAGCCTTCTGCTTAAACAAAACCTTGGGATAGTAGCCTCTGGCATATAAAAACAATGAGAAATATCAGCTATCCCTGGCAAGATGACTATGTTAACATCTGTATCTCATTTCAAGTACTAGATTAATTTTTTTCTTAAGACTTTCTTTGGCTTCTCTACTCTTTAATACCCCACCCTTAACATATAAAATGACCCTAAGAAAAGCAGTTCAGCACTGTAATTCTACTACTTCTATGATAATAGCATCCCAGATAAGGAATATCTACCAAAATAGTGTCAGAAAATTATCTGTTCATTCCAGTCTCCTTTTTCTGCTTTATTTTTCTTATCTTCTGGCAGCATATGCCTGGGCTGCTACCCAACATCCCTTACAAAGCTCAAAGATAAATAAAATAAAATAAAATAAAATAACCTAAAAAACTACACCCTCCCCCCCCCCCCCCCGCAAAAAAAAACACCCCCAAAAAACCCACCCCTTTGTCCTTTCCAAGGCTGGGCTTTTTTAAAATCTCCTTTATTTCTCTTTCCATGACAAAATGGCAACCTGCCTAGAAACCTTTACCATTTCCTAAAACCCAGTGAGAAAGCTGACGACTCAACTCTCACATCAGCTGAATTTTGCTCCACAGCCTCCCTCAGCCTGGCTACTCTTCCTACCGACAGCAGCTCCACGCAGGCCCTCATAAACTTCTCCCTCCTTACGCACCATTTATGCCTAACCACAGGCTGCCCCTCTTAAACTACACAGGTTAAGGCTGAAAAAAATGTCTTTAAAGGACAAAAAGAACAGTTCCAGCGCCTACAAAACACTTTTGAAAACATCCCTACTTCTTGAGAGAGCCCTACACCTCAGCAAGAAAAAAAAAAAAAAAAAAAAAAGCGTACGAACAGCAGTCGATACGCCCAGCCTCCGCGGCACCGACTGTGTGACAAATTAACTCTGCGTGCAAGGCAACCGGCCCAAGACTCCCTCACACGACTCACAGGGCCACCGCATCCTCCTCCCACCCCGCCACCTGCTGGGAGGGAGACGGCGGCTGCGCCCCCGGCCGGGGCTGCCCGCCGGACCCTGATATTTTGGCGGGCTCCTGGTCCCACGAGAAGCGGCAGCGCGGCGCAGCGCAGCACAGCGCGGCGCAGGCCGGCTCTGCGGCTGCGGGTCCCGCCGCGGGCGCGGAAGGCTGAGGCACGCAGGAAGCGGCCGACAGGTGCGCGGGAGTGTGGCGGCGGCGGCCGGGCGGGCTGCCTGCAGCTGCACACCGGCTGCAAGGAGGCGGCTACGGGGAGGCTGTCGCCACTGCTCTGTGGGGCAGGGAGCCTAGTGACACGCGATGGGCAAAAAGCTGAGGTACTCCATGCCTTTCTTCCCCTCAGTTTTGACTGGTAAGACTTCTCCCCAAGCCTCCCGGGTCCCTGAGCCTCCCAAGAGAGTCTGTGGCTGTGAAACAGCACCCACAGGAGAGGAAGGAGGAGTGGATCGCTGAACCCGCTTGGACATACACAAGTCCACGAGCCCAGGTGGGAGGCATCCCCAGAGGTGTTCATGGAGCTGGCGGATGTCAGTGTGAGGCTGCTGCATGTCCTTTTTGAAATGTTTGTGATGACTTGAAGGCAGCTGCTGTCATACTCCTCTTCAAGACAAGCAGAAAGCAGGGATCCAGGGAATTACAGGCAGGTCACCCTTAAATCAGTCCCTGGAAAGATTGTGGACCAGATCTTCTGAGAAGCCATTTCTTGCCCAAGCAGCAAGCACAGGCAGATCATGCCTGACCAGCCTCACTGATATCTGTTGTGGGGTGACTGGCACCTGTGGACATGGGGAAGGCAGTGAATGTTGTGCATCTTCATTTTAGCAAGGCCTTTGGCACAGTCTCCCATAGTCTCATCACCAAACTGGTGAGAAACAGGGTGGATTAAAAGGTGGATGGAAAATTGGCTGGACTCTCAAGGCTCAGAGAGTTGTGATCAGTGGTGCAAAGTCCAGCTGGCAGCCAGTAGTTTCATGTCTTCTCTAACAACCTGGATGACAGAGAGCACTCCCAGCAAGCCTGCAGATGACACTGAATTGGAGGAGGCAGTCAATACACTTGATGGCAGGGCTGCTAGTAAGAGAAACCTGAACAGGCCAGAGAAATGGGCTGACCAGAAGCTCATGGAGTGCAACAAGAGCAAGTGCAAGGCCTTGCATCTGGGATGGAAACGCCCCATGCAGCAAGGGTGGGGGGCAGGCTGGGGGCCAAGTGTCTGGCAAGCAGCTCTGCAAAGGAGGCCCTGGGGGTCCTGGTGGACAAGTTGAACATGAGCCAGCAGTTGTGCCTATGCAGCGTAGGCCAACTGCATCCTGGTATGTATTACTCAGAGTGCAGGCAGCATATCCAGAAAAGTGATTCTTCCCCTCTGCTTGGCACTTGTAAGACCACATCTGGAGTACCATGCCCAGTTTTGGCCTCCCTAGCACATGAAGGATATCAACATACTGAGTGACTCCAGCAGAAGGCCAACAAGATGGTCAGGGGACTGGAAAGCATGGTGTACAAGGAGAAACTGAGAGAACAGGGCCTGTTCAGCTTGGAGAAGAGAAAGCTAAGGGGAGACCTTATTGCTATGTACAACTACTTTATCGGAAGATACAGAGAAGATGATGCCAGACTCCTATAAG
The DNA here is from genome assembly GCF_965183815.1 of Platalea leucorodia. Classification (NCBI taxonomy): domain Eukaryota; kingdom Metazoa; phylum Chordata; class Aves; order Pelecaniformes; family Threskiornithidae; genus Platalea; species Platalea leucorodia. The sequence goes on along the minus strand of NC_138828.1, from coordinate 48,535,149 downwards.
AGGTGCACAGTGATAAGACAAGAGGTAACAGACAGAAATGGAAACATGAGAAATTTCAATTAGATAGTTGGGGCGGGGGGGTGGTGGAATTAGCATGATGGTGGTTAAATTCGGCTAACAGGTTGCTCAGAGAGGTGGTGGAATCCATTCTGGGGATGTTCAAGACTCAACCTGACACAGCCACAGCCATCCTCATGTCATTATACCTGTTTTGAGTAGGATGTTGGACTAGATGGCCTCTGGATGTCCGTTCTGACCTAAATAATAATTCTGTGATAAAACCTAAAATTATAGTGAGTATTTCTTGAGAGAGTTTTTGAAAATTTGAAAAACGTTAAAAATAAATTATATAACACTATACTATTTGCTTATGGCTATTTATCATATATTTTAAATATATGCAAAGCTAAATTCCTTTTCAAATAGGTATTGCTATCTGAAACAGACACATACAGGGTATGGATGAATGGTGTTTTGCAAAAAGCAGATGCAAAGTATGAGAAACTTTGTGTCATTTAAAGTTTGAGAATGGTTGCTATATATTGCCTAGCACAATGCTAAAAAAAAATTGCTTAGATTTCTTAGAAATATCTACTTTGATGGTTTCTCACAATTTTTTCAATTATTTTCCATGCAGATAATTAAAGGCAACCTTCAGAAGCATTTTGTTTGGTTACAGATACATCATTTACAGTGTAAGTAACACATTTTCAGAGTTTTATATAAATGAGATTATCATATTTATTGTTGTTACCATTTTTTGCCTTTTACAATATGGAAGACATGATTTCATTTTCTATAAGTACAAATACAGCTCTCTTGTACAGTGTATGTTACAGAAAACATGGCCTCTGTAGAAAAATTATGTCCAATTACTATCTTAAAAATATGAAGCTCATTTCTAATAAGATCTCTGAGAAAATGACTGTTGAAGAAGCATGAAACTGCAAAAAATGGTCGTCTTAAGATGAAAAGTAGTGTGTAAGCTTGCTGTTGGAAAATAACAAACTACTTTATTTATGAAGAATCTAATCATAAGTCTTTACAGCTGCATAACTAAATGTCACACTTTCTGAAAATGTGGCTTTGATAGCAAGAAGGTTTAAAAACTTTACTCTGAAATTGCCGAAAGGACGAAATAAATTGCACCAGATTTGATACTTATATTATTAATGTTATATGTGATCTGTGGAAGCCCACATACCTCACACTTGGATATTATGAAAATATTATATAGATAATTCTTGAAACTATATGTATGTTGTTATGTTGTAACATAACTATATGTTGTAAGTTGTTATGAAGCCATAAAGAGTTCATGATGCAACTCATGCTGCCTAGGAAGGGAGAGCTAGTTAGAGCAATAGCAATTTAATCAATATCTTATTATAAGCATGGTATGAGAAAAGAACGTGCGAAAAAGGCTTGCTACCCAACATCCAGAGAAGTTTGAACACTACTTACTTGTAAATACTTAGAACTTACTAAAGCTAAAAATGTTTCTCTAAATTAATTCTTCTTCTGTGAACCAAGGAGGAAAGTTTCTAGCCATTTCTTTCCCTTGTAAACTGTAGTTTTTTAATAAAATCCATGTGTGACTGAATGAACCCAGAATAGTCCATCTGCTGTGGACAACATAGTTCAAGTACGGTGGTCTCAGCTGGCTTTCAGCTGCTGAACCTGTAAGGTGTATTAAAATGAAATTTTATTTTTTTAAAGTTCTTGATTATTGGAAGTTGCAAAGAAGAACACAGAAAACAGCAACTTAAAATACACTTGCATCTAATAGCGCCTTCAAATTATGAAATAAGACTTTGCTTTAATTTAACTTTCAAGTTTGGTCTGATTTTTACCATGTGTAGTCTTTAATATTCAAGAAATTTCAAGTGGCTCTGGCAGAAGGAGAAAATATGCCTTAATATATAGGAAAAAAGAAGTACTGCAAATGATGATAAGAAAAGATTTATTTTTTTAGGTACAAATGTCTATAAAAACTGGCTAAACAGGTAGCTTTCCTGTTTTAATGTTCATTATATTGTGTTATATTGTGTCAACTGAATGTGATTTACACTTTCAATATACTTATTATATCTGAACTGTGCAACCACTTTAATACAGTAATACTGTGTTTCACTAACTTTTCTTTTCCTCTAAAGATTTTTGGGTGAATTAATTATAGCCAAGATACCAAATATAAACATCCTGATCTCACCAGAGCTACAATTATTTTATCTTTATTACCCAAGACCTTTACATACGAGCAATGGCACATCATGATTTAGTCCACCGAGAGTGACAGGCCACTATTTATGATTTGACAGGATGTCACTGCAGTAGGTATGCTGACTATTTAATGTCTCTAGAAAGTCTCATGGCCTTCACTAACTCATAAAATTAACTTTCATTGTCCTTTTGCATAAGCACTGATGACAAAATGTAGTCTTATTACAAGAGAGAAAATGTCTAATGGTAGTTTCTTTAGTAAAACATTTTTCTTCAGAGATTTAATTTATAAAGTTTCATCTTACATGAATTATATCCAGTGCTTCAAAGCACATAGTAACCTTTCAGTATTTCAATGGTCCTCTTTTGGTGTACTGTACAAACCCTCAGAAGTGACATATCGTCAAACTGTCAAGAATCTCCTTGATGCATGTCAAAGCCTTGCTATTCAGAACTAGTGAACCCAGACACCTGAGCAGTAAAAAAAACATAGTGAATTTTTACTCTGTACCTTCACTATAATGTATCCGTGTATGACTACCTCAGCAAAGTAGTAATAGCTCTTGGCAAACAGCATTCATCTGGGCTGAAAAGCTGTCAGCAGCAATATGGTAGATGTCAATTACAATAAAGTATGAGATGCAAACACATTTGCCAATTACATGCATTAGACCTCATAATGACTGATGTCACAAATGTAGTTTGGTGATAAATTATCTTAAGGACAGTAATTATATTTTTCCATCAGTTGAATGTACCCATTTTGAAGTTACAAAACGAGATACACAGAAAAAGTCTCCCTTTAGACAACAGAAACAACAGGAATGTCATGGGGTTGGGTTGCTTGCTTGCTGCTTGTTTTATTCCAGATAGAACCAGCTTGGACTTCTAAGAAAAATAAATATTATTCAATTTTTTTTATTATATACTATTTGCAAGGAAAATAAATGTGTGTGACATCTTTATAAAACAAGCACACTGACAATTTTAAAAGACCATTTTGAAGTGTGTTGAAGAGATTATGGCAGCTTAGATAGGAGAATAAATAAGTATTCTAAAATAGGGATTACCAAAATAATTACATGACTCCAAACAAGGAAAAAAGGGACTGGATCATTTAAAATGGGGAGGATGGCATCCAAGATAGTGTAAGAAAAAATGAGAACAGTGATAGAGACAGTGACAGGTGCATACAAAGCTACCTGGCAGTATATCCAGTATTGGCAATTTTTAGATCAAGATTTAGATGAAGATGGGGAGCTGGACTCGATGATCCTTATGGGTCCCTTCCAACTTGAGATATTCTAGAGTCTATGATTTAATGTTTTCCTAAATGTTCATGTTTAAATGTTAATATCAACACCTTAGCTCAAACAGAACTCAGAAAGATTCTATAGCCTATGTTATCGAGATGATCAGAACTATACTTTTTGGCCTAAATGCATATATATATTTAAAAAAATTAAAAGTACCATGCAATAAAATTATAGAAGGCTGTGAAAAGGTTTCTGTCATGAACGTAAGAAGCATGAAGCTTGATGTAAGGACAAAACATATGCTTCTTGCCCTTCAGCTGACAGAATTGATACTGTAAGTGAGAGATATAGTGGTCAAAAGAGTTCAAAACAACTAACTCCTTCATTACAGGGTTTATGAATAAAATAACTGATTTTCACACTCAGATCTTTTACCCTTTCATTAATCTGAATACACCCCGAAATTTAAAAAAATTACTGGCTTCTACTGGCAGCAAAGAACAATCTTGGAGGATACGTGGAAGCGTGTAGGCAGAATAGGCAGAGTAAGAGATTAGGAGTAGAGCATCGAAAGTAACCATGAAGGGTCATTTGGGTCACTAACTTATCTTCACAGATCTTTCTCGTATATTTCCTTTGGGGTTGCCTTTGACAAGGCACTCCCTACTGCGTAGCTGTAGCAAATTAGCCACATCCTCCTTTTACACAGTTTTGGTATCTTGAGGATCAGGATTGCTAAGGCTGAATCAAGAGTTGCTTTCCATAACCATCTTTCTCTCTCACATGCGCACATCCAGACGTCCATACATAGGACAGACAGGACAGCAGTGGCCATGTCTAGCAATCATACAGAGCAGCAGACGCATCAAAGGGCAGCAGAGATTGCCACCGTTGGAAATACGGTGGGACATTGCTTACAAAAGTACAGGCACTGCTGAGTGTAGAGATGGGTATAAAGTCTGAGCCAACAGCACCAGAAGTTAGGTAGGAGCAGTTCAAAGGTAGGCAAATGTCATTTGAAGATATGGCAAGGATATTCTCTTAGAACCTTGTTTAAAGAAGGCTTTTTCTCTCCAGGCTAAACTGAGAATTAGCCAAGCAGTGAACTCACTGAGAGTATTCATTCTTCAGGCTGCTCAGAAACAGGATCCCAGAATCGAGTGCAAACTGGGAGGCAGGTTGGTTGGTATCTGGATCATCAAGTGTGCTAAGACCACAGGAAGAAAGCAGAATTGTAACTTAAGTTCTACACCTGTTTGCTTTCAGTGGTCCATCAGAGAAGACATACAGCAGGATTTTCTCCTGGCCCTCTGAACTCATAGCTCAGCTATACTTCACAGATAGCTCATCCTGGTTGACTGCATATCCCTGGTTAAAACTTAATAATAAGATTTGGACAGATGTTGGCTTTATAAAAGTACAACATTGATTTAGTCGTAATTGATTACAAGAGGTCTGGTTAGCCACAGTTCAACCTACATAAAAAATATGTTTTTATAAAAAGAGCTATTGTAAGCTACGCAATAGCATTTTAGTAAAGGTGCAGTTATGGCATGCACAGACAGCTGGTAAATAAGGCCTTTTTAAGGATAATGTGCTAAAGTCATGTAGTGCTTTATGAACAATTTGTCAAATATGGCAGGAGTGTGACCTTTGCAATGGAATATATATACACACACATGCATACACATATGTACACACCAAACACAGGGTTTTCAGTCTGACAATGATAACTGCTGCCACAATAAATGAAATCCAGCAGGTACAAAAATCAACTCCCAGCAAAAAAAATGGGGTTAATTATTTCACTGATGAAGTGTATCCATACAGAATGGAAATAACTGCCTTTACAAAAACAACAACAGCAACAAAAAATATTCCCATACAGAACAAAAAGGGAGTGGATCAAAAATTGAAGTTAGGCCTAAAACTCCTAAATAAGTGGTTAAACACAGATGGGGCAGGGAATGTGCATGTATTCTAATGTATGTATTAACACCATTAGTAATCTATGAATGAGTGTAACTTGAGAATCTAAATTCCCTATATCATGAAAGGGAGAGATGGCACCTTTAAAAGACATTTAAGTTTAGGACACTTAAAATAGGTGCCTCAAGTTTGGATAATGTGGCTAGACCTCATTGTACCTTTCTATCTGCTGTTCATTTACTAGCATATTCTGATCAAACTGTTTTAACAGTGGGGAGTCTTGCATCAGAGCAAATACAATTTTACAGCTGAATCACTAATGAGTTAACAAAAATACTTAGGTAGTTAAAAGAGTAACTAGAAAGAATTAGAATGAGATACAGAAAATCAGAGGTAAAAAAGGTTTGATTTATTTATTTTGTTTTAATAGGTACTAGGTCTGTGTTAGCTAAGGAAGCAGAAACAGAGACAAACAAGAATAAATTGGAGGTCACTGTTCAGAAAAAAATAACCAAAATAAACATACTGAGCAAACTTTTGGGATTCATGCATTTGGAAAAAACAAACAAACAAACAAACAAAAAAAAAACAAATGAAAGAGCAAAGATCACATAGCAGAGTTAGTGTACATACAGGAAAAAGCTTAAGTCAATTTTGCAAAACTGTAAGGAAATGACCTTTCATAAATAACATAAAGTTTCCACGGAGTTTCTGTCTTTATTCCCATTTTCCCAGACTATTTTACCCCACACAAGACTTGTCCACTTGCCTCTTCTATCTCCAGCATCACCTTACTAATATTTAATTTTTAGCTGATGTTCAAACTCAAATGAAGCTTTTCTACATTTGTAAAAGATATCCAGATATCACTGTGTTTAGGTAAATTGAAAGACGTTACGTTAGCTCTTTTGCTACTTAAGCCTTAATCAATTGAACAGTCTCTGCAGGTTCCTTAGTTCTTTTATATCATTTTAGAATTAGGTGACCAGGAATGCACATGTTATTTCATACTTGGAATACATAGTTGATGATACTTCCCATTTATCCGTGAGTCAGAACTTTTTATTTGCGTAACTACAACTACCTTAAATATTAAATTACTATTGTCAGAACTCTATTCACAAAGACTATAAGATACCTTCCTAAGTGTCTATACCTTTAAAGCCCCTTATTATGTATCAGAAATTATACTTGTTTTTCCCCCAACTGAATTATTGTCTTTGATTTTTTTTTTATTTCAACAGCCATTTTATCACACATTCACTTGGAATCATCAGATCCTTCTGAAATTCATTTTTAATTTTTTCTGTATCAACACAAGCTTAATACCAAGTAAATGACAATTACTAAACTAATTTCTAATTTTAATAAATGTAATGTGCAATATATGAATCATATGCTAATTCAGAATAACAATTGTTTTCCTAAGTTTTCCTAAACTTTGGTGCAATTTCATTTCTACACTAATGTCAAAGTTGTGAACTAAGAAAAATTGATTTCTTTGAGAAAAGTCGTCTCATGAAGGCTGGCAAAATACCTATTCTCAACTTCTTTTTGGCAGCAATGGTTAGTTTCTGAATCCAACTCATGAAGACATTCTATTCTTTTTAACGAGAACAGGAGAAAAGAATAACCTCCTCCTCGTGCTGTGGAAAGACTGTAGAAGTCTTAACATGTCCCTGTGCCTGTTAGGTTGATCTCAGTCTGGGAACAGAACAGAGATTCCCTGTTCAGTTACCAGTTCCTACCAATTTTATATTCATACATTTTTAATAGGGGTAGGAGGACAGTTCTGCTTCTCACCCTTCCATCTTTGAGAGCAGCTCTAAGGAAGCTGATGATGGCTATTCCCTTGATGGAAAAATAAGTCACGCTACTAAAGGGGATTTTCCTAAACATTGTCCAACTTAGAATGTAATCAAGTCAAGGTTGCTGTCAATGCTAGCTGACATTTCACAGTGCTTAATTAAAAAATGTGAGATTTTATGGACCAGTATATTAAAACAAGGTAGAATGGTTCAATACTACTGCAGCTGTTGGAGAGTGAAACCCAGGCACATTTTCTTTATAAAAGGGGTTAGTAAGACTAGAGGGGAAGATAGGAAGTAATTGAGTTAGCAGCCTTCCATCATTTGAATAACATATAAATAGGCGGGTCTATAGCCACCTGAATATAAAATCCTTTGTCCCAATCCTATTTAAAATGCAGCATTGATTCATTCAATCACACTTTATCATTCACAACATGAACTTTACATGAACTGTTTCCCACTGATTTGACTATTCTGCTTCAAAGAATCCATCAATAATAATCTAACAGATTTTCTTCTAATTATTGTTATACTTCTCCATTGATATCACTTCTTTTTACTGATATATGAAAGAAAGTTTTTATTAAAACCAAAAGACACAGTTTTGGCCAAGTGCCAAAAGAGATACACTGCTGTGTTTGTATTGACATAACCTCCTTGAGCTCCCTTGCATAAACTGAATCTAGAGAATGAAGCAGAGAGAGAATATATCTGATGTTACTGAGTGATAAATAACATTACCTCAAATGCGCATACTACCAAGTTTTATCTATCTTAAAAAATACCAACACAGATACTTTTGGGGAACGAGACCAGTGTTTTGGTGGTTTTTAGATGACTGTTTGTTCTAGATATTTATCTTAATGTTAATAGCTCGGTGTACACATATAAAGCTTTGGCAAAACACAATTGAAACGCACCAAACTAAAATTTGTCATTGTGACAAATAAGAAGGATAATATTTTATCAGTGAGAATGGGAAGGCGACAGCTATTATTTTCCCCCACCTAGAATTAATTCAATTGCTGGGAAAAACAAACAAAAAAGCCCACCACACCACACCGCCCCACCCTGATTCATTGTGCTCAGAGTTGAAATTGTGCTGTGATAAGAGGAAAAGACCAGATGATGAAAATCTAAAAGATTGTTATTAGGAGATATTATGGTGAGAAGAGGAAAACTCAAGAAAGGCTGGTTAATGGAATGTGGGTGTCACGTGCACATGCTTTGAACACCCATGTTAGCTCCACAACTGGAAGAAAAATACTCCTGTTTAATTTTACTCATGTTTTAATACTCAAAGTAATCTGTTTAAGCTAATAAAACCTGTTGAGGCTAAACTGTATTATATAGCCAAACTGATGTATCTGTGCAAGAATCCGTCTTATCATAGGAGTTCTTATATCATGTAGGGTATTACTAACGCATGGACATTTGACTCTTATTCTGTTTTGTACTTTATACATTCTTCAGACTCCAGAGTCATATATACCACAGTATGTGGGTGAGGAAATCCATTTTAGCCACTCTTATAATCCATTTTAGCCACTCTTATAACTCCTTTATCATTCTTTTTCAAAACGCCATTAGGATATAGTCTGCTGATGGCTATAAAAATGAGAAATCTGAAAATGACTGTATGTGTTATGTCTTGAAGCTATACTAAAATTCATTAAAATTATCCAACAAAGTATGGAGTTAATCATTAGTTTCAGGTGTGATATATTAGTGCAATGCTCTGTCATCACAAGAATCTTTGTTCTTTTTATAATCTATTCCTATGAAGTTTTTACATTAGCTGCAAAATTGGTTGTCTCAATGACAGGTAGAGTCTTCTTTAAGGACAGGCAAATTTTGCTGTTAAAATATACTTGCCTAATCAGGATTCTGCAGGGAACATATGTACACTGGGCTATGTATAGCCACAAGGAAAGTTTGAGTAACCACAATCAATCTAAAATTAAAAATAAATATATTTTGGCAATTAGTGTTTAGACTATGAGAAAATCCCTATCTTTACTCACAGTATTACATTCTTGCCTAAAACGTTATAATTTGTTGAGTCATAAGCTCACACTTTTTGTATTAAAATCTTGACTTTACATTAATCTGAGGAGGAAACCATGTACATAAGCACTGGAAAGAAAATAGAAATCACAATAAAACTGAATTCATCTACAAGTAACACTGAAATAACTAAGAGTTCTATTTGTATTTTTTTTTCTTTTTATGTTTTCACTGTCTAAGAAGTAGATGTATCCAAGTTCAGTTAATTCTACATTAGAGAATCAATTAGCTTGTATACAGGAAGTCTGCAAGAACACTGATTGTGGAAATACTTCAGCAGAACCTGTTTTCAGAGTATTCCCTTTTTGAAGGCCAGTTAACTCTGAATACTTTGGGGGGAAAAAAAGAGAAAGACTTAGTACCAGAAAACTGAACCTTCATTGCTGGCGGAAAAAGAAATAGTCCAATAGACCTAAATGTAAAAACCTGTATTTATTAACATGGATGCCAAGTGTCCTAACATTAACATCTTAAAGCATGTCATATATTGGTCCACAGAAGTCAGATAGTTGTGATTATTTCCAAATGATGAAACAGCTATGTGTGTTTTAGGTAGGTAATCTACATGAAAAGCAACACTGAACATTTAGTACCATATTATTTTACAACAGTGATCTCAAGATGGGTTCATTATTCAAAGAAAGAATATCAATACTTTTTAAATAGGGATGTTATTTATTATAAAATTTAAAAACCTAAATGGATTTTATCATAGGATATGAAAGACAAGCATGTACTTGGCAGCACCCAACAGAGTACTTTTTTTAAAAATAACTTCTTCACCTTATCCTATTTTATTGGGATATTGCTTTCCTTTTAAATTATTTAAAATGCTTGTAGTATGACATACGGCGTCACAGCACGCACAGGTCAGAGAAGCCAACATGCTGATTTTGGAATTTCCTCCAAATTGATCGGGTCAGTTCAGTATATTTTGTGATAAAATCATAGAAACTGATGCAAAGTCTATTGAAAATTAATGGAGGAAAAGTTTAGGCTACTAACATACTTCAAAGGCATCTAAAATAACTGACTAGAAACCGAGAAATAGTATAGATTGTTCTGTTAATTTTCCTGTATTTGAATATGATTAAGAAAGCAACCAGCATATTAAAATGCATGAAGAATGACATGAAAAATTACACAGAAAAAGTCATCATGGATACAACCTTCTCTGGAATCTGCTACACAATATTTATCACCTCCACTGAAATACCCCAGTGTTAGAAAGAGTCCAGAAAGGAGGAATTAGAAGTTTATTTATTTAATCTGTAGAACTCACAGGTAGTTTAGAGGTAAAGAATATTCAACAGAATTTGACATTAGTGTGGATAATAAAAATACCCAGTCTTGAAAGTTTAAAAGAGACAACCATAAGTTCTGATAACTGGTTTTGGCATCAAAACTACATTTATGGAAACCTTACACTTTATAGCAAAGATACCCAGAAGACTTCCAAATAATGCATACTTGGTGTAACTCTCACTTAACACAAAACATAAGCAATCATCACTCCAGTCAGGTTATTAAGTGTCAAAACCAGAATCAGTTCTTCCTTGTCTTACTCTTTGATAGTATAAAACAACTGATGGGAAAAAGCCATAAATCTGTAAATTGCAGATTAAGTAAATAATTTATTTAAAAAAAAAGGTAATATCTAACTATCCTATTAATCTACATTAATAGAAAAAGTAGGCAGGGACAGATCCATGTTTTGCCAGGATGTATATACCATCTACTAAAATGGATTCTTCTGCTTGTGGACCTGAAATAACTTTGACTCTACTCATGTGGTTTCTTGAGTAAATATACTGGAGTTTCCTCTCACCACAATGAGGTTTTCAAATGCAAGAAATAAGGTTGGTTTTTGTCTGTCACTATTCAGCCATGTAAGAGTACTTAAGAAGCTGGCACTTAATCACTCGAAACAGAGTTGGGGAGAGAAGGGAACAGCCTCTGATGCTGGCATTATCTGCTCTCTGCATTCATTCTCTCAAGCATCTCTGATATCTTTGCTGTGATTTGGTTACCAAAAAGACTCATTGCCAACATATATACACATTTTATACATACAGGTATGCACACACATATTGAAAATTCATATTTATAGTTGAAAAAGATGAGGACTTTATACCAAAAAGAAGTCCTCTTTAATAAATACTCATTTCCTACCTGCATCTGATAATAGAGTCATGAAATGAATGCCCCAGAAAACGAGATTTCAGGTGATTTAGAATACCACCTTACAATGCTACTTCTAATACTTCTCACAAAGCATTCAAGCTCATTGATACTTCATGCTGTCAAATTACAACTTCTGTCTGCTGAATAGTCTTCCAAAGGCAAAATATTTGTTTCCCCAAAAAATCCTCTTACTATGCATGTTTCTCTGTCAAATCACATTACAGCCTTCTTTGGTTTTCTGAAATGTGCAGCTACAACAGATGAGTAGCATGCACATATCTTCTAGTCTCTTATCTCACAGAACATACTTCTCAAAGAACCAAGGCTCATTGTGTTTGTGGATAAATTTTTGTGCAGTATACTTAGGAAAATACTGGCAGCGATATTTCTTGCAGACTGGTTTTGGTCTAATTGCTCTATGATTTCAACAGTAATTTCTTCCCAGTGAGGGATCTTGTATTTTAATCAGGAGTTAAATCATAGAATCATAGAATTACTTAGGTTAGAAAAGACCCTTAAGATCATCCAGTCCCAACCGTTAACCTAGCACTGCCAAGTCCACCACTAAACCATGTCCTCAAGCACCATGTCTACCCATCTTTTAAATACCCCCAGGTATGGGGACTCAACCCCTTCCCTGGGCAGCCTGTTCCAGTGCTTGATAACCCTTTCAGTGAAAAATTTTTTCCTAATATCCAATCTAAGCCCCCTCTGGTGGGGGTGGAGGGGTAAAATGCTTTACATGAAATGAGATTTCGAAATGAACAAACATAACTGAGATAGATACTGAGGCCATATAGAATATTTTCTTGTGAAAAATATAACATCTTTTCTTGTCACTTATTCTAGATTTTAATCCCTTAGCCTTTAGAGCTATCAGTACAGCAGGGCATACAACACAAACCTCTGTCCATAACTAGTAACCATAGTCAGAGTCCTCTGCGACAGTGGCATTAACAGTACCCATGCAAAAATAAGAAAAGCTGATCTGCAAGAGCTATAGACAAATGATTACAACTGAATCTTACTTTAAGCAATGTAAACACCGATTGCCTAACTACCTTTTAAAAATATTTCCCCCCCTGTATCTTCTCCAATTAAAAAGAAAGCAGTGGGACAGAAATAAAGATTCCAAGAAGCTGAATGAAGAACAAAGTTCTATGAAATCCCACAGAGTGAGATAATTTACTTTTCCAGTCCTTAATACTACAAAGATGAGCACTGAAGGAAATAAATATAAAATAGATTTGTTTAAAAATTACTTTAACGTCCTTTAGGCATTTTTTGTACCAAAAAATTATATAATTTTTTTAGCATTACTATAAACTATTTTCTTGAACAGTATAGTGCCCTGAGTTCCCCTCATCCTCATTATAGCAACCAAGTGTTCAAATTAGTTTCTGCAGGAGAGAAATCTTCAAAACACTGGTCGAAGAAAACCACTACTTCAACACCCTACTTCTAAGTGAAAATACAATAGACTGTTGGGAGGAGCTATGGAAAAAAGCTTCGTAGACCATCTCTTTCATATGAAAAGATAAGTCTAAGTTTTCTTGTCAATGTACAGCTTGAGCATTAAAAGCTGTACAGTAAATCAATCTATGTAAAGAAAATGGTATAGTCATAGCACGATGAAAATTTCAGACTGAAATTATTGTGTTGATTTAAAACAAAATTAAGCTACATGAAATTATATTCTTACTTCATTTTATTTCCAAAATCAGTTGTTCATAATAATAAATTCTTACTTAACATTTATTTAAGAAACATTTGAAGACATTTAATAAGAAGGGGAGGCATGTTTCTTGTATCTTACTTTTTCATCTACATACAATAATTTCCTCTTTAGGATCATTTAAATCATCAGCTACACAGATGAGCTTACTATAACTGCATGAACATACAGATAAGAGACTTAGATATGAGCTAATGGCCTTCTTAGCAATGTGCAACTAAAAGGCCAGACTAATAAGCCAGTAATTTGCTTCATATTTAAAAAAAAAATATTAGTTCTCAGAGAGTACAAACATTCATATGTGTATTTTATTAGAGAACTTCACTTACATTAAATATAAAACAAATGTAAAACATGAATATTGTATTAACATCGTGACAAAATATTTTTAAAGAAAAAATCCAACATGTCTACTACAAAGCTTTCACCTCAAATTCTAAAACATAAAAAATTCTTAGTTAAAAATTACAATTTTGTGTAATGAAGCTTAACTTTCTGTGGCAATCATAACCTTCAAAATTATAGTATTAGGAAAATTTACTGTAATTTTTCAAAAGCAGTTTAATGACTTCTTAATCCACATTTACAGTGTATTTATTTTTGTACCAGCATTTTATTTCTCCTTGAATAAATGATAAAAAATAGAAATCTAAATATTAAACATTCAAACCTAAATATTACTTTGTGTTAGTTTTTCTGTTATGTTTATTAATCTAAACATTAAATTAACAGGTTATGTTTACATGCATTTCCTATTTACTTGCTGAAGATAGAACAAATTATAAAAGATACCTACATTTAACTGTTTACTCATCAACTATTAGTTAATTGCATATAGTTGCAGTAGATCAATGCACCCGAAATGAAACTACTTCAGTCTCTAGGGAAAACATTAAATCTCTAATTGATGTTTGAAACAAGAGAACTGGCTCTACTTAATACATATTTCATCTATTCCGAAGTCATTTCCTGGGCTTCTACCTTTGAACCTGCAATAAATCTCTCTGCCCTCAGTCCCTCTTTCAGCACCTAAAATAGCCCACGTACTTTTGGTCAGACCCATGTTTAGCTAAGAACGGCACCGTAAATATCCTGGGGAGAGATCTGATTTGCATTAACAGAGAAAATGAGTTGCTACAAGATGTCATATTTCTAGTATTAGCAAATCTTTTTGAAAGAGGGAAATTGTTTTTAGAGTTGGCAGGAGATCTTGCAAAATGAAAAAGGAGACCATAAACTGGATGCTCTTTACATCAAAGTGCTTTTGCTTTGACATCATAATCAAGTAGTTTCTACAAGTACGGGCCACCATTGGCAGGTTAAGTAGGAAAGAACATTTTGCACACCAGATGTTTAACTTTTCTGATGGAAGTGTAACGTATGGTTTTGGGAAAAAAGGTACTACGCCATTCTAAGAGATTCTCATATTCTTCAGAGTAAAGAAACAACTCAGGAGTCTTTTCAGGATTTTTTTTTTCTGAAATCCTTACAGATAGGGAGATGAAAATCAGTTTTATAGAGTGGTAAAACCCAGGGTAATCTACAACATTCATATTCCTTACAATGGTCTGATATTCTTAATTCCTCTCCAGCTTCTTTTTTTTTTTTTCCTTTGGTTTGAGAAGGATGTGTTTGTGTTATCATTAATTTTGATAATCTAAAGTCCAGTGATTTCTAAAGTGATTTTATTTTTCTTTCTTGTCATTGCTTTTTGTATAACCAGTAATGATTAAGCCAGGAACAATGGAACTGCTTTTAATGTCACCCAGGAAACAATTCATTATATTAACTTTCTGTGTTTAGAAAGAATTGTTCCCCAAATAAAAAATTTGTCCAAGTTAAACTACAAGATCAAGTCAGTTTGATATGCTCAGTGTGGAATATTTTGTTTCATGGACACAGTCCTAGTGCTCATACAAATCTCTCCACATTATTATTGGACAGCATTCCAACAAAAATGCAGTTTGGCTGCTTTTAACAAATTACTTCGGCAAATTCAGTAAATGGCTTTCCTCTATTAAATAATCAGGGATATAGGAAGACAATTGGTTATACTCAACGATGTAGGAAATACATTCCACTGTGAATTTGTAATTTTTATTAGTTATTGTGGATAGAACAATTATTTTTTTAGGGTCTGGTCACTAACATGACATAGTGAAATCAATATGAATTTTTCTGTACTGTAGTATGCAATATCAATAGATGATGCAAAACTACGGGTCATTTATCAATCATGACACTTAATTACTACTTTAAGTATTTAACCAGGCTTTGGATATCAGAAAAATCAGCTCCATGTAAAGGTTTGTGTGCAATGCGTTCTGCAGGCAAGTTTTTTTCACAAGTGTCCAAATTAAAGTGTACTGTCCATATGAGAACTTGTTTCAATATCAATGCAATTATCAATGCAAATCAGCATCAATGGAATCTCTTCTGATGAATGAAGGAGAATGAAGGAGAAAATACATCACAATTCTGTTTCTATGGAGTTTGCCATTAACTTAAAGGTAGTAGATTCCAGCAGAAAGAGGGAAGCACTCTCTTCCGTAGTTTCTCTCTTTGCTGATTGCTACTGAAACCTAAAGAAATTAATTCCTAGCACTTGTTGCTATATTGTGACCACAAAGATATGTAGTACATACAGTTAATCTACAGCTGGAAAGATACTTTAAACATGTATACATAGTACAAAGGTTTCAGGATTAAAGCTATAAAGGGAATTTGATCAATTTATGAACAGTTTCAGAGGACACGGTTGCTCATTACAATGAAGCTTTAGATTAGGTGACTTACAACCCCCTTTCAATAGTACATCTTGAAAATTAAGGTAAGAACTTCTATGTTTCTAAAACGTGGCAGGAGCAAACAGACTCTCACTGTGTTTTTCAGCACATTTATCCTCACTTCATACTGTGATTCATCACAGTCTGGGTGCAGTGATTTGAAAGTCCTATAATGCACTAATGCATTACTGATAGCTATTTTCATTTATTAAAAGCAGTACCAGAATTCTTAGAGCATTTCAAAGCCTTGTTCCTCTATAGCAACTTTGGCAGAGACCCTGACATAGCTGACAGTAGCTGAAACACTTTTAAAAAAAAAAAAAAAAAAAGAAAGCATTCACTTGAAATGGACTCTTTCTGTTCTCAAGTTACAGTATATAGAAAGTATTGTCTGTTCTTGCTAATTAACAGGAACGGGCCTCCTCCTCCCTTGGATAAATATACAATAGAAAGAAAAGAAAGCACCCTGCTACACAGCGCCCTCATAAGGGAAGACAGCCATACCAGACATCCATCCTTTATCCTGCAGTGTAAGAGAGAACAATTGCATTGAAGGAAAAAAGATATTAAGGATCTGTGGTTGCTAGCTTTCCGTGGCTACATAAAGAAGTTGTATGGCAGTGCTTAAGTTCCAGAAAGCACTTTACAATTCATTCGTTCCTTTAAGAACCTGAAAAATACTGGTGAACTTGAACTAAAGATCTGTATGTTGCAAATCCCAGGGGGTTTTTTGACACTAACCTCAACACTAACATTAGTCTTTTAATATTAAAAAAAAAGTGTTAGAGTGCACAATCATAAAGCTTTGTAATAAAGACTGAAGGGCAAATTAAATTTGAATAAACCCCAACTATTTTCATATCCATTAATCAGGTACAGAACTCTAGATAAGAAGATATTCATCAAATAGACATTTGTATATCGTGATCCTAAACTGCAAGGATTCGGGGTAAAAATCACAGCCCTATGATCACTAGACAAGTCCATAGTGATGAGGCACATCTAACCTCAAGTTAGCAAGGTGAGGTCAGGATCAGCAAAGTAAAGGCTTAGGCACAGTCCTACCTACAACATACATACCTTAGAAAAAGACCAAGGGCAAGGGTCTGAGCTCACAGCTCTGTCTCACAACACAGCCATTTTCACACTGCCTAACGCAAGCCAGCTGTACCAGCTCATGGGCAGCTGTACCCATGTCGGAGCTGGCCAGAGTCTGGCTACTGGACCTCAGGGCACATGGGCAGGAGCGTCTAGACCCTGGGGGAGAACTTGGGGTCCTGACAACAGCTCCAAGATCAAATGATACGTGGCTTTGGGAATTCTTTTGTGTGATTCTCAAGGGGAGAGAAATAGCCTTTTCAGAAGTGTCTGCCTCTTTCCATTGAAGAACTTAGGTTAGATCTGTAAGCTTTAAATGACTAAAGGCAGCTGAGATGAATCTTAACCTAGATAGCACCATACTGACGCATCAGTACATTTTTAACTTTACTTTTCAGAAGAAAAGTGTTTTTATTACCCAAGTGCTACAGTATTTCTAATGCTTCCTATTTTTTAGTATTTTCTCTACTTTAGATCAAAAAAACATGGAGAAATATTGCAGAAAAAGTCTCAGTGTCTTAGCTAAGGGTCTTAAAGACTCCCATTACTCCTAAATCTGAAGAAATGGTCACCAAATACCAAATGCAGTCTTCTCAATTTATTGCATATTAGCATGCTCTAATCGCAGAAGTTAAAACAAAATGACAAAACAAAATATAAGTGATCACATTCCCCGTATCAGTCTGCAGTCTCTTTAGGTTCTTAAAATAATTAAAAAATTCATCTTTTAAAATAGTAGTATTCAAAATAGTAGTATTGCTATTAAATAACTTCAGCTATGTTTAAACTCAACTGCACCCAAAATGCTGTAATAAATTAAGGGTTTATTTACACTTTAAGACAGTGTTCTTATTTTGATTTAGAATATACATTTAATCCCAAATTTCAGAAGCATTACTAAATTGAGCAAGATACAAGTCACTAAAAAATTCTGCCTAAACGCCAACTGTATTGTGAACCTTGAAGTCTGTTGGGTTTTTTTTTAATTTTAGGCATGGTCATGGTTTCTAAAACTGATTATTGAGTTTGGTGTTTCAAGCTGAAATAACACACACCAAATTTTCAGGAAGCAGACTGTAAGAGTTCTACACTACAAATCAGTTTAGAATGCTATAAATTTTTATTAGTAGCAATTTTTTTAGACTCTTGGTCATGACACTTAGAAATACAGCAAAACCCTTACTTGAATTCTTCGAACTGTACTGTTCTATTCTCTCTCCAACAAACCAGGAATTATCTTTTGAAATCTGTTTTGCTTGTTCAGACAATCCCTCAGAACAAGATGGGATATTTAGGAATACAGCTTAAAGCATATAGTTTAAAGC
This sequence comes from Platalea leucorodia, assembly GCF_965183815.1. Classification (NCBI taxonomy): domain Eukaryota; kingdom Metazoa; phylum Chordata; class Aves; order Pelecaniformes; family Threskiornithidae; genus Platalea; species Platalea leucorodia. The sequence goes on along the minus strand of NC_138828.1, from coordinate 48,516,735 downwards.
AACTTAATGCTACTTCTTTAATAAAATTCTATGTTTTCTTTTCAATTGTAGGACACAGCTTTATGCAGATTTTATTAATTTAAAAAATAAATTTTTAATTCTTTTAAGAAGTTGAATAAACTCTGCAAAGCATGCCAATTGGCAGGCACAGATGCCCACAATTCACTCACTGATATTTATAAAGCACTTTACAATTAGTTACAAAAAAAAAAAATAATCAAGCAAGCTGACAATACACATTTAATTTTTGCTTTCGTGATTAGTGATATTTTCTAAATAAATAATACCATAAAAGGAAGACTTATTTTGACTGCGGAATAAATGTAATAAAGGAGAGTGTACTCTTCCAATGTAGATGCAGGAGAAAAAGTTAGAAGGCACTCAAAAACAATTACAAGAAACCTTGCATTTTATATTACACTGTGTATTATTATTATTATTTCTGTTTCTAAAAGTACCCTAAATATTTAATTTCAGTAACACAGTATATTTTGTTTGTGATACGCAATCAGTTTCCACATTCACGAACACAACATGGAAATATGTGAATGGCTGAAGCTGTTCTAATCCACCATGAAAGACAAATGTTCTTCCCCAGGCTGCAACATTTGTATCCAAGTTCCTAATTGCTTTCCATGCCCTAACAGTTTTTCTTTTTATACTGATGTACTTTCCTGGACTCCTGATCACTCCCCTAGGCCCAAAAATCATTATGGAGTTGTACATATTCTGTCCAAAATACTTCCTTTCCCGCTAATTATTTCCCTACCTCGTTCTTTGAGATGTTTCTACAACTACAACTGAAATGAAATAGATAAACTGGTAATTTTATCAGTAGATGATAGGTATATTATATAGGTTTGGTTTGAGTTTTTTTTTCAAGACGGTACATAGCAGAAAGTATATTGCAATATTGTGTTTCATTTAATATATTGCAATGTATGGGTATTTATGTATCATATAAATTGGATAAACGGGGGGGTTTTAGGCAAGCAGCAGCAATAACAGAAGTTGTCAGTGTTATAGTTTGGCTCTTAAAAAATTCAGGGAACACCATTTAATGTTAATTATACTAAAAGTACAGGCACTCTATAATGAATAAACTTTAATGTCTTTCTATACTAAAATCAACACTCACTCAATTAAATGCAACAGAAAGCTTATATTTGAAGGAACCAAAGGGGTCAGAAAATAACAAAATGCAGCTGTTTTGCTCTCACATAATTATGTACATCTGTTTGAATAAACATTTAGGTTGTATGCATAACGAAGTGTATTATTTCATTAAAGATGAGCAAGCAACCTATAAAGAAACTGAGAAGAAAATAAAGTAGTTAAAAATATAAATTCTCAGAAGTATTAAACAAAAGCCAAGGAGATAATTACTCTATGTAGAATATTAGCACAATATCCTGGAATTCTATTATGACATATAAAACCACAGCAACTGTTTATCAAATAGTACAATTTTGAAAACTGTTTATTCCAAATAATAAAAACCTGCTGGGATCAATAGTAGTCTACCCATTGACATTTATAAATTTTATTAGAGGTCTTGGATGATTAAAGTTTCCTAGATACTGTTATTAGTTCATATGGACTTTTCTGGTTTCTGTTTGGCTTATAGTATTTTTAAGTACCAAACATATTCAACATAGGTACATAGCAGTGGACAAAAATCCACATGGTAGTACTCAAAGTAAAACAACCCTCCACCACCACCAGCAATCCTAAAAAAAACCCAAAACACAGGCTTACCATTTCCCTGTAGTGTATTACACTCTTCCAACAATGTTAAGGTCTCTAAAAGTTTAGTTAACTTCAACAGAATTTCAGTCTGGATTCAGATCTATGAAAACCGGAAATCCGAGTAACTAGGATATTTCAAGCTCCGATTCCTGGAATTCAGGCTTATAAAATACCATGGGAACTATTTAAAAACAGAAAATATAATGTGCTTGTAAGTGTACACTGGAAGACCTGCTCCAGCAACTTCATGAAGATTGTATTAGAAAGCCAGAACAGACCAGACTGTTTAAGTTGGGTCAACTCCTTCACCAAATTCCTACGAGCCTCATCACAGAATAGATCCAGCTGTGCTTCAAGGATACCAAAGTATTCTCACCTCCTTTCAACATTGCATTGTATATGTCATTAGTGAGACACAGCTTGCCCTGAGGATTATGATCAGTCAAATAATAATAAAATAAATAATTTTGGATGATGCTAAATGTATAGAAGTGAAAGATTGTACACACTACACAACATAATAGTTATGAAATTTAGCAGCCTATAATTTGACAATACATCATTTATATGTTGCTTTTATTCTGTACAGGCTAAAGACAAATAGAGATGTGTTTTGTGTGTAGTAAGTCTCCTTCATAGACAGCAGAATGAGTGTTGTGGGGTTATTCACTGAATTTTGTATTACCTGAAGTGCCAGTTTTGCTAAAGATTGATGTCTTGGTAGAGTTCAAGATCTCACTGTTAAACCTCAATTCTGCTGGATTTTTTTGTTTGTTTTGAACAACAGTAAGAAGTATACTTTTGCTACTGAATACTAGATTCCTGAGCTGTGTGAAATTTCAGCTAGATTCCCAAGACATATGAAACATTAACTTATGTAGCCGCTATTATCTTTTGCCACATTAATATCTTTAGTAAGGCTAAGGTAAGAGTCTGACTCTTAAGTGTTCCTCTCTCCTATAGATTTTATTACATAGGAATGGAGATAAAGGTTGCAAATTAAATGGTTTTGGAGTCTGTGCTTTGATACAGTTAGCAATATTATAGAACTATACCAAAACCCTGGCAATTGCAGTAACATCAAGCATGCGAAGGAAGACCTTTGTGTTTCATCCCCTACCGCAGTGTGTGTCCCCTTGCCTCGTTTTCGGGTCACTATCTCTCCTGTCTTGATCATTATGTTTAGCTATTATAAAACCTTAACATGTAGAAGGTTAGGAAGGTTTCAGTGCAATTACACAGCCTCTGGGATCATTCCACTTACTGAAATAAATAGATCAGAAAGTCTTAAATTCTTTCCAGGCATATTTTCAGCCAAGTCTAATTTTCTTCTGAATATTAAATACAGACTTACCTAGATAGCTTCCCCCCTCCCTCCCACCCCCCTGCCCCATTTCACATCTATAAAGTATTATATGTAATGCATTATATGAGATTTGTTGAGTACTTAAGAAAACTTTTGGAATGAGAGCAAACAAAGCTATATTGTTGTGGACAAGGGAAGAGCTACAAATGTCATTTATCTGGAATTCTGTAAGGCCTTTGACATGGTCCCCCAAAACATCCTTCTCTCTAAATTGGAGACATACAGATTTGATGGATGGACTATTCAGTGGATAAGGAATTGGTTGGATGGTCGCATCCAGAGAGTAGTGGTCAACAGCTCAGTGTCCGGATGGAGATCTGTGGTGAGTGGTGTCCCGCAGGGGGGACAATACAGACCATATTGGGACCAGTACTGTTTAGTATCTTCATCAATGACACAGACAGTGGGACTGAGTCCATCCCCAGCAAGTTTGCTGACAACACCAAGCTGTGCGGTGCAATCGACATGCCTGAGGGACAGGATGCCATCCAGAGGGACCTGGACAAGCTTGAAAAATGGGCCTGTGTGAATCTCATGAGGTTCAACAAGGCCAAGTGCAAGGTCCTGCACCTGGGTCAGGGCAATCCCTGGTATCAGTACAGGCTGGGGGATGAAGGGATTGAGAGCAGCCCTGCCAAGAAGGACCTGGGGGTACTGATAGATGAAAAGTTGGACATGAGCCAGCAATGTGCTCTCACAGTCCAGAAAGCCAACCGTACCCTGGGCTGCATCAAAAGCAGCGTGGCCAGCAGGTCAAGGGAGGTGATTCTGCCCCTCTACTCTGCTCTGGTGAGACCCCACCTGGAGCACTGCCTCCAGCTGTGTGGCCCTCAGCACAGGAAGGACACGGACCTGTTGGAGTGGGTCCAAAGGAGGACCACAAAAATGATCAGAGGGATGGAACACCTCTGCTATGAGGAAAGGCTGAGAGAACTGGAGTTGTTTAGCCTGAAGAAGAGACGGCTCTGGGGAGACCTTATTGCAGCCTTTCAGTACTTAAAGGGGGCTTATAAGAAAGATGGGGACAGATTTTTTAGTAGGGCCTGTTACAATAGGACAAGGGGCAACAGTTTTAAACTAAAAGAGGGTAGATTCAGACTGGATATAAGGAAGACATTTTTTACGATGAGGGTGGCAAAACACTAGAATGGGTTGCCCAAAGAGGTCCTAGATGCCCCATCCCTGGAAACATTCAAATTCAGGTTGGACGGGGCTCTGAGCAACCTGATCTAGTTGAAAATGTCCCTGCTCATTGCACGGCGGTTGGACTAGATGACCTCTAAAGGTCCCTTCCAACCCAAACGATTCTATGATTCTGCATTTCAGGAACTGCTTGTTTCAATAGCCTCAGTTTGAAAAACTTCCCTTACTGCGCACAAACACGACACAGCATTTCAGGAAATCTGGAAAAGCATGAAGATTTTTAGAAATTCAGAATCCCCCATTCAACAAAATACAGTACAGCAGGTGCTATTTTATTGCCTTCACATTATATGCAGTACTAATTTACAGATTATTTTTGAAACGTAAGGGAACCCAATGGCTTCCAGAAACTCCCAAAATTGATTTTTTTTTAATTGGTTGCATCATTCCATGATGGCCTTATATATTGGGGAATGCATATTTCACTATATAAACGTACCAAGGATGTGTACTAAGAACAGTAAGTGTCATGCCTGAAATACATTTCAAATTTCAGTTGTGAAAGAAGCAAATTACCCTGACAAATTCTGATCACTATCACACAGTCAATAATTGTCGCTACATTATTCTGTGACTGATATAACAGCATCTGCAACTGGTGTCTTCTTCTCTGACCTAGAGCATTTAAAGATTACAAATGTTTAAAAAGACAATCAATACAATCTACAGAATCAGTAAGATTTGGAGTCCTCAGGCATGTCACCATGTGACAAAAGAATCATTAGTCTTTTAAAAGCTTTTCTCGCCTCCCTCCTTCCCCCCAAAAAAAACTTAAATGATATGGGAAGTCATTGTTACTTGTACACTACAAAATACCATTTATTTAACTCAGTCCTCATAGCTTGAGAAAAAATTCAAGTTCCTACACCTTCAAGAAGTATCATTCCTGAAGAATATACAGTTTTACACTATTCAGAGGTTCTGGTTTAAAAATCACTCTACATCCTACTGTGTCAGAATATATCAGAATGTCATTGGTTCTGCTTTTTTTTTAAAAAAAAGTGTATTTATATGTTCAAAAATAACATCACTTTCCATTTTCATCACTTCTTAAGCATAGTGGGAGAGGAGGGCAGGGAGAGATACAGACCAAATATGGCTCACCACATATAAGCAACATATAATAGCAAAAACCTCACCTGCTGGACAGCAGTGTAGCACAGCCAGACTTCCTTTTTTGTACTTCAGAATGGAAAGTCATGGCAGGACAAAACCTTATTCACTTTTCCTCAGTCACAATCTTTACTTGAATTCTTCTAGTTCTCCTCTAAAGGAACTGTAGAATACCAGTATCTCCCCCAGACTTGCATAAAGGCTGACATTCACTTACAGAGTCAGCAAATGAGGAAAACATGGTTGTTCTTGTATTTTAATTCCTATGGCCTTTCTAAAACAGTTAGATACTCCCTGAGAACAGGCATGTTAGATATTCCCTGATTTTCATGAGTCCTGTATTATATAGACTGAACCAGTACATGCCTATTCCTTTTCTTGGAAGTTATGTGCAAGTGTTTCAATCCAGTATGTACTGCTAAAATTGGTAACAATGTTCTAATAGTGTAAACACTATTAGACGTTTAATTCTATGCTGAATGGGTTGGATTCTGCCATCTCTGTAAAATGCCACAGTGAGTAAAGATCTTTATCCTCTGAGAAAAGATCATAAAATGTAAATTGATATACACTGAAGCTTTATTACAAAAGGTCATAAAGGATTAATATGGGTCTCTCGTTATTTATCCAGTATTGGCATTTGTCACATTAATACCTCTAGAGATACTTTTTTATTCCCTATCACGTAGCAGGAATGGACCCAGTATGACAGTGTCCACTTGCCAGGGAGAAAGCATACAGCGATGAAAATACTGGCATGACAACAGTTTTGTTACTTGGTATATTTATTGATTCATTACCTCTGCTTCTTCAGGTTCCATTTGCCCCAGTGTTACAAACTCCCTGGCTCAGATGCATCTTTTTTACTTGCCAAAGCCAAAAGAGCCAGGGAGAGGAGGTACAGATACTGACTAAAAGTGCCATTCTGTTTATATGTAACTGCCAGTGAAAAATGGAGTTTTACAGAAGCATGCAGAGAAAATGAATATTCCCTCAAGCATTCAATCAAGACTCTTTCAGCTCAATTTGTGCTCTTCAGGCTGTTTTTATTGTTCATAGTGCACCTTTTCTCTTGCTTTGTGTAATATCATATATTATTAATGACAATTACTGACAATTATTAATGTAAATATAATGATATTCCTATACTTCCTGTACATCAACAGTCTTAAGAAAAGATCTTAAATTTCTAAACACATCATAGAAGCAACTAGTAATAAAACTGGTTTCTGGACTTCAGCAGAGGAGGGCTCAGTTCAAGTCTTAAGAAACCATTTTCTACTCAAAATCAGCCTTTCGGACATGTGATTATTTGTGATTCATCACACTCACCATTCCAGGCTTCTGGAATTTACCTCATCATTCCAAGTCCAGGATCCAAAAATAGAGAAAAAAAAAAGATCTACCACAGACTTCCCAGGGAACAAAACTTAGTGTCTTGAACTTCAGTCACAGCTGAAGTGCCTTCCAAGTCCCTTACACTCTATTTACTTATTTTCCAGAAGTGTAAAGAGACAATGTTTACGTACACCAACACTAACAAGAGTCATTGTCCATTTTAAAGATGAAGCACTACAGTGTTACTTACTTTGACAGTGAAATTCAGTTGTGGATATCTGATTTCCTCCATTAATGCTAAGTGCTGGCAAATACTTAATAATTACTTACAGCACTTATTTGAATTTTCTCTAAGTTCTGTTTGTTATTCAAAAATTACCTCTGTATCACATCACTTGACTCAGCTTAAAAAGTCTCCATGAGGATGCTTGTGGAGGGTACTCCTCCCATCGACACCCTTCAGATGGTGACTGGTCATCCTGAGCTTTTTGATCAAGACATACCCCATTTCAAAGGTCCCAGTAAAAATTAGAAACACACTATTCCCGTCATTTGTGTGACAAACCTTATCTTTGTCTTCCTTGATTAGCTCTCACTTATATTCTTCCCGTCACTGTTCACATAAAGTTTAAATCCCCTTTTTTTTAATCCTAATCCTAGTTATCGGCCATATTAATAATCCATCTACCTCTCATAGCTAATATTAAAGTTTTACAGTTACTATAGAGGACTTCCTTATTCTGATCCTCAGCTACTTCTGATTTGTCTTCTGTCCCATGCACTTTATTGAAAATATTCTATTCACCATCTTCAGTGATCTATTTATTATGAACTCTAAAAAAATCCACTACTCAGTCTCCATATTCCTTCACTATAAGTTTCTTCAAATATACTGACAAACTTTTCTTGGAAATCTAGCCCTTTTTCAGATCTCCTAAAACTCTCTAATCTGCTCTATATTGTTCTCCATTTGATTATGCTTATCCCCTTCAATGTTCCGGCCAGGTTCTCTAGTGCATCTAACAAAAACTTCATTTTCATTATCAACCTACATTTCCATATATTGAGAAAGTGAGTCACACCTTGCATTGGCTAGTTACTTCAGCCTGCCAGGCTGCCCTTTTCATTTGAGGAGTTCCCACAGGCTGACAAAAACTGCTCCATTTTCTCATTCCAAGTCCTCCTTAGAAGTCCCTTGAGAAGTAAGATTACGTTAAAGTGGGCACAAATCCCAACTGATGTAACTATACAGCTTTGGGCCTATGCCAAGTTCACAACCAACCACCTCAGAGCCTTTACAAATAAGCTTGCATCTGTCTGGCTGAACCTGTCCCAAGGAACAATAAGTTTTAATTAAAAGGTGACAGAAAATGCGTTTCTGAAAACTTTATTCACTACAGCTTGAAAATTCTAAACTATTTAGGTAAGTTTGGAAATACTACAGACCTTCAAAATCTTACTTCTAGCCTCACATAAAGCTTGCAAATAGAAAAAAAATTTAAAAAAAGAAGTTGTGAATCTTCCAGTCTTCGGGAAACAACTACAATACTATTAGGAAATGCATCTTTGTGGCTTTTCCATCTGAGTTTCTCAAACTCTTCTGCAAATTCTTTTTCTGCAAATGAAGTTCCAAGCATACTTCTCATTAAAAGCTACAGTCATTTTCAAGGTGCCTAATTGCCATATATATATATAATTGCTTGCTTTATATTATGTTTATTTTAGATCTATAAACAAACCTAAATCATTTAAAGTAAAAAATGTAAGATGATTTAATAATCACTGGCAGAACACAAAGATATTTTTACTTTATCATCCTAATTACTGTCAAGTTATGAAACAAGCACTGCATATTGACTTGATAGATTACTCTTTCATGGAATGATACAACAAATTTTAACTGATCTCTCATTTACCTGTATGAAGAAAAACTTTTTTCCCAAATATGACAGCTCATTAATACATTATGACTGTAGTTAATATCCAGAAAGCTGCCTCTATGTTCCATACACCTTAGCATGTGGAGATTTAGCAAACATACACACTTTTAAACCAAGAAAACATGATCCCCATTAACTTCACAGGTAACTAACTACCCTACTTTTTATGAGCATTTCCTATATCTGGGTCCAAGAAGTTATGGTGAATGGAGTTAAATCCAGTTGGCAGCTGGTCACAAGTGGTGTTCCCCAGGGGTCAGTATTGGGGCCAGTTCTGGTTAATATCTCGATCAATGATCTGGATGAGGGGATCGAGTGCACCCTCAGTAAGTTCGCAGACGACACCAAGTTGGCCAGGAGTGTTGACCTGCTGGAGGGTAGGAAGGCCCTACAGAGGGATCTGGACAGGCCGGATCAATGGGCCAAGGCCAATCATATGAGGTTCAACAAGGCGAAGTGCCGGGTCCTGCACTTGGGTCACAACAACCCCATGCAACGCTACAGGCTTGGGGACAAGTGGCTGCAGAGCTGCCTGGCGGAAAAGGACCTGGGGGTGTTGGTCAACAGCCAGCTGAACATGAGCCAGCAGTGTGCCCAGGTGGCCAAGAAGGCCAATGGCATCCTGGCTTGTATCAGAAATAGTGTGGCCAGCAGGAGCAGGGAGGTGATCGTCCCCCTGTACTTGGCACCAGTGAGGCTGCATCTGGAGTACTCTGTTCAGTTTTGGGCCCCTCACTACAAGAAGGACATCGAGGTGCTGGAGCATGTCCAAAGAAGGGCAACAAAGCTGGTGAAGGGTCTAGAGCACAAGTCCTGTGAGGAGCGGCTGAGGGAGCTGGGGTGGTTTATCCTGGAGAAGAGGAGGCTGAGGGGAGACCTTATTGCTCTCTACAACTACCTGGAAGGAGGTTGTAGCAAGGTGGGGGTCGGTCTCTTCTCCCTAGTAACAAGCAATAGGACGAGAGGAAACGGCCTCAAGCTGCGCCAGGGGAAGTTTAGGTTGGATATTAGGAAAAAATTCTTCACCAAAATGGTTAGTAAGCATTGAAAGAGGCTGCCCAGAAAAGTGGTGGAGTCCCCATCCCTGGAGGTATTTAGAAGACAGGTAGATGTGGCACTTGGGGACATGGTTTAGTGACGGACTTGGCAGTGTTCAGTTAACAGTTGGACTTGATGATCTTAAAGGTCTTTTCCAACCTAAATGATTCTATGATTCCATCCTCTCCAGTACAGGTTTCTGTTTCATAGCTTTCTACCATTAAAAATGTTAAGCTTTTGATTCCCTTGTGGATGTCACTCCTCCTTCCTTCAAAAAAACTCTGAAGTGCATGATTGCAATTCAGTAATGATATTTTTTTAGTTTCAAATAGTCAGGCACTGTTTCAGTTTTTCCCCTCCCTCTGAAAACCATGTTAAATATACTGAGAGCAAAAATACAGTTTGAACATAGTAACTGAAGGAAAAAAACACCATCTTCAACAAATTATATGAAGATGATTGTACTTTCAGATATTTATTATGCTGCAGTACAAATCTCCTGGAAATGACTAGTGCTGACATGGTCTACGTAAACTTTGAGAGATAAATGATTGCAGGTCAGTGAAATAAATGAAAACTGAAGCAGAAGAAGGACCTGCATCTCTGAAAATCTAAGCATATGCAATATTTTTCAGGGGGTGTATATAAGTAGAGGATGGCTATATATCTACATGGATGCCTAGAGAAAACAAATCTTTGCGACTTGAAGAAAAACTATTCCAACTTCTTTATAACTGGAGAACAGAAGAGTGCATTAAGAATTACGACATGTAAAAGGAAAGTTGCTTGCTGATACACTGATATAGATTAGAGAATTAATTTATTACAAATACTGTTCCACAGAAATATCAGTGAGCGCTTTTCCTTTTACTTGCTATGATTTCTACACTACTGAAACTTTTGCCTTTAAGTCATTTCTTGGAGTTACAAAGCAAAACAGAAGGATACTTGATTGGGACAGAACACAAATAATCTTGCCAGAGCATAATATTTACCACCAGTGCAGATATACACCTTGTTACATCTTCCATGACTGTTTGACTGGTTCTTACCTCTATAGAAATGCTAGTTAACTCCAGTAGTGTAACCACTCATATCTGAAAAGCAGCCCAGTCAGAACTCCAGACTGTTTTTAATGCTTTCTCCATAATTTCTGGAGTAAGAGTGGCATTTTAATTGAAAACAGACAATTTTAAGGGATAGACTGTAAATCAGTCAAAGAAGCTACAGTCAATCAACTTGAAGATTAGAGGCCTAAGTAGGATCTATTCTTATAACAGACTAGTAAACTTAGTGACAAGTGACAGGAACAAAAAAAAAAATATCCACCTTAATTTAAGAATAAGTAATTAACAATTATGTTGGTGACTGGTAAGCTGCAGACTTTTCCTAGCATATCAAAGCAATTTGTACTGTGAAAATCAGTCAACTTAAATGTCTTGAACATACTATTTTTTCCCATGTTTTCATATTTAAGTTAAGACTTCACTGCTTTCTTCTTGCTGAGGAGATAGCATACATTCCTGTTTGGCTGAGTGTCAAGAAAAATAATCTTTTAAGACAAAAAAGGACAACACATTAAACCTAGAGAGTGAAGGAGATCTTTTGATTTCTTCTCTGGTTCTAGAAATATCTCTAGCTTAAAATGAGATTAAACATTTTACACAGAGAAAGCACTGGTGCCCCTATAAGCTCTATTTAAGATTTTCACATACAAAGCAACAAAGAAGCTCAATATAATTGTAACAAGGAATTTTTCATTTCCAGGATAGCAAAAAGAAAAATAACACTAATTGACTGCTGGTTCTGGAAGATTAGAACAAGTGTTTCAAATATCAGAAAATAGATTTCTCATCCTCAGATTTGAATGTAATAAATTCTAGCTGTTTACACTGCAACCAGTACTTACTAGTCTTCATTCACTGATTTCTTTTAATGAATGCTTATTCAATATATGTTTCATTTATTCACTTCGTCCGCTTTCCTCTTATGCTTTGCTGTTCATTTTTTGAGCAGTTGCCATGCAGAAATTAACAGTGAATATTATAAATATTAGTTTATCACCAAGCTTTAGACAAGTCAATCCAGAACACGCTGTTTCTCTTCATTTTAGTTAAAAATAAAAATTAAATTAAAAAAATAGCAAAAAGGCAGGAGGATACATAGGTCTGACACAGGTTATTCTTCTCTGTGGAGGTGAAAATATCACCAGGATACACAGAAGCTTGGTCTTCAGCTTGATGCTGAATGTCAAAAAATAGTTGAGAAAGGTTATAGAGAATTGAAATTAATGCATTCCGGCAGATGTCCATTTTAAAGTGTTTTAGCTCACAGAGAGGAATAGATATGGAAATGAAAAGAAAGATTTTGAAGGAAAAAGAACATGCAGGTATTTTCTTATGAAAGAAAAATAGCTTTCTAAAACATCTTAACAAATACTTGCTTAAAATTCAAGCAAAGCCTAACTAAAGTTGCTCAAGACCTCGTATAAAGCTTGCTGCTGCTCAGTCAAAACCACTGGCAATGCTGTCACATTACTCAACAAGTATGATGAAAAATTATGTGTCAAATAAAGAAGAATATAATTTAAGAAAAAATGATAATGAAATCCAGGTTTGGTTTTTTGGGTTTTTTTTGTTTTGTTTTGTTTTGTTTTTTTCCTCCCCTGAAAACAACCATTCTGTAAACAGGGAATGCTATTGTAATGAACTAACATGAACTATGGTACTAAAGGTCAAAGAAATGCTTGGAAAGTTTATGTAAAACTGATTTATCTTTTGCTTTGTCTCAGCTACAGTAAAAAATGGCCAACAAGTGCCTTGGTTTCTCAAATACTAAGATTTGATCATGTTGTTTCTATGGGTCCAGTCACATGTCAGTCACTGGCATTTTTTTTTAAGTTGCAAATAAAATTACTTATGAAATAGATTACGTAGTTATTAACAGATGTGTACTATAAAAAACAGAACAGTATTTGTGACTAAAAAATTTTTCTTTGTGTTTACCACTTACAAGACCCCTTACATTTAGAGAATAATTAAGATAATAATGAAACATTAAATGGAATTTTCACTTGTCTTTCAATTCTTAATAAAGGCTGCCTATAGGATAGTTTAAGCATAGAAAAAATCCTAATAAAGAAAGAATATTTTAACTCAAAATTTTATAATTTTGCTCTCAATTCAGATTAATAGAAAACAGGCAGCCTATTCTATTTACAAAAACCCAGTTTAATTGTGTAGTAATTAGGTCAAAATCAAGATGGACTTAACTACATTCAAACAATAAATCTCTCACAAAAGAGTAGTAATTTTATTTACTGTTATTACACAGTCATAACTTTGCATTAGAAAAGTAAAAAATGCTTTCATCTTTAAAGAAAAATAAAACGTCCTTTGAAATCAAACACACCTAAAGACATCAGTCGCTTCACTGAGAAAGCATTACAACCTTGGAACTTGCACCCAAGAGATTGCTGTCAGTCTGCAGTCTAATGCCACTACAGAATTACAGTTTACAGTACATTATCAATGCCTGTTATGTCCTCTGAGAAGGTAAGCTCTGCTGGCTGAACTTTCCAATTTACTCTCAAAGGCAGAAGAACAAAGCTTCCAAAACTACATAGCACATATTTTTTAAAAATTCTATAGAGACAAGATTGCATTTATTAGCAATGTTATCTTGTATTATAGATTAGAGTGAATACTAAGCAAAGCTCCTTTGTGTACAATTAATAGGCAAAAAAACCCAATCCACTAAGAAATATATCAAAATTATGGGCAATACATTCAAGACAAAACAGGTATAAAAACAAAGCTGCCCAAAAGTAATTCAGACTTTGTAGTTTAAAAAAATAAACAAATATCCTCCTAGCAGGACTAAATATGATATCAACCATGTTTCATCCAGACAACATGAAAGGGTTTCATTACTGCCGAACTTTTATTTGCCACTAACCCCCCCCAAAAAACACACTCTACCCATCTCTAATCCTGTAAACATCAACTAATTAGATACATCTATATGAGTTTAAAGTTCTTTGTTCAAGTCTGAAAAGAATGCCATCTTTGCTGTTAGAAAAATGAATACGAGGAACTTTTCTTCTCTGCCTTTTTTTTGTTTAAAGCCTTTATCACAGAAAGATTTGCACAAGAGTAAATCAGAAAAAAATAAAAATTGCGTGTCACTTGCTGCTTTTTGAGTGGGGGAAAAAAGGATATTGATATGTCTTTTTGGATGAATGACTGTTGTGAACGGAACCTATAAATATATTCATAATTAAGATCTACCTTTCCTTCCTATTTCCCAAATTTAGTAACAGAATAGATGGGGGACGGGGAGAGGGGTGCAGGAAAGGTGAAAAAATCAGAACAGAGGACAAAAGTGGGAATGTTACTGGTACATGATGATTAGGATTCCATTTGCTCAGCAAGTCTGGCTTTGCCTACAAGCAAGGATACAGAGTTTGAGACAGACCTTACTCACAGTCAATTGAGGCTTATTTTGCTTTCTAGAGTAGCTTTTTGCAAAACATTTAGTTTTTCTAGTTGTTTCTTCTACTATACTTTCTTGCATTCTTCAGTCTTCTTTCTTTGGATAGCACTGGCCTTTCATAGGATTTGAATCTTGATTTTGTATCAGACAGTTCTAGGATGAATACTTGCAAGAGTGATGTCAATTCACAACTTAAACATCTCTCTTCGGATCAAAAACTGAAAACATTAGGCATCTCCCATTCTTTTCTACAGAACAAAAAGCTACAAAAGACTGATCAAATTTGTCACCTGTCTTTCTCCTTCAATGAGAAAAGTTTTACTCCTATAAGGTATATATAAAAAAAAAAACTTCAGTATGCTTCCTAAACTCTTTTATTAGACAAAAATATCCATCATTTGTCATAAGTGTCATCTCTTCTCCTTTAATGGATAAATCGATAAGACTTCTTCCTACTCAGTTAACTTGTAAAAAAAAAAAAAAAAAAATTGGGCAAAAGAACACTTCTGTTAAAAAAAAAAAAAATTCCAAGTTGCCAGGAAACTTATAATGGCATTCCAGATACTTTATTTTTTCCTATAAACAAAAGAAAGAAAACAACAATATGCATTTGTCTTATTAGCAGAATAGAATCTGGAGGGGAAATGAAACACTATGGCAGCAAAAACTGGAAACTACTGATTGATCTTTCTGCCTGAATGCATGAAAACTAATCCCAGATGTCTGGATTGACATTATCTAATGAACAGACAATATTATTTCCTTTGATTTGTCCTAACTTCATTGTCATTTGTTTGAGCAAGCCAACCCTCTAGTAAAGAAAGAGGAAGGAAGGAAAGGAGGAACTGGAGAGGATGAAGGAGAATACATAAGTTGGAGGATAGAGGCATATTATTCACTGTAACTGCCACTTAGCTTACCACAATCAAACATCCTACAATTTAGCAGTCTGCTGTAACTTTAATATGAATAGATCAAAATAGTCCAGCTGTGTTCCATATTAAGTCCATTATGTAACTATACACCATTTTCTATCTTCATATTTTGATAATTCTTTGTGAGAGCACAACAGATATGAGAAAAACAATTAGTACATGAGTCCAAAGAAGTTACTATGAATTTTCCTGTGGACTTCAGTGGGGCTAGAATTATGCCCATACACTTGCTCTTTTTTCCTGAAATCCTGGCATATGACATTAGTAGCAGGAATAACAAAAAAGGTATTAGTTGCTACTAATGACTGAACTCCTTCGGCTGGGGCTGCACGGCTAGAAGGCGCGTCCCCTGGGTGGTGGATAGGGGATCCCTCTCTGGAGGGTGCACTGGATAAAATTGAAGAAGGTGCCGCGAACCAACGCAGCCTAAGGGAAGGCCACCCTGACAGAAAAACCACTGGCCCTCCAAGTCATGGGGGTTGGGCAGGAGGCCAACTACCTCCTCCCGCAAAAAAAAATAAAAAGTTGCAGAAATGACGAGCATCAACTCGGAGATGGAGAAAATCAGTAATGAAGTGAGGAGGAGGAGATGGAACTGGATTGGTCATGTCTTGAGGAAAAAACCAACAGAAGACTGCGCTGTGGCCTTTGGGACTCCAGAGCACGCAGCCGCAGACCGATCGAATTGGAAGAACGATGTTCGCGCCTTGTGTGCCTCCTGGCACTGAGAGAATTCAGATTCAGATTCAGATCAGAATGACTGAACTAATATACCAGGTCACTATAGTCATATCCTTGGCAAGTTCTGATTTAGTGAAGCATATGCACTCTTAGCACATGCTGAAGTTTAAACTGTTTTTTCCAGTGCAGGCTACCAGACATCTGAGCAGTTTAACTTGAGTACAAGTTTTAGAGTTCTCAGAGAACTTCCTCGTGTAAGAGTAAGCTAACAATCAAACCGCTCTTGTACAAGTGTCTGATTATTCCATAATGATTCATGTTCTGCTGTTATCTATGATGCTAGAAGCCACCACTATTTCAGTGGGACAAACTGCAGGAGCTAAGTCCTAACTACAGTTCTAAAGTCCTAACTACAGTTCTGTGTGGTTAACTCACCAAGCATTAATTCCAGACACAGTTATCTGGAAACATCTAGTTAGCAATTCTCAAGCATTATTATATTCACTGATCTATTGAGTATTCTCTTCAGGACTGTTGCAAACTTTTTCTTAAAAGTTATTTACATAACTTCCTTATATTTAAATACGGAACTATGCAAAAGTGTCACTAGTTTTTCATTTCAAGCCCTCAGATGTTATAGAGAGATAATAACTATCTGTTACTCTTCAGAGAATGTAGTGTTTCAATCAATTTTGAAGTAGCCCTTCAGATCTGCCTGCCGGTCTAGCTTGCTCTTGATGTATTTATAGAATTTCTCCTGTTTGCTTAAAAAAATAAAAAGAGCAACAACTACCCACAAAAAGGACACCACACTTTTTCTAATTTCTACCTTTAAAAGGAAAAGATAACCAAGCAGATAAGCCCTTCAGAATTCCAACTAAAATCAATAAAATTACTGAGGCAAGACACATGCACTTTTGCCAAGCTGTGTTCTTATTTTGTATTCCAAACAGTATTGTTTAAACAAAATTTTCAATTATTTTCCATCTCTAAATAAATCAATGCATGTCCATATTTAATTGGGTCAAATTCCTTTCCCTTTTCATATGATACTGCCTTCTTCAGAAATACAAAATCCTTCCTTCAGAAGGATATTTTCAAACTGCTCTTTGGGGTATCATCAGGGTTATTTGTTTACTTTTCATGCATAATTAACTTTTTTGCTTTCTCTTTTACCCAAAATAAGCAATCCTTCCTATAAAGCAACTTCCTCTACATGTTTTAACAGTATCAACCACTAAACAGCAGCAGTTTTACAACTGCCTTCCTTTTAATAATTAGCTGAGATACTACAATTAATTTGGATCCCACCACAGCTAAGCATTTACCTCAATTGTTCAAGAACAGTTTTTTCTTTTAAATTGCTAAGTCTATCAGGGCTGGATGCACAGCCTATCTTCTTCAGGCTTTCCTCCAATGACCATAATACGCAGCTCTCAAAAATCTGACATCTGGGTTTCCCAAGACACAGAAAAGGAGGAATTGAGGGACATTAATGCACTCCATACTGATTACAATCTCTCAGGAAACAGTTACTCCAATTTCTCACTGCAATGGATTAAGCATGCACCCTCAGGATGTTTCTCTCAGAAAGAAATTAGAGTATCTTCCTCATGAACTTGGCCAGCAAAGCTGCATGGTATCAGACAAAAGACATTGGATCACTCCACTCTGCTTTAAAGATTTACGATAATAAATTGTAGGAGGCAGCAGAAGAAAACTGATTTCTGATGGAGGCACATACAGTGGTAGTTTTTCATAGGAATCACTCAGGTTGGCTTTATGCAAGGACCACTCAGTGCCCATTGATTATATGCTCATGAAGTATATAACTTGTTACTGACTAAAGGGTCTCAGTGGCAGAATTTATGAACAGGCTGGTGAAAGCATATGGCATGATTTTACTAGTTTTGACTGCTTGCAGAAACTGTTGACATCTTTCAGGAATAATTACAAATTATATAAAACTGTATATAGCAGTTTTACTTTAAGTATACACACACACACACAAGCATACATATATAACAGCATATAGATATAAGATAAGAGCAATGCATTACGGGAACTTTGTGTAGTCAGTATGCCATTACCTAGTGTAGTCATAACATTTTTTTTTACTAGACCACCTGATACTGCTGTACTAGACAGTAAGATTAACATGGCTAGTAAATATTTAAGCCTTTCTTAATGTAAGATGACCTAGAATATTTACATAAGAAAGAACCAGCAGATGCATGAATAACTTCAGTCAACCACTCAGTAATAATTTCAGAGGAAAGAAATTAAAGGACCATACCTTCTCGTATAATACATCTGAACACTATCATGCATAATTACATCCTAAGTTAACCCATTCGAGAAACAGTGGATAAATTAGACTTTCACCAGTCCTCCAGAGTCTGAAAACAAAGAAAAGCAAGTGCTCCAATTCAGAAGAACCATTCATCAAAATAAAGACCAGATAAAAGGAAACTGAATTGCTGATCATCTGAACCCCCAAAAGATAAATGTACTCATCTTTAGAAGATCTTTGATTAATTCTAGTGAGAATTTTGAAGCCATCTTTTGCTTGTTTCATCAGTGCATTCATTTTGAATTGCTTGTGAAGACACATACTGTTTTTAAAAAAAAAAAAAAATCACAAGTAGCTCATTAGGCCTACTCCGATTCTTTAGATGTTTACACGTAGCTGCACACTACTTGGACTTCAACAGTTAGTCCAGGTTTACTTCCCGAAGTATGCAACATGCACCTATAACATTTTTAATACATTTGAAATTTAGGATGCCAAAGGAAAAGTCTGCTCTGATGATGTGTTGTGATAGAATGTCCTTCACATTCATACAGAGTTCGTTTTAGGGTAATCTAGTCATTCTAGCCTCTTCCAAGAGGAAATCCAGGCACTGTTACCAAGATTCCTCCAAAGTCCACTGTAGACAGATAGCGTTGATACACACACCACGTGTAGCATGCACCACTGTAGACAGCCAATGCAACATGGAATCCTGGCAATCTCTGCAGTCCTTTCACCTTCAAACACCCTCACACACTTTTTCACAAAAAAAACAACACAAATCTCCCCAAAACCCCACAACCCACTCACAAAACAACACCTCAGAGCTACTCAAAACAAACCAACCCGCCCCCCACGAAAACCCATGCTTTTCCTGTGTCACAGGAATGTGAGTACACACCAATCTGCTTGGGGACTTTGTTCTTTCCTTAGAGTAGTCCACAGTGTAAACAGTAGTCTTTACAGCTACACAGAACACATTCTTTGTAAACTGAGAGTTACCAATCAGTCCTCAACCAAAAGTTATACATACTGACTATATGCAGTTGCTTAATTCTTCCAGATATAGGATAAAATAAATATATACAGTTTTCTCTATGGATAAGAAAATACCTGATTATAAGCCTATTTGCTACCTCTGCTTCCTGTTCTGCAACTGGTACTTGACATGATCAAGGTTGTCTCCTTTCCCCCCACCCCTCAATATACTCATATAGAGTATCCAAATAATGATAATGATACACTGTATATGATAGGATACTGACATATACTGCATAATTATCGGCTATATACATCTATTTTTGAGTTCACCATGATCGAACATTGTGTCACATCTAGACTTGCCAAAGATGAGTGTGAATTACTGAACAGCAAACAAAAGAATATTCCAAAATCAGCTCTGTTCAGCATTTTCTCTGTTTTGGAGAAAGGAGGCAATTTCCTCATTCCCTTTAGGCAGAAATATGGAAGGAACAAATAAGGCTGTTACTACAGTCTTGAATCCCAGAACAGCTGGTGTTGGAAGGGACCTCTGGAGATCATCTGGTCCAACCTTCTGTTGAAAGCAGGACCTTAGACTAGATTATCCAGGGTCCTATCAAGCTAGAGCCGAGTCTTGAATTTCATTTCCAGTAAAGGGGATCCACCAATTCTCTGGGCAACCTATTCCCAAGTTTGTTCTCATGGTCTTGCATCCAGACAGAATTTTCCCTGAAGCACCAGGTACCTGTCGCCTTGTCCTGTCACTGTGCATCGTCATGAGGAGAGCACCTCCACTTTCTTTGTAATCACCTTTTAGGTATTGGAAGACTGTGTCTAGCTCCCCTTTGCTGGGATCTAAGCCTCTTCTCTAGGCTGGACAAAAAAAATCCAGCAATACTTTCTTCAAATGTTGAGTTTTCAGCTCTGTTGAAACAGTGGCATGCTCCAGCTTTGTCTCGCTCTATACGCTTGAGACAGACCCACTAAATTTTCAGCTAATTCCCCCCCCGCAAAACCACTTTGAGAGTCACTGCAGCCAGTGGTATCTAGCAAGGTTTTCCTTCTCATCCTCAGTTTTCCTGATCTTCTAACATCACCAGCTCCATAAAGACAGAGTGCTCCTCTAGTACACCTGTATTAGCAAGTTACTGCACATTTTTAGTAAAGGTTTGTCTTGTCTTGAAGTCCTGCAGTATGCGCTCAAGCTCACCACTGATGCACAAAGTGAAATGTAGATATACTGTCCTAGAACCATAGAAGATAACAAGTGAAACTGCAGTCCTTTCTTCTTTTGCCTACAGCCTGTAATTTCCTTGACATCTGCTGAGCCGTAGACCTCTGTACTGAGTCGCATCCGAAGATGATATGTATGATGCTAGATGAGAGAAGTATTTGCAATATACCAATTTACAGAGGTAGTTTGAGTGGCTTGCATTCAAACAGTAAAATTATATGCACATACCAAAATCATTGCGGATTCTAGATAGAATAATAACTTAGAAATCCATTATGCTATTAGGATACTTGTACAAAGCAACAAAACAGGTTGAGGCTTAAGTACCATGTCGTAATCCTGATTTAACATATACCACCTTTTCAGAAAAAAATTTGCCCATGATTAGGAGAGCATGATTTCCAGTAACCTAACTTTATGTATTTTAAGTGCAAAATGCCAATTACATAACAGAAAATAATACTACGTGTTATTGATGATAACTATTAATATTATATATTATTATATTTAGGCACTTTAACAACAGACCTGCAACTGATATTGTAAAATAGTTTTTACATGCAATTGCAACAACAAACGTTCTTGCTCTATAGAGCCTCATGTCCTCAGTGTTATTTGCAACAAATACTGTCATACTATGTAAAAATGTATGTCAAAGATTAACATAATAACATAATGGTGGATTTTCCACAAGCACACACTCTGGCTATTCCAAAGTAGGTGCCTACAAACACATCAGAATTTCCTGTAACTGTAGGTCTGTTACATGGACTCTACCCTACAAGAGACTCGATGTTTTCCTCACACAACGTAACAGAATTTCATTTACATTCTCTGTTTATTAAATCTCACAATTAACCTGTGACAGAGGCAGAAGTCCCTTGGGACCACTTTTGAAATGCTCCTGAAAAAGGCTTCAAACTAAGTGAAGCAGGGAGCTTTGGGTAGTAACCAGTCTCATTAATATTCAGGACACTTTGTACTTGATCCTTTTATTGATTATAAGCAATAATCACTACATCTTCAGTTCTCACACATCATTTGTGAAACAGACATTAGCTTCTAGTAAACCGGCTGGCACACTTCTGGTGGTAACATTTTAAGGCTCTCTATGTTTCAGGATATTTTTTTTTCCCCACTTAACTAAACCCGTCTGCAAAGAGTAATGTTCATGTAAGAAAAGTGCATAATCTGAAACACTAAGAAGAAACCCTTTTCTAGACTTCCAAATCTGATTCTTTAAAGTTCTTATCCACTGTCCTTATGAATACTTACAATTCTGGTTATAGCATAGTGATGCCTCAAAAGCCTTCTTTAATACCTGCTCTCTACACAAATGCACGTCATCATTTTACTTCACACACATTCAGCTGTAGTAAGACAGATGAATTTTATGAAGACTATGCTCATTCATCTTAAAAGCACAGTTCAGCCTGTTATTGTTATAAAGAGAAATAAACAGTACTTAGCATTTTTGTCATGGCTTATGAGCTGAACCTCTTTCTTGTTTTTGTAATTAGACAAAATCATCTTTCTTTATATTTGAAGCTTAAGCACATACAAATGTCTAGATTTTTATACCACAAAGAAATGCAGCACAATTAGCATTCCAATCTTTTTGCCATACCACCACTCTCTTCAAATAACAAACACAAATAAGTTTTTAGTGAACTAAAAACTTCTGTAGTTTCAGGTTAAACAGTTGGATAAAGAATGAATCTAGGAGTTCTATGAATATTCATAAGAATATTAAATAAGGAAAAATTTACAGAAAAAGACAGCTGGCCATTTAATTTACTCCGTTCATCACTGGGACAATATTGACAACAACTATGTTGGCACCATGAGAAAAATCAGTACACACAGATGCAGAAAGCCAAGGAGCTTTTACAACTTAAAGACTTTTAAGACTAATAAAAGTATATTAGTGGTAACAGAGAAAATGATCATATTAAACTGGGTAAGATACTCTACTGTATGTGCCATGACTGAGGAAGAATTGACTGAAGATGTATGTTCACCCCCACATATACCTTTTTGAAATACCGAAGGGATTCATTACTCACTGTATTTTAGTAAGGGGGACACACATTAGCACCACGGAGTTTAGATTTACACTTTCTTTTCAATATGTTTTTTTAAAGTAATTGTGTTGATTACTTAGAGGCCTTTGATAGGACTGCCACCATACAGGCTCCCAAACACAATCTTAGTTTTCTTCCTTTTTATTAGCAGATTGCTAAACATTACCATTTGACAATAAAACAGTACAGAAATCTTTCCCTGATGTTTTGCCTAGTAAGTTATAGTTGTTTGATCTACATGGTTCTTTGAACCCTGGAATTCCATTCAAGTTCTCTGCCGAAGTTCTCTGCTAGCCAAAATTATAACTGTGACACTCTCTAACACATTAAATAAAAAAAGACTGTTTTTGTAAAGCATATAAGAATATTGTGATAATAGTAAGGTGGCTTATATACTTCAGTAAACTTATTTCTAAAGCTATTCATTCTTCATGTACAATAGTTGACATTCGCTAACAATGACTAAATGCCAGGTCTTTTATACCCAGTTCTGGCACTGAATGCCTGTATGTCTTATGACCTTAGCGACCAACAGCTTTAAAACTTTACTGAGTTGGAGACCTGGATTCTAGTTCCTGCTCATAGGACTGAATCTGTTTACCCAATAACTATGTAATGGAAAAAAAAGCAAAAACAATCTAGTGGCACACCCAAGACCTCCTCACATATTCACTGCATCTCAGAGTAACGCTCTTTGATTATTTCTACTTCTCTCTCAAAATTACTTGTTCCACAGTAATGAACTAACCTGCTGTTTCTGTAGGACACAGGAGTTATTAATTGAAGTCCCTTCAAAAGATGGCAGACAAGGACTGGTATTTCCACTGTCTGTGCAACTGCCCTAAGCACTAACAGATGCCTGCAATCACTATTACTGTCCTTTTAAAGAGAATAAGCTCCTCTCACTTAGGTGTTTACTCATAGAAAAAGAATGCCAGATTTCTGGCTCCTGAATGAAGAGATTCTTCCAATGTACAGCTCTGAGTCAGTCTTTCAAGCCCTGAAGAGATGTGAGATTTCAGACAAAACACTGTACACCTGGCATTTTCTGTTGACCAGCTCACTGCAGCCTCTCAATGAGCATGTAGTTCTCTGACCATACCTCAAAAGACAGACAGTTTTTCTGTGAAGCACAGAGAACTGAGGTGCTCTAACTAGGCAGACTAGATCATTCTGCTTAATTTCACTGAATTAAAAAGTGTGCCTGACCATACTTCATATATCCAGAAAAATCCAAACCATATACAGCAAAGGCAGCCAGTGACAAATATATATTTATTAGGAAAGGGCATTGTTTGCACGCTGGCTTCAGCACACTATCAGATAAGGAGAGCAAAGACAGACAGGAAGAAAAATATTTTGTAAATCAGTATTGAAAGTGACACTATCAAGGGATAAAGGGTACCTAGTAAACAAGACAAAGCCATTCAGATTGTAAAGCAGATTACATTAGCTTCCCAAACCAACACAGTAACACTTCTACCATTAATCCATAGAGTCAGTATCAGTGACAGACTGGGAGGACTATAGAGCCAGTCACTACCTGACTACAGTCTACAAGCTTTTTATGTGGATATTAAGAAACTGATTCACCACATTGCTGGATTTCAACCAAACAACTGGCCTACCTAAGAAAATTCCTCACAATAAAGCACCTTTATATGATAATTCAGCTATGAGATAAGATATATGTCTATTATATAAAGTGATTATTGACTATGAGAAGCTTTCAATTTAGTAGAAAATTACTTTGTGCAAGAGCTCTCCAGAGCCAGTGACAAAGGTTACATTTAGCTCTTTTAACACATAGTAAAATAGAATGAGGCTTCCACTGGCCTCCTGTATATCAAATCATCAAACAATGGAAAGAAAATTAAGTAATGATAAAACTCTTTCCATAGCTTTTCACATTCTGTCCAAAAGATAAATTAAAAAAAAAAAAAAGTGCACTGGAAATAAAATTAGTTGAATCTGAAATTCACTGACAGTATTACTTTTCTCACCAGCTACACGTGTACTTTAAAGCATGAAGATTTAATATTAGTGAAGAAGCAAAATTCACGGAAGTAATAAGAAATTAATACACTAATTTCTGCTAAGTTAACTGTAAAAATAAATCAGAAATAATTTTTTTTCAAATAAAAGTACAAAAAGAAGAGGTCCTTCACCAATTTAAAGACCATTGTGAATTATTTACTTGAAATTTTTGCCAACTTTATTACAGGAAATTAAAATATGGAGAATAAATGGGAAAATAAGACAATCAGATAATTGAATCTAAAAAACAGGTTTCAAGGTACTTATCCCCTTGCAACTATACAAAGGTTTTGAATTTAAATCCAAATTTGGCCAAGCGGCAGGAAACTATAGATAACGCTTCACAAAAAACAGGCAAGACTAAGGTGTCAAAGTCCTCTTCTAAGCATAGGGAATTCTTCAGCATTTAAAGAATAGACATGCTAACAAATGAGGAAATTCAGTTGAGCAACATTCACGTTTTACCAGTTATTCATGCATTTTAAGTGCTCACATAAATTTTATAATTCTTTGTAGTTGAAAAGAATGAAGGTATAACCCTTCAGTATTCAGTGGGTTATATTATGTACTTGGTACTGCACACCTTAGAACCACTTTTCAATGGAAAACTAGACTGTTACTGTTTTCCAAGTTGCTCTTTATATAAAGGGTCTTCAAGTAGGGAGTGATTTTCATTTTTTCTGATTTGCCAGCTAGTATTTTCAAAATGTTTGCATCATTTGTTTGCACATACAGAGCAGGTTATAATTTCTGCATGGACAAGATAACACTCAAAGCCAGAAATAAACATGAAGGAGCTCAAATTAAATTTATTCAAATGTGTTGTAAGAAATATTTTGCACTGGAAAGGAACCACATGATAATCTTAGTTTTATCAGCAAAACCATGGGTACTATCAAAAGAGGTAAGAATGAACTGATGTAAAAAACCCCAAGTATTAGCATCATGCCATTTTTTCCAAATACCTGATTTTTCAGACCTCTGAAAGTGATGTATTTTTAGATTGATATTGGAGCTACAGCTATGCATGCTCTCATTTACATGTTTTTAACTCTGGCTTGAACATGCATGAATATTTGCAAGATTGGGTCCTAGGATTTTTTTTTTTTTTTTAAGCCAGATTGATACTGACAAGTGATACAAAATAAACAAGTAGAATTGAAGAATGTCCATTCTGTAAACCACAACATAAAATTAGAAATAGCAAATTTTTGTTTCAAAAGCTTAGAGTGGTTTTTGTGTGAAAAAAAATGATGTATTGTGCAGTTGCTGATCTTTAAACTAATATAGTTGTTTCAACTGGGAGTTGAGTTTACAAAAAGATTACAGTTCACCAAAATTTACAGAAAAGTTTCACGCAAATTTGAACAAGAAAGCATTAAATCTCTAGCAATCTTCCACTTAAAGAACATCTTTTAAGTCTTTTATTTATTTACATTTGAATACTTTCAGAGAAAATGTGAAAAAGTAAAAGTTCACAACATTAAAATAACCAAGAAAAGTTACTGGTCCAGCAGAAAACTAAAACTTTAGCTCCCAGTCTGATGTAGGTTAGCATTCAGCATTTTCATAGTGGATTTCAGGTCCACTAAGTTAATAAAATATGTACATATAGATAACAACAATTTTTTAAAAAAAGACAAATGGGCTTTTTTGTTTTCCGGGTTTGTTTTGGTTTAATTAAGAAGTACCATTAGAAGAGAAGGATTACATATCAGGAGTTAATGTGGCTTTTCTTTTCACTAGAGATGGTTTCATGAAGAAAAGTCCTGAGAAAGAAACTGAAAAGTGCAAGGCATGTGATAATTATGTCAAATGTGAAGAAAAGGATGTTTTCAACACAGTTTTTCACCAGCAGGCATAGCCAGAGTACAAAGTACATGTGTTGCAAACATTGACAACCCTCAAATCATGTAAACCCTTAAGTTATCAGTGAGTTAAAAGTAGTTTCCCATAAGAAGCTACTTGTGTTTAGCCATTTTCACAGCAGTGACAACCATAAAATATTAAATATAGAGGACCTATCACTGTAATATTTACAATATGCAACATATTGGGTAGCGTTTGTCAGAGTTCTGAGGAACAGAGAGCGAGTTGCAGTAGCAAAATCACAGAAAGCAAAGTATGTACAATTTTCACTTTGCAGTGTCACACACTGTCCCTGTATTTTCTTGCAAAAATTATTATATTGGATAACAGACTGATTCTTGATTTCAAGGAACTGCAGGTATAATACAGTATATTATTTCTGCACATTACAGAGCATAACACCTTTGAACACTTAAAAGATAGTTAATGCAGAATTTAGCCAGACAGGTTTGGTATTGCTCTCTGAAAATGGCACAAAGTACTGTCTTCACTGAATGATGAAAGCTTTTTTGTTTTGTTTTGTTTTGTAAAAATGAAGTTTACGATAGTGGTTTGAATGCATAATTCCTGAAACTTCTTGCTTATGACACGCATTTTTCTCCTGATGAAGCAATATTTTTACTGTTGTTACTGAGGGCATTTAAACAAAAAATTTCCTACTGACATTTAAACTTCTGTTGTGGGTCCCCTCAGAGTCCAGACTCAGCAGGCTTTAAACACATAAAGACATTTATTCATCATCTTGGAGTACTGAAGGAGTGTTAGGGAAATGTAGGATAACTTCAGGAGTGTTTTTTGTTTTACTAGGGCTGAAATTACTGGCAGTTCAGTATGCAATATTATTTTCTACAGCTTACATTTTACTGTGTATGTTTTGTCACTGAAGATATTTTACAAACATGAGAGGCATTTCAAAAATGCTGTCATCTTATAAGTAAGGATATCTTCACTGCAGTGAAGAAATAGAAACAAGGCATTCACTGAAATGTAAATTGACATTAAACTTAGAAGTGGCCTCCCAAAAGTAAGACTGAGATGGATTACCATGACAGCGATGAAACAGAGCCTTATCCCTATGTACCCAGTGTACATCTTTTCCCTGGGTAAGTTGACAAGCTTTTCATGCAGCTAACACTTCTCTTTCACTGGCTTCAAACTGGCTTTCCAAAAAACTCCAAGCAGTATGCTTCTTGTGTTATTCTGAGCAAGTATGACCGCTGAGCACAACTCTTAAGCAGATCATAATTTGTGCCCTAATGGAGAAACAATTTTGGGCAACATATTGTATTTTTAATCTTAAAAATACTATCTAGTTACCGCATCTTTTCCTCATGCTTTCCTCTTTCTATAAGAAACGCAAGAAAGAAGGGCTGATACACAGATTTCACAATAGAGCTTTTTCCAGGCTTACAGGTTATTCACAAAAAGGATTGTCTGAGACTCAGATTTGGCTCCCAAAATATCAACTTAGGAGCATTTCTGTGGGGAGGCGAAGGGCAAAGAGACAGAGTCAGACAAAGAATCAGAGAAAAGGATAGCCACTCACAAAGCTCAGGATATAGCAGTCAGGGCTGACGACAGTGAATTCAATGACAAGTTGTAAATGCACATAACTACAATAATAGCAGAAGTACAGTCGCACCTGAGAAACAGATGAGACCAAAATAGAAGAGCAAGAGGGAAGACTTGCTGGGTGGGTGGAGAAAGTCATTGTAGTTGAGTAAACAAAAGCAGCAATAGAAAATTTCCTTAGCAAAGAATTATTTACAATAGAGAGCTGCACACTACTTATGCTATACCGAGAGTTATTAATACCTAAATAGCAAATAGATTCTTCAGTATGTGATCTGAGAGCCATGAAATTCCCCATAAGGAATAAGTGGTAGAATGGCACATGGATGAGTGAAAAAAAAGCAATAGAAAAATGAATAAGCTTGAAGTTTAACTACATTTTCTAAACTTCTAAATAGGAACAAATATTCTTACATGTTTTATTAGATGTGCTGCATATGCAAGTGCATACATCTTGACAAGAGAGTGGAATCTTATGTCGATTACAAGGATAAAACAGAATCTGTACTCATTAAATGCACGTGCCATCTAGCACAAGAGAGTCCTGTCCTGCTCTCTAACTAGGTCTCTAGCTGTTATGGCAGAACACAGAAGATTAAAGATAATAATGAAGCCATCACGAAACCTTCTGATTATGGAGTATAGATGATACCAAGCATGAGGCAGAAGCTCTACAAATCTTTCTTCTGGTGGCAAGGCTGGCTAAAGCAGATCCCACCTCCTCTCCCCTCCCAGGAGGGAATCCTACCCTTACTCTGCACCCTCATTTCCACCAGCAAAACTATTTGGGGGCATTGAGGTGATTCAATATGGTTAAAAATCTAGCTTTTTTTTTTACACCCCCTCCCCAAATTACTCAGTTTGGATTGGTTGTGTGTATAGTCCTCTAAATAATTCAACTGAGAAGGTTGTTAGAGAGTAGAAATGAATAGCCGAAGAGTTGGAATGATTTAACTTTTCCACCAAGAAAAATATATATGGAACCAAGGCTTCAAATGTCATGTACAGTTTTTGAAAATCAGCTGCAAATATTCAGTCAGAAAATGAAAATATTCTATGTGAAAGCTTTATAATGATGGGAAAAAAAGAGCTTCAGAGAAAATACCCATTTTCCTTTCTCTAATAAAGTTTCTCATTCACTGACTGAAGATAGTGACTCTCCCTGTGATTCTTTACCACTATGACAACTAGCAGCTGAACCAAAAATTGACAGAATCCTTCACAATATTACTCTACATGACACTAGCAGCAGTGTGAAATTGAGTGTGATCACAGCCCCAGTCAATTCTACTGGTTCAGGGAGTTTTCAGTTTAGGTCAATTTTATCTTCAGATCCTCATGCTCTTGAATCACAGAAGTAAAGAAAACAAAGAGAAGACAGTAGGATGAAAGTCTATAAAAAGGAAACAAGGGCAGAAAATTTTAGAAATTGCTCAAAGTTCTTCCTGTCCTCCCAGAACACGAATCCACACAGCACAAAGTAAACTCTGTGCATATAAAGAGTAGTTCTCCCCAACCTGGCTTAAACCCAAAGAATCCGTATACGGTTTGAGATTCAGACACTCACTCCATGTCCTCTACAGCACATCACAAGCTCTTCAAGTGGCAAACTTCATACCCAGCTTACTACTTCTTACTCAAAAAAAAGTAGGCTCTTTTTTCATTAAAAAAAAAAAAAAAAAATTTTTCCCCCTTGTTGACTAATGTCTTTGTCCCAAGAACTTCTGACAAGGTAGTATTTTAAAGCCTTCTTTAGCTGTTCTCCCCATCACTCCTCCTTTTTCTTCTTTATGTTAAATTCAATCCTCACTCCTTCAGTTCCTACTAAAGAATAACTACTTGTCATCCCCCTTGATTGCTGTAACAGCTGTTGCTAGTTTGCCAATCAGTCCCATGCAATCTCCTCTCATTCTCTTTGTGTAGTTTCTTCCCCAATTTTTGCATGAGAAATCAAAGAGCATATCTGAGTGAATACTCACTAAGTTACAAGTATTCACTAGTGAGTATAAGGAAGGGTGGTAAAACCTAACCCTTATTCTACCTGTGCCTCAGTGTTGATAATCCTAGCTATCGCTGAAGTAAGCCCTAGCTAGTCAATCTTTATTTAAAAAAAAATAAAAAATCTTCATGCTACAGCACTTTACAACAATCTACAATTCCTTTTCCCAGGGACACATAAGCCACAATAAATCTTTTGCAAAGTGAAGTAAAATTAATTAGTCTTGCAGTTGCAAATGAACATATTTTACTTCCTGCTGCAATGGACTAGGAATACATGTGCAGTTTAGTCTGAAAGGCAGCTAAAAATCCAATTAAATTAACAGTAGCTTTTAAGTGAATGGACAGTATCTTCTTACCCACAGTATCTAATTCACAGGCTATCCTCTGCCCACACCCTAAATTAGCAGCAGATTTGCTGAAATACAAAAAAAGGACAAAACTATATTAACTACCACCTCTTCTCTCCAAAGCTTGATTTCCCCTTAGACCATCAGCTAGTCCATTTTGATTCTCATCCCTGTATTTTATCCCCTTCACTGTAGCAAATAGTTAGAAATATTTAAAAATTACCTTGACAAGACTTGTATGTTCCTGAATGTGGTCTTTTATTTCAGTATAACATAAAATTAGGTTTAGTAATCTCTTCTGTCCAATGACAAGTTATACCCCAATGATTTACAGGGGTTAGCATGTAAGTGAAACTGTACTATATACAGTTGCTGAGGCATGACTCAGTGCCAGTCAGAGATTCACCAAAATGAAAATTAAAGTTGTTAGTTTCCAAAAAGAGAAGTATTAAACAGATTTTGCTTCTGATAAAAGATTACACTTCGTATCTCTTGTTGTATC
This sequence comes from Platalea leucorodia, assembly GCF_965183815.1. Taxonomy (NCBI): domain Eukaryota; kingdom Metazoa; phylum Chordata; class Aves; order Pelecaniformes; family Threskiornithidae; genus Platalea; species Platalea leucorodia. Next base: position 48,485,958 of record NC_138828.1, on the reverse strand, counting down.
AAGTTGTAGCCCTAAAAACACGAGCAGGACTCGCCATCAGATTAAACATGTATGTAGTGTCTGCAGGAACAGGGCCTAAATGGGTTTTATCAGTCATAACGTTAGATGGTTGTCACTGCATAAATCAGTGCAATTTCAGATAATTTTGTTAACAGTTCAAATGCTTTCATCTGAAATCGTACATATAATGGTCAGTCTGCCATAAAGTGGAATTAGCTGCCACGATAATGTCTCTCAGAGCTGAGCTGGAGGTGTTTCAGTCCAGACTTCAACAAGCTTCACTCCTGCTGTGACCTAGGGGCACTGCCCACTGTCAATTAGCACATGCTTCATCCTTCTTTCTTCCTCACCCCACTTGCTCTGGAAGTGATAAATACGAGCTCAGTCCTTGCTGGCTGGCTGCCTTCCCCCGATTGTGCCCTGCTCCCTGCCTTTGGAAATGGCTGATGTTCTTTTGAACATCATTATGGCTACATCTCAATGTTACCCTGTCCAAAGGGAGAAGACATTTACAATAAAAAGGTAGAGATCAGTGTGGGAACCGTACTTCAGCCAGCATGATTCATCGCATATCTCGTCAGAGATTAGATCAATGTGATTTTTAACACTACTTTAAAGACAGAACGATTCCTGAATAAACAGAAGAACTGTCAATGCATAGGTGTCTATCAGAAGGGAAGAGTAACTTGACCACTTCCCTTTTTATGTTCAAAATGCTTCTACTCTAAATATTCCAAGATCATGCACAGCGGGATGTGTAGCGAGTCTGCCCGCTACAGTTCTGCACTGTCAAACAGTCATGATGGCATATCCTGGAATACAGCTAACCTTTCTTGCTTTCTCTTCCCCTTGGAGCAAGTAAAAGCTTCAGCTAGCAGAAGTCTTGGGTATTGGTGCAGACAAGGACTGGAGTGGAGAACTACCATGTGTGTGACTCTACAGATTTCTGTAAAGCGGCCCTTCATTCAGCTAATGAAGGGAAAGCGATGCTGCTCTCATTAGACTGCTACAATAGAAACATGATGAACAGATTTCTCTAGGGGGGATTATTTAAGGCTTTTGCAGAAACACTTCCTATTGAACAATGCTGAAATATGCTTGTTTTCTGAAAGTGTGTCTGCTTAGCCACGGAACTTACATTCAACAGGAGACCATTATGCTGTCATAACATTCCATTCCACTTACATTACCTCTTAATTAACACTGGAACATTTAGCAGCTCTTAGAAGAGTCATTCTCAAGAGTTCTAGATTTCAGCGGAGCTCACAGGCAGACTGCCTTTAGGTACTGTACTACAATAGTTTAAGATTAGAGATTCAATTTGAATTAACAAAACTAATACCATCTTTGACTCATTCATGCTTCTGGAGGAAAAGCATTTACAAATACCCTATGCTGATCTTTCTACGTGCTATAGTTAAAACACTTCCCATGCTTTAAAAGAATCTTTGCAAACTCTTTCTTACCTTATAATAGAGGTACTGTTTGGGGTACAAGGTACTAGCTAAATTAAATCTTTAAAGCAATTTGTAAAGCAGATAAGATTATGTCTCTTGATAAAGTTATTAAATAGAAGACTGGTTTTCAGACAAAAAGCATATATAGGGACATATTTAGATATGTACCAGTGCATGTATGTGTGCTATACCAAGATCAGTCTTCTTTCTTTGACAAAATGTTAGTCATCAGAAAAACCCTAGCCTTAGAGTATCCATCATTAAATTGCTAAATTCATAGTCCAGAAGTACCAGGTCCACATGTAAAACTTAGTTTCTTTATGGACCTGAATGAAAGAATGCAATTTCAGAAGTACGAACGTATTCATAACATAACAGAGCTGCAAGTCAAGTCTTGTATGAAACTATCTTTATTGCACAAATAAAAGTGTAATTTAATGCTTTAGTCGTTCGGATAATTTGCAGACCATGACTCTGCTAAGCCTATAGAATTTATTAGTTTATAACTTCAATCGCTGTCTGTAATACAGTAAAAAGCTATTATAACGTTAAAAAAAAGTCAACATCTATGAAGCCAGCATATTTTTTTAAAAAACAAGTATTGGCTTCCAGAAGTCTCATTCCGGTATCTAGCACAGATAATAATTGTTATTTTGTTAGCTACACTAGAAATATTCTCAGATACTGAATTTCATAGCCTGTTCACTTCAATGCATTAACAAACATTTTGCATCTCTGTTTCTTAAATATTTGTTTTACCTGGAATGATTTGTAATGTATGCTGTAGCTTCAAAGTCAACCATAGGGTATTCTACTGTTATGACAGAGGCATGTGCCCAAAAGCTGACATTCCCTCATTTAACAAGCAATATGAATATGGTAATTACAGCATTTAAGAACTTCAACCCTCCCACCCCACCCCCAATATTAAAAGGACATTTTCCAAGATCAAAGTTTTGGTGTTTATCCATATTGAGCTGTGAGTTTAGTAAATACAACATTTTTAGATATACTACGTGTAAAACGTTGGTATGTGTCTTTTGGAAGTGTCAGAAGAGCAGAAAGGTAACTTCAACCTACCAAGGACATTAAGTTTACCATTAGTATTGCCAATGTTAGGATGAAAGAGAGACTTCAGATGGTACAGTCTGGAAGCAATACAGAAGAATATGCTTAATAACACTGGAGAATCTTCTTGTATAGATTTACCAAAAAAGAGTTGGGAAAAATCAGGGGAAAAAATATGTAGATGTTATAGAAGAAAGGTACCTGTGTTTCGTTGGGAGGATTTTTCAAGCAGAGTTCATTTTCTTCTAAAAATTGCTGATATGATTTTAATAAAATATACGGCAAATACATAAAGATAACTCCCCAAAACAGCTTTATACAATCCAGTATGTCATGGAAAGCCTTTTTTAATAATCCTGCTATTTTAGGGTTGTTTTTTTTTCCCTCAAAGAAAACCCTCTTCGGCATTTCCTCACCCTCCGTGTTTTATCAAAGACACTCAACAAATCCAGATGTCAAGACATCAGTGTTTTGTAAATCTTTGATAACACATTCAGCTATCTGTTTATCAGCTGTGTGGGAAGTCATACTTTTGTTTTGGAGGAAATCCAGTCTTAACATTAAACCCCCTCTTCATTCAAGCTACCATTTTTACAAGAACTGAGGAAAAAACTAAAGGTCCATTATTCTGATTTTTAGAAACCCTCCTTTGGGAAAGCATAGAATGGAATTCAGGTTCAGAAGTCAGCAGCAATGCTCATAAGAAATATTTGAATACTTTGGCATACAAGAATAAAGAAAGTGTTTGAGAAATGTATCTATAATAGTGAAAAGAGCAAGGATGGGATACAACACAAAAAGATTCCTAAGTGACAACTGTAGCATCCGACACAAGAAGAAAATAGACTAGTTTTACAATTGTGAATGTAACTTTTGTGAAGCTCAGTATTTCCACTGACTTGGGAGACACAGACTCTGAGCCCTTTCAGTATTTAGACCAGCGTTTCAGGAGTTTATTTATTTCTGTATTTTTTTTACCTCAGACAAAGACAAATCTGTGTTGATGACAAAACTTAAGACTGACTGAATAAAGCATAGGTATATAAGAGCCCATTTACAATTTTAATTATGTGTCATTCTCTACAGCAGTTCTTAAAATAGAATAACCTATTTAATTTGTTAAATTTAATCTCTTATTTAATTCCATTTCTGGCATTTTCCTTAAGTATATGTCTTTGATGAGGACAGCGGAAAACATTTTCTCTGTGAAAAAAAAAAAATACAGCAAGCATAAGATTACATTGTGTTGCTTCTTGTTATGCCAACTTTATTACACATTACCCTGAGAAAACTTCTAAAACAAAACGCAACAAGTTTATGCAGTTACTCTGTGAGTTTCTCATAGAACATGAAATTTCAAGTTATGTAAGAAATATGAGCGATGTGGAGAACAAAGTTTAGAAAACAAAGTTTAACTGTGCAGAGGTTGACTTATTTATCACTTTGTTATTGAAATAGTGTTTAAACTGGTATGTTATTACTACAAAAAAAAAAAAAATACTACCTTAGCTGTTTAGTTTTTAAAGGATGACAAGAGGAGTGTTGTTGCACCATTCCTGATCCAGTCTTCGCAATATTAAACAGTAACTATTTCCAATCAGCGTAAGGGGCATAAAGTCACATAAAACTCAAGTAGTACGTGACATAAAACTCAAGTTCAATTATCAAACCAGTCAAATGATGAAGGAAGATTTCACTGGACAATATGTAAAACATTGCCTCCCCTTCAATTTGGCTTCACACAAATTTCTAAGGTGTTATATTATGCTATATTTACCTATCCAAGGAAATATGATGAACATCCAGCCTTCTCTTAGTCGATGCTCTAGAACGGTGCAAAGTCTGTCCCCATGCTGCTGGCCAAGCTAACAACTTAATTACCACAGCCCTTTCAGAAGTGTTAGCATCACTGCAATATAATTATTAAATATTCTAACACCCTATTCGGCTCCTTGGAAGAGTGGAGCTTACTATTTTAAGAAAGCCTGCCTATTTAAATGTCATTAACTATCCAATTAGTACAGTCTGCTCTTTGCGAGCTGCGGAGTACTGGGATAATCTTTTAATTGTTAACCGCTATTGAATAATTTTAGCAATTACGCTTTTATACATTCTGTGATAATTAAGACAGACTACCCCTAGAATCTCATCTTTTTTCCAGTACATAGTGACGACCAGAAAGGCAGTCACTGGTAGAAAGATGCGTGCGTGGCCCGGGGTAAGGCTACCGCCGGAGCACGCCCTCTCCACCTGCCGCCTGCAGCCCAGGGGAAGGCGCGCCGCCGCCAGCCGCCCGGCGCAGCCCCGCTCACCGCCCGCCGCATCCAACTTAAGGACCCGTTCCGGCCGCGGCGGTGCGGGCTCGGGGACACCGGGCCGCTCCGCTCCGCTCCGCACCGCAGCCCGCGGGGCTCCGCTTCCCACGCTGCTTAAGCCGAGACAAATCGCTGCCGCCGCCGCCGCCGCTCCCCACGGCTCCACCTGCCGGGCGCCCGCGCCCCGCGCAGCGCCGCGCAGCCCCCTCCCTCGGCGGGGGCGCCCCCGCAGCGGGGAGGGCAGAGCCGCCCCGCGCCCCAACGCGCATCTTCCGCGCAGCCGGGGTGAAAACACCCCAGCCACCCCTCCCGCGGATCGGCAAGTTTCTCCCCTTCCTGGGAGGAGGCGTGCCTCCGAGGGTTGCTTCTGGGCACTCGCAAGCAGCCGCGCGGCACGCACAGGCTGCCAGCGAGGCACGTCCTCGGAGGTGCTGGAAACAAAGCGAAATTACCTAAAGGCGCAGAGGTCCGCTCGGGGACGGCGGGAGCCCCACGCCGGCGGGCGAGGCGCCCCTCTCCCTCCCGCCCCCTCTCCCTCCCTCGGCAGGACGGTGCCTGTTGCACGGGCCCCGCGGGCTCCCTCCGGGGCAGAAAAAAACTTCGCGCTGCTTCCGCGCCCGCGCCGCGAACGGGGGCGGGGGGCGCGGGGCTCCGGGCGGCAGCCCCGGGCGCGGGAGGGGCGCGGGGCTCGGGCGAGCCCCCTCTCCCGACCAGGGCTGACCTGCGCGCTGCAGAGCCGGACATCCCCCCCCCCGCGCCCGGCTTCCCTCTGCGCAAAACCAGTTCACCCGGAGCACTCGCCCTCCTGCAAAAGGCAAGGCGGGGGGTGCGGGAGCCAACAGGAGGCAAAGTTTGATAAATGAGCAGCTCCTGCAGTGACAGATAACTACGGAGCGGAGGCTCCCGCCGCGCCGTGCTGGGCAGAAGTGCGGAAAAGAGGCACTCACCTGTCCGTTGCCCCTCCGGCAGCCGCGGAGGGGAAGGCGGGCAGGCGAGAGACGCAGCCCCGCGCTCCTCTCCCGTCCTTCGGCCCCGGCGGCAGGCAGGATGCCGGGCAGAGGGCCCGCAGCGCGGCGGGGCCGCCCCGGGCCGGGCAGGCACCCCGTCAGCGGAGCAGGTGAAGTGGGGCGGTCGCCGCCGGCGGAAAGCAACACGTTTGGCTCTGAACTTTGCAGCTCCAGTCACAAACAAACAAATACAGCCCAGGAAGGACCTCTCCCATCCGATCCCAGCCTGCTCGGCAGCCGCTGCCTCTCTTATTGGTGCGGAGGTTATTTATTTATTTATTTGATTTCTCCCCCTCCCTCCCCCTCCACACACGCACCCCCCCTTCCCTTCTCGTTCGCGTTCCCTTCCCTCCCCCCTCCCCGGCCTTCCCTCCCCTCCCGCACGCCGCCCAGCCGGCCCCGCTCCCTCCGCGCCGCGCAGCGTGGCCGCGGCTGCTCTGCGGCCGGCGGCAGCGCCCGCTGCCCGGGTGCCGGGCGAGGGGCGGGCGCGCCGCGGGGAGGCGGGAGCGGAGGCGGGCGGGAGCGGGGCAGCCGCCGCGCCGCTGCTAAGCGAGAGCGGGGAGCGGGCGGGAGGTGCCCCCGGACGCCCCGTCCCCCGCACCGGGGCGCGGGGGCGGGAGGGTGATCCCCGCCTTGCCCCTGGCCGCCGCAGGGACGGGGCAGCCGGGCGGGAGGGTGCTTGGTGACCGCAGCCGGGCAGGAGGGTGGCCGGCGCGTACCGGGCGGCTGCTGCGGGGAGCCCCGGGGGCCCCGCGGCGGCGTTATGCGGCCCCCGCCCGTGGAGAGCCCTGGCGGCCGCGGTGCGGCGGGAGCGGGCTTCGCCGCCGTGCGGCAGCGGCGGCGCCGGGGACGTGGGCCCGGCAGCCCCGGGCGGGCGCGGGTGTGCCGGCCCAGGAGGGTATGCCTCTCTCGCCGTGTGCGCATACGGGCGCGCTCGTGTGTATGTAAGTGCCTCTGTGTGTTTACGTACGTGTGTCTCCGGTAACGTTGCACGAAGCTTGTTCTCAAGGAGACTCCCGGCTCGCTAGCCGCAGTGTACTTTGTGTGCATCGCTTTTACGTTTTGCTGTAGCTTCTGCGTGACCAGCGCAGAGCAAGCTTTATTTCACCTCTGTCTTATCGGCTGCTGAACCTTTGTGTGCTGGGTTTATTGCCCTTTTCCTCCCCCGTCCCCCAAATCCACATGCAACTCGAGCAACACAGTAGGTCTCACCTGTCCATTCCTTAGGGCCAGGTACACCACTGCGCTTATCGCAAGGAAGGGGAACATAAGTTAAAAGCTGCGGAGGTGAGACTGCATGAAGGATTCCCTTCACTGCTCCTGCGGTATCGGTCTTAGCTCAGCTTCTGATTGCAGCTGTCAGTGGAAAAAAACGTTTCTGTCCCACAGTGGCTGTTTTTATCCCGCTGTACACACACGTGACAGGCAGAATATTGACATTCTTGTCTTCTCTCCCGTCCCTCCCCCTTTAAAAATTAGGGTTCAAATTAGATGTCCCAGCGGTAGAAGACAGAAGTGTAAAATCTGCGAAGTTGGTACAAACTCTTCCAGGTAGTCTGGTGGGGGGGTTCGGGGTGTTACTTGTTTGGTTGGTTTTTCCTGGGTAAAATTCCCACCCTTTTTCTCTGGCAGTAAATAGACATTCTGGATGTTCTTTTTCACTTCCAGGGAAAAAAAATACTTACTACCATAAATAAACAAGGAAATCACAAATGTGCTTAGAGAATAAACAGTTATTCAACAATATTACTAGGCAATAAAGCATAAATTATATCCTTATTTCTCTTCAGGTGACAAGACGTAGAGATGTAAAGATTGCTTTTATCCTAAGTCGGTCAATGAATTTATGTAGATTTGTCATTTCAAACAGACGGTACAAATCTTTCTTTGTGCAGCAACTCTGTAATTCTACCTTTGTCAACTGAAGACAATAAACTAGAAAGATTAATGTACATTTTGTCTGCAGTAGTAAATCCTATTGTCAAACGGGGAGAACTTTTTATTCAAAGAATTGGATCAATAGTTGACTTTGTTTTGAAGCATTTATTTAAGAAGCTACTTAAAAAGAATGAAGTTCATGCTTTTAACATCCTTAAAGAAATCTCTTAAAGGCAATTATTCTATTTGCCAATCTAGCAGTCACTGCCATGTAGCAACAAAAAGCATGAAAGCTAGATGTGGAAATCCCTTTGGGTTCAGGCAGTGCTTTTGCAATGGAAGAAGAACAGTAGGAAATTAAAAAGCGAAATGCACTTAAAAAAAAAAAAAAAAAACTATTTGAATGTTTTAAACAGCTTGCTTTGAATAGGTGAAGTTTCATCTCTAACCAGTAAGCTTCAAGGTCAATGAAATGCAAATGACAGATGCGTTCCATGCCTGAAAGAATGCCACCAACTTGAGGTAACATTTAGTGAGCAATATTTAAAAAGTTGACTGTCTGACTGTTATTTTAATCCGTAAACTCCCAGTGTTCAGTTAGTATTTGTTCAGAAGAGCACAGAGTGTCTTTCACTGGAATAAAATACTATATTTTCAAAGTATGGGAGGTTAATGAAGATACTACTTTACTAATGATGCGCCTATAACAACACTTGTCAAAGTCAGTGAAAAGACCCTCAGTGATTTCAGTTAAATTTAGTTTGGCACTTATACTGTAATACACTATTTGAAATTTCAACTGTTTCACAGATCTTAAAAAACAATTTATCTATGAGTAAACTGAGACTCTCTTGGTTTTATATGGATTCTAAGAAAAGGAAGCACTATCTAAAACCAGCAAAGCCCCTAACAAGACTGATGATATACTAACATATTATATCTGCTTCTATCACAATGAATTCCTTAGGTAGGTGCATCCACCTCAACAGGACTTTGACTTGACCAAGTCAAGTTAGTAATGAATTTAGTGGCTACTTAATATACTGGCTGTTCACCTGAGTTATGCAAGCAGAATATTATTCTGTGTTCTGGAGTCATAGCTGAGAAATATACAAGAAGGCTAGGAATAAGTAGCCAAAATTAAGAAAACCAGGAGGAAAAAAGGCATAAAAATAGAAAGGAAAAAGAAGGAGAAAGCAAAGCTATGTTTTCTAAAATTTCGTCTTGTGTTATTTACTTGCCTTCATTTTGGCTTCTTTCATCAGTTAAATCCCTATGATCTTACACTTGGCATTTTGGTGTTTTAAAGTGTTTCAAATCGAGATTGCTAAATAAAAAAAATGCAGCCCCCGCTGCCACCCACCAACACTGATACAACCTTAAAAGTAGTTTTCTTTATTCTAATATAATGGCCTGTTTTCTGTCTGGACTCTTAAAATCCTCCTTCTAAGGGCTTAAAGAGCTGCTAATATTACATGTAGCTGCTGATAACACATCCTGTGCAGTATGTTGTACTTCAGAAAGGCGTCTAATGATCTCAGCAGAAAATTAATGTATGTGTTAATACTTTCATATATTCAAATCGGTCAAATCTGAGCAAGTTCTCTTTAAATATCAAGACAGGCAGCTCATCAGTAAGAACTTTCTCCAAAACAAACACTGTTTTCTACTCCCAGCCATTTTATCTGTGCAGTAGGCTTTTTACAAAAAAGATGGATTTTTCTTCCACAGCTGAACAGGCAAGTTTCCACTCCTTTTTCAATTTCTTTTCAGGTAGCTGAAATGCTTTTGATCACAATTTATAAATATGTCAGGGAAAGCTGTGAGTAAACTAGCAAGAATCTATTGGACAGTTTGAGTTTTAAAATTGTGTCAAAAATCATATGCTGGCCTATGTTATAAAGAATCAAGATTCTACACGAGTGCGTGTTAAATTTATGGGTGGATAACATTTAATATATTATGAAATCTTACCTAATTATTACAGTCTTATAAAGATTTAATGAAGGTTTTTCAGCTAGGCAGGATTTGGAGTATTTTACTACTGTGAGCATTTCGAAGGCAAGGAAAGGTAGGAATTCTTTCTTTTTCAGACCAAATAAGCAAAGCGTTGCATTTACCTTAGCCTGTCCAAGGGCTACCAGAGAATTCAGTCTTTGGCCTGTTCTCCAGTTTCTGTAAACAAAGATGAATATGTATAACTGATTAGGAGAAGTGTGCTAATGTTGCATATTTTAAAAGAAATGCATGTCAATAAACAGATCTGGAAGAGGGAAAAAACGTCATAAAGACTGGACAAGAGAAAGAAAATCTGTGGCCTTTTAAGAAAATGTTGATACTGTCAGGCTACTGTGTTGGAGGAAGATGATTTGCTTCCCTGTAAATTAAGGCTTTAAGTTGATGTGATATGAATACACTTGCATAATAAGTTCTGGGGCTGACCACTGCTTACTTTTCCTGTTTGGTTAGGGGAAAATGATTTATTCTAAGGAAACATACAACCACAGGTGAGATCAATGGCTTCTAGACAAAAGAGAGTTGCCTTTGGTAGTGGGAGTTGTTTACAGTCCATTTCTGTTCGGGTAACTGGGAAGGTCTGCATCTTCTGACCTCATCACAGTCTACAGCTTCCTCAAGGGGGCAGCGGAGGGGGAGATGCTGATCTCCTCTCCCTGGTGGCCAGCAATAGGACACGAGGAAATGGAATGAAGCTGCGGCAGGGGAAGTTCAGGTTGGACATTAGGAAAAGGTTCTTCACTGAGAGTCGGTCGGTCACTGGAACAGGCTCCCCAGGGAAGTGGTCACGGCACCAAGCCTGTCAGAGTTCAAGGAGCGCCTGGATGACGCTCTTAGTCATACGGTTTAGTTTTAGGTAGTCCTGCAAGGAGCAGGGAGTTGCACTTGATGATCCTTATGGGTCCCTTCCAACTTGAGGTATTCTATGATTCTACTCTTTGAAAGATAGGGGTGTCACAGCAGCTGTTATTATTGTAACTCTAAAACATTCACATGCAGCCCCGTGTCGCCTGTGTCCCTCAGCAGCCAGGAAGAGCTTCTTCATCTGCATCAGATCCATTGGTAAATTTTTGTGTATGTCATAAAGGGAGCTGAAAAGAGTACTTTTTTTGTATATTTTGAGGATGCTTGAATACCATTCACTGCAGCAATACGTGTAATTGTCATGATTCTCTGGAATTTGTCCAGAGAATAGCCCTGCTCGAGTCAGAGCTGTAGAGCTGAACGAAAAATCTTCCGGAGTGATGTGTGTATGAGCATGTTGATGGGTGGCCTACTGCTGCAAAACATGTCTGAAATGCTGAAGTTGAAACTGATGTGAGCTGGATTAGAAATGTTCTGCTGATCCTGAGCAGTGTGCTTTTTCTGATTTGGCGTGAATCCATGATTATAATCCTCTCCGTAATAGAACATCTTGTTTTTTCCTCTTTTTTTCCTTCTTTTTTTTTTCTGTTGTTTTTTTTTTTTCTGGTTTTTTTTTTCTGTTTTTTTTTCTTTTTTTTTTTTTTGGAGACACATTTTAGTGGGAATCAAGTGTATTTGTGTCATGTCTTGCCTCTGAGTGGGCAGCCATGCATAATGGGCAGATATTTATACTGTGTCTTGCCAGTTGAGCCTTTTCCACCACACATTGTCTTTTAAAAACATTTGGTACCATAAATGTTCAGAATAACCATATCTTCTCCTAGTGGTATTTTTTATTCAGCACTCAGGTATTTCCTGCTGGCCATGTAAATATTCACATAAAGGTATACACCCTATTAAGCAAGACACAAAAACCATCTTGCACCTGGAAAGATTACTTGATATAAAGGTCTACGAGAAGATGAAGATAACCTTTCTAATTCCCTGGAACAGAGAAATAACCAAAAGTGAAAGACATTTGCTATAATTTCCAGGTTAGTCGGTACAATACAATAGGACATGGTGAATGCTGACAGTTTAACTGCGCTTAAATGTTCTTAGGAAGAAGAATACAGTGAAAAAAAAATAGACAACATCTTTGACTGGAGCTCTGTTTTGAGCCATGTAGTGCCAGATGTTGGGAGAGGTTTCAAGGAAATCATCACTATGTGCTTGTCTACACTTAGACATCACCTTATGTGGCAAACAGCTTTTTGACAAGGAGGGGTATTGGGTGAGAGGCGTCTTTGATTTCGTCCAGTCTGGCTCCTCTTACATGGTTTTGGAACCTCTTCCAGCTCATACTGGAATAAATTATGCTATTTCATTGTAATGGTCCTATTGAGTGTTTTATAATAATATACACACTTCAGAAAAAAAAAAAAAAAACCCAACCAAACCACTTTTAGAAAAAGTTAGCTTCAAGGCTTCACAGGATCATGAACTTATGAAATCAAGAAGTTGCAGTGGAAACTGTCACTGTACTAGTAAGAACTGATGTTAACAAGCAAAATTTAAAGACGAAAGCTCATATATAATAGAGATGTCTGGAATAGATATCTGAACAAATTAACTGAAAGACAGCTTAACTTAAAATTACTTGTCTGAAGTAATACATTTCACAACTGGAATTTTGATATAGTAATAGATATTTGACATTTATAGGTGGAAAAGAAAATGTGTCGTTTTCTACCACTTTTCAAAAAGATAATTTTCATTTTAGTTTATTTTGGTTTGCCTTCTGAAATTATTGTACCTATTGGCTTCGTGTCAAGGAATTAAACCACTTGTTACACTTTTTTACATTCAGCACTCTTGATCTGAAACTAATACGTTTCGCAGATTTGTGGTCTGTATTGCTCCAGTGTGCGCAGCCAAATAGCTGCTAAAATGAACTGTTTGCAGAATTATATATATACACATTGCCCATGTATATAGTGAAGTTTTAAAAAACTGGATTGCCACAGAGAGGAACTACATTCTGAAATGTTCATAATGTTGATATTTAAAACCACTTTGTTTTTCAATTCCTTGTAATCCCTTCTCTGCTCTTAGACTTCCTAGTCTGCAAACATTTATGCACATGCTCAATTTTTTTACCTGAAATTTGATATTTAGACAATTCATTTGTAGCTATGGGGAAAAGATGGTTAGAATATTTACCCTTCTAAACCTAAAAGATTTTTTTTTTTTTTAAATTCCCTCCTTTCCTTCCTAAGAAAAATGGAATTGCTATTTGGGAATTCAATTTAGGAGGTGTATAGCTAGATACTCTATACGCACTCATTCCACTTTGGACTTTATTGGGCTAGATAAAGATTAATTAATCATTGTAATGGAATTTTACAGTTGCCTAGGGACCAGTGGTTTAAGTTGAGCTTACTTACTGTTGGTAAACAGAGGAAGGTCCTTAGCAATAATGTGGAGAACTGATACCTCAAAGAGGCTAATTTCTCAAAGTTAAACGTGTTCTGAATGACATTCTTTGGAGATAAAAGTGTAAGTAGATGTGAGATTGTGAATGAAAGGTAAAATAAAGAAGAGGAAGCTTAGTAGCTAGCCAAATAGCCACTGTACCATGATTGAGAAAAGCAACTTCTAAAAACGCAACTTTGGTGATGATATGAGGACACCAGTAGAAAAAATAGTGTATATAATATCACAGTGTAAAAAGGGGGAAGGCAAGTATAATTTGATATGAACTAGATGCTATGAAGTATAGTGGAAGTGAGACCAATCCTTGGCTTAGCTAAGGACAATGGAATATATATTACATTTTATTAGGGGGAAAAAGGAATATCTCCTTATAGATATATAAATGGCACCATGAAAAGTTTAAGAAAATCAAATTGCTAGTAATGACAGAAAAAAAGAAAGTATTCAATATCTATTTCTTTTCTGTTTCTGGAAAGAAGGAGGAGAGTGCACTCGTATTCCATAATGATGGTGAAGTATTTTCCAAGCAATTAGTTTCTAAGGAAAGCATTAAGCAGTATTTTTATGATGAATATTTGAAAGCAGCTGATTCAGATGAACTGAATTCAGAAGTAGATATATACTGTATTCATTTTAGAGGAATGTTGGAATGGTCTAGAAACTCCTGGAAACAGCGGATGTAATACTAAAGCTTGAAAAAAAATAAAATAGAAACCCAAGCATCGTGACCTATGTTGTAAAAGAGAAGCTAATAAAATGGTGAGGTGGGTTTCTATACATAATAGTTCAAAAGCTTTGAATACAGAGCATTGCTGCTAGAATTCAAGGTAGAAGGATTTTGGAAGATAAAGTCTTGTCAAACAAATGTGAATTCTTTCTCTGAGAATGTTAAAAGTATGGCTGATAAAAGTAAGTGCGTTTGTACAGCTGCCTGGATAGTTATATGCTTAGAAATTAGATACATAAGCAACACTTTCAAAATTGGGATTGTACCCTTGAAAATAATTATTCTAAAAATAATTAAAAGGTCATCAAATAGTTAAGTCACTGTCATGCACACACACTACTATGTTGCATTTAAAAGGGTTTTTCTCTTTCTTTGTTATATGTAGAAATAAGTAGTGGTTAGGAGAATAGAGATTAAATTGTTCACATGTATAGTATAGATAAAACTGGTAAAAGAATGTTATATCAGCTCCTTATGACCACAAAATAAAGTCAAGCTGAAAAGTAGAAAACTTACAGAAAAGAGCCCTAAGTGCTTGGAAGCTGGAGAAAATGTCTAATACTGAGTATTTAAAGAGATTAGTTAGCTGGTAAGAGAGAAAAATATCAGATACTAGTGAATTTTTCGGTCTAATGGAGAAAGACTTCGTAGTCTTTCTTTCTGGAGATTGCCACCAGAACTCGTTAAAATGTAAATAGAGTATGTATTTTTCATGATGAGATCAACTATAAGAACAAACTCCCCAAAACAACGATAAATTCTTCATTCCTTCAGGTACTCAAATAAAATCTGGATCTGTCTTTTAATCAGGTGCAGATTATGCTTTAACCAAATTAAACATTTAAATTGAAGTCTGAGGCATATATAAGGGCCTATGATATACCTGGTTCTTTCTGTCCTTGAATACTTTGATCAATGTGATTTTTAAGTATACGATTTTAATTGTTTTAAAATAAGTCTGTGTGAGTCAGGTTTGTGGAACAACATGTTAACTCACATTATTTAGCACCAAATTTGCATGTAGCGCCCTTTTTCTGTGCTGATATCCATAACACTAGTATTTTCATCTCATGCTCCCCTTTCACCTTCTAATATTCCCCTAACTAATTGTTAAAGATTTTAGAAGATTCTAAACCTTTCGTATGTATAAAACTGGTCAAAGTTATGTCCATATAGTCTAATATTAAATTAAAATAGGTACTAAATATTCTAATATTACATTAGAATAGATACTAAATTATTTTATAGATACGTTAAAGTTTTAAATTGAGAGATACTTTATTACATTTTGGAATTTTAGAGCAAGGACTTGTATTAGAGGATTATAATTTCCCTTTTAATAATGTGAAAGTAAAAATTACGGTATCAGATCATCATCATAAGATTTTTTTCACTCTCATTTTCTATCAGCAAGAAATATCATACTGGATAGTTGCATAGTAAGTTCCCCATAAAGGACATTATTTATTCTGCTGATACCTCACCCTCACCAATGAACAGCCAAGGATGCCCAATAGCCATGTGCAAGATCATGGTTTGCTTTGCCTTATTTGTATTTCTTTCTTATTCCCATCGAGATATCTTTGCGCTGCATTTTCTAAATTTCTATTCTTCGTACCACCCAACTGAGCAGTATACCTGTCCTAATCAGTCTGAGATAACCAGCAAAAAACTTTCTACCTAGACAGTCTTCTTGACTGAAGTAAATAAGCTCTGACATCCAGCCCCCGTGGCTAACCTGCAATGCTATATTTCGTTTTCTAATCCAACATAATCAGTCAATTTCCAAGCCTTAAACATTAATTTTCCAGTTACATTTTCTTAGTCTTAGCAATCTGAGATGTTGCTACCAAAACCAAATCCTCGCCATGTTTAATGTTATGTAATGACGGACTCGTGATAACAGCTTTCTCGACCGATGTGTTCCATGTGAAATAGTGTGTCAGTTGAGAGAAGAAATTTCTGGTAGTGACCTCTGAGGGAAAACAAGCTATTTTGCTCAGGAAGAAGGAATGTGCCTTTTCTCCTTCCCTGAACGGACATGATTTTGTCATCTGCTGAGTTTCTGCCCATGTTACTTGCGAGAGGATTCAGCTTACTTGTGCAAGCTCACCACTAAATAGATTACAAGGTTGACACGCAACATTTTTCCTTTCTTACAGTAACCGTGACAAATATCATTGTCCATAGTTACATCTAACTGGTTTTATCCTATTCTTTTATGTATATTCCTACTCTTCTACTATGAAATTTTAATGCACTGAATTACATAAGTCAATTATGCATTTTGTTTAGACACACATGTATGTAAATGTAGATATATAAATGTCTCTGTTTGTTTTCAGTTTATTGCCTTTCAATGTCAATGAACCTTTCCGTGTTCTTTCTAGAAAAGAACACCTGATTTCTTGTGTATAGTTTGCCAGAGGACCTAAAGAAAATTAGTAGTCTTAAATCTTGTATTTAAAATTCCTTAGACATTTGAAAATGAAACTTAAAAGGTTAAAGTCTAATATGTGTATTTGGAATTGCTGCTCTGCCTGTGTGATATCTGTTGCTCTGTATGGTTTCATTGTATGCCCTCGTACTAAGAATCTTTATTGTGTCTCCTTAAAGAAAAATGTTTCAATAGGCAACCTTCAGCTCTAATTCCCTTCTGTTTGTGCTGTATCTTTTTCAAGGTGGGATAATCAGTACTGAAGTTCATGTGCTGGGAGAAGAATGACATCGAAGAACATTGTAAGTTGTTGAGTTTTTTAATATATACATACACATATGTATGTATATATGTATTGCATTACTTCTCTGGAGATATTTGTTCTTTTGTTGTTGGGGTTTTTTTTGAATGCTACAGGATTTTGCAAAGCTTTACATGCTACTAGCGAGAAACATGACGTTTTTTTCAGCTGAGTCACTATAGATAATTATAACCATTATAACCATCCAGTGTTTGTGGATTGCTTAAAATATTGCTCCTAATATATATTAGTTTATCCTTTAACATTGAATTTCATTTGTTTTCTCCGCTCACCTACCATCTTGACATTACAGCTCATACAATTCCATGTCCTCTGCAAATTTCAGTATCTGCTTGACCCTTTACAGGAATAAATATATAGTAAATAACATGTTAATTAACATGCTAACCACTGGAGATAATGAAAACTGATTATTTAATTTCTCTTTTCTGTCTTTTTCCAATTAACCAAGGCTTAATCCATGATAAAACTTTTCCTCTTGTCCCATGAGCAGTCCCAGGTTTTAGTGTCAAGAACTTTTGAAAATTAGAATTTATAATTATTTTTTCATATAATTTTATATTTTTTATATTATATAATATGAAAGTATAGCTCTTCTTAGTAGAAGATATTCCTGTTGCACTAGCACTGTATGAATTAGGCAGAAATTCATAACTGTTTTTTAATATTTTCCTGTATCATACCCTTTTAAAGCAATAATTTTTGGCTGCTGGTATCTATGATTTTGGAGTCATAGCTAGCACAGGATAAGTAGATTTGCTACCCTGCAGCCTTTTTCATTTTCTGTTAACTACTGCATTAGAGCTCACAGTTCAGCCAGATGACTCCAAGGCTCCAGCAGAAGTCGTGAATAACTGTATCTAGGCCTAATGAAGTACAGCTTTTCAATTTATCTGTTTGTTCCACTGTTTTCTTACCACTAATGTTCAGAAACTTTGTACATGACTTATTCCATCTTCTGGAGAAAAGTGACAAAATAAAGCATTTACCTGCTTTTTGTAATGTTGTTGTCTTTTAAAATCCAGCCATACCACCAGTTCTTTCTTAACTTTCCTTCATCCTTTATTTAAACTTTCAAGAATTGTTTATGTCTTTGGTTACTTACTTTTCATGGTCTGCTTTGGAGTACTCCTAATTTACATCTTACATTTTTAACCTGCCAGAAATTATGTTCCTTTCGAGGGAAGAAGGATTGAATAATACAAAAGAAGGATTGTATCTGTCACTGACAGAGGAAAATAGTATATTTATGCCTTATAGCATATGGATCAGTATATTTATTCATTGATTACATTTGACACTGTCCCACACGACATCCTTGTCTAAAATTGGAGAGACATGGGTTTGATGGATGGACCACTCGGTGGATAAGGAATTGGCTGGATGGTTGCACTCAAAAGAGTTGTGTTCCTCAGGGGTCGATATTGGGACCGGCACTGTTTAACATCTTTGTCGGCGACACGGACAGTGGGATCGAGTGCACCCTCAGCAAGTGTGCCGATGACACCAAGCTGTGTGGTGCGGTCAACACACTGCAGGGAAGGGATGCCATCCAGAGGGACTTTGACAGGCTTGAGATCTGGGCCCATGAAAACATCATGAAGTTCAACAAGGCCAAGTGCAAGGTCCTGCACATGGGTCGGGGCAATCCCAAGCACAAATGCAGGCTGGGTGGAGAATGGATTGAGAGCAGTGCTGAGGAGAAGGACTTGGTGATGTTGGTTGATGAGAAGCTCAACATGACCCAGCAATGTGTGCTTGCAGCCCAGAAAGCCAACCATATCCTGGGCTGCACCAAAAGAAGCGTGACCAGCAAGTCGAGGGAAGGGATTCTCGCCCTCTACTCCACTCTCGTGAGACCCCACCTGGAGGACTGCGTTCAGCTCTGGGGACCCCCAACATAAGAAGGACATGATCTATTGGAATGAGTCCAGAGGAGGGCCACGAAGATTATCAGAGGGCTAGAGCACCTCTCCGATGAAGACAGGCTGAGAGAGTTGGGCTTGTTCAGCTTGAAGAAGAGAAGGCTCCTAGGAGACCTTATAGCAGCCTTCCAGTACCTGAAGGGGGCCTACGAGAAAGCTGGAGAGGGACTTTTTACCAGGGCATGTAGCAATAGGACAAGGGGTAATGGCTTTAAACTGAAAGAGGGTAGATTTAGATTAGGCATAAGGAAGAAATCCTTCACTATGAGGGTGGTGAAGCACGAGGACAGGTTGCCCAGAGAAGCTGTGGATGCCCCATCCCTGGAAGTGTTCGAGGCCAGGTTGGATGGGGCTTTGAGCAACCTGGCCTAGTGGAAGGTGTCCCTGCCCATGGCAGGGTGGGTTGGAACTAGATGATCTTTAAGGTCTCTTCCAACCCAAACCATTCTATTATTCTATGATATGATTTGTAGTACTAAAGTATTCTTATAAAAAATTCAATTATTTTATAAACTTACTTTAGATTAAGTGGTGGGGAGGGGATCTGGCTGGGCAACATCCTTCTTAATACAGCTTTTCCAGGAGACATCAGAGCAATTTTTGTTTCAAATTCCACCCACTTTGTTAAGTCAGCTTTACTGTGGGATTTTTCTACAGGGAGAAGAGTAAACGTGTGGTAAATTCATCTTTACTTGCAATAAGAAGGTAATGTTATCCATCTAGTATCACTATACTAAAATTCATAAGGTACCTTAAGAGCTTGTGTGCAAATCTAATCCTCAATTGTCCATAGATCATATGGACTGACATCTTAAAGCTTTTTTGGAAGACTTCAAAAAAACAAAAATGAAAAATGTCTGCCAGTTACATAAAAAACCTTGTGAGATATTTGCTGTTTCAATAGCGCATTGAATTTAACGTAAGTCTCCTATTTGTGAGGAAAACACACCTGTAAGTCAGTAATATCATGACTTTTACTCATTTGTGGGAGAGACATAATTTTTGTTTCATCTGCTCTCCATCAGTCTCGTTATATTCCTGTGCACATATGTCTTTTCCATTGAGCTGTTCTCCATCTGGAGAAGAGTGCTCGATGTGCAGAAAAATAGGGATTAAAGAACATTTTAGTAAAGTTCAGAGGAAAGTGGAAAGTCTACTAATGATCATATTAGTTCTAGAAAATATCGACATAATATAGTCTATACTTAGGGATTATGCCTTGTAGACCTTACAAAATATATAGGAACATAACACAGAGAATATAATATATTAATTGAATTAATGAATTGCTTAAAATATATATATTTTCACACCAAGGCAAGCATTCTATAGTCACAGAAAAGTGCAAGAAGATGACAGTATTTATGGATATTATTTGTGCATAAATTAATTGTACTGTATTTTGCAATTCATAAGTTCTTCGTACAAATTACATTTTCTAGGTACATACTAGCATTTTTGTGCAGGAATGATTGTACTCATATAGCAAGATCTTTCTATGAGAATGATGTAAGGTCTTCTAAAATGTATGTTTATCTTTTATATAGAGAGAAATATATATGTATGTTTATGTTTCTGATGATTGTTTTATTTTGTCTTCTTGCAAAGTTCAACTGAAATCGAAGCAGAAAATTAATCTAAAATGTACCCGAGATTTTGGCTGGATCCAATGCCATAGTATTCCTTTTGCAAACAGTCATGTAGGATAAAAGTGTATTAACATGCAAATAAATATGTCAGGTCTCCACATCCAATTTAGGTTTCCCAGAGTCACTACAAAATCCACCAGACAAATGTGTCATATTTAAATTGCAGGAGTGTCATGTGCACGTCATCGACAACATTGTTCAGCTTTTCCCTTATTGATGTTCATACAAACTATTGAAATCAAGTAGTCAAAAGTGTCGGCATACTGGTCCTCCTGTTGATTTACATTGTTCTACAGAAGCAGGCTCTGTGGTAATACCTATATGTGGTGCAATGAGAAAGATTATAAAGAAATCCTGGTAGTAATGGAAATAAAAGAGCTAGTTCAGATTTAGGAGTAATTACAATGACTGTGATTGTTCTACACCTACTGTTATTATCAGATCAGGAATTTATATATATACTCTGAGAGATCTCATTTCATGTGTCTGTCCCAGTTGCTGTACACTGTTCCATATGAGTGCTTTGTGTCGGTGGAGCGTGAAGCATCTGGGATACATCTTTTAATACAATCAGTACTTTGGCAGTGTGGCAACAGATAGCGTAGAATTTCCTCACTCGGGTACTGGTAATGCTGTAGCTACATAAGAAACCCCTTGCTGTTTGGTATTATGTTGATTATTTTATTTCAGTAAGTTAATTGCTTTTATCCCCTTCTGTCCTTGCCACCTTTCCACTGTGTTGAAGTCTCTGAAAAAAACCTGTCATGAGCAAAAGGAACAAAAAATTAAAATTGAAAAGCTTAGAAGTACTCTGAGACAATGGGACTGTTGCAGTGCTGAGTACTGCATGGCATATTGTTAAGCCAATTCTTAAATGTATTAAAAACCAAATATTTAAAACAATGTACTATTGCAGATGATCGTGCAGAGTATAATGAAACAATGATGCTTACCCAATTTTTTTTCAAAACATTACATATATATGCATTTTCAAGCTACCACATTCACTAGTTGTTGGTTGTTGTCCTACACACTGATCCTTCAACTAACTGCTTTTCAGAATATTTCATATGCTTTTTTATTGTTTACTCTTCATTTTGTTTTTTAAAGATGGTAATAAGGAAGTGTGAGTCCTTTCAAAACCTGTCACATGTTGATTGAACCTGTCTATTTTCCAATTCAAAATACAGTTTAGACATCTCCAAGGTACCAAAAATAAGAGGTTCATATTAAATCTATATATTGATACCCAGCTCTGTGTTTCTTGTAAAGAAGAGACAAAGCTGTCACTAGCTGACCGAGTGTGCTAAAGAAATGAGAACTTGAGAGAAGAGCCACTTCAAGCTTAACCCAGACCAACGGAGTTATGTGAGTAGAAAAGAGATGCAATTTAATAAATTGGCAGAGACCATTATTGTTTCTTGTATCAAGGTTATTTGTGTTTTGACTTTCAAAATGTTGCATGTTGCCTCAAAGACCCGGTGTCTGCCTCCCAGGAATTTTCCTGCGTCTGTCCAAGGCTGAGATAGATTACAGAAATTAGATAATTTATCTTTATGTCAAAACAAGTGTATATATTTTACATATTATATTTTCCATTTTAAAAGTGGCTAAAGGGCAAAGTCATATAAAAATCAAAATCAATAGATAAAATGCTATTGACTAAAATCTTTTTGATTTACTTTTAAATAAGATTTTAGACCCAATTTTACAGCACTTATTTTTCAAAATGTATCAAAAAGTTTTATCATTAAGAACATTTAAGAATTTAGAAACCATACTTAAGATTTCTGGGAAGGATTTATTTTTTTTCCTACTGGAATTGATGTTTGTCAGAGTATTTCTTTTTCCTTTCACAGAAGAGGGAACACTGCGCAATGTATCACATAGTAAGAAGAAAAAAATGTTGAGTTAAAACAAGTACTTATAGGTGTTAAGACACCTTCATCCTCCTCCTCCTCTTTTTACTCCTCCTCCTATGTGTAGCTCCTCCTCTAGGTGGAGCTACAGATCTGCATGTAAGTTTATTAGGAAGAGGTTTATAATTGTTTATTAACATTTAATTTATGTTTTACTTTCTCAATACTGTATTCAGTGAGCCATTGTTTTTTCTTAATGACTGAGAATAAAAGATACTTTTGAACAGTTTGATTAAAACAGAAAAAATGAAAAGGCATTTTCATGGTTCAAATTTTGGAGGACCTACAGAAAGTGAAGAATATTAAAGAGGTTATACAGTAACTTTTGAAGTAGAAAAAAATAGACAACCATGCTTAGATTTGAAAGATATCAAGATGCAGTATTTATTGTATATGTTTGTAATTTAGAAGCCAATAACTTCTGCGGCAAATATTTGTAGACCCTCTGTTCAGTTTAGATATCTACCTCAAAATGTGAAGGGTCATGCTTCTTTAATTGCTTGTCTGCTTTCTGATGTCATCACTTTGCAGATTATAAGAAAAACTTTATTAGATTATATTTTTCTGTGTTAATAGGATTCTTTTTTTTAGTGATTTCTTTTTTTTTTTTTTTGGGGGGGGGGGGTCCCTAAGTATCAAGTCTCTGTTTTAAAACTCCCCTGCACTGGCAATTTAATTCCCTTCCTTCCTCACTGGAAAACATCAAAGAATCAGAAGGATTTTTTTCTCTGAACATCCCTAGGCAGCAGTAGAACATTCCCAAACACTACCTATTGAACCTGAGTTTTCTTTACCCACACTTCCCTTCTTTCCTTATAAAAAGAGAGCTTCACAGAAATTTACAGACAGCTGTTAATTTCAATGAAATTTCAAAAATCTTCAGAGAATCTGGCTGTGGCCAGGAGTCCTCCAGAAACAAATGTGTATTACATGTTCCAATGTAATGAAACTGCCTTCAATAAAGTTAAAGGGGACAAGAAAACTTAACCTTTAGGATGGAATGGGTGCTTCCCTGATTTCTTCATCTGGTTCTTCCTTCAATGCAGTATTGCCTCTTGACTGCAAGAATAATGAGAAAAAAGTTAATATTTTAGCAAAAGAAAACATTTCACCCAACCCCAAATATATTGCCAGAGAACAAAATTCTAAAGAAAAGGTATAAAAGAAATATAAAAAAATCTGTTTGAATCTAGTCATTTCACCAACTGCGTGTCAGAGTTCAAAGGGAAGAATTATGAAGTTTATCTTGCTGATTTTAGTTTCTATTTGTGAAATGGTATCATAGGAAGGAATTCCCTCTCCCTTGCTTTTTCTCTTCTGTTTCCAAGTGGGAATATATTCAGAAAGAGTAGAGAAAACATTAGGGTTTGCTTCTGAAAAGATGGTGGAATAATTTGATTACAGTAGAATTGGAAAATGAAAGCTGTTTCCAAAGGTTTGTCTAAAACATCTCCTTAGATATCTTCTTTTTCTTTTTCATAAATATTTTACAATCTTTATTGTCTGTGTGATGCTCTGTAGTACAAACAAAAAATGAAGATTATACTTCCTCTGAAGATCATTTGTACTTAACAAACACCACTTTCAACTCATGAAAGTAATTTTTCCCAAAGTGTAGCTTCAGATTCAAAAAGCATTTTCTCCATACATTTCAAGTCAGAATAGTATCTCCCTTTCAAAACAGGAAATATATAAATATGTATTATTATAAACACTTTTAAATAACATCCCATTTTTATAAATAACATCACAACCAATACACAGTCAAATTTGTAGTTTTCAGTAAGATCTCTCATAAATCTGATCAGACAAAAATTGTTCATGAGTCTTTAACAGAATCATAGAATCATAGAATCGTCAAGATTGGAAAAGACCCTTAAGATCATCGAATCCAACCGTTAACCTAGCACTGCCAAGTCCATCTATACCATGTCTTTCAGCACCGTATGTATCCGTTCTTTAAATACCTCCAGGGATGGAGACTCAACCACTTCCCTGGGCAGGCTGTTCCAGTGCCTGACTACCCTTTCAGTGAAGAAGTTTTTCCTAATATCCAACCTAAACCTCCCCTGGTTCAGCTTGAGGCTGTTTCCTCTTGTTCTATCACTCGCTACTGGGGAGAAGAGACCGACCCCAACCTCGCTACAACCTCCTTTCAGGTAGTTGTAGAGAGCAATAAGGTCTCCCCTCAGCCTCCTCTTCTCCAAACTAAATAACCCCAGCTCCCTCAGCCGCTCCTCATAAGACTTGTGCTCTAGACCCTTCACCAGCTTCGTTGCCCTTCTTTGGACACGCTCCAGCACCTCGATGTCCTTCTTGTAGTGAGGGGCCCAACACTGAACACAGTACTCGAGGTGCGGCCTCACCAGTGCCGAGTACAGGGGCACTATCACCTCCCTGCTCCTGCTGGCCACACTATTCCTGATACAAGCCAGGATGCCATTGGCCCTCTTGGCCACCTGGGCACACTGCTGGCTCATGTTCAGGTGGCTGTCAACGAACACCCCCAGGTCCTTTTCCGCCAGGGAGCTCCCCAGCCACTCCTCCCCAAGCCTGTAGCGTTGCATGGGGTTGTTGTGACCCAAGTGCAGGACCCGGCACTGAGCCTTGTTGAATCTCATGCAGTTGGCCCCGGCCCATCGATCCAGCCTGTAATAGAGCTAATAAAGTGCAGAATAGAGCTAATAAAGTGCAAAATGCCTTTCGTAAAAATAAAGTATCATAAATTGCAACTTAAATAATTTATTTCTCGTCACTGTGTCATTTAATAAGTAAATTGCTTTATAGGAGGAAAATTTTTTATTATTTTTTTTTTCATCAGTTGACATGTTTTTGTAATCCACTTATTTAGCTGGTCAACAGGAGTCCATAAAAGCTAAAGAACATAACAATTATCTTTTATTCAAAGTATTGCAAAAATATGTTTAACACTGACATGAAACTAGGAACTAAGTATCCTATTTCTGGATTTCCTATTGATTTTCTGCATGTTTTTGCACGAATAATGCTTCTGTTCTGCAATAAGTGCAGCCCTGCTGCTTACATGCTCCTCACCTGGTTATATTGACTGTTTGTGAAATGAAAGCCGTAGTCTCTCTAGCTTTTGAAAGCTGTAAAAGATATAAATTCTGTCACCTATTGTATTTCCTTTTATGTAATGTTTTGCAAATTGTCAAGTGCTGTAGAACAGTACTCAAAGGCATCATGGTGACTCTTAAGAAGTATCCAGCAAGTACTGGATCTGGAAGTCTGAACAAATAGGCTTTGGTGAGATAGATACACAATACTAAATGTAGCAATATTAATGTTCAGAATTTCAACATATCTATGTCTTTGTGTTCAGGAATTTTCAGGCACCTGAAATTTCTCATGTAAAGGAATATTGCTTTCCTAAGTGGCTCAACTCCACTGAAAACAATGGGTCAAATTATAGTTAAAAGTACTGCCCCACAAACTGATGCCTTGCAAGAAAAATTTAGGGTTTCAGTCAGTCACAAAGTTGGTGTGACAACTCGTACAATAAAAGGGGACTTATTTCAAATTACGAAAAGGAGAGCCATTAGACATGGATATTATTACATCACTCAGAAAAGAGTTAGGAAATAAACTTGGATAAAAATCCTTTCTCATGAGATGTCAGTGGTCTAATCTTAGAAAAGAATTACTTTATTCATTTAGCCTATGGAAGTTTTCTCACAGGCCTCACAATAATGTGTGTGGATTTTAGCTGAGTTAATCCAGGGGAAATGAAATCTCTAATCTTTTAAAAGATTATAATGTTCCTTCTTGCTTTGTAGCCACTAATATCAGGAGACAGGGGAGGTAGTTATGGCCTAGCTGATGGACATATGGTGTAGCAAAGCTCATTAGCTTTGTTGTCCTTAGCAGAAAGGTTTATTACTTAGGGGTTGATCTGTGGAGAGAGAAAAGCTGCAAGAAAATTACTAAACGTTGTGTTGCATTTCTGTATGGCTTGGAGCTTCTTTCACATATGATTAGGCATCTGGCTGATGGTCACTAGGAGCCCTTGGGCTATCCCAGCAGTTCCAAAAAAAACCCTACCACCCGGTCAGTAAGTCACATCGATGGCACAGGGAAGATATCGTAGCAGAAGAGAGTACTTGCAGGAGTAGGACACAGTCCG
The DNA here is from genome assembly GCF_965183815.1 of Platalea leucorodia. NCBI lineage: Eukaryota > Metazoa > Chordata > Aves > Pelecaniformes > Threskiornithidae > Platalea > Platalea leucorodia. Next base: position 48,459,755 of record NC_138828.1, on the reverse strand, counting down.
GGCTTCTGTGCAGCTCTTTTTCTTTGGAAGAACTACTGGACTTTACTCCAGGCTGGGTGAAAGGCCAACAATATCTTCTCTTGCACTGGTCTCCCCAGTGAGTGCAGAAAAAATTATGCAATCCCATTTGAGAAAAAGGGAAAGCTATGGCATTGCGATATAAAATATCATTATGAAACTTCAGAAAGGCATCATGAGCTAATTAGAATTAGCCAGAATATACTGAATCTGCTGCTCTGTAAACTGCCTTCTTATGCTCAGATTTGCATAGTATACTCTCATTATGTTTCAACGGATATTGCAGTTTGCATTGACTATCATGGAAGAAGGCACTGATAGATAATCATAACTGTCTGAGAGCTGGGCCATATTGTCTAATCATTATCATAGCCAAGTTTTGGGGATCAGGACATCAGTTTCAATATTTGTTGTTATTTGAGGATTCTGCTGTTAAAAGCATGTGGTCATTCAATTTTCCAGATCTAGTAGAGGCACTGCCTATGAAACTGAGTTTCCCATGTAGAGAGAATAAATTGTCTATGTCTCATGAACATGCTGGAGTGTTCTGAGAACAAGTGTCCAGTGCACGTTTGGGGACTGACCTTCTCATGGCTACGTGGTCAGTATGCTGATATTTCAAATTAAAAGTTAAAATTGGCAATGTGGAAGCAGTTTCACAATGTGTCTGCATCTGAATGATGTCTAACTAGAGAAACATTCTATAGGCTCGAGAAAATTTTGCTAAGTGCAAAAATGTGAGTGCATGTTCTCGTGCCGCTATGTTGGTTGGTTTGGTGCTTCCGTTGTCTTTTAAGTTCACAGAAAAAGTAAAGGGATAGTACGCACAAGGAAAGTCATCAATAGTGAATTGAATGTTATTGACTGAGTGCGCTACCAACTCACAGTCATCAGCAAAAAGAGGCTCACTAATGAAGAAATCAGCCACACGTGTCTGCAGACTGAACAACTTGCATCAGTAAGAAACTGAATAAATATAGCTCTGCCAATGGCACAAAGTGCTTCCCTCTGCACAACAGAGACAAGATGGAAAGGAGTATGGAAACCATTTATGATATTAAAGAGATCTTGCCATTTTCAACCTCTCTAACCATCATCTTATTACAGAAGACTTAAATATGTCAGAAATAAAATTTGCAGGGCATTCACAGGTCTGCAAAAGCTTCAAGAGTCCCTTATAATTTACGTTGTCAAAATCTTTCGTTAGGTCAATGGTCAACAAGCAAAGGCTGTAATTTGACTTGATACTATTTGTAAAGGGTCATGTGTGTAGTGTTACTTTCTTAATAACTCCACAGTGAAGTTTTGGGAAGACAGATTACACAAAATAAAGTTGCTCGGTTTAGGTATGCTAGGATTTTCCTAGCATCGGGAAAGATAAATGCCACAGTAATTATCGCAGTTTGCATCATGATTATTTGTAATAGATATTGTTGGTATCTTTGAATTGCTGTGAAATTGACTCTTGCTTTCAGATAATGTGCAAAGACCACATGGTGTTCGTGTTGCTTTTTTAAATGTAATTTGCCATCACGTCTCTTCCATACCTGTATTGTACAAAGGCAGTACATTATTGAGTGTACTGGTTCAGTGTCAAGACTTTGTAAAAGAATGAACATTCTCAACTGAAAAATTAAACAAGTCATCTTTGCGTTTTGAACACAGGAGACTACAGATTTCAGGCTATGACAAATTTCTGTCACTCCCAGGACTGTGACTAAGGATTTTTTCTCTACACTTCTATTGCCAAAGTATTGTATTGAGTTTATTGAGTTTACATGCTATAATAGGTGGAGAGGTATGTGCACTGTCCCTCTCTTGCCCATGCAAGAAGTATATAATACTGGTACGGAGACTGCATTGAGTAGGCTGATAATGACAAATACAGGTTGAGTTTTGAGCTTCTTTTCTCTAGTAAATGGTATTGATTTCTCTAGATTCAATGCCATTCCAGAGTTCTTTCAGGAGTGATGTTGTTTTTATGTTAATTTAAAGTGTGTTTATACCATTTTTGTGACTACACTCTAAGTTAATGGACACCTACTTCCATCATGTCCAATACTGTCTTGGGCATCAGTCCTATCTGTAATTTGTGCTACTATCAAATCTTACTACCTACAACTGCTGGTTTTCTGTTTGTGTTTACAGCTGACAATCCAAAATTCATGACAATGCTTGAAAACAGAGGTATAGTTCCTGAAAATTGACAAGAGCTCAGGATAAGTTAGAGGGATTGAATTAGAGGGGAAAATAACAGCAAGCAGTGTACGGCTTTTTAGATTTTTAGACTGAGGAAAGGTCTGGGTTTTTTTACCACAGTTACATAACTATCTGAACAAACTGGGAAACATGGTTCTTCTTTTGAAGCCGCCAAAATAAAGCAAAATTTAATTTTAGCTCAGGCTGAAATGAACAAACAAAAAATCAGAGTGTATTTAGCACAACTTAAAAGTAAATAAAAATACATATCCATAAATGTTGAATGAAATATTAATCAATTCAAAACTAAGTGATTAATTCTGATTTTTTTTAAGTTTTTTTTTAAAAACTTTTACAACAGCAATTTTAAAGCTGTTGTAAAGCTTTTCTAACAGCAGTTTGGCAAAAACAAATGCATTTATGCGTTGTATCAGAGTTGTCTGATCTGTATTATTTTCTCCAAAAAGGTGTGAAACAACATGTCCATCTCTCTGCACCTTGAGAAGAAAGAAATTGAATCAGTCTTCCAATCCAGTTACTGGACCGCTGGTGAGTTACTGATGATGCCCCTTCCAGATGTAGTAGAGTAACATATTATGACAATAATATATAGATAAAATACAGTAAAGAAGCTTGCACTGCAAGTAATGGATAATCTGCATATGTGACTGATATTTAAATCATATCCTAATGCCTCTTTGTACAATAACCTTTCTATTGAAACAACAAATTAAAGGCATAGGTTAACTTAGTATTATCTCCAGACACTGAGTCCTCAGTCCTCTATTATCTATTCATTATATTTTCTATCATTTCCACTCCCCCGTCCTCATTATTTTAGATTCTTTCCACAAACCAAACATCCTCACTGAGAATCAATCTCCCTTCCTTCTTCCCTCTCCCCTTTTCCGTTCCTCTTTCTTCCTTCTCCTCCTTCTCCTCCTTCTCCTTCTCCTCCTTCTTCTCTTTCTCCTTCTTCTCCTTCTCCTTTTCTCCTTCTTATCTTTTAGTGGAAATAAGAAATCATGTAGACAAAAATCTCACGGGGACTGACCTGTAAGTTTTTTTAAAGGAAACTGAGGGAAAAAAAAAAATCCAAAGAAATAGCAACCAACGTCCTTTGATAAAATTCAGAGTATACACTTGTTATGTCAAGCTGTTCTTGTTATCAGGAGAGATAAGGGTCATGTCTAGCTCCTGTACAGCTAAGAAGTGATTACATTTCTGCAACACACCTGAAATGGGTGACATAATACACAAATGGGACATAACATGACATTCATTTTAATGCTTTTCATATTCACAAGTCAGTGGTTCTCAAATTGTGCTCTGACGTCCATAGAAAGCCTCTTTATCACATAGTACTGTTGTCCCCCTGCCCTCCTCCAATCCTAACCTGAAGACAGATGGAAAGCATTAGATACTTTTCTAGTAATACTTTACCAGATGATAACCAGATCTTATATTTGTTGTATTTTCCAACTCTTGGTTGAACCAAGATGGCATATTGTTGTGGGGAGAGAATCTGAAGAGCAAAAGTAAGAAAACTCATGGGTTGAGATAAGAACAGTTAAATAATTGAAATAAAATAACATAAATAAATAATAATTAATCATAATAATTGTAATGAGAAGGAAAACCACGAGAGAGAGAGAGAGAGAGAGAGAGAGAGAGGAACAAAACCCAGGAAAAACAAGTGATGCAACCGCTCACCACCTTCCAACTGATGCCCAGCCCATCCCCAAGCAGCAGTCACTGCCCCCCAGCCAATTTTCCCCAGTTTATATACTGAGCATGACGTCATACGGTACGGCATAGCCCTTTGGCCAGTTTGGGTCAGCTGTCCTGGCTGTGCTCCCTCCCAGCTTCTTGTGCACCTCCTTGCTGGCAGAGTATGGGAATCTGAAAAGTCCTTGACTTAGTATAAACACTGCTTGGCAACAACTAAAACATCAGTGTGTTATCACGTTATTCTCATGCTAAATCCAAAATGCAGCACTATATCAGCTACTAGGAGGAAAATTAACTCTATCCCAGCCAACACCAGGACACATATGTTGTTAGTAATGGGAAGAAAGGGAGGGATTAGAATATATTTTATTAAGAAAAAGTGGTTTGAGGAAGTATGTAAACTTTCTAAGCAGGGTCACTGTCACCACAGCAACCATGGGAGCTGTACTTCAGTTTTTGCTTTCAGGCTCTTTGAGTGGCGTAAAAATTGCAGCTCATGGCTCTGCCGGGTGATACCAGCATAGGCACGTGCCTCCTCCTGTGTTTCATGCTGCTGTCACTTAGGAAGAGCAGTTACTTTGGAGCTCTGCAGGGGTACCATTTCTCCTTCTCTTTGAATGGCGGCAGTTCTGATACGTCTGTCCTCTTTGCTTCTTTCCTCTCCCCTCTCATTGAGAGAGTAGAGGCAGTGACAGTACCATGATGAAGTGTTTGGCTGTGCCAGCAGCAATTAGCTGCTCAAACAGTTGCTTCTGTTCCCTAGAGAAAAGCTAGTAAAGCAGATGAAAGCGTCCTGTGGGCTGGACTTGATCCATGGACTACCTGTAGAACCTGCAGAACTCATTAGCATCTTCTCTATTGCTTATATTCTGCTAGATGTAAAGGTATATCTAATTTAATTTTAAATTTTATATTCCTTTAATGAGACAGAGTGTGTTTCATAAGGACATTACTTGCAATACATATAGCGGTTTTGTCAGGGTAAAATGATGTGTGTCTTGGACATAAAGTGCTTCCTAGAGGGCTTAGTGACATAAATATTTCTACTGCTAGAGAAAGCTGTAAGAAAGTCCACCAGTAAAAATTGAAGAATATGCTAAATAAGATCTTAAACAAGGCCATATTCAAAAATAATAAAGTTTGATGACTTAATTTACAAACTGCAAAGAAAGCAAGGACACCATGTTTATGTAGAGATTCTACTTACATGTGATTTATTATTTCTGAAGACTGAAAGGCCAAATCCCAAGGACTTCAGTGGAAGTTACGTGTAGGATTCTGGCAGAATTACACTCCAGGATAGTAGTTAACTACCTTCTAAGCTCTTGTAAGAGATATTAGAGGGTTAAACGTTCAGCTTGTAGCTGTAGCATTTAAACTTGAGCTGGGGAAATTTAAATTCAATAAACATCCTAGCTAAGTTCTTTTCAGAAAACAAGTCTCATGCATTTTTATGTGCTTCTGTATTATTTAATATGCTACACCTTACTTAGACTTAGTCAGAGTTCTGAAAGAAAATAAAAAATACAACTGGGATAGCTTTTAGATGTACTCTACCAAATATTATTTTGCCAGGTGTGGTGGGTTGACCCTGGCTGGATGCCAGGTGCCCACCAAGCCAGTCTATCACTCCCTCTCCTCAGCTGGACAGGGGAGAGAAAATGTAACAAAAGGCTCCTGGGTCGAGATAAGGACAAGGATAGATAATTCACCAGTTACCATCATGGGCAAAACAGACTCGACTTGGAGAAATTAGTTTAATTTATTGCCAAACAAATCAGAGTAAGGTAATGAGAAATAAAAACTAAATCTTAAAACACCTTCCCCGCACCCCTCACTTCTTCTCGGGCTTAACTTTACCCCTGATTTTCTCTATCTCCTGCCTGCCAGCGGCACAGGGGGACGGGGAGTGGGGGTTGCAGTCAGTTCATCACACGTTGTCCCTGACGCTCCTTCCTCCTCAGGGGGAGGACTCCTCACACCCTTCCCCTGCGTGGGGTCCCTCCCATGGGAGACAGTCCTCCATGAACTTCTCCATCATCAGTCCTTCTCACGGGCTGCAGTTCTTCATGAACTGCTCCAGCGTGGGTCCCTTCCACGGGGTGCAGTCCTTCAGGAACAGACTGCTCCAGCGTGGGTCCCCTGCAGGGTCGCAAGTCCTGCCAGCAAACCTGCTCCAGCGTGTGCTCCTCTCTCCATGGGTCCACAGGTCCTGCCAGCAAACCTGCTCCAGTGTGGGCTTCCCACAGGGTCACAGCCTCCTTTGGGCATCCACCTGCTCCAGTGTGGCGTCCTCCATGGGCTGCAGGTGGATATCTGCTCCACCATTAACCTCCATGGGCTGCAGGGGGACAGCCTGCCTCACCATGGTCTTCACCATGGGCTGCAGGGGAATCTCTGCTCTGGCACCCGGGGCACCTCCTCCCCCTCCTTCATAGACCTGGGTGTCTGCAGAGTTGTTCTTCTCCCATATTCTCACTCCTCTCTCTGGCTGCAGATGCTGTTGCGCAGTAACTTTTCCCCCTTCTTAAATATGTTATCCCAGAGGCACTACCACCGTCACTGATGGGCTCGGCCTTGGCCAGCGGTGGGTCCATCTTGGAGCCGGCTGGCGTTGGCTCTATTGGACACAGGCGAAGCTTCTAGCAGCTCCTCACAGAAGCCACCCCTGTAGCCCCCCACTGCCAAAACCTTGCCACGCAAACCCAATACACCAGGTCATGTGTAAGGTGCTATCATTAGTGTTCTGTGCTAGAAATTTTGTTGTTATTTGTATTTTTTTTGGTTTTGTGCCCTTCGTTATGACCTTGGGCCTCAATCAGCTCATTAAAAATTAAATTGCTTATTATAACCTGGTTTCATTTTCCACTTTGATCAGAAAGCACAACAGGTTCCTTAAGTGGATTTACCCATAAAATATTCTGGTAATGAGAATAGAAAAGGCAAGTTTAATAACTTTAATATCAAAGCAAAAGCTACAGAAATACCACCCAGAGGATAATAACAAACATTTTATCTAACAAACAAAAAGATAAAACTCATCGCAATGTGAAAATTCTGTTTTCTAGCTTATTAAATGAATATCTTTAACAATTTGAAATCAGTATAATTTCCACTTCTTCTTCCATGGCTAGTGCTCCTCTCCCATCAGCATGTGAACATTACAGCATTATTTAATTTGTACCACAATTATTTGAATTCAAAGGAGGAGATAAAACTGTTCAAAATCATAGAGGAATTTTGCTGAATGCTGTTAAATACTAATTTTTTAACTATTGCTCAGTTTTACTATGTTCACTCATTACTTGCTATCCAGGAATACTTAGACATTTTATCTCATAGGTATTTGTTCACACAAAGATTTGAGAATGGGTGGTGGTACAAACATAACAAAAATAGCTGTAATGTGAAAGCACAAGGCTGCTTAGTCTAGTCTCCTGTTTCTGACAGGGTCTAGGGGAAAGTATGAGTGGGGAAAAAAAAATATATTGATATTTGTCCAGTATATTAACTAAGCTTTCTGTGACCTTTGGCACCAGTGATCTTTCTCTTGCCTATATAACCAAATGATCTGAAAACAGAATATTCCCATGTAAACACGAATGTTTGATTTTTTTGTTATTCCCTTTACATTAGTCTCCTTTCTCGAAGGTTTCACTCATTGTGAAAGCAGATCAAATCCCTGCGACTTAAGTGACCAGTCACAAACCATGAATGATGAATAGTTCAACTAAGTAGATCACAATTACGTCTTGGATTGCAAATGGTTCTGAGTAGCCAGTCTGCCGAATGTAACTCACACTTGGGAGTCTTTAATGAATAAGGATCCAAAACAAATCATTGAGAATAACTTTAGGAAGAAACATGAAATAAATTGGCTCTTACTAGTAAGCTAGCTTCTGAAAATGGAATTAAAATTATAATCAGTATTACTTTTAAATAAATACAGAAAGATGAAACATTTCTTTTAGAATCTCCTTGTAACGTTATAGCTACCAGACAAGGGTTGGCAAGCTTAACATTTGACAGGGGTAGCTGTTTCAAGCCTGGACTACCATACCTTGAAAACACAAAGAGGCTTCAAAGCTTGTCTGTCCTAACAGCTCTGAGGTCTTGAAATGAGATAGAGAAAGTAAGTGGTGGCTTGTCAATTCCAACTAAAATCCCTGAGCATACCCACATGTGGCAAAGGGCTGGGAACGGTCTTTTTTTTGTTCTTATCACTCACTTGTTTTTCAGTCAAGAAGGGAGTAAGATTTTTCCTTCTTTATCACACTTGCATAATCACCATTCTTTTTTTGGTAAGAATATAATATGCAAAAATTGAAGATATAAATTAAAAGACTGAACACGCAATACTTTTCAAGAAGTTTATTCCTCTATATTGTTTTCATATTTTTGGAGAATGTTATAGGTGAGAATGTGCTTACTATCATTCAAATCTTTTGTGTTTAGAACTTTACAAGAAAAATGCCAGACAGAAGCAAAATATTTCACACATCTGTTTGTACTGTTTGTAAATCTCCTTACAGCTGTCTGGAAAATTATTGAAAAAATATTTTTTTCTTTAAAGTGTGTTTTATTATAAAGCGTCTTTTCATGACAGATTGTATTCATAAAGAGTCTGTTTAAAAAAAAAAAAAAGTTTAATACCCATAAGTTTAACTTATTATTTGAGTTTAAAAACAAAGCTGCCTTGTGGATGGAGTGCATTAATAGTCAGCAGCCAGCTGATAATACAGAACATTTAGAGAGTTCTGAATTTGTCTCTGGATATTAATACATGACTGAATTATTCAGTTTTGCAATCTACTATTCTCATATATATATATATATTTAAATGAAGACATTTTCCTTGGAAAATCACAGTGGCCTAAATCGATCTCTGATTTCTCTAAATAGCTTGAATATATTTCCCCACACGATGTGTACACTGTATGCAGAATAATTTTTATAATAAATCTGTTAGAATCTTTCATGTGTACAAATACAGAGAATGGCAAGATTTTTTATGTGTTCATATTATTTATGGTCACAATCTGTGTTATGAGTGATTTCCTATATGATGGTGATTCTGAACACACTGGTATTTTTCAGTCTTAGGCTGAATGCTGTATTAAATCATTTCTATTCAGAACAATATCCTGATAGAGGTCAGTGATTTGAAATAAGCTTTGATCCATCATTAAAAAAAATACACTGTTTGCATATATATTTTATCTAATGTAATGCTTTTGACTGCATTCTGTATTCATTGTGAGCAGATCGCTCATTAAGGAAAAATTATTCAGTTCTCAAATTCTCCAACCACTGCCATTCACAAGTCATTAGATTAAACTAGTTTTAAAATTAGGGAAGAATTAAGGATAAGAAGAAATAATAAGAAAAACCTGATAAAAACCAGAGGATTCAGAATAGAAGATGTATATGAATATATAATCAAATTGGTATACATATGTACATACACATTTATATATTTACACATACAAAGCTGTATATATTTACATATACATGTATGCTTGTAGAGACAAAGTAGAGATATGCTTTAAACATATAACCAAATGAATAAAGGACATGTATATGTTTTCAATATTAAAAAAATATGGGATAATACTAAAGAATATGAAGTGTTTTATCTGTGTATCTAAAGGAACCCTTTCCTTCCTTGTCATGCGAAATATCTAGAACTGCCTTTATGGCTTGTTCCATATATTCAATATCCTGTAATAAGTGTGCTGCTTTGTGATTGCACTGGCTTTTCTTCTCATTGTTTAGGTTTTGTAAATAAAGCTGAAGAGTTTTGATATATTGCAAAACGTTAGCAGTATCTGGCAGTACTTGGATTGATTGTTTCTCACACAGAATTATAGCACTCGGGTTAACTTCCCGTAAACATACAACACTTCATAATGTCTCTATTTCAGCTGACACTAAGGGATATGCTCACATGTAAGTATGTGTTCTGTCCATCCCAAATCAAAGCACTGTATCTTACATTTAGTATCTGAAAAGTTACTCTTGCTCAGGTATTTGCACTTTTCCCATTATTTTCAGTTATGTAAGGATTAGACCTTTGCATTCAATTTAGTAGGTAAAAATGAAAGTTAGAGTTCACAAGTAGTTAGTTCCTAGTTAGGGCCTGGTGTGATTAAATAGGATTCTGGTCTGAGTTTAGAGAAGTCCTGTTACCGTCATTACACCATTTGTAACCCAGTCAGCTGTTTCGCCTCCCTCCCCATCCCTCATCTTATACAAGACTGAAATTGGTTTATTTCTTTTCATCCAGGAAGAGGAAGTAATCTAAAATTCTGTTCTGGTAAAACAAAACTGTGCTCCTTTGGTATGAGGTTTGTACTTCATTATTTTTGAGATAAGCCTTTGAAAATTCTTTCTGCGGGTAGATCACGGTCACTTGACAGAGGGAACATGCATTTCTAGTGTATCGGGTTGTTTTGAAAAGACCAGTGGTTTGAAGTAACATCAGGAAAGGATTTGGTCTATTGAGTCAAATCAGTTTCTGATTACTTTTCTTCTTATGGAGACTACCCTGTTGTGTTGGAATATGTCCCTGCAATGCCATTCTGATTATCGACACACGGAAGAACCAGTGGCTTGTTAAAGGGCAGGTAGCTGAAGGACTGATAACTTTTGGCTCTTTCTCTATCTACCATCCTAATAATCGCCATTAAACATCAAGAGTCTATATATGGAAGTGCCTTTATTACAGGCACAACAATAGTTGCTTTCAGCTATTCTAACACCTGAAACTGGGGTCCACAGTTGTCTGACTTTACTATGATTGTTATCTAGAGTGTTGTGCCTTTCAAAATTATTTCCTCTGCTCCCTTCTCCCCATTTTGACACTTTTATTCTGAATCTCCAGCGAGGCTGTGCGACTTTCTGCCATTTCCTGTTGCTGTATGAAAAACATAAACACAGCTATGGCTTTTAGCTTTCCCCATTATCCTCAAAATCATCCACCAGAATTTAATAGTTTTTTTTTTTTTTCTGTTTCCTTTATGTGCTATTTTTAAGCTTATCTATAATCGCCGTCTACACTTTGTCGCAAAATATATCCAGAAAGATGCTGAATGTTTAAAAGACTACCGTCATCATTCAGTAGAATCAAAATACCCTTTGGCAGAAAATAATAGATTATACGCGATTTGTATGTGATACTGTACTGGATGGATTAGAATTTCCATGAGAGCCTTTTAACATGACACAAAACACACTGATAGCTAAAGTGCTGGAGAGCACAATCAATTTTTTTAAATAAGAAAAATATTGGCTTTGTTACCTTTTCAAGGACAAAAACTTTTCAAGTGACCTCTAAGGAAAAAATCATTAGGAGAAGTTTCAGGCTCTTGGAAAAACTTTCTCTCAGTCTAGGAAGAAAATTTCATTTCGAGTCAGAAGCAGAACATGGGTTCTTTTACAGTGCAATTACTTAATCAGTGCTTCTGAAGATTAGCCTGAAATACTGCATAACTGAACGGAGCTCATTCTTCCTTACAAAAACAGAGCTCTGTTCATTGAACATATATAAAATAAAGTGTATCTCTTTCACCATAATGCAGTACTCTGCAGTGTCTAATTTCATTCAATAAGAATTTTAATATAATTAAAGGATGTATTGTAAATTAGATCTGAAAACACATCATTGCCAAAGAACGTACTTTCAAGTTCATGTTTTTAGTCACATTAATCTTTGGGAATATTTTTGGTATGTCTCTCATTTACTCAGAAATTAAAATGTTTGTTGTCCCTGGTGACATTTCACGTAACAACAGGTCAGATGATTTCCAGTTCAATTTAAGTGAAGGAAAAGACTTTTCACAGTGTAACACAGTTTTTGCAGCTATTTTTTTTTATAGTCCACCACAAAAAGAACTGGGAGTAGAAAGCTGATATTTGTCAAATAGTAACCCTCACGGAGCAGTCCTATGCTTTTTATGTTTTTATAAGGTACCAAAAGTTATAGTCTATAGACAAAAACTAGGCAATTATTTTGTAAATGCACGTTTAACTTAAGCTATAATGAAAATTATTAATGGTGTTCATAGAGTGATGAAAATTGCTGCCAAGAGACCTCTGTCTTGATATTTTTATATGATCTTAAAGGGTAATGGTAACAAAATCTTGTCTAGTGGTCTGCAAAGTTTGCATTTGTGCCTACTCAGAGGCATGTCAAGTCTTCCAGAGTCACTGGAATGAATAGAAGATTTGAAGTTTCAAGTGCCGTGGAAGAGGAATCATGAGGTACCCTGTTGTTTTATATCTTATCAAATTTCCCAAAACTTTGGAGGATAATGTAGGAAAATCCTATGGGAAAATCCAGGGCAATTCTTTTCATTGTTCATTGATGTTTCCAGTTCATTTGACAACTGAATTCTATATTTATTATTTTCTTTCTTTTTTTTTTTTTTATTACTGGGATAGCCATTCACTGTAGTGCATTGTGAAAGATCAAATATTTGTGGAGTAAATTCAAACCAAGGGAATCTCTTGTTTGTTTTACGGTCTTTGTAACATAAACTGCTTGCCACATCTGAAATAGCAGAGCTTCTTACATTGTCTACTGACAAAGTATCATCAGTGATGATGTTTTAAATGTTTCTTGGTGTGTTGTATGATAGAAAGTTTTCGACACAATAAAATGAATATTAGCAAGATAAATGCATGTTAGACAGCAGGAAGACAGTGAAATCTAAGGAAGATGACTAAAAAGATCCAAAGAAAGATGTTTCGTGCGATATACAGCATATACATGTAATGTTTCACGTAATGAACTAATATGTGATCCTTTTTCATTTTGTATTACTCTCCACATTGCTGAGTCTGTCTATTAAAATACAGAACAGTTATAAAAACTATAAAAGAGCTATTACATCTATTTCCAATATGCTCTGGAAAATCCTGGAACACAAAAGATGCTGAACACATTTTTAGTCTTCCATAGCATTTTTCCTTATAGCTTGCCCCTTTAAATTATGCCTTTCAGGTATTTTGGTAAGTATTTATTTCATAGTTCATACATAATTGTGTTTGTGTATTTTAGTAATAAAAGAAAAACAGAGGTTTTTTTACTCTGACATAGTACTTGGTTTACACTGATAGTTAAAGCAGAACATGACTTTCTATTTAAGAACTATATTGGTAGAAAGATGAGTGCAAAGTGGGGAAATGTGAAGTTAGGGTGTATATTACTTTGTTCTCCACTTAAATTACCAGACAGTTTTCAACTTTATGATCAAGTATTTTATCTCAGCTTGTATTAGGTACTGTATTTTTTCTTATAAACTATATAAGACAAGCAAACCCAGTCCATGAAATTATGTGTATGAAAAAAATAAATTATGCTAATATGCCTTAAAAATACGTTGATAAATGTATTTCCCAAAGTATTCGTATATTACACATTGACCATATAATGTACAATTCACAGAGCTAGTTGGTAACAGTTTTCCTTCATCCTTCCCCTTCTCTTTTCCTCCTTCCTCCTTCCCTCTTGCCCCTTTCTGTCCTCTATGCTTGACAAGACACTGCCTTCTAATTTTCTGTTTGTGAGATCCCCTCAGGCTACTGCTAATTCTGGAAGAAATAAAAAGCTTGACATCAGACAGAGAACTGATTTGCTTACAGTTTAACCTGTGTTGAAAGTTGTTGGCACATGGAGCAGAGCTGGTGAGATCTCTCTCCTTCATTTCCTGTGAATCACCCAGAGACAGAAACTGGTACTATGAGCACAAGCTATTTCCTCCTAAGATCCTCAGTTCCATGGGGTCACAGATTCAAAACTTCCATGTATTGGAATTTTATGCGAACTTCTAGGCTGGCTAGCTCCAGCAATGGAGTAGCTGAAAATGTTTATATAAACGTCAACACCTGAATATCCCTCACTACTAGATAAGGATCTCTGAATCTGACACTCAAACATTAGCAGTACTTTTCAAACAAGACCTTTCAGTCCAGCAAGACCACCACTGACTGTTTAATTGTGGTTTTGGTTAAGAAACCTCATTGTATAAAGGGATTAATCACATTATTAACATCTTATTTCAATAGAATAGAACATTCCAGCAAGGAAGCTGTTATAAGTGAATAATCATTAAAAATATTTCAAGAGATAATATATATTTATCTATTTCTTTATTCTTGTCGTGATGCATAACAAGGAATGCAACAACTGTTGCCTACAGTCTCTGCTTGAGTGGCTTACTCTGTCTCTGTGGAAATTAGAAGAATGTCCCTTTATAAGAAATTCAAAGTTCATCCTATATTTTTGTGCAAATATTCAAGAAGGCAGAGTTAATGTGGTATTTGCAAACTTAGCATTCTCTTAATGTATTTTGGGCACAGAATTAGAAAAGATTTCACATTCAGTGAATATAAACACCTTAATATACACACACTAAAGAGTAATATATCTTAAGTAATGGGAACAGGTTTTCCCAGAGAAAACCTTTGTGTTATGGGTGACTTCTGATGACTTTTTTATTACATTTTCTTGAAAACATGTGCCTTATGATGGTAATTCAAATACTAGAACAGCTGCTTTACAGAAAATGTAGAGAAGTATTATTATGACTGCAAACAGTTGCTTAAAGTTTGCTTCACTTTTTTTTTTTTTTTTTTTCCATAGAAATCATAGAAAAATAGGAGTAGAGACATCAAGTGGCTATTCAGTCAATGCATCTCTCATCCTCCTCTGAATCAAGGTCAGTCATACCCAATTCATTCCTGATAGATGTTTGTCTTTCTTACCTGTTTGTTTTTTTTTTTTTAAACTACAGTGTTTGAAATTCTTTCTACTTTACAGGCAGTGTACTCTAGTAATTCCTTGAAAGAGTAAAAATAAAATAAGAATAAAAGTTAAAATCAGAGTGTGCAGAAGAAACACCTGCATGTCCACTCATTTTTCAGCTGTATAACTTATTTCTGATTTCATGTTCTGCTTAAAAATAGACGTTAAAAAATCCTGATATAACATGATTTCAGGAAGAAAATCTGATGCAGTTGAGACAGGGGTGGTTATCTTTCAGTGGATAATTTAGCGGTTATCTTTCACTTAGATGGAGTAGATTTTTGGCAAAATTCCCTAAGATTTCACTGAAGTCATGATGTAACTCTTAGAACCTGAGGCAAAGAAAGTACTTAAATTCTTCACTTTTATTGGTCTCTCTGTCAGTTAGACTCCTCCTGAAAGACAGGTTCCATGCAAGTATATACTGTATGTCTCACTTGTGTGTCTCGGCTACTGAATGCTTTGAAATACCTAAGGAGGTGCATCTATGTTCACAAGGGGATTGATCTAGAGCGCCTCACAGCTTAACTGAACTGGGACTAAGATTACAAATGAAGATGGAGGGAGGAAAGCACCAAGCTCAAGTGCAGTAATGTTCCCTCCTGTGGAGATGAGGCTTTCTCTTTTAACTACAGAAGGAGATTTCCCTACTCAGATAGCCTGACTGAGACTGGATGCTAAATGTGTGGCAATAGCGGACAGGAGTGACCTGAAACGATCTGGAATTCTCTTTACAAG
Organism: Platalea leucorodia; assembly: GCF_965183815.1. Taxonomy (NCBI): domain Eukaryota; kingdom Metazoa; phylum Chordata; class Aves; order Pelecaniformes; family Threskiornithidae; genus Platalea; species Platalea leucorodia. Next base: position 48,444,262 of record NC_138828.1, on the reverse strand, counting down.
AATATGAATTGTAACTTTAAAAAAATTCCTAAGTTTCCAACTTTGCTTGTAACAGGTGTTTATAATGTCTTTCTAAACATATGGATGTTTTTAAGGATTTCTCCTTAAGGACCTATCTATATGAATTACTCCCATTGCACAAGACATTTCCTAAACATTCTTGAATCACTGGATTCATCTCCATCTCTTTTCTTCAGGGGATCATTTTCTCGATGAAAATTGCATCTGGCAAAAGGAAAAAAGAAAGAATCAAGCATTCTAATGGACTTTTATGTACCACACACATAATTTTTTGAAATAGGATGGTATCTTTTCTACTGCTGACTTTTCTGCCAGAAATTGTAATATATCTCTTCATAAACTGAAATTTCATATTTCAGTTTCTAAACTCAGCTGTTACGTACAGCAAAGAACACGTCTCTATTAGCCGAATAGAGTGAGAGTGCTGCAACTGCTACTCAGAAGAGCACAAAACTCAGTGTTTGAAAGGGATGTAAAAGCTCTTGTATTCCTCTGCAAGGATGGATTGTGCTCAGTACACATGAATCGTCCAAAGCGGCAAGTAAGAATGCATCACCAGTTTCTTACCATGAAGCACAAGAGAACAGGAAATGTGAGCATTTTTATCACTTCCAAATACAAAGGCAGTTTTAAAGAAGGTGTTATTACACCCCAAAATACTTAAATGTAAAGCTTTTAATCTGTGTTTAGCTGCGATCGGTTCTACTGGTACTTTTGTATGGAAATTTTCTTATTTATAAATACAAAGGCTTACTACTAAAAATACTCAAAGCAGCCTGAACAAAGATTTTTTAAAGTTTATTACTACAAAAGAGACAAATCACTGAAAGTAGAATCTTTAAGTAGTTTCTGTAGATTTTATTATATGAATAAAAAGTAAATTCTGTGTACACTACGTTTTATATTCTCAGTCTGGAAACAAAATAGCAATTGATAAAAAGCAATTATGCACATTTTTAATATTTAAGAACTTTATGGTTTTAGTATTTGATTATCAAATTTGATGTACTCTATGCTTATCTCTTTCTAAGGTAAAAGGTAGAATGGAATGTTCCTACAAATCATGTACAGCTGGACTATCATACGTTTACCTCATAGAAACGCCTTATAGGAAAATACAGTGTAAAGTCCACACCAAAAAACAAAGTAGAACTTTACAAGATATAACTTTGAATACATAATCACTTTGTGTGATGCAGACTTTGAATCCTTGAATCATCATTGTGCTGGAACTTACAGACTTGGTGAAACAAACATATCTGCAGTAGCGCGCTAGTTACAAAGATGATGCTATGCATTTATGGGGAAATCCCTTTTTTTTCTGGTTGCCCGTAGATACCTTTTTTAACTGCATAATTTCATGTTTTGTAAATGAGGGAAACTTATTAGAATGAGAGCTTGGTTTAGGCAAAACTTCTAGTTCAAAGACAGTGGAGATTAAAGCAGTGTAATAGGTGTAATCTGTAAACATATTATAGGAGTCATAGTAGTTTCAGAGAGCATAAATGGGCATTGTTCTGAATCCTCCTGGAGAAATTGGTAACATCAACCTTCTGGCTTTGGTCTGTAAGAAACTTTACCAGTTCACTCAGTTTGGACTGTCTGGCTGAGGGTGGCAGCTGAGATTTGTGCACTACAGCGCATGGACCTATGTGTGGTGGTCTGACCCTTCTCTTCTGATAATATCGTCACTGGTTTCTCTTATGAGGATAGAAACAAGTCACAAGTGCATTCTGCTAATGGTCATTTGCAAGCAATTTTGCAAACACATATGCAGGATCTTCCATGTGTAGGGAACTGACACAAAAAGGTTCCAGGATGTAGATTTTCTCCATAGAACTGCTATTCCAAAAATTTCTTTACCATGGAAGAAAAATTAATTTATGTGTGTTTTAATGACAACAGGGGAACACTGATGACCTTATGCTGGAGATGGTTTGTACTCCTAGAAGAACAGAAATCCCACCCTTGCACTGAGCTCTCTGTGACCTTGTAGCTGCCAGGTACTTACAAAGTCAATTAACAAGTGAAGTTAGTGTGGCTTTCTGTAGGGGGATGAGATATTTGCTTAAGAAATAAGTAAGATAAACCCTATTTCACATCAATGTCTAGTTTATCTTTTTTTTTCTTTTCATTCCAGTAATTTTTTAAGTCAGTATCATAATTTTAGTGACTTGAATGCTTGGTGTTCTGGCAGCACAGCTGTGTATTTTTCAGTCTCATGTGGCCTAACATTCAGTCCATGAGGCAGAGGAGTTCTGAAGCTGAGCCTGGAAGATTACTGTGCAAATTAATCAGACTTGGTCAACAATTTTTTTTCTAATGTGGAACACTAAAAAGCTTTTTTGCATTAGTCTTGCCCTTTTAATTTTGGCGCTGTTTTGCCTTTTCTTTTGCCTGTTTATATGCAGTAATAACATTGAACTCTATTTCTTTTTCTGTGTGTGTCAAGTACTAGATTTTCTCCTCACAAGTAGGTAAGTGAGAGATGATTATGAAGAACTGTGTCCAAGTCTTTATGCAGTCAGTGACCAATAACTTTGTGCTGATCTTTGTGTTCCAGGGCTGTGTTTTCTCCACTTGACCACAGTGTTTATGGATCCAGAGATATATAGCAGAGGTTTTAAGAGCTTTAGAGCCAGTCAATACTTAGTCTTCTGAGCGGAAACTGGACTGTCAGCTGGAGGCAGTAGCCCTGAGGACACTGTGAAGGATTCACTCACAGTTCTCAACAGCTTTAACTAGGTTTTCTGTGCCCTGTGCCAGCCAATGCTGCTTTCTCAGATCTGTTGCTTTCAGTTCCACTCCACAGAGATAATTTACTTCAGTTTCATCCTCCACCTTCATCTTTCATTCTCCTCCCTCCTCAGCTTAACTTCTCCTTTTTCTGTGCCTCCTGAAATAGACTCATGCAAAAATAAACATATAAATATTTTAATATGGCATTAACATGATGATTTAGCCACCATGCTGGAGTCACTTTGTGAGCTCTGTTTTATGTTAGCTCGGTGTATGTGGTTTTGATTGTGAAGTTTTCATGTGCAACAGGAACAGTCTTTTAGTTGGTATTTGTACTGCATCATTTTATGGGCATCTTGTATATCAAATTGCAAGTAATTTAGGGGTGTAGATATTATGTGCAGATCTCTGATTATTTTACCTTGGAAAGCTGGCAATACTTCCCGCTTAAGTGGGCTCATTATGCTATAATAAAAGGGGGTATATTATAAGGTCGAGGATTAAATGAAGTAGGGATATCAGGATAATTTTTGTGGCAAAGTCTTTGATAGCAGAAGCGTGTGATCACAATATGTTTGTTTATCAGCCAGGAGGAAAAAATATTGTTCAAAATAAGAAATGCTACCAGGTGTAGCTACAATATTTGGAAAGTAACTGTTGGTATAGATAGAATTTTAATTTGCTTCTTTTCACAAACTTGCTTCTTGGTGAAAACCTTCCTTTCAGAGGGTTTCAGCTGAATTTCGAAAGCTTTTTCAGATACAAAAGCAGTAGAAGATACTTAATTATTCTTATGTCTGAGTTTCTGCTGATTTAAAATAACTAAATGATAAAACTAGCATGTTAAACGCTTCAAACCTGATCTAACTTTGGCTCCAGTTCCCCTACCTGTTGCTTCATATGCCTCAGACAGGTGGTCCGATTGACCTAAGCAGGATGCATCGGTTATTAAGAAAACATTATTTCTTAAACATATAACACTTCTTAAACAAATGATAAAATATATTTCTTAAAATTCTTTTCCTAGGCAGATGTAAATTTGTAACTTGAATAATCTTATATGAATGATGTCTGTCATGATTTTGAGCCAATTTACGTAAAACTCTTGCTTTTGAATCTGAAGACATGTATTCCTTCTTGCACATTACTCTCACAGTGAAGTCATGAACATTTCTTGTGTCTTCAGATAAAATCTCTCACCTGTGATTGACTTACCATTTAATTCAGTGATATGCTCCTACATCGAGATAAACAGAGTGAGATACAGGGAATCAATCAGAAACCGAAAAGTATACCACTGTAGTAATTTGGGAGCAAACTCCTTTTCCTCTAAATCCAGTGACATCAGTGTTATTAAGCTAGCAATGAGTTTAATCCTTTTCATTTAATTTGATTAATGCCTTGTGTATAAAATCTGAAAAATGGTAAGTGGTATTCATCCTTGTCATTGTTTATTTTCACACATAAAATAAGCTCAGTCTTGAAGATCTGTTTAATAAATTCCAACCTGTTGTTAAAATTGCTTGTAAAAATGAAGTAGGGAAAGAATTTAGTGGTGTTTAATCAGGGAAAAAATATGTTTATGAACGCTTTCACTCTAGAAACAGACACCATGAACACTACCCTGTAAAAGGTAGTGCACAAATCTGTTGAAGTAAAGCAAGCATCTGCGAAACCCCCACATTTAGAGTCTTCCACTTCTTTCAGAAAAACAATGTATGCTTCAGATGTTCCTTCCAGTTATAGTTTGTCTTGTATAGCTGACTTCTTTAGATATTTTGGGGATGTGTAGGTTGCTTTGGGAAACTACCAGTGTGATTGAGCTGAAAACTGATCAACACTCAGGTAGTTGAAACTCAGGTCTGCACTGTTTATATCATACATTCCCTGGGCTCTCCTTGTTTCCGTTTGCTTTTATTTTTTTTATTTTTATTCCTGCAGGCCAGCTGGGGATGAGGAACAGGCTGGAAGAGTGTCTGTAGCAGACTTGATGGAGCTGAGGCTCAACAGGGAACTTTCCATTGCTTCAGAAGTTAAAAGCAAGTCTCAAGAATGGGGGGTCTGGGTGCAGACTGCATGTGAACTCTTACTCACTGTAACACTTTCAAATACTGTTCCTACTGTTACCCTCTAGATAAGTAATTGCAGTTAATTAGAGGGAACCTATTTACTTATTTGTATCAGGAGATAGAGTGGGATCACCACAGTAAAGTATAATTTATTGAAGGTTAAAATATCTATCAATTATTTATGTGTTTTTTTCTTCACAGTACTTCTGTGACATCGAGCGGTGTGGGCCTTATTTCCATGTCAGAGCAACTAAGACCGAGAGAGAGATGCGTGTTGAGCGACACGTAGGGAGTTTGTGAATACCAGTCCCAGATTTTCAAACTCAATTCACTATTTTAATCATTAAATCGTCTTCCTCTCTTCCCCACTGGTACATTTCTGAAATGTATTTTATCAGTCAAGGATCACTTGCTGACTTAACAATAGAGAGCATATCAGGTGAAACATTTTAACCACGGCTATTTAATTTCACATCAGTAAGTGGCATTACAGGAAAGAATCTGCTTCCGAAAGATAAAGCTTGCTTGTATCTACTAATAATTTAGCAGATGGCTGACATCACTTTTGCTTGCTTTTTTAAATAATTATGTAGCCAGGTAATCACTGTATAAACCAAAGAAAGAACTAAACTGAAAGAAGATCCGAGGGATCCATGTGTACTTACTGCAATGAATCATCGTTATGTGCTCTCTATAAAACCCCATCTGCTGTTAGGTTGCTAGTGCCAGCAAGTTTTATTACAAATATTACTTTTATAAAATACCTAATCCACTAGCTTTGGTATTAGTTCAAAGAATTATGGTATAGATGTGTATATTATGCACGTTATGCAACTTGGAATTTATTTATCGGGGCAGTAATATTGTATTTGAATTCATCTTAACACGGAGCAGGCAGAACAATAATGTAAGTATCTATCTTCTGGTTCACAGGGCTGAACTGAGAGTACAAGTGATACATTGCAGTTTACCAGGCATATCATTTTCACCTCAAAATTTCTAGGTGAATAAAATAATCCCTGTAAAAATTCAGTCCCTGTAAAAAAACGAACTTTAATCATCCAGGAAATATCTACTCAGTTATATCTTTAGGGGTAAAGGGAGTGTAATAAAACATTATGATCTTAAACATAAAGGAGACCTTAGCTGGGGAAATATCTTTAAATACTACTGAATACATAAATAACACATATCACCTTTGTAGTAAAAAACACTCCGTTAAAAAATAGTTTCTATGAGGTCCTCCCATTTAGTTTGAATTTTTTATTTGATATGAAAAAACATCTGATATACAGTTAATGCCGAAGTAATCATGAGGTAGAGACAGTACTATCTCACTAAATTCCTCTGGCCAGGACAGGTTGATTTAAGTATAAAACCACATTATTAGTTTAGGCAAATTTCAGAATTGTAGTGTCTATTGGTAATTTTTATTTAGCATTCACTGTTAAGACACTGCTGCTGACAATCCACCTTTTTAAAAAGTTGTGCTAAATATCTATCCCGTATCTTGTTATCCATTCCTAAATCTTTTCTCTCAGGAAAATCCCACATTTCCAGTTCAGTTTCCCAAACTATACATTGTAGCCACGTGCATTCTTTTAGGACACAGCTCTGGTTTTGGATGAAAAAAATCAATTTTATATTTTACTTCATAGGTACCTCAATGGTTGTTTTGAGGCTGTATGCCCAATATTACCAGTAAGAACGAGGACAGTTCTCTACATGTGTTAGCATCCATCAACTGCATCATGTGTTATGCTGTGGAAAACTGAAAGAATGGTTAAATTTATGTATGCTTAATAGAAGTTTCGGAGAATAGAATAGGAATAACTGTACAGCATTTTCACTGTCCTATGCAGCTTTGAATTTTGGAGTAATGATGTGCTTAACTCCTGCCATTATTGTACATTTATGGTAGGGCTGTTTGTATAGGGTTTGCAAATAAAAAGAGTATTGATAAAGAATGTGTGGTGGCCTGTGAGAATTTGGAGAAATGACAGTGGCCTATTGGTCCCCAAAGTTTAGAGCTAGCAGTTTAGAAAATAGCTGATCGTCACTTGCTTGTGTTGAAAATGTTCCGTTAAAAAACCTTCTTCAACAGGAACTGGATGGCATTAACACACAACCGTATTAAACTCTGTATCATTAGAAGCCAACAGTCCTGGAAGGAATAGTATTACACTTATCTAAAATACAGTGAATGTCTTTCCTCCTAGGTGATACACTTAGCTTACCACTAATGTGCTAAGCATTATGCTTATATTAAACATTATGCTTATACTATTTCTGCCCTCTCTATTAAAACCTAGAGCTTTGTAGTCACTAGGGAGTTTTCTATCTATATGATTTTCCATATCTGTTGGCTAAATTAGAGATCCAAATGCAAAATCTAGAGCTCATAAACATTAGGTGGATTTGTGAGTGACAATCCCTGGAGGGCTTTAGGTCCATAAACTAATGAGACATAAATATAGTGGAGTAGGGAAGGATATTTTTATCTGTGATATACAAACTAGTTCCAAACTTGTTCAGGTCATTAATGGAAAACTATATCCATTTTCATAACATCAGCATTACAAAATTTTTTAAGAATGAATACACTATGAATTGGAACTGTAATGGAAAAGTAATTTGGCATCGTCTTTTAAAACATTTACTCTTAACATGAGTAAAATGGGCATAGCTTTCCACTAATTATCATGTAGGGACTTACAACGGAAAGGGAATCGTACATTCAAGTGTAAGATGAGGCGTTAGCATTTTGTGACATATGGCATCCCCGTTACTGAAGTGAGGCATGTCACAAAAGCAATAATGATTTTGCTCTATGTCATGCCACAAGGTAGCAGTGTTGTGGTACAATCTTGATAATTTTCTCATGCAAGTCACTGAGCATGGGATCAGTTCTGCTCCCATCAAACTCAACAGAAGTTTTGCTGTTGACTTCTGAGGACTGTTTCCAATACAGCCAGTGAAACCTCACTTCGATGATTTATGTGCAATGTACCGATAAATATCACAATCCCTACTACATAATATTTCATTGATTCATTATTGGACAAATACTGAGAGTTAAAAGGATAGAAAAAGACTTCTAATCAATACAAAAAATTATAAATTCATTTTGTTTTTCTTTGGTTTTGCATTGGTCTAGTATCTGTGAAAGTGAAAATTACTACAACAAAAAGTGGAAGCATATGATAAAAGTGAGTAATATAGTAATTAAGTTAACTTTTTATTCCATCAGTAGGAGTTTGAGAATATTATTCAGGCAAGCAGTTTTCAATATATGCTTTTTTATTAGCTAATTTTTCTACTGTTGAAGGCATATGTAACCAGACATGAAGTTTTTTATTCTGAAGATCAAATATTGTGGAAGGTCAATAGTTGTCTGGTGAAAATTAAACATTTGTTCTATTTCAGCTATTCTGTTAACACAAGTAGTTGTTTTTAACTAAGTAGAACAGTATTTTTCTTTCAAGACGGAGCCTTGTTTGCTGAGCTTCTGCATGTTGATGGCAATTCATTTTCACTGGAGGTGAAGGGACCCACTGTTTCAGATTCTTTCATGCTCATGAATAGTATAATGTAGAGAGAATTGTTCAAGATTATTAGTTTACACAGGGACAAGTGGATGAAAATATGTGTTAAAGGTTTATGACTGAAATAAGGATTATTATAGTGAAAATGCTTAAGCCTGCCAATCACTATCAATCTCTCTATCAATATATAGAGAATAAAGCTTTATGATGTGGTCTGATTTTAGTGGCATGAAATTAATATTGTAAACTATACATAAATTGCAAAGTGGTGACGGATTAGAGAAGATCAGGACAGATGGTCCAAGCTGTCTTCCGCATGGAAATTCTGCGCACATACGGGATACTAAAGGTGACTGAGGAAGCATTTATTGATTATTCTCAAGGTTGCTTGTTAACATACCCTTATAAGAATGTTTTCACTTGGTTGCTTTTCTGCAATACCTGACACATTTGGTCTGAAACATTCGGAAGGTGAAGAGGAAAGTCTATGAAGGTGAAATTATGTGGAAAATCATCCCTACAAACCATCCTCATTTGCCAGAATGACTCATCTTTTGCTTCCAGGGACCATAGGGAAATACTGGTTTGAGTAGATTTTAAATAGTATTGAAGTCTGAGAACCGTTTTGTCATGAAACTTTACCATGTCCATTATCTACAAGTTTTGAATCACTTACGGTGTCTTTCACCACCCTTGTAAAAACATGCCCTTTCCTGAATTTCACTGCATCAAAGGAGAGTCACGGGACTCTGACATGCTAAATTCAATTAGGATCCTCTTTCTACCAAACATACATCAGGAGTCAGCAACACAAAGGGAAAGAGGTAAACAACACTTCTGCTTGCTGCTGGGAGACCCTTGTGGCACCAATGCTGGGACCAAAATGAGGTGGACAATTTCATTTGTGTTTATAAGGCTTTTCCTGCTAGGTGAAAGGAGGGCAGTGAGGAGTGAAAGCTAAGGGTATAGGTGGATAAAAGAGAAAAACAACTGGGGAAAAAATACGTGGACAGGACAGGAAGAGAGGATGAAGGCAACACTTGGAACAGAACAGCAAGGGGAGGTTACAAGTGACCTAGGCATTAAAAGAAATAGGAAATTATTAGCAAGGGAAAGGGCAAGGTAGAAAAAAATGTCTGCCCTTTGCAATGACTGAAACACCCTGTGGGGGGAAAAAGCCACACAAATGTGGTTACACATAGGCTATGTCGTGGTGCCGTGTTCCTGGCTGGGGCCCAGGTCCCACGATCATTGCGAGAGTTCCGAATAGCCAGTGTGTGAACATAAAACCCTATCACGTGGCATACGTGGAATGGGGACAAACACAGGTTCAACCAAAAGCTGTATTCTTGGCACTGCATAACTATTGTGACTTGAATCTGCGGAGTTTCTATTTTTTTATCACAGTTGTTCTTTTCTGGATGTGATGACATATATGTTCGGTGAAAGATAATTGTATCCTCTGTGTTCATCCCACAAAGATTTCCTTAAAGCGTAGGATGACTCACAGAACCACCTTAATAACTTGCTAGTGCACACTGATTCAGAGACAGACAGATGGCTCAAAGAAAAAAATCCAGAATTTTATCAGCAAAACTCCTGATTTTAAATTTGAAATTCATTATCCTAATCTCCTCTGAACAGCAGTGATCTCAGTTTGTTATGTATTTTGGCTAGCTCAGGTAACAAGCACAAAGCAGTTTGTTCTTTTTTTTCTAGACAGAAGGATGTCGATTTTGTGGAAGAGGGAAATTAAAAGGCACAATTGTTTTAATAGATACTGAAGTAGTGTTAGCTTCTATTTTTTTCTTAGTCAGTCACAATCTACTTTTCTCCAGCATGTGACTAAAAAAAGGATTCTATCTCATTTTTATTTATAATTATTATTTTTGCATGTGTGTATACACATATTTACAAAGAAATGTATCACAACCAAACACGCACACACAGTGGCAATTTTTAAACAGCTAATTATAACACTCGGTGTTTAGCACCAGTGTAGCCCAATGCATTTGACTCACTCATGGTAGATGCTTCTTCGGAAAGAGCATGTGGAGAATGTTGCTTGGTAGGGATCTTAAAAATAGTTTCTTTTATAAAACTAAATTTAAAAATAATCATACAGTGACCTTGTGTTTTTAATATACATATATAGCATTTATTGAAGACTATCCATCAAATCTCACTTGAAAAGTCGTGAACTGTGGGTTGCTGCTTTTGTCCCTCCTCAGTTATGTCACTATTTCAATTATAAAGTCATCCTAGAATCCATGTCTCTCTGTAAACACTTCCTATTTACTTCTGTGCAACTCAGTTTTCTTCAGGGAGCTCCCATAAATAAAATGGAGCATCACTTGTAGCCAATCAATAGAGCATTGCTGACCACGGCAGTATCTAGCTTCAGAAAGATGGGACCGCGAAAGGTTGGTTAGCTAAAATTGGTTAGCTATTAGTTAAGAGAGTAGAACTGTTGGCTGGTACAGATCATTTTACCATTTCAGACACACTGAATATGCAGATCTGATTGCTAGTTGGATAGGGGATCTCCAAGGCAATTCCTGCAGCTGAAGAAAACAGTACTGACTTGATAGATGCAAATCATTCTTGAAAGTACTGTAAACCAGGTCCCTTGATAGACTAACATGCAAAGACTTGCTAAAAGCTTTGGATTCGATGAAATCCAAAACAGAATTCCTAACACTTACAGACATCAGACTCCCCTGAAATTTGGGTTGGTTTGGCTTTAGTGATGTAGCTGAAGAACAGGCTGGATCCTGCTACAAAAAGACGTGTCTGTGTGTGTATGTGTGTGTGTGAAGTTGCTAACAGAAACCTGTTCTTCTCTATTTACTGTGTTGTGATCACTATAAAAGGCAGGAGCATAATCAGAAAAATATTCTACTGAGCATAAAAAGATTTTGCTGGGAGAAGTGTAAAGGGCAAGCAGCTCTTTTTTTCCCAGGGAAACCCTGAGATATTGTATGGTATGGAGCAGGAAGGGATGAAAAGTATTTGCCTGGGAATCTGATATGTTATTTTCAATTTCTAGTCTCCCTTTATTTAATCTTCTGGGAAAGTTAGTTATTTGGAAAATGGGAAATCTGTCTCTGAGAGAGCTTTGATCTTTCCCCTGTGAGAAAAGTCAACTTTTGTTTCCCAGTTTTGACTGTATTCATGACTGGTAGGAGCCTGAAGTCTCTACTTACCAGAGACAACATATTTTTATCAGCTGAGAGAAAGAGGGACCCTAGCTCTGGATGATCTTTGAACTCTGGGCTCACCTTTTTCTCATCTTCTTTCACACTTCTCTATTACTTAACTATTCAACACAAAGTAGCAATTCACTTTTACTGAGAAGCTGATTTAATTCCCTCTTTCATTCAGCCTGCCAATCTTTCTTCCAGCTCACTGCCTAGTACCCTTATGGCCTTAATTTGAGATTGATTTTATGTAATCTCTTCGAACCTCAAGCCTAGCCCTCTGTGCTGAAGCAAGCCAATGTTCAGCAAAACTCAGTGCACCTAAGCACCTTCCTCCTCAGTGCCATTCCTCTTCCTATTAGAAACCCAGCATGAGCAGTTACAGAAAACCCCATACATGTTGCTGGCCTGGGTTTGCAGGATCATAGGCTACAAGGAAAGGAAAAGGAGCAGGAATAATATACTACTATGCAAAGACAAAACTCATCTGCACCTATCCAGGGATTGCAGAGTTCCCATGGGCTGGAAAGGGCATAGAGACAGAGAGAGATCCTTCTGTTTTTCTTTTGTAAGAAAACCTTAGTTGCTTAAACCTCTTTTTCCCACTGTGAACAGAAATATGTAGTTTGTGCTATTTGAAGCATGTGCCCTGCAGGACCAGAAATCTTCTAGCAGGAACAAGTGGGGTTGTACAGTGCAACATAATTGGATAAGAAGCTTTGCTGCTTAATGTAACTAACAGTTGTACTAGTACTAAGTATGCTTAATTGACAAAATCTCAACTTGAATAATAAAACTCTAACTATCTAAAATATCACCTTGCAATTTCTGTCAATAGTATTACCTTTCATCTTAGTCACCGAAAATAAATAAAATACTTTTACATCCTGCATTTTAGAAACATGTGACTAATTTTGATGAATATAGTTTTGTATCTCCGACTCTTTGGGTTTTTTAATCAGAAGTCTTGCATTGTTAGTTTTGCCAACTGGTTGTGTGCAAATCTCAGTTTGCATTTTCAAAAGGAAGTTTTTGTCCTCGTATCTCTAAGGAATTACACAAATGCACAAAAAAAGTTCGCAGACAGTAGGGGAAAAAAAGGAAGTCTTATTATGATAACAGTTAATGTTATGGTATACATTTCACGATTTTAATTTAAACTTGTGATGCGGGGGACATGACTTGGTATTTTTTCAATGGTTGGTACTGGCAAGAAAATTCATAAGACCCTGAAATAGTTTTACAAGTAAAGAGTTACTTTCTGCAGATCTCTTTTATATCTCAGCAGGCATTCTGTGCAATTTTGTGAAGTCTATCAGAAATAGAAGTGTGTTAATTTCTGTCTTCCCCTACAAATCTGTAAGTCCACATATGAAATATCCACAAGTCCTCTTCAGTTACTGCCTGACCCTGGAGATGCCGTAAGCCCATTACTGTGTATTTTTTTACTGATAAAATTGCCTAACCAGTAAAATTCTGGTCCTGTGCGTGCCTATGACTATGTAAGCCTGAAACATTGTCAGGCTTTATTAAAATACATCTTACCAGGAATATAAGAAGGTAGAAGTAGAGCTTTGGGCTTCCTGCCTGCAAGCTCAAATCCAGTTGGTATTTTTAAAGAACATCTAATAGACTAATCCCAAGATACAGAATAAATGCCTTCTCATTTTAGCTAAAGGTAGTTAGATAATTCACTTGTAGTTTCTTATACCTGCCTGAAGTGATGTGAATTTGCCAGTCCTATCTTGTATGCCAATTCTAACTCCTATAATAACAAGGTTATAGGGCTCTCTTAACCTTGCTCACTGAAACCATTTTACTTTACAGAGAATAATTAAAGATTTACTGGGATACAGAAGAGAAGGGGGAAAAGAGTGAACTTGCTTGCTAGCCTGTGGTAAGTGCAGTTGCATAGCAAGGGAACCTAAGTTTTATTCTTTCTTCAGTTAAGTTCAGTTAAGTTCGCAGACAGTAGGGGAAAAAAAAGGAAGTCTTATTATGATAACAGTTAATGTTATGGTATACATTTCACGATTTTAATTTAAACTTGTGATGCGGGGGACATGACTTGGTACTGCAGATTTCAGGTTAAGCATTAGCTCGGGCTGGGAGACGAATCCACAACTTTCTCATTAAGCAGGTGCCCTAAACACCCCAGACTACGCAATCTCATGGATTCTTTTCACACCTAGCTGCCAGGGAGCAGCAAGGGCAGGCTGCTCCAAAGGGAAGGGGCTCTGGGAGCTGAGCATAACAAGGGAGGCAGAGGCCGTGGCCTTACCAGCAAAGGTGATGGGACCTGAGCAAGGTGAGAAGAGCAGGTCCAAGGGACAGAAGCTCAGCCAAAAGAACAGATTTCTGGGGAAGTTCGTAGTGATAAGGCAGGTCTGAGGTCAAGCTGGGGAGTCAAGTCTAAGGGTTGGGTCAGATTTTGGATCAACAGGGTGTGTGGCCGGGCACAGGCATGGTTGCAGTGCACTTCCAATGTCATTCAGGCAAGGAGCAAGCACAAAAGGCTAAGCTAAAAGCAGCTGTTAGCAGAGCTGTTCATGGAGAGCCTCCACTGAAGCTTCTCTTTCTTTCAAGGCTACTGGCTGTACTGTCTCCATGTTGGGCCTGAGATCTGCCAGCCAAACCTCCCCAGTGATGCAGAAATGCTCTCAGGGCTCCAACAGTAGATATTTGTGAGAAGAACAACAAAACATAGCCAGGTTACTATCTCCATATTTCACTTATTTTAGATCTCTATATCAAAAAAGCATATATGTCCTTCTCCAAAGCAATATTGATAACTTACCAATGATATTGCATATCTAGCTGACACTGGCGGCAAGACGTTGCCTAATAGCTCTAAGAGATTGTTGGGTTTGTAGATTGGAATTTAAATGGCCTAGAGCAAGGATGTATAGCTGGATATGATGTGCTATTTAAACACTAGTTATGTTATCAGGAAACCACAACTTGAAGGCGAGTGAAGAAATAACAGGACATTGCAACAGGTCCTCCTACATCTGCTGCTGTAATGTGGAGTTGTAAACCAATGAAGAAAGAGCAAGGTACACTGCGTGTTAGTAAATATATAAGAATTATTCCAGTATGATGTGGGAGGAAGAAATGACTGACATCATCCTACTCCTCCTGCCAAAGAACTTGAGATACTAATGACTTGCCATGCCCTCTTCTCCCCCCCATTTCAGTACCCAGGCAGCACAAGAAGGGTGAACATTAACACCAGGAGAAAGGGGAAGAAATACTAGAAAGTTGTTGTATGTCTATTTTAGCTGTATTATTATTGGCAATGAACTGTAATAATTGGATAATTTGGATTGTGAATGTTAGATTGTTACGATTTTAATAAGACTAACAATGAGCTCTTGACTTTGTATAGAATGTGTGTTTCTTCAGACCAAATAAATTGCATGCAGTATTTAGTCTGGTATCCCTGTCCTTGAAGACTCTGTTAAACCTGAATGTGGCAGTTTTTACCATAAAGATGGCATAGCTTAGAGCTGGAATAATTAGTATATATAATGAAGATAACATATTTATATTCTACTTTAATTAAGCTGCAAACAACTGTGTTCACATAGACCATGACTTATGTCTGTTATTTTAAAAGGCTTGATCTTGTGAAAGCTCAGATACGCTTACAACTGCTGCCTCTGTGTTATGCTCCCTCTCTCTTCTTAGGCCTGTGTAAGGGAAGGCTAGCCTTCCATCTTTAATAGTTAAACTCAGCTGCACTCCTTGAACAAAACTTATTATAGACACTTGTTCCATCCCTGGACCTCTCTGGGTACTAGCCCTTCTTCTGAATTTAATATGGTACTAGACAAAGTATGATGAGCTTAATTTAAGGGTTTATCAGCATATTTCTACATAAATTTTGGAAAGTGGATCTTTTAAGGATGAAGTAGCCTCCTACATCTCTCCTCCTGGAAAGCAGCATCCATTTCCATCAAGATATTTTTCTAAGAAGTGTATCATTTTCTCTCTTATATGCAATCTGGCTTCTCAGTTCAAAGGTAGATCCCAGTAACGTATTGCCTCATTATTATTTTCATGGTCGTGTACCTGAAATTTGGGAGAGAAAAAACTGTACTGAGACCCTGATCAGTACAGATTACAGATCCATAAACTGATCTATTCTCCTATGCTTTATAATATCACTTCGTTCCAAACATATTAGGTGAGAAAGCCAGAACGGTAAGCACTGTGTAACAGTGAAGTCTGAACAGTGCAGTAAGCAACTACCTAACAGCTGATGACATGCTGCCAAAAGAAAGTTCTCAGGAGAAGGTGGAAGGAGAAAAATGAGGTGACCTTTACCATTTTTTCAAAAATTACCATGACTAACATAATTAACATGTACATTAATCCCACTTTAAATGTACTACAATTACCACTAATACTATTATGGTAAAAATATTTAAAAACTCAAATTCTGCACCTGTGTTTATGGGTAGAATTACCATCCATGGGCTTTAATATCATGATTATACTTTTTAATTATGACTACCAGTGTAACACTGTTAGGCAATGAGATAATAATAGGCTTCAGGCAATGGATCGCACAGTCTTAATTAGCTGTAGTGCAGAAAAATAAGAGTCATAAAGTTTTGAGAGATCAAGTACTGAAATAAGTTAGTGTTAGTTAAAATAGTCCTTGTTCATGTTTGGAATATAGAATCAAATGCTTAAGACAGATCCACAGAGTCTGGTATTTTATCTGTGATACAGTCTAGCATCATACTTTAAAGAAGGCAAAAGAATCCCCTTAGTGAACAATTATGAAATAATTTGCCTTTTGGGAAGTTTTCTTCCTTCTGTCAGTTGAACTTCTCTTGTTCCATAAAATATGAAGCTTATGTCCCTTCAGAAAGAGTGTTTAATCTTACCTAATGCAACTATGGTTGTTATCATTATCTATATAAATGTCTAATCCTTTAAAAGCCTAAGCCCTTAGCCTCAGTGTATCTAATTAAAGATATTAACGTATACAGATGGCATGAGAAATGAAAGCCATAGGGCAGGTCAGCAAGGCCAACTGAAAGGAGTAGTTTTGTAAATGAGGAGTATATAGATGCATAATATTGTAAGTCCATAAAGATATGTCCCCTTTTTCTAAACCATATAAAATTCCTCATCCTTACAGCTGTAACTTTGTCATTGTCTTTTCTCTTGTTGCTTAACTTAGGAACATTCCTTTTTCCTGCCCTCCTTGTTCTCCTCTTTCTTCTTTCCATTCTACAGGTATTGCCACAAAGAAAGCCACATTCAGTCACTCAAGCCACTTCATGAGCCTACCAAACTAAGCCTCTTTTTCTTTTTTCCAAAAACCTAAACAGGGGGCTCATACAACAAATTTTAAAGAGCTTTGCAAGGTTTCAAGACCAAAGCCAATTAAAGGCTTAAAGGAAGAAGCTAACAGAAACAAGATGATAGTAAATTAAGATGATCCAAGTCTTTGGCAAACACAGGATCTGGAGAAAGAAGACAGAAGGCACAAGGCATTACTTTTCATCTCCTGACTCTGAAAATGGCAATGAGCCAAAGCTTGAGCTGCTGTAAACTGGTGTGAGTTTAGTAACTCCCCTATATAGCTGAAGGCCAAAGATCTGGTCCAGAGATTGTGCCTGCTATCGTGTCTGCTCGTTTGTGTGTTTAAAATCCCAGTAGCATGATGGAATTGAGGAGAATATGTGGTAGCTCAGGTAATAGTGTCCTGTGCTTTTCGGAATAAGGGGAATTGAATTTTTTAGCTTATACGTAGCATATAACTCATTATGGTTTGGAAAGGGGGAAAAAAAAGACCCTGAAGCTGTACAATAGGGTGGTTCTCTAAGGCTTTTATTACAACCAAGGGGATGATTTTGCAGCGACACACAGTATCGATGGCATCATACCATAATGACATCCACAGAAGTACAGTGTGTCTATTGAAAACCATTACCTAGAGAATGATGTCATTGAGCAATTATTTCAGTTACATGGGGATATACAGCCCCTTGAGGATGCAGAGCTGTAAGCACATAATAAGTGTTACAAATCCAGTGCTTCTCCTCTGTGGAACCTACTTATTCTTGCTTCTTTCTTTATAAAAAGGTTTTATCTTTCCCACCTGGGATAAACAGGAGTTAATACTTCGAATTTAAATTTGGCCCTACAAGATAATTAGTATAATCTGTTATGTACAAAGACTGCACTGGCAAGTCTTTGATTTTACTCATACCCCATGGTATCAAATCAACAAGTTTGTCATTATGCTTACCAAATGCACATATGGACAAATATGGATTTCTCGTTGTGGATTTTATTGACTTTTTTTTTTTAAGAGAAATGATCCTCTAAATATGTTGTACTGTCCTCTAACTATTTTCCAAAATGTGATAGGGACCTGTCTATCTAGGCACAAACTTCCCTAAGCCAATGAACGAAAATGTAAAATCACATTTGGATATGAGATGCATTATAAAGGACTTTCCTGTAAGGAGAAATGGCTGTAATCAAGCACTCAGTAACAGCAGGGTTCTGGTTCTGCAGCTGGGACATTTTTTATTCTTCTTTGTTAAGTTGAATCTGAGATGATGAACTCAGTAAAATTAAGTGTAGGCCACCCTT
Organism: Platalea leucorodia; assembly: GCF_965183815.1. NCBI lineage: Eukaryota > Metazoa > Chordata > Aves > Pelecaniformes > Threskiornithidae > Platalea > Platalea leucorodia. Next base: position 48,426,067 of record NC_138828.1, on the reverse strand, counting down.
GCAAACGTTGGGGTTTTTTGAGATCACTCTGAAGAGGTACAGGTTTTGACCTTGTGGTATGCCAGTACCTGATATATATTACCTGAATGCATGTATAATCCTTATTCAGTATTGATTGCTGATTGCTAGATGCATACTATTCTGATGTAGATGTTAATTGCTTTTATATAATTTACAAAATTCATGTGACTAGCAAATAGAGCTGAAGCCCTGAACTGAAGACAAGTAGTAGCAGAGCAGTAACAGCCAGGAGCATAGTGCAGTGCCTATATAGTGCTTTATACAGCACTGAACACCAAATCCCCAATGCAAGCTTACATTTTCAAGCTGTTCTCTCTGTGTGTGGAAACTTACTCTGTGCCTCCTCTTTGTTTCTTAAACATGCCCTCCTTCCACCAGTTTTTGTGAGAAGAGTTTAATAAAACTGTCCTTGCACTGAGGCTTGAATACTACCTCGGTGTTACTAACCAAAGAAACAGTGGCAACAGTGACTGTATCTTGAGCCTGAATATAGAGGAGCAGGAGTGGAGGCAGGAGCCTTTGTAGTCAGTGTCCTCTCAGAAGGACTCAGAGGACTGGACTTCAGCTTTAGTCTTCAATTAAAATAAGATTCGGGGAGGAAGCGATTAGAAAGTTGAACTCAAATTTAAACTGAAACAGTAAGGATTTTGAGATTTTAGGATAGCGTGCGCAAAACAGTCATTTGGTTGGTCTATAGACCCTCAGGAGATGGAAGGGATCTCAAGGAGCTTAAGCCATCTCTTTGTCAGTAAGAGAGTTGCCTTTAAGGGTTTGTCTTGACAAATATGAACTACTGCAATAAAAAAAAAGATGTTTCTGGCCTTAAAACATAAGCAGTCATAAATTTACTTCTAGTATTGAAAGTATAAATAACAGGATCTTTTTTCCACAAAACACCTCTGGACAGAGTCTAAGGATTGTTACCTCTTTCATGTTTTTAAGTTTGAAGTGTATCCCAAAGAATTACACTGTTAAATATCCCCATAATTAAGTGCATCTGTTGGAAAGGGAGAAAATAGAGATTTCTTATGCACTGATGTTGTAAGGGCAACATCCTATCTCTAACCGTTGCCTGCTTTGGTTGTCTCACAAGTAGTGGAAAAGAATGTAAGTAAGACTATATTATTTTTTCAAATTACCTCCCTCATTTGGGGCTAGAGATCTGTTTTACTAGGGATGATTATATTTTCCATGAATTCTGACTTCTTTTTTTCAGATTCCTTGCTTAAAACTTTGATGTGACATTACTGACCATTGCCTCAGACAGAGAAATTGCCACAATTTAGGATGTTGTTTTTGCAATTCTTAATGCTGGATTAGGTGGCTAGAATAAATTACCTTCAAGAAGTCTTTTTTTGTTTGTTTGTTTGTTTGTTTTTTTAAGTTTGATGTCATAGTGAGTCATTCCAAGAATGCAGATATACATGTAAGGGTGGCTATGAGGAAAATGAGGTAGTATTGGTATAAGTCCTCTTCCCACTACTATAATAGTGGCATTTTTCTTTTCCTTTTAAACATTGTATTTTGCACCCTTTTTATATGTTATCCTGTGTTAATGACTGCATAGTTAAAACTCAACATTTTTATAAAATGTACCAGAAACCTAAGTAATAAAGCTTGCATAATTGTAAGACTAACTCTTGATGTTATTTCTAAGCTGTGAAAGAGCTGCATCATGTAATACTACCATGTTGAAGCATCCTGGTTAAACAACTTTACGACAGCTAGAGGAAGACCAAGTAGCGACACGCATTTCCTAACACAAAGAGCGTTGGGAAGGTGACAGCTGCCACCTATGAAGTGATGGAGGTATCTTGGGCGTCTTTGTCAAGCTACAGCCTAAGGCCAGTCTTGTTGGAGATACAAGGAACTGTTAAAAGTACTGACAGGCATTTTAAGCAAGAAAGAATTGAGGAAAAAGTGAGGGAAAAAATCAGTGGGGAGTTGTATTTGTTATTATAATTTATTCTTAACATAAAATAGGACAGGAATACAAAACTTTTTTTCTTTGAGTGACAGAAATGTAAACAAGAGAATTATGATTCCTTTTGAGAAATTAAGGTTGTGCTTTGTTCATGACAAAAAATAAAACTGCACGTAGTATGCTAGTAAAATATTTACTAGAAGGCATTCTGTTGCCTCTGACACAAAGGGGCCTTGAGGCTTAAAGACCCCTTAGAGCTATAACCTTTTAAGTAATTATCTGATTGATTGTTTTCTTCTGTAGTGTGCTGGATGAGAATATATTCTTAAAACTTTGAATAAGTGTTGTGGTTTAACCCCAGCTGGCAACTAAGCACCACACAGCCGCTCACTCCACCTGGGTGGGATGGGGGAGAGAATCGGAAGAGTAAAAGTGAGAAAACTCATGGGTTGAGATAAAGACAGTTTAACAGGTAAAGCAAAAGCCTCATGCGCAAGCAAAGCAAAGCAAGGAATTCATTCGCTACTTCCCATCGGCAGGCAGGTGTTCAGCCATCTCCAGGAAAGCAGGGCTCCATCATGCATAACGGTTACTTGGGAAGACAAACGCTATCGCTCCAAATGTCCCCTCCTTCCTTCTTCTTCCCCCAGCTTTATATGCTGAGCATGACACCATATGGTATGGAATATCCCTTTGGTCAGTTGGGGTCAGCTGTCCCGGCTGTCCCCCCTCCCAGCTTCTTGTGCACCCCCAGCCTACTCGCTGGTGGGGTGGGGTGAGAAACAGAAAAGGCCTTGACTCTGTGTAAGCACTGCTCAGCAATAACGAAAACATCCCTGTATTATCAACACTGTTTCCAGCACAAATCCAAAACACAGCCCCATACTAGCTACTGTGAAGAAAATTAACTTTATCCCAACCAAAACCAGCACAATAAGTTTCAGACAGCTGATTAGAATTGTGCTAATTCTCATTTCTCTAATCCACAGACCTGATGTGCCTCTCAAGAGTGACTCTTCATAAACTGGCATAGATCGAGTAGCTCACAACAGTAAGAAACTAAAATTTTCCCAGATGCTTGTAAAATACTTTAGGCAACTAGCTCCACTTGAAATGAACACTAGTTAGATGCCTGTACACTAGTTGGATGCTCCTGACATGGAGCTTCTGTTTTACAGACCTCTTCCTAGTTTTAAGCCATTTAATGACACTAGAAGTCAAAACTTTTTGGGACTTTAGAAGAGTGAATTCTTTCTGTTTACTGTTATGATTACTGCTTTAACTGACGGAGGGGTGTATGGGTTACCAAAGAGTGGCTGCACATTATAGCTATAACAGTTGTGATGACCCACTATACAGATTTATAAAATTTCTATCAGTGCAGATTTCCCAGCCTGTGGGCAATGTGCCCGTGTATCAGCACAAAATCAAGGCCAGAAGGAAAAGAAATGCTGGCTTTAGTTCAGAAACATCCACCAGCTTTGAGGTCACCAAATTTTAAAACACTAGCAAGATGACTTCAGACTTGGATTCTGAAATGACCCTATATTGTCTGTCACTGCTATGTCTCTAAAAATAGGTATTAGAAATTCTGAAAAAGCGTACTCGGCTGGGTCTGTGGGATGACTAGTTAGTACAGGCATTAGCGTATGTGTCAGCTGGGTGTTAGAAGACAGCTTCTGGGTAGCCGCTGGCTCATTGCAATTGTAATTTTCCTACAGTCTTAAACACTGAGGTAACTGACAGCAGCCATAATAATGGCATAAAGGGCTATTTTTTGCATAAGTGTGTTGAGGTCTAATGGGGATAAAATATTTCATTTATTGAGCAGTTGAATTATACCATTCCTTGCTCAGACTCTGTGTACCTTGACATTAAGCCTGATAACAAACCGGCAATTCTGAAAATACAGTGCTTACCTATACTCTCTGTGGAGTAACAGCCAATCTGGCACCAAAAGGCATAGGTAATAAGGAGCATAATTACCTAGTATAAATAAAGCCTGTGTTATCTGTTTTCCATTTTGAAAACACCAACTTTCTATATCTTCCTATATGCCATATTTAAATTGTGCAGTATGCCAGCCTCAGTGCGCTTCCTGCAGTTTAAGTGCAAACTGAAACAGTTCTTAATTCTGAAGAAAAAAAACATCAAGAAATATGTGTAAACAGATCTTGAATAACATCTGCCTTTTTTTTCCAGTGCAAGCTCTTTAACAGTGAGTATTGGTTTAAAATGCTAATTACAATAACTTTTGCAAAAGGAAAGGTAAAAAAATGATACTGTGTGGTCGTTTGGTTAATCAGTACAATTGACAGCTTGACAAATCTCCCTTGTCAAATGAAGCTGCAACACATATTCTTCAAGCTCTTTACATTTCATGGCATTTTAATTCCCCTCCCCAGAATGTGTAATAACAATGTACTTTTCCTCTTGCATGGTAATGCCTAGACAACACCTCAGGTGAACACACACAGACATCTACTTTGACACCAAAAATGGTGTTTTGCTCTAAACAAAACGAACGGAGAATTCACTGTAGTCAGCAGTTCGCACACAACAGCAGCATGTCCTCCTGTGTAAAATATCTGTAATACTTTGCTATTGTGGCAGCTGATGAAATAGTAACGGTCTGTTCTGAATTTTTCATATGATATGCACATTTGTTCTCACACATAAAGCCTAAAAGTAGGTCCAGTCTTAGAGGCTGGCTTTCTAAACATAATCAAGATTCATACCACTCAGCATAAGTATTTGAAATGCAGGATGGTATCTCATGTCTACGCACTGATGGCCTTCTAACATTAAAATGCAACAAAGCAAATTTAGCACAACGGCAACAGTAAAAGTTTCACAGTCCAAATAGGCTTCTGTTTATCTCTTTAGTTTGTGAACCTACTGCTTCAATTGTTTGTAGAAAAGACCATAAACTACAGGTTTTTGTGTTAAAAGTTAATAAGAATGTAAATCTAAAAAGGAAAGTGTAACTAAAGTGATAACTTCGGAGCTGTAAGCAAAAGAGAGTGGCATTATGGTCTGTGAAACATGAAAAAATTATGAAAGTGATAGTTATTGTTTAATTCTGGCCAGCCTCCATGTTCTGCAGCTGATAGCCTTTACCTTGGCAAGCTCAGATGTGATTTTTACTAAACTAAAAGTTCATTTTGCAGTTTACTTCACAATGAAATTTATTACATGAAATATAGAATAGAAGGCAAAAATAAACTGACGTAAAATACTGATAACTCCAGAAGTTCAGGTTTCAGTCTCAGCTGAAAAGCATTACTTCGTTTCCAGCTGACTGTAAATGGTTATCTCTGGAAGGAAGAAAAGGTCTCTGTGAGTACCTAACCTTCTGTTTTTATTGGTCAGTACTGGAAAAATGATGCAAAATTGTATTTTTTTTTTTTTTTTACAGTTTGCCCTCTATTCTTTTAAAAAACTTTCACTCATACAGAATAAAGCATGGATTAACAGTAATTGTAATGTAAATGCAGAGAGATTGAGGGGGGTGAGGGGAGAGAGAGATGTTGCCATAGCACTGACTTTCAGTAAGCGTTCATTTTGAAAGATCAGGTTATTCTATTATAAAGATCAGTAGGGACCAACAAATGATTCAAAATAGTACTAAATATCTTTAAATTACATTAACTCAGACTAATTAATTGGTTTATTTTGTAACTTCGCAGAAAAAAATGTTGTGTACTTAGTATAAAAGCGGTAACGTTTGGAAGGATATGTTTCATTCATAACTTACTTAAGAAAGTCCTTGTATACCTTCTTGAGCATAAAACTAATCTCAACTTTAAATATAGAATTACCCATTTATCGTGCTTCTGTAATATTTTAATCATGGCACATTGGAAGGATTTTATGCCAACTCCAAAGGACTTCTACAGTATTAGGAATGGACTAAAAAGTAATGAACATCCTAACTTTTTCCATATCAAAAGATGGATTTCTAGGAGCAGTAATCAAGTCTGAAAGTAATTATGAAAACTTCACTTGCATCAATAATGATTAATATACTCTTAGAATCGTGCATGTGCACCTTGGCCTCACTTGTGTTTCAAAAGTCATTTCTTCTGAATTTGAAATAAGACTGGCTGGGGGAAAAATAAAGTTGTTTTTGAAAAAAAAACCCCACAATTTTTTTTGGTGGAAAACTTTCCCTCAGATTTTTTTTTTTTTTTTTTTATTCTAATGCAAAGTGAAACCCAAGGTCTTTCCAAAATATTTGTACCCTTTACCCCCCAAAACCATAATCTATTGGATAAGACCTCTTTTCTCAAATGTGAAAGAGTCCCAGTTTACAGGCTTTGGAACAAAGACCTAAACTTGGATTTCCTGCATTTCAGGTGCTAAAACATGATGCTGTTGTGCTATTCTTTCTTATCCAGAAATTCCATCCAGGAGCTGTAAAACTCACCTAATCAAACATGTACAACACACATTTAAACATTTGTGGAAAATTTAATTTCTCATAAAAAGCAAACATCAATAACCACTCTAAGTTCGAAAGTGCATTTTTATGTTTACAGTTGTATCGTTATGTACACAGTTAGGTCTGGAATCTAAAATACATTTGCTATTTATGCACCCTGGCGTTAGAGTAAATTCTGTGATTTCCAGAGAACTTACCCTTTATTTCACCATTGGCTGACACAACTCAATCAGGGGGCCTATCTGACCAGATGCTTTGGCCATCTTCCTTTAATGGTTTCATACACTTCCATTTCTCAGAGCTGTCCCCTATTTTAGCTACAGTAAAGAAGTGGTACTCAGTGAAAAATTTCTGAAACAAAAAAATGATGGAAATAGAAATTTTCCTGTAATGACTTTTTTCCATAAGATTGGCTAAATAAATGCCTTGGATTTTTTATGGAAAGGAATAGTCTTGAATTTTGTACATCTATTTATCCTTCTGCAGTGTATCATTGTGCAAAGTATCGTACTGCTATTTTCATTTCCTTATTCCTGTGTTGCTATATTCCTTGGACACTCTTCTTTCTCTCTGTGTAGATGTTTTTGTCAGTCTCAAAACTCGTAAGTGCAGGCAGAGAGTCAGTTATCCATTACAATGGAGAATTTGTCTTAGAGGCCCTTGCCTTTGAGAAGAAATTCTGAGAACCTCTTTTGGGAATGTATTTACTGTGTATTTGTGAACCTGAAATATTCATTGTATCTAAAATCTGAATGAAACATTCCGTAATTTATGTTTATCATGCTAAACTGGATAGAGTGATAACTCAGAAACTACAAGACAGTCTCTCTTGCTTCAGTAGCGCTGATGTAAAGCAGTGCTTACACTTTCTTGACAAAATAAAGCACTTTCATAGATAGTACCATTAGGTGCTTAAAAAATAATGATATTATGGAGGAAAGAAGATGTGGCAAGGACTCACAGACAAATTAGTGGAAGACTGCAGTCCCTGCAGGGCTTCAGCAGTGCGTCTCTGCATCACAGTACTTCCTGTATCGCTTGCTGGAGTTGGCAGTGATTTACAATACAGCTGAGTCCTAACAAGGAACCAACAGACTTGCTTCCCTAAGAAAATAGGTATGTAAACAGGGCTTTTACAGGGAAGTCAAATACTGGGGTACAGAAGGTTGGACAGAGCATGGGAAATGAAGAAGCTTCTAACAGATATGATCTCCGTAGAAAAAAAATGGTAGAAAAGATGCTGACTCTGGGAGAGAATTAAGTGAAAACAAAATGCCAACATTCAGTTCTTCATGGAAGGCAATTCTGGTTCTCTATTTTTATTCTTTAGGTCAATCCCTTAAATGCCTTCTGTATTTAGTGAGACTTAGTATTACAAGAATTTATGTCCGGTACTGCAAAACATGGATTCTTGAGTGCCTTTATACTAGTAATTCCACTGTTGTCAAAAGGACTACTCATGTCAGAGTCTATGAACCTATCTAGATTTTGAGGAAGTATTACAGGACCTTTAACAGATTTATGAAATATTTCTCATTTACCACAATGGCATATTAGAATTAATAATGTTTAAAGAAGATATGGTTAATTTTGGAGAAATCTATGAAATTCATGTATGCCATCCACTAAACTTTTGTGAACCAATTATTTTCTAACATTAAAGTTTTTGAAAAAATGTTGGGGTGACTATTTTGAAGTAATCCAACAGGAACATACTGGTTTCATTTAAATATAAATTCTAAGGAAGAAATAGATATTCAGAAAATTCAAACCCGTTCACAGAAACAGGCTGCAACTTCTAGTCGGAAGGGTAAAAGCTGTCAGCATCCAGCCCCGTGTGTCTTTTCCTTTGCATGGTTTTCTTTTGGTTTGGTTTTGTGGTGTTTTGTGTGGGGTTTTCTCTGTGTCAACTGACAGATGAATAAGTAGTAGGATTAAACAAAATTACCAGGTATACAGCACAAGTAATTTGTAACAATCAAGGTCTCTAGGTACACAGAAAATGAAGAATTCTTCTAGGAAAGAATTTACAGTGTAAAAAGGTAGCATTAGTGTCACGGAAAGATTAGATACTTAACAGTTTTTAGCAGCAAAGTGCTACCTTTATAAAGTTCTCCTCAGTTTCATTAATCTAGTCCATGACAGAGAGGATTTTGAGCAGCAAGGGAGCGATATGAAGAATATGTAGACTATTACTGTTCTGCCATTACTGCTGATGCACTGTTGGGTTATCACGCCATGTCTCTTTCATCTTTTTATGATCTTTACATGCCCTATAGCTACTGCTACATTACATTTAATCATCTTTAACAGCTTGAATGTCAAAAAGTTAAATAGTTTTAACTATCCTTTTTTTACTTTAACAATATGCAACTTAACAGCACTTGTGCTGAGCTCATTAGAGCTATTGACAGATTTTGTGCCATCCTGTGCCGATGCCCTCACCATTCTTATGATCATGTGATACATTTATGCACTATTAAACCTATGGAAGGTGATTTTGTTACAGCCATGATCTTCCTTTGATACGATTCTGCCATCCAACTTTATCTCTCACTTATTACTCAGGTCTTAGTCACAGTGTTTCCATACACTGTCTATAGATGAAGAGAGAACAACTAATAAAGTAATCCATCGTCTGTAAAGCTGGTGCCTCAGATTTTTTAAGGATAATTCATCTATTCTTATATCTGTATTAAAAGCTCAATTCAGAATTTCTTATCCAAACATTCCAGTTTCAGGCCTGTCTATTTCTAATAATTACAATATCAGGGACAAATTGCGATTACTGATGTTCAAGAAAGATGAGTTCAAATTGCAATAGGTGCTGCTAGGATGATAAGAGGAATAGAAAATACACCTTATATGAAGGGTCTAACAGAACACAACTAGATTCACAAAGTAGAGGGGAGGAGTGAACGAGAGCATCTTTTATAATCCATTGGGGATGAGACAACTCATTTAAGTTAAGAAACTCTGAGAAAATCTACAAAGAGTTTCTTTCTATGAAGCAATAGTTAAAACTCAAAACAAATGAGTTGAAAATCATTCTATAATCGTCTTCCAGGAGTAAGAAACTTATGAGGTTTAAGCTTAGAAAGATGTAAGTTTCTGAAATAATTGTTTTGCATGGTTGCAAGCAGGAACAGGAGCTGGATTTGATGATCCCAAGTCCTGTCATATTTCCATGGCTTCTAAAATTTTTTTCCTGCTTTTCCACATAATATGGAAGAAAACCTTCTTGCTTCCTTGCCATAGTAAACCAAAGATATTTAAACCTTTCCAATTTAAAGGATTAGACTCCTTGACTGCCTCCATCAATATACTTCCAAACTTTTCAGACTGATGTAATAGACTCTGAAAGTGACTTTGTGACCTTTCTGAGATTAAAATGTTTTCAGACCCAGTTGTGCAGTCAGCTTGCCTCAGCAGCACAGGGCAGCATAAGATTTGCTGTGCTTGTCAGGCAGGTAATGATGAGACCACTGGTGTACAAACTCTGGTATTGCACCTCTGGCATCCATGCCCAACACTGGATGCTTCAGCTCTGCTGCTCTACTGCTTCATTTCCATTTTGTTTCTGAGCAGAAAAAGGTGGAAAGGTACAAATCTGCAGCTGTTGGATGAACTACTGATGGTAGAAAGCCTGAATCTTCTCAATGGCCAGATAATCTCCTGGAGCATTTATACCTGCAAAAGTAGTCAAGTCTCATGAAACTGCTATTAATAACTCCACACTTGCACTACTATGTCCATTTCTGGGCTCTGCGGTATGAGAGACATATCGGAGAGAATCCAGTGAAGGGTCATGAAGATGATTAAGAGAATGGAGCGTCTCTCATACGAGGAAAGGCTGAGAGAGCTGGGACTGTTCATCCTGGAGAAGAGAAGGCTCAGGGCGTTCTCATAAATGTGTTCAAATAGCTGAAGGGAGGGAGTGAAAAAGATGGAGCCAGGCTCTTTTCAGTGGTGCCCAGTGACAGGGTCAGAGGCAATGGGCACAAACTGAAGCACAGGACGGCCCATCTGTACATCAAGAAACACTTTTTATTGTGAGGGTGACCGAGCACTGGCACCAGGTTGCCCAGAGACTCCAGGTTGTGGAGTCTCCATCCTTGGAGATACTAAAAAAACATCTGGACATAGTCCTGGACAACTGGTTAGAACCTGCTTGAGCAAGGGGGTTGGACAAGATGACGTCCAGAGGGCCCTTCCGTGAACAAATGGTCTCATTTAGGTAACAGTGTTTTCAGAAAATGAAAGATTATTACCAATCTGGAAAAGAGAACTGATAAATCACTAACTGCACTATTATTTGAGTGGAACTTTTCAATCTTCAGTCCATTCTCATTTCCCAGTTACCATTACTTTTTACATCTATTATTACTGACTTAAGTGTGAGTTCAAAGTAAGTCCAATATATTTTCTAAGAAAAGAACCTAGAAGCAGGTTAATGTTTTAAGTTTTACAGTATATTGTCTATTTTGTGGTAACTGTCCAGAATTTTTACATTGAGATTCAAATTAATTAGAACGGTGTTTTATGAGACAGGGTCAGTGTTGATCCCTTTTTGAAACTGTCTTTTAACTTTACTATTCTTAATGAAACATTTCTTTGTCTTTTCAGCCTGACTTTTAGAAGAGTTTTTTGCCTCCAGAATTTCTCAGGAACAGGAAAAGGCATTTCCCTCCCCAAAATCTACTACCTCTGAAGGCTTCTGCCTAAGCTTAAACTTTTCCATGTGTGCATTTATGTAAGACATTGTAATTTCCTAAAATTCACCTACACATCACAATCAGGTGCCATCAGGTTTATAATCTCATGCTTAGACTGAGTTTCATGATAAGATTAAAAGAAATACTATTCTCAACAGAAGCAGATAATTATATTGCCATGAAAGAAAGGGTAGTTACTAGACATCATCTGAATACATCAATACAGAATTGATTCTTGTATTTTCAGTCTGTCTCCAAAGCAAATAGTAATAATATTCTCCATAAATACTTACAGACAGCTACTTCTACTTGCCTGAATTAAACCAAAAGAATGCAACATTCTGTCACTCATTAGAGAGCTTCCAGAAGTTTTTCAGGCAATTTAATTTCTAAACAGACGTGATCTATACATTTGCCTGTCTAGTTCCAGAGATTATTAAATATGTTTAGTGTGTCAGAGTTATACTTCAACTTGTTTAGATATTTTGATTGCTAAATTATTTGTTTGGCTCGTAGCTCTGTTTGCACTAAGTTTTTCACTGCTACAGCTCCTTACATGAGCAGACTCTTCTGTCAAGGAATATACCTATGCCAGAAAAAACAGATGTGTCTATTGATGGTTTCCTTAGTTTAAAGATTATGCTTTTGGCTCAAGCCTAAAAAAAAATAAATCCTACTGTAAGGGGCACAGTAAGCATGTAACATAACATAATGTAACATAATGTAATGTAATATCAAAAACGTTTTTAATTATGTGCCTTTAGTAATTGTCCTTAGGTTAGAAATACTGTTTAAACATAGTGTGTGATGAAAGAGAATCTAGAATTTTTCTGTTTTCCATTCTCCCGTCTCAAATACCTACTTTTTCTGGCAAAATCACAAGTGTTTTTTCTGTAAATGTCTACCTGTTGTTCTAAGTATCCACCACTTTCACTGACAACTTCTTGTTGAATAAAAACATGTTCAGTACAAGAAAAACAATAATTTCTGAAATAAACTGTTGGCAAAAGGGACAATCTTGCTCGAAATCAAAGGATTTGTTTTCATTATTAAGCCAAAGTACTTTACACGAAGTGCCCATCTATGTCAACTTAATGACTTTTGAATTAAAATGAAACTTCTTTGAAGTAATTATGACTAGTCTATGATTATCAATTGATTTTATTATGACTAGTGGAATTAAGGTATGTTCATAATTAATTTGTCTGGAGATACACAATGAATTGTTACTAGTATCATTAGAGATGATCGGTGAAAAAAAAAACCCTTTCTGGTAATGGAACAGGTATAGCAAGACCCCACAGCTAGTGCAGATTAATGACTCCATTGCACCTTTCCCCTTTTAACAATATAAATGGGAAGAATGGTCCCAAGATATCCAGTTACTATTATCCACCTACAATTTCATCGTTACTCAGCAGACCTTGTGCCACTTGAAGCATGTTCCATCCTCTGGAGCATATGATCTAGTGCTGATTAATGGTGATATATTGATCTTGGAGAGCCGGGTTTAGCAGCATTGCTCTGTAGACTAAACTTTCAATTGATTTTAAACAGAATGATATCCAAAGTAATTCAAAGTTGTTTTATTCATGACTCCACATGAACCATAGATTTTTTATTTTTCCTTTTTAGCCCTGAAGGTGGGATCTGAAGCAGTGTAGAACTGGTCTTGACTTGATACAAGTATTAACCCAACAGAGCTTCTTTAAGTCATATTTCTGGGAATTGAGATTATCAGCCAACAGGTGCATTTTAAACTAAACTAAAATACCTTTCTTGTGCCGCAGGCGGAGGACATGGATCTATCTGAGAGGAAGCAGGGAGTGAATAGCACTAAAGAAATTACACAGCATAGATTTTCAATAAGAAAAGAACATAATTCTCCATGAAGTATTTAGAAACATTTTTTTTTTAAATTATTCTGCTGACTTAGATCAGTAGCCCAACTGAAGTGCACCTACACCAATGCACGTAGCATGGGCAACAAACAGGAAGAGCTGGAAGCCATTGTGCAGCCGGAAAACTATGACATAGTTGCCATCACAAAAACATGGTGGGATGACTCCCACAACTGGAGTGCTGCAATGGGCAGCTATAAACCCTTCAGAAGGGACAGGCAAGGAAGGAGAGGTGGAGGCGTAGCCCTGTATGTTAGGGAATGTTTTGATTGTCTAAAGCTTAATGATAGTGACAATAGGGTTGAGTATTTACGGGTAAGAATCAGGGGGAAGGCCAACAAGGCAGATTTCATGGTGGGAGTCTGTTATAGACCACCCAACCAGGATGAAGAGGCAGATGAAGTATTCTGTAAGCAGCTGGGAGAAGTCTCACAATCCCTAGCCCTTGTTCTCATGAGGGACTTCAACTTACCAGATGCCTGCTGGAAATACAATACAGCAGAGAGGAAGCAGTCTAGGAAGTTCCTGGAGTGTGTGGAAGAGAACTGCCTGACACAGCTGGTGAGGGAGCCAACTTGGGAAGGCGCCCTGCTGGACCTGCTGTTTGCGAACAGAGAAGGACTGGCGGGTAAATTGATGGTTGGATCGATCCTGTAGTTGGGTCACAGCAACCCCATGCACCGCTACAGGCTTGGGGAAGATTGGTTAGAGGAAAAGGACCTGGGGGTGCTGGTCGAGAGCCTGCTGAATATGAGCCGGCAGTGTGCCCAGGTGGCCAAGGCTGCCAATAGCATCCTGGCTTGTATCAGAAATAGTGTGGCCAGCAGGAGCAGGGAGGTGATAGTGCCCCTGTACTCGACGAAAATACAATTGTAGATAGGCATGTACAATTATATATACAAATACTCCTTATGCAGTTACCAGCTGGGAAACTGCTTGATAAAGGTTGGGTTTATAAAGTGCTAAAAATAGTTCTGTTATAGCAGGTCAAAATTCAGAAGTAGAAGTCCACTTAAATGTACTCCAAACCTAGCCTGCCCATAAAACTTTCAAATTCGAATATATCCAAATAATCTCTAAAATACAAAGAATTTCAAGTATGAAGTTACTGAAATATGCAGCTAAAGAATTATTTGTCTTCTTGAGTCTTACAGTTGTGTCATGTCAATAACTTTAAAAAGACAAATGTTACATAATTTATCATTATTATTTTGTTGATATGTAAGTATCTTGTGATACTATTAAATCTACGTAAGTACAGAAATAGATCTGCATAAAATGCATACTGTGATTTCTTACGTTGCATCCCCCAGGCTGTCATCTTATTCATTGCTCATGTTTCCTTGCCATATTGAGGTGACAATTCAGCAAATTTCAAATCCATGATTCTGCAGAAGTTCTATCTTCTTTCCATATTCTTAGACCATTAACCACACTAAAAGCTATTCCAGTCTTCATTGTCCAATGCAAAGGAATAGCGAGGGCCATGATTCATCCACAGATGCAGCAAGAAATAATGAGAACATTTGTTCGAACATTGAACTGAGTCATATGCTTATCCATATTTATGGTGACAGAAAATAAGGCCTTTATATGTATAAGCAAGGTCAGACATGCATGTTTGGAAGAGCATGCAGAGATTATCCTGGGCATTGAAGAAATTACTGAATGTATTATAAACCTGAGGACTATGAATGTTAAAAAATTTCTGAAGTCCTTTAAAGAGATTTTAAATTCCTACCCTTTAAGCACGATAAACATGGGAACATGAACAGAGTTATACTTCTCTACATGCTTCCATTGACAGAAACATGAGATACGACTATGTACATACATGATACTCTTACAGATCCTACCCATAGAAGTTACTGGCTAGAGACAAAGATTTCATAGAAAGACAGAAAAGCCTTGAAAAAGACAAAGCAAGCAAACAAATTACATTAACTTTTTCACACCACTTCACACTGTAAACACTGAATATAAACAGCTTGTTTTGTTTCATATGAGTTGCTTCCTTCCCCATCACTTACTAATTTTGATTGATAAGGCAGCTTCTTATGACTTTGGGCTCTAGAACATCTTGCCAGTTTTCCATGGGCAATAAGTTTTTAGTCAGATTTTGCAGCAAATCAGTTTGCTCTGTCATACTTTGGCCTTTACCTTTTCCTCTGAAGATAATTATCTTTGATGACAGTCTTGCATAACATGCATCTTACTAGTAATAGAATATCTTACAAGTTTTGTAAGAGCATTATAACAACATAGCATCAGATTTATATAGACATGTTCAACACACTCCTATGCTATCAAATGTCATTTCAGCAGCCATTCAGATGAATCTTTGAGCTTCATTGGAATTTATCTCTGAGGGTGTTTGAGAACATGAATAATGAATCACAAGCAAGTTTTACTAAATATAACAGCTGTCAGCTAAAATGTTAGTGGCACACAGTGGATTCCCGACGTGGGAGTAAAAGACAAGTTAAAAAAAAATCCGGTAAATGACTAAACGGTTAATGTACTATCTTATTTACCTACTTATTCCATGAGGGTTTTTTTTTTAAATGTATTTGCTGAAGAAAAATGGCCACGAATATGGAAGCCATTATTGGTTTTTGCCTGTATGAACTTGGAGGCAAATTGCTGAAGGTACTAAATTCCTAGGTAGACACATAACTTGACCCCTCAGAACTCAATGTCTCCAATATCTCTGGGATTTGGGCCCTCATTGGTATAGTTGTAACACTAAAAGTCTTGAAATGTTTTCTGTTTATGAAAAATAGCTTGGAGGTGGAATCCTGTTTTGATAGAACATGATATTGGTAACCAAAAGTAAGCCGAATTACTGTAACTTCACCTGCTGTGCTGCTGGCATACTGCAACCTGTCCCTAACTTTCTAATGCAGTACTTCTTTCATATTGCTTCCTCTGCTTGCACCCATTGTTGTTCTCTGCTCATTTGCAAAACATTTTCTATTTCATGAGTCCCTGAAGGACTCATAGACAAGGAGCATGTCCTCTTGTTCATAATGTATCATTGCCATTCAGTACTGAGAGATGTTAATAATTCTGAAATTGTTGCCTGGTGTTTACTCACCCTACTTGAACTAATTTCCATGGAAGCCACTGGGAGAGGTGATGAGTACAAACTGAGCAAGAACCTCTCAGCACTGATGGTTTGAAAAGGGCATAGTCTATCTATTCTTAGCTTTAGCACTGCTGAATTTAGCATCAAGAAGCTGTTTGGATAGTGGCAGGTGTTGACTAGTGAGTTGGAAAGACTTTGCCACGAAGCTCATGGCTATGACTTTGACAGATTAATGAGATTAATGCACTCTGCAATGTCTTTGAGTTTTCAAATTTCTTTTGAACTCCTTATAGAGTTTTAATAAAGTTTGTTTATTATATTTACAGTTCTGGAATATTGTTTAGAGCTTGTTCAGTTATTAACCTTTTATACATATGCATATGCATATAAACATAGTATCATCACTCTCACCTTTTATATATACATAAAAGCAACACAAAATAGTAGATTTCGTTATCTATATCACATTGCGTATTTTTCACCTTATGATTTCCAGGGTGTGTTTGGTATAATCTTTTTACCACGCACAAAATGAGCTTATCTTCAGGCAGCAGTTTGAAAAAATTAAGCTTCCACATCAGGCACAATGGGGAATGTATACGCATCTCTGAAATCAGCAGGGCCCATTGAAGAACTGGCCATACATTACAGACTTAAATTGACATCTAATAGATCCTTAGAAAGCAAGGCTGCTGCTGTTCTGGCTCATGTTTGTGTTTCTCTGCTTAGGTGTGCTTTCAGGTTTTGACATTTTTCCAAAAGCAAGAGCAGCTGTTTTTTTAAGGGGAGGAAAAACAACCTTTCCCACATGCATTAGTTTTGCAGGCACATAAAGGAGTTAAAATTTTGGCCCAGGCTCTTAATGTGAGTCTGTAGAGCCATAGAGGGCCCCTACTGGCCTTAAGATATGCTGACCCAGTAATTCATTTAGTCATGGATTATTTCATTTGTTTCCATGTGTGCCATAACTATGTAATCATCATGATGTGTTCTGTGCCCTCATATGGGATTAAGATGTTGATTTTTTTTTTTAATTTCCAGTCAAATAGAGAAAAAGAAAAGCTGGTAAAAGCATCCAGCAGCTGGAGATGAAGTAAATTTGGCACACTCGCATTCCTTAGGCTACCTGCTAGTAAACAAGAACAAAATTCAGAGCAGCATACAAAAGTTACATGTTATACAAATCTCATTATCTGTATTTATTTAGGAGGTAGTAAACATCTTTTAGCACTGTGTGAAGTGAGGATGCCCATGGCCATGAGCTCTTCTAGTTCTAAATTCTAATTTGAGGTATTGCAATAGCCGCTGAAAACTGTGAAATAATCTACATGTTTTCTTCCAAAGGGAATATCATGATTTAGAAGTGTTCTATTTTGCAAGTGCCAACAAAATGCTAAAAAATCTCTTTCAGCTCTTTTCTTAACCCACACTGGATCTCAGATGTGAGCTGCAAGCAATTTTTGATGGTAATGTTTTTTGGAGGCCATTAGAGGTACAGATGCTGTGCATTTGGCAATACACATCAGGAAGGCTCAGGTTGGGAATCAGAGGTCCTGGTAATACAAACCATAATATAAAATCTCAGCTTTCGAAGGAATTATTGACAGTAGCTTATTGTCAGTTTTAAATATTTAATCTAATAAAATCATGAGCCAAAGCAAGTCACATGTTTGAGTGCTACTTTGGGGAAATTGTTGCAGTGTTTATTGCATATGGATGAAGAAACAGGGGCACTGTAAACTGTTTTGCAGGATTTTTTAAATTAAATTTGGAGTCCAAGTACCTTTCTAGTTTCAGATTTTTGTGAAGTTTGCAAAGCAGTCAGTTCACTACAAGAAATTGTCTGTCTGATGGCATGATGAAGAGAATCAAAAGGGGCTTATTACGCTTTATAAATATCACATACATTTCTAATCATCTACTTGATATATCTGCCTGACAATGCAGAGTTGAATTCTGGAGACTGTCAAAATAAATAGAGACAGATTTAAGTCATATTAAGGAAACACTGTGAAGAGCTATCAATTAAAGAACGGTTCTGCTTGATTCCATTCAAACTAGCAATGTAAGATTTTGCAGACTCTGTATGAGAAAATATTGCAGAATAATCTAAACCACAACCAAACTGCTCAATAACTGTTCAGGCTCTTACCACTTTGAAAGAAACATTACATTCCTCAGGCTTGAACCTACGGGTGTTGAACCACTAACGGACTTCAAGCCTACGCACGTGAGAGGTTGAATAGCTTGCCAATAATTACGGTAGACTCATCCACTCCTACTGAGTGTTTGACTTGGCTTCTTAGCCTATGTCTGACATACAGCAGCTGGGTCTCTGGCGAGGCTCATGTTCCAGCTGGGAAGGAGCAAACACCAGGCTCACTAGGAAGCAGAAGCTCCCAGCCTCAGCTATCTCTCAGCAGAGATTATTCCCTGCAGCCAGATGGTTTAGCTTAACAAACAGTGAAGTCGGGCATCAGTTGCAGGTTGGAGGCAATGGTCATATTGACCGGCTTTCTCCTGAGCCTGGGGTCTGCTTGGATGAGTTTTCCTTTCAGTATGTTTTGTTTTCTTGGTGGTTTTGTGCTAAGTATTCAGCAGTGGAATGACTTAGAATGGAGAATGTACTTAACTGTGCTAGTACTTTTCCTATGCTCGATCCTGCCAGCAAATAGGCTCCAGGTAGAAAATAGTCTTTTAAGTTGCTACATTGCAGCTAAAATATGTGTGAGCTCTGCAAACGCTTACTCTCCTTGCACTGTCTCTAACTCCCAGCTGAGAACGGTACATAGCAGTACCGGTGCTATTCCTCTCCTTGCTTTAAGAGTGGTCCTTTGCTTGGTTTCGGGGGGACAGTGGTCAAGCAGTATTACTAGCTTACAAAGGTAAGGAAAATTAAGGTAAGAGATGAAATAGAGGAACATTCCTATTGTAATGATGGTATATTAACAAATAAGGGTTAATGTGTAACTGAGGAGAATAGGCATTTGCTGTTTAACATCTATTTCTGACCTAGTTGGATCCTTGCGGTGAACTTTAATGTAATACCTTGTTTAAAGAGGATTTTTCCCAAGACTCTTTAATAAACTAAACCCTTCTTTCCTAAGGGTTAGTGAATGACTGAAGGATAGGAGAACTAGAGAGGTGAGAACTGCGGATCTGTAATTCTGTTACCGTGAAACAAAAAGCATGAAATACTACTTTAAATCACAGTGTGATTAAAAATTCAAAAGGATACCAACATACAATTTTCCAACCAAACTTAGTGGTAGAAAAAAAACCCTGTATGTGTATTAGAAAGGTTTAGGAGAATTTTCTTTCCCTCTTCTCCCTTTGATGTAGGATCCAGGCACTTCTGCAACCTACACATTCTCTGGAGTGTAAAACCTATCTCTGATTATTAGGGCAATCATGTTAAGGAAATGGGAAAGAGGCTTATTCACTGAGTTAGGAATGAAGGAAACCAGGAAAAGGCCCATCTTTTCCCTTCCTTAAAGAATTCTGCTTTGCAGAACTTGTAGGTAGCATATTTCCATGGATAGCTTATGCTAATGTATAGTAGAAGTAAAGCAGAGATAAACTGCAACAAAGAAATTGCTAATCTTCATTCAATGCATTTAGCTATGTTGAACACAGATGCGTGCAACAAGACTGTCATGGTGACTGAGCCACCCAGTACCCTCTGAAAAGAAGGGCATCAAAACACCTGAAATGGATATTATTGGTGCTGAAAAAAGGTGAGTCTTCTCACAAATTCTGAGATGACAGACAAGGAGACAACTTCTTTCTTTCGTGTCTGCACAAATTCTTCCCTAAGGGAAAGAAGTCACTCCTGTGTCCTGTGTGTCCCACAGAACTTCAAATACATACAAGAATTTGCTCAATCTGGGGAGGGGAAGAATTCTTTTATTTTAGTTCTTAAAAAAATATTTTACTCAATGCTTTTTAGTATGAGTACTTAACTGTTAGAATAATATTAAAAATTTCTTCTTTCATCAAATGTAGTGACCAGATGAATCCCTTAAATCTAACTTCAGTGTTATGGAGAAGAAAGGGCCTAGTCCCAGCAGTAATAAATAACAAAACACAGTATAATACAGGAGAAGGTAGACAAATGAGGAAGAAGAATTGCAAGCAAAGAAAGATACTTTCTGCCAAACAGAAGTAATATAAAAGGTCAGGAGAAAAAAAGTAGAAATTCAGAGGTAGGTAATAGAACAGGAGAATAATTAATCAGGATAAAAGAGAATTAGGGTAAAATCTTAGTTCCACTGGGGGACTGGCTCAACTCGGAATCCAGTAATGCCATTTCTGGATAATACGGAGGATACAGGAAAAGATGACAGACTGGACATAAAGAAGGTGAGATTAAGAGAAGATGTCTTTTTTTTTCCTCTGGGGTATGTTTGTGATATGGAATATAGCTACACTCACATATGGCCTAAAGATGTCTTGTCTTTTTGGCTTTTTTAAAATCTGGAGGCTGCTGTTCGATGAATTGTCTGCCAATAGCTTCCAATTTACTCTGTGTAACTGGAGTATATGAGCCAATTTTTTAAAAATTTTTCTTTCAAATCTCACCATCTCCTGTCCTTTAACAAAAATGTATGAATTTTGGGTTCCCTGTTTATATGTGGGTTTTTTTATAATTGTGTATTGAGGTCTGAAAATATGTTTAATTTTCTTTTTATTTATCTTGTCTATGCTTTTCAAAGAATTTTAAATTGGTCTAATGCTATCTTGAAATTGTCTGACATCTTTAAAAGTGTAACTCTGAGGAACCTTACAAATACAGGACAGACTATATGAAAAACCGATATGAAGTTCAGAACCAACCATAAATGATCATGATTTATTACACCACATCAAAAGCAGATAACTGCTAAAATCCATAATTCATTGTAATAGTATCATAGTCAAGCCTGACAAAAAGTCATCATGTTTATACTTGGATAGTTCAGATGAGTAATTTATTAGTTCTAAAAAATAATGTACTGTAAAAATACTCACAGGGCCCTAGACTCTGTCAAAAATAAAAAGCCCTATTATGTATACAGGTCCATGCACTGAAAGTGCCCTTCAAGTAGCCTCCATGAATGTATTAAGGGTATACAGTATCCTGATATGCTAAGCAATCTTGCTTGCCATAAACTTTTAATGCACTAACTTTTTAGTAAAAATACCATTGAAAATCATCCTTTATCAGTGCTCCAAGCTAGATCACTTTGTCCTTCCTGGGTCTTATGCTACTTTTGCCAATATAAGCTACAACTAATCTCCTAAAGTTTTACACTCATAAAGGAAAGTTCACCTCATCTCCTGAGATACCTGTAAAGGTTTGTTGAACATATATATAATTTGTAGAATGTTTACAGAATTTTATTAATAATAAATGATCAGAAGTTAATTCCAAATAAAAAGAAGATGATTTCTTCTAGCTCAAGCCATCCTGAGATGGGGACAATTTATCTTCATTTTGCTCATCTAAGTAATAGGCAGAAATGGACAGAAGAGTCTTAGTGTTGGCAACAGCTTTTGTTCTGTAAACTAGAAACTGATTGCAGGAAATACAAACTGATGCTTATAGAATGTAAGAAAACAAAATGAAAACAAGTAAGAGAAAAACAGTGTTTCAAGAAATGGAATAAATTTCAATGAGAAAATAACATTTCTGAGTTACTATGCTTGCATGCTATTAGGACAAGAGAAGTCTTACAGATGATTTCTGCTTGATTATCCAACTGAAATCAAGATGACCTCTTGCTGTAAGAGTACTTGAAACATTTAATAAAAATTGGAAGTTCCAGCCATAAAATCCTGATTAATATTACATTTGAAAGATGACATATTTTTAGTCTATATTTGATTTGTCTAATATAATTTTTATATTATGCTCATTAGTGTGGTTTATAAGCAAATTTGATTGTTTGCTTTCATTTGGCTACTTTTTTTTTCTTTCTCCCTTTTAAAATCTCATATACTGTTATCCTGAACAGATAGCTGCTGTCTTTTACTTTAGAGCTTGTCATCTTTTGGTGATGGATAAAATTGGACAGAATTCTTTTACATATAAATATCTGGTTAAAAAGTTAGGTGCTTATGACTTACCAAAATCAAACTATTAGCCTGTTATGATCCTTGGCTTTTAGGATACCTTATAGACTCTAACGAGCCAGAGATTTATCACATGAAAATATGTGACGATTTGTCCACTGAGTCATTGTTATATCAAGGTGACTTAGACACTCTGGTTCCCTTACACTTGTCCAAACTTGGTCCCAGATATTTGGAACTCTAAATCTTAACATCCAGTAGTAAAGATTGATTAAAAAGGGAAACTATTTTTAAAAATATCAATTCCCAATATGTGGACACTTATTCTCTTTAGAATTCATTAGTAAAAATTTACTTGTTTGATATATTTTGCCTTTCAGTTGTATGCAAGCACTCCATTGAGACACTTCCTGAAAATAAGCAGATGAACCATAGAAGGAAGCTGCATAGACATTGTGTGGAAACCTTTGTTCTTCTCAACCAATCACCATGTATATATAGGTCTGTAAGTACTGTATTCCTTAGCTCATAGCACTGAGTGCAACAGGTTGAACACTGTTGTAATTTGAAAAATCTGAGATGGGTTTAATTTCTCGTCCTGTGGGGAAATTTTTGGGAGTCACCTTTACCTTCTATGAGATCACTTTAACCAACCATTCTTCCAAAGTTCTTTTCTGCCTGCATTCAAACTTTCCTGCTCCTACCTTCATTTTGCCTGAATAATGTACCTTTACAAATAAGTACAACTTTAAAAAATAATAAAACAGAGGTTGGCATAATGGATAAGGTTTTGTTATGAATATACTTGAAGTAGATGAATAATGCACCATTGATTTGTAAAGGAAAAGGAGATATTTTAATAAAGAGGTAAATTGTAAATATTTTTATTACAGAGAGCAGATAAAATTAACTTTTTAATGAGTTATACAAAATAAATATTTGAGAAAAATAACAAGAGTAAAAAATGAAGGAAGATTAGGTCTGGGGGGAATAGGAAAGAAATGCAGCGCTGCAGAGAAAATGAAGAAGAAAACTAACATGTGTGATACTGGTATATGCTAACATCTGAAAGCTGAGAATAAAAATCCTTGGCTAGATATTTGCTCTAGCCTCGCCCTCTTTTTTTTTTTTTTTTTTTTTTTGTGTGTTTGTGTATGTGTGTGAAAATTTTCACATGTTGGATTTGCTGCTGTATGAATTACAGAAGATTCAAATTCAGGTATAGTTCAATCACCCTCTTTTTTCCTTAGTTGTCTAGTATTGTCTGCAGTGATGCTCAAAATCTCCTAGTTTCACATTTGCAATCTAGTTAGCACTGAATGTAACTTACTGCATGTTTTGTTTTCCCTTCATTTGGACATAGATACACTGAATTTATACTCAGTATGTAGTGACTATGCTCATTTGAAAGCATATCTGACAAATCATAGTTATAGGTATATCAGTTGCATTTTGGACTCTTGTCATTGCAGCTAAAGTGATAAAGAAATGAGTTGCCTTTGTAATTATTTCAGCTACTGTACATGGTCACAGTTCAGATTTAGCAGATTTACTGCACATGGGTAACTACAGAGTTATAGTATTCACAGCTAGGATTTTTTTTACTTTTGTTATTGCTGTTGTTCTCATGTTTCCCATTTTATCAGGAAAGAAGATTTTCAGAAACAATAGTTTAAAAAAATATGTTTTTAGCACCTTCTTGTCAATAGGTTTTTGTCATTTGAATATTCAGTATTCATGCTGAATACTCATCCAACATTCATTCTAATGTCCCTGTTTAAAGTCACTTGTTTTTTTATAATTGTTTATATTGTTTTGTATTGTTTATACTGTTTATAAAGTTTCTTAAAGAAAGTAAAGGAAAATATTTTTGTAATCACTGGTGATATAATTGAAATTTTGGCAAGAAGATACTGATGGTGGTGGGAATGCAGGTGGGCTTGAGGAAAATGGGGATTTTATCTGAGAATAGGTTAGATGCTTAAGCTGCATAGCTACTGCTTCTGATCTCATAGAAGACTTGTTGACATGAGTTAGTGTATCAGTTCATTAGCCCAGCTCTCTGCTTCTTGAACAAAACTCTACCTTACTTCATTAGCATTGGTATTTTTGAAAGAAGGACCAGAAGACTTTTATGATGATAGAGCTTGAGGGGACACAACAAAGAACTTACAAGATGGTTGTGTATAATATTCTAGCTTCATTTGAAACATAGGCATCCTGTCTTCAAAGTAAATGGCTACAAATAGTGAAAATTAATTCCACTGAATTATTGTCTTGTCTTTTCAGGTATGATATCTACTGCATTCTAATGATTTATTCTTTTTTGTCAAATGTGCTATTTTTCTTTTAATTAAAGTTGTCTTTATTATGGGTAAATGTAATTGTTAATTATGCTTGAGCATTTTTTTTTTAGAACTTTATAATCCTTTAATTCTTAAGAAAAACTACACACACCTAAATATTGTCTCCTGTAACTTGAGTGGCAGAAGGAGTAGGGATCACAAACACAAACTCACAAATGATAGTTAGCCAAAAAAGATCGTTACTGTTAAGACTGGGGCTTAATAACCTGTAAAGATTGTGCTAAACGTGATGTATTAGAATGGTTTGCAAGCTTAGTATTATATTCTGAATTAAAATGGAAGAAATACTTTAGATCACAATTGTTTAGAAATTATCACAATGAGATAATAACTTACAAATTACAAGATTTTTTACAACAAATGACTGAGTTTGAACCTTTATCTTCAAAAAAAGAATATGCTTTATGTGATTTAGATGATGCTCTAGTAAGAGTAGCACTTATCCCAAGTACAGTGTGCTAAACAAGAAAAAATAACAGTACAGGAAAAAAATGCATTCATGAAATAAAGTAGTTCATTATTGTTGTTTATCTTCTCTAAGTTCAACATGTTACACAGGATATCATAAAAGTGTGTTGAGGAAGTTTTGGTAGGGGTTTGAAAAAAGCAATTGTCAATAGCATGTCTGCAGCTTTCTAAGAGGAGCATGGGTGAACTTCAAACTTTGCAAGGCTGAGCAAAGAGACTGTATAGAAACCTAAACAACTGTTTGAATGGCTGATTTTGGTTTGTTTGTTTGTGTTTTGTTGGTTTTTTTTTTTGTTAAGAGCTGCAAATTCCAGTGCCGCCTTCTAGAATTCGTCTTCCTCTGAATTCAGCAACTCACAAAGGCTGGGAGCTGCATAAGAAAGAACCGTTATACAGTTTCTTTGTTAGCAGCCTTTCAATGTCACAGTAAGTGACATTTTATCATTTAGAAAGAATTCAATGTATAACTTTACAGACTGGCTCAAATTAGATATGGATACTATTGACACTTGGAGATAAGGTGGTGCAGCAAGAAAACTAAGCTTTTTATATTATGTTAATTGTCTGCAACTCAAAAAATGGCAAGTTTTTTGGAATGTTCTTATGGAGAGACATCCAATCATTTCACCTTACAGCCATATTTCTAAGGGTCCTGTTTTCTTTTTACTCTGCTCAGAAGAGCATATCATTTTACTTAATTTGGTTTCAGTTTATTTTTTTTTTAATATTTCTCACCTATTTTTTGTATTAAATCATCCATATTAGATGAGGATTAGACAAAAGTTTTCCTTGTTTATGCACTTTCTAAGTAGCATTTTTAAAGTTGGGAGAGAAAATTTTAATATGAAAGTGAAAATTATGAGAGAATAGCGAACTTATGTGAGGACTTGAAGAAGTCTTGAAGAAGTCTTGAAGAAAAAATGGTTGGGGGGATGGTGTTTAAAAAAAAAAAAGGCAAAGAGTATAAAATTCTTGTACACTACAACACAGAAGTATGAATCTGACCCATGTTTAAGGCCAGACACTGTCACTTCTGAGGTACAGAGTACTTCCTCCAGCACACAGGATACAAAGAGAATTAAGTTAGAATTTTACATCCATAATAGAAATGATAGTAACACCGAACTGGAAGGGACAGCTGGTAATCACAGGTAACTATCACAATAAATGTCAACTTAGGATAGCTCAGGTGAGGCTTCTTTTCTTATTCACTCTTTCTCCTTGTTTACCTTTGCTTCCACATGCTATAAGACTTGTTTTAAGGATTAAGAATGATAAGTGAAAATAAAGAGATACTATATAAAGATAGAGTGCTAAGTTGCCCTTGGTTGAACTGAATGTATCAGCTAATACAAAACCATTGTATTATTTATAAATAATAATAAACAACTGTAGTTAGGATTACAGATTCATTGTATTAGGTGTTTTGTGGAAATGAAGACATTTTCTCTAAGGGTTTATGATCTTATCTGGCTTGTATCAGGAATAGTGTGGCCAGCAGGAGCAGGGAGGTGATGGTGCCCCTGTACTCGGCACTGGTGAGGCCGCACCTCGAGTACTGTGTTCAGTGTTGGGCCCCTCACTACAAGAAGGACATCGAGGTGCTGGAGCGTGTCCAAAGAAGGGCAACGAAGCTGGTGAAGGGTCTGGAGCACAAGTCTTATGAGGAGTGGCTGAGGGAGCTGGGGTTGTTTAGTTTGGAGGAGGCTGAGGGGAGACCTTATTGCTCTCTACAACTACTTGAAAGGAGGTTGTAGCGAGGTTGGGGTCGGTCTCTTCTCCCTAGTAACAAGCGATAGGACGAGAGAAAATGGCCTCAAGTTGCGCCAGGGGAAGTTTAGGTTGGATATTAGGAAAAACTTCTTCACTGAAAGGGTGATCAAGCATTGGAACAGGCTGCCCAGGGAAGTGGTTGAGTCTCCCTCCCTGGAGGTATTTAAAAGATGGGTAGACGTGGTGCTTGAGGACATGGTTTAGTGGTGGACTTGGCAGTGCTAAGTTAACGGTTGGACTCGATGATCTTAAGGGTCTTTTCCAACCTTAACGATCCTGTGATTCTATGATTCTACGATTATCTGAAATAACTGCCGGTTTTGGCTGGGACAGAGTTAATTTTCTTCACAGTAGCTAGTATGGGGCTATGTCTTGGATTTGTGCTGAAAACAGCATTGATAATACAGAGTAAAAGTAGGACAGAGATAGTGAGGCAAGAGGAAAACATGCAGGTAGGCTAGTTAAGAGGCACAACTTAATGGAGGCAGGTTGTCTAATATTTGTTTACTTTTCTAAATAGATAGCATTGACTAAGTAAGAATGCTCACTTTATTAGTGGTAAGGAGCTCAGTATCTCTTAGATATCAGGGAAAATTGGGGGCTGAGGAGACAGCTACCATCTTCACCTCCATTCATGTGTAAACTGCACAAAAAAGTAAAAGTTAAAACCTTTAGGAGAGAACTAGCTGCATGAGGTTACTAAGTGGCCTCATTTAAAGTGTTCCAGTCGTTCTGTTTATCTGCCTCTGACAAAAATGGAAATATATAAATCTCGAAGTCTTCAAGAGACAGAAAAAATGTTTTGCACCCTACTTTACATTAAAATATGCTCTCTCTGAAGTTATAGGAGCAAATTTGCCCCTCTTTCTTCTGATAGAGTGTAAATTGGCACACAATTATCTTTTGTGTTGTCACCAAGAGAGTATGAAAGGTCCTAAGCAACAAGTATTTTACATTCATTGAGTGCTGTAAATGGAAGAGTAAAGGTTGTTGATGCAGAAAATATATTACATTTCAATTACATTGTTCCCGTCTGCTCCCCTCCTCCCACCCCCCCCCAAATATTGGTGCGTGCATACTTCAACATTAAGTGTCAGGAAGCAGCCCTGTGTGTGCTGCCTCCGTGGACCTCAGGCCCAGAAACCCCGCTGCTAGCAGGGCAGTGTGCATAGGCTGATGGAAAAGCCCACACATGGAGGACTGCATCCTAAATAGCCGAGAACTCAGAAAAGCCTAACGCTATCAGTCAGTGTAATTAGCATGGTACTCATTTCCATTTTCCTTCATACATTTAACAAGCTGTGTCTGACCACTCAATGAGTCCTTGCAGGGAAAAAGGATCTGTCTGCTAAGCACAGTCGAATATGAAATGTATTATAACAGCTAAAGTGAGATGCAAGAAGAATTTGTGCCTTGTAGATATCTTTGGTCAGCGTCTGTGGGTAATACCTCCCGTGGAAATCTTGCTTCACAGGTGCCTCAAAATCAGTCAAAACAGGGGGAAGAGTCTGCACAAGTGACCGCCACTGAAATCATCTTCTGAGCAGCTGTTTCTTCACCCATGGACAGTGCTGGGTGAAGATGCAAAATAACAGTTGCAAGCTGGCACCTAGTCATCCAGCCACCACAGAGGAAGATCGCGCCATACTTAGCTATATTGCAAAATATTTGAGATTCAGAGTTGGTAAACCATG
The DNA here is from genome assembly GCF_965183815.1 of Platalea leucorodia. Lineage (NCBI taxonomy): Eukaryota > Metazoa > Chordata > Aves > Pelecaniformes > Threskiornithidae > Platalea > Platalea leucorodia. Next base: position 48,397,619 of record NC_138828.1, on the reverse strand, counting down.
ATGCTTTGTTATAACTATTTCTTTTGTAGGCAAGATGCTGGTCTATATCCAGACACTTCAGTAAAGACTTAATTTTTGAAAGATGCAGACTGGGACATGCACAATTAAAACAAAAAGAAATTTCTATGGGAATTATCAGCAAAATTGTCAAATTCCAAGGCCAATAGTTTTATAAGTTTAAACTATTCAGATTGTTCCCCGATTTAGCAAGAGCCTTTCCAGAGGGCAAACTCCAGCTAAAATTTCTGCCAGATAAGTGATATCTTGACTACATCTGCCCACCTCTTCATTCATTAGGTGATTCTGGTATGCACTGAGGAAACAAACCAAATACAGTGGTTATGGGGGAGGATTGTCCAACTGCATCTGCTCATTTCTGTTGGTTTAGTTATACACAGGGAAAAGCAAAGAAGGACAGATGAACTTTTGACACCTACATCCTTGTAATGCATTTGAGGCAGGAAGCCAGAAGGTGATATTAACCTAAGTAACAGCTAATCTGCTTTAAACATGGGAAACATCAAAGGAACTGTCCTGGGGTGATAAGACCAACAAGGCCATTGGCAACTCATGCCAACCATCTAAGTTGGAAACAATAAGTATTGAAAACAACAGCTCTGGGTGGACTGAGAAGCATCCGCAGATGTCCCGCAAGTCCATGGTGCCAGACATGGAGTGGAGGCCTTGATTGGTGTGAGCGTGTTTCTGTATGTATCATATGTGTGTATGTGCGTATACGTGATAAATTAGAAACTGCACTTCAACTATACCATCCTGCTTGGAAAGGAATTCTCAGTAAGTGGTGTGGTTCTATTCTTGTGGCTATCTCACCCCTAAATTCCCATCTGACAAGCCCAAAGTGTTACAGATTTAGAAAATGAGATTACAATATGAGAAGACATAGTTATTCTAACTTACTGGCAAAAGTACAAAAATTTTAATAGTGATATTACTGTAATAAAAAAGGTTTTGGCATTCTGTATTCTGATCTCTGAATAAGGTAAATTGGTATCACTTTTTGTTTAAAGACTAAAAAAAAATGCTGGAAAAAATTCTGTATTTATTGTGGTAAAGATGTAACTAGGGGCTTTAAATGAAAAGAAAGTCAATTAGCTCGTACTTCAATTAAGTTACAGTAACCGTCATTAGTTTTAGCTTGGCTGAAAACATCTCTGTGAGAATTAGTGCTATTTTTCCTGCTTTTAAAATTACCATTAAGACAGAGAAAAACAGCATTTACCTTTTACTGGTTTATACATACAACTTCCATAATATGGTACAGGGCATGACAAATTGGATTTCTCATAAATGCAAGCAAATACATAAGTATCAATAATTTGACATAGTATATAGCCATAAAGTACAAACTGTGCTGCAGAGAAAATGTTTGTGACAACATTAGTAATTGTGATTGGTATAAACAATATAGAAAGTCTGAAGTGACTCCTAAATGTAGAATGGAATAGGCTGCACGAGAAAAAGACTTCAGTAAATGGAAGAGGCATTAAATACCAAGGAAAAATAGATTTTGCATAATTGGCTATAATAATAATGTAGACAGAAAAAGCATCATGTGTTTCAAAAGTCATGTGCACTTCTGCCAAAGCAGAACTGAACGTAAACATCAATCAGCACAGAGTCTGCACATAATAATGTTAAGAAGGTTCTTTTTTTTTCCTTTTCCTAGAACTAAGAGAGGACCTTTTTAAGGAAGAAAGGAAAACACTGATCTTTAAACACTGCAACATTAAGGGCTAGAACTCTTGTTTTCCTACCCTTTGTGCCTGAAACACATTCAGGACCTCTGTTCCTTTAAGGCTTTTGGTTTTGTTTTTCAGGTACTGCTTGCAATGGAAGTTAGGCATTAATATAGCTTTGAGGATCTAGGCAAAAGTACCAAAATGTCTTTGATATTCCGGTCTGTTCCCTACTTCTTAGTTTCACTGTGCACCTTCTGGCAGTAAACTCCTCCATTTCTCCAGCTGATGTGGTCTTAAAAAATAACATTGTGTGAGTACGCACAGGTGGGTGAAACAATAAGAGTGTTTTTTTCATTTTCTTTCAGCAAAGTTTCTTGTTTTGGTTGAAACCTCTACTTTTCTGTCCATTTTCTTTTGAGGTGGGTTTGTAAGACTGCCGCTGTTGCATATGACCCACAACTTCTGCAATAAGCTGAGTAGTTACCATGAAAAGATCCCTGGAGAGAAAACAACTTTTTACTTGTCAAAAATGAGTCAAAATGCCAACTGCTCAACTTCTTTCTAAGATCCAGAAAATGCAGGCGTCTTAATTAATTTCCCTCCTATGTTCCTAAATTATCTGAGTATTAAAGTGAACAAAAAAATCAAAAGGAATTCAATGAAAATACGCCTCTGGTTGCAAAATAATGTTATTGTTTCAGTATATAGTAGTATAAAAATGCAAAAATGCAGAGACTGTAATATGTTCTCTATAAGCACTGAAAGCACTGAATAATTCAGTAAACAGGATTATGGTAATCTATTTTTTAAAAAGAGATATAATTTATTTTCTGCAAGATTTTGTACCCTCTGAATATAATTATGCAATTATAAAATTATAAACATTTAAAAATAATTTGAATGTATTTTCACTGACTATTTATGTAGATAAAGAAAGATGACTAATAAGAAAAAAACCTATTATGATGATGCTAAAAGAATTATGAAGAATTGTCATTTCTCCTCTGTACCTAGTACAACAGTAAGTAGAATAACAGAAGTAAGTGGGTTACTCAGGGGAAAAAAAAGTCTGTGGAAAAATATAGGCACTAAGTGTTGTTATTATATCCACACATTAAAAATACAGAGATATCTCAATATCTTTGGTTTACCTAATATCAAGGTATTCAGAATCCTGCAGAATCCTAATGCACATTCCTATTAAACTGACAGTAATGTTATCAAATATGAATGTTCTTGTGACACACATGAATTTTTTTTTGTTGTTTTTCAGTGTGTTTTGCTTGCTAAAAATAAGTGAAAATTAAACAAGACAAATAATTGAGCCACAGCCCCAAGTTGCTCTGGAATGAGAAAGTTCAGACATAATGTAGGAACACATTTGGCCACTTCAGCATTGACTGACAGGGTGTGTGTCTGAAAAAGAGCCTGTGAACAGCATGGATTACTGCTTCTCTTGTAATACTGTTCTGCTGAAGACTTTCAGGGAAGCCATCATGGGCTACCTGCTGCTATGTAATTTTGTTTTATTTTGGCACATAGAAGTGAGAAGATTTCCATGGGACAAAAAGAGAGCTGGTAGCTGACTGTGACTGACAGCAGAAAACATTGAAACAATAATCCACTGAGATCATTTATGTAAAAAAAGGAACCCAGAGATATTCAGCCCCTGAGGCTTCTCTTGTAAGAGGCTATTATTATTTGTATTGATTTTAGTATGCAAGTTCTCTCTTTCCTTCTCTCTCCTGGCCCACAGTGCAAACTATAAATAATAAACTAAAGAAGTCTTGCCCTGAAACCCTCACTACCTTTGCAGCACATTAATTTGTGCACCTCTAGTTATAAAACCAGAAAAATTATGGGGAAAACAGACAGGCTGAATGAAGTCCTACCTCCACAACCAAAGAAAATACTTTCCAGCATTCTCAGCTGCCATGAGGACCTCCTTATGCATTACTTACACAATACTACTTAAATACAACATGAAAATGTCCTTTTTCGATGCTAGTTCTGCTTTGACTACTGACACTTTGATCAGATACTTTTCTGTGTCCTCTCATACATCACGCAATATCATACTACTAAATCCCAATATTGCCAAGGCTACTATGCATCTTGGAAATTGAGACAATTACTTGTTCTTACTCTTGCAGGACACAGGAATTAGCATCAGTACACATGACATTTCCCCCCACTTGTCATCTTCTAGAATAGAATTATAGGAATGATGGGAAATTACATAGCTGAAATATTGGCTTCATTCAACTCTGTTTGAATGTTGTCATTAAGGATGGTAGGATTTCACTTTGACAGTATTAGGTATCTAATCCGTGCGTATTTCACCTTCCTGTATATTTCCTTGTCCTCATTTCTGCTCTTAATGCGTAAAATGATATGTCTACCACTACATAATTGAGAACTTCAGAGTTTTGGGTGGGGTATAATGTAATCCAAGAATAAGATCTTCCTAGTAAACACCTCTGCTGAAATACAGAACTATGTAATATGGTGCAAAGATTAAGGCCTTTGCAGTGGGCTTGACCTCAGTCAGCAGCTAAGCACTCATGAGCTGCTCACTCACTCCCCCTGTTTTATTGCTGGGTGAGACGACATATAGCATGGGATATCTCTTTGGTCAATTCAGCTCAGCTCTCCCAGGTGTGTCCCCACCCAACCTCTTCCCCACCACCAGCCTGCTCACTATGGAGACAGAGTGAGAAACAGAGAAGGCCTTGATGCTGTCTGAGCACTGTTCAGCAATAACTAAGACACTGGTGGATTATCAATGTTGTTGCAGTCACAAATTTAAAATAAAAAGTGCCATATGGACTGCTATGAAGAAAATGAACTCCATCCCAGCCAGACCCAGTACACTTGGCATGTATCAAACTTTTACTTATAAAAAGCAAAGGTATAACAAATGCATTTATGTGAATCAAGCAATGGCATTTTAACGAACACAACATCCAGTTTCTGTCAAAATAAGGTTAAAGAACTTTGTGAACGAAAAGCCCACACACAGTATATTCCAGTGTTTCTACTGGGAAGATCTCAAAAACTAGTGGAATAATGGTAGAAGACTGATAATAAAATGCAAGTCAGTCTGGGAACAACAGAGCATGTATTCTGTTTGTTTTGAGCAGGATAGGTACAGTGTCCTGATACGTCTCAGAAGTTGATCCTTCACTCATGCTTGCAAAATGGCAAGACATGAGAGACAGTGGAGAGACTAAACATTTCTAGCCCACATAAAAATTCAAGTATTGAATGTAAGAATTGGTTTTTCTCAGAAAACTTAACATTTCTTAGTGCCGAACTTTCTATCTTTGCCGTCTGGTGTGTACAGATGTGACCTGCTTTTTTATTTCAGTCAGGAACCTGTGATAAATAACATTCAGTGTGAGCATGTGATGAATCCTGGAGATACTGCTGAAAGCATTCAGTAATTTCTCTGATACTAGTGTAGCATCTGTGTGGTGTTAGAAATGTGGAAATAAACTGAACAACCGAATAATCAGAAATGCTTTTTAAATGTGCTGGCTAGATGGATCTAGATGGATGTTACACTAGGGATCAAATTCATCCTTTTCAGTGTCTTCTTGGTGATATTATCATTCGGGTAAAATATTAAAGCTACAAGGAGATGTTGCCACAATAGGGACCTGACTGAAAATGAATGTAGCTTATTTCTTTCTGTGTTCCAGTTGGTTGGTTCACATAGTCCTTTACTTTCCTGCTGTAGTTCAGAAAAACCCTCTGAAGTGTACAATTAAGACTTATTTCATGGTTATTTTCTATACAAAAATCACCTGATTGGAGATGTTTTAATCACTTTTATTTCTACAAAACTGTGTTAGGCATAACTAATAAGTCATTTCACTTACAGGCTATCTCAGAAAATTTTTCACAACATCTTTTTATGACCATAGAAATGTAAAGATGTATTGAGCTACAAGGGGCTGACTTAATTGGTTGCAGTGCATTTGAAATGTGATGTAGGATGATTTAATCAACCTACGACAGTAATGGAGTTAAGCACTCTGTCCACTAGAAAATGGTGTAATCTTTCATTGAGTTCCTAAGTGCCTGTTTATGGTTCTTTTGAAGGTGCTGTATTGCTGATCATATATTGCCATCCATCGTAGAGACTACAGAAATGAAAACAGCTACTGCAAAGCATGAGAGATGTGTCAGATGCCATAAGATAAATATAATTTCAGGGGTGATAGATATTAACTGTTTAAAAAAATCCATAATCTGTGAAGTGTCAAGTATTCATACTAAAATGAATGAAAACAAACATGCATATATTCTATATTTTTCTTGCCAAAGCAGGAATTACAATACATTTTTTCTTTAAATTTTAATACCAATTATCAGTGCTTTCTACAGACATTTTGCTAGAATAAGAGCTGACTAGGTCAAACTGTTTATGCTTGAAATCACAGAAGTGGACAAATATGTAACACAGCGTAAAATCTCTCTCTCTTTTTCCAGATTTGACAATCAGGTATCTGCATCTGTCTGGACTATAATGGCATTGTGAGGCACCAAACACACTGAATCTCTGCTGTGTTTGTCTATCATTTCACTCATCCACTGTGAGCTCTGGAAAACTTTCTCTGCAACAGTCTGTCTTTTAAATATTTAGCATCCAAATTGCAAGCAAATGTCCTTTCATAAGGACTTTTAGGAAAAATTACATTAACAGCTCTTAGGCAACTAATTTACCTTTGCTCTGCCCTGGTATTATTTATTTTGCATTAACAGCAAAGCAACTTCAAGAAGTAGTTGTTTCTGAAGCGTGCATAGCAAACTGATGTTCAAGGAATGCAGGATTTGAGTGCTTATTTTCTGATAACCTGGAGATGAAAGGAAAGTGCCTAGAAAGGCAGCTGAGTGGGGGTTGTGGACGTGAGCACTGGACATGTGCAATTGCATAGTGCTAAAAGTTTGGAAAGGATTTGCTAGAAACATTCCGTGCCTAATGTCACAAGAATACATATTAGTGATTCAGAAAAAAACAACAAAAAAATAAACAATGCACCCCCCCCCCCCAAAAAAAAAAAAAAAAAAAAACAAAACAACAAAACAAGAACCCTAACCAACCAGGTCAGAATGTAAATGTTTAAATACTACCTAAATAGCACTTACAATACCTGACTGTTTTCTTGGAGATTGCTCAAGGTGCAGATTGTCTCACCTAAGTCCTCTTTACTTCAATCGAATCCAGAACGGTTGCTTTGTTTCTGGTTTGTAGAACTCACTGCAGAAGTCACTGTGCAATGTCTGTACATTTGTCCAGAAGCTTAAAGTTGTATTTATGGGCATACTGAGACATGCCTCAGACTTGCTTGTGATGAGCAGGTCAGCACAGGTATATCATGCCAAACTCTCATTCACATCTCTCTGTGCCTAAATTAATATCAACTGAATAGCTTAATCAATAGAACATTAATTGAATAACAGGAGAGTATTCATCTCAAACCTCTTGACTTCTGAATAGTTTAGCCTGAAAGGTAGATCACTTTCCTGTGAGGTGTGAAATATTTCACCAGACAAAGCAGCAGCTCTAGCTTTCACCTTTGGAAATGATGAATGCTGTTCCGGGCTGCACTATCCTCACAATCATTTTCTGGTCATATTTTGAAAAATATTTAATGTTTCTTGCTTTCTTTATGAAGGAAAACACAAAGATTTCTACCACTAGGTGAAGTCACCTAATTCCCAGAGGAGAGTGGGATGAGTGCTTCCTGTTGGCTGCCCTGGGCTCATCGTTTTGTCTTGATCCTTTCCTATAACTAATTTTCTGCTGTAGAGGCCGGCACCCTTATGAATTTATTTCAGAGAGGTTATAGCCCACTATGTATAAAGCAGAGGCAAGCAAGTAGACTTGTCTCATCTGGTCTGGCCAATGACCCAGCATTTAACCAAAAGACTCTCTCAGAAAAATAGCCTAGCCAAATCACTTACCAAGTTTCTAAGATAATTCTGTTAACAAGTTATTAATTTGGGTATTGTCTGTGAAATACAGTGGTATTCTAACAGTTGTGTTCATGAAGAGAAGAGTTCTCAACGAAAAATACAATGCAAGCTTTTGGCAATGAGTTCAGAATAGAAAATCAGAGGAGGGAAATTATTCACATTCTATTTAGCACCTAATACCTGTGGAAGGAACTTGACCATTTCATGGACATGCCATGAGTGGAAGGGGACAAGAGGCGAAACCCATTCTATAACTTATTTGTCATACGTTGTTCATTCTGCTGTAGCTTGGTGCTGATGTCAGGGAGAAGGAACATGAAATAACTTTTACGTGCATACATTCTCTGTAGAGAGGTGTTTCTAGATATATGAGTAGTGCTGTACTGCTGCTGTATTTTTGAAGTAGCAATAGGCCAGGTCACTCTCTTGATTAGCTGGGTTCCTGTACCAGAGAGTGTGTGGCATATTATGTATCTCATTCTGTTATTTCAGATGACAAAGCCTAATTTAATTGTAAGTACCCCTGGGATTTATGGGGAAGTTGAAGTGCAATTTTTAAAAACTTTAATATGGTTGCTGTAAAACTTAATTGTACTGTCTGTCTCTTTTAGTGGTAAATTCTAATTAATCTAAAGTGTGGAAAGGAAATGGAAGACTAATTTAAAAAAAAATTACTTCCTTTTGTTCCTGTCTTCTTCTTAATCTGAATATAACCTAATGAGGCAATGTTAGTTCAAAGCTTAGCCTGACCATTCTTTGCAAGTGGTTAATGTAACAACTGATTTTATTCCTGTAACTATTTTATGTGCACTGTAACATGGCTAAGACTATTGATTTAGTCAATAAACACTTATTCATGTCCAAACCAACCCTAATTGGATGGACATAAAATAAAGCGTAATACAATAATTATTTGATTGCCTATAAGAAGAGCTAAACACGTGAACTGAAGTTACTGTCTTCCTCTGGGAAAGTACTGTCTGTACAATTGTCTTTGTCTCAAGTGTCTGGCAGTTGCTAAAACTGGGAAAGGATAAGGTATGGAAGGATAATTGGTCTGTTGTTGTAGTTCATTTGTGATCTTAGATACTCCTGCAAACAAGGAAAATTGCTTCCTATCTAATGAAGATAATTTAACTACACAATAGCTGCACAAAGTTCGCTCAGTCTCTGGACTGCATTCTGACTCAAACTCAGACAGGCACATGTATCTGGGACATAGTGTTCATTTTTCACCTGGATTGGCTACAGTGAATCAGCATGAAAATTACCTGATGGAATTAATGTGATTGTTTTAAACTCTGTATTTTGGGGAATGTGATCCACTTATTTCCCCTCTGCTAAACTCCTCATGATCAAGCTTTCATAAATTTTCAAGGGTGGGCACTGTAGAACTCACTAGGAGACAATAAACTGCCGGACCTTCACTAGCTAGAAGATTTTTAATCAGAAATACAATGATGTGTTTATGCTGCTTGCAGCAACTCCAGATATGTAGTCATCTCAGAGATGACTGACACCTCTGCCAAAAGAAAAAGAATTTCCATTTGTTCCTATCCCTGCCTCCTATTAGAGGTGAAAGAGGTGAAAGGGTGAAAGATCTCATTACTTCCAAACTATCTTTCTTTGCCATATGGAGGGTAGAGAACAAAAATATTTTCTCTTTCTTTCTCTGAAGGGAAAGGAATGAAACCATGTTTTCCCATACAGACTTTAATCTCTGGTACTGTAGTGCACATGGCACTATTTGAAACAGAAATAATAGAATCCAATAAGAGATCAGCTATGCCGAAACCTAGGGTTTGGGCCTGTGGGCAAGGTGTTTCCTTGCATTTGAAAGAGACTCAGTGTGTGTGCAGGGGCAGATGACACCAAGTTGGGAGTGCTGTTAGTATTGATTGTTTTGAGGATTTGGAGGGTATAAAAGTGGAGTCAGCAGGCTTTGGAAAGCTGTGCACTTTTAACAGCTTTTTGAGGTCAGGTCCGCTTTTGCTGCTGTCTTTGGTCACGAACTGAATTGCACCTGTACCCATCTCTCTCTGTGATCCCTTCTGTAACCTCCTCTTCACTCTCCACAGGGTGCAGCTGCCTGTGAAGACCTAGACTGGATATGGGTCAGCTTCATAACCTTGGCTCAGACCTCCGAGGAAACTCTTGAGTTGAGAGGAAGTCTGCAGAGTAGAGGTATGCAAGATAAGACAGTAAAACTGCAGAGTAGGATTGTTGGTACTGGATCATTAGTAGCTCAAGGTTTCAAGAGGAAGAACATCAGCTTGAAATGGTATAAAATTCTGAAGGAAAAAACTGGAGTCAGTGAAAAAGGATCTGTTTCAGGGGCAGTGGAAGCTGGCCCTTTCTCTTCAGGCTGGTGCCTGCCCGGCCAGCTGAGACTCTGGGTGTCTTATCATGCCAGAGTGCATATTAGTACTTAGTCTAGTAGCTTGTTAAATCCTAGATATCTCTGTGTGCATCAGCCAATAAATAACTGCATTATGCTTTTAAGCTATATATATCTTGCTGACAGATGCTCTTTGTACAGGGCTAGAAATGCCTGAAAAATGACCCAAGGAAGGAGGGTAACACACCTAGGCAAAATATTCCTCCTCCTATGAAAGAAGAGATTAGTGTACATGACAAGAAAGTTCTGTATTTAGAGCAAAACATTTGCTGTAACCTCAGATTATTGCTTTTCCCTGTGATGATTTCATTTCCCTACTGATGTTGGAAGTGAAGCTATTGGAGTGACTGATGTGTGTAATCTGCGACTGGATAGTTCTGCTGTATATACATGCACTTACATATGGTCACTTAACAACTGAAGCATCAAAAATACCTACGATACATCAAAGTAATACTGAACACTGGCTAATATAAACCTATAATAGGAAGGAAGTTCAGAGCTGAAATTTCAGGTTTTAGTGATCTTGCTGTGTCTAGGTATTGCAATACTTCACCTAACATAAGTATCACTCTAGAAGAGTTTATGATGTAGTGTTAGATAAGAATGGCTTTTCAATTTTAGTCCTGAATTGCTAGGTTCTCCAGAAATGCATTTAAATGCTTTTTTCTGCCTAATTAAGACATATACAAAACACATATGAAGAAAAATTGAAGGAATATTAAGAAGTGCAAAATAGATTTCCTTAAATAAACTCAAAGAGATAACTTCTTATACCAATCATTACTCCATTAACAGTGACAGTATACAGGTATAGCCCCCCTGAAATTTATATCATGGTATACAAAGCGTATTTTTACCATCTACAGGAACACATTATCTTTTGATATATTTTATGACTCCATAGACGAGCATTACTCTAGAGTCACACAAAATCTCGTTTCAAAAGCAACTTTGATATTTTTTAACCCAAAATAAAATACTCTAAAGAGGGAAATAGTTCAGAATGTTCTTAGCTTATTAAATTGGATCATACTTAGTTATTTCAAGATAGGCAGCTAGAAATACACAAACTCACTATTATGGAGATAAATTTAGATTATACATTTTAGGGGAACTATTCTAATTTTAGCAGTTCTACACAGGCAGCTACCCCAGTGCCCTAGGGCTAGAATTTTATCTTAAATTCTAGAAGGCAAGGTAGATAAAATGTCTTACAAAAATGTGTACTGAAGTCTTTCTGCTCCCTGAGTTAAGTCAATTTAAAATTAATTAAATTGTCCATGAAAAAAAATTTCTTTTGGATTTGGACCTGTAACAGAACTTCGCCCAGTGTTCATTCCAGTTATGGGTGACCCAACAACTTCTCAGATTAATGCAAATATTCTGACAGTTCAAGGCCTTAAAAATGACCTGATTTCTTAAGTTTCTGCCTGAAAATTAAATGTAATTTGTGGATGTGTACTCTAAAAATGTGTCTTAAGTCAAACGCTGGACAGAAAATATTGGATTTATTCACAGTTTTCTTATCTTTAGATCATTTGGATAAGAAATAAGTTATCTGTATTGCACCTGAATGAAGCAAATATTTGTGGGTTGTTTGAGTTATTTTTGTAAACTGAATCATCAAATGAATCTAAAACCTAAAAGAAAATAAAATTCTTATAATGCCCACCTTAATACCTGCCCTGAATGCAGCTGCTATCTTAATGAAAACAGACTGTGATTTAAAGCTGCTGTATTTTCACAAGTATTGTTTTTTTCAGTAGCAACGGATGGCTATGGGATGTTTAAATAATGATTATTAAGATGTTCATTACTCTTACTACTATGCTTTCCTTCCTGCTTTTAAGTAGCACTGTTTTAACAACTACATAAGTCTCATAGACACCCCAGCATTAACCAAACATTCTGTTGCCAAGCAACATTTAATCCACATTTTGAAGTATTTGTTTCATTTGACATACATTACTCACTTATTTTCATATACAGAATGATGTGACCTTCATTTTTATATTTTCAATACAACTGATTATCAATGGCATTGATTGGCATAGATTGCATTGAAGATGCTGGAAACTACAATATGCTTGGGGAAAGTAGAAACATCATAAATGAAGTTGCACTTTGTGTCATATCGAAGCTCCTTGTCAGCTTTTCCATTTTTATGAATCTTAAGTTACAGATATTTCAGCTGGTTAGATTTCCTAAAAATACTTTAACATTTGAGACTTGACAGGACTATAGGCACCATGAATACTGGGTTCAAATGTACTTTCAGAAGAAATGCTTGCACTAATAGTCAATGTTTCATTGAACTAAACCAGCACCAAATATATGCTTTATGCTATGGAATGTATTATAAAATTTTAAAAAAAGGAAGACAAAAAACCTCATATCCAAATGGAAATGTGAAAATCATGGCATGAAATTCTACACATCCTATATAAGACTTGGAAAAGTTTCAGTGTACCTGCTTTAAATCTACAATGTTGTGTGAGACCCTTTTGATAACAGAACGTACACAATAGTTTTGAATAACACAACATTGTTTGACAAAAGGAGCACACTCCTGGAATCCTGAGAGGAGCAACAGAATAGTGAATCCTGTCTTGAATATCTAACAGGCAAGAAAAATGATTGGATCATCTGGGTAGTGACTCTGAGTGACCGATCTCACAGCAGATCTTACTCTGAGCGGGAGGTTGAACTACATGCCTCCCAAGGTCCCTTCCAACCTGAACGATTCTATGATTCTGTGCATATAGAATTGGGGGCTCAGTTTCTTGCACACACCCATCCTTATCAACTTTGGATTTCCTGCTTGGTCACTCAATAACATGAGATGCTCTGCAATATTTCAGTCAGGTTTCATTTTCACTACCTAGAGTAACTTACTAGCATCAGCAAACTTACTTCGCAATTCATCTTCCCTAGATAATTTATGAATATCCTGAACAGCATACGCCCCTGCACAATTCTAGTGGGAGTCTACTGATGATCTTTCTACCAAAAACCCCTGTTTATTTGGTACAGTATATTGTAAGTGAAAATAAGCCAAGAAACTACACCAAAAACCTGTCAAAAGAAAGTGAACTGAGAAAAAGCAGCAAATACATCTTCCTCTGAAATGTCACGAATTCTCAGTTTCAGTACTATTAGAAAGTGAATTTGATTTTAAGGAGAGTGACTTTTTTCAGAGTTGAAGTATTGCACTTAAAATCAGAAATTTGTTTCAAATGGAAAAATAATTTTAAAAACAATTGTTGTTTGCTTGTTTGCCTTTCATCTAAGGGATTTTGTAGTCTTGTGGCTTAATTTAACAAAATTCTAAAGCTTGAGGTAAAGTATAGGAGTATTCAAATCCATGAAACTTTCAAATTTAAGAGCATAGTTAATGGTTTCATTGAACTGAAATGGTTATTATTCATAAGGTCTGAGTCATTGATAATTACTAAATATATTTTTACAAATAGAAAAGCCCAGGCTTTTAAAAAATTTAAAATTCTTCTACTCATTTATGCAAGTAAAACCATGTTCTTATGCACTCAGGCAAGTAATTCCACTTAAATGTGAATGCTGTTAGATATGCTAGCTGCTAGGTACGTTTCAACAAACAGGACCTATCAAACTGATGGCAAGTCATTTGGGGTCTTCTCTACCGTATGCCAGACTTGTGTCCATTTCCCAATCTGTCTTTTCCACTCTAGGCATTCCTCTGCTACTCTGTGAAAAGTCTTTCTATACCTCTTTTTTGTGCCCACCATTCCCTTTTCCATTTATTTTCATTTTAACATGAGCTTTGGTGATTTTAAAGCTCTAGACCAAATATTCCTATTGCATTCTTAAAAATGTCTACAGAAATACATATAAATTCTGTCAGAGAAGACAAGAAGAAACAGAATACAATGACTTTTTCTCCTTCCTAGTGCAGCATTAGTCCTTCCAAGTTGTCAGTGGTTGCAGCAGGCAGTGAGAAGGTTGTGTGGTATGTCATGCATAGGCATTACATTCATCTAGCCGTTTCCCCTATGTGTGAAAGCAGCATGTTTTCCACCTGACCAGTAACTGTAACCTCATGACCATTCCTTAATTATAGAAGTACATTTATAATTTATATTACAGCTGCCTATGGGCCTGCTGGTGTTCCTTTGTTTTGAATCATAATTGGTATGCTATTCTTTTTTTTAAAAATTATTCTATTATTCTATTTTGGGAGGAGATAATTAAATTCATTAATATCAGTAAAGATTTCCCAGTATGATTCAAACAAAAAATTGTCCCATTTCATTTTTATCTTTTTTCAGAACCTGGCAGTAGACTACATGACATCTGATTGATGATTAGAAAAACGAGTGGGAAGGAGGTTGAAAGGAAAAAGCCTCATGTTTAGAGAAAGGTGCAATCTGGATCATTCTTCTATAAAGAGAATTAGTAGAACACCTATAAAAGTGTGAAATTAACATACTGATTTTTTTAGCATTCCTACAGTAGCTGTTAGTGGAGCTGGATATCTACACAATTAAAGCTAAACAAAGCCTTCCTGTTGAAAACTAATGAGACTAGTGTGTCCAGTCAGAAAAAAATTCAAATAATATTTAATGTTCAGATAGATTTTTTTCTCCTCCTTTTTGCACGGAGGGTTAATTGGGTTCATAACATTATCTGAAGGATGGAGACAACTTTGCTCAATTTATATTTTGTAAGCACAGGAAATCTTTCTGAACATATTAATGGGGATAAGTATGTTATATACAAAGAAAAGACTAGTAAGATGAACAATGGGCTAAAATCAGGGTATGTGTAATGAAAGCGGTGAGGTAAAATATTCTGCTGCTATAGTTGGATTAGACCAGGTAGAGGTTGAGGAAACTGGCTTACCTGCCTAGCAACAGAGACTACAAACTGAATTACATGAAAGATACCATAAAAGAGGCTTTGCTTACATTTGACTTTGAAAACATGGAAATACGTTATGTTTTGGAGAAGGGCATGAGATACCTAAAAGCCATGATGGACGAGCTGTTTTTCCACCTCCCTACTCTCAACTTGTCTGCGTAAAGGTCTAACTGTGTACATTTAATTTTAGCTCAATTATCTGTATAAAATAAATTTCGTATTGCTTATTGTAAGGTGTAGAACTATAAGGGTAAATATCAACTGCTCATGAAATGAGCTGATGAAATTGTAAAGCTTGGTAAAACAAAAGCAGACTTAAAATGATCTTAGGAGAAATTCCTTCAGCACAGAATAAAAAATGCAATAGGAATTTAAACGAGTTTTCTAGGCAAAAACAGAAAATGCTGCCATTAGGATTTTCTAGAATATGGGCACACTACTATAATTTTCTACGTGTCTCATGGTCCACAAAGAAACACTCTACTCTTTTACATACTTAACATTTTCCTCAAGAACTTCAGACAATTTAATATTTCCATATAAGAGTTCCTATTTCCAATGCATGTATATTGTGCACTATTAACTACATATGATTAGTGCATACATTCAGGTCAACATATCGACTTCTGGAGAATTTCTACTGAAAATAAACAAATACAGGTGAACATAAATTCGCTGCTAATTCAGTGGCCCTTTATTTTATAATGATTTATTCTTTCAAATTAAGATCAAGAGAGAAGTTGAATAAATCCAAGATTAGTTTTATAAGCTGAACTAGAATGAAACTGAAAATATAAATACAAATACTTCTTAGACTGGGTTAATTCCTTATTCAATACCTGGGGTGTACACCTAGAAAAAGAATTCTGGCGACATACACATTCAAGCTCTTTGACAGTCTTCTGACACTGCCAGGGAGCAGTGACGGCTGGCTGCTCTCTAAGGAAGGCGAGCTGGGAGCCGAGTAGAGCAAGTAGTGGATCAGGTCCAGGGGACATCCAGGGATCCCAGCTACGACCAAAAGGGGATGGGGCCAAGGACAAGGCTGGAGACAAGGCTACCATGTACTTCTGACAGGAACATCCAGGAGACAAGCACCCACAATGTAGGGCTGAGGTCCACTGAGGGGGCAGGACCAGAGACAGCCCTCCCCTGGGCTGAGATGAAATGGGGTACTAGGCACATGGGCAAGGGGCAGACGGTGAGGGGGGAGCCCCAGGTGAGGCTGGCCAGGGTCAGTAAGGCATATCTATGTACACAGGGCCATGACAAAAGGTGACATGAATTTTAAACAAGACAAAACAAAACCAAACGTCAGCTATTAAGACAGCCTATTACTACAGAAGAAATTCTAGTACATTCATACATGTCAAAAGCAAGACAAACCTTACTGAGTGACAGAAATTATACAAACTGAAAATTGTCATGCTCAAATTGCAAAACCATGTCCCTAAATACTTCGTAAAATATTCATGGTAAGTTCTTATCAAAGAATTTCTAACAAACCAGCTGAGCAAACTACACAGTTTTCAGTTGTGTATTTTTTGTTGGTGGTGGTTTTGGGGTATTATGCTGGCAACTGTGAACAATCTATCTCAGTGGGCTCAACTGCGCAAGCTTTAGCTTAGTAAATGGCTGTTGTACTGTTCTGCCCTAACTACTGCATATGTTCAGAGAATAAAACATCAGAAAAACTGAGAATATTTTAATAATTTTTATAGCTACACAAGCTATGCTGAGTTACAAAAAATACTAGATACTAATGATAATACCTCTTAGAGACCACAATATCAAAAAAGAACTTTTACAAGAGAGAGATGAGTTACCTTTCACATTTTTTAGTAATCATCTTTTGTTCTTTTGCAAAAAGCTTGGAGGGTTTGTGAGAATAGACTGCAGGATTCTACAATGAACAGCTGACCATAGATATTTCATGAAAATTCCCAAACTAATTTTTAATTATTTGTAAAGAGCAGAATTTCAAGCTCCCACGTGTCATGAGAATTTTTTAGTCTTATCTCCTCTAAAAACAAGCAACAGTAATTTTGTCATCACTTCAAATTGGAGTTTACCCTCCAATTTGAAATACTGATTAACAATGAAGAAGGAAGGGAAGATATAAGAATAGATCAAAACTTCCTATGAACTGGTATCCCACCTCTGACAGTGGCCAACTGTGGCTGCCTGTGGAAAAAGCAGATGAAACACTAAGCTCAAAGCGATCCCACAAACTCCAAGCAGTCAGTGAGAGGGCTGTGTGAGTTGAGTTAAAACTGTTCTTTAATAGCCATTCTGATCATTTTTGTTGTGCTTGCCTAGACATTTTCAAATTTTAATATATTGCTTTGAAGTAGGATTACCGTAACTGCAATCTGTGTTCAAAATGTGGGTGTACTGTGGATTTACCTCATAACACAGTAATGTCGTTTGGCTTGTTCTGTATTAACTTCTTAATAATTCCTAACATTCTATCTAAATTTCTTGCTTGCTGCTAAGTATTTAGGTGACTTTTTCAAAGAACTGTCTGTGGTGATTCAAAAATATGTTTTCACAGTCACAAAGGCTACTTTAGAGTCAATCCTGCTGTATGTTTTCTGTGTGCAGTACTCTTTTTCCTGATGTTCATCTTGCGTTTCATCTATTGGTCTATGATTTTATCATTTTGCTATATATTTAAGTTTTTAGGTTCCCATTTTGATATGGATCAGGATATTTTGAAAGGCCACATTATTTTAAGAGTCTTCCAGGGATACTGAATTTCAGCTGGATTGAGAAATTCCAAGTTTTGGGTTCAGATCATGCAGATGTCATCTATGTGTTTTACGTACAGAATAATTTTGGTACTCAAATATATGGAATTGTTCAGGGAACTCATGAAGACACTGTCAGGCTATGAATCCATCTTCATGTTCACAGCTGTTGTTCTTTGTTTAGAGAAAATATTGCTTGCTGATGGCACATTTGTGAGTTAATTTTGGAGGAATATTGGCTTGAGTATGTCTGGATTGAAAATCTGAAGGCTGGTCTTACTTTTGTAGGTATTTCAGACAGGTAATGATACTGCCATGACATGGGATAATAATATGCAAATTATATTGTCCATAATGAAAGAGCGTGTTGACAGATGTTATAGAGTTTGTGGAAGACATCCACCGTGTCTTGGAAAAAATCACTCTTGTCAAGAGATATGAGTTTTTTGTGAACATGATAGATATTCTGAAAATGCTGTGGTAGAAAATGACAGGACTGCCATAGTTTTCTTGCTTGTGGATCAGTTTTCAACTGGGCAATCTAATTTCTCTGCATGACTGAGAAATGCTGTTAACCTATATAGGAATAATGCAGAAAAATCTTTAATGGACAGTGTTAGTCTAACACTCCTGTGAAATGTTCTACCACTCTTATGTAATTTGCCCCCTTGAATCACAGCATCTCACTCATTAATATTCTTCCAACAAGTTTCTGGATGTCCACTACATAAAAGTCAACATGTAAAAGCAGACATTCTAATTAACCTATCTTAATTTCTATAGTTCACACTTTAGTAATGAAATGTGGTCTTTGATTGCCTGGCCTATCTTGTTTTCTGTGACACAGAATTGGCTGCTAGAGTTATCACTGTGAAATTGAGAATATTTTTAAAGAAGTAAAATGATACACAACTATATGTCATATATACACAACACAGCCTTTTGGCTTTCATTTGCGTGTAGCTTCTCAGTTTGAGGGTTTTTTTTTCCTCTTGTTTTAAACAATTCATGTAATCCAGGAGGACTAATCAGACTACATATCATTTCTGGCTTTATACAATGATTAAAAATTTGATTTAAACTGACCAGCATTACTGTGTTTGGCACTTCTAACATAATATCTTCATGCCATTGTCTTGGTATACTTTAAGAAGAGCTGCACAGAATGGTTTTTGTTGCATTCTGGTGCTAGAGTATTTATTAAGTTTGTGGAGTGAGGAGCATCTGCTGTAGGTCATAGAAAGAGAGATGTAGTGATATTTTTATATTGATTACAGGGAAGAGGATAAGGGCTATTTCTCTTAATGTCAACAGCAGGTGAAAATAAGAGATAATTACATTGTCCACAAAAAACACGTCAAAACCACTCTGTGTTTATATGAAGTCTTACATATCTCAAATTTCTTCCATAACGATAGTAGGTAGTCATTAAAAACATTTCCTTGCTATTGAGACACTTTGGGAGGTAACTTTATGTGTCTGTGTACAAAGACTGTGGGAAAAGTAAAAGCTGGTAGACTGGGAGCAGATTTTGTCTTGTGGATAAATCCACATTACTAAAGCAGAGCCTCAAAGAATTTAAGTTTTCTAGCAACACTGAAGAGCAATAGTAATAAGAGTAGAAAAATTTACTGTGCACATAAACTACAGCTGGACTGAAATACAGCAACAGACCAGTTGCGGCTTCCAGACTTTGTTCTCTCCTCCCTCTTTTCACAATATCTGCTATTGCCATGCCCATCTGTTATTACCATTACCAGTTTTCCCCCATCAGTCTTGATTGAGGATTAACAGAAGAAATGGATACATTATGCAAAGAATAAAACAAATGCAATAGAAAATTATTAATTACATCCCAATTGTATTAATTATATCCCAACTGTTTTGCTTAACTAAACTGTCTGTTCTCCAGCCTCTGTCTGTTTCTAGACTTTTTCAGATTTTAAGTTACATGGGACTGGAGTATGTCTTCCCTGTATATTTGTACAACATCCAAGACAGCGAGGTTGCTTATTTGATTGAATCATCTGTGCAGAACTCCATGCTAAAAACATTGATGGTTAATAATAAATATTACCCTCCCTAGGGAAAATAGGGCTATATATAAAGCATTTTTTTTTTTAAGGCAAAGCACTTAGAAATATATAAGCTTTTGGCAAGTCTAGTTCAGGCTCTTGATACATCTGTAAGATTGTCCTATATTCTACCTTTCCCTTTCATGTTGGATGAAATAAATTGTAGTTAAATCACAATAAAATAGTTTATCAGCATATGCACATATATCCCATTCTAGCTGACGAGGTTACTCTTGTAACAGATAGTGTTTAAATAGCATCAGCAGCACATGCAGCAGAGCTGTAACAAATGACAATAAATGTGCTACAGAAATGAAATGGATAGTTTTTTATCTGAAAGAAGACAAAAGCATAATATGAAATCCCATTTTGACAGTGGTTTGGCCTTTAGCAGAATATAAGAATTATTGTTATTGATGCTGTTACATGTATTACCCTTCCACACATTGATTTTTACTGCAGAACCTTTAACATAAATGAGAAAAACAAATATATGTATATATGGCTAAAAGCTAAATTCTTATTTGAATTCTCATCAGTATGGATAGTAAGAACATGGTTTAGGGACTTTTAAAGACACTTAACTATTTCAGTTTTAAAATTTCCCTTATGATACTACTCACAGAGGTTAAAGTTACAGTGCTTAATCCTGTTGTCTGAGGTCATTATGCAGAATGCATCTCTGCATATCTTAGAAAGATATTTTGTGCTTACATATGCATGCCTGTGTAGTAGGTGATTTTGCAAGTTGTATGGCAATATTACAGTATTACAGTAAGGCCTGTTTGAGCCCTATGCAGTGAAATTACAATAATTTGTGAAATGCAGGTATAATGATATTTCACTTTTGGTAAATCACCAAGCTTGGAGGAAGTAGACAATTCTGCAAATGCAGGTAAAATGTGAGAACAGAGCATGGAATGATGCAGAGGAAGAAATACATGACCAAAGGAACGGCAGCAATTAAGAAAGAAAGAGGTGGAGAAAGAAGAAAGAGAGGAAAAAACAGTCAATAGTTACTATATGAGAAGGGGAAATGATCAGAACAGGGTGCTGCATGTGTCACTCAGTCAAGTGTGTTGTTTCCCTATTTATTTGAAGGGTTGCCTGTTGACAATCTCATTGTTTTCAGTTGAGTTTACCCATACAGCTTGCTATCCACTGCCACATAGTCCCTACAAAGAAAAAAAAAAAAAAAAAGAGCTCCAACCCCACTGAGAAATACATCTAAGAAACAAATAGATGTCTTGGGAATATCACCCAGTTGCAAAAAGTTCCTGAAATGCAAAAAAACCCAACTCAAAACCCTAGAAGATAACCATAAAATCCCTAAATAAAGACTGTTTAAATATTGATTAAAGTAGTTGAACTCTGGTTTGTACTGTCATTATGTATAGTATATTTTTCCAAGTAAAATCAAGTTAAAAATATATATTTCAAGAAATTATAATTATTTATCATATATAGATTATTTTTTTTTTTTTACCACCAGATGTTGCTGCTTTCATCTGGATTATATTGTCTTTAAATAATTTTAGTTTAAAAGGGAAAATGGCCCCAATGGATTACAAATTACCTCACTATTTTGCCAGTGCAGGTCAAATTGCTTGTGGAGAGGCTGCATTGGAAAACACTTTTGTGGAAGAGTTCTGTTGTGATAATGGCTGTGTATCAATTATTTAGGAAACAGAGAAAAATGAGGTTTAGTCCTGTACAGTACAGAGATGGAGTATACAGTTCATAAAGTAAAAAGTAATGGCTGGTTCAGACACTGAAAAAGAGACTGACCTTATATTTATGACAGTGCTAGGCCCAGGAGTAAATCAAAGAGCACAATCCTTTAGATATGTGCTTACTTACATGCTAAAGTTCATATTTGATCTATATGGTCATTGAAGCAATCATTCCTTATCCCTTTTTGGCCTTTCTCTCAAGTATAAAACAGAAGTATTACAATGAAAGGACAATTTATTTCTGCTATATGAAGACAATTATATTAGTGCTTAATTGTGCTTGAGCTTGTGTAGTTTCCATTCAAACTTTTGCTGGAGGTCAAAAATATTAAGCTACCTGCTGCTTATTTCACAGGAACTTACAATAGAAGGGCTGAAGGGAATATTGAGGCTAAAGGACATCAACATGCTGAGCAATTCTGCCAAAGGTGTTATCATGAACCTGCTGAATTTACATGTGTTTTGTTTACACTGCAGAAGAGGAAAGTGAATTTAATTAGACAGAGAACATTCTGAAAAAAAAAATCCATTAAGAAGGATTGTTTAAACAAAGGTCTCACGAAGCATCTACAGCTTCAGGAAGAACATTTTTTATTTAACTTCTCCTTTACTTATGGTTTCTGTGCTGTATGTGTCAAAAGTGTTAATTTTGTTGTAAAAATAATTTCATCATTTCCTAGACTATGCAGTTAACATGGAAATATTTTATTATAATGAACCAACTGCTCTTAATCTTAAAATAGAACTCACAGCTTTTGGGGAATTATTGTGGAATTTAATTTGCCCTAATCTGCTACGGTGACAAGTGCAATATAAATAAAAATGTGAAGAAGAAAAATGTTCCATTAAGACAAGAGTAAAAGTCAGGAGATACAGGTTAAGATTTTTCGAAACTGGAACCTAAAGTTCAGCCCAGAACCCTTTAATTACACACCTAAAAAATGGCCTGGGTGCTCAATGGTTCTGAACCTTCATGAACTTCCAGTTAACTCAAGGAAAACCACTGTGTGTATAATTAGCTGGCAAAAGTCAAGCTGCTTCTGTAGGCACCTGAGTATGGATGTAAAAGCTCACCTTTAGGACTTAACCATGAAAAAAAAAAAAAAAAAAAATTATTTGTTTTCAGTTCTGCTGCACTGGATTCCTGTTTTGTTGTTGTTGTTTGTTTGCCTTTTTTGTTTCAGTCTCAAATTATTTGTTTCTCTGCTTGAAGTCGCAGACCCTAGGGATGAGTTTTTATGTAAGAATTTTACCTATCTCTTTCTCTGTCTAGTTTAAGAAAAAAAAAGACTCTAGACTCCATGGTTGTAGAGAGGAACCTTTAAAAAGAACTATTAGAAAAACGACTGAAGGCCAAAATCCAGGGGAGCAAAAGCAAATAAAAAATAGCATTAAGAAATATGAACCACATGATTTTAAACCCATCTCATAATTCTAGGGGTGGGAATTACTCCCAATTTCTTAATATTTATCCTTATTTACACTGTGCCAGGCAAGTTATTTAACCTTTCTATACCTAACTTCTCTTCTGTATGTTGTAGGTGAAATAATAGTATTTACTCATCTCTCAGGGTATTTGGAGATTTAATTTAATAATGCCAATGAAACACTTCATTAATCATAGAGGGAAAGTAACACAGAAGCATGAATTATTATCATTATTAATTAATTAAAAGAATCTCCCAAGACAAGAAAGGAATTATTATTGTCAGGTGATTTATTTTTTAAGAGTATACTGTGCTGTGACTTTAAAAGAATTTTGGGGCAGCCATGGAAGAAAACACATTAAGTATACTGTTAGTAGACTTGGATTTATAACCTCATTGAAATTTCCGGGTTTTTAAAAGACTCTATTTCTTCTTTTCTTTTGAATTGATGAGTAATTATTATGCAAATCTTCTTGTATTTCTTTATAGGTAACCTTTGGACTGGCATTTTAGCTAAATATTATGTAAGATTATTGATAAAACTCAATTGAATAGTAACAGAAGCAACAACAGCAGTTATTGCATATGTAAAATGCTCTCTGGAGTCTGAATGTTTTTAAATATGATGGGTTGAATACTTTAAGAATAAAAATATTCAGTGATGCCTTTTCTTGTTCTCAAATACACCATTAGTTTAAAAGTGCTCAAACAGTTTCTAAGCTGACCACATTTTTTTAATTAGAACTCTATGTGCTATTCTACGACAAATTGCAGTACTGTCTAAATAATGTATTTCCTAAATAATACTAAACAAAATCTCTTTTTAAGGCCATTTTATCATCAACATCATCATCACTATTCAGGAAAATATAATAATATGTGGAGTGATCACAATATCTTTTAATCTGTGAAATATCCTTTTTCTCACTTAATAACTGCAAAGCAGAGAAATCACTTCTGACCCTGCTGCAGTAAATGATTGGGTTTTTGCTTCTAGCTTCAGTACAGTCAAATTTTATGTCTCTTCAGTATTCTAGAGCAGCTCACTAGATGCTGTTGCATTCAGAATAAGTTTCATGAAATAGAGAAGGATTAGAGAAAAACTATGCAGAGCCCCATCCTCTGAGTTTTGCTTGGATCTGCTGAATTTAGCTCCTGAACAGAGAAAAAAAGGGAAGCTAAGTAGTGGACCAGGAAGCTCTTGGATGAGGTGGGAAATGCTTTGAAGATCCATGTATTTTGGACAGCCTCCTTTCCTAAAAGCCCAACAGAACCTCAAACCAATCTGCCTGTAAGAGGTACTTAGCAAGAATTTTACCATTATTCACATCACTGAGTTGGTGCTCAACAAAGTAAGGCAAATCCCTATGTTCTCGAAAACATTTTACTTCTCATGGCACTCAAAACAATAGAAAACTTTAGATCTTTTTATTTACCCTCTGTTTGCAAAGCAATTTCTATTTTTTATCCCTCATGGTCCTGTTTTCAAGCTTGTTTCCATGATCATAAGAACTTCAGAGCTTAGTTTAAAATAAATAAAAAAGTTTAAAAACAGAGACTCTTATGACAGCATGATCCCAGGACTTGAGCATTTATGAAACATGTCAAATACTGGAAAACTTGAAACAAAATGCCCCAGACTGATGACGTTGCCCAGTTATTTTGTTTCTCAGCATGCTTTTTCACCTTATAATAATTTATTGATTTTTGTTATCACAACTGATGTGTTCAGTTGATGTGTTCAGTTTGCTTGTTTTTAAAGGAAGATAAAAATATTACACTTTACATCTTACTCCTTGTACTACAGATAAATAAAATGCTTTCTGTTTTCTCTGAAACAGTTCACCATTGACGAATTTGAGCTGTTGTTTCTGAGTTTATGAAGTCTAAGAGCACTTAAAGCCTTGAAGGCATTATGTCATACTGCTTCCATCATGTCATCCAGGATGTGAGGTCTGTTCTTGCTGACATGTCAACAAGAACATTAAAGAATGAAAGACAATTAAAAAGAGTGAAATAGAAAATTGACTATGTATTAGACTAGTTAACTTTCTAAAACAAGGCCTTTTGATACTTTCTGGGCAACTATTCAAGAACAACTTCTATATTAACCTTAGCTGGAGATATTTACAAGTAAGTCAGCCTATCCTCTTGCCTCTTTCATTCTTTGATCATAAGGATATCATAATAGCATTAGATGGCATTACATTTGGAATCATTACGAGGAAATGCTTCTGTATATCTGATACATGGCTAAATATGGTTAAATTGTAAAATCCAGTGCAATCAGTGCCTTCAAGAAAGACTATGGCTTTTCAAGAGACCTGAGAACAAGCATATTTGATCACAGAAAAATCATGTATTGCCAGCTCTCAGGTAGATGAACAGATAGGCTTCCTGATTCTTATTATTTCTTAAGTTTTCCCACTTTCCTGTCAAAATCTCTGAAACTGTAGACTCTGAAACAGACTAGAGTCTGCCTTGGGATAAATTCCTTTAAGCAACACAGGAAGAGAAATAAATAAGATTATAAGAAGAAAAAGTTTAAGACTTTCATAGAAACTATAGTGTGAGAAATGGAACTGCAAAGTGATATTTTTCTTTTGAATTGTGGTACTCCATTAGCACCGTTTCATTACATCCCTAAAGAATTTGGTTTGAAAAGAGACAGAATGGTAATATATGGAGTAAAACCAGTGGTTCTATATCTCTTGCTTATCATTGTACACATTATTTGGAAAGCAAAATTAGTATGTTATTGTTCTCAGAACACTTTATCACCTTTATCAAATTAAGAGTCTTTTCCTTTTCATTCTTATATACTCCTGCATTTTCAAATTATGAAATTTCTTTTTTTCTTTATCTTTTTTTTTTTTCCTCAGGCTGCTTCACCTCACTTAATTTTAAATCTGAATTTCTTAGTACTTCCTGGATCATGCAGAATAACCTGCACATAACCAAACCTCTATTGCTGATCCCTTATTTCATGTGTACTGTCCATTAAAATTATCATTCCCGTCAATGCTTAAAAGCAACACATTCATCACAATAATCTTGCATTGGGCATAGTGTGATGAAAATGCCAGAATAAAGCCTCTTTGAAAAGAGAAAATGAACAGAAGGTGGTAAAACAAAGCCGCAACAACTCTGAGGATAATAGATAAATTCTCTTTCAGTTTCTGAAGATTTGGAATTGTTAAATTAAACTTACCATACCACCTGCACCGACAGACATCTGTCTATCTCTGAAGAACCTTCAGTTTTCTTCTCAACAGTTGGCGTACATGTTTGTCTCTACCCTGCAAAGGCAGAGAGATATCAGCATCCTGTTTAAGAAGGTCACTCATTTTGGTTTTATTCTTTTCTTCCTTATGAAGTTGTTTATTGGAGTTTTATGGAGGCTTGTAATACGCTGTAATAGGTTGAGGAATTCTAATAGGCTGAGGAATTAACATACTCATGAGATGAATGTGTCAGTTTACACTTTGCAGAATTGTTGGGTTTTGACTTTCTGTAGACATAGCTGATCATTAGTCATATAAATTATTTTGAGCTGTTAAATAAAATTAAATTATAATTTTGTATAAATTTCAGAAATATTTTCATTGTTTTTGATTATGGATAAAACCAAATAAAACTATTTCTCCTAACTCAAAAAATGTTTAAAGGATATTTTGGGTCTGTAAAAATGTCTTTTTTTTTCAATTTACAGTTTTAAAATTTTTTAATATTGGAACTGAATACTTTGGTCTCATTAAAACTGTTGTCTTCCAGTTGAAATTACCTGTTTAGAGGAAATACATTCTCTAGGGTGGAAAAAAATCTTCAAAGTCAGGTCTGCAAGCATCCTTCTTTTTCCTCTTAAAGAAAACTGGATGTCTGATGGAAATATGACTCAAGAAACATAGAGATAGTGTATTTATGCTTAATCTGGCCAAGGTGCAGAAACTGCCAGCAACTGCAAGACCATGAATAGCAGCCATATTTTATCTGTCTTGCCCTCAAGTGGAAAAAACGGGAGACACCTTCCCAGCAACTGAGTTCTCTGAAATAATTAATCTTGCTAGAGCAAATTAAAGCTAGTTGAAAATAAAGAAAATAGCTATTTTCAGAAGTGGGCTAGATAAAGGACAAAGTATATTTTCAATTCTTTATTTTCCTTGACTTCATGCTAATTAGGTGAAAGAACCAAACAATTTAAGTTTTTATGGGAAAATATCTACTTTGTATAACTCTAAATGTTAAAACCATTTATTGAATGAACTTCTCAAACCCAGTGATTTTTGTTGTATAGACCTGTCAGAGTGATATTTAAAATGAGTGAATATGGTCAGTGTATTAAAAAAAAATCAGGTATTTTAAGTAGCAGTGTAGCAAGATTAAAGGCCAACCTTTTAGATATAATTGCACTTGAAAGACTGCCAATTAAGTTAAGAATTGCAACTCCAGTGCTTATTGCACATTTCTAGACCTGAAAATACAAGTAGATGGTGGGGGTGGAAAAACCATATTCTTTAAGACAATGACCCCAGGGAGTGAAATGTGCAGATGCCGTACGTTAGAGTGATGCTAGCAACCTTTTGAGATTTCTTGCCAGAAATGTATGTGGGTGGAACACAAAGGTGCTTTCACACAGCATTTGTCCCTACTGGATTATGTGAAGAGTTGGGGGATGTTGCAGCTCTACATCGAGCTGCTCTATAACTCCACTCCAGTCATTTGTGGGTGCCTTCGTAGATGGATGCAGTGACCGAGACATTGCAGTGCCCTTACAGTGCAGCTGCCCTAGCTCAGGCAATCTCCAAGTTTCTTGCTTCTCAGTACCCTGTTGGAGCCCAAGCATCCTCTAATGTAGAAACATGCAACCAAACAACCAAAGATAAATAGTGGTGACTGATTACAATAAAAGTAATGCTTGTTTATAAAGAGGAGACTGGTGTGTCAGCTACTGATACATAGGCATAAACAGCTATGCAGCCCTATCAAAAGCCAGTGCTAGCGTGAAGGATAAACCTCGCCCTTTCCCACAAACATATTCCTTGTCCCAGTAAATTTGTCTGTAACACAGACAGCACCTAATAGTCTACCAGAGATTTCAACATTAGCATTTCAGAATAATTATTCTTGTTGACAATCCACAATTCTTTCCACTGAAATGGTGAGAATTTAACTGATAGCTTGGGGTTTCCATGCTCTGTATTCCATAACGTAATTCATCTATATTCTCTTGGCCCCTTGGAACACATATCTCCTAGCCGGCATTCTTATTAGGAATGACTAAATATCACCACTGCTTCATACCCATTTATGCTACTATCAGGTGACCTGCTTAATGCAGTTGTAAATAAGGAAAGCTAGTAGCTATAAAACTGCAGGGCAAATCCTCAAGGACAACATTACCTTTGACAAACCGGCAAAATACTTAAAAAGCTTGAGAAACTGTAGTTGGAAATCCATAAAAATGAAGTTTTCAGCTTTAGTGTTATTCTAAAAATATATTTTCCTTTTGTATTGCATGAATTCTTTTCCCTTTGTATTCCTCTGTACTCTTTAAAGTGACATTTAGCTAATGTAGCAAGAAGCCACAGCTGTTTGGGAGGGCTGGGAGACCACAGCCCACAGCGTTTTAAACATATAAAAACTGAAGTCTGAAGATAAGGAGTGATCTGCTGGGTCACCAGGTATTGTTCTTGGAATGTTCCAGAGAATCACTTCCTTGATGATTAGAGATTTTTTTTCCTTATTTCTAGCATAAATTTATTCTTAGTTAGTGCTTACACATTTGTTTTCATGCCAACAAAATGCTTTGTCTTCTATAGCTCTTTTTCCTCCTAAGTGGTTACCCAATGATGTATTTAAAAAAGCAGTCATAGCCCCTCTCAGTCTGAATTTTGCTAAAAAAAAAAAGAAAAAAAAAAAAGCAAAGAAACACAGACTTTTCAGGCCTCATAAGTTTTTCTATTCCTTTGATGGAGAACGTTAATGATCTTCATTTCTGTCTGTTACACTTACTATTTTTCTTAAATATATGGAAATTAATTGTCCTCTTTAAAAGCAGTTGGAAGATACATATACAGATAAACAGTTGACTGCTTTCATAAGCTTTTCCACACTGATGTACATATAGAATAAGCCACTGGGATAAAGACTATAACATGACAGGGAAGATTTTAATGCACAGTTGTCAGCACACACAAGTATACTGTACATGACAAACAATTGCCACAGAATTAGTATTTAAAATTTTTCTAAGTAAGTCTTGGATACGAAAGAAAAATTCTGCATCTTTAGGAGGTAAAATACACAAATAGTTCTGCAGCTGTAATTATTATTATTTAACACGATCCTTATTGCACCTTACCAGCTGTTTGACACGGAAGCATTAAGAAAATCAAAAGGAACATGTATAATAGCACATTTTGCTAATAAAACCAGTACACATGATACATAAAATACATGTTCTTGCAAGATTTTCCTAATAGTTTAGAGTCAAAATACATTGGTACCATCTTGCTATCCTCCCTATTGTGTTAAAAGTATACAAAAAGTTGTATATTATTTTTAATAATTTCTCTCTTGTAGCAATAATTTAATGCTAGATTTTTAACCTAATATGAATTACAATTAGTTTTTCAAATCAGTGTTCAAGATGAAAGGCACTGAGAGACACTTGGCTGTACAGTTGTCAAAGTGAGAGAACAGTACAATATAATATTTCTTTCTGATTATGAGAGATGCTCCGGTCCCTTACTCATGTTAGCAGTCTTTTTCTGGACTCTCTCCAGTAACTCCATATCTCTTTTGTACTGAGGAGTCCAGAACTGGACACAGTGTTCTAGATATGCCACAGTAGTTCAGGTGTGAAGATAAAAATACTATACATGCCAGTGACAATTTTATTACAGAATGTGTACATAATAATATCTTAATTTTTACAACTATTGGATGTGTCACAGTGCAGAAGTTTTCCTGGCTACTAGTAAGGCAGTACTTTTACATGTAGAAGTAACACAATAGGGACCAGAGTGTTCATCAGACAGTATAAGGCAGCCTATCAACATACACATAGGAAGCTAGGAAGATACAGGTGAGGAATTTAGGAAAAGCATTAATTGTTGATAGATAGGATCATACCTCCTGGTCTTGTGCACAAGGCTTTTTGACTTGGTTTTGTTGTTGAGCTGTTAAACCAGGGTCAAAGTTTAAACCTATGTAAGGAGAAACTTCAGCAGCTATTCGTCTTCTGCAGGTGGGTGGGATGGCTTAGATTAACGATCGAGTCAGCCGTGTGATTCAGGCTATAAAACAGACAGAAGCATTGCATAGCATAAGGACAGAAGCGAGTGAGAACATAAATTATAGATATACCAAACACAGAAAGGGATGTTTGTAAATCTGGATCACTGATTTAATAGTTGAAATTACAGTACAAATATGGCAATTAAGAAAAATTGCATTTGAATAACTACCAATAATATGTTTCCAATTAGAGTAACTCATTTTTCAAACTCATTATATATTTCTTCTGATACATATGTTTAAAGGTTTTCCTTGTCAAAAAGAAATAGAATTAGCCACTTATCATTTTAAATAGGAATGTGAAGACACGGTGATGTTCTGAGTTTCAGTGAAATAAGTTTTGTTAATTTAAAACATTCCCTCATGAAAATGGTATTTAAAGACCTGCCTGATTAATTAACAGGAAACTTGTCTTCCCTCCTCAAATCCTGCTTTGAACACTCCTATTCTTTTCTTGGTGTTTGCAGGATGGGGAAAATGTAAGGATGGCAGTTTAAGTTCAGTAGCAGATGTAAATTCTGCTTTCTTCAGGAGCCTCGGCGAAAGCTATGAATTAGGAACCTCTGCAACATGTATCTTCAGACTCAACAGATCCTGAGCCAGCCCTTTTGACAGCTCTCTCAGTAATGCTAGTTCTTGTCTAATTCTTAGAAGCAAGCTGTAATGCAGGCTCTTCCCCGAAAGAATGATACATTTATTTTCAAAATAGAAGTGTGGGGTAATTGAGAAGCACAGTTTGACCCTTCCCCTTTCCTCACTGCTGTAGGATACGCTGGTCTGCCATCAAAACACTGATTCACATAACTGCCAGTGCTCTGTTCTTTACGTCTGATAAAATACATGGCTTTTGTTTTGATTTAATATTTCATTAGAGTTTATTTGCTTAATCACCTTCATATACAAGCGATAACTATTATAAATGTATCTTATATATGAGTAAGCCACTAATAAATACTTATACAGATAAAAATCATGCATTCTTAGAGATTCAAATTATATCTCTGAACTCAAATAAAAGTAAAGCAGATGTGAATTCTGCATAGCTCAGTTCCAATGATTTTGTTATGTCTATTGGTGAAAACAAAGACAGCAAACATTTTCATCCTGCTACATTTCATGACCAAATATTTTAGTCTTAACACTTTCTGGGAAACAGACATTTCAAGGTAGGTAATGTTGTTTTAAAGAACATTTCTCTCAAAATAATCAAGATGTTTGTTTGCAAGTAAGGTAAGTCCCTGTTTCAGCAAATGATCTTTGAGTGACAGAAAAAAACCTAGTTGTCTGACTGACTATATATATGTCAAAAAGACATAAAACTGAAGGAGAAAACCTGCCAGCTGAGCAAATGGCCTCCACAATGCTTCAGCCTGATACCTTCTTACGAATTCTCTATTAGGAACATCAGAGACATACGTGCAAGATTTTCTTCTGCCTCGGGGCCCTCAGTGCAGTAATGGGCCTTCCTGGCACAGGCCGGCCTGCCTCAGGGCTTGCTCCACGCCCCACAGGCCCAGGATGCCATTTCAGCACAGCTGGGGCCTTCTGTCCCTGCCCCAGCAGCACCTCAGGCCTGCCTCCCCTTAGTCCTGTCCTTGGGCAGTTTGATTTCCTGCCTCAGACATGGCTTACTCCTGTCCTTCCCAGTGCTCAACAGCCCTGCTGCTGCCAGCTGGGTGCCCTGCCTGCCTGCTTCCAGCTGTGGGACTGTGCCTGCAGGTGAGGTGACGGCCTAGCTGCCTCATGGCTGCCCACCCTGGAGACCAGCCCCACTTCTGCTGCGCCTGATGTCCTGCCCAGCTACTCTGCCTGGAAATCCCAAATCTTGGGACTCTCATGAGGTAAAAAATCTTTTAAGTGCTGTTAGTTTTCATTGCAGAACTGAGTTACCATAGAACCATAGAATCATTTAGGTTGGAAAAGACCTTTAAGATCATTGAGTCCAACTGTTAACCTAACACTGCCAAGTCCACCACTAAACCATGTCCCTAAGCACCACATATACCCATCTTTTAAATACCTCCAGGGATGGGGACTCAACCACTTCCTTGGGCAGTCTGTTCCAATGCTTGGCAATGCTTTTGGTGAAGAAATTTTTCATAATATCCAATCTAAACCTCCCCTGGCGCAGCTTGAGGCCATTTCCTCTTGTCCTATCACTTCTAACTTGGCAGAAGAGACCGACCCCCACCTCGCTACAACCTCCTTTCAGGTAGTTGTAGAGAGCAATAAGGTCTCCCCTCAGCCTCCTTTTCTCCAGGATAAACAACCCCAGTTCCCTCAGCCGCTCCTCATAAGACTTGTGCTCTAGACCCTTCACCAGCTTCACCGCCCTTCTTTGGATGCGCTCCAGCACCTCAGTGTCCTTCTGAGGGGCCCAAAACTGAACAGAGTATTTGAGGTGCAGCCTCACCAGTGCTGAGTACAGGGGCACTATCACCTCCCTGGTCCTGCTGGCCGCACTATTCCTGATAGAAGCCAGGATGCTATTGGCCTTCTTGGCCACCTGAGCACACTGCTGGCTCATATTCAGCCAACTGTCAACCAGCACCCCCAGGTCCTTTTCCACCAGGCAGCTTTGCAGCCACTCCTCCCCCAGCCTGTAGTGTTGCATGGGGTTGTTGTGACCCAAGTGCAGGACCCAACACTTAGCCTTGTGGAACCTCATACAATTGGCCTCGGCCCATCGATCCAGCCTGTCCAGATCCCTCTGCAGGGCCTTCCTACCCTCCAGCAGATCAACACTTCCACCCAACTTGGTGTCATCTGCAAACTTACTGAGGGTGCACTCGATCCCCTCATCCAGATCATCAATAAAGATATTAACCAGAACTGGCCCCAATACTGACCCCTGGGGAACACCACTTGTGACTGGCCACCAACTGGCTTTAACTCCATTCACCACAACTCTTTGGGTGTGGCCATCCAGCCAGTTTTTTACCCAGTGAAGCATACGCCCGTCCAAGCCATGAGCAGCCAGCTTCTCCAGGAGAATGCTGTGGGAAATGGTGTCAAAGACTTTCCTAAAGTCCAGGTAGACAACATCCACAGCCTTTCCCTCATCCACTAAGCGAGTCACCTTGTCATAGAAGGAGATGAGGTTAGTCAAGCAGGACCTGCCTTTCCTAACCCCATGCTGACTGGGCCTGATCCCCTGGTTGTCCTGTATGTGCTGCGTGATGGCACTCAGGATGATCTGCTCTATGACCTTTCCTGGCACCAAGGTCAAGCTGACAGGCCTGTAGTTCCCTGGATCCTCCTTCCAGCCCTTCTTGTAGATGGGCATCACATTTGCTAACCTCCAGTCAACTGGGACCCCCCCCATTAGCCAGGACTGCTGATAGATGATGGAAAGTGCCTTGGTGAGCACTTCTGCCAGCTCCCTCAGTACCCTTGGGTGGGTCCTATCCAGCCCTATAGAGTTGTGTGTCTAAGTGGTGTAGTGGGTTGCTAACCATTTCCCCTTGGATTATGGGGGCTTCGTTCTGCTCCCTGTCCCTGTATTCTAGCTCAGGGAGCTGGGTACTCCGGTAGCACCTGGTCTGACTGTTGAAGACTGGGGCACAGAAGGCATTAAGTGCCTCAGCCCTTTCCTCATCCTTTGTCACTCTGTTTCCCCCCACATCCAATAAACGATGGAGATTCTCCTTCGCCCTCCTTTTGTTGCTAATGTATTTACAGGTACATTTTTTGTTGTCTCTTACAGCAGTAGCCAGACTAAGTTCCATTTGGGCTTTGGCCCTTCTGATCTTCTCCCTGCATAACCTCACAACATCCTTCTAGTCCTCCTGAGGCACCTACCCTTTCTTCCAAAGGTCATAAACCCTCCTTTTTTCCCTGAGTTCCAGCCAAAGCAGTCTGTTCAGCCAGGCCAGTCTTCTGTCCCGCCAGCTTGTCTGCTGTCTGCTGGCACATGCAGACAGCCTGCTCCTGCGCCTTTAAGTTTTCCTTCTTGAAGAATTAGGCTCCTTTGCCCTTCAGGACTGCCTCCCAAGGGACTCTGTCAACGAGGCTCCTAAACAGGCCAAAGTCAGCCCTCTGGAAGTCTAAGGTAGCAGTTATAGTGACCCCCCTCCTTACTTCTCCAAGAATCAAAATGATAATATCGTGATCACTATGCCCAAGACGGCCTGCAATGATCAGTTCACCCACAAGCCCTTCTTTGTTCGCAAACAAGA
Source organism: Platalea leucorodia (assembly GCF_965183815.1). NCBI lineage: Eukaryota > Metazoa > Chordata > Aves > Pelecaniformes > Threskiornithidae > Platalea > Platalea leucorodia. The sequence continues at coordinate 48,363,175 of NC_138828.1, read as the reverse complement.
GGTCCAGCAGGGTGCCTTCCCAAGTTGGCTCCCTCACCAGCTGTGTCAGGCAGTTCTCTTCCACACACTCCAGGAACCTCTTAGACTGTTTCCTCTCTGCTGTATTGCATTTCCAGCAGGCATCTGATAAGCTGACGTCCCTCATGAGAACAAGGGCTAGGGATTGTGAGACTTCTCCCAGCTGCTTACAGAATACTTCATCTGCCTCTTCGTCCTGGTTGGGTGGTCTATAACAGACTCCCACCATGAAATCTGCCTTGTTGGCCTTCCCCCTAATTCTTACCCATAAATACTCAACCCTATTATCACTATCATGATAGTGATAATGATAATACACAATCAAAATCTACACAATACACATTGTAGTATTATACAGTAATACACAATCACAATCTACACAATCAAAACACTCCCTAACGTACAGAGCTACCCCACTGCCTCTCCTTCCTTGCATGTCCCTTCTGAAGGATTTATAGCTGCCCATTGCAGCACTCCAGTTGTGGGAGTCATCCCACCATGTTTTTGTGATGGCAACTATATCATATTTTTCCAGCTGCACAATGGCTTCCAGCTCTTCCTGTTTGTTGCCCATGCTACGTGCATTGGTGTAGATGCACTTCAGTTGGGCTATTGACCCCACCACCTTTCTGGGGGGAGAAGCCCTAATTCCTACATGACCATTCTCAGGCGCTTCCATGGTTTCTAACACATCCATAGCCCTTGCTGCCGCATGGATCTCCATCCCCTACCTCCACTGAAACAAAAGACCCAAGGACCTCGCTAGCGCGCCATCCCTCAAACATTGGTGTGCTGCCCCCGGGTTTATCTCAAGGAACCCTGGTTTTACTCCTTTCCCCCTTCAAATTTAGTTTAAGGATCTTTCAATGAGCCCTGCTATCTCCTTTGCAGAGATCCTTTTCCCTCTTTGAGACAGGTGTCCCCTGTCTGTCACCAGGAGGCCTGGTGTCATGTAGACTGACCCATGATCAAAAAACCCAGAATTCTGCTGGAGACACCAGGCTTGGAGCCAGATATTGATCTGCTGGCTCTTCCTGTGTCTTCCCTTGTCATTCCCTGTAAATGGAAGGATAGAATGAGAACACTATTTGTGCTCCTGATCCCTTAACCAGTCATCCGAAGGCCCTGAAGTCTCTCTTGATTGCCCTTGGACTTGTGTTGCAACTTCGTTGCCACTTACCTGAAAAATCAATAATGGATATTAATCTGAGGGCCGTACCAGGGTAGGAAGCTTTCTCTTCACATGTTTAACTCGGACCCCAGGGAGGCAGCAGACTTCCCTCAGAAGTGGTTGCAGGCTGCATATTGGGCCTTCTGTTCCCTTCAGAAGGGAGTCTCCTATGACAATGACCCATCTTTTTTTCTTTATGGAGGCAGTTTTGACAGAGGGAGTAGGCTGACTTAACCTCAGCAACACCTCCAAGCTAGATGAACCATCGTCCTCCTTATTGTTCAGTTCCACTTGCAGAGCCTCATACCTATGATGCAAGGGCACCTGAGAAGGTGGGGTAGTCATGGAGGAGATGTGCCTGCTGTGCCAGGAAGGAACTTGTCGCCATTGCCCCCTATCCCTTAATTCACTGTGTTCAGCCAGGCAGAGAGAGGATAGGGCATCCTCCGTAACGTGCGCCCTGTCTGCCTGTTGGGCCTGTCTCAGGGAAGGTAGGGTGCAATTCCAGTAATCCCTCTCTCTCTCTCACTCTCCCTGATACTCCTCAACCTACTTGGCTCCTCCCAGAGCTCTGTCACTAAGCGGAGGATTTCCTCTACCCGGGCGCACCTCCCACAGGTGTGTTTGCTGCTGTCCTGTACTGGCATAAGAGCAGGGCATACCCTGCAGCCTGACACCTGGGTGGCCAGCGTGTTCCCACTGGAGCTCTGTCTGGGAAGCTGTGTCAATTGTGGTGGGTGTAGAGCTTAGAGAGGCCATGGCTTTCTGCCGGGTGGATACCATTGCTCCCTGGTTGAGCTGGCAGAGCTTCCTGCATGCCCTTCCGTGCAAACTGCTACGCTGCTCCCTTGCTGATGCACCATGCCCTGTTTGCCTGCCCTGTTGGCAGTGCTCCTGGTCGCTGGCGCTCCCTGAGGGCTTCTTTTATACGTGTGGGGGGCTTGGCTGCCATTGGTCCTGGCCCCGCACAGGTCTTCTCAGTCGCTGTCGCGTGAGCTGTGGGCTCCTGGTGGCCCTCTCAGCTCCTCCTGCGGTTTCCCTCGGTTTGGTAAACCCCCCTGTGCACTGCACTAGAGCACTCCGCTGCGGATTGTGCCAGTGCTGAAGCTGCTCACCTCAGCGACAGCTGAGTTAATGAATTAATGAATTCTTAAATCATTCCTACTAAGAGCAAGTGCGTACTTGTGTGGTCATTAGTGAAGGGAACTAACTGGTTCTCAACCTGCATACTTGAGAAATTAACCCCACGCTATTGCTAATAAATACATTTGTGAATCTTGTAATTAGACTTTTCTGGGTTTTATGGATTTGATTGTGCAGTAGTACAAATGCCTGGAGTCCACAGACAGCAAGGTGCAGAAAGCGGCCTGCGAAGTATTTGAAAACTCACATAAGGGATCAAATTTTAATTAGACTTTTTGAATTATAGAAATGTGCAGCAGCAAAACACGGTGTCTAGCCCAGTGAGCTGTGAGTTGGTGCTGTGAAGGTACTTAGGCGAGATTACGGGGATGTGTTTTACTCCAGTTTGGGTAAACAGGGGTCCCTAGGTGGCAGTCAGGCCTGCTCCTCTCACCTGTAACAGGCCTGCATTAACCCTTGCAGTGCCATCTGTTGTGTCTGGCTGTTATTTTCAGTCCCTCCTGGTGAAACTAAATCATTTAGCCACCCCCCACCCCCCACCCCCAAATAAATGAATAAGATGAAGGTTCATTGAGCAAGCAAGAGAGAACTGAGGGCGTTTTATGGGGAAGAAGTGAATTGTTTTAGAAACAAATGGACTCCCTTAGGGCATCCTTCTGACAGAAAGTGTCCTGGAAGCTGTCGTGCTTGTGTAGGGCAGACATTCACTGACTCTCCCTTGGATCAGGCTTTCCCTCCTGCTCAGGTGGAGGAAGATCTGATTCTGGGATCTTGGTCCCGTGAGAGGTGTCATGTGGCAAATTGACATGTTTGCTGTAGCAAACATTGAGGCATTTACCATGTTACGAAAATGGAGGTCCTTTCAGACTTTTGACCTGTAGTTGGGGTTTGGGAAGTGGTGCTTGTGTTATAAATTTCAAGTTCAGTTTTAAAGAATTACATCCTTCTGGATCTGAGCTTCATGAATGATGTAGTCTAAACGTATAGTCCTAAAGCTTGAATTTTGCATGGATTGAAGTTCAGGTCTTGAGGCAACTAGTGATTTCTCCTAAGCTATTTTGTAATTTTAGTAACCGTTGACTTTGGTGACAGGATGCTCAGGAAGTGTGGGAAATGCTTCCCATGTGTCTTGCAAACTCTTCCCATGTGTCTTTAGACATGTCATTAATTTCCCTGTGCATCATTCTTGCACCTATAAAATGAAAATACTTTTGTATCTCTGGTGTCTGAAGGATATGTTTATTTTTTAGATATAATAAAGACTGAAAGGAATCAAATGCACAAAGTAAACAGGTAGTTAGCAACCAGAATCCAGAAATACTTGCAAGAAATTGGTATTAATGTAAATTCTGAGAAGTGATCATTTTGAATGTGAATCAAATTTTTAGATAATGAAGTATTCACTGGTAATAGCATAGGGGACACCAACTTCATTGTTTATAAGTTCATATTATAAACTCCATTGGTTTGGTCCATCTGAAGCTCTCTTCCTCCAGTGCATAAATAAAGTGCAGACCTGTTTTTCATATAGAAATCAAAGAAATTGTGAAAAACTTGCCAAATTCTGCCCTGATATAGAACTAGTTGTGGAAATCTAACCTGCACACATGGAAGCAAATTTTAGCCAGAACTGGGAAATGTCCCGCGCATTCTCGTTAATTGGAATGATCTATGACCTCAGGCCTTTAAAATAAGTATTCAGGTTATAACAGAAAATTGAACTGAGACTTTCATTAAATATATGATAGCTATGGATTTGTATTGCCTTCTATTCTAAGCCAATTTTATATTCTTTTTCATTAAGAAAAAGGCATAAAATATACCTTAAATAAATGTCTTAATCATCTGCCTTACCTTTTAATCTTGCTCAAGATGATCTAAATCATTAATCAAAATTAAAGCTGTACAGTAGTTTATACTTTAAAATATGTACATTCTTTACCATTAAGAGGGACAAATACCATGTCTTCTCCCTCTTTTTTTTAAATGCTTTGCTATTTTATCGTCATTAATGGGATAAGCATTAAAGGGGTTAAAAACCAAATGCATACATAAAGCAGTTATTTAACTCAACATATATGATGTAATTCATTGGATTCTACCTAATTTAAAGTTTCTAAATGGTATTTCAAGGGGCCGTTCAGCCAAATAGAATACTGATTCTTACATTCATACAATTCTTACATTGAAATAATTTGTCTGTATTCGAAAAACAAAAGTGAATTGCTCAAAAAGCTGATTTACAAAAAGCTAAGCATTTAATGAACATTTATGAACTATAGTAATCACCTCAAATGTTTGTTTCCTTACCTTTTAAAAAAAAAAACAACTCAGTGTGGAAGACCAGTGTAATAGAACTAGTTTATTGTATGTATGCAGTTCTATGGCATGTCTTCATGAAAACCCATTTTCTAAAGCACACGAAACTTTAAATCAACATTATTTTGTCATGTTAAAGGGGCATCAAAGTAAAATATGCAGAGTTTTGTAGAACAATGTTAGTTGTGGATTGCAGTAATCCAGGAAAATTAATGCAGTGCAAGGTGATACCAATTAAACAAAAAAAACCCAAAAACCTCTATCATTCTGAGAAAATCTTTACAATTGATTATAGCTTGTGATTCAAATGCAGGATAAGATAAACATATTTATACAGAATCTAACACTGGTATCTTGGACAGGAGTCTGTGAGTAGATCCAGTAGACAGGATCTGTGAGTAGATCCAACAAAAGCAAAGTTGCCTAAAACAAGATTTAAGAAATTGTTAAAACTGGACAATTGTTGTATATGCTGAAAATGTCCTCATCCTTGTTTGAAACTAGACTTCTGTGTGTCCTGGGAACTTTGCTGTTTTGCATATCCACAGCTGTTATAGGTGTGTAGCTGAAACCTAAACCAGAGTAGGTTCCTGAAACAAAGATATCTAGATGCAGAAAACACCCTATTTAGAAGAAACAGAAATTGTTCCACCTTTCATAACATAATCTCATGGAATCAGGATGCTGATGCCTAGCTATACACCCTTTTCCCCTAGACTGGTCATTTACTTTAAGACCCAATGGGACAGTGGAAGGGGAGAAGATATCACCACAGGAAGGGGTAGACACTAGATAGTTTGTGTTTGTATCATTTTAACTCTGTGTAATTTAAAATATAAATGTTAATATTGTTGCAAGTGAACTAATAAGAATTCTTTGATTAGAGTACAAAGACTTTAATGAGATTAACAATAAATTCCTGCCTTTGCATATACAGTGTGTTCCTTTTTGTTGATAGCAAGATTGCATGTAACATGTCAGTGGTAATTCAAGCAGCCCATTCTGTAATTTGGGTGCAAGAGGCTGGTGACGCTATCATAGTTTCCCAGTTAGAAAAAAGCAAAGATGAGAGCATTCCATTCATCACACTCTGTCAATGTGCAAGCTGGGACTGGAACACGGAGCCCAGGAAGAACATTCATTTTGTCTGTGGGCTGTAGTTCAGAAGGGAAAAGTCTGATCTCCACTCCCAGGTTTTATTTTATATATTTGATTTTCCTAGTAGTCACTGAGTAAGGTCATAGTTCACAAGGCTTTTGCAGCCTTTTTTCAGAGTTCTACTTCTCTGAAATTCAAATGTTTGCATGAACCATTTTAATAAATATTTTAGTGCGATAGACATGTTTGGAAATCATCCATGGAGCTTACTTGTTATCCACAGCTTTTGAGAGAAGTAGTTATTTGCAGCTTTTAGTCCATTTCTGTTAATTCACTTTACTTTCTCTTACCCCCATATGTCCTTGACCATCTGTAACGCAACAATAACTGCCAGTAAAAACATGGCATTTTTTTGTTTCAAAAATACCAGAAACTTCTTCAAGTGGCAGTAGACTAAGCACATCTATTAAAGTTTCACAGTACAGGATCCCTTCTGCATTTGAAGTCTATACCAACATTTATGACTGAAATGAAGAGGAAAGCAATGTTCTTAGATACAAATTTAAATTAGGGCATTATGTTAACACATGAATTTTTGCTCTGAATAACCAATATTTTTATACTGTAGGCATAATTTACCAACTAGACTGAACAAATGAAGGCAATGTCCTGAATAACATCATTCTCACAGTTAAACATCAGCATCAAAGCAGGGCATTTGAAGACATAAAAGCAAAAGGTAATGACATTATCCTTGAATCTTCATGACTTTCCTAAAGGTGAATGTATTAAATAAGAACTGCTGAAGTGTTGTTGGCACTGTTTTATGCATCCCATCTGTTAGTCATAATATTACATCAGCTAATTAATGCATGTTACCTTGTGTGTAAAACAACATGTACTCTGTTGATTGCAGAGTCAACCCTAAAGTGGTTCTCACTGGAACTGTTTGATTTTTTTTGTGCCAGAAAATTAGGTATTTTCCCCATAAAAAATTCTGTTTTCATTAAAATCTTCAGCATTTAAAAATCTATACATTTTTTTGGAAATTTGTGCAGAAAGCATTTATTTTGAAATCATCCCTTTTTTGCTTTCTAGAACTTTTTGTCTTAAAAATTTAAAGAATTTTATAATGCTGTTTCGTCTTTTTTTTTTTTTTTCTGTGCAGTGCATTTGATCTAGCTGATGGTGTGCTTCCACTGTCATGTCATAGTATACATTGTCAAAAATTGTATTATGACATGACAGTAGCAATGGTGCACAACTAATTAAATCTAATAAAGTCTGTCATTTTTAAATCTGTCTTTTTTTTAAATCATGAAGGGCAGCTGCTACTTAGTACTGAAAAAAATCTTCTAGACTAAAATGCTTATTCTTTGTGTTTGCAGTGAAAGAGTTGAATCAGTTCTAAGTTCCCCTAATTATCTTGGAATATGTTTGAGGTGAATATCGCATGTCCCTTGTTGCAATTAAGAAAAGTCTATTTGATTCCTGAGGCAGCAAGGTTGTTCATCATTGATGTAAAACGGTAGTTATATCAGATATGTTACTTAGATGAAGTATCATTTTCTTTTGCAGAAAGGAAGAGAAATATGAAGAAAAAACAGGTCCAAAGATGATGCTCTTTCTACAAAATCTTGCCTTCCTGGGTAACCGTTGACTCCCAAGGTACTTCAGATTTTTTTAAACAATCAATTTGCTAGACACTAAAAACTCCATGCAACAGTAGCTGGGTCTTTTTGGCAAGCCATTTACTTCACCCTTCTTCTTCTATGGATCTAGTATATAAGATAATCTTTGACTCATCCACTGTTTATATGAAACTTGTTTACATATAAATATATATGGGTTCTATAACTAACTTTAAAAGCAGGAACTATAAAATATCCCAATATATCATTTCCACAGATAGCTGTGTGCATGGAGAATACAGTTTAATTACTTGTCATCTGGCTCATTATTGCTTTCCTTCTTACAGACTTATTTTACTTTTTAAAGTATTTAATATCAAATGAGAATTTTGCTGTTTTGTAGAGCCAAATCTGACCTTTCTCCTTCTATTTTGAAAGCTATTAATATTTCTGGCTATTGCCAATATACCTTGTTATTACCATTTGTATACAAAATTGTAAGCATACATAACCCACAAATCCAGAATTATTCTGGTGTTATGGTTTAACCCCAGCCTGCAACTAAGCACCACACAGCTGCTCACTCCCTCCCTGCCAGTGGCATGCGGGAGATAATCAGAAGGATAAAAGTGCAAAAACTTGTGGGGTGAGGTAAAGACAATTTAATAGGTAAAGCAAAAGCCAAGCACGCCAGCAAAGCAAAATGAGGAATACATTCACTATTTCCAGGGCAGATGTTTAACCATCTCCAGGAAAGCAGGGCTCCGTCTTGCGTAATGGTTACTTGGGAACACCAGTGCCATAACTCTGGAAGTGCCCCCGCTTCCTCCTTTTTACTCACAGCTTTTATTGCTGAGCATGGGATCATACGGTGTGGGATATCCTTTTGGTCAGTTGGGGTCAGCTGTCCCAGCTGTGTCCCCCCCCAATTTCTTCTGCACCCCCAGCCTACTCACTGGCGAGGCTGTGTGAGAAGCAGGAAAGGCCTTGATGCTGTGTGAGCGCTGCTCACCAATAGCTAAAACATCCCTGTTTTATCAACACTGTTTTCAGCACAAATCCAAAACATAGCCCTGTACAAGCTTCTGTGAAGAAAATTAACTCTATCCCAGCCAAAACCAGTACATCTAGATAAAAACATTAGATTTTTCTGCCTTTATTATAAGAAACATCATGATGTGCTATTTTGTAGACATGTATTATTTTCACAGAATCACAGAATGATGTTTTTTTATAATTGTAAATGGCTAAGGTTATGTGAGGCTTTTGGCAGTCAAAAGGAAAAGGGTGCTAGTGATGGAATGCTTCAGATACTTAATTAAAGCCAGGATTTTATGTCATTCTAGATATTGAGTGAAACAGGGATATTGGCCCATATTTCTGTCATCTTTGTATGATGAACATGTTTATCAATTTGCAGAGTTGGTGAGAACATGTCTATACTGGTGCAATGTTCAGCCATCTGTGTAATATTGCCTTAAAGTCTCAGTCTGTCGCTGCCAGTGATTCTGTCTTCTAAATTAACTTCCTCCATCACCTCTGCAATGCCTTTATCTGTTGCTAAAGACTATTGGCTGAAAAGAATGGGCAAAAAGATAATCACACTTGGAATTTGCTAGCCATATTTTAATTAATATATAGGAAGTATTTTTGTATTGTAAATTTACGGATGAGCAAATCAGATTCATCCAAAGAAAGCAGAAGATTAGTGACTCCTGGGAATGTTCTAACTTTTTTTTTTTTTTTGTATGATGGCTTTTATATGTCATCTTATACAAATCTTTCTCCTTTTAGAATTGGGACTATAATCACATTTTTTTTGCTATTAGACTCTGTAAAACTGGTAAAAAAATAGATTGCTTTAGGGGTGTTTGAATATACAAAAAAATTTTTTTTTGCTTGCTGTACTAGAGAGATCTATTATTAATGATACTGGACTTCTGTTTGTGATGACTTTCCTATTGCTTATTTGTTCAGTGCAATGCCTTTCCAAAAACCTCTTTGTTAACTACCTCTCATCCTAGTCATACTAGTTGCTTTTGTGTTGAGATTCAAGTGTATACTGGTAAAATAGGTTTTGTAATTTACAACAGTTCTCTTTTTTAAATCATAAGAGAAGTAAGTTCCTTTAGTTCAACAGCAGCTATTAAATGCGGATAACTTGCTTAGGCTGAAACCCAGTGTATACACATTCACAGTCTCCAATTGTGTAGAATATCTGTGAGTGTATATTGAAGAAAGAGATAGCTTTTAAGTCGGAGCCCTCTGTTAGCCCTACAGGTTCACAGCTTCTGCTGGCTTCTTTTTGTGTGCTAGCTCTAATTCCAACAGTCATAACCGTATTGTTAATAAATAATTTTTTACACTCCTGAAGGAGTAAAAGTCTTCTCTTTAAAAGCTGTGATTCCTCAAGGAAAAAGAAAAACGTTTTTATAGTAAATGGTCTTAAGTAACTGACACTAATTTTATTGCATATTTTCTAGTGTTTGTAAAAAAGATTAAATATTACCAAACACCTAGCTGTAATTAATTTACCACTGACAATATGACCATAGTTAACAACAATTGACATTGAAGTACATTAAAGCATAATTTAATTAAGGAAAAGAGTGGCATTCATTATTACCTCTTAATAGAACCTTCAGAACAGGTAAAAAATTTATGTAATTTATTAGAGGTAACAATTGAAGAAAACTTGAACTTAGTTATTAGTTCTTAGTTGAATTAACTGTTTTATGTAGGAGTCTTCAGTGTAATTCTTTGGTCCGAATGCAGCACCAAAGAGAAGCGTCTATGCACCAAAGGAAGCTAGATCCTGAGTATATTGACATGAGCAATTAGGAACCTTAAGGAGCTGTAATTTATGAAAATCTTCCAGTAGGTGCCTAAATAAGAATATGTAACCATTTGGTTTATATTTTTTACCGTTCTGTCTGAAATAGGCTTGGATGTCAGACCTGCAAAGTATTTCTGCTACTGAGTATATGAACTGTTGCATGCTATCAGCTACCGCTGGCACATGTGAGAGGCAAGAACATTCAGCAGGAGGTCTTCCGCACTCTGCAAGATTAGATGACAGAGATACAGGAATATTATCATTAATAATCCTGCTGAAGATTCAAGAGTTTGTAAACTTTTAACAACAGAAATTTGGGCAGTCTTATCTTACCAAAGAACAAATGCAATGTCACTGCTGCCTTTTTACCCCCAAAATGCAATGTCACTGCTGCCTTTTTACCCTAAGTTCAGAATTTAAGTAACTCCCCTGGGACTCGCAAAATTAAATTCTTCTACTTCCTGATTTATAGCTAGGATCTGGAACCAAATCTGTGTTTGGCTTTGACATTGAATTCATTGACCAGGTCTCAAACCTTAATATGTTTTACTTGTAGTTCATTATAAGGTAGTTCTTAATTGCTTCTACTTTTATCTGTTGTGGTGTAAAACAGAATTACAGGATCAGATTACAGAATCACACAGACTGACAGAATCACAGAATGGATGAGGTTCGAAGGGACCTCTGGAGGTCATCTAGTTCAACACCCTGTTCAAGCAGGGCCACCTAGAGCAGGTTGCCCAGGACCATGTCTAGATGTTTTTTGAATATCTCCAAGGATGGAGCTTCCACATTTCTGAGCAACCTGTTCCAGTGCTAAGTCACCCTCACAGTAAAAAAGTGTTTCCTGATGTTCAAATGGAACCACTCCTTGTGTCCGTAGCCTCTTCTCCTGTCAGTATACACCACTAAAAAGGGCCTGGCTCCATCTTCTTTACACCCTCCCTTCAGGTATTTACACACATTGATAAGATCTCCCTGAGCCTTCTCTTCTCTAGACTGAAAAGTCCCAGCTATCTCAGCCTCTCCTAATCTGAGAGATGCTCCATTCTCTTAATCATTTTAGCGGCCTTTCACTGGACTCTGTCTAGTAGCTGCATGTCCAGGTGTGGCCTGACCAGTGCTGAGTATAGGGGAAGGGTCGCTTTCCTCAACCTTCTGATAACATTCCTTCTAATACAGCCCAGGATATCATTAGCCCTCTCTGCCTCAATGGCACATTGCTGGCTCCTCCCGGTTTTGTGTCATCTGCAAACTTGCTGAGGGTACGCTCTACCCCATCATTACTGAAGATGTTGAAAAGGATTAGAACCAGTATCGATTTCTGGGGTACAGTTCTCCTTATTGGCCTCCAACTGGACTGCAAGCTACTGATCATAACCCTCTGGGCGCAGTCATTCAGTCAGTTTGCAATCCACCTCATTTTCTGCTCATCCAGCCCATACTTTTTCAGCTTCTCTATGGAGAATGTGCTGGTTTGGGCTGAGATAGATAGAGTTAATTTTCCTCATAGTAGCTAGTGTGGGGCTATGTTTTGGATTTGTGCTGGAAACAGTGTTGATAATACAGGCATATTTTTGTTGTTGCTGACCAGTGATTACACAGAGTCAAGGTCTTTTCTGTTTCTCACCCCACCCCACCAGCGAGTAGGCTGGGGGTGCACAAGAAGCTGGGAGGGGACACAGCCAGGACAGCTGACCCCAACTGACCAAAGGGCTGTTCCATACCGTATGATGTCATGCTCAGCATATAAAGCTGGGGGAAGAAGGAAGGGGTGGATGTTCAGAGTGATGGCATTTGTCTTCCCAAGTAACTGTTACACGTGATGGAGCCCTGCTTTCCTGGAGATGGCTGAACACCTGCCTGCTGATGGGAAGTAGTGAATGAATTCCTTGTTTCGCTTTGGTTGTGCGCACAGCTTTTGCTTTACTTATTAAACTGTCTTTATCTCAACCCACGAGTTTTTGCACTTTTACCCGTCCAATTCTCTTCCCCATCCCACCGGCGGGGAGTGAGAGAGCAGCTGAGTGGTGTTTAGTTGCTGGCTGGTTACATCACAACAGGATGTATGGGAGACAGCATCAAAAGCGTTATTGAAGTCAAGGTAGACAATATCCACTGCTCTCACTTTGTCTACCAATTGATTGGATCTGTAAAAATCCAAGAGATTGTATCCGTACAAATGAAAAACTTCTGTGGGATCAAAATCAAGATCCATCTATTTAGAACGGCCTTTTAAATTTCCTGGAGTTTAAAAATAAGAAAACTATGTAAAGTTATTTAATCAATGTATAACACTACACCTCTTCACTAATGTCGCCCTTTGTTGGCTACTACAAATATCTTTCCATTTTCAGTACATATACATTCCTGAAATGAGAAAGCTAGCTTCCATATTTGATAAAATATTTATTTCAATAATAGAAAGAAGTGGCCTGTGAATTAAAGAATATGTTACTTTTTAATAAAGTCAGATCAGAGGAAAGTAGTAAAGTCAAATATTAAACAGGAAACCATCACAAAATAATGCTTTTTTGTTTTAAAAGAGAATCTTCAGGGTTATCAGACAACTTTGTTTAACTTACCAGCTCTTCAGTTCTAAGTCTACAAGCACAGGAAACACAACAGCAGGAAATTTTGTTTAATGGTATACTTCTAATTTTGATTTATATAGACATCAGTATGCACTAAGGAACACACATCCAAGGGTTCCTAAACTTCAAAGTTCACAAATCTAAGTCTAATTTGCACTTTAGAGGAGGCACATGAAGGACTTCAGTCAATATAGTGGGGTTCATTGTGTTTCTGTGTTCATTATTTGATAGGCTTTTCTAGTAATTCAGTCACATATCTCATTTGCATGAAGTTTCTTTTAAATCTCAGAATTGAGATATGACAATAAGTATTCACTTTGATTAACATGTTTAAGATTTTTCTTGACCTTAAAGGAAGACACTGCTTCAAAATGTAATCGGATCTTTAAACTGGGTGGAGATTGAGGTGGAAAAATGCTATACAGATATCCAAGGACGATATGTACAGGCTCTGGGCCAAAATACTTTGCTATTTCCCAACATATTCTCTTATAGAACCAGTGTTCGTAGGTTTCAAATGAAATAGAAGAAGTATTTTGATACTCTTTTATCCATTCTTTGGAGCATTCATAGTGTATCTTGATTGTCCTGAATTTAATGAAACAGTCACACTGTTGCAAAAACAGTGATTCAGAAAATTGGCTTTTATTTTGTTAATAGTTTAGGCCTAAAAATGTGAGCACATGTTTAAGTCACACATGGTTTTGTATCTCAGTTTCTGAGTTCAAATAATCTTCATTGTTTTGGGGCTAGTGTGACAGTAGGAGGTCCACATATATATTAAGAAAAAGTGCAAAAATTAATTATTTTAACACATATTAATGTATTAAGGTGGCTGTGATGGGCAGATTACTGTAAAAATATCGTGTTTCAAGGTTTGTCATTTGCTTCACAAAGCATATGGATTCCACGTGCCATTAAAGGATGGACATGATGAGCCAAACTTGATACTAAATATCAAGTAAGGTATTAAAATAGGTTACATTTCCTTGCAATGAGGTTTCAAGAAGGAATAGGAAAGGTTAAACATATCCTAACCTTACTCTTGCTTATCCAGACCTTACTCTGATAAATAAGTGCCAGATTAAAAAGAAAATGAAAATAGAAAATGGAATGTAGGCAACTGAATCTAAGGTGTAATTCAGTGCTATTTTTCAAATTTAGAATTCTACAGGAGTCTCATGTACTCTTTTAGCAAGAAACAAGAATCATATCAGTCCTGAGATGACATTGCTGAGCTGAGCAGTTTTATTTCAAATTGAGGCCAAAGTTTGATCAGAAAAGTAGGTATTATTTTACTCATGTGAACGTGGAGGGCTTCAGCTGATGGGTGTTTTGGGAGCACACATAAGATGCAATGAATACAAGAAAAATGCAAGTGGAAGACAAGAAAAAAGAAATAATAACTGCAGCTGCTTCCCCTTCAAAAAACAGCCTAAAGCTAGCATTCCAGGGGAGGATGATATTTTCTAGGGAGGCTATGAACCCATTCAGTGGAAGAAATTGAATGGAGATCTACCACATGTTGGAGAACACCTCTCGCCATTGGGCTAATGAAGAAATGACATGTATGGGGAAATCAGGGATACATGAGAAAGAGAAGCTTCCTCTACAGTTGGATAGGAGTAAATTCTTCTGTTCCTAAAAAAAATTCATAGCTGCTTTGCTTCATCAATGAATTCTGGGCAGCAAGTCAGCAGAGGGGAAAATATCATACAATACATATTATGTACCTGAGGTCAACATATCTCTTTCAAGAGTTTTCCTAGTAGCTAAGTTAGGCAGTTCCATACTCAACAGAAGGATGTTGATAAATCATGTCTGACCAGATAACTTGACTCATAAATTGCATACAGACCCTAAGCACTTAATGTAGGGTCATGGATTCTGCAATAGTGTCCAAATGCTCAAGGTTTACATTTTTTCAAGCTCACTTTTTAATGCTTATCTCTCTTTTAGGTGTGTGTCAAAATGTCTGTATCCTAAATCAACACAACTTTAGTTCTGTTCCTCTAAGAACCAGCAGCACCACATCATTTACAACATTACACTTCTGAATCTATCCAAGCTTTGAGAAAAAAAGCATATTTGGCAAACGTATGACTTGCTGTGAATAATTTGGGTATAGTTGCCTCGTTATTGCAAATTTCCCGTGAGAGCAGCAACTATGGCTATCAGCACAGGTTGAAAAGCAGTGAAAAATCTATGCAAATGAAGTTAGAAGTCTAAGTAGTTTAACTGAGGAGGAATAATGAAAGCTGATAGGTCAAAGTCCTATTCAATCCATGAAGTTTTTCTGTAGTAGATTTATAGCATTGCATAAAAACTCTTGGGGCAGTATTCTGTTCTCTTCATTAATCAGAAGTATACCTGGCTCCCACTGCTAGTTCGTTGTGTAGCTGTTCAAGTTCAACTGTTTCCTGTAGGATTTAATAATCTTGGTAACATCAGTATTAAAATGTGTATCTTTTCCTTCATCGTGTTCCAATGAATTTGGTAATGTTCTTGTTTTTATGGTATGCTATGACTAATTCAAAACTAATATAAGCTAGAACATGCAAAATTTCCTGTGTATTCTAAGAAAATGGAGGAAGGGACAGCATATTTTCTAGAATTATTGATTTCATTAATGATGCATGTTTGTTTGTTTGTTTGTTTTTTTGGTAGACCTATGTTTTAATGATCAGTACTTATTGAAGAAGGACTTGCTGTGAGACTATAAATGTAATTCTGAATTGCTGTCTAAATATCTAGTTTCCCTGAAATAAATAAAGAAGCTGGAAAATTAATAATTAATATTCAAGAATCAGACTGTGCATGGTGCTCGGCACTTAGTAAGACAACAGGAGTTAGAATGCTCTGCAGCTTAAAGTCTGAGGTCCCAACAGAAATGACAACAGTTTCTTAATCAAAACAATGGGTAGCACATAATGAAAGCTGTAACTTTGCAAAACAGTTTCAAGTTACATCATAAAGAATAGACAGTCCTCTAAAGTTCATTTGCACTCATTCTTGATGTAACATTGCTAACCTAACTAAAATTCCAATGTGTAATTGATATGTTCAAGACCATGAACAGTACATACTTACTGCTTCTTTAAATTCTCTAATCTTTAGGTTTTTCCAGATTATTTTCCCTCAAGTTAAGCTTTTTAAGTGCTTTGCCTCTTCTTAAACAGTTTGATTAAGCAATATTTGCAACTCTGAGTAGAGACACGTTCATTTTGTGCTGTGTTGAAAATTAAAAATGTTTGATATCATGCTAAAAGCATGTATTTTGCAGGCTGTATAGGACTATCTTTTTAAATCTAACTCTGTGTACACTGTGTCTGAATTTGACTTGAGAGTAGTTTGGTTTCAATGTTTCTGTATATTTAACATTAAATATATCTAAATTTTTCTCTTAGGTTACCACATCAGTGAACACGAACATTCAGTTGAAACGATTTATCCAAAGTTGCACAGAGTTAGGAATAGAGAGCAGGTCATCCGAGCCCTAGCCTATTGCTGTACAGTGGCCAAGATACCATTTATAATCACTACCTCAAATAATGACTTTTGTTTAAAGTACAGCTATCCACATTTATTGGAGACTTCTCTATTACATTGCATTATTCTTGGCTTATATTTCTCAACGACTTTTTGAAGGTTTCATTTCATGAGATCTCTACCTCAATTCAGTTACTTAATGCAATGTAAGCTCCTGTTATTATATCTTCTGTGTAGAACTAGTCCAATAGTCAGACTGCACTGAATAGACGTGTGATATGCAGATGTGAACTGGAAGGGGCAACATTTTAGTTAAGTCCACTGGGATGTAGCCATGCAACTGCTATTAACATTAATGAGAATCAAGCAGCTAAATCTCAGTGTATTGTGCTGAAAATGCTCCCTGACGTGTTTGAAGGAATACCATTTTCATATCAAGTACTTGCAAATGTGCTGGTGCTGCTCCATAAAACCTAACATCCTAGAAAAGGGTTCCCAGATCTTTCATACTCCATAGCAAAGATGATCTCTGGGAACTGTTGATTGAATAACTCCACGTGATGCTGTACATCATTTTTATTGATAAGGAAGTTATCATCCGTGTAGCCTCAATATAAAGTTGAATGGTCATGAGTTTTTTTAAAGCATTGTATTTTTGATTAACCATCAAAATGTCAGCTAAAAATTAGTTCAATTCAGGCTCTGAAATTGTTTTTTTCTCCTGGCTCTATCTGTAAACTTGAAAGACAGAGCCACAGGTCTGTGTGGATTCTGGCCAAGCTGCCAGTTGTTCGCATGTTCCATCATAAAAGTTTAGCTAGTTCTGTTGAAGACAGCAATGGCAGATTTACTGTTTTTTAGTTCAGTAGTGATTTGTAGGTAACTCTTAGGTAGTGGAGAGAATGAGTCTAATTTAGGATAGTCTGCTTGACTGGGAGAAAAGGTTTATTAAGGGTGTTTCAATTCATAATTTATCTCCTGTCCTCCATTACATACTTTTCAACCATATTTGCATGGTATGAAGTATCTACATAGTGTATTACATGAGCCAACAAGTAGTTAATAACTATATTTACCATGCTTTTAGTCTATATTCCACGAGAGACAATTCTGGGAAAGGAATATTTACACACTCATTGTAGGACATGAAGTAAAATTGCATAATGCATATATTTCTAACCAATTACACATCAGATAAAAATTTTTGGAAAATATACAAGACTACAAAATGTCTTCCATCCCCCACTAAAAAGTAACTCTACAGGGTAGATAATTACTAAAACATCTACATTTTAGCTCAGGGCAAGGAATGTTTATGATTTTCTGTAGTTTTGCTGTCAATCTCTGCCTTCTGCTCTTGCACTTTGGAGTATTCAGAGTATTATCCTTAGTGTATAGCCAATTCTTTACCCTTTATTTGATTGGCCTATATCATTATCACGGAGTTTTAATATTGAAAATTAAAAGTAATTCAGAACAAATAATTTGATGAATTTCACCTTTCTCTCTTTGAGAGTGATTAATTTCTCAAATTTATTCATTATTCAGAGTGATTCAGTAATTCCTTTAGCAAATAATTCTTGGTGTGTCATTTTAATTGTGAATTATGAATATTACAATCAGTTTGTGCTCTAACTTCTGTGCAGTAACACATGTATTTGACTAACTTAAGCAATTCAATTTGAATTTCCAACTGTGTTTGATTATAATAGATGTTAGCAATGTATGCCAGGCAATCAAAATCCACATATCATGTGACTCATGGTAACTAACCAACCCAGCATGAAGGCAAACTACAAATTTGATAATCAGATGTTCAGTTTAAAATTTACTTTCAGCAAATACTCAAGCAATCAAGCCAAAAGTATACCCAGTGAACTCTGAACAATTGAGTGCTTTCAGAAAGTGATCATAAAAAGATAAACTGAATTTAAAGAACAAACAGTCAAGGATACTTCCTTCAACTGTTATGGGGGTTTGAGTTGCTGACTGCCTTGCCAATCTCATTTTTTCCTACAGAAATAAGGAATTTAGTGAAGCATCCAAAATTAAGGAAAGAAATAGCTGAATATCAGTAAGGTTATCACTATTCCTGGGATGAGTAGGGGGACATTAATTCTTATGTAAATATCCAATTGTTACGCTTTCAAAACTCTTAAATCATGCAAAGGATGAATTGAGATGACTTATACAACTTCTGTATTCAGATCCTTATTTTTTAATGTGACTGAATTCAATCAATGATTGAACAGTGGATTTCTGATAGATAATAGTATGTTGATATACAGAATTGTCGGGAATTAAACTATTTGTAATAGCCATTCTGGCTATTATATTAAATCCTGCTCATGGGATTCCTAAAGCAAATCCCCAAATTGTTTTCAGGAGTACTGAAATTTTTTTCTGCAACTTTAATATCCACTTGATTTGTATGTCAGATACAGAATACTTTATTCATATTACACTCAAAAATATTTGAATCTAGGAAGTTGATTAATACTGCAATATTAATGCAGCATATCATTGGTCTTACTGGCATTTCATCAGTGATCTATGAAACAACAGATCCCTCTTCCCTGGGTATAACTCCAACAGAGCAAATACCTTGGAAGATGTGCTCAAACAAATCTAGTTTTTGATGCGTTTATTTCCATGACATTCTCTGACTTAACTATACTCCTTTTTTCTAATGTACTATTTCATCAAATGGTATTAGTCATAAAAAGAACTATATGAATTTTAATTTCTATTTCAGAACAAAGAAAGTGCCCAAGAAAAGAAAGAATTGTCCACTGTTAGTAATAAAGTAAATAAAAAACAAACCAAAACAAAGTGACGTGATTTAAACAAACATCTGAATTTATCACAAATGTGTAGGAGAGATTCAATTTTCGCAACTTATGTCTACAATACTGCAAAATTTTGGGCAAACAAAAGCATATATTTTGTAGAAGGTGACAGATCTATGCTGTCTTTCACTTATTTGTTTAGATTTGCTAGCTACTTTGACATCACAGAGCAAAGAGGCTAAAGCCTAGCCTTCATCCAGTTAGTGTGAGTGACAAAGTGAATCAATAAAAGCACAGATAAGCACCTGATTATTCTGTTTTTAATGGTCTGCTTATTGTTAAGCGTTTGTGAATTAAGGACACATGATGCTATGTCAGTTCAAGGTATAAACTGTTGAATAAAGCCTGTAACATATTTTGTCTGATATGTCCAGTTATAGGAAACTGCTTTCAGCAGCTTTTACGTTTGCAACTACTTAATTTTGTATAAATTTATTTTATCAAAATTTGACCAAACTATTCATTTGTCAGGATAAGCTTGATGAGAGAAAGGGGTTTTTTTTGTCCATGTTAAATCCTTGCAATCATTTTGCTAAAAGACAATTGCTGCCATCATACTATGAATTAAGGACTTGAAACTTGGCATTATTAAGGGACTGAATAAAAATTAAGTGCCTTTACCAAGGGTGTGTGCTTCATCTCTTTTCTCAAATTATGTTGCTTAGTTGAGTTTCTGGACTCTACAGCTTTGAAGCTGTAAAACTAAGAAATACATCTTTTCTGTACAACTCCAAGTAAGGACTGAACAGGTTTTTGACATTTTCTGGCTGCTTTGGAGTCAAATAAAAGTTCAAAAGATATATTGAGAACAGGGAAGCAGTTTCTGATGTAGAGGAATGACAGTTTTAAAAAACCTTCAGTGTATGAAATATATAACAGGAGACAATGGTCCAGGCAAATCTAGGTTTTTTTTTATGTAGAGAGATATGACCTTAACAACTTCACACTTCTCGTTACTTATGGACTATTCAGTTGGTGGTAGAAATAAGTTGTATCATTCTATTTCCCTTTGTTATGTAGTCCCTTTATAAGTGGATATTTTTCACTGACCTGAAAAATTTGTAACAATAATATGTTTTCAAACTATAAATATTGATTAAGCAACAGTATAAATGTTTGTATGTTGGATATTTGAGAGGCTTCTCAAACATGGAATGAACATTAACATCCTGAAAAAACAAGTTCTTCTGATTATTCCCCTAAGGGTAGTTAATGGAGGATTTTAATCTCTTTTAGTAAATTACATGGTTTTCTAGTATAATTATTTGATTTTGAGTTGATCTGGAAGACACTGAAGTTCTGACGTAAATCTTAGTCACAGTGAACAATACATGTATGCACAAATTACAGTTCAGTAGGAATGGAGTTAGACCAGCTACAAAAAGTAGCTTACTGTACAATAGTAGCAAGTAATTAGTACCAAAGTGTCCTTTACAATCCATAAATACATCCAGGCATCTCAAAATATCCGGGTGCCTGTTATCTAATGTTTAGTGCAAACCACAGAGGCACCAGTTGCCCAGAGCAAATTATAATCCTAACTGAGCCATAGACTCTGCAAGCTTTGACAAGATATTTGACCTCCTTGTTCCTTAGCCAACCCAGCTGTGAAATTGATAAAAGCAATTGTGTAAAAACAGACCCCACTGGAAAACAGATCTGCCACTGGCTTGGACAACAAATATGGGTGAATAAATGGCAAACATCAGGGTCATCACATCCTGTTATGATTTATACTTAAATAACAGAGGCTAAATCTGAACACTTGATTCATCACATATTCCTAGGTAAAGGAGATTGAAAAATGGGACATAACACTGAAATGTAATGATCTTCCACCCAGGAGATGTAGTCCAATTTCGCTATTTGTTAACATAGGATACAGAATAGTTTTGCGTAAGTCAGCTGGATTTCTGCTGCTCACAATTATCCTACTGTGAGGGATACTGATAGTTTTACAACTGTGCACTGTTAAAAGAAAAACAATAGTGACAGTTTTTTCTAAGTTGTAAATATTACCTAATATTAAAAGAGAAAGTATTCTAAAATGTAAGTTAAAGATTTTTTAACTTTCATATTTCTGTCAACTTGAACAATGAGAATTTTTTGACAACCATTCAGGTCTAATAGATTTTCTTTTATTATTTGGAGACTCTAAATTCAGATCTCATACCAGAGATTAGTACACTGCTACTCACTGACTTAAACATCCATGTTTTGGATGCTTACTTGGCATATGTATTTATCTAATGTGAAAATTTAATCTGAAGAAACACTTTTCCAGCTGCTTTCTAGAATATATAGTAGCCATATAATTTAAATGAGCCATGTGATTATACTAAATAGCTTAATCATTTATTAAAGCTAGATAAAAGCAATGTGTAGTGTGTAGTCAGTGATAACTATTTTAATTTTCGGTAGTGTTTAGAAGTTCTGCATCTATTGAGGATACATTACTTGATGTCCCGTTATTGACTGAAGAATAAAAGAACAGAGCAGACACTAGTATTACTTGATTCACGTGCTATTACTTCTGCTTTGTGACTGGGTGATGAAAGGCTTTTTATAAATATGACAATAACTGCCATTTATGCTGTAGGTAGGAAATGTGTCATTCAATGTTATCTAAAATAGGAAACAACATAAATTTCACAAAGTAGTTGAGCAAAGTCTCCATCTTTTCTGTAAATCGATAATGGTGTTACACAGTGTCTCTACTTTTGTCTCTTGTTCATTCAAGACATCTTCATTTTTGCCTCCTCAAGAGACTATAGTATTTCCAGGCCATATTCTGATGTGTCACTCAAAGATTTGACTCTCAGAAGGAAAAGGTTCCTATTTCGTTGCAGACATTTCTAAGTAACTAATTACTAGCATAATCTTTGTAATAAACTGAATTGTTGCTGATGTAGAAGGAAACTTTTAAAACAACAGTACTGTATATCATTTATTTACTGCTGTCTGCTAATGTCACTGTTTCATCATTAAAAACTTTTTATAGGATCACAAATACAGCCAAATATATCTTTTATATTTCAACAGTACGAAAAAATCTTACACGGTATATACATTGTGATGCTGTGCAGGCATATCTGAGTTTAGAAATGGTAATTATTAGTCTGCCTGGCCAAAACTGCTCAGTGTAGGTTGTAAGGGACTGTCTCAAATCACCCATATGTTAATCAGAGTTTTAGAATTAATTAAGTAGCTTTCTTCAGCTGTGGTGCTAAGTAATTTTTCAAGACTGCTTGGGTACACTGACACAGACCAAACCTAGTACATCCAAGCAGTGTGTCAGTAAGTTGAGAACAAAAGCCATCAGCGCTTCCTTTTGCTCTGTTACGGAGCGTTGAACATACTGCCGTTGAGTTTAGCCCGGAAGTCCGCATTGTTCTGCACTGAAATGAAATCAAATGAAAAATGAATTGTCAGGGATATTTTCGACAGAAAGTAGTTATTAGATTTTCCATTTGTGCTTCTCAAAAAAGTAGTTGGGTGGAGGGAGGTAGCATTTAATCCCACTTTATATCCAAAACAGAAGAAACCTCTCCAAAAGCCCAGGAGTAACATTAACTCATATTCTAAAAAATAAGTTTTTTCTCTTTCATACCTTCAGCAAATGACAGGAAATATATTGGGACTGTTCAGTTTAAAGCTTGAAGTTAACAAAACATTGTAGGAAAGGAGCATTTTTTCTCCCTGTCCTATACATGGGATTTTAGATTTCTGTTAATATACAGAAAAGCTTCATACTACAGTTTCTTGCTAAGCCTTTTCTAATGCTGGGAGAGTTACCTTTAAATGTGCTCTTTTTGATGGGTAATGCTTAAGTTTCCAACAAAATTTTTAAACAGGACCTTTCAATGACTAAGCTGACATAGTTGCCAAATATCCCTTCCTCACAAACTGCTGTTCTTTGGTCAGCATATCAGTAAACAGGGGTTTCTGTTCCTTTTAAACAGCTTGTGCAGAGCTTATTGTTGCAAGGGTGCTGTACAAGATGGAGGAACAAAATTTGGCAATAAAGCATTCCAGTCTAAATAATATTGTTGGGGATTTTTTGTATAAAGATGGCTCCAACCCAAAATCTTTGACTCAGCTGCTACAGTAACTGGAAGAAATTCTGGTACATATCTGAATTTGAGTCTGAACTTTTAGCTCAAACTCACCTCTCCTGCAGTGCCTACCTAAATAAGAATCATAACAAGTAATTTATTTTTCAAATAACAGACATTTTCCTCTCTTTGCTTCATTGATTTGGTGTATCAAAATGACTTCAGTCATTATGCCCTGATGCGCATGTTAGTCCAGTTATTCACTAAATATGTAATATACTGGACTGAAAAGAACTGAAAGGCTTCTGCGTGGTGTGAGGCTTGGGGAGGCAAACTCTCTCAGATAAAATGCTTACTAAAGTAGCAACAAATCTATCATTACTGCCAGAACATAGTGTTCAATTCATACTATTGTGTGAAGGGTAATTGCGAGTTTAGATGGTACAAGCTCTTGCTCTGCTCTTGCACAGTATCAAATTATTTTCAGACAGCAGCTCTCATAATTTCAATAAATGTCTTCATCATTTTTCAGGTCTTTCTATTTGTAGAACCCAGCAAAGATTAAAGAATATGGTTTCACTAAAGGCATTGCAAAAATCCATGTTACCCTCAAGTCTGACACGTGAGAATAGACTATGTAACTTTACACCCTGTTTTTTTGCATTATTTCATCACATAAATTTCTAATACATTTGCATAATTTAATGCCTTTCTCTCCATTCAGAAAAGAAAGCCTTCAATGGGATTTATCAGGAATGCTAAAGGGGCTGTCTTTACATGTCAGAAAGGAATTGTGCTTAAGTGTTAGAATAGCACTCTCATAGGTAGATACACTCTTTGTGTGCCAGGATGCTATGTTTATTGCCTTGAATGCTTGCTTCTGGTTTCAAGCTTCACTTGCGCCAGTATGCAGCTGGCATAGTCAACATACTGACACTTTGAAGCTTGACTTAACTGCTTGAATTTTATGGAGAAAATTTTCTTGTCATTTTCTTTCCTTGAAGTTTTCCTTGAAGGAACAGACTAAATATAACAAAACCAAACCTGCTTGTAAAGCTCTCTTTCCAGTCTTGGATAACCCTAGCAAATCTGGAAAATGTAGAATGCTAACTGTAATGCCTACCAATTATTTTTAAAATTATGAGGGGAAAAAAAAAAGAATTATAGATTTTCTGGGTTTCATTTCCTTGCCTCATTCTGTTCATTTGAGAGTCATCCGTGCATATATTCAGTTCTTGTTAGTATTATAATGGAGGCTAGGAGTATGCATCACCTGAAGAAACAGCTTTCTACAGAACTGTCTGGCTTGAAAATCCTTTTGTTTTACACTTTGCTGCAAGCATGTACACATTTTGGTATGTGCTGTGAGAACTACCTCTCCACCTTTAGGTCCTTTACTTGCCTAAAAAGTAGGGAAAAAAAGAGAGATTTTCACAAAGGTGAATGCTTAGAGAAAGAATGTGAATCAATATACGAGCTGGAGCAGGTTTGTTGTAACAGCACGTTTTCCTAACATTTGGGAGAATGGCTGCGTGTGTGTGAATGAACTTTGGATAACAGGCTTCAAACAAGTAACGACTGACTGACTGCATGGCAATCAAAAGAACATGTTAGAAGCAGTGTATATGTACCCTGACTTTTGCCCTGATCTTTGGGTAACTGGTAGCATAGTTCTATGTCTGCGGTGACAAATATTATCTAGCTAATTTGCAAGTACGAAATTCATGTGGTACTAGGTAACATGATATTGTGCCTGCCAGTTAGGCAGCAAAAATATGCACACTTTCTTTCAGTATGCCTCAGGTTTTTTTAATGTACTTTTACCATCATAGTAGGCACAGGCAAATTCAAACAGTAAGAGTGAAAACATTAATTCTCACCATTTCCGGTATGATAAATAACACAGAACTGGCCACGTTTATGAGTATTTTAATTGTTTTAAGTGTATGTATGTGCATACACACTTACCTATGACATTTTGTTGAATAGCAGGGAGCTGTCATTAATTGTGTTAACAATAGGAATAATACATAACTACAAACATTTGAGGCAATAAGAAAAAAAAAAAAAAACCAGTACAAAATAAATTCAGGTTCCAAATATTTGGATTAGATTTGGCTTACTTTACATAAATATTTAGAGGTCACTCACACATGAAAGAACATACTTATTTGTGTGCAAGTATACTCCATGAATCAACATGCAAAGAAAAAAGTGTTCTTGGAGCTAAAACTGAAATTAGCCAGTCAGAAGAATAAACTTTTTGAATCTAGGTAACAGTCAGTTAGGTTAAATAATGCATAATAAATATTCAATTACTCTTTACAGTGAATAGTTCCTGAGATCAGTCAGGAGCTGTGTCAGTTTTAGACTGACATTTGTCTCAATAAAATATTAGTCAATAATGGTAAATATTGAACAAAGTTAAAAAAAAAGTCCAACAGCTTATTCATTTTTGCAAAATGTCTGGGAACAAAAAGCTGAATTTGCATTGCAAGTGTTCCGTCAGCTGTATGATTGACAAGGAATGAATATTGGAACAGGGAGATCATTTCTTTTACCCATTTATGAAAATTCCTTTTGGTTTAGAAACCAATTCATTAAAGTAAAACCTAAAAATTTTATTCTGAATAATTCTGAATGAAGTTAAGTTATATTACATACACAGTTTCATAGATCAATAATTGTTTACACTGCTTCAAAGAAATTAATTGCTTTTTAAAAGTGTATTTTGTGATACATCACTCTGATCAGATCTACTGGCTTTTCTTTTTCTCCTCTGGATTTTCCTTACATCACCTGTATGTTTCTAAATTGTGGCTGAAGGTTTGCAACACACTTTTGCCAAAGCCTCATGTACAAAGTAAACTCAGATACTAATCTTCTTGTAAATAAAGATGCAGAATCCATGACCTTTTTTTTTTTTTGCTTTATTAGCACAATACAACTCTTATTGGATTTGTGATCCACTATAACTGTGCCCTTAGATACTTCCCTGCTGAACTGTTACTTCCTATTTGGACTCCAAAAATTCATTGTTTCTTTCTGAGAGAATGCATTTAGTATGCATTTTATATTGAATATAATTTTCTTCTTTCTGGACATTTCACAAACTTATTAAGAAATGTTTGAATTGAACACTGCTCTGCAAGCTGCTTAGCATCATCTCTGGATGTTATAAGTGCAGGCTTTAACTTTGTTGTTTTCCAATGTATTAAAAACACGTTTAATGCTGCAAAACCAAGGCTAAAGTTTGTGATAGTCCCACTGATTTATCAATCTAGTTTGAGACACATTTACCAATAACGCTTTTTCAGCTCTTGTGTAGTCATGCAACCTTTTAAAAGTCATTTGATCTAGATCATATTTTTATTCTTTCTTAGGGCAATTCCGTGTCAAATTGTATTACACTGTGATGTTAACGAAGCTGTTAATCAGATCCGTTATTCCTCTGCTCCCATAAGCCAATAACCTCATAAAAAGAGAAATTAGGTCAACACAATTTTAAAGTTCATGTTGACTGATTCTTATCATCTCATTGTCCGCTAGATGCTTGCAGATTGTTTAGAAATTTGCTACAGTATACGTGTGTGCATTAAGCTAGTCTGATCATTTTCTGCAAGTCAAAGTTTTCTTTATGTCCTCTTCCAGACGTTTAGATTTTCCACATTCGCCTCACATTTTGGAAAATAGTTGCTGTTATTCAAAGCTAAGATATATGGCAATACAAAGTTAACCCTGACTTCTTTCACCCACTTCAAGATGAAAATAGTCACCAGTGGTTTTCTGCACCCTCCACACCTATACCTTCCCTGTAAAGTGTAAATATATTGAAAGATGAAGGATTGTTAGAGAAGCTTGACAGGGCTGCAGTTGTAAAATAAGCAGATTTGGAGGTTGTTTTTCCATTCTATGTGTGATATAGCAACACAGAAGGATCCATTATGTCTCATTTCAGAAGTGAGTTTTACATGTAATCAGAAATAAACTTCCTTTCATTTTCAAATTTTAAGTAGAGAGCTGAGATACAGCAGTTTTCTGTAGGTCTAGTAAAAATAAATTTACTAACTGCATAGGAACGATTGCACGAAAGAGAAAGTTATTGCATGAGTTAGCAAATAAGAAATTATTTTGGGGGAGTATCATTGACAGTCTGAATATATCTCTGGTGCAACACAGGTTACCCGCATCCCAGATTTACTCTGCCAAAGACAAGTGTGGGACTTCATTTTACAAATTGACTTGGACTTCTCCTCCTGAATAATATGAATTGCTTAAAAATTTAGAATGGGCTATGGGTGCATATTTAGAATGGACTAGGTCATTACCCCTAGGATAGCTGGGAGAAATGTAGGGTCTGAAAAGCTTTGAGTCCAGAATACCCAGAGGTCCCTGTTTCTTGGCTCCCGGAGATCTCAGCAGGACTCAAAATTCCAGAAGGAAAAGTGGTACCATGTGCTATTTGAACTCTGCATTAAAATTGTTTTTTATTAGTGGATTGCCTTGCTGGAGAAATCCACAGTCATATAGGTATAATGTAGGTTTGCAGTTAAGATACTAACAGTAAAGATATAAGGGTAATAATAATATTTAACTTGTATGTAGCAAGTTTCATCGGTACTTCCAAGCATTCAATACCATTATCCCCAAGAAAATGACTTGACAATGTCCGGTAACCTCACAATGAGTTAAAAATCCCCAGGAAAAATAACAAGACACTCAGGATCTCAGTTGGGACTACAGCACAGATCTCCTTGAATCCGGTATTTTCTCCACAGAAACAAACCATTGTTGTAAGATTATTAAATGTTCCTCCTAACTCCTGTATTTAGTGTTACGATAAAATGGAGAAAGCAGTCATGCTTTAACATGACTGGAAAAATAGATATTGATACAGCCACCAAAAATGTCTCAGATCTATGTCCTAAAA
Source organism: Platalea leucorodia (assembly GCF_965183815.1). Lineage (NCBI taxonomy): Eukaryota > Metazoa > Chordata > Aves > Pelecaniformes > Threskiornithidae > Platalea > Platalea leucorodia. Next base: position 48,335,042 of record NC_138828.1, on the reverse strand, counting down.
CTCTGTCAATTTTGTTACTTGCTGACTGTAGCAACTTAAAACATATAAAAGAGGACTTGATTTTCTGTTTGGTTTCCTTAGAAAACATAGCTGCAACTGAGAAATGTTTTTACATTAACCTCCATTCTCCATCACTTTAAATCATTAGTTGTAGAAATTATTAGCGTAGGAAGTGTTTTTGCATACTGTCTGGCACCCTCTACTGTGCATAAATATTCCAAGCATAAATATTATATTATTGCTGATGCTCTGCTATAATTAAGGTACAGAGGCAAAAATATGAAAATAAAATATTGTATCATTAAGTGAATTAACAGGATGATCTTTGTCTGATAGTATGTGCATGTGTGCTTAATAATAACTGTTTCTTAATACCAGTGCCTCCTTTCACTTAGAGTGCTTTTTATATTCCTTTCCAATAAATAAGAGTATGTAACTCTTGATTTGGGAGTTTTATCATTCCGAAGCTCTGTTTGTAGCTTTGTGATGTAGCTCTCAGTTCATGCAGTTTCAAAATACAAAAATAAGATGATGTGCAGAGCTTCACATACCTCCCTCATATCCTCTTAGAAGAAGAATATTTTATGGGAACAAGCCATGAAAAGGTACTAAACACACATGTTACTATAACCACTTTTTCTTGAAGAAAAATCGAGTAGTATGTTATTTTATAACATGACTATAGTACAATGTGATAAAGTGTAGGCATCCTCCTATCTGGTTAATACAGCAACTCAGGGAATGACATATCTTGGAATATCATAGTACAATTTTCAAATGGTTGGATGTAGCCAATAGGTGCATTTTCTACTGACAGAAGCCTGTAGACATATGCCTCTGTCAGAGTTCAATACTCTCTGACCAGCTTCTTTTAGATATTCCATGTATGGAGGGTGCAATATTTCATATCACGTTTACTTATTTGAATATAGATGGTGTTACAGGGGATTTCTAATTTAGCAGTCCGATACGAAATATATTGAAACCAAAATACAATACAAATATATGTTACACTTAGCGATATATAGCAATTGCAATACATGGTTCAATCACAATACCAATGTGATTCCCATTACAGGTCTCTCTAATATGCCCACCACTACGATGGTGGAGATCCCCAGTTGCCAGGAAGGAATATGTGGGCGGAAGCCAGCTCAAGCCCATTGCTCTCTTCAAAATTATTTTGTTAGTTGTTTAGTTTTTATACTCTGTGTTTGGCTGAGCATGTATTCACCACCACCACCCCACAAGCTGGTCTGTCTAATGCAGGGAGAAACATTTACACCACCAGCTGATCCACTCAATTGTGATACAGTCAGTTAACCCACTCAAGTGACATAGCTGTTTATCTAAAACAAAGGCCACCCTCCTGTCCCCTCTGTGTTGAGATAAAGTCAGCTTTCTTTGCAACAGCTGTGGTCAGTCACACACTACATTATTCTCTGAACTCCACAGGCACATCACCCTTGCCCATCTCTGCTGAGCCTTCTTCCATTCTGGGGGTTTATTGGTCAGTCACAGCCTCCACAGAATTTTACAGGCACATCAGCAATGACACATTTTATAAAATTGGTACCACATAGTGATGAACCAGAAGCATTTTAAATTAAAAAGTAAATAAATTTAATTAACTTAATTCTTTGTAATGGTTTAAAAAAATGCGAAATAAAATCAGTGCAAATTAAAGCTAATAAATATCAGATTAAATCTGTTCCCTCCTACTTCTATGTAACAACATCCTTTATGATGTGTAGCTTTCAACATTGTTTTTAATAGGCTTCTGACATGCAGAAAGTCTTATTCTATGCAAATGAATTCAATTATACTGTTTTCAAGATCTGAAGTTACTTCTTTGCATAGTGCACTCTGAGCTACTCACAGCCATGGGATCACAGTGAATTCTCTTGCATGATTTAGAAATACAGTGATTTTCAGTTCCATTCTTCTCTACCGTCTAGACTTGCTAAGGAAATTAATGGCAAAGCAGGTTTTCATTCCCATGTCAAGCTTGTTAAAAAGATGATGAGTAGACATTAATAGGTTTTAATGAGTTTTCAACAAAACTTAGGCGAGATTCACCAATAGGTAGCAATGCTATTAGCAAGCTTTCAAAATTCTTGCTTCCCTGACAGGATGTGGGTTGTATGACTTAGCCTAGGATAGGAAAGAGTCTAGATTCCCCGAGATCCTTGCCTTCACCAGGATCTTTGGGAGCTCCATGATTGTTGGTCTGTCACAGGTGAGGCTCTGTAGCAGAGGCGGAACAGGAAGTCAGAAATGGCTTTTACACTGTGTTCCAGAAAGTTTGAATTTTGTGTATCATTTGTTGTTCCCCACTTCTGCCCCCCACAGTGAGTGGTGAGCATTTATTCAGGAAGCATAGATTATATTTTTCTTTGTTCCATATTAGAGATTTCAAAATAGGGTGTTTTTTTTGTTTTGTTTTTTTATTTCCTTAGAATAAGTATGAAAAAACAAAAAATTTTTTTCTAAATTTCATGGAGTGACTTCAAGCCATTTATTTTGTCGTCTTAAGCGAGAAACGAATGCTAGCAGGGTGCTCTCAGGAAGGGTCTTGACTGTGATGTGATCCCTTATGGCCTGTCATCTCCTAGATTTGTTAACTTCACAAAGCTTATTAGTACTTCAAAGCTCATTCTGTGGGCTTCTTGAGAGGGGGTTGTCTGAAGAAAGTATAACAGTTGTGTATTACTGTATTATCTACCGTTGGAAAGAACATGCATCACTCTGATAGTTACATGTGGAAAGCCTTTTTTGATTGTTATTGTCTTTTATTGTGTTTCTAAATGTCTAATTCCTGTACAATACTGTAGCCTGCATTAGGCGTTCTGAAGCAAAACATAAAAAATATGTGTATAACAATAGCTAATTATTTCATGTCGTTATGGAGTCCTAGAAGCAGCATGCAAGGAATTGAGGTAGAGTTTGTATCTTTATACAGTTCTTAATCCCCTGAAAGCAATGAATGTTGCAAAGAAATTTTTCAGGACTTTTAGTGAGAAAACAAGACCAAAGAACTAGGAAATGTATCATCTAGTTTGTAGATTTCCTGTTACGTGTTCTCTGTCAGGGCTGTGATGGTGTCCATCTCTGATTCACTCCTAAAATCATATCTTTACCTCTGATACTGTTTTTCTGACATAATTACCTCTGCAAAGAAAAATAGTACATATTATACCAAAAGGGGATTATTATTATTGGGCTACACCATATATCATTAAGCATACTGTGGTAGAATAGGTTTTATCTGGTTGAAAGATAAAGGTTGCAGAATTTTCAATTCTTTTAATATACAGATGTGATAATTCTCTTCTGCCTAGCATCCACAGAATAGTCCTCATAAATTTTAATTCTAACTCTAATTAGGTATAATAACAAGAAATATGGCCTAAATAAAAGCTGAGACAGTTATTTTTTATTTCGACTAGAAGGCTTAGAATTAAATAATTAAAGGGGCACAAGTAGACAATGGCTACACTGGCAAGTAAATGTTAGTAGTCTCACTTTCTGCCAAAGTCTTCCCCCTTTTTTTGGTTTTTTTTCAGTGTAATTCTGCAACTATTCTATGCTTTAGAATAAACTCACCCAGTTTCCTAATGATGACTCAGTCTCCTTTCTCTTGTTATATCTTCTCAGAAATAACACCAAATTCTGCCCTGCTAGCCCCTTGCTGAATGCTAAGGGGATCTAAAGCTGTAGTCTCTATTATTTAATTACTTTACTTTAGCTTGAACAGACAAACAAACAAACAATCTTCCCACAGTAATTTGAAAAATGCTGTATGGGGATGAATAGATAGATAAGTTTGTGGATAGATAGATAAGATGGAGAAAAGAGAGAGAATGAGCTGTATCTTGGAAGACACCTGCTTGGGACATCATAGCATTTTAATAATCCTACTTTTTTTGTCTGTTGAGATATCTAAGCAGGTATATTTAAAAGTGTTTCTTTTCTGTTTCATACATCACTTTTGGCTTTCACTCAGCTAGGGTTTTCCTTTTTGATTACACTAACTGCTTAATTTCTTCACTTCTCAGTCTCTGTTCTCACCTCTTCTTTCATCTTTTCTCTCTTTTGTTCATTCCCCAATGCCTTTTGTTATCTGCTGTGGTTATTTCTCTCTCTCTCTCTCAATCCAGCAGATAACCTGAGGGCATAAAAATTCTCTTCCTTTATTTTTTATGTATATTTTTTACTTTACAAATAATTCCTCATCTTCTGCTATATGAATAAAAACCCAAAAGTTTTGATAAATAGAAAGCATCTCTCTTTCTTAGCTATGTTGCAAACAATAAGTGTTGTCCCATAATGATACAAACAGAATTTTTATCTCTGTCAAGGAGAATTACATGAACTTTAAAAAGAAAACATAATCCTGACCATCTTTCTTGTTTGGATTTCTCATATGATGTACTGAAATATATTAAGCTAGAGATGTACTAAAGGAATGTTTCTACATTTCATTCAAGTGGAAAGACAAGTTTGCAGTTCTGCTTTTAGTATATGCTACTATAATCTGAAAGTGTTATTCTTGTTGATGGAGATAAAACTAGTAAATAGGGAGTTGGACTGGATGATCTTTAAAGGTCCCTTCCAACTCAAACCATTCTATGATTCTATGATAAATTTTCTAAAATTGAAGAAAGGTACACATTTGGAAGTGTTGTCAGGAAGGATAGATAAATAAAGTATTATTGCTCTTTGCCAGATTGTACAGCTGCCAACTGTACCCTCTGGCCATAGATTAGGAACCTTTGGACTATTGCCAAGTTAAGAAAAGAAAATTTTGTGCGCCTCATTGATTCTTGGTCAGATAAAAGTAGAGGATTTGCTTGGAACCAAAGTTATGCTATGTCTAAAGAAAATATGTTCACCAGAGTAATATTCAAGCTGTATAACCCATATCAGTCAAGAACATGCATACCTGAAGAAAAGTAAGTCTTTGGTACAACTTTGAATAACCTTACCAAGGAGCTGTGTGTTGCTGCTGGGAGAATATTTCCATGATGTGGCACCTGGATCCTCATGAAATAAGAAGGACATCTAAAATTTGTGCCTATTTTAAGAAGAGGTGGATCTCTTCATCTTACATAGGGTTTTAATTACAAATCCTCACCTCTTAGGATAGTATGTACCAAGATAATTATTACTGTTTTAGTATGGAAAATGCTTAACTAAAGAAATAAAAAAATGTCATTTGTTTATGTATGTAAGTATAGTCCCCTTGAAGTGTACTGAAATTACACTGGATTAAAGCTCCTGAGGATCTAGCACAAATTTTTTTAATGATTTAAATATTATGGTTTAAATCTATTTCTAATTTTAAGATGTAATTAAATTTTATGATTTAAATCTATTTTTTGATATAAAATTATTTATAGGCTTTTTTTCCTTTTTGAATGGTTTCATATTCTTACAAAATACAGGTGAATGTAAACATTTATCAAAGACTTAGTGCTGTTTTACTTACATGACTGTCATAGCTCAATGAGTTTTCAGTTTTGCATTTTCTTCTATAGGCTATTGGTCCATAATAAAGCATACCAGCAAAGAAAGAAGAGGCAGAGTTTCAAAAGAGAGTTGACCAAAACTGCTACTGTAGATCCTGTTTGCTGAGAAAATACAGCTCTGCTAAGGTGTTCACATCCTTCTGAACTCTGGTTCTCTATTCATCTCACGAAGAAAAGAAAAGGTAAATGTCACCTATAGAGGAGCCTAGAGGTACCTGTCTATACCTAATCCCATCTCTCTACATGCCCTATGTAACAGCAGAAAAGTGAGGAATCTAGCTGTGACTGAGAATCAGGAAAGAAATGTTATTGTAAGACCTATTTGAAGAGCTGAATGGAAAGAATATGAAGGAGGTGGAGGACAATTCCTCCACATTCCTTTTAAGAATGGGGAAGAAAGTTTGCGTTACAGATTTAGGAAACATCAACATTGACCCCAAGGTGCTTCTCTAGCAGCAGAAGTTTAGATAGCCAGAGATAAGTAAAAGTTTTGTGAATACAATTCAGTGTGTTCTGTATCTGCAGTAAAACTTGAACCCATTTAAAATGTTTTTTAAAATCTTGTAGAACACAGAGCCCCACAGCAGTACATGCATGGAGATACATTTCCAGGGCAGACGGTTATAATTACCTTTGTGCTGCCTGAGCATCTATGCTCACAGGACCAGCACTGGTACTGTTCACTACCGGTTTTGATCAGGTGTGTTTCCTAATGTAAGCTTTAAATTTGCTGGAAGGTCTAGAAGAAATCTGTGAGTGTGAGTCATGTGAGACTAATATTGAAAGAGTTTGTTGTGTTGGTGACATGGCCACTGTCTTTCCCAAGCTTTTATCATTGCTTTGCCATTGCTGTAGCAGGCAAGAGATGATTTGTTTCCAGCAGTGACAACAAAATGGGACAAAACCCCTGGAGTTTCCTGGACCAAACTCAGTGATGTGTTTGTTAACAATCATGACAGTGAAAAGCAGTGTGGGAAATAAGTCCTTAGAAAGGAAACCAAACATATCAGTTCAAGGGAAAAGTTTCATTTTCTATAATTTTCAAAGTTCCCTAATTAAAATATAGCCAATTTATTAAGCATTGTCTAAACTAATAAGGACTTGATTAAAAAAACCCCCACAAATTGGAAACGACTTTCCACCAAAGGAGAAAGCAATCAACTGACCAGCAAAGAATGATCATTCGTTACCTGTATTGTTTGTGTTGTCTAATGGTTTCAGTTAGTCATGCTGACTCCATGATACTGGTTATATGGATTAAAAAGTAAAGACTGTCTGTGAGTGGGCTTGTATCTAAACATATAGTGAGAAATGAGAAATGAAGGGGGAGAAATTGGAGGATGAATGTAAAGTGAAAAAATCAGTTCTCAATAAGGCTTGAGGTGCTTATAATCTTAGCATTGTGGAGTGGTTGATAGGTATCATAGCTGAAATAGTTTTTAAGGTGCATGTTATAGTGGCCTTGAGGCTTTTAGAAAAGGAAACTGGCCTTATACAAAGTCTGCCAAAATTATGAAGTGAACAAATGGAAGTACAGATACATGGTTTGGCTCTTAATTTGGGGTTTTCCTCTTTTAACTATTTTCAGGAAGAATAATCTTGAATGCTTTTGTAATCTTAAATTTCTACTTCTGAAAAAATTTGTAAAACAACTTAATAGACATATTCATATCACTCAGGGCTAAGTATGGGGCAGTAGATGGTGCAGATATTTCAGGGAAAAGCAAAAATTTTAAATTTGATAGCCTCTCTTTAATAAATCAGGAATTATTTGCTACATCTTCCTATGTGGTTGGACCAATTTGTGTTTTACTTATATGAAAATGTCATTTGGGCAAACAAAAAAAAACCACCACAGAAAATTGAATACTTCAAGAAGAAAATGGTCCTCATTGGAAATGTAATATTTGTTTTTAATTTAAAAAATATATGCAAAATATAAGGAAACTACAAAGTTGATTCTGTTTCATTACAATTAATTAGAACTTTCCAGAAACTCACTGTGGGGTTTTATACTTAAGAATCACACTAACTCTGTGTAGCTAGATGCCAGTGTTTATTTCTCTTCAACAAGAATCATACTGCAAACTTTCTAGAAGCTCTATCAGAGTAAAGACTGTTTAAGAACCTTCCTGCTCATTTATTGCTGTAAAATAACTTTTAAAATAACTTTTAAAATAACTTTTAACCATTAAATGTCTGAACTTTGTTTTGATCTTGCCTATAAGACTATAAAAATACATAGTCAGCCATAACTGAAAAATATGTATTTTCAGACAGTTATCTGTTAAAGTATTTTTCCTGAGGCAAAGCCATCAGCTAAAACTTTGCCATACAGGCAGCAATTGGGACTGGAGAACAAATCTGTCAAACCTGCACAGCTTTCAAAAAATGAATAAACCAATTATGATGGAGTTGTTTTTATAATTTATATGGGTTTTTTTTCTTTGACTTTACTCAGTATACAAAGTGATAAATTTGGAGTAGTAATACATTCCAGTTCTAATGTATAGCTTAATACACAGATATAAACCATTACTTAATAGCTATCTCTTCTTTTTGTTCGGGCTTACAGTATTTTTTTATTTTACTGGTAACATACTAGATACTAAAATGATGCTCATATAGAATTAAGTTTCAGCCATAACAAGCACAATTAAGATAACAAAAATAATGTAGATCAACTGTCAGACTGGAAACCTACTGTTATTCTGCTTCCAGTGCAAACATCTGTTCAATGAAAGGCTCACAAATATTCCAGGATAATTTGTTTGTAGTGTTATTTACTGAAATGCCATTGGATTTTACCTAACAAGGCTATTACAGCAAATGAATATCATGTTTCATTCACCAGTCCCACAGAAAAGGTGGAAGAGTTTTGGTACAGTGAGATTGCGCTGCCACTGACTCATAACTCTCCAAAGAGTAATGGTATCAACAAAACCCATGTGAGGATTCTTGACTTTAATAAGGTCTTGATATACAAACCATTCCAAATTTTTATTGATCATAAGAAAGTCCTTCTCTAACTCCTGGCTCTGCAAAACCCTAATCATATCAGAATCAAATTTTCTGATGAAGTTATAGGTAAAATTTTACCATTTACATTTACATTTCTTTGCTTCATTTCACCCTGCCCTTCCTTCCAATACTTTCCCAACTTCTAAAATACAAAGGTAGCTTGTGTTAGCATTAACACTGAATTTTTGAATAACTGTATTTTCTGCAGGGTTTTGTTAATAGGTCCAAGTTTAATAACATTGGAAAGTAACATTAGAAAGTAAACTGCAACTGATGAGAATGTGGACATGGTTTAAAGCCTTGCACAGTGGTAGTAATGACATTTGCTTTCATTGGTGGAATTACTAGTATTTTATTTACTCAGATGCCAATCAGCATCAACCTTTTACAAGTCTAAGTTTTTCAGATATTGCAAGGCTAGAAACACTGTTCTGAAATCTAACTTTATTGTACTTGCACCATTACCTTTCCTCATTAGCCTATGCTTGTTGTGCTTTCTCCCAGTTCAACTGCATCCCTGACTAAGTTCCTCTTTTGGAAATAATCACAAAGTCGAGGACGTTTTGGCACATCCAGGCTGCACTCTCCATAGAAGAGTGTAATAATTTCACACATCCAGATAGGTTTTTCTTCCCTGCTACAGGGCTGAGAGTCCATACTCAGAGGCCTGAGGGCTTTCAAGTAGAATATAATGGATATAACATCATGCTACCATTGAAGTCCAAATACAGAAAAATTTTACACCACCTTTTTCATGTCTCACAATCAGTTTCCACAAGGAATGCTAAAAAGATGGGTAGATAAAGAAATTCCAAATACCAGATCTTCAGTGGAATGACATTGACAGGGAGCTACCTCGGTGACTGTGCTTGGGTGCAAGCTTTAGGAAACTGTAAAATAATATCTTGCAGGACTTCCATAGAAGTCCCCTCCCATCTGTTTAAAAAAATGCTAAAGATGCAACAGGCATTGTAAATGTTTTCTTCATTTTTATGGTTGTTTTACTTGTACAGCACCTATGTTAGGAAAAATAAAAATTCTGAAGTAAAGGTAATTTCCTTCTGAATTAACTTCAGTATCCATTGGAGTGTATCAGGGAGAAGAAAGGCAATAAGTTAAACTTATAGGCTTAAAATGGATTCTACAAAAGGAAAACACCGGCATGATTTTTACTTCCAGAAAGAAGAAAGATTTCATAAGACCAAGTATTAAGAGAAAAAATGGAACATTTTTTATCAAATCGTCTAGGTTTCTTTCAACATCTGTGCTGTTAGCAGGGCATTGGGAAAATTCCAAATATTATTTACTTTGGCATATTATGTTTTTAAGGACTGTTAAAGTACCTTGCATTTGAAATAGAAGAATATACTTCATTAGCAATATAACCTAGAGGGAAAGTTCTGAACAAAAAAAGAAAAGAATAAGTCTTCTAATGGTTGATTTCTTCTAAAAAGTCACAACATTTGTTAGAAAATATATCGTCAGATTTTTAGCAACAATTTTGTTTAATTAAATGCTACAGTCAATGCAGCAAAGACCACTTCACAAGAATACAGATTACATTTTTGACCCTCTCCTAAAACTTCCCCAGCTCCATGCAATTAATTGTTTGGATAAGTCCTCAGACCCATATGACACACTATCTGAAAAGCTTTGCAGACAACATATATTTTGAAAATAGAGCTTAGCAGTTCCCTGAACAGCACACACAAACAATGTTTCAGTTTAAATTATATTTTTTTTATCTAAACCATTTTTTTTAAATACTCTGAATGACTGCTATTTGGCTGCTGTTCTTATGAGAAACACTGAAAAAAGAAGATGATACTTTATGTATCCCTAAAAGTAACTGGTCTTTAAGAGAAGATAGAAATCTATTAATTCTATAAATTGATTTCTCTAAGGAGTCATATTTATTTCAATATTTTGTATATTATTAGGAAAATTGCTACTTTGAAAAAAACATCTTCAGAAGTCTATAACAGAAGAATTAATACTTAAGTTTTTAAATTGGTACTAATGTAAGAAACTGTTATTTATTTCTTCATTATTTCAATATTATTTAAATAATCATACCATTCTGCAGCCAAATAGTAACTTTCAATAATTCAGAGAACACTACAAAGTGTTATTTAAATTCATGTAGGCTTGAATTAGTGTTAATAGAAACTTAGTACATGAGCTACAAATTATATGCCTTTTTTATATTATATTGAGACTGGTCTTGAACAAAAGACTTTTTGTATTTATTTTGCACAGTGCTCCACATGAGCATAATTCAGGACTTTCTAAGTTGACTCAGATTGGTGATCTATGAAGTTTGACAGTGGCTACAATAGATATTTCTGAAGAAGATGGACAGAACTCTTCTGAAAATATCTTGCTTGCTCGTGGGAGAACTTTGCCTCTGCCGTCCATCACTGAGTTTTGATATGAAACATAGATCTGATGAAACTAAATATTCTCTGTAGTCAGCATCCCTTATTTGAAAATTTATCCTTTGAAGAGGCAATTCAAAGACTTGTGCGACAAACTGGAGTCATATTCAAATATTTCTAATTTCTTCGCAAATCTTATGGGAAGGATGAAGAAAGAGAAAGTAAGGGTGTTTGGAAAATATTGAAACTAGAGGATAAGAAGTGGAAAGGATAGAAGCAGACACAGGAATTCTGGGTCTCCTCTATGATAAAAACTGTTTAAAGAAACATTTTTCTCTGCTGACTTTATAAGCTCTGAGATGTGTTGCCAGTTTTGTTGACTAGACATGACTATTCAGGTATGCTTTCATGTAGGACAGCCCTAAATGCTCTTCACTGCTCTGTTCTTTCATTTTTCCCAGAACAGTGTTCAATCTTTTTAATTTGTCCATGGCTGACAACAACTATTCTGGAGGGGATCGTATGTTTTCCATTTTCTTTGTTTCACTGAAGTAGCATCAAAACCAAAGACCACCCAAATGTGCTTTTAATGCATACCATGCTACTTTCTGTAGTGACTCCCTGTAGTAGGAGCTAGTTACCTTAAAAATTAAAGGATACATAGTTAACAATCATTTGTAGTTCAAATTAAAAAGAAATCATACATTTTATATTAATGTGATCATTTTTTTATATTTTCAGAGTCATCAATTAAGAGAGTGCAGACCTAAGGAAACTTGATCATCTTTAAAAGGTAATATCCTTAAAGTATTATCCTGTAATACAAGTATTCAGTATATCTACACTATTAAATTATGTCAGGCAGAAAAAAAAATCCATATTTTTCTGCATTTTTAACAATTTTATCCGGTTTTTATTGGCATTATTTTCAGTCAGCTGGATACACATGCTCATTTCAGTCAGCTGACAAAGTTGAAAAAGCTGAAAAGAGAAAGTTGTTTGAGAATATCACAACAGATATGATTTTGAAAATTGCAATCCTTTTCAATGAAAGGACTTCTTTTATCTGCATTACTGTTTAACTGTTTGTCTAAATCAGGAGTGACTTGTATTCTTGCTTGGTCTCCTCAACTAGTGCAATTTCAGTGTATTATTCAGCAAGGACTTATCTATATTGTTATCTATGCATGTTTAGGAAATGTCACTCTTGGGTTAATTTTTATATATATATATATATATATATATATATATATGAAATATGGCATGAATAATGGGTTCAAGCGTATTTTAATCCTTGCTGGAAGCCCAAAATAGAAAAAGAAAAAGAAAGAAAAAAAAGGCACCTTTGTGTTGGATTGAATCTTTAATTCTGTTACTTTGGGGTTTGATCCTGAAAAATGCTGAACATTGAAGTCAGCAGAAGCAGAGCATGTGTTTAGCAGGACTAGGCTTGACTGTTACAGATATAAACTGAAAAGAAGTGGGTTGACTCAGCCAAGAAATAAAAATTCTATTTTTCAAATAACCTTCATACCAAGTGGGAATGATTCTGTCAACATCTTTTGGTACATGATGAATCTTTCTTCCCCCTTCCTATGAGCAAAATCAGCTTGTCATGCTAGAGTCATATAAATCTGTGATGCTAGAATTGCTTGTGTGATGGCAAGGAAAGTCAGCAACCTAGAAGTTAGCTCATTAGGATAATAAGGAAAGAACAGTCAGGAAAGCATTAATGATATATTTTGGCTATCAACATGCATTAATTCTACATGTTACACTAGTCAAAAATCTGTTTGTGTAAAGTTATTGAAAAATAGTATATTGAAAATGCCTTGGCTCTTGGGCTTTCTCCACTGGCACTAATGAGGTAAACACTGTGTGAAATGTGGCATGTGGATGAGCTGTGTTCTGAGCTTTTATTGTGAATCAGTTGTAAAATATGCTGGATCTCTGCCACAGGAAAAAAAGTAATTTCACTTAAGCCTATAAACCTATTCTGAGTGAATGAGGTGTTTAAACTGTAAAAATCACAATCAGGGAACTATCAATCAGCATGCTTTCAGCAAGAGATAGCACGAAATACAGTTAACTTGACTTTTTTTTTTTTTTTTAATAAAATCACTCCTGACCAGAATTTCAAGAAGTATGATGTTATTTGTTTGTTTGTTTGTTTGTTTGCCTAAAGCAATGGATTCTGCTTTAGCAGAATGGTGATTTCAGAGAAGATCCAGGTAATAAAGTTAAGGACTGACTGACACAAAATTAAAGAATGACTCTACTGGCATTTACAAGTCATGGGGCACAATCACTTATGTCAGCAGGACAAATGAAGGAAAGAGAGTAAGTTTCCTAAACAGTAAAATTGTGAAGAAAGTGCCCCAAAAGAGTAATTTATAATGAATCAAAGGAGCTCTACAAATCAGGAGAAGGATCCTCAGAAATCCACAGTAATTCGGCAGCTATCTAGAAGTACCTGTGACCTACTGCGCCTCCCTGAAGGATAAACATTTGACGCAGAGTTAAATAGTAGGCACCTCTGCTCACTCAGGATACAGGCTCCTGCAGTCCAGAATCTAGCCTTTCTCATATATTTAGTCATTAGAGCACTAACCTGGGAAGGGAGAGACCTGATTTCTAGGCTCATCTTAACTTGAAAGGAGTCAAATATACCTGGCTGACTTTCCAGGGGCAGTTGTGTATTCCTGTATACCAAGCTATTGAACAAGCTGAACAGGGGCAGCTTCTCACCTTCCTACTGATTCTTGGCAGGAAACTGGAATTCGTTGCTGCCTCTGATGAAAGTGATTTTGTGACACTGAGCACATCAGAAATAGTAACAAAATAGTCACATAAAGAAGTAAAATTATGAAATGAAAATTATGAAATACTTGTTCATAGAGTTAGTGCCAGTCGTTCTATGCAATGGATGAAACAGTAAAAAGTCTGTCACTGTCTAATTAAATACTAGACTGTGGTGGGTATTTACAGTCATCTGTATCCATGTTAATGGTTGGCATTTGGATTCTAGACAGCAAAGCTTTATAATCCCTTAATATTTTTGATAAGTACCTGTAATATTTTGAGCTTATATACAATTACTGTCCTGCTTTCAACATATATCTGCAGTGCTAAGATAGGCAATCTTTTAATTCTCCTCAGTCCAATTTTATAGTTATCCTTAACAGCTAAGCACTATCGGTGATGAAATATGAAATCGTTTGGGGATTTTTGTTCTGTTGTCCTTATAGCTATAACTCTTTGGTGTTTTCCTGACCAGTCCATCAATCAAAACTGATTGAATATAGTAGGTACACAAAACAGAACAGCAATTGAACCAGTGTCCTTTTTGTACTGTAGCTGGGAGTCCCTTATTCCTGGTCTATAATATTCTGATATCCAAGAAAGGGTGTTCTATATCTATTTCACACGCTGTGAAAGAAATGATCTTTGGAAATTATTTGCTGAACATCTCCTAAGTAAGATATATGTCATTTTTACAGATGACTGATAAGGGAGATGCCATCTATGAAGCAACAGCACAACTTTTTCAGTCTAGAGGACAATATTTTAACTTAACACAAAATCATATGCAGCAATGACAGTGTCAAAACAATAGATAATCTTCACTACAGTGCTGTCTGGAAATACTGGACTACAAATATCAGAATATCCAAGAAGCTATGTAGTTTCTTGATCACTGCAGTACCCAAATAGGGAATAGTCTCTCACATTCAGCTATAAAAAACTTTGAGGAATGGACATGTTTATTTATATTGCTGTCTCTAGTTTTCTTCCTTGTTTCTTACTTTGTGGTCTTTTTGTAGAATGTACTTTGGAGAAAATGGAGTACTTCACACTCTTCTTTTTAACACAGAGGGCTCAACATGTACAGTTGCAGACAATGTTTAAGTTCACATAAAAACTGTATTGAACCCGAACAGGACAATGGCACCAGGCAATGCTGCGATGTGAGGCTATTTTTCATAGAATCATAAAATAATTGAGGTTCAGTGGGACCTCTGGAGATTGTCTAGCCCTACATACCTGCTCAAACCAGGGCCAAGTACAAAAGGTTGCCCAGGACCACGTACAGTTGGCTTTTGACCATGTACTTAGCTTTTGCATATCTTCCAATTGGTTAAACCACAACATTATTTCCAATCCCCCTGCAATGAGCAGGACACCTTCCACTAGACCAGGTTGCTCAGAGCCCTCTCCAGCCTGACCTTGAACAATTCCAGGGAGGGGGCATCCACAACTTCTCTGGGCAACATGTTCCAGTGCCTGACCACCCTGACAATAGACAAGGTTTTTGTTATGTTTGAATTTCTTGTATTTCATTTCGTGCCTGTTGCCTCTTGTCCTGTCGTTGGACCACTGCCAGAGTCTGGCTCTGTCTTCTTTACTCCCCTCATCAGGAATTCATACATGTTGACGAAGTCCTCCCAGAGCCTTCTCTTCTCCAGGCTGGACAGCCCCAGCTCTCAGCCTGCCCCCATAGGAGAGATGCTCCAATCCCTTAATCATCATTGTGGCCCTTTGCTGGACTTGCTCCAATACGTCCATGCTTCTCATGTACTGGGGAGCCCAGCAGTGGACACAGCACTTCAGATTTGGGCTCACTAGGGCTGAATAGAGGGGAAGGATCAACTTGCTGGTGATTCTCTACCTAATGCAGCCCCGGAGGCTGTTGGCTTTCTTTGCTGCAAGAGCACATTTCTGTCTTATCTTCAACTTGGTGTTCACCAGGACCAGCAGGTCTTTTTCTACAAAGCTGCTTTCCAGCCAGGTGGCCTCCAGCTTGTATGGGCATATGGGATGATTACTAGCCTGGTGCAAGGTTTCAAATTTCCCTTTGATAAACTTCATGAAGTTCCTGGTGGCCCATCTTTCCAGGCTGTTGAGGTCCCTCCAAATGGCAGGGCAACCATGTTGTGTATCAGCCACCCTTAGCAACTTTGTATCATCTGCAAACTTTCTGAGGATGCACTTTGTCCCATCTAGATCATTAATAACCTTTTTTTTTTGTTCCTTCAGCCCTTTCATCTCTCAGACAGGCAGAAGATTAGAACTGCAAAGTCATTCAAAAATAGCTGCTGAAGTGGCTCTTTTTCAGTTCAATGACTTGAAAGAAGGGGAAGATTTCCTCCAGCCTCATTTTTGCTAGAAAAATCTGCAATGTGTTATCGTGTAGAAGGCTTTTATGTAGTCTACAAATACTCTATCTAGCAGACACTACTGTCCTCCTTTCTAACCATTGCAGGGCAAAATGAAAATTCTGTCAACCACAGAAAAGAAATTTTCTGTGTATCAGCACAATGTCCTTCAGCACAGGTGTTTTCATAATGATGATATATTATGAAAATTCATGGTGTTCAACAGCTCTCACACTCATACTTCCACCTCATCAGTCACATGTCAGTGTAACTCCACCCTATGCTCTCAATACTCTTGGAATTATGTTGATAATACAAAACAGTAGTCTGAATTCTAACTTCATTTTCATCACTAAATTTAACTTCATTATTACATGGAAAATATCTTTATTTGTTAGGTGCCTAGAAAACAGGAATTGTTTTTATCATTCCATGGATACTTCAGTGAAATTCCTTCAGTGAAAGTTATGAAACTACAGCAGACTCCTCTCTAAATGGTCAGCATCTACAGTCATGTGGAGGGCTTTAAACAGTATTTCGAGATAGTCAATGGTACCCTGATAATCTAGACAAGAGTCAAGTGAGTCAATGTCTCTTGCAACTGGCAAGATAAATTACCTCCAAATTATTCAAAATCATTTAACTCCTAGCAACTCAACGCAGCCTTTACAACAGAAATTTTCATTTAGTATGTGTTTCATTTATTGTACATTTAGTATGCCTGGATTTAAGATTTAAAAGATATGAATTCCAGCTTTTAATATGGGCTTTTGAACATCACCCAAAATTATGTCAGTTAATATTAATTTTTGTGATCACCTTTTCAGAGAGGCAATATTTGTCAACATTTAGTATGTGCTGGAATAATTTCTTTTTTTCTTCATGTCTGCAAAATTATTGGTTCATAGTATTACAAGATGTGACAACTGAGTATAAGCAGTGAATAACTTATAAAAAACATAGCCATGCCTATTATTTATCAATATCATATTGCAATAGCAATATGACAGCAGAACTTAGGTAGCAAATAAAGATGTTTTAGGTATTTTAAGCCCAAATTTTTAAAATTAACCTCACAATTTGGCCACTGCATTGGAAAAATGTTTTGTAACATTTTAAGTTGGCTATTCTAATGTTTTGCTTTAGGGATTTTCTTTGAGAACTTTTGGGTTTGGATTTTTAAAAAATCTTATTTTATTTAAAAAAAAATCTGAAGTGAAAGGACGGTGTTAATTTGAGATAACTCACTTCAGGGGCCTCCTGGAGAACATTGAGGCTGTATGAGGTGGTTTTTGACTAGCTGACCACAAATTATTATTCTCATAGTAAGAAAAGAAAAAAAGCAAACCTGCCAAACAGTTATGCAGAGACTTTTCAATAAGATTGATACTCACATGTATGGTTATTAAAAATGAAGGTAAATGCATATGCTTACTATGATGCACAGTAGTTAGGAAAACATACTGCAAGACTAGGACTGAGAAATAACAACCTTATAAAAAAGTTGTTCTAAGAAGACCTCAGTCCAGCACCAGCCCAAAGTTTGCATAAATTACATAAAGCAAATAAAAGAATTGAGAGAGATAATCCAAGGCACTTTCATTTTGTAGAAAATAAAATATGTATTACTATAACCCTTGACCCATTCTTGTATGACTGCTTGTACTACTTGTCTTCTTGTCCCCTCCTTGCACTACTTGTCAACACTACATTTAGTGTTAAAGAAGTAAATACGTATTGATGAATAGGCATTATTAAATAAATCATAAAAATACATACAGAAATACAGTAATTTTCATCAGTGTGCTGATGGCAAAAGGTGAACTCCCTTTTACCCTCGTAATACTGATCTTCCATTTCATTTCAACAAGTTGCTGTTATTTATTCAGTCTCTTTTTTTCCATATTTATCATCATAAAATTTATGTAATAAAAACATTTATGCATTTGCTTAATCTCAAGCACAATAAAGGGACATTTCCAAATGTGCATTTTTGTCAAAGTTCTTTTATGCTTATGCTTGGATTTAAGTTCTGAAGTTCTGTAAGATTTTTGCATCATGGTTGAAAAAGGTAAATTCCCCAAGTTATCTCTGAAATAATTTGTGCAAAATTACTTTATAATTTTCTGTAGGTATATTAGCCTAGAAGAGATGACTGGGAAGAGATGTCATAGCAGCCTTCAAAGAGAAAGCAAAAAACTGTCTGTCTTTTTCATTCAGAATAGGAAGAACATGAAATGATAATTTTACATTCCTGTAAAGAGATTCAGGCTGGACATTAGGAAAATTTTTCTAAATATAAAGGCACATAAGCACTGAACTAAACAGTGTATGGTTGTTGTTGAAATGTTGTCACTAGAATTTTCAGTTACAGACTAGCTAAACATTCTTGATAATCATGTAGGGATTACTAGTCCTGCTTTGAGGAGGTGGATGTTTGGTTTAGAGCTCCCATCTAGGCATATTTTTTGATTTCTAGTTGTTCATATTTCCAGTAATTTGAGGACTTCAATATTGGCAAATAGTCACATGATATTTTCATTCTGCTTGAATCCAAATAATTAGTTCTTCATTCTGACACTATTTATGGGATTTCTTTATTCTGTAGTACCTCTGTTGTGCAGCCACAGGCTGATATTTCTTTGTTCTCGTACACAAAGAGGAAACAGTTATGTTTAGTCAGAATCATATTTTAGGGCAAAGGAATAAGAAAACAAGGGGAACAAAAAAGAAATTCTACACAAGAGAACACACAGTCTTCGTTAAACTGAGAATTTCAGCTTCATTCTTTTAATTTTTTCAGTCATTTTCAGAGTAGAGACTAGATTATGAAACACAATCATTCTGAGACGTCATGTTTTGCTTCTAATTTGCATTAGTCCAAAGCCAACAGAGAAGTAGGTCTAAAATGTCTGGAGAACTCTGTAAACATTGCAAGTACCTATGATATCAAATATCCAGTGATTTCATTATATCATAAATGACAAGCAGGAACTTTTTATTCAATTTTGTTAAAATGGATGTTTCATAATAGTGCTAGGAAAGAAGGGTAATTTCAGGTGATTTTTTAGAGAAAAGCATCTTAACTAAAAAGCTATGAAAATAATCTGTGACATGCTGTTCTCATGGAAATCACACATTCAGAATTATACTAAACAAGTGGTAGTGCATGTAGGACAAGACTTTTTAAAAGAATATGACAGATAGTTCCTTTCCTTCCCTTGAGTTTGATAGTTTTGTGACTTCTGTAGTAAATCTCTTTTATATAAGTTTTTGCATGGGTCATGGCACACAAAAGGGAATAGCCTCAGAATGTTTGTGTTGATATAGTTAATCAGCTATTTTCTCACAGATTCATTAACTGAAGAGGCCTTGTAGTCGGTAACTTCTACTCAGAACATGAAAACTATATTAAGAATTGCAGTATAAGATTAAGAATCATAACTGGTTGAACTTGGGTTGAAGTAAGTTCTTTTATAAGAGAAGTTTCCTAGTGCTTTGGTGATTTCCACAAGCAGAATATGACAGGTGCAGGTATCTAACTTTTCTGAAAAAGTTATTGATATGCTACCTTATTAGGTACCTTATGAGGTTAGATGGGAGAATGGTTTCAAGATTTGCATTGATGAGAAACGTTAATTTTTTTTTTCTGATGCAGAAAGGATCTTATTGTCCAGAGCTACAATTAGCAGGAAATTATGAATATTAGTTTCATGAGAAAAATCAGGCAGCATATGTACATACACGTGTATAGGAACAGAACCTGTCCATTTTGTTACTCTTTACACAAAAGAGGATTTAAAAATTTTCAATGTGTAATCATGTAAATTTAAGATATGATGCAGACAATCATTTCGGTAATAACTGTAATGGCTTAAAATGAAGATTTCTTTCTCATCAGCTGAGCCACAGTAACCAATTATGTGAATGATCTCCATTCATTTCAGTGCAAAAATTTAACTGCATTTGGGTTTTCTCCAGGTCAACATTAACAGTTGGACTCCCTCCTTCTTAAGCTGCCCCATTTAAATCTGGAACATATGTCTATGTATGCATCTTTATTAGAAAACAAGTCAAAACAGTGTAACTGGGTAAAACTATAAGTTTTCCTTGGAATGATAAAATAATATATAATAGATTTAATACGCCTTATAATATAATAGGCTTATTACACCATATTCCAGAGCCTCCGAACTATGTGAATTCTGTGAGAAGAGCAGTTTAGGAAGTCTCAGTCAACACAAGTCAGATCTATTATAATTTTACCAAAATGTCTCATGCAAATTTCATTATTTTAATCCATGTCTCCAACAAAACAGAAAAATGAATAAAGGATTAAATACATATTAGGCCTAACATTTTACAGCTCAAAACTGTTATCCAAAGAGAAAACAAAGGCAATAAAATATTTCAAAATACTTCATTTTCTTGCTCTGATTACCTTAGCCCTTTGATTCATGATATGATTTCTATAAACATGGGTAAAAGGAAAAGGGAAATAAAACCCTGAAAATAAATAACAAATAGAAATCACAAAGTTTGGTGTAGAAAGTGGAGACTATAATAAAGTAACCAACTGGGATGATATCAAATGAAAGATTAGTCTTATTTATTAGGAATCAATTATTGCAAAAAATGGAACCAGGTACCTTTGTATTCAAAAGCAGTAGGGATACCTATTGAACTAAAAGATACCCTTGATTTTCCTGTCAGCAGGTGTCCTGTTTTAGGTCTGTAAGCAGCCTAGTGTACAAAACATAAACGTGTTCCATACACTGTTTTCCCTTGGCAGTCTCTAGCAACTGTACTGTCTTGTGGAGAAAGGAATTCAAACATATACATGGAATTGGTTCCAATAGCTTTTCACTGGCAAAATTCCAGCAACTTTTATACTTTTCTGAAGCCTTGCCACATCACTGAGATTTTCAAAGCACAAAGGATGATTAACTCCGAAAGGTATATTACTACGAATCTGAGCTTCTCTAGCTTTTGAAAACAAAGGTGGTCTGAGATATAGCTGTATATTTTATGGCTGTGTTCTTTGGTGTGAATTTATTTTCCTACTTGCTTAATTTCATGCTTCATAATATCATAACACAACATAAAATATAAAAATTTTACATAATACACATATACACATACGTATATACAGTATTCATAAACATAAAAATTAAAATTAAAAATTTACAGAGGTTTGCTTGTTCTAGAACATTTTTATTAGTCAGTTGAATATGACTGGAAGATCTGAATTCTTTAGAGTATAAATATTTGACATACAATACTTAGAAGATGGTTTTGTGGTGAGGTCTTTGAAAATAAGATTTGTAAGTATTTCCAGTGCACTGGCTACTTCAGAATAGTTTTCTGTCCATATGCTCATCTTCTGCAGTAATAAAAGGCAGATATCACATTTACAGTGAGGAATTCACTGCCTCAAATATTGTCTCATTTGCCATGACATAAGAACGCACACAGAGTCAGTGCTACTTGTAAATCCATCCGCAGTCTAACTGCCTCATGTTAACTTCTTCATAGCATCATCCCCTTGGTATTGCAATCTGACTGCTCTGCTTTCCATACACAGCAGTATTGGTCTACAATAATTACTTCCACAGTGCAATTCCTCTAAAATATACATATTCAAGTATCTGTCCTTGATAAGTACATCAAAAGTAAGTATTTGATAGTCTCATTTATTCCAAAAACCCGCCTGTTTTTATGAATAAAGTGCTCAGATATCTTTATAAAGCACCTAAAGGAGGAAATATTTTTTAGGACAGAAAAACTTCTAGGCTTTTATTTAAAAACACGGATCATCTGGCAAGCCAATGTATACATTCCACATTCAAGATTACATACAAGTCAGCCCTTATTTTTTGAAACTTAATATCTAGAAGTAAATAAAGACAAAAAAACATTGCAATAATATTTTATTTCTCCTATTCAGATAACAAAAATAATAACAGAATAAGACTAAGCATAAACAATAGAAGCACACTAGCATTATAAGGGAAATTATAAGCAAGAATCAAGCAGTGTAATTCTTCTTCCTTTGAAGTTCATGGCAAAAACTATCGAGTTTTACAAGTACAATATTAGGCATTAATCACTGCTTTAATATTAAACTTTAAGAATGTGTTATAGCCCATCAAAGTTCATGGAACTTATGAATATGTTTCTAGTAAAAATGCACTAAAGTGTTTTGCTGACTGGGAATGGCTTCCTGAATCAGAAGCTGATATAATAAATTCTCACTTTTTCTGTAAACTAATTAATTTCCTGCTGTTATCTTTTCATTGTTGTTTCTCAAGTGCACGGTGACATTTTGTCATATTCACCTATTTTAGATGAAAAGATGGTTTCATTTTTAAAATCAATATTGGCTTTTTGGACTTATCTTTGCTTTCATTAATACCTTGCTGTGCAGAATATATGAAGGTGGTCACAGCAGAACTCTCTTTAATCCTCACATTGGGTTATGTCTTTGATCATCTATTAACTGAGGCTATAGTATATTAACTTTCAGCTGAGTCAAGATAAAAGGTTTCTGTGAGTGGAAAGTTTCCTTCTTTGCTATTCAGCACTCTTGGATATTAATAACAAGCAATATATGAGCTGTCTTTCCTTATAAACAATGTAGAGCAGAGAGAACTAACGCTCAAACACATTTTTCTGCATAGACTTATTGTGTTTGATACTTTGACAGAACTTCATATCATATATCTCTTAAAAGAAGTAAGCCCTTGCAAAGGGCAAAAAAAGAAAAAGCATGCATAGGCTTTGAAGATGTAAGTAAACTGACGTCATTATAGATTACTATGAAAGAGTAATACTCCACACAATTTTGTAAAGTTTAACTTGAGTAAGTAGTTTAAAAGGCTTTTTCAATTAGTTCTTTTGAATCCTAAACCATCTTTAAGTCAATGAGACAAAAGAACATAACTAGTGCCATGCTTGAACAGACTAGAAGCCTGTCTAGTCTCATACCTCTAATAATGACCAGAAGTTGATATTTCAGAGAATAACTTGAGTAGAATTGGCAGGCAGAATTAAATGCTCATATATGAATCTTCCAATTACATTTGTAGTTTAATATGTGTTTCAAAAATGCTGTAGGAATTGTGATAGCTCTGACTATTCTGGGTATGCTAGATAAGTATCCTAACATTTTTTTTTTTTAAATTTTCAGATTTCTTTGCCTCAACAGTGCCAATAAATGACATCACAGATTAATTACAAATTATCATCACAAAGCTATAATTTCTTTGGAATTATTCACTTGAATGTTTCATTTTTCTTGCATTTTGGGATAGGGAGAATTTATATTACAGAGGAGGATGTATGGGTGGCAGCCTAGTGCTTGGCTGTTAGCATTCAATGTTTAGCTGTAATGCTGGAGCAGCGCTATGTATTAAGTGAAAGGAGGAATGATTACTTTCCCTTTTTTTTCCTGTTAATTGAACTTGATATTTGTTGTTCTGCTGTTAGACATTTTCTGGACTTCTGTGTCTTTTTTCTTAAGGCTGTAACACTTCCTTTAAAATCTTCTGGTTGTGATACTGAATTTGAAAAAAAAATCTTGGAAGCAGAGTGTTCAGAAAGTATAGACTGGGAAAATTTTTTTTTTGGTCTAGCATAAAGCTGTTGAAAATGTGTTTCTCATACATTTAAGGACGTGTTTTTTTAGCAATAGATGCCTCTTCACTTGTCATTGACTTAAATTACGGTAGCCACTAATGATCATTAGCAACACTTTTGAAAATTAGTGCCGTGACAGTGCTTTTATATTCTTTGGCGTTGAGCAGCATTCTTTTTATTTTATTTATTTTGTTTTTGAATAAATGATATATTAACTGAATACCACACAGTAGTTATTTCTAGCAGTGGAAAAAGTTGAAACACCTATAGGCACTTATTTAGTGTATTTTATGTTTCTATCAAACAGTTTTCAAGGTTTAGGAGTGTTTTTTCTTTGCAATTTTCTGCAACAAACAAATACTATAAAGTGACAAGTTACACTACAAAGTAGTAGCTATTATCCTATTCCTGGTTTCAGTGTATATGGTATCATGTTTTCTCTTTATTTGATGAGCAGAGAAAAAGAATCCAGGACATCAAATATAATGTTTTATTGATACATCTGTACTGATAGTAGGGATAGTAGGGATAATGCAATGGGGTAAGCAGTTGAAATCAGGAGTGTGCTAGGTTGTGCAATAACACCAATGGATGTGAAAGGTAAAATCTAATTCCCTGAAAGTCCAAGATGCCTCACAATAACCAGTCAAGGATCAAGGAAGAAAGACTTCACACCAGGAAGGAAGCTACATTCTTTCTAGATATAGGAAAAGTCTCAGATTTGTTCTCTGACCTTTTGCTCTTACAAAACGTGGGAATAGGAAAGGCAATGACCATTTTAGCCAATAGAATCGGTGTCAGGAAGATATTTCTTAAGTTGCTAGAGAAAGATTCTAACTTAATCTAAAAGAGAGGAGAAGCTAGCTGACATACCAAAGAAGGTGAAGATCTTTATTGTTATATATAATCCTAATATGCTTTACTTTTTATTTTTGTAACAATTCTGTTATCATGAAGCTGGGCTTTTTGCTAAACATATTCTGATCTTTAAATCCTGTCTAGTGAGCAAGTTAACTCTGACTGCTCTCCTGGGTAACAAATTTCACAACTGTGGCTGTGGAGATCATTAAAAGTAGACTAGGGGTCATTAGCAGGTGCTTGATTCCCTTGTTCACTGTATTTAAAGAATAATGCCATGTGCCTTCATAGAATGCACAAAGCAGTTGGAAAGCAAAGAACACACAGGTCAGGGAAGACATATTCGTATTTTGAGGACATGTGATAAGTAGAAAAGCTATTCTGACAGGCTGTGTGTTAAAGGTCTCAGATACCATCTACTAGCATTTTGAGGAACTTTATAGGCTACCTGAACACTTATGTTGTTAAGATACAGATGACCTATCCCGCTCCTTGCTTCAGCCCTTTTTGCATCACTGAAGCTATACAAATGGTGCATGGGGTTGGTTTTGCCCGCAAACATAATAACTGTGTGTCACAGGGGGCTCTTCTGTTCTCTGGCAATCTCTCCACTAGTACAGATAGAATTCCAAGGCTGCTCTTTGTGGTCAGGGACATTTGTCTGCTTCCCCTCATTCTTCGCTGTGAATCATGCAGTACACTTTGGACTCAATACTCTTACCTACACAAACTAGTTAGCACAAACTTTTCCATGCCAGGGAATATGGGAATGTTACGTGACATGACAGGTTTTTTTGAAAATAAAGTAATAAAAAAGAAGGAAATAAACAGTCACAACCTAATCCTCATCAACTTGACATAATATGGTTATACTGTGTCTTGTGAAACACTCTCCTTAGGGACCTACAGTAAAGCTGAGGAAGCACTTTGTTAGCACAAATGATTTTGCTAAGTAAGAACATGAGGTCATTTTGACAGTAATTTGAATTTGAAATGCAGACCAAAAGGCAAACCTGAGAACAGACTTCAAGGCAAACTGCAGGCTTTTTCTGATTAATATATTTCAATTCTTCTTAACCAAAAATCCGTAATTCTCCTGCTGGAAATCATCAGAGATCAGAAATTAAAAAAGTATATGGAAACATTATAAAAACAGAATATTAGAAAAAATATCACTGAGCAGAGACGAATTTTTGTTATAAAAAAAAAATAGTTTTATACAACAATTCCATGCAAGCCATTTTCCAAGTCTGATTCTGAGTTAAATACTGAAGTATTTTTCTTAACATATAAATAATTTGAAAGATAATAGGGAAAAATATGAATACAGATTTTTAATGAGCTTTATATCACTTTTATCAACTTTATAAATGTCCCATGACCACAGTATTGCATATTTTTCACTCTTTTAAAGAGGGAAAGTGTCTTTATATCCATTCTACAAATTAGGAAAGGAGACGCAGAAAGGCTAAGTGATTTTTTTGCATGCTGGAAAGAGTAATGGGAATGTATGGTCACTGGTTGCATCTATAGAATTGGAAATTGGCTCTGTTTTAAAGAGTACCAGTAATTTTGCAGATCTTTAGGAGCTAAATTAATCTCACACAGCTGTAACTGTCTAAATGTTTGTCATCTAGGCTATCTACTTAGTAAATAAGTACCTCATGGTAGTCATTTGTTCCAATGATTTTTTTTTTTGATCTTTGAAAATTCTTTTGATTCAGGACTTTCTGTGTGCATGACTCTCTATTTGATGCCTGACTTTTAGAAGCAGATAAATGAGATAAATTCAGCTATGAGTCTCTAACACAACATAGCTCCAACAGTAATGTTGACTTTGGGGAACAAGTGTACTTGGTTGTCTCCTGATAAAAGGTTGTATATAGTATTTTAACAGTTTCCTGAATCCCATTAGACAAATATTCAAACGTCTTCAAAGTGGCATTTTCAGCTCTAGGATGTTTTATGTGGTAAACCCGTATAATCACTTTGGCCTTCCCAGCATCAAATTGGAGTTAGCAGAGCAGCCTGTTCACTTTGAGCCATTAATAAAGGCGCTCTGGACCATCCTCAAAACATTTTCTATGCTTCAGAAATCTTTATAGTGACTCTGGGTCCATTTTCTTAGTACACTAATACTGATTTATAGTTTTTCATTTAAATTATGTAAAAGGTACTTTGACTTAAACACAATGGAACTTGGCTGTTGTGACCTACTCTCTCAACTTCTGAACTCAAAGTCAAGAAATGCATACCAGCCTATCTGGCTCAACATTACAAAGCACTCTTGGAAATGAAACTACCACTTTTTGCTGAGCTATATTCTTTCTTTATTTCTTTGAATTTTACACTTTCTGTTTCCTTTTGTAGCAGGTACCACCTGACCTTTTATAAAATCATTACAGTTTGGGGGTTTTTTTTGCATGAATTTAAGAAAAGCAGTAACATGCCATTGTGATAATTATAAGGAGGGAAATATAATGCACACCATTCAGATACAGGAGAATATACTACCATTACTCCAATTTATTGGAAGTTAGGCAGAATTCATATGCTCTAAGATGTCTAGTAAAGCTTATCTAAAATGTCTAGTCAGTGATTATATTTTTCCATCTTGAATTTCTTATCATAAACCAATCAGTTTAAATTACTTGGGAAAAGTCTTTTTGGCTTATATTTTTCCATCTTGAATTTCTTATCATAAACCAATCAGTTTAAATTACTTTCAAAAAGTTTTTTTGGCTGATGTTTCTTCAGCTGTCAAACATTATTCTTCTTTACAGTTATGTTAACTGATTGATCTATATATCAGTCACATTCACTTTCATTAATGATCAATCTAGTCTTCCTCTCCTGAAAATTAAAAAAAAAAAAAAAAAAAGAAAAAGAAAAAGAAAGAAATATTTCCCGTATTTTGGAAACTAGGTTTCTCATGATTGCATGCTGCCAAATCTGCCTGGTCTTCTTCATTTTTTTCTGAATGCTGAGGGACCTCATACAACCTTGTGGGTGCCTGAGCAGAACACCTAGACAGCTAATGAGTCAACATCTCTGAAAACAAACAAGATTTATTTCACACACTGAATCTGTTTTCTCTTGAGATTTTAGAAGTGTAAAGGATTTAATTTCACATATCGATAAAACAATTTCTGAAGTATATTTTGATACAGGTAGTTTATAAGGAAGTTATTGATTTAAGGAAATCAGTTGTGAATTTTAAAGAATACAGTTTCCCATTGTCTGGATAGAGTTTTTTTGTCATCAAGCAATTGTCTGTAAACTAGCATAAGGCATCCTTCATTCCATAGAGACAACATATGTGACAGTGGTATGATCTGTGGAGCCATCTTCACAAAGTTTGACAGCAGAAAGAAAAAAAGTTCCAAAAGAAATCTGGGGGAAAAAAGGCATAGTGGTTTTTTTTAAAGAAAGTATCTTGTCACTTTCTTTGTGTTTTGTATAATTTTACATATTAGACTCTGGTGACAAAGTCATTAAAAATAGCACTACTGTGAATATTATTTAATAGTAAAAAATACATATTTTTATGTACTAAATGCATTTGAGCTCAGTCCACCATGAAAAAATATTGAGAAAAAATAATGCTAGCAGAAACTCAAAGCCAACTTCTGCAATGTATAAAGAGAACCTGAAATCTTAGGTCAATAAATAAATTTCTGAAGCTGACAGAAATATACATTGTAGCAAGAATGCACAGCCTTTTCCAAATCCTCTCTTGAGTCATAAAGCTGGACAAGTAACGGAAGCGTATTAATAAACATTCCCTATAGGTTTGGGGGCCACTTGCTACTCCAGATAATCCAATTCCTCTCATTATCTTGAGAAGCACTGGCTTAAATAGGATATATTCTCCTGGTGTTGCCAAGCCTCTTCAAGTACTGCAGA
This sequence comes from Platalea leucorodia, assembly GCF_965183815.1. NCBI lineage: Eukaryota > Metazoa > Chordata > Aves > Pelecaniformes > Threskiornithidae > Platalea > Platalea leucorodia. Next base: position 48,306,554 of record NC_138828.1, on the reverse strand, counting down.
AAGTTTATTATTTTTAATGATAAGCTGAAAAGGGACTGATTTTTGCTGATTCCTTTTTGCAGTGATCTTTTCTTTGATGAGGTTCCCATATATCTGGTCCTTCTGAAAGACCTAGCTTATCCTTGGCCTTACTGATTTATGAAGTTTATTGACAGAAAATTAATTGAGAAAAGGTATTGGGTTTTTTTAACTAGGCTCTTAAGAATAGCAAAATAACTGTGCAATGTGTATCTCAAAGACTGGAACTAGAGGGATCAGATGGAATCTTGTACTGATGGTGATAACAACTAATTGCAACTTAAAACATAGGTTCTTCATAGGTTTTCCCTGACTTCTGTGATAAAAAGGTTTCTAGTTGGAGAATGTGATGGAGGACAGCAGAGAAAGGATTGTAACTTTATCCATAGTTCTGCTGGTTGTCTTTGTATCTCAGGATGTTATCCTGAAGTATGGTGCTAAAATCTAGAGTAGGATTCTGTTAAAAATGGCAGTAAGCAGCCTGGAGTATGTTGTTGCAATTTGCTGGGAATCCACTTATCAGTCAGTAAAAGAATGGATTAGAATTACAAACTAAATGGGAAAAACATGATTTGATCTCTATGCCAAATGGAAACATTGCCTTAGAGTAAAATAATTGCTTTTTAATGTCTAGAGACATTCATAACATGCACTGCAAAATGGGTGGAATTTGAGAATCACCCAAAGACTAGGATGTAAAATGCATAAGAAGATCTTTTTTAAAAAGATTTTTATAGTTTGGCTTGGCAGATTTGCCTCATATTTCTATGTTTTGGCTAAAAGCTATATATATGAATTAAGCAGTGGGCCAGAAACATTCTGCCATTTTTTCTGGGCTTTTTGTGGCAATAAAAGTCTGTGCTCTTCAAGCAGCTTGCTAACTGATATGGTGCCACCATGTTGGCTGGGAGAAAGGAAAATATTGAAGACATAATAAGTAATCAGTGCGGCCTAGCAGGGGCTCAGAGAGAAGAAAAATACTGCAGTAATAAGTGAAAACAATAATTACATGTTTACATAAAGAGAGAAGTATGAAAGAAAATAGAATGACTGGACTTCTTTGGATGGTAAGGACTTTAAAATAGACTTGTGTTGCAATAAGGTTAAACTAACATGACAGCTTCTTAATAGTTCCTAATTTAAGCAAGTGCGCAAGGGGTGCTGTATGATGTATTTGTGATTTATGTATGGATGCAGTAGACGTGATTTTTTCCACTGTGCTGTGATGCAAATATAGCTGTAGTTCAGTCAGCTTCTGAATCTATGGATTCCATATGCATACTGGCTTCTCTGGACCATGAGGTAAAATAATTTTGTGGTGAACTTCCTCCTACTTTATACTGGCTGCTATAGGACTGTCATATTGAATGATAATATCCCTAGAAAATACAGACTACACCTATATCAGTAAATTAAATGGTGCTTGCAACAACTTAGCTCTCTCACAAATGTTTCAGTAGAATTTTCAAGGACCATTCCTGGTAGGCAGCTTCCTTCTTTTGGAGCCTGAACGTTTGGTAGCATAGACATAGGCCGGGCTGTGCCAGTTGGCCTGAGTGCCCTGAAATGTTCCCAGAGATGCTTAATTTTCTAGCACAGACCCAGCCATATGGTCCTGACTCTCACAGTAGCTATCGCCATTAAACTCTCTCTCAGACGTTCTATTTTGTACTGTCTTGTCTGGTGCCTCTTCCTCCTGTTGTGCAGTGGGTTCGGTTACCTATAGTGTCACAAGGCTTGCTTTCTAGCTTTTAGATTAGACTTGTGACTCTGAAGGAAAGTAAGGATTAGATATCTTCTTCTGAGAGAGGACATAGTGCCTTGTAGTTTAACTAGAACCCATTCTCCTCAAAGGGAAGAAGTGGATGTGCTCCTTCACTAGAATAATTTTTTCTGTTGAAGAAATATTTCTGTTGTTACTAGGATGGAGCTGTCCTGCTCTTCCATTGATTGTAAATCATGAATGAGTAAGACATTTTACTCTAAAGTAGCTGTGACACTTCATATTTTGACTAGCAGAAGGTAAGACCAGATATCTCTCCCAATTTTGTTTCACTTTCTTTCTTTTAGATTGTTTGTACAGTGGCTAGAACTCAAGTGGTCTTATATATGCTTTTCTTCTCCAAAGATGATGCAAGATCTCAGCAAAAGGCCCTGCTTAAACAACAAATGAAATAGCTTCAATGATCAGAAGTCAAATGTAGCTAAACTTTCCACAGGCCATCTTCATAAAGGATGGAACTTAACCACATGCCTGTGTTCATCTATGAAATAACATGTACTCAGCATAACCCTGGAGCAACAGATGCAATGCAACTTAACAGTCTTAGGTCTGACCAGTCTAAGTAGCCTCCAAAGCAATAAAAGATATTGTATTAGCAACAGACAGACTTACAACAGTTGTTTTTGAACTAGTTTTGTTACAGGTGGTTTACTGTAATTTTCAGTAAAACCATTTTCAAAATGGGCGTGTTTACAAGCGCTCAAACACTATAAAATTAATCACAAAATATCTCACTTATGAGCACAAATAATTTTATTCAGAAGTCACTCAAATTAATACATAGTGAATTTTAGCCTCAGTGACTTAAGATCACAGAAATAGATTTCAATAAACCAACATACTACTTCCAGTTACACCACAGAACCTGGAATTTCTGCCTCAAATATATAGTTGTCAAAAAATGGACATTGATAGCCAAATTTGGTTTTGGAATGCCATTTTAAAATGAGATGGACCTTAGTAACAGAGATTTTGAAAATCCCAAACTGTATATTTCAGATATTTCTCAACAACCAAAATCCATTTCAAGATGACTTAAAATGAATACCTGAAAAATGAAGGACTTGCAATCATAAGTAACTGATTCATGCATAGTTCAATAGCAGTTATAAGTTGTATTTCTCGATATAATTAAGTCTAATACAGTTTTCCCCTTAAAAACAGAAGTACCTAGTTTAAAAAGCTAGCCCAAGCTGGCCCAAAAATTCCACAGTATTTCAATGGTTTTGGATAAGTACCTTCATGATACAGATTTACAACCCGTACATTTCATTCAGAACTAAACTCGTACATATTTTGTATTGAAAATGAAAACTATTTAAAAATATTAGCAATTCTTAATATCTTTACCCTGGTAATTCTTATGATAGTAAGATAAGGACTTATGGTAAACCTGAAATAGATTTTGCTTTTAAAAAACGAGAGAGTAGTTTACTTATCCTTTCCAGTCACAGGATTTCTGTAACTGAATAGCACACAAATAGTATTTCAAAGTCAAAGATTGCAGCTAGGAATGTGATTTCCTCAAGAACAATTGAAAGCAATTAAACTACTCATATAATGTTATGATATCTATATACCTAATTCTATTCAGGACCATGATTTAGCTTGAAGGTAGTGTAACTGTGCAAGTAAACAAGACAGAACACACTCTCTATTTACTGAATACTATATTGTTATTTCTCATGAAATTCAATGTTCAATACATTTCAAATACTGGTGACTGAAAACTGTGTAATTACTATTTTTTAGTGGAATGAGATATTGTTATAAGAGATAGGAAACTTATTACTGAACTTCCTAATACATACAAGTCAGTATTAGGGGAAAAAAAAAAAAGTCTGAAAAATGTTAAAAAAAAAACCCATTTGTAATCTAGAGAGTCTGAAAACTGGGTAAAAACTTAGGTGTTAACAGGCATGGAATTGTTGGGGGGGGGGACGACTGCTTCAATAGACACACAGCTGGTTCCATAAACAATCTTTCAATCACATCTCCAGGAATCATGACAGTAGCTGAAAAATGAATAAATTTTATTTTATTCCTTTTAAAAACTAAAGCAAAGACATGAACACTTCTAACATAGATTGGGAAAGTTCTATAAAGTAATTCGAATTAAGCTGAGCATGTCAAGAAGGAGAAGACTAGGTACAAATACCAAACCAGAAACAAAACAAAGAATAAATAACTTCTTTATCCTGTGGTTATGTCTCATGAGTGTTAAAGACAATACCATGATTCTTTTGAAGTAAATAATCCCATTTCAGTATGAAATTGTAAATAAAAGTAAGAAAAATATTTATGTTCTATTAGCAGGTACAAATATCAATAAATGCTTCACTTCTTGAAAGATTATGTTAATTGTACCATCCCAAAATAGTTCTTTTTTAACACAGTAGCTTGAAAAAAGTAATCAATAACTTAGGTTTATGAAATTATGCAGATTTATTTTCACTTTTAGACATAAATTTATCAATTATCCGTTAATTTAAACTGAGACACACTATTCAGCACAAAAAATGCATTTTTAAAAGAAATGTTCTTGACTTAACAACATGTTCAGACAAAACTGTGGATTAAGATAAATAATCAGGTATTTAATCATTCATTTAAACTGTCCACTGAATTTCTTTTGGTTAGCCATTTCTGTCTGTAAGAACAGAAGTGTCCATGATTTGAAGTGAGCTTTTTGACCTTTCCTCATTCTTTCTATTACAAATAACAATTCTAATTCAAAAGAAACTTCTGTAGAAACTAGAGATATTATTTTCAAAGTGTATTGATTTTTAAACAAATAGCTCAATAAGCATAACTTCAAATGAATGTCCTTAATTATATTAGAAAGGGCAGAAACAGTAAAAGCTAAAGTGAACATTACCATGAATAAAAGCTTCTGTTTTACATACTCATATGGCATTGTGAATTCATCAAATTGTCTTGTGTTCTTTTCCTTCTACTCTCACCCATGTCTGTTTTTTATCCTTTCTTGCGTTTTTTACTGGGATGTACTTAATCAAAGTATCCCAAATTCTCTCTACAGTACTTTAAGGGACACAAGTGACCACCTGCAAAAATTTTATATGAAAGCTTGGACTAGAGTGGGGGTTTTGGCATTGGTATTGGAAGTTTTTCTCTTTATGGTGCCTTTGTGGAATAAACACAAAACAGTAAACCATGACAAAGGTTGCTTGGATGCAAACCAAAAGCAACAGAGAAATTCCCCTTTTGCAACAGCAGCCTACTGAGTTACCCACTGCAGTGTTTTTTAGTGGTAGCTTTTTTTTGTGTCAGTGACAAGAGTAAACAGGAAAGAAGGTAAAATGGAAATGTTGTGACTGCAAGAAACACATTTCAAAAGTTTCAAAATTTATTGGGTTTTATTTTGGTTATCTTACCTAGATATTGGGAAGGTTTCACGAAATAAAATGCTTGCTGAGCTCTAATGAAGTTGGAGAGCTAGAAATAGCCTGTATGAACATTGCACACCCTTTTCATAGCATATATAGTAAGAAAATTGGGAATGATTTTATACAGTAAAAATAAAACTCCACTAAAAGCTTCAGCTTGCATCAGTGCTTAGTCCCCCCGGTGAGCTACAGTGGCACAAGAAACCATACTGCACAGAACCCTTTCACACTTTGGGTCCATAATGCTCTTGTACATAAATAATCTGTGCTAAATCCTCTACATTTACAGGTAATTGCAATAATTGGGGTAAGAGTTATACTCAGCATTCTTCTTGTAGAATTTCACTAAATTTATAGCAATTTTAAACTCAACTCTTGAGGTACTTAATTAAATTCAAAATAGAAAATGCTTATGTCAAAACCTTTGAAACCTGAATCAAGTTTTACCGTTTTTAGGAGTAATTGGAAATACTAAAAGAAGAAAACCTGTTCCCTCCTTTACTAATCCCCTTGTTGCTCAAATGCATACTTACTCTTCTTGTAGGAATAAATATAGCTATTTTTAATTTTAGAGAGTACTGTTAAACATAAAAATTATTTACACTATTTAGCTTCATTTTAAATGGTGAGATGAACTGTTCCCTTAATTTAATTCCCCTAACACTGAACCAATTATTTAGTCTCATCAAGGTTAACAGAGCCAAACCACTGTCCTGTGGATTAAGTATTTGATCTTTTTTAGAACTATTTTCCATTTTTCTCCTTTTTACTCTTTCAGGTTTCTTTATATAACTTCTCAGCCTATAGGTGTGTAGCCTCTTTTCCAGAATTCATTGATATTTTTCTTTTTGTGTTGTCTACATATTACAAGAAAATATATGAAAAGGGTGGTTCCAGATTTTCTGCTCTAGTGATAATCAGTGGAATCACAATTATGTGCATCCTTAGGAAATCTGACTTCTCCTACTACATTGAAAAATATGACAGTATTCTCACATTGGTTTCTGTGAGCATAGGAGTGTATAAACCCAAAATTTTGAAGGCAAAACCCCCTCTAGAACTGTAGCTCACCCTATAAAAGAAAACAAAATGAGTTGGTTTTTTTTTTGAAAAAAAGAACTTGAGTATTATTTGTAAAATATTTCTGAAATTTCTTCATGGTATGCAAACGGTAGTATAAACCTGGTAAAAAGTGATTACCAAACTTTAATATATGAATTTTAAGTTCTAAGTTTTAAGTTAATATATTAATTTTAAGTTCTAATTCATCCTGAACAACTTTCTAACTGGTTGGGTTTGTTTACTGATAATCTTCTAAGTAAGACTGAATTTATCAAATCAAATTCAGTTATCAAAATGTTGAAGTAGAAGATATCACAGCAGAAAAATAAAATAAATTGTAAATGTAATAAAAAATAATCTTGCACTCTCGCTCATCAAATTTACATTACCTCAGCTGTTTTGGTAATGTGTAATTCAGAGTGTCTGACACAGAGGGAGGCAAAAACAAGCAGGTGAACATCTTCACAGGTATATAAACAGAAACCATTCCTTCTTCCATTGCTACTAATAGCTATTGTGGAAAAATGATTTTACAAAGCCTTTGTTTAATTTACTGGCAAAACCTTAGCATCCTGAGAGCTGTAAAAGCATATAAAAAAGATGAACATTTAGTCATGGCTAGTTAATATCTTATCAATCCTGTGATCTACATGCTTTCTAAACAGTGTATGAATTTGGGTAAAAGGAATAGGTGAAAAAAGAAAATATTAATTTTATTAAGGTTACTCTTTATTTTTACTCACATACAGAGCAATTCATATGTAGACCTCAAATCACCTAGAAGTAGTATAGCTCAACTACTGCTGCTGACGCTGTACAAAAAAATTCACTGTGAGGAAATTATCTAACAAATCACATTCAGTTACTTTCTAAGATCTGAGTCAATCAGAACCAAGGGCAAAGAGAGGAATTGTAACTGATTTATGTTGCATCAACAGATTGGTTCCAAGACCTATGGCATTCTCCACAGAGGGAACTGCTATTCAAGCTTTAGTTACTTTCTGTGAAGAGAATATTTGGTAGACCACTGTGTGTTTTTATGATATTAGTGAGAAGGAAGAAATTGTGAACGTTATGTTTTCATAAAAACTCAGGCAAATAGTTAACTGACTGATTTAACGGGAGATTTTGTTTCTGCTAAAGAGAAATCAGAGACAGAATTGAGTCAAATGAAGAGGTAGTGCTTGAATACATTAAGTGTTATATGGAGATCCTGAGAGTGGATTTTTTTTTTTTTTTTAAATACTGATCCCAGTAGTTGAATCACTTTGCACAGAAGTTTTGGATTGCTTTTTCACAAGTAACTGTGAGCTCTGGAGTATGTTCCTGTTTTTCTGAATGTTCAAAGATGCTAAATGACATACTGTTTTGAAGTGTAACATCATGAAGGATGAGCTGCTAGCTCTAAACAAAAATTGCTAGAGGTGAGCAAGAGGGGAAGTATCTACGTGTGCCTTGAAGTTCAAAGGTGTTTTGTGTTATAACTTGGTGTTTTATGTTATAACTTGGTGCGCTTTGTGAGCTTTAAGTAGCAGCAATAAAGTGGGAAGTTCCTGTGTCACTGTCAGCAGACTTTCAGATTAACAGCTTTTCTTTTTACTCTTCCTTGGAGAATGTCAAGCACTACTTTACTGTGTTTTATATGTATTAAATATTATTGTTCTGATCATAAGCCGTGCTGCATTCTCTTTCCAGAAATTATATAAGAACCTCTGAGTCCAGTTTATTTGGACATTGCAAACAATGGACCTTGTGTTTATATAATGCTTTTTCAAAGTGCAGAGTTCTTGTATGTGTATTAGTCAAAACTTAAGCTGAGATTCTAGGAAAAAGAAAATGTAATAGCTTATCATATCGCATCAGCATCCCTTTCCTTTATCATATTTGCAGCAGGGCAAGCTCTTCATTTTAGATAATATGTGGAAGTACCTTTTTATGTTGAAGGACCACATATGCCTAAGGACTGTATCACGTAGAATGTACTTAGCATTGTAGTCTCATACATCTTTTCCATCATTTTGGAAATGCAAGGAAAATAATCTGTACAGAGGGTTGGGAGGATGATTTGTTTCCCATCCTGACTAAAATGTATAGATTTCTCTTTTCTCTGTACACTAGTTGTCTGCCTAAATGTTTCTGACAGTTTTCCTAGTATTCTAGTGATGAGACATTATTATTATTTTCCTTATTTCAAATACGAAAGTTTTGATTTACTCATCAAAGAACACTGTCATCTGAAAAGAGGAGTATTTCAGGCTGGCATTGATCGTCACTTAAGATCACTTAGAATGATCTTTAATTTCACTAGAACTGCTATTTTTTATTTGAATGAATGCAGATGACTCTTGATTTTTTTTTTTAAGTAACCCAAAGCAAGCCTGCATCCGTTCTAAAGAACTGCTGTTTTTAGTAATAGTAAATCAAAAAATGTATACTATAAGCTGACAAAAACCTGTAAAATGTATTAAATGGTTTAGTCACAAATAAAAGGCAAAAGATTTGTTAGAGGCCTAGACGCAAAGCTAATTAGAAAGGATTGCAATTTGCAAACATGTGTTTCACTTCCTCGTAGAGAATATTGACTACTCAATAAGATACATACTCAGCACCTGGAGGTTTGGATTCCAGTTATGTTTTGTGCAAGACTTGATTTAATGGGCATGATCACAGAATGATCAGAGGAACCTATAACGTTAGTTGATTATCTAACACAGAACTGTAAATAGCCTTTGGATCCCAGGCAGTAGGTACCTGAACATGCATATGTCAACAGATCATTGCAGAACTTAGACCTCTTAAAAGGCAAAGTTTAGATTGTCATTCCTTGGTGGCTGCACTTTCTGCTCATGGATGTCTGGAGTTCTACATTAAATCTTCTTGATGCTTTGATGATCTTCCCCTCAATATGCCCATGAGTGCATTAGATATAGTGTGGCCAGGAACTTTGGATCTCATATCTAAATCTTGTCAAGTATTTCCCCAACAATCTTGCCTCTATGGCATTCTCAAAGCACACCCGCTGGGTAGGACACTCTTCGTGGATTGGGGAAATGCATTAAAATTGTCTTAAGCAGAAGAAAAAATGGAATCTGAATTCACCCACTGAAAATTAATGCATTCTGGATGCAAGGTAGAGGACTGGGAACTTCTACTTTGGCAGTGACTTGTAACAAAGGACTGCTTTAACTCCAGGATATACTGAAGGTTTATAAATGTTGATTGAAGCTAGGCCTTTCTTGGAATGTCACGTAAGGGAACTAAGTCATGCAAAGCAATAGATTTAGTGACTCAAGACTATCTTTGGTAGCTCCTGTTAGATAATTTATATGACACTATGACACCCTCTCAGCATATTTCTTGTATTCCCTTATCTTAAATATTTCAAAATACTCCTAAACTATGGGACAGGAAAAACTTGATGGAATAGACACTGTGCTTATAAAACCTGTCCTTGCAATAAAGAAGACTGAATGGAAAACACTGTGGAGCAGAATATTAAGTGATTCGGCTTAAGTGATTTTAATGAATCTGGAGAATTTGCTAAATAAAAAAAAAAAAAAAAAAAAAAGAAACTTGGCAGGGATGAATGCAAAATGTTACATCCACCAAAAAAAAAAAAAATTAAAACCACAGATATAAAATGGGTAACAACTAAAAAGGCAGCAGACTAGCTAATATAGCAAGCCATTTAATTTGAGTCAATATTATTTTGCAGTTGCAAGAGAGACATTTCACACTGAAAGGTAGTTTAGTGTAGAAGATAGAGGAGATTCCACTCTGTTAAGAGTTAGTTAGGTCTTTACTGAAATACTGCCTGGTTTGGAAGTGAGAAGCAGACAAGCTGCAGGGATTCCACCAGAGAAGTGTGAGATTAATTTTAACACTTTAAACTATGAGGTGTGAAGGAAGAACAGATTTTTTTTTTCTCTTTAAAGGTTAGGTCTGGGGAGGGATATGTGATAACTCTTCCAGTGTACTGGGAAGGCTGATTAACTGTTTTTCTTACAAATTAAATCAGTTTGTTGCTTTTTGGGGGGGAGGGTGTGGTTTTGGGGTTTGGTTTTGTTTTTTTTAAAGTAAAAAATGGTTACATTTGATAAGAGAAGAAATTAATTCATGATGGCTTTCAAAGGAGGTAGAAGAATGTCTTTCAACAATTATTTTTTACAGGAATTTAGCAACATCTTTGACAGATATATTTGATGCTGCAAAATAGCTGGAATAGATAATCTCCTGCAGTTAGCTTCTAGACATTTTTCTGTTTGTCTCCTTTTTGCATAAGAACAGTAGATTAACAATCAATTTGTCAGTAATCTTCATGGTAAAACTCATCCCAAGGCAATAGTTTTTATTGATCACAAGTCCCAGTCTAAGCACTGAGGAAGGATTTAAATATTTCATTGGACCTTGTTTAGGAAAGGACTCATTAATCTGCCTGTGTCATTTCATAATTTAACAAAATAAGCAAAAAAAAAATCACAATATATCTTTTGTATAACACATGGGATTTTACTGGCAGTGGAAATCACTGTATTTTGAGGGACCTTAAAAGCAAGATGCTTACACAAAGTAATATATGAACTGCAGTAACTTTCGGGAAAATGGTATGCTTATCAGTATTTTGAAACACAACAAAATTTCAATGTGAGGTATTTCAATGCCATCTGTGTGCCATTTGGATAGTCTTAACCATACAATTATGTGCATATTGTGCAAGAATATCAGCTCACTGAATATGTCAAGTGGCAGTTCGAGAAGCTGAGTATATCCGCATCAGAGATGGACTATCAATTCTGATTGACTGTGATGAGATATACAACAAAATGCAGTTTGCTTGCAAACAGGATGTAGTTTGGATGTAAGCCTGGAAATTCTTTGTCCTTGAGTCCATCATCAAATACATGTCAAATACCTCAACATTTCTTCAAGCAATTTTTCAGGTTATAGCTCAAAGGAAACAACTACCTTGACGATCAGTGCTATCAAATTTTACTGATACAGCAGTTGGATTAATGGAAAGTTATGTGTAAAAAGACTAACAGAAATACAGGACTTTTAAAAGGGTGGTGAAGAAGTAATGTGGGTGGGAAGGATGTCACTGGGTGAGCTTTTGGACAAGAAGATTAAAGAATGAAACACTGGAGAAGGAAACAGCTTTTTACATCAACTGGGAAACCAGTCAATGTAATATTTTTGGGTTTCAGTAAAGCTTTCAATACTGTCTCTCACAGTATCCTCCTGAACAAAATGTCCATCATGCAGCTGGATAAACACATAATGCAATGGGTGAGCAATTGGCTGATGGGTCGGGCTCAAAGGATTATGGTAAATGGGGTTACATCGGGCTGGTGACCAGTCACTAGTGGGGTTCCACAGGAATCCGTCTTAGGGCCAGTGCTCTTTAATATCTTTATAAAGGACTTGGATGCAGGACTTGAAGGATTTCTATCTAAGTTTGCCGATGACACAAAACTGGGAGGAGCTGTTGACACTCTCAAGGGCAGAGAGGCCCTGCAGAGAGATCTAGACAAATTAGAGAGCTGGGCAATCACCAACCGTATGAAGTTTAACAAGGGCAAGTGCTGGATTTTGCACCTGGGACAGGGCAACCCTGGAGGTACATACAGATTGAGGAATGAGGGTTCTGGTGGACAGCAAGTTGAACATGAGCCCACAGTGTGCCCTGGCAGCCAAGAGGGCCAACCGTGTCCTGGGGTGCATCAAGCACTGTATTGCTAGCTGGTCGAGGAAGGTGATTGTCCCGCTCTACTGTGCACTGGTGCAGCCTCATCTTGAGTACTGTGGGCAGTTTTGGGTGCCACAGTATGAAAAGGATACAAAGCTACTAGAGAGTGTCCAGAGGAGAGCCACGAAGATGGTGAAGGGTTTAGAGGGGAAGCTGTATGAGGAGCAGCTGAAGTCACTTGGTGTGTTCAGCCTGGAGAAGAGGAGACTGAGAGGAGACCTCATCGTGGTCTACAGCTTCCTCACCAGGGGAAGAGGAGGGGCAGGCACTGATCTCTTCTCCCTGGTGACTAACGATAGAACTGGAGGGAATGGCAGGAAGATATGCCAGGGAAGGTTTAGGTTGGATATTAGCAAAAGGTTCTTCACCCAGAGAGTGGTGGAGCACTGGAACAAGCTCCCCTGGGAGGTAGTCACGGTGCCAAGCCCGACAACATTCAAGAAGCATTTGGCCAACGCCCTCAGACATATGGTATGATTTTTGGGGTTGTCCTGTGCAGGGACAGGAGTTGGACTCGATGATCCTTGTGGGTCCTTTTGAACTCAGGACATTCTATGATTCTATGAAATAAAAGAATTTTTGTTTTCTAGTCTTGGGAGAGAAATGCAAACACAGCAGACCTCAGTATAGTTCAGTGGCTGAGTAAACACTCAAATGAGATGATTGTCAATTAGTTACTTTGCACTGCATGGAATGGTTTGTTTTAGTGTTGCTACTTTTCTTCAGAGCCCTTGAGTGCCATGATATTCCCAGTCATTGCGGGCCATTACTGCTGCAGCACTCACATCTGTGTTTTACTTAAAGATCCATAGTACAATAGGAGGCAAAGTTCACCATTCTAAAAAATACAGATATCTCAGCTGACTAAGCTGCTTGCACTTAACGAAATATGACTTTACCTCCTTTGCTGATTTTGCTGCTCTTCTTGTTGAGAAAAGCAAGCAACATCTGACTGTTTTAGGCAGCTTCAAATAAACCTTTAGATGACAATCCATCGCACAAATATTCAATAAGGATTTTTTTTGGTCTTTTTGTAACAGTGATTTTTTTTTTTGCTCCACATTTAGGGTCTAGACTTTTATTTTTATTATTCAGCATTCAGAAGTCATAGATGTAGCTTTTAGTTATGCAAATAGCAAACTATATCCTTCTTCAGAATCATAATCCTGAGAACCACAAAGAGAACAAACATCCCAATGGGAAAAGAGAGTAACTTTCTCTGTATTATTTTTTTCCTTAAATATCCTTCATCAGGCTTCTACAAATGACAACAATAACAGGTGTCACAGAACCTTTTTTACTTTTTTTTTTCTGAAGAAAATTCTAGGCAGCAAGAAAACTGTACCTACAGCCTTCATCATGCTCATACTACTGATAGTGGTCTAATCCTTTAAAAAAAAGGTGAGGAGGGGAGAAAAATGATACAGGTATGTTTAGAACATCAGTCTGTTTTGCAACCAGCTGTATCTAAACGTAAATGAGCAATTTCCTTGCAATAAGAATTGTGGGAGAAAACAAGGGGCAAGTGAAGAGGAGAGAAAAAATTTAATAAGAAGTAGCTATATACCTCCATATAAGGATATCTGCAGTGTACAAAGTGTGGGACAGGATATGCCGAATCAAAAACAGAGTTGGAAAATGAGTTATGTTTAGCATCTGTTTTTTCTCCTTCCTACTCATGATTTCGCATTTGGTAGAAAATTCTAGTAGAAGTGTGTCTCTAGTATCTTAGTGTTTTTTCTGCTTGCTGGGGCCAGTCTTTACAGCACTGTTATATTCCATTATTTAATTCCTGCAATTTTAACTGTAACTGTAAATAATGACAGTCTTTCCTATTTGTCTTAACATAAATTGAGAAGCATTTACAAAAATTTAGGCATGTAGCAACAGTAGGATAAATGCATAAAACAATCTTACAATATCTGTTTTTAATTACAATAACTTTCAACATAAAATAGGATTCCACAAAAAACACCACCTGGATGTAAGAAAAAGGAAGTTAGCAATTCAAAATCAAGAAGTGCCCTTATTGGATTTTGACATGTAAAGTACCAAATGACTTCAGATTTACAGTCTGTAAAATAGTTCTCTATTAAAGCACAATGAGAAAAAATAGAAGGGCTAACGTTCAGGTTAATGAATATTATTCTCGCAATCCTATTACAAAGTACAAAGGCTTAAATGCTGGACTGCCTAGACAGTATGGGAAGAAATTGAGGAAACAAAATAAAGAAATGCAACAGGAGAAAAAAACATCCTAAAAGCTAATTCAGTGTTCAGTTTTGGAGGAAATTCTTTGTGTACTGCTTCCAGGAGCCTTTCCTGTCCAAGAATTGATAGCTGCAAAGCTTTATAATAATCAGGTAGAAAGAGTACTGAAAGGCACTCAGAATTTATAGAGTTGGATTGTTTCCTGTGTCCCACACCTGTATTTTTATACATCCTATGGGAATTTGCACAGTGGAGGTTCAGAGTTTTCTGGTAGTCATCTGGACTAGCACGGGTTGGACAGGACCTTCTGTGAACTCATTACCTCCTGCTGAAGTTATTACAGAGCAAGACCTATGTTTAGGACTACCTGATGGGCCCACTACATCCCCAATTTCAGAGGAGTTTTAAGAAGGTTAGTATTAATAACTTCAACATGGAAAAGTTCAGGTTTAAGATCATAGAATCATAGAATCGTTAAGGTTAGAAAAGACCCTTAAGATCATCGAGTCCAACCGTTAACCTAGCACTACCAAGTCCAACACTAAACCATGTCCTCGAGCACCACGTCTACCCATCTTTTAAATACCTCCAGGGATGGAGACTCAACCACTTCCCTGGGCAGCCAGGTCCAATGCTTGACTACCCTTTTGGTGAAGAAGTTTTTTCTAATATCCGACCTAAACTTCCCCTGGCGCAGCTTGAGGCCGTTTCCTTTCGTCCTATCACTTGTTACTTGGGAGAAAAGACCGACCCCCACCTCGCTACAACCTCCTTTCAGGTAGTTGTAGAGAGCAATAAATAAGATAATCCACAGTAAAAATTTAAAGTAGCTTTACTTTTAAGATGATGCATACTTCTATTGATTTTTAGAGGTATAGCTCATGCTTAAGTTGCTGATATGATTTACAAATGCGTGGATGGAACAAGGGCCTGATGAGTGTCAAAATTCAAATTCTGCTGATCCTGTCGTCTCACTTCATGGATGCTACCTTTTATACTGTTCATACCTTCTTCTAAACCTGCTTATCCTTTCCTAAGGCCAAAATTTATGTTATTTGTGCACAATTATATAATTAGGTACTTAAAGAATCCAAGCAATGCTGATGCCTTATAAATGTTGGAATTCAACTGTAAGGCACAAGAAACAGTGTTTTGTTCTCTTACAGAATAGTGTTGGCAACATTTATTTCTGTCATAACTTTAGGGTTTCTACAGGTACTCCTACTTATGTAGATAGTCTATAAAGCTTACTTTCTTTTCTGTTCATTTTAAAATTGTATAGTGTTCCTATTTGTCTTGGCATTTTTAAATATATGACTTATCTTTTTGTTTCATAATATAATGCATGTTTCAACAGTAAGTCAGCATCTTTCATCTGCCATAATGGAATTGATTATGTACTAAGTTTGCTGTGATCAATGACAAGAAAATATTTTACTTTTTCACTGCTCTCATATTTTTCTAAAAGTTAGTATATTCATATTGTTTAAAATGTTTCAGAACCTATTTTAAAGGATTCAAAAGACTCCGTTTTTAAAAATCTTTAATGATCTATTTGGTTTTAAACATGAACATGAGTCTTTTTTCAATGAAGTTATTTGCTGATATGTGAGAAAGCATTTTCTGATTCTGCTGTTGTCAGGAGTAGAGAGGTACTGTCTATTCTTTTTAAGAGTGCCAACAGCATATTTGAAGTTAGTTCATATATCAATTAGCATCCAGAATCTTGGAAAAAAACATTCTCTGGCAAACCCCAGATGCCTCAAGAGAGAGTCATAGTAGGAAGGTAAAGCAGCTAAAGGACAACCTAAAACATTAGGCCAGAAAGGTTTTGGTTAGTTGGTTAAAGTGAGTTTGTATCTACATTAGCACACACGGTAGTGCAATAGGATGAGATCTATAGAGAGAAAAATTTCGTGATGAGGACCTCCCATTCACAATATCTGTATTTTGGAGGGGAGAAGGGAAGCTATACTTTGTACTAGCTCTATTTCAGTTCTGCAGGCTAAATTGTATTTTAGTTCCACAAGTTGCAGCATATTAAGGGCTCCTGGAGTGCACTTTTCAGTGTACTGAAGAGTATAAATTCCAAAATGAGCTCAGATTCTGTGCTCCAAAATCACAGCCAATGTGGCATGTGGGCATGATCAAAAGCAAAACCTTGACTTGAACTAAAATGTGGATTAGGTACATCCAGAAATAAAGCAACCGAGTTTCATACAGAGTTTACTGAAGATTTTCCTGATATCGGGAACTCCATAAACAGAAATTCCAATGGCATTAGGTGTCGTGAGCCTAACATGAATTAAGATCCCTCTTTTATTGGCACCAGTCCCAACTGGACTAATGGAAGGAGAGGCTCCCCTACTGTCTTGCCATCAGGCAGAAGGAGGGGACCCAAGAGAAGGAGGAGGATGGAAGCAGATCCCTGCTCGGTGCAGCAGGCAAGTCCTCTCCCAGCCTACCTCGCCCTCCCAGGTGCCCTTACACAATAGGTATCAGGCTCTGGAACTCAAGGGCCAGGAGGATGAAGATACAGACAGTGATCCATCCAAGGGGTTGACTAGGGAGAACCAGTCAGCCCCACGCATTACGATGCCCACTGGTAAGAAAAAAAGAAGGGTAATTGTCATAGACAACTCCCTTCTGAGGGGAACAGAGGGCCCGATATGCCGACCGGACCCATCCCATAAGGAAGTCTGCTGCCTCCCTGGGGCAAGGATAAGAGACATTACTAGGAAGGTCCCTAGGCTGGTACAATCGTCTGATTATTACCCACTATTGGTTGTTCAGGTTGGCAGTGATGAGGTAGCTGATAGAGGTACAAAGACAATCAAAAAGGATTTTAGAGAACTGGGGCGATTACGTGAAGGATCAGGAGCACAGGTAGTGTTTTCCTCCATCCCGTCAGTAGCTGGGAGGCATACGGAGAGGAGCAGGAGGCCCCATCTCATGAACACGTGGCTCAGAGGCTGGTGCCAGTGGTGGGATTTGGGGTTTTTCAATCATGGGGCAGTTTACATGGCACCAGTCCTGCTGGAGACAGATGGGGTTCACCTGTCGCAAAGGGAGAAAAGGATTCTGGCTCAGGATAGGCTCGCTAGGGCTGAGCCTAGGGGTGGCATGCCTGTGCTGGAGAAGAGATCAATAGCCCAACTGAAGTGCATCTACACCAATGCACGCAGCATGGGCAATAAGCAGGAGGAGCTGGAAGCCATTGCACGGCAAGAAAACTATGATGTGGTCGCCATCACGGAAACATGGTGGGACGACTCGCACAACTGGAGTGTTGCTATGGATGGCTACAAGCTCTTTAGAAAGGATAGGCAAGGAAGGAGAGGTGCTGCGGTAGCCTTGTACATTGGAGAGTGTTTTGACTGTCTAGAGCTCAACGAAGTTAATGATAAGGTCGAGTCCTTATGAGTAAAGGTCAGAGGGAAGGCTAACAAGGCAGATATCCTGGTGGGAGTCTGTTGTAGACCACCCAACCAAGATGAGGAAACAGACAAAGTATTCTACAAGCAGTTGGCTGAAGTCTCACAATCTCTAGCCCTTGTTCTCGTGGGAGACTTGAACTTACCAGATATCTGCTGGACATACAACACAGCAGAGAGGAAGCAGTCTCGGAGGTTCCTGGAGTGTGTGGAAGATAAGATAACTTCCTGACACAGCTGGTAAGCGAGCCAACCAGGGGAGGTGCCCCGCTGGACCTGCTGTTTATGAACAGAGAAGTCCTGGTGGGTGATGCGGTGGTCGGAGGCTGTCTTGGGCTCAGCAACCACGACATGGTAGAGTTTTCAATTCTTGGAGAAGGAAGGAAGGGGGTCAGCAAAACCGCTACCCTGAACTTCAGAAGGGCAGACTTTGGCTTGTTTAGGAGTCTGGTTGACAGAGTCCCTTGGGAGGCAGTCCTGAAGGGCAAAGGAGTCCAGGAAGGCTGGATGTTATTCAAGAGGGAAGTCTTAAAGGCACAGGAGCAGGCCGTCCCCATGTGCCGCAAGTCGAGCAGGCGGGGGAGAAGACCGGCCTGGCTGAACAGAGAGCTTTGGCTGGAACTCAGGAAAAAAAGGAGAGCCTACCACCTTTGGAAGAAGGGGCAGGTGGACTACAAGGATGTTGGGAGGTTATGCAGGGACAAGATTAGAAAGGCAAAGGCCCAGCTAGAACTTAAACTGGCCACCGCTGTTAAAGATAACAAAAAATGTTTTTACAAATATATCGGCAACAAAAGGAGGGCCAGGGAGAATCTCCATCCTTCGTTGGACGCAGAGGGAAACATTGCCACAAAGGATGAGGAGAAGGCTGAGGTACTTAATGCCTTCTTTCCCTCAGTCTTTAATAGTCAGACTGGTCATCCTTGGGGTTTTCAGGCCCCTGAGCTGGGAAATGGAGATAGGGTGCAGAATGAAGTCCCAGTTGTCGAAGAGGTGGCAGTCAGAGACCTGCTCCTCCACCTGGATGCCCACAAGTCCATGGGGCCAGATGGGATCCACCCAAGGATACTGAGGGAGCTGGCAGAGGAGCTTGCCAAGCCACTCTCCATCATTTATCAGCAGTCCTGGTCAACTGTGGAGGTCCCAGCTGACTAGAAGTTAGCAAATGTGACACCCCTCTACAAGAAGGGTCGGAAGAAGGATCCGGGGAGCTACAGGCCTGTCAGCCTGACCTTGGTGCCAGGTAAGGTCATGGAGCAGATCATCCTGAGTGCCATTACATGGCATGTGCAGGACAATCGGGGGATTGTCTCAGACTCAGCCAGCATGGGTTTATGAAAGGGAGGTCCTGCTTCACTAACCTGGTCTCCTTCTATGACAAGGTGACCTGCTTAGTGGATGAGGGGAAGGCTGTGGATGTTGTCTACTTGGACTTTAGTAAGGCCTTTGACACTGTCAGCTGTCTCTCCTGGAGAAGCTGGCTGCTCATGGCTTGGATAAGTGCACTCTGTGCTGGGTTAAAAACTGGCTGTATGGCCGAGCCCAGAGAGTGGTGGTGAATGCAGTCAAATCCAGTTGGTGGCCAGTCACAAGTGGTGTTCCCCAGGATTCAGTGTTGGGGCTGGTCCTGTTCAACATCTTCATTGATGATCTGGATGAGGGGATCGAGTGCACCCTCAGTAAGTTTGCAGATGACACCAAGTTGGGTGGAAGTGTTGATCTGCTGGAGGGTAGGAAGGCCCAACAGAGGGACCTGGACAGGCTGGATCATTGGGCCGGGGCCAACTGTATGAGATCCAACAAGGCTAAGTGCCAGGTCCTGTGCTTGGATCACAACAATCCCCTGCAACGCTACAGGCTTGGGGAGGAGTGGCTGGAGAGCTGCCTGGCGGAAAAGGACCTGGAGGTGTTGGTTGACAGCCGCCTGAACATGAGTGAGCAGTGTGCTCAGGTGGCCAAGAGGGCCAATGGCATCCTGGCTTCTATCAGGAATAGTGCGGCCAGCAGGACCAGGGGGGTGATATTGCCCCTGTACTCGGCACTGGTGAGGCCGCACCTCGAGTACTGTGTTCAGTGTTGGGCCCCTCACTACAAGAAGGACATCGAGGTGCTGGAGCGTGTCCAAAGAAGGGTAACAAAGTTGGTGAAAGGTCTAGAGCACAAGTCTTATGAGGAGCGGCTGAGGGAGCTGGGGTTGTTTAGTCTGGAGAAGAGGAGGCTGAGGGGAGACCTTATTGCTCTCTACAACTACCTGAAAGGAGGTTGTAGTGAGGTGGGGGTCAGTCTCTTCTCCCTAGTAACAAGCGATAGGACGAAAGGAAATGGCCTCAAGCTGCGCCAGGGGAAGTTTAGGTTGGATATTAGGAAAAACTTCTTCACTGAAAGGGTAGTCAGGCATTGGACCAGGCTGCCCAGGGAAGTGGTTGAGTCTCCATCCCTGGAGGTATTTAAAAGACGGGTAGACGTGGTGCTTGAGGACATGGTTTAGTGGTGGACTTGGCAGTGATAGGTTAACGGTTGGACTCGATGATCTTAAGGGTCTTTTCCAACCTTAACGATTCTATGATTCTATGATTCTAATTTACATAGCCCCAGTATATGGTGCCAGAACAGCAAATATAAAAGTGAACACTGGTATCAGTCAGTATAGATTTCATCTCCAGCCCAATGTTATTCATTCCAGTCACATACACCTTACATGAGTAGTGCATAACCTTTTTTATAGGCTGGTTTACAAAATTAAATGTGAGCATAGAGTTCATCATAGTTGTGCTGCACCAATAGGACTAGAAGGCAAGAGCTTGCCTGTCTGTAGATTTAGCACAAAGAGGGCAATATAGTAATATCACACACAACACAGGTCAGAACAGCTGTGTGCTTTATCACCCCTCCCCCCCAAAAAAGGAAGCTATTTCACCCTTCATCTGTTTTGCTGATGTTTCTATCAAAAGTAGGATTTGTGAAGATGTTTTGTTCTGGGACTCCTGATAAGCTATATCAGGAGTTTATGCAATGACAAACAGCACCACATGCCTGACTGCAGTATTTGCTACTCATTCTCTTTCTATCTGTCTACCTACCTATGTATTTATCTATCTATTGATGGATTTATCTCTATTTGCTAGTCTTCAGATAAAAGATTTTTAGTAAATATAGGCAGACTAGGATGGTGGTGTTGTTCACCCCCCAGCCAGCAGCTAAGCACCACACAGCCACTCGCTCACTCTCCTCACAGTGAGATGGAGGAGAGAATCGGAAGAGTCAAAGTGAGAAAACTCGTGCATTGAGATAAAGACAGTTTAATAGGTAATGCAAAAGCCACGCACACCAGCAAAGCAAAGCAAGGAATTGATTCACTACTTCCCATCAGCAGGCAGGTGTTCAGCCATCTCCAGGAAAGCAGGGCTCCATCACGCATAACGGTTACTTGGGAAGACAAACGCCATCATTCTGAACATACCCCCTTTACTTCTTCTTCCCCCAGCTTTATATGCTGAGCATGATGTCATATGGTATGGAATATCCCTTTGGCCAGTTGGGGTCAGCTGTCTCAGCTGTGTCCCCTCCCAGCTTCTTGTGCACCCCCAGCCTACTCACTGGTGGGGTGGGGTGAGAAGCAGAACACAGAGAAGCCTCTGTGTAAGCACTGCTCAGCAATAACTAAAACATGCCTGTATTATCAACACCGTTTTCAACATAGATCCAAAACACAGCCCCATACTAGTTACTATGAAGAAAATTAACTCTATTCCAGCCAAACCCAGAACAGATGGCAGAATCCAGACTGAAAGCAGGCTGAGCTTTCTCTTTTTTCTTTATGTCAGAGACAAATACTTTGCTGCATACTGGAAAGCAGTGCTTTGTTTTCGGAAGTTTTTTCGTGTGGGTTTTTTTCTGATTCAGTCTTTTCACAGAAGGCAAAAATGATCTATATCTAGTGCTCTGGACATGGATAGTGCACGCTTTTCCTGTAGCATCTTCATCTTATGGACACAACAGGTGTGCTCCTGAAGTCCAACTAGTCAATTTAAACAATGTTGAAGCTTCTTGCTGGCATCTTTTACCAAGTGACAATTTTGTGTTATCCTCCTTACTTTTCATCTTCCTATTCAGTGTCAGCAGTGTCCTATCTTTCCATCTTCTGAGTTTTTCATTTGTCCGCTGACAATTTGCCAAGTAATGATGTTCTTCCGAAGAACAATCTTTGCGCCCTCATAGAGGATTTTTACCTACTCTTACAAATGTTTACTTTGAAGTGGAGAAGCTGTGATCTGAAATATCACTGATGTAGCTGCAGGCTGAAATGGTGCTGAAAAGTTCAAAACAGATTTATAATGAGATCTACAGAAGTAAATGATGATGAGTTTTAGCACTTCGGTTAATAAGATTGCATGTCAAGATAAATATACTGTACTCTTAAACATCATGAAAATTATTGGCTAAAAGGAAATAAAGAAGAAAAATTGGATTGGACAACAATTATCAATAGTGCGTTAATGCAACCTAAGTCTGAATAAACTGCTCTTAGGGAAAAGAAACCAAAGGCTGACATGCTGTGTCCATTTCTAACAATCGATATAGCGACTAATCATGTGAAGCACAGAATGGTGTCCACAGCTAGAATCTTTATTTGCTTTTATGCAGATCAAAATGTGAAGCTTCCTTAAATGTAAACAGAACCATATTTGAAAACATACGTACTTTAGTAAAATATATTTTGAAGCTGAGAATTTAGTAGTGTGTTATCATTTGTGTGTATTTGATATTCAAGTGGGCTCTTGTTTTACAAAATTATTTTAATCTGCAGATTGTTCTTGATATAATTTAAAAGCAAATGACAGAGATGTTCCTATATACGGCATAATCTTGGCTGGTAGTTTTCTTGATATAATATTTTCTTACAGGAAGATTTTTATATATTTCTGGTGTAGAAAATGTTTTTATATTTTTCTCATTTAAGAATCCCAAAACTATTTGGAGATGGAGGAAACATTTAAAAACTCAGAGGAATAACATCTTGAAATATACTAATATTTTGTTTTCAGTACCTGTTGGAAGGAGACAAAGATTGATTTAGGGACCACTGAAGCAAACTGGTTATACACAAGACAATAGATGGAATGGAACTGGCTGGCATGCTGTTGAAGGAGATGACTGCTGTTGAAGGAGACGACTGATGGCATTGCAAGGCTGTTCTCTATTAACTTTGAAAGGTCATGGGGATCTGCAATGTCACTGATGACAGTAAAAGGCATAAATGTCACACCCATCTTGAAGAAGGGAAAGAAGGGATATCTAGGGAACTACAGGCTTTATCAGCTTCATTTCCATTCACAGGATGTCTGGCCCTAAGGGGAGAGAATGGACGTTGCTTACTTTGAGTTTAGCCAGACAGCTAATAGCATTCCAGTAGCCAAACTGGAGATGTGGCTTGGATACGTGGACTATATGGGTGTGGAAAATTGACTACACTACTGGGCTTAGGTACTGATCAACAATTTGATGTCTAACAGGTGGTTAGATGTTCATTAGAGATATTAAACAGATCAATAAAAACTTGAGGGTAGAGGAAGAAGGCAGGGGAAAGAGGTTTTTTCTCCCAAGGTGACCGTTGCTCAGAGATTGGTCTGCTTGTGGGAGGTTACGAGTGATTGCTTTTGCATCACTTGTTTTTATTGTTGTTTGTTTGTCTGGTTAGCATTTTTTGTTTGTTTTGGGAGGTTCCAAAGTAATGGAATGGTTTTCATACTGATAGAGTAAGCTAAGACTCTGCAATGTGGAACAGATGTGACTTACTGAAGATCATGGCTGTCTACAAAACAGGACTGTCATGGAGAGAGAGGCTACACAGCAACCGTTCACTATGGCTTTCAGAACAAGAAGTAGGTGTCAGCATATTAATATACAAAACTAGCAAAATGAAGTGGTTTATCACTAAGTAGGTGACAGCCATACAGAACTTCTTGCCAAAGTGTGCTGAGGTTGCAAAATGTTTACCTGGGTTCAAGTAAGGTCCATCAGGTGTTAATAGACAAACAGCATCAAACTTAAAATCTGAGCTGGGAATCATTGGAAGCTGTATTGCGAAAGAGGTACACTATATATAAAAGGAAGAAGCATATTTATGAAATATATAAAGAACAGATTTTTAATCTTCCTTATGACTGCTATTAGAGAGCCCTGAACTCCTGAAAGCTTTATTGTTGAGTTGTCTTAAAAACTGTGAGAATATTTGCACCCATTTCCATGAAGACTTGAATATAAACTGTTTATTTAAACCACTGCAGAAGTTAGGCTCGATGCTCTAGTTCAGGCCTGAAGTAGCACTATTCTAATTTGATTAAAGCTGACACAAACAGATTTAAGTCACCTTGAAGGAAGAGCTTAGGAGTTATAACTGATAACTAAATTCCTATAAGAAATATATTTGTTATATCTATTTAGCTAGTTGAATTTTTAGATATAGATATGTAACTTAAGCTCAAAGTAGACAGGGTGTTAAGAAAGATGTACTTTCAGAGGCTTAGTTAATCAGCTATTGCCTGAATAATTGGAAGGGAACAAAGGCAAACAGAGTGCTCCAGAGGTTAGTGTTGCTGTAGAAGGTGGGAACCTAAATAATGACATGTAAAATAAAGGCAAAATGAATTCCAACTAATTCTAACTCAAATTCTAGTAGACAACAATAGGTCACAAAAGGGAGCGCTCATTAAATTTCAGCAAGCTTTGCTCTTAATTAGTTTAAATTTAAAAAAAAGAAATGTACCTTAGTGTATTTATAAAACTAGCCATTTGATACATAAAGTGCAAACTATAAATACCATGGAAAACAGAGATGTGATAAAGTTTTCTGATGACTTCATTTACTCAGAAAATCCCACATCATCAGAAGGAACATGTAGAAAAGTAGTAAAAGCCAATTTTAAACTTAACAGAAGCAGTAGAAGTGACAAATGATAGCCAGCAGGACTCTATGCTGTTGCAGCTTGCTGAACCAGATGTCCAAGAGATTTCCAAAACACTGAGAATAGAAACATAATTTCTTACCTGAAAGTTACCATGGATCATCTAGATAGCTATTTTACATTCCAAAAACACAACAGTATTTGAGAAGATCTACTTTTTTGTAGGCAAAACAGTTGGAGTCAAACTCTATATACTGTTTCAAAAAAACTCAGCTGTAGCACACTCAAAAATGCTACAGTGTTATGGCACTTTTGCAAAATGAGTGTGCTGGTTTTGGCTGGGATAAAGTTAATTTTCCTCATAGTAGCTAGTGTGGGGCTATGTTTTGGATTTGTGCTGGAAACAGTGTTGGTAATACAGACATATTTTTGTTGTTGCTGAGCAGTGCTTACACAGAGGCAAGGCCTTTTCTGCTTCTCACCCCACCCCACCAGCGAGCAGGCTGGGGGTGCACAAGAAGCTGGGAGGGGGGACAGCTGGGAGAGCTGACCCCAATTGGCCAAAGGGCTATTCCATACCATATGACGTCATGCTCAGCAATATAAAGCTGGGGGAAGAAGAAGGAAGCGGGGGGACGTTTGGCGTGATGGCGTTTGTCTTCCCAAGTAACCGTTATGCGTGATGGAGCCCTGCTTTCCTGAAGATGGCTGAACACCTGCCTGCTGATGGGAAGCAGTGAATCAATTCCTTGTTTTGCTTTGCTGGCATGTGTGGCTTTTGCTTTACCTATTAAACTGTCTTTATCTCAACCCATGAATTTTCTCACTTTTACTCTTCTGATTCTCTCCCCCATCCTGCTGGGGGGAGTGAGTGAGCAGCTGTGTGGTGCTTAGTTGCTGGCTGGGGTTAAACCACAACAATGAGCTTGTCAAAACTTACCCTGTTGACAATTGTAGGAACAGCAGTCTCGGGCAATATTGACATAGACCAAGCTTCACTTTTGATAAACTGCTAGTCACTGTTGTAGCAAGAAAGCATTGCTTGGTGCCGTGCATAAAACATAAATAAAACTATTTCAGTAGCACCACAGTGAATTCTATCAAGCACAAAGGTGGCAAAGTTAGTGAACATTGTGGTAGTTTTAGGGGCTGACTGAACAAGAGATCACGTTGTTGATGAAGTCCACCCAGATCATTGTTTCTGGGAGTTTACTTCATAGGAAACAGAGTATATGGCTGGATACAAGTCTGCCTTCTCTAAAACAAACAAAGAAAACTCTCTTACATGAAGACATCAAAAATGCTGCTATGCAAAGTAAAGATAAGACCATATATGATGAGGAGGAATTAAAAAAATTAATTAAAAGTATCAGTAATTTTCAGCGAGAGTTAGATTCTTAAATCTCTCTGGACTTCATTTACCATACTCTTTCAAAGATGTCAACAAAGAACTTTCATAGACTGTAATGTCTGAAATTTCATAGAATGTAATGTCCATTACAGAGGTCGTCGCCTATAATATAAAAATGGTTTCCTACATAGGAAATAAGTCAAATAGTTTGTTGCTATTATTCATATCTGCATGATGGTAAAAGTTGAGATGTTAATAGAGGACTGCTGCTTCATTATTCCAGGCTTTACATATCTGATTGCTACAGTCTAGGGTCAAGCTTTTCTTCTACTACTTTTCTAAATTTCTAAAATTTTTTTAATTATTTAGTGTCTGAGACACTATACTGCTGTCATTAATAGATCATGTTCATCGGCCACATCTAGGTCAAAAAGAAAAGATGGAGTTCAGAAACAGAAAAAATTTTTTTATTCTCAAAATAATCAAGGTACTGCACTGTGAAATATGGCAAGTAATCTCAGTCTCAGGATGTTATTCCCTTCCTTCAGCTGGGTCTAAACTGGCCTTTTCCCCCCTCATGCTGAAAAACAGGCCAGAAAATCCATCCTACCTTATGCTGCTTCTATTGCCTTTAAATGAAACACAATGTTCACTTTCTGGTCTCCTTGCCAGCCAAGTTTGCCTGTTGTGCTCCATTGCCCACTCTTGACTTTTTCCATAATCTTTGGTTCAGGCATTCATAAAGCCTTTTTCATGCTATATGTGGTGCTCTCACTTTCTATCTATCTGATAAACTAACTTACAAAATGAGTCACAAGATCCAGACACAAAAGTCGTATCCATTTTACACAAGAATATGAATGCAGGTATCTCTTTGTTCACTACTGCTCAAAAAAGATGTGGCAGTATTCAGAATGGAATTCTGTTTGTTCGAGTCCCAATTTTATTCTTTTACCACAGTCTTGTTTTTTTCTAGAAGATTGATATTCAGTCCTCGTTAAAAGCTGATGTTCAGCTTCTTATCCATATGTTTTGAGGGACAGAAAGGGAAATGAGGAAATGAACTACCTATAGTTGAACCTACAGGGTTTTGTCACAATTTTTTAATTCCTTACATACTGAGTGTAAATAGAATTATCCCATTTATAATGATGTGTCCAAAGCCAGGAAAGAAAACAAAGCAATGATAAAAACGAGCAATCTGGCCAGGGCTTGGCCAAGGGGATAAAGATAGGAGCAGATAATAATAAAGAAATGACAACAGTGCTTGTACAGCTTGAAGGTCAAGGAAAAAATAGGAGAGCAGCTAAGCCTATGACTAATGCTGTTATAAGAGAATATAGGGCAGGAAGAGTCAAGAACAGTAATAGTTGTGTTGCAGAAGTGTGCATATAAAAAGAAATCCATCACTTAGGTTGTATTATTTCTTGTGTTTTGTAATTTCCTTTTGTGTCAGACAATCTAGAAAAAGCTGAGCTTAATTAAGCTACATAGTTTTATGTCATGATTTTCTTAACTCATTTAAATATTTTAATTAAATAACTTAATTAGTGTTTTAATTATTTAGCTGTATTTTGAATTTTTTTTATTCTTTAAATATCCCATCACACCTTCTAAAAAATACTTTTTGAGTTAATAAATAAAAACAAATAAAAGCATCTATTGCATTAGGGCAAATCTTGTATTGTTCCTGTGTTGGATATAAAGCATAGGATGGAAAATATCAGTTGATATTTCTATTTAAAATTATTGGTAAAGTATTCCTCTGCATCATCATATATTTATGATTCTAACATATACTTACGATTCTACTTTTAAATTATTCCATTTTGAAATGTTCTACTTCAGGAACATTTTAAAGGTAGTAAATGGCGATTTAATTTCAATTACTTGTTTAGATATATGTTAAATAAAGTTTAAGCAAGTCTTAAAATTTGAAGAGAAAGGAGAAGTCAGTGACCTCTTGGCCATCAATAGTATTTTGAGTACTGCCTTTCAGCACTGCTCTGACTTTTGGTTAAGCTCTACACTGGGTGAAGAACAGGGTTCCAAGCAACAAACAAGTAGTAGGAACATGAGCGAAGGGAGGCTTGCAAGACAGTACATCAAAGAATGAAACACCAGAAGAATTAAAAGGGAAGAGAAAGTGATCACCCTAGCAGAATTAACAGGATGAACAAAAAAGGACACATTTATAAAATTTATCATGTCATACTGAAGAGACATAGTAGCGGGACTAGCAATGTAAGTTTATAATGTTATTTGACCTAAGATTGCACCCATGCATCTGCTTTTATTATGCTTTTTCTTACTATGAAACACTGTTGCTTCCTCTTTTGGTTGTATAACGAAATGTAGTAGATACTATTGTTACAGAAAAAATTGCCTATTATCTAGTAGTTGGCAAGCTCATTAATGTTCGTGCTGAGCAGGGAAGAAAATTTTACTTCCGTATTCTCACTTCTCAGACTTCAGGTATTTGAGAGAAAGTGCCATTCTAACAGAAACATAAACAACGGAATGCCCCAATTAGAACAATAAATAAGTATATTTTTGCCTGTATATTTTCCCTTTGAGTTTAATGACTTGATACAAAATACAGACATTGTTATGTATACATGTAGACATTGTTATGTCTACATATGTAAGGCACTGAGCAAACCAAGGTTGAGAAAGACCACATTTGATTATTAGTGTTTTACAACATGGATTTTTTTTTAAGAAACTGCTTATCATTCTTTCCACTGTACTGAAGGGGCTCTTAGGTCCTGATTCATTACATTCAATTTTAGGGCTTTGATGTAGCTAACCCAAATTAAGAGCCTACTTCTTGTATAATTAATGGAAAGAGGCTGGAATATATATAAACAACGAGACCCATTTAAGATCTCTATTAACTGTTAGAGGTATTTATCTATTTCCAATAAAGAGGGTGAGAGAGCTGATGGTGTCTTTTCTTCCTAATTTAGATGCCTTGGATAATTGTCTAGGCAGAATGACTGAGTCACTCCTTTACTTTCAAGACAAGCAAAAAGATAGACTTGAACTAAAGGCATCCACCTCTTAGTGGATATGCTCACTGCATAGCTACCACATCAAGCAGAAATGCAATTATTTAAATCCATGGACAAATATTATTTAAGATCATGAACAAATTTTCTAATACTTTTGCTGGCTGAGGTTTGATACTTGTTTGAAGTGTCTCTAAAACTCTGTTTGGAGGGGCAATATACATACATTTTTTAAATGAATATAGGCTCCTGCTCTTCGCACCTCCAGGTAACCTAGTTAAAAAAGTTAAACTGTCTTAATATTAAAAGCTATGGAAATTAGATATTTAGTACGTGTGAAATTAGTGATAAGTCTGTAGTCTATGGGTCTGTGCTAAGCAAGATCTTATTCTGTGCATTCTTAGAGGGCTTGAATTCTCACCACCAGTAAGGACAACTATACAGCTCTGATAAGGAAAAGATATTTTAAATATGGATCAAGCTTAATTTATAAGCATTTTCATGTATGCTATAAATAGCCAAAATAATTGAAGTGACATTTGTATAAATAAGAATAAGGATGATGAGTTAGAAGAAAGTATTTATGGAATAATATGCAGCTGAGAGCAGTGAGATCTCAATATATAGTCTGTAGATGGTTATTGCATATCATTCAAGAATAAGGTTATCCAGATTTTTTTTTTTTTTTCCCTGGGAAACATTAAAATGCTGGTTTTAGCTATACATTAGAATGAAAACTTTCCTGTCTTTAAGGAACTCCCTAATCCATGCCTCTGCTTTTTTTTTTACCAAAAATCCCATGTTCAGAACAGCCAGTAGTTTCAAAGTTAGGTCTCATCTGGGATGCGAGGAAGCACAGATTCAAATCCTTAT
Source organism: Platalea leucorodia (assembly GCF_965183815.1). NCBI lineage: Eukaryota > Metazoa > Chordata > Aves > Pelecaniformes > Threskiornithidae > Platalea > Platalea leucorodia. The sequence goes on along the minus strand of NC_138828.1, from coordinate 48,276,753 downwards.
TTTTGTGTATAAGCTCTCTTGTTGACTCACTTTGCCTTGTATAAATATCAGTTGGGTCAGAGGAAGTAAGTTTATAACTAACAATGTTACCACAGTTTCTTTCTGCTATTTAAATCTTTTAGCACTTTAAAAGAACAATTAGAATAGGATATACAGTGATTCTTCCTGACAAATGTCCTTGCTTTATAGATAAAATACGTTATAATAAAATAAGGGAAGCAAAGAAGGAAGGTATGCGTGATAAAGACCTCTTTAATTTAAGAACTCTGTACTTTCAAGTCTTCTAGTTTGCAGGAACTCTCAATCTGACAAAACACCTTATATTTGTGCATATATATATACATCCATACATACACAGTTATGCACACATGTGCATACACATGTGCACACCCACACAAGCATACAGATACACGCATGCTGAAATGGTCTTGTGACCTTTCTGGAGTTCTACACTGGCAAAGAGGCATTAGGCATCTGCTTAATGTTAGTTTATTTTCTGCCATAAGCTTTAGTGAGAAAGGTGGAATAAAATAAGCAGACTATTATAGCTTTCAGTCAGGAGTTTTAATTGGCATTAATTAAATTGGCTTCCAAAGGGCACATTATGTAGGGGACTTCCCCATTTAAATAATTAGTCTATGTTTATCAAACACATTAGTTCTGGTAGAAAGCCAAATTCAAAAAGAGGAGATACAGACCAGGTAAGTGTTAAACTTAAGTGCCTCCTAATTGTTTTGCACTAATTATTGGAAGCTTTTATTATGCAACTGTTAATAGTATTGCAGCTTTCCTCAGTAAGAAGCACTACCAACATGCTGCTGGACTGAATATGTCTTTTACATTAACAAATTTCCTAATGAAACATGAAAAATATGTACGAGTGTCCAGAAATTGTCTGGAGTCAATAAGTCTTCGTCTTCCTATGCAAGTCTGAAGTAAATGAATTCTCATTTAGTAAAGCCAGGAAGTAATTTTATTAAAGCCTTGTTTTGTTTAGCACAGAAACAATAAACTTTTGTGTATATTTTTATTTCACTAGTTAGTAAAACCTTATGTGGAAACTGTAAACTGTTGAGGCTCTGAGTATTATGCTTCACAAATTATGTTTCCATAATAACAGAACTCCCCTCTTTTCCAGCTTGAGGCTCAAAAAAATAAAAAAGCCTCTTGCATTTTTTTTATTTTCCAAATTTCACTTCCTACTCAAAAAGTTTAGAGAATACAAAATATATCCAACTGCTTTTTGTTACTAAGAACATCATTACTTCTACCTTGGTGTCAGCTGTCGCAAAATCTGCATTCAAACAGTGTGTAAATGCACTGAAAAGATATGCCTTAAATGATTTCTTTCCCAGCTATCTATCCAGGATTCCTGCATAAAGAGCACTTTTACTTTTAGGATTAAGAAGTCAGAACTGGAATTGTTAGATGCATGGAGATCTTTCTTTCTCACGTGTAGATAACCAGTGAAAATATTTAATCAATGTTATCTGAGTGTTAAAATGTGGTAGGCTTTGGTGAATCATTTAGCCTAGGCATATTTTATTTCAGGAATCTGGGGAACACAATTCTTTTGGGAGACAAGAAGAAAAAGGCTTTCTTTAAATTGTTTCTTTAAATTAACTGTGTGCTCTAATGTTTCAGAAGTGATTAGACATTTAAAAAATGGTAGAGCCCTCTCTTGCTGAATGAGATGAAACCATCGCCACCTATTAAAACAAGGCTATGTCTCACCCAAGAGCTTGGTACAAAGAACAGAATGCAATATAGCAAGATAATCTCTATTAAGATTGAACAGAACAGTGATAAATCAAATTCAATACTTTCTGAGCATAATTTGAATGAGTGATACCTAAGTTAGAGGAGGATTCAGTGATTTTCCGTATTTAATCCAAGAGAGGAAAACGTGGCAGCCTAATGACTTGTCAGCATCTAGAGGGACTCACTTTCATGAGTGCAATAAAGGATGTTCGACATTCAAGAATTTAAATCGTGCTTAAGTCAACACAGGATGATTATGCTATTTTTCCTTTCTAGCAAAACTCCTCATAGCATCTAGTAGACATGTTTTAATCTGCTTAGCTTGTATTTACATTGATTTTTTTTTCTTTATATCCTTTCTCCAATAAGTCTTGATTTAAGACAATAGGGATTGGTAATTTCAGTGAGGAAAATCGCTGTATGATACTGCACAAGAGCAGGAAGGCTGCCAAAACATGAGCTTCCTTAAAGTTACATTATTCTACTTCTGAAGTGTCTAGCTTTCAGCGCAAAGAACCTGGGCTGTAATCCTTCTCCACCAGTTCCATTGCCCTTCCTACTGAGACACTTTTCTCTAGGCATGCACTTTTGTCCACTGCACACAGAGGCCCTGTGCAAGGAGAGTATACACAGCTTTAAAACACACAGCAGTTGTGTTTGTGGCTAATACATACGGTGGATAGGTATGGTACCAGGTTAAGCATTAATGTATTTATCAGCTCTGAGACTCCTGAATAACCTCTGCTGGCCAGTAAGTGGTCAGTCAGGTGTGGAGTGTCACCTCCCATAATCCTGGAAATGTCTGACGTTTGATCTTGCTGATTTGTTGTGTTCGAGTTGCCTTCTTTTTTCTGTAAGGTGTTATATTTTCCATGTCTGTGTTTTTTCATGATTCCCTGAGCTGCCAACTATTGTCATTGCAACAATTTCTCTTATGCCTGTGCTATTACTTATTTCACGTGGCTCCCATTCATGTACTCCCAAAGCTTAACAACAACCTTCTCAGTAAGGCTGAGCCAAGGTCATGCAGCTGTGCTGCACCAAAGTAGCCCTGGGGTCAGAGAGCTCAACTCAGGGGCTGTGGGTTACACTCTGTCTGTAGTGTAAGTTATCTAACTGCTTGCATTATAAAAACATTTTATGTAGCTTATAAATTAGCAGTCATAAATTAAAACTTCTGTAAATATTTCATTCTGTAGTCTTTGTCAGATAGGATAAAGAATTTTATTTACAGGATATAGTACTGATTTATTATTCTGTCTCTGAGAAAGAGGTAGAGGGAAACCCTTATGATGTCTGGAATATGTGTGTATGTATGTATTTCTACAAATCTTTCTTTGAAAGCATGCAGCTTCAGATGTTGGAGGAGGGATTCAGATACTTTCCAGTGTTTTCTCCTGACACCCACAGCAACAGAAAATGACATGTTAGTAGCACAGCTTAAATGTAAGCATGTTTTATAATTTTGGGTGTTAGAGTACAGTACAATTGCTGTATTTCCTGAGCATTTTGAGCTTTGTTGCAGGGAGTGGGAAGGCACAATGAGCATGTTGCAGTTCTTAACAATACTTGCTTTTCCTAATGTTGATTACTAGACCTGTTGGCAAATCTCTCTCATAAGAGGAGGGGAAAAGTCTTAATAAAGACTAGGGAGGGAACCAACTGTTTTATACCCTTGAGGTCAGTGGATAGGTGCAAAAAGCAGATGCCTAAAAGAAAATACAGAGAGAACAGAAGAGAAGACAACTAGGTTTTGGAATAATGGGAACAGAGAGCGATTTGGGCAAGGGCAGTAGCATGTGCTGGAGGGTGAAAAGTAAAATGGAGGGAGAGATCAGCTTTAGAGAGAGTGTGAAAGGCAGCAGTAGAACAGCAAGAGTAAGAGTTTGTGCAATGGGAACATGCTACTTTCCAGAACCAGAAAAGCTGTCAGTATTTATATCACTTCAAAACATTGGACCTAAACCATTGTCTTGAGACACTTTTTTCTCTGTGGTTAAAAGACCGTTCTATGACATAATTCTTCAGGAGGATTTAGCATGTGTCCGGCAGTGATTACATATGCTTGTTTGTTTTCAGTGAGCACCAAACTTCCAGCCAAAGTTTTTGTTTTAAGCTGAAAATAAACCAGAGTCTCTGTGACATTGGTGTGACTCTGGCATTTGTATCCATTCTGTCATAACAGTCTGCACAGATTTCGATTTCAGCCCTTGGCAAAAGAATCTGTGTGCCCAGTTCTCACTGATTTGAATGCACGTCAGGCATTTAGGGATGTTTCATGGGCTGAGAAAGTTGCAAAATAACTCCACAAATTATTTTGAAAAATGAGAATGCCAGATTTGTTTCTTTCCTTTTTGAATAGCCTTTTCCTTCTGTTTCTGTGATGAACTTAATATTGTTTTTAGGCAGTTGGCAATGAGAACTGTGGGTTGGTACTTATTAACTCATTCTAGTTATATAACGTAAAACTAGCATGCAACAAAGAAATATCTTTGTGAAGGAGGAGGAAGGATGTCTGCATTAAGTGGGAAGGATGCACCTCCTTTAGTCTTCAGAGAACACTTTTCAAGTAGATTTCCTGATTTTTCTCACTTTCTGTGCTTTGATTTATACTATGGCATGGTCTTGAAACATATGAACTGGATTTGTCTTGGATGAAACTTAATTGGATTGTGCTCCAGAGGTGCATTGCACACTGGTTGCAAATGGGCAGGCAGTCAATGACTATAACCAGTTTAAAACGAATGAAGCCCAGCAACAACCAAACAAAATCCTGAAATGTTTACAGTGTTTGTCTCAACAGAGCCACTGTCATTGGTCTGCACAGCTTGATGTATATAGTCTCACACTTCTATCACATACCAATGAACTGTGTCTCAGTCAAAACACTTTTTTCAATTCATCCCAAGCCTCTAAAGAACCAGTTGTCTTGGGTAGCTGAAATTGTTATCTAGATTAAGAAAACAGCAGGAATGAAATCCTGTATCTGTCTTTTGTGTTTGTCTTCAAGAAGACTGACTGAATTTCCTTTCGTCACAGATCATGAGCTGAACCACACTGGCTGTGGTGCAAGAAGCAACACTAATCAATAATGTAGTGCCTTGTAGTGGCAGGGTCACGAGTCCTGGCTTAAGCCCAAGAGAGCAAACCATGAACTCAGTACTGGTAGCCCATGACCATAAACATGCATGAGATTTTGTGATGCTGTTAGTTCAGATATGTTCTCATCAGACCTCTCTATAAAATTCCAACTCTAATTTAGGGCTGTCTGTTCATTTGTCAGACACCTACGTTCACTTGTTCATAAATACTTCAAAGAAAGATTAATTCTGTTAACAATATTCACACTGCACTTCCTGACTGCTGTAATCATTCAATAACTTCTTTCTGAGCATCTAATGAAAAGATTAGGACACCTTCCCCTCTATCTCTTTAAGTCACAGATTGCACTCTTTTTTTTTTGTACTGTAGATTTTAATAAATCATTTTGAGTAAAAGGCCTTGTAAAACTAATAAAATAAAAATCCTATGTTGATATTGTTTCTATAATGAAACTGTATACAAAGAAAAGCAGCACATTTCACCAGAATATCTTTAAACCATTCTCTTAATAAAAAGAAGAACCTCGATTTATAATCTTTGCATTCAGCAGCAGTTTTCATTATTCATTTAAGAGGCCAGCATTAGATTTATGAACGTCTCCAAAAAGAGTGACAATAACCTTTCTATGTTTACTCTTCTCAGATTCTGCCCAGCTCAAGTAAAAAAAATTTATTATGACAAAAAAATATTAAAATAAGACTTTTGAAATTTTTCACAAAATTGCAGAGTAAATGAAGTAGAAGAGGAATTAAGGGCTGGCATTTTTCCATGAAACAGAAATAATACCAGTGTCTAAAATTTAGGGTGAAAAGTGGAGTACTATCCTATGAATCATATTTATATTGATCTATTTTTTATTTCATGTGGTGGGATCTTGTACAAGAGCAAAAATAAGATTAACGTATGATAAGATGTATATGTATAAAATAGAAATTTACAACCACCTGACACCTTTTGAATCCTTTGTCTGTAAGTAGTAATATAAGAATGTTTTTGTGGGTGGCTGTGGAGCTGGGTTTCAGCTCTGTGACTTCATCTCATTTATGAATGAATATATTTATTAATCCAATTATAGATCATGGAGACCTGCAGCTCAGCAACTCAAAAAAAATTTATTTGCTCCTTGCAGATATGTAGGTACAAGATAAATACATAATGTTGATATGGATCTATAGAGGATTATGCAGAATTATTGCTCTGTTATGTAAGTTGATAGTAGTAGATTTTTCATATTCTGAATATCACAAGTTTCTTTTTCCCTCCAATTTTTTTCCTGTGGTTCAAGTCCCACTAGAATCTGTTTGTACTTTGCCCAAAGCTTCCCCCTGTCCATGACTGCCTGTTGTTTATTCCTCATTTTTTTGTTGATGGGACATGGGGTAGGGAAATGTTTTTGTGTTGAATTACACAAAATGCAGAAATTGACATGTAAGAAGATTATTCTAGTTAATGCAGGAAGTTTTTATCTTGGTAATTTCAATCCTTTGTGATAAGTATTCATTATTTTAAAAGAACCATTTCTTGACATCGCTGGATACTGCCCATGGCTATTACATGTTCTGACCTTGGGAAATCAGCTGTGCCCACTAAACAGGTTACTACAGTCCTATTAAATGCCTGTTCCTCTGAAAGTTGAAATACCACTCCACCTTGAAATTCTGATTTAAAATAAATAAATAAACAAACAAACAAACCATACTGTAAGTCAACATTGAAAATTTTTAAAAGCTATTTGTTAGTTTTACAAAATCCAAAGAGGATTAAGAATCCTGATGACACATGAATTCCCTGTTTTCTCAAAAGTTTTGGTTCAGACATTAAGTTGCTGTTCCCCTAGAATACCAAATTGTAAATGACTCTCTCAGTATTATCAGACTGACATCCTTTTGGTTTGTTGCAGTTAGACATTCTTTGATCATGAAGGCTCTTATTGCATTATTAAACAAAAGTACTTGGAGCCCTGAGGTAGGGAGATGAGAAATTCAACTCAAAGCAGTTTCCATAACCTCTTACTTGATGAAGTTATTTCTGAACAAGTTGTTAAAGCCCATTAAGTGGAAACATTTGGGCATCACATACTTGTGTGATGTCTGACTTGGGTAATCATGTCTTCAGGCCTCAAAGGCTTAGCTCAGTGCAAGCCTGGTGTGCCACTGATGAACAAGTCTAAGGCAGAAATGCAGAAAAAGGAATTTTGACTCCTCTGCCTGCCATGTCCTGTGTTCCCAGACTTCTTATTGTGTGTAAGCCAGGAACAAGCTGCCTCTCAAATACTCCCTGTGGCCAAGAGGTCTCAATCAGCACTTTGGGATGAATGCACCTGTCAACTTGATACTCACAGCCATCTTATCAAAAACAGTCATGCACGGATAAATCAAATGCAGAATGATGGCAATATTTTGAATTCACAATAAGAAGTTATAGGCTTTCATTGAAGTAAAAGATAATTAATTGTAACATATTTCATGTCTATTTGACTTCAATATTAATTAGGGAAATACAGACATCAAAGTTCACAGAATGTGTAGGTATGTGTGTGTATTAGATATTGGCTAAAATGTATCTGTTAAAATGAAAAAACTGGCAGCATAGTCTTAAATAGTGCAATAGTGCGTAATAGTGCAAATAATGCATAGTCTTAGTATATGCAATTTGTAAAGATGTTGGTATCATTATGAGAGGACAATATATTTTCATGAAATTGAACAAACCTCATACTCTTGATTTTTTTTACAACAGACACCTTGGCACTGACAAACATGTAGGCTTAAGAGGGAATTGAAAACACCCAGGCTGAGATGTCAGGAAATAATTGCTTCATAGAACTAATTTTTATCTCTCAGAGGTCACAGCTTTTCTTAAAAAGAGAACTATCTACGCTTGTTACAGTGGGCTTCATCTTTAAAGTTTTGCTTTATACACAAATGGAGGTGTTCTGTAGGTTGTATCTTCCACCTATGAGAGAGTATCAAAAAAGTGAGGAAAAAAATAAAGGTATTGTATTTGTCCTAAAGAATTCACAGGCAAAATCTCCAAATATATCAGAAAGTACCAAGTTTTGGTATTTTGTTTCTGTTTTTTCTTTTTTTTTATTTTGTTTTGGTTTTTTTGTGGTTTTTTTTTTATTGCTGTTTTTTCTATGTATAGAATGTGATTCTTGCCTCTTTATGGAAAGAGATGATTATTTGAGTTAGATGACATTTGGTCGTAATAGATATAGTCATTTTATCGAGGGAATGAATGACCATGTAGATGCATCAGTCTAACCTCTAGACAACCAATTCAACCTGTCCTGCTATAAGCCTACATTTTGTTTATGAAATTTAGTGCACATTGCCTGAAATTCCAGTCTGCTTTCACACTTTTTTACGTGAGCAACTGCTTTAAACTTGGCATATATCAAGGATAGTAATTGTCATATCAGAATATTACTGTAGCCAGTTAAGTTTTGAGAACTTTTGCTAATGAAAAATGCAGCTGAAACTGTGGTTTAAAAGTGACTGGGTAATATCATCTGAGTAGTTTGATGGCAATCTTTAAATGAATATTGTACATGGACCTGAACATTCCCAAATCAGCAAACTTGAAATTAGCAGTTATTTTAAATACATATTTACAAAATTTAAAAGTTAGGCTTTCAAAATCCTCAACAACTGATTTCACTGAAATTACAACAGTGTGAAACTGCTCAAAACACCCCTGAACTGTACATAAACAAAAATGAAATTGAATAAGTATAATAGAACCATTAGATGAGTAGCTCTACAGAAAAATGTGTGTAACTCAGCAGTAAGAAGAGTGACACTGGCAACAAAACAAGTTTAAACTCCCCAAACTCATTTTTATCCTGTATTTTGAAGCAGAAGCAGATCGAGCAGGAAGCTTGACTAGAGGTTTATTGGTCAGAGGCTTGATCCTGTTTTTTATCAAACAATACAATGAAATTATGACAGTAAATAATTAAATCACAGCAAAATCTCTAGGAGATTAATTTAAAAATAGCAAAGGATAAAACACCTGTCTGTTTTGAGGCAAAAATATGATTGGATTTATATCTCGGAGTGTGCTACAGGTAACTGTCTCTAATTAACACCTCACATCAAACATGGACAAGATGGCAAACACGCAACCATTTGGGACTGATGTTAGATCCACAGAAAAAGCTTTCTATCCTGACAAGTAATTATAGAGGTGAAGAGAGCAGGAAAACTACTTAAACTGAAATTAGCCACACCAGTGAAGCCTATACAATTGAATCAGCAATTGGGAAAAAAAAAGTAGACGGACTACAAAAATGAACACATTTGTTTTCTAGTCATAAAGTAGATATTCAGAGTACTAGATGATCTGCAGAGTATTTAATTGCTGTTGTGGTGAGCATCTATCACACATTAGTGCTGTTACGGATGTTGCTTAAGGTTTCATTTTAGTCAAATTGTATCCCTCTACTTGTATGAGTTGTACTGAAATAGATGACATTACTCACCTGACTAAGCTTAGCAATATTTGACCCATTAGCTCTTAATTTGTGGGTTAAATTTCTTTTCATAAATAGTTTATAGGCATCATGTTGCTTATTGCACATTCATTTCCTTTTTCAGAAACTCATCTTTGAGTCTTGGTTTATACTGAAAGCAAATGGCCATTATTATTATTATTATTTTGCCTTCATGAAAAAATAACTAAGTAGCACTAATTCTGGTTTCCATGGTTAGAGGTTGTCAATAAATTATTAACATGAGAACAACTGACCTTGGGGAAAATGATGGCTGTAGAGTTAATGAAAAATTATAGGCTTTTTGAAAATCATTTTGAGCCTTTTATGATTAACATTTGTGTAGGTAGCTTGAAAGACTGAAGTTGGTTTTCACATTAGATGAATCTTTTATCTCACATGCATATGTTTTCTTTAATAATCAAATTTCATTGCTAGCATTGTGAGTCAGGCTGCACTAACTCTGACTTTTTCCTCTATGCCTCTGTGGGGTTTTTTTTGATGCTGCTAGTCTATGTTTTCTCCTAAAACAAAATAGAGTACAACTCATTGTGCTCTAAAATAAAGAAATTAAATATTTTTGTTTCTGCTTGTCCTGCAGAACAGCAGAATGATGACTTTGTCTGAGTTATATGGTAACCTGTAGCACCAAAAATGTCTTATCTTCCTTATAAACAAGTATTTAGATAAATATTTCCAAAACTTCCATAATATATACTACGTAGGTACTCAAGAATCACGGTCCTTTGCTTCAAACTCTTTGTTCCTTTATTGAGATGTGGTCTAAATCATGGAACTAATCCTACTTACTTAAGTGGAATTGTGGTGCAGGTGCATGTGCAGGATGTGTGTCTGAGTTGCATTCTGTGCTGCATTTACTAGGTATTTGAGATAACAGCATGCCAAATGACTAAAAACATTTTTTCGTGAAGAAAGAAGATACTCCAGGAACAGACAAGCAGAATGTTGAGTTTTCTGTCTCATTGTAAAACTAGTTTAGAACACCTAATAATAGACCCTATATCTTAGTGCTGTTTTTTTTGATCAAATGGTTTTCCTGGTTGCTAAATATGAGCTATACTGCTTCCAAAGGCTTTCACATCATATGTTTTTAACTCCTGCAAAGATTCTCCCTTTCATTCATTGTTTACTTTCATTTACCAGCCATTTTAGTAGCTTAGTACATTTACCTTATGTGATAACACTTGTTTATCTGTGACAACTCATGATCTTAATTTCACATATAATATGTACTGTTATGAAAAAAAAACCTGCCAAAAAGCAGGAGCTGTAATCAAATACTTCATACAAAAAGGAATTATGTCTCTGAATACCATAAAAAAGGATCCATTTGCAGCACCCAAAACATTTTAGAATTCATCATTCATTCTGTTTTCTCACGTACTGTTGATACCAAATTATTATCTAACAGAGGTCTTTTACAAATCAAATGTAAGTAAGTTCTGACTGGTAAGATTTTTTAATCACATTAAAACCAAACCAAACCAAACCAAACCAAAAAAAAACCCACCAGCATTTATTTTCATATGTTGGTAGACTACAGGAAAGCCATATTTTACATAGCCAACTCGACAGTTACTTATTCTTTTATGGATTAACTCTGTTGCTTTTCCTCAGAAATATGACATACATACTATAGTTTTGCCAAAGGACAATATCTTCTGTGTTTGTGGGACTAACTTTTTGCAGTACATGAAGTTCCACACTGTACATCTTCCTTGTCAAAGCTTTTGGTAAAGTTCATCTAGTATATTCAATTGTAGCCATTTGATTATCACTGAAGTAATGGAACATGTGCACAACTCGTAATAGTATACATTCCAATGGACACACTTGCTCAACAGAGGCCTTTATTTTCAATTCTGTTTGGTTTTAAGAACCCTCTGTTTTTCCTCATTTTGTTGATATAAGATAAGGAGGATTCTTTGTTGCTTCTTAGCGTAACCCATCTTATGTATACATGTGTATATGACTCTCTGTGTGCATATATGTTCAAAGCAGAGGTCTAGATATTTTTAAAGTACTTGGAGTTCCACCCACCCATGAAGGAAAAATCTGTAACTGAATTCAAGGTAGAAGGAGAAGAAGGAGAATGGGACTGTTGAAGAAAAAATTTCCAGCCAGCCATGCTGCAAGGTGTATAGCTTCCAAAGTAATGTTTTAGAAAGTAGAAGTAAGGGTATTGAGAAGGACTGATTTTAAAATAAAAAGACCTGACTATACCCTTATAAAAAGAAAGAGCAGAGAACTCACTAATTCATCTTACTTCCCTAGGACCTAGGAACTATTACCCTTCGCAACAGCAATATAACTACTGATATTGGCCTTCAGGCAATGCAATTCCTGCTCATCTCCTCACTGAGCATAGACACACCACAGGGCTTTCAAGTTGTTAGTGTATTTTATCAAAATCCAAAGAGGCAATATAAACCCATCAGCTATTATTAAATTTAAATTGTATACTAGTTGTGCATTTGATTTCTAGCATCATAAAATTATTCTATAAATTCTCATAATATACTTCATCATCTGCAGTTGCAAGATGGCAGATTTTAGAGATAAGAATACTTCTGAGTTCCTACTGATACAACTCTGCATTACAAAATATTTTCATGAAATCATACAATAGTGAACACTGATTTAGTAAAGAACGCCACTAAATTCAAGGCATCCTGTTCAGCTAGAGTCAGATAAAGCTTCATTTATACTCATGTGAATGCATTTTTTATCAGAGTTAGAGCTGCATTTAGTTCAATCTTTATATTGGTGTTTTCTGTTTTTGTTTTACCTTTAAGTGTTATTTCAAAAAATTGCCCTGGATTATGTATGTATTTTTTAATTATTACTGTTGTTGGTGTCTTTAACTTAGGTCTGTCCTCACTTTAACCAGCACTCCAGTCCTGCAATCAACAAAAGTTTGAGTTTTGGGAGAAATCTGTTGCCACCAGAAATGTCACCATTTTATGATTAAACTGTTGGCAGCTCTTACAAGGCAACATCATTAATGTTGCCATGGCAGAAACTCCATGTTATTTAGTACTATAGGCCTTTGTTGTTTTGGTGTTTCTTGCTTTTATGTATTGCTTGAATCCTGTGTACACAGAGATAACATTCATATGTATTGCATTGCAACTCTGGCTTTACTTTGGCTTTATAAATGATTCACAACAAATTCAATCACCCCGTATGTCTTTGAAGGTATGGTACTGTATGAATAACCAAGTTCTTAGGGTAGGAGGAAAATTATTGCACATACATTTGAAATAACTTTGGAAGATCAGTATTGTACAGTTGAGGATGATGATGGCATTGCATGTTCTAGAGTATGAGAATATGATAATATCATATAGTCATTTGAATGAATGATATGTAAGTTTCCACTGTCTTAACAAATGAGGCAATTTAAAATGTAAGTTGAACAACAATAAGGACTCAGGAGGCTTAAGATGAAACAGAAAATAAAACCAGACTTAAGACAGCAACAAAAGTCAGACAGAAAAGCAATGAACTGCACAGGTAAAAGATGGAAAAAACCCTAATGTATCATTTCCCAGTGTGGCTTTGTTTCATGCTTATGAATAGTGAACAGTGTTTATGGGTATCTAGAGCACCGAGGCATTGTCCACAACTCTGACGTGAGGAGTCAGAAGATGCTGTATGCAGGGGAAGTTACTGGCACCCAGACGCTTCTCTGCAAAATATGACTGACAAGGTTTGGAGAGTATGCTTTTACTTTAGAGCGGTATTTTTGTAATGAGTACTCCCAATCATCCTAAAACTGGTTGGAGTGAAAGGAAACTCACATGTCAAAGTCAACAGTTCTTTGCAAAGATGTGTAAGTTTCTCGAAAACACTGAAAGGTGCTGTGTTTAGCTAATGTTAGTATTAAAGTTTCAAAGAATGGTGTTCATTCTTATGAAATGAAATCTAACCCTAAAAGGAGTTAGTTGGTGAGCTGACTAAAGGAAAGTGTGTTCAGAATGGAACAAATACTAAGTGCATATGTAGGAAATCCTTTTCCTATAAACAGAAGCATCAGTTTTAAGATTGTCAGACAAAAAAAATAAACATATTGAGGAGTAAATATACGAAGAGATTACTATTCTTTATATGATGTAATAAAACTGTCAAAGGCAAATTATCTTTTGTAAGATTAAGATTATAATACATTCTTTGTCATTAGACTAATTATCTCAGAGTTCATAAAACATAACCAGTTTCTAAGAACTAAACTTTTTCTGGCTAAATCCTTCCGATGCATCTTTGCAATGCTTTATTCACTTTCACTGTGAAGTTTTGATCCACTTCTCATTTGAGTAAGTCTTAAATGAATTCACCTGAAAAGTCAGTTTGGTAGGTTTACTGTGATGGTATCTTAAAGCCCATCATATTAATTTCAGGCACATAGATGAAGTAGCAACATTATTATCAATCACTCATCTGTTATAATTGTGTTTATGTGTCAGTGCATTTATTTAAAAAAATATTTTCTGTCAGTTTATAGGTTTTGCTGGCCTGAGAAACAACTTTATTGAATTTTTCCCTTTTTTTATTTTTCTGAAATAAACTTCTTCACATTCAGTTGCAGTCACATTTCTGAGTGTAATGCAATATAGCATTAGGTGAGACTTTCAGTACTGAGAGCTGATTCCTGAGGAGAGCAGGCTGCTGGTGTTTCCCTTCTTGTTCCTGTTATCTCCTTCACTGTTAGTGACCTTTGCTATTTTGACAAGTGCACAAGCATAGCCTTGTAACCCAGGGAATATTGAGGTACAGTTGTAACAGGCTTACAGGATTTGTGGTAAGCTAACAGCACAGGCTTCAAATGCATCAGGACTGGTCTTGACCAGCTTGGAGCTTGTAATAGCAATGATCTAATCACCAAGTGATTATTACAGACTTGGTTTTAGCTTTTGCTTAATTTGGTATAACTTTGTGGTGGAATGCCTTGTTACATATGTTTTGTAACCAATAGACAGAAAAAGCGAGTATTTACTCTGTGTAACAAGAACTCTGTCTATGGACCCTAGAATACAATACAGCATTGAGGAGTACAAGGATAGGGTGATCGCAAGAACTTTGAAAGTACAGGCACCACTTAATAGTGGAGGCCCCAGGGCCTCACCAATGGACATTACTAGTCATCAAAGAGATGCAGCGTTAAGAGCTGTGTAAAACCAGTTTAAAGGTCACAAAGAGATTTAAAAAAACCACACCGTACACAAGTATCCAAATAGGTAAAGTACACCATACATAGTGAATTCAGACACAACACGGACTTGCAGACCGAAAAAGAGCAAGCCATAGAGCATGCTAGCAAACATAAGAAAGTGACCCCAAGCAATCTTAAAGTGAGGAAGAAGATACCATTGACGTGACACTCTTCTGGTGAAGGATTTGGGATGTTCACAGCTCACTGTATACCCCCTTCCCACACCATCAACTTTAAGACCCAGAAAGACAGTGGAAGGATAAGCATAACACCAGAGAAATCCACACAGCGATTTCATACCTTTTTATGTATTTTGAAATATCTTCTAGATTTAAATGAATATGAAGTGAATTGGCTCGTTCTGTTAAATGTTTGCATTTCCCAATATTTCCAGACTAAGTTTTCTTGAAGTTTGAAGCTTTCTATTTACCACTCTGTCAATGCCGTTCTTTGCTGAGTTTAGAGATCCAGCTTTTCTGTATAGTTTCACCTTCTGTCTGAGCTTCTGTTAACATAGCATAGTCTCATCTACTTTCCCATTCAGACTAATTCCTCAAGTTTTCCTTAAATAGCTGTCATTCTATCTTGAAAAACATCATATTTTTAGAGAATTTCTTTCATATCTTTCGCCAAATTTTTTCCTCTAAGATTTAATGCTTGCAAAGGCTAACCTGGAATTCCTGCGATCTCTAAAAGTCACTGCAGAAAAATGTTTTCTTTAGCTTTATGTTTAGAATTTGATATATATTGATATGGTTTTCCATCAAAATGGCTGTTTAAATTATTTCTTTTGTATGGAAGGTATTCAAACATGGGACCAGTAAAAAAATTAAGGTATTTTAAGTCTTGCTGTCTCTTCCTATTTATAAAATATCTTACTGTATATCATGATACTATGTGTCTATCTATATGTGGTACATACTGTGGGAATGTAAATCCTTTTTTAAGAACAAAACATTTTTTAGAATGTGTCCTGTCATTACATAGAGGCCTTTCCCATTCCCATCACATCACCATGCTCAGTGGTGTAGCAAGCACTTGCAAAATGTACACTCTCACAAAAAAAGGAATGGTGAGGAAAGATGTAAAACAGGTAAACAAAACTTTTTACATAAAGTTGGTATTTTTGATGGCCTGAAATCACATGCTCTCCAGTCTGTTGTAGATATTCCTCACCCAGTTGTGTTGCATACTCCTCCGAGAGAGTCCAGGCACCCCGTGTGTTCTATACGTTCTGTTCTCTCCATCTGCAAAAAGAGCAGTGCCAGGCTACTGCTTTGGTGATGATAGACATAGACGTTGAAAACAAAAATGTTTTTTCCTGAGAATACCACCCTATTGCTGATGCATTATTTTATACTATTTTACCATCTTGAACTTCTGTTAAATCCTCATACCTTCAGACTGTCAAAATTGCTCACTAAGTTGCATTCTCCTCTGTGGTATAGTTCCTGTTTGTCTGTGTAATCTTTGCATCTTTTTACCTGTTCTCACCTTACTGTCATCTTCTACAGAGACCTCTAACAGTCAACCCTGTAACTAAATTGCCCTTTCCATCTTGAAGTCTGTCACTTAAACTCACCGTAAACTCACTTTTTTTCATTAATTCTTTTCCTTGTGTAATTATACAAATACTGGCCTGTATTAAAAAATAAAGGAGAAATTAGGTGAGACAGCAAGTGACATATTGAAGTGGTGCATACTTCTTAAATATACTGTTTAATGATGTCCCCTCCCACTTTTATCTTGTCTGCTTCTTTCTATTCATTTTGTAAACTGTACAAGAAAGTGGGTTTGCAGGCTTAGCTTATTTGTGCAATAGGAGAGCAATTAGTTGCTTGTGCTGCATTCATTAATGGGTGTATTATTTTTTAGTATGAACAAGATACGTTTTGATAGTATAGGTATGGCTGTAACTCTTGACAAAAACATTCATACTTTAACTATACTTCTTTTTTTAGAGTATCATTGTTAAACTTCTGGTAATTTATTATGGTTCAATACTGGATGAAATACACTCTTAGAATGATAGATATTATGCCAGGGTACATCTTATTTCAAAGAATTCTTCTCATTTCTTTCATTACCATCACAAGGAAAACAAGCAAAATGCAAGAATTCTAATTAGTGGAAAAACTGAAAGTACTTCTGTCTTGGAGAAAAAGGGACTAGCAGACTGTTAAACCAGATGCACAGTCCATTAAAAGTAAAGCAAGCTTTTATTATCAGTATTTTTCAAAAACAGCTGCAGTTAAGAAAAGTGTTATTTGCAACTAAAACTTATGAAGGATACTGAAAGCTGCCTTTGCATGTACTTTCAAGCGGAAGAAGCATTTTCTAAATATCAGCAGTGTTTGAAATACTGTGAAACTTTTGCCAACAAAACAGGCTGTACTGAAAAATGGAAGAATGCATATCTACTGGCATAAATATTGTTAATATGTTTAGACTCTACTGAGTTCTACTAACTTTGAACACTTGCAATATGCTGCTTGTATTTTTAAGAAGTTTCCTTAAGCTAATGAATTGAGTTGTTGGTAGACTGAAACATAAGTCTGTTATCCAGAAAAGTTATTATCTTTTCTGCTGATTGAAAATGAAACATAGGATATCTTTCTGAAGTTGGAATTTTGGCTTCTTAGACTTTTGATTAGTAAAAAATTGCAAAGTTAAGTTGCACTATCATGAGCTGGATAATATATTGAGAGTAGAACAAATTCATTCAAGTGGATATTCCATTTTGTAATAAAAATGGAAATGAATTAAATAGATAAAAGTCATAATTAGTTCTTAAGAAATAGAGCCAAGGGAAAATTTTGGAATATCAGCAGTTTGTCAGAATCTTGGGAAGCAGGCATATATAATTTTATGTGTTCTATGTATTAATAACAGGTCTTTAAAGAAAGTTTTGAGAATAGGTAAAGAAAAACTCTGCTAACTGCCATAGTAAGCACTACTTCCTCAAAGCGAAGTTGCCGTGTTATATATTGACTTCTGCTTCCTCATCAGGTTTGTTTAGGTGGAAGATATTCAGCAAACTTCTGCTTCTGTTGCAATGGAATTCCCAAATAGCTTAAGCTCATGAAACTCTCCACAGCTTCCACTCTAGATTTCCAGCCTCTCTTACCTAGTTAACTAAGAGGCTTTTTTCCTACAAAGTTGTAATGAAGTTACTGCATAACCATATTACAAAATGCTGTGTGCAGGTTGCGTCATTTTCATTAAATATCATGAATGGCATTAAGAACACAAAGGTCTTTTGAATTTAATGAAAAAATCATTCAGATTTTTAGCATAATTCAGAATGCGTTTTTTAAAGCTGTATTGGCACTTATTACAGAGCACTTACTGTTTTGTTAGTATAAAAATAGTCATATGAACATCAACAACAGTAGTTTCTTGCTTCTTGTATTTCATTTGCATTTCTTTCTTCCAGTACATCCTCCATCTCTATTTTAGTTGAGTCTTAACATAACTTTCCTCTGATAAAATCATTCAGCCTTCAAGCAAGCCTCAATATAAATATTTTTGTTTCTTTCTTTTTTTAAATTTTTTTCTTTTTTTTTCCTTTTTTTTTTTTCCCCCGTAGAAGAAACAAGAGTCTAAACATAGTTCCAGGTTTCTGCTTTGTCTTTTGACAAGGCTACATACAGAATTTGCTGATCTGGTAGTTAGAAGCTGATTTCTAAACTTTCCATAACAAAATGTGACAAATCACAAAGTTTTACCTTTCACTGGTGCATTCTTTTTCTTGCCTTCAACATGCATTTTCATGCTTTTCCTTCCTGGATTTTATTCTGTTCTGGACTTCTCCTCCAAACTTTCTCACTTTCTCAAGCATAATTCTACTTCTTTTGAAAAAAATGCTATATTGTATGCTTTTAAATTACTGGTAATGCAATACTTTCTGGTTCATATGAGTCTGTTGTCGATTCAAATTATTTTTAAAAAACTTTTTTTTTTTCCTCAAAAGTGTAACTTTAATAAAATAATAAATTTTATAATGGGTTTGGTGCTATATTTGTCATGGAGGGAGTTCATTTTGAGTAGGCCCTCCTCTAAGAAAGGCCAGTCCTTATAGCATGTAGAATTTATTTCCACCAATCAGCAAGAAGAATGTTGCAGTGAATTTTACCTCCTACATGCAACTAACGTTTCGTTCATTTCATTAAAACTGTTTCATTTGATAAGGTTTTCTTGAACAGTCTTTGCAATCTACTTATGATGTGATTTATTTTAGTATGTTGATTCCAGGTGGTTACCAGTGAAACATATGTAGCTATGAATCTTGTACAATCTTTTATGTTGCTGTAGTCAGCACCCTCCTGTATTCATCTTCTTTAAAGCTATGAAATCCAAGAAACATTTAAAACATCTTGAATGTTATGATCTACACATCAGATATAGAGTCATAGGTATTAGGTATATAGCCATCATTACTGGTGCTGAGCACTTTTGGTAATATAACAGAGATGATAACTGATTTTGGCAGCAAATGCTTATCATAGCACTGTGGGTTTGTCTGTATGTGCTTGGTTTATGTATGTGTATCTTCTAGTGCACCATTTCTGGTAGAGTGAACTATTAATGACTTCATAGAAAGGATGCAAGTAGGATGAGGTTGTGCTAATAAAAAAAAATAGTTATGCTGTTAGGAAACTACAGCTTGAAAGCTGGTGAGGAAAACTGGGGGACTGCAAGTAGGATCTCCAAAAGTACACACATTAAATGATAGCACAAAATGAAAGTGCAAGTACGGGGTAGTGTCAGAGGCCCCGGGAATATAAGTCACTCAAAAATGATTAGTACTGTCTCATTAAAGAAATGCAACCATGGGAGCTGTTTTTGGGTTTTTTTGAGGGGGGAGGTGGGTTGGTGGGGTTTTTTTTAGAATGAAGAAAGCAAGGAAATGTAAACCACATCACATATAGAAAATTCAGATACAACACTTAATTACCAAGTAGTGAAGTAAAAGCAATTATGCCATCTGTGTTAGCAACTGTAAAAAGATGTCTCTGAATGACACTGACTTCAAGAGTGAGAAGGAAGAAACTGTTGACATAAACACCATATTCCTGGCAAAGAAGAGGAAGATGCCACCCCAGCCATAGTTAACAGCAAACTCCTCCCAGAGAAGAACACGGGACTTTGATTTTTAGCAGTTCCTGCTAGAACTCCTGGGACCCAGGAGTGCAAGGAGGGTGAAAACATTGGACAAAGGGGTCAATATTAGAAAGTTTGTGTATATCAGTTTTCTTTGTGCCACCATTGGGAATGAGCTGAATAATTGGGCAATCTGAACTGTACATGTTAATATAATTGGAACAAGACTACTAATAACACTATGATTAGACTGTTTAGGCTGAGACTAACAGTAAATTCTTGACTTTGTTTAAAATTGCCTGGGTGTTTGATCTGGTATCAGCAGCCTGGAGGGCAGGCTGTTAAAGTGGATGCAATGTTGCTTTCTTGACAGGAATAATATTTCTAGCAGGCAGCTCATATATCTGTAAGGCAAATGGTCAGGCGTGACCTTCTGAAAGCAGATAGCATAATTTTGCAACAATAATGGTGATTTCCAGACTCAAGCTCCTCTCAAAGATTTTATTAGCAAGAAATTACTCCTTTCCTAGTAATGAAAAAATTTTGCTAAAAACTGATAAATAGCAGGACCTACACAGAAGTAACGTGTCTACACATGAAGATATTACTGCCATCTACATCTTTTTCTCATGTAATCCCTAATATTGCAATCAACCAATTAAAAAATATATAGTTCTTTGTCATACGGAGTAGAATTTGTTTGTCTTCTCTGAAAAGCTTACAATGCTAGTGATTTCTTTAAAATAATAATTTATTTATTTTAATTCACAATATGCTAAAGAGCACAGGTCTTTGGGGTTTTTTTGGTTTTGTTGTTGTTGTTGTTGTTGTTGTTTTATTTTGGTTTTTGTTTTTATAATACAGAATTTATAGGCAGTGGTCACACAAATCCCTGACAAATTAGGAAAAACTAAGAATAACTGCGGTGGTATGCTGGAAGTATGGAGTTCCTCCTCCTGTTTTGAAGTAGGTGGTAATAACTAGGACTCCTAGGTGCTACATATTATTAAAACCATAATAATAATATAGTGCCTAGTGCTCCAGAACCACCAAGATGGAACTCAGTGCTTGCTGCTTGTGTTTCAGCTCCACAGGGAATGTGACAGATGAAGTGAGGAACACAATCTTATGAAAAATCTCAACAGAATTAGACCAGCTGTTTTCTATAAATATTCAATAGCATCCAATAAAAATAACTTCAGAATTTTACATGGAGAGACAGTATGTAGTATTAAAGAGCAGACTACATCTCTAGCAGGCAATATATGCCTGTACTGATGTAAGGGAGCACTAACAGCTACCTCAGGAAGACACAGTGGGTAGGGTTCCTCTTAACTTTCTTTTGACCTCTGCAGATAGTGAATTATCTTAGGCTTCCATTATAGTTAATTGAACAAAATAGACATCTCAAGCGACTTATCTGATTCTGAAATTGGTATTTAAAATTGCTTGTACTACAGAAGTAATTATCTCCTCTCCTAACTGTAAAAGGATGAGTAGCAGAAAAACAGTACTCCGTGATTTTTGTATCTCTCATTTGTGCAAGGCGTCAAGAAATTCAGTACTCCTTTAAAAGGTCTGCCTATTTTCCTGTATGCATCAAAATGCTATCTGGAAAAGTCATTTCCTCTACGTATAACTTAATCCTGGTAAGGGTAACTTCATAGGAGCCCTACAATATACTCTGGGTGTACTGCAACCAGAGGTTTCAATTCTTGACAGTCCTTTGAGAGATCATACAAAAATAAAATCTTTCCAATACTTCAGAAAAGGTTTAGAAAACATTAATCAGCCACATTCTAGCTCAAAGTTTGGTGTTTTCTTTCTTTCTTTTTGTTTAACCTCCAGAAGTTGAAAATTCTAACATACCTTTCTACTACAAAGTTCTGCAATTTCTACTCCTGCGTACCTATTTAATCAGATGTGTTTATTCCATTAATGACCAGACTGTAAGGACAGGTTTGTAGATCATTTTGTCTGATCTCTTATGGTTATAGGGTCTAAATATCACAGTTACCCTTGTATCTATACTTGTATGTAAATGTGTGTATCTGAAAAAAGCACAGCATGTACTTGTCTAAAACCAAACTTTCTGAGAGGAACTCTGTTTCAGGGTCAAAAGAGGAAGGAATTCCCCACTTAGTCTGACAGATTGTTATATTTCTTAACTAAGAATAACATTAAAAATATTGGCTGTATTTCCAGCTTCCATTTCTGTGACCTCCTACCATGGTCAGTTGTTAAGAGAACACAAACCCCAAATATTCACACCAAATCCACAAAAACACATTTCAGAAATGTAGTCTTGAGTAACATAATACTAAACTGTTAGCGTGATGCTCATTCCTTGACTTTAGATGTTGAAATTTGAAATGGTTGTGTTAAAATTGGAAGGAGTACCAGTAAAACTGGAAGCAGCTGAAAAACAGTAATATAAATTTCCTTCTATGCAAAAATCCCTAAGTCACAGTTATTTACATGACATTAAGTGAAAAAACAAAGTTTTTATTATAGGGAACATTAACTAGAGAAATTTGTGCATCTGAAACTTCTTTTTAAAACTGGGAAAATGCTGGCGAGGCATAATGGCTCAACATTCTACTTTTGTAGTACTAAGGGACAGTTGCTACTTGAATATGACAGACATCTTTTTCTGGATCAAAGCATGTTTGTCATGGAATGCAATAACTTGACATTCTGTCATAATGTTTATCAAAGCATCTTTGCTTCTTGCAGGACAAACAAAGCCACTTAGATCTCTAAAACAGATATGATGTTTCAATCAAGTGTCAGTTACTTTCAAGAACAAAATTATAAAAATAAAAAATATAAAGGAAAATACAGTTCTGAAATTGAATTTTTGAATTCTTTAAAACCTTAAGAACAATGCCCAAACCTAACAATTAGATTCTTAAAAATATTTTTCTTTGTTCAGTTCAAAATAAAATACATTGTGGGTACTTTTATGAAAGAAAACTTCCAGGTTTTAATTAGTTCAGGTTATTTATATTTTATTTTAAAAGATTTAGCATATCAATTCATTGAGATAACTGTCAACAACTTTTAAGATTTGTCAGTTAGCAGCTCTTAAAAATGTCATGGTTTTAATGTTCTGGAAATGCTATACAGTGCTTATTTTAAAATCAGAATGCTATTAAATGCATGGTGGAATTCCCAGTCTATTATATATTTCTGCACCTATTTAAACCAGCTAACGCTGTAATCTTTAAAAAAAATCTGTTAGCTGTGTTTCACATCAGCTATTTTCAAAAAATCTTTGTTGAATAAGATTAAGTATGTTCCTATCCTTAAATCTTTGTTAATTGAATCTCATATCCATTTTTTCATCATTTTACCTCAGACTCGATAGAAGAGTAGCAGCCTGCAGTTACTTGGGTCACTTTCCTTCTTTTTTAAGTTGTTGTATAATACCATCAGTCTTCAGTCTACTGGAAATTCCATGGTATTCCAAGATTTATTAAAAATTTATATCATCATTAAATGTTTACAACATGTAGATATTGTTTTATACCTCTTTGCTTACTAATGGACTGGAAAGTACTTTATCTTCCTTGTGTGATAAGAGGATTCATCATGCTGTTTCCTTCTGAGTAAAGAATAGAAATATATATTGAACTTTTCTATTTTCTTCCATCATTAACTGCATTACCATCATATTCTAGTAATTAGTCTTTGTTAGTATGTTTTTGCTGTCATATTCTTCACACACTTCTCTCTGTTTTCCCTGGTCCTGCAGTCCACGGATTTCTCTTTGGTAGTATGTACTCCCTTAATCAATTTTCTGAAGTGATAACTGCATTCCCTTTTGTAACTCTTGTATGTTTCTTTTTTACTTAGTTGTAACATTTACCTTCTACAGAAACAGGTTAGGTATTTAGATAAGTCATATGGCAGGATGAGCAAGATGTCTTGTTTAGATGTATTTGTATTACACGTAGTAAAAGACCTGATGCTCCACAGTTAGTAATATGATTTTATTTTCCAGTGCCCATTGGGACACAGGGTGAATATTCAAGGGATATCTTATTTCCAGTTGAAAATACATCTGGCCTCCATTTAAAATTCATTGCCTCCATTTAAAATACCATTTGAATTTTCTTTCTTGGAGCTGCAAATATAAGGATATAAAACTGTAGTTCTCAGTCTTCTGTAATTGCAAAAGTCTAAAGTAATTTAGAGTGAACGGAAGATTAACTCCTTCCGTGTTATAGGCCAATAGCAAATTCGTAACAACACAATCTCCTTTCCCAAATTCTTTGCAAAGTCCCAGAATGTAGTGAATACACAACCAACATGGCAATCTTCCTTTGTACTTTATTGAGTGAGATTCTGGTATTGTATGCAGGAGAAAAGGAACCGCTCCTAATTAAATCATGGGCAGTTAAAATTCTATTTAGTATTGATCATGCATTTAACAGCAAAGACTCCAAGATACCAGATCACTATCTATTGACATTCTAGCCCCTTGAGAGGTAATTAACAATGAAGCCAGCGGTATCGGATTAAACATTTTGCCTGTGGTTTATTCTCTGTGTGGGATTTTCTTCTGGCCTTCTTTACAATGATCGCACTTGGGAATAAACCAACAATTTTAAGTTAAGGTGCCATAACTGTCATATCAAATAAAAAAGACTGTCATTTCTTTTTGCAATGATTAAATAATTTTGAAAATTTAAAAGACTTTTTAAAAGTATTTTCAACTAAGTTTATACAAAGTATCTTGAATAAATAACCATGTAACTTCTAAACATTTAAGTCTGAGAATAACCTTAATAAGAAGAAATTATTTTTGTGTTTAGTAAGTCTGTTAGCATGATTCTTTTTTAATAGTCCAAATGCATAATTTTAAAGTAGCACTGTCAAGCTAAGTACTATATATTCAATCATTTATTTCTTTATTTTAAGTGAGGGATGTTGAGTGTTGACGAGAGAAAATGTAGTCTTGTGATTTCATTTAGCTAAGTTTTAACCTGTGTTGTTTTGAGACTAATTAAAATATATTATGGAGAAAGAGGAGCAAACATTAGAAAAGAGAGAACATATTAAATACTTGTTTCATGACAGAAGAATGATATACAATTCAAAGCTTTAATTAGTTCTTTAGTATATTTAAAATAAATAGTTTATTAAGAACATACATATACTTTAACT
Source organism: Platalea leucorodia (assembly GCF_965183815.1). NCBI lineage: Eukaryota > Metazoa > Chordata > Aves > Pelecaniformes > Threskiornithidae > Platalea > Platalea leucorodia. Next base: position 48,251,887 of record NC_138828.1, on the reverse strand, counting down.
TTTTCAATCATACCTCACAGGATAAGATGCCAGTCAAGAACTGGAACTTGAAAACATAAGCTTAGTTTTTAATAGTAGCCAAAAAGCTGATGTAATACTAAGGACTGAAGGAAATAGAGAGCAGAACAGGAAACATGATTATGTCACTGAATAAATTCATAGTACTCTTACAGCTTGATTAATGTGTGCTGTATTGAAAGATGAAGCAGAAATAATTAAAAAAAAAAAAAGGAAAATGTACAGAAAAAGATAAAAATGATCAAATGTAGAGAGCTTCCTGTGCAGAGTGAATAAATAGGTTTAGAGTCTTCACTGTGGAGAAAGAGATGATTCATGGGAAGGCATGATAGAAAGCTAGAAACTCATGAAAGTCATGGAGAAAGAGAACAGGAATGTAGTGTTCATTGACTCTTCAATATAAGAATTAGGTGGCACTTAATGCAGTTAGCAAGAGATGAGTTCAAAATAAACAACAGGATGGAGTTCTTCACATTAACATGTGATTGAACTGTAAAGCTGCTTCATGTGGATGCTAGCAGTATACACAGCTTAAAATTATGGAAGAAGAATCTATCAAGATAAAAAAAAAAAAGATGATGTTGTTCAGAATCACTGAACTGCAAATTGCTGGAGTCTGAGAGAATATTCTGGGGAAATATCATCACATGCTTGTCCTGTTATACTTTTTCCTAGACATTACCCATAGGCTAACATAATACGGGCCATGTAAACTTCTAGTCTGATGTGGGCATTCCTGTCTTTTTATATTTAAAGGATCTACTGAACAGAGATGTAATTATCACTTGCTGAAATGTTTGCAGAACAGTAGGTATCAGCACGTGATGAAAAATCTGCCAAAGTCTTTAAAAAGAAGAGTTAGCCCATGAGCTCTTAACTGAGTTCCTGCAGGATCTTACCTGTTTGTAACATTCAGCTCAAATAGCTTCAATGGACTCCATATACTCTTCAAAAAAACCCATAACCAAACCTGTCCCCAAAAAAGCTCATGAAACTTTAGAGACATCAGCTCCTTGCTAATTTTTTTTTAAAGATAGCCAAAATCATGTAAACCTTTTGAAGTGTTTCATTGCCAACCCAATTATATTCCATTCACATGAGTTCAGAAAGTATTTCTCCAGCCAAGCAGTTGTGAGATTTGGCCCCATGCTTCTTTGGTCTCCTGCTTCACCTTCGTCATGACTTCTTTCTGTTTTGTCTCCTGAAGAAACAAGCTAATATTTGCATGAGAGAACACATCCTTCCTGAAGAAAGGAGCAAAATATTCGTGAGAAAAACAGAAACATACCAAAGAGCATCAGAAAATTTCCTTATCACATGGTTTTATTTCTCACTGGAAAGAGAAAAATGAGGAAGAAGAATCTGAACACAGAATATGGAAGGGCCTACTGAAGTTACATATTTAATTAGGTGAATTACCACGTTCGAGAACAGTTTGAAATATTTTAAAGTAAAGATTGGTTCAGTAAAAACAAAGGCCACAGTTTCCAAATACATATATTTCTTCCTCTCCATCCAGACAGAGCTAAAAATTAATATTGCAGTGATGATCCAGTGGTTTTGGAGACAAAAAAAGTGTTAGAGAAATAGGCTGAAAGTTCTGTTCTGCCAATAATTTCCAGTTAATGGTGTGTTACCTAGCTACTTAAGTGCATGTCACTTAACTGCTGCTTCGTAAAATAAGTATCAGCATTTCCTTACAGAACAAAAACATTATAATTTTAAGCTTTTATGTGTTCTGGTGATGAAAGAGAGAGATTTTCGTGTCAATTAACTGGTTTAAGCTTACTCAGTTGCTCTGTTTGTTTCTTCTGCCATTTCTATCATTGATGTTTTCCATTTTCCACCAAATATTTTTGGAAATGGGAGGCCAATTACACCAGTCCAGAACTACCCTGATTAAAATCCAGAGGAGAACCTTGACTTCAGTGGAGTTTCTGCATTTACAGCAGAGTATGCAACAACACTGAATTTTAATTATTTTTTTTAATCCAAAGCATACTTCTTTGCAAACTAAGGTGACCACAGAAAAAGAAATCCATTAATTATGGACTATATTGCATTTGACATTCATATCTGAGAAGTTTTATTGGCTTCCAGAGGAACAAGTCTCCTTGTGTGAATAGAGTAAATAGGTTTTGGCCCAATCTAGCACATTTCTAATTCTTTTTTTTCCTTTGTAGAGAAACATTTAAATAACATTCTGAAGACATTCACACAAAAGGGAGGATGTTCTAAATAAAGGCTTCCTATTGAGATTGAATTCTATTGTTCCGAGACATTGCAGCACATATTATCTCTTCCTACTGAGATTCCACTCTCCCTCCTACTGCATTTTCTAATTGAAATCTTTTTGTGGAAAAAATGACAATTCTGTATTATGCTTGTAATTTTAAATGTCAGCAAATTATGTCAGTAAGCAACCTTCAGAAGGGAGTTTGCATTAATAACTGTGAGTTTCCTATGAATTGACTGATGTGTAAGTATTTGTCTGTAACTCCTTTGGATTATCAGACATGGCATTTCAGGGATTAGCAGTCTGTTCTCAGAATCCAAGGAGAATTGGTCAGGAAGCAGTTTATGAAATTTTTCAGTTTGACATTTTTGGGCTGTGACTGCCTGTTGACCAAGACCTTATTTGGGACATGATATTCACAGCGATGTCAGTGGCCACCTAATGAGACAGTTTTTTGATTAAAAACCCAAACAAAACCAAATGCACTTCTAAAGTAGCTGAATGCAAAACTATGTCCCATGCACAGAAATGATGGTCCTACTTTCAGAGAGGAAGGCAACATCTATAAATTGAAATTAGGGATCAGTGAGGACATCAAACACTTTGTGTGTCACATTGCATAGGTGTGTCCTAATGCAATCCCTGGCTATATAAACAGGGGATAGCACTAGGAAGGCAATTACCTGGTTTTATCTCTAAATATTTATACATAAATATTTACTATATATTGGCTTACTATACATATATAGTATAGATCAGGTCAATATTGAAATTTATTTGTGATGATTACCGTTAAAAGAATGAATAAGGTAAATAAGGAGACATATGGACATTAGTTTGATGGATTTGGAGGGACTGAAAGCACCCCATCTATTTATCTTGTCAAATTGAAGAGGTGATTTGATTACAGTCCATAAATATTTTCACAGGGTGAAAATAAAAGATTCATTAATTTAGCAGGAAAGAGCATAACAAAGACAGCTGGCAGGAAGATGAAGCCACACAAATTCAAATAGAAAGTTAGAATTTAATTGAGAATATAGTTGATTCTCTATTAGAGTACATGGAGAAGCAGTACCTCCTATAGCTCTCGTGTTTCGGATGAGAGCAGTACCTCTCATAAAGATAGATTTTTATTATTGTGTTTTGTGGAACTCAGTTCACTGTAGCTCCAAATGTTTTTAAATATTCATTTCAGGCTGACCTAAAGTCTTTTCTTTTTTTGTTTTCCTGAGTAAAATAATCTGTTTGCAGCTGAAGAAAAAAATTTATAGAACCCCCTAGTTTATCATATTTAGGATCATTAGATAGTTTTGACTTTTATATTTTAATTTCATTATTTTCATTTTATATTTTATTGTTCTTATTGTATTTTATGATTTTATTTTATATTTTCATTTTATTATTTTGATAATAATATCAAAATACATTATTTTTCCATTTAAAGATTTTTGAAAAAATTTTAAAAAATTAAACAATGCTAGGACAGTTTTTTCTTCTCTTTTTTCTTTCCTCTTCCTTAATCACTCCCATATCAAACATAACTGAAAATCAGAACAAAATAAAGATGATTTGGCAGCACTGAAACATTTTTCTTTCTTCTGAAAGAGGGATTTGGCCAAAACATTTTTCATACTCTGAATTTATTAAATTTATCATTTAGTTTGCAAGTTGTTAAATTCAAGCTGCATGGAAATTTAGTAGCAAGAAGTCAAGCTAGTCAAGCTTTAAAAGTCTCCTTTGGAAAGTGGAAGAGTTTGTACTGGAGGTATTATTAAAATTGAAAGAATGTGTGATCCCGTTTCCAGAAATGGAAAGTTGTTTTGCAGGATGATCTAGTGCTCTGTTCTTCTTCTGTTACAGTCAAGGTTGGGAAAGGTTACAACTCTGCTTGTGGAAAGGCTCAGACTGTATGTATCCAACTAATACTTCTCCAATAGTTAGCCAGCCTTTCTCTTTCATCTTTTACTAGAAATCTCAGATAAGTTCACCTCTCTTTTCTGCTGTTCTGAGTTTCAGATCAATACAGCTGAGGGTTTTGTTTATGAAGCTACTTGTCAAATGAGCTCCAGATAATGCTGAGGCACTAATGCCTTTTTAAAATTCTGTTGTGTTATATTTAGTTAATAAACTTGTTTAGTTTACAATCAATACAGATGAAGGACTGTTTGTATGATGCTTGCTAAGTGTTATTAAAAAAAGATGCTGAGTGAGACAGAGGAATGGATATTTGTTACTTGTACCTTCCAGAAAAAAAACATGGCCCAAAGTAACTTCTATCTGTAGAGAAAAATATATCATTTCTCTTTCATTGTAGCATTAAACCCAAATTAAGACAATGATAAATCTTGAAAATAAAAATAAGGCCTAATGCATTCTTGTGAAGAACTGTCTTACTATTTCTTAGTGTCATCAAAATGGAAGAAGTATTGGCATGGAGTTTGCAAAAGGCACGGAAAAGAGAAGGTTATGGGAAAGAAGTATTATTAGTTCTCACAAGGCTTTATTTATGGAAGAAACAAAAGTCTTGTTTTCAGTGGAGCAGCTGTATTTTATTCAATTCATATTCAGTTGGAGCCTCTGTCCCCAGTCGTTCGGTCACACTGTGGCCAACATTTGATTTTATGTGAAAGAGAGCTAAGACTGAATGCATGAGAATTCTCTAAGTAGACATAGCAAAACATTAACAAAAATTATAACTGCACATAATATACTTCAGCAAGTATTAGTTATTAAATTGACAGGTCAATCAAGGTCTTCCAGGTTTATGCCAACATAACTGCATACACTCCTGAGAAGATAATTTGGGCCATTAATATATTATCTTAGGTGATTCCTTAATGCAAACACGTAAATTGCTAACACTGAACCACATTAATTAAGCTACATCTTATTAATTACTTGTAGACTTCTAAAAAGGCAGTCAAATGTTGCAGATACCAGTTTATAATCTTTAATGATGCCCTGTTACAGGAGATCCTATTATACTGCCATGATATCCTCTATAAATTGGCTGCTCAATTTAGTCTGCACAGCAGTGTTACAGATCCTGTGCATGCTGTTCTGGATTTCTGTTCTTTAGAAACTTTGTATAGGCTGAAAGGAGAATTCATGATAGAAAATCTTTTTGACTTGAGGAGGATCCTCTATTAGAAATACAGAAGATGTCACGACACTGCATACCTCAGTTTCAGCCCCCTGTACCTAAGCCCACACAGTTTTGCCACCCTTTTCCTTACTGCATTGTAAGAGAATCTTCAAGTATCCAAACTAAGAAGTTAATGCTAGTACTACTAAAAAGCTATCAATGCCGTATTTCCACGGTGACCTTTGAAACCACTACTCTTTTTTAATGCCTAGGACATTTTACTATAATATGGTATAAGTAAGAAGGATCTCTCTTTTCCAACTTTTTTTCAATATACTCATGAGAACGATTTTATGTTCTTAGCTCATAATTTTTCACTGCTTTAACCTTCATGTTCCTTTTCCCCATAGATTCTCTCAACACAAGTATGCAGTATAAACTTTGCCATGTTTAATTTAGAGTGTAAGATCCGAGTGACAGAGGCCTGTCACTTTTTTCTGTCTGAAAAAGGCAGTGCACACCTGAGAGACTACAAATAATAAACGCATATAAGACTTGATATTAACACATATTCCCAGGCTAATTTCCTTGTCCCAAGATGTTGTTTGCTTCTTACCCTTGAACAAAGGAAAGCATATATTGAAATTACCTTGCATATATATTTTGAAATTAGAAAGTACATTCAATTTAGTAGCAGATATTTCCTTTTACTTAGTTTGTATTTCCGAAACGAAGTGCTAGCAAGAGTTAGAGGTGATAATCAGATGACAGAGTGGGAAAGAGGAAGGTGCCCAAAATAATATTTATTAGCTGCTATTGGAGATTAAAAGAGAAGTTTTTTAGGCAGAGTACACTAAAAGGCAGGGAAAAAGGACGGCTTTCAGTGATCTGCTTGTACTTCTAGGCTTGAAGAAGAATGACCACAGAAAAGAGATTTGATTGGGGGGCGGAAGGGTGGCATATTAAACTAAAGTTAGAGAAACATTTTTGTGACATAGTGGGGCGTAAAGATCCCATGCATAAAATAGTCATAACAAAATGATTAGTTATAACAAATTCATAAAAAATAAAAAGAACAAGGATGTGAAGAAAGAGCGAAAAGATAATTTTAGGTTGCATTTTGTATTGAAAATTTAACAGAAATCTTGCTGATTCTGTGTGGTGGAATTCCTATTTTTAGAACTTAAGCACTCACCAAATCATGAGTTGTGACTGGTTTGTCTCTTTCTGAAATACAGAGCAGCATGACTATCTAGCTTATACATTGCAATTAAAAATTGTTACTAATGAAGCAGATTTCATTGAAGATAACAAAAGCTGAGTTTTCAAGAAGTGGATGTTATTTTACAGATCTCTGTAAAGTATCTCATGTCCACCTTCCCCCTTCACATTTCTTATTAATGGTTAATGGTCTTGCTGGTAGCAAAATTTCATTTCAAAGTTGTATTAAGTAGCATTTATGTTCCAGTGCTGGTCACACTATTTTTCAGATTCAGCAAAGATGCCTCTGGTTCCCTTAAGATGATTTGACTCTTTTAAACTTATTGGCCTGGGCTTTAAGGTCAAAAGAGACTGAGGATAAATCTTTCTTGTATAGACAAGAAAGGCAAGTGTATAGGCAAGTGTATAGGCAAGTGTATAGACAAGTGTATAAATTCCTCTAAATGGTTTAAAAAAAAAATAAAACAAAACCAACAAGCAACCAAAACGCACGTTGCAGTGTTTAGGGATGCACGTGCAAAAAAATAATTTACCATTTGAAGTGTTATGCAAATTCTCTAATAAACTAGTACAAAGAACAGAGAGAGACGTAGCCGTTAAAAAATACACAATGCGTAGCCATGTAACCCAGTGATACAATGCTGCCATGGCTTGGTATAGGTCATAAGGTTTGCATGGAGTTTGCAAGGCCTCAGGGCTGGCATTTGTCAGTCTTGCTCCATGTGAATTTTTCTTGACCTGCCCGCACCTTCATTTTACTTGGTTTAGCTGTGACAGCAATTTCTCTAATTGACCAGGTGTCTAAGGCTAATTTCTTTTACTTTTTAGCTGTGCATGTTACAGCCACACACAGTTTTATGCAGCTAGCAGTGTATACAGTTAGGTTAATGCAGGTAGCAGTAACAAGCAGTTGTTGTAGGTAGAATAAGGTATTTATAACACAATGATGTAGTGTGGAGACGTGCAGGCCTGGTAGGATATTGGGAGCCTTAAGTGGAGACCCAGGATGTGGCACGGAGGAGTACAGGCATGGGGAACATAATACCAGGAGAAAGAGTAGAAACTCAAAAAAGTGTGTATAACAATAATATAAAATAACAACATTATTATTCTTTCTTTTTCTGTTACAATTATATCTGGACTAATAATGATTAGACTCTTAAGGTTTCAGTTATTCTAACAATAAATTTTTGACTTTACTTACATATAGAGTGTGCTGCTTCTTTGCCTGTGAAAAATATTTTGAGCTTAACAGCTGCTCTAAAGGTCTACTCATGTAATCCACACTGAGAAGCATAATTGATGTAATAACCATACGACTATGTCACACATGGTGCATTTTTATAAATTATTTTAAAATATAAACTACTACTTTTAAAAAACCTAATTTTTAGAGGTGCAAAACATTGTTTGTTAATATTTTTTTCTAACCATAATTAAAATAGTTTAATTTTAATCTGTTCTAAGTCAGTGAAAAATCTTCCTGATCCTAGTTAAGTACTAAAGATAAAGACCAGGAGGAAATATTTTTCAAGGTTTCATTATAGCAACTTATTCCTTTTTGAAATATTTGCATTTCTTTGCTCTTCTTGCTGGAGCCTTCCCCTGAAAAGCACTATGAAAACTTTAAATTTGGTAAATGCAAGATGAAAACAGTAAGTTTCACTGTACCATAAGCATTTCCCTTACATGCATTTAAAACCACTTACATATACTTAAAAGCACTGACTAGATCATGTTGGAAATTTTTGCTGGAAAGTACAATGAACACTGGTTCCTAATATGCTCTTTTTCCAGGGCCTACTACAGTGCCATACAAGTCTCTCCCTGAATATAGAGGCTATGATGATTTTCTGCTCCGTCAGTAGGGAAAGGGGTAGTTTAAGTATTAGTTAAAAAGAATTAATGCATTTGGACATGGTATACGTGAAAGAATTTGTAAATTTCACTCATGTCTCTGGTGGTCACTGTGCTTCATGGGCACTGAAGCCTTGATTTTAGAGAGACTGAGATGCCAGGAGGCTATTTTAGCCGATTTGGGTGCAAAAAGTGGTGCATCTCATAAGGGCCATAATAAAGCAGGTGAAAACCAATGAGGTTTTAAGCAAATGAAGTTTCTGCCTTTTTCTGAATGCTGGTGGAAGGAGGATAAAAGTTTGGCCCCAGTTGGGTGGTATTCAGACTCCCATACTATTTGCTTAACAGCAGTGCCTGTTAAAAACAAGAATCTGAATCTGTTTAAAGTATTTTTCCTTAGCGTGGTAGCACTTCAGAATTTTGCATAATGCTCTAAAGATGCAGAGAAGTATTATTATCTCCATTTTACAACTGGTTAACAGAAATACTGACACTTCACTGAAATTATGCATAAAAACCTGCCAGAATATAAAACTAAAATTAGATCTTTTGAGTCCTCCGTTAGCTTCTTTAGTGCCGCTAGCAACTATTTTTCAAATCAGTATGCTGAGTTGCATTGATTGTGGTGTCAGATTACATTGTCTCCAGAATCAAGATCAGGATCCAAAAAAAAAAAAGGAGGTATAAACTATGTAAAGAGTGACACACTTGATGCACAGTATGGAAGAACTGCTTCCTCTGGTGAGCTGCAAATACAAATCGGAAGTTCCCAGCCCACTGCCAATCCACTCAAAAAACTCATTTAATTCAACATAAATCTTGACTCAGATATTTTTGTATTATGTTGTGTTTTTTAAAGTGTGAGGTTGCCAGGAGGAGTGGATTGTCCTTGTACGTTCCAGGGACTGCCTGTTTTTTGGCACTAGATGAAGTGGAAAGTAAGCAGGTTATGCTCAGCTCTGGCATTGTTTCATGTCATACAGAAGAGGTAATATATTACATAAAAAAAAAATCAGAAAAAAGGTTGATTCACTATTAATAAGCTAGACATGGAGAAATATTTTGACAGTCATTTAATCTGGAGCTGATTCACTTTTGCATGACAGACTTACAGTTCACCTGTTTTATGGATTATTGGCCCACTACACTGTTTTTATTGCTTGGCTGCAATGCAGTTGCTTATGATTAACAGTAGTCTAGAGCAGAGGATTTCTACATGCAGACTTCTGTTTAAGATACCTGAAATTTTGCCTTATTTTCTTTTCACTTGCCATTTTATTGTTGTTTAGAAACCAGAATTGGGGAGTCTGTCTACTTCATGTTTTGTTCTGTTTGTTTTGCTTTAATATAGTCCAAAATTCAAAACTTTTGTTCATGTCCTAATTCCTTTGTTTTTGCAGGCTTTTTTTGAGAGGTGATTGTTTGTTTTGGGTTTTTTTTTTTTGTGTGTGTTTTTTTTTTTTCTACTCTGCATTTTAAATAATGAGTTTTGGGAGAAATTATTTTGCCAAAATTTGAAATCCATCAAGCATTATGAGCTAAAATCACCCCTCATGTGATTTCACTGCATTCATTAGCACTGTGCCGAAGATTAATTTGGCCTCCTGAGTTCTTATTTTGGCAATGAAAGCAAATTATTAAGAATTGTATTCTTGGAACTGTATACCTTTCTTAGTAAAATTGTAAAATGGAATAAAATATAATGAATATTTAGCAATAACTCTGCAAAATCCATCCTTTCACCACTTCATTTCTTTAAAATATTATTTAAGGGGCCATTATAGAGGAGGTCATAGAACCACATGGGTTTTTCACCTGTGCCTTTATTTTCCTCTCTTTTTGTACCTGACATCACCTTTTCACACCTCTGTTGTGAAACATTAATAACATTATTTTTCCTCTTCTCAGACATCAAAAAGCTTATTGAGCTTCTCCAGAGAAGTTCATACTAGAGATATATGAGAAACAACAATGTTTTTTTGACGTTCTGTCCGATGATAAAATCATGTCATCTATCATTTTCCATTCTTTAAGTGAACTGGATAAGGATTTTTAATCGATAGTTGCCACCTCTAATTGCATCCTTTGTTTTTCCTGTCTCTCTGGATTCCTACTAAATCATTTAAAAATCATATGCTCTACCATTACTCATAAGAGTACATGGAAAATATTGAAACCCCTACGTACCTTGTAAACAGATGGATAGAATTTTAACAGAATGGCATACTTTTTGGGTTTTGATATAAGTATGTTCATTTACTTTTTTCGGTGGAAACCTTGGTTTTGTGTTCAATATTTACATTTACTTAAATAACCAAAAAGGTTAAGGATTATTTTAACCTTACACTAACAACACTAACAACATGTAGTCATGCTGATAATGATCTCTGGAAGAAGGGACTTCCTATTGAGCAGTTTGCTCAGAAAGTGACAGTATAAACTTAACGAGCACAGCTGAATGCATTTCTGCTTATTGATTTTTTTTTCTTGAAAATTAACCTTTAAAAATAATATAGCTTTGAAAAGCTAGAAAATTTTTATTTTTAGCTATGGTTGGTTTTTTGTTAGGTAAACATTAATACCAGCAGGTGGAAATGAAGTGTTTGTTTTTTTCTCCCTCTCATTTGATGCTAAAATTTCACCAGTCAAATATGGTCATAAAATGGTCACTTGTGCTGTCATAAAACTGTGTTTTTCAACCTCATCATAGTCATTCAAATACAAGCTCTTGTTTAGCATAAAAAAACATATTGAGGTCTGAGAATGAATTACTAATCTTTTCCTGCTAAGTCTCAAAGTATTGTTTAAAAACTTACTAGTATATGCTAAATGTTAATATAATTAGATTATAATAAATTAAATTTACTAGCTAGTAATTTTATGAATTTTAATAATTCTGGATAAAAAAGGAAATTACTAATTATTTATTTTTTAAAAGTTTACACTGTATCCGCATATAAAGACAAGTTACAATAGTACATGATAAATTATTAAGTCTGTAATGTTATGACAGTTTTGGTATAATTCTTTTCAAAGTCACTGCTGTACCATGGTGGTAATCTTGCAAAGTTAAGCATAAGATTAAGGTATAAAGTTAAAGTTAGGTATAAAGTTAAAGGTGTTAAGACATAGTCAATTTTAGCCATAGATTAGACAATATTGCTTTTGTTCTCCACAAAGGACTTATGTCAAAATCTATAACCTTGATCTTATTATCAGTGTCATATCAACCCTCATTAATTTACCAGATGTTGTCAATTTACACTTTCAAATAATATACTAATTTTAAAAGCTACCTCATCAGAATTATAAAAGAAAAGGTGTTTCTTCACTCTATTGTTGTTGAATAATAAAAAGCAAAGTGACATGTTGCTAGAATGATTTTTGACAGCATTTTTAATTAGAAATAGTTAATCTTAATAGATTCAGTAGATCATGTGCATGAATGCTACTGTCCTAGTTTAAATTTCATGTTAAATCTAGTTAATTAGATAAAATAAAACTAATACACTATAAAAGAATAAAATTGTTATTTGCCAGAGTAGGATAGAGGTAGAGTTAATTATTTCCCTAACTTTCACATTATCAATGAAATTTATAACAGGATGCAAAACCTTCAGCTTCATCTAAAGCAGCTTCTTTTATTTGTCCAGTGAACTCCTAATGAACCCACATGGTTGCATCAATTTACAATGGCAAAAAAGCAAGAAGAAAAAGAAATACTTTTTTTTTTTTTTAAATCACATATCTGACAGTTGCTTTTTAAAAAGTTGCTTAAGGCTTTCATTGACATAATGATGTAAAGAGTGTCATCTAGCTATAAATCATTCTGCATGCAATTGGGTATACATTTATTTATTTTGAGTATGAGAGTGGGAGGAAGTATCTGCCCTTAAGGCTATTCTTTTGATCTAGAATGAAATTACAGTTGTAGCAATAATCTTTGAGTTGTAGCTATAATCTTTGTTGTCAAAGTATATTATTCCTTTCCATAAAGTAAAAAGTGGATGGACCACATAGTTAGAACAGTGGCAGATTCATGGGATCTGCACTCATTTCTTCCACAATTAAATGCGCTTAGGCCAATATAAGTTCAAGATGACTATGTCCAAGAGTTTAGAGTTACAGAGTTGATAATCCTTTCAGATAGCTCAAAGAGTCATTTGAACTATATTTTCGGTATGTTCATCTGTCCTGTCAAAGAGACATCTGTGTTCAGTAAAACATCTTTGTAGGCAGGAAGAGTATGTTTCTTTTTTAATCCTACAATACTGTCATTAGCAAGAGAAAATATTATTAAAATGCATGTCTCTTACTGTAATAAACCATAAAGCACTACTATCACTAATGAAAGAGTTATCTGTGCTGTGATTACAAAATAAATGTTGGTTTGGGTCAATGTTTTTAGTCAGAATTCTGCCTTGGGTACCGTTTTGGACTTTGCTAAAGCCATTGAAATAAAAGCAATTTGTATTTATCTATTATTTTTTGAAAAAAATATCTATTTCTACTTCCCCCCCATTTAAAAGAAAAAGAAAAAAGAATGATTCGTGTATTTAAGTCTTCTTGGAACAGCACACCTACACTGGTGATTTCCTGCAGGCAGGTAATTTAGGATTATAGAATCCTGTAAATGTTTAGAAGGGACATCTGGGGGTCTCCTATTCCAGACTACCTCCTGAAGTGGGAGCACTGCCAACACCAGACAGGTCAGCTGGATCTTTGGGTACGTGAATGTTGAAAAACTCCAAGGGTGGAGGTTCCACAGACTCTCTGGGCAGCCTAGCCATTGCTGCAGTACTCTTGATGTGAAAAGTGTGTTCCTAATGGTGAGCAGAGATCAAGAGAACAGCAGGGCTGACTCCTACACTGCAGGCACCAACGTGTATTGTTTTACAGTGTGCTGTGCTATGGAAGCCATTTAAATTAGCCTTAGCAGTGGAAGAACTGCCTGCAGTATTCGCCTCAATTGTTCATTTGAAGCATTCCACATGATCTGAAGAAACCTGAAGCATGATCTTTCCAGCTGAGGGACCCTGGTCCCGCTGAGCTGATTCCACAGAACCTCATTGTCGTCTCATTGGTAGTTCGCTTTGCTTCTATGTGCACTCAGAAAATTTTCTATGGAGAGCTTATTTAAAAGGTACAATACAATGTTGAGGCTTTTTGTCCTTTGGAACAGGAACTGTCCCCCTTACAATATGCACCAGGTTGGCAATTCACTCACATATCACTAATAATTGTAAGCCTGTGAGAAAGAATGTAATCTTCCTGTGCAAGATAGGCACAAAGCAGTACAATTAAATAGAATTTGTAAATGCTTTGTAAAGTGGAGAAAAAATATCATTTCAGTCAAGCCATTGTGCTAGTAGTGTCAAGCTAAAATGGTATTTTTAATGCAGTAGTCTTCTCTAAATGCCTTCTTTCTCTTCTTTCCAGCTGCAATATTTAACACTTCAGGCATCACAACAAAGCGTGTATAATAACAACCATTGATAAATTTCCTTATAAAAAGCCAGTGAAATATGTTTCACTACTTATATTTTGAAATTTGTCACAAAAAAAAAGGTTTTATTGCTCAAATTCACAAGTTAAATTTTTAAGCAATTACAAAATTATACAATTTTATGGTTTTTTCAGTGCACTATTGTGTTCTGAACTTTAATTTTTTAATGATGTTCAATTTCAACCTCACCAGGGTGGACTATGTGGTGTGTAGCATTTGGCAAAGGGGAGAACATGGCAATTGAAGTACTGAACACATTTTAGTGACACCAACTAATAGGAATCATTTGTTTTCTTTTTTCTTTAAATTTAAAATTATTGCCTATTTTGACCAGTTATCTCCTGCACCAAAGCCACACAGCCTCCTTTTTGAAATACCTCAGGGACCCTGGATTCCCTGTGAAATAAAAGGAAGCTGAAGGTAATTGGCACTTTTCAAAAGTTAAGTATCTTTTTCTCCTTCATACTGTTAGTGTTTTATACTCTAAACCTCTTCATGTTTCAATCCATGCATAGAATCTAGACTCTGAAAAGGCACTATAAGGTTAAAATCAATTTCTTGAAGTCGGAAGATTGACACGCTAAGAAACAAAGTCCAATAGGCAGTAACAATGAAAACTTCTCCTCCCTGCCTTGCCAAAGACCTGAGCTGAGGCAAATTTCTCTGTAAAGGAAAGGAACTACTGAGTCCAATTGGTCTTGGTCCTTTCCTTTGAGATTGTTCACAAGGTTCTTGGTCAGGTTCCTCTACAAAGCTAAAGATTTTACCCTGTGAGTACTGTACTTGAAGACTGGAATTTGGCCACCATGTTGTATCTGATCATCAATCTACAAATGAACAGCCAGTTGACTGTGATGGGAAGGGATGGACGGTAGAGGAAGAGCTGATGCTCAGGCAAGAGCTAACTGTTCTCTGACAGGAGATGGCACCTGTTCCAGTCGTACTGAATTCTTCCCAGGGCACAGATCATGGCAGGGATATATTCTTTCTGTGCTACTGCAAGATAAATTGTGACTCAGGCAAAACTGGACAGAGAAATCCACTACACAGTCGAGAAGAAACAGAGCAAAAGCAGTTTGTTCATTCAGGTCCCAAAATATGGAGTATACCATAACCAGCCCATTAAAACAAAGATGAGGTCTCACTGTGGCTGCCATTTGTATCGTACAATAACTAACTCTCAGTATACATTAATTGAATAGATTAGCAGGATATAATTGCTACCCTTATTGCGTGTCCTTGGAGGAATTATATTGAAAATTGTTTCTCTAGAATTACCTTCTCCTGTATTTCTGCAAAGTATCTGTTTGAAGTGAAACAAAAAACAAATGCATGAAATTGAAATTATATATGCACACTCTTTCTCTCACTCTCATACATGCGCGTGCACACACACACAAACATTCTGTGTGACTTTGGAAATATCAGTAATTATGTCTCCAGATGCACTGGAACAGCAGGGCAAAAAGCAAGGCTATAGATACAGATTATTACAAACATGAAAAGTATCAGATGGTAACTTAGATCCAAATTTAGCTTTGTCAGCTGAAAAAAACATGCTAGATTGTGGCCTGTGAGATGAGAGTTTTACAAAATATTTTTTCTCATTAGGAAAGACCAGTTCATAGTGAAGTCTTGCAAAGAAATGGACAGTTAAAATAACAACAAAAGGTATTTTATTAACAACCTAGTTTCAGTGATGAACAGAATAAAAACTTCAGTTCTGAGATCAGCGGATTCCATTTCTAGAGGAAGATTTTATGATGAGAAGGGAAGTATTTCTGGAAAAACAAATGAATCCACAAAACCGGAGAGGTTCTTGGAACAGCACACCTCTCGAATAAGAATTCAGCTTAGGATGTAGTGGCATACCTCAGCTAGAAATAAGGATCGATGCGCCAAACAAGTTCATTGCTTCTCCCATTATATGCATGTGCTCTTTAAACTATATGTGGAGAAAGGAAAGCAACAGACTGGAACCATAGCTTAGATCTTTGTTAAAGCCGTTGTGAGTCATTAGCTTTTGGTTTCCAAATGTTCCCTCTCTCCAAGCCTACTTTCTCAAAATCCTTTTGAAACTCTAATAATCTGAAAAAAGTTTTTATTTTTCACATTTCTTCTTCTTACTCTTTTTTTCAGAGTAACAAATACATGGAAAAATAAGGACATGAATATATGATATAAGGAAAACAATGTCTTTCTAAATACACATGCATGCACATGCATACACATTCTAGAAAGGTTTAGAATGCAAGAAAGGTGCATCAGTAAATTACAGGGTTTTTTTTGGTTCAGGACCCATATCAGTCCAGAAGTTCAATCTCAGATTTCATATCTGAGTTAGAATCATATTTAAAAATCCCAATTAAATAATAATGACAATCTCTTCTTCTCATTCCACTATGGAACTTTTTATTAATGCAGAAGAAATTTTCACCTTCACTTTTTTTCTTGTGGTTAAAGGTTATTCACACTTAGAGCTGAAATTCTGTTCTTTCTCTCTAGAGTATCTCACGTGAATCTGTGCAGTCCTATAACTAAACTTTATCTAGTAGCCAGATTAGTTTAATTGATATGCTAGAAGCCACTTGGACTTTCCTACACTATGTTGCAGCCAAACATACAGGCATGTCTGCACTGAGATTTCAGATACTTACTTGTTCAGCTCAGAGAAGCATTAGTGCAATTATCTATAAAAGTCTTTGTTCACATTAGATAGGTGTGAATCAAGTCTTATAAATGTCTAGGAAGTTAATTTTAGTTCATGGTAAGCTATCTCTCATCATTTATAGAGAGAGATGATTTACCATTATGGGTACATTTACATACTTGTATATCTAATCACCTTCTGGTTGAGAGGTTGCTTGCATTTGGATGGTTTAGAATATATAGGACAGTTGTGACAGCTTGCAGCAGATCCATTATTCAGACATTTCCTAGCTTTCTCTCTTACTGGCAGGTGTATGAAGAAACTCCCTTCTCCTAATGTTGTAGAACAAATCTCGTTGAAATTATGTCCTGTAGTTATATTTTGTCTCACCTGTTAAAAAAAAAAAAAAAGTTTACTGTATGGGATAGTGTTTAGTTTGGTATGTATCAACTGTTAAATCTGTTTACCTGATAGACAGCATAGAATAGAATGAATTCAATATTGTTACACCATAAAAGCATTATGTAATTGGAGCACCTGCTTTCTACCCTATGCAGTATTAGGAAAACAAGGCCAGTTAATGTATTACATATAATCACAAAGAAATTAAATGTTCAAAAAATACCAAGACATGGAAAAGTGTTTTGAAATGCTGACTGCTTGATGGCTAAAGTGCAGAATAGGCAGGCTTAAATAATTTTATAGTAATTATAAAGAAATGGCTTTTTAAAGGGAAATTCTCCAAAACTTTTCTCACTCTGTGCCACATATATTATCTCATCAGAGTGTCTTTCTATATTTATGCAACCCAAATAAAATGTTAGAAAGTAGAAAAGTTTTTCTGAGATTAAGAATCTGAAAGTGTTTTTTAAAGCTGAGAAAAATAATTTTAACTTAACTTTCAAGTTTCTGAAATGGCAAAGCGCTGAATGAAGAACTGTAGATTTCAGAGATAGGCTAATAAGACCATCTCTCTATTGATACCACAATGTTCCTTATAGTGAATTACCTAGCTCAATCTCCTGTTATTTGGGGCAGACCCCACAAAATGAAGCTTACACCATTTAAAACTTTATGAATCAGTCAAGACAAGGCCTTATGGGGGATATATTCTGATAATAATGTTACTTTATCCTTCAGAGTAATATGCAAAAAATAGAAATAAGTAGATGGAGAGAAACATGATATCTGCTGAGAATTAACTGTTCGAAGAAGGAAAGTACATTACTGCAGCCCTTGATAAGGTGCACCTTTATTATTTCTGTCTCTGACTCAGATTTGTTTTCATGTTTGCTGTCCACTACTACCCCTAAATCTCTTTCAGCATGCCAGCTTTCACAGTTCCTCCCAGTCATACTGTCCTGATTTTGTTTTATTTTTCCCCAGATGTATTAGCCTGTGCTTTTCTATGTCTATTTTGTTATTTCCTGCCTCTGTTTCTCAGACTTCTTATGTCCCTGTTGTTGTCCTCAGTAGAGTATATGGTACTTCCCAATTTAACACTATATGTGAATTTAGTTCTGCTGTTTGCTCATCTTCAAATCATTAATGAAAATGCTAAATAACAGCAGACCTGATATTACACCTGACACAAAAAGGACCTAGGAAAGTTCATGTGACCATTCATGATTTATTATCTATATAGAGCCTTTCTATTAGTATTAAATTTTTGTTTCAATTACAAAAAATTTTTTGCAGGTAGAAAATTGCACAGATGCTATCTAAAAACTTACATTAAAGATACACAAATATTATAATAATTCTGTTTCTGCATCCTAAGGAAAAAAAAAAATCACCTGCTTCTGGATAGTTAATTGAACTAGTAATTACTTTCGAACATGTGGGTTGGTTGTTTCCTGCTTGAAATAATTATCCAATGAAGCCTATACCAGGGCTACCAGCAGGAAGCTAACAACTGGTGTACTGGTGAAAAGAGTTTATAAAGCACTCCTATGCCTTTTTTTTTCTTTTTTTTTTCCTTTTTTTTTTTTTCCTTCGCCAGACGGAGGAACAGATGGATGTGTAATGCACACAAAAACTAAGTACACGATCTCAGCTCTCAACCAGCAGCCACAGTGAAATGTACAAAAATCAGTTGTAGCTACTCTACAGTTGTTGGCTGCAAAGCGATTCACTCTTTGCTCTAAAACCAAATTTCTGAAGTGAATATTTAATTTTCAACTTCCAAAAGCTCAATTAGAAAGTTTATTTCTGAGCAATAGAACTATCACCATCATTAGTGTGATTTATGGTTGCAAATCATTAGCTAAGTGATAGCACAGTGCTTCATTAATTCTTTAAGGTTCATTTTATGGCTTTGATAGGTATTCTGTACTTGTGCTATGCTCTTTCTCATATTTCTAAAATATCTGTGTTTGGTATTTATTTGTTCTTCTCAGTGGTTGTATGCACTATGATTAGAATGCTGATTTTCAGTAACAATAGTTTTAACTTTCAAGTATAATCATATATGTTAATTTTTTTTCTCCTATACATGCACTATTCCCTCATTCCCAATATAATTGACATTTCAGTCTCAGCACAGTAAGAACACAATCACAGTTGTAAATGCATTGTCAGATTGTGCTTTGGTTTGCCAAAATTGTTCCTGTATTAATTTGGGGTCATTGACTATTAACAATATGAAATGTCATGAATATGAACTAAATCAATGTGATTACCACAGTGGAAAAATTAATCACCTAGCTTGTCTTTATCATTTGACTACCAACAGATAGGAATCTATAAACATAAAAGCAACTAAAAAGTACCTAGGTATGTTCTTGCATATTTATCCTCTTGATAATAATATCTTTGAAAAGAAGGCCGTAAGGGACACATTCAACTTTTGATGTAAAAAACTGAGAAGTGAAAAAAGAGTAAGTAAATGAACAAAATTTACAACCGTTTTTCTAACACATAATAAATATTCGTAATGTTAAGTCATAAAATACTTCAGTAAAGAGTCAAGGAATAAGTAGGGAAGGTGTAAGAGAACAAACAAAAAGCAAGCCAGAAGGCTTTTATGCTGGCAACATGGAGCCTTTTTTATTTCCATGATCACCTGCAGGAAAAATTTAGATACGCACAAGAAGACATGATAAGCATTTAAGGGGATTATGTTTGGAGAACAAAGCCAAAACCTTTTGGTAGTATTTGTGTTACAAAAGACAAACGAAGATAATATATTTGAATGTGCACCTAATTGTAAAGCCAAGATAATAACACAGAAGTCAAATCAGTTGATGAATGATTCTGTATTAAAAAATAAAATGGAAGGGATTATGAAAAATAAATGTCAAATTCTCTAAAAGGCAATAGATATTGGATTCATCATAAGTGCATAAAGGTTCATAAATATTTTCTCTTATTTGTATATGAAATATTACATTGTTGCTCACATTGCTTAGTGATCATTTTTGTAATTGGTATTCATTACCATAAAATGATCATGTCATACCTTTCAGTGCAGCCAGATCCGTGAGTACTGCCTGAAACAAAGTTTCAAAGTCACATGAATGACTAGCTATAGGAACATATGTTTAGGTTTGAAAGCAGGTATTTCCTGGCAGAATTACTATCAAGTCTACTTACTACGGATAAAGGAACACTGTAATTTGACATCTGAAGAATCAAGTAACTGTAGAGCTCAAATAACAAAGTCAATGCTACCTACAGAATTCTTTAGAAATGCATAATGAATATGCCACATGAAAAAAATGGAAAAATGAGAAAGAAATCATTATTATTGTTAAGATATTAATATTCTTAATTTAGATAATATTCCACAATCTAAGTGAGCTGTTAACATTTTCAGAAATTAGTCATTGAAGAATTGTTGACAAATGACAAATGTTCTTAAAAATCAAAGCAAGACAGAAAAATTAAATAAGACTTGGCATCTTTTCAATATTTCCAAAGCAGAAGTTGATCAGAATTTGACCTCTCTTTTCCAGCAAAGCTTGAGACAGACATCTGGGAATCAATTTGTTTTGGCATCTTACGCACAATTTGGTAATCATATTTTTTAAAATGCATATTTTAAGCAATGTGTATTTTAAACAGTTTTTTTGTGGCAGTGCAGGAAAATATTGCATATATTTTTTGCTATAATATTGCCAAACATTTAACCTATCTTAAGTGATACTGATAGATTTGGTTATAAAAGAATTATGAATTATATGTATTATAAAATGAATTATTTTTTCTGGTGACTATCTGGCACTAAAAAAAAAATCAGAATCCCTTTCTTGAGGATTATAATAATGTCATTGAGTACTACCAGAAAAGCTAGTTTAACCTCCATGTATGTTCAGACAAGCCATTTTATAGACTAAATGTGTTCTTGGTATGCCTCATATGCTTTTTTCTATACAGTAAATTTAAGGAATAGATTGCAGAATTTCTTTTCAGATTAAGGCAGTGACAAAGGTTCCTGCCCTAAATTGGTCCTTTTTTATTCATGGAAAGATAATCATAAAAATACTTATTTCCTTCATTACTCGCTTGGGAATCATTATAAGTCTCCCTTAATTTAATGATATGAATGTGCTTAGATGATTTAATATTAATCTATTTTTCTACAGTCTTTCTTTAAACCTAATCAAAATACCAGAATAATATGAGCAGCACTCCCATTGGCAATAGCACATAACTGCTACACTTTAAGAAAGCTCTTTTCCTCCTCCATCTACCATCTTCTTACTTCTTTTCATATACCATGTTTCAGTTCAGGATTTCAGAATTCTATGTGTGACGACTGTTCATACCATCACCACTCCGGAAAACAGGAACTTATAGTAAATATTATGGTTAGTTACAGTCTGGGGCAGAAAAAGATATTTGAGTATGCAAATGCTAATTCATACCTGTGATTTATTGAGTGTATATTTACAATTTCGAACATGAATTTCCTTTATGCTTCCTCTTGAATATTTACTACTAATATGGTCTATTTGTCCCATTGTCTTTGTCAGGTGCTTGTAGCTTGGGTTTATTTACAAATGTTCAGTTTAGTGACACTCCTTGTTAACAATTCTCATACTCCTTAACATCCAGTAACTTTAATATTCTATATACTCAACTTACATTGACAATCAGAGACCAGGAAAAGGATAAAAAAATGCAAGTCTATATTTTGCAATCAACAAAACACTCTTTCATCCATTGACTGGTATGTTTTAAAAAATAACAGTGCCCATTCCTATTTTTATTTGGCTTAGAATGTCTCCTCTAGCTTTTAATAGCCTATCTTTTTTCTAACGGCTAAACGATTCAAAGCTTCTACTAAGCACTACTATTGTCAGTCCCCAATGTCACCAGTGACCCTGAGAAGTTGACCTAATTACTCCCTAGATCAATTCCCAACTGTGTGAACCCATGTTCATAGACCACCTCTGTTAGACATGCCTGAACATGCAATGGATGAATATAATAATCAATAGACTTTTTCCACAGAAAATTCATGACTAACTCAGCATAGTTCCGTTACGAGACCCAAATCCAGGATCTGAAAACTAGGTTAACTTTGGTGGAAAAAGCTGAGAAAAGAAAAATGAAATATTTTAAAATATTTTGGGATTTTAGCACTGTGGATATTTTAGGGTCTAATCACGAATTAATACACATTTTTATTAACAACTTGGTAAACTGAAGAATCCAAAACTTTTAATACACTCTGAGTTTCCTGGAGCAATGGAGGCTCATGAGTTCCCCACCTAAAGAATTCAAATTCAAAGTACTGCTTCAATAATAACTCAATATTAACAGTTAAACATATAGCTGAAATCTGAAAGAGTATTAGTGTACAGTACTTTAGTATCAGAGAGTATATACCAAAATTATGGGTCAAATATGAAAGGATACCAACATAATTTGGTTGTTCCTAGTGGAGGTCAACATGTCAATCAGAGGAAAATGCTAAAAATTCAGTAGTGTTTTAACTAAATGACGAAGTAGTGAAAATTTGGCAATTATAGATCTTTCCACATGGCAGTGTTTTCACTGAAGCCTAAATCAGTGAATATTTATTAAGGGTTACATTTTAGAATATGCCCACATCTCATTTTTCAAAATGTCCTCTTGGAACTTGTATTCCCAGTGGGAAGGCTCTGGACCCAGACAACTTCATATGAACTGGGAATTTTACTCACATTTTTGTAGTTAAGCTCGTAGTTCCAAAGTATTTGTAAGCTAGCCATGTACTGCTCGTTCCTTTTGCTCTGGATGTTTTTGACTGTCCTTTACACAGGCTGTGTTCCAGTAGGTACCAGCATGAACCAAGGAAAGAGACTGAAATGAGACAGAATTGGAGCAGTATTCCCTTACTAAGGTAATAGTTCCTGCAGTGATCAGTTCAAGACAGAAATGTAGGGAACCAGGACATGTTGCCGAAGTTGAAGGAAAATATGGAGGAAAAGCATTTGGGCTAGGAAGTGGAAGGAAAATGCAAAGGGGCAATTTTCCCTAACACAGAACAGGAACATGTACATGGTGTGCTAATTTTCAGCCTCTGCACAGAAAATTAATTATAGGAAATACTAACTGACCTCTACACGTTTACACTTTGAGCAGAAAGGTGTATTCATGAAATCAAGCAATTACGTTAATGTAACAAATAAGGACTACTATTCTGTGCATTCAGATACTTCATTAAGTGGAAGAGAACTCACAGAAAGTTTCACTTCTGTTTGCACACTTCTCACTTTGTAAAGGGCATTGAAAATTTTGCCCTGAATGTCCAGATGATCAACATCATTTAGATATCTCCAGTTGGAATTTCTTTTCTTCAGTGTGAATAAGACCTGATACAGTAGTCTTAGAAAAATAGTAGGCACATCAGAGACAGAAAAAAAAAAAAAAAAAAAGAAAAAAGATATTTTGGTAATTTTATGCTGGTTTAATTAAAGAAGGAAGCCAGGATATTCCAAATATGATCTTTGCCAGAATGTACTTCTCTTCTTCTGTCCAAGGTATACAGTCTTCGTCAGTAGCTATTGTACAAGCTGGACTATGAAGACAAGAGCTCCTGTGCAGTGACTTTCATTTAGAATAGGACAATTCTCATCCCTGTTATTTACCCATACATCATAAACGTGAAATTACCTAGTCCCATTTGTGTCATATTCAGCAAAATTATTTGCAGAATTGACTCTTGTCTGTGTGGTTGGGCATATAAAAATAGATATAGGGCATATAAAAATAGATATAATGGTTTTATATATTCTCTTATTAACATTGAATTTCCATGTCAAGTCTTTTACTTCTACTAAGCACCTTCACTTGAACAGGGAATTTCTCAGCAAATAACTTAAATAAATTTCTGCTGTTGTATGGAGTCCTTCCTGACTATTTCAAACTGATGTTTTTGTTGGACTTTCTCACTATTTGTGGCTGGTGAATCCAGATAATTCTCTAACAAAGATAAACTCAAATTCCATTTTAAGGCTGTAATACAAATACACACAAAGTGAAACAAAAACAAAACAAAAAACCCCCACAACTATATGCATTAGAATTCGTGGAAATTAATAACTAAGGAAAGCAGCCCATTTTTCCTTTGAAATGCTCTTCACCATTCACCATTGTCTGTCCTGTCACAAATCCTAATGTTTGACCCCACTATTGTCGAGGACAAACATATTTTGAAGAATATAATAGTGGATCTCGGAGGAAGCCATTTGTCTGTGCTAATTTGGAAATGCTGATATTTTGATTTTTACAGCTTTTTAAAATTTATTATTTTAAACAGTGAAGTTCAGTTTTATCCCTATTAAAAACTGATTGTGAAACACTGAGTTATGAAGGATTACATGATGAGGAAAAGCAAGCAGGATCTATAATCTGTCACTTCTGAAACATTTTAATTTTCTGCTGCTTTTTTAGAAAAAGTACATAATTTTTTTGACAAGTATAATATTGTTTCTGCTGCCAGTTGGGTCCAATGAACAGACTTTCCACCTTTTCTTAAATGGAGTTCCATATTTGCATACATATATTAAATCCTTGTGAGATAACTGCATGAAATTCACCATATAATTACACGAACTCTGGGTACAGAAGTAGCTAAGAAAATGGAAAAATGGCAATTTGCTGGCAATAATCCAAAACTAACAACAAATGTTTTTCAGAACTTAACATATTATAGAGAAGCAAGTAAATATCATGACATTCAGGGAAAACAGATAATAGGATCTTTCAGCAATAAGTTTGCAATTACATATCTATAGAAAAAGACTACATCTACCTTTCAGAATCATACATAGCATAATGTATTTAGTTAAAGGAAGATTTTCATCTATGAAATAACTAATACTACTTTGTCCATCTTTCTCAGTAGAAAGATTATAACAGGGTGTTTTGGCTATCAACAACTTCAAAAATAGAGTTAATTCCTTATTTAGAAGCTAATAAAAATTTTGAATAGTACTTCATAGAAAGTAAATTACAGAGTAAAACATTTTGTCATACAGGGTTAGCATAATATTTCTTGATATTTTCTTAAAAAGTATATTGTATAAAAATAACAGTAGATACAGATATTGTATTTTTATAAATAGTGCATTTCATAGAATATAAACTCCAAACTCCTTCAAACTGAATCATAATCTCATCTCTTATATAACATCTTTACTGATGTAAATTTAGTCTGAAATCCTTGTATGAAGGAACATTGAATTAGAATAAAAAGCAAGGAGACTTCATGTTTATATAGTACTTCTTTTCCCTCCTTTCAAGCAAAGCCAAAATGGATCTCTCTTTCCTCAAACTGATGTGACTAGCTACTGCTGAATCCTGTAAGATCAACAGAGAGATGATGCAGAGAGTATGATTTAAATTTGAAAGTACCATTCAGTTATTCTGAATGAATTAGATTTTTGTAAAACAAATTTTGAATTATATTTTTGTAAAAATAAAATTTGCTGGAAAAAAAATGACTCTTACAAGCCTCTATATGGTTTGGGATTCAAATATATAAAACATGGCTGAGTAGATATTATATTTACTTCTAATATTAATATTGAAGGCTTCTTCATTTAGTCCTTTTTAAAAAAAAAAAAAAAAAAAAAAACAGAACGAAGAAAGAAACAAACAAACATTCTTCTCCTTCATATGGTTTCCCAGAATAAGGTATTCCATTTTTCTCATGGCTTCAGATGTGGGTCTTAAAGGCAAGATACTCTAGCTGTTCTGGTAACATGTCCACCTGTATTCAGAGGTGTATAAGTTCATCATAGTACTTCTAGAAGACTTGAATCTACAAATCTCTGACTGAATACAGTATTATGCAATTTATAATTAGAAGTTTTCTTTAAGCCTTTTTACCACTGAGCAAGAATTTGATAGGTTTCATAAATATGGTTATAACAAACATTGTCAACTGTGTTCTACAGATATGCTATCTCTGTTAACTTTTGAAATTAATTGATGCACTTTTTAATGTTAAATGTTATGAACAGTTTTAAAATGTATGCATTTGGTTGTTTTTTAACTCTTAACTTTCTGGAAGGTAGCCAGAAATAGATTTTTAATAAAAAAAATTATAAATGTATTTTTAAAATTTATAACACCTGAAACAGTGTCCTTCTGCCCTGGAGACATTAATTAAAGAAAAAGTTACGACAGTCATTCAGGAACAGAAGTGATGCTTCCTTCAGATCTACAGAATATGTCAATTTTTAGGAACCATAAACTGTATGAAATAACTTTAATAGCAGTAAATCTGTATAAGTATTCCATATCCAGGATGATAATTTGAAAAAGGTTATACTTATACTTCAGTGAGGTGTCTTTCAAATGAAAAGTTATTTAAGGGCTAAAATCAATTGGCTATAGAGTATCATGTTTTCTGATGGGAATAATAGAGAAAAGATGACTGGAAGTTGTTTGTTACAATGATAAAATGAGTTTTTACCTCTGGTTATTATCACCCCATACATTCATCATTATATACTACTCAATTTTTTTTATTATATTGATTTATTTTATCACCCAAGACAGTTTGTACTTGTATCAAATTCAGAAAACATTGATTTACTTAAATTATTCAATGCTTTAGTGTATGGCTATTATGTCATTTAACACTTCAGACAAATCAATACACTTTTAAAAATTGCTTTCCTTATTCAGAAGGTTTGCAAATGTACTTTTCTGGAATCACTAGCTTGCTATAAGGTGTCAATGTTTTATAAATAATCTATTTTAAAACTATAAGGGGTTATATATATGTATAAATGCATAAATAGTTACAAGTAAAATGAATACTTTAAGTTTGCCTAAAGCATGCTGTGATGTAGAATATGCTTTTAAATTTACAACACTATTCTCAAACGTATCATGGTATGGCCATATAAAGCTTTTTGTTTAACTAATAATTGTTACTGGACGTTAAGAATGTTTCTCCCAGTGCTTTAAAGACTGGAAAGTTTGACTGTTTGACACAGAACCATCTTTAATTGTCTATGGAAATGTCTAAGGCAGGGCATAAATCTTGAGCACTAATAGATTTTTGTAGTTGGGTTACAGATGAAAAGTATGTGATCAAATATGACAATGAAAACTACTACTGCTATCTACAGGTAGATAACTCCATCGTAAGAAAAGAAATCAGTGCCACGTTCTTACTGAAATTCACAGTTCTGACACAATTGCTTTTGCACACTGTGGACACTTCAGGCTTTATTCCTTCTACACAATCACTTACGGTGGCTGAACAAAAGTTATTTTACAAAATGAAAAGTCTCACATTGATTAAAAGAGGCATTGATTTACATTAAAAAAATATATTTTTTACTAAATGTATACTAGTTCAAA
Source organism: Platalea leucorodia (assembly GCF_965183815.1). Lineage (NCBI taxonomy): Eukaryota > Metazoa > Chordata > Aves > Pelecaniformes > Threskiornithidae > Platalea > Platalea leucorodia. The sequence goes on along the minus strand of NC_138828.1, from coordinate 48,224,499 downwards.
GAAGCTGTTGAACAAGCAGCTTGTACAGCAACATTTCTCTGCAAAAAAAATCCTTTTCACGTGCTAAATAGAGCAATGAGAGGCTGAGGGTTAATCCTGAAAGGATTTATTATTCAAATTTCAATGTATTGACAACAATACACCAGCTTTCATATTTTACTAGAAAGTAAGTATTTCAATTCCATCCATTTTACAACAAATGACATTATTCAAATCTGTTGGGGTACTTTTATCTCCCTCACTGCAAAAATCTCCAGAAAAAAAAATCCTACATTTGGTTTCTTTATTGGTAATTAGCTTCTTTGAAATTAGAGCATTTGCTGACTATTTCTTTTGACTGGATAGTTTAAACTTCATGCTCATGTTGGACAGATGATGAATTAGCAGGATATCTTTTTTCCCTTTGTTTTAAAGTTCCTTATTTCCATATATCTCCTATTCCAATTGCAAGGAAAAAACTTCTGTCTTTCTATTACTAGTTTTCGTTTATTTGTCTCATCCCTTTCCTTAGCAATGTTAACTCCCATAGACTCATGTTAACTCACATTAATGCTCTGGAGCATCATCTCTATCATAAATAGCAGTATACAATATTATTTCTAAAGCTTTAAACTGTACATACAATCCATATGCATAATTCATTTCCATAGAGGTTTAAAGTTCAAACTTGCTGTGTTGCAACATTCCTTCTGTTTTGCTCCAGGGTCCCTGGAACTGTTTTAGATCTTGAAAACAAAAATACTCTGTAGGTAGCAGTATGGATCAGTTTGTTCAATAATCTGTCCTACCTGTAATAGTATAGTATGATAGTTAAGAAACACCTTTAAGAATCTTAAACCACTCAATTTTTAGAGGTCAGAACACATTTACATTGAAATAATTAAAATTGCCTTCATTCTGAAGGAATTGTCTAGGGGTTTCTAAAGTACCATATACGTTTTCTGCAGTATTTGTCATATTACTGATATTTTGTCAGATGCAGAAATATTTTTATTGGAAGGGCTGATGCTTGGGAATTATGCAACTGTAATGCAGGAACACATCTATTTATCTAGTGAGGTGCTGTAAGGAAGTACTCTACTATTTAAAGTATTAAAAAAAAAATTTTGGCAATTCTTAGGCTCTTAGTGTGCAATAGATGTATACTTAATAACTAGTGAAAGATGTCCTTGCCCATGGCAGGGGGGTCGAACTAGATTATTTTTAAAGGTGCCTCCCAACCCAAAGCATTCCATGATTCTATGATTCTGTGATCTGCCTTCCAGCCACATGGAAGTTTCGTCTGACCTGGAGGGACACAGAGAGAAAGGGCCAGCTGGAAATTCCCACTGTCTTCTTGTTGCACTAAAGAGTGCTCCTAAAAAGACTCAAGAGTCAAGATACAACCTCTTCAGTAGAGGATCCTCTCTACCAAGGTGTAGAAGATGTAAGATACAAAGCGGGTATATCGTGAACTGTGGGAATTATATGCTTATATAAGGAATTTAAATTTAATAATCATAAGCCTAACAAAAATCACACTGCCAGTTTTACAGTGTTCCAGGAGAGACACACAGATTGTTTGTGGCTTTGCTGCGCATGTCTTTCAAACAAACAAAGAACATATAATGATATGTATTGAAATATCCAAAGACGCTCTTAGGGAATTTTTACTTTTTGCTTGCTGAATGATTGGTTTCAGTAGGAGATTCTACATGGCGGGTAATGATGGTCTTGACTGATTAAAACAAAAAAACCCACCAACATGTCATGGTGAATGAAAACATGAAAATATGAGGAAGAAAGTTGAAACTATCAATCTACCCTAAAGTGGTATTCCCTTATGAAATATAGATTTTACAGCAAGACAGGAATAGAGGGCTTATCCGACACATTTAGTAGAGGAGTGGAATAATGATTTGGATTTAAAACATTGGGAGACATTCTACTGGGCAATTCAGACAAGGACATTTATTTCCTATTTCTTGAAAATCCTTTCCTTATAACCATAGCATTCTGGTAGACTGAGCCACCAGCAGCTTGGTTCATTCCATATGTATCAGGACCTAGTGCACCTAATTAATAAACAGATGGCAATAGCCCTGTGGGTCCTTAAGTCAGTAAGGGCCTTTGTGCTCCACTGGTTATGTCACAATATCCTTTCTTAAGGGATGCATATGCCAAGACTGGATAATGGCACAGCAGATGCTTCATCTTGATTTCAGGATGGCAGGAAGCCAGCCAGGATCCCAAGGTAGTGTCCAGACAGTTATGGAATGAGCTTAATCTTGTTACAGCGGGAGGCAGTCTTCCCCAAGAGTGCTGAAGAAAATAATCTAGCATGGAAGTGTTTTTGAAATTCAGAGAGCAAGAAGGATTGTAGTGGGGTGACCTCTTTAGGTAACACACTGCATGACCAACATTCTAAAGAAAAGCTTGGCACCCTCCACTCTGTTGAGTGTGCTGGTGACCTTTCTGGTTTAGTTCTGTCTGATGGCATTCCCAGACACTTTCTGGGGACAGCAATTCAAAAGCAGCTTGCAAGTTTCTGTCCAAAGAGGTGGGCACAAGAATGAGACAAAAGTCATCCTGCAGTGGTGAACATCTGGCTGAACATGTACTAGCAGCATGAAAGCTACCTGTAACTATAGCAGAAACCAATATAATTTCATTTTGCATTTACAGTGGCATTTTTTGGCACACTCAGGGTACATGATTTCCATAGTATCGGTAAATGATATTTTGGGCGGAACCCTGAGTATGAATATTATGGTATGCATAACAACGGAAAGTTTTATCAGATATACAAAAATCTAGCACATAAAGGGGCAATAAAGTATCTATTTAGGTGACTGCTGTACCATTCTGACATTCAAGAAATTCAGGGACACCAGTTGTCAACTTACACACTGTAACAAAACCCATCTTTCCTGATTTTAGTTTCTATGGAGAAGAAACATCTCAAGTGGGATTAAACCTTTATAATGTCAGCATGAGTTCATTCTAAAGAAACATAGGCATGTCAGTTGCTCTCTGTTTGTTCAGAAGAGATCCAACTTGTTGGAATGCCTATCCAGTTGCTGCAGGACATAGGTTTGCTCTATAATCATGCCTGCTTTATTGTAACAGTCAATGAGAACTGAGATACAGTCCTGTTTCTGGCCACTCTGTACGTGCACTCTGTTAGTTTGGATAGAGAAAGCTCTCAATTAAGGAGAAGTCTTGTTACTTACCATGTCTGCCATGATTTCACTGTTACAGAATGAGCAGTAAATAAGGAAGCTGAGCAGAGAGGTCTTACCATTTTCTGCCACATCCTAAAGAATCCACTACTTCAGCAGCCTATTGCCTAGGACTGTGTAAGAATATGATCTACAGATTACTGAGTTCACTTTATACAAATACCATCTGCAGTCACGACTGACAAGTACTATTAACGCCATAGGCTTTAGAAACACAGAGTGTGTGTCTAGTCCTTTCCTTTGCTATTCAGGGAGAAGATCCCCCCTGTCATATTAAACAACCTTTTATGGGAATGAAAAATTCTGCTTTGGTTTTTATAATCTTTCTGCTTTAATTGAAATTAATACCGTTGACCAATTCTCTTTAAAAAATCATATGCAAAATTGGCTTACGAGTCAGCTCTAGACATCTGAAAATTACTTAATGTAGAATTTAGGCACAACTGACTTCAGAATAGTCCTGTAATTGCAGGGGAAGATAGAGTCAGTCACTTCCCTGTACTAGAAGTAATGATGTGCTTTTTTCTTTTCTACTAATGCATTAAAATTAGAAAAGGAGCTAACCTAACTGGTCATTCCTTAGCAGTCCTAGGGGTGTGTCTACACTAATGTTTTAGCTGAGATCAGAAGTGCGGTTATGAAGCAAATGTCCCCACCATCCCACTTACTGTGCTTTGTCTCACATCACCCAGCAGCTGCAGAGCACATGCACTGGATTCTTCCAGGAAGAAACTAAACTGGAGGGCACATTCCAGGAGCATGCCTAATGTGCTTTGACAGGCAGTCAATCCACAGGACCAGGCTGGCATTAGTCTGAAGTGATTTAATTTGATTCCATTTTCGCTATAATGCTTTTACTGGCTTTAATGTTTCCTCTCAGGTGTCATGGTTACATGGTAAAATCTGCTGCTTTAGTATCCTTTTGGCATCCCTTTACCAAATGCCAATGTGTGAAAGCAATGTCCTTTGCCTACTGCCTTGTTTCAGATGGTATTCCACAAGTCCCTCTCCCAATTGGAAAAGTCAGATCTCAAAGTCACGATCAGATTTCATAACTTTCCTTCCACATAATCTTTCACTTCATGTGGAGAACAGTATCCTCAGCTTCCCAAATTGCAGTATTGCAGTTAGCCTTTTCTGCCTGCCCTTTAGAGTGTCTCAGCACATCAAATTCTGTGGAAGTTGGCACATAAAAAAGGTACTATCTCCTATATGTTCTTTTCTACTCTCACCCTGTGCTGCTTTTATTAACTACTTTTTTTTCACTTGGGGATTTTTAAAATCTTCCATTTTTATATAGTACCAAACAATGTTCTCTGATCAAGCAGACACCAGAGGACCTAAGATAAAGTTATTGCAAAGGCAGGGTGATGACATCTACACAGAGAGACTCTTGAACAGGATGCCGAATAGCAGGGGTCCTGCTTGCCACTGGCGCTCCTGCCCACATAGGGAAGAGCATGGCTTCTGTGGCAGCTGGAAGGAAGACAGGGAGAAGAAAGGGGATTCTGCACCCTAGTACCTAAAATATTGTTAGATGTCTGACTTTGGCTATGTGATACCGTTCACTTCAATGCTTAGGTTTAAGTTCTTCAAAGCAAGATCAAATGATATTTCAAATGCTTCAATTGGAGGGGAAATTAACTCACTTGCTGCATAAAGGCCTCTACTATCAGGGGAAAAAAGTCTCTCGTATCACGCACTTTTGGATCAGTCTGACAGAAATAGGCAGAGAATAAGCATTACCCAACAGGGCAGAAATGATCATGCGCAGTTATTTCATGAAAAACAACAATGCTACTAAACATTTCCCCATCAGGCAAAGCTAGAGGTGAGTCAGGATATTCACAGTATGCTGGCTCCTGTCTTTATGGCAATTAAATGCATCATTGAATGATATTACAGAAAATTTATGAGAGATACGTTTTGTGCCATGTCTCCTAATGATTGTTTGGGCTTATCAATGAGATAAACACAAGATCTTCACGAAATCCCTACCATAGCATGCCTGGTATCCTCTACAGTTCCTAATAACACAACAATCAAATGGCTGAAAGAAGCTACTTAGAGCCAGGTTCATTTTTAATAACAGCAAACAGCATCTAGATAAAAGGTTTAATGACCTGTTTTTATTCCCCCTTACCTCCAATTTAACTTTCCATTTTAAAGCTCCCACCTACCTCCATTTCTGATTGATAGAGCTGAATGCTACCTCTCATTGCAATGTACTTTTTTGATACTTACTCTCTCTTCTCCTTATGTGTCTGTCTTTCAGCAGGCTGGGAAATCATTTTCCCTTACCCTTCCCCTCTAACTCAGCAGATTCAATACTAAATCTTAGTATTCCCTTTGATTCTCATACCTGCAGTATCCAGTACTTGGCTTCAGGCAGGAGGTGTTTTCTGTTTAATTATTTGGTTATCATTTTCAAAAAACATGTGATACTCACAAAGATAGTATACTATTCTTGGCAACATTTTATTTCCTGTCGGTCTCCTTGTTTTTTGCCTCCTCTGATTTAATGCAATACATTATTATATACATAATAACTTGGCCCAAAAAGGGATAGAGAAATCCTTTGATATTAACCTTAAAATGTTTTGAGCACATTTTGGTTCTGTATTCTTGCATTGTGAATGTATATCATTCATTAATTTAATTTGTAAAGGGATTACTTCAGAGTAATCTCATTAGGGATGATCATATTACCAGATAGCCTTACATAAGACAATCTCATTAACTGTGCCTCAGGATGTCACTTTAGATATCTATTTCATACCCCAGATATAAATTCATTACATGCTGCAAGTTGCCTTCAAACCTTAAACTGACAAGTGTTCTGTATGATGTGTGTTAAACACATGTTTAGTATCTTTGGTTTTGTAATTTGTAAATATAGATGTTTCCAGTAAAATTTTAAAGAGTTTAAATGCAAGTAGGAGTTTAAAGTACTGTGTAACCATATACTGTAATTATGCTCTATCTCACGTAAGATGTGATTCATATCTTCAAATGATTTTAGGTGTTGTTGCTCTGACTTACTTTTCCATCCACTTTTTATATTGCTGCATGTATCCAATATAGACTAGCTGAAACTAGTAATAGATTCTTGTGGATTTTAAGAGGATTTAAAATTAGCCCTTCGCATTCCTAATTTTACAAAGATAAATTCAAACAAAAACAGTCACGCTCAGTTTATCGCAGGAGGAACAGGTTTCTATCACAAAACTCGTGGTGAGGAAGAAACTGTGTTATGTATAACTAGTGAGCAGTTTCAGAAATGCAACACTGCAAATCAAGACATGATTTATATGTAGTTCTCATTCCTTTTTCTGTACATTGGGTTTTTAAAAGCAAGAAGCCAGCTGGCTATGCCTTCTGGAACAAAGAAGGGTAATGTTTGAATTCAAGCTGATGGAAAAAGAAGGTTGATACAGACACAGTGAAACATGAAGAATTCGTCCAAGTTCCTTGGCTATGACTTTTCTTGAGACATTAAAAATATTTTCCTCATCATTCAGTAAACCTACCGGTGAACTATACAGTTAAACCATTCTGCCAGTTTTTGGTGCCAATTGAATATTTGGTGCTGATCTTCCTACTTCACTGAACAGGATGGAGAAGATTTCTCACACAGCTGTTTTATTTCCCTAAACCGTCAATGAAATAGACTGGCTTCATTCCCTCTTCAACGAGTTGTTAATTCAATGCAAAAGGATGGTGTTTTTCCTCTTCCTCTGTCCCTCCTTTCCAGTACAAACTAACATACACATCCAGGATGTGCTATTTACTTTTGGTTAATTGCCACAAAATATCAATTTTTTTAACTGTATAACAAATTTCTATAAGAGCATACAATACAATATAATATGACAATTTTAGATGATCACAGATGATTTATGCTTTACAATTTTGTTCAAGTTGTAGTTATGACTTGTCTGAGTCGTGTCCAAGACCCTGGTAAATATTATAAAGCATTGTGAGTCTTGCTTCCCTACAGGAGGAGAGTGCAGGTATGAGAAATTGCATTATCTACCACTAGACTCTTCTGTAGGACTCTGAAGTGAGATCTATGATTTTAGGCTGTTGTATTGAATGTCTACATGCAGGCAGTCGGAGAACTGTTCAAGTGACATTCAGTCAAGTGCCCACATTATAATGATAACATATAGCTCTGCTTTGTCTTTATCTCACATAAGACTGCCAGTATCACAAGAATGGTTAAAAGTGCTTGAAAAGCTGTTCTTGATGAAGAATGGCAGACTGAAGCACTACCCTAGCAAGATGGTGATTATAGCGGAAGACAGAGGAAAGAAAAATTGCAGAAACGGTCTAATACCCTGTTTAGAAAGCACAAAAAGCAGCTCATTAATTTAGTTTAAGGTTTACATAAGGCAGAGCAGCATTCCAAAGTAATGCTTCCTATCAGATCTGGTTGGCTGGGAGACACTGTTGCATTCTGGAAGCTGGCTTTGTTTTATGTTATTTATGTTTGTTGTTTTGTCAGTTCTTGGCAAGGCCAAAGTAATGCAACACAGTAGAATTTGAAGCTAGGATGCTGGAGTTTACCCAACCATCCCAGAGGAGTGTGAGAACAGGGCAGCAGAAACTGTCATTGTAGAATATTTTAACCAGTGACGCTGGTACCTGAAATTTGTAACATGTATTCCACAAAACTCACTTTCTTGGTTTATTTTATGGTACGGTACTATGGATAAGAATTTTACTGAAGAATGACTCAATGGTAAGATTTTACTTTCGTACCAAGATATTTCAGACAACTCTGCTGATGTTAGCTCCAGCAGCATCACACTGGGAAAGAGACAGATCTCCGAGAGGCAACTCTCAAACCATATACACTTGTGTAGCTCCTAACAGCATCCTAAATCTCCACTGAATACTCAATACTCACAAAAAATCAGTGGTAATTTAAGAAATGAGTGTGAAGTAGTACAAAGCTGCTTAACATGTTAGTTGTATTCACCACTAATTTTAGACTCGGTGTGGATTTACAGTGCAGTCTTATAACCTTAATGCAAGAATGGCAACAGAAAGATCAATACTGGGAGAAAAGACTGTAATACATTACTGAGCTATAGAGAGAGCTGAGTGAAAGAGGATGACCTAAAAGCAGGAATAATCAAACACAGGTGACTGATGGCAAATGAACTCCACAAAAGCAATATTGTTGAAATTAACACCTGTGTTGATGGGAGAAGCATTATGAGACTATAATTTAAAATTATAAAAGAATTTCCCTCTTTATTTTCTTTGAATTGACTGATTTCAAATTGTAAGATGTTATCTGTAAAATGCTAAAAATGTGTGATAAACATTTCTTTAAGCCAATGACCACTATGAATCTCTACATCCGACTGGATAGCAAGGTGGAGGTAAAGCCACACTTGCAATCCCCACTTACACATAGAAATGCTCCTAATCTGCCCTCAAATGTGGGCATACATTTCCCCAATAACTGTGAGAAATATCTGAGAAAGTTTGAATGTCAAGTTGGATGGTACAGGAAATGAAAATTACATTACTTTAGAGAAATAATTATGGTAAATGGAGATTTATATAAAATTCTTGAAATGAGGTTTACAAGAGAAATACAGTTAGGCTTTAATTATGATACTGTTAATGACAAGTGTTACATCAAAAATAATTAGGGTCAGAAAGCTAGCCTTCTCACTGAGCTATGTTAGTGACTTTTAGCCCTTTTGAGACAGTGGTTAACTCTGGAAGAAAAAATCTCTCTTGAACTAGTAAGACAGAAGCAGGAAAAACCTCTAGTACTTATCATAGGAGCTGTGCAGACACGCAGTGAAGTGTAAGCCGCTCTATGAAATGTAGGATGTGTGTTGTGGGGAAGTACCATCAACACAGGACATCCAAGGAACAAATGGCATGTTTTTGTTACTCTATTTTTCTTCAACCCAGTAGAGCTGTTCCGTCTAGTACAGTACTGCCCTATGTGTTGAGTAAAATGTGTTAACACTGGCCTTTTATGTCGTGATACAGCTTTTGATTCTTTTACCTAAAAGAACTGAAGTTAGACTCTAAGTCCGGTCGTTCACTCTCACTAACTGAGAATACCATTCCTAAAACAATCTTACACATTTGGAAAATGCCAGAAATTACACTGTTTTACTGGACTGTTACTTATAGAAATGGAATTTTCTAGTTCACTAAACTAAAACTATGTCTAAATGAACACATGAATTTATTCAGTAATTTTTTGGGACTGGGTAGTGTTATTGTAAAAGCTTGGTGAAACTGTTTGCCTAAGAGTTCTGATGAGATAGTCTTTTGCTATACTTCTTATTTTTTAGCACACAGTTGTGCAGTAATTACAGTACAACAGCATCTGAAGAACAGGCTGAGAGCAATTGCAGTTTTCCCTGTGGACTTGATAAAAAATTGAGAATCACTATCCAAAAAACTATATTACCTTTCTTTACATCTGCAGAATTTTCCTATCTATCCAAAATGTCAAAAGGAAATACCTTTGAATTTGTTTCTACTGCTTTTAATAATTTAAATCTCAGAAATATTTTTATAAATAAAACAAAAACTGTAGCAGAGTACTGAAAGTTTAATGTTAGCGTACAGTGGGCTCAGTCTAACATACTCTGTTTACACCGCTCTGCAGAAATTTTTATCTTACTGTTTTTCTTCTTGGGCAGCAGGGCAAACAAGGCAAAGAGAGAGTTTCTTCAGAAGCTAGTCTCCTGCCCAGTCTTAAACTTCTTCCCAGGTTTTCCCCAGTTCACTTATACCTTTATGTTTATTGTCAGGAGACTCTATGGCTTTGTTTTCCTCATCAGCTTTCAATGTACTACATGAACTGGAATCCTATATATTTCTGGTTTTGCTACATGCTCAAACCTAGTAAGTGCTTTTTTCCATAGTAACTAGCAGTCTAACATCTGCCCCCACGTTTCCAGAAGTATAACCTTGATCACTCATTTAATTTCCTTTGTAGACACTACAAATCAAAAGCTGTATTTCTGCTTTATACACCAGCACTTCCATCTTTTTGTTCATCAGCAATGCCATCTTTTATTCTCATGCATGTTTGTAGTTGTCTGGATTAGCAAATTTTGGTTGTCTGAAATAGCATGGCCTGCTTTATTTATTTATTCATTCTGCCTGCTTTCAATTCTGCATTCTTGTTTTCCACCACTATACTTCAAAATTATTCAACACTCTTTATGTGTTCCTGATCGACTGCAATATCGTTTTTTTTATCTTTTTAATTCGGTTATTTTCTGATCAACTGAATTAGAGAAAAAGGAATAGATTTCCAGCACTGAAAATGGTGCGCTAATTGTACAGACAGGTATGTGCAATTTTTGCCTATGCCATCAATTTCTGAATTATATGTATTCCCACATATGCAGGCACACCAGTGGGTAACAAAGTAAAATTAATATTAGCAATACGTTCTCAATTACATTTTCTTCTAAAGAGGTTGAGTTGTTTCATTTCTGTACTCACAAAGGTTATGTGGGGGAAAGAATCAAAGTGATTTTTAAGACAGTAATTTAAGTTATGCTAAGTTATAAGCAATAGAAATATCAGTCTTGTGGTTAATGTAAATCTTACAGAAAATTTTTATTTCCCTTATACTAGTATTTCTCAGTTAGAAATTGACTTTTTCAAAGACTGCTTAGGCTTCTGTTTGTATTTGCAGTTGATAATATATAATTTTTTAGTATATATTACTTGGCAGCATATTAAGCACAGGTAAATTGTTTTATTGATTTAACTAGTTATTTCTTCAAATCTGCAAACTTTGTTTACATGTAAATGTTCTAAAATCCAAAATTCACCCTAGAGAGAAAGAAATACAAATGGCGGGAAATGCTGTTTGTAAATAACTAAAAGTTCCCTAGGCTCATGACTTCTGTTTTCTTCTTTATAATTTTCAGTATGTTACTTTAATACTTCTCCAAATAGTGATTAAAATAGTGGTTTGAGATTTTTTTATTTTTTTTTAAAGTAGTGGGATAAAAATTACATCTTTTAGCAGTGGATCAATCTAAAAGAATCACTAAATAGGAGAACTTATCTGGATAAATTTACAGAGTATATTATTATTATGGTGCTTTTCTCTGTAAATTTTGAAGGGAGCAATTTGAGAGGAGTTAACTATAATATGCATTGCAAATATTACATTTGAGTTATGCTTCAACACAGTTACATGGGACCTAGAGAATTAGTTGTTCTTTTGAAGTATATTTTGAAGAAAATTCAGAGTGTTTTAAAAGAATGCATTGTGATGAGGTAAGAAACTAGTGTCATCTCTCTCTTCTCCTCTAACAATCACTATAACGTATAAGACTTCTGTTTCTGTATTCTTTGACAGTTACTATTTCTTAGGTGACAATGCATTTTTAACTCACATTCCTATATTATGATCTTAAGTGTTTTAAAATTTCTTCACTTCAAAGGAAATGGAGGGTAGCTTATAACATAGCTGTGTTCTTCTTTTGATTTCTGCTAACATCCTCCCCATTTCCAACCCGCATTGAAAATGGGAAAGTTCACTTAAAGCACTCTCAATCACTCACAAAATAAACGTTTTTTTTCCCTTTCGGATACTTGATAAACACAGTCTGCAGATATTTCAAAAAATGAGTACTTCACTGGAGTTATAGTACAAGTGTTATTACCGAACTCTTTGATTGGCAAGAATCATAGATTAATTCTTTTAGTAACAGCAGTATTGTAGATATAAGCCACTGAAGGCACTTACATGTAAATATGATTTTCTTATAGTTCTATGCAGTAGTTAGGATTGACTGTAGTCTTTTATGTACATTATGTTTATGAATACAGAAATACTTGAATACTCCAAATTTTCCTAAATGATGCAAACATGAACAAAAACTTCACCCTGAAACCCATTCACACTCACAAGAGACTTTTTAATTAAGTCACATCTGTGCAAGAATACTATATTTTGCAAAGTTAGCAGCAACCTAAACCATATTATTAAATTTTGAAAAAGAGTAGAAATCTCAACAGACCTGTTTAACAATTCAAGAACTAGTGTGGAATGATACCTCTAGCCTCCTGAGTCTAGTTTGGAAATAGCTAAATTTTCCATAATGATGTCATTAAATATTTAATAGCATAATATTTTGAACACCTTTCCAACATAAATGACATTAAAATTTAACCTGTTTAAACTGTTAAAGGTTATCTGAGAAAATTCCATTAGAATACACTTTCAAAGCCAATTAAAGATGCCTTGATATTAAAAGATGGCTTTTGTGAAGAAATTGAATTAATGTAAACAATAAAAAATTAAGATCACAGTGAATAGGTAGATTCTTTCTGAAGCATTTCATAAGGTTATGGAGTAAAATTCTGAAAAATATTTTATTTTGCGACATGATACTATTGATCCTATATAATCCTGATCAGAGTCTAGCTGCAATCCTAGTTCAATCACTCTATTAAATCATAGCAAAAGTTGTAAATATTCATCAAGGTATGAAGAAATATTACCATTTTAAGATAAGGCAAAAATTCGTTTATGGAAAAAAGGTCTAAAATATTACAATAAAATAAAGCTTTAAATATAAAGAAAAATACTTTTTCTTATGTTCTGGCCATAAATTATCCCCTTGTTTCTACTTGCTCCCAACAGATATTCTAAAGGGACTCTGTGACTACAGCTTTGATTTTGTCTTCATTTTTTTTTTTATACCAACTATCTTTGCTACTCCATCAAGGTCCTGTAGGGAACAGGCAATGAGAACGCACACGAGATCTTATTGGAGTAGTAATTCCTTTACTGTTAGCAGAGTGGGCAAAAAGCAGCTCATGGACCTAGTATCTGCCTTTACTGGGTTGACATCTGATTATGATCACCAACATCTCCATATAATGGTATAGTATTTCACAGAATGGACAGAAAACAATTAGAAGTCACACATCAGCAGTGAGGAAGAAACATAACCATTCAATCGCAAGAAGCTGAAGGCAGCATTTCGACTCAGCACAGGCAACTTTCTTCAGGACTTTAAAGACCTGCATCAGTTTGCAAATGTGACCTTCATGCTGAGCTCAAAGTTTATGTTTCATTTTAAGTAAAAATTGGAAATCTTAGGGCAGAACTCCTTCTCTTTTAGAGTTTTACTCTTGGAGGAGAAATGGCAGTGCCAGAGACTTGACTGTGTTTTGTTTATTATTTGAAATGTGGTAGTATGTATTACTGGCTTGACTTTTAAGCTGATAGTGGTCAATTAAGGCAGCAACAAAAGCAAACCTTTGTGAGATTTCTGTTCAATAAGATTTTCAGTCTATGGCTCCCATTCTCCAAATATTTCTGTATAAATTAAATCTAAACAATTGGATTGACTTTAGTGGGGTTGTTCATGGCCACCGTTGCCAAAACTGGGTTTTATTATTAAATCTGTAATGTAGCCTAGGATTCATGATGTTAGGTGTTATATAATATGGAGAATGTTATAGTCATTCCTCTGAGAGCAAAACACTGTATACTACATTCATTTTTGTTTTAAAGGTAAATAAAAATAAAGTGTGAAAGGAATCACAGACCATGTATCACACTCACTGTGGTACCAAATGACTCCCTTTTTGAAGCTCAGATAAAATAATTCTATTTAACTGGAAAATCAGTCACAACTTTGAATTGTCTGTTGTTGTCTTTAACTTACCAGAAGGGGAGCAAGGGGAGGAAAAAGGTTGTGAGACTTCCTTCTACTAAAAACCATACAGTACAGTTTAAATCTATTCACTATGGCTCTGTATGAAAATGAGTGGTCACTCATTTAGAATGGATGTCAGAGGCTATGATGAAGGGCATAGCTGTTGGGCTAGTACTAACACTGGGTTTACATTTGCTTAGTAGGTGGAGACATGAAAAAGCACTGAAGGAATCTGTTCATGTATGTGGCTGCTTAAGGTCATATCCAGACTCTTAACAATTTTAACTAAAGCAATATTTTGTTTTCCTTTCATATACTTTAATTTGATGAAATGATAAATATTCCTATAATTCCTTGGACATTTTGAACATGTAACACATTTAAGAATTGAGGACTGGCAGAAAATCTTGTAGAATTTGTAAAGTGCACGAGAAATTTGGTTGATCTCAAATGGTAAAATGGTAAAACCTTGCCTCCTATTGATAGAACATCTTCCTATGAGCTCTTTCCTTTTATCCTTAGTTTTGGTTTTGCCAAGGATGTGTGTCCTTTTCTGTGGAAAGGATTCCCTTTCTATAGGGAATCAATAGTTCCCTGTGGATAATTTTCTCTGTTTTGTACTCTACTTCTTAAATAGAATACGAAAAGAAGTAGAAGCATTATAACAGATTTTGGTTATGAACAGTCCCCAGATTTTTAGAAGAGGATAATTTCCACACCAAATCAGCTTCTATGTCTGTCTCCACTACCATAAAACTTCTTTACTTTTCAGTTATTTATTTTCTGATTGACAATCACCTTTCTGCAGCTCTTCTCCCCTTGAACCATCTTTCCATTTCTTAATGGGTAGTTTCTCTTCTGTACTCTCTTCTCTCCATGATACTTTATCTCATTCACTTCAGACTTTCCAGAAATAAATATATTTAAGACAAAACTTGAGGGATGATAGTGCAGTTTTAGTAGATTTCAGAGCAAGCAGTACTGTCAAAATTCAGGCTTTTAATTGGATTGCAACTTGGAGCAATAATATGAAGAATCTAGTCTGTTCTCCCTAAAGTACTATTTTAATCATAATTGAAGTAATCATTTACTCTGCTAGGGCCTGATTCTTCAAAAGTTATTGATTGCGGTAAGCACTACTCATGACAGTCTCTGCCAGATTTGGTGTTTAGCATGAGAGCTTGCCTCTAGCTGTAATTCCTTCCATTCCTGTCTCTCTTCTTCCTGTTTTTCTTACAGAAATATTTTAATCTGCATGTGCAACCACCATCTTCATGTCTAACTTTTTACATGTATTTCTTGTAAGTAATTTTCCATTATCCAATCTGGTCTTTCTAATTTTTTATTTTATTTTCTTTTTTAATATAAACGGCTTTTATTGTCCCAAGTTAACATTTACTTTAAACTGAAGTCTAAGACAGTAAAAAATTGAGCTCTTCTTTCATTAAGTAAACTCCTTTGTATTTATAACCTGTGGTATTAATAATTTATTAGATAACATGTCATATTTTAGTCCACAAGAAACATAATGAGTTTCACACTGGGGATCAGCATGGGTCTCGCCTAAGGGAAACTTGATTATTTGAACAAGACAGAAGACCTATTGATTTAATGTTCAGGACTCCAACAATTTCTCTACAGCATGATATTGAAACATTGTGTGAAGCTCAACATTAAACTGAACACTAATCTTAGAATTAACCAGCAGGCACAGGAAAAAAAATGCAGGATCTTAATTACCTCATCAGTTATGTAAGTACAGTGCTTATTCACTTCAGCAGAAGTCATATATGTAGAAATAGACAGATGATATGGGGTTTTAATTTTGATTTTTCATTGCATGACTATAATGTTGAACTAAGCTTTTGTGAAAAAAGGAGCTTTGACTTAATACTGACAAGTAGGAGAATATATTTGTGATGTTTTGCAATGATTTGCCAACTTTGCAAAGAACTAAAATATTTTAAAGCACAGTTTAGCTTTACTTATATTTTATTATTTGCAATGTTTAAAGCAGGACAGATTCCTTCATTTTCTAGAGAGTAGCTGAAGTATGTGTTCATATGCGTAAGTCTCCCACTCTCAGAATTACTCAATAGAATTATCTATTATTACTCTTTTTCCCCCTGCCATGGATATTCTTATAGCTACTATTGTACAGCTGCAAAATAGACATGGGACTAACCAAATCCCAAATTACAGTGTTAAGAAACCATTGCAAATGGTGGCGGAAGGCATCTATACCTTCTCTCTCTTCTGCTTCTTTTTAGTCTTGAGGTTAGAATGATGAAGGTAAGGAGAATGGGGGTTGCAGCTTTAATAACTATTATATGTAGGTAACTTTACCATGCCACATTGTGGGGTTACTAGAACAAGACTGTACTTAATTTTGCTTTTGAATATCACTTGATTGACAGACTGTACCCACATTTGTCTTGCTCTTTGTTCCTGCATCTTGGAGAAGATGAATACTCACATGTAAATATACTGATTTATTCTTTCAGCCAACTCAGCCTCAATGATTTGCTCTTTATGAATGGAACTCTACACATGCACAAATGTTTTCTTAAATCATTGATTAACACATGCTGTTTTTAGTAACTGCTTCCTCACACTGCAACTTGTTAATTCATAAATTGGTTTATTGAGTCTAGTACAATGGAACCACACTGGCCATATCATCTCTTGAAAGAACAGAATGATACACACGATCAATCTCAAGACTTCTTCCTCTCCTCTTCTTCTGCTGGAATTCAGTGCCCACCAAGCTTCTGTATAAAAACGATTCCGACCTTTTTCATAGATCTAGGCACTATCGTTAGCATCACAGGCAGTAAATTACACAGTCTGCTATCAGATTGACTAATGGATGTTCTGCTAAACCATCTGGCATGCTTCTATTAAAAAGGAGCTGCTTTTTTTTCAGATGGAAAAGTCTATCCATCATAGCTGAGCTCACTGCATCTTGAGTTCCTAACTATTGTATACGTATTCTTTTCACATTTTTTATATTTATTACTGTCCCTAGACCCAGTAACTCTGTACTTTATATCTTTTGAACACACTTCTTTGTATATGCTCCTAAAGACAGAAATTTTTTGAGTAAAGGAGAGGGCATTAGGGAATAAAAGTAACTTTAAAAATATTTTTTGTTCTCCTTTAAGGAATTTTTGATGTAGGTGTACAATTTCATGTGGACAGCTATCACAGAACATGACTTAGTGTACCTGTTTCCTTTTCCTCTGTCAGTGATCAACTCGCTCAGTCAGTGTAGACTTAAAATCCAAGCGCTGTGATGCACCAAGAAGAGATATCAACCATGAGGACACTATTTTGTGCAAACTTGTGGGGTTTTTTTAAAATATTTTAGCACTCCCTAATTTTATCACCATATCCCTTAATATATTTTCTTTCTTTTATTTTTATTTAAAAGTACTAAGACTTCATTTTTCTATCTGTGTAATACCCCTGGTATTGTATATCTGAAAACCTCTGCACTGTGAAAATATATCTATTTTCATGCATTTCATAAAAGCTTAGACTGACAATTCAGTAGCTGTTTGAAAACAAAAATGATTTCAGGTCAGAAGACAACCCAAGACTAAGGAAGAAAGAGACAAAGAGAATTTGTTTCTTCTAAACTATGACTCCAAGCATGGTCTTTAAGTAAAAGCTTCTAACCCTAGACACACACAGATGTTGGTTCTTTGGTTGCTTTGAAGATACAGAGGGACAAAAATCTAAAAGACAAAACAATCTAACTAAGATTTTAAAAGTCAAGAAGAGACAAGGCACATTGCATCTACCATGATAGAACTGTCTAAATCTTGGACTTTCATTTACTAGATTAGTATTTATTAATGAATACAATACCTTGGCTATGCCATACACTGTAAATGTGCTATTTTTAAGATACTGCAAAATAGCTTCTTTCTTAGCCTAGATGACATCTGTAAGAGCAGCAGAAGACAGTCTGTCGATGTATTTTGAAATTCATTCATACCAGCACATATCTTTGTGCTTCCTGACTTCCCAACTGTAATTGTGACTAAAAGTGCTACGAAATTATGTTCAGATAATCACTAAAATAGTTATCTCAGCCAGCAGTTCCTGTGTTATCTTTATATTTGAATAGTGGCACCATTTGGGATTTCCTGTTAAACATTACTTAGGAACAGAAGTTACTGGAAAGGTTAGCAATGACATTTCACCTCTGTATATGAGCTGTGCGTTAGCTGCCATGACAACGCAGCTACATATGCACAAGATATCTTCAAAACCCAGTTTTATATTGCCTAGATCTACAAAACTCCTATGGTTTTATGCCCATTCAAGAAAGCTTGTCAAGAGTTTGTCAAGGATGAGATACACAGTACCCTTCCTCAGTAGCAAGTTCACAGGAGAGGTATCTCCAAAAATGAGCATTAGTACATTAGGAAGCTGTGTAAAACTTTAGTATGGTCTAAAATATGGAATTCTAAACACACAGAAGAATTCTTCACAGTAAGTTTTGTATTTTGTGTTAAGTATGTTCTACTGGCTGAAAAACTTTGTGTACTGCTATGCTACCACACTGTTACAAATAATAACGCATGAAATTACCAGTGATTGTACACAGTGGGTGACAGTACAGAGTGAACATTTACCACAGAATAGAGAAATACTTTTTTCTTTTCCATTTTGAGTATATAAAATGTAGCTAAGACTGCTGTAAGAAGGAAATACAAAGACGAATAGCCATTTCTGAGAATGATACATACTGTCTCCTCCTTGTGTTATAATGCAGAATTGTTACACCACTATTTTTCTAGTGGAACAGGTATTTTCATGGGGATTCTTGCACAACATTCATTATTTTGGGAATGTCAAAACCATTTAGTTCCAAAAGCTTTTTGAATCACCTCTTCTGTGCCATAACATTCAGTACTTCTGTCTCTACATGTGATACTTAAACATTCTCTGAATTGTGTTAAGGCAAAATTTGTTACAAAATTAAAATATAACTCATACTTCCTAATATATATCTTCTAAGCAATGTATGATTTCGTGTGTTGAGCTACAAAAGGGGGCAAAATATTGTTTTAGCATAGACTAAAAAGTTTTACTTCCCATTACTGCAACACAGTACTGTATTTCCTTAGTTGCAGAATAGGATTTTTTCATAATATCATAGAATCATAGAATCATTAAGGTTGGAAAAGACCCTTAAGATCATCGAGTCCAACCGTTAACTTATCACTGCCAAGTCTGCAATAAGGTCTCCCCTCAGCCTCCTCTTCTCCAGACTAAACAACATGGGTCTTAAAATACATTAGATTTTAGATTCGGCAATTTCACTATATCCATGTGTTGTTGTGATGGTTGCTACCAGGTTTTTTTTTGTTGTGCTTTTTTTTTTTTTTTTTTTCCTTATGGGAACATAAAGTAAGAAAAGTAGGAAGAGTGATTGGGTCAAGTGGAAAGAGAGAGAAATTCCAGCTGTGAGCAGTTATGTAGGCTTGGAAAGAAAAGGTTCAAAATACTGAAAGGTGTGAGTATGGCACAGTACAGAGCTGGAAACCCAAAGTTTATGCAGCATCTTTGCTGAGAATGCAACAGAGACACAAGCCTCAGTTGCGATGGAAAGAAAAGTGCCTAAGAATGAGGGAGGATTCTGGGGAGTTTTCTGAAACTCAGAAACTCAACAAATTAACCAAAACCAGACCTTGAAAAAAAGGACCTCCCTGGAAGGATACAAGTTTAAACTCTTTTTTTCTTGTCCTGTCTTTCCAAATTCTCTCAAATTAACTTTTGAAATATATGTAATACTCTAGGTTATACTTGTGTATCATCTGATTTCTTCAGGTGTAAAATCCTCTTAGGTTCTTTTTTAAATATTTACTACAGAGAAAAGTTCTCACAGGTCTGGCCATTCCCAGGGACCTCTAGCCTTTCATTACCATAAAGGACTGATACCTCTGTTGATGTTTATGATGTTGTATCTTGTCGCATTTGCAAATCAGTAATGAGCAGCAGGCATATTTCCTGTGTTTGCTTGAAGTATGGTTGCCATTTATGTCTATTTAAAATTAAAACTTATTATAGGGAAAGTTTTCATCCTAAGAGCTGACTCTTGCCTTAATAGTTATGAAATGATATTGTAGTTTTAGCAGATTAACAGCTTAATAATATTTGAATAACTCTCAAGAAATCACATAGCTGGAAAGACACTGTAGTAATTGCAATCATATCTAAACAAAGAAGAAAAGGTCAAAACTGCTTCTTGGATAAGTTAGGATTAATGATCCTGGAGGGAGATGTTTGCATTTGAGTGAATCACCAGAAACCATTATACGAAGGAGTAACTATATTAAAAGAACAAAACCAGCAATGCCTTCCCTGCTATGGTTTTCAGCCTAAAATTATCTCCTTTAAATGGAACCTGACATAGAGGACATTTGGAAGACACACAAAACCTAAACCTTAGCTTCTGCATTTGGCAAGCATGTACAGTTTGTCAGCAAGGTACAAAAAAAGAAAGAAAAAGAAATATTTTCAAATTAAATCTTGGTGTAAGCAGATCAAAGGTGGTTTTCTTTTTTTTTTTTTTTTTTTCTTCTTTGTGGCTTAGGTCTGGCTAACTATTTTCTGTTTTGTATTTTGTTTTTTACTGCTTTTTCCTTACTGGCTTTTGTATGCAAAGAGTTTTCAAGGTAAATGATTGAGAGAGAGCTTCATTGCTTTGGTGTGGCATTTTTAAAGTTGAATGTAGGAACACTTTCCAAACAGTATACCTACATATCATTCTGGGGGAGCATAAATTCATCTTAGAGGCATGGGCAAATGTGAGGCCATACCCATAAGATGAGGTATGTGAGAAAGTGCCTTTTTGCCAGTTTTAGCCAGGAAAGCTTCCTAACAGAAAATAAAATGCATAGAGCATACATACTAAAGAAATCTGCAAAAAGAAGTTGTTTTAGGCTTTGAAAATAATCCAGTTGCTGTAATTATAAGAGTAAGAGCTAAATTAGGCAGCATCATCTTATTTCAAATGCACTTCTCTGATTTCTTTTTCCCCTGTTTTACTTTTAACCTTTATTCATGAATGTCTCTATATACCTGTGTGTCTTCATATGTATACGCATATGGTCAGGAGCTTTAACGTGTGTTATTTCTAACAAAAAGGCAAAATGTATATTTCACAGGTTCATAGTAGTATGGCAACCATCTTGCAGGATTTTCTCCTCCTAGAAATGAATTCCATAGTTGCAATAGATTCTGGAAAGATGATGGAACAAACAATAGTAGTTCATGATCTTTATTTTGTTCTCCCAAAAGCACATTTTTATCTTACATTTTGTTTCTCTTGAAATACTATACTACTTTAACAAAACATAAAATTCACAGTACCCTTTGGAAAAAAGTGACCAAAGTCATATTGTGATTTGAAAGTACAGCACTTAAATCATTACTAGATCAAAGACTTGATCTCTTCCTGCCTCTAATTTCATCCTGATACTTTATAGTCAGAGGAAATTGAAACTCTACAGATGATACATTCATTTACCTATTTTTAGTAGATAAGATGGATAATAAAATATTATATAATAGCATTATCTTTAAAATATTTTTAGTTTAAATAAATACAGTGTCTCACTCAAGTTAGAAGAACTAGAAAAACAGGTGGCAATACTTCCAAGGAAATGAAGAACCAGGTTTTGCAAAAAAGGAAGTCACCTGAGATTAGCATCTAGCAACATTTTAAAATTATCCACTTCTCTCTGTAAAATTCAGCACTGCATCAGCTGACTCTCAGGCATCCATTTTCCAAAAAGGAATCTCTACATCCAGGTTAGGTTTCCAAGTGTTCTGGACAATTCATGCAGAGAGCTGTGAGTCCTCACAATGCAATTCTTATTCAGAGCCAGTGCATTAAATGTCTGAGCTATCTTATCTAAACATGAACAGGTGTTAGGTAGAAGAGGCTTTCAATTTCCCTTTCCTGTGGCTGACTTTATTGCCTTGCAAGACCTTGTAAGGAGTTGTTAGACTAGCTCAGAATTCATACAGTTTCATGGGGTGTGATGTAAATCTGTTCTTTCCACAGGAAAGCAGAAAGTCACTGGTTTTTTTTAAAGATTTTGAAGGAAGGTAGTGCAACTTACTCTTTTGCAGAACAAGCTGGTGTTAGACCATTCTCACACGCACTTCAGTGCTCTCCTCTGTGTTAGGATCTTAAAAAAACAGTCCATCATTTCCTAGGAGAGTACCTAATGATCAGGCTTCAGGCGATTTTCCCCTCAAAGATGTGCCACTGTGCAGAAATAATTTAAGACTCATCAGACCATAACTTTCTAGCTCTGTGAGTAGGGCACTTACCTGAGAGAAGGATAAACTTGGATCTGGATTTCTCCCCCAAGCTAGTTTGTGCGATTTTTCATCAAATAAAACATTTGATAAAAGACTGAAATGCACTTGTTCGAAGGATCAAAAGCTGAGACTCTTACAATGAGGCCAAGAACCCCCCTGCTAGACTGAGGCAGGTTAGCTAGGGTCCCTGCTGCTGAGCAGATAAAGGCATTGCAGCTGGGGAGATGGCAGCTGTTAGCCTGTACTGTCTAAAGCTGAGGAAAACAGTGAATCTAGGTTGTCTTCTACCAGGTCAAATTCTCTAACCAGAATTTTGTGTCAAGAAAAGAAGATGACACCCACATAGTTCTTTCTAGTTTGTTTGTTTGTTTGTTTGTTTGTTTTTTTCAATACAAGTATCTTAAGGTGCATATTTTGTCCAGAGTTCAGTGCTTTTAGGATGTTGTAGTTGTTTTCAGACCAGGCCAACTGCTTAAACTTTCAAAAGGAAAGAGACTGCCTACTTTGAAAATCACAGTTCTCTAAAAACTGTGCTCTTAAGACAGGGAAGGGATCATTGTATACTGTCCTTGACAACCATTGCTAGATAAAGCTTGAAACTATAGATCATGTGGATGTTTAGACTATAAAGTTTTCCTCTTTAAGTAGTCTTAACATACCTAACTCCTTTCTGTGGGTATTGTGCTACATACCTAATGCCCTTTGACTTCAGTAATATTCAAGAGAGAGCAAAAATTTATCCTAACTACACATGTATTTCTTGTAATTCAATGAAAACAGCGTAACTACTTCTTTCTGTCAGTGTGGTAATTAGTAGCAGGGGTATGCTGAGATTTCTTTATAAATGATTCTGTTATTTATATCTAAATAAGTAATATGACTGCAATCAGGCATATTAGCTTTCACAACATTTGAATAATTCCATTTTCCACTTAAACTATTCAATAACTATAGCTGCACACAGCTCACATCTGCAGAATGCAATGGCTTCCTTCCAAGCTATGCCTGAGTTTCCCTGTAAGACAGTAGATGAAGTGAGCAAACAATACCTAGAGACATTAACATGAAGTCAGGACATACTAAAGATGCACTCCAGAAGCAGTTAAGTAACCTTAGACACCATCATGTACAAAAAGGTTATACTAGACCTTTTTAGAAACCTTTTTAGAAACTTTGTCATCATATGTATGGTCTGACCCTTCTCAGAAAAATTGACAAGCTGTCGTTTAGACACAATATTTATGAGAAAAATCTTACATGTTGAACTAATATCTTTGTGCCTGGGAAATAAATCACTAAGGGAAAGAAAGATCTGGAAAGCAGAAAGTGGTTCATTCTGCATTAAATTAGAAATAATATGTCTTTCTCTGTGATGAAAAAAGATGGGTCTTATGCACAGTACGATCCTAGCTATAAATGAATAAAAGTGAAAAATTCTGAAACTGATGTAATAACAGTATTTTATTACCATAAATGTTTAGGTAAGTCCCGTTTTTTTTTTTTTTTCTCTACAAGAAGAGTTAAAATGCCGCTACTGTACATTAGGATTTTATGGTTTATGCCACAAGTACAGAAATTAGGCTAGCCCATGCTCTGGAGACTCCAAGAATTGTAGTCTGGCTCCAGACTGAAGGAGGTCAACAAAAGAGAGGATCTTTCTGCACTCCAGAAATCTGCCACTACAATTATTTCAAGACATGGCTTTGGATCAGGTACCTCTAGGCACAGTACTGCCCTAAAATATTAATTCATAGTAACAAACTTGTTATTTTGAATGTTTCTTTTTTTATGTATGGGCAAGCTGTCTAAAGCTGGAATCTCCAAAATAAAGGCACCTGAAATCACACACACAAACTCTAAAGCATAGAGGACTTTTAAGGACAGTAAGTTCAAACAAGTAGCAATATATTTGTGAATTTGTTTGGACTGCTAATTGTTAATGAAAGTGCTTATCTCCCCCATATCTCTCTAGCTATTAAAGACACACTTCAAGACATAAACCCAACAGCAAATAGTATAAAGAATGGTAATTAGAACTATTAAAGATGTCTCAGTTTGCCTCTTCATTTCCAGGTCTACACAAAGCTCCCACAGTGGAGTAGTGCTTGGGTGAAGAGCTAGGTAATACATAACTGAATTACAATGAGAAGAAAATGTTTCATATTGCCTTAAAACAGCAATACCTCTTTTTCCTATGAAATGCTGTACCACAGAAGAGTCACAGTTGGTTATCTTTCTATAATTTTTTATGAAATTACATATCATGTTATAAGTAAGAAGAAATTATCTTATCTGATGTAAAATTGACCTACATTTTCAAAAAGTATTTCTTGAGATAGGAACACTTTTTTTGGTCATCATTTATGAGCTCTTTTATTGCAACTTCCTAGACAAATGTGCAATTAGCGTGTTTGGTTGTGACAATTCTAGATGAAATAACAGGGCACAAAAGCATTCAGACTAAAATAAACATTTTGTGATAATTTAAAAACGTATGTTGCTGTGTACTATATGTAATCAAACATAGAAACAATCTTAACCTGTCAGCTTGAGACAACTAGTCTCCATTGCAGTACTTCTCTTCAAACAATCATCTCATCTCCAACAAAACCTCCCTTTTTTTATCAGGAGAAAGCAATTTTTCTTTTTCTATTTTAAAAAGTGTATAAAAATACTTATAAATAAATATAAAAAAGCTTTATTTTTTTTTTATTCTTTTGAAAAGAAACAACTAATTTTTCAATAAGTATGAAAAATATATTCACCTTAATACAATTTTACTACCAGAAAAAAACAAACAAACAAATAAACAAAAACCCCAACCAGGAAACATGATAAAGGAAATGAGTACTTTAAAAAAAAAAAAAAAAACCAAAAAACTGTCATTCTCATTAATTAAGGGAAAAAGTTTGCTTTGGGGTTTGGTTGTTTGTTTTTTTTTTTTTTAATTTGTTTGGGTTTTTTTAATCCTGTGTAAAGCAGGGTGTAAACAACCAAAGTAGGGAAAAGTTATGTCAAAGTTTCTTAGTGTGGTTTTTTTAGTAAAACTTGAAAAGCATTAAAAAGTTATGGTTATGTGTTTTTCTATACTTAATTTTTTCCCATCCACCCCAAAATTATTTTTATAAGTAAAAACAAACAAAAAAGGGGGGGAGGGGGGAAGATGAGGCTGTAAAATATTATCTGAGGACTCTTCAGCACAAAAAGTTATAGAATAGATTCCCACTACCTGGGAAATAAGCTAAAAAATTAAAAATCAGAAAACACAGAAGTGACATTTTTATTACCTATTTTGCTTTTTTGCATATCAGATATCTTCAAGGCAGTCAAAAGACTTCTGTTTCTTTCTTGCTGCTTTTTTAGCAACAAATAAAAGTAGCTGTGATATATTTAGCTATCAGCTGTTCTTGTAGTCTTCTGTGTTTAGTTTCAGCTTTTGTGTGTTTTCATTCATTTTTGAAAAAAGGTGCAGAGTGATTTCTTACTGAAAAGTGAAAGAATCTGCAGAAAGAAAAAAAAAATCCATATTACCTACAAAGTGTAAGTTAACTGGACTATTTTGAAATAAGTACACCTTATTAGAGGATAAAAATTTTGAAAAGATACATTAGGCTGAAACAAAATGCACACTGCAAATACAGTGTATACTGTATACACAGGAAGCCTTATATAAATTCATCTTGTAACTTATTTTCATAAACCTGATTGAGCTGTAAATGACAACTATCATCAATATTAGACTGGGTTTGTTTACATGACCTAGGACCACCATGCACAGTGTGTAGCGATACATTTAACTGGTAACCCTAGGTGGACAATAGATGCAGAATGTTATCATGTGCACATCAGCTAGTAAACCAAAGTTTCAGTGGGATCTGAGAGATCCAGACTTTTATCTAGGCATCTAGATTTAACATGAAGGCATTCTCAGAGAAGTAACCTGCCTGTTAACCACTACTTATCTTCCATTGTCATATAGACATGATGTCAATTATTAAATGAAGGGAAAGAGAATTTTTAGAAGGGCTTTAGCTATTTTTTTGGTATTTAGATCTCATCTTGTGGAGAAGTGGTAACACTTCACGAATAAATCTACGATTTTGCAATACCTACTATACTATCTTTCTGATAGACTTTATTACTGTTGGCACTGAATCGCATAGGAACAGTCTGGCCTTACCATATCTTTGCTCCTGTCCTAACAGTTTGTTCCTGCTGCTTTTTGAGATATTGAACCACAAAATTAATGAAAGCTGTACTGCTACTCACATATCCTTTAAAGCTGGATCTACTGTTCAGACTGAAGTGACAGAGAGAGCTATGTACTTTGAATTTTAAAGTAATAGAGTTAATAAAGTCAGTTCTGCTTATACAAGATGTAGCTATTGGTGTAGGAGGTCACTGTACGCTCAAAGTTCCTCTTTGGTAGTGGAGTATGGAGGAGTACTAATAAGAACTGGGATTGCTCTGTCTCACCACAGCTCTTACATTCTACCTGAGGGACATTATGTCAAGGAATTCATCCAAGATAAGATTATGTGTGCATGCATTGTGTATGCAGTGGCAAAAAAGTATAAATTCAATCAATTATACAATATTCAGAGAAGCAATAAAACAGGTAATGTTGAAAAGGAGAACACAATACTGTACATTGAACAATACTCCATGGCAGTTCACTCTAGTGACCATAACGTCGGAAGGCAAGCAGGCGAGGTAGAAGGCCAGGTTGGCTGAGTAGGGATCTTCTTCTAGAACTAAGGTGAAAAAAAGAAAGTATATGGCCAGTGGAAGCAAGGTCAGGTGACATGGGAGGACTACAGAGATGCTGTTCACCACTGTAGGGAGGAAATTTGCACGGCCAAAGCTCAATTAGAGCTGAAGCTGGCCAGTACTGTGAGGGACAATATAAAGGGCTTTTTTAAATGTGTTAATAGCAAAAGGCAGGCCAGAAATAACATTGGCCTGTTACTTGATGGGAGTGGTCACCTCACAAACAGGGATATAGACAAAGCAGAGATGTTTAATGCTTTCTTCGCCTTGGTCTTCAACACTGATGATGGGCTCTGGGACCCCCAGAGCCCTGGGCTAGAGAACCATGACTGTGAGAATGATAAACTCCCAACCAGCCCTGAACTTGTGTGGGATTTGCTGCTCCAGCTGAATCCCTATAAGTCAATGGGGCCCGATGGGATTCATCCCAGGGTACTGAAAGAGCTGGTTGATGTCATAGCGAGACCTCTCTCAGTGATTTTTCAATGCCCTTGGGAATCTGGAGAGGTCCCAGTTGACTGGAAGCTGGCAAATGTTGTCCCAGTCTTGAAGAAGGGTAACAGGGATGACTCCGGTAACTACAGGCCTGTCAGTCTCACCTCTGTGCCTGGCAAAAATTATGGAGAAGATTATTCTGGGAGTTATTGAAAAACACCTGAAAGGCAATGCAGTCATTGGTCCCAGCCAGCACGGTTTCATGAGGGGAAATTCCTGCTTAACAAACTTAATTTTTTTCTATCACAAAGTTACCCACCTAGTTGACCAAGGGAAGCCAGTCGATGTAATCTTTTTGGATTTCAGTAAAGCTTTTGATACTGTCTCTCACAGTATCCTCCTGAACAAAATGTCCAGCATGCATCTTGATAAACACATAATACAATGGGCGAGCAATTGGCTGACGGGTCGGGCTCAAAGGATTATGGTAAATGGGGTTACATCGGGCTAGTGACCAGTCACTAGTGGGGTTCCACAGGAATCCGTCTTAGGGCCAGTGCTCTTTAATATCTTTATAAAGGACTTGGATGCAGGACTTGAAGGATTACTATCTAAGTTTGCCAATGACACAAAACTGGGAGGAGCTGTTGACACTCTCAAGGGCAGAGAGGCCCTGCAGAGAGATCTAGACAAATTAGAGCTGGGCAATCACCAACCGTATGAAGTTTAACAAGGGCAAGTGCTGGATTTTGCACCTGGGACAGGGCAACCCTGGAGATACATACAGATTGAGGAATGAGAGGCTGGAGAGCAGCCCCGTGGAGAGGGATTTGGGGGTTCTGGTTGACAGCAAGTTGAACATGAGCCCACAGTGTGCCCTGGCAGCCAAGAGAGCCAACCGTGTCCTGGGGTGCATCAAGCACTGTATTGCTAGCTGGTCGAGGAAGGTGATTGTCCCGCTCTACTGTGCACTGGTGCAGCCTCATCTTGAGTACTGTGGGCAGTTTTGGGTGCCACAGTATGAAAAGGATACAAAGGTACTAGAGAGTGTCCAGAGGAGAGCCACGAAGATGGTGAAGGGTTTAGAGGGGAAGCTGTATGAGGAGCGGCTGAAGTCACTTGGTGTGTTCAGCCTGGAGAAGAGGAGACGGAGAGGAGACCTCATCGTGGTCTACAGCTTCCTCACCAGGGGAAGAGGAGGGACAGGTACCAATCTGTTCTCCCTGATGACCAATGATAGAACTGGAGGGAATGGCAGGAAGATATGCCAGGGAAGGTTTAGGTTGGATATTAGCAAAAAGTTCTTCACCCAGGGGGTGGTGGAGCACTGGAACAGGCTTCCCCAGGAGGTAGTCACGGTGCCAAGCCTGGCAATATTCTTAGAAGCATTTGGCCAACGCCCTCAGACATACGGTGTCATTTTTGGGGTTGTCCTGTGCAGGGACAGGAGTTGGACTCGATGATCTTTGTGGGTCCTTTTGAACTCAGGACATTCTATGATTCTATGATTCTATGATATTACCCATATAATTCTGCCAAGGTCAGTGACAGCTTGAGCTACCTGCTGCATAAATACTGGAAATGTAAGTTAAACTTTCTCCTGGGTCAACATAACTTGCCTAGTATACTTTTTATGTTAGTTCTTGAATTTGATCTGTGAATGAACATTCCTATTCTGTAATGCATTCCCCTTTTGCTGAATCTGTGGGTCAGTTTCAGCTTGTACCTTGCCTCTCAGCATGGAGATCAGTCCTCGTTTCATGCTCCATATCAAAAGCAAAACCAAAAAAACCCCAAATCTTGCTGTACTGGTGAATGTAAAGTTGATAATAAATATGGTGCACATTTTGCACTGGGGACATTGAGAACATGGGTATGATACTGACTTGTTCTGTTAAAACAGAGAAGCCCACCATCCCTTGCATTTTCCTGCACCGGACTTTTTTTTTTCCCCTAGAGAAAGTGTGCAAGCTTACTGTGCTGTAGCCTAGCATCCATTCATTGTCTCTCTGGATACAGAAGTACTCTTGGGTTTTTTGGAAGGTTTGACAGATGAAAAGATGGCTGCCTTCACCACTTGGCATCTAAGACGACGAGATAGTGATTCTCTTCCTGAACTCTATCAATATCTGGTGGCAGGGTCTTGTGCTTGTTATCTGACTCCTGGGGGCTGGTTTCTATCTGCCAGTTGCTTAGAGAGGGAAGAGAACCTTCTTCAGCCTAGGGAAACATCTCATTTTCTCTGTATTTCCTTTCCTATATGACCGAGAATTAGAAAAACTGGCATCTAGGAAAAAGACATATGTTTGAGTCTCTCTGGTATGCACTTAGGAGTGGAATAGCCTGGAATTCAGATGCAAGTTGAAAACGATCGTCATATTTTGGGGCATGTATGGGCAATATGAAATAATACTAGTAATCTGTTAATAAATATGTGGTATCTTACAAGAATACATCACAGTGGCCTTCAGCTACAGAAATCCCAGCAGTTTTTGTAGGGTAGATGTGAGACCTGCCTTTCCTGATGCTGACATTTTGCAGAGCCCAGTTGAAAAATAATGACCTGCTGAAGAAGTTACATTAACACTTTCTTTTGATTGCCTGTACCGGCACTGTCATAGAGAAAGGATGTC
This sequence comes from Platalea leucorodia, assembly GCF_965183815.1. NCBI lineage: Eukaryota > Metazoa > Chordata > Aves > Pelecaniformes > Threskiornithidae > Platalea > Platalea leucorodia. Next base: position 48,194,406 of record NC_138828.1, on the reverse strand, counting down.
AGACAAAGGGCTTTTAAAAAAATAATCCTAGTAGCATTAACATTTGCACAGGTGAAATGAGAAATGTATAAATAAACACTAGAAAAGCATGCTCAAGTACCAGCTCCTTTATTTGCAGGTCAAATGTGGACAACATACACAAGTTTTTTAGACCTCCATTTTCAAATGTTTTTTTCATTGTATTATATCTCTAAAAACATCTGCAGTTCACTAGAGAACTGAATATCATCAAGGTCATTTGCTCAGTTTAATTAATATCTGTTAATATTCTCCTACTAACTTTTTATCACTCAATACTATCCTCATAGATACTGAGATACTCGATACATAGGTCATTCGATTTTGAAATTTTTGGCACATTTTAGTATATTGAGTGTTCCTGTGAATCAAATAATTTAATGTGGTCTGTAAGCTTAATGCGAATGCAAACTGCAGTGTCCTGGCTTGTTTCTAATCAGCATTAGAGATGTGCCAAACTGTCAACAGCTCATGAGCAATATGAACACTATAGTTCTTCACACCCCTTTGAGTTCATATCAATCATTTGAGAATAACATTTTTTTTTCAGAATGAGCTGTCACTATCAATTTGAATAGTGGCTGTTCAACTGGAATTTGTCCAATTTTTCAGCAAGCCATTTGGTACATTATATTATGAAGCAAACAACTTGCAAAAGCAGATTCTTTTCATGATGCTTGTAGGACAGAAATGTATACTTAAGCGTTTCAAGCTTCTTTTGCCAGGTGACACTCAGCTTTCATCTATACAATCTAAAGAAGATTATTCAAAGAAAAGAGACTTCTGAGACTTTAGTATACTATGATATGCAGAATTTCACATACATTTTTCAATACATAATATTTTTAAAAAGTAACAAGATAATGATCAAATGAAATAAGAACTCTGTGAAATGATATATATGTGTTTATCTTGTGCAATAAATAGTCTGTGTATTATTTTAAAAATCAATTTAGCAGGTACCACCCCCTGAAGAAAAAAAAAAACAAAAAGTCATTACTGGTCATTGAACTTCTATATTTCTGCACATATTTCATACTTGAGGAAATTAGATCTATTTTAAACAATTTAATGCAAAACGGGATTTTTTTCTTTTCTTTGCTTAATCACAGGTGCCTTTTCCTGCTTTAATTTGCCTGTTTCTAGTATGTGATAACAGTTACTGGCTCCTAGAATAGAATAGAAAGAGTAAAATTATTTATCTTTGAAACATGTGAGAACAGACCATTTAATACCTCTTCAAGATGCATACCAAAAATATGATTCAGCTGATGACTTTTCTTGCAAAAATTACATTCCTTCCTTTTTCTGTGTATTAGAAAACTAGCTTCTAGGTTTTACTAACAAAAGGTTTTCATTGACTTCTATGATGTTTCTGACCGGCCACAGAAATAAATCATAAGCATCACAACTCTTCCTTCTTTCTCAGCAGAGAAACAGGGATTTGGACAATAGCAGGAAGCTGGTGAGGCTTTATATCCACCCTCATTTCATTTTGTTCAGCTAACTAATCTAGGAGGCTTGGAGAATCTTAGCCAGATGAGAAAGGAAATGTTTCAAGGACATCAAAACTATGACTGTTCATTCCCTGGATACCTCATGGATACCTCAGCTATCTTCTGATTAATTGATTTGATCTTTTTTGTTACCAAATCTAGTTTCTCAAAATCTGAAGAAAATGCAGCAGTAAGTATTATACCTCTTTCTATTATTCCTTAAAAAAAAAAAAAAAGACAAGACAAGATACCCGTTTGACTACTAAAACTTCAATTAACTACAGAACCTCATAGGATATTACTACATTTTCAATAATTTTCAATAAAATTCAACCTAGGATTATATGAACCTGTGAAAAGTGGGTTATACTTAGGTATCATCTTTCAATAAGCAATCTAGGGCTTGATTATGTGTTACTTGTAAATTCCAATCTACTGTTTACCCAATGAGAATAAGTGAAACATGAAGCATAGAATCAGAACTGAGCTTTAATTTTTATTGCGCCTCTATCAACATTTAATTTTCTAGTCATGTTGACCATAATGTCAAGGTTTACTGTGCAGTTATTATGTTTCTCTTTGAGTGGAACATAAAAATGAATACATGAGAAATTATCACATTAGAAACTTCTCCTAAGTAAAATTATGAAGCACCCAGACCTATTGAAATACAAATGTTAACACCTATTATGAGTGTTTCACCAAGCTGTAATCCATTTTTATCTGGTTTTGAAAGTGGAAGATTCAAAAGAAATGTAGAAAACAAGGTATGTGATAAAGCACACTAATTAATCAGGTTTTCAAAAATAAGGATCTGTAAGTGCATGCATAATAAGAGTACTTGTTCTCCTCCCAGCTCTGTTCTCTGTGCTTATGAAAATATCTTCATATATTCATGCCAATTTATTATTGATTTTATAGCATTTTGCTATTTTTTCAATAAATATTACAGTGATTACTGTGTGTGACACCTTAAGGCAAAAAACCCTGCATTCCAGCTATTAGATATGATTTGTATATCATCCATTATTGATTTACTGTTCCATCTAGATAGTGTAATAGTTGATTTGAAATCTAGCAACCATTATGAAATTTATTACTGTCAAGAGAGTACAATAAGTAATAGGAAACAGCTTAGTCAAATAAAAGAAATACAGTCTGCACTTCTTCACTAAATGAAAATTCCTGTAACTGCTTTTAAGACAGTATTGAGTCATATGATGCAGTAAGGTCATACAAGATAGCATCATCTCAAACAGTTGAATGGCTACATGAATAATCTAAACCAACAAAATGTCTGTGTTTGCTGTTGCTATCTGAATTTAAACATGACGTGAAATTAAAGGAAACTCGGCAAACATGCAACAAAAAAATGATAGCTATTTAAAATACTCTGAAACAAAGATCATGTTGGCAAAAGCAGCAGAACAGTTTAAGGTGAAATTCTGAGCCACGTAAGGATTTAAACAGGAAAACATAAATGCTTACTCTATTGACAGCTGGTGACAAAATCACTGAAATTTTCCACTGCTAGTCTGCATCTTTGTTTCAACTAGTTCTGGAGATTTTGTTGGGCCATTCAGGTACTGACAGTCTCTTAGAAGAGACATAAATAGGGAAATCTTAGGGCCATGTAGGTTTTTCAGGGGATTTCTTCCAGCATTTGAAGAAAGTACAATTACCATGACACAGGTCATAGAATCACAGAATGGTTTGGGTTGGAAGGGACCTTAAAGATCATCTAGTTCCAACCCACCCTGCCATTGGCAGGGACACCTTCCACTAGACCAGGTTGCTCAAAGCCCCATCCAACCTGGCCTTGAACACTTCCAGGGATGGGGCATCCACAGCTTCTCTGGGCAACCTGTCCTCGTGCTTCACCACCCTCATAGTGAAGAATTTCTTCCTTATGCCTAATCTAAATCTACCCTCTTTCAGTTTAAAGCCATTACCCCTTGTCCTATTGCTACATGCCCTGGTAAAAAGTCCCTCTCCAGCTTTCTCGTAGGCCCCCTTCAGGTGCTGGAAGGCTGCCATAAGGTTTCCCAGGAGCCTTCTCTCCTCCAAGCTGAACAAGCCCAACTCTCTCAGCCTGTCTTCATCGGAGAGGTGCTCTAGCCCTCTGATAATCTTCGTGGCCCTCCTCTGGACTCATTCCAATAGATCATGTCCTTCTTATGTTGGGGGTCCCCAGAGCTGAACGCAGTCCTCCAGGTGGGGTCTCACGACAGCGGAGTAGAGGAGGAGAATCCCCTCCCTTAACCTGCTGGTCACGCTTCTTTTGATGCAGCCCAGGATGCAGTTGGCTTTCTGGGCTGCAAGCACACATTGCCGGGTCATGTAGAGCTTCTCATTGACCAACACACCCAAGTCCTTCTCCTCAGGGCTGCTCTCAATCCATTCTCCACCCAGCCTGCATTTGTGCTTGGGATTGCCCCGACCCATGTGCAGGACCTTGCACTTGGCCTTGTTGAACTTCATGGGGTTTGCGTGGGCTCAGCTCTCAAGCCTGTCAAGGTCCATCTGGATGGCATCCCTTCCCTGCAGTGTGTTGACCGCACCACACAGCTTGGTGTTATTGGAAAACTTGCTGAGGGTGCACTCGATCCCACTGTCCATATCACTGACAAAGATGTTAAACAGTGCCGGTCCCAATACCGACCCCTGAGGAATGCCACTCGTCACTGGTCTCCACTGTCCTCCACCAGGTCCTGTCCTGGTTCTTTCTTGTGTGAAAATACTTTTGTGTTACAGCCATACACTACTGCGCGGGGAAAATGTGACGGTCTTACCTGATTGTTTCACATTTGCCTTTGGATTTTTGATGGTAAGGCTAAATACCACTTTCTTCTGAGAAATTAAATATCGTGGTGAATTACTTGCTACAAATACTGATTTTAGTCTGACTCTGCAGGCACTCTGCATGCAGAATTCCTTCTGAAATAATGGAAATAATTGTTTAAAATTGCACTCCAGTGGAGTATAGAAGACTTTTACAGTGCCTCTGTAAGTCAGAATGGATCCTGGGAGTAAAAGCTGGTTGACCAGACTCCATCGGGGTATTTTGCTATTTTCTTGGGACAGTTTATCATTATATGAGGGATTTACAAGGCTGCTAATTAGAGGCATTTTAACACAGCTGAGATTCTTTATCACATAGTTTTGTCAAGGTTTACAAAGATACCTTTGGAAGAAACCAGACTAGAAAAAAAAAAAAAAAAGCACTCTCTTTAGATTCTCTCTGTATCATAACTAATCCATTGCCTACTATTTTAAGGTCACTTATGAAATTGAACTCTGATTCACTGAGCATAACTGCATTTATATAAAGGCCCTAGTCAGCATTCACTATGACTTTTGGAGGACTCCTTTACGCCAAAGGGTCTGTTCATATGGTGGCAAATGATACTCTGTTCGTATAGCATCTCCGCACCGTTATGACTAAATCTGAAAGAGGTGTAGTTCTAATCTTATAATAAAGAAATAAAATAATGGCAGTAGGAAAACAATTTCTTAGTAAAAGAAGATGTTGAATTAACATACATTTTATAGCTGTATAGCAAAAGGATAACAAGTTAAAAAAAACATGGCAGATATTGGTATTATTTGGCCACGTCATATTAGGCTACACTATTCAGGTTTTGCTATGTCAGAATCATCATTAATTCTTAAACATATCTCTGAAATGTAAGAAATAATTTTCAAATATACATATTAACCTTTTGTTAGTGATAATTAACACCACCTGCACCCTAATTTTTGTAAGACCGTGCCTCAGAGGGTGAAAAAGTTTATAGACCTAGGTTGCAATGATGAGATTCCAGAAAGTTTTTGGTATTTCAGTGCAGACACAGGTTTAGTTGAATACAATAATTTAGTATAATCAGAGCCAGTAGCGTAGTAAGACTTTTAAAACATCTTATCCATGTAACAGATCCCTCTTTTTCTTTCCCACACTATTAAAAGCAATGTCTGTTTACTTTTTGTCTTTTTTAATTCTTGTAACACTGGCTTTCAACATTCTTTGCTGTCTAGACTGCTGTTATTTTCTTGTAAAGATTGTTCATTTTCTTAATTCGTTGACAGTTATCTTCCTACATATACGCTTGAATCACTATTTCACATAATTATAGGAGACATAGTTTGGCCTGTTCTTGTCAGTCATCCAGTTTCACTGACTGTCTTCATCAACATTTATGAGCTGCTAGTGATTCCTGCTCTAACCGTGCCATGTCGAATCTTTCCAAAACGCTACATGGATGTGTCCAATTGTTCTCTCTGTGGCTGTTCTGCTGATGCCTAGCAATCTTGTTCGCTAAACTTTAACATGTTATTTTTCAGATGCACTTGCCAGTTTGATCTAGTCTGGCCAGTTTTTTCCATTTGCCTTGATATTTTCTATTTGTGCACCTGTTGACTGTCCATCTGTAGATGCAGTACTGGAAGCCCAGATTTGAGCCTCAGATGATGAGACACAATTCTAACTACATGGCCCTGTAATTTAATGGATACCAGAGATGAAAGCTCCCTATCAGGGGTTTCTCATATTAATCAAAGAATGCTCATGAACAGCTGTCTTTGCTGGAGAAAGATAAACTACACAGTATCAACTGATTGAAAATCTTTGCTGCTTTTGCTTACAGTGATGCTAAAAAATGTGCTGCATTTATTAAGTGGAATTTATTAAAGCATTATATAAAAAAAGAAAAGACAAATCTTTCTGTTGCAAGACAGTTGATGAACACCCTGGAGGTGTTTAGCAACTTCCTGAATGATGATATACACAGAATGCTTTGAGAACTTGACATGAGTTGGAGGGTTACTTTTTGGCAAAAGTAACTCAACTATTAAAAATTGTTTTATGCTCGGAAACTGCAATTTCCACAAATGCAATAAATATTCATAACTCTACATTAAAACAAAAAAATAAATACACTATGTCAGTTCCTTTCTCATGTTCACTGTTATCTCTTGTTTCTTGTGCAGTTTATAATAAATTCCTGATATGCTGCAGGGGTACCAACACTGCCTTTAATGTAACATTTCTCTTTGAAGGACTGAAACCAAGCGGTCTCTCTGGGGCATCATAAATCTTAGTTTTCACTTGGAATACAGAAACCATAAAAAGTATAAAACAATATTTAAACTTCAGAGTAGACCAATTTTCAATATAAAATGGGATTGTTATGACAGTAAAGAAATGAGCAGATGAGAGTAACGATTCTCCAATTTACAAAACCCTGCCAGAAGGAGGATATAGGAAACACTTGAACCCCAGGGATACTACATGATAGAGCAGTGACCAGAAAGCTGAAATGACCCACAAAGATTCATTCATCTTTCTAAGGTGCATGTCCATACAATTATAAAATGCCCGTGTTAAAATATGGCACTTAAAAGTCTAATGAAGAATATAAACAACATATATTATGTATCATACTGTAGTACAATATGATGTTCACAGGTCAGGGGTCAGTTTGTTAAAAAAAAATGTATATATATGTATATATATATCTTAGCCAGTTTTATGGAATTAGATCATTTTAGATTGTGTTCACTAATTGCAGACACCATCGTGATAAATTTAAGTCATTAAAGCACAGCAGGAGTCTTCTGAGACCCAGCGTTTACTGTAAGGCCTTTGAACAACTTCACTGTTTTAGAAGCTCTTGGAAAGTCAAGAAAAATAAGGCAAAACAAATCTTCAAATTGCTCAGGTCCCCAAAGTTCTGTCGTGTTCTCTTTCAGAGACCCTCCAGGGTTTCCAGCAGACAACAAAAGTGGACAGGCTCAGAATCATCAAAGGAAAGGCTAGAAAAATTGTCTTTTTGATGAGATAAGAAATATGCTTATGTTTGTTTAAAGTGTAAGTATACGACTTAGCACTGGGAATACTTCTAATAATGGTGTGCAAAAAAGTATGTGTGTGTGATGGGGAAGGTATCGTCTTTTGTGAAACACCATGACAAAACCACCATGTTTGGTCTCATTTTGTACTGCTGGAGATCTCTTTCCTAACTTGTTTAGCACTGTAAAATAAACAAAATCATTAAGAACTAAGGTGGTTTTATTTACATCAACCTTCTCTGGGTTTAAAGGTTCATTGAGAAAGTAGTATGCACAAGTCCAGTTTTCAAGCCTGCCCAAAGATAATTGGAAGCCCTTGGCCAGCAATATTTCAATCTCTTCCTTTCTACCACACTGAATTATTTATTTGCATTGAAAAAAGCATTGAGAGTTTTAAAAGGTTCCAATAAATTGTCTTCAGGCCACATGAAAAGGTACTATTGATTCTAAATTCTAAATACTGTGAAGGGGAGAAACTCAAAGATTTTCCTTTACAATGAATATTAAAGTGTTAATATTCAGTTTGTTTAAAAAGAAAAAATTGCCACTGAAATAATACCTCTCTCTCTAATATATTACTTCAGTGGCAATTTTTCCTTTTTGCAATGAACTAAAGCAATGAAAACTAAAGCAATGAACAACTGCAACGGCATCGTGCATGAAACAATAAAAATTAGAAATGGCTGGGTGGGGCTGGATGTTGGTTATCATTTTAGCTATAACAACATTTTTGAGACTATAGTTTTAAAATCAAATATATTCATTAGTCTGTATTAAGGATCTGAACTATAGGTTAAAAAGAAAAAAAAACCCCAACCAACAAAACAGCCAACAGACTGAATAAAGAATGCAAAGGAAACAGTAACAGATTTTGAGAAGCTATTTCTTACTCAAATGATCCAGTTTGGGCTGGAATGTTACCCATATGATCTGCAGGGTGTCTGTAAGAAACAGAGCAACAGCTGAATAGGAAATGGCATCTGTGGCTCAGGGAAAGACTTGGCAAGAAAAACAAACAAACAAACAAAAAGGTTAAAAAATGCTAAATGGCCATAAAATCACACTCTTCTGTGAAGCATAGGGGTAGTTTAATTTCTTAATTTTATTTTCTGCTTTTAAGTAAAGACTGCAACATATAAAAAGATTCAAAGTGCTATTTCCACAGAAAAAAAACCCAAACATGTTTTCCACAAACACTTTATAAGTTTTATTTTACGCCTGCATAGAGTAAATGCATCAGTAAGGTATAGAGTTCAGTGGCTAGAAAACACTGTTTGACAAATCTAAATATTTAAATTGCAGTGACTGTGGCACCAGGTCATTGTGGATGTGTTAAAGAGTGGGGGGAAGGAAGGCAAAGTAAAATCAGGTAAATGGAAGTGTATATAAAGGAGGAGTACAGCCATCATTATTCCTGCTCCAATTCCTAAAATCAGCATAATGCAGGTGATTCTAAGCTGACCCAAGATCCTCTGATAAGAACACAGGACTTTTCAAATATCCTGGAAGTTTTACATGAAAAAAATAAAACCAAGAAAGAAAAAAACTCTAGTAAACATCCCAGCACCAGAAAAAAATTAAAGGTGATCATAAATCAATGGCTGGGAAATGACATTCTCTCATTTCTTCGGACTTCAGGTGTTTTAGCCATGGAGGGTAGATAGCTGTCTTTACCCCTTGCAGCAGCGTACTGGACAGAAGGTGAGGAAACCGTACGTTTGTTATAGAGGCCAGGCAGAAGTATATTGCAATAGCTGTAGTATGACATAATGAAAGTTCACAGAAAATCCTATGTATGTGCCGTATCTCACCTAAATTCAGCCATTCAATCCACATATCAGAGACATCTATATTGGCATTATATTGCCATCTCTGGAGGGACCTATTGCTCTACAGAGACTAGAGCAATTGTATAGACTGAATAGGTAGTGGTTTTTACTGGGATTCATTCTGTACTCAGTTTTTGTACTAATAAAATAGGTCTGAATTCTTATACGTAGTTGGCTGCAGTATTATATTAAAAATATAAACATAAATATATGTTTATATTATATTTATAATCATCATTATATTATGATGATCTTTAAAGGTCCCTTCCAACCCAAACCATTCTATGATTCTTTATACAGTACTGAAAAAGAAGCACAGAGACTTCACTGTGTCTATCTAGGGCATAAATGACTACAGTTTTTTTATCCTTATCTTTCTTCTGATGATTTTTAATGATTAAGTATAAATAACAGGAGAATGTTTATGATCCAACAGCAAGTGAATATCAGCATTGTGAATGAGCCTGAAAACCGGGACAGAACACCAAAAAAGAGGTTAATTGTGTGATAAATGCAATGTTCCTACAAAACAAAAGGACAAATCGACAAAGCCACTGTGTCGACAATTTGACATAATACTGACTGATGCTGGCAAACGTAGAGATGAATTGTTTAAAGAAATGTTGTTCTTAGATATGTGAAACATGTCACACCTGATATTTATCAGAAGTTTCTTAACAACCTGGAAACTTAAGCACTTAATGAGACAAACAGTATCATGACTATATCATGTCAGTAAATATGTAAATAATTAATTCATAAGCTTAGATGACAGTTTTTAACAAAAAATTACTTTACTCTTCAGCTAGGACCAATAATGCACCTAAAATTTATAAGTGACATAAAATACAGAGAATACTAACAGAAAGTAAAAGTTTCATAAGTTCAGTGAATGCTCGATGTGTGAAATGCTGTTGTTTGGTCACTGCTTATCATAACAGAGCAAGCTCCCAGTTCACTCTTTGCTGGTGGTATGACAATCAAAGAAATTGAGAAGGCTAGGAAAGCATAGCCTTTGCAAACAGCAATGGTTTAATTTTATATGATGAATGACTGTGGCAAAAGGTTAGTGATAGCATAAAAAAAAAATAAAATAAAAAAAAAAAAGGATCACATTCATTTAATTCATGAAGTTGGTAGGAAAAAAAAAAAAATCTGTAGGCTTCTAGCAACTCCATTATCATTTTGTCTATGAGACTGTGTATTCACATTACTGGAAAAACAGAGACAAAAGCTGATGGCTGTCTGCCACATAAGTGGTGCAAATCTATATAACTCTTACAAAAAGAAATTGAAAAGAAAGTTTCATAGAAAGAAAATTCATAAGACATGTATTGACTTTGTTTTTCTTCCAGCCTTCAGTTTCCAAAGAACAGCTAAATGTTAATGGTAAACATACCAGGAAATCCCATCACTTGTGGTTTTGGGGATTTTTTTTGTTTGTGTGTGTATTTTTTGCCATATTAGATCTATGTCTTTATATTACTTCCCATCTTCTCATGGAAGAGAAAAGACTGCAGTATATTTCTTTGGCATCTTAACCCCAACTATAGTTACAGTATTTTTTTACTTATACTGGTATTCTACCACTGTCATAAGTAAGCCTTGTGTAGTAAAGAAGTTATATTATCTTCATTTTTAAAACAAAAAACCAAACAAACCAGACAAGGTAAATAATTTCCTTGAAGTTAAGACAGAAAGTTTATGGATTGATTCAATTTGATTCTGAATCTTCCAAAATGCAGATCAAACTATAAAGTTGTTCAACAATAATAAAAGACAACAACAAATGGTGTTTGTAAATGACCAAAGCAAAAAAAAAAAAATCTGCATCATGAACATTTAAATAAATTAATACAGCAGAGAGTTCACAAATAATCTATATGCATAAATATATTCATATGCAGAATCCATCAAAGAATTTTAAACAACAAAGTGCATTAGTAAAATTCATGAGTGCTCATTGACAATTTGCAGCCACACTCAGAGGCCAAATTCAAAGGATACATTGTTTTCAATGAATAATTCAATCTATTATCATTGTAAGCTCTTTAAATGCAATTTTATATTATGAATAGATTACTGCTTTACAACAAATTGTATTTCATTTCTTAACTGCTTGTAAAATTCAAATTAATCAGTTCCATTTTGCAAAGCAGTCAGAAAGACAAAAGCAATAAAAAGTTTATATTTGTCACAAGTTCTTTAATAAAAAACATTTTTAACCAGTCCCTAACTGAATTTATCCCTTAGAGACAAGAATTTACTTATCTAAGTGTTTTTAACAAAACCGATTTTCAATATTTGAGGCATTTTTGTGAGGTTAAATAAGAAGATGAGTTCGAAGCTCCTTTATTTCTTGCACATGAAAAAGGCCTAACCTGCTGAGTTCTTTAATTAAAGTTTTATATTTTGTTTTGAATGATGTTTGGTTTTGGTTTCCAGTTTTTTTACTTTCATTTGACAACTGATAATTCTAATTTTATTATTATGTACATAGCAGTAACAGAATACAATTTATGGAATTCTCCCAGCTCTAACACAGAGAAATTACAGAATTTAATTTAGAAGAGAATTTTTATTACCATGTTCCTTAGCTTCTTGATAAGTCAGTATAATTTTACTCAGTCCATTTGAAGAAAAGAAGATCCAAAGCTCATTGTACATGAAATTTTTCTATTCTCTACTGCCTTTCATGTAAAATTCTGTAGTCACAATAAAATTATTATGTTTTCATAGCCTTTTAAACAACTTACTGCAATGTTTTTCTTAAAATATATATGGTAACTATTCATGGGTTTTTTTTCTGATTTTATTTAGAAAAGAAGGTGAGACATGGTTTGAAAGTAGAAAAAATACCCCAAGCCAGAACACTCCTCAGAGACCCGACCCATGATACCTTGTGTGAGGTGGCAGCTAACTCCATCCATACCCAAAACTGAAGCAACGTATACCTCTTCTGGTCAGAAAACTGGTTAGAGACCCTGTTTTGTGCTTGTGCTCTAGTTAATTCCTTAATTAGATGTCCAAATGTTTTCTGGAGTGGAGGAGGTAGTAAGGAAAAGCCAAGTAGTAAAGAAAAGCCAACAATTATCTTTTCATTATGCACGTGACTTTTAACACATTTCCCAATGTAAGTCAGGCTGCAGGAAAGACAACATATATTAGAATAGGCTAAGCTGTGAATGTGCAAAATATGAGAAGTAGCTTTTCCTCTAAAGGGAAGACTCTCAAATGTTAAAACCAATGATTGAATACTGGAAAAAGCATATGGGGAGTAAGAAAACAAAACTGTGCAATGAGAAAAAAGGATAAAATACATTGTGGCCTTAGCAATTAAAACTGACTTTACTGGAAATCATGGATCAGATGACTAGAACCATAAAACTGAAAACAAATGCTTAAAATTGAAGTAGACATAACAACAACAGCAACAAAAAATTGGTAAGATTGTTTCAAAGAAAGCTTCAATAGGACTAAGTCACTCTTAACCATCAGAGTGACTAATGAAGATGTGAATAGGCTTTTTAAAAAAAAAGAAGAAAAGAAAAAAAGGGAAAGGCAGAGCCAGAGGCAAGTGCCTAGAAGACATCATGCCAGTAAATAACATCTCTGAAAAGTTTTAAACAAAGACAATCTGACAAGAGTAACAGACCAAGCAAGCTCTAAATCAGTTAGGTTGAAACAAATCTTGCAACTCGCAGATTAAGCACCAATATCCCACTGGGAGGAAAAAACATAGAGAAAACAGAACGGTTAACCTACCTGTTCTGCAGTGTGCTAGCCAATTGAGTTGTTAAGAATGAAGTGATGTTAGTATTAGGAAAGCAATATGTAGGAATAACAGGTAACCATCACTAACATGAAAAAAATGAATTCCATGTCTTAAATGTTACCTTAGTGCTAATGTATGAGATGTGCAGCGCTTGCAAGTTTTCTGTTTCAGGAGAGAGGGAGATAACTGCAGGTAGAAGCAACAATAAAGATTTTTGAGCGACATATAGAAAATACCAGTCACTAATGAAGAGTTTTAAAAAATCACCACCATGTCTACAACAGAAAGGAAGTGTTTGGGACACGAACTTCATAAATAGGATACCCACTCTCAATGAAGCTGTCAATGGAAACCAGCTAGTATATACAGAAAAAGCCATTTAAGAGAACTAGAAAAAGAGTATTAGCAGGCAGGGGGAGCAATCAATATCAACACCACAGAACAGCTGAAAGCACAGGAAAATGACATAATGGAGCAGAAAGATGTAGTTTCTGCCCTAGGCACCTGTATTAGCTTGGGAAGGATGATATACAGTAAACTATAAAGACACACTAAAGTGAATGAGGCAGGTCTTTAATCCTGATATGATTCTTTTGCACTGCTGTAAAAGCATCAAAATCCAACCCAAAAGGACCAGAAAAGGAATCTCTGCTGGAACAGAGTCTCTGCTGGCACCTTCAATGGGCTGCACAGAACCCATGCCTCACAGTTCCCTAGTAAAGAGGGCACGTGTGTAAAAGGCTGTGTCTGAATCACCACATTCTCAGTGGATTCTCAAGAACCAAAGATTACAGATTTCTAAAACTAGAGCAGCTTCAGAGGTTCTCCTGCTTTGTGCAGGAGTGGCAGACTCCTTGGTAGCTTGGGGGACCTAGAAAGTTCTGTTATTTGTGCTGAACTATTTTTGCCTCTTTCAACCTTCTAGTTCTTTGCTGAATATAATTCAACCAGACTCAAGGATTATGACCTGTCATTGTTGGTGATCATGAGATTTCCAGTGACATTGCAGACCAGTTTGTAGTGAATGAATAAAGTGGAAAAAAAAATTTAAAATTTAAATAGTTTATGACATATTTCCAAAGGCCATATATATTCATGAATATTTGAGATATATTCATTCAGTGAACAAATGATTTCAAAACATCAAAGAATGCTTTTTAAGTGGGAAAAAAAAATCAAGTGATTGATATACATCTCAGCATTGCAATAATCCTTGAAATCTTAATCTGGAAAACTAAATCAGTCACATGTTGCTTGCTTTTACTAGATATTCCTAATAATGTCCACTTCATAAAGTATACATCTTCTGTCTCACAGACTGTCATTTGCATTCATGGGTGAGGCACCTCATCAAGCAGCTGGGAAACAGTGAAGTACTCAATGTATTTTTCTTTGATGGAGCTGATTCTGCAGTCAGGATTATGTTAACCCACACAAATCTTAGATGCTAAAGAAGCTGCAGTAGCTGTTACTCTACTTCTTCTGAAGTATAGAAGAAAAGTGGAACTGAATTCAGCTGGGATGAGGTTAGATACTGTCAGATCTGCTTGTGCACTGGGATAAAGGTGTGTTAAATTCAAGGAATTAGCTAATAATGGAATAACAAAATAATAAGAGGAGTTGAGTTAAATAATATTCCTTAAGAACTAGTATTTAGGAATTGAAAAAGATGAGAAAGGACATTTGTCCTTAAGACTATCGACATATAATATTATGAAAATTATTTCATTCATATCCAGCATTGGTACATTCATCATTCAGAAATAGCAAAAGTTATAAGGTGAGAAAAATAGTGTGACGCTAATAGAAAAACTAGATGAAATCTTTAATTTGAATTACAGAAGAAGATTTTTAAGGAAATTACAATGTTTTCATTTTATAATAGCACAGTACTTACACAATTTCTTGTTACAGAAAAACAAATTAGAAACAAAGCAAATTTGTTTTTTAAACAAAGATAATTACTCAATGAATTCAAGTCTGGAAATATTCACAAATAAAACAAGAACGTAATACTCCCAGAATTTGTTCATAAATGTTTAACTGCTTATGGAAGAAGATTTCTTTTAATTATCTTGAGTTGAAATAGTTTGAACTACAGCAAAGGATAAAATGGTAGCATGTTTTGACTACTTCTTTGTTTCCATTCCTTCAGCATATGCTGTCCCTGCAATTTGATCCTAAACCAGTTCTAGTAACTTGGTGAAGGATAAAGATTTATCCCCCAATGACCTGGGGACAATCTTGTACATGCTTACGACAGTTTTATATATTTAGCATATAAATAGTTAATAGTTAAAATGGACAAATATGAAGCACCTGACCAACAGAACTTCTTGCTGTAGTGCAATATGTTTTGTTTTGGAATGTGAGTTTTCATCTGTCTTTTCCCTTGGATAAGGAGCATCTGCTAAATCTGAAATTTGCCCATAGTCCCTACAGAAAAGAAAATAACAATTAAGCATATGTCAAAAAGCTGGGAGAGGGTGTGTGTTTGTGGAAGTGAAATGGCACAGCAGGGCTTGATTACAGGGCATGCAGACACTTAAGAGGTGGAGTGTATATTAGGCCTTTAGGGCAGCCGAAATGAGTTGCCATGGCCAAGATGTGACATATAGTTATAAAAGCAGAATAAATTTAGAAATAAAAGGAAGTCAGAACACCAGAGTAATATATTTGAAACAGGAGGGAAAGAGATGTAAAAAATGTGGTAAAGAGGATTTGAGATTCACATTAATAAGTATGAATAGGTGAAAATAGTTTGGGATCTGGAAAGGGAGGTGATACTAACAGTGTAGCTGCAGATGGCCTTACATATGACTGTTCCTTTACGAGATCCATTTCCACTGAATTGCCTTGACAGCCATCTATCACTGAATCAGAATTAGGTGACAGCATGGCTCACAAGGAATTGAATAAATTTTCAGAACATATCTCGTTCTTTCAAAAAGCCACAGGGTTGATGCTGCTTTATATAAATTGTCCATTCATAACTTACATGCCCCTTAAACCTGTAACAATTATGGACCTCTCCAGTGGACACTGTGTGTATACTTTGATGATTTCACCACAGCTTGGTGTAATATTTCTGTGGAAAGCAGTGAAAGTTGTTGGGACATCTTAGGTGACAACCAGATGGAAGTGAGCCAACTAACGTGTAGCCCTTTGTGTCTTCTCACAGGCAGTGGCTGACACACATTTGCTAATGGAAAACTTGCCACATTTCTTTGATTGTCTGAATTGTCCAACTTCCACATGGGTCTCACATAACTAAAAATAGCTATTTCTGCCATGAAATGAACAGGCCAACTGCTGGCCACCCTACATGTAATGACAATGCAATTCCACCACTGGATGGTGGTATGAATCTACTGTGACAGGGTGTGCCTGATCTTAGAAAGGATTGTACCTGCAATTGGGCTTTATTCTCAGCCTGCTATTGACTGACTGCCATGAGGCTGAGTACACCAAAAAATGTAAGACAGCCTGATACTTCTGCTGTGAGCATCAAGACCCTGCTTCAGTGGTGACAGGTTTTCCTGTTCCTCTGTTGAAAGCTCTTTGAAGTCTCTCTTGCTGTACCACAACCACACACATGAGCTTGACACCCATTTTGGGACAAAGTGGGTGATGGAGGGCAGCTCTTCTCAAAGACTGGTACAGAAACAGGCATGTGAATGTCCTATATACAAGATTGTTGTAGAAGTCACTTTCTAGCTCAAATGGAATTCAATACATAGCATTAGTAGCAAAGCTTGCTAAAGCCTGAGGCTGCAAGCTATGAACTTTCACCTAGATACGCCGACTGTATACTGAACATTTACTTAGCTACATGAAGGAAGGCCCTGAAATTGGTGCAAACCAGAAAGATAAGGTAGCCACAACTGTCAGCAGAAGCCGCATCATTAAGATAAGAAAAAGAATGTCCCGCCTGGAGACAGAGAAAGGATCCAATGAGGAACAAGAAGACCCCAGACCCAAATATTGCTATTGAACAGAACCATTGCATGAGGGGGGGGGGAACTTAAATTGTAAGGGTGTAATTGCCCAGGGATTCCTTTGTTCAGGGTCCCACTCCAGAGGCATCCAGCTCAAGCTGTTTTTTACCACTGTACCACTCAGTAAATTAATCCGGTGTACATCATGTCAGAGACTCTTCTTCAGGGATACCTAGGGTTGAGCCTGAGGGGAGAGAAAGCGCCCAAGAGTGAGTGTGTGTGTGAGCGAGGAGTCGAAAAGGGGCACCGGGCAGCTCAATGGATCTGCCCGCTGTGAAGGGACTCCAGTCCTAGCAGTTAAAGTCTATGGTGATGTGTGTGCGACTCCCTGAATGGTGCGTCAATGCTCAGGCAGCGGCTTCTCTTTTAACAACATGAGGTGTTTTCCTTGAGGGTGCTAAATGGGTATTTGTGAATGGGGGTCAGTGCCAAAAGATGCACTGTTCATCATGCACTATGAATAGCTTTGGGATAATTTGCAGACAAAGAAATATAAATACAATGGAGCACTTCAGCCTGAGTGGCTTCCACTGAAGCATCCCTTGATCTTCCAGGAGCTGGATGTCTCGTTTCTTTTTTCCATGCTTCTTCAGTGTCCTGTTAATTAGTTCTTCAGTAGTTACCTCTATTTTTCCTCATATTTCCCTACCCTCAGTCCTTCTCTTACATCCTTTAAACTCTTCTATTCTTAAAGTTTGGTTCCTCCTTCCTGTATTCCTTTAGCTGAGACATTCAACTTCCTGGTGTATCCTTTCATCTTTGTTGTTCAGGTAGACCCATTTCACACAGGTACACAGTACTCTATCCCTTTCCTCTCTAACAGTGATTAAGGAATCATCACCATTCTTCCTGAAAACAAAAAAAACTCAAAAGTGTCTCTCCCAGCACTACATTTATTTTTACTCCAGGAGATAGCAGAAGAGAAGGTGACTGACTTGCTCAGAGAAGACTGCGTGCAGTTTTGATTTGAAATGGGTTACAAGAACGATCATAGAATCATAGAATCATAGAATATCCTGAGTTGGAAGGGACCCACAAGGATCATTGAGTCCAACTCCTGTCCCTGCATAGGACAACCCCAAAAATCATACTATATGTCTGAGGGCGTTGTCCAATTGCTTCTTGAATGTTGTCAGGCTTGGCGCCATGACTACCTCCTGGGAGAGCTTGTTCCAGTGCTCTGCTACCCTCTGGGTGAAGAACCTTTTCCTAATATCCAACCTAAACCTCCCCTGGCATATCTTCCTGCCATTCCCTCGGGTTCTATCATTGGTCATCAGGGAGAACAGATTGGTACCTGTCCCTCCTCCTTCCCTCGTGAGGAAGCTGTAGACTGCGATGAGGTCTCCCCTCAGTCTCCTCTTCTCCAGGCTGAACACACCAAGTGACCAATTCATGAGATCAAATAAGTTATTCTGAAATTAATAAGAACTCACTAAATATGCAGGTATCAGAAAGATTGAATAAATCTGGTTTGTAAAATCAAGATTTATAAAAGGAGTTATTTCTATGTCTGTGAGTTTCTAAACCAGATGCTATATTTCCACTGCTTAGCCCCTTGCATACTTGTTCACACCTGTAAATGGAGTAGCCAAAATAATGTTAAACAACGTTATTTCACATCCATTTTGCAACCATGCAAATAATTACACAGTGGCATTAAAATGTTTTCATATGGACATTTGCATTTTACACAAAGATGTGTTTGCTTACCAACTGATAAAAAACTGCTAAAGGCAAAACATTAGCATAAAAAAAGTGCTTTCATACCATATACTGGAGAGACAACAGAATGCAGCATTTCCACAATGTCTAAACAAAGTATGTTCTCAGGATACTGATGTAACCTATGAGATTAGCAAAATTTTAAGGCATGTCAAACTTATTCCAAGACTGTTAGCAGAGTTAATAGGACCCTGGAAAACTCTATATTAATGAGTAAGGATCAATAATTAAGATGAAACCAGTACTTTATTGATCATAAGCCACTCTCTTCTATTAAACAATAAAACTAATTAATTTCATAAGATTAATAAGTGAGAGAGTGCTGAAGACAAACCATCCTGTTGGAGATTTTGACTTTAGTACCACATCTGCTCAAAGGTCACACTGCTTTCAACCTTCACACAGTGTGTGTGCAGTGCTGTGCACCATGAATATCTATTTCAAAATCTCTGTGACGATCAATATGAAAATACCTTGCTCAATATTTCAAATCCAGTAATTAAAACACTTTTATACCCTTCTTTAAGCAAGGATATTACCTTCCTCTTAGGAAGGCACTTGGGTTCCTTAACAGTCTTTATCCAGTATATCTATCACTAAGAATTATCCTCATGATGATGTTCTTAACTACATATATTCATTATTTAATAAAGTAGCTATTTTTATGATGGAAATGATCTGGACATGACAACTAAATTATTCAGAATCATAGGTATATTGTCATTGACACCAGGTGTGAGTTAAAACTTTTAAATTAGTCTGCCTGCACTTTTGACAGATCATGCATATGTTTTGTAAACTTTTTGCTTACTTCGCTATTTTTACCAATTCATTAGTTTCTGTTACTAGGATGCATTGTAAAATTGAAGAAGGATTTAATAGCAGCTGTAATATTTAGCTGATTCCTTAATTACGTTCAATTATTTTGAAAGAAAAAACATTAATTTTATAATTCAAGAATCGTGATCTTAAATTAGAAGCTAGGAAATGTCCAAAAGGTGACAGCAGAAAAAACAAAACCAATAAGTTTTATTGAAATGTATTCCCCTAAATCATTTTGCACATAGAGGTTATCACAGAGGTTATCCTTTATGTTACATTTTATGTATCTACTTACTTTTGCAACTGAAAAAAATCATTTTTGTATTTACTTAGAGCAGTAAGATTAAGACTAAAACCAGTACAGGACAAAGAGAAGACTTGGCCTTATTGACCTACTCCTACAACAGTGGAACATAATCAAAGATGAGATTTACAGCAGAGCCACTGGATCAGTTGTACTAGACTTTCTGTTGTTCTTGCTGGTCTACTGCTATGTCAATATTGTCTTTGTGCACTGCATCTGAGAGAAAACTGGGGCAGGCTATCTCATTTCCTAACACTCTGGCGTAAACTGCCTGCCTGAAAACTTTATAAAAAGTAGACTTGAGACTATTCTGTGTCCCAAGTGACTTGCCTTTCACCCTGAGGCATAATTACTATGTCCTGAAGTTTCTTAGAACTAAGCATCAGCAATAACAGGTAGGCAGTATTGAGGCATGCCAGAGAAATGCTTTTAGGGTGATATCCCAGGTATGTATAGAGAAGTGTGGGGCACACTATGACAGGTTATGAGGATGCTGGAGAGGTGCAAGATTTCCTGGGATTTTGAAGGACTGTCCCTCTTTGAAGGAGCAAAAATTGATGTTAGCAATTAGTAGACGGCTCTCCTGTCCACTGTGCCACTGTTTCCTCTTGGAGGGAAGAAGTCCCAATGGAGATTGTGAGGGAACTAACATTCATGCAGTATGGATAAGGAAACTGCAGCCTTGACCAAAACTAGGAATAAGTCCTATTGACAGTATTGACACCTCCACAGATGGAACTGTGAATTTCTGAAAGAGGCAAAAAAAGGGGAGAGGAATCAGGAAGCAGTGGAAAAATACTCAGGGAGCTAATAAGGTCACTGAGGAAAAGGGAAGGAAACTTTTCCAATTGTTTAACTGTCTTTTCGCTCACCTAGTTCATTGCCCATCTTCTGCCTGTATTATTAAGAAACATGTGTCTATGACTATTGAAAAATGGCCAGCTATATGACATAGAGATTCCTATGTAACACATTTATCATTCCGCTACCGTGACAGCTGGAGGAGTGTCTGTTCATTAGTATTTAAATCAGTTCATAAATATTTCACTCTAAAATCCGGTTTAAATAAGCCTTACATCTGGTCACTGTAATGCTGTGGTTTAACGTCTGTTGTAAGCCTTAATTCTAGCCTGATATAATGCTATTGTATAGTCATACAATTTCATAAGGGCACTTATACAATAAAACAGGGATTTAATGGAGCACTTTATCTTTTTGCAATTTTTAGTTTCAGCTGACCATAGCAAGTGAAACTAAAGGTTGTATAATATTGCACATGTCCCTCTGGCAGAATGACTCCTTTGCATAGAAAAGTTCTCCATTTTAAAAAAAAAAGATGTGATTTTTTGAAAAGGCTTAGCTAAGATTTTTCCTAAGAAATGGGAATGTATACAATGCATTCCTCTCAATTTTTTCCAGTTTCCCTCTTCCATTTAATTTATAATGTTTTAAGTTATGACTGTGGAGGTGTTGGAATAATGTGAGAATAATGTTGTTTTCAAAGCACAGTGAATTTTAAGGAGAAGCAGATACAAGCAAAAAAGGACATTTTAGGTCAGTACAGAAATTCAGAAATTGAATATAAAAGTAGCAAGTTTCCCTTATATTTCCATATTGTTCTGTGTTAACCACAACCAGAACTTATTACACTCAAATACCTCAATCTCCATAATTTTCTCATTGTGTATGAGCTTTGAGAAAAAAATTAATGGGAGGACTCTGATTTTGTCAAATGAAGATTAGGAAAAGAGAATAGCAGAAATGACACCATTTTTGGTTAGTGCTCATATATATGCAACTAGTTCCTACAAAAGAGCATAGTAGGAAAAAAACAGTGGTATAGAAAGGTCGGTAGCCATCTCATGTTACGGAGGACAAACATGTCTGCAGAATGCTGTCAGGCGTTTGTCTTTTAGCTCTGTCCATTATCACACATTACAGTATCCCCAATCCAGTGAGTCTCTCTAGGCAACTCAGATCTGTTTGTGTAACGTAGGGTACAAAGCATTACACTAAAATAAATTTAGTGTAATAATACTAATACTGTGCAATAGTTGTGTGATAATAATAGTAGTAGTAATAATAATACTACTCCTCTGTATTTAATTAACAACTTTCATGTAAGACTCTTAGGTCATTTTAAAACATTAATTCTGTAGACTCCATGACACTTTTGTGAGCAGACAAGGAAAACAAAACACAGAAAGAGGTAAACTGCCCACCAGCATATACAGTTTATTTTCTGTGACATCATCCATCCAAAAATTAAATGTCTAATATAAGCTCAGAGCCTAGGATACTTCTATAATCAAGACACAGAAATAAATATTTTCAGGAGTGGGTTATACCATCTATATGTGTTGGGCACTTATTCTATGGTAGGTCTTCCTTCACCGCCTATAACTGCATCTAGAGAGGTATCTTTGAAGTGGACAAAGTTAAGTGATATGAATCTCATTTTCAGTACCTATATGGCAAACTTATAAGATTTTTTTATTTCCAGTCTTTTTTTCTCCAACTACCAAAAAAAATAGCCAAACATGTTGCTTGCTTTTCACTGTCTGCCTCTACTGTAGTATTACCCTAATTATAGAAATGTAGTGCTAGAAGTCAGCACCAGGTACTTATAAGTGGCTTCCGAAATGGTTGGGACAGATTTCCAATTGCTTGGAGTCATCCTCTGGGAAAATATTTTGAAATGATTCAATGCTATTATAGGCTACATTTTTATGGTCTGATTTTTCAAAATTGCTAGATATTCAATCTGCTGAAGTCTTCTGAAAACAGACCACTTATTCTGATGCTAAAAATGGGAGATGAATTCCAGAGAAATTCTGGCTGAGAATATTAATGCTGCGTTCTCTTTAAAATACTAGAGATTGAGTATAATAAAAGGGATAATGTAGCTGAAAATATTCAGAACCATGAACAACCAGTGTCTCCTATTTGTAAAACCATCCTTGTTGAAATATGAAGCCTCTTGTGATTTTTCTTACTTTCAAATAAACTCAACATGCCAAAGATATCAACGTCCTTTCCAGTATAATTCTCTTTTGCTTGGATACTAACGTAGTTTTGGTGCATTAACTTTCCAGTTGAATGGCTGGAATTTGGTGGTTTAATTGCCACTTGCTCCATGGTTTAGTAGATAAACTCAGCAGCTGTTGCTTTGTGTTGGATGCAGTTTGGAGAATCTGTGGATACTTCAGCCCTTATTTGAAAGCCAAAGCATTTTGACCCAGCTGCGGTATGAAAACGAGTTGGCAAAACTTCTCTTCAAGCAAATATATTCAATTCATTCAAACTCTGTTTACAATATGTTTGAGACTAGACGCTGAAACAGCAGAAACACATGATGAATAACAGGCCAAGATCAAATAAGCTATGAGTAGTAGTGGTTTTCTTAATATTGCTGAAGAAGCTACACTTTCTACCAAGACTTTGGCTATTATGATCTCTCTACTGGAGCTTTCCCCTGAGAGTGAATTCCGATATTAAACCTGTCTTGCCAGATATCAGGAAGATACGTTTCATTAAAGGAATTTTTAAAAAGTGAAAATAAAAGCACTGTGCTAATACAGTAACTTCAGAAACCATGAAAGAAAGCACGCCATTTGTCTGTTTAGAGAAATGTACCTATTCTTCGCTTAGGTGCAGACTTAAAAATACGTAAGGATGAGCAAGTACACAGGGTGACAAACATTACATAAATATTCTTCTGCATAGAATCGTAGAATCATCTAGGCTGGAAAAGACCTTCAAGATCAACCATTAACCTAGCACTGCCAAGTCCACCACTAAACCATGCCCCTAAGGACCTCATCTACCCATCTTTTAAATACCTCCAAGGGTGGGGACTCAACCACTTCCCTGGGCAGCCTGTTCCAAAGCTTGACAACCCTTTTGGTGAAGAATTTTTTCCTAATATCCAACCTAAACATCCCCTTTTCTCCAGGCTAAACAACCCCAGTTCCCTCAGCCGCTCCTCACAGGACTTGTGCTCTAAACCCTTCACCAGCTTCGTTGCCCTTCTTTGGACACGCTCCAGCACCTCAATGTCCTTCTTGTAGTGAGGGGTGCAAAACTGAACACAGTATTTGAGGTGCAGCGTCACCACCATAAAGAACATTCATCACTTGTTCTGAAAATTACAGACATAGACAAGTTGCATGAGGTGTATAGTACTTCTAAATGCATTGCATGACAACCTCTTGGCTATCAGAATATAATTCAGTTCTACAGTCAGTATTGAACACTTGCGGGTCCTGAAATACGTTACAAAGCTGAAAGCATTTTTTGCATAAGATGCAGAATCTTACAAGGGATGTATAGATTTAAAAAGTGAATTTAGTGCATTATTTGCACTACTGAGGTCAATGAGTGTTGCATCACTGACTCCATAAGGATCCACCATCTGCTTGTTGAGCTGTGCAAGTGAAACATAATTAGAAAAATGACAGGACAAGGGCTAATGGTTTTAAACTAAAAGAGGGTACATTTAGACTAGATATAAGGAAAAAATTTTTCATGATGAGGGTGGTGAAACGCTGGTAACGGGTTGCCCAGAGACGTGGTAGATGCCCCATGCTTGGAAACATTCAAGGCCAGGCTGGATGGGGCTCTGAGCAACTTGATCTAGTTGAGGGTGTCCCTGCCAATTGCAGGGGGGATGGACTAGATGACCTTTAAAGGTCCCTTCCATCCCAAAGCATTCTATGATTCTATGATTCTATGAAAATCTTACCATTACTTGGGATTCATGACCCTTGTGCCCTGAAGTACAGCCCTGAAGTACAAGGATAAAAACTGAATGCCAGATTTACAAATTTTTAATGGGGTTTCTGCTGAGTTATGGAACCATAACCTGAGAGGTACACAAGTACATTAAGACTTGGGTAATAAGCAGCTTGAGCTCCTATAAAATTGATTTGGTAAGAGTAGAGGACTTCAGAATAAGAGCTGACCACACACCTGATACCTCTTTTGAATACAACTAACTGGAGATGAGGGGAAGGAGTGATGAAAGGAGCATTTTAACCTTGTGTAAATTCCTACCTTTCTGAATGAATTTGAGACTAGGTCTTGAAGGTACAGAGGGATGAAAAGGCAGGGAAGCGGCAGCCCCAGCTGGTGAGCTCTTTGACCAACCTCTACTGCTTGGCACAGATTAACCTTTGAGCTTGTCTCTCATACTCTTAACAGTTTAATTTTGCCTATACTTCTGAACAAATCAGACCCAGATGGTAAAATTACAGTTTAAAATAGTGCTGTGGCCTATCTCCAAAGTTCACATAAAGGAGGAAACACACTAGAACACAGGTTAGTAAAATATACACTTAAAACCAAAGAACTGATAGGAGATCTGAGACCTTTCAAACCTTTATTATGTGCTGTAACATGAAGTTCAAGCATGAGATTCAATATTGTTCCTGGGAATAAATGTATAAAAAGATCAATACAAACTTAAAGTGGATTAAATTTATAGCACAGAACTATTTAAGAACAGACTGCAGAGGATTTACATGAAGATGATGGATGTCAGAATAAAAAAGAATATCTAGTTTATTGCTTGAAAAACTGGCTAAAAAAAAAGTCTCTGTGTGAAACTGTAGCGACAAACCAAACGTTTTATTGTTTTGGAAAGGCATAAATTCCAAAATTTAAGGTTCAAGACCTTACAGGTGGCATCTGTTACATCTCTGCTGCCAAATGTGTAATACAAGTCCCCACGTTCAAGTGAGAGTTGTACGGAAATAATTATGATTTTTTTTTTTTTTTCTGAGGGACAAATTACAGTAGCAATATTTCTTTTCATAAAAATTGAGTGAAAGTATGTCCCAGCAACAAAATTCTCAATAGAAGGAAAGAATCAAGAGAGAAAAACATAAAATAGTAAAAGAAAAAACAAGCATCCTAATAAGTTTTTTATGACAGTTGCATGGCCTAACCTCATACAGACTGTATTATTTATGCTAATACTGTTAAAAATAGAGTGAAACATTATTTTCTATACAGAACAAGAACATAGATAGAAATAGCATTTTGATCAAGAAATGCAATTCCACAAAATGATGCCTGTACCTTTCCTTTAAAGATTCCCAAGCATGTGATTCTAGAAAGATTTCTCTTCTTTACAGAGTCATCAAATGAGTTTCTGGGTTCTTATTTGCCAGGAGGTTGTTTAATGGTGAATTCTCACTACCCACAACTTGCTAATCTTCCCTTGTAGTTTTACTATATGAAAACTAGTGATTTGTTTTAGTCAACATTTTTCTATTTCATTTGTTATATGTTGCATTCATCACACACAAAAAATATTATTCGGGTTTTGGACTTTATAGTCTGAAGTAATTTATTTTGTCTGTTATGTGAAATGTCACATACGTGGAGTGAAAATCTGGCCTCACTGAACTTAACAGAAGTAATTTCTATTGACCTTCAGAGGGGCAAGATTTTGTCCATAGTCATCAATAAAGATGTCAATATTTACTAACAGTTATAAGACATCTTATTTTTTTAAATTTTATTTAGAATGACAAATAACTGAAGTATCTTTGGTAACTGTGAAAATTGGTGGCAAATGCTGACATTTTATTAGTGACTCCTACATTGATTGTGTTAAAATACTACACACATTGATTCTTTACTTAACTGTTTTATCTTTCTCAGCAATGACTGGGACAAACTTCTGGTTATGGTTTTCATTGGAACTTCAATTAAATTAGTGACAATGAATACTTATAACTGATGCTGAATAGTTTTAAAGCCTGAAAAATCACATTATATTATACTTTTTGATCTTAACAAAGTTTTTCTTGATTATCATAATTTTTCTGCTATGCAGAAACATTTTTCTACGGTCATTTTTGAAACTTATGAATGGTTTGAAAAATAGTAGATGACATGCGTTGACCTGACAGTAGTTCAAGTACTTCAATTATAAATATACATTAATATGTCATATTGCAGTGACTAATTACATTGAAATGTGTTGATTAATTATCCCATAAGAATTCTACACTGTGGTATTCTCACAAGGTGACATCTGCAAATGCAGGCCTGACAATTTGATGAGGAAAGTGGCTTGAAAGTAGGACCTTTAGCACATTAGTGCTACACCACTTAGACACACACAAGTCTATGGGGTTGGATGGCATCCACCCAAAGGTACTGAGGGAGCTAGTGGAAATGCTCACCAAGCCACTTTTCATCATCTATCAGCAGTCCTGGCTAATGGGGGGGGGGTCCCAGTTGACTGGAGGTTAGCAAATGTGATGCCCATCTACAAGAAGGGCCGGAAGGAGGATCCAGGGAACTACAGGCCTGTCTGTCTGACCTTGGTGCCAGGGAAGGTTATGGAGCAGATCATCCTGAGTGCCATCACACAGCACATACAGGACAACCAGGAGATCAGGCCCAGTCAGCATGGGTTTATGAAAGGGAGGTCCTGCTTCACTAACCTCATCTCCTTCTATGACAAGGTGACTCGCTTAGTGGATGAGGGAAAGGCTGTGGATGTTGTCTACCTGGACTTTAGTAAAGCCTTTGACACCATTTCCCACAGCATTCTCCTGGAGAAGCTGGCTGCTTATGGCTTGGATAAGTGCACTCTGCGCTGGGTTAAAAATTGGCTGGACGGCCGAGCCCAGAGAGTGATGGTGAATGCAGTCAAATCCAGTTGATGGTCGGTCACGAGTGGTGTTCCCCAGGATTCAGTGTTGGGGCTGGTCCTGTTCAACATCTTCATTGATGATCTGGATGAGGGGATCGAGTGCACCCTCAGTAAGTTTGCAGATGACACCAAGTTGGGTGGAAGTGTTGATCTGCTGGAGGGTAGGAAGGCCCGACAGAGGGACCTGGACAGGCTGGATCGTTGGGCCAGGGCCAGCTGTATGAGGTTCAACAAGGCTAAGTGCTGGGTCCTGCACTTGGGTCACAACAACCCCATGCAACACTACAGGCTGGGGGAGGAGTGGCTGGAGAGCTGCCTGGTGGAAAAGGACCTGGGGGTGTTGGTTGACAGCCGCCTGAACATGAGCCACCAGTGTGCCCAGGTGGCCAAGAAGGCCAATGGCATCCTGGTTTGTATTAGAAATAGTGTGGCCAGCAGGACTAAGGAAGTGATTGTCCCCCTGTACTCGGCACTGGTGAGGCCGCACCTCGAATACTCTGTTCAATTTTGGGCCCCTCAGAAGGACATTGAGGTGCTGGAGCGCATCCAAAGAAGGGCAATGAAGCTGGTGAAGGGTCTAGAGCACAAGTCTTATGAGGAGCGGCTGAGGGAGCTGGGGTGGTTTATCCTGGAGAAAAGGAGGCTGAGGGGAGACCTTATTGCTCTCTACAACCACCTGAAAGGAGGTTGTAGCGAGGTGGGTGCCGGTCTCTTCTGCCAAGTAGAAGTGATAGGACAAGAGGAAATGGCCTCAAGCTGCACCAGCGGAGGTTTAGATTGGATATTAGGAAAAACTTCTTCACCGAAAGGGTAGTCAGGCATTGGACCAGCCTGCCCAGGGAAGTGGTTGAGTCTCCATCCCTGGAGGTATTTAAAAGAAGGGTAGATGTGGTGCTCGAGGACATGGTTTAGTGGTGGACTTGGTAGTGCTAGGTTTATTGTTGGACATGGTGATCTTGAAGGTCTTTTCCAGCCTAGATGATTCTATGATTCGATGATTGTGTCTCCTTAAACCTTTTCTCACTCTTTTCAGTGCAGCACCTTGTAAATCCTTACAAACTTAGGAAATGCGGTATCTATCCCCCTTTTAGCCCCTCAGAATGCCGCACCCCACAACAAAGAAAGAACTAGCAAACATTTCTGCTTCAGGAAAGAGAATAAGCGTACAATTAACCCTTGACACTGTTATGGTATTGTTATTGATGTGTTTACATCATTAAACTCAAGAATCTGATAAAGGATCTTCCTGTACTAGTGATTTCGAATATAAAAGAGAGTTTGTTGATCTAATCCTTACTTCTGTGTTCACTACATCACAGGATATGTTCACAGTCATTGTACTTTCACTTTTAGATATTAATATTCAATGGAGCACCTTTAAAAAAATCTCAAGGGTTATATCACTTTTGCAAAGACAGAAGCAATGAATGCACTTTTTTCCCCAAATAAGTACAAATTAATGGTGGTTATAGCATTTTAAACAATATTTCAGTGCATATGTATATATAATGCAAAATCTGTATTGATTAAATTAGAAATGTTATGTGTAAATATATATATAAATAAAAACTGTAATGATTGTATGCAATCACAGCGTAATATCAACACAACATCACAATATGAACACAATATGATCATATTTTAATAAAGGGTATTACAAGGAAAATGGTCATGCTGCTAAAAGCAAAAAAATAATTACGCATTATATTTAGTGAACTAGAAATTTTTGCTTGTACCTGGTTAGTGGTATTATCAGCTTGAGGTGTCAGTGTCCATACATTTTGTAGGGAAAAATTATTGTAAAACCAGTAACATTTGTTTGGTCATTTAGCAGATAAAAAGAAACATACTGGTACCAAACATCGTAATATGTAACACCCTTACATGATTGAAAGCCAAATTAAAACAAGCAAGTTTCTGTAGCTTACCAAAGATATTTAGAATAAAACCATATCTTTAATATGAATTCAGGTGAGAACTAAAAAAATCAAGATCAGGAGAAAGTGAAGGAAGAGGGAAAGAAAAACACTGATCAGGGTTATAGATGTTCTGTCCTGGACATTGATGAAACAGTCATTACAGACAGAGATGGCATCCTGTGAAGAGATGAATTGCTGCTGCTGCTGCTACTTTGCTGAAGGTGCTTTGAAATGGAAATAATAACAGGCTTGAATGTCCTGACCAAGCAAGGTTGTATGCAGAAATCAGAGCTGTACTTGGCAAATGATAAGAAAAATTGCAATCAAAGCTGGGTGGCAGAAGTGCAACATGCATGTCCACAGAAAAATTAGAATTAGGCAATATGGCAAGGATTTAGAAATGAAAATGTTCAAAGGCACAAACGAATTGTCTTTGTTAGAGCGTGTTCAAACCTAATCTTCACTAGCACAGCAGTGCACATAAAAGGTATCTACTGACATAATCAAATTTGGATTTACACCAGCATCTTCAGTGGCAACATCTGGGCCAACCTGCTTTTATTTGAAGGATATGCTATTAGACTGGCTGAAACCTTTCTGATAGTCACAGAGAAGTGAACAGGAAGTAGGAAGGGGAGCCACTGACAAAATTCTGTAAGATAGTTGTATGAAGTAATCATGGTATCTCTGGGGCTTGCAGTTCTTGAGCAGCTTTGATAAGTGTGCAGTGTCAGGGATCTGAATCAGATGAGCCACCAATTATACTGAGGTTCTGGAAATGGAGGAATCTCTAGTGGACTATGGAGCTTGCTTTGGAGCTGTGACATCCCGGAAAGCCCATCCCTGAGCTGTAGAGGAGGCAGCCTGGTTACCACGTTAACCTTCTGGCAAGCTCATGAAAAGGCTGTCAAAACCAAGAAATCTGGGGTTCAATGAAGTAGCGTTTTTCAGTGAAACCGTGCCTACAGTGCCAAAGCTCCATTTAAACCTAATAAATGTTTATTAACCTCCTTCAGACACCAAGTAGCTGAAACCACTGAAGGCTCTGGTTTGAAGAAAAGCAGATCTGAAGTACAGGCAAGGCATGTGTGGTGAAAATTATTTCACCAGTTCTTTTGGGGAAATCCTGTGGAACTGCAAACTGTACAGTAGATCAGAACTGAAGAGAAGAGACGGCACCAGGTACAACATGAGCAATTATTGGGAACATACTAGAAAAAAGGCAAAGAAGAGATTTAGACCAGATGGAAATCGAGTTTTTTCCTGATAGGAAATGGAGATGTGAGCAGAAAACATTTTTTGCTTTTTGATGCCTCCTTTGAGGAAACTGCCATTTTTTGAATGTTTTCACCTACATGGCCCCAAACTTTGGCTAACAATTTTGGTCAGAATACAGAATGGTACCATATGTGGCAGTTCTGTGGCATTCTGTGGCAATTTGGTTAAAATACCTATCTTTTAACAGAAACATTAAAAAGAATATTAAGCATAAATGCTTACAAAACAGCTGTCACTTTGCTGTTATAATATGCTTAAAGTAAGGTTATGACATAAACAGGTTTGGAATGTTTCCTGTTTCAATGAAAATCCCTTTTGTTTTAAAAATAATAAATCTACCAGGTATCATTGGTTTCCTACAACCCTTGTTTGCAATTCATTTGACAAAGTTATTAGGTTGGAAATTTTTTTATCTGAGTGCTAATACTGTGTCACTGACCTGTAGAAAGCGGCAGACATACTATTACACAGCAGTTTTCAGACTAAATTTGAGCCCTCTGGGAAATGTAAAAGGAATCTTAAGAGAATGAAAGAAAATCAGGCAAAGCTTTTGCCTTCTCCCTCCCCAGTTTTCCTCTCTGTTTCCCCCATTTCCAATCTCTCTGAAAGTTTTGGCTTCTTTGGCAGCCGGGAGGATATTTGCTTGAAGCCTGTGGGGGACAGAGGCAAGGGGACCAAAGGCACAGGCTGCTGAGGGCTGCATGTACACAAAATGTTGGGAAGAGGTCTACCACCTCCTCACACCTTCCCTTACCCCTGCAAAGCAAGCTAGGCTGTGCGGGTATGGCACATCAGGGTGGCTGTCTAAGCCATGACTTTGAGATGGTGTGAAGAACCCAGTTGTCTAGGCTAGGGCAGGGCAGATAAGCAGGGCTGGGGTAGACTGGGGGATGGATGGGAACATCTGGGGGAATGGGGCCTCCTCTGAGCCAGCCCTGCCAAAGCAGGGAATGAGCATGGACAGGGAAGGAGTCCTTGCTGAAATCCAGAGTTCAGAAGTTTGTGTGGATGTGTGTGGCTGGGTCCCTTCAGGATCCGGGAATGGGTTTAATGGAATAGTTTTTTGTGTGTGTATGTGCGTGTGTGGGTTCCTTCTCTCTCTTTTTTTGATGGGGAGGGGGGAAGGTGAGGTCAATACATTATTGTCTTCAAGGTTATGAGTTAGGGATGTAGAGATTTAAGGTATCTAAAGATTTCAGGGAGGCCAGAGAAAGGAAGAATTGAGGGAGAGAGCAAAATACTGCTAAAAGAGGAGCTGTCAAAAAAAGTTGAGTCCTGGTGCTACAGTGCATTACCAGAAATAATATTTATTTCTTTCTTCCCAAAAGCAAATACTGATGATGTTTCTGATAAGTCAGGGAAGAAATAACTGTTTGGCAGAGAAAAATGTCAACATACATAATGCTTCATAGATTTGTCTGAAGTGTGTCTATGCAAAGTAGAGATAAATGCTAACATTTTGATGGGTTGTGACAGGTTTTAATATAAATAATTATTTTGTCATTTTTATACACTTTAAATGTTTTTTTAATGTTTCTGCTTAAAGATAACTCTCTTTCAAGTATCTACAAACAGGTACCTAAAACCTGAAAGGAGAGTGTGGAGTAAAGCAGAAACAGATAACAGACCTCAGGTATTTGCAGGGATCTTTGCTCTCATTCTTTCATCTTACAGCCACTCCCATGTCTTCCCCAAATTTCTGTCCACTGTGTTTGTCTTCAAACTACAAAAACTTCTTTACTAGTCCAAAAATATGACCAAGTGCAACACATACATTCAGTTCATTGTAGGTTTCTGAGGTATACCACCAGTCCTCACGATTCATGACAAGCTGGTAATTTTGTGACATGCTTCTTAAAAAATGCAAACTAATAATGTTTTTTACTAGATCAATGGAACCTGAATTATTGTTTATTTTACACTGTAATATATGAAAATATTGCTTAAAATTTTGCTGTGATAACAAGAGTACTTAACTGCTGTATGGCCTTCTTTACCACATGCTTCTTTGACACTTAGTCACAAGAGAAAGAAGGAAGACTGTTCTGGTCACCGTGGTTTGCTCAAGATGTATTTAGTACAGGTAAAGCTGTTTTTTGTATTTTTTTTTTCTTTAATTACTCGTTTGTGGACCTTTTCACTCGTCCTCCAACATCCTCAACAGAAGTAACAGGTATCCCATAACAGTAACTAAATCGTTCCCATTTTAATTTTTGAAGCATGGAACACTGTTGAGTTTAACAGGCTAAAGAACATTTTCAGTTATCATTATCACTAAATAACACATAACTTCAGAAAATGAAAAAAACAAAACCTAAGCCAAGTTCCTCAAAAATCTCCTGGCTGTCACTGAACTACTTTCCATTCAGTCTTTGAACTGAGCCAAAATCTAAGTGTGGCTCAGAAAGGCAGAAAACAGGGTGTTATGCTTCATTCATATAGTAGTATTTTAAGTTCCTGTGAGTGTATAAGCAAGCATATCTGTGTGCAGTCAGCACCAAGCATACCCCAAAAATGATACCATCAATCTATTTTAACATTCATGATTGATTTTGCCTAGCTTTCCAAGAAATAATTCTGATTCAGCACAGTTTCTGTTGATACCACTCAAGACTATTTGAATGTGTACCTGTCCCACTTCAGGTCAGAATGTGAGCCACCCATTTTTCTACACGAGTCACCTGGAGAAGAACCAAACCTCTTCATGTCTGTTTACATAGGCAAATATAATTGGATCATTTTTATTCCATGTTGTTAAAGTGGAGACCCTAAAAAATGGCAAAGAAACTATATTTAACAGACATCTAAGATTCTTTGCTTCGCAACTTTTGTTTTCTCAGTGCTCCAACCCAAGCAGGAAAGAGCGAGGTGATTCATCTAAGACTCCCATTTCTTTTTAGTGACTTTTTCTTCTTAATTGCAAAGAGGAAAAGTTGTTTTCTGGTGTACTAATTAACTGTGTGGAGGACATAAGGAAAAAAAAGCTGCTTGTGTACCTTTACAGGTTCTGCACATAGATCATACTACATGTTGTGGTTTCTTCTCTTTTTCATCTACATAGATATATCTATTTATGGTCATCAAAGAAGAAAAGAGGGAAACTATGGTAAGATGAATTCATCTTGAATGATTTCATTTATTCAGTGGAGCACTCATTCTACCTGAAAGCTCTCAACTGTAGTAAAAACTGGTATTTTATTTCTATATAAGAATTATGCCACCGCAAACTTTAAACCAGTACATGAGTAAGACAACCTATTGTGAATGAATGGATGATACAATAATGAGAAAAAGTACTAAAAAAAAAAATCCTTTAGAAAGATCAACATTTTTTTTTACAAAAATAAGATAGATTAGAGCAATTCCTGAAATGAATTCACTCTGGCATTACAAGAACAGTGGCAGCACCAAAGCTCTCCTGTGTGGAACTTCTCTTTGTAATATCATATTTTTTTTCTATGGCAAGAAGATTTGAAAGAAACTTTAAAACCTATTGGGTCTTTCTAGAGGGACACTATTATTTCTATAGACGGTTAAATCAGAGGGAGACATTTTGGAAATAGAAAACCTGGTGTGAATTTCCAATTGGTTCCTCTTTCTTTTTTCCACTGAGAAGTGAAAGAAGAAAGTTCATGTGCAAATTTCTGCTGTACTTGAACCACTGTCTTTTGTAGACGGCACTTCCAAATTATGCGTGTATGAAAATTTTATTCTTGAGGTGCTGTAGATAGGGACAAAAAGGAAGTAAAGAGGATCAAGGGGAACATAAGGTTTGAAAAAATGATGCAACATAACAGTAAAATTCAAAACAAATGTAATGTATTATGTTGGAAGATATGCTTAAGGAGAAATTGTACACTGTTCTTTCCCTTTATTTTTCCATCTTACTGGTAAGAACAGACAGAGGGAATATCAAATGGGATGCAACTGGATTCCACCACAGACATTCATGATGCACGTGAGTTTTCATTGGGGGAATTCAAACAGCTTTACTGAAGTGAGTGTTGTTGCTACTATTTGACATAGAAAGAAGCATAAGAACACGAGGAAAAAGTTCACAGAGGGTGCATTTAAAGTGATTTTTATGTGTGAAATGACTTAAAGAGAGGGCAGCTCGGACTTGCTCCTTTGGGACAGGTATGGAGAATGATTTTAGGTTTTTGCTTCTCTCTTAATATTATTTCAGCTTAAGACGCTCACACTAACCTATTCCTTACTCCCGTATCATCACACATTCTTGACAAATGGTCACCAATTAAAAGGCATTTTGAAAATATTTTTTGCATCTCAAGTTCATTAATAAACATCATGTAATATTGACTTGATCATTCTGATTGGCATCAGGTAATCATACCACTCCCTCTGAAATGTTTTTCCTTACACATTTTTATGATCCATGTAACCACTGTGTATTAGAAAAGTAAATAATATTTTTCACTAAAATGTGATTATTAATTTGTCTACAAATTATTTGGGCTGTTCTGCTGCCTGACATCTGCTAATATGGGAAGTTACTGAAAGCCTAAATTGTCTTCACTTATTCATTCCTGTGAAAACTCCTGAGGTAAAAAAATCCTGTTGACCAATACCAGTTTGCAAACAGATTTATCAGGCTGCCCCTCAGGTGCTTTCCAGCCACATCTTCTATCACTTTCCCATAATTTACATTTTTTCATACTTGCACAATAGACAGGTCTGTGCTTACATACTCTTGTGAGGTCAGTCAGTCCAGTCACAACACCTCCGTCTTACACCTTAAGACAGGTTACAGTCTATAATTGGGAGAGTTTCTTATAGTGTACAAAGAACAACACCACCACAGACAAAACTGCCCTTAAACTTCCCACATATGCCCCAAATCAGTGGAAAGGCACAAAAAGAACATTTACAGCACCTAGATATACTCTACTCAATTCTTTCTGCATAGAGCACATAAGTGGGAGGATCAAGATCAGAGAATACTATGAGTTCATGCAGTCAGCAATGTAAGTGCAAGCACTTGTAGGAAAGACTGGGTAAAGATATACCCTTAGGCAGAGTTAAAAAATACTTACAATGCCTATGCAAGCACTGTGAAGTAGTATATTGCCAAGGTCCAGCACATGTAAATCCTCCTTTAGGAAGGGAGTAGCTTCAGTAAGGCAGCAGGACTTAGTTCCTCCAGCCCCTCCTGAACTCTGCAGTGAGCTGCAAAGCAGGCAGCGGAAAGCTGAAATGGCATTTGCCCTTTCCGAGCTGAGAACTTCAGAGAATGGTAGGTGCCAGCTAGGTGTCTCACTCGAGATTACTGTTGTGTAACATCATACGTGATTGATATAGAATTGAAAAGAGAAGAAAACTGAGCTAAGCAGCAGATGTTGCTATCTCTGGTTCTAACTTCATTCTACCTTTACGTGTTTGGGGTTTTTTTAAAGTATGTTCTAATTTTAGACTGATGAAGAACTTTAGCTAGTTTGGATTGCAAATTGTTCTGCTGTTTAAAACCTCTCATTTATATGTTGTTTGGAGCTTGCAGATCTGACCACATTCTTGTTAATCATTGTTCATGTTTGCAAGTTTGATAAAGTTCTCCAATGGATGAACCTGGTTTTTTTGCACTCGATCACCTCGTCCAGATCATTGATCAAGATAGCAAACAACAGAACTAACCCCAGTACTGAGCCCTGGGGAACACCACTTGTAACCAGTTGCCAACTGGATTTAACTCCATTCACCACAACTCTTTGGGCCCGGCCATCCAGCCAGTTTTTTATCCAGTGAAGAGTATGCCCCTCCAAGCTATGAGCAGTTAGTTTCTCCAGGAGAATGCTGTGGGAAATTGTACACCCATGTATATTATCATGTACATCATCATGTACATCAGCACGTACATCAGCACGTACATCAGCACTAACTGATAATCGTGATTCACATCATTGTCATAACAACCTTATATGAAAGAAAAGCTTTTTACATTAGTTATTTCACACACTGGTAGGAAAAAAACAGCTTTTATATAACTTGCCTTTTTGTATATGTTATTTTTCTGTAAGCTTTTCAGCAACAGACCAAGGGCTGGAAGTGAGCTTATAGACATCAATGTTCTTAACACAATTTGGAAACTCAAATCAATGAAAATCAGCTATAAGTTCAGATGCATTTGAGATATTGAGGTAAATAGCATCACAAGAATATCACCAGTTGTCACTGACAGTTAGTCTGGCACATCAAACTATAAAAGCCTGGGATAGTCAGTTCCCAAAGTGATAGCAACCACAGCTGCACTAGAGAAAACCCTTCAATTTTCTCACCACTTGGTTTTCAATTACAGAACTTCTGCCACCATTCTGCCTCAGTACAGGGCAACAAATTGCAGCATGCATCATGTCATCCAAATCAATTATATCTGCTTCCACACTGATTGTTTTCTTTTTTTTCAGAGCAGTGAACTTTGTTCTTTAACCTTCCAGGTCTCTCTAAATCACACATGGGCTCTCAGATCTGTCCCACTACAGTAACACTTGAGCCACTGTTGTGATGAACTCCTCTGGCACTTGTGTGGCCATTTTACATCACTATAAACTGAGCTATGTACTGCTCCCAACAGCTACACAAAACAACAATATTGCAATAATTTCTTCTCTGATTTGGAAGTCAAATTTTTGTATGGCACACAGAAATCTAAAATAAGCATGAGAGGTTGTGGAGTAACAGCTCAGTCCCAAGAAACACAATGATCAGCCAGTGAACAAGCTCTGATAATTTTTATCCAAATTGTCCAGAGGGTGGAAAGTGGATACACAACTTCTTCATAGTCAAGGCATGAAGTTGTTGGTATGGAAATGAAGATATAATGATTAGTAATAGTTTGATAGACTACAAGATCTTCTCCTTTGCATGGGAAAGGGTCAGTAAATAAAACTTGCTAAAGGAGACATAGTTTTAGTTCCTCTTAGAAGCTGATGATTTAACATACATGTTTTACTCATGTTAGTTAGTCAATAAAAATACCTAAAGGGTCCAAACACTATATTGGCATTTATTTAGTGGTATCAGTCATGTGCTTCATCTATCAAGTGAATTGTTATTCCTGTGGGATAAAAGATAGAAATTGTCTTAGAGACTGTGTGGAAAATGTCTTTCCTACAGTACTCTGGCAATTTTATTTCCAATCTTGGATGACAAAAGTAAAAGCAAGCTTATATGAAAATTAAAAACAACCGGAAAAAAATTAACTTTTTTTTTCTTTTAAAACACCATTAATTCCTATTTTATTAGAAAGATGTAGTCTATTACATAGTAAAATGTAGACCAAGTATGAGGATTTATTTACCTACAGGGAAATGTGTATTTTTTTCTACACACACATATATTTAGATTGGCATTGAGTGAAATACTAAGCTGTGAGAATTAATAACCATTAGTTGTACTGACATGTGTGCCACCGTGGTTCTTCTCAGACAAAAAAACTCTGCAACAAGTTG
Source organism: Platalea leucorodia (assembly GCF_965183815.1). Classification (NCBI taxonomy): domain Eukaryota; kingdom Metazoa; phylum Chordata; class Aves; order Pelecaniformes; family Threskiornithidae; genus Platalea; species Platalea leucorodia. The sequence goes on along the minus strand of NC_138828.1, from coordinate 48,156,260 downwards.
CTCAAAGACAGGAATAATTGTCCAAATATTCTTCATTACAAATGTCGTGGTCTACATCTTATAAAAGAAGGCTAGAAGTGAAAAATACTTTTGATTGTGCAGCTGCTGTAAATGTATATTCACATGGATTTTAGGAGTCTCTTTTATTTTGAATGCTCATGCTGTGTGAGACTGAAAATTATATGTGGATATGTAAAGGTGAAATGGGCTTTGAAAATGCAGCATTTTTTGGTTTATTTTAGTTACATATGAAATTGGGAATACAATGTGCATCTAAATACAGTCTGGAAAGGTGATTACAACCTAGAGCAGATACAGTTGCTGTTTAAGTAAGTAAAAAGTTTCTCAGCCTGATTAATTAGCAAATTACTATTGCCATATCATGACTGGTGTATTATATCCGTACAGTGCCAAACTGACCAAATCTTGGAACTTGTGTTTTAAAGCAACCCCAGATGACACTGATGGATGTAAATGCTTTTATAAATGGTGCTGTACAGCAGCACTACAATGTGCTCTTGAAGTTCCTTTAATAAACATAGTCCCTTACAGCATTGATATAACATCTCTGCTGAGTCTTAACCATAATGAAAGTAAAAATGAGAATGTGCCAAAATAATATGTCACTGCCAAATTAAACCTCACAGTAACAACTGAAAACACTAGAATTCTTTAAAGCATAGCTCTGCAGTTTTTTTCTTTCATTCTGCAGTCACCTCACCATTTCTGTCCGGGAGGCAGGGATGTTTCTTTCTTCACCCAGGCATCATTTTCTGTTTCATACCTCGTGTATGAAGTGAATCCTTCTATACAAAACTAAATCCCTCGCTTCCTTCTTTCCTTCCTTCCTTCCTTCCTTCCTTCTTCCAGTCCTTCCCTCCCTCCTCTCTCCCTTCCATCTTTTGGTTTTTGCAAACAAGCTAATAATGCGTATCCTTACAACTTACAGTTATTCTCCTTCACATTCTATAAAGGTTCTTTTCAGATTTTCAGTACTGCTGGAGTGCTCTACAATAGCAGTTTAGAAGACAGCTCCTATTGCTTTGTAGAATGTGTATCCTTAAATCATGTAAACCGTAGGCTTATCAGGTCAGTTTGCAAAGGTACAAATATGTCTCATCCTATGAAAAGCTGAGTCAGAGAACACACAAATAGAAAAGGCTAGTGGTGTGAGCTGGTAGTGATCTTAGAGTTTCTAGTAATTAATTTGCAATACCGTAGTTTTTCATTTCAAGACCAGTTAATTTATTTGAAATTGTGACTTTTTTCTTTCTTTTACATCAGCTGTGCCGCTGGGCTTAGTGCACGTGGAATTCCAACATCCTCCACCAACAAGAAGGGGAAGTAGCACCTCAGTTGAGAAATCAAAGGATGTCTTTCTGTTATGAAAGCTGAAAAATCCAAGATAGTAGGCAAAAAGAGAGCAAATTAGAAGAAAACAATAAAGCTTGGAAACTCTGGGTTAGTGCTGGCATTTTGTCATCAACTCATGGCAACAGCTTAAAATGAAATATTGTAACTACAAGGAAAGGGTGATATTTCTGTGCCTAAAGCACAGTGCTGTTTATGCATAGATCTGGAATCCGTTTCTAGTCTAAGCTTGGCCTTCTGTTGTATCCTCAGTTTAGACAATGGAAATCTGGATGCTGGTACCTTAACTCATACCGTATTGTACCTTTCTATATCATTTTGCTTTTTATGCTCCTTTCTGATGGTCTGAACTGTACCAGTGCAGCATTTCCTACACTGAGATTCCTACTCAAACACTAAAGTCCTGCATCATAAAGAAGGGTTTACACTACTCAGACTCACACTGCACATGTCAGTTTAAGGTTCAACAGATACATTCTAGAAAGGAGGAAAAGTTAGGGATAAGAAAGTTTATTGGACATACCAAATTATTCAGGATAGCTAAAACTAAAACTAATTACAAAGAGTTGCAGAATAAACTCATAATACTAAGCAGTAAATGGTGGAAATAAACTAATGCACTTGGATCAAGACAAGATATTATCAATCAAAGCTTTGATAGCTTGAGTCCTTTTAGATGTTTGAAGACAGGCATCCAAGGATGAAACTATCAAATCATCTGTTTTGTTGTTGGGGAGTTTGTTTTGTTTTGTTTTGTTTCTTTTAATCTGGTCTGCAAAACTTCTGAGGTCTTCTTTTAAAGAAGAAAGAAAATCTTGTGTTTAACATTCTTCCTTTAGGCAAAAATTTAGGAAAATGTAGTAGTATGTTAGGTAATGATATATCTTAAAAGAAAGTTACATTGCTGATAGTAATTTTATGATAATACTAAGTTTTTTTAGATATACCTCTGTAGTTTTAAAACACCAATTAAATAAAATTCACTGGATCTACTGGTTGACCCATACAGTTGCACACAAGGCCAAAAGACTTACAGTTATGCAAGATAATGCAGAAAAAGATCTGCGGACCCACAAACCATGTTCACAATTAATTTTGCTGCTCTCAATATTTTGCTGCCCTAGTTGGCAACCTATTCTGCTTTTATGGCAGAGTCAGCCCTGTTCGCATACTTATGACCTGTCTATTATTAGCCTATTTCCTTAAGGAAAAAAAGTTATTTGTTTGAAATTAATCTCTAAACCAGCTGACCAAAAGCTGCAATATTTGCATTCTTGCAAATCTGATACACAAAGGCACATTAATTCTACTTTTTTTACCAGCTGGCCAGATTTTGTTTACACTTCTTTTCTTTTTTATAAGTGCACATGCTAATGTTATTCTTTGCTTAGCTTTCCTATTTATTGTACAGGTTTATAAATATGTTCTTAGGCAGGCTAGGGAAAATACATTTCAAAAGAATGGGCATTTTTTCCTTTTGTTCTTCAGCAACCCTTTTTAATAAATCACTTTCTTTATACATAGACAATGAAAAGCTTTAATCCCTCAGAAATCTGCTCCTCTGACTTCTCTGCTTCTGAAACTCATTATTGTATGCTGTAACTCTTCTGTTTCATTAGTGATAACCCAAAAGACAATAAAATTTTTTCCATTCTTAGCCATGAGCATGAAACTCTCTCTGAAAAGGTACTTTAAATACATCCCTTAATCTGGTCTGTCTCTCCTGTAAATAATACTCCAAATAACAAAAAAATGTTCAGGTGAATCATAATTTATAAGTATATCTAGTACAAAGATATTGTTTGTGTAAAATATATGCATATTATAATATTTCCCTCCCTTCTCACTCTTATTGTATATCGTCTTATGCTTATGCAATTGATTTTGAGTGGATTAGTTCATGAATCCACCCAGAACCCCACTGAAGTGGGGAAGAAATTTTAATAAATAAGGCTGTTGTCATATACAGTATTTTAAAATTTTATAAGTAGACTTCAGAGTGAGATTTCTGATTTGTGCTAAAGACCATCAGGATAATGACTTTTTAAAGGATGAATAAGCTTAATATCACATTTGTGGCTTGAACAAAAATATACTCTGAGGATAAGATTAAAAAAGATATTTAAAGGTGGGCAGTGACATCATCTGTAACAAACTAGAGAAAACTTACTGGTAGCAGATTCCTCTGAAGTATTGGGCATAAAAGTAAAATTAAAAAGGCAACCATAAATGATACATATGGTCCTTGTCCAAAAAGCAGCAATCTTCTGAGATTTCTGTATTTCAGACTAGAAAGAATATGTCCAAACAGCCTCTGAGGTCCCAGGTCCAGGTCCATGGGCTGAACAGGAATTTTCCTGGCTGAACATGAAGGTTCATAGTATCCAGCCAGGCCCTTGCCTTGAGCATTTAGAAACCAAGACACTGGGTCACCCTCAGAATCGACCCATGAATAAATTTAATATCAGCCAGTTTCAGCTTCTGTAAATTAGAATAGGCACATTAATACTAGTTGTGGATCCAGGCCAGCTGTTGCCAGGCTTCTTCTATATAGTTTAATTTGCAACAGTCTCGTTTTTTTAAATTTGTCTTTGTCTTTGAGTAAGCAGTACTACCACTTGGTCAAAACTACTAGTGCTTCCACAGATACATCTGTTAGCCCGTTCTTTACTGCCTTTCACTCTGTCAAATATACACAGCTAGGAAAAGGCTATTTAAGGAAGGTTTTCTGTTCAGATTCTATGTTAAATTCCTTCCTGCTATTGTTTGGTCAAAGACATATCTTTGTGGTGAAGGCTTTGTCTTCATTCAGTTTACTGATTTATTTCAGTTATTCTGTGTGACACATAGAGGTTATATCTTCAGATAGAATAAAGTTTAATCTGATCTCTAACAACATGAGAGGAACTAGTATTCCTTTTTTCTCACAGAACTGTGTTATATGTACAGTTTTTATGGATGCTTTAGATTTATTCTATAAAGACAAGATTCAATTGTTTCTTGTTACTGCGATATTTCCATTGACTCTCCCTCTCAGTGATACTCAAAAGCCATTAATACCTTTAGTAAAAAAATGTTCTGCCACTGTGTAGCTGTGTTAACTAAACATTCCTTAAAAAAACCAAAAAAATGCACAGTGAAAATAAATATCTTCTGTGCAAGTAATTATCACTAAAAAAAGAAATTTTCTGCATGTTCGCATTCGTTTTTCCTAACATTTTTTCATCAGAAAGTAACAGAAAAAATAGTCGGAAAAGAAAGAGTGAATGACAGCTTCCAAGATTTTCATTGATACCAATATAATTGTTTCAAATGGAATTTTAGAGTTTATTTTAGTTTCTTATGAGCTGTAGTGGTTCCCTGAATTTTCTTCAAGAATAAAAAAAAAGCCCATCTCTGTCACGGCTGCGTTTTTGTCTTTGAGAATCTGGCACCTTAACACTCCCTTAAGTAGATTCTGCCTCTGCCTAGATTTCTGTCACTGCCTCAACATCTAGATTTACTGTGAAGGTAGTAGAGATATGGGCAGTTACTCTTACTAGAAAACAAAGCAATAAACCTTATTTTGGATCATATTGTTAAAATGAGTATGTGATGCTGTTATTTCCCAAACAATAATACAGTGAAGTCACTTTGTCCACTTTTTAATGATAATAGCGTTCTCTCACCAATATTTACCCCATAACTATCAAATTATATAATGGAGTTATCTGAAATAAATGTAGGATTCAGGTGTATGAAACCTATGAAATTTAAAGAAATTACCACATTTCTAGCCTCTTCCAGAATGGAAAGGGAAATAGATTGCTTTTATGTGCTCTGAAAACCTTCAAAGACTTAGTCTGGCCTTAAGTGTCTATATTTTTAGTAACCCATATTTGATATCCATCTTGTGCTATGCTTGCACATGCAAATGATTTCTCTGAGAAAGGACTCCCAACAATTGTCACTGTCCAATAAAATTTAGAAGTATATATAGGAAAGTAATGAACAAACTGGTTTTCGTCTTCTGGCACCTGTATAGTCTGTAAATACATGATACTTATTTCTCTTGAAAATTCTGGCCTATTCTGGAAAGCATAAATAAGGATTTTAGAGAGCATAGCATTATAATTATTTAGCCTAACACCTGGATGGCAAGTTGGAGAAATTTAATACATGTCTGTTTCAGTATAAAATTTCACACAGTGATGATTTTTAGTAAGTTTAGAAGGAAAGCCTTCTCTTTCTTTCCTGGACATTTCACAGTTGTTTCTTTTCAAGACTTGTAAGACACCATGTGCTTGATTTTTATAGAATTTGACAGTGAACACTAGAAGCAGCTTGACAATCATTTGCTGCAAGCCCAGTGCTATACCTTGTCACTGAAATAACAAGGCTGTCTTTAACCTTAAGAATGAAATGATATTTTGCAAGTATATGGCTGAAGAAAACCTTCCTAGTATGTTCTCTCTTCTTCTGAAGCTTTTTTCCTATATTTGATCTAAAAATATGTTCGATGTTCATCTAATCTCATTCATCTGGACTGTTAATCTGCACTATATTCAAAAGTAGATTCAAACTTTTTTTTTTTTTTTTTTTAAGATATCATGTGTGTCAATAAAGCATTTAAATTTTGACTTCTAGTTTTCAAAAAAAAAATAATATGTTCATTCCCTTGTCACAGCTTGTCAGCCTCGTTGATGTGGTGCTTGGGTTCTTCTAATTACCTATTGCAACATGCTCCGAAGTGTTATTTTAGTAAAGCAATGTAGCTTTTTCCTTATCAATAAAGGTCAATTTTCAAGGGAAGTTTATGTTGCTGAAGCTAAAATGGCTGTTCTGTTTTGTTCCTTCAAGTTCCTGGATTTTTATTATAGTAGGGGAGTATTTAATTTTGATTCTTTATTTTCTTATTCAGTGTATTGACTTAGACCTTGCAATATGAACAGTGAGAAACATCAGTAGATGCTAAAAAGAAAAAACAGAGATAGATTGAATGTTTTCTTCTGGTAAGTTTTTTTTTTTCCTTTCTTTTCCTTGTTTTTTGGTATCCAAGTCACTTATTTCTTCTTCTGGTAGGTCTTATAATATACTTTAACAAGAAAAAATAACTTTTGGGTAATCAAGAGACATGAAATTCAAGGGTTCTGATAGTCCAAATGTAATGTAAGCCTTGCAGCTGGATTTGAACATTCTCTTTTAAATGAATGGCTTATTTGTTAAAAAGTACAGTTTTGGTCTTCCAAACCCAGTAATGAATTCATGTTGAATTTGCTGAATAGTTTCAGCTGTGAAGGCAAAGAAATCAACAAACAAAATCCTCAAGGCTAGTCTCATCAAGCTGCCAAGGTAGGAAATGGCATTTATTACTCCAGTGATTATGAATGCTGAAGACTTGGATTCTTTCTTTACCTCAGATATGGCAGTCGGTTTGATCCTGAATATAGTAGCTAAGCTGAGTGAATCCTGCTCAGCATCCTGTCCCTATTCCTGCAAGAATGATTCTGTGAAAAATCCTTCGGAAGCCAAATTATATAATGACAGTGTGTATGGCAGATTTCTACCCCTGCAGGCTTTCAGTGACTACTCCTTTTTTTTTTTTTCTTTTTTTCTTTTCTTTTCTTTTTTTCTTTTTCTTTTTTTTTTTTTTTTTTTCTGGAAAGGAACAGAGAATCTCTTATAATTTCATTAAATGAAGCTACAATAGATACATGCCTTAGTTCTTTCCTCCCTCCAAACTCATACACTTCTGGATACAGGTTTCATCTCTGGTTAAGGGAAAATCTGTGGGAATTCCTTATTAAAATATTATTAGCCCATGATTTGAATAGTTATCAGGAACAGTTGCTTCATGACTAAAATGAGGATAGCTGATTTAAGAAAAGGTAGTACAGTATTGTGATCAATGGTTATGTGTAACCACAAACTGAGAAAAAGTATTCACAGTTGAAAGCTAAACGAGATTGATTTATCTTTCTTTTTAAAACACGACCTAATTAAACCAAGCATGTATAGGGTAGTCCAGGTTTATAGCAGAGTATCCAAAACATCTGAGGCGATAAAAAGGAAACCATGAAGCAGCCAAAGCCGTCAGGTTGTGTCAGATAACCGGAAGGAAGAACAGAAGAGCAGGGAGTATTTGCAAGGATGCTAGTGACCTGTGTGCTGAGGAGCCTGAAGTGCAAGAATGTAAACTGTTTGACTTTCAGAAGCCAAGGTAATGACAATCCCTGTGAAACTTGGGGGAGAAAATCCAAATAGAGAAATGCCAGGCTGAAAATGCAGTATTGGATTAGCATCTGAGAATACAATTTGAAGCTAAGCATGAAGAGAGTGTGAAATGGCAGTTGTCTGAGCTGAATGAAATGCAAACACTAGTCATAACATAAAGAACATTTGATTTTATATTTTATTCAGTCTTTAAAATCATAATTGTTAGTAGAGGGAATGTGGACACCCATTTCTCTGGAATTAGGAAAAACATATGTGACTATTTGGCGGTAATACGAAATTAGTTTGAGTTTTTAGATTCCTATAGAGACTTTTAACAAGAGCATTGAAAATGAATGAGCAGAATTATAAATCACAACTTCTTTTCCTCACCCACAGTACTTTTGGCCCAAGAAGAAGTAAGCTGGGCTGCCATCACTCTAACATCTATCAGAATATTGTAGAAAACCACTTCCACTAATAAAATCTTCAAAAGTCTATTCAGAATATCTTTAACATCACAGCAGCACGAAGAAGTATTAACATGGATGACAATTTGATCTCATGATTCTGAAGAGAAACCCATTAAAAAAAATAAAAATAAATTTCAAATGCAGAAAACAATTTTGGTTTTGATCTCTTCCTCTCTGCTTCTATGTAATTTTCATTTAATTCTATGTTTTATATATCGTCTGTTTTTCCTTCCTCTACTCTTTTTATGCTTTCTTCTCGGGATTTCTTAAGTCAATATGAATCTGATAACTTCTGTGTTTCAGTTAACCTTTTGAACTTACGTTGCTTGTATGGATTTGAAATCAAATCAGATGAATTTATCCACCCATACTTACTAATAGCCCAGATAAAAGTCTTTTTAAAAATATCTGTTTATCAGCTGCTGACTGCATTAGTTCTGCACCTTCAGGGAGAATTTGGCAGAGTTTACTCTGAGCTTGACCTTGTAGAAACGTGCATAAAAAGTGGAAGACAAATTACTTAAGGATAATCTCACAATATGAGCAGAAGGCCAAATCAACAGCAAATATAAATTGGCATACTTCCAGTGACTTCAGTGAAGCTATACCAATTTATACTAAGGATCCGACCCAGAGCTGTAACATGGTTACATACCTATCACTATGGTGTTACGCTGTGCAAGTCATGAACTAGCTCTCCTTTCTCATGAGAGCAGTTCTACTGAAATAATTAATAACCTCATGAAGAGGGCAATCTATTTGTTACTTCTATGATGAATTCACAGAAAGTTTTTGTGATACACAAGGGTTTTATTTATTGTGTAGAATATAAATATATGCAGTCTGTGCATTTGTATCAGCAAATTACCAGGTAATGTTTGTTTGAATTACTTAGAATCATGCAGATGCCATTTTGCTAAAGCTTTTAAACAGCTTACCTACACTTATTAGGAATTGGAGTCACTTTAATATAAAGGAGTATACACCAAAGAAGTGAAAGGGTCAGCACTGCTGTAATTTTACATTGGAAGTGAAATCTATAAGCAAGCCTTTGTATCACATAACTGGAGAAAGTAAAACACACCAAAAAAAAAAAAAAAACCCGCAAAACAAATCGAATGAATAATTGGCATATAAAAATTTAGCTGAATAATCTCCTTATGGTCCCTACAGGTATATTGATATTAATGTAAAAAAACCTAGAAATCTTTGAATGAAGCTCACTGTATAACACAGAATTGTCATGGGGTGAAGCCAACCTGAAAACACAGCCCAGACAAATCAGATATTGACAACATCTTCCCACCCCTAACTGACTGGGTCAATATCGACCTAAAAAATGAGGAAGGAATAGTTTAATTTTGTTATACTACTGCTGTTAATGTCCAACTTCTTATAACAAAAGTAATAAGAGAATAACCCTCCTTATTAGACCAGAGAAGATGAAGAACACATAAGTGGTTCTCCAACAGTATGCAAAAAGTAGGGCCCAAAATGGAGCCGAGACCTACTGGGGCCAGGATACCAGATCGGACCTGATGTCTGGAGCAACAGGACTGGCTGGAGCGAGGGTCCTGGTCCCAGTCCCCTGGCTTAGAGTGCCTGTCTGAGCTGGCGTGGAGTGGCAGGGACCTTGTTCCCTGCAAAAGTGTGTGTGTGGGGGTGTTGCAGATTAGAAATCATAGAATAACAATTGCAATCACCCACTGAGCCCATCCTGCTTAGTGAGTGGGTTGGAGATAATATGTCCCTGAGTGGTGTGGTTCTGTTCTTGTGGCCACCCCACCTCAATTCCCCTGCAACAAGAACAAATGTAAAATATTGATGCTGTCACTATATTAATTAGCTATACCTGCACTATTCCCACATGAGTTTTCAAATAAAAAAAACCCTACTTTTCATTTTCTGGTATGGAAGAATGCATAACAAGCAATTTGTGGTGAAGATACTGTTAGTAAAGCACCACAGTAGTCATTGCCTCTTGCTGTCACTATCTTTTGTGAGCCCTGCTTTTCAGGATGCCCAGTAGATACAAGTTGAGTTCTGCTGTCTCTAGCTTCCTCATTCTTGTTTTTCTGATTTCTTCATATTGCTGAATGATTTATTTCCAGTTGGGGCAACAAATTCTCTTTCTTCCAGGGTTGTTGTCATAAATTTCTTTCTGTTCAATCCCTTGTTTGGCTGGTGAGATGTAGCAATATTTATTCTACATTCTGATACTATTTGTCCCCTAACTTCTTCATACTCCCTTTCAAATCTGAAGTTGATTGAACTTTTGCTCACTGTACATCATACGGCAGAGAGGGTGGATGACAATTTTGTAAGGTTGAGCATGGAGGCTGCCAGTATGAGGATATGTGGGCTGGTGGACAAACATGATTTTCTTGTGAATGCATCACATATCAATAGCTGTCATATCAGAATTTTTTTCCTATTCTTTACACAAAGAGTATCTGACATCAGTCTGCTTTCAGCATCTATGAATCAAAGAAGTATTATTTTCCAAAAAAATATAAAACTGAATCCTTAGAGATATTTAAAACCAGAGGCATTTAAAATCACCTTCAGATGAGAACATATTATAAAGCTGGCTAATGTTCAGCATAAATACTCAGAGGGAAAAAAAAAGAGTAAAATCTCTGTTTATGCCTTTTGAGTGATAAACCAAACCCAGAGATTTAAGAAATAACTATCAACTTTATGCACTGGGCTCCAGGTTTTTGTTTCCCGTCTCACCAAGACACTTTGTGACTAGTAATGCAACATAGCTCTGAAGAATTAATGAAAAATCTCTATTTAAATCTTAGAAAGAGTGATAACAGAGAAATGCATATCAGTCAGAAAAGGGGCAATTTGGAGAAGCACGTCCAAGAAAGCAGAGCAAAAATGGAGATTTCTTGCTGTCCAATGGCAGCTAGGAAGATAGATTCTGATATACAGGGTATGAAATCCTCATGATGAGGACAGAGGTGGGATGTGTGACAAAAATCTTCCAGACAGAAAGAAAGGGAAAACCCTGGTCATATCAGGGTGATGTGAAGACTGAGGCAACAAAGTCATTGAGTACCTCAGCCTTCTCCATATCCTGGGTAACCAGGTCTCCCGTTTCCTTCTGGAGAGGGTCTACATTTTCCCTATTCTTCTTTTTATCTCCGGTGTACCTACGGAAGCTTTTCTTGTTGCCCTTGGTGTCCATGGCCAGATTTAATTCTATCACAGCTTTAGCTTTCCTAACCTGATCCCTGGCTGCTCAGAGAATTTCTCAGTATTCCTCCCAGGTTACCTGTACTTGCTTCCACCCTCTGTAGGCTTCCTTTTTGAGTTTGAGTTTGTCCAGGAGCTCATTGTTCATCCATGCAGGCCTCCTGGTGCCATGCCTGACTTCCACTTTCTTGGGATGCATTGCTCCTGAGCTTGAAGGAGGTGATCCTTGAATATTAACCAGCTTTCTTCGGCTCCTCTTCCCTCCAGGGCTTTTTCCCATGGTACTCTACCAAGCAGATCCCTGAAGAGGCCAAAGTCTGCTCTCCTGAAGTCCAGGGTAGTGAGCTTGCTGTGTGTCCTCCTCAGTGCCCTAAGGATCTTGAACTCCATTATATCATGGCCACTGCAGCCAAGGCTGCCCTTGAGCTTCACATTCCCCACCAGCCCCTCCTTATTGGTGAAATCAATGTGCAACACAGCACCTCTCCTCGTTGGCTCCTCTATCACTTGGAGAAGGAAGCTATCAACACATTCCAGGAACCTCCTAGATTGCTTATGCCCTGTTATGTTGTCCCTCCAACAGATATCAGGATGGCTGAAATCCCCCATGAGAACCAGGGCTTGTGAATGTGAGGCTGCTCCTATCTGTCTATAGAAGGCCTGATCCACTCGGTCTTCCTGGTTGGGTGGCCTGTAGCAGACCCCCACTATAATGTCACCTGTCTCTGCCCTCCCTTTAATCATGACCCATAAGCTCTCACTTGGCTCCTCATCCATCCCCAGGCAGAGCTCCATGAACTCCAGCTGGTCATTGACACAGAGAGCAACACCCACTCATTGTCTCCCCTGCCTGTCCTTCCTAAAGAGCCTGTATCCTTCCATTCCAGCACTCCAGTCATAGGAGCTATCCCACCACGTCTCCGTGATAGCGGTAAGATCATAGCTCTGCAGGTGTCCGCACATCTCTAACTCCTCTTGTTTATTCCCCATGCTACGTGCGTTTGCATAGAGGCATATAAGCTGGGCCCCCGATGAAGCTGACTTACTGGCTGGAGTGGCTCGAATTCCTTTGTGCTGCTCTTCAGGTGCGCTCCTGCTGAACCGTGATCCTTCTCCAGGCTCTGGGCATCTGTTGCTGGCACTGGCATGAAACTGGTAGAAGCGGGATGGATTGAGGTTCCCCTCCCCTGGCAACTTTAGTTTAAAGCCCCCTTCACCAGCTTGGCAAGCCTATGACAAAAGATGCTCTTTCCCTTCTCTGACAGACAGACCCCATCAGCCCTCAGCAGACCAGGTTTCTCAAAGCAAGTCTCACAGTCTAAGTAGCTGAATCCCTGGCTGTGGCACCAGTCCTGTAACCATTTGTTGATTTGCCAGATTCGACTGGCCCGTTCAAACCCCTTCCCTTTGACCAGGAGGATTGATGAAAAAAAAATATGGCAAAAAAAAAAAAAAGAAAAGAAAAAAAATAAAACATCACCTTCTCAATTGTAGCTTTCAATAAATCTTACAAAAAATGAAAAGTAATTTTTAAGATCAGAACCCTTTTGTCAGTTTTAATTAGATTGCAAGTCCCCTGGAGACTCCATACCTTGCCAAGACCCGTATTTTTAGGCCTAGATCCTGCAAGCATATGGATGTTCACCTTCACATGACTATTACTGTGATATTCAATGAATGTCATGGATGATTCTTTATGCAAATTATGCAGTGAACTAATTTGCACAGCCGCAAATCATTTTATATAACTTCTGTTTATGGTCTGCCTCAAGCAGAGTCAAGGCTAGCACCGAGAATATTAAAACCTGCGTATGAGGTTCCTATGTGAGGGTAGTTTTTTGCAGGGGAGGTAAATAGCTTGGGGTTGCTGGAGAATTTCTGAGCTTGCTTGATGCTAGGGTGTTTAGATTAATGATGACACTGAATACCTGAGTATGTGCTGAAACTCTTGGGTATTTCCTGAATCTGCTGTTCTGACAAAGGGGGTTCTCTGCTTATGGAATAGGCCACGATAGGAGAGATCCAGACGCTGTTGGATAAGTGACAGCTGAAAGAGGTCTGGAGTCTGTCTGAGAGCAGCTGAGTTTTTGGATGTGCCTGTGAGAGAGGGAGAAAAAGTGTGGAGGTGCTTTCCAGGTGGTTGCAGGGTGTGCTGGGGAGCTCATCTCCCACAGTGTCTGGAAGGTACCTGGGCTCTTTTTAGGTTGATGTGAGTCAGGCAAGCAGGGAGACAGTGAAAGACAACTTTGGGCCAGCACTGAGCACACTCAGTATCCGTGGTCCCTTGCTCATTTCTGCTACAGTGGCTGCTGGTCTCATTGAAGCCATATTCTCTGCCTTCCTGTTGAGACTCTATTAAAAACACATTCAGAAAAACCTGCTAAGTTTTCTTGGTCAGCAGGCAGAAAGCGGCTTTATACTCTAAAAAAACAAAACAAAGAAAATTCCTTGTTCTTCCCCTATTTTACCTGAATGCATAATGGAACACAAGGATACAGAAGGAGGATATCAAATACAGTTTGATAGTTGGCCTTATGAAGTATTAATGTGTTCAGCTAAGAACACACATGATTCTGTTTCTGGAGTGATGCTTAGGTTCTGCTCAAGCTGGAACTATCTTTATATTGACTAATGCAGTGGGGCCTTCAGCCTGATTTTACTTGTAGACACTATATAATACAAATAGTAGATAATACTGCTAATATTCCATTCTGTGGCACAGGAGTCATATGATTACATACATAAATTCCCATTCAAGTGTGCAGATATGAAAAGTATGTTCGACAAGTGATCCAATCATTGAACATTTAAGAATATAATAGAGATGTTAAGCTACTAAAATTTGAAATGCTACAGTGTTATAAAATCATTTAAATTCAAAATAATTTCCTTTGACACCATTCAGATCTGGAGCAGAATATATCTTGCAATTCTTAAGTGAAACCATTTGCAATTAGAATAGGCTGAAAAAGAGGTTACTTGCTATGTTTAGATACAAGAAAGAAAAGGATTTGATTGTAACAGGTTTACATAGGTTTGTCAACAAATCCACTGAGATGTATTTCCTGTAACACAGTCCATGCTGGCAACAGAGTCACACAAGAGCAGTGGACAGTAAAGCTGGGCCGTGGCAGGACATGGGACTGCACAGAGGCATGGGAAGAAGGCAGGTGTGAAAGGCACAGGGTAAAACTTGAAGGATTGAGAATGGTTTCCAGTTTTTCATGTTTGCTTCTGACATCAAGCTTGCCTACTGATATGTGATACTGGACTTGTGATACAAAGTATGTGGTCGAAATAGACAAGGAGAGAAGCAGAGATGTGGAGGCTTTGGTATTGAAGGGAGTACAGGAGTGAAAGTCTGGAGAGAAAGTACTTCTCATACCCTTTGCATAACCCTGAAAGGAATAAAAAGAAACTTTCTTTGGTGTTAAGACCATAAAGTCAAATAACATGGGATTAACGGTAGCACTTCTTGGATCAAAAGTAATTTCTTTTGGAAAAAAAAAAAAGTTCAACAAAACCCATGTGAAATTCTTGCATTTAAAATTTCAGAAAGAGATGGTTTTCTTATGTACCTTAAATGTATTTATCAGAGAGAACTGTGTCCTTGATTGTGGGAGTTCATATGCCACTAAAGTGTAAGGTAATAGAAAATCATTATGAACTTACTCATACTTTTATTGTGTTTCTTCTATCAGCTGGAAGTCAGTGAAAGGTAATGAAGTCAGGATGGTGGAAGTTTGCAAACAGAATCAGAGGTTATACCGTTCTAGGCGTTTTAAGTGCTACTTATGCCTGAAAGAGAAAAAAATCTCCTGCCATTTGAAGCTGGATGTTAGGCTTCACTGATTCTTCACTATTCCTTGCAAAGCTGCAGCTGAGCGAAAATCAGGAATACAGCATGTTTTCTCGTTATGATGATGCCAATTATTTTTTCCTTTTTTATTTGGGGGACCGGGTTGGGGAGAGGGCTTGCTTTTTTTTTTTTTCCTTCTCTTGTTATAAAGAAATTTTCTTCTGGATATATAAGGTTGTCAGATTTATTACTGTCTCCTTCTGATTCATATTACTGCAAATAGATTTTTCTGAACAAAGTATACTTTTAATAGTATTTAAGTTGCATATACTTTTTAAAGAAACTCAGAACTTCTATATCATTTATCTCCAAGATGATTAGGAACTAATTTTCTTCACTAAGATCTTCGGCTGATTGTGGTAAAAGACAAACTGGATTTTGGTACTTTGCTACTAGTAAATTTCCATTCAAATAAAACATATATTGACAACAATAATAACTAAACAGTTCAGAGTAAGAAATGTATGGAGGCAAGTTGTGAGGAAGAAACAATGAACTATTTCTGCAGACATATTTTTACTTGTCAGCCAATAAAATGATGTAAACTGAGATTAGGTGGTGGTGTGCAAAGGCCCAAAATAAAGTTGATATGTTACTTTAGGTCCCACTGAAAATTAGAGTCCAATCCATGAAACAAAGAACCTGCCTTTGTCTCAGCACAGGAGGGATCAATTAAAATCCCTTTTTCTGGACACTGGATCAGCAGCCAGTGCCTGAGGAAAGACTGCGGAGAGCCAGCGGCCGGGGAATCAGCAGGCTGCCCTGGGGCCTGCATCATGCTTTCCCAGAGCTGTTCCTGTCAGTGCTGAGCTGGGCCTTAGGAGGAAGGAGGGAGACAGAAGAGTGGTTGCTTTGGGATACTGGACTAAGGGAAAAAAGAAAGTGATCTTTAGATCGACGAAATGCCTCCTGGTTTTTGTGCCTTCAGTGTTTAAGGGAACAAAACTCTTCATTTTATTAAGACTTCATCAAAGACATGCTTCACTAACAGAATCAATTTTCCCAGCTAAGAAAGACAATCCATTAGCTCAAAAATACTCAGTTTCTTGGGACAGGAAGCGATGAAAGTGGTGTTAGCAGTGAGATCCATTTTTCCAATGAAGCAGATTGCGTGTTCATATTGCTGTCGAATCAATATGCAATAAATAATGGAGATGCTCATAGATATAAAAATAGCCAAAAGGAATTGATATAAGACCAAAAGGAATTAAAACAAGACTTAAAACAGAGCCAGGAGACTCCACAAAATGAATTAAAGCAACATCTGGAAACTTCCCAAAAAGAATTGACAATGAACTATTGTTAGAAATGATATCTTTGTCTGAGTAGCAACTACAAAACTCTGTCTAGTCTGATAAAATGGAAGGGAGCCATGAACTGACTGCCCTAGATCAACAGGTTTTTCAGGAGTAGAGGAGAACAGGAAAACTTTGTCTAACTTGAAATTTGCTAACAGAAATGGGCACACAGGGGGTTGGGCAGTTAAACAATAGCCTTTAGAAGAAAATTAAAGGGACTATAGAAGACAACTGTCTGGGGGAGGGATTGGGCCAGATGAGATGGCGACTGAAGTGGGATGTTTGCTGAAGTTTTCCATCTTGTTTTTACTCAAAAATGCCTGGAGGGGAGAGGTCAGATTGGCTCAGCTCAGATAATGCAACCCTCCACCCCTGTATCTTTGAGGGAAAACTCCCTGGGAAGCTTATTTGGCACAGTTCAACATCCTAGTCCAAATGAATGGTCGGGGAGATGAACAGATGAACAACATATGGTCAGAGGCATGGAGCAGTTGTGAGAGGCACTGTTTGCTCTGAACCCGTAGGCACATTTCTGTGTTAGCAGCTGGCTGTCTTGTCTGCCCCCCCCCCCATCAATTCCTTCTAAACACAGTTCTTAAGCACATTTGAATAATTTTGACTACCAGGAGAAGTAACTAAAAACCTAAAAATACCGTCCATTCGAATTGTTTGTGTGTAGTGAATTGCAGTCAAGCAGCTGTATTCCAGTCAAAATATATGGGCCTGATCCAAAGCCTTGTGAAACACCTCTTTTGCCTGCTGCGATGCTCACTTTTTCTCCTCTTTACCAGATATGAGAGCAGAGCAGGTGTAGAGCCTAACTCCATATTGCTGAACATGGTTAACATTTCTTCAAGCTACAACTGTCTCTCTGCACAGGTGCTGTGCAAATGCTTAATGCTGAGAGCTAACATAAAGGCTCTGCTCTTCCTTCAGCAGTATGCTGTAGTTTAAAGGGCCAATCCCAAAGGGATTAAGAAATTTCTTCCATGAAAAAATTGTGTTTCTTTAACCAGTACTCAAAATGCTTCCAACATCTTTAGCTGACCCCAGAATGATGAATGAGGTCATCTTGCTTAAGTCTATGTTACTTTACATTATGTTACTGCAGCTCAATAAACACACTTAAAGGAAAATCTCATTTTCATAACAGAAAAAAATGAAATGCCTTTCTGATATGTCTTGCACCATTTCAGGTCACCCTGTTCTGTCTGCCATTTATTGAACTGCATTAGCATCACCTTCAGAGGAAGCAGGTCACCCTTCCTTTTATGTGAAGATACAAAGTGGTGAAGTGAAAAGGGTGGGTGAAGCAAAAGCAAAAATTGCAATTAGTTTAAGTGCTGCTCTTAGAGCATTCCAGTCAAAATTGAGAATTGAAGGGAAGAAATAATGGGGAGGAGGACGGAACAGTTCTAATTTAAATGATAAGTTTTTATTTAAATTTCAGTGCCTAAGAAAAAGACAAAGAAACTGGGATATGAATAGTGTGAAACTGTCTTATTCAATATACCCTTTCTATCTAGAAATGGTCATAGGTAGGCAGTCTACATGGTTGAAATACATGCTGAAATTTGTTCTTCTAAAAATATTTAATCTCTCTCCCTAAATGGAAATTATTAATTAATGAAACTGTGATTGTTTTCATCAGGGAATTTGTCTGTAATAAAAAATGGAAGGATTATGCCTTGTATGCTGCTTTTCCTATTAAGTGAGAATACTACCAAGGAAGATAACTAATGAGATCCTCACATACTTCCTTTATGAATATACTTATTTTGAGCTGTCCCCCTTCCTCAGGAATGCCATTGTTTTTAAAGTCCTCATTTGGAAAAAAAAATTCCCTTTCAGCTGCGTGGGTCATAATTTTCTAGGTCTCTGATGGCTGTGTGAATGCACCTCAAGATATAATTGACCCTATTAAGAGGGAATATGTTTGGGAAAGCCATTATGAATGCTTTCTTTTCTTGGGAAAAGATTAATCATCTTCTCTTTCCTGCTTTTACATATATATTTTTTTTCCTAATTGTTCATTGCAGCACCTCTACTCTTCTTAAATCTATAACAACATTTGCCTATTTGTCTGTTCATACCTGGAATAATGTGTGAATTTTTTTTTCATTCAAAGAAAGCGTGTATAACGATGATTGATTCATGTGACAAAAGCAGTATACAAATTAAGACCACAGGCTATGGATCTAGGCAAGACAGCACAGTCCAATCTACAAGAACCAAATAAATATATATCTTTACACACAACTGCATTATAGCAGATTGATATCATTAGGATGTCTCTAGAACTTACTCATTTTTTTCTTCTCTCCTTGTGATTGCTTTTACAACAGGCAGCATTTCAGCAATTCTGTGAGACATGGATATTCCTTAAGATTTGATCAAGCCATTTATATCATGAAGTCCCCAAAAAGCTGGACTTAAAAAAATGAGAAGGTTAGCCCCTTTTAGAAGCAAAGAAAATGTATGTAGAAATATTTTAGGCTTTTTTTTTTTTTTAGGATGTACAGAGGGCTGCTCAGCTTCTGAATTGACTGCCAGTACAGTCTGGGAGATGATTGGTAATTATGTTTCCACGTGAGGATGATAATCAAGTATTTACATATACTACTGAAAAGTATGAAAGAAAAATTAAAGGGGCATTCAAAGAGGAAGAGAACACAATGCATAGTCAGGAGAATAGCAAATACTTATTTTTACTTAAACTCTTGTATCAGTTCATTTAAGTATTCAGCTGCAGGATTTTGGCATGCATACAATAGCAAGAGGGATTTTATACAGACAGCCTGCTTGTCCATGCTGAATGAAACACAGAAATGAAACATGTTAAATATATTAAGAGGTGAACTGGATTTCTAATATATGTATATTTTTGACAGATATTTAATAGTATGAAAAATGTAAAGCTGAACTCTTCTTTTTACTAACCCTGCTTTAACTGGAAGAAGAGACATTTTCCCCCTAAACTGGATGATACCTCTTACAATCATGTGATGTTGCCATCATGTCATGGGGTGGAATGGGGAAGAGGAGAAATGGGACATACCTTGTTCTTTGCCACTGCATCATTGCAACTTGTTTCCAACTTAGGAAGAGCTGGGCCGCTACACAGCAGCCAGGAGTACATAACTTGTTGGTATCAGATTGAGAGTACAGTAAATAGGGCTCCAAAGTTAGGGTCTGACAGGAGGAAGGTATGCTCCTTTCCTTGATAAATCCATTTCTTGTCCAGAATACACCCGATGGCTAACCAGTATCTGTTTTCTCCCACTGCATGATAATGAAGAAAGTTGCCTTCTAGGGGTGCATGGTAGTCCCTTGGTTCAGCAGGGATTAGTCAGAACCACAGTTTATTTAACTTAGCTTGCTGCATCTCTCAGACTTTGTACCTTCAGTCTCTGCAGTACAGGTCCTATTCAAAATTCCATATAGTTCCCCTCACTGCATATCCGCACAGACTTTTTCCCATACATGGTGCACACAGGTGGGTAATATGTTTGTATCTGATATTGCAAAAGAACTAGAAATTATGCACTGTATTTTTGACACGTAAAATGGTTAAAACTGTGGAGTTATATAGAAAAAAAAAAAAAAGGAAATAACTAGAAAAGATTTTTTTCCCTTCAACATTAGACACCCAAGATTTGAGAGCACCAGCTCTAAATAAACTACAAATGCTGGTTATCCATGATTAAGAACTAGATTCTTTATTTATGAACATTACTAAGCAAGCTGCCCCTGAAAAGAAACATTAACACTAATTTCCTATCCTCTGAATTTTCTCTACGATGCACAAAGATACCAAATGAGAACATGATGACAACTTTATCTCACAGACAGATAAAGTAAAACTCACTCAGCAATTTTTCTTCTGCCAAATATAAGGAGGATCATGACAGCTTCTTAGAGCTCACAAATCTCAAAAATTAAACTTGATGAATAAAGGAAATTAAAAAATCACTGTTTTTAAATAGCAATATGACAGAATTTGGTAATAAAGGAAATAGTATAAGTAGTCAAAATGAAGAATTTATTATTTTATTTCTACTAGAAGTAAGAAAAGTGTTCAGTGAGTTTTGTAAACACACTTTTTTTCAGGCTCTTGCTGGTGCTTGAATGTTAGTGTCTTTATTTTGAAATGTTTCTTCCTGATTTCATTAAGCACTAATACACAGCAATCAGCAAGGCTAGCTTTTACACAGCTTCAGATCTTCCAGGTGTTATGTGTGTTTGGGCGAGAGAGTACTTTGCTCTTGAAGGTAATATATTAGGCATATTTGTGTAGGAATCTCTAAGTTGTGATCTATTTCTAGTTGTGCTGTGCAATAATGGGTTACTTAATTCTTGAAAATAAAGAAAAAGGTGCCTACATTTCTTCATAATCTTCTTGTGATTTTTCCTTTAGGACAATGATAGAAAAACGAAGTTCAGTCATATTAAGAACTGAGATAAATATTTTTGCTGCACAGATTAGAAAATACAGTATGTACATATTTAGGGGGTATTGCATGAGGTATGAAATTTTCAGAGTAAAATTTAGTTATGTGAGACCTTTATTTTTGCCCCCTCTAACATCTCAGATTATTTTTTTTTCCCTAGAACAGAAAGAGTCACACTCACTCTACCTTCCTTCAGTTTGTAGTAAGCCTGTGAAAGATTCAGCTTTATACATGCTTAAACGATTGAATAATAGATTTTCTAACTATTGCTTGCACCAGTTGCGACCCTAGAATGAACTTTCAGAGTGCAGAAGGATGAGTAATACAAGTGGCTAGATGAGGAGTCTGTTTCCCTGTACTTAAACTAGAAAGATGTTTTTGTGTTGTTTGAAGCCTCCAGGTAAGTTTTTCCCCAACCTAGGTCTGTACTGGACAGACATCTACAGATGGTATATTATAACTTCAGCAGTTCATCTATGGGTCTGAGAATACAACACGATTCTAAGACACATTTTTGAAAGCAAACTGCTAGATATAGCAAGACATATAAACATTTCCGAGGAATGGGGACCCCAAAGCACAAATGACACAGCTTTGTTATGTACATGAAGATTTTTGAAGAAAAAAGCTAGGCTCCCAATGTGGGATTTCAGAATTTTTTCTTTTCCTCCCTCTGTGGGCAGTAATTGTTATTCAGGCTGTGTCAGCAACCAAATATGACCATAGATCTCCCTGAATGATTTGTTCTAACCTTTATCTCTAAAAAGAGATTATCAAGTAGCTTCTTTGACCATCCTACTTTCTAGACAAAAGCTTATGCTATGAAGGTTACTATAGCCTTCAGCATTTTCAGCAATACAAAAGAAATCCTGAAGAAGCCCAGTGGTAAGTATAATTGAACAAAGAGAAACTGCCTTTCTCAATCTCAATCTTCAGGTTCAGAGTTGATGGATTCTGTTCCTGTTCCAGCTGACAACCTCCTGATGAAGACCCTTTCATTTGAAACAGACACTTGCCTCTATTTACCTCTTCAAGATTGTTTCCACTTTCACATTCATTGCTATCTGTGTCTAACTTGCCCAGGGACTTACAGAGAATTTGTTGTCTATATCACCCCAGCAGGTTCTTGTGTTTGCCTCTCTTTGTCTATTGCTTCTTTTAATTACTGCTACTCCTAAACCAGGCTGCCTACCCTCTATAAAGCAGTTATACCCATTTTTCTCACTGAATTGTTTATAAAACTGTTAGAGGAAAATTGAGACAAGGTTAACTTTCTTCTGAGAAGTCAATTAAAAAGTGTTCAGGAAAATGCAAGACATCTGGGTCCCATTTGAGTTTGATAATAAGGTTCATACAGTAATAAATACCTGCAAGTTCTCATTACAGATGTAAACATATGTATGCCATAGAAGTCTGAAATAACTCCAGCACATAACTACAGCTATTTTATGTGTAAACGCTGATGATATTGATTTGTGCCAGTACAATCACCCTAATTACCATTATTCATTCCAGTTAAGTCAATTGTGTTATTACTTTGTTTCCTAAAAAATCTTTTAAAATTTATCTTTACTGTATAATGTTCTACCAAAGTTCATCTTATTTGGCACTGCCAAATATCATCTTATTTTGTGAGTCAAATATTGAATCATAGAATCATGAACTGGTTTCTACTGGAAGGAACCTTAAAGATCATCTAGTTCCAACCCACCCTGCCATTGGCAGGGACACCTTCCACTAGACCAGGTTGCTCAAAGCCCCATCCAACCTGGCCTTGAACACTTCCAGGGACGGGGCATCCACAGCTTCTCTGGGCAACCTGTTCCAGTGCCTCACCACCCTCATAGTAAAGAATTTCTTCCTTATGCCTAATCTAAATCTACCCTCTTTCAGTTTAAAGCCATTACCCCTTGTCCTATTGCTACATGCCCTTGTAAAAAGTCCCTCTCCAGCTTTCTCGTAGGCCCCCTTCAGGTACTGGAAGGCTGCTATAAGGTCTCCCAGGAGCCTTCTCTTCTCCAGGCTGAACAACCCCAACTCTCTCAGCCTGTCTTCATCGGAGAGGTGCTCCAGCCCTCTGATCATCTTTGTGGCCCTTCTCTGGAATTGCTCCAACAGATCATGTCCTTCTTATGTTGGGGGTCCCCAGAGCTGAATGCAGTCCTTCAGGTGGGGTCTCACAAGAGTGGAGTAGAGGGGAAGAATCCCCTCCCTTAACCTGCTGGTCACGCTTCTTTTGATGCAGCCCAGGATATGGTTGGCTTTCTGGGCTGCAAGCGCACATTGCAAGGTCATGTAGAGCTTCTCATTGACCAACACACCCAAGTCCTTCTCCTCAGGGCTGCTCTCAATCCATTCTCCACCCAGCCTGCATTTGTGCTTGGGATTGCCCCGACCCATGTGCAGGACCTTGCACTTGGCCTTGTTGAACTTCATGGGGTTTGCATGGGCTCAGCTCTCAAGCCTGTCAAGGTCCATCTGGATGGCATCCCTTCCCTGCAGTGTGTTGACCGCACCACACAGCTTGGTGTTATTGGAAAACTTGCTGAGGATGCACTCAATCCCGCTTTCCGTGTTGCCGACAAAGATGTTAAACAGCGCCGGTCCCAATACCAACCCCTGAGGAATGCCACTTGTCACTGACCTCCACTTGGACATCGAGCTGTTGACCGCAACTCTTTGAGTGTGACCATCCAGCCAATTCCTTATCCACTGAGTGGTCCATCCATCAAATCTGTGTCTCTCCAATTTAGAGACAAGGATGTGGTATGGGACAGTGTCAAATGCTTTGCACAAGTCCAGGTAGATGACATGAGTTACTCTTCCCTTATCCACCAGTGCTGTAACCCCATTGTAGAAGGCCACTAAATTTGTCAGGCACGATTTGCCCTCCGTGAAGCCATGTTGGCTGTCACCAATCACCTCCTTATTTTCCATGTGCCTCAGCATAGTTTCCAGCAGGATCTGCTGCATGATCTTGCTGGGCAGAGGTGAGACTGACTGGCCTGGAGTTCCCCGGGTCTTCCTTTTTTCCCTTTTTAAAAATGGGTGTTATGTTTTCCCTTTTCCAGTCAGTGGGAACTTCACCGGACTGCCACAGCTTCTTGAATATGATGGATAGTGGCTTAGCAACTTCATCCGCCAGTTCCCTCAGGACCCGCAGGTGCATCTCATGAAGTCCCATGGACTTGTGCACCTTCAGGTTCCTTAGATGGTCTTGAACCTGATCTTCTCCTAGAGTGGGTGGGTCTTCATTCTCCCAGTCCCTGCCTTTGCCTCCTGTGACTTGGGCAGTGTGGCTTGAGGACTTACCAATGAAGACTGAGGCAACAAAGTCGTTGAGTACCTCAGCCTTCTCTGTATCCTGGGTAACCAGGTCTTCCATTTTCTTCTGGAGATGCCCCACATAATAATAGCTCTCTGAGAGCTTTGACAGTAATGGTAATCTAACGATACTTAAACCAGATTTTGCTTTATGGACACTTATGAATAATTATTAATGGACAGGTTTTTTTAAAGACTGTTCTAAGAGCACATGTATGAAGGAGAGAAAAAATATAGCATGGAAGCAATAATTTATTCATTTTTCCAGTAAAATTACATCTTATAATTGTAAATTTGATATAAGGTTACAATGGATGAATAAGGTTATGGTAATGTATTTGGTGAGAACGTTTATTTTGAGGTTCTGCAACAGATGTATCACTGTCACAGTATAGCACAAAGTCCAGTTCAGGATATAAGTTGTTTGAGTCAGGCTTCAGAAGGTCTTATAAGGGTACTGAAACTAGTTTGTGTTGTCAGCAGTCTTTTCTCATATACAGAATGTGTGTACAACCCCTGGTTTTAAGGCGTACATTTCCAAAATGTGTATTTCCGAAGAGGGTTCATCAAAACTCTCCTAGGTTAATCAAACTGAAACATCTTGGGTCTTCTAAGGGATTCAAGAGCAGCTGTGGGTTTCTTTGCTTCCAAGGGTACTACGAACATGTCCAAAGACTTCTCAATAAGGTTACTCTTATAAAAAAATTCAGCAGTACAGTTCTGCCATTAGCACCTGGTTTGTTTTGGCTTGTTTTTAAACTATTGTTGAATTGTATGCAAACACGATGTTTATTTCTATTTTATTTAAATGTGTTTTGATCTTAAAATATAGGTTCCTTCCTTTTGTAAACTGATATTTTCTCAGTTGAAACCACATGTCTGTTTTTCTAGACTGACTCTCATAACATTTACAGTTTTATTACTTTGTTTTTTCATCAAGTACTTTAATTAATGAAGCTCTTTTCCTTTCTAGAGATTTTAACAAACTTCCAGCCAAGTCTCTCACTGTTTTGTTTCAGCATGTTCAAGTATAGTCTGAAGGGGTTTAAACTTTCTCTGGCCATCACTCCTTCAGCTTGAAGTGAAGGCAATTGTTTTGCCCCCGAGGACTGTTTTAAGGGTTTCCTACAACCATTACCAGTGAGATCTCTTGATTCTTATTAATTTGCAGGAATTCTTTTCATTCTTATTTCCATGACATACTTGAAAGGAGAATCTGCTAAAAGAAATTTGCTAAGCTGCCATGAGCTAGTGGTCTTGTGCTCTTTGTAATAGTTGTGCAATGGGGAAGTGATATGACAGAAATACATTGTACAGTATATTATACTATAGGTAAGCTCAGCAGAAGGGAAAGAAGTCTATTCTGGGCTGGATCAAAAAGAAAATATATTTTCTAGTCTGACTTTGCTGTCTTTCTAGGCATTTGTCAGGCCTCTTATTAGAAGATGACTCTTTTCTGGGCTTTTTCACATTCAGTTTTAAGCTCAATTAAAGGCTTCCACCCATATGCTTTGGAACAGATCAGGCAGGGTATTGCAATAGGTATAAATGTTTTGGAGGTGCAGATGTCTGAGTTGGGGAGGAAGTGGACAGTGTTCAGATTCCTCAGCTGCAGGAGAGACGGGGACTTTCTGTACAGGGGAAGCATCCTTCTGCTATCTATATCCAGCTGTGTCCACAATGTTTCCTCTTCTGAATCTTTTTGGAATATGGCATGTGACTGTAACTTATATAATAAATGGTCCCCGAATGCCAAATGCAAATTTGAATTTAGAAACTCAGGTGTGAACATAGTAAGAATTATCTGAGAATTCAAGAATTGTGTATTCACATACAGGAGAGTGATTTCTTTTACTAAAGATATAAATCTAGGTTAGTTTCAACACCAAGGAAAAGTAGACAGCAGCAGATTTTTACCTACCGCTGTTATATGTATTTATCAGTTTGAACAGTTACAGCAAGGATTTTTAACAAGAAGGGAAATTTATATATTTCCTTTTCTCAAAAGAAATAAAAGGAAGATCCTAGCAGAATTTATAAACGTTTGTCAAATGATGCTTCAGTAGGTGAAATCTAATCTTCTTTGTATGGACTGCCCACTAGTCTGTATGAGAAAACCAGGTTAAAAACAGAAAAGAGAAAAATCAGTCAGAAACCAACATATGTTCCACTATATGTTCAGTATTTTCTCTTCTTTAGACTCTGGCAATTTCTTCAAGGAAAGAGAAAATGCGTAATTTGAAACAGCAGTTAAGAATAACAGAAGAGTTAGAGGAGAAGCGAATGAAACCAAAGAGATGAAGGAGAGTCTGTTCCCCCTGTGCTCTGTAAGACTGTATTTCACTAAGGAGCCAATGCCTCCTACTAGAAGATTTTGTGTTCGGGCACGTAAGACTTTGCCAAGCTAACCAGTCAGACTGATATTTCTCATGCTGAGTGCCTGTTGCAAAGTGAATTTGTTTGGATTTTGCCAGCTAAAGTTGCTTAGCTCTTTCCAAGAATGATACCAGTAAAAAAAATCTGTTGGTTGGCTCACACTAAAAAATTTTAGTGACCCTTTCTTTGATGGTCTTTACGTAAACTCATGCTTTGAACTTGAGAACTGGTGAGCTATTACAGTATGTGCCTTTTCTGTCACAGTAAAATCTGTCAGAACTTGTCTATGAGCTGTGAGATTAAATAGAAAAACATAGTTTGCAGAAATTTGATAGAGGTATTCACAGTTCTCTGAGAATTTTTTTTTAATGCTAAACTTGCCTCAGCCTGGTGCTAGAAGGAGTACCAAGCTTAGTGCTGAACACCACTGGGTATTCCCTGACTGGGTGAGGAACCTGCATAGCAATAGTGACATGAGACTCCCAGGAGCATGAGGAACACAGACACTGGGGTAACTGGAAATGAGCATGGGTGAGAGAGAACAACTGGAGGGACAGACAAGATGGAGGGAAGAAAGTAATTACGAGCAAGAGAAGAGATGTACTGAGGCTACAGAAACTGAAGGGAAGAATCTGTGAACATGGAGACCAAGGAAAATTTTGGAACAGGGACAGGCAATTTTGAAGAAAGGAGCTGAGGGTCTGCTGGTACTGTATGTGGGATGAACATCTTGGCCAGGGGCCTGGGAATACATAAGTAGGAAGAGTTGGCATAGTACTAAGAAGCAGAAGCCGGCAAAGGTGGTTAGAAAGAAACAGAGTTAGTGATATTGTAATTGGGAAGGATAGAGCGAAAAGTCTGTTTTTATTAGAGCCTACTTTCCTTACAAGACCAGAATAAAACTGTTTCTGAATCCCACCTTTGTTTTTCAGCCAAGACTATTATGAAAATCAGTGGCAAAATATCCTGTCTCTACAAGGGATGCTAGTGAACATCACAGGAGAAGACAACCAATTATTTCTGTCAGCTCACAGGATAGGCAAGAATAGCTAAAATGAGTTAATCAACATTTCGTCTCTGAACATGGTCAGTAGCAGGTATTTGGAGAGAGTGTAAGAAGATAATATTTTACTATATATAAAGTATATATATATATATATTTTACATATATATAATATATGTAAGGGATAATATTTTACTTTCTAGGAATCTACGGGTTAAGAAAAACCTAAGCTAGAGTTTGCAGCTGGGCTCATTATTTTTACTAACTTCTGATAGATTCTGCTGTGATAAGAGTGAAAGCTAACATCATGCAACAAAGTGATTTTTCATTTCCTGTCTTTTCCCATTTTCTGAGAACCCTATAGGCACATTTATATAAATGTTAAGACTCCATGGTACAGCAGTTGCAATTTGAACATAGCATGGCATCCATACTAGAAAATCAGGTTCTAACAACTGGGCATCCAGATATGTTTTCCTGGCTACCAAATGTCCCTGCAACTCATTTCTGCATCTGTAAAAGAGACATAATAATACTCAGGGGAGCATTTTGAATAATTTCTGTGAAGAGTTCTACAGAAGTTAATAAATCTGTCTTCTGAGTTTGAATTGGTTCCATTAAATAAGGAGTAGAGATAGACACCACAGAAAGCTAAAAGAAACAAAGCGTATCATTGAATATTATTAAATGAGAGCTAACAATCCTGTGCACAAAATGAAAGAGGACTCTTAAAACATTATCATGTGATCAGGAAGCTAAAGAGTGTACAATAATGAATAGCAGGGGTACTCATGATCACTTAAAGTTGTATGCAGTTCTGGCATTTCCTAACTTCTAAGATCATATACCTGGAACCCCCAAAATGCTAGTGTAGTTTATCTGTCTTCATCTGTTTTATGTGATACATAGTGTGGTCTGTCTGAGTCATGATATATGTAGGAAAGACAACAATTTTAAGAAAAATTCTACTGCTTCAGGGAAGTTTTAATAAAGCATGCTTTATATGACACAAACTCTTTAATTCTTCAAGTGTATACTTTACTGAAAACTCAGACGTGTATTTCAATTCAAATACTACAAAAATGCTGAAATTGAGTAGCAGCTTTTTACTGATTGCTTCTGTATCCACACTCAGTTCAGCACTAAGCAATCAGACAAGCTGCTTTTTATCTGTTTCTGTTGTATGAAGTGTGAGAAGAGGTCAGGGGACAATTATTTAGGTTCATTTTAAAGAATTGTCTTCTTTCATCTCATCATTGTGCTTATAAATTGAATTTGTATTTCCTGTTTATACACAGCTTCCTTGGAAGGGCAGGGCAGGCATATTATATTAACTAGAGCTGTGCAAAAGATTGATTTTTTGGTTTGTTGGCCCAAACAATGAATAAATACATGTAATGAATCAAAGGAAGCAAAACATTTGATGTTATTGTTGTTCTTGAACAGTTTAAATTAAATTGGAGAAACTACACAAGTAAAATACAGTTTCAAAATGAAGCATTTTCCCCCATTGTAATATTATAACCCCTTAAGAAAGGATATTTTAAATTTCGGTCTGGCACCGAAATTTATTTTCTGTGGAACCCTTTACAATTTTGATGGAAATCTTAGTTTCAGTTTTGATGGAAATCTATGTTTCTCATAGCAATTACGTTTTTGTAATGGCTTTATGTATGACTGAGGGCACTTTATAGTTGTACATCTGACACAGTTCAGTATAACCCTATTTAGATATGGCTTAATCCAAAACTCATGCAATAAAATATTTCTCTCTTTTTCAACATGCAGTGTATCAGTACCCAATCGTACATAATTTCTTTTAAATACAGCAAGTTCCGAGCTTTTAGGCTCAGCCTTCCTTTAAAAATACATCATGACAAAGATGTGCTACTCTTTCAAAAGTGAAATACGAGTCATTTTTTGAAATCACATATGTCTCAAACAGCTGCCTTAATGCATACCAAATGTTTGCATAATTCTTTTACTCTTATCAGAGACCAATTATGCAAAATTGCAGGAAAAAGGAAGACTTATTTTTGGAATTGAGAGGATGAGTCACATGCAAAATTTGTTATGATCTTAACTGAGGACCAGCTCCAAACTGTACAGATTATAGTGTATCAAATACTCCTCTTAAAGGGACGTATGTGTAAAAGCTGAAAGCATGAAAAATGTAGCTTTTTTTGATTCTGGATTTTGCAGTTATATTGCTTTTAAAATTCCTTTTGGTTTAAGAAGCATGTTTCCCAACTGCATGAAAAAAAGTGTCAGCATGATACTTTCCTTGCTGGTTTATATTTCCGAAGGTAATAAAATTCTGTCTACAATTTCAGCAAATAATAAATATTTTGTCAATGTTCTTATGGAGCTATATTTTTATAATAGTTGACAGGAATCAAAGCATAATGTTGAAAATAATTTTATCACTGAACTCTTGTAGATAGTCATTGGATATAGTATAGAGAATTTTTATTTCTTAATATGTCATTAATAAGAAAGTATAAATAATCAGTTTTATAAGCAGAAATACACCTTTAAGCCATCATCAAGCAAAACTATTCATGAAGCTGTTGGCACTAGAATACTTTGAATGTCAATACCTCTACAGGATAAGGCTGATTTCTAACTAAAAATCTGAATTTAAGAGAATTGTTATGAAAACCAAAGCATATTTAAATTTCTGAAGAAATGGAATAAATGATAAAGGTATTCATGAAGATCAGTTTAAAGGTGAATTGTAGAAAAAAAAGGCTTAACACAATAGTGGGAAAAAAAGGCTAATTTTAAGTACATTGTCCATACATGTGAACATATTTTGGCTTCCTGTGTAATTTGAATGATCATAGGATGATAATTTTCAGATTTATTGCTTAGTTATATTATTTTGAAATTTCTGTGAAAACCAAAAATTGGGTATTTGGTTTACATGGCAAGGTTTTGGTAGTGAGGGAGGGCTGCAGGAGTGATCTCTGTGAGAAGAGACCAAGGGCTGCCCCATGCCAGACGCAGCCCATCCCAGGTGGCTCCACAACAAGCCCACTGCAGGGCACAGCTGAGACTGTCAGCGATGCTGGTTGCGCCTCTGTGACAGCATATTTAAGAAAGGGTAAAAAACACCAGGCGGCAGCTGTGAGAAAGAGAAATTGTTAGAGAAATGACTATGCAGACATCAAGGTCAGTGAAGAAGGAGGGGGAGGAGGTGCTCCAGGCACCAGAGCAGAGATTCCCCTGCAGAGTGTGGAGAAGGTCATGGAGAAGCAGGTTGTTCCCCTGTAGCCCATGGATGACCCCAGTGGAGCAGATATCCCCAGTGGAGCAGATATCCCCCACTGCAGCCCATGGAGGACCCCATGATGGAACAGGAGGATGTGCCTTGAAGGAAGATGCAGCCCAGAGAGAGCCCACACTGGAGCAGGCTTCTGGCAGGAACTGTGGCCTGTAGGGAACCCACACTGGACCAGTCTATTCTTGATCAACTGTACCCCATGGAGACGACCCACATTGGAGCAGTTCTTGAACAACTGCAACACAGGGAAAGGACCCACAATGGAGCAGTTCGTGAAGCACTGTAGCCCATGGAAGAGACTTCATGCTGGAGCAGGGGAAAAGTGTGAGGAGGAAGGAGAAGCAGAGCCGAAGTGTTCTGAACTGACCACAAACCCTGACTCCCCATCCTTCCTGAGCTGCCTGGGGAGGGAGGAGGTAGAAGAGTTGGGAATGAAGGAATGAAGTTGAACTTGGGAAGAAGGGAGAGGTTGGGGGAAGGTATTTTCAGTTTTGTGTTTATTTCTCACCATTTTACTCTATTTTTAATTGACAATAAATTAAATTAGTTTTCCCCAAATCAAGTCTGTTTTGCCTGTGATGGTAACAGGTAAGTAATCATCCTGTCTTTATGTCCACCCACAAGCTTTTTCAACCTGTTCTGGAGGGGACGGAGGGTTATGAGAGAGCAGCTGGATGGGTGTCTGGCAGGTAGCCAGGGTCAACCCACCACAATAGTTTAAAACCATAAATCTTCCTTTAAGTCACGTTTTGCAGTAACATCAACTGAATTATTAAAAAAAAAAAAAAAAGAAAAATAAAAAACAACCACCAACAACAAAAAAAACCACAACAAAAAAGCCCATGCTGTAGAAAAGATGGCAGCGTATGAACATTTGTAGGACTTAAGTTTTGTTAAAAATGTAGGATACCTTTTATTGTAAGTGTATAGATATGGTCAGCAGAAACATCAGTGAGGCTGGCACATCTTACAGACTAGTATGCCCACACGCATAAGAAGCAAGTTCAGTGTACCTATGTGCTCTTTCCTCTACCCCAAATTTGGTCCTTCACTTGCAGTTTGTAAATGTTAAGGAGATGGGGGGGAAACCTGTCGCAGAAGTGACTACAGCATTTACTTATGAAGGGAAAGAGTAATGTAAAGGGCACTAGCCAGAATCTGGAGTCCATGATCTTCATGTCATCAATATTGTATTATACACAAGAGATTGTTCTGCATGAATTACAGGTTCCTCTGCAGAACTGCAGAAATCCTTTGCTGAAAGGAAATATTACTGTTCTTACGAATGACTACCAGCAACCTCAGAGAATACGGAGCTTATGACCAACAGGAAAATCACTTGAAGCAACAAAAATGTACAATTGTGCATAAAATTCTCTAGCAGGAAGCTCATCAACTTTAGGTATGACAAACTAGAAGATAGGAACTTCTACAGAAGTTACAGAAAGTAGATAAACAACAAACTGATCTAATCAAATGCTTTGCTACAAAGGATCCCTGAAATAATATCAACAGCTCTCCATATTTGTAGTGAAACACTTTCATTTCTCCTGGACATTTGGTTCAAGGCCAAGCAGCTTCAATGTGGATCACTGCACATTAACACGGTTGCTCAGAAAGTTCAACCATTCACTCCAAAGCACTCTCAGAGCAAGCAGTGCCCTCTGTTGGAGACACTAGCACAGCAGGAACCTGAACAGCAAGCGGAGCAGTGTTTGTGTTCCTTTTAGTGACTTTGGATTGATTCTCCGCCTTTTAAAATTGCATCCTTAGAGAAAGTTTCCATATAGTGTTACTACATCATGGTTTAACCCCAGCTGGCAACTAAGCACCACACAGCCGTTTGCTCACTCACCCCTGGTGGGATGAGGAAGAGAATCAGTGTCGTAAAAGTGAGAAAACTCATGGGTTGAGATAAAGACAGTTTAATAAGTAAAGCAAAAGCCACACACGCAAGCAAAGCAAAACAAGGAATTCATTCACTACTTCCCATTGGCAAGCATGTGTTCAGCCTTCTCCAGGAAAGCAGGGCTCCATCACACATAATGTTTACTTGGGAAGACAAACGCCATCACTCCAAACATCCACCCCTTCCTTCTTCCCCCAGCTTTATATGCTGAGCATGACATCATGTGGTATGGAATATCCCTTTGGTCAGTTGGGGTCAGCTGTCCTGGCTGTGTCCCCTCCAAGCTTCCTGTGCACCCCCAGCCTGCTCGCTGGTGGGGTGGGGTGAGAAGCAGAAAAGGCCTTGGCTCTGTGTAAGAACTGCTCAGCAATAACAAAAACACCCCTGTATTATCAACACTGTTTCCAGCACGAATCCAAAACATAGCCCCATACTAGCTACTACGAAGAAAATTAACTCTATCCCAGCCAAAACCAGCACACTACATTAAACCCTGGGCTTAATGATTAATCATTTCCTGCCACTGCAAACTGTTTTCAATATGAATGCATATAAAAACAAGCAGGCTGTATCACTAGAGATCAGCAAAGTTATGCTAAATCTGTTTTGTAACCAAGTACTGTAATTATCTGTGAAAACATATATAAAATTAATACTAAAATGGCAAAAGTCATTACTAAACGTGAGCTTCAGACTGTTACTGAAAACTGATGACACTCTATTACTGAGCATTTAAAAGTTAACCTTGCAAGATTTACTACTACATTGGAGTAGGGTATCAGAATGAAAATACTGCTGCTAATGAATCAATGACTAAATAGTCTATCTCTCTAGATCAAAGCCATCTTTTAACAACATAGTCTGAACTCCTTGATCTTCAGCCTGCACTCATTACTCAAGGAAAAGGAAATGAAGTTAAAAAAATTACCTGGGTAAGGATTCTACTAGTCATTTTTACAGTGTTGCTTAGAAAAATAACATTAATGAAAAGGTCAAAGAAATCATAGCATCTTTCCTACAAGCAGGTAAATAATCATTATTCCTAGGAATTAAATAGATTTTCTTGCATTTATTCCTCTCCATTATGCCTCAGAACCCCTTTTCTAAGGTAAGTTGACTGATTCCACTGTGTTATGTAGCACTGAAAAGGTCGTATAGCCTTATGCAACAGTTGTCAATAGAGTATAAAACCAAAAACCACAGCATTAGTACTGCTTTCTGTGTATGTTTTTAAGCTGGGTTACTTTTGTATAACTTCCATGAGTGTTTCAGAAAGTAACCTTTCTGACTTCTCTTGTCCATTCTAGTAAGTTTAAAACAAAACTTCTTTCAGTAAGATTGACACAGGAACATGTTTTTCAGTACTATTTTTTTAGAATATATGGGTAACATGTTCGGTCCTGACAAGGAAAAAGCACAAACCTTCAACTACCCTTCAGAACAAGCATAAGTTAAATATGAAAATTTAGTTAAGACTGTGGGAAGGAACTCATAAGCGTTTCCAATATTTCTTAGGCTACTTCAGTGAGATAATTGCACCCATTTCTTTGGGATATAATAGGTGCTGATTCAAAATCTGACATGTACACTGTGCCTCAGAGTGGAAAGAATGTGAATTCAGTCCTATCTAGAGACAAGAAAGCCTGCTGAAAGTGATCAGCCTTTGAAGAAGAGAAGAAAATTTGAAGTTTTCCCTTAACAAGAGGGCCATGTAGAAAGTCCTGGTCAGAGAAAATGCTAAGAAATGCTAGAATATCAACTTTCCCATCTTTTCTCAACATGAAAACTACTCTAAGAGAGAGATAGGAGCTTTTGACTTCTGGCCAAGAATAAAAACTGCCTAGGAAAGGGAGAAATGTGATCTAAGCTGTCTTTCAAGGAAGTGAAGGAAAAGAGAAAGAGTGTATTTCTTTACCACATAAGCTATTAATCTACATGTGATACAGACAGTGTACCCAATTCAAATGAGTTTTAAAATAAGGAGTTAAGTTATTCTTCTTCCTTCAGAAATATCGCATTGATTATTATATTTCTGTGAACTTCTGAGCTGTGTTTTAATTTGCCTATGGACATAACAAATCTGTAAGGGAGAACTGGCTTTTGTCTTGGCTTGTTATTTGTTAGATGATTTCGTGGCTATGGTTATTGTCTGTGGCACATAATGCACCCTTGTCTTTTCTCAAGACAGAAAATTTTCTTTTCATTACTACATCAGTCTCAGGATGTAGTGGGAAAAACACAACAGAAATTGATAGAGATTTAAAAAATAAAAAATTCTTTGGACAGAAATGTACTAGTCAGTGCTATGAAAATAAAGACTTATATGAGGCTCCACTACCATTCAAATCCATTCAAATCAAAGACTCTGTGTGCAGGTTGGTAGCAACAGACACCCCCTGTCTTAGAGTGTAGGTCATTTGGATCAGGAAGCTTATTTATCCACATTTTACCTACTTTACTAAAATTGAAGAAAATCTTAACTATAGCTAACACACTGGTAATACAAATGTTGTGTATGTGCCTTAATAATCGTTATAAACAAATCAATTTTTAAAAGACTTGGCTGAAAGTGTATTATTGACAATTCTCCCATAACACCACTTTACAGTATATCATAATTTCAGCTCAGTCATATTACACATGGCGCTCTGCCACACAAAAGTCATAGCTTTCCAGCCTATTGTCACTGAAATTTGATAGATATTTTGAGTATGCTACTGGATTTCAATTCTGCTTCGTTTGTATCTTGGTTATGAGAACCACTGAAAAGACAGTGACCTCAAAGAGATTTAAAAGCAGATCTCCATCACTCTTCAGTCACCAAATTGTCTAGTTACCCAGATTGCAGGTATAGCTGTATGTCAAAACTGATGCTGATTCTTCTAGGGAGCAATTGCTAGTTTAAGCACCAGCCTGAAGAATTGGGTGGTATTAGTGTTATTCATCTGCTAATGTAAACAATCAAGGCATCAAGGACCCATTTTGCTTTCCATTGCTTTGATTCTGCTTAACAAGATGTTGAAAGAATACGAACTACAGAATAAGCAGTAAGTGTTATGCAAAGAGGGCATTTTCTTTTCACTGCTACAAAATTCTCCCACCTTTTGATGGTAGGGCATGAAATTGCTTTTACTGCAATTAAGCAGCTGTAAGTAAAGCAACACCTCGTTTCTCTATGCACCTAGCTGTATCTTTTTTAATTTGTCCATGTAAATGAAATGGATAACATTTTTTTTTTATATGCAGCTTCTTTCTTGAAGTTACAGGAGGTTAGGGTTTATGGGAGGAGGGTTCTTTCTAATCTAGATTGTACTGCTTCTGTAAAGGTTAGGTTGTTCTTTTCATTTGGTGGAAGTACATGGCATTTGGTAAATAGCATGCTGAATAGGAAGTGGCAAGGACCTGCATCATCACTAGTAGGAGACTACAAGAAGTCTTCTTCCTGTAGGAGATAACTGGAGCTTCTGAGCTCCAGAGGGAGGGGAGTAACATTTTCCACAGCAGAAAGAAATGGAGCTTTCAGACAGCTGCCTTGGCAGCTTTAGTTCATCTTTTCTGTGAACACCAATTTATTTATTTTTTTCTTCCAAATGCTTTGTAAGTAACTTAAACCGGAAAAACCAATTCTTGATCCTCCCTTTTTAATCTTTTCATGTATCTCAGGTCACTGTGACTACTTACAGCCGCAGGACTGTCCATGTCACTGAGGTCTTTAAGTGTATCTGTTACTTTTCCATTTTCTGACTCTGTTGGAGTCATTGGATATTCCAGTTATCTCCAAACTTATGAATTCTTCTCACTTCATCACCTTCTAGATGTGCACAAGCCTGCCACATTCTCAGCAAAGGCGTCATCAGTTATGGCTTGGAACACTAACCTCCCTGTATCTACCATGGTTAAAGTCCCTTCCAGACACAACTGTTTTTCTTCCGTATTTCTTATCATGTCACATGTCCTTGTCCAAAGTCACTGGCTTCTCTGCCCTAATAATGAGGTCAGATTCATACATCCTTTTGCTGTGGTGTTTGGCCATCAAGTAAGTCTCTGCAAAGTAAAAAAAGACATTGCATTTTCTCTCCTTCTATGAGCTTATGTTGAGAGACTCATTCTAAACCGTTCTTCCTACTTTCACCTCTGCATACAGGGTAAGTATCCCATAGGAGGGAATGCCTAACATGGTGGTACTTGACTCTGACCAGGATTCCTGTACAACAGCACAAGCAAAAAAAAGGATACAGAATTATTCTCCGTTCATCTCTTCAGATGCAATCTTGTCTCAAGGAAGATGAATCTCATGCACATTTGCTTGTGGTTCATCTCTCATTTCCTTGTTGATTCAATACAGAACTAAGCATCATAGGAAAAAAGAAAAAAAAAAAAACTAAACACTTCAAAGACTCAGTATATGGGGTGAGACAGTGGCATATATGTATTAAAAAATGGAAGAGCTGCTTAAGTACATTATAATTTGAATGTATGCTCTTATTTTATTTTATTTTTCTCCATGTTTTATCAAAGGACAGTAGTCTTTTTTCACAGTGATGAATGTGTGGTTTTAGCCATAAAATCTCCCTAAATCTTTAGCTTGAAATATTAAGCTGTTTTGGGGATTTATAGGCTTCTTCAGAAATGTCATCAGAAGTATTTATAAATGGAAAAAATGAAGAGAAAACATAATTTAAAATGAGTCCCTCTACAAATTAAAAATGTTTGTTATTGCTGTAATATACAGCAAAATATTATCAGACATATGGTATTGTTATGTGAACCATATGCCTGCATTGCTTGCAGAGCATATGGTAAGAGTTTAAAATAAGCAGAATTATAAAAATATGATGGGCTTTAAAAATATATCATTTATAACAAACAAACTTTTAAATTATTTTCTTGCTTTTTATAAAACAGGCATTTGCAGGAACATGTCTGACAAAATTTCCTCCAGCCAGATATTGAAGCTGTGTAATATTGAGTGCCTCTTGTCTGTTTGGCTGCTTCAATCTCCATTGGGAATGGTTGAAATTATTTCATATCATAACCAAAGTGTAAGGAAATATATTTTGCTGAAAAAAAGCCCTGATGTTCTAAAAGATAGTGGAAAGTGTGCATAAGTACTATTATATGCTACTAAACAGGATGGAAAACATTTTGCTGTGTGTCATGAACTCCTGTTTTGGAACACAATCCTTCTTGTAGAAAAGTAAGCTGGGCAGAACTGTAGAGCAATCTACTATTGCTTCACCTTTAAACTCCTCTAGAAAAGATTTGTTCTTTTAGGAGCAGGAAGATTATAAAGAAGCTCAAAAAGGGACAAGTCCTTTTCTTCCCATCTTCTCTGCCAACAGGTCACTGCTGTGATGAAAAGCTTCATTCTGTACAGGTTCATATAATGTTCCTATCACTGTGGTGCCTTAAGTTAGTATTATTGCTTCTTGTATTTCCAGTTATATGTACTGATATCAAATCTCTTTTGTTGTGATTATGTTAGTTCAGCTAAGATTTTATTAACATTTAAATTCCATCACCATTCTTCACAAAATAGATAGTTAATAATGTACAAACCAGGCAAACAAATAAAAATCTTACTGTATTGCTTAATAAGCTACATGATATTTTTGACATTTTTCAAAAAGAAGAATTTTCAACTTCAGTGCAACAATGCACCATTTGCTTCGACTATGTTCTTGTTTATTATACAGTTGTCAGGATTTTCATTCTCTCTCTGTCTATCCTTCTTTCTCTCTTTCTTTGCCTTTCTTCTTTTAGATTCTGTAGTATTGCTACAGTAAAAAAGAAAATATTGATAAATGAGGCTTGCCATTAAGGGGAAGCAATTTGCAGCAGAGTGAAAAGTTATAACGGTTCTTTGAATTATTAGAAGGCAGTGATTCTTTTGAAATATAAATGTGTGTAATTTTGTGAAAGAGTACAAAACTATTTGGTTTTTGTGCCTTGTTTTATCCTTCCGAGTTTCAGGGTTTAGGAGTAAGGTTGGACAACTAACAGCCTCTTCTATTTGTTGGTTAAATAAAAAAAATGAAAGAAAATGTTTTGCATTAACACATATTTTGTTTCATTTTTATTCTTCTATTCAAACCACTTAAAACCTTTTTTGCTTTATCTAAATTGATAGATTTTTAAATGCAATATTGCTTTTAAATTAAAATAGATTTTTTTTTTTTTTAGAATTTTACCTTTTCTAAATTCACAGCTCAGAACATCAACAGGAATTCAAAACTGTTTCTCTACCACTAAATTTATATTTATATATGTATGGTTTTAAAAAAAGAGGTTATTCCAAACATTGCATTTACCTATGTGTAAGAAATTACACGGTATAATATTAACCTTTCATTCTACTGCTGTCAGTTCTCAGTTTTCTCAATCCAACCTTCTTCTCTTTGTCTCAAAGATTCTTTCAAGTTCAGTTCAGGTTGAAGCTCAGTCTGTTTTTTCTACTCCAAAACACTTTACTTATCTCTATTTTTTCTGTATTTTCTTTATTTCAGAAATTCTCTATTCAGTCAAATCCTGTAGTTGCTTTTACAGTATTGCTTGTAGTTAGGTTCCACTGCAAAGTCATTAAAATGAGAATCTTTTAAAGACCTTTCACAGGCCTTGGAAAAAGTCCTAAACATATATTTTCAGGGAATAGCTTGAAGAATTCTGCATGGAGTGCTTAGATTTTATAAAAAAGGCATGTAAGCTGCTTTCTCCATTCCCCATTATACAAAAGAGTAGATGTAAAGGCATGGGCCTTTCTGTGGAAAAGAGGGGAGAAATTGAGAAGAATTAAAAGACATGTTCTTAGCAAAATCTTACCAGATCTTCAGAAAGGGCTCAAAGTGTGTGGAGTTTTTTAAATATTTTTTTCCTGATCTATATAAATGGAAAGGTGACGTTGTCAGAAATCCAATAAGAAATATGGAGGAAACTTCTTAATCCCCATTCCTAAACATCTCGTATTAATACATGTTTGTACAAAATGGTTTGACATTTTGGCATTTTTCCATTAGCACTAATAGTATTAAGGGTAACAAAAGTGTCAGTTCGAAATTCTGGTTACAATACAGAAGTGAGAATAAGCTCATTCTATATGCATGTGTTCAATGGCAATGTCTGTTTACTGTTTGGTCCAGTGACAATCACAGCATTATAACTGCACTTGCAATTGCAGGCACAACATGGTCAGGATAAATATTGATGAATTAGAGTGAATTAAAGGGGGAAGGCAGCTTGGGTGTCATCCAGCAAGGATACACATGCAAGGATGACTCTGTGGAAAGAGCATCTGGGGAAAAGGATTTGTAATTTGCTTTTCAGTACAAGTTAGGAAAAAGGAACATCACTTCCTCCTTGGATGTATGGGTAGATGGGTGCCTATCACATCAGCAGGCTCTGCCGACAAGATGATAGAAAAAATATAGCCCTAAAGCCTTCAGCAATTCAGCAAGGTGAGATATAGCTTTTCTCTTTCATTGCAGTTTTCCAGAAAAACAGCTTAGGTTAAAATTTCAAGTGAAATACATTGCCCTGTGCTGTGTTATGGCATATTACGTCTGATCAATCACACCAGACTATGTTTCACATCGGGGTGCATGTGTTATCATTCTAGTCACCTCACATTAGAAAACGACATATCATGTTGAAAATTGGAATCAAAAGGAGGACCATTTTTAGAGATTACATTTATGGGAAGTGAGCTGTCAAATCAGACTACTTTTTCTAGATGTGGTCTGATATCAGCATAATGACCCTAAAAAGCTGCAGAATTACTTGCCCATCAGGGGACTATCTTTATCAACTGAGAGCTGGATTTTTTTTTCTACTTTTTTTTTTTTTTTTTAATGTATTATTGTTTTTATTCAGGGATTTAGTGAAAATTTTCTCCATAACTTTCACTACCTTTTTGCATCACACCCCCATCAGAAAATACCATTGCAATTCCTGTTGCATCAGAAGCCTAAGTAATACTTTAAATACTTTTTAACATCTTCTTGCCTTTGCAAGAACAGAAACATTGTGTTCATAAAACATATACCTTCCGCTTCCTGAATTCCTAACCCCAATGGAACAGAATCAAACCGGACCTGGCAAAACTACTGGCAAGTTCCTCTAAAGCTCTTTGGTCAGATAGCAAAGAATTAGGTTTAAATATTTGAGTTTGTAATGGAAATAGAAGTCTCCAATTGCCATCTGTTTTTAAAACTCGTCATTTTCTATTTCAGATTGTCTACATTTCTTTCCTACTCAGAAAGAAGAAACCATGTTTGATAGTCTGTTTGACTTAGGTAAAATGAAACAAGAACAGGGCTGATATGAAGTGTCCATCCATTAGAGAAAGAAATATCCTTCTTATGTAAGGTGCTCACCTCTGTGGATAAATATGATGACTGGACACATCAGTGTATGACATCTTTACCCCCATGCTTACACAGCATTACTTCCCTCTGTTCAATGTCCTGGCCTGCTGAATGCATCTTGAGCAATATTGAGTATTACTGTTCTGTATATCATCAGATTTTTACTGCAAATCTGTTGTTACAGGAAACTGTTAATATTCCAATGGAATTTTATGAAATTACGCAAAAAATTGTATGTCGCAGACTCATTGGTTATGACTGTCTTGCTGAAGAGTAAGATGATACCTTTTTGTTTTGCTCCACCTCCTTCACCAATGTAATCATCTCATATACTTGTACCTATCCCTCCATTGCTTTATAATTAACTTTTTCTGTCATTTTCAGAGGACTAGAAAGAGTTGCCCCTGAGTGTGTGGGTGAGACTTGCCTTGTGGATTGCAAGTAACTTATGAGATCATATAGGGAGACACTGGATTCTGTAAAATCTTCCCCAAAAGTGCTCTAATCTGAAATAATGGGAGAGGAAAGATAAACAGCTGCTGATTTCTGGTGCTGCTGGGTGCTGCTTTCTCCTGCACCTGGAGCTGCATCTCAGACCACAAAGAAGTATTTTCTGCATTGATAAAGGAAGCAACTATTGCAAGTAGCTAGAGAGACAGTGAGTTTAAAAGCTGCAAACTTCATTTTCTCCAAGCAGAATATTCTAATATAATTTAAATCCAATCATTAGACATTGTGCAGTGTTTGAAATTTGCCTATTTCTTGACAGAAAAATAGCCAAAATGCAGATGCTATAGCAATAACTAGAGTCAGACTCAAGAGACAATGAAAATGAATAATTTAGCTAAGGCAGTTGTCACTGCTGGGTTAAAAAGCTCTTGAAAAATCCCATAGTATGTAAAAGTCAGGTAGATTCCTTTTACTATGACTTCCAGAAAATACGATGGTTTTAATTTCCGAGCATGATGCATTGCCCTTTGCAGTGTTATGGCAGGTTGCATCTGATCAGTCACACTGGATTACATTGCACATCAAAGCAAATGTTATCATTCCAGTCACATCAGATTAGAAGATGACATATCATGTTGGCAATTTGAATTCAAGTCTTTTGAAGGGTAATTTTCGAGTGTGGGATTAAAATATTCATCCTAGTCAAAGGTCAATAGGTACACTTCAGATATCAAATGTGCAGTATTTGGCACGTTTTCCTTCCTTTTTATGCTGGGTTGATGAAACCAGATGCAATAGACATGAAGGTGGGAGAAATAAGGCAAAAGGACACACTTTTAAAACATCATTGTCTAAACTAGAGCTGAAAAATATGTGCAGCAAATGGAGAAAGAAAACTGAATGTTCATAGCACAAACTTATGTGTGGAAGATGAGCAATCGCAGAGAAATGAAAATGAAGGGGCTAATATGATTGTTCAGTGATCATTAAGAATTGTGTTGCATAGCCTGTATCATAATACATATGCATATGTGTGTCCACTATGTATGCTTATGTCAGAACTCACCTTTCAGCTTCATGTTTCTAAATACTTGCATTTGAGATAAATATTTGGGATACTGGTAGTTAGAGGCAGGACTTGCAGTCCAGAGACAGGGGAGCCAGAACAGCTTTAATTGTCCTTTGCTCTCTCTCAATCCTGGGCTTCTCTGCCATCTCCAGTGTCCTTTAGATATCCCAAAAGAAAATTATATTTCTGACATAGAAAATTTTATAATCTCTAGCCTGTTGTTTTGTCCAGAATGCCACACAATCCCAAATCTATAACTGCTCATCTTGCCTCCTGAAGGTCCTTCTTCAGCCCTTTGTTTCCCAGAAAAATGTAAGGATTTTACGTTCTCAGTTTAGTAGTTTCTGAAACAATACTGTGAATTAATGCAAGGCTTAGAGTCATTCTAATGTTGTCATCAAACCCTTGGTTCTCCCTGTTGTTATATGGGAAGCCCTGTAGTGAGGCTTCAGTCCACCAGGCAAAGGTCACAAGAATGTTGTTTGAAAGGTCTCTGAAGATCCATCTGTCACTGTGGGTGTCACCATCTTCCCATATAACATGCGCTTTTCTGTGTCATATGAGTCATCTCCGTGTCCATAATGAAAACAATTAAACAGGGAATTTCCTTTCTTTTCCAAACTCTCTTTCTAGGGCTGTGAGGTATCTGGAAACGTAATTGCTGAGAAGGTGAAGATGTAGCACGTGTGTGCAGCAGGAGGCCAGGTGGATTGCATACACTCACCGCTGGTTCATTCACTGATGCTCAGTGAATGCTGCTGTGCACACTGCAATGTGTCTGTCCTGTCTCTTGAATGTACCGCTCCCAGGCATCCAGAAACTTTAAAACTGGTCTGATTGTAGCTGGGTGGAGTCTGTCTAAGTCAAAGGGATTTTACATGAATCTGGGGATCTACCTAAGTTGAAAGGAATGCATAGTTAGGGCTGTATTATGGCT
This sequence comes from Platalea leucorodia, assembly GCF_965183815.1. Taxonomy (NCBI): domain Eukaryota; kingdom Metazoa; phylum Chordata; class Aves; order Pelecaniformes; family Threskiornithidae; genus Platalea; species Platalea leucorodia. Next base: position 48,112,698 of record NC_138828.1, on the reverse strand, counting down.
GAGAGTCTTGAGTTTGACAAGAAGTAAAATCCCACGGAAAGCTGCCTTATGAAGATTATGCTGGCCTCCCCTCCACTTAGTCTGAAGAAAACTATATAGCTTTTTTACTACCTTTTTTTTTCTAAAAATTTCATGTTATATCTACTTATATAATGTAAGAAACTATAATATAAAGTCGGATGCTGCAATTTAACACTGAATCATAGAACTGCTGCTTGGAAGGGACCACCGGAGATCATCAAGCTCAGTCTCCTAATTAAAGCACAACTATCACCAACACTAGATCAGAACAGCCATGAGTTAGTCTTAAAAAACCTTACTGTTAAAACAGTTTTAAAAAATACTAGATTCTGCAACCCCCCCAGGAAGTGCATTGCAGCCCTACACACCATAGCTTCCTAAATTCTAGGTTGCTAAGACCGTTTGCCCTAGACAAAGATCAGTTATGGTTTCCTTTTTTGTTTCCAGGTTCTGGTCAATGCAAGTGCTACGTTAGCATTCACTTCATGAATAAGGACTGCAAGCTAGGAAATGAGTGTTTCTGCTGAAGGGATTCGAATTTACTTTCTCTCTTATTTCCTTGCAATGCCTTCCCTATCCCACTCCTGTTTATTTTAATGTGCTGTATTTGTCAATACATGTGACTGGAAAAGTGTAATTTCTTCTTTTTTTTTTTTTTCCTCTCCAGTTCAGAGAAAGAAGCATAAATATCTTGATCATGGAACATTTTAACTGATTTTTTTATCACTAGTGTGATTCAATTCAGTCCACTGGTAATATATGCTGTGTTTTATTAATTGGTTCTTGGCAACTAGCCTGCTCGTTCCCATTATAATGCCTTTTTTATCTAATAAGCATTTTTATAAAGCTAAGGTTATTTTAATAAGATCTCTTATCACAGGACTTCAAGTTAAAACTAGTCTGTTTCAAAGTGAGATTTTGAATCCTTTTCTGTCCTTTGTTATAGCTCTATAAATCCAGAGTAAAATCTAGTTCAAGAAGATAAGATCGGATGCTGCTGTAAGGATTGGGAGTCCATGTCTAGACACTTATAAATCTTCATGCTAAGCGTGAAGCGATGTTGAGTATGACTACCAGTAATTACAGTTTCTCAGATTCACTGGAATTTAATCTGAAACATTTACCTACTCTTAAATGTGGAGGGGTTGACATGGAGATAGTATCTTGTATTTGCCAAAATATTACAGACACAAAAATCAGACAGGCTTCTGGGTGCACACACTCTTCATCAGTGTGAAAAAGAAGTGTGGTTCGTCTTCCAATTTTTTTTTCCCCACAAGGTCTAACTGTTCCTGCTCCATTTTTTATTGGTTATTTTCAGGGCTTGGAATGTTTGTGGTTCCAAGTGAATTTAAATGCTGTTGTAATTATTTTGATGTTGTTCCAACTAAAAAGTACTGTGGATTACTCTGTATTTTTTCAGGACAGAGAGGCATCTCTGAGAATGGAGATGTAATTTGTTTTAATCACTGGATTTCTCACCATGCAAGTATGCAAACCTTCTTTTATTTCAGGTTCAAATGTTTGGGTTTGCTTTTGGTGATTGGTTTTAGTTTGCCAGTACTTATTCTCTGACCTGTGGCTAAGTCATTCCTAGATAGAGTTTGACAGAAACACTGTCTGGTGCCAAGTGAATATTCATTGGTTCCTACATATTCTTCATGTTTCTCTCTGTGAGTATATTTAGTATTCTAATCCCAAATTTAGTATTCTAATCCCAAATTAAAGATAACAGGTAATCTTCAAGATGATAGTTATGTGATTCATTATTTCATGTTTTCAGTAAGTGACGAAGATATAAAAAGAGGAAAACAAGTGTACTGTCTCATTTATTTATATTGGTATTTATGCACCTTGTATTCATTCAAGATTACCATAATGAGAGCAGCCTAATTTTATAATTTTGAAATTATTTTTGACTTTTATTTTTAAAATATTTTTTAATACTCTTGTAGAGGTGCTATACATCTTTAGCATATAATAAAACAAGGTATGAACAGCTGGATGAACAGTGGTCTTATTGAATGTATGTTCTCCACAAAACACATAACACATCAAGGACTATCTATAGATACTTAAGAAACCACATTTTTTATTTTATTATATAAATATGTTATAGGTCTATAGCTAATTCTCTCGACGTGTGTGTTTTTGTCATTTTTAAGTTTCTAAATTTAGGCAGCATTGTTGGAGGACATATTCTAAGGTGTACTGAGACAAGTGACAAGTCCCTAACTGAGTCAAAAAATGCAGTGAGAAGTGCAGTCAAGCTCTTTTGGGAAGCAGCTAGGTCCCTGGATATTCCCTCAAAGCTTCAAAAACCTATAGCTTTGGGGATACCGAGGATATCACTTTTTTCTGAAACAACAATAAAAAACACTTCACAGCAGACTGTGCGCCAACCCTGATTATCATTCAAAAACTTCCTTTTGACTGTAACAAGTCATGAAAAAAGATGCCAAGATGTGGATACTCTGTATTGTTCCCTTGCTTTCCCAAGCAGTGTATGAGAATGCAGTACAATATGTATAGCAGGATTTTTTTTTTTTTTTTTTTTTTAACTTTCAGTTGCTTATTTCCTAGGTCTTTAGATGCTAAGGCAGATGGAATAAAACAGTCAATGTAAATTGCTGGATTGCCCATACAAATACAAACGCAGAAGCAGCTAGCTGTAGACACCATATATCTGTAGTATTTTATATATTTATACAACAATGATTTTTAAAAATCCTGAAATGAACATCATAAACTGGTAAAGAAGCAGAAAACTTTGCAATCTTGTTGGAAGGTTGCCACAAATGTACTCTGGTGAGTAGTGAGGGTAAGAGTAGTAGTGAATCTCTTTTATGGTGCTGTTATCAGGACATAATGTGCTGGTTTTATGGCATACCACCACAGCCAGTACCCAAACTGCCAATGGAAATATAATTTAGGATCTGATGTGAGATCTTGCAGTGCATCAGTAATTTAATTGGATCTTTCATCATTCCCATCTTTAACTGTCATTAGCTGATAATTGCTTATCTTAAAAGAACTGGGGAATTGTATGTATTTGACGGACCTCAATGTGTAATCAGCATTTAAACAGGACACAACATACTACATGATTGCTATGCTGGGGAGAAAAGATCTCTCTTGATCCCCAGAGTGAAGTGTTTTCCTAATCTTTGTAAATATTCCTGTAAGTTCACTGAGTTTTTTGTAGGGTTTTGTGTTTGTTGTTTTTTTTTAACAGCTAAGGGCATAGGTGCAATGTTCTAATAAACCATGACCCCCACTAAGCTCATCCAAAGATAGGCATATATCACATTAGACGTGCTCCACCAGACATTCCCTTGAATTGTGCAGAAGATGTTACTGTGAAGAGTATAATACGGGAATCTGAATAGAATAGAGGTGAACGTGCACATTTTTACTCTAAACATTTTACGTATCATTTTGCTTTCACAGTAGGTGGTTTGAAGGTTCTCCTAACCACTGCTGTTATGTACTGTGCAGAAGGTCAGAGTAGATGATCATAATGGTCCCTTGTAGCTTTATAATCTATGAATCTATACTCCTGGGGAATTGTAAGTGCTAAGAAATCTGCTTAAAAATACTGGTTACAGAGAAAGCAATCAAAAATGATTGGGAGAAGGCACCCCCCACCATCCCTTGTAATAAGGGTTCTGAGTACATAGGGGAAATTTGTGACGCAAATTATAGATGGATTTTTTTCAATTAAGAAAGAAAGAAAAGAAGCTGGGCAATTTCAAAACAACTCATACACAAAGTTACTGACAAGGGGAACAGTAAGGGAAACCTTGGAAATATTGTAGCAGGCAATTTGATTGTAGAAGACATGCATTTTGAGGAAAGACAATAGAGGAAAAAAATGCCTGATTGATAATGATTTTGCTGTCAGATTCAGAGAGAGCTTGAGAGTTCCTGAAATACTAGCAAAAAAGCAAACAAGCAGTAGAATTATGAATAATCCTGAACCTATCAAATCACAGGCTTAAATTTCAACTTGAATGAAGCAAGGAAATAAATATCAGGAGCAAAATGTCCATTGAATAGCTAGCAGATAATGGAATCATAAGGAATGAGCAGCATGAACTTGTCAGGAAAAAAAGAGATGGGTTTGTTGTGGATGATAGAATTTTAATTTTAGTACAAAAAAGGAAAATAGATAAAATCTATTTTTGCATGAATCCTGTCTCAGGCGCTAAAAAAAAGTCATTTCATATTAGCTGTCAAAATCCCTCTCTCAAAATTAATTAAAAGTCGTTTGGATAGGGACACTGTCATATGGACTGAAAAGAGACTGAAGGGCCATTAACAAGAGATAATGATACACAGCAATGTATCAAGTTGTGGGGGAGCTGTCTAGTAGCACTGAAGGGACTAGTGTTAGTTCCAGGTTTTTCTGACATCCTCATAAATGATTTGAAAGTGGGAGTAAACAGCAAGTTAATGAAATTCACATATTATACTAAATTGGGAGGTGTTGCAAACACCAGTGATGGCAGAAAAATAATAGGAAGGGACCAAGCAATATTAGAAACATGGACATAACAGCAAAATGAGATTCAATTTGGAACAAGGCTATCTAATAACATATAAAGAAAAATAATCCAAAACATAGCTACGGAGTGGGAGAGAGAAACTTGGAAAGCAGTAATGCTTAAAGAACCATGGAGGTGGTAATGGATAGAAAATTAGGCATGAATCTATAGAGTGATAAGGCATTAAGGAAGGCCAATGAGCTTTTGGGTTTCCTACAAAGAGGTGTCAAAGAGTGAGGAAATAATAATCATTCACAGTGTAACACTCATGCAACTAAGCCTGGAATATTGTATTCAGTTCTGGGCACTGCTATACTAGAAAACTAAATGAGCAAATGAGATGCATTTCATAGCGGGGCAGCAAAAATGAACAAAAGATGAGGGAGAACATTTTAGAAAGAGAAAATGTAAAAGCCAAATGCCACTCTATATACCTTGGCCAAATGACAACAGAAAAGGGACGCGAGAACATTGTGTCTGTATGAAGGTTGTAAACTCCAAAGGCAAAAAAGGATTTAGCAAGGAACAAAATGGTAACAATAAATTTAATAGGGTCAAATTAGGAAATAAAATAAAAGAAAAAACTAGAAAACTAGATACCAGGAAACAGTTCTTGGATTTAGTGGAGTTTCTATTTGGTTTTGGTTAGAAGAATTATTCTATAAATATGAATAGAAATGAACTCTATGAAAATGGACATTCAGAAAACAAAATTGTGTTACAATTTCATTAATTGTGCAGTTTGGAATTTCCTAGTAAAACATGTTTGGTTCTTTTTATTCTCTTGATTGCTGACTAAAACTCAATTCCAATATAATCCGGAGGTAAAGTGGTACAGGTTGCATTGTCTGGAACATTTTATAAAGGGCTAAATAAATCAACTCTCCATGTTTTAACAATCCATGCAAGTATTAGCTAAAACCAATAACTGGACAGATATATGAAGGACAAAAATAACAGAACAGATGAATAGAGCACTCAATAACCAGAAATATAGGTAGAGGAAAGCCACACTGGCTAGAGGGGTAGTGAAGGAGATAAGCTGTATTCACTCCTCTACTGTAGTAGGGAGAACAAGAGAAGAAGCACAAAACACTCTTGTGAGAAGAGAATTTTAGTCCCATCTGAGAATGTGGGATTTCCAACTAACAGCTCTTCCATAACCTGATGTACGAAATTTGTTACAGAAAACTGTACACTTTATTTGCTTTTCTCTTTCTAGAAAGGCATCAAATAAATATAAAATTTAGTAAAGAAAGAACTCTTTTTTACAGTTTTTGAAACTATCCTGGAAGTTTCTACACTGGAAATATCTATTGCTATCAAATCCTAACATGGTGGTCTAAGAAAAGAAATTTGAAAAAAATTCATTAAAAAATGAAGGCTTTCATTAAAATAAAAATCTCTAAGGAGATAGATTAAGGACACCTTATCCGGGGAAATTAAATTAAATCCTCAAGATTTTTCTAGGTCTACATGTTTCTGTACTGAGTTACAGAAGATTATGAAGACACAGCAGGGAAATAAGGGTGACAAAAAATCCCAGCTCCATGTAAGACAGAAACAGAGCAGGAATGAAATAAGTCTATGCTGAGGCAAATAGGTAACATACTGATGTTAAATAGGGCATTGCTACCTACATTTCACTGTGTGATATGACATCCTTTACAAGACTCTGCTTAGGAGCACTTTTCACTGATGTCTGAGACATGCCCTAGCTCTTTCTGGTATTAATATTATTTTGTTTTGTTAGGAAATATTGTAAGCAGTTTTGAACAATTCGATCTGCTTGTGTGTTTTGAGCATCTCCTTCAATTCTCATTTCCTGGAGACACTCATTCCCTGTGTTCTCCATACTAATCAGCTCTGCACTTATTTTTTTGTTTATATATATTGGTTTGGGGTCAATCAAAGTGAAATAATCTGATTTATAATTTTTGGCTTCCTAAACTAAATTTGATGGCATTTAAAACATGACAAATATGTGTACATGGATCATACACGAAACCCAAAGAAACCTGGGATACCGACAGAAATAATTTCTGGCCTGAATATGTGGTGACATTTATGCAATTTCATATGATTGACACACATTAATTTAAATGTAGAAATCAGTCTAGCTTTTCTTTTTAGTGTGCTAACATGTCTTTGTAACATCTCTCTCCAGGAAATATGGTATAGTCAATGGTATAGTATTTTTCATACGTGAGAAATGTTGCTATTTTGATACAACCACTGTGACATTTAACCTTGTGTGGAAGGTTACAATGACACTAGAAGATAGTGAAAAATGGCTGAGGAGCAGGACGATGACACTGTGGCATGATATGATTTATTTTTTCCATAATTTGCTTTTCAGCTCTTCCTCTTCTTCTATTTCTCATGAGACTATCATGTTCACCTGAAGCAGATTAGTTAAGATACAGTTTCACCTATTCAAAAAGGCAGGGCTAATTATAAGGGCTGTACGACCAGTTTAAATGTTGTGAAAAATGTCTTAGATTGTTTAAAGCTCAAATATGTTGTTAGAGAAAAACTTTTTTGAAGCAATGACAGAAGGTATGCAGGCATTTGTAGGCACACATGCAATGAAAGCTTGAAGGCGGCATCTCCACTGCAGGTGAGCACGACTGTTCGAAATGGAAGTTTTTTTTCATTTTGTTCATTGGTGACAAGACCAACACAACACAGCTGGGACCACTGTAAACTGCACAAGCCTGACAATGGTCAGTTGTAAAGTTGTGTCCATGATTGCCCCAGAGAGCAATAACTCTTTTCTTCCTTTTCTCTCCAGTAGGGTTTACACAGGAACCCCAACCTCGAGGATACAGAATCTCTGTAGCCTGCACAGCACCTCAGCCACACAAACATCCTCTCTCTCTGCCCCTCTTTTTCTAAAGGGTGTATATCGTATTCTTGTAGAAAGGAATAGCATATGGACAATGAACTACTCAGAGTATTTACTACTTACTGCTCTCTCTCCTCCAGATCTCTATGAAGACTCAGCAACCAGCTGTAGCCTCTGGGTTTGAATTTACAGATGCCATTTCTTAAATCAATAAAACTACTACATAGAGGCTGGATTTTCAGAAATCTAATACCTTGCAGAGATATAAGAAAATGTAATGGGAACTACTTCAGGACTGAACAAACGTAAATCAAAGGTAATAGCTGCGTAATGAAGTGCGTAGACATTCGACAAAAAATGTCACTGCTGGTCTACAGGCTAGTCTAGCCAGTAGCTTGCAGCCTTACAGAAAAATGCAGAGCTATTTAAATTGTAGGATCATTAAGCTTTATTAAATCTTAATTTTTATAAGCTATTCATAAGACAAAAGCAAATAAGAATCATACAAAGCAAAGACATTGAAAACGCAAGCTGATCAACCAATATTTAGCCACCAAAAGTCCAACATATAACGATGCCATAAATCTAACTTTGCTCTTATTCACTTTCTGTCCCATGATTTAAGAGGAGCATTAATCCCTTTTTTTTTTTGTTTTTTCTTCTTTTTTTAATTTTTAATTATTCATGTTGTCAAAAAAACAGTGCAAAAGACTAAAAGCTGTTTAGTTCTTCTAACTTTGAATCATTATGACTGTAGAGAACAGAGACTTCTATCAGGATTATGTCCTCATGCTGCTGTACAATAATGCAGATTTACTCCTTTATGGAAAAGCTTGTATTATAATAGGTAGATTTGCAAAGGCACAAATTGATTTCCCACTTTATTTCTAGATGTATTTGGAATGCTCTTCCTGAAAACACTCTTGTAATTATAGAAATGTAAAAAGTGTAGTAGCTTGCATGACATTGTGATGGAGAACACAGGTTGCAGGCAAGAAGAGCCTGGAGAACTCTGAGTCTATATGCACAATGGCATGTAGAAGGATGCCTCTTCAATTACTGAACCTTCATGGCAGGCTTTGGCACGAATCCATTGACAAATGTAGTATCCTTTCTTATAACTAACTGGCAGGCAATCCAGAAGGCAGAAAGGTGTAAAAGGTATCTTTTTAACTGATTTATTTGCAATTAAACACTAAAACCAGAAAATCAGAGAGTCCCACTGCTTACTGACTCACCATTAATTCTTTTGTGTCTTCTATGGCTTATAAAGAAGGATTTTAAGGAAGAGACATTAATGAGTTGATCATAAACATTTGAGGGAGTGTACCTCAGGAGTTTTGTGGTCCAAGCTAAAATCTGAAAAGTGGATCATTGTGATAAGCTGGTAGAATGACAGAAGCATAACACAACGCAGGAGAACAGGGGAAAAAACAGTAGAGAAAGATGGAGTTAAGAAGGGTAAAAATACTACACTGAAGGATATTACCAATTCATTGCATATAAGTCACAGATTAGGTTGCTTGAGTTCTCATTGTTTCTTACAATCAGAATCTTATTACAGACAAGAGAACCACACCATATATGCAAAACCAATAATTTACTGTTACTCTAGTTAAAGTCTTACCAGTCTAACCGAAGAATTATTGTTAGTTCAAATTATGCACAGTTAAAATGATGTATACACAAACTTTCTAGTATCTACCCCTTGCTCTGGTGGTATGTTCAGCCTTCCAGTGCCCTCCTGGGTCCTAAAGTCAACACCTTCTATATGAGGAGGGAGGTTTACAGCAAGTTTTCAGTATCCCAAGTCCTTCACTGAGACGAGTAAGGTGTTAATGTTTACCATTTCTTTGTCCTGACTCTAGGATCTTCTTGGCACAATTTTGATAAGTTTTCTAGCATGCTTTACACTTTGTCCTTACCTCCTCTTCCTGCAAATCCACATTATGTCTGAATTTAGTATATAAGATGTGTGTTGCATATGTTGGACACTTGTTCTTTGTTTTCCTAGTTACCCCTGACACTGGTTTTGCCAAGCGCCCAAGACTGTGGTCATTCTATGACCAGTAACTGACCACAGCTGAGTTGTTTATAGCCCTGTGGCCTCTACTATCATCCTGTGCCTGCACTTTCAAGGCTTCTTTTATCTTCCTATGCATGCAGTCCTTTACACTGCATTTTATACTAGGGCCATAGATAGTTCATTCTAGCCAGTAACATGTTATTACTGTATTATCTATAGTATACATAACGATAGATGCACTATTTTACCAAACTAAGCAAAAGCTAAACCAGAGTAGACAATAGGTTATTAGATAACTGGTATTACAAGCTAAAACAGCCTCCACGGAGGTCCAGGCAGGCTTGAAGTCTGTGATGTTAACTTGGCACAAAGCCTGTGGCCTGTTCCAAATGATGGTAATGCCATACTTACCAAGTCACAAGGCTGCAGTGGGAAAACAAACAAGCAAGCAGAGACTAAAATATGAGGCAGTAATATGTCAGGTAAAGACAAAAATGATCTTGGCAGCTATGACTAGAGCTGAAGAACTGGTGAAGAGATGATACCAATTATCGAGTAAGGACTGACAAGAGTCCAGATCATATTTTTAGCTTTTTTATTAAAAGAAAAAAAATTCTAGTCCTGACATTAGGTGAAATAAACTGAATATTTTCTGAGTATTCATATAATAGCCCTAGCAATCAAAATGCTTTTCAAAGAACTTCTGTACAATTTTGTAAGAAAACACTAAGTGGGAGGGGAAAACTCAAGTATGTACATGGAACAGCATCAATCATTTTACCTGTCTTTGGTTTTATTTGTCATTTACCTATATTAAGTACATAAAATAATAATCTTAAAAAAGCAGTTCTTTCACAGAACAGATTATAATTTCTAATACTCAAATCCTAGAAAAGTGACATTTCCATGGTAATAAGTTGATGTTACTAATACAACAGCTTGAAGTGGTTCTTCTGGATATTTCAGCAGTGCATTCCTATTTGCAGAGTACAAAAGGATTAAATTCTTGCAAAACCAAGTCAGCAACAACATTCTTATTGTGTTCAGGAGATTTAAAGCTTTTGGCTTGCAGGACAAACTTGGGTTATCTGGAAGAAGCAAAATTGCAAATACTGCATAAGATTTCATTCTAATTTTATATCTTAAAAAAATTGAACATCATCAACACTTGCTAGAATTAAAGCAGCTAAAATATAACCTGTTTTGACCAAAGCATTCCAACACAACACAAGAAAACCTGATAGTACTGGGTTGTCCCTGACAAGTAAATAATTTTCGCTTGATTGGAAGAGAAAAATATTACTAATAACTAAGTGGCAGTGGAGAAATTTTAGAAAGACATTCTAAGAGGAGATGGAATATTTTTGTTTAATTAGTTTTTGTCATAATCAGGTTATTTCAAGTTCCCTGATGTATGCAGAAGAAAGTGACACTATATGTAGTATTACCTAATTGGGTGAATGTATGCCTTTCCAATACACACTGAAGTTAAATGACTCGCACTCTAAAGATACTGATCAAATCATTAAAATGAAGAACTATTCATTTGGAACAATGCATTCTACCTCAAACCCTCCCTCACTGCCGTGATATGAACCTGCATGATCACCTTAATTCTTGCAATTCAATTTCCCCCTCAGAAGAGTAGGAAAATATCTATTTACCTTGCAGCACAATGGAGACTCAAATAATTGGGAAAAAATGCATGTGGGTCCCGAAAGAACTGTAGGTAAAGGGTGGTGTGTCAGTATTCAGTGTGTGTGTGTGTCCCCCTTTTTTTTTATAATGAGAGAAGGAAGATGCCTGATACTGCTGAAGACCAAATCTCTGCAAAGGGGGTATCATTTACATTCTCATAATGGGTATAGCATCTATAAAAGCAAAACTCTGATTTACCTTCGTATTCCTGCTGAGACAAAATTCAGTGGCATAGTCTAAAGCAAACATAGAGCTAGGACTTCATGCAAAATATTTGCCAATCTTAGATGAAAGGTACTAAATAAATATTATTGCTATTATTACCGTCTGTGGAGAGCAGCACTACAGGCCTTTTTGGAAGGCTGACTTCATGGAAAATCTTTGTCATTTCCATAAAAAATATTATGTTAGAAATTGGTATAGCCTTTATAACTTTATGGGGCTATAAAATGTGATGGCTCCAATATTAAACTGCAGTGAAAAGTAATGTAAACAATATAAAAAGTATACAGGAAAAAAATCTATTTATTAATGATACAAAAAGTATTCAGGGAAGAAATCCATATTAAAGGTTGGAGGGTCCAACAAGAGACTAAGCACTTTACAAATGCTGCTTTTAAATCTTTCCAGAGTTGAAAGTAACTTACAAATGTTTCATTGTGATGGATTTTCACTTATTTTAGTTTAAGCATAACTGATTGTGTGTCATAACTGCACTAAATATGCACACCATCACGATAAAAGCTCTTAAGTGTGTATTGAGGACTTCAAGAAGGAGAATCAGCAGGTTACAGAGATGAGATAGGAAAGAAATTAGCAAGTGGTTGGACAGGAGTTTCCAGCTTCTTCCTCTTGTCAAGGCTCATCCCACCCACCTGTACCATTGCTTGCTCTTGCTAATCACTCACAAAACACTCATGTCTGTTAAATTTAGTGGAGTTACGCTCATAAGAGATTTCACAGAACTAGGGATCAGGGCTGAGAACAAAAAACTAAATAAGCTTTCAGGTTTACCAGTATCTTCTCATCTTTAAAGACAGACACTCTGTAAGAGTTTAATGGATTGATCCTACCCCAGCATATTTTATAGACATCTGTCAATTATATCAGTCACTATCACTAGACTCATTTCTTTACAGAACATGAATTAGAAAGAAAAATCTGTGCATCCAAAACCCAATCTGTATCCTCTGTTTCTCTGTAATAATTCAAAAAAATAGCAGCTTTTTGATCAGCCACAAGAGCAGTTTATAATGCTATGCTCAATTTCCTATTACTAATAATTCATCCCCACCTTACACCACTGAGGTACATTATGGTCTTGTTTCCTTAAGACAAATGAAAAATAGGATTAGAAGCATTTCAAGTGATTTTGTCATGAATCACAAACAAACAGCACAAATTCTTTTTCAAAGTAGTTTTCCTAAATCTTGTTTCATTTTTGTTTGTACATCTTTAAAATCAAAATATGTTTTGAATTACAAAACCTGCTATCATAGGATAAGGTCTAATTTGGTCCACAAATTAGCTGAAAAAGTCTAAAACACATCTTATTGATAAGTGACAAAATAGCTGTCAAAGTAGCCCCTCTTACTCACAATGCAGCAAGCCTCCCAGAAATATTGCAAAATAGTTGAGTAACAAAGTTACTGTAAGACTGGAGTTCACAACAATACTTCCTTATAACAATATCTTTATAAAACTTATCAGATGGTTCTTTTTAATTATAGACTGATCTGATTGCTGAATTACTGGAAAAGCAGAGAAATTATCAGATCATCATGCAAGTAGGAAGGCTTGAACAGAAGAAATCATTTGTCCTGATGTATAGGATAGCATTGCTGATATCTTAACCAGCAAGTGAACTTGTTGCTAGCAATTCAAACATTAATGGAAACAGTCCCATGGAACAAATTTCTTTACCTTCAAATGCTGAATACCTGTTAACAATCTCATTTTATCTACTGCAAATACAGAAACGTCTTTATGCAATTTACCTGATCTTTATTGTAAACAAGAAAGCAGAGCCAATAAAATACAGTGAGTTTTTTACAGACACTAGTAAACTTTCTCTGGACCAGAGTTTGCTGTGAACTTTGGTTTCAAAAACTGTATGTTAAAACCTGTCTTCATACCAATAATGCTGGTTTTAAATCACATGATTCTGAGATTTGTAAAATTTAAGTATTCCTATTCCTAAAGGTTGCATTTACACAAAAGAGAAGGGAAATTACTTATTATACATATGTTTTAATTTATATGACATTTATTAAGATTGCTGTTTTTAATTTTCGAAACATGAGTCCAACAAAATAAGTATATTGCTCACTGTCAAATGTGCTATTTATTTATTTTTATTTTATTCGAGGTACCATACTATTATCTAGGTTTGGTGGCCAATTTTACATTGTTCCAAAGACTGATACAATCATACTTGCAATTCAGACATTCTTTTAATGTTTTGGTCTTGATTAGGGAACAAAAGTATTGAGGTATGAAAACGTGACATTAATCTTCAGATGCGGGTTTACATTTCAAAAGATAAATACAAGTAGAACAAACAAAGGTAACTTAGTAGACAAATTTTCATATTGAATATTTTAAAATGTCCAATGTGGTCAGTTGCTGTGATATGATGGATCATAAACAAGTAAACAAATCTAGACTTGCTTCAGAAACAATTTTTCCACTGACCCTATGATATTTAATAATGTGGAACATATTGCTATAACTGGTAAGTAAATTAGACAAGAGTGTTTGGAATTTTATAGGGGTTTAGGCTGGTGTTAATTGCTAGTCTGAACAGAAACTGAACACTATTGCCAGTTTAAGTGTAGATTGTCATGCATGTTTAACATATCTCTTGGGGATGGGAGGGTAGAGTAGCTCTGCAGCTTTGACTCTCATGATCTTTTGGGGAGCTATTTTACTTATTTCTCCTACAAGAAGGAGAAAGGACAAAGGAGAAATGCCCTGTGGGATTTTCCTTGGTGCAGAATCAAGGTCTATTGCAGAGGTTACAAACTTACTGTTCATCCATCTTTACAGAAGAGCAGGGTGGAGGATAACGAACAAGGAAATACTGAGAAGGGAAGGACTTTTTCATCAGGCTTGTTCTGTCTGAACTTCTCTTGACCTGCCCACAGCTTCATTTTACTTGGCTTAGCAGTGACAGCAATTTCTCTAATTGACCAGGTGTCTAAGGTTAATTTCTTTTACTTTTGTTTAGTGGTGTGTGGTACAGTCACAGTTTTATACAGATAGCAGTAACAAAAGGTTGTTGTAGGCAGAATGAGATATTTACCACTCTTAACGCAATGATGTAGTGTAGAGATGTATGATGCTGGTCGCCTTGAGAAGACCCAGGGTGTAGCGGGAACGATTAAAGGCATGGGGTAATAAGAGATGGAGCACAGGCTTGACACTGGAAACCACTAGACTCACTAGCTGTCGGTGAAAAAAAAATACAGAGCTGGAGCTGGACATAACTAGTTCTAGTGGTAAGAAAGAGAACAAAGAAATAGCATCTAACATACGTAAAGGGCACCACATATAGTAAAGTCAGACGTAACCTGGAACTGTGGACCACTGAAGAAAGAGTAATGTGTTTACATGCTAGCAAACATATATAAATGACCTGAAGTGGAAAGGGAAAAAAAATAAGAGAAGAAATAATTAAAAAGAATATCATATTCCTCCTGGCAAAGGACTCCAGATGCTGACTTGTCATAACCCCACCCCACCATCAACATCAGCATGAAACCACCGACCTTCATACCCAGAGGAGCAGTGGAAGGGTGAGCATAACACCAGGAAAAGGGATAGAAACTAAGTGTATGTGTTACAATTTTAATTGTATTATTGATACTATTGCAACCTTTTCTGTATGTAAGTAGTCTAACTGCATTATTATTCTTTGTTTTTGTGTAATAATTAGACCTAGACTAGTGATGATTCCTGAAGTAGACTGTTAAGACTTCCAATAAATTCTTGGCTACATTTTTATATATAAGGTGGACTTCCCTCACCCATAAACAAGATGCTGAGTTTAACAGAGGATCCAAGAACTCAACATAAGGGAAGAATATAGAAACTTTGAAACGTGTGGCAAACACACAGTTCTTTAGATGACATAAATATTTCTCAAAAATGGCAAAATGCAGGGAATATTATCAGAAGCATATTGTCCTACAGGTACCCAGGCAGCTGAATTGCGGGGGAAGAGGGAGTTTTGTCAGTGGATTACAATGAATCTGTAGTTCAAGGAGCTGTATCATCAGCTATAAACAGCTAAGAGAAGACAACAGTGTGATATGTAAGCACAAATCCAGCTAACCAAAATCTTTAGCATCTCCTTCTCAGCAAAACACAGATCAGGAGATTAGCAACAATCAGATAAGATTCTGCTTGAGGCTAGTAACACTGCATCTACTGTTTGCAGATAGCTCCTTGTGACACTGAAGAAAGTGTCAACAAATTATGTATGTAATACAGGGGCTAATGAGTCCTCCCAGGGCTTTCCAAACAATGTTGGCTAAGTCAAGGAGAGAAATTAGAACGGAAATGATGGCAAAAGCAAACTGTACAAGTAACATATTTACATATCATCATTGTTAGAAAAGCTATGGGTTACATCAGCGCTGTAAGCAAAGTGTCTTTGCTCTGACAGTTTCACAAAGCACCGTTGTAAATCTCTGTATTATTAAAGAACAATTAATGAAACTAGGAGCTATTAAAGAAGAGCAAATGGACTCAAATGCACGGGGATGGCTATATCACTGAGCCACCATGAGAAAAATCTGCGTTTATATCCATATTTACACAACTTAATAAAACCTGCCTCAGTGAAGGACGTGTTGAACAAACATTAATTTAGTTATTGGAATCTAAACAATGTCTCAAATTATGTGGTATGGAGATGTCCTGGCTAAAGAATATACACCAACCCCAGAAATTTTTAATCTGCTTGAAGAGTACTCTTTCAACAAATTTCTGTTTGGTATATCTTTGGCTATGGTCCAAAGTGTGAGTTTCTTCTGTATTATAACAGTGTTTCCTGGGGTCCTTTGCTACATGGTTAATATCTGTTTTTCTGGCAAAAATAAAAATGAGTATGATGAGGTAATGTGTGCATTTTAGGATTCTTTCTATAAACTCACTCAGATGAGAAATACAAATTTGGAATGTAATCAAAACAACTTGGGGAACATATATTTAGCAAACAGAAAATTCAGACAAACAGGAAGCCATTACTCACATTATCCAGGCTGCTTCTGCTGTAAAAAAATTCCCCAGTACACTGCCTCACTAAAGTTAGCTCAGCTAAGAAAGCTGTTAAGTGGATGTCTTTTTGGCAGCTTTCCGCTCTAATTAGCCTCTCTCTGTAACACATATTGGTCCTTGCTGCTCACTGCGAAGGTCCAAACCACTCACCATTTTCTGTTCCTAAAAAAGACAGACTGAGACTCAATGTACGGAGTGGGCTGTATGGGTGTTCTTTACATCCAAGGGTCTCCAGCTTTAATACATGAATCTGGATATGTCAAAGCAAAACACAGCTAATCTAAACAAAACACTCTCAGCTTTGACAGTTTCAGTGGAAGATTACTGAAAAATTAGGGCAGCAGGCTCAAATACTAAGAAGATGCTTATATATATGCAAGAAGAAGGGCTCACACAAGGCCTGCCAGAAAGTCCTATCAAAACACCTCACAGAAAAGAAACAGTAGTACCCTTAAGTGAAAAGGGACCTTGAACAATAATTTGGATTGTAAATGAGTGTGTTAGACATTTAAGACAGAAGCAGATCACAGGTCCAAAGTGGCACTATTAGACACAGGCTCTGAATGCTGAATGAGCAGAGACATCTGTCTGCAACCCTGATTTAGGGGCAAGATTTCCTTAGTGCAAATTGTTTTCTAACTGGCAGCTCTAGTTCCTTATGCACCATTCAGGCTTTTTTTCAATCAGTTTTCTTTGTCGTCCTGAGAGACATGGTGTAGTGCATATGAGTGCTCTGACCCATCATCTTCATCAGAGAGAGTTAAGTTGCAGGGAAGGGAAAAGATAACTGCATGAAGTAAATTTTAGGGAAAAGGAAATACTGCACGGTTTCCTACTACCTTTCTGCTAGCCCATCATAAACAAGGAATATACGATACACTTGAACAAAGACTAGCAGAGATGCTGTTTGAAAATGTGGTCTCAAATCTTGCCAGTAAAATAGCCTTTTATCAGGACTGTTCTTTAAGCATCTTGCCTGCCAGCCCCAACCAATCTCTTAGAGAATAGATACAACTTTGCACCTGAAATCCAGCTCGCTATTAACTGTATTAAACATTGTCATACCAAAATTAGTTTGTTCTGTTGCACACAGATCATTCAATAGTTGCCTTGACAGACAGTGTTATAACTACTGGTGCATCTTTTCCTTAAAACTAGATGAAAAATACTGAAAGCAAAAATGCAAGATAGTTTTGTCAAACAAAACAACCCAAAACCAAAACAAGAAACAAAACCAAATCAGAATCTAAGTGTAAGAGCTCTTAAATTAATGTTTTTACTAGACAAAGTACATCTTTTTGTCTTTGACCTTCTTTGCAGTGTAATAAAGTTACAGACCAACCAAACAGTGCATGATTTAACTATTTTTCTGTTAGTCCTCTTTTATATGTTCACCATTTCCTTCCCAACACCCAGGAATCTTATTAATTGTTTTTAATAGAAAAGCTACTATTATTTATCTATTGTAATGTTTGTTTGGGTTTTTGCATTCTGCATGGCATCTGGTCGGTAATTTCATTAGCACAAAATGCCATCTTTAAAAATGACAGCATTATTTAATGAGAAGAGATTAGATCATTTTAAAGGGTTGCCTCAAACACTTGGTGATTTCTTACTGTGGAGGGTTGCCATGCAATAGTACTATAAACAAAAAGAGTGACTTTTTGAAATTTTTATCTGCTAATGAGACCAGGATTAAGAAGGTTGATACATTTCACCTACAATTTATTTTTCAAGAAACTTCGAGTTAATACCAGTCAAGAATAAACAACAACAGCTTGCTCTGCAAACTATCTGAATGTAATTGAGAATATGCAAATTTTTTTCTGTGTCTGATTAAAACAAACCCAGCATTGAATGTAAAACTGGGTTTCAGTTATTGCAAAGTGTTGTTTGTGTAAGTATTGCTACTGTATGGGTTATGAAAAGGAATTGAAATTGTTGCTGTATTATGGGAATGTCAACATGAAGAAATAGTAAATAATAACAATTATTACTAAGTGTCATGTAATACATACAGATAGAAGATTCTAAAAGACTGCTATTTATCAAACTTTTGTCTTTTTTTTTGTTTGCTTTTGACAAGCTCTTTACAGTATAAAAGCTGAGAAAGCAAGTAGACACAATTTTTGTGGCACTTGGGTCCCCCCCTATCTTTTGGTAAGCCTAAGTGAGGAAAGGTGTATGACATTACAATAATTTTATGTATTGTCTCCTTCTAAGCTAGCTTCAACTCCAGATATCACACTATAGATGAAATAACACTCTTCTGCGTTTATTAATTTTATTTTCCATCTATAGTTTAGCTTATTTAGCATCAACATATTGGTGTATTTTACAGGAAGTACACTTATCCATTTCCTATTTTCCTTGATACATGTCCTCCTAATTTTTTTTTCATTTTCTTTTTTTTTTTTTTTTTTTTTTTCATCTAAAACATTGTTTTCCTTTTCTGGAACATTATATATTTCTACTTAGCACTAGTGACAAGTGTATACACTGAATTCTGGCAAAGAAAATGTCCCTAAATGTGATGTACAGAATACTCAAGCCCATGCCACAGATATTGAGGTAAGGACATCAGTGAAAAGAAATGCAGTGGAAAGAAGACAGATCCAGAATAAAAAAAAGGTCACTTGGCACAGAGGAATTGGGTGGCTGTTCCAGGAACAGAGGATAATTGAGAAGGAAATTATGAAGCAAAGAAGAAAAAGAGGAGGAGAAGGGAACTCTTTGCATACATGGAGATCCTTCTGCCCCAATACAACTCAGAGTTTGCAAATCTCAAACCTTATATGCTGTTGTTACTCTGAAGACATCTAGATATCCTGTACAGCATTATGCTACTCTGCTAAAGTTGGGCTTCTTTCCACTGAGTATTGGAGAAAAAGCATACTCAGAGAAACTTATTTGAAATGCAGACATTAAGAGAGCATTCAGCCTAATTTCTTAAGTGATTTAAGAACTTAACACATAAACACATAAAATAAATTCATCTATGTAGACCCTCTGCTTTAGCAGTAAACCAAAATATATTTGTTTGAATGACTTGTGCCAAAAAGTGCATATGAGGTAATCAGGATACACATGAAAAAGGAGTTCATGCTGTGGTTTTCAGTGCAGTAATCACTAAAGCTGGGATGCTGGTGCGCTCTATAAAAACTAACCACCCTCCCAAATAAAAAAAAACAACCTCGTAGCCAACTCCATCAACACATAGCAGCAGCTATGATTTGAGAGTCTTTAGGATATATTTAAAACATGCAAGGCGATACTGACTGCCCTGAAAAGGTATAACAGAAACTTCAAATAGTTCCATTTTATGTCAATGGCCTCTGAATGACTTAATCTTGATTTATTTTGCCAGAACACTAGTCCTTTAGATACTGAAAGTGTCTAAGCGGACATAAACAGTTACTCTTCTAGATCATCTTATAGACCCAGAGCTAAATGTTAGACATCCAATAAAAAAAACCCAAAACAACTCTACTCATATTGGACATGAAAAGTCTTAGCAAAGACTGTACATAATGCCTTGAAGCTGCTGCAAGCAAACATTAAATTTTTACACAGGAAAATTTCTAGAAGAATTTCAGAAAGGGAGGGAGATGGGTGGCTCTAGAAGCTATAATCATATAAGCTTATTTCATCAAGATAAGGAACATTAATAATTGAAAATCCAAATAATAGCTCTAAAATGTAAAGAATCATCTGATAAACGTAGAAAAGTTCTATTAAAACCATGACATACTATATTTAATCTATCTAAGATTTCAGAAAACTTTTATTTCAATCTCAGCTCCTTAATTGTGTCATACTTCCAGAGGGAAATGGTGCGCACACCTT
The DNA here is from genome assembly GCF_965183815.1 of Platalea leucorodia. Lineage (NCBI taxonomy): Eukaryota > Metazoa > Chordata > Aves > Pelecaniformes > Threskiornithidae > Platalea > Platalea leucorodia. The sequence goes on along the minus strand of NC_138828.1, from coordinate 48,092,429 downwards.
ATTTTCAGAAAGAGCCCAATATAAATATTAAAAAGTGAGAATATGTTAGTGATTGATACTGTCTGAAGCAATGAATTCATAGAGAAGCTTTGGCACAGTTCTACTTTATTCACTCTTGAATTACTTAATAATCTTTTTGTCTCCTACACTGAAGATGTGCAGACATCTAGGTGCAACATATGTGACTGTGGTGCAATTTAAATTTCACTCCCATAGTCAGTTTTGTCCCAAGAGTTTTCATGGCCATAAGCCACTATCTCCAATGGAAATAATAGCTTATGGGATTGCAGACTCTTTCACCACTATACATCATGATTCTAAGACCTTCAAAATTAATCCCATAGTGTTCTTAATATATGTGCACACTCATGCATAGTTGGAAATGAAGAAATATCTCTAATTTCAGAGACTACATCTTGCTGTATTTTGCATAATGACTGTGAACATAGTACATCAGATAAATGAAAGGAAATAGCTTTTAGTGCAGTGTTCTGTCATGGGAAAATAATAAATCAACAACCTATGAACTCTAGACCCATTTGAAGCATACTTAGAGCCCTCATTAACCTATAGAGGCCAATTTGAATAGAAGCCATTTAATGAAGACACAGAGGGGATTTTAATAATTTATTATGATGGAAGAAAAGGAAACAAGCTAGAAATGGTAAAGATTACCCAAATGATAATGAGATCCAAAAGTGGCAACATAATCACCTGAATCATGCAACAAAGGCTATTGCCAAGGCACAGACACTAAACTGCTGCATAACTTTATACAATACAATTTAAGGGGCTTTGGGGATGTAGCCCAACAGTAGGAATTAATGATTTCCTACTCTCTGGCAGGAATCACTTTCTGTTTGCTTTTTAAAACTTTTAATTTACTGGAAAGCCTCCTCAGTAGAGAGCACGGGATTGAAATATGGCTGTTCTGTGGTAGAACCAGCTACTTTAAGCTAGGTGCCACACATTGTATTTAAATTGACTGAAATACCTGCAAGACAAAATTATTTTTGCTCTCTCTACTCCAGGATTACACAAGAAAGTGGAGTGCTTCTCCTTAGTGTATTTTGGTGTGCAAAAATATCAATACATATAGTGAATGAGGAGTGAAGGAGCTCTTGTAAAGCTCCATATAGTGTACATTATCCTGTTACATTAAAATGCGATTTAAATGTCTTTGCAAACAACAGGAGTCTTTCCACCCCAGAGACACCCCAGACCTCTGTTCATGCTCATGCAGAATATATTCTGGCAGGCACGGAAGGTGGAGTGGCTAGCTGAGGCCAACACTACACTGAGTCAGAAGTGATGTGTCCCTGTCTCTAACCACCCCCAAGAGAGTTATGGCAGTTTCATACTGGATAAGCAAACATGAAGCTCACTGAATGCTCACTGAAAGGACTGGCTTCCTTTCAAAAGTGTCAGCCACCATGTGCAGTCATGGTTTTGTACAAAAGAGAAAAATAATTCCAAGAGCTAAATCTCCTCTGTCCCATCCAAGTGCCCTGACTAGTAAGCGGCATGGCCGCTTGGCAGCCTTTCTCATTCCCACTTTCTCTCTATCCATGATTATCTTCAGTGACGACTGAATTCTTTACTTTGCTGCACAGTGATAAAATTTCCACAAAAGACCTTGTGAGTATCATACTTCTGCATACAGAACAGCCCAGAGTGGCTTTTGTATCATAGTCTCCTGGGAGATGAAGGTTTGAGGTTTGTGTCCTACATGCCCAGGGAAGAAACTGAGTATGCCACCTTCTTCCTAAGTGGTACAATCACTATGTAACAAGACACCACCATGACCTGCTATATTTGGAAAGAAGACAATGAGCTCTGCTCCATTTCTGAAAGCAAAGATAAAGATGCTTTGTGCTTAGGGACATGGTTTAGGGGTGGACTTGGCAGTGCTGGCTTAACGGTTGGACTTGATGAGCTTAAAGGTCTTTTCCAACCTAAACAATTCTATGATTCTATGCCTGACTTTCAGAGAGGCTTTAGACCAACCATTGCAGCTGCTTCCATGGAGTTTTCAGTAAGGTAGGTGAAAGAAAGGATTTAAGACACAGCTCTGCCTTCATCTTTTCCTAGTTGCTACCTATCGGTTGCATACTGATTTTACCTGCCTGTCTGATCAGCATGCATTTTTCACCATTAGTCTCTATACACATATAAAGATCACAGACACCTAGAGTGGGATCTCCAGTTCTATTCTGAAGGATGGAGGCTCATCTTACAGCATGGCAGTACTCAGCTTTTACTAACAGAAAAGTTAACTCATTAATAAAGTTTTGATGCATGCTGTTTTGTAGAGAATGATTAAACATGAGTAACAATGATGTAATTAATGTAACCTGTATGTCCACAGCTTTCTAACCAGATTTCATGCGGTCGTAGAATTTGATTTTGTGACTAATAAAAAGGCAAAAGAGAAGTATTATGGTAGCAATTATATTAATAGTTTGTCTTGGGTTTTAAAATAAAAAAACGAAGCCTATCTTTCTACAGAATAAGAAGAAAAAATGGCATGCATTGCCTGCTAGCCAAAAGACTTTTTCAGAGAACAGGAATGCTTGCTACTGCTCAGCTGCCTTATGCACACAGAATTATTTGGTATGTTTGAAGTATCCATGTACAATCAGTGATATTTATGCCCATCATGGCCCCTGTTCCTGAAAGATCCCAAGTCACAGATCCAATTGCATACTGCTGTCATGTCGTACACCATTTCCATAACATGCCCCAGTCCAAATCAGAAGTTCCCTTGCAGTGGTCAAGGGCTGTGACATCAGCTTCGTCACTATTGCTCTATGTAGTCCTTAGCGTGAGTCATCTCCGTGTTGCCATGACTACCCATCAGTGAACAAGACATCCACTCTGCCACTGCTGGTCTAGTTGGACATTACTGCAAAATCAGCTTCAGTACAACATTGTTGACAATGTTGGGGATTCACTAAAAAAACATTTTACATTACACTACAAGCAGTTCAGAAAAATCTACTTTTGTCTCATACAATCACTCCTGAGTACCCAGGGAAAATGCCCTCTCATCCTACCATGTTCAAACGTTTTCTGCTCTATTAGGAACACTAATATACATTGTTATCGAAGGAAAGGCAGCAAAATTGACACCATGGCCTTGGATTTAGGATGCTTACTTGGTAGGAGTTCTACATTCCTGTGCCTTTACAAGCATTGGAACATAGCAAAATAGAATTGAGCAAAATAGAATTACTTTAAATGAGAAATTGAGAGCATCCCAAAACACAAAAAAATATTCAGGACTGGTACCTATTCTGGGATGTGACAAATAGTATATAAAACCACAGGAGGGTCTAGAAGTTTTTCTAATGTTGAGATTTTGTTTTAATTATTGGCCATTTACTGGGGGAACACAAACTCTTGAAGTTTTGTAAGTCTAACAGTTTGTTTCATTTGCTGCCATTGTAAATTGCCCCCAAAAATGCTTAGTTTCATGCCAGCGACACTGAGTGTTACTTTTGACTTATACCAGTTTGGTTTTAGTGTTTGATGAAACATGCCTATGCATGGCTTACTTTTGGATTCAGCACTTATCTTGACAGAGATGATGAAGTCCTGGGTTTAGAGTCTTTGTGCCATATCTAACTTGATTTACATTTGCCTTATGTGCGGAAACTACTGAAACAGACATAGCTGAATATTATTATTTTTGCTAATTGATGGAATAAATGAACCAAAGCAGCTAGACAAGCACATTGAAAAAGTTATAGTTCAGATGTAAATTGAATTCTTTGATAATATTCAGCATGACAAAGTTTTAGTGCATTCACCCATATTTATATGAAACATTCAGCACAACAGGGACTCTTCAGGTTTGAGAAAATGCTTTGTCTCCATGACTGAATATTTATTACAAAGCTGGTGATACCAATCTCAATCCCAAGAGGTAGCACCTCTTTAAGTAGTTCAGTATTCTAAACTGTGGCCAAAAGTAATATGCATTGCCAATAAGCTTGACTGTTGGGTATTCAAATATAAAAGATTTAAAATTAGAAAATTAAAACGTCCACTGAAACGGTTGCTTGAATAGCTATTAAGTATTGCTAATCAATACAATTCATCTGGTTGTGCAAATATGTATGAAATGGTCTTGTTATCAGTGCAAAACATTTCTCATGGGAAAAATCTCTGAAGTAGACATTTATCAAGTCACTCTGATTAAATCCTGGCTCTAGGAAATAGTGCCATATGAGCTGGGGTTTAGTCAATCAGACTGAGATGAAATCCATATTACAACTTTCCAAACAATCATCTGGATGATAATGCAAAGTATTGCCCGAAGGAAGAAGTAAAAGAACAGAAATATTGATGACTTGGTATTTCCATGGATATTCGTGTTCTAATGAGAAGAATAGCACATGAACCACAACTTTTTTTTTTTTTTTTTTTTTTTAAATACTGCATTATGAATTAATGTGGCACCATAACCACAACCAAAAAATGCGTGAAAAAAAATATAGGGCAGATGCTGATAATTCTTGGAATATCAGGCTTCTCTTTTGGACATACCTATGTATAAAAATTTATCCTGCAACAGAGGTTTTGGCTGGCCTTCATCTTGGCACATAACCAGGCCTGGTCTGAGAATTTAAAATCACCTCATGTTTTTGTTTCTTTTTTTGCACAGTAAAATAAAACCATCCTCTAAGATGGTAGACTAAATCGATTAATTGTCTGCAAGTGTTTAGAAGTGTCTAAATTCCTGGTTTCCTTACTAGGAAGAAAGGTTTGAATTGAAACCTCAAGAAAAATGTTGACTGGCTAATAAATTTCCCCTTCAAATATTCTGTAAATATTCAAAGTCACTGGAACCTTTCATTGTAGAAAACAACTGCCTGTTGGTCCTTTGATATAAAAAAATAATAATAATAATAATAATAATAATAATAATAACAACAACAATAATAATAATTAGTGTGAATTCTAGAAAGTCTAGAAACTCATTAAAATATTTCTATTTTCTGTGATACTTTTGAGACTTTGTCATCCTCTGAAGTTACCACTGGAAATTACAGTAGTTCGTTCAGGACTGCATTTTTATAGTTAGAACTACTGGTTTGATTCTAGCTTTTCCTAGGTAAACTGAAAAGTTACTACAACATGACATTCACAGACTATTGTCTTTTAGACTGACTTTTACATGATTTACTTCCCATAACTATTTGCTTATTGCCATAATCTGAAGATCATTAGTAAATTCCCATCTTATACCAAAGTGGTTTAATGGGCTACAAGAGAGGTCTACAAAATTAAACTAGCACATACTTTACAGTCACGTTCAACTCTTGAAAAAAAATTAACAACTTTACAGAAAAAGATAATTCTACTTTCATCAATCTGTTCTTTAAAGATAATTATTCCTTCTAAATATAAATGTAATATGCATCATCTAAGTAATGATGAAACAACCATTGATTTGTCACTTCAGTATGATCACATTTTAATTTATAGTTCTTCAGTGAAGAGGTAAGGTGTTGTTATCAATATTTTATATTACACAGCCACAAAGAGGGGTTCCTAACTGGAATATGGGAAGAAAACATTGTTGTATCTCAGCACCGTGTGACCACTCATAATTTGTATGTGATAATATTTTAAAGAAAAATTCACTGAAGGAAAGCCAAGGTCACAAAGAAGTGTTACTAAGAGTGTGAGTCCAAGACACTGATATTATTAATTTTCAATTTATACTTCTGATTCCTTTAAAAAACAAAACAAAAAACCACAAAAAAACTTTGGAAGTCAATAGGGCTTTGTATGAAATTTCCTGGTAAACTTTTCAGTTATTGTTACAAAGAGAGGGATCTGTGGCATGAATAAACATTTAATCAGAGAACGTTTGTGAAAGCTTTGTGTAAAAATAATTAGATTTGATTAATGATTATCCTTATTCTGTGGGTATCCCCCATAATTAGGTAATTGATAATCACTTTTGTATTGCTTCTAAGAAGTACCTTGAAAAAGCAAATATGCAAAGAATATTCTTTTTTTTCTCTTTCCTCTCAAGCAGGATGTTACTGGTGGTCCTACTGGTCACTAGCCCACACAAGGAAAACCAGCATACAGCAGAACTGAATATTTTTAAAGCATGAAGAAACACACTGTATTCACTGTACTCATACATCTTCAAGGCTTGTATTTAAATAGGTAGGTGAAACTCAGGAGAGGGAAATGGGCAAAACAAAGATCTCTCAATACTGAATGATTCAAAAGTCTTTGTGGAGTGATCCAATTTCTCTAGCTGGTACAGTAAGAAATATGTATTGGGAGTAAGGTTGGAGACAGTTCAATACAGATATGTTCCACTAAAATACAAAGTACCCTCAAAATTAAACTGCTCTGCAGAAGTGGTCTCAGTAATAAATTGTTCTAGTAAAACTACTTTTTAAAAACTGTTCCAATAATTTTATGACACCCTAATCAGTTCTTTTTTTAAATTAAAAAAGAAAATATCTTCAGTCTGATATTTAAACCTAATCATTTTATTTAGAAGAATATGCAAAAGAGACTAAAGTATCATAACTGAAACGTTTCAAGCAATACCAGATATGTTTTGGGGGGGCAGAAGAACAAAAATACACTTGTCTTTATTGAGATACCATTAATTTGGACAGAATTTTCTTTTGGCTAATGTCTTATCACTAACTATATTTTTCCCTCCATGTGTTAGTCTTATATAAGCAGAAAGAGATAACTTTAGTCCTCTTTACACTTAAGTATTTTCTAATTCATTGAGCACTTTTATATGTAGATTAAAATATCACCTGAGACAAAGAGCATTTAGAAACCTCAAAAAAAAAAAAAAAAGAAAATATTTCAGAAATTACAAGTGGTACATTTTCACATAGTCACTCTGTTTATTTTAAATGCTGTTTTTTAACCTGAATATTATGTCAAAGGCCCCTATGTTTTAAGGCCCTTAGTTAAAGTGGACACCAAAATCAATTTGTATACTACACTGGCCTTAATCAATAAATGAAGAACTATTTCTAGTAAGTGTGTTTTATGAAAACCATAAAGATTTAGTGGAAAGAATGACAGTGAGAGTGCTTGCTGATTTTAATTGTAGGAATCGGCATGATACCATTTAAGAACTATCAGTATCAGTATCAGTATCAGAACTATTGGAAAAAAATATATAGTTTCCTACATAATGATTTTTTTTTTTAATGTGGGAATAATTCCTTTTGTTTGGTGTTTGCATATCTGTATCCATAATAATTAATTGCCATAAATAGGAGTAGGAAGTACAATCATCTTCCATGGGTTCTGAGGGACGTACAATGCTTGACTTGATGCTCACTGACCAACCAGTGATTATTAATTGTGATTACATGGTAGTCGTGATATACAAGAGCTCTGAAGGATAGATATCTGTGGAAATTACATTGAAAGCTGACAGAGAGAAGAGGCAGCTGAACTGATGCCTTCATTGGGGCAGTATTTGTTCTCTTAACTTGACTTCAAATTCTCATTTTTTATGACTTCCAAAATTTGATACAAATTAGGTTAAGATAATTTGCCAGCCTGCAAAGAATTCATAATGTTTAGCATGCTTTAATACACTCATTCACAGAAGAAAACATTTGAAGCAAAATTTTACTGTACGTGAGAAGGAAATGACAACTGCTATGACAAGATAAGACGGGAGAGAACAGTCAGGATACAAATTAGTTCCAAATCCCATTGACATCCATAAGAAAACAAGGCAAACGTGAGAGATTCTGGAATATTTTTGCTACAATATTTTTGGTTGTTAAATAGATATTTTGATAGCCATACTTTCCTCACAGACAGTCCTTGTATCGTCCATTTTCTGGCTATAGATGTCATGAAGGACAAATCTTCTTATAGTCTGTAGTCTTATACACTGCCCCGTAATCTCTCTGTAGCAGGATTTATGTGATTAATCTTGCTTATAATGATGACTATAATCAGTAGGGAAAGAAAATGAAACATGACTATTTCTTTTGATAAAAGATTAAAACATGGACAATTCCAAGTACAGGAAAACCCATCCTATTTGTGCCTTTACTAAGTCATTACATTTCTCTGTATATCTCTCTCCACCCCCTGACCCCACCCGGCGTCTTTTTCTCAAGTGCTTTTGGCAATAAAACTCTGAGTGTTGTAAAAAGAGGCTTGACCTTCCAAGAAAGGAGGGAATGGTGAAGAAACTGGTACAGTTACAATTTCTACTGTTAGCTGGGCCAAGAAAGTTTGCTTAATTAGTACATACCCTTCTCTTCTCAAATATGGAAATGAACTTTTTGACTTTTTGCTATATGTTCTTTTCTTTGTTAGAGATTGATTCAATTAGCAGTAGCAATAGCTTTCATAATTTATAAACTCAAGTCACTTCAGAATTTCCTTTAGTCCTAGGAGAATAAGTTTATTTCCAGACTTTCTTCAGAACTTGCACTGCTGAAACTAATCCTTTGACACTCCTAAACCCTGAAGTGCAATTACAGTCTCATAGTTTTAAGTGTAACTATCACCGAATTCAGGAGTTCACGTAGCTTGCTCTCCGTTTTTTTCAAGAAAATCTACTTTGGATTATAGGTGTCTGCAGAACACCGTTCTCTGTATTTCTAACTAGGAAAATAATGCTTACATTAGTTATTCAAAATGCTTTGTAAAAATCAACTAATTAATACAAGTTTTTAACATTTTGATTACAGTGGAATAAATGTGAGATGCAGCAGTCAGGTGTTTGTTTCAAATGTGGTCAGTAGAGCCCTTCAGTCTCTATTAAAACTATGTTTTTTATTTACTGTGTGCTTTCATTCTATGCTGTCAGAAATTGGTCTTCTACATGTACAGGCATATTTTAGAAATAACAGAATGTTTTAAAACTTTCCAACACAATAGAGTAAGTGGAATAGATCTTTCCTTCCATAGCACTGTCCAATTGATCACACATTTATTTTTATTCTGCAGAACTCAAGATTTTACTTTTTTCTTGTTGTCTTAAACTTGACACTCACAAAATTAGATAAAGAGAAAAAATATAGTACTTTTATGCTATGACAGCATTTCTCTTTTTTTTAATATAAACTATTAAGAAAATTATTAATAACAACATCTATTTTTTTTAAGAAATATTACAATAAAAATAGCTTCCAACACAAATTAATGACTGTGACTAGCACTGTCAATCAAGCTATTCCAGGTCTGTTGCTCAGACATTTGGTTCTACTTGCTGATTTCACATCTATAGTAAATTCAGATATTATTCAATATCTTCTATATATGTAAGCCTATTTGGGACCACTTCCCTCATCATTTCTACAGAATAATTATGAAGATTATTTATATCTAATATTTTTGAACATATATATTTTATTTATGAAAAATAGTATCTGTAATTTTTTTCTGCAATAGTGTATGGTACAGTACAGCTTAGTCAGTGAGGCACGCGGCGGCAGCAACGGTAAGTCCTGCGACTGGGCGCTAGATTTGGGTGGAAAAGGGGGTTTCCTGTGCCGGGGAACCCGATAAAGAGCCTGGTGGGGCCCTCGCGCCAAAAAAAACCCAGCTGCTCTCGCGAGCGAGGCAGACGGGGCTTGGGCGTTCCTGGGGCAACCACGGGAGAGTTAAACAGGCCCCTAGGGAGCACAAGCAACCAGGAGTGCGGGGAGCAGGATGGGCAAACAGGGTGTGGTGTGTCAGAAAGGACATGGCGTGGCAGTTTGCACGGCAGTTTGCGCAGGCAGGGCGAGCAGGCAGCTGGCGAGCTCTCCTTGTGGTCTACGCCCTCCTAGAAGAGACTTAGCCATGGTTTCCACTCAGACAAAAGCCATCACCAGAAGGGATGTGGTGACACAGATGGAGCTCCCACTAAAAGGGAGCTCAAGTTCCAGAGCCTGATACCTATTGTGTAAGGGCACCTGGGAGGCCGAGGTAGGCTGGGAGAGGATTTGCCTGCTGCACCGAGCAGGGATCTGCTTCCATCCTCCTCCTTCTCTTGGGTCCCCTCCTTCTGCCTGGTGGCAAAAGGGTAAGGGACCCTCTCCTTCTCTTGATGCTTCCATCTGGTGTCCTCGTCTCAGGGATGATAGGGAGTGGCTCCACCAGTCTATCTCCCTCTTGCTGAGCCTAGGGGTGGCATGCCTGTGCTGGAGAAGAGATCAATAGCCCAACTGAAGTGCATCTACACCAATGCACGCAGATGGGCAACAAACAGGAGGAGCTGGAAGCCATTGCGCGGCAGGAAAACTGTGATGTGGTCGCCATCACGGAAACATGGTGGGATGACTCGCACAACTGGAGTGTTGCAATGGATGGCTACAAGCTCTTTAGAAGGGATAGGCAAGGAAGGAGAGGTGCTGCGGTAGCCTTGTACATTGGAGAGTGTTTTGACTGTCTAGAGCTCAACGAAGTTAATGATAAGGTTGAGTGCTTATGGGTAAAGATCAGAGGGAAGGCTAATAAGGCAGCTATCCTGGTGGGAGTCTGTTGTAGACCACCCAACCAAGATGAGGAAACAGACAAAGTATTCTACAAGCAGTTGGCTGAAGTCTCACAATCTCTATCCCTTGTTCTCGTGGGAGACTTGAACTTACCAGGTATCTGCTGGAAATACAACACAGCAGAGAGGAAGCAGTCTCGGAGGTTCCTGGAGTGTGTGGGGGAGAACTTCCTGACACAGCTGGTAAGCGAGCCAACCAGGGGAGGTGCCCCGCTGGACCTGCTGTTTATGAACAGAGAAGTCCTGGTGGGTGATGTGGTGGTTGGAGGCTGTCTTGGGCTCAGCAACCACGACATGGTAGAGTTTTCAATTCTTGGAGAAGGAAGGAAGGGGGTCAGCAAAACCGCTACCCTGAACTTTAGAAGGGCAGACTTTGGCCTGTTCAGGAGCCTGGTTGACAGAGTCCCTTGGGAGGCAGTCCTGAAGGGCAAAGGAGTCCAGGAAGGCTGGATGTTATTCAAGAAGGAAGTCTTAAAGGCACAGGAGCAGGCCGTCCCCATGTGCCGTAAGTCGAGCAGGCGGGGGAGAAGACCAGCCTGGCTGAACAGAGAGCTTTGGCTGGAACTCAGGAAAAAAAGGAGAGCCTACCACCTTTGGAAGAAGGGGCAGGTGACTCAGGAGGACTACAAGGATGTTGGGAGGTTATGCAGGGAGAAGATTAGAAAGGCGAAGGCCCAGCTAGAACTTAAACTGGCCACCGCTGTTAAAGATAACAAAAAATGTTTTTACAAATATATCAGCAACAAAAGGGGAGAATCTCCCTCCTTTGTTGGATGCAGAGGGAAACATTGCCACAAAGGATGAGGAGAAGGCTGAGGTACTCAATGCCTTCTTTGCCTCAGTCTTTAATAGTCAGACTGGTCATCCTTGGGGTTTTCAGGCCCCTGAGCTGGGAGATGGAGATAGGATGCAGAATGAAGCCCCAGTTGTCGAAGAGGTGGCAGTCACCAACCTGCTCCTCCACCTGAATGCTCACAAGTCTATGGGACCCGACAGGATCCACCCAATGATACTGAGGGAGCTGGCAGAGGAGCTTGCCAAGCCACTCTCCATCATTTATCAGCAGTCCTGGTCAACCGTGGAGGTCCCAGATGACTGGAAGTTAGCAAATGTGACATCCCTCTACAAGAAGGGTCGGAAGAAGGATCTGGGGAACTACAGGCCTGTCAGCCTGACCTCGGTGCCGGGAAAGGCCATGAGCAGATTATCTTGAGTGCCATTATGCAGCACGTGCGGGACAACGGGGGGATCAGGCTCAGCCAGCATGGGGTTATGAAAGGGAGGTCCTGCTTCACTAACCTGGTCTCCTTCTATGACAAGGTGACTCAGTTAGTGGATGGGGGGAAGGCTGTGGATGTTGTCTACCTGGACTTTAGTAAAGCCTTTGACACCATTTCCCACAGCATTCTCCTGGAGAAGCTGGCTGCTTATGGCTTGGATAAGTGCACTCTGTGCTGGGTTAAAAATTGGCTGGACGGCCGAGCCCAGAGAGTGGTGGTGAATGCAGTCAAATCCAGTTGGTGGCCGGTCACAAGTGGTGTTCCCCAGGGCTCAGTGTTGGGGCTGGTCCTGTTCAACATCTTCACTGATGATCTGGATGAGGGGATCGAGTGCACCCTCAGTAAGTTTGCAGATGACACCAAGTTGGGTGGAAGTGTTGATCTGCTGAAGGGTAGGAAGGACCTACAGAGGGACCTGGACAGGCTGGATTGTTGGGCCGGGGCCAACTGCATGAGATTCAACAAGGCTAAGTGTTGGGTCCTGCACTTGGGTCACAACAACCCCATGCAACGCTACAGGCTGGGGGAGGAGTGGCTGGAGAGCTGCCTGGCGGAAAAGGACCTGGGGGTGTTGGTTGACAGCCGCCTGAACATGAGCCAGCAGTGTGCCCAGGTGGCCAAAAGGGCCAATGGCATCCTGGCCTGTATGAAGAATAGTGTGGCCAGCAGGACCAGGGAGGTGACAGTGCCCCTGTACTCGGCACTGGTGAGGCCGCACCTCGAGTACTGTGTTCGGTTTTGGGCCCCTCACTACAAGAAGGACATTGAGGTGCTGGAGCGTGTCCAAAGAAGGGCAACGAAGTTGGTGAAGGGTCTAGAGCACAAGTCTTATGAGGAGCTGCTGAGGGAGCTGGGGTTGTTTAGTCTGGAGAAGAGGAGGCTGAGGGGAGACCTTATTGCTCTCTACAACTACCTGAAAGGAGGTTGTAGCGAGGTGGGGGTCGGTCTCTTCTCCCTAGTAACAAGTGATAGGATGAGAAGAAATGTTCTTAAGCTGCGCCAGGGGAGGTTTGGGTTGGATATTAAGAAAAACTTCTTCACCGAAAGGGCAGTCAGGCATTGGACCAGGCTGCCCAGGGAAGTGGTTGAGTGCCCATCCCTGGAGGTATTTAAAAGATGGGTAGACGTGGTGCTCGAGGACATGGTTTAGTGTTGGACTTGTCAGTGCTAGGTTAACGGTTGGACTCGATGATCTTAAGGGTCTTTTCCAACCTTAACAATTCTATGCTTCTATGAATGTACTGCAACTTTTCTAATTTCTAGTAATATTTCCATTAGCAAAAAAAAAAAAGAAAATAATGAGGTAGCTCACCGAAAACAATACAAGAATGGTTAAAATCAAGGGAGTAAGTGCTGAACTGATTATAGCCAAGTTGCTTTAAATCAAAAGTTTCATTCAAATAGGTAGAAGCTGAAATTAGACTAATGAAAGGGGTGCCAGTTCCCAGTCCCAGAATTACCCACAGGCTTGATCATATGCTTTATTTTGTTGTTTTTACTCACCTGCTGGCTCCTCTGAAGGACATGGCAAAACTCGTGTTGACTTCAAAACGAGACAGTATTGAAGCCTCGAAGAATAAATAACCTCAGGCAAATAGAAGTGTTTATAAGGAAAGGTGTTCTAGTCTGGCTATTGCTAGAAGAGAAGGGGGAGACAAATTTGCCCCCTGAATCTCAGAATTCTTAGAAACAGCCTTTTTTGTCCTTGTTATCAGTAAAAGTATAGGTATGAGACAAATTTTAGGCTGAGATTTGCCTGTGAATTCAGTTTCATGTATTATTCCCAAGGCATATCGGAAAAACTGGTCAAAATTTTGTGGGATTCTTCAGTCTTATCAAATGCGTATAATAATGAAATGGTATATGATTGTCCATTTTTTCTAAGATTCTTTTGCTTTAAGGCTAGTCACCTCATTAACATGGCTACTGCTGTAGGATTTTTGGGCACTAAATGGACCATGGATAGGCATCTTCCAGTTTGCAATCCAATAAAGAACCAAAGCTAGGAATAAGTTGTTGTGATCAAGAACAATCAAAAATCAATCCAAAATTAAGAGACATTTTAGATCGGAAGTGGCAATTTTGTCTGCCCTTCAGATGCTTTAAAACCCCGCAAAAAACAGATTAAAATGTCACTCAGTGCCATTCTAAAATGAAAAATCTGGAGCTTTTGTATGATTATTTTGACCTCACACAACTATTGTTTTCCTGAGTGTAAACTATTGGAGCATCCAGTTATAGGTCTAATTTTCCTCACTTCCTCAGTGGAAGAGAGGTGGTATAGACATACAGAGAGAGAGAGGGGCGGGGAGACAGATATGACAGAGACATAGGAACCAATACAGATGCTTTTATTTATACCGTACAAAGCTATTTTGATTCCCGTTTCTTTCATGACAGTTGGGATGAAAATAAGTAAAGGTCATGGAAATTTTTGAGAAGTTCTAAAAAATCACGTCCTTCTTAACTCCACTGTACCATCTTTAATGCAGGCATTGCAGATCTGGGCTGTGTATTACCATACACTTAAGTTTTGCAATCTGTTCTCGCAAATCAATTTTGCACAGCTTGAGAATATGGGCAAGTTTGTATTTGCGCTATAAAGATGTTTCAGAGGGGAAAAGAATGAAAACAGTGTTGTAGCTGCAAACAAATCAATCGGACTGTATTAAAACTAAACACATGATGCCAAAGATGAATGTAGAGACAGAAACAGGGACAGAGATTACCATGGGGTCTAGACACATACAGTGATTAATCATCACACACATCCGGAAAAGAAAAGCACAACAAGAAACAGTTTTTTCTTCTTGGACTAGACAGTCTAGAGAGAAAGAAAATTATATTATGTTCTCCATGGATGAAGGAAAAGATGAAATGGATATTAACTGTCCCTCATTTGCACCAAACTGAAAATCTGTCTTTCAGCTAGCTTTATTTTTTATTATTTGAAACAATACCATAACTCATTTTTAAATTCAGAACATAAGTATATCTGTTTCTTTTTCAAAGATTCATTTCAATTTTAAAATCATATTAAATAATTATATTGGGTTTAATTTAGCAAAAAATCAATTTAATTAAATTCAGCAAACCTGAATACAGGAAAGAACTGCAATACTGGGCTTTTTTTTTTCTTTTTTTCCATAGGTTTTGCAATTACAGTATAAAACTTATTGAGATGTAAATATTGCTGAAAGCAGTTCTAATTACTGGGAACATAGAATCGTACAATCATAGAATCATAGAATCATTAAGGTTGGAAAAGACCCTTTAGATCATTGAGTCCAACCGTTAACCTAGCACTGACAAGTCCAACACTAAACCATGTCCTCGAGCACCATGTCTACCCTTCTTTTAAATAGCTCCAGGGATGGAGACTCAACCACTTCCCTGGGCAGCCCGTTAACAATGCCTGACTGCCCTTTCGGTGAAGAAGTTTTTCCTAATATCTCTTTGGCTACTCAGGATAAGTTAGAATGAAAACAGTCTATTTAGAGGTTTTTTTTTCCCTGCACACACAGAATACTGAGACAGCACTATGGTGCTCAGAAACGAACTGATGAATTTTCCAGCTTTGGAGACAAATTTCGCCTTCATACGAAGGCTGATAAAACAAATGTGTTTGTAGCGCCATATGATAAATAGAACCTATTAGTATGAAAAAATAATTCTGCAGAAATAGCTGTGAGGATTAGGTCATAGGAACATCTGCATGTCAGCTGGGGGCAGTACACCAGATTTATTTACGATCATTTGATAGTTACTAAGTTCATGCAGGGAGGGAAGGTATCTATCTAATCTTTTATTTCTTTTTAAATTTAGCCTCTGTATAAACTTCCCAAATACCCATTTTACTCTGGTTTTGCCACAACAATTTGTCCAAACCAACAGGTACACCCACCCCTTTCTTGTTCATGGATAATTGAACATACAGTAGTTTGCTCAGTACATGAAGAAATTTTTTGAAGATCTGTTCCTACTGCAGATCTATACAGATCTGTTCCTGAAATTGGCTTGTGACAGTTGGATCCTCTCTGCAAGTGCTCAGCACCTCCAGGAATTGTGTCTGAGCTGATTGCTTAACAAAACTTCCTTCCAGACTGCTTTAGGTTTCTTTTTAACCTCAGAAAACTAAAAAAGCAGTCAATGTATTGCTGTAATTCCTGAGAGAGGGGAGGGAAGAAATATATGCGTGGAAGTATGTTGAACTCCCTTTCATATCTGTACATATCCAGGAGAGGATTTCAGTTTTTTTTAAGCTGCATTCAGGCAGGATATGTGTAGGGAGTGGGATAGGGTTGGTGGTAGTTGTTTTCTTATGAAAAAAGTATAAAAAACTTTGTGATTATTTACACTATTCTTTCTCTTTCTCCCACCCTGCTCAGGTTGCTTATGTGCTCCTAAAGGAGAACATGATTTAAGACTCATTTTAAAATGTCTCTAGAAATGACATAGTTATTGAAAAAAACAGCAGTGTAAGCCAGGTGGAAAAAAATAGGATGGTAGAATGAAATACCTCTGAGGACAGTTTTGTTGTACAACATTTGGCCTTAAATAAATGTATGGGCCTGCTTCTGAAAATATATTACATATGTCAAAGGAACAGTAATTAAACTGCTCCCTCTAAGCCTTTTTGATAGGCCATTTTCAGAATGAATGGTTGAGGCTGAGAAAGGGCACTTGGCATTTAAGAACCCTACCTTTAGGATATTATTCTCCTTCCTTTCTCGTGCTCACATAATTTTACTTTTTTTCTACCAACTTAGAGCAATGCTAATATCCACTATTTTTGTTACAGAAGACCTGTAAAATAAAAATTATGTGTCACATAAATGTAATTGTTTTTGTCATTAAAAAAAAAAGATCAGTTAGTCACATCTTGTATCAACCCTGAAGAAAAGAGAAGCGTAATGGGTTGATCATGGTGAAAATGGCAAATTTTGCATTTTGTCATTGATTAATGGAAACTGACATAAGCCACAGTCACTTGTACTAAATCACTCAAAATAATTATTACCTGCTTAAAATGGTGTTACGGTGAATAAATAATAAAAAAGGCAGTGTCTAACCAAGACCCATAATACATTTCTTTAAATGAGATAAACAAAATGAAATGTGATGGATTGCAGTCCTAACTCATCTTTAAGGAAACAGTAGATTCTAGAAACTTTTTACTAACACTGATGTAACATCATTTGTGTTTAAAAGAATAATTTTGACCAATTATTTTACTGTTTCACATGACCTGTGTCTTGGACCAGATTTCCTACTTTATGTTAATGTATATACTTGTAATAACATACATATATATAAAGAAACAAAAATTAAATTAATATAAAGAACTGTCTTTCAGTCTTTCATTTCCTTTAATGCTGAAATTTCAAGAAAATAAATTGCAACAGAATAAAGTAGATACATTTCTGTGTTATCTCTAGGAATTAGTCATGAAGTAACAATACCAGCTGACGGAAAAATCTTTGCTTTCTATATTTTGCTACAGGACATATTTTACATTAATTCAGACAATCCCCTCCCTGTTGAAATGGTTTTACACCTTTACACCATTTCTTTTCTGATTTGTGTATACTATATGGCAGTTCATTTCCATGGACCATAAATGTGTATTTTCAGACTGTCTAAAGCTGATATTTATGTGTCTTATTTATTTACTGCAATAACATATTTTATTTGTTTTTTAACTTTTTCCAGTTTTCAGAATAGGATATAGCTGTGTTGGAAGATTACACAGATGCAAGAATTTTTCCTACTGTGAAGGTGGAAAAAATTCTGTATCTATTTTTTAATCTCTAATTTTTAACATAAGATTCTCAGAGTAGTTGTTTTTCTCCATGCTGTAGCAATAGGCATTAGACTTTATATGCTTTAACTGTGACAGTAATAGAATGCCAGCACTCTTGCACAGATAATAGTCTTTCTGTGGCTGTCCTAGGAACTTCTGAGTTTATTGGTTTTACTCTTGCTTTTGGATTATTTCTTAAAACTCTGTGAAGTTTGGAAACTATAAACACTTCCAATGCACAGTCCTTTGGGATACACCATAATAAAAATTAAAGCCATCTTTATTTGCCAGTCAGAAACAAAGGATGTCTGAAGAAAATGTAGAATGGAATGACCCTGTAATTATAGGCCTGACGGAAATAGCCAAAATGAAAAGTATTGTAAAAAGGCAACATTTGCTGGAACTCGGGGGGAAACAATAGAATTACAATACCAGAAGTGCTAATAATCCATGTTTTTGTCTTCTGTAAGAATATAGATATGGTTATGAAAAGGGATATTTTACATTTTCCCCTTAGACAAGAACAAATGTCTAAAACCTTTTGTTAAATGACTACCACCCACCATCCACCTGCACATTTGCTTTCATGAGAACTCTCACAAGTTCAGCAACTGTTTTGCAAAACTGAGGTAACGCCATCTTGATCAAGGTAGCTTCTGCATTTCTATGAGGGAAGTTAGGAAGAAGCTGATGAAGAATCAACACATTCTTCCTCCATTTCTCCTTTTCACAATCACCTAGTGCAATAAGACAATTCATGTTAAAGGTTTATAGTCTTTGCAGGTAGTTCTTTTTTGGTTATTTTACGTAGAAATTATTGGTATGCCGAAAGAATTAAATGGTTTTTATTTTTATTTGGCTCTTCACTACACATACACGCATGCACACATGCACATGTGCATCACTTATAAAATTAACTAGCTATTGATGTCTGCTGTTATCTCTTAATATGAGTTAATTATTTTTTTTTTTGCTTGTTATTGTGTAAAATATGTACTATTTAATACCAGCTTCTTTTAAAAAATGAAAAAAAATGAAAACGTGCATTAATCAACTTAAAGCTCTCTCTCTGTGAGAAAGTATCTTTCTCTCATGGTGTTTACTTGCAGTCTAGATAAATATGCTTAATTTTAGACAAATGTTTAAGTCTTTCATTCCATTCAAGTTAAAAGTAACATGCGATCAGATGCCTTGGAGAAATGATGACAGACAAATGTCTTTAAGAACTGTCTGCTAAAAGATTCCATCTTTGTGAGACCAAAAGCAGGTACAGCTTTAAATGTCACAAGCCAACTTTTATTGCCAAACTGTGATAAGGACAAAGAAAGCTGAGACACAGTGCAGGAGTCTACTGAAAGTCAAAATATCCTCAAGTGTAGAAAAATGATATATGCATATGAGATGGTAGACACTATTATCTGCGGAGCACCATTAACTACTAATGGGAGCATCATTAACTACTGAGCTTGTTTTGCATTATATTAAGAAAAATTGCACTGGTTATTGACCATTGTTTTGGGGAAGGAGGATGAAGCAAGTTCTGAATACAGCCATATTAAATCTGCAACTGCATAGGCAAAGAATTAATCCTACGTTGTATGGTCTGGGCTCAGAGACACTTTTCACTGCTCCAGAGATTTTTCAGAAAAGGTCTCGTTTTCATCATCACTCTTTAGTAATGTTATCAGCTGGAATATGAATATGATCAATTTCTTTAAAAACTATTTGAGCAATAATTTTCTTTTCCTCATTTTCAAAGGAAATACACTGCATAGCATTTTTGCAGAAAATTCTAATGCTTGATTGTCCTTGGTTCTTTCAATAATCATTCAGCATAGATCTTTTTACTTTAAAATTATGCTGTTTTGTTCAACTGACAGAGATTGCAATGACTGGGTATTGAATCCACCTAATAATTTGCAATGGAAAAAAATTTGATTAGAAAGAATTCTTTATGGAAGTTCATGTCAGAGGAATATTGATTCTTATTTACAAATTATATGCTGTACAGCTGCATGGTATACTGTTTCTAATTCTCTGGACTACATAAAAGTTTCAACCTTCTCACTGTACCATGTGATATAGACACTAAAAAAAAAATATTCAGAATTTTGTTAAAGGAAAGGAGACCTTGTGAAACTCACACATACAAGATGTTATCTTCTAATAATTCAGAGACATAATTCCTATTGTAGAAATCTTAGTTTTTAGAGGTAATTTCCTATTGTAATGAGACTAGCTTCACATATAAAAGATTTCTGTATGAGTTTATGATAGAAATTTGCTATTGAAGATTAATTATTAAACTGGGGGGGGGAAAGAGTTTTTCAATGAAAATTTTCTATTCTATTCTATTCTATTCTATGAAATTCACAAATGAGATTTTCAATATTCCATTTCAAGGATAAGAGTAGACCTAGATTCTAGAGCATATTTGTGTTTCTACTGTCTATAACTTGACTCCTGTAGATGGTTACAATGCATGTATATAACTCCAGAAGATGAAAAGTGGAAAGCTATGAAGAATAAGGCCTAATATTTAAATTAATTTTCATTGAACTGTTGAATGGTTCTCTGAAAACGTTCTTTGCTCAACCCTGAAAATGAAAGAGAATGTACTCTTGGGGAGGTACAAGGAAATCCTTGGATCTGTTGGCCTCTAAGCATGCGGAGTCAGTAAAAGTGGGAGATTACTTTAATTATGTGCACATACTAAACACAACTAGCTGAGCTTTGGAAAGAAGGAAGTTCCAAAAGAAGGAAAAGAAGAGGTCAAGAGGAATCAAAGTAGAAGCAAAGATTCTTCATGACAAGTATTACACTCTACGTCTGCAGCCCACAGCTTCTTCACCGAGAAGAGAATTGCAAAGCTATTGAATCCATGTATCTCCTATTCTAAACCTACAGCAATGCTTCCTTTGGTCCCACCATCCACTTGATCCTGTTAGTGTGGAAGAGGTATTTAACCTTTTTTGTGAACTGCAGGAATTCTAACAAAAAACCTGAGGAAATGAATGGGTTGATGCCTTCATAAGCTGTGTCTTCAATGGTTTCAGTGCTTTTGAAATGGATGGTGCATCCCACACCTTCTAAAGTTATGGAAAGTTTTACTGCAGTAAAAAGTAGGAATTAAATAGCAATAAAATTTATACATTTATTAGCAAATGTTGCTAATGAGTAGACAACTACATAACTGAAAATAATAACCAAGTTTTCAATAATTTGAGTGAAGCCTGAATACGTAGAGGTACAATTTTTTCTTCTATATGATACTAATACCAGCAGTTATTACAAGGAAAACTGTCAAATTTTGTTACAAAATCTACCTAAAATGAGGTTGATTTTAAAATCCTTGTGAAAAAAATGAGGCTTCAAAAGAGTGACTTCTGGAGATTCTTGTTTAGTTTCCATAAAACCATAGCAGAAGCCAGTACCAAATTCTTCTTTGCTGTATATGTTTCCACCCTAATTTCAAAAAACAGCACTGTGTCTTCTGTCCAACAGCCTACAATTTATATTTAAATATCATGCCTATTTTGCTAACATTTTAAAACCAATTCTGATAGCAATGACAGACATTAAAAAATATTTTGTCTTCCAGAACTGTATGAGTCTGTATTTCTTCTGCGTGCTTTTCTTTATCACAGTAGAAAAGGAGGATTGGCTATTAGATAAATCTTTGGACTATGCAACCCTTGTAATACTTTTGCTAACATTCCTGGCTATAACAATCCAACAAATAAAGAAATAAATAAGAAACTGAGAGAGAAGAAAGAATTGCACCTCAGCAGTTGCAATGAGACACAGCAAAGGAAGTAAGAGGTACCTTCCATCTTCTTACAACTTCTTTAGGACCATGGCAGGATACAAAAGAAAACAGAAAAATCAGCAAATGAGAATTGCAAAATGTCCTGGATGAAAAAATTACTGTTGCTAATATGTTCAGGTTTTTTATTGTTTTGACTGATGAACTCTTTGACTGTATACACATATATAAGCATGGAAGCAACTACTGTAGAGCAAGATTCTCAAATGTCTGTCCCATCTGCAAGGCTTGTTAAGGGCGTTGTTTTGCAAGTCAACCATATGATATTCAGCGTTCTTGGAGACTACAGCACAAGGCTGTGATTTTGGCACAGTATTTGTAGTAAACTTCATGACTTAGTAAAAAATCCAGTATGGATGGAAATGTTCTCAAATGTACTTGCTATGTAAATACATTTCCTAACCTGGTTCTTTACCTCATAGGTTTTATATCATTGAAGATTAATATCACAGCTCTTTCCCATAGTCCACATTACCAGGTAGAACTACTTTACCCAGGGCTGTCTGCCACCGACTAAATGACAGAGTAACTAATAAATATGACAGAACTATTTTTTTATTCACATGGTAAAGGAATTGATGAGCAAGCTGAGCAGAGCTTGCTACCATCATAAGAGATGCATAAAAAATATGAATCATTGAAAAGATTTACTGTCCTGATCCATGTCTGTGAGTAATTCTTATTAGTGTTAATCAAAAGCAAATGAAAGTCACTGATCTTGTAAGTCTGATTGCACATTCTGTGGGCAAAACTTTACTCTTTGTTTTGGCATGCCACACACTCCGAAGCACTGGAAGCTGCATGTTGGCTCAAGGGCAGAATTTAGCCGTTGGGATCTAGAGTGGGCAGTCATTTTATTAAATGCGCTGTTAGATCCTCAATTTGAAGTGCCAAAGCATATCTCAGAATTACAGCACTACAATTCCCATCAAAATCAATGGGAACTTCATGGATATACCCTCACATATAACTTCAAAAGCCTGCCTTTAGCTTCCCAAAGCAGGAAAGGGTATGTTGATTCAAATAATGTTAATTAATAAAAAGTCACATTACTAACTTACAATAAAATCAGTGCTAAGAGTTTTGACTTTGAAGATTTAGTTGAAAGTATTTGAGGCCCAGAAAATTAAAGACAAAGAGGAGAGTAGTGTGAATCAGAAAGAGATGATAGAGGAACAGTAAATAATGAAGGAGAATGTAACTAGATAGAAAATATAAAGAACATTTAAAAGACTAATAAATGACAAAGACAGTTCAATGCAGATAAATGTAGAACAGTGGTGACTTTGATGAGTCTTTATAAAACAACTCTGCATGCATTATAAAATAGGAAGAACAAAAAGTGTTCAAGAGTCAAAAGAAAACTGTGTGTGTCGTTGATGTACAAAAGAAAGCTCGCAGACAAGTCTTAACACATGGATGAATGATGACTTTGAGAGAGTCTTTATGACAGAAGTCTGTTTTTCATAAAGTAGAAGTATGAAAGAGTAGGAGCTAGAAAAAAAAGAAAAAAAAAGATAAATTCTACATGGACTCTAAAGTATGAAACAACCACAGCAATGTTTCTGTAGAGGAAAAAAAATGATGTAGATGAATTGGTCTTACTACATCTCTAGCACTGATCTGACCATGCCCATTACACAAAAGTAGTATTTACAGGAAGGATTGCCTTCTGTTTGGTCGCTGCGCAGTGATTATTTCTCAAGTGTTTATTTTTCATGAGCAGTAAAAATGCAGTGGCAGCGATAATAATGTTCGCACACAAAAGACACAGACAAGGGAAGAAAATAGATATGAATATATAAAAAGGTATGGAGGAAAGGAGAGGAATTCAGGATGAACAAAAAGCAAGTAGGATGAAGAGACAAATAGAATGGGTAGATAGAATAGAAGATGAAGTAAAATTGATATTATTTATTAGTTTAAATGCAGAAAGAACAAAAAAAAAAGGAAGAAAAGTCCAAAAATATATAGCTTAGGCTCAGATTTCCCTACTTTGCTACAAAAATAGCTAGCTTTAAACAAAGAGACATTTTAGGCCTACTGCAATATGTATACTTTCTGGAACATGTTCATATGGTGTGGTTGAAATCAAGGACTGTTTACTTCGGTGTCTCCTAACTGACTGCTGGGGCCAGCCGCTGTTCCTTGCTGTGCTGTGTTAGTTGTCCTCCCTCCTTCTGGGCTGTTGCTCCCTCTCTACAGGGTATTCATCACAATAAAGAGCAGGGGCTGCCAAACTGCATATCTAACCTGTAAGATTCCTGGTAGCCAAAGGGACATTCTCTTTCCCTCTCATCTAATGAATCTCCAGCTATCCATGACACCTTACAAAAATTGCAGTCAGGAATTTCCCTTCACTTCAGCCCTTTTCATCACTGTGGAGGTATATGACTGAACATCTGAAGACCATGAAGATCATTGAACCCAAACCCAGACTATTTTGTGAATTAGTTAGGCTAATGTGTAAGCTGGCACTCTTTCTGTCTGTGGGATTTTGGTAACAGACTGGTGTCAGACCAGATAAATAAGGTCTAAATGCAATTTCCAGATTGACTCCTTCAGATCTTTCAGGTGCAGCAATCCCATGTTGCCCCTACGAAATTCAGAAACTGCTTGGCCTTAAAAAAAACTGTTATACTTACACACATGGCCAGAAGTAGACCTCAAGCTCTTGGGAAATATAAACATAAGATACTAGTGTTTCTAGAAGTGCAATTTCTTTTGGGGTTTGAGGCATCTAAATAGACATGTCTAGAAGTGTAATTTGGATGTAAGCATCTCAGTTCTAAGAGCATCCCATGCTAGGATCCCAAATCATTTTAAGAAAGTCACTACTAAGGAGGACACTTCTAATCTGAGAAAGCTACAATATCAGGTTCCCTACAGACTCATGCAGATATTACAAATTAGTTTGCATTCCAGCTCATAATTTCCAACTTTTTTCCTCATAGTTATGAGAGAAGAAAATATCTGAAATGAAAATTGAAATTCTAATATCATTGCATGACTCAGGGGCAAACCTGGCTTTCTTCTACCGCAGTCTAACTCTATTTAAAAATCAAAGCAAATCACCTTACTAAACCTATATAAACTAGACTGCTCTGTAGTTCCATTTTGGCAGAGATGTTTTTCTGTTGAGTCTGGATCAGTGGTGTTAAAAAAAAATTGGGTGCCCTCAGTGTGTACTATCCCAGATTCTAAAATATTTACTAGGGGTTCTGTGTGTTTAACTTGCCCTGGAGTATAGCTGGTATGCTTTAGTTCCAATTTTTTAATGATACTACTATTCCTGCCAGTAATTTTTATACCAGCTGCACTGGACTAATTATGTGGTTTTCTCAAAAGTCTATTTTTGAAATAATTATGGCCTTTGAGCATATAATAGACAGCAAGCTTTGGGTAGGCAGGAGTAAAGAACTTTCCATTTGAACAGAAAGGATAAAAAAGTTGGCATATCTTTGTTACATCCTCATTTTGAATGCATAAACCTGTACACCACCTCAAGGTGCCTATCTAATAAAGAATCGTTCCTTCGTATTTATGTCCACATTCTTTTAGTTACGTTTCTAGATATATTTTTTTTTTATTTCTCATTAACTGTCTTTTGAAAGCTTCTTTGAGTCGAAGGAAATAAATACTAAGCAGTGCTAACTGTACAGTGTAGGATCATTATTGGTGCATTATGACCAGAAGTTTCTCTTTTCTAATCTCCCTTACTGACCTGAAATTGCTGAAGAGCTAAGGCTTGTACCCATGCATACTACAAGGTCACCTTAAACACAATGCGAGGCTGTCTGCAGTTTGAAGAAAATTTGTGAACCGTCTGCTTAGTTGGCGGCTTCTGTTATTTTATAGAAATTAAGCGAAATATGGAAAATTATGATGTTTGTAAAGGTTTATTCTGGGGTATGTGTAGGGGTACATTTCACAGCTTTGAGCTGATCTGAGCCACATGACTCTTTTAAAGTTAATGAGAAAGTCACAGCTAGAATGGCATGTGATAATCTGAAAATTTACCCCTTACTGCCTCTTTAGATTTTCTGTGTCATATGTTATGGAAATAAATGGTTCTCAGCATGAGGTTGATTGAAAGGAGTATTGCTGCATGAAACAAAGAACTTGTCTTTTCTTCACGCTCTCTGAATAATGTTATTAGCATGTGCAGGGTCATCTCTGAGCATCAGCAGCCTTTGTGACCAGGGAGCCTGGAATTACATTGGTGTGAGTGAACTTAAATGTACTTTCAGAATTTGTCTTTTCAAGTTGTGTCTCTGAAAAGGAACCGAACAAATATATGGTCTTCTTTTTGCTTTACTGTTGACTGCCTTTACTGTGGTTCTGCCATGGTAAGTTTCAAGACTTATACTTTTCAAATTATTATAAAAAGTCCTCAGTCTTGAGGAAGTCTAGAGAACATATCAAATTGAATGGAGCAGCAGACAGAAGACCCTAATCAGAAAGTTTTGCTGTATATGACTGTATATGATGTATGTTATTCTATACAAGCTTGACAAGTGGGCCTATGTGAATCTCATGAGGTTCAACAAGGCCAAGTGTAAGGTTCTACACATGAGTTGGGACAATCAGTACAGGCTGGGGGCTGAAGGGATTGAGAGCAGCCCTGCCAAGAAGGACTTGGGGTTACTGATAGATGAAAAGCTGGACGTGAGCCGGCAATGTGCTCTTGCAGCCCAGAAAGCCAACTGTATCCTGGGCTGCATCAAAAGCAGAGTGGCCAGCAGGTCAAGGGAGGTGATTCTGCCCCTTTGCTTTGCTGTGGTGAGGCCCAACCTGGAGCACTGCCTCCAGCTCTGGGGCCCTCAGCACAGAAGGGACATGGACCTGTTGGAGTGGGTCCAGAGGAGGGCCACAAAAATGATCAGAGGGATGGAACACCTCTGCTATGAGGAAAGGCTGAAAGAGATGAGGTTGTTCAGCCTGGAGAAGAGAAGGCTGCAGGGAGACCTTATTGCAGCCTTTCAATACTTAAAGGGGGCCTACAAGAAAGATGGGGATAGTCTTTTTAGCAAGGCCTGCTGCGACAGGACAAGGGGTAATGGTTTTAAACTAAAGGAGGGTGGATTTAGACTAAACACAAGGAAAAAATTTTTCATGATGAGGGTGGTGAAACACTGAAATAGGTTGCCTAGAGAGGTGGTAAATGCCACATCCTTGGAAACACTCAAGGTCAGCCTGGATGGGGCTCTGAGCAACCTGATCTAGTTGAAGATGTCCCTGCCAATTGCAGGGGGGTTGGGCTAGATGACCTTTGAAAGTCCCTTCCATCCCAAAGCATTCTATGATTCTATGATATTACTAGTTTTGAACAGTTACTTTCAATATTAACATTGATCATTGCAGGGAGTTGGACCCGATGATCTTTTTGGTCCCTTCCCACTTGAGATATTCTATGATTCTATGATCATCAAGTAGGGAGGATCCACGATTCATCCACATGTGTGTGGGGAAAAAAGGCACAGTTGAGGAAGTTCTTGATTTTTCTTGCTATTTCATAAAGTTTAAAAAATAACCAAGATGAATAAAATTGCCCTTCTCCAAAATAATACTGCTTTGTCATGGATTCTTTTTTTTTGGGGTCTGCCAAACTAGTTTTAAACAGATAAGAACATGGGCAAATTAAGGAAGGAATACTTTGACCAGTTCTTTCTTGTGCAATTTAGGAAGGATCTACTAATTTAATACACAGCAGAGAGGGCAGAAACAACAGGAGGTAATTGCAGGAGAGAAAATCTGGGTTTAGAACTAGGTAGGCCAATTTAAAAGTCTCTAAGTCTAGCTGCAGAGATTTTCAAGGCATTATTCTAGAAAATCTGATTACAGAGATAGTACAGATAAGAAGCAATATTCATCACTCTAGTTCTCTGAGGTCTTTTTAGCTTAGTGTAGTGTTGTTATTGCAATTGAAATATGTAAATAGTACAAGACCTGATTGTGGGCAATGTTCTCAACATCCTATTTAAAATATCAATTTAAACAGTGGGGGTTTGTTTTCCTGAAATCTACAGCTGCCTAAACCTGCAGCTGGCCCAGAATTTAGTGGTGAATGCTAAGTGTATTTTATTTTGTGACATTAAAATTCGGCTTGCACTACCAATTAATTTGTGTTTCCATACAGCTTTTCATTCAAAACTGTAAAGTCTTCTTAAAAAAAAAATCATTATTGTAAATGAAGAAGCAAGTAAAGAAGTTTTTTACATAAGAATATGAACTGGCTACTGCAATAAAAACCACTTAGAAATAGAATTCAATTACGTATTATCTAACTATATGAACCAGAAATTTGCTCTGGATACCTATGACTAATAATATTTGCTTTTAAGAAAAGTACTATGCCTAAAATATTAAAACATGGAGGAACTACCCAGGTAGTAGAATTTTCACTCTTCTACCTAATACAATCATTCATCCCTATGAAAATAAAAAGAAATAAAAATCAATACAAAAATTTAATAAAATTTTAGGGCTTTTTGTTAACAGATTAATGGTGTCATACCTGTGACTTGCTCACCTCAGTTGTCTTCCACAGCCCTCCCTCTTTGAGATTATATAGAAGGTCATTCAGATTGCACTTTTATTTTTTATTTAGATTCAGAGGACTGTTGATTTTTATCCTGAATAATATTGACCACTGAAGTATTCCTACTTTGGTGGCTTCGTTATTTTCATAGTTTCATCTAGTTATTACAGTATGCTTGAATGAACATTGAGAAAACTGTCAGTTATAGCTTTGTAAACCCATTAAAATATCACAGTCCTGAAGTATATTCTCCAATGTTCAATCCACCTCAGTAGAGATCTCAGCAAAAGATACTTTTTTGTTGTACAGAACTGTTATTCAATTTCAGTTTGTTAGGTGTGACCATATTACTCACAGCACCCTGTCTATGACAGTAATAAGTCAGGGATGTGTGTGATGTCTCTGCAGATAAATTGTAGTGAACCACAAAACAGGTTACAGGTTATGATGACGCTGGTGATGATGCTGGTCTGTCCTACACCATGAGTAGTATGGGCTTTACCTTGGGTTTCCTTTCCCCTTCTAATTCACTTCATGGAAACAGAAAAATATTTTTAGGATCCCTGTATGGCTTCAGTAACTGCATAAGGTATTACTTTGTTACTTCGGAAGAAAAATAATTAGTTTTTATTTAGCAAATGTTAAAAGCCTATATAAAAAGTAAGATATAGTTACAAGTCCAGACAGGGAGTTACAGATACACATGTCAGCTTTGGTATGAAAGCCATCTTGCCAAGTTAGCTCAGGTCTGTTCTTGGATTAATAAGTGCACTCAAGGGAATACATAAACTATGCTGAGGATGATCTGCTCTCATTTTTTTCTACAATTTCAGTCATCTGGAAACACCTTCATATTGAAGATGAGCTAGAAGACTGAAGAGATGTGCGCTAACTCTTCACAGGATTTACTAGCATAGAATCTACTTGTTTCTGTGGCTTCCAGTTTGCATGGAAAGGAGGCAAGCTGAGCTTGCATCTCCTCAGGACACAGATGAAGTCAACACCTTTCTAAACAAACAAATTCATTGTTTTTGCATCTACTCAGCTGCAGAAATGCATTTTAGTAAATTAATTAATTTGTCTAAAATCTTCTGAGAATTGGCTATTGTCAAGTGCTGTATGGATTCCAAAGAAAAGCTGGTTTCCAGTGTTTCTCTAGACGCAATTAAATTTGTTGCAATACACATTCAGTTTTGATGAAACATCATAGCTCAGCGTAGCTGAGCATGACAGCAATTCAGTAGTGCCTCATTTACCCTTATCCTGCAATCTGTTGTGTTCAGGTAGACCTTTAACAAGTTGTAAACTTGACAATAAAGTTTAAAAAGCACTATTATTGACTTCAGACTAACCCTAATTTCATTTAATATTATTTTAATAACTATGATTTAGTATATGCTTTTTTGCCAATGAAAATTTCATGATGTTTTTTAGCTAATATTGTTTAGTGAGCTTTCTTGAGTGCTAAATTAGAATGTCAAATTGCAGGAGATTAGAAGATCCATACAAGTTTGCAGTTTGGACTTTAAAACCTAATTTTAAAAAAATGGTGCTTAAATAATAAGTTCAGTCTTGTTAATACTGAAGGTACTAATCAAAAGTGCCTTATTAAAATGTATTTATGTACAGAAACAATAGCTGGAGTATTGCTGTCAATCAAATTACACTATTTCAAAAATATTGTCCTCCTGTGTATCTCAGAATCTTATAAAGACATAATTGTCTCCCTGGAAAATAATTCATTTTTCTCTAATTCTCTTTTCCTTTTTTTTTTTTTTTTTTTAATTTCTTTTGTTTCAACTAGAGGCTTCAATTCCAAAAGTTAATGCATAAGTATATTCATTTTGTAACACAAATTCATAGTAATGAGTGTTCCTGCTTTTGAATTTGTACTAATAATATTCAAAACCACAAACTTCAGGTTTTTGCTTTTCTAGTCTTCAAGATTTTTTGTTTGCAACTGCTTGGTCTTGGTCGTGTTATTGCATTGCATTTAGAAGTGTGTTATTTACAGTACTACATAATAATCAATGCAATAAGAGGCAAGATGAAAAAGTGACCAAAAGGTCCAAATCCTTTTTTTTTTTTTTTCTTTCACCCATTTTTTTGGCTTGGGAAGAACAGATAAAATATGATTTTAAAACATCACCTTCTTCGAGGATGGAAATCAAATTGTGTTTACTCTTGCAAACTTCATGTTGACATCAGTTGAACTTAAACACATTGAAAGACATATTTTTTTCCCCTGTGAGTAGATTTCATAATTACATGGTCAAACCATTATTCTCCGCTGGGCTCTTTTGTATCCTTCATTTAACATAAACACCTGAGGAAAACCTGAATGAGGTGAGAGAACCTTTGCTTTCTACTTGTGCTAGTTTTGCCATCTCCTGACTGCCTTCTCATATGTGAGACCACCAGAAAACAGAGATGTTAAGCCAGTTATGCTTAATATATCAAGCAACCTCTCTATCTTTGCAGAAAGACGAAACTCCCTTTCTTCATCTGCAAGCCCCATGTCCTCCCCATTTCCACTCACTAATCAGTTTCCTGGACTGTCCTTTCTCCGTCTTATTGGTTTAAGAAAAGACTTATGCCAAACTACTTTGTGGTGAAATGTGATTGTCACAAGAATATTCCCTTTGGTCTTCAGGGCTTTAGTGGATATAGAAGAGCTACTATCACATCTTTAATAAACTTGTCTTTGAAACTATTGAGTTATGTCATGTGAATATTCCCTTGGGTCTTCAGGGTTTTAGTAGAAATAGAAGAGCTACTATCACATCTTTAATAAACCTGCTTTTGAAAGTACTGAATTATCTCCTTTTCCAGTGTGTAATGGTGCTTATAGGTGGAAAAAAATGCCTGGGTTGATGGGTTATCCTGAAGAATGGATTTCATGCATAATCTAGTCAGCATGTACTCCCTTGGGTTTAGTGTCTGACAGTTTCCCTGGCTCTATGCTTGCTAGACCAATTTGTGTTCACTTGCTTTGCTTGAGGAGCTGGTGACAGTACTCCACAAAGACCAGACAATCTTTAGTTTTCACACTTTGCTGGATATGATTTAGGTTTGATTTATTCCCAATAAAACTTATTGAGGCAGAGAATTTCTTATTTGTCCTTATATGTTAGTAATTCCACTGTTTCTTGCATTCACATGGTATTTCATAATTCTTTTCAATTCAGTAAAAATCTCTCTAATATCCAAACATCACTATCATTTTATTTTGTAGCCATTTCTCTTTGTCCATTAGATTTCCATTTTAAAGTTTCATGAATTAAGAAGAAATAAGTATCACAATTTTATTTTCTTAGCTCTTGAACAGTCTTTTTATTTGATATGGTCAACATATCCAACCACTCTGCTTCATTACCAGGAGACATATTCCCAAGACATATTAAATGCAAGTTCATTTAATTTTCATATTGCATATTTATGCTTAAAAGTGTATTTTATTATCTCAGGATACACTAATCCCTTACTTTAATACTGCATTTTAAATCAACTGGTTTTATACTTTGCTGTTTTCTTGCATTATCAGAGTCTCTAAGAAAATTTTTGTTTAGAAAAAAGTTTTAGATTTTCAATATATTAAGAACAAATACATCATCCATAGATTTGATCAACATAAATTTAGCTACTCATTAACCTTTTTATTCTCCCCTCAGGTTGCTTACTACTATTAAATTATTTAATTTTAATAACATTTGTGTCTGTTTACCATTTCCATAATTCCATTCTTCTTGACCCTCTGCCTGTGTAGCTTTCCAGACTTCTCCCTCTTACTGTGCAAGTGCTGACATAATCACCATACTGGTAAATGATTGGTAAGCACTACTGTATTCTTGAAACTGAAAAAAATCATTCAGGTTAGTATGACCATTTTCCAGAATGCAAACTACATTCATGACTACCAGATTTTGAAACGGCATTTAAAAGAGTAAAAAGATAAGGTAGGAATGAACACATAACATGCACTTCTGGTTAATACAATGTAAGTTAGAATTAGTAACCTGTGCTATTAGCTCATATGATTTATCCACAAAATGCTCTTAATGACTGGAAACTATTATGATCAGACCAGCACCAAGTTCTGTAGAGACCAAGTTTTTACTGTGCAGATACTTCTTTGGGTGTATTCGCTATTGACTTATAAAATTATGTGGACACTTAAAATCCCATAGGAATTTTTATATCCCCCAAGGATGAGTATACAAAGCCTCTTGATCCACAGAGTTAAACAAAAGAATGTGATTTTTACAAAAACTTACTCATGCAGTTTTGACATTTCTCTTTTCTCTAATCCGAATACTAATGCAATTCCAAAGATCTGAAAAATAAAAAATAATATGAAAAAAAAATCTATTACTTATACATCAGAGAAAATTGTAGGCCTAGCTGGCGCAGTTGTTAACTATCCATAAAATTCCTGATTTAAAATCTCAACCATGGTAAAATTCAAAAAGCATACTATAGTCATGTCTTTAGGGGTCAATTTATACTGTAGTCAAAGGTTTGAGCGCAATTTATAACAATGCTTCAATTCACATTATTAGCTAGCCTATTTATAACAGTGTGGCCAGGTAGCACATGCAGCAGTATCAATATGGCAGCTCAGGCTTCAGTGAGAAGAAATATCCTTACTATTTCTATAACTTCCCAGATGACTTTGGAAGTCTGTGAAAGCACAGTATTCAAACTAGCTAATTTATCGCCAGTTCAGCTATTTCTAAATGAATTACAATCACATATGGAGTAAATGAGTATGAATCAGTACTATACAGTCTGCTAAAGAAGTGTCCTGTGCAGTATTTTGAAAGTATGATTAACAGATGTATATAGTTAGAGAGAATTATAAAACTTTTACTGTAGTCTTTGAGATGATTGATATTCCTAGAGACAAGCAAATAGGAGAAAAGGCTTTGATTCTCTACTCCAGAGCAGATGGATGGGAAAGATGATAAGAAAATGAAAATGAAAGGAAGGACAAAAAACTGTAAAACAAAAAAGAAGAAAAGTTGATCAAAGAAGATGAAGACAGAACAACTAGAAGTTTAAGAAATCTGCAGCATCCTTGAAAATGAAAAAGTCCCTGTCAGCACAGTTATCGTATTTACTTTGTTTGTTTGTTGAAGAAGCATCCAGGAAACCAGGTCAGGGAAGGTTGCAGGCTGCCTCAGAAGCCCGTGGAACACAAAGAGTCATTTCCTTTGTTCTACATTTTGGATCTGGATCTAACATGCATGTTTAACAGTTCATTTCATCTAGTTAAAATTGGCACCAACATAAATTGCAGAGAGAAGAGGGTGTACCCTCCCTTTCTGTGGATGGTCGGTTATTCCTGCCCCTCCCCAAGTCTCTTTCACGCCTTTTATCAGTTTTCTGAGGGAGTGCAGATGGGTTAGTTTTGAGCTAGTTCATGCGTTTTGCTTTGAGATCTACAGCCAGATGTGGGAGGGAAGCAAGACCACTGCCTGTTTTGGCAGTCAATACTGCCAATACTGTTTATACTGCCTTAAAATGACTGTAAAACTATGGGACTAAGACAAGACGGAGTTCTCATATTGAATTAGTATAGTACAATCTTTACTATAGAAGTGTAATTTTTAAAATGATAATCAAATAAATTAAAAGGTCTAGCATGCATATGTAACAATTGTTAAAACATTATCATTACACACAAAACTTAAGGTACTTGTACAAAAAAGTAAAAAAAGGACATTGCTATTTCCAACAACTCCTGCTGAACAATAGCGCATCCACAAAGAAAAAATAGAGATAGCTTCCAATTAACCTTCAAGCATGTAGTCCTAGATAAAATCCATCTCATTAATTCAATCTAAATGTCAATAGAAGTACAGTTTTTGTACTGAATCTTATATCCAAAAGGAAAAAAAAAAAGGGTTGTAGATAGAGTCTAACGACGACAGAGAGAAAATGCAGCTTCTGGGAGGAAGGAGGATGACACGCAGATGCACAGTTTTCTCAGCTACTTCTGTGTCCATCCATGGACTGCCTGTCAGGCTGCTTACTTCTCACTATGTCCAGTGTCCACCTCTTTTCCTGGCAGTGGCCACACTGTCATCTTTTTCCATCTCCCTTCTCCGTCCTTCCCTGGCCTCACTGATGTGCCATCTGCCCACCATGCCTCAGCTCCAAACTTCCGTTGTAAGACACACAGGACCGAGGAAGACTCTGCCTAGCTGCTTCTAGTGCCTGAACATATGAAGCAAGAAAATTTTTGGACAGGATGAATAGTTAGGGTAGGGTTGCTTTAATTGCACCAGAGAGCTCATCCCACCCCGGGCACTTGAGTTCCTAGAGTCCTGTGGCCAGGGTAAGGGCAGCAGGGAAAATGGTTGGCAGTCTCACAACACCTTCCTATGGTTCTGGCTGCATTGAAAACCCCCCAACTTATTAGTGACATCAATTCTTGAAAGCA
Organism: Platalea leucorodia; assembly: GCF_965183815.1. Classification (NCBI taxonomy): domain Eukaryota; kingdom Metazoa; phylum Chordata; class Aves; order Pelecaniformes; family Threskiornithidae; genus Platalea; species Platalea leucorodia. Next base: position 48,058,021 of record NC_138828.1, on the reverse strand, counting down.
ATCCACATCACGCAACTAGCAGTCAAAGCAGAATAACTGTATTTTCCAAGGCAGTTTACATTTTAGTCAGACTTTTGAAAAAATTAAAGAGCAAACAAACAGCCTAGCTAAATGTTACTCCAGTGTAACCAGAAATAAACAAAATTCTGCCTTAACATATGTGTTTTGGGTGAAACGATAAAGAAGAAAGAAAATTGCTAGGGAGTTTTCTGTTCTATTATTAAGCTAGTACTTTTAATTGCATTTCTGTAGCACTTGTTTCTTTTCTGTTTTATTAATTGTCTGGTAAAGGAAACTTGCTACCACAAACCAACATACAAGCACCTACCTTATTAGTGATTTTTTTAAAGTAACGCTTGGGAATAAATCACTGGCTTCATACAAAACACAGCTGACACAGAGAGACCTTTTCCTCTGTTTTCCTTGAAGTTTTAGACCATCTCTTAAATGTATTTATTACTTAATGATTGGCATAAAGGCACTTATTTGCACAGCTGGGATAATGCTTGTTCACAGGGACCCAGAGTGATATATTCTGCAATTGCAACTAATCTATTTTATCTAAGTGTTTGTTCTCAGAGGCCAATGTCTGTCTGGAAAGTTCTTGTGTGTTAGAATGAACGTTATTTCTTTCGGTGGTTTCTATTTATCACTGTGCTGTGGGACACTACTGGCAATTTAGAAAAGAATAATGCCCTCCAGGTTAGAGACCAACAGCAGGAGCTGCTCCCATAAAGACAAATGTACTAAAGATTTATCTGTTTACCTATGTAATTTTTCCCTCTTTAAGATACCAAGGGATTTTTGTGCATCATTTGCTACTGATTTGTAAGAGGTTGTTGTCTAAAGTAAAGAAACATAGCACCTTAGCCTTCTCTTACCAAAAATTCCTCATCTCTTAGACAGTTTGAAGAGAACAGAAATTATTTTACAGTGAAATATATTTTCAGAGCTCTTAATGAAGCTACTAAAACATATAATTACCTTAGTGATCCTGAGTACATTAATGGCTTGATTCTCAGTAGAATTGGGGGGGGGCAGGAAGGGGGAAGTAGCTGTCATGCTTCCAGGAGCTATTCCCAAGTACTAAAGATAGACTGTACATTTAAAACTTCCACTTACAGAAAGTAATGATAAAAGTGTAAGAATTAGTGCTGCATTAAATTAATAAGTTAATTGTAGACTTAATTTGTTTTTGTATACTGAGCTGGCACATGGAATCCTCATTAAATCTAATGACGGGTTGTTTTCAGCATAATTGTTATTAAAAACAACAATAACATGATTTTAAGAAATATTGAAATAAAATTTAAAATTTAAATTAAAAAAACATAGGAGTAACATCATCAATTGTAGATTTTAATTTGCTGGCACTGGCAGAAACATTGCGCGCAAAGAAACTTAAAAATTGACCTTAGGTGTAACATTTTACATAGGTAATTTTATATATATAGACTTGTATGTGTGTGGGGGTATATATGTACAATTATATGCAAAATGCAAATAGACTTTACAAGGATAATTAAAGGTATCATAGATATCTACTTAACTGGTGGTGTGAGTATTTTTATGGGAGACTTATTTCTGGGTGATGATTTTGAGCCCCAGATTCTGACATATGGCAAATATGCCTGGTCAGTGTCACCTGAGATGTTACTGGAAAGTGAAATTAAGAACTTACGAAATAAACCTGAACACTTGGCTTCTTTCATCAGTCCTTACGCAGTGCATTATGGTCTTCCTGAAAGAGATCTGCGTTGTTTAGAAGTTGCTGCTCATCATTTTTTTCTAGTGACTGAGTAAAGAATATTGGTCTGTCCCTCTTTCCAAAAGTCTGCTTCTAGAAGGAGATTCATCTAGTTTCTCATATCCAAATTCTTCTTGCTAAAAAAAGAAAAAACTATCTAAAATAATGTTTGGAAGGGTGAGTGAAAAAGAACAGGCTAGCTAACTGGGGATGGAATAAATGGGGAACTTTGTCAGGATACAGTTGTCATCAGAGTGAGAGAGAAACAGCTGACATACTGCAATTACAGAAAATGTATCCATATTTCAGGTCTTACACAACAACCAAATTTAGACTGCTTCTAAAATGAGTCTGGAAATTAAACTTCATGGATTATCTCCCTGAAGTAAGAGGAGAATGAGGGTTTATGTATTAAAAAGCCAGATTTTGCTTTTTCTTGCACCTTTTGCACCTATGCAATCTGATGAAAATCAACACGGTTACACATCTGTTAGTTCTGAATTGGGTCCTAAACTCATATGACAGTCAGTGTTTGCTTGGTTATTTGCCTCTAGTAACTTATATCAGAAGTGCTTTTCTGATTCAAAATCAAAGGCCTTAACCCAATCAAATCTTCTAAAATCTGTGTGAATATCCGTATCGAGCATCAAACAATGGTTTATTAAAATTGATGTTCTTTTGCATAATGTTCCCTAATCTAGAGCACTTAATTTTTTTTTTCCAGTGCAATGAATTAATTGATTTTATATCATTGTATTCTGTTGAATGATTTATGTTTAATTTCTTGCTGTCCAATTAACAGTATAATAGATTGTAGTTCATAAGGGATACTACATCATGAGCATTGTTATCTCTTCTGAAGGTGAGAGTCAGTCTTCATCAAGCCAGCTTTAAACAGATTCAATCTTCAACATTAGACATCACAGTTGTAAGGCTCCAAATTCCCTTTGCATTTTTTTTTTATTTTATTCCAAGTGGTCCAAATACTGTATCACCTTTATTTGGATTATAGAATTCAAGAAAGTAAAAAACAGTAGAGGGCAAAGGTAGGTACATCTATTGATGAAATTAAAAACTATATGAAATCAATATTAATTTGGTTTTGGAAAGTAAAGTGAGGAAAGCATAATGTGATACAAAGAGGACACTTTGTATTTTATGACATCCCAAAAGGGTGTGATGGTGATGGACCAGGAGGCTAAGCTGGTACTGCAGAGAATTAAGAGACCTGTAGGAGGTATAGGAAAAGAAGGGATAATATTTTATTTTAAATTAAAAGAATTTCACATGACTTTTGGTGAAATAAGATTATAGACACTGTCTTCAGAATTCTACTGGTTTTCATAGTGAGATTATATTTCAAACTTGAATATTTTGGGGGAAGAAGAGAAGGATGTTCACACTGCCTTCTGGGGAAAGGAGTGATTTGAAACTAAAATTAAGGGAAAATCTGGAAAAAAGAATATTTTAGACAAGAATTAGTAAATAATGAAATGAAGAGAGATAGAAAGACAATAGAGAGGACTGGGAACATTTTTCGTGACAGTGTAATGCAACTATCATTTGCTTTAAATAATAAATTGTTCCACAAACACTGGAACTAAGAGAGTTGTGTTTCCAAATGATTTGTGTTTCATTGAATGGCTTTTTAAATGAAGTAAACTAAGCCTGCAGCATGTTTCCTCTCCTTATTAAACACCAGAGAACTCATATGAGGAGGGAAAGAGAGAAGGAGAATGGAAGTGAGATGGTGTCTAATAAAGTTCAAAATTTGATTGAAGCTTTTCCAAGAATTAAAACATTTATAACCTCTCTCTCCTATCTACACCCTTCAACACAAGAATGTGTGTATTCAGTAATAGTTCAGTTCATACTCGAGTCTTTCCCTCAGTGTAGGTATCACTGTAGTCTCTTTCCTGCCCCTAGCTAAGTATTTTCACAGAACTTGTAAGAATGTAACATCTGAAAACTCTATCTTTCTGTCAGATCTGATAGAAATTGGCCAGCCAGTTCAAAAGTGCTGGAGGAGCAGGGACTGCAATGGTCTCACAACTGCACTGACTCATGAACAGCCTGACTAGCATGAACATCTTATCCAGGAAAGAAGGGGGAAAAAAAAGAATGAAAACAGAAATCACCCTTTGGGAAAGTTTCACTAGTTTGTTCATTTTTTTCTTCCATTTTTTTGTTATGAAGACTGAAAGAAAAGTCTTAGTTTTGTATTGCTTAGTCCTGGTTTATAATGTTTCATTCTGGTGAGCTGGGCACAGAGATTTCATTTTGAATCTGTTTAGCAAAGCATCAAGTTGCATCCCTGGCCAGCCAGTTGCCTGGTTCATGCTGCTTTTCCATTCTGTCCTACTGGGTTGCCTTGTTACAAGTGAAAATAATTCCCTGTACTAGACCCATGATGTATCAAGGCATTACTTCTGACAAAGACATCTGCACATCCCAGGAGCCAGAATTTTCTGAGTGCATCTTGGGAGTAGTATTCTAACCAGAAAGCTTGCTCCTCAGGGGAGGAAGGGAGCTTCTTATGTTGAAGAAGTAGCTCTCATCACGTAAGGTACCCCAAGTAGCAAGTGAAATTTAATGCTAGACCATTTGAGATAAGTTCAATTTATTAAAAAGATAGCAGATACAGGGGTACTTGGCGCTGAAAAGAGTTCTTCTCACAAGTATTATGCACACTGAGGCAGTGCACAAAGGTAGATGTAAGCCCTTCAGCTGAAGTGGATGCAGGAAGACAGGGCACCACCGTGGCATTCTTCCAGCCAGATGACCCCAGCAAATATGACCCCCAACAAAGGGAATGGCTGTGCACAAGGTCCGTAAGGGGATTTCAGGCATCATGGCCATTGACGCTACTGTTTCTGCCTGACCTTGACACTCAGCTTTGTTCTCTTTCCATTTTCAAACCCCTACTCTCTGCCTTCCTCCTGAAACAATTTTCTTTTCTACCCTTCCACTCCCCCTCTTTCCTCTCCACGAACAGGAGACTCTCCCTCCGTTGCCATAACAACAGACAGCAACCTGGCCCTGCCTGGGCACTCCTGCCCTTTTCCTTAAAAATTCAACCTCATGTAAAAACATTTGTGTCTCGTTCTCTCTCCAGAATCCTTTTCCCTCTGGCTTTAAGAGGGGAAAGATTCATTCTGCTCTGCGTGTGGCCACTGTCCTCTCTTACCCCCTCCCAAAACACTGTTTTCACACCACAAAGAAACACAGATTTGATGCTTAATTATCCCCTACTGTGCTTTCTATATAATGTACTCAGAAGGGCATGCCACTTTGCAAGCTTCACTGTACAAGTATGTTTATCTTTGCCATCTTGGTGCTCCTCTCTGCAATCACCACGCTGCAGTAATACCACCTGGACCAGATGTGGACTGATAAGGAAGCACAGTTCTGCCCAACAAAAGGATAAGGAAACATGGAGAGCTATGCCACAAAGTCATCATATCAGATAGTAGCCACAAAAACCTCCTCTTTCCTCCACTAATCCATCAGACTAAAAGAGAGCAGTTTGGTCATGCTTTTCCAGCCATTGACAGTGAACATATCACAAAATTCTGCAAAACATCCGTGCTGTTTCATTCTGAGCCTTGTTTTATGGGCAATAAATTTCTCACCTGAACACCAACATAGACACAGGTCTATAGGGCTGTATAAGAATATTTAATCTTAGTTTATTCTAATCTTGTAGCCTAATTTAAATGTCATTCTAGCACATATGATTTAGATGTTAATTGGACTTTCAGGTCAATTCTGGTTTCTGGAACCAAATCATGTCAAAATGCAGATGGGGAAAGTTATCTTTGGTTTCACCCATTCTGTCCTCTTACAGTGTACCTGGCATTGTCCTGACAGCCAAATTTCTGGAAGCCCACAGAATCCTGGAAGCCTCCAGGACTTCGAGCACTTATCATGGCATGGCGAGTATGAGCTAGCTGGAATAGCAGGCAGATGTCAGTATCAGAGAGCCCTCTTTTCCCTCACAGTTTGGACAGCAAGCATTTTAGAAACTCTTTAATGTGCCAGGGCCCAGATAATATTGGCACAGAGTTCAGTTCCTTATAGTATCTACCTGCTGCCCCAGATATAGCGTCTCTAGACCACAGAGAGATGTGGCTAGAGAAGGAGCAGCAGAAATGTTATTCCTTTTGGTTGGAAATTTTTGCGAATTTTATATTGACACTGTTAGCTCCATGAATCTTTGGGGAAGACTTTCATGTAGCTCATCATCAGGTGTAGATGGCACACCTACACCTTGCAGGAAATGGTCTCCGTAGGTAAACTGCATCTGATTAGTAGCTGCATGGATGCCAGCTCAGCTACAGCTCTCTGTTCTGTGAGAGTGTAATCCAAAAGGTGTAAGAGATATGTCCTATGCTTTCTTTATAAACCCATTAAAGATTGAATGTGACAGAAACACATCTCATCAGCACTACTTGTTTCTTTAGTGGAAGATTAAGCTGCAGGTGTTTCTCCACCTCCACAATGTACTTTTTGGATGAAGAAGACCATATCTGTAATGATTGTTACTGGGTGCTGGGAACTGACACAGAGGAATGTTGTATAAAATAACAATTTACCCCACTACAGTGCCATGATAACCACAAACCCCAAGGAATTATTGAAGAACCAGTGGCTTTAGGAGGATCTAAAAGTTCTGGTACAAAAGGAAGAGAAAGAGGTGTTGCCCACAATGTATATCTAGGAACTGAGAAATAGCAGTGAAAGTTTCTTGTTACCCTACCTTGAAATAAGGGTTGAATTCCCAAGGCTTAATGGCAGACCTTCAGATCATCTGTTTAAGCAGAAATTGTATGAGAGAAAGAAACATGCATGAGAGATGTAGATAGCTAGCTCACATAAAGATTAAGCAGTTATTCTGTTTAACCACAGTCCCCTGGTGGGATATCCAGTTTGTTTTCAGGGATTGTAGGGGCTTAGAAGACAGCAGAAAATAGTCTGCTGCAGAGTCTTTTATGCAACTAAAAAAAGACAATCTTTTTTTTGTTTGTGCCCATCCCGTCTTATTTCACACTCATAGCCCTCTTACTCATCTAGCCAGTTACAGTTTTTGTAACATTAGGAACATTAATTTCTAAAACTCTGGCTTTAACATTACTCTGCACTAGTGGAGTAGCATCTGATTGTGTTAGAATAAGGCAAAAATCTCAGTGCTATGGCAAGCTACTAGGGAGCATGTTATAGGGTCTCCAGAGAGATTAGTTTGGAAACCTCAAAGTGACTTCTGTGCTACTCAGGGCTATATCAAAAGAAGAGAACCCTGAGCCAAAACATTTCTGTCCCCCAAAATGGGTCTGACAGCCCTGCTTCATTCAGCGTCTAAGTCCTAAGCACTGTTAACATGAGCTTCTGTTGCTGATAATAATGTTTAACAAGGTTTCTTTCACAGCTTCTCCAAACCTATCACATCTGGTTCTCACTGAATCATCTATGACTACTATTCTATCTCAAGGTCTACAACATCAGTTTTAGAAAAATGAAATGTGATCGTTGCACCACTTTTACTTCACAACAGGAAAGAGAGAGTCCATTTGATGTTTCAGTACATTAATAAGGTACAACTGGTAGCAAGGAGCAGAAAAGAAGGCACAAAGGCATAGTCTAAGAAAACAGACACAGGTAAAGTGTAAATAAAACTGGGTAAACAGGCATTTTTTCCATTCTTCTTGTATTGGAGTGGGCAAATGAAACTCTGGGAAGAAATTGTGTGGGTTGAACCAAACAATTTTTTTTTTCTAAAGCTAATAATAATAATAATAATAATAATAGTAATAGTTTCAGTGCAAAATGTATAACTCTTTTTCCAAACTGGAATATTCTACTTTTAAGATAAATAACAATTTATATTAAAAAAAAAAGGAGCTTTTGAAGCAAATTACAACTGCTTTCAGCAAATGTCAAAACAAAATCATCTCACATCTTTTCATCCAAAAATAAACTGTGGCAATTTGTTAATCACTTGTCATCTCCACTGACAAAGGAAATTTGCAAACCTACACTTGGACAAAATGATACCAAATACTTTGTTCTAATATTAAGGATAGCGAGAAAGCAGAGGCAAGGGAAAGGGCTATGAACAGCTCCAATCTGCTTTACTTGTCTGCACTTGATTTGGATTTTCAGTCATGGATGACATAAACTTTCCACTTGCTGTTAATATATACCATGTCTCATACCACACTCATCAACAGTTCATTGAGTTGACTGGCCTCCAACATACCTGTCACCCATCACAATTAACTACAGTCACTGTCACAAACAATTTAGTAGATACACATCTATGCTCAGTCAGTCATTCTCAGCTGTTATGTGCATATGTCTCATTTGATGAACCCAGCTCAACAACAGGGTTCTTGAAAAGGTGTTAAATACAGTGACCTGAACCAAATAAAACAATGTTTAATCTGTTTACAAATTGATTGAATTTACATGCCTTCTGCATTCTTACAGGCTTCAGAGATGCACTGAAGTGCTACTGTGTGAGTCTCTTTCTTTGAAAGCTGTCCCTTGTCCAGAAAAAAAAATTGCAACTGAACAGGTTCTCCTAGAATGCAGTGGAATAAACAATAGATCTGCTAATTATTACCACTGGTATGGTTGAGTTGACACATGGTTGCACGGGGAGAATACTGAAGTATGTGCACACTTGACTGTCCGCATTGTTGCTATATATAATGTTTGTCCTGAGCTCAAGACAATGATTCCAGCAGGAATTAATATTTTAAATAAAGTGTGGTGATCCATAAATTTGAACTAACCAATCTGCTAAATAACTAGAAATCCATGTTCATTCAGTAGCTGACATAAAATAGATTCTAAACCAATGCCAATATTCCAATACCTGATAAAGGAAATGTTTTTATTTCTCAAAAAAAGGCCTTGAAATCTTACATGATGTATTAGTAGATCAAGATTTTAAGGTCACACAGATTTTAAGAGCACAGAGGGAAATGCGTTGGACCTGGAAAATGTATATCTGCGTTTTAGAAGTATTTTCCTTAAAGTACCCCTAAGAATTGTTCCTACCATAGACTATTCACTCAGAGGCTGTTCTTTTGTTTTATAAGCATGCTTGACATTTCAATGCCTTTTTCTTATGTTATGCTGTCGTATATAGCTGTGCAAAAATTGCCAGATGAAAATGGTAGTATTTCATAATTCATTTGTCCAAGTAAAAGCAATTACACAAGTCACAAGACAATGAGCAGTGAGAGTCTATAAATACCTGCCTGAAACAAAAAGCACAGTGTGATACTCAAAGAGATTATATTTACTGTTACTGAAATTTTCAGAACAATTTTTTATAGGACAAAAAACAACTGTCATCAGATTCTCTAGTTGTACTGGTCAGTAAATTAAACACACTCGATCAGCAAGAGTTTTGAGAAGGCCAGACATTACCTACCTTACTTTAAATGGCATCCAATAAAATCTGATGCTTTCTTTTAGCTCCAAATATCTACTCCCCCCAGTCTCAAATGCTGGACTTGTGGAAAAAAAAAAAAAAAAGCTAGTGCCACATTTAAAGGTTTCCCACTTTCAGGACTAAAGTAAAGGAGACTTGGGAGAAAGGAGAGAAGTTGCTGGATGCCATAGATTGCGATGATGTTAGTTCTGGGGAAATCATGTATGAAGCTTCTCTCTCCAAGCTGACTTGCTGCCTTTTGATTAAAGCAACAGAAGAATAAGATGCTGGTTTATATGGTTATGGCACCCACCCTGTAGAACAGAGAGACATTGACAGATCTAGTAACGATGTTGTCAGGAAGTGTGCAAGGAAATGAGGTGAGTGTAGATATTCTTCACCTGGTGAATATTTCTTCTTGGTTCAGATTAACCATTGAAATGGGAACTTGGTCTCATGAGTCTGAAGTCACTGAGTTTCACCTCGCTGAAGTCTGCCCAGAACAAGCGAATGTGTAACTAATGGTGCCACCCTGGGGCTACTGAAGTCAAGGAACAGTGATTTCTCTATCTTGTCTAATAGATGGATGGATTCATATCTTCCACTGAGAGAGAGCAGTATTTGATGGTGAGAAAATGACGTGTAGGTGTGGGTGATCAGTACACACAGGTGCTTTTCTGCTACTGAGGCTGAGTGCTCGTCTGCTGTAGCCTGCCTCTGCTGAAGCATAAAATTTTGCTGCCTCTACCTGAACAAACAGAAAACATGCTTCCTTCTTCCACTGCAAAAGTGAACTTAAAGAACAAGTGGAAAGCTCTAATAAAAATATATACAAACATAGGTAGGGAAAAGCTAAATCAAAGGCATCCTCATGCCTTGTGACTCTAGTGAAGACTTCTGCAGAAGCTGTCTCTCAGACATAATTCTACTTACTTGTTAAGGGAAGGGGAGACGTATAAGGCTTGGTAAAGCTTTCACAGATCACAAAGTGGTTTACCTCATGTTTTATTTTTCTAGATCCTCAAAATGCATTGCATATTTCCTAAGAGATTCAGTATACCAATAATTTCTCGGTTCGTGGATCTTCTCTCTTAGAGCATGCCACCATAGAATAAAAAATTCACCATATGAAATGATTACTCACATAATTCAAATCGTATATTCCAAATGTAGCACTCCCTGTTAGCTGGGATTTCATAGCAGGCCAAAATAGTTTTTTAAGAACTGCTGGATAATAATTTGATAGAAACAAGTTAAACTGTTCATGAGAAGCTTCCAACAGAAAAAGAAACCATAATTCTTAGCAGATTGTCAAGATTAGATACTACATCAATGTTTTATGTGAAAAGCAACAGTAGAAAGACAGTATAACAAAACTAAATTACAGGAATGCTAGCCCCACATGTACCATACATGCTACCTACAGTGGATCAAAGATAATTAGTTGTATAGCACCTTTTATTCATTTTTATTTACAAAAAACTTTCCAAATGGTGAGTAAGTTATGATTAAGTGAACCTACCAAGTAGCTTATGAATTGTTAAAGAACACTTGGCCTGCCACCAAGTTGTTTATAACCTGATCTAAAGTCACGTTTTTAAAATGTATAAATGTATGTGTTGGTCTTCTATGCCATACATATGTAGAATATTATTAGGCAATGCTATTGATAGGGAATTTAAGATAAAGCAGTTGTTACTTTCACCAAATGTCAAATAGTGCAAGGTTTTCTGAACCCTAGGTAGTAAGTGCTGAGAGAGAAGAGTGTGCAACAAGATAGTTAGAATCATAGAATCATAGAATTGTTTAGGTTGGAGAAGACCCTTAAGATCATCGAGTCCAACCATTAACCTAGCACTGCCAAGTCCACCACTAAACCATGTCCCTAAGCACCATATCTACATGTCTTTTAAACACCTCCAGAGATGGGAACTCAGCCACTTCCCTGGGCAGCCTGGTCCAATGCCTGACTACCCTTTCGGTGAAGAAGTTTTTCTTAATATCCAACCTAAACTTCCCCTGGCGCAGCTTGAGGCCGTTTCCTCTCGTCCTATCGCTTGTTACTAGGGAGAAGAGACCAACCCCAACCTCGCTACAACCTCCTTTCAGGTAGTTGTAGAGAGCAATAAGGTCGCCCCTCAGCCTCCTCTTCTCCAGACTAAACAACCCCAGCTCCCTCAGCCGCTCCTCATAAGACTTGTGCTCTAGACCCTTCACCAACTTCGTTGCCCTTCTCTGGACATGCTCCAGCACCTCAATGTCCTTCTTGTAGTGAGGGGTCTAAAACTGAACACAGTACTCGAGGTGCGGCCTCACCAGTGCCAAGTACAGGGGCACTGTCACCTCCCTGGTCCTGCTGGCCACACTATTCTTGATACAGGCCAGGATGCCATTGGCCCTCTTGGCCACCTGGGCACACTGCTGGCTCATGTTCAGGCGGCTGTCAACCAACACCCCCAGGTCCTTTTCCACCAGGCAGCTCTCCAGCCACTCCTCCCCCAGCCTGTAGCGTTGCATGGGGTTGTTGTGACCCAAGTGCAGGACCCAACACTTAGCCTTGTTGAACCTCATGCAGTTGGCCTCGGCCCATCGATCCAGCCTGTCCAGATCCCTCTGTAGAGCCTTTCCACCTTCCAGCAGATCAATACTCTCAGTACACCGTAACCCTTTCTTCTGCTGCAGTTCCTTTTCTTTTCCTATTTATCCACTTCATTTGCTTTAGTTTTTCCCTGAACATGCTTCAAAACAACATTACAGTTTCATCAACATGGGATATTTGCTATTGCAGATTTACTTGCTGCTACTGATCTCATTTAAAAAGTGGTGCTTATGCTGGCACTATATCAATAAAACAAGTTTCAGTGTTGTGGTTTGATTTTTAAATCTTTCAAAACTTAGCATTGGGTAGAAAGTTATGGCAAACTTGAAATTTTCAGTTCGTCTCTTTCTTTTCAAAATGAAGTATATTTAATTCTCTAGGGGTATCATAAATGAATTAAAATCCACTGAAAAACATAGAGCTTTGTATTTTTTCCTATCTAAGTTACAACTATTACTTCAAAATTAGAATTGGGGAACAGAAGAGAATAAAGTTACAGTTAAATTTTCTTAATTGATCCCATTCAGTACAGACTGAGATTTATAAGATGTAAATGCCATCACAGATCAGGCTAAAGTTCTGTGATCTGACATTCTATCATCTACTGTATTTATTTCTACTGCATGCATGTATAGTATGGATATTGTTTTCAGTCTTAAAGAATACTTAATTCTCTCAATGTAAATGCATATTTTCCCTTGGAAAAAATAAATACAGCAGTGTTACTGAGATCTTATATTTAGTCCCGGAATCTCATTATAAATTGGCACTATTTAAAAGATCCAGCATAAACCTGGGACAGAAGAAATGAAAAATCATATTAGCAGATATCAAAATATATTTAAGTCCTGAAGCATTCATAATCACTAACCTTGAGTTGCATGCTATTGAATATCACAAAGAAATTCTGTTGGTCACAACTTACCTGCCAGTAGTAAAGAGCTGTTACATCTAATACACTTCTCATGCAATTTTGTATTAGTTAATGATATCAATAATTGCAGTGCAAAGGAGTTTACTAAAATGAGAGACATACAATTGCCCCATCTGTTCCACAAAGGGCAGGGAATATTTTGTTGATTTTACAACATAAGTATAGCATATGAGATCAAGTACCATGTCACTATTATTGAGGCCATAATAATGATGGACAGTGTATTTTGGGGGATTATAAAACATACTAAAATTCTGAGGTTGAGGTCAAAGATCTTGGGACTTCAGTCACCTGAGAGCTGCAATATATACTCAAAATTTCATACAAAATTGAAATTATATTATAAATTGGAGTAAGAGTTCATGCCCATAAATTTATTATTAGCATAAGTCCATTTCACACTATATTATGCCTTTAACTCATTTTGCACATCATGCTGACATTAGACATGACGAAAACTAAATATCAAAAGGGAAGCCTGCACTGTCCACCTGGAGTAACTCTGTTAGGGATGAAAGTTGCTGCAAAACTGTGAAGATCTATTTATTAACTAAAAGCAAAGACTGGAAAACTATTCCCTGCAACAATAATAGTACCTAGACATAATATTAGAGTAATCATTATGAGATAGTTTGCCGAGTAACTTATTAAAATGGAACTGGCAATTAGCTCATAAAACCTATTTTCCTAGAACAGACCAATCCAGTGGAAAAAAAAAAAAAAAAAGAAAAAATGTTCTAAATAGAAGGGCGTTTTATTACAGATTTTAAAGGAAATTAAATGTCAGTACTTCATACATCAGCATTCACTTTACCTTCTCATGTATATAGTGCAAGGCATATTTATTGTGCAAACCTATACGCAATATATAGATAACAATTAAAGACATTAGATTAAGCTACGAGTTCTTGAAAACTCAAAAAAAAAAAAAAAAAGGTATGATATTTGCATGAGGAGTAACTCAAACTTTTACCACAGACTAAGTGGGTTTTCACGTTACTCTTGCATTATACTTTTGAGAATTAGCAATGTCACCTCCTACATTTTTGTGAAATTATGCTTTTGTGTTCTCCCAAGTATAAATGTTCAGCATCTGAAGATTTACAAAATTACTCAGAAAGTATCTAAACCCAGAAATGTTCCCAGGTACAGAACTATCCTTTTAAATTTTAATGTCTTCTCTCAAAAATTTTTGGAAACTTTACCTTGGGGAGACATTGACTGAGACAAGCAGGCAATTCTGACTCAATGCTTTTATAAAAGGATGGGCCAGGAGAGGGAAAGAAATCCCTTCAGGGCTTTTGCCAGGAGATAAGAGAGAAGAACTCATTCTCAGGGCTGAATAGAAAGGAACAGCATAAATGTTTAGATCTTGGGACACCAGGTTATGAATTATTTCAATTTCTGGACAGCTTTGCTTGCTACTATTATGAGAAACAGAAATCCAACACATTTATGGCATGGATATTTATACAATAGTTAGCTGATTAACTGCTTAAATGGGATGTGATACAGAGGAGCTTCCAATGACTCCATTTCAGAGAGTAAAGAAATGAAAAAGTATTTTTAGTTTTGTATGTGGGCTCCTGACTAGTTAAGAAAGAATATCTATCCATATTGCTGCCCTGTTTTTAGTTTTTGATTTGTTTTTCTGGACAATGGTGTATTTGTGATATATTTGGGGCATATATTGCATGGATAGGAGACAGAAAGCTAGGTCCTTACAGGTATACTGCTGAATGATATTCTTACATTGTATTCAGTGAGGTGGGGTTTTTGTGTTTCATTTGGGGTGGGGGCTGTTGGGGTTTTTTTATGGTATTTTTCATATCAGACCATTGCACTGTGAAAAATATCTGCATATTTTGGGGGGCTGAACATATACCTCTACACTAACAGGTCTATCTTACCTACTTCTCTTGACCAAGGTCTTCAGGGGCTGTATTTTGCAGCATGAAACAATTTATTCTGTTTGTGATTCTCAGTCTTTCAGGAAAATTTGTATTGAAAATGAGCAGGGAATACTCTTTTTCTTCTTTCAGTGATGCCCTAAGGAATATAAATTTGTTACAATAGCTCCTAATTCTAGTTCTGTTTCTCAGATGGTTTATCCAGTGTTTCAGACACTATCAGATGCAAATGCTTTCAAATGAAGTTAAGCTATTGTTCTTTATAATTCTTGGATGCATTAAAGAAAGAACAGGTCCAAAGATAGATGACAGAAGTTTAACAGAACTATACTATAGGCTAAACTGCTGGAAATAAATGTGCAAACTGTACAATTATCAAACAATTAACTTTTTGGACTGCATAGTGATCTACCCTCAGGGTAAAATAGACCAAAACACCTGTTAAATAGCATAAAATCTAATTTTACTTAATGGCCTTTATTTCCCTAATTTGCTTAGTTCTTGGGAAAAGCTGCGATCAGGAAAAATATTTTATTCCCACAGAGGAATGAAGTGCCAATTTGTTCCAGTTCCCTTCAGTGTGTATATCGTACTTATGCACAAAGTGAAATTCATTTGCAGATGAACTGTATAGCTCCAGGAAGTTGTTACAGGAACTATGACAGGCAAAAGAAAAGCTTTTGTCTGTGTGTGTGCTTGCTGCTGGAAGACACACCTTTACTTTTATTGGGGTGGATTCTGATGACTTAGGCCAATAAAAGTCACAGTGGATTATATTAAAATAATAGAAATTATTCTCTGAATATGCTTGAGTCCTTATCAGTTCAGAAATGTCTAAAATGAACAGCAGAGTCTTCTGCACAAAAAATGCAAGGTGTATGGAAGAATATTTCAATCTTCATTATAGATTTAATTTAGGTCATAATATATTCGAAATCAACTTTTCCAGTATACTTGGCACATCTGCAGCATTCAGCATCCAAAAGTCTCTGTAACAAGTTAATTGATCTTCCATAAGTAAATCTTAAAGATCTCACCCACACAAATCCTAATTTCTATTAAACCTAAAGTAACCCAGCAAGCCCAAATGTTACATCTTAAAATTAAGATGACATTAGGAAAGAGTATGAACAATCAGGACTTAAATTATTTTTCTAGGACATTATTCTTTACTGTCCATTTCAAAATCCTAGAAAAAAGGTGAAAAAGGGACTTTTGTGCATTCAAAGAAAAGAAAAAAAAAGTGGGAAAAAAAAAAAAAAAGTTTTTTATACCCTTTAAAGCTGTAGGCAAGAGAAATGTATGTAAAACACTTTTCATAAAAGCACTGCTTCAGGGTAGGTTATCCAAAAGACAAAAAAGAAAAGTTGGTGAATATTAAATCTAAACTAGTTCTATATCTAGAACTTGCTAGTTATATGGCTATTTGGTAACTATCTATTTAATGGAAATACAGAGGGTATGGGCAACATGAAAATTAAGTCATAACACCTGGGCTCAAATGTAAAACGTGGGGGTAAGATATAACTAACAGAAGAAAACAAATCACATACAAATGAGTCCCAAGTCATTCATCTGTAATAACAATTAAGTTCAATTCAGGGTTTATATTTCCCCACCCACCCACAAAGCTGACTTGAGATTATTTTTCCCCTTTTTTCAAAACAATTACATTCTATATTAGTTGAATTACATTATCACATAGAAATAAACACTTATACTCCCTAATGATGACAATCATTTTCTAGAGAACAAAAGGTTCAGTTGCTTTTGGTTTTTTTTATATAAAATGTATCTTTGTTTATAATAATCAGCAATTAGTTCTGGCAATATCCCCGTGGCTCTCCCACCAGCTGGAAGGAAAAACAATTATATAGTTGGCATTTCTTTTAGGACAGCAGCTTCAGTCACTGTACAAGCAACTATTTTCATCAGTGTTATTTAGATTTTTGAGAATTACCTTCCCAAATTTGTTTCAAGAAATCATTTTCGTCCTTTGTGATTCAACCCAAAACTGAACACTTGATAGTCAGAAGGTGATGTTTCGATCAGAAAGTAACATATATATTTAGAAGAGTTTCAGAATGCTTTAAGGGATTTACCAGTGATTTCTACTCAAGTATGGAAGAGAGATATGGGAGAGATTGGAGGTCTGAGGAAAATTTATATAAGCGTGAGTTATACCTTCCATTGAAAAAATACCTGAATGCTAGTCCCTCTTTCTGTTTTAACTGATACCAACTTTTGTAAGTAGCATTTTCTAGACACAAGCTAAAAAGTAAAAAATGTGAAGGAAAAAAACATTATGATCTAACCACCTCCAAAAAAGATAAAGGGACGAGATTTAAGAAAAAAAATTCCAAACCCTGTAGATAATTGTAACTGCTGTCATTATTAGCTGGCTGATTTCTTTTTGGCATCACAGTAGATCCTCAGGGAAGAACTGTGGGATGAAAACACTGTATGATCTCTGGCATAGAAATAGGCAAAAATGTGATTGCTGAAAATGAGGGATACTCTAAGAACAAATCTGACATTCGTATCTGGACTGAGGATCTGGAAGAACACCCTAAGGAAAGTACAATACAAAGTTACAGAGAATTTGGGATCCTAAGATGCATAGGTATTTTTAAAAGTTTGGCCCATAGGCATACAACACATATCAAGACAGGTAATTAAGCATGATCTGTGGTCATCTACCTATTCTTTAAGAAGACTGGTTGTGAGTGAACTGTGGTCCACGTGTCATAAACTGTAGCAGCACACCTTTCTGTACAAATGCATAGATCCTGTCAGGAAAAATTAGCTCAGATATAGTATTTCACACATGTGGCTACATGGCCTTCACAGGGGAGCTTAAAACCTAAGAGTGGGGTCTGCTTCAACTTTGCAGCCACTCATACATAAATACATAAATCCAGAATGGGGTACCTATCAAATTCTTCTTCTAGTGAAAATGGCTGAATATGAGCCAATAAAAATAGAGTGGAGAAACTGCACATACAGTTTAGTGTTTTAATAATGCCTCTCACCTTACCTAATGCTCAGTGAAGAACTGTGCACTGATTAGTATTTTTATACTGGCCAGATCCTCAAATTGAAACCTGGACCCAGCATCCTGCCTGCACATTGGCAGGCACTACACGGCTTCAAAACAGATGTTCCAAGAATCATACAGCCAGTTTTGCTGTTGTTTCTCCTCTCTCTGCGCCGCCCCCCCCCCCCCCACTCAACTGTGTAATGAGTCAGTAGCTGATGATGTTTTGACAAGGGCACAGCTTCTCCAGGTTTCCATAGGAGTTATATGCATAGAATATAGCTCAACACATAACCCTTACATAAGTCCTTGTTACAATGTGCTCAGAATAAGACAAAAAAGGAGAACAAACCCATTACTAGGTGCATCCTGTTGTGCATCTTGGCTTGTCCCATGCTTTGTACTGTAGGTGAAGGTGTAGCAAAGAATACACCCACAGTTGTCTCTTGAGTTTTGCCATGAAAGAAACACTCTGCCATTTCTCATTAGATAGGCCCTCCACTGTAATAAAGTATATTATTAATAAAGCCAGAAATACTAGGCCAATCAAAATTAGTGGCAGAATAAAAAGACTAGGCAAAGATTTAATTTGCTTCCAGAAACCATTTAAGTGTCCAGATGTTTAGCCACAGATAATTAATATAATTATTTGGATCTTGCAGAAATAGTCAAAAAATTGTTTGGGAAAATCTAGGAAGCATTTATTAAACTTTCAGTTCAAGCTTGGCTACTGCTGAGATGCATTGATTCATTTGTGACCAGCAGGTCAAGGAAAGTGATTCTGCCCCTTTACTTTGCTCTGTTGAGACCCCACCTGGAGTACCACATCCAGTTCTAGAGTCCTCAGTACAAGAAAGACATGGACTTGTGGGAGAGGGTCCAGAGGAGGGCCACAAAAATGATCAGAGGGATGGAACTCCTCTGCTATGAGGAAAGGCTGAAAGAAAGACCTGGGCTTGTTCAGCCTGGAGAAGAGAAGGCTGCAGGGAGACCTTATTGCAGCCTTTCAGTACTTAAAAGGGGCTTATAAGAAAGATGAGGAGAGACTTTTTAGTAGGGCCCTGGAACAGGTTGCCCAGAGAGGTGGTAGATGCCCCATCCCTGGAAACATTCAAGGTCAGGCTGGAAGGGGCTCTGAGCAACCTGATCTAGTTGAGGGTGTCCCTGCTCATTGCAGGGGGGGTTGGACCAGGTGACCTTTAAAGCTCCCTTACAACTCAAACCATTCTATGATTCTATGATTCTAGCCCATGCTCTCTGTGAATTCCTGTCTTTTTTGTTTCTGGAATTTTTGTTTGTTTGGGAAAAACTCTGCATTATAAAACTCTGCATTAACCTTTTCTCTGTATTATCCTTTACTTTGTATTTTCTTGTCACTTTTCGTATTTTGTTTTCACTTTTTCCATTTTCTTTTCACTTTTTCCATTTGCTTTTCCCTTCTCCGTCCACTTCATGGTCACTTGCTCTTCCAAGAAGTCACTAACTTTCATACATTTTTTTCACTTCCTTTTCTTGTCACTCCTGATTTCCTTGGCTTCCTGGGCCAGAAGATGTTTCTTTCATGTTCACAGTGTATACTAGACAGAAAACCACATTTTTTGCATAGTTAAAATACTAAATCAGAGAATATTTATATTAAAAAAGTTATGATTTACAAAAACATTTCCCTTTTCCAACTGCTAGAATTTTGATTGCTTTCTTAAAACCAGTGAAAACTGAAAGAGAAGAGATCTTTAACAAAAAAAATCATTTCAGTTTGCTTTTGGGGATAATTAATTTTACATAGCTCAATACAAATTAGCAATACTTACTTCACATCTACTTCAAACCTGATATCCAATAGAAGAGGGAAATAGACTTGTACTGTACAGCAGACTGTATTCTCTTTTTGTTAATATAGTACCTGAATGGCATCCAGTAGTGCAAGTGTAGCACAATAAATAAAGCATCAAAGGAAAGTACCATCTTAACCACTTTTTTTTTTTCCTCCTTTTTAAAAAAGGCTGAAATCTAGGATAGGAAGAAAAAATGTGGATACAAGTTTATTCTGCAGGATAAGAAGATTTAATAAGAGGACATCTCAGCAATCGTGAATTAAAAAAGGTCTTATTAGCTTCTGTAGATCACGTGGTTAACTTTGAATTAAAAGTTTATATACAGCTCTCCTCACAATCTTGTACCACATGATGTCTAGAAAACTACTGAACCTCCACAAACATTGAAAATCACTGAACAGTTAGAGCAATTGTTTATAGGGTCTAGAAGTGACTAAGGCAATGTATTAAAAGTAAATACTAACTAATAGGTACCTTAAAAAAGTAGTCAGATTACAAAGCAATTTGACCAAAACAATAATAGTTAAAGAAAGAAACCAAAAAGGGAAACTTTTGGGAGAATATTTTGTAGGTATGGGAAACAGCGTTCTAATTCTTATTTAATAACTCAAGAGATGATGAATTTTACCTCTAACAAAGTACTGGCTGCATACTGACAGGAATAAATTTGATGCCTGGCAGCAAAAGCGTCTGCTAAGATCTACTTAAGGTTTTATAAATCTGTCTTGTGGTACAACTTTGCTATACCAGACTAACATAATAAAACAAAAAAACTAGACTTCTGGCATTAAAACTAATTAGTAAGTAGAGTGAAGTTTGGGAAAGAGGCCCAGATGAGGTCAGCTGCATGGTAAAGAGTTTCTAAATATGTAAAGGACATAAAAGTAAGTAACGCAATGCCAACATTTCTTTCAAGTTTTAGCAAAAAAACCCTCACAATCAAATAAGCTTTATACCTTTTGAAGGCAAGTAAAAACCAGCAGATTTTCTCAAGTTTGTATAAAATATCAGTCCCTGCTGAGACTGTAGTAACCACGGTGACTTCTTTAAGAACCTTCTAGCCTTTGGCCTCATCTCATCCTGGACAGCTATATAAAAACACTTTGATTCAACTAATGTTTACTTTTCCCCAAAAAAATTTAAAGGACCATCTGGATGTTCTCTAAATACAATGGAATGGAGGAAGATGCAGAAGTGTGAGAAACATCACAGAATGCAAAAGGACTTAAATTATTAAAGAATAAAATCCATCTTCAGAAAGATGAGTGAGGAAAATACTGTATTGCTTTCACCTTCAAAATCTCCCCTGAATTGTACGTCCACGTTGCCATCCTGTTCCGAGGACAATCACTCCCTAGCAACATTCTCCATCACTTTTAAAAGTCTTCAGCTTCAGTACAGTCTTCCTGGCAGACCTGAGAAGGTAAAGCTTTTGGTTTATGTTTGAAAGTCTCAGAGGTTCTTGTATACCTTGCTAATAGCAATATTTACTGTGAAATATTATCGATTCATCTCTCATGCTGTTTCTGAAAAGGAAAAATGTACCCTAGACTTATCTTACTGTAATAAGAATGGTCCAAAATTGTTCTTAGGAAAACATTAAACTGTGATTACAGTCTATGCTAACTGATAACTAAAATAAAACTAAATTCAGGCCAGAGAACAGACTCAGCAATGTATGTAATTATTTAAATAATTTCTAAATCTGGTGGTCAAAGTCTCAGGCTTGGTATGACCTACTGGGGAGTTTAATGTTGGAGTAAAAGCCTCTTTCACAGATGCGTCTCTCATCTGCAATGATAAAACTTGAGTAGTGTGCTGGTTTTGGCTGGGGTAGTTAATTTTCTTCATAGTAGCTAGTATGGGGCTGTGTTTTGGACTTGTGCTGAAAACAGTGTTGATAATACAGGGATGTTTTTGTTATTGCTGAGCAGTGTTTACACAGGGTCAAGGCCTTTTCTGCTTCTCACGCCACCCCACCAGCGATTAGGCTGGGGGGGCACAAGAAGCTGGGGCACAGCCAGGACAGATGATCCCAACTGATCAAAGGGGTATTCCATACTGTATGATGTCATGCTCAGCACATAGAGCTGGGGGAAGAAGAAGGAAGGGGGCAATGTTCAGAGTGACGGCGTTTTGTCTGCTTAAGTAAGCATTACGCAGGATGGAGCCCTGCTTTCCTGGAGATGGCTGAACACCTGCCTGCCGATGGGAAGTAGTGAATTAATTCCTTTTGCTTTGCAGCTTTTTTTTTTCCTTTGTGTGCAGCTTTTGCTTTACCTATTAAACCGTCTTTATCTCAACCCACGAGTCACTTTTCCCCTTCCGATGCTCTCCCCCATCCCACCGGGGGGGGAAGTGAATGAGCTGCTGTGTGGTGCTTAGTTGCCGGCTGGGGTTAAACCACAACAAGTAGACAGCTGGAAGAGAAGCAGACTTAAAGCTTTGTGGGTCAGCCACAGAGAGAAAGGCATGCTGACACACACAAAGCATTAGCACTTAAGGGAAAACTTACTCATTGTACAAGTGCTAATACATTAAGTTAGAGTAGAAACTCTTATACTGGTAAGCACAAATTCTCATAAGTCATTTATTGGAAGGAGTATGAGTAAATATTCAGCAGTGTAAGAATAGCTCAGTCTATAGCAATGAGAAAGAAGAGAATGACTAAACAATGATCTCTAAGAACAAAGCAAAACTAAAGAAGGGATATTAACTGCATGTCTTGGCCATTAATTTCCAAAATTACTGCTCCTCAAGGAGATATATTTTAGAAAGTTGTTTGCAGAAACTGTACCAATTTTTCTTCCTGTGCTGATCTGTAGAGTTTTTCGTCAAAATACGCAAAACAAGAAAGAAGATCAGATCAAAATCTAGAAAGTTTCTTTCACATCAACTTCACATTCTCAGTTCATAACATTAAATCTCTCTTCACCATATATTCATTCTCAATCTCTTTTTTTAAGCTCTGCAGAAGGACTAGAATTTCAGAAGCTGGTAGGACCATTATGCCTTTAGAAACAGACTTGTAAAAAGCTTCAGCTAGAAAATAAAGAATTAGAAAAATAAACAGTCCATAATTATTTGATGCTGGTTGCAGGTATTATTAAAGGGACTATGAATGAGGGTCTTCTATTTACAACAGATTTTTTTTCAAAACAGAGACATTTATTTCTCCAGACACTGAGTTCTGGTCTCTGGCTGTTTGTTTGTTTATTCTTTTGTTTGTTTCTTTTCCCAGATGATATTTATTATTGATTGGAATGATAACATTTTTAATGACAAACAAACCAATGCAATCCTAAAGTCAACAGCTGCCAGAAATGAACAAGTACAACAGAATGAATATATGAATAAGAATTGGAGCTCTTATGTAGGGTTAGATTCTCATATATGCTCAGGCTCGGGAAATGTGTGATTACATCTTCCTGAGAATGGCCAGGCAACCTCAGCAGCAATTTCTAGAACTATTTCTATGTACTAAGTTAGTGGGAAGTAAATACACATATACTTTTTCCCATCTGGCAAATAAAGACAAGTTCACCAGGCACCTTCCAGCCAGTCAGTTTAAAGATGTTAGTGAAACTTCAGATGGATCACAGTGAAATTTGGGGCTGATCACACATGATGTTTATTTTCTGTAGAGCCCATACTTACCATACTTTCCTGACACCCGTTATTATTGCCCCCTAATAAGCTATATTATTTATGAATTAATGTGAAGGTGCTGTAAGATAAAATTCACAGGATTTAGCCCTAGGATTTGGCATTCCATTGTTATTTTAATTCATTCCCACTGACTTTTTAAAGCTTTTCATTTTTTTTCACTGTGCCTTTTGCAGCAATGATATTACCATTACTTTTGTAAAATTTACTTTACGTTTACCTTGCTTGTCTTTCTAGCTCTGCAGTATTTGATTACTTCACAGTATGTATATGTTTACATATAATAGTCGAAGTAGAGGGAGATAAAATATGGTTTTCTCATAATTTTTCAGCCTTCATTATGTTTCCTATGTTACCAACTTATTTAGAAATTTTAATAGGACTATTACTGGGTCCGTTACTGCTCAAAAGTGAGAAATTAACTTTAAGTCAGTCTATATCTGTCAGGATAGGCTTTACATTCCAAAATACGTGAAAAATTTTTTAGGCAAATTACTAATTTTAAAGTTGCACAACAAAATAGAGAAAAGCAGAGGAAGGAAAACACAATTACTGTATTGCTTTCGGTGCACTGAGTTAGGTTTCACTGAAGATATCTCAAAAAAAGTATCAGGAGTTGCTCCAAATATTGCAAGTAATTACTCTTTTAGTACTGTCTCACAACATATTACGATTTGAATGTTGTGACAAACCAGTCAGGGCCATAGCAAGAATATACAGAAAAAAATATTTGACTAAAATTTAAAATGTGTCTTTTAGGCATAATACTGCAATTAGAGAATAACCCTAAAATTCTTGGTAATGGACTTAGTAATGCAAATGGTAATGGAATGGTAATGCAAAACCAGCTTTCCATAGCCAAAATTCAAACCAATTTTAAAAGCAGAGGTTTGACTCACAAAGCATTTGTCTTGCTATTCCTCTGAATTACTATGACACTTAAAAACCAACCAACCAAAAAAACCAAAAGGGGTTGATCTGGGTTTTCTGACCTCAATCTGGCCAAAGACATTCCAAAGTAGTCTTGAAAAATGTTAAAATGGCACATGTGCAAGTCATGTCTACGTATCTAATTAATAAGTGTCACTTTAAAAGCTTCAGTCATACCTTGTGATATCCTTGGCCAGACACAGGTCCTTTTTAAAATGAAACTGAGGGGCATGTTTCCCTTCTGCTCAAAACTTTTATTTTATCCACACATCCAGTCAGTGAGGAAACAACACCTCATCCTCCTTAGGCAAGACAGTCCAACAAACAGCCAAGGCTTTACAGATCCTTATTTGTGAGTCATCTTCCTTATCAGTTTTACTCCATCTCTCCCAAATCCTTCTGGAATGCATATACTCTGTCCCCTCTACACATTCATTAACTTACACACCCCTGCTACAAGACAGTATAAACGTTCCTCTGACAGCATAGCTTAATGCATAGTTACTTGATAAAAAAAAACATTTCCTAATCTTACTAAAGCCATCAAAAGGACACTCTTTGCTGGGATAAATCTCAGCCTAAGTCAGTTGACCCAGTTCACAAAATACAGATCTAAAAAGGTCAATATGAAGTTCAGCTCAAAATTTTTAAGCTCTTCAGCAGTGTGTAGATTTGGCGTTGCCCTTTGCCTCCACAGTAATCAGCCAAAGACTCATATCCTTTCTCTCTACAAAATCCGGATACCACTTCATGGACAATGGTATGCGGAAATCAAAAGAAATGGAAAAAAGGAACTGGGAGATAGTGTGGATATTTTTGTTTCCTAATAAACATTCTGAAAAAGATCTTAGGTTGGGCGTAAACTGCCCCTATATTTCAGTAAGTGCTTATGGCAGATCACTTACAGCTTTCAGGTGAAACTAACTCTAGCAGCATCGATCTTCGTGCCAGAAAAACTAGTCTTTACTTCATTAGGAGGAAGACATACCTTTTTGCTACATCAGACAGACATGTTTTTATATCCCTATAAATACATTTTTGAAAGTGTATATTTATTATGATCAGTTCCAATAAAACTCTACTTTCCTTTTTCTGTTGAGTTTTCATACATCATTTTGAACACGCTGGAGTATTGATTAGGGAACAGGAGCTTATTCTTGTATTGTACACAGTCAATTGGGAATGGTTTCTCTTTAATACAGCGATATTATTTGGTGAATTGAGAATATTTAGAACTGATGCAACCAAAAATCAAGGGATTTTAGTGTATTAGCTTCTGATGATATGAAGAACATAACTAGAATTATTAACATGAAGAAGCGGTACAAAGGCAATGTATTCACTGAATAATTCTGAACATGTTCCTACACAGACCAAGAGCAATTCCCTGTTTGTAATTTGTGGTATGAATTTAGTATTTGAATTTGTGGCTTGTTAGTTGGCATTAGGGCAATTGCCTTTTTGTACTCAAGTCAGATAAAAAGTTCTGAGATATCTTTAATATAAGTACATTCTGTGATATAAGTACACAATGTGATGGAATAAGAAACAGGGATCTCTCAAAATCACTCATATAATGATTTGATAATTTTTTTCAGGAGTGAAAAAAAAGAAAAAATATGGTATATTAAAAACACAAATTTAAAACATATTTTTTACATATGTACAATATATTGTTCATTAGACCTACATTAATATTGTATATGCAATACAGGCCTTAAAGTAGATTTGGCCCATTTTTTTTTTCAGTTACTCAATGGAAACATCAATTTGTTTTCATAAGATTCAGATTTACTAAAGTTTTATTTTAAAAGATTTTTTTGGACCTGCAATGGATTTTACTGTCAGAAACTGAGAACAATCCCATGGAACAAGTACAAGCCTGCTTATATATGGATATATATGGTTATGTATGAATATATATGAGATTTAGTTTCAACTGATTTCACTGATTTCCAACAAAGGGCTACTGCATCTTTCTAGTTGCACTGGACTGTCAAGTAAATTGGTCCCCTACTCGAGCTCTTACATGATTAAGAGAAAATGGAATGGTTCCAATAGGAGACTATGTAAGCCAAACCTAGACTCAGTGTTGGGAAATCTAAAGTCAGGGATGTTAGTGGTACAGTTCATACTCCTAGTTAGAAGTGTAGCAATGCCATGCTAAGAATAAAGTAATATGTTTGCTACAATAGTACTAGAACCTGAAAGAGATGGAAAATTTATTAATTGATCTTTCCCTGTGATAATGTTTCATGGTAACTATGATAGGCATGTAATTACATATGTACAGATAATTTGCTTCCTACGATGCCTGGGATTCTTTGCTCTTCAAACTGTTTCTGGTAATTATAAACAAATACCTAACACACACTTTGGCAATAAAACATAAGTTGCCCTGAAAATGTTCTTTTGGGAAATTGTTCTCCAATAATACTGAAGTGTAGTAGTAGTTTGTTTCACTTTGGGGAACTGTATTGTACTTTCTGGAAAGACAGGGTCAATCTTTCTGAGCTGAAAAATATAATTCACAAATTTATTACCAAAAGACTTTATTGCAAAAGCTCTTCCTAAAGACATTAAAAATTCTACAAGTAGAGGAAAAAAAAAAAATCTTATATTTTAGACCTATCATTTAATGAAAAATAGTTTAACTTTGAACATCTTGTTAATTTATTTTCAATTTGGTCTTTTTAAAAACTTGCTTCATTCTCTGATTCTACCACAGAATTTCACTGAATATCAATTTTATTTTCTTTTTTCTGTCATCTCACACTAGTTTGTAATTTGTTCTCATCAGTGAACAGGATTCTTTCCTTTCTAATTCTCCAGAAAAAACATTTAACAGAACCTAAGTAGAATTTTAGTTAGCAGGTGGGGATCCTTGAAGGCTGGACTTTCTGAGATGAGCCACAGTCGAGTAAAATAATTTAGTGTGACTGTTGTGGCAAAATTATGACTACATTGAAGTCTAGCAATACTTGCCATTGCATAATTGTACAGCTCCAATATATGAAAATGTGTGGCATAGCTGGTTCACCTCTGTTCACTGCCTGTTACTGTCGGTGTTTGATGAATAAACTAAAACAAGGCAAAAGAATAAAAAACAGGACATCAGATGGTAGAGTACATTTTCCATTTCTTCTTTGGACAAACATTGATACGAATACTAATTAGCAAGCAGAGCACTCATGTTTCACAATAAACAAGGTTAAAAAAAAGATTTGGACTAAGGCAGTACATAGCCAGTTTTATTTTCAACTCAATGTTTTTCTGGTGTCATCTATGTAATTTTAAATTTATCTTCCATCTGAATTATGCAGGCTATTTGCCATACAAAATTGATATTATCATTTAATCTCATCTCTCTATTCATTTGTAAAGTGCCTATAAAAATGGCTCCTAAATGCAAGACTGTGAAGATCAATGATATAATAAGCCGAGTAAACCATATTTCACTAAATCTCTTATTCTACAGAAGACTGCTTTTGATTTCACTATACACTGAAAATTAAAGTCTAATTTCTGATTTCAATACTTTAAAATGATAGTTCCATATGTGTTAGGAATGTCTTTTCTTGAGTATCACAGTACAGGAAAAAAAACAATATTAGCCAAACAATGATAAAAAAAAAGAAATTAAAATAATATAATAAAACCTATATTAAATTATGTGCACACACACACACACTCTCACACACCCCAATATGCACATACAATAATTTGCAGAGTATGTAACGTACAGAAGATGGGCTAAGTAACTCGTAATTGCCTAAAAATGTTTTTGAACTATGTATTTAGAGGAAGAATATAAAAGAGAAGCAAGGGAGAATTTTGTACCCAGAACTAATTTTGAAAGTAAAATATTTTTCTACATATCACTCATTTTGGAGATTACTGATTTTCTACTCAGTAATACATCTTGGTTTTTTTTTTTCTGTGTACAAATTATGAATGAATGTGTTCCTATTTGGATTTTTGTAATCTTTTACTAATTATACTGTTATCACCTAAGTTAATGTGTTGGCTGTATATTAACTACAACTATTGGAAATATTCTCTGTTGGTATTATATTGGTCAGTCAGCTGAGATAGACAGCATTATTTCTGGGCTTGCTCTGGATGACTTCGAAGCAGCAGAGAGTTCAGAACAACTGTGTGAACTTTTGAGAGTAAAACAGCTGTGCGTGCATGCATGTGTGTATGTCCACATGCGCATTCACACAGCGGAAACATTGCTTCATCACAGTCATTCTTGTGGTCAAAATGTGATTCACATCTTACCTTTGAACAGAGTAAGGTTACCAGAATAAGTAGTTACTGTTTAAGGAATTGTGATGTTTTAGTATCTTCATAATATATGTCATTTCCTCAAATTCAATAAATATTTAAGTGCAGTTCCCAATTTTCCTTCTCTACATATGCTGGTTGTCTGAACCATGCTATGAGGAGAGTTCTTCCCAAAATGTATCTTACTATCTTTTCTTTGTTGTTGTTAACTTATTGAATTTAAAGAAGAATCCAGAATTATATTCCATCTTCATAATCAGAAAGTGAAAGTCAAATCTTCCACCCACAAATGGCTTCTTCACAACCTGTGCCTTTTCCCCTGAGTTTCACAATGCTTTTGATATCGGTCTGTCATTCTCCCAGGCATGAAGACAGTAACACTGTTTACATTTAGCATGAAATTCACACCTGCAGAAAAGCACAGACTGTGCAAAGCAGGATTTAAGTGGGTGGTAATTAATATAACTGGATAGGGTTAATCTGTATGTAACAGGAAATTATCTTTTAATGGAGACATAGAGACTACTTTTCGTATAGTTAAGTTTTGGCTGATCGTTAGGGATTATGTAATGAACAGGGGGAAAAAGAATTTGTGAAAAAGATTACCTGTACATTATTCTATTCTTACTATTCTTACAGGTAAATGAGTACTGAGTACTGCCATGAAGAACTAGAAGTGTTAGGCTTCCCAAGATAAATTAAAGTGACTGTTTAAATATGGAGGGGAAATATAGAAATTAACTGATACCTCTTGAGCAATGGACAAGTGGACTGACAATGAAGTGTTTTGTCTTCTGACCTTTTACATAATTAAAATAACTCTTAGCCCTAAAAATATATGTATTTCCATCTGCTTTATTATTAGATGTGCAACAAATAACTTTATAAACCTGCACCTGCAGTTGTGGTCAGGTTTTTTGGTAGATTACTTTTATCCCAAGTTGAAAGTCTGTAAATGCATTCTCATGATGACTGCTCTGTCTCTTAGCGTTGGAGAGCTTTCATCTGCCCAGGAAAACACATGCATGCAGTAGCATTCTTTTCATGTTAAGAGGCCACATCTGTTGAGCAGAGCACACGACAGCGAGTGCATATTGGTCACAGGCACTAAACCTGTAGAACGACACAGTGAGGACAAGCAGAGGACTGAGACACTGCTCTGAAATGTCTCAAGGGCTGAAAATTATGAACTTAATGTAGTGCAGGATTTCTACAGGATTCTGGAAAATGTGTAGTACCACTTTGGATGTATCTATAGGGTCTTTGAAAGCTGATTCTTGAGATAGGACTCAAGTTTATGAAGTCAAGTGGCTTAATCTAATTGTGCTGCCCAGAACCTCAGTATGAACAAGTTACAAACATTGTGTCATCGACCTGGCTTGGTAGTAAGTGCCTTACTCCTTAATAAGACAAACGGGAAGGACAACAGGTAGGTATTTTAGAGAATCCATTAGTTTAAGCTCAAGTATTACTTTTTGCCCGAAGATTACTGGAATATGTAAACTAGTGTCATTTTTTCTTCCAAGAAGGTCTGCAGTACCAATAAGAGTTTCCATCAGCGCAGCCAGAACTCACGTGAAACTGGGAACCAAATCTGGATCACAAAATCCTAATAGGCTGCAGTTCAAAATGTTGCAGCTGATATTCTATCATCTCTTCTTTTGTAGAGCTAGCAAAATTCAGGTTTTTGTGAGTCATTTTATTCAAGATGAGAAAATGATGATTCAGTCAGGCATTACTCTCTTGATGAAATCCTCTTTACAAATAAAGTTTTGATTCCCTGAACACAGCAGAAATCAAACAATAAAGCAAAATACTTTTGTTCACTGCTCTGAGATCTTTTTAGGTAGTATGCACCTAAAAACTCTTTAGCTTCCTTTTTAGCTCAGGGCAAAGCTATCTTTTCTTCATTGCTATATGTGTATTTCTCCAAAAGCTATACCCACTCAGTCTATAATCTCCACATTCTTATTTTCCAAGTTGGTTTCTTTGTGCCCAGGTACAACTGCTGCGGCATATTGTAAGCAAAAACATTATCGTGATTTGATTTAGTACATGGTACCACAAGCATGACTAGGAGGGCAATGCACCATATCACGAGGGCAGAAAATTATTAATTTGAATTTGCTATTTAACCAGCGCTTCCTGATTTTATGCCTTCAGGCAAAACACTGGCCGAAAAAACATCCTCGCTCACTAGGTAAGCTCTTCTTTGGACACAGCTGTGTTCTTCAGGTGGAGTTACTTAGTGGTTTAACCATGTTCATACTTATCCTGTCTTAGAAGAAAGGTGGTGATTACAGCTGTCAGGCTGAATGAGGTCTAACCTAAACACAGTAAGGATGAGCAATGATTTAGCAGCAGATAGCTCATTAACACTGAACAGCATTTTCTTGTACACAAGCCGGTGCTGAGTTTCTTCCTAAAGCATTTTCTCCATCTACATCAAGGCTCTTTTCTTACATGTCTGAACAAAGGGGCCTGAGGATCATTAGAGCACTGATATCCCTTGCTTAAATTTGGGATGTGAAATTTACTTCACTATGACAGATTTCACTTTTATTTTCTCTTTTTATAAATGTTTATAAATGTTATTATTGTTTTCATTTTATAAATTTTAACTCATTGAACTCTAGGAAAAAAGCTACCATCTTCCTTAACGATAGAATATAGTCTTAAAAAACTGTTTCTGTGGCTGTCAGATACTTCAGCTTCACTTCGGTATTTAGTCACTTACAAAAGAAATCTTTGAGTACTACATGTCATTGAACATTAGTAGTTCAAATTATAATTTATTTATTTATTTATTTATTTATATTTATTATGAGGAAACTACTCATTCTTAATCCTGATAGCAGGTTTGATTAAAAACCAAGCCAGGTTAAATTAACAACAGAGAAAAAATATTAGTGTGTAAAAAACTGTAAAGTAAACCACAAGTTTACTATTCTCACTAAACAAACATCTTGTTTTTCAAGTGGTTATTAAAGAGCAGAAGTGTCAGATTTACTAGAATAATATAAATCAATGAAATAAACAAATTAAACCTTAACAACTTGCTCATTCAGAGAGAAATCTATTTTTAAACACAAACCTTTAAAAAAATCAACACACCCCAAATCTAAAGTGATACCATTCACTATAATCAGGAAATGCTAAGCATTGTATTAAAATTCTTTAAACATGTTGTGGCATTACTGCATGTTCCTATAGGCTCACACTGCCCATAACACGTGGCAGGGGTCTGACTCCCATTATTCCCTATAACTTCTAACCTCTTTCATGGATTTGTTGAAAACCACTTCCTTACTGCTGCAGTTCTAGGTGTCTGCTTAGTCCTCCTTATTTGTATCCAAATTCCCTTTTCCCATGTTTCCATGCTGTGTCTCCATATAACTCACATCTATACAGACTTTTTTTCTCTTTTTGGAAGGGCCTATCAAGTTCCCTCCTTATCAAAGGGCCTCTGTTCAGCACTACTTTTTCTTATCTTGTCATTACAAGTTTCCCAGATCTTTCAGTCTCATAAATTCTTCATATCAAATATAACTGTACTTGCACTTAATCTCCCATCTTGCCAGGAGCTGAAAATACCTTCAATTTCAGCATGTTTTATTGCTGAAACACAGTGTTTTCCCATTCTTACTAATACTTATAATGCTATATGCCTTGCCTTTTCTTCTATTTTCCCCTTCATACTTCTTCTCTCCAATAGGGTTATTCTGTTTTGTTCTCTTGCTATGATCCCTGCTTTCTCTCCACCTTTTCACACATACACTTTTCTGTCCTCTGCTATTATTTTCCTGTTATGTCTGGGAAAGCTATTCATGGTGTTCGCATTTTGAACCGTAATAGGAGGAGATGCTGAAATAAGACAAAGGAAAGGAAGGTAATGACTAATGCCATTATCAAAGCAGTAGAATATTCTGAATTGTAGAATATTTGCATTCATCAGATTATTTGCACATATTATTTCTTAGTACAAAATAAACCAATTATATGCCCCTGCACTATGGGCATTGTGCATATAAGCAGATAGGTAAATCGATCTGTTACAGGAGATGCAGTTAAGTTAGACTCAGATTGTGGAGATGCTTTGCATGTTCTAGTTCTTACACTAAATAGCAAAAAATAAGAAATTGTGTGTTGAGCTTTTAATATGTGATTTTCTTCTATCTCAAACTCAGGCAATATAGCTTTCCTATATAGATCACAGCAATGGGTCTTATAATGCCAGTGAAGCAAAAAAACATACAGATGCCATTAAAAGACAACCAATCTATGCAGAGCCAATAAAGTAGCAGTTAGATAACTTACATCTGCATAAGCTAAAATAGGCAAGAGGAGTTAATTAGAAAATCTTATGTCTGCCTGTTTTCTTAAGGAAATTACCTTACTAGATTCTTCTTCCTTATCCCCCAGAATCCCTCTTGGAGAACACGTGAAGGAGAAGGAAAGAGCTAAATTAACTCTTAGATGTTTTTAAATTGCTAGAAACTTACCTGGAGACTAAGCATCCTTAAAAAAAATCTGATCAGGTTAAATGGAGCTACTGCTCAAGGATTCTTAAATAAATGGCTCACCAGTGCCAACAAAGAGATAAAATGTGTTATGCCTGCATAATCTATTCACCCTTTAAACCTTGCTTTCTTTTCTTCCCGGTGTCCCTGTTCCTATTACGAAAGCCTGAACTCAGCTCAACCATAAAATTTTTGAATGCTTTCTCCCTTTCCCTGCTCAAAAAGCAAAGGACTGTAAGTTGGACTTTGAAAATCATATGCTGTGGAGTTACCAACTTTTTTTTCTGGCAGTTTAGTAGCTCAGTGGTAGAGCCCTTCACATCTCTTTTATTTCAAAGTTAATGGCCAAATGAGGATGAGCTCATGAGCTAAGGCCCACAGGATTAGAGGAGTTCTTGGCCAGAGTTTACTATCTGACAAATTATGTCCTTTTTTTCCCTCTTCCATTCTGCTCAGCAATGGTTTATTATAAATTACATCCTGCATGGCAAAGATCATCCCTTACATAGTTTTATATAGTACTTAGCTTTAGTTTCCCCTCCCTAGATACAGATATTTTCCTCTAAATTCTTCTAAGAAGAATTAAAACAAAGTCACATTTGGATCACGTTAATAATATCTAGAATGGGAGTTCTGGCTCCTTCCTTGTATGTCTTCTCCTGAGGAAATATTTTACATGCTTCTCTTGAGGAAAAAAAAAATTGGACACACAAACACAAATAATGACAGAGATACTTTCAAGTAAGTAACCATATGAACATTTTTTGGAAAAAATAATCTCTAAATATGAAAAGCATGATAAAAGGAATCTAAACATATGATACGGGAACATAATAATGTGTTTAAATAGAATTTTGTATCTGGAAAAATATGAGGAGTCATTAAATGTTCAGGTGATCATTTTTCAGAATTGTTTTCTATTGAAAGTATAATAGCGGTTAGGGGTTAACACAGTCTACTCAAAACTGGTGACTCCTCAAGATATTTGCAATTCTGTCTCTACAACTTCATTTATTGATCAAGTTGATTTATGCCTTTACCTCTGCAATTCCTATAAGACCTAGAGATGTGGAAAAGTGAGGAGAGCTCTTTTTTTTACAAAGACTTGTTAAATGTATTTTAGTTTTCTAAACCAAAAGAAATAACATTTCAGATACAGTTATAACAGTATGCGAACACCACTAGTTCACTGAAATGAAGGGAAAATAATAATTACCCCTTTTATTATATATGATTGTTCTCTTGATTTTATAACAATTTTTTGTAGAATTTCCTCGATTTATTTGTTTTTTAATTTCCATTAGTTATTTTTTCCAATTTTCTTTCTTTTCTGTCTTTAATATTTTTATTTGCTTTTGATTCCTTCCCATTCTCTTTTTCCTTATAACTTATTTCTTTCCTCTGCCATTTGCCTGCTTATTTCTCAGAACTATTGTGTTTTCTTTGTTATTGTTTTCCTCATGAACTCCTGACAGCCAAGAAGCAATGAAAACACTAAATTAAAAATATTTACAGTGATATCCTGCCTTATATATTTTATATTTCTAACTGTGTTGCTAGGTTTTGTCTTCAGTTCCGTCCACTCCTTCATGACTTTTATTCATGGTTTACTGAGTCATCTTCTCCTTCTTCTATGCGTCCTTGAGTAATTTTAGGTATTTGTTCTCTCATAGGTGCTTTCCCTGTGCCTACTACCCTCCTAAAATTCCATTTTCATGTAAGTATCTTGATTAATTAAGGAATCTGGCTAAGGAAAAGAAAAAAGAGGAAAAGAATAACCTTCTTCAGTCCACTCACATGCTTAGTCTTAGACTAACAGCTTCTGATCACGTTGTCCTAATGTGGTCGACAGTACTTTCTATCCATAATCCTACCTTTAGAAAGCTAGCCACAAAAGCTTGTAATACTTCAAAAACTCAAGATGAGACCATCTACACACAGTAAATTTTTAATTTGGTTGCTATCTCTGGTAAAATTTATTCTTAAAAAGTAATTTTTTTCATCAACATTTATAGTAAAATTTACACTTAACTTTTGGCTGTGTTAGCTTATATATATACTGAAATTTACACCCTAGATGAGTCACAGGATTCTCAGCTGAAAAGCCTACAGCCCTGATTTCCACCAGATCATGTTTTTTGATGAGGCTGACAAAATTTCAGGCATATTTCAAACATCATCCTGTGTCATAAAAACTCAGTGAACTGAAAACATTTAATTTCATTTTGTCCAGGCTTAATCAGCTTTTTTACGTGAGCCTCTTCCAGACAACAGAAATTTGCTTCTTTTAAAAATATCAGACTTGACCATGAAAAGAAAACAAAGTCTCTTCTTCCCTTTCATTTGTTTCAAGCAGTGAAGACGAAACTCCATCTGTTTATTTTTTTCTAATGTATTCTTTTGTGTCAGGTTACACTGCTTCAGTGAAGAGAGAAGACCATGCAATCTTTAGATGGAGCCCCTAGCTTTTAAAACAAGTCAGATTCAGCTGTATTTCCACAGAAGCCCAGACCCTGTTCCCTGCTGCTCCTTGCTGCCTTATTATTACTTGACAGCTCATCTCCCTGGGGGGACTGTGAATATTTTACCAACAGCCATCCCAACCATTGTCTCCAGACAAAAGAAAGTGGGGTCCTTGCTGCATACACTATGAATTCAAATCTTTGGGATTTCTCGGGAGATAGGCACCAAAGGGGTTTGATGAAGGCTGGTTTTTGGGGAAAAAAGTTACCTAAAGCTTTTTGCTACAGGTAGTGAGTCCTTCATCATCACTTTTACCATTAAGCGGTCAAAATTTTGGCAAGTGAGGAAGAAAAGACAGGAGCTCTGGCTTTGTCCTGGTGCAGTGGAACATAGGGTCTTGCCTTTCAAATATCTCAAACATCTGTTAATGTACCCTTTCTCCTCTGAAACAAAGTTCCTTTTCCTTCAAGCTTACCTTATAAATATTACTTCCTACTGGCTCTACCACACTTTTATGTGACTTTGCAGTAGTGTCGTAGCTTAAACTGCTTAACTGTTCTTACATTAATTGGCAATTTTCTGTGGTCAGAATAATATACTTAAACACTGTGCTATGTTTGTACTGAGACGAAATACAGAAATTTTTATAGCGGCAAAGAAGCAAAATCAGCAGGTGTGATTATCATGATAACTACACCCCTGGGTGCTTAGAAGCACATGGCTGCATCTGGTCCATAGTTATCTCTCCAGGGGTGAGATTATTTCATGATAACCACACCGCCCTAATGGCCCATTGCTTAAGTAGTATTCATGACCCTTATACAGAATCCTGCCTGTATTGAACAGAATGAATTTCTCCCCCATCCCAGCTGTCTCTACTTTTATTTTTTTAATATAATTCCTTCTTTGTTCATTTCTATTCATTTAAGAGGTACATTTAATATAAACTCAGAGTGCATTGTCTTTAATACCAGAATTACAGATGACTAAACCTTATGCTTTGGACTAAAATCAACCCTTTATCTAGATTCTAGGTATAGTATAGCTGATTTTGTGTCACACATCTGGTGGAACCTGATTGACATTATTTGCCATTAAAATCCCAATTCTAGAATAAAAGACTTTTCCAGTGTTCTGAAGAATAATGATTTCTACCTTGTCACTGTACTATTGCTAGAGAAGGTGTAAATAAAGAAATGAGAGCAGGGGCAAGAATTTCCGATCCTTTCTCACCTCATAGTCATTGACAAGCAGTGTGATTTGTAATTAGACTGAAGATAGATACTCTAAATTTTTACAGAAGAACTCTAGAATTCAGGGAACCCAGGATTGGGCAATGCAGACATGAGTCACCCTTGCAATTTTTGTCATCCTCTGACTCCTCGTATATATCTTCAGCTGTGTCGGGGCTCTGTTCATATATTTCTATGTCCTATGTCACCTAATTAAATCTGGCTAATAGTGTGCAACTGTAAACACTGCATAAACACTTAATGAGTACAGAAAGAAAATAAGCACTATAGCTGAAGGAAATATTTTTTATACTTCATATAATAGATTATTTTGCCACTTCCTTTTAAAGGTTAATGTGTGTTCCCGGCAGTTTAAGTTGAGCACAAAGGCTTAGAAAGAGAGAAAATGACAGGAAAGTGAGTGCTACCAAGTAAAAAACAAAGGCTTTCTTCCTCTTAATGGGACTCAAGACACCACTAATCTCATCTGGTTTAGCTGATAAGGGTAGGCATGAGATGGTGAAATGGATTCAAAAGAGAAATATTTCTTTATTAGGCACATTCAACTTTCTTTTTTGTTTTTTGGTGTTTTTCTTCATAAAAATAAAAAGCTAAGATGATTACTTTTCACAAGGTACTAATCATTCAATGAATTAAATCAATATTTTATTTTTTAAATTGAGGGGATGTCACAAGATATTTCTTAATTAATTTCATAATTCCTAAGAGCAATTAAAAGGATTATTGTGAGAATGAGTGTTGTAATTTAAATCAATTTTAGTACGTAAAGTCATTTTACCATCATATCCTCTCTCCCTAGCAACAGTGGATCAGACCATGACAGGGAAGTGCAATATGCCCCCTGCATGCAGGCAGAGTAAGCACAAATTAGAATATTTGATTGCCTGAGTCTCACACCTCCATTCAGTCTGAACAGTACTTTCAGGCTTTTCTCTTCCAGGGTTTTTATATTTTTAAAACTTTCT
This sequence comes from Platalea leucorodia, assembly GCF_965183815.1. Lineage (NCBI taxonomy): Eukaryota > Metazoa > Chordata > Aves > Pelecaniformes > Threskiornithidae > Platalea > Platalea leucorodia. Next base: position 48,020,431 of record NC_138828.1, on the reverse strand, counting down.
ACATTTTACACATAGGAGCCAAAGGAAAAAAGCTTTTAAGTAAAACATGAAATTTGTATTTTCTGTTCCTTTTCTTATGAAACATTTTACACAAAATAAGTAAGAATGAAAAAGCTGGGAGGAATGCAAGACCTATTATATAGATGGAAGCCACTGAAAAGAAATATTCTGTTACATTAGGATTATATTTTAACATTAATGAGTAATAAAAAACCCGGAAACAGACAAGCAATGGGCTTTTAAGCAATTTACTTCTACATCAAAATTTTGGATCCACAAGTCTGTTCAAGAGGTAAGCAACAACACAACACAGTACTTTGTTTTCTCTTTTAACTTCAGGAATCCCAGCTCAGAAGTCCCTTGAGAGCTCAGTGAATAATTTAATTCTCCCTCTAAAAAGGAAAAATGTCAAAATCCACAGGCTTTTCCTCTTAGAACGTCTAAACAAAATTGTCTTCCTATGCAAGTCATAGTTTTGCTTCCCAGGCAGCCACTCAAGCGCCTGTCTAACATAGTTCTGTGTCACATACTATATATACACGGAAAAGCAGCAAGAAATTACATTCAGCCTTAACTTCAGATAATTCAGGTAACTTCTTTGTGAGCATTTTCTTTAATAACAGTTCTGCAGAAGAAGGGAAAAACTGAGTGTTTATCTCTTTTTTTTTTTTTTTTTTCCAGTTTTATTAGTAAATACCTCTCTTCCCAACAGAGCATGAATTAGTGAGACATAAGGGAACAAAACGAGACATTTAAATAAATTCATTAAGCTCCATTATTCTCCAGCTGAATGATACCTGAGCAATTCTCAGTGATCAGCAGAGAATGAGGCACTTCTGAAGAAAAAATGACTACCCATTCATGACTCGGGATGCAAATCAATGAGTAGAATGGAATTTTTCATTCCTAATTTGTAAAACAAATTGGAAGGAATTTCTCCTGCTTAACATAATAGTCTATCTATTTTGCACTTGTCGTCTGCAGGAGTAAATGTTACACTGCTTTTCTGGATTGTAGTCTGTTCAGGAAAACATGTAATCTTGTGCAGAACTTTCATCATGTGAACTGTCCCATAGAAGGTGAAACGATATGATTTAAAAAGATTGTTCAAATCCTTAAAGCTAAGCTTATTTTTAATTGTTATCTTTTACTGAGATCATGCTACTTAGCAGTGCAAAGTATTGGACATCAGTATGCCACTGAACTTATCTATGAAAACATTTTTGTAAATGAAAGGAAGAATTTTACTGAGGAACATAAAGTTCCTTTGCACTTTCTTTTGTCATTGCCTAAGAAATGCTAACTAATCTACAGTTATAATATGGAAATCAGCCAGTGTTTTCCCTGAGATATTTAGCCACAAATTTCATTGTATAAAAAAAGTTCCTAGGGTCATTTTATTCTTCAAGTTATTCATCCTTCTTTGTATCTGTATCAATGGACATTTTCTTGGTTATGACTGAGGAAATCTTTTTGTTGTAGTAAATATTCTAACCCTTGAAGGAACAGTTATATTTTGGAATAAATCTGATTATTGCATTCTCAGGCTCTTAAGTAAATTTCTTGTGGTATTTCTTTTCAAAAAAGTGAAAAATATTTTTATTTGAATGAAATCAAATGTTTTCAAAGAACAGAAAGCATTGAGAGCTGCATATTTGTTGTACATCTCATTTGGAAGCGCCAAATTAAACGACAGTGAAGAAAATTATTTCCTTTTCCTGTTAAGTATGGAAATGTTTCAGATTGTAGAAAGTATAGCATAACTAGACAAGAGAAATAAACCATGGGAAAATAAGGATGAAAAACCCCATTAACAGGTCTGAAGAAATGAACCGTACTTGTAAATATCACATGGTAAAACTTAGCAAGTAGATGAAGGGGAAGCAGCTTCAATATTAATTCATCATTATTTTGAATAAAACCATTTGGATTCTTTCTTTTAACATTAGGCCATTACTGAACTTTAAATAATGCTAACTGTGATTTATATCCTTGATTAAAGTATACAGCAATCCATTCACACAGGTTCTGTTACATATTTTATTTAACTAAATAAGCTATCTCATTTAAACAAACATTTTCAATGGCTTTGTACATTCTGTAACTTAAGAAAAAGCCTGCTTCATCAGTGGCAATAATATAATTGACAATAAAACACAGATATTATAATGTCTTGCTTTAATTTCTCTCATCTAATTTTAACTATTAAAAATAAATTAACATTTATTTGTAAGATTTATGTTTCTTCTGAGCCTGTGACACATTTTAAGTATATCATGCATAACAGATTTCAGTTATTAATCCCTTGGTTAAGAACTAACTAAACAGTAAAACTGTCTTCTTGAAAAGCAGATTATCCCTCCATGAGACACGTCTTAACATATAAGTAATTGTTTATTAAAAAATACTCAAAATCTGCAAGATTTGATTTGTGATTGTAGATGAATGCACAGAGAGATAGAAAGATAGATGTTGCAAAAATGTTGAAGAAGAACGAACAAGAGCTAAAGCTATGATTTCAAAGCCATAGTTTATATGATAAAACGAGCCTTATTTTAGTCCTCTTTGCAAATAAAAGAACTTTGAAAAAAACCTTTTTTTTTTTGAAAGCAGTTAAATTTTTACTAATTTAAGCTCTGTAGAGACTTCAGAATTTAATGAAAAAAAAACAATCATACTAAAATGTTCTAAAAAAATATATTGGTTACTTCAAAGGTGTCCTAAATGAGAAGGAAACACTGGACTCTGTGTACTATTGTAGGTTCTGCCCAGTGTAGATGTGGCATGTACAGTGGAACAGCATCACTGCACTTTTGATGAAGAATTGCCTTGGCACTAGCAGACCTTACGAATAACATCTCCTTCCAAATAGCATACATGTTGTTTGTTTCTTACATAATTGAGATGACAAACTTCTTGAAATGATAGGTTATAATTTCCTGGTACTCTTACTGTGCAGTAATGAAACTATTTATGTATAATAAAGCAAGACCATTTAGGCTACCAAATAGAAAAAAGCCATATAAGCATAAAACCCCCATATATTAACTGAGTAATTCATTTTCTGACAACGGTTAAGCAACTTCCTTTACGTATGTACTGAATAGTCAATGGCCTCTACCCTCAAGAATGCTGAGCAGAAACAGTGTAATTATTCTCAATAAGAAAACGTGACCAAATGGCTATTAAAAAGAAAGATACTTTTAACAATCCAATTTTAGCAAAAAATTTAAGAGCGGAAAAGCTTTTATATGTAATTGAGTGTTTGGATTTATTAGAACAAACATTTCAGGTCTTATTAAAACTGATGAAACTAACAGAATCTATTAGAAAAAGAAAGGGCTGAATATTTTTTTAAGAATTTCCACCACAACAAAAAAGACTATCTACCTATCAAGTTGATGGAAGAGTATTACCCCACTGCATATAAAGTAGCAGATTGGCTATTCATGAGCCAAAACATGTAATGAAAGATCTCATGAAGGAATGGAGCCAAACAGAAAATGACAACAGCTCATTCTGAACCCAGAAAAAAATGTGAATGAGAGTCCTTCCTCTTCCATGTATGCAGAGATAAAGAATACTTTAAAAGCCTTTGGAGCTGATCCAGCTCTTTTCTCTGACCTTCTTCTCAACCCAAGATCACCCTTACCAGATCGGTCTCATTGCTGTAAGAAAGCAGAAGCTAAGAACTCCCTCTTTCCTCCCTGTGGCACCTGCCTGAATCTGCACAGCAAGGTTTCAGGTCAGCATGCTTCCACCATATGATTTCCCAGAGGCAAATGAAAAAAGTGAGATGGAGTTGTAAGGGGCTACTTAATAACAGTTTTCTTTCAAGGATTTTGAATGGGTTATTTAAATGACTTTATATGTTTAAGCACTAAAAGCTTCTTTACTTAAACACTGAGTCATTTAGACCACTTATTTCTGGAGAGCATATATAAACTAAGTAAGCCAAAATAAACAGTGAAATTAAATTCACATCTTGCATTCATTTTTCACTCTCATGACAATGCCTTGAATGGTTTCTACTGAGAATTGACTTGCTTATTTTGTATTTATAAAAGTTGGGAAAATGTTTTTATGAATGATGTAGGTGATTTACAATAACCTAACCAAGACTTAACAACCTCATCAATTAATATCTTTTGCCCATTTGTAAATATTTCAAGTATCAGGAATACAGTGAAAAGTTATGTACAACTTATGGAAATAAGGTGTACTGGTTTTAGGTGTGATAGAGTTAATTTTCTGCTTAGTAGCTTGTATGGTGCTGTGTTTTGGATTTGTGACCAAAACAATGTTGATAACACAGAGATGTTTTTGTTATTGCTGAGCAGTTTTTACAACACCTCAAGGCCTTTTCTATTTCTCACGCTGCCCCACCAGTGAGTAGGCTGAGGGTGCACAAGAAGCTCTGAGGGGACACAGCTGGGACAGCTAACCCCAACTGCCCCACACCATGTGATGTCATGCTCAGCAATAAAAGCTGAGGGGGGAAGACGGAAGAAAGGGTGGAAGTTTGGAGTTATGGCATTTGTCTTCCTTAGTAACAGTTACATGTGATGCAGCCCTGCTTTCCTGGAAATAGCTAAATATCTGCCTACCTTTGGAAAGTAGTGAATTAATTCCTTATTTTGCTGTGCAGCTTTTGCTTTCCCTATTAAACTGTCTTTATCTCAGACCATGAGTTTTTTCACTTTTCTCCTTCCGATTGTCTCACCCATCCCACTGGGGAGGAGCGAGCAAGCAGCTGTGCAGTGCTTAGCTGCCTACCTGGGTTAACCCAAAACATGAGGTGACATAGTCTTGTCTACAGGTAAAACCAGAAGCAAAACTGTGGCTTTTTTGTTTTAGACTTTAGGCAAAGGAGATTGCCTGTAGTGTAATCGTCTCTTAGTTGTGTTTTTTAATTATCCTTGCCTTTCTCTAATAATAAAATTGTCATAATTAATAGTCATTATAATTTTGTTTTTCTTTAGCTTTGAGTCCCAGCTGAATGCAGACAACTACAGGAGGCTAAAATTGTGCTCTTCATGAAATTAAGCCTGGCATAAGGAACCAGCATTAAGAACTGAGCTGTATCTTCTATAGAAAATATCCAGACTTAATTTTAACATTTTTAGGATTGTAAAATGAAATATAACCATTTATAAATTATATGCTTGCTTTTAAAGTTATGCAGCATTTTTATTCTGAATTTGTGTTTACCACTGAATCCTCTCAGGTCTCTGAAGATCTTGTCACCAGTTTTCTTTACAACAATTCAAGTATGATCCTGTCACCAGTTTTCTTTACAACAATTCAAGTATGATCAAGCCAAGGCTGTTCTTTTTTTGAACTCATAGATTTTTTCATTATAAAACATATTTTTTTCAATCTTACAGTCACTCTCATCCCTATTCTTTTAAAAATCTACAAAAGTTGATTCATTTGCCTTTTCTAGATTTTACTTGCTTATAACAGGAAAAAGATGCACGGTAAAGCTGAAAAAAAAATCGGAAAGGTACTTTTAATTCAACCATTGTTAACATAGCTAGTCCATCTTATATGGGCTTTTAAGTCTGTTTGGTACAGGCAAGTTTGAATTCAACACACACCTATACACAAAATATAGAAGTAAGCCATTTTTGAAAACTGTATACTTTGATATAGAGAACTTTGAATATAGTAACAGTCTTATAGTTTCAGGATCATTTTTTGACCTAATTAAAGTTAGGTGGAAAGTGTCCTTATATTTTAAACTCAGAGGGAGTGGATTTTCTCACTGGAAAAGCCCTTTAAGTGTTATGCTTTAACAGATTGCAAATACATAGTGCCTGGTAAATCATTACCCTAAATCCCAAGCCCTTATTTCATAAAGTTGTGTGAAACAATGGACATAAATGGCTCTTTGAACTTAATCACTCCTGTTAGTGGCTACACATAGTTGTAGAAGAGAAAAGTCCAGGCATGTTGCTAGTACGTGGAAGCCTTTGTTCTGACTGTTTGGTGGAACTAGACAAAAATTTTCCAAGAAAATTGGGATGGCTGAAACAAGAAAGTGAGTGAGGGCTGCATGGGAAAGAGAAAGGGTTGAGATCTGTAAGGTAATTTATTTACCTGGTAACTTACATGTATGGTGACTTGTCTGCATTTTCAGTTACTCATGATATAGACAGTAGGTTGCAAAATTGTATTTACCTACTGAAAATCTTTATAAGCAGCTAAAGATACCATCACATTGAGTAGTTTTATTACCTCATAATATGTTTTAAATTGCAGAAAATAATAATGAGTGTCCTTCATGAGATATGTGATGCAGAGCTTTGTTATCACACCTCAGTGACCAGACAGAATTCAAAACTCAGACAACATTTAACACAAACTTCCCCCAGAATCAGTGATTTCTGAACAACAGAATTATGTTTTCGTAAATTTAAGAATACGGGCTAAGCCTATTAAAGCATAAACATCTCTGTTAATATATGCATTACATAATATGTCTCTTTCATAATGTGTATGTTATAAAATGGGATGTCAGTCATTGTTTTCCATCTCTCTAAAATCTTAACATCCTCAAGCCAATTCATAGTTTTCCCTAATGGAAGGCACTGAGTGCAAAATCCTGAATTTTGCAATTAATCAGAGAAAGGTAAGGGACAGAACCCACTCTTGCTCTCTGAAAGGTGGCATTGCCTTGTAAACTGTGCATTCCACAGAAGAATTGTTGTAACTGATCCAAATTTCAGACACTTCACTGTATAAAATCATAAACTGCTTCTAATTGTATTACTAGTGGTCTTCTGAACATGACTTTGTATTTATGCATTGTCTTCTGACATCTATGAGGTTAATTGATATATATTTTTCCTTAACACAGTTTTCTTATTGATAAGAATGTCACACTTCAAATTAGGATAGGAATAAAATGGTTTTGGCGGTTTTCCAGAATTTTTCAAATACAGTCATTCCTTGTGAAAAAATTACAGGATATTTGTAAAATTACATTAACAATGAAAGTAGCATTTTTGCAAGGTCATACTGTATGAAATTCTGTATAGATAGTAGCTCTCTTCAATGCATTTGACATAGCCAGCATTGCTGAATTCAATAAAAGAGCTGTCTGGAGAAAAGCATTCCAGAAGACAGTTTTTTGTAAGTGGTTGTTGCAAAATTAACATAATCCTACTGCAAATTTTAGACTGCTAAATGCATACTCATAGTTTTGGCAGTAGTTTTTCAGTTGTGTTCTCCACTGGGACAAGTTACACACATTTCTGTTGCAGTCTACTTCCTGTATCTATCAGTATCCAATAGAGTATGTACTTTAAAGTGTTTTGTTAAAATCACCAGATTTCAGAGGAAGGAGGATCTGAATTGCTCTTATTTTCTAGCTTTATGGCTGAGGAAGTCCAAGGTTAAAGCTGCTTTATTCTTGTTACTTTAATTTACTAATATTTATCAGAATAACATAAGTTTCAAAATAAACTGACTTGGCTGACTCACTCTATCTGCTGTGCACAGAAAGGTTTGAGATCCAACAAGGTTTTCATTCCATTAAGTCCTTTTTCATGAAACTATAGAAGAGAACTAACTTAGCTAAACATCGCAGAACCTCAGGGGCAAACAAGAAGATTTGGTGCAAATTAATCTCTAAAAATGAATGGGATGGTGTAATTCTACTTTAGTATGGACACTGGAAACTAGTGGAAATTTGTCCTCTTGGAGCTTTCTGAATCTGCTAGAGATACCAGTAAAGGCTTGTTATATTGAGGAATTTCCTCAGTGTCTTTGGTGTCACTTGTCAAATATAAGGGTTTTGGCACCTCTTTTGAAATTGTGATTACTTCTTTTAGCAATGTGTCGTTGCCCACCTTGCTCCATCTGTTCTTGAGATATATAAAATATGTTTGTTCTTAGACAGTAATTTCTTTTGTCTGACTGTTTTGAAGAATATTTAAAAAATGATTTAGACAAGTAGAGATTCAGGATTCAGTTTATAGTCCCAGTTTTGAAGGCACAATCCTCAACATAATCAAATCTGGACATTTCAGAACTTTTTGATCTGAAAGATGAACCTGTTTATTCCCTACAAGTTTTGAAACAGTTGACTACTAGGAATTACTGATCTATCTGCTTGGCATAGCTGGACAGACACGTTGTAGTAGTTCTATCTTCCACAAGGATTTAAACAGTAACACAGACAGGAGATCCTTTTTCCACAAAATACTCCCTTTCTGAGACTCCTGAAGGTTCATAAAGGTATAGAATTCTGTATTCTTTATGAAGTAGATCACCATCAGTACATACCAATGCCTCTCAGTTTAAGTCTGGTAATTTCTTCAAGATCTTCATCTTTCAAGTCAGTTAAACTAGCCAATGTGCATGCATTTTCTGATTTAAATAAGATTTTATCAGTGATTTCCATCATCAATGGGAGAGGTGACAATGTTTATTCACATGGTTTGAGTACATTTAACCACTATTGTTTTGATGATAACTTAGCCATTCCTGCATTTGACTGGGATTTTTGTTATTTTGGATAGGGTTTTTTTGGTAACTATGGATTTTTTTGATATCTTAATGAATGGCAATTTCAATTCTATTGAGAACAGCAGCAACTCTTTAGAACATACAAATAAATATTTGCTTTGTGCCTATGAGTACTTTTGTCATCATTTCTATTGTGAAAGCTGAAAGATTGACCTTTGAGTGCTGGAGTGCCATTTCATCAACAGTGAGATTAAGACCTAATTGCGTACAGTAGATGTAAAAATTCCTCTGTCAAGAAAATGAACATTGAGCCATTACAGAGAAAAAGAAATTTTAAGAAACAAATCAATTCTTTCTTCTGTACCTGTGTTAGGTACATCTGTTAGGGAAGCAAGAAGCAAGGCTGGACTTTCTAGGTAGACTACTTCTACTTGGTAACTGAAATCTTTGAAGAGTACTTCAGAATGAATTTTGCAGATTGGTACGCAGGAAAAGTCTTCTTTCCCATGTGTTGTATCTACTCGTGAGAAGAGGATCAAAAATTTCCTATAAGAAAGCTTTAAATGGGTTTTTTAATACAAATTACCTGCACCTGAATAGCTGTGGAAAGCTTGAAAATGAGGAAATCAACCAGTATAGAAACTAGAGCATGACAGTTAGGATTCTAAGTATTTTTCTTTTTTAACTCAGCATCTTGTCACCTTTTGCAAGTATCCAAAGAAACAAACAATCCAATAACAAGATTCACTTACAGTCATGTACATGTCTACTTAGAAAAGAGTGACAACCACCTCCATTTCAAAATGGATACAATATTACAGCTCATTCAGATGAATCAAAAGTGCATAAAAGCATAGGGATTGAAACTGGTGTTCAATATTGAAGAAAGACACAATGGCTCAAGACGACTGAGGAGAACAGTAGGTGATGAAATTTGTATGCTCAACTTTAAAAAGAGCAGAAAGAAGCACACAAGCATTGTACATGCTTAGTTTTACCCTGATCATGTTGCTTATTGTGTTCATTTCCACATTTCTCATCTTTGCCACTTAAGATTGCAAGGTCTTTGGGACACAAGAAGTTCTGTGTGTTTAGAGAGCATCTAATGCTTCCTAATACTACCAAACTCTACTTAATAAATATATTTCTTTAATGTATTTTTGGTTTCATTTGCAATATGCTTGCCAGAAGCAGAGGTCAATATATTTATAGCCAGTAATTGGGCAGGAGGTCAAAAACATTATCTAATGTAACTTTTTTCATCTTTAATTAAATTCCATTTGCATGCACTGCAGGAATAGCTACAAAATTAAGTTAAATAGCTCTGTATTTTAATGTTTATTAGTAGAAGGTCATGATGACAACAACCCCCTTTTGCAAGATTAGCAATTTTAGTCCAGAAACCAGTTCATATATGCTTTTTATCAGTTTCAATTCTTATATGTCCAAAGTTTTCATTTTTTATCAAAGCACTATAGTGGCTGTTGATAAGAAAATTAGCCAACTGCCTCTTGCTCTTACTTCATGAGATTATACAATTCTTTATCATCATAAGCAGATATAATGACACACTGTAGGTCAAGAATAAGAAAATTTAATTGTAACCTTCTATCATATTTCTTATTAGACATGCAGATTAAGAAACCAGACCTCAAGATTTTCTCCAGTGTCTATCATTGTGACAAATTACTGCTGAAAAAAGTCAAGACATACACAATGCAAGGGCCAAATACAGCTTCAATACAGTTAACTCTAAATTTTCTTATGATTTCAGTGTAGAAAGTGTAGCTTTACCAGCAGTACCATATGTCTTCTAAAACTAATAATACATAAATTTCATTTCTAATTTTTAAGTGCCCTACAATGCAAGTGTTTTTTTCCCTCTTGTAGGGTTGTCTAGAAGCATTTAGTGTGCTCTTCCCTGGCAACAGAATTTATAGTATTAGTATGCTTGGAAATTTTACATTGTAGTTGTTTCATAGGAAATAAGCCTTGAAAGACCTTTGCGAAGTTGTCTAATCTACTCACTGCTCCAGGGCAGTGAAACCATTCCTAACAGGCATTTGCCTAATGTGCTTTTGAAAATCCCTAGTTATGGAGAGTCTACAATCTTCTTACTTAAACTAGTGCTTACCTATCCTTATTGTTGGCAAGTCTTTTTTCTGATGCCTAATACTATACCTTCCTTGATTCACTTTTACCTATTATTCCTTGCCTTAATCCCATGACAGTGAGTTTACACCTTTCTCTTTTTCAGCAGTCTGATCCTGGTACCCTCAGCATTCTCTTCCCCAGACTAATCACCTCCAAATACTTCTGTCTTTGTAGACCTCCTGTCATCATTCTGCACTGATCTCTCACCAGTTATTCTGTTTTATCTTTCCTGAAAGAATAATGCCTACAGTGGGTATAAAACTCTAGTAGATGCTTTATCAACACTCAGCAGACTAGAGGACACACTTCAGGTGTCTTTCATGCAGTTCCAACCAGCCTTTTCCTGCAACAGTGTTTTGTTGAGCCATGTTACAAGGTTTGCTCTGATTTTTACATTTAGACTTATTTGCTTCTGGGTCCTCTTAAGCTTATCCATCCACACTACTCATGACTCTCAGGATTCCTTTTGCTATAAACTGTCCAAACCTTTCTCCGTTTAACTCTGTAGTTCGACTGAGCTAGGGACTCTTCCTGTAATGTTCATGCATTGATCTGCATTGTCTTGCTGCTTCCATACTCCCAAGTGTCCAACACTATGCCAGCAGGCCTTACTTACCAAGAAATCTGCTAGGGAGCTACTAGATTAAGTTTCATGATAAGATATAGTCTAATAAAAATCATGGGGTGGAGAACGGCTGACCAGAGTATATAACTGCTCTAGAAAGGCCTACGTACTGAGAAACTGAAAACATTCAAATGCTTTGTAAGAGGTACCAGACTAAAACCATTTCAAGTGTTATTAAGTGCTGTACTCCAGACAGTTCAAGAAGGGACTAGGCACAGATGGTGACTGTGAATCCATTGCCCAGGCATGAAGAAATCACTTTGGAGCGAGAACAAAGATGTTACAGATCGCTAGACATTTTCTACTCACACTGCTTAAAAAAAAAGCCATAGCTGACCTGATCTAGTGCTGGTGATAGCCTGTACAAGCTGTAGCTGATGCCTTCCAGAAGTCCTTACTACCAGTACTATGACTGCATGATTCCGTGAATCTATAAAGGCTCAGCATAAGCCCAGGTCGTAGCTGCAGAACTGCTGCTTGGCCAGCTGTCCCTCAGCTCATCATTCTGCAGCTGTTTACTTCTCACTGCATCACTTTGAACTTGTCCTTCTTGATGGGCATCTTATTTATTTCAGACAGGCATCCTAATTTGTCACGACCATTTTACATTCTGATCTTGCCCTTCAGAAGGGTATCCTTCCAGCCTGCCAACACATGCAGACTTACCAAGGTGCACTGCACACTCCATCACTCAAGTAATTAAATATCAAGCAGTGCCAAAACAGGAAAAAAGCTTTGCAATAAACCCTCCAATTTGACAAAATCCCATTTTGAGGGAACAATTTGTTAAGTACACCTTTAAGTGTATTCTGCCTAATTGTGTCTTCTCTTTGCATTACTCTTATGGATACATCTATGCAGGTACATAAAAGACAGGTAGAGACAAATTCCTAGCAAAATGTAATGGATTGACGTGTCCACACTGCTTGGAGGTGTGTCATTCTACAATAGTAAAGAAATATCCTTCCAGATGACCTTCCCCTAGCTTGCTATGTCCTGTGTCACAGAACCATCAACAAACTGATCACTTTGGACCCTACACTGTCCCAAGTGACTTCTAGGCACTGAAGTTCAAGTATGTGATTCACCTTATTCACTACCCAACTGATGGTTTCGTCTCTATTCTCAAGTCTGAACTTCTTCAGGTATTTGACTGTAGACATAATGACACATAAGAAACCTGTGGTGTATAGGTATGCGATAAAAGCTCATCTGTGTACCCACAAAGGGGCAGAGAGACCATGGCAGGAGGGAAGCCCAAATAACACCTTGCCTCAGCTCCTTCCAGGCCCATCACAGGAGCCATCAGCTCATCAAAGGCTCACCTCCACAAACTCAGAGGAGCACAAGGGCACTGGAACACAAATTAAGGATTCAGAGGAAGGGATGTCCTGTTCAGGTCCCTCACATGGCTGTCCTGGGAAAGCCTCAGTCCAAAAGTCCACTTGTGAAACACATCAAAGTGAGTCAATGCTGGAGGAGCACCTTTTGGACTGAGGGATGTCACTGTCTAGGGGGGTGGGACACGTTATGGGATGCAGGGGAATTTTAGAATTGCACAGGACTTATTAAGGGATGTTTAGAGGAGGAACCACAGGTGAGAAAGGGAGGGATCTAGCTGATTTGGGGAGGGATAAGCATGGGAAAATAGAGGAATAAGGGGATGAAATGGGCTGGTAGCGAGTAAATAGGTTGGCATGCTTGTCTGTCCATGCTCTGTGCCTGCCCAATGCAGTCTGTTCCATCTTGTTAAATTCCTTTCTAGCTCTTTTCTTGGATGAGGAGTTCTATTGAATGTGTCTGCATGTGTGTGTATGGGGAGCTGAGTGCCAGCAACTGGAGTGGCACCTTGGGTCCCAGGGGCCCATGGTGCCAGCACCTGGAGTGAGTGCAGGTCTGGGTTCCAGCAGCCAGACTGGGACCACAGGCTGGAGGGCCTGTGTGCCTGGGTGCCAGTGAGCAGGGAGACCCAAGTGAGTCACAGCAAGTGCCAGGCAGAGGCAGATGGGACCGGGGGGCAGAGCCTTGTGCCCATGGTGCAGTGACGGAAGCAGGTGTGAATTTGTGAATGAGTGTGTGGATGCCAGACAGGATGGAGCTGGATGAGATGGCAAGGTGGTGAAGTGGCTTCAGAGCCAGGGTGGTGGGAGGGTCTACAGGCAAGACCATAGGAGGAGCTGGCTATTAGGGGGACCAAGGGAGTCCAGTCGGGCTCTCGGGGTCCCTAGGTGTGACACCTACTGGCATGCCTCTGTGTGTGTATGCGTGTGTCTCTGAGAGCAAGAGCACAGGGGGTCTGGTTCCCCTGGGGAACCAGAGGAGTCCCGGCCAGCTCCGTGTGCATGTGCATTTGTGTGCATGTAACAGTCTGCATCAGCAATGGGAGTGGCCCAGGGGCCTCAAGGGCTTGTATGCCCATGTGCCAGCAACTGAGGATACTGGGATCCAGGGGCACCTACTGGGCAGACAGTGTCTGAGCCCAGCAGCTGGAGGGATCCACATTGTACCTATCTATATGTATACATGTAACTACTAACAGACTTCTGTCCTCCTCAGCCAGAGAGGGGAGCAAGATGAGGCTGCTGGTGCTGTCTGTGTTCATGCAAGTACTCTGTGTCTGTGATCAGTGGCCAGCTGCGTATACAGCCAATGTCAGCCGGCTCCAAGATGGACCCACCACTGGCCAAGGCCGAGCCCATCAGCAACGATGGTAGTGCCTCTGGGATAATATATTTAAGAAGGAGGGGAAAAAACTGCTGTGCAACAGCAGCTGGAGAGAGGAGTGAGAATATGTGAGAGGAACAACTCTGCAGACACCAAGGTCAGTGAAGAAGGAGGGGGAGGAGGTGTTCCAGGCGCCAGAGCAGAGATTCCCCTGCAGCCTGTGGGGAAGACCATAGTGAGGAAGGCTATCCCCCTGCAGCCCATGGAGGGTAACGGTGGAGCAGATATCCACCTGCAGCTTGTGGAGGACCCTATGCCGGAGCAGGTGGAAGCCTGAAGGAGGCTGTGACCCTGTGGGAAGCCCACACTGGAGCAGGCTCCTGGCAGGACCTGTGGACCCATGGAGAGAGCAGCCCACACTGGAGCAGGTTTGCTGGCAGGACTTGTGACCCTGTGGGGGACCCATGCTGGAGCAGTCTCTTCCTGAATGACTGCACCCCATGGAAGGGACACATGGTGGAGCAGTTTCTGAAGAACTGCAGCCCGTAGGCAGGACTCATGTTGGAGAAACTCATGGAGGACTGTCTCCCATGGGAGGGACCCCACACTGGAGCAGGGGAAGTGTGAGGAGTCCTCCCCCTGAGGAGGAAGGAGTGGCAGAGACAATATGTGTGATGAACTAATTGCAACCCCCATTCCCCATCCCCCTGCACTGCTAGTGGGGAGGAGGTAGAGAAAATTGGGAGTAAAGTTGAGCCTGGGAAGAAGGCAGGGGTGGGGGAAAAGTGTTTTAAGATTTGGGTTTATTTCTCATTACCCTGCTCTGATTTGATTGGCAATAAATTAAATTAATTTCCTCGAGTCAAGTCCATTTTGCCCATGACGGTAATTGGTGAGTGATCTCCCTGCCCTTATCTCAACCCACGAGCCTTTCATTATATTTTTTCTCTCCCCTGTCCAGCTGAAGAGTGGGATAGAGTGGCTTGGTGGGCACCTGGCATCCAGGCAAGGTCAACCCACCACACCTAGAAATAGGTACCTGAGGACTTTTGCAATGCAGAAACATGTCCAGAAATACCTGAACTCCCCCTGCATCTAAGTAAAGTTTCTAATTTACACATACCCTGACTGAATCGTGCTATTAAGAAACAACAGAAAAAAAAAAAAAAAAAGGAAAACTGTACATTCCATCTATTCACATTCTAAAGTTACTGAAATGGAGATCAAAGTCAAGTCTCCTGCGATTTCATAATGCCGATGGCACCACTTATTGATATGACATTGCATTAGATATATTAAATAGAACTATGGCCTCTCTAGACCCTTCTTTCTTTTTTGTGTAAAGTAAATTAACATACCACAACATCCAATAATCAGGATTGTAAGGAAAACCAGGGCTAAAGTTATTGTGTTCAAGAGCTGGTTACTGCTTGTCTAAGCCTTCACTCCCTGACTTTGTCAATTCTCATAGGATATATATCTGAGAAAATGTACTGTTTGATCTGTTACAGATAAATCCTGGCAATATTATTCAATTACTTAATTCAGGACTATTTATTCCGTG
Organism: Platalea leucorodia; assembly: GCF_965183815.1. Taxonomy (NCBI): domain Eukaryota; kingdom Metazoa; phylum Chordata; class Aves; order Pelecaniformes; family Threskiornithidae; genus Platalea; species Platalea leucorodia. Next base: position 48,004,949 of record NC_138828.1, on the reverse strand, counting down.
ATATAGTTACCTCCTCTCCAAACATATCTTGGATGTTTTTGCACAGCTATCATTGTCTGTGCTGTCTGAAGAACGCTGACACTCATCTGCACTTCAGCTGTTTTGTTCTTCATTTTAATTGGGATATTGTTATTGCTTTTTTCTTTCCTCTTTCTTTTTTCTTGCTATTGTTCTGGCTGACATATTACTTGATTATTTTCTTTTTAATCTGGCAGATGTCTTCATCATCATTATCCAATTAGAGAACAGTTGATGAAAATGTATGGACACTAGACACTAAATAGCATGAATTATGTTTGAACTATAAAACACTTTCCATAGCACTTACAGGATATCTCTTTGGGGCTATATGACTGCAAATACTGAAGCCTCATATACAGATAGAATAGAGCTCTAAAGATTTTAGGTATTTATGTGAGATTCTAAAGCCATTGAGTTCACATCTACTGTTTAAAAACAGGTTTTGAATATACAGGACACTATATAACATCTTTTTTTTCACCTAAAATTACTGTGTTTTCTAACATCTCCAACATCTAACATCATCTGTTGCAATACCTTCAGCAATTCTTAGGAATTTTTCTCTCTAAGAACATTTGGCTAATACCTTTCTTTCCTACTTTGAATAAACCAGTCTCTTCACAAAACTTCAGATCAATTTTGGACTTTATGATTATAATCAATAAAATAAGCCTTATGAAAAAGTCTTCCAACCTGTTCCTTGTAGTAAATAAAAATTCTAGCGGTGTTCAGCACTCTGCCAGAGCCAGAAGTGAAGCTAGCGTCTTAAACCACATGAAATTGGGAAAATATGCAGTCTGTGGGGTCTCCTGATTCTTCTAATTTTATGCTGTGCATCACACTGCTTGTTATACAATGTGGTAAATGGCATAAAAATCTTTAAAACACATTATATAGGGAAAAAATAACCTTTAAATCAACTATCAAGTCTAATAACTGTGGGTTTGTAGACAGAAGCATGCTGTAGATGTATAGTGTTACTTCTCACTGTAGAAACTATTTGAAGACAATGTAATTACTACATATATAAAGAACTGGAAAAGCACAAAAATAAAAGAAAAATGTACTTATCCCATGCCATGACAAGCTTGCTGAGGCTTTAAATGAATATATATATTTATAAAATTGCTTTTGACAATTCACAAGATCTGATTATGTGGCAGGATGCTCTGACAAAGGATTTGATTATATGGTGCACTGAGCTGTAGCTTGTAAATAATAACCTTCTCCATTCATGCTTCTACTTGTTATTGTTAGAAAAGTGGCACAATATTGAAAATTAGTAAGTGCCATAAACAAATCAATTATTGATGCAGGACAGCACGTACCATTTGGAAAGGTAAAGAGGATAAGCTTTTTTACTTCTGCTACATCAAGGAATTTTATAAGTGGCTGCAAGTGAAATGTCAGTCCTAATGGGCCAAAGTGAGTAACACAGGAAACGTTGTTGTATATTTTATTTGAAAAATATTGTAAATTTGTATGGTTGGTAGTTTCTCAGTGAGTGTTATCTGATCAGTTCTAGTCAGAAATGAGAATGTGCTTGGTGATAGTTAAAATGTTCAAAGTGGTTTAAATTCAAGTCTGCTCCAAACTTTGTGACTTTCTCAAAATTATTTTCCAAATCTGTATCTTCTTTCAAATTCACACTACAGTAAGAAAAAAAAAAAAGACCTTGTGACCACTTTCCTAAATAAAAAACTCTAAATGATAATGTCTATAAGAATGACATAGTCAGTGTCAGAGCCCTGAAGGCACTATCCAGCCTTACCGACCCTTTCTCCCCTGCTCTCCACCCATGGCCCGGGACCACATTTCAACTCAGCCCAAGGCACCTCGGTCCCTCACCAGGGACTGACCTGGTCATGGGGTGGGGGATGCCCAGGGAGTTGTAAGATTTGAACAGATACTACATAAACTCACAGAATAATACTATCACCCCCTGCTTTAGCAGGTACACAGCTATGATCCTCGCAGAAGGGTTGGGGGATGGAATCTGCAAAACCTGTTGACTTTAGTGGAGCAAAATGCTCCAACAATACAGAAATGATGCTAGATAAATGGAAACCTTCTGTCATAGTGTCTCAGCATGATTTGCTTCATACTTACCAGCACTTACTCACTAGAAACTCACTGTAGTATTCTATTTATACTACAGAATATAGTAAAGATGCCAGTCAGGTGTCAGCACACATACTACTAGATGCCATAAAGACACAGAAAATTTTTTTCTTTGAAGAAGTCTTCCTCCTGTTCTCTCCTCCAGAGAATTTTCCTTTCTATAAAAAATATAATAAATGAAATGCCTGAATTGGTAGGTTTTGTTGTCAAATCATACGAAAATTGACTAAAATTCTAAAGGAAAAAATATATTTAAACTGTATTTAAGTCTTGTCTTTCTGGAAAATTGCATTTTGCAGAAGAAATATAAATTTTCCAGCAAACCTAGTGATGATTTTAACTATGCTCTGTTTTTTTACTCTACGCTGCATAACAGTAGGCTTGAAATTCTTTGCACAATGACCTGTCATGTCTTATCACTTACCTTGTCACAGTAAATCATTAAAAAAAAGTTATTACCCTTATAGAATCATAGAGTCATAGGATAGCCCAGGTTGGAAGGGACCTTGAAAGATCATCTGTTCCAGTCTCTTGTGGGAAAGAGAGCCTAGATGACATTATGTAGCACCCTGTCCATTTACATCTTATATGGCTGAAATGTTTAGAAATACAATTTTTGGTGCTTAAAGGCCCAATTATTACCTTAGGCAAACAGGCACAGTGTAGACTGTAGTTCTACTTTTGTTATTACTGGTACTATCACAAAAAGTCAGAATACTCAATTTCCTATTTCAAAGTGTCAAATTGTACCTTACAAGAGAAACAGAAAACACTTGAATCTATAAATAAATTAACACAAACTGAATAGAAATTAACAACCTGTGTAAACCACATTAAAATAAAATTAATTTTTTTTTTTCTTAGGCTGATATATAACACATCGGCATTTAGCAGTCTATAAGTTGGCATCAACACTCATAGAATAAAATAGCTAATTTACAAACTTTGGTTTGAAGCCAATAGGAATATTTCTCCAAATATTTCTGTCTCACTGACAATTTCCTAACAATTTAATTTCAAATGAAATTGAAGGTAAAAATGTTATGATTTATTATCTGATAAACAGCAAGGAAATTTAAAATAGAACATTAATTGGAAATTATGTTCTTTAATAAGTTAATAAACAAGAAAAATGGTGAAACTCCAACAACCATACAGTTCATTACCCAACTGTCAAGTACTGCAAAACTGCCTTTTAAAATTGGAAAGGGTTTCAAAATGTATTGAAGAACAAGAGTCAGAGGGATCTAGATAATTAAAATAGAAGTTGTTGAAATTTCTCAGGTAAAAATTTGTTCCAAAGTATACAGGTTACCCTCATCTTAAACAGAATCACCCAAAATTATACATGAGTCTTTTTTTTAAAACAGAGAATGAGATGGAAAGTATTTTAGATAAGGTTAGCCAAATAAATATGGCTTCATTTTCAAGTTTTTGAAGAACACATTTTAAAAACAGTGGAAGTACATATTGATATAAAAGATGTATTTGAAATCACAACTGTTAAGAAAGTATTTTTAAAAGTTATATAGTTTTTGGTTTTATTCTTGCTAATTTTTTTCAGTCTGAAAACATGGCATAACTGACAAAAAGTCATTAAATATTTTGGTTGATTGATTTATATTTTGAGGAAAATAAAAACAGTTTAACAAGCTAGCTAGATCCATCAAGAGCTTTTTAAATGTATCTGTTGTCTATTCCCTGTCTAATCAACAAGTTTGATTACTTCTTCATTTTCCAAGAGATTGCAGCAGCCTTTTGCACTACTACCTAATTTTAGGTTTACATTTACAAAGATATCATACAAAGGAAAGAGTGCATATAGTAGTTGTGTTAAAACAAATGTAATATTTTGTGAGGTATTTCCATTTATGGACTGAGTACAAGATCACATCTCTGTAAGACACTAGTACAGTATGATTTATGACTAAAAAAGATAAGATTATTTTCACTGATTTATTAGATTTAAAATTAAGAATGCATGACCTACAACATACTCTCAACCAAGACAAGAATAAGGATGTCACATCTTGGTTTTATCTAGTGTAGAAAGATTTGTGGATTACTCTACAGAGAAAACAAGATTACAAATGACCCAAGCAACAGAGATATGAATAATCCTTAAGGACACTGCAAAGATTTTAGTGAAAGGTATAGGCCATTGGAAATGATACATGTATCAACATGTTCAACAGAGCAGAGACTGCCACACAAGAATCTCCAGGTGTTCTTCCAAAACCTTCTGAGTTCACTACCATTTATGGGGTAGGTAGAGCATGAAAGGGAATTCTTAAATCTGCCAATTAAGTATTTCTACAACTGAAGTGCCTATTTTCTCTTGGAGTGAGACCAGTCAAGAAATCATTCATTAGACCAGAAGAAAAATACACATTTTAAAGGGTTTTTTTTTTCATAGTCTTGACAATTTCTCCATTTACTCTAACTAATATCTCTCTCCCTATATTCCCATACTCTCTGTGCTAAAGTTTATTCAGAATACAGATGTAGGAGTATTGCAGGAAAGGTAGAGCAGAGGATTTTTCAATGGTTTCGTGGTACTATTGGGAACTAATTTACTTGAAAAATATAGGTGAAAGAAAGAAATACATGGACTATGAGCTGCATTGAATAGGTGGATTTTATTCTCTTCAAAACTAAATCCCTTAAATAAAGCAAATATTTTGATATTCCTGCTTTGTCCCTGATTTCAAGGGGACTTCCAACACCATAAACTATATGAAAGCTTAGAGAATTTAAAAAATAGCAGACAGTAGGACATATCAGAGAAAGGAAAAAGTGAAAAGTAGTTGAAAGAAGACAAAAGTCTAAAAATTCAGGAAAGAGCAGAATGTCATAGTCAGGAAAGAAAAACAATTGAGGAGACAAAGACGTTAAGAAAGATAAGAGGAAACAAGAAAAATTAAAACAAATCAAGCAAGAGAAACATTAAGTCAATTATGAGCTTGATTACCTAGCCAAGAAGTTAGAAGTAGAAAAACAATAAATAATAAATATTCAGTGAGAACATGAAAGTTGGAGAGATTAACTTAACAAACAAAAAAGCCACGATGGCTAATTATTATTATGTATGTGTTCACAGCTCCATGTGGCCATGAGAGATATCTATATAATTTTACACAGTGACTTGAGCCATCTTTCAAAGAGGTAGGAAAGAATTTCTTTGGAAACTTTAAATCCAATGTGAGTAAAAGACCTCAATCCTCAGTTCACTGCTGTGTACAATTGAACATAGTTTAAAAATCTGCATTTTAAAAAAAAAAAGTCTTTCCTGTTTCATAATGCAATATACAACTTCTGTTTTCTGACTTTTATGTGTTCTCGCCTCTTACGCTCTTTACATCATTTGTATGTTTCATTGCAGAAGTGATGCTGTGATTGCATACATGATAAGGTTGTATCCATAACTTACAAAACTGCTGTAACACTATTGCTTCATGCACAAAAATGGTTCCAGAAAGTTTTCACCTCTCAGACTTTGAGAACTGACTGCAAAATCCATGCCTGTTACTACTTTATGAAATCTCCTTGTAGGTTTATGCATGTTTAAATAAAGGCTGGTTCTAATCTGAAAATGCGAGCCTAGTTATCTTTCACATGCTTACACATCCTGGTAGCAGATGTTGGGGAAGCACTTGAAAGGAAGAAAAAGCTTTCCATTTTTAACAGAGTGAATTTCAGAACAGAGCAAGCGACACATGGACTTTTAATGATAATGTTTGCCTACAGTAAACAGCACACTTGGTAAGTCCTGGTTTTATTTGGGCTGCATATATATAATTTCTAAAGTACATTTTACAAAATGAAGAAAATTCCGGCAAAGTACACTTGTGAATGAGTAAACAGTGTAAGGGATTAGGGAACAGAAAATCTTGCAATACAACCCAGTAATGAGCCATCTAGCTGGGTTCATAAGAATTTTAATTTAGTGTGGTGAGCTTCTCCTTTGTTTTCACAGTAAAAAAACAGAGGGGTTTTTTTCTTTTTTTTTTTTTAACTTTGGAAACTAGGGTTTGAGCTCTAAAGCTAAAGCATGCAGGGATTTTCAATATAGTGATTTAGCCGTAATTCTCTTTGCATTCAACTTCGTAGCAAAGCTCTGGAATACCAAATATTCCCAGAACCTGAAGTACAGTAAAGTGAGGACAAAATATATATATATATAAAATAAAAGAATTTAAAAAACCAACCAAACAAACAAAAAAAACCCCAGAAAAACTGTAGTGATAGACAGTACAACCCAAACTTTTGAAAGCATTTACTGGACCCAAAGCTAAAAGAAAGCTGGAGAAGTAAGCATAATTCATCCATTCAGGTGCAAACATCCTTTAACTCTACTTTAATGGACCTATACAACCAAAAGGAACCCAGGAAATGCTCTGAAATAGCTGATAATAAGATTCTGGCAGAGAATGTTCCAAGTAGGACAAGTAACGCAAATGAGAAAACCTTCCACTTCAGAACAACCTGGTGTTCAAGTGACTGTCTTTTAATGTGAGACCCTGCCTCTAGTCTAAAACAATTTGAATTAGAATGTATTATAAAATGTAGTGACCAGACTGCTCTGGAGTAGTTGGGTCCTTCTAATAAGAATTACCTTAACCAAAGAAACTTTTTCTCAGTTTTACTATTCAGATGGTTCTCATTTCAAGGTGAGGATGTCAAAATCATAATTTTAGATGGAAGAACTAAGAATGCTCATCACAGCAAAAGACCTCCATTTAAAGTCAGCTGTTAGTACACCATTTCGTTTTACTCCAATTCTCAGTAATTTAGTGCTTGAAATGAAATATAAGAGTAGGAAGCACTGTATAAATTTTTAAATCTTGGCAAATTTATCCCTTCTCTTAAAAAAAAATAATCTAAAAGGTTTACATTCAAAGCAACAAAATATTATTCGCACTGTTCTGGGTACTTTCTGAGAAACTGCTTTCACCAAATTAACCCCAAAATCTGGTTTTGAGGACAATTTATACTTTACTATCTACTGATGCCCTTACAAAGCTGACCCTGAGATGTCGCTGGTTTTGTAAGTATTCCAGGATTGGAGATGAATGGCATTCATGCATTTCCTTCTCTGTGTACTACATTGGTACTTCATAGAAATGCTTTACGTACTAGAGACTGATATGATTTCGTTGATTATGACAAATTATACCTTGATGACTGTACATAGACAGTAATCTTCATAAGACATCAGTCTGCTTTATTGTAGTAGGAGGGCCAGAAGTCCAGTCCAGGCTGAATTCCACTTGGATGAGTACCCTTCAGCAAGTTTTTTCTCATAGCTCTGAGCATTCCTTTAGTAAATCTGGGTATTTCCATTCTAACAAGGCCAGATGTGAAGAAAAGAGCTTCTTACTTGTACTGTGGGCAAAGCATCAACTCAGAGTGAAAAAGTACCTCCTGTTGGGAATGCTTGCCTTAGGAACTATAACCTTTCTAAGTAAAACTTCAATATATTTTGGTGCCTCATATTGAAATTGATCTTATAATTTGTCCACACCCTGCAGAAACTTCCCAAACAGAAACATGGTGTTTGTGTGTGGACTACCTCACACCTAAAGCAGTTTATATTGCATCTTTTGCCAGCTGCAGTATAATCAGTTACCGTGGATTTTCTACTTCTCTCTGAATGGGGTACAGCTCACTAACATTTTCATCCTTGATGGCTGACAGCACATTTTTCTGGCAGCAATGATGCAATAAAGTGCTTGGAAGATAATGACCACAGACTATTATGGAAGACACTTAGATTGTCTTCTGGTTTTTATTCATTATTTTTATTGGACTATGAGAAGACCACTCTGCAGAACATGCTATTCAGCAGGTGATGCAATTTGACATAGAAAAGTCACTCCAGAGCTTAGAAGTCACATCTAGTGAAAATCTAGTGTCTTGTTTATCTGTGATAAGTTCTTAAGACCTTCACCTTTGGGCTTTTTGTTTGGTTACCTACTTTGGTTGAGAGTATCAGTCAGGTTTGTCATATTCTGCAGTTCACCAGTCCCCCACATTTTGAATTAATTGAGGTACCAAAAGTGTGGTCATTAAAATGATTACATTTGTGCCTTTAAAATTACCCCCCCTTTTTTTCTAATTCAGAATTGTTAGGTATTGCTTGTGCTTGTGCTGTCTAATAAAGTATGGAACAAAGATTGAGGGAAATCAAGCAAACCATTTTAATCGGGATATCTTGATAATCTTATTCTGTAAGGATGGTTCTAACTCTTTCACTTTTTGTCCAGGTATAGTCAGCTTCCAGGGTAACCAGTCTGGGATTTTGTTTTAAGAACTACTTTGATCTTGAGGTCCCTAGATGATGTCCTCTTGCATGTGGAAATACTGGGTGGTTTGTGAGAAAAAAGTGTGGTAAAAGCTTTTTGACTGAGAAGACACAATCTGAACTTTATGTTTGTGGAACAGAACTGAATGCAAAGGAATATTTTCCGTTAAATAAAATAAATTTAATTTTATAAGTCAGTCCAAGATTAAATTAATTTGAAGAATTAACAATGTAGAGCACTATACATTTATTCTCTTTTTAAAATAGGATGGGATTTTACATATAGTTTTTAAAAATTTGGATATGACTCTTCTATCCATCATGAAAAGAAGTGCCCCTTCTTTTGCTGGATGATGTAACATGCACAAAAGAACTCAAGTTTGGAAAGGTCTGCAGACTTGATGGTAATAGAAAGTAATAGAGAGGAATCCATATCATTAGGTAATTTTTTTCGTCTTCCAGATATATGACAAAAATTGTAGGTTTTGTTTTGCTGGCTTTTGATTATTTTTTTTACTAGTGCTTATAGGTTTTTACTTTTAAGAAAAGCATTTGTATATAGCATTATTAATCATAACATATGAGTGTAAAATGCTTAGCTTACATAGCTAGTCAAAATTGCTATCCCATATTACACTTATTGCTATCTGTTCTTTATTACTTTTGGAACAACTGGAGCACACAGTAAATTTCAGCCCTGATCTCATAAACACAGCCCACATTCCCACATTGTTAAGCAGATGAAGGCTGAAATAATGACTTGCCAATTTGTTGAACAGCTGCCATGGTGCTAGCCATAGCTCTGAACCTACACATTAATCCATATTGTAGTTGTGCAGACATGTGCAGACTTTCGGAAGAATAAATTGCATGATCCAGAGCAGCTTGAAAGACCTTCCAACTGGAACTGGCAGGAATATGTATAATTACTTTTCTTCCAAAAATATTAAAAATGGCATTACAACATGCATTGGCCATACTGTGAGAATTCCTTTTCCATTTTTAAAACTTTATTTTATATTTTGCTATGATAAGATTGAATTTTGAAAAATAATCACTTTGAACTTAAAAAAAAAAAAGCACCTAAACACTGGCCAAAACATTTTATTAATTTCAAATATTTTTTTCACATTTGTAAGTGAAAGTATTTCTACATGACAGGTTGAAATCCAAAAATGTGTGTACTCTCACTATTGCAGTATTTATGAATTTGGGGAGCAATAGGAGAGGCTGACTTTGTAGCTTAGCATTCAGCCACTTTTTGAGAACGAATAGATCACATTCCTGCTCTAAAAGAAAGATAGCAAAATTTGAAACTGCACTGCTTTATCAAGTATAGGCACTTTAACTACTGAGTTACCAATATACAGGGTGCATAACCAGAATTCTCTTACCTATGAAGGTGAGAAGAGAAGGTTAAAGTGTGAGATGCATTTTTGTACGTGAGGTGCCTGAAAGGTACAGCGTGAATGACTGAAGAAGAAAAGCAGGCTGGTGCACAAGCAGTAGGGTTAACCATGGTTTGTTACCGATGACAAGCACACTTCATTCCTTAGTCCTCTCTGACCATTTGCCAGTGCCTATTTTGAGAACCTTGGCCAGTCAAAAAACAACACAGAGTCTCACTGCTGTATTCAAGCTAATCATTCAACTACACACATGTGTTGATCGGCTGGCTATATACACATGCTATATACACCGGCTACTGTTGGCCAGTGTATACTGGATAACTCTGCACACCTTCTTTTCATCAAGAGCTGTAATTCAGATTCCTGACATAACTGGGATGAAAGAGACTTCTAATCCCAGAATTTAGTTAAAACTCAGCAGGCTGTTCAACTGTAATAACTAGACAGATTAACCATCAATACAATCACATTAGCTTCTTTTTCTTCGCCTAAATGCTGAAAATTGTCTAATCCAAAAATTGTGTATGTTAGCCAAGCTTGAAAACCTAGAAATAGACATGAATTTTTGAGTAGACTCTTGAATCTTTTTTTCAGGTGTCATAGGATCAGTTCATGAACTGTCAGTATTATAGTTTATAGCCCAAGTTTCCTAAAGTGATAATTTATTTTTTATTTCTTCCCAAGTATTATTCTGAATATTATGAAGCAAATTTTTATTGAATTCATGGCATAAATAGGATGAAAAACAAGTCCCACAGTTTACCAATCACATTGTGAGCATGTAAAAATCTATTTGAAATCAAGGGGAAAGATGGGTGCTTAGCATATTAGAAAATCAGACATAGAAGTGTAGCATTATATTTCAGTTTTGGAGAAAAAAACATATATTTTGCTATTCAAAGATTGCCTGTAATCAAGTCTCAGTGGTTGTCATCAGGGTTTAGGGAACATCTAATCTTAAGCATTTACTGAATCTGCAGTTGATCAGCACCAAACAGTTAAGATATTGTACTAAATGCATCGGGCATTTGCAATGCATTATTTTCATTTACATATTTTTGTTAGAAGGTGAAAACTGAGATGTCTTGACAGGTCTGATGTGCTAGAGAATAGAATAGGGACACTGTTATAAAACAGCAGGGATTTGCCTGCCTTTTATACTTTTATGTGAATGTTTCTTAAACTCCTATCTGTTCTTGCAAGCTGCCAGGAAAAATTCCACATACCCAATGCTGAGAAAAGTCACAGTATATTCTCTTTAAATATCAACAATCTTTTGTGATTGTGGGCTTTTAAATATTCTTTTCTTTCTTTCTTTTTTACTTTTCAGGTCATGATAGCACTTCTGGTTAATATTTTACATTTTGATATGGCTTTATACTGGCATTTAGCACAGCTCAAGAGTTGTGCACTTGTCAAAACAATAAAAATCTGCAACATATATGATTTTTTTAGAAATGTTTAATCATTGTTAGCGTCAACAGGAAAGAGAGTGACAATGAAGTATAAAGTAAAAGTACAGTTTTTGCTTATAGGTATCTGGCAGAAGCCATGTTAATTTAATATAGTAATAAAAATAAAATGACAATATTTTACTTGAAATGAGGAAATATATGTCCTAATAGGTGATGGGCCAAAGCAGTAATAATTTTAATCACAGAAGACACTTAAACAGCATGATCCCAGACAAATGCATCAGAATGTTTTACTGTGAGTTACTGGCTAAGCTTTTTTAGGTAGATTATTGTAGTGAGAGCAGATGGTCTCAGTTTATGCCTTTTGTTCTGCACAATTATTGATGTGGATGCTAATATGAGACAATAAGTGGGCTATTTTTTGTCTATAATTGACATTAAATGGGTAATATTGAGGAAGCATTATGACTAGCTGACAGATTCAAATCCATGTAGTCCTTACTAAAAATCACACAAGTTCAGAATGTTGTAGCCAAATTACCACCATAATTATCCACACACAAAAGAGAAACAGAACAAAGAATCAGCAGGGAGAAAAATCTTTCAAGGGTATTTACGGTCTGCAAAGTACCACAGACAGAAAAATTTCAAATAGAGGTTGCATTCAAGCACCCATCCATCCTCATGTACCTGTAGCTGTGTATGCACCCTGACATGGGCATGTGCCCTACCCACAGAGCTGTTGTGGTTCCCATGTGTACAAATATCTGCTGGTGTGCACAGAGTCAGTCTGTGTAAGCACCAGCTTCCAGCCAGGAAGACCAAGTTTTTGCCCTATTAAAGTTGCACCTTCTTTGTATCTAGTAAATAGCAAAATTAAATCAGCCCAGCCTTGCTGAAAATCAGAAGTATTATTTACTCTCTCATTTCAGAGTTGTTAATGGTGAGCAAATGAGAGTCAGGGAGCCCAAAGGTCTTCTGTATTTGTTTGTTTTTTCAACACAGTGAATGTTTGAAATGTTTTGTATTTTGTTTTGTTTTGTTTTGTTTTTTAAGTCATTGTTTAACCTGTGCATTAATATAATTAAGAATGAGAATACATTTCTTACAGATATGAGGAATCTATTTTTGGAAGGTTTTAGGACCAGATTAAACTAACATCTGTCAGAAATGTCATTGGGAGAGCTGATCCTGCCTGAGGCATGAGAGGTGGACAAGATAATCTCTTGAGGTTCCTTCCAAGACCATTTTCTGTGATTCTGTGATAATGCACTGTAGTAGACTTTGACCAAGAAAAAAACATTGAATTTAACTTGGTATTTGAAAGTTTTAGCACATAACTGAAATCTGTAATACTTTCTAGCTCACATACAAATCTGTGCTAGTTCAAAAGTACTGAGCCACAGATATTAAGCATACATATACATTTGTTAGATGCACCTTAATTTTCTCCCTAACTTTAGATTTAGGGTGATTGTAAGATATTAACTGCTTGAACTGGATCCACCCTGATTTTAGCAGTCTGCGATGAAGAAAAAGGGTTTTTTTAGCAAAGCTAATGTGAAATCCTGATGTTGTTCATATCAGCAGAGGTTTGATACTGGCTTTCTTTTTTTTTTTACTGTGATGTTTAGTGCAGATAAGTTTTCCTACTGATGAAAGAAATGGTACTGTTCTGCATTTTGTAAGACATATCAGCAATAAAAATTGTACAAGTTTTTAAAATATACAGATAATCATTGGGATCATATTTTTTTTTCTTCAGGAAACAGCCTCTTGCCCCCAAGATATTTCAAATTGAAAGAGTCAATGGACTGTCTAAGAAGAAAGTCAGTGCAGTTCAAGTTTTAGCACCAGGATGTTGAAAGATGTTTGGACTCCACAACCACGTACAAGTTTTAGACTTACAAAAATTGCTACAATAATAATGTTTTAACATGATCTCTCTGTCGTTTTGGCAAATCACAGAACCTGTTTCAGTATTCTATATTTTTGTGAAGGTGAATTATTAAACTTGTTTACTTTAGACAGAAGGTTGCGAAATAGAATTTAAGAGTGTTTTTGGAAGAAGTTTCCATAAAAATGTGAGATACATTATTCAACTGCTATATAGGAGCTTCTTATTTCAAATATCTTGACGCATTCAGTTAGAAGTAAGCAATCTGTACTATAACACATGCTTATGTTACATACTGTGCAAGCATCACAAAAACACTTCACAGGCTTCTGATATTCATACTTTCTGGCAGCTGGACACACTTAGCCTTCATATTCTTAAGACAGCTGTATATTTTACTAATTCTGCAGTTCTTGTATGAAATTATTCCTTAATGATAATGTGCATTTACATTTAAAATCTCATCTTAGGCTATTATATACTTCTGTGTTATCCTGAGGGGGTGTAAATAGGCAGAGCTTGGTTGAGTTCAGTGGAGGTTTGTCAATATGCATCTGCTTGCTAGCTGGTTGCTTATTTTTGAAGCAATATGTAATTTAGGAAGATCAAGAATGGGTACTATGATATTTACCTTTTCCACAGATGACAGCTAAAATATACACACAACATGAGAATGTTTATTTATTATGGTAAGACATTATGTACTGGATTCTAGAGAGAATTCAACTAGAATTGAAATGACGCTGTTTTGTTCTGCTGCATTCATTTTCTGAAAGATTCATCTTTTAGGTGAAAATTTTCCATCAAGGGAATTACAGTTTGGCTTTTTATTGAATGTGCAGTGATTTACCTTGTCTGTATCTTGGTCTATGATTTTATTGACCCTTGTATGAAAGCAATTGGTAGGGGGAGAAGGTGGGGACTATGACTTGTCTGCTGTCACTGATTTAAGTAGGAATCTGTATGCTTGTACTTGTAATCAGATCTTTATATTTTATTCAATTAAAAAAAAACCCATGCTTTTCATGTCTCAGTTGTTTTTCTTACTTGATTGGACTTTTGATTTTTAGGGTTCTGTGCATGTAAATATTAAGAAAAATATACCAATAAACATGATCAAGTTTATTTGTAAATTGAAACTCAACTTTAGGTTAGAGATACAAAGCTGCCCTTGTAGTTCATGTGCATATTTTTCCTCCTGACTTCAGTGCCAACTGCACATTATCCAAGGGCAGAATGACGGAAGGCTTACAACTTCTCACTTTAAATGAATATCCACATAATAAGTAATTTTGATGTGTGTACTGAAAATTACACTCTTAGCTAAGTTTTGCAGACATCTTTTGTTTTCTTAAATCATTTCAAATCAAATCAAACTAAAATTTGTCTGTTTCCAATATTTTTACTTTATCATGAAGAGATCAGTGTAATTATTTGTATAGTGGGTTACGTCACCTGCTATCCTAGAATAGTTTAAATAATGTAATTTATTCACTTAAAAACAAACAAAATAAAAGGGAAGCTCCTGCACTGACTTGGTTTGTCACAGGAGAAGAGAACAGATTTCAAACTGCAGCTTATGAAATGAAACGTTTTGAGCCCTTTTGAACAAGTTTTACTACACATTCAGTTCACAGTTGTCAGAATTGACCGGTCAAATATTTACACAGGTTATTCAAAAGAGATTAACAGCCATCCTGCACTCCATCTCCACAGGGGAAAAAAATTTTGGAGAGAGAGACTGAGTAGATAAAATTTTGCTATTAGGCTAACAGTGTTAACATAGCAGTCTTTAATTATTTTTTTCTGCAAAAGTTCCAGTGGACTTCAGTTAGTAATGCTTTGAAGGGAAAATAACCGTGCATCTACAGCTGAATTTTTTACTTTTCTTGTCTGCAAGCTGTTCTTACTTGTTTAGTTTCTTTCATTTTCAATAGCTTTATAGAAGCGAATCTTACAGAGTATGTATTTCTAAGCAGTGTATATGGATCTTCATCTACTTTTTCACTGGGAAAAATGTTATACGCATACTTTAGTAAGGCTCTCGACACTGTTTTCTACTATCTCCTGTAAGATCCGCCCAGAGAAGATGATGAAGGGTGTGCTAAATGAGTAGATAGTGAGGTGGATTGAAAACTGTTTGAACAACTGAGCTCAGAGAGTTGCTCAGTGGTACAAAGTCAAAGTGGCCAGTAACTAGTGGTGTACCCTAGGGGCTGACACTACAGCCAATAATGTTCAATATCTTCATTAATGACCTGGACGATGGTACCAAATGCACCCTCAGCAAGTTCACAGATGGTACAAAACTGGTAGGAGTGGCTGATCCACCAGAGGCTTGTGCTGCTATCCCGAGGGACTATGACAGGCTGGAGAAATGGGCTGACAGGAGCCTTATTAAGTTCAACAAGGAGAAATGCAAAGTCCTGCATCTCAGGAAGAACAACCTCAGGCACCAGTACATGCTGGGGAACAGCTGCCTCGAAAGCAGCTTTTCCAAAAAGGAGCTTGGAGTCCAGGCAGACAACAAGCTGACCGTGAGCCAGCAATGTGCCCTTATGACAAAAAAGGCCAACAGCATCCTGGGCTACATTAGGAGGAGTGTTGCCAGCAAGTTGAGGGAGGCGATCCTTCATTTCTACTCAGCATGGGTGAGGCTGCATATGGAATGCTGCGTCCAGTTCTGGGCTCCCCGGTACAAGAAAGTTATGTACTTGCTGAAGCAATTCCAGTGAAGGACTAAGATGATTAAGGCACTGGAGTGTCTTTTATATGAATGTATTGGGTCTGGCTGAGATGGAGTTAATTTTCCCCATAGCAGCCCTCATAGTGCTGTGCTTTGTATTGGTAGCTAGAAAGGTGTTGATAACACACCAGTGTTTTGGCTACTGCTGACCAGTGCTCACACAACAAGGCTGTCTCTCCAACATTCCACCCTCACCAGTAGGCTGGGGTGGGCAAGATCTTGGGAGGGGACATAGCCAGGACAGCTGACCCCAACTGACCAAAGGGATATTCCATACCATATGATGTCTGCTCAGCAATAAAAGCTAAAAGAAAGGGGCGGGGGGCATTTGTTACTACGATGTTTGTCTTCCAGAGCAACCACCACGCATACTGAAGCCCTACTTCCCAGGAAGTGGCTGGACGTAGCCTGCAGATGGGAAGTAGAGAATAAATCTTTTGTTTTCCTTTGCTTCTGCCTGTGGCCTTTGCTTTCACTTTGTTAAACTGCCTTTATCTTGACACACAAGTTTTTTTCCATCTCATATTCTACCCTCCCATCCTGCTGAGGAGGGGAGTGATAGAGCAGCTTGATGAACACCTGGCATCCAGCCAAGGTCAACCCACCACAACAAGGAGAGCTTGAGAGAGCTGGAACTATTCAGTCTGAAGAAGAAAAGGCTCAGGGGAATCTTATCAATGTGTATAAATACCTGATGGAAGGGAATGAAAACAAGTGAGTGAGACTCTTCTCAGCAGTGCACACCAAGAGGATAAGAGACAACGGACATGTGAAATTCCATCTGAAAATAAGAAAACACTTTTTTACTGTGAGGGTGGTCAAACAGGTTGCCCAGAGAGGTTGCAGAGTCTGCATCTGTGGAGATATTCAAAACCCAACAGGACACAGTCCTGGACAACCTGCACTAGCTAGTCCTGCCTAAGCATGTGGGTTGGACTAGATGATCTCAGGAGGTCCCTTGCAACCTCAACTTTTCTGTGATCCTGTGATCTGAAGTCCTGCACAGTGCTATGTTCTTTACGTTGCCCTTCAGTCTACCACTACAAGACATTTCCTTAGCAGTAGGGCATCTTTTATTGTTTCAGAGGCAAATTTAGCTCTTCACTGCTCCAAGTGTTCTGCAAGTGAGAATTCAAATAAACACTTGCAGAAACATTTCAGAGCATACAAGAATTTTGAAACTACAAAGTTTTTACCACAAGAAGACAATGTGAAACCCTTTTTGAAAAAAAAAAAAAGTTATAAAATTAAGAAAGGATATGATTTAAAAATTAAAATAAGATAGTTAAAAATCTCTTCTGGTTTAAAAAAAAAAAAAAAAAAAAAGAAAGAAACCAACCAAAAAGCCCAAAAAGAACAAAATCATCTTAGTCAGGAACAGCTATCGTTTTCTGCTTTTATTCATATTTTCAAACAACTGTGCTGTACACTTGAGATTCAAATTTGACATACTCTCTATTCAGCAAACTCTGCAGCACTATCCCTAAAGAAACAACTCGTTTATCTTATGCAAAGGGATTCCTAGTATCTATTTGGGATTCTTTAAAAATGTCATTTCAATTCTCTAATGCTTCTTTGACCAGAGACAGTGTTCAAAGAGTATTTTAACGGCACCTGGTTTGGATGCGAATGTTTCAATCTGAGCAGCACATGCCTGTTATTTTTATGACATTCAGTTTGCAGACACATTATCTTTGTGTCTAAAACAAAAAAGAAAAATCTGTGCTAATACAACAAATATACAGCTAGCTTCTCTGTTACTGCTTGAGTCTTTTGGATATAGAGTCCTAACATTCTCCCTACCATTTTTTAGCACAGACCTGAACCAACTGTATAATAAATGCTAAATTGTAGAAGTATTCTGGCTAAAACAGACATCTAACCTATAGGATATATGTCTACCATGGGACCTGGAGTGCTTCCCAGTATGCTCTGGCTGCATCCTGACCCCAGAATGGGATGAGAAACAGGAACACATCAGCTTTGCTCCATTTCCCTCCCCATCAGTAAATACAGAGCTCACAGGTGCCAAAATTGCCATCTTACCCACAAAGCTAAGAACAACAATCCTTTCATCCTCATTTCCAAAGGGAAAGAAAACCTTCCTGGAGAGGCATAGTGGTATCATATACAGAACAACAATGTTAACACAACACTATTGACAGAGCAGACTTTGTATGGTGGTCACTTACAAGCAGTAGTAGAAAGCACAGGACATCCACCCTGATTTCCTGCAGAAGCAAACCTGGACTTGCATCTTTGCAGGGAACGGGATGTCATCCTCTCTGTTGGATGGCAAGGGATGAGGACGCCAGGGCTCACCATAGAGCGTACCTGTCCCAGTCACAATATATCTGAGGCAGCCTAATTCCCTTTCCTTTTATCTTCAAAGTTTGTTTACTACACTGAGCACAAAACAAGTTATTTAACAAAACAAGTCAGTCATTACAGCTTGATTTTCAACTGCTTAAAAAGATGCACTTTTCTTGCACTTTGCTTTGGAAAAATAAGGTTTCTGAATTAGTTTCAGAACTATATAACTCACACCTTATTTTGCATCTTATCTGACAAAAATGAAGAAACGCAAACCAAAAGTTCTCTTTCAGTGCTGTCTAATGCCCAAGACTTCGTGAATGAACTATTGTTAGAAGGCATTTTTTTCTTATATGGATCTCATTTAGTGAGCCTTCAACATACTTAAGATGGTGCAGTTAATCTGAAATGAATTAGCTCAAAATACAGTCATAAAACATATTCATTTGCTTGTGAGGGGAAGTCTGTTGGATCAAAGTCCAAGACACACTAGAACATCTTCAAAGTGAGATATAGATACTATGAATTCCTAATATGTCTCTTTGTGACAAATCTTTGTATTTCACTATAAGATCTGGGCACTAATAGGAATAAAAGAAAGCCATCAGCCCCAGAGAAATAACACTTCTGGCTTATGAAGGCTTTCTAACCAAACATCAAGCAACACTAGAGATGCCTCAAAGCATGCTAATAAAATCTATTGGCTTTGTGGCTGTGTTTTAGTATCCTGACACCTTATCCAGGTAACATTCATTATGCTATGAAGATAAACAGCTTATCTATTTCAGAGATCTCTTCTTTTATTTTTCTGATACAGTTATGAAACAATCACCATTGTGTATTACATTGAAAATGATAAGAAACCTGTGAGCATATGCTATGTATTACACCACACATACCCATGAAAATCTGTAAATGTTTTGTGTTGATTTGAAATCCCCACTCACTGGCTTTTTTATGAAGACGGAAATAGCTTACATACATTCGTGGAGGCCTCTGTTATCAGGCAACCTGTTTACTCTTAATTTTAGTTATTAACACCTAGAGAACAACATGATGAGCCCATTGATGCAGGCACAGAGATTCTCAGGGGGATACATGCATGGGAAACAATAGCCATCATTCTTTACAGACAGGACTCCACGTCTTTTACAGCATTGCTCAGACTAAGGTCTGCATGGAGGAGGCAGACAGCAGCTTCGGCATAACCTTGCTTTTGTTCCTCATTCTAGAGTTGCGATATTTCTCCTGTTTCTGTCAGTCATCTCCTTTTCCAATGCTGCACATGCTGCAGGTGTGTACGGTCCCTTGGCGTACCTAAGCAAGGATTACTAAGGTGGTGTGGCAGAGGGCAGGCTCCTCAGATTACATCTCAAAAGGCATTCGGATATAGTGCCGCAGCTGGGTTCTCAGTAGAAATGTGATTAACACCCATTAGTTAAGTAATTAAATTCCCTCTTATATACTAAAACAGGAAACATCGTCAAGGATCCAAGAAGGCAATTCACAAAAACATTGGGAAACCTGAAGGAAGTTGCAGAAAGATGGCCTAATATGGGGTTGTTGTTTTTTTCCTCCTCTCTCTACTTTACAGGCTTGCCTGAAACGCTGTGTTACCAGGACCCAAAGATCAAACCTACTTCTTTCCTTAAGAACCTGTGGCAGCAATTTTCAGAGATGAGCAGGCCAGCCTAGCAGCCCACCACCACTGAAAGAATGGGTCCTGTTTCCCCACTGACTCTATCCCTCCCTGCTGCCAGCCACATGCTTCCCTGGTTTGCCTCACACCCCTCTGGTCCTTGCCAAACCCCTTACTGAGCCTTCTCAACTCAGTAACTCAGGTGAAATAAAAAAGAGGATATTTATGGATTAATTAGATGAATGGGGTTGTGGGATATCCAGCAGGCATGGGGGAGGGTCAGAATGATGGAAAGGCAAGTCTCTCCCTTTCTAACAATTGTGAGACTTCAGATGCTCTGGAAACCTCAGCCTAAGCTGCCTGTAAAAATCACATAGAAGACAGCAAGAAGAAAGAGGGGGACCAGTTCCAGACTTCCAGATAATTTCTGCTGTGTATACAGCAAAAGGATCTGCAGTCTCACATCACTTCCCTCAAGTAAATAAAGTCAAGTGATTAAACAATAAGTAGATTATATTACTAATTAATGTCATAATTATTAATTATTAATAATTATAGTCAGACTCCCTCCTAAAATAGAACACACATAGCATTTGTATGAGTTAGTATGAGGTGATTAGACCAAACTTGGAGTCTTTGGGGCCTGAAAACCAAATTAGATGCTTGTGAGACTTTTTTGGTTGGTTTGGCTTTTTCCTCCCTTCGTAGTTTACACATTTGCCCTGCCTTACACACACAGTTTGCCACAGGCTGAGTGCTAACAACACAGTCTATACATTGAAAAATATGTTTAATATAGCTCCAATGTAAGTAAGAGACTGTAAGCACAGACAAATCCTAATGGGATGTGGTAGATTTCTGTCTTTATTCCCAGGTCAGGTACAGGTCATTGGTGTAGTGCCCAGAGACAGGGGAACGGTGTGGCTAATGATGTTATATCACCATTTCAAAACAGGATCTCTTGCATCGAGTATTTCACCAAGGTGTCATCACATCTAGAGAGTCAGGAATGCTCATGGCCTTCGTCATTTATAGCTCTTTAAGTTAGCTTATACTTTGAACAATGTTCATTGTGCTTCCCTCACTGAGGAAAAATGTTGTATTTTGCTGAAAAGTTATTGCAACAAATTGTTAAAAGTATTTCTTAGATAGTGGCAGCGAGCCTTTTATTTCATTTGATCATGTAGAAGTGTAGAAGAGATTTCCTTTTTTCTGTTTTGCTTACATTACCAGTCAAATGAAAAGGTTTTGAAAACATGTCAGCTTTGATGCACCATTTCTAGCAGATGAATGGTGGTTTTGGGCAACTACTAACCAATTACCCTAACTTCTTTTGGTTTCCTGGTGCCCTGGGGTGGTCATACTGTATCATATAGAAAAAAAAATAATCATAAAACATAGTTCTTGATCAAAATTGTAAATATGTGGAGCTTTCAGATCTCACATATTAGTGTTTTACTATGGCCTTTTTTTCTTCCCTGTTACTGGTCTGTCTTATTTTATTAGCATAAATTAAATAAAATTTTGAATGAACATATTTGCAGTAGTTCTCCAGAGCAAACAAAATGAAATCTGCCAATTCATTTTGTAAATAGGCCTTGGTTACATTTTGCACTTACTCCATATTCATACTCCTTTACGAGGCTTTGCAGATGGCAAACTACATACAGATTGTTGAGAAAACTCTAGAATTATCATCTGAAAATGTTCCCATAGTCACGCATTCTCAGTGAAACCTCTGCATATTCATAAGCTTTTGGGAATTTGCACTGAGCACTTAATGCATCTCATCCACCTCTCCTCCCTCCCGCCCCAACCTGCACAGAGACAGGATTGTCATTCATTTCCATTATTAGAAGTACTCTTGTGCCTGAAGAATATGCTTTATCTTCAGCAATCATATGTTGCCACACTAAGTACATTGCACAAATATTTATGTGGAGAACACAAAACCTCTATAAATATTGTCTTCTTTTCTAAAGGTGAAAATTTCACAATTTTATTAAACTGAACGTGTACATAATGGAGACAGCTTGAATGTTTAAGTAGGGTAAATGACTGTGTTGGAGACATAAAAAAACCTCCGTCATTGTGATTACTAATATTTTATTGAAAATCAATTGTTTGAAAAGAAAGAAATAGTCTGAGAAGTACTAGAAAAAACTGGATGCTCGGGATCCTATTGTGCCCTGATGAAGAGTGCATCCCTGGTGTTTTCCATAGATGTCACTGTCCTAGCTCTCACTACTGCCTGTGAAATGTCCGTTTCAGGTAATGTCATTGTTATTTCTGGACACTGAACATCATCACCTTACTGAAATTTGCTAAGTGTGCAAACACTGACACACTTACAAAAGAGAGTCAGAGAACTACATTATGCATTTTCAATCAATTTTTACCTTTGTATATTGGGAGGGAGGGGAAACATGTATCTGCATGGTAGAAGTTTTATCACTGGATGACAATGAAATTTAGAAGTCTATGCTTGATGAACTCCTCTCCTTTTGAGATGTTTCTTTTATACACCAGACATAATTTTAGAGCACTGAGAAGGGGGAAAGAAAGTAGCTTATTCTATGAGAAATTTGGCAAATTACAAATTTTTCAACTTTATATTTTTTTTTTTCCTGACAATGTACAATTAATCTTGATGTTTCTGTGGTTGTTTGTGTCCACTTTAACCTCATGCTTTCTCAGTTTGTATCCCTCACTATGGGATTCAGATCACAGACCTTGCTTGTAAATGAGGCCTGGAACTGTCAAGAACTTTGATGTATGTGAGATTTTATGTAAGTGTCCATTTGCAAGTGGATTGCTTAAATGTGTGAGTTACCTTTCCACGTAAACAACTGCTGGATGAGGGCCCGAAGGAGGTTTTGTGCACCAGCATTGTATTAATTTATCTTGTTCTGCACCAACTTGGTGGATTACAAACCATGCTTGTGGACTCCTTGAGCAAGTGTTTATTAAGGAAAACATCAGCACAGCTGAGCATGGATTGCAACAGTGACAAACACTTTAGCTTATTCAGCATCTTTAGCCTGTTAATTGATATATACTTATGCATCTAAAACGCAAGGTTTAAAACTGCCAGTCATGCTCATTTATTATAGACCACCAAAAGCCAGCTGCCTAAGGACTTTTTAACAATATTTTTTTCAATGTCATATTGATTTTGCAATAATCATACAGTTGATGGAACCAACATAGGAATATTGGAAGATGTATGACTAACAAATCATGCAATATATTTGCCAATAGGTAACACATCAACAGTTAGCTTTTAGAAAACCTGTAGTGGCATACAATTTCCTGAGCATAAACGTTTATCCTGTTTAGGACCAATAAGCAACAGTGCAGTACAAATTAACCTGCACTTATATCATATAATCTGGTGACCACAGAGTACTATACAAAAAACAGGGGCTAAACATTGGCTCTTCAGGTATTTTCCAGATGCTTGGAATAAAGAAAATGGAAGATCACAGAGGCTGAAATAGGCAATCTAGTCACACGGTCTGACTTCAGTCCTCTAACTGCCTGAATTGGGAGCCTAGACTTTCTAATGATGTCTCCAGAGAGCAATGCGAAATACCAAGCCTCTGCTCTCATTTCCAGCCTCAGGTGCTCCAGAGTGCTCCAGGGGGCTTTGAGTGCAGAAGATACCCCAGCTCCTTGCTCAGGCATCTTGGTCAGATGGGACTACTGTGCCAACATCATCAGTTGTGATGTAGTAATTTGCTTCTTAATGCTCAGGTGTGTTTTGTGTTGCTATATGAACTGGTGGAGAGGAAAAGTAGAACTACAGCTCTGTTCATTTGGAATAATTTGTGCCTTCTGGAGCATTACCCTGCAGCAGTCTGCACCTCTGTATATGTGGCTTTGCAGGCTCCTGCTTTGTCCCTCCACTTGTTTTAATTCAGTGGCACACAGGCAGATACTGTTTTTTAAAATAGCCACTGTTTTTATTTTTCTTTTCTCTCTCTGTTTCTTGGGGATTTCTCTTTGCTCATTCTGTTCACTTCTTCACTTCTAATACTGCTAATTGGCACTTATGCTGTGCCATTCCTCCTTAAAACAGCTGTACATAACAGTTCAAAATTAATTCTTCATTTCATTTGACCATAGTCGTAAAAAATTTCTCCTTTTTCCCCAGTGAACATATACTTATATCTATCTGATGTATTAATTTTTTTTATTAGACCCTCCCATCCAAACACGTTAGTATTAGATTTTGTAAATTCATTCAGAACATTCTTAATTGTTGCTGGGAAGAGATAAGAATTCAAGTAAGAGTGAGATCATCAACTATAGCTGCAGAAATTAGTCAGTTGCTAGTCACAAATCTTTCAGCTATATTTCTTTAAACTCATTCTCCAAGATAAATGCATTTTGATATAATCAAAGAAAGAGTACTAATAATACCCTAACTTGGAAATGAAGTTTGGTAACAGAAGGGGAAGCCAAGTGGGACACAGCTGAAGGACTCTAGACAAAGTGAAATTGAGTTGGTCCTTGCTAATACAGCAACATCAGACATCCTCAGGGATGGATAAGACCTATTTTGTTGTAACCAAAAGCTGCGATAAGTTTTATGTTAATATAATAATGCATATATCTAAGAAGAACATCTCCCACACACTGTTCTAAATAATTTATATTCTCAGGCCTCCTTACTCCTGTTTTTTGTAGATGTGTGTTTGTAACAGTTTCTGGAACAAGAACTCTTTGAAAAATCTGTTTCCATCTCTCCTCTTCAAGTTCTTTTGAAAATATGAACAGAATTATTCCCCATTTTAATATAGATAACTGTATTTTTTTATAACACTGAGAATCTCTGTCTTCGAATTAGGCTCTGTGGAAAACTGACAGTTCTAAGATAACCTTCAGGTGGTCACTGGAGCCGCTGCTTTAACAATGATAAATTATCTGTCGCATTTAAAGTAGTGATATTTGTTCTACTTTTTGTATTTTTGACTAACTAACTAAGAAGAGTTCTGTGCCTAAGCAGGGTAAGACAATACTCTGCAGCAGAATAGGTGATATTGAATTTTGCCACCCTTTTGAGAAGGACAAAACTCAGACATAGAAAGGTGTCATGGTTTAACCCCAGCCAGCAACTAAGCAGCACACAGCCACTCGCTCACTCCCCTCTGGTGGGATGGGGGAGAGAATCAGAAGAGTAAAAGTGGGAAAACTCATGGGTTGAGATAAAGACAGTTTAATAGATAAAGCACAAGCAAAGCAAAGCAAAGCAAGGAATTCATTCACTACTACTCATCAGCAGGCAGGTGTTCAGCCATCTCCAGGAAAGCAATGCTCCATCCTGTGTAGTAGGTAGTTGGGAAGACAAACACCATCACTCCGAACGTCCCTCCCTTCTTTCTTCTTCTTCCCCCAGCTTTATATACTGAACATGATGTCATAAGGTATGGTATAGCCCTTTGGCCAGTCTGGGTCAGCTGTCCTAGCTATGCTCCATCCCAGCTTCTTATGCACCTGGCAGAGCATGGGAAGCTGAAAAGTCCTTGACTAGTATAAACATTACTTAGCAACAATTAAAACATCAGTGTGATATCAATATTATTCTC
Organism: Platalea leucorodia; assembly: GCF_965183815.1. NCBI lineage: Eukaryota > Metazoa > Chordata > Aves > Pelecaniformes > Threskiornithidae > Platalea > Platalea leucorodia. Next base: position 47,979,493 of record NC_138828.1, on the reverse strand, counting down.
ATACTAAATCCAAAACACAGCGCTGTACCAGCTACTTGGAAGAAAATTAACTCTATCCCAGCTGAAACCAGGACAAAAGGATGGCAAAAGAAGTTGGAAGAAGAACGGGAACAGTTAGTGGTATTTTGCAAAGTGAAGGTAAAAGAAATGGGCTCAGATTTAAATGGAGTTCTGGATTAAGTCAATGGAAAGGGTGGGTGATATCTGCACAGGACTCTCTCTCTCTCACTAGCCACAAATGGTCTCACCTTGGAGTGTAAGTTCATTCCTATCCTGAAACCATTCTTTTCCTCATGTGCAGTTAAAAAAAAAAAAAAAAAAAAGGACAGAAATACTGGCCCACTCCAGTCAAATTCCCAGTATCCTCTAGGTGCCTACCTGCACAACTTGGGCTAAAACTGCTTAAGTGAAAATGGGGAGAAGTGGAGATAGTTGCTAACTTATGATACGTTATGCCATATGGAAGGGGAAGTGAGTTCATATTTTTTAAAAAAGGGAGAAAATAAAACAAAAAAAACCTGGAAAGATACATTTTCTGCTGCTGTCTCCAAAGAAATATGATTTTCAGAGTAAGTGTCAATTCTTCCTGGAGGATCTCTGCTCTGTGACTTTCCTCATGGTAGTAGCCAGGTGAACCATGTTTTTATTGTCCTATTGTCCACATGGGAGTAATAGATATCAGAGATCCATACATGTGCTCCTCAGCTACATCTTTCAGCAGAGATGTAGTCAACATTCAACCCCAGCTATAGTACTTGACAGCTTTGCCAATACTAGCCAGTCCTAGTGCTCTGGTATCACACCTGAATTGGAGTGATTGGGTCCTACAGCCATACAAATGCCAGAGGGGAAAAGGAATACTTCTAGCAACCTTGTAGGAAGTGATAACTTAAAATGCAGTATTACAGTCACAGGGTTTCAGGAAAGGAGAAAAGATTTGAGACCAATAATGCCAGAGAAGGGATTGTACATGAATGGAATAGAAACAAAGCAAGTATTTCAAAGAAATGTGATGAACAGATCATACTATCACCTTTAAATGCATGTGTTTGTATTAATAGCAGCCTAATAAAGTGTTTTAATGGGCAAGTTTGGCTGGTATGGGAGGAACATTAAGACAAAACACAAGTTATTAAAAAACTAAGTTTGAGACCCTGATGCCTTATTAGGCACTGTTTTCTGGGGTTTTTTAACAGAAGATACTTTTTCCCAGCACTGGACAGCTGGGAAAATAGACAGCTTCAGGCACTATACTCAACTGAAAGGAACAAGTTGCTGCCTACCTGTAGCTTCTATCAGTTTACAACCTTAGCTAGTCTTAATAACGTTTATGTTCCTACCAATATAGAAACATCAAAGGTCTGAAATGCTTTCAAATAGAAGTACGTGAATCATACATTTTAACGAGCTAAATTATAGGTATGAATCAGCTTTTGATCCCCAATGAAATCCATTATTGTGCTTTCCATTCGCAGTATGTGTTTATCACAGACAATCATAGTGGACAAAAGCAGAATTTGTCAGAACAAACCCTGTAGATTCAACCCACTCTGTTCTTTATAATGAAAATAATTTCTTTATTTTGGCAACCTATGGGCTTTTGCCATCATAGCCGGTACATGGAATATGCATCTGAGTTTCCGTGGGAAGCTGGGCAAAGGTAGAGAGATGGAAAGTGTTTTTATCACAGAGCAAGTTAAGATATACACCTTGATAAAGTTTCAGCTTACTAAAAATGTTCTTGATGAGAAGAATTTTATGTTTTTTGTTTGCAGAAATACATCAGTATCTGTTGGAACGCACTTTTTTGGCAAAAGTAAATAAAATTACACCTCCTTATTTCCTTTCTTTCCTTCCTTCCTTTCTCAGCCTGCCACTTTATCTGGCTATTGGAAAAATTAAACACTGAAGATTTTTTTGTTTTTATTTTTTGCGCCTGTGATCTACTACGTCCTCAAACAATGTCTTTTAAATGTCTACTTGATTGCATGTGTAAATCTTGTCCTCTGAGTTCAGATGCCTTAAGTTGTGGCAATAACAGTAGCTGGAAGTTTGTCTTCATATATACATTCAAAATATACATTGTAGTGGGATTTAATGAGAATGTAATTCACAGGAAGATGCCAAAAACCTGTTAGAGAGTAACTGGACTGATAAACTGCTGATATGGTTACAGAAACACTTTAGTGTGTGTTTGAAGTCAGTCATCTGATCATCATACTGGATTTTTAGAGTCCACCATACCTCAATCCCCCAGTCCTTATGGTTTTATTTGTAACATGTCTGCCCTCTGAACATGAGAGTACTGTAAACAAGAAGTAAGTGTTTGAATTATGCTATGAATATTCAGGGCCCATAGCTCTAAGGAGATAAGAGTTCTTTTCTTGTTTGCTCAAAAATCTGAAAATCTTTCTCTCTGAAGGAAATCTCCTCACACATACACAGGCAATCTACAGACAAGCCAGATTTCACCAAATATTGATCTGACCCCAGAGCATTCTGCTTAAAATTTTGTGTGGACAATAATTTTTTATAGGAAAAGTAAAGAGTGAAACTACTACCAGTCTCTGACTGTTTCATACTAGGAAACTTGACTTCATGATATTCATGTTATGCTCCCCCAAAATATTATAAACCAGTGTAAGATCTATTAAATTATTTTACTTAACATTATACTGAAAATAAACACTCTTTAGGTCCACAGAAAATAATAATTTCTCACACCATTTTTTTTTTATTGCTGAGCTCTTGGTTTGTTTATTTTTAATTATCTGTGCTATGACCTGAGATCATTAATTATTTCTCTGCAAGGTAGACCTCAGTGATTTTTCTCCTGACAATATCCAGAAGAATGTGAACTAGTACTTAAAAATCTCTACATGATCATCAGGCAAAGTTACTCTCTATGGGTAATAAGAGTTTGGAGGATTGGTTTCATGCATGTGTGACTCTTTGAGAGTCTTCTTTAAAGTGTTTTTTTTTTTTATCTCCCATTCAAAAATATAGGAACAGAACCACTTAAATAATGATTCCTTAGGTATTCACCTAACCAGATAATTTGGGAAAGGAAGTTTCTGATTGACATTATCTTGTTCACTGAACAAGCCTAACAACCAAGCTTTTTTTTTCCCTATGTCTACAGAAATATTTTGTTCAGCTTTGTATGAAATATTTCAAGTCCATATATGCAGAAAACAAAGAAGACTCCTGAAACTAATAATAAGGAAACAGCTATTTTAATGCAAAAGCCCAGTGTATTCATCCAGCAACTCAAAAAGCCAGTTAGAGCTTCCTCCATTGTTCTAAAGGATATGCAGGTTTTCCTAGAACAGTCCAGCCTGATCTATCAAATATGCTGGAATAAGTTACTCTGGATACCTTATAGTGATGTTCTCTGTCTTCATATGAATTATTTAAATATTTTCTGAAACAGGAACCAGAAACCTGGCAAATGGCTTTATCAAAGACTACAGGGTCACACACATTTTTCTTTTGGCTCAATGAATATTTAAATATTTTATAGGCAGTTGAAAAGCTCCACATACAAAGACTGCAATTATGAAGTGGAACATCCGTATTCTAATAATAAAATAATTTATACCAAGTGGAGCAATACCAACAAGAGATTGAGATCCTTTTCCCTCAGAACAAATTATTATCTTGCAAACAGATCTTTTCTTACATGTGAGACATACAGACTCAAATACCTCAAATGGAGGACAGGTGAAGGGTCTAGCCATAGTAACGGAAAGCAGCTGTTAATGTTTACTCATGAACCAGAATCTATACATTGATTTAAAACCAATAGACTTTGGTGAATTTCATCTTAAGTCACAAGTAGCTCTGGACAACTTAAAGATTAACTTTCAATAAACAGACAACAGGAAATTAACAGGAGAATGGAAATTATGCTATTCACTTGAATGGTAGCAAAAATAAACCATAAACTTTTACTGCAATAATAAGATTTTAAAATGTGCTTTCATAACTTTATTCTACATTAACTATTATTATTCACCTTTAAATACTTTCCTTTAAAATCTAACATATTTTGAAGCACTAAATTCAGGTACTAAGAGCACAGAGATACCTAGGTATCCATCTTATTAGAAATAAACTTTCACACAAGATTATCTCAGATCATTGACTACACATCAAACAATAATCTTATTTCCGTACTGTTTCATATATATGGACATCAATTTTCTTTCTTCTAGTGAAATCTTTCTTATTATATTGAATTAAAACAAAGTTTTGGTGAGGGAGATTTTTCAGTTTAAGATTTCTTTCTGATAAAACAACAGGCTTACTGACAAGGGCTTATTAGTGGTTAGCTCTTTTAGTAACATGTTTTCTAAATAAGAACATCTGATTTGCAGTCAATCTGTAATTGTAGGGTGAACTGCTGTAGTTTAATTTCTAAATGCCAAATTCTCTCAAGAACTCTCATATGCTTCTGAGTAAGAGTTGATGAACTGATTTTTCTAATCCTTGAGGAAAGGCCACAGTAATTCCACCTTTCCCACTGTTATGAAGGACTGCCCAGTCCAAAACAGCATTACCAGTTTCCTCAGTGTATTTTAACACTGCTAGAAATATAAGCTACCCAGGTTAAAATCTATTCTTCTCTACAAAAATATGAATAATACCTACCTATGATCTGATGAAAATATCCTTACTACCTGTCATTACGTAAGTTTGTAATCTTCCCTGCAGTTAAAATATACATGGACCAGGACTGCAAGTTAAATATAGTAATACTTTGAAACATATTTTAAAAGGTAGCGTTAAGCAAAAGTTATTGTTAAAGTCCTGTTTAAATGTAAAGAAACAAATGGATATTGCCTTGTGGATATTTAAGTTGAAAATTTTCACACACACAACAAGAAATTTGTGTGAAGAAGTCTTTCAATAGACTGCAGGGTGCTGATAATATTTCACAAAAGAATCATTTGGGTTTGCCTCCAAGAGTAAGGAAAAGCTTCTTGGATGAACACCCTGCTTGTGTCTTCAAAATGCCTGTCAAACTTCTACCTACATTTCTTTCTGTGTAGCTGGTCTCTTTGTATATGTCTTGTTAAGAAAGTGTGACACAGAGCATGGATAAGAGCAATGTAAGGAGGGTTGACTTCAAACTTTACAAAAGTGACATCAGTAGTCTGAAAAAAGCCCACACAAAGCATATGAAGTACTGTGAGTGTCCTTCTGATTGATAGGGTATGCGCTTCTGCTGGAAGTGACATTTCCTAGCTTTGGAACCTTCTTGCTCCTATGCAATCAGTTTTGGCTCTCTACAGGTAACAGGGCAGGAAGGTGCTCCCCTGTTGAAGATTCACTTTTTTTAAAATTAGAAATATTCCAAATCTGCTGATACCCAGTATGCTTTGCTAGTTTTTCAGCTTCTATAATTTATACTAAAAAATGGGTGAGATTTTTTAATTTATCTTGATTTTTAAGATTCTTCACTCACTAAGGAGTTTTCAACCGGGCTTTTTATTAGCAACAGATTTACTAATTTAGCCTTATAGATATAATCCAGGCAGAGTGTTTTGTTCTCTTTAAATTGCTGAGTGTTAAAAGGAGAGACGAGATGGAGCTGTGTAGTTTACTGATGTAATGTCGTAACAGTTGCTATATTACATGATTTAGAATGTTACAGAAAATTGCTTCTGCTTTACGAAGACTCATCTTCCTCAGAAAAAAATAAATTACTGCAACTAAAATGACAGACACCTGTGTTTTTTTCAGAATAAATAAATGTGATACGCCTACTATGTGTGGCATATAGCATTGGATCAGGAAAAACAATCAGATTATCTCAGAACAATCAATGTTTATCTGTCAGCCATTGATTTACAAAAAACATGTAACATGAAGCAATAATACAGTTGTACCTTCAAAGACCACATGACTGTGATTCTGTGCTGGATAGACCTTTGTATTACAGATCTTCCTATATCACTTAACAGAAACTCTTTTTATGTATAAGAATTATCTAGCTCACTCATGCTTCTTAGAATGGTGTATTGACTTTGGCCCCAGGCTCTGGTCCTAGGCACTGTCAGGTGGTGTCCAGTTGTGCACAGAATACTTTTTGTAAGCTTTGAAACCCCTGAAACTATGAGTTAATGAAAGTATTGACAGAATCTTAACTAGAACATCCTAAACATGCTGCTGTAACAATAATACTCTTTTCTCCAGAGGGAGAAATCAAGAATTGGATGCCATTAGGATGGCATCTATTTATTTACTAACAGGAGCGGTGTTATAATTAACAATGAGAAAATGGGTTTAACTGCCAGTAAATGTGCAAAGAATTCATGAAAATAGCACACAAAGGATTTGTTCACCTGGATTGAAAGTTGAGAGGCAGGGGGCAAGAATGAGTCAAATGGAATGATATGAAATAGTCCAAGCCTGCCTGTCTCTGTGTTGTCATGGCATTCTCAAGCATTTCTGTATGCTAATTCACTTTTTTTTTTTTTCCTGTTCTGATTTTAGCCACTTATACTTTACAGCTGCATTTGTCTAACTTTTTCTTATTATTTTCAATTTTTAATGTGATGTTTCCTTTTGTGAAGGGTGTCACATACCTATCACTTGAAGACTGTCTAACTTGTAAAGCTTAGACAATGGCTGATACCACCCTGCTGGCCTGGAAGAGTTAGATGTGTCAAACGAATAGTTTTGTTTCCATACGCAACTACCCTTTAGTTTTTATGAAATGGTTGCCAAAAGTCCAAATAGTGAAGGAGATTTTTATGACATTTGTCTACCTGGAATTTTACACTCATAACTTTTTCTGTTTATTACTTAACAAGAAGAAATAATAAGAATAACCCTTCAACAAGATATTTAACTATCAACTCTCTTTTAACTTCTAATTTTAATTAAATAGAAGTCTGTTTAACAAAGTGTAGTCCTGTTTTCATGAATAATTGTTACTTATTTTTCCTTTCATTCTTTTCCATTATCTCTTATTTTTAACTACACAAGGAAAAAATAAACCCTCCACTTATTTTCATTCCTCACACTGAACATTCTTCAAATACATTATCCAATTGCAATTCTATGAATTTTGACCCTGCACAGTACTAAGTCTTTTGGACTATGCAGTACTGTACATTTTTAAGGTATCTTTCATTCTAACTGAATGAATAATCAGAATGAGCAGTGCTCTTATAGTAGCTTTTTAACCAAACCCATCCTGTGAATTCTGTCTGCAAACAAGAATAGCAAATTCCTATTCCGAGACCCATTTTAAACTACAATAACAAAAAAATGACAAAGAAAATGAAGTCTTCATGAGAGCTTGCAGTGTGAGCTTTTGCTTCTATCACACTGCACCAATTCTAAAAACAAAACAGCAGCAGATTTTGTAGACAAGATCTTAGATAATTGCATGCATAGTTCACACAGAAGTCAACCTGAAATGTCATAAATCCAAACAACACTTTAACACTGTAGAAAAAATGAGTGAAGTGTATTCAGTCCACTACTGAATTGCTGGGCAGCAGGGCATAATAAAATTAAAGGATGCACAGTGGATTTGTAATAAAATATTGCATTTTTAATTAGGGGCAGTGTAAGTAGGGAGAATATGTTATCAAGACCAATTTTTTAATGAGCTGTAGGCAGTTACGAACTTGCCTTCTAAGTCAATGAAGGGGTGATCTCCAACCTATATAAGGACACTGGTTTAGTGTGGGCATAGAAGGAAAACATTATGTACATAATATTATCAAAAAAGCTTTTTTTCCGTCTCCTAGCAAAGTAAGCAATGAGTGACCCATCCAGGTCCCTCTGCACCATCAAAAACTTTTGGTCTACTGCTGCTGTTCCAACATACAGTGTAGAAATTCTTGTGCTTTAGGGCATAAGTCAGTCATTAAGCCTGCAAACACAGTTGGTTTCAACAGTTTTGACGTGACTAGTTTTAACTGAAATATGAAATCTTGCCAAAACCAACATGTTTAAAGAATCAGGTCAATTAATTGAAATTTTCTTTTGAAAGAAAACTGGAAAGGAATCTTAACAATGCTGATAGAAGGCACAGTTATTCATTCCGAATATTATATTTTTTCTTGCATCCATCTTTTTGTGATCTTTGTGCATCCAAATTCCCTTTTCCTCATCATTTCAAGCTCTTGTCATTGTATTCAGGTATTTTAGGCAGGTATAAGCATATCACAAACAACAAATTATTTTATGTATGTCTACACTGGAAATTCTCTGCAATCTCTTACAAATCATTTGGAACTGGCTTGAAGTGGAAACAGGATTGCATCAAAAATATCCTGACCAGGTGTAGTTCCCTGTTTTGTGTTAGAAAAAGGGACTAGTGACAGTACTTCTCTGCTTCCCTTTTTCCTGTTGTGTTCAAACCAGGAGATTTTTCCATTTCCTTCCAATTCCACTCCAGTTATGACTGAAGTTGTATTGTTTTTATCTTTGATTAATGTTCATAACAATTTATTAGCTCGTCTGTGTTAGAAAATGCAATTTTAAAAACTAGAAAAGGTTAAATAACAATGGACAGACCTTCCTTCGGGAAATGGTTTGGCCCTCTTTTTCAACCCTCATGTGGTCTCATTCCCTGCACAGTGCCACAGCTTCTTTCCAGCTCTCTTGATCTGGAAAATGGGGTTGAAGACCTGCAAAGAAGTTGTAGCCCAGTGCTGTCCTGGAGCGCTAGTGGCACAAACTCTTTAGCAGACAGGTGACAAAGGGCAGGAGGAGAAAAGAGGAAGCACTGTACCACTGTACGTTTTCCTCATTTTTTTTGCAGTTATGATTCAACAAACACACCCAAGCAATGATTCAGGTACAGTTCTGTTTTTTTCACCAGAAGTTCAAGATTTAATTTGGATTCAACATGAATTAATTCCTGATTCCATCTATTCTTTAACCAGTATTTTATATGTCTTCTTTTTACGCTAATCAGTTCTCATCCTTTCTTCTTTGAAGAAACTCATTTTTTGTCTCCCAAGTAAGTTCTCCTACAGCTTTTCTCTTTGATTGCTTGTGGACAAGACAGGGAAAGCTAAACTGAAGTTAGCACACTTAAAGATCTCCAAAACTGGACAGAAGGTTCATTAGTGCTGGAATATAATCTGGTTTTAAACTTTAGTCAATGCTATAGGCATTAGTGTGACTTCTGAATTAACTGAATAAAAGTAACAAAAAACTGTAATAAAGGTAATAAAAGTTTAGAGATCTTGTCTTGTCAAGTAACCCATCCTAATCAACATGGCTTCTTTTTCTGCAAATAGGTGGTGGTGGTCAAGCTTCCTTTTGCTTGCTGCCAACATCACCTGAAAAACAGTAAACAACCTGTGCTTACTGTTTATTGTGAATCACAGCCAAACTGTGTCTTGTTTACTAAAGCAATCAGTTTTACAAAACAGGAAAAAATGTTTTTGTTTGCTCACCTCTTACAGTCAGTCTATTGAAATGATCTTGCAAAAGGGCATGTGAAAAGGTAGAGTTTTAATACATAAAGAGTTTAGAGAACTCTTATTATATATGAGGGTTTATTTCACTTTGTTTGAAAAATAAACCCCAAGAGTTTTTGACTGCAGAGCAAGAGGTCAGCAAAAGTGGACTCATGACATTCCTGAGAGATCAGTGAATCTCTTGAGCCACAAGATGTTGTGCTTGTTATGTAGAGCAGTACTGTCTTTTCCCTTCCTCTCAAGAAACATCAAGCTTTGCAATTCTCCCTCAATCTAATGCTAATAAATAATAATCAATATCAATATTGTTATTTTCCAAGTCTTCCAAAATCTGTACTTACTAAAAAATCTCTAGTTACCTGCAGTTGTGGTGTGTTTCCATAGAGGATTTTTTATGCTTTTGCCCTAAGAAATTGGTGATCCTGAACATCGTGTCGAAGGCCTGAATGGATTTAGGGGAATGAACAGTTTTGTTAACGGTGTTAATGCCAAACAACATGTCCATGAATAGAATACTGGATACTATGCCAGGAGCCTTCCAGCCGTGCTTTCACATGACGCCAGCCCTTCTCACTGGAAAATAGCAGTGCTTTGTGAGACCTGTCCAGGAGAAAGAGCTGTTTCAGAAGGATCAAAGTAAGGGTGACATGTACCCTGGTCTTCCGCTTAAAGGAATTATTCCTGAAAACACTACCAAGTAATGATATTCATATGTTAAATACAGTAGCTCAAGAGGTAAGTTTGCATTTTCTAGTAAAGTCAGGGATATGCTTGATGAGTTCATTACCTGAAGATTTACGTAGCTTACTGTCAGTGAGACGAAAAAACACTAAAGCCTTCAGTAAGCCTTTTGCTTTATCTGCAGTAAGTTGTATGCTGTGACCATTTAATTGGATTATTGTTATCTGTACTGAGCCATTGATTAACACTGACTGACTGATAAGCTGACTTTATGCTGATTTCATGAAAAGTCTACTACTTATCCTTCAGTATTTTCTCTGGCCTTTCGTAATTTGAAAAGCATTGGTTGGGATTCCTAGATGAGTAATCAGCTCCAAAGTTACTTAGAGACACTTAGCTGAGATTTTGCAGCCTCAATTCTAATGCTGCCTGACCTTTCAGATCATATTACTTCTTAACATTGTGCATTCATAGTAACACAAGACATAGTTTGGGGAAAGTGATATACAAGCCACTAGATGAGCTGTAAGGCAATAAAAAGGGATTTCTAAAAATTCACACTGTCACCACATCCTTACAAAGTCCATTTTCAAAACCAACATGTGTCTATATGATGGACTCAGTCTGGCTATCTGTTCCACCTGCCACCCAATTCTGTCTCAAGATGAACTATAGACATGTACTATTCCTTCCTCTATTCATCTTCCTGTCTCTTCTTTTCAAGAAAATGTGAGGCAGACGTGTGGCCTAGATGGGAGGTGTGATGTGATCAGGTCATCAGCCTGAAATGTTACAGATTAGGATTTTGAGAAGCACTGAAGAACGTCTCACTCCATAGTTCAGCTGTAGCCTCAGGTTCTAAGTACCTAAATCTGGTTTACGTTTTCCGTAACATTAGTCTTTTAAATACCATTAGAGGTGCACAATGTAGAGAAGCAAGCAGAGATTCTAGATTGGGTTCTGAAAGAAATATAATTATGTTAGCATTGAAATGCCTTGGAGTAATTAGCAGGGACTCTGAGTGGTAATATAAGATTGGGTGAAGTGACATGCTGTTGCAGGTATACTGCCTCTGATCTCTGTCCTTTTGTGGAGACTGGTGCAGTTGTAGTGCAGACTCTGGAAACAATAACTGTAGGATATTTGAGACTGTTAGCTTCTATTTTACTTTGATAGCCAGTGGACCCCAGTACTTTATCTGTTTATTCTTTCTGCCTTACACCTCTTTTCATGGCAGTGTTATACCTCTGTTGCTAGGACCCTGACATGTTGGTGAAAGGAGGGAGAAAATTCACAGCTGTCACTTACTTATGCCAAGACCTTTAAGGCAGAATCTAAGTAGCTAGACAGAGATATATTTACTAAACTGGGACCGAGACGATATGTTCAAAGTGTCCTGAAATAGAAACTTTGATCCCTTGGAAAGGCAAGCAGCTTTTCAAATGCAAACATCCTCAGTTAGTGGAAAGTTTAAAGGAAGCAAGAGAAGGCAGAAATGTCTGAACATTGTTTGGAGGTATTATGTCTGCACACGGAATGGAAGAGCACCATTCAGGTTCAGAGAGTGAGACAAATCATCTGGCTCACAAAAAGTAGAGCATATTTGCACCTGATGCAGAAAACTCAACGCCACAGTAAAGTTCACAGGTTAAATTTAGGATGCTTTCTGGAAAAAATCAAAGGTTTATTAACTCCTTAGTCATTAAAACTCTTCCCTTTTTCCCTCACAGCCTTGTGAATACTTTGTTCTCTGTTCCACTGAACGTTTTATATGGAAATAGAGCTAGTTTACTGGCAAACTTGATTCAAGCATCTACCTCTGAAGAATGCAATCCCACAAATATAGCAGAGAGAGGGGTGTGAACAAACGTGGAAGGTGATTAGGAGACCACTAACTTTTAATATGTCTGTAGACAATAGATATATGTTATACAGAGCAGTAATGGACATAAAATCACACACATGCACATAAGCATACTCTATTTTATGACACATAAAGTTAAATTATGTATCAATCATTCCTGTTGTGTGCAGGACAAAATCCTACTACTATCAAAGCCAATAGTTGATTTGCTAGTGGTTTGGATAGTAGAAGTTTTTGAAAGGCTGGAGAACAATCTTGGATCTAAAATGAATGGTGGGGACTCAGACCAAATCCATCTAGAAGACAAATGGACAGGATGTGTGATTTCCTAATGGTTTATTATTAAAGCAAAGAATTTAAAAAGAGAAGTGTCATGGTAGAGATCCTTGGGAATCAAAGAGTTTTATCTTAAACTTCACTAAACTGAAATCAGCAGCAGACATGGAATACTTAAAATGCAAACAAATACACTTATATTTTTGTAAAATATCCTGTCAGAAAATGAGAGGGATAATCCAATTAAATTTTCATAAAAGTACATTATGTGAATTGTAACCAGTATAATGTACACAAAGCATGATCTTTCAAACAAAAAGCAATAAAGTTGCCAAATAAACCAATGAATTTCATAAATAATCTGCATTACAAATCTGTGGAATGCAACAAATAAATATATTGTATTAGTCAACAAACACCTAAGAGCTGCAAAACAATTCATTATGTACATAATTCAGAATAGCCCCCATAAATGTAATAGCTTATGTTCCTTGCATCTTTGCATTTGCTTGGTATCTGAAATGGAATTGTTTATACTGTTTTAAAAAAAAGGAAAAATCCCCAAATAAACAAAGGAATATGTTTATCTATTCTGATGTGATTTGAAACATATATATACTTAAAATGTCTGGTTTGTACTCTAGTTGTATCCAATTTGAAACCACTCTTTCACATAAAGGGGAAATTAAAGACCAGATTGCTAAATAGGATACAAACATGATTTCACTCAGGCTTGCTAATACATCAGGCTGAAAGTTGACACTCTCCTTTACTTAAAATTATTCTAAACAGTGCATGTCAAATATTTTAGACATTATTGAAAATGGCTGTCACAGAAAATGTAAAAGGACTCTGCATATATTCGGCATGGCCTTATTGTCTGAATGTGTGAATCTCTACACTGACACAAAATTGCTACCCTGTCAGCATGTAAAAGGACGGATCATTTCATCTCTTTAGTGATGAAGTTTCAAATCCACAAAGCACAAGCTATCAGTCCTTTGAGATGATTATGATGCCTTGAACCTGACAGCTTGTGATGACAGCTTTCACAAATTCTGGAAATCGAATTGTTCCTGCATCTAACAGAAGAAGGCAGGTGTGTACAAAACAGAAATGGATGAGGCTAAACATGAGGATAGTGTGATCTTTATGTTCAGTGTAATTGTTAAAAGTTATACCAGGGAAAATTATAGATTTTGATTTTGAACCTCTTCATGATATACACAGATGAGGGCACCAATAACCCATATGGGTAAAAGGTTTGCCAGGAAAGGAATATCAAGATAAACAGATGGCTGTACCATTGCCATATGGCTCCTCGGAAATTGGACGACGTTATGGCATTTTGCCACAAGATAGATCTAGTGTTATTTCTGTGCCAATATTTTAAGCAATGCAAGGAAGGAATACATAACTATCTGCAATTAGCTGTGTTATGTAAATATAAAAAAATAATAACTGTTTTATGGGAAATTTTGTCGACAGACGTGTTTCTGAAATGCAGATAGCAATTCACTGGAAAATTATTTGCTTCAGCTCTTTATTTTTTGTACTCTTTACTCAGGAAAATGTGTTAAATAAACTAAGTTGGTGTGCTGATGAGTCTTAATTTCACAGTTTATCTCCCTGTACAGAACAAAGAAATCCTCTCTAAACACTTACAGTGTTTGCAGCGCTAAAAAAGCAGAGGAAAGCAGAAGAAAACTACAGACCGCTTAAAATAAGGACAGTAATTCTAAAACTCAGCTCAGCTGGGTATCTGCATACATAACTGAATTATTCAAATATGACCTCGTACCCAAGGTCAAAGGTTTGCCATTCTCGTAGAGTGAGTACTTAATAGGACTTTCTTATGGTTCAGATGCTGTTGGTTGACATATCAGGTGTGTTGCTGCATTTTCACCTAAGTTGTACTCATGAGGTTTTTGCACTGTTTAGACATCCCCTTAGTTCCAGTTCAGGCTAGTATTTTTTTAAAGAACAAATGAAAGCATAGCGTGAGGCACAGAAATGCCACAGAGGACAACAGAGGGTATTTCCACTTCATGGAACAGTAACTTGGCTTCACATGTATAATAGCAACAACAGGGCTTTCGAAAAGAAGTTTAGGCAAGAGTACATGAGTTATAGCTATTACATTATTTCAATACTTAAATCCCAAGCACAAAGCTTAAATTTTTATTAAGAAAGTGCACTCTCTGAGCAGATCAGGGTGAAAGCTTGACTTACAAAGACTCTAATGACTCACAGGAAGCTTTGCATTAAATAATACCTAATATTCAAAATCATCAGGATGTCTTTAGGGCACAAAACACAGCAAGAAGAGACAAAAAAAAATCCAACACTTTAAAAAACCAATCACATCATTCTTCAGTGATATTTCCTCCAGCATTTCAGCTGGGAGTTACTCCTCCCAAGCAGTACATCTTACTGTTTGAATCCCCCAGCTCTAGAAGTACTCAAAGCATGTAGAAAAATCTCTAGTATTCTTTTAGCTAAAATTAGCACTCAACCTGATTCCCTCTGATTTCAAATCTTTGCCTGTAAACCATAAACATAAAATCACATAACAGCAGAAGTAACCAGAAGACAGGTTCGACAATTAACTTGTGGGCTGTCAGTCATGATTTTTTTGCAGGAGGAAATACATAGAGAGCAACTAGGAAAAACACCGAAAAAGTGGAAATATCCTAAAGGAAATTATTGTTGACCTTAAAAGATGGCTAGCACTTTTACACAACTCCTGTTACTCTGAGCAAGCTATACTTCCATCAGTTGCCTTCACAAAAGCTTTGGAGAATCCTTCCAGACAGTTCCTTTTAGAAATCCATGAGGTTTTCAGAGGATCTGTGTATAATTCCAAGTTTTGATCACTTGAGCTTCTCAGTGGTCACAGAGTCGTAAAGCTTGCAGTACGGGCCTTTTTTTCACTCTTCATTTCCCTTCAGTATTGTAGGCTTCAGGGGAAATTTCAGCCATAACTTTGAAGCATAGAGATGGTTGAGCTCCTGTAGAAAGCTCTGTGCAGTTTTTTGCACTCAGCAAAATGTTTCTTCATGTGCTTGCAATCTTCTTCTCTTTAACAGATCTTGCATCCCAAACCACATTTCATGAGAAAACTGGCTCTACTGCAGAATATTCAGAAGTATGACCAAGGTACATTAATATTTCACTTTTTTATTGCCAGTCACACTGAGATACCAAGGCTTTTTACAGAGAGATAGTAAGTTGACCACATCTTTTGGCATGAATGACAACAGATTTTCAAAACCAGCTTATTCTCCCACCTAATTATTATCACTGTGAGTCACTGTTGAATTCCAGTTCTATAATACTCTATTCAGCTATATTCAGCAGATTAGTTCTGCTAGGTTCGCTCAACAACAGCTCTTGGTCACAGTATTTTAACACCCTGTTCAAGGGAGGAGAAGTAGGAGGGAAAAGAAAGAAGGCAGAAAATGAGAAGAGGATTGAGGAATGGAGTAAACTTGTAGGGAACTTAAAATAGTTGATTATCATGGCTTGTCTATTCAGTACAATCAGGACAGTGTGCTCTTAAATGAAAATATCCTAGGCATTATGAAAGTCATTTTTCAAAAAAGGATGCTGCATTTAGTGGCCAATACATGGAGATCTGTAAGAATCTAATTGTAAATTTTCACCAGAATTCTCTCCACATTAGACCTGGGAGAAAAAAAAAAGGAAAAAAAACCAGTATTTCCATTGTCAAGACAGTATGTTTACTTTATGGGAATTCAACCTCCCTTTTCCCCACACATTTTCTTTTAAAATGATTTTTTTAAATGACAAATTTGCTTGAGATATTTTGCTTATAGTGAACTAACCATTTCCTACTTTTAGCTAGAAAGGTTTTCACTGGTCTTACTGATATATTTGTGAGCCATTTGTTCTGTGGTGCTGTCAGATGTTATTTTACAACTTAATCGGAAAATCAGCTCTAGGATGACCTTACCTAGACAGAATACTGAGTATCGCTTCAATCTCCTATTTGAAGCAACTATTAGACTGGACAAGAAAATAGACGTTATTAGCAATTTTAGGGAATAGAGAGGTGTTTTTCTGGGAATAAGTAAATCGAGTTATTTATCATAGCAAAATGAAGGCTAGAAGGAAGAAAAATTACTTTTTATAACTATACTGGAAGGAAAGTAAGGGAAAACCTGTTTAACTAAAGGACAATGTGAGCACAATAATTGGTTATAAACTGACTGTTGAATGCTTTCTGTCTGGCAGTAAGAACCGTTGAGCCCTAAAACAGATTGCATACTGTGCTTAGGGAAACTTCTTACTGCAAGCTTTAAAGAACAGGCTAGACAAATGTTTTTGAGTACTGTGATCCACATAACATGGGGAAAGACTAGATAACTAGGCAACCGCTAAAGCTTCCTTCCAGCCTTATTTCTAGAATATGATTTTGTACAAGAACAGAGGATTGGACCAAATCTAGCGATCAAGAAATTGCTTCCAGAACTATGATTTTATTGCTAAGACGAATCAAAATCCCCAAGCTACTTTTTAGCTGTCAGAGGACTATACCTTTTGATAATATTTTTAGCTCTGCTACCCAGAATGGGAATTTTCATGTACATTACTAATGGGACAGTTTTTTGGAAAGTTTGCAGCTCCCAAAAAGAGTCTTGCTCAGCACCTGGATGAAAGGGGCAGCTTTAAAAAGTGCTATTCAGTGGGTAAGTTGCAGAAAAAAAATTAATCACATGAAAGCTCAAAAAAGACACAAAAAGATGCTTCAGGAGACTATGTCCATTTCTAAACAAGAGCCATTTCACACATTGCTTCAGGATTTTGTAGGACTAAAACTTAATTCTTGGATAAATTATCTCAGATATCTTTTTAATGACAATATTTATCTGCTTTAATTTATAGATGATATTGTATACACTGTTAAGATAAATTCCCATAACAATATGAATTCTATTTTTACAGTTTTTTAAAGTTACTTTGCTTTTTATTTATGTTGTGGTAGCACCATAAACCTAATCAAAACCAGAATCTGGCTTCAATACATAGTGACAGGCAAAATGATGATTCCAAAGAGTGTAGGTAGCTGTTTCAATGGAGTTAACAACCACAACCATGACTATTTCATTCAAATCAGGACTTAGAAAACCTTATTTGTGGACAGTAAGTACTATACATTTCAGTTTATGCATCTAGGATTTTGTTGCATAGGAACTTCATATATTTGGCTGACTTTGTGTGCTCAATTTCAGGATTCTGATCACTAAACTCATACCTAAACTCCCAAAGTCTATATCTCCTAAAGTCCACTTTTGCTTTGTATGAGGAGCTAATTGTTATAACACCATCACAGATCACTTGAATTTGGGAAGTATAATTAGCACCCATCACGTAGAAAGAAGGTATTACAGAAATTGAAAATGGTCTGTGAAGACGTTTTCTTTTACCATTTTCTTCACTTGTCCGAAACAGGGACTTGCCCTCTGTGACTGAACCCGGAGAAATTGCCAGTAGTGCCCTAGCAGCACATAACCAGCTGTGGATAAATGAAATCCCCAATTGCAGCAACTCTCAGTTAGCTAAACCAGAAGCAGCATGAGGATTCTTGAGATGTAGAAAGCATTGCTATAGATGCCTAAGGACAGAGCGGTAGGATACCTAGGGTTTTCAAAAAGAGAATATGCTGTATTAGAAATTGTTTTTTTGTTTGGTTTTCAGCTTAGGCTATAAAATTCTCTGGGTATTTAAAGGAAACTTATTTTCATGCATTTGGGTTTTTTTTTCATTTCTGATAAATGTTTAAAAATTAGTTAAGCATCTGTTTTCTTCTTTGAAGCAACTTTTCCTCTTAAACAGCTGTTTAGCCTATGATAATAGTCTTCCTCCTGGGAAAGCAGTTCGTCTTTGTTGCCAGTTTCCAATACCTTTAAGATGGGTTGTTTTAAATCTCTAAATGAATAACTTCTGCTGAGTTTTATACTACATATTTGTGCCTGTGTGACTGTTTCTTACTCTCTGGCATATTAGCCCAATTCTTCTTGTTATGTTTATTACACTGTTAAGCACAACTAGAGCTATGCCACTGACAGGCCTATTCCTTGAAGAAAGATAAGAAGGTATGAGATATGAATGGAGTGGTGAAAATTGTTCTGTCTTCTTTTTTTCCTGTTTGCCTGTGCATATACCTTCCTCATTGCTTAAGTTCATCTGTTTCTTCTAGAAAAAAAGAGGTCATACTATATTATCAAATACAAAAGAAGGCAGAAGCCTAGCTTTCCTCAACTATTACTAGAGGATGCGATGGAGAGACTCTCAAAGACTCAGGAGTTAAGCAAGAAGTCCTCCAGAGCCTGAGACAAAACACTGTAATGAATGAAGCGGTAATTACTGAGCTTACAGTGCTCTCGCTGCCTTTGTATTACTTAGATTTTTGTTCTGGTGAAAACGATGTTTTTTATAAGCAGCTTTAACAATTCTTAATGAATGAAATCACCCAAGCTAACCTTCAGCTGCTACTTTAGTACTAGCCTGTAATGTAGACCACAGATACTGGAAAAATGTTTTGTCTCCCAATTTTTCAGGAAAATGCTATTTATGGGAACAAATGTTTTAGCTCAAAGATTCAAGGAGATGTCAAAACCTTCCCTCTACTGCAAGACAGCAAATAGCAAGAAGTTAAATATAGATTTAGGCAAAGGCTAAGAGGTCTGTTCCTTTTTTTTTTTTTTTTTTTTGTTAAGACAGTTTAGGAGCTGCAAGCCACTGCCTGCTACCCCATTAGTTTTGACAAAAAAGTCAAAGACCTTACGGTGCAGATCAGGTCAATGATTTACAGTAGCTGGGTTTTTTGGTTTAAAATACTATCAATTTGTTGATTATCTTCATTTCTGAACATCTGTCTACAGTGTCACCCCACAAACACTTCTTTAGGAAAAAGTTACTGAAGAGGCAGAAAACTGAGACTTGAGAATGAAAATGTATGACCATCTTTTAGGATGTGGTGAAGAAATGCTGTGCAGAGCTGCAACCTAAGGTTCAAGTTTCAACTCTGTTTTACAACAGCTTCCATTTTCCTGGTTTCCACCTATTGAGAAAGTTGTGTGTCTTGAGTCATTCATGTTCTCCATCTTTGTATTCTTAATTTCATTTTTGTATGGGAAACTACAGTGTTACATCATAGGACATATAAGCAACAAGATCATAAGAAAAAATGGTTATCACATGCATGACTTTTAGGCTTGCTGGGGGATTCTTACTGAAGGTTTTGCCAAAACCTTAGCTTGAGTCTTTGACTGTTTTGGAAGTGGAAATCTATACTTTCCTTAAAGATATTTTGGACAAAATAACTTCAGTTGAAATGTCAATTTTCTTTTAATACACTTTTTTAAGTGTAAAATTTCAACTAGCCTCAGGAGAGTATATCAAACACCTCAAAGACTATTGTGTTTTCCTATGAAGCTACAGAGATTATTTATTGGTAAGGCTAATGGTAAAAGACACCTGTCTCCTTTTGCATCTTCTCTCACTAATTTTTTTCAGCTATACAGTCATAGTGATTAAGAATTTGTGGATGAGATTTTCAGAAATGTTCAGTGTTAGCTTTCTGTTGCTTCATGAAAGGAATGGCTTTTGGCAGGAGAACTGGAATGCGAGTGAGCACTTGTACCCCTTTGTATGAACTTCAGTTTACATAAAAACTATCTGTAACAAACTGGTCTCCTAACTGGCTCCAATCCCTGGTCTGCAGCACCTTGGAGAGGTCCTGAGGGTATCCTGAAGCCCCACTTAGATGAAGGCATGTGTTGCAGTTGCTGACATCTAACCTTCACTCGCTATGTTCAAAAAGACAGGTTTTACTCAGCGTGAGGAAGGCATTTCTGCATCCACATCTGAATTTTCGAGTACAGTTATTAACCACTTCAAAAAACACAGAGTTTGTCACAAAATTACAAAAAAGCCAGCCTTAATTTCCATGACTAGAGTGAAGCTGATACACTTTTGAAAGGTCACAGGCAGTAGGACAAACCTTAGTTGACAGTAGTCTGGAAAGCCATCTGGTTGTGCAATTGCTGAAAAGAGCATCTTCTAATAACACATACCATAAGGCTATTGTCAGTAGTTAGCTAGGTCTTTCTGGATTCCTCCTGGTTACTTTTGGTGAGTGGGTTAAAGTTTGCCTAAGGGAATTGGTGAACCTAACCTAAAAAACCCTTAGTCCTCTTTTAATTAGAAAAAAATGGAAACAAAATATAATAATGTTCCAGCTCAGAACTTGAAGACTGGGATCTGGAAGATGTAGATCTTATTCCTGGCTTTTTCAGAGACTCAATTAATGTAAACCATAATTATTTTTAATCATTCTTATTATAGCAGTATTTAAGAGCCGGTTTAAACTGAGTCTCCATGGTGCTGGGCACTATACAAAGCACATAACAGTAGGTGTTCCTCCCTTCAAACTTCACTGCATAGAAAAATCTTCATTGCATAGAGAAGGGAGATGGGAGTTGACACACAGAGGGAACCATAGGGTGGCAATAAACATGATTTTAGCGTCTTTTTCATTCCTCTTTCTTTAGTGATTTACTTCAGAGGTAATAAACACAGGAAAAAAGGAAAGTAAACAGAGTAACAGGGCAGAGAGAGGGTGTAAAATGGAATTAAGCAGGTATGAAGAGGCTGTGAGGAAAAGACGAGCAATTAGTGAGACAGAACAACACAGAAAAAGTCAGCCAAAACTACAGATTCAGTGAATGCTCAGGTGACCCTGCCTTGGCTGATTCTGTGCCTATGGCCAGGTATTTTTCCCTTCTGCTCCATGGTTTTGAGGAAAAGCTGCAACTGCAAGTGGTTATGCTTTTCTGAAAGATCTGGATGGGAGAAATCCTTTCATTCTCTTCTCATGGCATTTTTGCTCTTCTCATTTGGAGTCCTTTCTAATTAACATAAATACTTCCATCTTCCAAAATGCAATGCTAACCTAGGGCTTGAACATGAAATTGCCTATCAAAACCCAATCTAAATAAAGAAGTGTTTATTAGCAAGACAACAAAGAAAGGTAAATGGCAAGAATCTTGAAAGTCCCGGTTGATTTCAGTATAATCTTTTTCAGCAATAACTGATGTTTTCAAACATGCTATCTTAGCAGTGATATTCTAAAACTGTGAACTACAGAGGGTTTTTAAGTCTGTTTGTTTTGTTAGGATCATTTGCTCTCTAAGGTGCTTCTAGGTGTAAAGCACTGTATAAAATACACTATCTATTTGTATTTCTGTATCCTGTATGCAAAATGCATATGAAACAGCAAGAGGTAATAAAGGTAAACATGACCAGCTTCCATTGTGCATTTATCCCTTAGGCCTTGCAACTTCTGGAATATCAATCAAAGCTGTATCAGAGGCACATAGGATTGCTGATATTATCTCTACTGCTATTCCTTTTATCACTGCTGCTGCCAGTCTATAGCCAGGGTTACTAGGGTACTGTGTAGCAAAATTGCGTTTGTAAAGCTGAAGTGGTTGCTCTCACAGGGCAGAAGGGGTAGGTATCTAGCAACTCTTATGAACAAAAATTATTAAAACAGTTCCTGACTATGTCCAGAAAATGCCATCCATTAAAGTCAATTCATGTTTACAGCAACAGAGGAAATGGAAACAGAGCTTTTACACTCCCAAAGTCAGTACACTTTGTGGCAAAGCTTCTTTAATGTTACAGAGGTACAACCTGACACAGCTTTGTATCTGCCACTATTTATGCATCATCTATAATGGCTTGTCTGTCTGGTTATCAGGTACTTTATCGTAAATTATTACACCATGTTTGTTATTTCATCACATTTTACTTCGGATGCTCTTCTTACCATCAGAACTCACACATTCCACATATGGATGACATTTAGGGGACAATAATTATAATAAAAAATAATAATTTTGGCTTATCATGTTACTTTACAAAGAGGGAGGGAAGAATTGTTCAGTATGCAGACTTTCAGCTTGCAAGAGATTGTGTCATTCTGCTAGCTGTATTCTCCTTTTCCAAATATAAAAGAGTGCCTGTCTATTGCAGACAGTAGAAAGGTGGCTGCTGTTTTGTATTCCTGTTCAAATGTTGCATGTAAGAGAGTGATTCACTGTATTTTCTCTTACAGATAAATTCTATGTGTTGTTTTAAATAACCTTGAATAAGTTATTCAGGTGGAGAGGGATGTTCTTTTTTTTTTTTTTTTTTTGCATGAAAAACAGCTACTTGTACTGTATTATTGTTTGTTATTCATATATTGGTTGTTAAAGACACTTTGGAATGTTGAGACACTTTTTCCCCTGTTAACTGTGATAAATTGTGGACTGGAAATATATGAAACCTGAGCATTTTAATTACTTGCCCAAAGAAGAATAAGCATAATGTCACACGTGGCTGCTGAATCTGCAGTGAGCTTCCCACAGCTGGAAAACTGCAGCAGCAATTTTTGCAGCCAGCTGAGGTTTGATTCACTTTTTTCACCTGGGAAGTATAGAGAAACTCCCTGATTTTTCATGAACTCACAATAGCGAAAACGTTTGCAGCATCAAAATAGAAAAATACTGTATATTTGTGACCATTTACCCTTGAAAAAAGAATCTTTCTTCTCACTGTGGGGAAATTTAAGACACAGACTCCTAAATGGTTCAAGAACAGACTTGAAGACAAACAAGGGATTTTCTCCTTTTCAAATGATACTAAGAACCTTCCCCTGTGATTATCTGTGTGGATTTGTTATTGAATATAGATTCTTAGATATGTGTAGCATGCACTTGATATGTTGTATCTATGGTACAATTATTTCTAGTAGTTTGGGAGGCAACACAAGGCAATTGTCTTGTTTATCATAATTTTTTTATTTTACCTTGCGCTTTGCCTACAAGAAACCACTTGGTTTAATCACAAACGCTGGGTCAGACACTCATGTAAAAATAGCACAGATATGTGATATGGGTTTAAATAGAAAGTTGTAACTGTAATTTGACATAAGTCATAACCAGATGTAAGCTGCATTTACTACTTGGGTGCAGTATAGCCTTTAGAAACTCCAGACAGGGAATAAGAAAAGCTTTTCTATCATTTATGTAATTTACAGACTGTATTTGATAAAACTTTAAGAGATGCAGCCTGCTGGGATTGCATATATCTGCTCCTTCATATAGATCAAAGTCTGGAGCTTAAGGTCTATCAACCTTCAGCTCAGTCTTCGAGTCCAGAGCGTGGACCAGAAGGTGTTTGTCCTACTGGAATTAGAGCAATGTGTGCCTAAATAGCTCCAATTTTTCTCAGATTTAAGGCAGGGTGATAAACACATGGTCTTGACCAGTCTGGCCTCCCAGAAAAATTCCTGTTTGACTTCTGTTGCCACAGCCACAGGTTATCGCATAGTCTTATTTTATGACCCTAATCTAGGCAATGGCTTGCTGCCAAACCTCTGGTTTCTGTAACTAAGCAAGTTTCCTCTTAGGTGAACTGGGACCTCACCTGACCTGTCATTTTCCTTCTCTGTCTCCCAGGATGAAAAGAATGTTCCTGGGATTCACTCACAAATAGCTCAGTATTCTTTTCTGGGCTAGCTAAATTTTTGCCTGACCAATCTTTTAGAAAAGAGTAACAAAACTTAATTGTTGCTGTAGGGCTAAAGAGGCCCCTTATACAATTCACTTGAGATAAGAGGGAATCCTGGATTAATCACATTTTTAAAAACAGAAAATTTAACATGGTAAACAGGTCCCTGAAGTCCTTTAGACTAGATGTGTTTGCATACAACTTTTTCTTATATAATTATAATATTTTAAATCCATCGTAATGATTTTTCCAAAACATTTTAAAAGAGGAAGTATAGGCATAAATTCTGCTACCGCTTGCACAAACTCTGCTTATTCTTATGAGCTTTTTTTTGAAATATTCCTGTGTGGTGCTCCTATTTTGAAAACAGTCCCATAAAATCTGTGCAATCTACTTCCACCAGACTAGAATATTCTGCTACAGGTAAGCAAAGCTTGAAAAACCACACTCTACTTAAAAACAGTTGATGTGTGGAAACCAAGACAGAATATTATCGTTATGAAGGTTTTATTCTGTGTCTTTGTAAATGTCAAGAAATGCTGTGAGAGTAAGTGAATTTTGCAACCACTTTGCAGTTTTTCTCACAATTTGCTACTTGCCTTTCAAAACAAGTTTGTTTGCAGCTCACAATTAGCACTTTTTCTCTTCATTAAAATCATTCCCCAGATGCTTCTCAAACTTAAGTATGCAATCATGTTCCACTCTGCTTGGGAAAGAATAAAAACTCTTTTTTTACCTCAGGCATCTTTCAATGTTAGTCACACGCATGTAAGGACAGGATGGTGACTGAAAGATAGAGTTCAGAGTGTTGCCGCTTGTCCTAGAATATTGCCTCATGTCACATGGTGTCTTCTCCCATTACTGAGACCCCTATCACCCAGCCAAAAGAAACCCTGAAAGTTAAAGTTCATCTTTTTCTTTGACCATGTGTCTGATTAAAAAAGGCTGGTATCTATAAAAACATCATTTCAGGTAGACCTGGAGATTGGAAAAGAGAATGAAATTGACAAGCTTGAGGCACCAATGGTAGAAAAGCCTTCTTTCTATATATTCTTCTTTAGGGACCAGATAGTGTGCAGATACAACCTGGTCTGCAGCTCTGTCATCACTGGTCACTTTTGTTTGAGCATCTTAGGGAGGACTATATGGAATTTACATACTATACGACGAGTATTTACTAATACATCATGTCGATACCTAGGACTAATATTCTAACAATAAAAGTATGAATATGCTCCCCAGCAGCTCAACCGGTACTTGACAAGCCACTGCTGGGTAGGCAGTCACTGGTCAACTGCAAATGCATCGGCTACACTTTGCTAGGTTTTGTGATAAAAGTTCATCTGCACATCCACTAAACAGAACAGAGAGACAATAGCTGGGGTGGGGAGGTTCAAACAAACCCTGACCCTGCTCCTCCCAAGCCCACCACAGGAGCCATCAGCCCATCACAGGCTCATCTCCACAAGCTCAGAGGAGCACAGGGGCACAAGGGCAGGCAGGGATCCAAATTAAGGACTTGGAGGAAGGGATGTCCTGTCCAGGCCCTCCCAGGGCTGTCCCAGAAAAGCCTGAGTCCCAGGGTCCACTTGTGAAACACATCAAAGTGAACCAATGCTGGAGGAGCACCTTTTGGACTGAGTGGGTGTCCTGGTTTCAGCTGGGATAGTTAATTTTCTTCCAAGTAGCTGGTACAGCGCTGTGTTTTGGATTTAGTATGAGAATAATATTGATATCACACTGATGTTTTAATTGTTGCTAAGTAATGTTTATACTAGTCAAGGACTTTTCAGCTTCCCATGCTCTGCCAGGTGCATAAGAAGCTGGGAGGGAGCATAGCTAGGACAGCTGACCCAGACTGGCCAAAGGGCTATGCCATACCTTATGACATCATGTTCAGTATATAAAGCTGGGGGAAGAAGAAGAAAGAAGGGAGGGACGTTCGGAGTGATGGTGTTTGTCTTCCCAACTACCTACTACGCAGGATGGAGCATTGCTTTCCTGGAGATGGCTGAACACCTGCCTGCCGATGGGAAGTAGTGAATGAATTCTTTTGTTTGCTTTGCTTGCATGTGTGACTTTTGCTTTACCTATTAAACTGCCTTTATCTCAACCCATGCGTTTTCTCACTTTTACCCTTCTGATTCTCTCCCCCATCCCACCGGTGGGGAAGTGAGCGAGTGGCTGTGTGGTGCTTAGTTGCCAGCTGGGGTTAAACCACAACAGGGGAGTCACTGCCTAGGGCTGTGGGACACATTAAGGGATGCAGAGGAAGAGCATTTCAGGATTGCACAGGACTTCTTATGGGATGTTTAGAGGAGGGATCTAGGTGATTTGGGGAGGAATAAGTGTGGGAAAATAGAGGCATAAGGGGATAAAAAGAGCTGGTCACGTGTAAGCACTTTGCTGGTCAATTGCTTATCTGTCCATGCCCCAAGCCTGATCAGTACAGTCTGTCTTATCTATTAAATTTCTTTCTAACTCTTTTGCATGGATCAGACCACAGGAGGAACTGGCTGTCAGGGGGACCAGGGTAGTACTAGACAGCTGCTTTAGACACCAGGGAGTCTGGGGGTCTCTAGGGATGAGACCCACTGGCACATGTGTGTGTGTCTAATGGCAAGAGCACAGAGAGGTTGTCTACTGGCAGCCAAACCTGGAAAGGAGGGTTGTGTGTATGTGAGTAGGACGGTCAGTCCCAACAATTGGAGCAGGGCTACAGCCTCAGGGGCTTGTATGTCCAGGCGGCAGTATCTGGGGAGACTGGGACCAAGGGGCAGATACTGGGCAGACTGAATGTCTGAGCCCAGCTGCTGGAAGGATCCACGTTGTGCTTCTCTCTCTTTCTCTCCCCCCTCTTACTAATGGACCTCCATCTTGCTTAGCCAGAGAGGACAGCAGGATGACGCCATTGATGTTTGTTTTTATGCGAGTGCTCTGTGTGTCTGTCTGTGCTCTGTACGGCCAGTCATATATGTATGTGTATATGTATACATGTGGTGTATACGTGTGCTCTGTGAACATCTGCCAATGGGGAATTTTTTCAGCCTCGGTACTGGTTGGAGCTGGGGGCACTGCAGCAGCTTCTCCTCTCTCAAGCTGCCCTATCCAGCACAATATATTTTCCTCTGACACCCACTGGTGTTGGAATGGGTTGATCTTCCATTTCAATGAGTAATTGTCCTCCAAATCTGATCAAGTGCTACACATTTGCATGTTTTTCAAAATGCTTTGCATTACTATTACCGATTTAAAAAATTAATTTCTGGTTTTGTTTTCACTTTTCTTGTCTTGCACAGCTTTAACTCACGTGCACTTGCAAAGTTCAGTAACGGTTTCGTTCATTAGAGCTGAGCCAAGGTCATACAGTTGCGCTTCACAAAGCAGTAAGTTGCAGACAGCTGAACCCTTGAGCTGTGAGTTGCATATTCAGATTTTGTCTACAGCATTTTTTCACTATTTACTTTTTTAGATTTTACTCCATACTGTTTTATGCAAAGATGTATTTATGTACTTCTTTTCAGCTCTGATAGCTTACTGTTCTAAAAGATTATCTATACCCACTTATTTGACCTTCAGCTTCCACCATGTCTCTAACATGATCATTCTTTATATATTAGAGGTAATACAGAGGTAAAATATTTTCAGTATAGATAATGTAAAAACCTTCACTTTTCATGTGACAATTAGGGCTGCACAAGTGTTGAAATATGTGTTGGGGGATGCACATATTTGCTATTTAAAAACCAGAGAGAGTAAAGGGAGAGGTAAAACTGCATGTAAAAAAAAAAACAAAACCAAAACACACCCTTTTTCTACAGAGAGGAAACTCTAAAAGCAGCACACACAGTTTGAGCATTAGTGATTAGATAGTACTTTCAAGCCTATTTGTTTTGAAAAACCTGGCCTTCCTACACAGTACCCTTCAGGATGCAATGTAAATTGAACTGCAGGGCACTCTATAGCAAATCTACAGTCATTATCTCTTAGTTGATTCTGTCTTGTGTCTCATAACTTTTCAGAGGTGCATATGAAGCTCCTCTCATAAAAGCTATTACTTTGTCTCCATGATACCTGTTGATATGAGATGATGAAATAAAGATGATTAC
Organism: Platalea leucorodia; assembly: GCF_965183815.1. Lineage (NCBI taxonomy): Eukaryota > Metazoa > Chordata > Aves > Pelecaniformes > Threskiornithidae > Platalea > Platalea leucorodia. The sequence goes on along the minus strand of NC_138828.1, from coordinate 47,951,522 downwards.
TCATCCCAGCAGGCACCTGCTTTGACCTTGTTGTGTGTAGTTTATCACAAACATTGCTGTGTGGTATTTCAAGTTGAAAATTAGGCAGATGCAAGAATATAACATATGCCACTGGGCCATTTTATGTCTTCTAGCAGTACACATGAGAAGTTTATAATGCCACGAAAGCAACATTATACAGATGATGCAGCAAATTTAAACAAAACCCACTGCTAAAGGTGTGCATGAAAATGGGACCTAACTACTTAGTTTCTCACTTTGAGAACAGAAATTTTTGCAGAGAACATAATGAAAAATTCTGTAGAGCAGAAAATAGACAAAGATTAAATATATATTTTTACAAAAATTGGAGAAGTTAAGATATATTTATCAATGTTAATGCACACTTATATTTTATATTATTTTCCAAAGATACTTTTCCATAATTTAAGGGGAAATAAACAATTTTTGGTGAAAAAGGTTAGCACCTTCAAATTAAGATTCTTTCAATTTTTGTATGTGCAAGGCACAAATAGGTATAAAGGTACAAAAAAAATACAAATATAGCAAATATGGCTTTAAATATTACAATTAAAAAAATATATTATCTCCAAACTTGTGCAGAAACAGATGTCCTAAGGATATCACCCATCCATCAATATCCAATAGATCACAAAGCCTTCTTTTTTGCTAGATTTTTCTGATGACATTTTTCTAAAGCAATGGTAGCTTCCTCCCCTGATTTGTAACTTTTGACACTGCTCTTCAGCACAATTAAGCAGACTCAACACAGGAAACAAAGGCAAAAGCACGTGCAAAGTGAAAGACTCATAACTTCTATGCTTCATTTTGAAACAGCTGTATTGTACAAGACCATTCTACTCCTGAACTCTGAGCTCATGAAGGAAATTCTTGCTTTTGTTCTTTTTGACACTAACTAACTGAACCACTGCTTATTTCAATGCAAATATATTACGTATTGTGTCCATCAAAGTCTATGCTTATTATGAATTTGTGTCAGGCTCCGGTTATACATATGTGAAGTGCCTCATATATGAAGTTTCCTAATCTTGAACTCTGTTTTGCCTTAAAAATATAAGAACTAATTGGAAGAGTTAGATTTCGGTTTTTATTTAGTATTCAGGGAAAGGAAAGTTGTATGTTGAAACCGATGCATCCATGTTTGAGTTACATGAGAGTAAAAACTACTCTGAGAAATTATTATTAAACTGAGCCAATTATTTAAAAAAGTTGATTTAGATATTTCAGCTTAAAAGAAATATTTTAATAATAAAGTTTTATATTTTTTATAAAAGCTGTAGAGTTGACTCAAACAAAGTCACAGAGTCCACACAGGGAGATGCAATCCCGTTAAATACCATAATTTCTCAGGATTCCATTTTTCAACATAAGGAAATGTTTTTATCAGAAATTTTATGATGAAACTGTAAGTCTGAGGCATGTGGTTTTAAAAAATGCTGGTTCTCTAACATTGGCCTGGAAATAATACATAAACTAATTTGTAAAAGAGAGTTGAGATTACTTTCTCTAAAATATTTTTCAGTGATGATCTGTCCTTCATGGCAATTTCTAGTATCCTTTTACAACCTAGGTAAATCCTTTATTTCCTGTTATAATATGTATGTTAATTATTTTTCAATTAATCTGTAAAACTATTTTGTAGTTTTAAAAATAAATCATTATTAAAAACTGGGCCCCAAAACAGGATTTGCTCAAGAGACAAACAAGCAAATAACTCAAAGGTAATAGATTTTCTTCCTGATAAAATAAATTATGACACATGGTTTATGTGCAGGAAGACAGAATTTATATTTGATCATTTTCCTATTTTGCTAGAAGTGGCAACACAATGGAACTAAGCTAGTGTGAAAGAATTAGAAAGTGCAAGTCTCAGTGAAGAAAAGTGAAATTGAATTATTTCCGCTAGCTTTAATATAAACTATGTCAGGGTGCAAAAGCCAGTTTTTAATGCCGTTCTAATAGTAGGTGGGGAAGGAGGAGAGATATCCTAAAAGTGTTTGTGTCTGACTCAGATTTCACTTTTTCAAAAACAGCACTGAGCAGAAAGGTGCCTTTCTACATCTGTAGATAACTGAATTTCCTACAAAATGGGCCACTGTTATTTGAAGTGTGAAACACATGGAAACAACAGAACAGGTTAAAATATGAATATGTTCATATGAATGTCTAAAAGTGTTATTGGTTACCTAAACAGAGAAAATTGTTTTAATGTAAGATTTTCATCCTGACTTTATTTTGATTAATATATTCAGAAGTGACTAAAAAAAATTATAATAAGCCTTTGAGACTCCCTTCAGCAATTGTATTTTCCAACCAGAAGAACATCTGACTAATCACAAACCACATTTACATTCGTTGTAAGGCATCCACATAAATCCAAGTGCCCTGAAAAAAATTCACAAGTGTTTGCTAAAGTGTGACAAAAATGAAACTTAGATTTGAATTAACTTAAAAATGTTAAATGCTCCTTGCCTCCCTGATTAGAATAATAAAGTTGTTACTCTTTAAAAAAAAAACAAACCTTGGTTTATAATTCTAAATAGTTCATATGGATTGCATGAATAAAAAGTGTGCACTTCTCTAAAACTGCAATCTAAGCAATTTAGGATTACACATCTTATTGACTTTCAATGACATTCTTCTTCCTAGATCAATCATGTACATGTAAAAATCTCATCCCAAATCCTGAGATTGAGTTTAAGCTGTACATGGAGGTCTATAAATACCTTGTCTTCAAATTAACTTGAAACTTTTGAAGCACACATTAAGATAGGGTAATTTTATCAAACCCAATGTCCTCTTGTCCAGGCTAAACTGTTCACCTCTCTACGGTCTCTCTGCATAGAAGCTGGAGAGAGAGGTCATTTTCAAAGGACAATTCATGCTGTCCTAAAATAAGTTTCTGAAACAGTAAGAACAAATACAATTCATATTTACTTCTAATATACTCCACAAACAGTAGCACTTTATCACATTAAATGCACCATGGGCTCTGGTCTCATACTGGTCTGATTCCAGCCAGAGTGCTAGACCTGTTTGCAGCATGGCATTACATCATATATTGTACCTTTACGCCTGTTCCAGTTTCCATTTGATTAAAGAGAGTCTTGATAGATACTTAAAACAATAAACACTGATAACTACCTCTTTTACCCCAGTTCATGCTGTGGAAAATGTTACCTTCTTAATCAACATTATTAGCAATTTCTTTGTTTACTGCAACACTTTTATTTAAAAGAAGACTCTTTCATAATCCTATGATCACCATTTACTTACTTTAAATATTGGTTTTGCTTGAAGAGTTTATTTTCCAGACTTTTCCACAGGTATTTTTATTCCCAACCGTTTTCCTAACTGGGCCTTCAAAGCATAAGAAGTTATCAAAGAGAAGGAATGTCCACACACCTTGGCTGATTTCCTAGCAAAATTCAAGTTACAGAATAAGGGTAGAATAGTAGGATGGGATAGGAGCTAATACTCACGTCTTAGTAGATGTCATTACTTATCTGTGTTTATTGATTGTACAATATTAATGGGACAATGCACCTCTGCTTGTAGAAAAAAAAAAAAAGAAGGAATAAAGAATAAAGAGAGAGAATAAAGCGTAAATCTTCTATAAATATTTGCATCAGCTCCTACCTTCTTTTTTCAAACCTTATACTTCCTTATTCCATGAACAATCACATCAGCATTATTAAGTTTAAGGTAAGTCAGTGAAAGTAAAAGGTAGTAGACCTAGTCATAAATGGAAATACAGAAAAAATGTTATGAAAGTCAAAATGTGTTAACCATTATATGCAACTGCAATAGAAACCTTCCATTCCAATTAAAGTGAAGGGAGAAATAGTGATAATCTTATACATCACCCTGTGTTAGCAAAGGCTGACTTTTTAGTTGCAACTGGAGAGTATATTGTGTAATGTTTTAAACAAAAGAAATAACTGACAATAATTGTTTTGTGCGTTCAGTAAGCAAGAACACTGTGTGAACATTTTATTAATGTTGCCAGAATAATGATAAAGCACAGATGGCTTGTCCCCAAGACTAGCACACAAGACAATTATGTAGAAGGGTAACTAATATGTGGAAGATTGTGCATCATGTCTTATTTTTTTCTTGAAGAATTATTTTATTTCTTATTCAGGGGAAACAACACTTTAAAAATATCAAAATAAGAAAAAAAAATAAAAAGAAAAATAGTATAACTGGGAAAAAATTTTATATTGAAGTGAAGAAAGGTACGCCTATTTACATCAGCCTGTGATCTACCCCAGTATTTTTATTGTTGAAGACCCAAAGCTGCTTTGCTCTGAAGCAAGATTTTCTCTTTTTAAGGAGCTGATATACAATCCATTTACCTCACTGTCCCTTTTCACCTTCACTTTCCACATAAATTCTAAGTATTCTTTACCTGGAAATATCATGTCACATTTGACAAAAAACAGAAAATATTTGGAAAAGCAGTAACCTTTATTTTAGAGACTGCTTTTATGTGCATTCACGTATGTTCTATGTTCCCAGATGGTTCAACCCAAATACCTTAAACATTAAAGTTAACATGAGGAAAACAGAGCTGCAATGGATACTGAGAAAAGCTAGGTGGTTTTAATTCAGAGAAGTGTCCCAACATTTAAGTGCTGTTCTTTGACCTACACATCAGGGCCCTGCTTTCACAATGTGCACAAGCATATTTTTAAATCAGCCTTTATTCAAAAGGCACTTCACAGTGCCTGTACTATTGTAATGTCTTGTTCTCATGTCACACTTGAGCCCTAATCCCTGACTGTCCAAAATAGCCGTATGTCTGCATACACATTGGTATGCATGAAGTGTCTCTCTTTCTGAGGAACCTTGAGTTTGGGGTAGGAGAAAAAAAAGTAAAAACCAACTTGCTTTTTATTTCCATCCTTTTAGCACATGTGTAGAGCTTACACATGAGTAAGGTAGGGCTGAACAAAATTGGCTTGGCCCTAGTTTCTTCTGACAGTACCCCAGAAGGCTTGGCATGCTTCCATATATCCAAACTGCACCCTTATTTGCCCTCAGAGTCATGCTGCAAAACAAAGCAGTCTGTGTAATGCCCTCTAATGTTTTTAGAAATTATTATGCCACAATGTGATGTGGAACTACTTTGAATCATGTGTCCCTTTCCCTTGTTGGCATGTAAAATGAGTCTGTGGGCTCATTTTTCTTAAACAATTCTGTACCCACTTCAGCCTAACAGTGCTTTATTTTGGAGTCCTCTGAAGGAGCATCATCTAGTTAAATGTGTGTGCTCTTTTACATCTAGAAGCTTTTCTGAAAATGTTAACCTTAATGTTAGAGTTATCCCTGGCCAGCCAGTCTCCCAAGGAAAAGGGTTCAGCCCTAGTCAATGGTTCAAAGCGGGTAAAGTACACATGGAACATAAAAGGCATGACAGCAAAGTGGCAATAGAGCATGTGACTGTCTCCATGAAATGATTATTTTTTTTCAGTGGTCAGGCATGGGTAGGTAAATCCAAAATCCAGGTTCTTCATGATCCCACCTGCTGGCATACTGCTAGCTCAGGGAGCATTGGACATGGGCAGTTCTTTGTGAGGGGAAGAGGAGAGGGGGTGAAAGTGTTTGTTTGAGAGGGTCCTCCCATATTGTATGTAAGCATCTAAGAAAGTGCTCTGGGTAAAGAAATTCCCAAGGTTTTTGCCATGTGTTCAGGCCTTCAATGATAACAAATCTGATATCAGACTTTAGATATAAGATGGTTAAGGAGATAAGCTCTTATTGTATGTTTTTGATCCATTACCAGCACTCTGAGAGAGGAAAAAAAAACCTCTAAAGAACCTGCTGATCTTTTCTGGAATCCTAAGCATAGAAGAGAAAATTTGAAAAAATCCTGTATAAAATAAAGCAAATCCACAAAGATTAGCGTACTTCCCTTCTTTTTGCATCCTAGCAAGCTGCAGTTCAACACAGTACTTTTGTGTAAGCCACAAGTGCCGTTACATATGATTCCTGCCAACTTTCACCTCAGGGAATGCTGATGACTATAGTTGAAGGAGTATATCTGTCCTTTTCTATCACTTGTCCAAATACCTTGGAATTAAAACCTTAAAATCCTTGGAGCACGATCTCCTGTTGATCTGAGCTTGTGCCTTTCAAAGTGTTCGTAAGTCTTGCTAATGCCTTGCAGGTGCGAGAGACATGACAACTTGGGTTCATACCAGTTATTTCACACCTTTCTGCTTTTTCTGAAATTTGTGTATTGCCATGTGATGCATAGTGACAGCCATGTCACTTTTCAGAACCTGTAGCCACTTCTTAGAATACTGTAAATCCTTGGGATAGCTCTCAGTGTGAGCTATCAGTGTAGGAAGAAATCCAACAAATAAAGTTACAACTCAAAATTATAAAATAAAACACTTCAACTAAGCACTATAACAATACTGGTCAGAGTACTAATGCTACACTGTGATGCTTCAGAAGTGAGACTCAAAAAAACACTCTAAAATAAAACCAACACACAAACACATTGTATTTACTAATATTAAAAGTATCTACTTCCCGGAAAAAAAGAACTATTAACATATTTTGTAGAACTGAGAAAAAACACTCAAGCAACTTTAAGTAGAAAATTAATTAATAACAGCTAATCACTATTACAAAACTACTGAAGGAGTTCATCTGCACAGTTACATATTTTTGAAAACCCCATGTTAAGAAGTAAGTGCAAAGGACTAGTTTGGAAAACTGTAATTTGTGACAATATACTAAGTAAAGCTCAATACTGATAACTCCAGGAAAAGGAGATAAAGATAAGATGACACTACACTCTGAGATCACCTTCTGATCCAACAAGAGCAGCACAAATGGGATGGGACATGAAAGATAATAAATTGATCCCTCCTTCAGCTAGGCTTGCTCAGATATCAAGAAGTATCAATACCTCTTCAATATTCATTTCACAGATGATCTTTCTGGGATGGTTTTCTGAAAAATAAAAGGGTGGATTTCATTTTCAGAGGACTAAGTTGACACAGTGAGATGGACAAAACCTTTTTTTTTAGATAGTGAAAGGCTGAGATGACCTAGGGAAGGTATTTACTACCCAGCAACAAATGACAAACTGAAAAGGGAAGAAAATGAGATGTACCAAAATTTTATGAGCCACTGTAGAAGATTATACAACAACTTGAGATGCCAATGTAACAGATAGATGAGCACAAACCTGATTATTTCCATAAGATGAAGATTTGGTTTGGAAAATTGAGCTCTGCAAAATTTTCAAGGCAGAATTCTGATCTGAAGGTTCAATAACACAATAAGCAGTATAATGTGATTTACTCCTACATTTGAGCACAAAAAGTCTTCTTTTAGGTACCAACAAAGCAAGAAAGCAAAGCTTACTCAACTTATTTGAAAAAATTTATGGAAAGATAGTATAGCCAATGAATCAGTGAAATAATTTTAATGTTACTGTATTGTACAAGACCACATGAAAAGTAAAAGATATTTTTGACATTTTGTGGAGTCCATCCACTAAAGAATATTCCAAGACTCTGGAGAAAGAACACAAAACCAAAAAATAAACACATATACCCCCAAATTAAAAAAAAGAAAAGCTTTGCATAAAAGAAATGTAAGTTAAAAGAAGATCTTAGAAGAATAACCTGATGTAAACGGTTGAACAGTGAGAAGATGTCTTCATGAAAGACTGCCTAAAGTCCATGCAGAACTGGATCCATGTTCCCAAAACTGTGGGAAGTGAGATGTCCTAGGACAGAAGGAAAAACAGAGAGAGGTGGAAGAAAAAGGAGAGTAGAAAGAGAATGAACAAAAAAACGTTATTTAGGTGTATGAGACAGGGTGTTATCTTGTATTAACACACGGTAATCAGCTTAATTATCATTGTTTTCCAGCACTAAGATTATTTAAAGACAGGGAAGTAAAGGAAAAATAGGCAAAGGGATGCATATACTTCAATTCACTTCAAGTATGCACTACAGCAACAACAATGTCTAGCACACAGCATATATCCTCTTAATAACTATCCTTTTATCAGCAAAAACTCTCAGTGTGTATAATTCATCTGCTGTTGTATAAGATGAAGAAAGGAATGCAAATATGCGAAAAATCAGAATTTTCAGAGATAAAAAATAGTATGAAAAATTAAAATAAATAAAAATCCATTCAGTCTTCAAACACTCAGCTTGAAAAGAAAGCCTCAAGCTTATTTTTTTAAATCAAGCCACAGATTTTGTATTCAATAATACTGATTTATGTGTCCTATTTGATGACTAGCACAAACCCTTTCCCACAAGTAGTTACACTGCGGGAGGGGCATACTGTTCTCTCTATATTAAGCAAGAAAATATTTACAAAACAATAATCAAATCAATATATATTACAGCCTCAAGATCACTTCCACTTCAGACAAGTTTGAAAAACTGGTGCTCTAGGCATCAAAGCCCTCATCTGATAAATCACATATAGGCTGCCAAGTAACTAGTAAACCATCCATATAACAAAGATGAATAATGACCTGTACAGAGTTTATAAAAATGTTCTTAGGAATGTCCTTAAATAAAAGTCATGGCAAACATAAATGAAATGCATATAAAATAACTCTGGGAGCACACTGCTGAATGGTGGCCATAAATGATATACTGATGGTGGTGAAAATGAACATGAAATATTAGAGAAAAAGCCTGATGAAAGAGTGCTTTTTCTGTTTGCCTAGATACGGTAGGAAACATATACCTGCTGTTGCTCCTTAAATTGACTTCAGCTCAATACTGTACCTGTAATGAAATGTCATGCCTTGTCTTTGTTTACATATACAATGACCAGAATAGTAAGTCCTTTTGATCGGAACGTCTAGCCCTCTTAACAGTACAGAGAAATACAAGCAGAATGTGTATTTTCTGTAAATCCAAAGGTTCAATTCTGCCTTCAGTTATGTCAGTGTTACTCTTGAAATTTCTGCTGCCTTGAGCAGAGTTGATTTGTGTAATGCTGCTGAAATAAAGAACAAAAGAATCTGTATTCAGAAAGGAAAACACTTTGTAGAAGATAATAGAAGGAAGATTTCAAAAGAATTAATCAGGCAGGTACCCAAGACTGCAAAAAGAGATGGAAATTGAAAACAAGCATATCTGTAGCATGGCCATATTTGTATTGGTTTCCCATTTTTCTCCATTTATAATTTATAATCTTGTGAATTACTTATTCATTCCTACCTGAATCACAAAAAGGTGTTGTGTGAACCTGCCAGCTGATATTTATTAAGTATATTGAAAATGTATTGAGTATCACACTCGACACATTTAAGGCATGCTTTAAAAATGTCAGATTGAAAATTATTTTAGAACAACATACTTTAAGAATAACTTCTATCTTGGCAATGAAAAGGGAGCCGACCAGAAAAAGAGTAACCTACAGAAACATTAAATAGAAAAACAAAAAACCGAAGGCTGATTCATCAACCTGACACTCAAAAGCCTTTACAAGACTGAAATAACGAGTGGAAATAGTGGATATGCTTCATATCTGAAGGGCTGGGAGAATGAGGAGAAGATTACTGAAAATAAGTTCCTTACATCGTTACATTTATGTTCCTGAGGTTCAGTTCCATACTAAGCCTCAAATGGTTCACTAAATTGAAACTATAGAAAATGTAGGCCCAAATGTCAGAACAAAAATAAGTTGATGTATGTTGCACATGCAGCTGATACCCAATAGGATACATAAATGTCAGCAGTCAGCTTTGTTTGTCATTCCTGATTGGTAGAACATAAATCACCATTTTACTTCCTTCCCGTCATAAAACATTCCTTCCTAAGCTTCAAAAAGCTAGTTTTCATTGTGAAAGGCAGCATGTGTGTTCTTATTCCTCTAAGTAGGCTCAATTCTATAACTTTTATCTTCTCAGTGACTACTGCATTTCTGCAATCCTGTTTTCTGTAACAGCACAAATGACAGACCATTTCTTTGAATTCTCTACCTTAGTCAGGTTTTGTGATACAGAAGATCAAGGAACGAAACACATGGATCCTGGTACCATCATGTGTTATGTCTCACTCAAAGATTACATTTTTCTATGGTTGCACGTCTAGCTTTTCCCTTTATTTGTCTTCTGTCGTGAATAACAATACTTTCTGAGCAAACAAATTATTCCACCCATCTAAGGAAGATATATTAGTTTTCGAACTTATCTTCCAACAGTTTCACTAAGGTATATCAGGATATTTTTTACATATCAGAAAAGATATCCAGTTTTTATTTCAATACTCACAGAGACGTGGCTTCTATTCTAATTCGAGGTACTTACACCACGCCCATCACTGTGACAATATAAAATGGAAAGGGAACAATATTGTCTCCTGTCTGATTATAGCTGAAGTTAAACCCCCTTTTTTATTGTTCTGTGAGTTACATTAGTAGTAGGTCTGATTCTACAATAAACTGACACAGCACAGTTGATTTCAACATAAGTAGTGAGAAAATCAATCCACAGTTAAAAGCTGGGATCAGCTGTGTATGCATAAACCACACATTTCAATACCACTTTCAAGTGACCTTGGTTTTCCTTTCCCTCCACCTTGCGTACCAATAAGAGCAGTTAAAAATAAATTGCAGAAGACTGCCATATCACATGGTTGGAATCTCCATTCATATTACTCCTGCAGAAAGAAATATGAAAGGTGGAAGACACCTGGTTAACTTTCCACCACCAGTATAGGGAAGGCCATATTAACTTCTCTATCTAGAAACAAGAATTGTAAATTTCATCGTCTTCTGATATATCACTCATAAAAGTCTTTGTCATATCTTCCTTTTAATTGCTGTGGTACAGGTGCATAATGTATTTTGTAAGAAAAACTTTTCAATATTTCTAGCTTGTATGCTGACAGGTATTACCTTCTAACCCATTTACAATTACAGAAAAAGATTTTGCCTAGTATGAAAAAAATTAACAGGTTGTTCATACAGCTCACTTCTTCACAAGGACAAGCAACTAGAGGTGACTGAAGATTTTTCAGAATGTATGAAAATGGGATGCCATTTTGTATATGTGCTTCACAATCAAATACCATCATTTCTTCCCCTCCTCAGGCTCGTAGGAAGATAACTAAATTTTTTAATTAGTTGTTATTTGTTGTGTTCTGTAATCTAAAATGGAAATAATATAGTCTAATAAAATATCATTGTATTTGTGTACCTAGAGAGCTGCCAAAGGTGTGTATCTTCCTTTGAGAAGGATTGTTGCTATTAGGAAAAATCAGTAATTTATATCAAGTTTACTACTGGCTCTATTTACGACAAAAATATACAGTAGGGTCATTTATTCTGTTTAGTAGAAACAAAAATGGAGGTGCTGGAGTGTGTCCAAAGAAGGGCAACAAAGCTGGTGAAGGGTCTAGAGCACAAGTCTTATGAGGAGCAGCTGAGGGAACTGGGGTTTTTTAGTCTGGAGAAGAGGAGGCTGAGGGGAGACCTTATTGCTCTCTACAACTACCTGAAAGGAGGTTGTAGCGAGGTGGGGGTCAGTCTCTTCTCCCTAGTAACAAGCGATAGGACGAGAGGAAATGGCCTCAAGCTGCGCCAGGGGAATTTTAGGTTGGATATTAGGAAAAACTTCTTTACCAAAAGGGTAGTCAGGCATTGGACCAGGCTGCCCAGGGAAGTGGTTGAGTCTCCATCCCTGGAGGTATTTAAAAGATGGGTAGACATGGTGCTCAAGGACATGGTTTAGTGATGGACTGGCAGTGATAAGTTAACGGTTGGACTTGATGATCTTAAGGGTCTTTTCCAACCTTAACGATTCTATGATTCTATGATTCTATGATTCCATGAAAAAGATGCTCAAAATACTACTTCATCTCACTTCATCTCTGTTTCCTAAAAGTCCCATTTCAATGCCTCCTCTCAGGACTTAATCAGGACTCCTTCCTTAGACCTGCTTTCATCTCCTACCATGTGTCCTTTTCAATAGGCATATCCTTCTATTTACTACCGATCTGCCATATGCCCAAACTCTTAACTGGTTCCTTCTCTGTTTCAACAGATACTTACACTGTGCCTGAAACACAGTATCTGGAACACCTGATGGCATTAATGTAACCTGTGATTGACTTTGGATGAAAGATTTTCTTGGTAGCAGCCATCATCAGCTCTCAATGTATTCCACAATAAGCTACCTTTTTACAGCAAAGATTTTCAAATAAGCCTCCCAGTATGTGTGTAAGATTTACAAAGCTGCTGCCTTTTGATGTTTAAAAAACATTTCGCACGATGGACTTATCTTGTTACCTGTATGGCTTTAATTTCTGAGATACTTGGGTTTCTTTCAAATGTTTATTTTGTCATATATCTGTGAGGTAGTAGGGTATTATGCTCATTTCAGAGGTGGGGAAATGAAAAAGGGAAACTTAAAGTCTAGAAGATGTCTTCTGATTCAAGCATCTAAAATTGTTTTAGGAAGCTAGATGCCTATCAATGAGTCATCTCAACAAATTTCCTGTAACATCTGGCATCTACGTTTAGCGGCTACCTCAGATATTGAGGATGCATGCCTCTTATGCAAGACATCTTGAAATCGTAGGTGTCTGAGTGTCCTGGTTTCAGCTGGGATAGAGTTAATTTTCTTCTTAGTAGCTGGTATAGTGCTGTGTTTTGGATTTAGGATGAGAATAATGTTGGTAACACACTAATGTTTTCGTTCTTGCTGAGTAGAATTTACACTAGTCAAGGACTTTTCAGCTTCCCATGCTCTGCCAGGTGCATAAGAAGCTGGGAGGGAGCATAGCTAGGACAGCTGACCCAGACTGGCCAAAGGGCTATTCCATACCATATGACATCATGCTCAGTATATAAGCTAGGGGAAGAGGAAGGAAGGGGGGGACGTTCGGAGTGATGGCGTTTGTCTTCCCAAGTAACCGTTACGCATGATGGAGCCTTGCTTTACTGAGGATGGCTGAACACCTGCCTGCTGATGGGAAGTAGTGAATGAATTCCTTGCTTTGCTTTGCTTTGCTTGTGCACACGGCTTTTGCTTTACCTATTAAACTGTCTTTATCTCAACCCATGAGTTTTCCCACTTTTACTCTTCTGATTCGCTCCCCCATCCCACCGGAGGGGAATGAGCGAGTGGCTGTGTGGTTCTTAGTTGCTGGCTGGGGTTAAACCACGACACTGACCCACTCACTACCCATCCAGTTGTCTGTCTCACTGAGCATCTCTCCATTTCACTCCCCCCTATTTCTCTCTCTCATACACAAACACACACAGAAAGAATTATTTCTCTTACCCACAAATGCCTACTTTCCATTCAATCAGTTTACAAGCTTGTAGGTTTCACAGCTAAAATTCCAAAACTTTTTTGTAATCTTTCTTTTCTCGTTAACTTGTAAACTCTCAACAAGGTGCTTTTAGAAGAACTATCATCTTTCATATACTAGGATTTGCTAGAGATGCTAGATGATCATTATCTGATGTCTTCCTTTTAAATTGCTGTATGTATCAAAAGAAGTAGCACAGATTTATCCTCTTTCCCCTGCATCCACTTCATCCTGCCCACATCTAGGCATTGCAATTCTTCTACAAATGCTGTTCTATTACATATGTAACATTACATAACATTAGTCTTGTAGCAAAAGTTTCTGTCATTATTCAGAATGCAGAAGAAACTTTAAGTCCCTTTGATGCATTACCGCTCACATCACATCATATCACTTTGAGCCACAGAAAGCCACACGTTGACAGAATCAGACATAACAAGACACAATGCATCAAATCTCTTTAGTCTTATACTCAAGGTGCAAAGACAAATGTTATCAAAGAGGCTTGTAAGGCTGCTTTATAAAACTCATCACCAGGAAGCAGTGCATCTTGCAGCAATGCTACAATTTAAGTGTTTCGGTAGAGCACTAATATGTGGTTTGATAGCATAATGGCAGTACAAACTTACTGATGTGGGGAATGAAGTGTTGCTAAACATAAAAAGGCGACACGGTAAATAAATCTAGTGGCACAAGTTTGCTGTAAGGAGCAGTATCAGTGAAATACTAGTATTTTACCAATGCCTTACCTTCCTACTGATTTTTCTGTCTACATCCCTGTTAACTAGTATCCCATTTAGAGTACATGTTATTCTCACAGCACTCCCTAAGCTAGGCACATCCAAGAACAGACCATCTGTTCACTTTTGGAAACCTTGTAAGAGTATAGTTCTTGTTTGCGCAAAGTTTCAGACTCCTTCCTAAGGATCTTTCAGTCCTGGAATCTGTCCCTCCCATTAACTGTTAGTAAAACATTATGGTGCTGTACCAGGATTAGTTCTCCTTATTGGAGCACTTTCAAGTCTTTGAAAGATGAAAGGCAACATTTATTAAATGTGTATTTTGATGATGTATGCTAGTCAACTATTGTGCATGATCTGCAATAGTATAATTAAAGGACAGGTTTTTTTGTGTGATTCTTTCAGGGTGGTTTGCTGGCTGACTGCTTATTGGTAATAATATTCAGAGTAACAGTGATCTAGTTACAGAAAAATCTGGTAACATATGACTATTTTATAAAGCTATTATGAAATCACACATTTAAGTACTGAGCATGATACATGTATTTTCTCTAGAACATGATCTTTAAGTTGCATCACCTTAAAACATTGTTCAAAATGTTTATGTACAAATGTTTATCTTATAAGAATGGAAATTTTATGTCAGTTGATCAGTTCATTTGACCAAAGAAAGCAAGCAACAAAACTGAATTATAAATGACATTGGAGGGCTTCTCTTTTAAGAAAAAAAAAAAAAGAATCAGATAAGAAAATTTGAGAGCAGTTAGGCAGATGTCACAGTGATGACATATACTTGAAATGAAGGAATGAGCTTTCTAGTCTTGAGTTGTCATTGCTTCATTTACCTGTATTTCCTCACCTGGTGATATAAAGCATACAGAGAAACAAACAAACAAAAAATTATCCATTATTAATTAGCAATCAACTGGTTGGCAAGTAGCATTGAAATGTAACTTTCTTAGATCTGAGAGCTCCCAGAAATAGAACACTAGTTTAATTTCAATATTGTTTGGGATAGAACACAAAAATTAAAGACCTAGCCTTGATTCTCCAATAACAAAAAATAATAGAGCTTTGCTAGTATCCAAATGAGAAACATACAGAATGGCTTTCTCTGTGTGTCTCAGGACAGGCAATTTCATGTTTTGATGTTAAAATGTCCATCCTCTGAGTTTTCTGGAAGCACTTATTGTACAAATGCCAGAAGGCAAGGGTTTGTCTTTCACTCAAGTTTTAAAATTGGGTTTCTGTTCTTAAAATATAACAATGCAAGTTACGAATAAACACTTCTACCTTTACAGGATGCTGGTTGAAAAGAGGACCTTTTAAATAGCTTTCAGCCAAAAGCAAGTTGAAAAATTGTATATTGATTCAAAAACCTACAACAGCAGTTGAAAACAAGAGTCTTAGAAAGATGTGCCACTTTTAAGAACTAAGCTTTATTCTTTGTCATCTTCTGCAATTGTACTTTTTTCAGGGCCCTTTCTGCATGAATAAAAAATCTCTCTTCAAAGCTATAATTCCTTGTGTATTTCCAGTGTCTTCTCATAAATAAAAACTGGGGAAAAAAAAAAAAAGAAAACAGACGATTCTCAGTAGTCTTTTAGTTCATGGCACTTTGGGAAATAAAGACCATGGAAGAGCAGAGGCAGCAACTGGGCATGAATACCTCTTGGTAGTCAGGGTAAAGGAATTTTGTTTATGCAGCAGTGTCCACTCAGAATGAAGATTACTGAAATAATGACATCTTTGCTCAAAAGTAAGGGATTATGAAAGCATTTATACTCAAGAATTGGATTAAGGAGTCTCAAGAGAGGAAAAATAAACCTTTGCAGTAGCCCTGCAGTGCTGTAATGATCTTGTGGTTTAAGCACTCAGCATGAAGTTATCTCTCTGTAAACAAAAATGAAACCTGAACTGCAAAATTTGGATCCATATCCCAACGGCCCCTCAGAAGTACACAATGAAAGACAGGGACATGTATTTTTATGTCTATATGCTTTTGTCTATGTCTACATGAATTAACTTAATTTTGGTGTCCTTTATGATGTTGAAAGACAGAAATTGTTGAGTAATATCAAAAGTATAATACACTAGAGCATAGTAATTAAATGAAAACATTTTATAGGAAAATTGTCAGAAACACTAAAGAAATTAAGGAACATGAGTCCTCATTGAAGATTAATAGTACAAATGCTTCTAAACTTTTCATGGTCTTAGGGGTTAAACTTCAAAACAGTGGAATGTACTTGAAAGTTAATCGACCAGTTCATGAACTACTGGTCCAGTGACCTATCTGCATGCAAGCTTACAATTAGCAAGACACAGAATTCTGCTGGAGATGTGGAGTTTCTGAAATCTTATAATATCACTCCATAATGAATGTCCTTTGTGAAACAGCAAATGCAAGGAGAGGTGAAATAAGCACTGCTCAGTAAAGGAAAGAATTTGGAGGAAAGAAGCAGCTTCTCAGTTTTGAAGTAATTAAGAAAATGCCTTTCGCTTGTTTCTACTAAGACAAAACAACAAGACCAACAAAAAACCACCACAATGCCTTCGGAATTTTTAAAGTGATAAAAGCTTGAAACAACACAGTTTCTAAATGACCTATCAAAATCTCAAGATCTCTGTAAGTTTTTTTCACTGGTGAGAGAGTTATTCAATAGCTGAAAGCCTCTATTTTAAGATTGAAGAGATTATAACACTAACCAAATTGCCTTTTAATGATATATTTCTTAAACATTGAATTATGCTTTGCTTTCCATAAATCTCAAGATTTTAACTTAAAAAGTGAGACATTCATTCTTAACTTAATTATTTGATAAGATTAGAACTAAATTATTAATCTGAATCTCAAAGAAATCTCTATTTCTTCACATATTAAAAAAATCATTTTCCTGTGCTTGTGGAAGGAAAGAAGCGGTAGGCTAACAATCTACAACATGCCTTCAGTGACAAGGAAAGTCCATTTCAGATATCCTTCTTCATGTTTGGGGCATTTCTCCATCAATTCTGTTGGACTTTTTCTTTTCCGCTCACCCTAGTTCCCACATAAAATTAGCTTCGTCTGGCCAAGAAAAGGCATGGACAAGAGAAGGGCTAACTAATATTGTTCCTTCGGTTAGTACATAAATCAGTAATGATATTTGTTGGAGGTCAGTATCGCACAATCTTTTCCTCTCTCACCATACTGAGTAGTTGCAGTACTAGCTTAGTCCTTGCTGTGTGGGGGACTTGAACAAAAGGTAAGTGCTGGCACCAACTATAATGCTATACAGAGCTGTCCTATTCTCTGCCTGTACAGCAAAGGGGAAGGGAATACGTAGCAAGAGGTACAAGCCACAGCTCATGAAAATCAAACGAAAGTGAACAAACTTGAACACAAAGCAGAGCGGCAAACCTCACCAGCAGCGTCATGTAAATATTTATCAGCATCTGTTGGGAGTGCACGGCTAGGTGAGTATGTGCAAGAACCAGAGTAAACTGTTGGTCGAGAAAAGGAACGTGTGGCTTCCTGGGGCTGGTTAAGAAAACAGTAAATTTTAATACTAGTCCCCTGCCTAAATCACTGGCATTGATTACAGCTTTTTTTAGATGACCGGGTGAGATGGTGTTGATTCAGCTCTGCGCTGCTCACTGCAGATTCAGTACGGTGGCACTCTTTGTTACACTGTTGTAGAGTCAACATTGCATCATCTCAAGAAGAGTGAGAGATTCATAGGAGTGAGAGGTTCAGAGAGAAGAGTTCATAATGGAGCTAAGTTATACTTCTCATATTATTGACACATATCAAAATTTTGACAGAAAGAAATGAAGGTAAAGGTAGAAATAAGAGTAAAGAAGGGCTGGAGAACATGAAACAAGCATCAAACAAGATCTAAGTATGTTCACCCCATATAATATGTGTAAACAAATGGAAAAACACTTGTCTTTATGAAAAAGCACAGATCAATAGCTATGCTGCTGAAATACATCCGTTTCTGTCCCTGGCAATGACTTTCAGAAATAGGCTGAACTTTGTATGTCCAGTTTAACAAACATTACAAAACAGTCAGATGCTTAATAAGAATTATAAAGTAAGTAACAAAGAGGCTTAGTTCTCTGTGCATTTCTTTGAATTTTTATTTTTATTTTTATGTCTATTAGTAAACTTATAACTTTCAGAAAATCCCAAACTAACAAATCTTGTCATCTCTGTCAAAGAATAAATAGATGATATTTAGATACAGATTTATCAGTTCTTGGTATACCTAGCAATTTGTCAAGAAGGGTCTCATTTAGTGAACGCTTGTGTGAGATTATTGCAATAGAACTACAGAGGTGTGCAACATATTGACATCAATGGCTTCATTCACAATAGACCATTAAATGGTAATGTCTTTTGTTTCTTGTTGATTTGAGATAAATTTCAAGCAACAGTTGAAAGCTGAAAAGTTCTACTTTATCTTTTGAAACTCTTGTAAGTTCATCTCCCTGTTCCTTGGATATTAATATGTCTTACAAAAAGAGTTTCCATTACAAAAACTAGGCTCAGTATGCTGTCTACAGACAGGATGTGTCCCTGTGATCACATAGAGAAGGATGCATTGCATGTAAGGAAACACAGGAGTTGCACAAACAGGGGAACTTAACCCCTAAAGAGCAGATGTTTGTATGCCTGTCATCCCACTATACTGGGAGGCAGTCTCAAAAGCCAAATGACTTCTATACGGATCATGGAGACAGCAATATGTGTTTTTTCCTTGGAATGGGCCTTCTCCTAGTCAGGGTGTCAATCAATCCTGGGTATCTAGTGATGAAGGACATTCAGGAAAAGGCATATCACCTTTTCACCCTCTCCACTTTTAGCTTTTGATGGGTGCATTAAAAAAAAAAAAAAAGAAAG
Source organism: Platalea leucorodia (assembly GCF_965183815.1). Lineage (NCBI taxonomy): Eukaryota > Metazoa > Chordata > Aves > Pelecaniformes > Threskiornithidae > Platalea > Platalea leucorodia. The sequence continues at coordinate 47,932,557 of NC_138828.1, read as the reverse complement.
AAGAACAAAGTTGTTTTATTTTGCTTTTTCATAAAAGAGAGAGGAGTAATGTGCATATCTTGACAACAGTAATAAGAAAAAAGGTATGTTACTTTTAAATTCTGTTTATAAAAGCTCACAAAGTCCATCCTTATTTTGAACACTCTAACAAGTGTTTAAATGACTTCCAAAGGCTGTCATTTACTATTTTAATAATATTTAATCATGTTTTTAATCAAATTTCTGTTGTGGAAACACATTCATTCCAAAACTGCACAGCACTTTAGTCATAATGCTAACAGCAGCATATAATAGTACTGCAAGTATGACTGCTTCTCAAACACATGCAGTTCATGGGCAAGCTCCCTGGACTATGAGGGTTTATTTCATATAAGAAATGAAGGTAGTAAAAATGCTATTCATTGTTCTACCTGTAGATCAGCACTGCTGAAGACCTCTCTGTTTCTTTTTATGAATGCTGTACTTGACAGCAAATGGGTGCTTCTAGGTTCCAGAAGCATTCAAACTGACCTTAGACATCTTTAAAAAGCTGTGAACACACTGATTATGTCCTTTAATTTAAATATAAGCTGAAGATATCTGGAAATTCTTGACAAATACAAACCAGAGAACAAACATATCAAATCTACAATAGGGATGCAGTTAAATCCACTATGCACATGGCACAAAAACAATCCAGACATATCTTTTAAATCTGACGTATTCTGAATGAGTCATGTTTCTGGGCATTTACAGTTCAACGGCAGAGAAGAAACAGAGAAAGGAAAAAATCAGGAAAGCATTGACTTTTACCTCACACAGACTTGCTAACCTTTCTGTTCATGCCTGCTGTTAATCCCATACATGATTTTGTTGGCTTTATGGTGATGACTAATTTTCAATGTTTGTGGGATGATTGGCTAATTTTCCAGTTTTCTGGTTACCTCATTACATTCCCTGATGCTATCTCCCTCACTGATGAATTCCATCCATCTCATAAATAACTGACATAATCCACTGATTCCTCTTGCATTGATTCAAACTTTTCATTTTGTTTAAAGTAGATAGATTCATTTCCTTCTGGAATTCAGTCTTTTGTCACTCTGAAATTCTCTAGTGATTTTAATGTAGTTTTCTTATGTGCATGTGAAATTTTAAGCCAGGGAGCAATTTTGCTTCAGTTTGACTTTATTTTCAAGATCATCCAGCCCTGTGCTTACATGTATTTGAATGAAAGAAATTACTAAGAGGCATGAACATGAATATTTGACCTTACTGTCCTCTGCAGTACCTTATAAGAGAATCGAATATGTATTTTAGCTTCCAGATGAATGAAGACTATCTAACATTCCCATTTTTGTTGTGGTTATTCAGGTATAACTTTTTTTTTTTTTTGTAGCTTATAGCAAAATGACTGCTTTAAGACTCTCATCCTGTAGACTGGATTCAAAGATAAAAAGAAGAGGTGAGGGGGAATATAGCAAGAAGGAAGCATAAACTGGAATATGAGAAACAAATAGGAAAAAATGAGGGGAAAATGAAGAAACATCCACCTTTGTGAAACCACAAATTGTGAAGACACCTGTAACAAATTTCCTTTAATATCATGCATGATGCCAAGTGCTGCAGTAACCCATAGAAACTAGTAGGAGAAAAGACACTTGGCAAGTTTCATGCAAACAATAGCAATGATGAAATGGAAAGGATTTCATAGAATCATAGAATTGTTTAGGTTGGAAAAGACCTTTAAGATCATCAAGTCCAACTGTTAATCTAGCACTGCCAAGTCCACAACTAAACCATGTCCCTAAGCACTATTTCAAATTAATCTGCGCTGGGGCTTGAATATCTCAAGTGCATTATGCTTGGGCCCACAGCTATAAAGGTGAACGTAAGAGCAGAGTGACTTTAGGGATAATGGCATACTCATAAAGATAAGAAGTCAATCTACTTGTTAACATGTGCTTCTTTACTTCAGTGGGAATAATGGCACTCTGACTTCAAAGGGTACTGGATTAGCCCATGTTATTTAGCTGTTAGCACAAGGAATGAAGTATCAATAACAAAGCTCATTTGAAAACGAAAGCAAGTTTCTGCAAAAACTCCACAGGATGCTTTTCCAGTTTTCTGGCAAAACTTGAGCATCATATTTTTTTTTTAAAGATTTAGTAAGTAAACACTTATGGTTGTAGTGGCAGGAACGTCCTAGTCAACACTACATATATTCCTGCAGTTAGTTTGACATTCCGTTTTGCTGCATGAGTGTCAAGAGCTTCTGCGGTGCAGAACTAGGAACTTCATAGTAGCTCCTGTATTACTGTAAATTAGTTGTTAAGACCATTTTCCTCAGTCACGTGTAATATGTTAACATGACAACATCATAACATAGAGTGTTCACGATGACATAGATTAGCAATTTTTATAGACACTGAAGCACCTCTGGTTCTGATTTTTCTGCCATAGACCATGCAGCAATGACAGCGATGGTTGGAAAGGGACCCATACTGACTCCCTTTCTAACCTAATGAGTAGAATATTGTTCCTAATATTTGTTCCTAATAGGAACAAATGCACTGCTGCAGACAATCTGACTGAGTATTTCTTGAAGCATTTTATTTAATCATTTGAAAATCTCTGAAGAGATGGTATGTAGGAAACAACTATTTCTGGGCTTAGTTAACTTTGGCAGTAGCATCTAAGATACTTTCCCCAGTGCCTGGGAATAGACGAAAGAACAGCCATGGGGTCACGTAATTTATCCATCTTCTGAACTACAACTCCATGCAGTCAGAAATATCAGAAAAGAAATTCTTTTCTCCCATCTGTTTCTGAAACCCCTATATATATTGATAGGATCTCATTTCAGTAATTTCACTGAAGTCATTTTGAGAATAGATATCACAATATGACTCTTGGGAATGTAACATCATCACGTACCTGTAAGGAAATGAATATGACTTTAAGCAATCCAATATTGATTACCCAAAGCAATAAAAAAACTGTACATGAATATAGAGATGATTTAGTCTGTCTTTTAATGGCAATAACTTAAGTCAATGGAACAGCAATTTGAATGTTCAAAGCCAGTGCTACCAAATAATAATTTTAGAATTAATTCCAAGGTCTTTCTTCATACTTTTTGCTCAGCTAAGTTCTGGTGTCTGTTTTCTTTCTTTGACATCTTATGAGGGTCTTTTTCTACTGAATATGAGTTTGAATGAACTCTATGTACAGTGTCAGACAAGAGTTCTTAATTCTTCTTAGAGCCCTGAAACGTGAATGTATTGCACTTCAGTAAGTCATAAAACTGAACAAATACTACCATGGAAAAATAATTTTGTAAGTGAGTTTAAATATTAATGCTCAGTATGCCTTATTAAAATTCTGAGAATTAAATAAAAGTGAGTGATATTTCCCAAACATTGTTTGCAGAAGAGAGCTTAAAAGCTAGCAATCTTTTTTATGCAATAGGAAAATAAAACGTACTTGAGCCAAGAAGAAAAAATGGTTTGCTACACAGAAGACCATATAATCTGGAATTCATCATGTTCTGCATATTTTTGGAAAGGCTGCTATGTTTTAAGCCCCATGGCCAGATGTTCCAGGAGGAAAATAACTCTTTTGAGTCTTTTTTAAGAAAGAAAAATGTTTCCATAGAAAATCTGATTTTCATAAATCAGTTATTTCTGCACAGTTCCTCTACTGGCACCTGGTCGGTCACCATCATTGTATCTGAAATGTGACTTTGGATGCAGTAGCGTCTTGAACAAAAAGCTCTTCAGGTAAACAGTTTATTTCTCAACAGTGAGGGCTTTAATTTAGCTTAAATTCTCTCATCTATTCATCTCTGTGAGAGTACCACTGACTGAGAAACAGAGCTGAGGAAAGTAGAGTTGAACTGTGTCCACTGAGGTTTTACATTCTTAGTATCTTAGTAAAGCTGAAACCTTAATCTCATTGAAGTGATCAAATGCCCATGTAAGAGAGTTAGGTAGCAGCTTTGCAACTTTGGACCTTGAGGCTGACAGGCAAAAATATATTCCCTGAAGTTACTTGCATGCAGACTCTGATTTAGATGGAAAAACAGTAGAACACAAGGGAGAAGGACAATTACATTGACATGTTGTGTGTACATATAAAAGTGTTAAATTGTGTGATTAAAGGCTAATCACGTTAAATACAAAGACTGGAGGAAGAACCCTAGTAACATCACCAGTGAAAATGGCACCCACTGAATTGACTATCCTGAAGTTATCGAAGGAGAACAGTTTGACCATTCTCCTTGATGGGAAACCCACCAAGAAGAGTCAGTGAAAGAAACTGTTTCTCCTGAAAGCTGTGCAACTTAGAGGGGGTGGTTGCTTACAGAAGTGTAGGACTTGTTATAGAATGCAGAGGAAAAGCATTTAGTTACTATGTAAAACTTATTACGAGAGGTTTATGGTAAGGACCAAGGGCAAGAAAAGGATCAGGGCAGATCCAGGACGAGCAAGCATGGGAAATGTAGCACTGTATGTGTTCATGTGAGTGCCAGTGAAGGCACCGGTCTCTGCATTGACTTGTGTGACCAATCAAGTGTGTGTACAGTACAGTACTCTCATGCACGTGTGTGTACACATGCACACACACCTGCCTATTGGGCATACACACTCAGCCTCACTATTGACTGTACCTGGGAACACAAAGCTGTAGCAGCATCACATCTGTCAGGCTGGGATGGGAGAAATCCACACGCAGCCTGAAGCCCACTGGATTAGACTACCTCTAACAGTAAAATTTCCCATTTAATGTTTATACGTATAAACCCCATTCTTAAGTTCCTTCTACCTGAAAAGAGTGTCCTTTGTGCACAGCACTATGCATATGTGCTATGAAAAAGAAAAGTGGGAATATGCAGAGGGAGATAGAGGTGTGTGGAAGTTCTACCTACTAAGGAGATACAATTTTCTTAGGTTTTGAAGAATATGTATGCATGAGATCATGTGCCAGGATATTTAATTGCCCAAAGGTATCTTTCATTTATCTGCCTTCTCCCTTCTTGCTGATGTTACCTCTTTGTAGAAAGGTTTTATCTTAAATGCTAATATTTGCCCACGTTACAATAAGAAAAAAACATAAAGGCAAGAAGTACCACCATTTAAATGAACAATACTACTCTCAGACTAAAACGTCACAGTAGTAAATATGGAATTAAATGCCCCTTTAGCAGTTGCAAGGAGCAGAAAGCAGTGTATTTGTCTGACAAATGTGCATATTGGTAACTGCCATTTCTACACAAAGAACTTTAGCACTGCTCAAATTAGTTCCCCTTTTTTTCCTTGTATTTGCTATCTGCACAGTCATACCCACATTAATATCAGTAGTTTCTCTTGCCAGAACATGCATTATTCTTTCATTCCACGTAGGTAATCCAAATTTAAATCCATACCTGCAATCAGCATTCTACTCCTTAGAACATTAATGAACCGAATCTGTATTTTCTAAATGTAAGCAATGCTCCATAGTAAATCTATGATAAAACTCTGAGTCAGACTACAGCTTCTGCATTGTATTGGCCACGTGGATTTGTGAACTATGCTCATCTCATCAAAACCATTATGTGCAAAAAACCCTGAAAAATAACAAACAGAACACTGTCTTTACAGAGTCAACATCATGAGCACCAGCTGGGTGCTCTGATTATCAGTAGTTATAGAAACATTTTTATATTTATCATAAACCCCCTGCTTTTGCAAAGCCACATATCTGCTTCTGAATTGACCCCAAAATTAGTGCACAAAGATAGATAGTTAAATGTAATGTATTTGGTGGGGAAAAAAACAAAAAAAACCAAACCAAAACAAAAAAAACCCCAACAGACTCAACTCTTCACTCCTGGGATTGTCCTACTTCTTCAGGTAGATTTTATGTGTGTGTATATATATACACACATATATAGGTATATATATGTATATATATACCTATATATATATATTTAACTATATATATATATATACATATATATATATATACACACACCCCCACATGTATACACACACACACAGAGACAGAGACACTCCAAGACACCAATGGCTGTCACTTTGCATTTTGCAGCCACACAGTTGGCAGTTTATCAGATCCATTTTGGTTATAGCTTCTGTATCACAGTTTGCACCAATTCCCACAATATCTGCTCCTTCGAATGTAAACAAGATGTTCAAAAAACACAGAAACATTTAGTAGAGCGTAATGAATGTATAATAAATGCCTAATGCTGTATAGTTCAAGTAAATATGCTTTGTTCCTGAATGCTTGACTTTATCCTTTGTAGAAATGGAGCCAGCACATGCACAAGTATAATCCAGTCTTTGGTTTAGTTCCCAGAGTTCATCGTTCTTGCAGTGAAATTGTGGTGAACCAGTGAAGCATCTTACATCGATATTAGAATTTTCATACCCAACAAGCAGTCAGGCATTACTTAGCTTTTAAAACTGGTTCACTTTTTCCATTTCAGTTCTACAGTCTGGTTGGCTGCAGGTAATCTGATATAATAATGATTTAAGTTTTTCAGTTATTTGCTTCACTCAGTCTATTGTAAAATAAGACTCAGAGAGTAGGAAGAAGATCAAAATGTCTCCTTCTAAGAGTAGCACTAGGTCATAACTGGAGACACTTAGTTTGGGAATCAGTTCAAGATGAAGACACCTACATTTAGACATCTCCGTATGACCTGTGTGCCTAAGCTAGGCTTGGAGCTAGGCTCGATTTAACTGCTTAAACACAAGCATCTTTTTGAGATTCTTTAGGCTATTCTCCATGGTTTCTACCTGCCATTTTAGAAAGGTACAAGTTTCTGGTAGGACCTGTGTCATATTCCCAGGTTTGTGTAGCTATCTTGAATACCACAGGACATCTTGGATGGGATAGAAACCATGTTTAGGTGACTGATTCGACCTGGTAGTCAATATACTCAAGATACTCATCTTACTCTGATGCAGACACATGAGATGGGATTTGTTTGCATAAATACAGCCTCCTTGTATCATTTTAGGCAAACAAGTCTTACGTTTAGCAGCTGGTCAGCTGAATAGCTCCTTAGATTCTACTAACCTTATTCATTACATCTCCATTGATTATGGACTTATGTCCAGCTGACAGAGTTTGTCATTAAAGATATTTCCCTGAAGCAAATATTTCTTGTTTGCTACTTTTCATTATTCAGGTAAATCTAGTACTTTTCTAAAATAAGTCAATAACTGCATAGTTAGTTAAAAAGGAATGCATTAAACAACATAACACCTGTAACACTGAACCACCTTAAAAATGTATTTTGTTTACCACTGTGCCATAAAATCTACTTCCATTTGAAGGCCAAAAGCTGATTTTACAATATTGGTCTATGACTTGTGCCATGTGTTTCATAGTTCATAAGTGTTAATTATAAATGAAACAAGCTACTGTAATTTACAGTTTAACTTTTATAAGAATGCATATTTCAAGTGAAAAACAGTTATGAATATGTTCATACTGCTTAATTCAGTTTTTACCATATAGCAGATTTACAAGGAGGTAGAAAAACTGTGTTGCAAAAGTTACCAAATAACTGCAGAGGATTAATCTAAAATGTGTCTCTCATGCACAAAGAAAATGCATATTGGAAACAAAAAATGAATAGCTACTGGGCAACAAGTTTTAACACATGATTATTTTTGGAATTAAGAAACCACAACGTATAGTTGCTTTAAAAAAACCAGAGCTTGTCCTGGAAATTCATGTTAAATTCAGTACTTTACAGCTTCAAATGTGAACTGAGGTGGAAATTTTAAGACAACAATAGAAACTTACATCAAAAATTAATTATTTTATAAGTACTTTGTAGACAAACCACTCTTCACAGAGATCTGTAGTTTTAAATATTTAAAATAACTAAGGAATGTAGTATCACAAAAAATGATAAGCAATTACTTTGGAAAAGAAAGGTGAAGATAACTCTATAGACATTTATCAATGCAACATCCATGAAATGTAAAGTATTCTGCATGGTAACAGCAACCATTGTCCCTGTGGACAAGAAGAATAACCCATTTTCTAGTGAGGCAAACTGAAAATTAAGAAAAAATATGGTAAGAATGAAGTGATGTGTTTGTTTTTTTCTTTTCTCTACATAAAACCTTCTTTTTTTTTTTTTTTTTGCCAAGCACCAGAAAAACAAAGTAAATGTACTGCTTAATAATCAAGTTGTAATCTGCAAGAGCAAGCCTGGTTAATAGTCCCTGTTATTTAGCAATTTAAAGTCTTCCCTTGCTTATGTAGAATGCTGATGTTCGGTTCCTTCCACTGCCTTCAGAGGGTTGATGCCACCTCCTAGGAGGTGCCTTTGCAGTCAGTCTGTCTCTCTTTGCCCTAGGCATTTCTTACTCTTACCAGCATGGTAACAAGAGCTAGTAGATGTGGCTGAGCATTCTCAGAGAAAGAAGTCCTAGGATTTCACTGTTGTGCTGTGAAATCATATGCAGTTGGACATAGATTAACACATGATCTGAGGAATTCATAATCTTTTGGTTTACTGTAGTTCAATAGAACAGATGCAGATTGCTTATTCAAACCTTAGAGCTTCACCAGTAGTTCATTACCTGCCGCTTAAAACTCCAAGAGGAGTTGCAGAAGCATACTGTCAATCTTCCATGACACTCTCATTTTACATAAACAGGCATTCAGCAGAGCAGAAAAAGAAAATATGATGTCCTTCTTTCTACATAAGTCTCTCAACTGGGAGACTAAAGAGAGATTTTTCACTGCTTTGTGTTGGTTTTAATGAGTGTTAAGCATTTTAATCAAAATGGAATAATTCCAAAAGAGAGTTTATAGTCACTCCCTTCAAAGTGAGGTCTAAAAGTGAGAAATCCTTCTTTCCGTTCTATATTTTTTTCCTTTTTTTGTATCCTGAAAATGCATTTCTGACTCAGTGTCAGGAAAACCAAACTATCTCTAAGTTGGCTGTGGGTTATGAACTCTGAAACAACTCAGTGAAATTGCTGCTTTCCTTTCTGAAGCCACCATCACTAACTCCATGGTGCCCAGTCATCACATGACCACCCCAGTCCTCACGCAGCTCTCCCAGTCTCCTCCTCTGGAAGCTCCCAACACTCATGCCTCTGCAGGACAACTGATAGGGCATCAGGCAGGATGATTCAGGGTTTCCAATAGCCTACCAAACCTAGAAGAATGAAAAATATTTGGGTTAAAGAGTAGATTTGACAAACACTCTCTCATTAGACAACTTTCAGACACCGTTTAAGACATCTTAAAGCTTGGCATTATAAAGTAGTTCATAATATGATTACTCACCATTTACATATGTTGGCAGCAGTGTGCAAGGTAACAGAGCCTCCATGTTCAACCTAAATGTAGCTGCCAGACTGTGATCACACACACTGAGTCCAGACATCTGAAAAACCAGGAGTTTTATTCTGTTTGTCAGACTGGTGGAAGGAACCTATCTGGCAAGAAGTCACTCAGATTTGTAGTGGCATTTCATCTGCCCTGTTTGTACTGCCACCTCCTTCTTCCTTCTCAGGGGAGCTGAAGTATTCTGCAAGGGAAGAGATTCAGTCCCTATCTGTTCTTAATGGGGGAGGGCCACCTGACGACTCCATTGCCCGCGGACATGATGGATAGACTCTCAGATCCAGGCACTTGTCAGCAGGTAGTAGCCTGCTAGCTCGTCAAAATATTTCTTCATAATAATTACACCTAAAACATTTATGCTTTAATCCAGCTCTGAATAGTAGATTAATTTAATTTTATTTTTTCCCCTTCATTTAGCTAAGTCCTTCTGTTCTTGGAACAAGGCTGCTTAGGTTTTTCAGGCATTTTCATTGTTTTAAATAGACTATTTTCACAGGTTATATTGGAAGAACTTTTCAGTTATTAAAGTGGTTTATGCCTCCCCTGTGCGCTGGCTTTTTTGGCAGCTGGAAACAGAAAGCTCTTTCCCTTATCACATTTCACCACGCCTTTACATTTCACATACTCAGTGCTTTGACACTAAAGTATCTCAATACAATTGGACTATCGTGGATTTTCTCCCCTCGATTTCGTCTGTTAAAGAACACTGGAGCATTTGTTTCAAGTGAAAAGAAAATCAAAAGACCTAAATTCACCAAATCCAATAAAAGATGCTGTACACTGCATTTTCATACGGCATAAATGAACCCCTGGACCTCTGCAGAGAGATTCACATCATTGGAGTAGAGGTAGTGCTACTGCCACCTGCCTTCCCTTTGGGTTTCTGCCAAGAAGGAATAGCTTGTCAATGCAGGTCTGATACTCAGTTCAGGATTTTCATTCCAAACAGAGCAGCTCTTTTAGTGGCAGTGTTGGCTCCAATCCTCTGACAGGAAGGGGACTGAGACTGCTTTCCAAAAGACTTTCTGCTGCTGAGGACTAATACCAGACTTACTGTAAAAGGCACCATAATCTGGTACTTCATGAGTCTGACCAAAAATATTTAGAAGATTTAAACACATACATACAGAGAAGAAAACTATAAATTTCAAAACTTGGTGTTGTTTCCTGTCCATCTAATTTTATTGTAACTTCACAGAAAAAAATATTTTAGGGACTGAGCATATAATCCATAATTTTTATACAGTTGATTTCATATCACCCATGTACTTATGCCATTAAATTCTACTATGCCATATAAATCTCCACAGCTATGATTACTCTATGATAACTGCATGCCCTGTTGAGCCTTATTGCCTAATTGGTAGTTTACAAGGAAATTCCTGTGCTGGTTTTGAGATTAGCATCCTGTTTCCTCAGCAGCAAGAAATATTTGCTTGACATGCTCAAAGTTGTTAATATTGGTATGCCTGCTTACACAAACTGTGAGTGTAAAAATATCCTGTTCAGATGGGTAGTGAAAATAAAAAAAAAAAAAAAAGTGTTTGCAAGGTGAATGTTTTCTGTGAGATTAGAGAACATCTTGAAGCCTGCTTCAGTGTTCATTTGCAGCAGTATAATGCAGGTGTATCTCTGCGGATCTGCAAAGCTAAAAGTCAGAACAGAATCTGGAATGCCAGGTACCCTGTTACTGCAGAAGCCTCCATTAGGCCTCATGTAGATGCCACATATAAGATGTATCTGAAGAAATATATCTGCCAGCTTGGTTAGAAACTGGATATCCCATAGTAACATTTTTGAAGAATAGACTGAAAGGAGCATCTTGGATGTCTAAGACCACATGCAACCAGCTAATGAGTGGGACTGGTCTCCCCTAAACTACCTGGCCAGAGTGTATTTAGATGATTGTGGAATTTTGCCAGTTTTGCCAATTTTCTTCATGGTTCTCCAAGCAGCAAGCTGAAATCCTTCATCCTTCACAATCCTGCAACTCTTGGGGCAGCTTTTGGGTCACATGCAGCTGCCACACTTCTTCCTCTATTCAAACCCCAGAGAAGAAAATAGGCTTCGGTAGGATGACAGAAAATGTCAGCAATATTTCACATCACACTAAGATTTACCTACAAGAATGCCCAGCCACAGGACATCACAGGCTTTTGATCTGAAAATACACAAAATCTTAACTACTACTTAACTTAAATACCTTTTGCTAAGGGAAACATTTTATCACAAGAAGAAGCATCAGTCTCCCATGCTTGGAAGATCTGATCATGGAACTGCCACTTTCTGGAGGAGGGCTCAAACCAATACTGACAGACATCTGCATTTGCACAGAATTTTTCAGAATGCAACGTTCTCTTTTCTAGCTTCCCTATAAATCTTTCCTTGCCCCTCAGCCCCACTCCTCCCAGTCTAGGGCTCATTTCTGGCAGCATCTCAGTCTGGACCCTGTCAGAAATTAACTGGATCTAGAGGTTATGCACCTCACATATCTGCAGTTAGTTGCTTCTTATCTAATCAGAAGCTAAATACTGAATCCTGAGGTGCAACTGAGAGGCTCCTGGACCAGACACAACAACAGGTATAGAGGGTACAGTATCTGGGTGGTATAAAGAACAAAGTTAAGCTAGACAGAGATATGTCCTAAGACTAATCCTTGCAAAAATGTCTTCCATGGTGGCTAGAGAAAGACATCCCTTTCTCAGTGAAATGTGGAAAAACCAATTTTAAAAATAAATAAAACATGATACAGCAACTGTTGGAAATTACAGATATATGAAAGGAAAAACACACAAGAAAGCCCGAAGGGACAGATGAACTTCCCCAAATCTTATGGCTTTTTGACCACTATTTGAAGCCTGAAGGAGTGCTGGTCTACATAATCCCTGTGCACTGCACATCTAGAGCATTGAATAAAAGGAATAAATCAGTCTTTTGCTTTTCTTGTGCTTTATATCTGAGTTTCTCTTCAACAGCTACTGCAACATTTTCATTGCATGAGTGCAGGAGCTCAGTATGGGCACAGATTCACCTGATTCTGCCAATTTTACATAATATAAAGAGATCAGGTTTAGGAACAGTGGCAGTTTCTCCTCCCTTCCACCAGGACACAGATCTCCACAGTAGTCATCCATGAAAAATGATGAAAAATGGTCCTAAGGGATAATGCCTGTGTTAAAATTCAAAGAAAATTTTATGTAGACATCAGGACTGACTTCCACTTCCTTCTGTCTCTTATTTAATCTCTCCAATTCTCCTCAGCAGCTTTGCATGTGTCTAATTTTTTTTTTTCTCTTCTGCTCTGCACCACTCTTTTTTCTGCATCTATAAGATTAGGTTCCTTTTTGAATGTTCCCCATCATCTTATTCCCCTCCAGGAAAGGATTTCATTGAGATAAATGGCTGCCGCTGTGCCCCAGTCCCTCACATGTCCTCTCTCCCAGAATATCCAAGAGTCCCCAGGCTAAGTGACTGTTGCCATTAGCATCAGGCACATAAGTCACCACCCCATGTCTTTCCAAAGCATGACCCTGATCAGGGGTTAACACCTCTGACCAGAGCAAAGTAGCCAGCCACCATGCTGCATCTAAAAGAAGATACTCTGGAAGTCCTGATACATTATCACCTACCACCCATGAAGCAAGGTTGTTCATGCATGTGAAGCGTAAAGACATGAATGTGCCTACAGATTATGATGTGCACTAACTGGCAGTCAATTACAGGATATTAGGCAGGTGAGTGGGACACCAAAGAGTGCCTCCCAAACCAGTATCCACTTTCACAGGGTAATGGTCACTCGCCCTTTTTCTGTGTAATTTCTCCCTGCTTTGCCTCACTTCTCAGAGGCATTACAGCTGCCTATAGATGAAAGGAGTTATTTAGTTTTGTTTTTCAATCCTGTCCATTCCTTTTTTTTTTTTTCAATGTAACTTTTAAAAATGTTACCTTTCTTAAGACACCTGTTAAGGAATGTCTGGTCTCCCTACCCTACAAACAGTTTGCTGTATCATTCTCCTCTGGATCTACTGGACCACTCCCTGTAGAATACTGTTCCTTATCTGCTTGAGATATCTTCCCTTTCCAGGTGGATTCCCAGAGCCAGCTTTAAAAAGCGAGTCCTTGCTACTTCAATTATGCTGCTGCTCTCAGTGTCTCAGAAGGCATTCTTGTGCTCCTTCTCTTCTTTCGTACTTATATTTGTTTCTGTCTCCTGGACATACAACTGTTCCTCCCAGTCCCTCCTGACCTGTTTCTTTCTAGACTCGCATTTTTCAACATTAAGCCTGACATAACAATGCTGTTGACTCCCAAAGGACTTTTTGAATACACCTTCACAGTTTTGTGATATAAGAACACTGAACAGAGCAATCCTTGACATAGGCCTGACTGAACTCCTCCACTGGACAGGAACTGCTCCTCTTTCGGGGACACAAGAGGAATCGGGAACTGAGGTGGTAGACATGGTCCCATGTTCAGAGTCTGCAACAGATGGTCAGAAGATTCATGGCACCTGTGGAAACCTGGGCATCAAGACCTGTTTCTGCTGCCTTTGGGTTGCTATGTAGGTGCGAGTTATCAACTGACACAGAATTTTATTCAGCTGAAACTGAAATTGAGAGTTGGCTTCATATCATGTACACCCTGCATTGATTCCAGGAACCTGAAGCAGATGTTAGCAAAGTGGAAGTTGATATCAGATAACCATATACCACACCATGGATTTGATGTCATCTGACAAAGACATTGTGTTGTCTGAAAACTAATATTCATGTCAAGGTCATCAACCATCTCCAGTACCCCAGGAATTCCAGCTCTTAAGTTGTCCTAACTTGTCTTGCACCATTTGCATTGGTAATAGCTCCTGGATATTTACTTATTTATCCATTATAACCTCCTTCAGCTTTCCTTCTCCAGAGTTAAACAAGCCAACAAATCTTTTTGTCTCAAGTTCAAAAATTTAAACCTAAAATTTATCTAATGCAACAAAGGTTACATGGGAATAGAACAAAAAGTTTATAATCCTCATGTATTTTCTTCTATATTTTTTCACTATGCAAGTACAAATCCACCTTACATCAACAGCTGATTTTGAAAACCTTTGGTCTGGAAGTTCCTATATCTCTGTCAAAACTTAGAAACTTATTAAATCACAGACACACACCCAGACATCTGCATTTAAAAATTGTATTTTGTCACATCTTGTATGGGTAGACAGTAGAGAAGGATCCAAAGCATTAGTTGGTTGTTAAATAACAAAACGGGGAGCAATGACCACAAACTCTTAAATAAGAGTATCTTTCTGGGGGAAGAACAATTGTTCCTCACGCATCAATGGGCACACACCCATTAACTGTACTGTAAGCACATATCTGCACAAGAGAATGCACCATGCGTTCAATAAGCCAATATGGGTACCAGGAGGAGCATTGTCTTGGTCCCTTCCTACTTCTACCACTTCTCCTTCCATCATCTTCTATGCATTTCCTGTGGTGTACACTATCTCCATCTGCAGACTGGTGTTCCCACAGCTGATTTGTTCCCACTATCTTCAATATCTTCACTCAGTGCAAACACTGTGTTATGCACATGCACTCCTCTCCTCCACACTGCCTTGTGCTCCCACAGTTGGACTGTTTCTGGACCATAGGGCACACTGCGTTGTGCCACCTGACTTATTCATGACTCCTATGCAGAATGGAAGCACAGTAACAGCACTCTTTTAGTTTTAGGTGTTATGCATTTTGCCATCCATATAAACAACCACCCCTGAGATAAGGCAAAGTCTGAAAGATTCAGTTGAATCCTACAAGGAACTTTATGCCAGTTGCTTCTCATGAAGGTTGTCTTTTTTTCAAGTTCACTATCACAGAAAACTATTTCCTAATTCTCTTAGATTAAGTTCACAAAAACACTAGCACTGTTTCCAGTAACACAAGAATCATAGTAGCTTCCGAATACGGGAAGATTCATTTTGAGACAGTTTGCTTTGTCCACATCATTTTATTTTAATTTTGTTCATTTGTCACTGACAACATCACCTGCTGAGCTAAAATGTTTTTCAGACTGAAACTGGAGGACGGGCAGCCAAGATTAATGGCCCACGAATCACATGTTAGCAAATGATTTTTTTTGACCAGCACTGAATCCTCATTTATGCTATTGTTGGATAACACTAGGAAACTGTAGTTGAAAAACAGTGCACATTTTCCCTTTACAATATTTCATTTTCAGTCAACTGACCCCCAAAAGTTGTCAGATTCATCACTTAAAGACACCATCTGCTGACCTGTCATGGAGGGTGGTCAGAGCTGTCGCAGTGGAGCATTTTTTCTCACGGATTTGTGTGTAAAAGCAGCAGTAGCAGAAAAGTGCTTATTTAAAATACAGACCTACACTTATTTATTTTGTTTGGAGGATTCTCTACATGCTTAACATTTGCCAAGGCAACAAAATAATAGATGCAGAGGGAAACTAAAACCTGTGTGTTGCATGGAAGAAGGCTCTTGTATCAAATGTGAACTTTAACTGTTTTTTTCTGTTCAGCTAGAGTAGCTGATTTGCCAGCTCTGCTAGAGACACACATCTCATCCCTGTTTCACTGGGATTTTATTGGAACCACTGAATGCAATAGAGTGCAGGCAGATGGTGAAGCCGAGGAATATCATCAGTGCAATCCTTACTCTTTTTTCATGCCATACTTTCAAAACTTCTGGTTTGCTGACTGTGTTCATGTTGCAAGAAATCTGGCTTTGAAGCAGAGTAAAGCAAAGAACAATATACTTAGTATGCACTTACACATTTCTGGTGCAACTGGTTTTCAGTCATAGCAGCACAGACCTGCAAGATTTCTTAAAAGGCTGCTTATGATTTAAGTTAGGTATTCCAGAGACATGTCCTCCAAATGTTACTCCTTCTGCCAAGTATTCCAGCAGCAAATATCCAGCCTCCCTATTAAACTAATAAATGTTTTTCTGAAACCCCATACAGATTTTCCTAGATCACTACTTATTTTGCATTGTAACCACAATTTTTTTCCTGTGTTGTTCTTATGCACTAGGGTTATGTTTGAAACCTGAAAAACTATATTAAGGGCATAAGGACCACAGCTGCAACTATGGAAACTACAGTCTTGATTAAACTATAAATGAATGGTAAACACACCATAAACATAATTTTGGCAGTAGTTGTTTAGCATGGTATTCTAGTGATGTATGCAGATATCCAATGGATGAATATCTTTGTTCCATGAAAGCTCTTCCCCCCTACCTACAAAACTACATTCATCCTGTTTCTAACAAACACTAAGCTGTCCTCAGGCAAGGCTTTCTTACATCCTTTAGGACATGTTTCCTATTCCTGTGCTCAGGATCTATCATGTAATGAGAATTGGCAATTTCAGATTTATTTACTAGCTAGGTAAGAAGAGCCTCAGGGACCACGAGGCTCAGCTGCTTCATTCTGTGAGTCAGCAGAGGCTTCTTTCTCCATGACAGCCCATAGGAAAAAAAACTACCAACAACAACTACAAAAAACCCCAAGGTGAAACACCTTTGTATCATTTTCTACCAAACAGTATGTTGTTCTGAATAATTTGGGATCTATATGGATGAGAATAGGACTCATAATAGGGTTTACAAGTCCTTTCCAAGTGGAAACATTTTCTTGTTGTTCTACAGATCTCTTAGGTGAACAATTGTAAGTTTCCAGAAAATTATAAAGACTCCCAAAATTTTGCTCAAAGACTATTAGGCAGATAATACCTCTGTGTCTGCAGTATTCTTTGTTCATCAATGGACAGGAGCAAAGGACGTCTTTCCTCTGTTGTGGCTATTCATCTGGAGTTCTAAATAAAGAACATATGGAAATACAGTGGCTCTGTGTTTGGGTTTTGTTTTTCCACCTCTGTTCATCATCAAGGAGCAAAACTATGATCTGTAAGGGCAGGCCATAGGAAGCAAGTGTACTTATATCAAACGACTCATTAGGCTAGAGGTAGTAAATACTGTATTGTCTTTCCAGTGAAACAGTTATAAATGTTCCCTATCCATTGAGGCTGACCTTCAAAGTATTTCCAGCTCTACCTTGATCATCTCAGCAAGAAGAAATAGAAGAGGGATGAAGGATTTTACATTATCAAGTCTGCCTTGGAAAGTTTATAAATCATCATTTTAGCATTTGTGCATAAACGTGAGCATGATGTTATCATAATCTGACTACATTTCTCTGAGCATCCCTTCTGCCCTTCAAAAACTTGTATGACACTGCCCTAAGAATCTGTTTAAGTGGGAAGGCTGAGCCATTGATATAAAGAACAATGCAAAATAACTGGAGCTCTCCAGGAATGGACAAAGAAAAGACTGGAAACTTTGACTAACATTTTCATCTCTGTCTTCTGCACTTTAAACAGGTATTATGCATCTTCACTTTGGGACAGTAACCACACAAGGAGTCATTAAATCACAGTTTTATTACCTTCCTAGGGCAGAGGGAGCACCAGGCCTTTGAAACATCTGACCCCACACATGCCATGTGCAGCTCCGTTAGGTCAGCCACACCAGGGATCAAAGTGAGGACAGGGGCTTAGACCCTTAACATGCTTTTGCTCTTGCCATACTCCCTTTAACTGATAAACTTCTCTCACCACAGCCTACCTTTTTGTCACCATGTTGGTGTCAAAGTTTCTTAAGTCTCTGAAATGGCAGGCACATGTCAAACTCTCAGTACCCACTAAAGTGCTGAAGGTTGTGGCACAGACTCTTTCCAGAAATCATGAATTAATCTCCTGGTTGCTGTGATTTTTCTTAGACACATTTTTAATGTAATTTCAGTCTGGCTCAATTCCGTATTTGCTTTCACTTTCTCTTTTTTTTTCAACAGATAGATGAGCATGATAACTGTTGCTGTTTCATCACTAACAGATGGTAATCAAAAACTGTTTAAAGAAATCAAACAAATGTTCCAGCGTGATTCACTGAGTGAAACTGAGAACACTGACCTCCTGCTGCTGATGTACATCATCTTTTCAATAATTACCTACAGATTTCTTTTCAACTTCAATGACGCTAATTGTGTGAGTAGGATTTATAGCTAAAATATCATATTCGTGTTAAAATGTGAGGGAGAAAATAGCACATTTTGCCTTCTTATGACAGTTTTTTGTTTGTTTACTGGAAAGGGCTTGTCTTTGCAATAGTTCACTATTTTGCATTTTTAAAGAGCTGTCTTTAAAAACATATATATTTATTTATTAAATTTTGTTTCCTCTATAGTTTGTGGTTGGGATAATTTTTTCCTACTGGATTGCATCAGCTACTTATTGAAGAGTATTTGCTTATCTGCTACCAAAAGATATGCTTGGCTCTCCTGAACATCAAGTGGGACATATTATTCATGTTTCTGTACTTGAATAATACAATGGCAGCTCATAATCCTCTTATATGTGAGGATTTTCAGCAATGATTCAATGCCATGTGACATGCTTTGTCTGGCTTTTGAAACTGGCCTTCACATGTGTGTATGTTACCTGAAAAGCTCTTTTATTCAGAGGTATCTTAGTTTAATACCCACCTGATTCTTCTTAAACATAAGCCCATGTACCTGCATAATTCAAAATGCAAAGCCTTCTCCGGAACAGTGAGATATACATGAATTACTTACTAACCAGCACATATTTTTTTACTTAATGTGAAAAGTGCATTTGTGACCTTAGTGCCACCATAAAAATCTGGAGAAAGTTGTTTAGACTATTAAATCTCTGGGTTTGAGTAGTGGCAGAATTCTAGTTGCTGGAATTTTTAAGACAGCTCTTTTCAGCTTGTTTGAAGTGATAATATATCCATCCCAATGATCTGATATCTAGCAGAGGCCTTCTTGCCGTAGTTACAGCTGCAGAAAAGGACCTGGAAAATTATTTTACAGCAATTTTTTGTGACCCAGGTCTAAAATTGGGCTCTGGGTTTAGATGGTTTTGTGACTGTCACATGTCACCAGGCATACCACTCAGTGATGTACAGGAATGGAAATTCCTGGTTCAGAAATTTAGGCTTTCAATTGCTATCTACATAAGAAATGTGTTGGTGCACAACCTGCTCATGAGGTGTTCAGAGCCAGCCATGAGAAAACCTGTTGCAAAATGAGTTTAATGTCTAGCTGATTTTAGAAACTGTTGTAAATATCAGCATTAAGCATGTAACAGCTTCCAAGTGTATTCTTAATTACCGTTATATAGTGTAACATGTTCAAAGAGGGTGTTCCCTAAAGGCATCTCGCTATTAATGAGTTCTATTATGGGTCACTGAACAAAGAGGAGAAACAAATACAGGCGAGCACAAACTCAGGATTGAGGAGACAGTATTAAATAATTAGCAATAGAGTAAAAGTAGCAAAGATAGTCACCCCTCCTCCAACCATGTGGAAAAGAAATTCAGTTGATTCATAGGTTGCCTAAAAGGAGCAAGTGGCAAAAGAATTTAAATTTGCCAACGACAGATAGTTCAACATAAGCTTAATGTGAGGTGAAGGAATAATCGGTCAAAAGAGATATGACCCTGGTTTACAGTGAGATTCTTACAATCAAGGAAAACCACAACTGAGGGTATTTTGGTTCCCACAGCTGTTTTCAGTGCTAATCTTCACTTCTGTAAATCAGTGTAAGAGAACTACTTGCTTGCAAATAAAGGAAATTAGTGTGTTGCTAAGATGCCTGAATAATAAACTTGGTGTCACTGACATCTCTATTTCCCCATTGAGCAGAAAAAGCCTTTATGGAACACTGCTCCTCGGTGTTTCTTTTCAAAGATTTGTGGGTGTTGAAATCCAAGGCAAGATGTTACAGTGAAACAGACTTTGGCTATGTGTGGTATAGAATTTTGTAATCTTCTCTATAGCATCCAGTCATATTTCCATTCTTTTATACTTCTTTTTGGTACTAGGGAGACCACCATAGCATGCCTGCCTAATGCAAAAGAACTAGGCTCTTTAAAAAAATGCATGCACTTTAAAGCCTTCTTCTCCCCCCGCCCCCCCCAAATGTGCATAATTAGAAGTTCCTTATTTAAAACTATCTTTTGATTATCTTAATTTAAACTCAGTTGGTCTTGCTGGAATATCCTTTAATCAAGACAAAGCCTGCAACTGAATCAATGAACTAAATGTCCCATTCTTTGCACACACATGAGACAGTGCATACGGTTTTATGGATTGTCTTAAATCTTCTACTACAACATCAATGAACTTTGAAGAACAGAGATAACATTATGGGAATAATATCAGCCAACAGGTAGAGCCAGCTGTAAATTTATAACTGCCAGTCATTTAATTTCATATTTCCACTGTGAGTTGATGAATTCTGTGAATAAACTCCTTCCTAGATACTGTGAATCCTTCTAGAACATGATAAAATAAACATTTTTAGCTTCTTATAACTTTGGCTTCCCCCCCGCCCCGCCCCAGTTTTTAATCATGGTTGCAACTATTCACATAGCACACTGAAGATCTGAAGTGTATTGATGTGTGAATACCAGAACCAGCACCCATATTCTACAGTGGTCACGGACATGCCTAACACAAAAGACTATGGTCTTTTATTTTCTTTGAGATTTTCAGTGCATGATTCCAAAGCTCTGCTTAACTGTTCTAAACCTAGTGATATGTTGAAATTGTACGTTCAGCTGATTATCCCCATGAACTCACCAAATTTTTTATGTCGCTGAGTTCTGCTCCTGTAGTCCATACCTGAAACATGGCAAACACAGAAATCCCTCTTCTGGATTGGTTAACCAACATGAATCTTTCTCATATGTTTGGGCAGAATAGCAAGAGAGTATTGATAATCCTAGCTATTGTCTCTCTCTTATTTGAATTTGGCATTTGTACCATGCTAAGAAGAGAAACAAACAAAATCTGAAAAATGTAATGAAACAGGCCACTTTTGCACAAAGTTTATTGACAAATTTCATATAACACACACGCGTAAAAATTATATTCAGTTGGCTCTTCACAATATTTCTTAACATTTTGGACACAGAATTTTCGGATTTAGTTAGCTGGTTTAAAGTTGAATTTTGTCCCTTGTTCTCAGGAGTCAGAGCTCAGATGTGCTCAAAGGCTGGGTCCTTATTTTTGAACAAAACAAACTAGCTATTGTTCTCTGGACCTAAGGCCAAGTTGCACGGCACCATTTGCATGCCAAAACCCACAAAATTAGGTGGCTTCATCTTTACTGGGAACAGTCACTGCAACATGCTACTCTGCCAAACCTTATCTGGGCACTGTATGGGAAAGTGCTTATTTACATAGGTGAAATAACATGCAATGGACTGTACCTACTATTAAACAGTATGGGTGATCATGTGACATTACTTTAGTGTGTACCTGGCCCTGTCCTGTTTACCAGTATAGACACAGCAGGAGGGCCATGGTTCCCTTGGAGAACCAGCAGTCAGTACAAGGGTTTTACAGGATGTCCTATTTATCCTCTGGACAAGAAGGTGACTGGTGCTTCTTTCTATGTCACATTTATCTGGAAATGAAAATACTTTTTTTCTGCAGGGTAGCTTAATTTGGAGCTTTTGTGACTCTCCATGCAAAACACCTAGAAAATTAGTGAGACTAAGGGGATTAAAATTCAACTTATACCTCCCATACCTTTGGCTTTCAGGATACTAAGTTACCTATTGTCAAGAGGCCCTGACTTTAGAAATCAAAATAAAATATCGGACAGCAGCACTACTGATGCATTATTCCTTTTTACATTAAAAAGTGAATGGGAAGTTACTAAATGCGTTAGATGCAATCAACTTCAGTTATGCTCCAAAGTATAAGCTGAGTATTAGACAGTTTAACAATATTATAAAAATCTGTGCTTTGCGAAAGAATGACACGGATACATTATACAAATCTGAAAAGAAAACCTTTGGGAGATGATCTAATGGTAGCAATTATACAATATGTAGCAGGATAAAAGTTCAACAGCATAAATATTGATGGCAATTAGCTAAGAATTAAATGCACAGTTAAAAAGGTAAGTGCTGTATGAGAATTGAATGCTTCAGCAGAAATCTTGTTTGGAAAATACAGTGGGAGATTATTTCACAAAGTTGTGCTGCATCATAAACACACCATTACTAAAAGTTTTTGATTAAGTGGAAGAGATCAAATTTGTTTCTCTGAAACTAAAAAGCCTTGCATAAGCATACAAAAATGAGAAGCGGCTTAAAATTAGACTGCAGCAAAGGAGAGTTGGTTTTATTCCTACAACAAAGATACAGTAAGTCACTCCAAAATTTTCTATATCCCCAGTTGATAACTACTGTGTCTTGTCTCAGTAATGTGTGTATATTTCCTGTCTAGATGTTTGCATGTCTGTTAATACAAGGATTGATATGAAATATGTTTCAGCTAATAAAGTTGCTTCATACTGATACCTGCACACAGATGCCACAGTTTCACAGTCAGTTCAGGAAGGCATAAATTGGCACTGCTCCTGAACCAGCCATTCCACCCTCTCCCTCCAGCCCTGGCTGTACCACCTTATCCCTATCTCTTCAATTTTGGCACATTTTTCAGTAACTTCAGTCTCTTTCTCTGGGTTGATTCCCTGATTCAGACCAGATCTGTGTAACCACAGAGGAAGGGCAGTGCCAAGGTGAGGATCGGCAGACGTGAGTGGGGGTTGGTCTTATGTTTCAGCAGCAATGCCAGCATATGCTGGTTTGCACTGATTGGGGAACAACGCCATCACTAAGGAGAGAATTGAGGTGAGACAAAGGCTGATCTGTCAAATTCAGGAGATGACAGCTGGTCTAACAAAGCAACAGCTGTTTTTCTAGGAAAGAACAGCAACGCTTATTTTATTTAAGGAGTGGCAAAACTCGCTCCTGAAGTAGAAGGATGTTCCGGAGGAGAAGTTAGCAGGAAAATTTACAGGGTATGTAAAGCTGTTCTCAGTGAATCACCAACTGTTTCTCTGCATCTTCTGATGCAGAAAAAGTCTCAGTAACACAGGAAGAGGAAATGTTTTTGTAAACTTGGGCTCATTTATTTTCGCATGGCAGGTAGACGGATACTAATCCACAGGTGACAAGGACAGTTGACAAGGAGTGGCTCCTGTTATAGATGACCCTTGGTGATTCATATACCCAAGAAACCAAGAAGAAATTTTTGAGGGAGCAACAGAATTGTCCATGTACTGCTCAAGTTGATGCTATTTTAATGGCACCAGCAGGTGGAAAAAGCACACCTAATATAACTAAAAACTAAAACAATTCCCATTTGGTGGCCCCACTGGAGCTAGATATTTAAAGCCTAGCCCTCAGAGATAAACAGTAGGAAAACAGGGTCCCAGATCATGAGCTATGGCTACAGATCAGACCACAATCAAAAGGTTTTGTATGGATTGTGGAGCTTACCTGTTACCTTCACACAGGAGAAGATCACTCAAGGACCTGATGGACCAGGGACACAGGGATTTCTAGCTGGAAGGTAGGAGGCTTCCTTTACCTATTTCCCCAGTGCTAAGTATGTCTGGATACTTCGTATGTCAAAAGTCTCTGCTATCCTTTACCACAGACAAACTCTGGTCTAAATTCCTTGAAAAATTCTGGAAGAAGATAACTGAAAGGCTAACCTGTTCCTCTAGGAAGATCTTTTATGAAGGAATGCAACATAATGCAAATGCAGGCAGCGAGACAGAATTTTTGACAAATGGTGACCTTCTACAGCTGGATAGAGATCTTTCTTTTTCAAACTCAGCACAAGTAAGTTTTTTTTGTTTTTTTTTTTTTTTACTTGCATCTTTTATAAACATTTGTCTAGCTTTTATGCTGAAAATAGGTACCTTTATTTGCATTCATGCTAGCCTCTCTGAAGAGTAAATTTTAAGAGGAACTGATTCCCATGACCTTGCTAAAGATGAGCAACAGCCTACTTGAAACCAGATAATGCTTAACATCATCAGTTTCGTAGTAGAGTCAGATAATATGCTGAGTAATCTACTCATGAGTGCTCATATTTATTCAAATTATTCAAATTTGTATCAATGTAACTTGCAGTGTTAAACATTGCTGCAAGATATGTTGGAAGAGCCTGTCCTGTCTCACCACTTTTATTGCCAGCTTTAGCAATTCCTTCTTCAGTTCTTACTCTTGGTTCATATGATGATACTGACCAGTAACTATCTAACTTTTCTCACAGAGCAAGTATTTTATCCTCTTTAGATGGTGCCAAAAATCCATAAGCCTTTATTATCAGACTTTATTATAAGCCTTATGAACTTACTATCCACTGCTTTGCACAGTACAGAGTCTCTCACACCTGAGCAATGTGAGTGTTAGGTGACTGTTGAACACTTTTAATCAGGAAAAGTATTTGACAGATATTTAGCACTTACTTTGCACTGATATAAATAACAGAATATGTAAGGCAGTAGAAAAGAAGAGTCTAAGGTGCCTTAATTGCTCTTTATCAACTACTTTTGTTGTTGGCATAAGCAAAGGAAGTTTTCACTTGAGAAACATATTCCCTTTGTTGATGTTGGTGCTTTTAAAAATCAAAGCTGTGAGAAAAAATGATGGCATTGGAAGAAAAAAGCACTTGTCATTGGATTATGTAAGTACCAAAATTATCTCTCTTTTCAGACACCTCAGATGAGAGAAATTGAAAAGAGAGTAGCTGTGCAAATAATGAGAAAATGTTTGTTTTTTTCCATGACAACTGGAATACTTCTTATTTTACCTCGCAATTCACAATGGAGGCTGCAAAGATGAAGTAGAATATATATATATATATATATATATAAAAATATATAAGCATATATATACATAAAAATAAATATACATACATGTTTTAAGACTAACAATCCTGCGGAGATAACTCTTTCAGAACAGCAAGTGAGACTCATACCCTGGATGTCCCTGAAGACTGAATGTTCTAAAGTGAGTACTGACTAGCCGTGGTAAGCTAAAATGCAAAGAACATAAACAACTACCTCTACCTCTTGTCCTCATCTGAAGATATGGCATGGAATAAGAAAATAACTACTCACATTAGATTATAAATGATGAGATGCAAAATCTCTGACTTTTATCATCCATAGTTTGGAAGAAAACTTTCTTCTACCCAGTAGTTTTAGAAACCATTACTGTTTGCTTAGGCCCCTCCCTTGACAACATCCTAAACAGTCCTATTAAAATAAGTGGGACAATTGCATGTGCAGAAAACTAAGCACGTATGTGCCTGAAGGACTGAAGCTTGAGAAGCTAAATTACTTGATTTGTGGGTGCTCTCAGGCAGCTAGACTTCTTAATGGACAATATTATGGATGAACCCACTGAAGATAAAAATAACACCCACAGCTTTCAAGAGCTGTGTTAGAAATGTGAGCCACCAAATAAATTACCATCTACAGATTTACATAAATGGAAATATGAAAGTATCATTCTTCAGACTTTCTGAAGGTCACTAGAGCAAGCGATGATTTACTTGAAACCTAAAATGGGCTGTTACTGGATTCAGAAAACCACTTTAAGTCTTAGTAGATCAATAGCAAATAACGGTCCAGACCCCCAGCACATTCTGAAAGTTTACCCAAAAGATTTTGAATGAATAACAATGATATTCAAATACTGGTTCAAGTATTTGTCTGCTAATAAATGCAGTAAATTGGTTGTGTTTTGTGATGAAGGGGAAATGCAAAATGAAATAATATTTAAAGTTTACTTAAAACCAGAAAGCTATCTAAGGTAGCTAACAACAGAAGACATACTTCAATTAATTAACTTGGCCCTAGATTCTCTCTGAGACTGGCTAAATATTATTGATTTAAAAAATAATTTCTTTGAGGACAGTATCAATAAACTAGTATACTATAATATCTCCTTTCATGAAAGTCTAAGGGACAAATAAAAGTTTCAGCTGAAATTATTATCCATTTCACTGGGTATAACTATTCTTTTCTAGTAAATGCCCAAATATTTAATTTTCCAACAGCAGGTCTGCTGGGAATAAGGTCTGAGAGTGTAATAGCCTCCTCGTTAGTACTGCTGGATGTCATATGGGTCTTCCAGACAGGAACATGATGTAGTAAAATTCTTTCACCTTCTCCAGTGTCTTTAGCACAGTTTCCTACTAGTCTCAACACTGTAATCAACAGAATATTAGAATTAGCCAAGGGATTTGAGCCTGTCTGTGTTTCAAATAGTAAAAGCAATGGAAGATGTATATAAGATATATGTGGATGATAAACTATTATCAGACTTAGCAGTTTAAACAGTTGTGTGTTTAAAAATGAAGCAGAAAGGAAAATAAAAATAACATGATTAACTGACAAATCGAAGCGATCATTCAAGCCAGGAAGAAACTGAAACCCAGTCTTGGGAAGCAAAGAGGAAAATAAAATTATGTTAGATAAAACATAAATTAAGAGACTTCAAAGGCAATCTGAAGTGCAAATGCTGAAAGCTTACAGAGGGAGCAGGAAAATAGCTCACTGATATAAAGGGAAAGATCTAGTTAGAAAAAAAAAGCCAGCTACTTAGTATTCATCGTTTTTCCAGCTGATTCAAAATAATATGTCATAGAAGCAAGCTTATGGCTAGAAATTTGCAATGAATCCCAGGTTTCTGGTTTCCTTCCATATCGTATGGTTACTTCCTACAACTTAGCTGGTGGCTGGCTTCTTGGCACAGTTTACCATGTTTTGTTGAATACAGTCCACTCTGCCGTAAAATTCAAGCTCCCAGACTGTTAGGTTACTCGGACAGACACATGACTTCTCAGGTGCCAGCTGTTGTTAAAGAGCTCACAACCTTAGTTCTTAATATCTCAGGGAAGGGCCAAGAAGCTGTAGATGAATTAATGTTACCAATTCCTACATAGCCCACTAAGCCATCCACTGAGGGATTTCTGACTCCCTGCTCGGTGAGCTGCAGAAGGGCCAAAGACTTTAACTTTAGCAAACAGACACACTGGAATTAGTTCTGCTTAGATTAGCAAGGAGCACAGCACAACTGGCAGACCACTTGGTGCTGAGGACTGGCAACTACATTATATGTGTTTCAGGGGGGTTTATGGACCAGGCTAGCTCTGCTCTGCTCCTGGGAACAGAATGCCTATTATGAGTTAAAATGTATTAGATATGTAGATACCCAGATCATATTTCCTAGTTTAGTTTCACCTAAAAGGAACCTATTTTCTGTGCTTTGATACCACTTTGTGAAGCAAGCCAAAGAGCAGAAAATGGAGGCTACTGGGAGATTTATTTCAAAATGCACCCTTGATCTGGAGTAAAATGCCAATGCAGACTCACTGATGATTAACTTGAAGAAAAGCATCTGGTCAGATTCAGATTGCTTTTGTGGGCAGCAGTGAAACTGGGGTTTTGGCATGTTGAAAACAGTGAGGGAAAGATCTGAACATGTGGTGTTATCTCTGCATTCTTTCTTGACCAGCTTTTAATTAAAGAACCAATTTTAAACTAGATTGCCAGGGAGTAAGAAGACCAGTCTTTCCTCCTCAATACTGCAGAAAAGGCAAATGAGCTCTTTCCTTCATTCTTTACCACACTTGGCAGATATGCACCTGCCCTAAAGCTATTCTTTGCAAGTAATGAAGATGAGGCACTGTCAAAGATCAAGATGAAAAAAGAGGGGATGCCAGAAAAAAATTGATAATTTAAATTGTAACAACTTGCCAGAACTGGATAGTAGAATTGGAATGAATGAAAATGCTGAATTGCTAACAAAAAAAAAAGTCAGTCTTTATTGGACACCTGGAAAATTACACAGTTTTGCCTATCTTTGCAAGAGTTGATGTTGTGAACTGCTAACCATTTATGTTCACTCCATCACACAGTAAATTAATTGCAAAAAATATTATACAAGTTCTTACACAGATAAACATGATAAATAATGTTAAATTCTTATGGTTTCTTTGCAAGGTAATCATGCTGCTTCAGTCAACTGAAGCTGTTTGAAACGTTAAAAAATGGCAAATACAATTTTTGGGGTAGAATTTTTATAGGTCACGTTGTTTTTGTCTTTTTTTAAAAAACAAAACCTTTTAGTCTTTTACTAAGTCTATTAACCTTGCAGGTTGTAGAGTGCAGTTCAACTGTGGACAAGAAACCAGTGAGGTGAGAGGTGGGGAGAAAAGCAAAAATAAATAACTGCAACATGGATGGAAGTTAAAAATGAGTGCCTGGTTGGTATAACATGCCAGATTCTTGCTTTAAGTTAAAACAAACAAACAAGAAAACAAACAAAACCCACCCAAACTAAACCCTTAAGGTTCTTCTGAAGTATAGCTGAAAATTTTGTTTTACAAGCTTTCCCATCTGTCCCTACTTTTTACTTACTACTTTATAGGGGCATTTGGGGGCAGGGTGAAACTGGAGGAGAATGTACTGTGTCTGTAGTGCTCTCCAACACAAAGTGCTATAGGAGGCAATTCCTAAATTGGGGCAACCCCTGACTTTCACAGGCATCATACTCAGACTGTGAATTACAGTCTAAATGATTAATCCATTTTTAAAAATAAAGCTAAGGAAAAATAAACTATTTTTCCTCCATAGGTTAAAATTTTTGTACTTTCTTTGAGATGTTCCTGAATTTCTCTTTTTTATAGCAAGGACTTGAAAACTAGCCACCGTCTGCCCACTCATTAAGTTTCTCCCTATTTCTGCAGCAAAGAGTGATACTCCAGATAATAACCAAGGCAGTTTCTCTCCAGGGTAGGTTTCATCCTAAGTACTGAGTGAGATGGAAGACCTATGAAAAATGTGCTGTTAAAATATATTATAAACCACTGAATATAAACAGTTAAAATGTATGATAGGAAAGAGCAGAAGGTACAAATTGTATCAGCAACTTCCTTCTGATATTTCTTAATTTCTAATATTAGCCACCCTTAATATTTTTCTTGTGTAATTTTTATAAGGCCGTCATTACTGTTAAAGTTGCTGTCATGAAATACGGTTGAGAGAAAGAACTGTAGGGTTTGGAAAAGAATTAGAAATGGCGTACAAACAATAGGAACCACAATTACCTTGCCAAGGATTAAAAAACATGCTTGGGTTGTCATTCTTCATGCATCACAACACAAGTCCTCACAGCGATTGCCTAGGGTTAGGAAGAGATGTCCCTTTCATTACAGGGATCTCATATCCAGCTCTGAATTCTTTCATATGGTACTGTTCAGTATAACCACAAGAATATCATGTTAGATAGACCATTAGTCTGATTCAGCATGTCAGCCTCTGTGTTCCCTGTCTCTGTGCCATGTAGCCAAGGCAGAAACTCTGCTTTATTACCTAGTGATAAGGAAACCCTGAACTCTAATAGCTGTATCTTAAAGGAAACCAGCCATGAAAGAGCATGCCAGCTCTTGATTAATAACACATGCAATTTCCCTTCCAGGCCTCTAAGCAGAGGACTTGGCAGCTGTGTGTAGTTGTTATGATATGAGAAACACACAGTGTATTAGGAGACTGCACCGGAATGAGATGTGAAAACTTAGGGGGAACTGGAACATTATCACAGAATCTATTGAAAGAAATAGTCTGTACAATTCTAGAAGTTATATTTAGGAGACAACAAGGTAAACGAAGAAACCCAGATGTCACAATGTAAAAAACAAACAAACATACAAATGAAGAACTGAGTTTATTGAATCAACTGTACAGAAAAAGATCAATAAAGATTTTGCCAGAGCCAACCTCCAGAGAAGTAAGGTCAGTTATTATTAGAAACTAGCTCTTTGACTCAAATATCTAAAATATTTTATTCTGTACTTTTGTCATGAGTAGATAGTGAAGACTTTATCTTGCAACATGACAACAATCTTATAAAAATAAAACCATTGTCATCTTCACTCCAAAATGTCACTGATAACTTTTTAAAATATATTTGACTCTCTATAGTTAAGTTATTGTTCAAACTAGTGTTATTGCTTACTGGCTATGTTCAAATCTTCAGAAACAGTGATCAAAATGGCAATGCTGTCTCTGGCATGCAAATGTTTTAGCATTTTTAAACAGTCAGCCATATAATCTTCTACGAGGTACGATAGCCTAGTTTCAAGGGCACAGTAGGCAGATATCCCCATCTGCTTGCTGTTTTGCTGTTCTGCATGGGCACAGAAGGGGAGATGGATCATCTTTTACAGCACCTAGCTCTAAGGACTGTCTTCCTACACTGTTTAGATATCCAAACCTGTTTTGGATTCCTCTCTGGAGCCTGTCACCTAAAAGATATAGTACTAACTTTTAGATGCAAAATTCAAACTTTATGTAAGCTCTGAGATTCTTGCCCCTTGAGTTTCCCCAGGCCAGATATGGTTTGGTTTCTCTCTTTTTTTTCTCTGACACCTGGTCATCTCTATCTACTCAAGATCCCAAACTGATAAATCTTCTGAATATAGACAGTCCCTTATGACTATCCATTTGAGAGCTGAATAAGACTCAGTAATTTTTGTGTTTGTTTTCTTAAAATCCCAATCACATTCTGGTTATATGACAGTTTACTTCATGTAAAATCTTGTTGACTTTTGCAGCTCAAACTCCAAGAAACTTAACCCATTTCTCTAGCTGCAAAAAGAGGAAAAAAGTCTCTGTTATGTAACACAGGTTTTTTTATCACCTGATAAAGTTTTGGGTTTCTCCCAAAGTAGCATTCAAGGGTCATGAATTGCACCTTATTTACTCATGCTTGTGCTATTGGATACTGAGATATTAACATGAGTTTTCAAACTGTACATAGCTCTCTATGGGAGACATCAGCAAATACATCCCAAAGCAGTATTTCTGTGATATAGTGCAGCTACATACAAAACACAAGCTTTTAATATGAGTGGAATTTCACCTTTTTAAAATGTCACTCTTCCCTGCAGAAAACTCATAAAATGATGCAGTTTTTGTTTAGTAGGACATATCAGAGGTTAATTTTTTGTACTGATGAGCACCTATGGTCTAAAAATCAGGACCTTTGTAACACTTCCTGTTGCGCACCTAAAATCGTTAGCAAGTCATAAAAAAATATCTTCTTTCCCAGCATGAAGTGAGTTGCAAAAATGAAACCGTTGCTGTCATAGCTACCATCACATGATGGTGGCTGTGTAAAATATTAAAAAAGAATTTGATCATAGTTTTGATTTTTAATTTGTCATAGGCCTCTTAACCTTCTGTAACACATTGTGCTTGAGGATTAAGGCCATTAGTCTAATAACTATAATTATTCATAATTATCCTAATAGGGGATATTAGTTAATGAAATTTCATTTCAATGTTCTTAATATATTCAATTAATGCAATATTTATGTCAGCTTGAAAAACAGAAGCATTTTGCAATGCTTCTAATTCTTAATGACTTACCAAGAAGTATTAGTTTAATAGAAGTTGCCAAAATATAATCATATGTGACCTCTCAATGTGCCATAAATTTACCTTACACCAGTCACAGTAACATAAGGAAATATGAAGACCTTTACACCTCTTCCCCTTAATTTTGCTGAAAAGAATTTTTAAACATCCCTGGTTGGCACTTTTGTAATGGTTTATCTTTCTTCCTAAATTCTTTCTTTTATTACTGCCCTACCAAGTAATTCAAATATTATTCAGTCACTAGTGTCCTTTCTTCACCTATGGTCCCTCCCTCCCTTTCTGGGAGATGGCCAATAAACCCAAACAAGTTGAAAATTTCCAATACCAGAAATAGAACACAGTGAGAAAAGGATCCCTATATCACTATTGCCTCTCAACAGCTCTGGGCTCAGGGAATTCATGTTTACATTTATGAAACAAGCACTTGAAGCAAACTAGCACACGTTGAATTCTAAGTGCTAATTGAATGTTTGTGTTGATTTTATCATAGAAAAACACAAAGTTTTAAAGAATACTTTTATTTACTAGTTTCAAAGACCTTATGGGGTCAGGTTTTCTGTTTAAATCTATTGTAGTCTTTCTTTTACTCCATGCAGAAAATCAGCATGAAGCTTTACTATTGCTGTCATAACTCGGGGCCTAAAGCATTGTAAAGAAATCTGCTTTGAATTTACAGAAATATCCTTACCTGTGAACAGAGGCAGCTCTAACCTTGGGGAAAGTAAGGGAGGCCCATTCCCACCAGAACTTTATAACCCTCAGTAAAATCTTTCCAAGTCTAATTCCCCATCTGTTCTAACCATGATGATGCCAAACCATACTAGCACCAAGCCTGGCACCACAGCATGTTAGAACTGGAAGTGTACCTCGCCTGTGTATCTGCCCTCAAGTGGGGATCGCCAGCAGCTAAAAGGCCTTAGAGTTCTATGTTTAAGCATATTCAATCAAAAGAAGACAAAAGTGTAAAAAATGTGACAGAATCTCCAGGAAAAAAATTATTTCAGAGGAAAAGAAAAGGAATTTTTCATTGTTCTGAGTACCAGATTGAAGGCCCTTGTAAGCTTTGCTTTCTCCCTGAAGACAAAGAAAAATTGATAGGAGTCTTTCATCCTTTCAGCCTCGCTGCCATAGAGCCACGGATGCTTAGTCTGCCCGTCCCTGCTGAAAGCAGTAAATGGTCCAGGAACTTGGACCACTCATGTAAAAACTGAAACTGATAGCAGTCTTCTAGGTGAGCAGCCAGGGACCCATCATTTTCACTCTTTCCACCAGAAAAAATGCTTCCTTAGAAAAAAAAAAAAAAAGATATTTCCTACGAGAAATTTATTTTAACACAAAATTATCAACTACCTCTAAGCTTATAACACTTGTGCATGAACTCTGTACCAAGTAAATTTCATCTACAAGTTAAATGTCATCATACCATCCAGCATGATATTCCTAAAACCACCCAAGTAGGTTAGAAGCCAAATTTTGTTTTCAGTAATGACTTAAGCATTTATGATCTAGATACTCTGGAAATTTTAAGTCCAGGGTTTTCAAATATTTGGTGCTAAATATAAAATGTAAAAATGAAAGGAAAAAAAAAAGGAAAAAAAAGCAAACACTAAATTGAGAGCTGAGGCTTTTAAACCTTCTACAAAGATGGTTATGTCAAAAAAAGTTCCATTTTAAGGGCCTGACTTTTCCATGGGAATGGACTGGTACGGATTGATACCTTCGATATCTTATCTTTTGCTTTGCTTGTGATTGTTTTATGTCCTAAGCAAATTGCTAGAGGAAGCTGGTGAGCCCTTAGTTGCCCCTTCTCCCCAGCCACAAATTCCCACCCATTCCTTTATGCCAGCCCTTGAACTGCAATGGTTGTGTCCTTTAGTCAAGCAGGGAGTTGATGTACTAGGAGTTGATCTTTGATTGCTTCTTTTTTGTTTGATTAGTTCTAAGCTGTGTCAGCTCATTAAGGACATGGGAATGATCCATGACAGGATGAGGAGTGTGTAACTGCCCTGGATGCCCCATTTTGTGCACTGGAAATAAGATGGGTAGGGGAAAGAAATGGAAAGCTACTGAAATTCAGACTAAAATTTCACAACTGGCTTGTTTTTCTCGTCTGTACCTCTGCAAAGTTGCCTATCTTAAAAACTGAAAGATTTGGACTGCCCAAAGAAGCAGAAGGTTTATCTTGATGTAAATCATGTTTATAAGTCTTTCTTCTCCATATCTGTTATATAATTTTGTTACCCAGTATGGCTGAAATTCACTGTGGGAGAAAAAATCAGGAGTAATAACTGTAAGCTACTTCAGCCCTGCAAAAACCTTATCTTTCCTAAGCAATGCATGTCTAAAATCAAAGGTGATGCATAAGGTGATATAAGCAGTTGAAAGGCAGCCCATGCTGCCAACATTAACATACTGAAGAGCCATAATTTTAGTTTTTTTATGCATTTCATAAGTGTTCCCCTGAAGAAGGTTAAGCATGATAGTGTTATACACCTCATTCTTACGAAAAAAATAAAAATTCCAATGGGTTTTCAGCTGAAAGGATTCTCCACTATACAGTTTGACTTTTTTTTTAATTACTGAACAAGTAAACATACTTATACAGAATTCACTAAGGCATGCTTGAGCTTTCTCCACCTACCACAAGCCTAGCAACATTATGCACTAAAGAACCATTCTAGCTACCATCCAGAGATTCAGGAAAAATGAAGTTTGTCTTGAATGCTTATTTCTTGGGGTTTCTTACTTATATCATGCCTGCTGTTGAAATTTACCCTATGGGGAAAGCAATGTCCAAGCTAATGTATGTGCAAAGTGTCCTAACTCCATTTTTGAGGATTTCGGAGGGACTTCAGGAGCATTTAGCTTTGGGCTGTCCCTCCATTGGGAAGAGCGCCTTACCCAAAGAGAAGCTTTACGGTAATTATCATCATCCTGGATTTTTACAAACAATACACACAATAATGAAGAATGCTTTAAAATATTGCCCTAATCATTATTAATTCCTTTGGTATTTATGGTAATAATGGTAATTATGATGAACTTGTTTTTCAATAATGTGAGTGCTTCTGGAACTCCACATTAATTTGTAACACCATATTGAAGTGTTATTCAAGAAGGATATTACACACTATATTTTTTAAAGGTTTGCAAACTCTTTAAAAACAAAGACCTCCTGAAGAAAAAAGCACTTTTTTCAACTGAGGAGATTGTTTGTGTTTGATTAAACCCATAGTTTCTGCTGAGATTTAACAGTGATGAAAACTGACAAGGTTGAAGGGAATAAGCTGAGGCTCATGTCACAAGGAATACATACAGAGAGAAGAAAAATCTTGTACTTTTCAAAGGCATTTGCTTAAATCATTTTTGCTTTCATTTTACCCCTAGTGACAACTGCCAGATTAATGCCACTGGAAATTAAAAATTATAAGTTTGTTCAGTATATAAAGAGTGCCGGCTTCTCCTAATGTTGACTGTATCTGATTGAAAGACTGATTTATAATGAGACTTGGGTGATTCAGTTTGCATATCTGTTCTGGTGTATCATCATCACTGTAGTATCTTTACTAATGATCGGGGTGTTACAGATGTATTAGTCCACTGTGTTCACAGTATGCCAATTTTTTGTAAATGAATAATTTAAACTGTAATCCTTCAAACTCCTAAATTTATCTACCTATGTGGTTTATTTTTCCACTTCAGCTGCCTGTTGCACTTAGGCCTGAGCATCTTCCACACAGGTGAAAGGCCAAATCTACACTAGATATGTGGTTTGCTCTGCGTTTTTCAAAGCTTCTTTTAAAATCTCAGCAGGTGTTGAGATCTGCTTTTTGCACCCCATCAGCACAGGACTATTGCTCCATATTGTTTCCCCTGGCAGCAAGGCTGATGTAAGTGGCTCCAGTATCCTGCCACTCATTCTCCCTTCAGAACTGCCTGGTGAATTTATATTATTTAAAGCACCTCCTTTATTTTTGCAGTGTTATTATCAGTGCAGCTGATGGGAAGTCACAGGGGTGGAAATCATCGGCAAGGGGAGAAAAAGCTGCTTAAGTCAACTTTGCTGCCCAGGGAAAATGGAATGATTGGTCTTAAGTTTATGTACCAGTGAAATTCACTGAGGGCTTAAATTAAATGGGATTTAAGTAGTGCATAGGCTGCTGTGCACAGGTGTTTGTGCCCTGGCAGGGAAAAACTGGTGAGAATTCATTTGGATTCAAAAATGCTGTCACTATTTTCACAACCTTTTCATTTTCACTTTTTGCAAACACTGGAGTTTGTGAACTTTATTATGCTAAAATACACATGAAAATCAATGAGCAAAATCAAATGAGCTTTGTTAAGCTCAAACTCTCTGTTATTCTAGACAGAGCACAGCTGGAAATCCTTTGAGCTTTGCTGGCTATTCCTCTGGAATAAAGAATGTGTAACCCCCCCCATTCTCACGGCTGTTGCTATGTGCCTCTGATTCCTGGATACTAGCTTCTCTCCTCTGAGCAACAGGCAAACAGACAGATCTCAACACAGCCTAAATGCTGCCAGCATCACACTGCTGCAAAAGGTACCTTTAAGCTCCCTTTTTTTCCCAACCCTTTCTTCATACGCTGCTTACTTAACCAGCTGCAGCTGTGGATACCTTCACGTTAATGGGATTGTGTGAGGAAAAGGAGACATGAGATGTAGGAAAAAAAAATATTGAGGTGGAAGATTTCCTATGAAAAGAAAGATTCTTTCATATCTTCCATGTGCTCAGTGGTACTAGAATGTTTCCTTACAAGGAAAGCTTTGCATTGACCAGTAAGTATATACTTCAAAAAAGACAAAAGCAAAAGGCAACAAAAAATCTTTAACCTGAGTTAGACAGCTGCCCAGAAACAACCATACAAAAACACCTTCACAAGGCAGAAAGTGAGCAAAAGATGGTAGGCATTTCTCAAAGGAAAGCTCTCCTGAATTGCCAATGTTTCCTACATGTTTATGTCTCCAGCTCTACAGCAAAACTTCCAGGAGGAAAGAAAACTTTCCACTAGATAGAAATAGTTTGTAACCTCCGATTTTGTTTATCATCACATCTATCATCATGGCAAAAGAGTGGTTTTTCAGGAGGTTCTTAAAGTATCCTTGTGTTGTATTGTGCAATAAACACCAAAATGCAAACAATTCTTGATTTACTCTAATGAATATTATGAACTTGAGTATTTTGTTCCTAGGTTTTACAGAAACTGACCACACTCCTGTTTGCTCATTTTTTGATACTGGGAAGAAATCAAAAGATTCCTAATCTTGATACCCTCATCATCTGAGGATATTTTCCAAAAAGCCAAGTGTATTTCCCTGAATAACTGCATTCAATTAAAATGGGTTGAGAATATATTTTTTAATAGCTTTACGATTTGTATATGTCGTATGAGGTTAGACAGATAGATAGATAGATAGATAAAATTATTTTCTTTCATACAAATACATGCAAAACCCATGGCAAACAAATGTCAAAGGAGAGAACAAAACTGACTGTAAAGGCAGAAAAATTGTGTATAAATAAAAGCTCAAAACGTCAATTAATAAAGGTAGCAGGTTTTTTAGAACTTTCAAATTTGTGATTTTTTCTACAAATATATGATCTTTTTCTAACTCTCAGTAATAGAAAAATATTTTTAGATTAAATTATAACCCAAAGAAACATTGAATATAGAGTGAGAAAAGAAGTTAGCAGCTAAAAAAAGAAGACATAAACCACTAATTGCTAGTATTTTGGTATATTGTGGTATTTCTCTGTCTTATAACATAGCCTTCCAAAGTGAATGTGATTATTACTGGTTGTTTCAAAAGAGGTTTTCTATGTCCCATAATGCCAGTGAGATTTTTGATTGCTGTATTCCTTTCCCACCTTGCCACCACTGCTTTAGGTTAGTGTTACCTCTGTATTAACTTTCTTTCCCATCAGGTTTTTTTTCTTACTGTAGTTTGATAAGCTTTACATTTCAGCATCTTTTGCATTTGTATTGTAATTTTTTTGTTTGTAAACAAAATGGATTTTACAGTACCTTGCATTTTAATTTAAAATGTTATGAGAGCCTATCAAACTTTAAAAATTTGCTTTGAAAGTATGTTGAAATTAGCATTTGTATTTATCACTTCACTGTGCTGGTAATAATCAGTGGAACGAAATGGTAAACCACAGAAATTCATCTTTTATGGCTGAATAATTCCATCAAGAGTGAACAAAAATAGGCCGTTCTCTTCTTTAATAGGCTTTGAGATGCATCTGTCTTACAATAGACATCAAACCTCACCAGTCATATAAAAAATATTTATATTGTCATGATTTAGTTATTTGAAATATGACTTTTAAAGACCAAAAAGTTACTTATTGTTTTTGCTGCAGTAAATTTACAACCTTTTTCTTAATGAACTGCATAGGAATACAATTTAAATACTGGAAATGCAAAGAGAAATTTTTAATCATGAGTTTCATTAAATTGGATAAATGTTATCACGATAAGATTAGAAAGGAAGTAGGAGAGATAATCCCATAAAAAATAATGAAGTAGTACAAATAGATTAAAATTATTTACGTTTTTCCTAAACCAGAGCACAAAGGAAGGAGTGTTTAGGGACGTATTGCACCTTATGATAACGGATGTGTTACCACAATGCATGGACTTTCTAAAGCAGCGCATTATTTGTCACTTAGAGTGTGTTTCTTTTCTCGAGGTGAAGCATTTTCAGCCCAGAACTGCAATCTTTCAAAGGTTTGTGTAAACTCAGCATTATGCGCTAGCATCTTTAGAACAATCATACAGCTAAAAAAATATCAATTACTGCTCTAGACCCCATGTTTGAAATGAGTGCCTTGATGTAGAGCCTTCAGTGAAGTCAGAGATCAGAAGTGCATCTTGTCTTATACTTTTTCATTTGAAAAATTAGAACATGAAAAGAAAACGGAGAATGGCAGGGACGGAGGGCAGAAACAAGACTGTTACTTCTATGGAAAATACATGAGAGAGTGAACCTTGCATGAAGAGGTATTGAATAGCCTCACTCAGCTCCTCATTCAGTCTGTGTGACCACACCAGACTGAGTTAGAGATGGGATGAAATTTTTCAAGATGATCTGCGCAATGTACTTGTTAATTCAAGACCAGTATGAGTGATTTTTCATATTTAGTTTTAAACTCTGTAGCTGACTTGTGATCCTAGCAGCGTATGCTGGTCTGAAGAGTTATATAGGAACATGGCAAAAGATTTGACGTTGAAATTCATAGACGCCAAGCCCCAAACGTGGGCTTTGAGGAGGCAATTTTTAGCTAAGGAGGGGGAAAAAGGACTGCTTTCTTAGAAAGACAATAACCTTAGCCTAGTCATTACCCACTCACAGCTGCAGGAGCTCTGCCAACTGTTGAAGAACTGGCAGTGAATTTCCCCCCTCCCCTGCCAATTCAGGCCAAGTGGGGATCTGCTGAGGATTTGGCCATGTCACGGGTGCAACAGATAACAGGTTGGTGCCAGCACAGGACTGTGCTGCAGGAAATCTGCTTCCGTTTTTTCTCCCTTTTCTCTTCCTCATTTCCTCTCTCCCCGTGCAGTTTATAGCACGTGCCAGCAGAGCTTGTTTAGTGAGCCTTTAAATTCAGTTTGGTCTGATCATTTCTTTGCAAACCTATTCTAGGCACTTGGCAGATTACAGTCATGAAGTGTTGACTGTGGAATGGTTTAATCTCTAACCGTAGCCCCTCCAGAAATGTTGTTTTTGGAAATGATTTTTAGTACAACAGATGACTAGGGTAGATAAGAGACCTTTTATGCAAAGGTCTCCTTTATTACACACATCTTAAATATTTGTTCTCAAATATTACATCTGATGCCAAGTCCTTTGTGACACTTCGTTGCTGGTGCTCAAGAGAAATACTGCTTTAGCTGAAATCAAATGGAAGGGGACGTGATATCTGTTGTTTACTTGAAAGATGAAAAAAAACCATTTGTCTCCAAAACAAACTGATCCATTTCCAGCTTCAGCAGGACGTTTTCAGATTTTTTGATTTTTTGTCTCGGAAAGGCAAGGAAACACAGTATATAAAAGCCAATAGTAACTTCCTTGGAGACTTCACTATCTTTCAGGTACAAAAGACTGAATTCTTTTTAAATGGAATGGTTTTCAACACTTTGGAAGGACCAGTCAACAATACAGAGTGGAGACTATACCTGCAGGAAGCCATTTTAAAGTAAATGTGCAGAAAAATTATCAAAGCTGGAGTCTGAAAGTAGGCAATGAATGTTATGTAGGAGAACATATCATAAAGTTTTTAAATATAAGTGGCCAGCCAAGAGCTCAGCTACAGTATGGGGCCCATTTCTAGTACTGAACTCATGACTCCAAAAGATATATTCTTTTATACATATTGAATATGTTAAAACATAACATATGGAGGGGGGATAGTCTTTTTTTTTGAACACTTGAATAACTACATATGCCATATGAGATGCCAAGAGACCTATACCTGACATATGAGCTTGTTTAATACCACTGAGATGTATGCACAATCAGCTAAATGATTTTTTTTAAAATTGCTAGTACTTCTTGATACCTTGCCTGAGCTCCTTAAAAAAGATTAATTGCTTTATAGGGAAATATCCATTTCCTTCTTCCCAGAAAATTAGACCCTTATTGAAAAACCTAATTTAGAAGAAGCCAATTATTTCTCAAACTAAAATGTTTATATTATAAATCTATTTTACCTTATGTACTTTATAAATCTAGTGATACTTAGGTATAAGAATATTTTTTAAGACAAAAAGATATATTTACCATAATAAAAAAGCTGTTTGAGATCACAGCTACTGCCTTAGTACAGAAGCAAACCAAAGAGAACAACTTATATGAGAAGTCATATCTTCTACCAGTGTCTACCATCTTCCTAACTAATACAATACTTTCATACTGAAAAGTTTTTGAGCTTTTTTTTTTAAAGTTACTTTTTCTTTATTTTAGGATCTTTTTGCTGTAGCTTACTGTGCTTTGCTGTTACTGTCAAGGGAACTGCTTATCTAATAGGAGAAAATTGTACACCTTGTGAGCTTTTCCATGCATCAACATTCTACTGGCTCAGAAATTAAACATGATCACAGGATTTCTGTCTCTGAAACTCCTTTGCTTTTTGTGACCAATGTAAATATGAATAGTAAATAAATTCATGGGAAATTTATTTGTTAGAGAAATCACTGTAATGTGGTTTTGATTCATAATAAGAAATGTTAATATTTCCAATAAAAAATAAGTGGAAAACATTTGTTGTATTTAATTAAGCATTTTGGAATGTGTTGCAACTGCTGATACTGGTTTAAATTGACTTTCAGCTAATGACGTTAGAAAACTACTTAATTCTGATTACAAAATTAGAGACTTTACAGTCTAATGAATTTTTAATAAAGCTTCTGTGTATCATTGTATGGGCTTGCTCCTTAATGCATGAGATGGAGATAACATT
The DNA here is from genome assembly GCF_965183815.1 of Platalea leucorodia. NCBI lineage: Eukaryota > Metazoa > Chordata > Aves > Pelecaniformes > Threskiornithidae > Platalea > Platalea leucorodia. Next base: position 47,891,335 of record NC_138828.1, on the reverse strand, counting down.
CCTCATATTCCATTTGATTCCCTATTTCAGGGAAATGATAATAAGTCAGCTGAATATTTGCATTTCCACCTTACTCTCCTAAGAATAAGCTCTCTTTAACACATAGGACAAAATTCTTTCCTTAGTTACACCTCTACATTTGAAAAATTGATGCATGACAACCTGATTTGTTCTTCAGAAAAACATGTTCATTTCCTAAGTCACACATACAAAATGCCACAGAGTGCTAAATATGTAGAGTAGACTCAGATATCTCAACATTACTTGCCTTAAAAACAGACAGGTATTTTTAGTTGACTCAATTCTTTGCATTATCAATGAAAAGAGGTAAAATATTGCAAAGAGCAATTCATCTGTTGAATATCTATTACCTGTACATGTGTTAGATACCACTTCTAACTCACTGGTTATGTTTTAAACTGCACTAAAAAAAAAGCAGGGTATCTATTTCCAGATATTGGAAGTAACAGGGATGAGGTAATGTGATCTACGGAAAAAGAAAATAAGTAAAGCTTCATATCTTCTCCCTGCTCAAGCACCCATGGGGAAACTAGGCACAATATGATGTTTTGTTTAGGATTTTTTAGAAGAGTAAAGGGAAGGGTTATTTGGTATTTGACTTCATTATTTCTCTCACGCCCGTTTCAGAAGGTAAAACACTGGGCCTGCTGTTGCTGAGAATGCTGACAGTCACAAGTGTTGAAGTACAAAGCTGTACCTCTACAACATTGTGTGGGAGATATATATTTATTACCTGATCCTGTTGTTGTTTGTGTTATAGCCACAAGAAAGCCATAACATCTGCTTAATATTTACTTAAAGAGGGCAAAGTCATAAGAAGGGACATCTTTGCCCTTGCTTGATGATTTCTGGGCCCTTGCATGACTATTCCAAAACCATTTTAGATAGAAATGTACTCAATGCGCAGTAAAGAAAATTAGTTAAAGGGAGCATCAATACAGCTGGTGTTTCTTCCCTCCTTTTCCTAGCTTGCCCTACTGAATTTCTGTCTTGTCTGTGTTTCAAGATGCTGACTGAATGGTTGTGAACTCTGTTGTTTGATAACCCAGAGAATTCTGTTTGATGTTATGGAGTTATTTTTACGAAACTTTTTTTTCATGTTAACGTCAATCTAATAAAAATGTCTTAAGTGTTACATTAGAATAATGTAAAATTACTTAAGTCAGATATTAGAAAAAGGGCATTAGAGAAAGGTCAGAAAGGCACAGAGGAACATTTGGGAAGAAAACAAGAAAAATAGAGAGACTTTCCTAGCAATGGAGATGAGGACCATCCACGATCAGAAAAAGTAAATTAAGAGTTATTCAAAATATATACAGTAGAAAATGCAGGAGAGGATTCTTGCACAACTGAAAATAACCCAGGACTCATCCCTGGAACCAGAATTAACAGAAAGCTGCAACAAGACTGTGTTGCAGTTGCAAAAATTCTCATACTACCATGTAAAGTTTGAAGATTTAAAAATTGTTGTTTATGTTTATGCTTATAATGTTCACTGTTCCTCTCAATTACCCCTTAAAACCTAGTGTTAGGCCTGGATCTGGAAATCTGCTGAAATGTGTACCAAGATCACTTAATGGTCTGCATTAATTCTGGCTGCTAGGGGTTACATCTCCAATGCAGAGGTAACAGACAGTGTCCATGCCTAGGAAGTGTGTCGGAGAAGACAAGAAGTGAATCCTTTCCAAAGCCTGCTGCACACAGTGTTGCAAGCAGGGCTCTCAGCCACGAAGTATCCGTGTGGACTGGTTTTACCATCCACCAGGTAAAGAAGCTCTATGCCCACAGCCCCCTCAAATGAAGTTAACCGATGAGTCTTTGTGTCAAGCTCATACAAAAGGAATGGAGAACTTAATGCAAAAGTGAACAGGAAAAAAAAACTCTCTCTCTCCTGTCTTTTATGTTGAGTAACACTACTATTCAATCTTTCTGGAGACACCAGCACCCAAAGTTTAGATGAGAATTTTGAGGAATTTTTTCTCTTATGTCTTCCCCATCCCTCAAAAGAGAAGGACAGAAAGGACAAGATGTAGATCTTAACTGAAAAATTGTCCCCTCCAGCCTTTTTGAATGGAACTGTATTTAGGTCTATCAGCAGGAATCAGGTCCTTGGTGTAATGGGCTGATTGTTTCTTCAAGTCCTAAAAGAAACAGTATGCCCTCTTACCATACAAACTGGAGTTCAGCCAGATATGTAACCAGTGATTAATGTTGCTCAACTTGAACCTGAAACTGGTCAGCCTGCTGCACTTTATAGCAAAACTTGTAGGCAAAGAGGATATATTTTATTACAGGGCTGATGCATTTGGTGAAAAATCAGAAGATTTCAGTGCATACTAGTCCTTCAGATTTGGAATAGAAATATCAAACTTCTAAATAGCAGCAAATCTTATAAATACAATTGGAGAACAAAAGCTCTGAATTAAAATTGATCATGGTAATCAGAGCTAATCAGAAAACAAAGTACTGGTGGACTGGTAGGACGAAGAGATAAAACAGTTAGCTCTTGTGCAACCTGGAGAGATTTTATCTCGATTGGGAAAAATTATAGCATGTTATAAAACTGATATTTCCACTGAAGTCTATGATTTTTAATGTACAGCGAGTGACGAATTTTAGTTCCCAGGCTTGTCTTTTGAACTTACTTTGTAGATGTCCCTTGAGACATCCTGGACTGAGAGGTCAAAGATTGTTGTGAAAAATATTCTTCCAGCTGTGACTGGGTGTCTCTATTGTTTATTGATTATGTGGTTTTATTGTGGTACATTGTGTTTGATAGAGTTCATCCATTTAGTTTCTAGAAAAGCTTTTAATAAACTGGACAAAACAGATTGCATTTTGGAATGTGTACGTGTAAGATCATGGATTTTCGTCCTCTAGCTTCATCAAGGTAGTTGGTGGTCCTCAACAAGATTTTTTCTGCTGATGATCTTAACAAGAATTGGAGTTATGAAAAGGCTGGGAAAGTACAGGTTGTAATTCATCAAATGTTTTTCCATGTAGGTTTCAGTACACAGGGGTCCTCATAATCTTGAATTTAAGAGTAGAAATTTAGGCTGCAAAAGCACTCAAGCTACTGCATCACTATAATTTGTTTTGAGGTGTAGTTGCTACAAAGACTGCTATTAGATTGTGACAGTGCACAGTCACACAAAAAATCAGTTCAAAGATTAAGAGAGATACTTTATTTACTGTTAAAAGCATCAGAAATTTCAAGAAAACAAAATTTTGCTCTCTGAGATGTGATGATCCAAAGACATCAGATTTGACTTTGGTGTTTAAGAGCATGGTTGCATGAGCTTTCTTGATTTCTGTCATATAATGTCATATCTCTGGAATTTAATTTTCTTACTTGCATTCAGAAACTGCATGTGAATTGCAATAAGTCATATTTATTTTAAAATTAAGGCTCAGTTTACTTCTTGGAGAGTCACCCATTTTCCCATTGAATGTATTTCCAGATTTAAAAAGTTACGTGCTGTTTACGGTGACTGTGTGCACCAAATGCAATATTTTAGTGGGTGCTGCTACGGTGCAAGGAATTTTTTTAAGCAGAATTTATACTTTCAAATTCAGGCTAATGGCTAGTTGTGCACTCAGCATATGGTTTTCACAAAGTGCTGACAAAACTCTCCTCCCACTAAAGGAAATAGAAGTGTTTCTGCAGACTTCAGCAGAAGCACGCTAAAGCTAGGCAGAGGACTACAGCAGTAGCTAACTAAGGTGCTATACTTCTTAACAGATGAGACACAGCTACATGACAATGCAAAACCATTCTCACTTGCAGAATTACTGTATAAATTAGGCTTGTGCTTAGGGCTTACAAAAATACTGCTCTCAGGGGGTGATCTAGCACAGGTGAAGTCAAGGTGTTGATATCAGCAGGACTGAATCCTCACTGCATGAAAAGCCATGAACGCAGTCCATTTTTTTTACCCACCTGACAGCTGCTCCATGTCTTAGAACAATGATGTCATTTTCTTGCTCAAGTAGCTCTAACTAAAAATTAGAATACCAGTGAAAACAAGCGCTATTACTGTTTCCAGTGTGTATGTAAAGCTGTTAAATTTGTCAGAGAAGGGATGAGCTAGTAAAACTGCGTTAGGCATCGAGATCTGTACCAGCATTCTACAATAAACACTGAGAATGGCTGTGGTTCTATAGAAATATGGACTTACAAGAGAGGCACTGCTTTAGTCAATAAACTCTATTTGCTGTTCTGTCCCCTATAAAAAACAAAATAATTTAGTGAGTCTACACCCAGAGCTCTTATCCTTTTCTCTGGCTCATCTAGAAATCTCTGTAGCTGCTGAGGCAGTACTAAACAGACCAAAAGATGCTCGTCTGTAAGAACTGCCTGGACAGGGAGGTACTGAGAAGTCTCTGGTCCATGCTCTCTTCAGCCAGTTGCACTCCTTGTCCTTTTTCCCAAAGAAATTAGGTCTGCTGCTGCTGCTTCTCCTTTTTCTCCTCCTTCTTTCCCTCTTCCTTCTTCCTGTGCTGTGGAGTCAAACCCACCTTCTGTTGGTAACTACTGTTCCTGCCTCCCTTCAGTTTAAAAGAGTTGCTTTTTTTACTACAAATGAGCAGAAAAAGTCCTCTGTATTTCTCAGGGTCTGTATTCTGTTTATAATATGATCTCATATTAATAATACATGTAGGGTTTTTTATCAACTCATCTACTGGAAAAAGAAAGCAGCAGCTCCAAACAGTTCCCCAGCTGAAACTGGGAATTAAACTACAGCAATAAACTGCATGAAAATAATTCTCACAGGTCAAAGGGGGTATTCACAAGGTAGAGGCTAATCAGGCCTCAGTATCATAACAGAGACACTAATTGCCTGATTTTCAGTGTCACTGGGCACCTGCACCTCCTACTGAAGTGTACGTTACTGGCAGAAGAACAACATAATAAGAATGTATGGGGTAGTTTTCCTTTAGGATGTGGAAGGCTAAGAAAAAATGTACAGCAGCAGACTATGCTAGCAGAAATAGTTTATTCCAATGTACTCTGAGTTTGCCATTTTGTTTTAATTCCTGTTTGTAAAAGTGGTTAAAATTCATAATGTTTAATGACCAAGACTTTGTTGGTACAGTGGGCTCAGTAAAACAATGCTGAAATTAAAGCTAAAACCAATGCAGTGTAAGCTGTAAGTCATATATGAGAAAATGCCAACCAACCCAGCTCAGATTTTGAGAATGCCCTGTGATAAGCTGCATAAAAATTTCCATGGAAACACAGACAGTTGGCCTTTTAACAAGTAATCCGTATGTTGAAATATTAGCATATCATTTTTTTAAAATGGACAAATGAATGAAAATTATGTTCAGTTTGTGTACAATAAAATAGAATTGGCCTTGATTCCACAAACAAATCATGTGCTGCAAACAATTAATCTGGATTTCCTTCTGTACTATAAAACTCTAATCATTTTCCCAGACATTTCAATGAAGCAATAGTTCAGAAATTTTTCATTTTCATGTCCTTTTGCAGTGATAGATATTGAAATAGAAATATTTAACATTGGTTTATTTTAATTAAAAACTAACTTATACAATATTTTTATTACTTATGTAGCATAGTCTGGCTTAGTTTGTTGGATACCTTTAAATATAAATATGTTTCAAAGCAAATGAAAAGCAATATTCAGTCCAATTACAGTATTTAAACAGTTTTACTGTTGGAATTACAATAATAAAACTAAGAAGTTGCTAAACTGCAATTCTGAGTTACACTGTATTCATTGACAGAGACCTGAATGATGCCAAAGAAGAATATATAAGGAACAAGAATATATAAGGAAAAAAAATAAATCTAATTTCCAAACATAAAGAACATCAGCTACTTTTTAGACCCTCCTACCTGCCTCCTGGTTTGTGACAATGTATTTGTGCTCTATCTGGATGTGCTAAAATTTGCTGCATTTATATAAACAATTTTATTTTGCTGATGCTAACTCTAGGGAAGGGCAAAACACATTAAACTGGTATTTATTATTATTAAGCAGCTTTTGGAATTCTGGAAAAGAAGGGAAGGGAAGGGAAGGGAAGGGAAGGGAAGGGAAGGGAAGGGAAGGGAAGGGAAGGGAAGGGAAGGGAAGGGAAGGGAAGGGAAGGGAAGGGAAGGGAAGGGAAGGGAAGGGAAGGGAAGGGAAGAAGGGAAGGGAAGGGAAGAAGGGAAGGGAAGGGAAGGGAAGGGAAGGGAAGGGAAGGGAAGGGAAGGGAAGGGAAGGGAAGGGAAGGGAAGGGAAGGGAAGGGAAGGGAAGGGAAGGGAAGGGAAGGGAAGGGAAGGGAAGGGAAGGGAAGGGAAGGGAAGGGAAGAAGGGAAGGGAAGGGAAGGGAAGGGGGAAGGGGGAGGGGGGAAGGGGGAAGGGGAAAAAGTAATAGTAATTTTACACTCCAGTTCAATCTAACCATTGGTCACACTCCTCTGTAGAATCATTTTATAGTTTCATTCAAGATTATATCTGAACAGATATGTTTGCAGAATATTTGCTTTTGGTACTCCTCAATTTAAAAATCATAGAGAATTAAGAGGCCTTATATTCCATCAAATCCACATGCCTCATAACACTGAAATCTTACAAATGGGGGAAGAAACTAAAGATAATAACAAGGGAGAGCTACGCCTAATTCATTCATTCTATGAGTGAGCTTATAATAGTCTTCCAAAAGACTGTAAAATCACATATATCACCTTTGCAAAAAAATGCTGCCCCTTCTTCCCACACAGATAGCTGGGAATGGTTCAGTAGTGAATGTAGCCTGACTTTGTCCCTTCTGTGCTGCAGAATTTACTGGAAATTCTCTACACTCTTCCTGCAGCTTCTTCCATCCAAGAGCATAAGAGGGCTGCAGAGAAACTATCCATTCCTACACACTAGATCACAAAATTGCTCTCAGTCTGTTTATTTATTGTTGAAATTTAGATAATTTTGTGAGCAGAGGCTATGAAAAGAAAGAATGTGAATAAAAAACAGATGTCTGCTGAAAGGCAAATGTATCAAACAACTTTCTGTGAAGATAACCTGAAGGTAACATTCTTCTGAATAAAGTACTTATGAGTAAAAATATACATTGCTTACTGTATTCCATATACAGAGGATAGAAATGCAAAAGAACTGAGTTTTTTTTATAGTGCAAACTCCACTACTGTTACTTCTAATTCAAAAATTTGTGTATTCCAACTTACCACTTTGTGGCTAAAAATTCTTTGGAATGATGCCAAATAGCATTCATTTTCAACAAGATGTCAGAATATATTAGGAAGTCAAAAGAAAATATCTTCCTTTACTATTAGCGTAGTAAGTAATGCACAAGAAGAGCTAAAGGTTATGAAGTTACCATTCTTGGTTTGGGTGTTGGTTTTTTTTTAAAATATCTGAAAATGCAGCCTGCAAGCAAGAAAAGTCATTTGGGGGACAAACAACATTATCTGTTTCACCCGAGTTACAGCCCTGAGATGGACATATGTAACACATTCTTAGGCAAGTAAGCCCAGTAACTCATAGGTTTGTTTAAACATGTAAATACTCACATGAATGATAAGGTGTAGGACAGGACCTTTCTTTTCTTCTTTAGAACCACAGAGTCTAGTGTATTCCAAATATATTTTCATTATGGAACAAAACCAGATTTTCAGAACTTTGCTACCCAGTTTAAAGATGTTTTTCAAGCTGAAATACAGAACATAAGCTTTCTGTCTTTTTAGGAGAGAGCATTGCTTTGAATGGGTTTCTTTTTATGGTAAAACAGAATAAATAGTGATTTCTCTATCTAGATTCAGAACCTTCTGCTATTATTTTCCTTCAAGGTTTATTTTTAACTTAATTTTATCACACATGATTAATATACAACAAGGGCTAATTGCTTAGTCTCTTTTGAATAGAACATATTAGGAAAGAAGTTGGCTGAAGCCACACAGAACTGGCTTTATGAGTTAATTGTAGGAGAGACCACTCTAAGAGTTCCAGAGGAATTGTTTACCTTTTTTCTGCCAGAAGTGCTGTTATTGTTCTGCAGATCCCACTCTACAAGGGAATGAGAAAATGAAGCTGAGAGCATCTCAGCTTTGATCACTTTTTCTCTTCCCCACCTACATCTTTGGACTTTGGAGGCAAGGCAATCAACTGATTAAAAAGAGGGGCAGCCTGTAGGAACAGCCTTCCCCTCACCTCACCAGTGCCAGTTTTCAACATATCTCAGGCAGAAGATGGGCAGGACTTGCACTCTACAAACCAGTGCAGTTTTTGACCTTTCTTCTTATCTTACAGTCTATGCCCTTCTAATCCTGAAGGTGGATGCCATAACTCCACCACTGTTTTCATTCCCAGCAGGACAAAAAACATTAGCCTACCGATTCTCTTAATTAGTATATAGCTTTCAGCAAAGCTCTGAATAGTAGCATTTCATGCATTTTTGGATGAAATATGAACAATTACTGGAAATTAACATCATGTAACACCTCCATGACCAAAGTGTTGCGTGTACAAAAAAGGTGTTTTGAAGAAGCTCACAGTACCATACAATATGTTCACTGTAACAGAAGCAGAAATAGCTACTTGACCTCCCATTATGGGCTTTAAGTTATCAATAGAATTGGTTTGGCCAGCTTGCCTTACTGAACAAGTAACCTGAAAAATGTTTCAGGTCTAAGGTGTAATCTTTCTGGTAACTGGGACATTCAGTGTGATACTGACACAAAGTACATTGCACTTAGCCATACTGGCCAAGTGGATAGTTTGTTGGACTGTGTCTTGGCTTACTGGACAGTAAATCAGGAGCAAATGGCTTTTGCAAGGAAATATCTATTAAAAGGCCAGGAATGGTCTAATACAAACGAATCATACTGTTGAAATTGAATTGATACCTGTTTATTAGGTCAGGCAATGACTGATCAGTACAGTATTGTAGAAGATTAATTTCCATTTAATATTTTCATCTCAGTAAAAACTTCAAAGCAACATAATTTTTCCTCAAGAAAATAAAAATGTAATATCTTATGGTTCTCTTTAATCTAAATTAGGATTTTTTCTCCAGTGGTTGAACGAAAATTTTGCAGATGATGGCTGCATTAGAACTGCAGTAGTTTTGGGAATCCGGGTCAGGAGCTTTGTAACTTTGTGCACCCTTATCGTCAAGCAGGCCCCAAGAACAGAGCTTTTCTCTGTCTAACTTTCTTGGGGAGTTCAACCCCAACATACTTTTAGCCCTTACCCCTCACAGGATCCAGCCTCTCTAAAATATGATATTCAGTGGCCACTAGCTGTATTTTTTTTTGTCCCAGAAAGAAAGGAGAAGCAGCTTTCATAGAATCATAGAATCGTTTAGGTTGGAAAAGACCTTTAAGATCATCAAGTCCAACCATTAACCTAGCACTGCTAAGTCTACCACTAAACCATGCCCCAAAGCACCACGTGTACATGTCTTTTAAATACCTCCAGGGATAAGGACTCAACCACTTCTCTGGGCAGCCTGTTCTAGGGCTTGACTACCTTTTCAGTGAAGAAATTTTTCCTAATATCCAACCCAAACCTCCGCTGGTGCAACTTGAGGCCATTTTCTTTAGTCCTATCGCTTGTTACTTGGGAGAAGAGACCCCCACCTTGCTACAGTCTCATTTCAGATAGTTGTAGAGAGCGATAAGGTTTCCCCTTTCCTCTTTTCCAGACTAAACAATCCCAGTTTCCTTAGCTGCTCCTCATAAGACTCCTTTCCATTATGTATTTCTGCTTATTTCATAGAAAAGTTATCTGAGCAGTACAACATCCAGTTTCCATTCTATCTGCCTTTAGCCAGGCAGAGTTCAAAACAAATCTTCTGCATTTGAGATTTCCCCAAAATACCTGGCTCTCTGCAGCTCAGGCTAGGAGGAAAATGGAAAATTGGAACATTACTTTCTCAGTGTTTCTTGTGAAGATAGTTCCACTGTACAGAAGAGAGACTTTGGGTACAGACAGCATATACAAGCAGGACCATAGCTTTTAACTGAATGATACCTGATCAGGTTCCGATACCTGCTCCTGGGAACTTCCTGTCATTATTGTAAAATCCCCATTAGATATTATGTTATGCTACATCATCACAGTATGTAACAGGTATTAATTGATTAATTTTTCTAAAAATTCTGTGTAGAGATGCCATTGCTATCTTGTTTTCACAGAAAGGTAACTGAGGCTAATTAAAAAAAAAACAAAATCAAAACCCAATAATAAACCACACAAAACAATCAAAAAGCCCTTTCACTAATTTGGAGTACCTGGTTTATGATATAAGTAGTCAGATTCTTCAGTATCGTTAAGGTCTCCTGTATCAAAGTGTCACGTTTGGCACTTAAATAATGAAGAATACACAAATGCTGAGAAAGAATATGTTATTATCGTGTCATTGTACCCAGCATCATAAAAGCAAGCTATTCAGTTAAAGTTTCAATTTAATTTTTGAAAATACAGTTTAAGGAAAAAGTTAAAGCATGTTGCATGTGAATTCCCAGCAAAATTATTGGGAACTTTGCCCTCAATATCAACAAAGACAAAATGTCATTGATTTTTCCCAGGATGACATCTATAGATCTGTATATAAAGCATTATGAGATGTAGACCTTTTTTGAATGCAGAGTAAACTGGCTGTGAGATTGCCACTATTTTCCTGTGACAAAGATCTCACTGAAATTTGGAAAAATTCCTTTAGATTTAATCAGTTATAAATGTGGCATACCATCCCACTTCATCCACATTGCAGAAAGAGTTAAGATTGTATTGTGAGTGATAGCTTCAGTCTTTAAAGTAAGTTTAAATGTCAAAGACAATTAATATATTTTTTTAACTGAAGTTGATACAAATTATTAAATTTTCCAGCACAGAATACATTGCAAATAACTCTAGTCTCTAGGAAAATATTTCTTATAAATCAGAAACAGACAGTTTCCTGAAAAAATTTCCTTTAATTTTTGTAAGACTATATGTGCAGTACCCTCAACCTAACCTCTTCTTTTCAGCTTGGCTTTGTCAGAAAGAATTATTGACATTCTTGGAGACTGGCAATATTCACAGAATATACAGTAGTGTTTACTTTAAAAAATGAAACTGTTCAATCAAAGAAGGTAGACAGCTAGGACTTTCATCTAAGCCAAAGTCATCTCAATGGGAACTTTCCTGCCGTGCAATGCTCCGTATTCTAAATTGTTACCATGCTGTGCCTGTCTTCTTATTTTTAGGTAACAGATGCAGCTCATTGCTTGGAATACAATTTACGGATTTTTATAATAGAGGTATGAATTATTAATCTGCCTTTCATTTGTAACTTTTTGTGTATTGTAGCTTAGTAAATAATGATCAGGAAGAAATCAACAAGCACGCTATGGTATGTTTCCTAAAATCAAACAGGTATGAGAACAGAGTTAACAGACATAGTGACTAGACGGAGTGTGGGCTTAGTGACCACAGTAAAAATATGTATTTGCTGCCTCTTACGAGCAAATCATTTTGCTGAAAAAAAATATATTCAGTCTGAAAACCTTCAATATCTTTAGAAGAGTCAGCATCATTCAAGTGGTGTATAACAAAATTCTTCTGTAGTGTTTCATGTAACAAAACTGAAACCATGCCCTTATAACCATTTGAACAGATTTGATTGTGAAAGATTTTAAATTCTATATAGTGTATATATATATATATATATATATATATGGCCATTCAAAGATAAAAACATGCAAATTTTGAAGAACTTCAAACTAATTTTGCATTGTTTTCAGTCAACATAATTTTTTGGAATATCACATGCTATCATTATTGTTTATAAAATAACAATAAAAAATTATCAACTTAAGACATTTTCCGAGTTCCAGTTGAAAAAAACACAACACTCCACATTAACCTCAACACGCTTTGACTCAAGCCTTGACAAAGTAAAGGGAGATTCCAGAAATTTCTAGTATTTTTATAACAAACTTGTATAAATTGGAATTGTGTTAATTTATCAGTATTACCTAAATATTTTTAGGTAGGACTCTTGGAAACACTGAAAGACTGATGTTCCTTAGCATTACACATGCATACATACACGCATGCACATGTGTGCACATGTGCAAATACTGAAGTTTGTTGATGCAGGAACACCATAAGAGGAAAAACTCCTTCATAATGTGAAGTCATTAATAATATGTCATTAACGATATTCTGCACATGAAAAAAAGAAAGCAAGACCTAAACAAAACTAAAAAACAAACAAACAAACAAAAAACACCTTGGGATGTATGACAAATAAAATATAGCTGGATTCGTTTAATGCCACAGGTTGATTACAAATACAAGGAGATGAAAGAAACATAGACTTCTCAGAGATTTTCTCTAAGCATTTTAGGCTTTACTATAAAATAAACATAGTTGGCTATATTTTTTATCTAACATAATTTTAGCTATTGTAGCTTAAGGCTAATGTTTACTTTCCATTCCATACCACTTCAGACTCCAGAATTCACCATAGTGTTATTTTGTCATTTGAAATATATTTTCTATTTTCCTTTAATCTGTTCCATTGTCTAATGGGTAAGATCAAAATAACAAACAAATAAAAATTTTAATTGACCTCACTGTGAATGGAAGCAAAGTACTTGTCCTGCTAGTTTAACCATTGAGCAGATAATGAGTATTTTTTACATTCTATAGAATTCTATAACATCCTTTAATAATCTGTTAGCACATAGTAACATTATTATTTTGTGGTATTTTTATAGACTGTGATATTAACATAGGCTGATATGTAATGCATCTTTTGTGCAATTAAATGAGCACACCTCAGCTCTAAAGCATGGTGCTCTAACATTAGTAGACAACTTTTTTATAGAGGTCATTGTCAAAATTTTAAAACATTGACCACTGGGCTCAATTGTTTGCTGGTTTCTGATTGAGACTAGCTGTTGACCAATGAATTCATTTTCATTTCTGCTGTGTCCCTAACACTATATGGGAACCAAAATTGTTATGAAATTAGCAAAATGAAAACTGGTGCATTCAACTGAGTCTTACTGAAGCCAGGTTTTCAATAGGCATGGAAAAAATTTCTAAACACAAGATTTCCATACCGACAGGACAAGAATAATCCTGGTTACCAGATATCATGACAGAACTATATTTAACTATATATTTATAAATTAAGGCTTATAAGATGCTGCATATAAAATACTAAACAGAAGTGGCACTACAGTCCTTAAAACCTCTTCTGCCTTTTTGCTAGTCATACATTATTGGTAATGTCACAAAAAAGATAAGAATTTTTTAATGACCCCGAAAATATTTGGTATTTAGAGAACTTAAGCTCATATGTATCCCAATAGCAAATGAATACCTGTTCTTAGAATTCTGTCTTCAGGCAAGGACCTTTCAAAGCTGTTTTGCATTTTATTCATTTCACACCAAATGCATCTGATAATCTTTTCTATTATTTGGGGTTAGGAGTGCTTGAATACTCCCATAAGTTTAGAATTCAGATGTGCATGCATGAGTTGGGTACAAAGTTTGCGTATAATCCCCTCAGGGTGTTTGTATGAATTTCAGTGTGTTATATGATAGGTTCAGAGCAAGGTATGGATTTTCTGCATGACACTTTCCTACTTCCTCTTGCAAATCTTTACCAGCAAACTTGATACCCTCATTAAGCACTAACAGTAGCAAACTGTGGATATAGAAGGTACTAACGGAATTTAATGATCATGGCAGAAGACACACTGAAAGCCTTGAAATCTCTCTCTTCCAGACTTGGTGTTTTCTGGAGTTGGCATTAGCTTAAGGTTTGCTCTCAGTAGAGGAGCATCCCAGCTTCTTCAACAGTTACAAATCTATGAAGCATAGCAGTACTCTTCCCTCACCAATTTCCTTTGGCAGATTGTACCACGTGCTTTGTTATAAATTGCATGAAGTCTAAGCAGAGCTGCTCATTTCAGCTCTCTGTACTGGAAGATTGTCTTTGTGTAAGAGCAATATGTGACCACCACTGGAATCTTCAGCTGACCACTGTCTGAAGTTTATTTTGTGGCCATGAAGTGCTATAACATAGATTTAATGAATAACAGTAACTCACAGAACTTCTCTGATTATTCACAAATAGTCATTGCTGTCACACAGATGCCACAAGTAGTTTGAGACTGAGTAAAAGAAAGATGCCAGACTGTTCTTTATGCCATGGAACTAGTTCCTCGCTGGGCTGTTGAGAATCTGGTCAGCAATGCCCTTATGCTAAGGTTTCAATTTAGAGCTGCCTTCATTTAAAAAAATCAGAGAAAGTAGCAGCAGCAATGCAGACTTCCTTGTGATAAAGCATCACCTTCACAAGCTCACGAAAACATGCTGAAAATATGGCAGCATCTTTCTTTTTTTTTTTTCCTGGCTTACTGTGTTTCAATGAAGTTTAGTACTTGTCATGAAACATAGGAATTCCTAACTACATGAAAGAGTCCTAAGACCTTTCTAATCGAAATCTAATAGTTACCTTCAGCTCAGAAAAAGAGGTCTACAAGTTATCTATTGATCTACCAGCATAAAAAAAAAAAAAAATTTGTTTCCTTAATAATCTCCTTCACTGGAATTATTACCCTTAGCCTCATCAAGATTCTCTGCAAGATTTTGCGACTTTGCACAGGGATGTGACAATAGTAGTTCCCCAACTAGATATTTCATTAAAAATATACATGAATTATCAACAAGAATTGCATTAAAAGCTACACTGAAAAAGGTATAAAATGATGTGGAGAAGCTTCCAATTACTAATACCTTCAACAGACCGCAGATGGAAAGAACAGCAGCCTCTGTTCATGATGCATAGCTGCTCTGTTCCTTCCCTTTCCTCTGAGAAAAACTTAGCTCTCAGAATGAATATACCAGGCAACAAAGTACCTACCAAATATCGCTTTTTTAGACCAGCTTTTTTCCTTTCTTAATTGTCCACAATATTTCACCTATCAATACCCTGAATTTCCTCAGAGATAAAAAGAAACAATCTAGACAGTATCCTCCCCCCACAGTAAAAATAGTAACCGCACTATGCCATTAGAGAAACCAGAGCCCTATTTATTCATTTCACACTTGGTTTCTGGAGGAGACTGGTTTGTTTCTGTCCCTGGAGGAAGTGACTGGTATGAGGTTTGAAACGTCAGGGATAATTAAGACAAACTGTGCTTTTTTACCCCAACAAAGGAAATATATCTCCTAAAATAACTCCCTACTGAAATCTCTGAACAAAAAACAGCCCAGGACTGTTGAGGTAGCTTACAATGCTAAATCAATTGTCAGCATTAGCAAGGCTCTGAACTGGAGCATCTTACAATTTCATTGCAATCCAGCAGCTACCGTGCTACCAGCAGGTACAAGTACAGACAGAATGTTGAATAGTCAGATATGAAAGCACTGGTACGGGGATCAAATAAAAAGACATACAGCAAAGATGTTTATGTCTCAGAAACTGAAAGTGTAATTACTGTAAGGCCAAGGTTTAGAGCTCAGAGGCATTCAATATCATTTCTAATTCAGCCATTTTAGTGTCAGTAGGCTTTAAGCAGTGTTGGAGTTCATGTCCGCTTAAGAATTGTGCAAATTACTGTCTTCCTGTACAGCCGACTCCCCACTGCACCGTAAAAACATCTCTAAGAAACACTGAGCAAAATTCTCTGCCAAAGTGAACTGGTATCAGACCTTGACTTCATGTCTGTCCATCAAGTTTTAAGACAGGAAGATAACAATTTTCCTCATATAGGTGCTTATTAATCCATCTTCAAGACACTGAACAAGCTCAAACATCTAACATTTTTTTAAGAAAGGTTCCCATCACACTGTGTTATTATTTTGGCTTGAACTTCAGTCTGCTAATGCTCATCCAACAACAACAAACAGATCTTGGATTCCAGGTTTTGTAGTCTTCTTGGAATTAACAATATAATGTTAATCCCCTTACAAAGCTTTCATCAGTACAAACAGTATTTGCCTGTAGTTTTGTGGGTACTTTTCTTTCATTCTTAAACATCTTCTTGAACCAATAGGTTATGTAGTGTACTTTTTTTTTTATGTTTGAGACTTTTTTTTATAACTATCACATTCAAGAGTTTTTCTTGAACTGACATCTTTTCTTTTGGATTAGTGCTACTTAGTCTGAAAAAGACGTAAGGATAAATTGATGATGAAGATATAGTGTTTTTTAAAAACAGCTTTTCTGGTTGTATATTTTATATTTTAAATTTTATATTTTATTTTTATAACATGGAAAACATAGTTCAAAAGGTTAGAATAACAACTCTGATTTGCCTTTCCTCTTGTGAGATATATGACAGAATAGCATGCAATAAAATCATACATAAGATGTTAAAAATTGTGATAATTACATGAAAAGTAGAATTTGTTCATATGTTTAGGAGGTCTGTCTTATCAGACCACTTCCATGCAAAATGCATGAAAACCCATGAAAACTGGAAACTTCTATTAAATTATTTTTGTGAAGCTGTGTTAACATATTTTTTAATGGTTCTAACATAAAGGACAGTAAGAAGGGTATTCATGACAAACTTGGTCACTGTCAAATGCTTCCTTCCTGCAGCTCCAGTTGCAGTGTAATCCGCAGTGCCGATGTGGGTGATGAAGCTCCCTCTGAGATGGAGAGACTCAAGGGTCTTAGAATAGCAATCACAGCAGTAATTGCACTGTGATCAGGGACTCACCTAAGAAAGCTGATGATAGGAAAATGTTGAAAAGAGGTCTAGCGCCTCTTCAGTTGTCCCTTTTCTTTCTTTAAAATACAGGTGTTTCTGCCAGGAAAGCTGGAGGTGCTGTCCCCTCCCCACCTTTTTTGATTCTACAGTAGCTCTCCTAAGATGAGGGGACCAGGGTTCAGTACACTTTTCTAATGTCGTTTAGGAAACAGGACAGTTACATTAAAGCAGAATTTCTGAATTCCATTTTGTGCTTGAAGAGTCTCATATATCCCCTGCAACCATTCACTAAAGTACATAAATAATCTTTGGAGCTGGAACTGGAATGAGGATGCCCTTCCTAAGAGATAAGAGACTGTAACTCTTATGCCATCTTCTCACCCCACATGAGTCTTCAAATATTCCATGGAAAGCAGAAACACTTCAATATGAATATTTTGAGATGTCCCCTACCCTGCACACCTTAGAATAACCTTCATTTGTAAGATGGTGGTATGGCTTGTATTTCTTTCAAGTGGGCAGGAAAGGTGGTGAAGAGAGCTGATCCTGATTCTTCACATTCTGTTAGGCTGTTTTACTCTTGCCTTTATAAAAGTGGAACGCTACCATGACCGTTACCCTTCTCTGGCAGAGAAACACCCAAATTGTGAATCCTAGTGAAATTTAGACATGTGTTCGACATTGAACTGTTCAATTATCTCAAGCCTTAGGCGCTTCAGGGCTTCTCCTAAAAAAGAACTGTAGGACATGAAACACCTGAAGGTCTAACATAGACATGTTTTGGAATTAAATCCCTACAGTGGGATGGCAGCTGAATGAGAGTTTTGAGGCTTTTTGCATTTAAGAATCTAATACCACATGAGGTATCTCAGTCTGTCAGTGAATCTGGCCCCCAATGGCTTTGTGCTTGAAGTCTCCAATCCTAAAACTATAGCCTTGCAACAGTTGCTGGCATCACAACAGTTGTTGTGAAGCTAAAGACTGTAATGCATACTAGTACCATGGTAGCAAGGATTACCTTAGGTAAAGGAATAGTGATGGAATCTGAAACTAAGTACCTTTAGGGCTCTTCAGGCTTCATAGTATTTACCTACTTTCCTCGTCAGAAGCACTTCCAAGTCATGTCATGTTTAAGAAGTTAAAACCATGACAGCTCTACTAATTCATATTAATGCTTCCCCTTGAAATATGTACAATGCCATTAGTAGATATAGTGGCACACCCACGCATACTGCTGTAGCTGTTCTAGGATGGGTCAGATATCACGGAGTGCTGTGGGGGCGGAAAAAGAGGAAAAAGCACATTAAATTTACAAGTGTTTCTTTCATGTCTGACCATACTCATTTTTGTGTGTGTAAGCATCTACAACTGGTGCTGGAAAGAGGAATAATCTGGAATCTGACTCTGCATGAAGAATAGCAATATTCATCTAAGATGTAAAGTCTGGCTTTAGTGCTCATGTCAGCATTAGCAGTAAATAACATTTTCAGCAATATGAAGAAGGAAAGCATTAGCACAGTCCTGGGAATCATAAGCTGAGAACCATGACAAGGTCTTTCCCCCTGCCTACTGAATACAACACATAGTTTCCAGCTGTGAGTAAAAAGATTTAAAAAATACAAAAATACAAAAAAAAAAAAAAAAAGGCAGGAAAAGAAAGTTGGGTATGCAGAAACACATTTGCAGAAGAAAATCTTTTATGATGTTGTCTTATACAGAGAAATGCCCGTTTCCAAAACACAAGAGCTAGTGAATAAACAGCATCTTTGGACCAGATATTTAGAAGCAGTAGCTAAAAACATCAGCCAACCTGTACCTGGTACTGATAGAGAGAATACTAATAATGACTTGGTGTGACATCCTCAGGTCATTTGATGATTCTGAGGGAGGGATGATGACATTAGCCAAGGAAATCAATTAATCTGTCTGCTGGAAAAAGAAATTGAAACAACAAAGCTGACAAGGTTTAGACTTGTATTACAGTAAGCGTGACTGGGAAGAATTAAGAGAACTAGCCACATACAAAAAAATGTCTGATATTCAGGCTATATAACTGGCCACATATTTAAGGATGGAATTGTTTATTTCTGACAGAGAAAGGAAAAAAACAATGGTAAGAGAAAGGACTAATTGACACATGACTGCATTCAGAATGGCCACGATCCAAGTACTGGGCATATAACATTGCTCTTCAAAGAGCACAGCAGGAGGAAAACACTGATTCAGATGGAGAGATGTCCCTGTGGGGTAGCCAGCAATTCTTTGAACTTCTCAGACTTACCTTGCAAGCTCCAGAAGGATTCAGATGAAGCTAGGAATGCACCAATGCTCGATGGATAATTCCAGGATACCACTGTTCTCTTTGCCAATGCATATTCTTTAATGTCTTGGCAGCTCACAACAGTTCTTTCTAGCAAGTCCTGCTTCATATAGCTCAGCCTTGAAAAATTCTTATAAAAGTTTACATGCCAAGATATAAAATGTATTCTCTCCAGTATTATCATAACTTTTGAATACAGATTGTCTGAAGCTGCCACTGGAAAGATTTATCCCAGCAGAGAACATTGTCCCAAATTTACTCCATGACAAAAATCTCATTAAAAGTACATTATGGCTGAAATTATCCATCCCTTGCCCAAGAATAAATAAGCTATGAAGATGTTGCTGTTATCCTGAAATCAAATATTGTGGACACAGGACAGTTGGATTTAAGACTAAACTTAAAACAACTTATTGTAAGAGATGCAGTTATGACAGCTGAACAATGCTAATTTTGCTATACAATCATTGTAGAATTTTTAATAAATTCTATATTTTGGGGCTCAAATTAAATTAATATATTTTATTGCCTCATTCTGCTGTACTATGTACAATCAGAGATTTTTTTTATACCAAAATCTTCTTGTGTAGAAGAAAACTTATCAATTTAAGTTATGAAAAATCCATCCCTTAGGGCCATTGCTTCCAAACAGTTTAAATATGGCCATCAAACTTTTTTAAGTGTTATCAAGTGTCATTGCATTTCACAGGATTTTCATACACAGTTCTGGCTGTATCAAAACAGTTGGTCTCCTAAAAGTGTAAAAGTATGTTTAAGGGCAAAGGTTTGCTACTTAATGGCCTGCAATTTCTTTTATGTAATGAGGAAAAAGAAACATTTGGTTTAGTTCAAAGCTTGATTGTAGTTTAATTGTGTTGATGGTTTTTGTCTTTTAATCAAGTGAACAAAGAATGAAAAAGTATCTGAGAAATCACTGAAAGAGTACAGGACAATTAAGTATTTTGCAGATGTCACCTATATAAAAAAACCCCTATGTCTTGACTTTCTATCTGGGGACACAATTAAGGCCTCCAGGAAAATTTGTCACAACCTCAGTTGTAGTTCTTATTGTTGGCAAGCCAATCCTGACAGCAATTTATTATCCGCTTGATAAGTTCTACCTGCATTAGTTTGTATATTTTTTATTAGGAAAAATGAGGCATGTCATTTGTGAACAGACAGGAGAGGAAATGCTGTTTACAGAAGGAATTTCTTCAGAAGAAACATAATCTTGCTATCTGAAAAACAATAGCCAAGGATCTCATTCCAGAAAACAAAGTAGAAAAAAAATTTCATTGAAGAATAAAGACGATTTATATGCTGAAAAGGTTAGACATATGAGCTGCCTACCATGTGTATTAGATGTTGGCCTATATCTGGAGGTCTGTAAGGGAGAAAAACTAACCATCCTATTCAAGTGAACATTCCCATGGTTTGCATATTTAAATGCGCTCTTAATGAATGCCCATCTCCTTTTGAGAAAAATTACAATTGAAGTTGTCATAAACAGATGGCTAAAAAATTGAGATGAAATCAGACACCAGTACAGCATTCTGAATTTATTTTGGATTCAAATGGTCTTCAGTATGTGCAAATCATTAAAGTGCCAATCTATGCCTGAGGAGTATAAGGCTTGCTTCAATATTTTATGGGAGGGATTTTGATCTATGATTTATCAGTCAACAGACAGCACTAAGGGCAGATTTTTTTTGATTAGGAATCAATTATCCTCTTGGTAGATAGTGGGGTTTTTATTTCTATTTCCATTTCTGCCATTGAAAAAAAAGTTTGTTATATGCCTGTCAAGTTGAGTGACCAGCCATATACGTAATATAAAATGCAGGTTTTCATTTGAACCGAACAAAATATTTGTACAGCATGAACAGCGGGACATAACACTTTTTTTTATTTGCAGGTAGTGTTCAACCCTGTCACATATCTGACTTTCTCTGTTTTCCTCTCCTGTGTCATTTAATGCTGCTTTTTTTTTCTCTTCTTTTCTGATACATATGGATTATTTAGGCAAGAATTTGACAAGCCCAACAATTTCCATTCTTGGCATTTGTATCTCAAAATATATAAGACTGCAGTCAGTATATACTTTACCTTCTGCAGCTATGTCTAACTGAAAAGCATTAGGAGAGGAGGGCAGTGCTACTATTGCTACTTGCCTGAGAAGGCAAATAATCTGAAAAACCAATATCTGAGTTTCAGACTTTATAACAAGCCTCACTATTATTTATTTCTGAACTGTTCAACAAAAAAAAATGCTAGCAAGCATATAACGTTGATGCTTCTTAGCTGAGCACCAGTTGTTCTGACAGCATTACATGACTTTCAGGTTTTACAAGAAGCTGTGCCTGCTGGAGAAATATTTTACATATCAGTGCGAATCAAAAATTCTAACCCACCCACAGAATTGTGCTAGAGCCATTTCTTATTTGGGTATTCGGATAGATATCTCCATTTTTTGCATATGTAGATGCTGGGGGCTTTCTGAGGGTTGTTTGATATTGGAGCACCTAAATGTCCTATATTCTGACAAGAAGCAACAATCTTGATGAGGGCTTCCAAGGAGCTCTTTTGCAAAAGTCCCTTTAGGAGCAGAAATATCATCCTGTCCTCTTAGGTTCAAATTCCCTAGAAGAGACAGAAAACAAAATAAGCAAAGGACAAACAAGTTGTTCATCCCGTGAGAGAACCCACAAGAACTACGAGCATGCTCTCAGTGTGGCTCCGTAACTTTTATCAACTTGTGATAGCACTCCAGCCTTCCAGGTAGTTCTCCTCAGCAAAGACAGGAAGAGGCTATGATCTTCTAGAGACTACTGTCTCTAAAATCCATCAGCCAGTCATAACCATGAAATAAATGGGTTAAATCATTAAAAAAAATGCTGCACCCTGAGATACATGATGTGAGACTCTACAGTGATACTGACTGAGTTAATTCAGTTCAAACCAACATTGGATGGGAAATTTTCCTTGTCTATATACAACCCAAAGCATCAGGCCTCCTAAAATAATTCTCTTCCTTTAGACTATACAAGCAATACAAGGATCATAGAATCGAGTTATATGTCTCCAAAAATCCTCTCTGAAGCAATATAGTCTCAAGCAGACTTAAACCCAATTCCTCACCCGAACTTCATCTTTTCTGAGAGTTGCTGAGAAGAAGTCTCCACCAGGAGCTGAGGCCACAACCTGATCCCCCTGGCTGATTGTTGTCAGGGTCTGCATGCAACTGACAGATTTGTGACAGATGGTGCAATTTTATTAAGACACATAACTGTGTGTGACATAAGGGCACATAACTGGAAAGATATTCTCTCCTCCTGAACTGTTGCCCTATTCTGAAACATCCAACCTAAGTGCAGAACATCACTTCTTTATGTGAGATACAGTTTATATGAGACTTCCCCCTAGCCAAAATGCTATTGTAAAAATTCTATTATTAAGAAAGAGTTTGGGTTTCTGTGTTTTCTTCCTGTCACTGCCAACAATGCACTAGCTGTGTGTACCATCCACAGGAGGAATCATATGTAGCAACAAACCTAGTCCTTTCTAGAGATCAGAATCTTACAGTGCAAAATCCACAACTTCTTCAACACCACTGCAAAAAATTAAAACTTCTTAATAACATTGAGAAACTCAAGCTTTAAACCACATATGGATAAAGTTGCTGCAAATCCCCTTGTGGTCACAGAAATGTTAGTATGCCAAGATATTAACTTTAGAAACCCCGAAAGAAAATGAAATCTCTGTTTAGTCTAATTTTTCATGCATATATGCTTTTCCATTAAGCTGAAATAGCAGAAGAATAGCATTTATTTTGAAGCTTCACTATCAAAACTTGGTAAAAAGTTGTTGAGTGTTAAAGTTCTTATGAAGAAGTTTATTACAAATATACATTTTCAGGGTAGCTAGATTTCTGGTAAATACAGATTTTTCATATGGATTTCACATGTTTTGTGTGCATTATTATGTGAACATCTGTTATGATCTGGATTTCACCATAGGATAACCTGGCTTTACACGTCAGTTATGAGGACCAGTTTCTGTTTTATGTGAACTAAAAATTTAACACATGGCAAAAGATTATGAAGAAAGGTAGGAGGCATAAAAGAAAAAGGCTAGTTACAACAGCAAGAGTCCAAGATATGACTTTAAACATACCCTGATATGAATTTGTGTAATGTTCATGCTGACTTGTGCAAGATCTGATGTTACGGTGGTGCTGCTGAGTATGTCCTGATTTGTATTTTTATGGCATTCACCACAGCTTTCAGACCACAACTGTGTACATTGCTGTAATGTTGGTGCTGGCATTGTGCTTTCAAACATATTTCATAAACAACAGTGTACTGGCATGTATTTTTAGAAAATTAAAGAAGATTTTGTGGGTGCTACAGTATATTTCTGCTACTGCTGCTGGCTTTGCACTTTTAATTTTGTTCCCTTGGCTCACATAAAGTTAGCTTTCATTTAGTTCCCAATCCATTTTTGTTAAGTACAAACACCTTTCATCAGAAAGTATTTGAATTTAAAGTGAGAGGAAACATAAGATAGTTTTGCAAACAGCATTCTGTGGAACACATTCCTAAAGCTTTCCTGAACCCCACATGTGTATTTACATGTATGCAATTTATCTTGTGGTTGCATCATAGAAGATGTTAGGAAATTATGCTTTGTCTTTAGAAATACTGTTATACACATCTATTGACTTTTCACAAGATCTTGATGAGCAATGTTCAAAACTGAATATGTAGAACTAAGTCTGGAGCTGCATTAGAAAGGGATAATTCATGTTTCCCTAGATGAAGGTATGAATAAACTCATATCCTACAAATATATTCTCATATGACTTCCATTTTGCCACCACCATGTCTTGACATAGCTAATAATTTACTTATGTGTATGTAGGAAAAAAATTTAAAAGGGAATTATAACGAAAATTAGCCTCACTTTCTTACCCAAAACACGCATTTGCAATGAATCCCTCCCTGTGGGCTGAAGGTACACTATGGCTGCAAAGATTTCTAGCACTGCTCTCTAGAGCCTGAGGGGGATTCTAGCACAGCACCTGCTCCTCTCTTTGGTTAGGTATCACCAGCAGTCCCTGTGCCTTTAGGCTGCATCTCTCTGATTGCTGCAGCACACCTGGAAACTTCTTGGTAAGAGAGGATGCTTGTGTTTGGGAGTTTGGTGAGTTTCCTCACCCACAGCTTGATGCATCCTTAACAGCTTCATTCTTTTGTTGGTTTTCTGTGCTTTCATATCATCAATTTTTCCCATTGAATAATGCCATAACTTTGTAATGCTGTTTATCTTCAACATCAGTATTTCAGTAAGGTCTGTAAAACATGGAGTAGGACAAGGTAAAAAGTAGGAACGTGCTTCACTTCATTCAAAAAGGATTAAACTGCTTCTGAATTTGGGACCTAGAGCCATGAGTCTCTTGACTGCTCTCTAGGACTTTGTATATACCCTTTTTATCCTGAATAAAAAAAGAAAGCCTGTACCTCTAGAAGAGATTTGAATGAATTGCAGGGGATAAACCTGCGGTTGTGTACATTCCACAGGCTTCTGGTTTTGAATGATGGTGCTCAGGTGGATATTAACTTAGGTGGTAGAAAGTAACTTGCATTATTGCACACACTTTTCTGAGAGGCATGGATTTTCTTTCCATGAACAATCTTGTTGACAGCAGCTGCTTTTTAATGGATAGTGAAAATAATTTTGAACAAATAACCTACTATAATATTCTTTACCTTTTTTTCTCTTTTCAGAAATGAACTGTGAACTTACCAAATAATTATTTTCTTTTTTATGCAGAAATAGATATTCTTTTCTGTTGATGAAAAGACTGCAGTGACTTGTGAGCATTCAAAAATTCTGCTTGAATCCAGTTGATACATTGCTGTACGATGATGAAACGTGCAACTGGATTTACATTTCCAGGTACAAATAAATGAGCTTGAATCAGATTTACCACCTCCAGCTCCTTTGCACAGCCATAGTGAAGAAAGTGCATGAAGTGTGGTTTGAAAGGCTAGGTAATAATAGCTAATAGCTAGTCTAGCAAAACAGAAAATTAGCAAAGGATTTGTCTTTCTGAAAAGCCCACCTCATCTTTTTCAAGCTCTCTCAATTGGTCTAACAATCAATTGGTCTAACAAAAATTGGTCTAACCTTTCTTTACAAACCTTGCCTCATTTAAGGACACTCTGGCCATCATTGCTATAACTACAACGCTACTACTACCAAAACAAGGTAAATACGAACATTTTTTCATTTTCTTGTTAACCAGATGTTCACGGCATGATACAATACCAATCAGCCAAAATATCTGTATTCTGGTGAATTACACCCATTTCCCATAATTTTACTTCAGTTTTTGATGTTCTAATGAGAAGCTGTTCTGACAATAGACATCTTCACTATGGTGTATGTGGAAAATTGAAAGGACACAAAGTGAATTGATTTAAACATGACAATGATGTTAACTGAACACTTCTTTCAACTTTTGCTCAACTTTATTTTGCTGATAACACTTGAAGAAAGCCCACATTTCTAGTTTCAAAAGTGCGTTAGGCACTGCTTGGGAATGAAACCCAGGCTTCCAGGGAGGCTAATGCGATGTTAAAACGATAAGCTACAAAAACCATTGGTTACTCTACACCTATGCAGCTTGTTTCTTATTGCAAACTTCATTTTATTTGCAGATAGAATTTAGTATTGGACAACATGAATCCTGCAAATGTTCTTAAGGCCCATCCTGCTAACATTTATTAGTAGGTTATGTGCTTGTTGCCATGAATAATCCATTACCTTTTGCGTAGTGAGCATAATGCCAGGCAGTAAGTGCTTACAAAAAAAAAGACCTATTGGCTGTAATTCATAAGTAGTCTCATTGACCTAAGTAAGCACATGCATAAATGTTTGCAGGATTACACTTACATATTATTGTCTATAAATAATCAGATTGTGTACATATTTAGTACTCAAATATCAATGAAATATGGCAAAAATATGCAAAGTTGCCATTGTATTCATGTTGTCCTTAAAATTTTATTGTCATAAATGTTTTAACCTGTCCCCTTGCAAACCTTTACCAAATGGAAACCACAATATATCGCAAAGTTTAATAACTCTAATAGATTTCCAATGATTTTTTTGTTTTATATATTGAAGTGCCGTTTTATGTAACACAAAGCAAAAAGCTGCTGTACTCTCCTAAGGAAACCGTCTTCAGCTATAGGGAGAAATATGGTTCACAACGTTTGAATACTTTCATAATAAACTCTCAAATAACATTAAGTGTGCTTGCCCAGACACTTCAGCCACAAATAACAAGCTATCTCCGTCAAATAAAAAAGTGGTGTCTATAATGACTACTTGGGGACATCTACATTTACTGACTGCAAAAATTATGTCTCAGCTGTTATTTTATGGTTTCAGGAACCATAAAACCACTTAATAGCAACCAGCCATGTTCAAAAAACAAGTTATTCTAAAAGCAGTCATGCTATGACCGATATTTTACAAAGTGTAATTAGTGGACAGAAGTAGTACTTGAGAAAGTACCACGTAATCAAGCCAAGATAAACAGGAGGACAAATTTATTACAAAACTGTATGTGACTGCTTAGTGTGTTATTAAATACAGAAAATATCCTTTTCTAAGGTATGAATTACCAACAGATTGAAAGTGAAAATTAGAAAATACCGTGTGCTTAGCACTTTATATGATATTCAGTTGCCAAGAATCTCTAGATCCAAAGCTAATTTTTATTTCTCTCTCAGTAAATCTGTAGGCCTCAGAATGACTAAAGAGGGCTTTGCCTTTGAATGTGTCTATTCCCAATTAAAAAACTGATATTAATTTCTGTGGTGCAAATATAGGGTAAGGAGCAGGAAGTTGGAAACAAAATTATATTATTAAGGAGTGTGGTAATCACACACCTGCAAAAACAGGTCGGATAGTGTGTGTGTGTGTCCTTTTTTACACAACAATGTTCAGAGTCTATGATGTTTTCTTAAAACTTTGAAGGTGAGATTTTTCAATTTGGACAATTGTTCTCTGCAAAGATTCTCCATGCTTTTCCCTTTGTACAGTTCTGTGAAGTTTTGCATCCACATTCTGTTGTGATTCAAGTCAGTTTTGAGTGAAAACACAGATGGACCCAAAATCCCAAGATAACACCATGAAAAACCCTCGAGTTTCAGTGGCTATCACAGTTTAAGACCAAACTGAGAGTGAGGAGACTAAATAGACTCAGATACCAAAACACTTGAACCACACAAACCCACGCACAATATTTTACATAACTTCCCT
Organism: Platalea leucorodia; assembly: GCF_965183815.1. Classification (NCBI taxonomy): domain Eukaryota; kingdom Metazoa; phylum Chordata; class Aves; order Pelecaniformes; family Threskiornithidae; genus Platalea; species Platalea leucorodia. The sequence continues at coordinate 47,863,969 of NC_138828.1, read as the reverse complement.
GCGCTGTGGGGCAGATGGCACCACCTTGGCAAAAGGGTGGGAAGCTGATTGTGGCAGCTGCCAGCAAGCACTGCCCATCCCGTGGGTGAATGGCATAATCCAGGAGGGAGTACAGACAGCCTGGGCTGGTCCGAGGTCTCCAAATGTCCCTCCAGCTCTCTCACCTCTTGAGTTCTCCCCTAGCATCTCTTGTATGTCCCCAAAGTGCTGCCCTGACCAGCCACCCACAGACAGTGCAGTGGGTTAATTTGGCACTGCGAGGTGCAACGTTTCTCCCCTCTACTTCATGTCCATCTCTTGCATGGAGCCATGAAGAATAACCTTGGCCTCATGTCTCCTGGAGAGAAAAGATTTCTCTTGGAATTCCTTATAAAGAATGAATCTAGCCCAGAAGAAACTCAGGAAAAAAGCCAGGAAGAACTGGATTCTGCCTCTGAGTTTATTAGTAAACTTTCCACTGGGAAAGGAATACCGAGAGCTGTTGCTGTGGTATGTAAAATATAAACAAGAGAACAGAGTCTTTCACGATTTTTTTGTACAAAACATTTGAAAACAGGTTCGATGTTACATCATTAGTGTTGTGACACTTTCTGTCCTGTTATCAGTCCTTGCCTGTCCAATTACTCTGTCTTGTGACTGGCAGTTATCTGTTGCCACTAACCCTGTCTCATTAAGTGACAACTCTGTAAGGTGCTCTGACCTGCACCATGTACTTGAGTTTTCATGCCATCTGTCTTCCAGGGCTTAATTCTTCTCTTAATCCTTAACGTATCTAATAATCTTTCAACTCTTCCTTTCTCAATCTCACTCAGATGTCACTTTTATGCAGATGGTGCCAGGATTTAAGTTCCCTTCACTGCTCTGAATATAGAGGCTTCACCTAATTGCCTTGATCTCATCACCTATTCTTTTTCCTGGTTTTCCTTCAGCACAGTTTGAATGGTTTTGGTAACACTAAAGCAAAAATGGTACTGCATGCTTCTAGATACCATGCCGACCAAGAGTTAGAGAAATAAGTAACAGGATCATAAAAGGAGATGGACAGATTATCTGTCTGGCAAGAATATTTTGTTAAAGAGTTTAAGCATCAGAGAGATTAAAAAAAATAGAATAATGCATAATTTCAGAAAGACTATAGATTTTCCCCGTATAAATAATTTTAACATAATGATCTCTGCATTTTTTTCTGAGTTCTCTGTGATTCTTGAAGTCATTACAGATTTAGAAGTGTTAAATGACAGTTAGGTAATTCACCTAGAATTTTCTTTTTTCCCCTGTAGATGCATAAAAATGGACAGTATTTTTTCTCTAGTACTCAAGTATAGGCCTGTGAAAATATTTGTGCCATTAAAAGTTAATGAATGAAAATAACCTACAAGTTGAACTGAATGCTCCTGTATTTATGAAAATGTAAGTGTGAAAATTACATATAAGAAATAATCATTCTAATAATCTTACTTTTTAATATCTCCATTTATGTTGATACTCAATATTTAATGTACCCTCAAAGCATTGAAACTGGTATAAAATGTTTATAAATATATTTTGAATTCTACGAATACTTTTCAAACATATATTATAAATCAGTAAATACTGTAGTATTCTTTATATGTGCTTTATACCATACAAATGTTCTTTATACTCTACAAATACTCTACTGTTTTTTATACAGATTTCTCCACCTGCATTCTCTTATTTAATGCGTTTAAATGCATGGTTTTAGCTGTAACACTATGACAAGGATGACAGATTTACTGTGAGACACACATGAATTCTTTCAGAGTGCTTTTTTTTATTCCTACTGCAATTGTATTATGTAGCATGCATCACATGGATGCTCTTGAGAAGAATGACAGCATATCTCTTCTTCTTTAAACATTTCAGAACTCTTTCAGCAAGCTAACCATCTGAGGTTTTCAGCAGCTAGCAGAAATCCAGTCCTTCGGATAGCATTTTACTTGCCTCAGTTGCCACCAAATAAGGAATCAATAGTTTATATAGAGTCAGCATATGAGAATTCTATTCATTGGATTTTTCTGAGGCTCTTACTTCAAAAGACATAATTTCCTCATGTGTTCAGCAAAGTCAATTAAGAATGCATATGCCCTTCTTTCTTCCTCTCTTTTTTGATCTCTCCTTAACAGAGGCCAAATTCTAATTTAAAGCAACTAGCTTGTATCTAAATAAAAATTCTGCAAGCCATGGGGCACTTGGGGTAATCCCAGCTCTTCTCCATAAAACTTCTAAGTACATGACTGTGGAATAAAAATTTTTATGCGGTGCATTTTCTTAATCAATAAAGATGATTAAAATCAGTAAGACAGATAGCATATTCCCGTATCCTATGTGTCACAAATGCTTAAACCAGCCTTTACTATTAACAGCTTGCTTGATCCTGCAAAGTGTGCAGAGCTGCCCTTCATCCTTCCTGCTCAAGCTCTCATGGTATTGCTTTGAGGTGGTAAATATCTCTGGGATAGATATACTTACTGCTTGTATACAAGAACCCTCTCCTATGTAGTTTAATCAATATGTAACGTGTTTCAGAAAGCAAACTCTGTAGTTACTACAAACTACTTCTGGATGTTCCTGAGCTGAATTATTCTACCTTGTATTCTGTATAAAGACAGAGATTATTAGACATGAAAACCTGGTGTCCTCCTCATTGTATCGCTTCATTTCTTCAGACAAATTAAATAACTAAAATCACATGGGTTAGAAATGCAGAAGTGGACTACACCAGCAGCAAAACATTTACAGCATCCTTGGGATATTAACATCCATTCACTGGAAAAGTTCATAGCTTAAACAGAAATAAATCATTGCAGAATCAATACTTAGTTTAATACGAAAAGGAAGAAGGAAAGTTTATTATCAGTATTTTAATAACGGAGACTAGAGACAATGATTTAATGCCTTTAGTGTCTTAGTAACTTTTTTTCCCTCTGTCCTCTTTCCTCTTTCTTCTTTCTATTCTACTTTCATCTGTCTCTCATAACTCTCAGTACAGACATTTGCCATGACTCCCACAAAAATCAACAAATATAAAAGATGGGAATATCTTTGGAAGGTATTTTGAATATTCATTTTATACATGTGACCTGGCTGAATGCAAGCTACTTTTGGTGCTTGTTTTTTCCTATCTACTGCTCTTCTGTTCTGGCTGATCTATAATTGCATACTCTTGTTTTGTCTCAGTAAAATTATAACTTTTTGAAGATGAAATTTCTTTTACTTTCTGTTTTAAAATGTCCTGCCTATATCAAAAGTTTGTCTGTAAAAATGCTACTTTTAACATATAACATATAATACAGTAATAATTTATGTATAACATAATATAGTATATAGCAATATACAGCAGTGCTACTATAGCGTATAATACTATAACGTGTAAAGAACCTCTGTCATTCCCAGATGAACCATCTGCCTTCCTTCCTCCTCTCTTTTTAACCACTTCTTCCTCTATTTTCTCTCTCATCCTTATTTTCTGTTGTGCCTTCTGCCTTCTTCATTTCCATTTCAAGTTCTCTTTAATTCTTAATGTCTATTTCTTCTTTCCTTTTCAATTCACATTTTTCTTACCTTACAAAAAAAACTTAAGTGAAAATAGGGCTCCTTTATCTTTCACTTCATCTATGTGTGGTCTATCTGGGATATTGTTTGTCTACTACATTTTATTATTCATTTATGCCATTGGGATATCCTAGCAAAAAAATGCCTGAACAAAGCTGATGCCCTAAGGCATCTTTGGGGAAGTTTGCTTCCTTGTTTATTTGTTCATTTAGTTGTTTTTTTATTTGGCATGGATTAACATCCTGAAGTGCACATTTCTTTGGTTATAACTGAAGGGTTTGATATAATTACCTGATTTAATATGGGAGTTCAAGTCTGACGGTCTCGGAGTTTTTCTAAAGAAATCGCTTCTTTCTGTCTTCTCAAAGACACAGTTTTCTAAAATTGTATGTTAGTCTGATGCCCTAAGCTTTTTTGCACCAAGGGCACCTTGTCAGCTGAAACTTAAGGAACTAAAGTGATGCTCTCAGATATTATTTGAGCTGCATGGCCTTGGGGCTTCCTAAGGCAAAGATGGCTGAAAAAAAAGATAAATTTATGTACCAAAGCCATTTTTTTCTGTTGGACAAACTAATGTTCTCATACAACAAACTTCTACATGGACCTTGAAAGAGAAGTAACAGAAATGCTTTAAAACCAGATGCCCTTGGAAACACATTTCTCCTGATATAAAATGATGCCCCAAAGACATTAGATATATCTTACAGTACCCAATTCCATAAAAGTAGCAAAGAGAATTTCTTTGCACTTGAATAAGATATAGTTATAATTTCCTAGATGCATAGATTTTATATTTTGAAATAATATTTATTAATTATGTTGTTTTTACCTCTAGGAAAATAAAATACAATTTAAAAAACCATCATAAAGAAACCCAAATGCAAGACATTTTGTATTCTTTCCCAGAGTGCCTCTGCAGTTAGAAGGCATCATCTAAAGATCAAAGTTTGGTGAGTTCTACTTTTGGACCTGTCAAACCTGTCAAAGAATGTTAATGTCGAGAGGAAGAAACTTACAGAAATTTTAGGTAAGGAGAAAGACTACTGACAAACATATATTTCTTCAATGTATTGCTGTGCTGGGTCCAAGGAAATCCTTGTTCTTTGTCAGTCCCAGTTTGGGACTTTTCACTACTTTACTGAGCAACCCAAGAGCAATTCTCTTACATCCTTTAGGCCTTTTATTTCCGCCCCCCCCCACCCTACCCCGAAAGAGTATGCGGTGTAAATCTCAAATAAAAAAAAAAATAAATTTGTAAATAAATTATTAATAAATTATATATCTCATAAAACTTTACAACCAATGTGTATTTTATATTTAGCAAATATAGTTTAATTTATTTACATATTAGTGCATTTATATTAAAAATTAATATCTAAAATATTTCTGTAAGCAATCACGTACACAAAAGGGCTGGGTTTTTTTTTATTTGAGAAGCATAACTTTTGAGTGATAAAGGCCTTAAGGGATGTGTCTCTACTTTTATGTGTTTTAGAAAGTGATAACAGAGCCTTTCATGCCTCATTATGACCTCAGTTTGCCTTTATACTGATGTAAACTGATTGATTTTGTGGGCGACTTCGTGTGATAAGTATAAATAGGAGTGAAGTCCAATGTACTTGTTTATAAGTGATGAGAAAGATATTATTTCTTGCGTCTTATCACAGCTGATGGTTCACATTATTTTTGTATTTGTTTAATGTTCATAACATAAAGACTCTAGTGCATTCCTAAAATTATTTTAATGAGATTATTGCATACCATTAACTAGAAATTGATCTTAGATGTTTGCAACATTAATTGACATCTTTTGTTAAGTTTGTGCAAACACAGTTGGTAGCTTTCTAATCCGCTATAATCTTTATATAACCAACCCTGAGGATTCATTTCTCTTCTGGAAAAATGAATCAAGAAAATGTCTATAAAGCCAATACAGAAAGCCAAAGAAAAAGTTGTAATATGCTACAGCAGTTTTTTCTGGATATACATCTATCATGCTAAAATTATGGGGGTTTTAATGCTAAGAAGCATGCATATATAAATTCAATTTGATATTTAAATTATGAGAGCCTGGAGGAAGGAACAATATTTTCTGTGCCTTCTACATTTCTGGACATGCTTTTGGCATTCAGTAGAAAAATAAATGTGCATGTATGCATATTACATTGGCAAATATTGTTATAGTCCATCTAATAAATTTGGGTACATGTGTTATAAATAGTTATTCATAGACAACTTAGTAAATCATCTATACACTGTGTTGAGTATTATAATATTTTTTTCAACATTTGAATACTAGACATAAGAATTGGAAACTTAAATTCATATGAAAAGTACATTCAGCACAGAAATCTATTAATGGACCCACAATATAAGTTCTAACTTATCTGTGTGCTAGGTTAAGCTGAAAGAGACTGTGCTGTCCATCAAAACTCCCTGCATAAAATATTTGTTTCATTATCTGCCAGTTAAAGTTGATAGACAGATGATATTCAAGGAAGCTTCTGTAATATCTGTAAGTATCACATGATATCAATCTATTATTATTAGCTCCACAGTTTAATAAAAACAAAACTCACTGGAAATATTAAAAGTGCACACACACATATATAAGTGCATATATAAAAATGTGTGTGTATGTGTGCATATCTATCCATTTTACCCCTCTTTCCATAAATATTTTAGGAAATGTAAAGACCTAGTATTCCTATATATTAGGTTCAAAGATATCTGTGGTCTACATTTTATTCCCATATATTTGAATGAAGTGGGCTAGAAGAGAATTACTTGATGAAAACTCTTTAAATCTTTCAGGGCAGTAATTCACTAAAGGCAACCATTTTCCTAATGTTTCTTTGTCTTTTGATATATTTATTGCTTCACAAAACTTTTCTTCTCATTTCTTCTTCAGGATCCAGACACAAAGACCTGTTATCTAAGACCTCCTAAGGTTATAGAAGACTAAAATTTAGTTATCTGTGTTCAGAACTGAGGTCTCACGGTCACAAGTGCTTACAGGTCATTTCTTTCTGGAGGCATTGAAACTGTATACATCAAACATGTTGGTTTGGTTTTGCTTTTAATCTTTAATTTAGGCTTTTAGAGCTGTGGTTATCTGCTCACCTCAAAGTTTTTAAGAGTTAACCCAACTCATATGCAAGCATAGTCAAGATTCAGAAGCTAGACTTTTTTTTTTCCAACCCTTTCCCTCTGAGAAGCTTCACTTCGAATAAGAGCATTCTTCATGACATTTGTTTCTTTCTTTCTTGTACAATACCTCTTCCCCTTCTTCTCCCTTCATAAGATGGATCCATGATTTGAACAGTCATCTAGAGTATGGAAAATCTAGGTACAATTTAGCCTCTTCCTGAATGAATTGAAACCCATATCTCCCATTGAAATGTTTTATCCTGTAGTTATAGGCAATTTTCACTATTTCCTGCTAATTATGTTCCACTGTGCAAAATTATTCCTGATTTACTGGACCTCTTCAGTATTTTTTTAAAAGTCAACTGTTAAGAAGGGAGAACCTGACTTCTCATCCACCCTGCAAGAACTATATATATTTTTTACACAAAGAAGTCATCAGAAAATCTACATACTCAATGACTGGAGCGAGAGCAAAAGTATTTCATGTAGTGCTGGGTAAGGAAGACAAAGAAGGCTGGTTTTGGGTGTATTTTTTATTGGCTGCTCAGGCTTGCCACTCCGAACTTCTGCTGTTTGAGTCATAAAACTGAGTATATTTTGAACTCACTCTGTAGGTGATCTGGATCCTAGCTAAGTTGAGCGCCATGACTTTTCAGGTATTATGGAGCCTGAATTTCTTTCATGTCTACCTCAAGGTGTTTGTAAATCACAAGCCAAGCCAAATCCACTAGCCAGTTGAAAATATATAAAAACAAACAGACAAACTAAATAAAGTGAAAAGATGTTTCCACATATCCCTTCTAAAAAACAACCATGTGAAATTATTTAGTGTTTGCCACAAAGTCCATGACAGGAAGGAGTTTCCCATCATGAAATGATAGGCAACAGATCTGGTATGTTACAGTCTAAACAGAGGAGTGAGTTTCACAACCCCACAGAAAATGTTAAACTGACAAGTTAAAATGGTCAAAATATTTTTGACAACATGTAATCTGTCAAAATACACTGTTTTTCAAAGTCAAGACATTCTGCAGTGATTTATTGATTTTTATGAAGATTTCTGTAACAAGATTTTTGACATTTTGCTGGATTGCTTCTGCCCAGGAGGACTGACCTGAAACCTGAAGATCAAAGAATTTAATTCTGTTTCACTCAAACTCACAAAATGTTTTGTTTTCATTCTGTAATAAAATTAATTACCTTGAAAACTGTTAAACGCACATAAAAGCTGTAGCAGTGTTATGCTAAGAAGAGTCTCTTAGGCAGAGAGAACCCACATCCCTTGAGGATAAGGGATCAAGACCAATATCATAAACTTCAAACAAAAATCAGTAAGTAGAAATCATAATACTGAATGCAATTCCTTCAGGGTATTTAAATTTTTCACCACCTATATTTACTGATACAATTTTTTGGTTATAGATTTAAAGAAAAAGGATGTTAAATAATCATATGACACTTTCTGGAAATAGTCATCCTTTTCTTTCTAAATTTCATGAGCAAATCTCATATCTGCAAATGCTCAGAAACAGGCACATTGACCAGAATATTCATCATAAAGTCCAACCTCATTCACACACTCAGGACGTGGTAATTCAGTTAAGCACATGTTATCTAGTAAATACTAGCAGATCTAAGTGTAACCAGATATGCAAACCACAAGTACATACAGTACCTGGCTTTAGAAACATTAACAGACAAATGTCTCAACAAACCTCTGTTAAAATGCATTTTAAATCAGTCTACGTGCTTCTAACACAATCTAAACTTGTTTCCAGTCAATGTTCAAAATACAGAAAGTCCTTTGCAAAGTTCAAATCCTTCTGAAAAGCAATAATACACCATTAAAAAAAAAAAAAAGTAAGTAGTCATCTGTATTGAGAAAAAGGCTAAAAAACTTTGTTCCAAATGTTTTGTAGAAAATTATAAATGCCTTAAGCAGGTGCTAAATTAGAACAACTCCTCAACTATAACTATAACTTAGTCACAGAAAGGCTATAAAAATGCAAACAAATAAATGTTAATATCAGTTTATTCAATTGTGCTGAAATATTTATAGAAATGTGTATTAGTACAGTTATTATTAATAGATGTGTTTATTCCTATAATTGAACTTTAAAAAATTACAGTGCTGTATGAGTTATAAAGCTGGTAGTTTTATTAAACACGTGCTTACTACGTTTTCTTCAAAAAATCTATATACATAAAACTGGCAGCACAGGAAGAAATAATGAATATAGGAAGCATCTTCATCTCTATGCAGATGAAGAAGTGTATGTTCATGTCCTTGATTTAACATTCACAGAAAATCAACCAACTTAAAGAGTAATATGAAAAAATATTTGTGTCAGCGCTTTTAGAGTAATCATGTTTTTCAATATAGCAGTACGCAGTTTAATGAGAATGCCTTCAAAATAAATCAAAGCACTGGTGTTCTTTTTGAAAGGGTCGCTCATCACTGAAATGTTCCAAAGAAGAAAAGTAATTCCTGACAAACAATATAGAGATCTTCAAAGAAGAATGAAATGTGAACATAGGAAGCTTCTCTAGTGTTTCTACTTAATAATACATTTACAATTAGCAATATGTACACAGTTAATAAATTCTAGGCTGAAGCACAAGTTCAGAAAGTGAAATCTGTTGACATTAAACAAAGCAGCTTTTGATTTACTACTCAGTTGAAACAGATTGTTGTAAACAATCTACAAAGTGTCCAAGGTTATTTATCTTTTTTTTTTCTTCATTTATTTGTAATTTTGTTTTTATATTTATGAAGGAACCCAATTCTCAGTAAATAAAAATGAATGAAAAACAAATATTGCAAGATTCATCTGGGAATAGTGTGTTATCTCCATCTCCCAACTTCTTTCTCAGCTTTATTTGCCTTTTGGGGGCTGGTGCTTTCTTATTTCCTTTAATACATGCATTGACTAGTGCAATTTCTCTCCCTCTCAGATGTGGCAGGAAATTTCGTGTGCTTTGATAATAAGTGAGTAGACACCCAAGCTCAAATCCCCACAAGCTTACTTCTGACATTCTTTAATATTACTATGATTTATCAAGGATTTCCACAGTTCCCTCCTGGCTCCTTTAAAAGATATTTTAAATGGTTTTACAATAAATCTGTTTAGTGGCTGTCTAATTTGACACACATTTTGACACAGTCAATTGTCACAAGCGTTTAACACATTGCATGATAAGAAAAGAAGCTTATAAACTGTTTAAACTTTGCTCTGTATGAAAAACATAGTGTTATTGCACGACTAGGATTGAAAGCAGTTATTAGATGATTAAAGAATCCAACTTATAATTAATTATCTTTTAAACACCGTTACACTATCTTAAAAACCAATTACTTATACTCCTGTCAGTATCTGGCTATCAGACTAAAGGTCCTCTTAATGCATAGTCTAATTTGCCTAAAAGAAGTTAGAATTGTATTTAATATTGAGAATATGTAAATTGGTTCATAAATATATTATGAAAATGATTGAAGGACATATTAGACAATTAGTACATTGAAAATGTTAAATGCAAATAAAATATTTACAGAACGTAGCAGTATAAGCAACATATCTGGCAAGGTGTTACCTACCAACTTCATGCTCCATTGATCTGAATTTTATCTAAGAATTTTTAGAGTTTGGTTTTAGAGTTGGTTTAAAAATTATCATTTAATGAGACTTTAAAACTAATTTGCATAATCCTCAAAGAAAATATTGTTCAACATTCAAAAGAGCTATCGGTATTCTTTTTCAAAGCTCATATTAATTCCAGCTTCAAAAAGGGGGATGTTTATGACACCAAGATAAGCAAATACAAATACAGTTGTTAATCACTGTGTAATTACAAAAAAGACTTTTCTTAAAGTCATAGCAGATGTACCTCACAAGTGTTTATTTCACATTCATCTACTCACTTTAATCTTTCCTGTTTAACTGCTGCTCAGGAAATTCATAATAATAGTCTATAACAAATAAACTTTATACAATTGAAGAAAACTTTGTGAAAGCAAAAGCCCTACCTTCTTAAAATATTTTGTTAAAGGTAATGTGTATTTGTTCTACAATATGTTTTAGTGATGTGTAGTAATTCTTTCAAAGACCTTTGCCCAGAAAGATCCCAGAGACTTAGCAGAGCCTTGAAATGCATGCAAATGCATAATCTAAAATTGAATCTAATAACAAACATGATATTTAACAGTTGAATGTTATTTCTGTGTAAAAACTGAATGGGAAGATTTTTTTACTCACATGAAAACAAGGTACTTCCATCACACACAGTTTTGCAGGGTTGTGCTAGAGTGTCTTGACCCATTATGGGGAACATGGCCCTGAACCATGAAGCTGCACCTTCAGGACCTCAGGAGAGATCTGTGAAGAGCCACAATGTTAATCTTCAATACCTTCATCTTCATGACGTCACTAGGACATTGCTAACATTTCTGCCAGAGTGCTTTGCCACTCTTTCCAGAGCTGTTCACCAATCTTCCTGAGAAAAAGTCTGCAAAGGGATGAATCTGCCACAGGATACAGAAAGTAAGTTACAAATATGGCCATGGGTTAGGGTGTCAGCAGGCTGTAACTGGCTAAAAGTGTATCATATTTTGTATCTTCAGATTCCAGGAAATGCTAATATATCTTCCTTTGTTTTTTTTTTTTTCTGCTGACACATCTGAAGGAGAACATCAAGCCAGACATATAGGTCCTGTGAGGGATTCTCAGCCCTAGGCCCCAATCAATGGATAAGCAACAACCATCACTTATCAAACTTGTTCCTGTTACTGATGTCTCAGGCAGGCATATTTCCTCTGAATTTCCTCCCTGCTTTTCCAGAGAAGCAAGGGGAGACAAAAACAGATGTTAAGGTAGGGTCAGCATATAGAAATGAACTTCTGCTGCTGACTTACCTGAGTCATTTCAGGGTGGCAGATAAAGCCAAAAAGGCAAAAGAAAACATCTGCTGGGGATAAGAGTTTGCATACAAGTGTGTAAATATGGTGACTGATGTCACTGTTTTTCCCACCAATATTTTTTAAGAATGCAGTGAATGCATAAGAGGAGATATTACTTTTTCAATTTGTTTAGACTTTGGTAGACAATCAGGCCACAACACTGTATCCAGCAGGGCAGAGAGGAACTTACTTTTTTTTTTTTTTTTGAGTAGTCTATTTCAACACAAGAAACCCTCATTTATTTATTATTGAAGTGCAGTATTTTCAAAGCCTGAATGGCTCCCCTCAATCCGATAAACATTATTGAATTGTTTGACTACAGAAGGCCACATGTTGGCATAAAAGTGACCCCAGAACATTTATTTTAGGGAGCCCTGAAAGAGTAAAGTAGCTTTATATTGCTGCTTTTTCATTTTCATTCTGGCAGGTAATGCACTTGTTGGCATACATTTCCTTATTGCTTAATGCTAGATGTATGTTCAAATGCTGATGAAAAAACAGATGTGTTTGGCCTTTTGAAGGTCTCGTACTATTGAAACTTTTCTGAGAGCCTTCAAGTTTTCATATCCCCTGGCTGACAGCTTGCTGCAGCTTCCTGTAAGGGGAGGTCAGAATAGAGAGATTTTATAGGCGACATAAGCGGCGTTCCAGGATGCAAGGTACATCTTCTGTGCCAAGAAGGAGAGAGAGCACATGGGAGGGCTATTATGAGCGTGAAACATTATTTTGAGAGGCAGCCAAAGAGCACTGATTAATAACTTGGATTCCAGGATTTATGACATTGCATGACCTGGCTTGATGTTTGCCCATAGGCTGAAGCTGTGCGAGATAGGTCAAGGAAGGGAGTCAGAGAGACCACTGCTTGAAAGAACTGAAAATGGGACATGATCCATTCTGTATGTAAAGAAGGTCAGAGCAAATTACAGATTTATTGGAGGGAACAGTGTTCCTGCCCATGCCTCCTAGGTATAGCAATTTAGTGCATGATGCAGTTTGACAAGTTGGCATATGTGATTGCAAATTAGAGGCAGCCCTTTCACTTTAAGTTCAGCCCGCTGAAATATTCCTGTGACAAGTGACATCTAAAATTCCTTGTCCCAGTGGAACAGCTTTCTGGTGTCCTCACTGAAGTTAGTAAACACACCAGCATACTCAAATGAACTCCTTATTTCCAGTTAAGTGTACAAAATCCTGTATGAGATTTAACCCTCCAAACTCACAATCATCCTGAAATAGTCTGATAACTAACTTTTGAGGTTCATTGTTCTTCAGATCAGGATGGATGAGGCAAGGGAAGAAAAAGTGTGAGGTACAATATATAATGTATGTTTGCACCCTGGTATCTTCTTAATACTAGAAAGACTTAGCAGACTGCATCAGCAAAAGAAGTATGAGCTCCTAGTACTGCAGGTGTTAGCCATTAGGGCCAAGAGTAGCGTGGGAGTTCTGCCTCCAGTTACAGAAAACACTGACTAAAGCATCCTTTCTTTGGCCGCTCCTGTCCCGACAACTACAGCAGACATCACTTCTGTGTGGATCCTCAGAGAAAAAGGGCTTCTCTTCACATATAACATGCTGTAGGTTTATCTAGTAGGCTTAATGAGTAAGGTCAGGCATACATACTAATTAGTGTGGGAAGCAAAGGATTTTGGGATGTTTGGCAAGTCCCAGTTCTTTCCTGCTGAGGTATGGTGTGGGTGTGATCAGGAAGAGTCACATGTACAGTGCAGTCTGGAGCAGAGCTCCTACTGACACAAACTTTGGCTCAGAGAATACAAACCTAAACTCAAGCACATTTATCAAAGTCAGCACAGATGGGGATCTTTGTGTGTTTCAAGATACAGTAATCTCTTTCAAAATACAGCTCAAAGAATAATGTGGCTGTGATTAAACGGAACAGCTAGATTCAATTACATTTTCATTGAAGAAGCTATATCAATTTGAAACACCTAGTAAAAATAACTGAAACATATATTTTCTTACAAATCAGGCAAGATATAATTTCTACCTTTACTTTTACTGCACATTAGATTGGTTTTTTCACATAAACTGTACTTCCTTTAATCCGAAACCATCATGTATTTAGTTATTATAGTTAAGTGCCTGAATTTCCATCCTTTCATGACAAAAATTGAGGATTTTTATTTTAAGTTTTTTTCTTGACTATCTTTTCAAAACTAATCAGCTTCAGTAACACATAACTAACGTACTTCCAATTTCAATATTATTTGTCATTTACAATTGATTATTTTATGGGTTTATGTAAGGACTTGGATGCTATGATAATAGTCTATCAAACAATATGTCTTGAACTGTTAGGCTAAAACCTCTTATTACTTCCATGTGAATTACTGGGACTAGGTCTTGGGCTCTTTCAGTCTTTGAAGCTCACTGACTTTTAAGGTGTGTATTTTGAGATATCATTTGGTTTTAAATTAACCTATCAGGGGCTATTCTGTCTTTTGCAGATGTTGTCCAATAAGCACACTGTTAAGCAATCAGTATATACAATATGTGTTACATATCTGTAGCCTCCAGAGATATATTTGCCGAAGAATTATGCACCAATTACATGGCATTTTTCACAGACATTTTTCATAAAAATCCCTGAAGATGCCAGTGGTGAATAAATGCCTTAAGTTTAATATTTAGAAAAGCAAACATCTCAAAGAATAAGTGCATCATGCTCTAGAGAGGAATAAGTTAAAATGAAAAGAATCAGAAAAAATTAGTTCAAGATTTCATCTGCCACCAAAAATACCTAAACATAATTTGCCATGAAAAGAGGAAAACAATGCCACATAACCAGTCCAAATTAAATGCTGCTTTTTTTTTCCCCTGTAAACTGTTCACAAAAGAGCAGTTAAGATTTCATACAAGGCATGCATATACTTACTCAAAAGGCATTTTGTTTGACAGCTATCAGTTAACATCATCCCTTTGGCTATCTTGTAAATATTAAAGTGATTTTCTTCTTACTGTCGTGTTCGAACTGAGTCTTGATGGATAACTTGCTCCAGAAATAGATGTCAGTGTGGGTGATGAAACTACAAAGCCCAGAAGGGGAGGTTAGGGATATAAAAGGCAAAAGTAAGAATGATTGTTCATGCTTACATTTGTTTTCAGTAACCTGTAGTCACAAAGTGGAAGGATCTAACAGATGCTAATTAACCAGGAAAACACATCAACTATAACACAAATGTTGATGGTTGTCCATGGAAATGTAAGCTGAGTTGAGATGACAGAAGTCATTAGGAGTAGCTACCTTGTTCTGTTTTGTTATAGGACAAAATATATATACTTTATAAAAACAATATTTACCTATTGCTAAAATGTCAAAAACACTGTGGCAATTTGATACCTCCTTTTTTAAATGTTTCGTATTTTTTTTTTATAAGAGGACAGTATGGCAACTAAAGTGGTGGTTTTGTTCAACTTTTTATATGTACTACATGAAATTATACTTGGGCTTGGTTTTTGCTTTAACAGAGAGAAAATTATTCAAGGGTTAGCAGATATCCATGCACAGATAAAGAAATATATTTTTTTATACCATTTGCATCTAGTAAATTACTTCTGAGAATTGTAAGGTTCTCTCTTACCAGTTCCCACTCTTACTGATCCCTTCAATGCATTAGAAAGAATAGCATTCCAAACTTCTGGGTATTAATGTGAGATATGGATTAAGAAGTGATTTCTTCTCACAAGTTCTTGAAGTTGCATAAAAAAGTGCATACATCTTTCTATAAGAAATGCCTATTTGTCTTGGAGGGGTGTTCAATTGCAAAGGAATCATATGTTCTTGTTTTCCAAACTGTTTCATAATTTAGAAAATATGCCTAACATATAGCTTCTCAGTTCCATGTGTAGCAATGAGTTACAAGGATTTTTGATGTGTTGTTAGAAAATGTTTTATACTGTTAGTTTAAACTTCATTTCCTTTCTGTTTAACTGTATTTTTTTAAGCTACGATGAGAGGTTAAGTGTTACCAAAAATTTGTTTTTCTTAGTCCTTATTGTATGCTTATAGTTTCTATTACTTATATAGGGTCTAACTGAAACAGTTATAATCATTTTATTTTTGCCTCACAGCAGACTTTTTATACCTTTAATATTTTTTATTATGATCCCCTTCATGTTCATTTTTCTGACAGGGATCAGTATTTCATTAATAATATGGAATGAAAAGGGCAGGCACAGCTATAGAAAAGAGATCTTCATTGATCATATCAAGAGGCAAGAGTTACATGCAGGGAAGTTTGGATTTACCTGGAGAAAGTCTGACTGCCCATTCTCTCTCCTGAGGTCATGGTAATACAACCAGCTCTTCTTAAACCTTGGGTTTTTTCCTTCACTTCTACTCATCACTCTAGAGCCAGCACTGATCAGAGCTCTACCACCTTTTATATTTTAACTCTTTTTACTAAGAGGAATTTCAGCATGGTTAACACTGGTGGCTGCAAACATTTTATTTATATAGCTGTTCCCATTACTATTATCAAGAGAGAAATATGTGTATAAATGATGGAACCTGTTAAAGCCTAAAGAATATCTAGCATGTCACCAGGTTTTAAAAAGTAAAAATTCTGTTATCTGTGTAAACAGTGCTGTGGTGAAGGGAGGGAGAGTGGAGGGTTCAACCTATACTTGCATGCAGTACCACCATCCGTATAACCATTTGTAGATTTTGGCAATTTGGATTCTAGATCTAAATATTTGACATAATCGCTGGACTGTACGAGGTCTAGGAGAAATAATGTCTATAAAAGAAATGCTAATAGCAGCTGCTGTATTTAAAACAATTTAGAAAGTCAACAAGGCTGATGTGAGAGTGCAGATCCAACACAAATGTCTACCTGGTTGACAAAAACTGATCTGCTGCAATTAGCATAGCGCAATAGTTCATCTGAGTCTGCCAAATTTTGTTTAGGTAGACACATCTCATATCTGGCAAATTAATGCAGAGCAATCTCAGAGTCACCTGGCCACATGTTTTCAGTCCCTTAAATTTATAAGCCTGTCTCCTGGGTAGTGTCATAATCCTCTGCTCAATTTCTCTGTTGATATAGCTGTTCAGTGAATGCTAGTTTTTCCAGGATGTTATTTCTTTTCTTTCTGTCCCTTCTGTCTCTCTCTACCTGTAGCTATATATAGTCTGAAAAAATGAACCAGCAATCATTTTGGTAATTAGTGCCTCTAAGTCTTCTGGATAGAATAAAAGACTAAGAAAGATCTACCTACTAGTGAATCACTTTGGTTTCCAGACTTTTAGTTACACTGCAAATTTTTATTTGATATATGTGTGTGTTCTTCTGAACTAACTGTTGACCTACAGAGCAATATACTACCATTCTTCATGGGTCTACCAGGTTTCTGTGCAAGTAACACCAGAATTGAATTTGATTCCTAAAGTGATGAATGTAAGAGTAGTTCTTAGGTTTTGAGATTCCAGTCAGAAAATCTTTCCCTGGTGTATCTTTTACTAATGTCAGGAACAGTTTTGAATCAAAATCATATATTTTATCTAGATTGTCAAAAAACATACAAAATATTCCACTATAAAAAAAAGAAAAACAAACACCACCACCCACCAACAGAACGATATCGCTCATTAACAAACAAAAAAAAATTATTGAACCAATGCAGGCAATTAACTTGTATTATAATCAGTTCTGCAAGTGAGATTCAACATATTAGAGTGGATGTTTAAATTCCCTATTTAATGAATGGCCAAAGCTAAGTATCTCAGAATAGCAATCACATCATCCTGTATGCTAGGAATAAGGTGCCTCAAATAAGTAATACAAAATGTCTTAACAGAGAATCATATCTAACATCTTTTCTGTCTTCTGAACTTTTGCTGCTAAGTAGTAGTCTGAATTATGTATCTCTTGTCAAAGTGTCTTTCTTTGTTTGTGTGCTAAAATGCTTCTTTCCTAATTTTCTTTGAAAAGATATCAGAAAGAAAGGAAATGACTGTCGCCATTTTTGTGTATTATCCAGAACGTTAATTCATTCCAGATTTGCTTTCCTTCTCATCTCAAAGCTAGATCAATATTTCTTATCTATTCTTCATTCCTGGATGGAGAAATACAAATGAGTATTTCCCAATCCGTGCTCTTCCATACATGTATATGCATGTGTGTGCATGTATATGCAGACTACATTTCATGACGCAGATATTGTTCTGGAGTATACTAAATATATAATTTTATTACTTGTTCATCTTACAACTTCTATCACCAGACTCATGGACAAGCATTTTCACAACTAGTTTCATATACAAAGGACAAAGCTCTTTCTCATCCAACTATCCTTGTTGTGTTTGTGGGGTGCTTTCTGGGTAAGACATGGGACATGTAATTTGTTAAACTAAAAAATCTTAAGTGGAAAGCTGTTGTCTCAATGTTTTTTTTTACCTGTGTGGCTAGAGCCCTGGATGAATATCGAGATTGAGTTTAAGGTATCTATCACAAATTTTTGAATTATGATTTATGGTAAGCCCAGTCTCAGATTCTCACCTTCAAGCCTGCTACTTGTAAGCAAGATTCAAACAAAGGCTTGCAAAATTGTCTCTCTATACTCTAGCATTCTGTGGTACTTTCCCTTATCTGGACCCCTGCTACTTACTCAGTGATAGTTTGCTCTATAGATGCAAATGGGCCTCACTTTTAGGTGGTGCATGTGCTGATAAGAGCTTTGCTCTGATCTTGTAAATTGGACAAGTAATACATAAAATATGTACACTGGCACCATTAAACAGGAATACATTAATTGCATTATAATCTCCTACTAAATTCTAGTGACTTCTCAGGAGTAACACAAAGCTGGTTGAGGATCACTGGTAACAGGAATCTGAAATTAAAAATGTCAAATAAATAATTAATTTGTACATATGGCTTCAGACTAATTTCCTTTCCTTTTTCCCTCATATCTTGTAATTAAAAGCTCACAATAAAAGACATGGGTGGACAATGATACTATTATTAAATCTACACTCAAAATAAAACATCTTTTTTTTTACTAGAGAATAATAAACATTTCTCTTGAAGGTCTTCATATTGCATTGAAAAGAATGTCCCTGACTTCTTATTCTGTTTTTGTGGTTCGAAAGGAGCAATAAGTGTGAGTGAAAGTGCATGCAGGAGGAAAGTAGCCTTAAATGATGTACTTATTTTCCATAAACAGACAATTTGCCCAGTTCAGGGGCAAACTAGAGCAGCTGTTTTACCTTGAAGGAACCTTTTATTTTGGTGTCTGAGCATGCTTTCCTACAGAAAGTACTTACACAACAATGTGTGGGAGGTACACTTTCAAACTGAATGTATCTATATACATACATATTTATACATATATGTTTGTGTGTGTGTGTGTCTGTGTGTATTAGGTAACTTGAGATTACCATGATGGGAGTAGTTAAGAGGCTGACAGATTACGCCATTCTTTAAACTTTAAAATCAAAATTTACTAAATTCATTCATTAACAAAACCCTTTGTGCTGATGATTACTTCTTATATCTTATTAATCATATCACTGCATATAGCAAATTGATTGTCATTAAAAATCATACCCTGAATTAGCTGTGAGCATACAATACCTTGAAGCTGATGCCATGTGGTTAGTGCATAATGGCTGTGGTCTGTAGTGATTCCGTAGGTGATCAAGCTTGAGAGCTCTTTGATGAGAGAAATGAGAACCAAAGCAAGCTTCTGTTCTTTTTTAATGTCATTATTGACATTATTATGCCTCTTGCCACCTCCACCCAAATGGGATCTCACATGTAGCTCCAGATGCTGCTTATCTTGGTTCTGGTTTTGATCATCATCCTTCTTGTACGTTCGGCAGGGTGCTCTACCTACGTGCAGTCCTTTGTGTTTACCTTGTTCATTGTTCTTTGTCTTGGGATTGCAATTTCTGTCAGTTGGAAGGCTCCTACATGCATCTGCACATGGCTTTGCTTGCACCTTTGCTGGTCACACCGCTTCCATACTTAGATAAAATGCTTATATATTGTGTCTGGCATACCACCAGAGTGTCACAAAAGTTTTATATACTGTTGCTGGTTACAATATTTTGGTAGGTTGTATGTGCATTCAAGGCAAGCCATAATTAAGATTATCCTGATTAGTGCAGTTTTAATTAGCAGGTTGCTCAGACTTGTGCTTTGGCTGCAATACCATCTTCTCAATCTGCTTGTTCTCCATTTTGCCCTAACAGTGGTCATCCCACTTGAGTATGGGACGAGGCCTAGGTTAGAATCCTTTTTCTTCTGTATGAAAATTAGAAACATCATCTAAAGAAGTGTATTGGGTCTGGCTGAGATGGAGTTAATTTTCCCCATAGCAGCCCTCATAGTGCCCACATTGGGCATCAAAAAGGACTGTAGTGGGTTAACCTTGGGTGGATGACAGGTGCCCACCAAGCCACTCTATCACTCCCCCTCCTCAGTTGGACAGGGGGAGAAAAATACAATGGAAGGCCCGTGCGTTGATATAAGGACAGCGACATCACTCACCAGTCACCGTCACAGGCAAAACAGACTTGACTTGGGGAAATTAATTTAATTTATTACCAATCAAATAAGAGTAGGTTAATGAGAAATAAAATCAAATCTTAAAACACCTTCTTCCCAATTTCTCCATCTCCTCAGCCCAAGCAGTGCAGGGGGATGGGGGGAATGGGGGTTGCAGTCAGTTCATCACACATCTCTGCTACTCCTTCTTCCTCATACTCTTCCCTTCCTCCAGTGTGGAGTCCCTCCTATGGGAGACAGTCCTCCATGAACTTCTCCATCATGAGTCCTTCCCATGGGCTGCAGTTCTTCATGAACTGCTCCAGTGTGCATCCCTTCCATGGGGTGCAGTCATTCAGGAACAGACTGCTCCAGCGTGTGTCCCCCATGGGGTCACAAGTCCTGCCAGCAAACCTGTTCCAGTGTGGGCTCTCCATGGGGTCACAGCCTCCTTCGGGCATTCACCTGCTCCATCGTGGGATCCTCCACGGGCTGCAGGTGGATATCTGCTCCACTGTTAACCTCCATGGGCTGCAGGGGGACAGCCTGCCTCACCATGGTCTTCACCATAGGCTACAGGGGAATCTCTGCTCCGGAGCCTGGAGCACCCCTCCTCTTCACTGACCTCAGTGTCTGCAGAGTTGTTTCTCTCACATATTCTCACTCCTCTATCTGGCTGGAGTTGCAGTTGTGCAACAACTTTTCCCCTCTTAAATATGTTACCCCAGAGGCGCTGCGACCGTCGCTGATGGGCTCGGCCTTGGCCAGCAGCAGGTCCATCTTGGAGCTGGCTGGCATTGGCTCTATTGGACACAGGGGAAGCTTCTAGCAGCTTCTCACAGAAGCCACCCCTGGAGCCCCCCCTGCTACTAAAACCTTGCCACACAAACCCAATACATTAAGAAATGCATTTTATACTGCTGAAGACTTCCTGTGCTGATACACAGGATAGTTTAGGTGTAAGGAACAACCTAGCATAGAATATTTTCTGATAAAGCTGGTCAAAACATATTTCTCAGCTTGGTCAAAACATTATCTTGGTCAAGATCTCTCATCAAGTTTAAGCCAGTCCATCATTTATTATAAATTTTAAGCACAGCATAAATGTAAAAGTTCTTTCACTTTAAGATTGCTTGAAGTCTCTAAATGAAAGTCCAGTAATTCCAATGTAAACCAGTATGTTTATTTGGTTTGAAAAACAGACTAAGCTGCCCTGTGTATAGGTGAATTTACACTAGAGATTTTATCAGTATAATTATTTAATCAAAAATCACATACCATCCAATTATTATTCTGCTAGTGAACATTTTCTATACAGTTTGGACTTAATTCAGTTTATTGGCAAGTAGACCAAAGGAGTCAGCTCTCCCTGTTGCTATAGATTCATGGACTGCAGCCAGAAAAGGCCATTCAATCATCCAGCATGCTTTTTTGTGTAACGTAAGACTTAAATTAATTCCTCCTTGAGTTAGAGAAGCGTGGAGGAACCAACACGCCTTTAAGAATTTAAGAACAGCAAATGCTGATCACTTGTTCAAAATGTGTTTCATGCTATTCTTAAAATGATCTTATTTATAATTTGAACATATCTAGCTGCAACTACAAGCCATTAGGTGTTACTGTTATGTATTTTTTCTGATAGATTGAAGAAACATCTCTTGCCCATCGTCTGTTCCCTTTAATTATAAATCTTAGTTACTAACAACATAAGTTATATCTTAACTTTTTGGGAGGATTCTTAGATTATTTCCATACCAGAAAAGTTCTCCAATCTTTTCTCTATTTCTGTTGTTCTTCTTTTAACCTGTTCCATTCAAGCCATGTCTGATGTGAACTCCAAAACTAGCTGTTACTGACTTAAAGTTACACCAGTCTAAGAACTGAGCTAAGAAAGTATGGAGATCTTCCAAACACATTAGATCACAATTGTTTTATTTATGTATCCACAGATTATATTATTCTTATGAGTTACAGCATCACAGTGAAAGTTTATTCTCAACTAATCATTCAATTTACTCTGAGTATTTCTCAGCCCACTGCTTCACACAATAGTGTCCACCCTGCTGCAAATATAGCTTAATTCTTCATTCATAGATTTGTAACCATATACTTAGCTGTACTTAACATTTTTCATTAGGTTGACCCAAGTTTATTAAAAAAAATCAGACTTTATAATAGCAGTAAATGGTCTTATTCAATTATTTCAGCCTTTCTCTTATCAGCATACTCAATGAAGAGTTATGCTTTCCTACCAGGCATAGATAACAAACAGTGAAATGCAAAAAATATCAAATCCAACAGTGTTCTCTTAGAAACTTATCTGCTACATGATGTTTTTCGACTCTCAGTTAATTTTGAAACTTTCCACTTAGGCAGCTTTTCATCTATTTATTGTGTGTGACACTGATGTTGTATCTTCCTTCTCTATTAGACGAAGTGTGGTACAATATCAAGACAAAAGCTAGCGATGCAATGGGTGTATTTTATCAATCCCATTTTAATTATCAACTAAACTAGAAGTGTTGTTGAAAAAGTTATCGAGTCAGTTTGATGAGATTTATTTTCCATAAGCCCATTTTGATTGGCATTAATTATATTTACCGCCTTTACTTCTTTATTAATCAAGTGTTCTATCAGCCTCTTTCCATTACTTTGCCTGAGATCAATGTCAGACTGACAGGCCTAACATCACCCAGGTCATTCAACTCACCCTTCTTGAATATTATCACAACATCATCTTTCTTTCAGTCTCTGGAGAACTGCTTCAGTGTTCCAAGACTTACAGAAAATCAATCCTAATAGTGCAGAATGCTCATTGGTCAGATATTTTGTAACAAATTATGTAGACCCTTTGATTAAGAAATGCCAGGCTTTAGCACATGCTGTGCAACATTAATCCGATTTTCAAGGAGGAAAGAATTTCCTGTTTTTCAAATAATCTAAATACACAATATGATATTTTCATAAATATAGAGAAGAAATATGTAAATGTGACCATTAATGGATAAAATTTACTCTTAGAATTCTTGTTGTTCCTGACACACACTAAACCTTCTGCTTTTTAACCTTATCTTAGCCACATTTCTCCATGTGTACTTCTAGTTTGCTCATTAGTTTTCTGAAATTCCTAATTTCTGATTTGTATTCTTCCATTTGTAATAAACAGATACCTTAATTAATTATTTAGCTGCTTTCATTTCCTCTTTAAGTCAAATTAGAGGATTTTCTTTTTAATGCAGCAGAGCATTTCTTGATTTGGGATTACGAATTTTTGTCATGTGACAAAACATTTTTGACAATTGCTTTATTATTAATGTGTTTCTGTTAAAAAAATATCTTGCCCACTACATTCTGCTCATTGCCTTCAGCTCTTCAGGTCTTTTTAAAGTACAAATATAGAAGTATTGTTAGACTGAACATTACTTCATTCCTGCTTAATAAGAAAATAATCATTTGCACAGTGACCACTAAATTTTAGATGTTATTATTTGTACTTTGTTATCAATTTAACCACTTTCTGTTTCTTCACATGAGCCAGCAATGTGCCCTTGCAACAAAGGTGGCTAACAGTACATGCTTGGATCCAGCATTAGGAGGAGTGTTGCCACCAGGTCAAGGGAGGTGATCTGCTCAGCACTGGGGAGGTCACACCTGTCCAGTTTGGGGCTCCGCAGTGCAAGAGAGACACGGACATACTGGAGAGAGTCCACTGAAGGGCCACAAAGATGATTGAGGGACTGGAGCATCTCTCATATGAGGAAAGGTTGAGAGAGCTGGTACTGTTGAGCCTTGTGCTGGATTTGGCTGGCATAGAGTTAATCTTCTTCATAGTAGCTAGTATGGGGCTGTGTTTTGGATTTGTGCTGCAAACAGTGTTGATAATACAGGGGTGTTTTTGTTATTGCTGAGCAGTGCTCACACAGAGTCAAGGTCTCTTCTGCTTCTCACCCCACCCCACCAGCGAGTAGGCTGGGGGTGCACAGGAAGCTGGGAGGGGGGACAGCTGAGACAGCTGACCCCAACTGACCAATGGGATATTCTATACCATATGACGTCATGCTCAGCATATAAAGCTGGGGGAAGAAGAAGGAAGGAGTGGACATTCAGAGTGATGGTGTTTGTCTTCCCAAGTAACCATTATGCATGATGGGGTCCTGCTTTCCTGGAGATGGCTGGAACACCTGCTTGCCAAGGGGAAGCAGTGAATGAATTCCTTGTTTTCTTTTGCTTGCGTGCGCAGCTTTTGCTTTACCTGTTAAACTGCCTTTATCTCAATCCCCAGATTTTCTCACTTTTACTCTTCTGGTTCTCTCCTCCATCCCACTGTGAGGGGAATGAGTGAGTGGCTGTGTGGTGTTTAGTTGCCAGCTGGGATTGAACCACAACAAGCCTGGAGAAGAGAAGGCTCAGGGGAGATCTCATCAATGTATATAAATACCTGAAGGGAAGGTGCAAAGAAGACAGAGCCAGGCCCTCCTCAGTGGTGCTTAGTGACAGGACCAGAGGCAATGGGCACAAACTGAAACACATGATGTTCCCTTTGGACATCCGGAAATAATTTTTTACTGAGAGGGTGATGGAGCACTGGCTCCAGGTTGCCCAGAGATGTTATGGAGTCTCCATCATTGGACATATTAAAAAAACTTCTGGACATGGTCCTGGGCAACTTGTTCTAAGTGGCCCTGCTTGAGCAAGGTTGTTGGACAAGATGACCTCCAGAGGTTCCTTCCAACCTCAACAATTCTGTGATTCTATGATGATATAAAGGTAAGATTTAATATATTTTTCCTGTGTCAAATGTAATAATTTTTGAGTAAGGAAGTTATCTTTTATAATTTTTCCAGTTTCAGTGAATCTTTGATCTATCCCCAGTATTTGAAAGCTGCACTGAACTCCCCTTTCACAAAATGAGGTTTTCCCCCAAGTGGTGTAAATTAGCAGTTACAGAGTCAGTCACCCTCTTCACCTGAGTAATTCGATGATCTATGTCAGTTAATCATCAGTTTCCAAATTAATTGACAAAATTTTTTTAAGATTGTTGCTTCTGAATTGTAACAGGGCACTTTTCAAAAGTACTCTCGTTTTCTTTCTGCCTACTCAGTTCTTCCCGCCTTCAGTAATACAAAGTTGGCTCAGGGATGAACTTTAACCTTCACAATTATAACTTTACTTGTCAAGTTTATGAAGTCAGGTTTCTAGCTTTAATGCCAAGAAAAATATTTGTATTTATATATGTAATATTATATATAGACTATATATAATATATAGAAAAATAAAATCTATATTGGGGGTGGGATTCAGTTCCTGGTTAAGACAGTATATTTAGGTCTATACATGTAGCTTTCTACCTTTGTGCTAAATATACAGCTGTGTACCGCCCAAAATGGCCCAACAAGCTGATGTCAATGAGAGTCTTCGGAGTTTCCAAGACATCCACACAGGTCTGGCATGGTATTTACAGGAGACTCATGATCTCTCAAC
Source organism: Platalea leucorodia (assembly GCF_965183815.1). Lineage (NCBI taxonomy): Eukaryota > Metazoa > Chordata > Aves > Pelecaniformes > Threskiornithidae > Platalea > Platalea leucorodia. Next base: position 47,838,298 of record NC_138828.1, on the reverse strand, counting down.
ATTTCTCAAATGACATGATCCACCTAGGTCAGGGCAATTCAGTCAAGCCCCTAGAAAACACAGTCAGGGAAGTGTAGAGAGGGTTCAGCTACAATAAACAACAGAGGTTTGTTTCAGTTGCCTGAAGACAGGTGTCCAGTGCCATCTGAGATGCTCTAAGCTATCTCTTCCTCAGAATGTATTTGGAAATCCGTGTTCTTAACCGTAGACCAATGAAAACTGGAATGACGCTCTTAATCATCCGTCCAGAAACAGGGGAGGTTCTGCTTTTTCTGCTGTGTTTTTCCTCCATTTAAAAGCATTTCAAGCACTTTTGCAACAGGAAGAATACTATTTTTTCTTAGTTTAAATTTGTATTGGCATAAGTTTATATATAAATATTTCTATGGATAAATTATAGTAATTTCTATGCAATTATCAAGTCCTTGAATGGATGTTCTTAGTAACATATATGACTGATATTCTATCCTTTGAACTCAAGGTGTTGTTTCCAACTGTTGTGATCAGCACATTTTCCCAGTACCCAAAAAACCCCATGTTTTCAGTGGAAGAAAATTGTGCATCTTGACTGTGGTTTTTTTGCTTAATTGATGCATATTTGCATAAGTTATTTATATACTTGCATTTTTAAATAAAAGTTCATGAGTAATGTAGCAGAGTCTTAGAAGCAGCAGTTCAAGATTAATTTCTAATTTCAGCTTCCTGGAGAATGGTTACTTTTTTAGATAATGAAAACTGTCTTTTCTTATTATATGTCAATAGGATTTTTTTTCATATTATAATTTTGGCATTTCAAATTCAGAATTTTCTTCGTATCTCCATGTTTGCATTTTAATTGGATGAGACTATCCAGCAGATTAGCACAAAAATGCCAACTTGTACTTCTAACTTTATTATTTAAAAACTCTGAGGAACCATATGACTTTGGCATTACTGTGGTGCTGTTGTTTCCCTACATAACCAAGACAGATAGAGTGCATTTATGACTATTTGGAGTGTTTGACAAATACTAAAGGAAAATTGCTATATAAGCAATGTATAAATACAGTCAAGCAATTTATTTCTCATTTTCTAAGAAGCAATTTGATAAGAAAATGTTTGCAGAATTAAGTGAATGGCTGCATTATACATGTTAGTAAACAGATCGAATTATTTCCTTCTTTCTCCTTGTGATAAGCAACATTGCACTTCCCTAGGTGTGACTTTATTGGTGTATGAATAATTCAGCTTTTTGAACTAACTTATCTCAAGAAGGAGTGCTATCCAACATTTTTTTTCTTTCCCTTTCCTGCTATGCCCTTTGTCATTTCCTCCTTATGAAGTAAATTGTTGAAATACAGACGAAAGGGAGATAAAGATTCCTCAAGGCACAGTGAGTGAAACAAAGGAGTATTCATTTTACAGAAGTTATTCTTGATTTATTCTTGACAGGTGTAATTGAATTAGATTTCTAGGGGAAATAACAAATGATGATTACAGATGACAAGCACCTTTTGACAGCTTTCTGTAGCTTCAGCATACTGTATGAGTAATTCAGTAATATATGAATGGACATAATATTACCGAATTCATTAGTTAGGGTCGACGTCCATGCTTGTCAAATAGTCAGAATTCTGACTGAAGTTATAATAGTTAATATAAGCAATGGTTACATCATCATTCATGAAAAGTCAGTGATGCAGTGTCACAGAAAGAGCTGGAATCCAGTACATCTGCAGAAATATTTTTAATAGATCTACTGATTAGCTATGAAATGAAAATTCAGGTCAACATGGGTCTATGCAAAAAAAAGTGGTTAACATTCATTTCTACCTAAAAGAAAATGCTTAGATTTTCACACAATTTATTTTTATTTAGATGAGAAAAAACAAGAGGATTTTTTCAACATTTTAATAATATGTGCAACAAATTAAAAAGTCAGTAAGTCTCATAGAGCTATTCTAAATAGCAGGGCCATTATATTATAATATTAATAATTTAAGTGGAAATTAGAGTTCCACTGGTCATTTGCCTCAGCTTGTGACTTCAAAAATGTCTGCTTCAAAACATGTAAGATGCATTTGGACATCTGAAGAAGTAGACTGTTTTTCAGACATGCTTTAGATAACAGCTCTATGAAGTAGTCTTCATTTCAGTATTAGTTTAACACTTTAATTTGCATTGGAATCAACATGTTAGTTTAGTCACTGAACTTTTAGCTATACTTCTGAGGAATAAGTTACCTTTTCTGGTGGCCATAATAAAATAGAGCCCTGCTTATTTTTAAAGCTCATTTGAAAGATCTTTCTCTTAGTCTTGTCTGTTCTTCTTTTGTGGTATTCTGGAACTAAAATGACTTTATATAAAAAAAAATGTTCAGAATTCCTTAAATTCCAGAACTACCAGGGCCTACATTAAAATATCTGATGGCGATTAATTATATACACTAATTTGGCATATAATATATCATATTAAAAGTCAAATTAAAACATTCTGCAGCATAGACTCTCTAAAGTCTTTGAACATGCTCACACATACATTTTACAATTCTTTCTGCATACTTCAACCGCTTAAAAGTTGACCTTACAGAAAGCCTTTGGCGTAAAATATGTGAATGTTAATAATGCCCTAAATACTTATTTACATTATAAACTCTTCAAGCTTCAAAGGAACTGTCACAGGCTCCTCTCCCAAACATTTCAGGCCGGTGTCCATTCATCATTTGCTTTTATCATGCAAATTCTCAGACAGAGAAAATTCCAGGCTGAATGAGAGACATTGGCACTTGGAACAAGTGGGCTTTTTCCAGTGAGTAACGTTCTATAATTTCAGCCTTTGTTAAAATAGTAGCATTTCAATCATAATCTTACAGACTCTGGCTATAAAAAGCCATGAACTACATGTGAGTCATGTAAAGTTAATATTATCAATATCAGTATGACACAGCTTTGCCAGGGATTCCAATTAAGTGGGAACCTCAGAAGTGCGTTGCACAGACTGGTAGACACAGTCTCTGCAATGAAAAGTTCACAGTCCAATTTAAATCACAAAACTGCAAGTGAGTATAACAGATTGTAGGAAAAAAGTGGTAACAAAAAATTATTAGAGTTGCTGAAAACTATTTGTCAGAATACTTTTCACTGGAAAGTGTTGTTTCAATCACACTGTTAGTGTATGTGAGATTATGCCAACCGAGATAAAATTTGAGATGCCAACATTTTCTAAATTAAACTTTTCATAAAAAGTTCAAGTATTCTACATGGTACTTTATTTTGGAATTTCTTTTATATTTTTGCATTCTTTATTAGATTTATTTTATTAATTCTACATTTTATTATTTTAGTAATAGCAATATACAGTACTTACTACTACTGCTAAATGACATAATGAATAGCTTAAATGTGTTACTGGCTTTCATGTTATCTTTTACATCTTCAATTCTTACTCAATTGAAATATCTGTTTTTCTAGATTAAGATATTTGCTGTTTGTAGGATGTCAGATCACTTTGTTAGAACACAAACAAGGGTTGTTCTGCTCTAGAAAATAAGATAAGCTCTCCAGGTACTGACTGGAGGCATGACTGTTTCAAATAGCTTATATACCAGTCTAGAATCATTTTTTCAGTATGTTAAAAAACACGTCAGGTTTGCAGTGGCTTTGCTGAACCTACATGGTTAAGAATTTGGACCCAAACATAAAAGGGTCAAAATTGTGGCAAAAGCACATGCAAATTCTACTTGTCTTCCTTTACATCTGTACAGATCCTAGAAAATCCTTGCTGTTCAGGTATCAGTTTCCTTTCAGAAACCTTTCAATAGAAAATAAATAAGAGAGAAAAAATTCTAAAGGAAGAACATTGCCATATGTTCTTTCCTTACTGCCCATTTTCTCTAGATTGTCACACAGAAGTGTACTAGGGTCATATTTTATTGTTTTAGTCCTGTATCTTAAAAGGGAAATATACATTTAAAATCTCTTACAAATTTATTAGATAGTTGAAAATTAAGCAAAATTTAAAAATCCTGCATTATCCTAACTGTATCATGCACTGCATAAGAACTTGTGATATTCCATAGAAATCTCACAGAAATAGATAACAGACAAATTATGCAACAAGAAATAAAAAGGAACACATTTGGTCTTACATTTTTCTAATTCACAAAGGATTTCCAAATTAAGACATAACTCATGCAGCACATCTACTTTTATAGGAAATGCTTAGTGGTTTATAGTGAAACAAACTCATCATAGAAAGATAGCTGTGATTTCAGCCTAAGTAAATTTAGTATGATGGGTTAAAAATAGAGATAAATAAATGAATATACTCTGACTGCTTCTGATCTGCAAGTTCCTTGCAAACATCTACTCACAAAACTCACAGCATTTGGAGCATTCTTTAGAGTCTAGGTGTGCTGCATGTGCATATAGACATGAACTGTATTTGCTGTAGGCAACTCTCATAGAAATGGATTAGCATAACTTTGCTAAAATTCCAGATGGTGAGAAAATAGTATGACAAATATTTTAAATGGCATTTTCTTTATGAAAAAAAACCAAACAAACAAACTTACCTAATGGAATACTGTGATTTAGGACATGTTTGTTAGGGATATAAGGTTGATCCACTTTCAACTAATCTGAGAAAACAAACATACAGCTTGTGACAGCAGCAGTGTCATTGCAGTGTGACCACTTTTTATGATTTCTGTACTCTGCACTGTGGAATAATAGTTACTGTACTTCAGAATTTGTTTTAACATCTCGTAGTCAGTGATTGCTGAGACAGAAACTTTTTTTTTTAACTTTTTTTTTTTCAGGTCTAAACTTATGTTACTTTTAGTTGAGCTAGAATACTTCATTGAAAATGAGTGATGGATAAGCTGAAATATCATTCAGGAAATGAAAACTGCAAAGAAAAGTTCAAAGCAATAAAGAGGTCTAAAAGGGAGAGGCAGTATTATAAGAGCAAACAACACTGAACTGCAAACAGTTTTGAATAAAGTGATCTACAGAGCAGCAGCATGCATGCTGAAGTCCAATATCAAAGAAGAATATGCTTCTGAGCACATCCAGTGTCTGACTTTGCCTGGCTACTGAATGAAAAAAAAAAAAAAAAAAAAGGGCAGTTTTAGAATGTGCAAAGGTAACTGTACTGCGACATTTAAACATATTGACCATTGTTCTTTTAGTGGGACACTACATTAGCATTGATTAATGAGGCTTATTGGTAAGTATTCTGTTAGTAACAACTATTTAGTGAAAGGAAATTATCCAGTTCTTCTGTACCTCTATGTTCTCCATTCATTTTGTCAAATTTGAATGCCTCTTAATTTAGTCCTGGCTTTTAAAACAGCTACCACAATCATTCTAAGTTTACTTTTCTGGTAGTACATGTGCATTCATCAGATTTCAGATATGGTGCATCCTACTGCCAATTGTTCTTAGTTTTGAAAAGTATTTTGAGGTCAATGAGCCATGTTGATGAGGCATATCATATAAAATTCTGTCATTTTATATCAGAATGTGAAATACTAGTTCTGAATATTTTAATTTCTTCATTTCTCCTGCAGGATGTATTTCCCCAGTAAATCAAGATGTAACATTTGTTTTTATTTTAAGTGTTAAAACTAAAGATGTGAAAACAGAACTCCTGCAAAGGATTCAAATAAAATTCTCCATTCCAATCAGAGCTCCAGCTGCGCAGTTAGTAGGGCAGCAGACAGAACAGTGACAGTGATGAAAGGCACTACAATGAGTGGCATTGGAAAAAGATCTAAAATCATGAGAAGCCTTGCTCCAGTACCAGGAGTACAAGCTAGAGCAAACAGGCTACTACACTAGCTCTAAACTTCAGAACGTGATGCTGGACTTGTAAGATAGATCCCTTCCCAATTGCTTTATTACTGTGTCACCTTTTTCCTAATGAAACTCAAAGAATGCTTGTTTAAGGCTCATGGAGACCTGGACTGTGACATCAAGGTGACTCCACATAACTGTTTGCTATACTATCATGTAAGTCATTAAACATTCTTTCAGTAAGACTTCTCAGTGTGAGCAATTGATTCAGTCATCACACTCAGGTAATGGAATCATGAAGAGAAAAAAAATTTTAAAAAATCTAAAAAAAAAAAAATTATCTCGTATGCTTTAACCTGAAAAATATTGAGAATCCTTGATAAAACAAGTTTTATGCTGCAGTTGGTGACAAAATGTCAGGATACATCTTGAGAAAGTTAGCACATGCAAGAAGTCTCTGTCTTCATAACCTATAATTTAAAAATTCTTTCCACAGGCCTTGGACTTGAGGTAATGATACTTGAATTGAATGTGGGCAAATGGGCTGGAAAAAACATTAACTGATAGAGAAAAACTGTATACACCCTTGTCAGCAGTGTGGCACAATGTCAGATTTGGACTCTTAAAGACTGACTATACAGAACAGTAATTGTTAAACAGTTGAATAAAGTACTTTGTCTACCCTGTTTCACTGATTTTGAGTCAATGTAATTATATAGCAACTATCAAATAGTGAGTTTGGTTCTGTTTTTACAATTTCTTCTTCCTCCAAGTCATTTTTGGTTGGACTGACAATAATAATTAAATAAATAATAACTAAATAAATTCAATTTTCAAGTGAAGTTATTATAAAAGAATAATTCATAACTGATAAATATTTCTACCAGTGTTTCCAGACTTGCAACGTCTGGAGTACACACAATATCTGAGGCTCTGGTGTGCAAAGGTTTTAGCCAACAATTGAGTTTCAGAATTAACTGGCCTGTTATTTAAGGTAAACACTTAAATGAGAGTTAGAGCTTCCCAGTAAAACGTATCCAACTTTCAATACCCCTAGTTTTGGACAATTTCTATAAGTGCGATAGTATCTACGAGTCCCAAAAGTTCAGCAGTTCTGTTTCTTGGTTTGTCTTTTAGTTATGTCTTTACTGCCCTTAGGAACACAGATGCTTGAGTTCAGCCTCAAGTTGTCAAACCTGGGCAGCTTAGTTTAGCCAAACTATCTGTAGCTGCTGAGTGCAAACACAAATTTCCCTGTGAAGAGAACTAGCTGGCTGTCTGCAGAGCAGAGAATGCTCTGGCTGAGAAGCCAGACTAGAAGACAACATGCATGGGGTATGGACCTCAGGTCTGACCCCTCAGGTGGACCTGAGACCCCAGTATGGGCCTCAACTAATATGGCAATAAGATGCAGATAAACTTCTAACTGAACAGAAAATAGCAGGCAAGTAGAATCTTTTACTGCAAAATCTGGTTTTGTTTTTGTTTTTTCCCATGGAAGAAAAGCCTTAAAAGGCTCTTGCAAGTCTCACTTGTTTATTTTGATTTTTCAATTTCTAATCTTTGCAGATATCAAAAAATTGAAAATCATGTAAAATGGAACACATTGAGTAAAATTGTAACAAATGTTGTGCATGAATAGTAGTTAATAGCTGGGGATAGCTTTTTTGTTCCAGACCGGTGCATCTGTCCTCTGCAGTAAAGTGTTGAAGATATCGTGTTGTGGAACTTATTTTCCTACTTCTAAAACCAATATAATCAGACTTTCAGGTAAAAATCTTCAGCAGTTTATTTCTATGTAAATATCTGCTGAATGATCTTGTACATTGCTTCTTTGATTCATTATTTATATGGGTTATTTCAAGGCACTAACATTACTGGCTCAAGAGACTTTAATAATATACTATATTCACCTTCAAAATCAAGTTATGTTCTTACCAAGAAATCATTCTGCTGCTCTCTTTGTAAAGGAAAATTATAGAATTCTGTGAGAACAGCTCAAAACACCACAGTGGAATGGCAAAATGAGGAGTTAACATGTCAAACTTGGGGAAAAAAAGAGATTGGAGTATGGCTTTCTCATCATGGTCCTATTACAAGCTAACATACAACTTAAAAGATGCAAAAAATAGTTACAGGCATTTCAGAAATCCACTGCAAACCAAATCTCTGCTGAAAAAAGAAAAGCAGCTTTGTACAACAGTATTTTGATCTAATTTTGGCAGACATGCATTCAGCACGACTGCAGCATGAAGCCAGAGAATACCTAAAGAAAATGAGTTCCTGATTTTCATGGGGAAGAATATAGGTATTATAAGGCTCTTTAATCTAGAACAGAAAGATGTAACAAGAATCAATGCCTAGATCCTGAAGTCAGAAAAATTCAAATTAGAAGTAAAGCATAATTTATTTTAATAGTGAGATTATTAACCTTGGTAACAAGCAACAAAGAAAGTGATACATTCTCTGTCTTCTGGTGTCTTTTAGTGAAGACTATATTTCCTGAAAGACAAGTATTAGCCAATGGTCCTTATTCAAATGCAGATTATCAAGCTCAGTGGAGGTTATCTGAAATGTAATGGCCTGTGATATACAATACAGCAGGCTAGATGATGTAATGATGCCTTCCAGCCTTGTGTACTTCGAATCAATAAACTTAAAACTTTGAAAGAAGTGCAGATCCATGGTGATGCTAATATTCTATACCTTATCCCTCCCTCATGATCTTCCTAGCATAGAGTATTTAAAATAAGAGAGCTCCTTGTTCCAAATATAATATGAAAAATTCAGTTTTCATTTGAAATAAACTAAGAATAAGGGTAAAAATCTGCTCCTACTGACATTACTGGAAATTCTGATATTAATTACAATAAAGTCAGAACTTCAGCCCAAATCTCTAGCTCCCATGATTGAAAATAATATAAACCCTGAGGTTCTAAGGTTCTAACATTAGGGAAGGAATTTATCATGTGTTTGAAAGATGTGCTTCATCTAAGCACAGATGTAAAAAAAAAAAAAAAAAAAAAAAATTACATTATATTTTTAAAATGCAGTATTGTTTAGTAAATTTATAGAATTAAATGGGCTGATTGAAAGCCTTTGGCTGCCTGGACTTTACATGCATATGTATAGTATATGCATGAATCAGTTACAATCCAAGGAGATAATGATTAACAAAGGAATTCAACAAGATGTGTAGCATCTCCAGGAAGGCAAAACTGGTAATGGTTATTGCTGTGAGGGAAAGTGCAAAGCTGGAGAAAGAAAAATAGCAGATTTTTTGAAGGATCAGCTGGGGTGATCTTGTTTGTTATTTCCACTGAAGATGCTGACACAGAAAATAGAGGAATTCTGATGACCAAGTTAAGAGATCCTGTCAATACAGAAAAGAACGCAGAAAGAAATAGATGACACGTAGGACTGGAGAATGAAGAACAAGATAATTAACAATATTAAAAAAGAAAAAAAGAGCAGAAGAAAACTGAGGATAATGGCTGAAACTGGCAAGAGCGGAGAGATGAGCTACTAGCACTGCATAAGCCTATCACAGAGAAGTTAAGATGAAGACAGAAGGAAAGGCAGGGAGAAGAAGAGAATAGAAATACATCAGAGAGAAGAAACCCAATTATTTAAATGAAGTGCTATGTCAGCAAGTGATTCTGAATATATTTCCACAGTGGATTAGGGAGAATTTGCTAAACATCACAACAGGTAAATTCTGAAGCAGCACACAAACTGGTTAGGTTGGCTAAAAAGCCCAACTGATGGAGCTTTCTTGGTTGTTAGTGGGAATAGAAGATATAGTTTCTGTGAGTGACAAGGACTAAATTCATTGGCCAAAGTGATACCTTCCAGTTCTGTGTTCCTGTGCTATTATTATTATTATGCCAAAATATAAGGAAAAGTCTTTGCTAGGCTAGGAAAAAACACATATTTTGAACAGTTCACCCTCTTGGGAGGTCAAGAGGAGAACCTTACAGGGTACAGCTGTGGTCAGTGGCAAGGACCACACTGCTTCAGAACTTTCAGCTTTCATGAGTGATCACCATTTTGCTATGTTCAACTTGTAAGCCATTTCTAATTCTTTTTTTTTTTTTTTAAAAAAAAGTAAGCGACTTCAGATGTTCTTAATAAGAGCAGATGATTCTGTGGACTGCATTCATGCTGTTGTTTATATTCTGCAGAATAAAAAATGTATGAATCATTGAGAAAGCTCTGCCCAGAATCCTTTTCAATTGACACTTAACCTCACCCAATATTGTTTGAAGACAAAGTCAGGCAGGGTGAAAATAAAACTTACCTTCACCTGCCCTTGAATCCAGTTAGTGTCATTAATTCGTAGCCTCGTGCATTCTGCTGAGCATCTGATATGCATGCCCTAAAGATTCTTCATTGGATTACATTTAAATCAGTATCTAAAGTAGATCTATTAACATTAAAATTTTATAGAAACATATATTGTGGAGTTGTGAAGCTTTAACAAAGCTGGCTTGTCAGTGTTTTGTAGCTTCAGCTTTGTTGGCAACCTTGTTCTTTTCATACCTTTTCATTTTCACCAAAGGTAATTAACCTCTCTGTGTGGTGACAGTTTTGAAAAAATGTGAAGTTATTAATGACCATCATGATTCTATTAGAAATGCAAAAGATCAAATTCAGTAAGAAATTTCAATCAGAACAGAAAAGGTAAGATGCTAAGCTTGACTTTCTTAGCATTTCCTCAAAATAGATATATAAAGAATTTGGAAGAACAATAGCATAACCATCATCAAAATTCCATGAAAACATTACCGTGTTCCTAGGACATACTACAATACAACACCTTGCAAATAAATACTTACAATCTGCTTAGGTATACAGGGAATATGTCTTGATTGCTGCCAGTTTCATTTAGCTAAAATCATTAAGATATCCTGCAAGAACATAGAAGAAAAAACTTATTTGAGCATATATACATGTATTTTTATTAGTAGAATTTTGATAGCAGTATTGCAATCAGCTGTTTTATTTTGCTGTGTTCAATATAGTACAACTCGATAGACTGTTTTAGTCTGAAGTTGCCTCAAAAAGATGTATCTGGAGAAGTGATAACGTCTATTTGTCTTACTCATTTTAGTGAATTCCATACTTCTCTGCATAAAGATAACGTTACCCAGCTGAGTTCAGGAAACACACATGAAGGCAAGATAGAGGAACAACATTCACACCAGCAACCCACAGATGGATTGCAAGGCTTCAGGTTTACCACACTTCATTTACCATTTTAAATTCTACTATGGGTAGAAGAGACTTGCTAATGGAAAATTCGGTTAACTGTATAATGGGACAATATATATAACTATATAATGGAAAATTTGGATAACTATATCATGACTTCATGAGCCTGAAGGCTCTTTTATCATTGTCTAATACTGCATGTCTCCTAGCATATTCAAAACTGACTGATAGCTTCCTCCTCTGATTAGACAGGATAGACAGAGTCCCCTGTAGATCAAATCCTGCTGGAGTTCCTACTCATACCCCATTTGCCATACCGCTACCTTCACGATTAATTAATTCACTAATGTCAGTTAACAGTGTGCTTGAAGCTTACAGCATGCTCAATCTATAAAGCCACACTCTTTTCTTTGGTATGTAGTATAATCTAAGCATGAGAAAATTAAGAAACATTCAAACTGTATATTCTTTAATTCCATACCACCAAAAATGCAGCAATCAGTATGTTTTTCATTTGCAAGTACCAAACTAAAAATCAGCGGAAATATATATTAAAATGATTTTAAATATTGCTAATTGTATTACTTCTCAGTAAAACTTTCATGCTAATCAGGGAAAATAGGCAGGAGGACAAACAGAAACAGTTTTAATTTTATAATAAACATTTTAGATAGGCAAGCAGGCAAACAGACAAATAAGTACAATTCAGGATCTTCAAAAAGAAAAGGAAGGGATTTTAAGTATCTCGGACTAACTCTTCTGTAAACAATACTGCATTTGGTAGATCAAAACAGTTTTCAATGTATTATCGTTAAATCTTTTCAACTTTACAGATCATTTAGCACTGGATTTACACACGAATCAGCCTTCATCACAATATTTTATGACCAACAGTTTTGAATCAAACAGTTCTCTTAAAAACTGCTTTGATCTGTCCAGAGAAATGTATCAATGATGAGAAGTAAATTAACTGGTATTTAAAGAGTAATGAGGAGCATAAAACACTCTACAATTTTTGTGTGAATATTGTTAATTAGTACAATATTCAACATTTGGAGGAAGCAGCTGAAAGGAAAACATTCCTTTAAGAGAATTCAAAAAGTATATAAAATATCAAGAATTCTAAAGACAAATTACAATATCCTTCTTAAAGTTCAGTTAGGATTGTGACGACTACAATTTTTTTTTAAAAAAAATATACAAATAAAAGTCTCCAGTGAGCTATTTAATCCTATATCTATAACATTCACATTCACATGTACAACGTGAAATGACTCTTGTAATACTTTTTGGAAGGGTGCTCCATTTTCTGTCTTTATCTTATGCTAGAAAACAGTACGCCAGCAGTAAACAGCTGGATACGTCAACACTTAGCAGAGGCACATGGTGACAAGAGCTCTGCATTCTCAGCCCTCAAAGGTGAAACAAAGAAACTATCTCAGGTCCTCCACGAAGCTTTAATTCTTTTGTACAGCTCTGTGCTACTGCAGAACTAGGCAGGTAGCAGAAAAGTGGGGGATCTCCAAAAGATCAGGTGGCCAAGAAGGCCAATAGCATCCTGGCTTGTATCAGAAATAGTGTGGCCAGCAGGACTAGGGAAGTGTTTGTCCCCCTGTGCTCAGCACTGGTGAGGCCACACCTCAAATATTGTGTTCAGTTTTGGGCCCCTCAGAAGGACATTGAGGTGCTGGATTGTGTCCAAAGGGCAATGAAGCTGGTGAGGGGTCTAGAGCACAAGTCTTATGAGGAGAGGCTGAGGGAACTGGCGTTGTTTAGTCTGGAGAAAAGGAGGCTCAGCAGAGACCTTATCGCTCTCTACAAATACCTGAAAGGAGGTTGCAGCGAGGTGGGGGTTGGTCTCTTCTCCCAAGTAACAAGTGATAGGAAAAGAGAAAATGGCCTCAAGTTGCACCAGCGGAGGTTTGGGTTGGATATTAGGAAAAATTTCTTCACTGAAAGGGTAGTCAGGCACTGGCACAGGCTGCCCAGGGAAGTGGTTGAGTACCTGTCCCTGGAGGTATTTAAAAGACGTGTAGATGTGATGCTTAAGCATATGGTTTAGCGGTGGACTTGGCAGTGTTAGGCTAATGGTTGGACTTGATGATCTTAAAGGTCTTTTCCAACCTAAACAATTCTATGATTCTATGATTCTACCTTTAATCAAGCTAGATTTGACTGGTGTTCATATTAGTGAAGGAATAGCATGGACTTTCATCATAATTCCCACGATCAGAGGATTTCAGACTGGTTTGCATGAAATGTGCATCAGAGTGACTCCTGGGATCTTGGTTCCTGAGCTAAGCACAAAGGTAGGTGTATCTACATGGGCTGAACGCTGACCACGGTATAGACAAGGCTCCAGCAGCACAGCTGGACATGCAGACATTAGAGTGTGCCAAAGCATAGGCCAAATACTGCTTGTCTTTCTTTGGTTCCATCTCACAAGGACTTTTCAAGTACTAGAACTGATGCATTTATTGTAATTTTAGGTGAACAATCAGAAACCCTTCCCCTCTTCTGATCTTCTCTAATCTCTTCCATGTCATACCTCTGACAATGGCTGTGAGTGACCATTTCCACCTTCAAAAGTTTTGTCATGGCCTTCTTTAAACTGGAACATGTTTGTCAAGAAATAGTATATCTTCTACTGCATGTATTATTACTATTCATTATTATTATTATTATTGTTATTATTATCATCATCATTGTCATTATCATCATCAACACAGTTACAGGAAAATGTATAATGCAATCTGCTGTGTTTTCTTTCTTTCTGCCTTTCTTTCATTCCAGGTTCAAAAATGTTTAAATAAGCTGCCTAAGAAGACTTAAATGCTAATCACAATTTTGATCACTAATTACCTATCAAAAAGTTTAGTATGATGATCATCAGGATGTGCAAAGAAGGTTTTTATGGCCAGCGAGAGATACAGAAAGTCAGAATAGGAGACTCTGCAGAGCAGAAAAAGATGAGAGTGACAGATTAAATATATAAATTAACTACTCTAAATAAAGGAGGCAATGTTGATGCAATAAAACTATCTTTTCAATATGCACTTGCATTTGATTAGGGACATCAATAAAAAGAAAATGTTGCAAAAGGCCAACAGATGCCTTGAGGCAAACAAAAATCCCAAATGTCATCTTCACAGACGAGACAACAGTTCCAATATTCTGTACTTCTTATGGACAGACACAGCTCCTTGAAGTTGTGACCAACATGCTCCCTGTAAAGTCATGTGTCAGGGGATTTTGAAAAGAGGGAAAGGTTGTATTAATATCTTGGAATATGGCCTGGCTTGCTCTGTGGTTTACATTATGCTTGTAACCTTGCAGCCCAACAAAGGTAATTTGTGTATAGAAGACTTTTTATACATATTTCAGACATGATGATATGATAGTATAGGATATGTGGGCAAATATTGATTTATAATGGTTAAAATAGCAAATTCTAATAAAGTAATCTTTCCTTGTAGCTTTAAAGTCAATGACCCAAAATTTACTGGGACCATAATATCCAGTGAGGCTCAAAGAATTATACAGGATATGTAACACATGAACAGAAAATCCTACTCTTTCTTCTAAAAATATGTAGTACCTTTAGCCCAAGAAAGCATCCACATTATACTGTTTGACATTAAATTCTTGGACCAGATCCCTACCTGTTGTAATCTAATAGAATTCCAATTTATACTGAGGTAAGGCAGTTTGTTGTTCTGCTCTACAAGTCATTAGCAGTAAACATTATGTAAATGAAAAAGAATAGGAAATAGCATAAACAACAGGCCCAAGCGAAGGCCTACAAAATGCTTAGAGTCTGTGTATAAATCTGAATAAATAAATTAGCAAATCATGAACTAAGATTGCATACTTGCATTTCTAGAATAAAACATTTTCCTGGATAAAACTGAATGAATAATCAATAAACTTTAAAAAGGAATGCCTATCATGGCTGGTCAAAAGGGTACGAACAGCACATTGCTTGATAAACCACATATGGTTTTTGCATCCATCTTTTTCTCCTCTGACTATTTAAGAATTTTTGCTGATTGTCTCTGCAGAGCCAGGAAGGACTTGGCCTGAATTTCTCCAATTTGCATATGATATTTTCTTAGATTTAGGGTCTGCCTTCCACACAGTAAAGATCTTTAGATTTTTTTTTCCTCTTTTCATTCACTGGTGAAAGAAAATATACATTATTAACATACTAAGACAGTAAATGCATTAGAGCCACATCTTCAAATTTCACCTGTATTTCTTCTGTAAGCAAGGGCGTAGCACAAGTGCTGCAAAGATATTTGCCATCCATTGAAGCAGAAATTCTGGAGTCCCTTAAGCAGCCAGCTGGATGGTAGGGGGTGGAGAGGGTGATAAAGGCCTGTCACTCATCTGCAGTGTTTGCCTTCCCAGAGTGATTTCCCAAACAGCAAAGCACAGCAATTGCAGGGCTAATAACGCCTATGGAGAGTAAAGAAGAACAGATGAAGTATTACAATATTTAGGAATACAAATGTATTTACATCTTTTCAGCAGAGGTGCTACAAAGCCATTGAATAAATATAAGATAACGGGCTAGAAAGACTGTGATCTGGAAATACTCAAGGATAACTGAATCTGCAAACCAAATGCCAAATAAAAATCTCAGCCCCAAACCTAGGTGCTAAGATACAAGATACAAACTTAGTAACTAAGATATAATGTACACACCTTTGAAAGTTTTCTATTGAGATATGTCTGTGCTAAAGCTAGGAAAGGGCTGTTGTAGGCATAGAGCTTTTGTGAGGCAGAAGCTGTCTTTTTCCTAGTAAGATGGAGTAATAAAGTATTAATGTCATATATTTCCTACCTGAGGAGGTTTAAAAAGTCTAGTGGAGGCTTAGCAATACCAAGACACTGACTCATTATTTTCCAACTTTTAGTATGCTCTCTGATGTTCCCCCACAAAAATGACAGGAAATTTTGAAGAAAAAGATCTCTCATCTCCATCTCCCCCTTCCCAAATATAGCTCACAGGACAGGCTTTACTGAACCAAGGTTCACTGAAGATATATGACAAATTCAGTGTATCACCATACCACACTATTCTATCATATACATTTCAGATGTATATATTTAGAATCTGACCTTCTAGATACTTCTGGGAATGTGGACATTTCAAGTCTTTTGCTATGTAGTTCTACACTTTTATTTATTAGTAGTTTTAGCATTACTGAAAAAGGCTGCATTGACAGCCCCAGAGGAGAAAACCCTCCATAGAAAAGGGATAGGGTCAACAGATTTCTCTGCACTAGCACGGCAGAGTGTTTCAGTGTTAACTTAGAAAAGGAGGTCAATCCCTTTGCCCATTTAGTTTTTAGCCTTTCTGATCAAACTGCCAAGTTTACCAATTAGTGCCAGTTGCACTCAACATGATCTATGATCTGCTTTCTAACATAAGCAGGGTTGCTACACAAATCTGCTTCACACAGGCAACCAAAAACAAATGTTCCATAACATTTTAAAGTCACTTCTAACCTTGGCATTATTTGAATTGACAACCAGGAAGAAAAGCTTCAAAATGCACTCATACAGTACATCTCTCTCTATATATATATGTAACTTTCACTGAGAATATTCTGGCGAATTCTGAACAAAATCTGTTACATTATCCATTTAGTATACATGAAACATTTCTGGCATCTGTAATACAGTTAATAATAATTTATAGTAAGCTATAATAAAAAGGATCTATGTTTCACCCCATATGCATGATACAGGAGATGAAAGAGCATGCGGTATGTACTACAAGACTGTGAAAAATATTGGCATGAAATGAAAGGCAAGGAACAATAAATAGGGACCTATCAGTCTGAATCATAGCTTGTCTCTTACTATTAGACTTCCTACGTACATCATAATCACATATTACATACAGCTTGCTAGTATCAAGAGATACAAAATTCCACAAGAATTAGTAACAACAGAGTATAAAGGTGATACCTTTTTATGAGGAAGGAAGAGATTATGCCTTGAGATTTTTCGTAAAATTAATTCCCTGGTATAGCACTCAGAGCAGGTTTTGAACAGAAGAATGGTAAAACTGACTTTTATGACTTATGTGGATTGTATAAAAAAATTAAAATACAATCCGCATTAAATTAAATTCAAACTTGGCTGTGGGGTTTTTTTTGGGGGGGAGTAAGGTAAGACTGGCAGACATATAACGTGGGCATGGCTGTCAGGTATGTTTCTTTAGGGATTGTCAAGGATGTGAAATGGTCGTAAATTTATATTACATTTGCTATCTGGCTGAGGTAGCCCTAGGAAACCAGTCACTGTGCATCATCTGACTATTGTATTCATATTATACTGCCTTTCTAAAAATGGAAGAGAAGATAAAGGTACAACATTTTTGATGTGCACATAATGAAAGGTGTCAGAGAAGAAGAAACAGTTTTTAAGCATACTGACATCCAGCAGTAAATTTTAGTAGTGCACATAAAAGCTTTAGTTATCATTTTAAAATAGGTTTTCTGCTAATACTTCCCATACGCCAATTTCTTTCGAACCATAATGATTCTAATATGTCAAAAACAAAGCAAAATCCCAAAAGAGAAGAGTCAGACACTTCTCATTACTGATACAAGACTATTTTAACTGTGGTAAAACTGTCCACGAAATACAGAATTGTCATATGCTTTTCAGTAATATATAGTAGTTTCAGAAAATCTTAAGAATACATCTAAAATTGCAGAATGAATTCTTAGTTAAGTCATCTTGTTAAGCGGAATTAAGTAAAAAAAAAAAATAACAACAAACGTACTTATTTGGCTATACTGGATGCATGTGCCACAAATTGAGTAAAAATTCTTGATACTTGATTTACAGTCCTGATCATCAAAAGAACTCTAAAATTTAAAAAAATACTTCAGCCTTTCATACTACATCTATAAGGTATATATGGTAGATATTGTGGTGGTGTTATAGTACAGCAATATCTATCATTGTACAGAGGTATCTAGACCACCCATATAAGAACTTCAGGTAGCAAAATATGTTACCAAAAGTTTTTGTGTACCTTTTTTCATCTCAGAAATCATTCCCTTCCTCATATGAGGTCTTTATGATTCTTTTGCCCTCTGTGGACTGTATTACAATTTGTCTTTCACTGTGAAGCAAGGAATATCACTGATATGGTTCAGAGTGAAAAGGAACATAAATACAACTCTGCAGATGTTGACAGCTTGTTAAAAACTTCGAGAAAGGTTCAACAGTTTTTTATTGTGAAGAATTTTGAATGATTGTTGAAGGTTTGCACAAAGCATGAGGACTTTATCCCAAAGTTTCTGTTAAACCAGTTTTCCAGGAATGATAAGAATCTATACAAGGAAAATACTATGAAAAAGAAGTTATGTAAACAATTCAATTTTTTTCCAGTTTTTCACTATGGATAACTCAGATGTAGGCCTTGGATTTCAGTCCCATTTTAAGTGACTTCTCATGTATTTGTTTAAACCAATGAATAATCCCAAACTAACAGTATACAAAACTACTATGTGTATTTTCTGGTATAGTAAGCAGCTATGTCCATACAATCCTGGTCATAAATAGGATTCAACTTAGATAAAATTCCCTTTTAAATTCTGACCATATATTTTCTTTTAGCAGAGCAATAGCTCCAACTTATTTCAATGACTTTTAAGATCCTCAGAAGAATGTGTTTGTAGGTGAATATTATGTTTTTTAAGAAAGTATATGTTAGTCATGCAGTCATTCATTCTCAAATGAGAAAAGGTTTCAGGAAGGTCATGAAATGACTGCTGTGATAGTTACAATCACGCCACAAAACCTGGCATTACGACTATTCCATTACATAGCTGCTATGAACGGTTGAAACCTCTATGGGTAGTGTGCTATTAATCACTCTGACTTGTGTCCCCAGCAACTTCTTATTGACTGGGATATTAAGAGAAATAAGTTTGTGTCACTGCAGGATATTATTATCAAGTGTCTTATTGTGGAAGTCAACAACACATGAATACAGCTGAAGAAGGAAACAGGAAAGACTTCTGAAAGAGAATGAATGCATGTAATAATGCAAAACAACAAAACAAACATTTTCAGTTACAGAAATAAGTGCTAATTCTTTGAAAGCTTGTCCATATGCACATTACTTCTACAGTTGTGCTAACACTGCAGGAGTATGAGCATGAGAATATGAATTTTTTGTTTTTTATTGGAATTGCCTAAGTTTGTGCAATTTTCTCTCTCCTCTTTTGCTTGAGACATTGGTTATATTGGAGGGTAAATGCGACAAGTAATTCAGCTCCTCTTATCTACCTCCAATAAAGCCTTCTACTATCTCTCCTTTTCATTTATATCATGTTGATATGTAGTAGTTATTTTTCTCTTGACTGAAACCCAATCATTTTTCTATCCATGCAGGGAGTATTTTTTAATGTCCCTGGTATTTAAAGTCTTCCCTTCATCCCGGAGGTAAAACATCAGCAATTGGTAGATCTTTTACCTCAAGATCACTGTATATACAAATTTGTTGGTTCTTTATCCCTCGGTATGTGATGGAAACACTTTTGGATCTAGGCTGTGAAGACGAATACAAGAACTGAGCTTTTGCATGTAGTTGATGATTCATATGTCACCCACTACTTTTATTATTCTAGAGCAAACCATAATGGATGTGAGTGTATGAGAGAGTGACTCTAAGAAGAATAGTCATATTTCTGTCCTCCCAGACACACCTTTACGCTGTGAATTTTAAGAAGTCTTGTCTTCACACAAAACAAAACTCAAATAGATAATATATTTCAAGGATCTTCATATTATTGGTAGTATTATCCTCCAAGAGCCCTTTTGATTAGATATCTGTTTTAAAGCACTGTTTTAGCTTTTTACAAAGTCCCTGAAACTTTTCACTCTTTCATAAAATGGTTGAGTGGGCAGTGATTTCATCAAGTGAATGAAAAATGTAGTCCTTTCAGGTAATGACCAATTTCACCACATCAGTAGCAGCCATGGATCTCACTATGTGCAACTTTCTCTGGCAATTTTTTAAAGGATAGCCAACTAAACAAGAGTAAACCATTTGTCTGGAGTTGTTGCTGTCCTTGGCTCTATTCATTGTTCCTGTATTTGTTTTATATTCCACTGAGTTCTCAAGTCCTGAGTTCTCTGCAACACACTGGTAGTCTCTGACAAACTCTTCTCTCTCATATAATTCAAAAGATAAAATAGTAAAAGGGGAAATTGGATAGAGTCAGTCTTCTGTACTTGGATTCCGTAGGATTTACTGGTTCAACTGTTTTCTCAGCCATGCCTCAGTCAGAAGGGTATATTACATCTACCCTTGCTTCAGCAGCTGCTCCTTAATGTGTCACTAGCGTGCCATTTATAAACAGAAAATACCTCGGTGCAGGATCTGGCTGCAATTCAGAGGAAAGAAAACATGCCTTTCCTACTAACTCTAAGGATGCACAAACACTTGACTCCCCAGTACTAATGAGAAACAAGATCAAGTCCTATGTCAGTGAAAACTGGAATAAAAAGATGTAATTCTTGCAGGTGATCAGAGTTAAATCCATTAATTTGAAATCAGAAACCTCTTTCACATTTTTCCCTATGTATGCCACTGAACATCTCATTTTGAACGTATGTTTTCATAGAAACAAGGTTTCCATGAATCATAGATTTTAAAGGTAGATACGGCTGTTTAAATCACCTAGACTCATTTCCTGTTAACCAAAGTCATAAAATATCACCTTATATTTTCTATATTGAACTGATAATTTTTCTTTCCTTTATGTTGTCTTGACAGCCTATTCATCTAAACCTCACACAAAGCACCTTGTAAAGATGCTTTTAATGTGTAGATTATCCCATTCACTTATTTTTCTCATTAGTTAAGTTCTTCCTAAAAGTTGATTTTTTTTTCCATAAAGCAATTTTTGTAATTACATTTTTAAAAAGTCACAAATACCACAGAATCAGTAATTATTTTTAGATTTTTCCCTCCATTTTTATGCTCAGGCAGAGCAGAAGCTCTTGTAACAGACTGTATTTCCAAGTATTATTCAGGAGTCAGTCAAGAATGGCAGAATTTTTCCAAAATATTTGTGCACATTGCCTCAGAGAATGTTGCATCAAGTCATGTGAAAACAAGTTTCTCTCTGGGGCCATCAGAACTACCTACTTAGGACCTGATCCAAGATTCATAGAAGACAATGGGATTTTTCTACCAGTCTCTGTGGGCTTGGGATCTTTCACTTCCTATAAAAAAATGAAAAGTTTGTACCCTGCATGAAAAGTAAGGCCCAATAAGTGGACCAAATGAGGCACGTTCAGTTTTAACAGTAAATATTAAATATCTCAGTTTAGGCAACATGTTTTCTACTTGGATAACCAATTAGAGATGTACACATGTTTTATAACATAAACAGCCCTAATTTCTTTCTCTGCATCCTTATCCTCAGCTTCCTTTGACAAAAAAATTTATTGAGAAACAAAAAGCAAAGGTACCTGTTCCAGAAGTGTGTGTATAAATAGTTTTTCAAAGAGGAATCACCAAATGAATCTGATTGAAAGAGTCAACATTTGGCCACTTAGCCAGCCTATGTCAAATTTAAAGACAAAAATCTACAAATATAATACACCAATGCAGCTAAATTAAAAGGGAAAAAATTGTTCTCTTTGTCCTTGAGCTATAGACTACGAAGAACAAAGTACATCGGTGATCATGACTTATTTGGAGCATAGCAGTTAAGTCCCTGTTTTTTTGGCTGAGGTTTTCTTGCCAGTAATGTGAAAAATGAAAATTCTTGCATCTGGCTAGGTTAAGGAGGGGATACTTGCTCTTCATCAGAATCCCATATGACTTAAGCATCTCTACAGAAATTTGTGCAGAATGAGTATACCCCTGAGAAATCATTATTTTGGACTTTCAAAATATTCCACTTTATGCTTCTATGCTATAAAAAAGACGAATTGGACAAAGAAAATATAGTTATTGAATCATTATTCTGAGTTGACTTTAAAGAAAATTCATAGAGTTTGTGATCGCAGTGTTTAGATTTAGCTAAATCCTTTTCGTGATACTGTTTATTGATCATTCATTTGGTTTCCATTTTTTCCATTCTCTTCTTAAACCCAGGTACTCTTTATGAAGCTATGCATCAAAATGCACGCCAGCAAGTTCAGACAAAGGTTCTTTACTTGTATATTTGTTTCACATATTGTCCCTGTGAAATTTCATGAATATTGCTAGTTATTACCACTTGGTGATGAGAAAATTAACAATTCCAACATTATATATTATCTGTGAGACATTACAGTTTACAAAATGCTTCTCACACAAATGTTATCTGCTTCACTGGTATATGTAGATTACGTCCCATTATCACAAATGGTTATGCTTCTATCTACAACTGTAGAAAACATGATCTATTTTTTTGCAAAAGAGTACGCGATACTATAATTACAGAACTTTTTTTTTTTGTTATATGTGGGGAAAACTGCATTAATCAATGTAATTCTGACTACACACATGAGCTGAGCAATTTAGTGAAGTGTAACATTATTGCAAAAAAACAATCGGTAGCCCGACAATAACTCTGGCTTGGAAAGGTAGAGATTACTTAGGTTCAACTGCTCCCCCTCTATGAAATGTAGGCATCAAGAAATCTGGACACAAAGTAATCATACTATCTCATTGTCCTCAAAGCATATTTTGAGTGACACAGCCGAACGTACAGCGTGGCCAGATATTTCTTTTTGCCAGCACCTGACCTGACAGCACACTGTATAAGATATTAATCTCATTCCCCAAAACAGGTTTTTTTTCTACTGTCAAGTATATTTCTGAAGCTACGAAACCCCACCACTGTTTCCTAATATTTGACTATGTAGCGGCTGAGGTCAGATGAGGTACACAACAAAAAGGAACAAATTGTAATTCCTCCCTGTTGCTGTAAACACACACAAGACGTACATAACCTGAGTGTATAACAAGCCTTTGTGGCATGAGGGGATGAAAGATATTCAAAACTTGAATGTTTGAAAGTGACAGTAATGGCTACTCAATCTGATTAGAGATTTTGAAAATATACTATTTTTTTTTAGGTAAAGTTTAAGCAAGATTGGGAAAAAAATTCCTCAGAGGTATAAATATGAGCACTTCACTGATACTTTTTTTAAATACTGCAGTTTCTATCAGTGGAATAAAGTTAATCAGATCTGCTTGATTGGAATTGACACTATTCAAATGAAAATGCCTGCTTAAAAAAAGTCTTTGTTTGCTAAAAAAATAGTTAAATATTTACTGAAAACCAACTCTAGATAAAGTTCTCTTGGAGTTGGAGACCAAAATTGTTGCCAAAATCAAGAGAGCTTTTATTTGATTAGTTTATAGGAAAAGAGAATAAAGTTGTCTATTTGTGAACTGTGGAAAGAGTTTATACAATTAAAACATTTACTAAATTTCAAAAAGCAATGCATTTATGGGGGATTTAGAACACCCTAATATTTAACAAATAACTATTACAAAAGCATGCATTCATTTTACCATCTCTATCACGAAGTATTCAACAAAATAATAGCAATTGAGAAGCATACTTAATTACATCAGAAATAAAGATGTCATTATTAAAAATATTCTTTTAACTCACATTTGTCTAGAAATTATTTTTGTATGCCTGTGTGACCAAGCTTCATCTGGAGAAATGGACATAGCTTCATTGAAAACACCTGAGCTATGGTAATTTACCTCAGCTGAGGTTCCACAGGTCAACAGAATAAAATCATTATTTCCACTTTTACTGTACCATAGGAGTGTTGCAGATTTTTTTTCTTTTTTATTTTTTTAAACTCCTCTACCCATTCTACTGATCATTCTTTTCCTTCTCCCTTATTAATAAGTACCTTCAAGTTAGGGTATTTCTTTGTAATTTTGTTCAAAATTCTTCAGCTGCTTACAATTCCTTTGCAGGTGCCACTAATAGATAATTATTCCCCCAGGGTTCTGGCTCTAATTGCACGGACTCATTTTTCACATACAATTATATCTATTCCAAATTAAAAATATTTTGTGTTCCTGACAGATATGTGAATAACACCATCATATTAATTCCAAACTAAAATCTCTGGTTAAAAGCCATAATAATACAAAAGTAATTTCTACAGGATGCAGACCTGCACTCTTTTCTCTCCAGTGTTTATACTAAATGGACTCATTCAGTTCTCTGCTTTTCTTAAAAACCAAACAAGAAAAAGAAAAAGACTGTTTTGTTATTTTTTATGAGAGGATAAAACAATTGACACAATGATCAAATGTTATTTCCCTTACTCATTACTACACAGCAGCCAATGAATGTTTTAGTACATAGGTTAGACTAACTTTTTTTGCTTCCAGCCTTCTGTGTGGGTTTACTACCAATGGAGACGTGATTCAAAACCACTTTTCCTTATCAAGTTCACTTTTCCATAGCATGGACTGGCTATTTCATTCTGCCCTCACACAGAATGATTTATTCCACCCTATCCTGAAAACAAGGATGCAGGGCAAAGATGCTGCATCCTCAGCCCCTCACTGTAGTCTGTGATTAAAGAGAAAGTCTTCCTTTCACTCTCTTTCTCTACCCTGATGCAGTAACAGACAATACTTTGAGAATTTTTTGCCCCCAATTTTTGCCCCCAAATTTTTTTATTTATTTCCTGTGTTTATTTAAACTGAAAAGACTGTATTTGGAATAGATTATTGTATCTTTCCTGGGAAAATACACCTAAGAAAGACCAACTCCATATTCATCTGCAGGGATTCCTATTGCAATTTCAGTACAAGAGGCATTGTCCCATCACAAAACTCACAGTGTTTTACCTAAGTAAGTATTCTAGAGATTTCCTTGGGTAAGACTTTCCTTCTTTCTAAACAATTTCCACCGTATTGAGGAAACAAGAATTTCTCCTGTCATCTGAAAGAGTTGTACATGTACATCTGTTCCTAGGGGTACAAAGATAAAAGAAAATGGAAACAGAGAGATCTTGAAGTAAATACTGAAATGTAAAAGAGGGGAGAGGAGCTGCCTTATTACTAGGTAATATGTTGCCCATATATTTTATCCCTTCTTTTATACTGTCTCTGAAACATAGTTTTTGACAGGTGAGTTTAAAAAAGCTAGGGAAGATTTAAGAACAAACAGACCAAACATATCAAAAACTCTTCAAATATATCAAAAGAATCCCACAAGCAAGACTGTGGATCCTTTAGACCACCAGGGTGCAATCAAACAGGATCAAAAGTCTGCGGGGAAAGTAAATGATTTATTGGCATGGGTCTGTACCAGAAAGGACAGTTCTATCCTCAGATTAGTCTTTACAGGTAATGAGAGTAAAACCACTGCAGAGATAAAAGGATCAAAAAGAGTTGATGGAACAACTTCAGAAATACAATTGAAATCAATCAAAAGGACCAGATTGTGTTCATCTGAGAGCTCAGTGGAAGCTAGAGGATGGAGTAACCATCCTAGTAATATACACATGCCTTAAACTCATCACGAGGAAGAACTAAAATAAAAACTGGCTCAATACCCTGATCTTTGTCAAGAAAAATTCTGAGGACGAATCTAGGAATTTCAGGAAAAAAATGCACTTTTTTGCAGGCCTAAACACTTTAAAGGCTCTGTAATTTGTACTATTCATTGGGAGTCACATTGCAGATCACTAAATTTTATAAATTAGCAAGTAGAACTGAAAGAAAAAAACAGGAGCATGAAAAATAATGTTTCCCTTCCATTAAAATAAATTAAGTTTTAATTCTTTCCTGTCTGTTTCTTTCAGTCAGGAGAATATGAAAGAAAAGCATATCAACATAGTGAAAAAATATACTGCATCACATAATTATTCTGACAAGTGATTTGACAATATAAATTCACAGGAAAGCTATATTTTATATAAAAACAGAAGCCGATCTTAATTATAGAGGTATATCATACTTACACATTGTTATGTAAAATTAGAGACTGTTCTCTAAAAAGGACCAGGCCCACAAAGCCTTACTGTTAGAGATCTTTCAGAGAGATAATGTGGAAGCTTTCAAAATTTTATTGCAGGCATACAATGCCCAGCAAAATTTTATCAAGGTAATAATACAAACTTCATAGAGTACTAGATGACTAACTGCAAGAAAAAAAGGCAAACCAATACTTTGATAGCCTGTTATGTTGTGGTGCAGGCAAAATATGCACTGAAGAATTATTACAGTTAGAAAGGTAAGGAAGTGAATGTTTTTTTGGGTTGGTTCGTTTGTTTGGTTTTTAAACTTATGTATGCAATAGTTTCCAAGATCTGGCTGTCTAGATGTTCTGTTAAACAGACTTGTAAAATTCTCATTGACTGTGTCACTTTGTCACATGAATATTGTAGATATTTCCTTACTAATGGTAAGGGGATATCATGAAAATTATTTTTTTTTAAATCTTTTACAATGTTAAATATGCTAACCACAGACTAAAATTTACCTTGCACTTTGAAATTTTCTGAGACAACCTGCAAAACTGATTAGTCTCAGACATAAAAATACATAATAATAGAGGTGCAAAAATATTGAAATGTAGCCTGTTTTATTCCACTGAGATACTGGAATATTGGAATATACTGGTATATATGCAAGTTTTCATCTTTCAAAGAAAATACTGCAGTGAAGCACAGAAGAACTCAGTAGGACATCATGGAAAGTTTTGTGTATGGACATAATAATTAAATGCTATTTATTCATTGAAAATTCATTTATGCACACCACTAACTTCAAGGTGGAATTTCCTTACTTCTGGTTGGACAATATTATTTCAGTGATGGAATTTGAATTTCCATTAATTGTAGCAAGGGCTGTCAGCTGACATTTTCACTCTTGGTGTTATGGTGCTCTGTGAAATCTAAATACAACTCAGATTATTCACAGAAGCTCAGTAGATACCCTGGCAGCTAGCCCATGCTGAGCTCCATGCTGTGGCAGCTGCCCTGCTAGCAGCACCAGCTGACTGGGGAAGTCTACTTGAGCTCTTGTCAAACCTTTGGCTGTAGTTTAAACACCCTCTAAGATGATGCCTCAGGAGAAAACAAGGAGTTGAAAGCTTCACCAGAGATTGGAAGATTGGATCTTCACAATTGTGGAATACAACTCATGGAAGTTCAAACAGCATTTCATTGCGTGGCTGGAAGAAACAGGCACTAGGGAGAGAACAGGTTTTGACAATGGGCAGCTCAGAACCATTTTGTGTTGGTTTCTCCTCGAATTTGAGTGTAGGATGCTAACAATGTAAATGTAATACAAACATTTTAGGCATGAAAAAATAAAAAAAGTCATGTCTTTATTTATAGGTCAGCAATAGATAAACCTGAGTGTAAACCATTTACTTTCATTTTCAAAAGGGGCCTGACAAATACTCTGTCAGCTGTAAAGTGGGATTTTTTTAGCTAAAAATATATGATCTCTGAATTGAAAGACTGGATTTCCAGAAAGTGATATCTAATGTGTTAAACAAAAAACATAGCAAAATCAAGTCCATCCTGAAATATATGTATTGACTTTAAAAAAAATACTGTCTCCCCCACCCCCAAAGAGAAAAAAAAAAAAACCTAATGAACCTAATAATTCTGCTTGGAGTTGGAAAAAAGAAATGTTGCCAGAACTATTGCTGAAATTGAGACCCTGCAGGCAGTAATTTAGCACAGGTGTCTGTGACACTGTATTCTCTGCCTCTACTAATGATTACATGAGGAAAATTCAGTATGGAATCAACTATAAAAAACCCAGGATGATGACTCTTTGTGTATTCTGGTGTGATGAGTTAAGAAAAAACATATGTGAAGGTCTTTTAGGGACTGTAAAGAAAATCTAAGATTCACTTACATGTTATGTTGCCCTGAATGACCAGTGACATAGGGAAAGATTTTAGGGCTTGTCACGTATACAAAATATAGGCCACATCAAGGAAGGAGTCCTGCTGATATCACAGTAAAAAGCACTATTTGAAACTGTAGTTTAGTTTAGACTTTTTTCTTCAAAGTAACATCCTATTCTAGAGCTTTTGGCTCACTTTCTGCAGACAGTTTTTATGGGAACAGATAAGAACTAAATATGTGATGTATATATCCTATTTTTACTAGACATTATAATTTACAGAGTAATATATGACAGTAGGTCCTACTTTAGGGTATGAGCTTAAGTCATTTACAGTTAAGTGTAGTTTAGACATGGAGCAGCGAGTTCCCATAATCTCTGTTCAACAGCTTGGAAAGAAACAGTGTAAAAACAGTATTGTCACTACAAGCTGGACAACCTGTGTCTGATACACCTCTATTGCAGTTAAATTCCAGAGGAGCAACAGCTGAACATGATTTTGTACCTGCCAGCTTTTTAATAAATAGAAAAATGGAAACAAGAATTCTGGCAGTATTAGAAATTGATATCAGGATCACTTATATCTTCCTAACATATTATGTCATAGATAAGGTAGGCAAAGGAGTAATTTTGTAGGAGCTGCTACCACTATAAGAAAATGGTGTTGAAGTCATTAGATAAGAAACAATGGCCATAAACAGCAGTCATGTCACAAGTCCTTATATGAGTTTGTCACCCTATATGGACTTATCGCAGAGCAATGAGTGAGAAGAGTGGGAAGTAAGGGACGCTGATTCAGTTTAACAAGGCCATGGAAGAACCAAATATTGAAACAGTGGAGCCCAGGAACAGGGACAAACAGGACAAGTGCATGCTTATGGTGATATTATGGTGATAGTGCTAGTACATCAGAAGACCTCCGCAGGTCCAAGGAGAAATCCTTCAAGAACTAACTGACCATCAATTATAGGCTGAGCTGTTGGACTGCTTATGAGTACAATAAATTGTGTGGTATGTTAATGTTGGCTTAAGTATTGTACCATGTATTGGCAGGGAAAATGTGCTATTAAAGACCATGACATTGGGCTGACTTCCTCTGACACATTACATCAGTTGCCTGAACCCTGTATTTAGTCTAGCGCCACTTAAGATGACCTGGTGTACCCAAGATCAGTGTGACTGATATGACACAGAACTTCCATGAGACTCGTGTCCTTCTGGAATGGCAGCTGGAGGCCAGATGTAATACCCTAGGGTATGGAGTTGAATGTCCTTACATAGTCAACCTAATGAGGAGCAAAGCCTTCAAGAGGAACTTCTGTTTCAAAGGACGTTTACAAGCACCCAGAGCACTGGATCTTTACTGAATATATAGCTGATAGCATTCTCAGCCACAGGCAGTATCTTTTCTAAAAGAAACTGAAAAGCCTTTGAGCTGTTACAGGCTATTTCTGCGTGAGGCTCATGAGCACCTATATATTTTACCAAATAGAGACACAGCAGTGTGCAGAATGAATTCTTTTTCTGTCATATACTCAAGGAAAACCACCCAGAATTATGATTATGAGACAATTATATGTGGAAAGTTATATGATCATACTTATTTTCTGAAAGGAAAAACATTGCCACTCCAGGTTTCTGGAGAAAAAAAAAAGAGTGGGTTTAGATGGGCTTAATATAATAGCTGTCATTTTTCCTGTTAGTTTTTTATTAAGCTTTTGATTAAATGAAGATAGAACACTAAAATGCTAGGTCTAATTACTCGCAGTTTTGTGTAAGACCCAACACATAGGGTTAACCAACGGTGCTGTGATATACAGTATTTACATATTAAAAAGTGATGCTGTGCTTATGATCTGCTCTAAAACGAAGGGCAAATTGCTTGCAAATAGAAAAAACAACCCAAACCCCTATTTTTTTCAATCCAAGAATTGCAGACACAGCAATTGCCAAAATATGTGAGGAATTTGCATACATAAGTTTTCATCCATTTCACCAATGAGAGGGCTTAACTTTTTTTTTCCCCCTAAGCATCCTTACGACCAACCCAAAACAAAACGTGTGTTCGGTGGCTAAGTTGTCCCTGGGACCTGATTATTTTGGAATTTTCTCTGCAGGTACAAAGAGCTAGCTGTAAATACAATAATTTACTCCCTATACAATTCTCTCTTTTTCCAGTCTTATCCACTGTCTAATGAAGGTCTCACAGCTCAACTATTACCTATTTTCTTTTATCTACCGCAGTATATATTTTATTAGTTTCATTTTTTGGATAACAGTTTTATACCTTAAAAATAATTCCAGGTGGGTTCCAATAGAGTAAAAGTGACTAGCCCCATGTTTCCCTTTAGCTAGAGGACTGGCTGCAATTGTTAGGAGAGCTGTCAATCTCTTCCTAATACATTCAAGTCCTTTGGAGGAAAGCACAGGCCAAAGGGGAAAACCCAGAAAGAAATACTTCTGAAGCTGATTATAAAGGAGGCTGAGTGCTAGTCAAAGGTACAGTTCCAACAGAGTCTGATTAACATTCCCCTATAAAATAAGGACCAGAGACTAAGCCATTAATTTTATGGCTATTTTTTCCCACTGCTTGGTTTTTCATAAGTTGGACTTCCTTCCAGGCTAATTAACCACTAAACATTTTACAAGCAATCCAAGTGCGGAAGCAGTAAAAGATGAATTGCACTTATGAAGTAATTGACAAAGGGTATATTGGGCCTTTTAAGCAGTGATATTGTGCATCTTAATACAGGAAGAAAGGATCCTTTGTACTGCAGTTTGATAGGTCATTAGTTAATTCTCAGAACTCTGCACAAGATAATAATGACTCAAGGCTAAAATGAAACTGCCTGGATTGGGGTGGGGAAGCCTACCTCAGAACATCTCCAGAGAAAACACTTAATGTTTGTGTCTTGGCATTATCAAAATACCCCCTGTGTTATCTTAGATTAATTCCCTGGCTATTTTCTTTTCTTTTGACAGCAAAGTCAGAGCTGACAAACCAAGGCAGTTCTCAAGGAAATTCAATTACTGAAATGTCTGACAGCTTGCTTTGCTGCTTCTAACTAAAGTTTTGAAAGTTACATGCTGCATGTATAATATGGTTTTCACTACAAAGGAATAGATTTGCATTTTCTAGGGGGAAAATCATTTTAAAGCTGTAGGAGTCTAATGATAAAAGATAAAAAATGAAATGCTGAAGTTCCTATTTTGCAAAGAAATGAAGTTGAGTGGCTGCCACATGAAACTAGGAAAACACTGTGTTTTCTTAAAAGCAGAATTTACTTGCCTTTCCATGTAAATGAGGGAATGTCAGTCAATCTGAACAGTACCTGCATATATGATTTTCTAATTAGTCCATATGATGCAAGACGCAAAGGCTTATAAACTTTTCAGTAACCAGGAAAATTTTATTTATTCCTGTCTCAGCATCAATAACCTGAGCTCTAGGTCCTGTGAAGTAGTATCTCTGTGTTTGTCATTTAATTATTTTGAGAGATGGGAAAATTATGAAAAATGTCTTGGTCACTGCACTTGCTAAAAGCAAGTCAAACCACATTTGCCCTCTGTTAAACTCACCCTTTTCCTTTTTCTCCAGAAATTTGCAGACAAAAGACACATTTATAAGCAATAAATGCTTTCTCATAGAGTTAGGCTGTTAGCCACCTCCAGCTATCATACAGAAAGTGCACAGGCAGAACCAGACCCTGAAATAAGAGCTTGGGCTGTCTTGAGGTTACCAAGTCAAAAGTTGTGATCCAACAACTTCAAGAACTACTTAAATTCATGGGGCGTGTTCCTAACTGCTATGAAAGACTTCTTAGCATCTACAATTTCAAATCTGAAGAAGTGCCCCGGTTTGGCACCACCTCCTTGGAAATCATTATACTGTTGCCTTCCTCTTAAGTGCTAACCTGCTGGTTAGAGTATGTTCCTGGGAAGCAGTGATTTCTGTCCCCTCACTCTCCAAGCTGTAGGTTAAACTACTCGTGAGGAAGAAGAGAGGTGCAGTGGGAGCTGGAACCATCCATTGTGACAAAAGCAAATGTATTTAAAAAAAGGAAAGAGACAGTTATGAGGTCTACCCTATTTTTTTTCCCCAAGACCATTTATTCAATTCACATGCAACTGTCATTGCATTAAAAACAAAATAGGTTCCCTCTCACACAACTCAGAACCATAAGGAGTATCTGCAGTAGCAGCTGTAGTAGTAGTTGCAGTAGTAGCTCTCTCCCATTCTCCTGCTGCATTGAATCTTGCATTACTGTCGCATAGCGGCTCAGATTCAACCACAGCAGAAAAAAATCTTTCCCTAATAGTATGGCTTACCTGGTGCTTAGTGCATCGGCATGTAGCTCCTCTTAGCTGGAATTAGTAGCTACAATTCACCGCTGAAAAAATATATCAGGCTTGGTGTTTTTGACTGTGGCAGTTAAAAATGTAGCCTTTGCTTCACTACTGTATCACTCCTGCTTTATACCAGAGAAATTCTATTACAGAAAATGGGCTTATGCCAGCATAAAATTAGAATAACACAATGATGAATCAGCCCCAGCTTTCAGCAAAAATAGGTCTGTGTAAAGAAACAAGCTGTAAACCTTCCCAGCATGCAAAAACCCTCCAAAAATCTTTCTTTAGATTGTCTGGATCACCAATCCAGTTTAAATGTAGATTCATGGTTACTGAATGATTATGGAGTGTAGACACTTACCACACGGTACCACTTTTGCTAAAGCTGTGTTGTAGTAACTACTGTAACAAAACTACTCTCACATCCTTTTTCAGCCAGACTGTTAACATCACAGGTAACTTTAAAAATGCATTGTACCAAGTGAACAAACCTGACAGAGCTCAGGATGAACGTCGGCCAAAGGATCTCAGAAAAATTAGGCTTCCAAATCCATTTTCAAAGAGGACATAAACAATTCAAGACCCTAAATCTTTAGGATTTAGGCTCTTATGTGCTGATGTATTCTCCAATAATGAAAGTAAAGTGTTCTGGAAAATTTTACCCTAGTACAAAAAAATTAGCATCTTAGAGGCTGAAATTCAGAACATAGGCACAATAACAGAGCAGGAGCTCCTAATTTGTAGCATGAATAGATTAGTTTCAGGGAACAGCTTATAATGCATGTGTATTATCTCACTCCACCACCAAGTGATGCATGTGACTATGAAGTTTAATAGATGGACATATCTTCCTCAAGATTTGGACTTGGAGAATTTAATTCAATTTCATTTCACTCCTTTCATTCAGACAATTAAAAAATCACCAGTCCTTTGGGCTAAATTCGAGCTAGTGACCGCTATTTCTGTGTTGCAGCTTAAGCACTCATACACAAGCTGAACTCCACCCGTTAAAAACAAAAGTGTATCTGTGGTTTCTCAAAGATTAACCCAGTATATTAATAGGTCCAAAGAGGTGTGGTAAACCACACCAGATCCTGTGCAGCACTGGACCTGCAGCTACAATGTAACCTGCAATTGTGATAGTTTAGAATTATCTTGAATATACTATAAAAGCATAATTCACATCTACAACTACAGTGTGGCCAGCCCCTTAGAGATGAAAAGCAATATACTCCAGTATCACCTCTGGGAGTTGTCTAGTCTCCCCTTTTTGATATTGAAAAATTATTGCTGGAAGCGCATTATGTTATGGGACCTGGACACAAGAACCAGCAATATCATTGTGGTACCAACTTTTAAAACAGTATTTCCTTCAGAAAGTCTTGATGTGACACCTAAGATCTCAAAGGGTTTGGCTGTTTTATACAAATTCAATACACTATTTTAAGGTTTTGTGCTAATGATTTTGATGTATTGTTACACACGCTTAGTGTGTTTGACTATAGCAGGGATTAAATAAATTGTGTTTTAAGGATTTAAGGTTGAGAGGAAAGGATTTGGCTATGTAAATTGAGGTCTAGGAGGTCCTTGGTTCATTACACATGTCTTTGGGGCCTTGTATCACCTTCACTCTTTGAGACAAGTGTTATGTATATTTTCAGATAGATAGGATTACATAAAACAAAACTCAATGAAGTTATTAAACAGTTATTAAATTAGTTTTGCAATTAAATCTAAAAAAATAAATATTTTTTTTTTTTTAGAATCTAGACCAGCAGTTCACATAAATGGAAAAAGAAAAGAAAGGTTTTACTATGGATTCAGTTAACCCTTGGCACAAATAATTGAATTTTCCCAATGTGAACTCCTCTTGCAGTAATGGATGTACTCAGAAGCCCCAGAGCAAAAGTGTTAAGAACAAGATTAACATATAAAAGAACACATCTCAGTATAAAAACATATTTGGTATTAAATATGCTTGGCTGAAAAGAATGCCAACTTAGCCTCCTGACAGGGTCCTCCTCAAGTGTTATTTTCATTACTTTAGTGGGAAGTGGGAATTGGTTGTAGTTTTTACAAGATTAAGTTTCACAGGTATAAAGTACATTAAGTATTTCAATTATGTTTGTCTAGAAAAAAATGTTTATAAATTACCCTTATTAATAATAAGAAAAAAACTGACATTCAGAAATTAATGTATGATCTCCTTTGGGTATCAACTAAAAGTACTGCACCACTGACTTTGTTGCAGAAAAATCTCAGTGTTATAAAGTGTTGACACTAGATTTTGTGAAATCTGACTGAACAAAAGCCAGACCAAAGAGGAAGGACAAAAAGATCTCATGCCTGAGAGATAACAACCAATGTTCTTAAAAATGCATGTTAACTTTCTGCGTCACAATCTTAGATAACATAAAAATCTGAATTTTCTAATAGGTGCTTAATTTTTTCTTTGGACTCCTTGAAAAGCCTTTAGTTTTATTTATTCTCAAATTTTAAGACACCTACAAATCATGGAAGTATTAATCAAGCAACAGAAAAGAAACTGATAGTTTACACAATGTCACATCAACAGAAAGTGATTTCTATAATATTTAATTCCACATTAATAGAAACATAGAAGAGTTCAGACAGAAGATAGTGTAAGATTGTCATGGTACTTTGAGCAGCCATGGTTTATAGGCACCTTCTGTCCTCGCATGTATGGAAGAGTATATGACTAACCAAGAAGAGATTACCCATAAAGAATTACCCAGAGAAACTGCCTTAGTTTCTGAATTTATGCTTAGATGGCTAAACTTATATTAACTTATTTGGCTAAACATAAATGATAGATAACAGTATAACTTTTGTTGGATTTTTCTTCAAAAATATTTCAATAATATCCATATACCCAATATTTAAATGTCATTTATATCTCATTTACTGTGTTTATCAGCATTTCAAAGTTTTTCTGGTATGAGTACACTAGCATGATCCTTGACTGAAAGAATGAAGAGACAGGACAGACTACACAGTGAGTAAAAGAAAGAGTAAGATAGGAGGTATGATTGATAACAGAAATAAAATATCTGAAATAATATAATACCTCAGTCTGAGTTATTATGCAAGTATTGATGTTAAGGAGCTAACTAGGGTCTGGACTTCAGTTTCCTTGCTCCTCAGTCCTGTCCATAAATATAAACCTGTTTAGCTGAGGGTTACGTGGGACATTACTCCTAAATTAGTTCACCACAGTATTGGGTAAAGCCCAGGCTGGTGGCAGGTGATTTTTGTGGGATACAGCTGTAACTACTAGACTGTGCACAGTCCACCAGTGCCTTGTCACTGTTCATGCCCAGCACAATGCCTACGTCCTCCCACTGTCTTCTGTGGAAAAGTCATAGAACACAAAGATGTAGTGACAGGCTGAAAACCAGAGAATAAGTTTCCATAAACCCACAGAAATAGCAGTGAAATGATTTAAAAATTATTTAAGAAGGAAGCAAAACCAAAACCTCCTTGGGTCTTAAATGTGCATGAAATCACCAGCCCAGACACGAGTGTAGCTTTGCAACGCAGTCACTATACAAGAAGCCTGAAAATCTGGGCTACTTCTTGTGCAAATATGTACCCTGAAGAAAATCAACTCCTTCTGGCCTGTGGTGCTACAGTGCCACACTCATTTGCTTTCCCAATGCATGAGCTCAAGCAAAGGCTGCAGACCTGCCACACCAGGTTTGCAGGGATTCCAGCACACTTGAGTCCAAATAAAAGCAATTAGTCACCTCTCTCACTCTTCCTCCTGATCAGCATGAAAGTGGGGTGCAGTAATGTTGCATGAGTCCACAAATACAGCCATATTGACGCTTTCTACCTAAATGAAAGTGTATTACCAGGTGCAAGCAATGTGTCCTTATTTGATATTTCTCATTGGATGAATTTCACTATTCATAATGAATTTAGACCCTGGAATTGCATTATCAAGCCAAAGTGTATAGGAAATGTATGTTAATCTTTTCTCTCTGTAGAATGGGAAATATGAAGTCATAAATGATCCTCATGCTTAATAAATAGTTATAGTTATTACACATGATAGGAGGCCAGATTGCACCATTCTTCCTCATATTGCACGGTATCTTCATTTTCAAGTGGCTCTACTGGAATTAATATTGCTATATGGAGAACAAGTTATGACTCAAAATGAAGAAGCCTAAAAAATATTTCATTTTGGTTTTTGGACAATAATCATAGTACCTCCTATAATAATACAGTAACACTCTGTCCCTTCATCAACAAGGCTCTGCCTGGATGCATATATCAAAATAGGGAAATGCAAGGTTATACAAACTCTGGATTACATTCACTGTGCTTGCACTTGCTTTCATAGACAACTGAGTGCAAAAAGATTATCCAGATATGTATATTTTCAAGTATTCAAAGCTATTGGCAAGATTTAGGCTTAATGGCAGTGATGAGGTGTTTCTTTTTTTAATATTAAAAACTTAAGTCTTTAATTTCTTTTGCTATTAAACACTATAACTTTTTGAAAGCCCTCTCTCCATTTTTCTTCTTTTGCCACTTTATATTCACTCTTCTTCATGTCTTACTGTGTTTAACATTCCTTCAAACATTGTCTTTCGTCCCCAGAATTGTTTGAATCTGAAAGGACCTTTGCTGGGTCAGCTATCCATTTCATCTCTCCTGTGTCGTGTTACTTCTTTTAATTTGTTTGGTCCAAAACCATCTCTAATAGAAGAGTAGCTATTTCACCTTGAATACCTCCAGAGACAGTGACTCCCTAACATCCTTTGGCAGTTTATTTCATTGTCTATCTGTTTTTATAGTTCCAAAGTTTTTCATAATATTTAACCTACATTTTCCTTGCAACAGCTCAAGCATATTACTCTGTCTTGGGTGACTAATGAGAATAATTTCCCTTGTCCCTTTACATATCTGCAGAGAGCTATCATGCTTTTCCTAAGTTTTCTTTTCTTTAGATTGAACATCCTACTTATCTTATTAACCTTTTTCTCCCCTCACAGATCTTACTTTCCAAACCTTCTATCATTTTCTTGATCTTTCTTTTCTTCATTTCATGTCCCATTGCTCAAATGATAAAAGGAGAAGAAAAAAGCCAAGGAAAACTGCAGGCAAGCTTTTGAAAACAAAGCACAAAATAAGAATTTGTTTTAATTCACACTCAAAAATACAAGTACAAAGAATAAAATATCCAACTGAAAATCACCACTGGGGGGCTGATGTGTGCACACATGCAGGCTGTGTGCGTAATTGTATGACTGTTCAAATCCTTTGGAAAATAGCGTGGCTGCATGTCAAGATCAAAAGCAAAAGGACTGAGATTTCAAAACAGAAATACAGACTCAAACAATCCCTTGCCTATTGAAATAATTTGTCCTTGCCTCAGCTGCAGGTCCCGTTTGATTTTTTTTAAGCGATAGTTTTGATGCTTTTGCTTCACAGCACTACAAAACAAAGTAAAGAGAACTTTCTAAAAGTGGTGAAGAACTAATTTAGTCATGTCTGACTTAGGATATTAGGACAATACAGCTCCGCTAGTGGTCAATCTTTAAGAAGACAAGAGCTGCGTTATCGGGTCAGAACAAAAGCCCACAGCAGTGTCCCTGGCACTGGCCAGCAGCAGGTGAATATAAGAAGCAGAACACATTGTACTGACAGGGTCTGAGTACCAAATGTTTTAACTCAGAAGAATTTAATTTAAAATGGGATTATTGTTCAGTTTGACCTCAGTAATTGGTTTGTTCCCTGTTTATTGAGCTCATCCCTCTCGTTCCCTTGTGCAAAACTGACTTCCACAGGAACTCTGCTGGCACCGTATGAATCAGTTTCAATTAAAAACATTACCACTGATGATGTTTAACTTGCCAAGAGAGACGATAAGTACCAATTTGAGTAGGCATGTTTCACTCCCGCAACAAAAGCGAGTTTTCTGTGACACAAACTGGGAGAAAAAGCAGGCACACTGCAGTTCTTTACTCTGTTTAGGATTACTTGGGAGGATTCATTTTCCTCTTTTTTCCCCTCCCCCAGCCTCCTTCAGTCCCCAGAAGAGTCTCGTGTCAAAGACAGCAGAAACCGGAGTGTTATCACTACAGGGGACTCGTCTAAAAAGTAATTAAACTGCTCAACCAGAACCCTAATTACCATTTTCCTTCACAACTTCATCCAGAAAACACAAAGAGTGAACTGAAAGATAAAACATCAGAAACATCTCATCATGCTATTACATTCTTATGCTAGACATTATTCCACTTATATCTAAGGCATGTGTGAGGAAATACCACTATTCCAGGATCACCGCTCTTACTACAGGAGTCATTAAAAACCACTGGGTCATTGCACTGATGTGGTAGTTTTCTCATCAAATGCACCACACTGGTGGCACAGTCCTATGGTGGATTCTTCAAGTCAGACCAGAGACTTTTCTCTGTGCTCTGGTGGTTTAGGGCTAGACTGAACTCTGTGCCTAGTGAAGACAGTGCTTCAGTTCACATGAATAACTGCTCACTATGGCTTGCTAGGGGCTCATTATCTTTTCCAGAACTGTTAATGACAGGTGCGTTACAATAGAAATTTCGAATAATATCCTTTTTGGAATAAAAAGTACGAACCATACACAAAAAAAATCATTTAATAGAATTCATTGATTTAGCTTTAGGATAAAAACCTGATCTGAGTTATTAATGGATAGATTCCACTTTCAAAGTGTAATTCAACCCTTACAGCTGTAACTGTGCTTTATGCAGTAATATATCTCCCTTCTTACCACCTCTGAGCTAACTGCTAACATGGTCACCGGGATGGAATATGACTGATGAGATGAAGTGTTTTGAGTGTTTATATTTCAAAATATAAACAAATACAAACTTGTTACTCTAGGTTAGGGAATATTAGAGCTGTCATTCCTGTTATATTAAAGCCAGAAGTAAAGGGCATCTCTTGTTTTCTGTTTCCAATTCTATCTCCCAAGAAATGTCTCTCTCAGATACTCCCCATTGCTTCCTGATGGAAGCCGCAAAAACATTTCATTTGCGACAGGCATTTTTGCGTGTGTCAGTCGGGTGGCCAGACAGTTGTGCTGACAGGGTGATGGGACACCAGAGATTATTTACTCCCTTCCTACCCCCAGTCCACAGCCTAGCGCTGTGCTGTTCCTGCACTCACCTCCACTCTTCCCTCCTCCTTCCCCTCTGTTGGGCAGAGATAAATGTTGGGTAGCCCTGCTCTGACAGGACAAAGGTAGGGATCTCACTCCTTTTCCATGTATTTTGT
Organism: Platalea leucorodia; assembly: GCF_965183815.1. Taxonomy (NCBI): domain Eukaryota; kingdom Metazoa; phylum Chordata; class Aves; order Pelecaniformes; family Threskiornithidae; genus Platalea; species Platalea leucorodia. The sequence continues at coordinate 47,798,779 of NC_138828.1, read as the reverse complement.
TAGTGCCTAATGGAAATGTACTAAGCTTGAAGAAGTCCTGTATAACACTTTGTGACTATCAACTTATGCAAAAAGTTAATGCATAAAGCAAATGCTCACATGCATTTTGAACAAGTTGGTGTAGAAGTAGCCCTTGACTCAGAAGGATAGGATCTTTTTTACACATTTGTTGGCTTTTCCATAAAACAGATTGGAATAGCAAAGCAACTGGGAAGGAGAGCAGAGGGCTTTGAAGAGAAGGATTGTGCGGTGGATGACCCAGAGCACATGAAGCAACTAAGCTGTCATATGTGTTGCATAAGTTTTATAAGAAAATGGATCATGAAATATTTCTAGGGAGTGACAGTGATTCAGTTTTGAGGATGAGGAACAGGCTTGCTCTCCCACAACCTTAGAAGCAGGACAGTTGACTGTGATTTCTTTCTCAAATAGGTTAGGCCGAAGCCGCGAGTACAGCCTGCCATGCTATAGCAGTCTTCAGCTGAGAGGTAGTTCTTGGGGTTCATTTTCATTGATCTCAGATTAAGGAAGCATCCGACTCAGTTACCAAAGCCTAGATCTATACCAAATCCTCAATAATTCCCTTAGACCTGCACCTTCGCTGTCTCTGACTAAATAGAAACTTGGCACATCATGGTCTCTGACCTCCGAGTCAGTATAAAGGATATAACAGATTGTCTCTTTTTCTATGTATACAGTCCCCATCAAAGCACTTTACAGATATCAGTGTCCATAGTAATTATAGAAATGCCATCTCCAAATGATATGCAGCTTCATTCCTTTCACAATAAGTCTGGTCTTTTTTGCCTTCAAACTTTGTCTTGAATTAGATCATTTTGTAAGTGTGGGAGAAATTACTACTGACAAATGTGACATGTAATACAATTGTTTAATCTGTTTTCCAAAAGTGAGCTCAAGTCGCTCAGATATTATTCATACATACTTGTAAATGGTTTGAATGATTTTTCTTTTGAGGTTATTTGTTTGTTTACTGTTGCTTACACTTACTTATAACGAGTTCCCTTCCATCCATCTGTCAGCTAAAAGGAACCTCAAAATAGGTGCTTCCTCTGACTTTGAGATCCTTTTGTAATGCCAGAGTGGTGAAAAGAGGCCTTAAGGTAAACGACAATAAAGTGCTATCTCTATTTGCCATTCATCATTCACTATTTCTTATTTGTATTATGTGACTTGTCAAATGTATTGTTTCTTCTCAATGAATGAGGAATTAGAAGGTTTGAAGCAGGAGAATAACAAAGGTGTCAAGTAAATAAAACACTTCTGTTTTGTCACTCACCCTAAACTGGAGGTGGAAATTGGCATGTTCAAAGTAACTGTTAAACAAGAAAGGAGCAGCAGGGTAGCCCATACAACAAAGCAGAGATTGAGACATACTTTACATCAATTCCTGAAAGACAAGTGATGAGGAAGACTGTGCCCAACACTTGGGATAAAGGAGAGACAGAACTGAAGTAATCAGGAATGAATGAGTCCCATAATTACTATGGTTAACAATCCGTTCTATTCTCTTTCTCCCTTGGTCATACATTTTAAGTGAAAAGCTGGAAATCCGGAACGAGTGGAAACACAGAAAGAGCTTTACCATGTATTACTGAAGCAGTGGGAAGAAAGGAAGATTCATTCTCATTCCTTGTCCCTCTTGGAATGAAAATGGACCCTTATTACTGCACTGATGACAAGCACTGAAGAAAGAATATTTGAATAGCTCTACCACCTTTATTATAGTGAATATAAGCTTTTTTTCTCTTCTGTCGGAAAAAAAATCATTAAGTAGAACTGGAAACTCAAAACAGTAAACTAAAAGCTTAAACCGCAAACTTGCTCTTTTACTAACTCATCTTACAACTTACAGTGCATTTGTTATCTGTAAAACAAAAAGGCACCATAAAGATTTCCAACAAAAATAGATTAACAATGACTCCAAACATTAAAAATTCTTCTTTCTTTTTTTCTTTTCCAAGAAGGCCATTTCAGGATTAAATTGTACCCAAAAGGCTTGCAATTTTATCAACAGCAGAGGAAGCTATACTGAAGAGATACAATTTTCATCCATTCTGTACTTGTATATAATAGCTTTATTTATAGAACCTTTATGGGGTAATGACACAGTCTACTTCACAACAGTTGTGCTTTCATGGTAGACACTGATATAAGGCCTTCAAAAATTACATCACTACAGAGTACTTGGAAGGTACCAATGACTATCTCTACTCTTCACTTTAGAGGATTCATTATTATTAACTTCTTGTCTTATTCTTTTTTTGCTGGTATCTTTTGAAAGTGGTCAAAGTACTTTTGGAACCTGTGATGCATAGCAGCATTTATGATAAGCACAGTTTCCTTAAGAATATCCATACAGAGGGTTCAAGTGACAAACACGAAATTGCCCATCTGAGCAAAAGACTACCTAATAAAGTTGTTTTGGTTCAGTGGCTTTGAATAGGAAGAAGTGGAACTATCCAGTCTAAACTAGAACGAAATCTCCACAATCATACAATGCTGTATTTTGCTAATAGCAATGTAAGTTCAACATTCTGTTAGAGCAAATATCTACTGATAGCTTTTTTCACAATTTCTGAGAGGGTGGCTTTAACTCTTTGATCACTTGCAGTATGTTTTCCACTTAAATAATGCTGCAATGTCATCAGCGCACTCTCTACATTCCAGCCCTGGGGGAAAAAAAAAAAAAGAGGAAGCTGCTAAGAGAAGTCTTCACTTCTGGCCTTGGTCTACAGTGTGGTAAGAAAACATAGTGATGTCCAAAAGTGTTTGTTATCAAAATAAAATTGGGCTTTCTTTTCTGTTACAGCGTGAGGTGTCCAGTTTCTTTACTAATGCAACCTTTCTCTCATTTCACATCCTGAGTTCATGACTTACTTTCAGTTGGGAGCTTCACCTCTGCAGCTGAACTTGTGTTGATCTCATACATGCTAGCTGAGATAGCAACCCTTTAATTTGGAGCCATTGTCTTAGAAGTAAGAGAATTCTGAGGTTGATCTCAAATGTAATTCCGTACCTCTCCCTCATAAATGCCAATACTGAAGGATCTGCAGAAATATGTCCAAAGAGTGCTTCTCACTGGTCTTTTAATATATGAATATTCAGCTACTTTAGCATTTGTAACTCAAACTAGGCAGCTTCCCATTTGCACACTTCAAAAAGAAGGAGTTGAGACCTGTATGTGAACCCCTACTAAGTGCCTGCCCTTCAGTACTCCCACTGCAATGACATAGAGCCTTGGAGTCTTGTGTTTGTTACTACAAATTTGGGGGAAACCTATAACAGCTGATCATTCAATTTCAGTAAGCTGGTGAAAATATCTGAGAAACTTGGGAGACCAAGCACCAGTAAAAGTATGGAAAGGTTACAAAGCCATTTGGACATTTCTGTTTTGATTTTAAACCAGACCTTAAATACAGAAGAATGTAGGATTTGGAATCTGACTTGATAAAGCCTTTCTGCACAAGTATAACTTTTAGTATGTAAGCACTTCTTATATACTTCGTTAGAATAAAGTCAACTGGATGCCCTATGCAGAGGTTCATCAAAGTTAAAGACATATGTCATTCATCTCAGAGACTGAAATGTGCTGAAGCTTCTGCGCAGGCAATATGTCTAAATTGTGAGGAAGAAATGGAGGCGGGATGGTACTCACCCTGATCACCACCCAGCAAGAGTTGGGATGTACGAGGATATACACTTGGTCCTGAGAGCAAGGATGTGATACCGCACGTACCAGTTAAAGAAAAAAGAAGCACCTTACTGAAAATGGGCTAGCTGATCCAGGAAGGATCATTCGGTGCCAAACAATTCTAACAGAGGAAAAAATATAGTGAGGGGGTAAAATAAAAAACAAACACAAGAAACCACCCCAGAATAAATGTTTTTTTTATAGTGTTACAGTAAAATAACACTTGAGGCTTTTTTTTTTTTTTAAAGTCACTTTAATGAAACTAGATCAGGAGGATAAGGTATTAAAATCACACCTTATGTAAACAGTTATTCTCTATTGTTTATACAGACCACTAGGAATGTCAGAAGTTAGACTGAAAAATAAGTAAACCTCATTTCAAAAGCAAATGAAAACTGACATATAGACCCCTGGCATGAGGTCAAGAGAACTATTGTTTGTTGTCTTCAGACTAAAGGAAATCCCTGCTTTCCACTGAATAACAGGTCAGACTTCTGGTCAGTGCCCCTGTGCTGAAATGAACTAATCATGTAAGTATAGGTGAAGAAGTGGCAATAAAATAACAAAGCACATATACCCATCAAATGAAACAAAAGCCCTTAGGCAACAGTCATTCGAAATGTCTGTCTGTAAAAAAATAATTGTACTTGGAACTGAAATGCCACCTCTGAAGAATTAAGATTTCTTCTTTTCAAACTTTCAGAGGTAGTAGGATCAATGCCCACATAGGCTCAGGTTTGCTGACAAACACCTTTTAGAGTTAAGTTTATTTTCCAATCCTATAAAGGCCTGCTTTTTGACATAATACTGAACACAAGATATAGCGGTGGATACTTGTATATACATATGTGTGTATAAAAGGATCTAGTTTCAGTGACCTCCACAGCTCAAATGGGGAAGAAACTTGGTACTCTTTGTTAAAACAATTATTAAGAAGAGAATAATTGATGCTCATTAAAATCATTGGCCTGACTGTGCTGGAAAAGATATAAACACAGGCAGGAGCACTGCGTCCCTTCCATGTTTGCCCAAAGTGCCTTTGAGCTGACCTGGAAAGTATTTCAGTCTCCTTCCTTGGCCTGTCTTCTGAGATTGCCAGTTGGGGCACCAATTAGTGCCTACTTGGTAGTGTTTTCATGTGACTTGCACACCTCTCTAGCAGGCTGGGAGCTGAGGTGGAAGAAATGTGTTTAATAAGGATAGAGAGATAAGCTGAATGGAATGAGAGTGCCTCCTTTTAAATGTGAGCAGCTCAGCTAGTGTTGACCCACACGGATATCTAGAATAATCACCTGTCACGGCTGTTACTATCCTACAGCTAATTACCAAAGCTTATATTTCTATTTTTCTCAGGTTCTAGATTATAAACACTAATTTTCAGTTACCCGTATATTGTCCATTTCCAGCACTGTAAATATCCTTCTATGCCAAACAGTGAAAAACATAGTTGAAAAACTGTGTGAGGAACACCCTTCCTTTTTATCTCACTCCATTTACTTCTCACCTCTAAACCTAATCTTTTTCCTGAAACAGGAAAGGAAGATGATTTTTGCTGAAATTGAATTCAGTGGCTCCTTCATTGCACAATTTAATTACTATTCACATGATTTAATAGAGACAGGACTCATAAAACTGATTTATTATATTATTATTCTGTTGTGATTATGGAAAGTGTGGGTATATTCCTGAAGTCTGAAAATTTAAGATAAGTTTGGATATCAGCTCCTTTACTGAGCATGACAAATGCAGAGAGTTTTTGTTTCAGCAGTGAAACACTGTTCCATGATAATATTTCCCACCTTAGTGTTTTACACAGCCTGTGATATTTTGCCATAATCATTTTATTACCAGCCTGTTATTTACAGCACAGTATTCATGGAGTTAAAGCCACTACAAGACCTGTACATTTCACTCGTAACTTTGAGGAAAACTTGATGCACACAAATTAATAAAAATATAGGGGTACTATGCCAATGAGTTGGTGGTCTCAGTCAAGTTGCTGGTGCACAAGTTTCCACATTAAATAACACCACCAGTAACAACAACTCTATTGCAGACCTTAGCTGAGATGCCAGAGATTTAATGAATGTGGAGGAGGTTACCCTGAGACTAGGACAAGACACAATTTTCAAGGAATTAGAGGGGGGAAGTTTCCATTACTGTTGTTATCCTGTAAATAAAGACAGGGCTGGAGTCTGAAGGGCTGTCAGCTTGGTACCTTTCCTGCACTTTCCCTGAGTTCTGAATTGAGCTTATTTATTTTTACAGCATACATGTGGCTAAGATTTCCTTGCAGAATATTTTACCCAGAGAGTATTTTGTAAACATAAAAGGAACGAGAGAAGCAAAGCTGCCTTGTCCTGGTATTAATCAAGTGTAGTAGTGAACAAAACATGAAATTAAAAGTTACAAACATGCAGGGAGCAAGAGTTTTCAAGAAACAAAGATCATCAAGAAATGAGTAATTTCTAGGACTGTTATTGTTAGAAGAAGCCTAAAAAGGAGAGCAGGAGGTATAAAAAGGTATAAAAGTTAGGTGTAAATGTTATCAGGTAAAAATAGAAACACATATTAAAGTTACCAGCAGATTTAGCATAGTATATCCAGGTTAATCCAGTAGAACGTAGCTATCTAGTTTTCCACTCAAACAATCTTTTACAAGTATTGGAATTATTTATATAGTTAGGGTGGCATGCAGGAATTGACTGTCTATAGACAAGATCACCTGAAATAGTAACCAACAAGAAAAAAAAATCTTGCTTGAAAAAGGCAGACAAACATTCGGGAACTTTCCCACCGTATTTCCAAGATACTGGCGTCTTCTTATTAGAGATACAGTGATGCTTGAAGTCTTCCTTGCAACTGCACAGCATGAAAGATTCAACATCTCTTAGGACTGTGAAACTGTAAAACTTCCAAACTGCTTCTACCACCAAGTTACAAGACGGGTTCCCAACTAATCACTTAGGATTACAGAAAGCACAAAAAGTAAGATCAGACATAGGTCTACCAGTTATTGCTTGTGCAATGGGCCACTGAGGTAGGCGAGATTAGCCTGCCGAGTCTGAAGCCATTTCAGTTCAAAGCTGTGATGGATTGGGACATATTATGGATCGGTTTATGGGACATCTATGCTTATTAATGACAAAGGTATAGTAAGTAAATTACTCATGCTGTGAAAATGATCTTGGTAACGGTAATTGCCCCAAGTGAAGTGGAAAGACTAAGATTATAATTCTAAGAATAACTAATTTTCAGTTTCCTTGTCACACATGCACAATATTTCAGTAAAGGGAAAATGAAAATTGTTCAAAAAAAATGAAAATATTTTTGTTTTCCTGGTAAGAAAAATGAACATAGAACAAAATCATTTTCTGTCACCCGCAATATTTCACCTCCATTTTCTTCATTAACATTATACAGAATTGCCCTCAGAACATTTTATTTTTGAAATGCTAAAGATCAAATATTCTTGATTTTTTTTTTTTTTTTAAAAGGCTGTGAAAACTATTACCCGAATCACCAGAAACTTTTTTTCAGGAAAAAAAGGACCTCAGATCTTGGAGGACAAAGGTCCCATGCTTAATGGTTCCTATAGTTACAACCCTCCACCCAGGGAGACTTTAGAGGGTCTCTCTGAAGTGTTTCATTAAGTCCGATCATTTGGCAAGTGTCTGTAACTACCACAGAACATCCTACAATGCCTGGGCTTTTGAACGCCCCACTGTGCAGTTAAGGACAGTTGCAGCTTACAATTTAAATGCATTCTGTAAAGCTGATGTTCTTTCACCCACATGTCCTCATCAAGAGCTCCTTGCATCTGTGCACCATACACAGAAGGATGCAGAAACCTTATGAAGACTCACACTGAAAAATCCTGAGATGAGATACACATGTTTTCTGAGCTGTTAAAGATAAAAAGATAACTTGGGGTGAGACAGGAGAATACAGAGAGAGACCTACTGGATGATAGTGAATGACTTCACCTTTAAGGTGGTGCTTTCCCTAACAGCAACAAGCTTGTTTTGTAAAGAAGATACCTTATGACTGATAAACAGAGATATTATTCAATCTTCGCTATTCCTTTTAGAATTTCAGAAACCTTCATTATGATCAAGATAGTTACATTAGGCACAGATAAAAATACATGGAGAGATATGGAGGATATTCACAGAGTTTAACTTCAGCCTAATGAGCTTAATTATATGGATAAATTAGGAATCACAGCCTAGCGAAGCTACGTTCGCTCTCTCTCTCAGGGGATGACAGAGCACTCAGCAGACCCCACTTACGCAGTCAATGGGCTTTACATGCCAATTCTCCGAACTGAAGAGCTTCACACTAAAGTCAGTGAGACTGCCCGCAGGTCCAGAGGCATGTATGTATTGGTCAGCATCCAAGACAAGGGTAAGGCTTAGAGGAAAATGCCAGCTAGAAGCAAGCTTTATTTCTGTTTACAACTGGCAATACCTGATGGAAGAAGTCTAGCAGTAGAGATATGCTTTGCTCAGAAAATCAGTATGTCTTTTCCTGGCAAGAGTATTTTTGAGAGAGGAAGCTATGTTTTTACTAGAATCATTTATTGGAAAACACTGTTCTAAATTATGAGAAAATGGGACAATAACTGAATGTAATTAATAATACAGGGGAAGGAGAAGCTTAAAGTGCTATATGAAGCCACACTGGCTAGTTACATGCACAGTTTGACTGTGCTGAGCTACAAATAAATATAGAGAGTGACACTTTTGCTAAAGTTAGGACTTTCAAAAGCTCCCTAAGGCAGCTGACTTTCAGTAAGCCTAGGACAGTTCAACACCCTTAAACGCCTTTAAAAGTTCCAGATTAAACAAACTAATAAACATCATTTGAAGGAGAAATCCTGATACTACTATTCTTCTCAATATTCCACTCTTAGCATCTCATCTTTAAGGCACTCACTTTTGGATTGTGCAGAAGGGAACTGCTGTCACTAGGAGGTTGATCTCTGTCAGGGGTACGCATACTGGAGTTGTGAATAGAGTCAGAATAAGCAGGGAAAACAGTAGTCTACAACAGAGAGACCTGGGGTCCTGACTGTAACCCAAGGAAAGCCACCTTTGTTGCATTCATAAGTTAACATACTGGGGCTATTGATTTACATTCACTTTAGCACTCATTCTAGCCCTGGTTTGCATCTCTGCCCCAGCTACCACACAGAGCTACTGTTTCAAACAGAACTCAGTCTTGTTTTCTTTTGTGTGCAAGTGCAAAATGTCACATGCAAATAGATAGATAATCTAGGTTTTGGTCACCTGGATGGGCTTTGGCACAGGTATATATTTTATCACTAGTGCAAGCAGATGACAACGCTCAAAACTTACATAGGGCAGTGCGATGGACTCTGGGGTTTTGCCCTTCTCTGAAACAGGTGACCCACAAAAGATGTTTTTGAGTATGCTATGGATTTTGTCTAAGGCTGCATCTGGGCAGTAGTTTGCATTAAGATGAAAGCTTTTTTTCTTTTTTTTTTTTTCCCCCCCAAGTAAATATAAACTCACTCTGCGACATTATAATCTGGTCAGACAACATGCAGACTGTTAGCATGGGCCTGAGCCTAAAACAACATAACTGGCTTCCTAACAGGATCTGATAGTTCATGACCAACACCAGGCCAGCAGGAGCTGTACAATTGCAAGATTACAGCTGGATCCCATCCGACCCACACAGAGCTCACACAGACAAAGCCTGTATCCACCTACTAAACATCATGTTGGCAAAGCCTGAGAGACTTAGGCTGCGATTGAATGATGTAGCCAATTCATCTTTAAGGTAGCTGGTACTAGATCAAAAATGCTGCAGCCGCATGACAGAAAATGCTTCTCTCACTTTGTCAGCTATGCGAGTATAAACTCACTTTGTCATCTCATATTTGTTCAAAACATTTGGGTACATACTGGCAGGCTTTTTGCTGGATCACAAGACTTCTGCCTTCCCATAGCAAGCATAAACCTGATATAAAAGCATAAAAATGGCATACGCTGCATTTCATGTCCTTTGACTAATCTGACAAAACAATTATGAGATCATTCCTGTGCCGATTCAAATTTCTAATGCTGGACGATCCAACAGTGCACTGTTCAATATTACAGACTGCAGAGCCTTGTCTCACCCTCAGGGTGAGATTTTCAAAGGGGTTCTGTGTTCTCCTAATTCTGTAATAGGCGAAGTCAGTAGGAATTTTACTACTAAAATCATGGCAGATAACTTTTGCAAATTCTGAGTTTTACCTCTTAATATATTGGATTCAAACCCCACTGTTAACTCTAGTGGAGTTCATTACATGCAAAATTAAGTACTCTATAAAAGGCTGCGTTTTGAACAGCCCGCATCAAATATGAATATAACCAAAAGCTGAACTGACAGAAAAATGCATTTTCTTTTCCAAATCAATTACTCTTTAGCCCTTAGTTTCTACATGTAATGTCATAGAGTAAGCCTACACAGGAGGTAAGATGGTCCACCACTAGTAATAGAACTCATTACGCTGGTTGAGAGTGCCACGTTCCCCAGACATTGCATAGAGGGAGCTAGGCCCCTCAAAATTACACCCACAACAACCAGAATGCGTGTGTAGAGACATCTAAGCTGAAAAGAAGGAAACTCAGATGAAAGGGCATGTCTTAGACCCAGCTCAACTCTGAGGCTTGCTTCCTTTATTACAAGCACTGGCTACACAGCCTTTCATCTCCTCCTGGAGGTTAGTACGGAAGCCTAGAACAAGTGATCCTTTCTTCTAACAAGGTGGTGACAACGGAGCTTTCACCATCGTTCCCTGGTATGTGGCAGCTCAGTGGCTAGCACGTGAAGTCAGGGAGTACCAAATTGAGGCTCTTCCACTGCTTGAGAAGACTCAGACCTCGCCTCTAAAGAAATTCACTGCACAGGCTATCCTGGTGTGAAGGAGACGCTTTCAAATTATTTTGATTCTGTTCAGAAGACCACGCAAAAATTCCCTGGAAGGGCGGGGTGGGCTGGGGGTGTATGAGCACAGGGCAAGCACCCCTGTCTGCATAAAGGCCTCCCTGAGAAGGAAAGTCCCAAGTTATACTTCCTGCTGCATTTACATTTTCTGTTTTTGTATGTTGTCTATTCTGTACTAAACAGCCTCTGAAAAGAATCACCAATTGCACAGATGTTTTTAAATGTACTCTGACTCATTTTTCTTTCTCTGGTCTCAGTTTAATAAATCTGTCACCACAGTTTGCAAGTGCTTATTCTATTTCTGTAGTTTCATTTTCTCTATTCATATTATTTTTCACATATGTATAGTAATCTCTTGACACACACACATTGGCAGTTAATCTATAAATATTTGCTCTGGGAAAAAATGATGAAGAATTTCTGTTTCCTTGCAGAAGCTGAGGTTGGTTTGTTCTTGTTTTTGTTTTCTTTAAGCATGTATGGGAACCTTTTTCACAGTGTTTCAAAATCTTGTTTGGTTTTTAGTATAATGTCATGGGTTTGACTGTATCTGGCAACATCAAAGCCTACAAAGCAGGGTACAGGGGAAAAGGATTTGCCTTCTTGGAGTGCTTCCTGGAAGACAAAATAAAATTCTCATTTCCAGTTTCTGTTCTTCTAAAATTCTTACCTGCCATCATTAAACAAGTCAGTGGCAGGAAGTAAATGAGATCCTAACTCCTTTAGCTTTGGATCTAGCTACTGAATTTAAAAAAAAAAAATCAAAGCAAGACAGAATATGTCTTTTGAACTGTATTCTAAATGTATATAGCAATATTTATCTTTGATAAATTAAAATAGAGATAAGAAGGCATATACATCAGCTATACTAACTGGACAACCTCTTTAGAGGCTTATAGTACCCTCACAGTGTGTCCACATTAGCATTTTAGTTCCATTTAGGAGGGCATCATTAAGTGTGTAGCCTGAAAAATCTTCATTTTCTGTGCTTTGATTTGCATCATGGAGCTGCCTCTGAGCACATGAACTCAATTCCTTTTATAGGAAGTCAGACTATCGGATGTACCCAAGAATATATACCTTGTGTGCTCCAGTTGCTAATGGACATTCAGTCAGTGGGATCAATCAGCAGGTGTGAAACTGAAAACAAAACCCAATGTGAAACACACAGTGTGGACGCCAGGACAAACCCACTAACTCTTAAGACCCTTACTGTGCTGCAGTACTTTGTGGAGCAACATAGCTTTACAAATCTCTGAATCTCCTCTGGAAGAGCCCTTCTTTCTTTGAATAAAAAAGAATGAGCCAGCTTAGGCAGCTAACTCAAATACAGAAGACTTGGGGGCATAAGAGTATCTCCCATCATTTTCAGGTCCCACTCAACCAACATCAGGTTTTACAGCACTACGTGGGAAAGTGCTCTTTAGATACAAGACCTGACAAATGAAAGTCCTCTCAAAACAGGTGACTCTATACTATAATTTCACTCATGAAGATACAATTCAATTACTCATCTCAAGATAAATGATGGAGGAGGTTTTACTTCTCATTAGACTACATCTAGTCATCTGGCAGAATACACTGCAAGGAGAGCACCTCCTAGAAAGAGTCCTGAAGACTCTCTTCTTAAAAGGCAAAATAATTTAATCATCAGTAGTAGGAATTTAGTTTGTTAGTTAATTAATGTTAATATTGTCAAATCATATACTTTGAGGAATAATTTATCTCCATGGAGGCCGTAATACTTCAGTGTGGACTGAAACATTCCTCATGGGCTTGGTGTTACTCTTTGTATTGGAGCACAGGTTGGAGGCTGGCTTACTTTTTTCCATAGCTGTTGCCTAAAGTCAGAGACAGGATGATGGAGCTGATTGAAAAATACAGTGTGAAAATGCTAAGATTTTAAAACAACATAATTTTATTCTCCTCTCCTTACCAACATTTGGTTTCCTAGATCACTACCTGTTAGCTTCTGAGTTGCTTTTACAGACAAATTACTATCAGCTTGTAACATTTTACATCATTTTTCAATTGCAACAGGGCAGCTAAAAAAATCTTAACTGGAGAGTATACTATGGTTTTCTTTAAAGACTCAATTGGCTTCACAGCATATAGCTAATGAGCTATCTAAAACTGTTTCAGTGAAAAGAGCTCATTGTGATGTCTTATTCTATCTGTAAAGGAGTCTTTAAAGCTCTGATCACCATCTCTATACCATCCATGAACAAAAGCAGACATTGGCATCAGGCAACAAGCAAAGTATAAAGTTGAAATGTTAGATGAAAAAAACTAATTAATTGATGCACGGGTTTCTCAAGGAGATGGCTATTGCTTGAAGAAGCAAAAAATCTTCTATCATGAAGAAAAAAAAGAACGTAAAAGCCATTTAAGTCCACGTAGAATGCAATGGCACCAAAAGACTGAAAAAGCTTCTTCTTAGCCTTGTTTCTACAATAGAAAAGTGCACTTCTCACTGCTCTCCTCTTAATATACTCAGTAGTAAAGGATGGAAAGAACTAGTTCATCACTATCATGAATTTGCCAATTGTAAGAAGAAACAACTCTTGTTGGTGAATATAGATGCTTTGTGTTTGATGTTGTTCTCATTCCACTACTCTTCTTGCTATGTTAGGCAGCTATCTACTACTTCTCTCCTATGGCTTAGCATTGGGAATTTTAGTTTTCAGATACCAGGAACATGCTGGAAAATTATTTATTTCTCATCAAACAGCTAAGGTAATTTAGAATCCCCAGATAAGGGGAGGAATTCCTGCAGTCCTTCCAGAAAGATCCTGGAGTTGTTGAAACATTTAAATAAGAATCACCAAATTTCCAGCCAACTTGCACAGACCAATCACTGTAAAAAGAACAGAGACCAATATTAAAGAGGGATGTCCTTCCACTTAGACGGTTATGTATTGGAACGTATATGAAGGCTTGGTACGACATTTTTAAAAGAGTCATAAGTAGCCATCATCTCATATTCAAATAATACTTTGAAGCATCTTAACTCATTCTATGCCTTGTTGTTGATCATATTCCTATTTCTTTTGAGAGTTCCTTATTTATCTGTTGATGAAGATATTGATGGTAGATAATTCAAATCCCCAAGGTCATGGGAGTGCCCTTTTTGCTCAGTCTTCCATGCATTACAAGAAAATGCTCAAAGGGTTAAGCTGAATTTGTGTGGATCATCAGTGACATCCAGTGGCTACTTAGGTGATCACAGGTGTGCGATGCCAATCCAGACTCCCACTGTAGTAGAGTGATACGAACTGAAGAGGACGTTAACTAGTTGCCTGTGTTCCTTGTCTGAGTTGATCCCTTACTCTGTGAAAAATTATAATTATGCGTTTATTTTGCAACATTATTATATTTAACTGCATATTTCTCTTCAGTGGAACCCAGTTCTTTCAAGTGTACCTTGTCCATCACTTCACCACAAGTACAAAATGGAATTGCCCAGGAGACATCTCTTACGTCAAAAGCATATAACCAAGCAAAAGGGGCAATCTCATGGGGGGCTGGGGGGAGAGAAAGAAAAAGACAAAAAAAAGGAAAAGGTTTTAGACCCCTTTCTATGACCCCACCACTCTAAATCACACTGTCTAATCTACATGTTGAACTGGAACACCAGCACTGACATAGAAAGCATGGATGGTTTCCATTTTGTTACTTCATAGATTTTATTCAGTCCATGTCTTAAATCTCTTCTTCTGGTCATAACCAATAAGACATCTTCCAGTTTTAGACCTAAAATGAAAAATAAAATTATCTAATCAACTCTCTACCACAATATGATAATTGTTTTTTGTTTTGTCTTAAATAATAAACAGCTACTTTGAAATAATTTTCTGTCTTTCCCAATTTCTGTTTCAGTCTCATTCTACACATACTGGGCTGTCTTCTCCTATCTGCATGCTATTCCCAGGTAGTCCTCAGACAGTTTGAGGTTCTCAGTTATAACCATGGCTGTGTTGTCCTTGAAAACTTCTCAAGCTCTGCTAGAACTTTAAAACTTTCTTCTAGCTATTCAGATTAGCTCATGCTTTCCACCTGTACTGTATATATTTATATATACATTGGTATATATACGAGCCATGTGGATAGGGTGCAGGTCTCTGTCTCTCCTTGGTGTCTTGTCTGTTTACAGAGATTTATAAGTCTATTACAGATTTCAGATAGGGAACCTTCTACACAGTAGCCTACCCAGCCATCACCAAATAGGTACCTTGCATTGTATGCACCAAGCAAAAGAGAAAATTTGTCTAGCTCATCTAACCTCTGAATAAAAACCATAATTTGTTGCCTTCTCAATAGTTCATCATAAAAAAAAAAGGAAAAATACTATAAATAATTCACTAGCCAGTTCTCTGGCTATCATCACTAACATTTATATAAATCAATTTGATGCTCAGCAGCATAAAAAATGCAGAAATTTGGGTTATGACACACAAAATACTCTTCAAATCATTCTAATTACTTCAACCTCATCCACAGTTAGTTTTCAAAGGCCATGTACATCAAAACATAAACACTTTATCCAACCAGGATCTCTTGTAATGAAGGCCAGATGCCAAATGTTGGTATTTTAGTATCTCGCCAACAGCCAATGAAATACGAAGTATTATATCATTTTAATGCATAAACAATTATTTATTCAAAACTAGAACATCATAAAGCAATGTATTTCTAATACAGCCATGAAATAATTTATTTTCTTTCCACGTACAAGAAGCAGTAGTCCTTATGACTTAACCCAAAAGACAACAGGCAAATGCAGAAATACAGAGCAGCAAATGGAAATTATACTGATTAGCATGAATACTTTTTTTGTGACATGAATATTGATCTCTATTAATTTTCTGGTGCTTTCTGGGTATACCAAAAAAGAGTATGTTCCCTTGGTTACAGCAATGTATCTTCCCACTTCACACATACAGATTCAGTCTGTAAAAAATTATTATAATGCTGAGATCCGATGAATTCTTCATCATCAGTGCAGTGCATATTTCATGTATATAACCAGATAAAGGAAAATTATTAAAAGTCTACATTAAATCAAAAGGTTAGAATATCTACTAAAATGGACAAAACATAGGAAGATAGATAGAAAGTAATTCTGCATTTCTGTCAAGTTCTGTGATTTTATTTAATATACTGACAGCGTTTTACTTTTAGTAGTAATGATTATCAAGATAACAGTTTAGTTCTCCCGCAGACCTACTTTTAAGGGAAACAGTAAAAATATTGACACAGCTTTTAAAATATTAAACAATACTATTTTGAAACATAGGTTTAGAAATTGACTAAGTCATATAAATTCATCTGCAAAGCAGAACAGTCTGAGGGAAAGGAATACACACGGGTCATTAAAACTAGGCATACATT
This sequence comes from Platalea leucorodia, assembly GCF_965183815.1. Classification (NCBI taxonomy): domain Eukaryota; kingdom Metazoa; phylum Chordata; class Aves; order Pelecaniformes; family Threskiornithidae; genus Platalea; species Platalea leucorodia. Next base: position 47,782,716 of record NC_138828.1, on the reverse strand, counting down.
TTTAAATATTTGCTGTCAGACATTTGTATCATATCTCTCAAGTTCTCCTGAATATTTGCTCTGAATTGACTCTAAAACCTAAACACCATCACCAGTACTGAATGAGACAAAAACAAAATTTGTTATGTAAAATAGATGGCACAACTTCAAATCACAATTGGAAACACTCTCAAAGGCTTCCAAGGGATGAAACAGCATCAGACGAGGGAACCTCAGGGATAGTTTACAAAGATGTCTGTTCTTCAATCACTCTTTAACTTGAGTAAAGTAAAATTTTGTGACTTTAGCCAAACGTAAAATACCTTTCATCCTAACAAAAGCAAGGCAAAATTCCCTCTTGTATCCTTTTTTTTTTTCCTTTTTTCAAACATTAAGTAAGATTTTTTACTATAACAAAATCAGTTCAAAACACATACTTAGATGAAGTTGTCTGTAAAAATGTTGCATTAGTGACAAAATCATTTTTCTAAGTGGAAAGAAAGCTAAATATAAAATTACTGTCTTCTGCATTCTCCATCTTACTGGGAAATGAGAAGATAATTGTCAAAATCTACTCTGAAGTTTCTAAAAATTTTGAGAAAAATGTGATATTTCACTAATCAGGAAAATCTATATTCAACCTTTTTTTTTTTCCTGCAGGAGAGTACAGATTATTTTGCCATTGCAATTTATTCAAGCATATTGAGTTTTAGTTCCATTTGTCCATTAATCTGATCTCCTCTGTAACACAGCCTGTCCATGTCACACACAGATTCCTAGATCTACAATAAGTATTCATACATATTAAAGACTAGAATGTGCCTTCCTTCCTGAGTTCATTAAAGTTACCCTGTACAAGTGACCCTCTTTATGAGGAAAAGTGAGATGGGCTTGATTTACCATATTTCTCTAGTTTTATGTTACCAAATTCCATCTGTAAGGTCCTTTGTGAAAACAGAGGGCAGAATCTGCTGCCAAGAAAAGGAAAAACAATCTCTAATTTGTCTCCTATGCCTGACCCTTCTGCTGAGACATGTATTCATCTTCATTTACAGTACAGCTTAATATATTGTAGTTTGACATCTTAGCGTCTGAGGCCACAGTGCAGTTTACTGTAATGCTAAAGTGGAAGTGAAAGAGGAAAAAATATCATTTTGTCACCAGATGGAAAGATGAGCAGAATGAGATTTGACGCGATGCTTAACACGTGTGTTAGAGGACATTGTTAAAATGGCAGGTCTATTCCTTAATGTAATGATTTTCTTATAGGTATCCTCTACTTTTCAAAGGCAGACCTCAGGCCAGATTCTACCATCTTTTCTAAAAAACTGAATAGCAGCTAACTTTGAAATTAAACCCACCACCTTTGTGGTATGAGAAAGTAAATAGAATCTGGTCCTTAATTTGTTATCAAAATGATAAAAAACAAACGCAGAAAGATGTTAATTTGTCAGTTGCCACCTACAGCAACAATAATATTATGTGGACCTGATTCTTTCTTTCATCTTTTTTTTTTTTTTTTTTTTTACTTTTTTTTACCCCTTATTCATTTTCAATCTTCATTTTATAGTTCCTTACCTAGCCCCTCTATTTTCTCTGTAATAGGGAAGAAGGTGAAGGTTCAACCCAATTTCTTGGTGATTATTATTTTTTGATAAAAGGTATTCTTTGGTACATAATAGAATAACCCAGACAGAGCCAATTACCTGTCTCACATTGAATAAGAAAATCTGCCATTTTGGTCAAGTTTTACACATTGAATGTTAATCACATTACTTTTTGAAAATATAGTTAAAGTGGTTTTTTTTCATACAATTGATTCACCAGGCCTCCATTTCATTTGCTTTCTAATGTTGGTGTGAGAGAAATCACATGTATTTAGAAATTAAGTAATTACCAGAGAGAAGGTTCGGAAGAACAGCAAAGCCACAAATATCAATTGAGCACCTAGCCCACTTTACCTTCATTGAAAGTTAAGTATTTGCTAGCTCTGCTAACACAAGTTTCTCTTTGGATGCCACAATGGTTGTAGTGTATTTGGCTAAACAGGGTGTAGTAAGAGTCAAAAACCTTGGACTGGAACTGAATCTTTCTTAAGTCAACATAAAGCCTACATGAGATTAAAATACGTTCATGCTTCTTATAAATATTTTTTACAAAGATATTTGGAATACTGTCAAGCCAAACTACATTAAAAGTGTGCCTAGCCCCTTGCATAGTATAGCTACAAGGAAATACATGTTTTCATTTAAGATGCTGAACTATATTTACATATTTCATAGCTTTCCGCTGCAGATATTAAAAAAGGAAACAATTACAGCCTCATAAGTCCACTTTATTATCTAAATAAACGTTGTGTTATATTATTATTACATTACAACAAAAACTAACAAAAAAGATTTAATCACCCTTGCTGTTGATAGATCAGAAAGCCAATGCGTATCTATCAGGGATTATTTTTTCATGTGTTATGTTATTCAGACAAGGAGAAATTATTCTTGATCTGTTATTCTGCTTAATGGGGAAAATCAAAGTAATGATAACACAGACTTTCAAAAGCATTAAGGCATCTGTGTGTCACTGAAATCAGAGAGAGTTAAGCACCTGTTTTTTTCTGAAGATTTGCATTTACAAGCATTTTGACTTATTACCATAGAGACATTTACACTATGATGCAATTCTTTGTAGAAGCTGCCATTTCATTTTTGTTCACAGTCCTAAAGTTGCTGCATTCACAAAAGAAAAATGTGTGGCTATAATTGACTGGAATGTAGAAAATACAACAATGTAATTAGTATACTCATCTGGGAAAGAAACTGATTTTAAGAGTCATTAAGATATACAAGGCTTCTCCATGGAAATAAGTCATCTCAGCTTCACTTTGAGCAAAAAATTAAAGACTTACCAGATAGTGTAGCCATTCAGCGATAGCGTCAGTTCAAAATGTTCTGTCCAGAACAGAAGAAAAAACCAAAACTGAACTTTTCAAATGCTAACATTCCTTGGAGAAGAAAAAAAAAAAGAAAAAGAAAACAGAATAAAAACAGTTAAGTTAAAGGTTAGCTGATGGCTGGCATTTCCGCAGCCACGTGAAGCAAACCAGAGGAGGCCTCTCCATTTGCACAGTAACACAAGCAATACATAACAACTTAGTTGCGGTATAGACATGTACAGTGATTTTTGCAGTAATGTTCCCATTCAGGGTAAACTCACTGGAAGCAGCAAATAGATAGAACAGAAACTCTACTCAGCCACACATCAGCCAGCAGAGTAAGTTTAGTGTACCTGGGGAAAAAGGTAGCAAATTATTTCCAGAACAACTGGGGAACTTTAGGAAGTATTCTGAGAATATGCTATCACTTCTTATAACAGATAAAGCCCCAAAGGCACTGTTTAGTCAAAGATATTAACTATTAAACATAATTTAAGAATTCATAGAGCCATCTGAAATCATCTACATGGGCCTTGAATTTAAGGAAATGAGAGTACAAAGCGAGAGTAAAAATATTGAACTTGTCCTAAAAGATGCTGCATTATGAGCAATACACCACTATTCCACTGACTCCTTTCCTTCAGGAAAGAAAACAGATGTTTAAAATCTGGTGTCTCTAAATGCAAGCAGACTATTATGCTCTGTAAATAGGTTTAAAATGTCCTAACATTTCTGAGGCTTTCTTATCTCTTGCTCATTTACCTCACTTTAGATTGCTTTCACACTTTCCCCCCTTTCCGTTAAATTATTCAAGAACTCCTGTTTTTAAAGGTCACAGTCATAAAAACCAGGGAATGGGAGCATTGGCATGTGATTCCCAGGACCAATGAGGCAGTACACAAAGTGGATTGTGAAGGACTCATAAAACGTAAGGCCAGAAGGAACCGTTAGATCATCTAATCTGATCTCCAGTATATGACAAGTCATTATATCTCACTTATATAGCCCAGTAATGAGCTCAGAGCCAGAAAGTGAGAATGCTTCAGCTTCTGCTAAAAATGGTAATGTTATCTCTCTGGCAACTAGCTGCAGGCAGGGGCCAGTCGGCCAAACTAACTGCTAGTACCTCCCATGAAGGTGATCCTATACTTCATGGAATTATTTGTGTGTCCTATGAAATAGGATTCAGGGAGACCTACTATTCAGAGCAGAGAGAAAACAGCAGTCTTTCTTCCAGCTTCTTCCTTGTTCTGGCAGAAGTGCAGTTTGGCCCCAGTGTTGCCTTGGGGATCAGACACAGACAGAGGCTTAGACAAGCAGAAACAACAAGAAAAAGACTCGTGAGCTGCATTGTATGATTTCTTGCTTATAGATCCCAGCTGCGTTAAGTTAATGAAACTGCTGCCTAATTAAACCACATCTTTTGCTTTTTTTTCTTTCCTTTTGCATGCCAGGGACAACAGTTGTGTTTGGCCAGTACTTACCCTGGTGTCCTCGTTACTTTCATTGGTAGTTTTGTTCCAAGGGTTAATCATTCGCATTGTTAAAAATAAAATATTGTAGAAGGTGACTAACTTCTTGTTTGAATTTATCTTGCCTCAGTTTCCTGCCACTTGTTCTTATTATGACTTATTCCACTAGTGAAAATAAGCCAATTAATATCCAGTGGGACTGCTAACACACTTTGTTCAGGTCACCGTCCAGTCTTACTTCTGGCAGTCTAAATAGATGCCACTTCTGAAGTCTTGCATAACAAGTCATTTTTGTGCAGTACTTAGACAATGTTTGCAGCTCTGCTTTGTACTTTCTTTAGTTTCACAAGTGAACCCCAGATCTGTGTGGAACAACGTAGCATTGATTTCACCAGCACTGGACACACAGGCAAACTCCCTGCTACCCCTACTTACCTGCACCTACATGCCCAAGGACCACACAAACCTTTTGGCCAAAGCTTGGCTTGGTTTGATTTGGTCACTCTTTCAGTAGCAACATGTATGACCCCTACAGTTGTTGTTTTCAGTAAAGTTATTTCCAATTCTATAGATCTACTTCTCTTACTGTTTTTTTCTATATGCAAAACTTTGGCTATATTAGTTTAATTGTCTATTTAAATAGCCTGGTCAGTTTATGAGATCAGTCCTCATCTTTTAAGCATACTGCCAGTCTTTATGTCTTCCATAAATTCTGCCAATTCTACCTATATATAATTTACCAAGAAGCTGTTGAGAAAGGTATTGAATAACTTTGGATTCAATACCAAAAGCTTGCAGAAACTCCCTAAGCAAAACCCCTTTAATAACAATTTCCCATTTATGGGTTACTTTTTTGATCAGCATGTTAATTATTTTTTGATTTAGCTACATGTTTCTCACTGATATCTCACAGCATTAATCTTTTTGTCAGAGTTTTAGTTATTAAATACATTAAAATTATACATTTGTACATTAATGCCTCATTCATACATGCTAAATGCTTCAGAAATAATTCAGCTATATAGTTACCTTTTCGAGGGAAATTTGTAAAAGGTTTTTTTGACAAGACCTGTTTGCTATAAAACCACATTGAATGGCATTAATTATAATACAATAATATAAACAATACTTGCAGTAAACAGCTAGTAACAATCCATCAAATAAAATATGTTTGCACACTGTATTTGGCCTCTGTCAAGAGAAGTCAGTAGGAGTGTTTCCATCGATTCTGTGGACTTTATCAAACACTTTAAAATAACGCGCGCATTAATTTCAAAAAGCAGTTTGCTCACTGACACTTCATAAACATGTAGAGGACTAGATTTAGTGAAAAAGCTTACTTGCTACAAATCATTCATCCAGCTTCAGAGAAGATATATCTATAAAGAGTAGTGAAATACTGGAGTTAACACTATTTCAAGGTCTTTCCTTTGCACTTCAGGTTTATAATCACTGTTCATATTTTGTTGGCTTTTCACAGACAGCACTGCTAAAAAGAAGTGGAATGCTTCAAATGCAAGTAAGTAGATAAATAGCACAAGGCTCATGGGCTGGCCTCAGTAGGAATTCTTTAGAAAATGCTAGATGAGAAAATGAATACCCTGTTGCTAAGTTACCTTTGTTTCATTTAATGCCATAATTATTTGTTGCTTAAAGAAAAAGCATTGACATTTCCCCCTTAGTCCCTGCCATATGGAAGACAGGCTTTTAAGATTCTCTTATGAGAGGTGCACGTTTATAATATATACCTTTATGTTCTCCAAGTGCAAAAATCAACATGCTGGGGGATAATCAAGACATTTCAGGCTTCAAAAACTTCTGCTGTGCCATTCCAAAATAATTCTAATATTCCTGACAGTTTATTTTTAGAAGCAAATACAATTCTTAACTATTTCATTATATATTTCCCTACTTTTTAATCAATCAGGAAATGTGCAGGATAAAATTATCTGCCATACACTTTAATCACTATGTAGAACTGTTGCTCCCTTCTGGAGAGTTAACAAAACAGATGGTATGAGTGAATGGGCTCATATTTCAGTTTTTAATCGCATTCAGCACCAGAGGTCTTATTTGGGTCCATGTGGTTTTTGATATATTTACCTTAAAAACAATAAGGAAATAGCGTAAATTATAAGTGAGGGCAAAAGCAATTGCTGTCTTAAATATGTGCAGTTGAAAATGTGTGGAAATGCTTTCCTGAATTTTGTGGCAACCCATTTTCACCTGACGACCTCGAAGTATTTTGCAAATTTGGAACATCACAAAGCTGCTGGGGGGAGGATAGAAATGTTAATCTTTTATTCTTGAAACAGGGAGGTTAAATGACACTTGAAACAAGTACAGAGAGACTAAGTGACTCAACCAATGTCACAAACTGAGTCAGTAGCAGAGCTAGGGACAGTACCTGGGTCCAGTATTGGATTCTGATTCTTAACAATGTATTTTAGACAAAATCTGAAGACGAGATAAGAAACCTTTACCATTCTCTCTTCTTCTTCCAGTGTCAGTCACAGCCTGGCATCACAAGCATGTGGGTACAGAAATAACCAAGAGAGCATTTTGCACACAGCAACAGTGCAGTGGCAGCAGGACTATGTGAGCACTGGGATAAAGTGTCCTGTGGCCATCAGCATAAAGTGGTGATGTACCTCTTCAGTGCTTATACACGGTAATAATGGAAGCCACAGAAGGATGACAAAGAGAGCATTTCAGCCCTTCTTTTCTGTATTACCTTTTGACTCGCATCTACAAAATTTGCAAGCATAACTTTTTTTTTCTTTCTTTTATCATAAAATCTATTCTTGGAAATACCTGCATGGAGGCTGCAGTACCAATATGACACAAACACATCCATGACTTGAGCCAGCAATGCATGTTTTGTAATCCAGAAAGAATTGTCCAGTAATTTTATTTTAACAAACTTTAGGGAAAAAAAAAGGATACATAGCAACTCTGAAGTTTCTTCTCTAGTGTCAAAGGGACAATAGTTCTTCCTTCATTCAAATTCTTGACTGCATAGTCCAAAAGTTAACTACCTGAGCAATGAACAAACAAGACACTGGTATAAACACATGAGAAGGTAACCTATTTAGTCTATTCAATCAAATAAGTGTATGTCCTTTCTGTTAAAGCTCTTCCTCACACAGCAAAGCAGTTACCTTATTTCTTGCTTATGTCTCTCTTTAAAGAGCCAGTGTTTCACTGTTGTTTGACAATAGACATAGGCTCAGTGTTTGACAAGCAGTCAGAAATAAGGAGGTATACCCTTGAAAAATAAAGTGTGCTGGTGCATAAAGAACCACCAAGAGATAGAAACAAACTAAAAATATTACATTTCTTTAATCATTTCCCTTACAAGGTTACTAAATCAAAGAGAAAGTCCTGTTTTTATTTCAGTATCATTTCACCTTGCCTTCATCGACTCCCATGCCGCATTTTTACATTTTCTACCTATTTAAGGACCCACTGAGGAACATGTTCATACATTCTTACTCATTTATCTTTGTCACTTGTAATTACCACAGTGGCCATTTTCTTGCTCGTGCATATTCCCGCTCTACTCTTCTTTCTTTCTTTCCTCCTAGGAGGAGTGTGGCACTCTTTATTCCAGGCACCCTTGGCTGTACCATCTGCAGGAAGATCAAAGACAGGGTCATATCCATCTAATAACAAGAGAGGAAACAATACTGTAGGTGAACACTCTATTAGCCTCCTTCTTCATTTTATTCAGGTCAGTGCTCAGGGACTTTCAGATGTCTTTGAACAAATGGATGTGAAAATGAAAGACAAGTTACAAAGAAATAAGTTTCTTTTCTTACGCAAGTTAGGCTGATAGGTTGAACCATGCTAGTGTTATAATAGTCTTTTCCCTGGGCTGCTCAGGAAGTATCTTTTCTGAACAATCCTCACCCTTCAAAATAAAGCATAAAAATCTGCTTCCATCTTGAGACTTGCAGCTATTAAAAAATGTCCAGAGGCGATAAACTGAAGGCTTGTGTAGGATACTGAGGACATTTATTATTGACAGGAAATCAGTCTTCCATGATAGCTGAACTACAAGATCTCTATAGAGAGAGAGGACTAATTTCTCCACTGGCGTAAACAGGCAAAGCTTTACTGACTCTGGTGGTGCTGCATTAGTTTATACGAGCAGAGAATCTGAACTAAAATCTTTAATTTACTTTGGATGCCTGGAACGGAAAGTTTGGGTCACTGCACTGCGAAAGCACCCTGAGAATAGGGCTGCAGTGGAGGGGGATTTCTGGCTGAGTCTTGGAGCCTGCCTTCTGTACCACAAGTCCACAGAGTGACGGCACAGCAGGAAGAACAGGAAAAGCACTGGCCATTTAGTTTCAGCTTAGGAGACTTTTTCATATCCATCTGTCCAATCTCCTTCCATGAATTTTATAGTTCAGCTGACCACCCTAAAGACTAAAGCAACTATTGTGATCCTCTTAGCATATCTGAGTTCAGCTGGTATGTAACTGAGGCAGCCTGTGTGTGTCTTGTTGAAAAATGGTTATATTAACTAAAAATAAGACACTGTATTTCTTGCTGCAATGAAACTTATGTACATGACAATAATCTGGGCAAAAGTTCCAAATGCTTTTCTCAGGTTTCTTTTTCACAACATAATGTTCCTTATATATTTCAGAGAAAGTCAGGGAAAGGATGGAGAAATATTTTCAAAACAGAAGACAGAAAAACACCCACAAAGATGCAGTTATGTCAATATATGTGCATATGAGACATTTTCTAGTGCTGATAATGCTGTCTCAGACACTTTGTCTAATGCTGGTAATATTGAGTGTTGTATTAAAATCCCATAAAGAAGTGGGTCTTCAGCATGTGTAAAGTTTCACAAAATATCATTGCTATTGACTTTTGCATCCCCTAGCTGAGGGCTTGCTCCTTTATTGGATTATTTTTTCCCAGATGGGATTATATGAACTCAACTTTTCATCTGTGGAAAAGTCCCATGCAATTTAATAGAAAATTTATTCCTACTGCGGTATTCTAGAGGATGTTTCAATGTTCTTTTTGGTAACAGCTTGTTCTCCCTAAATTCAATAAGTTTTTAAGTGTGGTCTCAAAAACCACAAATGATTAATTTCTCAGTTCAGTAGGCCATCTAAATAAATGCCTAACTTCATGAATACGGGTAGTTTATTTGAAGTTATTGAGAGTACTTTGCCACATGGCTAACTCTAAGTTAATGGTAAGAGCTTTGCTAAATTAGGACCATTGTACATATACAATCCATAAGATTTTTCTAAATGTGTTCCCTTAATATAGTAAAATATATAATTCTGTTGCTACATTAACAGTGTTTAAGGAAATTAGTTGATGTATTCAATAATCTTATGTTGAAAAAAAAATAATAATTCCCATCTTTCAAGGTTTCTTTGGGTAGTTGTTGTAGTTCATTATATGTTTTTTTAAATAATTGTGCTAGTCATTTCATTGAGGATCAGTAGGATGGTAAGATGCATTGTACTAGGCCTGCCTGCCTGAGTAGAACTTGGGTAAGAAAACCAAAAATATCACATAACTTATTTTTTAATGCCTATCATACTTTAATATATAATGCTATTAGTTATATACTATATTTTTCAAAAGAGAAAATAAAAGACAACATTCAACAAGGCATTGTTCTAATCAAGCATTGTTATGCAGCTCCTTGCCACTCTTTAGACTACCAGATGTCTCATTTTCATACATACAAATGTTGAGGTAGCAATCAGTGCATAGGAATAGCTGCTGGGGCCAATCTTTTTGTTGTTGCTGTAGGTTTTTTTAAAGCTTATATTCTTTGAAATAACCCACTGACATCTGGAAAACTACTGCTAAGTAAGTGCCAGCACTTCATCAGACTGTCACGTGCCTACATTGGCTCAACAGACTTACTTGGAATGGAGCCATAGACAGGAGTATAGTAATCTAGACTATAGCTGCAGCACAAAATAAATAACTAAAAATAGAATGAGTCATTTTAATATACAAATAAATTACAAGTTGACGATAAACAGACCAACAACAAAACAACGTCCCTTGCCACATTAAAATGAGAACAAGCTGTCTTTTTCCTCCAGGATGTAATGGAAGAGAGGCAGGGAATATGAGTCTAAGAATTGATGCTAATGCAAAATATTCCTTTTGGAGCTCAGATATTTTGAACCAGATGACAAAAGTCTATTATTTTCAGAGCAGCTCATTAAAATATATGAAGGTGTTGCCAGTATTAGAAAGATACCACTTACAATAAAGTCAGTAAATTTCAGAGAAGGTCATACCAGAGATCCTATATCAGGTGAAAAATACCTATATGGTGCTATTATGGGACTCAAGAATGTGCTGGCAGTAATTCAGGTTTCTTAGGTCACCTGTCATCTTAACAGTGACTGCTGGTTCTAAGAGAAAGATGAACATATTTTAAGAGCCCTCTCTGGATTCAGCAATTGTCTTCAGCTGCACAGTGTCAGAACCCTTGTCTGTTCCAAAATAAGTTCAGATCAGTAGCATAGAGGTGCTTTGTGAAGTGCTGTGGACCATGCAATTCAGTGGACAGTGAAATAACATGGTCGGAGACTAACATTTTGTAGACATGCATGTTCTGACGATCTGGAGCTCAAAAATCTGTATTTATGGTCAAAGTTGTTGAAGGATTTTGTTGAATTGCTTTTGCATTCTGCTGGAAAAGTGCTGTCATTATTAATTGGTCTTTCATTTTGCTATTTTACAGGCAGTTCTCTAAATTGTCACAAATCACAGGAAAATTTTAAATTCTTTGGGACAGGAGCTGTCATTGGCTTTCTATTTGTGAAGTGCCTAACACAGTAGTTTGCCTCTTGGTCCGCCTAGAATATCAATTTTAAATAAAATAACCATCACCTATCTCAGCTAACCTTTACCTGAGATAAACATAAATAATACAACATACACAACTTGCAGTAATAAGGTAAAAATCAGTACACATTCTCCATATGAACTCTCCTTACACAGATTTATGACCTAGGAGAGATGTTGATGAAGTTCAATCTCTGTGTAAGATGGAGCAGAACTTAAGGTCTTGAATGAAATATTTTCTTAGGCCTGAATACACTGTTTTCTTAACAGTTGAAAGGAGGACCATGTGATCAGATTTTCCACACAGTTTTGTTGTAAAATGAGCCAGAAACATGTTTGATTGTTCAGTTCTGATAACATATCCTTTTCTAGAAGAATAATAAAAACAACAGAAACAACAGTAATAATACGGCAGATGTAAGCTATTGCAAGTGTCTTAACAAGCACATTCACAATTCATGTTGATTTATGAACTACAGTTTGCATTTGAATTACCGTGCCCTGTAGTTTCAACTAAAGACAGGCCTTCCAAACTTTGCTTAAAAACACAGGGGCTAAAGCAAATGAGTAAACTGTTTAAGACCTTGTTAAATACTCTTAATTGTAGTTCTAATCAGTCGAGAGACTTTTCATGCAAGCTAAAACATATCAAGCTCCAAGTCAGATCATAAAAGGCAGATCTTATTTACAGGTGACATGCAATCCTCTGACCACATACAGGTTTCCAGCATCCTCTGAAGCCATGTAATCCTGTAAGTCACAACACGGTATTCAGGAATATGAGTGCCAAGATGATTGGCTATTCTAAATGCTGGTTTTAACTTAAAGAAAATAAAGAACTCCTGGCCCTCTTTTAACCTGAATTGAAACCTTTAAAAAAGTCTACTTTCAAAAGCAGCTGGAAAGCAATGTTCCTGGTTATGTCTGTTAACAGGACGGGTACCACTTAAAGTATTTTTCATTGTGATTTTTTTCTTAGAAAATAATCTTTGCTAACAAAACACTGGAAAAATAGAACAGAATGAGCAATATTGAACATTGGCTGAAATAAAGGCTGCAGTTTCACAAGCCTTTTCCTTTAATTTCTGAAATAAAGCATTCTTATTTTATTGTACTTTCATTTTTCATCATACTGTACTTGAGCAAACAGCTGATTAAAACAAATCGTTAGAACATTTGTGTGGCTGATCATAATGGAATCGTGAAAAGTGAAATTCAGGTATTAAATACTGAGATGTCATTAACTAATATCTGTAAAAATTACTATAAAATTGATGCTGACAGTTCATAGTATTATAGAGTTCAGGAAGTCCATCTCTCAGCCCCTGAAGCAAGCTGAACAATTTCAGTCTTCTTGGTAGGAATACACCACACTTCAGCCCCCTTAATTCTGTCATTGTCCTTGTGATCTCAGCAAATCTGTATCTCTGCATTGTTTCCACTGTATCGTCTTCACCATCACAAAACCATCACTTTATGCCTCTCCATGTAGCTTTACCTTTCCTCACAACGGAATCTGGCAGATAAAATTTTGAGTAGGCAGCTTGCCACCCGAAATGCTGACTCTCTGATAAGAAAATCTCTTCTAATTTGCTGTACAATCACACATCCTGGAGCTTCATCTGACTCCCTGATGTCTCATTTGGAGAATCTTACAGCAAATAACTAAAAGCCAAGATCCATACATATGTAATTGCTCATTACAAGGAAAAAAAAAAAAAAAAAAAAAGGAAGCTCTTACATGGATATTCATCAAGACCATTACAAGAGAAATTTTCTTTCTTTGTACTTGTGTATTTACTCCCAAAACAGCTAAGCTTTGGGGTTGAGTTGTATTCTGCCAGAATCAACTGGTGCATCTTGGACTCTAAAAGCCCAGGAAACAGTTTTCCTATTCTTCCCCTTATAGGCAAGTAGCTAAAGCATCTCTTCTGACCTCAGCTCATGTCAGAACTTAAGGAAAGACACAATGTCTTGTTATTACAAATAATAGCTTGCAGTGATCAGTCCTACCCTTGTTAGAGTTAATATGGAGCTGGGCAACTGAGACAACAGAGCAGTGGACAGCAAATTAACTTCAGTAGTATTACGTTCAAGGGTTTTTTTTGTGATTTAGGATAGGAAAAGAAAACAAATGCACCAGTTTTAAGGAAAAATGAAGATGATTCTAAATTTTGTGCTGGTCATTTTGATAGAAAAAGTATTACTTTGGTAGTGATGCAGGCATACAAATGCAGTAGACATCATATCTTTTAACTAATTCTTTATGAAAAAGTCTTTGTTCCACTTGAAAAATTCATTACTTTCAGTCAATCAACATCATCAGCAGGTAATCAAATTCCATCAGCACAACAATATTTTAAAGTTAATTTTTGCAAATCTCTAGTGTTATCCTGGCTTTCAATAACATCAAATGACAGAAGAACCTTTCCCTTAATTTTGTGGATTATTTACATTCAATATCTAAAAAGACCACACTTTAAAAAAAAGGGGAAAGGATGAAGTGTTTCTAACTCTGAGAGATCTCATATAATTAAGCCTCCAGCTGCATACATTTTTAATATCACAGACAACATGGTAATTGACATATGTGATTCTGGATCACACTTCAGATTTTAAATTATTTCACTCGACTGAAATGTGTTTAAGTGCACTATCCAGACACTTCCAGTAATTCAGCTTTTAATGACTATCCATCTCTCCAGTGCTACCTTTGATGTTAAAATAGTCTAAGAAATAATGTAATTTTCCCACATTCTCATTGGGTTATATTCAGATGTTTCTTAAATATTTTATTTAAGAACTCTCCCTGACCCCAACCACAGTAAAAATGTGAAAAGATTTTACTTACAATAATTTTATGTCTTGTAGTTTGCTAAATTCATTCAGATGATCAGGACCTCAGAACCAACATTGATTGCTGAATCTGAAATAATATCAAAGGAATAAATCAAGAGGTTACAGCAGACATAAAAATACAAGATGTAGCAATGAGTTCCTAATAATTAATGTTTCCAAGATTACACTGTCTAAGACCTTAAAGATATAATCATGTTCCTATGAATCAAAATTAGTAGCTTGGGAAGTTTTGTTACCTAACGTGCCCATGGTCCACTAGGCCAAAAAGGAGCATGTACAATCCAGTGCCAGATAATATTTAATTCACAAGCAGTTAGCAGATGCATAATTGAATTATTCAGATTAACCATACTTTGCCATAGAAATCTGCAATGTCTATATGCAAATAAAGAAACTTAAAAGACTATATAATCAGCGCAGTTAAAATAAGCAAATCCATGCTTTCACTTATTATTGTACATTGTTTCCAGCTGCAGATAGAATCTGTGAGGTTTTTACCTATTAAAAAAGAAAACAAAAATAGCCAGGATGTAACCTGGAGTAATGATCTAAAACACTTCAGTATAAATGCTGTTACTAATGGAAAATTCTTGAACCGTTGCTGTAATACACCTTATTTCTTCATTAAGAAGAAAGGCATGGACTCATCACAACCTTATGTAATAACTCCAGTTTTAATTTTTCTTTTAATTCTCTATGTTAAACTCACAGCCAGGGTGTAGTTTTAAAAGCAAAGTTTGCTTTTGCTGAAAGAAATAGTTTTCATTAAGATGTTGTCTGGTTTTGTTAATGCTTTCAAACAATGCAGACACTACTAATAGGGCTTCTCTGAAAAATGCCAAGTTGTTATAATTTTAAAGAGATTGCTTCAACACAAGAAACAGGTTTGTACAGGCTCTGGACAATTATTGTGTAGGAAAAATTAGTGTAGCTCTCTTACATCCTCTCTGTAACTGTCACCTTTCCCTTTCAGACCCTCTCTCCTCTTTAGAACCACTAAAGCTCAAGATACCCAGAAAGTTATGTTCTACCACCACCATGTCTTTTTTTTTTTTTTTTTAAGAATGTATTATGTTTGGTTTAGAGAATCTTCTTTTTCTTTACATGATATTTTTAATGGAATCAGCCAGGGATCATTTTATTGATTCTTCCCTAAAGATTTTGTTTGGTTGTGGACTGAGATGCATGACCTTCTTCTGCTTCGGGCTACATTTTAATTAATCGCTGTGAGTAGAAATGATCCAGACAACATAGACTTCATTTGACAAGTGTTTTTTTCATTGCATTTTGGTTTGTTTGTTTTCAGATCTTTTTTCTAAAGAATATTTAATGGTATCTAAGTTTGCAAGCTCAACTAACCCCCACATCATTCCTGCTTATGGACAAAGAACCCCCATGAACCTTCCCCTCAGGCAGAAAGATAACCCTTTTTTAAAAAGACAGGCTTTGCAATATGCCCTGCAGGTCAACCGAACACTTCACAGGCTGAACTTAAAGTTGCCCAAGTACAACTGCAGTGTCATTCAGCAAACTGACATAAATTCAGTGTGAGAAGATATCATATTTCCACTCCTCACAATGGAAATCCTATGATAGAGATAACCAAACCAGTCCTTCGCCAGTAAGTTTCATTTGAAAAATACAGAAAATGCATACAAAAAATAATCAGCCCTTCATATGCTAATACTGGTAGTGTCAGTATTCCCTTTGTTACTGTTACCGTCTTCATCCTCACACCCACGATTCTCTGTTGCAGGTGATGATTCATTGCTATAGAAACACTGTGATACCACCATGATCACATAGTCCTTTTCATAATACTTGTAAAAAATAAGAGATGACAATTTTTGCAGAAAGGGTCAGAAGAAAGAATGCAGCGCAAATCCAAGAAACATCCATAAATTTTGAGGGAGTATGTAAAACCTCTTTCCTGAGGGCTGAACAGCTTAGTATCAGTTTTTCTTCCCTAGGATCTGTGACTACCTGGCTGCTGGTTCCTGCCACTGCTGTAAGTGGAGGAATTGCTCATCAGTTCTAGACCGGTACGTGTACTGAGGGTGCAGAACAGATCTGGGGATCTGTGACTTCAGCTTGCATTTGTCATGGGTGGAGATGGCAAGAATGAATTAGTATCAAAGGTATTGAAAGCAATTCCAGAGAGAGAGACAGAGAATTTAGCAGAGCTTTGTCCATGACATTTATTTGGCTTTATCTCACCAAAGTAATGTGCACTACTGATTTTCAAGGCACTGATATGAGAAGATGAGTTTTAAAAACCTAGAGGGTAAGTAGGACACACAACACCTTGTACATGCTGAATTTGTATAACTTCTCTAGGCAGCGGGCAGGCTATTATAACTTTATTGTTTCAGGATATAAGCCTATTATACTCCGCAAATGAATACAGTGACATTTTGCTGTATCGGTTGAAAAGATTAACAGTTCACAAAGCAAACTGCCGAGTGCAGCAAATTAAATACATTAAAATGTGCAAGCTTAAAATTCTATACTCCCTGCGCTATAAACTTACATACAATACAGTTTAAAGGGTCTCAGTGGCTCAGTTAATAATGCACTGGCCTGTCAGGTTTCTGGATGCAATTTAAGTCTGTTAGGTTGCAGTAAGCCATGACAGGGTGTGTTTTTCTCAGCCATTAATGAATGCTGTAGGTAAATTGTGCAGTAAGAAGGTGGCCCTGAGGTATATTAGTGTCACAGTAAATGTGCTAGGATTATTTTAGATGTTATTATTAAAAAGAAAAAAAAGATATTTTGAATGAATCTCAAAAAGCTTAAAAGTTCATTGTGAAGAAGGACTGGAATACTGAGATACACTCTCAGTCTAAACCAGCGAGAGCTTTAGCAGAGCCTCTCTCATGTGACTTGTCATTTTTAAATGTTTTCTCTAGTGATGCTTACCTGAGAGAAGAACTAGGCCCAAGGACTCTCTGGAAATTGCAAGAAAATAAGCATTAAAAAGACCACAAATCCTTGCGAGTCCCAAGGATTTAATGTGGGGCATCCTCCAGTAGGTAGAAGAAACAGTCTCCAATATAGAAAACACAAATATTTCAAAACAAAGGGCTTGATCTCGGCTAATATTAATTAGCATTAATATGGATAGAATTGCCCTACTTCCTGGGGCAACAGCTATCTGGCCTCCTAAATGTCCACACCAAAGCCACAGCCCCTTTCACTGAAATTCTTTAGCAAAAAACCATGGTATTGAGGGTTCTGATTAAAAAGCTAACACAACTAATCCAAGGAGGCATACAGAAAAATATTCAAGGCTTCATTTTAAAAGGAGACTCAGGATTTTGTTTCCACTTAGCCCTTTTAGACCAACCTGTTCATTTTACAGGTTCTGAAAAGTGTTAATATTAACAAGCAGAGAGGTGGGCAGATTCTATCAAATTGGTTTAAAAGAATCAGTGCTAGAAAATTATGCGCACAGACATTTGCATTCATCAGTTTCTATCTACAACTTCTTATCCCAGCTGCAGCTCTAGACCACAGCTAAAAAACACGGCTGTTAGCTAGAGCAAGAAGATGATAAAGCCATGAGAAGTAGGTTTACAGCGCTAACTTCATATCCCCATGAAAGTTCAGGCTTAGTTCCATTCCAGAATGAGGTAGAGGATTCGGCTGCAACATTTTTAGCCATGCCTGATGTTTACATATTCCCCTAAATATTACGTCTTTGAGTATGTGGATAGATCTTTTTTCCCATTCTGACTTCCTTTGCTCTGCTTCAGTGACACGATGACTGTTGACTGGTGGCAACTCACTAGTCATCTTGCCAGCATGAAGAATTGCTTAGCAGATTCTCAGCCACTTTCATAAATCCCTCATTGCCACTCCTGATGTTGGTGCAAAAAAAATGGGTTGAGATTAAGAGTTTGTTGAGTACAATTTAAAATGTGACAAACTTCTAAATCAGTATAAGTCTGCTTGTCCAAACTGTGTAAAAAATGATGCTCCATGCTCCTACAGCATCCTGGAGTCCAGGTATCCCAGCTGCCTAGATGGTAGGTCTGGCCCAAGCATCTTAATCTCCTTTCCACAGAAATCAGGACAGTTGAAACATGCCATGTATAAATTCAGAAATGTGGCATAATTCTTGGGGTTTTCAATGTAGATGTTGTCTCATACACCCAAATAGTCTAACCTACTTTTAAGAGTGGAACAACAGGAAGAAAATGTTTTTACCATTTTCGTTTGAATGTAACTTTTGGTTTTTGAAGTATCCTATAAATTGTTTGACACTGCAGCTGCTCTGGTTTCACAGTACATTTTGGGTCAATTTTTGCCCTGATTAAGGTAGTTCTTTTACTGTTCTATCTCTGCCTCACCCATGTGAATAGCACTGATAGGCATGGTGTAAATCAGAGAGTTAGCGGAATGATCAGAATTTTCCAGACTTACTTTAAAATATACTTATGAAGTAAGAATTGTTCTAAAATATACAGTATTTTGGATCAATTTTGTCTTCTGACAAAACTGAAAGAATAGTTTTATGTAGCAAAATGCTTGATGTTTCTGACAGAGAAAAATAGAAAATAAATGCATTTTTTCCTCTGCCACTACCTTCTTATATTTATCTTTTTCCTCTGAAATCCTAAAGTTTGCTGAGCCTTGTGGGACATTCTGTATCTCTTTCCATGAGGATCTTTTTGACACCATTTTTCCAATGGCCAGCCATACTGCCTGTAGCTTAAAACCTCATTGAATTCAGTTAATTGAGAATGCCTTCCTAACACTAGTGCTAGCTGACTTCCACCAGGCCTCACTGGTCTATGGCGTATGACAAATTTTATGAAATTTAGTGTACAGTAGGCTTCTGAGAGAAGACAGAAGATCCAGAATTCAGGAATCCATTGGAAATTAGTTCAATGTCTTTTTTTCTATATTGGGATCAGCAATTTGAGTGAAGCTTCTAAAGGATTTTCTAGGGAGGAAAGTCGTGGTACTTAACAGAAACTAAAGTCATGATTATTCCAAAATGTGTGCATGAAACATGAGTTTTGCCTAAGCTTCTAATGAGTTTTTTTCATGTGACTGACCTTTGCACAAAGGCCTATAGGAGTGTCTTTGAAAGCTTATAGAATTTAATACAGAATTTCATATTTTCTACATTTTTTATTTTAAAAGATAATGGAATTATTATTTATTAATATTGAGTACCCACTACAAAATTTTACAGTTTAACATTTCTGCAGAAAGGCTGTCATTCCTTACTATGTTTTTATGTCTTTTTGAGAAGAGAGTGCTTAGAATCTGACAGATTGCGGCTTTTCCTACCAGTCAGCTTTATTACCCTGTATTGGATTTGGTGGCAAAGTTTTGGTAGCGGGGAGGGGGGAGGGGGGGGCTACAGGGGTGGCTTCTGTGAGAAGCTGCTAGAAGCTTCCCCTGTGTCTGATAGAGCCAATGCCTGATGGCTCCAAGATGGACCCACCAATGGCCAAGGCCAAGGCCATCAGAAATGGTGCACGGCAGCAGCTGGAAAGAGGAGTGAGAATATGTGAGAGGAACAACTCTGCAGACACCCAGGTCAGTGAAGAAGGAGGGGGAGGAGGTGCTCCAGGCATCAGAGCAGAGATTACCCTGCAGCCTGTGGTGAAGACCATGGTGAGGCAGGCTGTCCCCCTGCAGCCCATGGAGGTTAACAGTGGAGCAGATATCCACCTGCAGCCCATGGAGGACCCCACGCCAGAATAGGTGGATGCCTGAAGAAGGCTAGGACCCTGTGGGAAGCCTGCGCTGGAGCAGGCTCCTGGCAGGACCTGTGGACCCGTGGACAGGGGAGCCCGCACTGGAGCAGGTTTGCTGGCAGGACTTGTGACCCCGCAGGGGACCCAGGCTGGAGCAGTCTGCTCCTGAAGGACTGCACCCTCTGGAAGGGACCCACACTGGAGCAGCTTGTGAAGAACCACAGTCCGTGGGAAGGACTCACGATGGAGCAGTTCATGGAGAACTGTCTCCTGTAGGAGGGACTCCATGCTCGAGCAGGGGAAGAGTGTGAGGAGTCCTCCCCCTGAGGAGGAAGGAGCGGCAGAGACAATGTGTGATGAACTGATTGCAACCCCCATTCCCCGTCCCCCTGCACCATCAGGGGGGAGGAAGTAGAGAAAATCAGAAGTAAAGCTAAGCCCGGGAAGAAGGGAGGGGTGGAGGAAAGGTGTTTTAAGATTTAGTTTTTATTTTCTCATTACCTTACTCTGATTTGATCAGTAATAAAATAAATTAATTTTCCCCAAGTTGAGTCTGTTTTGCCTGTGACGGTAATGGATGAGTGATCTCTCCCTGCCTTTCGTTATATTTTCTGTCCCCTGTCCAGTTGAGGAGGGGGAGTGACAGAGCGGCTTTGGTGGGCACCAGACATCTAGCCAGGACCAACCCACTACATACCCTAATACTTCAGCATAAGAGATGTGCAGGTTGTTTTTTAAATCACATGCTTTTGAGGGAACAGTGAAGGTGATTCTTGAACTAAAGTCCTATTGTAGCTTCTAAGGACCAACAATTCTCTGGTGAATTTAAATATGCTGTTTTCAAAATTCAGAATGAAGAAATATAAAAGTATCTAAGTTAAATAGTAAGAAAATCTTGCTAAAATTAAGTTATACTGATTATTATTATTTTTTTTAAATCTTATTAATATCAGTAGAAACCTGTGTAGCAGTACTCTGTGTATCAAGGCTCTTAAGTACACAAACACTTTTAAAGGACAGTAAAGGTTTAGGCCTTATTCAAAGAGAATTGTGATTTTACTCTGATAGTATAACGAAAGCAGCAGCTCTGCTGGAATAACCCCAGCCACATTGATTTCTGAGGATCTGACCCAGCACTCAGAAGTAAAATCAGTTTAAGGCAGAAGGCAGCAAAACAGAATGAGGGAATTGCAAGAGAAAAAGAAGATCAGACAGCAGAAGAAATAACTGGAAATCAAACTCACAAAGAAGTATCTACCTGTGTCAAATTATAAAACCCTACCCTGCTCCTAGGCTGTCAATGGTAAATCTCACTTTGGCTTCAGGTTACTGATTTGGGAATGAAATCCCAAACAGTTCTAGTGATTTTAAATTTACTTTTATGTATTTTTCCACCTATAAATGAAAGTTGAAACATCAGTTCTTACTTCTATACAGTAGCAAGGACCTTGGATCTTCTCTAGATATTGTCCAAATTGCTGTAGTCTCCTATCTTACCTTTACAATGCCTGTGGCTTGATTAGGAAATAAAACAACTGAGTCTTGCCAGCAGTTGACATAGCTTATCATTTTTAACCTTTTTTTACCCCAGCGTGATTTCTACTTGGGCTGCAGTTGGGTGGAATTTACTCAAGAACCAAAGTCTTATTGCAAAATCTTGGTTTGTTTTGATTTAAACATCTCTCAGAGGCTGTGAAAATGGAGCCTGACAGCATTGAAAGTCCTGTCTCATGCCAGAAATCTCCAGCTAGCTCCTTGCCATGAACCTGATATCCTGGGATTTCTGACACTAGGTATAAAGCCCATTTTCTTAGACTCATATGCTTTCATCAAGGCAAAGCACTTCAGCTATATTCAGATTATATTTTACAGTTTTATCTATTGGAAATTTTGAAAAAATATTTTTCCTTTTGAGGATTTTTTTTCTCTTCAAGAATTTCAACAAAAGGGCATTTCCATTTCCAAGTACATCCACCATTTTTGTTTCTATTCAATGAAAATATAAGTGGTACCTGAATCAGCCAAGAGTCCTCAATTTGAATTCTCTTGAATGTGGAGGTCACCTTTTGAATGTGCCAGGGAAAAGGGAGCTGCTTCTGGTATGACTGGACAGGTTACTAAAGCAAAAAAGAAGAAATATCATACAAATGAGAAGAAAATCATGAAGGGAGAAGAAATGAGATATCATTAATTCTAATGCAACTTGTGAGCCATGGTCAATGCTACCCTAAGTTGCATCACAAAACTTTACACGAGACTTTGTGCTATTTGAAATTTACATTCTATATACATTCTACAGTCTATGCCATAGACTTGCATACCTTGTTCTTGCAAATCACTGTATGGCAAAAAACCCACGCAATTTCTAAATCAAATACAGGATTCATAAAAGCTGGCATTTTCTATCAGCTTTAGAAGACACTTTCAAAAGTCAAGGATATAATCTTTTACCAGCGTCTCTTCCTGAAGAATATTTCAAATCTAAATTGTGTAATCCTTTTAACTGTACTTGTAACTCTGATGGAAATGGAAATAAGTAGTTTTATTAGCTTGAGTTTAAAAACAACTTAACTTCAAGAAAAAGGCTATTTATTCATCCACATGACACAGAAAATGCTTTGGGTTAAAGTACTTTCATTACAAAAGTGGTGGGAAGGTAAAATACAATTAGTCTCAGCTAGATCATTTTAATGTTTGATTATAACCAACCGAGCTGGGACAAATTTTCGTGCCAGCACCAAGATCCTGGTGATAATAGGGTTACATATCCTCTGTAAAATAAAATGTGAAATTTACATGCAAAGTGGTATGTTCTCTTGATGCACACATATAACTCCCATTAGCATTAATGGGAAATATATGTGCCTATCAAGAAGAAAATATACCCCATTGAATTCCCAAACATCATGTCAGTTTCTGACATCTTCTATTATGATCTATGCTCATACAGCAAAAATTTTAATAACTCAGCTCAGATATACTGGTTTTCATAGGTAGATGTCAAAGGATTTTATGAAGAATAAGTCCATGCTACTCAAAGATACCTGTGAGGAAACTGGAACATAAGTTATGCCTATAGAAATGCCTTGCAGGCATACCCAAAAAAACCCCTGCAACAGATACTGGAAGCAAAATTTGTACAGGAGTAGAGAGCTCAACACAGGTGAATATATCATAATTCACCTCAGACAAAATATTGTATACACACAATTAGTTTGTTTCTAAGAACCTGTGGTGGGTTTGCCTTGGCTAAGAGCCAAAAGCCCATCCAGCTGCTCACTCACTCCCCCTCCTTGGTGGGATAAGAGGGGAATATAGGATGAGAAAACTCAACAGTCGAGATAAAGACAGGGAGATTGCTTATAAATTACTGTCGTGGGCAAAATAGACTCATTTTGGGGAAAATTAGTTTAATTTATTGCCAATTAAAATAGATTTGGGTAGTGAAAAACAAAGATACACATTAAAAAAAACACCTTTCCTCTCCCACTTTCTCATACCCAACTTCACACCTTTACTCCCAACTCCTCTACTCCCCTGTCCCAAGTGGCGCAGAGGGGATGGAGGGTGGAGGGGGCTATGGTTTCTCTCTGCAGATCTTTCCTCCTCACACTTTTTCCCTGCTCCAGCATCGTCTCTCCATGGGCTGCAGTTCCTTAAGGAAATACCAATCTGCTCTAGCATGGCGTCCTCCACAGGCTGCAGCATGGATATCTGCTCCAGCGCCTGGAGCGCCTCCTTCTACTCATCCTCTGGCCTTGGTGTTCCCTCTGCTGTTTCTCACTTTTTTTTCCCTCCTCTTCTGCCTGTCTGGCATTTTCTGCCCTTTCTTAAATATGTTTTCACAGAGGCACCACCAGCTTGGCTGATGGTCTCAGCTGTGTCCTGCAGTGGGTCTGTTGGAGCTGCCTGGAACCAACTGTGTCTGGCACGGGGCAGCCCCTGGCTTCTTCTCACAGAGGCCGCTCCTGCAGCCCTCCCACTCCTTGTCATTTACACCCAATACAGAAGCAAACTACCTTACCCAACCTAGACCAGGATTTCTGCATTATGCCAGGTAGACATACTCTTAAAGCAGCTGGACCTGCTTCAGGTTTCTGGCTAAGGCTGGAGTTATCAACTTCTTCAAAAAGTTTGTAAGGATCTGGGCAAATACACTCTCTGTGAGGCTGAAAATCTCATGCATAGTTTATGCCCACAGATTTCCAGTCCTTTGCTCTTACTGACTCACCAAGTAATGTTCTTACCATAAGCAGTTCTCACAAAAATTTACTTTTTCTTTGCTTGAAAACAGGTCATTTCCAAAATAAACCCCATAAACTTGTATAAATCTTCCAGCTGAACATGCGTCACGTAAAGGGCTGTGACACTAGGGTCTTATCCTGGCATAGTGTAATTCTGACTGGATGAACTGACTGCGGTTAGAGCATGTGAGGTGTAGTAAACTGGCATTCTGGTTCAGACCACTGACAACGAAGAGAAAGGATATCTGGATGAGAGATGGAATAAGGAGTTCGGCGGGAAACATGAAAAATGAAACTGGTTGCTGTGATTTTTCAGAGATGATGGAAAATACGAGGTTATTTGTGCTATTAAATATAAAAAGGTGATCTATAAACATAACCATAAGATATCACAAAAAGCATAACTCCAATTATTCAGAAAAGTCTGGTCATTCAGCAATCTTTAGCACTTAAGTGTTTTGTGGTGTGGAATCCTACGGGTCTAATTCTGACCCTACTGTGATAGCTAGAAGAAGTGATAACTAAACATTGGCTTCATAAGTTTTATTGTATCTTAACATACTCACCTCCAGATTATTTGAAATAGTCCAAACTGAAGAACAAAATTCACTAAAATGTAATTTCAAGAATTCATGTATTATTTTGTATTTTTCTCTTTTTTATTTTCTACTTTTTCCACATTATATAGATTTATTACATTTTATCATTTATGATCGAGTAAAACCCAAATGTCTTAGGCTGGACAAGAGCCTATGTGGTAGCCAATATCCCAATAGTTGAGAGTTATTTCCTTTCTTCACTGCCTTAGCCTTCAAGGAATTGATTTTAGGGGCATGACAAAAATAGCTCAGGAAATAGGTCCAGACTCTCAAACTGATGTAACACAGCAGTTCTGTGATTTCAGCAGAGATATGCCAATTCACACCTGCCAGGAAATCTGGCCTTCACCCTTCAAGTGGCAATTACAAGATGTATATCGCTTCATGATGAGATTTATATTATCAAGCACATTCTGTGGAGTTTTCCTTGCTAGCTTCAGGGGAATAGATATTTACAGATGAGTCATTGACATGTCTTGAGCTATCACAGAATCTCCAGAGAATCATCAACCTTTTCTTCCACAGCAGGAAAGGTAACAGGAGCAGCATTTTCAGTTCTAAAATGTCGTTAGTTTATTGGAGATCATGTCTTCTATACCTCTTCAGCCCTTTGATTAATATATTTGGGTAATACTTTAATTTATACATATATATCATACCTCCCTTCTGAAGTGTTTAGGCCATCATGTTAGGATTCATAATTAATATCCTTTAAAAAAAAGGACAAAAAATGGGTGATGAAAAACTCAGCAAAACACCATGAAGACAGGTTGAGAGGATACTGTGAGGCTAGAGAAGGCAGAAGTGAAAGGTTGCTAGAAATATTGCAAGTCCTCAGTCAAATGCCTCCCAGTATTGAAATAATGGTCTTTTCCTATATTTATATCTGTTTTCTGTGTAAAGATGTTCATAACCTTTTTCTCCTTTGGTAGTTCAACATGATTAAATCCTCTACTGAAAAAAATACAGCCAAAAGTGTCAATGGAAATATGTGTGCTTTGACAACTTCCAAAGTATATCTGAATTATGTCCTTCAGATTTCCAAGTCTGTACTAGTGGATTTGGCCATAAAAGGTGATGTTTTTCAGGTGCAGTTATTGTTCAAGTAGCATATGGGCCAGACAAAACTATCAGTTCTCTACAATAGGTTGAAGTACATGCTCTTCTTTCCTTCCCAAATTTTATTCCAATAAAGTAATCTAAAATAAATTACAATTGCATCTTTTTTTGTAACCAAACATACCCACTTTCCCAAATGACTGACAAAAGGGAACTGTTGAAACAGGTAAAAAGCTGCTAAAAGCCCCAAAGTGATTGTTGTTTGCATGTAAAATGGAATTTTAGAGACTAAAGGGCCACTTTAGCAATCCTATTCTATTTGTGACAGTGGGCAATAAATGTAAAACAAGCCCTTAGCTGGTTGAAAGCAGCTTGATTCATAATTCAGAGTTATTGTGACCACAGGTCAGATGCAGATTGGGGCCTGACCCAACCTGTCATTTGACTTGCAACTTCTTGCTTTTTATCTGCTACTAGGGTCTAATTTTCATTGATTAAGAGTAAACTGATTTTCCAGAATACTGAAGAAAAGAATAACAAAATTGAAAACTTTGCAATTTGTCATATTAATGAACGGATTGTAATTAATTGCAAGAAAGAACTGAAGGAGACACAGTCCAATAACTCAATTCATCAAAATATCAGTAACTCCATTTAGTGAAGAATAGAAGTGAAATTACAGGCTTCAGAAATATGCGAATTCATATCACCATCATGAGAAACTACGTATTTGTATAAATAAAAATAATAACAGGTTTGGATAATGGGCGGACTAAGTAGGCAGACATGCAGGATTAGCTTAAAGAGTAAAATTATTGAAAAAATGCCAATAAGAAGTTCCACACTCAGATATAACTTTAAAGATATACGAAGCTAAATTTAACATAAAGTTATGGAGTCACAAAATGTCTCACAAGCTTTGCAATTACAAGTAAAATACTGGTAACTTATGCTACCCATTAGGAAATTAGAAAATGTATTTTAAACTCCACGTCTCTTCTGGATTGATGTTCTTGCCTTCATTGATGTGAAGACTCTTGAATTACACACCTAAGCATTTTCTGACAAAAAGAAACTATCCAGGGAAGGGAGAATGAGGACTAAAAAAAGAGAACAATATTTCATTTAAAATCTAGCTCTTCCTTTTATTTTGTTTTTATCTGAAACTGTAGTTTCAGATAATAGTCATTATTGAGAGGTAAGTTATGGAATTAATTTCTCCTCTGCACAAAAGACTGTATCTGGCACCTCCTGGAAGTACCCCAACAATCACATTGTGGTTGAGATAGGAGGAAAGGTATTTCTAAAACGCTTTTTTTCAAGGCTTTTCCATTTTGCACAACATAAAGTAAAAGATTAATCAAACAAAACTAGATAAAATGACCAGAATTCCCCTGTCCTGTGACCACCACCTATGAGACTGGAGATGGGATTTTAGCTTCAGCTCCAGTAAGAGAGTTTCACCGTCTTAAAGCTGTTTTTACAGTGAATATTTGCTTAGTTGCTGGGCAAGGACTGTCATCCTGATCTTGACTACCATGGGTGATTGTAGAATCTGTGAGGCTACAAATTTCTGGCTGTTTTCTTTATCGCTGTCTTTTCCTTGATCAAAAACTTTGCTGTTTGGGATTTCACATGTTTCTAGAATTAGATGAAACTAAGTAGCATTTTAATTTGCACTGAGTTATTTCTCAGAGGGAGAGGTTAGGCAGCACTTTGGCACCTGTATCTTGCTGTAGAATTAAAATATATTCGGTATCTTGTGGCAAATGATAACTATAAAATTATGATTTCATGTGGTACAAGATTAAATCCTTACTCTTACTCCAGTAATTGTCAAAAGAAAGGATTCAAGTTGTGCCATTTAGCATTTTAATTGCAGGCTTTGTTCTTGGTGTGGATTAATTTTATGCCATATTATGTTCTTGTAATAATTTTGTTATGAAATGAAGTATCAGGGAATGGAAAATATATTGTCTTATGTACAATATTCCATGAATTACAATAATGTACTATAGTACCTTGACCTTTTCTATATTCTGTAATTTGACTGAATGGTCGTTGCACTTTTCCCTCATTAACAAACTGAATAACCAATAGTTGAATTGATGACATGGGCATGAAGTCAAGAAACAGAATAATGAAATAGTCACAGCACCATAGTATAGTAGATGACTATGTCTAAGAGAACACATGAGCCATTAAATCTCAGAATCAGTGAGTGGGGCTGGAATGAGAGTGGAAAGTGCACAAGAAAAAAACATTTTCATGACAATAGAGCAAGCTTAGCCTATTCTTATTAAGCCCTTGTAAAATTCTACTACCATATAAAACATTAGAGCAATTGAAATATTAAGGCTTAATTTAGACAATAAACACATCACTAGACTAGACAAGGCTTAAAGTTTCTTTAACAAAGAATTTAATATCAAATATTTATAAGCGGATTTAAATTCTAATGAACTGACAGTCATCATATACACACAATAGCACAATGATAGAAATACTACAAATTAGCCATATGAGACCATTGTCTAGGTCTTCCCTTTCAAGCAGACTATATCCACAATGACAGCATTTTCACAATACTGGGTTAGTGGTACCACAAAAGGATAATGCACATAACAGAATGGAGGAAATTAAGCTGCATCATTTAAAAATAAAATTATCATCATTATTTTACAGTAGGTTTAGTGATAAAACTGCACTTCAAATCTACAAGATGTATTGGTTACAAGAAGACTGAAGAGGTATTATAGTTATATACTGACTTTGCTATCCTGCTGGATTCAGTTTGTAATTGATTACAGTTAGTATTGCTGATATGTTTATATTCAGCTTTAAAAATATTTTCAGTCACTGATTTCTACACACAGTCTTCTCCAATACCTAGCAGGGAGCTGTCTTGATCATGGGTGTCTTTCTTATTGAAGTCCTGAGAGTCATAAAAGAGGCGTACTATGCAAGCTTCTTATAACTCTGTATCAGCATAACTTCTAGCCAGCGTTGGTGTTCTGGATCACCAGAAGGAGGAATAAAATACCTTTAGCACAAGACAAAAAGCAAGTGCTGCAAATTTGCAACTAAAGATGAACTCCTGCTTCAGTAATGCTATTTTTAAACTGCTGCATTTGACCATTCCAGCTAGAATTAGCTTCACAGTTTTGCATGGGGTTACTTTGAGCTTGTAGTATCATGGTCCTTGCTCACACCAGGAAGAACGGTTGTTTGTGAACATTTATACCGCTAGGTAAGAACTAGGTAATTACTTACAGCTAGGTAAATAATATTGCAAATGTAACATTTTCATATTGCTATCGTTAAAACTCTGGGTAGAGTGAATCAGAACAAGAAATTTTACACTTTCTCCCATTTTACATAAAACAGCAGCAAATTCAGTTTGCAGGCTTCATCATTCATTTTGATGTGCTTTCTTTTGATCCCAAGAAAGAAATATATTTATAATTTCCAGAAGAACTGCCTCAGAGGTAAGTGGTATCCAAATATTGTTCTGTAGATAAAAAATGTACAGTGTCAGTGGTATTTGGCTGTGGATTGATGATGTATTGTACAAGGATATAGGGACATCCTTCCTATAAAACTTGTAATATTGTAGTTTAGGGTATATTTAACCTTTAACACAAATCATTTTTATTTCCTCCCCTTGGAATTCAAAGCACTTTATTTTTTTTATATTTAGTTTGTTTTGTTGTTTTTTTTTTTTCCCCTGTGTTTGCCTATACTGTGGCTGCTGCAATTTTTTGCTTTGGCAAAACTGGAATAGCAGACTTGATTGCAAAGAACAAGAGTAATATAAAGAACTCCAAGAGTACCAGCTTAAGTTGAATAGATTTCAGTTTAAATGAGTGTGAAATTGGGCTTTCAATAGGAAGTCTGAACTGGTGAAATACTTTTTATGTTGGAACTGTCATCCAAATCAATCTTCAGAAAAGGCTAAGACTCTAATTTAAACTCACAAAACCTCCCAGAAAATAGAGGGACACTAATACCCTGGATTTCCTACTTCTGATCTTTCCTTGTTCTTCTTTGATATGTCTCTCCCCTCCAC
This sequence comes from Platalea leucorodia, assembly GCF_965183815.1. Classification (NCBI taxonomy): domain Eukaryota; kingdom Metazoa; phylum Chordata; class Aves; order Pelecaniformes; family Threskiornithidae; genus Platalea; species Platalea leucorodia. The sequence continues at coordinate 47,752,940 of NC_138828.1, read as the reverse complement.
TCAGTTTCCATACCATGATTAGTCCCTGATTTATTTCAAGTGTATTACATACAATCTTTCAATAGAATCTGCCATCTGACAATATTTTCTGAATAACAGAAATGTAGTGTTTCTCTGTTATGTGTGATTAATTACTTGATTGTCAGTTCAAAAAACAAAGGGATCTCTAGAGTCACCCAGGATTAACACTGTACTTAAATGTCCTTCCAGTAGCAAAAATAATATTTGATCTTAGGCATCCATCCCTTGCAGACCTACTGCCTACCAGTACAATGATTTTGTCTAGAGGTATTCTTCTGATCCATATCTGACTCCAGTGGCAGCGGGGTCTGGTGGCTGGGCAGAGACCCAGGCTGCAGATCCGCCAGCCAAAATTTGCGCACTCTGAGAAGCAGACCTCTTGGCTCTGAGTGATAATTGAGCCAGAACTGCAGCAAATTAAGCAAAGACCTTGAAGAATGAAGCAGTTAAAAACCCCACAACAGCTGAAAAGGTAATAAAAGGAAGGCAATTTAGCAATAGGTGCTAGCAAAAAGGAAGACAGGGGAGCTATTTCTAACAATAGGTGGCTTTGAAGCTTTGATGTTTCAACAGTTTTCAGTTAACTCAGGGCCGAGGAGGTTAACTATGAAACTGTATTACAGACATTTGAAGAGTGCTACTACAAATAAAAATTATGATATATAATTTTTTTTATCAAAGGGTTTGAAAAGCAAACAAAAACTCAAGGAGTTTGCAAATCTACCTAAGCCTATATTGAAGTGCTTCCCTTTTAAGCCACCTGTCCATGATTAAGAACTTGAATAAAACAATTTGAAAACAACATGAAAGTGTTGCCAAAGTAACTGTGTTAGAGTAATTACTACTAGTTGAGCACAGAAGTCACTAGATGAAGCTGGAGAGAGTGGCTAGTTCTGTACCTGGAGAGATACTAGAAAATTCAAAACACTCCTAGAAGAGAGATGTGCAGTCAGGTCCTCTGCAGAAAGGAATAGTGAGTCTTCTGCAGGCAGAGTTCCATCAAAATCGGTGGACAGACAAACCTGCAGGCAGGGGAAGGTCTCACAGCAAGCATATGAACTGACGAGTGGAGGCCCATCTCGTCCTTTGCCAGAAGTCTCTAACTATGTAGCATAGAATGAAGTAGGTGTTAGTGCCAGTAAAAAAACCCCAAAACCTCTGTGCTAAGAGATCAGACTAAGAACTGGAGCATATAGTGTCCAGGAGCACAATCATTTCTCTTAAATCTACTATGAAAATTGAAAATTTTTGCTAAGAGTTGGGCACCACAGCTTGTGAATCAGAGCCCCATGACAAACTAGATAATTAAGACTGTGCCTAATTTCTGGAAAAGGTGCAAGAACTAAAATGGATTGTGCAGCTAAGACCAAGAGATGAGGCACATATAGGATAAAATGGCACATCATCAGCTCAGTGGAATTCTTCACAGGAGCACTGGTGAGCACTGTTGAAATACTGTGTCATTCAAGGGGTATGATACAAAACCCACAAATTAACATTAATTAATGTCAAGCTGCTACATCAGTTACCAAGACACCCAAACCAGTAATTCTAGTAGTTGAAGAGGACACAGACAGTAAAAGGTAAATAGACGAAATGTGGCAGTTCAAATGATGCACTTATTACTTCTAGGGGACTCTACCACGTAAATGTATAGATCAAGAATAATTTTTTTAGAAGGCACAGTTTTAAATAACATAAGAGAAAAGAATATCTGTGATTGTGTTAAATGTTACTTTTTTGGGTTCCCTTAAGAAGACTGTTCACTGGAGTGGCAGGGAATTGAAAAGGTTAAGGAAGAAATTGAGGAAAAAATGGAGAAGATAGGGAAGATCTCAACCTAATACAACATAAAAGAACCCTGCTGGTTTACAGTTCATGGGGAAAATTTTCAAACCAATTCTTTTATGCATGGACTAAAAGAGGAGCTACATATATTAGAAATCACAGAACTGACTGGATCTAATCTTTTATCAATGTAGAATAAAATAAACTTTCCCTTATGTGTAGTTTTGTTCATGTTGCCTGAAAAAAGGCAATATTTATCTGTCATGGACTACTATTCTCACTTCCTGTGGTAAGAAAACACCATGGCTAGATGGGTGATTGTGCATATCAAATCTGCTTTCACAGGAGATGCTTCAGATGGTAATAGCTGTCAATAGACAATGATTTCTTACATTTAAGCAGTAATCACTGAAGTATAGGTTTGGAATATTTCCACTTGGCCCATTTACTCCCAGCTTTGTGTTTTGTTGGGAAACAACAAAATACTAAAGTACCTTTTAAAAAGAGTATAATATCAAACAGGAATTTAACACTATTCAATAATAGAAAAATAACAATGAAGTAACTGTAATTACCTCAATATTTTCTTCAAAATAAAACTGAAAGCAAAAATTCCTTCACTTTTAACAGCTGCCTGGGGATTTGCAGATGTATAAAGAGATGCATATGTTAAAATAAATCTAATAATATTTGGGTTCTCAGGAATTGTCATCACCTCATGAAAAAAACATCCCACATTCCTACAGAAGATACAAATGGTCCCTAAAGGTGTTTTCATTACAAGAAATAAATGTGGTCATGTGCAGTTACCACCTCAGATGAACGCAAATTCGGAATAGAGGAGTAAGTGTGCAGAACTGAAAGACGGGAAGAGGTAAGAGACACGGAGTTGACCATTTTGGCCTGACATTATTTTTGAATGGGCAGCAATTCTCACAAATGTATTATCCTGCTTTTACATGTAAGGACAGTACAATTTGGTTCCATTTAGAAAAAAATAAATCACCTATGTATTTGATAATATTTTTGCAATTTACAACACCATGCATCGCTAGTCTGGACTTGATTTCTCTCTTTTAGGTTTCTTCTTTATACTACTAACCTTCATAGAGTACCATTACTAAAATCTCATGCCCTATAGACAGGAAGTATCTAAATGTTGTCCTACAAGAGCTAGCACCCACAAGTCATGTGTCTGTCCACTATCTTCCATTTGTCGTTCCTACCAAGATTATAACTGCTCTGAAGTGAGGATTATTTTCTACTATATAATCAAAACATAGCAAAGCGGGACCTTGATTGCAAACTTGGTCCCGAGATACTATTGTAATGTAAACAATTACAGTGCCAAGAGCAAACCAATTTTTTTTTAGTGTTGGGCATCCATTACTCACTGTGTTTCAGAGGAAGCAGAGAGGAGTAAAATCTAGTTTTCTGGATGGGAAGAAAAACCAAACATAAAACAATATAATTCCCTTGAGGAGAAATGGAAATGTATAGTATTGATTTACTTTTGGTAATTTTATTTACTGTTTAGTTGAAATTGAAGGAGGAGAAAAAAAAAAGAAAAGCAAGTCTGTTGAGCATTGTGTCAGTTCCACAGAGCTTGATGAAGGAATTGCAAATCTCACATGACCACACTGTAAATCTCACTGTACAAATCTCTGTTTTCTTCAGTCCAAAGATTTGAGGAACACTTTGCAGAAAGTACTTTAATGACCTGAGGGAAGGACTTCTTGGATGCATTCTATGCTTGTTATATGTTTCATTAGATTTATTGTGAGTCTGAGTTTTGGAGATCTTTAAGGACTTTATAATATTCCCATGAAGAAAGACTAAGTTATCTGATTTCCTCTACTCCCCGGTTAAGGATATATAAGCTTTACAGCCCATTTCACATTTGAAAGTGTGAAGCTACAGATATTTGGGTTTAGGACAGAAAACAGACGGACAGCTGTTTCTGCACCAGTTCTGTCTTCCAGACAATCTCCAAGGATAACCTCAATGTTCAATAAATTACGATTATAATATGAAAGTTACCCGTGTCTCTAACTTTAATTACAGTTACATTTATCTAGCTTTTAGAAGTACTTTCCCAAAGCATTTTGATTTGGGGCCTAGATTTAAAAAGCTTTACACTCAGAGTTATAGATGGCAGAACAATGAGGATTAATTTTGTTCTTCTTACAACTATTATCTAACTACCTAACTCTTACGCTTTTTAATCCCGAGTATGCAAAAAACCAAATTCCCATTCTTTCAGGAAAACTAGGAATACTGTAATTCAGAAGTGAAACAAAAGAGTGACAGTCCTGTCACCATTCACCTGGTTCATCTTTCAGCTGAACCTGAATCTCCCCTAAGCAATGGAGTGGAGAAGGGAAACTTCAGAGCTGACTGGGATCATCTGCCTCCCATTTCTTGGAAGCAGGCTTCAGAATCTGATAAGTAGTGTCAGCAAATGCCTTTTAACACATCTCTCGGCTATGACATGCCTCTAATTTAATTGCCTAACAGAGATCAGCAGGCCTGGCAGGTTCAGAAGTACTCTGATCTCAGGAATCAGGATAAGAAGCACCCTAGCACACTTGTAGCAGAGTTAAAATGTGAAGGGAAGTAGGATTCTGAGGACAGAACAAGCTACATGTGCATGTATCCAATAGTCAAGGGGTCTGAGCAGTCACCTCAGATGGGGGAGACTGAATGCAGCACTGTATGCTAGAAATTAAATATTTTGAGGGATGGAAGAATGAAGAACTGGCTTAGCTGTCATTGTTTATAGCAAGGCTGTGGTAAGACAGTTTCAAGCCTGTTCAATTATTAATACACAGCAGAAAGATTTTAGCAAGAGAGAGAGTGAGAAACCATCCAGCATTTTGGTTGTTTCAATACTCAAGCCTCATTTCTCACCAACAGGACAGGAATTTGAGTCTGTGTCTCCTATACCAGGGGTTTAGTATCACTCCACATTTAATCCAAAAGCTATTTCTCTTCTTCTAAGTAGGTATAGACACTGGATGACAGAAGGAGGCTCCTAATCCTAAGGAATAGCAGGCATTTAGTCAACATTGAAACCTCTCCTTTGCATTTCACATGTGCTGAGCTGGTTATTGAGGCTCCCATTCTGAATCTAATCCAGCTTCCCATGCACTTTATGCACAACATGTGGCTGCACTTACGTCATGTGGAGGCGCCCATTTCAGTGCCTCCAGCCTTCGGTAATGTGTGATCAGGTGAAACTGGCAGGCTTTGCAGCCTGAGAGCCTTCCTACTGATTTGTTTGGAAGCCAATCACCTTTTTTCCGGCAAAACTGAAATTTCCTCTAAAAAATCAATGAGTATTTGTCAACCAGCTCTGCTCTAAAGGGCAAAAGCATATTTGCTTATACACAGTATATTGTGTGCAGCACTCTGTGTTCAGTCACGCACACATAAGTGTAGATGCAGCTACGCATACATATACATAGTCAAACATACACTTATCAAATAGCATCAGTATTAGTTACATACAGCAAGGTACATTAACTCATACAGCATATGAAACCTGGGACTTTATCTATGAGATTTTTGGTCCTAAAGGCACAAAAATAAGTGTACTGTAACATCTTATATGCAGGGTTCTGTTTTGGATTTTTGTTTTAATTAATGTATTTACCGAACAACAGTTAAAGGAATGCTGCATCCTATGCAAGGAGAAAAAGACACCGCTGCCTCTGGGGAGTGTTTTTTATTGATTATATGAGAGAATGTTCCTTGTTCTAACAAAGCAGATGCAACTCTGGTATATGCGCTGAGTAGAAAATTAGTATGAGGTAATGCTATCATAAATAATTGCTTAAAGCACCTCGTATTATGGAGGTTGAAATTTCAAAAAAGGAGAAAGGCCTGTAAATGTAAAAGCACGGTGAAGGGTAGCTTTTAAAGTAATTGAGGATTTTTCATTGGACGGTAGCTTTCTACAGTACATTATTTAAAATCCAAGTGTGGAGTACCCTCTAGCTGATATCTGAAGATCAAAGCTGCTATTAGATTTTTTTTAACTGCTGTAAAGGTTCAGCTATTATAAAAGAAATTAAAGGAACTAATGGAACAAATAACATAAAGTAGTCTTCCATCCAACATAGCAGATCAGTATAACTTGTGAAAGGGTGTTTGTTACAAAAGGCCCCAAAGCTTTTAAATGCATTTTTGGTCTAAAAATTGAATTTCAGGTAGCACAGTTGAAAAATCAAACATTGACTTTAATGAGTGCCATTAAAGATTCACCATTGTTATTGTCAGGATTTATTCTCTCTTCTCTCTGGAAACTAAATTTGAAGCTGAAAGGCAAAGGAAACAAGCTACTGCACTCTGGACAAGAATTCTTTGATCACAGAGGCAAACACAAAATGGCTTATTAATGATTGCAGCTCAGTGCTCTGCCTGACCTCAGGGAGAGTAGCTTTTTTAGAATAAGCCACAATTACATTATATAGTTTAACCCTTGAAGAGAAGGCAATTTTTGGGTCTGCAACCTACCATAATCTGACAGGAGGCCACAGAAGCCATTCAACGTAACAGTCAAATATAAGGCATTGTAGGATTAGCACTATGCATGTGAAAGAGGGTATAACAGTGGCTGGCTCTACTTTTGGACTGGAGAAAGGTTAGATGGCATTACATGTTAGGCAGTAAATTAATAAACGATGAACGTAGTCTGGCACATTGCTTCTGGATGAGGTAAAACACCACGCCTCCTGTGAAAGTACAGTATAAAGGTTTTCATAAAGTCCTTCGCAATGAAATAAGGAGAAATATATTGGTATCTGATGAGATGCAATTAGTTTTATAGATCTCTCCATTCATTCCAGAGTTTAGCGTATGGATTATTTATATCAGCAGAAATGATTAATTATATCAGTTCATAGGAAATGAGAACTAGAAACTAAAATTCTTCATCTACTTTTGACTAAGGCTAAAGTATATCTTTGCAAACAAAAATGCATTTATTTTTAAACATAATTGCTTTATCCTGAACGCCATGTTCATGTTCCTTTACCACAGAAAATATGACACTCTCAGAAGATAAACCTTTGAAAATAGTACATGAAAATGATACAACCACAAGGTAGTGAAAGGTAGACTAGGACATCACTTCTAGAGCAAAGAATAAGCATCCCTCCAAGTGTTTTGTTTTTTTCTTGTCCCTTGCTTTTTCTTTTTTTGATTTTTCTAATTCTGCACTGTGACCTTTCTATATACGATGTCCTGAAACAAAGACAGAAAAAAACCCAAAGTTCACTGTATTTATAAGCAGAACAAAATTTAGAGCAAGAAACAACTTTAGGAGAAAAGAAATAAAAATTATGTTTATCCCCCGCTTAACTAACACAAACACTGAATATCTATTCTTTCTTCTACTGCTGCAATTCATTTTCTTTAACCAGATTGCATGAGTCTGGGAATGTGTACAAGTTTTAATTGTATTTTATGCATATGCTATTACTCTGAGGTTGATGTGCGACGTTTCTCTAAAACCTTTAATCAGGACTGTCCAACAAGTGAAGGAAACACGGTAAAAAACATGGAGATGAACCACTGATTAACAAGTGATGTAGGAATCTGGAAACTTGTGGAATCTTTGGTGAGGGGAGAGGACAATTGTTTGAGTTGTCTTTATGTGATTAAAAAAGGAAGCATTGTTCTGGGACGTCAGTCAGCAGAGCACTAACCTCACAGGCTGGATAGGCACAAAGAGGAATAAAAATTGAGCAATTAGCTCAAATGCGAGATATTGATTACAAAATTAGCCAAGGCACTAAGGGAAGAAAAGGGAATGATACTTATTAACTATTTATATGCCACTGCTGGGAATAAGTAGTAAATAAGAAGACTCAGAATTGCTCATTTGTCAGTATACATTTGTCTTGATTAGAATTACAGAAGCCTGGAGGATTAATGACTGAAATATTAAAATTGGTGGTTATATGCTATTATAAAATGTAGCATAGGAAAGAGAGAAGAGGCCTTCTTTGTCCAAAATGGTCCTTTTTTGGGGGTTTCTAAAATATGATCTGTTGGATGCCATTAACTTTGAATCTGTATAGATCAATGCTCCATCTTGTACCTCTTCCGGTTAGATCAGTAGTTGTCACCATTTACTGACTCCCAGATTCAGGTCTCATGGACCCAAAAGATTGGCTTCTGCCTGTATATATTACTGCATATAGATAAAGTATGAGTAGAAGGGGAGGAAAATGCTGTATGACATGCAGAAATGAGATTTAATAAATGGCATACATCAGAAGCCTCATGAGATTAACACAAATATATTTTGCTTACCAAACTAAATGTAGTAACTAGCTAGTTATCACGTTCACAGGGGAACATGTGATTATGTTTTGATTATGTCTGTTGTATGCAAACAGGATTAAATGAATGCAGTACTATAAACTATACATGCATACTACATAAAACCCCAAAATAATTTTGTTCAAATCAGGAAGGGTAAGAAAAGGGGAATTTATTTAATAGCTAACCTAATAACAATGAATAAACACACAATATTAGGAATCACGGAAATTCATAAGGAATAGGGAAAGGAAAATACTACATGTGGAAAAATCTATGATTAGCAGATCTAAGACTTAAGAAAATAAAGGCTTTTTTTCAAGCAAAATATGGATCAAAAAGGATCCTAGCAATGATAGTTTATTTCAATGATACTGGAGAAGAAAAGAAATATTTGTTAAATATTTCTGTTATGCATTTGGGACAGATACTCAATACATATATTTTTATCATGTGATGGTTATAAAATATTTATTACAAAAAGTCAAGAAAATTATTTACATTTTAATATGACCAACAATACTGTTGTTCATGAATGAACAAAGAATGAAAATAGAAGGGGTTTCCATGCTCAGACTGGTGATTATGCCAAAGACTCCAGGGTGCTGTTGAATTACCAGTTGAACACAAATTCTAAATCAAAAAGACTAATGTCTACTGAGGAGTATCCTCAGTAGGAGTAAAGCAGTTATAGTTCCTCTTGCTTCAATGTGTTGTGACCGCCCTTAGAACACTATGGCCATTTCTTTGGAAGTTTGTACTTCCAAAGGAATGTTGAAAAATAGAAAATGTTCAAAGAAGAGTCATAAAAATAGAAAAAAACAGTGGAGATGGTATCATACAGGAACAGATTCAATGAGCATAATATATTTAGTGAATGTGTGACTCAGTCACAGTCTGTCGGAGTGAATATTTGTAACATAACTTCATCTTGTTGCATTCACAAAAATTGTTGACAACATTTCTAAGAACCAAATTGGTATGACATGAGTTTTAGAAAAAAAATGAGCGTTTTGCATGCTTGTGAAGTTTGAGAATCCTAGTTTTCCAAAGTTTTCAGACACAAATCTTCCTTAAGTCAAGGGAAGCTATAGATACACAGCATTTTTTAAAATCGGGTCAAGGTATATTAGGTTAACATAAAATGCCTGAGTTTAGGATGGCATATGTATCAATTTATCTGATTTATAATGGCAGTAGTAACAGAAGGGCTTGTGGTAAATGTTTATTTTGGATGCAGCACTGAGGAAGGGGAGGTCTGGAACTATAAGCAAGTTAACTATTCCTTGCTGCTGAATGCCTCCTGTGTTCAAGGAAACAGGATGGTATATCCTTGGGCGGTAACCAGGGTTATATCAGACATACTCTATTTCATATTCAGGTTCTTTTCCTATCAGAAACTAACGTAGACTCCAATTCCAGGTAATCTCTGCAATGTGAAAAGCACAGAAAACATGCTGACAGTTACCCAGACTGCACGATTTTGGGGAATGCTCTGATCTAAGATATAATTTTTTCAAAGCCAAAGAGTTCATGGTCTAATTTCTTTTATGTGAACAACTTGGTGCTGATTTTTCTTGGCCCTTTTTAAGAAGGAAAAACACGTCCAGCATTTCCTGTTTCAGCTACACTTGAAATAATCATTACTGATACAGGCTGAGAAAAGGCTCTTAATATGCTCATTTAATGTAAAGATAGATGAAGCCATGTGAAGTTGGAGTTCCGTTCTAGTAAGAGGAGATACGGAGCATACTTAGGTATATCTGTCTGCCTTTGTTGATTTGCAGTTCTACTCACAGCTCCTTTTGAGTATCCAGACTCTTGTTTTCTAAAATTTTCTCTCTCTCAGAGAGAATTTCTGTTTTAGAGATTTTTCCCCAGATGTCAAAACCTTTCACCAAGAACTTACACTTTCCCCCTGCCTGTCATCTGTTGATTATCTGTAATAAATTTTAGGAAGGTCCAAAAGTTGCAGTGTGTTTATAAATATACTTTCCATACCGTTTATGCAGAAAAATACAGCAGTAAGCAAATGGCACATGAGCAAAAATAATTTTGAATTCTGCATTGTACTATATGGGATTATTCACTCTATAATACATATCAAAGGAATGAATGGGAAAAGTAACCTACAACAGTGTGACATTAAAAGGGAGCAACAGATTCAGTTTGTATGTTAGGTAAACAGCTGAAACACTGTTCAGCATATAGACACAGCAGCACTCTAAACTCCCCAGCAGGAACCTTGGCATTCAGGCAATTAATCCAATAAGAGCGACAAAGACGAGTGACCAAAGTCTTGGCAATTAGTGCTGTATTCATACAAATGCAATTACTCTGTGTGACTGTGACAAGAGAAAATGGAGTATACATTTTGTAAACAGCCAGCTCAGACAAGATAGTTTATAGATCTTTCTCTCTAGAATGGAAGGGGAATTAGGTTTTTACATCCTGAGTCATCATGTATAGACAAATACTACTTTTTCCTTGGGGGAAAAAAAACAGCAGGAAAAGGTAAAAAAGTGGGCAGTGTAATTCACTTCTGCTCTCTCTGAAACACTGAAATGCTCCTAGCCATTAGGCTGTATAAGTGTCAAGGACTCCTTCCTGCAGTCCTCACATTTATTTACACATTTAGGTGCAGAACCAATATTGTGTGACTAATTACACAACACAAATAATGAATTCTAGGCTCTACTGGCTACAAAAAGTAGTCAGGCAAGCAACTATTTACTTTCTCCATGATTCCATAATATGCCTTTCATTGTGGTATCTCAGCTCTTGATCAAAAGAATTTGTAGGGAAAAAAAATGTTCTCTTAAACTACTTAGCATGACAAACTCTCTAAAACTTGCATCTATTCACAATTATTTGTAAACAAAAGGAAGGCTGAAATTTACCACTTTCCAACATGCCATTTAAGTAGCTCTATCTAACACTGAGGGTCCTTTTTGATCCCTAGCAGTCTCAGCATTTGTCAAAGTTGTTAATTGGATGGAGAATCCAATGTATGCACACTATTTTTAGATGGTTTTCCCAACCTTAGTTGCAGGGATGAAGGGACTCTTGTTAATAAACCACCAATTCTAAGGACATGCCTAGTTTGACTTTGTATTAAGAACCAGTTCAATATTCTGGGATGAGCTGTAAATCTTGGATGAGAATTTTGTTCCCTCCTACCAGGTAAATGGTTTGTTGTAAACTCAAGTGCTGCTGCCACGCTTCACTGATGTGCTTGGAATGAGTTTGTGAGAAATAAGGAATAAAAGTAAAATGTTTCTACCAAGTACAGATAGGAAACAGGAATGCAGTTTCTTCAGAAAATCTTTTACACTTATTACTCATATTACTAAGATGCTGAGCTAAACGAAGAGAAAAAGAATGCAACTTGTTCTCAGAAAAACAGTAGAGCATCACAATAGTCTAAGAAAACAATCAGTATGATATAATGCCATCATAAACCCTTTAAAAATAAATCATATAACTCTTGATTCTATTGCTGCTTTCATATTTCAGTCTTCAGTACAGAAACTTCTATTTCTGCATCATAATTTGCAGAAGTCAGTCACTGTGTTACTCAAGGTAACGATGGTTTATATTACTTCTATCCTCTACAGTAAATTCAGATTGAGTGCCTTACTGTCTGTTTTCACTGGTTGTATTATTCATCCCCATTGAAAACAAAATACAATTTGGCGTGAAACTCGGGGAAATGATTAAAGGCCATTATAGACCAAGACACGTATGCACAGATTTTGTGACTACACAGCCTCTAGCTGTGTGGATCTAACAGAGCCAATACTGATAGGGTTTATCTCGGTGCTTGCTGGGACAGTGCTCTCCCATATGAAACCTTGCTGGGGGCTGTGTGGCGCTGAGAAGTTCCACTCAGCAGATAACAGGCGTAGGGTGTGTTTCCTTGCAATCGATGCATACCATGGGGACAGGAGGAGGATGTTTCAGAGAGAGGTCTTTTTAAGCACATTCTGCGGGAATAGTAGCAACCCATGAGAGATACCTAATAGCTTCAAATGTTTTCTACCAGATTCCACAGTGGAAACAATGTCCTACTGATCACTGTTTTACTTTACATAATGTGTGCTAATGTTTTAATAAATACTGACACAGTTAGCAGTACAATTGTTATCTTTTAGAAGTAGTTCTTTTTCTGCTGTTCTTTCTTAAGAGAGGCTCTTATATAAATCATTTAAGTCAAGAAGATATGATTATGATAAATACCTTCTGTCAATACAAAGTTGGCCAATAATAAGCAAATGATGGTTAGGAGTGGAATGTGGAAGCAAGCTCCATTCAGGAAGAGTATAATAAAGAATAACAATCCTTTGATTTAAATGCCTGAGTGCTTGTCATTAATGCCCTGCCAGTCAAACTTGGAATTATTCTGCCCCTAGCAGGGATGTTTCCAGTAATTTGAACAACAAATTAACTGTATCTTTTATTTATATCGGGATAGCAAGTAGCATTTCCATTCAGACTAACCGTATGCCTGGGAGACTGTTCTGCGGTCTTTAAAATGCCAGCTTGCTTTTTTGTACAGTCAGCATATTAAAAATGTTCTCTTTTTATCTTTTACAAAGAGGAAAATATTGTTGGTTTAATGGACTGAATGTTTAGAGAATTTAACCTTAAATGAACAAAACTTTGAGGTAGAGTTTGGTTCTCTTAAAAACTTATATCCCTGTATTCTTCAGATACTTTTGATTGTTTCTAAGAAAATGGTATTATTTTATGAAAATATATGGAAAAAATGAAGAAGCAGTGGAAACTTTAGAAGAAAAATGCAGTTTCAGGCTCTAAAAAGTCATAGTTTGATGATTACTTTCAGCACAGTGATCTTTTATCTCTCTGATGTACAACATCATTTTTTTTCAGCTTTGTATCTCTAGAGATATAGAGTTCTTTTATCAGCAGCACACTTAAGGTAGAACATGCTCCTATGTTGAACATTTTAAAGGACTCTTTTCTAGATTGATAATTTCTGGCTTCTAAAACACCAGGCATTTCTCCAGTTGGAAAAGTTTCTTTTTAAGAATGTGAAGGATTAGTGTGTGTAGTTCTTCATAGTAAAGGTTTTAAGAGATGAAAATTCAAATTATTCAATAAGCACCTAAATGTCAAGGTCCAGATGCATGGTAAAGCACTCACAAACAAGATTAAAAGCAGCTGGTTGTAAATCAAATAAGATTTATAACGCAGTTGTGTAAAAATGCCCCTTTTTTGCTGGTTTTCCAGAGATAGCTTGAGAAAGAATACATTTGAGCATACTTACTTGTATACCTGACTGACTACTGCAAGTGTTGTACCAAAGACAGAGGTGGTGGGCTTTTAGTTCCCCTGCTGAAATTCTTGCAATAACCAGTTCAGGATGAAACATGACTGATGTCCATACAATAGCAGCAACAAATTGCCTTTTCTTTTTTTTAAGTGAAACATTATTTTTAAAAAATCTAGGGTTTTGACTGGTCATTGGACAATTTGTCTAGTCACTTAATATAAAAAGGTAATGAAGAATTTAATAGTTGATATGTACAATCAGCAAAGTTCTGGAAAACAGTGCTCCAGGACTTGTTCTGTTCTTCTGGTCAATATTTGTTCATTTGTTGCACCATTTGTAATACAGATTTCTCATTGCACCCTTTATGAGAGACCATTACTGCTCATACTTCTCAGGCACCATCTCAAATGCACTTCATACCAGCTTTCCCCTCAAAGGAGGAAAGTAGATCTACCTCTTCTGGTCGAAAGCAGTGTTATATCTTAGCTCACATCAAAATCATGTAGCTGCCTGATGAAAATGTTACTATGTCTTAAAAAAAATGACTTAATGCTATTCTAGGAAGTGTAATGTCATAACAAAGAACAGGAAAGACAAAAGGGACAGCATACTATTTACTGCACTACAGAATTGGATAAGTGGTGCCTGCTTCAGATCTTGTTGCCCTTTTCAACCTTCCCTCTGTGCTTTTCTCAACTTTTCACTGAAAAATAACTCTCCACTTATCCCTGCTGTACCCTGAGAATTCTCAGATCATTTTCCTGGGCCCTACAGGATTATGCTTCTGAAACAAGACTTCTTCCAGAATCCAAATGCCTGAAAACAGAATCAATAATTTCTGAAAAAGATAAAAGTTTTGCCTGTACTGATTCCTTATGGGTTTTGGTTTACATACAAGGTAAATGCCTTGTAGCATACATAGCAAGTTGTTTTTTGCAGTCAGTGCAAAAAAATAGTAATAATTTCAGTTCATGCTCAGCCTCTCACAAAGCTAAAAAACCTTTCTCCAACACTAGATTTCTGTATGTTTCAAAGAAGCTTGAAAAAGTATTTGGCTGGGTTAGTGGATATACTGTGTGTGAGCCCAAACTGATGGAGACAAATTCCTTTGTACTTTGTACTCCAGAGCCAGTGCAGATATTTTACTTCGTTTTGTGCCGTAGCATGAATTTCAGGTTAAACTGGTCAGTTAGAAATGTTACGTGGCTTAAGTACCACAATATTTTTTCTGGCGTGCTGCTGGACAATGCCTACTGTAGCTATCTAGGAGGATTTTAGAATCTACCTCCAGTTAATTTGTCAGAGGAAATTATTGCAGTTACTGTAAGACATGTTTAAAAAATAGAACTCTACCTCCTTTCTTTGCTTAATCTTGTGTATCTGATAAACAGTATAACGTATACTGCCACCTAAGGTATCACGTGTGCTTACCTTATTTAAGAAAAGATTTTGTATGCGGCACATAAAAAGACCCCAGCCAATACATATTTATATATGCTTGGCTAAACAGGGGTGGAGTTAAAGCTTTGTTCCAGAAAGATAAGGAAAAAATGAAGTGAAATTAAGAAGCATTTTCCTTTACTGTAAAGATATATTTGTAGACCTAACTCAGTCAACTGAAATTTTATAAAGAATTTCACAAGATATAAAACTCCTCCGCCTTAAAAAGTCTAAAAGGATTTTCTTATAAGATCAAGGGGACTACATAATTGTCATTGGGTAACATACAATCCTTTGCAGACATCAATAACGAAATGTTATGTTAGAATGAAATGAATATACAATAATGAAATGTTATGTTAGAGCCAGCAGTGTGCTCAGGTGGTCAAGAGGGCCAATGGCACCCTGGCTTGTATCAGGAATACTGTGGCCAGCAGGACCAGGGAGGTGATAGTGCCCCTGTACTTGGCACTGGTGAGGCCGCACCTCGAGTACTGTGTTCAGTTTTGGGCCCCTCACTACAAGAAGGACATTGAGGTGCTGGAGCGTGTCCAGAGAAGGGCAACGAAGTTGGTGAAGGGTCTGGAGCACAAGTCTTATGAGGAGCGGCTGAGGGAGCTGGGGTTGTTTAGTCTGGAGAAGAGGAGGCTGAGGGGAGACCTTATTGCTCTCTACAACTACCTGAAAGGAGGTTGTAGCGAGGTGGGGGTCAGTCTCTTCTCCCTAGTAACGAGTGATAGGATGAGAGGAAACGGCCTCCAGCTGCGCCAGGGGAGGTTTAGGTTAGACATTAGGAAAAACGTCTTCACTGAAAGGGTGGTCAAGCATTGGACCAGGCTGCCCAGGGAAGTGGTTGAGTCTCCATCCCTGGAGGTATCTAAAGAACGGATAGATGTGGTGCTCGAGGACATGGTATAGATGGACTTGGCAGTGTTAGGTTAATGGTTAGGTTAACGGTTGGACTCGATGATCTTAAGGGTCTTTTCCAACCTTGACGATTCTATGATTCTATTAACTCAAATTATATTCTGCTTAAGTATTAGTATAAATTTCCTTTCCAAGAGATACATATGAGTGTAAATGAGGAAATGAAATAGAAACAACTCAATTCAATTGGGAAATTGCAGCACTATAAGTGCAGTAGACATTAAGCCATAGGATGGGCTGGACTTTAGTCTACCCATCCATAAGGTTCAGTTATATCTGTGAACCACTGCCACCTTGCTCCTTTCCTATGACTCCTGGATCTGCCTAATAAATATCTTAACTTGGGAAGCCTTCTTTCTAGGCTAGAAAGCCTAGCAGCACCAGACAAATTCATGATCGTATTTATTCCTGCAAACACTCTTTGGTCTTCTGTCACACTGGATAGCAGTTTGAAGTTGCAATATATACATTTCTATGGCATGCTCCTCTGAGGAGGTGAAAACCATTCATTACATCATTATCAATGTGGCTGTAATGTCAGAAAAACTGTCTCCCCTCATCCATAGCACATCTGTCAATCCAAACTACATGTGTTAAATAATACAGAGTCCAAAGTGAAGGAAGGCAGATTAGGGAAAACTCCCATGCAGAGGCATGAGTTAAGGAGAGGGCGAGGAAGAAAGGAGTGATTGCTTGCATTTTACTCTGAGCAGCAGGGGAAGCAGGGGAAAGCATACTTCACCAAGGAAGAACCTTTGGATGCAAAGTGCCAGGCCTGACCATGAGGAACGGGCACGTGAAGATATCCTTGCAGGAGGCGTGTGGGATTTGATGCTGCAATCAACAAGAGCTGATGTGGCTTTGGACCTGTCAGGCATAACTCAGCACCCTGATGAAGCAGACCTCTGCCTTAGTCCTTAGCGCTCTGTGATTTCTCAGTAAGTCTTGTATCAAAAGTACAATAGCAGAAACCTGATAAAATATCCAGCTCAGCAATCTTACTGGAATTAAACACTTTATAAAAGCCAGAACTGTGTAAAATGTGGAGAAAAGCTGGGAAAAGGGGTTAACTGTGTTTTATTCTGCAATTGCAGTGAATAGATTGCCAAACCAGGATATTTCTGAAAGAAGCTGCTTCTTAAGCAACTTAATGTTTTAGTAGTTTTCAGTTAAATCAGGCAGAGGAAATTAACAATGAACTTCTGTGTTAATGGTCTGGAAAGTGCTGCACTCCCTGTGAAAATGAAGTATAAAGGTGATTTGCTTTCTTATTCGATGGTATTTTGAAAAAAGATGACCACAGAAGAACATTAATGATGATGATGAAGTGGCACAAAGGAGGAATGAAGGAGTTACAGCTACTTCATTAGGAAATCAGATGGTGCTTGTACAATAAAGGAGAAGCCGGTAGGAGTGGTGCTAATGGAAGACTCAGAACAGGTCCTTAGAAGTCCAGCGTGAGTTGCCATGAAGACTACACAATGTGAAGAGAGACTTGCCATGGCTAACACAAAAGAAACCAAACTCATTCAAAAAAGGACATCTGTGTTAAGACACAATGAGCTCAGAATTTAATTCCAAAGAACATATAAGGCACCTGATGTTTTGTGGCAAACCATGGCATGAGCCAAAATTTGGGAGGGAGGGTGAGACAGAAAGGACTACACTGAACTGCATCACTCACAAGAGCCAAAAGAAGGTGTTCAGAAATGACAAAGTGGCCAGCACTGCTTGCTCAGGGAAAATCTTCAGAAAGCAATGCTCAGCAAAACAGGACTGTCAGACAGGTGGCAAATGGGACAGCTTTGCTTTTTAACACTTCACACACCTTTTTAAGATTCACACAGGACAGTCCTGAGGATACTGTCATTAGTAGGTAAGTCAGAGAGAGGCAGATGGCTAAGGTGAAACGGAAGTCTTGCAAAGATGGGTTTAGCCTTTCTCATGGAGTATGTCAGTTAAATACAAATGTGTAGACAAATACAGAGTCGGAACGGGTACAATTTACAGCAGTGGCAGGAAAAAATATTAATCAATTTTTCAGCTAAAAAGGTGTTGAGTCACTGAGCTTATCAAAGAAGGACAGGAACCATAAAAAATGAAGGAAAACCTGAGGATGGCTTTGCAAGTACAGGACAACTGCATCAGACAACTGCTAGAAAAATTCTTTCCAACCTGCAGAAGCTGAGGAGGAGCTGAAAGGGCCTCTGTCTTGGCAGAATCCTCAGATGAACTAGGAGGAATATTCTCTGTTCATTTAAAAGCCCAGAGGTGGGATGGAGGGAGCTAGAACCGGCAAAACTGTACCTGCAGATCCAAATGATTGAACTGAGTACTTACAACACAGTTCTCTTTCTAGTAAAGTGTTTAATGCCAATAAGTTTGCTGTGCTGGATGTTTTGCGAGGGCTCTGACAAGTAACAGAACACATCTGCAGGCATTTTTCAAGTCTGCATTGGAAATGCTGTTTCTACAGGCTATTTGAATTGTGAGCAGGATCAAAGATATAGTCCAGAAAAATTAATCCTTTTTCATATATATTGCAGAATACAAAGGTCTACATAGACTATATTTTGGTGTTGGGGAAACATAAACCAAAACAAGAGAATGACCAGAAACTTTGAAAAGCTTTAGAGAGAATCAGTTGCAGGTCTAAACCTAAACAAGCAACAATTAAATCCTTGTGATGTAACTTGTCAATCAGACTAGTTACCTGAACACTGTTACACAGAGTAATGAAATTCTCAGAGTAATCTTCATTAGATGAAAGATTAAACAACCATCAAAACTGAAAATATTCTGAGGTGGAAGAGCTATTGGCAAGGCTCATGAAAGGAAAATTATGAAAGATAAAGAAAAATCGATTAATGGTCACTATAAGCAAGATATAATATTAACAAGGAGAAGCATACAGGAATTTAATGAGATGAAGAGTGTGTCATTTAATGTATTCAGTGACATTTCCATACTGATTAAAAAAAAGAAGAAAAGACCTCAAAATACAGGAAAAGGTAGGTAAAATTTTTGACATGGATATTAAAGTCTCTTAAAAGTACCATTTTTATTATTCACAGAATAAAAGAAGGAAAAGGTCACTCAGTTCTTCTGCCAGTTCAGGCACAGACACTTTCCAAGATTTTTAATGTTTCTTTTTCTGTATAGTTTCAAGTGCTCCAGGAGATGAGTCCCACCACCTCTCTTTGGAAACTGCTCTGCAGCTTCATACATCTCAGTGACAGAGAGCACTTCCTAATATTCTGTTTAAATACTTTGTATCTTAATTTCATTCAATTTCTCATAATTATTACACCATTTACTACTGAAAATAATTACTTTCTCTCAATTTTTGCAACCTCAATTAATGTTAGTGTTCTTTTCTCTAGTTTGTCAACAGCTTTCTGGTAAAATGGTATCCAGAAATGAACACAATGTTCGGGGTATAATGCAATGACATGCCTACACTCACTACATTTCAACAGAGGGGTACCAAAGCTGGCTGTAGATGGGTACTGTTGCTCTCTTAAAATATCACTTCACTGTTTCCTAACCTTGTTCAGAAGCGGTGTATGTTAGTCTGAGAGAAGCGCGGTGTTAACAAAACTACAGTGCTTTGGATAGATCTGTTTGGTAGAGCACCGTGCTGCACTGACATGTACTAGAGGCTTGGAGGCGAGCAGGTAGGTTAGACTCCCAAAAAACATGAAGGCAGTTCCACACACTGTCTCAGTACCTAAGTTTTAGGTGTTCTAACTTCACTGAAAATAAAACCTCAAGTTAAAAATTTATGCTTTCACACATAACAGAGATGACACAAAATCAGATTCTAATAAACTAGCACGCTCATTCTGTATTACTATAAATGCTATACACAGTTTACACTGCATACTCGCTCAGAGTTCCAAAGAAAAGAGCCTTCCCTGGATTTGGGCTTACCAATGTTTTCAAAACCAAGCAGCTAGTGAGCTTTCTCTATCAAAAGGAGGCTAGAAAATAACATAACCTCATTTATCACTTTTAATTCTTTGTAGTTATAATGGTCACTGGATATGGATCACCAAGGTTAAAAAAATCTCTATTCAAAAGGTCTGAATCTCTATGTTAGAACCCAGAAAACTGCTACATCAGCAGGATGTCATTCCTGAAGAAGAACAAAGAAATCTTTCCCACATTTTCCTCCTGAAATTGTTTTGTTTTCTTTTAAATTAATCCCAAATGGCTCCATCCAAAATAAATACCCACATTCCTGATTCTGCAGGCATTCTAGCTCTAATCAAGAAAATAAGATAAATCCCTCAAATTATATAAGGATAATTTTAGAATACATTTAACTGAGGATTTAGTCTGTATTTTATTTTTCATCCTGAAGAAAGCAGAATCTTCAGTAAAAGGCAAAAAAACAGTTACAAGTATCTGACCAATTTTAGATTAAATCCCATCTCCCAGACTATAGGCAGCAGATTGCCATTGAAGAGTTGCTTGAGCGCATAGTGTAGCAGGAGGCATCAGATGGAAACCCTTTACTGACAAAGTGAGAAAATTATTTCAGGAAATAGAAAGAAAAAAAATTAAAAGAATAGGCAAGGGAAGAGTTCAAAAAGACAGAGGAAAAAGGGTGCAACCCAAAGCAGAATAATCATCTGAAGGGTCACCAAGGTCACAATAATATATTTTAAAATAGCCTGCAGACAGTGCATAAAAGCTGCTATAAACATTCAAAACAAACTAAAAGGCATATTTCACAAAAAGCAGTTGAGTTTGAAAGCACAGGCTCTGGAGTTCCCTGTACTACTGTGACCTTCTATTGTCCAACTATCAACATTTTCTCAGACGTCATCCCCATAACAATCTACTGTCCAAAGCCTGGAGGACAGGAGTAAAAGTAAAATATTCCCACTTTAGTTCACCAGATAACATCATATTCCTACTAATGTTTTAACCCAGAGCATCCTCTTCAGTCTTGCAGTGAACCTGTAGGGTTTAAATTACTGAATACAATTACTTGATCTATGCTGACATGGATAGCTAAGTAATTTCTCATTGCTTCCCTCTAAAAAAAATCTGTTTGGTTAGCTTTTTGGGTTTTGCAATGTAGGTGTTTTCTTTTGGTTTTGCAGTTTTCAAAGTGTTTAGGAGACTTTCCTGTAGTAACAGAAGTTATCTCAGTACTTGATAGACCTACCTTAGACACAGCTAAAAGAACTGGCTAGCTCATCACAATCCAGGAAAGCTGAGAAAGGAGTCAAAAGAAAATAAATATCAAAGTAATTTGAACACTAAAAAAAATCTATTATCATGTTACTGAGAGGAAACTGGGCAGCTGAACTTTCATATAAAAATTGGGGTAAAAACTTTTCTGATGAAAAAAATATATATAAATCTTTGACCTAAACAAGGGGCAAGAAAATTAATTAATTAAAATACTAAACCCATGGGATAAAATCCCAGGCAACTTCCCTGGAAACAGAGTTAAATTAGTAAATGCACATCATATTATTATTAATAAGAAAAAGTCTTTTGCATACTGGTTTCATTGAACAGCATGAAAATATAGCAGATCATTAGACAATAAGGAAAAAATATTATCATAATGCTTTATAAAATAAGAGGCTATTATATATGTAAATTAATATAATAGTTGACCAGATAGATAGTTTTAACTTTGATCCTGCATTTCTGTATAATAGAGACCTTTGTGATTAAAGAGGACTCCTTATATACTACAGTTCATTGCATGCTTAGGTGTTTTGCTGGAGCAGGTCTAGGTTTCTCAGCTTTTTTATGGACAAGGAGAAAAATTTTGGCTTCTTCCAAAACAGTGGAAGTTCTCACTCTGACTTCAGTGGAGCCAGGATTTCATGACTATTTTTATGTGATGCCAGGAAGAAAGATTTTGAGTTGATCTGTAATAAAAAATAAATGCTGTAAGGAATCCCTGCTGAGGAAGCCTCTGTGCCATTTATATGAGGCTACAGGAATGTAGTTGGAAAACTATTAGCAAAACTGGCTCCAGAAATCAACTTCGTAAGTCTAAGTTGTAAAGACACAACGTGTAAGGTGTTAGCTTGCAAATTCCAGGTTTCAAGGGGTGTTTGTCAAGACTGGGAGTCAAATCAAAAAGACTATCAATATTCAAAAGCTTCTTTCTGTATAATGGCATTTTCAGGCAGTTTCTTTCAGGAACAACTGAAAAACAGACACTCTCTTGCAGGGTCTGCAGCAGCTAAACTAACCAAATGGAGTGTTTAGTACACTCTAAGACAGATATGCATATAGGTTTATTATTTTTTTAACTTTTTTTTAATTGTTTTATTGTGCAGTTTATCTCTAGCTTTAAGATTAAGCGCTATGTTTATGAAATTGCAAGTTATTATCTTCACCTCCAGCTACTTGTCCTGAGAAGAAAGGTAGCAAATACGTGAACCACTGAGTCCCTAATGGAGCAAATCTACTCAACGGATGGGATACAGTAACCAGAGTCTATTGTAAGAGAAATGCAGGAATCCACCCCATGAACAGTAAGCCATAATTGCTTGCTGGCCAGATACCAGGTTTTAGAAAAGTTCTTGGACCAGATGCTCAGGTCCGATTAGAGGCCACTTAAGGTCAATAACCTGCAAACATGTAAACAATATAATCATTAAAATATTTATGTCAGCAGCTAGGAAGTCAAGCAAACAATTCAATCACAGCTTGGTCGTCTGGCAAGGAGATAACCTTGCATTAAATATCTGCTTCAGGTCTCAATCTCTAGAGTGTAACTTCTCACTCAGAAGAGACACTACCTGTTTTTAAACTTCCATGACATACCTTAAACTTAAAACACACAACAGTTAGGGTTATGGACTTTCACAGGGTACATGTTTGTCAACAACACATATATTTTGTTGATTCTTTATTATTTGCTGCGGACAGCAACGCATACAATTTTTCTCATGGATTTTTCAAAAATATCTGGTTCCTTAAAATGTCTGCTGAAATAATACATTGACAGGTTCTCAGTTCTGTTTTCTCTTTACAATACTTTTAACTACTTTATTTTGATTTCCCTGACAGCAAGACACTATTTTGGCTCTGAAAAATGCAGTACAACCTGTACAGGCTTCTTTCTTTTATTTATGTTGACTTACACTCTGCTATCTATAAATATTTTAAAAGATGAAGTAGGTGGATTACAGCCCACCTACTCTTTTTTTTTTTCAGACACACACACATTCAAAATTGCAGGAATGTCTGTCGAGTGAGGCTTGAAAGTCTCTCTGGATCTCTATCACCTATTCAGAAAGACCAGGGAAAAGTCAGAAGTGAGCCTATCTGTGTAACCATGACAACAAGTACTTGTATATAATGCTTATCTATATAGTATAGTTTCTGATTCCTTCAAGAGTTCACGAAGTCATAGGCTGAATTCTTTGGTAAGCTATCTGAGCTGTGTCAAATGGTTCAGATGAATCAGGTAAGTATTGCTAGGCATTGTAAACACCATTTACACTGAAGAATGAATGAGAAAATGGGCTGAATGGTGGAACAGAGACAAGGCTGTGTCTGGAAGGCGGGAGAAAGAAAAAAAAATGATGTGTCAGTACTTTTCCAGTGATTAATATTTGACAGATTGATTTGGAGTTGTTAAGAGACCTTCTATTGCTATTCCCCATCAAATTAGTGCCTAGCAGATAATATATATGGATTTTTGGGAAACTGAGATTTTGTAGACATAGCATACAGTGAGAGGCATTATGCCAGCTGAGTGTAAAAGGCTAGTTGATCAATAATTAAAAGAAACATATTGAATTGAGGTTAGCATTTAGTTATTTGGGGAATGATGAAGTCTCAGTTCTGCGACTTCCTACCTTTTTTTTGATAAACTGTTTATTGTTTTGTGTAAAACAAGGATGAATTCTGATAGGATTTTTGAAGTAACACATAGAATTAACAATGATTGCAAGCTCAAAGGTTATTTTGTCTTTAGTATTGTTATAATTTATTTTTATTCCAGACAAAACATTATGCTCCTTTTACATAGAGATATTTATTCTCAATCAAATATTTATGTTATATTGTAATCTACCATAGGATCATGTTACTAATATCCTCATAGCTGCGTGTCTGGGACTTGAGGAGATAGTCTCCAAAACTTTGTCTGCTTCAAATTTCAAGTGCTGGGATTCTACAGCAGTGAGAACTCTGCCCTCACACTCCCATACAAATGTCAAAGAATACAATACAATATAAAAGAAGACTTTTCAGTATAAGGTTGTTGCTTTTTTATTCTTCTTTCCCCTTTCTTCTTTTTTCCTCCAAAAAGTTTAGCCCAATTAACTTTTAGCTCCTGCAGAATTCCCCTTTGGTAAGAGCCATGGATAGAGAGGTTTTGCCTTACAAAATTTAAGCAGAATAAATAGGTCAAAACTCAGGCTAATAATTACAAAGCTAATTATAACCTTAACAAAAGAACATGTGCTACTGTTACCTGATAGTAGAGTAATTCTTATAGCTGTAGGTAAAAAAAAGAAGACCCAGAAAGACAGATAAAGAAATTAGATTTTTAATCTGCTTTTGGCAAAATAAGGTAAATATTGACAAGAATCGTGTAACATCTAAAGGATAAAGGAAAGATAACAAAATATAAACATTTTGCATTCCTTCCTTCATTTCACCAAGGCAGAACAAATATCTCCAAAATTAAAATTAAGTAATTACCTTAGAACTATTTTTTATACTTTCGATATGAAAAAATATATTCTTTTGTTTTAATGCATAAAGCATTTGTAAGTTTGAAATCACTTTTCACTGAAGACCACACAAACCTCTAATTTAAAACAATTTAGGTTTTCAGGAAAAAAAAGTCGTCTTGGCCACCAAAATGGCTTCAGAAAGGACAAATATAAACTATAACACTTGAAGCAGCTATCCAATTTTTTTTTCAGAGAATATGGCAATTAAGGGAGAAAAATCTACTCACTTATACATTATGCTAACAGTAACTTGGATAATATGTCACTCACTAGGCCAAGCAATTGCTGAGCTTGAGCAAGAGGACGAATAACATTTTTCTTGGCTCTCTAGAGATTCTTAGTTTGATTCCCAATGTAGGTACAAGGAAAGACAACTACGTGGCAGAAACTGAATTGGCAGAATTGTTTTCCTCCTTTTTCCTCCTCCTGTATCTGAGGATATGTAATTCCGTGTTCTGAATGCAAGTTGTCAAGGCAAGTGTAACCTCATTTCATCCAATTCTTGCATACAAAGCTTCAATACAGTCAGATCACAACCTACCCAGTCAAACATGCCTATTCAAGTAATTATCCTATAATGTCCTACTACTCTTCTAGTTATCAAGCTTAAAAAGTTACTAATGCTGAACCTGCCTATAGGAAGCAGGTGAAACTTTTATAAATGTTACAGTAGCTTGTAAAAAATGAATACTGGCAGAAATGCCAAAAGTAGAAGACAACTTGATGCAAACTGAGTGACTTACTGTTACCATGTAGACTGTGTTCATCTCTGGCACAGTAGAGAGTGATAAGACATATGATTTTAATAGATCAGATTCCTGTTTTAAAAATTAAGCGTAGTGAGCAGATAATGAGAAAATGGTCCATTCTACCCACCTATCCTTTTGCAGACAAAATGAGTGAAATGGCTCCTGGACAATTTCATGGAGGAAGTTAATTTAGTTCTAGTTTTTTGCAAAGGCTGCCCTATATTGATTATCTTTGGCTATTAGGATGTACAGAGCAACAGGGTGCTTTTCACCTTTGCTACCAAACCAGCAAGGATACCCTCCCACTTTATCCCCTTTTCCATGACTCCCTTCTCTACTTATTTTCCTTGTTCTGCCATTTTTACTCTTGTCTTCAAAATTATTCCCGCATACAAGCAGATAGACTGTCTACCTCTGCAATGCCTGAGAATGACCAGTTGAAGAAGGACCAACTAGACCAGCCAGAAAACACATTAGACAAAAGAAGTGAATCAGGTCCCGGGGGAATATCTGTGAGAGACAGCTTGCCAGGTCTAAGTATCCACCTGTGACTGATAAATCACCTTAAATTCTGAGAACATCAACGAAAAGATACAGTTTTCTCCCAATTTATCACTCTGCCTACACTTCTCTTTCTCCCTATCTATTCTGTCAAAATTAGAAAAGTAACTGCTGTGCTCAGAGGCTGTTTCAGGCCTAAAATTAACCTCTTCTTTCCTGCTCATATGGCTTGTTTAGCAAAGCTAGAACTTCATCAAGTAACCCCTCTATGGCCAACAGGCTTTGATTACATTTGTTTTACATAATCCCTCAATTTCCTTTTTTTTCCCCCCTTCTTTTCATGCTATGCATTACGTTTCTCAGTTTTAGGTTTGGGGTTTTTTTTCCTAATGTCTTCCACAGGAGTAAGCAGCAAGAGGCCTCAAATTAAAACCTTGAACCATGTTTAACTGGTTAATGTTACATAGTGAAACGGTTGTGGTAATACTTTTGACCTTTCTGGGTCCATTTAGTTCTTTTGAATTAAGAAAGAATCACCTCACCAACATTGCCAAGTTCAAGATTTTCACAACACCCTCAGGAACCAATACTACAGTCTTGGTTTGAGGGAAATGTAGGGACATATTCCAACTGCCAGTTATATCAAGGCAAGATTTGGCATTTCGAGTTGTAATCAGATGAGGCCAAAGATATTTCAACACATATAACTCTATAGGTTCAGCAGGACTCTGTCTTTGGTTGTAGTGTAAATGCTGAAATGTAGCAGAGGTTCTGTGTATGTATTTGCTTATAAAACATAAGCTTACTCACCTGTAGCTAGTTCTTATCTTCTTTAGCCACTAGACTTAATGTCTTACTCTGATACTTTCTTACTTTAAGTTAAATCCTTCCACATGGGATGAATTATGTATGCTTCGCAGCATAACCTAAGGGTAAGCTCAGAGAAGAATCCTCTAAACATCTAGCTTTTGATTACCCTGGTATTTTCCTGACTTCTGTCCAGCTCTTTCCATGCCATTTTGATCAATATCCAGCTGTCATAACATGAGCTTACATACCCGTCAGCTGTATTTTATTTGCCTATGGATTTTTCTGTTTCATAGATCAGATTCTCTATATTGGGAGTCTTATGGAAGACATTGTATTCAAGGAGTTAGTGATCCTGAGCAAGCCATGTCTGCTCTACTAGGCCCTGTACTTAGGGCTTGAAAAGCCCATATGTTAGCATGAGTGACCACAGTATAATCCAATATATATTTATATATATATATATAAAGCAATGTAAGGGAATGTGCTGGAATACCTGGATACGTGCTGTTCCTAGATATGGTTCCTAGATGCATACAGATGGATATGTTCTGGCGGGCATTAAGAAAGAGATAAAATTTCTACCTCTCCAGACAAGATATATAGTTTTGTTTGCTACACTAGATATAAAGAGCAACAGTATAGGGGGGAGGGTGAACATCTCGGGGATCTCCACAGCACACCATGGCTGTCCACCTAGGTTCCATTTGATGCTGCACAACAGTTGGGTTCTAGCATCTGCAAGGATGTAAGGTTTACTTTCTCCGTATATTTCTCTTCCTATTTCTATCTTATTATTTGTCATGGTTTAACTCCAGCTGGCAACTAGAGTACCACGCAGCTGCTCGTTCACTCCCCCCTGCAGTGGGATGGGGGAGAGAATCAGAAGACTAAAAGTGAGAAAACTCGTGGGTTGAGATAAAGGCAGGTTAATAGGTAAAGCAAAAGCCGTGCATGCAAGCAAAGCAAAACAAGGCATTCACTCACTACTTCCCATCGGCAGGCAGGTGTTCAGCCATCTCCAGGAAAGAAGGGCTCCATCACACGTAACGGTTACTTAGGAAGACAAAATGCCATCACTCCGAATGTCCCCCCCTTCCTTCTTCTTCCCTCAGGTTTATAGGCTGAGCATGGTGTGGAATATCCCTTTGGCCAGTTGGGGTCAGCTGTCTCAGCTGTCCCCCCTCCCAGCTTCTTGTGCACCCCCAGCCTACTCGCTGGTGGGGTGGGGTGAGAAGCAGAAGAGACCTTGACTCTGTGTGAGCACTGTTCAGCAATAACAAAAACATCCCTGTATCATCAACACTGTTTCCAGCACAAATCCAAAACATAGCCCCATACTAGCTACTATGAAGAAAATTAACTCTATCCCAGCCAAAACCAGTGCATTCTTAAAGCAGTTTTACTATGCTATTTGCTGCCTGTTACAAAACAGTTCTGGATTTTGTGTTTACATTGTTTATGTGGTGTTCTGAAATGAAACTGGGAGAACAGCACTTAGACCACTCAAAGCCCTCTTCTCTGATTTATTACCTTCCATTTTTATGTCTGTTTTTGACAAGTAACAGCATTCCATATACCCTTTGTGTCACTGGATTCTAAGAACGAACTAAAACAGCTTTGCACTGGTTGTTAGACTGGTGGGAAATTTAGAATGGCCGTAGGTCCATGCCACATTAACATAATCCCTTTTAGTTATGTAAAAGCAGAGTCTTTCCCTACTAAACTGCTGAGCTTTTACTTCAGTGCCTCATGCTCATTTATTTACATGCAGAGATATTGCAGCCACACTCTCTTCCAGGTGGAGGCATGAGGGTTCTTACCTTGGAAACACTGAGCTCTGAATTTAGTCCTTCCTCTACATGGTCATTCAAAGGGCTACGTTGAAAATATACAGAAGACTGAACAGAAAGTAAGAAAGGTCATCCTGGCAATGCATTTCTCTTCTTCCTCCTTGGATCACTAAAGTTTAATTTATCAGAGTGAAAAAAATATCTATACAACCGGCAAAGGTATTTCCGGAATTAACTCCATCTTCGCACAAAGGAACTATCACACTGGCTTTGCCTTGACTTTTAGAACATATACACTTTCATAACCTTTGACTTTTTCTCAGTTTACCCCAGAACTCCCCATATTCCACAGTGCAAGGGACCTTTGACAATTCAGCGGCACTGGTAGGGAGTGAATTGGTAATTGGTGAATTTGTACTCCCTGGTTATGGAGGTGAGAATGGACACTGAAGTACCAGGACTATAGACACAGACTGCTGGAATTCATGGTCTACATGTCCTACACAGAAGATCACATACTCCTCTCTGGCTTTTCATTGCTTTGTGTCAGAACTTATCCGTCCCCCTGTAATTCCCCTAGTACAAAGCCCACTTTCCTAAACATTTTTGAGAGAAAAAAAAAAACATATACCAAAAAAATCAAACTCCTAATATTCCGTCTTAATATAAATCTGGCAGGTTACAACAATGATTAAATTTTTATAGCAGTCTCAGTTGTGTTAGCGTTTTACTTTTGCTGTCTTGACTTTTCGCTAGTATTACAGTAGTATTACAACATACATGCCTATGACCTTTTGTCTTGAACAACATTCAACAAAACATGTTTAAACACAATTTCATAAGACTTGAAGTTAACTTCAAGCCTTGGGTCTGAAATTGTCAATCTATTTTCAGTCATTGTGAAAGCATGGCAAAAAGTTGTTCTCTTGCATTTAATTTTGCATCTTTTGCTGCTTTGCTTTTTAGGCACTTACAGTGCTGCAAAATCTTGTCTCTGATTTCCTGTGAAGACAAGTAACTGGATACTGATCTTTCCCATGTTAGGTCTGGGTCTGGGTTAACCTTCTTCTAGATTATACCGGTTTCCAGCAAAGGCAATGGATGTTTTGCCTTCCTGAATCAGACCTTAACTGAGATCTTTGATATGCAATGGGAATCAAAATATGTAGCACTGCTTTACCAGGCTTCTGCTTCAAATGTTTTTCTCCTAATCACTAACTATACAATGACTATTAAAAGTTCAAATACTCAGCAGTTACTTTCCATCTGAACCATCAGAAACATGAGTTTGCCTACAAAAGAGCAAAACAAAACTAGAATAGATCTCAGAGATTTAAATAATTTTAGAATTTAGATTTTGACTTTAAAACAAACAAACAAACAAACAAACTTCTTTAGGAAAAAATAGCTTTTATTATCAGTATTTATTTCATAGTACTGAAATATATTTCTTTATAATGAAAGGCATTATGTTTTCCTTTCTGGCCACTTTTTCCATATTAAATTGATCTTTTACATAAAAACATATTTTAGAGCATTTAAAATGTTAATATAGAAACAAAATATTCAGTTGCATCAAAGAAAAAGCTTCTTTTGATCCTTTATTGGCATGTAGCAATGCCAATATTTCCCATTTTGTATTTGTTCCAATCAAAAAATGCTGAATTTCCCGTGGAAAGAAAAGTCACATTCTAGTGTTTCATACAAAGTACTTAACTGGCTATGACCACAGGTTTCTATACATACAATGAAGGTGGTTTTCATTAAAACAAAACAAAACAAAACAAAACAAAACAAAACAAAACAAAACAAATTCATTAAGTGAGTATTTTCCTACTGTTCCTACTAAGTTGAATTCTGTGGTTGGATTTTGCCTGCCAACTTTACACACTCTAAGCTCCAGTTATATCAAACCTGACTTTCTCATGCTCTTTTGTAGGCAAACTCATGTTTCTGATGGTTCAGATGGAAAGTAACTGCTGAGTATTTGAACTTGAGCTGCAGTTAGCACAGGAGGTGCAGTGGGGAGCCAAACTCAATTGTTTTATCAAAGAGTAACCCAGTGTGCTAATGGTCTCAGCTGTCTAGCGTAGCTCTGCAAAACAATTCTAACTCCACAAAACAATTGCAGTTACTTACCTTTTTTTTTTTCAATCTGCAGCTTCATTTCTAGGTACAGAGTCCCTAATCAAGCTTCTAACCAATTCAGAGCTTAACAGAATTGGTTTCAATCTGTTGTCTAATGACAGGCACAAACAGATATTTTTTGCTTTTGTGGAACTCTGGGTCCTCATTCCCATATAAAAATCTGAAGGAAGCACACGGTTTGTGGACAAGATTTTCACTGCTGCAGTGTAACTCCTGACTTCAGTAACCTTCAGCATGAGGTGGCAGCACTGGCACCATAAAAAAAATAACTCATCTCACTAGAAATGTTACTCATAAAGGAAATACGTGGACGTAAAGCAAGTGAAAAATCTATTCAGGTATTTATTCAGGTATTTATAGAGCTCTTGTCACTGTAATAACTAAACAATCTTTCATATATTTGGCTTCGACACATATTTAAACTCATTTGCTAGAAAGGTGTCACTTCCTTCATCTCACTAGCATGGGGCCAGAAGTGCAATACAAAGAAGTTCCTGGGCATTTTCAGGAGGACTTAGGCAGAAGAGAAGCAGCGCAGAAGAGAAGCCCAAAATAAGGATACTAAAAGCTCCCACTCAGTAAACTCCAGACATCCCTAAATTCCCCCAGTGCTTTCTTTTTTCCTGCAAGGCACTCAGTTTCACAACTCTGCGTTTTTGGCAGAACTGCCTGGTCTCGCTAGGGCTGAGCAGCCCCAGGCACTGCTCATACCTCAGCCCAGGAGGACTCCCTACCAGGCAGACCATCTCCCAGCACCCACCCTGGCGGGGCTGGAAAAGCAGCAACAGACCTTCTTGAAAATAGCAGCCTTCCCCTGTTATACAGCAACAGCCACAGCTTACTGAATCTAAATAGAGAGAGGTCCAATTTCTTTCTCTGACTGAGGGTTTTGCAGTCCTGGAGAGTGCTTTAATTACCGAGCTGTGCTGGGCAGGGACGTTTTCCTCCCATTTTCCTGAAAGTGTGCCAGGGTAGAAGAGAGGCATTTTTTTTCCATTTATACGCATAATAAAAGGAAAACAGAAGTATTTCTCATAAAGAAGAGAAAACAGTTTATAAAAATCCATTTTATCACTAAAGGAAAATGTTGCTAAGCTTGTATAGCATGTTTTACCTAAAAATATCAATTGAGAGGAAAAAGAAGCCATATTGATCACAGAAAACTTTTTACTTTAAAAGATGGGACAGCACACCTCATTTATAGCAACATAGCAGGAGTTATGGGAAAAAAATTAACAAATTGAAATTAAAAGGAAAATACTCAAATCTTGCATTACATTTGTGAAAGCAAACTGAATTTTGTGAGTAAGACCTGAAGGCTTTCACCGGAGTATTTCACCTCAGAAGGAAAGAAAACATGAAAACTTAGCAGTAAAAATAAGAGCTAGAAAATATAGATATGCCTACAGAAGAAGAAGAAAACCTGAAATAATAATAAAGAAAAACTGAAAGACCTTTCTCAGGAATGAAGGAAATAAATCAAAAATAATTAAGACCCTTGCTTGGGGCTAGATAGTATAAATCAAAAAAGCCCTAGGTTGCAAAGAAAATTTAATTTAAAAAAGCCCTTCCTTGTGCCAAAGATTTATCATTTCTAAAGCCCAGTGGGGCCAGAATACTTCTTTTTTTCCTTAACTCCAAAGAGATACACTTCTGCTTCTATTGATAAATCCATTTGACTTGTATGTTACTAAGTCTTCCGAAATTTTTGTGATTATCTCATTTTTCTTTCGTCTTTAAGAAAAAGAAACAAACAATTATCTGAATGTCTGAACATCTTGCATTTGATTGTTTTCTGTGAAGAATAATTAGACTCAGAAAAGTAAAATTTGAAGTTGCTTGTTTGAAGATATTTTTAGTTGTTCTCCATCGTGGCTATTACCCACTTACATTTCACTTCTCCACAGTCAGTGTTAAATGCTTCTACGTGACAGTCTTGCAATCAGGCAGCACTCCCAGCTGATAAGTACAATTCTGTACTTATTATTCCCTCCATTTTTTAATGTTAAAACCCAGAGTAAGGGAAGGAGATCAAAACTCTCAGTTATTATCCTGCAAGGAGATCTGCTTTGATTGCATAAGGCAGAATTTCAGTTAAGTCAATAGGACTGCCATGACCGGGGATGTGGCTGGGAAATGCAATCTGCAAAAGACACGAGGTCAGAAACAAAAGTGTGATTAGTGAAATCTGTAATAACCTGATATTTGAGCTTCAGATGGTCATCTCTAGCTAACAAGTCACAAATGAAATGGTATACCACAAAGCAAAAAAGGAATGAGGATAGAACAGTGTAAGAAAGTAATAGCATATGGAGGTGGAATTAAGGTTATGGTCTTCCTGCTTTTATTTCTGTAAGCCAGGCTGTCACTATAACAAAACTGCACAAGAAGTCAGCAAGTAACAGCTAGGGGAAATGAAGGAGAAAAGAGAAGTATAGTACAAAGGAGGAGAAGGCATGCACAGAGGGAGAGGGGAACCATCAGGTATATATGTCTGAGAGATGAGATGAGTCTGATTATCTGAGGCATGATCAGCCAGCTGAGAAAGGCAGAAAAGCTGAAGTCAGAGTGAGAGAACTTGATTATTCTTTATGATTAAGTAGTTGAATTAAAAGACTGCTTAGTGGGAGAAAACAATGAACAATTCAATATGTCTGGGCTCAGAATAACTTCTATGATCCCTGGACACTAACTCATCTCACCCCCATTGTCAGACAACTCCACTGGCTCCTCATTAATTTCAGAACCCAGTGCAAAATGAACTTCTTGATTATAAAACTCTCCACGGGCTTGCTCCGGTCTCTCTCTACTTCCTCTGCACATCTAGCACTGGCTTTCTCTTTTTCCCTCCAGACAACACTGTTGGTGTGATTAAAAGCTCTTGTTTCTACTGTGCCACCACATCACTTACTATCCTGGTTTGCCAGTGGCTGTATGAACAGAGATTATTAATAGAGCTTGCGCTGTCAGAGCAGGAAAACAAACCACTACTAAGAAAGTGTAATGTGTTGGATTTTGAGCAAAGAACAATTCATGCCTGAAGATGCATTTTCAATTCCACAGCTGGATATGCAAGAGTTTAACAAACGTAAAAGTTTATGGTCGTGATCTGGCTGCTATTGTGCATGACGCCCAGTGACATTTTAATTCACCCCTTGTCTCTAACCAGTGAAGAAGATCTGATAGAAGGGAGTGAAAAAATACTAATGCCTGAGAATTAGCTCAGGGCTTAATTTAGTGCACCAGAAAACCGGAATCTCTAAAGTAGGCACTGGAAAACATTTAAGGATGAACCATCTTTTAATTTGTGAAAGACTGTCAGATCCCTGCTACTTTCATTGCATATTTGTTGCTTAATTGTTATAATTCTTATTAGCTATCATGCCTTGTTAAGCAGCAGCTTCTCTGGTGTACATATTTAAGCTAGTAGTTTGACTTTTGATACTGCTTTTGCACCAATATCAGGATTTATTTTTAAGAGTATTTCTTATTTATTTTTGATTTGCAAAAAATCTTCAAAAGATACAAACATAAACAGAGTATCTCAGAAATAAGAGGTTAATTTCCAAATACAAGCTGCCTGTAAAGGCAATTAAGCATTCTGCTTACAGCCACAAGCAGGCCTGGGTGAGAGATGTTCCAAGTAAATGAAAATGTATTAATGGGCTTAGCTTTTTGTATCTAATGTCACAAGGAGGCAGGTGCCAGCACCTCCCCAAGGGATCTTTCAGTGAATATAATCCTTCTCTAAAGAAACCAGAAGAACAGAACTTGGACATACTGTTCTACTTCAAAAATGTTTTATTGTTTTATTATCCCTATAGTCTTTACTATTATAAATGCTCATCTGTCATTCTTTGGGTATCAGTCATGAGAATATCCACACACAACCACTCAAGGCCTCTGTCCAGCCCATGATTCTTGAATTTGGGCCTGGAACAACCAAACAAAATATGCTTCTAGTCTCTATGGCCACACAAAGATCGAAGATTAAAAGTTATAGAATATGTGACAGTTTATTTTTTCCTGCTTCTTCACATTCATAGGAGCACAGTTATTCTTACGTTACCCCTGACACATAAAATAAAATTATTTTATTTCCATTTTATGTCTGCCCAAGATCACAAAAGAGTTGTGATCCAAAATAAAGAGTTGATCCAAAATAATTTCTTTGTTCCACTCTCTACCATTCATATCTTCATAAATACGTGGAGAAACACAAGCAGGAACTCAGAGAAATGTGAGCCCTGGAGAGGCAATATCCCAGCCAGAACCCTCCATGTGACAGAAGGAAATGACTGAACCAGATCTTAATTCTCCACCCACACAAATGAACCATAGCTGCTGGTTTAAGTGCTAAGGTCACATGAGGGAATGGCTGTTTGCATATCATGGAGAGCTGTCCCTTTTAGAAATGCTTGAAAACCAGCCAGACCCAGCTGTTATATTGGTACAAACTCATGTTATGAATGGCTTGGAAGGTAGATGCTGGATGAAGCAAACACCTGTCATATGACTCAGGAAGTTCTCAACAAAACATGAAATGGAAGAGCTCAGTTATCGTTGCCCCTCCTTCTCATTATGCCACCCCTACCTGTGGAGTGTCATTAATGCAGCCCTTCAATGCAATGTTCTCTTTGAGTAGAACAACCATTTTCTACCAGATAGGCCATTGACTGGTAATGACTTTCTATTCAGAGATGAGTCAAAATATGTAAGGAAATAATCTGGAAAGACCCTACTGAAATCACAGAGATAGGAGAAAAGTCAGATTTTTCCTGCAAAATATAGATGTGTCCTAACTAAATCTGTTGACAGAATGAAGCAGAGAGGTATTATGAACAGAGGATAGAGCGTACAGAAAGAGCGTAAGCATTCACCTTAAAGCTGAAATAAAAATGGGGTGAAAGGTACAGAATAGTAGAATAGAATAGTACAGAAATAGTACAGAATGCAAAGCCTCATGCTGGGAGAATAAAATAATGCTGATTTCTGCAATGAGCCTGGAGATAGTGGACTGGGATGACTGAATAAAATAAATTGGTGCTTGTTTTGATCTCATTATGTATATAATTCATCAATGCGGTGCCTGTGAAAAGGCAGTGAAAGCTTAAAATGCAGCCATCAAGCTGTTTTCAGGTAAACCTAGGAAATCTTAAGTCTATTGTGCAGAAAGCTGGTAAGAGTTCAGTGGAACACTGCGCAGAGCCATTACCACAAAAGAAGTATTCAAGTATTCAGATTGGAATCGGTGCAGACAAATAAGAATGATTAAGGGACTGCATGGCCTGTCTTACTAAGGCACGCTAGAAGACTGGGCTTGTCCCGCAGTCTAAAATGTAGAAAAAAAAGGAGATGACTGATTTGTCTGTGTGCATCAAGAAGAGAACACCAAACACTAACATTAAAGACAAGGGCGGTGCTGAAACATGGACAAATGGAGATAAAATTCCTGTGCGTACATCTATCAAAAATCAGAACAGGTTTTTAGCCTGCAAAGCAATTGGGGGGTCAAAGACTAACACATCCAAAGACAGTGCTTGGCATGTTTTAGGAAGGATTCTCCCGTCCCTAATGCAGAATCACATCATTGGTGACTCTGGTATTTTACAGCGTCACAGCCTTCATGCTAAACACCATGGGATAGTCTCTGGTATCTTTGCTTTTGTTTGTCAATATATCAGCCTCGCTTCTATTATAAATTTTGATGCACTCCTATCTGACCAGCCTGAAGAAGCCTCCATATATTCCTGCCTGGTCTGTTTGTGTCATGGGACCCTGACAGAAAGGGAACAGCCAATAACTCACGGGGTTACAGTATAATCTGTACAACTACCTCAAGGAAACCATAGGCGAAAAGCAAGGTGATACCAAAAGTGAGCAAAGGTAACAAGGTTTGATCCTGTAAGACTATTTAATACAGACAGATCAGGCAAGTTCAAGCCATCACTGAAGACAGACTTTAAAAGGAAGAAAGCAGAAGGCAGTCAGTGCACATAGGAACAGAGGAATAAGATTTTTTTTTCAGGTTGAGAGTCAGGAACACAGTAAAATGACAGAGTATATCAAATGTCTGGGGTCTGATGTTAAAGGGGAAACTTTTAGCCATTTCTTGATTTTCTGAAGTAACCAGAAACTATTTGTCTCTACACAGAAAAAGTTCAAACCACCCAACATGCAATTTATGAGCTGAATTTTATATATATATGCATATATATATTTATTTATATTTAAAGAAAGAGAAAAATGTAAATATGACAGCATAAAATGAAAAAAAGCAAATAGAAATATATATGCCAGAAGCCACTAGTATTTACGCACATTGGGTGCATTTGCAGTTTTATAAGATTTTCCTTCTGTACTTCTACACAGAAACATTAGTAACGTAATAAAATGTGTCCATTATTTATTATTGACAAACAAATTATGCACATGCTCCCCTAGAGTGAGAAAACTGGAGATAAACAATTTGCAAAGAAAGAGGAAACATAGGAAAAGCTAGTCAAACAAGAGAGGAATCCTTTAGCGATAAAAGAAACATACTGATACAAGATAAATAGCCACCTGGGAGTTAGACAGATGATTTGGATATAAATTAAATAGCTTCCCAAGAGAGATCAAGTGTTGGTGCATATTTGCCAGTAGCCATTCAGAAGTGATGGGGAACTCTCAACGGCCATCTATAAATGGCTCTAGCTAGCCTGGCCCGCTTGATTTTATTAGCTGCACAATCTCATTTTTGTTTGATTGCTTTGTATCTGTATATGCATTAGGGGAGAGAGCATTTGGTATTTTCTCAAGTCTGCTGTTTACTCCACTGGACTCTTCTCCATTTTCAAAGTCAATACAAACTTTCTTCCGCTAAGATAAGGCTTTCTTGGTTTGTTTTTTTTGCTCCACTGTTCATACAGAGATTTCAAAGCATCCCCCTGAAAAAGGGTGGAGGAGGAAAAGGAGCCGTATTTCACATCTCTCCTGATGATATAAAGGAGAAGGCAAGTGTGCTGGTTTTAGCTGGGATAGAGTTAATTTTCTTCGTAGTAGCTAGTATGGGGCTATGTTTTGGATTTGTGCTGGAAACAGTGTTGATGATACAGGGATGTTTTTGTTATTGCTGAACAGTGCTCACACAGAGTCAAGGCCTCTTCTGCTTCTCACCCCACCCCACCAGCGAGTAGGCTGGGGGTGCACAAGAAGCTGGGAGGGGGGACAGCTGAGACAGCTGACCCCAACTGGCCAAAGGGATATTCCACACCATGCTCAGCCTATAAACCTGAGGGAAGAAGAAGGAAGGGGGGGACATTCGGAGTGATGGCATTTTGTCTTCCTAAGTAACCGTTACGTGTGATGGAGCCCTTCTTTCCTGGAGATGGCTGAACACCTGCCTGCCGATGGGAAGTAGCGAATGAATGCCTTGTTTTGCTTTGCTTGCATGCACGGCTTTTGCTTTACCTATTAACCTGCCTTTATCTCAACCCACGAGTTTTCTCACTTTTAGTCTTCTGATTCTCTCCCCCATCCCACTGTGAAGGAAGTAAGCAAGCAGCTGCATGGTGCTTAGCTGCCGGCTGGGGTTAAGACAGCAAGTTTAGTATGCGGTGATGAAAAGGCCTTCCCCAGTGCAATCCTGGATGATCCCGCCTCTTAACTCCTGCACTGCAGATTTTACACTTATATCTCACCTCAGAGTCTTATATTCGAAGATTCTGTGCTTGGGCATCAATAGTGGGATTTGGCATGTCATGGAAAATGTAACATAAAGTCACTCTGTCAAACATCAGGGAAGACCATCTTATACTTTGATGCATCTGAGATGGAGAGGTTTCACAATACCCCTCCATTTAATTAGGCCTCTAACATTTTGTAAATCCATTCTCCTTGTATGCTCCCTCAGCGATTGTAATCTTAATTCCAAGACACATGTTGAACACCTTGGAGTGTTGTCAATAGCATCCCTGTTCTCACAGCAATAAGCCATAACACGTACATTTGAATTTACTGGTTAGAGTTAACATCCTGCTGAAGAGGGAAGGAAGACAGAAAAGGAGACCAGATGAATAGTTTGGATAATATTTTTTATTATTATTTTAGTTCACTAAAGCAGATGTAGTAGGAGTGATCAGTGGGGACATACACAAATTGAAACAGGCTGTAAAGTTACAAGACTAAACAGCATGGATGACACATTTACATTTTTCAGAAATAAATATTTAGCAAAAATATGCTCAGGAGAGTTCTTTAAAATATGGTGGTGCTTTTTTACTAGAGAAATAACTATTACTCTATGTGTAGGACAAAAGTGGTGACAGTTATAGTGCTTTTTCCCTATAATTCATTAAAATAGCTGTGAAAACTACTTGAAAAAATCTGATTATGAAGCATCACATGGAGGCAAAGTAGAAGGACTGAGAATACAGTAGTCACAGCTGGAAGTACAACTGATAACTTGTTTTGTAAGTATGCTTACAGTACACTCACTGTCATGGTAGCAAAGGGCGTCTGAGTGCCAGACATTTGATGGTAAAAGCAATCTTAGGGAAACTGAGATAACAGTCACTAATGCTGCTACTCAAATAGTGTAAGTACCCTGCCCATTTACAGGCAGTTTGGGTGTTCAGCCAAAGACCTGAATGTTGAATGTTTCAGTGTTTTGAGGAACTAGGCTATCTATTTAGCTCTCTTGTCCAGTCTCTTTGGAAAATTTTGGTCTTAATTTTTTTAGGGCGAGATGCATGCCTGAATCTGTGCCTTACTCCAGCTTTCTGGGTTTTGGCTGAAGGGGCATGAGAGAGTCCTGAGAAGCCAGGAGGAGGATGCAGAGAGAAGTCAGGATGGCAGCTCCTGCACCTTGGCTGCCCTGCTGTGGGGTCTGTCCCAGCCCAGCAATCCTCAGTGGTGCACAGAGAGGTTTCTCACAGCCCCAGGCAGGTTAGCAGGGCTGAAGAGCGCTCTTTTCAGTTAGGAGCCAGCCCTTAAGCACCCTGGTGTGAGAGGGCCATTAATGTTTTCTAAAAGTCTGATCCAATTTCCACTGACATAAAAGCTAGTTATGAGTATGCGTAACTACAAGCTTTAAGTCAGATATAAATAAGCTTAATTATGTGCCCTAAATCAGTAATAAGCATGCTTAATTATTTTATTTGCGCTAAGCCTTGTTTTCTTTAGGGTAATTTTAAACTTTCTTGGCCTGTGCTCAAAAACGTTAAATAGTTGGTGTAACTTTCTATTTTTGTTTCTGTTTCTAGTAATAAAAAGAGAAGCAATTAACATATTTACCTTCCAAGACAGCACAAGAAATTCCAATGTGTTAATGTTGGTCTGTTATGATTAATTATCACTTACATGTCATTTTAATAACCTTATCTTAAACATCAGCTGTTAAGACTGATGCAGATATTCCAATTCCAACTTTATATAGTCCT
The DNA here is from genome assembly GCF_965183815.1 of Platalea leucorodia. NCBI lineage: Eukaryota > Metazoa > Chordata > Aves > Pelecaniformes > Threskiornithidae > Platalea > Platalea leucorodia. The sequence continues at coordinate 47,712,986 of NC_138828.1, read as the reverse complement.
TCAAATTTCAGATTTTATTAAAGTACTGAAAATATTGATAGTTTGAACTGCTTTTGACTGTATAACTACCTTAATCAACCATACCCATCCATAATCAAGCATATCCATCTTCTCAGGGTGAAAAGGAAATTTCTGCTGATTGCAGACAGATCTTTTTACTTGAATATAGTATGTCTGACATTTATCTAAATAACAGAAAATATTCGGTAGGATAGCTCAATTCTTTCCAGGGCCAGGGAGGATTTGTGCATTTAAAAGTGTTAACTGGGTCTTCTTTCACATGAAACATCTACTATCTACAAATTTCACTTTTCAATCTAGGTCACAGTGACTTCTATCCTCTCCACAATTGTTTTTCAAGCATTATGTTTCCTTCATTGCTTAAGTTTGTAATGATTGCCCCTAAAAACTCTCAGTGCTGATCATTTTCAAAGAAGTTTATGAAAAGGCTACTTGGAACAGATCATCATTTTAGAAGTACAATCCATAGATTTAATGCGTAAATATGTTTCTTCCGCTTTCACGTTGTCTTTAAGAACTAAGGAAGTGCAATAGACTCAGATAACATACTGGCTGAAAGAATGGAGAAGAGCTTGCCTAGCATCACAAATACACCACTTTATTGCATATAATATGAGGATTTCAGTTTTGAATTTGTTAGCAAGACAAAAATGTGAATTCCACACAACAGAAATAATTTCTTGATAATTCTTTTTCAGTTCATCTATCCACCTTGTTTAGTTCCTATGGTCCTAAACAAAAGCCCCTGTGTTATGTAAATAGACATTTTTTGCATTAATTCAGCATCTCTCTCATTCTTGCTGAGTTTTCTTAGTAATTTTATGCAACACATCAGTTGAGATTATGTTATCTTGAGTAACTCTCATTACAGAAAAGCTATGTTTAACTTTTCGCATTTGAAAAAGCCTGCCCATGATGCCTACTGGTTGAACAGCCAAATTACCTATTTTTGCAAGCTAACCTACTGTAGCAAGGCTAACCTACTACAGCTAGTGTTGGTAATTGAATCCTATAAGGATGTCTACTCTGCCAATTCTTGGCCACACCATCTTATAACTTACACCTCTACTGTATATTATAGAGCAATAGTTTTCAGGGGTTATACAAGCTTCACTGGATCATAGGTCTCATGATGTTTAGGATCACCAACAATCCTTCAAAAGAGATATGGCTATTTTACATCCTGTTGGTTTTGTTTGGAGAAATTGTTCATCAATGTAAAGTTCCTCAGTTAGTATATCCCTTTCTCACCTAAGCAATTATTTAAAGTTCTGAGCCTTGCAAATTTTATCTTTGGGAAGGGAAAAATAATACTGAATGCATCTGTTACACTTTCCTGTTTACTTGCAAAAAACCTGCAACAAACAGTTTCCTAATTGTAAGAGGAATCCAATAGGAAGAAGGATTTTTCTTCTGAAGCTTCAACTCCCTTTTAGCCAGCACTAAACTCAAAAGCTCTCTCATTTCTCAGAGCCACACTACAGATCTTCACTAACTCACTCACTGGCATCTCTTGCAACTCTTGTCTTCTTGTCACGGCCCTCAGAGATGCACATGTTCACATATGAAAACCCTTCTGAAAAAGCATTTGGAAGTGTGCCGCCAGTGCTTTTATTTTGACCAATGGCAGGTGCTGGCATTCAGGATGGAACAATTTCCATTTCATCTGCTTCTCTGCATAACAGCAAGCTTTGCAGTTTCTTATCACTATCCTTAAAGCAGTCTCTCTTCCATCCTCTTTCAAGTAATCATGCTGTAATCCAGAATTTCAATTGAGCAGGAAAGAATTCTTAATGGTTAAAGGCACTAATGTAATTCCCTTCAGTGCTTATTATCACTACTAGGTGTTTTAGTAACTAGGCTTATTTGACTACAGAAATGAGTGCAGCCAGTGTTAAGATCTTACACTGTAACTGAAAAGGCAGTGAATTATTATGCTCGTATATGGGAAATACTATAATGGGTCATGTTTGAGATTGGTCTTCCATCTGCATGATGCACTGTGAATGATCAATGAGAAAATATGCAGGTCTAATGAAAAGTATGATTGCTATGCTTTCTACACAACTTAACTTTCACCCCTGCTGACTCTGGCAGTCACAAAGATCAAATCTTTTCAAATTTCTTTCACTGCAGTGTCAGAAAAAAATAATTTATAGTTCGAATCTCTGCAAAATTGTTCATTATGCAAATCCTATTTTGTGAAATAGATATGAGAGTGACAGAAGTGATTGAGGCTGAAAGGCAAAAGAGGCTATAAGTTATGAGAGAAAAAATTCACAAGGGTGACAAGAAGAATATTTCTATTCAGGTGCTGCTGGAAAAGTGTTTAAAAGTCCAACTTCATGTTTTTGTTTCTCAGCTTTGCCCCTAACTTGTCTGAAAATAAAGTAGCATATGAAATATTTTTATACTAAATGCCACTATTTAAAACACTTTCAGCTGTAGGGAAGTACTAAAATCTGCTGTCTGCAGTACCTCTATGCTCAGCTTAATAGTGTACAACTGTACTGCAGCATTGCTACTTCATAACTCTTTTTTGGATCATCTCTTGTCAGTCAATTTGTTCCAAATGCTAGTGTAAATTTGCTGATACAAGGGCTGCCTTCCTTAATCAGATAAAACTCCTATTAACAAAAGATGACAGCATGGCTCATTTTATTGCTAGGCTCCTACTACACATGTTCATATTTCCTCGAGTATGGCAACTCATTGACCTTGGCAGTCTGGATTGATTCATCCAGTTCAAGGATCACTTAGCTTCTGTGGTGAGTGATGGTTGCTTGGCTAACTGCAATCTTTTTCATTTCTTGTTGATTTAATAGTGTTTCTTATTTTATAGATTATCATAGCATTGAATTATAAGTTTGGATCCTAATTCAATTTCGGCCTCTCTCAAATCCCTTTCTAGAACACTGTTAATCAAGGAGGATCTCTAGCTCCTGATCTATTTCCCAACATACCCATAAATACAAGTATTAAAAAAGACATGCATACACACATTAGAGGGAAAGAGAAGTCATATATTATATAAAAATATTAATCTCTTCACTAACTTTCATTCATTCTTTTACAGACAAGGAACCTTCTGCTTTCTGAACAGTTTTAGAAGTTTTGGCTGTCTAACTAGAAATTTTAAAAATATACCAGAATGCAAACCCAAAAATTAAAATTTGACATGAGGTAAATTTTATAAAATCTTTTCATGGATATGGTTATGAGAACAGAATGAGGAAATGAGAGTGAAATATAAATTTACAGTATATGTTCCAAATTGTTTTCACCAATTTGTTTTTTTTTCATCTGGGTTTTTTTCGCATGATTACTTTCTGATGTTACAAGACTTAAAAATTAGCATCAGGGAAACATTCACAAAACTGAGAAATGCTTTACAAATACAAATAGCTATTTTCCTAAGACATAACGATCTAATTCCAGGTATAAACTCTAATAATGGGTCAAGTGCAGGAAAATTGGTAGAATAATAGAAAAATCTTATCCAGTTACTCAGTTAAGAACTTGTCTGTACCAATATTCTGGAACAAATATTATCCTCTTACCAATTTTCTGAGTTCTGAATACAGCTTTTAGATGGTAAAAAAGTTGCAGGATATAACTAAAATGCAGCTCTTACTCTTTCATAAGTAAATCTACATCATAGCTTGCAGTGCAAGGCAGTCATACCTGAACTACATGTAAGTGAAGCTATACGTAAATGAAATAGTTCAGGCACTCACTGCAGAGTAGCTGCAGCAGCATGCAGCTCCTTACAGGCTAATTTATTCAGTTTCTTGGCACGGGCGCTGAGCTGAATGCAGAAGGGTATTTGGCACAGCATACTCTGCAGCACTGTGACCTCCAAAAGAGGAGGGCACCGCACAACCTACAAATCTACTCAGACATCAAGCTTCAATCTATATCTACCAAGTGCTTTCCCAGTCCACCCAGTTCACCGTGACTTGTCCGTGACAGGTGAGGTCTGCCACTTGAACAACCAGGATTACCGTGGCTCAGCACACCACAACCATTTATGAAAATAAGAGTGCAATTTTTTCTCCCCGGTCTGTCATTTCTGCCCTGACACAGAACGTGTATTTTAACCTCTTGGCTAACTTGAGTGATATTTAGGTTTCCAAAGTTTACTTTGGCTGACCCACTCAGGCAAAGCAATGGCTGTGCTCTGCTAATCAAGATTTTGGAAAGCTCACCTGTACCATACTTCAGTGATTCCTAGCACTTGCCTTTTGCTCCAGTGGGCTTCCACGTTTGGCTTGCCTTTTTTTTTTTTTTCACAGACTCAACCTACCAGTTCTCTCAAATCAGCCATTTTACAGATTTCTGTCCTTTATCGGTCATCCCATCCATCTGTCTTCCTCTAGTAATTTTCAGACTATGGTACTTTAGTAACATTTTCTAGCATATCATTGCTCCCTGGAGCCTCCTAGACTACTCCATAAAACTGTCTTCCTTATGTCTCACACCAGTGCCTCCAGCTTCATGCCATGCATCAGTGGCCTCCAGCTCATTGCTTTGCATCACTAGCCTTCTAGCCTATGCTCATGGATATTGGCCCACATTTTAATTAGGATAAAACTGAAACTAACCAAGAAATGTATCAAGTAAAAATGTAAATTAGGCTCAGCTAGTTGCAGGTGCTATCATTTTATGTTAATGAGCATTTGGTATAAAGAAGACTTTACAAAGCATAAACAATTCTGCATCACAAATTCTTGGATTTTTTTATTAAGTTTTTGACAACAGCTTAATTTTGGACCTAAAGAGAACAGACATCCTGTCATCCAAGACTGCTTTCCCAAGCCAGTAATACACTCTTGTTCTGAATGACAATTCAGTGTCATGCCAGTGTTTTTCAACACCTCCTGTCCTGTTCACAATAAAATATGAACAGCTAAAGTGAGAAACACACAAAGATGCTTTCCCAGTCTCTGGTGATGAATAAAATTAGTAAGGTGTTATTAGACAGAAGTATACCTAATAATTTTGTGGAACTGACTAGCCAGGGAAAGGAAAGAAAGCTGAAAGGTCATCATAAAATTAAAACATCTACAGGAAAAAAAAAAAAAAAAAAAAAAAAAAAGACTCATAACCATAGAAAGTCAAGATGCTCTATACATGTTAAGCCATTTCTCGCTTCTTTTGGGTATTTAAGTTTCTGTCAATCCTTATGTATGCAGCTAATGGTTCTCAAACTTTAGGTCATTTTGACATCAGTGCTCTCTGCTTCAGCAAAATGCCAAATGTACATTCTTTTTATTTACTTTCTAGTAGGTCTATAAAACTGTATATTAGTTATTAGGTAGTTATATAGTCTTTGTTTTATAGATAAGGGAGGAAAATGATATGGAGTGTGGGTCAAGCACTTGAGTCCTTATGTCAGTCAAAGGTCTGGTAGTTGTCTTATTCTCATTATTCTTGCAGATATAAAACAAAAGTAATTTCTGTAGTGGCTTCATTAATAATTCTAGAATAAAATTCATAGAAGTGAGAAGAAACCTCTTTAATGTTAAAAAAAATTACATTTTGGAGGATGTTTTCAATATTTTAAATATTTAGCTAACTGAAAGCAGGAACACTCAAAGGCTAAGAAGAATTATTATTTTAAGTCAGGTCCTGTGCACAAATATAACATCAGTTCCAAATTTAACATAATAGTGCTGCAGCTACCTGGCCCATTAGTGTGAACGGGTTAAAAATCAAGTCAACACAAGTCATGAGCTGCTGTCTTAAGGGATCTGCAGTCCCATCCCACAATCTATATGTTGTATCCAAACGAACAGACAAGTTAATCAACAGCTCACGGGGAAAGAGTCCTGCAGGGCTCTCCTTGCTACAGTGCAAGGGACCATGAGCACTCTCTGCAGAACCTGCAGTGCTACACATGAGTGAGGGCAAGATCAGCTCAGCTACAGCCACTGGAGTAGGATTTTGCAACATTGTCAGTCTGTTGAGCTAAGCTAACTAACGAATCTGTAAAATAGCCACATAATTTTAAGCCAAAGAAGGAGCAAAAATGTTTTGAAATGAAAGACGTCTGTGGTGCTAACATGCTTTATACACAGGGTACTGAAAAAAAATTGGTCCTACATGATGAGAGCCCACACAGTTTCAATGCCTGTTTAGGGGAAGGAGGTCAGGAGAAACAGAGTGATATGTAACAGACACTACTTTTTAAAGCTTGGGTCATTTTTCTGACATTAATTAGGATGAAAAATCTTTTTTATTTCACATCAACTCTAGATCACGTCATTCTGGATGTGGCAATTCAAGTCTCTTTTTTAAAGACATAAGAATCTTCAGAAAAACTGTAGACAGTCCAGGCTTTAAACTTAAAAAAAAAATCAAATCAGAGGAAAAATAATGTTCTAAAGGGAGTTAAAATGTCAAACATGCACTTGATCTTTTCATCACCCTTTTAGATTCAGAAAAGCATTGAAATGAGTGACATAAAAATGTAAAAAATTGAGAGGGTGGTGTATAGAAGTTAAGCAAGCTAGAGTACTTCATTTTTGTCACCTCAGTCACACCACGTAGGACAGTTAAAAAAGGTTATACCTCATCAGAACAGAGAATAGACTTCTCCAACTGAAGGGTCTACTATAGATAAAAAAAGAGACCTGGATAACTAAGTCCTTTTATTTTACATTTGTTCCAAAACTTTCAGTGAGAACTATCTGCAAGATTTTCCCACTATCCAGTGAATGATAAGAAGGAAAAATAAGGGTGCTTAGCACTGACTTTCAGATGTTGCCCCGCTATGTAGACTGGGATTCTAACCAGGATCATGTGGTCAACATATATCCTAAACATGTGCAAAATGAGAGGCAGAAAACATAGCCAGCCTAATACTTTTTTTTTTTTTTTTACAATGCCAAAGATTTGTGTCAACTTCTCAATTTTCACCTTGCTTTGTTCTACTTCTTTATTTTCTACCTCTTTGACCTTCTTTGATTCTCTTGCTTTCTAACTTCTTTCTTGAATCTGCTTGTTTGCTCTCTGCAACGAATAACATATTCTTCTCACTCAGCACCTAGTCTCACAGCCTCCTGCCAAATCTACCCCCCTTCCCAATCAGCCTATGTGGAGGAAACAGCGCCTCTCTTGCTCTAATGGTCTTTACTATCATTAGCCAGGCATCATTCATTACTCAAATCCAACCTTATTTTCTGCTTCAGTGAGGGTAGTTCTCAATTAATTTAGCAGATTTTAGACAAAATAGATGATACTTTAATGCGTTGTATTTTTTTTTCATGCCAGGGTAAACTAGCATCTGTCTGAATAGTAATCATAGAGAAAAATACAATTTTGGAGTAAAAACAAAATCTCTGATGTAAGAAAGAAAAACACACAAGACAAAACAAATGGAAATTACCAAGTTCTCTTAAAAAATGTTATGGAATTTCACACAGATTGCTTAATTTTTAAAGAAGGAAGGAATGATAAATAGCCTTGAAGTCACACATAACAGTGTAACATCAATGTGAGTGTGAGACCATCAGATTGAACACTATGTTTAGATGAAAGATTCAGCAGATTCAACACCCTTTCTTTGATGCTGGCCGATAGAGACACCTAAGGAAAATAGAGAAACAGGGCACACATCCAGGGATACTTCCCCAGTATGTCCTCCCAGCTTTCAGCAGTCTGCATTTCCTGAGCTGGATGTGTCTCTCCTGTGTTTTTAGAGCCTTAAATGATTTTCCTTCCATGAGTTTACCTCATTGGTTTTTTGAACACATCTATTTTTTTAGCATCTGCAATGTCCTGAGTCAGAGTTGCAACACTGCAGTTGGCTGCCATTGCAGCTTATCTGTGCACTGTGTGGAATACCTCCTTATGCTGGTTTTAATTCTCCTGTCTGATAGTTTCATTTTGTACACCTCTTTCTCAAATTAAAAGAAACAATTGTTTCTATTCATTCTCTCTATATTGCTCACGATTTTATAGACTTCTAGCGTACCTCCCTTCTGTCATCTATTTTCCAGACTGAAGATCCCTGAAAATTTCTCTACAGATATCTCTCTGTATCTTTCATTCATCTCCATCACCTCCCTCTGTATCTTTTCTAGTTTTATTATTTCATTTTTGATGGTGCAAGAACAGCACACTTATTAGTCCAATATGGGCAGAAGTCATGGAGTAATGCACAGTATTATGACGATAATAATGTTTTCTATTCCACTCCTAGTAAACGCTACCTTTTGCTTTGTTAATTATTACCCAGCACCAAATTGATCTTTTCACAGAGCAGACAAATATGAACACCAAAGATCTTTTCTGAGTGCACAGCCCATCACTGGAGCATTTTTTTCCCCACAGATTTCATTTCTATCTGTGACACTGAATGTCACCTGCCATTTTATTGTCTAGTCTCTCAGTATCATGAATACATCAACAATTCCACACAGTCTTTTGTTGCAGTTTGTTAACATTGGCACAGTTGGTCACTTCTTCCCTTTTTTCCCAAATCATTTACAAATATGCCAAACACCATAAGCCCCGACACTGAACCCCATCAGTCGCCAATGGCAGTCCATCTCCCTTGAAAGAATTTCTTTCCTGCCTCTTGTTACCCTTTAACCAGTTATTCAGTAATAACGCTTCTTCTGGGCCCAGCTTAGCATCTTTGAGACCTTTTGGTGAGTGACCTTGTGAAATGCCTTTTGGAAATTTAGGTAGACTATATCAAGTGGCTCTGCTCTATTCAAATGCTAGGCACAACTTCCCATAACAAGTGTTTCTAACTCTTCATTAATACATGATACTCTGTATTAAATTCATATATGCAATATACAGGGTTAGAACAGATACTCTGAACTCCCTACCTGGTGGTTGGTGGTGAGCTTAGGCATGGAACTGGGCAAACATTGGAATGGCTATAACTGTATGTTCTCTGCAGTGTTTTCTTTCTCAGACTAACAGCTGAATTGTAAAGAGCTTCCAGATGTAGTGGATATATACGGACACACAATACAGGAATTCCTAACCTGGTCTCCGGTGAAATAGAGGCAGCAAGGAATGAAACTTTAAATATTCCCACCTGGCCATCTTGAACCTCTCTGCTCAGAGGAATACAAAACATGTATAGTGGTATTTGGGAATCAAGCATAAAATACAGCTTCAGTAGAGACACATACAATACATAATCAATTCTGATTTAAAAAATAATAAGGCATGCATACGCATGTTTTAATTTTAACTTTGGACAACAAAAGTAAGCATATGCTCAAGTATTTTGCTTGAGTGAGCCTTAAATTAAAAACAAAAACAAAAAAAAAAAGAAAACAACCACAACACTTTATGTGTCATTTAGCAGAAAAGTAAAGAGTACAGATTGTGCAGAGGGTGATACAAGAATTAGGAGGTGATAAAACAAATTTTTAATACAAACTTAATTCTGTACTTTGTGGAATATTACTGTGGAGCCTTTACTTAATGCAAATATATTGTATACATACACATATACAGAAAAAAATATAAAATAATTCAAAAACTTCTTCAGTTTTTTATTTGGGAAAATGCTTTCTGTTTTCAATTATATTAGTTATTTTGGGATCAGCATAATAACATGCATAGGTATTATAAATATGAAAATGTCAACAGAAAAATATCAAATACCCTTGCTTTGTCTGAAAAGAATCAACAACACAAAATATAAAGACACATCAAGATATAACCTAAAATAGTCTAATTACTAAAAACACTAGTTACTCTGGGGCAAAAATACTAATATAAATATATACAATGTACTAGCCATTGTCAGACAAATTGAACTTTGTCTGTTCTATCATCAGCCTCATCAGATAAAATCCAAATATAGAGGACAGCTTTATGGTAAATCATGTTCCAAACATCATTAAGGTAAATCCTCTTAGAAAAAAACAAACAAAATTTACCTGATGTAACGGCTGTCTGTCAAGACAGATCTGTCACCAGTACCTTCAGAGACCTCATCCAGGCTCTTTTAGCAAAAATCCTCAGGTGATTTCACCTGTTTTTATAAAACATAAATGGAGAATGAGTCTGAGGTGGTTTCTAAGGAAACCAAGGTAGTAACCATAGAGGTCTTTATAAATCAAAATCTGCATCTGGAAGGAAAATTAGGGTTTGGAGCATATACTGGGTGAAATGGTGAGGGTATGTATTCCTTCATATCATGCTGATAGTTAAAGGTTTGTTTCTATCTGTTAGCGGGGACTAAGGCTAGGAGAGAGACACGTATCATGAAATACTTTGGGACGCAAAATACTTTCTGCAGGCACTTCATTCTCTTCTCAGGATCCGCTTATTCTTTCTCATACAGTAAACTAGATTTAAAAGCATCTCTTCAGAGACCTCCCAACCACTTTCCCTGTCACAAGACCCACCTTGTGTGAATGCTGCAGACACACCTGGGTTTACAGTGAAGCTCGGAAAAACAGAAGCAAGGAGCCAAATTTCAGAAGGAAAATAGATGAAGCCAAATATCAATTTCATATTGATGGAGTAGAACCATAGAATCATTTAGGTTGAAAGGACCCTTAGAGATCATCGAGTCCAACCGTTAACCTAGCACTGCCAAGTCCACCACTAAACCATGTCCTCAAGCACCACATCTACCCATCTTTTATATACCTCCAGGGAGGGAGACTCAACCACTTCCCTGGGCAGCCTGTTCCAATGCCTGACTGCCCTTTCAGTGAAGAATTTCTTCCTAATATCCAACCTAAACCTCCCCTGGCCCAGCTTGAGGCCGTTTCCTCTCGTCCTATCGCTTTTTAGTAGGGAGAAGAGACCGACCCCCACCTCACTGCAACCTCCTTTCAGGTAGTTGTAGAGAGCAATAAGGTCTCCCCTCAGCCTCCTCTTCTCCAGACTCAACAACCCCAGCTCCCTCAGCCGCTCCTCATAAGACTTGTGCTCCAGACCCTTCACCAGCTTTGTTGCCTTTCTTTGGATCACGATCTAGTACCTCGATGTCCTTCTTGTAGTGAGGGGCCCAACACTGAACACAGTACTCGAGGTGCGGCCTCACCAGTGCCAAGTACAGGGGCACTATCACCTCCCTGGTCCTGCTGGCCACACTATTTCTAATACAAGCCAGGATGCCATTGGCCTTCTTGGCCACCTGAGCACACTGCTGGCTCATGTTCAGCCGGTTGTTGACCAACACCCCCAGGTCCTTTTCTGCCAGGCAGCTCTCCAGCCATTCCTCCCCAAGCCTGTAGCGTTGCATAGGGTTGTTGTGACCCAAGTGTAGGACCCAACACTTAGCCTTGTTGAACCTCATACAGTTGGCCCTGGCCCAACGATCCAGCCTGTCCAGGTCCCTCTGTCGGGCCTTCCTACCCTCCAGCAGATCAACACTTCCGCCCAACTTGGTGTCATCTGCAAACTTACTAAGGGTGCACTCAATCCCCTCATCCAGATCATCAATGAAGATATTGAACAGGACCAGCCCCAACACTGAATCCTGGGGAACACCACTTGTGACCAGCTGCCAACTGGATTTGACTGCATTCACCACCACTCTCTGGGCTCGGCCGTCCAGCCAGTTTTTAACCCAGCACAGAGTGCACTTATCCAAGCCATGAGCAGCCAGCTTCTCCAGGAGAATGCTGTGGGAAATGGTGTCAAAGTCTTTACTAAAGTCCAAGTAGACAACATCCACAGCCTTCCCCTCATCCACTAAGTGGGTCACCTTGTCACAGAAGGAGACCAGGTTAGTGAAGCAGGACCTCCCTTTCATAACCCCATGCTGGCTGAGCCTGATCCCCTGACTGTCCTGCACATGCCACATAATGGCACTCAAGATGATCTGCTCCATGACCTTTCCCGGCACCGAGGTCAGGCTGACAGGCCTGTCGTTCCCCAGATCCTCCTTCTGACCCTTCTTGTAGATAGGTCTCACATTAGCTAACTTCCAGTCATCTGGGACCTCCACAGTTGACCAGGACTGCTGATAAATGATGGAGAGTGGCTTGGCAAGCTCCTCTGCCAGCTCCCTCAGTATCCTTGGGTGGATCCCATCTGGCCCCATAGACTTGTGGGCATCCAGGTGGAGGAGCAGGTCTCTGACTGTTACCTCTTCGACAACTGGGACTTCATTCTGCATCCTATCTCTATCTCCCAGCTCAGGGGCCTGAAAACCCCGAGGATGACCAGTCTGACTATTAAAGACTGAGGCAAAGAAGGCATTAAGTACCTCAGCCTTCTCCTCATCCTTTGTGGCAATGTTTCCCTCCACATCCAACAAAGGAGGGAGATTCTCCTTGGCCCTCCTTTTGTCACTGATATATTTGTAAAAACATTTTTTGTTATCTTTAATGGCGGTGGCCAGTTTAAGTTCTAGCTGGGCCTTCGCCTTTCTAATCTTCTCCCTGCATAACCTCCCAACATCCTTGTAGTCCTCCTGAGTCACCTGCCCCTTCTTCCAAAGGTGGTAGGCTCTCCTTTTTTTCCTGAGTTCCAGCCAAAGCTCTCTGTTCAGCCAGGCCGGTCTTCTCCCCCGCCTGCTCGACTTGCGGCACATGGGGACGGCCTGCTCCTGTGCCTTTAAGACTTCCCTCTTGAATAACATCCAGCCTTCCTGGACTCCTTTGCCCTTCAGGACTGCCTCCCAAGGGACTCTGTCAACCAGGCTCCTAAACAAGCCAAAGTCGGCACTTCTGAAGTTCAGGGTAGCAGTTTTGCTGACCCCCCTCCTTACTTCTTCAAGAATTGAAAACTCTAGCATGTCGTGGTTGCTGAGCCCAAGACAGCCTCCGACCACTACATCACCCACCAGGACTTCTCTGTTCGTAAACAGCAGGTCCAGCGGGGCACCTCCCCTGGTTGGCTCGCTTACCAGCTGCGTCAGGAAGTTATCTTATGTTCCACACACTCCAGGAACCTCCGAGACTGCTTCCTCTCTGCTGTGTTGTATTTCCAGCAGATACCTGGTAAGTTCAAGTCTCCCACGAGAACAAGGGATAGAGATTGTGAGACTTCAGCCAACTGCTTGTAGAATACTTTGTCTGTTTCCTCATCTTGGTTGGGTGGTCTATAACAGACTCCCACCAGGATAGCTGCCTTATTAGCTTTCCCTCTGATCTTTACCCATAAGCACTCAATCATTACCTTCATTGAGCTCTAGACAGTCAAAACACTCTCTAACGTACAGTGCTACCCCACCACCTCTCCTTCCTTGCCTGTCCCTTCTGAAGGGTTTATAGCCATCCATTGCAGCACTCCAGTTGTGGGAGTCATCCCACCATGTTTCCGTGATGGCGACCACATCACAGTTTTCCTGCCGTGCAATGGCTTCCAGCTCCTCCTGTTTATTGCCCATGCTGTGTGCATTGGTGTAGATGCACTTCAGTTGGGCTGTTGAGCTCTCCTCCAGCACAGGCATGCCACCCCTAGGCTCAGCCCTAGCAAGCCTGGTTTTATCCCCTTCCCCCTTCGAATCTAATTTAAAGCTCTCTCTGTGAGGCCTGCTAACTCCTGAACAAGAATCCTTTTCCCCCTTTGCGACAGGTGAACCCCATCTGTCTCCAGCAGGACTGGTGCCACGTAAACTGCCCCATGATTGAAAAACCCCAAATCCCACCACTGGCACCAGCCTCTGAGCCACGCGTTCATGAGATGGGTCCTCCTGTTCCTTTCCGTATGCCTCCCAGCTACTGACGGGATGGAGGAAAACACTACCTGCGCTCCTGATCCTTCACGTAATCTCCCCAGTTCTCTAAAATCCCTTTTGATCGTCTTTGTACCTCTATCAGCTACCTCATCACTGCCAACCTGAACAACCGATAGTGGATAATAATCAGATGATTGTACCAGCCTAGGGAGCTTCCTAGTAATGTCTCTTATCCTTGCCCTAGGGAGGCAGCAGACTTCCCTATGGGATGGGCCCAGTCGGCATATCGGGCCCTCTGTTCCCCTCAGAAGGGAGTCGCCTATGACAATTACCCTTCTTTTTTTCTTACCAGTGGCTGTTGTAATGCATGGAGCTGACTGGTTCTCCCTAGTCAACCCCTTGGATGGATCACTGTCCGTATCTTCATCCTCCTGGCCCTCGAGTTCCAGAGCCTTATACCTATTGTGTAAGGGCACTTGGGAGGGCGAGGTAGGCCGGGAGAGGATTTGCTTGGGGGATCTGCTTCCATCCCCCTCTGTCTCTTAGGTCCTCTCCTTCTGCCTGGTGGTAAGAGGGTAGGGGAGCCTTTCCTTCTCTTGATGCTTCCATCTGGAGTGCTCATGTCAGGGATGATGGGGGGGCGGGGGGGGGGGGGGGCTCCACCATTCTATCTCCCTCTCACACTCCCTGATACTCCTCAGTCTTGCTACTTCTTCTTTCAGCTCTGCCACTATGCTAAGCAAGTCCTCCACCTGCTCACACCTCACGCAGGTGTTGTCTCGGCAGCCCTCCATCACCAGAGCAAGGCTCTGGCACTCCCTGCAGCCAGGGACCTGGGCGGCTGCATGTTTGAGTGGAAGCTCCGTCTGCGTCACCACATCCCTTCTGGCGATGGCTTTTGTCCGAGTGGAAACCATGGCTAGCTCTCTTCCGGGAGGGCGTAGACCACCAGCTACCTGCTCGCCCTGCCCGCGCAAACTGCCGTGCCGCGCCGCGCCCTGTTTGCCCGTCCTGGTCGCCGCGCTCAAATCTCCCGCGGTTGCCCCAGCAACGCCCAAGCCCCGTCTGCCTCGCTCGCGAGAGCAGCCGGTTTGGGGTTTTTTTGGTTTGTAGGTTTTTTTGGTTGGGTTTTTTTTTTTTTTTTTTTTTTTTTTTTTTTTTTTTTTTTTGCGCGAGGGCCCCGCCAGGCTCGTTATCGGGTTCCCCGGCACAGGAAACCCCCTTTTCCACTCCAGTCCAGGGCGCAGCCGCCGGACTTACCGTTGGTGCCGCCGCGTGCCTCGCCGCCTGAGGGCTGCTTCCGCTATCTCCGCGTTTAAATCTCCCGCGGTTGCCCCAGCAACGCCCAAGACCCCGCCTGCCCCGCTCGCGAGAGCAGCCCGTTTGGGTTTTTTGGCGCGAGGGCCCAAAGAGTAGAAGTTCTCTGGGGAGAGAAAGACCGTTTGTCCAAGCCTCCTGTCTGGTAGCTTGCAAAGGAAGTTCAAAATTGCAAACCATTCGTTTCCACTTCATTAAGATTGTGTTTACAAGGACACTAGCTATATAAAGCTAGCAGTGGTCGACAATATGAAAAGCTGTGCACAGCCTAAGAAAATTGAGCATTGACAGCATGTATGAAAAAAAAATATCCTAACAGCATTGCCTTCATATATTGTGCTAAAAGTAAGGCTGAAAATAAGCCAGGAAATGGGGAAAAAAAGTGGGTATGAGTAAGCTCCTAATTATGTGGGTTTTTTCCCCAGTCATTATATGTTGTTCAGTTTATGGCTTTAGCTGTGTTAGATCTTCTCACTGGCTGACAAGACACAAGAATATTTCTTTAATGATAAGTAAGGAAGCTGAATTGGTAGCATTTACGTATGTAACCATTAAACTAAGATAAACTTTTTAATGAGGATACAGTGTTTATTACAAAACTTGAGAGCCCTAATCTGGAAAACATACTTTTACCATGTCCTTTGTAAATCATTTCAACCATTATAATTAAAATGTTCTAAAATTTAATCTAAATACCTGCTTTCAATTGTGAAACCTATGTTCACCCAATTTAATTAGCTGGAGAAATATGAACATTTAGTCCTCAGTTCTTACAGCTCAATCAACAGAAATTACAGGTTTGTGTTATCCTGTTGAACACCAAGTATCTCACGACACAACAGCACATTTATGAGTCCGGTGCATCCTTTCTGTCTCAGGAATCACACAGCCATTTGTTTCTTCTTCCTGCACCAATTGCGCACTCAGCCAAAATTCATATTAATTGGTCTTAAATAAGAAATTTGTGTCATACATAAGTTTGCTTATCCACTTTACGGTGGATACAGTTTATATTTCTTTCCATGGAGCAATGAAATACATAGAGTCATAGAATCATTAAGGTTGGAAAAGACCTCTGAGATCATTGAGCCCAACCGTTAACCTAACTGCCAGGTCCACCTCTAAACCATGTCCCTAAGCACCACATCTACACATTTTTTGAACACTTCCAGGGACTGTGATTGCACCACTTCCCTGGGCAGTCTGTTCCAATGCCTAACCACTCTCTCCATGAAGAAATTTTTCCTAATATCTAATCTAAATCTCCCCTGGCACATCTTGAGCCCATTTCCTCTCATCCTGTTGCTTGCTACCTGGGAGAAGAGACCAACCGCCACCTCGCTACAACCTCCTTTCAGGTAGTTGTAGAGAGCAATAAGGTCTCCCCTCAGCCTCCTCTTCTCCAGACTCAACAACCCCAGCTCCCTCAGCCGCTCCTCATAAGACTTGTGCTCCAGACCCTTCACCAGCTTCGTTGCCTTTCTTTGGACACGCTCCAGCACCTCGATGTCCTTCTTGGAGTGAGGGGCCCAAAACTGAACACAGTACTCGAGGTGCGGCCTCACCAATGCCGAGTACAGGGGCACTATCACCTCCCTGGTCCTGCTGGCCACACTATTCCTGATACAAGCCAGGATGCCATTGGCCCTTTTGGCCACCTGGGCACACTGCTGGCTCATGTGCAGCTGGCTGTCAACCAACGCCCCCAGGTCCTTTTCCACTGGGCAGCTCTCCAGCCGCTCTTCCCCAAGCCTGTACTGACCCTTCTTGTAGATGGCTGTCACATTTGCTAACTTTCAGTCAGCGGGGACCTCCCCAGTTGACCAGGACTGCTGGTAAATGATGGAAATGTGCCTTGAGCTTCTCATAAGAAATCTTTTGCATGTTCCAGTTTTTCACAACTTATTACTTCTGTCTTTTAGCAGGACCTTCCACTTTTTGATAGAAAAAGTTAATATTTTATATTGCATTTACCTATAAAGTAGCATATATATGATTTTTAAAAGCAATGATTGCATAAGGAGTCATCTGTCTCAGGAGAGGGTGATAGGGTCAGAGCAAGCTGGTTATTTGTGTTTCCATATTACATAAGGAACAAATGACCTTGGAAATAGTTAAACTTCTTGGGGAAGACCTGTGAAATGTAGAGATTTCTTACTCTGACTCTTTAGGCAATCCTAGAGCAATTGTAGTTTATACTGTTGCAGAGATGTAGCTGAAATAAACTCTGCAGCAGAAACGGAAGTACTGTTTTTTCTTCTCACCAAGTATTGTTCACAGAGCCTGCCAGCAGCAGAAGATGCTTTTCTATTAAGAGTAACTGAAACTAAATGACAGCTTAATTGTTCATTTAATGTTGCTATTAAACATGATAACCAAGCTGCCATAGCATTCATTTTTTCTCACCAAATTAGGTTCACAATTTTGCGAAGAGAAAACAGTAAAAGGTAAATATGTGGCTTAAGTTTTGTCTCAATTTGAAGGTTGAAGGTCTCAGTAAACACCTTTCAACTGACTCGAATGTGCATGAGATCAAGCCATACCTACTTATATTTGATTAGCATGAAGGAATTACCTTGCCCCACCAAAAACTGTATTAGACCCATCCAAAAATAATTCTGTGGATTTTTCATTACATATATATGAATTTTAAAAAATGATATTTCCATCCCTTTTTATTACTATATTAATTCATTTAGATTTAAAATAATAAAGAAGTCCTTTCAGAGGATCTAGATGATCTATTATAGCATTCATAATATAAAAATTCAGAAGCGCATTAAAGCAATAATTCCAAAAAGAATTCAACATGTATATTTCAACTCCCTTCTCTTTTACCTCTGAATGTCCTCTTGTCCTTCTTTCTCTGTACTCTCTGCTTCATGAGGCATTATCCTTTATCTAAGTATTTTCAGCCTTGCCAGCATCCAAATATAAAATTATTTTAAAGTGACCTTGATAATTTTATGCTGATGAAGCTCTTTTTGTTATAAACCATAAGATTTTTTTTTTCATTTTGGGAGGATGGAAGACAAGAAAAAGGAATCATATTTGTAGAATTTATTTTTTGTCCAACACCACCTGCTTTTAACTTTGGCTAAAGTAAAAGGGTGAAGAGAGTTTCCAAGTGAGAAACAAGTGGGATCTCAGAATACCCACACTTTCAAAATTGCTCCAGTTCTGTCACTTTGAAAGATGTTTTAAGACATGTTGAAAGGAAGCAAGCTAGTCAAAGAAGGAGCACTTTGACAAACAAGTAATTTTGTATTAGTTATTATGTAAGTATTCAGAACAGTAAGAAGAGCAGGTTAATGTGCCAAACAAAATCATTTAATACAGCAGTTAATGTAATATATATCCCTCCCTCTCTTTCATTCCCCTTTTTTAAAACAAGTAATTCCTTTGTGAAACAGAGGAAGAGAAGTAATTCCAAAATCCTGTTAAAAAAAAAAACAAACAAAACATAGAATAATATGTATTTTGTGCGCTTTAAATAGTAACATGATCTTGCAGACTGTACATTGTATGATCTTTTCATCCACTCATCCAGCAGTCATTTTGCATTTCATCTCTTCTGAGAAGGAGATAGGAAAATAGTTATCACTTTTTTTTGAGAAAAGCTAGAGAACCCTAGGTGAATTGCACATTTATACTATATGATTATCAATCCCATCATTTTCTGAAGATTGACTCTTCTGCAGCCCTCCTGTTCTTTTCTCATTCCAGAAATGCAGACACATTGTGTCATGATTACTATCATATTCAAAGTATTTCAGTAAATCTTATTATTATAGTCCTTGTCTCCAAATATCAGGAAATGGAAACCGAGGGTAAAAACAAGTATCATTCTCTACTACCAGTATTCAGAAACAAAACAAACAAGAGCTCCTTCAAACATATTTTATTTCTAACAACCACATTTAAAAAAAAAATAAACCCAATACCCTCTCTTCCTACAGATAATAGTTAGAGTTTCATCATAAAACATCTCTGTAAAAACTATTTAATTTTCCACTACAGGGAGGGAGGATTTGATCTCTTATTAAACATTTTATGGAAAAGTCTAAAAGTGCTTTCAATTATTTATCTGAATTGAAATCTAGGCCTTGGAAACTGCTGGCATTACACACACACACATAATATTATCAGCCCACTGAGTGCTATTAGGTCATAAAATGCTGCTGTAGCAACATCTCTGTTACAGCTGCTGGTGCTCATGCAACTTTTACTACAGTTATAAAGCCATTTATTACATTTTCTTTATGATGCTAATGCATTGCGGTCTGTTATTTTATTGTTCCCACTGTGATAAAGACTGAAATGTATGATATTGTGCAAAAAAATACAAACTTAATAACATACACTGCTGCATTAAAAATCTCTTAGATAAGCTTAGGAGGCTCATAAAAATATTAACAGGGGATACCAAAAGGGAAATATTTGGTGGGACATTTTCTTTCATTTATTTTATTGTTCCCCACAGAAAGTTTTTTAATTGTGCTTTGTCAAAATATACAAAGGATAATATGAATGTGACTTCTTTTCTTAATTATAATGTCATCATTGTGGAAGAATATAATTTGCAGTATGCTATGAGGAAAGATGACTAAATAATATCTAAATAATCATTGAAAAGGAGAAAAGTCATTAAAAATAATCTTTCCCTTATACCCAGAGGTACATAGCAGTAGATAATTACAATTTGTTCAAATTGTCTAAATTTACCTTTCCCTTTAACATAATTTTGTTTTAAGAAAATGCAGTTTCTTTTGAGGGACAATCAATTCACTTAATTAACTACTACCTGGTGCTAAGGCTCATTTAGAGACTCACCCACCAACAGTATTATAATTCAAATAAAAATTCATTACTGTTTAACTAAGGTGGAATCTCCAGGTTATGACTTGGATATTCTTCTGGATGTGGATTATGGCTAGTTTTCTCTTCAACAATAAGTGTGGAAGAGGAAGAATGACTTGAATATTTTGATAGTTATAAGACTGCATAAGAAAGACAATACCTTTTAAGAGGGCTCTGACAGTAAAGGTTCCTGTATTTATGAAGTCTAATTCCTTTTTCCTTAAAGCAACCACAGACGACACTGAAACAACACTGTTTCCCAGAAATAACACCATTTCTTCTTAAAGTATACATGTAAAAAAAAAAAAAAACAAAAGAAGATTGTGACATGGATTTTAAAATCTACCTTTCCGACGACTTTTCACAGAATATAAACATCTAAATAATATTTGTAGTTTTGAAATAAACATTATTCTTACAATGTTGGGGAAATAGGGTGGGCTTTTTTTTGTTGCATTTTCTCATCTGTTTATAAACTTTTTATTTTAAAATACTCTGTATCCAACGAGTACATTGGTACTACTTAGTATTTTCAGAAGCTGTGCAGGGCATTCCTCTGTCAAATATTTGCAGGAATTTACAAAGGAGACATCAGAAATTATCATACAGCTGATGGAGACAGTAAAGAGACTGAGCCATCTCATAACACTTTTTGAGAGAACAAACTCCTGAAAAGCACTGAGTCCCATCCCCACGGAGGTTCACCAGCTGGTGCCCTGGCTCCACCAGCTCAGCTCCACCAGGGCAAATAACAACTGCCTGACTTTTCCAGCTTCTCAGGATATTTTAGAAAATATCATGGTAGAACTGGCCAAAGACTGATGATTTAATTGTTGCAAAGGCTTTTGAAACTCAGTTTTTGTGGCCTCATAGAATAAAGTCCAAACTGTCAGGAAGGTCTATGTAATGCTGAAAAATACATTTGCTGAGTGAAAAATCTCACATTTTAAATATTGCAGCTCTCTCTCTTACTGCTGTTTACTGTCAGCCTGCCTTTCCCATTTTTCATTCCCCACTTCTCACATGTGAATGCTTTCTCTGACTGGCCCTATGTGACCAAAGAGCTCTGCATCTCAGAAATCTTCCCAGACTATTGCCACAATCAGCATGCTCAAAAAATCCTTTTGCTCTGAAAAAAAGACATTGGTCTGGGTCATTTTGAAGTAGGATAGAATGGGATCTAAGGCAATATTCCAACAAAACCTGCAATATGGAACAATGACTAAATCAAAATGTCTGAGTAACAGCTCCCCAGATCCCTTCAGAATAGAGACTGCACTATAAAAATACACTTATTGTATAAATAGGTACATTTTATTGGAAATATTTAAAGTATAAATTGAAACAATCTTAAGAAACTTAAAGAACAGAAGCTCTTCCTTACTACTCAGTCTTCTTTAGAGATTATAACTTATTCTGTAAAGTTATCTATGGGTTTCATTATGTTGCCAAGTTTGCCAAAGATCTTGCCATTAGCTAGGTCTCTAACCAGTCTTGAGTCTTAAATAAAAATATTTAGACTCTGCAATGAACTATACAAGGCACAAATAGAGATAAATTTTGAGCCCAGTTTTCACTTTCATTTAGAGTGGTAGCTTTGCTTCATGGAGAGCTGCAGGCTAGCTTCCTCCACAGTTGACAATACTCAGTCTTCTTGCATCTCTTCTGGTGTGACTGTAACACACAGGAGCTTTTATTTTTCGCCAAGAAAAAAAATCAAAGAACCACTCATCTAACAGCAGCACAGTGAAACGCAGATCATGCACCCAAAGTTTTCACAGGGCAGTGTAACATCAGAGCGCAGCTACTGGCTTAGACATGACTTTGGTGTCTGGCTCATCACAATGGGCTAAGATAACCCATGTTCTGAGCTGGAAGTGCCAATAAACTGGATTAATTTTATACCCCTAAAATTTTGCATATGACAGTGGAGTCCAGTTGTACTGCCTCAGCCCATGTGCAAACAAAAATGTTCTCAGACAAAAAGATTTTCATTAGTGTACATGTCTAGCTAAGAGCCCTTAGTGCTTCGTTAATTGGTTATTTATTCTCCTCACTCTGTTTGCTTAAATTGGACAGCAGCAGCCAAACAATAAAGGTTTTAAAATCCAGCCCTGAAAATATCTGGTTTTGCAACCCCGTTCTTGGCTGTGTCAGCAACACAGAAAAAGTAATGGCATTCCACATAGCTTGGGGATAAAAACCATACTTATTGACCAAGACACCCTTCTTTTCTTTCCATGAATATCTAGCTGAAAGTCATCTTTTTCAACAGATGCACCCAAAGATGCTCTACGTTGTTACAACTTCATTATTTTACAATTAATCCTATCATTAAAAGTGCCAGACGTAGGCTATGATGCCTCACACAATAAAATAAGGCAAGAGGAAAGCTTTTAGAACTTGTGAAAAAAATTAAGTGGTGGTGCAAAAGCAAACACATTAAAGATTAAATATTAATTGGTGTTGCTTAGAAGATGCACAACGTGAAATAAAGGGCTCTATAGCAGGAAATCTGGTACACACATTTCAAATTATTATTTTTTAAGAAAAATTTTAATAACAATTACAATTAATAACGTAGCTCTGTGATTATAACTGTACTCTTAGCTCTTAAAGTCAGAGATATTTAGTTCTTTGTGGTTACTACATTCCTTAGAATAATGCAATTTATGATCCACTATCAGACTCTGTTTTTAGGTTAACGGTAGAACAAAGCTGCCAAGGGATCTTGGTCCTAGAAGCAAGACTCCTGCACACCTAAGACATCATTCTCAACATAGTGAAGTAGAATAAAATAAAAATGGCAAGGTAAATCATAAAGATGTTGCTTTGAATATGTAGCCTGGCAGGTTTTATCATGCTACTGAAGTGGGACTAGCTCATCATCAAGTAACTATAGAAACATTAAAAGACTGTGTGTTGCTGCTGGCAACATTACTAAAGCAATATTTTGCAAATGCAGGTCATTCTTGGGAACCAAAACAATAAGAGGAAAGAGCAAAAGAAATGATCACAATCTGATAAAGAAAATATTTCTATGCTAAGCAAAATAGCAGAAGGACATTTTCTGTGTTGTGAAGTACTTAGGCTGTTAAACTGTTAATATATTACCTGAAAGGATGACTGCGAAAAAGAAATAAATTAGCAAGACTCAGCCTAGGCTGTAGTTCTGACTATAAAGAAGTATGAGAGAATGTTGTGGGAAATAAATAAATCAGTCCTCAAAAAAACATCAGTGGGAAGATCCAGTGGCTGAAATGAAAGATAGAGGATAAAAGAGAAAATGACAGGTCAGTAATAATATATCTGAAAAAGAAAAAAATTGAAACTTCTTACTGTAATATCGCAGAAGCTGAGTAGAGCTGAAGCTATTAAGATGATCAGCAAAACTAAAGACAGAGAATCAGCAATATTTGGAAGTGATCTTTGTATACTTTTCCACTCATTTGATAAAGAAGACTGAGAATATGGCAACTAATTTTTTTTTAAAGTACTAAAGTAAAAGTAGAGCTGCTACAGTGTTTCAGAAAGTGAACAGGTAAGAAGGAATGCTCATTAGAACGAACACAGGAAAGGACACAAGGTAAGCTAAAAGCTTAAAACCCAGAAATTATCTGTGTATGATCTGAAAGAACTTTCTGAGACTCATCAGTGAGTTTTTTGAATATAATAGTGTTTATTCAGTACTAGAAATTATCAGAAAAATGGTTAAGCGTTGTCAGAGAGTGGGAAATGGTGAAGAATTATTTTGTAGCAACAAAGATACATTGAAGAAAGTGAAAAACCTTTCACGTATGTTGGTTGGATTATATGAAGCTATATATTAGTGTGTCATGAGTGAATTTTAAGAGTGCCTGACATGATGAAGATTTATGGAATGTTTGTGGTATTTATATGTAATAGCTAAGATATACCTTTGCTTTGAGTATAATGGCTAAATGCCAGATAAAGGAAGATAAAAGCATAGAATTTCACAAGCTGATTCCTTGTCATTCTGGTTCTTTCTTGCCTCTCCTTTTCAGGTATATACAGTTTTGAGGCATTCAAAGGAAAGCTACCTAATGACTGTTAATGGGAAACATATCACACTTTTCGTGTAGACAGCCAGAAATTATGACGCCACTATGAAATTTATATTAATTCAATGGCCAAATTTTTATCCATTTTTGAAAGAGAAAGGAGTAACTTTCAGGTTGAACCATGAACATATCCTATGATACTCAAAGGAACTGTACCAATGTTACAGCAGTAGAAGCACAAAAAAGAGTAATAGAACATCGATTTGGGAACTGAAAGCTTTTAAGAGTTCTTCAGAAGCAAAAGGTTCGTAATGAGGGAGGTAGAGACTCCAGAAAGAATGCTTTAGGAGTTATAGAATCTGTTGAAAGCAAAGTTGAACTAGCAAAATACATTTCAGTCAATCAATGTATGTCTGAACCCAGGTTCCCACTATCCCATCCAATTCTGGTATTTACATTAAGATATACAGACAGAAGGAACTGGTGTCATATAAAGAACTGGCCTGATAACTATCAAGGGTACTGTGGAACAGAAGTATGTAATTGTAGAAAAGTATATGAGATAGAAGATCTTGGATCTGGTTCCAAAACTAAATGAGGAATATAGTCCTACTGAGAACAAGTCATTAGACAGATAGCAAGAAGATATACATGGACATAAATCGATGGAAAAAGAACTACATGGGGTTTTGGAAAAAATCACGAAGAGATTGTGGCTAATTATAAGTGGGCTGTCAAAGGAGGACTGAGAAGAGAAACTGAAAGTTTTATGGCTGTGCAGAAAAAGGATATTCTGCCAGAATGTGTTATAACAAAGATAGATGTTAGCAAAAGTTGTCAGTCCAGAGTGCAGGATATGTGGCCGAGCCCCAGGGACAATTAGTCTTATTGTAATTGGATTTACTGAATTGGCCGGAAGTGAATATAAATTAGTACATGTCAAAACCAGCTATAGCATGTCCTGGTTCCTCTGTAAGAAGCGTAGAGTATAAGAGAACCCAGACAAAACTGTAATGAATGATAATGTAAAAATACTGGAGGATCTTTCAGATGTCATTGTCACTGAAAAACACACTAAAATGCACTGTCTCAGGCACTTGATGAGAATGTAGAAAACGTCGTCGGAAATACAAGAAAAGATTGACACTATGTCTAGTTTAGCTGGACCTAGAGAGCTTCTGGAGAGTTGAAAGTTAACCAAAGTCCAGTTATTTTTAATGCATTGAGAGCTAATTAAGTAATATTACAAGATGACAGAATGAATTTGCACTGAGTTCTTCAGGAAGCAAAATCAATGGACATCAAGAAAATACTGAAAAAAATTATAACTCTCTCAGGCCACAACAGACATGTAGTTGATGTTAGGACCACAATAAGCAATGTATTCTCTTTCCCGAAACCCCCCCATTTACACAGAAATCCTAGTTTGGGAACAACCTTAAAAGGATAAACATAGTTTTCCTAGAAAGTTTTAACTGATATTGACCAGGGGGCTGTTCTGTCATGGGAGAGGGATCAGTGTCTATTGACTCCACTGGCTGTAGCTGGAATGAAGTCAAAGTAATAGTTCTTATTAGAAAATTATTATTATCTTATTATTATTATTATCTTATTTTAATTATTATTATCTTATTTTTAATTTGAACAACACTTGATGTCCTCTTTTCCACTGGCACTTTACTGATTTTTCATGTACAATGTACAAAAGATCTGTCCCAGTTTTCATATAGAAAAATCTTAACTGTTGCACTTTGCTTAGGATAAGATAAAATATCTTTTTTATAAACTGGTGTCTAACATCTGACCGCCACTTTTTGTCATGTCTGGAAACTACCAAACAATACTTCATACCCTGCAGATCCTAAACAACTTCATTATTATTTCCATCTGACAGAGGTTTCTGTTAGCTGCCTGCCACACACTTCCTAATTCCTGGTCTTGCTGCTGGAAGCTACCGCCTTTTGTGGTTGCTAAAGGTAAACAGAAGCAGGTATTAGGAGAGTTTTTCCATTTGTCAGATTACTTGGGAGATAAACCCAACTTCGTTTTAATATATATGTGTCCTATAGAAGAAGTGGGAACAAACCCCAGAATTTTCGCTGTGGATGTGATACTATCTAAGACCATATGATATACTTCATATTGGTTAAATTATATATATTTTTAGGAGGACTATATAAGTTTCGAAATTTTAGCAGTAAGTAACATGGAGAAGTGAAAATATGTTCCCACATTAAAAAAAAAAAAAAAATTAAATCAGCTATAATCTTTAGAGAATAGTACGCAAAACTATCACCCTGGATTTTACAAAACCCCAGAATTTAACAGAATCCGCCGCATAACGCAGCTACTGACAAAGAAACATGCTACACAACCTAAACTCTCATTTTATTAAAATAAAAGTCATCTAATCCAAGAACTGGGACTTTCAGAAACACTCTAACAGCGAGATTCACAAGCGGGTTCCTATGACCCTCAACACAGAGAAGCTGGAGAGACAAACAGATGCCTAAATCCAATCGGACAGAAACGCCCAGAACAATCCTAAGCCTGAGTTGTCAAAGACGATTGCAACAATCCTAACAAATGAAGATTTCTTGCCCAACCTAAGCATTCTTGCATTTTTGCAAAAAAGCTAAGAAATCCTCCCATGTCTTTTAGAGCATCTGATCATTGAGAGAGTCAGGACCCAGTCTCTTCTTTTCCCTTCCAAAGGCTTGATTTTCCCTAAGCACATCATCCCACAGTAGCTGAGGTACAGTCCTGTGGAGTCTTTTTTGTTGAAGCTGTTCCTGTTTGTGTATGGTACTCACTGGAGAAAGGACTTGAATTTAGGATAACCAGTTCAATACCTTGACTAACAACTAATTAGTTTGCATTGCAGCATTAGCTCATTTCTCTAGCTAATGAATTGTAATAGTTTTTCAAAGCCCACCAAAAACTGATGCGCTTTATACAATATAGAGTAACATCAATAAAAACGTTGAAAGAGCGCTGTATGACAGGATACCCATTTGTCTATTTCTAGGGTGTTCTTGAAGGTGGCATGCTGAAGCTGAAGCCTTTGCTTCAAAGCAGGGGTTTGAGTCTGACTCTCCTGTGGTCCAGACAAGTCATCTAATTGTGGCCTTTGGAGAGCAGCTTATTTGTCCTCACCCAGTTCTTCCTTTTCCCTTCCAGCATTTTCCAGCTCTTTTTCTGTTTCTTAGTCATTGCCTCCTAAGGCATGAAATCACAAGTACACGCACAGTACACTCTGATCACACCTCCTGGCTCATGCAGTCCAAGATAGATAAAATAAGAAAATGCCTTATTTTTACATCCCTCACAGACTAAGGATACAGCAAAAGCCAGGTAATTAAAGATTAAGGCAGATCTGTACATGTCCTGGCAGAAAATTCAGTGTTGAGGGACTTCAGGCATCACAAAGGAAATGCAGCAGCTGAAAGGAGATTTTTTGAATGCCAGTGATGCTTAATTTGGACTTAGTAGCCTAATTGCCACTTTAAGAATCTAAGTCTCTGTAGTGAACCTTCCCCAAATATCATGTTGTTCACAATAAAATCAACAGCTCTGTTGTAAGTCCCATTTTACTCTTATAGGACTATCTTAAATGCTCTAATATATGGGGCTTTAATGGGTTTTCCTGCTGGTCTAACAAGTTGGAGCTGGTATCACAGCAGTAATATTTCGGTATAGCAGATACCACAGTTGGCTCCATTGGCTTTTCCTAACACCTGATCTCTCATCTACCAGCCTTTAACAACATTATGGTTTATGCTATTATTATCACATGTTGTGTATCATATTCAGCAGTGAGCTTATTATTTAATCAGGAAGTCAGCACTTTTCTAAACACTAGTGGTACAATTTATTTCTCATGCAAAATCTTCAACTTGTAACTATACCTGTGCCATACAGAAGAGCAGTGCTCACAAATTGAGATGAGGAGAGACGGGAGGAAGCTATGTGTTGTTAACAATACTCTACACACTTAATACACAACTGCATACTTAAAAAAAAAAAAAAAAAGAGCATTTTCAGTTTCCTGCACAGAAGAGCATCGCCAAGGCTTAAATCCCTTATACGAAACTAATTTCAGAAGCAGATGGTTGTATACAACTTTGATGGCCCTTCAGTTTCTTTATTGGAAATAAAATACTTGCTAGGTTTGGTAAAACAAAAGTAGAGCACAGCTGTCTTATGTGTGTATATTTTTACTAAGCACACATAATCAGTCTATAAATGATGCGACACAGTTAAAATAAAAAAAATATTTACACTGTGTTTGTCATTCAAACTCATTACTGAACATATGCACCCAAATGAGTAGGCACCAGGTACCTGTCCTCTAGGGGCAATTCATCAAAGGAAAATAAAAGTAAACTACAGTATACTTCTTTCTAATAAGAGGAGCAATCCTTCTGACATATAAAGAAGCCTAAAGCATGGTGGTATAATCAAAATTATAATTAACTGTCATAAGCCTCGAGCAAATGTAAAGCACTATCTGTTTTATGAAACTTTGATCAGACTGTGATTAAATTATTTTTAGAGATATGCAGTATGTGTCAGATCTCAATTATCCAGAGCTATCTTACCTGCAGGGAACTCTGCTTGTTCATTTCATACAACACTTTTTGTATGGAGTGGCTCTATAAAGACCATTTTTGGTAGGTTTCTTTTACAGAGATTCATTTTTCCTAAGCGGCAAGTGGTCTGATGATCTCATCTTATCTTGTTTACTGTTTCTGGACATATATGAAAGACAAAACCACTATAACAAATGCTGTCTACTGATTTTCTGAATTGAGAGAGATAAAAGCACCTTTCTGAGAGGAAAACAAATGAGTTTTCAACCTGCAAGTCCTGATTGCCTGCCCCATCCTTATTACTGAAAGCAGTGAGCAACAGCTGTCTCTCACATGCATAGAAGGACTGAAAAGGAAGCTGTGGGGCAGAAAGACCAAAAGCTACCAAGTTACTAGCTAATATCCACCTTGCACAATGATGTAACGCTGACCTGTTACCATCTCTGTCATCACTGTTTAGACCTGGAACAGTCAAAGTGTACAGAATGAACAAAGTCTTCACACACCGCCTCAGACTCATTCCACCACCTCCCTCCTTCTTCATCACTCGATGTTTTCCAGGGCCATACAGCCACCTTTCTGACAGCAGAATGCAGCAATAACTTCCCTCAGCCTCCTTTCCCTGCTTCTGGTATGTGAGCATGGTAGCTTTACTCTAGGGCTCCATGCAAATTTGTGAGATTTTGTTAAGCTAAAATTACTTCGAATGAAAAAAATAGAAGGTTAACTCATAGAAGTTGCAGAGGACCTTGTTGTATTACCAAGGCTCATCCTGGGACTTATATTTGTTTTCATTTCATATTTTTATTTTTTTTAAAGTTAAAATATTAATTTTGATGAAAATATCATTAACTTTTTAGCTTTAAAAAGTATCATTTTTTTCAAGTATGAATTATGAATGGTCCAAACAATGTCAACTCAGAAGTTAGGCTTGTGCAGAACAGATGTACAGAAAAGACTGCTATTCCTATAACCTCCCACCTAGCAGAAAAGAAAGTCTGCTACTTCAGATGAAGAGTATTTATTACATAACCCTCTACCACAGATAAATATTTCTGCCTTGTTCTACCTGGTAATCAGTTTGTAGTGAGGAAAAAAGTAATAAGAGAGATGATCTTTACTCCTGGGGAGAAGCAGAGTCTGAGAGTTTCTGAGGGAAGATAACATCATATATGAGACCTTATTGTGTAGTAGTCACAGTACATCAAAGTGAATTACATATCAACCTATCCCAAAAGGAGAACTGACCCGTCCTCTTTGAAAAAAAATCCTGTTGCCTCTTCAGATACACTAAACATTTAGATTTTGAAAGACAGCTCACAAGGGGAAGCCCACCTGCTGGGGTGCCCACAATTTTTAGATGCTTTGTTGTATTCACAGCACAAAAGCAAATTTTCCTGTTTTGCTCAAAAACTACTTCTCCAGGTCTTTTAGCTTCTAAAGTGAAGTTTACTTTATCTTTTCAACATATGACAGACACTTTTTTACATGTTTTAGTTTTTACACGGTTAGTTTTTCTATCAGTTCCACTGCTATATGCCATTCTAAATACAAGAAATAGCTGCTGAGGAAAAAAAAAAAAAAAACGATAAAGAGCATTTGCTACCATCTGTACTACCTTCCTGTTTCTCTTGCATCTTACCCAAACCCCAGCTCTCTGTCTACTTATTTTTCCTGGAGGATTCTCTGCACCTAAACTTGTTGGCATTTAAGGGTTTAGTTGATTTAATTTTACTGCCATAGCTCTGCCACTAAAACTGTCCTCCTACTGATATAGTTATATTTGCAAAGAAGTGCTTTTGCTGGTATCTCTTATTTCAATGAGCAATATATGCTAAAGTGTCAAGAGCTGGTATATCTACAACTCTGCTAGGGCTTTGTTGGCCTGACTGCATCATAAAGTAGCTGGGAAATAACCAAAGTAGCTGAGGTAGCAAAAACTACTAGGGCAGACCCAATATGTCTTCTTTTCTCTTCATCTGGTTATTGGTAACTATTCCTAATCTCCTTCTCCATTGTCTTTTCTGGGTTTTCATCTTTTATGAGCAGGTGCATCCATAGCCAGCTGAGAAAACAACATAGGAGAATTCGTTGCTCATTTTTCATAACGTCAGTGAAGTTTTCCACACTTCCAATACTATTTATTTTTGGGGAGGCTGGAGACTGCAAGACTGGATTCATGTGGGAAAAGGAGAAAGGACAGCTGAGCAGCCTCACAAAGCCATCCACAGCATGAGGCCAGGGATGTTGCCAGTATCAAATGTGGTTATTAAGCAGATGCCAGAAGCCAGAGCCTACCCACATCATTCCTCACTTAGCTGTGCACCCAGCCTTTGATAATTTTCTTTCTGTTCTTATTGGCTTATCAACAGTAGGTCTTAGAAGTTTTGATGCCACATTTCCTCTCAAAGGCAGTTTCTTTGCTTTCAAAGTACAGGAATCATTAATTAAGCATAGTGCCCTCTTAGAGACCTTTGTCATTAATTATGAATGTGAACAGTCAAATATTCTATCCTCATAATAATGCCAAGATTAGATTAATATCAACTCTGAACTCTAGGATGCCCTCCAAAGTTCAGAAACAAAAGAGCAAGTAAGAAATAAGAAGTTTTAATAAAAAGGAGGATCCTCTCTGTGAGTTGGCCTAAGGTGGACAATGACAGGATT
This sequence comes from Platalea leucorodia, assembly GCF_965183815.1. Taxonomy (NCBI): domain Eukaryota; kingdom Metazoa; phylum Chordata; class Aves; order Pelecaniformes; family Threskiornithidae; genus Platalea; species Platalea leucorodia. The sequence continues at coordinate 47,681,889 of NC_138828.1, read as the reverse complement.
GTCACAGCTGCATCTGCCCCAAAATTTGCTCTCGCACCAAGTGAGCTGCACTAGTTCATATGGGAGGAGCACTGAGCCAAAGCTCTGCCTCTCATCTTCCTCTTTCCAGCCATTGCCCACCTAAATGCAAGCATACCATCTGAATAGTTATTAATATAGGATGACAATATTCATTAAATGAATATCTATTTTGTGACTTCCTGGCTTTATTTTTTCTCCCTGGGTTTTCTCTTGTCTACAGACAAAGGATCTGGTCACAGGTCTACAGAACTACACCCAAGAATATGTAACGTTGTTCTTTTAATATATTGTAAAATGTGGCTTATCCATATCGATAGACTTTCTCTGGAAAACTCTGGACTTGGATGAAAAATTAAGCAGTTTTCCAAAATTATTTACAGGTACAATAAATTAATACTGAGAATTACAGAAACAGATAATTTGTTCTTAATAGTAGGCTCTATCTTGGTCTGGTAGGCCTCACTGTCCTGTCTTGGCCTTACGATCTGCACCAGGTCTGCACTGATAGAGAAGGAGAGACAGCAAAATGGAAAGGGAGAGAGAAAATCCCAGTGCACACTTGATATGCTAACTCTGATCTTCATAACATTGGCTACATTAATGGCACTAGATGAGCAGTCCTATTAGCTTCAGTTAGAAAGCCTAAAATGGTGATTTTCAGGGTCAACTGACTCACCTTGGACATATTAATAAACTATTTTAATAAATATGAATTATGTATATAACTACCAGATAAAATATATATTAAGATGCTACATGCAATAACCTTATCTCAGCTTTATAGTGACATCAGGTAATAACCATATGGTTATGAAAAATACATTTTAAAGTTTGAAACCCCAGATTAGACTTAGCTGGATTTTAATGGCATATTTTTTTATTATATAGATAAATTTTCTCTCACTGGGTATCACTGCTGGACAAAATTAAGACTGTGTGGTGGCTTTAATCTCACACTTCTGATCTTAAAATGATTAGAATTCTTGTAAGGGTAAATTAACTTTAATTTGGAAGCCTTGAATCCTTACTATGGAAGTAATTGCAAAATTCCTGTAAAGTTTTATGTCTTTAAATTATTGATACATATCCTGCCTTAGCACTCTTTTTTCCTTCCCTAAGGAATTAAAAAGAAATTGAGAATGAATGCTAGTATAGGCTATCCCTAGCTAAGTTAAAATGCAAATTATTAAAAATAAGTATTTTTTATTATTATTACTGTTTATTTTCAGGACAGATTCACAGGTGCAACTGGCCAGTGGAAAGCAAGCAGGTTGCTCTGATGCATGAGCTGGGTTGCCTAACCAGAGAGAAGCAAAGTCAACCTGATCCTTAGCTTGCTAGGCTCTGTTTCCCCATTTAAAGCTGAAAGCACAAACGGCCCAAGCCCTGGGCTTGCTGAGCTTCCTTTCCACATCCCCTACCGCACTGCCTTAATCGTTGAGTGATGCAGGACAGCGGAGCCATGAGGAGCCAGTGTGGAGGAAATGTTAATCTACCCCAGGGAACACCTCACCTATGGGGCCAGTCGGCTTTCTACAAGGCAGTCAAGTGATTGTTCGCCTTACTTCTGCTGTCATGATATCCCTGTTCAACAATTTGCTGAGCTGTTGTTCAGAATATCTGTTGCCTGTACAATTACCGCAAACACAATAATAATTAAGAAGCTAATTTGATTACCATGTAGGCAGAATTTAGATGAGATTTCAACCCATTTTAACTCTATAGATACATAGAAAGATTCTCTGTTGCTTTGCTATTATCCATAGTGACAAAGAAAGGATGGACACAGATGCTAAATTTCCTAAAGGACACAGTGTGTAATTAACATAAGTTAATTAATGACTTCAGCTCTTTGCCCGAAGAATAAACGTTGTAATTTTCTGAAGAATATGTAGGATTGCTCAAAGAAAGCAAAGATGTTCAATACCTGATTTAAATGCAAAATCGAACTCCTTAACTCAGGAGTCACGACAAAGCTCTCCATAATAGCAAGGAAGAAATTAAATTGATATATCAGTAGTTAGCATACTGCCATGTAGAAATAAATCACTGTTTATACTATACTGCACTTTACAGTATTAGAAGAGTTGAGAGGAATTTGATTAATGGAATAAGGCAGCAGGCACATGGGTTGTGGCATTGGTGGAGCATGTCTCAGAATTTTTGCTCCATATCTGTGATTTTTCATAAACAGTGTTTGATGGTTCTTGATTGGTATAAAAGGTTTACAAAATGTCCCAGTCCCGCTCAACCATTGCTAAGTCAACCTTGTCTTACTTTCTGCAAGATTCTGACACCAAATAATTTGGTGATTATTCTTGTGATCACACTAAGTAGTGTCATCATTATCACCAGAGCATATAGTACACGTAGTGAAACTTAAGGCACAAACAAAAAGGCAAAACTATGTTTGTGGATGAAAGGCGAGAGAAACAGTGTCACCCTGTTTCTGTACAAAAGACAGACATAGTGCAGCAACAAAGAAAAAATGCATGCCATTCCATTGGTATCAAGCTTTTATAATGGTTACAAAAACATCTAGATTGAAATCAAATCTGACACAAACTTGAATCCAAATTCCAGACAAAGAGCAGTCTGCATTATAAGAGCACACAGAAATCTCAACCAAGGACAGCAGTTCAGTTCCCCAAAGAACTTAGAGCTGAGAGCTATAAGACTTACCAAGGAGAAGCGGAAGACAGGGAACTGAGGTGCAGAGTGATGGAGTGAGTTGGTCACATTCACATGGAAAAATCCTGCCAAATGCATCACTGAACAGAGATCTACAACATTTTGTCCCAAATATCAACAGTCCTGTCTTTTACTATTCATTTTCTCTTCTGATAGAATGGTTTTAAAGACCAAAGAGAGAGGACAAAACCACTTTTCCGAAGTCTCTGTAAACCCCAGCTCAGTTGCTAGTCTAGTTCCCATAATTTAGTTGACCATCTTTCTGCATTAGAAACATTTTGCAATCTTCTTGCACCTTTCCAGACTGGTCCTGACTCATAATCAATTTGTAGATATTTGTAAATAATTACTAAGACATACTTAGTAAAATTATAGACTAGAAATACTGTATTTATGCATGTCTCTAACAAAACAGATTCAAGATTGGTATGTTGCAAAAGTCAAGAATCATTTGAAATTGTAATTAGTCCAGGCTGAGAGCTCCAAATTCCAGAATTGTTCTTGTGAAATTTATGGCACCCAATGAATCAATACTTTCTCAATATTATCATAATACCATTTATGACTAAGTTCCCAAAATATGACTCTTCTGCCTGTGTTTACTGTAGTAATGATATAGAATACCTTCAGAAGAAGCACTCAACATCTTTATAAAAGAATTACCAAGGTTTGGGTGGTTGGAACTGATAAGAGAGCAACAGATTTGAGTTCCATTCATAGGATATTTCAACACAGCTTGTACTCCAGAGATAGCTGGTACCAGAACTGAGCTATCCTTTCGAAGTAGAGCATAAATCTAAGCATAAACATTCTCTAAATTCCATAAGTATTTATTATACATACTTTACTTAAAAGTAATAAGGTTATAAACTCTTTTAACAGTTGTAGCTTGTGATTTCATATAAGTATTTATGCACAACATCATGTGAACTGTGAATATTATAAGCACTTTTAAAGACATTAATGTGAAACATTCTAATAATGCATGTATTTATACACATCATATTGAACGGCTAGCGTAGTATGCAGTTTTGAAAATTGTTTTCTACAGTGTCTTTTGCAATAGTAGACATATTACTCTTCTTCCCTTCCTTAAATTTCATTAAAGACTGCTTTGCAATAGTTCCTAATTGAATAATTGGCAGGTCTTTAATTTCCTGTGTTTAATTCTTCAAGAGAAAGCATTAAAATGAATAGATTTTATGCAGTGTATGATGTTGTTAGGTTTAGCTGATTTGTTTCTTCCTCAAAATGTAGCATCAAGTTTATAGGCCTACCAAAAATTCACAACTATGTCAACAGCCAAAGTTGTGTCTCCCCTTGCATTTTGAGATTCCATTCTTACAGATTCCTACCACTTAGCTTAAGTTATTCATGAGGAGTTTGTGACTTTATGTGTAAGTTATGAGTTCTCATTATGAATGCATCAGCTGATGCAGCTAAAATGGTTTGGTGGGTATGTAAGAAAAGACCAAAAATATCAGAGATTAGCCAGCTTGAGAATATAACACTCACCCTATATAATGGAGTGTCTTATTACTTATTACTTATTACTCTTTTTATCCCAGTTATACTTTTGAGTATTTCTTCACTGCGTAATTATGTTCCACACATTTTGCTGGGCTTTCTTCCAGAACACACACAAGAGGCTACATCATTTGAGGATTTGACTTCACTCCATAATGTTGTCCTAATGCTGCCTTTTTGCATACTTATCAGCTCCTTTTCTTATTTTTTGGTCAGGAATTTTATTGTGCGTTATTTTGTCTGCTCATGGTATTTTGCAACTGAACTAATTATGATTTGTTTATAGCCAATACAATAATAAAGAGCAAGCAGGATTTTTCCTTAGTGGTGAAAATCGGGGTCTCAGCACTAAGATGATGAGCAAGTCTATCTGTTATTGGTCTCAAAGGAAATCTATCTGCAGCTTAAGGGTTGAAAGTTGAAACCCTCATATATATATTTCAAGCCCACTAGCTGACAATATCTTGGTACAGAGTACGCAAACATTTGTCTTGAGGATCCAGACAGCCAGGAATTAGTCACCCAATTCATTCAGTTATTATTATTACTTATTTTTTATGAGCTAATAAGGTTAAAAGAAAAAAAAAAAGAGAGGAGAGAGAAATTACTAATTAAGCTGCACAAAGAACATAACCGAAGGAGAGATGGTGAAGACTTCTTAAAATCTGGTGCAAATATCCAGGGACTTTACACCCAAAAGTGCAAAGAATCAGTTTTTGTGATTGCTTAAATAAAGTAACTTATAACCAGACTAGTGTCGCCAGGCATCCCATCCAAGTTTTTACTTCAGATTCTGAGAATAGTCCATCAACAGCTCCCCTTTTCCATGACACTCCTTCTGGCTTCCTCCAGTATATTGCAAGTGTCCTTTTCTTCAGCAGTCCTGGTCAAACTTCCAGAAATATGGAAATCTCATAATGACTGCCATTGCACATTCAAATTTCTCCTCTATATCCTACATGTGGTGAGTCCTCAAGATACTGTATGTAAGGGTAGCAAGATAAATTTCAAGTGCCCAGTTGATCCAACATATCTCACTCCAGACTCACTGTCTTCAAATCTGCCAATGCTGGTAGATGTACATACTTTTAGGAAGAAGAAGAAATGTGGACCTGCTCTCTCTCACTTCTGACTTAATGCTGAAGTTGTATACGAGAAGGTAATCACCTCTATTTTAAAAGAAAGCATTGGCACTACTGAATTTTGTAGAGACCATAAATCTAAATCAAACATGCTTTCAGAAAACCTGCTAGCATTTCAGATCAAAGGGATGAACATATTCAGCTCTTTTCTACTACAACACACTTTTACATCTTCTGAGAAGTAGTGCAGGGAACTTATTACCAAAAATTAAGGTAGCTAATGAGTTCAGTTCACAACATAAGAAAACAAGAATGGCTGAACTGATTTTGACCAAGGGGCTGGTTAGTATCCTGGTCTGCTTCTGCGGCCTTCAGCTCTTGCTAAGGGAAGAGTAAAAAAGGCACGCATACATGAGTTTTCCATCCAACACCACTTCCTAGAGTTCAAATACGTTGAGCTTGAATGATTTTCTGAGCTTGTTGTGCTTTGCCTGCTCAGCAACCCTCAATGTACTTCTCTTCAAAGTCCTTTTTCACTCTTCCTTTGAAACTGCCTGCATGCACAATATCTTGCAGCAAGAAGTTCTACAGGTCTCCTGCCCACTGAGTAGAAATACCTACTTTTGTGTATATTTAAGCTGGCTTTCAGAGGCCCCTTATTCTCATGTTGGGAGGGAGAATGAATAAACCACCCATGTTCACCTTCTCCTTGTCACTCAAAATTTGATATATTTCTAACATGTACCCTCTAAATAACCTTTTTTTTTTTTTCTAAAAGAAGAGTCCTAGCCTACTTAGTTGTTCTTCAAAGGGAAGATATTCTATATTTTTTGTCACTCCTCTCCTGACTTTCAAATTACAAAATAATCTATCTGAGGGGGCCAATATGAACTGCAATATTCATGGTGTGGTCAGCAGGATACTAAGGTTCTTTGATTTTCTATTTCTTTTTCAGTAATTAATAGTATTTGGTATGCTTTTTTGACTGTTATTGAGCATAGAGCTGATATTGTCATGAGACAACCTAGTATTGCCACAAGATCTCAGTCTTGAATGGTAGTAGTCACCTCAGAGTTCATTATTTTGTATGTGAAATGAAGATTTTTTTTCCCATGTGCATCACTTGATATTTACCTGCAATGAATTTTATATGCCATTTTGTTAGCCAGTCACTCAGCTTCATAATATTCTGTAATTATTCAGCGTTCTCTCACCATCACCACTGTAAATAACTTTGTATCATCAGCAAATATTCCCATCTCACTGCTCATCTTCTTTTCCTAGGTCATTATGGCTGTTATGAAGCTCCAGTATAGATCCTTTGCAAAACTGCACTGTGATCTCCCTCCTTGCAAGAAAGGTGTATTCTTGTCATTTAGTCTTTTTTTTTTTTTTTTTTTTAAATGGACTAGTCAATTTAAATAATTATTAACCTATAGGAGGAATCTTCTGAAATGACTGCCTAGGCTCCTTAAAAGTCTTTGGTGAGGGATGTTTCTAGAAGCATAGAAGAAATCCAGTACGCTTTCTCAACGAGAGCACTTTTACACACATTTGTTGACACCTTCAAAATCTGCAAGAACTAAATTTTCCCTTTACAGAAGCCACATTGACTCCCTTCAAATAGGTTATATTTATTTATATGCTTGTTATATATACATGTCCACTAAATTTGTTCTTTTTTTATTGATTCTACTAATTTTCTTGGAGTTATTCAGGGACCTTTCAGTGTTGAGTATAATGTGTGCATGTCAACATTTTAGACATCAGAGACATTTTGTTCACCTGTATCTCTGACTGCAGTTGATTGAACCTAAAATTTGTGGATCAGTCTAATTTGATGTGTTTCATTTTATATATCCTTCATTTTATATACCTTTCATTTTATATACTTAAAATCCTCTTTTGAAAACTACTCACTAAAGTAGCATTAAGTAATTTACATTGTATTTATCTAACCATAATTATCAGTATTAGTCACATAACCATAACAGTGTCAATTTTGCAAAATTGTTAAAAACATGCAGTTATTACTGAGCAGTTTTGGTCCATAAGATAGAAGTGCTTTGAAACACAAGCACAGAAAGCTTATCAGCATGCTCAATTCAAAAAAACCCACCTCTGAAATAGAAGAATAGCAGTATTTTGTACTGACTCATTGCTCATCTCTAATCCACATCTAGCTCATACATATTCTGGCCAGCAACAACATATGCAGTCTATCCCTTTATCCTGGCAGACATCAAACACAGCATTTAAAGTAAGCATTTAGACTACAAGCAATTATTTTTAGTCAGCTCCTTAAAAGCTCCTAAATTTCACAGAACGCCATTGATAAGCTTCCCATATGTTTAGTTATGTTGTTGCCATGGCTTCTGACATGATTGCATAGGGATATTAAGACATCCAGAAATAACAGTTTGGGGAGTGATTTTCTGATAGGATATCTAATTAATTAATATTCCTGTTCATGAGAGGAAATTACTTATACTGCAGGGACATGCTGAGTGGGATTCCACACAGGCTTGCCAATTCACCTGGCTCATGACCCATGTCTGTTCTGGTCTTGGGGTCAAAGACTGGCATTTGTGACAAACTGTGCACTGATCTGTGCTGCAAATATCCCTGATAGCTGAAATTAAGCTACAGCTACAATGCTCATTTTACATCATTGTGACCAAAAATAGACTAAGGATAAGAGCAGAGTGCACTCACTGACTGCACTGTTTATAACAAGGACAAGCGATCTCAGACAACTCTGACCTTATACCCCTGTGGTAATGTTAATAATGGACAACGTGTATGATTTAAATAAATCATGTACATATAAAAAGTAATAACTGCTCAAGCTCTGGTTATTAAAGCTAGGATAAAAGAAAATACTAAAAATAAAGATTCCAGTTTGGGTATTTTATGCAGGTAAGGTGCTAGTCAAGGGTGTGCAAATTCATAAAATATCCTCATCGTAAAGGAATCAAGTTATATTGTAAGCCTAAGTAAGCCTAAGTCTTGTGAGAATTCTAATCATGATTTATGGATGAAATTGGCCTGGATGCATTAGGTTGAATATACAATTTTTCATGCTTTATCCTATGAAGTTCAACTTCAAAATATTTTTAAGTTAACCCATCTCTAACTGGGAAACAAAAAAGTGATTTCCTTTCTTGAGACAAATGGGAGGCACTCCCAGACAAGACAGAAGAACTTTGAATCTTCCAAAATTGTCTATATTGCATGTTCCATTAAAATAAGTACTCATGTTATAAAGGTTTGTATCTTCCATAAGTTGTTTTTACCGTATTTCAAAATATTATTGTCAGGATGACAGAATGTCTATCTTTCACCTTCTCTTTACTTTTGATAAAAATTCCATGATGAAGCTTTGCAAAAAACATATGCAGAATTTGGCATCAGGGATCTGTCTGAGGAGTAACGGCAAGATACCCTTGTAACCACATAGACCAGCTCTGCAAGTCCTATATCATTCACTTAGCATGAAAAAAATTTCTTCCTTGACTACTGAATACTTGCATAGCGGATAACTCCCACTTAGAAAAGGCACTTAAATGCATCAGCAATGCTGGTGTTGACATCTGCCAAGGTCATTTTGATGCAGTCTTTTATAATTACTCATTTTCATGAAACACACATAGACTCAAAGTGTGTCTTACTTTCCTTAGAGATAGCAATAATGGAAACCTAACAACATTTTGAAATGCTTACACTGTCATGATGGAAGTTGTTCTGGAATTAATATGGGCATCAAGGGAAAGGGACAGGATGCTACACCTGAATTTCAACCATGCTATGACTCCCTGGACTTTTGTCCATATAGGCTGAACTATGCATGCTATTTAACTGTCTCCTAAGTGCACAAATGATGCATTTCCCAGATAACCACATCCATCTTAAAAATGGAGGCTCAGAATGGATCTCTAGACATCTTAGGAAGATCAAATGATTGAAGAGGTGAAAAAAGACACTAAGAAAAAGACAATTCATCTTAAAGTTCAGTATGTACTTCTTGAGCAGTGAGCTCCAAAATGCTTCTGAGACAAACGAGCAAGGATACAACTGACTTCTGAATTTACTGAAGCAGATCTGGAACTTGACCAAACAGATGCTGAAGCCTTGCTTAAAATATTTGAGAACCACTGACTACCAATCAGAGCAATCTTTTCCACCTATTAGTTAGTCATCTACTTCTATTAGACCTTGATGATTTACTTGAGGATACATGAAAAAAAAGGCAAAAATATGACTATTTCTAAAGGAACATCCTGAAAGTGAAGCTACCTTTCAAAAATTCTGTGACCATTTATCCTACCAGAAACTTAAATTGTTTTTAGATTTCAGCTCAAAGAAGATGAAAAGAGCGGGAAAGAGAGGGAGGGAGGCAGAGAGGGAGGGCAGGCAGATCTCTCAGGAAAAGAAGCCATACTCTGCCAAACAGAATTTGGATGATGCAGAGAATTGTGTCCGACTATTTCAATGAAGATTAACAGTTGAAGAATTAAATGTTGTTAGAAAACTGTGCATTATTTTTCTATGAGTCATACAAACCAGCTCAGATTTACAGTTTCTTACCTGTATTAAATATAATTTTGAGCAATGCTGAAGTGGTAGAATGGAAAAATATAGTTAGCACAACATGGGAGGTTGTAGTCACCAAGAACACAGCTATTGTTATGAAGCTACTGGTCAGCAGCAGTTATCCTATGTAATCAAAGAATATAGTTAGATATACTCATTAAAAAAAAAAAAGTGTCATTATAATCTGCTACTTTGAGTGGTACAAACAGATGAAATTTCAGAGACATATTCATAGCATATTTTCATCTAATTTGTATTGTAAAAGGTGAACACATGATAGGGATAAAAGTATAAGAAAGTAAAATAATAGCACCAATCTCCTTTTGGTTTGTGTTGTACCTATGTCTGTTGTAGAGACTGCTAAACACTCTCTGTATTACAGGACAAAACAATGGCCAGAAGATGCCAGCTTTGCTCCCTTCAGTCAGCAACTGAGCCCAAGGACAACACTCTACAAATGGCAGCATCCGTGGCACTGAATCTGAAGCCAAGGATCTGTAAGGATATGCCAGTCCTTTTGCTTACCTATGGCTTAAGAACATATCTTTCTTCATATACTGAAAAAAGCGTAAGACAGGGCATAAACTAAATTATATTCCATTGCTCTGAACAGGGGCATGTTTTATAAGAGTAACGGTGGATGACACTATAGGCTGGGACAGTGAATCTGAATATTTTTCTTGTGTCAGTAGAACCATGAAAGAAAAATATTGTTATGCTTTTATAACTTGTGCAGTTTGTGTGTATAAATTATAATGGTTTGCAATATGTGGGCACCCACAAACACATACAACCTGAATGTCAACTTCACAATATTATCCAACAATTTAAAATACTTATTGCCTCTGAATCCCTCTTTATTTGATTTAGCTCCTGCACATTTCTTTTTATGATTAGCTGTAACAAAAATAAATCTGGAGTACTTAAGAAAACACTTTGCTGCAGCATAGTAATTGTTTCTGACATCTTCTGTCTGAAGCAGATGGCTGATCTCAAAGAAAGCGACTGAAGAAAGAGCTTATAGGATAGACCCTCCTCCAGTATAAAATGAAGACACTCCACTGACTTCAGAAAATATAGATACAGTGATTCATTAACAATATAGTGAAAAGAATAGTTACTTCACTTTATTTCTGGTATCAAACTCTTGTCCATGTTTACTGAAAATAAGTTCTAGTCAAAATATTTACCAAATATAATCAAAATGTGTACTATCATTACATGCTTATACTAATGATTATCCCATTGTTTTGAAAATATTAGAATGCGAATCAACAGCATTGGCTTAGTTAATTGATTACACACTGTACAAAAAAGGGGAGCAATGCGTTGTCTGCAGAGCCACAGGCTAAAATGTATTTACACAAATCATCTGGTAAATGCTTAACTAATAATTATTTACACTCAGAGATACTGTGATTGTTTCCTCAATTTGTGGAAAGAAGTAGAGAATTACTCAGGTAATGCGTTTGCAATTACGGCATCGACCCATTCTATACGTCAGTGTTGCCAGCTGCCCTCCAACTATAGGAATTTAGTAACGGTGATTGTGTAAAAGCAAAGAACAAAAATGTTTGTTTGAACAACTATGGTTGAATCTGCATGACTGACAGTTAGAAGGACATTCTGAACCTCAGCCTTGGCTGGTGAGCCAAGTCCCACCAACTCAAAGAAGGCTTCCTGCAGGCGAAGGTCTGGATTTTGGCTTCTCCAGTAGCTGCAAGAAGGGGCTGCAGCGGGACAGGGGCATGTCAGCTATAGTTGGCAGTTTTTCATGGAGGAAAATGTGTTTCCCATAACTGTCATTTAAACTCTTTTAAGACGCACACCCACTTGCACAAATCCAGATTACCCTCCCAATTATATGGAACACAGCCTGCACAGTAGTTCTTCAAGCGCACAGTACTAATCCCACAGATTAGAAATGGATAGGAAATTAAGAACAGATGTTTCATAGCAGTGCTGTGTTAGAGATGACTGAATTAGCGCCAAGAGTACTAATATATCCACATGATATCCAAAAGTGCCAAGCCTGGGTGCTCAATTATCTTACACATGACATAATGTTTCCAGCTCCAAAACTATCTCATTCAGAGCTCCGGGATTTCTTCACAGCAGTGTATTGCACTTTATGGACATACTCTAGTGTCTCTTGAGATTACTATCTGTTTCCCTCATTCCGCCATCTGCACAGTGCATGGTCTGCTACATCAGGAAACATTTCAGCAAGCAAGGTTAGTTCTACCATTATGAACTCAACTAACACCAAAAAGCACACCTTGCAAATAGCAGTTAACATTTTAAAAGGTGTTTTTAGTTCACCGCAACTAAGAACACATAAAATCTACAAAGTAGTAGAACCAACGATCCTAATGTTTAAAGACTAGCAAATATGCCCAGAAGAAAATAAGAATAAAAAATACATTAAGCAACCTTTCTTTTTATTAAAAGCAAAATAGGTTTTACTGGGAAGTCAGAGACTGCATAAAAAAGGAATTAAAATCTTCAACTAGCTTTAAATCAGACAGTGAGATGTCAAACCATGGCACAACACTGATATGCTTAAGAGAAATATTTTTCACAGGGTGTTAAAAACAAAATCGTCAGCATAGTAAGATTACTCTTTTTTTTAAAAAGGGAGAGAAACAGAGAGAGGGAGTGAGGGAGGGAGGGAAATACTCCTGCTAGGAATATTTTATGGACATAAATAAATGTGTGAACAGTGATCCATACCAAAGAAAGCATCAAATAACTTTAAGGACAGCAATGAACGTATGTATGCTTTGAAAGGGGTGAAACGGAAACAGGACTTTTCAGAGACAAAATACTGAATGTTTGTCTCTACAGTGACAGAGCTTTATGCTCCATTTGGAAAACAGCAAGTGATGATCGCCATAACTGGCTAGTCTAAGAAGTAATGCTAGAGAGAGAAAATAAACAGCTAACCATTGTCTAAGGTACATTCCTACACAGAGCAGGTAAAAGTCTCTGCATCTTCTGCATTTTGAGAAAAATGGGCCTAGTGAAAATATTTCTAACACCAACATTTTTCTTAATTTGTTTTTCAGAAAACAGAATGTTATGTGTGCTCTTATTAAACATTGTTTATTATTGTACTTGTTTCACATTTTGTGACAACTTCACTTGCAAAAAAAAAAAATGCTGTTGAAATTCATTTTTTTGAATTTTCACCAGAAAGGGTTTTGAAATAATACTGCAGAAAGCCTTAAAATCTAGAAATCAGTAAATCTTATAGTAGAACATTTTTTGCAGCAAAGTTAACACAAAAACTCAATGGAATACATCTCCCAGAGATAGCACAAAATAAATTCAGCAGAAATATGAAACAAAGTAGTTTTTCAGCAGCATTACTGAACATGTATTGGAATTAATAAGTGCTCACATGAGAGACATATAATGATGTCAAACTTCAGCTGTGTAATGCCAAAGAATGATTCTGAATATCTACATACATCTTTAATGCTCTTTGAAATATCACAGTCTTTCTGACACAAGACTGCTTCTTCTTTAAATAGTTTTTCTTTTTCTCCTTAGATGGGTCTCCGTACCAAACTCAATATAAATTCTCTTTACCCCTTTTAAAGTGATTAGAATAGCATTTTCCAAACAATAATGGGGAGTGGGTCAGTACCTATCTCCTTGGCATTGGCACGCATTGCAATATGGGAATTGTCAGGTTTCAGTGAATTGTGAGGCAAGTTTATCTAAGGTTACCATAGCATTTATATTGCTAAGTATCATCTGGCATAAATGTGTAATGCAAACAGTAGAAGACATATATTTTACTAACTGTATGTGTCTTTATTAGATCTACTTACCACTATTGGTTATTAGGATCAGGTGAAACCTACATCAGCTTAAGTCTTTATGGACTGAGATTGTAGGTGTTTCAAAGTGCAAACTATTGTAGTAACAGAAACCTATTATAATTCCTCAACAAAGAAAGGGCAAGTAGACTATAAAATGACTAAGCAGATAAAAGAAATGTATAAAAAGGCCAAAGTACTAATAAGAAAAGGGAGATTTTTATTACCTCAGTAAAGCCTGGAGTACATTAATTGTGGTAATGAGATTGGAAGAATGGGTAGATGCAGACATATAATACCAAATAGCATTCACATTCAACTCTGCAAATAAATAACAACATAGTGGTTTTCTTGGTGTGAAGTAATACAGAGGATATGTTTGAAGACATAAAGGTAAAAGAGAATCTGTGAAAGGAGGTAATATTGGTGCACTTGTAATCAAAGTAAAAATAGAATAAAAGTAAAACTTCCTTAAGTCAACCTGATAGGTACAATATACACTTGGTAAAGACAAATGATGCATGCATAATAATGCTACTTAGTAAAAATACGTTGGGTACAAAGCAGAGTGTGGGCATAAATAACACAAAGCAAAGAGTGTTTAGAGAAGAAGATATGCTTTATCAAACACCTAAAGGCCCAAGGAAAGAAAATAATGATTAGTGCACAGAAAAACATTAAAGACTGTAGAAAATTAATAAGGACAGTCATGGTGAAGCAGCTAATAAAATAAAGATAACAGGATAAATCAAGATATACAGTAAAAAGTTCTTATACTTACACAGTTATGGAAAGCAGAGAAAGGGAAGGAATGGGATATTCTGGTGTTGGACACTGAGAAAGTTAAGGTGACTGAAAAAAAAAAAAAGAAAAAAAAAAAGATAAAAAAGGGGACAGAAACCAACATCCAAATGCAGGAAGTAAAATGTTAAAATTCTTCCCCATTGTGCACTGAGCAGGTAATTAGGCAATTAGAGCTATACAAAGCAGTGAGAGCTCCAGGCTCAGAGGAATTACATTTTAGAGTTCTGAAGAAGGCAGGCAGAGAAATGGGAAAACTATCGGCCAAATTTAATAGCACACTAAGGGCAAGGAGTACCGGAGGGCTGGAGGGCACATAATGCCATGCCAGTGTTGAGGAATGAAATGAAGAGGACATGTAAAACTCTTAGTACCCACAGAAGAGATACTGGAGACATGATGACACCTGAAAGAGCTAGGCTTATAAAACCACTAATGTGCAAGCTAGTCAGTGGCAGCCAAAATGGTTTCATACACCAAAGTTCATAGCTGGATTAATAAACAAAGGTAAAATAGTAAATATGAAGCCCCCATATTAAATAAAAAGAAAAAAAAAATCCGTGCCTCAGAAGAGCTTGAATTACAGACATACTTTAGACTGTGATTTCAGTCTCTCTAGGATCCTTCCATGTGATTGATTTTCTTGCAATATTACTTTTCAATACAAGAGAATTTTCGCACATGAATTTCACTCATTTATGTAGTTTTCACGTATGTAAATTCATCATTAGAGAGGCTTTTATGCTAAAGGCTAGATTAGCAATCCTAGCCATTAAATTTAGTTCATAGCTCAAGTATGGATCATAAACAAACCATTTGGGCCCAAGCATAGCAGTGCAGTTGTAAGTATACGTTACGCTCATGAATATTTCTTTTTGTATATAGAAGGGTTTACTACCAAAAAGAATAGAATTCTGAAAAGCATTTAAGCTTGTGAATTACTTCATTCATTTAGATGTCGAGAACATACTTGTATAGGCTTACTGAATAGGAATTAGATCAAGTGTTTACTTAAAAGTAAATGTGTGCCTAACAGCATTTTATTGAAAGAGAGTGAAATTTTCTGTGCTTAAGTTCTGTCACTACAAACAGAAATAATAATTCCTTTTTTTCCTTACCGTTTTCTATATGAAGCATAAGTGCAGTGGGTAACCCCATGGGCCAAGCACTTGGCTTTGGATTGCAAATTTCTAGAAGCAGCGGTTGTGTATATAAAGCACCTGCACCATGGGCCCCTCATCTAATTCAGGGCCTGTAGATTCTACTACAATGTAGGCAAGAGTTTCTAAACATTACAGATTGTGCATGTAACTGCACAGAGACTGAACGAAGGACACCAACTTGAGCACCAGGGGAAACTGGATTCAGGGCACTTAAACCAAATGATGTTTCCAGAAAATGCAATTTAGTTGGAAGGAGAAAGTTCAGGACTCTGATACAAAACTGCTTCCTAGTTTGATTAAACTGTATAACAGAGATTGAAGAAATGTGACAATCACTCATTGCTTTTGTATACATTGTAAATTTAAGCATGGTCTCTTGTGTGATTTAAAAGCTGTGTAAAATTAATGTCAACACTGTTGAGAAAATACTGAGAAGCAGAACAAATTAATTATTTTTTAATAGTTTTAGTTTATGGGCTGATAAATTGTTCTTGCAGTTTATTGCACATAGCACATGGTAATGATGACACTGGAAACAGAATATTATCAGAAAGACTCAACTAAAAGCAGTCACAAAACAGAAACAGACCAACAAAAAGATTTCAGGTCATTATGGGTAGTATGTTACAAGACTGAAAGTGCCTATGTAGTATTACACACCACTTCTGTTTCATTTATATAGATATATACTACAGGATACTGCTAGGCATAAACTACAAGACACTGATGGACAGACCAATTTATGCAATAAATATACTTTTACATATATGCAGCTTTTAAAAATTAACCGCAGCTGATAGCATTTCTTCAAGAGTTAACTGCTTATAGTACAGTTAAAAAGAACTTGTGGCAGAAATGACAATGATAAAGCCATCTGGCTTTATCATAGGAGTTTTTACAAGCCTGTGCAATAATCAGGAATGTAGATACATAATTAAAAAAAAAAAAAAAATCATGCTTTCCTTCCACAGCTTCAACAGTGAAAAGATAGCTCTTGAGTTGTAGGAGAAGAAAATGATGAAGGCTCTTTAAGAATTTCCTTCCTCTTCTTAAAAACCTTCAGAAGAGCTTAGCCTTTGCATTGCCTTGGGAGGAAGGTGAAATAGAGGTTTTTATCTGATTGAGTGAACAGAAGGCTTCATTGAGATTTTCTCCTTTTTAACAAACCCAAGGGTGGCACATCACCCCTTTTTCCTATGTAGCATTCTTTGTCCAAGCAGTTGTGGCTGTCTGCTCCTCTTCCACCGGAGCTTAACAGCATTTGTTTGCATACCTTGTTACGCACAGGGTTCAACTCACTTTTTAGGATAAGGACAGGTTTTTTCACCTCCACTTAAAAACAGCCTGAATAGAGCAGATAGATTTCAGCCTCCTTTTAGAAACTTATAAATCTATGAGATTCAGGTCACCAGAATTTGTGAGATTCCTGGTGCCCACATTTTTCACTTTTCCTCAACCTGCATAAAGTAAGGGCACTGGAGATACACCTGTACATACGTATATGTGTCTTTTGCAGTCTCTTTTCAGGTTTAGGCACAGCCACTGTTCAGTTCAGCCCATCCATGAAGGTCATGCCCACAACCATGAGAACTAAAGGCTTTTCTTATGAATGAAGGTTTCAATTTTGAAACAGAAATTACTTTTAAAAATTGCGTATTGCTCCGATATGCACAGGAATGTTTAAGCTCTGGACATGTATCAGGGTATACTTGAACTGTAGGAGGGTTTCTGACTTTGAGCAAATTTGTGGAAAAAGGAAAATATTATGGTTACAGAGACAGCAATAAAAGAGTCAAGTTCTTCCTCCCCTGAGGGAAGCAATACAAATAAAAGACTTGTCACACGCAACTAAAGAATCTGTGCACAGATACTAGACAGAATGATATATACCAGTAAAAATAAAATAAGAAGGGTAATGGCCAAGATGTGAAACCTTGAGAGAAAATCTTAGTAAAGATACAGAAGGTTTAAATCAGGCATCAATAAAAGAAGTTTAGAAAAGAGTGGCCAAAATACAGTTCACCACAGCAAATCACACAGCTTTCTCTATGCTACCTTTTTTATGTGGATATGAGCATGCACTTGTACACTGTTAGTAACTACATGACTAGTCACATGAGAGTCCTACATCACTTACGGACTTACATGCCCTCCTGCAAACGAGAGACTGGATATCACTGCTTGAAAATATAAATTGCTCTTAATAACACTTGATGTGTTTGGGATGTGACTGATCTTTGAGCTGCTTTCTTCCCTAAATGTATGCCATATTTGGTTGCACAAAAAAAACCTTTCACTGATAAACCAAGTAGCAGAGACTTATTAAAGCTTTTATGGTAATGTCTCTCATGGCAAGTTCAAACTATTTCTACCCCTGTGGAAGAATGAGTTTCTTAGGGAAACAAGGCTTGTGTGAAGATATTACTCGCACGTATATGTGTGTATGTCTGTCTGTGTTTTACACTGCAGTTAACTTTTTAGTCCACTGACTGATTTCAGGCAAACACAAGAAGGGGAGAAGGCTACATGATCACTAAGTTACATATAACAAAGTCTATACAAATTTGTTAAGAATAAGTGGCTTGCATGGAGAAAATCTGCAGTATCCCTTAATGAGGATGTTGTTCATCGCTAGGTTCCTTTCACAAGAAAACCTCCAGACAGGGGTAGGACTTAGCTATAAGACAAACCCACAAACCCACATGAAACCATGGTCCCTTCATTTCAGCCCTCATGACACTGCCACTTGTCATTTAAACTCCTGTGTTTCTTGACACTGGATGTTAGAAACAGCATATGAGTGAAAGGAGATTTTTAAAAAACAAAAAAAAAAGCTCATTTTAAATTACGTTCTTGCTTTCATTTGGAGTTAAATGCCCTACCACACTGGACTAGAGACTTAAAACTTTTCTTCTGAACTGTTTCACAAGATGCCATGTTAATTTAGAGCACTACATTTTTATATCTGTCTGTCTGTTTGTTTATCTAGCTGCAACTGAGATCTGTATGCCTTCATGAAATGCTGTGATACTTGGGTTTCCATTACCAAGTCAACCACCATAATAGCCAGCCATTATTGGTAATATCAACAAAGAGTCCAAAAAGTCAGAACTATGTCAAAAAGTGAGAACTACCCCCACAATGGACTCTTACAGAGTGCTACATTTTAGGTTAAGATATCAGATAAAAGTACAGCGGTCTGTTCTGTAGAGAAAATTTTCCACCAGTTCCACAGTTTTCATTTTTTTAGCTATCCCGTGCACTAGAGTACAGTGTAGATATGCCCATGCTAGAACTTAACACTAGCACATGTTGTACCTAAACATATTAGACTTTAAGGTGGCATTACACTTCTTAAAATTTTTATGTGGATATATCAAATTCGCTCTGCTACTCAAAGATCTCTACATTGTGCCATGCACACATACTGTTATTCTCAAAATCTTATAATGAGCAAAAAGGAAACACACCTTAAATGTAATGCCAAGAATTGATTGTTAAAATTATATAAATCTTAACTGTCTAATAAAAGAATAATTAGTTCAGATCAAATTACAGAAAAAAAACCCCACTGTTACAGAAGAAGTCTTAATAATCAATAATAAAACTAAAATTGTTATACACTGACTCTCTGATGACACGCTCACCCTCCCGGGAGGAGTATGATGTTTATGGTTTCCTCCTTCTCACTCTAGAACCCATCTGGGTTTTTTCCACATCTGCTAACATAATCTACATCTGTTCTTTCTTCTCTGACCCTACATCCAGAGTTACTGTGTAGAATGCATTTTATATTTGTTAGATAGTTGTGGGTTTTTATCTTTGTTACCTTAAAACCAGTTCAACTCACCTCCCACATCCGCATTTCTTTAACTATCTCCTGGTGAGTTGTTTATAGATCCCTGGCATTAGCCTGTGCCCATCATGATCTCTTACCATCTCATTCCTGTACACCGCACCCTACAGTGCACCCCATGTCCCCACTTTCGGAGCCTCTGCTGCTATCCTATTCCCCTGTTCCTCTACACTCTATCATTACGTTGGAGCCATAAATAATTCATTCTACACAACATAAGTAGCCATGACTGCTACCAATATAAAATGATACCAAAAAATAATCAAAATTAAAACAAACCAGATATAGCCACTGGGCCATTAGAAAAATTGCTGTTCCAGTTAAACCAAAAAAGTTCCCAAACTCCAAGCAGGGCAAGGAAAGTTTAGACAAAGTAAGTCTGACAAACCTCATCTGTGAGGCCTTGCAAAGTCAGTACAAAGACTGAGGCCTATTACTAGCAACAACAAAATTGTACTTACACGGTACAGTACCCTGTGCAGTAAAATCCCAAGAGAAAGCACAAACTTCTTGAAAACTTGACAGGACCTTTCAAAATGTGTTCAGTATGATCCACAGTGATGCCCAGAGCTAAAATATTTTATCTTGCTATCCATCGTCACGTGATGGAGATTGATCAGAGAAGGCTGCCCAGTTTCTCAGGTTCGGTACCCTCCACTTACCTGATTCCCTCTCTTTGTACCATATACCCTCTCACCAGCTGTTTGCATAGGTTTAAAAACAAACAGCTGAATGGAACATGCTTCAAAGCCTTTTTATCCAGTATTTTTAATATGCCCTACTTGGAAGCATATCAATAATACTTTTTTTTAGAAACACATTTTAGTACAAAAAACCAGGATCTTAAAAAGTCAAGTTAACTGAAAGGAGCAGATGTTTACATTGGTGCCCAAGGGTGCCATACCAGTTCAGTATTATGTTATTATTGCCTACAATCTACTTCAGACACTTATATACTACTGTGGAATTCCCTGATGGTTATAACAGTCAACATCATGGTTTGATAACATAACCAAGTGCAGTTATATTTCTGATCTACCAGTCTGAAACATGTAGCACTGTTATTTCATTTTGTTTCAATAGTCCTGAATCATCAAGCCTAATATAAAAGGAGATCAAATTAACGGAGATTGTAGTTGACATCATCATTACACATGGGTTCTGACTGTCGGTAAAGATGATAAAATCTATGATATGTTTCTTTGAATTATAATCAGTTCTTTTTTGAGTTTTCCCTCATTACATGTTTTATTTAACCATACAAATATTTTCAGTGAGGAAGCTTATGGCAAGGTCATTAGCTTATTAGACTATTGCAGTAAGTAAGTAATGTAAGCCTTCAGGAAATGAGTAAACCTCCTATGTATCTGAGCAAGAAAATTTCACCTTGAGCAAATTGCTTCTTACATAAAGGTTTCTCTAAGTAAAACCTCAGGTTGCCAAAGTCGATGCAACCACAGCAGAAATACGCTTTCTTAAGTTCAAGTTCTTCAGATATATTTCTTTGCTATTAGTTTAAATGTGACTTGAAATATTTTATTTAAAATGCTATCTAGAAATAAATCCATTTTTAGATGCTGTAATAATTGCTTTGTTATAAAGTAAAGTCACGGTGTCTAAGAGACTGATTGAAAGGAAACTGCAGCTTCCTTAAGGGAGTACATGGTCATTTAATTTAATTATCTTATTCCAACTGGTGATAATATCCAAAGGGAAACTATTTCTAAATTTACTTTTTATTAAAACTTAATTCAAGCACAGCTAGCCAAATTTATATATACTGCAAATGTATTTTAGCTTCAGTGCCACTGTCAGACTCATTACCCATCACTTCAGAAACTGACTGAGG
This sequence comes from Platalea leucorodia, assembly GCF_965183815.1. Taxonomy (NCBI): domain Eukaryota; kingdom Metazoa; phylum Chordata; class Aves; order Pelecaniformes; family Threskiornithidae; genus Platalea; species Platalea leucorodia. Next base: position 47,660,479 of record NC_138828.1, on the reverse strand, counting down.
AGAAAGTCCTGTAATTCTAAAATACCAGAAAATAGACAAATACAAAATACAGAGACTGTAAAAAAGGAAATTTTTAAACACAGATTGAAGTGAATTGGCAATTATGTGAGTGATATTTTTTTCTGCTTTCCTTAATACTTAGACATTTCTGTGAACTCTCAGAAGAGGAAGAAACTCCCAGGGAGAGTCTTCCAATGAGTCTTTTCCTTTCTAACCATTTCCAGTGCCATATTCAGTTAGCAATGGCAATTCTCTATCATTTATCCCCATTTGAGCCCTAGTTCTGCACAACTGGTACCCAGCAGTGATTTTCTAAGAGACATGAATGCATACATTTGAAGGGAGAAAAACCCTTCTGAGAGCTGTTGGTACATATTGTAGGGCAAGAAGAAATTGTTATACATGGCATTGTATTGCTTTTCCACTGCTGCTCTTGAGCTTGACCCTGTACTATAATCATCGTTAGTTACAAATACTAACCACTTGAGAACAGATACCCAGTTTGGCAAACCATTAAAAGTAAAAGTGAACAAGGCTGTTAGGAATTGTTGGCAGCAAAACTATTCAAAGCTCTTATACCTTAACTACACCAGGCTTAATTGGGAAATGTCCACTTTGCACAGCTGCAGTAAAGACTTATTTCCTGCTCTTCTAGAAAGTAAATAGCTGTTTTCTTCCTACCTTCAAGGTGACATCTCCCATGCTACAGAGCAATTCAAAGATAAGAGGTATTTTTAGCTCTCCTTGTAGCTCTTAATACAGTTATGGCCATTACACAGCACATTAGTTTTTCGCAGGGATGTTCTTAGCAATAGAGTAGGCTTGGGGCCTATCACACTCTATGATTTTATTCTTCCAGCACATCTCTTTTTTTTTTTTTTTTTTTTTTTGTACTTCAGATAACTGTGATCTTGTACTGACTCTTTTTAGTGCATTTTCTCTGATTGTTGTTATTCCATTACTTTTTTTGAATCCTCTTCCAAATATTTTTTCCAATACTTTTTCTGTTGCTTAATTATTATACAAGTGTTTTGAAGGTAAGGATCAATATTTTGAAGTTAAGGGTTATTTTTGCCACAAGTGTAATGTCGGAAAACTGATGTCTATGGCATTCAAAAATTCTTATAGAAATAATTAACCTATTGGCACATTCAACAGTTGGAAACTGGAATAAACCTGTGCTCTGACTTTTTAGAGATGGAGGCCATTTAATCCATCCCGTTAAATCAGCATTCTGTCTGAGTCTTATTTGGGTGAGATATCTTCTCAGGAAAGACAGGCCATCTTTTTCTGCTGGCACACCAAAGTATATAATCCATCACTCTTGTTCCAGGGGTGAACTGTCAGCACTATTAAAAATATTTTTCTAATTTTTATTTGTATTCTTGTTCAACTTTCAGCCTTGATTTTCCTATGCATTTATTTGTTATAGTCTTGCAGCTTTCAATACTCTTTTTTTCCCCTATGAACAAGTTCTTGCAGCTTCTCTTTTCGTCTTCATTATGCTCTTTAAGGCATGTTTTATAGCTCTTGATTTATTGTTTAGCTTTTATGGTATCTTTTCCAATTTTTCAACATTCTTTTAAAAGCAACAACGTAACAAGATAGGGTATTCTTCAATCCCATATATAATCATAACATTTTCCCTGGTTTCTATTCCCTTCTATGCTTTCATGTCATGACACCGCACAGGGAGCTTGTATTAAAAGGCTTGTATGTTACCCTGCCACAATCCTTTTCAGAGTTGCTATTTAGCAGTCCATCACTCTACAGATAGGGGCTTCCTTCCTTTTTTTTTTTCCTGGATACAGTTTTGCATTTGGACGCAACCAGCTCAATACTGGTCCTGCTCTTGGCAATACTGCCAACTGTCTTTCTGTCTTCAGATTTTAACAAAATGACTTAATATTTTCCTCCAGATTATCCCTGAAGCTATTTCGTATCATTAAGCCCCACTACAAACTCATCAATGCAATGCTGACTCTTCACTGACATCGCTGTGTCAGGTTATGTCAGCACTGTCTCAATCTCTTTCAAGTTTTTAATTTAATTTATATCACCTAATTCTTAAACAGTTATTCAGCAATGTCAAATGTGCAACAGAAATCTCAGAGTATCTGCAACTAATTTTGTCAATGAAACACACAAACCTGTACAATATAGAATCAGATCTGTTTGATAGGTCATGATTTCCATAAAATCGTATCCCTTTTTACTGACTCTATAAGCACTCTTCCATTTAAAAATCAAATCCTGTACCACTTTTGCCTGTTAGTACTATCAGACTAGGCAGCCTGGTTTTCCACTTGCCTTCTTTGAACACTAGCACAGTATCGTCATTTGTTCAGCATCCTACACTACAGCCAGTATTCAATTTATATTATTAATTATCACCAATAGGCCACAGACGTACCTGCCACACTATTTTAGGGCTCTTGACTGGGAGTTATTGGGACCTGTAGATTTTAAAAGGTTGGCCTGTAGTTCATTTTATTCTTTCCAGTTACTAATGGACCAGAAAGTACTTTATATGAGTGTATTATCCCCATTCTTCCAAGTAATGAAAGGTATATTTATTCAGCACTTCTGCATTTTCTACATTACTGCTAACAATTTTACCATCTCCACCTATTATATTGCTCATATCAAGCCTAAGATTCATTTTGTATCTAATATACTATAAAAAACAATTCATATTATCCTTAACAATACCAGCTATGGATTTTTACCTGATACCTTTAGGTTTTTTCCTTATGAATCTTCCCATTTATAGCAGTAGTTACCTTATTACATCTTACCTTAAAACCCTCTAAGGGTTTTCCTTATTTCTAATTGCTGTCATTATTGGTCTCTGAAATAAGCATAAGCATTTAACAAAAGCTGTCCTCCTTTTCACTGTAGTTGTATAGATGTCAGATACATAAACTTTTCTTAAGGAATTCCCCCTTTTTATTCCCATTCCCTCTGTTACCTTTTTTGCCAGTCATAGTCATTTACACTCTTCTGATTTTGGATCAATTTATTATTTAGACTTACATATATAATATATATATGTGTATATACATATATACACTGATTGGCACTTTCCCTTGCTTTTTGCACTGTAAGTAATCTGGTCATAAAAAGTAGTCTCTAGGCAATCACAAAAATCCAGGTGATTTATTTACTTCCAGATTTATCTCATGTTGAGTGCAATATCTTCTGCATATCAAAGTATTTAATTATATTCACAATAGTGAATCAATGCAGAACCATTGCATGTGATGGGTACAGGTTGAAATGTGCACATAGACTTGCGAGTCTAACACTTTTGCTCCTTAGTTGTTTTCATTTAAGATGTGTTTTTCCTGTTAAAGCTTTATAGAGGTTGTTTCATTAGTGATAGTCTTTCTCTATCTTTTTTTTTTTTTTTTTCCGTATTGCCAGTACTCACTTAGCTTTATAATTTACATTCTTGATCCTTAGCTATTATGTGATACAGGTTTTTAAATGATTGCTACAACCTTGTTGATAATGGAATTTAGATAATGTGGCATTTGGAGAGAATTTTATTTAATGTAAACTCTGTTTTAGTTATTTATACATATTAATTCATTTGCTCTCAGTCCGTATTGTTGAAATATTATTACCATCATTTCAAGTTCATCTCCTGCTAACCAATTATTTCTGACAGAGATGGCTGTGAACCAAAATCATACAGTCCAAATCACAGATTATAGATTTTCAAAATCCAGATCCTATGCTGTAGTGCAAAACCTGGTTTACTACACACAAAAGAATTGAATAAAGCCTTTTTCATAAAAACATTGTTGCATGAAAGAGGGAGCTAGAGCTTTCCTCTTCTGTGCAAGCAAGGGATTAAGGAATAGGGCTCCTAAATTGTGACTTGAGTCTAGAGGAGTAACTGTGTGCTACTCCAACGCTACTGGTGTCTTTCCAGGGATCAGTTGCCATAGCCTGCTTCATGGTGCTGTGCAAATGCTGCCATTGAGTATTATTTCATGGTCAAAGGGACTTGGATGCCCTCTGTCGGGATTTCCTCATAAAGGTTTCCTTCCCAGGCAAAAGAAACAGTGGTTTCTTTTTTTTGTTGGGTTCCCCGCCCCAGACTTGAGTGCCTTACTTGAAGCATGCAGGAAAGAAGTCCTTTACTCATGTTACTATGGTACTGAACCAGGAGAGCTGCTTGGTGTCCTCTTTAGTCCTATGTGCATTTCCAACTACAGTGTAGCAGCCAGAAGGACTCTCACAGGTCTGAAGTCTTTGCCACAGCAAAACCATGCTGATTGACAGGCACAATTTTTCTTTCCTGATGTGACTTTGGTAGCTGAATCGACTAATAATTGTAGATATTTCCACAGGAAAGGTCAATTTTGACAAATGACTCCTTGAAAAATGCTGAACATACTTCTGCCTTGTCATCTTGCATCTTTATTGTAAATTATCATATAGTAAAAAACATAATCTGACTGCAGTCAGTGTAAATCTGCCTTTGGAAAAACTTATTCCTCCAGTCTGCCAAGCTCTTATCCGTATTAAGTCTGTAATATTAGTTTTCACCAGCTGAGAATCTGGCATGCCATTTTTAATAGCAGAGATGTGGGCAACTAATTAGAGCTCTATTTGAAGAAAAATGGGAATTAGTAGCCTTTCAAACTTGTGTATGTTCCCCAAAGCACTCGCCTAAGCATGTGACAAGTACTTCTGTAGTTATTCTCTCAATAGCTCAGACATAAATCCATTATGTTATCCTGGAAAATCCCATGGAAAACAGATTAACAGAGATGCTTAAAATCGCTGCTAGTATTTGAAGTCTTGCTGTATATGGGGAATCTATATGTGAAAAAAGAGAAGCTCAAAAGCCAGGGAGCACCCACAGTAACAAAGGTGGATTGCTGAAGATGAACTGCCTGGCCCAGGCTGTAGAAGGAAAAAGACAGGAATACATAAGCTCTCCTCCTGCAGCTATGTATCCAATCTCTTTCTCAAAGAGTTGAACCAGACATGGTTTTATTCAGTTGCCTAGCAGTCAGGCTCACTGCTCTGTATAGCCTAGGAATAAAGGAAGAACACCACAATGGTTCTAGTCTGTTGCTCCTGGTATCTTATATCATATATTAATTGTAGCCAAAGCTAGAAATGCTAAGCCATAACTTTGCTTGCTTGCCTGCTTGCTATGCCTGTCTCATATTTTGGCCCAATGAATGTTCAATTGTTTTTACAAGGAATGTGTCCCCAGAAGAAAAATCAAGAGATTTCCCCATACTAAAATATGGTTTTCTGGTGAGTTCACTGTTTTGAGTTTCTTTAGACACATGATGGAAGCAAAGTCAAGCCTCTCCCATCTTCAACCAGAACCCTATTTGCTCTAATTGATATAGTACAGGATGGGGAAGAAGGATGCTTCTTGATCACAAGGCAGGGAGAAAAAAAATTGCATCCTTTACTTGCACTTTTTCATGTCCCACTGCGGTAAACATGCTCCAAGTTGCCTACACAACTGAAACTCAAACACAAAATGGGCACAAGAAATGTCTACACTGATTCCCAACAGGGTTTAGGCTTGAGCTAAAAGCTGACAAAATGTATGTGCTTGCAGGTGTGCCCAGAAGCAGACATTTACATGCTCTGAGGGACTCTTGAGAGAAATCAAAGCACCAGGAAACTTTTGGTGTCAAGGGTCTTAACATTGAATGTAGATTCCTAGAATGATACATGGGGAAGCAAAGACAGTGTTGTTTTACAAAGGTTTTCTTCTGAAACAGAACTTCACGTTAAACTAACAAAACTAGGATGACTTCTGAGAGTCCTGCTAACACCAATACTCAGAGGTGATGTGTCTTTCAACATCTAAATAAATGTTTTCCCCTAGAAAAAAATGAACCAACATATGCCTAGACATTTCTTTCATTTGTTTTTAACAAGATCCCCTGTCCTGTTCTGTACTCACCAGTCTTAACGAGATACTTTTAAAGCATTTCAGACCAAGGGAGTTATGACGAGGGCACAATAGATGATGAAACAGTACTTTGGCCTCCTTATAACTATTTCTGGAAACATGAAGAGCCTGAGGCTGAAGAAAGTAAATTCAGGAAATAAATGCTATGCTACAAATCCTTAAATGAATCCGAGTCATTACCTTACTGTCATAAACCACATGTAAGGTTCATTGGCATTCGATGAAATGCATAATAGGAAGGATTTTCTTTTCCAATATCTATCTGGAATCCTGTCTACCTCCTCATACTCTATTAAGTCCTTAAAAGTAGTATTCTTATTGCAGTTACAAAGCAAAATCAGAACAATTTATTTGAAATCCATGGAAAAGAACTCTACCTCCCCTTTACTTCAGATTTTTATTATAATCCTCAACTCATATCATTAATACTAAAGAACATAGATTCGCCAGCTATATTTCCCATAGATTTCAGCTACAACCTGTTTTTTATTTTGAAAGAAGCCATCACCTTCAAATTACATCTTTTAAAAAAAGTCTATGTAATCAATATCACCTACTGCTGTAAAAACTCAAGCATTTTATAACTGCATTTGCTTTCCCCTTTGTTAATTCATTGGTTTTATCTCAACTTCAAAATAAAAAAGAATGAAGTCACTTCTATGTGCATAAAGATTCCATTTTACCCTCAAGCACTCAATGTTACAATATTCAGCCTGCACAGGGAATGAGGAATTAAAGATAAACACAAACAAAAGCAATTGCCAGTTTTGGGTATTTTTTTAATACTGGAAATATTTTCATTCATTGTCAGCTTCATAATTGCCTCTGGATTTTCTCTGGCTGTTAAGATTTTTCACCTCAATGAATTGACCAAGAGATTTTTTTGGTTTGTTAAATTGTAGGTTCTCTCTTTGCCAAATGCCTCATCAACGTTGCAGTTTATTCCATTTTTCTTGTGTTTGTGTCTTATCCTGATATTGCAATGTCCCACTAATTGTCTTCTTCCCACAAAGCTTCCACCATGCTTCAGTCAGCTTACTGATTTTCCCTTTTGGAACAGACATCCCAGTTCCCCCATCTTATTTCTTAGAATCACAACATTCATGTAAAAGCATATGTGTTGCTATCTAGATTCTTTTTTGATAACCTATTGATGACAATCTGTTTGTCTTCCATTCTCTATTTTGTTATTTCCATGCTCTTCAGTTGAGGATACAGGGCTTCATCCACAACAGAAACATCACATCAAAGAATGATCTCTTCTGTAGCAATTGTCTCCTTGACTTTTCGGTTTGAACACTCTAAGTGGTGGCAGCTTTGTTCCCTCATGTCTCTGCTGAAGTCTATCCTTCCTAAACAGGTTCTGATTATCTGAGAAATATTTCCAGTTCCTGACGAATCTGAGGCTTCGTTCCTCACATTGAGTAAGCTTTCAGCAGCCAATAGGTGTAACAAAAATAATTGGTACCAGCACACGAAAGTGAAATTTCACAGAAAACATTTTGCATGCCAATACAGTGCACTGTTAAGCTGAGAAGTGCTAGCTGAAGCCTGGGCCCAATCAGACATTACATTAAAACTAAGGGATGTGCTGAGAACTCCTTGAAAGGAGTAACAAAAGCCACAATCAGTTCCTTTTTTGGATAAGCAAATAATGCCCTTTAGTTGCCTAACACAAGTGGCCAAAAAAATTAACGTTACACTAAGAGTGAAGTTTCTTGCTTAACCAAAGGTGTTAAAGGGACTTTAAAAAGAACTTAGGAAACATCTGCACAGAGTGGCTGGAAGTTTAAAATAACAAAACAATGGCTGCTCACACACACACACAACACACACACACTTTCAGGGAAGTAGAACTTTGTAAGCAGTTATAGCAAATAAACAAGACTATATCAAAAATATACCTGGTTCAGGCCCCCAAGATCTTACTTAAAGAAAAGTTTTTGGTTCACCATTTGAATCAATGGAACAGCAACACACAGTTGAAGTTCACAAAACTTAATTGGGTCTAAAATCAAAACATATCTAAAATGCAGTCTTTCAGACCATTAGCATTTTTCACCCTTTTTTTTTTTTAGTGCAATTAGTACAAATAATAGCCTGCCATGTTAAACTACGTGACCAGAGCCCTATTCTCTCTTTTCTTGAGACAATAACAATGTTAACTGAAATCTACACAATCTTATTGCAATCACCATTACAATAACTCTCTGACAGGCTTTCATATTAAGGTATCCCCCACGAACAGGAAACCATCTATTCTTGAATAAATATTTGACAATTTCTAGCAAATGTGGCTCCTACACTATTTAATACTAAGGATTTACAAAGGTTTCGTATCTTTTCTGTCAAAACTGTAATGGAATGAAATTATCGCACATTTTCAGAGAGAGTACAAGAAATGTTTCCCTTGTCAAAATTCCTCTGCTAATCATTATCTACTGCATGCTATACTGGTGGGTATGTGGGTCTTGAATAAAATTTCAGCGAAGATTACTGTATTTAGACATTGAAAAAGAACATAAAACAACTCACCTTCACTGAGCTCCTGAACTGTTTGCTCTTCAGTCTTACTGTGAATATTGTTACTAAATTTGTCATTTAAGTGCATGTAGCTGCTGAATTTGTATTGTGGATATTTATAGATATTTGATATTTAGGTTATGAGAGCATGATAGTTAAGAAAAAAAAAATCTAATTTATGTGTGAAAGCCTATATCACTCGGATTTTATTTCTGATTTTTTTTATTTTACCAACCATATGAACATAAATAATGTATCCATTCAGAATTATAAATAAATTCCAAGTGTGCCGATTTTTTTAATTTAAACTACATAACATGGTTAATATTATAGATACTGTAAATTAATTCTGCTTTCCAGGCTCATACTGTTGGTTAATGGTAATTCTTTATTAACTCCATTGATAATTGTTTTATTAATTTCTGATTAGTTTGGATTTCATTAGTGTAAATACATAGGGATATATATATTATAAACCTAGATTAAGCTATCATGGCTTTATTTTATATTATATTAGAAATTTACATTATATTAAAAACTTATATTAGGAAGTTACCTGCCTTATTTTCTGGGGAAGGGGATCAATTACTTAAACATTCTTTTGAAACAAAGATGAATAAAAGACAATAAAACAGCTAGTCAAAACTAACATTCAACCTGTTTTGGTCTTATTGGTAAGCAATGTGTCAGGAGTGAGTAAAATCATGGACTTCTAAAAAGAGCATTTTGAGTAGAAGAGTTCACAAGAGTTATGACTTAGCTAGATAAAAGGGGTCTTTTAATATTTAAATTAAGAAATCCATGTGAGGACTGGCACCTCGTCTGGATAATCAAGCAAATATTTCATTTTTACAGTTTCAAAATACCTTTGAAGGTTTCAGTAGAACAAAGTTCTCTTTGTCTTCTTCATCTTTAACCTTAATACAAATCCTCATTTTTTAAAGTCTTTTTTTCCTGACTCCTTGGTTACTGGAGTACCAATTTGATCAATAGAAGGATCAATTTAAATCTAGAGCACTTGTTTTTTCTGTGCATTTTCTTTGGATTTAAATAGCTATTTTGTTAATTATGTCAAGGATAGGTACCATTTGTCTCCATTAGTGCTGCCTTTAACTCTTATATAACATCCCTGCTTTTTCCCCTTCTCTCTTTTAAGCTTGGGAAAACACATCCCAGCAAACCATTCTGTTCACCTTCCCCACAATATACCTTTGACATAAAACACCCAAGATATTGTCCTTTGGCATCGAGAGAGAAGATGTAAGCTGTGATCACTTAGCTCCCTATCCTAAGTAACTTTCTCTGTAGCTGGAAAACTTCCCATTTAGCAGTGCAGGAGGCACATAAGCACTGTGACACCTATTCATTACCTATCTTGATCACAATTTCATGGACTAATCGGTCCATTTGTATTTATTATTTAATATTGTATTTCTTTAGCAGTTGAGACTTGGCCAGAATTCAGAGTAAAAACTGTATAGAGAGTAAGAAGTTCATCCCCCATTGATAATACAAGTTAAAGGTTTGGGTTGTTTGCTTTTTTTTTTTTTTTCTCATTAAGTGAACTATAATCACCACAGGTGATTTATTACACTGCACCAGACACACATCAGATTTCCATCTCAGCAGGGCTTCTGCTCCCACATTCAGTAAAAGCCAAATAAATACTCAGTATCCTGGACTAACACATGCCTGCTCAGGCACAGGGAAAACCAAGAGAGCTGCAGAGCCGGATTCAGGCTCCTTACACAGAGAAACTGCCGACACCACCTTCTGAATGTTCCCCAACATCCGATTTCATCTGGGGGAATGCAGGCTGGCACACGGAGGGGAGAGAACCACAAAGAGGGCTGCACAGAAGAGCTGAGGATCAGACAGTGCAGAGAGGGTCCTGAGGAAATGATATAAGATTTAGTGGGGTTAAAAATACTAGGAAAGGCTGCAGTAAATTCAGGTGAATTATAAGCACTTTCCTTCCCATGAAGAAGGATTCAATTGATCTCCTGTAATGCACAAAGTATATTCTGTAATTGCGGGGACAGAATCATTTGCAGTGAGGCACGTTGTGCCTCTGCTTTCCAAAGGTTAAGCATGCGTGCCACCATTAGGCACTCATACAACCAACCAGGCAGCTGCTGAGAAAGAGCTGCCTTTGTCCAAGTGGATTTTGGGGTTCTATTTCTTTTTAATCATAGGAACATCAATCGATAACATACAGTATTAAGTGCTGCTTCCTCTCCTCCTTTCTCAGCTTCTGTATAATAACTTCAGCTTCCGGCAGGATGGGGTATAGATCAACATTAAATTAAAAGGTTCAGCCAGAATCATTTCTGGAGTCAAATGTTATATCCATGAAAATAAAGAGTTGGCAATGGAAGTGCTGACATAATTATAGCAAAGTAAGCAAACACTTCCATACTTAGAAGTATGTAAACTGATGCTTTTAAAACTGCTTCTCTCCCTCTGGGAGACCAAGGTGGCAGGTGTTCATATTAAACACAGAAACCAGGACTTTGGAGGCTCAGCTGTCATTACTTTTGTGCAGAATCCTGAGTTTCTCTTATTTTAGTTTCATATTTACAGCACTGCAGGGTATGTAGTGACACTCAAACCCAAAATAAATATATATGTATTTTTTAATCCTAAGCTGAATGGGAAAGCAGCACGTATAGAAAGTAATAAGGTGTAGCTCAAGTCTAGTGTGAAAATGAACAAATCACAGGCAAGCATTTTTTTCAAGCTTAGTTTCTGATGTGTTTGTGTTTTCTGATGAAAGCTGACAGGTAGAACAGTTTGCTTTTTAAGAGACTGATGGAGTCCCAGGAAGACAGGTGACAGGAGCAAATGAAAACAATAGAAACATCAGCTCTACCTGCCCTACTTCAAAGAAATTTTGTCATAGGGCATGATTTTTTTGTTTGTTTTTAAGCTTATGAGACCGCAATGGAGCAAAGAGGTCCCATGTTCATTTTCTGATTCAAATTTTGGGTTTCTTTAGTTGCATTTCTTAATTAAGGAGGAAAATCTAATGGAATGTTTTATGAGTGTGGTGGGACAGAGACACACATACTAGAGACATATATGTGAGTCTAAACTCCTGGCACTAAGAAAACAGAAAGGATTTTAATGCAGGCCTAACTAATAATAGGAAATGAACAACCTGCCTTTTGTTCTGACATCCTTATAAGATGCCTCAGTAATAACTCTTCTTTAGAAAGGCTTCACTTTCATCCCACAGAGACTTTGACACAAGGGAGAAAGATGCTATTCCTGAAAGCTCTATGTGACTTACTTGAAAATAGATAGAGGACAGAACAAAGCTTTCTCCTTTAAACTCATAGAGGAATGTTAAGTAGCTTATTACAGATAACGCAGAACAGAGGGAGAAGCGTGCCTGAAAAGGCCTCTTTACCTGGCCCCAAAGGTTCAGACCCGTGGCTTAAGAACTCTTTCTTCCGTCCCTAAATCACAAGAGACCAGTTTAAGACATCACGAGAATATTGTTTTAATTAAAAAAAGTGGTAGGAAAAGTGAAATAGTTTCTTGAGATGCCCCTGAGCCATCCTCAGGCTTTCCTTTACAGCATAAAAGCCACACATATGGTTATAAAAGGTTGAAGTTCTCAACCTTTTGTGCAATAACCACAGTTCTAAAAGTGAGACTTAAAACATATACAACCACCTGACATTACAAGGCCTGATAGTTTTGAATCTAAGCAGGGAATTTTATCTATGAGTATTCATTTGCATCATACAAATAGGTCCTCAGAACAACAGATCATTTAGACAGGTACCTGGTAAAGCAAACAAGAAAATTACAAAAAGATTTACTAGTCAATCACCTGTATCAATAACAATCCCTATGTTTGGAGGATTATGTGGTCTGTTATCTCAGAGCTCCTACAGGAATTAAACACTACTTCAAAGCAGAGAGGGAGAATTTGGAGAGAAAAGGAAAGACGGGGAAAGGAAAACAAATAACTCACTAAAGAGGGTGTTCAAGAAGACATAGATCACTCCACAAACACAAATGGGAGACAAAGAGTTAGGGAAAACTTGCTTTAGCCCAAATACCAGGAGATGTATAGCTAGTATTATTACTCTTGGCCTCAGATGGTTTAGATATAAAACACTAGACCTGTACTGGGAAGGACATGAGTCCTCAGTGTCAGAGTATCCAGATACAAATGCAATAGCACTTATTAACAAATCTTGTTCATGTCTTGCTGCCATTTAATAGACTCTAATGTGTTATTCTCCACATTTATTTAGTTATTCTTTACTTTTAAATCCTTTTACATCCCTATTCACATCATGTCATCTAAACCAAAGTACTGTAAGTCCCACAAAAATTATATTCTGAAATTAATTCATTGTGCACTGATGCCCACAAAGTTTTAATATTGGTAACAGCTGTAGCATGTCTCCAACATTCAGAATGTATTTTCATATTCTTACCAGTGCTACTGAATTCTCAAGCAACAACTTATGATCTTAGGGGACTCCCTCCAGGGCCCCCTATCCCCAATGAATTTTGTGTGATTTGCACTATCAGGCATTTATTTCCAAGACAACACTGCATAAAATGGGAGGGGACTATTGGAATACTTGGTCTAAGAATAAACACATTAAGTTTTAAATTCTTTTTCAGGGAATGAAAAGGTTCAGTCCTGCTCCCTTGCATACGCACAGTGCCAGGGCCTCCTGTGCAAAATGCAACCAGAATCTGCACTGCTGTGTCTATACGTATTCCAAGACAGAACCAAGTCATTGTAGCTGCTGAATTACAAGCAGCTTGTGTCCAGAGACCCTATGGTTGGTATGCTAAATGGATTAATTATTCACATTGATTATATTGATCCACATGGCCTCCCTGATCTCTCTCTCCAAAACAAAGAACAAAATATGTACTCCTACTGAATTTGATCTAATTTTAGAAGGATATAATTTATATCATTATCGTAATTTTCGTAGTTCTTTTCAAATAGCATTCTAAAAAGAAGGGGTTTAACTTTTCTTTAATGTGAAAATGTCTTTCTTCAAGACATGAACTAATCTGACAAAAGAACTTTGACTTTTCAGAGCTAGGATACGTTGTATATTTGCTGTCCATATCCTAACATAGGTTTGTCACTGATAACTAGTCTCTTACCCGGCTTCTAGTCTAAAAACCCTCTACTACCCTCACACAAAACCGTTACGAACATGTTACATGGCTTTTGAACCCAGGACATCTCAAAGTTTCATATGGATTATGCCAAGTTTTGCTTTAAGGCAAAACCATTTCTTTTACAGTGGAAGTATAGCTGAGACCAAAATATTAAATCTATTTTCCTCTCCAGTGTCATTTCACAATTGCCCAGGTTTCTATTTTCTGTTTGTAGCGCTTATTCGCTGAGCTCCAATGCCCTGGAGGCCACCCGTGGGTTCATAGACAGCTGCTTAATCATTCCATTCAGCCAGCTCAATTTCGATGGTCCTCGCCTCGCTGTATATAAAGATCTGCCTCAGCGCGCCGTTACTTTGCCAAAGGATCACAGCCATGTTGTCATGCGAGTTCAGCAAACATGAATGTGGGAAAAGCACTCTTCATCATCAGCAGCATGAAAGTATATTGAAAAGCCTGGCAGAGGCAAGATTTAAATGGACAGCCACACAGTGAAAAGAGCATTTTAAAAACCTCAGGATGCCTGTACAATGGTGAGCCCTGGCATGCTTCATCTCTGTCCCTCTTCAGTAACGAGTTCAAACGCGTGCTGGCCCCAGCCTTCGACTCAGAGCTAATTGTTGTGCATGGCAAGCCCTCTAGCAGGGTTAGTCAGAGGTTTTACACAACAGGCAGAAGGTACAGACAGCATCAAAGGGGAAACCCATTTAAAAAAAAAAAAAAAATTGGGTAGAGGAAGGGCACTTAACCCCTGAAACAGATTATGCTGCTGAAACAGACCCTGCACCTGGACAAGTAGCCTTAAGGCCATACTCTGACAGTCTGATTAGGGAACAACAGGGTCAGAGAGAAAACTGTAGCAAAATCAAACCAACAATTGAAACCACAGCTCGGTAAGCAGCCAATGCCACTACATCATTTCAATAAGGTATACTGGGGGAGAACATTATATGTTGGAAAACAAAGAAATTCAAGGCAACCAATGAGAACAAACTCTAAACAGCCCGCCCTATAGCTTTACTTCTCTCCACTCCTCAGCAAGCTGTGCATTCAGCCATCGATCTGAATCTACTCTCCATGGATAGATAACATTCTTCCCTCCGCTACAAAATTTGACCCTTTTTCTGCTGAGGGTTAGTTGCAGAGGATTTGACCCTGATGTTATCCCAGCCCCTAAAATAATGCTATTAACAGGTCCCTGGCTTTAGCACGCTCCCTCCATCCCTCCAGTCAAGCTGACTGTTTTTTACCTAATGAAATCTGAAATTCCTCCTGAAGTACATGCAGGCCAGCAGTCTCACTAGGAGCAACTCAGAAAAAGCCAATGCTTAGAAATGAAATACAGATATAATAAAGACAGCAAACATTTATCCTGTCTATTAAACCATACTACGAATTCAAAAAAAGGACAGCAAACACTCTGCTCTGTCTTCTGCCAGAAAGAGGCTTATTGGCCTCTTGGAAAAAGTATACAGCAGGGAAAGAAAACCAAAGACCAATAACCACAATTAGTCTTTAAAGAAGCAATAGTAGACTAATGAATGTATACAATAAAACAGCTCACAGCATTACATTCCCTCAGGCATACCTGGAAAGTGAGAAAACATCCATACAAGACACTTCTCATTTTCCTTGCACACTGAGGACTAGCCACAGGATGACAAGGACATCTCATAATGACTTGTACAAGGGCAGAAAATCCACTGTGCTTTAATGCCATAAATGGAAAAAAAAATTCTCATTCTCACAGATTCTGTTGAAGTCTTGCTCTTGATAGCATTGCTGTACCTATACCCATGCAGTCATATAGGCATTTCCATCTTTCAGGCTGCCAAAAACACAAGCTATGACAACCCTGCAAAACTGCAGTTTCTTCTACCAGGAACTCTGAAGCCAGTATACTGATGGCTATGTCAGCCTACATTTGGACTTAGATGATCTTCTTCATTTGAATGCTGTGTAACTACAGGATCTGAGCACACATCACAGATCTGTTTCCACCAGAAGACATCTTAGTCATGCTAGAATTAAATATGCAACATCCAAAGGTACACTGCATATACCATGCCCACAGTAACTGGCACCATGCAACAACTGTCTTTACATTCATTCTCAATCTGCTCTGCCTAGTTTCCTTCCTGATGTCCTGTTCTGCCTTCAGAAATCATTGATGAAATACCCTACCATCTCCCATGGCCTTTGTGAGCATCCTACTCACCACCTGTGCTGGTCCAGATACTGACCACTTGATATTGGTGAGAATGATCAGCAGCACAGTGTGTTCAGAAAACATAAAATATCTTACGATGTCTTTAGCACGCCATGAGTATTTGCACACAGAAAGACAGGTCAGGTTTCTCTGACTTCTGAACAAATCAGTATCCACAGAAATAACAGTGCAGAAGCTAACGACAACAGGGACAGAGAGCTCCATGCAACCTCTTTGCAAGCATGAAGGCACAGTCAGAGACCCAGGTAGACTCTGCAATATAGACATACTCTCTTTTCTTTTAGAAGAGCTTGTACAGATGATGGAAGCGGTAGTTAGAATGACACAGAGTGGAGAAAAACACAGCTTTTTAACACTTTTGTATGCATTGTGATGATAATATACTCAATTACATGCCCTTCCATTACCTGACAGAACAGCTGTTTTTATTTTTCTAAAGCTTGTAAAACCTCTCATTTCTCTCTGGATACAGTGCAATGATAAACAGCTATTTTAGCTGCTATTTCTACAAAACCAATGCTTAGAAAGTATCAGGAAAGGGATGTTTTCCAGTAAGAGTTCAATGCCTTCTGGATTTTTTCCTCTCCCTTCCTTCATCTTTCACTTTCATTTTTCATGCTTGATGTGGCTTTACAGAAGTCAGTGGTGAAGTTGGGGACAGACTGTATCAGCAGAAATAGAATCATCTAGCCATGATTACCCAGCATGACTGGGTAAAAAATTATTTATGCTCAGAAAGATATAAGCAAAGATATCATTGTTTTGTGCAGGCTTAAGGCCACAGCAGGTACCTTTCTGTTATTTTTTCAGTTCCCTCCATTTGCCTTTTCTGTCCTGGATCACTCCTTAGCCTTCTGTCTCATCAGAGATGATTGTAACTGAAGGACTGAAGCTATAATGATGGCATTATACTGGCTTTAAGTTCTCAGATTTTCTTCTTCCTTAGAGGTGTGCCAGTGCATTCATCATAGAAGATGGATAGTGGAACACGAACTGAGTTATTATTGAGTAACAGTCTTTAGGACTTGGTCACACAGCACATCACCAGTACTGGGGTATTTCTAACAATGGTGTGACTACCATGATGACCATGAGCCTGTCAAAGACAAATCACTTCCCGCTTTCACTCATACCCATTTTGACAGAATTCTTTTTTTATATTAATTTGATATTAATCCTGATTTTGATTTGGAATCCTGTTCTGTAATCAGATTCACCTAGGTATATACATATCAAAGCTCCATTTATTGAAAATAGACCAAGTTTTACATACATATGAATACAATTCCAGAAATTATTCTATGGGTGGAATTCCCTTAACAGCACTGAAGCCATTAGGAGGTGCATATTAGTTGCGGACTTAGAAGTCAGCAGCAAAGCCAGGGGAATCTCAGACTCAAAACTTTGGTAATTGCAACCATATTTTCAATGCTTCTTTCTTCTCTGTCTGGCAGAGAGCAGAGGTTAAGGAAAATCTTCTGTGTGCAGTAAATACCAGCTTCCCCCATGAGGAAAGAAATGGTCAATATCATCTCCCTTGTCAGATGATTTCCACTCAATCCGAACATTACCTTTGGAGCATCTTTCCGGTACTGGTTCATACTGCATTTTTCCTCTCTCAGTGAATAATAACGGAGAAAACAAAATGAGGAAAACATGCACTGAAAATTGCCGAAGTAGGATCCTTCTTTGACATCAGTCACTGTTTACCAGGGGAAAATATTGTTGTTGCTTGGATCTACTCTATTATGAATTGAAGTTGTTACTTTGAACACTTGATCTGCAAAATGAATGCAGTAGACAGAGCTAGCAGATGCTAGCTACGTAATCTGTGCTCCACTTTCAAGTACACAGGTGACTACCGATCACCATCAAGATAAATCAGAGCAAGACTGGGCTGCTCAAGAGAAAAATGTCTTAGAAGCTGACATTTTACTTGGAGTAAGGCTAATTCTGTGCTGGAACAGCACACTGGAACCTCTTCTGCCTGTCAGCTCTGCTATTTGCAATTTTTATGTTTTAACATTCTAGTACCTTGTTTTGGCACCTCTTTCCATGCAAAATAAACCCCGCTTCAAGTTAGAAGGAATGAAGTCTGAGGTGAAAGTGCATTATATGTTTTTGGATACAGCATCAAATACCTAGGCACACAATCTGCAAAGTCTCAATGGAGCAACTGTGTGAAAGACCATAATGTTGTTGAAATATATAGGGGTCAGTAAGGTGATTGACTCGCTGTTATAGGAAGTCTCAATTAGGCAACTAAAATGCTGCAAAATAAACTTGGAATTCATTTCTCAGAAAGTCACTAAGAGCAGGAAATTTTTGCTAAGCAGCTTTATATTTAGTATATATATTTTTGGTATATATTCTTTGTTCTCTGCTATTTAACATCATTATCAGCCTCCTGGAAGGCAGGGACCTGGATATGATGGTATTCTGGAGGCATGAACATTTCATTTCAACTTTCAGTTCATTTCAACAAGGCCAAATGTAAAGTCAGACATGGTAACAGCAAAAATCCTCCATGCTACTATAGTCTGTTCTGCCAGATAGTGACTCTAAAAGATTAAAGAAAGAGTTACAGCGACTAATAGGCTGCATGTGAGCTTTTAATATGATGTTCTGTCCAATAGAATAGCACAACCCTTTAGATGTAAAAGTAGGTGAATACCAAATAAGAGCACACCTACCTAACACAAGTTTGATTGCTGTCATGTCTAGTCTTATATACTCAGATCAAGAAAAATGTTGAAAAGGAGTTACCAAAGGAGCAAAGAATGACTGGAGGATGAAAAAAATACGTACAGACCAAAGGTCTCCAAGCACTAAGTGTATTTATCTCAAAGAGAAGCAAAGAGGTAAGTTGATCACAACCTGTACGTGGATACACAGAGAACAGAGCACCTCAGTCTAGCAGATGTAGGTTAACACGCTTCAATGGCTAGAAGCTGAAACCAGACAATTTCAACCTAGAAAGTGGGTAACATCTGAAAGTAATTAATGATTAGGTTTCTAAGAATTGTGGAAGGGCTTTTATTCAATATGGGATTTTTTTTCAAAAGGTGTGCTCTAGTTCAAATGCAGCTATCTAGGTTTCAACGGGAATGAATACTGCCAAGTCCTACAGCTTTGTTATGAAAAAGGTTAGATTAGACAATCACACTGGGTTTTGGAAGCCTTTAAACATATTAAACCTACCACGAGGAGTTTGAGATTATTTAGGACAGGATAGCATAGACAGCATGGAATAGGATGAACAATGCAGAAACTTTTCTTTAGGAAATAGAAATGACTTAAGTGAACTACAGAAATATTTTGTGTCAGAATTAATACTTAGAACAGATACAGGGCAGATAACCCCCATCATTTAGGGCACATCTCTATGAAATATTCCTGGAAGGGGATTATTCTTATTAAAATAGTTACCTAATGGACTCCTACAATGAGGTTCAACATCTTAATGCGCAGCCGGTGTGTTCTCATGCTCTGCTCGCTGAAAAATGCTGGTGTGCACAGTAATGGCAATAGGTAACCAAGCATGATACAGAAGTTGCCCTCACCCATTTTAGTAAAGGAATCTGCACAGATGGCTCTAACCCACCAGTGTTCTCTGCTTCCTAATATATGTCAGCCTTTCAGTGTAATAAGAGACGTTAATCATTTGAAGACATCTATGCAATTTCTGACATTTAGAATACAAAAACTGAATCCTGGAATGTAGAGTCAGGACTGTAGCATTTGCAACCTGCTCCTCTCAAAGTTAATCTTTACAGAGCTCAAATAAGGCCAACTGTATTGCCCACATGCCAGTACTCTGCATCAGTCTCATCTGAATTCCAAGTCAGGGCAACACAAAGTAAGTGATATCAAACTAAATAGTATCAAAGGCATAAATCCATGTAAAGCCATCAATTAAGAAATATGAGAAACATTAGAAGTTAATTCCTACAGAACCCTAAGAGTTGAGTCCCCACAGGATTAAATACAAGCTCCTTAACATCTTCCATTCTGACTGGTCAAGAGGAGCCTGATGATGACAGGGAATTTTTTATCAAAAAGTCTTGCTATGAAGCAATGAAAGCTCTTCCCTTTCTCCTTCTCAGCTACTCTTTCTCCCTCAAAATATTGACAATTTTCATATATGTTTTGAAATGAGTTAAAACAAGCTATTTCCCTCTGGAAAGTGGAAATTAAGTATTTTATTTCTTGAATTACTTGAAATGTTCTGATTTTTTATTAAATAAATGTAAAAAAAAATGCATAATGTCTTATGGGAGCTGCAGTCTCTGTGTCCATTCCCTCCTATCATCCAGACTCTATCAAAGGTTGTAACCAAGCAAAGAAAGAGGCACCTAGAGGAAAAAAAGAATTGACCAGCACCCCCTGTATCATCTAACAGCAGCTACCTTAGAATATATTTAAGGCAGTCTCCTGGTTGAGAGTTTCTATAGACATATCATTCTTACATTTTTTGCCTTTCCCAGAAAGTAGAAAAAAAGCTGACAATTTAGCTTGACTTTTAGGTGGCCCCTTCCAACAGTTAATGAGAAGAACCTTGTTCACAAAAGTTATAAATAAGATAAACAAGAGCTCATTCCTATTTGTTACCTTATTTGTATCAGGATTAGAAGCATTTTCCATTACTGTTAGCAGCTACTGTTTACAGAGAGATTTGCCTGCATTCAGCACAAGTTAAACAAGCTCTAATTTTATGTCGTCTTAGTCTGTGGTCAATCTACTTCAAAGGCACTTTGCTAAACTAGAGACAAAGCTATAAACCCTTTCTTGCATGCCCATGTCCTCTAGATAGATATCTAGCCTTACGTTAAGCACCACAGGCATGTAATTTAAGCTTGTAATAGAGATCTGAACAACTGAATAAGTTACAATCTTTCTTTTCCTTTTTGCATACTCATCTTCCTGAATGAATGGCCCATGCTCAAGTATGGAGGAAAGAAAGAAAATACATGAAGAAAAATTTAAAACTGAAATTTAGGAGATTCTGGTGATGCTTAGGCTTCACTTAGGCAAAATACAAAACACCTCCCAAAATCTTTGCATCTACAGTAACACACACATATGGACTCCATAATACCATGAATCTTTTTCTTAGTAGCTGTGGCCACTTACATGGGTTTCACTCTCCAACTTTATTCTTGGAAACCCATTCCCGCCAGCACATTAACTGTACAATCTGTAAACCCTTTTGTGAACTGACTTTAAGAAACCTGCTATTATTTTTCCTGCAAGAGTATTTTTAACCTACGTCACTTACTGCATTCTGTTCACAGTGCAGTCCCGTGAACATTTTTGGCACAGCTGAGGGAAAAGAGTGGGGAAAGAAAAAAAGACCAGAGATAAAGGAGATCAGGATCTGTTTAAGCTGCCATTGCCACTGGGGAAAAAAAAAAATAAAAAAAAGGTACCTGGAACCACCATCTAGTCATGAAACCCTTCTCCCACTTGAATGTTCTTACAAACCCTTTTTTTGTCCTTTCTCTTCTGAGACAAGCAGAAAAAGTAGGATTCTACTGCCTTTTACCAGCTCAAAAATCTCAGGGAATCAGAGAGGAGGGATTTCCAGACCAGCATACTAATTGCATAAAATTTGCAGAGATAATATTTTGCACTACCAACATTTAGGAAGACTGCATACCATAATCAGTTTTATTTAAGGAGAGCCCAGATTTGGAGGCAGCGATACCTGTGGAAATTAACTTGTGCCTCCTGAAAAGAATTACCTTTCTTCTTCAGCAGAAGAGAATTCCTGACACACTATGTTTGTCCCTTCTCACGTGCATTTAGCCAGCTATCAGTGGTGGGGCAGATGCAAAATCAGTAGTTAGTCCTCTCCATCTCTTTATGTGTGGGTACACGACCAGAGCGGGACTGGAACTTTGCCCACACGAATGCTCTTTGTGTTCTTTCTTCTCTGAGTGTTCACAGGGCAGCCAGAAGGAGCCTGGACTTTATTCTCCATGCCTTAATTACAATCACTACTAAAACATGACACAGGTATTCCCACAGACTATTATGCTGTTGAAAAGAAATTAATTATTTGAGCTCTGGTACAAAACTCTACTGTATACTCTAGATTTGAATAGCATTCCTAAAAAATGTGCAGACTAAAACCACTTTGTCAGTAAGTAGTGATGTGGAACATAATGTTAATTAAAATGCATTTGCAAGAACTTTAAATGCAAATTAAACTACAAGATTTTTGCAGAATCACCATTTTTCATTCCATCTAACAATAATCAGGATGATGCAAACACTATGCTTTGAACGTATAAGATTAAATTTAAAAAACTGCTGAGAGTTAAAACTGCAAAGTTTGGATTTTTACCAAATGACTCAGTAGAGTTTACTACAATATACCTGCTTTCTGGAATTCCTAGAGAACCATGCTTGGTTTTGTTAGGTAATAAGCAAACAGCAATCATTTGTTTCAAGATGTTTTTATACTTTAGAATGAGGTGCTGTATCCTTTTGCAACAAATTTTGCATTTCTGATGACAGGAAACATTACCTGCCAAAAAGCTCTTTGAGCCTCTTTCATTTTTTGTTAAAATTTAACCTCATGTAACAAAGGGCAATAACAGCAAACAAATGGGCCACCTGATCCTTTTCCTTAATTCTTTTCACAATCTAATTCCAAAAGAATTGAAAGACTCCATAGGTATGTAGTGGAATACAAGTACTTTGAATTCAGTATTTTCAACTCAGACTTCATCCAGGTCAAACAGGAAAGAGTGAGCAAATCATGATGCTATCAGATAGGTGCTAACATGTCTTCAGGAAGGAGTATGGAGCATTCAAATCAGTTCTCAAAGGCCAAACATATGCAGGCTCAGAAACATCACTGCCACATCCAATACTAATTGGCTATAAGCTGGGCCTCTCTCACAACAGGGAGCTAAGGAAATGATAAGTCAAGGAGACGGAACAAACCTGTCATTATTTGAGATAAAGGTATAAGCATGGCACCTTGGTGATACAAGCAATGTCACTGCCCCAGGTATATGGTTCTGCAGATAAAAAGGTCTTCACAGTTGTCAATATAAGACCATTCAGAGACACTGTATTCATTAAAACTAAACAAAAAGATCACTTTTCAAGCAAAACCACAGATTTTTCACAGGGACCAATTAAGGAGAAAATGATGCTTTTACATTATAGGAAAAAGTGATTTGTCATGACTTTTGCATTCTTACTCAAGCAGTTTTGCAATGCAGAAGCTAGACACACTTCTTATTGAAAGTACTCACTGGTAGGTTGGTAGTTTGTGTTGATCTTTTTTATTCCCTATCTCTTCTCTCTTAACAGGCAAAAGAAAATGCTTGCATCGTAACTTTCTATGCCTTTTTTTAACTAGGCTTCTAACTTGGCAGTTATGCATCTTCTTTTGGAATGCTTTCGTTAAAAATCACTGCACATACACATTTTCAGAAACAGAAAAATACAACTTGATTCATGTATTTCTGCAATACCTAGAATAATTTAGTGGATTCATTTCACTTTTTTTCCTGTTTCACCTTTCCCATAACTCAACGTGAGGATATCTCAGCATTGTCAAATTGTGGAACTGTGTAGCCTTTCATTAGATCTATTGAGTCCATACACACTGTAATGCCTGCTTATAAATTTGAAATACCAATATCTTCTGAAATAAAGCAGCTTGCTTCCTTCTATAACCAGAATGCATTTGATTCAAACATAAATTGATTCTATTCATTTAAAAGTTCCTGTACAATAATATTTTGCAGAGCATGATATAACAGTAAAGATATTTCAAAATAAGAAATTACTTCCAACATAATTAATAACAAGCATGTATGAGCTAAATCCAACCTTCTTTGTCTACAGAGAAACATAACGTAAACTGCAGCTGCATTAGCCCAACTTTGTCCGTAGTCCTGGAAATGACATGGAGCTACCAGTTTTAGCCACATAAGCTACTTCTCCATTTTGAGCACTACAAAGTTATGCAGATATTTGGATTTTCAGAGGAAGTAGTAAACCAAGAGTCCAGGAAATTGAATAACCATTAGCTTGTAGTGCCCAATATCTATATGCCCTCAGAAAGGAATACGCGGATGTAAGATTTTTTTCTCCTCCATTTGCAACTTTGTACACTGCTGTATAGAATGCAGAATTTTACTCTGCTGACACTCCTGGGAGTATGTTGGTGAGTGGTACACTAAATCATTTTGCACTGATTGGTTCAGGGTAACTGGCCACCTGGTCATTTTCTCTCTTGCAGAAAATATATTTGATTTTCATCGTTTTGTTCTGAATAAAAATTTACAAAGTCATCATCCAGACTGAAAAATAAATGCTTTGCATTTTACACCTAAGGAAACATAAACAAATTCAAGTGACATTTCTAATTAAGCAAAGGTGACTTTTTAGACAATTGCACAAGGATGGAAAGAAATCTATGGGGGTGAGAGAGAAAGACAGAGGGAAAAGGAGATGATATTTGAAGAAGTTTCACTAAGAGATTTAGGAAAATAAGTTTAACTTAGTTTCATGTAAAAGCTGAATACCATTAAAAGCAAATGTCCCATTATATTTTTGCACCTACTTTAATGTGCTGAGTCTTCTAACATTTTGCAGCTTAGAACTAGGTTAACTACTTTAAGTTAAATGCTACTGAACATTTCTGTTGCGTTTTCATATAATTAACATAAACTTGATATATGTTAGTAATTAAAAAGAATTAAAAACAACACAAAACAAAAAAACCCACAACAGACAATCTTAGGCAGCATTAAATCTGCTGATTTGCAGTTCGCTTCTAAGGATACACAAGCTTATTCTTACATACCCCCGGAGGAGCAAGTTTAGGATGATTCAATAAATCCACCATTTAGAATCTGTAAAAGGAAACCATTAGCAATTAATGTTAATGTCTAAATGGAGTTAGATGTACCATACTGTTTCATAAATGATATGCAAAAAAACTTTAGTCCCTAGGGAAAAGAGACTAGTGTTATTCAAATAAGTAATTTCAATCCTTCATGTTCCTGCTAATACCGGTTTAAAAACTTAGCTGCTATTTTGACATCCAATTGAAATACCACATTCTTCAGCCCTGTCTACATGATGACAGAATCATATCCTAAAATCATAATGTTCATATAAAAAAGAAGGATTTCCCACCTTGCATTTCTATATTTGCATGCATTCAAGGACCTTAGAAGATTTGGTTTCCAGCCTTCCTTCTGCTTGATCTAAAATCTAACTTTCATCTTTTTATATGAGCTCAGCCTATCATTTCTGGGGATATATAATGTTATTTGGGCTTGGGACACTGTCTATGCCATTTTCAAACTTATATCCTTTTGTACATCAGTGTGGCCATTTTGATTCAGGTCTAAACATCTTCGTAAGCTTCAATATGGTCTTTCTGTCTGGGCAAGTCAAAAAATTGAAGTGCTTGATCATTTCCACAGAATACACTCTAATCTCTTATTTCACATAATCCAGACTCCTAGAGAAAACTAGATAAATGAAACAGACCTTTCGACAGCGAAAGCACCATAACACAAGAGAGAGTTTCCGTTATAAAAGTTGAAGCACTGCCCTAGAATGGATGTAAATAGGCCCCATGATTTCAGTAAAAGCTGCACATACATAGTCAGATGTTACTAATAAACACTTTTTTTTAAAGTCCTAATATCATTCATATTCTTTTAAACCTGTCCTGTACACTCATAGACATATACATACAAGTGTGTAACATATATTAGAAATAATATAAAAACATATATATGCATATTTATCTAGGTCACAGAGTAAAATATTAACAAATATTTTTCCCTCATAAACCAGTCTTTTTCAATTTTCTTCTCTCTGTGCCATTATAATATTAATCATTCAGAAATACTGGTATTACTGCTCATAGTCAAAAAACTATTTGCAAATCTCAAGAGCCTCATATTTGTACTGGAGTTCCATTCCTTGTTATTTATTCATCACTTTTTATGCTCAAATTAGTAATTTTTAGGTGCCCATTCCATGAGAAGAAAGTGTGATATGCATCCAACAACACAGTATGACTGAACAATAGATAAAATGAACACTGAATATTTTGGAAACAAATGAGGAATGAGAATTATCTGCACGTACTACTAGGCAAGCATTAATAAATGTTTAATCAATTTTCAGAACACATGACTGGACAACAAATACTACACCAAAGAAAAAAAGCCCCTCAATTAATTGATTTTTTTTTTTAATAAATGCTGCTCAACTGGTTCGTGTATTCATTATCTTATAAGGGTCTCATACAATGGTGCTATCAACAGGAATGTCGTCAGTGACTGTAAACAGGCTTTAGATCAATTTCTGAGACTACATAAGGGCTGCCTAAAATCAGTCATTTACACTGATGCTGCTGAAAACACAGCACAGGCCTTAGCGATCTCACTGAAGGTTTGGTTGGGGTTTTTTTCCAGCAAATGGGTGCTCTAACTTAGTAACCGTAACACTTACAAGCCTGACTGCACTTACCTGAGACAGTCAAATTAGAAACTAGTTACCTGGGTCATTTCCAGAAAGTCACCTTTAGAAAGTAATTCAACTCAACTAAGGTCTGAGGCACCTTCTGGAGGTGCCTATCTGCCCACTGATGTTGGAGACAGCCTAGAACAATTAGATACTTAAGCATCTCCATCGAATGATGAAGTGGGATGCATTTGTGCAATAGCATTTGTCTTTACCACAGCAGTTCAAAATAAGCAAGTACATAACTCTTTAATACATCTTACCTTGACCCATATAATGTTCCCAAGGCTTGATAACTCATTAATTAAATAACTGTAATGATAGTTACAGAGAAGTTGGAATATATGCTACAAAACAGAAGTCAGAAAGTATAGTTTCTCTTTAAGAATCAATATAAAGAAAAGGGGAAGTTTAATTTTATTGTTTCATTCTTTTCCGTGAAATCTTCAATGACTCATATGAAGACTAGATCATAAATTAGCAACACCAAGTCGGGAGAACTGATAACAGGGCACACAAGGCCTCAGCTCTATGTGCCACAGTGCAGTAAAGCAAAGAACCATTAGGATGCACACAGAATGAAAAAGATCGTACCGCAGAAAATGTGCTGACGCCATTGCATACATGGTAGTGCCGTAGGTTTATCTGTGAAACTATGCTCATTTCACTTTGTGAATAGAGGAACTGCATGCAGTGGTGACAAGAATGATTATGGTCTCAGTAAAATTCTAATTGTAAGGGAGAACGGGAAGACCAGGACATGTTAGTTCAAGTGAGAAGGCAAAAAAAAAACACAACACAGAGAAATAAGGAAAATATATAAAAGTGCTGGACAAAAGGAGGATAGGGATATTTTTTTCTCTGTAGAAAAAGAAACTCGTGATGGTAAAAGGTGGCAAACAATAAGAGAAAACTTTTCTGCAAAAAAACAACTACCCCATGAGATTTATTGCCACAAAATACACTTGAAGCCATGAATTTAGAAAGATTTAGGAACAGGCAAAGAAAAATCATAAGACAGAAACTACTTTAAAATAAGTGAGAGAGATGCAAACCCTTATATTTCAGCCATACAATGAGTTCTCCCTATTGGGAACTTTTAAAAAAATGTTGCCGTCAAGCAGATTATCTTACCTGTCTCTGAAACAGCTGTTGCTTGTTGCTTACAGAGATAGTGAGTGGAATACATCTGTTCCTTTATACCTTTTTTCAAACCTGTTCTTGGAACGTGGATGAAGGATGTTTTTGCTTAAAAATACTGAGTGTCATCTTAAAGCTATAGGCAGTTAGCTCTGCATCCAGACTTTTGTCTAGTTTTCTTCTCCAGATCATCAGCATCAAGATGCTACTTTTAAACTAGAACATATGTATGGAAGAAGAGGGTGAGTAGTTATCATGTCTCCCACTGAAGAGGAACAAGGTATATTCATATGAAGGCTGCTGTCTCAGTAGCTCTCATCCTTAGACTCCAAAGACTTTATCTTTAGAGGTCCAGCCTTCTTGACCTTCTCCTTAGCTGTATTACGAGAGATGTATTATTTACAGTCTTGATTTTTCTTTGTTCCCTCAGGCCCATAAGAGCTTGTGTTGGCTTCACACCAATTAAGCAGAAGCTCAGGGGTGTGGGTGTGTATAATTTCAGGCACCTTCTGACCTTAGCAAGTGAAATGGCAACTCTAAATAAACATTTCAAATACAAAAGCCACAGGCTACAATGGCATATGTTTGGAGAACAGAGCAGTTCATTAATTTCTGGTCTGGGAAAAAAGAAAAAAAAAAAAACGGAGTACCAGAGTACACACACACAAAAAAATGAGGCCAAGGAACAAGCAAAGCTCCCAAGCTTTGGGAGACCATCAGGACTGGAGCAGTTTCTTGATGAGTTAATGCAGCCTGCAGTAACTCAGACATTAGCAGCACTCTTAGTTAATCTTCTACATAATGATGAGTCAGATTGAATTTTTAGCAATAGCATTTGTATGCTACAGGCTTTTGACTGATGACAACACTTTAGTTAATAGTAATGCTTCTGTTTCAATTCTAGCTAACTTATTGCAAAAAATAGCCATAGCATAGTTCAAAGATCACCATCCTGAAAGAAAACATTTTGCATGATGATAAGCAAGAAGTATAGAAACTCTGCAATTACTAGTCAGGTTTAAGCAGAATTAAAGTACAACTGAATATACCCAGAAGGATGAAATGCTACCTCAAATATCCTAGTAGAGAAAATAATTAGTCCTTAAAAGTTACCCAAATTAATCAAGAATAATAGGAGAGAGGCCACATCAGATCCTCCTTCCTCCCTCCTGTTTTAATTGCATTCATTTTATACGCAGATACAAATTAGCCTTAGATCACACTTGTGAAATACCATTGGGCTAATTCGTATTCTGAAACGGATTGTACACTGGATGCATTTTTTAAATATAAAAAGCAAAAAGCAAAATTTGCTTATTTTATTTGAGGTTTTAAAAAGATGTTTGTATTCATTTCCTAATGCTTGGAGCAAATTTGCTCAATTTGAACACCTCTCTGGGAATCTCAAGACAAAGGTGTTTTTTCACAAAAAACAAACACCTGATTATGTCATCCGGATAACCTCCTTCCAGTACCAGATAAAAGATTGCTGTTATTTAGTATTTCTTTTGTCATTATAAGCCAGAACACTGTCAGGGACCCATTGTGCAAATAATGTTGTGTTATTACCTGCCTGGTGAAATCACACTCTCTGGGATTTAAAACACAGAAAAATACTGAGGACATGCTAACAATAGAGACAGGTATAATTGGATATGTTAGAAATTGTAGTGGACACAGTAATCATGAGTGATTGCCAGGATAACTATTTTTCTCTTTGCTTGTGCTTAGCACTTCTAAATACATTCAGCCTTGAAAATCCCATCTATGAAGCATGCATTGCTATACTAAAGCCCCGTGAGGGTGAATTAGTAGTGCTCTTGTAATTCACACTTCCAGGAGTGCTTTTTTCATCAGTGTAAGCCACAGTGTTAATGCCATGTCTTTGTACTTGTATTTCAATGCAGAAAACACCTTGGTTTGTACTACTTCATTTTGGCTATGATTCAACAAAGCACTTAAATACGAGCTTAACTTCAAAGCATGAGGAGTCTCACTGATTATAATGAGACTACTCATGTGTTTAAGGTTAAGTATGTGCTTAAGTGTTTTGCTGGATTAGGACCTCAGATATTATTAACACTGATTTATTGGGGAATGTGGGGGTGGGGGTGAAAGAGAGAAAATACATGTTTTGAGCTGTAATGTCTGACTCTTTATATATTAATATTGCCTGAGATGAAATATATACCTGAAATACAGGGAAAAGGTGAGAATGTTTTTATTCTGCGTCTCAGAAGTCCCAATAAATGTGTGATTGGGAAGATTGATTTTACATACAGTATCTTCCTGTTTCGTTAGAAAGCCATGAACACTGCATTTTTTCAAACAAATTATTATTTCTGTTTGATTTATCAATAATGGTCTTGCTGTAATTATGGCAGGAATAATGAATGGATCTTCTGTCTGCCATGAATTATGCTGCCTTGTGCACAGCTAGCCTGGTGGGCTTTAACGATGTCTCAGACAAATGTAACATATTAAAGTTTGTTATGCACAGCCACTTTCAGTGTAACAAACAGAACTACAGGTCTGTTTCTGAGCCAAATTTTTATGCAAACTATCACTTTAAAAAGGTAAAACAAAGGTGCTTCTAATTTCTCCCTTTATCAGAAGAGTGATTGACACAAGTTTGAAGAAGAATTGATGCTTGCGGTCTAGTCTCATTGCTCTAGAGTCCATCAGTGGCTGCTGGCCACCCTTTCTCCCACTGCATAGCATCTCGTGGTTCAGGAGGCCTCACTGACATCAAGGGACGATTGATGGGGATATTATGCAGTGAGAAAGAGAGGCAGTAGAATCCGGCCCGTGAGCTGGGGCCCTCAGCACGCCATCAGATGCACGCTTCTTTGAATGGAAGGAATATGCCACAATTTTTAACAGACAAGAGGTAACCTTCAAAGGACCTTATTGTTAATTTCAGAGCCATTTTCTAAAAATTTCATGATGGAGAAATAACTTGGCCACATTGATGGATTTAGACTGAAGGATTTCCCAGTCTTACTTTGCATTTTGCCTGGCCATTTGGAGTGGTTACGCCTGTCACCTCATCACTAAATCCAGTAATGAAAATGGACCTTTTAATGAGTTACATACAATGCATAATTGCTGTAAAACTCTAACATCCTTTATGCAAATGATTCTTTGGAGATCATTAATTAGTTTTTGAGGAATATTAATTTCTCCAAACCAAAAAAAATATATATTACTACAGGGAAATGGGCTTGAATTAGTTTTAACTATGATAAAATTACACTCTGTGACAATTAATCAAGTGGAGCACAAGAGAGCCTGGTTTAAAATGAAAAGTATACTGTTAATACTGCTTCCCATGGTTACAACTAATTAGTATGCATAAATAGTATTTTAAGAAGAATATAAGTTATCTGGGCTTCAGAATATTTCCTGCTTGCACCTTGATGTGAAAACAGCACAGATACCAATAGTTCAGAGGTACTCTTGTGCCAACATAATTATAGGAACATATTTCTAAAACATACATACAAATTTTAATCAGTGCCCCAAGAGTGCATCTATTTGTATCATAGGGCAGCTACAAAACAGCTTGAGTTCAGGCTATTAAAAAAAAAAAGGAAACTAAAGCCAAGTGATTCTACCCGAACAAAACTGTGATCGAGATACTTTAGTACAAACAGAGCTGCCCTTGGGGCATCATATAAACTTATTATAAAGCATTGAAATAACACTACAAAGTTAATTTTATTAAAATTAACAATGCCTTCCTCTCCATCATTCTCACTCTAAACGGAGCACTGAGGAAGAGAAGAGTTGATCAAGTTTGCAAGATTATAAATAGCCTCAGATTAATTTCTGAATACTTAAAGGATACAGTTCAATGAAGAAAAAAAAACAAAAAACAAAAAACCAACAACAAAACAAACCCAATTATGTTACATTGCCACTAAGTGAAGCCTTTATTTCTGGAAAGCTGAGGCAAAAAATTTGTTTGCTTATAAATATGGAGCCAAATACTGCCCCCAGATACACTCACATAAATCCAGACTATCTTTTTTGAATTCTGTGGAGTTGCTCCACCTTACAGCTAGTGTAACTGAGATCAGAATTTCAGAATTAATAACATAGTGACTCCTCAATTCCCGTTGGTCCCAAGCATTGAATTCTGCAACTGAAGAACCCCAGCCCTGCCTTTGTACTGCGTTGGAGGTAGGCCAGGGTTCTCCCGTCTTTCTTTCTCTTGGTTCACATAACTATGCAGCCAGCATGTCTCTATGGACACGGCACTACAGCAGTAGAGGTATAAAACACTCTCCAGGAAACTGAAATATACTCAGAAAATTAAAACTCTCTTTTCTATGTGCAAAGTGAAGTGGCAGTGGTAGTAGCAGCGGCAGTTGTAGTGGCAGCGGCAGTGGCAGTATCTGTGAGAAGCAACATCCCCAGTTCCAGGACTGGTGCTGACCTTGACAGTCTCCAGAAGCCGGCATTCAACAATCGTGTTTTCTTCCTTCTTACCCACAGTGCAGGTACGTCTTTCCATCTCTGAGACTATATGTAATTTGCTCAGCAGATGTGCTCTGCAGTATGTCCTAAGACCAGCAGAGGCGGAACAGGGATGGGCAGCCATAGGAAGCAAGATGTGCTCCCAGCTCTTGCAGTCTAGACACAGCACAGGTGCTTCACAGGTTCTTCTGAGCGTTCTCCAGGCTGGAAGTCCAGCCCTCGGGGTGCAACACTCTTGTCATCATCCCTGATAATTCCTTACTTTCCCTAAACATATACTTATCCATAAACATATACTCCCCTTAATTTCGTTGGAATAACAATTGTGAATAATAATGACAAATAGTCTATTGGATTTTTCTCAGAGGACAGACTGAGACATCTGATTACTCAACATTACTCTTTATGCTATGGGATTTAGGATCTAAGCAACCTATCTGTGATACCGATAGAATGCTGTGGCCTTGGGCAATCATGACTTTTTCTACTAAGAATATTTATCCTTATGTTAAGCTTTTAATATTCATGAAGACTCCCAGAGACAGGATAGATCTTTCTGAATAGTTCACAATAAATAAGTAAATAAATAAATTGGTTTTGTGCATTGTTTGCTGCTAACTCTAATCCCTTCCCTTCTAAACAAATGCTTTTACCGCTCTAAGCAAGTACAATACACTACAAATGGGAGCAGGCACTGCTTTTCTGTAGACAGGTGTAATATGTTTATACCATGTTTCAGACTTCCCATGGGAATGAAAAAATGAATATATCTCTGGATCTGTTGCTAGTATGCTCAGGAATTTTTTTTAATTATAAGAAAAAGACATACTGCATTATTTGTAGTTGTTTGTGCTTCAGTGTAATTTAAGAGCCTCACAAATATGTTTAAATCACCACCATTGTATTAAATTATATTTCCTTGTAATACAGATTACATGTTCGCCTATATTGGACATAAACAGCATTTAACACCATATTATCTGGTATTAAAGGGAAAGTAAGATGTGCAAAAAACTATACAGCAGAATTCAGGTTCAATTATTAGGCTTTTCCCTCAATGCAATACAGTCAATGCAAAATCCTGGATAATTTATTCAGCAAAGGCAGAAAGAGAAACAAGGAATGAGAATATAAATGGTTGACAAAAGGCAGCATTTTAAGCTCCATAGCTAAGTTCTGTAGTTGATGTATTTTGACAGCTTATATAAATGTCATTGAGACAGAACTGTAATGATAACTCAAAAACTGAAATTTGTGCACCATCCCATTTCTTGCCAAATGTTACAGCTATTTTAGAGTAAAAACAGATTTTAATAAATTCTGTTGTCTGAATTCTTAGAATCTACTTATTGAATATGTTTGGATGCAAATGGAGAAGTTGTTTCCCAAAAGTAGTGAATTTTGAGTCAGTACTAAAAAATGTCAACACCTTGCAAATATTCAGTGTCACTGCAACAAAATCCTTAACTTGGATTTAATGTGTTCAAAATAGAACTGTTTCCACTTAGATGCTCAGTTGAATTTTGTCCAAATAGCATGATATGGAGTGGTTTTATTTTTAATATTTCTGGAAGAACACACTAACATGTAATTAACGTGCAACAAACAGAAAGAGGATGAGAAGCTAGAAGAAGTTGTTGTGTGATCTGCTTTGGAAGGAAATATCATGGGTAGCTTTTAGTGGTGTAGTAAGACAATTTAAGCATCTACATATAGGCAGTGACATGTGAGCTAAAGGACTAAAATCTCATTACACTCAGTGGAGTATACAGCATCTCTGGGGCCCAGAAAATATTCAGCTGTCATTAGGGATTCTCCTCAGTTGTCTAGACACAGGCAGCTGGTCCTCTTGCAGGTATCCACCGGCATCCTTTCCACACGCCAGATGCAGCTGCAGAAGGTCTCCCTCTATCAGATCTTGCATTTGCCCACCCAATACATGGGTGTCAGCCTGCGGCACTGCAAGTGGCTCCAGATGCCAATGTTTAGGCAACTCAGTCAAGCCCTATGACTATTTTAGGGTGCGCTTTCTGAGATTTGATTTAGAAATTACCAATTCTCTGTCCTTTTTGAATGTCTTCATAGAGCTATTTTCTCCTATGAATCTTCAGCACTGCTTATCATGAACCAGGATATTGACTCCAATACAGATACTTGCTGTTTTCCAGGACAAAAATTCAACTTTCTTCTCACATGTAATAGCAGTTATGGGATACCCTCACCTAGTCACTTGGATTTATAAGATCAATAAATCAGCACAACACAGCTAGCTTCAGAAACCACAGGTCCGAATTTAAAATTATTTTTCAAAGCTAACTTACAACCTTACTAAACTAACTTGTGATCTCTTATCCATTAGATCAGCACTGTCAGCATCCAATAATGAAAAAAAAATATTAAATGCATTTTTTAAAAGTCTGTAAAAGTCTTTGTAAAAAAAGTCATTGTAAAAGTTACTACAATTCTGAACAATAACAACTGGAAAGTGGGATTCCTATAGGAATAACGTGAGTATAGGATCTTGACATCTGTGAAAAGTGTTCATTTTTCAAAACATGCTGTCAATATGTCATTAATATTAAGAGAAATAAGGTTAGTAAAGTTCAATATATATTGAAGAGTTTCCTTGACATTTAACACATCATATTAAAAGCTTCTTCAAGAGGAAAGAAATATCAACTTGTCACCTAGAGATTGAAATTGAACTGCTCTGAGACAAACTGCTGTTTCTTCCCCATGATGAAATTCACAGGATGGGCAAAATGTCACGATAAAAATAAACTATCTGGGAAAAAACATCAAAAGACACATAGCCATTGTTACAGTTACTGCCAAAATAATCTAGAAAATCCAGTTGCTCCCCAACAATAATAACTGACAGAAAACCCCACACATTCAGATCTGCTCTTGAAACACAGTGGAAAGTATTACTGAATGTATAGTCATCTCCTGCTCCATGTAGTTTGTTAAATTCCCTGGGAAGAAAATAGCTCCATTTTTTAAGATAGATCATATTTTCAAATCACAAAGCATAAAAATTTATTTTCTGATTTTTGAAAAAACTTTATGAGTAAAGAAGAAATGCTATAGCTCTATGAAATAGTATGCAGTGAAGCTGATTGCCAAATCATGGGTAATCTTAGTAGGACAATTTTACATTGAAAGACTGCTGAATAATTTTTCTGAGTATATTCATTGGTAAAAACTGTTGTGAAGATACTTAAATATATTGCTGAATGAGCAATATCAAGGACAAAAGCCTTAGTCATGAAAACTAAGTAAAGAGACATTAACAGGAAAGCTAGGATAAGACCTATTATTTTTCAGAAGAGATTTTGATGTCTGGAATTACTACAGATCCGCTCGCATCGCTACAGCTGAGTCTTGCTTTTTGTGGCTGTGACACTTCGAGAAAAAAATGAATACTCTCAATTCTTCTTTGTAGTAGCCAACAAAACGTGTGTGCTTGCTTACAGCTTGTAAGTGTAAACTCTGGTTGCCAATTAAGGACAAGATGTTACACTAAAGCTTGCCACAAATCTAAAAAGTTTCCATGATACGTATCTCATGTTATCTAACATATCAAGTATCACCTATTACTTACTTAGCGTTTTGGAAATATATAGAAACTTAAACTGTTCTTAGCCTTTATCTTCAATACTCTACGTATGTACTAGTTGTATCATATATCTTAGTGGCATCTTTTTCTTTCTTTTTTTCATCTAAAAACTGAGCATACATTTCTTTTCAATGAAGATGCATGCTCCAGAATTTGAGTTTCAATTTAAAATCCAAGCAAATACTTCACAACTCTCCATCTTCCAAGTGCCTTTAAAACGTCCATTGTCAAATGAAAGCTCAAAAACTGATATTCACTCTTTCACCATGTTTTCAAACATGTTATCTGACAACCTCTCCCCTACACCCAGTGACAGAAAAGCCATTAACTATTTAAAAGGATCACCCCTTTTTCCAAGAAAAAGTACTGTACAGAAATTTGTTAAGCTGATATCACAAATGTAGGTGTGACTATGCATTATAAACCCTTTATCATCTGACAAAAAATGAATTCTAGCTGCTTGTTTGGAAATTAATTTTCTTTGAAGCACACCTTTTTTTTGCCACCACACCTAACTGTTTACTTGAAAGGTAATCTTTGACAGGGAATAGTTCTTTCTAGATTGGCATTTTCAGAATGTAGTCAGATTAATCCATCAGCCACAAAGACAAGATGTAGAAAAAATATTGTAAGAATAATTTGAGAGAAAACTCATTTTCCTTGCAATTGTGCCCTGAAAATTTCAAGTGCTGAACTTAAACAAGCTCAAGGAAAAAGGTGCGAACTATTCTGAAAGATACAGAATGTGTTCTTCATCTTATTATTTATCTTGTAAATTCTCCTTGAAAAGGACAGTTACAACAGATATAAGACTGAATTTTCATTCAGGATTCATCATGCCAGCTCTTAATAGTTCATGCTTTTCAAAACAATGGGAAATTTCTTTTGCACACACACACACATAAGGCCAATACACACATAAAAATCCAAAAAAATCCAAATTTTGTTGAAAGAACACCATAAGACTATAGAGGAAAGCTTTCAAATGTTAAGAAATGCTCATCTTTAATTTTCCTGTGCATCCTTCCTTCGGCTCTCTTTGTGCAGAGGCTTCATGACAAAATCTAATTATGTGATCACTTTTCTCTTCCACAGGACCTCTGCTTCGTTCAGTGCACAGAATGTTCACATAATGAGCAACTACTCAATATTTTGTTTTCTCTTCATTTTTCAACGTGTGACCCGAAGCTTTATTTACTGCACACTAGTCAAACCCTTCTCTCAAGACAGAATTGTTAATTTCCTCATGAGTTTCTCTGGTGCTCATCACCACAGTACCTAAACAATTAAAAATATTAATTAACCAGTGTTCACAACACTCCTGCAAGATTATAGACAACCGAAGAGCAAAGAAATTAAGGTCAAGAAGGTCTACTAATTTGGTGTCTGTAGACAATAGTCTCCTTCAGTGCATATTTCTTTCCTCTTGTACAATGACTTGGACCCTTTATTAAAAACATGTATATACTATACAATTAAAGCCTGCAGCATAGTACATACACAGAAGGCAAAAGTATGATTAGAAATGTAAAGTGAATTCTGAAATGTCCTCACTATGGAATGATTTTCCTTCTTGATGCTAATGAAATTCCTATAAGGGAGGGTTTTTGTGAAATTATCTAAAATTTTTATGAAAAAATCCAGCTCTATCACATGGTATGAAACTGAGAGCAACAAGGATTTATATCAGGATGAGAAAGCTTTGTGCTACTTGCACTGAAAGAGTAGCTGACAGCTGTAATAATTCATCATCTCTTGTATGGACCAGGAGCAGGAAGGACCAGGACACTGGGTGAGATTTGTAGATGCTTGTTGGTACCAGGGGAATGGCATGAAGTGGGAATCCTGAGTTCCACTACAGGTTTTGCAGGGCAAAACATTCTTTGGGAAAGATGACCTTTTTTGTCTGCATCCTTCTTCCCTCACAAGACTGATCCAAACCTCTCCCTAGCCAATCTCTTCTGCATATCTTTTCTCGTGATAATCCCATTCTGTCTTGCAGGAACTTCGTGTTATAAGACATGAAGGATAACATCATAGAGCCATGAAAGTGTTTAGGGAAAGCCATTTAAAGCAACCATAACTAACAATACGTAATACAAGTTTTTCCAACAGATTCAAAGCCAGATAGCCAAAAGTTCTTTCATTTCTTTTCATCTCTTGGCTAAGAACTTTGTAACATTTGTCCCTTTGGTAGGTTTTTTTTTTTTTTTTGTACTGATACATCTTGTGAACCATTTCCCATCAAAGACGGAAGGTCTCTGAAAAAGATACATCTGTTAATATTCAAGCCATCAGTATGCATTAATATCTGACCTTTCCTCTGCAATTTAACCTATTACTTGGACTCTGTATTAAAGCTTATTTTTCTAAAGGCATTTAAGTTTTCTGTCACCACCTTCCCCATTTATACACAGGGGCAAACGGCTTCTCACCTACTGCTATCTCTTGAGCGTTTTAACTGTAGTAATGTAAATGAAGTGTTCAGTTTAAAAAGATAAAAAAAAAAAGTTAGAGAACAGTTTACATAACCTTTGAAATTATTGTGTTTAGTGACCTCTAGTGCTAACGGTCTGAGTTTATTTTCACATTATATTTTTTTCTAGGATAAAACACATATACAAATATATGCTGTAATCAGCCACAGTTGTGTTCAAGGGTGCATGCGAACATTATTTTCCTCTCCCATCCTGCTCTTTAAATATCTATTCTTTTTTAAAAGCAGTTATTGCCATGTGCTTGTCCAAACCTTCCATAATGTTAAGCACATTAGTGATGAGTATAAAGATTCCTCTCTCAGAGCGAAAGTGTTAAGGCTCAGTCTCTGCTATGTTCAAGAATACAGGGAATATGAGATGAATTAGAGAAGAGTCTGTAGTTCTAGAAATTAGTCTGCTTATTAGAGAACAAAATTAGCTCTGTATCTGCATTTACCGAAATACACATTATCTGACACTCTATGACTGTGATCATGAAAGAACCACAGAAAAAGCACTGTATGCCAAGTCAAATACTGGCATGCTCTGAGTAACCAAGAAGAGATTTGCATTTGGTTCCATGCATTGTATTTAAGGAAAAGATAGAGACTGTAACCAAAAAAATGGTATTTTAGAATAAGGGAATATGCTTATAGAGAACCTCAAAATAAATTATCTATCTCCCTTTCCTGTTCATTGTCCTGAACAGATCTGCATATGTAGGTATACCTAATTTTTTTCTGAAGCAGAGATTAGGAACTTTTCCCCAGAGAATCTAAACACTGGTATTGGATAAGCCATAACTGTGGATTAATGGTAGAATAAGGATGGAGTTTGACTGATGCAGTTTCCCTATCAAAGACTAATATCTGACAGTTTTGATGGGACTGTAGTTTATGTGAAATTAGGTCTTAGGTATTTAACACCTTATGCAGAAACTTGAAGTAGAAGGCTAGACACCTTACAGTTGAGATAAAGAAGAATGTTCCAAACCAAGGGAATATTAGGAAACAGTAAAAAAGTACAAAAGAAAATAGAAAAAATGTAAGCACAGCTGGTGGAGTGGAAGAGAGGGAAAACAACAAGGCTGTGGAATGCAAGCCCAAGTGAACAGGAACCTAGTTTCTTAAATTCTTAACAATGAAAACAAAACACCAAAAATAAGACATTAGAACAGCAAAAATGTTCAAAGAGCAATATGATAACAACGGGCTAAATTTTAACAGCAGTGATCTGAATGAAGCGCTAGGGAGGACTAGGGGAAGGATGAGATAATGTGGAATGAGAGTTGCCAAAGAGATCACAGCCAGCAAGAAAATTGAAGAAGCTTGGGAAAATTTTAGCTGCCTCAGCAAATAAAAATGATTGAATCTTCAGCACTACTTTGGATAGAAAGAATTTGTAGATAGCCTAGATGTGAAGGATGAATAGCAAAGACAAATGAGTTGGAAATGACACAAGGTATGGCCTCAGCTGTCAGGGAATATGGTGATACTGTAAATATGCTAGAAAATGGGAAAAACAGGGAAACTTACAGAAAAGCAAGGAGTGACAAGCTGAAATATTTGCTGGGCTGGAGGAAAATAGCTCAAGATTTAGAAAAAGACTTTGTTAGCCACTGACATATTTTGTACTGCAAGAGCCGCTAGGACTGATAGGAAAAAAAGCAAATTAAAATGTAAAAGATCAATTAAAGTTGCAAGGTGAAGCGTACTGAGAAACCTGAAAAAATTAAGAACACTCAAGGAGGATGCAGCCCTGGCAGTTGACAGCCCTTCCAAGAAACTCAAGGTAGGAGAACATGACCAACTTTGTCAAAAGCAGAAAAGAGAAACTTCTTATCTGTTCACTGACACCAAAGCAGTTTTCATAAACTCACTTGAAAGTGTTGTAATTCTGTTTCATTCAAACACTAAAAAAGCAAACAACGAAAAGAGCTTGCTCTCAAGTGTGTGTTGTTAATGACAAGGGAATGCACTGGGAAAAGCACTGGAAGAAGGTGGCTAATAGCTCATTGTTGTTATCCATCCATCAACCAGACGGTGCAGAAAAGCAAAGGGAAAAAGGAATTGGAAATGGCATTTCTGCAACTCCACACTTTGGATATAGTAAAGTAGGTCTAAGTCTTTATTTCTCCCTTAATTGCAAAGAAATTTACTGCAATATATTGCCTTGAAAACATCATGCAGTTTAACTTATGTCATTATAAATACTATGTTTCTCTTGGTTTGAGTTCATTTTCATATTATTTGCATTCCTCATAAGCCTGCTTGTGACATAATTAATGTGCCTTTATTTTTATGTACAGCACATATATAGGGGAAAAAATCCCACACACCAGGGAAACTCAAAGAGGTCTTCTAAATAAGGAAATGGAGAAGAGCCAATCCAGCTAATCAATAGCCTAAATATTTTTTAAATAAAAACAATGGGCAAGAGCCTCAGACTTAATTAAATGTGTTTTAACTCCGGTAGCACAGTGGGCACTTAACAACGCTTTAAACAAGCAGCTAAGAGTTTCTCAGAGCAGGGAGTCCTTGAACAGCATAAAGCTAGGGCAACCAGTTTATATTTCCTACTTTAAACCCTTGGGTGTGGAAAATGAAGAGGGAAGAAAGAACCACTCCAGGACTGTGGGGGAGGAGGTTGACTGTGGTGCTATTCTTGCTGTAGTAGCTTACCTGGCAAAGCCCCAGCCAACTGAACCGAGATCACTGTAAGTCACAGCCCCACTATGGCACAACTAAGTAATGAGGTAGTGAATAGAAAAAATTGCTCTCCTTTCTACCATCTACATCTTTTCCCATCACTCCAAGACGATTCAGATAGATTGATAACTTTCACAAACTCCTGGATGCAAACATATACCAAGATCAAAGCTGGAACTTCAGCAGAAAAGCAGATGTCTTGCTCATCTTACATCTTGTCTTGCTTATCTTTCCTAAATATAGAAAAGAAAGATAGCTTCCTGCATTATCTTTGTGGGGAAAAAAATCACACTGTAAGATTTAAACTGAAATCACATTATTTCATACAAAAATAATTATTGGATCATCTTTTTCAAACATACTATGCTAAATTTCTGAGTTTTTATTTGTATCTTCAGGAAATGCCACAACAGTTGTCTTAAGGTCAGTTGGACCAACGACATTTAGTCACCTTTTTTCCAACAAAGTGCTAATTCCCAGTCTTAGAAAATAAAAGAAACAAAATAGTAAACACGAGCAAAAATATGTCCAGTAAGAACATGAACAATCTCTGCTATCCTATAAATATATTTGTCCCACAGACATTCCTAATTGATAAGCATATTACATTATAAAAGAACTGTAGAACTTTTCCTGTTATGATTGAAATTTGCATGTAAAGAATGGATGGAAATTTATTTACAGCACTTTTTCCTCTGCCTATTGCAATGGACCCTTAACTTAAGAACAAAATGAATATTCGAGTAAATGTAAATCACTTAGAGTGATTTTTTAAAGATGTGTTTAGTCTAGTCATTCACAGAACAACTGCAGAAAATAATTCTGGATTTCTAATATACTAAAACTTATTCGCTTCTACAGTCACATTACAATGAGAGATCCAAACTGAGAATAAGACAAGCACTAAGTGACAAGTGCTGTTAGATTCGATCATTTCTATCTACCTCAGCTGAATAGTAATTAATATTTTATCGAAGGCTAAAGAGCCATTGTAGTAACTCGTTGTTGATGCATGTTCTGCTATTCAAGATTTTAAATAGTGTCCCGGTTCTGTATTGAAAAAGAACAAAAGATAAGAATGGAATGTTTTCCTTATATCTGCAAACAGTCAGAGAGAGTAGCTCTGGTGCCAAAAAAGGTTATTTGGCTTCTGATCTGCCTTGAGGACTGATACTAGGATTTTTAGAAGGAAGCTGTCATAGTACTTAATGGTGTGCTAATGTTGATGTGTTCGCCTCTCCCAGATAATTTCCAAGAGTCAGTGAGCTGCCACAAACATGGAACGTGAAGCTGAGCAGCATCTCTGTCCACTGGGACACACAGCAAATCTGCACAGATCCAGGAAACCTGCATGGCCTCAGAGCTGTCAGTGCTCACTTGCACAAGCAGGGCCAGTCCCAACCTTATGCAGAGCAGGTGCTCCCATTCTGCGATGTGCACATCTTCAGTAGCACACAAGATGCTTTTCAGCCGTACGTGACTGTTGCCCAAAGTGTCAGCTGGCGTGCATATGTTACCTGGCACAAACCAGGAGCTCCTTCCATCACCGGAGCTGGTATCCCAAAAAAGTGGGTCAGGAACACCTCACTTTGTATTACAATCACTGACCAGCTGCAGAAAGCACGTGGCCGATTGTCATTTGCTTTATGTATGTTTTCTGTGTTACTGGCATTGTGTGGACTATTCATAATCTTGAAAAGTATCATCTTACACGGATTCAAGTATGGGGACTATTTTATAGTGGAGTATCAAAATATTGGTCTGCTATTGAGCTGGGTTTCAGAATGCTGATCTATAAGACAGAAAGAGCAGCAGGGGTGAGATCCTTTAACTAGCAGAGAGTCAAATCAATACATTTGAAAGAGCAGTGCAGTGCCATGCTGACTTGCCAGTTCAGGCCATCAGCCTACATACCCTGAGGAGGACCACATTTTCAAAAGAACGTACCTCTTATTCTTGGAAATTTTCCATAGTTCTGGAGTACCCTAAATACTGTATTCATATTCTCTTCTCTACAGCCTAATCACACCTTTGCAAATGCATCTATAATTCTCAGTACCTCTGTTTCTCCATCTGTCAAATATGGATAAAAATACTCCTAAATTACAGAGCTGCTGCGAGGCTTAATTTATTAATGCATGTACTCTGAGATCAGAATTGAAAGGAATCATACACATGAATTATTATTATTATTACTGTTCCATTTAAAAAATATTTTGAAACAATAAAAGAACCAGCAAAAGATGGTATTTTGAAAACACCGGTTGTTAAATCCTTTTGAATATTACTGTGCTGAAGCTATCAAACAAATCCATTTTATCATACAGCAACAGAACATGTAAAATCATTACAGCGATGCTTAGTTCAAAAGAACCAGAGTTTTCTGCAGTCACGAATAAGTCTTTTTCTTAACTGAAAAACTTCAGACAGTGAAAGCAGGCAAGGTAACCATGATTTCTCTTGAGAATTCTTGATAATAATACCACTATCTATTATACAGTGCACGTGTATGACAGTTTGGGGTCTATCAGAATTTCTGAAACAACTCTTTTTGCATGAACTCTTACAAGTTGGCTGAACATTGCACCAGAAGTGATAAACTATGGTTCTGCGAGCAGCTAAGTCAAAATAGTCAAATTTAAGAGCCTGAAGCAAATCACAAAAGCTATATTTAGGACCCTAAATCAGGGGCCTTATTTCACAGATACTTAGCATTGCTCATTGCCCTACATGCCATAAGCAATCTCATCATGGCAGAAGTGCCACCACCAAATGCCTTATACATTTGCATGCTGCTGTTCTCATCCTCTGGAGCCCTGAATCTTGTGCAGTCACAAGTGTGCAGAACAGCACTGCCTTCTACCAAACAGTTTCCACAGCTGACTAGGACTTGCTATTTATATCTTAGCAGGATATTAGCTTCATAGGATCCTACATACAATTACTGTAAGAGACAGACTGTTATATGCATTATATTGCAGTCATATTCTGTATATGAACTTTTTTCCAGAGGAAATATCTCCAAAAAGGAACGTGCCACAAGATTAACCTATAGAGGCATAAAACCGAATATTCATAGTATATCCATTAACACAAAAGTTTTAGTATTAACACACAGTAATTCTCAGGAAAAATTTCAGAAGGGCTCCACTTCTACCAGACTTGCACTGCACTCAGTTTATATTGTAAATCTTACCAGCACTATTAACAGACTTGATTGATTAGGAAAATCGAGTGGCAGAGTTTAAGTAGATTCAGGAAGCGTGCTATAGATCTGTATAAATTTTCATAATATTTTGTTTTCTCTTTTCTCAGCTAGTAATAGAAATTCGTTCAAGCAGGAGTAGCCACAGCTGTTGTCCTTAAATATTTGGCAGTTTTGCTTACAGTAAGATTAAGTTACCTCAGAATCTGCAGTATTGGCTTTTACTTTGTACATTTGAAATAAGAAATGCTCTAAATAGTGCGAATAATATGGTTAGTTTACTGAAAATCCTTAGGGCATAGACATATGTTGTGAATGTAGCTGCGGCAGTTTGAGAAATTACCACCCCCAGCTGTTTACTACCACCCTACAGCTGGAAATTACACCCCACACACAGCTGGAGCACCCTAATTGTCCATATGGGC
The DNA here is from genome assembly GCF_965183815.1 of Platalea leucorodia. Taxonomy (NCBI): domain Eukaryota; kingdom Metazoa; phylum Chordata; class Aves; order Pelecaniformes; family Threskiornithidae; genus Platalea; species Platalea leucorodia. Next base: position 47,616,030 of record NC_138828.1, on the reverse strand, counting down.
AGTCGTAGCTAGTTTCTGTGAAAAGCAAACACTTTGCTCCAGTCACCTTCAGAGGAACAAAAGAAATCCTGGCAATGGGACAGAATAATGTGGAGATGGTAAAATCCTTAATCAGAGCAGAAAAGGTAAAAAATATCAACATTTTGTTGGAAACAAACAGGAACTTGGCCCTCCCTCCTTTGCTTGGCAGCTGTATTTTAGCCAAGACCCTCACCCTTTGTCCTTGCCTGAGCTATGCTGTCAGTATGTCCATGTTTATATCCAAAATCTGTGATAACAGTCCCAAAGCCCTAAAAATCCTAACCAAGGAGAAGTCTGGCCTTCAGAACTGTGCAAAGTGGGCAGTAGAAAGGAAACATGGAAGGGCACTATGCCCACAGCCTGCAGGGAGCAGCACCCCTTCAGAGCCTGGCTCTGGGTGGCTCTCACAGCCTTACTGTCCACTGTGGATTTCTTTCACTTTGAGTGGCATCTCCCCTCCAGCTCTGGCCACCTCATGGAAACTTGTTAACTTTTTTTCAAGTGCTTACTGCCTGGGAGAGTTCACAGCCCTCAGCCAGGCACTCTGGCTGAGAAAAATATAAAGCAGAGGGAGAATTAGCCCTGTGGAGAGAGGAACTCACCAGAACTTTTACACTGAAAAGAGGGCTGCTTATACCAGCTCAGAGGAAATGCCGAGGAGCTGGGGAAGGAGGACAAGTTCTAAAAAAAATCTGGTGGAATAAAACCTTTTCTCCCATTTACCTTCCATTGCCAGGAATCCTTCTTGGATCACTTGTCATAAGACATTGCTCTTCCAAAAATTTAGGAATAGGTGCGATAAACTGCCATCCAATGCCTGAAGGTTATAGCATTCATATAGGCTATAAAAGACATACATTGAAATAGAATCATAGAATCATAGAATGGTTTGGGTCAGAAGGGACCTTTAAAGGTCATCTAGTCCAACCCTCCTGCAATGAGCAGGAACGTCACTGACATGGATGAAAACAAGTATCCACATTTCCTTTTTTCTGAGACAAGATGTCCTGTAAACAAGACCCCTCAACCTCCCTTTCTGAAGCTGTTTCACTGCATTTAAAATACAGGAATAAATACATGAGCCTGCAGAGTGAGAAGGATTCGAGAGCCTTGTGGGTACTACCTTCTCCTGGGAAACCTGCATTTCAGTCAGTGCTCCCATGAATATTTACACAAAGAGAAAAAGCTCCTAGAGGAGAGATTAAAAGAGACTCTGCTGAGAATGCCCTGTTTGGGATTAAGCACCAGAAAGGCACTTACGCACTGCGTATTGCTGTCAAGAGTCTACAGTACATCAGCTTCAGAGAGGAAGCCAACCGAAGACGTTCCCATGCTCTCTTCTTCCCCCTCTCATTCTCTCCAACATTCACACATCCTCAGGTATGGGGCAATGTTACTGCGAGGCCACACTGCTATAAAACAAATTATTACGACAGAAGAAGAAGAAGAAGAGGAACAACAACAACATCAACAACCCCAAAGGTGGTGTTTTGATTGGAATCATTTCACTAACTGCACAAACAACATAATCCCAAGCAGCTGTAAGAACATGAAGAAAAACTCAGAGATTTGCAGCACACAGATGGAAACAAGTAGAAGGAGAGTACTTTTTAGCACAGAGAAAGGTAGACAGGAGGGAGAAAGAGAAACAGAGAAGTTTTTATGGGTCTCCACTATAATGGGACTGAGCTGCCTCTGGGCAGCTCTGAGCCTAGGTATCTGAAGACTATCAGGGGTAACTTAGACACTGGAGTGAGATTAATTTCATTTGTAGCTGCAGAAGTGTTAAATACTCAGTGTAGCAGTAAGTTACACTACATCTAGGTTCCTTATACAGTCTATGGAGAGATGAAGAGCATTTCATTTCATCCACCTTAGACATCTGTTCAGGATGGAATGAATCATGCTCTGGAAGACCATGGCTGCCTACACTGGCTATAAAAGGAGACAAAATAAAAATATTTCAACTAGACATTTGATATTTGTATTCCTGAACTTAGATGACTTTCACTCCTAGGAATTTATGCAACTGCCACAGTAGATGGCAGCTGAGAAAATGTTTCATACATGCCAGGCTCGTCTTCAGGATGGTTCCTCTTCTTTCAGGTGCTTTTTTCCTTTGTGTATGTGGCCCCAGTCTTGCCTGTTATTAACTTCTAATGAAGATGATGGTAAAAATCAGTGTTTTACAATATTGGTACACTACTGGAGATACTTGACTATACCTCCTATTTGAGTGGTAACAGCTACTGTAAAACCCAACATTATTGTGCACATATAGTTACAGTTGGTTTTCCCCATGTAAATCACATTGCACATAATTACCCATATTGGACTTCAACTACCCTTCACTTAATACAGTCACTTAATACAGTCACTTACAAGTCACTTAATACAGGGGGATCCCTCTGCAGCTTTCTGGCACTGCCTTTCATTTTTATTGCTTTACATATTGTAGTCTTGCCAGTAAATTTTGTCAACTCACTTCCTTCTCCTTTTCTTCATTGTTTATGGACATGTGAAATAGCAAAGGTGTCGGTAAAGGCTCCTGTGGGTCTCCACTGATAGCCTTTTACCACTGTAGAACAGCTCATTTAGTCCTACCCTCTTGTTTCTCTACCTTTCAGGTAGCAATCCACAAAAGGACTCTTCTCTTTTGCCATAGGGACAGCTTTGATTCCGTACGAGCTTTCAGCACAGAGCCTTTGTTAAACACATTTTGAAAATCCAAGCACAGCATACGTTCTTCGATATAGCCAGTTGAATCACCTTTAGCTATAGTACATCTGTGAAATTATTTCCATGTTTTATAAACTCCATATTATCAGGGTGCCTAAGAGTGTTGTGGAGAGAGTATTTATGGTTAATTCATCTATAATACAGATTTATTTGTTCACTAATACAACTTGACACTCAGTATTTTCTTTTTTAATAAAAATGTCCCATAATATTTCTTATATTTTAATAAAATAGACACTGTGCAAGTAATCTTGTCTCTCCCAAAGTCAAAATGGGCCTCATAAAAATTGGCATTTAGTTGTAGATTATATGTTATGCTGGAGATAACAGATGAGGTTATCAGTTGTTTTACAATTACAAAGGAAATGTATCGATAAAAACTAAACAACACGAATTAAACTGATTCTTGCCAATAACACCTGATCATGATGGGTACCTGTTTGCCCACCTGTTTATATTGATCTTTTAGGCAGCATGAAATTAACAGCCTGTGTTCCACTTGTAAAATAATTTTATTGATAGACTGTGCTTTAAAAGGTTTCAATATCTCTTTTGCTTCTATTTTTTAAAGAGGTCCTCCATAGGATTCATATTTTAGCAAAAATTCTCTCATCTTACAGTATGACCTTAAGCAAACCATACAGCAACGTGTGCCTATTGTGCCATCTTCAGGATATTTTTGGAATAAAGTTGTCGTGGATTTTGCAGTCTTTCTAAACTGAAGGAGGAGACACTTTTTTTTTTTTTTTTTTTTTTTAAATGACTCAAGTCAAGAGTAAGAAGTTCAATGAGGAAAGTTCAGAAAAAGAAAAAATACTGGTTTTACCACAACATAAAACAGCTTCTTTTTCTTTATCCTGATGTCCTCAGGCCACTATTTTGTTAGGTGAACTTTCATTCTGTTCCCTAACATGATGAGGAGATTTGACTATCGTATTTCTCTGTTCCAGTAGAATTTATTTGTTGGAAATCCACAGTACTGTTTTCTGATCTGAAGTAGATGAATTACGGCATGGGACTTATGCTGCAACTTTTTCATTTGTTTTTTCTTCTTTTCTGATTTTGCAGCACTGAACATGGTGGAAAATGATGTTGCACCACGCTCTTTTGGTGAATGGCTTCAATTTTATCATGACCCTCTGATTCTTCAGTGTATTATTGTTTGGGACTGAGCTGAAGCTTGCTATCTGCTGGTTTTGACTCGTGTTCACTCTTTAATGCCAGCATCACCAAGTCTTGGTTGAAGCAAATGTGATTTCTGCAAAATGTATTTCTAAAGGCACCTTGGCTACAGCAGGGAGTTTTTCCTTCTCACGTAGGAGTAAGGAATATGAACAGCCTGTACCTTACGATTCAGCACAGGTCTCATGACCTGCAAGCCCTGACAACATAGGACTGCCTGTCGTTCCTGTGCAAACTGGTATGAATTAAGTTAACAGCCTCTGTATGAATGGGAGCTATGAATACCGCAGGATCTAGTGAACTATAGCTGTAGATCAGGGTGAGCCTAATCTCCACAGAAAGGAAATGCACAGAATCCCAGTTATTTTTACACTAACAAATTGATATTGGTAATGAACTACAACAAACCATCTGCATTTAAATGCACTGACATTATACTTGCCTGGCTGAATCAAACATGTCCTTTCTTGCAAGAGGAAATTTGTCCCTTATGGGGAGGCTGCAGTCTCCGTAACTTGCAGCCTCACACCTGCTTACAGAGAAAAAAAATGCTGATTTCCTAATAAATACTGAGAAAGCAAGAAGCTCAGAAGGAACCACCAGATTGTTAGTGGAGCTATGCCATGACAACAAAACTATGGCATGACATGAATTTCACCTTATGCAGCTCAAGTAGATAAATAGAAAAGAAATCCAGACCATGTTGGAAAGGTCTATTGAATATTTCTCACACAACAGATTAATGATCACACCCGGAACTTCTGTGTAACCTCTCCTAACATACAGCAAATACGAGCTCTTCTGAGATGATCCTAAACTAGTTCTATGATCAAACTAAACTCCACCACCCTTTTCTACCCATGAGGTAAACCATGGCTTCACACTTTCTCTGAAGAAAACCCATCATGGCTTCTGAGAAGAAAAGCTTTATATTAGACATGAAACCAGTTCAACTGAAAATGGAGGTGCTCAGAAGCATGAATAGTCAGGCACCACAGATTAATTTTGTTCATTTGATGAATTATGGCCATACTGCCAAACCACAGCTTTGTTTCAGAACCTGGAAGGTAAAGTAGTCAAGCTACATTGACGTTCTTAGCTGTTTCAGTCAAATGAACAAAAAAAGAGTAGGAAAAGACAGACAGAAGAAATGGTATTGTTCATTCCCAAACAGAGGGCATCAGAGGTCTTTCAGCCTTCCTTTCAATTATTCCCCCTGCTACTAAATCTCCTTTCATTAAATTCTTATCTTCACACTGCAGAGAAGAGCACTCTAGATCAGTTACACAAAAATAAGCCAGACTGTCCATTGTATGCCCCTACTCACTGTTTCCCTTCCTCTCAAATACTTCCATAATTTACAGTATCCATTGTGGAATTGCTTGAGAAGTGGTTTGTCTGTGAAGTCTTACAGCAATTTTTTGTCTGAACTCACATGTGACTCTAGGCTGCTGGTTACATTGTGTGGGATGCAGTGGGAACAGCGTATCATCCGCTGAGTCAAGTTGTATCATCCTTCTCATACCAAACAAGTGATAGTGCTTTAAAGTTCATGAGAAGGAAAAATGTATCACATCCCAAACATGCAGGTCTTCAAAACTGGATTTTACTGATATGTTTGGTGTTATATTTCAAGCAGTCCAGAAATAGATACATAGAGACAGGGTTTCAAAGTCTCAAGAGATTCTGGGAAACTAGTTTTATGAAATGGAGAACCTTTCAAATCATCTTCCTATCTCATCCAGAAATGTAGGGTATTATCTCCCTACTCTGCTTAGCCGAGTTTCCTGAAGCTTATAATGAAATGCAATGGACTTGATTATCCAGTCACGCCAATGTAAACCTGTAATAAGTCCACTAGAAATACCTAAACTATAAAAGTACAAAACTAAAGTAAAAACAGTATAAGAACCCAATTGTTGTAAGTGAATCTTAAATCTCAGTTTTTCTGTAAAGAGAGAATACAGTAATACTTGAAAAGATATTATTGTAAACAAGTAAATGGCGGATTTTCAATAGGGACATTTGTCTTCTACTTTTTATGTGTGAACAATACGAGTATTCTTATTATCACCCATGAATTCTACATCTCTCAAAAGTAGATCACCTTTTGTTGAAAGCAATCGACACTTCATTGTTCCTTACAGTCATCTTCCTTGCTGAAAATATAGTATCTGCTTTAACTGTTTAACTTAAACTAACTTCAATGAATCTCACTATTCACTAAAAGTATAAAAATATCTGATCATACACTGGCCATCATATTTATTACAAATCCCAGCTGTTAAAAAAAAGCTTTGTAAAAACAGCTGTCTGCCTGAACTGTATTCAAACAGTTTAGATTTCCAACTGTAAGATTTGATTATCTGCATTTATAACGGACATCTTCATCTGCATGATGGATGCAATCAGGAACAGCTAAAACACCTCATCAACTCTTACCTTAAAACAAGGAGTCTTCACTTTATTACCCACATTCATAATGTTCATGAACTCCATAGATGAGAGTGTAAAAATAGATGACTGTATAACATATGCACAAAGGTTCAGGCTGAGAGGAAAGAAGGGAAAGCATTTCTCATGCCAGAAAAGTGCATGAGTGTGTGTAAGAGCATGTGTACATAGACTGAGATTCTATTAATCAAAATATCCACACATTAGTCACTGTCATCATTCACCAACCACTGTTTTTTGATTTATTATACTGATTTGTTTTTCTTAACTCTGAGAACACTGACAGCTTACACACATTGAGGCCAGCAGAACTCCCACAGAACTTTGTTTCATATACATTACATCCAGGTCTGCTTGCCTCTCTGACAGACTCTAAAAAACATAGGAAGAATCTTACTCTATTAAACTAACAACTATTTCTTAAATTAAGAAAATTTTGCAATCCACACTTCCCTCTCTGTTGTCATACTTTCTCCTTGCATATAAACACACATACTGTTGACAAGTACATTACTTTCTGAAGAGTAAGAGAAAGAAAAAACTTGGAGGAATTTACACCCTAGAAAGCAAGAAAATAAAGTAGGAAGCTGTATAGTAGATGACTGCTATAAGACTGCTCCTAGTCGTCTCTTTCAAATTTGAAGGTTTGCCTATCAGAAAGTAGGCTAGGGAAACCTTCTTTTTAAATGGGTGACCCTGAAGCTAGAAACTTGAATACTAAATGGTGAATGTGAAATAATGGTACTTTGGGATAAGAGACTAAATTCTTATTTCCTTTTTCAGAGATCAAAACTATCTTACTGAAATATATCATTAAGTTGCAGTCTCACATTCAGAATTGTTAGTGAATGTCAGGAAACACTAATCTAATTTTTATATTTATTTTTTATATATCAAGCTTTTATAGTTTTCAAGTGAATAGCATCAAATGAATAGTTATAGTTCTTTCAAATAGAAATTTATTTTTATTTTTACCTAAATATAATGACAATCTGGTACAGAACTATTATTTCCAGATGCTTTGAAAATTCAAGTCAATATTAATGGTAATCATGATAGCATTGAAGGCAGTAGTATATCTTATACATGAAATAATGATTAAACATTATGAAGGGCTTTGCAAGCATAAGTATAGGGCAGAAATGAAAAGTGCATATAATACCGAGTCTCAGATTATCTAAATATCTCCACAAAGCAGTGAGACCAAGTAGATAATTTACTTATTGCTCAGAGATGAAAAATTGTTTGTCGTCTATTTGGCAGTGTATTTGAGGTAAAAAAATTGCTCACAGTTCTATTTTCCAAACACGTTTGTCCAAGTTTGGGATCTTCTGATGCTGTCCACTTCAGACATATAAAGATATAAAGATAACATTAAAGTCATATCTCCTCTTTTGAGAATCAGGATGCAGAGTGTTTATTGAGAAGGTGGAATGCTGGAAAGGCAAAAATGTCGTGGCGTGGTTCTTTGCCAAAGAAATCATAAATTGGAACCAATATTCTGTCAGATGAAAACAATCCCAGAAAAAATGAAAGACAGTCTTTATCTGGGCTTTGCATTCAGGGCTGAAAATAAAAACCTTCATGAAACAAAAACAAAGAATGAAAACTCTGAGAGAAAAAGCAAAGCAGATTTTCTGATGCCTTTAACCCAGTAAAATAACAAAATCCTGTGCAAAGAGATCGTGAATTGATACTAGCCTGAGCTGTAGCGTTTCATCTGCCTTTTGTACTCACTTGGCAACTGCAAGGCAATAGAGCCTTCACACTCTGAGTTTTGTTCTCATCTGCAACACCAACTCTTTTATCAGTGAACTTACTTTGGAAATCCGTTTTCTCAGTTATAAATAATAAGTTTTGCAGTAGCTCTTAGAAGAGTGTGATCAGGCATAATTTCGTTTAAGAACTGTCTGAAAACCTTCTATTAAGCATGATTATACTTTTGCAATTATTTTAATTTTAAGGGTATGTAGCTACTTTTCCCTTGCTCGCATTTTTTTTTCCAGAAGAGGCTAGCAATTTTCTGTAAGTTATCATTCTGAGTTCCTTGAATTCTTAAACAAAAGGAGTCTAAGAGATGCTAACCTTGGCCCTCAAAACACACAGTACCCCAAATCATATTTACAACCTCAGTACATGACTGCTACTTAAGACACTTAAATCAGAAAAAAATGAAAACTCAGCTGAGCAACTGAATAACTTAAAATGTGCTATCTCTCCTCACTTACACAGCACAGAGAACCAAGTTAACCAAGTTAGATTTATGTCACTACATTCTCAATTGTAAGGTCCCTGGTATAGGAACTAATTTCTGACAACTGATGATTTGAATGAATCCAGTTCTCGCACAGCATGTTACATATTCCATGTTCTGCCATTTATTCATTTGCTTCAGTGTGTCTTTTCAGCAATGTAAAAAAAAAAAATCTGAAAAACTCTCTTAAAAAAATCTCATCACATTCAGCAAATGATTTTTTTCAAAGGATTTCTCTGAACATCCTGCCAAATAATTGCAGCTCATTTCAGTCCAGCATTACAAAAATAGAATTTCACAAGGACACGCTTCCCTATTGAATATAACATTTATGTTTACAGGTCTACTCTGACCTAGCTGATTGCTTATGCTCATGTATTGTCCTCTGTGCTGCCGTTCTCACAGGTGAGGTCAAGGTTATGGTCAGATCCTGATCAGCTTTCCTGTATATGAGGGATTATTGAGTTCTTACCATAATTGTTTTGCACAAAGAAAGTCTCTCCAGTTTTATTGGAGGCTCAGTTCTTACTCCTTTCTTATGCTTCCATAGATGATACATGCCTGAAAGAGTCAGAGACGGATGGATGTTGGTGTGATGAGGATTTTTTGCCATTCTCCCCCATGAGAACAAGGAGTTCTCACATTATGGAATGAGGCAGTGCAAAGAGGGAAGGGCAGCCATCTAATTTGCAGTGATGATATTATTTTACAACCATACATCCACATTGCATTTTGGTCACTACTAGATTTGCAGCTGTTCCTGGTCCGAGGCCTCCATCGTGCAGGTAAAGAGCTCACTGCTGCAGGACCCCACATCCACATTGCAAAGGGAGTGTGCCAGGTGGCACCTCAGTGTGCCACTTCAGCCTTGGTCCTGGCGCTCAGGAAACCCCTTCCAGTGTACCAGAGTAGCCCTTTGGGGAACTCGTTTCAGCACATTCTACTGAGATGTTTACCTTTCCTTAGATTTTTCACCTATCACAGTTTCCAGCTTTAAACATAGAATTCATAACTCTCAGGTGAAATCAATCTATCAGTTGCCATAGCTGCATAGTTGGCAGTGTAATTAGTTAGGTAATTTCTGTATAAAAGACCTTTTCTAGTGTTTTCTAGCCTCCTGACTAATAGGAAAGGGGCACCTGATAAATGGCAACAGAGGAAGCTGAAACTCTTATTTGCAGAAGGCTCAAAAAATAGGAGCTATTCATAAAAGCCAGAATCCACACCTATATCTTGTGCATCGTTAAAGACACATTTAAGCTCTAGCTTTATGGCTGACCTAGACATAAGTGTGCACTCATTTTGGAAAGCTCAGTGTCACAGACATACAAATGGAAGGACATTGTCTGCACCTGCATGCCTGGACAGTTGGCAATGCAGGAGAATTTCTTCATTTCCTCCTGCATATTAAGGGTCTTGTTGGTTCTGCGTTTACCCAGAGACAACATAAAATACTAAAAAAGAACTGCACCACCCATTCTTATACTCGAAGAAAGACATTTTGTTAAACCTTTAGTGGCTAAGTTATAAACTCTTCTATCCAGCCCAGGTAAAGGTTCTTTCCTTCAGAAGTTCACGATTTTTTAAAATTTGATTACTAAGGTGTAAGGTTTATATGTAGGTTTCCCAGCTGAGCTGAAATAACATTTTATCAGTTGTAGAGAGTTATTTCCATCCTCTTTATATTTAATGTATGTATAAACCTTTTTTTCATTATGTTCTATAATTTAATAAGGAATGGTATGTTTGCCCTACACTTAAGCATATATTAAATGCTTTATAAATGCAGTCAAAAACATTTTAAAAATGACAGGGCAGCCAAATGACTGCAATAATCTCATCTGCCGATTGATTTGGATCCCAAGCTGCTTTTATTGCAAGAGAATGAAGTACTATTACATCTGGGAATATATTTTCTGCAGCAATGTTTTGTTATATCTAATGAAAGACAGTGAATTGGGATATTTTTCTTAACTTCAAAAATGTCACTTTTCCTAACAAAAACACCATAAGAACTCCCAATTAATTTTTCCAAATATAGTCAGTGTATTACAAGGTAGTTCTATCTGTGTATAAGCAATGATGATAGTAACCAGTGGGGAAGGTCATTAGGAAGCCTTCCTGGGAATACTTACCAGCTAGATATCCAACATTTTGGGGTTTGGAGCCAGGATAACAAGGCTGATAGGATAGTAGATCATGGACTATAGATTATTTACTCAGCATGGGATTGCTAGCTTCAGCAAATAGAAGGAAAGGGAAAAGAGTTTGAGTTCCAGTTAAAATATAGTTTGAAAAGTAGGCCAAAAAGATGAATCTAACAAAAAAAGCAGAACATGCTGCTGAGTGTATGGCAAAAGCTTTTAAGAGAGTATAGTTACGAGATCTAAAGTCTTTTGAAAAGCAAAAGGTACCAAACATTGTTCCATATATTTATTTCACCACCTGAACAGCTCAGAGGCATTTAATGTGCATTCTTACAAAAAGGCAACAGTCTTTCTTTACAAACTTTGCATTCAAGAGTCAAGACATTTTCTCACTGCAAGTTGGAAATGCAAGGTTTTGAACACAATAGTAGCAAACAATTAAGAACTCAGGATTCTAAATTAGGAAATATGGAGATAAAGGAGAAAGAAAACTTTGGTTTTCATGAGACTAGGAAAGAAAAGCCTTTGTTTCTAGGTGTCTTTGTCTTTACGAGCATAAAGGATGCCCAGTCAATTCATTTCTAATACGCATATGATAATTTTGGTAGTACTTTGTGACATTCTCTTCTTGAATACCTAATACAACGCTAAATGAGTTTAATGGAATTCAGAAAATAACTTAAGAACATCAGAAATTTGAGACAGATTCTAAATTATTAACATACTAAATGATCAACTTCTTGTTCCAATTTTACAATCTCAAAGATATTTTCAACCTTTTCTTTATAATGTGGCTAATTAAACCCAGATGATGGTGATCTTTTTTTAAAGAGTACATCTGTCATTTCATAAAATGCTTTGGATCTTTTTCTTGATTCTGAGCTGATGTTTATAAAAGTCTTTCAGACAGGAAGAAATTGACTGACTGTGGAGGAAACAGAGAAACTGTCTATACATAGAGGGAAATGGACCATATTTTTGTAAAGCTTCTGTGGTCTACTGATGAAAAGTGCTGTATAAAAGGTAGGTATTATAATTATAACAGAGAGCTGTCAAATGCACAAAGTAAACCAATCAAAAAAGTAGAGATTTTTTTCATTAACTTTTTTCAATTATAGTAATCTTAGTTGTTACTTATAATTACACTCAGTAACAATTTTTCAGACAGCACTGTTATTTTCAAGTTGATTGTGTCCCTTTAAATAAATCCCATCATGTGTCTAAATCAATCACATGGCAGAGAGCCGAAGCAGGTATTTAAAACCCCATGCGCACTGCAGATTCTGTGTTTGTGAACTTTTCAGTCATGATCTCAGTTCGGGATTTTCTTGATAGAGATATAAAAGATATTCGCTAACTCATTGCAGTATTTTTTATTACATGTACATGTTATATTTCCCTAGATTCTTCTTTTGCATTTCTAAAGGTCAAAAATGTTCCTCTGATACAAGAGAATGCTCACTTTATTCACTAAATGGATCAGGGAAAAAAGAACATATATAGAGAGAGACACAAATATTAAGCAGAGGGAATGAGGCAAAGATCAAAATCAATGTGGGGCTTGGATTCCTGAGACTTCTTATAGAAATGAATATGCCTGCCCAAACTAAATAAATGGAGATTTTATGCCAGAATATCTTTCAGCAATAATTTAAATACCAGACAGTATGTGTCACAATGTGGGAAAAAGGTCAGACAGTATGCTAGAGGGTGACTGAAACAAAAAGGGAAAGCAAACTAAAATGGTAACACAAAAGAGATCAAAGTTATCACACTGCAGTCAGAAGTAAGACCGGTAGACCCAAGCTACACATTTTAAAGCACAGAACTGTCTACAAACTCCACTGGGGGTGCAAAGTCATGCTATCTTTACAGTCTTACATCATATAACATTGCTTTCATCTGTCATTGGAAAGTAAATTAGAAATATTTTCCCATTCCATACTTTCCCATCTCTTTGCATAAAACTGTGACATCGCTTGGAATCAGGGCACACGTCCTCCTAGTTTAAATCCTTTCTCCTGCTTGGCTGCTGCTCCCATATTGAAATATTCTTCCCTGTTTGGCCTCCGATTTCCTAACACAGCATTCAAGCTGGAAATTATGTGGATGACTGTGTAACTCCACTTCTTAGGAGCCACACTGATTGTATCTTCTCATTATATTGGATTACAGTTCTTGATAAACTAATCTAACCAAAACAATGACAGAAGATCCCAAGGAAACTTCCCTATGCAATTACAGCCTTATCCACAAGCTCAGAAGTACCTGTTTAAAAGCAGTGATATTCTTATTTTATGTCTTCACTTCTGAATACGACTATCTGTTGCCTAATAATGTCCCCTGTACACCAGGAAACAGAGAGGCAGGAACAATCTGATCAAGCCACAGACAGGAATTTGGATCTTGCCTCTGTTTGGAAATTGTCAAGACCCGCTCTAGAACAAGCGTGTTCCTCCATGGACACTTGTATTCAGGTAAAAGTGACCCCAAAATTCATGCAAGGCTAAAGAATTGCACTATTGCTAGCTATCATCTGTCAATAATAAGGTAGACAAGCCTTGACTAGTGAGGAAGACAGTTCTAAACCTTGTAAGGAAGAAATAAAGGAGATGTTCCTCACATACTTCTTGTTACGGTTTTTATTTGGGGCTGCATTCTGCATCCCAACTCAACCTTTTCCCACCCTCCTCTATTTTTAAGAGGTTGTAAAATGGTCTTCTGGATTTTGATCCACGTCACCACACCATTTAAACTTTCTGAGCCGTGTTCTGCTAATCCTCTCTTTTAATCTGCTTCAGGAAATGACCACATTCTGCCAGAAGACAGTGTAATGTATTTCCCTCCGTCCATTCCTTTTTCATTCTCATTAGCAGATTCCCAGATCCACAGCGTCCTTCAGAAATCAAGAGCTCAAGAGAGGTAGGAGTGCAATTGCGCAGTGTCATCACCCTGCTTTCCTGTGGCCCGTGACAGCTGTTTGCATAAAGAGTTCCTTTCCAAACCTTTGTACAATGGGCAATGGTCTGGCTCTCCCTTATGCATTGCTTTTTAATTTTTCTTCTCACTTACATGCTAAAGTGTAGGGGTTGGGCAAGTCAGCTGAAGACTGGTAGCATCATTAAACTTTGATTCAAGTTATATTGGGGAAAATGGCTTATATATCAAATGTTCCTAAAAATTTTATTCACAGATTAGAGAACATGAGAAGCTACTTCTGGACCAAACAATGGAGTCCTATGATGCTGCTGATTTCCTCTTAGCAAATGAAATACAACATTCTTAATCAATGGATTGGGTTTTTAGCTCTTATAATTCAATGAAATGTACCTGTAATATCTGTGACACTAGAGCTCATGCCACTGAAAAAAGAAAAAAAAAACAACTACAGAAGATGGAGACCTATAACTATGATGAACATCTGTGAAAGGTAATAACACAGTTAGAAGAAAAAAGCGTCATTAAATTGACAACACAATGCAGTCCAGTCAATAGGTAAAGAGACTAGATCATCCTATTCCCGTCCATGCCAATGGTATTATATGGTCAGATCTTCATGGCAGAATTAGTGCAGGTAACCAGGTGGCAGCAGTCATGGCTGAATGCTCAGCTCAGCTCAGTCCCCACTCTGCTGCAGCAGGGAGGGTGCCCAGCCATCTCTCTGCCCAGCCCAACCACGTTCGGAACAAGAAGTGAAAGCATTCCACCAGCATGGCACTGAAGCCAGCTAGACATCTGCTACCCAGGCTAGGATCTTGAGAACACGCTGCGAGCTGTTGGGAAGATATACCAGCAGCTCTGGAGCTAGTCTGGGAAGCATACATGCCTTTCATTAGAGCAACAGTTGCTATAATAACAAGGAGATAACCTTTTCCTTTTGGTTCAATACTCCTCCATATGCCTCACTAAATGTTCTAGGCTGTCCCCCATAGCTCTTTGCTTTGTAATGAGGAGACTACTCCAGAAATCTCCACAGTGAATTGCAAAGGAAGTTGCACCACTTTCAGGAGATATTAATTACTATGGAAAAGCAGTGGAAAATCTGTCATGAGAAGAATGATTTATGCATCCTTCTTCCAAGTGGGCACATTGAGATCTAGTGAAAATGAGCTCAAAGCACTAGAGTAGACCTCCACCTACTGTAAGCATCCTTAAAAGTGGAAGAAGTGACTCTGGGAGAAAAGCTAAGGCAAGCAAGCACTCAAGTTAACTCTGTAGTGCAGACAAACCCACACCTAAGGATTTCTAAATTATTAGGAAATTAATTGTGTCGTTTATCTATCTCACCATTCTCCACTTACTTCAATAATAGTTAATCCAACACCAAAGTGCTGACCCTTTCATTCAAAGAAATAATTATGCTTAACTTCCCTTTGTTGCCTTTTGATGTGAAGGCTTAGTTACAATTTATTTACTTGTTCCCCATTAAAAAATGTCAGGGATCTCTTACACAAATTATTGAGCAACAGGTAGGCTGAAGCATGAATTTACAGTGTACCAGCTACTATTCATTAATGCTATGCATGTGGATGCTCTTAATCCACTGAAACAGTGCATTGCTGCAAGGTAAAAGAAAGCAGCTCCTCACTAAGCTCCCTGTATAGACCAAATGTTTCTGATTACACCGTACTACTTCAGTGCAGAGAGAAGCTGTGTATTTGTCCTTGTGTGAATGCTGAAGTCCAACCTGGCAAAATATAAAAACTATACACGAAACAGTGTGCAAAACATCGCTTTTACAATTGGATTTAATCAAATGGATGCAGCAGAAGGGGTGTTCAAAGCATGGCATGAAAATTAGGACAACATTTGACTGGAATGGAAAAGCCATCATCAGGCATTTGGGAAAGGCACAAGGCAACAATAGGCAAGCACAAGGGAGTATTAAAATTTCAGCTCAAACTTCTGGATAATGTTGACAAAGATCTGCCACTTCTGAACAGAAATTCTGCTGCTGGGAAAAAAAAAAAAAAAAAAAAAAGATATATTTCAATATAAGCTAAAGAAGCAATGATGGGAGCTTCTTTTTAATATTGAATGCCACTTGGATGCAATTATGAGCAGTCTACACTTACATAGTAAAAGCGAGCACAGATCCATTTGCAAAAAATGAAAGACAAAAAGTGAAAATTGCTGAGGGTAAGACAGAGTGCCTAGAAGCTGGATGTCCAGACAGCATGACTCACAACAGAAACTTTAGCTCTGACACATCTCAAGCCATGAAATCACTCTAATTTGTGACATTGATTGCAATCAGTGAAGTGGCTACTGTACATAATAGCTGCTCTTCTGTGCAGTACATTTTGTGCTGTACTTGGCTGATGCAAGCCAATTTATAGCCTGCTAGGTACTAATCCCAAAAGGGAGGCGGTCTTACTGCCTTTCTCCTCTGAAGCAAGCTTTTACTTTTTTTTCCTTTGTTTCGACCCCATTTGTAAGACCTATCTGAACACTTCACTGTTCTCCTGGAGAGCAGTGTACCCCAACATTACTTAGCTGGCAGTCATAAAATGCAATATGGGGTTGATCCAAAGAGCAGTGAATCAGTGGAAGGAAGCCTACTGAACCAAGGTTCAAGGGAATCAAGCAAAGAAGGTGGGTAGCACAATCTGTAAAGAAGGTCTATTTTAGGTTTCTGAGTCTCCAAAATATCTGTCAGTGTTAACAGGAATAGCAAAAGAAAGGACATGATTTTTGCTTTACTTTCTCTACTCATTTGCCTGTTATATTCAGTGTTTGACAGGCATATAGATATATATAAAGCATAATAAATGAATGTATCTAATATACCAAAATCAGGCTCTTAACATTAATAGTAACAAAGTAGAAATTATAATGGAATGACAATCAGCCTTTCTAACAGGGAGAAAATGAAACATGGCAAGATGCTTTCACAAAGGCATACGCAGCCTTGCAGATTCTTTTTTAAAATATAGCCTTCTATGTCTCAGATTGGAAAACTTGTTTCCTAAATGCATAAGTTTTAAGGTCAAAGTGGACTATTATAATTGTCTAGTCACCTCAGCCTCCTTTATTGCACAAGCTATAGAATTTCACCAAGTAACTCCTACATCATGACAGAACTCATTGATCTAAGGCATATCCTCCATTTAACCAAAAAAGTTATTCCTAGTGCATTGTTCTTGGAATAACTTCTTTTAGTTCCACTATTCATAATACTGACAGATAGACTCTTTTCCAACGTATGCCTCAGAGAATCTACAGAGAATCTACCTACCAGCATCCAAGTTGCTTATACTGACCTACTTTTTAAGTTTTTTACATAGCCTGTGACAGCCTGGCACAGCAATGTCAATCTATTCTGACTGACACCAAGGCTCTGCAGAGTTGTAGTGTCTATACCACGAACACTTTTTATGTGAGAAGAGAGAAAGACCTCTTGTGATAATGAAATGAAGTTACCAAACCTGAGCAGAATGGATGAATGACTGCTCCGGGCAGTAATCGATTGTCCGGCTTGCTAAGGATGAGATCTGGCATTCCCAAGACATTCCTGACTCATTCCAATTTCTTCATGATTCATCTAGAACCAAAGCATGGTCACTTTTGTGTCTCTTCATCCTAGTCCTCACCATTTCAAACTCAGCTGCTGAGTGCAGAGCAGCCTGCTCCATCACAGCTGCTCTTGCCAGGGCTTGGCTGGGTGAAATCAGCCTCTCTGCTGCAGGTTATGTTCTGCACCATGGCATTTTGCCAGCTGCAACACCTAGCAGGGTGTCTTCAAAGGCTCATTCAGAGTTTAAACCCTAGATATCAGGATCTGAAAGCATGCCTCTCAGAAGGCTAAGTTAAGAGTCCCCATACGTTAAGCTTCCAGATCGCTGCAGCTCTCTCCAGACACTGGCAGGGTATGGGAAGTCACAAGATGCGAATCTCTTCCAAGTCCTGAGCCGTGCTCTAGTTTCAGTGAGGAGGAAGGGGGATGGAGAGACAGCCAGGCCCCGCTGCGGCACACCCCCTTTCCCTCCACTTGGACCACACTCGTGGTTTTTCACTTCATCCCTTCGCTCCCCTCTTCTCAGTAACTACGACCGGCAGCTAAAATAATATTGCTTTAACGCATATTAGAGAATCCGTCAAATGTAGCTCTGTCATGGCAACTTTCCTTCCCCTGGCCATCTCCTTCCTGAAGCGTATTTTGGTCCCTCAGGGGAGGCGAGCAGGCCGCCCCGCACCGGAGGAGCCCGCGCGCTGGGCTGCGCTGCCTTCTGGCGGCAAGGCGAAAGGCGGCCTGGCAGAGCTTTGCCACAGCTAACGCCTGTCACCTTACCGGGGGAGTATTTCTTGTGAGCTCTACCGTGCCTACAGAACCTGCTTTTTCTGTGACAAGGTGCTACAATTGAAACTAGTGGCAGAGTGCTTAAATTATCCCCAAGGACTTCAGCATTGTAAAGCCTGAAGGGGGAAAAAAAAGACTTCCAGACTTCAAACAGAAAGAATGAAAAGAAGGAAAAAAAAAGTCTATGAGGTGAAATTATATATACTACAAAGAAACGAGACTCTTTGTCTTCCATTTGCCACAGCTGAAAAAAAGTGCAATTCATTACAAGATAGGAAAAAGAAGTGTATTTACAAAGTCCTCAAGAATGGGGTTACTCCAGCTGTTCAGTTCAATGTGAGGTTTATTTTGAAATATTCTTTTAGCAGCATTAGGAAGGACAAGACTTGCCATCTGAACACATGTATTATAATTACCAAAAAGAAAGCACATCTCTCTCAAGGTGAAGTGTAACAGCCGCTTCATAAGGTACGTTTCCTTCAGTGTGAACACACTGATGCCCTGTGTCTGCAAAGCGACTGATTCAGTAAGTACAAATGCAATAGTAATTTTTTTAAATTCAGAAATATCTTTGTCCTTTTTTTTATCTCTAATCTCCCTTTTCACCCTTTCCTAAGTAAAAAGCAATCTACTAGTTAAAAAAAGGACCACCTATTTTAGATGTTGTTATCCTCCCATAATTTTCCACTACAGAACATTTATCCAGATTCTTTTGACATATGCAATAAAATCTGCACTTGTAAATACAATTAATGCCATACAGTACCCTATTAAAGCACACTAACTTATGAAAGCTTGTCAGATACTAATTATCCTCAACTGGTGTTAATCTCAGCATATCCCTTGGGGAAACGACATGTTATCGATGAGGAATAACAATAATCTCAAACCAGAGGATTGGTTATGGAACATTAACGTATTTGGGGGTTTGTGATGGTAACTTTGAAAGAGACTGGCAATAGAGACATTTAAACAGCATTTTGGTATATTCAGAACTATGAGACTAATGCCTAACTGTTAACACACGCAGGCTCATTAGTTCAGCAAGATAGTTCAAGAAGCACGGCAGTCTGTTCATGCAAGGGGGAACTGCCAGAGCATCAGTTTTTATGATGTACCACAGTACATTATTGACTCCACAGAAGACTTCTTACATGCTAATTTTTTTTTAGAATACAATAATATCTAAAAATACATATATACACAAAAATTTAAAATTTACTGTTAAGTGATTTAACCTTTATTGTGAATGGGATTGTTTAAAAGAAACTGCTGTCATCACTTGTCTACTCAACTAACAAGTGTTTATTCCAACCATGTTACTGTTTCTCATTAAAAACAGAGTTAGGACTTACAGTGTATTTTGTGTACCTAATGTGGCAATTGGGCAGGATTTTTCAGAAATACCTGATGCTTCTAGGCACTTCAATTTTTCAGATATCCAGGGGAGGCAGAAGATGGCATTTTTTTTATTAAAAAAAAAAGGCATTTCTTAAAGTATTGCTGGACAGGCAATTCAGACTCCAGTGTTATTAATCACTTGGGGAAAACCTTGGCTAGTCGGTCATATGCTATAAATGGAGCGGGTGCCCTGCTGTTTGTGTGTTTCATGCCTGTTGAGGTGAGCAGGAGTAACTGTACATTAGGGATTTTTAAAGTGTGTACATGAGTTACAGGCAAGCAAACAAGGTACAATAGGGAAAGGTAATGCGGGGCAGGCATTAAAATCCAATTAAATTAAATCAGTATATTTCACTGTTGATGGGCATTGGTTCTGTTTCCTGTCCTATAAACTGGGTATTGGAGTGTCAGACTCTGAAGCATAACTCATAGTATTTGAGCTGCTTTTTCAGAGAAATAGCAGCCAGCTGATTTCACAGTGTCTGTACCTCTGCAGAGCTGTCAGGGAAACACTCATATTTCCAACAGGAAGAGACTTCCTTCCACAGATGTTCTGCACTTACCAGACCTATGAACTAAGCATCTCTGAGTATTGTTGGGGATTTTTTCTTCATCTTTCACTGAGCTCCTGTCTATTTGTTCTTGAGTACAAGACACCAGCATCTCATCCAGCAGGAGCCTGATGAGCAGGATTATGCAGGTCAGGGAGCTCCGTGGTTTGAGGAGACCTGCAGGTCCCCAGTGGAGAGCAGCACTCTGCACTCTTTAGAGCACCATGATGACAAGACAGGGACACCATCTTGTTAAGTCTCTTGTCCACGAGGAACTGTTGTGTCTACCAGCGACACACTGGTTGGGAAACGGTGCAGATGGTGCTCAAGAAATCACAGACTTTTTGAACCACAGCAAGGAGCTCAACTCTCAGCTCCCTTTGCACCAAATTCTTTTCCTGTCCTATGTCATACAGTGAAAAATAAAAAATATTTGTGCTGGAAGCCAACCCTGCAGACCAAGGAAAAAAGTAGATTTGTTATCAGCAGACCCCGGACAATACATGGTCTAAGAAGGCTCAGCTGTGTTATCATCCATCTTAGCTTACCTGGGATAATCCCCCCTTACTGCATTCCATATGCCTATCATGCTACATAAACTAATGCTAAAACTAATCAAAACAGCAAAGAAGACAATAGAGCCCTGTACGCATGAATATTGTACTAGTTAAGAAAAAAAAATGGGGATGGGGGGAGTCCAAAGAGAAAAGTGAAAGGGATAAATTTTCTCTAACTAACCACCCTATTTCTTTTACACTGCATTCAGGGAAATTAATTCCTTTACATACTGATAAAATATTTCTACAAACTCTATGAGAGCTGACAGCAGAAACTTTGGAAACATCTCCTACAGCTAAAACAAACCCCTAGGTTGGAATAAGAAGTCCAGAGGAGGAATATTTTAAGATCTGTGTACAAGAAAGTCTCAAAAGTTAGAACTATGGATGTGTGTATGAAAAGGGAATAAATAAGATAGTGGGTTAGTTCAAAATTTGACAAAAGGCAGAAGTATTGTGAGGTCAATGAGCAGTTTGATGAAAGGAAATAAAACAGAGAGCAATTGTACATAATGACAGAGAACCAAATCCTGTTTACTTTACTCAAGGTCAATATCAAGATGAAGGAAACTCTGTATGAACAAAACCAGAAGAATTTGATCTAAGACAGTAGTCCTACTCTCCTCCCACTGATGGAAGCAAGTTGAGATCTGACATGAGTAATTCAAGTGAGTGATGTTACAAAGCTTTTAAGAGAGAAAAAGAGTATATCTGTGTGCAAAATCATGGCCTAAAATTCAGTTTTACAAAAGGAAGCTAAATATTAATAGACAAGTAACAAGATATGACAATATAAAATACATGTAAAAGGGTTGTTAAAAGGTAAAGCCCCTACAGGCAATGCAGATTTCAAGCAGCTACCCAAACCATGAAGTGGAGAACATTAAGCAGAAGGAAAAATCAGGGAAAACAAACTGGGATAAAATACTGAAAGACAAATACGATGCACACAAAACATGAAAGAGGAAATTGGGAAGGGAATAATGCATGGTTACATTTTGAAAAGCAGAAACATACTTAGGGATGTACAGTGAAGGTGGAGAAGCAGCTAGACAACAGTAACCATAAACAATTTATGTTTGCATGTAGGATGGTGGGCATACATAGATGGACACAAAGAGGCCAAAAGTAATCAGAATAAATCTTGGCGGGACATGGAAAACACAGGGGGAAGTGGATGGGATAGAGCAATAGAGTGGAAGGGTACACGGGGGAAATGGAGAATGCAAAATAACTAATATATGCCCAGCTGCCCTGGGGTTCTTCCCACAATGAACGAACTTTTAGAGAAAACTAGACTGATGAGCAAACAAGCACAAAAAGTAACTGAGAATAAAAAAAAGATTAAAGAAGGATTATAGAACTAAATTAAGTTTATAAACAAGCCTCAAGGAAAAAATCAGAAGACAAGAATGAAAGTTAAATTGCACAAGAGGTTAAAACATACAATAAAAGATTTTTAGAAATTCAAGAATGAACTACTAAAGGTAATTGTAACAAACTAGAAGTGTTTATCCAGTCCAGCTTCTTTGTCATTGACAGATGTTGAAATCAATGAGATCAGTGGGTTCAGCTGAAGCATTTGAGTCATTCTTATTCCCTAATAATAGCTGAAAGCTGTTTTAAGCTGTGGGCTAGATGACTGGTATAATGCCTGAAAGCAACAGCACATGAGGAAATAAAATGTTTTCTTTACAATGTGTTTATTTTGTGTATTTGTCAGCACTTGAGAATTATCCGCATCACTGGTTTGCTGAAAGTTTGCCCCCTTTCTTCATCTCTGCAAAACAAAAGCATATGCCAATAAAAGCAGTAGCAAAGCTGGAAGTGAAAAGGTAGCAGGAAAGGTATATAATACAGAAAAGTGTAAATAATTTATGTTAAGAAAAGTTAGGCATGCTGCGAACACAGGTTGCCCTCAAAGCTAAGCTCTGCAGAAGAATTGAACGACATGGTGTGACTTCATGTGGTGTAGGAGTGTCATATCCCAGTAAGTCAACAGTCGCAACCCTGAAATATTAGCTCTCCTAATAGTCAAAAGTAAGATAGTAAATACCCCCCAAAAGCTGCTAAAATCAGAAAATGACTGAATTATCTCAGAAGGAACTACACTTGTACTCCATTTCTAACAGACTGTTTGTGCCTATTTATTTTAATTTTGATAAGATTTGCACACACCACTGAGTCTTTTAAGAAAGAAAAAAGACCCCTATCCTGCTTGAAGGATTTTGAGTCTTCTTCCTTCTCTCAGCCACCTAATAATGACTCATTTTTTTCTTAATGATGGCAGGAAATGTTCAGCTCTTGAGTTTTCAAGAATAAAAACCATCTCAGCTTTTTGATCCTGTGGCTGTTTACTCTAAAAGCTATCAATTTAATACGTTCTGAGTTTTGTTCATATATATGGATAGGACATAGTAGGATATTTCAAATAGTGATTTGGAAGTGAAACCTTTATGTAGAAAGTTTGAGAGGTAGAAAGCTTGAGAAAAGACAACATCCATAAAATTTTGACCAGATCTAGGTGCAGGGGGGGAAAACATAAAGTCATAGCATAGAGCTTAATAGAATTTAAAATATTCTATAACCCACAAAGCAGGGAATCAAATATCAAATGGAGAAAATAGACCCAGCACTAGGCAAGTAATAGAGAATAAGATCATATTTGGAATAATGGGCATCGTTCTGGTCACCTTATTGTGGCAGTGTTGAAACCTCATTGGCTGACATCTGATACGAGGTGGTTTTGGATGTCGTCCTGTTTCTTCCATTATTAATTTTGTGCTCGAGGGCAAATGCCAGCAGTGCTCATTTTAGTTTTTACCTCCTGCTGCAACTTCAACTGTCAGAGAGACAGCAGGAGTCAAAAATGAAAGGAGCCACCTTATAGAAATGCTGTGCCACTATGTCATTTTTAAACTGACAGCTTTTTACAGTCCAATTTCTCAGGGAAAGAAAAAAAGGACTTTCATTTTCACCTCCCACTGCTGTTTTGACAGAGAAAGACATTCACCCAGGTTTGAATGCTGGTGGGAGGCAAAAATGTAAAACTGCGGCAGAGTGTTTGTAAGTGGGCTTTGACTACCCCGTAGAAGGATAAGCTGATTTGGGACAAGTTGAACTCTAACCTTTGCTTACCAGGTGGCAAAAGAGAAAAATGTGTCCACCTGCCCTTAATGCAATAGACAGAGACTATTCTGAAGGATATACCAGATACACCTAAGTATTTCAGTCATCTGAAAACATAAAAATGGCTGTTTTAATAGTCTTTGGCATTCAAGAAATTGGCAATTGAGAAGATTCTTCAATAAGAACAACCATTGAGGAAGGTAGAAATTACTAAAAGGAGGAATTTAGGAAAAAGATAGCATGCTCCTTATATTGGCAGTATATAGTAAGGAAAATCCCCCCCAATCAAACGACTCAGAAAGAGAAGCTACGAAAAAAAATGAATGCTGAAGAACCACACATAGTAATTTTTCTACAGTTATTAACATAATAGGTACCAAAGCAAAATATTTATGATGGTGAAAGCAAAGTAATAAGAAACAGTGATATTAAAGTACATCTATGAGAGATCCCTCTAGCATCCTAATCTATCTAACTTCCATGACAGGTATAGTGTTTAGAAAACTCGGAATCTAACATAATAATATAATGTAGTAATAGAATATAAAAGTAGAAATAGCCCCTACTCGCTGCTTGATTCAGTTTTCAATTTTCAAAGTATCAGCTACATACTCTTCTGAGCTCAGAGTTAAAATTAATTGCAAGTGACAATGTTATTCAGGCTAAAGAAATTAATCTCCTATCATTTAAAACCGTCTATTGTTAATCTTGTATTCCTTGTTTTGGGCCTCTGCTGCTGACAATGTCCATGACCTTGTCAGGCTTAGAAGGATGCACTTGACTAGAACATGCAAAATGTTTGGCTCTCAAGGACAAGAACACTGAATATCTCCAAATGCATTGTTTAGTGAGACTATCTAGAATAGCAACAAAGTTGTGGTATCTGGAAAACATGCATACTTTCAAAAAAAAAAAGCATATACATATATGGGGTATACACTTACATACACATATATTCATATATCTATATATGTATGTAAAAATATAAAATAGTGTGCATTAAACACACAAGCTGTACGTGGGGTTTTCTAATGAAATTTTGGAAATCTAAGCCTTGTAATGAAAACACATCATCGACTGTAACGACATCTCAAGTTATAGTTAATGCCATAGGCCTGGCTCCAAGCATCTTTTCAAGTACATGAGATAGCAAAACAGCATTCTGAATTCCCCATCTTTTACACATTTTATTTTCCATTTTTTTCATTTAGAATGACTTTGAAATCCTATTTCATTCATCTAAGCTCACTGACAAAATCTTTTTTCATTATATATTTCTTACCTTCTGATAATTTTACATGAAAAGAGTTATTTTCAAGTCCCCCCTGCCATTTTCCAAGATACTCAGCTGCTACCAAGAAACCACAGTCCTCTTTTCCCTATCCGTTTCATTTTCACACAACATATCCTGATCCATAACTTTCCTTTAAAGCAAGTGGGCTTGCACACATGGATACTCTCCTGTACAGTTGATTCTGTTTTGAAAGGTATTGAAATAATTCTCAGTAAAATTGCCTTGAGTGTTTCTAGGCTTTATTGCTATTAAAGAAAGCTTGAACACATGAATTGGGCAAAAAGTGATACAAATGATGTCTGCATAAGTGCCCTTGTAATATGAAACATTATCGGTTGTATTTATGAAGGGTCTGTTGATGGAAACGTCAAGATAACAATAAGTGATACACAAAAAGAATAGGAAAGGTAGGACAAAGTTAAATACATAAAATAAGCAGTATTGTAGTGGCTGAACTGGAGCTTCTGAACTGATTGCATAATCACTTCCCAATTCAATAATTTTTTTTTTATTATTATTTATTCTGAGTTGCAATGTAAGTTTCAAACTTTCTATCAGAGCAATTTACAGCAATTTTACAGCAGAATTTGAATCCAGCTTCACTGGATGAAGCCAGTAAGAGGTAAACCAAGAAGCACAGAGAATTTATATGCCATCATATTTGAAATACCCGTACAGTCTGCTGAGAGCATCATTTTATGTAGGCGGAGCTTATTTTGTAGTTGTGACTAAAGAGGGTATAATTGTCTCCTTTTCCCCCTTTCGTGGCTAGCCAGCACTCCAGAGAAACAGAGAGGCAGGTAGCTGGAGCGGAGGCGGAGGTAGCATGGGAACAGGCTTGGAGGAAATGGGGAGGGAAGAAATACTCAGGATAAACGGAGCAATTGTCTCAGAGATGTGAATCTCAGAAATGGAGTAAAAGAGCCCAGGTATGTTCAGAGGTAATTGCGCAGAATAATAGAGATCAGTTTCTCCTAAGTAATCATCTTAGCGAAGAGAACATTTTTACCATTGATAGCAAAAGCAAGGCAGCCTGCAGAGAAATTACATAAAGAAGGGGTTGGGGTTGGGGTTTTTCTTTTCCTCTCACGGTTAATCCAAAGTTTTCTCAGTTTCTATCTGAATTCAGGGTAGCTCACTATGCCTCACTGCCTTCCCCACTTACAGTACAGTTGGGTTGTTTTTCCACTGCCTTTCAGTGGTACATTTGTTACTGAGTCAGTTTTGAACATCAGCTTCAGAAAGGGGCATATTTGTGAAAGTATCTGCGTACCTAACAATTTGGAGGAGAGTCCAGTGGAATTTCACCTGCTTTCCAAGAAAATCCCATCAAGCATTAAAAGAATCAACTGATTCTGAAAAATTTCTGCTACATACCCTTTTTGCTTTTGAGTTTTAAAAACTCTGGTTCCTAACCAGGCTGATAAAGCCAGAGGCCAAGTCAAACTGAGTATATGGTGGCTGTATACTGTGAGTAATGGGGGTGGGGGAGAAAGAAAAAAAAAAAAAACAGAAGAAAAATCTGAAACAATATTGGTTTTGACTTCTCATACACCTCCTGATAAGAATTTTAATACTACATATATGAAGTCCAAATTCCTCTCTTATTTGCACTGATAGCTAGAGGAAATGTTTTGACTGACAGGAAGTCAGCTCATGTTCTGATATACAGCTTTTCATTACTACAGTGTTATATAGGTTCAGCATGAATCCCCGAGAGCAAATCCCTAGTATATCCTAGCACATTGTTCTTTTCACTCCTGATGGCTGAAATCCTAATTGAAATCTTATGTTTATTTATTTATTTTCTAAATCTTTCTTTCTCTCACTCAAACCTCAAGTGATTTCATTATGATTTATATCTTTTAATGACTACTTGACCAGCTCTGGGTCTCACCTTGTCCACACTAATGCAAATACTCTGATGAGTTTTATGGGGCCAACTATACAAGCAGCAAAGACTCACTTCGGTGTGTTTGCAGGATTGGGCTTTTGATTGGTAATTTATTCAGGTTCAAATATTAAAGATACTGGTTTTTAACTGCCAGATTGGTTGAATGATATAACTGCAAGAAGCTATGTTTATTTCTAGTATAAATCCCATGATGAAATGGCTGAGCAATGGAAGTCATCAGGGTATGGCTGGGATATTGTTAGAGGTGACTCAACTGCTACAGAGTTCACTTGACAAAGGAATTGCAGTGAGACAGCAAGAGAAAGGTTCGGTTGTACGGCAAGAAAGAGGATGCCAGGGTGACCAGTGAAGCATAATAATGAGAGCTCTTTCTATCAACACCCTGCCCCCCCAAAAACCAAACAAACCAACAATAACAACAACAAAACAGTAATTACCCTCCCTATTTTTACCAGATGGGGAAATCAGCTTTTTGCACCCAATCCACCAAGGCATCCCTGGGGTGCTAACCATTTAGAAATGTGTTAGGAAGAACCACACCTGAAAAGAAACATGCATTGCCATTTCTACAAGTGGAAGAAAGCTCCAGATGTAAACAATCCCCTCTGCATCATCGGAGGGAGAATGTTTGGGAACTTTTGCTATGGATTATGGAGTTACACCGAAAATCCTCTGTCTCCTCAAGGCTAAAGAGAAGAGGGTCTGAATCCAAGTTGAACCTCCTGATTGATTGTTAAGCAAAAGAAAAAAAATATCCTTTAATTATATCATTATACTTCTGACTTGCCCAGAAGGACTTACAAAATAATAATTTAAGAAGCAGTATTTTAAGGGGGGGGAGGGGGGGGGGGGGAGTGATGGAAAGAGATAGAGAAAATAAGAGCTCATGAGAAAGCCTCTTCTCATACTGCAGTCTTCTATAACCAAGGGGTTCAAAGGTTTGGATAAAGACTGACATTTTTACTCTTTTGTAATCATAAATTTAAAAAAGCTATCATATTTTCATTTCATGACCACCCTGCTGCTATTATAATTAATACATATTATTATACTGATATTCTAAGGCACAAACCTCCTAGTCATTAAGCAAATCTAAGTATCTGGTAGGAACAGATTATACTGTTGTACGAGTTGTTGAGTTATTGGGATCTGTTTGAAACAGCAGTCCCGGAGAATGTTGAAACAATAATAATGAAGGCCTTAAATTAATACAGAACCTTTTTATTCCAGATGATCACAGCTCCAAGTTTCTTCAGTCATATGTACACATGCATATAAACAGATACAGACACACATATAAATGTATTTGGATACAGAAAGTTTTAAACAGAGCACAAAATTCTTAATGCAGGAAGAGACAACCACATCACTATTGAGAGGATGAGGAACTGCATCAGAGTTAAATCATAATATTTTTAACTTTTCAAAGTAAGAAAAAAAAAATTCTTTAAAAGTATGTCTCGATTCACCAACCTCTGTTTTGAAAATCTTGCCCAGCGGACAGACAAGAGAGCCCAGACACAGAGTAGTTCATTTCACTTCTCTGGTAATACAGTTAATTTCTGATTCTGCCAGGACAATGTACAATGAAGCAGTAAAACTGGGCTGCAATTCTGCAGCACTTAAAGGAAAATTTCTACTACAGTTTACAGAAAAATCACACTATTGTCACTTTGATGAGGAGCTTGTTCATCTTTTTACGAAAGCCTAGAATGTCCCCAAAATGCTGAACGTCTTCTAAAATAATTTTGATCTTAGAATAGTTATCTTTATTACATCAGAAAGAACCTTGGGAGCACCTATCTGTATTTAAAAGAATTTTAATTACACAGAGCAGTCAACATTTATATACTCTGATTTGAGCAATTCACTTGCTATTAATTAGTATTTTAAAACCTCAATAACAGCGTGAAATGTAATATTTTTTGCACCAAACAGAGTATTTAACTTGTGCATTTACTTTCAGTCAGATCTGTAAAGATAAGATATGAAGTAAATTGAGGCAAAGTTCAGTTGCTATCTCTCACTGCCTAAAAACCACAGAAAAAGAAAGGTAACATTGTCAGTGTTTTCTGACTTTAACTCAGTTGGGAGGCATCAGTGGTAAGTTTCAACTGCTGCGATGTATTTGATGAAAATCTTAAAAGCAATTGAGTAGTCTAAACTGTTGACTTTTATGAATTTGTATTGCGAATTACTCTTTGAAGGCTCTTTACCTGGGAGGCTTTGAACTGCCATTGTTGTGCTAAGCTTCCTGTATTTGGAGATAACAAAAATTAACTTTTCAAAGATTCAGTGGTCTGGAAACTGGGAAGTTATTTAAAAGGTTTAGTTCCAAGAGTACAGAAACACCCCGAACCCTTAATTATTGGAGATAATCTTTAATGCTTATCATCCAAATAAGAACAGGTCTATTCATTACTTTTTTTAAACAGATAATCTGAAATCTTTCATTTGTGGATTAGTTGGACATTTGTTTTCACAGAATTTTATGGATGATTTGATATTGCCTTTGAAAGGTGGTGGGGCACTGCTGTTATTTACTTCATTTTCTTTTTATCCCTGTAGATTTTTTCACACAGTCATTAGGAGCACAAAAGTAGCTTCACGGTGAGTTTATCCCTTTCATTTTGTAAGGCATTCCTTAATGGTAAGATACATACTTTTTTATTTCTAAGGGCCTGATCCTGCATGGTAATGAGTGCTTTTAGCCCCCTTCAAAGCTAACAGGCAGCAAGTTTGTTCAGCATACTGCAGAAGATACCCAGCAGGATGCAAAAGACAGTATGTGTTTCAAGTCCCATTCAAACCATATTTCTGCACAAGAAATTTATTTTGACATGACTGAAAGACAAATCAGGTATTCAGCTTCTTTCCTGTGGCATATGAAACCATAGATTTAATAAACACAGAAGACACATTGTTTACTGCAGCAAGATGGTCACTGCAGTGCTAGACCGTTCAATCTACCTAGTAAGAAACCATGTTAATTACAGCAAGGAGATGTGGGGAATAAACCTTACTACTACCACAAGCTTGCCTGAAGTTGAAGAAATGCAATTGTTTTTAACATCTGAAATACGGACGTTTGCGATTTCTCCTTTGCTTCAGCATCCAGTACTAAGTTTGGAAAGAATATATACCTTTTCTGGATGTTTGTTGTTACGATTAGGGCTTTTCATACGGTATTTCATATGAATCTTTAATTGTCAGTTTTGCGTAATAGAGGGCACATAGCTTGCAAACAGCTATCTACAAACTCAGACAGCTAGCAGAGAAGCCAAAGTATATCATTCAAATCCAGGATACGACTTTTTGCCATGAAACATCAATATGATACAAAGATAGAGTTGTCTCAGAAAAAAACAAATTTTTGCAAGACACTTCTTTTAAAAAGTTAAACTACCAAAAATGGACTTTAACTTTTCTGAGAAAAACTGACAGTTTGAAGCTGCACAAAGGATTCTAAGAAAAAAAAAAAAAAAAAGATTCTTGAGAATTATTTTCTTTACAGACACTCTGAAGTCCACAAATGTGAAGGAAATGTTTTGGTTAGTCAGAGCCTACCTGCATTTCTGAGAAGCTTTAATACTCTCAGCAGCCATAATACAAATCTGTTCTCAGGTCACTAACAGAGTCAGCAGAGCAGAGCTGAAAATTGCTAAGTCAAACATCAGAAGAACAGCTCTAGTTAACATCCAATTTGAGTAGGACAACATTTGTAATCTCTAATACTTTTCTAACTCACCTAATCTACAGAGTCAATGCAGTATAACATACACCAAGAAGGACAGAAGTCCACAAAGCAGAGGGAAACGAGTGGAAATCCTTTTCTCTCTAATTGCCAGGACCTAATGCCAGGTGGCCTTGCCCTTTAAAAAACTCTTCAAACACACACACATAGGCTGGGAGGTGAGGAAGGGACAGAATGTACCATTACTACTGATTTCCGGAGTTGTTGATGAGGGGAAATAAGATCATCTGAGTTTCCCTTTCCTTTCCCCATCCCCTATCTCCCCATCAGCCTGTAAACCTACTGCCTCATACTTTGCCTTTCAGAAGGGATACGTGCTTGGACTGGCTGACAAAAACCGTAGGAAATACAGCCCAATACTATTCTAACTACTGTCTCACATTGTAATTATGTCTT
Organism: Platalea leucorodia; assembly: GCF_965183815.1. Taxonomy (NCBI): domain Eukaryota; kingdom Metazoa; phylum Chordata; class Aves; order Pelecaniformes; family Threskiornithidae; genus Platalea; species Platalea leucorodia. The sequence continues at coordinate 47,584,936 of NC_138828.1, read as the reverse complement.
AACTGAAAGGGAAAGAAGTTTGAAAGACGTTTAGCATACAAAGACTTAGGAATTTAGCTAGGTTTTATCATAATTTAAAATAAAAAGTAAAAATCCAGGTCATGATTCTGACAAGCTGGCTCAGCACCACAATCGTTGGATGTCTGCACACCTTAACTCCTGGACTGCCAGAGTCTCCCAGGCCAGGGATATTTCTGTATTCACCATAGCATTACACTAAGCAAAGCAGACTAGCAGGAGAAAAACCTGGAACGGACTAAACTACAGACCGTCTAAAACCCACTCAAAATCCACACACCAACCAGAGAGAAATATATTCAGGCAACACCACAAGAATAAAAGAAATAAAAAGAGTTTTTTTCTTCTCCTCCACACAGCTGCAAAATACTGACTGGCAGGGATCAATATCAATTCACTGGATGAAACGTTGGATTTACCAAACCCAGGAAGATGAAAATGACAATGATAAGAGTGAAAATATGCTTCAAAAAACTACTGGAGCACTATTGTTCTTTTCCGTTGAAGACAATTGCCCTTTGTTCATCAAATGTCAATCTAACTCGCTACAGCTTTCATAATAAGGACTCGTGAGTAGGTGTAAATGAAAGAAGAGTCTCTGTTATTTAAATTGAAATCCTCTTGCAATTCCCTGGTATGTAAATTACAGATTATGTTATACACTGATAGAGATGGTATAAATAGATCTGGCAGAATCTAAGGGGACCTTTTGAATTGTTCTAAGTAACATGCACCACTTCTGAATTTGGCCTTGAATACAGACACAGAGACAAACACAGAAAGGAAAATTTAACTGCTGGAGAAGTTTTGAATGTGTCTATAGGCAGTGCAGAAATGAACAGGCACATCAAGGAAGATGATACATCCTCCCTCACATTCAGGGTCAAACAAGAATATCAGTAAAGACAGACATTACACTTTATGTGGGAAAAAAATTTCACCAAGCTGCTTAAGATCCAACAGGACTGTTAGCAGTAAAATGTCTCCAAATGACAGCAACACCTTGTGAAATCCAACCTTGCTTCGTACCACTGGAGATGTGAAGCACAAGAATCCATGAAGGTGATGTGACACAGGAAACCTTTAAGTCTGTAACGGTGATAAGGATTTTTTCACCAAAAAACCTTCCACAGAAGTATAAGCTTGTTAGTCTTTGGGGACATAACGTACGGCCTAGCCTTTTAAGACATCCTTGTTTCTTAATTGAGAAACCAAGCGCTTTAGACTTGGAAGCTGCAAACTTCAGCGGGTCTGCGCATAATAACAGTATATTGAACTTGTGCAAAAGTTTAATACGCGGGCCTTTCTTCACCTACTGTAGATGATATACACTATGCTGGAGGGTAACATTTTTTATATTGTCACAATCATCAAAACTGCAACTGACAAGAAGAAACTACAGGATGGGCTAAACAAAAAGGGTATGTATCATCCTGGCTTTGAAAGGAATATTACATTTGCATGTAATAAAATACCTATATTGAAAGTTAAATGCTAGAAAATAACAGAAAAGTAATATACAGTATTCTGGCTGTGAGCAAGGATGACAGAATGATGAAGCACTTAGGGACCAATCCATAAGGTTTTTTAGGTGTCAAGCTGCCTATATTCATTTATTTCAATGCAAAGTAAGATACTAAATAGGATTTAAGTAACTAGAAGCCAGTGTGGATACAGGACTTCTTTTCTTTTCTTTTTTTTTTTTTCTTTTTCTTTCTTTTTCTTTTGATCATGCCTTTTTTAATGGAGCCTAAATGTGCAGATGAGGTTTTCCACTAATCATGCTTAGCGGTAGAAACATTATGTTTCAAAATGTAGGCTCAGTACTAAAGATGCAAATATATACATAGCATGAGCAGCATATAATGGTCAAAAGAGGGAAGGATAAGGACAGAAAAAAGATGGAACTATAGCAGCCAATAAACTTGTGTAATAATTTTCACAGCAAAACTATTTTTATAAGCTGTTTTAGATAAAAAGGTCTTGTTGGCACAACAAAGTCTGTAGGCATTTGTGTGAAGTACACAATCAATATAAACAAATTGGTTTGTACGCTATTCCAAAATATAGAAGGAAGAAAGAGCACAACTGCATAACTAAAGATGTCTTTCCTATCCTATCTGTGACACACAGAAAGTGTAGGTAAGATAGGTGTATCCTTTTGACAGATAGCAACATCTGTATTAGAAACATTTCTGTTATCCTGTTAAATTTCTTTGTATAAATATCTTCTCGTGACTCTTAAAAAATCAGAAATCTCAATGCTATTGCTGGCATTTGAAAAGCCCTCTTGCAAAGTACAGGGATGCTGCAACTCTGAAACAGTTAAAAAAAAAAAAAGGAAGTCTTAGAATGTTCTATTAAGTATATCCTGACATGAACAGAGATGCTGGTGACAGAAAGAAAAGTTAAGCAACCCACCACAGTCTTGACCTCAAGTCAAGACTGACACTCCAAATCTGTTCTGGCAAAGTGCATTCCATAGCTGCATGAAAAAGCTATAGGACACGGTGATTTGTAATTCTTGCTCTGAACAAATGAAAGCCCAACATTTTTACACTTGAGTAAAATTGGGCCTGGACAATAGGGAACCAAAAACTCATTTGGATACATGTGGTGTTTTAAAACACATCACCAGGATCTTCAAATCGATCCAGTACCTAATGGCAGGCAGCACTGAGATCTCAGCACAGAAACATATGAAGGCCAGCTATTGTGCATGTTTAAAATCTCAGTGGTTGCATTATTGTACCAGTTCTTGTTTTGTGAAAGGAGGGCTGAGTGAGACCTGCAAGCAGGGAATTACAGTAATCCAGACAAGATGTCACAGAAGCATGAATTAACGTTTCAGTATCTCTATGCGACAACGCTCTCAAACTTGTTATATTTCTAGGTTGATAATAGGAGTTTTGTTCCCCCTGAATGCACATGATCCCCAAAGAAAAGCCCTCAATTAAAGTTTACCTCTACATTTTGCACAGATGAAGACCAAGCAGTATTTATGTGCAGTACAGTGAAGGAACAAATCTTCAGACACAGTGTTAACAGCATTATTAAGCACAGTGGTCTCATCTTTTTCATGTTTAAAGCAATTTTGGGGCAGTCAGAACTACACTTCATAAGAAATGGGGATCAGATGCTCCTATTGAGTCTGTAGCAAAATAATGTAAGTCTTCTTTCCAATAGCTGTGCAAGCTTTTTACTTCTACTCTTCTCATCTTCCCCTGGATCTTATTATCCCCTTTTGTCTACAATGCTTAATCAGAGACACAGCAGTTTAAACTGCTATATGACCTGAGAGATGACTTCTTTATCACCTCTGCACTTTTATAACATAAGTAAGTGACAGATAAATTGTATAAGAAAGCCTGGACTGTGACCTGAGCTAATAATTTTTGTGGGCTAAGTCCTGGCATTGTAAGTCTTTCACAGTGCTTGTTCAGGCAAAACCCACACAGGAGTAAGAGCTTTAGCAGAGTCAAGCCTGAACAAAAGCAGAGTAGGGACCTCAAGATTTGGCCCTTTTTGACCTTCTACTTAGAATTTCTTGCAAGCATATTGGGCCACATTTTCAAAAGCATTCCGAACAGTGAAAATCCTCTCTATGTTATTTTATAAAACACTACGGTTCTGTACCTACATTATTGGGGTATTTTCCAACAATTTTCCAAATAAAACCAACAAGATACCTAATAGCACTTCAAGTTTGCCAATAAAATAATCAAAAACTTCAGCTTCTCAATTTCCTTTGGTTAGAAGAGACAGGGTTAATACTGAAATACCTCTAATGCATCTTGTCATTTTAAAAGGGCTATGCTTTGCAAATAAGCTTGGGGGTATCAAAAAAACCCATATATTCAGAGATAGTGTCACCAGTCAACAGGCTTCACTGACAAAGCTAAAAATGAGCATACACTTTTTATTGCTCTTCATCAGAATATCCCAGGAAAAAGGGCTGAGGGTGCTTTCTCCCAGGAGAGCCTCAGCCCCTGTGGCCAGGTGTGAAACCCATCAAAGCGAGTCATTGGGAACAGCTCTCTGGATCACCTTTCAGACTAAGGGGGGTCACTGTGTAGAGCTGTGGGACTTGCTACGGGATGCAGGGAAGAACATTTTGGAAAGCGTCTTTGCAGTAAAAGGCTTGGTTCCAGTGGGCAGCAAGCTGAACATCAGCCAACAATGATGTGCCCTTGCAGTAAAGGTGGCTAACAGTATGCTGGGATCCTTGGGAGGTGATCCTTCCCCTCTACTCGGCACTTGGGAGGTCACACCTGGAGTACTGTGTCCAGTTCTGGGCTCCCCTATACAAGAGAGACCTGGACATAATGGAGAGAGTCCAGTGAAGGGCCACAAAGATGAGGAGGGGACTGGAGCATCTCTCCCATCAGGAAAGGCTGAGAGAGTTGGGACTGTTCAGCCTGGAGAAGAAAAGGCTCAGGGGGGATCTCATCAGTGTATAAAAATATCTGAAGGGAGGCTGTAAAGAAGGCAGAGCCAGGCCCATTTCAGTGGTGCTCAGTGACAGGACAAGAGGCAGTGGGCACAAACTGAAACACAGGAGGTTCCTTCTGAACAGCGGGAAACACTTTTTCACTCTGAGGGTGATTGAGCACTGGCACAGGTTGTGCACAGAGATGCTGTGGAGTCTCCATCCCTGGAGATATTCAAAAGCCATCTGGACATGGTCCTGGGCTACCAGCTCTAGGTGGCCCTGCTCGAGCAAGGGGGTTGGACTGGAAGACCTCCAGAGGTCCATACCAACCTCAACCATTCTATGATTCTGTGAACTGGTGCGGGGCTGCAGCCTTGGGAATTTCTATGTCCAGGTCCTCGCAACTGGAGAGACTGGGATCCAGGAGCAGCTACTGGGCAGACTGAGCATCTGAGCTTCACTACTGGAAGCATCCACACTGCTCATATACATACATATTCCAACTAATGGACCTCTACCCTGCTCAGCCAGAGAGGGGAGCAGGACAAAGCCGTTGGTGCTGTCTGTGCTCATGTGAGTGCTCTCTGTGTCTGTCTGTGGTCTGAGTGGCCAGCCGTGCATATACACAGGCATGCGGTGCAGCTAGGTGCTCTGTGTGCTTGTGCCTACTGGGAAGACATTTTCAGACTCACTGCTTGTTGGACCTGGGGGCATTGCAGTAGCCTCACCTGCCTTGGGCTGTCAAATCCAGCATGATATGTTTTCCTCTAACAGAACCTGTTAAGATAAATTCAGAACTGTTAATTTTGTAGCTTCCCTTTATCTTCTGTATCTTTGACTCAAGTCAGCTTTTTTTCCATTCTACTTCATCTCTTCTGCAAAGTCGTAAAGCTGGCAAAACGTAATAACAGCTCTGCTCAGCTCAATAAATATGGATCCAAATGTACAAAAACCAAGCAGTAGTTATTGTTTGCTATTACCAGTTACATGCTTCCTCAAGAACTTCTGTTATTAATGTTCAAAAGCCCTGAGAATCCTGGCAGTAGCCTCTGACCAGTTTCATTCCCCAGTATGCATAATGTAAATACCATTGCTGCTGTATTGTAGGAGTGCTAGTGGTTCTTAGGGGCATACATTATGTTTGTACAGATTGTACAGGGTGCTAATTCTATCATTACCAGAAAGCAGCTGTTATCTTATCAGCAACTTGGAAAGTCAGCTTCATGGAAATCAACAATGCACAGGACAATTTTGTCTGCTAGTATTTCTGAATGCTTTTCCTCTGCTTAAAAGCTCTTTTGTCCGTCTCCTGAATGTCCAGGATTCAGCAATCACCCCCAACCCAAAACAGAAGGCTTTTCTTAAACATCATAATAATTTTAAAATAAATGTATTTCTCTTTTACCTACTGTCTTTAAAAGCCTTTTGGTGTATTCAAGTCATATTTTCAAACTGCCCTCTCCTATTAGGAAGATAAAAATTTATATTTTTGTTTAGCTGAAAGCTGAGATTCTTTCTTGATGACATGATTCAAGAAGTGAGCTTTTAAGAGAAACAACAAATATTGCAAGGCTCACAATGCAATAATGATGGATGGTGTCATGGTGTAGGCTTAACATTAAGTAAATATATATACATATTGTTGCAGAACCAGGGCCACAGTCACTACAGTTTGGTGTCTCCACTTCATCCATGTACAGAAGGAATGCAAAGCAAGCTGAAAACAGACAGTAAACTTATTAGCAGGTATACTAACTTTCTAATTGAAAACAAGGGACTACAGGGAAAAAAAAATTAAGTCAAATCAGGAGCAGATTTGAGAAATGTATGTTCTCCTGTAAAAAAAGTTGTGCATTTATGTTCCTCCCGTAAAAAAAGTTTTGCACTTCTGTTGGCCGATATAAAGCTAATAAAATCCTACTCTCCAAATATCCAGTTAAAAACTTTGTAAATTCAATCTAGAAGGGGCTAATCCATGTATGTATCTAAAAGCTATGGGAAGAAATGCCTTGCTGAAAAAAAAGAAACTTGGATAAAGCCAGATCGGGAAATCCTTTCCTGTTCTTCAGTGTAATGCACCAGGTCAATTGCTCAGAGATAAAGGGTTAATAATCAGTTCCTGTGTAATTAAATTACTTCTAATTACTCATTTTGTGGTCAAAGTAGGAATGACAAACAAATACATTTTAAGGATTCAGACTTAACTCAGGTAAATCATCCAGGTTTCTACTTGGCTTTCCAAAGGAAGTTACTGATTATGTGACTGAATTTTTCCATGAAAGTGAGCAAAAATGCTACAAGCAACAGTTCCATGATATTCTGGGTTTGTTTTCAGCCATCTGTATGAGTTATTTTACTGGGTGATACATAGAAACTATTAGCTAATCTACATAGATGTTAAAACCAGAAACATTTCACACTATATAACATTCTGGATGGAAACGCTGTTGCAGTAACTGCCGTGCTGTAAGCTAGCATTTTCTAACAAGAGGTTCTTCCTCGTGTCACTGGTCTGGAATGAAGCTGGAGAAGACAGTGTGGGATATGAACAAGACCTTGCAAGTCAAAAACATATTTCACAGATGTTCCAAGTAGTGGCAGCTTTAAAGCTTGTTGGCTGGTGGGAATCTCAACAGAAAAACTTCTGGTAGGCTTGTGTGCAACTGCACGTGCATCTGTGTTTGCATGCATGTAACTCAATGGAGACCTCACTCAGGGCTACTGGGCAGGCTCAGGAGTGTCCTAAAACTGTGCATTCACACTTTATCATATATATAGATAGATAAAGGTGGAAATTTATCACATATTTTAATAAGCTGTTACACGTTAGGAACCTCACTGGTTATCTCCATAGTTGCGGAGCCTGTAGCAATTCAGACAACACAAAAAGGCTGATCAGAGTTGTAATAAAAAGAGTTGTAAAAGTTTTGCAGAGTTTTTACAGGTGACTGGCCACTTTTTTCTGTTTTCCAGTACTTAATAGGTACATATTCTTATTTTATTAGATTTACCCTGATAATAAATAACCTATATTGTTTTTAAACTCCTGTTGTATTATGTTGCCACTGCCCGTCCCTATTAAGTCAGAACGGCAAAGAAAGGCTTTAGCAGGGTTTATCATGTTCTGGTAGGGTTGGACCCCACTATCCCCAAGGTGAGAGTCACCTCTGGTTGCAAAAGACTTCTGACATTTTGAGGATTTGTTTACTTTTAATATGGACAGCAAGAAGAAACATAAAATATAGTACAAATTCTCCTGAATTGCAGCATACGTTTTAATAATAGCCAATGGGTACTTTTTACCTGGTCCCCTAACAAAACAGATCATAAGCATCAGAAACAGAGATATATAACAGGCCCAGTCCAAAAATAATTAAATGTCCCAAATAATTATTGTCCACTTGACAATTACAGCAGGGGTACAATCTATCAAAGGAATGGAAGGATAATTGAGACAATTTGACAGAAAGTGTTCAGGACAAAAGAGTGCTGGGTCAGACAGACTAAACCATCAGTGTTGTAAAGCACCACAGCAGCAAAAACTTCTAAATATAAACATTGCCCATTGCCCTAGAGTAAAAAGTATGGACAGCTTAAAAGACAACAAATTAACCAGTCGAGTCACATAATGAAATTTGAGAAAGCAAAAGGCTGCCTACAGAGAACTGGGCAGACAGTTAGCCTCGCATGAGGTCATTCTGAAAACCAGCAAAGATTGAATCTGCCTGATAGAAACAATTTCATTAATTCACAAGGCAAATGAGAAAAAGAACATCTTGGCTCTATATAAAATAGTATCTGTATTTTAGCACCTCACATTTTATGTCTACAAAAGGAAGATTTAATATTGAAGTGATCAAATCATACAGGCAGCCTATCCATTGCATGCACAGTGAATCTTAAAAGGGGAATCGCAACTGATCCTGCTGGTGGTCTCCACCTCCGCAGTGCCTTCTTCTGGCCCTGCAGTGTAGACCTCATTCTGCCGCAGGTCTCCAGGAGAGAGCTGCCAGCTCTCACCAGCTCCCTTGGGGTGGTGCTCCTACTGCCTCTAGTCCACATCTCTGAGACTCCTCTGGGCACTTTCTAAAGCATCAGGATTGTGAGAAAAAAGAGAAAAACCAAGGAGCTCATAGACAAAGCTACCCACATTCTTCTGTTCAGAACTAGTCTCCACATCAGTGCTTAGAGCTCTGATACAACCAGAGCAGATATACTTCAGAAACTCATTCTAATGAAGTATTTCTAATTCCTGCTGTAATCAGGCTTTTCTCATTGACGGAAATTAACTCTTCCCACTGAGGTGACCGAGCTGCATGTACTCCTTTTGGCACCACATTCCATTCCTGACACTTCAGGCATAAGTACTAGGGCTGATGGGGTCTGCTGGTTCTCCTGAACTACCTCTAAATACCTCATGTGTCTCTTGAGGGCTTTGCAATCTACCACAACCTCATGTATTTTCTACTTAAGCTGTAGATAGAGCATGAATTCTTATGAGCATAAAATAGAAAAGTAGGACCATGAATTAATCAACATTTCTTTATTGCAATCCAGTGTAAAACGTTTATCTAGTGCAGTTATTTCTGATCAGTACAGCTCTGCTGTAAATTTGCTACAAATTACATACTACATTGCCACCTAGTGAATAAATTTGGAAATTCAACTAAAATAAAATGGAGCGTACAGCGGTATTTTTATGATACAGGTATCCTGAAAATTCACATCTCTGGCTCCTTTGTGATAGTGATGTGGTGTGTAAGCAGGTGTTCACTGACCATCTTAATCCTTGTGTCTGTGTGCGTGTTTCTGCATGTGTACATTGCCCTGCCTGATCACAATGCACATATGCATAACTATGTGTCTATTTGCAATATATCCACTTTGATGGATGTAAGTTTTACCCTGTAAAATATATATATGCTGCCACCAATGTCAAGGAAGAATAGAAACCTTATGTCGTGCTGTCTGTCATGCTTGTCAGCAAACCACCTATGCCTAGGTGACATTAAATCTGATTTGTTCAGAGTGATGAGGCAGTCCGAATTCTGCTTAGATAAAAATGTAGCACTCATCAGACTGTGCCGGTTTACTTGGATTCTGCTACCAACAGGCTGGCCTACCAGAAGATTTGCCATGGTTTCTAAGACAGAGTGTGGGTATAAAGGATCTGTGGTGGAGCTCCTGGACTGACAAATTGCAAGTGATATCTTGACAACCACCATATGAGCTTTTATGTCATGCTCAAGGCAGCTTAAGGAGTGACATGGGAGACGGCAATGCCAAACAGGACTAGACAAGATGAAAATGCGCTGATCAGACATTATGAAGGCATAAGACAGTACTGTACTGAAAACTTTTGAATGTACTCAATCACTCTGATTGTCAACAGAGTTGTTTCAGATGACATCTTCCTCACCACCACTTTCCACCAAGCAGGCAAGGTCAAGGCCTGAGAAGTTTAAGGGCCAGTTTGTCATTATTTTTTCCAGCAGGAAACATTCAGTTCCTTAGCAAAAGATGACAAAATGAATTACATGACAGGGATTGCCTGTTTGGAAAATTCTGGATCATTATATTGAGAGACTAATTTAACGCTACAGCTGTTGGCATATTTTGTGAGTGTATCTATATTAAAGGATACATCCATACAAAAATACAATTCCTAATAAACATGAAAAAAGTGTAAATTATTCATGGCATATATGTCAGCCCAGATTTTTTTTCTAGTACTGTTGAGTTTGTAATTAGGATGTCACATTTCTGGAGTAGGAAAAAGCAAAGCATGCTTCACTATCAGCTGGAAATGGACGAAGATCCTTGCAATGATGTCCTTCATTTTAAGTGGATACATACAGGCATTAGGGTGCAATTAAGTGGTAATCTGTAATTTATAATTTTTTTACTTCAAAGTCTGTTTGCTTGCATGCATATATATATATATGTACAATCGTTATTGCTCTTTAGAACAGTAGTGGACAACAGAGCCAAATGCAGCTGATCCAGCTGTGTACCTAATTACTAAGTCATTTGCTGCTCAAGGGTCATTCTCAGTGGTGTACTTCCTCAGTTGGGTTCATTCTTGTTAGTATAAAACAATCAGAATGCAGTCAAATACACACAGTGTACGGAACCAAATGCTAGTTACGTTTCACAAGTTAAACAATGAAAAGTGCTGCTTGAAAGTCCACACACATATCTTACAATGTCGAATGGAGAGGAAGTTCCATGTCCCACCTGGTCTTCAAGGGAATTTTATTATATCTTTTAGATATATTTTTCAGCTTCTGGGTATTATGTTTATTACATGGATTGATTTGTAATCTGTTTTCCTCCTTGACTGAAACCTGGTTTTATGAGTGAGACACTAAAATAATATGCTCTTTCATCTGCTAGTTCTTATAGACTGTAGATAGAATCATAATTTCATACTGTCTGTAGACTAGCAGGAGTCTGTATTTGCTACTTCAAAGCCAAATATGTGCAAATTTAATGAATGTAAGTTCTTTAAACACAAGCAGAGGCATTGCTTATAACTAATGCTCGTATAATTCTAGGAGTAAATACTAGTCAAAGAAGACACTTTCATTGAATATCTTTTAATGAACAAAAAATAAATTGCAGAAAAAAAACCCGCCAAACTTTTAAAACTACAGACTTACTCATTTCACACAATCATCTGATCTATTTAATACCAGATTAATATTCTACATTTTATTTCAAAGTGCTGAACAGACTTAGTCTCTATGTATTTTTATATACTTATGTAGAAATAGAAGCGTCACAGACCATATGACAGTATCGCAGTACACCCATCACTATGGGGAAACTATAGAAAAAATGGAATGATAAAAATAGTAACAGCTTAACTTCGAATACATACATTACAAAAAAGAAAACTGAAACTGCTGAGGTGATAAACATCGTAAACTCAATTGACAGCAGCCATTGTTCAAAGGAGGTGAATCCTTTGCCAGAGTAAGCACCTGAAAGAACGGCCCATCACTATCGTACATTGGTGGAGTAATTTTTAACAAAGCACTGGATGGTATTTTTGGTATTAGAAAATAATGCAATCCTTGATTCTGTACACTTTTTTTTTTTTTTGCAAAGTAAACACAATTCATACATCTGATTGATAGGAAATTATACACTATTAGAATGCATGTTTGATTGGAGCAAACTCTGATAAGAGCAATGAATAAAACATAATACACAATTTTAGAAATGGCTTTAGAGAAAACTGATGGCACTGTTTCAGTCATAGCTTGGATGACAGCAACCATCTTTGTTCCCAGAATGGTTTTACTGATTAAAGTAGCTCCCAGGTGGTGCATTAATTAGCCATGATCGTATTTCCAATTCAAGGATTATTGAAATTAACAAATGTTAGAAAAGATTTCTAAACAAATAATAAGATCTATTCTCTTGAAGTCTGTAAATAGTTTCATCTTAAATACTATTTGCTGGGATAGGCCTTTTGGACAAAATTTCATTAAATAATGTGTCACTTATGGATTAAGTCAAAACTTCAAATTCACTGTTTATGGGAAATTCTTACAATTTGAGAAAGAAATCAAAAAAATAAATTATATGGAAAAATCAGCCACATTTTGTTCAATTTATTATAACACAAGCAACTCCTCAGGATTCCCTGCTCCTCCTCCATGCTGCCATATTCCCAGTAACTTGTGGTTTGATGATCTGATCTGAATTCTTTCAGTGCCAGGAGGCACACAAGGCGCGAACATCGTTCTTCCACTTCGATCGGTCTGCGGCTGCGTGCTCTGGAGTCCCAAGGGCCACAGCGCAGTCTTCTGTTGTTTTTTTCCTCAAGACATGACCGATCCAGTTCCATCTCCTCCTCCTCACTTCATTACTGATTTTCTCCATCTCCGAGTTGATGCGCGTCGTTTCTGCAACTTTTTATTTTTTTTTTTTCCCGGGAGGAGGTAGTTGGCCTCCTGCCCAACCCCCATGACGGAGGGCCAGTGGTTTTTCTGTCAGGGTGGCCTTCCCTTAGGCTGCGTTGGTTCGCGGCACCTTCTTCAATTTTATCCGGTGCACCCTCCAGAGAGGGATCCCCTATCCACCACCCAGGGGATGCGCCTTCTAGCTGTGCAGCCCCAGCCGAAGGGTGGTTTGATGAAAATACATTAAATGGGTACACTTTCAATAACATTTTAGTTGTCATGTGGGCTTTTTCTGAAGAAACTATGCTTTATCAGTTAATTACGCCCTTTTATCATTATTATTATTATTATTATTATTATTATTATTATTATTTCAATATTCATGCATGCACTTCTTTAACTGTGTATAAAAGAGTGTTAGACACATTTTTTTGCACTGAAATCATAATGTTTAAAATAGACATAGAAAAGAAAGATATGCACAATAGAAAATGAAAAATGTTTCAAAGAAAGAAGTTCATTTAAGATGACTTTGATAGGTAGAAATGAAGAATACTAGGCTTCTAAGGAGCAGGGTGGAGATACTTCAGTCATCCACACCCCATTCTATATAGCTCTATTCATTCTGTCTTCTCTAATGTGTGCTGCTCTTCCTTAGTGACTCTCACAGCCACCCTAAATCTCAAGTCCTCATTTGTCTTCCCTAGAGATGCTCTGTAGCTGTGCAGGCACTGGTGGATGCCAGGAGATAGAGTCCTCTGAACATATTTACATGTGGGTCTTACTAATGTGAAAGAGGCATGGGCTGCAGGTCATTTTGCACATCTCTCAAAAGCAGAAGATGCCGATCTAGAGCCAGTGTGTCCAGATAGCTCTAGATTTAAGTCCAGGCTGTTCAGTTTAGAATCATAGAATCGTTAAGGTTGGAAAAGACCCTTAAGATCATCGAGTCCAACCGTTAACCTAACACTACCAAGTCCACCACTAAACCATGTCCTTAAGCACCACATCAATTACTTTACTGCGGTCTGTTCAGGGGATTATATTTCAAAGAAACATCTTGAGATTTAAGTCAGATTTAAGTCAGTTGTTCAGAAACTAGCCATAGGCCAGGCCACACTTGCAAAGGATTTTGGATTCCTACCTCCTATTGTGTCTGTAGTTTCACATAGTTGGTAGTTTGGGAACCTAAACATGAGTCACGAGTTCAAAATAGTTTTGTGGATCTACGCGAGGTCCATGACTCTGCTGCAAAGTATCATGTATTTGAAATGTCATATGGTACTCCCTCTAAATATAAATTTGTAAATATAAACTATGTGTTTTTTGCACTACATCTCTGGTAATTCTGCTTACAAGGGAGTCAGACATTATAAATTAGTCCTATTATGTGAAGCAACATAAGCATGCAGATCCTAGCTGTTTTCTGCTGAGTGAATTGTCAGTATGTATTGGGTTTGCGTGGCAAGGTTTTGGCAGCGGTGGGGCTACAAGGGTGGCTTCTATGAGAAGCTGCTAGACGCTCCCCCTGTGTCCGATGGAGCCGATGCCAGCTGGCTCCAAGATGGACCCGCTGCTGGCCAAGGCCAAGCCCACCAGCGATGATGGTAGCACCTCTGGGATAATGTATTAAAGAAGGGGGAAAAAAACCTGCGCAACTGCAGCCGAAGAAAGGAGTGAGAATATGTGAGAGGAGCAATTCTGCAGGCACCAAGGCCAGTGAAGAAGGAGAGGGAGGAGGTGCTCCAGGCACTGTAGCAGAGATTCCCTTGCAGCGTGGTGAAGACCATGGTGAGACCCACACTGGAGCAGTTCATGGAGAACTGTCTGCCGTGGGAGGGACCCCACGCTGGAGCAGGGGAAGATTGTGAGGAGTCCTCCCCTGAGGAGGAAGGAGCGCAGAGACAACGTGTGACGAACTGACTGCAACCCCCATTCCCTGTCCCCCTGCACCATCATGGGGGAGGAGGTAGAGAAAATCAGGAGTGAAGTTAAGCCTGGGAAGAACGGAGGGGTGGGGGGAAGGTGTTTTTAAGTTTCAGTTTTATTTCTCATTATCCTACTCTGATTTGATTGGCAATAAATTAAACCAATTTTCCCAAGTTGAGTCTGTATGGCCCATGACAGTAATGGGTGGATGATCTTTCCCTGTCCTTATATCAACCCACAAGCCTTTCATTATATTTTCTCTCCCCTGTCCAGCTGAGGAGGGAAATGATAGAGCAGCTTTGGTGGGTACCTGGTGTCCAGTCAGGGTCAACCCACCACACAGTACAAGGGTTAATCCAAGCAGCAATACACCATCTATTAGTCTTAAAACAGATTTCACTAAAACAAGCTAACAGAGTAATCCCAGCAGAATAAGAGACACCCCTATATTTGTATTGCTTGTGATTATGAATTTGAACCTCCAGCTGAAATATAGTCATCTAGAGCCAGGTACCATATGGTTATCCATAATATAGCTCAACAGATATCCCCCAAGCTACACAGCTGTCCTTAATGTATATGAACGCAGAGAACACATGCTAGAATATATAATACAACAAATATGTTTGGATAAATAGGGGGAAAGCTGTTAATATAGTTCCCCTCAATAACAAATGTGAGGTGTTTACACACATATATATTTTAAGTGAAAATTCTGGCAGATTCTCTTTACACCCAAATCCAAAAAGCATTATTTCTATTTAGAAGCTTGATCATTTTTATCAAGTCACAATAAAGGCATCTAGTACTGGAGCAGCTCAAAATTAAGACCTGTTTGAATGGAGGTCTGTACAGTAACACCATAGTTTCAGTATGACATTATCCAGCTTTTCATCAAGCCTTACAGCTCCTTTAAGTAAAGTCTAACTAATGTTATGGCTATAGCGGTTGACAAGGTTGTCAAATTTCAAATTTTGAAGCAAAACTAGATTTGCTTCTAAATAGAGTATCTAGAAGGCTATTGGGAAAACGAACAGACATAAAGACACTGGACTTGACCAATTTTAGCAATTTTAGTTCAGTGATGTTCTTGTTTAGTATTTCAGAAAATGTTTTTCTGACAAGGTGTATATGAATGTTTTTATGAAAGTCAAGACAATGTAAAGGTGACGACAGACTATCGTAAGTGAACTCAGTAATTTCACACCATTACATGTGTTGTTCCAGACTAAGGGAGCCCCAGGTCAGAAGGTTAGATATGTGTCCCTTTTGTCTCAAATGACCACCTAAGTTAGCTAGCTGTGTCTCTGCATGGCACAGAGCTCCAGGCAATTGCCTCGTAGGTGAACTAGTTCTGCTGATGAGGGAGTACTCGTTTACCAGATACTTCTCCAATGAAACCAATGGGACCATCCACAGCAGTAAGGGTCTGAAAGGTCAGTTTAACTATTATTTATTCACAATCTGAATTCGTATTTCTGCTACAAAAGCAACGTAGCCTCCCCTTTCAACGTGACTCTAAAGCCTAAGTCTAAAAAGTAATTGTAAAATCACAACCCTGGAGAGCAGAAAACATAGGAAGAGATGTATTTTATTGAGATTTATCTAGGGTATGAGATGAGTCTAACTCATAACATTATTCCAAAAGTGAATATCAAAGATGACAGCAAATGCATGAAACAACTCCTTTCTCTCAAGTAAAAGCTTCTAGAATTTGAGAAATGTTTATATAGAATGAAAACACACAAAATCTGAAGCAAAATTCTGCTGTTGTTTCAATCGACCCAGTCTCCTTTGCATTCTGTGGTGTCGCACTGGTGTGACCAGGAAAGGTTGAGATTATTATACTCAAATAATCAGACTAAATCCTCGCAAAGTAAGTAAATTCCGGCTCACACTCGCTGCTTAACCGTTGGCTTGCCCCTTGTCTCTAGGCATCATATCTCATGATTTAATCAGTACGGAAAGTCAATTTCTGGCACAGAAATGAACTTAAAAGGGTAGTGGTAGCTCATAACTTTGTATTTCTGTGCTTTGTATCTGAGCCATTTCATCTTAAAATATAGTTGGTAAAATGCTATCAAGAGGGTTTTTGTTCGAGATTCTAGTTTGTCAGTCTGAAGCCAAAAAAAGATGTATTTCCCACTTAATAACCCCTGTGGTTAGTATCAGAGTCCAGTGGAACTTGCAAAGGATAGTAACTGAATGGTTGGTACATTGCTGAAACAGATTCTCAAAACGACTTTGACCTGATTTGTACACTTCTTCCGTGGTTTAGAAACGCTGCAGAGCTGTGGATACATCCAGGTCAGACATCATGGAGTAGGAACTAGCTCTTTACCACTTCTCAGCCCTATTCTTAAAATCCGTCTTCAAAGTTTTTCAGCTGAACACTCTGGTGCTGTGATACCTCAGCAACCTTTATGTGGATGAACTTGAGTATGAGACACAGAAGCCAGTACAAAACAAGGTGCTTGGTTTGCACAGACTAACTATACATGGAGAAACACAGAACGGCATTCGTGTGCCTAACAAAGACTACAGAGAAAACAACTTGGGCAGAGCACTATGCACAGACATCACACAATTTTCTTTTCAAAGTCGGGGCTTACACACTGTAAATTACCTGTCAAAGCAATTATTTATTGCTTTGGGGTGTTCTAACCATGAGAACATCACAGTGCTGCATGTGTTGATAAGCCCTCTAAGATAATCATAACTCAGTAAGGATCCTGTTTAAAAGTCTTGGTAGGCATACCCAAACCACATGAAATAGATGTAGACACTGTAAGCTACCATATTTTTAAAATAATATTTGTATAATACAAGTCTCTGGTTGCCTTCCTTTCAACATTGAAAACTTCAAGTATGCTCATTTAACAAAGTCAAGATAACTTTCAGACTTGGGGGAAGCAAACAGTAACTTGCTGTATTTGTCCAACTTTATTATTGTCATGGATCACATTTATGAAGGCATCATAAAGTAACAAGGAGTTGTAATAAAAAAGGCAGTTCCAACAATGTAAAGTGGTCCATTACATGTTCCATATGACAACTTTATTACTGCAGTGGACCAGTATAGCAATTACAAATAGGAAATATATTACACATAACTTGTTTTGAGACAGAATGTTACAACAGGCCAAAATAATACTGTAAGAACATATTATTCTGTGACACGTAATAATTATTTTGAGATTACAAAGTAAGAAAGTAAGCTACTGTAACTTAGCAATCTGACTAAAAAAAAGTAGTAACAAAAGCAAATTTAGCAATGGAAACATGACTATTATTGTTTAGTTATTATTGATGGCTGCTTGGTCATTATAATTAGCATCTGTATCTTTTCTCATTATATGCATTAATGCTGGTAAACGTATTGTCAAGGATCAAGGCGCGTGAAGCTATGACACAGTGGTGCTATATGCTGTACAAACTTAAAATGAAATGACAACCCATATGTGAAAGACCTTTTGCAGTACAAGTAAAAGAGAACACATAACACATGGAAAAAGATAGTTGGGGAAGACATGGAAACTTGAGAACAGCGTGGGAAGCAGAGGTCTGGATAATCAGGTGATTTAAACGTTACACATTTTGACAGACCTCACACTGATGCTGAGTTTTATGGAGGATTCGGGTGAGGATAACTAAGTAGCTTTGAAAATGTTTATAGATAGCTCCTCTCAAGCATGAGAGGGAGCATAAGGGTCTTTCCTAGAAGATTTAAGAGGCAGATGATGGAGACATTCACCATGAATAAATCTTTTCATCCTTTCCAGTGTCGTTCAGTGAATGAGAGAACACACGTATCGTAAGAAGCCACAAAAGGGATCGAAAGAGAAAAAAAAAGAATTTTAAAAACCGAGAGTACAATGCTTCCACAAGTCTACTCCAAAGAGAAAACCATAACACAGGGTCATTTAAAAATGCATTTTAATTAGAAGCCTGATGGATTCAAAATCCTAGGTGTCAAAAAAAATCATACTTAAGAAGTTTCCATAGCAAATGCTAATCAGTTGATTATTTTTATTAAGAAAATTATTCTCAGATTTGTTTTTCCTGTGTTTGTGTATGTTAATATTGGAAAGTGTAAGTAAAATCAAGATTAAAATGTAAACAAATTACAGACATAACTACAATACTTAATTAGATTTCAAAGCACACTTATGGAAAATTTGAGACAGCAAAAAGGAGCTGGGCATGCATTTTTGAACAGATGGTGCTAGATAAGGTCACGCAGATATAATTGAGGTCAGAATTTGGCCACTGTAGGAATAGACACTCCCAGGGAAAGAGGTGAATTTCCTCCTGTGTTTTTCATTAATTACTCAGTGCCATTCAGGCACAGTGTTGGCTGTTGTAGATCCTCGCAGTAATCCCTTGACCATACAAGCCTTCTAGAATATTCTTTCAATATTACGCATAGGAAGAAAAATTCTCTTTGTGGAAACATTGATTTGCTTTTTAGCTGCAGAGACAAAAGTCTACCAGTATCACCATTTATCTTAGCTGCGGTCTCTAAGATAACACTAAGTATTGGGGGACAAACAGAATAAGGTGCATTTTCACTGCTGATGTAGGAAGAACTGATATAAAACAACAGCTAATTTTTATGAAAATACAAACAAGTTTTAAATTCAAAGACCAATTTTAAAATACTTTATGTCAGAGACAGAAGGCAAATCAAGAGCCCGGATGGATGTAGCAGAACTGACTTGCAGAATTGTCTTGGACAGATACTGCTCAAATTATTCTCGGCTTTCAGCATGTAAAGCCAGAGTTTTATAGACCTTGCTGTTGATTTTACACACTGTATCTGACAGCAGCGTTTGCTTTGTGAGCTTTTTCACACTTAGCATAAAAATATATGGTATTAAATAACATTGTATACAGTAAAGCATGGATTCATTATTGCATTTATTTCTAGCAGGAAGTCATTCACATATGAATGCCAGTTAGAAAGCATACCACAGAAATCAAGCCAACTGAGTTTCTACGTGGGCCTCAAAGCATAATGTTATGCTGTTTCAAGTTGTACAAAATATTCCACAGCTGTGCAGGCTCAGCCTGCAGATGCAACCATCATAGTCAATACTTTTATTTGAATAACACCCATCCATATCAAAGTGTTTTTCTTTCATAATGGTCCATTTTATCTGGCTAAAAGAAAACAATATTTCAAAAATATCATTAATGTATCAATTCTACGAACATGTTTGATTATATTTTCCTTTTCACTTATTACTAAATTACTTCCCTGAAAATATTTTCCTCTGTTTTCCTTCAGCTAACATTAATTCAGATCTGTATTTTGGCCCTTTTCCCTTCCCTAACAGCTTTCCACAAAAATACGTGACAGAAATAAGAACTGTAATATCAGAAATAAATCAGCTAACAGTATTTACCTGAGTAAAGGTTTCTCTAGCCTACTTGTAGTTTTGATTTTGGGAAACAGCTGAAAGCAAGGCCATGCTATTACTAAAGTTGAACCCAATATTGTATTTTATTATTTTGTGATTTCTGTAATAAAGGATAATATGTTTCTTTTGTGACAACCATTTAACTCCAAAGTCTGTGGATCGTTTTGTTATAATAAAACCAATATTGCTTCAGGCTTTTTAAATCAGCTTGGGTACACTTAAAATTTATGCATGCCTCCAAGCTTGAGCTTGTCACACATGAGGTTCAAGTATCTCCTCTTACTACAAGACCAGCGACATTGCTGGTAAAGTGTAATTGAGTTTGGCCCATCATACATTGAAAAGGAGTAATGAGAATGAGCTGAAAAAGTAAAAAAAAAAAAAAAAAAAAAAAAATATATATTTTATATCCACTTCCTCTGGCAGAAGCAGAAGCCACCTTTTTTCACGTTGTTCAGAAATAATAGCTGGTTGATGATCAGCGACGGCTTGAGCATAATCAGCCCTGAACACAAATTGGTGCATTATGCTGGGAGCAGGTGAGCCTACGGACCTGAAAACAGTCAGACTGCTATGGCAACGTGTCAAATGGCTTTAAACTATTGCTAATGGTTTATAATGAAAAGCTTGAATGGCAGGGGCAGAATTAAGAAATTACTTGTTATATGTTTTGTGATTTCTATAAAGCAAGGCTTTTTACAAATCCTTCCGTAAGCTATTAGCTGAAGTAGATCCGAAAATGCACCTGTCGTAGAAATGTCTCTGTGCTACTAAGACACTTTTGACAAAGACTTACATGTTAACAAGGCGGCACGTAAAGATGCTGCATGTGAATCTCATGAGCATACACGGAGATTGCTTTTGAACACGCTTTACCTGGTGTGCCCCTGCCCCACAGCCCCGCCACCGCAGGGCCAGCCCAGCTCAGGGTCTCTGCTGGCACCCACGCACAGCCCGCCCCCGCCACCACAGCTCATCTCTGGCACTCCAGCACCGGTAACGCCATTGACAGACTGTGACTTCCACACAAGGAGGCTGGCTTTAACACACATCCAGACATGCAATAAATATAAATTGTATTTTAATCTGCATTGGGCCTTGGCCTTTGCTGGGAGGCATTTAGGCTTTTCCTTGCCACAAAAACGTTCCTCAGGAGGCCGCCCCGCGCTCTAGCGACTGGGCAGCTGTCCCCCCACACAGAGCCGCATCACTCCACAGGGCCGAGCAGCGCCCTCCGCTCCCCTCTGCAACCGCCACGGCCGTATCGCTCCGCCGCGGCTGGGCCGCGTGTGCATGCGCCGCCGCCGCCGCCTGGTTGGCGGCGGGGCTGAGGGGGCCGGGCCGGGCCGGGCGGCGATGGCGGCGGCGGCGGGGCGCGGCTGGGGTTGTCGCTGGCGGCTGGTCGCGCCTGTCTTGCTCGTCGTGCTGCAGCTGGCGGGCGCCGCCTCAGCCGCCTCCTTGCCTCTAGTCATCAACACCTGGGCGTTTAGGAAAGCCGCAGAGACAGGTGCCCCGGTGGGGGGCCGGGCCGGACCGGGTGGGGCCGGGCGGTGCCGATCCCTCCCTCGCTCGCTCCCTCCCTCGCTCGCTGCTCCTCCTGCTGCGGGGGCCTCTGGCTGTTGGTGCTGGCTTAAAAGCAAAATAAGTCTCTTAGGCGTGACCGCGCTTACGTGTGGCAAGAAGCAGCGGCCTGTGACCCAGCTTCCGTTAAAGGGCTCTGGCTGCGGCGGGCCCGGGCTCCCTCCTGCCCGCCCGGCTCCCCGCACGGGTCAGAGCGAGCCCGGCGCCGGCAGGGAGGCTGCCTGAAGCGCCTCTGCGCGCTGGGGGCCGGCCTGCCTTGGGTCTCGGGGAGCGCGGCCCCGGGCCGGGCGTCGGGGAGCCAGGTTGCCTTCGTGTGGGAAGGGGCCAGGCCCCTGAGCTTGCGTTTGCATGGGTGGTGCGCTGTCGCTGAGCCCTGCTGTTGCCTCAGAGCCTGCAAGCAAACGGTTTAACTTTCAAGGTTGGGAAAAAGGCGGTAAAAAAAAAAAAAAGGGGAGTTATGAGCTGTGGAAAAGCTAGATTAAAAACATTCTTTTGCCAATAATGTGGTTTACACTCTTGTGGCTGTTCACAGTGGTGCCTTGTTTTTAGTGGTGCCTTTCTGAGATTCATTCTTGCCCCCAAAGATTTAGATAGTTCTAAATATTATGTTTTTCGAGCTCTGTGGTGTTTTGTGATGTCCTATTGACGGTCAAAGCAGGTTTTCCTATGGCAACATAAATTAGTTGTGAATACTGATTTTAAAAGATTCATAGGCTATTTTAGCGTAGTTCGGTTGTAAATAACTCCTTGTTAGGGAAGCCTTGCTAGTGAAATGAGTTACTTATAAAGCCTTGTATAGATTAGAAATGAAATAGTCATGAAAACTGCAAGGCCCTTGCTCTGCAGCTCTTGAAAGCTTGTGTTAAGGCTACTCACGGCAATAAAGGTAACAGGAATTGGAGCAGTACTCCTCACACTGAAGTTTATAATAAAGACAAGCATATGTGAACTTGGATGCTAGGTATTAAGTCTTAATTTTTCATTGGTGCAGGCGGTTTCATGCAGTTGCATGCAACATTTGTGAAGATGAGGCTTCTTGAGATGGTTGAGACAATGTAATAGTTTACTTCTGTCAAAAAGAGCTGGGCTGTATGCTTCTGCTGCCTCCGCTGTGCTGAGTCTGGCAGATGCTAGAGCACCAGAGCCAGCAGATGGAGGAGGAAGCAGGATTGTAACTGTCAATGGCAGCAAGCTCGGGCATCCTGGAAAATCTTGCCTGAGGTCCAACCTTGGGAAATGTCATATGTGCAAAGCCTTCAGGCCCAGTTTACTCAGGTCATGTCGTTTGGCACATCTGTAATGTCTTACGAAACTGCACCACGAGCTAGATCCTAAAGAATAGACGACTAAGGGTTGAACACGAGAATGCGGAGACTGTAATTTCTTGTGTACCTTTTCCACTTTCTTTTTGTTCTTATGTAGTTACCGATGTAGGTTTAGATCTTTTAGATTACTGTGTAGTTTAGATCTTTTTATTCTGCAGCTAGACACTTAGTATTCTCATATAAAGCTTTTGAGGGCTGCTTGTTATAACTTTTTTTTTTTTTTGAGATAAAAGTTTTGCTTCCCCCTTTCCCTCCCTGCAAAAGGCTTTAAAGAAACAGTGATAAAGTAATGGTTGGTTCTGGGCGGAGGAGTTTGTTTAATATATAGAAGTTGTGATGATTGTTAGTAAATAACACCTTCCAGTCAGAAAAAAAGCTTCATTTCTCAGTCAGAAACACTAATCAGATATGCAAGAAAAACAGTGTTTAGAAAAGTACTGCTCTATATTCTTTTGAATATATTTATATTTTGACTTTTTCACCTATAAGTTATAGTTTACTTTTTTTTATCCACTTACATAGTGCATCGTCATCATGTCCATCTTTAAAACATTCTTTAAAGCAGTAGTGGAGACTGTTTTCACTGGTAACATCTAATTATTTGTGTTGATTACAGCTTGGAGAGTATTACAGTTGGGAGGTTCTGAGCTGGATGCAGTTGAGAGAGGCTGTGGTCAGTGTGAGATTGACCAATGTGATGGGAGTGTGGGATATGGAGGAAGCCCAGATGAAACTGGAGAAACAACACTGGATGCAATGATTATGGATGGGTAAGAAAACTACATGGAAAAAAGAATGATCCCTGTAATTTTTAGCACACTTTAATGTAAGGGTTGCTACAGAGATCTTGTTGGTTTAGTGCTGACTGTGGGACAAGTTATATGTGAACTTGTGGAACTAGGAAAAATACCTGCCTAATTGGTGGAAGAGTAGCTAGGCATGTTTGTTATTGAATCTTTACATGTAGTGCAGTAATCTGGCTCTAGATAAGCCGTTGCAAAGCAGATGGTAGTATTGTAAGCTTTCCCTTTACATTCATTCCATAAATACTTCACTTCTGGAGCAATTGTCTTCTATACTTTATTTACCATTTAAAGCTGTCCTGATTAAAAAGTAGTTGCGGGTGTGTGATTCATGTTATGAGTTTATGTAACAAAATAGTTACTCTACTGAAAATATTACTGTGGATGGAGTTATTGTTACTTGAGCAACATCCCAATGTCTGTGAAAGGAAACAATATATGTATGAAATTTTTCCTTGCTAGTGTGATACCATTGGTATATGGCATAGAACAATTAAAGCAATATGTTAAAGGAGCAAGCTTTATCATTTAGATGAGAACAGATTTTTGTCTAATAAAAAATGTACAATTATTCCTGTATTTTTAATAAGTTTTAAATATTTCTTGTTTCCAGCAACACCATGGAAGTTGGGGCAGTTGCGGATCTCAGACATGTAAAAAACGCAATTGGTGTAGCACGAAAGGTCATTGAATACACTAAGCATACATTATTAGTGGGAGAGTCAGGTAATTATTCCTTTAACCGTTTCCAAGTCATACCTTCTTCTTAAACCACTTCCTGTTAAAATTGCCATACACTGATCTTGGTAATATAGGTGGAGGATTCCCTGACAATCAAATGAATCTAGCCAAATAATTCAGAAGTGTTTACTCTCTTGTTACGTGTGTATGAATTAGGTTTTAGTCGATTATTTGGGCATGAAAATAAAAATATAATTTTATGGTCTTTCCACAATTTAGCTGCAAATATTAACTTGCAACCCCAAGGCTTTGCTAATATCACTGATATCAAAGGTATCAAAGATGATTTATACAAGACACTATAGAAGCTGTTAGATGTAGACATTTCATTTAAAACCATGGAGTAACTCTTTCTAAGGAATGAAAGAATTAATAGACACTATAGTTACATTTTACTATTTTAGTATGTATTGAGCATGGTTACTGTATTTCATAGTTTAAAAATATGAGTGAGAACTTGAATGTAAAATACTGCAGTAGAGACTGTACTCCTAGGCACAACAAAAGAGTGATAGTAAACTGGAGGAATAGTTGAGCTTTTAAAATATGAGCTGCTGCTGTTAGAATAATACTGGTTTCAAGTAGGGAAGATACATGAGTAGTGAGTGGAAGGTTACTTGGCTCACAGTTAAGGACTTTTAAAATATATGTGCCTGCTCAGAAAGAAATGTGGAGATAAGTGTGGAAATTGACATTGGAGCATTAAGGGTGAGTCAAGTGCTTTGAAATTGATAAGAAAAGATAAAAGATTATTGAAGAAATTAATGTGTACAGAATGATAGAGAAGTAAGTGCAACAGCAGTTTTTTGGTCGAGTAAAATAGAGCAATAGAGGGAGGTGACAGAAGGTCTGAAAAGAGAGAGAGATTTGCAGATTCTATTTAATTTGAGCAGTTGGCCATGATTATGTTACAAGTGGCTTTGGTAAGAGAGATTTCACAGGTGATGCTGAAAAAGAAATTGGTCAGGTGTTAAACAGAGAATGAAGAAGTGCTCATTATACTCCTTTCCCCATCATTGGTAGTTATCAAAATATTTTAATTTTTGACTGGTAGAATGAGCAGAAAAGATAAAGAAGATGAAGAAACAGAAGAATTAAAGTGCTGATTTAAAATATATTTTCCAGCCTGAGAAGATAGCTCTGCATAATGGAGTCATGTGGACAAGGCTGTTACGCTGAGTCCTTGCTGTCAGTGAGAACTTCCTCAGAAGAAACTGTCTAGCAGTAGTGGCAAAAGAAAGACAGGAAAACTGAAGATAGATCTCAGTAAAAATTGGAGATGGTGATAAATGTTAGTGAATGAATCAAAGCAGTGGGGAAATTGAGAAAGAATAATATTTCTTGTGAAGGAATGTGTTTTCTGTGGAAATAGGAACTTGGATAAATGAAACTATAGTTATCTTTACCAGGTGACGATTGATAAAGAGAAAATAAAGCTATAGCTTCCGAAGAATATATTTGAACCTTCAAATCAGCATGTGAGAGAAACAACAGTTTATTTTCTAAATAAAAATATTTACATTTTCACTAGAGAAGCTAGCTAGAATAGTAAAACCTTTTCATATAAATGTATATAAACTCTGCAGGCTTTTTTTTATTCAAGATGCAAAATTGCTGAGGTTATTCCTTACTTTTTTCCCAATAATTAAACTGCACTTTTATTTGAATATATTTGGTGATATAATCTGGAAAAGTATGCCTGTCTCCTAAAATTTCATTTCTATGAGCGGTTGACACTAGAGAGGAGGAGGCAGTGGCAAACTGTGGCACACATTAATTTTGTGCCGTTCATCATTTTCAAATGTGTGAGCAGTACATTGTTCCTGGCAGTAAAGTTTCGGTGAAAGTAACAGGAAATTTTCATTTTCAGTGTTAAAAGCACTGAGGGAAGCTGTTAGAGTGCCATGACACCTGAATAGTCTTCACAGTTCTATTTACTTTGATTAAAAAAACAGAAGTTTAGGTATTTTAAAACCTTTGGTACATAGAGAACTTAAGGAAGAGGATGTATTACAGAATCGTTGAAGTTGGCAGGGGCTTGAGGTCTTCTGGTTCAACCCCCTTTGCCCCCTGTTCAGCCTGCCCACCCTGTAGGGCCACCTGGAGCTGGTTGCCCAGGACCATGACCAGATGACTTTTGAATATGTCTAAGGAAGGAGACTCCACAACCTCTGGGCAACTCGGTCACCCTCAGAGTGTAGAAGTGTTTCCTGCTGTTCAGAGGGAAACCTCCTGTGTTTCAGTTTCTGTCCATTGCCTCTTGTCCTGTCACTAGGCACCACCAAAAAGGGCCTGGCTCTGTCTTCTTTACACCTCCCTTCAGATATTTTTATACACTGATGAGATCCCCCCTGAGCCTTTTCTTCTCCAGGCTGAACAGCCTTTTCTTCTCCAGCTTTCTCAGCCTTTCCTGATGGGAGAGATGTTCCAGTCCCTTAATCATCTTTGTGCCCCTTTGCTGGACTCTCTCCATTATGTCCATGTCTCTCTTGTACAGGGTAGCCCAGAACTGAACACAGTACTCCAGGTGTGACCTCCCCAGTGGTAAATAGAGGGGAAGGATCATCTCCCTCGACCTGCTGGCAACACTTCTTCTCATGCTGGAGCCCAGCCTGCACTGTTATCTGCCTTTGCTGCAAGGGCACATTGTTTTCTGATGTTTGCTGCCCCTCAGAACCAGGTCTTCTCCTGCCAAGCTGCTTTACCACTGTGTGGCCCCAGCATGTACTGCTGCATGGGGTTGTTCCTCCCCAGGTGCAGGACTTTGCACTTCTGTTTGTTGAACTGCATGAGGTTCCTGTCAGCCCATTTCTCCAGGCTGTCGAGATCACTCTGGATGCCAGCATAACCCCCCAGTACTTCAGTCACTCCTCCCAGTTTTGTATCATCTGCAAAATTTGCTGATGGTACATACATCATCCAGATCATTAATGAAGATACCGGACAGTATTGGACCGCGTATTGACTCCAGTGGTACGCTGCTAGTTGCTGGCTCCAACTAGACTTGATACCACTGATCACCACCCTCTGAGCTTGGCCCTTCAGGCAGTTTTCAGTCCACATCAGTGCTCATCCAGCCAATAATTCAGCAACTTCTCTGTGAGCATCTTATGGAAGACAATGTCAGAAGCCTTATGAAAGTCAGGGTAGACAATATCCACTGCTCTCCCCTCCTCTACCAAGCCAGTTGTTTCATCACGGATGGTTAGCAGGCTGATAAAGCATGACTTCCTTTTGTGAAGCCATGCTGACTACTGCCAATCACCTTCTTGTTGTTCATATGCTTGGAAATGGTTTCCAGGATTACTTGTTCCATCATCTTTTTGGTGATTGACATGAGGCTGACTGGTCTGTAGTTCCCTGGTTCCTACTTCTTGCCCTTTTTGAAGACAGTAGAGGCGATTGCTTTTCTCTGGTCTTCGGGCACTTCTCTCAGTCACTGTGATAGTTTGAAGATAAATGAGAGTTGTCTTGCAACAACATCAGCTATGTCTCTCACTACTTGTTACATCCTATCACAGCCCATGCATTTGTGCATGTCCAAGTTGCTGAAGTATTCCCTGACCTGATCCTCTTCCACCAAGGGTAAGTCTTCTTGCTCCAGACTTTCCCCCCGATCTCCAGAGCCTTGGATTTCTGAAGGTCGGTCTTGCTAGTAAAGAATGAGGTGAATAGGGCATTCAGTACATCAGCCTTTTCCATGCCCTGTGTCACCAGGGCCCCTTCCCCAGACCACAGCATGCTCATGTTTTCCTTAGTCCTCCTTTTGCTGTTTAGGTACTTACACAAGCCCTTCTTGTTGCCTTTGACATCCCTTACCAGATTCAACTTCGGGAGGGCTTTGGCTTTCCTAACCTCACATGTACATGCTCAGACAGTGTCTCTCTATTCCTCCCAGACTACGTGTCCCTGCTTCCACCTTCCGTATACTTGCTTTTTATCTTTGAGTTTGCCAGGAGCTCCTTGTTCATCCGTGCAAGCCTCCTGGCATTTCTGACTGACTTCCTGCTTCTTGGGATAGACTGCTGTTGATCTTGGAGGAGGTGATCCTTGAATATCAACTGGCTTTCTCAGACCTTTCTTCCCTCCAGGGCTCATGGGACTTTTTCAAGCAGATCCCTGCAGAGGCCAAATTCTTTTCTCCTGAAGTCCAGGCTTCTGATCTTGCTTTTTGCCCTGCTCCCTTTTCTCAGGATCCTGAATTCCACCATATCATGGTTGGTGCAGTGAAGGCTGCCTTCGACCTTCACATCCACAGCAAGCCCTTCCTTGTTTGTAAGTATGAAGTCCAGCAGAGCAGCTGTCCTCATTGGCACTTCTGTCACTTGTGTCAGGAATTTGTCATCGATGGCCTCCAGAAACCTTCTAGATTGCTTACGCCCTGCTGTGTTGTCCCTTCAACACATGTTGTTTAAAATAGCTGCGCCTCTGATTATTGATACAACTAAAAGAATTGCTAGTCTTTTAACTTTCAAGAATGTCTGCACCTGTGCTTTTATTATCTCTTTTTGAAATTATTTCCTTGCCAGTATTTTCAGTGTGGGGAAAAAAAATCCAGACAAACTAGTAAATAAAAAATAAAAATGTCTGATAGTGTGAGTCAGCAGATTCTAGGTCTGGAAATGAAAAGTCGAGTCAGAGGCTGTGAACACTGAAATAATTATCCAGTGAACAAAATCATTCAAATTTGATAATCTTTAAAGTCTGAAGTCATATTGTTGCTTTATTTTCACTTATTTGTTTATTTTCACTTATTTGTTTATTTTCACTTATTTGTTTATTTTCACTTATTTGTTTATTAAATGAAAATTTAATAAATTACATTATTTTGCCCCTAAAAAAACATGCAAAAAGAGGTTTTGAGAATGATTCACATTGGGGAAGTGAAGAAATCGTTGTATCATACTGCATGAGAAAGCTGAACCTGTGACTTACATGTGAACAGTTTTTAGCTAATCGCAAGCTGTGATGAAAGCTTGAGCCATACTCAGTGAAGAGGATGGCAGTGTGGTGGTGATAAAATCTATCTTGAACAAAAGAACTCATGCAAGTCAAACCCGATGTCTTCTTTTACTCTTGTTGTTGTAGATGTAAGCCAGAATATAACCAAAGCTGGTGTGTTTTTACAGCTAAGGTTTATAATGACAGTGGTGTACATAAAAATGAGTTGGTGTAGCTTTTGTTGAGCAGAGACAGATAACCATGCTGATCAGTTCTTGCAGTGTTGAAAGAGCTGCTTTCTGCATTCATGGCCTAATTTCTTTAGGAAAGGTCATAGAAAACTGGCATTGAAGGCCATGTATACCAATGTAGAACTGAGTCAGGTGAGGACATTTGATGCAGAATGATTACAAGTGAGGAAAAAAAGAATAATTTTGGTTATCTGCCAAGAAATTTTCAGGTTTGTCTCCAATAGATAGGCAAGTTTCATAATCACAGTGTGCCTGACCTTTCCCTTTTTTGTCCTAGCAATAATTAGACCAATAACCCAAGTAAAAAGTTCAGAGAGTAAAAATGACCAATTCTGCTTCCTGGAATAGAAATAAGGCTTCAAAAGTCATGAAAGAATGACTGGCAAACATGCACAAGCACAAGTTTACCTAACAAAACCAACCAACCAAACAAAAAAAACCCAAACCTGCCTGTTTATTCTAGAAATGGGAAAATAAATATCTGTTTAATTGAACCTGTCAGTTTTCTTTTGCTCTGAGTGCAAAAGAGTTTAATTGTGTCAGTTTTTAAGAAAAACGCAGAAAAGCTGTCCAGAAGTAATTGAAGGTTTTTCTTAATTCTTGGACTGGAGAAGCTTGTTCAGCTCTGTATTATAGTGACATTATTATCAAGGATTGGTAATAGAAATTGTTCAAGCATCTGAATCTAGCAACAGTATCTGTTACTAGGTAATATCAAAGGTATCCACAACCAAAAGATGAAAGAACAGTTGATCTTTTTTTCTTTTCCGTTTCGCTAACTATGAAAGCCATTTTTAGTAGTGCAGCATTTTTTCATTGCTTGTATTGGTATTTCTTTTGCTCTCTTGACACATAATGTATTAATTTTCAAACCAAGGAAGCAGTCACTTTTAAAGCTGCAAGAAAGAAGTGTAATATGATGTAAGCTGGTGGATTGATTTCTGCAAGTATCAGTGTTTTAGTGGCAAATGCTGTGCTGCTATGTCACGTTTCACAAAAGACTAGCTTTTTAAGGAAAATACACTGTTATTTTTGTCATTTATTTAAATATTTCTGTGACACACATAGCCCAGGCCACTCTTGCATCCAGTTGATTAAGAGAGTTGAATTTGTTTCTCTTCCAATGGTAAAACTTGTATGTGTTAACATAGTTATAGTGAATTGAGGAAATTTGATACTGCCAGTAAAGGAAGAGTTTGTTACTGCACTTGTACATCGCTATAATGGTTGATACTGCTCCCTGAAGACATATGTCTCATCTCCATAGAGAATATAGAATTTCTTGATTTCTAGATAACATTACATGACTGCATTATCATAAAATACATAAAAATGTGAATAAGTTAATGTTTTTGGTTTTGTTGTTGTTTTTCAAGCCTCCCTGTTTGCTGTAAGAATGGGGTTTCCATATGAAGATTTAACTACCCAAAAATCTCTTTCGGTGTATTCAGAGTGGCTTAATCAAAGCTGTCAGCCAAACTACTGGAAGGTACAGTACAGTGGTGGTGGTGAAGGGAGGGTTTAGAAAGTCAGTAATGCAGCATTGCCTTTTCCTTTCAGCTTGTATTGAAGTTGGGCTTTACATGTGAAGAAAAATAAAGTTTTGCTTATTAAACAGAACAAACTTGCCATTACCAAGCATTTAGTAGACTCGGGAAGAGTATGTGTCTCGCTCTTATTTCTTAGGTCCTGCTGGTTTTGACTTTGCTGCAGTAGTGTTTTGGTGTGGGAATTATTTTTTTTTTTTTTTAGCTCTAAATTTGGACAGAACTTCTCAAACTAAACAAATCAGTGCATGTATTTTTTGATGCATGTATCAAATTTCTGAAAGAAAATCTTACAGTAGCAATTAAGATCCTTAAATAGTTGGAGAGGCTTTATGCAGACCTGTGAACGCATCAGATTAGTGCAGCTGTCCGCTAAACTTACCTATTGTGGTGAGGTTGGTTTGTTGTTTTGTTTTTTGTTTTGAGATTGGTGTTACAGATTTCTACATGTTTGTACACTGTCTTCATTGTTTCTTGGATGTGAAATGCTGCATTGCTGAACCATTTTAATTCAATAGATATTTTGTTTTTCAGTTGGGAAAATATCTTGACTATGATACTGACTTAACAGTAATATCTTGACATTAGTAAAACAAGCTCAGTTCATCTGGTTGTTTTCTTAGCTTGAAAATGTTCTTCATTTTGCTGAAGAATGAGCTTTTTTTTTTTTTTAACCAGTCAGTTAAGCAAAGGAGAATCTTTACTTTGAACAATATAACTTTCTAGTAGGAAAAACTTTTTACCATATAATACCAGAGGTCAGTCTTTATTCTTTGAATGAAACAACTTGTGGGATTTCAGTACAGGCATATAATTTAAGTGTTGGGCATCTGATACCTGTGTAGTAGATTATAGGTATTGATTGTAGTATTTTTAAATTTGCATGTAATGAAGCATAATATATTATTCATGCAAATCACAAAATAATTACAGAATGTGGTACCAGACTCTTCAAAATCCTGTGGACCATACAAACGGCCTGAAAAAGTAACTTATAAAGAAGAACAGACCTTCTCACAAAGAAGTGTTCATAATCATGATACTATTGGTAACAACTTTTGATAACTCTGATGCTGATTTTTTTTTTTTTTTCTTCTCATTCCCTTACAGGTTAAATCATGCTAAGTTTAAAGAAAAGTATTTCATATAGGCATTATTTCCTATTTATAGTGGTTTCAAGATTCTGTTACTTATGTGTTAGGATGGAGTGTCTAAAAGTAGGATTTGGTGTTTTGTTCCCCCCCCCGCCGCCCCCCGGTGCACTGGCTGCACAGCCACTTGCTTCATTTTTTGCCCTTAGCTATTTGTTCACTGCCCTACTGCTTTTCCCTCAGATACCTTGGCATAATTGCTTAGGCAGCTATGGATGCTTAGAAAACCGATCAAGATTAAAAATAATTATTTTTATCTTGATTATGGTTAACTCAGGTCAAGTCTCCCCTGTAGCCGTCAGACCAACTTAAAAGGCTTTGCGGTTGTGGAAGAAATGAGTAAACAGTCCTGTTGCCAACCAAAAGCAATGTTTGTCAAACAGTCCTTAAACTTATAATATAAAGCTTGCTTTCCTTTTTCTTCTATTCTGGCTTTTGACTAAATCAATAAAATTCTAAAGAAACTACTATGCTTAAAGCAGATTAGCAGTAGTAGTCCCAAAAACTTCTAACAGTTTACTGATTGAGGACTGTTAATTGCTAAGCCTATAAGCTGATTAACGAGCAGATCAGACAAAGAACTGGAGCAGTTACAGATTCATGTCTTTCAAAGCTTTATACTTTGTAGTCTTGAAACTTGCACTTTTTGGTTTAGTCTGGATTTTTCTCAGTTTAGCAATTTCGAACTTTTTGCCTGACAGTATTTGCAATACCAAGAATTAACAAGCTGTTTCAAGTGTGGATCTTTCTTCTTTGCTTCCAGTCCACCCTACTAATAACCAATTAATGTACTACAGAAGTCAGGCAACCTACCAAATTCTTAAGTTGGTAGGTAGCTTGCTTACTGAGATATATAGTCTTCAGTATGTGCTAGAAAACGTAGAAATTGTGGATTGTCAGTATGAGAGGGGAATCTGCTAAATACAGTTCAGGAATTGATGTATCATTAAGTAGTCCTAAGCTGTTTTATAGTAAATGATGGCGCTTATGCTTGTACTTCCAAGTTCTCCCACCTCCTTGTTTTATATATGAAATGTCTCATTGACTAACCTTTTGAGAAGAGTCTTCATTCAGAAAGCATTTAGGAAGTTGGTAGGAACTGATGCCTTTCCAGTCTTTTTGCAGAGGCTAACGGTGGCCATAGAGTCAGTGCCTCTATGCTTTTAGCTTCTACTGGTCAGGAAGCTTTTCTATGAGAAGGAGGTACAGCAGTACCTCAAGAGCATTCTGCTTCTTGGCTCTCACTTTGTACTGGAGTTTGATGCCAGCAGCAATTTCTTCTGTCTCTTAAAGAGGTGAAGTCTTGCTCTATGGAGAAGCAGCTGATCCCAAATCCTGTTCCAAGTGGCAATCTAAGCTTTTCTAATATGAGGCAGCGGCTTCCTTGTCAGCTCAAAATATAGCAAGGGGTAGGCTCATCCACACATTTGATTGCCTGTCATGTAATTCTTGTTACTTTGGTAGGCAATATTTCACCTTCTGCCAAATTTAAACTCATCCTTCTGACTCTTTTTTTTTTAATTTCCCTCAAGCACCATTTATAATTTCCAAACTCTGTTGTTCTGATGGTACTGATGCAGGATGTGGTGACACCCGGTACTTGTTCTCTACTCGTTAACATAGGTGTATATCAGGAGACAGTGGCTGCTTGTGCAGCAGTAATGTACAACTCTGAACAGTGTGGCACTCACTGTTTTAGATTCCTTTTTAAGCTCTTGTAATACATCCAAAAAGTTTCCAAATGTATTTTAAAAAGGACTTGTTTTCTTTAAGAGTACGACTTTCCTGTGTTTCAGGATATCAGTAATTTGGATAGTCTGGGTATTGTGGTTCTGTTTTATAACCATAGTGCCAGTTTTATAAATTTGTTAGGAGTGTTTCTGAATATGTTTCATCCCTGTTTAAAAATTTCAGGTATGGTTGTAATCGGTGGGAGCGGAACCGTTGCTTCTGGGACATCTACTAATGGTGCAGTCCACAAAATTCCAGGGTTAGTATCTCTGGTTTTACAAAAAAGCTTTTTTCCCACCTCATTTCCTATGTTAAGCTTATCTAAAGGTCATATGTTTTAGACTGTGATGATCACAAAATGGCCTTGCTTATTTCTGGGCACTGCCATAAATCCTAATACTGAGAAACTGATTCAGTTGCAAGATGATTTGTGTTTGTTTGAGGGAATGCTTGTTTTTCAGCTTGCTTAATGCACCATACAGAGACACAAACAACTGGCACAGTAGTGAGGCAACTTGTAAGGCAAGGCACCAGAGACAAATAAGGATTTTGGAGAGGTGCACAGTGTCCAAAGAAATGTACATAGAATCAGAGGCCCAGGCCTGTATTTTGTCTTTGAGATTTTTTTCTGCCCAGTTAGGAATATTGTCTGTCAACCAAGTCAGACAGCTTCTGGATCTAGCAACAAGTTATTGGACATACTAATATCCCTAGCTGCTTACTGTTGCCCACTGGCTAAACCTTACTGCCCTAACTATAGTCAGTATAAAAACAAACAGTTGTGAATTGGAGCTGGATTAAGCCTTAGGTCAGCCAGGTTATCACAGATCACTTTTATCAGTAGTTTTAAGACAAGACTTCTGACTGCAGTGGAGTGATCTCTTTACCTGTTCTGTTCTCCTGTGGGTTTAACACTAACCCAGCTGGAGGCAGTAAGGTTGGCAAAGTTAAAAGTGCGCCTAAGTCATAAGAACTTGCCAATGTCAGGCAAGTATTATTACGTTAATGCAATCCCATTGGAATGAGTAAATTATAGTTTTCTATAGTTTCCAGTTTTTGGTTTGGTTTTTTTTTCTTCATTGTTCACTACAGCCGTGTGGGAGATTCTCCGATAGCTGGAGCAGGATCCTATGCGGATAGTACAGCCGGAGGAGCTGCAGCTACTGGGGATGGTGACGTCATGATGCGCTTCTTACCCAGGTTTGTCCTTAGGGCAGACTTTGCTAGCTTCCGCTAGC
The DNA here is from genome assembly GCF_965183815.1 of Platalea leucorodia. NCBI lineage: Eukaryota > Metazoa > Chordata > Aves > Pelecaniformes > Threskiornithidae > Platalea > Platalea leucorodia. The sequence continues at coordinate 47,549,912 of NC_138828.1, read as the reverse complement.
AAAATGTGAACTCAGCAAATGAAGTAATTGATTAAAAAGACAGTCTGACTTACTGGCTGGTGAAGTGGGAGTAAAGAAAGGAATGGCAGGGGAAAGAACAGTAGCAGAATCAAGTCATCCTTATGATCTGTCTTAAAAGAAGTGACTTTTTAAATATCTTGATGACAGATCCCTTAATACTGCCAAGCTGTGAGCAAACAGGCAGCAGGTAATGAGTATATTCCCAACCTTCATGTTTTTCAACAGAACTGATTAGCTTTCTCCTCCAAAATGTTTTGTTGTGTGGGAAATAAGTGATATAAATTGTAGAAAGGATGAGGGGTGAGTCTCAGATTACTCGGGAGGGTGGGGAGGTGTCACTGTTATAATCCTATGTAATTGCTTCTAATTTGAAACTGGAGGAGATGTTTTAGTGCTGTCATCGTGGTTGCATAACCTGCGTAAAATATGGCTGTTTTCATCACTGAGTCTTGACAGTCATGCTTGTGGGTCGGTCTCAGCAGGAATGAGTTATGGAAGTCTGTGCTGAACATAATGGGCACTGATGCTTGAAGGAATATATAGCAGTAGCCTTCATATTACTCAGGTGCTTTTTCTGAAACTCTGGCAGTTATGAATGCCTACTAGCTGTTGCATATTTACAAATGTCCTCAATGAGTTTCAAGCTGTTCCAAACCAGTCTTGAAATAAAAGGCAATTGACAGCTTCATGAATTACCCTGAGGTGTCAGATACCAACAGTAGTAGAGTTGAGCTCCACTATGAGGTTAATCAATAAAAGCTTACATTACAGTTTAGCAGCCTGAAGGATTTGGCTGTAATGCTTAAAACATTTTTTGTTGGCACCAACGGGTTTTAGAAAACAATTCAGACTAGCTGGTTAATCACAGGTTCCTTGTAGATACAGATCTTTCCTAATTCCATGTTATCTAGATATTCCCACATGAAAACAAAGAATAGAATTGACCTACCAAAAGTGAAGGAAGTGTCAAGTAACGGACAAAATTGCTAATATTTTTTGTCTGCCGCCTTTGAGATAGTAACATCTTACTGAGTTTTTGATTAGTGAAGAGACCCCTGTGAAATGTAGATTTATGTTCAGATAGTTCTCTTTAGATAACTTGAACCTATTTGATTGTTAGAATAAATCAAAGATAATAGAGAGTCTCAAAATACAAGGAAAGTTCTCTTCTGTGGTACTTTGATAACATCTATAGTTAATGCTATCTGTAGATGAATCTTAGTGTAACGAGTTGGTCTTGGTACATGCATCTTTCATCAAAATAAAATCTAGTGTTGTTTGCTTGTAAGTTATATTATGCGTTATCTTTTAATCTTCAGGTTCTGAAGGAAAACAACAACGAAAGTAGGTTTTTTGCCTTTGAGGACATTTTGGAGATGCAACTGATTCATCTGAAGCAATGCCCATATAGTCATTTGTCTAATGATACTGTAGATACAAAGGAACTTGATTTTCATTATTCTTTCATTTACTGTGAGAATTTTTTTTAAATTGGCTTGCAAAGAATTTGAAAATGGCTCAGAGTCCTGATCAAAACATTGTACCTTCATATTCATGAAATAAAGAAAATGTGTCAATTTTGAGCTTTTCAGAAACTTAAGGTCTTTTCTGAAAGATTTTTTTAATGCTTACTGAATTCAATAACTTATCAGTAATGTAATAAGGTCAATTTTCTTCAAAAAATTATCTTGACATTGGCATTTTTGAAAACTAGTAATAACTTTTAATGTTGAACTTAATCATGCAATGAAAAATAAAAGCCACTAGCTCTTTAGCTGCTTCTTTGCAGTTCTTTAACTGATCTGTTGCTTAGCCTCTTCTACTGCAAATGATCAGAGTTATCCCAGGCTTGGTCCTGCCTTAGAATGATAGATGGCATAGATGACATCTTGCAGTCCATTTTAGTCCTGTTTCTAATTATTTTTCATGTAGAACTTGAGTAATAATTGCCAATATGAAGTTTGCCTAAAGATTATTTATCATGTGTTTCCATTATTCCAAGAAATCAAGGTCTGTCAATGGTATCTTAGAATATATAACGTGAGTATGGCTAACTGTCTGGGTGTGGGCTTGGTTTTTTTTTTTTTTTTAGTTATCAAGCTGTGGAGTATATGAGGATGGGAACAGATCCAACAGTAGCCTGTCAGAAAGTTATTTCCAGAATCCACAAGTATGCTCCAAAGTTCTTTGGCGCTATTATATGTGCCAATACAACTGGGAGTTATGGTATGTATTTTGCTTAACAGACAAAGCTTGTTGACCCTAACTAGGTCACAGAAGTACAAAACCAAAGGTGGATTTTAAAGCAGAAGTCTTTGAACACTGCAACAATACTGGCCATTCATAATACCAAATGCTGGTTAGCAGGGCAACTGTGTCCTGTTGTGGACTTGAGATATTTTAATTTTTCCTCTGCATTTTGATGTCTTAGGCTTTCATAAAAATTATGCAAGTCTTAGGAAAAATCAAAAATATTTACAACCTTCATGTGTTTTCCTGGACTGTGTATGATTAATTTGAAGGTTTTAAAAAAGAATGCTTATGCCTCCCCTAGATATGGCATAAGGCAGGGAGAATGTGAATGTTAAGCATAGCTTCAAAGCAATCCAGGATCAGTCATTGTGCCAGGCATCTCATTAGTGAACTCTTAGATCAGTAGGAAATACAATTTGCTAATCAACATGGCTTACTTAGTTAGACTGCTTATTGCTGTTCTTTGATCTCTTATTTCCCATAGTTCTGTGTTTAAGAGATTAGTGTTGGAGGAACTCATTAAGTTAATCAGGATTGAAAGAGAGAGAGAGAGATTTTCCTAACTTATGGTTCTGTTTTGAATTGTATTATAAGGGCATTAATTGCAGTATAGCAGTCGGTAGCACTGTATTTTTACTTAAAAATTAAATACTTTCAAGATGTCTTGGGTTAAACAGACTGTAAAAGAATAATTACACCATTGTAGTAGAATTAGTACCTGGGTCTTTAGATGATAAAGTACAATGACAAAGACACTAATTCTAAATGTAGCATATTATACTTTTTTTTTTCTTTCTTTCCTAGGTGCTGCATGTAATAAAATTCCAGGATTCACTCAGTTTCACTTCATGGTTTCTAGCCCTTTGCTAAGTCAGCCAACTGAGCAAGTAGTAGATTGCATTTGATTTCTTTTGTCATATTAACATCTAAACTTAGAGGAGGAAAGTGCTGAGGTTCCCCAGGTGTTACTTTTTAAAATGGTTGTTTATTTTCACTGTTACTTAATCATGTGAACAAGTACAAAGGTATGTTGATGGTGCAGCTACTACTTCACTGTTTTTAATATCTTCTGCTTTATTATGGCTTTGTGTAGTGCAACTAAGCTTAATCTGTGGTTTCCTAATGTAATTATCTTGGTAACTTATTTCTAAATTATTGTAGATTAGTACTATAATCTAGAGCAAGGATTAAAAAACTGACTCTCTGTAGTTTGAGGGAAGTGAACATAGTTGCAAAATTACAGTTAGCGCTGACACTTTCACAGTTAGCATAGGCAATTTATCTCTGTTTAAAAATCTACATTTAAATGAAATGGCTGAAATTGATGTGCTTCACTACAGAGCTGTCTTAAATCATTAATTTAGTAGGCATTACCTTACATCCTAACTCAATTTTTAAACTTTTGCAAACCTGACAATGAAACTATGGTTCCAAATACCACAGAAAGTTATCTGTTGTATATTTACTTCCAAGTAATGCCAAGTTTCATCTGCTTTTTGGGGAAAGTAGAGCTTTCATCACTGGAAAAAAAAAACTTTCAAGAGAGCTCATAAAGTGGACAGGTGGTGGACATGCGAAGAGATCAAGTGTCTAATGGCTCTTATAGTTTGTCTGTTTTCATGAGAACTAAGTAGCCAAAAGTGGTGAATAGTAAACTTTGAACTGGACCTTCGCTTTGCTGTTTAGAAACGTATTTGGCAGAAGTCTGGAATAAAGGGCAGGGAGCAGGAGGGGCTCTGCCTCTACACATGAGACTTATTTTGAGAATATTTAATTGTCTTTCTAAGATTTCATACAGGTTTTCTTTTCTCTTGAAAAGAAAGCTGCATGCAAATGCTGACAAGCAAGGGAAGGGGGTTGAAGAGTAGTGGAGCAGGTTTCAAAGCTTTAAGAGATAAGGAGCATCTCCTTGTGGACCTTTCTAACTTGTTTCACAACAGCTGAGAATACATTTGAATAGAGAGGACATCCAGAAGTCCCTGGTACTACAAGCCTTCAAGGAGTATTGCATTGGCTCTAACGGGCTGTGAAGACAGGTGGAAATCTTCCTGTTACCTTTTTTTGTAGTGGCAGTTAAGTTATGAATCTTAATCACAGTGATTTCCTTGTCATGAATATGCTGTGTGCTTGCCCTTTCCTGTAGCACATCGACGCCTGCAAAGGAGCAATTGCATATCTAGAGCATGACAGTTACCTACAGCTGACAAAGCTGGGTTTGTCACTTTCTGTGTCTAGAGATACCAGGAATCATTTGCAATAGAACTTCAGCATCTTGCAGATTGTTCCATAGGTATTTCATGATCTGCTTGATTGTTTTCTTAACTTGGTGGCTTGCTGATTATTTGATTGAATGTTTGCTAAACTTGAGCTAGGAAAAGTTAAAAGGGGGGAGCAAGTAAAATGAGCATGTCTTGTCATAAACACTTTAATTATTCTTTGTCTACTTGAATAAAATCATTGGGTAATAAAAGCACACCTTAATGTGTCGTTTATAAGTAAGGTTGTTTAGGTGCTTGTGTACTGTGCTTTAGAGTGATTGTTGCCTTATGTTCTGTGTTGGTATCTGTGAAAGTTGGGAAAAAAAAACAAAAACATTCAAACTAGAATAGCCGTCTTTAATGGCCTGCTGTTGAACTTCATCAACAAAGTAATTTGGTGATTTGCTTCTGTCACTGGATTTTTAGAGCATCTCATAGCATAAAGTTCATTGTAGGCCACAACAAGCTTTAGTCAAAGAAGCTCTTACTGAATACATCTGCAGTGGTTTAAGATAAGTTTTCTACCTGTCCTACCTACAACCCTTCTGCCATGGCTGCTGTATCTTCAGATAACTCAGGCAGTCAAGTGCAAATAGATTCATAAAATCCCAATGATTGTTACTTCGGAGATGGCGTTGTGGATTGTGAACATAGACAGTTCAGTACTGGCAGCTGAGTGGTAATGTCTCAAACTGCTGCTGCTGAATCTACCAGGATTCATTTTTGGGAGAGGTTGGGAGGATCCATGGCTTGCTTTCTAGTGTGCTTATGCCACTCTGCTAGCTAGCGTATGCCTCTAGAGGCTATGAGTGCTCTGTAACAGTGTACCTGAAGTCACTAAGTTACTGTAACTTTCTGTATAGTCAGCTCATCTATACATGAACTTGTCTCCATGAGACATATGTACTAATATATGTGGGTTAATAATGTAGGTTGCTTTGTCAAGCTGAATTAGTTATCATAAATGAAAGGGTTAGTTTGTGTAAACTATTTTAATATATTGTTAATTTGATAGTATATTAAATTGTAATATTTATACATGTGCCGTTCTCATGCTATGGACAGAATTCTGAATTTAAAAAATAATTTGCTTAATATATTGTGTTAAAAAATATTTCTTTAAAGGTTATTAGTAATAGCGCTATTCTCTTATGCTTGGCAGACGCATGAGTTTTTTTAAGAAAGCTTTTTCCAAGTACAGACCCATGCCAAAAGTAAGCAAAAACTCTGACGGTTCCTGCTGTGGTTGCAAAAAAAAAATCTTACTGTTTCTGATTTCAAGGAATTTTGTATTTTTAAGTTTTTACTCTCAAACTTCTACTACAAAACACAGAAAAAAACCTACACAGAATATGGGTATTTGCAAGTTAGCAGTACAGTTGAATGCATCCTGTCTGTAAAGTTGTGGATTTTTTTTTTTTAAGTCCAACTGTGTTTTAAGTTCATTAGCTTCTAGCTAGCCTGCTTTTTTCTATTTCTAAAACTTCTTACCAAATTATCACTTCATCCAATGTAGGCAGAAAAAGAATCTTAGCTCAGTGGTCTGACTAATGAAGCCAACTATGCCATGTTTTTGCATGCCACTGAATTGTTCTTTAATAAAACAATCTATATGAACTCTGACAATGTTTTGTATGCACTTATTGAAGAAAACTTCCCTGTCATTTCACTGTTTGTTCATTACCACTGAAATATGTCTTTTCATCTGTAACTGCCTCAATCAGGAATAATTCAGATTTTCAGAGAATTCAAGGTTGGTCTTTCAGATGGAATCTACAAGTAATTCTGTATAAACTGGAGTGAATCTATTATCTCTTCACAGGGTGAAAACAACAGTGGTGCTGATGGCTTTTTCACTTAGAAATTCTTCTTCTAGCGTTTGTTGTTTGGGTTTACTTATTGCATGACTGTTGTAACTCATTAACAACTCTGCATCTTTGCTTTGAAAGAAGATATGTGTAGGATTTCAGTTCTGTTATCAGTAGTCTGTGTGTGTGTGAGGAAACATCAGTGATACAGTTAAATTTACTTTAGCTCTAATACACAAGTAGTATATGTTAAGCACTGAACCACAAATGTTCTTACTGGGGCGTCTGTTCATTCCTCCACATAAGTTCCATTAAATTTACAGTAAAAGAGCATTACTGAAATGTCTGTGGAGCAGGTGTGGCAGAACCTCGGGATTTTATGACTAGCTTTGTTATTGATTGTTTGAGCTGCTGTCAGGCAGCAAACATTTTTAGATGTTTGTGCATTTAACAATATTTGCTGTGTTTTCATTCTCCTCTTTTTTTCCCCTGACAGTTGGAATCAACGTAGGTAAATACACCTGCTGGTACAATGCTCTCTTGGTTCAATTAGCTGATATGTTTACAGTGACAGGTGGTGGTCTGTGAAATAAAAGCAATAGCAACTTCAAAGTGTGCCAGTTGTTCAGGGAATTCCTCTTACTGGTGATTTCTTTTTTTTTTCTAGTAGGATAGGGAAAAATCTTTGAAAGAAAAGTTTTTTATTATACTTTCCCCAGATAGAGTTTTACAGAAACAATTGTGTTGTAAAAGTCAGGGGGTTTTATTGGTTAGAAATGGTGATTTCGGAGCTCTGTGTGGAGAAAACTTTCATGTGTTAGATGAATGGGAAGTTTCTTTGTTTTCACCCTTTGCATACTTTCCAGGCCGACTCCGAAATATGTTTCAGCTCTAATTCTACTTGTTGCTAAATTATTATTTTGATTGCTGGTGTTGTGTAAAAGATAAAAAGCGGCAAGCTCTGCCACTTGAATGTAGTTGTGAAGTTGGGTTGCATTTTATATTTCTACTTTCTTAGCATTTGTCATGCAAAGATCCTAAGGAATAAGAAATTCAGCTAGCAAGAAATCCAGTGGCCTTGGTTTATTTGAATACTTATGTACAGATGGGAAGAACCTGAAGTTGTTACTTTTCCAAGACAAGCATAAAGAGATTGTTATAGAACCTAACCCTCCCAACAGGAGAAAGGCTTTTTGTGAAAGAGTGTACACGTAAGGCTGATCTTCCCACTGCATTTGCAGACTGTATTTAGTCTTTGTAGAATGTCAGGGTAACTGAACAGGAAAAATGCACTGTGATACTCTGACTTTGACACTTGAATTTTTTGGTTTTGTTGTTACAAGATCAAAATGTTTAAGATACTTCTCTGTTGAAGGTTTAGTAACTTGAATTCACAAATGTATATAGTCTCAGTTACAGATGAGCTTTTTGTCAAACGCTGACAGATTTTTGTAAATTTTTTCCTACTGATTAATTTTTTGTAAAAGAAATGAAATTACATATTTACATATAGACATTTACATAGTAGAGCTTTATAATATTATATTAAGCAACCATAATACTAAATGAGCTTGTAATTGTAAAACTGAAATGGGAAATATAAACTAAGTCATTTCTCTCACATAGAATTTTAGGATCTGGATGTTTTATTGTTTGAAAGTCTGAAGAATGTTTGCCTTCATGTTAATTTCTACAGCTATGTTACCATGTTCATTTTACTCATAGCCTTCACTTAAATTGCTGCATAGGTTCCCTGTTGTTGCACAGGACCTTGACAAGTTAGATTCTTTTCCGCTCTGTGGGATAAACAAGGTTTTTAGGCAAGTTGTTTTCACTTGTCACCCAAATTCTCCTGCACCCCTTCTTGCCCCTCACTTCTGCCCCATGCAAAAGTAATTTAATCTGAGGCTTAAAGTAGATTTTAGGATGACTGTTGCTAAGGGCTAGTATCACATACTGCTGAAGCCATTTCACAAGAATTTCACAGAATCACCTCCAAACCAAGTAGGTACATTGCTTATAGTTGCTACAAACTACAGCAATTTTTAAAATAGTCTCTGGTGTGTCTAAAGCTGCCTTCCACGTATAGGCATGCTCCTTTTCCTACCTCCTACCGCTGAAATCAGAAGAATACTGGTGTTTTTTTTCCTGTTCTCCTGCCGTTAATGGTACTTTGTACTTTCTTCAAATATGTAGTTTGTTGTTTTATAAATGTTTTCTCCATATTAATTTGCTTTCTTGTTGCTATCAGCAGACCTGTGTTGTCATAACAGCTTTCTTGACACATTCTGACTATACCTATCCAGGTTTAACTGTTGGTTAATTTTCTTTCTGAAGTTTACTTCGTGTGTGATGTAGACTGTCTTGTATTATTATTTTGCCAAGCAGTATTTGGCGGTGAGGATCCAAGTTCTGGATGTTAAGACTTCTTAAAGGTGGCATAATTCCTCAAGCAGTTAGTCATTCTTCTGGATGTTTGAGAAGCCTACTGTGTACTTTTTTTGGGGGGAGGAGGAGAGTGAGGACTTAAGGGGTTTTTTTGTGTGTTTGTAAATACAAAAAATAATAGATTATAATGTAGTGTCCTGAATTAACTAATAGTGAGTCAGTGATTTAAATGCTGGCTACAGAAGTTTCATTTTTGAGGGTTGAAGGAGGAGATACTCAAACTGAGAAGCAGTATCGCAGTAAATTCCAGTATTGCAGTACTACAGATTTAGGATTATACTTAGCTAGGTCATGAATGCTTATTGTTCATAAGTAGATGCTTGATGGTATATGTGGTTATTTATTGAATACACTGTGACAGGCTATTTGAAAATAAAAATGGTTGTGCTGCTAGCTTAATACTACTGGATATTCATTGTTACGAGAAAAATTCTAAGGCAAATTATCATAGATCATCTGTAAGGATGAAGGTTGGGTTGGCAGGCTGATACATAGAGAAGTATAAAGGAACTGAAACTTCCCATAAATTAATATTTTTATCTGCAGCACTTTTCCTGAGGATTGAGGAGCAACATAGAGCTGACAGTTTCCCACTGTTTTTGTGTAATTAATTCTTTATCTATGTAAGTTTTTTTTTTCTGACAGATTTATAGTAATAGATGAAGCAAAACATTAGAGATTAAAAGGGTGAATGTAAAAGTATTATAAACCGGTCTAGTTCATATGCAGTCAAGTGTGTTTTGCTAATTTGGTTGTTAACTGAAGACTAATTTGTATGTTACAGAGTAGAAAAACTACATTGGAGTAGCTGTAGTGTTAACAAACTCTTAACTATTTAAATTCAATCTTTACCCATTCTTACGAATCCGTCAACATGTAAAGTTCTGCTATCTCACTTCTCAGCAAGAATTATGACAATTTTTGTTACTGCTTAGTGAAAGTGCTAGCCCCACAAAATGGGTCTTTAGGGGGTAACATCACTCTGCCGCATGGGCTTAAGGATGTTAACAGGCTTTAACTGATTTCTGCGGTGGTACTTCTCCTCCCTGCCCACTGTGTCTCTTTGCTGGAGGTTCCTGTGCCCGTACCAGGACTGGCAGACTGAGTGTATGCATTCACCCAAATAGCTTCATGCCAGATCCAGCAGTTTAACCTCTCTGACCTCCATCTGCACTTTGCACTGAGAATAGCAGATGCCTGCACCCCATTCCACTGGCTCTGCTGTGGGATTCATAATTTCTGATCAAAGAGCAGTAACAAACAGCTCCAGGGCAATTTGACTGCAGCTGTTTGCTGGGGGAGCATGCATCAAAGCCCTCAGGTATGTATATGATGCTATCCTCATTCCTATGAATTGAGCTCCTAGGCTCATAGTTACAGCAGTGGTATTAAAATCCACAAAAAGCAACTATACTGAACAAAGAACAATTAGCTAATAGTGAAGTGCTGAAGACAATTATGTTTTAAGCTTTGTCCATCTCTGGAGTATGGTTTCAGCTGGATAAAGATTTTGCTTCCCCGAAAGGGCTGGTACTACCAGCACCCTCCAGTATGTGTTCTCTCCTCAGTTATGCAATTGGTTCTGGTGATTATGCAGCTCCACAAAATGAATCAGCTTGCTGGTCTGACTGAAAACTAATCTTTTTTTCCTTTTTCAGAGCATGAGTAAGCAAGCTGTTCTGTTTTGCCATACAGCCACCCAGCTGGTAATATCAACACAAGGTAGACTGCAGGAATACACAATAGGACACTGAGGAGCACAGGAAATTATCCAGCTGGTGACGGCACATACTTAGATTGGCAAAAGCAGAGTCTTCAAAATTTTCCGGCAAACTGAAGTAAGGTGCCTGTCTCTCTGCAGGTTTCATGATTCAACCCTCAGGCTAGATGCCCATCCTATTATTTCTCCCCAGTAAAATTCAGCAGGAGACATGAGAAATCAGGATTTGAATCCAGGACTCTCAGTATTTCAGAGAGCTTTCTCATCGACAGGCTATTGTCATGTTGCCCGTATTCTCTCTTCTGTCATGTAAATATTCATTTATGATGGGTTTCCCATCTTCAGGATAGGAAAGCACAGGGTCTCCATGCAACCTTTTTCTGATGGCCTTCTCTTCATTAAAAGGTGAGTTTGAATTTCTTCTGACTGAGGAGGCTTTACAACTTAGATCTTACACTTCAGAGCAACTGCTGTTACTACAATGCTTTATGAAAGTGTGAGCACCACGAGTGCAGACTGCTTGAGTGACTATTTAATTGAAAGTTGCCGTGAGATATGCTTTGTGTTAACACCACTGTTTTGGACAGACTACTATATTGGGCTCTCGGGGGTTTCTGTCACAGGGGCGTCTGGTTACTGAATCACAAAGAGGTTTAGGCAAGAGACAAGTGCCAATATGCTCAGCGGAGCTAAGATAACATCTCCAATCACATTCAAGAGTAGAGCTATAACCCTGTAACTTAATTTGAAAAATCAAGTCTCTTTCAGAGTTGAGAATAGAAGTTTGATCTTGCATGAAGTTGTACTTGTGTAACAATAATGTAGTGTCTCACTATGACAGATGTAACTGCTAATGCCAGATAAATATTCCAGCTGTCGTTTATAATTGTCATTTATGTACCTTTGGTCAGTCTTAGCTATTCATGGTATGCCAATCAGTGTCTTTCTTAACCATTATGTTTGACTTTGTAGCTGTGATTTTTCCACACTTAGCATTTGGGAAGAACTTCAAACGCATACTAGAAGTTGAGGCAATTCAGTCATATAATAGAGCATCTCATATAAGTGCCTCTAAAGTATCTCTCACAGTGAATACCAAAATCACTGAACAATACAGAAATACTGAAGCCTTTAGTCTCAGCATGCAAAGATTAGAGTGCTCCATCCTTAGAAAGGGAAAAGTTGCCCTTTCTTGGGAAGATCCAAAAGGGTCTTGGGTACCAGAGCCCAATGTTTTAAGCTTTATGGGGAGTACTTCGTCTCAGGTGCTGCTTTCTAACTTTGTAGTTATCCCACATCTCCTGTACGTGTTTCTCTTAATGGGGATGCATAAAACCAGTAACTCCTAATGCTAGGAAGCTGACAGGTCCTCCAGCTCTGGTCATTCTCTTATTCTTCTAACTCCAGGGCCTGGTTTGACAAGGATGCTGACACAATGAATGCTGCTCAGCAGATGGCTAGAGTGAGTTTGTGTGTCTGTGGCTTCTTGCACTTGCTTGTTCTAATGACTGTGCTATTATATGTGAAACATGAAAATCTGTGTACAAATAGTAACCTGCCTGATTATCCTAGAACACTGAGGCCGAAGAATCTTTTCCTCCTTATTCTCCTATAATAAGTAGCAATTAATTTATACAAGGAGAAACAGTTTCAGTAAGAAACATGAGATTGCGAGGAAGATACCAGATGAAGATCTGCTTCTCTAGAAAGGCAGAAGTAAGATTCCATGAGGATACACATCCTGACGTACGTCTGTTCTTCTGCCAGTATTGGTTAGGTAGTACATGGCACCAAACATCTGGTAAGCATTTCTTGAATATCAGCAGAGCTCAGAAAATGGGCTAGGTTTCTGAGCAGTTCACTGACAACAAGAGATTAAGGGCAAATTTCTGGTGAGTAAAGAATAAATGTAGATTTCTGACATCAAGAATCTTCTATCAGTGAGGTTCCTTAAGTTCCCATCTCTTGAATTTCCATAGTAGTAAGTGTCTGTTCTCAAGGATGTTATAAAGGCACATGACTTAATAGTAAATGACTAACAACATACCTGTCTCATGCTGAAGCACCACAGACTTACAAAGTAGGTGTTCCTTCTCTTGTACCTATGAAATGCAATTGAGTAAATTTTATTCTCAAACCAAATACGTGAGATTGCCACTCCAGGTGCAACCTTTCCCTTTATGCAATCACAGCTTCAGGCCTGCCATCCCCTGCGTGTGCAGAACAACACAAACCTCTTCCTTTTACACTGTTGACAAATTTCAGTGTTTTTAATGAAGTTCTGGCAATGTTAGCAGCCTATCCATGGGAGAACAATTTAACAGATATCACTATAATCTGAGTAATCAATTAGAGAACAGTAAATCTTTCTTACATCCAAGAGTGTTTACTTTAGCCTTACGTAAAGGGGTTACCAGTACCTGCGTTCAGATGTGGTGCTTCAGAATAAGCTACCTGCTAAAGCAGTGTTACAGCCTGAAGAGAAAAGCGGATGCACTGCGCACTGGTTTAGGTGAGAGGTTGTAATTGCCATGTGTGTTAATCATATGGCCAAGCACATGGGATGTATATGTTTCATGATATTTTATAACTGTAAGAGCTACATTCATTAATTCTTATTGCAGGGAATAAGTGGGAATTCTGTTTTCTTCTGCAATCTGAATAAATATTTTCCTGAATCTTGCCTGCCTTGAACTCATCCTTATTTGGGGAGTCTTCCAGAAGTTCTAGAAAAAGTGTAGTTTTATCTCTTACCAGTTCAAAAAGAAACTAATATTAAAAAAAAAAAAAAATTGCTTTAATTGTTCATGTGCCAGAGTAAAGAATTAAGGGCAGTTGGCAGGCCCATGAAGAAATTATCATAGAATAAATTATCATTATCACAATACACTTATCATTATGGCAAAAATGAGGTGTGAATAGACATAAAGGGCGTTTGCAGGTCGTTCCTGTCGACCTTACTGTCTACTTCCAATGCATAAGCTTTCTACTATTTGCAACATCTGGGAAACTATTTTCAGTGGATATGAACGGTATTCCCTAACTTAGCAGCTTTCAATAAAGCAAGATAAAAATTCTAAATAACTTGATTTTAGATACAATGGGAGTTAGTTGGGTGGACCTTTCATTTTCAAAATCGATGCAGTTGTGCTTTTTTAGCACTTTAACAGCTAGTATGAATGGTTCTTGGCTCACTTGGCACGAGCAGACTTGCAGCCTGCTGCCAGTTGGTGGCTGCGCCTGCAGTACTGCCATGGAAGCAGTAGAAACTGAGAGCTGCAGATTTTTGTGTTCTGCCCAGTGTCGTTCTTGTTATAGGAAACAATCCTAAGTTTTTCATCAGTAATTTCTTCAATCAAACAACCCAAGCAATCTATAAATACAGATTGAATATAATCACCTAAGCTATCATTAAAAGATTCATCTCAATCAGCAGAGCCTGCTGGCTGATTGTCACCTGAAACCTTGCAATTAACACAATGACTTAATATTTTTGACAAAATAGCTGAGTATGGCTTGATTAGTAGTGCTATCTCAGGAATGGCCTTTTCCAGTATTTATTACCATCAAAGCTGTCAGTCCTGCATACTGTGTTATTTTGAAGAGACTTACATACATCCATTTAGCTGTATCTGTTGTAAAGATAGGCTTTATTTGGCTTCTGGAGATTGAAGTAGCAAAGTTTAAGTGCTTGAATTTTTTCATGTGCTTCGTGTATTGATACAACAATAAATTAAAAATAAAAGCAATCCATCTTGTGCAATGAATCAGAGGCTTTAAACTGAATTTGAAATTAATGTGTACTAGGTAACACCCAAACCTAGATTGTGTAGAGAAGTGAGGGGGGAAAAGAAGTTGTTTGAATTGCAGTTGATTATTGTTATCAGGGGCCGCGTTCAGTACTGCAGTACCTAATTTATTACATTTAAGCTAGCATCACATAGTGAGCTGGGATTTGCTAAATAAAGTTTCAGGTTAGTAATTAAACCGCTTTTTTTTTTTTTTTTTTTGGTTTCCTTTTGTGCACACTACAGTTTTAGGGTTTTATTTCCCCCTGCCTGAATTCTGCCTTCTGTTTTGTCCCATAACTGCTTTCCTCCTTCTGTTTTAACCCATAACTACATAATTCCTGTTCTAGTTTATCAAAGCAAGTTATAATTAGCAAAATATAAATAACTGAAACTTCTGTAGTTACTGTAGTATCTGCGTACCTGAATAGTCTTATGGCAAGAGTATAGAATTTCTTTTATGCTTATGGTTCATTCTGCATTGCTATGTACAACCAGCCAAAGTCAGGCTATAGAGTGGCACTTTGAACAGTTACACCTTGCTTTGATCACCTGATCTTTGTCGGTATTGGTCTCTGTGGGAATCCAAGAACTTTTAGTAGCCAGCGTCAGGACGTGTTTAACACGTTTCCACTGAAAAAGAAAAACCTGTGATTATGTACTTTTTTGACTTCCTTTTCAGTGGTTGCATGTCTCTGACACAGATACAAGAGTTTCTAAGGTAACTTTCTGAAACCTGTCCTTATTGTGAACTTCCTGTGTTTTGCTGCTGCTACTCTTCGCATCTGATACTGGATTAACCTACGTACAGTCATCCTGAGTAATTGATGGGGGAAAAAAAATCAGTTACTTTTTTTTAATTGGAGAATTCAATTTTATTAAAACACAAATTTGAGAAGTTGTTGTGCTACTATAATAGTAAATATTCCTTTTCTGGTCTACTTGGAGTCGGTTCAAGAGAAGCATTTGCTGAAAGGCTGCTTTTATACAAAGGCAGTTGTTTTGTATTTGTAAAGCCTTGTCCTATTAGGCTATTTTAGACTGATTAAAAATAAGCACACCCTATTTTTCTAGTGAAGATGAACTGAAGTGTAACATGAGACATTGCACATGTTTCTAGGTGAAGATGTATGGTATTACAATACTAGGTAAAGAGTGAACTTTGGAAAGGAGCTGAGAAGTAGCAAATACAGTGCAAATAACGAGCTAACCAGAGAAAGCAAAGAATAAACTATATATTCTATGTATACGGTAAGGAAAAACAATAATGGTAAGTGCGCTATTTTTCTAATTTCTTCTTTGTACAAATGGATTTTAAGCTTGCTTGTGCATTCTGGTACCGAGTGCATTTTTCACTTTTATACTGTTAATCTACAAAGCCCAGTATTTGTTTAAATGTTATTTCTCAGTTACAATTAAAGCAAGTTACACTGTTACCTTCAAGACCACTTTGTGTGGAAATACCATCCTTAGGAAGTACAATCCACCATCTTTGCCTTCAGAGTGGAACTTCGCTAAATGTTGGGGTTTTTTTTTTTCACTTCCATAGACGCTGCAGTACTGCTATAGTAATGAGTTTAAATTTTATATTGTACACTTGCTCTTCAAATGCAGTCTAGATTTAAAACTGAAATTTAAATTTAGGCTTCCATTTGTATTTTGTAACTTGTTTTTCTAAAGACATTTCAAAACTTTCATTTGTACGTTTAAGATCATCCTGAAGTTCTAGAACATATTAATTTATTTAATAAGTGCTTGATTTTTAATCTGTTTCTTTTTGATTAAAACCTTAGGTTTTTGCTGGTATAGAATTATTTATACCCTGAGATGTGTAGTCTGCATTACTTTTATGAGAGACTATACATTGTTTTTTCTCTAGTTATTCTTAATGGACATTGCCTTAGGTCTGAAATAATATTAGCTTAGGCCAATATTCATGTTGTGGTTTAACCCGAGCCGGCAACTAAGCCCCACACAGCTGCTCACTCACTCCCCCCCGGTGGGATGGGGGAGAGAATCAGAAGGGTAAAAGTGAGAAAACTCGTGAGTTGAGATAAAGACGGTTTAATAGGTAAAGCAAAAGCTGCATGCGCAAGCAAAGCAAACCAAGGAATTCATTCATAATTTCCCATCGGCAGGCAGATGTTCAGCCATCTCTAGGAAAGCAGGGCTCCATCACGTGTAACAGTTACTTGGGAAGACAAATGCCATTGCTCCGAATGTCCCCCCTTCCTACTTCTCTCAGCTTTATATGCTGAGCATGATGTCGTATGGTACGGCATAGCCCTTTGGCCAGTCTGGGCCAGCTGTCCTGGCTGTGCCCCCTCCCAGCTTCTTGTGCACCTGGCAGAGCAGGGGAAGCTGAAAAGTCGTTGACTGGTGTAAATTCTACTTAGCAACAATTAAAACATCAGTGTGTTATCAACATTATTCTCATACTAAATCCAAACCACAGCACTATACCAGCTGCTGGGAAGAAAATTAACTCTCCCAGGTGAAACCAGGACAATTTTGCTCTTCAAGGGAGTCAACTAACTGGAGAAAAAGCGCCTTGCAAATGCTACCTAACTGGGTTGGGGGGTACCAAAGCTGGTTATCCCTGTGTAGTGCTGCATTGTGTTCTCTGGATAAAGCTTAAAATACATTTCCCAGTTTTCCCTAGTTCAAGTGTGGTTTTTTTTTTTCCTTTTCCGTACTACAGTGTCCTGGCCTCTAACAAATTATGAGGGGTTTTTTTGCATGCCAGATCATTATGATCAAGTATTTCCTGGGCCAGAATGAGAGAGAGAAGTTATGTTTGAAGGAAGTAGCCACAAAGAATTTCTAGATTAAGTGCATCTGGAGGCAAATGAGTGGACATTAATACACTTACTTAAACTGATTAAAGGAGCATAATAAATCCACCTGGTTTCTGCAGAAGGGTAGGCTAGATGATTACTGTAATCCTTTGTAGATTTAAAGATATGTGAATAGATCCCTCTAAGGAATATGATTCTGTCAAAAGTGCAATATATAGAAATAAATTATTCATTTACAGGAAACTATAAACTTCTACATCATCTGTCTTCCTAGATCCTATGATCAAAATGTGAGGGCGCCTCCTATTCAAGTTGCCGTCTACTGCGGGATGTATATGCAGATTTCTTCAAAATCTGCATTTGCTCTGCATAAACTACAAACTAGTAGAATATAGGGCAGTTCTTATCCAAAGATGTGGTGCTCAAGCTGCTGTGGTAAGGCCCACTTCGAGTACTGTATTTTTGGAGCTGGCTGGAATCAGCCTGGAGCACAGACCTGTCAGCAAAATGTGTGCGTAGGCCAGTTTTTAATCTAATGAAATGTGGAGTTGGATTTACGTACAATCTGAGATTAAAGCCTGTTTAATCTAAGCACAGAGCATTTGGATTGCAGTTAATTTGTTGATCTGAAATGCGGATTCACACAGGTTGGTGTGAGACCACATAGATACACGATAGCTGAAGGAAGGACTTAGGCTTCAGCTCCATCTGTAGCCAAACCAGCTGAATGGGCCTTCTCCTGCCAAAACAGAAGAACTCTTGCTTCGCTTTTCCCCTCAGTGTTCCTAACTATGTGGTTTCATCCCATCTTGAAGCTGGGCTCTGCTGCTCATCAGTGCCTTCTGAGACGTCTGTCTTTACTCTGCCACCTCTCTGTTGAGGACCCACCTGAAACCTTAGTATTAAAAGAAGCCCAGCGTTAGGATCTTTTTCCAGTATGATCATACCACATGAGTAATAGCATAAGACATTCATGTTGTGTAAAGTTGGTTTTGTAATAAAACCCATAAAGCATACAAACTCTGCAGGGACCTGCAGTTTGTATAGGAATGGCAATTCAATAAGTTAAATAACTAAAGCACTGACGATGTTTAGACAATACTGCGTACACTCTGAATTCTACTCACCCATAAGTGTGCTTGCTGTGTTTTTAATAAGCTTTTATCTGGAAAATAGTTTTATCATTGGGTTCTTTCCTTAGATTGGATTTTATTTTGTTGTTCCACTAAAATAAAGTATAGCGCATTTCCACACTTTTCTAAATGGATTTTGAATGTGTGTTTTGAATATTCAAGTAAAAATTGGACATAATAAACAACCTTTCAGGCATTAGAGGAATAAAGAGACAGCTATGCAGCATATTAAGTTACACTAGATGCTGAACTCTGCCTGTCATCAGCAAACGTTAATACAAGTGTAGCTGACAGCAAGTTAAATTGCACAGTGCAGAAAGGTACAGGAGAGATGTTGAAAAGAGTTTTACATCTTCTAGAGATTTTTTTCAGAGAGAAAGGGGGCCTCCAGTTGCTGTGAAGTCCATGAAAGACTTTGCAATATCTTTTGATTCCATGTGAAAGATGCTTAGCCGCTAATGATGACCATTCATACAGATATTAAGGAAAGGATGGCATCTTCCACTTGTTTGAAAGTCCCCTTCCCCCATCAAGCTAAAACACTCTTCTTTATGTTTTCCATTCCAAAAAAACCAAGTGAGAACTAGCACCCTTTTACACAGGCAGGTGGATGCAGAAATAGTTGGATATGTATAATTGTAAAGGTCTGTAGTCACAGCTGTGACATCGTCACATCTCAAAATTTGAGTGCATGTTTTCAGTGTAAAGTTATTTCTCCCTCAGTGAATTACTAATATAAGACCACTGCTTCAGGCCTCAATCTATTTGCTGAATTTGTATTGCCATCAAATGGTAGCTGTGCATGTATAGATTAAGAAAAATGCATGTCTGTCTGTAACAAATAGCTGGTTATAGAGGTACTTTAAATAAGGGTATAAAGGCATGAAACTGGGCATAAAATCCATTGATTCTAACTGGAACGTCACAAATTGGAAAATAAACATTACTTTCAAAGTGAAAGATACACTCTACCTAAACTTACTTAAATTCCAATAGTAACTAAAGTGCTACCATAAAACAGAAACTGGGTATAGCATTAGCATTTTCTAGGTTTAAAATTTTTAATTCACAGCTTGTGTGACCTTGATTTGATCCTCTGAAAACGGTATTACATAGCACCTCAGTTCAGAGAGCTTTATGAGGTTAGCTTTGTGGTATATAAAACCAGAAAAAGTGTTTTGTGCGTAAGGTTAAAGACAGGTTTCTGTTACAAGTAATGCTATCACTTCATAATGTTAATGCCTAAAAAGGCTCTCTAAAAATTGTAAGAGTACTTAGAAGTCAGCTTTACTGGAAGACTCCTTTTTATGACAGAACTGCCATCACCACCTCCTTCAGAATGCATCCAGTCAAAGGAGCTTATGTGAGCCTGTCAGTCAGGCCTAACAGCTTCCTGTAGACGCTGGCAATACATCCCATTTTTCTTAGCCGTCTATGGGTACAGGTTAAAGTAACAACTCTACGTCAGAACCTTCAGGCCTTTAAAAAGGACTGTATTTTTTTAAAGGCTATTTACATAGGCTTTCATGAGCAATATAAATGACAGAAACTGTTTGGGATAGACAGTTCCCTCTTTTAAGATGGGCTTTGTTATTCTCTTTAGCCTTTGCATGTAACACAAGCCATTAAAATGTGTAAGCCAGATAGGAATCTGAAATAAGTGTGTTCCAGCACTTGCACTGTAATAGATGAATCAATGTGAAAAAACACACACATTTGTAAACTATTAGGACAAAAGATGGAAATCAGGACTTTTATCTTGGGCAAACACAAGAGAGACTTTCAAGAACTGTCCCCTGTTTTGCACCCTTGGTTGCTGATTCTTTTTGAAAGGTTGAGAGGGGAAATCTATTCCAAGATAAGTTTTCTTGCCAGCTTTTTTCATCAAAACCTTTTATAACCAGCTATCAGCCACAGCTTGTTAAACAAGTTACATAGTGCTGTCCTCTCCGGGAGGAAGAGAAAAAAAAATTTAAAAAAAAAATAATTAAAAAGCAGTGTTTGCAAAAGCAGTAAGTTATGCAGAAGCAGCTGGTGAATGAGAACCCACTGTCTCTTACTTCGCTGGAGTGCAAACATGTCAGATTCCTCCTTTTAGTTCTCTCTGATGAGCTCAGGGTATCCTTGCCCTTTGATATTTCCATTTCTGCCTTTTCTCACCTGCGATATTATACAACCAGGATCTATCATAAGCAAACCTAGGCTGATATAGATATATTACCCCTTCAAAACAGATGCCCAAGGGAACACACTCTGCAAACTTTTGAAGTTTATAGCTTAAATGGGTGGTATTTATAGAGGAGACATGAAATTAGAATTAAATAATTTATAATCTTGTTATTTAATGTATAGCGTAATAGCAATATAAAAGGGCAGTTAAGTTCCCCTTGATAGTAGCATACCCTACTTTCATGAGGTTTAGGGAAGAGGTACTAGTCCCAAAATTGTTTTATTTGAGTGTTAGGCAGTAGTCTAATTTCTAAACATTGTTGTGTTTATGAAATAAACATTTCTCCATAAACATATTGCACTCCTTTAATAGCCATACCTTGCCCTGTGGCTCCTGCCTCATTTCCTGTTTAAACTTCTTAAATCTATTTTTACACATTTCAGAATTCCTCTCCAACATTTTACATTTTATCTGCTAGGTGACAACTCTTCTCTGAATTTATTTGAGCTAAATATTAATTTCCTGAAACAAGTGTTTGTCCAAAACAGTGAGATCATCAATCAGTGATACAACCATTCTGGAACATCTTTAGACTTAGATGCTTAGAATTCTTAATCTGTTTTATTGCAACTTCATGCACAATCAGAGACTTTATAAAATAATCTCTAATTTGCAATCTTAATGGTAAATAATGAAGTACAGCTGTTCAAGCTACTTACCTGCAGCCAGCTTTGGTTACTTCAACTGGCTAGCCTATTACATTATGTTTGAGATGATAAATGTAAATTATTGCATGCTAACATTTGTAGTTAGGCTGAAAGTAGCAGAAATGAGGTAATACAGAAAGTAACTTTTTAAAAATAAAAGACAACTTCTATTCAAGATGAAGCTTACTATTGTAACAGTAAGATTTTTAATGTAGGTTATTTGTCATGCTTTTACATTTTTCAAGCTTTAGGAGAAATGACTTGTTAAATAGATGAACCAATGATCAGGACAAAATATTTTACTTTAGACACTTTTCCTTAGTTTCGTCCTTAGTTTAAGCAGGACATAAGACTCATTTCAATAAAGAATTCCAATTTTGCATCTGCAGAGGGTAAATGCACTTTATACATCACTGCTCCACTATCCAGATTAACTTTCCATATTGCTTTGCACTTTTTTTTTAAAAAGATACAACAAGTTCTAGAAATATAAGAACAGAAAAAGGAAAGTGATTGCAGTAGCTAATAAAAGCAGTTAATCCTTTAAAACTTGTATGTGTTATATGTAAACACATACTCATTTGTCTGGCTGCTAAGATGAAAAAAAAAAAAAGACGACATAAGAGCCCAACTGTTATCTTTAAGGTGTCAAAGTTTGAAAAAGTCATTTAACTTTCAGCTTCAGTGAGATCCTAACATTTGTTGAAGGCAAGTGATCAAAAATGGTTGGATTTCTTTTTGATTTTTCATGTTTAGGTGAACTACTGAAGCTTTATCCCTGTGCGAGAGATCCAAAAGCATGTACAATTTAAAAATAATCGGACACTTTATCACAGTAATCAAATGTACAAATACAAGTGAGGAACTGGTTAGATAGCAATTTTAAAGATTCAGATGTATAAGCACAAGCTAGCAGTGACATATCATTGTAACAAGCATCATATAAAAAGATGGCAATGGAAAGTCAGTCTTCACCACATGAAGTAGCTTATTTTGTTCTCAGGTGGAGTTCTGCACCCCACATTAAATAATAGCCTTCATGAAAGATATATTATTTGGAAAGAGTCCATTGAGCAACATAAGGATTATAGTTTCTACAATCTGATTAGAAAATATTTCTTTCACATAAGGGAAGTTTTAAAAGATTTGAAAGGTATCAAAAAAGTATCATTTCAGTATAAAAAAAGCTACTGAAAAGAGGAAAGAAAAAAGCCTCTGAATTTCTGTTGGTTAGGACAAGAATCAATCTGTTTCACTTGCACCATGGCATGGAAGATTTAAATTGGACTGAAGTTCCACAACTTTCTCAGGAAAATTAAGTAGTCCTTCCCCCTCAACAACAACAAAAAAACAGTTAGCTCTCAGAAATGACACAATTCTGAAGTATTTATATAGACTGAAGGACCATTTACAGAAGCTTTTAAACCTGTTTCATCTCACACACTTTTGGTGGTAAGCAACACTACTTCCCATTACTGTCTTTAAAAACTCATTGTCCTTCAGTAATTTGTGAAGCTATGGCTGTATCTTCATTAGTTTCATCTTCCTTGTTATCTATAGTACATGCTCCAAAGATCTGAAGAATTCTGTTTCTGTTTTACTTCACATCTGATAGCTTAGCATATTCTATTTACTTTTCCCCTTGCTTCATCAAAGAGTGATAAGACAAGCACAGGTAAACTGCGCTTTAACCACCTCAGAGTATGGTTTTATTATGCATTATACATGGATTGGGGGAAAAAAGTTCAGTAGCAACTAGAATAAAATGTTAAGACCTGGTTTTAAAATACGTAATTAAGAAAACTGCAGAGTCCTGTTATTAATTTTAGGGCGGTTTTTGTCTTTGTTTTCCAAATCTAAGCAAGGTCACGCATTCAACTATGGTAGCATTCAAAGTGTAGAGTCCATTGCTGTTTCATTTTAAGCTCTGAGGAAATAAAGCATGAAGTGGTATTAAAAAATACATTGACTTTTTATTCACTTTTATTAAATACATGTTTGCATTTATGAAAAAGTCTACCAATTTAAAATACTTAGATTAAGTTATCCATTCTATAAATCACACATGCTTGAAAGTAATGCAGTGCTGTCAAACTTCAGTGAGGTTTACATGAAAAAAAGAAAATAGTTCAATTCTTTTATTAGAAATATAACAGTATGTGACAATATATTGCAAGTTAGATGTTTATTTCAAAATAGTATGCAGCATACAAGCAGTGTTTAATTTTTATAGGACTATGTAAAATTACTCTTTCCAGATCTGCAGTTCTTTACATTGTTGGAGCTATTTTACTAATTAACCACTGAACAGGGAAAAAGACAAAACAAAAACAAACCAGAAATGACTAGGAAAGTTGTATGCACTTAAGATCCTGAGGAGCAGATAACTAGGAACATCAACATCAAGGAATAACCTGCATACCTGGCCCATTTTCTGCCCATTGGAAAAAGCCACACTGTTTTTCCTTCCCAAGAGGGCACACGAAAAAATTCTTTCCATTATTGGGACCAATCTTCAACACAGTCTTCATAACACATCGCTTGCCATGGTTACAAAATGGAAAATTCAAGTCAGCCCACTGCCAAAAGAAACAGGTTTTAGGCACAGTTTTAGCACGTGTGATGGCTGTGAATTCCTTGTTTTAAAACTGGCAAGAGAAACAGATCTATAGGGGAGGCCCTAGAAGAAGCTCTTCCTAGTAGTTAAGATAGTCTGATCTCTTTTGTGATCACTGATTTTATATTTTCCTTTAACATTAATTGCAACTGCACGCATTTTAACTAGTGTAACTTTAATTGATGTTAACACACAGTTTTCTTCCAATTAAGGCATTACAGTCATTGCTGTCTTGAGTTCATCTGTTAACTACCTGGTGGTAGGTGGCCGAGTCAAACTCTTCTCGGTCACATACACTCATAGCAAGGAGCAACGGCCACCAGTTGCAGCTAGGAAGGTCAGGTTAGGTATTAGTGCAGCAGTGGGAGCAGTTGCCATGGCAGATTACAGAATCTTCATCCTTGGAGGTTTTCAAGATTTTGGCTAGACAGAAACATGGCTGATGTCTAGATCTAGGAGTTTGCCATAGTCCTTCTTCAAGCAAGAGGCTGAACTAAATGACTTGTACAAGTCCCTTCAAACCAGCATTTCTGCTATGCATCTGTTTTACATCACACGGAAGCAGATTAAGAGCATTTGCACAAGCACGTGCCTTCGCAGCAGTAAGAGAAGTAACTAAAACTGTAAGTTTATAACTACTATTATGCTCTTAGTTTCAATTCAGTGTGCGAAAGTATTTAAGATCACCTCAAACTTTAAATGGATCATATCTGCCCACAATTACAGATTACTGGGGCAAGGAGGCTGCAGGAACAAGCGCTTATTAGAAAACAGGCCCTGAAGTCTTATACGTACTTGAAAGTAGTCACACCGAGTTTCTCTGGGTAGAGGACAGGTAAAAAACTGTCTGCCCTTGTTTTCTCCGTCCTTTCTCACAACTCTGAGGCTGCAGAGACGGCTGTGTTTACTGCAGCGAGGATGGCCCGCGCTCAACATACGAATATCATCTCTCGTATTAGCTTGAGGTTTGCTGTAATGACAGGTTACAAAATGACTCCTGTGTAATGTTAAAGGGATTACCAACACCACAGCCAAAGAATTTACTTCTCTAATGCACCCTATTGCACCTTTAAAGCTGAATGATTGCTAGTAGTGAATAGAGAAGACTGTGTGCTTTCCTTGCAGGTACTATACCAGTTTTCCCCTGCATTAGCCCATGTTCTAAACTACTTCAAAGTACTCAAATTAATCTGCAAAACAAAATAAATGTTACCACTGCTATTATACCGTCCATCCCAAATTCCAGCATATTCTAAAAGAGTATTCTGCTCTCAGTGGGAAGATCATCAGAAAAAGACCGATGCCAAGTAATTACTCCAGATTGAAGGTATTTGTAAGCTTCACGGAAAAGTCTCCCACCCTCTTTACTAAGAAGTTACAGTAATGCTCCAAATCATATTCAGACAAGAAGTAATCCAGCTGAGGGGGGCAGAACGGTGTTCCCTGAGTGGGATAAAGTTTCTTTCTTCCTCATGATTGAGACAGTCAGAGAATACCTGAATACAATACACAAGGCTTTATTTAAAAATGGTAACATGAAAAAGATTAATGCTCTGAAATGTATCTTTCTAATATAATTATAGAGCAGAAAAACAGTGATGAAGCCATAGTGAAAAAAAGAAAAGATTAATTCATTCTTGTTATCAGCTTAGGAATTTTATGTTCTCTTTTATGTCTGAAAGATTGCAGTCCTGCAGACATCAGCAGTTTCTTCCAACACCTCATTAAAACAAAAGGAAAAGAAACCAACAAATTCTTTGCTGTTTTTTGTTACAAAGTGTTTGGTTTTGGTTTTTGTTGGTTTTTTGAATTTTTTTAAATGTTTAAGTTGATGACTTGCTGTAACTACCTATTGTTGTGATTGATACTGTCTCATTTCTTCTTTGCACTCCACTGTATTCTCAATTACCCTGCCTACGCCCTCAGTTCTCTGTAGTCCTCTACTGAGACAGCAAGGAGAACGCATATTCATACAGCCTAACCTGGCTAGCCAGTCAGATCCTGTTTCAAAACTGGTGCTTCAACAATGCAAGAAATAACTTCTATATTTCAGAACAGACACATGACCAAGAATTTTGTAGCACATCATTAATATCTTTCACATTCACCCTGCATAATTTACCACTGTGAGGTAGTGGTACCTTGCACTCCCATTACTGTCATGTATGTCTCCCCAACTTTTCCTTGACAGCCCTAATGGTTCTCACATTTCTCTTAACTAGGCAACGGATGTGTCCGAATAGGGCTGTGTAAATAAAAATTCAGGATGGGTAGAGCACTGAAGTAGTTACATATAGGATGGGGAGGAAAGTTAAGAGAAAAGAGTGATGGGAGGTTCATCAAGGTACCTGTACAGAACTTCGTATCATGGAAGAATGTTGAAAACTGCTAGTTGACAAATAACTTTAATCAGAATATATTCATTCAGCTCCTTTCCTTTTGTCATCTTTCACAATGACTTTAAGTTATCTCTAAGCAGATAGCAACTACGGTGCTAAGATCACACAACTCCTTAGGTAGAACTGTGCTCGTTGACGTATTAGAGCTATACTGTCCTATTCCATGGAAATAGCTGGACTATGGACAGCTGTTTAGTTAACAGCAGTACTGGCCAGATGCCAAAATCAGGACTTTTCCAGAGACAGCCTAGGTCATTCAGTGCTTTTGAAATCTGAGTGTAATTTTAGTTACTCAAGAATAAGTTACCTCTGGCAGAAATCCAAAGACAACAGTGTCTCAACCCAGCAGCACAGTATTCCATTAATCCTCAGGGATAAAGTTGGTTTATGGGATTATAAAAAGACTTGTTTACGTTTTAGAATACATACCTGATTGCTATATTATATTGGTGAACAGAGGGCAGATGATCAGTTTTCTGTTTCTTCTGTATGTGTTCAAAAGCAAGAGGTTGCTGACAGGAGGACAAAGTCGTAGCAGTTACGTGTGTTGAGCAATCCTTGTCTGTGCTTCCCCCTGACTGGTAGACATTGTTTTGGATTTGATTACAGTTGCTTTTTGGAGCAACACACTGAGAGTGTCCATTGGATATTTGGGTGTCATTTCTTAAAACAGCTTTGTTACCAAGATCTGTTAAGACAAGAGTTGTAGTTCCAAATGCAGCTTTCCTATTGATCTTTATTTCTGTGCTTGGTTTTCTGAAATCATTACAAGGGTACTTCATTAAGTTTATGTTAAAGGCTGCAGAATCTTCAACATTGTCTGTCTTTGGAGCTAAGGAAAAATAAGTTATTGGTTATAATTCATCTGTGTAGAGTGATACATCATATTTCTGATCTGTATTCATAAGTCATCATACAGGGAGTGAAAAAGTAAATTTACCATACCATCTCAAAACCTGGCATGGATTAGATATAGTACCAAATTTCTTAAAATAAAAAAGTTCATGAACTTTTGGAGTCACGTACAACACGTGTTTCAAGATAACATTTACTATTGCTTGAATAGGACAAGATGTGAATAGTACTCTGTAAATGAAAGCTATTGTAGAATTAACCATATAAAATTGAATTTGGCCCAAATACAAATTTGGTCCAAATATTTAAATTTTTCAAAATAACCTTTTACAACCCCAGCACTGGGAGACTGCAGGGTATGGTACCTCCAGCAGCAATACATTATCCATTTTTAAAGTACTGTTTTACTATTGACACAAAAAGGAATATTCATTTGTTGGGTTTTCTAGTGCTTTCAGGGTTCCCATCCTTTCCAAACATTGTGCATGTCCAAACTTATCGATCCCTTACTGTCAGAGGCTTCAGAAGCAAGCAGTTCAGACATTTACTTTGCATTTATTTCCTGACATGAACAACAGTATGTTTCTTCACAGAATCAGAGGCCCACCTAGTGCGCAATAATCATTCCAAAAGAGTGGGCATAATTTATTGATGCCAGTTTAGTAAATAAGGAGCCTGTAGGTAATCTTTCCTGAGAAAAGGGCAAAAAGAAAAACTTTATGGGGTCCCTATGTGCAATCTTTGTTAAGTAGCTGTGAAGCCATAGCGTTCAAGAACAAAGTCCTTTCTTTTCTACCATCTCCAGCAAGTGTCTCCCTCCTACCTCTTCCCTCCTTACAAGGAAGAGGGAATTAAGCAGAAGAAAAATGGATAAATAAGGCATACACAAGGGCACACTGTCTCCAAAGGAATTCGCACTCAGAAACAAAATAAGAATCCCTACAGTTCACTCTCAACAATACTTGTTTCCAGGCTCCTTCCATTTTGCCACTGCTGCACAGTGAAACATACTGTTCCAGTGCATTCAGATTTGTTTAAGAAAGAACAGGAGCTTGGCCGTGTACTTAGCAAAGGAGCAAGGAAATTGAGATGTAATTGTAAATAGTTACCTCTCTCTACAGACTGAATTATTGCGGCTGTATGGCCAGCAGCTAACTTTACATACCAAGTATTCTGTCCTCAAAAATTCAAACGTTTCTGCTGACAGTAGTTAATTTTAGAAGCAACATAAAAGACAAAAAATTAACAAAGTGAGAAGACAAGGAATCTTAAAGTCTGAGAAGCGGGAGGTAAGCAAAACCATGTTAAGAAAAATCTCAAATACCACTCCTATGATGCAAAAATAAGTCTTATTTTTTCAAAAAGAATTTTTGTTAACATTATTCCACCAAGTCTAACACATCTTCAAATTCCAGGCCTGTTTTCAGTAATGGCATATAGCTAAACAAATGAAACTTAGAAGTACAGGAGATGGAAAAAGATTTTGTTACAAAGCTTAAAATAAAGCATTTGTATATTTTAAGGTCCAGCTGACAGTATTAATTCCAGGATAAATGTTAGTTGGTAAATCTGAGTCTAGGGACAGATTAAAACTTTCAGGTTTCTGGTGCTGATTTTGCAGATGAATTATGCAAGATTAGCCTCTGCTGGCAACAAGTGTCACGTAAGGCACAAAGACATACTTTTATTGATTCATGGCCTGAAGAAATGGACTTTAGCTACTGTAAGATAAGAGTTCCACACACATCACTCCATTCATTCAAAGGAATAACTAGAATTAAGCAGTACTTTAAAAAAGCATTGGAACTTATAAGAACTGAGATCAGTACCATAGTCACTTCTTCACAGGCTCGGAATTTGGGGGCACTTTGGAAAGTATGGCTCAAAGTATCATCAAAAGCTATGGGAACGTGATCTTTAATTCTGATTTCAGCTTGTATACTTTGAGTCATATAGTTAAATTCAGTGAACTTTTAACAAGAGGTCCTGGAGCCTACATAAAAACATTCATTCTTCTCAGATACAAAAAGCCTGTATATTTTTTACAAATATCTTTTCTTTCAGTTTTGCAGCACTGGGGCTAGAAAAATAAATAAGTTGTAGTATGCAGATTTTAGCCACTTCATTAAATAATTCAGTACACAAAGTGAAGTATTAGTTTTTGAGGTAGAAAAGTTTCAGTGTGGAATTGTTACAGAATAAGCTTTATCCCTAAAAAGCCACACACGTGCATACCTCTAGACTTCGTTTCTTGGAATATATGTAGCAATTCAAAATGTTTCTGAGCAACAGTCTTCATCCAAATAACTTCCTGTAAATCCCTCCACAGAGTAATTTACTCACTTTTTCTACAGAAAGTGAAAAAGAATACAAAGCTCCTCTTCACACAGAAAACAGGCCTCAGTGGCAAGCGTGTCCATTACCTCACTCATCCCTTCTTAATATCTAAATTTCTATACAGAAATCTGGAGAGAAGCTAGCACGGTATTCATTCCATCTTCCTGTCCCTTTCTAGGTCTCATTCACAGCTGCTTCTGCCCACCAGATCTAGATTGCAGCATTAAAAGCTCCAGTAAGAGACAAACA
Organism: Platalea leucorodia; assembly: GCF_965183815.1. NCBI lineage: Eukaryota > Metazoa > Chordata > Aves > Pelecaniformes > Threskiornithidae > Platalea > Platalea leucorodia. The sequence goes on along the minus strand of NC_138828.1, from coordinate 47,520,351 downwards.
ACAAATTTAGGTAAGAAGTCCAGAATCATCTTTACTCTGAACTTGGAGGAAAAAACCTAGCCCCTGAGAAACCTGACAGCCTTTTGGAAAGGGTACCAAAATATACTGCTTTTGTTCACATGGAAGAATGATAATTACTTTTCTGCCCCCCTGGTGATTTCTGTATCAGACATATGCTGCAAGCTTCTAATGAGTTTAAGGAGAGTTGAAAGAATGGCATTTTGTCTCACTCCTTGCCCCAGTAAAAAACAAAGGGTCACTGCAGAGGCTTGTCCATAGAACCCCACCAGCACACAAAGCTGGGAGACAAGACACTTTTAGGGTTTAAGACAAGACAGTTTCCATGATTGTCTGTGTAAGATTTCCCCAAAATCTGACTTTAAGTTAGCTGAAGTTATATAAATACAATTCACAAGGAGACAGTTCTATAGTTCTAAAAACTGCATCAAAACAACAATCCTCCCTCCTTTCCCAGTACAGGTTCCAGACAACCTTTCAATACCTTCAGGCCTTGAAGTCAAACAGGCATCACAAATTTCAGCAGAAGGCTTGTTTATTAGGGTACAGCGCATACACGTCCACTCCTCTTCAGATTTCTGAGCTATGTGTTCATTAGAACATGACCCCCTGCCATATGCCCAGCCAATTAGGCTATTTCTAGCTGGCAGTTTGCTGTGAAACAAAAGAATGATGTTAGTCTTTTGTGACGTTTCTTCTACAAATTGCCTTATACCACTATGTGCAGGGAGGCACAGGGCTAGAGAAGAAGTAGTACACAGTGTTATGCCTGCCTATCATAGCTTGGACAGCATGTCATGGTTGAGTTTGATTTTTTTTTTTTTTCTTTACCTCAAGGGCAAATCTTTCCTGGTGCTGCAGAAGTAATACAAATAAAAATATTTAACTGAAAATGGACAGAAAGTTAATAATTAACCGATGTACTGTCCAGCACAATGCCCCAGCCTCTCTCAAATTCCCCACCATTTTCAAGTAGTGCAGCAAGAAACTTGGCAAGAAAGGGAGGCTGTTTCAGTACTTTCCCCCCATCCATTGTACAGAACGCTTACTAACAAATGCATTACTGGATGAAGAACTGTTCAGAAGCTGAACTACAGAGAGTCACACAATCTAGCAAACAATTTTTTTTACTCTCGTTTAAACAGTCCCCATTAGACCACTTTGTTATTGTAACAGCCGACAGAACTGAAAACCTTAAAAGTTAGAAAGTCTTTCATGTGTGTCATCATTTGCTGGAAAGCCTTTTAACATTTAGGAGCCTGTTCAGAATTAAGGATTTTCTTTTTCTTTTTGTGCTTTTTTTTTCATCAGAAAGAGCTCAGGAATGTCCTAGCTGTGACTGGTGAGCCAAAGCTGTACTCCAGACACCTCTATAGTTTTAATTTTATTTATTTTCCTGTAAATTATAATACCTCCTGTGCTGATACACTGATTTAGAATCATAGTTACTATTTTACAGTCGCTACATGTACCAAGGACTAATTTTGTCATAGTATCCAAACACTGTTAGCATGTTAAATGCAACTTGAACTTACCTGTTCAGTAAGATATGTATGTAAATTTTTAAGTACTATGGTTGATAAGTTATCAAGCAATTTTCTCCATAGTTTTTGTGGAATTATGTACTTTTTGGAGACTTTTTTTTTTACTCCTAAGAATTTAAGCACTTCAATAGGTGGAAAGTGTACTTTAAAGATTCAAAGTACATTTGAATTTGATGAGGTAGCTTATAATGGGTATTTTCTTCATTTTTTCAGTTGAGCAAAATCATAAGCTACTTCACTTGACCCAAGAACCACTGGGTTAAATTCTACAGTTTATGACCCGTAGCAAGTCAGTCTGATCACAGAGGCTCCTTTCAGTCTTAAAACGTGAAAAGCTTGGAATGGCAGATAAACCACTTGAGCTAAACACACTTTTATTTGGTAATAGTTACTGCATAACAGAAAACAGAGCAGTAGAACACAAAGACCTGACCATTAGGATGAGGACAGCACAAGAAACAACCTTTTTATTTTATAGCTACCATTACCATGTTTTTCACTGAAATATACCACTAATTATTTGTTTAAAAAAACAAAACAAAACAAAAAACCCACAACAACAAAAAACAAACCACTACTTGTTCTAGAACAGAGAGAGAGAGTTTTGTTTTTTTTTTTTTTTTCCTTGCATCGTTTTCTAGTTATCTGACTCAACGGAACACTGCTGTCTTCCTACCCTTCTGCAAAACATTTCTCATTATTATTTTCTGAAAATACAGTAGATTGGGGTTATCAGCATGTGAAATATTTATCTTCCATGCTGGAATTTTCTATATTTGATCTGCACTCAAAGGTGATTTTTAAGCTTTAACCAAAATCCCTTCAGCCATCTAAATCTTGAAAGAAGGTTGGAGGCGGGAAAGGGACTTGTGTGTTCTGTAAATCTTATCTAAAAATATATATATATACACACACACACTAATGAAGGCAAAGTTTGCAAAGCAGAGCGATATCTTTTATCAGATTGACAGAGCTCAGTATAAAAAGGCAAGATTCTGAAACCTCAGATGAAAGTTTTCAAGAATAACTTAGGTATGTAAGAGTCTGAATAAGGTGCTTTTGGAACTTTTACCTTTTGACCCTTTGTGATATCAAATGCGTTTTGTGCTTTTCTGAAATAAAAGGAGGAAAGCTGCTGCTAGCACAATTTATGTAGAACTGAAAGTGTCTCTGGTGGCACACCTGTAGTAAAAGCTTTCCAAATCTGATACGGAGGAAGAAAAAAAAAAAGTCCTAAGCCCTACAATATTTGCTGTACTCAGAATTTACTGAAGTTTTAGTTTTCCTCAGTGTGACTCTACAGCCAGAATAAAATTGCATAGATGCACAGCTATTTAGATATTCCAGGACTGAAGGGTCTATTCTATGAAAAGAAATAGAGACACAAATCCTATCTTCCTTATGCCATTCAACTCAGCTGTGTGTAAACATCCAAGCCTATTATACTGATAACACCAAGAAAAAGGGGCAATTTTTCCAGAAGCATTGAATAATTCCGAGTACTCTGAATTGTTTTATAATTCCTACATTTGATTAGAGTAATAGCTATTTCATGACAGATGGGGCCTTTGAAAGAAACAGTATCAAAGAATTAAAGCTTTTAACCATTTTTAAATACCAATGGCCAAAATATTTTTCTTTTGCAAAGTCAAGTGAATTTAGATATAAAACGCACAAGGATCCATTCTACTTGAGAAGTGATGTCCTCTTACTGTAACAGCACTTTGAGAAGAGCAATGCTTAAGTGTTATAAAGTTACCATCATACCTAACATCGATAAGCTGGGCATCTGCCTTTTGACATCGAGAGCAGAAGTAAGTCATCCTGTTATTCTCTCCTAAACGACACACAGTGATCTTCCCATTGCACTGACCACAGGCTGGGCGCTTGTATACTTTGTAGTGTTTGTAGAGTGGAGACCCAGTTTTGCGGCACTAAAACAGAACATGTTTAAAACTCAAGTTAGAGACCCAGTATAAATTTTATGTCAGTCCTTCTACAATTCAACTGAAGCTAAAATAAAAAACTCTACGTAAACTGATAGCTCAATGACTAAATAAAGATATTTAAGGCACACTCATAAGGGCTATCATCTGTATTTCACATTCTTTTATGAAAAGAATTGACTTCAAATCAGGTATAAGAGTGTCTCGAATTCTCCACATAATGGAATAAAAGACAAGACAAAAAACCATACTAGCATGGTGCAAGCAAATACACGATAGGGACCCCCTGAGTTGAGCTAGACCAGCTAGATTCAGCACCAGTCATCTTTGACCTGGCACCTGCAGGACTGTTCTTAAAGAGCTGATGAGCTCTGATCAATGCAGCACAGAAAACAGAAGTAAAACAAACATAAAACAGAATACCAACACCACCTTCCCTCACCCCAAAAAGAGCCTAAAACACACCACAGAGCCAGCTCAGACCTGATGCTACAATCTGGGTTCAACCTTCCCAAAACCTAAAGAACTGAGCAATGCAGAAATATTCCAGAGATTCTGCAGGAGTCGGGTAGCGCCCAGTAAAGTTGCTCAGCTTCATCTTAGCACTGGCCATGCCAGGCAAGTTGGCTCATGAAAAGCCACTTGGCACTATGGCAAGCTCCCCAGATCCTGGCAGAAAGTCATATTAAATTAAGTATAGTACAAGCCCAAAGGGCAGAGTGACCTAAATAGCCTCCAGAGGGCTGACAAGCAGGCACATTTCATGAGACAATTCACATGGAGTCAGCACAGACATACCCCAGCTAAAACTGGCAGAAAAACAAAAAACAAACAAGAAAAGCCCAGCAGAGATGCAGCCAAGTCTGCAGAGCCACACGAGTTTCTGCATTACAATCGCCGTTCCTTGGGCACAGTTCAAACGATACCACAGCTGGCCCAGCAATACCATCCCAGCTCTGGCAGGGTTCAATAGCTCCAGCTCCATAATGCATGAAGACCCTTGGAGTTTTCCCAAAATACAGGTGTCTTTGAGCACAGCATATTTGCTTCTGCTGTGCTCTTATTCATCAGCCTCGCTGAATGAGAATGCTTTTGCTGGTACAATCCCATAATTCAATCAGAAGTAATTACTAATACATATTTGCATTAATAATCACAAGCAGTTTGCTTTCTCCTCAAGATTTCTCCTCAAGTTTTACAGATAGTTTCTTATTAGTTTCCTCCCATCAGTTATTTAAAAACCAAACAAAAGCAACAGCTTTTTACACAAACAAAAATCATCAAGAACTACCCCTCTCATTAACCTATTTTTGTTATGTTTTTATCTTAAAGAGACTTGGGGGGGGCTAGCTCTCCTTTAAAAGCACTTGACTGGTGAATACTTGCTAAGTATAGATTAAAAAAGTTTTGAAAATGACTAAACTGAGCTACAGAAAGTTTAACTTGTTTGTTTATTGTCAGTCTAAAAGCCCGCGACACATTTAAATCTCCTAGTATTATCGTTGTTGCAGAACTGGATGCTACCCTTTTACTGGTAGACTTCACTATGAAGTTTCGAGAATGAAAAGATTTCCCTAGCCAACAGACTAAACTGCTCTTCAGTGGGATGGGGGAAAGCAGACATTTAAGCAGACTATTAAACAAATTACATTTTTAGCCTTTATGACTGAAAGATGGTATTAGGAAAGTTAAGTGCCCTCCTCCTAGCCTACCAAAAAAAGAATTTTTAGCAGCACTAGCTCCTTGCCTTTCACGAATACCAAGAGAAACAGACAAGAATTTCACTGCTGCTGGTCATCTCTCTGCATGCAGCTTAAAGAAGAAAAACATATAAGAATTAGGTCAGATTCTCTCTTTTTCTATTTTGGAAAGTTAAAGAACAACCAGGAATTATAGCATTTACAGGGGAAGAAATCAAATCCTAGTGAGGTTGTGGCAGTAGGGAGAAGCTTGAATTTATTTCACTTTAGCAACCAAAAAAGTTGTTTCAGTTAGAAAAAAAAAAAAGTTGTTAGAAGCTACAATCTATTTAGTCAAATAAATATACTTGCTATTTCAAGTTTCATAAAGGAAGCCACATGAACTACCCTCATACTTCCCTGGGGCAATTACTAGTTCCCAGCTTGAAGAGTGACCTTTATGTTATCTTACATGTAAGTGTGTGCTTAACCTACATCAATTCTGACACGTTCAGAGTGACGTTACAGCTCACGGACAGCTAAACTGTACTGGCCCTCAGGCAGCGTCTGTCAAATTCTTCTGCTGCAACTGGGCCACGGCTGCACACGTTCTTACAGTCTAGACTCCCCCACCTTTCCATCATTTGACAACTCACAATTAATAAAGAGCACACAAACCAACATTCCTATTCATGGGAACACTTGTCCTGTTGCATGTTTTTACTGTTTTCACCAGATGATCACATATAGCTAACGTGCCAGAGTCAGGTTTTGGAGGTTTCTCAGAAACATGTGGCAATACCTTATAAAAAAGCAGGGTAAAATCACGCGTCATTTTCACCAAGTGACTTATATGCTCATCTGTCAGTTGGCAAACCTGTAAATAAGACAAGAATATTTTTAGAATATTATGATGCTAAGGGACAACAGCAGAAAGACGCATAACACAGGGGCACTTTGAACACCTTCAGCTGATGTGGAATTGCATTGCTTCCTGTTACGATAATTCTCTGACTTCACATTATATATATCATCTCAGTAAAACAGTTCATTTCACATTCTATAAACTCATTGTGTGAATACCAAACAATGTACTTTGCCTCATCTGCGTAAAACATTAGGTAAACGTTTCAGTTGTTTTCTCTATATTGACCTAAGAGTTCCTGATCACAGGAATCATGTGGAGTTAATTTCCTCATGGATTATGATACAACCTACCTATCATCAGAGGCTCTTTCCTGCGAGAGATCTTCAGGGAGATACTTGAGCCAAAGGCATCACAATTAGAGAGATGTATCAACCAAACACATTTTTGTTAAGAACTCAAAATTTTAAGTCACATTTTTCTTTCCTCTGCCAGCTCACATTGCAGAGACAATTAAAATCCAGACTGATCCTATGAAGAACTTTCAGAAATATGTTTAAAAAACCTTTCAGTTACTATCTTCATGTACTTTCCTTTACGTTCTATGTAATCTCAATCTGTTTTACAAACATCAGACTTCTTTTCAACCAAAGCTTGGAGACACATGCTTGAGGATCTTAACCAAAAAAATACGGTAAACAATGGTAGAAAAACAAATGATGCCAGCTAGTAGGACAGGAAGTGGAAGAAGCAGCTGTAAAAATAATCAACTCTACCACATAAACCATTTTGGGTAGTAACTGAACAAAGAAAACCTGAGCACTCTTCACTTTCCTTCATTTATAGGCTGACAATTTAATGGTAGTACAACAGGTTGCCAAAGTCAGGATTTGAAAGTTAAATGAATTCCCTACTAAGAAGAGGTTTCAGGTTGTAAGAGAGAAGGCTTAGCCCCACAAAATGTCCACTCTGTGAGGCAGGAGTAGCAGCAACAGGTTCCAAGGAATGCCATGACAAATATCTCCAGTTATAATGATAAAACATTAATTTACTGTCTTAGAATAACTTAAGAAATGACAGATGATAAAACAAAGGTAAGAAGATGACAAAATGTTTTATAAATATGTATTTACATTCTTAATGCTTTGGTGTCATTAAAAACAAATCTTGAGACATTTCACCCACCTTAACAGCTGGATGAAGACCACTGTCAAACAGCGCTTCATTTTTTATGATATTTCCCACTCCAGGTAATACTGCTTGATCCAGTAACACATCACACAACATGCGGGTTTGCTGCTGCTTAATCTCACTTTCTGCTCTTAAGAAGCTAAACTTTGGAGAACAGACATCCAAGCTTTCCATCATTCTCACTTTCCGCTCACTCTCAGATGCATTTCTGCAAGAGAAAAATACAGTAAGATTTATTTTTATTTTAATTATATGCTAATATAACAGTATGGTTTTAAAAACAACACATGAGAGTATAATAGAACGTTATATGCAGATAACAGAAACCATGAAAATACCAGCGACAGGAAGAGGCACAGAAATGACATTAATCGCCCCTCCCAAAAACAGGTCAATGATACACGAGTGGAACATGCATCCGATCCAATATACAAGAAATCATCCTCATTTTGTTCATATTAATTTGAAAAATAATTGCCAGGTCCTTGCTTTAAAACTACTTCCAACATGGAAAGACCATGTGTTTGGACCATCAAACATAACTAACTGTATGGTTACATGGTCCAGTAGTTACAATATGACAATAAAAGATATATTTTCTTAACCTTTGATTTTATTAGGTTAAGCATAACAGTCTGAAAATAATACAGTACAAGAAGTCTCAGGCTTGCATAAGCTTTTATGTTTTGTAATCTTAAATATGCATGTATACGTTACTTGAATTTACATGCTCCTTTTCACCCGAGAGCCTCAAATGCTTTAAAATCAGGCTTGCTATGTTATTTTTATTAGCAGTGAGAAGTACAATGCTGATGGGCAAAAACATCCACTTAATGCCAATTAGAACAATTATACCAATTTGCTTCTGAAAAGAAAACAAAACCACAACCTTGGGAGCATAAAAATTTGAAACCAGTAATCATCGCAGGTCCTTATTCTTGTCAAGGAAGCAAGACTTGTGTGGAAATTAAAGAAGCAATGGGGGTTCAGTATTCAGACCTAAGGACAGAATTAGATCCAAATTTCATTCCCAGTCTTGACACTATCTAAGACTATGGCATAGAACTACTTTAATTGTCTGTAAACTGATACAAAACTAACAAAATTAAATTACCATACCAATATGTTTAGAAAGTTTTGTTTTGTTTCTTTGTGTCTATGATGGCATTCAAGCACTTAATTTGTGTGTGATTTTTCACTATGTTCTTAAAAGAATGTTATGAAAATAAACAAACCAAGCTGTGTTTTTTATTTAGTTAGTTTCTGCTTACCTATACTCTACTGTCACTTCAAAAAAACAAATAGTATCCTCTGTGAGCTGTATCTCCAAAACTGGTAGTGCTCCATTTCTGTCTTTGCTTCCATCAGGATTAATGCGCATGGAACCGTTCATACCAAAGTGAATCCTGAGAAAGAAAGAGAGTTCTTTGGGTATTTTATCTTAACAATATTTCCAAACATTACACTAGTCTATTTTTGAAGTTATGAACTATTCTTACCTAACCAAGTCAGTATGCATGTACATTAATTCTAGTCATTAAGAGAAACATAGCAACAAACTATTTGCTTACATAGTGCTCAATTCCCAGAGAAGAACCCTCCCCAAGTCAAAACCACTGCAAAACATAGCAGTTTTCCAGTCGTCTTCATAATTCATTATACAGAAGTCAAACCTGATTATTAAGTAACACGCTTTTCTGGTGTATTGCACTTAGATACTTTCACTTGACATGCTGGTCTTCCAACATAGGTTCTTAAGTCCTCAGGGAAGCTGAAAGAAATGAGGCTACTTTACCAGACAATTTTCTGTTAAATCAGGCAGAAGTCGCCTGGTATGAAAGGAAAGATTTCAGTCTCCATATTGCCAACACTGTTATCATATCAAAGCTACTTCCAATAACGCCATAAACAAAGTAATTAACACCTGCCATATGTTGTTTTCTGCTTTTCTTTGCCTCAAACAAGGCAAAACCTGCAGGTCAATTAAAAATTTATAAAAGAAATAAACTGAAAAATGCACAGATGGAAAAGGAGTGGAACAGACTCTTTCAAGCATTGCTTTTACAGTTCACTAATGCTTTAAGAGGTCTTACATTTTACAATATATTTTTACTGAGAGCTAGTATACTTGAGCAAAGGACATGTTTGACTATGGTCTCATACATATTATTTATTACAAATTCACCTGGTACATTCAAGTCCTAAAAAAACCATAAGATAGAGGGAGTGTCCTACTTCTATACATTGTATATATTGGATTATTTTGTAGCTACAAAAAGATTTAACAGATTAAACTACACAAATGACCAAAGAAACACATCAGGTGTATATTTCCTTTTAACCCCTCTTCACTACATTTCAGGAAGGATAGGCATTTTAAATATTTACAGATAGGTTAAGACAACATTTCATTAGGCATAGTCTTAAAGTCAACTCTCTATGTAACTTCCTCATAGCATTTATTCATTATTTTTTTTCAATTTTTAAAAACCTGTGTCTTTCCAAAACACTCTTATAAGACAGTTCAGGTGAAATAGTCATTTCACCCACTTTTATTTTCAATAGCCATTTCCAGTTCTCAAGTGCCACGAATAGTACTGCACAGGCTTAACTAGTCAAATTTCCTTTTAAACCAAGCTCTGCATCTTGCTACCAAATGGTAATGCAGTAAATGCTTCCAGAAAGTTCTTTTTAAAGAAACAGCATTCACATTAATAGCTGATGGTTTCATTTACCAAGCTCCAGTATACTGCTTAAAAGGAGCATTAAGAATCACAACTATTAGCTACCTCAGTGACTTGTCAGTTCATGACTAGAAAAAAATAATTGAGTCATCGCTACACATTTATATTCAAAAGCCTTAAAAAATTTACAAAATTCCATTCCAAGGTGTTTTGTTACCTTTGATGTCCTGAAATAGGGCAAAACAGAAATCTTATCATTTTAATTACAAATAGAAAAGCTACGCTAATTAAACCTAGGATCTGTTATTCAGTGATAGCTAGTAGTAAGGAGTTGATGAATTTTTGTTGTTTTAAAGTAAAAAGTTGATGTTTTAGAATTATTTAGTGCTACAGAGTATTGTAAAGATCTGCTTTTATTTAAAACATTTTTCCCCATAAAAATAAAAGATTAGTAGCAGCACAGTCAAACTATTATATGGAGATGTAAAAAACAGTGACAATTCACATTATCAAGTTTAAGGGCCAAGATATATTTCCAGTCAAGACAACAGATGTCTTTCCTTTAAGGGATTTGGAGTCAACAATTATCTCTTTCTTAAGAATATTTTTGTCCATTTTCAGTTATGCAAAAACATATGTGCACTACCAATTTTCAGAAGCTTTTCTAAACAATCTATCACTCCAAATTTACAGTAATAGCACACTACAGAAACTAAACCCAAGACAATCTCTCTCACATAACTATCATTTCTATGCAAAACATGCAGTCCCTGCAAGTCTTTCCTGCACAACTCATGAGTGTCAGAGAATTTTTTTCAACTTTCATTGATTATTTAAGTGACTTTCAAGGCAAAATTGAAAAAAAGAAACAAAACAAAACAAAATCCAATAACCAAACCCAATCCTTAGATCTTCCAAAAAACCTTAACTTTCTTCAGTGACTTTAATTTCCTTGTTTAAATGGACATCAAACAGTAGAAGTACTAATTTCTTCAGAAGGTGTCATTGCTTATTTGTACTCCTAAAAAAAAAAAGCTTCTACTGCCCACCATGGGTTGCAAATATATTGAACATCGTTTGCTAATTGCTATCCACAACATGGCAACACTTCAGAAGTAGCCTCCTCATTTGCAAGTCAGGCAAGCAGTAGCCAAAGTGTATAAAACAATTTCATGGCCAGGTTATCTTCTCCCACCAGGCAGTCATTCACCACTTGAGAAAATCCAGGAGCATAAAATGAGTTAATTACCCTTCATGGCCCAGTCTTTCACAAGACATGTCTGACTAACATTATTCCAGCATGACTACCACCTTTTTATAGGTAATCTCAGCAGACGAGAAAAGCTGGTTTTGTTATGTTGAGAAACTGTACAAATACAGAATCTGTATATCAGTAACACTCCTCATGGCAAGAAAGTCCTATATTTGAGAGTTAACTTTAATAGAGAAATAATATATCCTCTGAAGGCATATTCCTTATTTCCTCTCCCAATAACAGTCCTGGCAGCCAATCTTAGACTGCTGTAAGATGCATTTTCTGAAGCCTTCCTCTACCTCCCCTCAACATCTTTAAGATGCACAACATATATCTTTAAAACAAGAGAATGAAGATCTTCATTATCTGATAATAAGTAACTTCTGCATCCTGCGTAGACGAGACCTTTACTGTACATAGCTTCTACAATGTTTCCAGTCAAATAAGTGACATGACTAAAGGGACTTCTTAAATACAGTTTCTAGATCTACAATAACTGATAAATTGACGAAACTTTTAAGCTTATTATCAAATGATAACTGGAAGTTGTTTTCATTAAGTACAATAAGTTATTGCATTGGCTAGAAAGCTTAAGAATTATTTAAGATCTTTCAGAGTCCAGGGATTATATTTTCCATACTAGAACTTGGCCACATTTTCTTTGTCTTTGAAGAGAACTTTTGCAAAATACTTACATTCCTTAGCTTTTTTCTTCTGATAATGTAATTCAGTCTGTTGAAACAATGTTTTCTTATTATATAAGTTACTCCTTTACTTATCCAATCAATTTGTAATACATGCAATAGTCATTTAAAAAAAGCTAACATCCGTATCAGTTACCTCCCCTGCCTTTTTTATCTTCCTTTATAATTTGACTTATCTTTTTCTTTTTTAAAACTGCTTTTTCTTCTCTGTTTCTATTTAATAAACAAATACGAAGCAAGAGAAACTGATTAGGACCATAATCCTATCCTTCACAAATATGGGTAGCTTTAAACACGTATGCAGTCCTGTCCTACTAGTTACTTGTATGATTATCATGTAAAGACTCGTATGTGCTTGTAAGACTAGTTGCAACTCTCTAACGCTAGAAGAAATAAGCATTAGCACTATATCTGATAACCAGCAGGCCCCTGCTACCAAAGATCAGTCTACAGATCACCCCAGGCAACTACTAATACATCACTGCCTTTATTTATCCAGCATGCAACCACCGAAAACTCACAGCCAAGCATTTTCCATCTCCCTCCTATAACAGCAGTGCCACTGGCAAAATATTATGTCACAGAATTGTAAGGTATTTGTTGATATTACCAGTTTTAAATGAACAAAAATCATGACCTTACACCTTTGTGCTAGATCAGTCACTAGGTGACAAAGACTACACTAAACATAGAAGTGTTGTTGTTTTCCCTTTTAAAGATTTAGAAAGATTAGAATTATGTTGCAAGTAGAAGGGTAAAAGAAAAGCATTAAATGCAAGCCTTACCTATTAAATATAAGGGCCTTACTTATGTATTCTATACTAATTACCATAAAGAATGAGAGGGGATTTTTTAATAATCCATTACACTGTGCATTTGGTTAGACTTATTTTCAGTTGACTTTGCAGTACAGAAGCATATTGAACTAGAAAAAGTAGACTAGATTCCAAATACAGCCTTGGTGGCTAGTACAAGAAGATGTCCCAGGGGTTAAAGCATATGACACAAATCTTCAACATGCCAACAAACCCCTAATAAGCTCTGCAAAGCATGAACAAACAACGATTTGGCAGTTTTACCATTCGTCTAGGAGACACGGTTTCACTAGAAAGTTAAGAGTTACATTTATGATACCCAAACCATTCATCTGCCAAGTTTCAAACCATACTTCCAAACCAAGGAGTTGTTAATATCATTTAAAGAAAGAAAGGCAGGCAGCATATATGTATATACACAGAATATTTTAAGTTTGGCAAGATTTTCACATGAGTTTCTTATCAGAGCAATTGAATCATTGAAAGTTAAGTACAGAATTTCAGTCTAAATTTCTTAAGGAAAGTTAAAAGAAATTGCAAGTGCAGTTTGTAGTGGAAGATATTAAGTAACTGTAACTGCATGCACTTCTCTCAGTTTTGTCCCTAGAAAATGTAATGTCCTGTTTGAAACGAAGCATTTCAAGGAATAACGGTCCTTTTCAGATACCTTTACGTGGAATCTTAGACTAAGAATAAAGCAATAAATTACCTGAAAATGTAAGTGACTATATCCAGTATTTCTGGCACTGCAGAGAGGCTGCTGAGAAGTTTCTCCCTAACACTTCACTTTCAGTTCTCTGAAACTGACGTTAGCAAGAACAAGACAACCCCCCCCCGAATATGTACAGTCTGAATGCATAGGAAGCCTTTTTCTCTCCTCTTACCTTAAAGCTTTCTGATCAAAATACATAAAAAGTTCTTTTCCCAATGTCTCCACACCCCTGTAAATATATCCAACAAGGAAATCATGACCAGAGGTTCTCCCTTCACTTGCAGCAGTCTGAAAACGAGTACACACACACAAAGATTAAAACATAATTTCTGCTATTTTGATTCTAGCATCAGTACACATTCAGCAAGTAGCTGTATGAACTAATTTTCCAACTTGAACAATATTAAACCTTTTCTCCTTAAGCAGCTATATCAAAACCAATGAGACTATTAACCCAGGAAGCAGACAGTCACTATTGCTAATGCTGTCGTAACTCAGCTCATTATTTTCTGAATTGAAACAATACATCTTTTTTATCAGGGTATTTTATGCCTTTTCCTTCAAGTCATGAATTCACAATAAGAGTTTCAGGCTCATGTAAACTAAACGGGTATAGTTTGAATATTAAATACTTGTTAGTGTGTCAATTCTGCCATTTGCAGACCTACATCCTTCTCCAAATGCCGCTTGCTGGAGTTTCTATCGAAGATAATAATACGCTTTCCATGTTTCACATAGGGCATTGTGTATTGCAGAAAAGCCTCCACAGACCCCACAGAGACATCTCTCTCTTCCTAGTAGCTGAAAGTCTAATCTCAGAAGATGTTGAACAGCAGGTGGGACACTACTAGAGGACAAGAAAAATATAATTGTGAGATTGAAGAAATAATCTTTTCTTGCTTAGCACATGAAACTCCACTGAAATTATAAGAAGGGACCTCTACAGGTTATCTGGTCCAAACACCTGCTCAAAGCAGGGCTGACTTATATCAGGCAGCCCAGGGTCTTGTCTAGTTAAGTGCAGAGTAGCTCCACGGATAGAGACTCTTGTCTCTCTGGGCCCTTGTTCCAGGGCTTCACTATTGTTGTGATGGAAAATTTTTCCTAATACCTAATCAGAATTTCTTCTGTTGTCCCCTGCATCTGCTGCCTCTCATCCTACTGTGCACTTCTGACAAGTCTAGCTCTGTCTCCTCCATACCTTCCTTTTAGGTAGCTGAAGAGAGCAATAAAAACCCAGTTCTATCAGCTTCTGCTTGTGCGTCATGTGCTTCAGCCTGCTAATCATACCAGGGGACTCACTCTAGTTTATCTTTTTCCTGCTGGGGAATCGAAAACTGGACACAGTAATCCAGATGCAGCCTTGCAAGTGCTGAACAGAGCTAAGAATCACTCTCCTTAGCCTGCTGGCTACATTGTCGTTAGCACAGCCCAGTATTGGGCTGGCCCTCTTCCTTGGAAGGGCAGCTAGTGACTTGGACACAGCTGGTATAGGACCCTAGGTCCTTTTTTTCTGTGGAGCCATTTTCCATCTGACCAGCAGCCAGGCCCATGCCATTGCATGACATTATTCTGTTCCACGTGCAGGACTCTGCAAGTCCTGCAAATGCTGAACTTAAGTTTCTGCCAGCGCATTTTTCTCTGCCTGTCAAGGTCCCCCTGACTAGCACCTCAAGTTTCCCGGAACCTGCTGAAATCTGCAAGCAGTGTATTCACTGTCATCAGAGCCCTAACTGCAAGGCACAGATATGTGTACCAGTGCTTCAATCACAACACTCAATCGCAAAGAAAATACGTATTAAAGTGACTCCGGTAAATCAGCAAAGCTTCAGCTAGTTAGTGAAATTTCAGAGCTACTCTCTATACAATCTCCCACTGTATTATTACCTTGAAACGATACACATTTAGAAGGTTTTATGGTTATTATTCTGTCAAGTAGAAAAATAACAACATTTTTTGCATAACATTATTTACTTTGCCTATTATGAAAATAGGAAGAAAGCAAAATTTTGCTTTCACAAACATAAACAGATCATCCCTTCCAATAAAAGTATTAAAGTAAGTTGGTGTGCAATAAGGTTTATTTTAGTGTTAAGCCACTCAGGTTTGTTTAAACTAAACCAGAGTACGAAGTGAGTGAGATGGAAAACTGACTTGATTTTTCAAAATATTTTAAGTTAAATTCATACCACTTTGGTATCAGGTGAGCCCTTACAGTCATCATAGTATGAACTCTCTTAAACTGTGTAGTCTTCAGCAGTGGCCAAGGCTTTGCCCATGGTTAGCAGCCACTGTGAGATCTAAAGAGCCCAAGACTCTTATCATGGTCATTTGCCGATGAAGAGAGTCTGCCCTGAGGTGACTTTTACTGTACAAAGTTGTGAACATGACTATATTTAAGGGAATTAAATTTCTTTTTGAAACCATAGGAGCATAAATCCTTACTTCAAAAAGCTTAGTCCTGAAAGATACGAACCCATATACTGCTGTTGACTTCTTAGACAGACATATCTTGAACCACATTCTTCCTTAAGTTGTTCTTTCATTGAAGTACTATCTTATTGAGCCTTAATCACAAACTCTCCTGCACTGCCTTTTATAAACTGAAGGTGGGGAAAGATTCCCCAACTTTCTGTCTGGAGGCATCCAGTATACTTACTTGGGACACAAGCAATGCACAATTTCTCACAGCTGAGCAAAACCAGGCATGAAAAAAAGATACCCTAGCCACCTCAAAACCAGAGGACTGTATCTTCACAGCTCATCAGCTAGGTCTGCTTACTGACATTCTAACTTCTCCTTCTACCAGAAGGTCTCACGAGCCCCAGCAGAGTTTTGTACTGGTGAATTATTTTATGCTGCCAACAGAAAAGATAAAAACTAGTAGAAAAATTACATACTGTGGACACTGACAGCAGATACCACATTCTTTACTTAAATAGTTGGTGCAATTAAAATAATTTTTTTAAAAAAAGGTAATAGAATTAAAAGCTTCTATTCTGGAGGTCAATGCGTACCTTTTTCTCATCATGTTTCATTCAGACTTGTGAAGACTTACAAGATTATGAAAAAAATTACAATTAGGAACGGCTGCTACAATTTTCCTTGTATTGTAGGTTTCTTGAAGCTAAATGATATTTTAAAATTTACTCTAAGTGAACAAGAGTAATTCTAAAAACTTTCCCTCATTATTTCCCAAACCCCCTATGTTTCTACAGTTTCAGCACCTCTTTACATGTCCGACCTGCTCAGACTTATTTATTATGTTGACGACAAGGATATTTTATAATTTAAAGGCAGAATAAAGACAGTATCCACAGACGACCCCCCAGACGACGGCAGCGGGGGCACGGGAGCTCTGCCGCAGCCGGGGAGGCCATGTCGACGGTACCAACCACCCTGTGCTCAGGCCCGCCAGCCCCGCGTCCCCGCACCCCAGCGACTCCTGACGGCTCCGAGATTCATTTCCTCTCCCCCAAACCTGTCGGCCTTTACCACCGAGCACACCCGGGAGCTCAGGCCCCGCGCTGCCCCTGAGGAGAGGCGGCTGTCCTGTCCTGTCCTGTCCCGTCCCGTCCCGCCAACGGCCGCCGAGGCGCGCCGCCTCCGCCCCGGCCCCTCACCGCGCCGCCGGCTCCGGCTGGCGGGGCGCTGCCCCGGGCGCTCCGCACCGCCTGGCCCCGCCGCACCCGCGCCCGCAGCCTCTCTCCGCAGAGCGCGCAGCCCGGGCCCTCCACCATGGCCGCGGGGCACCGCCGCGCGCTCCGCGCCCGCCCGCCTCTTCCGTTCAAATCCGCCGCTCGCTTGGGGGCGGTGCTACCGCGCCGGGGGTCGCCCCGCCTCCGCCCGGCCGCCCTGGTGAGCGCCGGGCCGTTACCGCGGGCCTGTCAGGGTGGCCGGGGTGCGGCCGCGGCCCCTGCGGGAGGCTGACGGAAAGAAACCCCACCGGCGCTCTTGATCTGCCGCGAAGGGCTCCGCGGGCGGGCCAGGACCAGCCGCGGGGCTGGGCGAGGGGTGTCCGCGGGCGGGTGCCTCTCACGGGGGCGGGGAGGGGCGGCCGCCGCCGGCCTGGGGGAGGCCAGGGAGGCGGGCCCGGCCTAACCCAGCCTCTTGTTTCTCTTCCAGTCCCGGCCGCCTGATCTTTAAGCTTAGACTACCTTTTGCGTGGACGGGAACGTTAATCACAAAGCTTTGTTTTGTGAGACCCTTCAGGGAAAACACGGTATATCCTTTTTTTTTTTTTTTTGTCCTTAAGCGTGAACTTCTAATGTCCTCAAATACCTAATGAGCTGTCGCAGGCTTCTTGGTATTTTCTGAAACACCCTTGCAAGTACGTCTTCTTTTAAGACTTAATGCACAATTGGAAGTTAATTTCAGCCTTAAAAAAGTCAATATTTAATAGGTTTTTGCAATCAGTCCAAGTTTACACAAGGAAAATGCTCCTTTCCCTGCTGCATTTGAAGTAAGAATAGGAGTAATAAACTCCATGAGCTTTAAGAAAATTGAGGGAACTTGCATTTGAAGGTGGAACATGAGACACCATTTTCTAATGTCCACCTCGTGACGCATACTCACATTGGTTGAAATCTCTCCATTAATATTATTTCTTATATAAACAGTCCATATCCAGTCTTTTATCTGGGTTCAGTCAAAATGCGTCTTATTCCTAAAAGAATAACATTTTTTTTTTTTTTCCTGACAGGAAGTGACTAAATCAGGTTAAAGTAATTATGTTTGCTGAAATAAAACTGTGAATTCAGTTGTGCTAATAAAGTTAGGGTATGCTACCCTTTGTTGCAAATGTATTCTTTTTTTCTTTTTTGCAGTGATGTTTTTGCTGTGATCATTATAAATTAAAACAATAAGGCAATCGTTAGCCAGAGAATTAAGCTCACTAGTCAGAGAGCAGAAATCACTAATGTTCCAAAATGGTGTGTGAGACTCAAACTGATTTTTTTGCTGCCCTTGAGTCCTGCCTTACTGTTCTTCCCAGGCAGTAAGAAATTGATACATAACTTGAGTTTCTATATTCATATGTAAGCACCTTAAAAGTACAGACGATAACAATTCCTATTACTTGGTTATCAAATATAAGGTTTTTCATGATAAGGGATTTTATAACTGGATATTTTTCAATAGATGTTTTGTGCAGTGTGTTACAGCAGATTGGGTTTTCAATTCCACATCTAATTCTGCAGGTGCATCAGAAGCTTCAATACTAACCATTTATTAAGTTTCTCTGCCTCTTTTTCCACTCATGTAAACAATGAATTTTAACTACAGATTCTGCAGTTACCTTTTGCATGCACTTTTATTCCACTAGAAGTTGAATTCCAGGTACGTACAAACTACTGTTGGTGAACTTTATATTAAAGTGTTGGTGGTGGTTGATAAACATTTGGGAGTTTCTTCGCTTTAAGAAAAGTGTCTAAGAATACATTTGCAACAATGGGAAGAGATACCAGTCTCACAGTTTTATAGTTTGAAACAAATGCCCCATGCTGAACTCTAAATCAGGATGTTTTTTAGGTAAAAGTACCAAAATGACAGCAGCTGAACGAAGAACAGTTGTTGGGCAAAATTATTGCTGATACAGTTTTTTAATGACGTAGTAGTGCAGCCAAGACAGAAATATGTAACTGTTTGTGTTTTACAGCGTTCCAAGTAGAAAAATCTTAGCTGCTTTTGTAACAGTAATTCCTTGAGTCAGAAAATCTCAGTTGCTGCCATTCAGTTTCAACGCTGCAGTTCCCAGGCTACAAGGGAACATATTTTGTAAGATGCAAGTTTTAAAAGCAGGCTGATGGATTGCTTAGAAAATAAAAGCTTTCATTAAATTTATTTCAGGGTTCTTTATTAGAATATAACATTTCTTGGCAGGTAATTCCGTCAATAGTTGTTCACACCTTATTTTGACTTTGAAAAATCCAATGTACACAAGAAATAATCTGTCCCACAGGTAATTAAATGTGCAAATTTCAAGAACAAACAAGCAAATAAATCTCACTTGAGTGTAAGTTTAACATTTGACTATTTTTTACTTCCTGTCTGCTGCTACATCAACAAATTCATAGCATTCTACTGTACTATGATAATTGATATAGCAAATAATGGCAAGTAACCTGCAATGAAGGGTAAAATCTATTTTTAAAACAGAAATTGAGTAAATCTACATATGCTCATAAATTTGTCCCCTGTTGTTGTAGCTGTGTGCCCAGCTGCCTCTGCTATTGTTCCCAGTGGTGTTCTCAGGCACCGTTTCTTGATTTGTTTGTGCATTTGCAATATTTACATTCAGATAATAGCATACGATAGAACAGTGTGCTCAGAAGTGGACGCTCATATTTTTGCTGACATAGCTGGTATATTATTGCAGTTATGATCTCATTAGAAAAAAACAAAGAACAGTACATTTCTTTCAAAAATTTCAAGTTTCCCTGAATTATAAAAGTATACAATCCTTTTTTTAATTCAATTTTCCAGAATTTATACAGAAACCTCGATTCCCTGCCTTGTTGTACCAGTTCATGTCACAGGACATTTGGCATAAAATTGATGTGGTTAGTTTGCAAGAGTAGAGCTACCAGCATCCAGTTCTTCAAACTCTTTGTTTTATGTGCATTTTCTCCCTTGGATTAATGCGTTAGTCTTAGAACATTGGCGTGCAGTTTAAAATCATAAGTTAAATTCATAATTAACAAAACTTTGAAAAAAGGTGTTGGCAAGGAATATTATCATATGGCAAATATAGACTATAATTTAAATGGAATATCATTTTAGACCAAACAGTAAAGTTACATTTCTCTGAAGGCAACACAAGAGAACAGAAATATGCAGAATACAAGCACACCCTGTTCTAATCCAACAGTCCGAAGAACAATGTCAGCATTGAGATTCTCTCTTAAGAAATAGTTTTTTCCTTCTGGCTGGTTCAAGTATACAGTGAACTACAAAGACATTCCCTTTATGGTCACAAAATCTTGGAAGAATTAATAAGCAGTGGATGACTGATCTGTTTCATGGTTGCCTAGAGAGTTAATGTGAACAGTTAAGCACACTCAAAATTGCTCATCATGTAATCTGTTGTGGTTTAACCCAGTAGGCAGCTAAACACCACACAGCTGTTCTCTCACTCCGCCCCTCACTGGG
Source organism: Platalea leucorodia (assembly GCF_965183815.1). NCBI lineage: Eukaryota > Metazoa > Chordata > Aves > Pelecaniformes > Threskiornithidae > Platalea > Platalea leucorodia. The sequence goes on along the minus strand of NC_138828.1, from coordinate 47,499,789 downwards.
GTGAGTGAGTAAAAAAAAAGTAAAATTCATGGATCGAGATAAAGACAGTTTAATAGTACAAAAAAGGAAGGGAAAATAATAATGATAAAAGAATATACAAAATAAGTGATGCACAATGCAATTGCTCATCACCCGCCAACCGATGCCCAGCCTGTTCCCAAGCAGCAGTCACCACCCCCCAGCCAATTCCCCCTGGTTTATATACTGAGTGTGACGCCATACGGTATGGCATAGCCCTTTGGCCAGTCTGGGTCAGCTGTCCTGGCTGTGCCCCCTCCCAGCTTCTTGTGCACCTGGCAGGGCATGGGAAGCTGAAAAGTCCTTGACTAGTGTAAGTACTACTTAGCAACAACTAAAATATCAGTGTGTTATCAATATTATTCTCATACTAAATCCAGAACACAGAACTATACCAGCTACTAGCAAGAAAATTAACTCTATCCCAGCTGAAACCAGGACAAATCCTAATGAAATCCTTCCTAAGCCTTGTAAAAACATTCCCAAATCCTTCTAAATTAAGTCTGTTAATGCAATTAATCCAAATAGTTGCACTGTTCAGGGAATGTGTTCTGGTTCTGAATTCCTGGTCTAGCAGTGATTTTTGAAGGTCATGCATGGTTGATATGGATGCATAGTTAAATTATTTTTTGTCAGTTATCTCAAAAAAAACAATGCCTTGAGTGCTGGGATCCTTTTATTGGTGGAAAGTTCTTACTTTCCATTACAGAAAACATGCTATTACATACTAAACTTTGTTTTTTACAGCTGCAGTTATTGTAAAGCTATAGACCAAGGAGGTTCTTTGGAAATTGCAGTAAAGTATCAATATAAAATTATGAACTAAGTTGTGAATAACAGTTCTAGTATGGGAGTTTCTTGCATTTATTTCATTGTTGCAGCCACAATAAAATGCTACAACTTATGTACTATTCTCACTGAACATGGAGTATATGTTGAAAATACTTCTGATCAATGATTTGGAAATAAAAGGGATAGTTGAAACTTAATAGTACTATACAAGTTTATAGCAATTGAAAACTGGGCACAGATAAGCATATTCCTAGGGTTCCAATTCATATACTAAACAAGAAAGTCAATTTCTTATATATAAGTTCAATACATTGTACTTTATGTTGCCAAAGCAGAACATGAATAAGACAGATAGAGGATGCAAAAAAAACCCAAACCACTTAATTATGTGTGCAATTATATTTTAAAAAGTTACTAATATTTTGATATTGTCACAATAGTACCAGGATTTCCCTGAGTAGTGATTAATAGTATGACAGATTCACCTGTCAATGACTGTTCGGCTGTAAGCAAATCACCACTCTGTTAGAAAAAATAGCTTCTTATCTCTGTATCAATTCTTGATTTCCCTAGAGATTTAAAAAAATAGTAATTGAAAATCTTGGCTAGTTTGACATGTTAGTTTTCAGCAGAGTAATTTTGCCATTTTCAGTCAGGAATTAGATGTGGATTGCTTTCAAACACTGAAAATCGTACTTGTTTCCAAAGAGACCTTTGTACTGTATTAATCTCTTGGCCTTTGCTGGGGGAAAAAGGAAGAGAAAGCAGAACTAATCTGTCTTAAATCTGATTTTTTCTTTTGTTCAGACCAAAGAGTTAAATCCACAAGAGGGAATTAGACTTAAAAGGAGAGAGACAAGCTATTCACACTCCCTAAAATTCAGTAATAATTGAGGTCCATCGACTATACTATATTTGTAAGGTAATGGAAACTCTGAACTCCCTATCTAATCAATGGCAAAAGGTAGACACCTCACCAGACAGTGATTTAGAGCAGAGGCCTCATTAGGTCTTTCTCTTCATTAGCCACACAGGGAACAATACCAGTTCCTGCTACTGGATACCCTGCTGCGTAACTTCAAGCAGTCACCTATTTTCCTTATGCAGTGTAAGGGGAGAGTTATGTCTAAGAACATGACTCACTTGTACACTGAGCTGGGTACTGTCTGGAAGTGCCATGGAGTTGCCTAGATGCCTCTCTGCAGTCTGGATTCATAGCCGTGAACCACCTCCTTTGGTTAGATGTCCAAGCAAAGCAATTTTTTCAAAAAAGAGAATGTGGCGTCTTCTTTAAGTTGCTACAGCAATCTGTTGATACCTGGATAATCAGTGGTGCATCCTTCCGCTGGGAAATGGAGAGTTTCTATCCTAGAGTTTCTAACTCCTGAGAAAGTATGCAGGTGACTAGAATAGACTGTGTTCCGAACTGAGACTAACTCTGTCTCTCTTATCAGAGTGCTTTTACGTTGCATAACATACTTTGTTTTTAACTAGAGCAATGGCTGGAACCAAGGTCGTTTAGATTAGCCTGGAATTATTAAATTTAATTTTCAGCATCTGGCCACTGAACATAGTCACCTCAGACTTCATATTTTATAATATAACTATCTCTGGAAGGATATTCTGATCTTAGGCTGTGATCTTGCTGTTAATTGTAACAAGAGCTTTTGAGAGTATGAATTTAATTTTGGCTTGTTGAGAGTGAATCTGCGTCTTAATGATGTAGTAATTAAGTTATGTTATTAAGTATTCAGTATCCATCTACATCCATTTTTATTTTTTTTTTAATTGAAGGGAAATGCTTTACTGCTAAAGAGATTCCTCTTCCTTTCTCCATCAAGAGTAGCTAATAACCCAGTGATAATGGCAGTTCCTTTGGTGGCAGGAGATCAACAGTCCATATGCTGCTCCAAATCAGATCGCATGCTTTGAACCTAGCTGCATTATTCCTTGTGTGACTATTTTAAGCCAGCAGCAGAGAGAGTTACAGAGACCATTACAATATTCTCCTCACCATGTTTGTGTTCAAGAGTTGACCTGGTAAACATTACAAGAAACTACACTTCTTGGAGCAGACTCCAAAAGCAAGTTATGTAGAGACAGTTAGTCAATTCTATCTACATATGAGGTACAAAGAAACTGGTATCTTCAAGTCTTGATGCACATCCTAAGGGCAGAAAAGTGGCTACAGCAGAAACCTAGCTTCCTGGTAACATAGATATGTTCCGGGCTAGGTAGCACTGACTTTGAATGCGGGAAGCCATAGTTTTTGACTACTTATGTCTCGGTATCAGACCTCTGAGATCAAACTATTACAGTCTAAGTATCGTATTTTTTTTGTGTGTTAGAAAGCAAAACTGGAGAAAAAGAAAGATCTGAGAAATGTTCAGTGTAGTACACAAATTATGACATTTCAAAGTTCTATAACCGTATTAAGCAATATCAAGCTTCTTTCCTGAATGTTTCTTTCCAAAATACTATGCACTAAGGAGAAAACATCTTTTGCAGTTCTTAAATTGTAGAGTAATATTGGAGAAGAATTGACTAAGACCCAGCCTAAATTCAGAAATAAAGTGTTTGGAAAATAATTGAAAAAAACAAAGTTATTTTATAAATTTGTACTGAAAATCATAGGCTCCTTAAAGGCTCTTATTCCCTTCCCAGTTAAATCCTCTGCTTGCTTTTAGATACTCGGATCCATCAGCATAGGTGCCTCTACCCATTCACAATAGCATAATCTAATTTACAGTCATAGTTTAACTTCATTTGGAGAAATAAGTTTGACAGCAATGTGCAACTGCCTCAGGGTGGGAAGAGCAGATCTTACTGAAGCTGGATATTCATGGGATAAGTACAGACAACCTACCTAGCAACTTATGAACAGCGCTCATAACTTTGCTGCATCTTGAGACACAGTTCAGTGCCAGTAGTTTTCCTTGTTTTGTTAATGGATGTTGGCTCTTCCCAAATTAAGTAAAAGTTACTACATTTGTCTGGAGGAGAAAAGAAAATATTTTAAACTTGCAGTAGTTTATTCAAAGGGTAAAGCCTTGAAGATATTTAAGAAAAAGTGTCCAGCAGTGCCTCTAGGCTATCTACAGGCTAAAACAGACGAAAGGAAAAAGGAGAAAAGTGGTACCTGGAGAGAGGCAGAAACATTCTTTGTAGCCTTCTTGCCAATATTGCATTTATATGTACAGTGCTCTGAGGTGTATTCTCTTACCCTGGCTGTTTTACATTTAAGATTAACACCTCAAGGAAAAATACGAAGATTTAGGAGAAGATGATCTTGGGATGAAGAACTTGCCATCTTTCCTTCAGGTTTACATATTGTATTTTAATGCTGTCCTGAAAAACATTAGGATAATATTTGTTTAAAAGCATAGATAGCATTATAAGACCCATGAAGCTTTAATAACAGAACAAAATGAGGTTTGCTGGGCAAAATATAATGAGGGTCGTAACAAAAACTGTCCTAGCAGATGCAAACAGTTTTTACTTCTCTGTTACACAAATAGTACGATTCCTAGTACTTTGCTGCAAGCCTTTATCAGCTGCATATGTATATGCAGCACTCCATTTTAATTAGCCTGAAGATTCAAGGCTTAGAAGGAATAGCAGGGGTCTCTAATTATCTTCACAAACTAGTGATCTGCCCAGAAGATGAGGAATGAATAAGCATTAAGCAGTCAGAGGCCAGTATTCAATCACAGAGAGAAGCAGGAAGAGTAGAAGATAAAGAAATGCAATTTTCACTGACTTTTCTGGGCCTTGAAAATGGCTAAAAATAATCCTTCTTTAGTAAAACACACCAATTCTAGATAGAGAGATTTTTGTTTTATTTGTATCAGCAGTGATGGACTAGGTATTTTAGGGTAATTTTTTTCTCATGTCTGCGCAGTATTTCTGATATTTCTGTTTTAAATGTATTTGTTTAGGCATCAGTAGCATTTCTTGAGGGACTCTTACGAGAATAATGTTTTCCAAGCATTGTTTATAATTTTTCAGTCCTAGTTCCAGGGAAATAAACACTATTCTTTCCTTCCCTTGTAAAAATTTATGACATTGGGATTTAAATCATTGCTATTCACAAACTGGCCTTGACAGAAAAAGGCTGAGGATTATCTCTTTAGCAACTTTGAATCAAAGCTGCATTATTGATATGAAGCTAGAAAGGCTTTGCAGTTCTTTATATAATTAAAAGCAACTGTTATTATGGAAATTTTTCGGAACAGCTGTTGTATTGGAAGAAAGGTTACACTTTTCTCTATCAGTAATCCCTTTAAATCTCTGACATGATTCATAGCTCCTCAAACAATGCCGGTAAATTAAACAAAACTGGATGCCTTCCATACATATATTTATTACTTGTGCTCCTATCAGCAAGTCATGTAAGAATGCAATAACAGAACTCAAATTGGCTAGTGGAAGTAATGTGAATGTCCCTTTTTATGAACTTTATTTCTATTTTCATTTTCTAAAATACTCATTTTGCCCAAAAATGGCGTGTGGCTACCTGATGAAGCCATACAAGCGCTGTCCCAGAGCTTACAATTGCTACTCTGTTCTTGAACCTCAGTCAAGGGCAACAGATTGGAAGGAAAGGATGGACCTTGCTGAGTTTGCTCAAAGCTAGAGACAGTTTTGAAGTAGGATAAAAAGCTTTAGCTCTTTATGAATTTCTGCCTTTCCTTTTGGAGAGTGGAAAAATATTTTTCCTTCTGGCTGGAAGGAAGCAGCATATCAGTGCTGCAGCTCAGGTTTTAATGTCATTCATGGCTTTCAAGACAGGGAGAACTTTGGAAAGGGGAAAAGGACAAGCCAAGATTTTTTTTTCTTCAAGGGTTAAGAAGTAACAGGGAGCAGAAGGAAGCAAAAAAGAAAACAAATGTGGGCCTTAAAGACCAGAATTGGTTAATGACCTGCTGGGTTTCAGAGTGTATAGGTGAAGTGTGTTTTGGAGACGTGGGGGAACTCAGAAACAAAGCAGCCTGGGCTTTTGTAGAAGCAAGAAGATGCTTCTTTTTCAAAGTCCAGCTACTGGGGTGGAATAACTCCATGCAACAAATGCTGGCCTAGGCACTGACTGGTGGAGAAGCAGCGCTGCAGGAGGGATCTGCAGGCGTCCGGTTGTCAAGTGGAAAATGAGTCAGCAGTGCACCCTTGTGGCTGTGGAGGCTAACCGCAGTCCGTCCTACTCCGGGTGGTCTATAGCCGTCAGGTGAAGGGAAGCGATTACTTCTGTTCAGTTAGCACACGTGAAGCCACATCCAGACTCCTATGTGTAGGTTTGGATTCCTCAGCACAGGAAGACATTGGCAAACTAGAGAGAGTCCAGCCGAGCTCCACCAAAATGTTTAGGGGGCTGGACAGCTGAGAGAGCCTTCGGCTGGGACTGCACGGCTAGAAGGCGCGTCCCCTGGGTGGTGGATAGGGGATCCCTCTCTGGAGGGTGCACCGGATAAAATTGAAGAAGGTGCCGCGAACCAACGCAGCCTAAGGGAAGGCCACCCTGACAGAAAAACCACTGGCCCTCCAAGTCATGGGGGTTGGGCAGGAGGCCAACTACCTCCTCCCGCAAAAAAAAATAAAAAGTTGCAGAAACGACGAGCATCAACTTTCAAAAAAAACAAAATGGCGGAGATGGAGAAAATCAGTAATGAAGTGAGGAGGAGGAGATGGAACTGGATCGGTCATGTCCTGAGGAAAAAACCAACAGAAGACTGCGCTGTGGCCCTTGGGACTGCAGAGCACGCAGCCGCAGACCGATCGAAGTGGAAGAACGATGTTCGCGCCTTGTGTGCCTCCTGGCACTGAGAGAATTCAGGTTCAGATCAGACAGCTGAGAGAGCAGTGTTTGCTTAGCAGAAGAGAAGGGCAAGGCTTTCTACACTGCTCTGATTGCTGTCTTCACCTGCTTAAGGAAAGGAGAAGTTGTTAAGGATGCAGAGGCTCTTCTCAGAGGTGCACGGCAAAAGGACAAGAGGCAATGCAACACATTCAGGAGAGGAAATTTTTACTATATAAGAAACCCAAAAATTCATGAAGAGAGATTAAGCACAGGCGTAGGTTGTCCAGGGTGCATGTGAAATCTCCACCCTTGGAGAATACTCCTGGGGAAAACCCTGGGGAACCTGATCTCACTTTGAATATTGCCTTGCTTTGAGTGAGATGTTGGACTAGGTGAACAGCAGAGGTCTCTTCCAGTCTGCATGTTTCTGTACATCTAAGATCCACACTGCTCATCAGCCAGGTTTCTCTTGCTGTGTTTTTGAATTCTGTGTGAAACTCTCAGTGTTACTTAAACAAATGTCAGATTGTATTTTGCACATGCTGCAGCCCTTATTTAATTTTTTCCCCTTCTGATAATGAAAAACTATAAGAGCTGTTGGCAGAGGTCTGTCAATAAAGGTTTGCTGATTAAACTGCTATAGCAGTAAGAGGTGGGCTTCTGTGCAATAAAGTTTCTCGTGATTTGTGAAGTGGGGACAATGTTGATTTGGCAGCAAGGTTATTTGGCAGGGTATAACCTGATAGAAGCTGATGAGGAAGACGTTTGACAGGAGTACTGGAAAGTTCAAAAAGGACAAAACCTTGCTTTTGGATGCACTTTTTCAATTTAAGGGTTGGCAACACTGCAGTACTAGGAATGATTTATTCCTTTTGCCTTCAGATATTTTGAACTCTCTTCACTGTATTTCAACCTTTGCCTTCAGTTCCCTCATGCAGACTTCATAAATGGTGAGAATTTTGTATTAATAGAGTGTGGCCCATCACAGGCTAAGCAAGTTTGTTGAGAAAGTAGTTGTGAATGGCACCTGTTCTACTACCCATCTTAAGTCAGATCTAAGGAAAGGAGAAGCTGTGTAAAACAGTGAATAAAAATGTCAGCACTGTAAAAGGTTTTAGACACTGGAGTAACTAGGGAAAGATTAATGTTGGTTACTACTAAGTAGAAGCTGGTGAGGAAAAAAACACCCCAAAGAACTGCATAAAATAAACCAAAGACATCCTCTAACTGGACTTCAGAAGCACACTGAATGAGGATTTATGGGATTTCTCTCTACAAAGAACCTGAATAATATCTAAATCATGAAAGTACACAGTAAGAAGCTGCCCAAAGACATAACCAACTACAGTAGTCTTGGGTTTGAGCAGACTGCTGTCTTGAAAAGTAGGGCCCCTGGACTCTTTTTGTAATAGTGGAAAGTTTCCACTATGGCTCACAAGAGATTATATAAAATATTTACACAAATAGAATAAAAACTGTTGAAACTCGCAGTCACCACTAAATGTCTTATTTTATATTTGTTTTTTCAAAGGGGGAAAGACGTTGCTTTGGCCATCTGTAGGCTGATTTACCAGAAAGAAAAACTACACCAACAAGCTATGGCAGAAGAAGGGATCAAAACACTAAAACAGAATCGGTGATACCATGTAGGTAAGAACAACATTACCTAGATCGTTATCTGGGGGAAAAATTATCTTGAGAATCCTCCATCTGTAGAAGTCTCTGTCCAAACTAACTTAAATACAGTTCAGCTACTGCTAAACAGATTTTGCCCTCAAAGATGCAGAGGAAGCTGACTTCTGATAAGTCACTTTCAGCCTAATATGCTCTGGTTTGGGAGCACTTTAAGAAAAACAGGTTGCTTTCTTCTAGAAGTTGAAGGGTTTGAGTCTTTTTTTTTAAACTGAGAGTTTACATCTCTCTATCTCAGTTAATTCAATAGGGCTTCCTTTCAAAAAGTAGGGATTTGCTTCTATGAATTGTCTGTCATCTAGAGCATTTACAGTGACCTGGTTGCTGAACTGTCTCTTACGTGTTAGGAACCAAAAGGTTTAGAGCTCTTCTCTAGAACCTTGTCAACACTTCATTTTCTGGCTTGCAGCAAGAAGCAAATAAAGTCAGTGAAGCTTTTCAGTAATTGGTGTAATACGTTCCCTGTGGTTAACATAGCCAAGCAGGTGGGCAGCCTCCTTTTGCATCAGCTGTATCATCCAAACAATCTCCAAACAAAGGGTATGATGAATTATGTTGTGAGGAGAGGTGTCTGCCAAGGCACCCTGGGATTAGTGTTAGAACTGGTCTTATTTAACATCTTCATTAATGATCTGAAAGAGGGAGTAGGCAGACCATTAATTAAATTGGCAGATATTACACAGAAATAATTCTAAGATCCTAGCTAGACTAGAAGCAAAGGCAGACTGAAAACAAAGATGGGTATTAAGAAAAAAGAGTAAATTGGGAAAACAGTTTCTCTTTGCCTGCAGCCACATCCGGGTCATTTTACAAATCATGATTGCATGTACTTTTGTATTATCTGCACATTTAAACGCTGTTTATTTTATAATTAAACACTCGGCAGCTTGAGAGAAGTAACAGTTACACAAGATACAGGGTTTCCTTGTTTTTAGCAGGGATAAGGGGGTAAGGTAGTAGAAACAGTATGTTTTGGTTTCTTACTTGACCAAAAGAGTGCACTACAGCATATCTTTAGTCAAAGTGTAAATGATCGTGTCTACCCTGCACGTCTACCTGTCAATATCAGTATACATTTTATCAATACAGTAACTTTTGACCATTCCTAAAACATTGAAGTGAACAGGGCTAAGAGTAGCATTTGATAGACCCCTCTACAGACACCCCAACTTGATACTTGTAACTTTACTTTTTCAGATCTTTCAGGTGGTTGAATTTACTTCATATTTTTACAAGTAGCTTTTAATCAGAATTGCATGTCGTCTAATAATGTCACCAAACTTGTTTGAATATAAGATTTTCTAGAAATAATGGGTTTTTTTAATTAATTCTCCTTTAATTCCTTACTGACTTAATGTGGTATCAGCAGTTTCATGATTCTGATAGGGTTCCATATCAATCTATCCGTGCTGCCATCACTACTATAGTCTAGTTTCCCTTTTAAAATTTATTTTCAAAAGAAAAATGAAACTCCTTATTTGTTATATGCCAATTTTGTACAAGGTCTTGTAAAGTACACAAAAGAATAGCTCTGATCAGCAGCTCTAAAAATCAGGCACATACAATCAAACAACACAGAATACAAATCTGCTTGTTTTTTCAGAAGTTGTGAATGTATTTCATGTGTAATGTTCTGTATAGACTGTGTACAAATAGAGTGTGTTCCCTACCCTTGTCAGGGACAGAGCTGTCTAGGCCACAGTAATGTGGGCTGCATGCATTTCCATTGGAAAAATCAGTTGTTTCTGTAAATCGTGGATAAATGTGCACAGCATGGGTTAAGTTGGAAATAAGCAGCGTATCTGTAGGACACAATATTGCAGTTCTTGTGGTGCTTGGAAGTCTACTTTAGTAGAAAGCAGGCTCCTGATACAGCAGCGCTCTCAGGAGGAAGCTGGCAATATAGCAGAATCTGAATAAGTCAAAAACTAGAGAAGTATTACTGCAAGTGCATCTGTCAAACCAGGGGATGCAGGAGAAAATGAGGTGGTGACAGGCTGGGCAGAAAGAGAAATAGCATAATATGAAGTGAGTTAATGATGCCAGCAATTTTTAGCAGTTGAGAAGGTAAGGGCTGCAAAGGCAAGCTGGCACTCTATGATTTATGTGCAAGAAGTAGGCAAGGTGATATTTTTTTGAAGTGTATGTTTTAAGCTGCTAGGCTAAGTTCAGATGTTCAATTTCACTGTTGTTCAGGATATAATTATAAAAACTGCGTTGCTGGAATTACCTGGTTATTCAGTGATTTGCTATCTGTCTCTTGTGTTGCAGTCCAAATGAGATGACATGCTATTAAGAAATATTTATTGAGAATCAAAGGTTGTTTTTTTTCCTATGCCAGTTATATGCTACAATAGGTCCATTAGTTTCAATTGAATTACAGATTTGAAGTACAAAAGTTTAACTGAATTAAAAATACTTATAATAAAGATATATTTTTTAAAAGATGTCATTTGTCCTGGCCCAAGGTGCCTGTTATTTTCATCCCACTCATAAGAAGCTTTAACGTGCTGGATAGCAAAAATAATTCATGTCATTCCAGGTACCTGAGTTATTATTCATACTAACAGGGTAAATACTAGAGGAAATGAAAAGCAGCAGAAAACTTAAATTGAGCTGTGCTATTTTCATTATGAAAATCAGTGAAAATTGAAGAGGTATAAACTTTGACAAAAAGCTACGATGTAACTCTGAAAATCTTCTAATAATGTGAAAAATCAAGGGGTTTCTCACATTTCCTTGGCAAGAGTTTCTTTTCAGTGCCTGTTTGCTGCAGTTTGTTTCAAGGCTGTTTTTGCAAAATTGAGTGTACTTCAGTGGAGTTATATATGCAATGTATATTTTGTGAGCTGAGCAAGTATGGTTGGGATGAAGCATGTATTATAGATATAATATATTACTAGTGTGACCTAGATTTGAAGACTTCTAAAAATAAATTAAAGAAGATGAAACAAACAGATCTGGGTATTGTGTTAAAACAATGTTCGTTTGACCATCCATATTTCCAGGCTTATCTAGTATCTCAAACTATTATTTTCTTGCTAATCACAGTCCTAGGTATAAGCTGCTGAAGCTCTCACTGTAGGTGGTGACTTCTTACTCCAGAATGAGTTTGATGTCTGTTCTTGAAAGGTGCCTAAACATTGTTTAATGATGAAACCTGAAGCTAAGGAAAGGAGTTATCCAGAGGGAATACTGTTCAGCGAGTTGTATATTAGAGGGCATTTGAAAGTAATAAATAACAGCTGTCAAAGGAATCTTGTTGAAGTAAGTTTGCAGTAAATACTAATAAATAGTCTTGGAGCACAGCAGTTGAAATTTTCAGTAAGTAAGCAAGTGGTCAGGTCAGCTTGTAGTACAGTAGTCACTGGTCACTGTGAGGATAGTAGCTTTTAAAATGGCAAAGAAAATAGGATGTGCATTCATCAGTGTATGACTGATGTGCTGACAGAACCCTAATTATGTCATGAACACAAGAATGCTGTAATACAACTTCACCATAAGGGACTGAAGGCCATAAATATATTTTACCAGCTGCTGTGTGGAAGGAAAACCTATTGCAAGAATTTGTTTTTTATGGGACTACCGAAGAGGTGTTGATCATTGAATCAACTCATGAATTCTCAAGATCATGGTAATCAGAGAGGGCTAAGTATCTATTTGATGTAGGAAACATCTGTTAAAGAATTTCTCCTGAGTCTCATCAGTAGTTGGCAAATCTCATTGCTTTAGCAATGTTTTCATTATTGCTGTGTCTATAACATGGCATAATATGTTTTGTACTACTGGTCTTTTCTGTATTCTCAGTGCAAACTAATAACAGGTATTTTAATTCCAACTTCTTGTTAGAAGTTGAAACAATATATAAAATAAAATAATTTAGTGCTTTTCAACTGCATAGTCCTATACTGGAAATTTCAATTTCTGTGCCAAGATAAATCACTGAGTATGAAAATAATCTATATCTAATCTGTGAGCTACACATCTAGCTCTGTTTTAAAATTAAAACCTAGTTACTTTGGAAATGAAGAAGTAGCTATGTCCTTTACTGTGTTAGTCTAAAAGTAGATGTACCATTACATGTACTTGCTTTTCTTCATTCTGTACACAGAAAAGACAGGTTGTTTAATGAGCATCTGTTAAGAACCTGATAATCACACTTACACTAATCTTAGAAGAGAAAGCTACAGAGGTAAAATAGGCTAGCCTGTTATAGGAATTAGTATGCCAAGCCAAATAAATAGTCTATTTATCTATTATTTTAAAGGAACTGACAATGTCCAGCATCAAATACTCCAGCAGAGTTGGAACAGATTGCGCAGTGGGGGCATCTGTTAAAAAAAAAAAAAATCCAAAGGAAAGATTTTTTCAGTTAGGCTGAGTTAGGCTGAAATTACTTTTTCACATTGCCTGGTATCTCTTTAAAAGTATCAGTGCTAGAAAACTCAGGCTTAAGTACTTTAATACATGGCTAATTTATTATTTTTTGTGATGAATTTGAGGTCACTTTACCTTTAGGTCATTTTAAAGTAATCTACAGTTTTCTACACAAACCTCATGGACAAAGGAGATGCTTTATAGTAAAGGCTGTAAAGCATACCCTCTTGACTGGTGGTGCTTGGGCTGTGCCAATCTGCTGAATGAGGGCTGGGCACACGTACATACATACTTAATCTTCTTTATAGGGCACTATGCATTTCCATCAAACAAAAGGAAAAGATTCATATGCAGATGCTGGTGGACAAAATATTTAGCCACAATGCTTCTATTTCATCCAATTTAAGCAATATTTGAAGAAAATACTTTTTTGGTGTTTAGAACAGTTTTGCATTACAGACCACACACCACAACTTTAATTTTGCCTGTCAAAGACACCACTTTCTCTTATGCAGTCTCTATTTACAAATTTTCACCAGACTAATATACACAGCAGAACTGAATGAAAAAAAAAACAAACCAAATGTACACATTTTTCTTAGAAAAGGAATAGGGATGAAGGGAGGGGGAGATCTTGACTAAGAGATGCGTGATAAAAGTTAAAGTCATCAGAATTTGAGTTGTGGTGCATGATCTGTTTTGTATAACAGTTGCGATAACAGTGAAGTTTGAATAAAGGGATATATAGTATTATTTTGCTTTCATTTCCTTGCTTTTATTGGTTTGTCATAACATCTGATATATCTAACAATACTCTAATTGCTTTACATCTATGAAAATGTATTTTAATATTCTGTCTAGTATAACAATATTTTCATTAAATGTATGCTTTTTCTGTCTGCTGCTATCACATAATTGTTATCTTGTGGTGGACAGTTTAGCACATTAATTACGTGCTTTATAATAATATTCTCTTTTAACTTCAAGCCTGTTGTCTTTCAGTTTTCTTAAATGGCTCCTTGTTCTTGTATTATGAAAGAAGATAAATACATGTTCACATTTACCTCTTCAGATTCAACTTAGATTAATTGCTTTCCAGAAATTATGAGCAGTAGCAAAGAATTTCATCTAGAACTGAAAGATTTCGGAGAAATGAATTTAAAATATATGCATGTGTATGCATTCTTGTCATCCCTACAGTTTATCATACTTTAGGAGCATGACTAGACCTCCAGTTGACCTTGCTGTATGTAACTCCTTGATACTTCCTCTTCTTTTTGTCTCTGCTCTCTACCGATCACCATCCTCCATTCCTCAGTAATTATTTTTTATCCATTAGACTTTAGCAAACACATACATACTTTTGACTACATATGGAGTATCATCATCTTTATTTGTATGCTGTGTTGTCTCTAACAGTCTGTTTCTTTAGAATAACTTTAATCAGACTTTTGCTTCTCTCAAAAACAACTCCATATTGAATATACCCAGCACCTTAATACAAGAAAGTTCAGTACAGTTACACAGTGCTTGTCTTACTTTGTTAATAACTGTACTAAAATCAGTATTCCTAAAGTAGTAAATAGTATCTTCATATCTAACTTCTAAGGTTTTGGTTCTCCTGCAACTAAATTGCAACTGCAAGGTCACTGATGCATGCAACAGACCTGGCAAATACAAGTAGCTGTTTGTGTGTAGTTGTGCCTGAATTATAGGTAGGAAAATTACTTAGCACTCATGCTTTTTCTGTGGTGCCAGATGTACAAGTGGAAAAGGATTACTGTTAACATGGGAACCCTAACTGTAACATTAAAGACATCTCAACTGCTGTGAAATATCTGAAGAATTTGTTCCAAATCTGAGTTAAAATAACTTTGGTAAAGGAAGGGAGTGGTAAGGCTGTAGAAATTATCAATATTATAAAAAAATGACAAAAACTTAAAGAAAAGAGGCAGACAGACAGTGGCAGGTGTCATCTTTGGATCCAGAGTACATTTATAGTCATCTGATTCATGAATTTCTCCCATTTATTGCTATCAAAGAGAGGATGAAACAGCTTAGCTTCAAGGCAGTACCTAAGCCCTTTACATCTAACTCCAAGCACCTGGCTGTCTTCAGAAAGAAAAGCTATTCATCTGTCAGTCTCCAGCTTGGCACTGGCAGTTCCCAGGCACTGTTTGCCGGTACAATTACGTCAGTTAGCACGAGACGCAAGGTTCACTGTTAAACCATCATAGAGTTCTACAGAAGAACTAAGTTCCCTAGTTTTAAGAGTCAGTACTTTGGATTTCTTTAAATGCTGAGGTTAATATTACAGAAAGATTGATAGCAAAGGATGTAATAATGAGGTGGTTGTAATGGTTGCAGTCTTCTAGAATCCATCAAAGTCCATAGCAGAAGATCTTCCTTAAGACAATTATGATTTGTTCAGCCTGAATTCAAATGATGCTGTGCGTTCACCGGTGGATTCCCAGGTCACATAGAGATGCATGAGATAGACAACGCTAGAAAAAACAGGAAAGCTTTTCTACCTGGACAAGCTAGAAAAACAACAAAGAGTGAAGGTTTTACTGAATGCTATTTTACTGTGCATTAGAGCAGACCAGAAGTACGTACATGGGCAGTTACGATGTGTAGTAATTAACAGCTGACAAGTGGCTATCTCCAGCTGAGCTCTAACAGAATATTCACAGATTATTAGCTTTTCTGAAACCATTGTGAGAAAGGAGTGTTGTTTATAGTGTTTAACAGTACCTAACCTGTTAAAAAAAAAAAGCTTCATTTTGTTTTCCACAGAGTACTTAATGCAGTATAGCTAGACTCATAAAATGACCTCAGAAAAGGAAAAAAGGGGTCAAATATATTGTTTGCAATAAATAGATCCCAAGCGTACCTCCTTTGACTTTATTGGGCATACACTAGGGATGAACTTGGCTCACTCTCTCTCTGGTTGATACTAGCCTCCAGTTGCTGATGCCATTATTAAGTTAATTGTTTGGATCATCAATCTGTGTCAACAAAGCTTTCAGAGTGCTTGATGAGATTTCAGGCATCAAGCTGTGAGGCATTAAGAAATGATGAATTTACATCCAGGTAAAACGATGCCCTTCAGCTATAATAATGAATCACTACTTTGTTTACAAATGGGTGTTCATCATGAGACATGGCATGCACAGACATTTTTGAAGGGGAAAGGCATTAGCACAGTAAATGATCTTTGCAACTAAAGCTGAATACACAGCAAAGTGAAAAAGGAGAGCATGTCAAATTATCTTTTCAGAAAGGAATTATGGATGCAGATTCACACTGGTGTTGCCTGACCCATATTTAAATATTAACAAAAGATACAATTCAGTATTAAGATGTCCTTTTTCTGTAGAGACAAATCAACACAATATACTTCTTCTAAAAGTTTCATTACTGAATACAATTTCTCAGTATACACTTTTAGATCCTGGACTAAATACTTAATATTTTACTCCAAATTAAAGGCTACTTTCTCTAACAGGCAGCAGGTGCCAGTGGTCTACCTCCCACCATTCTGGCAGCCAAGGAAGATTCAACTATGTTGGCTCTCCCTCCCCACGCTGCTTCTGCCATTGGTTGGGAAGATTGATATCATTTTGTTAGGCCTGTCAGCCCAAATAACTGTGTGATCACATCACAGGTAATTTTAGTGTAATTAGTTAGTCTGACAAAGGCAGTCAAGATACTACTGCACAGGCTCAAGCAGCCAGAAAACGTGCACAGAATTGCTAGAGGTCTGATATTGTGATTACCAGCAAATTACTAATACTGGGCAGATTATAGTTATCAGAAGTATGCCTACCTGTCTTGTAATCATACCTGGATCATGCCTTACAACTCTATATTTGGAATCTAATTTATTAGTGTTACAATTCCAGAGTCGTCAGTGCTGTCTAGAGAAGTATCTTTCATGCCATAATGTCTGAGTTCTTATGACACATTTCTAGTTGTCAGAAAACCCACTACATGAGTGTTTTACAGTGGGTTATTCAGATGAGCAGTTATTGAACCAACATTCAGTACTGGGGATGTGTCAACACAAAGAGTTCCACAAAGCTAGAGTATAAACCAGAGACACGTTAATAACCCCAGCAATAAACTGCTGCTGTGAAGATCTGGATAAGACATTTGTTAATTCTAAAAGCACCAAGCCTCTCACAATCTGATCTTTGGGAGAGGAATATGCTGTACAAAATGCAAGCATGGCAAAAGTCTATATTCAAATGATCCAGGCTGGTTACTGTCATGATTAAATGCTAAGACTCCTGAAGCAGCCTTCTTAGGATGCCCTGTGTCTGAAGTCCTTAGAGTAGTCTTGGAAGATCTCCTCAGCAATTAGGTTGCAATTGTCTCAACAGCACAGGTTGACAAGAAAACAGTGCCCTGGTCAAAGTGACACATGTTGATGGAAGTTTTGGTGTAGAGGCAATAAGTATTTCTGCTAAATAGCCAGTGATTCTGAAGTTAAGGAAAATTTGTTCTTTCCTCAGGGTATGAGGAAGGAATTTGTGAAGTCAGTGTGCTACCAGCATTCATTGTTCTCCTTTCTCTGTGCAAAATGCCTGTCAGCCTAGCCACTGAGGAGAAGGGGAGGAAACCTCAAAATAAACAGTAAGACTTTCATACTGTTAACATGTTAGTTAGCTGTAACATTAATCACAACGGTCCCAGGGCTTGTTAAATTTAAAATAGAACTGACACAAACTTCAAGATAGAAGGTAATTTTCCACCTTAAATTTCAAATGTGCTGGCAAAAGTTTTGTTTCTGAAAGGAAACAAAAGGGATGGCTTTGTCTTATTTAGAAAGTGCAATGAAATTCAGAATCATTTTATACAGCTTCAAGGCAGTAAGTAATATCTAGAATGACTACATGTTAACAGTGCTCACTACCGTCATGCATTATTGATTCTTTTTCATGAAGAAAGGCACTTTTTTCCCCTTAGTTGCAGAGTTGTCTGCCAACATTCTGTAAAAAATTACAAATAGCTCTAGGAATTGTTTACATAAGGCAGGAGTATCCTTGCAAAGATAGACTGGAAATGTTGTAACAGTTCCCATTTCTACCATGCATCACTAAAGAATCACCTTTGTGTTCAGAATTTTAATTTACAAACACAAATGATTGCAGTTCATTTGGCTGAAGCAATTACTGTTTGTCTGCCTGGCATTCTCGTGGAGATTATTGCTTCTGCAGTGGTAGCAACCACACACGAAACAAGTTCTGAACAACTGCCGTTTACTACCCAGGATATTAAAGTAACCCTAAGCAGCATCAGTATAATTTGGTATGGTGATCTGGGTGAGATGGTGAACCATCTGTGATGGTTCAGGAGTTTTCCTGCTGTGGGAGCAGAAGCTTTCAACAGAGAGGCAGGGAAGACAGCCGAGAATGGTACATTCTACTCACATCTGACTGTAGCAATAATAGTGAACCTCCTCAGATATTTCTTATTAGTCTGGTTTAACTTACTTTCAAGCATAAGTGTTTGTGTGTCAGAAACTAAGCATGCTTCATCTGAAATTCTAGCCATGTACCTTCAATGGGCCTTTACTACCAACTCATTTAGTGTAACAATCTTACATTTTTTAGCCTGTAATTATAATAAATAATAATTAATAATTTTACTGAAAAAATATTTCAGTCTAGTGCTGAGAACTCTGATTTTTTTTAATAATTTTGTCGATTTGTTATATGCATCATTCACATTCACAGTAGGGCTTGTAAAATATAAAACATATATCTGTAACACAGTACAACAAAGTAATGCATCCGGAGTTACGTAGAGGGAGCTCTTGCTTCGTTTTTCCAATGCAGTAATGCAATACATATTTCTGGGCAATGACACATTTTGAGCCAGGATGAAGATTATTTGTTATAGGCTAAAGCAATAGCACCCAACAATATTGTGGCATTTGCTGACTTTCTCATTTGTCTGATACAGAATAATTAATTTTCCTTAAAAGGCAGATGTTTTCAGCTGCTCTTTGTTTCATATACAGAATAAACTCTGTGTGACGTTGAAGCTTCATGATCCCCCATTGCTCAAAGAAGAAATTTCTTATTCTAGGGTATAAAATAAGAACAGTAACCCTACAAAATTATGTGTAGAAGAATTAATACTTGTCATGAACATTGTGTAGTTTTGTTCCTCCCTTTATCTTGGATTAACTATGTATTTGGTTCCCATCATTGTTAACCTGTTATTTAATCTGCAGATGCAGTTCAAAACCTTTGATCTGTTCAGTGTGCTTGTTGTGTTTCAATTTTCCTTTTCCTGGAGTTGTTTGCTTTTCAGAGAATGTTTGAAGTCTAGCTGCTAAACAAACACTAGAAAGAATGAGGTTTCCTTCCCTGTTACTTATATGGGAACTTTAAAATTCATTTTTATCACAGATATGTGAAAGCATTTTCTTTTGTAGGGAATCAAAGAGGAGAACATGCTTCATAGGCCCTTAGGGTGGCAGGCAGAGTTCTGTGCAAGGAAAACAGAAACTTGAACCAGAATCTTAGGCTGCATGTACTAACAAAACAAATACTCTTATGGGTGTGATTTTCTAAAAGTGGCTGACCTCTCTTATGTACCAATTTTCTACACAGCATTGTATTCATCTTATAGTTGTTTACAGTCTACAAGCTAGACAAAGAAGTATTTTTAAAAGTAGCTAGTTGCACAGCAGTTTTTAAAGAAAATTACACCTGCCAAATACAGCATAGCTTATGAAATAATATTGTATAATATCTACAAGCTTTGACATTCTTTACAATTCAGTGTGCTGGTTTTTTTGTTCGGTACACCAGAATAGTTATATGAACTGGCTGACTGTAAGTCATGAAGGGCTAAATAAGCTGGCTGCTCAGACAGGATGCTCTAGTAAGTTCTGCTAGCTCTGTTTTGAGGTGCAGGTGTGTAGTGTTGTCTCACATTACCATTCTCCCTGTCTGAGTTATTCCAATAAATCTGTAGAGCATGAAGGATTTAACACACATCTAGAATAAATTAAGATAATTTCAGTAATGTCAATGAAGCTGTTGTTTATAGTGGTGGAATTCTGTTGCAAAATCTTTTGAAATACTTTAGAGAGCAGAATTTTTTGTCATGTTAATGGTTTTAAAAGTCCTAGGAAGTAGATTCACTACTTTACATGTTTACATAAGTTTACAGTAAAGACGTATGCACTTGAATATCTCTTTAAAATATTTTATGGGTCTGCAAGTAGGTGTTTACTGTACGAGGCACAATCTGAAGTTTTAACTGATCCAGCAGCATCAGTAAAGCAGAATCAGTGGGAGGAGTCAATGTTGTTGCAGGTCAAATGCTGCTCACTGATTGCCGATCACTGAAGAGGCTCCTTTTGATGTTGCTTGTCTGAGAAAGTATCTTCATCTTTTGGGAGCAAGAGCCCAATACTCCTGGGCCACCTAATTTCAGAGTATCCCAGGACAGGGAGACAGGGTCACCTCATTCGGTTCCTTGTTTGGTTTTTCTTGGAGGACTGCAGTATATTGTGGCCCGTGGAAAGCAATTCTTTGGAGGCTGGTTATAAGGTCTTGTTCTTTGTAAAATCTGAGGAAGGATGTTTTGGCGTGGGAAAGAGTAAAGCATATTCCTGGCTTTTAGCAGGAATAAAATGTGTGTCTCCTGACTTGGTCCCCATATTCTCCTGCTCTTCCCCTTTTACATAAACTAAAGAAGGATTTCTTCCTTCTTGTTGCTTGTAGGTGGCCTGCTCTGCACCCCTGTGGTGTTAAGTTCTGCAGAGTCCAGGTTAGGGTTGTAGATTCTCTTTAAGGCACAGGCTCGTACAGCCTGTCAGGTGATGAAGAGAGCCTGCACGTGAGGCATTCTGGCATGCCTTACCTCTGCAGGACATGGGTCAGCTTGGGATGGGAACAGGAAACACTGTCCTGTTTGATGTAGATATTCCAGCAGGCCAGCCCTATGAAGACAGAAACAGGACACTCTGCCTCATGAAGGCTGTTAGCTTCCAGGATGTGGAAGGGCCCTGGGAGGACAGTATAGAAGGCTGCTAATGCAGAGGTACTGCCCTGGCCCAAGATTTCCACCACTTTTGCTATGAGACGCTAGTGGGGTGAGGTAGAGCTCAACTAAAAGGAAAAAATACCAGGGATAAAATTACAGTACTTTTTCCATATCGTATTATCCCTGAAAAATATGGTAAGAAAACTAACCTGCTAAATGGTATTTTTGGAAAATGTGGGATTTCGTTTTTTGGTAAATTGTAAAAGTGGAAGGCAAAGAGAGTAATAAAAAATGAAAGCTTTCTTGCAGTTTCTCTTTTTTGTTACAATGAGATTTCCAGTTGGTAAAAAGTTTAGCAACATTTTGACCAATGCTACAAAATTTCTGGGTTTAGCTGAGTCCAAACATGCTGTTCTCCAAATGGTCTTTACATTTTGCAGTGAGTTTGCAGTAAGCTTTTGTATTATTGTGGGCTGGGTGATCTGTCAAAAAAAAAAACCTTTATCAAAATACCACTAAAAGAAAAATTGAAGAACTGTAGCCAGCATCTTTTACAGCCCTATGCTGATATACATAAATACTTGTTGTCAACGTGGATAAATTTCTAGACTGTCAGTACTAAAATTCTTCTACTTCTGAAAAAAATACAAGGTTGTCTTTTGATTTGTTTATGTCATATTTATTACCTAGTAAGCTTATAGTCTGTCCTATATTTTTGCCACTGTGTACTATAAATTGAGTTTCCCTGAGTGCAGCCTTTATGTATTACTGTAAGAAAATAATAATAGTTTATAGAGAATAGTACTAATAACAACTACCTTATTCCTGGAGGAAAAAAGGGATGTTTTCTTGAACTTGAAGATCTAGGAGATTATATTCCTTGACTAATTGTCACTGATTTGCCTGGCTAAGCAATCCAAAAAACTGCAACTCTGTTATATAGTAATGAAATTTTATAATCATGTAATCCACAGTGTTTGATCCCAGATGAGAGAAAACTCATATTTTTCTACATACCCTTACTGATAATTGTGTCCTGAATATATACATATAAATATATATGTATGTGTTACAATGTTTCTGCATTAGCAGTGTAACCTTTTAAATGCTTGTAGTTACAGTGCCTGTTTTGGAGATAATGACGGTAGTCATTGAGTTATTTGTGTGTACAATGAATTTTCACTCTGGCTTGACTTAGTTTTTGTTCCAGCTTTTGAATGTTCTCTCTTGAATTTACTAGTTTGCATAAAAAATAAACCACAAAATGCTGGATTAAGATATTTCTTATTATCTCAAGGTATTGCTTTCCTTTTGTTTAAAATTCCAGTTGTGTATACAGAATATTTTGGTAAATGTTGTCTTATTTGGTGCATATGTACTCCTCAGAGCAGCACAGCCTAAAAGATTTGAAACAGAAATTCATGGTGGGAGTGGTGAGTGAAATAAGAATGTTCCTGGGTCTAGAAAAGGGATAGAAAGGATCATGCTAGAGAAATGCCACTTTTGAAGCATAACTTTAATCACTGTTGATCGAGTTGCACTGCAACTCTGGGTCTTGAAAAGATCAGAAATAGCTGATGTCAAATCACATTTTCATGAGAGTTCTTGGCATGAAGCAGGCATTTCTTATGACATTCGTTCAGAATAGCCAATGAATTATGTCATGCAAACTCGTTGCAGATGAAAAAGTGATAATTTGAGCTACTTTTGTATAACTAATATAAGTTAACAGTCACATGAAAATATTGTCACTATGTTTGGATTTAGTGAGCGTAATTGTAATACTTTGTATAATTTTGTTTTACATGCTGAATTTAATTTTCATTGATTTACATTTTGTAAATTGATGCAACTTGTACAGTCAGTAAAAAATTAAAATATATGTAAATCCAAAAAAAGTAGGCTCATATTCATAAAAGTTATTATAAAAATAATCTGTTATATACCCAATGCCCTAACACTTACTTATTCAAAACTGAACAATGACTGGAATCTATCCAAATGCAGACAAATGCTAAATACTGCCAGTATACTGCCAGTATAAAACCAGTCTCTCTTGCTAGTATTCAGTGTCCCTAAGGGAGCAGTGACCCGTACATTGCCATCCATAATAGCTACTTTCCCAGGAACAGAGGGGAAGAGAATGTTTGTACAACCAACTTTGGTAAGTTGAATTGCTTTTTCTTCATATTTTATTGTGGCTTAGTGGCAATCAATGGACGCGGAGAGAGGACTGTCTTGCTAATTGAGGTTTCAGAGGCAGAGGCAGAAGAATCAGTCAGAGCAAGTGTTAACTCTCTACTCATCTGTTACGCTACCTTATTTTCTAGTTTGCTTTTATATTGTCCTTTCTGTCCAGCAGTGAGTTTCTCATTGTTCATTTGATTTTGCTGTAGCTTGCAACTCTTTATCAACTTATTTGGAATATCATTACACAGCTCAGTTTGAATTTGGTCCTTTTGAGCACTAAAATATGAGCCCTTACCACAACTGTCCAAGAGCCAAGATTGTATATGGGAGACAAAGAAGAAAAGGAGTCCAGGAAGTCTTAAATTAGGATTTTCCCCATCTCAAACAAGGCCTACAAGACAAAAATACCCCCACAGTTCTTAGCAGAGGAGGATGTTTCTGATAGCAATCGTCTGATTCAGACAAATTCTTAAATAAGGGTAAGGATAAGCAACATAACTCATTAAATAAGTAGTCTTCCCCTTTGACACAAGTTCCACATTCTCTCCAGAGTTTATGACCATGGGAAAGGAAGTACAAATGTTCCTAGACTTTTATGGGCCAGACAGGCAGAATCTGAGCTATTCCAGAGGAGCCTTATCTTCCTCTTCCATGTCAGAGTTCTGTCCTCTAGTTCATGAAGACAAAGAGCTATTCACAGCATGTCTAGAAAGATTCAAGAGTTGAAGAAAATCCCATGCACTGTGAGAACACTCTGGATGGGCAGAGCCTCCTTCATCATGAGCTAATAGCAGGAAAGGATTTTTTGTCCTTAATCAATATGTACAACTGCATTCATTGATAGAGATGAATTGTAAGATTTTGCTTTAGCACAGCAAGAAGATTTCACTGGTGCCTTGTCTTTTCTTTTTTCCTCTTGTTATTTTTTTTTTTTTTTAAAACCAGAGCACTCGTGTATCTTAGTAGGTGGAAAGAAAGCAGCAGAAAGCAATGTGAAAAGTAGGGCTGTCAGGAAGAGAGGACACTGTTGCAAAGAGGATGTTAAGTCAGGCTTGCAGAGACAGGCACAAAGGTTCCTTAGTGGGGTCTATAGCTGAAGGCATACATCACCTTTAATGGGGGAAGCTAATTCAGGAGAAAAAGAGTGCCGCAGGTGGTGATGATGAAGGATGAAGATGATGACGATGACAATCTTACACCATGCTGTTTCTTTAGTACTGTATACTTTTTGTGAGGATTTGCTCAAACTCCCCTCTAGTTGTTTCTGATGCTATTAGCAATGATTGGAGTATGCTAAATAGATACAAATGTTGCACTCTGATTGGTTGATATGGTAATGAATAATGTTTACTGAATATTTAAATAACTATTATCAACTTTGTTGTGTCCTTTGTTGTGTATTTTGATTTTCTCTAGAACTACAAATTTACAAATGAAGAGGTAAGGAACAGGGAGGGATGATTCTCTTGCCAGTGGTAGCTGCTTCCCATAAGAACCTACCACAAAGCACATTTGATGACAATTGGACTGAATTTTCGAGTTGGGCGTTCTCTGAAAGGAAAGAAATTCTGTGATCTGATCCAAGGCACAGTAAGTAGGGCTGATGGGGAGTTCACATGAACAGTGTGCTACAGGTCTAAACTAAAACCTGAATGCAAATATGCCCTGTGAAGAATAGCTTGCTGGTGTTACAGAGGCAGGTGAAATTCTAAAGTGGGGGTCAGCGAGGAGGCAGAGATCTCAGAGAACGATGAGTTGGACAATTGAAGTTGCAGGCTCTGATTTTCTCACTTCTGATATAAGGGCTGTGACTGCATTCCTTGTTTCTCTCCACAGACATAAAGCAGTCACAGCTGAAGCTTGGAAGTAGGTTACTCCTGTCAATGTGTGCTAGGTGTGATCTGAAAATGCCTGCTAGATCTGGAGTCTGGATTTGCATAGTGCTTGTTTTCTGAATGATACCAGGCTTACACGGAAATTAAGCCAGGAGCTAATTTCTGCCAAGCGTATCAGTTCTGGGTTTGAAGAGCCTACCATGGAAACGCTACATGCATAGCTCAAGCAGGGCGGTACTCAGTGAGTCAGGCACTTCCGGTGTTTAGCAGCAACAGTTTTTTATTATGATTTTTAACTTAGAAATTTTGGTTATTTCTGTGTGCTTATTTCTCTTTCTCAAGAAGAACAGAATTCATAACTAACACATATATTAGGTGGTTTTGTATTGGAACCGTTCTTGGTGATTATAATCATTAGGAGCTGTCATGTTAAGCACTGTACAAACTATAATGAGGGACAGAGCTCTGAAGAATATCCTATCAGAAAGGCAGAAGAAAAAGAGAAGAGGTGAAATACCTTATCTTGTTTCAGTAGTAGAACAAGGAAAAGAACGTTTGTTTCATTAGTTGAGTGACACTTGACTCCACGCTGCTATGCTTCCTAATAGAATTGTTTATTCCCTTCGCTGTTGCTATGTGATGGTGATGGTATCATGATGCATCATTTAATTGTATAACTTCTGTGTATATTGTTTGTTACTTTTTTTTGCAAGGTAACTTACTTGTTTTCAAATGTATTTATTTCTTCTAACAAATTCTGGCCCTTCTTGTGCTTACCTCTTTGGCAGCTACAAAGTTTGCTGTCTCTGGCCTGATTCTGTAAAGTACCGTGTTCCATTAACTCTACTAACTCAAGCCTTAACTCCTTCCAGGATCAAACCTTGTTTAACTGCAACATAAATGATCCAAATTAGAGACTGTAATACAACGTTTGAATTACATTTTGCTGACAAGTCAATCAACTTGCAATTGTAGAAGTATTCAGCAGTGTAGAATTCCTAATCATTCTTGATGAACTATTATAAATGTTGATGTCCATTCTGCACTAATGTAAGTTCATGATCTGCTTTCTGAGGTCACTTTTTCCATCTCTTGTAATATTATTATTTGCTCTGTTTATTAATAAAGAAATTACATTCTCAGATATTTAACTTAAAAGTTGATAAGCATGGGCTGTAGATAGTGGAAGGAGCTGCCAATTCATTATTGTAAGAAGTGGAGAGTAGAGAATTATCAAGAGAAAATGTTTACACAGATACCCAGAAGGAACATTTGGACACGTCAGCTATATTAACAGAGTTAATTGTTAAGCATGACCCAACTCCCTTCAGTCTAATTACACCAATCCCCAAATTCCATGAAAAAGCAACAGCTGAGCAATACACAGCTGGAAGAAGGGTTTCAAATGCAGCTGTCGTGCTCTTTTTAACAGAGGATTAAAAAGATTCAAGAGATCATTATGATAAACAGAAACCTTTTCCTCGTGTAAACTGTGGGGACAGTCTGCTTGCTTTCTGCTTTCTCATGAGTGTTCAGAGATAATGAGAACATGTAAATCTTTTCTCCAAAAACCATATGTAAGGCAAAAACTGGCTTGCTACTGAACATAACAACTTTGTTCCTGAATGCCATATCATTCATAGCTCAGCAAATTCAATATTGCTCTAGTGACTCCGAAAGCAGAACCTATTATTTAGTCATATCAGAATAATTTTTTCTTTAGACTTAAACTATTTTGTTTGAAATTGCTTTTTTTGTTTCTCTTTCAAATGCTTCCTAAAAATCCTGTAAATCTCTTTAAAAAATAAAAATACTGGGGTTTTTTTGTTAAATTCTTATTTCAAAAATACGTTTCAACTGACTTATTACATGAGGTTTAGGACTAATATCTTTGAAAACACTTTTTGTGGGCTGATCTGAATCACATGTATATATATCAATTTGATTTCTGACTTCTTTTTTAATGATCTGTTCATTCAGTGTGACTAATTCCTGTTCCTCGACATTTCTGTTTTCTCTTCTCTAGAGAAAATTATATGAATATGACAAAAAATACATCAATCATTTAAAATATTTTTAGCAAAACGAAGAATTCTGTTGCCAGGAAAAAAAATATTTCATTAATCTTCTATCTGTCAGCATTCCTTTGTTTTGAGACTTCTCTTTAAGAGTATAAATACTATGTGTATTGTACAGATATCCGGTACTGAAATGGAACTGCTAGTGCAGTTTACAAAGAACTGGATTTTATTCAGCAAGAGCATTAAGTCAAGGTACTAGTCAAAAAGTAACCTGGCCTTTAAAGCATCCTCAAACGTAAACATCTACAGACATGAGATGAATATAGGAAAAACTGTCACAAGATTGCAAGCATGTCACCTTTGTATGATGAGTAGAATTTTCAATCCAAGCTTAGTTTGTCATCTACTTCACATGACAGTACTGGGCAAGGAATTACAGCATCAACTGACATGCAGAACTGGTGCAACAAACATGTGAGAACTCCAAAGATGGAGCTGAAGTGTCCTTGCTCCTTTGCATACCTGACGATGGTCCTGTGTAAGAATATGATGCATAAGTCTTCTCTTTTTTGCCTGATCCTGCATTAAAATATGATTGCTTGCATTTAACACGGCCAGTTTTTTTTTTAATCTCACTCAGTACAGAAATAAGATATCCTGTGTCCTTTGGGACACATTGGCAGTCTGGCCTCTACAGTCTGGAATCCCATCACAGTTTCCTGGAACTTGTAGAGTTAAAAATGCACCATGTCCAACATGACTTTACACCTTTGCATGCCTGATGAGTTTTCTTGTCTGGCGTGATCTTGTCTTTTCATATGTACTATTTTACTATGATAGTGTACAACTGTCTTCTGGGATCCTTTCTACACTAGGATACAATGATGACATAAAAACCCCAGATAAATTAATTTTTATTATATCCTATTAATGCTGCATTTTTAATAGAATTCTGCTTTGATTGTGATATCTTATGTACTGCTCTCTTACCAACCAAACTATTTTAACTTGACCTTCACTTAATAATTGCAAAAAAAGCACATGCTGGTTCTCTGTAATTAACACCTGTATTTCCTCCTTGCTCTAAACTTTGCAGTAAAGTCTCATTCACAACTTAATAGATCATAATACCTTCCAGATACAGTCATCTGTGACAGAATACTAGGTAAAATGAAAGACACTTGATACCATATTTTATTATGATAATAATCAGTTTTATTGTAAGTGGATATTTTGCAGTAATTTTGTCTTTGTTCTTTGGTTGTTCAACCACAGTCAAGTCTGACCCAGCTAAAAAGATGCTTTCATCATGTTTTCTTTCTTAGGAAACCTTTAAGACTACTTACTAAAGCTATTCCTTTTTAAAAAATTAAATAATAATTTGGAACAATTTTAATACCAACTAGTATGTCTCATCCATATGAACCACTTTCAATCTAGCAATTATCTACTTTGAACTGAAGGACATAATCCCTTATTAGAAACATACCAGCAGGATGTGCAATTTTATAACTACTCACTGCCAACTAATAGAAAAAGTCTTTCTAAAATAGGAATTTTGTTTTGTTTAGAGAAAGGTAATTCCATTTGCTTGAGATTTCAAAATTTGATATTCTTCTAGTCCTAAGTGAAACTATCTAACTTATTAGTAAAAAAAGGAGACCCCTCCTCTGGGACAAAAAAATCAGTCATTTTAGAGTTTGTAGAGTCATACTTAAGAAATACAGGACCCAAAAGCCCAAATGCTCTCACCTTTCATTCAAATTGTGTCCTCCTGCAAATTCTTCAGGACCCTGGAAGACTTCACTTTTGTCCTGCCATGTAGTCCATAGATGGGCTTCTCTGAATCCATGGATTTAGGAAACCTAGGGATTTTTGTGCTGAGGGCTAATGGAGAACAATTTGTATAACTTTGATTAGGAACCAGAGGTTTCTGAACAAGCATGTTTCTGTCAGAAGTTTGTCAAGTGCTTCCACCAGGTGTTTTTAATTTGATGATTTAGAAAAATCTAAAGCAAATGTTTGTAGGGTTTTCTTCTGTCGAGTTCAGAGTGGACTTTAAACTTGTATGCAGAAGGCTGCATTTGTTTCAGTTAGAGCTGACTCCCACTGTACTCATTTGACCACTTTTTAAGATCTCGTATTTGTTGTCTAAATTGTATTTCTCTGATCCACCCCGTGCAAGGTGGTAATGAGAAGCTGTGCAGTCCACGAGCACACCAGGCAATGAATTATGACTCAGAATCACAATTTCGCTTGTGCTTTTCCCTTCCTGTTGTGTGGGACTGTGGGACTACTCCACTGGTTTGTACAGAGCAGATTACTTGCTATTGTTTAAATGGTCAAGTACCTTGGCTAGCAAGTATCAAAACCTCACCCTAGAGCATGTACATGGGGAGAGAGAGGAAGAAGAATAATGAATATTCAACTTGATGAAAGATCGTATTGCTAATAAGCGTATTCATGCAAAGTAATATTCTGCTTGTGGAGACAATAAGATTATCTGTAAATTATGGTTCCTTACTAATAGTAACAGAACCTGCCTTTGATCTGATATTCCATACCGTCATTTCGGTGATCCAATATTCCAGCTCAAACATGAAAAACGTTTCTCTTGAGATTATTTCTTCATGCCTAGGAGCTAAATGTATTGGATATAGTATCTTACTATCTAAAATGTCATTTCAATTTTGGTTCTGAACAATACATTGCTTTCTTTGTAATTAAATTAAATATGAGAACTTACACTCTCATACATTTCCATAAGCATTCTCCTTATCTCCATAAGCATATCTCTTATCTTAAGATTCTTCTTATCTCCATAAGCACAGTCAATAAAAAGTCATAGCAATGTATGTGTTTCTCCAATAGTACACGGAAAAAACATTCCAGAACTAAAGTAGCAAAAGAGTACATTCTATAGAAGGCAACCTTCATTTTTTTGACAGTTACTTGCTGCCAACCCAAGCTGGGCAACACGTTTAAAAAAATCCCAGATTACTCTCTGTTTTCAAAGGCCATATTTCAAAATGAAGTGAAATTAGATAGTCCTTTTGTTTTCTTTGTTACTTGTTGGAAAGCATTAAGCCAACGTGAATACCTTCAGAAGCATACCTGCCTTGGTGCACGTCACATTGTACTGGACATGAAAATTATGCTTGATCCAGAAAAATAAACAACTTAAAAGAGAACAGCTGATTTTCAGCTGCTGGACTTTATTGAAAGCTTACCCTAAAGGTGACCTCTAAAGATTTAGCAAAATGCACATTGGTACAGGTAGAAAACTTTCCATTCTACTAATAAATGTGCTGCAACTACAGCTAAGGTCTGTGTGAGTTACATGATTTTGTAGGCACGGTTGGTCCTTTCTAAACACAATGCAATATAAAATAGAAGGTCAATAGTAAGATTTGCTTTTCTAGATAAATATAATTATTCTTATAGGAAATAATGTGCATGCTGTAGAAATCTAGGCATAGATTTACACAGGTTTGTTTATCTTTCTTCAGATCCTGACCTACATATACCACTTTGCAACAGAAAGCAAGCTGATTGATTTCCATGGGAGGAAAATGCCATTTTTTTCCTTTTACAGAACAAATATGTAAGCAAACTCTGCTTTATATGACTAATATTAGCCCAAATCAACATCAGAGTTACTGAGGTCGAGATCACTTTTTATGCAGTGTGCATGCATTCAAATATGCAGTCTGCATATCCACTTCCAGATAAATTTTTGAGAATGCCAAGGAAGTACTAATTCAGAGCTGATTACCCATTGCATGTGTAAGAGCTGATAAACTGAGCAGTAAGTGTCATAATACCACAGTTCAGGGGTTTTAATCACCCAATAACAAAGAAACATATTGATACAAAGTGATACATCAGCTTCTTGCTTCTTTCAGTGATTAAGCACAATTGGCCTTGTATCTTCTGACTTTGTTGTAATAAAATGCAAAACCAGTCTGAACTAGAAGAAAAACTCGGGATCTAATTAACTGCCGATTTTTAGTAAAGCTTGATTAGTTCTAGTCAGTGGAATCTTTTATTGACGTTGCGAGGGCTGAGAAAGGAACTTTGTCACATCCATCAGAGTTAACATGAAGAAAGAGAGATCATTATCTCTTTGGACTCGGTTTGTTTTTGGCTTTTGCTCTTGTTTCCCAAACCTTTGTTTGAAGCTCACATGGAAGAGAACTGAATTAACTGAGCAAAGGGGGGCCAATATTAAATACAGAGAAGTGTGTGATTGCTAGTGTTCCTGTTAGCTTGATTGTTGTAGGTGGTGAGAGCATAACTGGACATCTACGCAGCTACTCCCCCAGAGGGGATACTAGTTTTGATTTTTCTTAACATTCTTCTGGGTGGGAGAGGCTCTCAGAAGAGACAACAGATTCTCTTCCAGAGAGCCCATAGGAAACACAAGGCTCCCTGCATGGAGGCTTGCATCTCACTATTTCTCTTTGACAGTATGCATGTTCCTGATGGAAACATTTTGATATAAAAACTCCCCTGCTCCTGGAAGCTTTCTGCTAAGAAGCATTTTTATATTGTGAAAAATAGATTTTACAATATAAAAAGCACTTAAACTAACAGTCCACTTTAACTTGCCTAATAATGTTTTATTGGACTCATGAGGGCATGTTACTCTGCATAGTGGTTTGCACACTCTCAGTATCCACGGAGTTCTCTTCAAAGCATCATCTTTGTGACTGAGAAATGAAATGAATAATGTAACAGCCCTCTCCTTATCTTTCATGTCTGAGACTCATTTGTATACACGTATACTGACTGGATATGTAGTCTGAGGCAGAATTTTCAATCAGAGGATACCTCTGGATTATTTCTAAGAGTGATTCTAATTGGCGATAGAAAGAAAAACGTACATTAAACTGCAAGGGGAGAGAAGGGTGAAAGAATGACTGGAGAGAAGGAGATGGCACTAATATAAAAATATTTATCTTTCCATTTTAAAAAGTATTATAAAACAAAAAAATATTTTGCTATTGCATACATTTTCTCAGCAATGAAATATGATATTTTGAAACATCAGAAGAAAAATATTTTTTGTAGGATTGTTACTTTATTATCATGATAGACTAGTTTTAGCCAGAAATAGCATTGTACATTCACTTATTTAACATAACAAATTTTCTACTAAGTTCTCATACTTTTGGCATTCCAGGCATGAAAACATATGTCCTCAAACTGGTGACTGAATGGCACAGAGATTGTTAATAGTGCACAGGCATCTTCAATTAGACAATAGAGTAATAAATCTTCAGGTTCTCTTGCCCATTTCCTAGCAAACAGAGGCTTTGAGTAATGTCCCAAATAAGGTTACTTCTGTTGCTTTTATTCACATATATTTGTATTTCAATTTGAAATGTACCTTTCTTTAAAAAACAGGGAAGCTGGTTTTTAAAACCAAGATAATAACTTTATATGTAGATCTAACAGTAATGAAATGTATGGAAATGTAAACTTGTATTTATCATAGTGTATTTAAAAGCAACTTATGGTATTTTCCTATTGATTTATTCCATTCAGTTCAAAATCATGAAGCTCTACAAATATTGAATATTATTTACACGCTATTGGAACTAGCTTGGTTTCCTTACTTCATAAATGCTTGCGTATTCTCACCATTGATACTGTGGATATTCATTTAATATCTTCTGATAGAAATAGTGGTGATAGCTCCATAAAATTGCTTTCTACCTAAGACATTGTTTATGCAAATTGTCTCTGAATGTGAACACAAAAAAGTAAATCATTGTAACTGACCAAAATTCATCCAAAACACAAGACACTGATGGGAAAGTGTCAGAAAAAAACAAAACAAAACAAAACAAACAAACTAGTCAGAAGGTCACAGTAGAAATATTTTCCAAATAAAATAGCTTCACCCATCTCACTGGGTGGGAAATTTGATAGGACTTTGAATTTCTGGATGTTCCCTTTGTTTACATGGCAGATTCATACCTACGTTTCTAATACACTGCCTGGTAATTTTATTTTGTGGGATATAGAGTGTAAAATTATTCAGACTAATAAAGGAATAATGGGAGAAGTGTTAACTAGCAGGACATCCTGCCTTTTTCAGCTTTAGATATACCTAGGAAAATATGGTTAAAAAAGTATTACCTTGTATTTGACTGGTAAGAACTTACCAGTTTTAAACTTAATTTTTCTATTATATAAAATAAGATGAATGATACTGCTAAACAGGATATTTTTCTGTGCATGAAATCTAGGAGAGAGTGTCCTGCAGAATTCAAAACTGGTACAAAAGAAGTGTCTTTTATTAGGTGAGATAAACAACTTAAGAAAATGAACATTCATACATTCAGAAGTCATATATACTTTTATTTACTCTGACACAGAGATAAAATGATTTAGTATTATAAGCTGCATATTAACATTTTGAATACAAAAGATGTCAGAGTATAACAGTGATTCCATGCTGTCTCTATGAGTCATGAACCTTTTACGTTTCAGTCTGTGAACATAAAAAAGTTGTGAAACCGCATCCAATTACATTTGCAAATCCATTTTACTGGAGGAAGGTGAATATTGAAAATATTTTTCAGTCTAATTCAAAGGAATTTATTTGTCCAATTCCCGTGGTCTTATAATACAACATTAAACAGCAGTAACTAGAACCTGTAATATCTGATATCAGTAGACGTTAGATATGACTGATATGATGTACTGCAAACATGGTTACCTATTTTCCTATCTTAAATAGTAATAAAAGGGAAAAAGAAAAAAGCTATTTCCTTCTAAACCTCTTCACATCCTTGCATGTGTGCCTTTGCAGGAGGCCACTTGTTTGGAAAGTCTACCAAAACCAACTTTTTGTGATTTAGTTAAATCAAACATGAACTTTTCAAGTCATTTCTACATTTTATGGTGACATAATATTTTTGCACCCTGAAAAGATTTAGACAAAAGAGCTTAATAGCATATTTTCCCATTGAAGAAAGAAGTTAGTAAATCTAAAATAAAGACAGGAGAGATCAAAAGAATCATCAAGACTAAACTCCCCCTTTGAGAATTAGGGTTGTATTTACTTTATTTGTCTCTTACCTTACCCCCCTTCCAGAAAAAACAACCCAAAGCAGGTAACTTTATAGGCACATAGCAAATAGCTCACTTCAAACCTATTTTGCCTTGCTTGAATTCTTTGACCCTCCTTACCAAACTTCCGTTTCTACACTGACTGGAACCTCTAAAATTCAGTTAAAAATACACAGAACAGATATAGGCACTAGAGGGAGACATGAGCACGTGAACTTAACCAGTGTATTAACATCGTAATATTTAAGTCTTATGAGAAATTACTATATAGACCAGATGAAACATTAGTTCTGAAGGAGTTCTTTAGATACAAACACTCTAAGGGATAATTTGTGTTTAGTAATGATTTTGAGAGCTCTAAAGAATATTTTAAGATCCCCTCCAAATTTAAATCAAGTTGCTTACTATTGAGTTATGTTTTCACTAACATACTACCGTTAGAAATATTCTTTCAAATACAGTACAGTACACTATTTATAAACACAAAAATGCAAATTAAAGAGAGCATATTATGCAAGGTACTTTACAAGCTCTCCTGTTTAAATCTGCCTGTATTCCTATTTCTGTATACAAACTTATTTCTGGTCCAGGCACTATTTGATAAGAGATATAGACTGATGCCAGATAAATATGTGACATTCAGGTTGAGATTTTATCATGGAAGAAAACTTTTTATTTTCTTTTGCAGAGTATATTTAGAAGTGAAAGATACAAGTTTTCATGTAGGTTTATAATTTAGTATAAAATGCCACCATCTGGTTTTTAATTTTATTTTTATAAGCTTGTTCGGTAAAGAAAAGTATAATAAATGCATTGCATTATTATTGTAATCGTAACTATTTTTAGTTATTTAAGAGATCACTTTACATTCAACTGTCTAACCTACTAATGTTTTAGACACATGGAACATGCACTGTTTGTAAGAACCGAATCTTTATCTGGTAAAGCAATCAATTAAGATCCAGACATTTTGTGACCTGTAATGGGATATTGAAAGATATGTACAATTTGTTTGTGCAAGCCATCTGTATAAAATCAGGATGTTTGCCCAAAGGTATGCTCAAATCAGATATTCTTCTCAGCCATATTCAACTGTTTGGGAGTAATATACTACTTTCTCTGCTTTTTCTAATTCCATTGGCATTAGTGATTTGTGCATATAGAGTGTGGTTCATACACAGCCTTTTCAAAACATAATGTGCTTGTTTGACGTCTTTAATACTTTTTACTGTAGTTATTTAATTTTTTTTTAAGGGTAACAAAAACATATTTTGCTGATATGTTACCCATGTTAAATTTTTATATAAAACCGTGTTGGTAGGCGGCATTGACTAATGAAACAATGTGGCTTGGCAACTATGCGCCTTAAAGAGAAATTTAACTCTTACTGCTAGCTCTGTCTCCAGCTTTGGATAATTTCTTAACGCTCTCTCAGAGAAGATTGTCGTAATACTTCTGGCTTCATTTCTAAAAAAACAATTTCTGTGTTCTCTGGGTAATGCTAGTTTACCAATTCTTGAGATAACATCCTTTAAGCTCAAAAATGATAACTGGAAAGTAAATAGTTTATTTGTGTACCACATATCAGGTGTCACTCAGAAATACAAAGAAAAGGAAGCAAAGAAAACAAAACAAGAAGGCTGGAGGGGAGTAATAGGAAGATGTGCTTTTCCCATCCATAATGTGTGCTTTTGCCTGTATGTGTGTGACATTTTGATTACCAAGATGTGTTCTATTAATCTAGTTATAGGTGAGCCATTGCACGTAAGTTTATTTGTCTATCATTATAGTATAAGCAAGTCTTTTTCAACAAATTGGAAAAGTAAATGAATAGATTCCCACTCCTACTCTGTCTCACCTTGGTATGCAGTGCTTGCCATAGGTCAGAAAACAAATAGTCCAAGACTCTCACCAAAATATTGACAGCACATCTTGTCTATATCTCTGTAGTGGCAAAGTGGGGCTAATAGTATGTACGTCTTTTAACTACAAGTAGTCAGCAATGAATGTCTTTACAGCGTTTTGCAACTGTCAAAGCCCTGACCATTAGAAAAGCTTTAATCAAATTAAGAAATAGACTATAAAGATACATACTATAAAGTATTTTCTAGATCATCGAGTTGTCATTTTAATAAGGTAATCTTTTTGTATTCAAAATATATACATAGACAAATACAGGTAATGATGTTCTTATTTATATACAAAGTAGTTGCTGGCAAGATCATAATGTAAAGTTGATGTTGGTTTTTTTGCAGTCCCTTTCTCAGTAGTGTAATATTTTTTGTTGATGTTTCCCTACAAGAGGTATTTCTAATTATTCAATTATTATTATTACACACTGACACAGTGTGTATCTCACTAATCTGCCCTATCAGCTCTGGGAAATTCTAATAGCATTGCAAATATTTTGCCCAGATGCCTCTGAGCACTCACTGGATGTTCAGGTGACTTGAGTTTACTCTGTGCTTAATTAACTGGACCTAATATGTTGCTTTATTATAACTTAATGATTGGAAAGATGCTTCATAGTAATTGTCTATTACAAGCTTTCTTTCTTCCTGAAATATAAGCTATTTATCATTTAAAATATCACTTAACTAGTGCTGGGAACCTTATGCAAAGATAGACTGTTGATTTTTATGTAATTCGCCCTACATGGTTGCCTTATAAACTCGGCTAATGTCAGGAAAAGTTGATGCTTAACTTGCGTTACAGTATAGCTCTACATAGGGTCAACTTAAAGTCACAAAGACTGACCCAATTAGGTAAACTCTTGGAGGGATTACATGCATATTCTGGACTCTTATTAGCCAGAAGAAAATCACTTTGAAGTTTGAGATCCGTAAAGCTAAAGACAAGCTAAATACAGGCTCTTGTATATCTCCAACATGTTGGGTAGATTAGTCTTACTAAAACACTTCATAGTTTTATTGGGCTATTTTGGAACAGCTGTTTTAAATGCAACTACTAATGAACTTGGAGTTGCCTAAGCTGTTATTTGGGCCCTTTAGTTTTTTTGAAAACTGGTAAAAAAATCAGGCTGTGTATCACATGCAGGGAATTGCGTTAATTAATCTAGGTATAACAAAAAGGTGTTTCAAACACATGAAAGGAGGATAGTAGTTGTGAACTTATTCAAATCAGAACCTTCACTAAAATTTATGCTTTTTGATACAGTGCTTCCATGATTATATGGCAAGGTACAGAGTAAGTTTTTAGAAGATAAGATAAATGAAGACTATAGTAAGGGAGATGTTTCTTCATAGCATTCCAATTTTCATCGACAAAATTTTCAGGTCTTTAACATTTAAATATTTTCTAGCTAAGAATTACCTTAAATTGAAATGGGATTTTTGTAAGAATAAATAGTCAAAAGCCAAACATTCAGCTTTTGGATTTGTAATTAGTGAGTTAACATTGCACACTCTTGACTTATAATTGCCATCTTTAAGAATGTTAAAACAAAGTTGAGACTTCCAAAATTATGAATTCATCTTAAAAACATCTTTTGATATGCTATTTATTGATGATGATTTTTAACTTTTGAAAATCATGGTTTAGCAATGTAGTAATAACTATGAGGGTTAAAACACCATTTAGTTTTTAAAAGAGGGATTTCCTCATTTTGCTTATTACTGGTTATAGAGAGATTTGTAATAAAACGATTAAATTTCTTTAAAGCTCTGTAGTGACAAAGAAAAAGACAAATGTCCTATCTCAAAATACTTACAATTAAAATTAAACTGAACAAAAATCAGCATGAGGAAAAAGACTTAAGAATGAAAGTTGTTGTTTTCAGGGGATACATTAAACATATGAACAAGTTATACAATTCAGTGCTTCCCATTTTATTCTTAGCCAAAAGGACCAGGGATAGAGTACAAAACTGTTAAGGCTTCATTTCAATAATAGAAAACTGAATTATTCCAGGAAAATAAGAAAGAAATTGCTTCAAAATAGATAAAACCTTTTGTGTCTACTGCTTTTTCAGGAGTCCTTTTGTAAATCTGTAACATACTGTGTTTAAATATAATGAAAAAAGAAGCTCATGTTTACCTCTTGCAGTTCAGTGCCAAATTTAACAGGTCACGCATTTGAGAGTAGAAGGTAAATTGAATGTTGAACAGAAAACTGGTAGACAAGCCAAATTCAATTGCTAAGTCGGAGTGCACTTCTGTGACTGTACCAGAGTTACATAGCAGACAATTGTGTTTAGAAACGTGAAGGATGACTTATTAGATCAGATCGCAGATACATATTTTTAGTGATGTCCTAAAGGGACACTATTGAAAAGAGAAACTGATAAGGACAATTTCATTTGAAGCTATCACTTAGCTGTCAAGGTCAGTTGCCTCATTTTCTCTGAAAATTTGGTTTTCTCTGATTTTGGTGGTGGCTGATTTGTGACACTGTTTCTGTACTCAGAACAGAAGTTAGACAAAAGGAAATTATTATAACATTAAAAAAAAGTATTTGGTGTCATCTGACATCATTGGCCTTCTGCAACGCCAGTTTAGCTTATCTAGCCAGAAAAGACTTACCTACTTAAAACATATGAAAGTGTCATTATTTCAGACAGACAGACAGACAGACAAGAGAGCATTATTTTATCTAGAAATTCTACTGGGAGCTCATAGTGACAGGGACAAGCCATTAGCAATAGTGTAGCTATGAATATGCTTGTCCTTCTTATTGAAGCGGAAAGTAGGCCTGGAAGAGGAGGCTATTTACACAGCCACGTGGCAATACGCCTTTTGTTTCTCAACAGATGGAGGACTCTTGCCCACAAAAGAGTGTGAATGTGAGGCAGAATGCTCAAAGTAATTGTGAATAGGATCTGGTGGCTGTAAAAAGCAATTCTTCTCCAGTGACAGTAGTTAGTGTTTCTTTTACACTTCTATTATTATGATTGTAGGTGTCCTAGAAATGTTTTTATGCCGTATAGTTTGTATGCTACATAGTTTATCACCTGTCATATATTAAATTGAAATATCAGTTGATCATACTGCCAGCTCTTTCCTCATTTAAGATTTTGCATTGCTTCAAAGTGTGACAAATATCAGCTGCAGAGTATAATTCCCATCATTCATGTTTTGGTTTTGACCCCTCAGGAACTACAATTTCTGGAATTAATAGAATAGTGCAGTCCCTTATACTTCAAGTCTGCCTCTAAAGTTTCTGTCACCTGGAGCTCCTCCACTGGATCTTTACCTCTAACTCTGCCACTAAAACCATGTAAAAATAAGAATAACCAACACATTTAAACATTTTTATCTAACAGCTCAGCTGAAAAGTGTTGTCATAAGAATTTTACTGGATTCTGTGTAGCAGTTGAGGAAAAGAAGGGATTGTTTTTTCATTTGCTATTTTGGAGGGGATTATTCTTTAAATAATGCAAGAAGTATGTTCTATTTTCAGTCACATTTTTGTGAATCAAGAGCTACTCCATTGTTTTAGTCAACTGGATTTAATCCACTGAGAAGACAACATTAAGTGTATTTTTAATTCCTTCTGAACCATACAGTGTTATTTTGTGTGGTTTCATGTCTGTCAGACATTTTGTAAAACAAGTATGGAAGGAAGAAGATAGAATATAAATGTATCCCTCTAGAGTTCTGCTTTGTTGCATATTGTCTTGAAAGCTAGATTATGCTGTGTGCTATGGAAAAAGTTTTCCGTAACTTTGCAAGAACCGGTAACTCTTAACATTTTTGAGGAATGGAAATCACACAGATCAACAAAACGTAAATTATGAAATTAAAGGAATCTGCAATTGCCATGAATATTCTAGTTGATATTATGATTGCAGTTTCTGTACCCCCAAACATTTTAAATGATGCTAGAATAGGAAGGGTTTGTTTGTTTTTCATTTGCACTAAAGTGAAAAGTTTTTTGGCTGCAAATTAAGTCTGTGCTTTAGTAACTTTGGCACCAAGCATGGATTGTTCTGGTTTTATTATTTTTCAGTACAGATTTGTTGCATTTTTTAACATCCTTACAATTCACAACAATTAAATATTCTTCTATATAATTCTATCCAAAGATGCTGAGAATCTTTGACAGTCTTTCTTGAGTGATATCATCTTTTCAATGTTGATCTTATACACAGCATCTGCCATTCATTATGAGCCTGACCAACTGTGCTAATAGAGTCTTATTGACTTTGATGGATCATGAGCTTTGGATTGTCAAATTGGAACAAACACTCCAATTCCTAAATTCACTTAAGCATTTATATGGTAAAATTTGCTGGATCACAACATTAACAACAAGAAAACTTTATCTGGTAATTTCTGTTAACTTTTGATAAGACTGATCTAAAAATTATAGATGTAGGAACTTAAGCTGCTAGCAGAAATAAAATATGTCTTCAAAAACAAGAATTTGAGGCATTTCAAAGAAAACTCATCCATAATACAGCACTAAATAAAGAACCTGTAAGATAAGCAGATTTGCATAGTCCTTCTGTATTCCATAACTTTTTTTTTTTTCAATTAATCAAAAAGTCAGATTGGTAGACTGGTATCTGAAAAATGTTGCAAAACTTGTTTTGTAGTTGTATTCCCCAAATCCCTATTATTTGGTGTTGCAGGACTGTTCAGATTTTCTGAAATTAAATTAAGGCAGATACTTGCTTTGAATTCTTATGACCTTAGCCAATAAACACATTTCATCACTATGGTTGCAAAAAACAAATACCCACTATTTCAGTGTATCTCACAGGCACGTAAGAATTAGTTGGCATGGAAGGATTTGCTCTCTGATACTAGGTTAAAACCTGAATTCTTGAGGGAGAAAGGGTGCAAGTAGGGTGAATTTATTAGATGAAATAACAGATATAATATTTTATTCTTAATTTAGGTTTGTATTTGATCAGCTTTGAAGTATTCTTTTAAGAAAAATTCTGCTCTGAGACCCTACTTTGAGTATATGAACAGTGCTTGTACAATGGCAGATAAACTATTTAATGACATCTTTTCCAACTGACATAATCATTACGTTCTCTGTATCTGCTCCCTAGAGGGAAAAAAAAGCATGTATGGTAGAGAGTCCTGATGTGGAGTCCATATGGGGAACAATGTCATAGAATAATTGCTGAGGAGGGAGGAGGGCAGGAGTTAATCTGCTGGTTTTAAAAACATTGCAGTAGAAATATTAATGTTGCAAAGCCAAGAGTTTGAAGATTAACATTTAGGGTTCTTGTGCAACTACAGAGACGTGTGCTAGGTTTCCTTAAAAAAATTGCAAATATCATTCAGTACACAAATACTCAGTATTTGTTTAAACTCCATTGCTAAAAGTGGTCCAGAGCTTTATTTGCTAAATTTGTTCAAACCCCACTTGAGGAAAGCATCATACATTTCTCTATGGACTTCCAGACGACTTATTTCCTTATAGTAGTCAAGTGTTTCACAAGCACTTAGGCATTTATTTTAAATGTAGTCTACGTGACATGAGATGATATTGCTATTCCCATTTTGTGGGAATCAAGTTGCAGAATCAAAACAGAAAGTACCCACTAACATTTAATATCTTCATTAATAACATAGACAATGGCATTGAGTGCACCTTCAGCAAGTTTGCAGATGACACCAAGCTGAGAGGTGCGGTTGACACACCTGAGGGACGGGATGCCACTCAGAGGGCCTGGACAAGCTCAAGAAGTGGGCCCATGTAAACCTCATGAGGTTCAACAAGGCCAAGTGCAAGATCCTGCACCTGGGTCAGGGCAACTCCCAGTATCAATACAGGCTGGGGGATGAAGGGATTAAGAGCAGCCCTGCAGAGAAGGGCTTGGGAGTACTGGTGGATGAAAAGCTGGACATGAATCTGGCAATGTGTACTCACAGCCCAGAAGGCCAACCGTATCCTGGGCTGCGTCAAAAGCAGCGTGGCCAGCAGGTCGAGGGAGGTGATTCTGCCCCTTTATTCCACTCTGGTGAGACCCCACCTGGAGTCCTGCCTCCAGCTCTGGGGCCCTCAGCACAGAAAAGACATGGACCTGGTCCAGAGGAGGGACACAAAAATGATCAGAGGGATGGAATGCCTCTCCTATGAGGAAAGGCTGAGAGACTTGGGGTTGTTCAGTCTGGAGAAGAGAAGGCTCTGGGGAGACCTTATTGCAGCCTTTCAGTACTATAAGGGGCCTTATAAGAAAGATGGGGACAAACGTTTTAGTAGGACCTGTTGTGATAGAACAAAGGGTAATGGTTTTAAACCAAAAGAGGGTAGATTTAGACTAGATATAAGGAAGAAATTTTTTACAGTGAAGGTGGTGAAACACTGGAACAGGCTCTCCAGAGAAGTTGTGGATGCCCCATCCCTGGAAACATTCAAGGTCAGGCTAGAAGGGGCTCTGAGCAACCTGATCTAGTTGAAGATGTCCCTGCTCATTGCAGGGGGGTTGGAGTAGATGACCTTTAAAGGTACCTTCCAACCCAAACTATTCTGATTCTATGATGTGTTGCCAAATTAGAAACATCAGAGACCTGAATAAGCTGTGTATTTAGCAGTATATTTTAGTATTCTCTCTGTTTAAGCCTAAATTACTTCTTAAACTTAGTTTTAATCAAAGGTACTTTGTCTGAAGCTACTTTGCCCTTCCAAAGTACCAGGCACAAGAGAGTACTAAGAGTGATAGATCATGCCAGATTCATCCTTCACCTTTCCTCTAGTCTTGTATGACTACTTCTACACAAAAGTTTTCGTAAGTAAGCTAGTGACCTCCTTTCTATTTGCTTAGCTGAAATGGCAGACAGC
This sequence comes from Platalea leucorodia, assembly GCF_965183815.1. Lineage (NCBI taxonomy): Eukaryota > Metazoa > Chordata > Aves > Pelecaniformes > Threskiornithidae > Platalea > Platalea leucorodia. Next base: position 47,457,220 of record NC_138828.1, on the reverse strand, counting down.
ATTTATCTTATTTCTCATTTCTTTAGGATATTGTATTATTTTCTAACTACTTCATTGTTCTTCCTCTGTAAAAAAGAGATTATTATTATGATAACTGGCTTTCTAGAAGTGAAAGAAGGATGGAGTGAAGGCTAAAACACTACAAAGATTGTCTTGGTCTTGAAATGGAAAAAAAAAGATATTTCTATACTACTAAGTACGTGACAAGGAAGACTACTTACCCATAAAAATTGTCCTTTTTCTTTCTCCTGAGTTTTTGCAGGAGTCATTAATGACTTCTAAATATTATTTTTGTCATTACATGACTTCGCAAATCAACAAGGTTATTAGATTATGTTAAAGTGCCTTTAACTCTGTTAGAGGAAAATGTATCATGCCAGATCCATCAGCCCGAGAGAGGCAAGGCTGCTGCAGCTCCATGTCCCCAGGTCCAATCAGCAGTGAGGGTGTGTTCCCAGCAGGCATACGCATACAGAACACCTATATACACCACATACATGCATGGCCATCTGCACACATCACAGACGCTCAGAGCAGTCACACAAACACAGACAGCACCAACAGCCTCACCTTGCTTCCCTCTCTGGGTGAGGAGCATGGAGGTCCATTATTGACAATACACGTGTCCGTGCACGCACACATATATTTATACATACACATATGTACAATGTGGATCCCTCCAGCAGCTGGGCTCAGACACCCATCCTGCCCAGTAGCTGCCCCTGGATCCCAGTCTCCCCAGCTGTGGGCATCTGGACATACAAGTCCCTGAGGCTGGAGTCCCACTCCAGTTGTGAGTACTGACTGTTGCACACACACAGCTGGCTGAGATTTCCCAGTTCCCAATGCAGATAGAACAGAGACCTCCCCACCCAGAAAAGATTTAGAAAGGAATTTAATAAGACAGGAGAGACTGCACTGATCTGTTCACACGTGACCAGCCCTTTATATCCTCTTACCCCTTCCTTTTCCCACACTTGTTCCTCCCCAAATCACCTAAAACCTTCCCTTTTCTCCATCTTCTATTCCTTTCTGAAACATCCTGCAAAAATCCTGTGCAATCCCAAAATGTTCTTCCCCTGCATCCCATAGTGTGTCCCACATCCCTAGGTGGCAAATCCCCTTAGACCAAAAGGTGATCTGGAGAGCTGCTCCCGATAACTTATCTTGGTGGGTTTCACGCCTGGACAATGGGGATGTGGCTCTGCTGGGACAGCCCTGGGAAGGGTCCAGAGAAATTGTTTGTTCCTTGGGAGTCCTTAATTTGGGTTCCCAACTGCCATTGTGCCCCTGTGCTTCCCTGGGCTTGTGGAGATGGGCCGTTAATGGGCTCATGGCTCCTGTGATGGGCCATTGTCTCCATGGTCTCCTTTGTGGGTGTGCAGATGAGGTTTTATCACATAACCCAACAAAGTCCAACACAGATGTTATCAGTCTTGTTCATGACCATGCTCTTCCTTTATTCTTCATCCTTTCTGAATTGTTTCTGCAGACAGAAAACATTTGTCTGGTGACAGACAGCTGTGGCAAAATGTAAATCGTGTTTCAGATATTTTCTGGTGGGATTAGGCAAATCTCAAGTATATCAGTGTAGATGTGTGCTGTGAGCAATCTAGAGGTGTCTAGAAGCTCTGCTAGCTTGAACACAAATGAAGCATTCCAGTCTTGGGCACCTTCATTGGTACAGTCCTCATCCATGTCTGACCAAAGCAGTGTAGAAGCACCTACAGTGACTGATACTTTTACTGTCTCTATTTTGGGATATCGTACTTCAGGAGAACTGATATTTCAGGATGTGGGTGCCAGCATTTTCCAGAGGCTGTGCTCTTTTCAATATTTTTAATGCCATTGAATCATAGAATCATAGAATCATTAAGGTTGGAAAAGACCCTCAAGATCATTGAGTCCAACCGTTAACCTAGCACTGCCAAGTCCACCACTAAACCATGTCCTCAAGCACCACATCTACCCATCTTTTAAATACCTCCAGGGATGGGGACTCAACCACTTCCCTGGGCAGCCTGGTCCAATGCCTGACTACCCTTTCAGTGAAGAAGTTCTTCCTAATATCCAACCTAAACCTCCCCTGGTGCAGCTGGAGGCCGTTTCCGCTTGTCCTATTGCTTGTTACTAGGGAGAAGAGACCGACCCCCACCTCGCTACAACCTCCTTTCAGGTAGTTGTAGAGAGCAATAAGGTCTCCCCTCAGCCTCCTCTTCTCCAGACTAAACAACCCCAGCTCTCTCAGCCTCTCCTCATAAGACTTGTTCTCTAGACCCTTCACCAACTTCGTTGCCCTTCTCTGGACACGCTCCAGCACCTCGATGTCCTTCTTGTAGTGAGGGGCCCAAAACTGAACACAGTACTCGAGGTGCGGCCTCACCAGTGCTGAGTACAGGGGGACAATCACTTCCCTAGTCCTGCTGGCCACACTATTTCTAATACAAGCCAGGATGCCATTGGCCCTCTTGGCCACCTGAGCACACTGCTGGCTCATGTTCAGGCGGCTGTCAACCAACACCCCCAGGTCCTTTTCTGCCAGGCAGCTCTCCAGCCACCCCTCCCCAAGCCTGTAGCGTTGCATGGGGTTGTTGTGACCCAAGTGCAGGACCCAGCACTTCGCCTTGTTGAATCTCATACAGTTGGCCCTGGCCCAACGATCCAGCCTGTCCAGGTCCCTCTGTAGGTCCTTCCTACCCTCCAGCAGATCAACACTTCCACCCAACTTGGTGTCATCTGCAAACTTACTGAGGGTGCACTCGATCCCCTCATCCAGATCATCAATGAAGATATTGAACAGGACCAGCCCCAACACTGAATCCTGGGGAACACCACTCGTGACTGGCTGCCAACTGGGTTTGACTCCGTTCACCACCACTCTCTGGGCTCGGCCGTCCAGCCGGTTTTTAACCCAGCGCAAAGTGAGAAATGGTGTCAAAGTCTTTACTAAAGTCCAAGTAGACAACATCCACAGCCTTCCCCGCATCCACTAACTGAGTCACCTTGTCATAGAAGGAGACCAGGTTAGTGAAGCAGGACCTCCCTTTCATAAACCCATGCTGGCTGAGCCTGATCCCCCGGTTGTCCCACACGTGCCGTGTAATGGCACGCAAGATGATCAAGACCAAGATTGAGTTATGCTGGAGACAAGAAGTTTAAATCCATATATTTTTAAAAATAATACCTGTTTTTTCAGAAAGGCTAAGCAGACATTTAGATGAGACATTAAATTTATTTTTTGTCTTCTGGCATCATCTTCTGTGAACATCTGATTCTTCTTCCACCCACTAAAAATGACTATTTCTGTGTATGTTTGTTAACCCTTGGCTTTACATAATAAGATTTTTTGTGTAGATAAGATGAAATTTAGACTCTTTAGTGAAAGAAGAAGGAGCATCCTTTATCACATTTGAAGATTGGTTATTTTCTATACAAATATAGTTTGAATAAGTCTGCACTGGTTGAAAATTTAAATAAGAGAATAAGCTGCATAATGAGCATGAAATACTTATTCAAATAATAGAAGGTTAATGAAAGCATACTATGAGAAACAGAGGGCATAATGCATGCAGCATGTGTAGTGAGCTCTGAGATAAGTAAACTTTCTTATAAAATTATGCTTTTGCACTCAATACAGGGACAGAGCTACTGTGTTCAGAAGTTGTAATTCTCCTTTTGAACACCAAGATAAAAACTGCATATCTGACTAATTCTAGAAACAGAGCATGAAGATATTCCTACCAATTTATGGCACAGTTGAATGTGCCAAATATAGTCAGTCTTCCCTATTAGGTTATGTCTTTGCATAAGAAAGACAAAATCGCTTCTCAGCCTGCACCTCAGATGCTGCAAGTTCATTTATTTTCACATCTACTCTGCTGAAAACTGTACCAGAAGATACACAGAATAATCTACAGAGCTTAGTCAATTTACTAATGTTTCTTTTTTCAGTTTAATGATGTACAAAGAGGAAAGATGTAGGTCATGATATCCAATTGAGCATTGTATAGCACTTTGCAGGAATATGGATGAGATATGGGGAGGCTTAGCATTGGAATAGCATAGTTTGTGATAGCAAGGCAGAATATAGATAGTGGGCAGATGAAAGAGGGCAACTGAATAGCAGCTAATCTTCAGTAATAATTTCCCCTGTATTCATATAGTGTTCAAGTATCCAGATAAAATTTTAAACACAGTTATTTTCCTTCCCATCTTCTGCTCTGTTTTTCCCATTGGAAATCTGCTTGATGCTTGTTTTGAACAGATGCGTTGTAGTCAAGTATCTGAACAGTCTACACAAGCCTTCAGTCTTCCTAATTCTTTTTCTACTATAGTGTCATTGCAATTACCTACACTACAAAACCCTACAGTCTCTAAGAGAGAATTGTCTTAAGAACAGAGTAGGAGCATACTGTTTACCCTACTGAGCAAACTAACCAGTTCATAATGCCAGGGACAGAAAAAAAGTTGATCCAGTATGCTCTGTTGTTCTGGTTGTCTCCATCTTCCTCACCTGAATCTACAAATATTCTTGTAGTAGTGTCTTATGCAATTTAAACTGCCATTACTTGTAACCTGTTGGCTGAATAGTACAATCCAAAAGGACACCAGTGAGAAATATGACATAGAAAATAAGCTAGTGAGAATAAAATCCATTTACAAAACAGATTTCTGATAAAGTTATAAAAAAAATTAAGCACCTGAAAAAAAAGATTTTTAGAAATCTCTCTGCCTACAAGAAAATAATGTTAAAAAAATGTAAGTTTATATGCATTGTTTATTGGCTGAAGAAATGTCAGTGTTGAAGAAAATATCTTCAGTGTTTTGCTCAGAGGGAAAGCACCTATTACACATTTAGGTGGCAGAACTCCCATAGCAAAGTAGGAGTCTAAAATTAGGAACGAATTATCCACCTGACTATTTCTAATTGAAGATTATTAACTTCTGGGAATGCTTTTCCTTTTGAAATTATGACCTCTGCTGCTGAGAACTTAATTTATGAAGGGAACAACTAGATCCCCTGTTAACGACATAGGAAAGTGAATAACCAGGCAAACGTTCATAATGTACAGTCAATTGTGGAGCATTCCTTAGAAAATCAGCTTTCAAGTGTCTCATTAAAGCAATCTGTGAAAGCCCTTAGCTTAGAGCTCATGGAATTCTATGGAAGAAATCCAGACTGGTTCAACCACTATTAAGCAGTGACTGTAAATCACAGATTATTAAATGACTGCTCTAGATACTGCTTTTAGTGTTGGTGAAACCAAAGCGGACATCAAATCTGAAAGAAATCAGGTGTTTTATCTGTGTTCTCTTGCTTTACTATTTTAGGAATATTTCCTTACTGTTGTACTGAAAGACATTGGCATAGGAGTTTGATTTTTCTTTTAAATATAGCAAAGAACTTGGTTGGTAACTGCGAGGAATATCAGAAATATAACTGAAATATATAAACATGAAATTAATTTATCAGTTGGAGAGGCATGGTACATGTTAACAGGCATAAACTTTTCTTGAATCCCTTAAACTAAAGGGATTGCCTCTAAGTATGAAAGTGGTGTTAATCTCAATGCCTCTTCTGTTTCAGTTTCTCTTTAGCAAACCAAAAGAATTCCAATTAGTTCCAAACCTTACCAATTAGTTTCAGTTAAGACTGACCTTTTTTCATGTGGGAAATTGCAATGTACATGTAAATATATCACTGAACATCAAAGGTTTAACAAGCTGCTGTCATCTCTGTTAATCCTGTTTTGCTACGGATGTCACGTGTGAAAGTCAGGACCAACCCAGAGAGAAGACGGCCCACCTAGTTTTTGCAGAGAGAGCAGAATTTTTGTACTGGCTCTTAAAAAAAGACATAGGTAAGTCCAGGTCTGAATCAGAGGTTACTGAAGAGCAGAGACGCACCTTTTTTTCTTTTTGAGCTATTGTGTACCCTTTTGAACTGCAGATATTACACATGCATTTTAGGTGAGTTCTGCTTCAGATTTGAAAAGTTTGAAACTGCCTTCAGTAAAATGAGTGGTAATGCCTGCAAAAGATGCGAAAGTGTGGTGAAGAAGGCTGGTAGTCACTTTCTCTAAATTTTTACTTAGAAATGACAAACCCAAGCCTATGACTATGCCGTTATGTTACTGAGCATTCGTTATGTAATTGAGTATTGTGTGTCGTTCTGGTTCCCTCATCCCCTTGCTCTCCCACCATGGTTCCTGCTAAGAAGGTAGTAGTATTAAAAAAGATAGGAGAAAAGTGGTAAGGAAGATTGAAAGAATAGAACACATCCACAAACTTATGGAAAAACTGAAGAAGATAAGGCTTTTCCACCTGGAAAGCAGACAACTTCAGGGTGATAGAGGTTAGAAGTTGTTGGAGGCTAGAAGTGCAATTGAGAGAACAATGTTTGCTCTGTTCTTACATTCTCCTCCGGGTATGTGGTTTTGGTTACTACCTGTGAAAAGATAATGAGCTAATTGGACCTCCAGGGCATTCTTATGTTCCTGCGACATCTCAGATTGAGACAGTAGCAGTTTATGATCATAAACTGCATGGACAAAGCAAGGAAGCAGCCTAATACAAGTGGCTGTACCTAAAATGCAAACTACTTTCTTATAATTTTTTCTAGAAGGATCTAGATACAATACAGAAGCAAATTCTAACAACAAACACACTAAATTATTGCTGAGAGAACTAGAAATGTTTGCTGTGTGAGCAGATCTTTAGTAGGATTAATCTGTCAAGCATTTTATAAGAAGTGAAAGATTATAGGGTCTGCAGACAGGTTTCCCCTAATTTGTAATTTATCAAAATTATAGCCCCAGTTTTGTGAACTCCCTTTGGTACTAGCTAGCTCATCTTTCAAGGCATGAAAGCAGTAAGAGAAGCAAAGTCATACTGTTGCCTCGCTTGCATTTGCTGTTTGGCTTTTCAGGGTGAATAACAGAGTAACTTTTCTAAAAGTGCATTCTTCTTGAGCGTCAAGGGACCCTAGGAATCCTCTGTCTTTCTGAAGCACAGGAACCCATGGATTGTCTAAGTTGCTTCAACTAAACGCAGTTTAAAATACATATTTAGCTTTACTTTGTCATAAACCCATATGAATAAAAGGTGACGTTTGTATGAAAGATGCTGTTAAAACGACTTGAAACAGATACTGACCATTTACTCAGCTTTTGCCCGGGTGAAGATCTCATTCATCTCACTAAGAATGTCAAATGAGCAATTCTTGCATACTTGTCTTTGCATATGCAGACATGTAATTTGAGGTTTGAGAGACAGGGAGAGAAAATGTTGTTATTTCCAGTCTATAAATGCCTGAAAATAAGCCTATTTGCAAATAACTTAATTTTGCTTTATTTATACAATTGTAAAGGTTAGCAGCCATAGTAGTTAATTGCTTTGATGCTTATAGGTTCTTTACCACTTTAAAAAATGACTCTAAATTTTCTTTTCCCAAAAAAAATCAAGTTTTGTGATTAAAATTTTGTGGTGTGAAGAGATAAGGGAAAGCAAACAGAAATTATTTACTATTCATGAGGAGTCTCTGCTGATAAAGCAATAAGCTCCTTATCTATTGATTTAAAAGATCAAATGAGGTACTCAGGTTACATTTCTGTTTTGGTTAAGTAAGGTCAATTAACCTTCACCTCTATACTCTCACCTTCCAGCTTTTGAATGAATGTTATAAATTAGTCATTGATAGAGATTAGTCTTACTGAAACTATAACTTGAAATCTTTCAGAATAAATGCAGATAATTTTGCCAGCACTGCTTAATATGAGTGCAAGTAAAAAAGAGAAATAATTATTGTGTAAATACTGTGTAAAGATCATCCCAAAATTTAGTTGCCTGTAGTCAGATTAAAGCCCAGTATTCCTCCACTCAATAGAATACCAAACTTTACAATTTGAAATTTATTTCTTGGCATTATTGAAATTAAGCTGGAGAATTATTATTATTATTATTATTATTATTATTATTATTATTATTATTATTATACACCTATTCAGAGCTCTGTCCAGCAAATATTGTTGTACATGAGTAATGCTTGAATTTGTTTGACTCATCCGAATAAGAGTAAGACTCTGGAATGTATCCAAAACAGGATTTCTGTGCTGCAGTGCCGTGGGTTGTACCACTTCTGTTCTAGGCACCTGCTCTGCAACCCAGTCCAAAATGAGTTAGACGCTGAGACTTCTTATTTGATGCATGGACAAAATTAGATGTCTCAAAGAGGAATCAGTCAATCTCGGATAGCCAAGTTACTGAACATTTAGCATCAATATGCCCAGGCCAGATTGCTCTACTTGAGCAGATATCCTATCTGAAAGATATGGGTTAAGCTCTAAGATGATTGCACAGGATGCAATTTTCCCCCTGTTAAAAAGTGATCATGCCTTTTCTTTCTTCCAAAATAAGTAATTTTAATATAAACATGCAGTGGAGGTACAGGCAAGCTCGTTTTTGCATAGGTGGTATTTTCTCCTTTTTTCCCTGGTGATTAGAGATCTTATCTAATTGACCTAGATTCAATTATTCCCCCTCCATGAGTGGAGTAATCTGTAGAGGATAGTTCAGATTCCTTAGATTTCTACCTTTCTCAAGAGTGCCCTTATTACATGGATCTATATAATTGTGTGTAACTCTCCTGTGAAAGCTGTGCTGTTGTAAAGAATTAAAAATTCACCAAACCAAAATAGAATGAAAATGAGTAGGATTCTGTAGTCTAGTTTCAGATTACTTACTTATATCCTGGGTCCTGATCCAGGAATCTGTGTCCAAGAGAGTAGCGTCTTCCTACAGAGCTTTACAACCCATGCCTCCTACCGATTGGTGACTAACCAATGTGAGATAGGCAAATCCATTTTCTGGAAAAGAGGTGATCAAGGTTTCCAAGACCACCTTCTAGATTGTCCTCCTTTAAATAGTTTGAGTGGATGAAACTGGCAAGCTCATATGAGCTTTTTCTTTGCAAGGATTCCCAAATGGCATAGATGATGTTCCGAATGCCTTAACTCTGCCTGCCCTAACATAGCCATCACTACATAAGCCACAAAGGTTACTTACTGTTCCATTATCATGCCAGTCTAGGTGGACATCAAAGTAGACTAATGGACTTTTCAATCGGTTTCACCTGGAAGACTCATAAGTCCTGATTCTTCTCTAACTCCAGCCCCATAATTAAAGGGCACAGTTGCATCTTCTTTCCATGCAGGAACAGGATCATTTGCTAACTGTTAAGACAGAGTCACGGTCTCTCTTGCAAAACTTAATTTCTGACACCATGAATCCTGCTGTGCAGAAGGGAATACTGCAACATTAGCCTGATGAGTAGAGCATGCTTTTCTGGGAGGTCGGTTTTTCAAGTATACATATGTATCTCTGTAAGCTGGTGATGATGGAACTGTGCAATCTGTGCAGTATACTGATCATAGAATCATAGAGTCATTTAGGTTGGAAAAGACCTTTAAGATCATTGAGTCCAACTGTTAACCTAGCACTGCCAAGTCCACCACTAAACCATGTCCTCAAGCACCACGTCTACCCATCTTTTAAATACCTCCAGGGATGGGGACTCAACCACTTCCCTGGGCAGCCTGGTCCAATGCCTGACTACCCTTTCAGTGAAGAAGTTCTTCCTAATATCCAACCTAAACTTCCCCTGGTGCAGCTTGAGGCCATTTGCTCTCGTCCTATTGCTTGTTACTAGGGAGAAGAGACCGACCCCCACCTCGCTACAACCTCCTTTCAGGTAGTTGTAGAGAGCAATAAGGTCTCCCCTCAGCCTCCTTTTCTCCAGGCTAAACAACCCCAGCTCTCTCAGCCTCTCCTCATAAGACTTGTGCTCTAGACCCTTCACCAGCTTTGTTGCCCTTCTTTGGACAGGCTCCAGCACCTCGATGTCCTTCTTGAAGTGAGGGGCCCAAAAATGAACACAGTACTCGAGGTGAAAATTAATTAAATCTTATGTGTTTGTAAATACAGCATTTCTATAGAATCAAAACATCATATTTATTGATATTTCATCATTTTTGTTCTTTTTTCCTTAAAAGCACTTTAAAGTGTCAATATATTTATAAATGCTTCAAATGCTAGTTTTGGTGAAGTACATACAGCTTCTTTTTAATGTCTGCTTAATGTTAATACTTCCTTTATTTACAATATTTCAAATGAAGAACTTGTTGGATAGTAGCAATCATAATATATTTGGTTTTTGTTCTAAATGACCTATTGTTTTTTGCTTTATAAAACCCTTTTTGCAAACTCAATGAATTAACAGGTAATTTGAAAAAAAAAACAGAAGATCTGCACTTAATAGAAATTGTAACTATCTAGCAAAGCAACGCTAGCATTTTGAAACAGAATTCCTAAGGGCCTTGTTTCCTCAAGATACTAACAGAAGAACATCAGCCAATTCAGTATGATAGAAGCTTGTAATAGGAACTACAGTTTTAGGTTCCTGCATTCTGTATTAAAATTTTCAGTAGTTCAAAGGCACTTTCTTAAACTTGAGTTGCTCATGAATTATTTTATAATAGAAATAATGTTGCATAACAATTTTTCCTTAATAAAAGCCTTAAAGTACTTAATAAGAAGAATGTACTTGGACCCACAGTATCAGTAAAATTAGCATTTAATCACTTATGTGAGGGGCACAGCTAAAGGTGCCATTCAAAAATGCTGTTAAACTCATGCCTACATTAAGCAAAGTACAATCTTACTTTCATTAGCATATTGGAAGAAAGGATTTTAAGAATCAAGTGTGCAAAAGACACACCAGACATGATACAAAAAATTAAATCTGCTCACAATTTCATGCATCCATCAGAATTAATTCTCTTGTAAAATCCTGTAAGGTCTTTCTAGCAAGGAATATTTACTTGAACGGTAAAAAGCACAGTCATGCATCTAGTTTTGAATGTGTCTGGAATTAAATGAGAACTGCAATTAAATCAGTCCTAGTGAGAAAGATTGCCACATGAATTTAGGGATATTTTTCTTTACTTTCATTATCCCAAGTCAATAGCTTTCAAACTGTTTAGCACTTTGTTATGTTTGACTTTCTTTTACTTTCTAATTTAAGGTATCTTAATTCTGTATCTAGTACAACATGAGTTACACTGCATACCTGAGGGAAGAACTTGACTTATGGAACACAAACTAAAAGATGATATGTCAAACATAAAAGGGCGATCAGGCATATGTCACATGTCACCTTCTGGAATGCGGTTTATAAATCAGGTACAGCCCATAATGTACGGAAGATCAATACCCTATTTGACATTTTTTTAGTGCCAGTTTTGATCATGTACATGTTTGTTTGAAATCTCAGTCATGAAGTGAATCGTACTGATCAAGAGCACTTCAGCATCCATCTCACACTTTCTGTACTATTTCCGTGTAATAAACCACATAAGGTCTTTCAAGAGTTGCTTTAGTGTACAGTCATTTCCTACAGCTTTCTTTTTAATATTATAATTGATCAGATATTAAATAAAAATGTCAGAAAAGAAATACAAAATTAAAACTTTTCACAGTACCTTTATTCACAAGTGTAACTTGGTGTTTCCAAAAGCATTTCCAGTTTGAAATTTTTCCCCAGTCAAAAAGTTACATTCCAATTAGTTGTTAAATCTCAATTACATTCAACTGTAGCATCATTTATTTCTACATTTCTTGGCTAATTCTTGAGCTTTACTTGACACTTCTGCTTCATATTTTTGTTTCAGATACAGTTGCTGTCACCAGTTCTGAAATATGAGCCAAACCTCCTCTATTTTGGACTTGAACCTGTATACATCTCTTTTGTCCAGCTCCTTAGCCATGCTGTACCTTTGCCATGAATGTACTATGACAGAATGTGAACCACTTAGTTTTCTCTTGAGATCTCGTCCACCCTCCTTCCTTCATTAGGAAAAATAACTCTTATACTCTCCTCTTCTGAAGCTGTCATCTCAGTATTATGCTTGAATATCTCCCCTTTTTTGCATTCACATAGGAATGTTACTTCCTTTATAAAGTCATGTTACTTTCTTTATAAACAAATTTGTTACTCTGATTAGTCTGTTCCTGCTGTCAAAAGTACTGGTTAGTATTCAGTTGAATTCCCACTGCAGTATATTCTCTATTTCACCCATTGCCATGCTACTTGATCACCAAAGTGCACAAAATATTTGCAACAATGCTTTTATTTCTTGAAGCTTATTGATTTTTGGTAACCTCTTTATGACAGCTCTTATTGAATATACACAGCTTGCCAGCTGTTGAACAGAAATCTGTATTTCTTATCCTAATGTTAAAATATTATCTCCCTCATCATTTTTCTGTAAGGTAAAAGAACATTCCCTGTAATTTGATTCACCTTTGTGTCCAACCTTTGACAATGGATGCATATCAAACATATGAAAATTCAGCCGTTCTTGGTTTCAACATTATTCAACTTGACCATATAAAATTAACACTATACTTTGTAACTGCTGAGACCTTTCTGAGTATGTGTTATTACTGCAGTATCCAGGCAACTGAAAATTTGAAGAAACTGAGCTGCAGAGTATTTTATTATGCTATTATCATTTGTTTTGGCAAAGATGATCGATTTTTGTTTTTACAGTCAGTGTAGGGTAATATTAAAATGTTATTATTTAAAAAAAAACTGTTTAGTTAACCTGAAGAACAAATAAAATAACTCTTTAACTCAACATCTCGTCAAAATTGGCTTGTCTAGAAATTACAGGAGTAGCTATTTGGTCTCCAGAACATAGGTTTGGCAGCCAAGGTCTAACTTCTCTTCTGGCTCTTGTTTAAACCATGTTGTGATCCTGGGGAGTTCCTTGTAATTTTTTTCTCCATCTGTAAAGTAAGGATAAACATAATCCTTTTTGTAAAATGTCACATTGTTTACAGATGGGAAGCGGTGTGTAAAAGCTAGGTAACTATTCAAATTGTGTGTAACCTACAATTTGTTATTTTATACTCTACCTCACACTCTTCTGCATTCAAGCTAACAGCAACATCTCCCCTGCCTATCAGTCACATTTGCAGGACAGTAGAAATCTCACAACCTTTCTGCTTGTTTTTGTCTAAGATGGGGGTAAAAGTTCACTGCTAAAGCAAGAGTACAGGCTGGAGGGCAGTGTGCTGGAAGCAAAGGAAATGTGTTCCATGATCAGCAGCCTCCCAGGGATCCCAGGAGACCCTGGCGCAGTGTAGGTCATGGAGCCCCAGTAAGATTTCACAATGCAGAGTGGAAGTTGCACAAATCACTGCTGTCTGGTGACAGTAAATTACACTTTTCTTTGCTATAGGTTTGCCTGTGAGGGAAAGCTGGATGAAGAGTGACTAATTCCAACTTATTTTTTTACTGGTGTATTAGAGCTTCTGCAACATGCCATTGAGCTCCCTGCCTTTGTATTTGGCCTCACAAGCAACTGTGGGTGCAGGCTCTCTTCTTCCTTGTTATAGTTGGTACGCAGAGCATAGAGACCTAAATAACCATGGTATTTTGTGGCTTATATGCTACGAATCATTTCACTTTTGATTTTTGGACCTTTGCATTTTGGTCTGTTTAAGAAAACCAGAGCTCTAGAACTAAAGCTCAGCTGAATGCTGCAGATAGTTTATAAAATGGTATAAAATCATGTTTCTTGTTGAGAACTTACTTTCCTTGTGCTTACTGAGGTATTGAAGGCTCACTTTGACCAAAATGCCAGCTTCTGCGCATGATGACACTGCTGCAATTGTGTCCTCCTGTTGTGCTTCATCAGTAGAATATTTCAGGAAGATGTCTAAGTAAAAATGGAGAGGTTGGCAGTGCTTTTCCCTTTTTATGATAATCTAAGATTTATTTCCACTCAAGCACTCTATAAAATGTATATAATGGCTGTTACATATATAAAAACCCCAGATCTTTCTTTGTGATTTGATTAGAACTTTACTCTCCAGAATGCAATGTTGTATCCGTTCAGGATGAACCACCAGATGAGTTTCAGTGTTAGCATTTAAAATATCCACAATGTGCAAGCCAGAGCATATGGTTTGTAGGAATTAGTGATGATATGGTATTAAGGCAGGTATAGAAGTCTAGAAACCTGCTTGCCACCAAAAAGGGTAAGATTTATGTGAAAAGTAAGCTTATTTATTCAGGAAAATGTAAATAAAGTAGAAAATATTTTTAAATTAGAAGTAGATCCATATTTCAGATTCAGATTTGAAAAATCAGGAGAGTTTGTGTCTAGATGTATGGGCATGATTTCTCTGAGAATCTTAGATCGCCAATACTGATTACCAAATATACTTATCTGGAGATTAGAAGGATCCGCAGGCCAGTTATTCAGCGCAATGTATGATAATACCCTATATTTGCCCATCTAAATTCTCTCAATGAAATTTTTAGCATTGCTTCTGGATACAAAGAAAAGCTGTAATTAGTGAGGGTTCTGTACTCAGTAATTCTTGGTAGTTTAGTAAGGATGAAACACTAAAAGAGGTTGCAAAAATTTCAGCTGTCTGCCAGAATGTAGAATTAACCTTGCTCTCACCTTAAAACAACATGTTAAAGAAAATGTCATTGATGGCTTACTGAATAGGGAAGTTTTTCCATTCTCTTGCTGAAGAAGGAAGCTTTTTCATTCTTTCATGTGTATGGCAGTCATTTGGCAGAACATAAACCACATGATGGTCAGAAGTAGCTTTGTGAAATCTACTTGTCCCCTTTTTAAACTGATGTTTTAATCTGTTTAGAAACAGACAGAGGTACTGTTTAAAAAATTCCCTGTAGCATATCTTGAACAAACTTCACGTTTGTTATTCCAGTCTAAGCCGTGAAATACTGGATGTCCACAAAGTTTTTCAAAGTGGCTGGAAATACAAAACTTAGTGTTAGAAGATTTTATTTCTTTTTAATAATCAGTTGTTTGGTTCTGAGTCACGGTGGTGATGGCATGAGGATTGCTTCTTGAGCACAGTCCTCACACATATTGACATTCATGGAAGATTAATTAACATAGGAATGTGACGTCTGGCAATATCTTCACTGCAGGGTACGGCAGTAGGCAGACAGGAGTAGTGAGTGTTGCAGAATAGCAAGTGTTCCGCTGTACAGAAATGACAAGCAAATCGCTTCCTGTTACATGAACACCGTGCCTTAATGCTTTGAATTTTTGTGACATACGCCATGTTTCAATTTTTGCAAACTCTCCAGTTATTTGTATTTATTCAGTAAAAATATTCCAACATTTTTATTACAATTTTCTTTGCAGAAAAATAGCCTAATTAAATCTGTCATTTCTTTCAGAGTTAGAACAAGTGTGGGTGATAGATTTGGCTGCCCACTTTCATTTGTTTTGAAATGACAGCAAGTTGGGTTCGCTGGCTGATGTATCAAAACCAAATGGAAAAATAAAATGCACTTATCCTGCACTGCAAGATTGCTGGCATTTTATTTCAAGCAGCTTAATTCAGTCAGGAAAATCCCTATGAATTAGCTCTCCCTAAACTATTTTTTTGTTTGTTTGTTTGTTCACATTTATTATTATATGTATCTATTCCTTGTATTTTAGGCAGTTCTGTTTCTTGGCTGTATTGGCAATGCAACATATGATTATTTAGTTCCTTGCAAAGGCACTCCAATAACAGTTTTCTGTCTCTTTCCTTTACAGTTTATCATGCATCAGGCACAACAATATCTAGTTGCTCTTTAGAATACAAACCATTGTGCTCTGTGTGGGTGAATAGACCAGATTTTTTTTTGCAGGTTGGAGCAGTGTGAGAAGTTAGCCAGGATCTAGTTCAGGCTCTGATTTCTTATTCCAGGTTAGAACAGCTTAGGGTTTGCTCTAACAAGCATCCACTGAAGATAGCTCTCAGAGCTATCTTTTGCCATGAATCCTGGCACAGCTTTTCTATGTTCATCTGTCCAAAATCTGCAGAAGTGGAAGTGTAAGCAGGTAAAACCAGACAAGTCAAATATTTCCAGAATGTGATTAAAGAAATCTAACATGCTAAAAACCCCTTTACAATGTCACAGCTGATATTTTGTACTAAGGTAATGAGTCTGAATGACTAAAACATATCAGATATGCAAAAGTGACTGAATATTAGCACAGGATTGTTTATGCACTGTTAACTACTTTGTTATTTATTCATGGTTTCCAACAGTTAATCACATCTTTGTGCTTTTTCATACTTTTAGAAGCTGTGTTGTGCAACAAAACATGGTATTGTGCAACAAAATTAATACTGAATAAACAAGTAAAGAGTTTAATGCAGTGTCTTAGAAATGATAGCATAAGTTAATGTGTGCATTTCTGACCTTGGTTTGCTATTCAGCATACTGTATTTTCTGTAGGATGAACATATATATGATTTTATATGATGACATTATCAAAACTACCTCACTTCTCTTGCCCTTATATTTCTCATCATTTTCAGTAAATGCCAAGTTTTGGGACCTATTATTCCAGCAGACTTTTAATAAATCACTAATAAAATAGCTATTTGTTGAGAGGAAGAAAAAATGATTTATAATCAACAAAAGAAGTCAGAAGTCTGAGTATTCAAAGCCAGGTAGAGCCCAATAGAAGTGGCTGAAGTAGAATATTATTAATGGAAAAAATGAATTGATAATAAAAAAGATGTTTTCAAAGTATTATTTTCTTCTAATGTTATGTAAATATTCCAAATCCAAAACAGATGTAACTGATACCAAATCAAATTCTGTACATCCTTTCCTTTCAGCAACTTGGAGAGTGATGTGATTTCTGCTTAATGAAAATGAAAATTCGTCCAGAAAGCCCATTTCATATGGCTTTAACTCCTGTAGTATAATTTCCGAGCTGTTTACTGTCTCTGACTGATGATACAAGCATTATCTGAAAGAACATTAACATCAAATGGTGTTAGTGCAAAAAATCTGTTAGAAATTATAGACTATTGATAAAGAGAACTAAGAGGAAGGTCAAAGCTCTAGTGGACTGGCCATAGAACACAAGCACAGTCTAGTCTTAATATACCTTTTAGTAAATAAATTGGGATGCTTTCAAAATTATACAGTCTTGACAAATTGACATATCTATACTGATCTACTATGGGCATTATTCTTTTGATTATTTTATTTAATTCAGTGTGGGATTTTTCACTGTTGAATTCTCAGCAGAGTAACATAGGGGAAGTGCAGAGTTTAGTAATGGAAATATTTATTAAAATCTATCCTGGATAATCAGACCAACAATGGAGGCTGATTAAGAAAAAAATGAACTTTTTATATGTATCTCACATGCTCCACTTCCATAACCAGTCACCATTTTTCTGTTAAACTATTCTTATAGACAAAAGCTGCATATTTAAATCTTTTGTGTGTGAAACGATGTGATTTCATATATAAAAATAAATATATATATAAAATAACCTGATAACTACAACTATTCCATTGCAAAAATTATCAAGGAAGCACAATGAAAGGAGATAATTAATTAGCATTCCAGATGAACTTCTAAATCACTGTAACTTTGATCAGGTTTACATTTCTTTTTTTTTATTTATTTTGATCAATTTAGTTGATACACTGGGATTAAAAATGCTGCCTTTTGAGTTGTAAAAACCTTATTTGTATACAGAAGAAATAAGTAAGTCTAAAAAAGGTAGAATTCGCTAAACAGAATACCTACATGCATGTAGATCATCTGTGAATTCTGAGTGTACGGTTTCCCACAAAGAAACCATTTAGAGTGCTTTCAGAGTAAAAAAATCAGAACCGAATGTAGATGTGGAGATCGAACTGGAAAAAGCTGCATGTATAGAGTATTTCTAGTGCATGAAATCTTTTAAGTTGAGCGTGTGAATGTTTTTCATCACATGAAATCAAGTAAATGAGCTACATTATGTGAAATAGCATGCAATTATCTCTAGATACATAAGTATAAATTAACAAATACTGATAATTCTAAAATTATTCTAGATTTTCAAGTTTACTTAATCTTCGCACAATAAACACCAGTGTATTTCACATTTGCAACATATATGTTATATACTAAACATCAGATAATTCTGATTTTCGAGTTTTACTTTAATATATTATCTTTATTGCATTAGACCATGTTCTGTGTCACACAAATAAAGAAGATGAAGTTAATCTCCCCTAACATTTATATGTCCAATACTTAGCCTGTCATGTGAAGCTCTTTTCATAGTCAATGACTGTTAGTCAACATAGTCAATAGAATCTGGAGTTCCCCTCATTTCACATTAAGTTGACAAGTGTATTTGGTTAGGGAAATCACACCCCAAAAGTATCTGTTTCTCTCCATGGAACACAGATCAAGTTGTGATTGACTAGTACAGATGTACAGATGTTGTTTGTGATGTACATGCCTGCGCTTCAGGGAGACAAATCCTGTGTAGTGAATCTGATTTATGTGAGTGAATCAGAAGTTATGTGCAAACCGTTGACTCAGCAGAGATTCTACAAAACATTTATGGTTTGGATGTCCAGTCCATGTCCTGTCCAAGCAATCTGGGCATTTTCAGTACCTCATACCAAGACCACAGGACTTATTCCATGTACACAGGCTATTGCCACGGCATATGTCAGGTTGAAGAAATCCAAGATGCAAAAGGCCCATGATATGGCCAGCCGGCTTGTCTGCAGATGCATAGAAAACTTCGCTGGCATTTCTTGATATGCTGCAAATACTGTACCACCTGAACTGTTGGACATCCTGGGTAAATGGCCATGCTGCCATGTTTTTCTCAGGCAAGATTACCAAAAAGAATTATTCCAGGGAAATCCAGAATTATGTTAGCTCTCATACATTTCCTGAAAAGCACACCAAATGTATAGATTTCAATTGCCCTCCAATTTCTAGCAGTGATGTCTCATAATGCACTATAAATATAATCTGATGCATATAACAACAAATAGAAGGGAAGGATTGATCTTATGGAAAGGTAGCCATAAGTCCTCGAAAGTAATTTTTCAGTTTGGTTTTAAGAACCACTGGAGCTGAAAAACTTTGGAGACCTCTTTGGAAATTCTTGGCAGAAATGATACAGTTGGCTGGGCCTAATAAAACACAAGGCATCTCAACTAAGTATGAAATTGTTGTTATTGTTAGAAATCACTGGCCATCTGGTTGGGCATAATATGCAATAAGCTGTAGATTATGGATGTAAAATTTAGCATTAGAAATATTTTATTGAAAATAGAAGAGCCAAGTATATGCTGCATCATCAGTATTCACAGCCAGAAGAGAGAGATGGAAACTTTTAAGGTCTGAACTCTACAGTGTGAAAACTAATTGAGGACAAACAAAATAATCTGTTCAGTTGAAGATTAAATGAGCATACAAGCGGGGTGAAACCCTCATTTAAACTCAGATACTAAGGGATGGTTCAGTAGTGCTTTAGATATAATTTACAGCCCTTACCAGAAATGATTGTCTGCATCATCTTCGAAGCTATGCAAAGATTATGTGAGACAGAAAGAACCTACATTTCTGAAGAAAAAGGAAAAGGGTACAAGAAAGAAATTTCCTCTTTTACAACTTTAAGTGCTCTTTGCAGTAAGGCAAATCCATGGAGCCATATAAAGTACCCAGGTAGTGCAGACAAAGCAGTTCTAATTAAAATCCAGATTATCCAAATACCCTATCCATATCTTTACAGTGATCACTTACAAATAATGTTTGATAAATAAATGCTTGCAATTAATTCTTTGAGTTACAAATTTCAAGCATTTATATCATAATCTAAATGACTCTAAAACTACATGTATTCCCTTTTCTTCTACCTGCCTTCAGTGGATTTATGTGGCTATGTAATGGAAATTAACAATAAACTGTTTTTTATTTTCAGAGACCATATGGCCCTCAGCAGAAAAGGTATTGGAAATGCATAAATTTTCATTTTAGTGTTCTGATTTAAATAGGTGAATGAAGAAAGAATAGTTGTCAGTAAACAGAAACTTAGAAATAATCTGACTGAAAAGAATTGCAGCCCTGGAAAAGCTATAAAACGCATGGTTTTGCTTCAGATCATTTATAAGTTTGGACACACTCTGGGCAGGTCGTTGACAATCTGAACACATGCATCCAGGCATTCCGCATTGTTCTGCATCCAGGAGTCCTTTATGCCCTGATTGCTGTATCAGGTACATGACTGGATCACCCTGCATCTTTAGAATCCACATGCTCTAATTTTTAAGGGAATCCACAATATGTGTTTGTCTCAGGGGAGTGCAGAGGGAAAAACCATACACAGATCTTCTTCCAGAAGTTGAGAAGCGCTTTTGTGTTCTAGAGTTCTCTTTTCTCTTGTGAAAAGCAAACTATCCAAAATAAGTAGAGGATATGTTTATAATCCTCATAAAGACAAAAGGTGTTAGCTATTATTGTCATTACCTCATAGTCCTCAGAGTCAGCTCTTGGGGATAAAAAACATCTGGGTCTCATATATGAAATCTTAAGTGAAGGCATCTCTTTGAGCAATTTGTTAAATGAAACTGGGGCAGTGACAACAAAAATAAAAGGAATATGCTACCTCCCTGCTGTATAATACCCAGCATGTCTAAAAGTTATTTGTCTTTTTTTTTTTCCCTGGGAAATCAATACTACAAGAAAAAGAAATTCATAACAGCTGAAGAGCAATTTGTATGCCAGCATTCACCATATATCTTGAGATATGGGTATGTCCTGCCAGGCATCAGCATTAAATAACTTGTAACAGAAAATATTTTTCAGTATAGCAAAAGGCAGAAGGGTACTATTATAGGGAGGTCTTTTATAATTTAAAAAGGAGTAAGATGTCTAAAATTTTACTTCTGAATATTGGTTGCAGTTGTTTTGGGCAAAGGGTATATTCAGTACAATGTTTAGTTTGTTGCATTTGAATTTACCTGAAAATGAAGCCAAATGCTACAGAAAGCATGAAGTGAGGAAATGTGGATTTCAGTGAGGAACCCAAATTTATCTGCTATATACTCATCCTATGTTAAATCCAAGATCTTTGAAAACTGTAATGTGGACCAGTATTCAAATCTTGCAGATCTAGTCCCCATTCATACTAATTTGGTCCTGTCATGTGCATACTTCACTCCGGCTCTCATCAGCACGGTTGTTTAGTGTCATCAGGATGATGTTAAGAAACCCAAACACTGAATGCTATGGACTCACGAATTAACTTTATTATGTCCAGAAGTCTCCTTTACATAAATAACATAAGCTTGGAGGGGTAATGTTTCTGTCAGATGTTTCACTCGTAATTTATGTAACTTAATCCTAAATTTCTTTATTAGTTCTGTTAAGCAAAATAATATTGTACCTTATATATGTTGTGCCTTAGATATGTGCAGACACACATACATCAGTGCTAAATGTGCTAGAAAAAATGCTGAAAATTAAATTAAAATCAAGGAATAAGGAATGCAGAATGTTTTAAAAAATCAAGGAACATAAGGAAGGCCCAGCATTTGTCTTTTTTCTGCATTTTTCGTTCATGGAACACATACATGATGTTGTTAGGAAACACTGTTCTAGGATAAATTTCTGGGTGCAACAAACTATCGTAAAAGCATTGGGAGAAGTTTTTAGTTATCAAAGTAAGGTCTAGAGAAAGGCCTTGGTCATCAAATAAACAAAAATATCTAGATTTGAATATTGTTGTAAAAGATGAGACATTTAAACATTACATAGACGTTTGGGTTTAGCTAGAGAGCTGGGATGAAGGGCATATCCAGGCTTGAATACTCATGAAAATAATTGTCTACACTGATTAAATAGAAATGCATAATTTGATTTCTCATACACACAGTGAAGAGTTCATTTGGTCATGATTTCAGGAACAGTTAGAATTTTTTTAATACCAGTTTGGTGTAACAGAGATTGGTCTCAAGTAAGAACTCTAAAACTGATCCAAAATCAAATCATAGAATCATAGAATGGTTTGGGTTGGAAGGGACCTTAAAGATCATCTAGTTCCAACCCCCCAAATCCAACCTCCAAATCCCTCCCTAATACTGATAGGAATTTTTTTAGTTTGGACAAGAGGTTTAAGAGGAGATGAATGCATGCCTGCTGTACCACAATAGATGATTGTCTTGTTCACTTATAATTTGCCGTTGTTTTTTAAGAAGAGTTTTGCATTATTTCACAGAGGAAGTCATGTGTTTTATAAACTTCCATGGATAATATTTTGTGGAGGTTACATTGCTTTACAAATTGTAGGCAGAAATTTTAATAGATAACTAATTCTATTTTTTAAGTAGCATAAACATAAAAGAAAACTACTTCAAGGTCTAAACAACATAAATTAATGTTTTTTAAACACTATACAAAAAAACCCTAGTAGTATTTCTCTGTAAGCAGCTAACAAAGCAATAAAAAAGCAGAGAAATAAAAGAGAAGTAGAAACTAGAACTGTGTGGAAGATTCTTAATTTGGAAAATGGCAACTTGTAAAAAACCAACAATTTTTTAGTTTCAGCAGTGGTTTGTGTGTTATTGAAAAGATCAGAATATGGGATTTCTGGTCAAAAAGCAAGACAGGTACAAGAATTCAGATGAGCTCTACTAAACTGATTCAAAAGAAAACCTTAAGTTTCAAGTTTTCCAAATTCCAGTTGACTGTCTGACCATCCAGCTAAAACACTGTTAAAGAATTTTGAATTCCATTTTGGACTGCACCATATTGTAATCCTTTACAGTCAATAATGAACATATATCTTCAGTAGCCCCTAAGTAAAACATTTTTGAAAGCAATAGGTGAAATGCACTTCAGTTACCATCTGACTATGGTGATTAGAATGTCAATTTGGTAAGCTTTCAGAGTTTGCATTTCATGAAAGTAATGTATGAATGCTACATCACATCTGTTTCCTCTTCATCCAGAATATAATATTCAGTACCACACACAACTGGAAAGGGAACACAAGGAAAATAAATGCTGTAAATGAGGAGGACCTGTGCTTCAGTACCAACTGCTTCCGAAGCAGCTCAAACCCCTTCATATGCTGCCAATATCTCTTTTTGAGCTGGAGTATAGCAGGCCTTGGATCCTCTGTATCCCCAATTCCAAAACCCTAGGGGTCGACCTCGAGTCTCCCCTGGTGCTTTTTGTCAGAGGCTCCAGGTAGGGCCATTCTCCTAGGTAGGGCTGCAGTGTAGAGCACATTTTTTACACCTTGTCCTGCCCGGACTGGCCCAAGGGCTACTGCATGAACTATCTCCTGTTTAATTTGTTCAAAGGCTTGTCGTTGCTCAGGGCCCCATTTGAAATCATTCTTCTTCCAGGTCACTGGATAGAGAGGGCTTATAATCAGACTGTAATTTGGAATATGCATTCTCCAAAAACCCACAACGCCTAAGAAAGCTTGTGTTTTCTTTTTTCTAGTTAGTAGAGACATGGCTGTTATTTTGTTGATCACATCCATTGGGATCTGATGATGTCCATCTTGCCATTTCATTCCTAAAAACTGGATATCCTGTGCAGGTCCCTTGTCCTTACTTTGTTTTATGGCAAAACCATCTTTCAGGAGGATTTGGACTATTTTCTTCCCTTTCTCAAAATCCTTAGACAAAACGGAAACGCTATTCCCAAGAAATACCAATAGAAGTATCTGAACTACCCAAGGATGTTCAAGATACTGAAAAGTTGTTGTAATAAAGGAGGAAACATCATAGGAGAAGGTAGCGAAGGTGGCATTCTGTATTTCCTTCATAAAAAAAAATCTCAGAGGAAGAGGTATAATATATATAACAGCTATACTTTCCTTAATGCACTCTGGTTAATCTGTTATTATCTCAAACCCTTCATACCCTATGTTGGGCTCCAAAAAGGACTGCTGTGGTTTAACTTCAGCCAGCAACTAAGCACCATGCAGCCGCTCACTCACTACCCCCTCTCCCCGGTGGGATGGGGGAGAGAATTGGAAAAGTAAAAGTGAGAAAACTCATGGGTTGAGATAAAGACAGTTTAATAACGGAAATAAAATTATTATTATTATTATTATTATTATTATTATTATTATTATTATTATTATTATTATATTATATCATTATATTATTATATTTTATTATAATATTAAATAATAATAATAATAATAATAATAATAATAATAATAATAATAATAACAGCATATACAAAGCAAGTAATGCACAATGCAATTGCTGACCACCCACCAACCAATGCCCAGCCAGTCCCTGAGCAGCAATCACTGCCTCCCAGCCAACTCCCCCCAGTTTATATACTGAGCATGACATCATATGGCATGGAATATCCCTTTGGCCAGTTTGGGTCAGCTGTTCTGGCTGTGCTCCCTCCCAGCTTCTTGTGCACCTGGCAGAGCATGAGAAGCTGAAAAGTCCTTGACTAGTGTAAGCACTACTTAAAACATCGGTGTGTTATCAACATTTTTCTCATACTAAATCCAAAATACAGCGCTATACCAGCTACTAGCAAGAAAATTAACTCTATCCCAGCCAAAACCAGGACAGTAACACATGGCTAACTTTTCAACAAAGATCCCATTATAAGTGTTGTGAAAAGCATATTATTGAAAGTATTCAATTAAGAAAATATTTTGTATTATATGTTTCCCCAATACCTTTTTAGAAAAAGTAGAAGAGTGAAGTAAAAAAAGTGCTGGATTCTGTAATTTATAAAAGTTACCTTGTACATCTCTGCTCCCCATTTCTCTCTTCTGAGTGCCTAGCAATGCAGTGAGTTTATCTTCACAGCACCAAGTGAAGGAGTAACGTGTTGCTTGTATATGCTTTTCAGGTGGAAATCAAAAGCCTTATATTTTTTGCCTTCTCAAAACATGAGGCCTAGGCTAGTGCATGTTCCAAACACATCTCTAATTAAGAGAAGCCTGTAATCTCTCTAACATTTCTGCTCCCTTCCTCTTTCTTTTCCCCCACTTTCTTCAGGTCCCATTCTTACTCTGTAGAACAGACCCAGGGAACTTTGACCCTCACCCAAAATGCTGCATCAGTGTCAGAGTGATACTGAGTTACAGTATCTGTATGTCTGTAAGTCTTTTTAACACATGGTAGTAAACAGAATTCAGAGAGGATGGTCTTGTGGCAAAAGTGATTCAGGAAATCTAAGCTCTGATAATTTGTTTTCTCCTGTAGCAAGTAAATCACATTGCACTTCGGTTCTTCCCTTGGAAGACACAGATAATGTATCTTTTCTCTTATGCTCTCTTTTTCTATTCTCTCAGTGTAAATTCTAGAAACAAACCTGTCTTTTTGTATGTGCTTTCACAGTGCATAGAATCAAAGTGTGCATTGGCTGTAGTTTCTAGCAGAGGTGACTTAGAGCTTCTCAGGAGTGTCTCCTGAAGGTGAGCAGGCTCAGTCAATGAGGGGCTGCTACTTCTCTCATGAGGAAGAAAAAAAGATGGAGCAAAGGCAGAGGGCTAAGGAGTGGAGTGCACTGAATTAGGCTTCCTGTTGCCCCTGAAAATGTTACCAAGGTTTGCTTTTAATGGGAATTAGCTTTCTTCTCAACAATAGCCACAGCACCCAGTGCATTTTGTCCCTTAATATCAACTACAAGCCAAGACTTTGGCACTTGCAACAGGCTGCTCATGAAAAACAGGAAGTTTTTCTATTTATTAGACATGAAAGTAATGACTAACGATAATATTAGAAGAAAAACAATCTATGTATGAAAGTTCTTTGGCCTTTCAGTAAATTTTGAACTTCTTATATACCACATTTTTTTCCAAGGGTTCTTGTTCATAGTGGTTTCATTTTGGGAGCTAAAATAAAATTGTGGTAGGAGTGTAGAATAGTCCATGCAGAAGGCTGGATAAATGTATGTGAGTGTGCTTGTGCATGAACAAAAATGTAAGATATAATGCTGTACATACAGTCACAAGTTTCACTTGGCGTAAAAGACACTTCAAAAGCTTGTTGATGTAGTCAGAATGACTTTATTCAGTTGTTTTTTAGTCAAGCCGAGTGTAATTTAGAGGACTAAACATTACTCTGCTTTACTAGAAGTAACACCATTTAAATGCAGGAAGCAATTTCAGCAGAGTGAAAAATCTCACTGCCATGCTAGGGTGAAAGAAGGAGCAGAGATTTGGGGAGCAATGTCCCAGCACTATGCTGCCCAAATAACAGCACAGAATATTTTGTAGTATGTACATATACAGGAATATTTGCAGGTGTATATACAGATACATATACACTCCCTTTCTTCAAGCAGCAGGAGAAGAGTCTTAAGTTCATCCTGCTACCTTTTTTTTCCCACTTGCTGTGTTGACACCAATACAGAGAGAATTAGCAAAATGTTCGACGGACTTTTTTGATGAGAAATGTTTTAGGGCTGCCAAGTCCATTTGTGCCTTGAAGGCTAGATGAGAAAGATTGTCAAGGAAACAAATAATAATGAGTTACAATAGAAAACATTGCCTTTAGAAAACTAGAGAGATAGGAGCCAAAGAGACTAATCTGTAATTGCTGTGGCTTTCACAATAGAACAAAACGCTGCATGGGTACCCTAGTTTTTTTGATGTAGAAAGTTTATTTGTAAATGCTTTAATGAGTTTTCAAGGAACATGAAGAAGATAGGTGGCAAAGACAGTTTTGACATCATGCAGAAAAGAGTACAGTTGTTTTCTGAAATGTGTTGCAGCTAACTGCTTGGGTCATTTCAACACACATTAAAGATTTCTTTAAACCAGTAATGTCATGTGAAGAACCTTTTTTTTTTCCAGTCCAAGCTGGAATGTGATGTGATCATATGGAAATTCAGTGAAGGCCATGTGAATTAATTCAATGGGAAAGGAACATATCTTTTATGTAGTTATTGATGGATATTTTCCAGAAGTCCATTAGTTTCCCAGAGATCACTGTTTAATAACATCAAACTTTATGATGTGATTATATCATACATCAGGATTCAAGTGTTTAACAAAGCAAAACATTTAACACTGATGTAAAGGGAACTCGGAAATATTTCCCTCTTTCCTTTACCTGAAAAGTTCCTGCCTAGTAGCATGAACTTATTTGGTAAAGCAGTTCTGGAAGAGGATTTTTTTTGTTTGTTTAAATACTCATTGTACGAGTTGCTGGTGGGCTATTAAACTAAAATAACTTTTCCATTGCACTGGGTCAGAATGGAACCCGTGTCTTCCAACTGGTGGCTAACCTACTGTCAGCAGCATGCAAAGGAAGTTCAGCTGCTATGAAAGATGAGAATAAAACCTTCATTTCCCCAAAGAGCTGGCATTTTAAAAATGAAGATACTCTCACTTTTCTGCTTCTATTCATTTTGCTTCTTAGCGTAGATTGTATACTACCCCCCTAAAAGATTACCATTGGAAGGAAAGGATTAAAATGGAGCCTCACCTAGAAGGATGTCTTCTGACTGAAACATACTACTCTTATTTTAATCCATCTTTGAAAAATAACTGAATAGGGCCTTTTTGGTACATACCAGATTTAGTTTGCAAATGAAAAGAACACAGGTTCAACCCAGGGAATAAAAATGCCTGGGAAGGCAATATATTAGGAGAAAAATTATTACTGAGGTAGAGAGAAACATCTACATTGGATTTCTAGTCCTTAGCTCAGTGATGTTGTCACCGTTTCTAGTGTCTAATAAATCTGTTTTAGAAGGGATCGATACAGATAATCACAAATGATGTCCACATAACTGGACAAGGTTTTTATACAGGCCCTGAAATCCAAAGAGGAACCCCAGTAATTTTCAGAAATCAACATTTTCATATTAACCCTGCAGCCTAAGTGTGCTGAATCAGCCACAGAGCTCTACATTTTGTTGTCACACCAAAAACTTAAGAAGGATAATGGAGCAATTGCTGGATATGACATATATCCATGCATTCAGTCAACCCTTTTAGAGCTGCTGAACCAGCAGGCCTTATAGCTTTTGTTGCCAATGAAGTGGTGATACAATGTCAGTAACTTCAGGGCTGTGATTTGTCAGCTGTCTTAACTATATGAACTGATAGTCTGAAAGCCCCAAGATTTGGAAAGCTCATGGACCAGCATCTCATCTATATCATTTTGGTCATATGGGATTTCAGTTAAATAAACAGTCAATGGGAAAAGATCTGGCCTTTTAGTCTTCCATCGTGGGGCAGCAGGTCCTGATTTAGTGCCAAAGAGAAAGGACGTAGAAAGCAGATTCTGGAGTACCAGAAAACTTTGTGTCAATTATATTCATTTTCTTCCTATCACTGCAGTGGACATGAGATTAGGCTTGGTACATCACTGTGAGGCACGCAATAGTTTGTCACTGTCTGATTATTGCTTCCTCTTTTTGCTCCTCCCCCGTCACATTGTGGCATATTTAGGAAAAGGATATAACAAAGAAACCACCAGAAAGTGAGACTAGAAGGGGAGCATGATCCCTCTAAGAACTGTTGTATGGAATATTGGTTGTCCAAGTAGCCACCACTTGGTCACAGAAACAAAAATGTACTGGCATCCAGCTGGAGTATCATGCTAAACTAGGTCTCATCTGTATTTGGGTTTGTTCATGATGACATAGCTTTACTCCCTTGTTTTATCCTGGGTAACCATGGCTTTTCAGTTTTTCTTTCACTTGAAAGCTAGAGTTGAGAGCCTTATGAAGTTGATGTGCTTGTGTAAAGATACTGACTTTTCTCTGCTCACACTCTACCAGCCAAAAAGCTGCTTTGCTTTTCTTTTTTTAAAATAATTAATCTAGCTTAAAAATGGATTAGTG
Source organism: Platalea leucorodia (assembly GCF_965183815.1). Lineage (NCBI taxonomy): Eukaryota > Metazoa > Chordata > Aves > Pelecaniformes > Threskiornithidae > Platalea > Platalea leucorodia. The sequence continues at coordinate 47,428,505 of NC_138828.1, read as the reverse complement.
CTGACATCTCTTCTTAACAATACAGATAGAAACTCAGAATGAACAGCTGTTTGGACAATCTTGGATGAAAGCCTTTCCCTAGGCAAATGCAGTAGATGCACAGGCACATGCAAGGGCACATTGCTGCCGTTACTGATGCCCATCTGTTAGACTGGCATGGTGCCCACTCAGAAGCTGAGTCTAAGGCAAGGTCTGTGTGATGTAGGCTCTGCCTCCTCTATGACAGTACTGCCACCTGGGTGCCAAATGACTTTTCACAATAGCTTCCATTTTTAGGTAAAAAGCAAAATAATAGCATTTTAAAATGGAGGAAAAAATGAATGTAATCCACTGAAAAACTTGTTTTACTTTCAAACGAATTTGGTGTAATGGCTTTATATATATGTATATATACACACATTTATATGTAAAATCACATTGTTGTTCCCTGTTGTGACAAGTGGCTACAGTTACTCATTTTCATGAAGACTGAGAATTTGTCATCAACCACGCAAGTGATCTATAGATTTCACATAAGTATAGGGGAAGGGATAGTTCAGAATATTTAGCAGTTACACCTGGAACAAGATTACTTACAGAAAAGAGATCACATTTAAGTACCTGAAGAGACTGATTCTTTCTACCCCAGGAAATTCTTTGAAAAACGCAGGTAACCAAATAAGAGGCACTGGATTTCAAACACTTCTGAAATGTCCTTCCCTTACCTAATGTTTCTGATGGAGTCAATGTCACCAAAAGCCTAGCAGTAATCTTTTATAGGCAGTGAATGGAATTCAGAGTAATTCCTACCGCAATGCATAATCCTCCTCCAAGCCGTTAAAATGACCTTAACTGTTGTATGCAGAATTACAGCTGCAGTGTTTCATGTCCTGCCAAAATTCAGCTTATATTTTACAGAATATTCTATTTAATTATGTTTTCTTCAATAGAACTATTTATTCTTTTATTTTATTGTGGTCTGGTAAATGAGGTACTAAGTTTTATGCTATATCCAATAGTATTATATAAAAATACAGGTCAGTTTAAATTTTTTTACTGATATGACCTTAAGTATGAAAGTGATTGTGTATTTGGAACACTGGGCTATTGCCAATCTGCCCTGGAAATCTCACTGATAACATTAAAAGAAATAACTTCAAAATATTCTAGCTTTTCCTATTTAATGGAATCTGAGTATTTTGCCTTTAAATGCATACATATTATTAAAGGAATTATGCTTAGTCATCAAGAAGAATACAATACAACAATAACAGAGGTAAAAATGCATTTTAAGTTTTGAAATAGAAATATTACAAAAAAGTTCACCAGGGGGCAATGTTACACAAACTCTTCCAAGTTCTTTTTAGTATGTAAGCAAATACTGAGCTTTAGAAAGATGTGTTAGCTTTAGCCTTCAGTTATGTCCAACTCTGCAATAATAGCAGTTCTCTCTGAACAGGGAACTTCATGAGTATCAGAAATATTACCAACTCCTTGACTTCTGATTAGAATTCACCGTTGAGGCAGACCTGGCTACTGATAAGTAGACACTATTTTCTGAACTGTGTGAATGGGAGACATATATCATGCCCTACAGGCTACTTAGGTTACACAATCTAGTTTTAACACTCCCAACTGAGCAATTGCTATGAAGTGGAAGCCCTTAATGTGGGGATAGTTTTACTGTATGAAGGGCTTTCCAGAGCGCAAAGAAAAGATTCTGTCATCGGTTTAGTTTTCTGCATTACAACAGAGCTACCTCACAAAATAAAGGCAATGCTGGAATACACTGTATTGGCTTTTTGCCAAAAGCTAGTAGCAACAATATCTCTGAATTTTCAGGGAAAAGAAAAAAAGTTTAGTTAGTGTTTCAATAGGGAGAGATGGTTCAAGTAGGTTCAAGTTGGAAGGACATGACCCAGAACTGGTAAAAAAGCCTACTACCCATCCCTGCTCTGTGACCTATGTTTGCCATTTATTGGATCTGTGCAGTGGTATTTATGATGATACAAAGAATAATCCTTAGTTTTTTTCATTGAATTGATGGAAAGATTTATTTAGAACTGTCATACATCCTTAATTGTATGAAGCAGAAGAAACATTTAATGTCTGGCTTCACCCAAAATGTTTAAACTGTGTCTTGTATTTTTAAGGTGGCTACTGCTTTAACTTTTACTTACGAAGTAATGACATTCAGGATACCATGCAGACTTAAAAAAACGGATTCCAAATCCAACAGGGTTGGGGTATTTTAGGTTATTTTCAGTCGATTTTAAAGGGGCTAATGATTATATTTAGTCAGTTGCATTTCTAGGCAGAAATTAAATCCTTTTTTTGTTATTCAAAAGTCATGGAGCACTTGGCACAGGGAAGGTAATATCCATTAGCTTGTGGCCATCATCTAAAACCATGCTCACATACTTCTGAAAATAGTAGTGCAGAAAAATACTCTAATTTAACATGGTCCTGGGAAATATAGATGGAATTATATATGGAATTAAACTGGCTTCTGAATTAACTGATTCTATTTCAACACGAAATCATATGGAAAGATAGAATATTATGGATGTGGGCTAATTTGCATATTAATGTGAATCTTATGCATTTACTGTATTGCTGTAGCTGACTTCAAGTAATACAAGCAATGTAATCTATGCACAAAGCAGATGGAGACAGTTTGGGTCCATGTGTAACCCAACGACCCAATACCTGGTTTTAGATACCTGTTTATCAGGCATATAAAAAAATTCAGACTGCTTTCATTTGCCTCTAAGGGGACTGAATTTCTGTGAATTTGCAGCAGAAGTAATTCATGTGTTTCAAACAGCAACTTGCTGACAGCAAGGATAAATGCTCATCTCTAGCCTGTGGTAAGCTTACTGATAGGCTGAGTCAAATAATAAAAAATTAAATAATGGATTAGTTAAATAAATAAAAAGAATATTTAACTTAGAAAACATAAAATTTATTATCTACTCTTACGGACTTCCAATTTCTGGAATTATACAGCACCGTTTGAATGACTTTCCCAGCTACATATGTTGCTCAAACCAGGGTGACAGAAATGAGGCTGAATAGGACAGTACCATAGTCACTTTTGGCAAAATAAAAAGCAAACTCTGGAAGAAGTCCAAACTCAAAGAATATTAGTCCTGTGAATAGATGTGGGAAACCCAACTTTTTGCACTCTCCAGACATGCCCAGATAAACAGTTTATGAAATATTGCTTTGTTTGATGCATGCGACTTTAGATGTCCTGAAATAGTGTGACAGGAAATCTTTATTTACCAATCTGTTGGCCACTATTTCATATGTATGCTTTAAATAGTTATTTCCCAGTGAGGTGCGCTGGACATAAATATTTTAAAAGCTGATAATTATAGTTTCAAAATACCCTGAGAAATTACCCTGTTTTTGACAAATAACTCATGAAAAACACACTGATAGTTCTGCTACACTTTTTTGCAGCCACAATGACCACTTTCACTTGTTTAAAATATTGTTTCGTCACATCTCTTTACCAGGAGTGACAGAAGCAACCTAGGGTTTACACAGAAGAAATTGAGGATCTTCAGATTTATAATTTGATATCAGGAGCAGACTAACTCCTGAATTATCTTTGATAGCCCTAGCACTGATAATTTTAAATAGCCGTGTGCTGCCACTACATTTTCACCATCTATTACTAACTGTTTGTGTGACTTTCATAGTACAACAGTTCATTGCATCGTTTTCATGCTTCTACAATGTGCTTTCTTGCAACAATGTGGAAGTTTCAGCTTGTTCAGTTTGCAGTACAATACTAAGGCCTATTGTCTTAGATTCTTCTTCTTGTTTTCTTTCCATAAGTTTCTTTTTTCATATCCCTACACACACATACACACACACCCCAGCCTCCAGTATCACCTATCTGGAATTAACTTTTATATAAATTTGGCTTGGAGTCTCGCTGTTTTAGAGACTATATCTCCAGCAGCTGGAATTAATGAAGATATTATGTCTACTGGAAAATGAGACTTTTGGAAAGTAGGGACAGGGCATTCTCAGTGCATGTAATTTATATTCAATCTATGTATGATAGGTGGATGTTCTCGTTAATTGTTTATACACGCGTAAAATGATCTGTTTGGAAAAAACATTTGTATTTGTCAAATAAGGACCTCAGAAAACTCATAGAAAAGGAAAATAAATAATCTCCGTTTTCAATGACAGGAGTTCAATGACTTTTATATAACAAATAGTTAATTTTGGGATATATTTTTGACCATACTGAAAATCAAAGCCGAAAGGATTGTCGAGAAGTCACACTGGTTTTCAACAAAATCCATCAATATTTTAATAGAAATCAAGGGAAAATAAGAAATAAATCTCAGACAAATAAATTGTTGAAATGCCCTTTTTGCTATTCCCAGGGTGAATGTTGAAGTAATTGTAGCTTAAAGAGGTTATACAAAAATTTAAAATAACAAAATGTAGAAATTTAGAATCCAGAAATATCAGAATGTTCTACAATACCTACCGTCTTATTTTATCTTAAGTTCAGCTTTTTTACAATATAGGGAAGTAAAATGGAAAAGGAATAAGTAAAGATGAAATATATAACAATGATAAGCTTAGTTAAAAGGAGGAGGCTATAAGGGGAAATATAATAGGAAATAATGTTAAGCATAGAGGAAAAGGCAGAGTGCCTTTTCTTTTATTCATTTTTGGAGCCTGCAGGTGGTGTAAGTACCTTAAGAATGTTTCCAAATTCCAAAACAATGGTTATTTTCCTCTTTTCTACTAATATTTTATACAACTATATTGTATGTTTGGTAAGATTGTATTTTTTAATCTGGTAGAAATCCAGTTTTTCGTCTGGATAAGTGATGAGTTCACTTTGGATTGTTCAAAGAGCCCCATGACAATGCAGGTTCTTGGACTGTACCATCTACAAATAATTAAAATAAATTGTACTAACTTATTTATAGGTTATTTGTGGGGAAAAAAGTGGATGGGATACTAGAATATAACAATAGATACTTTCAGAATATGAGAAAAAAATCACCCACACCACCTCTTTGTTTTGGATATTTAGGAAGGATACATATGCTTGAGCTAACATAGGTAGCTATAGCAACTTACTGTTTTTTCAGTACAAAAAATAGAGCAGACAATTTATCTTTGCTAGTCAAACAAGTTATCAAGAAAACAATATGTTTAAAGATATGTTTATGGTTTTAAAGTTCTCATACATGTTGATGATTTTCTTGCATGTTATCTACAGCCAACTAGGACTCTTACAGCACATCAGATGAGGATCTGAACTAAACTTGGTTAAATCCTTTCAGCACTGTGTTTGCAACTTTCTGGTGAAATTATCGCCTGTAGTCACAACAACAGATTCAACTACAGGACTGATTTTTATGAGGTTTCCTAAACACATGCAACTATTTACTCTCCCCAAAATCGTATTTGTGTGGGCTACGGGCAGGGTGGGGGTATGACCACCTCAGGAGGTCAGGCAAGGGCAGTAAGGGCTGATAGTTCCCTCAGGGTCCTGGGCTTTTTTCAAATAATGACTTTGTACCTTTGCTTGATGGGCATCCCAGTCTATGTGGCAATAATTCATACTTACCATTTGCTTCTTGATGAAGGAACTGCTCCTTGATCTACGTAATATTAATCCTACATTTTTGTAAAAATTTTCAATAAGTGACTTTATGAGTACTAAACTTCAAGCTTTCACCTTTGGGCTGATAACAAAATGAAGCTAAGTAGAAACTGCATCACTGTCTTTAAACTGAAGGTAGATATTATTGTTTTAGCACTAAGTGCCCAAATTTTGGGCTGCTTCCTGTTGAGGCTGTTGAATAAAGCACTACGTTTTCTTTTTTTACAAACAGTAGCAAAGGCAATGATTGCAATAAAGAGTTATTCCTAAAAGTCTTATTACTTTTATCACACCTACATAGGAAAGGGCTGCCTTCTCACAAAGCATCATAAAATGTTTTTTTTTTCACTCTAAAGTCTTTAGTGTAAGAAACAGTAAAAAAGTTTGTAAGAAAGTTTGTACTGAGATACTTTCTTAGAAAGTATTTTCAAGTATATTTAAAATGTATATATTGTAAACATATATTTCAAAATCAGACTGAATTCTTAAGTACCAGTATCAGCAAAGCTATCAAGGTTTATGTATATGGCAAAATGCAGTGCTATGAAGAGATATGGAGCATCCCTGTGAAGCACTTTGAGATCTCCTACTGCCCACTGAATCTGCCAAATACATGTGAGGTATTTGTTAGATTACAACAAGCCTTTTCCATGTGAATTACATTTTCAAATTACACAGTATACATGCAGCATTTGTCCAGAGCTTTGTAGTACTAAATACAAAGATTACTATAACTTATTTATATTGAAAAGCCAAAGAATCACTGCTGTTTGTATAACGAATCAATTAGTGTCATAAACACCACTTTACATTCAAGATTAGATTGCTACAACACCCTTGATGCTGTTATGTTATGATTAGCACCCATTTGTGAGATAGAAATAATTTGCTTCAAAGACCATAGAAGTACTTTTCTGAGTTTGATTGAAGTACACCACCTTTTACAATTATTCCCCATATGGTACTAAAATCCACTTAAAATATACTTTATTGTTATGGAAGCTTTAGTTCTCCTTGTCTACCATAAGTGCCAAATAAGCTCAGCATCTTAAGAGTTTGATTATGTTGTTTAAAGGGAAAAATAGTATATTTAGTTTAACAGAAGCATAAATATGCTATTAAAAGTGGCTTACTGGAGCAGTTATATGAGTATGAATTATATTTCCACATTCCCTAGTGCAAGGAAAACCCAACATAAAAAATTGAGTCAGGATATTGCTGAAAGTTTTGCTGTTTTTTTCAGGGGAGGCAGGGTTTCAACCCTGAATGTAAGAAGGACAGATGCACCACCACTTTTTAACTTTGTGAGAATTTTTTTTTCTGAAAAGACTGCCTTTGGAGGGAGTGCTTTGGTGATCTAGAAGACAGGGAAAAGCTTTGGTAACTGGAAAGGTGTACATATCCATCATCAGTATGCTGAAACTATTTGGAATTGTTGCTGCTTTTTCTTATTTTATTTAGGACTTTTTCTCAAGAGAGCTGTATGTTTTACTTGAGAAGTGCTTGAGGCCATAGTTTGAAGTGAACACATCAGTACCTATGAATCTGCACAGAAAGCTTTTTTCCTACTAAAACTCAAAAATTCAGAAGCACTTTGTGTAAAAAGGGGTTCCAATTATTCTTCTTTTTTGAAAGCTGAATGTGAAATACATTTGGTTCCAAATTTATGCTTTGAAATTATTTTTAAAAAAGCAAAGGCCAAGTGGCAATTTTTCTCTTTTTTTTGTAATATTCATAGCCTATTACTTTTTTGCTAAATGATAATACTGCTAAGTAAACATAAAATACATGGCATTATCTTACATTTTGCCTACTAAATGCTAGCAATTAAATAACAGCTATAATAGCTCCATGGAGTGTAAAACCATAACTTAGCACAATAGTGTGATGTTATAAAAAATAGATGATTTTATGATAATCAGGAAACATCTTTGAATAAGAAATGGTGCACGATCTCTCAAACAAAACCAAAGCAATGCATCCTTTATAACTGGAGTGGATTGTTTTTCAAAGAAGCTGTGATGGCAGTAGATTGTAAATTGCTCTGCAGATTAAAAAGTCTAGCTAAATATATGTAAGCAGCTAAATAAAAATTTAAATATAAAAACCCAGGTTTGCAAGTATTATATTATACTTTGCATGCAGGAATCTCTCAACTCTTCAGCTTATTTTTCTAAATTATATGTATACTCTAGATGTTTTTGTTACTAGTCTACACTTATGTAAGCTCAGAGGTACATTCTGTATATCAAATGTTCCTACATCTACTTGGCACTGGCAGATTTCTGGGCTAAGTTAAAAATTGTCTGCAGTGCCAATATGTAGGAAATGATATCTTTAATTTTCATTGTGGTTCAAAGAACTGTTGATAGTTACTTAGACTGAGAGGACAATATTTCATAAATCTTAAATTAAGAATTATTATTATTATACTATACCTTTCTGGTCCTTTTTTTTAATTGTGACAAGTAAAAGCTTGATCTAAAACCCATGGAAATCATCAGTTCATTCCTTCATTTTGAATACTTAGTTTCCACAATATCATTAATGAAAGATTAAAATTTGTTTTTGAAACAGTAAATAATTTAAATTGACATGTTAGTACTATGAATAGAGTTCTAGTCAAAAAAGGCAGTGGAAGTAATTCTAAAAATATAAATGCACTTTATTTCCAAATAGACTATTCTATGTTGGAAAAGGCAATTTTGTTTTTTCCTTTTTTTCTGAGAAGTACTTTCTTTTCTGTTTTGGCATTGCAACTGTATTGTCTTAATAAGCTGTTAAGCAAAATGGTTAGAATACATAAAAATGCAAGGTAATTTTCCAGATTCAAATTACCTAATAGAGGTTCTTGTTTTAGACATCAGAATTTTACTATGGCATTAGTGTTCTTGAGTAGTGGTATCTGCCAGATATCAGCTCACTACAGAGAAGCAGTCATACCTAAGTTGGGCACTTGTTGGAAGATGTCTGACTGTGACTCAAGAGGGTTTTTTTTTTCTGGATTAATGAAACATATTTACTTTGGCAGTAAATGAAAGGATTTTATTTTGTGTTTTATGATAAACATCAAGAATTTTTTTCTGAAGCCATTTTCCTTTCTAGATTTTAAATGAACTGGATATACATTCTTTATTGAGTTTTTACAGCAAACAACTTACACTAAAGCAATTTTAATAGATGGAAGAGAATGATTTTCCCTTGCAGAAATAATGAGCTTTTCTACCTTGTTCACTCTACTGTTCTAAAAGTGTCTTTCTGTAAGGAAAGAAAACTGATTTTCTCTAACAGTTAAATTAATTAGTTGGATTTTTTTTCTCTCTAGCTGAGCATTAACCTGATCCCAGGATTTTAATTTTAAAAATGCACCTTATGTACTATTATACAATAGTATAATCGTATACATTTTTTTCTTAGTCTCTGTGCACTAGAAATAATACAATATCTTAAACTTCTCAGGATGAAGTCTCACAGCCTCCAAACTCCCCTGGGTTCATTTGCCAAACTCTGTTTCTCATTTTAGCAGAGGTTTCTTTCAGTTCAAGATAAGAAACGTGGGGAAAGATGATCAATGTTTTCCAAATGGAAATGAATAAAAAATCTGTTAATGTTTTAAACTTGAAGCTACAAGCATATATTAAATAATATATTATTAAAACAAAACTATTTTTTTTGTTTAATTGGTAGATACTACTGCAATATCTGTTTTATCAGTTATCAAAATAATAATATAATTAATTTTTATAATCTGAACTTATAAGAGTGGACTGTTTCTTTCTCTGAATATATGGAAGCTTCAATACTTCTCTAGGAAAGTTGGGTTTTGTACATTTTAGCTGTGTTGAGTCTTTTGGCAGTATATGAATATCATTAAATGATAAAGTAATGTAAGTAAGTGTTCAATAACATTACCAAAGTTTTCTTACTGCATTGAGATATTGAGACACAACGTGCTTTTTCTTCTAGATAATTGTAGAATTGCCATTTTAATTTCAAAACATTAGTGTTATGTAGCATACATAAGGGGAAAGATTGCATATAAAAAGTAGTTCCTATTTTTCCTCGCTCTTGACTTTTTCCGTTTTTTTCTTAGTTGAGTGCCTGTTTCTTCTATTTTTTTTCCTATTTTGAAAAGAAATCAAAGTATTTAATTTTGATCAGAGAAACAGAGTTCTACACATTTTAGTTTATTAAACTGAAGTGAAATTTATTATTTCCACCCAGCTTTTTTGTTTACCGGAACTACTGAATGAGCCGTGGGAATTGTTGTTCCATCTGTACCTGTTGCTAACAGTTTACTCTGGGTATTGAGCTTTGTGATGGATTGCTTGCTCCAGCTATACTGCATAATTTGACATAGTCTGTTTTTCAGAAATAAAGCAGTTGTAAGGGGGCACAGGATATTACAGCTGTTCAAAACAATACAATTGAGTCATCATACTTTGCTGAATTGGTCAAAAAGAAGCTTTTGATTTTTAAGTAATTCATTTTGATGGTTCCAAAATTAAACTCTGAAATTTCTCTAATGCTTACACTGGCAAAACTTTTTTTTTTTTTTTTTTTACCCTAAAAAGGGAACATTTCAAAATAATAGCATTTGGATATTCAGATCTGACAAGTTCTGTTATTTACAGTCTATCAAAGCAAAACCTTAGTAAACATAGACACACAAAACTGACATCATACTTTAAAATGAGCATCGCATATTTTGACAACTATGTCATTGATCTCCTAAAGCTTTTGACTGAAAGTCATCTCACATATTTTCATCTCTATATTCACTCTAATGTTACCTGTATGGCATGTTCACTACTATCAAGATTCTGATCCAGAAAAATAAGTAAATATTTAATGCAGGCTCACAAGAGCTATTGAACTTAATAGGAGTCTAACTGAGCACTTACTTAACTGAAAAAGAACATGTAAAAAATATGGAGAAATGTATATTTTGACATATTTCTGGCAGAAACAAGTATGAAACAATTAGATGATGATAATTTAGAATAAAAGACTAGATAATATTCTCCAGTGCCTTACACAGCTATTTACATTTTTTCAGAGAACCTGTAAGATAATCAGAATAGCAATCCTTTGCACTCGATTCAGACAGGAAAATGATTACAAAGTATGCGAGGTGGGAAGGAATCTGATCCACTGTTATTGGACCGGGTAAATATAGGTCTAAAATGCTCTATACTTATAATTCCCTTAAAAAATAACATAGAATATATTCACTATAGGCCTATTCAGAAGTTGGAACACATCTCTTGAGTTACAAACAGAATTTATACAAACTGCTATATTCAGTAACATTCCTAACTTGAAAAAAATAACATATTTCATTTGAATTTTTTTTTCCAAAATTTTTCATGGATGCCCTGCAAAGGACAGAAACGATTTTGGTGCTGAATTGTATTACTAAGTCTTGTTTGTCAAAGCTAGAGCACAGTTGTCAAAGCTAGAGCACAGTTAACTATATGTCTCTGACCTTGGCACAGGGCAGGAATTAAAGTGCATATTTATCACAACATGTAAAAAGTATGCAACGAAGTTTGAAAGCTGGTAGAAGAAAAGGTTTCTGCCAAAAAAGCAATGATAGATATAGCAGTACATGGCAGAGATCCCAAGGCTGAGGCACCAGATGTGAGTTATATAATTTGTGAGGAAAGATGTTTAATGTGACCACTGCACAGTCAGTGCAAAGTAATACTTGGAACAAATCAGTCTTTGTTTACGTAGGAGACCATGAAGTGATGGCATTAAGTGTGTATACTTTGTTGAAAAACATTTATTCCACTCTGTGGTGGTCTGAAATGAATAAATTTGATACAAATCACTCTGTGCTCCTGGGAATAATACCATACAGATCTTCAAGACAGCAGGAGAGCACAGAGCTGATTTTTCTATAACTTGCATAATGCTTGTCTCAACTGTAGGGAAACATATTTTCAGTTAGCCAAGAACCAAGTGTTACTAGAATTGTGAGATAAACTAAAGCAGGAGAAAACTTCTGCCAAGCAGCCCATTCCTTGTAATCCTAGTCTTAGAAGGAGCCAAGAAATAAACAAAGTTGAAGAAGTAGAAAACCAGTTTATTAAGTATGAAATCAATATTTCATGAAAAATGAAGAAAAAAGCAGTGAACGATTTGACTACATTGACTTCTCTGACTTAGATACTTCTGTCTTACTTTTGTTATTCACTCTCCTCTGTTGCTATGTTGTATTTTAGGCCTTTGTAAACCACACAAAAAGAAGCCAATTGTTTCACTGGCTGTCTTATAAAGAAACTAGGTAAAAAATTATTAGTCTGCTGCCAAGAAAGAACTTGGTTCCCCACAAAAATCTAGTGAAAGACTAGCAGGAGACTCTATAATGGAAGCCCACAGAGTGTTTAAATTCCAATATTAAAACATCTTAGTCACTGTGCAGGTGAGAAATACACTTATGTATAACATGAGAAGTACAATTCGTTATCATGCAGAGAACCTTTTAATGGTTTTATTATTGGTAATTCTTTGCTCATCTACAGAATACAGAATTTTGAAATTAAGTTGAACAATGTTTTCAAAAACAGAAACTGCATCTCAAAGATCTTTTGGTAATTGGGATGCACAAATATATTTTAGAAATGACACCAAGCATCTACTGCCCAATGTACAAAGGGACAAACTGAGCTTGGGAGGCTAGTTCTGAGGCTTTCTAACTCCATATTGCTTCACTGTACAGTTTTGAGTGTACACGTGAGCCATTTCTTGGGACTTAGAAAAAAAGTGGTTTAGCTTTCAGTGATGCAGGAATTCAGTGAAGCTTGGCTTCAGAATTCATGGGCTGGAGAGAACAATGTACTGAATGCTGATGCTCATCAGGGAGTCCTCTTCCCATTAGTTCCCGTTACCTTTAGTGTCCTGTGACTCCTGTTCCTGCATTCAGGTTCTCCAGTATCTCTAGCCTCTTCACTACCTCCTTGTGATGCCTCCAATTCTGTATAGTTACCCTCATGAAATTCCAGTAGCTCTACGTCCTTTCTACCTCCTGCTCAGTTAGAAAAACAACAAACACACTCAACAGTACAGAGCTCTATGTATACTGATTAGCAGGAGCTGTGTAGCCAAGCACAATACAACCACCTAGACTCCCTTCATTTGCTTTGTTTCCCAGCAGATCAATGATGGGTCTGTATTCTTGACCAGTCATTGCACTTCACAAAATATGTAGCAAAATGAGACCACTTCCTCTCTGAAAAAATTGGTGGACGTTGACCAGTTAGTTAAAAAGGTGTTAGACAGACAATGCAACTGTATAACCTTAGTTTTCTTTGGAAACAAGGCAAGAATAGGAATGCCATCATCTCGTACTGTTGGTTGGAACCTTTAATTTTGTAGCACAAGAGTTCCAGCACTGGAGGGAGAACAGAAAATCATGCTAAGTTGCTGACAGATTCCTAGATATATGCCTACATTTAGGAAATAGTACCCTCTAGCCTGTGAGTTTCATAAATACTGGTAGTCATTTGAGGAACAGATGAGATTCAGGAACAGTGGCTACATATGCCCAGTTTGTAGTCATCAGATGGTTCATTTGACTCTTGATCGTCTTTCTTTCTATGTAATTTCCTTCCATTTTCTTCCATACTGCTAATGCTTCGAAATAGCTGTTCTAATCCCTCAGTTTCCCATTACAATCTTTTTTCCCCTTTCTGTTACCAGTTTAATATCCCAGGTTGTTTTTTTCTTCAGTCATTGTATTCAATCTTTCTGTTGCACCTCTTCCTCTAATTTCTTTTAACAGTCAATACTGTCTATCCTCACTGCCTCTTAGTCACATGTATGGGCTTGAGTTCATTCTTCAATTTGTGTTCCCATTTTCTTACTTCCTTGTTGTGGTCAATTTGCCTAGCTAGCCTCAAATTCCTACCCTGCTCACTGATTCTTTGTCAAATATATTTCCCTTTACTGTTTCCTTCACATCTTTAAGCAACCAGTTTTCATACAACTCAGATCTTTTCTCCCAATCTGTAAACAAATTAAAAGTAGATCTTTTAATGGGATGAGGTTTTGGTTACCTTAAAAAGTGTACAGAGATTTTGTTCCTGCCTGTGGAATATAACAGAGTAATCTGAAAAACTTTACAAGTTAATGTAACCTCTTAAGATTTTCAGTAAAGAAAGAAATGTAACATATGTCATGCTGATAGCTCACACATCATGGATCGGGTCAAAGCCTTCAATAGAGAACCTAGACATCCTCCCCCAACAACCTAATTCACATAGTCTGCTCTCTTCCTGACCTGACAGTATTCCTCCCTTCCTGTTAAATAGTAGTGGTCCCATGCCACTGGAGAAATTTACAATATGGTAAAATTATTACAGTAAAATTCACTTATTTATTGCCAACAGTGAAAGATGTTTTAGAGGTCAAAGAATGCCATTAACATTGAACTTACACAGCTGATGCTTTCAGTGCTCCCCAACTCAAGTCCATTTTCCAGAAATGAACTAAATTTCACATAGCAAATATTTATAAAGTGATAAAGTGCAAAGTCTCAGATGCTACATTGTTAGTAGTTCACAGCATAGTGAAATGGGTTTTATGTGCTGGTGTCATATAAAACTTTAAATAAGACAATTTTACAATTTATGTATGAACAACTGCCAGGAATAGTTTTTTATATATTGCCATCAAAAGAAAATATTTTCATATTCAGCATAAGATTCATAAGTATGCTAACCTTAATCATTTAACATTATCGTAGGCTGCTAGACAGCTTAGAGAGGAATAACACTGTGCTGATTATGGTCAGGCCATTTATTAAAGTACTAGTGGTGTTCAATAGCACCCTTCCAATAAAATCATTTAATAGAAATCAAACACGTAAACTATTACTCTGACCCACGGCTTCTTCCCCAGAGGTCCTATACATGCAACAGTGATGCTCCATTAACAATGAATTTTAGTATTTATATGTGATTGTCAGGCAACCATAAGATCCCCAGTATTTATGAGAAACAATATCTTCCTACAGGGATTATATACACACAAGGAAGTAAATTACTAAATTTGTCTCTCAATGCATTCTGAGATCAACTTGAGTAAAATGGAATTCAAAATTAGCATCAAAAAGGTTCTTTAATTTCTCTTCCTTTCATACTGCAGTGTGCAAAAACAACAACAAAAATATGCATTCTACCAGTAAAGAAAAGTACTGAAAGAAAAATGATTCTGAAATCCAGTTACTGGGGGTACTGACGTGGTAAGATGTCTTGGTGCTAGTTTCTTCTTGCATAGGCAAGCACTCTGACCTTGTTAACTAAAATGTCCTTCTGTGATCAATTTACACCATAAAAAATGCATGACTACATTTTCATTGGAGCCAGATCAGGCATGCCCAGAAACTCCGCCTTCTCACTATGTCCCAGACAGGCTCAAGTAGGATAAAAGTGTCTAGATGCTCAGCCAGTATGGTATTTTAGACTACATTATTGGATGTAGATTTTAGATGCCAAAATCCTTTTTCAGATACAGCCCCTGAACTATTGTGACATGTGATTGAAATCAACCACAGCTGGCAATCACACAACTAAATAAATTGTGGTCCCTATCTAAAGTGACCAGCCTGACTGTTCATTACTGAATGAAAGCTGCCAGTAAATGTTTCTTTAGCTCTTCAGTAGGTCTTTAAAGCTCAAATTATTTTGTGTTGTAGTTCATTGCATTTCCCTATATTCAACACATGGCAAGTTAAAATTCATAAACAATCTGCCTAGTTTCTTTCAAACAGTGACTAATACTATTGTATTTACTAGATGTATTTGTTTGAAGAACACTATATTCATATACACAATATTCATGAGAATATTGAAAAACATCTTTTACAGAATCATGAAGAAAAATTATATTCTTCAGTTACAATATCCACACATTTCTTGATTCTTCACAAATGATGTGCAACAAAACCACAAAAGTGCTTCTAATTACTGATATCTGCTAAAAATCTAGCTAAGTATGCTTATAATGGTACCATTTTCTACAGTAAAACATGGAGATGAATAACACTTGGATCTGCTAAATTATAGCAAAAATAATTTACCTCAAACTAGTCCCATTTCCTTCTAACCAAATTCTTGTCGTGTAGGTAGTTTCCCTAAATGCCACCTAAACATAGACTATATAATAATGTTGGGGTTTCACTGTCTTGCATAGTTCTGAAACATATGCTTCCATTCCCAGCTCTTTAAATTTGTTAATGCTCTTCCCAATGCTGTGGATTAATTTATGCCTTATTGCCCAAAGAATTTAGACTGTATGTATTAAAGTTGTTCTGTAAGTTTTTGATTGCTTTTATTGTTTTGTTTATTCTGCATGTAGGCATAAGCAATTATTTTCAAAAAGATTTATTGATTTTAGATATATGCACTTCTTTAGTACCAACTTGAGAGACTTTCACTGGGCATTAATCCAGCCTGTTACAGATGATTCAACTGATGTCCAGAAACCAAAACAATTGCAGTCAGCCTCAAATCGTGGAAAAATCCTGGGTTATTCAGTTATCTTCAGTATCTGTTACAAACTTATTGTAGCTGTAGTAGATATGAGCATCTGATCAGAAACCATGAGATTGAAAGGTGAATAACAAAATACTACCAAAATGAAAACAACTAGAAAGTTTTTACTTTTTGTCCCTCTCTAGTCATTGGATCCTAGAGAGAATCTTTAATAAGCCACATATTCTTGATATATTGCACAAGTTTCGTTAAGGTTTCCTTTCTGTGATTTTCTGTGTGAGTAAAGTATGCCTATGTAGGAAATACCGCCCTAATGATAATAATTTTAAAGGGCAAAATAGTAATGATTTTTAAATGTCCAAGTACAGTACATTTGGTCAACAGAAAAGCAATAGCAGCAGTGATACAGCTAAAAGAAGAAAAATATTTAATGACACAGGAGTCTCTTCTTAGGCTTTTAAAGGTGGTAGCTAGCAAGAAGAGTTCTGTTGCTTTTTTTCTTTTTTTTAATTGACACAATGTACAATAGCAATTATAATCCTTTCTTAATATAGCATCCTGAAAGTGAAAATAAGTGAAGCTATACTCCTACAATACATTTGGACATTCACTGGAGCTGCCAATAACATCAAAACACTTTTTTATCCCTTTGGAAAACATAGGGCATTAAATTGGGTATCACAGTAAACTCTGATATTTCTGATCTAACTTCAGGAATCTTTCCATCTGAATACTTTGCAGCTTGTAGCATAGTCTAGAAGTATTTAAGTTACCTTAAGAGTGGCAGGCTGAGATTTCACTTGTTATGTGTGGGTTTTGGGGTTTTTTTGCTTTAAGGGCTTGTCATCCTTTTTCAAAAGAAGGTATCAGGATCCTGAGTCCACTAACAGCCCTCAGTGGCCCTGGCAAGCTGCACCCCAAATCCCGACCCACTGGCAGAGGAGCCCCATTTCAGTTCAGCCCTGAGCCTGTATTCCCTGCCTACTGTAAGGGCACTTCATGGGCTGGGGGCTCCCCATGGGGGCAGCAGGGCCAGGCCTGGCAGCCAGGGCCCGTCCCACTGCCCCAGCCAGGGAGCAGGACAGCCAGGGGGCAACTGCAAACCCTCCTGGGCATCAGGCACCTCCCTGGGGATGTGGGCCCAGCTTGGCAGGGCCCATGGCCAACCAGGGCAGGGCTGTGGGGAGCAGGGGGCTTGCCCTGCTGCAGCGTCACTGGAACAGGGACTGATGGCCCTGGAGGGGCCCAGGCAGGGACAGTAGGGCTTAGTGGGTCCCTCGGGTCCCTGGCAGCAAGTTGGGAAAGAGATAGATTGTCACATGCATCCAAATTTATTGGCAATTCTCAGCATCTCTCACCTAGGCTACAATGAAAAGCATTATCTGAAGCTCCATGATGGCTCTTCATCTTTTCACTTTTTCATGCTCTTTTATGATGTGTCTCTCACTGCAGTCTACTGAGAGATACTGGATTTATTACTCTAAGTGAGAGCTGGACTTACTACTCCCATTTCTTTTAATGGTTTTATAAACAATTTTTCTTTGATTATACTTGGGATTCCTACTCATGGATGCCTTCCTAGAACTTACTCAAACTGGTTTTCAGTGAAACTAAAGTGTGAATTTACTCTTTTAGTCACTGGTCTTAATAAGGGAAGGGTGAGTTTTTTTTAATTTATTGTGCTTATAATGCCTGACAAACTGACAGTTGCCACATATTTGCTAGTCATACATTTATCTCCTTTCTTTGCTAGCTATTTAAGAAGTTTTGCCTGAAAGAGACTCCAAAGTTTTACTAGCAAAGCTTAGGTACTTTTTGATTTCTCAAAGCTTGTGCTTATACTAAAAGAGTTGATATACAGGTGGTAACAGGTGGTAACAAAAATACAGGTGGTAACAAAAATACAGAATTATAGATTAGATTAAATTGTATTTTGTGTTTCATATTTCATCTTCAACTCATTGAAGTAATCCCCATGTGTTCATAGATTAACATTTGTTGAACAAACAGTTGGAAATCGTGGGCTCTGGCACCAAGTTTAATGGAGCTGGACTCGTACCAACAACCATGACCTACACTGCTTTTCAAAATAAACTTTAGTCTTCCAGTAGATCCTTGCTAGTTTTTCTCTAAGTTTCCACCAATGTCGGGAAGAATTAGTCAATATGTGATACTTTGAATCCCACGTAGGCTTCAAAATCAGGTCAAAAGTAAGCTGGCTCAGGCACCGCTGTATGCTGAGCTGCAATAGCTACACTGCCAGTCACACTCCAGCTAATCAGCTGAGAGATAGCACAGGTATCTCACATAGAAGTCAGCTATGCAAGCGAACTCTGTAAAATTAGTTGGCTTGCATCAGTTAATTAATAACTGCTGTAACCATACAACAAAAGCAAATTCAGTTAAGTTTCCATTTTCAGAGTTGTAAAAGAATTCAAAATAATTCTGTTGTCCCTCTATTCAACTTTTGGTGGAATACAAACATTGTGCAATCGGTTACTCCAGAGCAATGTGCTTAATATTCCTGTGCTGAATTTAGGTAATGTGACCCAGGGGGGCTGGGGGAGGCAGGGACGGACACACACACACACACACAGAGCTCCCTTTCCCCTGGTAGCTCAAGCATTCTGATTGAGGCTGGCTTTAAGCTTTTCTGCTGGATTTTCTCCTACCATAAATACTAGTCTGTTCAGATGGACTAGATCTAATTTAGTGTCATTTTTCATAAAACATTCACACTTTGTTGTTCAAGCATCTGATTCCTGCAGAACTCTGAACAGATTGTCTGCTATCTTTAGGACTTTTCAGCCTAGCTCAGTACTAAAGAGAAAATGTAAACTTATCTACTGGAGTTGCTATGATACCAGTTAAAGCTTTCATCTCTTAGTGTTATTATATCCTCTGTAATTTCTCAAGTACCAGAAGTCAGAATTCTGACTTCTATATTGTGGGACAGATGATTTGGGTCTGCTGATATCTTTAAAACTATATCTTATGTCCAAAAGTATATTATCCAGTTTCAGTAACTTTATTTGAAAAATCTGTTATTTGTGAACCATTAAAAGACGATTCCTTGGGAAATATTCTTTTTAAATAATGTCTTAGTATGCCAAATTCAAATAATGAATACATGTTTTTTTTTTCTTGTAACTTCATCGTTCAACAAGGAAAGTTTGTTATAATAAGTTTTTTATATAAATTCTTATATGTTTTAAGTGAAAGAATCATAGAATCATTTAGGCTGGAAAAGACTTTCAGGATCATCAAGTCCCACCATAAATCTAACACTGCCAAGTCCACCAATAAACCACGTCCCTAAGTGCCACACCCACACGTCTTTTAAATACCTCCAGGGACAGGGACTTCACTACTTCCCTGAGCAGCCTGTTCCAATACTTGACAACTCTTTCAGTGAAGAAATTTTTCCTAATATCCAATCTAAACCTCCCTGGTGCAACTTGAGGCTGCTTTGTCTTTTCCTGTTGCTTGTTACTTGGGAGAAGAGACTGACACCCACCTCACTACAACCTCCCTTCAGGTATTTGTAGAGAGCGATAAGGTCTCCCCTCAGCCTCCTTTTCTCCAGACTAAACAACCCCAGTTCCCTCAACCATTCCTCATTAGACTTCACCCTTCACCAGCTTTGTTGCCCTTCTTTGTACACGCGCCAGCACCTCAATGTCCAAGACACAAAACTTAGCCTTGTTGAACCTCATACAATTGGCTGTGGCCCAATGATCCAGCCTGTCCACATCCCTCTGGAAAGCCTTCCTACCCTCCAGCAGATTGACACTTCCACCCAACTTGGTGTCACCTGCAAACTTACTGAGGGTGCACTCGATCCCCTCATCCAGATCATGGATAAAGATATTAAACAGAACTGGCCCCAATACTGAGCCCTGGGGAACACCACTAGTGACTGGCTGCCAGCTGGATTTGACTCCATTCACCACAACTCTTTGGGCCTGGCCATCCAGCCAGTTTTTTACCCAGCAAAGCATACACCCCTCCAAGCCATGAGCAGCCAGTTTCTCCAGGAGAATGCTGTGGGAAATGGTGTCAAAGGCCTTACTAAAGTCCAGGTAGACAACATCCACAGCCTTTCCCTTATCCACTAAGCAGGTCACCTTGTCATAGAATCATAGAATCATAGAATCGTCAAGGTTGGAAAAGACCCTTAAGATCATTGAGTCCAACCGTAATCATAGAAGGAGACCAGGTTAGTGAAACAGGACCTGCATTTCATAACCCCATGCTGACTGGGCCTGATCCCCTGGTTGTCCTGCACGTGCCATGTGATGGCAGTCAGGATGATCTGCTCCATAACCTTCCCTGGCACCGAGGTCAAGCTGACAGGCCTGTAGTTCCCCGGATCCTCCTTCTGGCCCTTCTTGTAGATGGGTGTTACATTTGCTAACCTCCAGTCAGCTGGGACCTCCCCCATTAGCCAGGACTGCTGATAGATGATGGAAAGTGACTTGATGAGCATTTCCACCAGCTCCCTCAGTACCCTTGGGTGGATCCCATCCGGCCCCATAGACCTGTGTGTGTCTAAGTGGTGTAGCAGGTCACTAACCATTTCCTCTTGTATTATGGGGGCTTCATTCTGCTCCCCCTCCCTGTCTTCCAGCTCAGGGGGCTGGGTACCCCGGGAACACCTGGTCTGACTATTAAAGACTGAGGCAAAGAAGGCATTAAGTACCTCAGCCCTTTCCTCATCCTTTGTCACTATGTTTCCCCCTGCATCCAATAAAGGATGGAGATTCTCCTTAACCCTCCTTTTGTTGTTAATGTATTTGTAGAAACATTTTTTATTGTCTTTTACGGCAGTAGCCAGATTAAGTTCTAGTTAGACTTTGGCCCTTCTTCTCCCTGCATAACCTCATGATGTCTTTGTAGTCCTTCTGAGTTGCCTGCCCCTTCTTCCACCAAAGGTCATAAACTCTCTTTTTTTTTTTTGTTTGTTGTGCAAGTCCTTACATGTTTGCTGTGTTCGTGAAGGTAGGCACAAAGATAT
This sequence comes from Platalea leucorodia, assembly GCF_965183815.1. Classification (NCBI taxonomy): domain Eukaryota; kingdom Metazoa; phylum Chordata; class Aves; order Pelecaniformes; family Threskiornithidae; genus Platalea; species Platalea leucorodia. Next base: position 47,407,354 of record NC_138828.1, on the reverse strand, counting down.
ATTTATAAATACCATCCAGTTGCTTCTACCAATGTTTCTTATATTACACAGTAGTATCCTGTTATGCATATATTATAGGCAGACATGGAGGTTTTGTTTTCCTTAAGACGTTCCTCCTCTATATGAATTGATTCCTCTTTTCAGAAATTCCACCTCTGTTTATGTATCCAGTATTTTTAGCTAGCTGGTTCTTGTTAGCTGTTGCAAACCTCCATGAAGACCATTGGAATTCAGGTGTTACTGGCACTGTGTTGTTACATATACCTTGTTTTGAACTTCCCCCTAAGCTTTTAGATTCATTACACTTTGTGCAACACTTCAAAATTTGATCGAATGAGGTGAATAGCCATCACCTAATATTCTGATTACAGATCAGGAAGGTATCTGATTTAGGGTTCTTTCGATGACTTCCTGAGTTCTTTGTCACCGGAGAGTCTTCATCAAGGAAAAAAGCTAAAGATGGCTACTGAAGACTTTGGTTCTGTTTGATAAAATATTTTTGTTTCTGTTTGATCAAATATTAAAAAGGAACAGCAGAATGAGATGGAAAAGAGACCTGGAAATGGTCTTTAAAAGGAAATCCTAAAAACATAAGTACTTAGAAATAAATACATTTTCTCTAATTTAGAAAAAATATGTGGTCTTTAAAGAAAAAATCACTCAGCTGCTGTAATATTCATAAATGATCATGATCAGAAAGTATTAATCAACTTTCATAACTTAGATAAACCTTTAATATTCTGTTAGTAAATAACAAATAAAGTTTTAATATATATTTATAAGCCATATGATTTTTCTGTCTATTTTAGAAGTTTCTAAAACAATCCTTGGTCATATTCTCCAACAGCATTGGTATACTGCCCAAACCCTATAGAATAGGTTTCACAGACAGAGCAGACTGAAATTTTCATGATTTGTGTCAGATTCATGGTTATGAGTTCCCAGTAGGAGCTTCAATACTGACAAAAACCATACAAGTTTTAACCATCCCCTGCAAATGCTTCTGCTGCCTGCTGTTTAGAGAGTTTACTACTACATGGTCTTGGCTAGCATGCAACATGGAATGCCCAATAATATCTCATTTAGTTGTCTAGCCTCGGGATATCAAAGGACTTAAGAATTCAACTGGCACAGTAGTCTAGAAACTGTTATAAAGACTTTTGGTAGGTGCTGTTGTGGACCTGATGTTTACAGGCCCTGGTCCTCATAGGTGACTTTAACTACCCCAATATCTGCTGGAGGGACAACACAGCAGGGCATAAGCAATCTAGAAGGTTTCTGGAGGCCATCGATGACAAATTCCTGACACAAGTGACAGAAGTGCCAATGAGGACAGCTGCTCTGCTGGACTTCATACTTACAAACAAGGAAGGGCTTGCTGTGGATGTGAAGGTCGAAGGCAGCCTTCACTGCACCAACCATGATATGGTGGAATTCAGGATCCTGAGAAAAGGGAGCAGGGCAAAAAGCAAGATCAGAAGCCTGGACTTCAGGAGAAAAGAATTTGGCCTCTGCAGGGATCTGCTTGAAAAAGTCCCATGAGCCCTGGAGGGAAGAAAGGTCTGAGAAAGCCAGTTGATATTCAAGGATCACCTCCTCCAAGATCAACAGCAGTCTATCCCAAGAAGCAGGAAGTCAGTCAGAAATGCCAGGAGGCTTGCATGGATGAACAAGGAGCTCCTGGCAAACTCAAAGATAAAAAGCAAGTATACGGAAGGTGGAAGCAGGGACACGTAGTCTGGGAGGAATAGAGAGACACTGTCTGAGCATGTACATGTGAGGTTAGGAAAGCCAAAGCCCTCCCGAAGTTGAATCTGGTAAGGGATGTCAAAGGCAACAAGAAGGGCTTGTATAAGTACCTAAACAGCAAAAGGAAGACTAAGGAAAACATGAGCATGCTGTGGTCTGGGGAAGGGGCCCTGGTGACACAGGGCATGGAAAAGGCTGATGTACTGAATGCCCTATTCACCTCATTCTTTACTAGCAAGACCGACCTTCAGAAATCCAAGGCTCTGGAGATTGGGGGGAAAGTCTGGAGCAAGAAGACTTACCCTTGGTGGAAGAGGATCAGGTCAGGGAATACTTCAGCAACCTGGACATACACAAACCCAGGCCATGATGGGATATAAGCATGAGTGCTAAAAGACCTTGATTATGGTGACTGGCAGAGGTGCCCAAAGACTGGAGGAAAGCAACTATCACTCTTGTCTTCAAAAAGGGCAAGAAGTAGGAACCAGGGAACTACAGGCCAGTCAGCCTCACCTTGATCACTGAGAAGATGATGGAACAAGTAATCCTGGAAACCATTTCTGAGCACATGAAGGACAAGAAGGTGATTAGGGTAGTCAGCATGGCTTAACAAAAGGGAAGTCATGCTTGATCAGCCTGATAACCTTCTCTGAGGAAACAACTGGTTTGGTAGATGAGGAGAGAGCCGTGGATATTGACTACCTTGACTTCTGTAAGGCTTCTGACGTTGTCTTCCATAACATCCTCATAAAGAGGTTGATGAAGTATGGACTAGATGAGGAAACAGTGAGATGGACTGAAAACTGGCTGAAAGGCCGAGCTCAGAGGGCTGTGATCAGTGGTCTAGTTGGAGCTAGTAATTAGTGGTGTACCCCTGAGGTCAATACAGGGTCCAATACTGTTCAACATCTTCATTAATCTGAATGATCGGACAGAGTGTACCCTCAGCAAGTTTGCAGATGATACAAAACTGAGAGGAGCAACTGAGGCACCAGCAGGTTTTGCTGGCATCCAGAGTGACCTTGATAGGCTGGAGAAATGGGTTCATAGGAACTCACGCAGTTCAACAAAGAGAAGTGCAAAGTCGTGCACCTGGGGAGGAACAACCCCACGCACCAGTACATGCTGAGGGATGACCATCTGGCTGCATCAGGAGGAGCGTTGGCAGCAGGTTGAGGAAGGTGATCCTTCCCCTCTACTCAGCCTTGGGGAGGCCACACTTGGCATACTGTGTCCAGTTCTGGGCTCCCGAGTACAAGGGAGACATGGACATACTGGAGAGAGTCCAGTGAAAGGCCCCTAAGATAAGTCAGGGCATCTCTTCTATGAGGAAATGCTGAGAGAGCTAGGACTGTTCAGCCTGGAGAAGGGAAGGCTCAGGGAGGATCTCTGCAATATATACAAATACCTGAAGGGAGGGTGTAAAGAATATGGAGCCAGTCTCTTTTCAGTGGTTCCCAGTGACAGGACAAGAGGTGGCAGGCACAAACTGGAACACAGGAAGTTTCGTCTGAATATCAGGAAACACGTTTTTCTGTGAGGGTGACTGAGCACTGGCACAGGTTGCCCAGATAGGTCATGAAGTCTCCTTCCTTGGAGATATTCAGAAGCTGTCTGGACATGGTCCTGGGCAACCAGCTCTAGGTTGCCCCGCTTGAGCAGGAGGTTTGGACCAGGTGGCCTCCAAAGATCCCTTCCAACCTCAACCATTCTGTGAGTCTGTGAATCATCTCCCAGATGTATGGCATTTCCAGTAGACTGTAAGGTGAGCTGTCTGTGGTTCACTGAGTCATGTTAATTTTTATAAACTATAGTCAGGTTTGATGAACTGGCATTTTCCAGTCAAACTGTGTTTCCTTAGGAAACTTCCAGCCAGATTTGCTAATGAGCTAAGATTTGAGGAAGCCTTGCATCACTGATGCCATGAAAATTGTTTCTTTGGCTATTTTAAATATATGGTGTGGACTGCTGACATCTTGGAGATTTTCAAGCCAGGAATACAGATATAAGCTACGGAGACACAAATAAGCAAGATGTAGGAAATGTGAGAAATATCTGGTAGGTAACTCTTATACACAAGCAAAGTTTTATCAGAAACAATTGTGGTATCCACTGATTTTGAGAAAAAAGTTTCAGTATTTCACGGACTCCTTTAATTTCATATAATGAAAACACTGCATATTCCCAGCACTATGTGTTTCCTGCTCTGTGCCTTTCATGAACTTTTCCTCGGTCCTTTTTTTCTTCAGAAATAACCTCCCAAATTTAGACATATATTACTACTAAAGTAATCATGTCTTGTTCCACATGTCTCCTATAAATTTATAGAAAAGTTCTTCTCAGATTTTTCAGTATACCAAAACAACTAGAAGTTTTCTTCTGTGTTGGAAAATGAGAGCACAATAACATTCTCTGGATAACGTGTAACCAAGTGAAGCAACAGCTGGATGAAGTGGAAAGCTATGGCTTCCTGTTGAATGGAAAGAATTTAAATCAGAATTTGTAAAATATAGTGCAGTATTGGACAAACTCATAGGAATGAGAGAAAGCCAAACACAGGCCAAAATATGTATATTTGCACATATTTCTGGAAGACATTGTCTTGATTTTACAACTTTCCTATAGGAAATTATTTCTTCCAATCCAAGATGACCCATGTGCATATGGTTCAGTGCTAGAGGAAGCCTGCCAAAGGTCACTTCAGATGAAAAAATAGGAAATACAATTCTTGCTACAACTTCAAATTGCAGAAACAGAGAGTCTTAGCAGCAGCCAGGAACAAAGAGGCATAACATTGGAAGAAAATAAGATTCCATAATTCTCCTAAATTTTGGTCCAGTCATACTAGGCTGCAAAAAAGATTACAACAGTAATGAGAACCTTCCAAATAGAGATAACTGTCACTGCATGTTCTGTCCTACAAAATATACTATAAAATATATTATAAGTGACATTTTAAGGCAGATTCAAAATGTATTAAAGAGTTTAGCTAAGTTAAAAGAGGAAAATAATTCATAAGTTTCAAAGAAATAAGACATCCAAAGTAAAAACTGGTTTTCATGTAAATTCTTACAATTTTTGCAATTCCTGTACACAGGATTTTTTTTCTGCATGCACATAGTCTGAATATCTAGTTTGAGATATTAACATAAATGCATATCTAAGTCTATGATATACCAGGAGAATTATCCAATTGCATATGAATATGTAAGGCAGAAGGAAGCATCATATAATAACAAATGTTATACTGGAATAGAGCTAATTTTAAGATGTAACGTTTTTATTGGTAGCTTAGTCACTTCACAGTTCTGCTCATTTAGAACTAATGAATCAATAATTTTCTCCCATCTTTTCCTTAGTTTTTGAGACTACAGATGTGGAAAACAGGATAGGTGTGAATAGGATCTTGTGTGAATGTAAAGGACATACATACATAAACAAACACAAAAATAGCATTATCATGAATATGACATACATCTTTCAGTTTAAAAGAATCATAGCTATGCGTTTTTATCTCCAGTAGCAGTGAGAATTATCCATTCTTGATGCAGGACTCATTCTAATGAAAGTAACAGAATTAATCCAAAATAAGAAGCCCTCTCCCCAAAACAGAGTACGTAGTAGAAAAAGCTTTGTGATGTATATGTAATAGACAGCTGGTAGAGGCAAGGAGAGTCAAGGTAGGAAAGATACATGAAAAGCTGTATACATTTATTTATTTATTTATATTAATAATGTATGTGTTTTGATGGTTTAAGATACAGAAATCAGCTGCAGTCATAGATCTTTTAACTGTATCTTTAATGATTTTCCATATCTTCTTAAAAGTGATGTAAGCTATCTGATCTGAATTCTCTCAGTGCCAGGAGGCACACAAGGCGCGAACATCGTTCTTCCACTTCGATCGGTCTGCGGCTGCGTGCTCTGGAGTCCCAAGGGCCACAGCGCAGTCCTCTGTTGGTTTTTTCCTCAGGACATGACTGATCCAGTTCCATCTTCTCCTCCTCACTTCATTACTGATTTTCTCCATCTCCGCCATTTCGGTTTTTTTGTTGAAAGTTGATGCTCGTCGTTTCTGCAACTTTTTATTTTTTTTCCGGGAGGAGGTAGTTGGCCTCCTGCCCAACCCCCATGACTTGGAGGGCCAGTGGTTTTTCTGTCAGGGTGGCCTTCCCTTAGGCTGCGTTGGTTCGCGGCACCTTCTTCAATTTTATCCGGTGCACCCTCCAGAGAGGGATCCCCTATCCACCACCCAGGGGACGCGCCTGCTAGCTGTGCAGCCCAGCCGAAGGATGTAAGCTATAAAACCTCATTTTTATCAGTAGACTATTTTGTCAAAAGAACTTAATTTTTTATTAATAAACATTTTATTTTCTTAGAAATCTTGTGAAATTTTGGAAGGATAAATCACAGCCAGTTTATTTTCTGTGGAGAATATTTTATGAAAGTACTGAGATTTGAGTCTGTGTCTAAGATAAATGTTCTTATTTTTATGTAGAGTTGATAAACTTAAATTTAATACAGCATGATAGTTTCTGGGCAACTGAGAAAAATCATAACGATTTTAAATCAGCATTGTGAGTTATCTGAAGCAGCACTGTATTTACTTTACATATTGGCACAAGCTGTGTTATTTTCTTCTTTGGCCATTCTATTTGACTTGTCAAAACCAGATATATCTATTTTCTTTATGACGACCCTACATTATAACCTCTCACCAGACACAGTAAATGAAATGAATTTCCTACAGTGGCCAGGTTATATACCTTATTTATCATTTGATGAAATGAAGCTGTACTCCTGGATTAGGCAATTTAGGATCTCCATGTGAGACAAAGGAGTGGCTCACACATAAGCATCATATAAGAACTGACCTAGCAAAGTATTTGTGCTGTCATAAACTTCAACCATGTTAGTAATTTTAAGAATTCCACGAGAAAATTTGTGTAATTGAATATGAGAGCCACCTGGACCATAGCCATAAATCTAACTGGCTTCATAAACTAGTAAAATATTATGCTGTTGTACGTACAGTTACATCTTTCCGTAATAAATAGAATGAAGAAATTAAAATTTAATTTCTTGTAACTTCCACACATACTCTATAACTGAAGGTAAGTGTTTCGTACTCTAGTGTAAGCAGTTTGCAACCCTCCTTTTTGTTCTGGAAGACTGCAACACAATTTCATAAAAGTAGTAATGTAATGTAGATAGTTCTATGGTGTCATTATGGACTGTGATAGCTTTATAAAGCAAAGATCAGGAAATTTCCTCTCTATATGTTGGGCTAAAAAGCAAACGTAATAACAAACACAGAGAAAACAAATAACAAAGTGAAACCAAGAAAGGTAGCCAATAATGAAAAACACATTTAATTTCAGTATAACGTTTATCCAATATCTGTTTGACATTTTTTAGTAGTTTCTCCCTTTTAACAGATATTAATATTCTAAATATTCTGAAAAAGAAGCTACTGAGGTAGCTTGATACAAATCTAAAAAAAAAAAAAACAAAAAAAACCTCATAGAAAGTGAGCTAAGAGTCAGTTTTATAATACTTAAAATTATTCTTTTGCAATTTGCATTCATGGGGTCACAAATCAAAAATGTTCCTGCCACAATAATGATTTTCATATAAATTGTCAAAATCCTTTTCACACCTATTATTATAAACTTGATAAAAAGTCAAGAAAATTAACTAAAAATTAAAAAAAAGCTTTTAACCCTGTAAAGCTAAAAAAGCTTAATTTTTTTAGATATTTTCTAAAATAGCGCTTTATTTTTTTTACCAGTTCAAACATCAGTTAGGTACTGTAATTTATGGAAAAAAGATTGTGTCCTGAACTGATATTAAAAAAGACTTCCTAAATCTCCTACAGAAACTAGCACCATCCTTACATTTTGGTGTAAATTCAGCATTGACTTTTACCTACTCTTCCTAGTTCAGTGTTGTAATATTGAACGTACTGTAGTAATCAAAACAAATACTTTGTTTCAACTTGTTTTCTATAAATGATAAGCCTTATTTATCTGATGTTTTGGGGAGTTTAAGCCTTATTAGAAACCCTTTCAGTCTATTTGGCAATCGTTCTATTAGCTTAAATAGGCAGTGTAAAACAATGGTTCCTTAAGTAGATGCATAAGTGGACTAAAGTGGTTTGAGGTCTGGTGGCTTGAGTTGTAACACTTTTTTTCTTACTGAGACAGCCATAGTGTCACTTGACATGGAACAAAAAAGAAAAAACTGCTGACAGTCTGTTTGTCGACCTCAAAACCCTGTGTTTGCTGCCTTCAAGGGGCACCCTGCAACCACTACCAACAAATATTTGGGGGTTTTCAATGTAGCATTTTAGGGGAACAGTGCTTAAAACATAAAGGGGTTGTTCCTCTATAATGTGATCATTACTACTTTGTGAGAAACATAGTTCTCTTGGGGTTCTTTAATGAAATAGACTAGACTAGACTATTTCAGTTGGAAGGGACGTACAATGATCATCTAGTCCAACTGTCTGACCAATTCAGAGCTGCCCAAAGGTTAAAACATGGTATTAAGGGCATTGTCCAAATGCCTCTGGTAGACTTCTGGGTCCTTAACTTTGAGCTTTTGAAACACCAACTCTATGTTTTTAGACACTTCAAATCATTTAATAATTTGGAATCCTCAAGCTTTTAAGTGAGGCTCTTGCTTTTCATCTTACCATTGTAATATAAAGCTAGATGCATGTCTGAGTAAATACGTTTAATTAATGATGATTTACTCACTAAAGCTGAATAGGAAAAGTTCCCATGTATTTCAGTGACAGCAATAATAATCTTAGCTTTTTATTGTCCTTGGGTTTTGCACAAGTTGGATTCAACTGGAGTTTAAATCATGACAGATGTTTTGAAATAGACTGTAGTAGCTGAGAGCAATATAAGTAGAACCTTTAATTTTGTTTTCCTAAGGTGCTTCTCCTTAGGTCACTTACATTACAATACATCCTGTCCTTGTTTTCAGAAATTAATTTCTTAGTACAGGAAAACTTGAGTGTACTGTATACAAGAAATTAGCATCCTGACTGTTTCTGTCATGTACTCATGTAGTATGCTGCTACAGTATGGAAAATTGCATGGAAAAATTTATATTAATGTACTTTGCCCTAATGATAGTTTGATGGATCCAGGTTTTATTAAAATCTTTAAAGTGGCTTTGTGACCTATGAGATTTTATATTTCATCTCTAGAATTTATTTTCATATGTAGGTTTCATGAATACTTCTGCCATTTATATGTTGTATAATCTAATTTTTATTACTTACATAGCATTTTAATTCCCCTACATAATTCCTGATCACAAAGAGTTTCTCAGAATAACTGCTAAAATGGATAAAGGAATATTGTTAATAATGTTTGTAAGAGTAAGATGAGAAGAAAGTAAAATGGACCTTTTGTGAAAGTTATACAAATAATTTATTAACATTGGGAAAAATGTGCTTTAATTGTCATATGCTATTAAAAATATGGGCCAACATTTTTCTAAATATGATTGATCTTTGAACTACTCCTGAGACTGGGTGTGTCTGGGTGTTTTATAGTGGATTTGATGTGGGTCTGGAAGAGGGTGTATAAACTAAAAGTTTGTTTATTTGTGTTGGGAACAGTGTTAATAGCTGGTACTGCTTTTCTCGCATTCATAGAATCATAGAATCATAGAATCGTTTAGGTTGGAAAAGACCTTTAAGATCATCAAGTCCAACCATTAATGTAACACTGCCAAGTCCACCACTAAACCATGTCCCTAAGCACCACACCTACACATCTGTTAAATACCTCCAGGGATGGAGACTCAACCACTTCCTTGGGGAGCCTTTTCCAATGCCTGACTACCCTTTCAGTGAAGAAGTTTTTCCTAATATCCAACCTAAACCCCCCCTGGCGCAACTTGAGGCCATTTCCTCTTGTCCTATCACTTGTTACTTGAGAAAAGAGACCGACCTCTGCCTCACTACAACCTCCTTTCAGGTAGTTGTAGAGAGCGATAAAGTCTCCCCTCAGCCGCCTTTTCTCCAGACTAAACAACCCCAGTTTCCTCAGTCACTCCTCATAAGACTTGTGCTCAACTTCAGGCTATATTAGAGAAATAGGAAATCTATTTTAAAATTTTATAAAAATAATTATACTGTAAGCTAAATTTAAATTTTTCTGCCTTGGAAAGATAATGTGACTGCAAATGGAAGTTGATTTTAGAATTTCCATATCCTAACTTATGCTACTAAATCATACACACTTTTCTGATCATTAAAAGTCTGTATGACATAGCTCAGTCCAGTAAATTATTCAAGCATAATGAAAATAAATTATACAATTAAATTATGTTTAATAATATGCTTTGAAATTCACTCTGAATGAGATGGAGGAAGAAGAAAATGGAGATCAAATCTTTGTCTAATACAGATTGGTGTGGCTCAGATTACTTCAATGGTTTTTTGCTGATTTATACCAGCTGAAGTGCTGGCCTGCTCACTGAGTTTTCAAGATCACAGACAGTTTATTCAAACCATTTATTTTTCCTCATTCATCCAATTTTAGCTCTATGGTGTTTACACTATTCTGAAATTCAGTGGAGTTTTTTCAAATTTCAGTTTTCAATTTAGATTTCACACCAAATAAATGCAAAATCCATCATGGATAGGAAAACCCTGGTAATAAATACTACAAAGTTGGTTCATCATGGTGAAATTTACAATATGTCATTAGCGTTCATCTAAAATTTATGTATTGTTTCAGGAACAATGTGCCAAAAGAACATATATGGGCAATCTCATTAGAGATCACATAATTTTTGTTATTTAGAATGCATATATGACATTCTGTAATGTCCCAGTGCCTATAGGAAATAAGGAATCAGTTACAATATCACAGAATGGAAATTATTATTTTTACTCAAAATTATATAAAACAAAAATCAGTTTCTGAACTCTGTGTGTGTGTGTATTTATATTTACAATATATATTATTAATTGGATTTTTTAGAAACCAGTGGGAGGTCTGCCATTACCTTGAGTGATGCCAAAATTTCACCCCAGTGTCAAAGACTTATCAGAATCCCTGAAAATATATCTCTGTGCCAGAATAAAATGCCTTGGAGGATTTCATGTGTTCAAAAGATTCATGAGGATTTCATGTGTTTAAAAGATTCATGGAGTTTGTTCAAGAATGATTAAGTGACTATGCTAAATAAATACTATTTATGTATGTATGACGAGGTAATCTTGTTCATACCCTTAGGCTAATGAAAGCCAAGTTAAGAATACATAAAGCAGTTATACACACAGTGTAAAGGGATTTGAGGGTCATTGGCATCTATTTGAACAGTGTTCAGTAGCCTTGAAATATTAGTTCCCGGGCCAAATTACTTCATTAACCTTCTCATTCCCTAATACACAGTTTAGTTATCCTGTTGCTACTTTTTTTACTTCTTTCCTCTGGCTAAAACTGTGATGTCAGCCCCATCACATTGTTAAGCAACAAGGTTTTTTGTCATGCTTTAGATTGTTTTCACTGATTTGGTAGTATCTTTTAAGTTGCTCTCTTATTCAGATCTCTTACAGAGTATCCTCTTTCTATTCAGTTTCTACTGCTAGGTATTGATTTGAAAAAACAATATAGGATTAATTAAACTGGTATAATTAATGCACAATGGCAGAGTAGAAGAGGGGAAAAAGTGGTAGAGCAAAAGAAGGTAGAGAAAGAAAGGACAAAATAGTGCTCAGATGGCAGCAAGCAGACCACTGCAAGGATACATTTACAGAGATATAGGAAAAAAGACAATGAAAGAAGGAAAAAAGACTGTGAAAGAAGGACTTAGAAGCTAGAGAATGTGAAGACAAGATCAGCTGAAAACACCTAGTGAAGACAAGCTCAGGTATGAACAAGTTATGTAGAATTGATCCAGTTTTGAAGATTAAACAAAAAAAATGAGAGAAAAAGTAAACTGAACATTTTGGACAGAACAGCATTTTGGAAGTTGAATACATGAAGGAAATGGAAAAAAAAAAAAAAAAGAAAGGAAAAAAAAGCCACCAAAACTTGAGGGTTTATGATTCCAGAGGCATCAGATTCTGGGCCAGTGTACTTAAAATTTATGTGGAATGGAGAGTAGCAACTAAGCAAAAAGTTTGCTGTTGTAAATTAATTCATTTGCTGAGATAAAAGGGAAAGAAAAAATTAAATCTACTGCAAAGAGTTTTGGTAAACTTTGAAATTATGGAGTGAAGAGCAGTAAAAAGGTAGATAGAATTCAATATAGTTAAATGTAAATCAGTACACATTAAAAAAAAATTATATCCACTGTCAGGAAAAAAATCTTGAGGCTATGAGAGAGAATTGTATGGAAACATCAGGTCAGAGCTCAGGAGCAATCACAAAAGCATAATCAAAAGTTAGAAAATAAGTAGAGGGTAGGTCATTCACTATATATTCCAATACAAGATCAAGGAATACTGATTAAATTATCAGCCAGCAAGGCACTTTTTCACATATCATTTGGAATACCAGAAATTTGTGGAGGTTCAAAAAATAAAGAGACACATTAATAAAAGAATACATATTAACCGAATAGGAAATCTGACATATTAGGTTTGATCCAGTTCCAGTTCTATGATGAGGTCTTTTACTAGAGAAGTTTAGTTAAACTGTTGCAAGAACTGAACTGTCATGGAGTCTGCTTGGACCCTGTGCTGAAGACCAGTCAGTAGTTCTTTAATATATTTACCTTATTTCCTTTTTCTTCTCTACCATATCAAAATGGCCACTCAGGACAGAAGGAACTCAAACGCTTCTCTGACATCTCTGATGCTTCAACTTTGTAGTGTAAATGTGAGACAAAAATACAGTAGCAAACAGCTAAGATTAGATATGTATTATCACAATACTGTAAAAGTTTTATTTCACTCAGTAAGAAGGTTGCTGAAATATTTATTCCAGGTAATGAGTTCTTGGCAAAGTTAGACGCCAAGTTAAAGTTTTTTTCAACTCTATCTCATACCACTTTTCAGTTGCTAAAGAAGTTATGTGGATAGTCCTGGGTTTTTTCATTTTTATGTACTTTGTCAGACGCCCAACAGTTCACTGTCACAAGCTGTATATGGTAGAGCAATCCACAAGGAAGATAGTCCTGTATCTAATTAGTGACTTTCACTCAAAATTGATTCACGATGGTAAGAAATATTGTGTCAGTCTCTAAATATTTCTGAAATAATACTCTTCAACCTTCAGTCTGTTACTTCAGCTGCTTAAGCAATTCAAGTTAACTAAAGAGCTCATCTTTGTCTTGCAGTTTAAGTGCAGCTTATTGCCATGAATCATCTCTAAAACTGTTTGGGAACGTGATCATATTTTTCCCCTAAGAAAATGTTATTTTGGCAAAAATAAAACCTTTTTGGAAGAACATTTTCATTGGAAAAGTGTTTCTTAGATCCAGACTACAATTTCTAGCCAAATCTGTGGAAAAATAGACCCAACTTACACTTCCTAATTGTCCATAAGACTCCAGTAAGGTTGGTAAAACATTGGGTTCCTGTAAATGCCACAAACGCTGGGCTTGCCAATGTTAGGGAGTGTCTTCTCTCTTTTGTCGTGTTTTGCCACATTGTATAAATAATTAACTGTTTATTGGCCCAAAGTAGCGCAGTAATATGAGGCAATGGCTGAGGTTCATTGGTCAGCTAATTTATCTGAAATTTAGTTTCAGATCCCCTCATGCCATTTGCCTGTATTATTTTGTTTTTGGAGTACAATGAGGATGATTCTTAGACATGTTTAGAAACAAAATCAGATATATTGTTCATGCATTTAAAGGGCTCAGCAAATTTCCAAACACTTTGTGAACATAGCAGAATATTCCTACTAACAGCAAATTAGGAACTGAATGAACTGTGAAATACACCTCCTTGCTATTCATTTTTCTCAGTAGATGTGACTGGTCACCTGAATCTCAAGGTCTTTTTTTCTGCTTTCTGACTTACTGACAGAAGTTCTTTAAGCAGAAAAAATAGCATCCGTACATCCCACTGAATTGTCATTATGCATTCATTCTACATTTCATGAACATTTGGGCATGCCAGGCACATTGAAAACATTTATCAGTAATCATCCAAGTACTTAGGAATGTAATAAAATACCTGCAGGTTGAACTTTTTTCTCATAAATATATGAATAAAGATTGTTTGTGTTATTCAAACAGTTCCATCCATTTCCAGAAAGAAAGCGCTACTTTCTTAACCAAGCATAGATCAAGAAAAAATGTTTGGCTATTGTTACTACATAGATAGCAAAAAAGCTACTAAATGTCAACACAGAATTTTGGACTCCGGTGGCTAGATATTTTCCCCAGCCAAAGAAAGTTGTCTTTATTCTTTTAGAACTTTTCTGGGTAACACTGATCCAAGTACCAGTGTCAGCTACATTCTCAGTAGGTAGGATCCACCATGTGGATCGCCAGAAAGAAACATTAACAGCATTGCAAGTAATACATGGTCTTGAGTATATAAATATAAAATCATCACTTTTCTTCATGCAGCTATACATTGACAGAATCAGAAAATTATGATTTAACCTTGTTGGAAAATAAGTTTTCTCTGTTATTTATGTTAATGAGAACAAAATTTAAACTTTCTGCAGGAAATAGCTAAATCAAACATTTCTCATGTAATTTCTGTTTAGTATTTAATAGAAAATGTAGTTGCTTTTTTTTCTCTAAATGTTGGGCTCTCTAGTAAGACTATCTTTTTCTTTACTGTGGTTTTCTCTTCTAATTTACTCTAAGACGAATTGTCTGAGAGCAGTGCTTGGTACATAAAGGAGAATGGGAAAAGAGGAAATTAAACTATATCTTTTATCAGTCAGTACAATAGGATGTATGCACAAAAATACTTTGAAATTTTGCCAGAATATATGTATTTTTAACAAAATAAAGATTTTGTTTTTCAACAGCTCTAAGTTTCCATGGAGAAAAGATACATTAGGAAATAATTTTGGTACTGTCAAAATCTGTTTTCCATCAAAAAACAACGTTGAGAAAAATATTACATTGAGCCTGTTTCTAAAAATAATACTAGAATAAACTGAAGTTTTAATACTAGAAGAAACTGAAGTTTTTCCAATAGTTATTGCAATCCTAGTCTTTGAAAAGTGTATTTTCAAAACATGAAAAATAGTTAGGAACCTTGAATCAATACTGTGCTTCATATCATGATTCAACAGGTTAATGACTTTCAACAGAAATTTTCAGTTGAACTGAAATATTCTTTATTTCTCCTAGATCTGTCTGTAAGGTACATCAGTAGAGTACCAGCGACTCTTCTGTAACATTTCAATCTCTTTGGTCATTTCCTTGGTGAATTGTTGTCTGTAAACCTTCAATTACCTTTAAAAATGTGTCCTAATGATCAGTTAAAGCAGTATGAACACCTACATTCTGTCATAATTTTCAGTTCACATAATTATCTTATTGCAAGCTTTCTATGCTAAACAGAAATGTTCAGCTTGGCCTTGATCCTGCTTCCTTATTCTTTTATTTTGCCTAATATCTTCATAGTATGCAAAAAATCATAACGAGGAAATTTTAATACAGTCCTTAATACTTCTCTCTTGCTTGAATCTGAGTATTTCTATGAAAAATAAAATTATCATTTATACTGAAAATATTTATTCCAGTTAAAAGTAAATACATAGCTGCTGTGGCAAGGAAAACTATTTTCATGTAACTTGGAACCTACTCCTACAGATCTCCTTTGTCAGTCAGAATATTAATTTCAGTGTTTCTATTCTGCGTCGCTGCTTACTCTAGGACATTTTTCAGTAAAGTGGACTCTAAGTAAATGCAGTGCAAATGATCAGCAATAAACTATAAAATCACCATTGGTTGCAATGTGTGTAAAGTGTGACAAAAATCAAACAGGCCTTTTAGTGACTAGGCAGTTAGGCCTTATTTTGTAAGCTTTATTCAATCTGTGAAGTCAATCAGTGCCAAGCACATGACCAATATAAATAATAATCCCTTCCGTGTGAATGTTGTTTCTACTGGCATTCTTATCAAGGTCTCTGTCGAATTTTGTCCTTGGAGTATCTCTAGTTCCAACCACCAAATCATAATTTAGAAATAATTATAGATAACACTTGGCAGTGTGAAAGAATGGATTGCTGATATTTTCCAATGGGAAGCAGAGAAAGCAATGTATAAATATGTGAACAGTTTCATATAAAATATATCAAAAAAATAAGCCTGTTGTCATGGCAACCTTTTTCCATTGACAGAGAGGAAAGATGAGGATGAGAAACATGCAGTAATAGATACAAGACTTAAAGTAGGCACAAGAGAAATGTAAGAATAACATGACCAGTGTATTCCACACAGCTAATCAGGCAAACTGCCAGATTAATCTTTCTTTCCCTCTTTGTCCTTTAATGAAATCTCATTTGTTTTTGAGAGAAAATAGCTTTGTAAAACTGTTTCCCATCCAACAAGAAACAAAGCCAAGGGTGAATACAAAGCTTTAGACATGAAGTAGACATGAAGGAAGGTTCCGTTTTAGAAATTCCAGCCAACGTCCTTCTCGCCAACCTTTTCCCTTCAGTCTTGCTCTATGATTTTCATCTTGTCTGGAAAGAAAAGCAACATTTTGTGTTTTTTCTTTCTGTTCATACTGAGTCATACTGTTACCAAACATCTGTTGCAGAAGTGAGGCACAGTTCTAACATTGAGAGATGTTTCTAACTTCTTGTTAGGATTTCTGGTGGTATTGTGTGTAGTAAAGTTATGAAATCTGTGGGTTTATGCCTTTCCAGTTTCATTCTGTTTCATTTCAGTGAAGTTTCACATAAACCTCAGAAGCTGAAAATCTATTATGTCATTCCAGTGCACTTGCTAGTAAATAAGGCCACGCATTCTCACACTTGGTACAAATATAACTAGTAAATTGGGCAAATACATGGTAATTTAAAGCATGTTCAAAATTTAAAATATTTGTATTAAAATGAGAATAAATATTTTCCCACTGGAGGAGCTGAGGATATTTAATTACTCTCTGCTTTTTTTGGAAAGAACTGAAGAAAATTTGGCTTTATATGCATTTAAAAGGCCTTCATCTCTACCTAACTGCATAATGTGCAATACAAGAAAGGCAGTTAATGAAGTTGTTAAAGCTATTGTTGAAGCACTGGGCTGGGATTAAGCACATAGACTGAGGAGATATCTACTGTGGATTTGCTTTGATACCTTGGTCAAGTGACATAGAGCTGCAATTAAATGTAATTTGTTTACTTCTGTTAACCTACATTGGTATTGGATGAGGCTGCAAATACTTTTTCTTCAGATCCCAGTTTATAGAAAAGACAATGATGATATTGCCTTACAACAGGAGCTATTTCTAGCCCAAGTTCATTAATAACACTATTTTGATATGGCTATACCAGACCAGACCAAAGCAAATTCCACCTAGTCCAGTTGTCTGTGTATGACAATAGCTAGTAATACATGTCTAGAATCAATAGAAGAACAACCTGATAGATAGTGGTGCCTTCCAGAAATATTTCTGTGCCCTGCTACAGTCTGCATCTCAGAGATTTAATGAGACAGAGCTGGTCTACTTGTGTTTAATAGTGCAATGAGTTTGTCCGATTGCTTTCTGAAATTGTGTGAATTTTCAATAACATCCTGCAGCAAGGAGTTTCACAGTTAAATAATTAGAATTTTCTCTTTTTGTTTGTTTTGTTTACTGCTTTTAGTTAATGCGCCATAATTCTGCTGGGATAGAAAGTAAATATCACTCACTATTCATCCTCTCAGAATCATAGAATCATAGACTGGTTTGGGTTGGAAGGGACCGTTAAAGCTCATCTAGTCCAAACCCCCTGCCACAGGAAGGGACTTCTTCGACTAGACCAGGTTGCTCAAAGCCCCATCCAAGCTGACCTTGAACACTTCCAATAATGGGGCATCCACAACTTCTCAGGGCAACCTGTTCCAGTGTTTCACCACCCTCATCAGAAAAAATTTCTTCCTTATATCCAGTCTAAATCTACCTTCTTTCAGTTTAAAAGTTGCCCCTTGTCCTGTCACTACAGGCCTTGGTAAAAAGTCTCTCTCATGCTACTCATCATTTTATAGAACTTTATCTTCTCTAGCAAGTATTGAGATAGTATAGTAAAGAAATAGGAACCTAGACTAAGAATGTAAGGATGATTTTTATGCACATTTCTGTTAATAATTTATGAAGATTTTATGGTTTTTTTAAAAAACATTATTTTAAGTTCTGCTCACTGTCTATTTTGAAGACCAGGTCTGCAGAGCATTTTCCCAGATGGATATAATGCTGACTTTTGTAGTATTAATCAGTATCTGTGCTTATATAAACTCCACTTCAAAATTTATATCTCAAGAAATTGCAATTCTGATTAGTGATGTGTAAAAGGACTGTCATCAGTCATGGTGGGGAAGGAAAAAAAGGACATAAGGAAAGTAGAGAGGGGGATTAAGTAAAATATCCTTACATTACAGAAGGTCCAGTGGACACTGAAAAATTCATATATCCAAAACTAGACCCAGGATTTCTTAAGGATCTTCATTCTGTAGATTTTGAAGGTGATCCCCTCCCTTAGTCTGCAGAGTTACATAGGACTTGCCCACAGGGTCCACCTGTGATATTCACTGCCTTGAGATAGAGATGGAAGTTGAAGACCTGTGGGACTTAGTTAGTACATCTGAGGAGTCATTCAAGAAGTCTCGGTTCATTTTTACGACACCAGTGCCACTTACAGCTGTGAAAAGAGGC
The DNA here is from genome assembly GCF_965183815.1 of Platalea leucorodia. Classification (NCBI taxonomy): domain Eukaryota; kingdom Metazoa; phylum Chordata; class Aves; order Pelecaniformes; family Threskiornithidae; genus Platalea; species Platalea leucorodia. The sequence continues at coordinate 47,388,795 of NC_138828.1, read as the reverse complement.
GTAGTCTGTTTTCCATGGTGTATCTCAGTGCTGTGCTGCTTTGACAAAATCCTGGAAACTCTACAAAATCTTCCAAAAGTCCCCAACCCACTCCCCATAAAAACTGCAGTCTGGTCCAGAGAATACAAAGTTTTTGAAATACTAATTGTTACATTTTTTTCAGTTTCAAGCTAAATCTTTGGGAAGAATTTAAGATATAGCTAAATCTCCATCAATACTGATGTTTGTGCATAATTATTTTTTAATTTATGTTCCCTACATTATTTTTTAAGGAAATACCTTATTTTCAATGCAGTTAGTGGAATAACAAACATAAGGCTGTACAAAAATGAGTATAAAGAATTTGCTGATTAGATTAGCTCTTTCTTTAGTATATTAACTAGTCTTTTTCTATATAGTTGCAAATTCAGTTTTGTTTTGGTTTTTTTTTCCCTCAGATATTCATAACCCTTCATTGAAAATATGGTTTTTATATTTTATAGTTCATTTCAGACCCAACTAGACAAAGTCTAGTTGTTCAGAGCCCAGCTAGTATGGAACTAATATGGAAAGTATTATTCAGATAATCAGAGAAACATAATACAATAGTGACATGAATTAATTGGGTATTTACTATAGCTAAGGTGAGATAGTCAAGTGAGTTGCTAGGCAAAATCTTTTTCAGTAAAAGTATCAAATGTAACCAAGGCCCTTTGTAATGTTTATTTACTGTACAAAAAGAATATGCATTATTTTGCAGAAAATTAGAAACTCCTTTGTCATCAATGCTTCAAATATTTAAGAGCATCAGAAAAACCTTCACAGAGTAAAATTCAAATGCAGGTGCTGCCTTTATTTGCAATGTACAGTAAAGCAGATCACAACATAAATTATTTGTTTAAATATTTGGCTTTTAATTTTCTGGAATTATTCAGCTGAGGTGCCTATGAATTTCAGTACACAAGCAGACTGAATTACTTATGACCAGAATAGGTAAGATGCACAGCGAGAAACTTTTCCACAGTGAATAAGAGGACACTTGTCCCAGAGCAGACGCAGAATATACTGTGACTGAAGCATTTGCCATGAGGCTCGTCTGAAATTGTAGATTTTGATCTGGTGATAAAAAAACAACTTCTAGAGGAACAGGGGCTATTCAAACAGTATAGCTTATTTTTCCATAGCTCAGATGACCTCTGCTGAACACCCTAACCATTCTGAATTCCATTCTAATTCTTCCTAGGCTATATTTAAGGATATACATTTGACTTGCCTAATTAATGGCTGCAGTGTTTGCGTGGGATTTTGAAAGCCAAATGTACCAGTGCCTACAGCTCCAAAGTCCAATGTCTTTGTGTATGTAATCTGTAGATTCTATATTTTATAAAAGGGGATTAATAATGATACCTACTTCAAAGGTATGTTGGAAGAATGAATACAATACAGATGAAGAAATAGCCAGACGTTTACCTTCATGGGATCCATACATAAACCTGACCTGTACAGGTTGTTTTAAAATATTTGCTATAGTCAAACTAGCACCAGACATATTCTATAAATGAGCGAGTGCAAATAACTGTTTAGGATAAACAGTTTGGTAGCAGTAATGAGCAGACACAAGTCCGTTCCATTGTCTTTCAGTTACTTTGCTGAAGACTGCAAAAATGCATATATGTACATATAAATATATATCTTTTTCGCATTTCCTGACTTACTTGGTGAGGGACGCCTGGAGAAGGTTGCATTTTAGATTAATGGTGCTAGTGACATGTTAATCTGAGCAAAACTGCAGTGCTATTATTGTTAAAATAATAAAAAGTTGTAAACTGTTGACCTCCTCCAGTCTCTCTACTTGATTTTTTCTTACTGTCAAAAAGCTCAAGAGAAATGCCAGAAACCAAGAATTCATAATCCTGTGCTCAAGTATTGCAAAGTGTAATGGTAGTGTTGGAACATGAATAAGACAGAAATAGAAGTTACATAAACAACACAGCTGACCTCTTTTTATCAGAGTTTACTCGAACAAATACTGTGCCTGAGAAAAGAACAGATAAAGTCAAAATATGACCAAAATAAAACCGCCATGAAACAATGTTTCAGTTAGAAGATACCTGGAGATAGATGTATAGCTGGATTTTCACTCAGCTGGATTCCTCAAAAGTACTTTAGTGATAACGTACACCACTTTAGGCACTTAGCTACGCATTTAGGCAACACTGATATCACTAACTGCCACCTTTCTCCAAAGGCAGGTACATTCTCTCTGCGTTTCAGTTTCTGCCCATGAGTTTGTGTTCACAACATCAGTTCTGATTCCAGCCTGCTGTTTTCTTAGCTGAAGCTCAGTCCCAAAGGAGGACTCCCAGCCTAAGCACCTTCTTCCTCAGTAGAGTCAATTTTTTAGGCATGTCTGACCACAAGTATGAAAACAGAGTAGAATAAAATTGCTTCAGGTATTGGACAACTATTTATACTTTTAGCCATACTGTAAGTCCAGAAAACCTAGAAAGTCTTACAGTAAAGACACTTTCTGTAGGATAAATGACCACAGCTGAAATTCCTTTGTCAAATTAGGTAAAGTAGGGATTTGAAGCTATGTCCTGAGTATTTTAACTGGGCCATTTGTTACAGAAGAGCTGTATGTTTCTGCTTATTCCCTGTTTTGGGTTCTCCTTCTGCCTGTACAAACACAAACAAAGGAAAACCGGAATTTATCACCTTGCTCCCAGGAAAGAAGTGTACAGATTTAGGACTGCATGCTACTTCTAGACCAGTTTAAGAAATTGCCCATTCAGATGGTTTTGATGATGTAATGCATAGAGTTCTGTGAAATGCGTCAGCTACTGATTTCACTAGGTGGCAGATATCTGCATCAAAATTAGTGAACAACTGTAGAGGTATTTCTGAACAACTTTACATGAAAATATTCAGATTCATGTCTCTCTGGTTTGAAAATCAAATATCTTAGATCAAGTCTGAGGATAGACATTGGAAATTAGTAAGTGAATGTGGGGACCCAGCAAGCAAGATGAACAAAGATATTTGATTCAAAGCCATTAGTTCCTTATAGCACAGGAACTGAAATTATAATTAGCTACGGTGTGTACTGATGGATGTTTCTCTTGACAAATATTGAAAACATAATGACTGTGTTTTCAAAACCGACTCATTTTTAAATAATATTGGTTAAAATACCATGGGAGTGTTTTGGGTGCCTAAACAGAGGTGTCTACTGCCACCAACACCATTCTTGCTCTTGGCTATAAGGGCAGGCACCAATTAGCCATAGTCTCAGTATCAAATCTACTCACCTTTTATAGACTCCAGTTTTCCAAAGTGAATAATGTCAAACCTTAATTATTTATGTGCCTATTTGTCCTTCAGTCACCTCAGTGCTCTTTCCCTCTCCCTCCATATGCCATTCCCTCTATCTGGAAATATTCCCCTTTGATGCTCTCTCTGCTGTGATAGCTGTTTAATATTAATCAGGAAAGCTGAAACACTTTTTTTCTAAAAATTCTACACATTGTTAATCTATTTCTTACTTTCCCATTCACACATTCTACGTTTCAATTTTTCCTTTTTTTTGAGGAGGAACCATTTTCTTTCTTACTTCTCTGTCCAGTGTCTTCCGTAATGGAGACTTCATTCATAAATAAATATTTTGGTGTTAGAGTAGTAATAAATAACAAGACTATCTGGAGACTCCCTTTTTATAAGGAGTCACATGGTGAGGACAAGGGGTAATGGGTACAAGTTACTCCCAGGGAGATTCCGATTGGACACAAGAGGTAAATTTTTCACAATGAGAACAGTCAATCATTGGAATAATCTCCCCAGGGAAGTGGTTGACTGCGCTCCGCTGAACACGTTTAAGACTCAGCTGGACATGGTGCTGGGCCATCTCGTCTAGGTTGTGCTAGAAAGGTTGGACCAGATGATCCTTGAGGTCCCTTCCAACCTGGTATTCTATGATTCTGATTCTATGGTTATCTACCCGTAATGCTGTCAAGCATATTCTCTACTATAATAAAGTTTTACTCAAATATTGAAGACTAATTCCATAAGCACATTCTGGAGCTGTTCTAAAGAAGGATTCCAGGGGGCAGACAACAGCACCTAATGCCAACATTTGCCTGGCACCTAGTAGAGTTTGAACCCACTGAAATTATACTTCCAGCAAAGTTCACTCTGTGTATGAGCTTCTTTCTATCTAATGACTTTCCTCTTTAATTCACCCTCCTTCCTTCAGGAGGGAAAAAAACCCACCAAAACAAACATCTTAGACCATCTCACCGAGAAAGCCATTTATAGTTACTTCTTCCAGACTTTACTAGCAATCACTGAAGATACAAAATATCTGGAGACAACTGTGGTGTGAAAGGTTCTTCCATTTAGGAAAGAATTATGGCTAGAATGGCTCCCAGACTCTGTAAGGGAAGATCCTGTAACATTGGCTGAAGTACTGAAAAAGTCTGGCTTTGCATTTACTACCCAGACAGAAAGCAAAAAATTTCATTAAAAATTTCATGCTGAGTAAATAATTTAAGTGCTTCATATTTCTGCCATTAATGTTTATGCCACTTCTGGTGTTGTCCCATTCTAACAACATGCAGAATACCTCCTCAGCACAGACTGAATTTACTATGTCTGCATTTCCCAGCTGATAACTGAATTCCATACTGGTGTACTGGTAAGAGTCAGATATGGATGTGACAGGAAATTATTTAGATGTCCTTGAAAAGATCTTATTTTAGAAACAATGGATGCTTTGGCAGGAGCATGGAAACAGGCTAGACTATAGGAAAGGACTCTTGTCTTATTTGAAATCACTAAATATTCAGATATTTAGACATGCTAAGTACAGCCGTGTTTAAGGCAGCACTATCTCATTTGAAATAATTTGCTGAATTCTGATGTCTGGCTCCTACAAGTGTTTCCCAAAGTAGAAAAGCCATCCTTTAATGGAAAAATGCAAAACATTCATTTGCATTGCCTAAAGGAGGACAGTGTGAAGAGCAAATAGGGCATGTGAAGTATCGCATGTTGCTACACTTACAATTTAAAGAAACATTTAAATTGAAAAAAAAAAATTTTTTTTTTAGAAGAAAGGCATTATTGGCTGTCACATTAGCATCAAGACATGGTTTTAGCCTTACTCATGATTTGTTATTGTGCAGGATACAAGCATTGTTCCAGTACATGTCATATATTACATTGTTACAAAGAACATGGACATAATGTTTTGATATTGTGTCACGCATTACAATTATTCAGTAATATTTGCTAGAGATAAACAAAAATTTCATTTTCAGCCCAGTTTTTATTACTAATCCACAAATAATGAGGAGATATGTTGGCTAATCTGAGCAGCTTTGTTCCAGATCCAAGTAGCTTTGGAAAAGGAACTATTTTCCATTTTCAGTTTAGTTGTATTTTCTGTAAACTGATTATGTTCCATAGAAAATACTCATTGATTATCACAATGACTGAAAAACACACCTACACATGGCTGTTCTCTGATCTTCTCTGAGTTTTAGGCTTGCTTTCTGAATCAGAGAAAAACAGTATTCTAAGTAAAGCAAAATACCCGGGAAGAAACATGTCGACATCAAAATCTCTCTGCAAACAATTTTAGAGCAAATACTTTACATTAGTTGAGATTATCAGCTATTTACTGTGGTTTTTATCCACAAAATCTCTCAATTAGTATTTGCAGAAGCAAATTGGCTACTGCAAAATGCTGCCAAAGACTACTTATTGCAGAAGTTTGTTTGAAATTAAAAGCAGGAAATGAGATAAAAAACCTTTGAAACACGCCAAGTGCTAACACAAGTTTTATTTGTGAAATTTAGACTGAAAACCCTCATGAATGAGGACTTGTAAAGTGAAGAAAATAGAAAAAATATTTGAAACCTGATTTTAAAAGATATAAATTCCAAATGTAATCATGATTTGTCAATTTTCTCCACTAGAAATAACTTCATTTGTTCCATGAGAAATGTTCCAAAAATAAATGCTTCATTTAGATTTTTGGGGGGCTTTTCTTTCAAACAAAGGAACAAATGTCTGTTAGAAAACAAAATATTTTCATATAACCCCAAAATCTGATATAATTTAAAGGAAAATCTGTTCTGAAGAGGCAATGGTTGTTTCTTTTTCTAATTCAACTTCTCTACCTCAAAGTTAAACATGTATGAAATACGAACAATGTTATTTTGTGTCAAAAGTGTTTAAAAAAACCTTTGACTACAACTAATTGCACAGGCTTTGTGCCATTGCTAGATCTTGCCTTCATCATTATTATAAAGTGGACTTTGAGCAAAGTGACAGAAATCCATCCCATCCTTGGGATTTTCAAGCTTGGCCAGATACAGAACTGTAAGAACACTGGTAGAACTGAAATAGAAGCCCTAGGAAGTTTTTTTCTGTCTATAATTTTTGGGACATTCTGCTAAGAGGTGAGATATTTTTCTGGCTCTAAGAAAAGTAAGTGAGATCTCTGGAAGCTAGCCCTTTTTGTAAATAAAATATTGGTCTGAAATATCTGGTCCATTAACACTGTAATTCATACTTTGGTTAAGATTTTTACGTAGTTAATTGGGACTACCCTTGTCTGAAATAATTACACAAGCAAACCAGAACTTCTTTATTTCTGTCTTTTTTTTTCCTCATTTCATTCTGATCTTTCAATGCATTTCAGTATCCAGTAAGTCCAGCAGTTAACTTAGACATAATCCCTTTGCATTGGATCTTTTATACCAAGTGTCCAAAAATCACCTCTACCTATATTCTTTTGCTATAGAATGGCTTCACTGTGTTTTAGAAGCCCCATATTCAAAAGCTCTACTTTTGTACACTCCCTTGAAAACTGGAGAACTTGTGACATTGTGCACCCAAAGAAATCCCCATACCTATGGAAAGTGCCTTAGCAGTTTTGCTAGTCACAATAAGCAAATAAAGGTAGGTGAAAGCAAAATCAAGACTTAAAAACCAGATAGGCAAATAGAATATACCTTCTGAAGAGTCAGCTTTCTCTTTGCCTAACTTTACCGGTTGTCTGTAAGTAGGTGAATAGTAGTACTATATCTCCTATTATAGTCTATTATGTACACATGCACTATGTATTTTAAATATATACATTACTTGAGTACTGTAGACAGGTGCATATCCCTAATTAAAAGGCACGTATTTTGGAGTTTCACTGTAATCATGTTTTACAGGTAGATCACAACATGCTAAGTAATACTAAGCCTAAATTTATCACAGTTTATGCAGAACAGAAAGATACAGTAAGTTATATGAAAAGCGATAAACAGCAAAAAAAAGTATCTGATACCATAAATGAAATGAATAAAAAATAAGTTGTATTCCCTTATTGTAATTTCTACTAATACCAATAAGGACACATGAACTACAGTACAGAAAGACGCTCCAGCCTATTTCCTGAGATAACAGCAATGTAAACAACCAGACATTTATACAGCCTTGGGAAGAAAAGTACATGGCAACTTCCCACTGAATGCTTGGCAAGATCTGCCAGTAGCAGTGTCACTAGGGCTTTCAAAATGTACAGCTATCAAAACATCTCAAAAATATCTCAAAAATACTGTAACCTTAAGAATTTTCAGTGATGGATTACAAATCTAGAATTAGGCTCTCACTCTCCATCTGATAGTAGTAGAAGTTAAAATACAAATTGAATTGGGCCACTGGATGAAAAAACCCACTTTGGCATCAGTTTTGAAAGGTTTGTGTTTATGCACATCCATGTTTTCATATTATGTCAAAAACTGAAAAAGACTAAAAGAACTGTGTACTTGCTTCTGTTTTAACAGATACCTTAAGCTGATTCATTATATTATGCTAGAATTATTCTAACTTTTGCTTAAAGAAAATCCATCTTCCCAGGAGGATTTTCTCAGGTAGCAGGCATCTTGTTTCTAGAGAAAGCTGATTCTTCAGATCATTTTGCCGAATCCAGTCTTTTCATGGGTCAGAATCAAGACATATTCAAGACTTTGAAGACTTTATTGACCACACTTGAAACTCTTAGAAGAGTCGATTGTCATCTTTATTTTGTATAAAAAAATATTGAATTTGGGAATTACTGATATGTGGATTAAAGCAATTCTGTCTTTCATTTCCAGAAATGGTAAGTATTACTGGTGCTTCATTAAAATAAAAGAAAGACTATTTTAGAAACAATGACAATATTGACACCATTAAAAATTAACTGCACTATTCTAAAATTCTCAGAAGATATAAAATTTAACCTGAAGGTTCTTAGGCACTTTAAAATCACTACAGTCTTTAGTCCAAAAATAAGTTGTATGTGAAGTATTATTTTACTGTTTATTTTCACAGATGAATTAAGTATAGCATTAAGCTTATATATTTTTTATCATATAAAAAAAGACTAGTCTGTCTGATTGAATGCACCACTGTCATCTTGGAATGCCTAACATATGGGAAATTATTCCTCATATCTAAATTTTCTGATAGATGTGTCATAGAAGATTCACAATTTAGGGAAATAGGGATGGTGTCTTATATTAGTAACTTTGACTTTGTGACACAGGAGAGTTATGAGCAGTATAAAATCTACTGTAGTACCACTTAGCTTTTTCTCATGGTCTTAACATATTTTGTTGACACATACTATTTACATAAATAACAAAATACTGCCAGCAGAAAGTTCAAGATTTATCAGTACAGTTAATTGTTAAATTGAAGCAATCATTTTAAGCATGCACCTCTAGAAAAGATTTAGGGTTTTTTTTCTTAAAGAATATTGCTTTCAGAAGTTTGTCCTTTAGGGAAATACTTTGTCAAAAATTACGAGTACACAGTTTCCACTGCACATACAAACACTTGGTTTACATATAATTTGTCAATCTATGTAAATTAAGATTTTTATCCCAGTTTAAAAAGTTCTTTTTAGACATCAGATCACATACTGTGCTAAGACAGCTAAAAAGGAGTGTGTCCTTGCTCCTGTTTTAAAAGATACCTTGAACTGGGTCATTATATTATGCTAGTCATAACAGAATTATTCTAACTTTTGCTTAAAGAAAATCCATCTTCCCAGGAGGATTTTCTTAGGTGGCAGGCATCTTGTTGTTTATCTAGGGAAAGCTAATTCTTCAGATCATTTTGCCAAATCCAGTCTTTTCACAGGTCATAAGGAGACAGGCTGTCAAATTTTATAAATAAACTTCTGGATTATTTCTAGCTTCTGAATAAAAGCCAAGTGGCAATGCACTCAGTCATTAAAATGTTTTGAGAGAAAAAATTAGGAGATACAGGAAGTAATTAATGTCTCTGATAATTTTCAATATCTGCAAAAATATCCTGCCTGTTGAGGCTGATATTTTCAAGAGTAAGTGATTAAAAAACTTGTCAGTCTCCAATAATAACAGCATTTGGTCAAGTCACTTTTCTGTGTGTATGAAATCTATTTTGCAAATTTGTTTACTAAGCCTGACTTTCAGACATGTTTTATTTTATATACTCGATAGATTACTTTATATACTTGATATACTTTTACTTTATATACTTTACATGTTATATACTTGACATGTCATGTCAAGTATGAAGTGGAGAACCCTTTGTAAATAACATGAGAGAGATTAAATCAATTTCTTAAACAGACTGAGATTTCCAAACAGGTCTGTGGCTAATTATGTGGGATATTCATCATATAACTAATGTGAAGCTCACAGATTTGGCACACTAATAGCCACAGTTTCAAAAATACCCAATTCACTTTCAGGAAAGTAATAATTTTGATAAATTTTGTCCAGATTCAGAGTCTGATAAAATGTCCATTAATATTAACAAAATCTCTCATTTGACTTAACTGATTGTGTATTGGGTTGCTAAGTTAAAGCTTGCATCTGCAGTATTAAAAATCAAGTCTGAGATGTAATTTTACCCTATGAAACATTCTATTTGATTTGTTCATCAACATGTACATGTCCTAAAATAACAGAAGATGCTTGGTTTCTTTCAAGAAAATCCTGCTTGAGGAGAGTAGAAAATGAGAGACATACTGAAAAGGAATCACTGAAATACTGTGCATTCTTACTCAACACAACATTTGGGTTTGAGGCAGTAACACAACATTTTTGACTCCCCCCACTGCAGGATGTTTTTTCGCTGAAATGACGTGGCTGACATGGCTGATGTTAAACCAGGCCAGATAATGTTTCTAAGAAACAGTGATTCTTTCTTAGAATAGGAAGAGGTCATATTTCCATCTCTAAAAGTTAAGGGAATAATTTTCAGGAACTTCCTTATCTGGAAGTAATAATTTAGATCCTGCTTTCCTTTTTTTAACCTGTGATTTCATCTAGTGAAATTTGGATTGCTTTGGTATAATTGAGGGTAGAGTTTGACTTACATAGCTGGTTTTTTTTTTTTCCTCTGTTGTTGAAATTTTGGCTAGTCTCTCATAAACAACAAGAAAAATCTAGGGAGTATTCATTTAGACAGGAACACCAAAAGTTTCATAAATCATGCAACTTCAGTCTGTATTTTAAATTTTTGTTGTTCCAGATATCCTTTCTCAGATAAATTGTTCTTTTCCTACAAAATTAAATTTAAAAATTATGGTAAGTATAATATACAATCATTATCTGAAAAGCATAGACTATAATGAGATCTAGAGGTCCAAGAAATTGTATGTCATCAAATTACTGAAGATATTAAACATCTGTGTTACTTATGCAAAGCTTATCAAAAAGCAGTCTCTAAATACAAAATGGAAACAGGTCAGATTCAGGAGAATATGCTTACTTCGTAGCAACATTTTGAGTAGAAAATATTGATCCCTAGAATTGTAAAATAGTTGTGCAGCTGATCCAAATTCACATTAAATGATCTCAGGACATTCTTTAAATCAGCATATCATAGTTACAGAATCAAATATCAGGTACTTGCGTGAATACATTCTTTTGAATTATAGTCTAAGAGAAAATGGCCCTATCACAATTTACCATCTGAACAGGTCTTACAGTTTTTACTTAGTGCCAAACAAACCATAATCAGACTAGATATTTTTCCATGATATCCACTCAAAATGACAAAAATATAGATAAGTAATTAAGCTCATGCAATGGCCATGTTCAAGATGTCAGAAATCTGAGATAAAGAATTATTTTGAAGAACAATTTGAATTCAACAGCATCAAGTTTGAACATGCTTTGATCTTACATCCATGAACTATTTTGGCAGTCATAAGGGTTTAAGTGTCATTGCCTTAAAGTATCTGTATTTGGAAAGGATGGACAGTGGTTAGCTTTAACTTTTTTACCTTTTTCATTTTACTCATTTGATGTTGAAATCACATGTTTACCTTTCTGAAACAGTCATTATGAAATATTTTGTGAATACTCTTAAGCACAAAGGTAGTTGTCAGGTGCTAAAAAAGTGGAACCTTCCCTTAAGTTTGCATAACAAAAATACTTCACATAGGTAGCACTCATCAACAATGGAAAAATGATGTACAGGAAAATTTTAAAGTCTATCTTCTCAATAAAAAGCTAAGATATTTAGGAACATTGTCAAAAAGGGAATTATGTGTGTAGGTAGGCTTTAGGTACCTAAGTAATTCTGATAATTTAGATATTCTTCTGTGGAAATAAATAATAAGGCTGAAATTATAGAAAGTTTTAAATGAAAAGATTAATATTCCATAGCATTTAAGTTAAATGAACTGACCTGGTTGGGAGGGTATTGGTAGAATATTATGACATTTTGGGGACCTAACAGGCTGAGAAGTATGTCAGAGTGTAAACAAAATTAGTCCATATCCTTTGGAAGTAAACTTAGACCTTGTTTTTTCCCTTCATTCCTCCATCTCTTTTTAGAGTTTATTAGTACACTGCATTCCTGACGTGTATTGAGCTGAAACGAATTTTAGTGCTAGAGCTTACAGATCTTTCTACAACTCCAGAATATTTCCTTTTCTCATGATGAAGAAATACATACTTACACATCTATCAAAGGCCACTCTGTTTTCCATCACTACACTGGTTTAGCTGACTGTTCCCTTTTTATGCATGGAGCACACATTGCTCCTAGTGCCTGTTTTTCTTTTATCATAAATCCCAGTCCCCACAGAATAGGAAGATATTTATTCACATTACTTATGTTTTTAAGTAGGAACGTGAAGTTCAGATTCTGAAATATGTTTGAAAAGAAAAGTCAGGGCTGTTGTTATTAGAAGGAATTCAAGCTTCTTGAAACACTGACATGAAACATTGCACTCATTGTTATGGGAGAAGGTCAGTAGTTCAGACAGAATCTGTATTACAGACAGTTCCAAAATTGAAACTACAGGAGTACTAATAATATATTTTTAAAGCACCTTTCTCTATATTCAGTTATATGTTACTCATAAAAGTGTGGTGGCCTTGCAGCAAAGAGACAATGAAGGCAGTGATTTATAGAACAGCCTTATCATACCGTGTATTAAAAAGTGAAAGAAAAATGTACTCCTAGATTTCATAGTCACTCCTATTCATTTTGACTGTTTTTAAGGAACTGTGTATAACAGAGAGAGGCTGCTGTTGAAAGTGTATTTACTTTTAATGGATGGTGTCCTACCAGTAGAGGATGGGCCCTTACTCTTACTGAAAAACACTCAAGTGTTACAGACAAAATTATGTCGGCGGAATCCTAGTAAAAAGAGAGTATGCAATATCACTGCAATACTTGATTCAATCATATTCTTAAATAATAAAATCCATTAATTATGTCTTGATTGGCCTTTCTTCTTAGGGATACCAATAAGATAATCCTAATTCTTGATCCAACACAGAATATTTGAATTCCTCATTCTAAAATGTTATAGGAACTCTTAAGTATCTACACTAGGTTAAATGTTTTGTTTTCTATTTGCTAGGAAATTATTTTGAACATACAAAATTCTCGCATTTCATTAGTTTATATTGCAGTGTGCTCAACACAGACAATTGCTCTATTGTTTTCCTGATTTAGGGTGTTCATCATATGTGCCTATTTCATCATGCCCGATAAAAACATCTCTGTCATAAACAGTGGTGAGACAAAGGATGAGATTTCCTAAGCAGTTGAACTAAATAACTATTGTTTGCTTATCTAACATTATGACATCATAACAAACATCACAGGCTGCTCTCCTGTGGATGTGGAATGCAGTGATATGTTACATCATCAGTTTTCTCAGTACCAGCGTATCACCTCCTCTTAGGAAAAATGGTTGCGTTGATTAGCGTTTTTGTCAAATTGTAAAAAGATATTATATTTGATATCACATTACAAAAATAGTAACTTTTATGAGTGCTATAATTTACATTACATCAACAAACATAATTATGCAGGCATGTAGTTCAGGCGTATTAGTTGGAAACCATGACTAAGCTAATTTTAGCAGCAACTGAAAAGAAGTCTAATTTCTACCAAGGACCAAGCTGTTGGATACCATAATTAAGAACTTAATGTCTCTACGTTCCAAGATTACTTTAAAGGGAAAGATTATCCCTTGCATTCTTTAAAATTCCACTGCAAAAATTCAACCCTATTAGCTGCTGCACAAGCATTGCTCAGCTGTAGGGTCATGTTTTCCTTTCTATATAGTAATTGTTGAAATCTTTTACTGATAAAATACATTCATCGTAATTTATAAAAATATTAATTTCTCAATATTTTTATTAATTACTTATTTTTTGTCAAGTTGATAAAACAGAATGAACTGTAACCAAGAAGTATTTAGAATAGGTAACTGTGACTCTAACCAGTCACTAGTAAGTGACTCGTTTTTGTCTTGAAACTGCTGAAATGAATCTCACTACTAAACATGGATTGTTTGGACTTACATGGGATTAGAATATTCAATAGTACACACTCAGTGGATCAGCAACACAGTTGTGGAGCTAGGACTAGATCCACAAAAGTTTAAGCATTGCATCTCTTACTGTCAAAATACCCAGCTGTTATGGAATCTGAGTTACACATCCAACCTTCCTTAATGGTGCAGAATTAGATGAAAAAATATAGGTAGATAGTTGAATGAAGTTGGGAAGATACTCTGTCATATCTTAATCTAGCTATTGAGACTATCAAGAAGAGCAAAGAGGGAGCAGCATAGGCCTTATCCTATGCTAGCAGCCAGTGTACAGTCTTCAAGAGCCTTAACTTGCTGTTTCCTTGCATGTTCTAAAGCTTGAATGCTTGTGTTTTGTGTTCTGTTACCTATATGAAACTTGCTCAGGTGTGCCAGTGTATATCAGAATCATAACTTCCCATGCTCAGTACCATAACAGGTACCATAGATACCATGATGGGATTCGTTATAGCACATGTACTGAATAGAGGACTATATAAGTTAGAATAGGAACACCAAAGCCCACTCGGGTACTGAGCAGAGGCCCAGCTTTGAGCCTGAGAGGATTCTGTCCCAGATGCAGACTCATACCTGAAGGAGGATATCAATTTCAATGCCATACTTCACCTGAAAAACAGGGCTAATTAAGTCAGGTGCCAAGCTATTCCCAGGACAATACTACTGCTTCTGATATGCAAGTTAATAACTGCAAAGCACTGCACACTGCACATTTAGACATGCAAATCTTAGAACACATCTCCCTCTTATCCTGTCAATAATTTAAGTTCCTGTTTGGATGAGAATCTAGAATCCTGCAGTTAGGTGTGCCTGAGCTTTTCTCATTAAAAATGGCAGTTGTGCCTAACGCTCAAAAACTGAGTAAGATTACACATCAGAGACCTATCACTGCCATCAAAACATGCTCACAAACTGCCTTTTCAGTTGCCTGTTAGCCAAATCATCTTTTACCTAGAGATTAAATACAACTGCAAGTTTACTGAGCTTTTTTCCCACCTCTTAAGCAACTGCTTGCTCAATTAAATTTTGGACTTTTCTAGGTGTGCCAAAAAACAAATTTCTCACTGCGTAACTATCTTCACCCACAGAAGCTTACATATTCAGTGATTTTAAGCGCCCTCAGGGTCAGACCCTGAGACTGAAATTTTGTAGTAAAGTTCAACCAAAAAAAAGTTTAAATACACAGCTAGGTCATTTGTGATCTTTCTCTAACTTTTCTATGAATCTAGCCCATAAATGACATTTTATCCTTCAATAATTAATAAAACTATTCATAATGAGACAGAAGCTACTGTCCTCCAGTCATTTCTTTTACTGTTTTGCTTATTCTTCTTTCACCAATTAGTCTTAAATGCAGGAAAGAGTCAGAGGATTGAAAATCTATATGCTTTCATGCATTTGGGCTGTTTGATTAGCAATTGTAGATGTCAAAGCAATTTTCTTTGTTATATGTAGTTGAAACATTCCTCTAGCTTTTGCCAGGACCTGATCAGGACTTACCAAATGAACTATTAAATACTGAGTGACAATGAAAGAGGCACAATTACCATTATTTTGGATAGAAATTTACTGACAATAAAATTTTATCAATGCATTTCACTTCCCTATGAAGTGACTGGATAGATGGTTATTCACATCTCCAAAAACTTTAAGAAGATCTTAAAACTACATAGATTTGAGGTAAGTAAAGGAACAGGCAATCATTTATTGTGCACAAAATACCTACACCAAAAGCACAAGATATATACTTCAGTATAGCAGAAAGGGTGCATTATCTAAGTGAAAGAGATATTTTTATTTACTGACAATTAAAAATATAGTCGTTCTATTTAATCATTTGTTGAAAGTGACCATAATTTGCTACAATCCTTATGGTGATTTACCAAATTGCTAATTTTGAGTGTAGTTTAAAAATACTCTACTACATTTACTTGTTGAGCATATTCTATTCTAAAAAAATTAACTTTTTCAAGTTAGACTTTGCTTTCTATTTTACTATAAATTTTCTCATACTCTAAAAAAACAAACTTTCAGCTGAGGTCTGAAATTTATTACAAATATATGGGATACTAATTGACCCTTACTCAAAGCTAATATATGACCAGTTTAACAGGCCTTTAGAATGTTACATTTGAGTTGCACATTTGCTTTCTGCTAACATAGGACTCTGGCCAGCAGAGGTCATACTGAGTCAGTGGGATTTCATATTCCCACTTTTCTGCTGATCGCTTCAGGTAAAGCATCCAATAAAAAACAAAATAATGCTTCCAACAAAAATATCCCATGGCTGCGATAATATTCCTAGCAGGAACTGAGCACTTTCTTCCCTAGTCTGCAGGTTGCCAGTCATTAGTCTGCACCCTGACGGTAGTGTCTCATAATCATGGCAAAGTCCATTTCTTAAGCTTTCTTTTACTAAGTTATTAATTTCAAGCTCTTCTCTATAACTGTCCACCCACACAGCATAAACTACCTCACTGGTAGGTGACAGTTTTACAGGTTGCAGAACAGAAGACCATGGCAATAATGACTTTCCCACAGCAGCAAGAGACACAACTGGGACTAGAACTTTGCCTCCTAAATCATAAATGAACATGTAAATCACTAGCCCATGCAACTTTTCACCAGACTGCACAGCCTGGCTAGTTTTCCTCAAGCACCAGAAGAAAGAAAGAATCTAGGACTGCGTAGGTATTAGTAGCTGTTACTCCTTTCACAGCAATAGCAGAGAATGCGGTGGGGAAAGGGGTGGATAGATGGACTGCATGGAACTGGACCAAAACTGAAATGTGCATGCAAGATGCTTCACAGTGGAGCAAAGGCAGGAATAGTGTTATTGCAGGTTTCTATTCACAACTCTAGGGCAGTACTCAGGAGCCAAGACCAAGGCAAAGGTACCCGCTAGATCATTAATTCCAGGAGGCAACTAGCAGGAGTTCTGTGAGAAACCATGAGAGAAGGGAAAAACAAGAACTTGAGCTGATACAGGAAAAGGAAAAAGAGGCATCTGTGACCAGTCCTGACTGGTGAACAGGGGAGCATCACCTGGGGGTTTTATTGGACAGCAAGAGTAAGAATCAAATAAAGGCTGGAGTAGAGGGGCAGAAATGCCTCCTATTTGTTTTTAAGATTAAATTTGTAGATACTACGTATTTGTCCAGTCACATCCAAATCTTCCTACTTACATTAGGTGCTGCATCATCTCTGAAGACTCATAATGTTATTTTGAACATATGCAACAGTAAGCTTTATTGTGATTAACTTAGTTCATGCTGCTGACCTGTGACTGCAAGATGAGTTTACTGTGTCTTCAATCTGAGAGAATTCACATGCCAGCAGAGCAGCCTAGTCACTCAGCAACAGGCAAGGCAGGATCAAGATGTTTCGGATAATTATACTTCTTGCTCTGTTTGCTAGAACTCATTATGTATCCAGGAAATGAGGAAAACTACTTTTCTTGTTCAATTTCTGAATTTTTTTTGGTTTTGTTGAGTGTAAAGATGTCTTTTGTTTCATGCCTTCCCTATTAGCTAGTAGTTAATATACTTTTTGCTCTTTATGCTTGGTCACCATATGTGGCCTACAGCCTGTGTCAAATACTTCTTCTTGGATTTTGACTAGTATAAGAGATATGGAGATCAGAAAATATCAGTTATGGTTGGGATTTATTCTGATATTAACTGGTTGGAGCCCATACCAATATCAAGGAATTCTTCTGATCACGAAATACCCCTTTTCTTTCATCTGTTGACCCTGAGAATCTCTAAGCACCATTCATGCCTTGTTTATCTAAGACCTTGAATAAAGTTTATTTAAGGAAGCTTCATTTAGGAACTATTCACTTCAACAGGTTTGGATAAACCTATATAATATTTATATATACTATATACTGTAAATGATATAGTATATTCTATATACTGTATATCATATCTATCATATATACCTTATGCAATTTATAATTCATTTTATATATATATGTAGTGTCAATGATTTACATAATACATCAATGAAACAATGTTTTTCTGTGTTAATAATATATAAATGCACATGAATCATCTTGAATACAAAAAGCTTCCATTGAGTGCTATGGTTGACAGAGTCTAGTTTTATAGAGCTAAGCTTCTACAGCAAATAAATCTTTTCCTAATTTTTATGAAAAAACTCTTTCGTTTAGAATGTTACATAATACCAAGTGATGTTATCTCTTATTCTGGTATTTTTATACTGTATAACATATCAACGTATTACATGAAAAGAAAATATGCAGACTTACAGTTACAGAAAGTAAATCTGTAGCTGGATAACACAATTAATTCAACAAATAATAGTCCAGTACAAATTGTTTCATGTTTGGTGTACAGCCAAAATATGCTGAAGTATGTACATTATTTTTGGCGAAGCTTGAATTCAACTTGGAGCACACTACTGGTGACTTAGTTTTCTGTTACCATGGTTCAGCATAACTACTGAATATACTGAATATAACAGCTAACATAATGAACTGTAAACTGTATTGCCTACTTGTACCCCTACTAGAGCAAAAAAGCATGTGAGAGCACTTGGAATGTGTGGGGTTTAAACTTGTTAGTCATTTTTGTGCAGTGCTGGCCTTTGTGATATTCTGGGACATTTTAGGAGTCAATTAGCAGGAGTCTGCTTTGTTTTCATTTTTAGTATAACATAGAAGCATACCACTATCTAAATAAAACTTTATAGTTTAGTATAAAAATAACCTCTTTCATAGTCTAATGATATGAAAATTGGAGAAGAGTAAACAAAAGGAAAAGGTACTGAACATAGAGAACAACTTCAGGAAACCCACTTGTATAGTATGGAAGCATTTCTATTCTGTGTATTAGGTCACTACTGAAATGTCTGTTCTTTCACTCAGGATAGCAAAATTATTCTAAGTATATTTTATTTCTACAGATTGCATAGTACATCAGAGCCCTGTTCAGATTGGGACTGCAAAATATTTCTGAAATGAAAATAATAGTTTTTTACTGGGGGTGGGTTCTAACTATATAGAAACTTGTTCTCTTTAAGGACTCTTTGGGATTTCCTCCCTGAAATATAGACATGTATTTGTAGCCCGAAACATCATTTGAGTAGCAAACGCTTGGGTGGATTTCTAAATTCCGCTAAACACATTTGCCATGTTTCATTTCTTCTGAAATTCAGTGTGGCCTTTACTAGAAGAAATTATGAGGGATTTGAGGGTAATGTGTAAGTTGTTTTTAAAAAGGTACCAGAAAACCCTTGTATCTGCTTGACCTACCACAGTTTTTAGTATTGTTAGTTGGTAATGATTCTAAAGCAATCGGGTATAAATAAGAGGGCAAGAGAACAGGCTTCTTGTAGATTATGTAGCTGTAAAGACATTCCGGTAAAGATTACTGATGATATATAAGAGACACATAAACATTCCTGCTTTGGTTAGCAAGAGAATTAGAGATGTTTGTTTATAGGTGAACTCAATTAACTCAGAATATATTTTCAGTATGGACTAAACCGAGCTATGTTTCTATTGTGCTAAATGTGCCTAGTGGTCAGCTGTCTTTACTTAAAAAAGACAGCCCATTTCCCAACAGTTACCACACTGTGGGGTTTAAGATAATGCCTCTTACCCTTTTATTATTTCAGATATCACTGTGTACTGACTTGGTAAACGTAGACTTTTAGTGTTCAACTGAGCTGTCCAAATATTTAACTGATCAGAAATTCAGCTCTGTTTTCGTATTTTAATGGGGACTTTTAGTGGTATTTATGTGGTACTAATAGATGAGCACCTAGAAAAATTCTCTAAAAGTTTTGTATTTGGAAAACCTGCCATCTTTAAAGTGGGAAGAAAAATTAGAAACTATAGACCATAGTTGTCAGCATCAGTAAATGAACAATAAAACGTGTATTAATGTTGGGTCACTGATAACTCCTTGTCTAAGTTGTGAGATGCAACCTTTAGAAGTCATTTCATCTAGCTAAAATTTATGCATGCCAACAGTATTCAACATCTATTTTATAAAGATTTTTAAAATATTATTGTAGTGAAAGACTACTTGCATGTATATGCTTTATGTAATATTGGTAATATTTTTGAAATATCAGAATAATGAAGTTTAAATGTTAATATAAGAAGTGTGAGAAACTGTTTTGTTTATTTCTAGATGTACTATACACATCTTATAAGAAGTATTTTTCTTTGAAATAGAACTTTTCTAGTAGTCCCTCTGAAACAAACAATATGAGGGAAAAATCATAAGCCAAATACAAAACATTATTCAAAAGTACAAATTAACATAAGTATAATGTGACAATTATTAAATTAAAAGGTAAATGTTACTTTGCAGAACCAAAACCACAGTGACTCATGTCTGTTGTAGCTCCTCATTAGGAACGTTGCTCTTGTGGTTATGGCAGGGAACTGTGACTTGGCAGATACACATTCAGTCTCTGGTTCTACTAGTTTTCCTGTGTAATATTTAGAATGCAACTTAAGGCTAGATTAAAAAAAAAACCAACAACAAAACAAAAAAACCCACCCAAATAAACTTGATGCTACAGTGCAGAGCAGCCCTGTGCCTAACTCACTTCATTGTCCCCCAATTCCTATACAGTGCATAGGAAATGACCAACAGCACTTGGAACAGAGAGCCACTTCCTGCTGGCCCAACATCATCCTGAAAACAGGAATGTGGTTAAATTCAAATCCTTATCCTATATTTAGGTGTTTTTCTCAGTGTTGCAGAGATGTGCCTCCTCCCATTCAAACTTCACAGCCCAAATCCTACTCTTCAGATAGCTGCCTGTATCCTTTCTTTCAAAACCTGTCTAGAAGAGGTGATAGTGATGCCCTCTCACTTTTGCTTTTATACAGTACCTTACAGGTTAAAGCACTCTTCTAAGATAACAAAGACCCAGATTCAATATTTTGACTGAGAAAACTGAAACTAAGCTCTTTCAGCCTTTTAACCTCTGTCCTAATGACCAACATATAGGTCATGAAAAGATAAGTACAGTTTCCATCCCACCTATTTAAACTATTCTGTTATGGGAAAAAAAAAGTTAGCTAGGTCAGAGGCAATGATGTCATAAAAGCAACCAGGCCTTGTAGTGTACTGGTAAAGGTCTTCAGCTAAAGGCAGCAAGGTAACAAAAGCCATTCTACTAAAACTTGTTCCCTAGTTCTGTTGTCTGTGGAAGAGTTTTCTTTCCCCATTTCCATTAAACTGACCATTTTCGACAAGAAATTCTACTATGGGTAATGGGAGTGTAGAGGCTACAGCAGTACACAGTAAAAGATAACAGGGGTTTATCACAGACTTAAGTTTTGCAGTCACACATGCCTATGATTCTTGCTGGATCCAAACTGTCTCTTTAGGCTCTAGTGACAATGCTTTATCAAATTGTTATGGATCTCTTAAGTGCATTCTACAAAACGTATGGTGTGTTCATCAATTAGAATCTTAAGGGTGGAGAGAAAGAAAATTGTGCAGATGGAAGTGTTAAGATAAAAAGATAATAACTTCATCAGTGGTTGACTCTTAAAATCATCCTAACTTGGAAACATTTGGTCTTTTTATTATATATTTCTTAAAGGCTTGCAAAAGATTTTTTTAATCACAGTATTTTCATTTACGCAGTCTTTAGCATGAAGCAGTATTTATACTGCTGTGTTTCTCCTCTCCTTTCAGTACTAATATTGTTCAAAAAATGCTCACTTTCCTTGTGCTGATAACTAATGATCTCCAGTAGAGCATAGCTTTGCTGTTGGCAACAGTGGACTAATCTGACCGGTAAACAGTGTGACGAATAATACTTCATTAGCAGCATGGGAATAGTCTTAAATGTATGTACCAAAAAAAATTTGGCAACTGTTTACTGAATCTGAATTCTTCCATCACAGACCCAATTTGAAAAGGTAGTTTTGAGTAATGAAGGACACTCCACAGGACAGAACGATATGTCTCGTTCATAAAACCGAAAAATTATTATGTTCATTGACACATCTCAGTGTTTTTTCCTGAAGACAATTTTTCTGACATTCTGCATTAAGCTGTATGCCACACTTCTTTCATTTAGCTCTCAGTCAAATAATTGAATGTCCTTAGATACCATAGAAGTCAGTGGGAATGGGGATTTTGTTCTTGGCACTTCACAGAAGTATTCATCAGCTCCTTTTAAAACTGAGATCATATTGCTTTCATTATTTATTACATCCAACTTAAGTGCAAACTGAAATGCAATAAAAAAGAATGTATATAATAATTTAATTTCTTTTTAAACTTCCATATGTTCTTATTGTTTCAGAGAAGGGATAACTGCAACACTTAATTTATTGAACCTCTCCATTTTACTTCTCTATACTTTTTCACATGTTAACATCATATATAAACTCCAGCTTTACTAAGCTTACCTATTCTTATGGTTATACATTTCCCTCCTTCCTCCAAAGCAAGCATTTTGCTTCTTTCAAGCAGTTAATTTGTAGATTTCTATCTCCACTCAGCATTAGCTCACACATGTATCTTTATTTTACAAAAAAACAAACCACCTTTGTCATGTGAGCTATGCTGTATGTGACAGTGACAAGCATCCTGTCTGATGTGGTTGTTGTTTAAGACATGATCTGTTAATGAGAATATGCAGGTCTATAAATGACAGATACAAAGGATCTGCAACTTTATTAAACTATTGAAGGCACGGGAAAGCATAATAATCTTATCTAGTGCCGTGCAGCAGTGACCACATTGCAAATTTCCTTGCTACCCAGATAATTCAGGCCGTTCCTATCATGTTCAGGATGTTTCAGGCACAGAGCTTATAATCGGGAGGGGGAAAAAGATCGTTTTGATTCCCACTTCCTTCTATCTGGCTATAAAGGTAAGAATGTAACAAAGATATAGATGTGTTTTCTACTACTACAAATAAACACTGCAATGTTTAGAGATTCAAGAGAGATTTCTCTTGTCCAGCTGAACGCTGCTCCCATCTAGTTCATGGTTTATACGGTTACAGTAAACCACAAAGAACATATTTCTCCTTAAAAATCTACTACTTTTAAAAATGCATACTTTTAAAATTTTATACCAGCATTAAAAGTATTATGAAAACCTAAGAAAAAAATTTTCATCTAAAGTCCCTCACAGATAATACTATGTACTTTGTTGACTCTTCATGGCATTTATCATCTTCATATGTGGTTGCTATGTATTGCATTTGAAAACTGAACACCAAAAAGTTCTTGTAAAGCTTGAAGGTTAATGGCATTAGTCTGCCCCTTGACTATAGGAAGCTGTCGATCTAATTTAAACGGACAGATGTGCTTTTACAGCTGGGGCAGTACAGAGATCTTTAAGTTTTGGTCTTCTGGGAGAAACTAGTGGGTAAAATAGCAAGAAATGTCAATGAGTAATTTTTCTAGAAGAGATTGATCAAAGTTTGGAATGTGTCCTGTCCTGAGAAGCCCCAAGAATTCACAGGAGTCTCTCCTAAACAACCTTTTTTGTTAACTGAAAACTCAATTATATAAGGTATTGTGGAACCTTATGATTATTCTAGTATATGATTTCATCTGAACAATAGTTACTAGTTTGATGGCTTTAGTGTATTTGACAAACCCACTGCATAATTTCTTCTCTATATACAGCTTTTTCAAGATTCTTTTTTTTTTAATTTAGAATGATAAATATATGAGCAAAACTTTCTTTACATAATTTGCATGTCAATGGAATAATAAGTAATATGTAAGTTTTGGTGGGTAGAATTTGAGATCTCAAAAAATGTCAAACTAGGCATTTTTCTGTAGAAGTTTATTTCCTTAAAAGAACAAAGCTAGTGATTTCTGCAAGGCCTTCTAATTTGTATTTCATCTAAGAATACTGAGGTAAATTCTATCTGATAATGGCTTATATGAAGTAAGAAAGGGGCTCTTTTAAAACTACTTTGAAGAAGGAATTTCCTACGTTTATGAAAGAAATTATACAACATATTCTGTATTACAACAGAAATGTTCTTGGTAACCCAGAAAATCTCTTTCAGTCCCATAATATCCTAAATATGCACAAAAACTGCTCTGGTTTCAGAATTATTCACATCATAAAGACTGAAACATTGCACATTTTAGCTTATCAAAAATAATTTACAGTATAGAATTTTTGCATAAATAGGGCTATTCTAAGAGAATCAATAATTACAACATACTTGAAACTTAATGGATTCGCGAGCCATTTCCTCATTCTTTGTAGAAAGTGAAGAAAGTGGTACAAAAAGTGCTACTGTTGATCTCTAAGGGCTAGCACTGAATTCCCCTGAGATAATACATAGATAGCATCTAAAAGTTTGTTTGGAGTAGGACTGCACTGAGGTCACCGTTCAAGACAACAAACTGTCTGCTGCATTCTCTGACCCTGAAAGGTTAGAGTTTAGGAATTTCCTGGAGAGATTCTGTTTGGTCTAACATTTTTATGAAAGTATCAAGGGGATAGTTAAGAGCAATAGTAAGGTTATTTTCCCCAGAGCTGTAAAACTCTTTTATCTAGCCAAAAATACTTTCAGGGGGATGCCTGTTAAGTCTGTGTGACTGCAGAGGAGAAATTAGAAAAAGGAAACTTGGGGGTTTTTTTTGCAGGAGTCTAAAAACACACCAAATGTTTTTTAAAATAATTTTATATTGAAGTAGCATAGCACTCTTTTATGATTACATTTTGTTCCACATGAAAAAAAAGGTTGTTTTACACTTATTCATTTTTTACCTATTTTTGCGTACAAATCTCGTTAAAAAATGAAAGAAAACAGATATATTTTTTCATTGATGTAATGAATTTGCTAATGACGTGTCCTGACAAAACAGCTGGACACAGCTGACTGGACTCTTAGAGTTACAACTATATTCATGATAACTAAGAGGAAGTCAGAGGGAAGTTAGCTTTGTCATAATTGCATTTGTTCATTTTTCTTCAACTTGATTTGTGGGATATTTAGATTTTAAACATGTACTGCACATCATGCCATTATGATATAAAACCACCTTAATGAAGAAAGGAAATTCATGTAACGTCATAGTACAGTCCGTAAGACTGGTAGTTTTACACCAGAAAAACGGACTTTCAAAAGCATAGAAAAATGATAACCTTTAGCAAAATTCAGCATGTGTTCCTCATCAGTGCCTAATTCAGTGTGTTAGTACTAGCTCATTGGTACATCTCTAGGCACAATGTCAGTGCAAATGCTGACAAGCAAAGGCAGGCAAGTCCTCTGAAACAAGACAATGCTGGAGTCAAATATCAACATGGTGGATAAAAATCAATAATGTGACGGCTAGTAGCACTGTATAGCTAACATCCTTGAGATCAGCTCAGCCAAAGTTTCATACGGATGCACCACAGGTGATCTGGTGGTAATCAGGGATGTAGCATGGATTTTCAAAGAACAAGTTAGCTGTAGATGCTTTAATGGGGACAGCTGTCAGGAGCATCCTAAAATAATAATGTAGGAATAGGTGCTAAAACCAAGTTGTATTTTATACATGTATTGACTGTGACTGTTAGTCACTAGTCACCTAGCCTCTCCTATTTCTACCTTCTTCATCTCCAATTCCACGAGGCAGCAACAGCTTGAATTAATATCTACATTTAGCACTCACATCTTGATTAACTTTCAGCAATGACTTGTTTTCTTCTTTGAGCATTTAGTCCTTATCTCTAAGGGCCTGTTCAAGTTTCAACCATATGTAACTCTATTCTTGTTCACGATAGTGCTTCCTTGTTACCCTCATGCCATCAAAAAATTTTCCTTCTTCCATCCCTTTTTCACACACTCCACTTTTTGCTTAGGGCCCTACAGAAGGCTGTTCCCATATTTGGAATATCTTCCTCATCCTTGTAGTTTCATATGAAATTCTCAAATTTTCTTTTTCTCCTCTGAGTCCTACAAATACAAACACTTAACAGTAATAGGGTTATCCTCCATATAGGTTTAGCCCTTAACATTAATAGGGTTACCTTTCATATGAGTTTATTATTATTTTATTGCTTTCAACTGGGCATTTTGTAAGTGGTCACTTCCAGTAAAAACTTTGTTTGGTAAAGGAGAACAGCTTTATTGATCTGTATTTTTGAGCTACCTATAATAGGATCTTCAAGACAGACATTATGTCTGCTTTTTGTGTCAAACAAATCATTATAACCTCCATCTCACAGCCATGCAAAAGATAGACCAGATTGCTTGCGAAATATCAGAAACAACATTCTGCCAGTTGGATCCAGTTTCGGTTATCAGAATTAAAACCAAACAAATTCTCCCTGTCCATCAATATTCTGCTCATTCCCCACCAGTGAAGGATGATTAGATCAAACACATCTGAATGATAAAACCCAAAAGAGTCAGTTCAGTTTGAATCAATACTGAAGGTCTAAGTGATATGCTGCACAAAGAGAACTACTAAGCTTAAGCTGTAGGTTCCTTTATGTGTCTGTCTATTCCTAAGAAAATAATACTCATATCTTATTATCTTATAAAATGTAACAGATTGCGTTACTATTTCTAGGTTTTTTCTTACGTTAGCAGTATAATACAGCTTTCAACTGACCAGTTGTGAGATGCTTCTGTAACTGCTAATAATATGCTCTATACTGGCAGAGGCTAAAAGTAAAATTAGGCACTTTGTGCACAATTCAGATCTTGATATAAAATACATCAGGATTTCGATGCATTGGATTCTGTATTTTCACTCCACTGCTAGACTACTTAGTTTTATGAACCTTTCCCCTGTAGAAACAGCACTTATTCTGGCAAGGAGTTTGGTTGATAAAGAAAGGAATCAAGAATATGTAAAAATAAGATCTGACTCTGGATTTCAAAAGTCAAAGAATATTCAGTTTATTCATCCAATTCATAAGCTCTAAAAAAGCTACAAGTACTTGGGAATCATTCTCTATAGTAAATTTTTTCTTTCACCATTTTGTATCTACTAGCAAGGAGAATGTTTATGTTAGCCACTTGTATTGCTGTGTTCTTTAGAGAAGTGTTAGGTAAAGACCTTTGTCTAGTTTGCAGAAAGGAAAAAATACAATAGCTCTTTTAAGTGTTCACTTATAGGGTTTGGAAAGAGGAAGATGGTTAGTAAGAGGAAGATGAGGCTATTCCTTAAACTAGTAACTGGCTGGATGAGGATTAGGACAGCCTGATAATAATGAGGGTTCATGAATATTGTTCTTCTAGTCTCAGTTTCTTTTTAGAGCTAAATGAGGTGTTACCATCTGCTATCAACTACTCATTGAACTCAAACATTTTCTGCCCCTGTCATTAAGAATGGAGATAATTACCTCTTGTGTACAAAGCCAAATTTGGTAAGAAGGGAATCATGACCTGTTACAGAGTTCCCAGATTAATTAATGAACCTGTACTTTGTGAATGTAAATTAAGAAATTCCATGTTCCTTGTACTCTTACATATTGCTTTCATGTCTGGAACCAAGATTCCATTGTGCTGTTAATTCAGTAGTAACACAGACAGTTTTGTTGTTGGGCTGCTGCATGTAAGATGTCATGGCTCTTGAAACAGATTCTTAAAGATACCTTTCCTAACAGGAGGCACAACAACTAACTTGGAAATTCCAGGTTTTTCTAATGACCTTGCACTTGAATAGCTACTTTTATCCCCAGATAAAAGAGCCCCAGTGGCTCTTAAATTTAATAGCAGCAAAATGGTTTAGAACAGGATGTAAAGAATCCTTCACCAATTGAACCTGTGTTGTAGAAAGAGCAGGTAAGTGGTATTATTTTATAACTACACCAATTTCAACACTTCAGGGAGGCATACTGTAGAGAGTACATGGAACAGGAAAGGAGATTTTTTTCCTAAAATATGCCTGTAGAAGTATGAATTTTAGTTGTTGTTGTCAATACATGTTTTGTTACTGAGGTTTTGTCACTGATTCTTGCTTAGGCAACTTTTTGTTCTACAAAATTAAAATTATCTGCTAAATTCAAAATTATCAGCCTCAAATCCATAAATAAAAATTTTAAAATTTTGTCTGGCAAAAAGTGTACTATAAGATGATAAATCTGGAATAAGTATGAAAATCTTTCCCACACTGTATATCCAATCAGAGTGAGCTATAGGTTTTTCAATTAAAAGTATAAGATACCCATTCCATCTGAAATAAAAAGAAGTTCCTTTTTAAACTGAAATTTAACCTCAAGCAATGCACACATACATGAAAAATCTTCATTCTTCTGATGCTGCTTAACAGCCATTTAAAGGGTAATAAAGCTTGGTCCCGAAATGCACTATACTCTGTAGTTTGTCCTTGAACTCTCAAATAATGCATTGGCCTCCAGCTGTTGGCAGCGCACCACACTAATATTAGTAAGAGATATCATTAGTGCTACTAAATGTGAAGAGAGGAGTATTTAAGTTACTGTGATCTGGAACATAAATAAACAATGTTACTTCATATCCTCTGTTCAACACTCCCTCTCTTACTCTCTGTGGCAGTGTTTACATCTTCCTGCTGGGACATATTATGGCATACACTACAGTCCAAATTAGATATGTGTTCAGGGAGTGTCATGGTTCTCAACCAAATCACAAGCCTGTGAAGAATAAAAACCAGGTCATGACGAGAAAAAAAAAAAAGAGTTCAATCTTCCTGGTTTTTCCTTCGAACTCTGTGGCTGCGATAACTCAAAGGCATCCCAGTTCCAAAATTCTCTTTTCATTTTTTATACTTAGGTACTTTTAGAAATGGCAGTTCTGCAGCATGTCCATGTAAATTTTTGTTGAAGAAAAAATAAAATTTATTACAATAATTTTATTTGCACTAAAATAAAATTTAACTGTTTAGATAGTATGAAGTAACAAATGCTTTTATTCTATTCCTTATGCTATTAATTATTCTACTCATTATCTCCTACTTTTTTATTTTACAATAATGTAGCAAGAGGGGAGAAAGGGTTTATTTTCTAACACTCCCTGGTTCCAAGAAACACAGTCCTGCACTCTGTATCTTTGTCTCCTTTGAGCTGTGGTTGTTAAGTGAAAGTTATGATACGCTGCCTGATTTCACTGTTCCCACCAATATGGCGTGACTCTGAAAACTTTGGAATGAAAGAAGACATGAATAAAAAGTCTTGCATTCCAGAGCAGGGGGTATACTCAAGAAGGGGAGGGAGCAGTGGGGAGAGGAAAACTAGGGCTTTGTCTTCCAAAGTATAACAGCGTGTTTATAATAGAGGAAACACATACCCTGACTTGATTGGAAGAAAATTACTTTTAGCCGGCTACTGAAATCCCTAAGCACATGCTGGTTTGTTTAATGGGAACCGATTTTGAAAGCATTTATGGAATGTATAGAGGGATCCTGGCTGAAAACATATACAAGGAAGGCATACCAGCTGCAGTTATTCCCTTCATCCTCACTGACATTAGCAATTTAAGATTTAGCCAAGCACAAAACACCCATGACCTTCTGAGCCATGCAGTCCCAAAAGAAAGCAGAGTCGAGCTCCGCAGTTAATCAAGCCATCATGAAGAAACGTCACTGTACCACAGAAGACCTAAAATAAATCTGCAACAGTATTGAGAACTGTGAGACAGTCAAAGAAGAAAAGTCATAAATCTATGTTCTCTCTGGTATGTTGCAATACTCTATTCTGAGACTCTTCATCCCTGTAAAGCTGGCCAGAGAACAAGACTGAAGAGGACTGTAACTCAGCATGTTTGGCTCCTATTGTTTGCTCTGACATTCATTTTTCTAGCTTTATAAATCATCCAACAGCAAATGTTGAATCATGCTTCTACCTGGTTTCTGCCTGAAAAAACAATCGATGGTTGACACAGACATCTGTGTACTATATGACTAAATACTTCCTGATGTAAACACTGAATAGTTCCTCTTACATGCCCTATCAGAAGCTTGGAAAAGGAAAATGCAGTGCCATTACCATTCCAGCTCTCTAGGCTGCCTTTTTTTAAGAAGTATCTGTTCGTTATAGGAAAATGTATTTCTTTTTTTCAAAGTTAGTGCAGAATCACTCAAAATATACATACAGTATTTTTTTTATATCTCTAGTTAACCTCTTTTTTAATAGTCTTTCTTTTGTTGTTTGTCAGAACTTTTTCAGTGATCCAGTTTACAGCATGACTTTCCAAACAGGTGCAATGTGACTTGAGGGAGGGACTGAACAGAGTAAGGGAGAGAATAAGATGCTGGAGGCATGTTTCTTCATGCTCCTAGTCATTCTCCTGGGCTGTGACTGACCATATGCTGTTTGATTTTATTGTTTTTAACTTGAATGTCAGAGAGTTACTCTATCTCAACTGAGCAACAGATTAGTCAGGTCTCGTTTTATACCTTTATTCCACCAATATACATATACCACCAATTATACATACTCTCTAACATGTTGCTAATAAGCCATTTATTGTGGTTGGCATATTGGAACAACACTAATTTCCCTTGGCAAATCTCTTTCACTGAATGAACAACAATATTCCTGTAGGCGTTGGTTCAGAAATGCTTGCAGATGACCCCTCAGTCATGTGGTTAGGTCAATCTAAAGCTAAGCTTTTGTCATGTGCAGGCAAAGCTCACCTCCAGGGAGGGTCAGCAGAGAGTACAGTTGTATAACTTAAGAGTACACCAAATAATACAATGCTATGAATATACCATTTTAATAGTTTGGGTTTGATAGTTGGCATTCACTGAGTAGAAGTTTTCACTGAATCTTCCACGATTATCTTTCTGCCCATCTTTCTTCTTTCCCTGAAAGATTAGGTACTTCAGATCACATATAATGTGAACAACGTATGGTACATGAGGAAACAATCTTGAAGAAAAATCTCTGAACGGAAAAATGAAAGAGTAAAAAGCTGAAACTTTTAGGGAATATAGAGAATATTCAGAAATTGCCTTTATTTTTCACGGTATCTGACTAAGCTGCAGAATTTAAGGTGTTTATCCAACTTACTGAAAACTGCTAGAGGAAGGTAGCAAGCATGGAATCAATGGGCCTTAAAAGCTCACCAGGCTCAACCCCTGTCCATAAACAGGGTCAGCTAAACCTACGTAATTCCTGACAGATGCTGGTCTAGCCTTAAATATCCTCAGTGACAGATACATCATTGATCTCCATATTCCAACGTATTTCAGTGCTTAATTATAACCTACCATTAGAATCTTCTAATGACAAATGCAAATCTCTAGTTTCTTGCCTGTTTTCTGTACATGTGAAGAATATATTATTCCCTTCCTCTTTCACATATCTGAATATTGTTTCCATGCCTGCCATTGCTCTTCTCCTCTTCAGTGTAAACAATCACAGGGTTTAGCAGTCTGTCCTTGCAAGTCATGTTTTCAAGATATCTGATTGATACGCTCCTGCTGCAGCAAGAGCTATATACAGAAAGCTGTGTTGTACATTATTCCACATAAAAATAAAATATACGAGTCATCACATTTTCAAACAGTTATTACAAGAACAAGATGAAAATAGGGAAGAATTTATGTTTTTCTCCGGAAGAACTTATTACCAAATATTCTTATAAAATAGTAATTCTATTATGTTGCCGGGGAGCAGGGAAAGTGGTCAGATGTTTTACATTAAACCATGTCCATTTCATGGCTTTGTTAGGAGTTGCACTTGCTGCTCGGATAGAAGACAGAAAACACTTATAATGAGGTTCTGAAGAGAGCCAAAGGAATCTATGCCCCTAGAAACTTTGCTTTTCACCTATGGCACAGGTTGAATAATTTTATTGCCCTTTGAATTATAGATTGGATAGAAGAACCTAAAGAACAGATGCA
Organism: Platalea leucorodia; assembly: GCF_965183815.1. Classification (NCBI taxonomy): domain Eukaryota; kingdom Metazoa; phylum Chordata; class Aves; order Pelecaniformes; family Threskiornithidae; genus Platalea; species Platalea leucorodia. Next base: position 47,357,122 of record NC_138828.1, on the reverse strand, counting down.
CTTGCTGGTCGCTTTAAAGAAGCATGAAAAAATTTCTCATTTATGGGTCCAGAAGCACTTATGAAGAGAACTTTTTCCACTACTTAAGAATTAAGAAGCAAGACTTACTGGAGAGTTATGTTGTCAAATGTTTTTCACCACTTGACGTGATAGCACCAGGATTTGGGCAGGTACTATGAGAAAAATAGAGCATGTATTTATGCACATTCAACACCCCTTCGGAGGCACTCTTTCCGCACACTGTCATTTGGGTTGCATTCAACGTGTAAGATGCTTCACAGGGATAAAAATACCATAGATTTTTCATTTTGCAGAAGACAGTAATGTTTAATAAGGGAGACTCTGAAAAGCTTTGGAAAGAGATATGATACCTGGGCTAATGCTGAGAAAAGAAGAGGAGATGAATATCAATCCTGTACAACTGAGATATCTCTTTTCCTAGGTGTGCCTGTACAGAAGGTAAATCACTGTGAGGTCTATGCTATTGCTAATATGCCTGCTTCAACAAACAATGAATAGATATAAAAAATTCTTTGAACAGTAAACTTCCATAGAGAAATTGATTTCTTAGGTGCCCAAAGCAGTAGTTGAAGCTATAGTTCTGAGATAACAAGATATTTGAGGTCTTTTCCACAGATTTCAAGGAATATTGGTACAGTTACAATCATATAATGAAATAAAAAAAGAGAATTCACTCTTCACCTAACTGAAATTTAGGTAAAACTCATGTTTCCCAAAAGAAACGGGAAAATACTTACATGAGATTAGGGTTCTTCTGTTTGCTTGTTTGTTTTGTTTTTTTTTTAACTGCAACAGGATCATTTGCAAACTGAACGGTCAGGAAGTATCCGGTGATTTTATACTCACTCTCATGCAATTAAGGAAAATGGAGTGATGTCCAAACCTAGACACATATGAATTTACTTACTAAAAAACTTTTCCAAATCAAATATGATTTTTAGTTCCATTGCAAAAATTGAAACCACAGAGAAAGTAAGGAAGGCTATTGGTACAAGTGACAGCATACTCTCCCTTTTGGAGCCTAAAATTATTTCTGTAGTGCTAACAGGTATATAATAATACAAAGTCACTACTTTAAGAAAGAACGACTTGAAAAAAAAAAGAGGTGCCACTGAGCTCCTTTCTCAAATGAAGGATGGACAATTTGTATTGTGTGATTTACTGAAAGATCTCAAGAATATTTTGAAATATATATTAACAATGATACAAGAATATTATTACGGGACTGAAAAAGTACACACTTAGTGATCTTGAATAAAGAGTGACACTGAAGAGACCACTGGTGCTTGCCATGCAAGCTAAAGATAAAAGTCCAATCAAGCAAGAGAGTCCAATTAATTAAAAAGCAGTGATGGGTGGTTTTATTGATGGCAACATAAATATGTTTATAAATATAAATATACCTTTTGTAGACTGGTCTTAATTCCCTGGTATGACTTTACTAGAAGGAATAACAGCAAAATTGGTGACATGGTATTTTTCACATAGTAATGTATGAGAATACAGGATGATACAGCAAGGACAATTTTGAGTGCTTTTTACTTAAATGTAATTTGGACATATCTCCATAGAAATATGACTAGACATGTCTTCATTATTACCTCCTGACTCACTCTAACAGTTAAAGGCAAACAAGAAATGTTTCTTATTAGAAACTAAGCTGCAATTACTCTGCACAGATAAGGAAACAGATAAGAAAAAGTATCAATGTTTATATCTTGGATATGTAAAAGGTTAGGAGAAAAATACCAACATGATATGTTCATTACTAACAGGCACATAACAGCACAAGGTCAATACCCTAAAAAAGATACCTCAAAATATTTAGATGTTACTGATGGGTTTAGGTCAGCTGGTTTTTGTCTTGCCTCTTCAATAAGTTCCCAGCTTTCTCGTTGATTGCACAAAATCTTGTGTACAAATTGCTCAGGGACTCACATGTGAAATATCCCAAAAACATATGCATGAAACCAAGGCTGAAGGTCTTCCCATGGAAGGAGAAAGGTGGTGCATTCTGCATAAGTTTTTTTTCTTCTAATGAAAACTAGAAAATAACTATCAGAGAAAACAGTGCTTAAAAAGGACAGTAGTTTCAAGAAAAAAAGAACAGGTGGAAAAATCAAAGAAAGAAAAACTGAAATATGTATTCTGTAAAAATTATGCTGATGTATCACTTAAAAACATATAGCTGATTTGCAGAAGACCACTGTAAAACAAGACATTTCTGGTATTGACCAAGATTTTAATTGTTCTGTGCCTTAAGTCTCATGTTAACTTTGCAGGAGGAAAAGCTGTGCAGAAACTTTTGAGCTACCCAAAACTGAGAAGCTAATTAACAGGACAAGGGGACATAATGACTAGGGCAAGCACAATGACTCTGCTTCTTTCAGGGCTCAGTCTCATATCTCTGATTTGCACCATGTAGATTCATACAGAGTTAGCCTGAGGATTTCCTCTATGAAGCTCAAAGTCCTTTTTTATTTTTTTATGATGTTTCACAACAACAATGAAGTTATTGTGAAACTTTAACTCTGTCTTGAAGTCTTACAGTAGCGCACCTGGGTTGTTTTAAAAAGTTGTATTGCAAAAGCATATTCTTGCCTGACTGGCTGAAAACTTTTCTCTTACTTTTCCAATTAATACATTTAAGGTCATCAGAAAATGTAATTTCCAACCCCTGTTATAACACCAAACAGATAATAATAATTAAATTTCTGAAAAAACTATGGGGCACCTAGAATTGTTGTTGCTTAATATAAATCTTGATCAGCTTGCTCAGGCTGCACGCATCTGTAAATAGATGGCTCCAACTGGCTGGATGTTTCATGCATCTGTCTCTCTTGACTCAACCACACTTTGAGACATAGGGCTGTATAATTAAAAAGCCATTGCCATCCATGAGCTGTATACGAAAGGTGAAGGTAGAGCAGACCTCATTTATAGGTATCATTCTGATTTATTTTGGATGGTTGGCTGACACCTGTATTTATATATTTAAATAGATAAATCTGCACCTGCTATAAGCCTGTCAAGAGCACATGAGATTCACAGCCTTTTTATATGTGCACTTAGCACATCTACATACCTGCAGATACAAGTGTCTCTAAAGGAAACTAATTACAAATAATGTGTCAGTGACCACTGGCAAATAGAATTTTCTCCATTCTCTTTCTCTCTTTGACTGGGAAAAAGCTCTGAAGTACCTTTCAAACTGAACTCAACAGTCCCTTCTGAAAGCTGTACAAACTTACAGGATTAATTTTAAAAGGCTTTTTGCTACTAGAAGATTTTTCTGCAAATACTTAGCCAGAGATGGTTGTAAGGATTGGTTTTTTAGTTGTTTTTGTTTCTAACAGGAAACACTTTTTTTGATCTTCTATACTATCAAAAGAAAGAAGACAAACATGGCAAATATTGCACATAAGGCTTATCAAATGTATCAAGAAGTGAACAGATTTCAACTTATAACTGTTTTTAAGGAGAGAAAATACTTGGATTAAACAGGCTTTTTAATAGAGGAAGATATAAAAACAGTGACTGAAAGTTAGCCAGATACATCTTGTGCTCTTTATTTTAAATGTATCACAATAACAGTGAACTCCAACAAAAAAAAAGGTAAATGTGCATTCTTTATGTCCTGATGTTTTCAAATTAAATCTCAATGCCTTCTGCAAGATAGGCTTCCTTTAAATAAGACCTACTGGGCTTTGTTAAGACTGACGAAACATAGTTCTGTAGCCCTCTCATAAGTGATTTCTTCTGTCTTTAAAATGTACTAATCACTTACAAAAAGCTTCCTTTTTTTTGCTAATGAGACAAGTCTCTGAACATGAAGGATAATGCAGTAAAGAAGCACTGCAAAGTACATTATTTTTATTTAACCTTGAAAAGCTGACAGTCAAGGATGTGAAAGCATATAGATTTGAGCTGGAATTATTAAAGTGTCATTGTTGGACAACCATATTTGGGAACAGCCACGCTCCAGACCAGCAAAGTTCCTAGGTATGAGCACAATTCTAAGCTCAAGAACATACGTAGTAAAGCAAATAAAACTAGAAAACTGATAAAGTTATGTATATGCCTAAATGTTTTTTTGGAGCAAAACCCAGTGCAATAATGCTTGTGGCCCACTGTATAAAACTGGGGGATACAGTTGCCATCATCATTAAATGAAATGCATTTAAGAGAGGTTCTAACACAGCATGAGAAGCACTTTTACCACACTATGCAAGTTGGAATTTTTTTTTTTTTTTGCAACCAAGTGCAATGCTTTGAAACTGCTATTAAAAAATGAAATTGGCAATTAAGAAATAGTTCACCTCAGCAAAGAGAAGAGCATACTTTGCTCAGTTTCAGGGGAGGTAAAGGTTGTAAAGTATTTGGTGTCTGACTTGCAAAGCCATTTTTATAATTTGAGAAATAAGGGACACACAGAAACCACATGAACATCCATATGAGGTATTTAATCTCAGTGGAGTCTGGATTCTGTGTGGCCTCCCTAAACAAAGGCGGCTCATCTCTGAGTCCCATGCCAGTTTGTGAGGTGGGTCTAGTGAAAATGGCTACCCTCATACATATGTAAATATTCTACCTAATTTTCTTTCCACAGTTGTCTAATGTGTCCGTATTAGAGTTGTAACATCCTTCATATGCTTGAAATAAACGAAATAAACTAGACAGCATCACCATTAAGACAAAATTAATAAAAAAAAAAATATAAAACAAGTCAAAATAATAGTTAAATAGTTAATCCTCTTTTCCCTCACTATTTTTGCACAGATATTTTTGTTAGGAAATTCCCCAGCATCATCAAACAATGTAAAAAGTCCTTATACTCCTCTAGATTAATAAAAAGAAAATAGTAGCTTTGGTAATCAGTATTAGCCAACCTCCTATTTCAACACAGTCATCAGCTTTATTCCATTCCAGTAGGACTCTAAGAACCAGCTGTCCTTAATCTGATCTCCTGTTCCAGTCAATCATGGTTTATCATGAGCAGCAGGGAAAGGAAGATTCAGGTGTTGACACTTGCTCTTAATTCCTGTGTGCTGATGAAGTACTGCTGCCCAGCTGTGGTACGATCAGTGTGCTTCCTGAGTCATTGGTTTTTTGAGTTTTCCAGCTGGCCTTCATATCCATTGGTTAGTAGCTTGACTAATACAACAATCTCTTCTACAGAAGCTTGGATAGGTATGTTGTGGATTTTTCTTGTTTCTTACAGTCTATATCTATGTAAGTATTGAATAATATCCATCTAGGGCTAGATTAAAGAATTATTTTCTTCTCTGTATAAAAGCTGTTGTTGTTTTGCCTCTAACACAGTAGTCATGTAGGTGGATTCATTCTTCATGAAAAAAGTCTAGTTTAGCAGGGCCTTCTCTCAGTGTGTTTAGCTAAAATTTACTTCTTTTTTACGTTACTGTAAAGTTCTGACTGTATAACACAGAAACTCTAGGGAGTAGGTAGGAGTGAGGTAAAGAAGTGCTTGTGAATTTTAATAGCTGTTTCACTTTAAATGTGTTTTAGTGTTGGTACTTTTATTTCTTTATAGTAGTTGCAGAAGAATTAGGTTTACAGATTTATTTTTTTTTTTTATTTTAGTGGTTTAATGTTTCAATACTCTAGAAAAAGAGTGAAATGAGAGCTAACAGGAACAGAGAGCCAACACTCTCTGTAGAAGAAATTATGGTGCCAGAAATGGCTTATATCTGTGTTATTTTTCAATTAAAATGCTGCCAGTAAATATGGATTCAACTTTGGAAACAACAACAAAAAAAAACTTGGCCAAAAATTTTTTTCTTTTTCAAAAAGAAACTTGATCTAGTCACTGCATGAATAGCAAATTGTACTTAGTCTGGTTTAGAGTGCTCTGAAACAGCTGAGTTTTAATCGTGAAGGCAATATTGTTTAATGTGATAAACTAATGTTCGTAATATTTCTTCTGATGAAAAATTTCTACTGTAATGAATGGGAAAGGACTTCAGAAAAGCTCAAAAGGAATTAGTCCATAGGTTGTTGAGGAAGCACATCCTCACACATATATGTGCATTTAGGACCTGGTTTTATTATACACATAGGTAAAGTTCTTATTTCAGTAGGAGTAAGTTTTGTGATATATGGTAGTTTAATTGAATATTTGTTTTCTCATTGAAGTGCTTTGTTTACTTCTTGGAATCTTTAGGTGGAGGAGTAGGGGAACTGCATAAAATAGAAAAATGGAGGAAAAAGTAATGTTAAGATCATGAACAAGGAATATGCTTACGTGAAACAAATATAATTAAGCATTTCTGAAGGAGTAATCTATCTAGAGACTTTCAAAACAAATTTTACGCTTCCTTCTGATAGCTTTTTAATTGGTGAGTATATTTCTGGAAATAAGAGGTAGACAGAATGAGATCTAAGGTAATTTCTGGAACTGTGAAAAAGTCAAGTTAATCCTTTAGGATTCGGTGATTGGGTCAAAAAGCAGGCAATCATAGTACTTTGATACAGTTTCCTTTAAAAGAATTTTGAATAGGTGTAGCAGATGTTTTCTAATGCAATTTGAGTGCCCCGATTAGTTTTAGTTTGTGGGGGTTTTTTTTAAGTGACAGAAGTTGGATGGGCAAATGAAAGAAACTATACCTCAGTTGACAATCAGTAATTGGAGGAAAACTAATGGAGTAACTGAAGAGAAAAAATTAAATGAAATGTGATCTTCCTGTGAAAACTGTCCTTTTTTTCTTCTCAGAGTGAAAATACAGTCATTAGAAAGGTGTTTTTCTTCTTTGAGATTGTAGTGTTGATAACTATTTTTACATTGTTATCATGTTTTCTGCTCTTATTAAAATTTTGGGACCTGAATGTCTAAGTAACTGCTGTATTGTTCCCTGCTTAGTGGATTTGGACAAATTAATACCAAGCACACTATGAAAAAATGTGTAAGATGTACTAGTTTGTAATCTGTAATTCTACTTTTTTCTCCTTCATGGTGAGCAACTGAAGTTTAGACATAGGGAAAGGACACACAGAAAGTAGCAGCTTGATTTCCCTCCCCACCCCCATGCGCAGATCTGGCCAGTTAGCATCTAATTAACAAAGACAGCTCTGGTGGTTAAACAGATTTTTTTGCTATTTTGATATGTGAATTCATATTGAATTTTCTTCTTTGAAACCAAATTTCTGATAAGTAACTATTCTTGATTCCTGGAAAAGTTCAGTAGAAAGGATCGCAAAAAAGCAAAATGTAATCTCTTATTTTGTTGGGCTTAATGCTATTATTATTAGATCCTATACAGCCTAACAGTCTGGTTAGCAGGTAAAATTTTGGCCAAAAACGCTAACCAGAAAAAAGGATGAAATAGAAAGGGGACTGTAACATCTAGGAAGAGCTTTTCTAAAGCATTCTATAATGGGATCTTCTATCTAGATTCTTAATTTACCTTATATTTGTAAAATACATGAATTATAAAAATTTTGAGCAGATGGACATGTCTAATATCGTCCATTCTTGCTGATTTACACAAGATAATACACTGCCCTTTTCAGGAATGATACCAAAACTGTTGGTCCAAATGTATTTGCATTAAGGAGGGAGGGACTTGGTGTTAAACACAATAAAGACAAATCTTGTTTTTGAATCTTAAAATGTTATTACATCATTAAACAACTCTGATATGCTAAAAAAAAGCCAAATGTTTCTTTAGTAATAGCTAATAGTAACTCTTGTACTAAAACCTCTGCAAATGTTCTATAGAGAGCAATACAAGTAGGTGAATGTGTGAGAAACTTGAGAGCTAGAAAGGGAAATGAGTAATCATTGATTGATCATCTGATACTTTTTGGTGAGAGAGATGTACCTGCTTCAGTTCATTTTGGAATACACTAATCCTGGATCAGATAAAAGAATGCCTCTGAACACAATATTCTTGCTTCTCTAATTGTTCCCTGGTGTGTTGTCCTTGTAGGTGCTCTTTTTATTTGTTTAAAAATACTTCAGAGGATATTAATCTAGAATCAAAAGACCTAAGATTCAAATTCCATTTATCCAATGCTCTTTTGGTATTCATGTGTGCCATCTTTACCATATCACCACGTACTAGTACGTGTAAATCATACCTGTGTTTAAGTCACTTATATCAAATTCTGAGTAATTTTTAGTTAATAACTAAGATAATAATACTGTTAAATTATATGGAGTTTAGAGCTAGTAAAATTCTTACTCACAAGAAAAGTGTAAGATTTGCCAGTCTGTAGGTGTTTGTGGTTCATATTCAACTTTGTAACAATAAGTAAATGCGTGACACAATGCACTTGAAGCATAATACTTTTTTTGCTATTTAAAAATAAATTTCCTAGGACTCAAAATGTTGTCTATCCTGTTCTCGGACAAAAGCATCACATGTACCATAAACCCTTAGGAGATCCAAATGGACAAAGAGACTGTCACTGTGCTAAACTTTTATGATCATCAACATTCAAAAATCATTCAACTTGTTTAAACCCAGTTCTCTTCACAGCTTTTGTGATCTGTAGGTGACTGTGCGGCAGTCCCTGTATCAGGGAGGGAGACTTACGACCAAAGTCTCTTAGATAAGCACACATCTCCCTTCAGTATTTAATAGAGGCAAAACAGAGAACTTCAGACAACTTGGATAACAGGTGTAAAATATAATGTGGCTACTAAATAGACAACTGGAATAAATGCATTTCCTAACCCATTTAAAAACTGGAATCTCTTAAAAGAGCTTAGAATTGCCTAAAATGTTTAAACATTTTATGTGTGGATGAAACTAATTTAGGGGTAAACTTACCTTTTTTTAGCATTGCTACAGGCTGCTTCAGTAACTAAGATAATGCTGTGTCATACTGCAGAATAAAAAGACTCTGCAACAACAAAAAAATGTGGTATTCTTATTGGAATGCTATGGGACTCTTCTAGAATATTGTATGAAACATTGGTCTGAGTGGGATTTAAAATTCCATACAGGAAGCAGCAACAACAAATAAAAATTATGAGTTTTAAGAAATCTGGCATGTAGTCGAAAGTGGTGGGAATTTAGATCATTCATAATTTCAGTATGTTTCTTGATTTTTTTTTTTTTTTTTTTTTGGTGATTGCTTTGAAAGGTTCTGTTAAATTCTTTTTTTACAATACTTGCAATGTATTTTCATGTTGATATTCAATTTTAAAAAGAAATTATTTTAAAGGCCTAAGACTAAGCCTTCATTCATTATTAGTTAAACCTTATTCATGTTATTTAGGAAAAAATCTCTTGGTTATAGTTATTTTAGGCAATATGGCTACAAGAAGGGTGATGTCAATCAGACAGGATCAGCTACATCTGTGGCATTCTTAACTGAAATTTGTCTAGCAATGTTCTTAAAACCAATCTGTTATGCTGCTGAGTTGCTCTTAGAAAAAATTCTAGCCTGAATCTTCCTTTCTGCCATGCAGGACCATTACTTCTGTCTTGTTCCTGAGAGCAAAGAAAATAGACTATTCTTTTTATCTTTGCAGCAGTTTTCAAAGGCTACCATGTCTTCCTCTTGTTATCTCTCCTGTTTGTTAAACAGTTACTATTTATTCATTTTTTCCTTAGAGGTTAGTGAAACCAAAAAATGAAAGACAGCTCAGTTTTGGGTGGTGGGAAGAAAATACTCTTGAAGATATTTCTTGCTCAGAAATGTCATATTTATATTGGAATAATCTATTTTGGAGAGATTTTATTAACACAATTTTTAAAGTGACATTTCCTTGACATAAAATAGGATCTTAGGACTATTTAGACTCCAAAGATGAACTATGAAATATGCTAAATAACACTTTACAGAACCTACATTTATCTAAAGGAATACTCTTTGGGACTGGGATACTTCTTATTGCAACATTTAATTTTGTTATGTCTATTTAAATTTCTTTTCTGGCTTAATGCTGTTGACCTTAACGTAATGTGCATACAATGAAGAGACATACGCAGAAACCAAGCATCGTTTAACACTAAGAAATCTAATAGCGTGAGAACTCATTTTGTTTTGAATGTCACAAAGCTAAATTAGTGTTAACAAAAATTAAGAACTTTATAAAGCTCAAAATATTGCTCAAACTTAGTATGTTATCTGACTTAGAAGACTCCTACTATGTAGGGATGATGTGATTTTTCAAATTAGTATCTTATACTGTTTCAAAAGTATTCATCTTTTGAATTAAAAACTTGATACCAATCAAAAAGCTATTTATTTCTATACCTACAGACAAGGCTACATTTACATATGCTGCCCAGGTCTTAAAGGTAATCACCATAAAACCTTAAAGATTAAAAGGGTTTTTTGTGAAGTAAGAGGGGAAGTTTTGTTACCTAAAAGCCCGAGGCTAAATTCTGTACTATTTTCAAAGAGCTTTATAAATGTCATCAAAAACTTGGACAAGCTCTTCTTCTTTTAGTTAGACATATAGAATGAATATTAAGTCACAAGTTGATCAGCTATGTGGATTTCCTTTAAGGGAAGATAAGTGACAAAATTATAGAACATTTTAATAGCTGAACTGGGTAGTAGAATAGGAACCAAATAGTACCAGGCATTCAAGACACAAATGCTACATTAAAGATAACTGTAAAAATAATCTAATGATTTTCTGTGATAATTCAGATTTAGAAAGACTAATACAAATGAGATTTACCACTTTTTTGCTAGAATTCAATTACCTCTGTCTGTTGGATAAGCTCTTCTTTTTTTCCTTTTACAAATGCCCAGAGTTTTAAAACAAAAAACCTCTCAGCATCTGAGATAGAAAGAGGGAAAAAACATTTATTCTTAAATTAAGAACAGGAAAAACTCAGTCTTTAATGCATATGTTTTCTAAACATCTTGTTAATGCTATTAAGATATTTAGGATAGTCTTTTCAAAATATCAGTGCTAAACTTTGAGTAAAATTGAGTCAAATAACAAGTGTCGAACTTTGTAGTACCTACCCAAGGAGGAAGCATGGTTATTGTTGCTTACACCTTGAAAAAAGGATATGATATCAGTCTCCCATCTCCCAAATGAGTTCCCCAGTGACTAGATTTTTTTCATTCTGCTCCCTGTTTTTGGCCCAATAAACCTTTAGTCGCCATTTCAGGAGCTCTTTCAGCTGTAGAAAAACAGTTTAAAAGTATAGGCTGAGGGGAAGGACAAACCTTGTGACTTTTGAGTTGAGTGAAATGCTACTGAATCATAGGCAGTTGTCCTGTGACTTCTTTCTGATTATCCCTCTGAATATTAGAGTGCTGGATATTGACATATCTATTAATTATTGGTGACTTTGGGTGGTTCCTAAAGACACTGAATTGAAGGAGCAATAAATGAAAAATAATGCAATTTAAAGGGTGAGAGGGAATGGTTCCAACACAAACAATCCCATTCTCACTTTATCATCTGTTGAAATATGACAGGGTTATACACGCATGTGATTAGCTGGAGAAAAGTGAAATAATTAAAGCGACTGTTCCTTTCTTCTGGTAAAAGTGTGGGCTTCTAGTTGCCGCTTAAAATGTAAGCTATCTTGTTTTAGGCTACTGAATACATAAAACTAAGATGGTTTCAGAACTCAGTGGCAATATGAATTGGACATACCTAGACAAGCTGCTATTCTAATTTGCATTTTTCTTCTGTTTCCACATCAGATTTTAGGTATTTATTTATGACCATATAAGGGGAAAGCAGTGAAATACTGAATTCAGCTAAGACAAGAATCACTCTACCAAAGTAGAGATGGAGAGCTGATGTATTTTCCTTTTCATCTCCTGTGTAATATTTCTAATTTAAAGAAAAAATAAATCTGGATTGAATGTTTACGGTAACTCATACCAGCTAAGTTCCTAAAACAACAAAGCAGCGTCATTATCTACAATTCTAAAACTAAATCATCATGCCATTGCTCAGGCATTATTTAAAAGGCTTAAGTAGACTTCCCAGGGAGGCTCATTTCCATCCAAATCAAATCTATTGCAAGTGTAACCCCACCCTATTTGTAATGCCTGGTGGGACACTTAGGGCTTCTGTTGTTTATGAAGTATTGCAGTGTAAGTAATTTGCCTGCGTAAGAGATCTATAGCTTGAAGGTCAAAGGTCTTGATCGCCTGTGACCCAGAAACAAGAAATGTTTAGCCTTTCTGTGTACATAAAGTTTGGCCACTTCAAAACCTTTTGAATGTGCCTGTGCTGTGCCCCTGCAGCTTTATGTGACTCTTCTCTCAATAGTAATTGTTTTAAAAATTCCTTTAAAAATAGTACCTTGCAGGGACTGCTTGGCCTCCCAGAGTGTGAATAAAAAATACATTCACTGTCACAATCAAGCTCTCAGGAGTGAATGATACACTTGTCTAATAATTTGTTGTTTTAGATTACTGGGTAAGCAGTAGCCTAAACTGTGATTTCAAAGATAGTATTTACCTTCATGATTTTAATGACCTGTGCAACTTTGGGTATGGTAATTAGCCTTGCTGGTTTTTCTGTGTTCCATAAAATCTCAGCTTCCAATAATGCAGTACATATAAATAACTTGCACGTTACCTGAGAAAAGAACTTATTTTGGTTAACTTCAGGTATCTCTCAGATGCAAGGAAGGATTTTGCCAAATGATCTGGAATTTATCACTGCAGCTGCTGGATCAGGCAGCAAGGGAAATTAATCCAAAAATATGCTAAAAATTTGAACACAAACAGGGATTTTAGTGCAGTCTCCTTCCCGGTCTTGAGTGTGATCTGAGCAACATTTTAGCTCTCTTTGTTTAAAGTATGCTAACTACTGTGTGATGGTCTCCCAAGGTTCTTGGCAATGAGATTTCTATGTTGAGTTGAATCTCTCCCTTGCCTTGGAACTCTGTGTTAGTTCCCATAACGTTTCTTTTTTGGTAGAGTACTGCTGTGCTACTAAGACCCCTGTTAGAAACATATAGCCTAAATCCATATTAGGCAAAATAGTTCTGAGGATGGTCAATCCAATCTCCTTAGGTCTCCAATTTGCAGATTTGTTTCTTTTCACTACTGATGAATGGAGGCTGGTAGCAAAATAGGGTCTTAAGAGCAAAAAACAGATTATGTTGTGGAACTAGCAAATGGTGGGTTAATGGGGAGAGCGAGGCTCTTTATCCATCAGTTGTTCATGACACAAACTTAGGTCAATTCTGAGCAGAAAAGCTCTGCTTGACATTACTCCAGCAAAGAGCTTCTCTTATGCAGCTGTGTTGGTCTCTTCCACTGTGTACAGCTGGAACAGCAGGACATACAGTAGACAAGTCATGGTGAAGTGCCATTAGGGTAAGAGTTTACACCTGGGGCCTTATAATAATTCTAGAATAAGTCATCCAGGCTTCGTGTTTAAGGGATATTCTGCAGAAATGGAGTGTCCATATTGCTCCAGTTACATGCTTACTTAGCTGATTTAATGTATAAGCCAATTAAATTATTTTATTTAAGTTTTCATGTGGGCCCATTCTCTGAGCTACTTCCTTCTCAAACTTTTCATACACTTCCCTTTTTTGCAACCTTTTCTTATGGAAAGAAGGACTAAAGAAAAGCGTGTTTTGATTATTAAAGCTTTTATACTTTCTTCTCAAGGGCTTATTTTCATGAATTTCATTAAGCTAAATATATTTTCTTATTGGGTAAAGCCCTGTGATTGAACAGATGTTTATGTGGTTAAACAACAGTTCCAAACAGTGAGGTTGAATGTATGTTTTTATGGTGTTTTACAAGGTCTCTGTCCCCTTGAAGCTTTTGTTATATCCAAACTGGCTATAGGTCGGATGACAACTGACAAACCTAGATGGAAAGAAAAACTAGGATGCAATTCTGTATGCAGTTTGTAAATTATTCACATTGCTGTTTTATTTGTTTCAGTGATATTAAGTTGCCATTCATACCGAAAACCTATGTAAATTGAAACATAATATGCTTTTCTAACTACATCTTATTTGCATAGCCTGACATGCTTTAGCAGTGAATACTAGTGTAGTCGTACATGGGAAATGTAAGATGAAAAGTAAGTTACTTAAGATAACCAGGTTGATTGTAATTCTGAGACAGACATGGCATGCCTGCATTTACTGATTGTCACAGCTTAACTTTTTAATTGTTATAGCTGACAATGTTTTATCTCTTTTATACATGGCTCTTAGTCCTTCATAGATTAGATCCAACTATTAATTTTCCTTGAAGGGATGGGAACTTACAGGTCAGTGCTGACTTTAAATTACCATTTAGTTTTAAAGAAAGTCAAGTAGTCTGATGTGGGCTGCTTTTCACTTTGGAAGATACCCATAATTGCAATGCTATTTGTCATTTTAAGACTAGGAATATGACCCTAGTTCCCAGGCCCACATAGCAAATAAACACTCGTGTCTCTTGGGAGCAGTACTACTAGCCTACTGCTAACTTTGGCTCATTATACCAAGATCATTGAACATTTAGTCCTTTTGATGTACTGTGTATGTGATATATGAGAATGAGTGAGTGGGTGTTGTTTGGAAATGTCCTCTGTTCATCCATAATATAAATAGGCCATACTTACTAGTCCCTAGGTAACCAGTTTCTGGCTCGGTATTTAATCTGCAGTCTCCTGGAAAGATTGTATGTTGGACCTGATTCTGTTTGTATTAGAAAATTATCTAGAGTTTGTAGAAATTCTAATGATTTACTATATGGGATTCTAGCATATATAACCTAAATTGAATGCCCTGATAACTCCTTTACCCTATATATCATAGATGCTTAAGCAATAGATCATTCTAATCTTTGGGTTAGGCAGTGTGCAACAGAACCCTACAACATCTTTTCTTTGTCTTTTAGAGGCTACATCCAGTAAACTGAAGTTCAGTGATAGTGAGCTAAGTGTTGTACTTTGTTGCTTTTCCTAACTGCCTGCTCCTTAATCCTGTTACCATCACTTTTTTTTTATATTTACTAATGATTCATATACAGTAAATTGTCTAATGATAGTGATTTGAAAATGTTTCTTCCCATTTTCAATTCTCTCTCTGTTATCCCAGACACTTAGAATTAGAAAACAGAAAGTCAGAAGGGGGTGAGGGGAAGTCTGTGCTTCAGCAGTTGTATTTTTCTCATTATGCTCTTATTTGTATTGTACTAACCACCTCTTGCACTGACAATGTGACTTCTTTCTAGCTGTTCTACCTCATCTTCAAATGACAAATTATCACTCTTCTCAGTACGATGGAGTCTTTCACTTTACACTTTCTTTTCCTTTAGAATTTGGAAAATATGGTCAGACACCCAGTTAGGAGAAACAGATTCATATTTGGCTTTTTCTGCATTCGCAGAAAGAGGATTTTCAAGGTGAATTTTAGGACTTCCCTCTTATGAACACTTTAAGACCTCAAAGCGTCTCTGTCTGTGAAGTTCCGCTAGATGATGCGTGTGGTATGTTCCAACATGTATTACTGCCTGCAGAGTTGTGGCAGGCAACTTCAGAGTCTTGTCCACTCTTGTAGTCCTGTCTTCTATTTTGTTTAGTACAGACCATACGCTATCCAACTGTTATGGTGGTTATTAAAGAAATAAAAACATTCTCTTTACTACAGAGTCAACCTTGACAGTTGCTTTCCTCTTTTAGGATTCCTAAACTGTCTTTTGTATTAGCACTGTGCTTCATCCATTACAAAACTGTACCATAATTTCCTATCCTGCTCCAGCAGAGATAAATCTCTAGGTAAATGATATCCTGAATATAAGTTGATAATGCTTCTGTACTTTTAGCAGGAGTGAATACCTTGTTTTTCTCTGCACCCCACCCCCCAGCCTCCCCTTGAGCACCATGTTGCACCAGCAACCACGTCTCTGAGACACATGCACTCCTCTGGAACAACACCGCTCTCAAAGTGCAGGCAGAATGCAATGCAATATACAGCAATCTCAGCCAAGGGAATCGGTTGTGAAATGAATTTTTGGAAGACCACATTACTCAAGCATTTTCATTCTGTAGCAGCTGTTAGTTACTCTTAAATGGTTAAATCAGCATGAATGAGTGGAAAAGACTTCATGAATTTCAGCCATGACCACAGATATTGTTGCCATCATAAGACACTTTACATACTGGTCAATTTTGCATAATGTATAGCTTAACATATGTTTAAATGTATTAGTATCTTATGCCATAGGATTCCAAAAAGGTAATAGAAGCTCTTGACTGTTCTCTTTTATTATTACATCCACTTCTAGAAAGTTCACAGTTTTAGTCTTTACTTCAGAACTTTTCTTGTTAGGTAGTGCCTCAGAGGCACTTCAAATAATAACCAAAAAGTAGAGAGTTGCAGAAATGAGGCTTATTACCTGCCTGTTGGTTACTACTCCCTTGGGCAAATTAGCTTGCTAGTTCAACAGTGCAGATGGATCCATTTATGTCATTCAAACTGCGTTTGCATATATGTTCCATGCTGGGCAGCTGAAAAGGAGAAGCAGGAAAATGGCAAGCACAGGAAGCCACAACTGGCAGCTTAGTAATTAATGTAGCTAGAGCTCTTATCTGAAATGCACAGAACTTTTAAGATGAACGCAGCTAAAAGTATACTGAAATTTCTGAGTCCATATTACTTACAAGTTTGAGTGCTGTGGGCTTAAACAGTAGCAAATGTTTTCTGATTTATAGCTTCTCTTACTGAGTATTTTGATGCCAAAAAGTACTAGTAAATATGACATGTTCATACCTACACCTTCTGAAAGAAGGATAATATGCCTTTCAGATCCTTGCCACACATTTTGTATTTTTTTCAGCTGTGAAAGCAAGGTCATCTGATAAAAAATGCACATAGTACTAATGAGTAAATATTTTGTTTTTCTAGGAAGCTTAACTGTGAGTGGGAGGGGGGAAGGAATAAAAAAAAAAAACTTCTAGTTTCCCAGATCTAAATCTGGGATCAGACCAGCATAACACAGTATGTAAGAATTTGTTACCTTGAGTTTTGTAACCTAGAACATGTCCTCAAAAAGAGCATCTAGATCTAGCTAGAAGACTTGTAATGATGGTTTGTTTCAGCGAGTGTCACGCTTACTAATTACAAGTAGATGTCGTATTTTCATTAGTACTTGCTTTAGTTTGTTTGTCATCTTATAGTTCTGCTAGAGAAAGCATTCTCTTTTCATAACTTCCATTGGTTTTTCATTTGTTTTAAGCTTTCTGAAGCCAAATGCCTGAAGTAAAGGCAACAAGTCTTGCAACAAGACTTGGTCAGTTAAGACTTTTTTACTCTTTAACCCTAAATTCAAAGTGAAGAGCAGTTAAAATGGTCTTTTATGGTATAATAGAGAACTCAAACTGAAAACCATAAATCTTTTGAGAGCTGGCAGCAGGAAACGACATCTTAACCACAAAGCCAACTGAATATTTTATCTTACATATACACATCTTTGCCTATGAATGTAATTTTCCAGAAATGACCATCGGTTGAATGACTTTGACGGATGTCACTGTCAGTTTCTCATCAGACGAAACTGCCTCTGAACTGCCTTCAGCCCTTTCAGAAGGTGAATGTGCTACTGCAAGTGTATTTTTCTTGCCTTGGTTCTTATAGAGGTTTAATATAAGTTATTGTCCATTACATAGCAAAATGCTTTCAGTCCACTGGGGTAACAGGAAAAAAGATACAGGAACAGTAGCATCCGATCTTATTCTAGAAGCAATAGTACTGATAGCCCCCTTCAGGTGCTATAATGCAGTTTTGAGTCTTATCCACAGAGTGGAGGTCTAAAGTAATAGTGTGTCTTTATTTTTAAGAAGCTTGTGCACATAAGAAGTTTCTGGATGGTCTGTATGAGCCAGATAAGACTTTAAGAACAAGTCATTGCAGCATTAGAATGATATCCTGAAAACACTAAAACTAACCCTTAGCAAGGGCAGGTTTTGTGATATTAGCAAATTAGGCACTTTTCTTAAAATATCATTTAATCTTTACTTTTAAATTCTAAAGTTGTTTAGCATCTGTAACTTTACAGTGAGCCATATGCTTAGCATAAAAAGCTGTATGACTTGCAATATGAAAGCATACTTTTTGTTTGTTTGGTTTAGATTTCTCTTGAGGAACAAATTTTTGTAACCATATAAGGAATATTCCTTGACTTAATGATTAGTAATAAAGAAAGAAATCAATGTTAAGAATTATTAGGAATGTAATAGAGGAATTAAATAGAAAACAGCACTGTGATTATTTAAATCTGCAACAAACATACAAGAACTGTATACAATACTTTTTTTTTTTTTCATTTCAGCTATGGATGAAAAAAAAGTTTTGTACATTTGATTATCTTTGTCATCCTTCTCTAAACCATCTTCTGCATGAAGAAAAAGCATACTGACTAGGAACCTTCAGGGGGGAAAAAAATAAAGAAAACTAAGGTGTATGTGGAAGGAGGCTTACAAAATCAGAAGTGTAGAGGAGAAGGTGGGTAGGCATTTATTTCAGTTCCACCATAAGAATGAGAGGCATAAAATAAAACTAGTGGTACTCGGAGCAAACCAAGGAAGACGGTTCTTCACACAACATATTATTAAGCTGCCACATGGTGTTATGGATAGTGAATATTTACATGATCTCAAAGGGTGACGGTTCAGATTCCTGGAAGAAAAATAACTTAAGAACTGTTATATAAAAAAGATAACACTTCTGCTCAAGAAGTTTTTGAGCTGCATCTTGCTGAGGTCTAGAAAATATTCTGGGGAAGTATAGCTATGTGCCTGCCTTCATCTTCCCCCAGCATCTGCTGTTGGACACTGTAAGGGTCAAGATAGCAGGCTAGATAGACTCTCCTTCCCCAGTATTTTCATTCAACATACAAGCTGCATCGATTTCAGAAATATTTACGGGTACCTAACAGGAAAACTGAAAGTAGGAAAACATTTTGTACGTTATATCAGAATTTACCTCTGGAAAAAAATGTCTTCTCTCTGAAAAAAGAAACATTACTTTGAGGATACAGCTGTCTGAAAAAGGCTTTATGGGTTTAGTGTTTATTGCTTCTCAGTCACCTCTGGTTCAAATAGGTTATTATTGTAAAAATTCTCTCTTTCTTTGGAGTGATGCAGGCTATTGTGTATTCTGGTGGCTGTTAGGTTGGGATGGTAGGCAGTGACTGTTTGTTTAGTGGTATCAGTGCCCAGGGAAGTGGTACAATCGCAATCCCTGGAAGTATTCAAAAAACATGTGGATGTGGTGCTTAGGGACATGGTTTAGAGGTGGACCAGGCAGTTAGGTTAACAGGTTGGGCTCGATGATCTCAGAGGTCCTTCCGACCTTAACGGTTCTATACAGGCTATATCATCTATGAAGGTAATTATATGTTGATTTGATCAGCTAGTTTTTAAATGACTAATATGTTGCTTCAAACAATCTTTTGCGTCTTTTAAAAAATATGTGCTCATATTCTTTCAGTTCCTTACTGGTTTTCTTCATTGACATTTTACATAGTTTTCATAGTTATCCTGGACAACAAAATATTTCATATTGACTTTTTAAAAATAGAAAATAAAAAAGAAAATTCTAGTAGCACCTGTTACATAACAGCAAAATAACTCACTAATTTGATACATGCTGTCTGAGTTATTACTATTATTATTCTTGTCTCCTCTCTTACTTAGTTCTCATTCCTGAGTAATTTAAATTAAAATACTGTGGCAATAAGAGAGATGAAATAGTTACTTTATTTTTTTTTTAAATGAGGAAGATAAAGATCTTTTCATCTGACAGCCGCTGGACATCTGGGGTTTTTTGCTTTTGTCTTAACTGAGATAATTTTTTATTAATTACTTTTTTACTAGTTTATTAGTTCTCTTACTTTATTCTGCCTAATACTTTTGTTTGTTTGTTTCTTCCTTGCATTTTCCCTGTTTTTCACAGCCAGAAAGTTTTTGTCCCAAACCCAAATTCATTTCAGAGAATTCAGTTTCAGAATCAACACAAAACAATTCTCAACTAGTGTTACCTTTTCTTGACAATGCTAAATTCTACACTTCACATGTTTTCTCTGTCTGGTCAAAGCAATGTCATTAAAATTACTTAATATGCAATCTTACAACTAAATGTACAATCTTACAAACTCCTGGACCTTAAGTTTGTGGGGTAAGGTGGTATACTGTCCATTACCCCTGAAAATAATAGACTCTCATCTTTCTCAATTTGTACTTATTACGTGCTCTTTCATGTACCAGTACTTACCTACTGATAGAAATGAGTGGTGTTTTTGCATGAGCCTGGAAGATAGAACTTGATTATATAAGAACTGACACGTCAGATAAAGATGACATTTTATATGTTACCAAGGAAAAGAAACTTGGTAATATGTGCTTTTGGTTTTTGGTTCATGCTCTGTAATGGCTTGCTGCAGGATCCTGGTAAGCATCTGTAGCTGTGGTGTTTGAGCTTTTACAGAGGCTGGTATGAATTCCCTGCTTCTGCTGGAGTTTTATGGCTTTGCAAACCCTGCTAAATCACCTTTACAAATTTGTGATTGTATTAGGTTCAAAGAGGAATTGTTAAATTTCTTTTAAAAGAAAAAAAATTCGTAGTCTAGTAAATGCTAGGTATCTGGAAAGAAAAATCCTAGGTTTATAGCCAATTTCCCCATTATATAGTATTTGTTATTACTATTCCTATTCTTCAATGTTGCAAGATAAAACAAAACATTAAGCTACATATTTTATTTGGGGGAGGAGGAATATTTTGGGTTTTGGTGGGGTTTGGTTTTGTTTTCAGAACTAAGTATAAATATTTCCAGAGGCATATAGTTGTATATGAGTTTGTTTCCCTGCTCCATCAGTTGTGATTAGAGGGTGAGGGGAAGAAAAAAGTCCAGTTTTAACAGAGGGGAAAACAACCAGTTAAGCCTTGTCCTCCCGTTCTGAATGCACACACCTGTAAGTTACCACAGTTTAAAAAGGAGTATTTTTGTGGGAGCTGTTTGTTAAAACAGTATTACCTGCCTGGATTCTTGGCTTGCTTTCTTCTATTCAAAATAAGTAGTAATTTTTAAATGGAAAAGAAAGCATTTTTGTAATGACAGAATCAACTTACTGTAAGCCTCATCTTGTCCTTAAATTACATTTTCATTCCTATAGAATGAAGAAATAGAAAGATATGTTGCTGAGTATGCCAAGTTGGAAAAGGAGCACTTCCCTTGCTTTCAATACAGGACTGAACTTGATGGAAAATCTGAGATTGTTTTCACAATGCAAAATGTGGGAGCTATGTTGCTATCAATTTTGCCAAGACCAAGGCATTTGAAAACCAAAATGTCTATAGGTTTCTTCATCATGTACTGTTTTGCCTAAAAACGAAAACGCTAGGGATGAAACTTTCTCAGTGAGGACAGTGGAAAATTTTGTTATTGATTTTTAGTAAACTTTGGATTTTACTAGTATTGGAACATCAGCTTTTTTTTTTTTTCTTCCCCCTAAGCAAATAATGAACACTAAGCTGTAAATTATATCCAAAGTGGAACTTCTTATAACACTATGACTTGAGTCGGATTCACGGATAAAAACTTGGTAAACTTTTCTGCTAATTAAGTACAACATAGATTCTTCATTTTAACACTTTGGTCTTTGAACTGAAAAAAAAAGATCTTGCTGAAGTGAAATGGGAAAAATCATGGAATTGGAGAAAGCAAATCTCTAGAGTAGAACTTTGTAGAACAATGCTTTCAGAGTTAAATATCAGATGCCAAAAGGGGAAAATGCCTAGTTAAATCCCATATTTGTAGAATCTTTATAAGTACAGTTTTTCTGTAGGTAACCCATCTTAAGCAACATTTTGGCTACATGTTTTATTCATTTTAAATACTCTGGTAGCATGCATATGACTGAGCAGCAGGATGTCTTTCATGTACAAAACACTCACCAAATATTAGTAAAGCTGCATTCCTATCAATCTTTTATTTAAACAAAAGCAAAAAGAACTTAGAGGCTCCAGCAGATCTAATAAAGGTTTGTGTTGCTTTCTACCAATGCAGGATGATTACAAGTATGGGAGGATAACAAGCTGAAAATTTCTGATATACAAGTAAAGATTTTCATAAAGTACAAATGTACTGTAGGAGTATGAGTGACATGCTTTCTACTTTCCATAGATGTCTTGTGGCCTTCTGCCTAATCTTTGGAAACAATAACTGTGACACTGATGTATTCAGTGCTATTGTGCCTGTTGTATTAGGAAAAAAAAAAAAAAGACTTCAGAATAAGATATTCTGTTTAAGACACATTTGGACAAACCAGGGGGTAAATCTGCATGGGAAAATGGGATTTAAGTGTCTAGAAAACAAGATTAGCCTTTTCCATTTGATCTTTGCTGAAATCATGTTGAACTGAGATGTTTCAGAGTTGACAGCTCCTAGTGAATTCGCTTTTTCTTCATGTTACTGAATTGGAGAGCAGAGGCCACGGGCCCTGCTGCCCTTTTATTGTCTTAGAGTTCTGTTGAGACAATTCTCATGCAAGAACTTGTGTTGCGTACATTGAGTAGCTAAGGCTTCACTAATAGTATTTGACATTATAATAGATTTCCAGCCAAAATTATAAAGAAAGATTAGATGGATTCAAATCCCTGTGATTAATAGGATATGTTACTTCACACAATTTTTTTCTTTTTTGAATCAAGAATACGTAATGTCATAATATAATTATAGCCTTTGCAACTTCCTAGAATTACTGCCTCAAGTAGGTGGCAAAAAAGGTAAATACCAACTATCTCTTTCTTGTTTTAATAAAAATCAAGCATAAGCCTCTGTAGTCAATGCAAAAAGAAGGTTATGTGCTACCTTTTACTTAATTATGTAATAATGAAGGCCACATACATGGTATCATTTTAAAAAAATAATACTACCACAGCTGTGAAATTTATTGTGTGGCAGACCAGTTAATTCAGGAGAAAAAAAATTCAGTGGAATTATTATCTGTTCATAATTTTGTAAGAGGCTATCAGCACTCTAAATAAAGATTATAAGTACAGTGCCTCCGAACAATAGATCTCTCATGTGGAAGTTATATCTCAGTTGATGCTCTCTTTCTACCTGCTATTAATTCAGTTGAGAAGTTTGCATTTATTGCACAAGAAAGATAGTGTGGGTAAGTATAGAATCTTGTCATCCACAGGTAGACATTTACTGTTTGCAGTGAGAATGTGTGTGGAGGTATTGGGTAGAATTTTCTAAGCTGAGTCTCAAATGTTAGAGACACCAAGTGTTGCATTCAGAGAAACTAAACTTAGTAGCTTTCATAAAAGCTGATACTTCTGAAAATCAGACCACTTATATGAAATAATTGATATTTAGCTATAAATGAAAGAATACCTGGAACACAGTTGTTGTGTTTACATTTATTTCATTCTTTTGAGATACACAAAGGAAAGCAGTGCTGTTTAAATTATAACAATAAATTTGGTTCTGACAGAGGAAGGGGTCAACTTGTGGGGAGTTTTCACATCTGGTTTGCTGAAAAGCCATCCCGTAATACATACAGAGTGTAAGGACTACCATAGTGCTATGTGAGTAAGGAAACTCTGTGTGCTTCTCCACTAGTTCATGAAATTCTGAGACTCTTATTGAAAACATCATTCCACAACAGTCTTCAAAAAGCTGATCTGGACATATAATCAGTCATGTATAACTGGACCAGGATCAGTGATGATCAGAGCTATGTTTTTGAATCAAATGAGTTCCTTTGCAATGAGAGAGACATACAGGAATGCACTTTGTTTCAAGTATCTATATTTCCAACATAGAAGATTTTATAACTGCAGGTAAAATGTTTCCTGTTTCTCACCTCCTCAAGCAGTACTGTGGTGATTTCAAGGAGCAAACTATAGGTTAGCAACTCCCAATTGGGTGGTTGTATTTTTTTTTTTCTCAGATTTTTTTTTTATCCTTTTCTCCTTTATGTTGGGGGCAGCACAGTATTCTAAATCTTGTCTGAAAGAGGAAAAATAAAGTTATATTAGATTTTAATACTCAGCATTAGCTATGTTGTTCATTCATGATATCATCTAAGAGGCTTTGTGTGAGGTTTTCTTACATGTATTTTTACCTACAATAAAATCAGACTTTTAAAGCACCCTTCTGCCCACTTCTTTACCTGGCAGGCTTAGGATATGTTTTGTGTATATTATGTGATACACATATCAATTCCAGGAATTAACATACTCTATGAAACATAGTAGTTCTATAGAAATCTCTCCCAATTCACTCAAAAAAAAAAAAAAAAAAAAAAAAAAAAAAATCCTTGTTATCATACAGAGTCCAGCAAGGCAGTCTATCATGTTAGATGAAAATCCTGATAAAGTTACGATTATCAATAATACATGTTGTAGAGGCTTATAGCTGCGGTGCAAGATACAGGAAAGAAAAATGGCATGCCCTCTCTTATGGAAAAAAAAAACAAACCACCCTATAAATACAGTTTCATCTTCCTTGATAGAACTGTAACTTTTATTTGTTCAGCAGTATCTGTTCATTTTGCTAACCAGAATATTTTGAATACATTATTCCTGACATACTAGAGGAGCCATGAGAGAGTCAGCTGGACATATGTATAACAGGTTAATCACATCACCAAAATTTTTAGCAAGTTTGTCTTACAAAGTAGTCTTTTATAAGAGAGGTTCTTTAACTAGAAAGAGCCAAATTATTTTTTTTAGTTTTCGGAGTTTACAAGATTGGCAGCAAAAAAGTGGGGGGAAGTGTTGTCTGAGTTTTTTCGGAGTAGGGGTGTAAAATGAAAACGTTTTCATATGTAGTCTTTGGAAGGAAAAAAAAAAAACACCCACCCATTTCCTCCCCCCCCCAAAATGAAGCCTCATCACGAGGTTTTGAAGACTCTTCTAGGTATATTTACACTCATAGAAGTCTACAACATTAACTTACTTGTGAGGAAATACTAAGCCCTGAGAAAGTAATCTCAGAATTTGAAAATTAGACTTTTCAAGATCAAATTATTACTCTAGTAGTAATAAAGTAATTATTCTAGTTGGTATTTCTTTAAAAAGACTTCATGATGATCAAATTAAAAATAGGGTTTCTTTCTTTTCTGACCTGGAATCTATTCTTTACCTGTTTCTTGCTCCACCTCAACTTTTTAAGATTTTCCAACCCTGCTTTTGTCTAAAATATGATTGCCTTCATTTAGTCAGTAGCCTACTTTCTCACTTTGTAGAGCACCTAGCACTCTATGGCACATTCCATAACAGCAAGACTGTATCCCAGAGTTCAGTGAGAATTTCAGATAATCAAGAAATATGCTATTTCTGTTCTGCTTGATTTTGATAGTCCAAATTTGATTTTGATAGTCCTTGGTGGAAAACTTGTCTCAGGCAGAAATCAATGTACTTTGATAGAAATCACTCCCTGGGAAAGACGAGAGCATTAAGGATCTAAAATGGACATCTGAGCATTGAATTCCTAGATCGGATTACACCACGCTGTGGCAAAGCATCTATGGCAGTACTGCTTGATGCTTTGTTAGGCAAAATGATGTCAAAATCTTCACTTTGGATATTCTTTTACTATATTAGCAGATGCTAGACTTTGGGTTTCTCTCCACCCCACCACACCCCCAGCTTGATGTACAGAAAGAATGCATAAAATCCTGGCTCTATAAAATAATCTCAATTACTCTAGGACTTGACTCTACCTTCTCCTTCATGGACAATTGTACAGGATTCCCCAGTAGTGAAGCAAAGAAAGAACTACACTTACCTAATGGCCATATTCGAGAAAAAAAATCCTGTCTCTGTTCTGTTTCTTCTCTTCCCATGTAGCTGAGCTCACAGGCTTTGAGAGGTTGCCTTTGCATACTAGTTTGTAAAACAGACAAAGGTAACATCAGAAAATGGGAAATTTGGAGAAAAAGATGATTGCTGCAGATACAGATAGAGAAAAAAATAAACTTTTGAGTATCCTTTCTGTGCATTACTTGGACTTCTCTATGGATATTGTCCCTGACTATAAGAGCTCTGACTATGGATAATTCCGAAAAAGGGCAGTAATAATTTTAATTTCTGATTATTGAGTGTATTCTGGTTGCTAGTAGTGTGTGAATGTTGTACTGCTAGGAAAGATATCATACAGTTAGACTGGCTCTGTAACTCTTTATACCAACTCAAGGAATCACAGTGTATTACAGGTGATGGAGATGGAAAAGGACTTTGTGCTATATAGTATATTTGACAGTCAATGTAATTTTGGTCTCTTGATGTAATTTTTGTCTAGACGAATTAGTTTTCAGCTGTGTCCTGTGGAGAGGAAAACCTCTCTATAATGAAAAGTAATTTAAAAAAAAATCAGTCTTTCTTTTACTGCTGTAAATAATACTGTATTCTCAGTCTCTATAGTGACTGATTATGAAAAGTGCTCAGAATTAGTTTCCGAGTTTCTCAGAAGTAGCAAAAATAGCTCTGTTACAACAAGCTGTTTCAAATACAGCTTGTAAGTATTACAAATGTTTAAAAAAACCTGCAAAACTTTAATTGAGATAACGACTACCTTCTACTACTACTATCTCATGGAAATTCACTAACCATCTTCTAACATGATGTTAGCTTCCCTTTATAACTTTTTAGACTGACTTCAGCCAATTGCAATGTGGAGAGTTTTTTTTTTTTTCATTCACTAATTTGATAATTCTCCAGTAAAACCTACTGACATGTCTAAACATTTAGATCTATCATGCCTTTCAATTTTTGTTCAATAAAGAGCTAAAAAGAATGAGCAAGACATAAATCTAAAATGAAAGCATGGAGTCAGTCAACAATCAAACACTCCTCTTATTTTATCAAGTATGCAACTATTACCTTTGCTCCATTTTGATAGTTAAATTACCAAGTTGGAGACTAATTTCATGCATTTAATTACTTGCCTTACTTAAATTACTGGCCCTCTTTCCTCTTATATTTCTTGGACATCCCCTTATGGCATTGGGGCTCCCCAGGGACAGATTTTCCAACACAGATTCTCAGCATGAAACTTTTCTTCTGTAACTTTAGGGATCTCAAAGTTAGCATATAGTCTCCCCCTATCAATGGAGAGAAAACGTATTTTAGTGCATGTCCAAAAAAAATGGAGAATGAGTTCCTCTTTGGAAGAGGCCTGTTGCTCTTCATTGACTGTAATGGGCAACCAGACGTTTGGCTTTAGAACCGTAATTCTGGGACGACAAAAAGGAGGGGAGATCCTCTTCCGTTTGTTTTACTCTTTCTGAGTGCGGTTAGTTTTGCTGAATATCTGCCCACACATGACTAGTGTTGAAAATAACTGTAATTCCCCTTTTGGATTTCACATTCTTTGGCCCCCTGTGAGTCAGTGAATGCTGGCATGATGTAAGAGGAATATCAAGGCAACGATGCCCTTGAGGCATCCTGGCACTTGCATGAATTTGGGGATTTCTGTGTATTGTGGAGGCTGGAACAAATACAGTTCAACTGATGAACTGAAGAAAAGGTTAAGGAAGCAAAACTTTTTTTTTTTTTTTTTTAATATTTGCATGGTAAAAGTTAATAGAAATAGCCTGTAAATTTCTATTTTTAAGATAAACTATCTTTTTAATGAAAGAAAGCAGTTAAATGTGCTTTGAAATGTCAAACTGACAGCTCTGTTTTGTTAAAATCAAATGGTTTGGCTTGGCATCTTAGGAGGGGGCAAAAAAAAGGAGTTTGCTTATAAGGTCAAGTGTGCAAGCCAACCTGAAAGAATGAGTAGTGTTATAATTACTCCCACTGCTGTTCAAACATGAAGCTGACTGATGAAATGAGCCTTTTTAATTATGAACTTTGATATTGTATATTTAGGGTAACCTTTTGAAAACTCACTGAGTTTAGTCCCAGGTTTTTTTTGACCTTGACTGAGAGTAGATTGAACTCAAAAAGTTGTTTTATTCCTACTTGCACTCAGCATTATTATTTAACAAGGCATCTGTTACACAGTTTAACTAAACAATAGGTCACAAAATAAATATGCAGAAAAACCCTTGAAACTACTGTACTGTAATGTCTAGACTTTGAAGCTCTCTTTGGAAAAAAGGGAATATACTTTTTCTCCGTAGTTTTAAAACTCAAATGATTTTTCAAGACCTCTTACGAATATTAACAGCCTTGCTATTAATATCACTACATGAATACATCTCTTTCCCATTTGCGTGAAAGAGAGTCTTATCCTTTTTGGATAGATTGTCAACATACTTGGATAAGAGTAAGAAAAAGAAAATTCACTTATAAAAATCAGATGTAATTTGAAAGAAGCCTATTAAAATGTAAAAGGATATAATTACAATTAATAATTTCTCCTCATTCCCTCTGGCTGCTTTGAAGATTTCAGTGCAAAACTGTGGACTATAAACAAACATTAGTCTATCAGGTGAATATAACACATTTCAGAACTGTGTGGAAACAAATATCCCTTTGGACTATTTTAATTTTTATGTAATTTTACCAGCTAGAATACTAGAACTCCAAAGATCCACCAGTGAACATTTATTTTCATTACAAGAGATTAGAGACTTACTAGGCGTAACCCAAGAGCAAAAAGTGTGTGGTGCAGCTGTCTGCAATCCCTTGTAAGCATAAAAATGCTTTTAAAACTGTAGTATAGCTTGTATCATCTCTCTTGTGGCTGTCTTTGTAGCAGGCAGCAGCAGTGCCATGTAGTTTGGGTTCACTGAGCTTCACCAGGTTCTCTGCCAGTCTGACCTCCTCTGTACCTCTGCAGCTGGGGCAGCTCAGAACCCAGCACCAGCGCGTTCCCTCATCCCACAGTCCTTCCATGGTACAGGGGCTGCTCCTGACTGGTCCCATCTCATGGGGACAGAAAAATAAGATGGAAGTATGACTAGGACTTTTCTCTATCCTGTTTAGGTGAGATAGCTGTGAGTGGCCCTACAGCCTACAGTCCCAAGCAACTAAATGCAATTATGACTAACCTGCTGGGGTTACTAGGGAGGAAAACCAAAATATGTCTCCAAAAAAAGGTGATGACAAAGCTGGCTTTTTAACCACTCAAAATTTTAAAGCAGAAAAAGTAAGCAAAAGTGACTTCTGTGCATCTCTGAAAATTATCTTAATGTAATAATCCACATTTTGGAACCTATCTTTTTTAACAAAATATCTGCAAATTTTAGCTTTTTTATTTTATATGCTTGGCTCTCTACCTCCTTCTATATCCAGATCAGCTGGTTACCCTGGGAAGATGCCATCGCTGCAGGGAGTCTTACTAAGAAGCTGGGGTTGTTTTTAGTTTTGAATACACTCAGGCTTATATTCATTATCAATAGAGAAGATTAGGTTGAGTTCCACAGCTGGAACCTGCTACTGAAAATGGTCTGTTGCTCTACCCTTTGCACTTAAGAGTTTTATGCTGGGACAGATTAGTTGAAGTGTCCCTGTGGAGTATAGCTGTAGGTTTGTGATGGGATAGGAATTTTAAAAATAGATTAGGCCCAGCATGCTACCCGCTTTTTAGATCAGTAGTAGCTGCTTAAATTCAAGTTACAGAGAGATAAGCAACCAGAAGAATGACAGATGTGCTGTACTGAAGGCTGCTTTGCCCACCGATGATCTGGTTCCATGTTGCATGAGTCAGCTGCCTAGTCTAGCCTGATATGTTGAAAGTCAAGAGACTAGCCAAAGGAGAGAGATTAACAGGTTGTGCTGAAAGGAAGAAACAGCCAAGAACTGCTCTAACAATGTCTCTTATTACATAAATTCGTTAATGATAAGGGGGGAAATTAGCATAGCTTTCACTATATCACAGGGAACCAAGATCTGTGTCACCCAGTGTTGAGTGGTTAGGAAAATGAAATTTCCTGGCCAGACGGTGAAGGAAGGAATTGCTTGTGGCCTTTGATGCAATCTGCATATCAATGCACCTTTGTTCTTTAATTCTTTGTCACGGCTTTTTTTTTTTTTTTTTCTTTTTTAAGCAGCTTTTGCAAAATGAAAAGGTTAGGGATTGCATTTTGAATTCTTAGAGATAGTGGCTCTTCATCCTTCTGGTTTTTTGCCCAGGATGTATCCTTAGGTCTGACAGCAACAATAACACTCTTGATTCAGCACAAAACTACAACTTTTTGAAGGGAACATGTTATGGTTTTTATTAAGCAATCGTTTAGCAGAGAACAAAACTGTTTTAGTAACCAAGTTAAGCATGGTGCCAAGTCAAACTATTAGTAACGGTAACTTTCTGACTGAAAATTGGTATGTAGGTTTCTTGTTTTGCTTTGTCTTATTATTTGTTTCTTAAAAAAAAAAATTAAAAAAATCTGCTGCTTTACTGTTTTTATGTGATCTGCATCCAAAAAGCAGATACATGGGTTTTGATTTAGTTTTTTTCTTTTTGAGATGGAATGATTAAATCTAATGGTGATTCAATGGTGATGGCAATAGCGCACACTATTAATTTCATTGTAGGTTATAAAGAATATTTTACAGATTGGGTTTCTTGTGTACTTCCTTCCAACCCTATCTGTTGGACTGGCTTCTGGTACAATAATGATGTGTAAAAATAAGTATTTTTGTTATGACTAAGTAAACGTGGTCTGAACATGAGACTAAAAGACAAGAACAAATTTACTTTGTGGTTTGGACCTGAATCAATGAGAAATTGATTTGGTTTCCCTCAAAATATAAGAGATGTCCTATTGGCTCAGACAAACCATCTGTCTAGACTGTCTATCTAGTTTTCTGTCTCCAGCAGTTGCAACTGAACATGCTATTTAGGGAGAGCACACGACTCTCTGCTTCTGCAGTCCATTTCCTTCACACTTTTCCAGCGTCTGCATTCATTGAATTAGGTATGCAATGTTGTACTCCTCTACTCCTACCTTTTTTTTCCCCTTTGTCTTTTTTGGTATCAATTTATGGTCCTGATCTCCATTAATTTGTCTGATCCATTTTTAAACCCCACAGTTGTCTGCCTCCAACTTCTCATAATGACAAATTCCAGAAGTTTGCTACCTGGTGTATCAAGAGGGGAAAAAAAACCAAAAACCAAAAAACAAACCCAAACCAAAACCCAACCCAAACCACAAACCTCTCTTTCATCATTTTTAAACTAATCTCCAACTATTTTCAACCATGTGCAAAATGAAGATGGGCCTAAGCAAGAATCTCAGATCTGAATGTCCCCACATTTTGGCATATTTGTTTCTCAATCAGTAAGACGGGCTGAAGCAAACACTGCAGTCTGAACCAGCACCTCAGAAGGGAAGTTTCGACCTTCAGCCAAACCCTGCAATAGGTCACTAGCAATGCTTTTGCTGACCGCAAGGAATCAAGGGCAGCACAGGTAGAATACATCTTTGCTTTGTTACGTTTACAAACGAGATCTAGCTAGCAAGGACAGCACAGATAGGTAGGCTTAAAATTGGAAACAATTTTGATAAAGTCAAGAAATGACTAGAAAAAAATAGGAGATAGTGGACACCATTCTGTTAGGAAATGTGAGCGCTCCACTTATGTTGGAAGAGTCAGATCTACAACTGCAGGAAAGGGAACATCTGGCTGGATAGAAAATGCTCAAAAAATATCCAAGAGTTACAGCTGATTGTAAGATGAACATGAATCTGCCTAATAGGCAAATACCGTATGGGAATGTACATGCAGAAGAATGGGTTGGCGTTTTTTGTTCTGCACAACACAGGTCAGTTTTGTAGTACCCTTTTTCAGTGTTGGGCATCATTCAAAGAACCCCTGGATCAACTAAAGATTATTCAAATGACAGGTATAAGGATAAGCAGAACTTCAGAAAATAAAAAATCTATACAGAAATGTTGGAAAAACTGATCTTACTTAGCTTAAAACAAGATGACTAAGTAAGGAAGGGTAAGTGTTCAAATATTTAAATGGCTATTTTACGTAGGAGAAAAGAATTGACTTTGGTAAGGAAAACCTATTAAATAATAAGGAAAAATGAGGATCATAATCAGTAATAATACATTATGCTATTCTGCGCTTGGAAATGAATTTGTCTTAATACTGTTTGACATCTTTTTTGAAGTTTTAATACTTCAGCAATTTGCATTGGAAGGGTTTAGCATATTCTTAATTTCCAGAACAGCCAAAATATTGAACAGAAGGTTTGAAGCACTGAAGAAAAAGGGGGGAATGCAGCAGCATATATATGAGTGGAGAAGAGGTATGCAGGAACAAAGTTAGTGGAAGCTGCATCTCTTCACAGAAATAATTATTTCTGCTGTTGTTTTAGCAATTATATAAAAATGTCTCTTGAATTGATTTAGGACTGTTTTGTTCTGTTACATTCCAAAATTTTATAAGTATCATTGGGGAAAAAAGATTCTGAATACATTCTTTATCTCATAGATCATCACTTGGAAGACTACTGCAGGAAAGTATGTAACATGATAAGCGTTTGTATGTGTAGTGGTCATGCGCTGTTAAGTCCTAATATGTTTTGTTTGAATCTATATTTGTTTATATAGTGACATGGCTTCAGTTATACACAGTTTAGATTGTGCACAGCTTTCAGTTAAGAGGCAGCATAAATTTACAGTCAGTCATTTTATTGTTTATAGTCAGAGGTTACAACAACATCATCACTACGTGGAGAGATTAATTACAGGATGTTAAATCAATATTCTCTGCATACCTGTTCTACTGAGAGACCTTACATCACAAGAGGGAAGGAAAAACTATAGTAAAGAGAAAGATCCTAATGTAAGACAGCTGAATAAAATGTGTGCTAGGGCTTTCTCCGTTCTAAATTTAGGGCAGCTTTAGAGATATGTAATTTGCTTTGGGTAATTCAAACACTTTTCTTGAGATGCTGCCTTGTGCTGTCCATTTTTGCATCATACTAACCCCTTATTATAGCAAGGGTTGCAAGGGGTTTACGTTATTGCAGTCGTCCAGTCTGTGGCATAAAGAAATTCTAATGTTAGATGCCAATAGTCTTGATTTTAACAGTTTAGAAAGAGAATCCCTGAGAACAAAGAAATCCCAATAATCCTGTAATTCCTGAATATCAACCAGTGTCAAAGGGCTGAAGACCAAGGATTCTTGTCTTGTTAATTAATTTTCAAGAGGGACCAACTTTTATACCAAATGAAAAAGAAATTTCTAGATAATAAAGTGCAGGTTGGTAGGTCAAGCATCGTAGAAAATGAGTTTGCAGCAGTGGAGTCTTTCTCATTGAATTCAAGTTATTCGTCCTGGCGATAATTTTAGAGAAAATGAATGGATAAAGCTACATTTCAGGATCCCTAGCTGAAGGTTTGGTGTAGAACAGTTTCAATTGGGTTAAGTTTTACAGTGAGGCTGTCTGATCAAACTCAAGGAAAAGATTTCAGTTGCTTTTGATGATCTTCAAGTCACCATGCTTAGATCCTTTTCTAGGATCACACAAGGAAATACTAAATGAGGGCCCGTAGAAGAAAGGATATGTTTTTAAATCTGCTTGTGAGGAATGAGGAAGGCCATTATGCACATAATCAGTAAAACTGCAGTACTCCTAAGTGTTTCCACTAAATCATATATGTTTTATATAAAGAAGAGGGTCTCAGGAGAGAAGTGGACTGCAGCCTGAAATCCACTACACCATGCTTTTTCAGTAGCTAAGTCTTCTCTTCCACAGAATTGGTTACTCCCAGTGGGTAAGCAGTATGATAAGAAATGTGCAATAAAACTTGGGATTGAAAGATTCAATTGGCAAAAAATGCATTAGTGAGCAGCTGTTCTAGTAGTTTGGCACTGAATCTGAAATGGCTTTTCTTTTTCTCTCTTTTTTTCCCTATGCATATCAGGCTCATTTACAGTATTTAAGTAGGACTTTGATATTTAAGACACTGATCAATATCCACATTTTTTTCCTGTGCTTTTAAGCATTAGAGGAAATATGGGGGAGTCCTATCTGTAGAGGAACTAGGGACTGAAGCTTACTATGGTGCCTTGACCTTCTGGAATGACTCCAGAATGGCACTTCCACAGTCTTTCGAGTTGCTGCACTTAATGAACAATGTTTTCTACCTTTGAGATTTAAATTAAATATAAATTCCACTGAAACTCACCAGTAAGACTATGTGTGTTGAAACAAAAGCAAACAGGGCTGTCAGTGATTTTTAACTCTTGGCCATGCCTCTATATGTCTATTTAAGAGGAGAATGCAAAGGAGATTGGTTTGAATCAAACACAAAAATTTAAATATACGGACAATGGAAATTACATTCTGTGAAAAGAAAACATTGACCACTAGCATTTAACTCTACAATAAGCAAATAGACCAAATTACAATAGCATGCTACTGATTTTTCTTGCCGCTATTGACACTTTTCTATTCCCCAGTCTCAGCTCACGTTTCTTATAGTGGTTCCTCTGACTTTTCGTACTGCTAATGAATGGAGATAGGAAACATGTATTGAAACACATCCACATTTCAGAAGCAGAATATATCAGAAAGGAACATACCAGGTATGTCTAGACACAGGAATGTTCTTGACGGACGTATGTTACACCAAGTTGAAAAACAGAATGGGGTCTGGATTTTTTTAATGCAATTTTAAAACAATGTCAAGAGAATTTGCCTGAAGAAATCTTACATCTAGCACAAATAACTTCCTTTGTCAATAGTAGCTATAGCTGCCATTGAAACATAACAGGGCAAGACCTAGACCTATATCTCTATACTGTTAGGGATATCTCTCTAGTAATTTGTGTTTATAAGGTCAGTTCACTGTCATTGTACTGAGTGCCACTTAGAACTTTAAATTTATTGTCCTGTAGGCCGATTTCTGCTTAATTTGAAGATAAGAGGAGGAATATTAATCATTAGGTGGTGGGGAAAGGAGAAAAGATTTTTAAATCAGTAAACCTTTAAATTAGCCATCTTCTATGGGATGGAAAGAAATACAGCCTGAATTGAGGAAAATCTTAGTGTGTCCCGGAGTCAATGGAATATTTATTTGTTTGTAAACAGACAATATGAAGTATAATAGATTTCAACCACTTTATTTTAAAACTTTATGATTAGACTGTGACTCGAGGCACTATGATTACTAGCTTTCAATTATGACACTTTAAACTTGCTATACAGAGCAGTTGGTGGAAATGCTCTTTTGCATAAAAGCCTTTGATCCCATGATGGATATTCTATGAATTGGGGGGGGGGAAGGGGCAGAATGAAAGTGCTGTGGAACTGGGGAAATAAATAATGAAGCCAGCTGATATTATGATGGCACAGCGGGAGCAGTATGTTCCATCCTGTTTTGTGATTTAGTTACGGGGAGGCGCTCCTTGCATGGCACTCGGTTACTGAAGTAGTATTATCTGTGCATGATTTGTCAGGCGGGTTTTATTAATGTGCTGCACAAGAACTTTCTTTCCACGCCAGTCTGTGATGTTTCTGAGAGATTTTAACATGTTTAAGCTCAAATCAGTAATGCTGTATTTCTATTTAGATGGGCTTTGCGTCCTGGACTATGCTCTCTTTAGGCTTTAATCCTGTGCTTTGATCTGCAGTGCTGTAAGGGTCTACTGAAG
Organism: Platalea leucorodia; assembly: GCF_965183815.1. Lineage (NCBI taxonomy): Eukaryota > Metazoa > Chordata > Aves > Pelecaniformes > Threskiornithidae > Platalea > Platalea leucorodia. Next base: position 47,321,606 of record NC_138828.1, on the reverse strand, counting down.
AACAATAGGCTTCTTAATTTATGTACACTATTTTATATCTTCATAGCTGTTCTGCTTAACTTCTACCACCATCTTTGCTTCATTGCTTTACTGTGTTGTGAAGAAGTTAAAAAAATGTTAGTGCTTTAATAACTTTCTAGTAACTATAAAAATTTTTAAAATGCAGCTCTATTTAAACTTTAGATTTCATTCTGATTGCAAATGAAGTGATTACTTCCTAGCATCAAAATAATTTATTTGTGTAGCAGCAAGCTGAAATACCATCTTGAAAATGATAAGAAATAAATCAAAAAGAACAGAAGGTACCTAAAGACCTGCTAGAGACACCTTTATGCATAACCCCCAGAATGTCGTTCCCTGAATAGTTACATAATGGGATTCCCAAAGAATAAGAACAGTGTAACATGAGCAGACTGCCAGCATCCAGCCAAGGCAGTCAGGGATCTGCCCCTGCAGTTCGTTCCCATACAATCTTGTTACCAAAAGACGTATAAAAGTGATGCAGAGCAATTTGAAAAGCTTTCTAAATATTTACGCTAGGTTCAATAACACTGTTCACATCAAGCAAAAATAATAGTACAAGGAATATAACTTTTTCCCTTTCACATAGCTGAGATTTGAGCAGGCTGTAGTGTTACTTTGTTAGCAATGTGCAGTCTGTTTTGGGTTTACTGTTTGACTTTTTTTTTTTCCTTCCACTTTTAATCACAGTTACACTGTAACTAGCTACTATCTATGCTCAGTTTTGTTTAGGGCTCTGAATTGGGTGTAACTTCTGTTCAAAGATGGCACCAAGATGTCATTGATAGGAAGGCTACAAATAAATATGGTACTCTCTGGGGCACTCTGTTTCTAAAATGGCAAAATCTTTTCTGTTCGGCCAAAAAAACTACAAGCCTCCTATACTCTCTCAAGTGGAGCTGCCAACACTGCTCAACAAGTAACTGATTAGGATTAACAAACTTTCTTGCACGGTTTCAGACAGCTCCGTGTGCGTTTTAACCAACTGGTTTCGGAGCCGAAAGAAAGAAGCCGGGCACTTTGCTTTCCCCTCGGGGCTGGGACCTACAGCGGGCTTCATCTTCGTGGAGCCAAGGCTCGGGGCGGGACAAGCCCAGCTCTGCCTGCACCGCCTGTGCCCCTCCGGGGTCCGCAGGGGAGCCTCGGGCCCGCTCGCCTCCCCTTCCCGGCCCAGCCGCGCCGCGGGCGGCCCTTTGCCCGCGGTCCGGGGCGATCCGCTCCCCGGGGCGCCAGCGCAGCGCCAGCGGCAGGCGGCGCCGCGGCGGGAGGAGGAGGAGGAGGAAGGCGGCCGCCGGCCCCCCCTCGCCGCGCAGAGGCGCAGGCAGAGGGCGCTTTCGCCATGCGCGGCCCCCGCCGCCGCGCACCCCCCGGCCGCGCTGCCGCTGACAGGCGTCCGGAGAGACCTCCGCGGCGGGCGGCGCGGAGCCCCCCGGCCCGGCCCGAGCGGGAGAAGGGAGCTCCCCGGCTGCGAGCGGCCGCTCAGTCCCGCTCTGCCGCTCGCTCGCTCTCTCTCCCTCTCTCCCTCTCTCCCTCCTTCCTTTCCTTCCCTCCTCCTCCTCCTCCTCCTCCTCCTCCTCCTCTCTGCGCTTTCCACCTCCCCTGCTCCTGAGTGAGCGCAGCCTCGGATGTCCGGTTTCCTGGTGGGTTTTTTACCTGGCAAACTCCGGATAACTTTGGTGAGAATTCGCAAAGCGGCTGGGAAAGTTGGGAACTCCCCTGCAGGCGCCTAGGAGCTGCTGCTACCGCATCTTCTCCATCCCACGGATTTTACTGCCTTGGATATTGCGAGGGGAGGGAGGGGGGAGAGGACAGCGAAAGAAGGGGGGGAGAGGAAGAGAAGGAGCCTCGTAATTTCGCCTGCATTCCTCCAACTGCCCCGCGGCCCCGCTCCGCGCCCGCCCTGCCATCTTTGCACAATGCACTTGCTGGAGGTGCTCTCCCTGGGTTGCTGCCTTGCTGCCGGCGCCGTGCTCCTGGGACCCCGGCAGCCGGCCGCCGCCGCCGCCTACGAGTCCGGCCAGGGGTACTACGAGGAGGAGCCCGACGCGGGGGAGGCAAAGGTAAGCCCATGCCCCGGCTGCAGATGCCAGCTCACTTCTCTAGGCATGTGGCTCGGAGTCCCTTTGAACGGACCGCTTGGAAATCCCACCGAGGAAAATATTTGGGAGAAGCCTTTTGAAGTGGGGGGTTCTTTAAAAGTGGGGGAAGGATTTCTTTAAGGAGGAAAAAAGAAATTGTCTGGGGTTTCGGGGTGTTGGAAGGAAGGCTGCGCGGGGAGCAACTGTATTTGCAAAGAAACGCAGAACACCTGATCGGCGGCGGCAGCCCGTGGGCTCTGCTCCGGCGGGGATCGGTCCCGGCCGCGGCCCCGCCGTTTGCAGCGGGGCTGGGGCAGGGCAGCGACCCGCCGGCTTCAGCTGATCCTGGCGCTGGCAGCTGGGGCGCTCCCCGCAGGCGGGTCGCGGGTGGACCCCAGGCTGCTCCGGTACGGGCGAAGCTGCGGGGTCCTGCAGCGGGCTGGGACGGGCAGAGCCCGGGAGCGCCGGAGGCAGGGCTGAGAAACGCCCGGAGGAGCAGCTGTGCACGGGAACGAAGCGGCGAGGGAGGCGTGGGGGAACGATGACAACAAAACCCGAGACTTTCCATTTGTTGAAAAGTCTTTTGGAGTTATTGACACTTTGGATGAGTTGCTGCTGCGTGACAGAGTTGACAGGAGGTGTAAGGTGACACTCGAGTCTGAAAATTTTCATTCTCCCCAAGCGCACGGTGAAGGTTGGGATTAAATTCTCAGATTCCGGTCACAAATACTTTCAATTCTGTGTTAATTTTTGCTTACATAGGAAGTTTCATAACGTAGAATTCAAGTACCTTTGGTACTTGTGGTTTTGCAGTTCCCGGTATGCTGATGCATAAAAATGATGCGTAGTATGTGGTTGTATAAGCATGTGGCGTTATTAGGAAGACCTTTGATGTCTGAGCTTATAACAACTCTTACCCTCGTCTCATTCTTTTGAAGATTTCTGACATACTTATTGAAAGCAATCATGACCCAGCTCATTCATTATTCATTTCAGTGTGGGGTGAGGGGGAAGTGTGTGGATTAAAAGTTAAACTGATAGTCTGATTATTATTTTTTACCTATGCTGTTTGTTTTACTGAATACAAGTTTGGGAGACTTTACCGTAACTATGTGGGAAGTCAAGTTTTGATAGTGTACAATAGCTGTACTTATTTCAGGTATTCAAACTGTTGTAGACCATATCTTGTTCACAGAATTCATGCTTTTCAAGTAATCTTCTGCGTAGAAAAGGTTGTTGAGTATACTGTAGCCTCTCTTCAAATATTTTAATTGCAGACGTGCTTACATTGCAATGTTCTGAATGCTAGTATGCTATCAGTGATCGTATTGTTTAAACGTTTATCAAGTACTTTTCAAACTTAAGTATTTAAAAATAGGAACATAAAATTAATTCAGCTGGTCACTTTTTATTGCTTAGACTATTTATAAAAAAAATGCTAAACTTAGTGAAGGGTAAAAATACCTTAACGCTTTCCAGCCCATGACTGTAAGTCAGTTATTTACTGGGTGAGACTGGCATTGGAGTGGTAAAGCCTCAGAATAGCTTATGCTGAAAAGGTAGACAGAATCCAAAGTGGAGCATGATGCACACTTCGTACACTTAAACTGCTGAGGCAGAACAGCTGATAGTGAAGGTATTCTCCTAAGTGATGCTGTATGTTCCCATGCACATGTTGTGGACACTCACTCTGTTTCTTGAAGAAACCTCAAAGTCTTTGGGAGCTGCCACTGTAGTGCATTGTGTAGAAGTGCAAGCGCTCCCTGGAAAAAGTGGAACTGTCAGCAAACCAGAGGAAGAAACGTCAAGGGACTGGGAAGTGAGTGGGATAGCATGTGTTAAGCGGTTACATTAACAGAAGAATGTTTTTGTGCCTCACTACTGGTGAGTAGTAGAGAGAGAGAATGACTCTGGATTCAAGCAGACTTAGTCATGTTGGAAGTCTTTAGTTGTGTTTGTTGCTTTTGCTGGAACAGTTTGAGTGAGGGAGTACTGTGCATATTTGTTCCTGTGATGAGAGTGTTGCGATGAATGTCTGAAGTCATTGTGAAAGGATTAAATAAGTAAACTGTAAGTAATTGTTTCAAGGAAAATATGATCATATTGTCAGTAAAAAGTCATCTGCTTGAACTTCCTTAACTTCAATGAAAAATGCGTCATCACTTGAGTTTGTGTTCATAGATGTTATGCTTTTTTTACTTTTTATTTACTTTCCATACATATGCTATACTGCTGCATATTAAATGATGCCGAAGTGCAGGTCATACAACCTTTTAGGTCAACTCTTTACACAATATATTTTTTTCTCTTTACTCCTATTCTAAGAACTTCAGCTTTAGAAACATTTTATAAAGGTGTGGATGAAGTTGAGGGTCCTCCAACATAGGAGGAAAAGCTGGGCAGAAAATAAGGGTATTGTGTTTTTATGCAGGTGAGTGAGTGTTATGCATTAATCTTGTCCTAGAGATTTGCAGCAACTTGGAAGCGTTACAGATATAAATAGTAGTAGTTCTTCATACACAGCTCTTGCAAGGGCATGTTCTGCAGCAAGTGGGCACTGATAAGCTTGTGCAACACTGCCTCCCCCCCTTTTTTTCCAGCCTAAGGGTAAAGTTCATTATTTAACAAGCTTACAGGGCCCAGATTAATACTTTTCAGCTGAACTGTCTGCTCAGTGGGATGGGAATGAATCCTGCTGGTAAATCACCTCTTTCAGATTTCCTGCAGCACAGGGGGTTGCCCCGATGAGGCGACCCCCTTGCAGCTGCACCCCGCCTCTTCTTGGTGGGGCTGGAGGCAGGGCAACCCCTGGCTCCCTCTCTCCATCTGGGTGGCCTGCTGGGGAGGGCAGCCTGGTATTTCAGTTCTCTCTCTGCTTAAAGTGGGACCGGGGGAATCAGCCCTCCTGGCTCTGGAGTTCCCGCAGTTTGACAGGGACCCACCGCCCAGCAGGGATGCTCGGAGCAGCTGCAGCAAGGAGAGGGTGAGCGGTTGTGTGACACTGGTGACTTGAAACTTTAGCTCCTTGTACTGTCTATGAATATTTTAATAACTCTTACAAGGTGTTTAGTCTCTGGCTCTTGTTCTTCAGGTAGTTTTGAATTGGGAACCTGTGGTGAGTATACATTCTCTACGTGGAAGGGCAAAGTATTTAAAATAAATAAATAATTCTTCATTGTTTGTTTGCTGAAAGTTTCGAAATGAACTGGAGGGATTATGCAGGCGGTTATTGAAATGAAGGTGTGACAGTGGCATGCACCTAGACGGCATTACTGGTAATAGGGTGACAACAGCAGGAGTAGGTTATGCTGGTAACAATAATGGTAACAGTAGTATGGTAACAATAACTGGAAAGAAGCCACACAGCTGGGAGGGTTTGCCATTGCTGCACCTTCATTTTGTTGCATAGTCAAACCTTTAGGATTATGTGACTATACAGAAGCAATATTGGTCAATTGACCCACGTGGTTTTAAGAGGTTTAAAATTACATGCAAATATTCTTAGGTTTGTATTTAGAATGGGAATAACAAATGAAAATGTATTTGCCTGTTCTAAAGTGCATCCCTGAAAGTGGCATTCAGGCCTCTTTAGACAGCAATAATGTACAGAACAGTCTTTGTGCTGTGATTCTGTGACTTGGTTTTTGCAATGAAAATAGGTGCGCTTACTTGAATTCCATTTGTCTTGGATGCTATCTCAGCTGAGAGATACCTTTTTATTGTTACTATTTTAAAATTATTTTAAATCTGGCCTAATCATAAAATGCTGCTAGTTGATGGCTAATGGAGTTTAAATACCGTTAGTGTGGGAGTGGGAGGAAAAGCAGTGTGTCAATTCCTGGGGTTTCCTCCTGTCGCTGCATCTTGATGGTGTAATCTCAAACCCATCAGTTTTATGGCCACCTCTCAGTTTATGAAGAGTGCCTTACTCTGCGTTGTGATGTTACATGCACTGGTGAGCGATGAGGCTAGGTTTTCTGCTCTGAAAACAAGCATAAACCTCACTCACAGTACTCAAGCAGTGCTAAATTTAGTGGATAGGGAGAATGTTATTTTTTCTGCTGTTGCTGTTTTGTCTGCTGCAGCTTTCCTTTTCGCCTGAGTGTAGCCACTCTCTTTTTTCAGACACAAACATGCACACGCACAAAGATGCTGTCTTTTTTTAGAAGCACGATTTGTATCCAATACAATGGGATGAACATGAGTAATATAATAGGACCTCTTATGAAGAGTAAGCAATGCTTCTGCAAACAATTACTAAACCTTGGGCTAGCCTTTTGTGTGAGTAGAGAACAATACTAAGCTCTGAGAGCTCATGGCACTTTCTAGTTCTTGGTGTAGTTATGTGCATTCCTGGGTATCTTGTGTAAGCACACGTGTGTCCGTGAGGGATTTCACGGGATTGCTGCTGACAAATAACTGCACTTCTGAAGGTTCTGAGAAAGCTTTGGGGATCACTTTAACTAACTTCAGTGTTTGGAGGCTTACAGAAACATCCCCTCAAAAATATTATTTTTATGCTCACTTAGGTTCAGTGTGTGTTTAAACTCTTGCATGTTCTTCAAGGGTGTGTGCTGCTTATTTTAGTAAAAATAAACCAGGACTTATTCTTCAGGCTGTTGTAGCTAAGGGTGATGGCAATAATCCTCTCCCACTAATACCCTGGACCCAGGATAGGAAGTCTGTCTAGAACCTCGTGTTCAGCTCCTGCTTTTTTGAATGTGGTTAGTGATTCATTAAAACAAAACGCTTGGAACAAAGGGAATCCAACTGAAGTCAGACTGGTATCCTATCAAGTTTAATATCCTTGTTTAATGTAAAAAATGTGCTACAGCTGTTTGTAGAATGAATTATAAGACATTCCAAGCAAGGCTGTTATTTGAAAGATGTAAGCTTTTTCGAAGTCTAAGTTGCTTCTTAAGAGTTTTATGTTTGGCAGGATGTGGAATTTTGTTTAGTGAGTAGGATAGGTATGATGATTGTTTTCATTATCTATTATAAATGTTGAATACTTTCTGGTTTTTTAATTCCACCTAGCTTCTAACCTGAGTGATACATAATACCAAGTTCCCCTCCATGTATATGTATATCTGCTTCAAAGGCACTAATGGCTGCATAAATTGCAACAGAATTTTAATTTAAAACATTGATAGCTTAGGGGGACCATGGGGGATTGTTTGTTGAATTCCTATTGTATATGATTTTGTCAACTTGTTTTCCTTGTTTTGTGTCTATCTGTCAACAGAAGTTTTTCTGATGACTTAATATTTATGTGTTGCTGTATTTTTTCCCTTCTTTGTTGCATTTCAGATTTTAGTTAGGAAATAGCTAAACTGTAAGTCATTTATTCTTCTGCTCTTCCATTGTAACCATTGTAAATCAATCCCTCTAGCTGTTTAGTCATTTTTTTTTTTTCTTTTGACATTTCCTGACTTGTATAAGATGGCTATACTCCTTACAAATATTTAGAGACTGCAATTGCCAGTCAAGAGAATGAATGTTTGGTAAGATGCTCCTATTTAGCAAAGTAACCAAGAGTAATGCTGTTCTTTAGGGGAGGAGGTGAAAACAGCAAAAACACCGCCTGATAGCTGAAGGAAAAACATTCTAGTAGTTGGTATATTTTGGCTATATTATAGTCTTTGTTGAGTATGGGTGAATGTGTTATCTTCCTAGATTTAGCTACTGAGGCAATACATCTTCTGCAAGAAATTTTTGGGATCCTTATTGTGGTTAACTTCAATGGAAAATGATTGCTTGGAGAAGTTAATGATGTTAATTACCTGATACTGCTGTTTGTGGAGACAATGAAACATTTGGGGTTGGTTTGTTTGTTTCATGGGTGTTTTTATTTTCAAATTGGCCAAGAGAGATGCCAAGAGAGAGGTAAGTAACCTCTGCGGTCTACTCAAAGAACAGTCTCGTTAGAGAAACAAAAGGCAGCAATCGTAGAGGTTGAGGTATTTATTACTTCCAGGTCAAATGTTAATTTTGGTAGGGCTGTATTATAATTCTGATTCAAGTAACAGCCATTCACCCCTTTCCAAATAGGTGGCTAACGTTCATTGTCCTGCAAGTATGGGATCCATATACACTATGGCATCCATATACACAATCACGTGAAGAAAAGCTGGTAGTTGTTGTTTGAGGTGTGATGTCCGCAGATGGTGGGATCCATGTTCCTGCTCTGCCGACTGGAATCCCAATCTTATGGGATTATTGCTGAGGAAGCAGTGTGAGGGCGACGTGCACAAGGTCCCTTCTCGGGGCCCCCTGTGACCCAGAGCAGGCCCAAATGGACACTGCTGTGAACCTGTTCTCCTGCTCATGGAGCTCATAAGCACCAAGACTGGGATGTGTGGACTCGGATTCACACTTAGCTGCCCTTGAAAGTGCTTGAACAAAGTTGAGCTCCAGGAGCTGTCCATGTAGGTGGTCTCACTTTGTGCTATATGCATGTTAAAGAAACTTTATATGGAGAAAGAAAAAAAAAATCTGAAGAGTTTAAAACATAAGGAAAGCCTGAGAAGTGAAGAAAATTCTAAGGAAAAAGTTGCTTGAACAGCTTTTGGTTTTGTTTGTTCCTTAAGAAAAAAAGGGAGAGCATTTCTTGCCACAAGTCTTCGATGTCATTTTGAGATGTTTAAAAAAAAAAAAAAAAAAAAAAATCTGTTTCCTTTGAAAGTGTTGCCTTTGGAGTTCTGAGAATTCGCCACAGTCTTGACCTGTCATTCTTCTTGACTAACAACTGCTAAGTATTGTAAACTATGCAACAGCTTTGTGGCTGCTGTGAACTGGAGACTAGGAGGACACCATGAAAGTAGGTTTCACTGGAAGTCAACGAAAAGGTTTGTATTTTGTACCCCTAAAAGGGTCATTCATTATTTGGTGTACTGCTGAGGATAAAATCTCTGCTTGTTTGCACGCTTGCTATTACTTAGAGCACACCACTCCTGCTATTTCTTCTTAGAAATAACGCAGAAAAGGAAAATTACATAACTTCAATCATTCCAGTTATATGTATTTATAACTGGCCACAGATACACTTGACAAACATATGTTGCCTGTAAATGTAATAGTACCAAGACTCTTGACAGAAACTGTACATATCATTTTTATAGGACCACTATTTATGGTTAGATTAGCAGTGTAATTAACTGTCTAAGGAAACTAAGAAATAAACTTGTGGGGTAGCGCCTTATTGACGTTTGTCCCTTGCCTAGGGGCAGATGTTTCCCAGTTAAAACAGAGCCTACGACTTCCTCTTCACCCCACCCGCTCCCCAGCAAATCTTGCGTAACAGGCAGAGTGCTGCTGTGGTACAAACATGATCGTTTACTTCGTTTCATTTTATTCATGTATGTCAAGATACTCATGTTAAGATTTCAATATCGCTTTGCTGTAAGAATTTTTTTAAACCTTTTATTTCCTTTATATCATGAATATTGAAATATTCTGTGATTTGGAGGAAATAAGACAACCTTGTTAATAATAATCAGGCTTGCACAGTTGAATCACAGTAGATTCAGTAAACATGGAGAAGTGTTTTTTTTCCAGGAAGGAAGATAGCAATGGACAAGTATTTTGTCTTTCCAGTTGGGTGTGTTTCTGCGTGGCTAGAGAAGGGCAAAATGTTGGTTCATTTAAAAATACCAAGAACCCTGTTGTGCAGGCCATAGGGCATAGCTTTCAGGAGAACATTAACAGCTGCTAAATATCCCACTGACATGACTGAACATGGTGGGTATTGGCCTGTCGCCTTTGTAAAGTTTCAAGGCCTTTCATGGAGGTTTCATCTAAACTGCCAGGCAGCAGAAGCCACGAGGTTAGGCTCAAAATCAGATTCTCCGAGGGTCTCCTTGCTGGCTTGCTGGAGGGTTAGAGTGGCTGAGTTTGTGCCTTCTGCCTTGTGTTCCCAGGGGCACCTTGAGACATGAGAATGTACTTTTTTTGAACGCACAGTTTGGAAAGGTCTGGGTTCTTGTGGCTCAGCAGAGCCCAGCAGCTGGGCAGCTCCCGGCTGTCTCACTGCAATTTCTTTTGCCTGCCAGGAGTGCCATGTTAATAGTGCTGGGCACATGAGATTGTCTGCACCCCTCTTAGGAGGGGATTCACTGTGTCTGCTGAGGAGAGTGGGTCTGATGAACAGTCTGGACTCAGACTGAGATCAGGCTGCCTTAGAGTGGCAAATTGGTTGATAAAGGGCTGTCCCTACAGTTATGGTTCCCTCCAAGATTGTGGCGCTCAAGTCAGAGTAAACGCAGCCTGTACAACTAAAAGGTGTGGAACGTGATGCGTGAAAAAATGCTTTTCTTTTTCTTACCCAAGAAGACCTGCCTATCTCTCCCTGATCATCAACTGTGAAAATGGCGATCTTTAATATTAATGAGAACTCTGCTTCTTTTTTTCTCTAGGCGGCTGGGCCAGCAGGTGATCAAATCACTAAAAACAAATGAAAGGAGTAAAGACCTGTAGAGAAGTTCTGAGTACTTTGCAAAATATCTGTGGACAGGCTGATAAGGCAGTAAAGGCACATTCAACTATGGTCTTGGAGTAGGAAGTAGGGAAAGGAGCAGTGAAGAATTTTCAGAGGGCAGGACCATGCTTCAAAGGAAGGAAGAATTAGGCTGTTCTGTTGCATCAGGTAGAACTAAAGAATTAGACAAACTCTAAACTGAACAGTCATTACTAATCTGGATTAAAAGCATAAAAAGGGTCTTTGTAGTAATGAAACTCTTTGAATATCTTAGCTAACGGTTTCAGAAAATTAATGAAATTTTCAAATCCTCATATCTTATGACAGATGGATGATCTGTGTTTTTCCCTTGAACCTGTAAGTTGCTGCTTTACTCCATGATTAGTTGGTTTATGGTATTTATTTTGAGTATTGAAATCACATAAGAGTAGAAGAATGGCTGTACCTCGTCAGACAAAATGCCTGGTTAGCCCTATATGCCATTTGCAACAGTATCCAACAGGGGCGATCTTGTTGGACAGCCCCTGCCGCACAGCCACTAAACATGCGCAGTGTGCCCGGCTGATGTGGCAGAGGATGACTTGGGATGTTGGAAACCTCATGCACAGCACATGATGAGGAGCAATCCATCACACCTTCCCCCTCATACCTCCTCCCCAGTTCCTTCCAGGTGAAGGCTGCCCTTTGGCCATGGGCATATCTCTTCCTGCAAGAAGACAATGCCCCCAAAAGTTTCTTTTTTTTATCCTCTGTTCTGTGAGCTGCCCTGCTTGATTCCCCTGTGGGGGGCTTGTGCGACATCCAGATGATTTGTCCCCATACCCTCCCGTGGAAACAGCTTGGGAGATTTGTACTCCACTTGCTTTGTTTCTTCACCTTTGCATCCCACAGGCCATGTTCAGAAGAAGCCCTGAAACCCTGGTGTGCAACTGCATACGTGCCGCTCGTTCCTTGACCAGCTGGGGACTTCAGCTAGAAAACCCAACAGCAGGCATAGGATGTTCACAGGGTGCCCAGGCTCATCATGTTTTTTGTAGTGAAAGGGCAACCATGGCAACATGCACCTGGCTACAGCCACTATTCTGGCTTTTCCAGTACCTCTTAGTTTTTTTTTGGCTGGATGAATTCTTCTCTTTTTATTTATGCCCTCACCATCCAAGGCCCTGCCAAATTACAGGACCTACTTGACAACCTCCTTCTGAGCAAAGAAATGGAAAGTGTCATTACATGCTTACAGGCTGTTGGCAGCAGGGCAGCTTGTGGACTTCCTTGCCTTAAGTGATGAGGTGTGGGGGGGAATTACTTTGTTTTCTTTTATTTAATAGCTTTCAGTTGACTTTTCTCCTGTGTGTTATCCAAGCACTTATTGAGCCCACAGAGGCTTTTGACATCAACACCTTTCTGTATCAAGAAGTTTGGCTTTGAGTGGATGTTCTACTTAATATATATATAATAGTAAATTTAAAAAAAAACAAACAAGCCGCAAAACTGAAAGAACCATTCCTTTTGTTTGTCTTGAGCCTGACACCTGTAAATTATGTATGAAACTTCCCCAGTCCTTGTCCTGGACAAGGCAGGGAACAATTCTGTCCATGCCATTTGTGGTTTTATTGAGTCTCCTCTCCATTGTTCTTTCTCACTTATGTAACCTGTTTTTTGTAATGAAGCTGTTCCTTACCTTTGATCATCCGACTTCATCCCTTTCTTAATTCTCTTTAAGACTGCGGAACAAAGAGAGGGGAGAGCCAGGAGTGCAGACAGGATTCCGGATGTGGGACACCATAGATGTGTGTAGGGACACAATGATGTTTTGTTCTCTTTCCTAATAATTCCACTTATTTTAAAAGTGTGTCTTGATTGGAGAGTATTTTGTAACATGTCAGATGTGAGTATGATTAAAATGCCTCTTTTAAAGAACCGCCTGTATTTATACTGAAGAACTGGATGGGGAACGGTATTCCATAGTTATTACTACTTCCTCAAAATTCACATAAAAGCTGTTCTTAAGGGCCTGTTGCAAGATGATGTATGATTATTTAACCTATGTGTTCATTATGCTTTGAATGTGTTTTTCTGTCTGCCACGTGTGCACAGTGAGAGATTCAAGGGGACTAGCTATCTTCTGAGTTATACACCATGAGCTGTAAATTTAATGTCCTTAATCCTTAATGATTTTTTTTTTTTTCTTTTTTAAGAAATGAGATGTGCTCACAAAGTAACCTGTGAAATATGCTAGCAATCTTGTAAAGGTTGTTTATACCTGTTAGCGGTAAGAAGTTTCTGTCGGGTAAGATTTGTGAGAGCTTGGTTATGTGCGCTAACTAGGTGCATATGACTAAGCAAATTTTTCAGGAACCTACCCAAGCTTGCAAATTTTTAGATACATGTCAAGCCTAACCTAAAGCATAAGTATAATATAAGAAATACCCCACTGGGGCAAACTAATGGTCTGCCTCGACAAGTGTCGGGCCCCTGTCAGTCTCAGCAGCGTGTACTGTTCTGCTTGGGGAGAGCATTCGGGCTTAGTTGCTTTCTGCAGTTCACTCCCCTCATACCGTCCTAGCATCCACAGTGGTTGGACTGAGGATATTGGAGGACATGCCCCTGCCTCTTCCCTTCAGTGTCTGTTTATGGGCCTCTTGTTCATGGATTTGTCTAGCTTTATATTGAAGACACCATGAGCGGTAGTAGATCCTGAACTACTTCATGCCAGGATGGTGCCAGCTCAGGTGCAGTGGAGCTTCTCTGATTTTGGTGACCTGCAATATCTGTAAAGACTTATTCTGCAGTTAATATTCTCTATGTCTCTCTTCTTTGATTCTTGTGTGTTACACGGGCATAAAAGTTATTTTCAGCACTTAGAAAATAAAATTTGCTGTTTATTTTGGTATCTGGGATATATGTCCTGAAGTTTTCTAAGACCAAACTAAAGGAGAAATATAACTGTTATTTAATTCTTTCATACTCTATTAGAATTAAATATAAATGCATTTTCTGTTTTGGCCAGTCACAGGGACTGGATCCACTATCAGCTTCTCCCCCACCCCCCTGGGGTTTTTTTTGTTTGTTTTCTTGTGTTTTGGTTTGTTTGGGGTTTTTTGTTTGTTTGTTTGTTTTGTTTTTTTTTAAAAGGTTACTTTTATTTTCCCCTTTAGAGCTTTGTTACATGCGTGGTGTCTTTTCAATTGATTTCTGCCTGTGGTTTTGACAGCTTTGGGCAGTCCTGACCTCCAGGTCAGGATCAAAATCTGTAGCTCTTTTGAGCTGCTTATGGTGCCTGGAACCCTTGTTATGGATTTGTGTGGGGGGAATTCTGTGTTCCAAATGCCCCTTGGTGAACACAACTGCAGTGCCCTAAGTAGAGGAGTAAAGCAGATCCTGTCTTGCTCTTGATGCCCCACTCCATAGACAGGTGTGGGAAGAGTTGCAGGATTATTTAGAGGAAGGTGGTAGAGTTGGGTCCTAAACAGTTGGGTCCAAAATTTCCCTTAACTCCCTTTTCTCCTCTTCCAGGATGGAGGGAGAAGATAAGGGAATTAAGGGAAACTCTTCAGCTAAGGATTATATAAAGTGAGCTTTAGCAGGCATCCAGCGTTATCTCCTTAGAAACCTGTCTTTACACAAAGAAAATTAAGTCCTCTAGAGTATTTTTTTTTTTTTCCTTGCATTCATTGTTCCTTCTTTGTGTTGTTGGGACATCTTTCTTCTCCCTCACTAGGTAAGTACCATGTGCTGCTCTATCTGAGGATTTTGTGCATCTTGCTAAGGGTCCCCCTGAGGCATATATGTTTAGATCCTTATGATTATCTTAGAGATATTATCTAACAAGTAATATATTTAATAAAATCGAAGTTGTTCTGGATAATCTTCAAGTTTTTCTTCTAACTATTTGTTCCACGTTTGTGCTAACCTATTGAATTTTGCTGCTATTCTGCGTGTTCTCTATTACAACTGTGAAAACTGTATTTAGCTTTGATTTTATTCTCTTTCGTTCCATAAATAACATGCACAATGATTTCCTCAATCTATTACATTCTTTATCATACAGCCCCTAATTTACACACTGTTTAACACATGCTTTTGTAAAGACTTACGTTTTTATAATCACTGTATATTTTTTAACTTTTCAACTGCCTTATGAGGAAGCAATTAAAAAGAAAGCCTCTTCTGAGCCAGAGCAAGGTGTGTTCATTAGCTAATTAGTTTCCTTAGAATGGGAATTTCCCTTTTGCTTTATGAGTTACAGTGCAGTGTTGAGAGTTTTAAAGGAAATGCGAAGTCTTACTAAGATGTGGAATTAATTGCTTATCTTATCATAAAACTTGCACTGATAGCTGAGTAGCAATCTTGAAAGAAAAATGGAATTAATAAACATTCATTTTGGTAATCATTAAAGTGGCTACATTTCAGGCAGAACTACTCTTATCCACTGCTTGCCAATTATTTTCCAATGTCCTTTCATAAATCAGAATTATTTTGCAACCGGTGTCCTGATACTCTGAAATGGAAATACTTAACTGGACTGCAAAATTGGCTTCAAAGTCTTCTAGGAAATTGAAAGAAACCAGCCAAACAAGAAAACCCCCACAACTTCTCTAGCTCTACTCAGTGATGATCACAACAGTGTGAGAAATTTCTACCACCCTCTTTGGGGGCATTTTCTTTATTTCATTCCAAACTCTAGCAGAGCTGTACCCGGGAAGGACAAATGATTTTTTTTTTTTAAATGTTTTTTGTTACTGAAATTGCAGTGGTTTTACTTAAGAGTTGTCTGCAATAAATTAATTTTCTAGTATAATTACACTGCTGTAAGCAACACCGATCTAAAAGTATAATTGGTTATACCTTTCTGGGTCCACCCATAGTAGTTGAAGAAGGTAGTGAATACGAGTAACAAGCTACTGCATTGCATCTGAGCTATGGTAAATAAGGCTGTACTTGAAGCATAAATTTGATAGAAGGGGTGCTCCAGCCAGAAGCCTGTCCCTGTTCCCCTAGTTCTTACTCCTCCCTCTACTGGTGTTGGAAAAGCTGGTATGGGGGAGGTAAGATGGGTACTGCTTTTGTTAGCAGCACAGATTTATGCTGGATTATAGCGACTGTGCAAGAGTTTACTTATGAGTACTTTTAAAAGTTAAGTAAAACATTTTAGGTAAATCACTTCTAGTGAATGATCTTGCTTTACTCTGTAGTGAAATGAATTAGGAGTAGTCATGTACCTGTTGCAGTGATTCTTTTGTGGGTATGTTACCTCTTTGCAAATACGTCCTCATGACTGCCAATGTGAATGGTTTATTCCCATAAAAGTGTGTCTTTTTCATTTAAACTTTGCAAGTAATGAGGGTGTTTATGTAGGTCTTATTAAGTAAACCAATTTTGCTTTTTTGAGTAAAATAGAGCTTTTTATTTAACAGCAAAATACCTATTGAACGTGTTACGTTTTTTATTTTTATATGTGCAAGAGATTACAATATATGGAAGTGTAAAAGATGAGGGAAAAATTTACAGGGAAGTAAATCTTGTTTCAGTATAACATAATCTGATCTTGACTACATTTTTTTGTACTTTTTTCCTTATATATGTATAAAATTAAAATAAATATTAGTGAAGGACTGGTAATGCTGGGCCAAATTGCTGATTTAACTAGTCAGGTATGCTTCCTGCAGAAGGTGGCCCAGGATCAACTATTAAGCTCCAACTCAGCTTTCTTTGTGATTAGGTAATACCATGGTTGTGTTCTGTGTAGCAAGAGGGTGATCTGGTTAATGACATATTTGTAAACAGACTAATTACTGCAACAAAATCCATGCAGCTCATGAGCAGCTAAATCTATGCTGACAGTTTGTACACCCATCCCTTGGTGGGTTATCATTTGCGTTAATGTTGAATGGAGGTAGCTGTCCAAAATGATTTCTATAGAAGTACTGTAATTAAAGTGATTGTGATCCCTATTAAGGTAGACCAGAGCTATACCTGCACAGCAAGTCTTGTTCAGCAGCTGCAGGGAACATGTACTGATCATTCATTAAACCTTCTTGCATTTTAGCAGAGCAATCTGCCAAAGTCTTTACTGGAAATTCATAAGCTGTAATGCTTATTTGTTAGGAAAATTTTGCTGAAGATGATAAAGTATGCCCCTGAGGCACCTTCCGTTTTTTCTTTCTCTTCTCTATCATTCCAGATCATACTTCCCTGTCAGTTTAAGATGCTACAAATCTTCATTGAGGAGGCTGCGCTATTTTAATGTGGACAAGAAACAGGCATTAGGACAGTTCCCCAGTGGAAAAATCAACCTTCATGTTAAAGTCTGTTAAAACCTTTGAATAAACAGCTAGAAACAAGGTCTTATAAGTGGAAAAATTGGAGCCGTTCCAGCTGAAGTTAACTGCCTAAACCCGTGTAGTTTGGTGCTGCTAGCCCAAACAGCGTTCCCATCACCCCCTTGCTTATTTGTCCCCTGCACTGTCCCTTCCCGAGTGCCAGGAGATGTATGTGAGGATCTGCACGGGGAACTGAGTTGAGAACATGATCTGAATGACAGCTTGCGTGGGGGAAAGGTGTGAGCATTAAGGAATGCTTGGCTGGACCACTTTTTCAGTCTGGTTTACCTCTTGGCTCCACATATGCTTGTATCTGCACAGGAGACGAGGACTTGTGGGAGGGCAGGAATAAGCAGTTGGGAGTAGAAAGAGTAGAGGTGGGCACTGTTTTTTTTTTGGTGGCAATCTAGGACATTTGTTGATCAATAACTTCAGATCACAGTGGTACTGCTAACTCAGCTGCGAGCGCCTATTTTCTTTTCAGTTTGCAATATCCTATGGAAAAATAGCCTTAGAGCAGAAAACGCCTTGAAGGAGGCAGTAATTCTTTGGAAAACATCAGTGATTATTGGTTGGCTTTACCTCACTTTATCTGCTTAAAGGTTAAGCAACTGAGTCAACTCTTTTCAGTTGCATTCAGTGTTTTCCATATCCTCTTTGCTGAAATTGCTGAGGGATTTTTTTCTTAAGCATATGAAGCTTTTGTCCTCAAACCAGGCTTGAAAGGTTGCTGAAGTACTGAAGCTTTGCTTAATGTTTAAATCCCGTTGGTTGCTGCCGAGTTATAAATAGCAAGTGGCTGAAGGGGAAGGTGAAAGGGATAAAGAAAAGCAGCAGCAGGGAAAAGATGGGAATGGCTGTCCAATTATTCCTACAGCTTCAGCAACATGTAGCCAGAAACTAAGGTTAATAGGAAGACTATATAACATATTCTATGCTGAGAGTGTCTAAAGTATATTTGAATTTTTTTTTTAAAATAAACTGTGTATTAGATCAATGGATCTGATACCTAACACCAGCTGTTGTCTTGATTCCTGTTCAGTGCTAATACAATGGAATTAAAGGAGAGATAATTTTAGTATGGCATTTCCTGAGGTCATATAGTTTTATTTTAATGTATTGTTCTGTATCCGGATGCTGTTGCTTAATTTAGGTCTAACTATAGAATATAATGCTGTTTCCACCCTTATATGTATAGACACACAAACACGCACATGCACACACACAAAATGTGTCTATATATATACACATAGATCCTTTTATATGTGTATTATTATTTTCAAGATATTTAACGTGTACTTAAAACTGTCAGCTAACAATTCTGCTATAGCTGAAGTAAAATTACTCAAATTTTTTCCATTAAATAATCTCTTCTAATTTTATGGTTTGGTTTCCAGTAGGTCAGTTACAGTTTAGAAAATACAGAATCATGGGGAAAACAAATTTAAAATGGAAATAGTCTTAAAAATAGGTATTTATTTCAATTTTTAAAATTTTTTAAACTGCTTATTTTTGCACAATGCCTAAAACTTTCTTACCAACTCTGATAAATGTGGAGGTGAGACTCTAACTGCAGACTGATAACCTGTTTTTCAGGAGCTGGTTATTATACTTGTTACAGTCCTGATGAGAATGTCATACCTAGGTGTATGTTAAGACTCTAGGATATTCACTTTCAATGTTTATTAATACTTTATAGACGTCAAGGTTTTAAGTTTGTGTACTCATACATAAGTATACTATTGAAATCTAGTATAGTAAAGTGCAGCGAATGTGCGTTATCAGGAGGAGAACTGTTTTTATTTGGAAGAAACATATTTTCAAGCCAAAATCGTATCTTCATTTAGAGAAGCTTTTCTAATAGTTAGCTGCCTGACTCGCTGTACAGTCAAATCACAGTGTCCAATCTAGCTGATGTGGATGAATAGTAGGCTGAGTTGAGCTAACTTTGGCTACTCTCACTTAAAATATTGTACTGCATTGTATATCGCTTCATAGTATAAAAGTTGATGATATGCACGAGACAGAAGTAATTGACTTAATAATTTTCCTTTTATTAATCTGATACCTTTAAGCAGTTTTACAGGTCTTTATTCCCTGATCTGCACAGACTGAAGTGCATGCATGATTATAACTTGTTCCATAGTTTGTTCCATAACTAAATGTGACTGTTCATGAATGTGTCTTTAGATACACTCAGGGATCTTTGTGGCAGTGCCAATGAATCAACTGCCTATGCTTTGCTAACTCAGATGCCAAAGTTGGGGTCTCCTTCACTCCTCCTACCCACTTGCTTCATCTTCATCCTTCTTTAATAAATGTTTTATTCTGAGTGGAGAAGTGAGACCTGAGTCACCTCTCTCACACACATTTAATCTGACTCAGAAGTGTTTCACAGTTACCTTATTCTTTTCCCATATTTGCCTTAAACTGTGAAGTATAACATAATGCATCTGTCTGCTTTAAATGAAAAAAGATGCTTTTAGTAGACCATGATTACAAAAAAACCCCAAGTGATTTGTACTTGAAGTGCAGTTCTCTTCCCCAGTGCTCGCAAGTGATAGTTTCATGGGAAATATGACAAATGAGGAACACTGAATGCAACTCCCTGTATTCCACGTTCATGTTTTTAGGGTAAAAGGCTGTTTAACTTCATTAAAACGGAAAGTGGAAATGAATCAATTAAAACCCTTACTTCAAATCCAGTGGAGTGCCTTGATTTTTCAGCATGATAATCCTGACCCTGTCAGGCCTCATATTTATGATTGGCAATGAGCATTGGCAGAAACAAAACATTAGAGAAAATGCCTTCTTGAAAGCCTGGAAACCTTAACTTAAAGAATAGTTCAACTGCCATACCATGCTATTTTGAATGGCCTTAGTAATAAATTACAATAGTGTTTTATATGGCTTATAAAATGACAACGTATAAAGATAGGGAGAGCAATAAACAAACATATATTACTGTTGCAGAAGTACTGTCGCTGTTATTTGCTGCATCACATACAAAGACTTTTTTCAGCCTGCTGTAGTAAAATGCTGGCAGTCCCAAATGTGAAAAATCGTGAGTCCAGCAAAGCAAAATAATGAGACTTTAAACTCATGATACTTGAAACAAAACTGTGATTTGCCTTCTAGTATTTAAGATTGAGTACACTTGTTACATAGAAAGAAAACTAAACAATGGGAAGTAGTACTAGAAGAAAGATTTAAGAGCCATAGTAAATACATTTCTCTGTGATCCTTCATTAGAGTGTTGCTACTGAGAAAGGATTGCAAGAACCTCATACATGTAGAAGGGAACAACAGAGATATACCCTCCTCCCCTTTTCTGTGTGTGGCACTGGTAAGACAGGTATTGAGCTACTTTCTCCAATTTTGATGTCTACAGGTGAACCTGCACTGAAAAAAATGGGTTGGGGGAAAGAGAAGCATAACAATAAAAAGAGAGAGAGGAAAATAACTTCTAGTGAGAGTCTTAAAGAATTGCAGATCAAAAGATAACTGGGAAAAGCATGTAAAAATCTTTGGGAAAGAGAAAATGTAACATGGCAAAAGGCATAGCAGAAATTAAAAACTGAAGTCAGACTTCTCCCCCCCCCCCCCCCCCCCCCCCCCCCTTCTGAACTGTGCGAGTGACTAATCTTTGGAATAAACTGTCAAGGGAGATGGTGACTTTAGCATCTATCTTGATCATCAAGTCTAGATGGTCTCAGGCAGGAGCCTTTATGTTTCTAAGACATTTGATTCAGTGCTAAGATACATAGATGAAAATGGCCATTGCATGCAGGAGATAGGAGTAGATGATCTTCCTTTGGTGTACCTGACCGTCAAAGCAACATAACTTTGTACAGGCCCGTTTAGTATGGCATGCCCAAATCCTCTTCAGTCTGACTACAATTACAAAAAAAAACCAAACCAAAACAAAAAACCACATTAGAAATACCATGCTGAGGTCCATCTGGGTTAGTATTTCATCTGATTGTGTTGTGAATACTGAAGGACTGCATTTGAAGTGGAGAGATGCTTTTTTCCAGTTTTATCCTTTGGCTTCCATCAGGCAGCAGACTGGGGCTGAGCCAGGGTAACTCTAGCCCCCCAAATTTATTATCCAGTTATATATTCACCCACCCCAATTTTGCCTAGTTCCTTTGTTATGGCTGTTTGTAGCTCTGGCCTCCACAGTCTTCCATGGCAATGAGTTTGAGTTGCACCGTGTAATTGAGTCTTGATGGGGAGGTGGAACTCTCCTTCTCCCCTCCTGCCCCTTTTCTTTATTTTAAACCTGTTATTTGATTGTTTCTTTAGATTTCAACCAGTTCTTGTTTTGTAAGAAATAGCGTAAAATAATTTGGGTATTGTCATTCATAATTTTTTTCATTTATTTTACAGCTCTTATACAGAAACAGTTTGGCATTGTGGGTTGTTCTTCTTGTCTTTGACTGTCTGCTTGTCAGACCCTCTTTTCATCTTGAGGTGGGGTGATCTGATTTAGTGCATGATGTGAGAGGACATGGGGGATTGGAATTAATGAGGTATAATCATACAAGACCAAAATGTAGTTATTTCCTGTCAAATCAGCTGATAATAGCACTCTGTTTTATTCAAGTGGCATATCCAAACATGACTTCATCCTGAGACATGCTTATCAGTAACGTATGGGTATCTCTTGTAATTATAATAGCTATATATCTCACCATGTGATCAGAGATTGTGTGCTGCCTCTTACTTGTCCTTTTACAAGCACGTGTCGCTTTTATGTGAGTGGATGTTTGTCCATCATACGTCAGTAAACTAGAGCAGGTATCCTCATGGCATGCCCATTTCTACTTAAGTGAAGAGGGAAGAGCTGTGATCTTTCCATAAACATTATGACAGGGAGCAAGCTGTGTGAATAAAGCATGCAGACCCAGCTTGCCCTTATTTATATCTAGCAGTATCTGGAAAAAGAGGACAGGAGGGAGGAAGCTGTAGCTACGTGCAGAAGGAATTATTCTAGTGAGCCAAATCCAGTCAGTAATTTTGGACACCTCAGTCCAAATGACCTTTCTAGCTTTGGAAGAAGTATTACATTTTTTAGAAGTTTTTTTTGTCATTGCAGTGTTTTGTATAGAAGCGTATGTCAAAGTTTGAGTTGTGATTGCCTCCAGCAGTTTTAAGTAAAACAGTAAAAGCTCTGTTTGAAGACAAAAATGAGATTTGGCAATATTGCTAACAGAAAAAAAAAAAGCTTTCAAGTAGTGTATTTAGGCAACAAAGATAATTTATTTTATAATTAAATATAAACACACCACTTTTCCTAAACGAAGCATGCTAAATGACCTGGAACACACTTTGCACATCAAAAATATGTGACTGTTCTGATTTGTTAAGGAGTTTAAAAATCATAAACTAAAGAAGATAAATCTATAAATCTAAGAGTTATTTTGGCTTATGTTCTTTTATTTACTCAGTTGTATATCCCAAATAAACGTGTTAAGGCAGTAGTTACTCTGGGCTTGCACTAATGTGAAAACAGAATTTGATCCGTATTTTTGTCCTAATCTTCTGATTTACGTGCAGATCCACATGTAGAAAGAAACAAAATATGTAGCTGACATCCCCGGTACAAATCTCAAGCCTTTATTCTTGGTTATACTTTTGGGTAAAAGACCAAGGGTCTGATCTTTCAGTGGCAACAAAGGGGGAAAAAGAGCAACAAGCTGCTAAGGGCCAGATCCTGTGAGCCGGCATGACTGCACTCAGGATATCCATACCTAACCTCGAGGCACTGAGAGCCTGGGTAGCAACCTAGTGCAAAGCAAGACAGCATGCTGAATCGGGCACCTGGTAAGACTTGCTGGGTGGTTTTGAACTTTTCATAGAAACTGTGCTGGAATAATGGATCCCTGTTCCCTAGACAAGCATTCAAGACACCAAACCATACATAGAAAGCGGTCACTGACCCCCTCCACTAGGTGTATTTTTTAGATGGAAGCACCTGTTGCACCTTGCTCAAAACTCAAGCTTGTCAGGCTGTGTGAAATGCCTTCAGAGTGTGCCGGCAGAATCAGCTTCCTGGGGAGATTCCCCTGGGAGACCCTCCTTCATGAGTCCCACATAACTGTACGTGTGCAATGGGTGCTAGGACACACTACTTTTTTAAACTGGTAAGCAAGCATAGTTAAGTATGGTGAAACGTCATAGCTGAGGGTACTGAGCACGGCTAGGCAGAACACGCAACTTCAGCTTATTTTGTCATCCAGCTAAATGTAGCCAGAGCGAGTGCTGTTTTGTGTGGCATGTGGTAACAGTATGTTAGATACATCTTCGGTGTACATCATATATTTCCTATTATAGGTCATAAAAAAACCTATTAGAATGGATTTTTATTTTTTGTCTTCTGAGAAGCACAAAGACAGTATAGGTGGGTGCAAGGTAACGGTCAGCCTTAAGCCCCTGTAACGTTGAGTGCTATGAAGTAGCCTGCTGAGTAAATTAGAGCTGCTCTGAAATTTCAGGCCACAATAGCTGTGGCATGGAAGTTCTGCTGTGAGCATTTGTCCTTTTTTCATTCCTTCACTAAGAGGCTCTACTTGGAAAACCTGTAGCACTTCATATAAAACACTTCTGCTCAAGAAAATGCTCCTTTCAGCCATTGAGTCCCCTTCCCAGCCTGTGAATGCAGCTGAAGTGTCACGTACAGAGGGCAGACCAGGTAAGACAAATTCCCTGTTTGGGAAGCAGTGCACATCAGCCAGGGACTTGAAGTACATAAAAAAGCTAGTCTTGGAGGAGAAGTCACGGGCATGGTAGCGAGGGTTGCTGTAATTCTCTTCTTGTATAGGGGAAAAAAACCCCACAAACCCCAAAACTGATTCTGCCTTGTTCAATGTGTGAGTTTATCTATGTGTATATGTAAAGCCATATTATTTGCTTAAAGCCATATTATTTGTGAAGACCCACAGAAACTATTTTTATTTTTCTTCTGTAATTTTCAACAACCAGCAGTTTGGTTAAGGATCATAGTGGGAAGGGAGGATTAGAAGGATTAGAAAGAGTTACAGTCTTGAATTTGTCAGAAGATGCTGTGCTTGAACCCCTGCTTAAGATAACTAATGGGGTATTTCTAGGCATGCAGCTGGGGCAGGATGGATCTCTGGGAAAGCCTGTGTGAAGTTTCTTGGAAGGATTTTATTCCTGCTTAGTTCTGTGTTGCAACAGCCACTTTAGTGTTAGTGCACTAGGTAGCTAATTTGCTGTTAACTCATGCATCGTCACAAACTACCTTCACATTTTTTGTTTGAATTGGAAATAAATGCCATGATTATATGTATCATGCAATGTAGGTACAGTGAGACAATGCCAGGCTTTCTTAATTCAGGTGGTTTGAAGGCCTACTTTGAATATTCAGGCTTTGAAAAACAGCTATACACTTGGAATTCTAGTTCCAAAAAAAAAAAAAAAAAGCATAAATGTGCAGCATGTGGAAGTATACGCCTGATCTCTGTGTATGTAGTGTTGGATACATAAACTGCAAACTGGTAATTTCAACCCTTTTCTGCTAGCAGTTGCAATTTCGAGATATGTATCCCCACTTTGAGTTTGCTAGCTACACTTCTGTGGTTGAATTTTCTTGAGCTGATGACCCTATACGTGAAGATCATGAGCTCTCTGTTGGTAGTTATGTGATTCAAGATCTGATTCAGAGTTTCTGAAGTTAGTGAAAGACCTAACAACGGTTTTAGTAGGCTTTGAATTAGTCCTAGTGTGGGTATAAATAGTTATTTTAGTGGGACTAAAGTGTGCACTTCAAGATTATATAAAAATTAAAAAATGCTGCCAAGAAATTATTTTGCAATAACTTTTAAGAGTCAATTAGAGATCAAACTACATTAATATTATTAGGCAATTATATAGGGATATGTGAAAATATGGTAAGCTATTTGATTTCTTTTTAATATCTGGTCATTTTAAAAGGCAGTATGGAGTAACTTCAAGCGAGCGATGTCACCTTTTTTCCCACAGTCTAAAGAAATGCAGGAATCTTTGGACGATGAGGGATTTGCGAGATTCTGAGCAAAGGAATGGTTACTACCATCTGAGGACTTCAGTGTCCTTGTCAACTGAGTTGCATTTTGAATGCAATCCAACATCTATAGGCATTTAGCTGAGTGCTGTATTAGAAACTTAGTTACCCAAAGCTGTCCTGAGAGGGATCAGGGAGAGGGAACAGTTTCAGAGGATAATTTAACTCATGCAAAGTCTAAATTAGCCCTGGAAGTTCTCTTCTCTCTGCACTGACTAAGGAATTGGGAAACCCGAGATTACTTAGTGCCTAAAGTTAAGTAGAATGCACGTGTATTGGGTTTGTTTGGTTTGGTTTTTTTTTTTTTTTGAACTTGTTACAAAATCTTCCCTTTTGTGTTAATAAAGGTCAAGTTTCTTACCTATATTCGTTCTGTTGAAGGTAGTTTTAAAAATAATGGCCTTTTTGGTTCATGACTTGGATCCGTTTTTTGTTTGTTTGGGTTTGTGGGGGTTTGGAGTTTTTTTGTTTGTTTAGGAATCCACGACTTGTGGGTCTGCTGTGCTTGGATCTCACTATGATGAATCTGTCTGAATCTGAAGGCTTCTCTTAATCAAGAGAGGCTGGAACACTATACCTTGCCTTGGTGTACCTCCCGTCTCCGAGAGCAGGACTTTCAGACATCCCAGGCATCCAGTAGCTTAAACATCTGCTTTCACAAACTCCAGCTGTATGGTTTCTTTCACTTCAACTATTTGAGGTAGTTGAGTCAATGAGCAGCTTGGGGTTTTATGAAAGTTTCTAAGACCTTTGGGTTCCAAAAAAGATATGGAGTTGTAGACACTATTACAGAGCCTCTCCATGTGCTTGTCTGCTTCAGTTCTTCACCACTACCGTTTAGAGAGCTTTGGAGGGCTACTAAGATTTCTCTGCTTCCAAAAGGCTGCTGAGATGGAATTTCCTTCTTCCTCAGCTGGAGTTGTAGTAGTCCAAAATACTATTTTGCTATGAAACCATGTTCCTTTATTGCTTCAGGTTTCATTCCCTCCTGAAACCTCTTACCATGTGCCTTTGTTTTCCTCATTTTATGAATGCAGGTAGTCAAGCTGTTTTCTGCTTCTCACTGATAATGAATTATTTTGATTTGCAGTCTTTGTGGTTTGTTCTATTGCATCGTCAAACAGTAGTCCAAACAGAAAAATCTAGATGACATCCTGGGAACTGGGTACACTGGGATGCAGCAGAGCTGTATGGACTTATCATACTGTATCTAATGCAATCTTTTGTTTAGCCTTAGTGTTTTGTGAAGCCACTTTTAGTTAATATATTTTATCAGATTTTTCTCCATGTATTTGTTTTTGTGATTTTGATCACTATTCTTTTTGGATATAGATTTTTTTTGTAGATAGCTGATCCAACTGCATTTTGCGTTCTTAAAATATTTTGGTATGTCTACTTACTTAAAAAAAGTCTTTAAAAGTTTGTCTTCTGAGAGCTGATTGCTGTTACAATCTCAGTAATACCATATCATGAGTTATGTAACAATTTCCCAGCTATTCCAAAATCAAAACAATAATATCAGGAAGGAGTTTAAAAATTAGTATGTGTGCCAAGCAAATGTCCACAAACAGGTGATACAGATAACACTTTTCAGTTGACTCAAATCTGTTTTCTTACTAACAAAGGTTTCTTTTCTGCTTAGTCAAAAGTTACCAAGTTAGGTTTTTGAGTGCAATGAAAAGAAAGGAAAATACCTGTTGCTCAGCTATTGGAGTATGCACCTTGAAAGGAAAATAGTTTGAATGTGTAAACACTGTGTCCTGGCAAATTTTAAAGCTTTTACTGTTAAAGGTTTCTGTTTGTGTATTTTTCTTCTCACCACATCATGTCTGGCGTGGCTGAAAAACTATGCAAGTTAGTGACTTTTTTAAAAAATGTGATAAGTGTGTAATTGTGTTGTATGCATTAGTGCTCACTTAGCAATAATTGCTGCATTACTGCAGCTGTGTTAACATTGTTAGGTATTATTTAGGCCTTTCAATGTGATTCGTCTTGTGTTGCTCTTTATCTTGTAGGTGCAAGAGCAGAACCCTGCCTCAAAGGGCTTTAAATCCAAACAGAAAGAGAGGGACAGAAAAGCAGTGTTGCTCTTCTGTCCATTTAGCAGTTCTGTGGGGATCCCAATCCACTTCACCGTAACCTTGTTTACCCAAACAATTTGTGGTCTATCAGCAAGAACAAAATAGAGCCATTGATATATATGTTTAAAATTTATTTACTTATTTTTTCAGTCTAGACCAAAGCCATAAGGGGGATGCTTTTTGCAGTGGAATTTCTTACATGCAGAAAATGAGGTTAATCTTTGGAGCTTTATATTTTAATTTATTTAGAAATTAGCTAGAGTTAGGATTCAATGTGGAGGTGTTTCAGAGAGCATTTAAAATTATCTGCTTAAGATTTGTTTTGATTTTTTTTAAAAAATTTTTAGCAAGTGCTTTAAATTAAACTTAACTTGTATTAAAAGTGTAATAGTAATTTTCTTTTTTATCCTCCCTAAAATTAAGTAGTTTAAAACATCAAAACATTTGAGCTCAGTTTATATAAATGTAACTTCAGCCAGAGCTGCAGTACTAGTGTCCTCATTATAGGGGAGAATTTTTTTCTGGAAAGCCAAACATTGCAGTTTTTTATGACATAATTATTATGAAAGAGGCTTACTCTAACTTTAAATTGTTGTGCGACTCAAATAGACCGATGATTTTATTTCAGTAATTCTTCAGATTAAAGCCGTAATGTGATACGGGGTACGTTGGATGGGATTAATTCATACCCCTATATTTTTTACAACTTTATAACACTTTTGCTGCTTAAAAATATTATAGTTTTTAAAAAGCATCTTATTTAAATGCAGCATGTAGTTTTCTGTCTGATTCACTTTTCAACTCTTGAAATACAACTGGACTGTTTCTAATATTATGGTTTAAACCACTAATGTAGTTAAATATTAAATTGTTTTAAAGCATTATTTGGAAAGTGAAAGAAAGCTTCAGAGTTTCCACTGATGTCTTCCTGATTATTAGCAATCTAAAATTAACAGTCTGGCTGTTTTCAAGTTACTAATAGTTCATTTTTAAGAGTTCTCATCTGTCTTGTGTTACTCATGGTGGTTAGTTTGTTTTTTCCTTACATTTTTTCCTTACTGTGATGATATGTAGGAAAGATAAATTGTAGCCATACACGTATGCTAAATGTAAATAGCAATTATTGCTACATTATGGGCTTATTTAAACAGAGGTGGTCTATAGCAAAGCCTCCTTCAAGTGCTTCTGTAAACTCCCTTGAGAAGATGACTAACTGTGGACTCGCTGTATGAATTATCGCAAATGGCAGCAAAACTGAATGAGTTTTATTAATACCCCTCATGTTATTTCCTCTTCTTACATCTTCCACTTCAGATCACTTTCTGTATAATCAACAGGCTGAAGATTTTTGGAGGATGGTAAGTCATGAAGGCAGTACTCATGCTTACCGAGTCTCGAATCTAGTTCTATAGATTCAGACAATCTTTCTATATGTTTTGTTCATCATCCACCAAAACTGGTGGATATTTCATTATTGATTTCAGTGGGGCTTGGACCAAGATTCTGCGTTTGCATAGCAATCTCTTTTTCATTGAAAGCTGGTCTCTTTTTAATTAGAAGCTTTACTTGGCCAAGTATGGTTTGTGGAATTCTGCATTGTTTAGTGACATACCAGCTTTTGGGGGTTTTGTTTTTAAGAAAAGAAGGTATGATTTCTGCTTTTCTGTATCCTAAACTACCTTACTTTATGTGAAAGCAAGAAATTATTTTGTATTGCTTTGTTTTACAACTTACTTTGTATTTCACCAAACTAGTGAAATTCCAGTTTTTCATTACTTCAGTATAAGGCTACCTCATTATCATAAAATATTTTATTAAACAAAATGGCAAAATAATTTTTAAAATCATGCCATAATTTCTTTTTAACTGATTAGTAAGTTGTCATCCTTGTAAATGCAAAACTTTAAGTTAAGAATGATTCTCAGTGTTATGTGTATGAGACTTAGAAATGTTGGTGTTGAGGTGCATATATTATGAATGTATCATTTCAAGACTACATTCTCTTTCTAAAGAACTTAAGATTCTTGTAGTGGATCACTAAATCAAGTAACTATACAAGTGTTTCTTACACAAAGAGCTGGCTTCTGCTGAGTGTCTGCATGACGCAAGATAAAACAGAGAGTCATTTTGTGGCTAAGCCATAGTTCCATTTTTATGTAGACCCAGTGCAGGGATGGGTGGCTTATATCTGAATTCATGAATCAAAAAAGTAGCTAGACAGCAATGTAAGTGTGTTCTGCTGGCTGAAAGATTACATTTCACTGCTGTGGCTCCCCTTGTATTTTAAAGTACATTTTTGCCTGTTTCCATGTTCACTTTTATATATGCTTATATATGTGACGTTACATGGTTGGTGTGGATTTTGTAGTCTGAGAGTCATCATAAAATTTGCACAATTACAAAAAAAAAGTGGAGCTCCTACATTTGAAATTGTATTTATATTCCTTGTGAGAGTGGTACTGCACCTGAAACAAGTATTTGGAATTGATTCATTAGTCGCAAGAAGATCTGTCTCCCTTTTATTCTCTTTCCTTTCCCCTGCCCTCTTAAAGTACCAGGTGGCAATATGGGAGACCTGATGGAGGCAATACGGAGTCCTGATTTTTGGAACAGGTGTCCAAACAACATCTGTTTTTAACTGCAGAGCAAAACAATAGTTTAGAAGTACGTAATATATTTTCAGAAAGAGATTTTGTTGGCTGGTTATATCCACCACATTTACTGAAAAATCAATCTATTGGATTATTTCTTGTGCATTTTTAAAGCCACTGTACTTTCATTCTAATATATATAAGTAATTACACGCAAGGACATACTATTGGAATCAAACTCCCATATAGATCTATCCATATGAATTTTGAAGCAGTATTTGGTCCACTGAATCTAGCTGAATCCTCAGAATAAAAGAAGTTTTGAATCAACATGTCCTTATTTTGTTACATATACTTTGGGATATTTGTAACAATTTTTAATAAGGTGTGCTCATCTATTTCCATTAGAGAATTTTGTCTTGATCGCTTTCTGTAACTTCATCTGTAGTGGTGCAGTTTTACCACAAGACTGGCAGAAAAGCCACTGGCTACATTAAAAGCAAACAAAAAAGGCATGATAGGTCTTTGTATGGGACAGTAAAAGGAGGACTGTTATGAGACAAATAGGGAACTTTGCTTGTGTACTTATTGGTATAGATCTCTAGAAAAGGAGATTATTCAACACAGTTCTTTCTCCTAACATCAAATGTAAATATCCTGTTCTGTAAGTGTAAGTCTCTTACTATTTGTTATGGATAATATGGATATGGAAGATGGCTTATTTCCTCCTTCTTTGTATTAAGCTCTTTAGTCCCCTCAAGCTCCTCTTCTTTAGACTAAACAATGGTCCCGTCCATTTGTTCCCTGTAGATGTTAACTTGTGTTCAGCTTGTGACTCATGGATGGCCTTTCTGGAGAGCTGCTACAGAGTTGGAACTTCTTCAATTTGTGTTTGTCCAGTTGAGTATTCCTCCTTGAAGGACAGAACTTAAAAGATCCTGAAGGGTGGAAGCGTCCTAACAAAATGTCATCAGCTTTCTTTTTCTTTGAGTATTTCTCGTATCGGCGGAGTTCTTTTGAATTCTGATCCTGTCCTCCAAAGTTTTTACAGCCTATCGCAAAGTAGTCAGTTGCATATTTTGTAAGCATCTCCCTCTTCTGCCGTGCAAATCCAGAATGAATACGTTAAATAGCACAGCACCAAGAGTACAGCTGTGTTCGCTTTGACAGTGAACCATTGGTAAACAACGTAGGGTACAGTTTTCCAACAGTTTTGCTTCCCTCTTTGTAGTAACTTCCTCTAGACCATATTTCCTGCATCTTAGAATATCAAGGAAAAAGTCTTACTAAAGTAAAAATAAATTATAGAGTGGGCAAGATGACGCTTGTAATATGCATTGAGGTCACAAGCTATCCAAGAAAACAAGGGTCAGGCATCTGAGCTGGCAGAAAAATGACACAGATTTTTTTCTCAGGAATAATTGTAAGAGGAAGTACAGCTCCATGACAACTGTTTCTGTTTCTTATAGTCTTTAACCAGTGCAACATGTTGGTGAAAGGGCAAGTTTGCTTATCAGTATCTTTTAGTGGGTCCCTTTGGCCACAGGACCTCACAAAGTCATGCATGGGGTAGGATCATGGTTTGGGGGGGGGGGGGGGGGGGGGGAAGCTATTATACAAATATTTGATGTGCACTTATAGCAGGTTTTGGCTGCAAACTTTTATTATGCTGCAGAAATAGTGAGTTTAAAAGTATGTGTGATCTGTCTAGCAGCAGAGGCTATCTGGATCTGACTAGTGTGTCTGCATTTGCATGCAAGGACGGTACAAGGTTGGGAGAAGGGTGCTGGGAGCAGTGAGGCTGGGCTGTGGGCTTGCAGGGAGAAAGTGTGGCTCTTCCCCATGCGGAAATGTTAGAATGCTGCTTATTACCATCCAGAGCGTTTATCCTAACTCATCTGATCCCTATTGCTGCTTGCTTATGAGAATGCACTGTTTCCTTGTCATAAGAGGAAAAGATAATGATACTCATTTGACATGATTTGTGCGTTATGTATGGCTGTATCAGAACTTTACAGTCTCTTGGGGTGCAGGGGGTAAGGATTCTTCTTTTCCCACTCCCCAAGAACTCGCAAACAGCTTGTTTGTTTATCGTTTGCTCTAGTGTTTGTGCAATTGGAGTTGAGTCTGGGATAGGAACTCTGGTTTTCTTTTCCAGTCTCCCGAAACCACCAATCCTCCAGGCTGGTTATCCTTCTCAAAGATAGCAACTAATAGCTCTGTTGTTCCTTCTGTCAAAATTGGAAGTATTTTAGGGAAAACAAGGCAAAGTAATCTGATTTTTAAAGTGACCAGATTAACATGCAGGAGAATGCTTTCCCCATTTTAGTTGAAGCTCTTTGTCGCTGTGTTAATCGTGTCAGCTGCCTGATTGCACTTGACCTTTTTTAAAAAAGAAAGATTAAAAAAAATGAATCTATCTTCTCAGTGTAATCTGTCAATAAGCTGCTCCTCTCTATTAGGTAGAAGATCAACCTTCTTTCGAAGGTTAATGGACTATTCAGTTGAAAACTCTTGTCTCCTTCTGCACATTCTGGACTAAGTCCTCCCATATAGTTTGAGTCGAATTTAGAAATGTTTGCTCTCTAGTGGTTTTCTTTATCCTCTACCAAAAACTGTGATAAGCACATAACAGAAGCTTGCTGGACAATCTGTTCTGCTTCATTCTTTCCTCAGCAGATTGGAAAGTTAAAGGACAGTTTGTTTCCCAGTACTAATATCCTGTACATTGGGTGGTCGGATCATGAGAAGCCCTGTCCTACTCATCTTTCTGTGGTTAATGTGCTTACCACCACCTTTATTCCTTTCATTCTTGTCGCCATCCAGTTGCAGTAGATTGTCTCTTCATAAACAGCACATGCTGTAACAGATATAATGATGCACAAATTGGCATCTACTGTAATTGCAACTTGGACCAAAACCAGCAGTACTTGCTGATACTCTGTTGTACCGGTGCTGTTTATCCTGTTCTGTGCAGACTCAATCAATTGGGGGGGGGGGGGGGGAACCAAAACACACAAACCAAAAACCAACACCCACAAAAAAACCCAAACCAACACACACAAAAAAACACCAAAAAAACCAAACCAAAACAAAAAACCTTGTAAAAGCTAAACTAGATAGATTTGTGCCTGGTAAATCATTTGAACTGATTAGAAGATAGAGGACTGGATTTAGAGCTACACCACTTTGCATAAGCTAACAATCTGGTCTAGGAAAAACAGCTTTGTATTTATAGGGACATAAGGTAGATTTATCAGAGTTTATGTGTTGCTGGTGATTGATGTAGTACATAGACATAATAAGTGCCAGCTGTTCCTCCCCGATAAATTAGAAACAATAGTATTTCCTTTTATTTCAGTGTGAACTATCTGACTTGCTTGAATTCCTTTTTGAATTCAAAGTACTTTTTATTTACACCTACAAATTAGAAATATACCTACACAAACAAATTAGAAACATTGTGATATAAGACTATAATGCAACCTGAAAGCAGCATCACAAATATCTGTGTATTACCAGGGTTTGCTATCCTTCATGAGATATGTCAAAAGCATTTTTCCATTTCTGCCCACGTTTCAGAAATATGTATTTCTGTCTTTCTCCATTAAAGCTGATGTGTTTGTGGCTGCCCACGTCACTTGGTATTCTAGACATATACAGAAGCATCATGTTATTGTATTGTTAACTGGACTCAAACAGATTTGACTATTTTATTCCTTTTGATCTCCACATTTAAAGTTCCTGCTTTGTCAGCAACTGTTAAATAAGGGATTGACATATTCAGCATGAAAAAATCCAGAGGTGTGTGATGTACTAACATATAAATCTAGTGAACTACATGCTACAAGTAGTTGTGTTAAAAACATGATTTATCCGTCCTCTTTAGGCTTTAAGGAGATTGCATTTCCTCACTATTTCTTTTCAGTTTTCTGTAGCTAATAAGTGTGTTGATAAATGTCATGTGTGATGTAACAGGATCTAAAAAAAAAAAAAAGTTACGTATTTGCATAGTGTAAATGGTTGTGGACTATGTAAAATGGAAGCAAGTAAAGTTGAAATAAAACACTTGTTCAATATGCATAGTCATGTAATGCAACAAGCACATTCCTGCAGCTTGTTAATAAATTCAATAAATGAGTTATCAACGGCTGGTATCTGCCTTTATAGTTATCCAAATGAACAACTGGTGCATGGTGACCTTTGTTAATTTATTTTAATTATATTTTAGTGGCTCTTTAGGGTTCTCAGGCTTACTTAACAAAAAAAGTTCTTGCTGACATTCTCATAGATAATGCATGTCTTATACTGTTTCTTGACCTTCAAGTTACATAATTTTTGTCTTTTTAAAATGAAAACACACTACTGCTTGTAAAAGAAGACAGGGCTATTCTGTTCATGTGTGTGACAAGTGGCATCAGTTCCCTTAAGAAAGCTTGCTCCATTCCACTGGCGTTTAAATTCTAGGCTCCAGTCCTGCTAACTTGTATGTGCTTTATGTAATGCAAGTTCTATTGAATTTTCAACTCCAAACTAGGATAGGTTGCAGATAGTTCAAAATAGAAAATGCTTACTTTTTGTTTGCATCTGAATTGGTTTTTCTATTTTAGAATATATGAAAAAAGTCTTACTTTTGTGTTTTGTTGTTTGTGGCTTTCTCATGTTCTGAAGTTTAAACAAATTAACTAATTTTTATTTGTGAAAACACACAAAACTACCATTTGCCTTTTAATATAATATTCTATCATTTCAGAGGTATTCTATCATTTTAATCCATTTACTTTTAAAAATGATTTTTAGAAGTCATAAGACAGAGGTGCTAACACTTTAAAATGTAAACTGAAGCTTTATTATTTCAGGACTTGTGCTTTTCAGAAATATGTTTCCCTAATTTGACCCTCAGTAACCCTTGAGAGACCTAAGCACAAGTTACAAACTAATTACATGAATTGCTTTACTGGAACTTGTTAGGCATTTTCTGTTTATACATTAATGTAATATAAATATAGCTTAGGCAACAAAAGCCCTTGGGGCAAATTTATGTCCTGAGTAACCCTGTTCTAGTGACCTCAACAGAATTACTCAAAGTCAAGACAGAATTTAAATTGGAAGACCAGATCTTCAGCTGCTGTAAATAGTCTGAACTCCACTAAAATCAGTGTAGCTGTGGTCACAACAGCTGTAAAGACAGAATTGCTCCTTCAATTATATTTTGACTGGGTTTTTTGATTTGCAGGCACTTCTAGCAAAGGGGTTGGCCTGTCTTTTGTTTCCAGAGTTTAAAACTGAGCAGAACTTATCTGTAGAAATAATTCTGATTTTAGTCTAGAACTGTTATAATGTTATACAACCTGCTTTTGTCTGAATTTTGAAAAAAAGGCTTCATGGAGCGATGGGGAACATAGCATCTTTTGGTCCTGCATCTTTGGTTTTTCTATGCCTTTTTTTCTGTGCTGTTTCTGTGATCTAGCTTCTAAAAAACTTTCTCTAACCAAGCAGTATATAGGAAATTATACTCAACAGTTATACGGTCTTGCTTAAGAGCCTGTGAATATAGGGATAGTCACCAGACAATGTTTGTTTGTGTTTCATAACACCTTTTTTCAGAAATAAATTTAAAATAATGGCTAATCTGTGCTCCAGCCCTACAGATGTGTATATGGCTTTACTTTAACCTTGGAGATTATCTCCTTGGTTTAATTGGAAAAAAATGTGCCCAGTATTAAGTCTGCATGAAAGTGGCTTCACAAATGGAAATCTGGACTGAGAGTATTTTGTTTACAAGGAGCCATGAGTGATCTGCAATTTTTAAAATATTATAGCAATAACCCACCAATGGGAGTTGTTTGATATGTTTTTCAATTCAGTAGGCAACATGAACACTGCTTTTTTTCAGCACATTGAGATGTACGTCTGTTCCTCCTCTCAGAGATTCTCGGAGCTAACTATAGGGGTCAATAACATCTTGGGTTTTTAGTGACCTCCACTCACTAAGCAAATATTAAGTTATCATCAGTCAGTTGACTTGCTGGAAGAGAAACGGCATACATATCTTATAAATGGCAGCCCGCAATGAGACTCTCTTCTTATCATTCTCTAAAGCTTTTCTGCAGCCTTGGCCAAGGAAATGGAATTGTAGTTCAAGATGTGAGGCTGGTGATCCTCACTGTTGCTTAGTGTTTCCATGTCTTGCTGGGCAATATCCGCAGCAGAACTGAGGCCCTACTGATTTTTCTGGTTTAGGACATGTTTTGGGCTCTATTGCTTTGTATTCTATATATCTAAGCCCTGAACCATGGTAGCATAACTGTTGCAAGCCATTCTCTGCCTCTTTTTAAGAGTTAAAAGCAGTCGCCCTTTCTGCTTTTCTGTGGCAGTGCAGCACAACCTCATCATTGTAACGTGGTTTTAGACTTGCTTTTCAGCATGCAGTTCAGCTTCAAAGGGATGACACCAGTCACTTCCAGATAATAGGACAGGATAGAATAGAATATTTCAGTTGGAAGGGACCTACAATGATCATCTAGTCTAACTGCCTGACCAATTCAGGGCTGTCCAAAAGTTAAAGCATGTTATTAAGGGCATCCTCCAAATGCCTCTTAAACACTGACAGGCTTGCAGCATCCACCAGCTCTCTAGGAAGCCTGTTCCAGTGTTTGACCACCCTCTCAGTAAAGAAACGCTTCCTAACATCCAGTCTAAACCTCCTGTGGTGCAGATTTTAACGATTCCCATGCATCCTATCACTGGATACCAAGGAGAAGAGACCAGCACCTCCCTCTCCACTTCCCTTCCTAAGGGAGCTGTAGAGAGCCATGAGGGTGCCCCCAGCCTCCTTTTCTCCAAACTAGAGAAGCCCAAAGTCCTTAGCTGCTCCTCACAGGACATGCCTTCCAGCCCTTTCACCAGCTTTGTTGCCCTCCTCTGGACGCATTCAAGGACCTGAACATCCTTCTTGAATTGTGGGGCCCAGAACTGCACACAGAACTCAAGGTGAGGCCTCACCAGTGCTGAATACAGCAGGATAATCACGTCTCGTGACCGGCTGGTTATACTGTGTTTGATAAACTGCAGGTTGCAGTTTGCCCTCTTGGCTGCCAGGGCACGCTGCTGACTCACATTGAGCCTGTTGTTGACCAGCACCCCCAGATGCCTTTTTGCAGCGCTGCTCTCCAGCCACTCCTCTCCCCATTTATACTTGTGCCCAGCATTACTCCGTCCCAGGTGCAGAATCTGGCATTTGTTCTTGTTATATTTCATGCCATTAATCATTGCCCAATGCTCCAATCTATCTAGATCTCTCTGCAAGGCATCTTGTCCCTCAAGAGAGAGTCAACAGCACTTCCCAGCTACAGAGCCTGTGTCCTGGTCCAGAGTGTGTCCCATGCAAAACAATGAAGTTAGGCAATCTCAGTACTGCAATCTGTAGACGTCCCTAGGGTAACTTTTAAATTAGGTAGTTGGAGTACCAGTGCCAGGATAGCTTCACCCACATGGCTGGTCACTCAATCCAAGACATTCTTTTCAGTTTGTAGTTCCAGTCTTTAAAATCACTGTGTTAGAAGAGATTTTAGCCTTGTTTGGCTAATAGCCTTTCCTTCCATTGCCTGCATATATGATATTGATTGAAGGTGCTAATGCATAGATTTCTACAGCTTTCTCATCATTTTAATTTACCACAGTACAGCTTTCCTAAAAGTAGCAATGCTAATTTGAAAGTATGATAGCTGACAGGCAAACTGCTACTTTATCAGATTGTCTGTACACACTTTTTAATTAATGTTTTCTTACTGGAATGGAGAGGGATAGAAACAGATTTTAGAGAGAAGGAAAAAAAATTGTTGGGAGAAAAGAATCCAAAATTTGGATGACAGACAGAAAAGTACTATCAGCAGATGGTTAAATCTGAGGAAGAACTCCAAAGCAAAACATAAATCTTCTGGTTTATAGACTGTCAGGGAAGAATTGCCTGCACAGAGATGCACACAACCTAGGAATCAATCAGGAGGAGACGGAGCTCTGCATGCAGGCACATCATTAAGGCATCAGTGGAACAACTGTGATGGATGGATATAGGAAGACAAGCAGGGAACAAAGGGATGGGGGTTTCCCTTTACATGCAGAAGCAGTTTGAGTGGATGGGTTGATGACAGACTGGTTGAATACTTGTGGATTAGGATCAGAGGAGGGACTGGTATGGGTGACTTTACGGTGAGCGTATGTTACAGATCATTTGGTCAGTATGAGGAAGAGGACAAAGTCATATTTAAGCAGCTCGGAGACCCTTGTTCTTAGGGGAGACTTTAGCCTCCCTGACACCTGCTGGAAGGACAACACATATAAGCAACCCAGGAGGTTTCTGGAGACTGTCCAGGGACTCTAATGTAGATGCAATATACCTGGGTGACACTGTCCTCCCTAATAAAGAACTGGCCAAGGAGGCAATAATCAATTGCAGCCTTGGCTTGTAGCAACTGTGAATTACTGGAGCTCAACATCCTGAGGGGAGTGAGGAAGGCAAGTAGCAGGGTATACATCCTGGCCTTTGATAGAGCAAACTTTGGTTTATTCAGGGAACTGGCAAACGGCATCCTTTTGGAGGCAGCATGGTTATGCCAAGGGTAAATCATGCTTGACTAATCTTATCACCATCTGTGATGAAATTACTAGATCTGTGGATGAGGGCAGAAAAGTGGATGTCATCTACCTTGACATTAGCAAGGCTTTTGATGCTGTTTTCTGCAGTATTCTTGTATTCAAGTTAGGATGTAGATCGGTAGAAAACCAGATGGGAAAGAGCTGGTTGGAAGATTAGGTTCCAGAGTGCAGTTAATGTTTCATACTCTGTTTGGAGGCCAGTTACAAGTACCTTTCCTCAGGGGCCTCTCCTGGAATCTGTCCTGTTTTATACCTTTGTCAGTAACAGAAGGAGAGGGTGCATTCTGGTGGAGACAGAGGTGACATAAGGTTTCTGAATGACACCAAACTGGAGGTGTGGAGGCAGCGTAGCTGATAGACTTCAAGGCAGGGCTGCCATTCAGAGGGGCCTAGGTGCGCTGGAGCAATGGACTGACAGGAACCTGATGAAATTCAATAAAGACAAATGCAAAGACTTTAACCTGGGATGGAAGAGCTCCTTGCAATGATAGAGGCTGAAGCAGACTGATTGGAGAGCAGCTCTGCAGAAAAGGACTTGGGGGTCCTGGTAGGTGGTAAGCTGAATGTGAGCTAGCATTGTGCTCTACCAGCAATGCAGGCTGGCAGCATCCTGGGCTCTATCGAGAGGAGCACAGTCAGTACATTGAGCAAAGTGATTATCCTCCTCTGTTTGATGCTTGTTAAACCACATGGGGAACACTGTACTGAGTTTTTGGGGGAAAAAATAAAAAAAAAAAAAAAGTCCAAGAAAGTTGTTGATAAACTTGATTGAGTCTAGCAGTGGGCCACCAAGATGGGCTGGATCATGTGCCCTATGAGAAGAGTCTGAGAGGACTGGACCTAATAGTGGTCTTCCAAAACGAGGTTACTAAGAAGATGGAACCACGCTCTTCACTGAGGTGCGCGAGGTTGGAACAAGAGACAGTGGTCAAACGTTGAAACACGAGAGGCTTCAAAAGGATATAAGGAA
The DNA here is from genome assembly GCF_965183815.1 of Platalea leucorodia. Classification (NCBI taxonomy): domain Eukaryota; kingdom Metazoa; phylum Chordata; class Aves; order Pelecaniformes; family Threskiornithidae; genus Platalea; species Platalea leucorodia. The sequence goes on along the minus strand of NC_138828.1, from coordinate 47,282,343 downwards.
AAAGAAAGTTTTTCTGCAGGGATAATTAAGCATTGGAACAAGCTGCCCAGCAAAGTTGTGGATGATTTTTTTTGTGTGTGTGTGTCTTTGGAGGTTTGATCAGGAGGTTGGACTAGATGGCCATCAGAGGAGACTTCCAACCTGAATAATTCTGTCATTCTAGGAGGAATGGAGAGTAACCAGTGCTAGCCAGCATTAAGCAAACAAAACAAGAACAAAAGGGGAAAAAAAAAAAAAAAAAAAAAAACCAAACAAACCCCAAACCTGCTTCTGTTCAGACCTTTTTGCCAAACTTAAATAATAGTTTATTGGAATATGCTGTATGTTTATAGCATACAAATACACTATGGTTTTACAACTTAAATGTTTTGTTAAAGTTATCAGTTTACCCAAACTATAATTTGGTAATGGAGCGGGGGAGGCACATAGAGAGAAACACATGCATTCCCATTTTTACAAACCGCCAAATTGATTCCCCACACTCCAGTAGGGAAATTGCAGATGTCAAAAATGTCAAAAAATGTCAAAACCTTGAACGTTGCTGTAAAATTGAATTATTGTTCTTCAGTTTCCAGTTTTTGTATTTAGGCTTGACAAGGGAGACTACTATTCTACTGCCATTAATCCTTTCAGTATTGTTATAGGAGTTCTGGTTTCCCTGATGATATCCAAGCGGATGAGATCAGAAGGTGAAACACTGCTCTTCAGACAATATTGAAGGAAAGAAGATGAAATCCCAAAGAAATAGATGTTAAAATTGAGGATCCAGGGGAAGGATGGGGAGGAGCAGGAGGAGGGATTTCTTGAAAGGAGTCCCATAACACATGCTCAAAACCAGTGCAAGAGACAGAATGGGAAGCTTGTCCAGTTTTTGTCATTTCTTTAAAAATATAATGTAAATCACTGTTTTTTTTCATTTGTTGAGAAATTATAATTTGTCTGTGGTAAAGTTCACCTGTCTTTCAAGATAAAGTATCTTCTTCTTGGTATGAAATTTTCCAGATATTAGCTTTATCAGTCTGTTCTTAACATCTGTCCTTCAAATACAGACAACTCAATATAATTAATAACTTGCATTATATTCTGTGTGTTCGTTTTTTAGAAACATATGCATATCAGGAGAAAGAATGTATTCTTGTAATAAACTTTACCAACTCTTGTTCTTTAAAAGAATAAATGATAATAAAAAAATCAGAGATTGCAGTTTTCAGTATTCGGTTCAACTACTCGTGTTAGGGGGCATCTATACTCTAGACTTTCATTTGGAGTATTGAATTCTGGATGCTTAGAGCACTACTGCTGCATTGAAATAACTAGAAATTGGGAGTCAGGTATAAAATAGAAGATGCAAAAATTTGATTAATTTTCTATTTTTCTATGTGGTTCTGTTCCTTTAAGGTTTGGTTTATAAAACTGTTGGCCACTATCAGGAGATATTAAGGATATTTTAAAGACACGATTTTTTTTGTAACTGTATGAGTCCCAGAATCTGGACTTTAGTATAAGCTACAAACATTAGCAATGTTGTAAAAGTTTGGCTTCTAAATCCGTGTCTTTGTACCACTTTTTTTCAGAGGAGCCAAATACTTTCTTGTATTTGGAAAATATGTCCTTTTGTAAGGGAGTCAGGTACACGAATAAAAATAAGCAACAGCCACTCACATTTCAGGTTTTAGGCTACGTTTACCTGTTTTAGATACATTTGGGAGATATTTTAATGAAAATTATGTTTCCCAATTCTTTAACTCTTCCCACACATTGTCCATCCTTTACACATCAAAAATATTTCCATGTGACCCACTAATATATCAGAAATCATGAAAATGTGACTCACTAATATATCTGTGATAAATCTGACATTATGAGAGAGCACATACCTAACTATATATTTGTTTGTGCCATGTATACTATTGCTGGATTTGACTGTACTGCATTGTCTATTTTGTATTCCTTTGAAAAAAATTGTAAGCAAACTATTTATTTAGGCTAATGTGCTATAATCTGTCTGGGTGTACACTTTCTGAGGTCTGTTTCTATCTAGGATAGCTTATGCTTTCTGAAGACATAAGTATAAATCCTGAGGCAATCACTTTAAATATAACAGCAAATCAACAGCTTTGTAATATGCTATACCTCCTGATTCAGGATTTGGTAACAAGGATAACTTCTACCTTGCTTTTATGTTAAATATTTATTTCTATTTTATTTATTTGAAAGCCTTTTATCAGGAATATATGGTATAGTGAGTTACAGGACCCTTTTTGTTTTTTCCCCAGAAATTCTGTTGCTTCAAGTTTGGACGTATTACTAAATAAGTATAATCCTGCCTGCCAGTGATGTTTGCCTGATATGGCTATCTCAAAGAATTGAGACAGGGTTTTAGTGAGTGTGGTCTTTTGTAATGCCACTGGGCAAAGCTGTAGGAACTGAAGACTTACAGTATTGCTCCCTTTCCCATGTATTCCCTGTGGTTACTATTTGAGTATTAGTTACTATAGTTACTATTTGTGCGGGACAACCGGGGGATCAGGCTCAGCCAGCATGGGGTTATGAAAGGGAGGTCCTGCTTCACTTAACCTGGTCTCCTTCTATGACAAGGCGACTCAGTTAGTGGATGAGGGGAAGGCTGTGGATGTTGTCTACTTGGACTTCAGTAAGGCCTTTGACACCATTTCCCACAGCATTCTCCTGGAGAAGCTGGCTGCTCACGGCTTGGGTAAGTGCACTCTGCACTGGGTTAAAAACTGGCTGGACGGCCGAGCCCAGAGAGTGGTGGTGAATGGAGTCAAATCCAGTTGGCAGCCAGTCACGAGTGGTGTTCCCCAGGGCTCAGTGTTGGGGCTGGTCCTGTTCAACATCTTCATTGATGATCTGGATGAGGGGATTGAGTGCACCCTCAGTAAGTCTGCAGACGACACCAAGTTGGGTGGAAGTGTCGATCTGCTGGAGGGTAGGAAGGACCTACAGAGGGACCTGGACAGGCTGGATCGTTGGGCTGGGGCCAACTGTATGAGATTCAACAAGGCTAAGTGTTGGGTCCTGCACTTGGGTCACAACAACCCCATGCAACACTACAGGCTTGGGGAGGGGTGGCTGGAGAGCTGCCTGCTGAAAAGGACCTGGGGGTGTTGGTTGACAGCCGCCTGAACATGAGCCAGCAGTGTGCTCAGGTGGCCAAGAAGGCCAATGGCATCCTGGCTTGTATCAGGAATAGTGTGGCCAGCAGGAGCAGGGAGGTGATGGTGCCCCTGTACTTGGCACTGGTGAGCCTCACCTCGAGTACTGTGTTCAGTGTTGGGCCCCTCACTACAAGAAGGACATTGAGGTGCTGGAGCGTGTCTAAAGAAGGGCAATGAAGTTGGTGAAGGGTCCAGAGCACAAGACTTATGAGGAGCGGCTGAGGGAGCTGGGGTTGTTTAGTCTGGAGAAGAGGAGGCTGAGGGGAGACCTTATTGCTCTCTACAACTACCTGAAAGGAGGTTGTAGCGAGGTGGGGGTCGGTCTCTTCTCCCAAGTAACAAGTGCTAGGACGAGAGGAAACAGCCTCAAGCTGCGCCAGGGGAGGTTTAGGTTGGATATTAGGAAGAACTTCTTCACCGAAAGGGCAGTCAGTCATTGGACCAGGCTGCCCAGGGAAGTGGTTGAGTGTCCCTCCCTGGAGGTATTTAAAAGATGGGTAGACGTGGTGCTTGAGGACATGGTTTAGTGGTGGACTTGGCAGTGCTGGGTTAACAGTTGGACTCAGTGATCTTAAGGGTCTTTTCCAACCTCAATAATTCTGTGATTCTGTGATTCTAACACTAGTTTTGTAAATGGAGAATATCATGAAATGTTGCTGTTCATATCAGGAATGTCCATGTGCTGTCCAAAACTACCTTCAAGTGTGGTTAGCCCTAAGAAAGGTGTTGAGTTTGGCAGCACTGGAGTCTGTGGGCAGAATCAGTAGGTGCAAATAACATTGTTGCACAGACAGTTGGTGCTGAGCGATTTTAATACACGTGTCATTTGGTCTTAAAGACTGTTGAGAGGAGTTTTAGGCATCTCATGTAAGGAATGCTCTGAGGGAATGTTGGAATTAAGCTCAGGAAGCCAACCACACGTGGTTGCAGAGAACAGGGATCAGTCCTTAAATGACAAGTATTTGTTAAAAATCTGAAAAAGGCTGAGAATGGAAGATATATATCCGGACACTTCAGAAGGAAAGTATTTTCTGTTCTGTCTGTAGGCTACAAACTACTATGGCTTAGTGTAGGCTTTACTGAAAGAAGGTCAGAATAAGGCACACAAGAATTTCAATTCACAGAAAAGATACAGTTTTAAGTTCAGTTTAAAAATGTGCACTTACTTGGCAGGGCTAGTTACCTTCCAAAAATTGGATTGTCCAGTTCTGATTCATACCCTCTATGTGTGTGCTCCATGTTGCTTACAGGCAGAATAGCAAGATAATACATCTTTCATTTAAATTACAGGAGTCTAACCTTTGAACTGAATCAATCTACCAGTTCTTGTTATCCGACCTCCCTTATTTGATGTGACAGAATACCATGATACTGAAGGAGACTTAGAAGTTCTCATGTAAAGCCAGCAAGCATCTACTGATCTGTGCATCATCTGGCAAGTAGCTGTGCACTCTGCTGCTACTGTATGTGCCAAGGGGGACAAGAGTATGATGGTCAGGCTGGTGCTTGAACCCCAAAAAGTCCACTACAGTTTCTGCATGTGGTCCAGACCTGACAGCGCCTGTTGACTATAGGCTTGTAGCAGTGTCCCAGACTCGGCACTGAGTTTGCGTCTCTTATTTATCAGCAGGAGTTAAGTGCTCTTTTGCCTTTAAAGTAAATAGCTGATAAAATCTCCTGACTAGCATGTGCTTTTCAAGCATGAAAAATACCAGTGCGTATGTCGATTGGAAGTCACTCTTTCACACTGTAATGGAACGTAATGTAACCTTGAAAGTGGACCCCATTAAACAGTATTCTGATCACTCACATACTGATATCAGAGAAACAACAAAACTTGAGCAGTGATTATACATCTTCTGTTGCTTGCAACTAACTGGTGACTTTTTAACTAAATGAATGTGCTTTACCCAGTGTGTCACTTTAGTTAATGCTTCTGATTCTCATGTAACCAATTCTTCATCTTTCATCTACTGCTCAAAAGATCTTGTTCATATGTCAATAAAGTTATACTGAAATGCATGTACACCAGAGGATGGAAAATAACTATAGTTATATGTTTAACCATAAAAACAAAACATAGGTAAGGGAATATGGTATTTTTTTTCTACTATTAAAATCTGATAATTCATAGTTGTACAGAAAAGAGGCTTTGGTAATAGAAACATGTTAGAGTATTGGCCTCTCATAAGACAAAAATCAGTCTGTTAACTCACAGCTTCTCAGTCTGTGGCACACAGTTAATGTTAATCGGAAATTAATCAGAAATGAATAGTTAAAACTGAGGCCAACAACTCGTGTTGCCCAAAGACCGGCATAAACTGTAGACCACTGGCCTGGGTAGAAACAAAGTCTGTAGGAGAAGTTACCAGGAATAATTTTTTTGAAGCATTTAAGAATTAGAAAAATTTTGTTTTAAAATCTAGATGTTTAACATAACAATCAAAATGTTCAGTGCTCACCAGTGCATCTTTCTAATTGATAGAACAAATAGTTGTTTCTTCTTGACAATGTATTGTGGAGCCCATGTATTTCTCTAACACGGATTTTATTTTTATTTTTCTACATTTATATCCAAGTGTTCTGCTATAACAGTGGAGAAGATATCACTGAGAACATTACTTCAGTACAGACAGTATGAACCTGAGACAGGATGAGAAGTGTGAGGGAGTTCAGAGGGTGTGAGGCAGTGAAGTAATGTTCTTCTGTGGAAAGACCAGCAAGTGCTTGGCTTTCTACCTGGACAGCTTTGGTTGGATTACTTTTGGTATTTTGCTTGAAGTGCTTGCAGTAGCAGAGGCCGAGGCCGTGATGTGTAAAAGTCTTTCAGCATTAACACTTCTCTGTTTAATCCAGCAGAAAGTTTAGAATATAGCTGGTCAGGGAGCTTGATGTAATCACATTTTCACAAAGCCCTTGCCTGAGAGGGAGTATTGAGCAAAAGCCCATGTCCTAAAAATTTATCTGGTAAATACCTTGAGAGAAACAACAGAAAATTAATATGGATCAATAAACTCATTAGACTAAACTTTAGCACCCTGAAGCTTCTTGGCTTCCCCGTGACACAACCTGCCTGGGAAGTTACTGTGTTGTAAATTATATGTGTTGTCTTCTAATTTCATTGATCTGTTTTCACTTTCCAGGGAGTCCATGTGCCAGACATTACTTTGGGATGCATTAGGAGTTAATCAAGATTTTGAAAATGATTGTGCCATATGTATCTCACGTACGTGGTATTTCTTAACGAAGCAAAGACTATATCTAGGCGATCTTTGTAGACTGTCATAGAGAGCAAACTCTAGCCCCCAGGTTGCTTGGGTATGGGTCGACCCTTGTCGATGCTGCCCAGAGCCGGCTGACCCACATGCACTTGGTATAGCAGTTTATATGGGTCCCCTCGGGCTTCCATATAATGTCTCTCAGGCATAATTACTTTTGTTTTGTTTTGTTTTGGAGGGTCCTTCAGTTCAAAGGGATTTTTTTGGTGTTTTTTTTTGTGTATTTTGGTTTTTAAAATGTCAAAGAGTGTGTTTCGGTCCCCTGGAAAGGTCTTTGTGGACCGCAATGCTGCGGGTGCCCACTGCGTGCTCTGGGAGGTGGCAGAAGGGCTTCGTCAGTGCCAGACTAACTGGGATATGCTGAAGACGAACTTGTGGAGTTTTGTTTGCACTGTTAGAAGCAGGCCCTTGAGTGAACTGTCTTGTCAGCTGTGTCTGGGTTTCCTCATGCATTCAGTTTGGATGAGGAAGAGACCAACGGGCCTGAACTGACAGTGTAGAAACACCCTTGCCTTTGAGTCATACAGCTGGTCTGATAAAAAGTGATAGCATGCACTTTGTCTAGATTGTAGTGTTTGCATAATGATGAAAAAATGTTTTATGAACATATGTTGTGGGGTAAACTGAGGAAGAACTGCTGGCAACCTGATGTAAACATCTAAAAAAAATTGGAGTTGAGAATTAATCATACAAACATGCTGTGACAGGCAAAAATGTTTAGAGAAGTCAACAAAAGCTATTATGGGCATTGGTCAGATCATCTGAAATCACCAGACTGCTTTAATAAGGAGCTGAAATGTAACCAAGAATTTAAGAAAAAGACTTTGGGGTAGGAAAAATACTGTCTTTGTGTTTTAGCAGAATGACTAATACAGTTGTTAGTTCAATAGGTTTTGAAAGCAAATTAGCATGTTTGAAAAGAAAAATATAGCAGCAGTGGGACAAACGTTGGCTGCCAGGTAACTAATTTTCAAAGTCCAATAGTGTTGACTGTGGAAGAGCAAAAGAAAGTCAAGTATAACAAAAGGAAACTGAGTTTTAAGGCTTTGGGAGGGTGAAAGACCTAAAAAGCTCAACATGATATTTAGGGCTAGTAAAATTACAGATACTGTGACCGTAGGGACTGAAACATACTACACACAGTGATGTATAGATGCAATACTTAAGCTAGGAGGCAAAATCCTGTAATCCTCACTAAACAAAAATCCCATTGAAGTCGGTAGAAGATTTGGGTGAACAAGGAATTTATAACTGGGCAATTAGAGACAAACTTGCAGCCTGACCTTGACTAGGCCTTTGTGCCTGTGATTAGCTGTACCCATAGCATCTGGGCACATTTGTTTAAAGGCACAGTCAATTTTAATGACATCTCAAAAAAAATACAATTATGCCATAGTTAAAGTTCTAATTGATCCAAATGACAAATGCAAATAATTGCAGAGACATATTAAGGCTCCACTTTTAAAATCTGAGTCTTCTGGAACAGCAAAATTCTGCATTCTTTGTTCCTTTCCTTCTCAGCGAAAGCAGGAATTTAATAGGTACTGTCTTAGTTTTGTCCCTAATAATATAGGGTGACAGTTACGTGACTTTTCAGAACTGTAAGATAGTAAGGGAGATTATTGTGTGGGATGTCAGAAATAACCTTCAAGTAAATTAATAAAAAGATATACCAGCATCTGCCATACATGTTTATAAAGCTACATTAATAATTGCTCTCCAAATTGTTTTAAAACTATTTCAATATGAAACAATGTTCTTAAAGTTCATTCATTTACATTTTTCCCTCTTTTGCCATCCTAGTTCAAATAAAATTGAAAATAAACAAAACACTTTCTTTGGAAACAAAATCTAATTCAGCATACCAGAAATGTCATTCTCACTGCCAGTTACTCTAATGGGACGTGTTCCCTGTGTCTGAATCTACTTTGTTTGAAAAGAGCTGCTGTCACGAAGTGTTGAGGAAATTGCAGTTTCTCAGTAAAAGAAATGCTAGAAACGTGCGCGGGAACAGATAGAAATTGTTTCATGGTCTGGTCCTGTAAATGGTAACCTCAGTGACTACAATGGGCTCATGGTATGTCCCAAATTCCAATTTCCAGGACTGCGATCCTGCAAAGATGTGTATGTGCTTTATGGTACGCACAAAAAGCTGCTGGGGAAAAAAGTCAAAGGAATCCTTTTACTACATTAATTTTGTGTGCACATAACTCCGACATGGTTTTATATGCAAATCATTATAAATAAACTCTGCAGATTGATTTTGGGAAGTGGTTTCATATGCTTGAAAAAGCACTTAAGAGTTGCTGGTAGTGTTAGAGAATTTGAAATTTCTCTTCTGCATAAATTCTCCTGCTTCGACACTTTCTTCTGCTAAAATCTCAAAAAACTCTGGAACCTTTTATTTTGAGGAAACTGAATAATATGGTAGGATCTACTTTATTCAGAAAGTCTAGAGCCCTTTACTTTGATTTAATTGTTTCTTCCTTTTGCATTAGAATCTATCGTCTTGAGGTGTGTACCTTTGCTTCTGATGAATAAAATCTCAGGGTGCTCTGAGCCTGAGACTGGGTGTTAGGTTGCACTATCCTGGTAGTAACCAGCTTTTACTCCCTTATCTCTTTCTTCCCTTACTCCCATTTTCACCTCACAAACCTGGTACCTGGGTTTGTTTACTTAAAGTTCTTCCATTCAAGACTCTGTGACCAGGTGAATACAAAATGCAGTGATACAAAACCATTTTTTTCATAAAATAATTGTTTCCTTTTGATAGCATACAAAAAGCTTAACACAAGAAAATATTGCCATATAACAGTAAGGCTTATGCAAGTGCTTAGCTTAATTTTAAACATCTTCCTTACATCTTTCCACAGACTTTGAATAACTAGAACCTCTGTTCCCCTTTCTTCTGCACTCTGTATGCATTCTTTTACTATATATAATCCCTATAAATCTGTTTTCTTTTTCATTAGTTTCGGGGCCTGGATAAGAAAGCAGACAGCTCAGCAAGGTGATATAGGGGAAGTTTCAACTAATGGCAACTGTCATGGATTTCAAGATGCGATATTATACCTGCCATCAGAGATTATACGTATTCTTGTAATGCAGGGGAAGTTGATGGCTTAGGGCGTACTTTGTAAATCTGTTCTTGCAAAAACTTCATTCTGTAGTCAAGCCTTCTTCAAAAAGTGTTCTGATAACATACTGTGTTCAGCATTGGATTACTGTGTGTCCTGTCAGTATAAATTAGGATCTAGTTTAATACTGCTGATGTTCCCTGACCCTTTTTAAGTAACATTACAGTACAATACACTATTCAGAATAATTTAAGCCAAAAATAATGGGCAACATATATTTCTCCTGATTTGGTTGCGTGAAAGGGAATTGTGACCAAGTCTCCATCTAGTTTTGGATTGATCCACAAAAAAGTGGATTTGCCGTTCTCAAGGATTCTTTTGCCTTTCCCCATCTCATGCCTCGCTGACAAATCTCTTAATACCTGTCAGGTTTTACATGGTACAATAAGCTTTCTCCTTCAGTGATACACAAGCATTACTTCTCTTTTTGTGATCAAAAACCCTTGTTGTTTTTTATTTTTTCCTCCCCGTAGTTCAGAAGGGAAGTGACAGCTCCACAGAACTACTGAGCTTTTATTTCATAGTTTGCAATGAAGTTAGCCCATCAGGGAAAGCAAAGGTGTGCCTTACATCGTTTTGCCCTTTCTGTAGAGAGGAATAACTCAGCTGCTGATTGCAGTACCTCAAAGTGTGCAGCTGGTAGGGGCTCTTCAGATATAGGAAGAATAAAATGGTATTCTTCCATGCCACGCTATTCCATAGTTCTCAAATATTGATGTGTTAAATTACTCTATTTCCTTGGGTTTAGATAATTTGCTCATAATGGAACATTATGGCTTTGTGCGCGGGCAAAGGATTTTGTTAGTGTTTTTTATTTTTAAAATGCTTTCAATGTAATGTTGTACTTAAAGGCTTGAAAATAAATATTCTTCTCTTTGTACTGTTCTAATCCATTTGGAATTTTGGGATTAAAATTGGATAGTGCTTTCCTCTGTTGTCTGGCTATTTTTTCCTGCAGCATCAAAGGGCAAGGAAAAAAGTATTATAGGCTCAATGTCTAAACAAGTGTTTTTGTTTCTGTATAACTTCTCTTTAACAGATGTCAAACGGTGACCCAAAGGATGTTCCACACAGAATTTAGGATGGAACGAATTCAAACCCAGATTATCAGGGTGGGCACAAGTGGGCGGTGGGTAGCAGGTCCTTTGCATTGTGTGCCTACCTCAGGCTAACGAAATTCAGATGATCGCTGTCTTTTGCCTACATTAGCAAAGAAACGTTACATAAAATATTTGGGTAATGCTTTGACAACAAAAATAAAAGCTGCTTCTGGTATTTTGTTTACTAATGAAATCTCACAGTTTAATACCTTAGTTACAAAAGGCATAGCTGTGTGATGTCTTAGTCTGGCATTTTACTTTGAATTACCAGATAGACTTTTTTTAATGACTTGTGTAAAATGAACTGAGGAAATGTGATGCTAAATAAAATAATCAGATAATAATGTAATTTTAATGGCATACATACACTTCAATACTCCAAAATTTAATAAAATGCACAGGTTTCTAAGACCCTTTATGTTTCCTTTTTCATATATACAAAACTTGTTTGTAATAATTTAAAACAACGATTTTGCAACTGGAATTGCTGTGTAATAACTTGCTCATTATTCTTTAGGTTTTTGTTGAGCTTTAAGTAGTGCGTTGTTTATAGCTGGAATATTTGTTGAAATAGGCAATGTGACAAGGTAGGTGGTCTTCTAATTAATATTTCTGTTCAGATCTGTAAACTGTGCAAGGCTTGTTTAACAATACAGAAATCATATCCTATTAGATTAAGACATTTGTTTAGGAATAAAGTTCAACTTTTTCTTTGAAATCTAATTGATCTTGTTTCATGGCCTGTGAAATTATTTATTTTAAGAACTGCTTTAAAAGTATAATTAATTCAAGAAATTTCTATGACCTGCTGCTAAATATTTAGACCACAGATTAATTACATTTGCTCAGGGCTTCAAATAGTGATTTAAAAACGTGGTGAAAAGGAAAGTTACTTAGTAGTGAGAGAGATTATACAATAAGGATAGGAGGTGACATGTTCTTGTAATCCTTCTGTCCTATGAGCAGCCACGTTGTTAAAAATTCAAGAATAAACAAGAGACTTGAACTGAAAACTAAATACTCTTATCACAGTGAGAACACCCCATATGCTGTAGCTTGTGTGTTCTGCATAACTCGGAAATGTTCTTAAGAATGTGCAATTTCTTATTCCAGCTCTTAGTGAAACCTTTTCAAATGTACTATTCACCTGTAGAATAGAAAACATTACATTAAAACTGTACCTACTGCCTTTTTGAAGCTCATCGCTGTTTATGTGGCCAGAACTCTTACTTCTTACTAACCAACTAGGGTCTAGGATGTCTTCGCATAGCACAGGTACTGTGCTCAAGCAGTGTCTCAGAATGGGCTGGCATTCAGAGTAAAACAAAGAGGTTGTCCCTTACCTTTCCACTTAGTAAATCTCTACTTGATACTAAGAAGCTTTTGTAATTCTCACTGCCTGTGTTACACCTGCTGAAGTGATGACAGATAATTGCAGTGTTACCATGTTAATAGTTTTCTTCAAAAAATGTCTCCATATTTGTTTGATTTTACTGACAAAGCTAATGGCAGTTGCTAATAAAAGTAATGATAATACCAATGAAAGCTTAGTAAAGGCTGAAAATAAACAGTCTTCTTATAAAGGCCTGGTAGTTTATTCTTGTGTACCGATTTTAATGAGATACGTCTGACTGTTGTAAGGAAAGCAAAAGGTTGCAGGGTGTTTTAAAAAACCAGCAATATTCAAACCATTGGAAAAAAATTGCCTAACTGGCATTTTATCATTTTCTGAGAGAGTAAGATCTTACAACCAGAGTTTTTAGTTGTTGGAGTTCAATTTCGAAGTTTTTAAGTTTTCTTTTTAGAATTGCATGGTTCACTTTCCTCAGTGTTAGTTAAAAGTTGCTTAAAAGTATTCAAAATGAACATATTGTTTTTATAACGTGTCAAATTCTACAGAGCTGCCATGTGGCATCAACCCAGATGCCTCATAGTTGAGGCACACGCAATTGGCACCAGAACCTCACAGGCCGCAGTGGTGGTGGTGCGGAGGGCGCTGGCGTTCTCATTCTGCTAGCTGTCTCCTTTTCAACGGATCACTGTGTCTCTTAGCCACCTTAATAACCCAGCAATCATCACAATGTGGTCCTTTATTTTCACTTTACAAATGTTTTTTTTACTTACAAATGCTTTCCCCTTTCTTTTGGTCATGCATCTGCACAGTGATCCTCGCATTTGTCACCACTGATCACTGTCGCTGTGGAGGACCAAGAAATAATACACAAATCCCATCTGGTAGAGATCACGCTGCCTGATGTCTCCAAGATTTAATCAGATGTAAGCCTTTTCACAGCAATAATCCAAATCCTTATTGATTCCCAATCTATTTGTAATGCTAGCTGGAAGCTTCAGTATGAGTCTCTGAATCAATTAAAGAATCCAGATGCAGCTGCACTTAAACAGCAAATGGTTATCCCACAAATTTCCATGACTACTGGACAGCCTTTGACCTTTAATTTGCGGGCTCATCTAGTGCAAGCTCCTGAATAGTGAATCGAGTCTATTGATAATGGGCTTGATTTTCGTATTTTATTTTGCAATTACGACTTGTTGTGTATTCTTAGAAATAGTCTGCAGGGATTTATGACCACATGTCGAAGACTACTGCTGTGGAACAATGAAAATTTCAAAGATCAGGCTGAAGTGCATGAGAACAAAACTTTTTCTGTTACTATAATCTAGTTGTGAAACTGTGTAAAAAAAGGTCATAGATATTCAGAGTCTGGCTATAGGTGCTACCAACCTCTTTCTCAAAACTGCTTTCCATCATAGTCAGGAATGGTGTTTACTGACACCTTTTCCCGTTTCTATGCACACATGCGTGCCTGTCTAGATCATATGGATTTCTCTCACGGCACTGTGGCAGTACTGTCTCTAATTGTATCAGATACCGTGTCACCTACAGCAATGTCTTAATAGCCCAGGCTCACAGAAGCCTGGGAGAACTGGCCATCTAAGCTGAGCTTCTAAAGCCAACAGAGCAGGAAGTTGCTCTAGAAAGCAACTAGAATGATTGTTCTCTCTCTCTGCTTCCCAGGGAAATCAGACTCACATCAGAAAAGGGTGTTTTCATAAGTAGTTCCCACTGAATGTAGGAAAGTACTGGCATTTTATTAGGGAACATTGAGAACCCTTCAGGAATGCAGGTACTTGAGGAATAAACACCAGCCAAGGAGTGTGTTTCAGAACCTCAGTAGCAGCTAAATGTTTGACTGAAGAACCAAACATAAGTGCCTTTGTGCGAATCTATAATCTTGGATATTTTTTTCAGCATTTTCTAAGAATATCTAAGTAAAATATTACCTGAAAAATGCTGACTTGCATAAAGTTGGTTTTCTCTTAAAATCGAAATTTTATACTGCCTACCTCAGCTTAAACACTTGTACTCATAAACAGGAGAGCAATATTAAGTAATATAAGCCTACGATGATTATCTAGCAGTTTATGCATCTTCCTCGCCAAAAATGTTCCAGACAAAAGAAACAAAATGTGATGTATAATATAGAGCTGAAACTTCTGTAGTCTTAAGCTTATCCTCATAGCCAATGACTTTTTCTTCCTCTTTAACAAATTTTCTTTCAAGTCGCTCCTCATTTATTTTTCCTTGCCTATCCACTTTGTATATCCTTCCTCCCCACCCCCCCCATATATTTGTTTTCTTTGCCTGGTGTTATTCTTGGTATTTAAAATGCCAGAATGAACAGAGATCACTTAAAGTGTAATATAGTTCAGACCATTTTATTTATTCTATACGTTCATTCTTACTCGTTATGTTTGTCTGATATGCTTTGTAAACTCTTTGGAACAGAGACTGATTATAATCTCTCTTCTATTCTCATGATGTTTTGATTTAGTTCAAATTAACTGCAGTGGTCTTACTACTTATTTAAAGTAATGTGAAATCAAAAATTATGCGCACTGTTACTGTTTCACTTCTGTAAGGCACTGTTTTGTTATGGTATTGAATGGTAACTTAAAAGTTTGCAACTGCGACAGTCATTCAATTTTACTAGTGACAAATTGGTGCATATGAGATAAAAATCAGGGCTATTCTAGCATGATTGTAGAGGTGGATAAAGAAGTTGAATTTAATTATTAACTACAGCTTAGATATTTAATTAGGATATTTTCTTTTTTTACTGGCATCAACTTGCAAAAAAACTAGTGCCGAAATAGATGAAAATTACAATAAAATATTATGCAAGTGAAGTGTTTATACATACTTTTCTTTTGCAATATTTTCATTTGCACAGTTTGTTTCAACATTAGAATTTAACTACTTGATTTTTAATACATTTCAGTCAGTCAATAAATACAGTATATAAACATATTAAAATGGAGGGTTTTATAGGCAGAATTTTCCTATTAAGAATTGTCAACAAAATCCTTGAAAATGAAATGAGCTGACAACTATAATCGGAGCAGATGCGTAAAGCACCGTTATAGCACATTGCACCATCAATTATGTGTCAAGCATGCTGCCAAATATTAAGTGTTCTGACCTTTGTTATTAATAATAGAGGCAGACACTGGGGACATGTGAAAGACAAATAACGTCATGCATGGAAAATCTATTATAGATTCGATTTTGTTAATGGATGTAGAGCCTATTTGGTATCCTGCCCCTCCTCTTGTAAGCTATAATTTTCTGAAAAACTGGACGTACCTATGTAGTGGAAAGCCACATTGTGAAAAACATACTTTGATAGAATAAAATGTTCCTAAGTTAAATAAATAATAGTGAGAGACAAAGCTTGTCATCAAGTTTTACTACTTTATTTATATGTGTATGTGTCATTTCCCCTGTTCCTCAGGAAATAATGCGGAAGAAGTGAAATGAAACAAGCTTGTCTTTACTGCAGTCGCCATTCATTCTTGCATTTTTAAGGTGTTATTTTGCTCAGTATCATCTCTCATCTTGTAGAAATTGGCTAGTCAAAGGTTTAGTCAGCATCTTTCTCCAGACCATAGCTTCCAGTATTTTTCGTTGATCGTACAGGACAACATTGATAATATGTAAAAATGCAAAGACAGTAGAATGGCCAACTAAAGGACCGATAAACACTTATGAAGGAAGTAGTGGTATTTAAAAAAAAAAAAAGGCACAAAACCTAATCTTTTACCTGACTTAAAAGAGCAAAGAAAATAGAAAATGTGGGACAGAGAAAACTCCTTCCTCTGCAGGCACTGATGGCACTGAGTTCCTGCTTCCTACTCAGTGTAGAACATAGATCCCAGAGTGTCTTGCCAGTAAAACGTTAAGCAGTTAATCCAAGATTTCATGTGGAGTGCACTGCAACTGGTTCATGTGAAAATCGGTGGATGGATTACAGTTATCAAAAAGCTTACTTTTGTCCTAAAAGTTGCAGAATTGCTCCTATCAAAACATTTGTTAATGTTATGTTACTTTTAGACAATAAAACAATTATTTAGTATCTTTTTTTTTCAATTTAAGACTACATTTGGGAATAACTAGCTTGGTGACAGTAATTGCATCTACAAACAGTATTTCTTTCCAAACTTCACTAATCTGGGCTTGCATAAGATTAATGAAAAATTAGAGCTCCTCTGATTTGTAGTACATTTTTGTTGATGTTACTTTCTTTGTGTCTTGTCATAAATTCTAAATACGTGTTGAAGTCTGGATTTCCATTGCAAAAACCATTTTGAGGTTTTAATTTTTTTTTTTTTTTTTAGTGTCCTACACTAAAAGCCAGTGCACAATTAAGAAAGAGCAAAGAATTTGGAATAAAAGGTGGAGACCGAGATAGTATATTTTTGTGAAATTAACCAAAAATTGGACAAAATCAAAAATGTTGCCAGACAGCTATGATATTTACAGAAGCAGTTGCATTCCTCCTCTTAAAAATTTAGAAATTCTTTTTAACAATCCTTAATGGTCTGATGCTTTTACTGTATGCAGGACACACTCTTCTAATCAACCAGAACTTAAGATTTAGTTTGATGTTCATGTCAACAATAAAGTTTGACTGTTGTACAAAGTTAAATCCACAGATGAGAGTAATTTGCTGCAGTTCAAAAATATATGCCTTTCATAGACTTACAGTAAATATACTAGGGAGCGATCATTTATCTGTGTGTCAAGGTAATATTGGAAACATATTGAAAAATCAACATATATTTTCTTTTTTTTTCCTGACTGGGCACTGCACGTACCATATTTGGTATACATGTATGGATTTCCTTCTCCCTTTCTTGCTAAATCAGGAGAGGGGAGAGAATAAAAGCCCTCTAGTGATCCAAGCTGGTTTTCCACAGTGTATTTGTAAGTTTGAGTTGAAGCCATCTTTAAAAGCAAATGGCTTTATTAAACTAAGCACAAAATAATTCAGGTGTAATAATGATGATTTGTTTTTTAAAAAAAGTAATTTTATATATCTGCTCCAGAAATTGTTTTCCTTGTGTTCGTGCTAAGTGAGTACTTCATGTTGTAGGCAATATTCTCTGTCCTTCCCGTGGTGCTCTGGCTCATGGAATATCCAGGAAGATATGCATTTGAAAACAATGACTTATTAAATTAGATACAATACATAATAAATGTATTAAAGCCACTAACTTCTTAATGTTTTGACTTTTATTCATACATATTTTATACATGAATACCAAATTTGCTGTCCAGCTGGAAAGACATGACTTGATTTTCTGACCAAAGAAGCTTTCATCAACACAGTTTATTTCTAACAAATATAACCTCTTTCCTGCTCCATACGCTGGCTTCTTGTCAACTAAGTAATTTTGAGTTTCAGTACTTATTTTTCTGATGATCTAGGCCTGTTCAATGAATATCTGAAATAACAGTAGCCAGCATTTTGTCTACAGTGGACTGCACAGGCTTCTAAGGGATTCATCAAAGATTTGTGAACCTTTGGTTGGATTCTCTTTCCATGTCACCCCCAAGATCTGCTGGTATCTCCTAAGATCAGCTACTAAATGACTAAACGCAGTTTCCATTCCTGTGCCTTTTACGTAATGGACTGGCATCCAGCCTTATGACAGGCTACACACGCGGCCCCCGTGCCGTGACCTCCCGTGCCATGCATATTGCCATCACGTGGTGGGCACGCATCTGCGCGGCTGCCATTTACTGCGCTGGTGCAGCGACCTGCGTCCCGTTACTCAAGGGCCATGTGCTGCAGCGCTCTCAGGAAACAGCCTGGCAGGAATGAGGCTACTCAAGCCCTGCTTTTATCACCTTTTGAGAGAGATGAAAGCAAGCAGACAGTGGCCGAACTAGTTGTTGGTTCAGGTTGGATTTTTATCTGTGACCCACTGATTGAGAACCTGTGTGGCATCCTGCAAGGAGAACAGGGCAGCGAGATGCTCTGTGTTGTCAACGAATGTGAAGGCAAAGCCCCAGGGTACTGCTTGCTGGGTGGCTTGGGTCAGAGATGACCCTTCCTATGGAAGCTGGAAAGAGATGAAGTCCTGAATGAGCGCATTTCTGAGACTGGTAGCTTGATTGTTCAAATCTCCCAGGACAAAGTAGTCTGTCTGATACTGTGGTTAGCAAGGCTTCAGTGAAAACTTTTTTTTTCTTTTTTTTTTCTTTTTTTTTTCTTCATAACATTTTGATGTACAAAATGGCTTTGAAATCTGCGTTAGCTTTGGCTTCTGTAGTTGCAGAAATGAGTTGTGTGAACCTGCCTTACCGGGGCGTTTCTCCAGAATGTGGTGCTGATAAGGCAGTGGATGCGAGAGTGCGTGCCATTTTGTACCCTTTTAGATGCTTGTGAGACAAGGAGCAGTTTTGGTTCAGGTCAGCTAGTTCAGAACCAGTTGTTTTACTCGCGTAGTGTTCAAAATGACTTAATTGAAAGGATTTCTTTTTTGTTATAGCGGAGTTTGATAAAGAACTTTAAATTTCAATTTCTATAGTTTCATATTTCTGGTTTTAGACACACGTTTTACACTGTTACAGCCTTGTTATTTCTTGGACCAGGGCAAAAGATTTGTAGTAACCTGTACAGAGTCTGCAGCCAGTTGCTAGACGCTTTTTACAAAGTGTACCTGTATATTTTGTGTCTCATACTGCCATCTAAGGGCCACGTAGGCTGAGAAGGTGGGTGAAGGTTCTTCAGTGCTTTTCTCTCTCCTTACTGCCCTTCCCTTGGGAAGTCAGCAATTCATGGATGAGAGGGGGTGGGCAGGGAATCCTTTGATGCAATATGTTGCTTCATCTAAGAGGACAGAGGAATCTTCCAGATAAGTGAGAAATTAGAATGTAAATCGGAGTCATAGTCTTTTCGGAAAATGCAATTGCAATGAGTTTGTGTAAAAGCCAGCAAAGAAAGCGCCATTACAGGATTTGAGGCAGCTCTTGAAACAAGGAGTTAAGGAGTGTAGTGCTTAGAGTCCTGAAGAGTTTCAGCTGAAACTCTTAGCAGTGAGGGAGTGTGCAGTTCAGAGTCTTAAAGGTACCGGTGTCCTTGACTCCTACTGATTTAAGGATTAGTGCTTCGTAATAAGATTTGTTTATTAAGATTTTCCCTAAAAAGGTACAAAATCATATGAATTATTTTCTTCTTTTTTTCTAATTTTTGCATTTCTGTGTGTTTTCATTTTCCAGGACTAAGGCAAAATGGGCAAAAATGTGGTGTTACTTTAAGCATATGTGATCTTAAATAACATGAACGTAATTTAAATATTTGGGGGTTTAAGCATTCAAAATGTTATCATGAAAACTTTGCTTTCCAGGATAAAAATGCAAATATTTTTTTTTTAAATCTGCAAACTGTACTTGTATAGGCTTAATTCTATAGCTCCTTTCTCACACAGATGTTTTGAATGACAAGCACGGTAAAGAATTAGTGGCACAAGCAAAGCATTTCTGTATTTGTCAATATAGTACTGTTGGCATTGACTGACAAAAGCAGTTTCTGTGATGAGGACCCCTTTGAGCACAACTTTATTTTACAACGTATGCGTTTTTCAGGCTAGTTTCCCGCAAACCTTGTGTAATAGAGAAAGTAATTATTCTTGCATGTTACTTTGACAGGCTCATGCAAGCAAAGACCTGGAAGAGCAGTTGCGGTCTGTGTCCAGTGTGGATGAACTCATGACAGTGCTTTACCCAGAATACTGGAAAATGTTCAAATGTCAGTTGAGGAAAGGAGGTTGGCAACACAACAGGGAACACTCCAGCTTTGACACAAGATCAGATGATTCACTGAAATTTGCCGCAGCACACTATAATGCAGAGATCCTGAAAAGTAAGTACAGGACACAAAACACGTTCTAACACACAATAAATTAAAAGCCGAAGGCTTGTCAGTTGCGTGAAAAATATTTTAAAAGCTAAGCATCATCGGTAAACCACCCTCAGCAGGTTGATTTGTTGTAATGGCTATAAAATAAAATCTTTGACAGTCAAGCTTCCATAATGAGATAAATTGCTCCACAGAAGTATTTTTGGTACATCCATTGTAAGAAAGGTACAGGCTGCTTTCTCAGCTCAGTAGGTATAGGAAGTTAAGCGTTTGTCTTCAGGTATAAGGAATCCTGCTTTGTGGAGGCTGTAACAATTTTGTGGAAAGCAAAGAGGGCACTAATAGTTGGATTCATTGAACGGTTTCTGCTCATTTTCTGCAATTACGTCATGGCTGGTAATGCTTTTTTCTCTTACATGTTACTGCTTTAGGAGGCCAAATAATCCACTTGTAGCTTTTTCCTGTTACTAGAGGGCAGTTGTCATGATGTTATGCTCAAACCAGAAAAAAACAGCTTTCAAACAAGTATGTCAGTATTCCTTAGTGTTTCAGATGGCCTGGATAAAAATATAATTAGCTTACAGTTTAAGCAAGTGCTTGCAGGCAGAGAAACACAGGATTTATAACAGGAGGTGTATTTTTTGACATGATATTGGAAATCATGTACCTTAATGGAGGCTTTAGGGTACACATTAGGTGAAATTTCCATTTTTGCTGAATAGCCTACCAAAAACTGGCTGCAAGAGAGAATAAAGGGGCCTGTACTGCTGCAAGTCTCATGGCTGTTTAGTGTAAGATTGTATTTGGCAAAAGGCTGTATAACATGATATAAAATGTTTGCCCAAATTTGCATGGATAATATGGGCACAAATATCACCTTTCAGATTAAATCATATAGTGTATATAATTGCCAAATAATAACCTTTTGCTTTAAATTATACTCTGGTAGTTAACAGAGTAAACATATTCAAATTAATTTCACATTACGTGTGTAGGCATTAAATTTGAATGTTTGTAATGTATAGTATCCAAGTGAAGTACTGTGCGGGACCAGATAAAGTTAATGTGCGGAGATGTGCAGTACTTCTTTACGCTTCACTCAAGGCGAGAGACAGCCCAGGCACAGGAGAAAAGGACATGTACAGCTTTAGCTGTGAATGCTGTAAGATCTGCCCTACCTTGTTAGGTTCCCTCTTAGCTCTGCTGTGACTTTTCTTCTGCTCCATGGCAATATGTCACATCCCTATGAATAAGAAAAATTAGGTAGAAGTTAACACAGAGATGTGTATTTCACTGAATCACGGGTGTGACTCTAGCAATGCATATTCTGGTTCTAAACTTTAAAAAAAATCCTACTAATTTACTGCAGGAGAGTATTGTTTTTAAACAGTTACTTTATAACACATGAAATTCCCTATAACTTGGCAGGTATTGATACTGAATGGAGAAAAACTCAGTGCATGCCACGTGAAGTGTGTGTGGATGTGGGAAAAGAGTTTGGAGCAACTACAAACACCTTCTTTAAACCCCCATGTGTATCCATCTACAGATGTGGAGGTTGCTGCAATAGTGAAGGACTCCAGTGTATGAATATCAGCACAAATTACATCAGCAAGACAGTAAGTTCTCACTCTTATTACAGTCTAAGTGCTCCTTGAAAATCCATTTATGATCATGCATGTTTTAGACCTTCTTATTGCTACTATGAGGAAGGAAAAAAAGCAATTCCAGAATACATAGGAAAAACAGCTGAAGAGAGCACTGCGTGGAAGAAAATGTTTAACACTCTTTTCCCCTAAATATATTTTTTTTGGGGGGGGGGGATAAATTCTGATGTTCCATTCTCAGTTTTGAGATTATCCGTGAAACTTAATTCTATTTTTTTTTTTTTTTTGCTTCTACCATTTGCCTGCTGTATGAGGCAAGCACTCTCTGGAAACCTAATCTGTAATTTTATTTGTGGAAACTGTTTTAGGACATGTGCAGACAGGATACATGTTGCAGGTAAAGCCTTTCAGGAACTGAACTTTATTGTTTTAAGAGATATTAGTATAATGTACCTATTCGTTTTGTTTTAAGGCATCTTCCTCAGGTGTATGTGCGGTTTTTATTCTCCAAATTCAGGGCTAGTAATCAGGTAGGAGTATGCAGAGATTATGCACTGAGCCTGTGAGCTGCCTTTAAAGGAGAAGCATACATGCATTAGTCCATTTTAAGTAGCTATAACAATTATCACGTTATCTTACAACAACATTTCCCTCAAAAATCATGTAAAAATAGTCATGCTTCAAAATGTTTGCTAGGGTATTTTGCTTTTGTTGCAGTATTTGGTAGGTTTTTTGTTGGTTGTGGGCTTTTTCGCTTTTTACCTCATCTTTCTGATACTTTCAAGAAAACCAATTTTAGTGTAAATCTTGCTTCTGTTTTCAACTAGGTTGATCTATCTGAAGATGCAGTACATATTTATAAGGAAGATACACAACTGCAAAGCCAACTATAAAATCGTAGCCCATGGAAATGTTGTTCCTTTTATTATGAAACTTCTTAGTGCTCTGAGCCTTCTTGAGAGGGGATTAGGAAAAAGGGATGTAAAGAAAACAGGAAAAAAAACTCTTTTTTTTTTTTTTTAAATACATTTTCTGTCCTCATTTCTCACTAAGCCTGTCCATCTGAAATGGTATATTGCACCAAGAATTTTCAATCCTAAGTGTGAGCCGAGTGGTAGACAGCCACAAAGCACAGGAATAACGTAACTCAAATAGCTTAAACGAGGAAAACTACAACACAGATTTTGTTCAAGCCTGTAGTTATTCCTAGAAACAGCTGTCCTAATTCCAGTTGCTCGAAAGATGCAAATATAATTTTAATGTTACAAGCCAATATGACCTTTCTTTTTTTTTTTTTTTTTTTTTTTTTTTTGGTATTTATAAAGTTTAGCTTGCTTGAATAAAGGATGATCTAGTTACAGAGAGAGTTATTGCATTTAGTACAGATCTTCTGGTCTTTGAGCACCATGTCAGTTTGGGGTAAATAACCCCTTTCTATTCACCTTTCTGTTCATATCTATTGAGTGAAGTAATTTTTTTTTTTGCCTAGTAGAAAATGTTTAGACTAGTATTAAGTTTCTTTTTTAAGTTCTTGATGTCATTGGTGATGATATGATATAGGAGTAAAGATCTGAGAGACTCTGAAAAAGAAAATGTTAAAGGACTTACCAGAAAGAAGAAAGAGGCAATAGCATTGTTTTGTTTTCTTACCTATTCTGTAAAAGCAAGCAATTTAATCTCTGAGTTTTTTGTCTTGCTTCTGCTTTCCAGTTTTATCTGGTCCTTGACAGAATGCAGTTTTAAAAAAAAAAAAAAAACTTAAAAAGGAAGAGAGCTATAGCTGTATCTCTTCATCTGTCATCATGTCAAATCTTTTTAAAGTTATGTGACCACAGCTTACCCTATATCAGATGAGAATTAGGAAGAAAAAAGTATTGGATTCAAGACCCTTCTGTGGAATTCAGGTACCCTACACACCTATTTTCACTACTGTTTTCCTTTTATTTCCTGAATGAAATGAGAACAAATGGTTAGTAACCAGGCATCTTTTCTTTTTTCATGTCACCATTTTTGTAGCTTTATTTTTTGTGCATAAACTCTGTAAGATAAGCCTCATACTGTTCACCCTGCAGAAATAGTTCTTAATGCGAAATTAACTTTTCAGCTGGAGGTCTTACTGTGAGGGCAAGCTCTAGCATTGGTTCCAGACGTTAAAATCTAAAGAAAGTTGATATCAGCTTTCATCAAAATTAATTAAAAAGAGAAGAGCTAAACACAGAAATTATTTTTATGGGGAGCAAATCATTGATTGCCAGGAGAATGGATGAGGTCAGATGTTCCTAGATTGGCTTGTGGAACACCGTGGTGGTCCAGAGAGAGGTCAATAGTTCTCTACTTCAGACTGCGTTCCTCCTTTCTAGCTACTTAACTTTATTGAGAGAAAAACAGAAAAGTATTCTGCTTTGCTTTTAATACCATTTTTTCCACAAAAACTGTTTCTGTAGTTGCTAAGGGGTGTTTATACAATCATGATTGGGATATGAGACAATTTCTTAAGATGTGGTACAAGGTCTATGAAAACATTTGAGGACCACCTAGCCTAATTCATAAAATGCAGTAGATCTTTTTCTTCTCCTTCATCTGTGACACTGCAGTAGCCCAACTTTGTAGGTGGTGGCTTGTCTAATAAAGGTCTATGGGGAAGGTGGTTGATTGGTTTTTGGTTTTGTGGTGTGGTTGTGCTGTTTTTTTCTCTAATTTGTTATTAATCAAATAGGTGTTCTCTATTTCCATGGCATGAGTAATTCAACAGCAGTTACAAGGATTGGAACTACCTGGTGCAGCAACAGCCTGTCCCTCAGCTGGACTTTTTCATGCCCCACCTGTAGGTACTTGCTTATAGCTGAAGGGAAGCAGTGAGCAGATGTCAAAGAGCCATCTCATTCCAGTCTTCCTCTTGGCTGGCAGGATGGACAGTTTTTGTCTTCTTTCAGCTCATTTGATGTAAAGGTCCTAAATCTTCTTGTTTCATGGTTACAGTAATAGTCCTTCAAGGGAAAACATCTTTCTAAGCAGTTTGAAACTAGATTTAGAGGGGCTTTTCTCACGGGAAACAAGCTAACAGCTTGAAATTGTTTGCCATATTTGAGATGTACATGATGTTCCTTTACACAATTTGGAGATGCATATGTCACAAGAATTTTCAGTCATTTTGAACTTTACCATTTATGCCTTTTCCCATGCATTTTTCTATGTTAGGCTGATGATTGTAATGATATAGTAGGCACTATTAATAGTGGAAGATATATCACTATAAATTCCAAGTGTGTTTTGTCAAAATTTCCAGGAAAAAAGTGATTAAAATATAAGAAGACAGAATCAGGAACACAAGCGTAGTAAACAGATATGAAGTATATTATATTAGATAAGTTACCTGTTGTTGCATTGTGCGTAAGCCTTGAAATACTGTTTTTTCAAAAAAGTTAGTAAAATAAATAATGATAACGTACCATTTTTCAAATAGCTTATTTACATTCTTTCCAGTATAGAGATGTTTAGAGTTTTGAAATCAAACAGTCTTATATCCTTAGCTTGAAAATCTCTCTAGACACTTTGTGCTCTGTTACACTAGTTATATTTGGCCAGCCTTACTGACACTTTAGGAAGTGCAAAGATCTCAAGTGATGGAAACTAAAAGTCAATCAATTTAAGGGAAACTTGCCGAAATAAACTACAGTCCATCAGAAGAACATAGTGTGGTTACTGTAAATCTGGGAAAAAAAGCATATGTAAATCCTATATTTGAAAAGTATCTAGAATGATAAAGTTCCCTCATCCTGATATGAAAATAAGAGTTTTGATTATTTTATATTTCAGAAGTCAGTGATCATCATAATTTAATGTGTGCTGATACAATGGATATTGGCACATATGATGATAGTGCTGAATAAATTAATTTAGCCACTGAAGCAAAGAAATACTTTGTATAGAAATCAAGAGTTTTTCTGGACAGTGTGGCATGAAGTCCTTCTAGCCTAAAGAAGGAGCTATCAATGCAGTGAATCAAAAATGCATGCCTTCCTAAGGATCAGTGAGGAGGAATATATGGGAATATTTTTTTTTCCCCCCAGGAATTCTGATAGCACTTTTGGTCAAGCATTCAGTGATTCCTGTCTGCTGCTAGGTTATTTTCTTTTAAAGGTGAAAATCATGCTGAGCTCTAGGTTGTGGACCAGACTCTGGCCCCACCCTTGTTTCTCTTCTTCACTCCAGCTCTATAAATGGCTAAAGGAAGAGCACTGGCCGTGTGGGAACTGAAAAGAGCCTACTACAGGGTGGTCTATGGGACCACGCAGCTCTGGCCTGGAAGCTCTTGCAAGGGTGGCTGAAGAAATAACAAGGTTGGGAAGAAGGCGGACTGTTGCACTTGGCATCACAGTGACTGCAGATCGTGGAGTGCCAAAGGCCAAGTCTGGTTGGGTAGAGCAATTCAGAGACACCTTTGCTCAGTGTCCCCTTGCTGTGCTTCTCACCTGAGAAGTACAGTACAGAGCATATGCACTGATCTTCAAGGATTTAAAAAATTGAAGTGTAAAAGAATGAAAATCCAGGAAAAAAATGGTTTGTAGTTGCACACATGATTATAAAAGTGATCTAATTATTTGCTTACCTTTGTATTAGTCTAAAAAGTTCTTTAATTATATACCTGTCTGTACTGGGAGGCAGAAAATGCAAGCATAGGAAGCTGACATTCAGGTCTGTAGGATATGCTGCCTTTTAATTTTGGCTGGTGTAGTGGAACGAAGGTTAAGTATTAAGCCTAAAATACACCTTATTACAGATTGTGTAATCCAAATGTATGAAGAAAAAAGAACTTTCTTCATTTTTGAAGATGAACATTTCAACTTTGACTAGGCTGAAAGACAGATATAAAGTCATCTTGATAATAGTGAGTGGGACAGAAAATATCCTTAAAAAATAATAATAAAAAAAAAAAGTCCTGCCACCAAAAATTTTTTTTTAAAAATCCATATAGTACCAATGACTGTCATGGTTTCAAGACAAAATTTCTATTTAAGCAATTTACTGTACAAGACTTTTGAATTTTTTCATGACACAGAAAAATGGGGAATAAACATTTATAGTCACACACAGCCTTGTTCAATGATAAGCAACTCTAGCTTAAGCAGCCTAATATTAAGATTATCCAACATACTCCGTTATAAACTCTATTGTCATTCTCAGCCTAACTTTGCTATTCTTTAACAATAGGGATTGAAATTTTCTCTGCCAGCTACCTGACTCAGCTTGATGTATTGTTTTTACTTTTTAGTTTTTTTGCTGTAATACTTCAGCAAAACTGGTGATTCTGCTTTGTCTTAGACCAGAGTGAGAGAGAAGTGTATATGGCTTTATCATTAAAACAAAGATTTGGATTTTTTTTTTTTTCCACTGAAAAAAAATTTCATGTTCCCTTATATTAGGTAAAGGATATGACATTTGTTTGTTTGTATTAAGAATGTGTGTTTTGTTATCTTTGAGACAGTCTGCATACTTTTAAGTGTTAAAAAAAAAGACCTAGGAAGCAAATGGAATTGTTGGGAGGCTTGGATATATTTGTCACTAGAACACTTTATAACTTGGGAGCTGAACAAAAATCTGATGCAGTTTCAGATCTAGGCACTTAAAACCCATCTTCTCGGGAGATCCTGTCGTTGATACACCCACCTTTATCATGTTGGGAAGGAAGGAACCTGGTTGATCCAAAAGTATGTAGGACAAGATGTTCATGTGCCAGAATGCTAAAAATTATGCTGAGGAGCCCAAAAGAGGGAAGGGAAATCAAGCTTCGTGGGCTGGCTGGCTGAAAGGGAAACTTTGGCTGGGCTGAAATGAGGCAAGGTTGGCATGGAGAATCATCATATTGGGTGAAGGTCTAAGGAGATAAGGGCTGAACACATTGCTTTAAAAAGAAATATTAGAAATGGTGAGAAATGGAAGACCTGCAAGCTGGGTTTCTGTGACAAAACAGCCTTAGACTGGCTGAATGGCACGTGTTAAGTTTTTGTGAAACGTATTAATTATGTATGTTTTTCAACTGTTCTTCAGTTATGTAGAGCTTTCATTAGTATGTGTTATACACTCTGATTAATAGTATGTAACTGACGTGTTTATGATGTTAGCTCATATGGAAGAGGCTAGGACAGAGCTTGGTAATTTGGAGGGCGCGAGTTGTTGTTCTGTTATGTATAATACTCTTCAGTTATGCTATCTCATATTGCTTTAGTTGTTGTTTTCCACTGGTTTCCTGACCTCAGTGCAGTGTTGGTAGCACAAACCTACAGGACAGCATGGGCAAGTTGAGTCTAATTTTTTCTTTTAACTTTTGAGTATTTGCCTCTAACTCTAGCAATGCTCATTTAATGTACTTTAATTTCCTGTTTAATGTACTATAATTACTAACATTTTTCTCAGAAGTGCAAACAACAAAAGCTCTTTTCTGAAAAAACTTCCCTAATCCCTACTACTGTCAGATCTCGTGGTGTTCTGGGGACTGGAGCTTGTTCTTTGCAGTCTTTGGTCCTGAATGTCTGTCTTTAGGCCTTGGCCCTTGAACAGCCCTGAAGGAAATGTCTTTTCCCTATTGCCTGTGGCATGAATTACTCCAATTTTTACTATGACTTGAAATTGGGAAGGGAGAGAAGATTTGGGCCTCTAAGAATACAGTAAAACTAATCCTTTACTGAATGAGGGATGGGACAGAAATATAAGCCATCTGATCTCCAAGAAGAGGTACCTATGTGGGCAATGTGGGTACCAGCAATGGTACCCACAACCAGCAATGTTGCCAGAAAAGAAGGGAGTCAAGAACCAGCCTCATACACAGACGTTATGGTTCATTTCTCATAGAAATATCTGTTCTAGATACTGACATTTGGCTGTTACGTGTTGCCAAACATGCCCTGTAGTGACAACAGATGAGCAAGAAATAAATTGCAGATGCTAACAAAACCAGAAAGCATTCCAGAAGGTCAGATCTTACCTAATTTGAAATGATTTATTAAGATGATAATTTAAACCCAGCTTATGTATATTGAGAATTTATTCACTTACACTTAAATAGCTTCATTGAATTTAGAGATGTTGCTATCACAGCTGAGAGCAGAATGTAGATTTTCTTTAGAATGGATCTTAGTTCAAAGTGCCAGAGATTATTGAAACAGGATTATTCTGAGTATTAAATAAATTTTCCGTAACAGACTACTTTGCAAGAATTTATTTCTTGTGAAATCTCTTCTTGATATATTTTCATTCTCAGAAGAGAAGAATAAATATCTCCTTTTTCAGTATGCATCAGAATCAAGTATCCTAATAGCATGTGCAGACAAATAAAACGTGTAGGAAGAACAAATCAATACTTCCAACCCCAATATTGCACTTCCATCATTTCCATTAAGGAAAATAGATCTGGTTTATATTCTTTTTCAAAATGCTAGTTGATGTATCATTTTAAGCCCTTTCCAAAAGTGAGGACTAGAAATGTAATACCTAATATAATATAATTTAATAGAATCTGTAACATAAATAGCTGGCTTTGGTTTTTTTACTTTATGTATAAACAGTAGCTACTAGTGGGTGATGTGAAATACATTGCTGCTAAAAGAATTTAGTTGAACAAACTGAAGGTAATTCAATGAGGTCAGGGAAGCTAGGCTACCTTTACATTGTTGAACTGGGCTTTTTTTGCATTGCACCACTGAAGTGTCGCTGGGAATAGTTGTTAGCAATATTCACCTCTAAACTGATACCTTGCACAGTTTAAACGGAAGGGTAAATGTAGATTAAGATAATTCATGTTCACCATCATTTCCGCTCACGGTTGGTACGTCTCAAGTGTTTTAGTGAAATATCTCTCGGTGTACTCCTGACGCCGAGCAGGAGGACAGTTGGGCTGACAGGAATCTCTTTCAGGTGGTTTGGAATGGTAGCAATTACAGCTACACTGCCAT
Organism: Platalea leucorodia; assembly: GCF_965183815.1. Classification (NCBI taxonomy): domain Eukaryota; kingdom Metazoa; phylum Chordata; class Aves; order Pelecaniformes; family Threskiornithidae; genus Platalea; species Platalea leucorodia. The sequence continues at coordinate 47,252,866 of NC_138828.1, read as the reverse complement.
CTCCAGCGGTCTGGAGTCTGCTACGCTTTGCAGTATGGCAAATCAATCTACTCGAAGAACAGAGGAAGAAGAGAACATGCCCTTTCTTCTAGTCAGCTGCAGTTTGGTCCGTGCGAAGAATCACGCTTCTCTTCAGTTACTAAGTTTTATCAGTTCTCCCTATAGCAGGTTTTTACTGCAGCTTCAGAAAAGCAAGTTCATACTGGCATAAGAGAGCAGAGAAAACAGAAGGTTCTCTCTACACGTGTAATATTGTAATTAAGTCCATACTTTTTGTTTTGTCACTCAATTCATATATGTGTTTTAGGAATCAGTTTTCTTACAATATATTTAACATAGTGAAGGCTTTCACATCTGTAGATTCTTAGCTGTCCAGATTTTCAGACATCTCAACAGTTGTGCTGTCCTTCTGAAAGCACAACTTGTTTAAAAAAAGATACAAGTCTCGCGTATGTAAGCGAGTTTTGCCATCTGTGTAAAGATCAGTATTTAAAAAACAGATGCGCAAAGAACTCGGCATATATTTTCTCAAATGTGTACTGTATGCAGGAATGAAAGCTATTTTTCATAAACATGGTCCTTTCTGTCTCTACACCACCACCTTCCTCCTCTCCAATTACCTAGTTAGATTGTGCATTATAACAAAACCTACGATGGCCTTCAAACAGGCGGATATTTTAAAAAGAAATGAATCAGTACAAAAAGCTATTTTCATATAAAATATTAGTATGAAAATGATAGCTCTGTGTTATGATTACTGCTCGTTTTGGATGAGACATCTTGATAAGAATGCCTTTTGTGATTAATTTAAAGGAACTTTTATAATAGATAAGGGTAAAGGAGCCAATATTGGTTTGTAAGCCAAAAAGCATTAGAAGTATAATAAAAAGTTGATTAGAAAGCCTGTTTCCAGAAGTCTGTGTTGAACTCAGTGGAAACCCTGGAGGTATGTCTGGTGATAATTACGTTTGAGAGAAGCAGACACCGATTTAGGCATTCATTTTATTGATAGCAAACTTTAAACTAAACATGGGCTAGTGCCCTTATCTTATTAATGACTCAAGACCAAAATTTTAAGAAATGTTATTTATTTTGCAGCTGGAGCAAGAATCCAAATGTTAATACGCTTTGGCTAGAAGCCTCTAACAAGAGAAGCTCTTTCCATGGTAGCTCCCTAAATGGATAGTTTTTTTCATCAGTATTTGGAAGATGCAGGAAACTTATTTTCCGTTTTGGTTTTCCCGCTACAAAAGTAAACATATACCAGTTTGCATTTTTAGATTTTAGTGGGAAAAAAACCCCACATTTAAAATTAATGTAAGGGATGTGGTACTTTTTGCAGCAAAAATAATATCATTGTAATCTTCCGTAATAGAATAAAATGCAAATATCATACTTTTGACATATCAGTTCTTCTGTCATGACACCCCCAACGTTAAACTCTTTTAAAGATCCGGTCGCTAAATAATGCCAAAATTTGTTTTGTAAAATAGATAATATCTATCAGGGTTGATGATGCTTTATGCAGTTTAGGTTTAAGTTGCATAGGTTAGGTATATCAATAGCAAGAGCTTTATTGTCAGCTGCACAAGTGCCCTTTGACCTTGTGGGCCCTTGGTGAATACATCCCAACTGCTGCACCCGCATGCTTGTCAGTACCCAGGCTCGCTTGCGTACCTCAGTGCAAGGTACTGTGTTCAGGACGTCCTGTAGATGTACTTGGTATTCGGAATCATTTAAAATTACCAGTATTTTCATTACATTTGCATGCTCCCTACAGGCTACACTATAAAGTTATGGATTATAAAAAAGCATTTCAAATAGATTTCAGCTAAAAATTAAAGTCTTGTTATACAGTCTCATCAACTGAAACTGGAATAATAACCAATGACCATGTTTTTAAAGGTAGTAAAGTCCCCAGAAGATGCAGAAATATTTTTAAACATATTTGGAAAACTGACTAAACACCTAAAAGGCAACAGTGCACTATTATCCTATTAAAAATACTACCAAAAAGTAGTTTTTAAGACTTTGACCTAAAGCATTTGTCCTAACTTTTCAGGAGACTATTGAGATTTGAGTGTTACAGTGAATCCTTAATTTGATAAAGTGCATGTCCTGAATTGAATACTGAAATGAATCTCACTATTGTCTGTTATCACATGTTCAGTTTTTCCACAAGGTATCGCTGAAGTTGTCCTCTTCCACCAGTCAGACTACATTTCCCACTAAAATTAGGATTTTATTAATTCACATACATGATTATTTTATTAATAGTGAATATTTCTTAATATCCTGAAAAAAATTTAATAGTTCACGATGCATTCCGTTAGGGTAACCTTATAATTTGCATTGATACAAATACTGGAAAGTCAAAAATACAGTATGCTGTGGTTCAAAACTTTTTCATCCAAAACGTTTTGATGTAAGTCCAATATACTGCTGTTTTACACAAGCTCTTGTAATTGTGCAACTGGTGTGTTAGGTTGTAGCTTACCCCCTTTTTAAATTCTTCTTGTTTTCCAACTTTTTTGAAGCACTTTCCAAATGTTACGGTTTAGATTTTTTAAAACGCTGCCAATTTGAAGTCGTTTCCTCTAGAAAAATGAGGTTTTTGTACATTTTCCTCTTCTAACAATGTTAGTTTAAATGTTATAGTAAGTAAAAAGGCACGTAACAGGGTTTAACACTAAAAATGACATAGCTATTGTATTCACTTTGCACATAATGATTATTTAGCCATATAATTGAATACTTCATTGAACGATGGTAGAGAACAAAAACCCAAACTTAAATTCCTTATAGCTTTTTTTGTACGTCCTTATATTATTTTTAGTTGTACTGATACTGATCTATAAAAAAAGTTCTTTGCTTTGCTTTCCCTTTTGTAGTTGTTTGAGATCACAGTGCCTCTCTCTCACGGCCCCAAACCTGTAACCGTCAGTTTTGCCAATCACACGTCCTGCCGATGCATGTCGAAGTTGGATGTTTACAGACAAGTTCATTCTATCATAAGACGTTCCTTGCCAGCAACACAAACTCAGTAAGTATGAGACTTGTCTTTCCTTTCACATTATGAGCAAGCCTGTATAATTAGATTTAAAACATTGCTGGAAGCTTTCACAATTAAGATAGGTGAACTTATACACGTTAGTATTAGTAGTAGCAGAATACGTTTTGTAAAGGAGCTAATATTGCTTTACATGGAGAGAATGTTACTAAAGTAATTAGCACAGTTATTGTTTAGCCAGTGGATAAACCGGGGTAGGTCATTTAAAAATGAAGAATAATTTTGGTTTGGGGTTTTGCTTCATAGAAAGAGCTACAATGCAATTGAGGCTTAAAGGAAACATCAAAAAAATCAACTCTAAAAAACAAAAAGTAATTATAAAAGCTATCCAAAAATACTTACTTTTGCAGATAAGGAGTAGACAACATTTCTCAAACTGTATTTTCCTATTTAAGAAGTTGTTAAAAAAAGGATTGCTTTTAGGGAATCTCTGACTACAAATCATCTTCGACATCTTCATATGCCAGAAGTGAAAATAAAACAGAATGGGAAGGGGAAATAAAGGGTTAATTGACAGTCCCACAGAATTAGCATGTTGATTTGTTTGGTGATTTTGAATGAAAAAAGTCACAGAAGAAATCTGTGCAATTGTTATTAAAACACTTGAAGAACTCCTTCCCTTCATTTTAGGGGACTGAGTGATGATTTCATGATGTGTAAATATTTAGTAGGCCAAAAATACATAACAGACTAACAGTTGCTTTATGGAAGAACCAATGACTAGAAGCTGAACCGGAATTAACTGTAGACATTTTTAATAAGGCGAGTGAATGGTGCAAAATGCCCCGAGATGCAAGCTAGGTCGTCTTCTCTCTATTTTCAGTCAAAGTCTGGATGTCTTCTGACGTCTTCCAGCTAAACACAGATTATACTTGATTTGAATTGGAATTATTGAATTTGTTCATCAAAACATGGGTCATAAACAGTGAACTAGAAAAATAGTAAGAAATAAATCTATTAATAGTTTAATTAATTGCATGATTAATAAATTATAAAAAAAACAAAACCCAAGAGTCAATAATAAAGTCAAATTATGCTGACTGTTGGCAGCTTCTCAGTGCTTCCAGATTAACTGCAGTTGTAATTACCATTGCAAGAGTTTATTCTAGCCAGGAAACAGCTACCTGTAGTTAGCAGGAAGTAGCTGTACAGATACAAGACTTTGACCAGCACTCACAGGTAGCTAGCTGGCTGTCCTGTGAGTAAGCAATCGTTTCAACAAAGGTAAGACAGAGTAGTACTAGATCAGAATACATACAGGCCTTCTCTGCTGTTAAGTACCGTCTTTAAGTTTAAAATCTATGGCTTTTTACAAGAAAATAAATTTAAAAAAAACCCAAACAAACACAAGCTGAGAGCTTCTAGATTCTAGAAAGGAAAGTAAAGATCTTTGCATGTTCATGGTGGGTGCCTGGATGCTTTTCAGAATCCCACTGGGTTTTTTTAATTTGTACTAAAGTTCTCAATTTCTTTTCAACTTCTTATTTTTCCTTAACGTTTTTATTTATAGGTTTGAATGCTAGTGAAACTGTTGTAAAGCCAAAACTTGGAAATGTACTTTCTTGTCACTGTAGCAGGTCTGCATGTATGCGTGTATTTATGTACGTGCTCATTTTAACAGAAATACAGTAATGACTTTCTTATGTATTACTGAAAAGAAAAGCCTAAGAGTATAATCTCTGGTTTTAGGGTAGTAACACTTAGGATCTAATAGAATTCAAGGCTGGATTATGCCACAATGCACAGGCACATGTTAGAAAGAAGAGAGATATGACATGTAAGATAGAATACAAATAGTTGATCTTTTTTTATATAAAATATATTTTCTGCACAACTTTATCCTGATAATTAAGGTCTAGATCTTTGCTTGTTCTCCCAGTTTTTTTCCTTTTTTTCCTTCTAAAAAGTAATACCTACCTCTACATACTTGCAGAGCTGAGGCATGTCAGTTCATGTTAACCAGTGTTTCAGAATACCTCCTGGATTAATGGTATCTTAAGTTGTACTCTTCTCTGTTTATATAAAATGTCATCAAGACATGCAACATATAGAATGTCATCAAGACGTTAGAAAATTGTCACTTTATTTTAGAAGTTTAGTGATTGGGGGGCGGGGGGGCAGGGGGCCTTCAATATACATAATTCAGATCCAAGTCTCTGTGACGATGTTTTTGGCCCATGGTTTGTAGGTAGGTGCTTATGGAGCTGATAAGCATATTTTGGATGTATTGTACACATTAAATGTTTCCTCCTCTTGTGCTTTATCTGTCCTGACACTGACAGGTAACAAGTTAGCATGCTGGGGTTTTTTTGGTTTGTTTTTTTTTTTTAAGTTAGGTTGAGTTGACAATGATTTGGAAAGACGCAGTGAAATTTTCTGCAAAGTGGTTTTGCCTCTGATATTTTTTTCTAGCCTTCCTGAACTTTTGTAAAATGTTACAATAAGTCATTTTAAAATTTCAGCCATATCCCCCAGTAATTTTCTGTACAACCAGAGTAGAATTTGTAAACAAGCAGTTCCAGTTCCTTTTGCTGGGTGGCTCCCACCCTGATGCTGAAATACGTATTGTTCTCTTCAGGTTCTGGTAACTTGGGTTTTGTATCAACTTTATCTTCTTATGGGTTCATGTGCACTCGGTGTTTTCTTCATACGGTCACCTTGGCTTCCTTCTGTAGTTAAACACTCCCAGCTAGAGCCAGGCTGTTCCAGGTGTGAGTTGGTTTTGTTTTTTTTTTTTTAATAAAACAGAGTACAATAATACCTCTGTAAATTATCCGTACTATTTCTCAAGCAGAATCAGGAGGCAGGCAAAAGGACATATGTGCCAAGTGAGGGAGCGAGAGTGAGATCATTAGCAGAATGAAATCAGGAAACACCAGCTTGATAAAACATGAGGCGATGCGGGGTGATGTTAAACTACAGCAATCTTTACAAGCAAGGAGTCGTTTAATGTGGTGAAGGGGAGTGGTGTACCTGAATGATGATCACAGAAGAATGTCCCAGCACCTGCATTTTTGAATGCATGAGTAATGGTGCTCAGGGGAATGAAAAGTGCTTAAAATGTGTAATGTATGTTCTGTCTTAACAGATGAGGATTTTAGAAATACTATAGAAACAATGAATAAATGACACAGCCTGGATGCATGAAGTAAGGCATGACTTGTTAAAAGTTGTAATGCCACGTGTGGTGATAAAGAAATTGCAAGCAAGGAAGATCAAATAATGCACAAATATTTTATCTGTGGTGTACCTACTAGTTAAGTTCAGTCATCCTTTAAAAAGAGTCCAACTGCTGTTAGGATTTTTTGCTTTCTTTGCTTACACTACCTTGGCTGCAAAACTCTAGCAGGTAAAGAGCATTAAGCTGTTAAATTGTTTATTGTGTTTCATTTCTAAAGTGAAGAGGCATCACTGCTGAAGTCCAAATCTTCAGATTCAAGAAAGCTGTCCAGGATTTGAGTGGCTGATGAGAAAGAGTCAGTTGATGTCACATAACTCTCACATAAAGGGAAAAGGAATCTGATAATCTCATTTTGTTTTAGAAATGAGTTTGGTCTATGGCATTCATTCAGAAACTATTATCAGCTGTCTTTTGATGTCTATATGTGTGAAAATGTTTTTGTACTACAAAAAGCAATGTATAAAATTATGCCTGTTACCACCTATGAGGTATTTGGCACGCAAATATTTTTTTTTATACTGATCTATTTTGTACATGAGGCTTACATTCAAGGGTTAGATCTGTTTCCAAACTACATTAGGAAACTGTGTACAAACATCAGTTTCTAGAAGTTGGAGCTAAAACTTGAAATGTGAGAAGGTATCTTCAACAAGTGGTTGAGGATTCCTGTAGTGGGGAGAACCTGAATTAGTAACAGATTTGATAGGAGTTAAAAATAAGATTAGGGATGAGCTGAAGCTCTCTGAAAGGTTTTTGTAATGGAGGGAAACAAAAGAAATTAAGCACCTATAATAATTTTTTTTTTTTCTTGAGTTCTTATGGTAGTAAATCAACAGTGTATTTCATTCCATAGGTGTCATGTGGCAAACAAGACCTGTCCGAAAAATCATATCTGGAATAATCAAATTTGCAGATGTTTGGCACAGCACGATTTTGGTTTCTCTTCTCACCTTGGAGATTCTGGTAAGCGTTTTTGCTTAAACGATTAAATGTAGTTCCATGTCTTGATTTACCTAAAGGAGAAATTAAAAACCTGAAAAGTAAATAGAATGAATATTTATTCATACTGTTACTGATTGTTGCCTGTCTTTTGGCATATGTTTGTTCTTAAAACACCTTAAAATGTATGAATTCGATACCATTTCTTCCCTTAAAAATTCGGGATGGGTAGAGACCAAATTCTGATAATTGTGCAACTTCTCTGCTGTATTTCTAGACACATCTGAAGGATTCCATATTTGTGGACCAAACAAGGAGCTGGATGAAGAAACCTGTCAATGCGTCTGCAAAGGAGGCGTACGGCCCTCAAGCTGTGGACCTCACAAAGAATTAGACAGATCATCGTGTCAGTGCATGTGCAAAAACAAACTTCTCCCTGCTTCCTGTGGGCCCAACAAGGAATTTGATGAAGATAAGTGCCAGTGTGTATGTAAAAAGACCTGTCCTAAACATCAGCCGCTAAATCCTGCAAAATGCACCTGTGAATGTATAGAATCTCCCAATAAATGCTTCTTAAAAGGAAAAAGGTTCCATCACCAGACATGCAGGTAAAAACTCGGTCTTTAGCCCTTTCATTGTGTTTAAGGTATAAAGTTTTGGGTTGTGTCATTAGCTGTCTTGTTGGACTGCTTTGTAGCCTTAAGTAAATAGTAAGCTTCTCTTCAGTTTCATCTTCTATGACTTTTGTCATCTCTAAGAGGAAACTACTAGGCAGAAAGAGTATTTTAAAGCATGTTTAGTTTCTAGTACTCTTACTACTACTTTATGTGATTTATTTTTTTTTCCTTTGATGAAAATGAGATGTAAATTCAAGCTTCTTGGTTTTTTTATGCTACTTAAAATCGCACTCTATTTTTTCCAAGAACTGAATATTGCAATTCAAATAACTCAAATATTTCTAATTAGATTTCAGGGATTAGTTCTGGAGGATACTATCATTCATTTTCACTTCCTAAATTTTTGCATATCCTTCATTTCACTCAACTGATACTAAAGATTTACGAGTGCATAAAAAGTCTTATAGCTCTGGGTGATTTCTGTGAAAAGTAGAAACATACAACTATAAAACAGACCGCCCACATTCATCATTTAAAATGGGATTTGGTCAGGAAGAAAACTCTGCAGTTTCTTTATATATCACAGGACCTTTTCTTTCCACGACTGCTACACCCAGCGGTAGCAGTCTATATATAAAAATGTGAACGACTTCAGTTTCTGAGAAACAAACAATATTATTTCTGCTTTATATATTTTGTGAGGAAAGTTTTCCTGTAGAGTTAATTTGTTACAACAGAAACAACCCCATTTGGAGCAGAAAGATCACTTATTTATTAATATATGGGAATTATTTCTATTATATTAATCACAAATAACAATTCCAGAGACGTTCAGGCACTGGAAATGGAAAATAGAAAATTGGGTGGTAATTAATTGCCTACAAAAAGTAAAACTCATGTATTTTTTTTAATATAACATGTGATTAGTTGGCATAAATATATTGCCATATATATATATTAGTTCGTCTTGAATAAAGAACAAATGTCTAATATTAGGAATGAGACCTGTGTTGAAGTCTCTAAAATTAATAATAACTGACATTACCTGTTTTCCTATGTTTGACCTTTTGAGTGGAATAGAAGAGTTACTAGAAACATAAGAAATCATTTCTTCTCTATTGTTCAGTTTTTATTTCAATTTTGTGATTGCAGAGGGAAAAAAACCAACCTTATTACATGAGCTCTAGCACGTTACAAAGCCTTAGCACTACTCAAGTGTGCACTTCCAGCAGTGCTCCACATCTAAACTACGTGTATTTTAAAAGAACATTCACAGCTGGAAAAGTCAGGCATTTAAAATGCTAAGAAATGCCATAACAGGTATCTGATGCCACCTCTATCGATTTAAAGACTTAGTATTTGAAGGAAGGAATTGAGCTCAGCTTTTGTTGTGGTTGAATACAATAAAGAGTTTGAATCCATTTCTCACATCCAAGGACAGTGATATAGGATGCTTTTAGCTATTTCTCTTTTCTAAGCAGTTCATCTTTGTGCGGAGAAAGAGAGAAAGATTTGTATATGGTGTTACTCTATAGCTCTACAACCCGTAGCCCTGTAGATAGTAGAACTGTTAAGAAAAACAAGATGCAATCTTTCCTTCTTAAGAAAACACTCAGCAGAGGTTTCTCACATTTTTGGTGTGTCCGCAGGCTATCCGTAAAAGGAATAAAAACCCTGCAACATCCTGTTTGTCTTTTGAAAAAAAGATCCCTTGCCATTATGAAACCACGTAAATGAAAGTACCACCCTATAGCTTTGTGCAAGATGCCTGAGATCTAGACATGAGCAGACCCCTGTAGCTGTGTCCTAGACAGCTCCCCATGCAGGCAGTCCTTGCAGGTTCTGGTTTTGAAGCACCTGCATTTTTATGCACTGTACCTAAAATGCATCCGCCTTTTATGTTAGACCCTGCTCCAGAGGACAGGAATAAAAAGTCATTTAGAAAGAACAGGACAGGAAGAAGAAGGAAAAGAAAAAAAAACAAAAACAAAAACAAACCCAAAAAACCCACAAAACACCACCATAAAGCAGGTGTGATCATGCTGTTACCACCACTAAAAATAGCATTCCGACTTGAGTTTCATCTGTGCAGATGTTCGACTCTCCAAAATCTCAAACCTGAGCATTTGGTAGCAAAAATCACAATTACTGACCATAAAGAGAAAGCTGCCACTGACTCATCGAGCACTATACATATTGACTGCACATCTATCTTAGCTCCAGCATGCTCAGACTGTCCTCACCAAAACAGACATCTGTCACATAAAAGCACTCCATAAACAACACCCAGCCTAAATCTTTTAAAAGACCTGGTCTATTGTTCAGCAGAGTTTCCTAAGGAAACCACGTTTATATAGTTACAATGACTCTGCTACTATTCACCCTGTGCTATCGCCTCAAAAATTTATTTTGGTCAGTTTTGGCAGGGCCAGAGAAGTAGGCACCTCAGCTGCAAAGCATTATAGAGGAGGAGAGGGGCTTTCTTGCTCTGTTGAAATGTCCCAAATAAGGCTAAGACTGCAGTAACCCGACCTTGACTGCTGCTAGACACAAACTCACATGGGAGAGATGCTTTATAGTGCTGTCGACTGCAAGTTAAGCTGAAGTTCACAGTTCACTAGGAGGCAAGAATCCTAAACAAAGTGAACTCCTCATATTTAATGATTACATGACTGCTTTTAGTTTTGTGCAACATGTCATAGGTGGGTGGAAGAGTTTGGCTTTGTCTTTTTTTTTTCCTTATCTTTCCCCTATTTCATTCTACAGTCTTTCAGTACATGAAATAGTCTAACTTTCATGGCAGAGATGGGCAAAAGGGCAAGTGAGTTCAGTGTTTCATCCATTGCATCTCTATGGAGTACCTTTTTCCCAGAACAAACCTACTGCTGGTTGCCCATTTGCTCAGAGTATTAGATCCTTTGGCAAACATGCAAGACAGTAAAGTTCACTTGTTTTGTTTCTCAAGTGACATTGTGATTTATTTTTTTTTTTGCCTTTTACCACTGTTTCCAAACTTTATTGGGCAAAAGACTGGTAGGGCTTTGAGAGATTCCCATGAGCTGTTACACTGATCTCAAATATATTAAGTGGCACAAAATAATGTTACTCCCTTAATTACAGAGACCACACTGGTGAAATAATCTATGATTAATGACATTGAAAACGCTGAACAAGATGTGACTAGTTAATAAATGTCATGTTTGCAGTCTTCCTCATTCCTTATTGCTTTCCTCATAGCCAGGTTCATTGGTTGAACTAGCTGGCTTGAATTAGTGTAAGTGTAATCCAGACCTCATATCATAAACAAATTATTGCAAAGTAGTAACTTGGTATCCAAAACAAGCACACAACATATTAACTTATCTGCAACAATAATAAGAGTAGCCACAAGCCTGAAACAAGAATTGCCTAGGGAAGGGGATCGTGACATTGCCTTAATATAGCGTGCTGTAGTGTCTTTGAACTGAAGTAAGTATGAATTATAGTAATAGATCATAATATCAGTGTTTCACAAACAGGCACACGTTATTTAAATACAAGTTTTAAGTATAACTGTGTTGAAATTCGAAACATATATTTTGTCTTTTGACTCATTGCCAGCATCTGAAAAAAAACCCCAGACTTGTACTTTGTCTCCATTATACACCAGAAAGTATTCAGCATTGTTATTGTAAGGTTATTTTAGGTCAAGTTCTTGTTTTAATAGAAAAATAAAATAGGAAAAGGAAGAGTTCAGGGACAACCACAGATATTATCACTGTATAAGTTCTGTTTTTCAGTCAAGGAATCTGTGAAGAAAATTCCGCTGCTTCTTAGGTAGATGTGACTTGTGGCTTAATGCTCTATTTCTGTTAAACTTATTTTAATCAAATAGGAACTATTTCTGTTTTTTCCTTTAAGATTTATCATAAACATGCAGGCTCTGATCTTACTTCAGAATGCACATAGATGCAACATGAAGTGTTAGATATATCCCCACTGGCCTCAGAGAGTGGCTGTAGGAGTCTGCAACTTGAAAGGAAGTATGTTCTCATTTTCAAGGTCAGAGTCCCAGTGTAACGTATGTAGACAAATCTCTCTCGGGCTTATTGCATTAGTGAATCAGGTGAGAAACAGTCCTGGGTAAGAAGATGGTAGATCTGATTATCACTTGATTCTGGATTGCCACCTCAAACTGGCAGCATGCAGTAGGTCATACCAAGCCAATTTGAGTACAGAAAAATATTATTGTACTTTTAAGATTAAATTTAGAAAAGTACTACTCAAGACTAGAATGCAACTACAACCAGGCAATATGTTAAAAATATTCATGAGTATCTGTTACAATGGAATAGTTTCTCTTCAATAGCATTTATTATTCCTTCATTGTCTTTTGTGAAGAATAGTCTAATTAAAAGTAGTTGCAAGAACATAAACAGAAGTTCAAAGATATCTATTTGTAGGAATTAAATCACCCATTGAGAAGTGGCAATCTAAATGCACACAGATTTCTACTCTAGGTTAATAGAACTGATCATGTTATCTTAATGCCCACTTTTTTTCATTTCTTTAGTTGTTACAGACCGCCGTGTACAGTCCGAACGAAACGCTGTGATGCTGGATTTTATTTTAGTGAAGAAGTGTGCCGCTGTGTACCCACATATTGGAAAAGACCACTTATGAATTAGTGAAGAGAGCACTACTTGCTATTTTGGTGTACATTTTTCCATTAGAACAAAAGAACAACAGAAACTTTGCTAATATTTGGAATTAAATGTTCACCAGAGACCCTGTGGGGCTTTCAGAGACAGATGCATTGTGCTTTTCTCAAGATGTGGAAAGCAAATGTAGAAAATAACTGGGGTTCATGTTTTGTAAAGAACTCAATAAGGACTTATTTTCTGCCAATGACCAAACAGCCTAGGTTCTCCTTCTTGTGATTTTTTTTTTAAAGAGATAATGACTATATAATTTATTTCCACTAAAACCATTGTGCAGCATTTCTGTTTATAGCAGTAACAATTGTTAAAGCTCACTGTGATCAATATTTTTATATCATGCAAAGTATGTTTAAAATAAAATGGAAATTGTATTATGTAATGGTGAGAATGTTTAATCATCTGCCTAAAGAAAGGAACTACTATTCAGCTTCATTACCAGGGTTCTTAAAAGGGGGAAAGGCAATTAAGAGAAAGCACTTCTATGAAAGGAAGACTACAGACATTTTCTCGTACCTGTTGCACGTGTCATTTAAAATAGAAAGAGTTAGAAGAGTTTCACGACCCAGTGATATTTCTGTCTCTGGAACGAAACTAGCAAAGCAAGTACAATTAATAACTAACCAAAACAGTGGAGATCCTGTACGTTGCCCAAGGATAAGGACTACATTTCAAGGACAGCAGCAACTACTCACATTCCAATGTATTCACCTTTTATTTTATTTCTTGTTAGCATTCCTAAAGAATAATATAAAATAATGTCTACTGAAGGTTATTAGTAGGAAAGTGGAAATGCCAACTATGCTTTTTATTTAGCATTACAGGCTATATTGTAAAATTTACAACTACATAATTTGGAATGCTTTGATACACTTTTACTCTTTCATATAGTCAATTGGATATATTGGTCAAAAAATGTATGTGTGTGCAAAAATATTTTGAAGGAAAATAATACATTTTACATTCCAATGGGGACATGAAAGGACTTCCACCAGTCTGGTATGGATTGACATCATCTCTACATAAAAAATGGTCAGGATTTCTCTTTGTTAAAAAGAATGCAAAATCAAACACCTACGTCTCTAAAAAGAGGTAAGAGTTTTAACTTGCATGGGAAAAGCAACGTGCATAGAACAATCTATTCAAAATTAAAATGTTTCAGAAGTTGGAAGGAAGTCAGATTATAGAAACTTTATTGGGTGCAGAAGTGGAACAAGCAAAGCTGCAAAGCAAGAGTTTTGTGACAGGAGTGGGCAGATCTGCAAAAATAATTTTAGATGTCATTATTCTGCAGTGCTGGTTCTAAGCAGCTGTTCTTAAAAGGGTTATTAATTAAATAATATTATTTCTGATTATTTCCTAGAAAGCTGGTGATGGGGAGTTGCTTTTCTAGATTCTTGAATCTAGATATCAGAGTTCCTAAAACTGAGTGAAAGCTACTTTTAATTTCTCAGCCCCCATCATGAGTTGAGACAGTCTAACAAGTAGGCAGGATGGGAGTTCACACTTTCCATTGTATGTCTAGTGTCCTTAATGTTCTTCCTAAGAGGCCAGCTATTTGTTATCCAAATAGGATAATAGGATGAAGTTTAGGTACACAAATACTGAGAAATGTCTGTCTTTATTACTACATTGCCTCAGCAATCAAATGCAGGTGGAACTCTGGATAATGATTTAACATTGAAATACAACTTTATGCCAGTATAGCAACACACAATTCCCATCGGTTGGATTAGAAGGAATGAAAATCAACAGTGAATAAACTAGCAGTGTCAATCTAATAGCGAGAGGTTCATAGCCAAAATTTCATTCAATATTACTAGGGATCCAGGCATCCACTTCTATGTGTCAGCTGCTTGAAGGAAGCATAAAATATCTTAAGGAATCAATTAAAGAGCAAACTTTAATGAAGACTTGAAAAAAAACAAGCTGTAGGTGAAGCTCCCAAAATAAGCTTTTTAATTTCTATCCAAGCCCAATACAGAAGAGGGGCAGTGGAGGAAGGACAAACCAAATCTGAAACCAGGAAGAGATGCTAAGTAAGCCAGTATCTAACAGATAAAATATGTACGTGTGATTAAAAAGGAGAGCACAAGTAAAGACAGAGCAAAACTGCACTCCAACAAGTAATTGTATGTAGATTATAAAAAGTGCATGTTACAATACTGTGCAAATCAAAAACCTACTAAACTGAGCAACGCTCACTTTACATGTCTAAGCTATCTGAAAGGAGTTAATGAAAACAGAGCTAATAAAACCATTCTGGCCAAGCAGATACTTGGATTTCTACTGAGCGTGCTACACTCCAAAATCATAAAACCCATCAGGGTAGGGAAGGGTAGGCAGGGAGTTTGAAAATGAAAGCACTGAAGAGGAAGCTCCAACTTCATTACAAACATCAGTGTTCAATAGGAATGATTTTATCAAATGCATTTTTTTCAGTTTCTTAACTTTCCACACATTGACACTTTTGGACATAAATTATGTAAATCACTAGGTAAAACTAAGATTTAAAGAAAGCAAAGAGCTGGCTTCTAAAAGTTACTACAAATCAGGTTTATGTCTGAGCAAAGTGACTGGTCAACTGTTCTCAAAGGTATGCAGATGAGTAGAATAATATATGCAAGCAGTTGAGAGCATTTTCTGGTAATCAGGCTCTCCAATTCTGCTTTACATGAAAAGAGCGTTTTTTTAAAAATGCATTATACACAAGTACACAATAAATATCACAATCATTGTCGTTAGTATAGGCTACAGATTTCCTATTCTATGTGATAAAATGTGATTCTGTTTATCTCAGTACTGTCACAAAATCATCTATATTTAAGTGTTCACCTGTGGAGAAATATGGTGGTGGCATAACCTGCATAGCAGGTCTTCCTTGCATCTATTATATAAAGTAGCTGATAGATCTACACCATTTTCAGTTTTGAAGTGTTATTTTATTACAATCTCCTTGCAATTTGCATCTTCATTTCAAACCTTAATTTAGTATTCTTAAAATATATAAAAAAGAGACTATATAGCTTAAAAGAAGATCTAAAAATATAGGTGATAATCCTATATACAAGTTATTCTGCACGAACTCTGAATAAAAAGCTTATTTGTTATTTGTCTAAAACCCCTGTACCTTCTACAAAAAATACAAGGGGCGGGGGGAGAGCACGCATGTAACTGCAGTAAATCACATTTAATAGTAAACAGACTTATGTTTGCATTTCATCAGGAATTTACAACAGTTTCTGTACTCTTTCAATATTGTACTATATGGAGACCATAAATTACGCTGATCAACCCCCCTCTACCTGTATTAACAGAAGGACGTACTATTTACAGCATGAGTGGTGTTAGTCTGCTGACATGTTTGTTTAATTCATGTTGAACAAGTTGATAGTAAATCAATTCTCTTAGTTCTATTTGAAAGACCAGCATGAAATCTCACATATGTACCATATCATCTTGAAAGGGTTAGTGTTAGGATTGCTTTCAGTATTCTCATTTTCAGTCTTCAGATCTCAGTGACAACTCCAGATGCCCTTGAATTTTAACACCCCTCTCTGATTTTCTGGAAGTATAACTAGCTATCACATCTATGCCATAAGCTAGGAATGGAATAATTTATGCAGCCAGTAAGCTCATCAACAGATTAGCCTGAGGAATAGAATATATTCTTTTAAATATTACTTATATTTATATTTTATTTAAGAATATATTCTTTAAAGATTATTTAATTTATTAAATATTATTTAATTTTGCATTATTTGGAGGTACAAAAGGTTGCCCTCAAGTAGAAAAGTTAAAGCTGATAATCTCAGAATTTTCAGAACTTTCGTAATTTAGTCAGTATGATATAGTAATAATTTTTGATAGTCGATAATTTATTTAATAGCTTCCTTTTGTTTTCTTTCTCTTTTCCTTTCCTCTTTCAGATAAAACTTCTGGGAAAGAACACAGGACACCTTGTGATTGAGTGATGAAATACTAAGATCAAATGGACCAGGTATTTAATTTTTTTTAATATAATAAATGTGAAGGACTAATAAGGACTAATAAAATTAAGCCAGTTTAATGCAGGTTTAAGACTCCAGATTACACTAGAGTTCTTTAAAGCTCTGGATAGATCAAAACATTTTTATAGAATAACATAGCTAGATTTTCATGTCCAAATATTGTAATGGAATCTGAACAGTAGCAAACATTGAGAGGTCACCAATTGTACAATAGCACAGTTTCTAAAATTTCAGTAATTTATCATTATAAAAACGTATATTTTATCTATAGTCTGAAGCTATGAATCAGGGGATCTTACTTTAGCTTGAGAATGTATTAAATTACAAAACATAGCACATTCCAGAAAAAACAAACAAACAAACGAACTTAAAACACAGTGCTTTGCTCTTTTGTATAAGCGTTGCCACTTGTTGGCAAACCACTATGGAAATCTGTGAAAATTTTATATTACCATTTATTCCCTTTTCTTCTCAGCAAAACATTGTCATGAAAACAACATCTTGTAGATTCAGATATTTTTCCTGTGTAAGGGCACCGTATCCATTCCTGACAGACACTGACCTTTCAACTGAGTTTCAGCAAACTCTTTATCCATTTTCTACATTTATAATCAGCCATATGCGGTCACTGAACTCTTCCCCTTTGCCCCCTTTCTCATCTTAAATTACTTCTCTTAGATTTCTGGACCATATCTCAGTCTCCCCATAAGAATATCTCTATTTCCCTTTCAGCCTTTCTCACATATCACTGTTAACTCTAACCCTTCCATTTCCCTTTTAATCCAATCTCTCACTAAAAATGGCATTGCTTTCCTCTCTATTACCATTAAGACTTCTTTCCTCTCTCTACTTTAAATAATCATGCCAACATAGGGATTAATCTGTTTTTAGTCATCTAGTGATACTCTGAACTATACATATATGAAAGAACAAGTGTTAAAAAGAAGTCTGAAACTTCACATTCCAAGTGTGTGAATCCCATCTGCCCAAGCAAATAATAATGATAAAAAATATTTCAGTTGAGAGCCTCCCAAAGCAAACTTGCAAATAAAAATAACAGATGCAGAAATCACTCTAGCAAATTACACCTGAAACATAAAAGACAATTTATGATATCACCCTCCCCGTAAAAAACACAAGCTTTAATTCTGCTGGATGCTGGATACTGTCTCTGCAGTCTAACATTGCACTTGTGCAGTCCTCAATAATGTCCAGCGCAGCATTTTAGAACTAAATTCAACCTTGTGATTGAGTTTATGTTCATGTCTCATTCACACCATGTGTCAAAAATCAAGGGCAGGTAAGGAGACTTTTCAAACATACCACAAAAAACCTGAGGTCTGTGCTCTTCCTTAGCACAGGCATACCCACCTCTGTGCTAAGGACATCTTAGACAGGTGAAATGTGGTCACAGGATCCTTCCCAGAAGGATAATGCCATTTTTAAGGATAGGTAGTATTTGTAAGCTCAGGTTGCCTGCATAAGATGAATGTGCTTTTCACCAGCCTGCACTCTGTCCAGTGATTTGGACGCAGAGAGCTACTGAGTCACAGAACGCTTTAGGCTCAACTTAGTCCATGGGTTAACATCAAGGTCGATACTATATTGGTTTCAGTTGCTCCAATCAGTTTTTAATAAACCATTTAAGAGAGACTTATTTTAAAATACAGCAAATAACCTGTTACTGAAGCACTAAAATACTTTGGATTTGTATTTCTTTCAGAAAAAAAAAAATTAAAAAATCTAAACATCTGAGCAGACATGCTGCCTGGAAGCTTCTCTGGAATTAAACTAAAGTGAAAGTAAGGTAAGCTTAAAAAAGCAAAGACTGAAATATTTTTTTTGAGGCTAAATCAAGTCAGTTACATCCATTAGAAGAAGATGTAGTACTAACATTTACTTTCATTTTCAAACTATGAAAAAAATACAAATATATGCTTTATGTAGACCGTAAGCATTTATCAAAGGTAATTTCCAAAAATAAGAGAGTGAGTTTTCAAATGCATATTAAGTACCTATTAGTGTCATCTGGGGGGGAACTATAAAACTGTCTGGCAGCACTTTCATATATTTATTTGTAAGAATAGACAGTGCAGCGATGAGATGCTTTAATATTGCTGCAAGTATGTATGTAAAAATCAGTATTTTATTCTTTTGTAAGATTAATAGTAATGGGTTACACTTTAGAGAATCAAAGCATTAAAACTTCATCTATTCATTCAGTACATTACTGCGTTAGATTTATGCTGTATTAAGTTTACAAACATTCAGATTTTACAAATCTTTACAATCACGTCTTTAGCTATTGCAGATCTACCAGTTAACCTTTCCCTTTACTTTATTAGTTACTTGTCATTGTTCTTTAAAACATACAGGAAGTATATCTTATATTCTTTAGCTGTAGTTTATTTTGAAAAATACTTCCGAAATAACCATTTTTATTTTAGTAACTCTAACAATGATATGACAAAAAGCCCATAAATAACCAGCAGGTTAATAAAAGCTCCCCTTTCACAGCCCACAGTCCCAGTTCAGTTATTCACCAGCCAGGGCCCTGCAGAACACTGTGTGTGTGAGTTCCTAAACCAACATACTCTCTCTCAGTGGTTTCAAGTTGGGCATGCGCCTGCAGCCACCAGTGCTACCAAGATCCTGGCTTCTTCTGTGACTTACACATAGGGCAGCTTCTTGGACCTGCCTTCAGCTGAGACTGAAGATCGTCTGTATTAGGGAGCTTCTCAAACTCCCAGGAAGAAAAATCAATACTCAGGAAAGCAAAAATAAATAAATGACTAACTAAATAAATAATGCTCTTGGCCTCTGAGAAGAACATCAAGAAGGGGTTAGCTAAAGGCAAGTCAAAACCATTACGACTGCAGGAGACAGCTTGTTGCTGACATCACTGATTCCTTCTTCTGATTTAAATGGTATTATTCATTTTAATGGCATCACTGTAAGACTGTGATCAGTCTTCAGAGTAGCAAGGCCTGGTAAATGTCATCAAGCACTCCTATTCTTTACAGGTTGTTCTAACATTGACTGCTCAAGGAGCGAAGAACTACATATACTCATGAATATAGCATTATTCTACCTGAAAACTCTTTACATTTGCCAAATAGGTAACTATAGCTGTTAGAACACCGTAGCTTGAGAAGACATAATCCATAACTTTTGTTACTGTTTTTACACAAAATGAAGTGACACATATCTACTAGAATTCGTTAGCTTTTCAAGAAGGTGAGCAACACCGCAAAGCTCAAAGCATGCGTCATGGAAAAGGACTGAAAAAATAAGACAAAGAAGTTTAAACATACCACCATTAATGAAGTGTTAATTAAGATTAAGTGTATTTGAAACAACCCCCACTGACAGCAAAACTGTTTTAATAAGTTTCAGGAAGTTTTAAAACAGATAGTTTAGACCAAATTGTGATCTCTTAACTTACACTTAAATTGTTCCTGCTGTGGGAGTTTGCAACATAGTGAAATGCCATACCAAAAACTAGTTAAGTCTTAGAAATACGTATGAGTCAGCACTTCAAACTTCCTTATTTATCACTGAAAAATCTGTAAAAGGAAAACCAAAGGACGCATTAAGGAAAAGTATATAAGTGATTAGATCCATAATTGACTTTATAATCACTGTGCGTGGTACCTAAATCCTAAACTTAGACCCTAAAAATCCTCATTCATTTGCCCCCAATTCATAGGATGCAAGTTTACAAAGTAAGTGTCCCAAATGCCTATAGGGCAGCATAACTATATGCCTAAACTCCACCAAGATACATAAATTGATGACATTTCTGTTTACCCTGTGAAGTAAAATCCGGCAGATATTCAGAAAGTACTAACAACATCTTTATGCCCAAAACACATGGAAAAGGTTCTCTTACTCCCTTCTGTTTGAGTTTTTATACTTTGTATGAAATAAGTAAATAAGATTTGGGTCAGAAATTGAGAATATAATATTCTAAACTACTGTTGTTGATTTTAAAATGGAAGACCTGGATTCCAATACTATTTAATTGACACAGAGCAGCTGTTACAGAAGGGAATAAACTGTCCTGGATGTTATCACTTGCTATTACTTTGTAGTTCTGGCAACTTGACAAGTGTGGGAATAAATTCTCTTCATCTAGTTCATGTCACTGATTCCCATTTCTCACTTTTGCCATGCTTCTCTTATCTAGGATATGATGCTTTATTTTCTTTGACTAAGTAAATCTTATTGTTGTGAGTTGCAATTGTTCTACAATGTACAAAAATCCTCCACAACTTTTTGTATTTTTGCTGTGGTGATAGAGTCACAGAATCGTTTAGGTTGGAAAAGACCTTTAAGATCATCAAGTCCAACCACTGCCAAGTCCACCACTAAACCATGTCCCTAAGCACCACATCTACACATCCTTTAAATACCTCCAGGGATGGGGACTCAACCACTTCACTTCCCTGGGCAGCCTGGTCCAATGCTTGGCAACCCTTGGCAACTCTTTCAGTGAAGAAATTTTTCCTAATATCCAACCTAAACCTCCCCTGGCACAACTGGAGGCCATTTCCTCTTGTCCTGTTGCTTGTTACTTGGGAGAAGAGACTGACACCCTCCTCTCTGCAACCTCCTTTCAGGTAGTTGTAGAGAGCAATAAGGTCTCCCCTCAGCCTCCTCTTCTCCAGGCTAAACAACCCCAGTTCCCTCAGCTGCTCCTCATCCAGCTTCGTTGCCCTTCTTTGGACATGCTCCAGCACCTCAATGTCCTTGAGGTGAGGCGCCCAAAACTGAACACAGTATTCAAGGTGTGGCCTCACCAGTGCCCAGTACAGGGCAGGACTGCTTCTCTAGTTCTGCTGGCCACACCATTTCTGATACAAGCCAGGATACTATTAGCCACCTTGACCACCTGGGCACACTGCTGGCTCATATTCTGCTGGCTGTTGACCAACACCCCCAGGTCCTTTTCCGCCAGGCAGCTCTCCAGCCACTCCTCCCCCAGCCTGTAGCGTTGCATGGGGTTGTTGTGACCCAAGTGCAGGACCCGGCACTTCGCCTTGTTCAACCTCATACAGTTGGCCTCGGCCCATCGATCCAGCCTGTCCAGGTCCCTCTGTAGAGCCTTCCTACCCTCCAGGAGATCAACACTCCTGCTCAACTTGGTGTTGTCTGCAAACTTACTGAGGGTGCACTCGATTCTCTCGTCCAGATCACTGATAAAGATATTAAACAGAATATTACGTTAATTTGTAGGGTAGATTGACACAGTTAGAACTGTTTATACTTGAATTTCCATGTGCCTTGTTCAGCCTTGCCTGGTGTCCACTTGAGTCTTTTAGAGCATTTCTTGGTTTACGATGCTAACTGTTGATATGATTATTTAATACTTTATATACTTCATTGAAAACAATAAATTTACATTTCCTAAGCTATCATCTTCATGTTTAGTCAGGTATAACCACTGAAAGATTTCAGAAAAGAAAAAAATTTTGAACAAAAAAGCCTCTTTACTTAAACTTCAATGGTTTAAAATCTATTAAAGAGGTAAGACAGTAGTAATTCCTCTTATGTCAGTAATAAAATTCTGATTTTTTCCTTCAAACCATCCAGGAAAATCAGAGAGCTAAAAGGCAAAATACTGCGTTATTTGTACACGTGAAGAGCCTGTCAAGCATTCATCCCTAAGATTATCAGTAATTTCATAGTATAAACTCAATGCAAAAGTCAGGGTGAGTTCCAGTTTGACATCAGTACAGTAACACATATTCGTCTTTGGCTGATTGTGATAACCTCCCCGTGAGTCCTGCTTGTAATTGTACTCCGTGCAGGAAAACTGCTGCGAGCCAGTGCAAAACTCAGTGGTACAGCTGCCATTTTGTGAACATTTTGGCCAATTCGCACGGTGAGCACTGTATCTGCCACTAATGTTACAAAAGAAGCTTTCTTGAAATAACTTTCACAAGGATTTATGCATGCTCATACAAACCAAGAGCACATTTTATTGTAGTGCTTGATGTGAAAGAATGAAACATACTCTCATTCATGGTGCTTATCAGCAATACCATATCATTGACACCAGTCATTCCAGTGGGATGTTTTGAGGTGATGAATGTTTAACTTGTTTCTTCAGATGTGAGAAAAAGGTTGAAAATCCATTTTCATCTTTTTACTTCTCACCACGCACTTTGAAAACTAAAGAAAATACAAGATTCTCCAGGAAAGGGGGAGAGCTGGAGTCACAGGAGCTAGCAATTCACTTAGTGGGCTTCAAAAATACTTAACCTGACTTTGTGTAAGATGAGATCTACATATGGCCTATGAATTTATTTTAAGTCTTATTTGCATTGTTTCTGATGAAGCTATCTGATAAATGAGAAAGCTATTTAATTTTATATTATCTTGCAGTAAAAAGTAATTGTTGCAGCAATCAGATAACGCTTTCTGCTTGCTTATCTTCAAAAACGCACAAGTGGATTGATATTTAGCACTCACGTGTCCAAGTTTATCTTAGCTGAAATGAAGAAAAATGTAACTGTCTTTCAAAGTCAAAAACAATATTCTGGAATTGATAAGAGCTGATACATCCTACTTTTAAAGCCCTGGAAGTATGTTTTTCCCCTTTGAGAATGTTACATTTTGCTTATTTATTACTGGCACTGCATACTTTTTATTTTGTCTTTACACCAAAGAAAACAGTCATCAACCAAAATTGTCATCTGCTGAGTAGAAAACATTTTCATAAGCAGAGAAGTTTATTCAGTTGGATCCTTCCAGCCACTGAGACACACTGTGTATGAGAACATCAAATATTCCCTTAATATACTTTAAAAAATAATACTGCAAAAGCTAATTTTTTCTTCAGTTAGAATTCTGATAAATCCTATTTTATTTTCAGGTTATGCCAAATATTTTGCATTCCTAACAGAGATCTAATCTCCCTCTCATGCAAAAATAAAACATAGAAAAAATAATCTTTAACATATTCTCTAGAGATGCTTAACTGCAAATATGACAGAGAACACTGCAAGGGTTTCATATTACTCAATACAATCATGGTTCCAGTGCTATTCGTATATTTCATAAATTTTCAACAAATGAAAAGAAATAAAAAAATTAATGACAGAGGCATTGAAAAATAAAAACAATAGAAGTGGCTTTTTGCTCTTGCATAAGCCTTTTCAGAGCAGCGTTAGGCTGATCTGTTTTCTAAACAGTCCATAAACAGTAGACTAATTCCCATAAGACACAAACAAGACATATTTCACTGCAAACTTTTATGGGAATTAAAAATATTTGAAGTCCTGCACAACCAGGTATTAAGATCTGGTATCCAGCACTAGTGAGACAGGTAGTCTTACTATATATCTTACATAGCTCATATATTATATACAACTTATATGTAGTCTGATCCCCTGGAACATTAACAATACAGCCACTTGACGACCTTTTCTGATCCATTTCTGTTCTTTTCCCACAGCTACTCTTTCTGTGAGGAACACCAATATCTTCACAAGAGCAGAGCAACAGTCTCCTTTCTAGCTCAATTAGGTTCACGCATCCTTCCAAATGGAATCTCAAAACGGCACATCTGTACACACTCTAATAAGAAGCAAAGTTCTTCCTTTATTACAAAATCTTACAGATGGTTTACCTTCAATGCCTAAGTCAAATGCCTGACCAGATTCCTACACAATCCCAACTGGCTTCAAGAAGGTATCCACATCCAACAACATCCACATCATAGTCCAGTTCTTCAGAAAAGGGGAATGGTTGTCTTTGGAAGACAGTGAGAAAAATAACGCATAAGAGTCCCAGATCAGTAATAAAACCATCTTTTCCCCTTCCCACAAGAGTGACAGAATTGTAGTGCAGGAAGGCTTTTATTTTTTTCCTTCCTACTGCTTTCTGTTGAAATCAATAATTTCAGTGAATCTACACACAGAAGTAGGTCTTAGATTCTGACATGCTTTAAATGGGAAATGGTTCACAACTAGAATTTAGGTACCAGCATCAAAGTCAAAGAAAAAGATGCTTAATTCCTCTCTTGGTCTGTGGCTAAAAATTGGTATCATTATGAATGGTCTCCAAAAAGTATGCTATATTTTATGTTCTTAATTACTGTTTAAGCAAAATAAAAGGAAAATTAATATTGCCTTTAAGGTATGGAATATAACAGGTTTTCTAAGTATCTTGAAGAATACCTGATAAATTCCGACAGGTACATATTTAGACAACCAAGGAAGAGACCAGATATGTATTTAGATAACCAAAGAAGCTTGTATAATATATCTCTATAGATATAGATATGATATATGTATAAATATGTAGAAATGTGTATATATATACGTGGAGTGTAAATATATATGTGTGTATATACACATATGTATATGTACATGCATATAGGTAGATAGGGTAAAAAAAAAATCAGAGATTTGAGTTTCAAAATGAAGGGAAATCTGGGGAAAAACTGTTGTTTTGGACTGCTTCCTCTTTTGTTAGATAAAATACAATTATGGATAGAAAAAAAAAATAAGATTACCAAGAATAGAAAGTATCTCCAAATATAATAATTTCCTTCCAATAAAGATGACAATAATTTACCCTGAACAAAGAAATGAGCCCTGTACAAGGTCTTTGAGATTATCAGTCTTGCTCTGATACTGCAACAATTCCCAAACCTTTTCAAGTTCAAACCTTTTCAAGCTCAAACCTTTTCAAGCAATTCCCAACCCTTTTTCCCGTGATGCACCACCTCCTCCCAGTACATATTATGAATGATTTAGAGAAGACTTATTTATTTATGTACTATTATATAACCACTATGAGAACTATATGTTTAGCTTTTGGTAAGAAAGTATATTTTATGTAGTATTACTGGAAGTTAATGTTAGGTAAAATGTTATGTCAAGTCTCTCCAAGCTTCTCTCACTTTTTAGCTTCAGCACTTAATTTTGTACACAATCATTGTACAGTGATTTATGTCCCACCATTGTCTCTTTAGTCATTGGCTGATTCCCCATTGAAGATAATCTCCCCACTCCCAAAACTGAGACTGATTGCTGTTTGGCCCGTGATCATACCACAGCCAGTGTCATGGCACACAACCTCTTGTTTACTTCTTCTGTCTTCCATAGTAGTAAGCTGTCATGAAGAAGGCCTGAATGTAGCATCACATAGTTTCTCTCCTAATAAAGCAGCACAGTCTCAAAACTGAGCTCAGTGATTCAGAACTTCAGATATTTACATTGCAGGACTGATATTTAGCATCTCCTCTAGTTAGACTCACCTTCTCTTTGAAAAGCTGTGATAATGAAAACATTAGTCTTCATATTACTCTACATAGAGCTTCTCCCACTTTGAATTAATTATTGAGCAACAGACATCAATCTCTGTTTTGTTCTCTTAATAGCGAATTTCTAAGTTCATGCAGCTGGATGAGAAAAAGTGCTCTGCTGAATGTAGTTTTTACCTTTCCAATTTCATTTTAGGTACTAGTTGCACGTTAGTTACAACTGAAGACTGAAAGCTATGCCATTGGGCATAAAATTCTTATTAAAATGGCTGAATTATCTTGATTATATAGGACATAGATACACTGACAAATTAATAAGTAGTTTCAGTTCTTTTCAGCAAATGGCAGTCTGTACAAATATTTCTGAGCTCATTTACTTCCCAAGTACAAACTTGTATAGTAGTTGCTTATACAGGATATACAGGATATAGAATTCCAGCCATCTTTCCACACAACATGGTAAAACTCTACAACTGGTAGATGAAAACAAGAAACATGATTACTTTGGATCAAAGCCCTCGATGTTTTTTTCTGTGGTAGGAACGTAGGAACATTACGTGATGTTATACTCCGTTCATTAGTATAACATTTGCACAGCAGTCAAGTAATCACCTATTCCCAAGTAAATGACTGTGCCAACAGCAATTTTTTTAACATTTGAGCAAAGGAAGTCTACATCATAATTTTTCAAATGCAACACGTTAATCCATGAGTCACATACCCAAATCTTCACATCACCAAGTTGCCAAGTTCCCAAAGGAGCTGAGAGAAGCCAGAGCCCTGAAAGTGGTGCAGAAGCTGGAAGGGACAACTGTTCCTCTGGGCAGCAGGTCCAGACCTGGCACCAAGGCCCCAGGGGCAGAGGGTGACCTCAGCCTTGTGCAGCTTCTGCCACCAGCTTCTGCTAGTGCCGTTCATATGCTGTATTAAGGACAGGGGAGCTTACCTTAAAAACGCAAGACTCCCAAGGGTCACGTATAGACCACTCCAACAATAATTTAGTCAAATATAAATTAGGAATTAATACGCAGAGATTACAGACTTATTTTGTTACTCTTTCTAACAGGAGTTACAATGCTTGGCATGGAATGCCATGGCTTGGCAGTATGCATTCTATACCTGTGGAATGACCACTTAGCTTCTAATCCATGTAGAATATATAACGTAATGATAATAATCCTTCTATTTAAGACTAAAAACCAGTCTTTTAAATATTGTGTGTTTATTATAAAGAAAAAAAGCTCTTGTAAGTATAAATTGAATGCATATTTGACACCTACTTCTGCGTCACTTAAGATGCTTTGCAGAAATATTTTTAATAGTAAGTCTAGGAATGCTAATTATGCATCATTCACCATTACAAAACATATTTTCCAACAATTACTGTGTTGAAGTATTTAATCCAGTTTTACCCTGTATTTGGAATAGGAAATAACTGTGCAATCTCATTTTCTGCTTCATAGTGTTGGCGAACATTGACTTCTTAAAAAAATCTGCCAATAAGATATGATAGGGCAATAACAGTCCAACCCAGATATGTGCCAAGTTGGCTCCAGAGAAATCTTCTAATTGGTTAAAGCATTTAAAAAATTGATAGGAAATCCAGATCAGACATCCAAAAACTTAGTTACGTCATATTACAGAATTTATTCATTTTCATTGTTCCACTGTAGAATACTCAATCCACTAACTCTACAGACAATTTTTGGTATTATCAGGTAAAATCAGCTTGTCTTTTTATGCTTTATGAATAATGAAATTTTTCCCTGTCCTACATTGTCCTAACAGGACAACAGGAAGCAAGGCCAATCTATCAGACTCAAGCACAAAACTTTTTCCCGTGTAGTCTGAAAATAAAAACTCATTATGAACCACACACAAGTCCATGCTTCTTAGGTGACCTGAATGGCTTTACCAAAGGCAAAGTGCACCTGACTAACCAAATTTTCTTCTATCATCAAATGACTGGCTCTGGGCACAATGAGAGAGCAGTGGGTGTCATTTACCTTTATTTTAACAAGACTTTTAACATAGTGTCCCATAGCATCCTTGTAGCTGAACCAGGTGAAAAAACTAGGCTTGCCAGCTCAACTGCGAGGTTCGAAGGCTAGTTGCTAATAGTTTGATGTCTGGGTGCATGACAATTACGAGTGGCATTCCTCAGGGGTGAACAGTTCTCAGGCAAATATTATTGGACACTTTCGCCAACAGCTTGGATGATGGAACAGAACAGAACAGAACATTATCAATAAAGTTCAGGAATGACACCAGACTGGGGGCAGCAGTCAATGTAGTGTAGGGTAGAGCTGTCATTCAGAGGCATCTTGACAAGCTGAAGGACAAGGTTTGACTGAAGCCTCATAAAGTACAAATACAAAACCCCATACCTTGGATGGAATAAGCCTATCCAACACTCCAGCCTCAGGGCAGACAGTCTAAAAAGCAGCTTTGTACAAAAGGATCTGAAGGTCCAGGCAGGCAAGAAGTTGAACATGATCCAGAAAAGTGCCCTTGCAGCAATGAAGCAGGGCTGTGTGAAGAGATATAACCAGAAGAAAAAGGCAAGAAATTATTTCCCTCTGGTCAGCACCTGCAGGAGCATATTTGACATGTTGTGCCCAGTTTTGGGCTACCCAGTTCAACAACAACCTGGGCAAACTGGAGGCAATCAAGTAGCAGACCACCGAGATGGTGGTGGTACACAAGGCATAGAAAGAGATGCTGAGGGAGCTGAGCTCGTTCTCCATGAAGGCAGCTAAGGAAGGTGTCTGACCACTCTCTTTCACTACCTAGTGGGTGACTGTACAGAAGACAGAGTTAGACTCTTCTTGCAAGTCTACGGAGAGGACAAGACACAGTCATCGCAAGTTGCAGCAAGGGAAATTCTAACTAGGTAAAAAGAAAAAAGTATTTCACAGTGAGGTTCACTAGGTACGGGAACAGGCTGTCCGGGGAAGTTTCTGTATCTCTCTGTTCTTTGAGGTTTTCAAAACTCAGCTGGACAAGGAACTGAGCAACCTGAAGCTGCTTCTGCTTTGAGCAGGTTGGATTAGATTAGATGAGCTCCAGGGGCCCCAGACGAATTTTTTCTATG
This sequence comes from Platalea leucorodia, assembly GCF_965183815.1. Lineage (NCBI taxonomy): Eukaryota > Metazoa > Chordata > Aves > Pelecaniformes > Threskiornithidae > Platalea > Platalea leucorodia. The sequence goes on along the minus strand of NC_138828.1, from coordinate 47,223,981 downwards.
ATTCTATGAAAAGTGAGCACAGCGCTTGAGCACAGACCTTTATAAGGACAACTTGTACCTCATTCTTTATTTGTACTATCTCTAACAAATACAATGATCTAGGGCAGGAAAGAAGTGAATGCTAGGCAGGTGAACTGTGTGAAGACAGACACCCAGGGAAAAATACACAAGGCTACTTTGTCACTTCCCTTCCTAGTAAATTTAATGAAATAACTCATTTTCATAACTGGTAGCATCCTAATTCGCTTGTGTTTGAATGTTTTGGGGAAATGAGCCTACCAGGGGTACATCTGCTAAAAGCACCCAGCGCCTCAGTGTATTTTATGGTCATAGCTGATGTCTGTAAGCAAGCATGAATGGTAAGGCAAGGACTCAAAACAACACCCCTCACCTAAGAGACCTCCCTTGGTCCAAAAGCCAAAGGGAACAGTTTTTGAGCACCTAATCACTGGTATTTCACAAAAAATCAGCTGCTAGTGAGACAATTTAAAATTTAATGTTCAATACCAACTCAGTATCTAACTTAGGCTAAGTAGAAGATTGCTCCAGAGTTAGGAAAGTATTTGTCCCATTGTTATATCTATCTAGGGCTCCTCCAGGGTGGAAGGTTCTATTTTGTACATAAATAGCAACAACACTCAAAGCAGTATTTTACTATTAAAAACTTCCTTTTTTCAGTTATCCCTACACTTTCCATCAGAAAAAATCCTGTATTGAATGTGTGAGCATTTTAAAGAGTCACATAAGAAATATTTATACAAAAAACGTCTTAATATTGCTGCATTTTATTAGTGTATAGTTTCCATTCTATTCTCCTATTTCTTCCTCTTCTTTTTTTCCCAGTAATGATCATCCTTTAATTGTCAAATCTTTTCTCCAAATAAGATGTTTTAAAAATCACTTGATCCCCAATTCATTTACATTTTCAAAGAACAATGTACCCTGTATTTTTGATGTATACCTTGAAGAATTTTCTTATTTAAAACTTAAACCTGTTTGTAGACAAAGCACCAGAATCATAGCTCAGATCTGTATTTCTGAAGAAACTATCTCACCAGCAGAGACAGATGATGAGCTAATAGTTTAACAGAATGTGCAATTTGAACTTCTTAGAAAATCTATTAAGCTTAGCGATCATCACTTTTTTCCCTTCAAAGTTTCTTCACTGGACACAGACACCTTCCCATATATTTTACAGTTTGGCACAGAAGAGAAATTATACCCAGCTGTAGCCAAAAGTACTTAAGAAAGAAGGACATATTAAATCTCAGATCGTTAACAATTCTATTGAACTATCAAGAAGAACTGATTTTATTCATCCTGTTTTATTGAATGAGACAATATTTTATTACTGACCAGTTAAATAAATCTATGATATATGTATACACTAATACTATTGAATAGTTGGTAGAATATAAGGTGATTTCTGAGACTAAACATAGGTATTTCTTGCCATTTTAGACACCAAGCATATCTGACACATCAGGGCTGGCAGGTATAAATGCATGGCCTACAGGAGACCAGGATTCACCTGAACATCTGAAATGCCACTGGGCAGCCACCTGAATTGAACCCTGAACTTCTGATTTCTCAATTAACCATTTTTAATGCTTTAGTTTCTTTTCTTTTTTTTTTCTGTTCGAGATATTTAATTCTTCAGCTACATTATTTAGCTAATTTAGATCTATGACTAAAATTTTACTGTTCTTACCCTAAACTGGTTTCAGTAAGTAGTTTTAATATTGTTTTGTCTCCGTAGTACTTGCTAAGCTTCCAAATTGTAGTCTAAGCAACCACATTAGTATTTTTATGCATATGTAAAGACACCCCTTGTGAGAAATCCCTATTCTAAGACTATTATCTTATACAACTTTTCATATTAACAACCGTCCCTGCAACTGACTCTAATCCCATGACTAACAATATTTTGAGTCGATTCCATCATTGTTTGTATCTCCTGTTACACCTGAGAAGGCATTTGATCTCATACAATATGCAGCAGTTGCTATTGTTCTAAAAATTGCCTCTATTGGCTTTTCTGTGTGAACGGTTTCTGAAAATTATGATGGTTGAATTTGTGGTCAAGTCAGTCATTCTGAGAAAGCTCATAAAATCCCGAGAGACTTGCAAAGAACAATCAATCCCTACATCAGGAAGCAAAAAGGAAGTGCCAACCCAGTGGAAATTTATTTATTACACGTTTGAAGTCTGCTGAAATAACAAAACGTGGGACTTAACAGTCAAACAGGGCATATACAAAGGCAATGGAATAAAATCTTATTTCCAACGAGGGAATGGTATTCAAGTAACTATTAAAAATGGATTTTTTTTTTAAAGTCATTCCTATAAAAGTTAAAAAAAAAAGTAAATGTGATCATATAAATTGCATTAGGCATTGGTGAGAAACTTTCCTTGAACTATATCCTTGCAGGAAATTGGCTAAAAGTAGCCCCTTGGCGCCAAGAAGGTCATGAGCTCTGCGTCAGTGCTAATTCATTTTTCATGACCGCATTGTGTTGGGAAATCCCGATTCCCAGTGCTGAAGTGTAAAACAAGACTTTGAACTCTATGGGATTATGCGTGTAATATGCCAAACATGAATGAATTTCATTTCCTTAAACCTGTAAGGAGTGTACGAACACAGAAAGTGTTCCATATACCAGTAATCATTTTGTTTTGCAAAAGTTTCAGACAATTTTCTCTTCTGAGATGAAAATTACATTTGGAATAAGAATACCTAGTACAATGCCATTTTCTCTTTCTGAAGATATCACCCAAACTAAAACTTTCTTAAAGCAAAAATACCCTATAACCACCTTTCAAGAATCTGTCAATGCCATAGAGGTATTCACAGAAAAAAAAAAAAAAAAATCATATTTACAAAAAGACTACTAAAATAATCTCATCGAAGTGTGAGCGCAATAGAGACCAAAACCACCCAACTAATAGGCTTTGCCTCAAAATCAAAACTTCCATCTAAGCCATAACTTCTCCTAAATAAAAGACAATCTTGAATGTAAGTCCTCAGAAGTTGAAAAATATCTAGATGAAGATATCCCAGCAATTAAACATCACTGTTAAAAAATCTGCAAATTGTGTTCTCCAGATAAATTGAAAGAAGAGTGACAAAGACAGACTATGGTAAAATATTCTCAAAGGTAAAGGTCCATCATGCTTTCAGCACGCATCCCTGAAACTGCAGCACTCCCCACTAGCATTGACTTTTGAATGTGTCAAGCTTTAGGTTTTGTAGCATGTGTTGCAGCTGTGTTTAATAAAATCAGGGATAATTTTGGAGAGTTTCATTTCAGAGAGAAAAGTTAGAACTCTCTTCACCCAATATGCAACTACCAGATGTATAGACAGAAACTAGAATTCAAGGCATTGTAAACCTGCTTTACAGATTTTTCAAATCTTTACAGACTCTCCTTGAAAAGTCCTGGCAGCTCTTCCACTGCTTCATGTGCTCCATGCATCAGTGTTATTTGTTTGTCTAGCCAGAGCTGTGCTGAACTACTTCTAATCTAATCTTCCTCTATAAAAGGAACTAGGAAGGGCATGCCACAAGAAACCACTAAAAAGTCATGAGAGTCAGTTTCTCTGTGTGTAGGCACTGCAGGTGGAGAGCTTTGGAGAGTCACAGCTGAAATGACATACTAGGCATACTCCTTCTGCATCCACTGCCAACCACAAAACAGCCTCCTGAAGTGACACTTGCAGAATCTGGAAAAAAAGTTGGCTTAAGCAGCAGAGCACAGAGAGGGTTAGAGAAGGTATAAGATCTTTTCCTGGTACTGAAATGCTGTGGCAGGGAGCACGTTAGGGGACACAGGAGTTCTTAGGGTTAGGACATATGAATCATCAGCAATGGGGAGGGTTAATCCCCCCCAAAAAAACATATTTACCGCCCAAGTTACTTGAGGGGGACAAAGTACATCTCTCTACTATGGCAAGAGATATAATTTTGGGTGATGTTAGGGAAGAAGCTAACTGCTAATCAGATATAGGAAGTGATCTCCCTTTCTCTCCTTTATGTGGTGCTTCCATATTGACATGCAAGTATGTATGAAATCACTGGAGTCAGCTCAAATATTTGTTTGAATGCAAACAAACCAAACTCCTCTACTGAAAACTTGACAGCAATTACGTGTTTAATACAAACCTCTTTCTACCCAAAAATGTCAAAAAGCAGTTAGATTTACAGCAGGTTTTAAGAGAATATCTTTCAGAGAGAAGATTATGGTGTAGCCTGCGTGGCGGTGAAAACAACAATTCAGACAACGTCTGCAAAGAAGAATCTGACTACCAGCACATTTAGCATGATTACGGTGTCAATACGGATCCCTTTTAAAAATGGAAATAGGCCAAATTATCGTCCATAGGTTGCTTTTACTTATCAAAATGATGCAAGATGTTTGCAGTAACAATGATATATCCATAAGGCTTTCAAGCCTTTCATCAATACTGAATGCACTTTAAAGATGTATGAGTAAGGAAAGCATCCGAGTTTACAGAATTATGCGCTCTAGTCATTTTAAAATCCATCTATTTTCTATTTAATACTGCAGGGCAAGTAATTTTATAACTGTCTGGTAGCATAGCCAACAGATTTTCTAGCAAAAGCATTGAGGCAAACAAGGGATTGTTTTGTTGCTGACTGGCCAGCTTCAGTCTACCTGAAAATGGCAAAAAGGTACTTTCGGAGAAGGCAGGTTTTTCAGAAGACTTACAATATGAATCATCCTAAGCAAGGAAGAGGAAAAAGGAGAGAAGAAAACAAAAAAAGAGATGGGAGGTATCCCAGCCCTTAGTTAAAATGTTGTGAAAGCTTTTGTTGGCCAGTCCTCTATCCCCTCCTTTCTCTGAATACAGTTGGTCAACACTAGCTAATATCTCTTGGGAAAAAAATTCTAATAAAATTTGTCTCCAGTTGCTTGTAAAAAAGAAATAGTGGTTCAGAGCTGTTGGCTTTTTTCCACAATGCCACTTGAAACAGGAGGTAAATTCTGCCTTTGGCAAGCAGATTTTCTCCACGCTCTCTGGAGAACAAGAGTTTCTCACTGTAGTCAGTGCAGTAACTTCCATTAATAACCAGTGTTTATAATGCATTCATAACACAGCCTTTAATCCCTCTCCAGGCCTCATCGATTAGTTCCTGCTTTAAAAGCAGTAGCGGTGCAGCTCCTATATTTTGAGGGCCAGAGATCTGCTTTCAATTCTACAAATGAGAACACTGGAAGGCAGGTTGGTTCAGCAGGCAAGCAAGCAGCCATTTACTATTGTTTTGCATCCCATTTGTGGTCCAAGAATCACATTCAGGAGGCACTGGATTACAGTAGCAAAGGCAAGGCCAGCTGTTTATAAATCTTTACATAGAACATGTCTTTTGATGAGAGACAAACCAAGGAGTTTATGTAGCACCCTGTATAAGGGAAGGGAGCTTCCCTGGAGGGAAACTCTCTCTGGGCATCAGGTTTCATCCCCAAAATCAAAGTGACACAGCAAAAAGAAGTTTGGTAGTCCATGGAACAACAGTTCTTGCTCTCCCAGCACAAAACAAGTCATAAAACACTCCAGTACTCCACAGCATGTACTGTTTAATACAAAACACAAACCACAATGACCACAGTCACCACAGAAGACATATGCCTTATGCTTGAACAGCGTTAATTAGGGAGATTAGAAAACACCTAATCACATTACCAGAATTAGAAGCTATCTTATCAAAGGCTACATTAGTTTAGGAAGATATATCTTTGATGAACTTAAATTGTACTTTATTCTGTTTCTCAATTTTTTTTTTTTTTTGTCCTTTACTCCTCATCCCATTTTCTTAATACTTGCTACCAGACCTGAAATGTCAAAACTCTTGAAAGCACCTATCATCCAATTCCCACTCATAATCCATTTGGAGTACATTACACTCTGAGCTTTGTTACCACCATTAAGGAGGTGATTTCCATTGCCAGACATTCATAACCATTAGCCACCTGGCTTTTTCAGATCTTTTGGGTCACTATTTAAAAGTGAATCAAAATACTACTCTTATTTGGGGCCAATACAGGTTACCTCATGCAAACAGATCATGTTCTCTTCTTATTTGTATAACTAAAGAATCTTTTTGTTAATTTGTTTTAATTTCCTTTCAAAGGTCGCTTCAGCTTGACTTCTGGCAATTCTTATGTCTTCCTACTTTCTCTGACTTACAAGATACGGCTCTATTTCCTGCTGTCTTTAGGGTGGGAGGGAAGAGATTCTTTCTCAGGTCACAATTCATCCAGATAAGCCTGGAGATTGTATTGGGTTTGCATGGCAAGGTTTTGGTAGTGGGGAGGCTACAGGGGTGGCTTCTGTGAGAAGCTGCTGGAAGATTCCCCTATGTCCAATAGAGCCAATGCCAGACGGCTCCAAGATGGACCCAACACCGGCCAAGGCCGAGCCCATCAGCAACGGTGGTAGTGCCTCTGGGATAACACTTAAGAAGAGGAAAAAGTTGCTGCACAACTGCAACTGCAGCCAGAGAAGAGAGGAGTGAGAATACATGAAAGAAACAGCCCTACAGACACCAAGGTCAATGAAGAAGGAGGGGGAGGAGGTGCTCCAGGCACCAGAGCAGAGATTCCCCTGCAGCCTGTGGTGAAGACCATGGTGAAGCAGGCTGTCCCCCTGCAGCCCATGGAGGTTAACAGTGGAGCAGATACCCACCTGCAGCCCGTGGAGGATCCCATGCCAGAGCAGGTGGATGCCTGAAGGAGGATATGACCCCATGGGAGGCCTGTGCTGGAGCAGGCTCCTGGCAGGACCTGTGGACCCGTGAACAGAGGAGCCCACGCTGGAACAGGTTTGCAGGCAGGACTTGCGACCCTGCAGGGGACCCAGGCTGGAGCAGTCTGCTCCTGAAGGACTGCACCCTGTGGAAGGGACCCACGCTGGAGCAGTTCATGAAGAACTGCAGCCCGTAGGCAGGACTCACATTGGAGAAGTTCATGGAGGACTGTCTCCCATGGGAAGGACCCCCGCTGGAGCAGGGGAAGAGTGTGAGGAGTCCTCCCCTGAGGAGGAAGGAGCAGCAGAGACAACGTGTGATGAACTGACCGCAACCCCCCATTCCCCGTCCCCCTGCACCATCAGGGGGGAGAAGGTAGAGAAAATCAGGAGTAAAGTTAAGCCTGGGAAGAAGGGAGGGGTGTGGAAAAGTTGTTTTAAGATTTAGTTTTTATTTCTCATTACCCTGCTCTGATTTGATTGGTAATAAATTAAATTCATTTTCCCCAAGTCAAGCCTGTTTTGCCCGTGATGGTAATTGCCGAGTGCTCTCTCCCTGTCCTTATCTCGACCCAGGAGCCTTTTGTTATATTTTCTCTCCCCTGTCCACCTGAGGGGGAGGAGTGACAGCGCAGCTTTGGTGGGCACCTGGCATCCAGCCAGGGTCAACCCACCAGAGACCTTCCCTACAAGGGTGGGGTTTTTTTTCTTTTGCATTTTGACTTGCAATCCTTTTCTACATTCAAGTCCTTGACCTATTTAGTTCAAGGTAATTAAACCAGTACTTTAGAAACAAAATTCTCTTAAAACACCATTTTGGGTTTTTTCATACTTATATTTTCTACCGATGTTTTTATTGTTTGTTTTAGCATCTGGAAATATTTTCAAAGAACACATACTTTTAATTCTTACCATTTCTTGCTATACATTGACTATATATGTATATATGTATTGGCTCTTGTCACTCATAGACCCAATAAATAGTTTATAAACATGAGCATTATTAGACATACACACATTCACACACTGAAGAAATAACAAACGCACAGACATTTTGTAAGGGGCATTTAAGCATGTGTCAGTACTGCAATGCAGCTCTCCACAAATTCAGGTTATGTTTTGATCCCCCAGACTTACAGTAAAATGTTTATTCTCCTTTAAGTAGTATATACAATCTGAAACCTAAGCAGAATGTCCCTCTTCAAGTTAATTGCTATACTCAAGGGCTGCCACACACGCATATAGTAGGTCAGACAAAACGCACATTAGGTGTTGTCCCACATCCTTGGGATGTTATCTGATGTGTCAACATTACAGTTTTTCTTTTTATTAGTCCCTGGAGTTGCACTAATTTTGACAGCTGCTAAACTCGTTTTCCTGCATTTTAACTGCTCTAAGACAATCAGCATAAACGGACAAATCTTGCTTGGCTTCATAAGGGAGAAGGGCTTTGCAAAAGCCTTTTAAAACATGATGAAAGCAAAGTGATTGTTAAGACTTCATGGTTTGTTTGGGTTTTTCTTTCAATTCAAAGCAAGGCAAACTACCAAAGCACTGATCTTTGTCCCTCCTTTTTCCCCCCCTCAGTATTTAGAAGACAGCTACCTAAGTGATGACCTTTAAAATTACATATTATGACAGCTGCTAAACTGTAAGGGTAAGCTAATAAGCATTTGTTTAATTAAATGTCTTCTGAAGACAACTACAGAATCAAATCACTAATGTAAGTATTTAAACAAATCTCTTCTGAGGTAATCTCTTACCCTTAAAATTTAGTTTATATTTAATGTGAAATTTATTTTAAAAGGGAAATAGGAGCTATGTTTTATGCTGCTGCTTCTCCAAAACGTGTGTCGTCTTGGCTTTTCCATACACCTCATATGTACTATGTGATAGATGTTGGAAAAGCCCCAAGAAGAATATAAAAATCCCAGCAGTAGACCGTTTGTTTTTGAAAGTAAATAAAATGAGAAGAGCAGGGAGGAAGAATTACCTCAAAGGATGCTGTCATTGCAAGAAAAGGAGCAGTACATTTAGCCAAGACGACGTGCAATATGCATTTCAAAGGAGGAACTGAGAAGGCATTCATCCTTCCGGAGGAACCACCATCCTTTCAGATAAAGCAGCAAGTAGGGAAAGTGGTCTAAAATGTGGTTAATGAAATTAAGCATCTGAACTACTATTGTAAGCAAAGCTGTACAATGTTTGACATTCATTTCTTTCAGGTAAAGGATTCTTTTGAATTATTATCTAGAAGAAAGTCTAGAAGAGCATTTCACAGGCCAGAATCTGAAGATGTTGCGTATGCCATCAGAGATCTTATTTCTCCTACCATTTTCGCCCCATGGAGCTATTAAGAATACCGATATTCACATGTGTACTCATCCAACAGGCTGGTTTCACAGAAATTACAATCCTACTTCTGACCAATCTCCTCATGAAATGCACCTTATAAAGCTTGCAGACTTTCTGAAAACAGTTTCTACTACTGAGCTGCCTTCTTCCAGCCTCTTAGTATCTAGGAATGCAATTATTATCCTTGCAGGATTGGCCAAAAAGGACACAATTCCATGTACGATATTTATTTGCAGTAAGTGAAATTTCATATGCTTCCTAAATCATAACAAATACATTAAATTCCCTTCCTTGGCTTGTAGTAATCTGCTCTTTGAGGAGCCAAGAAAGAATCTCAAAAAGCTAGTCAGAAGGGAGAAATTAAACAGGAAGAATCTCCCAGATCTTTGCTTGTACATATTCTACTGAGTAAAAATGGTGAGATCTTCATCAGCCCTGTATGTTAAAGACAGCAAGTGAGATTATTAGTTAAAGCTTCCCTCCCTCCCGCCTGCTTTTCTTGGAAGCCGTATCAAACAAGGCTTCCATATATTTCAGTCTGCATCAGAAAGGGAAAAATCATGTATGCCCAATGTGGAGTTTAGGGATAAAGTGCTCTACCTGGTGAACAGTGGAGCATTTACTCATGTATTGTAGAAAGCTTTTTGTAGGGGAGAGGTTCTTTTGCAGTTTTTTGTTTGTGGGCTTCCTTATTTCCCAGTAGAGGGGAGGAAGGAATTACAAAAAATATGGTCAAAAGGTTGTATGTGGCAATACTTATTACAGGCAGACTGATGAGAAGTGCTGTTCAATTCTGATAAAAGCTGATTCATTTTGTATTTTTATTTAATCAAAGATACTTTTCAAAGCTTATGTAAATTATCATTTCACCTAGAAATTAAATTATGTTGTCAGTTACATACTGAAACACTGTGAAGGCATCAAGATTGTGTCACTAAAGAGCAGGGTGGAGAAATTATCTGTAGGCGACATAGCCTCATGCCAACAGCATAATAGGGTTAGCAGGAACAGATACTCACTCTCTCTCTTGCTCTGTCCAGGCATATTTCTCACCCCATAGCTGACTTTCATTGACACTAAGCCTCAAGGCAAATATATGATTTTATTTTACTCTCAATGAGATTCATAGGAAAATGGACTAGAATTGCCCTTTTCACCCCTATGACTTCATGAAGAAGTAATTCTGCATGCTTCCTTGCAAAATACTGTTATTCTTAGTTCACACCTTTTATCTAATGTTACACCATAGCTTTACTGAACATTCACGTACAAACCCCCTCAACAACACCATAACAGTCACGTCCTGAGATACTGTCATCTTGTGGCAGAATTGAAGGCAGAGTCAAAAGAGACTTAGTGGCTATTTTACAAGGCTTTTCTTTAACAGCTCCCTTAAAGGCATTTCCTTCTATTGTATTCTGAAAGCTCTGTCAACCCTCCATTGTTCTTTAGGGACTAGGCTGACAGCATAATTTTTAAACATGCCCAAATTTGAGCGTTACCTTCCATTTTCAATGACATTTAGGTTCCTAAGCATTCAAATACATAACTTTCAAAACTGGGATATAAGCTTTTGTATGACTTTGAAATTGTTTTCACATAGTGTTACATGGCTACGAAGCATAAGCCAGTGTTGAAGACAAACGACCTGTTTTCCAAGGGTCAGCAACATAGTGCAGCATTTTAGTAAGTTCGGGTCATTTTTCCCAGCTCCATAGTACAGCTCCATGCACACGTATTTGTCACAACAAATCCTTCACTTCCTTCAGTATTTATATTGAGCTAGACTAACATCTTTGCAAATTTGGATTATTTCCCCATACGTTCTAATTAAGAAAATATATTTCAGCTCCAATGCATGTACTGGAGGATCATGTTTGCATTAAAAATTTTATAAAGGACATCAAGTTATTCAAAAGAATCAAAGAGTCACTTAAACAAGTCACTAACTGTATCTAGGTTGTTTGGGCTCCTGAGGACTGCAAGCTTGATTTTAATGAATCAAGGATGCTTTCTCTTTAATCAATAAGTGAGTTTAGCGAGGAGTTAAATACACCACCAATTGTTCATATAATCAAAATTTCTCAAGCAACATGTCCACATTTTTCTGTGACTTGGACTGAAACTATCTTAATTATTATAAACCAAAGAAATGCATGAAACACGCAACGCACACCAGTCAGGAAAATTTGAAAAGTCAACCAAAGCTCCTATATTATTTCATTTTCCAGGTCTTACAGAGTTGTTCTCCTCTTTCACTCTCCCCTCCTCTTTCTGCTCAGAGGAACATGTACCTGCTAGTTTACAATGACTGTTTTATATCACTGGGAATGAAGTTGAATTTAGCTGTTTTCAGCTAGGAACCTAAAAGTAAATGTATGTTGCTTCTTTAAATAACAAGTTTTCCTATTGTTTAGTCCTAAAACATACTAGTTTAATATCCAGTTACAGAATTACTCTGCATACATCACCCACAATGCAATTCTGCATGAAACTGCTTATACATCTGAAGTGGTGTATACCATCATATTCTAGACATGAAGGTTGATCCACAACATAAGGATATCTCTTTTTGCTTTGTCACAATTTGCCTTATTCTTTTTTAAACAGACTACATGTTTTCTTAAATACAGTGCCATGGCCACCTAAGGGATTTTTTTTTTTTTTTTTTTTTTAAACACACAGAAGTGCTTGTTTCTCACTCTTATTTGTATACCATCTAATATCAGCCTCAAATGCTTAGAACTTGCAATATTTGGGTATCTGCAATGTAATCGTGCCAGAGATGCCTTTCAAAGCATCTATAAATGTCTTTAAGTTTTGTTGCTACTGCCAGGCACTGGTTGTATGGTTAGCCTGAAGTCAGTCATTCTCCCTGACATCACTTTGCACTTCAATACAACTTTTTAATTTCTTATTTTATTTTTACAATCCAATGTTCATAAAAGACTCCATGAACTGTTGACATTGTAATATTCACAGCACCCAAGAATATCTAGCGATATTCTTCTTCACTTCCATGTGATAAATTATCTTGTTCCTTTTTTTAATATCTTGAGGCTTTTTTCTACATACAAGGAGCAAAATATTTCCAGTTCTATCTCACTCTATTTAAAGTGGCCATCTGCACTTACAAAACATATCTAAGATTATAAACTATATATATTATGTAGACTGAAAACACAAGCAGGAAAAAGGAAAATGAAGAGTAGTAGAGAGATTCTGTAAGTGCCCTCAAGATAGCCTCTCATACATTCCTGTCTGTTAAAGTGGGGATCACCCACACTCACATAATTGTCAAATGGAAAAGTTTAAAAATATAAAGAAATGTGTATTTAAACAACGATAAATATTGCATAACCCTCTAAGCAATCTATTCATCTGCCCTTACCAATGATAATTTTCTGTCTTGCCGTATTTTTCCTTATTGCAATTGGAGGCCAATTGATTTCCGTATTATCAAGTCTGAATACAAGAAAAAAAAAAATTCAAGTAGTGTTTTCCCATATTTATTTGAACACCATTCAACCTAGTCTTCTCTTTTCTTTATTCTAAACAACCTGAAGTCCTTCCATTTTTCTTCATGGAATCATGTCTTGTAAAAGCATGTTTACAGCTTTCTAACTTAGTTTAAAGCAAAAAGACTGACATGTTTTATATGTAACCCTTCTCTTCATATTTCCCAGTATGCCAATATGAAGTTTTGCATTCCACCTACTTCATTGCACCAGCCTCATGATTTTTCTCATTTAGGTGTACAACTTTTTATTCTATCATGTGAGCTTTATGGCTTCCTTCTAGGTTGTTGTTATCTGCAAATATGCTATATATTCTTTTTATTCCATTATTCAAGACATTAATTAATATCAAGTAGTACCAGATTTGAGACAGATGATTTAAGAATTCTGTTCAATACATCCCCATAGCAGCAGCAAACTATTTTGTTCTCATAATGCTGGGAAATCCGGGTGCTGATTTTTTTAATTATTGTTATTATTATTATTTTATGTGCTACTCACTGCATATTTTTAATGAAATAATACTTATGATTCTAAGTAATTGCAAGTGGTAAATCTAAGACAACCTACACTGATTCGGAAAACAAATACTAAAATTGCATATGTCTGCCATTAAACATGAATTTATTCCTTCTTTGTATTTTAAGATTTAATTTCTATTATGTACCCTGTAAGAAGAAGAGGCTATGAAAATTTGAGGAATCATCACAGAAACATAGTCTGAAACAGAAAACACAATGAAAGAATGAGTATGATCCTTATGAGTCCCTTCCAACTCGAGATATTCTATGATAATGAGTTTGTATCTTGTAAAAACAATTTGCTTTTATTTCTCAGATCCATGGTATAAGGCTAATAAAGGCTAAGATTTTTAAATGAGATTATGGATTTGTCACATTTTGTCACACATTTAAAGGTGTTTCAAAATAGCTATCTAAGAACAGAGGTGTTCCAAAATCTCTTCACACATACAGAAGTAATTTTTAAATTTTAAAACAGAACATTAAAGGACCAGAATCATCTAAACCACTCTGCTCACAACAAAAAAAGTTGCATACATTTATTTTACAGTTTTGACCTAATATGACTGCTAGTTTTTTTTAAAATAAATTTTTTATGGATTCCAGCCTATTGTCTGCACCTCAAAGAGCCTAGTTTCCTTGGCAGGAAATCAAATAATAGATGGAATAAGCCTACAAGTAATGCAGGTGTACTTTGATTTTCACTTTATTATTTCCTTAATTAATATAAAGAATAACTTTCAGTTCAGTGAAAACAAGGAAAAAAATTCATAGTATGGAGTATTTCCTACAATGCAATGTAGTCATTCAAAATATTTGTTTTGGAAAAGGAGTTCTTTTCCTCACAATCCAGGTTTCTTCTATTTAATCCTGCAGGAGAAGGTACAGACCTTTTGTTTATGATCAAATCTGTGAGTGGAAAGGACTATCATAAATTTATCATTGGGGTTGACCATTTCCCTGCAGCAACGTACAAGACAACATAAGAGGAGAAATCAGCTTTGGTATCAAGCAACAGAGTTGTGAACTGATAAATAAACTCAAAAAAAAAAAGTACAGTCAAGTGAAGAACTGTTTTTAAGAATCAAAATGTATCATTAAACATGTACGATTATATATCAAAACAATTTAAGAAAAAGACATAAACAACTCTGGTTGATTCTTATGGGTGATGGGGTGAAAGTAGTCAAGAATTGTGTGCTACTGTCATCTTCCTGAGGACCTTCTAACAGTACTAAATCGCACTAAAAGCAAGAAGTAAAATATAAAAAGTAAATCTAAAACACTCCCATTCAACTCTTGTTTGGGATCCAAAATTGAGGTAGGTACCAACAAATCTAAAACCTTTAGATCTGCCCAGAAGAGAATTCCTCTAGAAACAGTTCCCACTGAAGGACACATGCTTTCTACTGAACTAAGCTCTAAAGCCAGCTCAAAAGTGAAATGTAGGCCTAAATAAACTCAAACTGTTCCCGCTTTTCATGGAAGTCCAAAAAAAAAAAAAAAAAAAAAATCAGTCGGAAATCGTGTGTACAACTTTGTTGAAAGCAGACCACTGCTAAGTAAACCTTCAGAGCTGCTTTGTAAACAGCCAGAAACATCCAGTCAGTTTTCTGTAAACAGCCAAGTCACGCACCAGCTGAAGACGGCAGCCTTCTGCAGAAGCCTTTGGTTGATATTTAACAGGGTTACATTTTAAACCAGCAAATAGTCACAGCTATTATCAGTGCAGTTTGATTGCACAAATGAGAAAACTTTTCAAAAAATGAGCCACAGCCTGTTCTGATTTGGTGATGCTGTTTGAGAGCTTGACAGGACAGAATAAATCGGAGAGAAAAATCAGTAGATCTCCTCCTAAAATATGACAAGCCATGCAAGGTCCATCCTTAATACTCATGAATAAGCAGAAAAATTTTAATTCACCTTGAGTTTGCAAGTTTCAACTCAGTGAGACAGACAAATACAAATATTTATGCCTTCCTTGTTTGCTTCTTTCTACTTTACACTTACCCCATTAACATACTTTGAGAAGGAATTAAATTGATCATGTGAGTGATTTCCTTGACCTTCAGAGCTTGAAAGATTTAAGACTTGTATTTACTCAAAGCAATGTTACATGTTTTATCCAAATAAATTGTCCTCTTACTTTTGATGAGCCTCCTTATTTTTCTTTATAAGGTGAATGTATCACCATCACTCCCACAGGAATATAATTCAGTTTAACAACTTAGTCTTTTAATCCTGCCTCTCTGATTGCACCTTAAAAATAAACTGAATTACTGTAAAACACTCAAAGTGCCACAAAAATAAAGATTTGGCAAATTGACCACAATTCAGATCTAAGCTGCTCTTACAAATTGCTCTGTGAAACTTTTAAAACCCCCAAGCTCTTTTAGGTTGAAAGGCAATGTAAAAGTGAAAATTGTTAACAGAATGAGTACGTTTGCATGTTTCCTGTACATTGTATGTTTTCTGTAGAAATAAATTCCTTAGAGCCCCTTCTCGGTTTCACTGATGTAAACCAAAAGTGACATTGTAGAACTTCTATACTAAGGGCTTTTGAATGTTCATTTTTAGTTTTTACAGATGTAAGATCAATAAATATCACATAGCCTGACTGTCATTTGTTATTTTGCAGTAACGATGACTATTTTTGACATTGTACAGAACCTAGCCCAAAGCTGAGTTTAAATAGTCCCCCACATTCTCCTCTTTTTTAAAGAATTCAAGATGGTTCTAGTTTTCCAAAACCTGTGAACTGCTAAAGAAAAATGAAGAGATTTAAATAGAAAAGCTAAAACTTAACACAGTCTTGCATTACTAATGCAAGTTTCTCAGTAACTTCAATAGACTATAGACCTAAAGAGAGGAAGCTAGACCTTTCAAATACCTGCAAGCTAGAGGCTAAGGCTGGCTAGCGTATTTAGGGCACCTTGATATCTGTGATTAGCATGCAAAAAACATTAGGAATTTTGTTATGGCATGGATTCTGAACACAGTTTCCCAAACCTAAATTCAACAGATTTCTATAAAACTACAGATTTGTTCTCAGAGTTAAAGCTATAATTCATTTTTTTATCTTACTGTCATCTTATATTAATTAATTAATATAAACTTCTACTTACCTAAGCATTTTCAAAACATTTTATATCTTAAAGTCACAAAAGTCATCTTTGTTTTTATCTTATTAATCCTTGGGGGGAGGGGAGGAGGCAGGCTGGAGAGAGGGAAAACAGGCTGCACCTAGTTTCTCTGGTTTTGCTTGCTTGTACCCCAGCGGGTTTTTTTCCATGTATGCCAAGGAAATAATCAAAAGCACATTTGGTAGTTTTTACTGAAGGTTGGCAATTGCTGAACATCATCACCTTTGGCTGGAAGAATTCTATAGTTTTGGTCAAACTCCTATAAAATTTAGGTCTTCCCAAACCTCACTGTATTAACTGACAACTGTTTTTTTTTCCAGCAGAATGTTAGTATCATGACAGATATCAAAGGGAGATGCACTGGAAGGGATGAAGTCTGAGTGACCCTACAGATTTAGCCTTTGAACTGAAGTGATATCTGCTTATGACAATCTGTATTCAGCCTTTGTTTTGAAGAAAAAAAAAAATGTAAGAGAAAAACCCTATAGTGGCCTAACTCTTGTCCTGTCTTTGGATATCAAAGGAACATAAGTATGGATGTGTTTTACTTCTTAAGCAAACATAAAGAACTCTCACCTTGTATCAACGGAGAGAAAAGTACATAGAGGATGTGAAACTAAAGCTAAAAAGGTTTTGGCAAAAATCACATTTTGCAGGGAACACTTATGGAACAAGGAAGGATGCGATATGAACTTTTCCAAATTGCTTACGGAGATTTTTTGAACATTGCTTCATTAAGCTGCTAGCAGTGTACCAGTAGAAAGTACTATCTACAAGACCCTTTTCCATCTTTAATTATATTTATTGTGTAATCATAAAATTATGAGATATGATGACCTTTTGTCTACATAAACTGATAGCATCTTTCTCATCTCAAAATAGGTGTTCATTGTTTTAATTTCCTATGGGGAAATGGCATTTCCTTACCCTGGCATGCTATATTACATGATGTAACAATCCAGCTCATTCAAATTATTACAAGTTATCTAATTTTCCTCATCTGCTGAAATTAGCTTGAAGATGTGATAAAAAAATAACTTTTATAGTTACTGGATACTACTCAGAACTGTAAAGGAATTCTTTCAGAAGCCATAGAGTGAGAAGACAAGAGGTCTCTGTTCCTGCTATTGAAATAAGAGGCAATTTGAAATTTTGGATTTATTTTTTTTTTCTGGAATCTTATATAAATTCTACTTTACAGAAAGGGCAGGGGGGGAGGGGGGAAGAATGCACAAGGATTTTATACAGTCTTGTAACTAACAGTGCTCAAGAAGTTCACCTAAAAGACTCCAGCTCTTGGTGCCACTGCAATTGTCCCTTAGCCTGAGTCACTATAATGAAGCACCTTCACCATGATCATGGCGAGCCACAGAATACATAGTCTAGAGGGGGAGCCTGGCAAAGAGATATAATGAAAGAATGAGATACGTGACCTCAACTCTCATGAAGCACCACAATAGCTTAAGGAAGCAGATTTTAGACTGATTCAAAAGAAAGACGTTGGGTTTTTGTGGTACACTGAAAATAAACGTTTTGTTTCAGAAATGCTGATGTAAAGATTTTACAGTTTCAAGCAGAAGCAGCTTTTCAGGTAGGAGAGAGCATGCTGAGAAAAATGTTTTCTTTCTATTTATGTATGAATACAGAATTTTATTTATTCCCACTGCCCCCCGCCCCCACAGTGTGAAATGGAAAAAAAATAAGCCTTGACATATTGCTGGAACTCTCACAAAAACAGTGGAACTCAGGACGCTTAGATTATTATGGTTAGGGGTCTCCTGGTTAGATGCTCAGGTGTCTAATGAGTTGAGGCTTTTCCCACAGATGGTTCAACTCAAAAGCCCACAGGATGTCTCTGGCTAACCTCATACCACAGCACTTCGCTCAGGAAGCATCACCCACACACGAGATTCAGATTCATTTTCATGAACCTGTATGAACTTAATAGTCTTGAGACTTCTATAACTCTTTCAAAATCAGCTGAAGTAGGCCAACTGATTCAAAATTTGTCAGAAAAACAGAGCACGTTTGACTGGAATTTTTTTTTTTTCTTAATATGGCATTTGAAGTAACAGAAAAGCTGATGGTACGTGATTACTTTCTGATTAGAATGGAAAAAATGAATAAAAAGGAATTCATGTCTTCATTTTGGTTCAATTTTGAGGGCAGATACCTATTTTGAGTTAACTGCTTATAGTTTTGCAGTTAAAATATAAAACAAAATTAAGTTAAATTTTTTTAGAAATTAAAGAAATTATAAGGTGAAAGTACCATTAGAAAGGCGAATAAAAATGTACCCTAATAAATAAGGGTAATAGATAAAACACTGGAAAAAAAACAAGTTTTCAGATAAAGAACTGAAAAGCAAAAGTAGGAGTAAAGATTTTCCTGATATGGAGGCTGGCAGGTTTTGCGTTAAAACCAACTTAGAGAATTCTGAAATAATCAGTGCTGACATCATGCTAAGTACTTTAAAAAGCGTTCTATTAATTCTTCAATATTCTTAGATTTAATTAAGCTGAGTTAATTTCTGCAGTATTTGCCTACCCAAAGCAAAGTCCTTCTGACGTGATAGTAAACATCTGATGAAACCTTTCCTTCTCAATGGATGTCAACATGTAACTATAGTTTAATACAGGACACTTGACAAGACAACTCAATTTAAATAACCTAAACAAAATCTGATATAGTAAAGTAATATATGACTTGTGTAGAACTAATAAAAATATATAGTTCTTTTGATTCGCTTCTAGGCTATGGATTGAAACTGTCTAAAAACATTAATCTAAACGTTGAACTGGAGTGCTCTTACATCTCCCCACACCATTCCCAATTCACATCATGATGAGAGAGTACTTCCAGCTGTTACTGATATGTTAATAAGATCACTGTGAATGCATACTATTTTTTTAAGCCATACCTATAAAAAGGAGTACAGGTAATATTTCCAAGATAATTTCATTCAGCCCTGCAATTCCTTTTTTTCTTTGAAAGTTGTACTCAATTTTCATTCTTACTAACTGAACAGAGAAGTTGCCACATTAGGTATGCCAATGGTACCCTACTAACGTTTGCTTAAATACACACACTTGGATTACAGAAGAGTGAGAAAGTGCTATGGAAGAGTTATTAAACATTACATCATCTGAAAACATACATAGCACATATGAAGTCTCATTCTCTCATCCTGCCACTTCCAAATATTTTCTTTATCTTCTTTCCTCTGCTCATGCAATGTTTCCCAAGAAGGGGGGAGTAAAACACAGTGCTGCCAAAATGCTGGAGATGTTGCATCCAGATTACAATCTGAGATGCCCATCAGTTAGGCTACAATTTGTGCTGTTGACATAGGCTAAAGAACACCTTACAGGTTAAAAATTACAACTAGTTTCTGTAAATCCCAAATCATAGCAGTCTAATCAAGGAATTATTATTAGCCCAGATCTGCTTATTACAGGGGAAAAAAAAGATAGAAAAATCAAAGAAAGAATATTATTATTGAAAAAGCTTCTAAAATACTAGTTAAAATTGAGTCCACACATTTCCTAGCATCTACACCTTTTTTTTGGTGTTATCTCACCCTTCTTTTGGGAGATGACATAGGCTTACAATGGAAGCTGATGACTGCTTTCTTCTCTTCTCTAGGAGGAGTGTGATGTTGAAAGTTTTCTTCCTCCCCTCTAAGGTCTGTTTAGCACTATTTTGATGTGCTTTCTAACATGCTCTACACATTGCTCCTATCACTGGTTTACAATTCCACACTACAATCAAATGTTTTAATATCCTGGATACTTCTCCTCTGTTCTCTTTGCAATCCCTAAAACTGGTTTTGATGAGTCCCAAGGCTGCATTTCTGTGGTGACCAGTGACCAACCACATGGAGTGGTTTATAGTATAATTTAAAAGGCTTCCATTGTCAACCCCTGTCCCCTCTACTCTGCATTTTATTCCAGGGTCACACACAGTTCATTCTACATAGAATAACCTTATGATATTATTACGTATTATTAAAATATATACATAACAGTAAGCACCATACCACAAAATTGCACAAAGCTAAGCAAAAGATAGAACAAATAACTCGTGGTTATCTTGTCATTAGGTAATTGCCGTAACAGCTAAACAAGCTAAAACAAACTTCCAGGAAGACCGAGACAAGGTCCAGACAGAGCCTGATAAACCTGAGGCTCACACCATTAGCTTAACACAAAGACCCGTGGCATTTTTCTAGCAATGGCAACACCTTATATATGGGGCTACAAGGCTACACGATTATAACATGGATGGTAGTGGGAAGCTAAATCTGCTATGTTCTCCTGCACTTCTGATATGCCTATTCCAGACTGTGTGCAGTGTGATTCACTGTCACTGATGTTGATGAAGTGGCGGTACGGATGCAGGCACAGATTATAATGTTCATGGTTAGAAGTTTTTTGGCATGACATCCAGAATTTTCCCAAAAATATATAACAGAAAGAAAACCCATGTCCAAAAACTGGGTCCTAAGTAAAGTGAGAATCAAAATCTATTGGACTTTATTTCACTAGACCAAAAATCTCAACAGGAAAAATAAAAGCATGCAATGTTGCTCCTACCAAATAAAAGATCAGTGACAATATTATAAAATACACAGGAAATATTTAAGACTTCAAAAGTATGAGGAAATTATAAAAAGCTAACTGCAACAAGTTATACCTTGACAGTAGGAAAGCACAAGTAAAGTACATTCAGCAATTGCTGTTGGGATTACAGCACCACCTAGCGTGTTCTGGAACTGCTCCTAAGAGAAGCTGTTTTATTTTTTACCTATGTTTGCCTTTGGAATGGAAATCAAGTCACTATCTTTTTGGTTTTCATAATTCTTGTAATTTGTATTATAAATTGCAGTCTGAGTTCCATTAAATTCATGGATTTTGACTCCACAAGAACATCACCAGAGGAAGTGTTACATATTATCACACTAATTCCTGCTCCGGTGCCAAGACAGGACTTATTCTAAAACCTAATGAAAGGATCTACAAGACCTTCTTTTCCTCTGACGCTCTTTTTAAGGAAATGAAAATAATTTTCTTCAGGCTTGGAAGGAGGAGCCTGCCTGCAGGAACTAAGGTAGCCCAGCAGTAGGACTAGCTACCCTCATAAGCACCCAAACATGGGCTCCAGGTTTTCAGACTTCTCAAGAAGTGAAAAGGACAACCTCTTCTTTCTGTTTATCCTGAGCATTCTGAGAGACTATGGACTAAACCCCATACTGACCAATTAGGCTTTTTTCCCCTGCAGAACAGGATAATCCTAGATAACCCTGGGCACAATTTGATAATGAGACTTGATAATGATAAATTACCTTTCATATCTTTTTCTCTGATTGCAATGCGTATACAAGGGAGGACAGTGGAAGGTCTGGATAGGGAAGGTAGGTTATTTATTTACATACTTATCAAGAAGGAAAAACAGTGCTAGACTTAAAAAGGAAGAACAGACACAGTGATTGAGCAAGCCTCTGAATTTTCACATATTTGTGAGGTCACAGTTCAGTTGTACCACCCGACTACTTCCAGATTTGAAATGGATGTATTGGTGAGGTTTTTTTGTTTGCTTTCTATAAGAGAGAATGATCAGAAGGACTGGAAAACTACAACCTTTTCAAGCATTCCACGGTATATTTGTATATGGACTATTTAAAAATTTAGAAGTTGAAAAGACCCATTGAAACCTGGTATGCAAATGCTAATTTGAAGTCACCTAGGCTAATCCATGCCATTGCAAAAGGGAACTATGCATATGATTGCACGAGACTTTCTTTTCATTGCACTCATCTCATACAGTGAGCTTATTTCTGAACATAAATGCTGCTCAAAAAAATGACTATTTCTCCTTACAGTCTTTATGTAGAGCTTTGCTCATTTACTGTACATTGTTCAAACGCAATGCTGAAGACAAAGGTAGCCAGGTTTCTAGATTAGGGGTTTTGCCTTGAAGAAGGGCAAAACCAGTTGCAAATGGTAGGAACTACCTATCTTTGTACAATCACCTTCTGATTAGAGCACCTTTCCAGGAAATAACATCTCCTAACCGGTAAACTATGAGTGGGCTATAATGGGACTAGTCTCCTTCCCCTCTGTGGTAAATGGGTCTCTGTGCTGAAAAGATTCAAATATTTAATGCACAAAAGACAGCCTGATTGTGTGACCTAACAAGACAGACATTTCCCATGGGAAGCTCTGAGGCCTTATTTTTGTTCACTGTGTCCCTCGTGCACTTATTTTCAATGCCTCGAAGCAAATAGCTCCAAGGATGGCTTATGAAGGAATCAGAGATGTGGTTTCCTCTGTCCAATGGAATTTACTTCATCACAAAGCTACAAAGCTGAAGTTCTTCAACTTTCTCATGAATAAACATGTCATTTACTAAATCTTAAATAAAGACTAAAGACAACCCAAATATGTAAGGATAAAATTACAAACCTGACTGTAATTGCATTCATCACAATCAGCTTCACCTGCATTACTTATTTTTCATCACTGATCATAAATTTCTGGACCAACAATATTCCACCAAGGTGTTAGATGCTTTAATGTAAATTTTTTTTATACATTTCCAGAGTTTATATTAGCAAGCTAAAACAAGCCTGAACTTCATAATCTAGCAGGAACACAGAATGAGAATTATGATACTAGTACTTGTAATTCAGATTTTAAGAAAGGATTTTAAGAAGTTCATGAAGAGTTGCCCTTGTTTGTTTTTTATTGGACAAGAACCCTGGTGGGTCAAGAAAATATAATAAAATATATATAAAAAAATCTAATTATATTTTACTCTTAGCAGCAAAATAGAATCCTGTATTATTTATGAAGAGTAGTATATACTCACATCTGGCTTCAATTATACACTGTACATACGGGTAGCTGAACGGTGATCCCTCCCAACTCTGTAGACAGTAACACAACAGCTTGGTTATACCTGAGCTAGTTACCTCTGTGTCCCTTCGTAGACAATGGAGAGCACTGAAAGGGTGTATTTTATCTTACCAATTCTATCATGAGATTAGTCATGCCATAGAAATGCCTGTTTCTTTCTGTGCCTATAAATGAACCCAGATGACTAGCTCTGATAAAAGTATCTGTATTATGGATGTCAATATTTGGCCAGATAAATCCCAAAGCAACTGTCTTTCCTCCTTGTGCCACTCTTACACGAGGCATAGCAATTTTTCTGGCTTGAAAACATACATGACTTAACATCTGTGACTTGGGAGCAAGATATCTTAACCATAACTTTTAGCTTACACATTATTAGTGTCCCTTAGAAACATCAGTTTGAATCTGGAGTAGCAGTTGTCAATAAAAGTATTTTTTCTGTGGGCTTTTTTTTTTTTTTTTTTAAGTATGAATCTCTGGAAACTTTATATACCATGTTTCGTTGGCAATATTATTGGCATATTACTTTGTGCATTTAAATGATCACAGGATGAAATAAACAGCAGTGTCTGGTTCTCAGTAAGAGATAAGTAAATTCCCTAGTTGTGTTTATATATATATATATAATATATATATAATATATATAAAATTCCCTAGTTTTGTTTATATATATATATTTTATATATATATATATATATATATATATATATAAAAGCTAAGAGATCAATTGACTTCAACAGTCCATCAGTATTGAATCTTTGAGTGTCCAAACATTTTTTAAACTAATATATTTAAACATGAGGAAACATTCTCCCAAGAAAAAAAAACAAAGCAAAACAAAAACCCCCAACAACGAAAAGTGAACACATTTTGGGAAATGGGATGAAAATCATTCTTAAGTTTTAAAGCTGATAAATACAGGGGTTCAGAACAGCAATGTTGTTTCAAATATGGCGATGTTTAGAAAAAATAGCTCAGAGGATATAAATTATATTAAATATTTAAAGACATAATTTTTATTTCATCTACGTTGCTATCCTAATTCTAGTTAAATTAAGGATTTGGAGAAAAAGAATTGTCTGAAGTGAATACTAAGTAGGTTAAGAAGGCCAGATGCTCAGAAGTTGATAGGCAATAATTTATAAATCATCAGACAATATCGTTCATTGAATATGTGAGGTAGGAGTTGTTGAGGTGTAGGAGGGAGCGATAAGAAAAGATACAGCTATACCTACTTGGAAATTCTTATTTAAATTAACATGTCTGTAGACTATGTGATGATATAAAAGGGTGGAACAAGACCATATCCTAATCATATATTAGCACTTTTTTTATATGGGTTACAGAAATATCTGGCTGGTGGCAAGGCACCAAATAAAGAAAAGCAATTAATCAATCAAAGGAAACTGAAATAAAGACTGAAAACAGCTGTACAATCAAAACTAAATCTAGCAGCAATTTTTATCATGCATAAATGAGATGCATTCGCACAATAAGCCCTGGGGAACATATTCATCAAGAAGGACAGAAGACAAAACAAAGAAACAGACATGAAGTACAAGATAACATTTAGAGTTATTTGTGATGTTTTGACGATAAAATATTCTCTCAAGTTAAAAGAAAATTATATCCTCCAAGGAAATAGGCCTTCCTATTTATATGTCATCTTATGGCATGAAATCAATTTTTTTTCCGTGGGGCCATGAGTACAAAGACCACTTGGCAGCTCAGAAACTTGGCAATATTCAGCGGTAGTGTATTACAGTGGCATATTTTAAGAACAGCTAAGGCCACAATTTTTCTTCAATTGTATTCATTAAAGATAAATTAACCATGAAATGTAATAAAAAACCTTTCTGTGAGCCTTCTTCCATCAGAAGATGTGTCTAGTCTTGGAATTTCAACTAAACTTTTCAAGGGAAACAAATAAAGAGAGACTGTCTTTCCTTGTATACTCTTAAAAATATTGCAATAAAAGATGAACTTCTCTGCTTAAACTATTCTTCAGTTCCTCACAGATATGAGACTCAGGGACAGTAACCTTCTGGAACAGAAAGAGGATAGGCTGCATTGCACTGAAATACAATTATCACATTGCAGCAGCTTTCACTGTGAATATGCAAAACCTGCTTTATTTGTCCAGTAATCATTCAATGATTTTTCTAATCATTGCTATAATTATTAACAGGACTTCCTCCATTCCAATGGGAAATTCATATACAAAATTCATAGAGTTGTTTAACAGAGAAGTTTAATAACTTATTTCACTGATGGCACTCCTTTCTCCAGGAAAGTTGCATCAAGACAACCTCACGTAGTCTATAAATTTACCATCTTCCAATTTACCATCATCCAGCATCTTAGAAACTAGTAAAGTTTTTTGAAGACGACATGAATAAAATAAAAACTCCAAACACTAGCATAGGTAAAAAAACCTGAAGCCCTTCCCCCTAATTTTCTCTTAAAACAAAAAATGCTGGAGAAGTTGCCTGATGTAAATGCCTACTATAAGTGCCCTAAGTCTTACTTTCTTTTCATGTATGAGGTAAAGCAAAGTCAGCAAAATAAAACTACGAGTAAAAAGTAAAAATAAAATTCTAAATAAAATTATATACATTTATTTACTCATAATAAATTGACCATTCCTCCAAGAGGCCTTAAAATGAAAATATGCTACCTGTTCATCTAAAGTCTTTTCCATTTTAGCACCAGGGTCTTGCTGATGCCTTTGAACTTTCAGATTTTTCCAATGTAACACCATTCCATTTTTCCTAGGTAGTACTTGCTCTGTCTTGATTCAATCTCTTAGTGATCTCCATCAAATTCTGAGAGCTGTAAGTTCCCTGGCATAGAGTATTTTAAATGCCTACTCAATTTCACCTTCCATCCCTTGCATACCTTTCTATTAAATCATTTGATAAATTCTTCACTGATATGACTAGTATATTCATCTGAGTCAGAGCTACAAGAATGGACGCTATGTAAAAGCAAGGAAAAATCAGATAGTTGGATAGGAATGAAAAGTCTGTGGGTAGCATTTAAATTCCTTACAGATGTCTCTTTTTCTAGCATATCCATATGTATGTCTTATGATTTTCCCTCTTAGAAGTTAAAAAGCAAGCCTTAGAGATAGGTTAGGTACAGTATCAACTAAAATATAACATGCTACAGGGAATTTACAGGAAAAATGCACTTAATAAAAGAGTTCAGGACTACTTGTGCCAATAGCCCACCCAGTATAAACATATGCTGGCAACTGAAGATGTTATTGTTTCTCTGCCTTTACTATATAACCTATTTTTGCCCTAAGGTAATTTTTTTAAACTGTTTGGCTGCACTGCTAAAAGATGGATCATCAGTAAAAACTTGCTAAGTACCTGATAAAACATGTTTTTGCATGCACATCATGATCATTATTGTGTAAAGAAGCTAAGTATTAATTTGGAAATAAAGCCTGAAATTATATCAGTGGGAAGTGTATTTGACCTTCTGGGAATGCGAGCATTGCTGTGAAAAGTTTCTTTATGAGAGTTTCACAGAAAACAAGAAAATTAAAGAATTCAAAAACTAAAAACTACTATTGTAATCAAGTACTACATGAATAACACTTAAATCAAGCTTGCTAAAAACTAAATCGATCAAGAAACAGCAACAAACGATTAAAACAAAATAGCAATACAAACAGGAGTCAATACTGGGCTGATTCTTATGAAATGCTAACCTCATGAATATAAGGAGCACAGATTTCTTCCCAAGACCTTGAGTTAATTCCCTCAAGGATTCTATTTACTGAATGATTTATTCAGTTATTTCTTATTTTACCTATATATCACAGAGATTTTGCAATGCCCAAGTTCTCTTTGAGGGCCCATTAGGCTTCTGCTGAAGTCACTTACTATCTTCTCAAGTTGTAAAAGTATTCGCAAAGACTTAGATATAGAAACACCGCGTCATTTTAACATATAGAAATAGATTTATTTTTATAAATACAAAACAATAATGGAAAATTGATTAGTCAAGTAAGTCTTTAGGCCGTCAAAGTGAGATTGTGCAGTGCAGAGATCAGATGAAGTCGTTGCTCGTCTTTATCTTTATCCCAACTGCATAAGGATAGGTTTTCTTTGGTTAATTTTTTTAGTCAGATAATGCAGCCTGTGAATTTTTCAGAGGTGTGTTAGTGAAGCCAGCTTGGAGACAGCTACCATCACTAAATATTAGGCTAGGGATTAACATTGGATCAGGTTGATATAGCACCAGAATTCAACACAAGGACAGTTAGTAAAGGAGTAACTTGCCTACTGCCTTGCCACTACCCATATAGACTACCACGATCCTTCTTCTCACATGAGTAAAGGTAAAAAGAACAGGGTACTTATCCTATTTTTTTTTCATATTTGGAAGCCAAGATTAGGTAAGAGTGCTACAACCATACCTAGGTGATCCACCACCTCCCACTCTTCTATGCAGGCATGTGCCAAGCCCTTTCAGGAAACCTACAATTCAAACACACCATTTTAGGTAAGCAGAACTTGGTCTCATGTATGTAGATGGAAAATAAAAGCTCGTATTTTATCCTTTAAGGCATTGCACAATAATACTGAATATCAAAGTCCAGGACAGTTATAGCTCTCTCTCCTCAAGAGAGGAGACTCCAGTTTTATTTCACACTTGTCATTTGGCTTTCTTTGTAACTCCCCCAGAAAACATCTCTTCTTTCCCCTATTCTGACCTTGTGATTTATTCCTTAAAGCCTTTGTCTGCAACTCCTCTGTGCATAAAGATACTTTCATAAGTGAGCATAAACTCTGTTGCCGTAATTTTTAAGCTGACAAATAAGAGATCTGCCTCTCTGCTCCAACTTCTTCTTCTTCTGTATAAAGTAAAATAAGTTCAGTCTTTTTCTAGTATTTGATTGCCCACAAAGAGCTGTCAGAGAACTGACCTAAGGCTTAAATCTGTCTTTCAGTCACTTATTAATCAGGAGTTAAAAATCACTGTAAGACTGAAAAAAAAAAAAAAAAAAAAAAAAGCTGTATCTCAACTAAGGAGAAAAGAAGAAAATAATGAAAGGGTTTAAACTACTGAAAGTCAGTTTGACCAGCTTGCAGGCAGACACTCTCAACTGAGGGAGCAGCTACAGATTTTGACATTTGCTCAAAAGATTCTTCCTTGCCAACCTTATCTGGGTTGCAACTAAGCCAGATGGCCTTAGTCCAGGGCTTGTAATCAGCCAAATGTAAAGGAAGGCAAAAGTTCTAGCTGAAGAGGAAATAAAACAAAACAAAACAAACTTTAGAAATACTAATGGCAACCCATGGTAATGGTAACCCATATCCACCCATAGATCTGCTCTAGTAATTGAAAAGAAAAGATTTTAAAAACCCCAACAAAACAAATTGTATCTGTTGTTCTGAACATTTCTGAGGTTGTGGCTTTTGGAAGTAGAAAAGTAACTGCCTATAAACCATCTTCTGTGATGTCTCGAAGAATGAATGGAACTATATTATAGCCTTACCTTCTGTACCAAAACTCTCAAAATCAAAGCAACAGCAGTTCCTGGATGGTAGGGTTGACGTTAATGAAAACTATCTTTCAGCTCTAAAAAGGATATATCTAAACGAGGGCAGTGAGAAGTGTGTTTTAATCTACCTGAAATATTCAGCTTAATTCAAAATGTAATATTTCATTGCAATTTTTGTTTTGATGAATTTAATTTTTTTCCCCTTTTCTTCCTTTATTTTCCCCTTTTCTTCCTTTATTTTTTAACTTAAGTTGACTTCTAAAGTGGAAATAGTCCTTTCAAAGTGAAAAAAGACTACTGATTTATCCCGAGAATAAATTAAATGAAACATTTGCATTTTGTATTGTTCTCCCCATCTTTGAAACAGTCAACAAATTTTCTTCAAATTCTCCCTACTAAATGTTAAAGAGCAACCCTCTTTAGATAATACTACATGCTACAGAGTCTAGTTACTCTGTCCAATGCCATAAGGAGACTGGAAACTGACCACTACAAAAAAAATCCAATTGCAGATTTAAATACATTTAATTCTGTTCTAAAGATTTAATTCTTTTTTCCATTACATAAAGTCTACTTATTAAGTAATATCTGATATCTATCAGTAATTGACTGGATGTATTTAAGGAGGCTTGCTTTTTAATTTTCCCCTCAAGAAACCATACATAAACTTGATGGAAAGTAGGTCCAGAGTAGGTCCAGCTATTTTTCACCATTTGTCATCAGCCACATAAATGATGGAACTGATTAGTATTCGGTAACATCTATTTTTACAAAGAGGATCTAGAACATTCAACAATCAAGGAAGTTTTTAGCTGTTTCCTTCTACCCTGATAAACTACCGCAGGTTTCATTTCAGATGATACCTACATACATATCTGTCAAGTAGACTGAGACACACTGTCATTTTAAAAAGTTATCTTAAAAAAAAAAAAAGCTGCAAAAGCAGAAATACATCTTTGGTTCATACTCATACTGCTGAAAATGTAGGAAGAATACTTCTGAAAGTCTTGCAGAGCACTTTTCATTAGTTCCAATCCCACAAAATCAATGGATCAAATGTTTTCCACAAACTTCAATTTCTTGCTGAATACTACTATTCTGAAAGCTCAGACTTGCATTCATATATGTTTCTGACATTTCAGCTACAATGAAAAAAAATGTGAGCGGCACAGCAGGCTCTTAATCTCAGACAAGTTTTCGTAAGTCAATACATGTTTTTTAAATACTTTCTGCGACTCAGAAGGAAGTAACATGCCGGAAAAACTCCTTTGTCTTTGAATAGGTTTTTGTCTTTACAGCACAAAAATGTGAAAAGATTCACCCTGGCATTGACCACCAGAAAGACAATTTCAATATCTTCTGTTTCAACAGACTTATTAAGAAAAAAATCCTGTTACCAGATATATTCTGCTTCTATTTTAAACAATAGACTAAATCCTATATCCTTAACTGAGCTAAAATATTACTTGTCGAAGTCAAATAAACTATGATCAAGTAAGGAAGTCAATGCTTAAAATGTTCTACAATTTATATATAGGCAAAAATGTTTTATGTTCAATAAAAACCTTATTTTCCATGACAATTTTTCTCACTTTTAGGCTTAGACTCAGACCCTACTTCTGATCTGTGCCTAACCACCCAGCTTCTCCCTGACTGCCTTGCCTTTTTACCTCCTGGGCCATGATTAGCTTTCTCTCTTCTCTTCAGATGAGTTTCAGCAACAGACTCCCCAACAAGCCAAACAGAGTCTCTCCATTTCACATGGATATACCAATAACATAGACATTCCAGGATAGAGCTGGGTAGAATGTCTTTGTTGCTGTAATAAGCATCAATAATGGAAAGCATCACTTTTCAGCAAGTAACCCTTTAGTTTCTTGATTTGTGTACTTTTCCAAGATGTAAATATGTGGTCATGGGTGTGCCGTGAAAAGGTTAACAGAAGTTCACCTCTTTCTACTTCTGTTACACACAGATTTTTTTTTTTATGACAGACTCTCCCAAATATTATTACCACTGATACACATCTATTTAAGTAGAAGGCACATTACACCTTGGAAGATCAATATCTTTGGGGAAAATTTCCAGTCAAGCATTAAGTATTTAGCATTTCCCCATAACTATACTCAGCCAGTCAATCCATTACAAAAGTCCAAGTGTATAAAAGTCTCAGCTAACCAACTTGGGCTTAGAATTGATCAAGGAACAACACACCCCTTCCCTTTCTTATTTATTTATTTTTGAAGCACTAAACACCCCACCCTCTAATTCCCAGAAAAAGAACTTGACAATAGACTTTCAAACACTGTAGAAGTTTTACAGATATATAGAGCCAACTGTGTGCATTTATAATTACCTATAATTTCTCGATTTATTTATGGATAAAGTTAGTTAACACCCTAGTGGGGATTGAGCTGCTCAATTCAAGCGTCACAATAGCCAGAGAGAGCTGCCAAGTTCCAGTACAATATTCCAGAGCCAAGATTATTTTAAAATTATTTTCTACTACAGTGCAAGGTAGTTAAACAGATATTATACTAACTATATCTAATTTCAAAGTCAAAACTGATACAGCATTTTCTGAATCTGAAGCTTTTAAATTACTTGAGGATTTGAATCAAGTTAATATATACAAAAGTATCTTTTTTTCCCATTATTCAATTGCCTCTATAATTAATGGCAGGTTTTGTCTATTAAATCATTTCTGAATCTTCTGTGTTGACAAAATCTTCTGAAGCAACACACCAAATTTCAGCATTATATTATTATCAAGGAGAAAAACCTAGTAGAATAGACTAGGTAGTGCTCAGTTTACTTTTCTTACTCAGCCATGAGGATGTGCATAAGAATAGCAAGGAGAAATTTTTAAATAACAAAATATTCTAAGGCAGTAGCTTTCTTGCTTTTGTCACTCAGAATTACTTTTATTGCCTCTGATTATATGTTTCATAAACAATAAGAGGACATTATTAGAACTTTCTGTTAAGACTCTAGAAAGGACAAGAAACTCCGACTGAAAATGTGTATGAAAACAAGCTTGTATTTCTGGCTTCTGGAGTTTTGCTTTCACACTGCTGATATTAAGATATGCGTGTATGTGTGTTTAAGATATGACGAAGGAGAAAACCAACCCTTCAGCCTTAGACTGACAGCTCCTCAAACCCTGAGAGACATCCAAGCAAAGACTTTTATCAGTACATCTGGAAGTGAGCAGGAAGTACCAGCCCACTGGACCTCCACCTATTACTTGTTTGACAGCTGTGAGTTAATGTATGAGCAAGCAGACAATGGGCAAACATGATGGGGTCATCCTTAATGCAGATAAATGAAATCTGATAAAACACAGGATTTTACAAGGCTGCTAATGAAGGCACTCAGGAAGTAATGGAAGGAAGACGCGCACTACACAGGGTTGTTTTTTTTTCCCCCCACTTTCAGATGTCTTGCAACAGGACTTAAAATTTTAGACCAAACAATTTGCAGGTGAACTCCCTTCAGGCCTTGAGGACAAGAGAATACGACATCCCGTTTCCTTCTACTCTTACAAGTAAAACCCACAGCTCAGTTCCTGAGGGTAGAGGTCTACAGGAATACAAAGGAAATGAAATGAGATCTCGGCCAATTTAGTTACTAAGCCTTAGTTTTCCTATTATGCTTAGTACAGTCAGTTAACCAGTGCAATATTCTTTGGGACTGTCTTGTTCAGAAACACAGCCTTGAAAAAAACAACCAAACAACCCCACAGAACTCTTACTATTTCACTCTTTCAGCTGCCGTAAAGTGACCAGACTGGTTTATCCATCTTCAGTGACAAGGACTGACTCCGAGAAGCTGCTCCAATATTGCCCAGTGGGAAAAAGACAACAAAAAATCTTCAGGAAAAATATTTATCCTTCAATAAATTGCTTCTAAAAACCCAGGAAAGCAACAAAAGGGCTCTTGGTTATCTGCACACATACTAATCAAAGAATATTTTCTAAGGCTGGCATGGGAATTAGACTGCTATGTACTTCAAGAAAAGGTCATAAGCCAGTGAAATGTAATCAGTGGTTTCCAATGATACAAAAATATTCTACAGCAACAATGATTATTAAAATATTTTGCATTTTTTTCAGTGATGAGAAGAGTATATAGAACGTAAACCAAAATAACAAAACAAGACAAGACTAAGAATTTGATATCTAACAAGTCATATAAACCAGAGCAGTGTAAGGTTTAGCTATATTTGAGATGGGACAAAACAGATATTGTAGAATACATAGAATATATGTAAATATATACATATGTATTAAATATTAAATTACATACATTAGTATATACTATACACGATACATACATTTATTATATGTGTGTAGTCGCATGTATGTATTTGATGAATCTTGATTATTTTAACAGAACATCTGTCTTGCTTTTTACATTTGCAAAAACCAAAGAAACTGGAGAAACCAAACATTATCATCAACTACTTCAGTCCATTGAAGCTGTTAGGGTGAAAGATCTTAATGAAATAAAAAACCCCTAGGTGAATCTGAACTGAAATTAAGAATTAGTTACTGTAGTTAACTTCTGTTCACTTGCTACTATACATCCTATGAAAACCTACAAGATAAGGCAATACTAACAGAAAAAGTAGAAATTTGTCAGTTATAACACTGTATAAATATACATACACATGTAAGTATACAATACTATTTGCGTTGTACACATAATACATTGTATAACGTGTATATATAACATAACAACAATTTCTACAACAAGTAGAAAGGGTATACAAACAAGGTAGAGAGAAAGCATGGATAAAGGCACACTAAATAATAAAAAGCCCTACTTTTTTAGAGTTTCTAATAAAATTAAGTTAGGAAGACTTTAAAACACATCCAAACGCTTCAATCTGAACTCACTTATTTGTTCAACAGAAATCAAGTATTAAGTGAAGTCTAAACCGACACTACATCAACAATACATATTAGTATTTCTGTCCTACGTAATTTCCAGCTTTTTTTTTTCCCAAATTCATCTCCTTCCTTGTAATCTGCCATTTCTGAAATGTTTTATTGATATGCTTTGCTTTTATTTTCATTTATATACAATTGACTACTGTTCTTTGTTGACCTAGAAAAGCAACTAATTACATGCCACTTTGGAGCTGTAACTGATTAAATGCTATTTTTCTCTGGAAAAATCTTGAAGTCTGAGTTTTATTGTAATCTGACATTTACTTGCAAACAGGCATGCACTCTGATTTTTCTATACATTTGCATTTGATTATATTCAAGTTCTAGCTTTCATCTATTAGTCTCTGGCTGATCAGGCATTAGAAGACACAGCTGTTTTGATTAAATAATTATTTAAAAAATAAACTTGATTTATACTGAATCTCTATAGAAACTTATTGCTTTCATATTTTTATGTAATAAATTCAGCCTTCATAAATGCCTACTCACAGCTGGTTGTAAAACAGGATCATCCAGTCAGAAAATATTTATGTTTTATAAAAAATACAGGGGGTGGGAGATGTTTTTCTTTTAAACGAATGTGTAATATTTCTGTGAAAGTGACTCATTTTTGTTAACAAATATTGTTCTGGAAAAAAAAAAAAATCTCAATTTCTATAAAAATAAACCTGAGTGAAAAAAGTCATAAAGTTAAAAATATTTTTATATGATTAATATATGAAAACATATTCAAGTATACATCTGACATTCAAACACAATTTATGTTTCGGCTGTTGAGCCAACCCTATATTTTTGCTGCTTCTTGACCAAAGGAAGTGACCAGACAAGAAAGTCTCTCTCCTGTAGAAATCTACAGGATCAACTCATAGTAACTGGCTCAGCCAACTGAGAAGTACCTATGTTCTTCTCAAATAAAATGAGGTTTCTATATTAAAAAGACAAGCCACAAAATTATTCAAATCATTACTGTAACCGTTCTAGAACAGGCTTATGAATATCCCCTGTTCTCCCTTCCAGCCAAACCAACCATTACTTTTCTACCATGACAGTTTCTAAAACTCAGTGCACTTTTAAGAAGTAATTCTTTAGTAATTTCCACTTTATACATAACTTCAGCAACAATGCTAGAGATAAGCTGGAGAAAGAAACAACATGGAAAAAAATAACAAAAATAAATGAAGAAGAAAAAAAAATTCCACAAAGAAAAAGAAAAAGACTGCAGTCTGCAAAGGAGAATGTGAAGGAACACCAATGGTAACACACCAAGGCAAAACATTTCCAGAAAATAAAACTCAGGCCAGGCCCTTTCACAAATTCAGTTATGTATCTTCTATCAGTTTCATATATTCTTCTTAAGCACTGGTAAGGATCTCAGTATTGAGGCCAAATAAAATAAAAGCTAGATACCTAAATAGATAGCTAAGCTACCAAATAAGTATACTTTGATTGCAGTTATAGATGACAAGTATTTTTCAGGTACATATGAAGAACTTGCATAAAAATTTTAGGTTTAAAATTATCTTCACAATTTTGACTTAAAAGGTGTATCTGACAAATGTGTTTACTTCACTGCTGTTGAAAAGAAAAATTCTTTCTGCATTCTGAGAATGCAGTGTATTAACAATTATCTCCATGCACCTTTTCAGGGTTACTTAGTCTGAGCTAATTTAGCTAATTATCTCAGCTAATTTACCCTCTTACTTTGAAAGGCCGCCAGGCCAAGTGAGTAAATTGTATTATTACTGTTCGTTCATTCTACTAGCACCACAGATTTTTTTTTTTTTTTTTTCTCCAGTTTGGAAACAGTTCCACTTCTTCTCCCCAAAATTTATCAGTTCTGGAGCTCCTTCACTCAGCTTAGCCCCGTCTTTGTGTGTGAGCTATTCTCTACTCTGCTCTGGTCCACTCACAATTTAGGTTGCTCTTTTCAAATGCAGGCACTAGATTCAGCTGGGCAACAGAAGACAATACCAGTCAATACAATACAACACTATCTCTCAGATATTACTAATGTCTGTATAAACAATAGCTGGAGCAACAATTAAAGTATTCACGCAGGCAGGCATCAGTCTCTATTGGATCAAGTCTCTACTTTATGGATGAGGCACTGCCCAACCACATGGTGTCCAGGAAGCATGAGAGAGACCCTCAGAGTGACACTCCATGCTAATCTGGAGAGTGGTGAGATCTTAAACTTCGTAGCTATTTCTGAGCATTTTGCCGTTCTATGCACTTCACAAATGAGAGGAAGCTCCAGTTAATATCAGCCAGCTTTCTCTTCTGTGACCACAGAAACCCAGGAGGACTTCAGGACCCTGTATCCCATAAATAAGGGTTTAGTGTCATGGGCAGTCACCAAGTATGCTGGAAGTCTACTCGAGTCGAGGTCACAAAAGCAGTAGTATAGCTATAATGTATGTTTCAGAGCAGATAGCCAAGACATCCAGATTTCCGTATGCAGATAGGACTAATTAGAACAGCACTTGGAGAAAAACAGAAAAAGCTTTTTTCATTTCGTTCAAATGAATAAATTTAATAAAACTGTCTATGCACATGAATTCTGACACTCCTCTTCAAGCTAGCTAGACCTTTGCAACACATACAAAGATAACAGTGTTAGCACTAACCACTATAGGATTTTAGACTGCATAAAGAGTACTATCAACTTAGCTGGGTATTTGCACAAGGGAAAAGAAAAGTGCACACAAAATGCTGATTAGGGCTCATAATTATAGGGGAAAAATTTATGATGACTAGGATATCCTGCCTCCACCCTATCACGTAACTCTGCCTGCCTGCCTACCTAAACAAATAAAGTGTTGTATGATTTACACTCCTTAATGTTAATTAACCTTTTCATGTTTCCTTTCAAACTCAAATAAGTGTTTTAAAACAATTAAAATAGTAATTTTTTGTTTGCTTTTTTAGAAAT
Source organism: Platalea leucorodia (assembly GCF_965183815.1). NCBI lineage: Eukaryota > Metazoa > Chordata > Aves > Pelecaniformes > Threskiornithidae > Platalea > Platalea leucorodia. The sequence continues at coordinate 47,187,354 of NC_138828.1, read as the reverse complement.
ACTAAGTGAAACAACTCTTTGTAAAATAAACTTTGGCATTAGGAGCATGTATCAAGGACCTAAAATGCTATAGTAGCCAGAGTATTGTTGAATATTCAAATAGTGTTTTAAGGGTTTGGACTACTGCTTTTTATAAACTGTGCTGCAATATCCACAAGTGACATCTTATCCAATAAATACAGTGAAAAGCATGTGTGTGGGTGTGTGTGAGAAACAGATAGGGAGTTAGTTATAAAAAAATGCAGTTCTTACATCAAATATATTTTAATTGATGTGAATTTGGTAATACTTAACATGATTATGTCAGTCTAAAAAATATTAATTGGTCTGAGTTAAGATCAGGGATTCCCATACCAACTGAGTTGTGAAGAGTCCACCTAGAAGAGGAAAACAATTACTTTCAGATGAAACTTTGGGGGTGAGTGTTGATAAAGAAGTTTTCTTGCATTATATTCATTGTGTTTCTGGCTTCATTACTGACTGCCTCAAAAGCCAGAAAATACATGGTGATTTTAAGAAGCAGGCTGAAGAGCCAGATTCTTTGCAACATGATATGATGCTTCAAAAGTTTCTCAAAATTGTTTCCTTGGTAACTATTGATGACATGGGCCTGGGACATGTGTCCACTGAAATATCATACACCTTCTCATTGATAATGGTGAGTTGATAGCAATTTTTTGTAAAATAGCAGTTAGTTGCTTCCCAGCATGAATAAGATACCACCTATTCCTACATAATAGAGAAAGAAATTCCTCAGAAACCTCATGAATTTTCATTTAGTAAACATATTTGTCTCTCTTATGGAAAGTAGTCATTTGAAAAGGTTATGGTCAGAAGCAAATAAATGAATTGAAACAACCTAACCCTGGCTAGAGATTTTACTGTTCTCTTCACAATTATTTTGGTGACTTGTTATACAGGCTGTCAGCGAGTAGAGAGACTTAGCAGGTTCAGCTCTCCCCACCATCAAATTTAGAATTTACAGTATCATGGTTTCCCAATTACTGTTTGGATGCAAAAGAAAGGAAGGTATTTTCAACATCTATTCAAGTGCAAGATATTGACACATTTCACGAGGTAGAGGAATATCACATGATACTCATCAGGAGTATCCTGATGTCCTGACAAAAAGATCATCTTCCACCCAGCACTTCTTAGCCTGAACAACAGCTTATTTTGATAAACATTTTAAACAGAACTGATGGTAGTTCTTAGATACAGTAGATAAAGATTTATATCTTTACAAGCTCCAGTTCAATTTCAGGCTGTCAAAAACAACCCAGCTGTAACTGCTATAATGATTTCACATTATATTATTCTTGAATTGCAGTAAGAAACTCTAGCTAGCCTACAAATGATTATTTCAGGAATAGAGAAAGGTCCTGCGAACCCAAACACTTTTAATCCAGTAATGTACTGGCTTCATTTTTATACTTGCAGGCAGTTTAAGCTGCTGATCAGAGGCTCCTAAATTTAGATCCAGTTTCTGAAGTTAAAATTTCAAATTAAAACCTTATATTTATCACCTAATGGAAACTTTACTTTGAATATTCCAGTCTTTTTTCTCATTTGAAAAAACAAATTGTCCTAAAAATCCATTCAGCTCCATCAGTGCAAAATGAGAGAAAATTAATCTTTCTATATCTCAGGAAACAGTTGTCTTTATTGTATTTCAGAACAGGACAGCAGTGACTTTCTGGATACAATGTAAGAATCAGTCTTCTTACACTTTCCATGCACTAACTTACACTTTCCATCTCTAACATTGTTATATACTTTTGTGAAATATCCAAAGAGCAATATGGCATCATGTGATATTTTTTACTATTACACTAATAAGTTTTTGGTTTGCCAACTAACCGAGAAAGAGATAACTAGCTGAATATCAAAACATAGCTACTACTTCATAACCTGCAAAGATGGCTGATTACAATCTTCTTGTGCACACACCAAAACTAATTACTGGATTGAACATTTAAGGAAAGAATTACTGTACCGTGTTCAAGTAGAAATAAGACTTAGCAGTTCCTGTGTTTTGATCTTTATTGGTATCCAAGTTGTCATTTAATCAGAACAGTGCCAAAGCATTTAGTACTGCCAATACAGACTAATCAAAGGCATAGTGTGAATAAAACATTAAAACAGATTAAAATTAATTAATCAGTGAAATTAAAGCTTCTTTCCAATAGAGGAATGTAGTTGTTTAAGGTCTGGTGGTGTGATTATCTTGATTGTCTTTCTGGCCTCATTTCAACAATTTATTATCTCAGTTTCAGATGAAATAAATCTGAAGGGAAATAGATATCCGCTTTAACTTAGTTTGTTTTGGCATAGCATTCAATAAAAGACTTTCATTTACGTACCACATGATTTGATAAAACAGGTTGCAATTACTGCACAAAATATGCCATTGCTTTCACTCATTAAATCCAGGCAATAATTTTTGCTTTTCATAAATCCACAGATTCTTTTCCTCCCCTGTGAATTTGCTTCCTAGTCATTCATTCATTAATGAAAATACAATTACTGTAGAAATCACAGTTTCTGAAAAGCTCTAATTTAGCACATATTAGGCATTTTATTTTACAAAAAATGGGAAGAAGATTTTTAACTCAGATTGTTTTTAGAGGTTAAAAATAAAACTAGTTACAGAACAATTGTGTTTTACACGACTATAATATAGTCAGCTAATCATTAAAAAAATACCTATTTCAAACAACAGCACGAAAACATTTAATTTAGATATGAGCTTGGAGATCTAGTCATGTAAATGTTGTTTTAAGATCAAGATGCTGAACACGACTATGACGCTTAGATTATATTTGGAACAATCCACAAAAGCAACTGTCTGAGTGGCATGGTTTTCTGAAACTTTACCGACAAAACAACTGCAAAATGAGGTTATGGAAAGTCTTACTATAAAGTACACAAGAAATACCTTCTCATCTACCTGTCGATGCAAAAGGAGAATCTGGGGAAAAGAATGCTTTGTTTCTATTATTCTATCCGAACAATTAATTTTGACCCCTTTCCCTCTTTGGAAAACAGATTCTTAGCTAAGAATGCTAAGACCTTTAAAGGATCTCATCCTTAAGAAAAGCGGCCTAATAGATAGTATGTTTCCTCTTTTCATGACAATCCTTATTGCTTATATCCAGAGACATTATTCTGTCTGAAGCCCTACCAGTCTTAACAAGCATTGCTATCATGGCTACATAAATAACATAATGCCAGTACAGAGCAAACCACTTTTCTGTTTCCAACACTGCTGATATCAACAAGTGTTTGTTTGAAAAAGGTAATTTTCTTCTAGACTCTCTGCATTAATAAGTGTTTTTCAAATATTTCACTTGTGTTGAACAACAAACAGCAGCAACTAATCTTTGTAGATTTTCCAGGGAGGCATAATTTTAACCTGTGTTCTCCTCACTAGCAGCAAGAATGATTAGGTGAAAACACTGTGAACTAAGACTAAAATAACAGAAATCAGTAAAACCAAGCTGTAATAAGAAGTTCTGCTTAGCCAATGTAACATTCCTCGAATATATAAAAGCAACTGCCTTTGAGATGTCTTATAAAATTTGGATGAACCTAGGGTGATCAAATAAATTGTAATATAATTTTACAGAAGGGTGTAAAGAAGAGATTAGTCAACAAGACTTTTCACAAAGATGGTTTCTAGATGCAAGAACAGCAAAGCACTGGCACAAATTGTCTAGGGATGCTGGAGTTCTGTGCCCAGATAGATCTTAAATATTCATTAGGGAAGACAAATATATACTATAATATATACTGCTTTAGGCTAAGAGAATAATCTAGACAAATGGTTGACATGCTTTGAAGGCCTACTTTCTATGTCTTTCTATGATTTCTGTTATAGAATAAATTCCTTAAAAAAAGAAAACAATAAAAAGTGCTTCTGACTTAGTTGCAAGAAGCAGAAAAAACATAAGGTGTACTGGTCACCAAAGCAATGAATCAACTTTACTTCTGTAGAGTTTACTTGGGTTCACCCCTGGATGTCCATTTCTCAGATTCTTTTTCTAGTTTTGTGTATCATGCTCATTTGCACCGTTTCTAACACATAAACTCCAAAGAACAATCCAGTTTCCTGAGAGGAGCTCTAAGTCTCCGGCAACATTTAGATATATCTTCTGTTACTTTCTAGAGAATATTATCAGGCATTGGACCAGGCTGCCCAGGGAAGTGGTTGAGTCTCCATCTCTGGAGGTATTTAAAAGATGGGTAGACATGATGCTCGAGGACATGGTTTAGTGGTGGACTTGGCAGTGCTAGGTTAACGGTTGGACTCGATGATCTTAAGGGTCTTTTCCAACCTTAACGATTCTACGATTCTATGATTCTATGATTATAAAAAAAAAAAAGTATCAAAGTATCTGCTCTCTATATAGACTCCTGTTGCTAATAGATGACCTCTCCTCCCCTCAGTGGTCAGCCAAGTTTGAGACATTACTCTTATTCCACATCCATTTACTTCAATGAATTCAATCAAACATATTTTCACTGACTAAAATTGCAAAATTCAAACCAAATGTTTTATTTTCCTTCTATGAATTGCTGACTGCAAATTTAAACAGCATTAAAAGCTATACAACAAAACCCCCTATTATTTCTATATTCTGACATAGATTCTTTTCTGGAAGAATGTTAAGTTTAACAGAGTACATCAGCAACTGCAAGAGAAAAAACATTATATGGATGTGAAACTGCTTCAAAATCTAATATTACAAATCAAGAAAATTCAAAGTAAAATTTACACTGAAGAGAATTTAAATACATAAAGGAAAGAAATAATGTAAAGCACTAAAATAACTTCTGGATCATAATCGCACAGCTATTCTATACTGCACTTACATTACAGTGTTCTTTTAGTTCAGTTTCTATTTTCTATAGGTATTTTCTTCTTTTTGTTCAAGTGAAAGATCCTAATTGTCCCTACATTTAACAAAATACATTATAAACCAATTTAACAAAGTAAAATATAAATTGAAAACAACATTTGGATTGTATACAAAACTATATCCAATAGCAGTACTAATATATTAACCTTTATAAAACCATGTTGTTGAAAGAATAAGTGCCTTCATATTCCAGAATGAGAACAAGAGGTATACACAAGCTAATTGACTTGTCAGTGGCAGAACACAGAAAACCTCAAAACAGAACCAGGAATGGAGTTGCTTACATGTAGTTTACTTTCTTGTACAATTTACATGGATCAACCAATTTTGATAATGATTATCCCCTTTATTTTATAAGTAGTACATCAGTTAAGCATCTTTATTATCAGTAAGTCATTATAATTAATCTAACTGAAAAGATTATATGTATTATAAAAAAACTATCCAAGTATTTCCACAGATTTGTATGGGATCAGAAATTCAGATTAAAAAAAAATCGTTACCTGTCATGTACAAGAGTAGGCTTCCGTGTTGACTCCTGTTTGACATATCATTCAATATCATGTTTCATAAGAAAAAATTAATATAAAAAAATATATTAAGTATTGAGATTAAGTAGTATTACATCTCTGAATTTTCCTTAAACTACCATGGTTAACTAAGCATGTGTTTGGATGCACTGACTGGAGACGCAAGGTTTCATCCAAGGCTTATTAAACTCAGTGGCAAACTGGTTTTGGATTACCAATATAGATATCAGGACTAGTTCCAAGATCCTCTTCCAAAATTTAAAATGAAGGCTTTAATTTTCTGTCACTATCCTCAGCCTTTACAACACCACAGATGGCTTTAAAGTATCACTTACAAGATGAAACATAGAACATCTGTTGAAACCACTTTGGGGTTCATGAAAGAAAACAATTTCTTCAAGTTTTTTGTTTTTAATATAGAACAGGTTCCTTAAAAAAACCAGGGATTTTCATAGGACTAAACTATACATTTTTCCCATGTTCAATACATGTTTTTTCCATTAAATCTGTGTTTGGTATTGTAATTTGTCTTTAAACAGTGCTTACAGAGATAACATTAAAAGTTGCCATGTAACAAATGAGATTTCCTCTTATTGTGAAGAAGAAAACACTCCCTCTTAGTCACAGTTGGTGGAGAAGAGGGGGGAACACAGTTACAAGACTGTTTCTTTATTTAGTTATGGTTGCCAAATTGGACCACATTCACATTCATCAAGTATTTCAAGCAAGTTCCTTTCTTAAACTGTTTCAAGTGTTTCATTTTTTGAGTATAGTTTAATTACAAGAGAGGCAGATAAATGCCAAAAGTTAATTGCAGCACTGAGTTGAAAGCTCTGCTTTAACAGAATACTGACTTTATAAAAATTAACACAGCTTTTTTACTATGAAAATTAAAATACAGAACAATCTGACAATAAAACATATTTACTTAGAAATAAACTTTTAAGACTGTGTACAATCCTAAAATTTCACCTAGAAAAGGTACCATTTTAATAAATTCCACTGTATTTAGATATTGCAAACAGAAGCCCCCACCATAGTCTATGTTACAAACATCAGCACTGGAATGTTTCACTGGTTGAAGGCAATTTACAACATAATATTGATTGAACTCACAAAAAGCAACTTCAACTTCTTCTCTGTTCCTTTCACCATACAAGTCCAAATTTTCATAGGGATAAAAGAAGAACCTAAAGCTCATAGGACAAATGATACTTAGCTATAACCATCCACTTAAAAATACAGTATTTGATAGAATTATACAAACTTTGGGGGAAAATAAAGTTCAGTATTGTCTTTATGCACTTGCTCAAACTCCCTAATATCAAGTTCAATTCTAATTCAAGTAAGAAATAATGATCTCTCAGTTCCGAGTATTCTCATTACCATACACAATCACCAGGGACTGTACAGGTAAAATACATAGTGTCAAATACAAATGTCCTCATATATCACCACTCATTATTTCTTCACCTACCTAAGCATTAAACTACCTGCACCTGATTTCAGGGATAAATGACCTGTGCCCCCTTCCTCTTAAGACTCACACGTACTCAATACTATTTTCAATCAGCTTGTCTGCCTGACTACCGTAACTCACATCAGAGCAACTGCTTCCAACCTGCTCTTAAACTGAAATCTGAAAACTCATCTTGGATTATGAATAAAGACTTTTGTGCCAAAAAGTTGGGAGACAAAAATGGTAATTTTTATCAGTTGGACTCATAAAACCAGCAGCTTCTCTAAGCTCCTGTAACTCACATGGCTATGAAGTTTTACAATTTCCTCATATCCCTTTCTAAAACGGTCTACTAATATTTTCTTGGCATGTTTCAGAAGGAAAGCAATTTTTTTAATCAAACCAACTGTCTTTACATTCCTGTGATCAATTCACTTTCTGGCTTTAATTTGGAAATTGTTTATGCTGCCTATTTTGGCCAGCAAGGAGCTGAAAGGCAGTATGTAAATATATAATGGGCTACCAAAAGATAGAAAAAAACCACTTGTCTGATGGCCCAGCAAAGAAATAAAAAGGATCACATGCCACTTCTATTTGACTCTGAGATAAGCCAATACTTTCAAAGCTTCTTGGTCCCTGACTCCTGCCAGGACTCCACTTTGAAGGGTCAGCTTTGACTTCTGGAGTACCATTAAGGAAAAGCCAAGCCCTGGGTAAAGGCAAGGAGGGCTATAAACCTTATGGAGGGCAGGCCACGCTGGGAAGCAGCCACCTTTGGTCATATTGTACCACCAGGACACCAGGTATCAAGCAAGAAAATGTCACTGTGAGTCATTTTTACATCTCCTCTTCACTGTCCTATAATTTCTGCTGGAGCAACAATGGCAGCACAGAGAAGTCCAGATATCAAATAGAATAAAGCAGGAATATGTTGTTATGCCCATATAACTCCTACCTAGATATAAGCTTAACCTAAAGTCTATTCAATTTGATTAAGAGAATTTTATTTACTCTTCTGTAATCCTGTTTATTGTTATTATATGACAAAATCAAAATGATCCCTCAAGCTTTCCCAACAATATCATGAATAGTCTGACACCTTTAGCACAATATAGTTTTAACCAAATCAGAAAACTGTATGTGGATTGGCTTTGGTTTATGATAGATAAATACTAGGTCCTTCAAATACTAGTTATCAAGAATATGAAATGACTGAACAGGGAAGTAGACATGTCATGTGAAGACTGAAAATATCTGAAGCAAAGTTTCTAATTCATCTGTACTTCTTGTTACCATCTGTACCTGAACAATGAATTTGATCTAAGAAGTCCAGTTGTTAAATACAATGCACTGAATACAAAGCTCCAAAATATAACCCATGAAAACTTTATCAGTTTTGAAAGAGATACAGATAAACTGCATTTCTGCAAGTGCAGCAGTACAAGTTTCAGTGATATTTTTGTGATACGTCTGCTTTAGTTCACTACAGAACAAGATTACATCTGATCTAAATCTGTCATTTCTAAACCAGCCAGGGGAAATATTTTTCTTACAGAATGCTGGTAAAATTGTGTGAATGAGACTCAATGACACTAAGGTAAAACTTGACAGAGTAAGAGAAAGTGCATATTTTAATGGGTACAAGCATCCAGTTCATTAGATATCACAGTTTTCCAGCTTTTGTAGTGTTTTGCCCTGCTTACTTCACTTACTTGAGAGAATTCAACTATGTGTTGAGGTAATTGCCCTCAGTATACACACCACAGCACTTTTCAGCATAGGGTAAAGAAACTGATTATCTTTAAATGAGTTTGCCTGGCTATCAGAAATAGTTACAACAGCAGATATCAGAAATTGCATAGGGTTCATGTGAGTCTAAGCCTTTCTCTGCTAGTCTTTCCTTAATACCCCTTCAGTCCACCAATATTGCCAACTTCTTTAGTTCTTTCTCTACTTTTTTGAGCTCTTGTGTTCATTCTTTTTTCCATGCACAGGAGTGAGTCCAGAATGACCAAAAGTAGAGACTTCAGGATTAAAAGGTCAATCTAACAGTTCTAATGTAATTCCCATTAGAGAAGCTGTAACTTCTAACCTACATATTGATGGCACAAACAGGCTATAGATGCAATGCGGCCCTACTTGCATGACAAACAAAACCCCACGAAAACAGCTTTCATAGCTGTTTCCTTCAAACAGGTCTGAAAAATACATTCCACCTCAAGTACCGTATTGCAGACATGTTTTTCAGAAGATTGATTTAATGTGGTTAGAGAAAATTTTTCTAAACAAATCAAGAGATCATATTAAGCTACTGCGTATGCTCCACCCAATATATAAACTACACCAAACACAGCAGTGAGTATATTTTTAGGTGCCTGAGTTTTTCAGTCATCTATTATTTCTAACAACCAGAAAGAACCCCTTCAAGCTTTCATCGATTGGAAAGCCTGTTGTTTTCTTTGGAATCAGATTCAAAAGACATCACTTGGCACATAGCCCATGACAAGCACTGGCTAATCCGTCAACATGACAACACAAATGAAATTGAAACCCCACTGTCCTCACCATTGCACTATGAAACCTGCAGGTTAGAGCCAGATGATGTTCTATTACACTTTCTGTGTATTCAGTTAAATACAATGTGAGGCTGCATCTGACTTAAAAAAGATGAAAGGGGTGGGTGGAAATCAAAGCACATTTCTACACCTTGGGAAGTAACAATTTTCCTTTAATTAGATCACAAGGTTGTATGGGTACACCATAATAAAGTTTTATATGGTCAAGCTTTTGATTACTTAGAGCAAACCTTATTCTACTGGAGTCTAGTAGAAAAAAATGCAAAGGGGATGTATGGCATTAAATCACACATGACTGCCAGGGAACCTTGTTGTGAAATTTGTGGAAGTGATTAGCATTATGTCACTTTCAAATATGCTTCATGGTATAGGTTTTTACACACTTCTAAGTTCTGGTATAGGAAGATCTAGGAAAAAAGTTGTAATTGGGAAAAATCTAGCTATTTTTTTTAGTCTGGCAACCAAGTCACTATACAGTTAAGAAAATAACCCTCACAGAAAGAAAGGAACAATATAATCAACAATAAATACATAACTGTACAAACAAAAACATAAGAACAAACAGATGAGAAATTTTTCAGATTTTAATTAATTTTATGTACTCCCTCAAGTATTACTTGAAGTAACGTAGGAGTGTCACTCCTACATTACTTATCTTTTCACCAGCTGAAAACTAAAAGGCAATTTTTTTTTCTATATTACACAAATTCACCAACTGTGCCTAGTGTTCCAACTGCTAAACTGTAAAAATCCCTCTGTGTTCCAAAGTGTGCACCGTAAACTGAAAAAAATTAACAAGATGACGGAGACCTTTTCTTATAACACATAAAAATCCATTTTACTATAATCCTGATCATCGTATTTTAATAACCATTTATATACCAACATTGAATACATTCAGATATTTTTGCCTGCATACAAATAACTGTGAACAATGCAGAAAGAACTTACAACTTTTTTTAACCTACCATTAGTCTGGGTCTTCTGGCACATTATAGGCTCTATATCTACAACGCACATATATATATGCACTTATGTAACATACGAAAGAATGCACTTGTTCTATTAGTACCTCAAACCTACAAACTTCGCAAATCTAAAGACAATTCTAAAAGCTATTGTGAAATTTTCTAAGTCCTTTTGCTAAACGATAGCAAAGTGCATCTTTCCTTTCTTTAGTATATAAAAATCTACAACATAGAAACATAGGATGGTTTGGATTGGAAGGGACCTTAAAGATCATTTAGTTCCAACCCCCCTGCCATGAGTAGGGACACCTTCCGCTAGACCACGTTGCTCAAAGCCCCATCCCACCTGGCCTTGAACACTTCCAGGGATGGGGGGGCATCCACAACTTCTCTGGGCAACCTGTTCTAGTGTCTCACCACCCTCACAGTAAAGGATTTCTTCCTTATATCTAATCTAAATCTATCCTCTTTCAGTTTAAAGCCATCACCCCTTGTCCATCACTATGCTCCCTTGCAAAAAGTTCCTCTCCAGGTGGGGTCTCATGAGAGCAGAGTAGTGGGGCAGAATCCCCTCCCTCAACCTGCTGGTCACGCTTCTTTCGATGCAGCCCAGGATGCAGTTGGCTTTCTGGGCTGCAAGCGCACATTGCTATGTCAAGTTGAGTTTCTCATCAACCAACACCCCCAAGCCCTTCTCCTCAGAGCTACTCTCTATCCATTCTCCACCCAGCCTGTATTTGTGCTTCGAATTGCCCCAACCCATGTGCAGGACCTTGCACCTAGTCTTGTTGAACTTCATGAGGTTCACACAGGCCCACCTCTCAAGCCTGTCAAGGTCCCTCTGGATGGCATCCCTTTCCTCCAACATGTCAACCACACCACACAGCTTGGTGTCATCGGCAAACTTGCTGAGGGTGCACCCAATCCCCCTGTCCATGATACCGGCAATGATGTTAAACTGTGCCAGTCCCAATACCGACCCCTGAGCAATGCCACTCGTCACTGATGTCAACTTGGACATTGAGCCATTGAGCGCAACTCTTTGAGTGTGACCATCCAGCCAATTCCTTATCCACTGAGTGGTCCATCCATCAAATCTGTGTCTCTCCAATTTAGAGACAAGGATGTCATGCAGGACAGTGTCAAGTGCTTTGCACAAGTCCAGGTAGATGACATCAGTTGCTCTTCCCTTATCTACTAATGCTGTAACCCCATCATAGAAGGCCACCAAATTTGTCAGGCGGAATTTGCCCTTAGTGAAGCCATGTTGGCTGTCACCAATCACCTCCTTATTTTTCCACGTGCCTTAGCATAGTTTCCAGGAGGATCTGCTCCATGATCTTGCTGGGCACAGAGGTGAGGCTGACTGGCCTGTAGTTCCCTGGGTCTTCCTTTTTTCCCTTTTTAAAAATGGGAGTTATGTTTCCCCTTTTCCAGTCAGTGGGAACTTCACCGGCCTGCCACAACTTCTCAAATATGATGGATAGTGGCTTTGCAAACCACGCCAACATTTTTCTGAGTATACCTCATTTCTATTTACAAACAGTTTGGATTTCCCTCACCAATTCCTTCGACTTTGTTAAATACATTTTCTTTACAATAATTTTCTCACATTGTATTTCTTTCTCATGCTGATGGTTAAACAAGTTATTTTAGTGGCAAGGTATCTGGTTAAGTTATCAGACTTGACAAGTTCTCACCCATTCACTTCTATTCTGCCAATTCTCAGCTTTACCAGCATAACTATTTGTGTGACTGCTCTAACACATAACCATTAAGTGATCTGGTTAAAAAGACCTACAATAAAGCAAGTAGGGGTCGAACACAGCCAAGAGCAAGCAGAGATGGGGAAAAAAGCTGAAACTGGAGACAACCTACACAAACTCATCCTCTGGTAGGAAAAGCAATTAAATCTCAGAATAACTAAGGATTATAAACATAATTCTAAATCAGGTAATATCTATTAAACACTGAAACTGCAAACATTATTTATATTATCACAATAACCAAAGCCATGCACAGCAAAATTGTATTCTGGGGAGGATATAAGCATTTGCAGTCAATTATTTTGCTTTCACATTTATTGTATTGAATAAGAAAAATCTTAAAGACAATTCATAACATTGTGCTTGAAGAAGTGACCAAAAGAATGCCATAAAGAAAGAGTAAACAAATCACAGTCTCAGAGAACAGCTAACATGCTCAGATTATCATCAAAATTATCAACATTAGAAGCAGACAAAACAGAAGCAAGAGAACAGAAGCAGCATATTGGTATACTTATTAAGCCAGTGAAATTCAAATACTTTGTATCCTTATGCTTAACATTTTCTAATTTTTGCCAGACTACAGAGCCCTCTTTTTATCATATCAGAGTTACAGCTGTTGATCACAACAGAGAGAAAAATAAAAAGTATATGGGTTTTAGTAGATGCCCTGTAGATCTTTGGTCTTTAGGAGAATGCTACACATTTTAAAGTGAAAAAAAAAAAACAACTACCTGGAAACTTCCTCCTCCCAGTCACTGAAAGGGAAAGGCATTTTATAGCTCATTCTTTATATAATTCAGGTGTCTGATCCTAGCTGAACAGAGTGTGTCTGCAGACAAGTTTGCACAATGAATAACCTGAAGTGTACCAGCTAAATGCACCACCTGATGATCTGAAAAGCCTGAGTGAAGCTTTGTCTGATGCAAATTTGTCACAGGTGAAATTACTCCACTGATGAAATCAATTTTTTTGTAAACAGTAGAAGTTTGATAGAGAGAGAATAAGTATGTCACCTCTGTCTCTGTTTTTGGTACCCTGTCATTATAACAGATATTTTTCATCTTTCATTGTTACAAATTTACTTTTTCTAAGAACCCCTGTAATTTACAAAAATATAGCCCAAGCCCCACTAATTAGTTTTAGGTTTCTGGAATGTTGGTTTTTGTTTGTTTGTTTGTTTTTAATACCTCTCATTCCCACAGATCTATTTGCCATTTAATTTACCCAGCAGTCTTTATTGAATGTATTTTGTAATCTTATTTTCCATTCAGGAGTTGACAAAACTCTTCCAGTGGTAGCAGTAGCAGCTACATTTGCAACAATGACCAACATTAGTAGCTGACTCTCTTAGCTCTGTACCTTGCCACATGTCACTTCAGAACAGTCAGTGATACACATACCACAGTTTAGAAGGTCCTGCTCTAACCTGAATTCTTTGGAGGTTCCCCCGAAGTTACTATTTTTGCTTACCGCTACAACGGCCCATATTTCTTATTAAATTACATTTACCTCTCAGCCCTGCAGCAGAGAGATCAGGAAACAAGAATTAATTTGGATTAGTATTTCAAACACCTCTCATTTAAGATTACATTGTTTAAAAGTTTGAAAGTGTTTGACTGACTTAATATAATGTGAAAGCACAGGCACTATGACTAGTTTCTGTGCCTGTGTTTGTTTTACACTAAATCCAAACCAACTGACTAGTAGAATTAATCTTGTCTTACATGTATGTATATTCATTAATGAAGAAATAAAGTATACCCAATATATATTTCAGTTGGCAAATAACAATTTTCACCTAAACATAAGCAAAGTTTCTGGGGAGGTCCCCAGTTTGTTCAAAAGCTTTCATTGTTTTTGCAGCTGACGCTACTTCTGTCTACCCATATAAAGAAATTTCCCATATCAAGGGTTTTCAGATTTGGCACAAGAAAAGAGAGTTTGCACTAGTTTCTATACTTGGGCTCTTTCTCCCTCTGTACAAAGTTCATAAATCTATAAATTTTAAGCTACAATGTAATGTCAAAATTCTAACAACCTTACAAAAACGGAATGCACAGGCTTTTAATTGACATATAATACTATTGTGGGTTGACCCCAGGTGGCAGCTAAACCCCCACCCAGTTGCTTGCTTACTCCCTCCCAGTGAGATGGGGGCAGAAGTGAGAAAAACTCATGGGTCAAGATAAAGACAGTATAAGTGGTGAAGAAAACCCAAACCAAACAAAAATCAAGTGATGCAAAAGCAGTCACTCACCACCTCCCACCAGCAGACTGATGCCCAGCCAATCCCCAAGCAAAGGCTACCTTGGAAAAAACTCTCCACTGCCAGTTTTATTGCTGAGCGTGACGTTATATGGCATGGAATATCTCTTTGGTTAGTTCAGATCAGCTGTCCCAGTGCTGTCCCCTCCCAGCCTCTTGCCCACCCACAACCTGCTCCCTGGGGGGACAGAGTGAGAAACAGAGAAGGCCTTGACGCAGTGCAGGTGATAAGCAATAGCAAAAATACCGGTGTTATCAACACTGTTTTGGTCACAAACCTAAAACATAGCAGCATATGGGCTGCTATGAAGAAAACTAACTCTATCCCATGAGACCCAGTACAGATAGTAAGAACGAACAAAAAGTATGTTTAACCACAACAAGAAATAACAAAGTATGAATTTAGAAAATAGACTGGCAGTATGTTTGTCTTAATGTTCAAAATTACATTACAAGTCTCTTTGAAAAGTATTTCACTATTGACACACCTAGAAGAATAAGGTTCTGTAGACAGCCACTTAAGAAATACAGCCCTGCTAAAGTTAACATATTTAGCAGGCTCACCTCGGGCCTTTTTTACAGGCTAGCCTGGGAGCTATCATTTGGGTTTTGTTAATAGGAAAAAGCTGTTAAAATGGCAGTTACACCTGGGATGCAAATGAATCAAGTCCTAACATAAAGCTACTCCAGTGGAATGTTTAATCTAAATCAGTCATAGAATTAGTTCACTTTGTTTCAAAGGACATTTGTACACTTCATCAAAGGAAGTGCTTATAATGCACAATCATTTTTATTTTAACATTTAATGCCTATAAAAAGTAAATGACTGGCAGCAGGAAAAGACGACACAATACAAACCTCCTGTCCCACCAGTGACCTCTATCATGAGTTACAGCTACTGCTTTCTGCAGATGTCAGAGAGAGTTTATTATTCGTGCTCCTTCATCCCAAAGCAGTGCCCAAATGCAGAATGAAGGGGGAAAACATGAGTAGCAGTACTACAGGCACTGAAGTCTGTAAACCCCTGAGCCAGCTGAAACCACCTACAATCCCATTCTATTAAGATCTAAACTATTCTTCACTTCAACTTAAAACAAAGCTGGGGCAAGAACCTTGCCTTTTGATAAACAAGCAAAGCATAGATGCAGCACAATCAATAAAATTTAACACAAGGTTTTCTTGAAGGAAAAAGAATTTGTCCATATAACTCACATTTTCTCGCGGGGAGAGGAGGGGGGGAAATCTTGAAAGTGAACTGCTTTTGGCTACTAATGTCCTTCACATTACAAGCAACCACTTCTGATCGACAGTGGGTCAGGTTTCTTCCCATTTCCTAAATATAACAGAGGACATGTGCAAGCACAGCTGGCTCCTGACAGAAAAACCGAGCAGGTTCCATGTCAAACTGGGAAGGCAGACACCATCTGGAAGAACACAGTAATCTAGCCAAAGCTAACGAAAAGGACCGATGTACATGCCACCATTGAATGTATCAGTGCTATCATCACAACCAGAAAATTATTATTCAGAAATCTCGAATCCATAACAGCTAGAGAAACACTGCAACACTATGCTTTTTTTTTGTTTTTTCTTAGAAGTGAAAACTTTTAGAAAGCACATAACTTTATATCAGCCTTGAAAATTCTGAGTAATGAATACAGAACTGTGTCATATTTAGATGCTGATGCTCTTCCTTTAAGTAGACCTGTTGTTTTCCTTCATGAGAAGGTTTTGAATTAGATACATTTGATACATCTAAAGATGTCAAATAAAACTGTAAATTTGAAAGGTGGTACAACATAACCTAAATGATTTTATGATCCTATGAACATAACACAACCCTCAACAAACTGAGAACTCCTTCAGTGGCCAGTTGGTTGACCTGAGAATAAAAATAATCTTGAAATTAAAATTGTAGGCAACCTGTTTTAACACTTTATCCTTGCTAGCAAAGTTAACTACTGAAGCACACACTAGAAGAAACTTATAAATATTTCTCTTCAGATTTCTAACAATACTGAGCTGCAACAATTAAAATACTGAGCTGGAGGTGCAAACGGGCCTCCTTTCTCAGGTCAACACAAAGGCTTTAATTGTTCTTAAGCTTTTTCTGTCCTTAAGCTACTGCAGCTAGCTCCAGGGCCTCTCACGTAATTCACAAATACCAAAAATATTAAGTTATAGAAACCTTTCTAGTAAATGGCTTCACCTTGCCTCCTATCACAGGGTGCAAGCCACAGGAAATGGGAGCGAGCAAGACTCCACTGAGGTCAGTAGCAGGACCCCAGCAAGCTGAAACAAAACCAGAATTCTATCATTTCATCCACTTTTTTTCCAGAAGTCAGGCATAAGAATGTAATTCATTGCTTTCCTGTAGTTTTTTCACGCAATTATCAAGAAGCAAATAAAGAGGAGGTTTTTATAATGTTTAAGCATTTCCTATAAATTTTTCAAGTACCTGTTTAGGAGATTAGACTGTACCATTCTTGTTTAGGACTGGAAGCCTCAGCTTGCTTGAAACATACAAATGGACACTTTTTCACGGGAGTGTGTTGAAGTACATAATAAATGAGAGAGTATTTGTAGTGTAAGAATATAGCCAAAGTATAGTAACAATTTATCCATCCTATGTAAAATTACTGACCAAAACAGTAGTTTAACTACTGTTAATCATTTAACTACTTTATTTAATCATTCCTCTAGTTAGGGGGAAAAAAAGAAAGTCAATCTTGCCATATTTAGCTAAAGCTAAATCCACAATTAAAAAAAATATATATATATTTTTTTTTTTCCTACGAGCAGGAATTGAGAAGACAGAATTACATCCAAATAGAAACCAATAATATTAGGGACAGAGATAGGTATACTGTATCACCAATGCATTTTATTTTCAAAGTGGACTGTTTATTACATTTGGACAGGAAAATATAAATCTCAACAGTTCTTATGGCACACTTTTATATGGAGCCCTCTAAATAAACAAACCAACAAGCTAAAAGACTGTGGCAGCAGAACACGTGTTTCATTAATCTTCAGCCAGAGGTGACTGAACCTCTTCTCCCTCCCTATTCTCTTCTTGCTGGAAAGGAGGAAGCAAACATCTCAGCCTCCTATTCCTTTACATTAGCTTTATTCCATGATTCTTTCATCTAGATTTACTTAATTATCGCTTAACCTCATATCAGAAACAGCTCAGTCATCCCTATGCAAGGTACGATTATTTTGCATTTCTTTGCACAGGTATCTTCAGTGTTTATCATGTTAGTGCTGTCCAGTTTGTACTGTATTTTTTGCTTTTTAGAGAAAAATTTCACCTAACAGGTAAAAAAAGGAAGGAAAAAAGCAGACATACATACATATTCTGAACAAATATCTTTGGGAAAGGATTTTAGAATACCATTACTCTAACGTAACTGATATAGTAGGCTTTTATTTCATGCTTCCAATAGGTCTAGTAGTGTTGGTCCTTGTCTTACCCAGCTTCCACAATTGCTTGCAAACTACCTTACCTTTCCACTTTCAGAAGGCAGACACTTGCACCTAAAGCCATGCTACTCAAACCCTTAATTATATAAATTATAACTTCCTGTAGTTATCAGGGTCAATATGGAGCAGCGAGTCACACAAATGAATGGTCTTAGGTCTTATTAGTGCTATCTCTTTGAAACATAGCAGACACATGAATGAATCCTAAATAGGCAGGCACTTTCAGAAAGAGGTTATTATCAGACAGGAATAACAGCTATGAAGCACAATAGCTGATAATTTTCACATAATAATAGTTCTTCTGTCCCCAGCATGTCTTGGCTGGCATCTATGGGAAAAGGAAAATATTCTTTAACACCAGGATATCCCAGTGCAACATGGTAATACAAAACACAGTTGCCCCGAACACATCCGGTGCCAAAAAGTGAAAAAGCTTTCGAAGGGTTGCTGTGAAAAACCACAGTAGGACTATTTTAAAAATGGGGAAATAAACTGTTCTGGTTTTCTATAGGAATGATGTTGTAATTTTTTTTAGTTTTTCACTCTTTTTCTGCGTCACTGTGATCAAGTAACCCCACAACACTGTTCCCATTCTCCTGGATAAAAAATTTTTAAAATGGGTTTTGTGAGAAAAAGAGAAGGGAAAAAAACAGACATCTTTACTCCAAAAAAGGTGAAAACCAGTCTATGCTAGCTGACATCCAGCTGCTCTAATTTGGAATTATGTGTCACTCCCAGCACTGATTTATTAAGGCTAGATTTGTTGCAAGCAACTATTCAAGACTGTGCTATGTTTTCCACCTACTTCAAATATAGCCCCAAACATTTACAAGAACACACAGATTATACCAATGTTTCTTCATCCACTTTTTACAACATGCCATAATAAAAGTGTTCTACTGCGGTTTCCAGAGTCATAACATTTTCTGTTAGGCTTGCAAAAGCAGACAAATTCAGATTGTAGCCTAAAAAAACAGAACAACTACTTCTTGTTGATTTATGTGACTTTTCTATCCACGTTCTTGAGACAAAAGGGCACAGGCTCAGGCCAAAAGATCAACTGGACAAGCACCCTCTTTTTCAGAATGAACAAAATGACTGGGAAGAGTAAATAAATAAAGCAAGCATATGATGATATTTCCCCTGAATACTCTCCCAATCCTCAGCTAAATTAGCAGCTTGGTGACTTCCTGAAGCAGAGGTGTCATCTTTGCCTTTGACAGATTTTTTTCTTGAGTGAACTTAGTCAGCGTACCCTTCAGCCTATACAGATTTTTATCATTTAAAAAAGTTTGCATATACCTCAAAAAGTGGGGCATAACCAGTTGCAATTTCCTACTGTTTATTTTTTGAGTTTTTTTTTTCCCCTGAACCTTGATGCAGACACAATACAAGAATTACTATTTCTCACATTACTTGTTATTACAAAAATGTAACTTAAAAAACATAGTATAGCAGTTGCAGATATATTATCATCTTTAAAAAAAGTTACTGGAATTAAGATGTTGGTTTTATTTCAGTACCTTCAACTCTTACTCATCAAGCTACCTTTGGCAAGAGTTCTTATATGTCCTACTTTATCCCCCTGCAAAATTTTGGATGAAAACCCCTCTACTTTGAGACAAAGGTAGCGGTGCTAGAGCATGTTCAAAGAAGGGCAACAAAGCTTGTGAAGGGTCTAGAGCACAAGTCTTATGAGGAGCGGCTGAGGGAACTGGGGTTGTTTAGTCTGGAGAAGAGGAGGCTGAGGGGAGACCTTATTGGTCTCTACAACTACCTGAAAGGAGGTTGTAGTGAGGCGGGGGTCATTCTCTTCTCCCAAGTAACAAGCAATAGGATGAGAGGAAATTGCTTCAGGTTGTGCCTTGTTAGATATTAGGAAAAATTTCTTCATGGAGAGAGTGGTTAGGCATTGGAACAGACTGCCCAGGGAAGTGGTGCAATCACAGTCCCTGGAGGTATTAAAAAAACATGTGGATGTGGTGCTTAGGGACATGGTTTAGAGGTGGACCAGGCAGTTAGGTTAATGGTTGGACTCGATCTCAGAGGTCTTTTCCAACCTTAATGATTCTCTGATAAAGTAATAATCCAAATAATTCAGTGGTAAAATGCATGTGTGTGCACACGCACACATAAGCGAGAGTTTTGATACAGGACACAACACGCTATAAACATTTTACTCTTTTTTTCTGTATTGCCTGTTCTCTAAAATTATTGACTGGCATATACAACTTGTAAGTATATTCAATGCGTGGAAAACATCATTAATAAATGCAAAGTATATTATTTTAAAGTGTGTCATATTGCACAAGTGAAAGAGACTGTGTGAGCTGAAATCTGTACCTTGTGTATAGGGCTTTTATCAGTCAGATGGCAAAGCACTTCTGTTGATGACAAAGCAATCCCTCTTGAATGCCTTCCCCTTTCTAGCCCCCCTCTCTCCCCAGCAGAGGAGAGCTACAACAAGACACCATTCCACACTTCCAGCAATGGAAGAGCTTTTGAAGACAGAGCTATTGGCGTCACTGAACCAGGCCTCACAGCTAGTCTCTGGGGGGGAAAAAAAATTCTTATTCTGTAAACTGGACAACATTTATTTCTAAGAACAAAGCACACCCAGTGTGAGTAAGAGAAAGAAAGCCGTTGCTTTCACAGTCAAAACTTTTGAAAGAAAAACACAGCTGCACCTGCAAGCTTTCTTTACTGCAGCACAAGCATTGTCCTGTCTTCTCTTAAGGACTGCCTAGAAGCCAAAGGTGCAAAAATAAGCTGAAACCTTGTGCATGAGGAAGTGCAATGTTGTCATGACTCGGAGTAAAATTTATTCTGCCTAGGTTGTTTTTTTTTTTTTTTTTTCTTTTTCTTTTTTTTTTTTTTATTTAAGGATAAAAAATTGATGTAGAGAATTCTGGGTGCTGTTGCTATCCCAATTTGTTTTGCTTACAGTCAGGAAAAAGAAACACAGGCCATTTACAAAACACACAGGCAACAGAAAAGGATCCAGATTAAAGTGAGCTGTTTAGAAATTATTATAATGAAGGTACTATTGCAGGAGAGTAAGAAGCTGAGTACAATACAGGCATGACCCTCTGTGCTTATGCTGTAGTCATGCCCCCTCCAGCCTGTGGCTAAATCCTGTACTTGGCCTAGAAGTTTCTTGGAAAACCATTTGAAGTTGGTTTAGATTACTGTGGTCTCTGCAGCCACAAAGGTGTTATGATCTGCATAGAGAAGAACTTTAGAAAGTCAAGCTAGAACTAAGAAAAAAAAAAAAAAAAATCACACCAGAAGTTGCCAGCATCTGCGTAAAAGTATCTGGGGCTCCATGTTCAAGCAGCAGGTCAATTCAGAAAATACTTGGTATATTCATAGATGATTCCTGGGCAATCTCAGCTATAATGAAATTCCATTCTTTCCTGGCAGAATCCTTAAGGAAAGAAATAATGCAGCTACTACCTGCCCTCCTGAAATGCAACAGGATCATGCAAGTCTGAGCTCTCCTACATCAGCAAAGATTAACCAAGTCCAATAAATGTCATGTGTTCTAGATCAACATATATAAACACAGCTGACAGGATGCATTTGAAGTCTGGATAGCATTCAGTTTATACCTGCACTTGAGGCTGGTTAATACTTTTTGCTGCAGCTGCTTTGTAGGATGCTGCATTTCAAAGGCAGCCGGAATTTTAAGAAAAGGTTAGGCTCACTTGTCCTCCCCATGGGTGGTCCTCTTCCTCTTCAGGCTGACACACAGAGCTAACATTCAGTAGGTTGTGTGATTTCATTCTCCCTCCTCTCCCCCTCCCTGGACTTTTTCCTTTTTTTCCTTCTCCTCCTCCTTTTCCCTCCATTCTCTCCTGCCCCAAAATCAGCTGTATCCGGCTATAAACATTAATTCTTACAAACAGTGTACATTTGGTTGTAAGCTCTCTGTGTTCTTACTGGCTGCTATTCCAAATGCTAGCCAAATAGCTTAATTTAAGAATTACAACATCTGCATTTGTATACTGAAAGACTTTCTAAAAAGATAAAGCAGGAGGCCAAATTCTGATCTCACTTATGTCACTGAATAATTTCACTGATGCTAAAAAGAGCTGCTACAGACTTTCCTCCAGGATCACCGAGAGCAGGATTTGACCATTTGCTTTAGTTATGTGCTGATATTTGCTTCAAACAGATCATGAGAAAAGGAAAATAATTGATGCTGGCATTCCAAATATTTGCTCCCTGTGAACGCTCAGAGTGCGAATTCTATCTGTAGTGTGCCTTAATTTCTATGAAAAACTGCGTTTTATTGTTTTACCATTCTCAAATCTACATCTTTAATAGATGGGAAATTGCATGAATATCTCCCTACACTGGCCTTTTCAATTTACAAGAATAGTATTTACAATTCAAAAGAATAGCAGGAAATGTCTAATAGACTTAGCACTTGGTCTCTAGGAAACGAGAAATACCATGCTAATCACTGAAGGCTGCACCTTAACTATATTAAAAGTGTTTAAGCAAGCATGAGAAAGTTTGTACTTTTCTGTGGGCAGTGGTACTCTGAACAGACAAAATACAGATATTAAAAGAAAAAGAGATCTGAAATCATTAACCTTATCAGTTGTAAACATACGAGCAAATTGTATTCTTCTGTTGTGGACTTAAAAAGAAAGATCAGTAAGCTTAATTTGCACAAAAATTCTGAAAATCATCTTGGACATCTTGAAGATGTTTATGATCTTTAAAAAAAAATATTTCCATATCAAATATGTAGTTTACAGGCAAAATACCAAAAAATGTTAAACTTCAGCCCTGCAAATCCTAGTAAAACGAAAGTTATGCATTATAAGTATTCAGACAAATTGTACTCCACTGTTGTATTTTTTTAAAAAAAAGCAGTAATCTTGATTTGCAGCACGCAGATTCTGAAAATGATTTTACAAATCCTAAAACTGTCCAAGATCTTTTTAAAAAAGTTTTTCATATCAAATATATAGTTTACAAGTAAACTAGCAAAGAACATTAAACTTCAGCCCCACAAATCCAAGTAAAAATTAAAAGCCAAATCAGATGCTGTCTTATTCATGCACTTTTACGAATACTAACATGTGTTTGACCAACTTAATCCCAGAAATGTACCTCTGCAGTCCTATTTTCTTCTGCTTGCCCTTAACGGCACATACATAACAGCATTAGATGTCCACAGACATAATGGATTAGTATAAACAGAAAATATAATCGTCAGTCTGAATGAGAGCTAAAACCATTCTTCATTTACTTGCTTTGGCAA
Organism: Platalea leucorodia; assembly: GCF_965183815.1. Lineage (NCBI taxonomy): Eukaryota > Metazoa > Chordata > Aves > Pelecaniformes > Threskiornithidae > Platalea > Platalea leucorodia. Next base: position 47,164,101 of record NC_138828.1, on the reverse strand, counting down.
ACAAGAATAAAAAAAATTTTATTACCAAGACAAAAAAATATTCACTGTTGAACACGTGCATAGAGAAGACCCACTGAACAACACAGACATGCCATCTTTACAGGATCAGGCTACTTGATCAGCAACCTTCCAGCTAAAATTATGCACGGAATTGGAAAATAATGCAAAATTACACAGAAAACATGTTATAAAAGTAAAACATTTAACACTCAGGATAGCAAAGGGGACAACTACAATCATCATTATCTCTTTTGATAGTTTTCCAGAAAAAAAATTCCAAAGCATGGACAGTGCAATTGATATGAGTATCACAGACACTGATAATACAGGTATCATCAGTACATTTGGTGGTTCTACAGACCAAAACTACATCTTCCACCGTGCACAGACTCATGGCTGTATGAAGTAAAATATGTGGAAGAAGAGCACTTTAGATTACTTTCACAAGAATCTGCTGATGTTGATATGTTCTCATACTCTCTTTAAGTCTCTAAGAGTGAAACAAACCACATGGCTTCTTTCATCAGTCTCTGGCTGACACTGTAGGAAGTTTCAAGCTTCTTCATAGCTCTCCTTTAAAGTGTACTAGGTACACAAGGGGAAAAAGTTGATGGAATTGGCAGTTTCAAGAAATAGCCCCTGCGTAAGGATGGCAGTTCTGCCCCTTTGTAGTCATCTCGCCTTGCTCTGATTGCAAAATCACTGTTAAGAAGCCTTTCAGGTTTTCTAACTACTTGACCTATTCTCTTCATTTCCAACACATGCGCAAAAGATTTAAAAAATTTTTGTGGGTTAAATTTTTGTTTGATTTTGGCATTGCCACATCGGCCTCCTTCCTTCATGGTGAGTTACGACGACTCACCAGCATAATTAATCATAGCAACCTGTGGGAGCAGCAAAAGGGGAAAGGACTTCTAATAAGAACACATAGGAGTGACACGGGCTACAAAATAGCCAAATAAGTGGAAGAACGGTTCTCTTGCACACAGTTCACATCACAAGTCCTCCCCCATCTCTTCAGGTGTGACAAAGTGGCAGATGGCAGACATTTCTGAAGAATGGCCACTTAAAGTAAGCCAATGACACGTAGATGGATAAAGAATAAGTAAGACCGTGGGACAGACGTAGTCACTGATGAAATTGCTAAACCCAGCTTCAAATTAAAATTCACAATATGTACACCAACACAAGCAGGAAACAAGAATCTTGGAGTAACTATACAATTTTCACTTCAGCCACAAGAACCTGATGCACTACAAAGGAGTCTGTATCCATTATAATAAAATCTTAAAGATAAAGAGTATTGCAGTCCAAACTAAAGACAGGTCAACCAGCCAGGGACAAAAGGTATCGTGCATGTAACCACTATTACTGTAATTTTAGCTTAAACAGCTAGTTTCAGTTTTTATTTCAAGAAAATCACCCCAAATACAAACAAGCTTGAAACATAAAATTTTGTAGTGGGAAGACTCCTGAATTTGAGATCAGGTACTATCAGCTGAGCCATAAGCCCTATTTAATTGTTCACAGCATCATGTCAAATAGCATCTTTGGTGTAGACAGCTAACGTATTTACAACTTGGCAATATCTTGCAGCCTGACCATCTTCTTTTAAAAGAAGACATTTCTGAAGAATGGCCACTTAAAATAAGCCAATGACATGTAGCTGCAGACAAGCAGTACCACCAAGGCTGTAGAGCCTCCTTGAGAGCACCAAAACATGGGTAAGCTGAGCAAGATCCTTGCTGGGGCCCTGAGCACTTCACTCTGGCTGCTGACACAGGGTGGACCACCAAGCGTAGCCAAGGCAAAGCTGCAGCAGGGCCAGCCCCAGCCCTCATCAGCCACTTTGGGCCAGGACCTGCACAAGTGACCAGTGCCACTGAACCCTGCGGGACTGCGGGCCCTGCCCCACCATCATGGGGCTGTGTCTGACACTGGTTACCCTCATGGGGCCTGATCCTGACCCCACCCACAGGCTGACATCCTCCCCTGTTCCTGGGGAGGTGCCTGGGGCAGGGGCTGCCCCTGGTTGACCTGTTCATGGCTAGGGCAGTGGGATGTCTCTACCCTGCAGGAGGACGCCCTGAACTACCTGACCTAACATCAGAGGTGGATCTAGTTTGAGAGGAGGCTTGGGCCTCCTGAGGTCTCCTTCTCCTTGAATTATTCAGGGATTCCATGACTTAAAGGCGACATATTTTATTATTGCACCAACATCAAGTTCCTAAGGTACAGGAATGACAAGATCATTTAGGTTTCAAGGGACCTCTTGAGATTATCTAGTCCAGCCCCCAAGAAACTTTATTTTCTGGAGGTATTATCTGCAGATGTTTTAGCATTTATAGAAAGCTTTAAAAATCAAAGTACCTCAACAAGAACGCACTTTTTTCTACCTTTCTTATAAGTACATGGACTATTTTTAAAGCAAAGTCAGTGCATTTCTGGTCTTAATAGGTGTATTTAAGAAAAGATTCTTCACAGCTACAATACATACCTAAATTCTCCTAATTATACTGTAAGCTACATACTCTTCAAGGGCTTATTCTATTAGTAAAGGAGATTCAAATTTGCACTCAGAAGATTAGTCCTGATTAATACATGTTACAGTAATTATGCAAACATATTTACATGTTACAGTAATTATAAAAACAACTATTTCTTAAATAAATCTATAAATTCTGAGCTGGTTATCTGCTTTATTTCTAGCTACCTCAAAAAAGAAGGAAACGGAATCAGGCAACAAACCTTCCCTTCAAAAAATAATGTATTACAGCATTACTAAATTTTGTAAAATTCTGCTAGCTATGAAATATCACATGCATTCTGGAAATAAATTCAACTCACACTAGACCACAGCTGAAATAGCCTTTTAAATTATGGCATTTACCATTTTGGCTCTTGGTAGAAAATTATAGTTAACCCATGGCCTTGGGATTATTTCATTACGAAGAGAAAGATCTGAACAATTACTTGTAACAAAAATCTGATGTTTTGGGTTTTTTCCATCTTGTTTATCCTCTGCAATGAGAGTTTGAAGCTAATAAAAGTTAAGCAAACTGCATTATATTTCTTTATATGAGAGCAGTAAGAAGCAACACTACTATTTTGTTCTTATACATCATTTTTCACCAAGAGATCTCAAAATACTTTAAAAAAAAGGAAGGAAGTGTCATTAACCCATTTTACAGGTAGATAAATTTCACAGATTTCAGTTTTTCTATGCCTATTTCACATCCTCCTATGCAAGGAGAAACAATGGACACTATATTTAGCAGCAGCTTCCAAACTGTGGTCTGTGAGAATTCAGTAATTCACAGCACCATATTCAAGAGTGCTTTTAGGGTGCCCTTTAAAAAGTACATATTGATCCAGAAGTTCTGAAATTTGATAGCTGTTAATTGGGCCCCAAAATTTTGCAAGCCACTGACCATTTATACGTGTTGCCATATACTGTAAAATGCCGAGATACAGAAAATGAGATCCCTAGTTCTGATACGCTAATATTTTAGGTCTACCCATTAATAATTGTTACCCAATTTATACTGAAGTTAAACTGAAATTTTTCTGTCTAGGGAAATATTTCCTATCTCTAAAAGTGTTTTCCTTTCACAAATTAAAGAAAAAAAATCAAAGTCATAAAAATTCATGGAAAGAAGAATTCTAATGTAATTGAATACTTTGGTTTTATTCTAACCAAAACTTTGGTTAAAAAGTGGTGTTGAATTGAAAATCAGAGCTTTTAAATTGAAATTTTCAAGGAAGAACTCTGTCATTTTAAATTTTTTTCTTTCACTAAATGAGAAATTTATCATCCTTTATCAGAGGGGAAAATAAATCTGAAAAATCTGCACTTTGCATTGGATGGGGAGGAGATAAATTTTATTACCAAACATCTTTAGAACTGCCTAGTACAGTAATGCTGAGTATCTCCATTTTTTGATGATGGACTCTCAGTATTTATGATCAGAAAGAATGGGATGGGGTTTCATATTCACAAAACCCATTCCCAGAGTCTAGTATGCCTTATTAGCTGCCTCAGGTTATATGAAAGTCTGTAGATTTAGCAATAATTTCAGCAACAAAAAAATATCTATGTATACAAAACCCAAACTTCATTCAAGTTTCCAAACTATCTTAAATGTAGGACTAGAAGACTAAACTTTACAAATCTTAGAAAAAAAGAACAAAAGAAAAAAAAGTATCTTGAATCTGTGGTCATCTTTTTTCCTCATCTCCATCCATTCATTTGTCATGCTAGAGACAGCAGCAAATTATACCAACTTCAGATTCTGGCCACTTCTGTTTTCTTTACTCATCAGAACATGTGACCGATAGTTATGTCATGTTTGTGTAACCAGTTTCATACCTAAAAGCTCAGTGCTGCGTCAAGGGAAATCTTTGTACACCCAACCACCTCCTAAACACTTCCTGGCAATAGTTGAGCAGGTTCCCACCAAAAGATTGAGGTCACCTCAGGAAACAAAGTGGAATTAAATGTTTCCACGTTAAGATTTGCAAGAGTTTAGATGGTCATACAGATAGTTTTCATGACTATTTCAAAAGCCTTTAATACACATCTTCCATAGGAAAGTAACAGAACCAGTATCCTTCCTGCACTCGACAGTCACTCCCTCTGTGTACAACTTAATATACTGAAGCACTGAAATTGTTCACCTGTATCATTCCACCAAAATCCTCAGATATGGAAGACTGTTCCCAGTCTGCTACAGGGCTTTGTTCCCTCAAGCTATACAGCAGAGAGGAAAACCATGCCTCACAGATGTAGGTTTGGAGAGCTGAATGTTGGCTGCTGTGCTGCAAATTCCTCTGGATATCAGCTCACTACTTACACCACAAACCAAAAAGGAAAAAGTTCTTAGATTCACAAACAGCTTACAGTTCTCAACTGTCTCTGCCTGTGAAGTTGCCATAATTCAGTTGTAAATTTTCTTGCTGGGAGACTGTGGATGTTCCTAGTCACTATACCTGCATCCCTGCACAGCCAGCTGTGCCTAGGTCTGCCCTACGGGGCTTGTTGGATGAGGTAAGAGATAGCAGGAACGCAGTCAAGAGTTGGAAGTGGAAGTACTTAGTACTGCTTCTGCAAGTCCTCAGACCAGCAATGTAACTAAAGGTTCCTGGCAGCAGTTTTAGACTGTCAGGTCTGATAAAACGAAACCTGTTGTCCCTCACCAGTAGGGCAATTTAGTTTTCAATTATGCAGCTTTATTGTTGATACAAATGTTGGATAACAAATGTTGAAACTCTAGCTTATGAAGTTTTCTGCTTGTCATGGTTTAACCCCAGCTGGCGACTGAGTACCACACAACCACTCACTCCACCTCCTGTGGGATGGGGGAGAGAATCAGAAGAGCAAAAGTGAGAAAACTCATGGGTTGAGATAAAGACAGTTTAATAATTGAAATAAAATAAAATAATAATAGAATATACAAAGCAAATGATGCACGATGCAATTGCTCACCACCCACTGACCAATGCCCAGCCAGTCCCCATGCAGCGGCCCCCCAGCCAGCTTTCCCCTAGTTTATATACTGAGCATGTTGTCATATGGTATGATATAGCCCTTTGGCCAGTTTGGGTCAGCTGTCCTGGCTGTGCCCCCTCCCAGCTTCTTGTACATCTCCAGCCTTCTTAGTTGGCAGAGCATGAGAAGCTGAAAAGTCTTTGATTTAGTGTAAGCACTACTTAGCAACAACTAAAACATCAGTGTGTTATCAACGTTATTCTCATACTAAATCCAAAACACAGCACAATACCAGCTACTAGGAAGAAAATTAACTTTATCCCAGCTGAAACCAGGACACTGCTCAATTGCAAACTTTTGAATATTTCAAGAATAAATATAACAATAGAAAAATTGGATTTATTATGAAAATACAGCCCTTTTAAATGATGAAGCTCAAGAGTTACAAAAGAGATAAGGGAATTCAGCCACACAATTTGTAACAAAAAAATATCTACGAGGTTAAATCCCTAGCTAAAATATCTGCAAGGTTAAATCCCTAGCTACAGTTGAAAAAAAAGGATACCACAGGAAACATATAACAGGAAACAAGTAATCACGCAAGTACTAGCCAGTATTCTGTTCATCTACGTCAATCTTAAATATTAATACTTTTATTCAGAGGCTATTTACACAGACGGAACCAGGGCCAGCAGAAAGGCAATTTTGTTTCAGGCAAATCTTTGATATAATCTTTTCAGGATGCAAAGGTCTTCAGGGGTCCCCTCAGCATTGAAACCCAACCTGCCTTAGAATTCAAAAGAGAAAAGGAAGAACAGAAAAAAAATCCCTCTTCTACTGATCTGAGAAAAGCTTTGGGCCATGAAGAAGATGCTATACAATTCCTAACATTATGGCTACTTCTGTAACCATAGTTTGCATCTTAAAATCTAAATCTAAACTTTGGCTGTTATATCAAAGACAGAACTATTTCTTCTATAATAAGCACGTAGAGGGTGACTGTACATATTTTTATCCCAGGATGTAATGCATAGACATAAAAATTAAACAGATTTTAACTGTTTCATCCACTATGATCTTCATTATTTTGTACGGAAGTGAACCTCAACATATCTAATACAGAAAAAGGACATGGTCAATGCGAATAACAAAAATTAAGTCCTAACCACTTACTTCCTGAAAATCCTACCAGATACCAAACCCAATGCCAGCAAATATCTTACCCACAGAAGCCTTTAAAAGTACTTTGTAATGTTTAAGAAAAGGAGGTATTTTGCTAATATACTCACATTCTCCAATACTGAATGCTGCTACTTTGCGTTGTTGAAGTGCTTTCCAGGGCTCAGCTTATAAATCATAACAGATAAGGAACTTGCAGGAAGTAAATCTGAAATAAATCTAAGTCCTACTGACCTAACTCACTTGATGACAAAAACAAATAAACAGGAAGAAAAAAAAACAAAAAAACAAAAAAAAACAAAAAAACCCCCAGACATTAAGATGTAAGTATGCTACATATCTAACACTTGACTTGAAATCCAGATGATTTTATGTGTAGTTTCTCACTCAATTGAATAAATCTGAATTAAAAAAGAGAATTTCAAAAATATTTAATTGCCCAAAGATCTGTGACAAATCCCAAGAGCAACAACGTCCAAACTGCATTTCACACACAGTCGCTTGACATGCAATAGGAGAAGCGTGCTTATTTCTGATTACTATCATAAAACATAGTTGACTGCACATATTTTTAAAATAACACCTTCATGTGGAAGAACTGGAAGTTTTTTTCAAATTTTAATGAAAAGGGTGGATCACAATTCAAATTTCATAATGCAATTGAGACTCTTGCAAAATATTTTCTAAGTATAAAAGCACTGGCTTTATCTCAATATTCAATATACTTACAGAACTGACCCATTAATAGTGTTATATGTATAGCATGTGACAACATAAGTGCTTTAACTGAAAACTTCTCATGCTTTTTCATGTACCTACATGTTGCATGTGTGCTATATATACTGCAATACATATTTTTAACAAAATACATCTTGTAAGGAAAGCAACAGTGAAGGAGTGTTATTAAAAAGCCATGCATCCCCACAGTTAGGATGGAAACACACTTAGTAAAGTAGTTGGGAAAGGTTCAGCAACCAAGCCACAAAGCAGAGGAGCCGTGTGAGACCCAAGGGACACTTGCAGGGCACCCAGCACCCACTCACTGGGGAGGCAGCAGGAAGGATGAATAGCAAATACCACACAAAGGGCTGAATCCCTCCTCCAACACTGCATGGCAAGAAAATGGACAGAGAGCACATGGGGCAGTGGGGAAGCAGGGGCCACCTTTTTGTTACCCTTGTCACTCCCTGTGGCAGCAGGGGGTGTGGCAGGTCAGGGGGCCTTGTACCCTGCCAAGGTGAGATGGAGGGCAAGACCCAGCATCCAGGGTGGCGATCGCTTGGAAGCATGCTGCTCAGCTGTGGCTGGCAGCAAAAGTGGCTTTCTGTGGGGCTGCACCCAGCGGCCACCACCAGCTGCCTTTCTAGGGCAGCCCCAAGGGAAGCAATCCCAGTGGCTGCTGCCCTGGCACCATAAGGAAGAGGGATGCTCGTATGCGGAGGAAGGAGAGGGGCAATACTGTTGCAAAAGAGAAACAAAGCCATGAGTGCAAGCAAGTAGTATTTTAGCAGATTTAATTTAGGAGATTAAGCAGATTAAGGATTTAATGCTACAGAGAGAGAGAGTGTGCCAGTCATCTCAGGTGTCAAACAGCAGACACTGAATTTCAAAAGTAAAGCATTTTGTCTCCAGGATTATGTATTGCAAACTGAGCTTGAGAAAAGAAATACAAGAAAGCACAGATAGTAATCTTTCATTAGATCCTCTAGGAAAAAAAAAAAAAAAACAAAAAACAAAAAAAACCAATTTTTGCATATTTCCCACGAATCAGAAGGTGATGCATATATACATACAGCTATGGGAGGGCTGAATTTTAAATAGTAGAATATGCACTTATGTGAAAAATCTGTAGCCACAGATTTTGTCAAAGTTTCCTGGATTTTTCTGGTTTTATCGACTTGTTAAATTCTTAATTAATTACACAAATAAACATAAATGAAAAGGTGGGTAAGAACATAGATGGCAAACCACGAGCGCAATATTAGCTGAGACCGAGGGTCCATATAGGCAAGCACCTTGATCACCAACAGTACAAAAAGCAAGAACTGGGCAAGTATATATGAGCTCATGCAAGTAAGAACCCCCTCAATTATTTTAATCTCAAAGGTTATCCCAAGGCTGATGTATTTTTTGTTTAGTAACCAGGCATAGATCTCTCTCTCAAGTACTTAGCCCTCCCTGATCTCAAGCAAATATTTTTCATGTCATTCATGAACATAGTCCTTGTTCTACAAATAGTTCTGGAAGCAGCTTCCAGCTGAAACATCTCTAAAACATCATTGACTCTGAACTTATACACAGAGAATTCATCATTGCATAAGCAAAAAAAAACAGTGACAGAATTATTTCTAAAAGTCAAAATATTAGGGGAAAATAACTTTATAATATGTTTATAAGAAGGCTAAAATAATAACACTTGCATACACAGAGGAAAAAAGCTAAAATTTGGTTTTAGAGAGGAGAGGACTAATTATGAATGTCTTACAGTTAAAAAACAGTTACCATTTGCCTCTTAACCTGAAGATTTTTCATTATTTCAAATATGCATGTTGTCACTACAGACTCTTCTATTATTTTCATACAGAGTAAATTGCAGATAATATCCTATAGTCTGTTCCATACAGAACTGGCAGCCAGAAACTTGTCATTTAAAAACTGTAAAATTGAGTGCCGTACAAAAACACTGTCAGTAGAAAGCCTAGGATCTTATTAGGATCTTATTTTTCAAGTTGCTTTTTGTAAATCACGGTTTGTGTATTTTTCACCTGTTTTTCCTGCTACTGCTATCATGAATATACAAATACATTCAAAATACTTCAGAGGTGAAAAAACACATGGAAGATTCAGGTCCAGAGTGACAGAGCTGACCCTGAGGCACACTTCTGCTCTCCCATTTTGTAAGTAATGCTAAGACCTTAAAACCCACGGGGAAAGAAGGGTGGGAGAGGATGGGACCTTACATCCTATTACCTAGGCAATTGCATTAAAGATTACAGAAGAAAAAGAGAACATTTGTTTTTAGCTTTTGTATGAAAAGCTGAAGCAGTCTCGATTGCAAAAATTTGCAACACTAATTCACATCTTTCTCATGTCTGGAAGAACTTAAGGGCTGTTTAAATTGAATAGGAGAATTAAATTAAAACATTACCCTTTGTATACAAACATTTCAGCAGCTTTTAGCTTCTTTGCAATCACAACTATTTCATTAAATAATCTCTATGGGACAGCCAAGTATCTTGTCCATTACATCAGCAATAAGTAGCAATTTCTCTTATTTATCTCAAATCTGCTTCACTTTGATACCACAATTTAATCAATACTGTATGTATCATAATTTATTGCTTACTGTGAGAATTGATTTTTCCATATACAGGTGTATCTAATTCCTTGAGGCATCTTTTGTCAATTTACTGGCAAAACTAAATATGTTTAGTTAAAAAAATAGCTTTTGGCATTGCTAATTTGTGTGTTGCAGGACAAATATCCATCAGTGGTTAATTTCTTGTTTATAGCCTGAAGTCCTGCTTGTAAAAAGAAAAAAAAACCAACCCTTACCAAAAATGCACAAAGCCTTACTTTATTTTGGATCTTGTACAACTCTGTATATTTTGAGATACAATATATGTCCATTATTTGATAAGCAAAGGCAATTTTAATTTAGCAGCCTCAAAGTTTTTTGGTAATCTCCAACAAGCCAGAAGCAGTCTTTTGTAATGCATCAACATAACTTATGCATCCTACCTGCAAAAACTCCATTTCCAAGTGTCCAGTTTGCTAACACAACACACCTTATATTTTCATTTACACAGGCAGTGATCTAGCCCTTTTTGTGATTTCTCTGTTCACTTTTGTCAGAAAGCAATGCTATTATTTTTATTCTAACTTCACCACCCCACTGTCCACCTTCTTTCTACCATTGCTGGTAGTTGTCCCCTCCCAGCAAGCAGATCAAACTTCCGTGTTTTTCTTACAAAACCTGAATCATAGGTTTCCTGAAAACCCCAGTTCTTTAACAGTTTAAAAAGTCTTTTGGACACAGGACTGCCTTCCTCTAATGATCACAAGTCTACGTACCTGTTTTGTTTAGCTAGTTAGTTCTTTGGGAACACTCATAAAGGACACCATGGAACAGGTTCCAGGGGGAAAAAATGTATATAAATATAAAAATCTGAGGCAGGCATGGGGAAAAAAAGATAGGACATCTTGAAGCTAGCTTTAGATTCCCTGCCAGAGAAGTGGAGACAGCTGTTTGGGCAAAGATCAGCATAACTGAACTGCTAGGTCCTGGCCACTGGAAATTTGAGTGTGTGTATGCTGGTCTGCTTCAGCTGTCATGAAGCTCTTTGAAAATAAACTAATGAACCATTAAAACTTCCAGTGAGGTAAATAATTATCCTCCTTCTTTCACAGATGAGTAAATAAAGATAGTAAATAAAAAGCTGGTCTGAAGCCACAGAGAGAATTCAGTAGTTCCAGAAACAGAATACCAGTTGCCAAGTTTATATCATAGAATCACAGAATTATTGAGGTTGGAAAAGACCCTTAAGATCACTGAGTCCAACTGTTAACCCAGCACTGCCAAGTCCACCACTAAACCATGTCCTCAAGCACCACGTCTACCCATCTTTTAAATACCTCCAGGGAGGGACACTCAACCACTTCCCTGGGCAGCCTGGTCCAATGCCTGACTGCCCTTTCGGTGAAGAAGTTCTTCCTAATATCCAACCTAAACCTCCCCTGGGCACAGCTTGAGACCATTTCCTCTCGTCCTATCACTTGGTACTAGGGAGAAGAGATCAAGCCCCACCTCGCTACAACCTCCTTTCAGGTAGTTGTACAGAGCAATAAGGTCTCTCCTCAGCCTCCTCTTCTCCAGACTAAACAACCCCAGCTCCCTCAGCCGCTCCTCATAAGACATGTGCTCTAGACCCTTCACCAACTTCATTGCCCTTCTTTGGACGTGCTCCAGCACCTCAATGTCCTTCTTGTAGTGAGGGGCCCAAAACTGAACACAGTGCTCGAGGTGCGGCCTCACCAGTGCCAAGTACAGGGGCACTATCACCTCCCTGCTCCTGCTGGCCACACTGTTCCTGATACAAGCCAGGATGCCATTGGCCCTCTTGGCCACCTGGGCACACTGCTGGCTCATGTGCAGCCAGCTGTCAACCGACACCCCCAGGTCCTCTTCCACCAGACAGCTCTCCAGCCACTCTTCCCGAAGCTTGTAGCATTGCATGAGGTTGTTGTGACCCAAGTGCAGGACCCAACACTTAGCCTTGTTGAATCTCATACAGTTGGCCCCAGCCCAACGATCCAGCCTGTCCAGGTCCCTCTGTAGGGCCTTCCTACCCTCCAGCAGATCAACACTTCCACCCAACTTGGTGTCGTCTGCAGACTTACTAAGGGTGCACTCGATCCCCTCATCCAGATCATCAGTGAAGATATTGAACAGGACCAGCCCCAACACTGAACCCTAGGGAACACCACTTGTGACCGGCCACCAACTGGATTTGACTCCATTCACCACCACTCTCTGGGCTCGGCCATACAGCCAGTTTTTAACCCAGCGCAGAGTGCACTTATCCAAGCCATGAGCCGCCAGCTTCTCCATGAGAATGCTGTGGGAGAGAGTGTCAAAGGCCTTACTAAAGTCCAAGTAGACAACATCCACAGCCTTCCCCTCATCCACTAAGCAGGTCACCTTGTCACAGAAGGAGATTAGGTTAGTGAAGCAGGACCTCCCTTTCATAACCCCATGCTGGCTGAGTCTGATCCCCCGGTTGTCCCGCACATGCCGCATAATGGCACTCAAGATGATCTGCTCCACGGCCTTTCCCGGCACCGAGATCAGGCTGACAGGCCTGTAGTTCCCCAGATCCTCCTTCTGACCCTTCTTGTAGAAGGGCATCACATTTGCTAACTTCCAGTCAGCTAGGACCTCCCCGGTTGACCAGGACTGCTGATAAATGATGGAGAGTGGCTTGGCAAGCTCCTCTGCCAGCTCCCTCAGTATTCTCAGGTGGATCCCATCTGGCCCCATAGACTTGTGGGCATCCAGGTGGAGGAGCAGGTCTCTGACTGCCACCTCTTCGACAACTGGGACTTCACTCTGCATCCTATCTCCATCTCCCAGCTCAGGGGCCTGAAAACCCCAAGGATGACCAGTTTGACTATTAAAGACTGAGGCAAAGAAGGCATTAAGTACCTCAGCCTTCTCCTCATCCTTCATGGCAATGTTTCCCTCCACATCCAACAAAGGAGGGAGATTCTCCCTGGCCCTCCTTTTGTCACTGATATATTTGTAAAAACATTTTTTGTTATCTTTAACAGCGGTGGCCAGTTTAAGTTCTAGCTGGGCCTTCGCCTTTCTAATCTTCTCCCTGCATAACCTCCCAACATCCTTGTAGTCCTCCTGAGTCACCTGCCCCTTCTTCCAAAGGTGGTAAGCTCTCCTTTTTTTCCTGAGTTCCAGCCAAAGCTCTCTGTTCAGCCAGCCCAGTTTTCTCCCCGACAGCTCGTCTTTCAGCACATGGGGACGGCCTGCTCCTGTGACTTTAAGACTTCCCTCTTGAATAACATCCAGCCTTCCTGGACTCCTTTGCCTTTCAGGACTGCATGTTCCTTTTTAAGAGCTATCCCACTCTACTTTTTGGTACAGATTACAGATTAGTCCGTTACTGCTTCCAGCTAGTACACTTAGCTTGGATTCACAGAAAATCCTCACAAGGGAAGAGAATAATATATATATTGTACAGTGTAATACAGCATAGAGATCCCTGAGCTGGATCCAGAACAAGCAGCAGGACAAGCACACCAGCACAAAGTAATTTATTAGCAGAGGGAAGACTCAAAAAATTGTTCCTGCAGAGGTCAGGTTTTAGGCCACGACAACATCAACTATCTCATTTGCAGTACAAGTATCTCCCCACTATCCTCTACTACCTGCTACAGACGATAAGTAACTTACTTCATTAGCAGTTTGACACCTAGCTCTATAATGAAATTCCACCCCAAGTTATTTAAACTATAGCAGTACATTGCCTGACAGATCAGCTTTCATGCTACTTAATTACACCCACATGAACCAGAAGCTCAGCAGAGGCACTGATTCATCTTTTTGAAAAGAGAAGCACGGTTAGGAGCATGGAAGAGTCACTAACTGAGCTGCTGTAACAGGGGGCTGGGGTTACACTCTGGACTACTATGAAGGAACTGAAACCTTACTGCTACTTCTGTAGAGGTAAAATGCAAAGCTTTGTATTTCAAGTTATTAAAGAACAGCAGCACAAAAGAAGGTAGCATAGAAACGATACATTTGAGAAAGAGCGTAACTCTCAGCAGCAAATCACGGCCAAGCAGAAAGGAAAATAGTCTGATTTACTTAAACTATTTATTAGTAAAATATAACCAGTCAAAAAAGCTTAATGGGACCACAAGAAGCTGCTTTATAAGGATGCCTACACAATATCATGTGTTGTATATAGAAATGGAAATGAAGGTACATCATCTTTAAAAATAAAAACTGGGTGACACTTGAGGGCACTGTACTTAAGAATGCAGAGCAGTTCAATCTTTTATTTCACAGGGAGGCAGAAAGTTAGCTTATTTCTTACTTCATTTGTGTAACGTAGAATTAAGAAAAATCACACTTCTTGTCTCCTTCCACATTCCATGCGTCTCTTATAATGAAAATTTAAAATGAAAATTTGTAACATATAAAAGCAGGAAAGTATAATTTCTGTATTCAAAAATGTAATGTTTTAAAGCATTAGAATTTGAATTATTTTACAGTAGATGCATTTTAAGACTTCTACTTGCTAAAAGATTTCATTAAAATTGGCATTTTTACAGGAAGTGTTTTGTGTTTGCAACTTCATTTCTCTACTAGAAAAACATTTAGGAATTTAGGAATGATGTAGCACCTCAATCCATTTATAGGTATCCATTTTAAAGTCTGTATACAGTTCATTTGTACAAAACAATTTTTTTAAGACTGAACTAACAGTTCAAAGCAATGAGGTTTTGAATTTTTTTTCCTTTTTTTTTTTTTTTCTTTTTTTTAAATAAACTTAGTTCTACAATGGACAAAATTTCCAAGAATCCAGATGTGGTCATAGGCATATCAAGGCAAGATGAGAAGACACCGATGTCCCTCTTTGGAGGTTGTTGTACCACCTTTGCAAAATTGCACTAGTCCACTGAACTGAGTTTAGGTATTTGATCAAAGAGCTTGGCATATAGGAATAGCTGTCGGGGGCAGGGTAAAGAAATTGTAAAGAAACAGACATATCAGAGTGATTAAAGCAAAAGCTAAAAACCCCCAAAAGCGTACTGACATGCAGAAACAAAACATTCACAGAAGTCAACCATATAGCCACTCTCTCAAACATTATCTCATTTTAGTGATCCACTGCACACCTAATAAATACCATGGTATAGCTATATTTTTAGGCAATATTGCTCTGTGAATTTGCATACATTGCCTTTCATATTTCACTACATCTATGCATGGTTTGAGGTTGCATTTTTATTAAATTGCTCACTCTATAGCATATTCCAAGATCTTGAAAAGATTTTTGGTAGACAATCACTGAAATATCTGGTAACATTAATATACCCATTAAAAAAAAAAAAAAAAAAAAAAAAAAAAAAAGGCTTAGTATGTTTTTCTACTATAAAAAGTCAGAACACATACACATTTAGGAGCAACTCTTCCAGATGACAGTTTAAAGAGTTTGCCAGACATAGTTAAGGAGCACTGATAAATTAACATGAAAATGACTGTATATGACACAGTATGTTTTCTGTTTAGTGGATTAACAGACAACTTTAGCCTGTTAGTGTTCTCAGTGCTATATACACATCAAATCACTACTAAAAATACAACTTCTGTAATTTTAACTTCAACTCCCAGATAAACAAGACTCCTTTAACATGACAGCTAGAAGCACTCATGAGAAAATAAGTCTTCTAAGTAGTCATGTAACAGAAGCCACATGCAGCGACACATACCAGCAGCAGATAAAAATCTTACCACACTGAACTCAATTTCCCCAAGATACGATTCTGTTCCATTTTCCAACACAGAAGAACCACTATTCATAGAAGCATGTTTCTCATGTGGTAAAATCAGGTACGTAACTTAGTTTGATTCCAAGTGTAGTCGCAAAGAGGAGCATTTGGGAAACTCCAGTGGGGCTGTACACACTAGCTAGGAAAAAGACATTTACAGAAGAACTTGGAGGGAGAGGGAGTTGTGTTTGAAAACATGACTCCCTCATCACAAATGTGTAAAGTGCATAAAAATTAAAATGTAAAAATCCATCACAATCTCTAGCTTATCATATTACAATGCACATTCTTCTTTTGGTCACTTTTGTGTTCCTGTTTTAGTGCTAGTTTTTAAAATTGTGAAGACCTAAACCTTTGAAGTATTAAACATATTCTGCTAAACACTTCAAAAGAGAGCTCCAAAGAGTGGAGAAACATAACACCAGAGAAAGCAGTCAGCTCTTTGCAGAATTCAGCTCCTGTAAGTCTTCAAAGAAAGGGCAGTCTCTGAAGACAATGGATTGGGCAAGCAATTTTTAGCATGCCATTAATCCAAAAAAAGTTCAAAACAAAAGTACAAGCAGATTGGGTTGTGTCTCTGAAAACAATACTTCGCATACCATATTATTTCTTCAATATAATTTTGATGTGGCTAGAACATTACTTTGAGTTTTCTTTAGCAGACCTGCTTTGAAAGGTGGGAATTTCTAAAGCACAGACTTCAGTTATGAGTCATTACTATTGTTTCCTTTAAATTTTCTCACCAGCTCATCCTGCATCACTTCCCTTGTTCTCATGAATGAACAACGGTAATGGAAACATGTCCATTGGTAAGAAAGACTTGAGAAAACTATTGTGACAGGTTTTCAAATGCCCTGTCAACAAAAAGTTAACATTTAATTCTAGTTGCTAACTTTTAGGATTGTAGGTAGGAATTAAGAAATTTGTTTCCTTGTTCAATACGAACTCATTTAAACGTTGCAGCCATGTTACTTCTTAACAGCAAATAAAATGCACCCAGCTTGTGCAACATTGTTTTATGATCCATTACAGTAAAAAGGAAAGGGAATATGATTTTAATCTTAAAATAATATGCCATTTGTACAAAGTCAATGCATCATCAAGGTTTCATTTCCCCATAGGATCGCTGTATTTCAGCACAAGGGGGGGAAAAAAAAAAAAATCATCCTTACATACCATGAAATCTTACCTCCATTCAAGATTAATGGGCACTAGTCTGTACGTACATTAAGAGGTCACTCGACCCCATCTGTTGTGCAACAGCCAGGCACCCTGGGATAAGCGAAGGAGACTAAAAAGCTTAGTTTCCCATCTATAATTCATTGCATGCAATCTTTATGTTGTGGGCCCTTCATGCGTTATGCCTGCGGAACTCCCTTTGATACCAGTGGAATTTCTGAGCACGTCACAAGTGCAGTACCGCCACATCAGGCTCTGTCAAGTGCTGTTTTCCTGCAGCCAGTTCCCTCAGTTATTGGGTCCCTCTTAATATTGGGTCTGGAGGTTAAAAAACAAACAACCCCCCACCAAACAAACACAAAAAAACCCATGAAAATAAGGGGAATGGTCTAGTTTTACTAAACATGTGCAAGCTTTAACAGATTCCAGTCTAGACACAGTGTTACTCAGCTACCACAAAGGACAGCAGATCTTCCAAGTTGCCCTTTCATGAAGGAGCACTATGACACAAACTCTGACTAGATAGATGCCTAGTGCAATTTCTGTTTCGCTCTAACTACTGATGGTCCTCAAACACAACTGACCACAAACATTGCTAACAATTCTCTCCTTTCACGATTATAAATATACTGTTTTTAGGGAACAGCTTTGTGACAACACTATCCCTTGTCTCATTTGCTGCACTTTTATCCATGAAAACTTCCTCAAATTTGCTTTCTCTTGATCTTAAAAATCTTGCTTGTACAGTTAAGACAAAAGCCCCCAGTGCTATATGTAACATTGCCATCTAGTGACATCCTGCAAGGGTGTTTTCTGCTGATAAACTATTCTCAATCACTTTTTTCCCTAATGAAATCTAGCTCAGTGTATTAGTTTAGTGTTAATAAAAGATTATTCAAACGATTAATGTAGTTTAATAAGAAAGGAAATTTTATTATTTGATTGAGTTTTTAGAATATTTCTCACTGTGTGTTTGCATTTCCATGATTAACTCTTCAGAAGTCTGGTTGGTACCTTTTAATATTGCTAACGAAAAAGACCTTTATATCAGTAGGAAGTGGAAGTTAGTATTTTCTCCTTTGGAAAGAGATCATGCAGGACTATTTGCATGGTTGCAGACCTTGCTGTTAAAGCTCTGAACAGTCATATGCATTTTTACTTCTTTTACATTTAAAATTGAACCTTCCCCAATGCATGTCTTACATGCCACCACCTTAATCAATACCAGGTACTTTCTAAACTATAAACATAAGACCCAAGAGCCTAAGTGGAAAAGCCAGACTTAAGCCAAAAATGAACGGGTTTGTGCTGTGGGTCAGCGACATACACCCACTGCTGGCTTACAGCCTTCTCTTGGGCAGAAGTTAGTCCCAGCAGGTCAGGTGAGCCACAGTGCCACAGGCTCACCTCACTGACACACTGCAAATCCCCTGGAACAGGGCTGAGCAGCAGAAGCTGCTCTAGCACCATCTTGCTAAAGCAATGAAAGCTCTAGGGAGTCACAGCCAAACCCCAACCCGACAGTAACCCTGGCATGCTCCCTCCTTTCAGCTTTACAAGCCCTGTGTTGTGCACCCCAGCCTTCCCAGCCCTGGGGGCTGCACTGCCTCTGGCCACTCTCATGACAGGTTTATAGCTAACAGTCCCACAAATAGATGAGAGGCCCTTTGGAAATGTCCTAGTTTACACAAATTAATTGGTTGACAGGGTTACCATTACTTGTCTCTTAGTGTATTGTTTGTTCCAAGCAATCTTTGAAATATGGCTACTTGCCAGAAGTTATTTTGTGCACATGCTGGCAGGGTGGGATACCCTGTCCAAGTTAGTTTTAGGCTTTGGACCCAGCCGCTGAAGGTGACCATTTGGTTGCACTGCTTGCAATTCAGAGATGAATGAATGAGGTTCAAATGAAAGAAATGAGAACCTAACCATTCTAGCCTTGCAAGAAAGTAATACTGAGCGCCACAAAGTGCTAAATGCAGTGTTAAGCAGATACTACTTGATTCTCTATGCATGACTAAACGAGTAGTTATACTTTATTCATTCAGAGAAAAACTGTTTTATCAGTAAACTCTCTACTTCCCCACCACTTACTTGGTGCTACAGAGGCATCAGCTCTGGAGCCAGCGTGTAAGAGGTGGAGGAAGTACGTAAGATTTTCTTCCAAGTCTGTTACTTTTACACAAAGTCATCTTCTGTCATTTCTTACCTGGCACTTTCAACATGCAGCACTTGCAAAGTGGTTTATGAACACTACGGATGCCTATTTGTAGCAGATCTAGTCTTTGTCTTTCCATTTTGTTTTTGATCAAAAAGACTTTCCTAGTGCTTGTGCATGAGGGAAAAAACCACAACATTCTGGAACAGGTACAAAAACCGCCCAATAGATGTAGTCCTCCCTTTTTCCCTTCACATATATACAGAATATAATATTTTATTACACCAGTTATTTTGGTCTTTTTTATTTGTGGCGGCTAAAGTTGGGTAGGGAGAGGATAAAAATAGTGGTTTGCTTCTAATACAGTGGGAACTGCCAAGGCAGCAGTTCTCATTTCATGCTCAATCCTTTCTGTTGTTTTTAACCAAGACTGCTTTGAGACTCATGTTGCTGCAGCAATAGCAACTGACTTGTATCTTGTCTCCTTGGGAAGCAGCTGTTCCCACTTAGCAGGGGTAGATGCTCAGAACACAGGCATTTACCTTAAAGAATGGGGTCAATGCGGTTATCTGTATAGAAATACCACCCCACTTCAAAGGACAGCTATTTGTGCTCCACTGCCCAAATATTTAGGGAAAATATTTTTATTTTGTTTCCTACAGGAAACTTTGAACAGGCAGTTAATAAATGCACTGAAAATTGCCTTAAATATATTCACAACAACAGCAGAGCATCAGAAAGAAGGTGATGTTGTCCAGTCTTGTCATTCTCTACAGCAACCACTACCCATACAATTCAAAGTTGAAAAATTTGACTTATATTCACAATTAATTAGGTTTCAAAGTCCTTGTGAGACAACCAACCATTGCTCCTATACATTTTAAAACTCTGTACCATAGTTCTGTCATCTGCAGCTTCTTCTTTGGTCCATGAATGATCTGTAGAGGAGCCAAGAATAATATTCCAGAGTCCTGACTCCATCATGGACTTTAACTGTAAGGATTCTTTCATTTGCAACAGATGACTGGTCAAATCCCAGGGATAAACTAAACAGTACTATCTTAAATGTCACCAGACATTTAGTGTCTAGGGAAAACAAATGCAAGGATGTCACTTACGTACACATATACATCATTCTGACTCATTTTTTTACCATGTTATATATGGCATTCATAAATATGTCAAATATTCAAAAAGATGTCACATTAAGATTAAGCCCACCACTGTTTAACACAAAACACCCTGAAAAGTAATTCATTAAATTAAAATCTCTCAAGTCTAATGGGTAACAAGCTGCACAATAGCATTATATACACCAAAATTTAAAATCAAAGCTTCTTGTATCCTACTGTGAAAATGGACACTTTTCAAGCTCAGTTGTTTCGTAAAGCGAATGCCTGACATCTGCTGGTAATTATACAAACTGTATATTGTTGAACCAAACTGTCTTTAGTTTAGTTTTTAGACTAAGGAAGATGCTTTAGAATGTATGAATTATTCAAATAAAAAAGATTTAAATTATTACAAACATGATGTAATGAGATTTCAAAACCTAACTGCATCAATATTGCTTTTACTTGTTAGATGCAAGATACTGAGTGACTTAGAATTTCCTACAAAATTTTCCTGCAAGAGTGATCAAATTCACTCCTCAGAAAAAGTTTTTTCCCAACATTATTTTTGTGCGCATTATTTTTAATAAATTAGCAGAAACACTTCTAGTGCTATTGTACTTCACATTCCCTTTAGTTTAGATTGAACATTTTTAGAAAGCTATTTCTACACTACTCTGTAATATTTCAGTCATGCTACCAAAAAATACAGTTGCTAACTGAAACAACAGGGCTGCAGGAAGGCCCATTAAAATAATGACTTACAAAAGTCCCAATCTGTGATGAAGGCTACAAAACATGTCTTTATTTAAGACGACTTCTTAGGAGCCAGCAAAGACATGGGAGAAAATAAAAGGTATTGCACTAGAAAAAGCAGTAAAAGGGGACTGCCCACAAATTGATAAACTGAGGGCTTTCAGTTTTGCACCGTTTCATGAGTTGCACAGTTCTTTTTAAAAAATTTGGGGACTTATCAGTATAAATAAGTAGAACTCAGTTTTACAGTTTATAAGCACCTGTGATTTTATGAAGCAACTGTGTAACATGACATCTTGGTAAAACATAATTCAGAAACTAATTTTGTACATGAAGGGGTCAGCATATCAGAATGAAAATAATCCTGCTGGATCACAACCAGAAAATAGGAGAGAAGGAAAGAATGTACACAGGAAAGTGGGAAATTGTAAAACATTTTATGAATTCTTTAATATGGAAGTAGCAAATAAAATGCTCTGTTTGACAAAGTTCGGGGTGGGGTGGGGGGGTTGGAACAACAACCCAAAACTTCCAAAGTTAACAACAGACCTTTAATGAAAGCCTACATGGATATCAAATAGCAGAACTCCTTCAGCCACAGAAACTCATCCTTCATTCCAAACAAAAATAAAACTTTGTTTGACAAGATTTTCCCTTGCTCTGTAGAAGCCTCACCATGAACCCAATGAAATGAAGAAGAAAAAAGTAAAAGCTATTGCCTCCATCCATTATTATTTTCTCATTTTTCCTCTGTACCAATAAAAACAATAAAACAAAATTAATATCTGGTAGAACATCTGTCGAATCCCTATATCATAATGTGCAGTTCTGGTGGTGTGCAACATAAAAGCTATAGTTTGCTACAGTACTGCCAAAAAGAGAGTATAAGAGAGTTACCTTGAATTTAATGACAAACACATACCAGTTTTCTGAATGCAAACTATCTGCAATTCTCTTTGACAGAAGGAAAACCACCAAAACAAAAAAAAAAAAAAAAAAAAAAAAGAGAGATGGGGGGCAAAAAAGACAAAAAGACTTTAAAAATCAGAGCCAGCAAAAACCTTTACTTGCTGGCTCCTGGAAAACAAGACATTTACACCTCCTGTAGCTCCTCAGGAGCAAAAGTGTTAAATTGGTGTTACACCCAGCAGAACTGGGCAGACAAGTCTCAGTGTTTGACACTGGTTCCCCAAACATATAAGCAGCACCGAAAACAAATTGCTAAAATGCCCTGGTATTGACCAGTTCTTGAAAGATTACACCGAACTATAGATACAGATATATATATACACCATACATACCTATCGGGTCTCCTTGAAAGGATAACAGTATGTTATGTAAAATACAACTGAAGTTCCACATTTTTTGTTTTCTTTGATATTAAAAAATCAGAAATTTTATAGTACTTGAACAATCCCTCCTCCCAATGGGATAAGGAGAGCATTAAAAGAGACATGACTTAACTCACAACATTATTATTATGCCAAGTATCCAGGAAAAAAACAGACATACCTTGTCTGAAGACACCCACTGACTTTGATGAATATTGATGGGTTCCTACATGGAATTATGTGCCTTTGAGGAGTGGCCTACTGTCCATTTTCAGGAAGTCAGCAGCTGCTTTTCAAATTTCTGATAAATAAAACTGGGGGACAGAGGAAAATAATAGTGCTGACTATTCACCACATCAAAGACAACACCTATATGCTCTTATGTCACAAAATATTTCATTAATTTTTTATATCAATATCCTTTTGGAAGATTTAAATCTTTGCAAGAACAAATCCCATCCATTTTAAGAAAATGAAAAATGTTAAATCTGCAAACCCTTTTACCTTAGGGACTTCAGACACAGTATAGCCTAACATTCTGGAATAGCATGGTAGGGAGTTGGTTTGCCAGTGTTTCTACTTATTTGTTATGCTTTTTTAAACAGTAAAAAAGGATAAGGTTGGTTGGTTGTTTATATAGCAAGGAAGTGCATTAAAAATAAGCATTTTGAGATGCAAAAAACATTAAAACCCACAAACATATATCCTATATCTGGGTCAAAGATGTTATTTTGAATTCTAAAACTAAGTGGCAGCACATTCTTGAAGCAGCAGAGACTTCTGCTTTCAGACTTTGCAATCAAGCTTAAAAGAGGCACACTTCACTTTCTTGCAAAATTAACTTTATACCCTGTCATAGAGCTGTTCTCCAAATACACATTACGAATGATTATAAACTTTGTCACAGAGTCAAGGGTTTAAGTTACTTTCTGGATATGAGGATTTTTTCTTTTCTTTTCTTTTTTCCCCCTTCTCCTTCTGACAGAAGGATGGCAACTCTAGATGCCAGAGAATCAAAGAACCATTGACTACTCTGTGCTTGTTCCAAGATACAGCACTACTTCACTTGGAGCTGTTCAGAATTTTTATTTCATCCGTCTTCTTGGATTTGTAGCAATTATAAGCAACATATTTCTTAGACTCAAACCCAAGGGGGAAAATCCATGACTACAAGAAGTATAAAATATTTATTAACCTTATTTATGTGAATTGCTGCCTGTACTGAACCAATGTTTTCAGTGACATATGCTAAATTGCATGTAACAAATTCTCCAACCACTTTCAGCTTGAGAGCAGAAAGTTCCTTTTAAATATAATTATGGGCAAAAAGCACTTGAACATCATTAGGAAGCAGCATTTGTAACACTTCCTACTCAGTCCAGGACTATTACAGCATCAATTTGTTCAGTTGAAATCCAGTTTCAGAGCTGTACTTAAGATTATGCGGATACAATTGCTCATGTTCTTATATTGCATGGATTTACGCAATGGGATACCTACAGGGAAGAAGACTAAATTAAATACAATACAGGAAAGTTGCATTAACTGTGAAGAATATAAATATCACATAATCCTACTGATTGTTAAATCAACATCTTACCATTAAGAATCACAAAGGCTATAAAAATAGCCAGAGTCATCTTTAAGTCCTTCATTTAATCAGTTGTTTGAGACATTGGTACCCAGATTTCTAATAAAGATTAATTGGATGGGGTGGCAGAAAATTAGCAGTAAGTGTTCAATTACAAGTACTTCATAAAACAGCTTATTTTTGTTATCCGATAACAAAACATTCTGGTTTTACATGTGTACACAGTTTAAAAAAATCTTGACAGCAATAAAACCAAGGATATTAAAAGCATCCTGGTGATCATCCCTTCATCTATTCTTCTCCCCTCATTACCCCAAAATAAAAAAATAAGAATACTTTGATTAGGGATTTATTTTAACTTTTCTCAGTGTCTAGAGCTATTGTTACCAGCTCTATGCTCCTAAGACTATATTTAGCAAATAACACTCTATCCCTAAAGCATATTACAAGGTCATATCCACCACATACATCTGAGGAGTTAATGGATCTGTTGCCTAAGTTCTGGTAACTAAGCCAGTAAAATTTTGAGACCCTGCTTCAGTTTTGGGAACTGCTTTCTCACCCTTTGCTATGGCCTGTAATTTTAAAACAGAGTTATCTGGAACATGAATTTACCACTTAGTGGATCAACTCATACACTCAGGTCAACTGGGATAGTTTCACTTACACTAATATGATTGCATAAATGCCAGCCTGCAACCACAAAAATCTTTCCCACCTCAGCCCCTAGGCACATAACCTAGCTGCTGCCCCATCGTCATGATGAGGAGGACACTGCTTCAACCCACCT
This sequence comes from Platalea leucorodia, assembly GCF_965183815.1. Lineage (NCBI taxonomy): Eukaryota > Metazoa > Chordata > Aves > Pelecaniformes > Threskiornithidae > Platalea > Platalea leucorodia. Next base: position 47,139,445 of record NC_138828.1, on the reverse strand, counting down.
CCCATTGCTGCGTTCCCCATCCCAGGGTGGAAAGGGGCCACCGACAATCGCATCAACGGCTTACACAGTGCAACACAGGCAGGGAATGCTGTCTTCATCAAAACCCACAGGAGAAATACAAAACTTGGGTACACTCTCTAACAGGCCAACCCAATCTATATCATCACCTTTCACAGTGGTAAGATCTATCAGATACAAATCATCCCAGACAGACATTGGCATAAACTGTTATTTCCAGCAGGAGTTCTGTATCTTCCTAGAAAATCGGTGTTAATCTTAGAAAGTTTTTCTTGGTAGATGAGGGGGAAGATTCAGACTAAATATTCAAACACAAATACTTTATGAAAAGAGATTCTACACCCACACCCAGTAGATATAACACTTATTTTTCTTCCCATGTGCAGTAAAGTAATATGCATTTCAAGACCTAGAAGTCAAGTACTCTTAAATGCACACATATTTTGTAAAAAACCCACTGATTTCCTGTTCTGCATTTCAAGATGTGGAGTGAATGTACTGATCTCACTGTCAAAAACCACTTACAGATTATGCCAGCTCTGATTTTTCTAGAGCCAGATACATAGGAAGAATAATTTAATATGATTTACTGACTACCTTTGCTTGAATCTCCAAACAATTACAACTTTCTGCACTGAGCATAATCTCTAAATGTCATTAAGTATACTTCCTATTCTATCACCTATGCTATTAATGAGAGTAGCGAATAGCATGAAGGCCAAGAAAAAGTAATAGAAAGGGGGGGGGGGGGGGGGGGGGAACAACAAAACAAACACAAAACCATCTGCAGCTAGACTGCAGATGCCAATGCCCCTTGCTGTTTCTTACTATGCTGATTCCTAAAGCAAAAAATAAATGAACAAGTAGTATTTAATGAGAGATGGGGGCTGGAACGGCAGGGAAGAAAAAGAAACTCTGACCCTCTCCTTCTTTCAGAATTGGGAGAGAGAGGAAGAAATAAAACAGGAAGAAAATTACCTTTTAGAAATAAAAGTAGAATAGAAAGAAAAAAAAGACTTAAGCAGCCACAAACAATCACTGTTACTTCCCAATCACAGTTAAATTAGTTTTATCTTAATCTTCAATTACTACCTTACACAAAAAACAGCTCTTTTGTCTGCCTGTCTTGTCAGCCACTCATAACTACATCTAAAACAAGTCATTCTTAAAGGCAAATATTTTCTACATTTACACCAAACACTTATTTCTGAACTGATCTTCCATAGCCACGTCCAAACCCCTTCTTTGTCTCATGGCTCCTATCACCGCATTATGAAACCTCTCCTGCGTACCAAACCCAGCTCATTCATCTCAGCATGAGCACCAAGGACCACAGCAATCACTTAACTTGGGGAAAAAAACCAAATCCTGATAAAGCAAGAAGAAACACTGAGCGAAGAGGCAGACTGAATTAGTACCTGTTGTCCCTGTTGCACCACAGAAGCAAAACCCCGTGTGTGAAGTCCAAAGCCTGGTTCTGCAAAGGGAGCGCCCAATTAGGAGTCCCTAATTACCCCTTCTGCCTGCCAACCACCTGTGCAGCCAGGTGGTACAAAGCCCGCAGCAGGTCAGTCACACACAGCCCCAAGCAATTCTAGCTACCGCCAGATAATATTTTTGAGATGGTCTCTTGCAAAAGCACTTCCAGTATGGCTTAAGAATACCAGCCTCTTTCAGGAAATAAATACGGATTTTTCTCGTAAAGCACTTGGAAGTCATTGGATTACAACTGCAAAATAAATGACAATTGCTGTTAACAAAGTTATGGATATAATATAAACGTCTTCAAATTACAAAAACGTTTACTCACTGTCATGGTCCTCTAGTACTAGAAATACATATATTCTCTCTAATCCATTTCTGCCAGTTTTATTATTTTTAAAATCATAGGAGTGCCAGCTATTTCTTCAGAATTTATGGCCTGGAGCACTGCTAATGAGCACAAGGGGATACAGCTGGAAAGCAGAGGATAGTTCCAGGTGGCTTCGCTGTGTGTCATTAGCACTGAGCTGGGGGAGGGAAGGGGGTCAGGAGGTCAGGTAGCACTTTTGACCATATCTGAGTTTTGCAATATTCTCTTAATGATATATTTGGCTCCGTTATTTTTATTCTGAAGCAATAGCTTGTAAGTCTAGATAATGTATCCATATTGATTCAGAGGGGTTTTTTGTTTTGTTTTGTTTTCTCAATAGCTTATGCATAGAAGATTTAAAATTTCATTATTAGATCATTTGTGTTTGGAAAAAGAAATCATAAATGCAACTCTGTTGGAGTTTGGAGTAAGCAGAAAAGAGAGAGAGAGAGAGAAAATTCTGACTATCTTTCCACATAAAACAAAAACAAATTAAGAATTGCTAATTAAAAACAATTATTACTGGATAAACTAAATAATAACTTGCACAAAAGGAATTATTACTGTGATAAAATATTAAGGGAAAAAGAAACTTTAACAATGGAATGCTTACTTTGTCTTTACCTGTGCCTCATCTCTTCAAGAACGTGCTGATTCACAAAATGGTCCCAGGTAACTGGTGGAGGGTGCCAGAAAAACATCCAGCAGCAGTTTGGCTTGTTCAAGCCAAGTTTTAGATTTTTTTTTTGTTTAATAAAAATATGCCTGATGTGAATACTGTAATATGAGCGTTTACCTGTGTGCTTAGAATGAGACTCTTCACGCTAAAGAGTATATGCCTGTTCGCAAACAGTTTAAAATGTTTTAAAAAGTTTTAAACTGTTTTAGTGGAGAAAATCTCAATTGTCTTCCAAAATGAAGAAGCCAAATAAACCAGAACATTCTTGTATTGTGTTTGTGTGGCAAGGTTTTGGTAGTGGGGGGGCTACAGGGGTGGCTGCTGTGAAAAGCTGCTAGAAGCTTCCCCTGTGTCCGATAGAGCCAATGCCAGCCGGCTCCAAGATGGACCTGCTGCTGGCCAAGGCCGAGCCCATCAGCAATGGTGGTAGTGCCTCTGGGATAATGTATTTCAGAAGGGGGGGAGGAAATGTGCAATTGCAGCCGGAGAGAGGAGTGGGAATACGTGACAGGAACAGCCCTGCAGACACCAAGGCCAGTGAAGAAGGAGGGGGAGGAGGTGCTCCAGGCACCGGAGCAGAGATTCCCCCGCAGCCTGTGGTGAAGACCATGGTGAAGCAGGCTGTCCCCCTGCAGCCCATGGAGGTTAACAGTGGAGCAGATATCCACCTGCAGCCCATGGAGGACCCCACGCTGGAACACATGGTCACATCCCAAGGAGGACGTGACCCTGTGGGAGGCCTGCGCTGGAGCAGGCTCCTGGCAGGACCTGTGGGCCCGTGGAGAGGAGAGCCCGCACTGGAGCAGGTTTGCAGGCAGGACTTGTGACCCCGCAGGGGACCCAGGCTGGAGCAGTCTGCTCCTGAAGGACTGCACCCTGTGGAAGGGACCCACGCTGGAGCAGTTCATGAAGAACTGCAGCCCGTAGGCAGGACTCACATTGGAGAAGTTCATGGAGGACTGTCTCCCATGGGACAGACTCCACGCCTGAGCAAGGGAAGAGTGTGAGGAGTCCTCCCCTGAGGAGGAAGGAGCGGCAGAGACAACGTGTGATGAACTGACCGCAACCCCCATTCCCCGTCCCCCTGCGCCGCTCAGGGGGAGGAGGTAGAGAAAATTGGAAGTAAAGTTAAGCCCGGGAAGAAGGGAGGGGTGGAGAAAAGGTGTTTTAAGATTTAGTTTTTATTTCTCATTACTCTAATCTGATTTGATTGGTAATAAATTAAATTACTATTTTTCTTAAGTCGAGCCTGTTTTGCCCATGATGGTAATTGCCGAGTGCTCTCTCCCTGTCCTTATCTCGACCCAGGAGCTTTTTGTTATATTTTCTCTCCCCTGTCCACCTGAGGGGGAGGAGTGACAGCGCAGCTTTGGTGGGCACCTGGCGTCCAGCCAGGGTCAACTCATCACAATTCCTTAAATACCAAAGACTTGCAAATAGTTATTTTCTATGTATTTTCTGACACAAATTTGGAGTAAGATTGCGCCTCCACTACCTGAATTTTCAGTCTAAATAGCTTTCATTTTACAGAACTGTTCCTGCAAAACCTCTCTTGAAATAATTTTCAGAAGAATAACATTTTCAAAATTTGTAATCCAAAAATAATGCAGGAACTCTACTTCAATCTGGCTGTTAAGAAATATAATAGCTGGCTTTAATTTTGTTGTTCGGAAGAAACTTATTAAAAGAATAAACAACCAACAGTTAGAAGCAATTTATTTTCTCACTGTCTTTCTATTTTCATTATCTATAGTGCCAATCCATAAATAAGACTGTATGCGCAGGGGAGCAGAGCTGTAAATACCGATCTTTAAAAGTTATTTTCCTTTCCTGCATAGGGCTTTCCGTGTCATGCTGTGTGTTCTCAACAGTAAATGGAAACCCAGGCTACGTTAGAAGTTTGCATTTTTTAGTCCTTAGAAAAGAACTCCTGTCTCCAGAACCTCAATAAATTGCCACCTGAAATGCATCAGAAGCGCTTTCAGTTCAAATTTCCTACAAAAGGGTTTCAAGCCTTTTCCTATTAAGTAAACCAGTTGCCTGGGAATACATCTTTTGTACACATCACTACATAAAACATCATTATTTAGTTAGTAGCACATCTAAGAGAACAATCAGCTGTCAGCAATAATACTACCTCTTTTTATAAGATGTATCAGAAGAGACAAGAGGAAGTAAATGCCATTTGTCTCCATAAGAGCATTCTTTTTATAAATGGTTTAAGAATTGTCACAACAGGGTCATTTTACTTTTTGAAAGGCTTTAAAGAGACCAACTGAGCAATTTATCTCCTTGTTCCCTGAATCAAGAGAACAGAGAGCATCCCGTTCTGCTGGGTGGCTGAGAAGGGAAGAGCAAGCTGTTACAGTATCATTTAAGTGCTCATCTATGCTGGCCTTTCCCTCAGGATAAAACCAAGTTCTTCTCCCTAAGGACTTGAGCATAAACTCAGTGATGGTTTCTTCTTCATGCTAAAATGCTTACTTCAAACATCACTTCTCTTCACTGGGAAAGCCTAGAAAAGCTTCAAGCATGGTGTTTGAAGCTACAATTTTAGCATCTTAAAATTCTGCTACTATCTGCTGGGAGGAATTTTGGAGGAAAGAAGGTAGGTTTATCTCTGATTTTTTTGACAGCGGATCCTTGTGTTTGTAGTTAAAGCATCTCTTTCATAGGCAGCCTTCATACTCATTGGAAGAGTACTGCCAAAGGAATACAGGGAAGTGGTTGAATGCCAAGCCACAAGAAATAAGTTTCAGTAAACATTTCAGGAATATAATTTATGAATAAACCAACCACTTACTTGGCAATTAACAAAACAACTCCACAACTTTGCTCAATTATCTCTAAAAAAATTATTTTTTTTGTTTTCCTTCTGTATGACAGTATTAAGTTCTCTAGAACAGTTGGTTTAGAGCAATATATGCATTTGATATCAAAGCACAGAAAAAATAGGATGTATTTCAGTGTGCTGATTATGCTAATCTGTAGAAAACAGCACAAATTCTGAGAACTGAAAATCATGTAAAGATGCTGCACACAAATGAAAAAATGTCCTAAAATATTCCTGTGAAAATAGTTTTTTAGTTTTCACTCTTAATTTTGTTTGTAAAAAGACAAAGCACTTTTTGGAAATTTTTTCAACACCTCTTTGACTGATATACCAACACGGAGAATGTACTAAATAGTCACTTAGGGATAATTAACAAATATTAAAGATCCCTTTTTAAAAGCAAGTTGGCTTCCTCAAAATCCATCTGCCCCCGCAGCAAAGGGGGAGGCGCTGCTCCAATCTTTTGCATCTCTTCCTCTGAAAAGTTTTGTCACACTGCAATTCTCATCATTTTTCCTATTATTTCTTCTGATTTGCAGTATTAAAAAACTCATAGTTTTAGTTTCAGACTATGTTTGCTCTTTTTGAAAGTCCCCAGCACATTCAGAACATTCCATGTCTGGCAATAAATTACCTTCTACCGTACTTGATTTGAATATATATGTGCACATTAAGAACTACGTCAGGAAGGCGATAATGGCAAGTGCTCCTCCTTGTGGATACATGATGAGGAAAAAACACTAGTCAATCAGTGTAAACCATCATTATTGCCAAGAGGCAATCCTGATACCCTGTTTCTTCCTTCTGTCCTCCCAGGTACGACAAGCATTTGCAGCTGCAGCTGAGGAGGAGGACACAAAGAGCAGGATGTGCAGCCACAGCGAAGCCGCTTCTTCCGCAGAGGTGCTGACCGAAACTGCTACACACTGTTTGCTACCTTTCCTGGCTGATGCAAATCAGGAGGACTTGCAGGTAGACTCCTATCCATATTCAAGCCGGTAAATCTGTCTAAATTTCTCTGTGTTCCCATGGGAAATCCCCTTATTTCTTAAATGCTTTCCCAGACTGTTTTGGAGAACATGTGTCCCATTCCTTGCTATGGAAGGGCCCCTCTAATATTAGTTGTCCCAGCCTGCCCCGGAACAAGTGTGTTTATTCTTCCTGCTGAGCAGATCCCAATAAAAATCAAGTGGTTGCTTTGTAGACAGTCTTTCTTTAGATAAAGCTTTTGCTTTTCTTCCTGACTTACGCTTAATACACTGAAAAAATTTCTTTTTATTCTTCCAGTGAGCTGCATTATAAGCAGTTATTAAAATGTTTTATAATACAGAATTGCATGTGGGCTACATCAATGGCACTCAAAACAAGATCTGCAGGCTGACTGGCAGATAATGAACTATCAGTTTTCAGAGTAGCTTTTGGCAGTCCTAGAAAGGACCAAGCTTACCTTACTGTAACATGCTAAGTATGCATTTAGCAAAACGCTGTAAAACAGAATAGCCATTTCCTTCAGGCACTCACAGAAACTGACTCCAGAAGGTGTATTTGAGTTCTACACAGGTTAAATAACTATCACAGTACCTCAAAAAAAAAAAAAAACAAAAAACAGTAAGACTATCTTCTGGTTTAAAAATGTTTATTTAAAAGAAAAGGAGATCTATAACCAGATGGTCAGGAGAAAGAAAAAAAAAAAAAATAAAAATTCCTCAGTTCACCTCCCCCCCCCCAAACCATTACTCTGCAATTTACCTTTCCCTTAAGTTTCAGCTTCAATGTTTTATTTTAAAAAAACCCCTGAACTTTCATTTCCTTTTCCTATGCTGTTAGACCTGAGGAAATTAAGTACCTTTCACAGAAGGGTTGCATGGGATCTGAGAAGAAACCGCGATAAAATTTATTCACAATATACAAGTATAAAAATATCTTGCTTAGGATTCAGTATCATAATTTAATAACTCTTTGTTGTTTCATAGGTATCTGGGAAAGGTACAGACACATGTCCTGATCCTGTTACAAGAGGTAGAATGCCAGCATTTGGTACAACGTTCCAGGAGAGAGTCAAAGTGACGTTCCTGTTTCCCCTGCAAAAGCAACAAAGACTATCAGCACAAACACTCAAGTTAACCAGTTTTATTAATAATTACTAATATTAAATAAATTAGGATAAAAATGGTTTTCCTGATCCAGAAACAATGGGCTTTTTAATTTTATCAAGTTACTTCATGAAGTATTACCTAGTTTCCAGGTAAGACTTTTTTTTTTTTTTTTTTACTGTTACCTAACTCCTTTGGAGTTGAGTACGTTACAGAACCAATTCTACACAGACAAGAATATTGGAAGCAGAAACCCAGAAGCCTAGTGCTCATATTAGCAGTGCATCTTCTAGTCTACAGAAGAAAACAGGATACCTTGTATCCCAAGGTCATCATCTAACAATCAAACCACAAAGATGCAACAGACTGACACAGTATCAGATAGAATATAGGTACCTTACCACAGCAATAAAACCACATATAAAATGCGAAGTATGCAAGTAAATCAAGACACCATGAATAATAATAATAAAAAAAGGATTTACTTACTTGAGACCATTTCCATCATCAAAAAAAAAGTACTTTGACTTCATGTCTTTTAAGAACAGCCTTGGGTTATCACCTCTCAACATGATCTTGTCCCAAAGGACCACTTGGTTTAGAGCCTAAAAATACAATTATAATTAAGTCAGCAAGGTACCTTACAAGATCATATTCAGTCACTGGAATTTCATAGCATTATTAATCTAAAAACCCTGAAGTTGAAGTACATGTTTGCAATCCATAACTAATTTGACAAAAGAAGGCTTGGTGTGTGTGGGCCACTGAAGTGTGGCACAGAATACATGGAAACAACAAAGAACGGCTCAATAAAACATGAGAAAGCCATTTAAATAAGTCACAAGCTTTCAAAGACTTACAAAGTATGATGGGTTTTCCTTTTGAATTGCAAAGGTAAGTCATTTTTAAAGCAGTATTTAGACTTCATTTCAAATAAAGGACTTAAATTGAGCTATCATGACACTGCCTAGGTATTTAACATTTTTCCAATTTTAATGGAAAAAAATCTCTACTTGAATTGCAAGGATAACTCCAAGAATTTTATGAACAATTCAAAAGATGGATCCCAAATTCTTAAAAGAACAGTATAAAGTTTCAAACATTTAAGCAGTTAGGTGCTGAACAGTCTTTAGTACCTTATAGAAAAACTTAGAAAAAAATATTTCTCAATATTTGTGAAAACAAGTGATTTATGTGAAAAAAAAATCTAAAAGATGAAATGAGACAATAAAGTCCCAGACCCTAATAAAGAACCCTAAAAAGTATTTTAGTACAAACACAATATCCACCAGCATGTATAAAATAACTAAGGTACTTTAAAAAACAAAGAAAGAAAAGTAGGGAGATAGTTTTGCGCAGCAAGTTAAGAAAAAAAACTCAGCCTTCACTATCTCCTTGCAATGTGACCACAGTAGTTTAAACTAGAATTCAGTAGTACCATGGCAGCATGGTGTTTTGTTAAAATAATTTTTCCATAGGCTGTTCCACACAGCTCCTATCAGATCACTGAAAAAAGCCTTCAGCTATCCAACGTGAAATATCAATAGCAACCAATTTAAAGGATGCAGCAGAGCCAATTATTTTGAGAAGTATGACAAGATAACATAAATGTATTATGGGGCTACAGTAACTGGTACGGGCAAACACTTCTGTGAACTATGAAGAAAAGACCCACCACACCTGGCCAGACCAAAGGCCACTATATCTTGTTTCTAACAGCAGTCAACTGCAGAACGTTAGGGAAAAGTAAAATGGACAGAGCAAATAAGTGAGAAAACTCATTTACAGTCCACTCTCATAACTGAACAAGGCATGTGTTACTTTTTTCCTACTTCGCTGGGCACATACCAGGTTAGGTTTCATGAAGGAACTTCCCACCCTGAAGTTAAACTGTCAAGAAAATAACAGTCACGAAGGCCAGTAAAAACAGTCCAAGCTAGTAGGAAATGCTCGTGCCTTAACTCTTCCCAACAGAACTTTAGAATGTTAAAAATAGCCACAGTACAAAATGGGTAATTGCTTCAACTTTCTTTTTCATACTTACATTGTTTTTCGTTGAATATTCTGCAGACAAATATAGAAACAATTGTTTAACATTCCAGTCAAATATACTCTGCAGATGTATGTGAGTTAAGAAAAATACCATATTGTACTTACATAACCTTGGTTTATTTTTACTAGATCTAAATAGACTATAATAATTACAGTGGGTTCTTACCTTTCAACATACCTCATCTTATTTATACATCAGAGCACTTCCAGGAGTTCTAACACATATTTTAATCGTATTAAAGCAACAGGGTTTTGGTTGGGCTTTTTTTACTATTTATGAAATCTAACAGCTATTTCCTCCAATGATTTAAGAGTTCTATGTTTGACACTGCAAGCTAGTAACCATAATCCACTGCTAGACAATCTATTCCAAAACCTTAAACATAAAAGGCAAGATAGAATTCTTCAGTAAATATCTTCAAAGCGATTATTTATACTATCAAAGAACCCTCATATCCAACTGTGGATTGAGATACAATAGCATTAAACAATATATAAATACAAAATTGGTGGAGTGTAGAGAGTTCAAAGAGCCTGTAATAGCCACAATAGAGAAGTTAGTAGATGGGAAGTATTTCATATTGGAAGGGACACCAGAAATTAGCAAACTTAATTACCTACTTACTACAAAGTCAGCTTATTAGACTGGAACAAAACCCTGCTCAAATTTTTGATCAACAGTAAAGAACTGCCATTTGAGACTGTCAGTATAATAAAGCTGATACTCTAAATACTTGTCTCTTTATTCAGCAATAAAATGCACCATGTGTAACTGCTAAGGGAAAGACCTTTTAACACACAATAAAGATTAGCTTTCTATTTCCCAGTCCTCTTTTTTCATTTTATTTGCCACTATCTCAAAGAATAAATTAAACAGATTCCCCAACCAGCCTCAAAATCTGTTCTATTTTGTTCCACTCATCCCAACACTGAATCATGTGTTTTTAAGCTGCTAATTCAAAAGGCAAGTAAGGAAGGAATTAAATAATTAACGGCTGTTGCTGCAAGAATAGCTGGAGCTATTTTACTTGAACATTTTTCATCATCTAACTCAAAACAAGAAACAAGATTCTGAAGATCTCCTTTGTAGGATTTCTGAACGCTTGCTAAAGTTAGCCACGAATTCAGTAAGCTAAAGAGTTTGTGAAAACTGCCTCCTCTCCTCCCCTCTCCTTTCCCTAGTTTCTAACTGTCGTTTTAATTAATTCTTCCTAACAACTCATTTCCATTAAGAGAGCCCATGTACCAGTATCTCTTTATAAATTTTGTCCAAAACAACCTACCAGAAAGTTGTATTTTACAACTCTACACACCGCAAGGTTTATTTATACCAGGCATGAAAGATCAAGTCAGAGTTTTTATAATAAAAAAAATTTTAAAACTACTGCTACTATTAAAAGTCACTAAAACATGGAATCTTTATGCCTACATACTGCAGACTAATTCTTGCATAAGAATATTTCTTTTAGAGGTCCTGTCCTGCCTTGCTCTGCCTCCCCTTATATACACTGCATACAATTCAATTAATCTACTTTAGAATGTTTGTCTCTGGTTTTAATACGTATAAGCATTTCAGAGGTAAAACTCAGGCTTAAGAGTTCACTTCTCCTGCTTCCAGCTTATAAAAAAAAAAATCCCTCTTATTCCTGTGCAACACACACCTGCAAAAATCTGAGTAACCTGTTTTCCAGTGTTCACACGCATTCAAGATCTGTATTTTGTTTGGTTTGCTTACACAATGTAGTAGTTGCTTATACAATGTAGAATTCTCCAAAACAGGGAAACTGAAACACAGAGGTAATCAATGTCTTTCCTAACAGTGACAAAAAACAGCAGACGGAAAAATCCCAGGAATCTTAGCCCAGCTGCAAAGCAAGGCTTAGTGTAATCACCTGAGGTAAAGCATGCTCCCTCATATTTGGTACTGACTTCTGCAGAAAAACACAGAATTTTTTTTATATCAAGACCCTAAATCCTGATTGCCTTCTACTGTCGAAAAACCTACCCAAAACAAAACCAAACAAAAACACCCACCCACCACCCTCTTTCCCCAATAAAAAACAGACTAACAGGGAAGCAGAGAAATACAAAAGAAAAGTTGCAAAAAGCTAACAGCAACGAGAAAGAGGCCAAAAAGCAATGTGGTAAATTTTGTAGTACCTCATATGCTTCCCAGTGAATTTCATACTATTCAATGTCAAAGATTTGACAGTTTAACATCTAAGCAAGTAAAGGATTACACTGTCTTTCTATTTTTAAAGGAAGACAGGTACTTGTGTGCAACTATTACAGGGCCAGAACTTTGAAAGCCTCACAACAAAAACAGTTTGAAAGGTGCACTGGAGTTTCTAGATTCAGTATGACAGTCAAAACAGTGTGTTATACAAATCCTAGAATTAATTCACACCTCAAACCACCAACACAAACTTCACTTAACAGTAATACTGTCCAGATGTTAAACCGCACTTCCCATTATTAGATACAGTGAACTTCACTATAGAACCTGATTTTAAAAACAGGCCTTAAAAAAAAAAGACGAGATAAAACAACTTGCCCTGTGTCATCTACTGAAGACAGAACCGCTATTCCATTTCACTGCAATAGCTATATAAAATACTACTTTTCACTGCTTTAAATTTATATTTTAAGACAAATTGCTAGTTTTCCTCAAGTCCTGAGTATCTGAAGATTATAAAGTAACAAAAATAGATGTCAAGATGTTCTTATTTCAAAATGTTCGCAAACCGTTTTTTCCATTAAGGATATCTGCAGTAATGTCAAATGTGACGAATCCCAGATCACTTCTTTCTCTAGGTCCAGTGAAATCTTCTACATTTTTTCTAAGACAAAACAAAACACAAGATTATCCTTTCTCATTATTTCTCTTTCATGCGTTACATAAATTATTATTGTTATTACGTATTTCCCTCATCCATTTTCTGTACTTTCTTTTAAATACTTTTGGCTAAACTATAATCAACATTACTAAGTAAAATCTGCCTTCCAGAAATTATGGAGCCCCAGTTTTGAATGCCAGGCCTTGTCAATACAGTATTTTAAGTTAGACAAATAGCCTATAGACTTTTTCCTGTTAACAAAAATCTGTTTCTATCTACCTAAACTGCACTACATTTCATTTCAGTAAAATATGTGTTAGCCATCCCCAAATATATAAAGCTGATTGGAACACCGGCAGCATAGCTGTCTGCTAGCAACCATTTTCAATATTATTCCTCAGCTTTCCATAGAAAAAAGCCTCTAGTGCTCAATCTCATAGAAGACACTCGAATCATTCTGACAAAACAGAGTTTATGTTTGTAGCTCACACAACTTACAAGATTTCTCTCTGGAATGTATTTAAGAAGCAGTATAAAGGAATTGCTTATTTTCTTCTACATTATGGAAAATCATATCGTTTTGGAAGACTTTATTACAAATCCACATTTGGAGGAATATCTGACATTGCCACACTAAACCACGTTAGTAAAAGAAACTGGAAAATAACAGAGACACAGCAGATATTTTCATATGAATTCACAAAGCTTATCAATTTACCAAACTTACCCTCTACAAAGAGGAATACCACAAACAGGTTGACAATCAGCTATAAACCTTAATTCCTGATGTAACAAAAATTTTATGAATTATGAACTTCTTAGTTACATTTATTCCAGTTTGAAATTTAGTCCATTAAAATATCATTTCATTAAAACTAAGCTTAGTAATCTCAAGCAAAAGTTTACCAGCAGAAGAAACACTTTTGTAGACAGTAGTTAAGAAAAACACCAACAAAACTTCTCAGCTTAAGCCTTGCTACGAATTTCCATCCCTTTGCAAAAAGCAACATCTTTTTAAGTAGTAACCCTTATCAAGCACTTGACTTCATTTCTGAATCGCTGTCAATCTGGTGGAGTAACGGTCCTTAAGCCTGGGGTGTGCAGAACTTCTCAGAAGTTCAAGAAAAGCAACTAATGTATAACGCCTCTCATTAACATCAGAGCTGTGCATCTTGGAAGGGACTGGCACGGCACTATAAATTTCATCCAAACTAGGCATTAATATGCTACCTCATATATGTCAAGCTCATCAGAACACTCAAAAATATGTTTTTATGCTGGTTTTCTGCTGTTCACAATCCTCAATCTGGCACAAGTACGGGGTTTATTTTCCTGAGATATTAAACCAATCCAAAAGGCGATGGCAGTTCCCCCTCCTTATTTGCATCCACCTCCCCTTTCAAACCCTGCTGCTAGCTGTCCACTCCTGCCACGTACCTCGGGTGGTCCAAAGCTCCATGAGCTGCTTTAGCTCACTAACTTGGCCAAAACCGAACTAAACAAACTCATTAGTCGAGTTAAAACAGCTCAGTACCCTGGGAGCCCCATTCGCCTGTGCAGCTCTGGTAAAGGACCATGTGGCCAGAAGCAGCAGCAAAGACCTCCACTTCTTGGTGGCAGTAGCAGCGGCTCAACTGCTCGTGAAACAACAGCCCTCCACATCATACGCACTTAACTTGATGTAAGTTTCCTGTGACAAAGTTTGCCTTTCAAAAAAAAAAAAAAAAAAAAAAAAGTAAAAAAGGTTCCCCTGGCACAAGTTTGCATTGGCATATTGTGCCATGTGGGCAACACCCTTTTGATGTGGCATTATGTATTCTACACCTGGTGCATTTCCCAGGAAGATAAGCCATCCCAGTCAGTCCACTCTCAAAGAGCTCGCAAAAAAGAAAATACGTGACCAGTGGAAAAATATAAAGGAACTGCTAATTAAAAAAGAGGTGCTAGGGAGACAAACCGCACGTTCATTGCGCCCTCAAAGCTGTCAAAAGCAGCTCGCTCGACCCCCCTGTAAGGCACCACCCCCTTACAGAGAGCGCGACTGCGGCCCGCAGGCAAGCACGCCTCAAGGCGGCGGCCCCCCTCGCACCTCCGCAGGTCAGCGCGCTGACCAGCCGCGAAACGCCCAAGGCGGGCGGCGCCGCCCCAGCTCCCGCCCGGCCGGGGCGTGAGGCGGCGGAGCGCCGTCGTGGGGCTCCCTCATTGGCCCAGGCGGGGAGCGAGGGAGCGGGCAGGAAGCGGAGACCTCGGCGGCCCCGGCCGTGCAGCCGGCCGAACGGCGGCGGCCAGGAGCTCCCGCGGCCGCGGGCCTCCGCTCGCGTCTGCGCCCTCCCGCAGCCCGGCGTTAACGTCCCCTCCGGCGCCCTGGCCGTTACTCGCCCCGCAGCGGCTCCTCGGCGGGCAGCCGGGGAAGAGCCAGCTCCCAGGCAAACCCTTCCCCTCCCCAGCGGGCAGCCGCCGCCCGGCCCGGCCCGGCCCTCCTCCGCCACTCCCTTCCCTCTCCCGCCCGCACTCACAGAGTGACCCGGGACACGGCGATGCTGACGGGCACGCTCCGCTCCTTGAAGGCGGTGGTGATGAAGCAGCCGAAGGTGAGCGCCGCCATCACGCTCAAAGAAAAGGCGAAGAGCGAGTTGGCCCGGGACAGCACCGTGTTCATCTCCCCGCTCGTCCCGGCCGCCGCGCCGCGCAGGCTCCCAGGCTCCAGCCGCTGCTCGGAGGAGGGGGCGGCTCCGGCGGGCCCGGCGGCGCTGGGACGCGGCAGGAAGCGGGCGGGCGGCGGCGGCTTCGCTGGGGCCGCGGAGAAGGCGGCGCGCGCGCGGCCGGCGGGGAGGGGCGTGGCCCCGCCCCGGCTGGGCGGGCTCTTCGGCGAGGCCACGCCCCTCCCGCAACGGCGCCTGCGCCGGCAGCGGCGGCGGTCCCTTGCCGCTTCCGCCAGCCGTTGGGCCGCGACATGGCGGCGCGGGCCGGAGTTGGCAGCCCGCCCGCTTCCCGGCAGTTCCTCTGTCGCCCCCCCGTGTCTGCTCTTACCGGCTAGCCGTTAGTTTTGCGCCGCGATGCCGTTTGAGACCCGCACCCTCTCGGGCAGCTCTCAAGCTTGGGAGTTTGGAGAAAGAAACGCGTTGTGCCCTTTGGCTGTCGCGTACCCAAGGCGACTGGCTTCCGTAAAAGAGCCTGCGCAGCGTGTCTGCGTCGGTCAGGTTTATAGAAAAAAAAAAAAAAAAAAAAGTACCTGAAGGCAAGACGTCCCCGCAGGGCTGTGCCCTGTTCAGCTGTGGGTGGTTTATTTCCCTTCGGCGAGCAGGGGCCGCGGCGCGGGGGGAAGGTCCCGGGCGCTCACCCGCCGCCGGCGCCCCTCGGAGCAGCCCATGGTGGAGGCGCATTTGCGTCCCCTGGGGTGGTCCCCGATGGAGGGCTGCTTGGGGCTGCTGTTGGGAGCTCTCACCGCTAACCCTAGCAGTAGATATTCTTGTCCTGGTTCCTTCATAACTTTGGGGAAAAAAAAGCTTGTTAGGTGTTGGAGCGTTTTTTGTCAATTAATTGTTTGCCACCTGCTATGTTTCTAAGGCATTCGTTTTTAGAGGGAAGTTGGTATTTGTAGCTGTGGTGGATTTTTACATTTATGTAATAAAATGTAAATAACATTTGAGGTGAAGACTTGTTTTTTCATTTGATGTCTGTAGCTTGCTTTCACTGCTATTGTGCCGTGCCATTCACTACCTTGTTTCCTATAGGATGTTGCTGTTCCTCTCCACTTTGTTACATACATATTCAGTATATAAATCATCTTGTTTAGAAATCTCATTTGGTAGCTGGGCATGTCATTGGGATCCTTTTTCTTTACCAGATGGCTCTGTGATCCCACAGCGTTTGCAGGATAAGGCAGTCTTTCACCTTAATCTTCCAAGTTGGTTGAAACTTCACTTCAAATCAGTGCTAGCAAAGCTTAGCTTATGTAGTGAGGTGGTTTCTAACTCCTCTTCCTGGGCCCTTCCTTGGCACCCGTTCCTGCTCCCTGGACCTGCAACATTGTAAGTCTGAGAACTGCGGGGAGAGAAAGCCTGTACAATGGTGTGGTGGGGTTTTTTTCCCCATATTTCACTGTATTAAGTACACCAGGCCTGATTAACACAAATTTCTCGGAGCGGACAACAGGTGTCAGCAGTGGTTCAGTGATACTTAATTTCCTCTTCCCAGCCCTAAGATTCCAATGCTGTAAATAGGAGGAGTAGGAACAGGAGCTCAGATACAGGGGTCTAAAAAGGTGGAAGGCCTCATGGTGACTGAAGGGATAGGGAGAAGAAGGTGTGGACTGTCAGGCCGTTCTGAAATACATATGTTCTGTAATGATGGTGCTGTTTCTTTTCCTCCCCTGTAACTGAGAGTCAGGTCTGTGATTCAGGGAAGAAAAATCTTTGCAGGTAAAGGTAGGGAATGGAAGAGGAAAAAGATTGTGCTAATACTCTGTGTTTCCACCCAGCTTGACTATCTACAGCACATCTCTGTTTAGCACTATTATTAAATGTAGGATGTGAAGGTACCTATGGGGATGTTCCTTGTAGTTGGGAACCTCTGTTTCACTCTACTGTTGAATTCTATGTGTCTGTGCATTTGCCATAATGAAATCGGTCGCAGGCCCAAAGAGGGTAGGCTCTTTAGCAGTATTCTGATGATAAACTTTTTGCTGGTTTGCATTTGGTAATTCTCGGCCTTCCCGATATTGCAGAAGAGTTCCAGAAACACAGAAAGTTTCTTGTGTAAAGGTTTTTGTCGGTTTGTTATTATTTTATGTTTTGGTTTGCTATTCAAAACATTAATTGTTGTGAGGTAAAGGTTTTTGATTTATGGTCTGGAACATAGTGTTACTGAAACCTTGGATAACTTACTGAAAAGTGGGTACTTTTCCCCAAAATATCTGAAGACTTAGAAGTAACAAGGAAACTTTTACTGCAAACTGGGGAACCTAAACATTTCAGAAGTTGTGAAATCTCTACTATAATCAAAAAGATAGTTCAAAATGTGAACGCTATTCTTTTCTTGTATCTACAAACAAAAGGCTCAATTACCTTTGCTCTTGCTTTTAGTTCTTATAGTTTCTATTTAGAGTTTTTCATTAGATATTAAACAACTCTGCTGTTGGGGAAAAATTAAGTAACTAAGGCAGAACTTATAGGAGTAAAGTAGTAACATTTCCAAACCAGCAGTCAAGTGTCTGAAGAAGACCAAAATCAAAAGGTTTGCCCAAATTCATGTTAGCATGTGTTTTTAAGACAAATGAATAAATATGGCTGTTGCTCATGTAGTTTTGGATTTATTTTAGTAGAACCCTTAAATAAATGTCTCCTAAAAGCACAGTATGCAGGGGAAGACAGATGGTGTACTTTATTCAAGGACTGATCCATTACTGTTTCAGAACAAAGAAACCTTTTGCAGGTTTTTAATGACTGAAATCTTGCAAAATCAAACGAGGAAAAAAATTTTGAAATGAAGGTGGCAGTTGTGAAGGAAGAAGGGAAGAGGACTATTTACAATAGCTGTTTGCTGGTAAGTTCCAAATTGTTCTGTCAGAAATATAAAATCTGTTCTTTTTGTAAAGAACAGCGGCATAATATTAATATCAGAAGTCACTCTCAGCTAAATAAATTGTGTTAGTGTGAATGGATCAAATACTATAATTATGAAAACAAATTTATAGACTCTTGGGGAGGCAGAAAAGTTTGGGAGATGATTTCCAAGATGCAGTGGTGTAAAGTATTCAGTATGCCTGAGCAGTGTACTCAGGTACAGACCAGCAGAGCACCTAAGGCATGGCAGTGCTCAGGCTGGTTCTTACTTCAAGAAATTTCGTAATTTTTCGTTACAAACTAGTTGAACAAAATGCAGAGGTGGGATTGGGAGCAGGTCTGAAACATAGAATTCTCCCTTCTTCTCCCATCCTTCCTCAGAATTATCCAACTTTGGAATTGTGTTCTTATGCACTCTTTGATCTATTAATCATGTGGTGTTCTTTTTTATAGTGTTAGCACTTCAACGGGATCAATCCCAGTCAACAGCTGATGATTAGTCTTCTGACAGAGAGTGGCTTGCTTTCTTCCGTTGAGATGTTTCTACTCTGATGTTCAAGTTAGTGAGTGCTTCCTTTAATCATCTATAAACAAAATGGCAAGTGTTGACATTGACATCAACAGAGATTGCTGTGAGTTCTTTGTTTTTCTGCTGAAGTAAGATTGGTTCTAACGTGGCACACATAGATAAGAGCTTTGAGGTGGCTGACAGTTTGGCGTGTATGGTTTATGAATTCCAGGTGAAGGGGAGGTGTTAACTTCAGACCAGGTAGTAACAACTTCGGCCTTCTTGGGGCTTGAGTTTCTAACTAATTTTACAGGTGAAAGTGGAGGTGCCTGTGGCATCTTTGGCACCTTGCTAGTTAGATGAGGATGGCATAGATAACTTTTTTTGGTCTAGGGCCACGTATATGCTTCCTAAATTTTACCATAAGTATCTAAATGCTTTATTAAATTCGTCTTTTATTAATTATTGAAATGTTAACTCTTTAAGAGACAGTAGCAACACACAGCCTCTTAGGCAGCTCTGGGTATGCAGATGAAGATTAAAATAAATGTGGCCATGAGCAACCTGGGGAATTTTTGTCTCTATTGCAATAGCCCCCTTTCAGTTAGTGCCTCTTCTGGGTGTGCCATTTTTACCACTGGTGTGGAAAGGCTGTGGCCAAGAGAAGTAGTCTTTCTGGACTGCAATGAAGGGTTTTTGTTTCTAACCTTCTTCTCACCTCCATTTTTTTGCTTTGGATCTACAAAGTGTGGCGAATAAGAAGATAAGCAAACAGAAATTTTCACTTGCCTCTGTATTCTTATTGCTAGTCTTCCAGCAAGAAAATCTCAGGGAATTTTAAATTTCTGATTTCAGAGTGAACTTGATATTTTATAACACTGTCTCATTTGGCAGCATAAGAATGCTTCATCGGAGACGGAACCAAATATTCTTGGCTCCAAAACCAACTCTTATAAGTTTTGGAGCCCAACACAGTTAATTTTTGGCTCCTGGAAGATTTGCTATTGCCTGTTCCATGGCATATGAAGCCATGTTAGGTAAAGCCCTCTCATACATCACTGATTCAGCTGAAGCTTTCACGCTTGATTGTGCTTTGCATTCTGTGGCAAGAAGCCTGTGTGCTGCTGATCCACCTCACTCTAGTTTTACCTCATCCCTAAGTCAGTTACAAGTTCTTCATCACAAGGTATTTTTATGTCACTTGTAAAAGCACCAAGCAGAGACTGTCATGCCTCGGCTTGAGGAAAAGAATGTTTTGCCAGCTCTGTCATGATGATATCACTTAACTGATACCAATTTTAGTAGATGGAAAAAACCTTTCTGATATGAACACCAGCCATGGGAGTCAGCGTATAGTGACATATGCTTGCAGAATAATCTTTTAACTCTCATCCCTGCCAAGTCATGAAATTGAATTTGTAATTTCCTTTTATTAATACCATTCATAGACACCAGAATATATGTTAAACAGAAAGGAGACAAATGAAACCACTTTTACTTAGTCTAGAAGACAACCTCACAAAAGTTCGAAGAAAATGGGTATAAAGTTAAAGTAAACAAATGATTTCACTGTTTTTAGAAACAGTTTGTAATGAAGAAAAAAAAATCAGTTAAACAATTAAAGAAAAATTAAAAGAGACTATAATGTAGAATAAAATTAACAACTTTGAAAGGAATTCAAGTTGGTGACAGAAAACATTTACAACTCAGAGATGATATTTTGAGCAAACTTTTCACTTTAGAATAATTCATAATTGTCTCATCTTGGTGACATAATTTAAAGGTCTTACAGATAAGTAACTAAAAAATTACTATAGATCCAAACCAGTTACATATGTCCAGATAGTATTAATTCAAACAGCTGAAGAGGTCTGTCTGGTTTTCAAAGTGGCAGAGAGGCATTAGTTACAGGTGCAAATCTGGTCTTTTGAAAACTGTCAGTTGAAACAGAAAATTTCTGTCAAGTTCATTTCTCATGTACTAACTGTATATGTGATGAAAACCAAATCCTCACAACATGGCTGTTCTGGGATTTTAATGTTACAGATTTATTTATTTATTTACTTAGAGATAGCTGCTTAATAAGAATAGGTGACATTTTGCCATTCATGAAAGAAAAGATTAACTGTAAAGACTGCAAAAATACCAGGTTCAGTTACATGAATTTAGATTAATAGGATGGTTGCACTGCCTACTAGAGAAATGGCAAAGTTAGTTCTGTCAAGCTAGTTCAAATATCAAAAGCATAGTAGCTGTAGTACCACATACCTAAGGAAGAGGATGAGTTAGTTGCTGAAGAAGGAATCTGTGAAGCTCTATAGACATGCGGTTGGTGATGAAAACATCTGTTTGGACCCAAGAAAGGAACTACACAAAGGGAAAGAGATGCAAAATGAGGAGTCTCTTCAAAGTTTCACTGATAGAGCCATATCAGTACGTTGAGCCACCAAGAATTAGAGCTAAATATCCTTATTAAGAGGCAGCTTGTATGTGCATTTTGACATTACTCTCCCTTCATAGTTTGCTACTGCTTTTTAACAGGAGGTTACTATCTGTAGCAGAATGGGTGGTAGGGGGTGTGAGTGTTTTTTTTTTTCAGTGTGAAGTCCAAAAGGTTAGTTTAAACTCATCAACAGTTTAAATTGCCAGATTTTGAACTGAAGTGACTGAATGCCAATACACATTCCTTCCTGTTGATTTCCAGGAAGGGAGAAAGAGGGGCAGGAATCTTTAGCTGAGGAATGGAATGGGCAGCTGGAGGTGATAACTTTTTAAACTCCTGGGGAGCAAGTTTGGCTAGAGTTTGTCTCTCCGCAGTCTGTGTGAGCCTGCTGTCTGACATGTTTCTGGTTTTAGTAATGTCTCCAAGTACACACATGACTTATTTTAGAATCTTCTATAATACTCTTAATAATTGGGTTGTGTTAGGTGTCCAAAGAGGACTGCAACAAATACTGTAGGACAAACTTACTATGTTTCTTAGCAGAACTCAGATTGAATTTACTTATAAGCAGGTCAGTTATACCTGCTTCCCTTCTGTATAGAACTTTACTGTCAGTGATTAGGTGGACTGGGTAAGCAGATCAAGCATGCTTATATGATAATGTTGCTGATAGCAGGGATTGTTTGATATTAGACTTGTAGTTGAAGTGGAATCTATCACCATTGTGAGAAGCAGCTATCCAGGGGGTGTATAACAAAGTGATACAGCTTTAAAATTTCTGTGCATTCTTTCGAAGAACTGAGAAAGTTAGAAAACTGGAATTTCATAATTGCTTATGTATCTGAGTTACTTTTTGTGTTTTTAAATACATGTGATATAGAGAGTGTTTGTTATATCTAGAGATACTGATTGATATTTAAATCCTTGACCAGTAATTCCATCCTCTAGAAATCCAGATATGCAAGTCTGTATGTTAGAACTATTTTCTAAGATAGGAGCAGTATTTTCCACAGACAGGAAAGGTAAAACACCTGAATAAAACCAATATAAATTAATTAAAAGTTAGCAGTAGAATAAGCAAACTTTTCATGCTGTTACAAATGAAAGGTTGCATCATTCATGTACCAGAAGAACTTGATTTGTATAGAACCTAAACTGTATCAGAGCACTGATTTTAATACATAGTGGAGGAAAAAAAAAAAGTACTACCGTATCCATGCAAAGGCATGAATTTGGACTTTTTGGAGCAGCTTGTGAACTGATGGAAATAGTGTGCTACACCAAAATATAGGGAGAAACTATTTATGTAACAAAACTTGTATGATAAATTTTTGTGCGTTAAAATTTTTAAATGAACTGGTGTGTTTCGTGGTCTTATGAGAGAAGAGGAATAGTGTCTAACTACATAGGCGTTAGTAGAATGAGTGCCAAAAGTCAGAGCATGACTGCTAAGAGGAGGAGGGTAACATGTTTTACGACACTTATTCTGATTTTCCCCTGTTATGACACTTAAGATGTCATTGTAATGCATTTTGAAAGAGATTTTTGGTTAAAGTCTTTAGTTGGGTGATCAGGAGAGTAGCATGAATTATGAGAACTGCAGAAATCTGAACGAAACATAACTTTGGATGTCAGTTATAACTTCACGCTGCATTGTTTGTGTAGATTCTGGATAGACGTGGCATTCAGGTACTTCAGGAAGAAAGGCTGTAAAAAGGAGATGTAGGCCTTTCATTTGTTTTACAGTGTTGTGTTTGCTTCAGTTGGCAACGCAACTCTCAAGCTTTTGTCTCATCTTTAAAAAAACATTTTCACTTTCAGACATTTAGATGCATCTCCAAAATACTGACGAAAACTGTTAAGACTACCTGTAACAGAATTTTGTGCCATAAGTATAATTACTCTTCTACAGCCTATGTTAATCTAATTTAAGTATATTACTTTAAAAGATTTAATTACAAGTAAGTATATTTTCCAGAACTAAAGACACAGTATATGCTATAAAGAAATCGTGTTTCTAAGGGGTTTACAGTCTTTATTATTAAAAAATGCCTTCAAAGACTAAATATTATATCAATTGTGTTATTTTTCTTGTGTATCTTGCCTTACTGAAAATTAAGCATGCCAGTCTCCTAAAGTGTTGAGAAAAAATTGCCAGAGTAAAATAAAAAGTTTATTAATGTGGTTATGTAATTAATCATAGAAGCTAGAGCATACTTTTTTCTAACACTTACTCACTTAGGCTGTGGGTAAATTGCGCTAGATTTCACAAACAGTTTGAATTAGCTTAAACAGGTGCCACTGCTGAATACGTTCTTTCTGCACTTGGCCACTACACAGTAAGGCACTAAAGGGCAGGCTGCTTTGTCTGAGCACTGGAGTTTGAAATTAAGCACTTTTGTAGTCATTATAAATGGCAATACTGCTATCTTGAATATACTGCTTATGTTCTTTGGAAATGATAACTGACCAAGCTACATTAAAAGGGAATTTAAGGCCATAAATTCCAGCATTTGAAGCTTTTTAAATGGTTTTAAAATTAACATAGTTAATTGCCAGAAATGGGGAAAGCATACCAGAGAAATGATTACATTGTTCTTGTTTTATCTGCTGGGAATATGCTAGTATGTCAAGCTAGGGGGATCCTCGTCTGTCACAATATTACCACGTTCTTAAAACAAAACAAAAATCCTAATATTGTTTATCTGCAGTGTAGCTTGGTGCTGTTTTGCTGTGTGCTATGATAAAACCCTAAATGGTATTAATTTTACATGGTATCCCTTTTGTAGCCATTAAGTGAATGAACAGTCAATATTTTATTTAGGTTTATTGTCCAAATTTTGTATTAAAAGAAAAATTATTAGATACCTAATTAGCTTCAGTATTGTTTTCACCGGAATATCTGAGTGTTTTGTTAACAGCAATGAAATCATCAGAATACTCCTCTTGAGCGGTCCTTTTAAACCCATCTTACAAGTGAGGAAATGAGGCAGAGAAATTTCATTCCCAAAAGTCAAAACTATACGGGAAATGTGAATGTCTAGATTAAGCCACTGCTTTTTTCAAGTGCTTTGATATTTTTATAACATTGTACGTTTGTTACATATTGCTGATGCATTTCTATTTGGAAGTTCTCAGTATTCTTCGCTGCTGCAAGACCAGACTCCAATCACTTCACATTGCCGTGCAATAGAAAACTTGGAACACTTACGTGACAGTTTTTTACACTCTTTCATGGCATCACATTGACTGTCAGATCCTTTATTTATTTACTTATGCTTCTACTTTCTGATTTCCATTATAACATCCGTAGCTTTCTGTTCCTGGTTCTCCCAGTCTGTATGGCTTTGCTCTCAGCTATTTTGTGTTCAAGCCTCAGTATTCACATTGTTGATTCTTCCAAAATGCCGTGTGAGCGTTAACATCTGAACAGCTGTTCTGTTTTCATGACTGGGTGCCTGGTAGCATGGGTTTGCCAACAAGCTGTAATGACAATTTCTGCAGAGCTTTAGTAGCCTTAGATTAGGATAAACCTGGTTGTTCTGTGCAGTTGGGAGAGTTTCCAGTTAAGCTGGCACATAGGAGTTATAGAGGTTTAAAAGAGAAGAAATATTCTTAGGAGAGTAATTTTGCCACCTTATTATGAGCATGTGTGAACTGAAATTCTCAAAACTCATAATTTCTTTCATTTTTATGTAGTTTATAGCTGAGGAGGGAAATTTTTGAAAGGACAGAAGACAAGCTTTGATACAGGAATAACCCTCCTGCTCAATTTTCATGTTGTTTCTAAAAACAGAAGTTTTACAGATTGATGAGGATTTTTGAAAGATCACTTACAAAATATTACATGCATCCACAGCCTTATTTTCGAAAAGGTTTTTGTTATTTTTGTTGACCTTTTGCAGAAAAATTCAACCTGAAAAAGACAACCTAACAACTGCGAAATTTCTTTTCAGTGACTTATCTACTGTAGTTATAAGAAGCAGGAAACAGTATTGTAAGGGGAAGATTAACTCTGAGTGCTGCTGTTAACTCCAGCTGTTATTTATAGTAATTGCTATTTGGATTTTTGCCTCTACAGACTATTTTGTTAATTAACAAAACATGGGAGAAGTCCAGATGAGATAGCATAGTTACTGGATGACACAATGTGGGGTCAGGTAAAACACCATAAAGAAGCAGAATGTTTTCCGTGAGATAATTATGATTCTTCCTTATTCTGCATGGTAAATTTGTAAAACAGGTACTTAAGATGGCTGGGAAACTCTGTGGACTGATTGAGTTAAGCTTAATAATACTACTAGAAATATGGAAGAAGTAAGAAATTCCAATACTGGATGTGTTACTACGGAAAATACCATTTCTATTAATGATTGAAACGGAAATTGGCAGTGGTGGCTCAGAACATAATGCCTATTTATCCTTATGGAAAACATGACACCTCAATTCAGTGTCAGATAACAATGTGCCAAATATAAAAAGGGATTTTCATTTGGCATTTTAAGTACTCACTCCTGCTTCTAACTATGGTATGAGGAGAGCAGTTCCTATTCTGGCTGGATGAGAAAATGTCTATAAATGAAATTTAGGAGAAAATGTGTATATTTTTTCACAGACTAATATAGTTTACAGTGTAAACTGCGTTTTAATTGCCTTTTCTAGTTACTCTTTTGACTTTTATGTGGATTAAATTTTTTCCAAAGAAAAAGGCTGAATGTCTGTTTCTCTCAAGATAAGCACAATTCAGTTCCTGTCTGTTAAAAATCTTGATATTTACTTCCAAGCACATTTCCTTTTATCGTTATCTTTTCTTCATTTATATAGGTTTATTGGAATGTAGTTTCCAGAAAACATTATAGCTTCTTACTCTAATAAATTATTCCTGGAGCCAGATGACAAGAGGTTCTTTATTTTGCCACATTCCTTTCAGAAATATGGTTTTGTATCATCTCCTTAATGTCTGCTATGCTGTTCATTGAAGTCAGAGGGATCTGTGGATGCGGTGACATTTGGATCATACCCTCTGTTCCTGATGGACAGTTGCCAACATTCTAAAATGTTTTTTTCTGACCATCAAACAAAACCATCCAGAGTAGAATAGAAAGGGTGTTTCAGTTTAAGATTGCTATGCTTTAAACTATAATTAAAGACACTATGTATTTTATTTAAAAGGAAATATAAAAGTTTAGAACAGGACCCTTTCCTACGCTGCCATGATTCTTTATTTTAGGGTTATAGCTTACTTAGGAACCTAGTTCTGTCCTGCAGCTCCTCAGTTTGTATCATATTGTGACACCATTATTTACTCAGCAATTACTCACACTAATGGAACAATTTGTGCGTAACTGCTGATGACTATGAGTAATAACTTTATGGTATATAAGCAAATTAATTTTTAAAAAATCTGAGGAATTTAGCTTCCCCTCTCTAAAACTGGCCAAGAAATAAAGCCTGTCATGTCATAGGTTTAAAATAATATGATGCAGCACAATGAAGTGTGTATCATAAGCATTAGAAATTTTTCAGGTTGTATATTTACTATTGCATTTAATTACATTGTAATTAATTTAATTTTAGATGCTCTGAGATCTTATTTATAAAAATATCTAGGAATTTGATTGTTATAGTCTGCTCTGAATACTGTTTTTTGTATAATGCTGTAAGCCATATATACTAGATATTTTCATTCAGCCTGAACAAAATAATAAGAGACTGTCAAAGCTAATATATATTAAATCCCTGTTTCTTTATTAATGTGCATTTCAAGTATTTACTGATGTGATTCTAGTTTCGTAAGAAAAAAAATAGTAGTCTGACATAAAATGAAGTAGCACAAAAGAGCAATTGTACTTAAGAAGCAGGAGAACTTATTTTAACAAAAACTGATTACGTGAGTTACCTTTTTTAGTACATGAAATTGTAGTTCTTAATAATAATACTTTTGACAGTATATTTTTAAACATGTATTAACAGGGTAAATAAATGAATTAGAAATGCAGAATTTGGAATGAAACAGACCTTTTAAGTGGAACAAGTACAATCCAGGGTGTTGGAACCTGTGTCTGTTATATTCCGTCCCACTTGAGTATCACCAGGCTAGCAGGAGTGGTAGTGAACTCAATACTATGTACAGTATAAATAATCGTCATATTTTGAGCAGCAAGCATCATGACCAGCTGATATTTTCTTTCCTCAGGACCAGTTGTTCCCAAGAGTGCGTGGCTGGAGCCATATGATCTTATCAACACATTTGAGAGCCCTACCCAAACACTGAGAGAGATTTTGCTGCAGCAATGACTGTCATAGAAGAAAGTCGCCCTTTTGCCCAGCAGCTATCCAATGTCTACTTTACTATACTGTCCCTTTTTTGTTTTAAACTTTTTGTGAAGATCAGCCTCGCTATACTTAGTCATTTCTACATTGTGAAAGGAAACCGTAAGGAAGCAGCAAGGATAGCTGCTGAATTTTATGGAGTTCCTCAAGGACAAGGTATGTTTGTGCTTACTATCTTATCACTACTGTTTGGGGCTTTTGTTGTTACTGGTTTTTTTTTCCAGGTAATTATTTATCTGCTAGCCTCATTTATATTCAGTTTGTCAAATGATATGTGTGAGTGTTTTCTGCAGTTCTTCCTGTGGTTTTTTGACAAAAATTATCTGAAGGAGTGTTGTTAGATTATTGAAGCTTGTATGTTTGGGTTTTGGGTTGGTTTGTTTTTTGTTTTTGTTTTTGGTTTTTTTTTTGTTATTAAGTTCAGAATAAAACTGAAGTATTACAGCCACTGACCTGTTAGGAAAGAGACCTATATTTAAGATTGCCAAATACTTCCCAATCTAAGACAATTTTCCAAATTGCTTCTGAGGTTCCCCAGCTTATCCATTTGTGGTTGAAATTTTCCACGCTTGGCATGTGATTATTTTGCAACACTTCAGTGAAACTAGTTCAAATATTTCTGAGAATTATTTTTTGATTAAGTTAAAATTTTCTTATAATAATTTATTTGAGAAGATATAGTCTTTCTGTACTTGAATTAGGTAGTGTCTTGGCACATATCAGGAAGCTTACTGTTTGTCAGGGTGAGCTTTTGGGCATCTGTGCGGAAACCCATCAAATTTTGCTGGGTTGAAAGCTCTTGTGAAATTTCCTTTTTCTGTTTCCTCAGGCAGAACTTTGGCAGAGCTGGGCACTACTGTTCCCTCAAGCTCATCTGTGGTGAACCAGTACCATTTTCATTCAATTCTTTTTCTGGGTCACAAAACACAGAAAACTCTCTCTTCTCGATTGTGGTATCCGAGTGCATGACTGAGCCATGTTTTTGCTCAACCTGGGATCCCTGCTGCCTCGCTTGCCTTTGTGGTTCCTTGTACTCTGGGATGACATCAAGTTTGAGTTAGGCGATGGAACAGGAAGACTTGTCTTGCCTCTTATCGCCTTCACCACTCATCCCTAGGTACCACGAACAAGAAGAAATAACCCAAGTTAAATGCAAAGGGGGAAACTGTAGAAACAAGCCAGAAACAGTTTCAAACATAAAGATCCTTTCAGTCTTCAATGTTGGGACAAAAGTTAGACATTCTGTGTGTATGTATATAAATTCACAAACCAGAGAGAGAGGCTTACATCCTAAAGCAGGAATCAGCTTGCTTTGCAGAAGATTTACTTGAGGTGGATTTATATTATGTGTTCTCTGCACAATTTAGAGAGAAAGTTCTGGAACCCGGGGTTTTACATCTGAGTATGTTAATCTCATCATGTGAACTATTACACGTGTGTGTGTGTGAGTATGTATACAGATATATATGCATGTGGGGAGGGTATACGTATGTGTATTCACTACAGTAGGATGGGAAGGCCTGACTGTCTATCCCACTGGCAGAAATACTCGCAGTGAATGTGGTAGCCCTCACTTGAAATCAAGAATTTTTTTGTCAAAAACTGCTGGCTAGCTCTAAGGCAGCTCATTCTGGGAAGGCTGACACAGAATCTAAGGAAGGAAGAAGACTGGGAAAAACTAGAGGGAAAGGAATAACATGCATCAGGTTGGAAAGTAAAATAGTCTCTACAACATTACCTGTTGCTGAATCCAGGAGACTTTAGTTTGGTCATTTGTCAAATGTCTGAACTATTATATCTAAACAAATGTATATTCAGTGTTCTAGTAGCTGGCCCATGCAAAAGATGAAAATCTATCGCTCTTGCAGGTTACTGTTTTGCTCAGGTAGCAGAGGTTTATATTGATTTAAAGGCTCAAACATATGGTAGAGTTTCTGGTTTTCTGCTTGGTTTATTAAAAGAAAATAGTTAATGCAACTATTTTGTGCTTAAACTGTACTTTTTACAACTCGACACCCGTATGTCTTAATTTTTCACTGCCCAACTTGCAGTGTTTGGGTCTGGATTTGGAACAGTCCTAAGCACATGTTCAGCTAATGTTACATAATCTGCGATTTCAGCCATTTGTCTTGATTAACAGGACCAATCCCTGCTCTTTGGGATGCAAGTGAGGCTCCTCAAGATACTATTTTATCTCATCTTTTCTATACCTTTGTTCTGTGTTTGTAGAAGGGGGCATGATACTGCCTCAACTCATGCCACATTGTGGGATTTCGTTTGTTTATGTTTGTGAAACACAGTACAGAGATACCTCAATAGAGTTTATACAGTACCATGTAACAAAATATCCTGTTCAAAGTAATATCTAGAAATGTACAATAAGTAATGTGGAAGCTGCACCTTGTAACGTTAAATGATAAAATTAAATACCAAGTATCCTCCTAACTAGCAATCCTGTTCTGTGTTTTTTATTAAGCCATAGAGAAGCCTCAGCGGAAAAGAAAAAACCCAAAACAGAAAAATAGCCTGTCATTGCCTAATTGAAGTTTATAGTTTTATAGTGTTTCAAGAAGTAATTAGATGAAATGTTAGTTTTCATTTTCTAGTTTTAACCTGATTATGTACTCTTAAAATTCTGTTAGTGCTGGTATTTTCAGTTTGCTTGTAATACTACAAAATTACTTTTTTGCTATTTTAATGGCTTGGATAGGATAGAGTGCTATAATTTTGAAGAAAAGAGCCTCTGGAAATAATGTACTACTAGGCACAGGCATTATTTCATGTTTACTGAATTGAGCTCTTCAGTTAAAATAAGCCTTTCTTTTATGAAGCCTGTATAATTGGGGACATTTTAGATGCTGAGCAGTAGTACTTGGTGGAACTCCTTTTATCAAACTAAGATATATAGGTCAGTACAGGATTTGAGGCCCAGGGATTGCACATTTCATGGCTGACTTTCTCTGTTTTGTGGCTTGTTCTTTGTTGAATACAAGCAGACAGCTTTACCCGTGTCATCTGCCTACTGTGGTCTTGTTGCTAGGTGTTAGTAGTGAAACAGGTCATATTTTGTTCCTTAATATTTCAGGAATATTTTCTCTTCAGTATGGATAGTCACCAATCTACTGTGTTAAGTCTATCCTTTGGATCTCATATATATGTGAACAGCTGGATAGCGATAATGTCCCAATAATTAATTAGAAATTATTATACTGTGTATGTGGCATTGAAATGTAAGAACTAGATCAGTGTTCAGCATCAGCTAAGACCAGAAAAATGCATATAAAATCTCTACTAATTATAAGTCACATTAATTTGCTTATGGAGATGAAGTCTGAGTAAAACTTCTTTTGTGTACAGCTAAAAGGCACCTTGAGAGATAATTTGGATGCTCTAGGATCAAATACACATGGGTTGTCTGGCAAATGTTTGTCTAACCTGTTTTTAAAATGCTTAGTAATAGCGATTTCTGCAGTGTCCTTATGCAACCAACTACAGTTTTTGCTATTCTCATCACTAGAATGCTCCCCACTCCCCCCAAGACCTACCTAAGTCTTTATTTCTGCAAACTAAATACATAAAATATGGTTAAGGTATTTATCAGTTTTTCTCCATGTATGAAAAGTAATCAATTTAAAGACTATTATCATGCATCTTCCTGGCTCTACTGTTTTTGTCTTTTCTAGAATAAAAAAAAAAAAAAAAAAAGGATTTAACTAAGTCTGTCCTCCTAGGTCTTGTTTTTTAGACCTGGAATTACTGTAGTTGCTCTCCTTTGGGCTTGTGCCAGTTCATATACAGTTCATAGACATCTTTATTGATGTCTAATTCCCCGTGTTAAACAGAGTGCTCCAGCTGAGACTTTATTAGTGCAACCAGTGGAACTATTAGTTGTATAAAAGTGGAAGAGTTATGTCATGTGCCATATATATATGATACCCTATGTAATACCTCTTGGAATTACGCCTTTTTTTTTTTTTTTTTTTGCCCGCCCCCCCCCCCCCCCCCCCCAAAGTATTAAGGATACAGTCTGTAGCCTGCTAAACCCCATGTTAAAACAGAGTCACTGTACTATGCGTTTTCCTCTCTAAGTGTAATACTTTGTACTTCAGCTAACTTCATGCTTTTGATATCAGACAATTTATCCATTTTACTCAAGTCTGTTTTGAATTGTTTCCCTCTGAGCAGTTGCAGCACTTGCATTTTAGTGTCATCTACCGATTTTATAAAAATAAATGTAATATTCTATCATCCACAGTATTAAAAAAAATGAACTGCACCAAATGCAGGACAGAACTCTGCATTCTTTTACATTTGTTTAAAGTGGATTAAAGACCCATGTCTTAATAAACTATCAGAATTTAATTCTTTTTTCAGTGAAGTCAGTGGTATTACTACCATACAAGAATTAATGAAAAAGGGATCCGTTCCATTATAAAGGTCCTATTTACTGGATTATTTTTAATTTTGGCACTGATTTTATAAACACTCATATACACACACTTGCCCCATTGAATTGAAAGGGACTGATTAGTTATTTAGAGCTAAGTGCTTTGCAATCAGGGACTGTAGCTGTGTTGTAAATAGGTTATGGTGCCTAGGTTTTCTTTTTTTATTGTGTTGAAGTGAACACGTATTTATTCATTACACTAGAAAAGTCACAAAAGTCAGCATTTTATTAATTTCTTTCTTTATGGAAAAAGTCATAGCACATATATGTTTATTCCTTTTTAAAATTCAGTGCCTGACAAACTGACCTACAAAAATGAACTTAATTGCAAATTAACTTTGGGTATAATTAGCTCCTTAGCAGGCTATCTGCAGTGACAGTGATCTGCACAGTAAGATATCTTCTCACTGTATTTCCAGACCTGTGAAGAGTTAATAACTCAGCCTTTTGTACAGCTGTTGCTAGACACAAACCGGAGGATCAAAAGCAACCTTCAGACTCTTCCTACTATACAAACTAGCTGGTCACATCACAAATGTGCTCTGTATGTACAAGCGCTCAGTTGGAGCTTCAGCTGAGTTTTATAGTTCAATTGCTTTAGGATGAGGTAGTAGCACTGTGGTATGAAGTGATTTCAAAGTTTAAGTGTGTATCAGATCTTAAGAGTTAATTCGTTGTCAGGTGTTTTGGGTCTGTAAGATATAAACTCTACTGACAAATACTGGTAAGAGCTTGGTTTGTATGGAAGAGTCCATACTTTGATAATACAGTTAACTTTATAGAAGGAGGTATAGTTCCCATTCATAAACTTTTTATAAGGCAAAAAGAGTCTATTTTATCAAAATTAAATCTGATACTCAGTAACTGTCAAAATGCTTTTAGCTGCAAGCAGAAGGTGGTATAGAGGAACTTTCTTATGAAAGAATCATTTTGCAGAAGTCAATATAGCATAAATGACAAACAACTAGTCATGTACTTATACAGATGCCTGGGGTCTGATGCACAAGCTAAGTAGTTCGGACAACATGAAATGCTTTTTCTTTAATATCCTATTTTTTAGCTATGTCATCTCTCTTTGCAAAAATTTTCATAGAGTATCACTTTATGCGTAACTATACTATTTTAAAGTAATATTTGAAAGTTATTTGAAAGCAGAATTTGTATTTGTAGTATTTGAGTATAGCTTCTCAAAATATATTATACTGGTTTTGCAGAACTGGAGAGGTGAATATACCCTGATTTCTTCTAAGTTTAAAAGAAAAAAAAAGTCTACTCTTGAATGAACATAGCAAGTTCTAAGCTACCCGTCTTTGCTGTATCTGCCTTGGCCAGGCATGGTAGGAATGCTCAGTATACTAGTTATTCCTAGTTACCCTAAATTAAGCCATCCATGGGATTGTGGTAGTTCAAGACTGGAGTCCCCATCTCCTTTCAGGATTATGAGACTTGTAAATAGTACGAAGCCTTCTGTTTCCTTCTTTTTCTTGTACGCTGTGTGCTGCTTGGGTGGACCCAAGAAACCAGTCCATTAAATACAACTCATAAATAGGAAATAATGCTGTGTTTCGCTGTTAGAGAGTCGCTGTTTGGAAAGCTTGATTACATTTTGAACTGTAGTGAATTATTAGAGCAAAGTTTTCCTATTATTTTATTCTAACAAGTTGCAATTGATAATGTCACTCAGCAACAGTTGTTAGGTAGGGAAGATAGGCACGAGGCATTTTCTCAACTTGCATTCCACAGAGATCACAGTTCTATTAATAAAAGCCATATAAGACCTCTACTAGCTTCCTGGATACAATAGAGATTAATTTAGTAATGATAGGAATATTGTATGGCATACCTATTCACCATACCACTTGGTGTAAGGCACCACATTTAGCATTTGTTTTTCATATGCAGCATGTAAGCTAATGGTGTAAAAATGCTTAAGATAGTGTGAATGTTCTTTTTTTTGAAAGTTCAGAAGGGAGGTT
Organism: Platalea leucorodia; assembly: GCF_965183815.1. Classification (NCBI taxonomy): domain Eukaryota; kingdom Metazoa; phylum Chordata; class Aves; order Pelecaniformes; family Threskiornithidae; genus Platalea; species Platalea leucorodia. Next base: position 47,105,810 of record NC_138828.1, on the reverse strand, counting down.
TTTTTGATGGAGCTCATCACCTTCTCTTATATGCCAAATAACTGCCTAGTATGACAAACAACTGTCAAAGAAGAGTTATAATTCAAAATAAATCGCAAGAAGACACTTATTTAGAATGAAGCGAATGACACCATATATCAGCAAGATACCAGAATCATTCTCCTCTGAAGAATGTAATCTACCTTAAAGGGATTTTGGTGAGAGTTATATGATACAACTAGACTGGCATGGTCAGAGCCCTGACCTATTTGCAGCAACAAAAACTAAGCATGTCTGTTGGCAAGCATTGACTCTTTCCTCACCTTAAAGAAAATCTCTGCAGCTACAGAAACTTCTAGTGAATATATCTGCTGAGGCCTGTTTGCATACTTGCTTCCCTGAAAGGAACTGAGATATCCTATCATGTGGATTCCTTTGTAGGTTTTTTTTTTTGACTCCTATCTGTATTTGTATGTCAGGACCTCCTTGAGAAGAGTATCACCACAAGCTGTATTTTATGGTCAGTATCGTTTATGTGTGCCTCCTTGAAATGTCTCTTTCCTGAAGCTGGACCTTAACTTGTCACCAGCCTAGGTCCTATTGGCCTGCTTGATGTGCACAGTCTTAAGTTAACTCACATGGAAATCTCCTTCAATTGATTTCTTTATTTTTCTGGATTAAATTAATAATAAGCTTTTGAACTACAAAAAAAGTACAAAATTGTGAACTCTGCTGTAGCTTAAAAACTGGATTTTTAAAGGTGCGTAGCAATAAGACTGAAAGATAATCCTGGAGCAATCTGCCTGCGAGGCCTTAAAGACAACTGTTGTTAAAGATAAGCAGTTAGGAAAGTCCAATACTAGATTGGGGCAAGCTCAAACATACCGTCTGCACTGGTCTTTTTTGCAGCGGTGGGGCGTAAGGCAACAGGGGAAGACCAAAATAGCATAGCTCCCTGAAAGTGATGTTCCTTCCCTCAGCCATAGACTTGTTATGGCCAGGGTTCTGCTATTCACACTCTTCTCTTGTAGGGGATGTTCTCAAACATTTGCAATGCAGGCAAGCAGCGAGTGAACTTCTGCCAGGGTTAGATGATGATGGCTTTGGGGGAATGCATTACGTGCCTAAGTACTGAGCTCTGTTCATGATTGCAGCAATGCTGGCTGGTTGGTCATAAATCCATTATGGCATGCTGCATCTGTTGCACTAGTGGATGTTACTCTTTGCTATGTCTAGAGTCTTCCTGGCAATAGATACGATCTCTCTCTTATGGCTGTTCTCTCACAGTAACTGGCTGAAGATTCACTCTGTGGTGCTCTGTATCACTCCCATGCTGACTACTGGTCTCATGCCTTGTGTCCATCTTCTCTGTCAATATCTGAAGCCCAGGCCTGCTTGGTAACTGATTTAGCTAGATGCATCAACATGACTGCTGTGATTTCGTTTTTCTTTAGCCTGCATATTAGCAAATATTCTGTGTTACCACTGCCTGTCTGCATGAAGAGGTCTGGCGGGTACACATCGGAAATCCACAAGCCAAGACATGTAGTGAATGTATCGTTGTTCCATATTTGACTTCTGTAGTGGCTGAGACAGAGCCTTTATCATATCAGAATTTCAAATCTTTTCTAGACCTTCCATTCTGATTCCCAGCATCCGAGGATATAAGGCCTAGTAACTGTAAAAATCTCAGGGGAAGAGGTAGGAAAACTACTAGCGATCCATGCTGTTGCTACTTTAATAATAATAATAATAATAATAATTATTTGGATTTCCAGCTAAGAGACAGTGATGATACCGTATAAAGAGCAGGAGTGTGTAATAGGCTTTTTAGTGCTTATAGTGGCACAGAGAAATCTCATTTTATGCTTAAATAACTAATGACATTTTAAGTATTATCTGTGTATCTGCTGACATTTGTCAACATGTGGAGGACAGAGGAGTGGTTGGTGACCGCTGAGTAATGCCTAAGCTTCTGGTTGACTGCTAATGACTTATAATATCATTGTATTGGCCATAAAGTATGGCTTGATGTGAGAATCTGTGGGTTTTTTTGTTTTGTTTTGTTTTTTTAAAAAAAAAGTTTTTCCAGTCCTTTCCCTGTCCTGCTGTTAGACCTTTATCTCTGTACTTTTATGGTGCATTTAACTTCTTTGGCGTTGAGCTGGCACTGCAGGATGTAACTGTGGCCTCTGTGGCCTTTTAGGATACTGTTTTTGTTGGTAACCACATTTCTGTAATTATTTCTAAAACTTACTTCGTTTTGGCTTCTCCTACAGGGAGGAATGTTCAGGATTTCTGCTTGTTTGCTCCTGGCAATATCAAATGACAGACAACTCTTGGGGTACTGGCACTGAGATCCAGGGAGCCTATCTGTCATTTCAACTTCATGGTTGTAGTCCATGGATTACATCAGCAAGAAAAGGCAATTTCTAGTCCTGTTCCAGAATTTAGTGTGGCAGGTTCCGTGCGGTCACTGTGACCCCATAATAATCCTGGTCCTAAAAGCAGAGTGAATCGGAGAGTACAGAACAGTTTGGGAAGCGAGGTGGCTCATCAGTTGGCTAACTTAAGGAGGGTTGCACACAAAATGCTGACCTGTGGCATTTGACAATACTGCAATTTTGTCCAATTTTTCCTAAGATAAATTGTTGTTATTGGAGTTTGGGCTGTATTGCATCAGGCTGCATCATGTGTTGAAAGGTGTGGGAGTTTTTTTGTCGTCACTTTTATTAACACGTTTTTTTGCGTATTATCACAATTGTGTCTTTATTGCCTTAGGAACAGTCTTCAAAATAGAATGGGTTCCCCAGTGAAAGGGAGGAACAAAAATTTCTTTCCATTTTCGTTCCCACCTGTTAAGAACTGCTGCCCTGTGAACTCAGAGCTATTTGCTGACATGGAAATGTTGAAACTCTACTGACATTTCTTTTTATAAAAATCTGGATAAAAAAGATTGTGAAGAAAATCACTTGAAAGTTTCCTTTAACAGTTCTTCCCCTGGCTTATAAAAGTTGAATAGAACTAAATATTAGTGAAATGCAGCAGAGTGGTTTATTTAAAGCTTGTCTGCTAAATAAAGTCAGAATTCCAAACTCATTAGTAAAATCTTCCAGTTTCCTTACTCTGAGACTGTAGTGTCTGCCCATTCCTCTGGCTGCTTTTTTGCAGGTAGCTGTATTGCTTCCCTGAATAACTAGAATATGAATACCGTCCTAACTGCTTGTGTACCAAGGCAGGGAAAGTAATGGCCTACTGTATTTTCTGCATACCTGGATATCTACTTAGATTTCCAATACAGGTTTTCTGGTGGATTTTTGAAGTGTTTGAGTGTCTGCTATAGAGAAAAATCTGAGGAACAGAATCTGAGTACCAAGCCTAAGTAGTTTCAAATATTAGTTTTATAGTTTAATACCTTTATTACCTAATGAGGTCAAGAGATACTGATTTTTAGTTTGTAGCTAATGTAACCCAGTGCATGGATGGCTGACATGACGAAGATCACACAGCAATTCCATGTCAGAGGTGGAAGTGAAATAGTGAGTTCTTCAGTCTTACTCCACAGTTTTAACTGTGTGCTCATCGTATTAACATCTCAATTATATTTTTAATACATTTTCAGTTGATTTCTGATGTTCATCTAGCTTTCACTTTTTTATGTACTGTTTTAATAGGACTTTTTAATGGCTTTTGCCCAGAGGATGAGTAGTTGTGCCTAGCAGAATTTAGTGCAAAGTTGCGTCTAGAGTCCTGAATGGGACACGCTCTGCCTTCTTTAAAGAATGAGAAAAGATAGTGCATATTTTTATGCGTTGCGTTCTGATGTCCTCCAAAGTATTCAAAGTAACTTAATAATAATGGGTGGCACGTGTCTATGGAATAGAGATACTTTTGCTAGTACCCTTGCCTTGAAGGCGGCAGATTTTGGGGGCAGCCTGACTCCATCGGTAGCTCATTGCTTCCTGTGCAGTTCTCTGGACAAGAGCGAGCAGGTGCTGCGGACTCCCCGGGGGTCTTCCTCTTTGAAGCCATGGCAGCTGTCTATGTATCTGCTTGTTTCCTTGCTCCTGTAAGTCACACCTCTGAGACTAGTAAGAGAATAATAACCAGGGGGGCTGGAATATTTGTGGAAAGCAAGTTGTATGAACCGCTTCCAGGTTTGTACCACTCCTCTAGAAGGACCCAACTTCATTCTCAGCTGACAACCTCACCCACAAAACTCCTACAGAAACATGTAGGTCTTTTCTTCTGAGCCCACTGTCAATCCCTGCCCTGCAGTGCCAGATGCTTTGCTTGATCCTCATCCTCACCACCTTCTCCTGAAAGTCCTGGGATTCCATTCCAAATGGAAAGGAAGTGTAAAACTGAGATGAGCCTCAGAGTCATGGCAAGTGCAGAAATTGTCATCGGCTGTTTCTCACCTGGAGAATAGTGCTGACATCTTCCTGACACAGACACGTGTATACATGTCCTTAGTAAGCTTTCCAGTTAATTCATCTTCCAGTATTTATTTACTTATAGAAAGCACTACAATTTAACAAGTAATTCTAGTATTAAAGTGATATATTTATAATGTGCCCTTTTATACTGAGCCTTTTTGCAAAAGGTCTGTTGAAGGCTTACTTGCAGAGTCTGGTTGCTGGATGTGTAGAAGTATTTATTTCTGTCTGTGAGATATTCTGGTTCATTCAGCTAGATAAAACCTGAGGAAAACAACTTTCTGAAAGCAGCATAATGTCTGGGAGAGTGCAGTTTTGTTCTCTCTTGTGAGAACAGCAGTAGCCCACCTGCTTCTGTTCTGTAACTAGTGTAGCACCATTCCAGTAGGGCAGTTCTCATGTGCTGTAATTTCAAGGTGAAATTTGCAGCTGCTCCTTCTTCTTCTTCCCCTTCCCCTACCTAATTATAATCTTGCCTGTGATTTTCTTTTAATGAAAAACAAGAGGGATATAGAAAATTTCATTAAATACCTGTGTACTGTTTCAATGTCGCAGGGATTAATTTTTGTCAGGTACCTGAAAGGAGTAGTATTAATGAAACCCAGTAATGTTAATTTCCTTTTAAAAGGTTTACAAATGGCTAGTTTTTATATCAGTGGAAGAGGATAGTGAAGAACTACCAGAAGGAAGTGGCAGGGAGGCAAAGGCAGCATCTTAACATGTTATTTAGTACAGAGAAATCACTGTCCTCTTTATCTATGCTGGAATTTTATCGTGGATTGCCTCTCCTTGCAGATCTCTGTTGTATAGTATCAGCGTGATACATAGTAACAAACAAAAAAATTCTACTATTGGTTGCCCTTGTTTTTGTTATTAAAAAATATTGACTTGTGCTTCTGACAAGACTACAGCCTTACTTTCATAATGGGATCAGACTTTCAAAATAATCAGTGAAATCTCTTTTTTTTTTTTTTTTTTTTTTTTTTTGGTAATCAAACCATGCTTTTATTTATTCAGGATGTAGTTTCTAATTGACATCTGTAGGATACCTTGTCCCCTATTTAAAAAACAAACAAACAAACAAACAAAAATGACCACAAAAACCCAGAAGTGCTTCATAGTTTCATGGATTCTTCTGAATTCCAAAATCTCTCTTAACTGCAAGTTACATATGAGTAAAGCCTGATGCAGTAATAATTATTGTTTCTATAATTAAAAGAGCTGCCATTCTGATAAAACAGTTTTAGTTTTTCTGGTTTAGGTTGCTTGTTATTCAACCAACAAAGCATTGAATACTTATGCTTTAAGAAGCTTTTTCTTTTTTGGTTAAATGATTAAAAAATTAACACCTTCTTTCCATCTAAATCATGTAAATAGTTCAGACTCATGCTGTAGCTAAGCTGATTCTTTCTCTGTTTTAAAAATAGAAAATGCTAGAGCAGTCCTTCCCTTCCCCCACTACGTACTCACTAGTCCAAGCTAGTAAATGTTACTGAATGGATTTCAGTGTTGTAGCCATTCTACAGTAAGTACAGCAAGATCCTTTGTGAAAAAGCGAGAGGAAAAAAGGTAGTAGAAATCTATTTGTGGATGTTCGTCAGACCAGAGTACCTGCAGCAATGACAGACAGGCTCTCCTCGAGAAACAAATAATGACAACAAACACTGCTGCTCAGAGGAGCCAGAATCTCCCCAAAAGACGCCTAGAAAGTATAGGGGAGTGTCCTGCGAAACGAAAAGCTAGCTGGGGTATTCTGACCAGCCAAGGTTAGTATAGCAGCCATTTCAGAAACCGTGTACTGAAATATGCTAAGCTGACCCAGTTTATGATGTTCGAGCTCTAAACTGTTTTTTGGTTTTTGTTTTTGGTTTTTTGTTTGTTTTGGGTTTTGTTTTTTTTTTCTAGCTGTAATATAAATGCATGCTTATGTTAGTGGCACTTTATTGTATTGCATGGGTTAATACAAGGGTGTTGAAGCTATTTTTGTTCTTTCTGCACTCTTATCAGCTGATCTAAAATACCTTTTCTTGTTTATCTGCCCTATTTGTTTTATGCAAGTGTTTAAGGCTTGACTTACCCTGACTTTTGCTGTCCTGTCACAAGGTAACTGGATACTGAAGGCTAATTGTTTACAACAGGGAACGGGGGGAATGAAAGGAGGGGGAGGAGTAAACTTTACCTATAACTTTATATGTGAAGAGAAGCTTTTAGGTAGCTGAAATAGGAGGCAATGGAGGAACTACAGGTGACAGTTATTGTACTGTACTAAGATACTAAAGACAAAGATATAATTGTAAGGGTTTGCATAGAGAAGTACTTAGGAGGTATTTAAGTTCCTGGACACTGATGTTTTCAGCAATGAGGAATAAATTCTATTATAAAAGAATTGTTTAGGACTGCTATTGTCTGTGCCATATTTTCCTATTTTTTTCATAATAAAAACATGTAAAAGGGAGCTTTGAGTAATTGAGAGAGTATAATAGGAATTTTTTAAAAGTGATCATAATTCCAATTAATATTGACCATATCATAAGGGTTAGAGTGAAACAAAAAAGAAAATAAAGAAATCAAACTTGAAATTCTTGATAACATGATATAAAATTAAAAACTGGAGGTGTTAAAATAGTCAAGGAAAGGAGGAGACAGGAAAGAGAGATTTGATATATTGTGCATAAAAATAATTGTGTAAATGTAGCTACATGTTATAGGAATCAGAGTTATTCTTAAAATACCTTTGCTAATTTCTGGTACTGCCTAGTTTTAGAATTAAGCAATATTCAAGAATTTAAGCAACAGTTACCACAGCTTCCCAAGTACCTGTTTGGATGCAGTGGTACTGTAAGTTTATATTTATTCATCAGTTTTAATACGCATTGTATCTTTTACCCTCATATTGTTCAGTGTTTGGGCTAAGATTTCCTGATCTATAGTAATTTATTTATGAACATTTCAGCTAGTTAGGTCAGTAGTTCCCAAAAAACTAGGACATTCTCACTCAGACTGAAAAGAAATTTTACAAAAGTTTCTCAATGTTAGCAACTAGCCACTCCTTGATATGGTTCAGGGTTAGGCTCTTTTGCCATACTTATAAAGACATAGCCATAGTTAGTCAAGTTTTGAAACTTTCCAAATCCCAGTAAAATATGGAAAGTAAAATTTTCTGAAGAATCCATCTTAACGCGGTCTAGCTACTTACAGCCTCTTTGTGATTGTCAGACTGGGCATCTTGAAGTACTGAGAGACTTCTGTTGCAGAGACTTCTGCTTCTGGTTGGAGCAGTTCACTTGGATAACAGGTGTATCTAATATCAAATCTGAAGAAGGCTCTTTTTTTCCCTCTCTATTCCCATCCATGGAGGTATCCAAACCTGACTTTGTTCTTCAGGCACCCTTGCAGAGCAAAGGAAGAGAAAGTTATACTGCAATGCAGTATGTAATTAAATATGCAGATTGGAAAATGCACTAAAAGTGATGCAGAGGGTGGAATATGTCATGATAAGATTTGGTAGAAGGGCGAAAGGATAGAGTCAGGCTAGGAAAAGGTCTTCAGCCTACTGGCATGAGGGTCCACAACCAGGCTATTTTACCAAAATTGCCTGGATGTGGCAAAAATCAGCACACTAGGCCCAGCTTTGCTGCCCAGGGGGTGCTGCTTTTAAGGCTAGGGATCAGGCCACGTGCTGCATTCACTCTCACAGGCTGGGAAAATACTGAGAATTCTGAGCACAGCTTGGGGAAAATTGCTTGCAGGCTGGATTAAGGCTGAGACTGCTTTTGAGGCGCAAAATTATGCCAGGCAGAAATCCTCCAGAGTCTGAACTCAGCTCAGAATGTCCATATGCCTTTTCTGTCACCTTCTAGTTGGGAAGGCCACTGTAAAACCCTTACTTTTGTTTTAGTGACTTGTCCAAGGAAATAATAACAGCCTAAGGGTACTACGAGCTGCTCCACTTACTCAAATCAAATCTGATGTGGGTCTAGCAGATTACTGAATTTAGAGGTTGATGTGATTTTACACCTTGGCGCTCTAGCTATGGCACACAGAGTTTGCAAGCTACTTTCGGCTAGAAAAATATCCAGCCAGTTGTTGATCCTTGAAGAAGATGGAAAAAACAAACTGTGCATGAGCAATGGAGAGGGGAGTTGTTGCTGTGCTTTCATGTGACGGGAGAAGGGGCCTGACACACTCCTTCCTGTGTGTGCAAGAGCCGGCACAGAGCCAGCAGCAACAACTGCTGCCGCCGCTGCCATCATCATTACCATTGCCTTCACGTAGCCTAATGTTGCTCCTGTTGGGAACCAAGTGAGCGATGTTTGGATACGGCTGTTGTGGGTTTTTTAGGATTTTTAATACAGTTTAGTGGCTCATGTTTCTATGTGAAAAGTATGTTAAATTGCAATGCCAAAGCACTCAAAATTTAGGAATTGTTAAAAGTAATGTTGCCTGTGCCATGCTGATTTGACCCTCTAATGCATTACAACCCAGTATTTGACAACACAGTCACATGCTGTACTTTTCCACAAAGCCTCTGCTTCCTTTGATGTGCATGATGGATGCAAGATGTGCAAGGTGGATGATGTTCTGAGAATGCATCAGGTTTATACTCAGAAAAAATACACCCTATATTTTCCTGTATGTTGCAAAGGTTAGAAGGCATGTAGTGAATGGTAGGAAAAAAGGGTTAACGTTTTAATGTCCCTAAAAGCAAATTCTATTCTTGTCTTTGCTGTGGCATCTGTGTGTTTGAAGACCAATCATCTAACCTAAAAGTTTCTTGACTGATCATGGTTATTATTATCTAAGGCTGAAATTTCAGAAGCTCAAAGCTCTCATAACCATAATTAAACTATGCTTTCAGTGTACACTCTAATGCTTAAGTACTCTGGAAAAAATAAGCTATTAGATTGGATTTACAATATAAGCATTAAAACTCTCTGTCTTTTGGTTCCTTAGTTATAAAATAGTATGAATGGATGATGTTATGAAGATAGATTCAGCAAGGGTTTTGAAGTATGGAGAATGCCATGAAAAAGGCAATATTAAATCAACAATGTTATAGTCAGTTTAGAGTTTGGATAGCATGTCTTAAAGAGCGAGAGATCCTACTAGATACGGAGATACAAAATGATGTGAATGCTAACTCATTTATTGAATACAACACTGGAATGGCAGAACTAATGTGTGGTCATGTGGTGTGGGTGCATCATAAACAGACCTGTATGGGAAAATAGATTTGTTTTGTATGGTTTTCAAGAGTAGGACATTGTTGGCATTTTCATTTGGAATGAAATCCCCAAATTTTGAATGTCTACATGATGATAGACACTAGAGAGAGTATTGGTTTGAAGCAATCAAGGTTTCTTTTTTTGTAGGCGTATGTTTATCTATTTATGTGTATATATTTATATATTGTTATATAATTTTCAGTCAAATGAAAACAATTATTTGAAATATTGAAATGAAATATTTAAATGCCACTCGAACTACATATTCTCTCTCAGACATATTTTAATAATCTCTAGCCTAAATTCTGATTCTTTTGGAGTTCTTCAGTGTTGACTGTTGGAATTTCATTTGTTAAAAAGAAGTGGCTTCTGTTTTGCTGGTCATATCTAATCATAGTAGTTAAGCACCACAGATACATTTCTTAACTTTTAAATGCTTGACTTAAGATTCTTTTCAATAGTTTTTAACATCAAATATCAATTAAGTAGTTGGCACACTTCTTTAACCTGCGAGGGCTTTAGACAAATGGGTAATTTGATAGCGCCACAGTAAAAATCTGTTAGAACTTAATTACATATACAAAATATCAGGCAGTTTTAACAACTGGAGTGAAGCGAGTCCATTGATCTTGGGACTATAATGTTAGAGAGTTTTTCTGCTACAGTTACTGATCCTGTCTGTTGCTTCAGTTGCCACAAACTGAAACACTCAGAATACATCTTAAGGAATAAAAGGTAACGGTGATGAGCTTAATACATAGCATTTGTTAGTTTTGCAAAAATAAATATTAGCTACAACACTTTCCAAATAGTCTGTGTTTCTCATCTCTCAATAACGAACTGTGGCAGGCTTCTATTTTTCAGTTCTTCTCTGATGATACTGCTTCTTCTGAGGACTGGGACTGCCCTTAGAGCAGTATTTTTCTAAAGTGCCGAGCCCTGACATAAATCTGCTGGTGAAGTCAGTGAGAAGACTTTTATTCATTTCGAGTCCTCCTTGTTTTGAAAATCCAACTGCTTAATGTACCTTTTATACTGTTGTGGGGTTGGTTTTTTTTTTTTGGTGGTGGTGGTGGTTTTGTTTTTTTTTTTTTTTTTTCTTGAAGACTACACAAATTTTAAAAATAAAAACAGAAGGATGGTATGACTGGACTTAATGACTTCTACAAAAATATTTTTCCTTAGTATTTTACTACTATAATCTTAACTGCAGGAATGACTTACACGTAATTGCAGGTAGATGTAAAGGAGTGAAGTCTGTAGGAAAACGTGAAGAAGTAACATTAATGACTTAGAAATAGATCGAAGTCAGAATTGCAAATCCCCATTTTGGGGGATTTTCGCTGCTGAGAGTAGTTATCAAAACCCCAATTTTAACAACCAAAGAATTGTTTAGAAGACAATTGACACAATAGTGACCTGCTAAAAGAAAAACAGTTCAGCGTACGGATCAAATAGCATTTGAAACATATTCAGAATATCTTTGCTTATTTCTTTTCTAAGTATATTATGAGTAAGTAGTAAAATAACATATGAACATTTGGCAGTGCTTCCTTTACAAATCTAGATACTAATACCAATTTTTGAGGATACTAAGCTGTGTGTCTCATTGCGTCATGTTAAAAAAGGAGGAGTTTGTCCTGCAGTTCTTAGTCAGCTCAAGGTTCTCCTGATTTCACTGTGAGTTTCTGTTGTGTTAAAATTCCAGTTTTTCTGTCTTAGAAGGCAAATGGACAGACACTGGCACTTTCAAAAGTTGTTATGTTAAAAAAAGAAGTGAGAAAAATAAACAAAAAGGGCCACAGTCCCTTTAGCATAAGAAAAGAAACTGGCAACTTGTATATGCTCATATCTTCAAAGCTGTGTTTACTGAAGGGTGAAAGTTCATATTACAGTGAGCTGCCGATCTCCTTCCAAACATAGCTGGAGTGTATTAAGAACAGGCCCAACCAGCAAGAACAGACTTTTTTATTATTTTTTATTTTCCAGATTGAAAGAAATGAGTAGGATTTATAATTGCAATTGGCTGGAGGTGCCATGGGGAGATGGAGATTTAGGTATTGTATGATACTTTGTAATTTTTTTTTTTTTTTAACTTCGCCTGTTAATACAGTGACTATATTTATTCTTTCTTGTTAGTGTTTACAAAGCAATGGAGGCTGCCCTTCCTGGTAAACTATACACCAGGGAACTTGGAACTAATGTGGCTTCTAAATATAGTTAGAGATACTTTGTATTCAGCATCTGTCAGAGATGGCATCGGTAGGGAATTAATGCATTAACAGTTTTGGAATAGACTGTTTGCTAATGCTGCTGTTACAGACAACAATGAATGAAAAAATGTTCTCGTTTGTATTCTTGTTAATGCTTTCTAAGTGAGAGACATAGCAAGTTTGTAGATTAGCAGAAGGCAGCAATCTAGACAAATAATTTAAGACACCTCTGATGTTTATTTGTGATACATATTTATTTTGAACATATTCTTGTCCCTGTGGTATTTAATGATGAATTACTATGTTTATCAATAAATCAGTTGGAATGTGAAAGTTTTTTTCCCAAACTTGGTTTGCACAAAATATTTCTGCAGCATTTTGCTTATAGATTTTATTTCTAATGAAGATGATACAAGCATTTTGTATTCAATGGATTTAGCAGAAACAGCTAGCTGCTGGATGTCTCTACACGAAGACAAGGGTATAAGGTGGGTCTAGGTGCAAAACAGAGCTCATGATGGGATCTGGCATCACTTGATTCTCAAATGCCACTGGAGTAATGACATTAACAGACATTCTTCTGAGCAATCCAAAAGGGAAGGAGGTGAAGGAAAGCAAGGTGGAAAACATGTTGCTTTCAGATCCCACCTGCATCTTTGTTCTGTTTAGAGTTATACACGGTTACAAAAATGTCCAAAGTATGTGTGTGCGTATTTAATGGGCATAAAAACTTCACGACACTTAGAATTTTATTAGATATTTTTCTATGTAATAGTTAAGTGTCTTTTTTTCCTGTTAATTTAGGAGTAGGATAAACTGTTGAGAGAGAAGTTCTCATCTGTAGAGACAGGGGGACAAAATTTCAAAAGTTGCCTCTAAATATAGCTTTTAATTATTTTTGAGGAATTCTTTGCAGCTGCTAGCAGGAGAACTTAATGGATCTAATTAATTTCAATTAGAACGACTCGAATGCTGGTTCAGATACCGCTACAGAAGAAGGAAAACATTGGTCAAAATTCTCATAGTGTTTGCACACATCCAACCTACAATAAGATAAATATATCTGGACTTATTGGGATGACAGAGAAAATACTGATGTTTTGTCAAAATCAGGTCACTTTAAGATTTCTGAGCTCAGTTTTTGTAGTGTAATACCCCTTAAAATCCCACTCACTTTGTGTATGGGGTTTTTTAGCCGTTATTCTGACTAGCAATAAGAATTGCAAAATATTGCATTTAATAAACCTAAAGTAAAAAGTCTAGGGAACGATGTATGTGCACGTACATACACATGCAGACACAGATGATGAGAGCTTAGTGCAGATAATTCTGAAAGAGTATTGGAAGCTGGATCTTGCCTATGGTCCATCTACTGCCACAGATGAAAGAGTACAAGGAGCTTTACAGATACTGGGTACTCTGACATAATAGAAATCTCCATGCATTTTTAAGATCAGGTTTACAAAGCTTTAATCTCCTATATTTTTTTAACTTCTGTGATCAGCTGTGTATAGTCTTATGATAAATACTCCAGTGTGCTTTTGTTTTGCTAAGTTTTTGATCTCAATAGCATCTAGTAGTGCCGAGTTCCGCAGTGTAGTTGTATGTTCTGTGAGAAGATACAGTCTTACATCTGAGTAAGTTTTAGTTTAATTCACTAACACCTCAAGGAAAATGGAGGTTTTATCTCAATTTCCATATTGCGCACTATTTCATATGTTTTTAACTATGCCCTGATTTCTCTTCAGGTTGAGCAGTCTTAATCTTTTTGGTCATTCTTCATGTGATTTGAGGGGGTTATTTATTGTAACCAAAAGTGGACTTTCTGAAACAGGCTAGTGGACAGAAGAGGACCAGTGGGAAACAGAAACAGGGTCTATTTCTAGTGAGTAGTTACCTTAGAGCTTAGACTGATGATTGCCTGTGATTGAGCCTTCTCATTTAAAATTCATTGCCTTGTCACTAAAATGCAGTCACTGGTTTTGCAGGCAGTCCTAATCCGTTGCAATGGACAAAGTCAAACACGTTTACACACTGGAGAGTCATCTGCCATTGTTACCAATCCATCATACTTAAGCTAATTCTCTCTACGTTTCTTCAGGGATTTGGGGGGGCTTAATATAACTCACCTGAGTGACTGCATTAATGTTTTCAGTTCCCTGATTTTCTTCTTACAGGAATAAATATCAGTAATTCATAATATATTTTGAAGATGGTTCTTCCTTGCACAATCTCTCAAAACTTAATTTGCAAAATTCATGCAATAAATTGGTATCAGGTGTGCTCGCAACCCTGTCTGGCTGGAAGGGACCTGTCAGTGGCCAGTCTTCTAGAGGAAAGGGCAAGTTCTTCATCAGGAGCCAGAGGATGACTCTGGGACCTGGGTTGGGAGTTAAGGGAGGGTATGTGTGTGAAGGCGAGGTTGTTGTTGGGTTTCTTTTTTTTTTTTTCCCTTTCTTTTTTGGGGGTGATAAATAAATGAAAATAAATGCCAAACCTTTACATTAAGCATATCTAACTATTTTTAGCCCTAATAGCCTATTAGAATGAGAACTTAGACCTAATATCGTATTTCTACTATAGCAATTTTTTTAGTGTGATTCTCACTGTATTTCTCTCCTTGCACTTGTGTAGTAGCTGCAGATTAATCTCATCCTACAAAAGGATTTCCATATTGATTTTCATATACATCAGCTTTTTCAGGACTTTTTCAGGGAGGTTTATGTGTGGTTTAAGTTCAAATATCAATTTATTGAAGTCTATACTAAATGCCAGCTGCAAAAATAAGTTATATTATTTTTTAAAAAATGAATATTGAAAAAATGTAAGTGGGAAATATGGCAATTGATGAATTTATTAAATCAGATTACTGAAATCAATATATCAATATTTTGTTCTCTGTACCACATAATCATTTATTAGAGATGTTTACAGTTAATAATAGAGCAGTTTTTATTGTCTAGAAACTGATCATTTGAAATACAGTCTCTAAAGAGCAAAAATGAATTTCATAGGACAGTTGACTTCATTCTGTGCATTATATTTTCTGCTTTGCTCTATGCATTCCAAAATCCTTCTGATTCATATGGTTTACTCAATAAATGTTGTTATTATATAGGTTCTTGGGCAGATCGCTCACCTCTGCATGAGGCAGCCAGTCAAGGACGTCTTCTTTCTCTAAAGACTTTATTGTCACAGGTGAAGGCTGTGTTCTTAAAATTGCTTTCATTTTTAATGTTACTTAATTTCTCAGCATAGATTATTAATGCAGATTTAGTATGCATTGCTTTGCTTTTTTCACTTGAATTTTTCAGAGCAATACACATTTAGGAATTTTTTATATGATAAGATGTAAGTTAATATGTAAAATATTTCCTCTGTATGTTTTAAAACTTCTCCCCCCCAAAAAAAAAATTACAAAAGCTGTCTCTAAATGTATATTAGTCTTCCCCTCTTGCATGGTAGAAGTCAATGGAGTTCCACTGCTTTAAGCCCTCGGGTGAATAGAGCTAGTCAGGAAGATACTTGTTGAGGGGAAGAATCACTGAAAGATTCTGGGTTTTGCATAGTTGTCATTTAAAAAAAAAAAAAAAAAATTGTTAATAGCGAAGGGAGTGACTGAAAACTGCTAAATTTTAATATTACAGTATTGTCATATTAGCTACTGCAATACTGAAAAATTATACTATAGAATACATTTGATGAAAGCCAATAGATGCAATTATTAGTTCTTAAGAATCGAACAACATCCACTGCAGAAAATTTCAAGGGCTTGATGATTTTATCAGTCCAAGAAGTGTTTTCCGTGCTAAAATTCATGGCTTTAAGATATTTCAGACATTAAGTCAGAGAATCATAGAATCACAGGACAGTTTAGACTCGATGCCTTGTTGAGTTTTAAAGATCACCAAGAGCGGAGATGCACCAACCTCTCTGGAGCCCTGTTCCAGGATTTCACTGTCCGCACAGTGAAATTTTTTTCCATGTAACTAATTGGAATTCACCATGTTCCAACTTGTGTCTGTTGCCTTTTGTCCTATCCCTGTGCATCTCAACAGTGTGTTTCCATCTTCTTTCTACCCTCTATATCCTATTCTTATTTCTGATTTTAAAAAAAAGAACTGACAACTTACTTTTATTGTTACATACATTGATTGATGAAAGATTCTTTTTATGCTCACTGAAGATTTATTTAGTGCAAGTAGAGTTTTAAGCCTATTTAGAGTATTGTAAACTATTCATTTGAACAGTAGTGTGGGGAAACGACTATTAACAGCTTTTGTATGATCTTTATATGTCATTCATGTCTTGTTTAGGGGTACAATGTAGACACACTAACAATTGACCAAGTAACTCCACTTCATGAAGCCTGCCTGGGAGATCATGTAGGATGTGCAAGAATCCTTCTTGAAGCAGGAGCAAATGTAAGGGGTTGGTTTTTTTATATGAAGTCCAGTGCTAACCTTGGTTTAATTGAGAAGGATATATTTCTTGATTTATTTTTTTTTTAATTGGCATTTCTCTATACTTACCCCATTGATTGCGTTGATCTCGTTTCATTACAGTAAGCTGCCATCTGAAAGCTAGCAAAGGAAAGTGATGGGTCAAAGAAACATCATTAGAGAGATGTTAGGTTAAAAGAAAAAAAGAACAACCAACCAAACCACATAATGATATGTGTAAGAGTAGATATCAAACAGAAGAACAGTAACAGAGGAAATAGATGGGAGCTGGGCAGACACTGAGACACAGTAATGAATTGGAGAGGATCTGCTGGCAGTATGTCACCAGCCTTATTTCTTCTCTGAATTTCATTATATTATTTCTCTTTTAAAATATGGAACGCATTCCTCTCCTTTACTGGTTTCCTCTTGCTTTGAGTGGCTTGCAGGAGACTCTTCTTTTAATCTCCAGAATGTCTTTTGTCTGCACCTCTGTGCTCTTAAGATTCTTTGGTCTGAGTACAAAAAAGCACTGGCTCTTTTCTGTACTCCTGACGCAGGCTGCCTATCTGTTATCCCAAAACAAAAATGGGACTTTACAGACCACTTTCACTATAATCTCTGCTGACATCAGAGTTTAAATGCATAGTTTTCCAAATCTCTGATCTTTGTGATGGAAATATTTATTATCCTTACAGTTCAGTTTTGAGAACCGTGTAGAATATGTCTATGTTATTACAGAAAAAGAAAAAAATACATAGAAGTTTCTAAAAACAATTCCTTTTCACTTGAGCTAGCACAAGGATTCTAAAGATACAAAACTATAGATACTATAGACAAAGCTATAAGAACAAATTTCACTTTCCTATCTGAATTTTTTTAGTACTTTTAATTGTTTTAGTGGGTTTGGGGGGTGCATGGAAGAGGATAGGCCAGAGTCCTGGAAGGAGCCCTCTCCTAATACCCATGCTCCTTCCTTCAGTATTATTAGCCCTCACAAATTTGCCTAGTTTCTTTCCTCATTCTCTTGCACTGGGAATATTCAGTTAACCAGTGAGGTGGCAAGGTTGGTATTACAACAGCGAAGCTGTGCTGTTAGCTTTGTCTCCATCCTGTGAAACATCACTCCAACCTGGAGATTAAAACCACAGAAGAAAATAGCAAATAATTCTCACTTTTTTACTATGGAGTTTGCATTCTTGACAGAGCTGCAAAGAGAAGGTCCCCATTATCACATTACTACACAAAGGTGTAGATTTTTTGTATCAACAAAACAAGCTAAGTGCAATGATTTTCGAAAATGCCCAGGTGTTAACGTGTGCTCTTTAGTATTCCAGATGTATTTTGGTTTATTCAACAGAGTTTAACAAGAATAGTAGTAAATTCATTTCAAGTGAGGGGTGTAGTGAGAGGAAGACAGTAGCACAGGGACTGATCAGTTAAGCTACGTTATTCTAACCAGTAAATTTTTTGGTATTTTAATGCAATTTCTAACTATATTCTGTTTAAAAATTTACCTTTCTTTCAATTCTGTTCTTAAATAGATTTTATATATCCTAGGTAAACGCTACAACTATTGATGGAGTGACACCTTTATTTAATGCATGTTCGAGAGGCAGTGCGGCATGTGCTGAGCTCCTGTTAGAGTATGGTGCCAAAGCTCAGTGGGAATCCTGTCTTCCGTCACCAACTCATGAAGCAGCCAGCAGAGGTAAGAAATTGCCTGCTGAACAAACACGGAGCAGTTGGCGAATGTCTCAATAATAGTGTTAAGTAATGTGTCCGGTTTTGCCTATGAGACAGCTTACTGAAGTCGAGCAAACTCTGTTGTGCTTTGTACTGACAGGTCACAGTGAATGTCTGGAGGTACTGATATCCTGGGGTATAGATGTTGACCAAGATCTTCCTCATTTAGGAACGCCTCTGTATGTAGCATGTGTTTCACAGCAGATCCATTGTATTCGAAAGCTTCTTTATGCAGGTATGTCATGATTTAAATAAAAATATTACTAGTTTGTAAAATAAGTGTACTGTACTCACCTTTGAGGTGAGCTGTGCTCAATCAATGAAACTAGAACCCTTCCTTGCAGGGCTCTACTTCTAAGTTTATTCTGTGATGCGTGTTTTCTTATAATAACTTACTACATCAAAAACAAAGGTAAAAAATCAGCTTTGAGAAAGGAATTTTATATAGTAATCATTGAGCTTTCAACAGAACTTTTTTAGCGATGTAGTCCCACCCTTTTTCATTCTTCAGCATGTTCTGATTGATCTTTTTACAAGGCATAGAGGCTGAGCTGCAGAGAGAAGAGGTAAGGTAAAAAAAGGCACTTGATCCTAAATTTCACATTATTTATTAAATCAACGAGAAAGAGATGTTGGAGGCTCACTCTGTTTCAGCACAAGTCCAGGGACACAATCGGCATAGCTAAAGGATCATTTGCTGTGTTTCAGGTAATGACATACAGGGCTTCTGTGTCCTGCAGCACAATGAATGAAAATGTGTATATGAATAATTACAGACTTGCCATCATTGTACTGAAATTGTTTTTCTAGTTAATTGCAGGTTATTTAGAACTTAAGCAAGCAGTTAAATTGTTTCTCGTTAAGTCAGTCTCCTTGTATGATTTACTATCCTGTGTCATGATTTTTATGTTTAAGAACCACAGAAGTATAATTAGCATATTTTGGGGTTCAAATACTACCATACATTAAAAACAATAACAGAAGGGCATATTCTACATTCGTTGGTGCCCTGAAGTAGAAAAGGGTATGTAAATTGAGAATATAAGTAACTGCTTATGTCAGTCTGACTTTTTTCATATTTTATGAGTTTATGAGAATCTATTAGAAGTTGAAAAGCAAATAGACAATGAAATAGGCAAGAGTGATACTGTGGAAGTATTCTCAAATTGTTAATACTGAGAACAGTGAGTTATTCAGACTTCAAATCTAAGTGCTAGCCCTGTGATATTATTAAATTATTTTACTCACATGGGAATTAAAAGGGCCAAAATTGTTGATTCAGGAAGAAAAGTTGGTACAAAAGCCAATTTTTGGTCTCACAAGATCAGTAAAGCTCTCTTAAGAAGTCTGGGGATTTCTTCTGCTAGAATAGTCTGGACAACTGTTGGGACAAACCCAGTTTCAGGGGAACTAACAGTTTGCCTATAAGGGAAATTCTTCCATACTAGCTTGTTTTGTTTAACTCTTGTATGCATAGTTTTTTCTTGAACATGAATGCATTATTGCAAATTAATTTAGTCCATCTTAATTTAAAATAAATTAGAAATTCCTTATTAACACTAAAGTGTAATAATTAGAATTCTGTGGACTGGGAGAATTAATGGTTTGGGGTTTTTTTCCCTATTAGCTTTCTTGACAGTGTACCGCACCTTAATTAAAATTAAGTCCTTTATAGAAAAATCCTTGATAAAGATTGGCCGCGATGAGAATTTATTTCAAACCCTTTGCCAGCTTCAACGTGTGAAAAACCATAAAGCATCCAAGTTAGATTCTTTCTTGGGTTGGTGTACTTACAAAAATATAATTACTAAACTTCAGTTTAGTGATTCTTTGTAAAGACTTAAATAAGGACAGTATGTTTTTATGTAGTGCAAATTTTCTTAAACATGCACAAAATGTGCTTTTTTATAATTAGGGCAACGATGGTGCTCACATGACCTAATCTGATTTTTCTTTTCCTTCTTTTTATAAAGTATTTTCCTTTAAAATCTAGTTGTGCTTACGTAATAAAACCTAGGATAAGTGTATGGCTTTAGAAAAAGACACTGATATGATTAGCTATAGCGCTATGCAATAAAATGAATAAAGTGGCTAAATTCACTGTGGCATGCTAGGACAGTGGAGGTTTTTTGTTTGTTTTCTAACATCATATTTACTCAGTGACAATTTTAATTAATCTCTTCTTACGTCTCTCTATGTGCATCTACCCACCAGGTGCCAATGTACAGAAAGGAAAGCATTTGGAAACTCCACTCCATGCTGCTGCCCAGCATTCTAGTACAGAGATCGTAAACTTGCTCCTTGAATTTGGGGCAGACATAAATGCCAAAAATACAGATTTCGAGAGGCCTGTTGATTTAGCTGCTCCAAGCAGTTTAGTGGAGAGACTGCTGCTCCTCCATGAAGGTGAGTTTTACATGTGTGTTTTTGCAACTATAATTTGTATTCTTAAAAAAAACCCACCACACCACCCCACCCCCCCCCAAAAAAACCCCAATAGCCCAAACAACCCATGTTAGAGAAGCTAACACTGTGCTTTATGAAATGAATATATTAACATTCAGGTATATTCCTTTCTAAATATAAAAATACCAGTAATCTTTAGTCTCAGGCCAGAGCCTGTTGACAAAGCAGCATCAGAATTTATACAAGCTGAAAAAGTACCATCTTATGTTTATTGGGTGTTTACACAATTAGACATTAAAGCTACATTTTTATTAGCTGTTACAGACCTTGTTAAAAAGAAACAGAATATTTCAATTTCAGATTAAAAATATATTTCATTTTGGCCAGCTGTCCTAATATTTTTAAAAATATATTTTAAGTGCATATAAAGCACTTTATTTTGATAGTAGGCAAAAAGTATAATAAGTTTCATTTTCTAAATTTTCTTTACTGAATTGTAAAATTGACAAATAGGAGTCAACACTTAAGACTCTCTTAAAACTCTTGAAGGTCTGTTGCCTTAGAGAGAGAGAATATCCCAAAGGGAACTGGATTTGTTCAGACTGACCTATGTACACTGTAAAAATAAGCCACAAGGCAAAGGTGGGAAATCAGCAGAGAAACTATTGCAATTAGCGTGGGCATCTCTTTAGAGGTGAACTGACAAGTAGCATCGATTAATGTCTTCCTCCAGAAAACATCTCTGTAGTCTGAATGCTGTTAAAAAAAACCCTCTAAAAACAGTTGGTTATCACAAATTGCCAAGGCTAGCAGGATTTTTGAAAGCCACGGCAGAGAGGTCAAAAAAAAAAAAAAGAATTGGCATGAAATGCATATGGTTTTATTGCCCAGGGAAGCAGAGCGATGTGCTCGTTTTGAGGGAGCGGGGGGGGGTGCAGAGGGACAAAGGCAGTATCATGAGCTCGTAAGACCACTAAACATGGTCCAGGATCTTGGGGTATTTTGCCTGCTTATTCTTGTGCAGTGATGCATTGGTAGTGGAGCTTGTAGTGCCGTAGCGTGTATTTTACATGTCCTATGAATAAAAAAAAACCCAACCTGCCGTTTTTAAAGTTGTTGACATCAGGTATTTTCTGGGAGCGCGTTTTTAATTTAAAAACACAAATTATTTGCTGATCTGACACTGATTTTTTTATTATTTCCCTGATTATTAATAAGGCTTCAGCAGCTCCAGTCTTTATCTTTGAGGACAGAAAGGCAATGAAGGAAAAGGAAGGAAAGAAAAGGACAAATTTGCAAAATGTGAACTATTTTTTTTTTTTTTTTTGAAATCCCATTATTGTGCAAGACTCTTGTAAAACAAAGTACTGGCTTTTATAGTTGTATAATTAAATTCCTTTCTTTTTTGTTTGCAGCCACACCATCTTCTCTTTGTCAGCTCTGCCGACTATGTATCCGAAATTACATAGGAAGAGCTAGACTGCATCTTGTCCCACAACTTCAGTTGCCAACAATACTGAAGAATTTCTTACAGTATAGATAACGTAGTAATTAACCTTTAGAAACTTGAATAACAATTACTTTTTCTTCTTTCTGTTTATTGTACGTTTTATCTAAAGAACTGCTGGGCGGAAAAAAAGCCTTTTGCATATTACTTAAAAAAATACATATATCTTTGACACCTGGTGTTGGTATATAATAATAATTGGGAGCCATTCAGCAACTGGTACCAAGGTGCTAATAAGGCTGAATTGAATAAGTGTGCTGATACTCTGTGAAATGATTGTATAGCTTTAGCTTAACACTTACTAAATAGCTTTAGTGCTGTTAATTTTAATTGTATTTATACTTTTAAAATCTGTTTGACACACCTGAACCACAAAGAGTTTCTTCATTATTATTTGTTAAGTTGGTCCATTTGGAGTCATTATTTTATGTGTTTTTAAATTTCTATTGTTTGTGTACCTAAAAATACTTGTGATAGGTGCACTATATACATTGATAAAAATAAAACAAATAATGTCATTTTTTCTTCTTTTCCTTTGTAGAGACAATTCATTAATGACAGTGAGAAACTTCCTTTATTCTTCCTCACTGCCTGTGCTGTGAATTGGAATTATGCTGCTGTGAACATAATCACAATTTTTTCAGCCATGCACAGTTTATGGATTCTCTGTTTATTAGTACAATTAGCAACTTTAAAAATTCCAGAGGCCTATTCCTCAACAGCCTTAATGTTGAGATACTTTTGAACTCCTCTTCTAAAACAGAATTATCTGGGCTCTTTCCTTATCTTTCATAACAATGGGCATATTAAATAATTACTTGCTTCAGAGAAAGGCATATATTATTCTATAACATCTGTGAGGTTTCTGAACGCGTATCATGGAGGTGTGGATACTGAATCTTCAACCTCAAGTTCAGAAGGTGGATGCAAGGCTCCAGAAATACATCAGTTCCCTGTATCAGGACAGGTATCACTCTGAAAAGGACATTATTTCTCTTGCTGTCTAGTTTGTAACAATTACCCAGCTCCAAAAATCATGTTGCAGAATCCCAGAATGCTCTAGCAGGCATTTCTGTGATCAGGTTGAAATTTTATTGTTCAGCTCTCTAGCCAGAGACGGAATGCTGACACCCCCAAGAGACAGTAGAAAACCCAAAAGATTTGCGCCTCGCTCATGCCCGTGCATGGTGATGATTGCCAGTCACGTCAAAAAAGGTGTTCTGGCTGCTTCATCAAAATACAGCGCTCCTTCTCTCAGTCTTCTCATTTGGTCTTCCTTTGAGAACAGATTACGTCCTCAGTGACCGATACTCAATTCCTGCAAACCAAAGCATGAGGCACCTGAAAATTTACCACTTGCCCGCGGTGATTCACCCTCTTCCATTCCTTCTCAGTGACTCCTTTCAGTATTTATGTTCCTACTGGAAAGATGCTAAGTGAGGAACTAACTATAGAGGAAGTTTTCACAAAGAAGAATGCTGACTCAGTTGCTAAATTATATCCACCTCATAAAAATGCCGCGCTCTGACACTTGCCCTTGTTAAAAGTAACCTTAGTTTGCTTCTGTTCACTCTAGTGAGGGCCTCTTCTGGAGTCCCCGTACAGGCAAGTCAGATGCAAGTAAGAGGAGCTGCTTAGGAGTCCGCAACGTACGTACTCTGCAATGGAGCAAGTTGGGTGGGTTTGGTTTTCATCCAGAAACTAGTAATTTGTGGGTTTATGTACAATAGCATTACCGTGTTACTTCAAGAAAGAAGGCAGTGCCAAGCCAGCTGTGGCACTGTTGAGCTTTTCTATGTAGAATGAGATCACGTAGACCCTCACCTTCAGGTGTGCACAGCGCTTTTCAAGTTTGACTCGGGAAAAGTGTGATTAAAAAAAAAGCGCTCTCGTGTTCTACACAATCAGATGAGTTTTCAGCCAGCGTGGCTATTCTGCAAAACACCTGTTCGAAACAAAACTAGATGATGATAGAAGTTTTGCTGGGGGTCACGTCAGAGTCCAAGCCGTCTCATCGCAAATAGGTGTGTTCATGCTCTCGTGGCATTTGCAATGTCTCTTCCCACCATTCCCACTGATCCTCGCCGTCATCCCAAGAGCAAGCAAGACCATCTTAGTTTACAGGTATTCGGTACTACTTTCTCCTTAATTCTATAGAATGGGAGACTCGCCAGAAGAGTAACCCAGAACTAGCTTACAGGAATATTATGACTTCAATCTTGGGCAATATGCGGCTCTCAACATAATCTTTAATCTTTTTGCTACCAGATAATTATATGAAAATAGAGTCACTTGGGCAAGCTGAGCCAAGTTGGATGGGCATCGCTTCTGTTACCATGTAACAGGAACAAACAAAATAGGGAATGGCTGTAGTTGCCCTGCCAGGACTGTGTACTGGAACAGGTCTCTGGCAGATCAGACCACGCTAATGCCACATACCAAAAATACATAGCAATGAAATACCTGACATTAGTGTTTGGTAAAATTCTTTCCAAAAAATGATCCCTTGTTTAGCCAGAAATGAAAGGAAACGGGCTTGTTATTGTTCTCTTTATGTGGGGGCCCCATTACTTACAGTGAGGCTCTGGTGGGTTTTATTCTCAGTATGAAATACATATAAAATAAATATTAAGAACAAGGACCTGAAACAAACATTGAACCGTGTCACAGCACTGTTAAAAGACTGCTACGGCACACCCAAGGTCAGAAGGAGCCTTCATACTGGCTGAAGTATCTCGTTATATGAATTATTATACCAGCATAAAAGTACCATGAGACGTTTTCAGGGTAAAAAAAAAAAAAATGTAGTGCAGTATCTCAGTTCTGCAAAGAAACCCAGCTGTGAAACGCTGCAGGCGGGCTGGCACCGCACTCGGGAGACAAACGGCACCGCAGGGGTGTCTGGGACGACGCAGGCCGTACGCGACTGCCGCCGGGGCCGGCCCCGGCCCCGCGCCGCCCGCCCACAGCCCCCGCCGGGCCGCGCCGCGGCGCCGATCGGCCCCGGCCCGAACGCGGGAGGCAGCGGAGCCGCCGCCAGCCCCGCCCCTTGCCCGGCTACGGCCGCTGGCGGGAGGCGGCGCGGGGCTCTCGGCGGCGGGGGCGGCCCCGCGCCCCGCTGCCTGCAGAGCCGCCGCCCCGCCCCGGGCAGCACCGCGGGTGCGCCGCGCCGCGCCGGGGCGGGGAGCGGCAGCGGGGCCCGGTGCCGGCGCCCGCGCCCCCTTGTGCTGCCTCGGCAGGGGCTGTAACCCGTACCGGGCGGCGGTTCGTCACTAGCACTGGCCGGTTACCCCATGCCTTTCGTATCTTATCCTGATTTGGCGAGAAGTAGCACCGTCATAAATGGGATTTAAAGTGAAATTTGGCTCTGGAAGAAGAGTTCGAGAAGCTTTAACCCAGCTGATTGAGCTCACAGGCCCAGGTACCGGCTGCTGGTTGATTCCTTTCAGCTTGACCAAATAGCTTTAGTCAAGCTATTCAAGATAATTGTATATTAGTTTCCCTGTTTTCAAAATAAAAGTAATTATATGTTATAGAACTGTAAAAACTAACTAATATTGAGTGATTTTTTTTTTTTTTAATATGTAATCAATTCCTGAAGACTTTTTTTTTTCCTTCAGAATTAAAAAGTTTCAAGACAGAGAGGTTGATTTCACTGACTGCTTTTATAAGGCACAGTTACCCCCAGTCGCCAGATGGGCAGCTTCAAAGGCTATCAAGAGTAATACCAGGCTAACAGAAATAATGATGGAGCCCAGTGTTAAAGGTTAAGGCCATCGTTAATATGCACGTGAGAATGAGAATACAAGTGAGTGGTTTTGGTTTTGGTTTTTATTCTCTTAAAAAGCAGAAGAGCAGGACCAGACCTTGGGACAGTCGTATTTTACCACAGCTACAGCGCTACGCGTCAGAACGCCAGCCGAAGGCAGCCAGCAGCAGGCCTCCTTCGCTCGCCCTTGCCTTGCTTACCTAAACGTGGCTGGGGAGTACCACTAGAACCACACGGGGGATAACGTGAAGTGGGTCATGCGTACAGTCTTCTGGATTCTTCCCAGTGTTTCATGATGTTTGATGACTGCTGCGTGGCCTACGTGCAGCATTTCTTGGGTAGCGTTATCAGCGTTACGCTATGTGATGGATGCACTCGACCCCTTGACCCTAAATCAGGATTTGCGACATGCTATGGAGTAAAATTTAAATTTAATAAATAGCACCGTTAACATGTTATTGATAAATACTGCCCTCTGCTACTCCTTATTACTAAAGAAGCTGCTGAGTTCCTTAGCTCTTCTTGGCTGAATCATTATATGTATTGTAGAGATACTCTAACTTGTCACTGGTATTCTTCAAAGAAATACATGGCTCTGGGTTCAAGGGGATAGCAGTCGATGTTGCATAGTGCCCTTGCAGTCAAATTACTGAGACACAGAGTGGGTAAAAGTGGTCCATGAGGTGGACGGAAAATTGGCTGGATTGCCATATTCAAAGGGCTGCGACCAAAGGGTTGTAGAGGCTGTCCAGCTGATGGCCGGTTACAAGGGATCTCCCTTAGGGATCACTTCTTGGGCCCGTATTGGTTTATGTCTTTATTAATGACCTGGGACAATGGGATGGAGGACACGCATAGCAAATAGGGGAGTGACTGACATGCTGGAGGGCCCTCCAGGTTCAGAGGGACTTCCACAGCCTGGAGAAATGGGCCGGCAGGACACGACACTCAGCAACGACAAAGTCCGGCACTGGGGATGGAGTAACCCACGCATCGCTACAGGCTGCGGCCAGCTGGTTAGAAAGGACCTTTGCAGAAAAGGACGCAGGGGCTCCTGATGGACGACAAGTTGAACAGTGCCCTTGCAGCATCTTGGGCTGTGTTAGTCAGCAAGGGTGAAATATGCCAGCGCCTTTGGAAGTGATTCCGAGCCTCTTTATGGCACTTGGGAGACTGCTCCCAGAGTACTGCACTCCGCGTCGGGCCACCCAGCACAGAACAGCCATAACATATGGGAGCGAGCCCAGGAAGGGCCACCACGGCGCTTAGCGGGCTGACGGGCAAGGAGTGGCTGGGAGGACTGGGTTTGTTAGCCTTAAGGAGAGCAGGTGGAGCGATAATGCAGTAGCCAATTATTTCCTTCTTCTGCTAATTAGGTTAATTTAACATGTGGATAAGGAGTGATAGGAATTGGGTCAGTGATATTATCAAATGGTCTTCAAGAGTAAAAGGATATTTTTAAATCAATCACTTTGAGTTTATAATTCTGTTCATTTTAATGTTATTACTCTTCTCCTCTGTAAGACAAATTATATGACCTTTTAAAAAAAATCAATCCAATCTTGCAAATGTTTGTACATGCATCAGTCTTACTGCAACCAGTTCAGGTATTTTGAGGTCTGAAGAGATCATTAGCCTGTCTAGTTTGACCTTCTCTGTCTTGCACACCACTGCATTTCACTTAAATTTTCTTACATTCAGCTTCCTAACCAGTGCTTTAACTAAAGCGCATCTTTTTTTTTGGAAGACGCTCTGTCTCAATTAAAAGACATCATGGCCATATCAACGTTGTTTCCCAAATGAGATTGAGTTCTCCCGTTCACTTCATTTTGGAGCCCTTTTCTTCACTCCTGTGAGTTCTCAGTGTCCTCAAAATGCTGGCACCAACATGGAACCTAACATGCCCCTATCAGTCTCTGCTATGCCACAGGCCAAGGTGGGACTCTACTTCTTCCAGCTTCTTGCTATCAGTAGTAGTTGCAGGAGTAAATGAAGCATATGCAAGCAGAGTTTAGACATTAAACTTCAGGTCAGTCGGTCTTTTAGCTGCATCTTTGACAGGCATCAAATGAAATATTTGCTCTGGATCATCAGAAGTATGTGTATGATCACAGTTTGTCAGAAGTCAGTGGTTTTTTTTCTTTTCTTCAATATTGGACCTGCTTTGCCAAGTAAGATGTTTAACTATTTGAAGAGTAAAATCATTAAGTTGTTCAAATTCAGCATGTGTGGTTTCAAGACATACTGGGTAATCTCTCAACATTCTATTCCATGCTTATTTGTGATGATCTCATGCATGTTATGCCTCCAAAATGCTGAAGCCATCCCATTTTAGCTTTTTTTCAACGTATACAAATCATTCGATTTAAAAAGAAGATACAGAACACTTTTACCATACAACCTGTTTGATGTTTCCCCTTCTCTTTAGAGAGGTTGTTTCTTTTTTTTTTTGGTGTAATATTCATTTTACACAGCTGCCAAGATCATCTGGGTGTCTAAGTCAAGTGGGGGGAAGGGTAATAACTGCAAATAAACTAGAAACCTGAACAACTAACTGATCAGATGCTTAACATACTGCTGAAGTGAGCAACTTGTGCTTTTTGCTTTAAAGGCTGGTTTAACATTAAACCAAGTTTGGGACAACGTAGTTCACCATCTTTGATCAGTCAGATCAATTTTCAGGTTCTTTGTATGTATTTTTCCCTTTTCCCACCACCAATAGTCTACAGTGGTTCCAATAGCCATACCCTCAGAAGATGGTAGTGCTCCGGCTTTATGTATATACAGGGCTAAAATGCTGCTTTCATAAGGAAAGATGAGGCCTTCTTTCACTGTTTAACTGCAAAATTGTACACTAAATTTAAACTACAAGGTGATTAAAACAGCATTGTCACTCCTAAATTATGGAGTTTTAATACTTAGAATCTTCAAAGCCACTGTTTCTTTTAATATAGTTTTCCCGAGTCATATCTCATCTTAAAGGCAGTCTTTGCAATGGGAAGAGTTTATAGCATGATAGATTTTTGGTATTGTTTTGGAACCCACCTAGGAAAGTCTCATTTGTGACTGCAGTCTGTGAAGCTTGTCAGTACTGTTGGTCAGATTCTTTCAACAGAACAATGAATTTGAGTTTGTAGGGATAAAGTGATGTTAAACTTAACCGAGATTTAATAGTAATTGGAAAGCACTAGCTGTATAGCTTGATACATTTCTTCATTCAAATAGAACTATGACTTTTACAGAAGAGTCAAACAATCATTTGAAGACAAAAGATTCTTTAATATTAAGGGGAAAATATCTGTGTTTGACTAGCTGTGCCAGACAATGAAGTCACACATTAGCAAACAATCTGAAATTATTTTTGAAAAGGATGAATCTATAGTTTGACAGTTGCAACCACAGTTGTAGCAGCAGACACAATTACAACCTTTTCTGCATGTTCCCCTCACTCACCGCATGGGGTACAACCACCTTAAAGAAAGTGCAACCTCGTTTTACTCACAATGACTGTTACCTGATGCATTCCCGATATAGAAAGTGCCCTTTGACTTAATTTTTGTGTTTCAGCAATGAAAGAGTTCCTAACCCTCACTCTCTAATTTAAAGAGGGAGTAAATTTGTCTAAGATTCCATGTTAAGGCACAATTTATGCACAACAAATTGATGCAGTTATACTACATATTGTAAGATATTTAAACCGTGAAATATCGGTAAAAAAAATCCTTAGGACACAGCAAAAGATTTTAAATACAGTAGAGTGGCAGTTGAGTCAATCCTTCAGATCCCAATCGTCGGTCATGGGGCTGCATGTTCAGTTCTCACCTTTGCTCTCCAACTCTGTATTAACAACTTTTACATACAAGGTCGTACAATTTATGTGCTAAAATATAGCTAGTCTTTCATTTGACAGAAGCAACACATCAGATACTGACTGCTGGAAAATTCTTTCAAAAAATACGAAATTTTTATTTCTGAAATCCAACATTGACAGAAAGAAATTTTAACTTTTTAAAGGGGGGGAACAAAATGGGAATTTTTTTCTTTCTAATTTCCATCCCACCGTTCCAGCATGGTGGCATTGTTATTTCTAGTTAAATGAGGGCATTGCTTACCTATATATTGAGGATTTTGTTCAATAGGGTCTAAGAGAGACCTTGCGTTATTTCCAGTTTTACAACAGTTTCTCTAGAAATAGTTCTGCCAATTTTTAATTGCAACTTCTTTACATTTTATGTAACTATCAGGATTTTAACATTTATTGGAAAGCAGCAGCAAAAACCGTAACCACAGATAAAGTAGATTTCTGCTTGTATGCCATCAATTAAGCTAATAAAGAATATTATTATAGGCATTATTAGAATATTTTAGGCATCTTTTCTACAGGCATTTCTAAGAATTATTAATAATAATAATTATTAATAAGATTTGCCTTATGATTAAATTCAATACTATACACAGCTTTAAAATTTAAATATTCTTAGTATTCTATTGCCATAATTTTCTTTCCATTTGAGCACAGCTTTAGTAAATAAAAATATATGCACAAGTATTTACTTCTGATCTGTCATACTATGTGTTTATTTATAACTAATACAAAATGTAAAAAGAAAGCAAGTATTTTAAATGTATATAACATATTTAAATAATTTCAATACATTTGCTGTTTGGTCCTTACAAACCCTTTGTTTTTAAAAAAAAAAAAAAAGTTTTATAAATACATTTTAGCTTCCAGTGAAAGTCTAAGGGGGACAGTTGCCAAAGATGAACTTATTAGAAAATAGAATTTTATAATCTAGATATTCAAACCTATCTAAACAAAACATTAGTAAACATCTTTGAACGGCTATTAAAGCACAATAATTAATGGATGAAAAAAATCATCTAAGCACTTTTAAATTTTATTTTTGCTATAGAATCGTGTGTGTAAAAGTTAGTTAAAATTAAAAAGGGGTACACAACGTGTGAAACAGCCGCAGGATTCCAGTCATTCTAAAAACAGGTTGCAGTGGCTATCAATAAAGTCATTCTATTATTATGTATTTGAAAGTGTGTTTATGGATTTCACAGTTTGTTATCTATATTTTGATAATGTGCAGATAGTTGCTTACTTCCCTTACAAGGCATCTGTTTACACAGAGTTGACTGAAATATGTCTGTATTGTCTGATAACACTATTCTTATTTAAGAAAAAGACATGGCTGTCTATGAAGTTAGGACTTTTTTTTTTTTTCTTTGGATTCTCAAATAACTTTTTCTTTGGATTATCAACAAACATTTGTATAGAAATCCATTTCTTGTTCTCATTTTACAATTTTCAAAGTCCAAGTAATTGCCCTTCAGAAGGAGTCAACTGCCATCTTTCTGTCCTTTGACAGTCAAGGTTAAATCAGTATTAACCCCCAGAGTGTTATTTTAAGCACTACAAAGTACAGAGGAAAACACCTCATCAGAATGGGTTAAGTCGTATTCCTGTTCCTAGTGGTGAAAAAGGGTTCACTTTGGCCCACATCAAAGCATCATTCAGTGAAACAGCAGATTTTCCATCTTCAAGGAAGAACACTGGACCCTGCACAGCAAAAATGTTTGGGGAGGGAAAGAAAAAGAAAGTACACATGTATTGTGTAAGGGCAACCACAACAGAAAGCACATTTTGTTTTAACTGAGGAGAACATGAAAACCTGATTTACATCTATCATCTATGTCCATGCAAAAACTGTACCCCACCAACTAAAAGCTTTGATAATAGTTACACATTATAAATCGAGTGAACTTGTTATGTTCCAAAATCTGGAGACCCAACATTTCATAATCTTTAACTTTTTAGTTTGATTTTTAATATTTGTGGTATTTTATATATGTTTGTCAATTATTCCAGAGTTAAATTTAGCCTGAATTTGAAACTGAGGTAACAAGTTTTTTTCCTTCAGAATACTGTACATATTTCATTGTGTCTGTCATTATCTGTGCTGATCTATGTGTTTCTCCATCTACAAAAAAACCACTATAATGCCTCCATGAATTGTTCGAAAACATGGAGTCTACATGCAGTCTACAGAATAATTTCAAATGTTCACTATGAAAAGGACGAAATACTAATTTATCTGATGGAATAAAAGCTATTTGCTAATTTCTTCATTTGACAAAATATGATCTCAAAGCTGCAATTCAGTTTAAGTGCCTTCTTAAAGACTTAGGCTCTCCAAACTTGCTACTTAAGACTTGCAAACCCATGCAGTTAGGCTACTATGCCTTAGCATTAACTAAGTGATTTGTGAGCTGATCTGCATGCCTAAAGTAATGACTCCTCATGTTTGCTAATCCAGAAATAAAGATATTGCAGATGACAAGCTGGTGACACCATATTTGCTCTTCTTTTTGAATGGATTATAACAACGGCAGCTTTAAGTGGCTGTTAGCAAAAGTTGAGAGTATAGCCATAGCCAGAGACCACTGGTCTGATGTGGAAGTGTTGGCAGCAAGTTTTTTTTTTTTTTTTTTTTAGACTTGATGGTGTGCAGTTGTGAATTTTGTTTACCTCAAAAATCCTACTAGCATTTTGCAATCTCCAATTTCTGATGCAAAACTATCCCTCTTTATCCCTGAACAACCCTGTTACTCTTTGGGCTGGCATCTTGCACTGGACAGAGGAAACAGACTCAACCTCATGTAAGAGAGTAAATTCATGCTGAGGCACTTGAGAATAGTGTTTTCAGGCTCTGTCAATTTTCCCTTTATGGAAATAACAACATACCAAAGAGGTGTTAGAAGGACTAGTATGTTTTGATCATAAAGCTCTATGTGAGTGATGAATAAATACATCTGAATATTTAGTCTCCTAATATCTGGCTTTAATTAATCATGACTTACAAGTTTTATAGTATGCATTTCCATAATGATAAATACTAACAACAGATTAATGTTAGTATGTAGTTGAAGATAAACAATTTCCTGGGTTTTATTCAAGCTGTGGTGAGGTAGTAGGCAATAAGTCACATGCAATTTAGACACAACATCTGGCAAAGGAAATCTGTCTTTCCCATGGAAATTAAGAAGTTTTCGATTGGGAAACTGGGCAATTACTTGATTGGACAATTCGTTATATAGCCTTTCTTATATGGCAGATGTCAGCACTTATCCTCTTTATCTTCTGCTACTGTGACAACAGGGAAAACGTTTTTCTCCTAAATGATGGGAGCAACCTTAGATTTATGGGAACCTCACAACTAGTCAATGCTATCACCGAGCAAGAACACCTCAGCTCTCTGAAACCATACCTGTATCCTTAGCCCTGTCAAACAAGAGATGTGAACATCTGAATGACTAGGAAGATTTGATCCAGTGACATAGTCTGGCCCAACCATTCCTTTCAGAGGCTCCTCTTGTATTCGTGATACGAGTATTGAATACACTGTTCTCTGTGATTCAGATGGCGGGGTGCATGGCAATTCATCAGTAGGCCTATGAACAAAAAGACACTTATTTTTCAACTATACATCTTAATTTTTGTTGGAAATTAAGAGCCATAAAGTACTAATGTTTTACATTCATATTCAGATTTTACAAAGGAAATAAATACTGTATTTACAACTAAACATTTAAATATTAATAGTCTTATTCATGGTAGTTTTATATTTGTCCACCTACTTGTTTAATTGAGTACAAGCTCTCCATGCATCTAGTTCCTCAGAAAGCTGTTCAATTTTCAAAGGTACAGATACTTCCCGTCTTTTTAAAAGCTGACTGAAAAGGAATGCAAATAATTAAAGTCCAAATTAATTCTAACAATGAATATTTTCTTAAAAGATAAACAAGATAGTAGTAATATAAAAATATTTTTGATTGGATATGGAAATAAGTTGATCCTTCATGATAATCACTATATTAAACCTTAGAAATATTAAATTACTAGATATAAAAGTATACCTTTTCATTTAAGTTTGATTTTAATTATCCCTATTTACACCTTCTTATTTAATCTTTCCTGTCTTTAATTAGCTCCTTTTTTTTTTTTCTTTGAGGCTGTTCTATATTTTAAGGCTATATGCATTCTTATTTTTTAATAATGACAACTTTACTAAAATTAAGGGCCCTTTTTGCCTATATATAGTGGATATGATAAAAATACAGTTAGAGTAACACGGTTCAATACATGCTCTGGGACAGCCTTGTTTCACCTGATTACTTGTGGAAAACAGTTTCAAAATTCTTGCAGTGGATGCATTTTTTATTTATCAAAATATAATACAAGGGACAGTCATTACCTGACCTAATTCAGCAAACTTCCATTTGTGCTGGGATACTTTAAAAATGTCCAGCTTAAGCATTAAAGTGTCCAGTTTAAGATGGGCTGGAATCTAAAAAAAATCTATGAATGCTGAAAATATTGGGCAATCTGAGAAAAAAAAAAAATTAGAACACTATTGTTCTGTGCTTCTTTAAATCCCAGGAAAATGTAAAGCTTGACAGCCAAAGTACCATAAACTGAGTTGGCTTCTTACTAGTCTATTAATTTCCATATCAGAATAGCCCTTCTGTAAGAGCTTATATTTCATCTTCTTGTTTTCCATACATAAGTGTGGTGGCTCAGTAAAAAATAAATAAAACAAAAGCCCCGTCCTTTTCCCTTTTCCCTAGCCTCTCACCAAGTTTCAGAGATGAGGATGGCTAAGAGGAAAGGGGCGCTGTCGAGACACCTAATGTAGAGGAGTGGAAGAAAAGGGGCAAACACACAGATCTAAGACATGTTAAATTTATGTTGTTTCATTATCCTTGGTAGGCAACTCTGATAAAATATCAGGAGGTGTAGGAAAGCTCACAATTCTGGTAAGGTGTGAAAGGAGTGGACAACATATATGTAACATTTATTCTTGATGAAGAGGTAAATGAGCTGAAATTGTTAGCAAAGCCACAGTGGTCAGTCAGAGCAGCTAGTGGAGCAGTCACAGCTAGAACAATGCCAATCCAGCTTGCGCTATGAAATCAGTGACATCTTGGAGCTGGCCTTGCTACCCAGCAAGTCAGGTAACAAAACCAAAGGGATTTGACAGTCCCAAATTGTGAGGGAGAAGTGGAAATTAGTCAGCTGGATAGCAGTATTGTTACCAAACCAGACAGGAAGACTAAACAGTCGTGGTTATACTCTGAGGAAGGAATGCTAGAGTACTGTATGTAGGCCTATTTTATTTACCAGGTAAGATCTTTAAGATCAATAAGATCTTTATCTTATTG
Organism: Platalea leucorodia; assembly: GCF_965183815.1. Classification (NCBI taxonomy): domain Eukaryota; kingdom Metazoa; phylum Chordata; class Aves; order Pelecaniformes; family Threskiornithidae; genus Platalea; species Platalea leucorodia. Next base: position 47,070,856 of record NC_138828.1, on the reverse strand, counting down.
ATCTTAATATTTCTCCTTTGAAGTCCAAGTTGGTCGGTTCAAGTCCAAGTGGGACAAGTCAGGTCAGGTCAAGTGTCCCAAGTGAAATCAAGTGGGTCAGGTCGAGTAGGGTCAAGTGGGTTGAGCCAAGCTGGACTGGGCTGGGTCAAGCCCAGTCTGGTCAAGTTAAGTGGGCTGGATCAAGTCAAGCCAAGTCTGGTCAAGTCAAGCCAAGTCCAGTCACATCACATGGGCCAAGTTGGGTCACGTGAAGTGAGTGAGGTCAAGTCAATTGGGTCAGGCTGAGCTGGTTCAAGTCGGTCAAGTCTAGTCAGGTGGGCCTGGCCAGGTGACTGGTTGGGGTTGAGCTGGAATAAGTGGGCAGGACCAGGAGAGGTCAGATCAAGTGAGCCAGGTCAAGTGTATTAATGCCTGGGAATATTAGCTCACTGAGTAACAGAAGATCAAGCCAGGTTTCCTGGTGGGAATCAAGCTAGTGCCCAGTTACAAACTGTAAATTCAAAGCTTGTCCTTGTTGCTACTGAGCAAGTCTTGACACATGGTCCACACAGATACAAAATTAGAACTGTTACTATCAACATATAATCATGCATGGAGGTAATGCTAAATACTCATCTACTTCTAAAAATTGTTTTTCTTACAGAACTAAGAGTTTGACTGAAATCCTGGATTCACAACTTGTTGCATTACCTCAAAAACTCCTACATGTGTAATGCATAAAGAAAGTAAAGAAGGTTCTATATGCAGGCATGGATATACCTTTATAACTTTATAACAGAACTGGGAACTCAGGGTTTGGGGTTTTTGGGTTTTTTTTTTTTTTTTTGGTTTTTCTTTTCTGTGTGTGTGGTGTGTTTTTTTTTTTTTTTTTCCCACTGGGAGGCAGGGGGGAAGTGGGGACAATGTATGGCATGCATGATAACAGTGACTGGGATTTCTGTATTGCTGAAAACCATAATATTACCTTGTATACTCATAAAGTGCAGGTACAATGCTATTGTACTGTCTTCTGATAGCAAGTAAAGCACCAATGTAACCACACAAAATCAGCAGCTCATTCCGAAATCTATAAATGGATAAGTATTAATCATGAACAATAACATGCATTTGCAAAAACATTAAACAAACTCATATTCAAATTATAATTTTAAAACCTAATTTATCCATCTATCTTTTGTGGAGAACATATGTTTGCTGATTATGCTTACTTTCTATGTGATGTAATTGTTGAAACAGATTCCATCTGCTTTACATTGATCTCAATTATTAAATATTAAATAGCATGTATAACACATAGTTATTAAGCACAATCATTTAAAGTTACAAAAACAATTTCACTCAGACCTCTCAATGTGATAAAACTCTAAATGTAAACAAAATTGCCCCACATATTAGCGTGGACTTAAGTTTCACCAAGTTTTCCCACAGGCCACAGATAAGAGTTAAGCTTTTTGCTCCTTTTAGTTCTTCACACATACACCTGTGCAGGCACCCAGGCCTAGCTTCAACCACCTGTCATGAAGGTGAACCACAGCCATCCAACTATTTTAGAGTTAATTCTGAGAGTGACAGCTCAAATTTCCTTAACACTTTGACATAAACCCCATATTATGTGTGGTACTACTGCTCTGTTTCTTCAAGAAACTGAAACCAGAGCTGATCAAAGTGAGAGTCTTCAAATAAGACCAACATTGATTCACCCATTGTAAATGCCCCATAGAGAAAGAAGCAGTAAAATATCTTTTTTCTTCTTGCTAAACCTTGAAAATTTAGGAAAATTCCACATTCTATTCTCCAGATTGGGAACTAGCCTGCTTGTTGCAATTTTTTTGTACCCCTCTTCTGGTAAACAAAAAATGATACTAACAGTCTGCACCTATATTTTTTTAATTCCAAAAGTTTCCTTTAATGAAACTTCCCCTTTAATAAGTAAGGAAAATATACTCACTCACTACATTTATGCAACACTAATCGTTCAGTGCGTATGTAACTTAGAAGATCAAGATATGGACAGACTGAATCTAAAGTCCAATCTGAGCCACAAAGTTGTTCTGTTGAAAAACAGAAACAAAAACATCTCAAGAGGCAAGCTACACAAATGACTTATGCTTTAAAAGGTTTCTTCATCCAAGTACCTACCTTTCACATACTGAATGCCAATAGGAAGGGCCTTTTCAGGTTCTGTGCTTAACAGATAGTACTTTATAGTTTCGAATACATCCCCATCTGCCTGAATTGTCTCTGCCAATCGCATACATTCTTCTACATCAGGAAGATTACACTGGAAAACAAAGGTTTTGCCAAATAATTCTTGTAATGTTCAAACAATTCTCCAAGATGCAGAGAAATACTGAAGAAGCACATAACAATAAGATCAAACTCTCTGAAAGAAGAGTCATTGTTTGAAGGACATACCTGCATATAACGCGCATTAAGAAAGCCATCTAGATCAGAGAACAACACAGGAGGAGAAGGTTCTGTAACTTTAGTTTAAGCAGTATCAGTTTCCATTGCTAACGTTTTTGTGAACTTTTTACTACTGCTTAATAGATGTGCAGTCTGAGTTGAACGTTAAGGGAGTTAGTGAAGCAGACCCTTCTGCTGCTGAAGAGGAAAGGGGGATTTCAGGAAATTACAGACGTAAGATGCAAAACAATTCAGGATAGTACAGAAAGCTGATCTGCCAAGACAGGATTAGGCTGCACTTCAGCGATGAGGAGGTTATAAATCACACTGACAGGTAATTCTGAAGATCATAAGCTACTTCAGGAAGTAACCTGTGTCATGGAAAGGCTACACACAGAGTAGAATTAAAGTTGTTCTTGTGCAATACTGAAAATAAAGTCAAATGAAGACTAAAAGAGCAAAAAAGGATATGTAACATATAAGACTTAGTGACAAGTTCATCCTACAGATTTATTCGGCCTTAAATTTTCTGAAATTAGTAAACAAATCAATACATAACCTCTTGTTCGCATTCTTTTTCATTGTACCTTTTCATGCAGGTCATTTATTTCTGCTACGCATCCAGGATAAAAAGCACATAGTTTTACTAACTGCAGTTTATTATCAGGAATCATCATAAGAAGATCAGCTGCTAAATCCCTGCACAAACAAAAGATGACATGTTGTTACTCTTGATGGTTTGTAATAGGAGGAAACTCTGTTTCTCTTTTACGTTCCTTTTATAAAGAAGAGTTTATTGAAAAAAAAATACTATTTCCAGAGAAGAGCAGAAGCAACCTCAGTCTCTATTTTGGTGCAATAAATGAGGCTTAATCTATTCATCTTTTTTGGGAAGTGTTAATTTTCTGTTGCTTTAGTTGGTTGAATTAAACAGCTGTACAATCCTCAAGCATCAGAACCACCTCAAAGTGAGATGGAAGAATATGTGAGCCGGGATGGGAAGGGAGAGTAGAACCTATCCAATTTGAAAGAAGGAAAGATGCTAATGTGACTCTGTGTCATGAAACCATCCTCAAACTTCCAGGCTTCTAGAGCTCCATGACATCAGCATAAAGCATCTCTCAGTCACCCAGAATGGCTAGTGCTTCTGTGACATTACAAAAGTGAGATTATACAAGGAAAGAATGTGATGCCTATTTTCATCCTTCTGAAAGGAAAATTGTGTTTCAGCAAACAGATATTTCTGAAATATTCCTAACTTTTTACCATTTGTTACCCCCTCCTTAACACAACAAGCAGCTGGAGGGAATACATGTAAATATTAATAAATTATTTTGAAACAACTATTCTACTGAGCTTTTAATAACTGAATATTCTGGTTGTTCTGTGACTATTCATGCAGACATCATTTCTCTTGTGACCCACAAGACCGACTTGCCCCTGTGTAAGGCAAAAACTCCTACTGAGTTCCCCTGGAATTTTCAGAATGCGGTCCTTGGCTTGAAAATGTTCAAGTAAGCTACTGTCCAATATTTACAACTGCTTTCTGTCCCTCTTTCAAGTATTGATCAAATTAAAAAATTAGAACACTTAGTTTAAGCTTATTTTTAGCATTAGTAAAGTCACACGCTTTTCAAATCTCTCTTTCTATAAGCAAGCAAAATACCTGTATCCAAGTGATGGAAAGCTAAAAGGAAGACATTGAAACAGTAATGAACAAAACTTTGTTTTGTATTCTTATTTTACAGAGGAAAAAATTTAATAGAAAATAATTAAACTACAACAGCAAATCTAAGGGTCAGGTTAACTGACTTTGTTTAACAACAAAAAAATATCTTTCCAATGCCTTTTGACAAACTACAGAAGCTAATGCCAAAAGGTCTTTGGAAAAATCTGTATACTATTACCATGCTATAGCCAATTTTCTGAGATACCGAAAGGCTCTTTGAGAATATAGTGTATTTCATAATTTCTTAAACTATTTTCAAGGTCAGTTACTCACATGTACTCATCTTCATAGGCAATTTAAAGATTTTTTTTTTTTAAAGTTATTAGAAATCGCTCAGCCAAAAAAATGAAATCAAATGTTTATTTAAAAACAATCCTAAGAAGCCCTCATATAATTGCCTACAAATCATGTTACCTGGATGTTTTTTTAATAATCAAGCTTCAAACACTGTCAGCAAAAACAACAAAATCAGGCGGCTGAGTCTGCATATGCAGAATTCAGTATCTCAAGTAAAATACCACTAGCCTTCTGAATAGCAGAAGGTTGCTTTTAACGGTATTTAGATGCTAAACACAAATAAAAGGGAAATGGTGTTCACACATTTTCCCAAGGCTGTAGATTTGGAAGGATGGGGAAGGGCATGAACGTTCAGTTTTGATTTTTTTGTTTGGATTTTATATTTTAGGGCACTTCTAAGGGAAAAAAAAAAACAAACCAAACCAAACCTCAAAACAAAAAACAAAACCCACCAAAACCAACCAAAACCCAAAAAACATTCCACCAATAACTGATTTCATTACTAACCCATCAAGGTCCTTTTGGTATTCCTTGAGTTGTCTACAATTAAGTGTGTCTCTACAATGAAATGTTTCCAATTGATGGATATCCCTAAGCATAACAACCAGTAAAAACAAAAAAGGAGCCCTTCAAATATCAGAGGCCCTTGAACTCCAGCTTCCCTATACATGATCTTATACATGCAGTGGACCAAGGGGTACTGTGCTGTGCCAGTATCTCTTTATTAGAAAATACGAAGAGATTCAGGAATCTCTGATCTTTTCCTACAGAACAGACAAATATGCTGTAATGGCTGCAAACCAGAATCCAGGGTTGCAGGGTGTAGCTGTAATACGTGTTCAGTATAGCATATGAAACCCACTGACAAATCCAGGTGTATATTTGGGCAATATGCAGTACAGCAATTAAAAAGTTTTATCACATATACCCATGTAGACTTCAGTGTACACATACCATAAGTTTGCAGAAGTTTTATGTGTATACATGTAAATGCTGTACTATAAGTACTTGTTACAGCACTGAGATCACAACAACCTTTTGTTACGGAACTGGAAAAAAATATACACCATTTTTCTTAATTCCACATCCAGTGCTTCCTATCAGAGGTTACATAAAATTCACTCTCCACAACGAAGGCAGGGAGATCAGAGAAAGAGCTTCAGAGGCTTTAAAAGCTGCAAATGGAGTTGCCAAAACAACCCTGTTAGAACTGGTGCAATGCAGACATGCTAAATCCTTGCAAAACCAAAGCAGCAAGTCATCCATTTCTTATTTTCTCTCTTTCTACAATGCTTCATTGTCTCTGTAGAGAGGAGTTCCGCTATGTTTCTCTCAGGCTACCTCTAAGTGCTTAAGCAAATACCAACTGTAGCAGAAAAACTGATGCTTAATTGAAATATCTGTTTAAGCACACATGGCCTATGAAATGTTAATTCTGAAACCTGTACAGCTGCCAAATATACCTTAGGAAGATTTTCTGCTTTTCATTGGTAGACAAAAAACAGACCAAAACTGTATCTTTCAAAGTAAAACCACCACAAGGAAGAACAGAAAATTTAGCAGAGATAAAGTTTCCCCTAGATGCAACAGAGAAATGACCTACTCCTGCAGAATTAAATAGTAATCCTGTTTCATCCTTAAATCTTGTCAGCTGTCTTGTATTCCCAACACCAATATAAAATAATTCCTCAGCCCCTTAGGTTTTTGTATTTTTCAAGCAAGTACTTAAAAATCATTTCACAGATCTTACTTAAGCCTCTGTTCCTTTTGACTTTATAATTCAATTGTAGCCTTACTTTGTCTGAAGCATTTTTACTCAGTACAGACTAGGACTTACTATGCTACCTATTGCCCAAGTATCTAGGTTTTTTTCAGCGGGTTTCATACTCTTGTTTGACAATGACTCTTCTCTCATTTACAATGCATACATAATGTATTTTGAGATTAAAGCTGAACATTTGCATGCCCTGTGCTTCAAAGGTCTAATACAGCAATTCTTATTCAAGCAGCAATTCTTATTCTACCTACCCATGGTGGTTTGGTGTCTATAAAAAGTTTCAGAATGAAACACCATTATCATTTTGTCAGGGGGAAAAAAAAAAAAATCCTCTGTGGATTAAGAAATTCTTACCATGTTGTTACTGTCATACATTTTCTTGCTAGTAATTCTAGGGCATAATGTGTTGCTTGTGCTGCACTTTCTCCTAAGACAGTACCCACACTGATTGCCAACTCCAGTTCGTTTCCACGAATCAGGTTTGCCATCGCAAGCTTGCTCAATGAAAAAATTATATCATTAAGGGACACAAGCATTTTTGGGGATTCACCATGTTGAGCATATGACATTCATTTATGAGACTGTTTTTTACAGAAGGACAAAATATGCATTAAAGAAACTTTATATATAATTTGGGTCTCTTGAATAAGTAAATAATTGTGCACCACGTGTTAATCAGTTTTTAAATAACCAAATAGATTTCCTTTAGCAGAATCTTCCTTTATTCAACCAAAAGGATTGCACATCATACATAAAAAGCATGATAAAAATTCCTTCTAGTCTTAAGTAAGGATGTTAGCTTTCCGAGTACATATTTCCCCTCTTTTTTGACAAAAGGGGACACACAAAAAAAAACCCAAACAACCAGGAAGGACTCTCCTGTTCTTACCCTCCCTGGGCAACTGGAGATGCTGAAAGGCATAGCAGAATATTAAACAGTAAGAGACTACACAAGAACTCGTGACATGTCTGTTTTGAAATATAGGTATTAACTGATTATTGCTTTCTCTCTGAACAGCTTGTTAAGATGGACTTTTATTCATTTGGGGGGATAGAGGAGGAAGAACATCTTGGGTCAGCAACAACAAAATCCAGAGAGAATGAGGAAAAGAAACAAAATTTTGTTTGTAAAACTACAAACAAAATGACAATCTAATAAAATGTTTCCTACATGTCAGCCCTGGTTTTGTACTGAGGGGTAGAGGGTTTTTTCCTATTCACCATTTAGAATGCAAATTCTTCAAGGCAGAGATCGCATCTTTTGTAGCACAATGAAGTTCCAGTTCTGAATGGGTCTTTTGAGTCACAGTAAACAGTAATACTTATGTATACATGTAAGGTATGTAGGTACCTTATATTTTCTAATATAACAAGATACTGTATATATGAAAATACAATTAAATAGTAACATACTACTTTCTGTGCATGACAGGAATCTTGAATTTAATAGACTCAGGGGAGTTTTGCTACTAACTTCAATATTGTAAGGATCAAACTGTCTATATAAATATATACAAAGCAAATACCAAGTATAAGTAATACATTTTAGAATGTGGTACATACATTTTAAAAAACAGTTAACATCTGGAGATGTAAAAAGGAAGTCAATGCTGGCCTTTCCATAGTTAAAGAGAAAAAAATAATTACCTCTATATTTTCAACAGCCAGATGGCAACATGCTGCAAGCACTGCATGGCCATCCTGGAAATACCATTCTGCCAGTTCTTTACTGACCTTGTGCAGGAGCCTGCGAAAACAAAACATGAATTCTGCAAGGTCACTTAAAGGTTGGTGTTCTTTGGCTCTTTAATTTATGAACAAGTCATCACATTTCCTTCTGTACCCTAAAATTTCTATATTTGACTGACAGGTAACGACACCACTAGCTTTCAAAATGCAATCAGTTTGAGCTTCATCCACTACTTATGTTGGTGCATATTTAGGTGGGTCAGTTTCCCAAAATCTACATCAGTATGGAAATGTCTCTTCAGATTGACAGAAGAAAAAAAAAATCAAATACTTGGATATTAATTCTGTACCTGTGAACTCTGCATAAATCTCTAATTGTTCAAAAACTGCACATGTCAACGAAGTAACTACACAGCCTCCAAGCTGCTTTTGTTACTACACATATAACTTGATAATGTAATTTAGGTTTTTGAGCACTGTTCTAAACAAGGAGAGATGCATCGTTTCTTTTATGGGCACACACAATGAAAATATGACCATTAGTGTACATTGTCAGAAACTCCACTGATGATAAGCAGTGAAGCTTCAGGAGGAGGAGATGCATAAAACAGAGGTTCTCATAGATACTTATTAATGCTAAATCTTACTCTACTTACCAAAAGTTCTAAGTTAATATGCTACATATTTAAGTGCATAGGAACGCACCTTAAATATCAAGCAAATTAAAAGTATGTTTATAATTATAATACATACATATGAAAAATCCATTTGGTTCCAGAAGGAGGCACAATGGGGGAATTATTCAGTGTAGCATCAGTTAGTTAGTAACTGTCAACTAAGTACTAGAAGATGTAATATTTTGTTGTCTAATTCTACATTGCTGATGCCAAATTAAACCACTAAGGTTTATCTCCCCTGATGACTTCACATTCTGCACTAAAATGAGGCTTTAGATATAAACTAGAACAACTTACTCGTTATAATCATCTGTATTGTTTCCACCAGAATTTGAAGATCCACTTGCAGTGGAGAGCGGTGACATCTGTATATTTCCCTCACAAGCTGCCTAGAAGTGAATAAAAAAATGAATTAATTAATGCACCAATCAAACTGAACATGAAATGTGATTTTTCAACAACAACAAAAAATAATCTAAGATCTATAAAAATCCTTCTAAAGCCCAGTTATAACACAGGAAATGTTTAAACCAATGAACTTATTCATAGCTAAATTTTAGCCTAGTTTTATCCAGCCATACAAGAAATTCTACAGAAGCAAGAGACCTCTTCCTCCCTACGCATTTGTACAGGATTTTTCCAGCATTTGAATACACCTGAAATGGACAGTGAGGGCTACAACCTTGATTTTTACACCCCAAGGAGCAAGTGGCTGTGAGTAAAGGATGAACTCCATAGATACTTCTCAGTAGGCATAACAGCAGATCTGGAAAGGTTTATATAGTGGCACAAGCTGGCAATAAATTATTTCTAACATTAAACGAGAAGAGATCAGTTTGGCTCAAAAGAAAATTCTTTCATGTGCTTTAAGGTGTAGCTGGGATAACAACATTAATACTCAGGGCTCAGTTAAAAGGGAAAGAAACTCCTGGTATTTTATTGCTTAATATTATCTGATTAAACCTTTAAGACAAAGACTGTTCGATGACTTGTAATAAAAGCAACCCCTGAAATGTCTTTCTTACAAGAAAAATTAAGATTTTTCTAAAGCTTTAAGGTGCTTTAAGGTCCAAACATTAGAACTTGTTAAATTTAAGCATACCTTAAAAGTTCAATTCTGTGCACTATTCAGCTACTATGAGAAGAACAACAACATATAGACAGACAATTTCTAAAGGACAAATTCATATGCGTTATTAAAATTCTTATCTCTAAGGCAACAGAATGTTCAAGGACAGGTAGGCATGACAGAACGTACCAGGGACAAGTCCTGACAGTTTATTTAACAAATTATATTAAGCCTGCAGAAATTACTCAAAAAGAATAAAGGAATAGTGAGAAAGAGTGAAACAAAGTATCAGTCTTTCATGTTTTGTGCACCCTTTAACTTGTGTCTACATTAGGAAGCAGAAGGGACATACACACTTTTGGTAATCTCTTGTACTGTTTTTTGCATTAATTTAAAAGATTGATTTCCTATATTGATTACTACTGCAACTGAGCAGTTTCACCCAAAGATTCTATAGGAAGTAGTATAACCAAAACCTCAGTAGAAATGCAAGAGAAATCCTACATGTCTTAGATGTTAAGGGCAATACAGACTGCTGAAAATCAGGTTAATTTTCTACTTCAACCAAAAATGAATACATCAGTTTTCATGATGGGAATTTGATTGCAATTTAGAAGAATCAGGCTTAAAACTGGTAAGCATGAGATACCTTTTTATGATTTCTGCATAAAAACTGGTCAGTACAATACAAAAGTAAAGAGTAGGGTATCATTACGTAGCCATTTTGCAAAAGTGAACAGAGCTAGCCTTTTAAATATGCTAGTCCTCTTCAGTTAGAAACAAATAGCTAAATACATCTCCCACACTGCTGTTCATAATACCTGTGCAACAAGCAGAGCCTCTTTAAGCTGGCCTCTTGAAGTAAAGAAAGAAACTAGTTTCTTCACATCTCCGATAGCTATACAGTATGGGATGACATCATCATTTTCTTCCTGAATTAACTGATCAGCTCTCCTAATTAAACAAATGAATAAACAAACAAGAAAGATCTACATATATAATTGATCACTAAACTTATCTCTATGGTATAGGTGTTAGATGAAGCCATATAAAGTTCACTGAAACCCATCTGCCTTTCCAGACCTCAGAACACGTGCAAACGGTGGATACTGCACTGAAGTGTTTCCATTTAAATTTGCAATTTATGCTCAACGCTTTAACTTGATTCCTGTACACAAAATTGTTATTGAAATCCTCTACAGTTCCATCCCAACCCTTACTGAACAAAAAGTAACTGTAACAAAAGCCAAGTACAACTGATATTAATATCCATCCTTCCTACTTGTCTGTGTCCTTTTATGGACAGAAGCTAAAATTCAGCATCGTATTTTTATTAGCTTACCTTTGCATTAACTTCCTCCAATATTTCATTGATACACCAGGTGCAACTGAGAGAGCTTTGTCCCACTAGAAGAAAGTAGTAATACATTTAACCTAATCATTTTATTTTGAGAAACAGCTGTATTTTTCACTAGTTTCATGTTTCTTCCATTAAAAAATAAATTTGTCAGGAGGTTAAATAAGGAATGAGCTATGCATTAGACTGCATATGTTAAAATAATATAACTGGAGCAAGATTACTCTTTTCTGGACTTGTGACCCATTTTGTTGCAACCCCATCTTTGCTAGAGTAGCTGGTTTTCAGAAACCTTCATATTTTATTGTTCTTCAATAATGTTTTGATTTTTACCTCTCCAAGTTCTACCATTAGTTCACAGTATCGCTGAATTTGTCCCAGTCTTAAATGTATTTCTGCAGCTTCTTTAAGCCTCTCCTCTTTGCTTGGTGCACCAATACCACCTCCAAACTTGGACATTTTTACCGTTGTCAGTTCCTGTGCCTTGGACTGAGGGGGGGGGGGGGGGAAAGTTTAAAAAGTTAAAAAAAAAAAAAAGTACAGTTTTCTGTGATGAAAACAAGTTTTCTTAAGAAAGAACTAGTGTCAAACATTACAATGGAATATAAAGGCTATCATTTAAGAAAAAAATCCTTTTGCGAAAAGGCTAATTGGAAGAGTTTACAATGAGATTACAGTGAACTATTTATTGTTAAAGTAACTATGTTAGTGTTTTGTTGCACACGTACATTTTCCTCAATTACCTTCCTTTAATCTCTTTTATATTTTTTTTGTATTCTCAGCTATTTTATCATATGTAATAGTAATTCAACCAGATGTCCATCATAAAAATCTTGATATTTTTGAAATTTCAAAAAAATATTTGTGAACATAAACCATATAGAGCTGGAAATAGGACTTATTACCATTATAATGATGTCCAAATAAAGAAAGAATAAAGACAATAGGCTCAACCTGTGTCCTGATTTGTCATACCCCATTAACCTTATGATGAATAAACAATTTATATTCCCAACTACTGCAATTTTTCTATTAGTTGAAGAGATAGGACTAAATTTCTCCATCTGGCAGAGTTTGAGAAACAAGCTGCAATAGAATCACATTTAACATAAAAAAAAAAAAGCGAAAGGAGCTTCACTTCACATTTCAAGAATTCTCAGTTTAACTCTTTATCATCAATGCACGTGAGACGGCGTTTGGCTATTCACAGCTTTACAATACCATATATGGAGGAAGGAGAACGAACTTTGAACATTCTTCACCAAAGTAAACTGCAATGTAGACCAATGGCAGCTGCTGAGTCAATAATTAATTTCTTCTTTTCAGGCTAACTGGCTGAGAAAACTGGTTTTTGGACACACAGATACACACACACACAGAGCTTCATAGTATTAGCAAAGCAGCTGCTATTATTACAGTTAACATTACCAATAAAAAACATCTATCGCTTAAGAGTCATAAGGTATATAGGACACACTAAAGAGTCCGTGATTTTGTGAAAAAGACAGCCTGCAAGAGCAAACAACAGGTGATACCTGGCAGGTATTTAGCGCTGGGGGTGGCAAGTGGGGAGTTAAGCATTTCCTGATGTGTACCAATAGACATCTTGCCTCTATTTCCACTCCAGTCATTAGAGTATGGGATTCTTTAGTATCCTTAAGAAGTCCCTGACAGAACCATGTATCCCCATATTCTGCACAAATTGTATGTTTGGTTGCATATTCATATATGCAGCTACTAATAAATTCATGGCTTAGCACCTGAATTTCACATTCACATCTGAGTCACTCTTCAGCTGCATATCTCTATTAATGACAGGTTCTTGTTTTTCCACGCCTTCTTCCAGACAGCTACAGACCATATTTCTGCTGACTCTCCCCCATTTTCAGACATGAATTCCCCTGTCCCTGCATCTGAACACAACTACAAACTTCATGTTTATACAACCAAATAATTTGACTTTACTGAATATAAAAGTACAGTATATATAACAGGGAAGACAAACTCACTTCATAGCTCAAGCTGTAGTGATGTTTGCTTTGCAATTTCTTTTCATTCTCTTGAAAACTGCTTTTCTAGTTAATAACTGTAACTTAGCATTTTAACACTGAGTATGCATGAAGTCACGCAGACTTAGCTAGATGCTATTGTTCTAACAGACTAGTATTGCACACAGAACTGATATTGCACAAATATCTTTGGACATGAAATAAATTGTGACCCTTTTGTAAAGCATTAAATGTTATTTTTAAAGAGTGAAATACTATAATGGATTAACAACCATTTTCACATAGTGTTTATGCTTCACTTACCATTCTAAATCTAATGAGATGTTTCATATGCATAATTCCTTTGCTGTAGTTTTGTGGAAGCAAACTGTCATCCTGTCCTTTTATTACAGCAACTAAATCCCATAAATTTTTGCTGCCTCCTGGAGGCTAAAATTGTTAGGGAAGAAAAGAGTTGTATTACAGTAACATTCAAGAAATTAAACTTATAAAGACATTGAAAAACATTTGTCGGAGAACAATTTCGGACTACTTCTAATATTAGAAGCTTTACTGTGAAGACATGAATTAGTTCAAGATACTACAAGTCCTTCAGTCTTCTTGAAGGCTGTGAAGATACAGCAAGATCCATGAACATAAGTATTTGGTTACGTGTGGACATAGCTGAGGGCTCGCCATCAGTTTTCTGGTGGCTACTGCTGGCATAAAACAACATTCAGCTGCTGGGATGCAGGAGCTGCCCCAGCACTTGTTTACCGTTTTCTGTAAAGCAAAGGTGCAGGCCAGGTGAAAAGCAGCTTCAAGGCTCAGCTGCCACAATCTGGTTTACTACCTTAATATTAAATCTTAAAATGGACGCATATGGTATAACTGTATATGCACAAAATCTTGTAGGCCATCATGGCGATTTGTTTTTAAATAAATTTTAAGCATTTTTACTGGTCTAACATTTGAATCAATCCTTCTGTAGAACTAGGACAATGTTTAACATTCAATGAGGTCTAGAAGAGAGTGAGTAATTAAAAGCTTAAGAAAAAAAACAAAACAAAACAAAAAAAAAATCATTAAACCTTTGACCTGAAGGAGCTTTTCTAAGAATAACAGGACTACAAGTTTAGAAGTCCAATTATTTCTGAGCTGGTAAAAAGCAGAAGATCCTACTAGGGAGAAAAACAAACAAACAAACCAACCAACCAAAAAAAACCCACCAGACTATTCCTCTTTTTTCAGTCCCTTAAAGCTCTTGACTCCCCACAGTTTAAGCACACCACTTTATTTTCTGGACTTAAAAAGCACTGAACATAGCTGATCAAAAAAAGTTTTTCTTCTTGGAAATTCTAATGTAAGTTTTACTCTCGAATCAACATGGGACATCAAAATGTATAACTTCTGTAAAACCAGGAATTCCATAAAAATACATTTTTAATAAAACAGGAAATGTCAAGATTTGTAACTGAAGAAGATTGTTTCAGCATTTCTAAATCATGCACTTCAATTTAGCTAGAAATCAAACCAAATATTTTGGATAAACTAGGTCTTTGCAGGTCAGTGTATTGACTTAAATTACAACAGTGCTTGACACAAGCTGTAGTTCCAGGTCATTTTTGTCCTTGTTCTACCTCAAGTTCAGCTCCTATGCATGTGAGCACTCAATTGCACAGAGAGACTGCAGTGATTTATAGGAAATATTACTGTGCAATGGAGCAAAGGCAAGAGATGGATACTGGCGCATGGCTCATCCAGATCTCCAGCTCCTAGAAGGTTATACAGCAGTTTTCGCACCGACGCTTGGGCAGTTCAAACCTTATCCGTAATGAGGGTGTCCCTTTGATGGATTAAAATTAAAAACTCCAGTGTAGTTTGATAAAACACATCTTTTCATTTTCTTTAATAGAAAATTCTTGTCAAACTTTTCCTATGGAAAATTAAATTATTGCACTTATTTCACTTTGTGAAAAATCGGTGTTCACAACTCACAACTAATTCAGTCATAGACATTTTTACATGCAAAACTGTTAAGAGACAGAATTGATTTCTGCGTATTTTCTGACGTCCCTTTAAGAAAGAGAGAAAAAAAAAAATGGTAGAGAAGAAAGAAATTTCAGTTTTGGAGATTGACTTTGGAAGAGAAAGTTGCACACACTGACAACATCCTTAAGTTTGCAGAATACTTACTGAAAAACATTCTGAAAACCACCTTAGTTTTTTTCCTCGAGGATTTCCTGTCAATTTTTCCACTTCTTGTTTAATATCCCTGGAAACTTTACCACACAGCAAAGGAGGAGCACCAGATTCCACAGCACGATCTAACACACACAAACATTTATACATGAAGATTAAAAAAAAAAAAAAACCAAACAGGAGGAAAAAAAAAAAAAAAGAAATATAATAACAAAGAAAATTAAAACAACGGTATGTACAATTTACTTACCTGTATTACCGATAATCTCATCCCAGCATCTATCTGCCAAGATATTTATTTGTAGAGGGTTTATGAGAGGCGTCAATGACCAGAGCCTCACAGTGGAATCACGAGAGCAAGATGCCATAGTAAATGGACGACTAGGATGACATGTTAATCCTAGTGAAGATGACATTTAAAAATGTAGTCAAATAATTAAGTTCATCTGATAACCAGTTTAATTAAATTATTTTATAAATTTTAAAATATTTTAAAATGCATTTCAATACAGAAGTAAAACAAAATTTTAAAATATTACCATATACATCTGCACCATGATCATAAACTGTGTCCAAACATGTCCCATCTCTTGTGTCCCAGACTCGAATTGTATAGTCCCAACTGCCAGATATTAGAAGGTACGGAATTTCAGGATTCCACATCAGCCCCCGTACTGGAGCTGTATGTCCACTAAGAACATTTATACAAGCATCCTGTGTATAATCCCATATTCGAACAGTACTGAAACAGGATAAAAAAAAGACCTATGTCCATCAAATCACATACTGAAATATGATTCTCTCTCTACTTCAGCAATATTCTAAGCTTCAAATTTATCAGAATATTTATTAGCGATATGTTTATTGAAGTTGTAATAGGAGAGGTTGGAGCCAATGCCCTTCATGTTTAGGATGGGCTACAAAATACACCAAAGGCAGTTCACCGGAGTAAGAAACTATTCCATCCACTGCATAGTCTTTCAAAATCTCACATGCACCATTATCTTACATGTCAGTGAGAGAACAGAATTTTGCCCATATTCCTGCATGTGTAATAAATTTGTCTGTTAGGACTCTCAAGGGGAGAAAAATGAAAGAAAAACAAAGCAAAACTGTAAGATCTCTCTTTCCCATGTCTTTAACAGGCCTCTAACAGACCCAGGAAACTACAGATCTGCTAGTCTAACCTCAGTTCCTGGAAAAATTATGGAGAAGATTATACTGGGTACTATTGAAAGGCATTTAAAGAGTAATGCAATCATCAGGCACAGTCAACATGGGTTCACAAAGGGAAAGTCCTGTTTAACTAATTTCATATCCTTCTATGATAAGGTCACCCACCCAGTGGCTGAAGGGAAGGTGGTAGATGTAGTTTTTCTGGATTTTAGTAAGGCTTGTGATACTGTCCCTCATAGCATCCTTCTGGACAAGTTCTCCAACTGTGAGATGAGCAGGTTCACGGTGTGCTGGGTGAAGAACTGGCTGAACAGCACGGCTCAAAGAGTTGTAGTGAATGGGGCTAGATCTGGCTGGCAACCGGTCACCAGTGGTATTCCTCAGGGTTCAATTCTAGGGCCAGTTCTGTTCAGTATATTTATCAATGATGTAGATGCAGGAGTTGAATGTGTTACTAGCAATTTGGTGACAATACCAAACTGAGAGGTGCTGTTCACTCTCTTGAGGGACAAGATGCCTTGCAGAGAGATCTAGATAGATTGGAGCATTGGGCAATGATTAATGGCATGAAATATAACAAGAACAAATGCCAGATTCTGCACCTGGGACGGAGTAATGCTGGGCACAAGTATAAATGGGGAGAGGAGTGGCTGGAGAGCAGCGCTGCAAAAAGGCATCTGGGGGTGCTGGTCAACAACAGGCTCAATGTGAGTCAGCAGCGTGCCCTGGCAGCCAAGAGGGCAAACTGCAACCTGCGGTTTATCAAACACAGTATAACCAGCCGGTCACGAGACGTGATTATCCTGCTGTATTGAGCACTGGTGAGGCCTCACCTTGAGTTCTGTGTGCAGTTCTGGGCCCCACAATTCAAGAAGGATGTTCAGGTCCTTGAATGTGTCCAGAGGAGGGCAACAAAGCTGGTGAAAGGGCTGGAAGGCATGTCCTGTGAGGAGCAGCTAAGGACTTTGGGCTTCTCTAGTTTGGAGAAAAGGAGGCTGGGGGGCGCCCTCATGGCTCTCTACAGCTCCCTTAGGAGGGGAAGTGGAGAGGGAGGTGCTGGTCTCTTCTCCTTGGTATCCAGTGATAGGATGTGTGGGAATGGTTCAAAGCTGCGCCACAGGAGGTTTAGACTGGATGTTAGGAAGCATTTCTTTACCAAGAGGGTGGTCAAACACTGGAACAGGCTTCCTAGAGAGCTGGTGGATGCTGCAAGCCTGTCAGTGTTTAAGAGGCATTTGGAGGATGCCCTTAATAACATGCTTTAACTTTTGGTCAGCTCTGAATTGGTCAGGCAGTTAGACTAGATGATCATTGTAGGTCCCTTCAACTAAAATATTCTATTCTATTATCTTCTCTCCTTTGAACATGGCATTTGTCACATGGCAGAAGTGGACACCACACTATCTTAAATTGTGAAACTTCCACTACAATTACGCAACTAGTGAGGAAGAATTCATACCAGCTTTCTCACTATTATTTTCTTCCCTTTTAACCAAGTAAGTTTCCAACATTTCCTTTTATTTTCAGTAGTTGCTATTGCTGGATACAGTTAATTGAGCAGACTACAGAATGAGGACTCAGTTTCTTGAAAAGATCATTGTAATTCTGGCTAAATTTTGTTACATTATCAAACACGTTACCAAAGCTCATCCATGGCAGCAAAGGCACCTATTACAGTTTCTCCAATGCTGCAAAGGGGCCATTTGATAGGCCTTGCATCACAAAGTAGAATCCACAAGTTAGAAGGCCATTTTATGTATTTACATATATATTGTTCTACAGCAATATGTGCTCATGTGTGACCCTTGCATACTGTTCCTATGTACTGTATAAGCCTAGGTGCTAAACAGGTCATCTGAAATAGTTCCGAGTTTGACTACGAACAGGAGCATTACCAAGTACAATAAACTCAAAAGACTGCTTACTTTCTGTGTTATCTGGGACTAAGTTATTCAACTATCTCCTTCCCTCAAAGTGAAAGTGTGACTGTATTCTGTTAATAACCTCTGTCATCAAGACTTATTACATAGCCATGATTGGTAATAAAATCAGAATATCTCATAATGACACTGCGACAGACTTTTGGATTCACTACTTCTTGCTCATGTGAAATACAGAGGATTTGCATGTAAGAAGTTTGTTGTCAAGTTGGTTTCTTTCATAAATCATTAAACGATGAACTAGCAGATTTTGCTGCAAGCATAAACATCTAATGAATGATATTGGGGAAAGCAACAGAAACCAATACTCTAAACTTGTGATCCTTTACAGAAATGTTTTGTGTACTCTGCAGGGAAGTGGTGTAGAATCATAGAAAAATCCTTCCTGCTGCTTAACCATAGACTGATGCGCTCTCCCTCAAAAAACATCATCAAAACCAACAAAAGAGAAGTACCTAGCACCCATTAAAAATCTCCACAGATTCTACTTAATTATACTTTTGAAAGACATGAAATAAGAGCAGGTCTTGCACCCATATCTTTAGACATAGTGTAAGCATGTGGTATCCTCCTTGTATCATTCCTGGGAGTAACAGGTACCAGTCACTGACTCTACTCTTGGGAAAGCATTTGGAAAGTTGCATTGCTACAGCAGTTGTGACAATTTTAGATAATTATTTTTAGATAATTATCCTGCTGTCCAAATTCTATATTAAGCTAACAGCAAAGCTACAGCCCGAATCTGAACAAGGCAGAGATCTAGATTATATTATTCACAGAGTTTTTGAAGGTTCCAGCACCAGTACAACTAAAGATCTTAAGTTTATCTAATAGTCCTGCTTGAGGCTTTAAGTTTCCTAATAGTTCAGAAATACACACCCATCATCAGAGCCACTGCAGAGGATTCCTTCTCTCAGAGGAGACCACCGTACATGAAACACCTTTGCAGTATGCCCTGTAAAAACTTTCAGTGGCTGATCAGAGCTAGTTGCCAAGTAGTAAACACGAACATTTTTATCCTCACAACCAGTAGCTATCATATCTCTGCAAAACAAGAATAGTAAAATCCTCAGTCACGGGGATCAAAGGTACTTTTTTAGCTTAAAATTAAATACGACGTGTATTTTGCAATTTACTTTAAAAAAAAGTTATTTTTGCTTCTGCTTTGTGTCTTTATGATGTAATGACTGACAAGCCAATTAAATATACTAACTCAGAAAAAAACTGATAAAGATCCATTAGTTGCAACAGGGAATAGTATTTGCATTACAATCTGACCATGCACCCAACACACAACTATTACTAGATTGAATTACTGTATAATTGTTTTTTGACAAAAAGTTGTCATGTTTATTAATAGAATTATCTGCAAAATTAACATATATCACAGTGTATTTAGTTGCCTGCAATATCTTCAGCTTAGCAGCCATTAAAAGGAAGCCAGTCTAACCTCCCTTTTCCTGGTATTGAATATCTGCTTCCCCCCCCCCCCCATTATTTATTCAGCCAGAGAATTTTTTTTTTTTCTTCCATCAATATGAAAAGATACTCTTTTGAAAGTTACGTAGTCCTTGTCCTACTCAACACATTAACATGCTGGGCAATGAAATACAGTACTGGGAATACAGAGCTGCTACAGACATATCCTACTGCAGAACAGAAACAATTTCACTGCTCTAGTATCACAGTAAATACCACATTCTAGATAACTTTATGGTATCAGTAATCAATTTAAATAGCAAAAAAATTGTTTTCTTGGTAATCAATTTAAATAGTAAATATTATCAGTTCTTTGGGTTAATTTTTACTTACTTGTTGTTTTGACTCCAATCACAACCAAACACTGCAGCTGGATGTTTGTACTTGTGAAGAACCTTGCCGTCAATGGTTCGAATAATACTGAAACCAATTACAATGCAATATGAGGAAAAAGGCATTCTGAATAGGCTATCCAAAAGTCAAGTTTGATTCTGTGCAAATAAGCCAGAGAGCAAAAAAAGTACACAGAAATAATATGAAAAATCTTTATTCCTACAGCCCCTCAACTACAAGGCTAACTATATATTTCCTAAGAAAACATTTAATTGGACTTCAGAGTCCATGTTCCTTCAGAGGGGCTGCAAAGATGTCCACTGTGGTACCTCCCTGCCTGAAATGATCCTCACAGCCCAAAACCTAACTTGTAGCTATGGCTTTAAGGTACAAATAGATCTTTAGGGATGACAGAAAGACAGACAGAAAGACAGACAGAAAGACAGACAGAAAGACAGACAGAAAGACAGACAGAAAGACAGACAGAAAGACAGACAGAAAGACAGACAGAAAGACAGACAGAAAGACAGACAGAAAGACATTGATTGATTGATTGTTTTCTAAAATTGCTCTTGTTATGTTTGAAGTGAAATAACATGGGTAGCAAAGGACAAGAATGAACAAGGAATTAGAAATGTACTGAAACACAATAAATGCAAAATTTTTGTCAACGGGCATTTGCAAGTTTTTACAAATACACTATTATACTCCTGTAATAGTACAACTGCAATTACTTTGTTCTAAAATAGTGATTCCTAGTCCTTGAAATAGCAAACTTAAAAAAAAATTTAAAAATGAAGACAAGTGAAGTGGGATAGCTTTTGAAAAGTGTCCTCCCTATCTAGAAGAATACTCTAGAAGAATATTCTTGGTTAAATAAAAATCAATATTCAGTTTCACTATCAGAGTGTCTTAGACACTATTCCTTTTGCAAAATTTCCTTTATTTTTTTCTTAAAATAATGAAAAATATATCCTAACAAGTACAGGACATTAATATAATCCAAGTTTTGGCCAGTAAGAACAGTTTTAAAATTAATCACTGATAGTACTCTGAAAGTTTACTGACTTGAGAAGTGCATTTAGCAATTTTTTTTTTTTCTTCCAGTAGCACTCACCAAAATCCATCACCGCTGCAGGTTGCTATTCTTTTGGAATCTTTATGACTCCAGGCAATGCAGAAGATTCCATTCTTTCCATGCTTCAAAAAATGCAAAATACCTATCAATAAGAAATAATTCACCCCTTTTTCTCTCATCTATTGACTCATCTTTTTTATTTTATTCTCCTATGGGCTTCAACCCTTTTCTCCCAGTAAAGTATACTGTACAAAAACACATTATAATGAGTCCCCAACATATCTGGGATATTTGAGAATCCAAGTCCAAAAAATTGGGACTGAAGAGAGAGACCATAAAACTGCCATACTCTCCAGTATCCAAGAGACAAAACTGGGTCAAGATGAAGAATGAGCAACCCATAACTATATGGACCTGAAGCTTGAATAAAGGTTAGCTACTTGTTGGAATAACGAAGTTAGTGGGCATGAATAATTGTGGTATGTGAAAACTGAAGTGGGACGTGTATCAGGACGAGCGTTTGAGAAAAGATGCTTAGTAGCACAAGTGCAAATCTTCTGAGTGTTAGAACTCAGGAACTCCTGAATGTATGTACGTATATTTGTTTTCTGCCCGCCCCCCCTCCATCTCCATCTTCTTCAAGAGCATTCTTTGTTCTCTGATGCAGATGCCACAGTTAATTATGTCTGTATAATCTGAAGATTACGGCTATATACTAAGAATACACAAAAAAATATAGAATACTACAACACAGTATTAAATAACTCCTTCTGCCAATAACATTTATGCGACTGTTTCAGGACTTGCAAATGCCTGCATAGATTTTAGGTAATACAAAGCAAGATTCTAAATAAGGCATACTTTTTAGCGTGCTGCAAAATGGAGCTTTACTGGTCTAGACTTCAGGGACTGAAAATTTTTTCTGGGCCTTATGTTTGAAAATACAGAACATCATTTTACATTTTGGTACTCAGTTTAAAGTCTACATGTCCATATACATTTACATATTTAAGAAAGAATGAGCTATGCTTTTGCTGTGTATCACTACAGGACCAATTTTAAGATAATGGAGACCATCTGGTGCTTCATCATTCTCATGTCACAAACCCAGCCTGAGGAAGTAAAAATACTTCTGCCTCAGAGATAAATTGGCCCCCACATAATTCTTTCTATAGATTTTTATGTTATAGCACCTTTTAAAAACATATGAACTTTGACCCATCTTTATTTATTGACACTAGAGGGAATGACTAACTTACATTGCATATAGACAAAAAGAGATGTAATCTCATCTTACCTCACTGAATCTGGTTATCATTTTGCCTTTTGGGACATCCCAGATGAAGCCACCATTTCTGGATGTTGCACCTGCTATGCAGTTCAGATCTCCTTTAGAGAAAGATATTTGTAAGATCTCACAATAAATATAAGATCAAAATATTGTTTGACTAATATGTTTCTACTTTAAATTCAAGAAATGTAATATAAAAACAGAAGACATTAATGGCACATAAACAAGAGTTTTTCATAGTTTAAGGCCAGCATTTGATACTTAGTCACAAATACCAATTTCAACAAAAGCCTGACCTGCTTTTCTACATTCCTATTTTGAGGAAAGGGCAAAATAAAAGTTGTATTGTTGCAAAAAGTATTCCCTATGCCTGCTGAAAGTCTTGCAGTTAAGGTGACAAAAAAATAATGTCCATGATGCATAGGACTCAAACTGAGAGAGAGATACAATCTCAATGTTTGAAGCTTAAATTTGTAGCAACCAGAGCATTTTCTTTTAAAGTTCCCTAAGTACTAAGACTACTCAGGAAGAATGAGACAGAACATAACAGTACTTTGTTTTCTTAACCTTGTGCCACTGCAGCACCTAAGCCCATCAAGAATGTACTTGAATCTGTAACCACACTCTACAGGTTGGAAAATCTGAATATTTGACTCCATTTTGAGAACGTGGAAACTGAATTCAGGCCTAATCCAAAAGCCACCAAATTCTCCTCACCACAGTGACCCTCTATCCCAATATAGCTATACTTTTTCTAAATAGCTATATGGCACATTTATATGTAAGTCATGACTGCTATTTTATACCACACTTCAGAGGCAGGCAATCTATGCAGGAAGTCTAGAGAGGTACATATATAAGATGGAAAGAGATTCAGGTACAAGAATGATAGGGGAAAAAAAAAAAAAAGAAAAAAAAAGAGTAAACACTATGTTCAAAGGTCTTTTGAAACCAAATACAAATGGTGGCATGCATTGGATTACATATTAGGAATGAAGATAAATGATAGTACAAGGTGGAGATGAACTCTCTAGGAGTAAGGGATGTGAAAGAAGCAGGAAAAGTTCTGTCTGGGATGAACAGGAACTTTTGGACAGCATGGTAAGGAACTGAAGTTGAAACATATGCTTCCAATTCGCTTAAATTTACTTCAAAAAAAAAAAAAAAAATCAGAATACAAGACTTGAAAAGCACCCCCCCAGCGAACAAACTGTACTCTCAATGTGAGATACAAACTGAATTTAAATTTCAAAACAAAATACCAAAAGAAAACACCATATTTCATATTGTCATAATTCCCATATAGCGAGACAAATTAGCTGTGAAGAGGAACAAGGTGCAAGAGGCTCTCTGAAATTAAAAAAGTGCAAATTCATTTCACATGTGCAAACTACATTAAGCTTCCCATCACAGGATTTCTTTTCCTGTCAGCTACTATTTCTTAGAGTTTAAAAGCACAGGAGAAAGGAAGTGAGCTGAATTATTCAGACTTTTTTAAAAGTGCATCTGCTGTCCAAAGAATTAAAACACAACAAGAAAGCCTATCTATCGTCAACTACTGACAGTATCTCTCAGAAATGTACTCCCAGGTTCACTTAAGTGGGTTGCAGAACAATTTTAAGAAGAAAATTTCCCACTGACTTCAGTGACTTCTCTAAAAAAAGTAGATGCTTTGCAGAAAAGGTACTGCCTATTCTACTAAAGTAAAAGCAGAGCTCTTCAGTGATTAGAATCCTACACAAAGAAGGAAGAGAAAGAACTAAACACATTCCACTTTTTCAGCACAAAATAGAATCTGAGTTCCTTTAATCAGCTGATTCCCATGCAAAGAAAGCCTTTTTCATCATCTGCATAATGTAATGCTAGAAAGGCTCTGGAAATTTTCCTCCCTCCATCCTGACTCAGTATGAAATACCGAGATCGTTCCTCATAAGGGTAAGCCTCAACAAGGACTGAAGCATTGAATTCTATAGGTTTCACAGACAATAGTTCAGTTATGTTTAAACCTTATAAGATACCCTCCTATCTAAAACTAATACTTTTACACCACAAATTGCTTCTAGTCAATGCTAATTCAAAGAACATTTAGACCTAAAGCAAATTATTCTTACCTGGAGCCCAAGAAAGGGAATAAATAACCCCCTCATTACCAGGAGATGTGTAAACTGCTGTTAAAGTATTTATGTCCCAAACTTTTATTGTGCCATCAAATGAAGCTGTAGCAAGAAGATCAGGGTTATCAGGTTTGAATTTGCAATCAAAGATGGTCTCAACATGTCCCTTAAATGAAACAAATATTTAATCCATTTTTATTACATTTGATTTTTTGCAGAAGTCCAATTCTAGATTAAACTCTAAAATACATTGTATTATAACCTGTCAGATCAATGAGTTCCAAAAAAACCTGGCTCATCAGTCAAAATTAAAAGGCATAAAATAGCTTGGATTACAACACTCCTCCCTTTCACAGATCATTATTAAAGACAGAAAAATTCTGCCCTGAAACACGGTGATGCAATGCCAGGTACTTGTTAGCATTTGCCATTGGAACCAAGCTGCTAAAAAACAGAATTTAAAAGAGTTAAGCTAAAAAAAAAAAAAAAAAAAAAAAAAAAAAAAAAAAAAATCACACCACAAAAAACAACCAAGAAAGATTAATTTTTTAAAACAGAAATAATTTTGGTCTTTAGGTAAAAAGTATGTGACTGAAAAAATAAAGCTTTTTATGTTGATCATGTTCTACAAGTTTTCTAGTATTCCACCGAGTTTTCTATGTTCTAAATACAGTCTATGCTCTATTGCAGTTTAAACTTCAATCCATTAGAAACTTCACATGTCAATTGCTTGTTTTCCAAGACATGCATTTGTAGAATTTAACTTGACACGTACACGAGAAACAGACAATACATAAGAATTTTTTTAAGCCTCAGTTGCTTTACAACACCAAAACCATTAAAAATGGAAAAAGAACACCAACCAGCAGCCTCTATTCAAACACGTGTAGGAGTACAGCTGAGAATTACTGAAGTTTTTCCAATGAAAAGGGAATGCGGAAAGAGAAGAGAAAAATCCTCAAGAATAACTGAAAGCCCAGTGAAGAGACTCATCTAATATGTGATAAACCCAGTTTTGAATTTCTGCTTCAAAGAAGATTTAATAATTTGGTCTTTGTAATTTTAAACTGATTGACCTCACCATCTGAGTTGCATGTATTTTCTCTCTGATTTGACTAGAACTTTTATTCTGGATTATAGAAAACCCTCCAGATAATATTTCTGAGAAGGCCATCAAATTAAAATTTCAGTTAAAAAAAAAACCAGGCCCTTAAATCTTAATTTCTACATGAAAATTGCCAGAATACTTCCAACAGGATTCAGTCTTTTGCAATAAAGAATTACTCTTAACTTCAGAACTGTAATTTTGTTTCCTAGAAATTTAGACTCTCTTTAATGATATAAACTATTTTACATTGCTGCGAAGACTTCATTCTCCACTTTTTGCTGTTAGAAGAAAGTGTATAAGCCAAATAAACTCTCATGCCAAAGACAGAGATGACACGTACCAAATCTCTAAGGAAATCCCACTTTTTGGCTCCCATGTCATAAAGCCCCACTCCACCATCCATGAAGCAACAGACAGCATGACCAGGAGGAAGAGAAAATGCTTGGTTCTGGGTTAAAGTTGGAGGAGGAACTGCCTCACTTGTTGAGGATGTATGGTAATTTTTAGTAGTATGCTGTGATGAACATGCTTAACAAAATAAAGCAAAAGATATAAACAGATAAGATTAATTTTTTTTTTCATTTAATAATTAACAATTATAAAGAGTAAAATGCTTTTTATTCCAATGAGA
This sequence comes from Platalea leucorodia, assembly GCF_965183815.1. Classification (NCBI taxonomy): domain Eukaryota; kingdom Metazoa; phylum Chordata; class Aves; order Pelecaniformes; family Threskiornithidae; genus Platalea; species Platalea leucorodia. The sequence continues at coordinate 47,044,515 of NC_138828.1, read as the reverse complement.
TTAAAACAAAAGAAATGCAGAATTCCTGTATGAAGCCTAGCCTACTAAAGAAGGACCTTATAAAGTGCTTGATCCTTTACATATTTGTCTAGTCCACTGGCACCAGAGGGTACTTTAATTAACAACTACAGAGCCAACACAAACTTACAGAGATCAACTCAGATATAACAAGATTCACAAGCAAGATTTTCTTAACTTACAGCCATTGCAATGAATAACAATGAAAATTACACTTACACTTTTTCTTTGGAGGAGAACTTAGCACATGCAAACCATGGAAACCAGTTTTCTTCAATTTAAAATTATCTATAGGTGTTGTACGTGAAACATTCCAAATACGCAACACACCAACCTGAGAATCTGAGTTTAAAAAAAACAAAACAAAACAAAAAAAAAACAACACACACACACAAAAAACCCATAAAAACCCATTTTTTTTTTTAATTTATTATTCTCTTTTTGCTGTACACAGAGGTATGCGGCTTAAGGACTGATCTAAGCAAAAATACAACAATTAATTAAACTTAGAATCTTAAGAAGAATTTTACAAGCAGGCACTGTCATCTCCATGGTAATATCACTGTTAACAACAATAATTATTAGCATGAGTTATTTAAACTTCAGTAAATAAACTCTGTGGAACTTCTCTCATTATAAAATACTCTCACAGTCTCACTTGCCCTATTCATTAGTTTTTCAACCTGAGCACTAACGTCTATGGTGTATAAAAGAGGCAAGAAATAAGATTCATTTTTTAAAAAATCCTTCTGAAAATAGAGAAAGAAAAGCAGGGGAGCAAGAAGTGACATCCACTAGTACAATACATTTTTACTCCTATTCCCAAAGTAATTCTCGTATTTGTTGCGGAAGTGTGCATGACGAATTATAGAATGCTTTGGGATGAAAGGGACCTTTAAATGTCATCTAGTCCATCCCCCATGGAAAATATTATTTAGTATAAAAAATAGTTTAAAGTCACTTGTTTATGTATCCAACAAATACAAAATAAGTAAAAACTGCTCAGTGTAGTTTTCTGTTCTTTTCTACAGTTTTGCGTATTTTTTTTTTGTATGATGCATGTATGCTTTAATATCAAACTTGAAGGATCAATTTTGAAGAATCAGTTTTATATTTATTACCTTTGTATAAATCAGAAAATAAAAAGGCTTACCTCCAGTTATAAACATTCCAGGTGCGCTAGAAACCCAGGCTAAACACTGAACAGACGCCGCTGCACTGGGAAAATTAAAAGTTGTGATACAGGACAGAGATTCAGAATCAACTAGTCGAATACCATTATGTAAATTAGCAACAAGAAGGTAGTCAGTTGACAAAGGGTCCCACTCCAGTGCTGTAACAGGATCCTCTTCATCTGTTCCTTCAAGAGACTCTGGTCTTAAGACATGTTTCTGATTTTTAGAACCTTTTAGAGCACAAGAAAACAGATTATTTCGAAATGAAATCAAGTATATCCTTTTAATAGTTACAACGTTTGCAAACATAATTTTTGTCTCTCCCTGAAATTTTTAGTAGCCTGCTCTACTGTCTGCACCAGTGAAATTAATGAAGCTGGCTCTGCAATATTTGACTTAAGATCCAACTTTCTTTTTAATACAGCAGAAAATAGAAACAGCTGTCAGGTTTATTAACATAATTTTATACTGAAGAAAAGTATGTTGAATCATATACATTGTCCTAACAATTTCTATGAGTAAAGGCCTGCAGCAATCTAAAATACACATTATTTGAGTATAAGTAAATCTGCATACCACAGCAAATACAGGCTAAATAAAAGCAGTGTGAACTAGGAAAAAAAATCGTAGCAGTCAAAAAAAGTGTCCATGAAAAATTGCCTTTAGATTTTTTTCTTCCTTATGAAATGTTCATAGATTTTGAAGGCAGAACAGGCCATTAAATATCTAATTTGACACCTGCATAACAGCAGACATCTTTCACTTTATGATCTATATTATTGAGAACCACAATTTTTAACATCATGTTTATTTCCCAGTTTTTGTTTTTACAGAGAGCTGGCTCTTAGTTTTATAAGACAGTATACAGCCCAAATGAATAACTAACAACATAGATCTGTAATTTTGAAGTTGTGATCTTGTATTAAAAAAACTAACTAATTTTGTACTCCTTTTCTAGAAATAATGAAACGACAACTTCCATTATTCAGCTTTTAATCTAATTTTCAATTTTGATAATGAAGAATACAATTAATTTGTCATATTATGATAAATGCCAAGACCTATCTATATTCCTTAATGATTGATGTAGAACAAAGCCTATTCTGATACACACTAAAAAAAAATGCTGAGAAGTTTCTGTTCACTGGGGAACATTCTGAATATTAAAATAACTCTCATTATGATTTTCTAGGGAAAATGCTATTAGTGCACATTATATCTAGGGTAACTTTATAAATCAGTTACCAGAAATGGGAGAAATAATTTAAGACTGCACAACAATTAATAGCATAAACTTATTTCTCCGTGCCATTTATGTCTGTATACAAGACAACTGCAAAGGAGCAGTTGTCTCTTTTGAAGCATCAAGAATAACAACAGGAACAACATCAGAAATATCATCAGATAACTGCTTTAAATTTCCAAAAACTTTGGGATTCCCACCTTCTTTAACAATGTCCCCTGCTTACATTTCAGTTCCAATTTTTTGTTCAATGAAAATCCTCATTTAAATGAAACCAAGAACTGACAACAAAACAGAATTGTCATTTTTCAGTTAGCTTTACAAGAACTAAAGGCAAAAAGCCCTGGAGTGATCAAAGTTTGAATGTTCAAACACTTCAGTCCCAAGAAAGCAGAACCAGCTGGTGAGGGAGTATGGATATCTAGGAGCTATTCAGTTTTATCTGTGCTTCACAAGAGTCTAGAAGCAAAGCTCATGGAAACCGTAACTGTTAAATTTTATTTGCCGTTAAAAGAAGACATCAGCACTGTGAATCATGCGACTGAGACTGAGTCACAGGTCATTTAAGTAAGCTGTGCTTATTTTGAGCACAAATGAAAGGTAAACTGGTACAGAACATTTGGCTCTACATGACTGCACTGTATTTCTTTAAAAATAGGGTACTAATCTTAAATTCTTGCATATTTTTTCTTCACACTAATTGTTCTGCTACATTAACAGGTTGTCTGGAGTTAATTAAAAGAAAGTACAGCCAGAAGAAAAAAAACTAAGTAGGTAACAACAAGGAAAAAGAAGTTGTGTGGTCTGCTAACTATGCAGCAGTGACTCACACTTAAATAGTAAGACCAGAGCCTTCAACAAGTCAATCACACTGAACTTTTAAGCAATTAACAGGAACTTGTGGATGTTCAGGTTCTCTCAAGATAGCGTTTTGTAGGATATCCTGCAAAAGGACTGAAGCCTTTAAAAGTAAGGAATAGTATTTTTTTTAAATTGATGTCACTTGGTGACAAACTAAGTTCTTGTTCAAAAACAAGTCATTTTACACTTTCTGACACGAAGTAGATGAGGGCTGAACTTCGATCTCAAAGCAAAAAATTAGCTTTCTATTCCTTATCGAAAAGTACAAATTCTTTGTGTCCCTTCCCCCTTTTTTTTTTTTTTTTTTTTTAAGGGCCTATATTCATCCTACTGATACCACTTTTTTCTGTGTATTGTTATTTTTCAAAAGCTACAAATTACAAAAGTCAGATGAATTTTGACTATAAATTGCAAAATAGAAACCCACAGTTGATAAAACAGATAACTTGGATAAGCTTATGTTTTCAATTATATCTGAATGTTAAGACATAAAGTCATTTATGAAAGGGTAACCACACTAATGGTACTTATATTTTATTACAGTGATACAGTCTATTTTTCAACATTACCTGATTTTGAAACATATTTTAATGAATTTATCTGTTCACCAAAAGTTTTGTGATCTATTCTTAAACACATCTAGGTTTTTATCTAAACAAATTCTTCACTTTTTTCTAACAGTGTAAAGAAAGCAAGTTAAAAGAAAACTAATACTGGTCTGCATTCTTTCAAAGTCATTATGATTGCTCCAATGTCATTGTCTTAATTACACGAATATAATCCTTTGAATTAAAATATTCAGATTTCTTATTGCATGCAAGTCTGAGCTTTGAATGGCAGCTCTATGCTATTTCAATTAGCAGTTGTTCTTCTTGAATGCATCTGAATTTGTTGTACTAATTTATCCCACATAGTAAAATCTGCTACTCAGTTCTGACAATTAATTTGTAAGCAGACCTCTGCAGATCAGTTATTTTTTTGTTACATAAAATGAAATAAAAGTTCTATTTGACTGAAAAGTTTTTTTACATCCTTTTCGTTAAAAGAAGTGTGTTCAGGTTTAAAAAACACTTAATATGATCCAACAGAAAGTGTACTACTTTTCTTGAATAATTTTGAGAAAAGTGAAATTCTAAATAGTTTAAAAACAAAACCCTGAGAAGTTCATTTTTAAAAGCCAAAATGCCACATTTTCTTTTCAATTCTAAAGAATTTATTAAGGAGAAGTAAACTGCACTACTTAAATCCAGGATTTTCAGTGAAAGCGTTCTGACAAAAAATTTTGCACAACTGCATATAAACTTTCAACTTCTTACTTCTCTGTTGGAAATCAAGAGTCTTATATATGTTAAGAACAAATTTTATGGTTAATTTATTGTTATTTTAAAATTATCTTAATGAATAATATGTACAATACTACAATAATAATGAAAACTATCCTAAGTACAGAGACAGGCAAAATTTCTGTGATAATCTAAACTGAATTTCAAGCTGATGCAAGTAGGTTTTTACCCAGCAGTTATGCATAATTTTCAATAAACAAATTTTTTTGATAGCAACTTGAATTGTGGTACGTACAAGACTGCCACTGCTGCTAGCTTTTTTAGCCAATATTATGTTTGCATTTCTAGAACATAATTTTGATATTTTAAATCCTTTTCCTATTATTTCTATTTTCATATTCAAATCATTCTAGACAAACTTCATGAAAAGCCTCAGTTCAATACATATTTAGAGATTATAATAAAATAGATTTTCTTTTTCCAATGCCAATACTAATTCAGTCAGCACTACTGAAGCAAGGTAATCTATTCTCTGTGACATCCTCAGTGACAACTTAGCAGAGTGAACTGAAGGAGAATAAATTCTGCATGGCTGTTGGAGCATAATACTATGTAAAATTAATGCATTATCTAAAGAACAATTTTTCTCACAAAGTTGAAAATCAGTTTTTACTGGAGGAAAAAGAAGTAGCCAGAAAAAAAATTTAAATAGTCCACCTAATACAAATTTCTGTTTTTGTAGAAAACTATTTATGAAAGAGAGCTAAATTTCAACTTCAAAGGAGCTTATCAACAAGACACTTTCATTAGCAGAGTATTGGACTATTTATAAAGCATGCACAAACGTGCTTGGTGGTTTTCAAAGAGATAAATATTTTCCCATATAGTCTTTCATATAACAGAATCACAAAGTCAATATGAAGCGGGACATGAGACTCTAGCTACAAAAATGTTGATGACTCTAGAATACGAAGCAGAGGACTCCAGTATAAATGCAAGCAAAGTAAGAGACTAAGCAAAAGATTCAAGTCAGTCCATTCAGAAGAACAAACTTGCTGTGAAAGTTCATTAGGAGATCATGGCTGTTATCATTCCCTAAAAAAACAGTTTATTGTATGTCAAAAATTGCAATGTTATCTTGGTCACAAAAGGGAGAAGATACAAAGAAAATGCTCTGCACTCTTCACCTAAGAAAATTTTTGTGATATGGAAGGACTAGGAATACTATGAACTGAGAACAAGTTTTATGTACATACATTATAAAACCTAAATGAAAAAAGTGCAGAATTACACACATATACAGAGACAAAAATAAGAGAGATATATATATAAAAATAAATATTTTACTGTATCAGTTTTTACCTGGCTGAAAAATCGATATGCTTCCATCAGTATGTCCAAATACTACTTTTCCTTTTTTCTTTGGATGCCATCTAAACAGACTGATATCTGACAAGAAACTATGTGCTTCTCTATGTACAGTTACCCCGCTGTCAGGTCCTGAGATAGTCCAAATGTACAACGGACCTCTGTGGGACACAAATGCAACTGCATCACCTGCATTCCAGCACCAGCTAAGTGACGCAGGAATTCCTGAAACATACAGGTAAACCTTATAAGAACCAGGATATAAAATTCAGTGTATTACTGCTTGACCCAGTATCAGCAATTGTCCTGAAAAGCTGTAGAAATAATTATTCTACATAAAAATGATTAGACTAACATTTAGACAACTGTGTGAACATCTGATGGTGTAAAAGTAAACTACACATATTCATAGGCAGGAAGTAGAATTATTTCCCAAATTATTTTAGTACTACTTTGAGGGGCTGTATTTTATGAGACCTACACTTCATTAGTGCCAAAGATAATCATGGATATGAAAGAGGATAAGCCTGATCCTGTAAACAATACTTTCATTCATTCACAATTCCATTCACCATTATGTTTTACTGTAAGCTATTTGCTACTAAGCTGGTAAAATATTGAAAACTTTAAAATGTCTGTTTTTGCAAAACACAGTGAAACTTCATTTAGAGATAAACAGAGGCAAATATTTGTGACAAAATTGGAAAGCTAGCTCTGTAATCAAAGGAAACTCTTGATAGCTTCCTTCTGGATATATAAGTTTTAATTCAGTTGCCTAACACTTAACTGCAGGCATTCCAGTTTAAGGATTTTGACCTTAACATCTCCAACCCTCATTATCCTCATAATTTAATAATGTGTGTCTGAAGGAATAAATGACGGTAAGATAAACTCCTCAAGCTGAAAATTCAAAACTGTTTGTATTTAGACACTTTAACATGGCAGTGTCACAGAGAGTAAAAGCAGCATTAATAGGAGGTTTAAACATATTATCCTGAAAGTAAATCAGCTTTTTAAAAGTTTAAAATAATAACACTTCTTTCATACATAGTCATTGGCTGAAGTAGTTTTTTTAAGCAAGGTATTGAAAAATAAGTATCAGTTTTTATATTAACGCATAATCTGATACAATATTCCTTTTAGAATAGATCAAATCAGTGTGTTGTTTTCCTACTTATTCCTTTTGTGGGATATGCAAGATGTACAAGATTTTCAGAGGTATCCTAAGTGCTCTGGAAAGAACAGAGTAGGGGGTCCCAAAACATCTTAGAAGATCCTGAAATACGGACAGTTCTTGGGTTGCACCTGTTTTCCAAGAATGCAAATGTAGGAGTCAAGGACACCTGACAGAGATTAACTGTAAGAACAGAAATACAGGTACTGGTTTTGACTGAAGGGAATAAATCAGAACTGGGTAGGAAAGGTGACAGACACAGACTTTTAACCCCCTAGACTTCTATTACAATCTCCAAACCAGCAGTTTTAAGTCCTGAGAGAAGATGCAGGTAGACAAGCATTAGGGTGTTTAAACAAAAACTGTTTTTCAAATTCATTAACAATTTATACTTCAATCTGTTGATGGCTACAATTTATTTGCTTTCACTTCCATGAAGTTATCATGAAAACACACAAGGTTTAAAACTTAATTATTTATCCTTTTATACAGTGATGGAAAAAACTGGTTTTTTCCCTGCTCAACAAGAAATCAATGACAAATTAAATTCCTGAACTGATCAAGTACTTTAGAAAAAAGAATAACCTCTTTCTTTACCAATTACTAGATGGTTCAGAGCAATTTCCTCAAATGCATTATCATTATTTTCTAAAACGAACTGCAACAAATCTGACAAGAATACTGTGTTATGAAATTGTTAAACCTCTGGCCTACCAGCTGCTTAGAATGTACTATATATCAAGTATTTCTGATACCTGTGGATAAAAAAGCTGTATGGATCAAAATAGATCTCCATGTCTGAAATACCTTTTGTATTGTCCAGCTTGGCCACAACTTTCTGTTCAGTCACATTCCAAATAATCACTAAGCTATCTGCACTGGCGCTTGCAAACATGTCAGGATTGTGCGGACACCAAGATATGGCTGTGATTGTCTTCTTATGCTCAGACATAATTGCCCGGAGCTTGAATTCATTGTATCGGTGATCCAGCTAAATAAAAAGTAAAATTCATTTTAGAAATACATATTTCATAAACTCACTTTAAGTACTGTTGGGTTAGAGAATAGTTCATATAACCGTATTAGACTTATAGATTAATTTATAGTGGGTTTAACACCTGTCAGTACCTGACATCTCAATAAATTAAATTCATACATTTGACTTGAACAGAAAAGTTGTCAAATATTCAACTAGCCCAACCAGTATTAACACAGTCTATCCTCTTTTCACTTATAAACTATTATATTCCATTAATAACTGCACTGAAACTCAAACACAATCCTAAAATTCTTTATTTATAGGCATGGTAACAACAATTTAGTAACCTGCAAGGGGTTAAACAGGATAGAATATGAAAATGAGTTTGAAATCATTCTGATTTCTCAAATCACTCAGGACAATTAAAGGAAAAAAAAAAAATCAAATTCCCAAACCCGACACAGTAAATTTTGTTTATTTTAATCCTACTAGCGGTACAACCCATGAAGTTAAAATAAGTGTATCCTTTATTTCTTGACATATTTCTCAGTCTGAAAATTCCATGTCACAGCATTTCTATTTCTTTGTTATGTGTTGATGTATAGTAACTGAACTTCAGAAGACCACGGTGCTGAGCAGTTCAGTAATGAAAAAGTAATAACTTGTTCCAAAACAAAGAAAGGTGGACCACTGAATCCACAACTTTGCACAGTAGATTAAACTACTTCAAAAGACTACTGTTACACTACAGCTCCAAATGAAACCATGGAACTGCTTCATTTCTCTCTCAGAACCTGCTCTTCTATCACTGCACTTCATTCATCTCAGGTGCTTGAGAGTCTGTCTTAAGAATAATTCTTGACACATACAACTTCAAATATAAAGTTTACATCAATCTTTTGTATTAGCTGTAACAAGGAGAAAAAAAATTAATTTGGAAGAGGTATCTTCAATAGAAGACTGAACTTTACATAGACATCTTCTCAGCAGCAATCATACTTCCAAAAGCATTATAGAAACATTTATTGAAAGGGTTCAAAGTGAGATAGACAACAATGTAAAAATGTAACTAGTCTGTTAAATAAAAATAGTCTTACCTGATAAATATAAATAGCAAGGGTTGCACAGTAGGCAAATCTGTCCCCACTAGCAGCACATACATCCTTGTTCCATGGCTGACATCCAGCAGCTAAAAGTCCCACTTGTTTAACCTGTGACATTTTTGCCTTTAAAAAGAGAAATTCATTAGACTACAACAAGACAACAGAATGTTTAAGAGCAGAATAATACATTTTTGTTCCCATAAATAACACATATACATGTACCTTAAAAATATAGCTAGCCTTTATGTTTTAACAGCCACACCTTGTGTTTATGAGGTACAAATGAACGTATCTAAAATAAAGCCAAGCAGATGTTCGCAGGCTTCAGTGCTACACAAGAAAGGGATTTTAACACCATTCACAGGAATCCATTTGGGAGAAAAAAGCAGGCCATGAAAACTTGAATAATTCTTTATTTGTACTAGCTGAAGCTGTTCTTCATCACTTTCATTTTCTTCTGCAGTCTGGTTCAACACTTTATATATTACAGTGTAATGCCCTCTCTGCTCTCTTCTTCCCTTCATCCCCCACAAACACAGCTGGACAAAATAAACCACATGCTAATAGTTTTAAGTAAGTTAAGCAACGTGTTTAAAAAGGACTTCAAACCACTTGCATAGAACAGCTATGCGTTACTTATTATCATCAACCTTTTTGGAGAAGCTTTCTAAGTTTTCTCAATTACTGTTTAACAAAAAAGTTGAAGTAAACTGTGGAAAATAAGAAGCAAAGCTTAGTGTAACATTACTGCATTATTGTATAGCAAACTATGCCTTCACTGTCTAAAAGAAGTCTCAAACTACCAGCTCTGCTCAAAAAGAGGCAACAACTGCCTTTAACACAAAAACACAAGAAATGCTTTGCTGGGCCAGACCAATTATGCACCTAGCCCATATCTGATTCACGATAAAGTCAAAACGTTACTTAAGAGCACGAGCCTGGCCATTTTTCTATGATCCATTTACAGACTCTACTATGACCAAGAATGCACACATTTGCAACGGTATTGTTAAAACTTCACTCCTGGGTGGGTTGTACAAGATGACCTCCAGAGGTCCCTTCCAACCTCAACTGTTCTGTGATTTAAGAAAACATTCAAAAAGAGTCTTGTTGCATTTCTTTACAGCAGACGAGTAGGGAAGGCCATCAGTTTTCACAGAATCTCTGAACTCCCTTAGAAACCAGTCTTCATGTGCTACAAATGTCCCACGTTCAAGCCAGTTTCCAACTGATGAAATGCCTGATCCATGAACCTGCAGAAATAATTGTGGCTTTACCACCACTACAGAAGGCTCCAGTGGCCAAATAACTGCCACTGAGGTTGACAAGGATGACTAGGTGGATCACAGCCGGCAACAGTGTGGTGATCCAAATGGCAGAACAAAGTCCAATAGCTGCAAAAAGGATTCACCACTTCTGCATAGAAGTTAAATCAATCCAAACAAGGCTCCCTGAGCATGGCTGAAAATACTACCCATACACAGGATATTTGGATAACCCGTAGCTGAAACCTCTGCATACATATGACTTCAGCTGGGCTAGCAGCAGAATCCTAATACAGGAAAACAATTGTACTTGTGTCAGTGAGAGCTCCTGCAGAAAAACATCTTCTTTTGTAGATTGGTAAAAGACAATTCTGCTGAGTTCCACCATACCACTGAGTGTTTCAGCATGGGCTATGGTAAGGTCCAGACATAAAAATTTACTCCTCCAACTATGTTATAGAATGTCTCATTTAAGGACAAGTTTATACTGTGGATAGATTAAGGGGCTGAGGGACATTATGTGGAAAAACATTACATGGAGTATGGAGGATGGGATCTTTAGGTCAAAGAGCTGAGACTATAATCTTTAAAGACAAGGAGAGCTATGTTCAATTTACCAAGCGTTAGGTACATTTTCAAGACCCACAAAGGAAATGGAATTGAAAAAAAGGAGACTTCGAACACGATTAAGTATTTTGAGGGAGCAACTGTTGATTAAGTGCAAGCGTTCGTTATGCAATGCATTGCTGTATAACAGCTTTAGGAGAGATATGTTGTTGGCAGGTCACTTTCCACCTACTTGATATCAACTGTTTGGAGGGGGGAATATTTTTCTGAATGACATTAATATTAAGGCTCATTTAGAAAAAACTTTGTACAAAGTATGGTAATAGTGACCTATAGTACACAAGGGAACCTATTGGTCAATATTGACAAAAAGCTTATTATATAAATATTAACAAAATTTCATTTTACTGCATATATATATACACACACACACACACACAAAAGGATGAAAATGAAGTTGAATGATCAATTTTATCTTCCATTTTTCTTATCTGCTTGGGGTATCTACTTGGCAGATAAATATTAATGAATAAACATAAGAAGCAACCTCCATGACATTGTAAGTCTCTCCCTTTCACTTTGGAAAGTGTGAATGAAAAAGAAAGACTTATTTTGGGTGCTTCTTTAGCAGAAGATCAGGAACAGACTGAATGTCTGGGACCGACCATCTCAAAGATATCACTGACTGTAGTTATAGTGCTTAAAGGTTCTGACTGAGTTCTAAATGCCTAAAGAAAATGAAACACCCATGTTTAACCTCTGAAAACTTTGGTAAAGGAGAGAGTACAACAACAGAAGAGAAATACACAGAAAAATGTTATAAGATACAGCTCTGCTGCAGACTAGTGCTTTGGCTATTAGACTTCTTTTCTGTCTCTGCCAACAATTCTTCTGACTTCTGCAGCAAATAAATTATAGATTCTAGAGAGAACAGTTCTATAAATTGCATCACCTTGCAGTTCATTTGCAATCCATCTCATGTTATAAATGAGTCCCACAGAAAGAAATTATCTAAAGAATTATCATCACCACCACCACGAAGTGACAAAAAATAGACTCCAAATTTCTGATTTTGCCATTTAGTGTTCTTTTACTGTTTAGTAAAATTACAAATTCCAGAGATGCCTTCTGTGCAATTAAAGTATCAATCACGTATATTCAGAAATATTTGGATTTGGGGCATTCAGAACTGCAACACAGACTTTTTCCAGTCACAATGAAAAATTAACTGGGACCATTAACAACCACTTTTTCTGAAATTAAAGTCATCCAGTTGATTACATAACAATTTACTAAAACACAGAATAATACCTGGAATCAGAACGCTTGGTTTCTGCTCTTGATTCCAGGGAAAATGATGGTTAAAACACTAGGTATGTCAGCAATCGGATAAGGAACATTAAGAAAAGGCATGGTGAAGTAGAAGAGAATTAGATGTACAATAATGGATTATCATAGGTTTAATTTGTAGGTTTACCGCATGTAAGACTCATTAAAAGTCAACAACTCTTTAGACACTAAGAGTGCACAAATATCTATTTCTTAATAATAAAAGATTTGTCTCATTTTGTACAGATCCTCTTTTTTACCTTCTTATATGGGAGCTAAGAGGTTCCTGATTTGATTTGATCTGTAACAAAATATTATCTTAAATCTTGTTTAATTTGCAGTTTGATTACATGTAAAATTGAATGTAAAGTTAAGATCTCTTACAGATGCTAAAACAGAATTCCACAAATGTTTCTGTCAGAGTAACAACAGATTTGCCTTGTAGGATTCTGCAGTAATCTGTATTAAAAAAAAAAAATCTTGTTAATATATTCAGCAGATCTTCCTTTTTGCCTTGATATGAAAGAGCGAAATTATTCCTGACTACATGAAATCTAGTCTATAATACTATTCTAAGTGGCTGACAATAAGCAGGATTCCAAGCCTAAGTGTTGAAATCTAGAACAAAAAGAAAAAGGTCCTCCATACTGGATTCACAATTACCACAATCACACAAAACAGACTAGCACTTTGGAGATAGTTCCACTACTAGTGCTACTATTTCCATGTTTTCCATGCAGCTGATTACAATGAAGAGGGTTTTATGTATTTTTTTCATGTCATCAGGACACCTGCATAGTTTAGGGTATTTTAATGGTTTCCAAATGCATACGTCACTTGATTAGAATTCAGGCTAGATTAATCATGACCAAAAATCATTGCCATCAAATGGTTATAAAATTATTTCAGCCTAGTTCTAATTGTCTGTCTGTAAGCATTACTGGACATGTCATATTAAGTACTGTATTTGAAACAGACGAACACATTTGTCTTCTCTTTGTTCTACATTTACATTAATGACAAAAGGCAACTTTATTTTTTTTTTTTTAAAGAAATTCACCAATATAAGCCTCATTCACAAGTTTCATTTAAAACAACCATTTTTTGGATATTGTACTATTTTTCTTAAAGTCTGATATTCAGATGAAAATGTCTCCTAAATAAGATCAACATTTAGATGAAAAATCCTGCTTTGTGATATATCATTATTTCACTGAGTTAATAACTCATGCTTAAGAAGCAGTATTAAACTTTGATTCTTCATATAGATTTTCCTATTTAAGTGTATTAACAAAATTACATATGTAAAATATTCTGAAGTGTATTATAGAAAGGAATTTGCACTTTATTTACTAATATTTGCTGTTTTAAATTTGTTAATATTTCCTGCTCCTTGTAATGAGTTATATACTGTTTTACAAAAAAATATTATAATTAAGAAGATGCACTTGCTTTGAAATTCAGTACAATAGTATCTAGAAGAAGAAATGACAATTGTGTGGCATACTGACTGTTATTCTCTTCTAAGTATCATGCATCAAAGCAGTTTCCTGCAGATCTTTTCAGACATTATAGATTTCTGTTGAACATACTTATCGTACAAGGGAGAAAGCAACATTCATCAGAACAGCCTGAATAAAATGACAGAAAACTAGAAATGCAATAGAACTGAATAAGGGTACACAGGTATGATTTCACACGTTGCCTTTTTATACAATGGAGATTTTTCATACTGTGTTAAAAAAACATTTTATTTCAAAATAAAGGATGTACAAGTAATTATATTGGACTCTTAAGTATACACTGAAAAAAAATGTGCATGTAAAAAATGTATACCACACTGGGAAAGCTATCAAAGGATGCCCACAGTTTCCAAGGAGATGAAGGGAAGAGAGAGGACAACAAAAACCCTTCTTTTCAATTGGAATGAACAGCAACATTCTAAGCCGTTCCTTGTTGCTAAATATAGAAGAAAAAAAAAAAAACATTAAACTGAAATTCTGTATACCATAGAGTTAATATTTAAAAATAACAACTAAATGGACTAGATAAGTAGACATGGCTGTATATCAATAACTGAAAGATAAATGCCTAATAATCCCTACCTTAGCAAAGGTATCATTTTTTGTAAACCACTTAAGAATTTCCATGTTCATTCCAATACCTTGCTGCTCCCAAAAATGCAAAATCTTGCTCTGGTTGTAGAATGAAATCACTTTACTTGACAGATGAAGGAACTAAACCTTGATGTTCACAGAATAATGCAGTTACTAAAGGATGCAGGAGAAAGACTGAGCATTGTGTCGCACCACACACACAAAACGGCAGTGTCAGTAGCCTGGCAACTGCAGCTCTTTAACAGGCACCATTTTAATTTTAACCTAATACCTTTTTCGCTGCTTCAGCTACTCAGTGTATTGCAGTGCTCATTGTATTTCCCGATTGTACTACAACAATATTTACAGAATAATAATAGCTCTTTAAATCCATCACTTAGCACCCTTTAATTATCAAGGGATGTGCTTGTATGTTGTAAGTATTCATAAATTTATAACCATCACGCACAACCAATAACGTATGCTTATATTGTTAGCGATTGTGGTCCATATGGCGTGTGACCTGTCCAAATGAGTAAATATGCAATATGGCATGCACACAAAAGTGAATATACAGTATCCTTATATTAATCAATATGCTTCTGTATATATAACCCCCTAGTTTCTGAACAGCTATATGTAATAAAGTGCTAGTGTCCTCTGCTTCTGTTCATTCTATTGTCACTATCTTCCAATTAAGTTTGTATGTTTTCTTATGTGGAACGCTTGCTGTCACTCCTGTATGTTTGACATATAAAACTGTTATGTCTCATCCAGACTATTGTCCCCAGGTACCAGTATTTTTGGCAATATGTCAATGATAATGTAATAATTAAACATCTTCAGTGATATAAAAGTGATGTCTCCTTAAAGACATTGGGCATATTTGCCCATCTTTGTGGGAAAATCCACTGGAGATAAAAACGTGACCTGTGAACCATAGAGTTTCAAATTCATTACCCTATCCCATGGGACCAGTATGAAACACCAGATAATGGACAAAGAATTTAAATTGGTAAGAACACGAAGGTCTTCAAATCTACCAAGAAATCTCTGCAAGACACAGTGGAAACCAACTTCTTCCTGAGTATGCCTGCCTCAATAGCACAGAGTCTCATGTAAGAACATAAGCATAATTAGTATTAGCCCTCTTCCAAGGGGGCTGGAAAACACCAAGCACATTATACACATGTTAAGAAATTAAGTTCTGATTATTATGTCCAGACCCATGAAATAAAGGATAATTGGAAATATTCTGGTACATATGCAACTTAAAAGACAACAGACAAATTAAATTTACTAAGAATAAATAGAGCAATGAAATCTCCAAAAACTTTAATGTTTCTGGAAGGAGCATTTAAGAAGTTAGTACATTTTCTAAATTCTATTCTATGTTCTCTCGCCATTACTTTAAAATTTATTTGTATCTATTACTTTATGAATCTGAGGAATCTCAAAAATAAAAGTAAGCACATCAGAAGATGAGAAGAAATCTTATACTATGAAAACTTTGACAATATGTATATTGTAAAAGATCAGCTGTCATGGATTTTAATAGATCCATACGAAAAAAAGGTTAGAAACAAAGAAATAGATGGCAGTGTCATATTTCAGTTACAATTTCTTAAGAACCAGATATCTCAATATCATTTGAGTTACTCCCTTCAAACAAAAATTCTTCTTACTTAGCATGGAGTACCACAAAATGCTAAAGAATTTCCAGTTCTTGATGTGGACAATCAAACTGCAGTTACTAATGTAGGTCTCTAAACAGTCTTGCTGAGACTGTACACACACTACTTCAAGCAACTGCTTCTGGGCAAAAGATGAGCAAAGACTGACTACATTAATCATGACAGTCACAATGCAGAATAATATAGAATAATTATGTAGGTTTATGCATGTACTGCTCTAAACAAAAGCTAAGCCCTTCATACTTCCCAGCAGGATTTAACCTAGGTAGTCTACTGCGTGTTAAAGTGTCAGGTTGGTTGCTAGTTTACTACTGAGCAGTACAGAGTTTGCATGCCTCTCTGCAAAAATTAGAAAAGTTTTTTCTGCTTTTGTATACAATTCATGGCACACAGACCGTCTGTGGCTCCTAGAGAAAGAGAATATTAACCAGAGGCAAGAAGAGAGTGCCTTGGACAAGGCTTTGAATTTCAGCAAGATTCTTCAAAAACACCAGAAGCCTTGGCCAGACTCTTGCAACCAGCATTTGCAGATGACATTTCCTAACTTACGATAACCTAGCAAGTGTTCAAAATGAGTGCGTTCGGTTATCCAGATGCTGACTAGGAGAAGAATACTATTATTTAAAAGATCATTTTAAACAAACAAGTGTTCTACTAGTGTTCACAGACATTTTAAACCTCCACAATAAACCCAGAGTGAAATTACTACTAGAATTGATTTAACCACAGTATCTCTGGCTTCACAAGAGAAGAAGTCCTAACAATGTTGTGGACCTCTGGCTGAAGTTTGGAAAAAGTCTGGATTTGAAATCGCAGCCTGAGACCGTATTTTATGGAAAAAAACACTTATTTGAAATTAAAAACAAATATTAATCCAAGATAGCTACCCTGCTTAGAAAACCTAAGGCCAACAATTTAACATTAAAAAAATCATAACTTGGGGTAAGCCTTACAAAGGAGTGGTTTTGAGTCTCTTGACTATGCTACTTGTACAGTTTAACTAGAATATCCTTTATTGTACAACTTTAACAAGATAATCTAAAGAGCAATACTAGGATTTGAAACAGAGCATGGAGAAATGCTGGTATTTCTAATAATACATCACCAGGAATGTTGACCTACATACCCAATCAACAGCATACATAGCAGTGGTACAAAAACACTGATCTCAGTATAAAGCATCTAAGACCCTCCATATTAATTTTGTTCTCATCTTCCAAGCCAGAGCTACCACAATCACCAGAAGATTGCTTTTCTGCTGGCAAATTGCAAAGACACTTGTGATTTCAGATAAAGTTACCTCTTGACACATCTCACACCTGAAACCCTGATGAGCAGCTATTAAAAGATAACTCCACATCTGAAACGTTCATATCATGAGTGACATGTAAAATGAGAACAGTGGAAAGGTATTAAAATCTGCTAGTTTTTAATACTTATGAGCATATAACTGGCATTACCAAGTAATACACAATAATACAATGAAAGCAGCTGCTGGTCCTTATGTTTCAGTAGCATCTCCTGCATTCTGATTCAATAGCTGAGAATATACTATCAAAAGGAGAAATAGAAGTTACAGAAATATCTGGTTACATAAAGGAGCTTGATACAATGAAAGAAATGTGACTTATATTCACTTTCCACCATAAATCTATGAAAGCAGCAGTAGATCAAGCTTGCCCAAGGCATGTAGTTAATAAACATTAAAAAAAAATCCAAGATATCCTGCAAATGTTGCTATAGTAACAACTCCTCCTCCTTGGAAAAATGTGAATAAAAATATACACGTATCCAAGGTACAAACTGGAAATGACCCTAGGTGAATTTAATATTTTCCAAATATTTTTGTTTTACTCAATTACTGCTTATAGCTATTTTAGTTTACTCCATGCACAGTATATTAATTCCTCCTAATACAATAAAATTAAATGCTTGATTTCTATCTCATTACATATTAAAGAATTACTACTCATTAAATTATGCAACCTAAGAAATGTAAGTAGGTGGCCACCAAACTTCCAGTATCTTTTATCCAGCTAGCAAAATTAATTTTCAAAAAACTAATTTTAGATGTGCTTATCTATGATTCAAGATCTCATTAAAACTACTAAAAACCCCTTCTTAGTACCACTATGGGAATATTACTTTTGGTACTAGTAATATAATAAACAGCAGCTTAAAGAAGAAAAATATAAAGGAAGTAAAAGAGAAAATATTAATTTAAACAGTTCTTACTTGTTGTTGTCCTTCATACCAATCATCTTCATCAAACCAGTGGGAAATATAAGTCATCCAAGCCATGACAGAAGGCACAGTTGAAATAAAAAATACAGAACCTGAACACATGCGAGTACAATGAGTCCTCTGCTAAAATTTACTCAAAACTACAACAAGCTACCCAAAGATCAGATCTGAACTCTGTGATATGATTCTGCATTAATAAGCTTTACATTCATAAATATATAGACTGAAATACTTTTAGCAGCAATTTAAATGCTATATGTATTGGATTCTGAACTGGAAAACAGAAATCAACACTAAAACAATTACTAAATTATATATTTCAGTATTTTAAATTAAAGCAGTCTAGTGCTTCAAGCTCAATTTTACAGTGCTTCTGAGCTCTGAAAATGAGGTGCTGTTTGAGTCATTCTCATGTATCTCCTAAAAAAAAATATTTTCCCTCTTTTCAAATGTACTGTCTGTAAGAAATGTGGTTCAGTGCACAAAAGCTTGTATTGAAATGTAAAATACCTTCAGAATCATGGGAAGTTTTGGTTATGTAGGGAATGGTTTCAACTGGCACAGTAGGAGGGGCCACGATAATTGCAAGTACTGAACATCTTATGTTTAACAACATTTTTTTTAAAAAGGGAAAAAAAGAAAAAAGGATCTGCATCTCTGTTGCTCACAGCCAGCAGAGCCTGAAGAGCTCAGCTACAGCCACCAGTACCGGCTGGGAAATTTAAAAAGCCTAATTTTCACTAATTCATTGGAATGCATCTGCTTCTTTTCTCTCCCTCGGGAGAGTTTCACATATCTGTCTGTATTTATTCCTTCTGCAGCTAATTGTCCTTTTTTGGTATGCTCCCAAGTTTCATATCAGATTTCACAGTGCATTATACCAATGAAAACAAGAGGTAAAAAGAGGAATAAAAGCTTTGCTCACACCACAATTCAGTACTGCAGCAGCACACTTCATCAGCTGTGCTGTTTAGGAGACATTATCATACAAATCTTCCTGACTGCATGGTTGCAGCAACTATCAAATCCTCAACAGAGATTACGGAGAGCTAAAAAAACCCAGTTTCTTAAGAAATCTAGAACCCAGAGAACCTCTGCCTTTCTGTACTGCATTAATGAGCTGTTTCCCAAAATGCATAATAAATGCAAAAGCTAGACTGTGAAGTCAGTTGTTCAATCAAGAAATAAACAAAGCAAAGCAGGAAAAGAACAGCTGGAAGTACCAGATATTAACCTGGAGTTAGTGGGCAACATGACTTACCATTTCCAAAGAGCACTTCAGTGTCATTACCAGTTCCACTCTAGCACACATAGTTTCCATTAAGGCTATTGTATAGTCAAGCTACATTCTCAGATACACAGCAGGAAAATAGAGAAAAGCAGCAATACCTTTGCTCTCCAATCTCTTACTCAGCAATTATGACACCCAAGACGAGTAAAAAAAAAAAAGAAAGAAACAAACCACACACACAAAATAATAAAAATTTAAATCAAGACACCCATTTCATTTATGGGAAATTGCATTCCCAGATTAGCAGATTTTTTTGTGGTTATACAGTTCTCCCAATAAATGTATACATACACAAGGATATACAGAGAAACTTCCCACCACACTGCTGAAATCTTTCAGGTTACTTGCCATTTGAGACTTCAGCTCAAACGTAAACAATGCAAAGTGCAGAGATTTGCATGGTCTCATAAACCATATGGGAAACATGGGATTAATTCAGACACGTCTATTCATACAGCTGAAGAAACGCCTGACCATATCCAAGGTCTATGACTAAATGATAAAAATGTTACTGAAATACCACTCCTATGAACAAAAATTTTATAATTTGCTAAACAAATCATATCCACATTATTACTGCTTGTTACAGCCCAAAATCATGGTTTCAAATAAATTAATACTAGCACATTTGGGAAAGCCTTTGCTTTCAGGCTGCTCTGTGTCTTTACAAGGGCACATGACATCATTCAGAAACTTGAGCAAAGTATTACATGTAGTTCAACGGTAACAAATCTGGTTCTGTTTTACACCTATAGCTGTTCCACAATGTATGTGAACTGAATTTTCTAGTCTCAATACCAACTTGTTAGAACGATGAGTCTCTCTTGAGAGACTAACACCGTGGTTCACATTTAGTTTCAGGATCATCAGGGAAGCATGGGCTAAATGAATATGGATACTGTATTAGCCTTTCAATAAACTGGTGATATCTTCAGCTCAGACACAATTAAAATCTTCACAGGATAGCGGATGGGAACGTAAACTGCTAAAAATGATCTGTTACAATTACCTGTAAATAAAGTAAAAAGTTTTGTCCTAAATTATACTTGAAAAATAGAGACAAGAAAGACTAGTAGCTGCAAATGCATCATGGGTCCATTGTATTTGTTTGCCTATTCCATCATTCATCTCCAACCGCTGGAAAAACTATTATACTACAGGTATAATAATGCTCCAGTGGAGGATGAATGAAACTCCATGTACTAAATATTACAATAAAAATATGAAAAATCTCAAAGTATTCCATCCCTTAATTTTTTGTAATTAAGGTTAATCTTATTAAATGTTTTATAATAACTTAGTATGCACTTAACCTAAAGTCCAGTTGGTACATCTAGTTAAACATTCTTTGTTCTCACTTTTAAGGACAACAAAATGTATTATGATGTCAAAGTCAAAAAAATGAATTTTTGTTCAAGCATTGAATGTTAATAGATTTTAATAGATCAGACCAAAAGAGATATCTTTAAGGTGTACACAGCCTTACAATAAGTTGCCCAATAAATGTATTTGCAGTATTCCAGAGGGAATAAAAAGACAAAACAGATCCTATTCATTTCATGCAGAAACAACTGTCTAATTTTTGAGCTGACACGAGGAAATGGAATGAAGCTGCGGCAGGGGAAGTTCAGCTTGGACATTAGGAAAAGGTTCTTCACTGAGAGGGTGGTCAGTCACTGGAACAGGCTCCCCAAGGAAGTGGTCACAGCACCAAGCCTGTCTGAGTTCAAGGCGCATCTGGACAATGCTCTTAGTCATATGGTTTACTTTTAGGTAGTCCTGCAAGGAGCAGGGAGTTGGACTTGATGATCCTTATGGCTCCCTTCCAACTTGAGGTATTCTATGATTCTATGATCAAGCCTATGCTGCAGACATTTCACAATCCTCCCTTTGGAACTAGGTACTCTCATTTCAGCGAGTGATAGAATAATTTTACACTTTTCAGGGTCAGGACTTAACTCCTAGAGGGAACAATTCTGGCAAAGTAACTACATTTTAGAAACTAAAGTTGTTATGCATATGTAATAACTAATATGTAAATATATGATATGACAAGAATAATATTATCAGTGTATGTTACAAATCAAAAAGGTCTGTTACTATTTAGCACTCACAAACATTAACTTATCATTTGAGGTGGAAATTGCAATAGCTATCAATGCTGTAATATAAGACTTCTAAAGAAATATATACAATTATAAGAACATACTTTAGAGAAACACGAGATATCTTGCCGGGCTCAGCACTTCAGCTTTTTTACATTGCCACGTGCATTTTAAAAGGCAAGTGAGATACACAAAAGAAGCCAACCAAAAGCATACAAAACCAGCTGTTTAATGCTGTTCTGGGTCATTTCACAATGCTTAGCACCTCTTGCATCCACAGTCATATTAGCACATATTCAAGTGCATTGTCCAGACTGTCCACAACCCTCACCAAGTCCCACTGAAGTTGTGTCTCAGGGCTATGAATGAGCCAGCGTGCTCAGGAGAAGGCCAAATTCTACAACTCCATAGAGGCAGCTGGACAATACAAGACCATGGACTCTGTTCTATCCCCTTCACGTAACTGTGCAGGCTTTATTCCTTATCTCTCAGCCTGGACTCTGAGGGAGACTTCCCATTAGGAGTAGGGCTCTTATCTGCCTGCATAAGACCAACAGGGAGCAGCACAAGTAGTCTACTTTGCAAAGTATGGAAGCCAGGAGCCAAAGGTGACCGCAAAGCAGGCGGGGGTTGACCTCGCTGACGAGTGGCACCGTCCCTCAGTACTCAAGAGCAACAAAACAGGTCCAGTGATGGTAACCAGGCTCAGTTGGTAGTCCAGTGATCACTGGACAAGTTCACAGTGCCAAAACAAATCCAAGATCAAGACAGGAATTCAGCAAGGCAAGGTCAGGAGCAGCAAGGTGTTAAGGCTAAGCACAGTGTGGCTATGGCATAGTTCAGGCAAAGACCAAGGCAAGGGCCTGAGCTCCAATGTGGCCCTAGAGCCAGGGGGCAGAAGGTGCATGGATGGAAGCCCCAGACAAAGTTTCTCATAGCTTTCTCCTGACTTCACTGTTTTCACACAGTCTGACCCAAGGTTACACAGCTGCACCATAGCAAAGCTTGCCTTGAACACAGACAGTTAAACTCCTGGCATGGGGAGGAAAGGGGGTAAAGATGGAGATTGCAGAACAAGAGTTATGGGCTGGTCAGGCCAGTCAGAGCCTGTGCATTGGTGGAAGATGCAGAGGAGCAGCACTTTTGAGGCCATATCATCGTCAGGTCAGAGTCTTGTAAGCTCTCAAGAGGTCACTACACTGGCATTCTGATCTAGAAAGAGCCCTACCAGCAGAGGGCTGCATAAACAGCAGAGACACTGGATCCCACAGCTGTGAGCTCTGAAACCTTGAGCTACAGGGATTCAAAGCAGCTTGCTGAGTCAGGAGGAAGAGTACAAACTAGGCAGATGAAGGAGATGGATGGAGTACAGGAGGTAATGCTGTTCATATAAGGCATTTCCATTTACACATACAAGCAACTCCTATGAGGGTTGTAATGCACGTAGACATCACAATTCTAGGATCTGCAATCACAAGCAGCTATGCGCCACTGTAGAATGTAGTGACTGAACAAATAACTTTTGGAATCCTTCGCATGAAGTGTTGATACTGGGAAAAAAAGATCTATACTTTATGCTAAACATTTAAAAAAATTTTTTTCCAGCTTTACCAGTTGGTAACATATATAGTCTGAGAGATACTGAGATTGCAGATGAAACTTCTTCTTAAGTTTATGAGCATCATCGGTCAAGGATAACAGAAATGGTATATATTCACAGAACTACTGTCTGAAGTGACAATGAATCAATCCAGCCATGAATACAAGGTTCTTTAATCCTTATTTGAATTCCGAAATCAAATTATTCTCAGAAAAGTTGAATATTGAACAGTTCAGTGTGATTTCAGAATCAGAAATGTCTTCTAGCTTCAAGTAGCAAAGGATTTAATTGCAAGTGAAGACATACTTTATTGACGATGACAACCTTCAATTACCTTAAGTGTGGACATCAGGCAGGACACAAAGCCCATACACTATGAAATTTCCTCTAAGATACGATCCAGCAGGAGTAAGATATTAATTGGGCTTTGCCAACTGCTTTTAATGATTCTGCCTTATATGATAATAAGGAAGGATGTGCAATTTGAGAATAGTGAGAGTTAGTGGCGGTTACTACCTCCAGTACTGCAGACAGAACAGCTGAATACTTGGCCCCAAAGTTTGATTGGCTAGGCATAAATACAAAAAACCCCAAACAGTCAGAAGGATAAAAATGGAAGTGATGTTGTAAATTGTGATGCTTTAGGATAAGAACATTACAATGTGTGGTTAAAGATCAGTGCTACAAAGGTCAAGATTACAAACAAAGGGGGGGGGGGGAAAATCAGTGTTTATCTTCTATTTGTATTTGATATGAAAGTTGATCTTACTTGCGGACACTTCAGTGCAGGTATTTTTTTGTTATGAGAGTAAGCTACTACCTTGCTCTCTACAAAGACATGACCTTAAAAGAGTCTGAAATGAGATGCTGAAGAGTATAGAGGCCTCAATCTCTACATGCTAAAATATATTCCTAAATATAACATACATATATAGTTTACCTAGAAAACAAATGATAAAAGATTACATCTGAAAATAATGATCTAAATGCCATTGGAATGAACAAGCTGATACTATTCTCCCATATTATCTGGCAGTATCTGAAGTCAGCAATACATTTCAGTTATGAAGAAATATCTTCAAGAATGAAAGAGAGGTAAGAAACCTCTCTATCTTGATCTTCCACTTTTGCCACGAAATTTGCTATTATTTAATAACCTGCAGTTGATATACTGTGCCAAATTAACCATGCACTTATTTTTTCCAAATACATTTCTAACCACTGTTTATGTTTCTGCTTGAATCTTATATAGAGAAATATTTAGACATTTGCCTCTATAATTTCTTTAAAAAGTCAGATTTAATGTATTCTTGCCATAAATCAGTAGCATTAAGTATGTTTCAAAATTAAGAATGATTTTCAATTAATTGACTATATTTACACCTCATAGAAATTGGTATATTTGTAAGCTTGTCTCCAGATCCACTGTACCCAATTCCATGACAAAATTAATTCTCTGTCAATCCGTGTAGACATTATTTCTTAATATGTCCCATCATAGCACTAAAAATTATCTACTGAATGACTATATACTAAAGATTAACATGCTACAACTTTGCATTTTCTCTTCTGACACATTTTGAAGCCACAACATTCATTACAGCAATTAACGTCTTCATAACAAAAAACACACAACAAAAAAACGCAAGTACAAAATACTTCAAAAATTCTTTAAATTACAAGAGTATAAAAATTCATTATTTTCCTAATTCATATAGCATTATGTAAATTCATTACATCAATATCTATAGTGAAGAAATCAGTTTAAAAGCTTCAGTTTTATTTATTAATTAGTGCTTTAAGAACCTTTACATTGAGAATATGAAGCATGTAATGATCCTAAATACCCTAAACTAAATCCTAAAATACAATGTTTACAGTAAGGCTGTGCAATAAGCAATGACACGATAATGACACAGCAAACCTATGTCTCAGTGATTCTATGTCATGTGAGGTTAGTTAAGAATTAGATTTCCCCTACTGCTCCCAAGCTACTAGTTGTAGAAACATAAGCAGGGCTCTAAATGGTCGTCCTTTTTCCTTTTCCCCTCATTTGCTCTTTCCCAACAAGCTGTGTGGATTTATCAGGACAAGATGACATACAGGATAGCCAGGCCACCTCACAGTGATTAAAATAAGCTGTTAGTAACAGATGTGCAACACCATCATCATCACCAGATCTGCACCAGGGTGAGACTTTAGAATAACCTTCCCACAAGAGTACAAGGACAAAAACATAGCTACTTTTCAGATTGAGCTTTATCAGTTTATGGAGGAGATTAGGCTCTAGCTGCCAACAATAGCAGTGGATTGGACTTGATCACATATCTTCCTAAGGATGTAAGAGGCAAAAGCAGGCAGTCTAATGGCACAAGTAAATGCAAACAATTGTACTTAAAACAAACAAAATAGGAGATCTCAAAACATATAAATCGAAGGGATGGGATAAACCCTATCCCCCAAAAAAACCTGCAAGTAGAGATGGTTGGTTTCAAGAGACCATGAAATTGAGTAAAAACTACACAGCTATAGTACAACAAAAGGAGAGAGAGGAAAAAAACCTTACAAAAATCAGTCAAACATTGGATGTGATAAATCATGGGAAAAGTATGAGCCATCAACGGGATGTGGCCATGAGAAGAGATGTACAATGTGTTAAGAAAGCTATTTTCAACACAGAAGGAAGCTTAACCCCATTATACTAGGCACTCATGCGCTATGTTTGGTTAGCACATTCAAGAGAGATGGATTTAAACATTTTGGATACAGTGTTTTAAAAAACAATGGAAGGAGGTGGTAATTACCAGAGATATAGAAGTATTATTTAAATCAAGATACCATATAGGCTCAGCAGCTGGTTTCAGACTGGCCACATAGGCTGGAAAGTAGATGAAGGTTCCTGTACCTGAACCGAATGTCTACTCAGTAGAAGCATTAAAAAAAAAAAAAAAAAAAAATCATTAAGTAGGGAAAAGGCAGTATTAACTTCACCAATAAAAGGCCTATAATATGCAGCCCAAGAAAAAAAGATGACATTAATACTCTTCCACTCTGACAACTGCTTCCGAGAGCTGGGGATCTCCCATCATTAAATAGGAAATTAGACACTGGACACTGAACAGAAAGATTCATCACTGATGAAGATTTTAGAAATTACTAATTATCAACTTGTCCGCTTACACGCAGCTTGCCACATAAAACTGAACAAAGCAGCCCAAGTGAAAAACCTAAGGAGTAGCCTTAGCAGAGATGACAGTGCAGTCAAGGTCATCGCCTTAGATGAAAACACCACCAAATGACAGAAAGAACTAGAAGAGACGAGTTCCCACACTTCATGACAAGACTGCCTTGAGAGCTAGTATACGATATTGTTAACAACATTAAAAAAGTCAGCAAAACTGTACAAGCTTTTACTGCTAATCTAGTGAATCCCACACAGAGCAGCAAAACCAAGTTCTCCAACCCGTGCTAGAACAGGATAAGGAATAAATGGCCCCAATGGATTCAGCCAAGGTGTACTTATTATAGGGCTTAAGTGGGGAAAAGTATATCATAGAAAGCTTCCGTCCTTCTCCAGTGCCAAGAGTACAGCTCAGCTGCTACCATAAATAACTGCTAGCCTGAACGACGCTACGTCGCTGAATTGCCTATACCCTACAGGAGAATTGTCATTTCTCATGGCCAGTTGCTATAATTCAAATGTTATATTGATAATTACTTCTCTTCTTGTGCTGCGTATCTTTTGCCTTATATAACAAAATACATGAGTTACACGATATCTTCACCAGGATTTGCTTAAGTAATTCTTACTGTCCACATCAGCTCTGACTCACAGACTGCAGGAAGAGGAAATGTTGCTTTCCCTAAGTTATCATCTCCTGTTACCACTATTAGAAATAAAATACTGGCCCAATGAGTTAAATGGACCATCAGTCAAACTCAGTGAGGACTTTCTTATGTTGTTCTTGCAATGTGGAAATTTTCCTCATAGCAGATCACCACATTACAAGTTTATCATTGTGTTATGTGTCCTTTAAATAGCCAGAGCTACTCAATGAGTCCAAGATTTGGTGTAACACAATGCACAGAGTGACGGTTCTGCTGAAATAGAGAGATGGAAGAAGATAGTAGATATCTTGTCAGGGAGAATAATTAGTAAGTTACCAAAAAATCAGTAACTAAAACAATACTCCCAAAATATTTTAAAATTTTTGCATTATCTCTATTACTCCACACATACTCCATATTACCTTTGCAAGTTCTTTAGATCACCATGTCTTCATATGGGTTACAACAATTAGCCAAAGATGACTACAGTCTTAACTGAAGTTTTTGAACAGTTCTGATATGCAAAACATAAATAACAATAACACAAAGTTAGCTTGACTGATTTGTGCAAGGCACTTGTTCTCCAACAGAAACCCTAAAATATATCAGTAACCTATATAGTTGTGCCCCATTAATCAAGAAACAATTTATTTGCAAATCACACAGCCTAAGTGAATTTCCACTATTTTAGGACTACAAAAAATTAGGAAGTGCAAAGGTTAGCAACTTAAACTTCATTTAAAACAATGGGAAATATGCCTTACCATGAATAACTTAAGCGAAAGAATACTTTGCTAAAGTCTGAAGAACATCTGATTGTTTACTACATGGTTTATTATCTGAATTCTTCCCCCTAAATGCTCTTATAAATAGCAGGAAACTACAGTGTCATGACAAAATTTTTAAATCAGGCATAAAACCAGAAAGCTCTGCACTCCTAACACAGAAGAGCCTTAAACTCTCCTTAGAAAGAGACATAAGAGGCTCCCTAGCCCATGACATTTTTGAAAGACTGAGTGCATGGCCATCAGAAAGATATTCTTGAAACAACCAGTTTGGGGGCTTAAAATGGAAGTTTCTAAGTTTTTATGTTCTATATCACACAGTGGTTAAGACAATTATTATGAACACTGTGGTCTTCACTGATTTTAAAATCCAGGATTATGATATTTACTACAACATTCCAAGTATTTAAAGGTCTCACTCAGACTTTGATTTCATACTTGCCATTTTTAAGCCTTCCAAAATAGTTTCTCAAATTGTTGCATGACCATTTCTATGTAAAGCAACACCTCTTAAGATATCACAGGAATTTATGTAACAGAAAAAACTTTAAATACTTATTTCATCATTTGTGGAGCCTGCTGTCTTAAATGTGCTTAGCCTGTAGTTTGCTTTTGGACTTGAATAATTTTTTTAATTCTCTAAGCTTGTTTTCCCTCCCCCCTCCCGCACTTGTCCCAGATGGGAAAAGCATCTTAAGTATCAACAAGCCCAAAGCTCTCCCTCCCTGCGGAGGGCAAGCGTTTTCCACACAGTTTCCTTCTTCTGGATTGCTGCCTCCGCGTTTACTCGATTTCAAGTTTACGTTTCCACACACACACATTTGTACAGAGACAGCAGAGAAGTCCCAAACCCAATGTAAACACCCAACAACACCTCCAGCCCGCTCCCGGATACTTCAGCCAACCGCCCAAAGCCCCGTCCCCAGGCCGCAGGTGGGCGAAGGGCGGCGCGGCCCGGCCAAGCCCCACAGAACCGCTGGCGGCGGGACAACCGGGCCCGCACCGTGCTCAACCGCCCGATCCGGGCCTCCCCCCTTGCCACACGGCGGGGCGAGAAACGCCGTACCGCGAAACGCCGTACCGCGAAACGCCCGCCGGCCCTCACCTGTCTGTCTGTCTGTCCGCCCGCCGCGCCGACAGCACCACCGCCGCCGCCGCCGCGCAGGGGAAAACCAACCCCGTCTCCCGGGCAACCCGGCGGGCCCGCCCCCGCCGCGCGCTCATTGGAGGGAGACGCCGGCCGCCGGCGGGCGGAAGCGGGGACCGCGTTACTTAGCAACGGGGTGGGGGACGCGGGCGCGGGCTGTACCTGAGATCCCCGGGGCGCGTGTTCGCGCGGGTGGGCGTTGTTCCGCGGCCCCCTGAGGAGCTGCGGCCCTTGCCTCGCGCCTCAGGCGTTAACGGCCGCGTCAGCGTGACCTGGGAGACACTGAGGGGGCGAACCCCGACCCCAGCTCCGCTCTTTCGCGCGGGTTCCGACCGGGTCAGTAGCTGGGAGAGGGGAGGTTTTCCAGAGCTAGCAAGCCGCCTTCCCCGTTACCGTGAGGGGATCAGAAACCAGTGTCAGGAGGGAAGGGACGATTTTACGCGCTCCGAGGATCTCCGGGGAGCGCTGGCCTCATACGCCCGGACGACGCCGTTGTTAAGCTAAGCATTTTAAGATGACATGAATTTTGAGCCATTTAGCTATAGCTGCGCATCGTTTGTAGAGCCCATTGCTCCATGCTGAGGGACTGAAAAGAACTGCAGACTATCGTATTACACACTGACTAATCCCGTCAAATGCGAGTCACAAAACGCATTCCGCCGGGTCCAACTCCCCCAGCCTGGAGTCATCAGGTACATCATGTGGGCTTTTAATCCACAGACATTTATTGGACAACATCTGCTTCTTTTTCTCTTCTACTGTTTCCCTCCTCTGTTTGTTTGGGCAGGTGGCTGGTGACCTGCAGCATGGAACTTACTTGTTTACTGAACAACTAGTTTTCCTTGAATTATTTTTCAGACGGAACAATTTCCTGATTCAGCTCACTACATCACCATTACTGTGTTTGTGTCAATGCAATGCAAATAGTGGGGAGGCAGCCCGTGAATTGTGAAACTACAACTCCAAAGATTGTTCTTGATTTCTTTCATTAAAGCTAACTCAACCCTCTGCAGCTGGTATTTATGCATGCTCAAATAAGAAAAAATGTCTTCTTACTCTGTTCTCTGGACTAAAAGAAGCTATTGCTTGAGGAGACCTGTCCTACAATGTAATTCCTGACCTTGCCAATAGATTCTAATTTTAGCAGTAGGAGCTGAGAAGAGGTGGATAAGGTATCACTTTGTAGATGATTTACTGGGTGGAAAGTGTACAGCTCCAACACACACCACCTGCCAGCAAAAATTTTTGCTGAATTTGTTTCCTTCCTTAGAAACCTATGCTAAGTTTTAACCTATATGATCTTCTTGAAGACCATAACAATCATACTTGGTCATACCAGAAGTCCCAAGCACTCTATTCTTCTCTACCAAGAAGTAGGTGAAGGGACAGTAAGGAACAAAGCCATACAGGCTTTCCCTCTTTACATTATGCCTTTTGACAATCATGAATTAGGGACTTGGTCATACAAAAGGTCCCACAAGCACTATATTCCATATCCAACAAAAGCTTCTAGCGGAGGTAGGTGCAAAGAATATAAGGAAGAAAAATGTGTTCTTTCCCTCTTGATATTATATCTTTTGGCAATTATGAACTATGAGATTTTTGTACTAAATCTTACATTCAGATAATGGATATGTATCCCCAGCGTTTATCTATCCCCCTAAACTTTTGATCTCCAAAACATCAACCACACTGAATTCTATTTTTAAACCCCTACAGAAAAGCATCCCCATTTGTTACTTTTAAAACATCCATCTGGTAATTTATGCGCTCCCTTTTTAATGACAGGTAGCAAATAATAATTTTCTGTTCAATTTCTGTGTGTCATTCATGCTTTCATAGCTCTTTCCAGCCGTCCCTTTCACAGGTTGAAGAGATCTAGCCTGTTCTGTCTCTTAGATAAGACCTAATCTATAAATTTAAATGACCATCCTTGTTGCCTTTATCTTTTCTAGTTCTATTTCTTTTGAGATAGGGTGACTGGAACTGCCTAAGGATTATTTCTGGAAAAGAGATGGTCTGTGGGTCACAGGACAGGCTCATAAGATCATAAGATAGTACAAGAGGATGACTCAGATTAGAAGGAGCCTTCTGAGACAATCCAGTCAAATCTCCTGTTCAAAGCAGGGTGAGCTATAAGATCAGACCAGGTTGCTCATGGCTTTATATTGGTGGCCCTCTGCTGAACTTACTCCATTTTGTTGATGCCTTTCTTGTGTTGGGAGCCCAAAACTGAATGCAGTATTACAGATGTGGTCTAAGAAGTGCTGGGTAGAGAAAAAAAAATGTTAAATGTGTATAACAGAGAAATGTTTTAATACTTACTCTTTAACGTGTTAAGGATCGAAGCCTTTTATTTAAATAGGACTACTCACATTTGAGTGCATATGGTTCTAATTTTCTCTGAATTCTGAGATTATATTTAGCACTGCAATCTCTCTTTTGTTATGTTGTGTTTTATTTTAGTTAGTCAGAAATGTAATACAATTTTTACTAACTACTAGGAGTCTTGATTAATCTAGGTATACATAGTAACTCCTTTTTGCAGGGTGTCTAGCTCTACCACACTAAGAACAAATCCTACTTCTTCGAATTTCTCTGTGACTTTCAGCTCAAGAAATGTGAGTATCATGGTGAAATGTGCTAGCTTATTGCCATCCACATCCATCATACAGTCTCACCTAGAACATTAGTTATAGTTACCAGCGCCTTAAGTTTTTACAGAATTGTTTCTTGTTCTTTCTCAGTCACTGAAAGCGAAACTGAAGTTTATTCAGCAAGTTGTTTCTTTTTCATACCAGAGCTCTGTATTTTCTCCTGCACTCATGTTATTAAAGCAGGATACATTTATCCCAACTATGAATAATACAATAAAACAAGTAGAAATAGAACTTTAAATTGGGTCAAAAATGGAGTTTCAATTTCCATCATATCCAGAATCAATGAGTACTTAGAATTGTGGTAACTTTCATTTTATTCCTATGATGTGACTGACCTCTGGTGGGAGTCAGCAAATATTATTTTATTTTAATTTCTCACTAAGAACGTTTTTTTCCACTAGTAATCCTATAATACTATTAGCCTGCTGCCTGGCAGGGATCATATGTTTTTCTACCTCATGTTAACTATCAAATTACATCTAGCAAAGGATTTCATGTAGGACTCAGGCTGATGATTATTTTTCTCCGTTCTTGCTGAGAAGTGCTTACTGAAAGGTGTCAAAAGAAGAAAATACTTGAGAGAAGTTTCTTTCATTGCACTTAGTTCATGCTGTTGTTTTATTAGATGCATACACTCTCTGCTGTGGATAAAATCAATAGCTTTTAATAAGCTATTTTAAGTACAGGAACTGCCACCTTGGCAGTGCAGTTGATGTTGTCCATTGGTAGTTACAGCATTAGGACTGCCTGGAATTCATTTCAGTAAATGGAATCTCTATTGCGGAGTCCAACATTTGCAAATGAGATCAGACCAAACCAGAAGGTCCCACTTGCCCTTAGTGACTTGTACGGGGTAGATTTTGAACACAGAGGTTCTGCGGGACCTGAGGAAGTGTAAGGTGACAGACTCTTCCTAGCTGATGATTGACAGTACTTTTCAAAAAGCAGCTTTCTCAGCAACACAGGATGCTCACTACTCTGAACTGGCTGGCGGACAGGCTCTAGTTACAAAATCTAGCACTGGGGTGAGATTCACTTTGAGACTGGGGCACTTACATTGAAGTGCTGGACCAGTAGGTATATAAACTGCCATTACTGTTAATTTCTCACAGGAGTCCCGCAAGATCTTTCACAGGCTCTCACATAGTAGCTTGGTTTACTAGAGACTAGGTGCTTAGGGGAAAATTAGTTGTTTGCTGGAATCTATTGACTGTATTGATTAGATGATTATTGACTATGATGGGAATTTTAAACGCCTAAATTTAAGCCATCTGCATCCCTCCCCAGATATTTGCTGGCAACAGACTTTTAGCCTAGGTAATGCACCATCCTGCAGTGATCCTGACCATAAGACCATTGCATATCGCAGAGCTACTGGCCCAGGTAACATTGAACCTGAGAAGGCGCAGGCCTCTGCTGTGCTGTGCTGCGCTGCACACCCCGCCTGGCTGTCAGGCCTGTGGTGTGCTGCACTTGTCCCGTGGCCACAAGACAAAATCAGCCAGCTCGTTGTAACAGAGGAGGCTGCAAAGTGGCTCCCACTTGGTCCCTGTGATGAATAGACTTGGTTTACTGTAAGAAAACCCTGTAGTAGCTCAAATGACCAACATTGGGTAACCCTTTCTACAGGCAGGGTCCGCAGAGCATGCTACATGCTCATCAGAGGCCCACTCGATGCTACACAACTTAGGCCTCCCAGCATCTAAAGGGAGGTAAGGTTATCTGTACCATTCTCTCTTTCTTTAAAGTGTTAGCTCTAATAAATAGCATTTTAAATGACACTTTACAGAGTCCGAGTGCCTTTCTAACTGGGATCATAATGGACCAGCATCTCCTGGTGCAAACCACCTCCTTTTTTGATTTTTTCTTTTTTCATGGGATTTTTTGGGGATTTCTAGCCTACTGTGAAAAACTAACTTTAGAGGCATATTGGTGCTACTTAAAACAAATATTTTAGAATCAAAAGTGTTGAGGCTGATTTTGTTCCCCTCTCCAGGTACTGTACAGCTCCAGCTGGCTTGGCAGAATTCCTTCAAGGCAGAAAAAGCAAAGAGCTGGCAAATGTAATGATGCATTACTCCTTTTATTATAGATCAGAATAGATAAAATTCATAGACTGCAATAGACGTTTGCTGACAGCATTATGGTCTTACACATCTGTATAGAACAAGCCCTTACAAACAGTACATACAGGTTGTTTTGTTAAAGGCAGCACATACTAATGTAATGATACGTGCTCAGGTCATACAGCAGTCACTCATGTCAATATGTATGGGTCTCTACAACCAAGGCCTGTGATTAAACTATTGAGATTCTCCTTGAAATCACTATCTCCTTGTTACAATGCCTTTTGCAGTGGCCCACTGCAGCATCTTGCATAATTAAATATCAAATGCAAAATGAACAAAAAACCTATGATCATAAACCTGAGAACTAACATTTCTAACTCTCCTGGATGTTACAAGATATGTACTCAATGGACCTATTGATTTAGAAGTACATTGTATTCTCCCTCTTGCTTGCTTGCTTGTTTCCTCTCCTCCATAGCCTTCTTCAGAGAGATGAGGAGAAAGAGAGATCAGTATTAACTGTCCTATCGTTCAATCCCACTAACACCACCTCTGATTTCACAGGTAGCAATCATATTTTCTCTCAAATGGTTTATTTCATACACTTCTAATTAAACTTGAAGCAATTATTCTCATCTTACATTTAGCATTAAATTAAATCCTGTGCATTAGGTTTCTTTCCTTTTTTTCTGAATATCTTGGCACTAATTTGAACTCATAGATAAAGAAATCATAGAAACATTTGTGTTGAGTCAGAAGCTATGTGTTATGAGTTGTTTATGTTTTATAATGACTAGGCACTCAATTTTTTTAGTTTTCGGTAATTGCAGAAACCAGGAGTAATTTCAGGTCTTTAATGACAGACAACTTTTCTACTCATTTTCAGTAACTCTTTGCCAGTAGAAAGGAAGAAGATTATATTGCCAGCTCTACTACAACTATTTTGTGTTGATTTAAATTTATCCTTACTCATGCTGCAAACTCTTAACACTTACAATGAATTTTGGTAACCTCAACGTGGGATCACAAGAAAACACGGCTCGAGATGCCATGGGAGAGGATGAGATGCCACAGGCCAGGATGAGTTGTGGTGATGCTTGGTCAGGTGAAGCGTGTCCCAGCAGTGGTGTAAATGCCTGGAGGGGGGAGAGAAATCATGGTGGGTGAACTACTGGGGGACCAACTCCTCTATGTGCCTCCAAGGGCAAAGCCTCTTCTGTGGCGTGCAGGAGCAGGGCTGGCTGTGCCCCTACAGACCATCACCATGGCTCCCCTCAGGGTGCTGTGCGAGGCCATGGCTGGCATAGGAGCAGAATGGTGTTTGCTCCAAACTAGTGTCAGGCTCAGGAGAAAAGGTCTGGCCATTACCAAAAATGCCGCAGAGGCACCTATGTATGTTTGAAATCTTACTTTTAACGTGCACTCACTTATGCAAGGTGGTTGCTTAGTGCTTCTTCATGTGTGTTTGTAAAGGCTGAACCTGCACGTTTTAATATCAGGAAATGAGAAACATGCTTGCACAGGGTGTCCAGCGGTCCCTGTCTCCAGCGGTCAGATGTCACAGCACTGCTAAGGCCCAGGTCTGCCAGCTTCAAGATGCAAAGACCGAAATCACCCCTTTGGCTAGGAAAGTCTTTCTGTCATGCTCAAACAGCCATGGCTGGGTCCAGATGCAGTGGGTTTGGGGGAGTTCAAATGCAGGGTTGCGTCCGGTGCTGATGGGTGTGTGCGCCATGGAACTCCCTGGGGCACGCAGTGGGATGGGGATGTGTGCGGTGGGGCTGCGTGCGGTGGGCAGTGGCCATGCAATGCTGCTGCATGCTGCTGCTACAGAGTGTGTGGCACATGTGGGGGCAGACCTCGCCACTTCGGGAGAAGGAGACTGGAAATTGCCTGGAGCTAGGGTTTTCCGTTCGTGCTGGAACTTCATTTTTGAAGTAGCCCTGTTAACTGTCAGTACATTAGATTGTAGAGCTACAGTCTAATCTCTTCCTTGTGGATCTGTGAAATCATCTCTTTACTGCTCTTACCATGTCCTCCATGAACTTCTGTCCTCCCCTCCTGTTCTGTCTGCTTCTTACTTCTTTCAGTCCCTTGTCTGCATCTTTTATCTTTGAGTAGCCTTTCAGGAATCAGATGCATAGCTAATTATTTCCTTCTAGCCCTCTCCCTTTACTGTGCTTTTCCCCATGTTTAGATCTACCTTATTGTAGCTTCTCCTTGGCTGGAGTTCTCTTACTTGCTTTTCTTTCACCTTTCTTCTCCTATCGCTATCTCTTGATTACAAGTTAAAAGCTGACAGCTTTTAAGTAAGGGATGGTAATTTACTCAATACTTGGTAACATGATGTCAAGCTGTGACAGTTCTGTTGAAGAATTAAAAAAAGTTGGAGTTCACACACTCTTCTTGTCTGTAGTAAGATGTTATGAGTATTAATCCTTCATATGCAGAGAATGGAAGATTAAAGAACAATTCCACTTAATTCACATTTCTTTCTATCTATCTTCTTCCCTGCCCCCAGCCCCCCTTGGTGCCACTCAAACCCTTCAGTTTTTATTGAATAAAATAGGATGTCATATTTCTTGTCAGGTGCTTTCATGCAGGTATAATTTCTTCATGCTTGCTTACTCACCTCTGGAGTTTTCAGAAATCAGTGGTTTTCAGGAAAGCAACATAGTAGACGTAACTGGAAGAGGACTAAGTTCCAGAACTGAGATCTTGTTTTCAAATTTGGAAAATTATGGCATAGACATAAAATAAAGAGTACTGTAACTGTTTTTATAGAAGCAATGCATTTTAAAAAACTTGCTTTTTAGAGAACTTTGTAGTAGTAAGATCCAGGGGTAATGAATCCTGCCTTTCATTATATCAAGCAAAAGTTTTGTCATTGATTGCAGTGGGGGCAAGATTTTGCTTGGACACACTTGAAACAGAGAGAAAAGGTCATTTTTGAAGGCACTGTCACTATTGAGAATTTACTGAAACATCAAATGTACTGTTAGGAAAGTACAGCAGAACTACTATGGTAGATAAATGCATTGTACCATTTTGACTTAAAAAACTATTGGAAACAACTGTCCATTTTTGTGCTCTAATTAATGAACACTACTTTTGAGAACTGCTGCAGTGGCTCAGATTTATAATAATCTAGACAAATATGCACGATGGCATCACTGTTTTTATCTGTCATGTAAGTTTTTATATCTTAACCAAAGCGGAGGAAGGAAAACGCAAAATTTGTTCAGAACTTGTTTGACACAAGCTAGTTACTGTATATATGTGTTTAATTTCTTATCTTTTGAATGGTTTCAGTTGTGCATAAGCATATCCTAGGTTGGTGTATGGCAAACCTAGAGGAATTGCTAATAGGTTGATTTTGAGCATTATATAGCTATATTAATTTCCTTTATATAGTCATCGTAAATTCTTGGGTTTTTTAGGTGCAGTGCTAAACTACTGAAGAGTGAGATTCCAAATTACTTAAGTAAAAAGCAAAAGAGAAATACATGATGACAGTTCAGGCTGACACATTAATCATCAATGTTAAAGATCATCTTTTTACTTCCCTCTAGCTCTTATAAAAAAATCTGAAACCTTCAAGAACATAGGAAGCCTAGCTTCCTTCTTTTATGTAAAACTTTTGCAAAAGAAGAAAGAACATGTCTGCTTCTAGACTTCTGTGGTTTTGCAGTGAAATGTTGCTTTCATCTGAAATATTTTATTTAAATGTGGAAACAAAAGATCATAGAACTTATGTATCCTGTCTCTCCCTAATCATATGTACAAACTCAGTCTTATTCTTTCACTGGTACAAGTGAAAGTGACAGTTCATGTATTGGGATAGACTGAGATTTTTAAAAATATTAAAAAAATAAAATTTGTTGGCATTAGATCTTAGTTAGTTCATGGATTTAATATTATGCCAAGACTGTGAATTTCTTTCAGTCTGCACATGATTCTTCGTTCATGAAGCATAAGTTTTCATTTTACTCCTTTTGAGCTGCTTATTTCTATTGTACTTTGTAGCTTCAGTATCTATATGTATTTCAGTTTTGAGTACTCATTTCTAATATTTTTAACTTCAGGTAAAATTACTTTGCCAGGAAGAATGACCAAATTAGAAAATAAAACATAAACTGAATTTATCTTAATGACTTGGAAAAACAAACTTCAGACGGTTGCTCAATGAAGGTAATGATAAGGTTGAGTGCTTATGGGTAAAGATCAGGGGGAAGGCTAATAAGGCAGCTATCCTGGTGGGAGTCTGTTACAGACCACCCAACCAGGACGAGGAAACAGATGAAGTATTCCACAAGCGGTTGGCTGAAGTCTCACGATCTCTAGCCCTTGTTCTCGTGGGAGACTTGAACTTACCAGATATCTGCTGGAAATACAACACAGCAGAGAGGAAGCAGTCTCGGAGGTTCCTGGAGTGTGTGGAAGATAACTGCCTGACGCAGCTGATAAGCGAGCCAACCAGGGGAGGTGCCCCGCTGGACCTGCTGTTTACGAACAGAGAAGGCCTGGTGGGCGATGTGGTGGTCGGAGGCTGTCTTGGGCTCAGCAACCATGACATGACAGAGTTTTCAATTCTTGGAGAAGTAAGGAAGGGGGTCAGCAAAACCGCTAACCTGAACTTCAGAAGGGCAGACTTTGGATTGTTTAGGAGCCTGGTTGACAGAGTCCCTTGGGAGGCAGTCCTGAAGGGCAAAGGAGTCCAGGAAGGCTGGATGTTATTCAAGAGGGAAGTCTTAAAGTCACAGGAGCAGGCCGTCCCCATGTGCTGAAAGACGAGCTGTCGGGGAGAAAACTGGGCTGGCTGAACAGAGAGCTTTGGCTGGAACTCAGGAAAAAAAGGAGAGCCTACCACCTTTGGAAGAAGGGGCAGGTGACTCAGGAGGACTACAAGGATGTTGGGAGGTTATGCAGGGAGAAGATTAGAAAGGCGAAGGCCCAGCTAGAACTTAAACTGGCCACCGCTGTTAAAGATAACAAAAAATGTTTTTACAAATATATCAGTGACCAAAGGAGGGCCAGGGAGAATCTCCCTCCTTTGTTGGATGTGGAGGGAAACATTGCCACAAAGGATGAGGAGAAGGCTGAGGTACTTAATGCCTTCTTTGCCTCAGTCTTTAATAGTCAGACCAGGTGTTCTCAGGGTACCCAGCCCCCTGAACTGGAAGACAGGGAGGGGGAGCAGAATGAAGCCCCCATAATACAAGAGGAAATGGTTAGCGACCTGCTACACCACTTAGACACACACAAGTCTATGGGGCTGGATGGGATCCACCCAAGGGTACTGAGGGAGCTGGCAGAAGTGCTCATCAAACCACTCTCCATCATTTATCAGCAGTCCTGGTCAACCGTGGAGATCCCAGCTGACTGGAAGCTAGCAAATGTGATGCCCCTCTACAAGAAGGGTCAGAAGGAGGATCTGGGGAACGACAGGCCTGTCAGCCTGACCTCGGTGCCGGGAAAGGTCATGGAGCAGATCATCTTGAGTGCCATTACGCGGCATGTACGGGACAACCGGGGGATCAGACTCAGCCAGCATGGGGTTATGAAAAGGAGGTCCTGCTTGACTAACCTGGCCTCCTTCTGTGACAGGACCAGGGAGATGATAGTGCCCCTGTACTCGGCACTGGTGAGGCTGCACCTCGAGTACTGTGTTCAGTTTTGGGCCCCTCACTACAAGAAGGACATTGAGGTGCTGGAGCGTGTCCAAAGAAGGGCAGCAAAGTTGGTGAAGGGTCTAGAGCACAAGTCTTATGAGGAGCGGCTGAGGGAGCTGGGGTTGTTTAGCCTTGAGAAGAGGAGGCTGAGGAGAGAACCTGCTTTCTAGAGCTACCTGAAAGGAGGTTGTAGCGAGGTGGGGGTCGGTCTTTTCTCCCTAGTAACAAGAGATAGGACGAGAGGAAACAGCCTCAAGCTGCACCAGGGG
The DNA here is from genome assembly GCF_965183815.1 of Platalea leucorodia. Classification (NCBI taxonomy): domain Eukaryota; kingdom Metazoa; phylum Chordata; class Aves; order Pelecaniformes; family Threskiornithidae; genus Platalea; species Platalea leucorodia. The sequence continues at coordinate 47,004,690 of NC_138828.1, read as the reverse complement.
AGGTTTAGGTTGGATATTAGGAAGAACTTCTTCACTGAAGGGGTAGTCAGGCATTGGACCAGGCTGCCCAGGGAAGTGGTTGAGTCTCCATCCCTGGAGGTATTTAAAAGACGGGTAGACGTGGTGCTTGAGGACATGGTTTAGTGGTGGACTTGGCAGTGCTAGGTTAACGGTTGGACTCAATGATCTTAAGGGTCTTTTCCAACCTTAACGATTCTATGATTCTATGTGAATGTTTCAAAATACACAGCTAGATTCAACACAGAATAGGGGGGTGGTAGGGAAAAAATTCCACTGGTTTGCTATTAACTTAGTCTCTTAATTGGAGCAGGGAGAGATAATCTTTGTCCCTTTTGCCCTGGGAAACCTGCAGATGTGATTTTCCTAACTATAGGCCTGTGGATATTCATCCTGGTCTAACCCCTTTTGGAAATTAATGGAAGCAGAACAGTTGAATACATTGAGAATATGTGCAAAATTATTAAGTGTCACTTAGTCACTTAACAGTGAGTTTTAGAGTTAATACACATTTATTATCTTTGAAAAGCACATTCTTTCATAATTTATTAAAATTTATCAATGTGGTAATTTATAACAATAACTACACTAGAAATTCTACTAACATCAGGTGTTGCTATGTATCAATGTTTCAGAGCTGGCGGTTGGTAATGTATGGCTATGGTAGTTAAAAACTCTTTGGTAGCATTAAGAATTTGTCTGGGGGCCAGACAGCTGTTCGTTTTGTTTTGCTCTTGGGCTTTCGTGTTGTCTTCTGTCAGCGGGGTTAATGGAAGAAGTGGTCTTGGGCAGTGTGAATTCATATCACATGCCTTCAAACTAGATGCCCCATTGTATAAAATATAAGTTTTTAATCATCTTCTGCACTGACAAAAGCAAGTGTCTGTTTTTGCTGAAATGCATGAAATTGAACATCTCCGACAGGAAAATAGCCCCTTAAAATAAACCAGTTTCCTATGGAAACACTGTCGTGTTTTTCCACTAGTGGAATTTGTATTGTAAAATCTTGATAGCTTACTTGGAATGTTTAAGGAATAACACCTACCTATTGGTGCCATTTAGTAAAAAAAAAATTATTAATTTAGCACTGGCTAGTGTCATACATTTTAGGGGGAGCTGATCAGTTTTTGGACTAGTGACTCTAGTTAATAATTTAATCTGCTGGTGAATGCTAATTCTTTGTAATATTTACCATCTTAAATATGTTAGTGCAACAGTGGAAATTTGCTTTTATGAGCAATTAGAAAACTTATGTGTTTCAGATGAAGGATGGCAGTAGTTTTCTGTAGCCAATAGTATAATAGATTTGAATTTGCCTGGTGTGCTGTAAACAGGATGCTAATCCTTACAGTTGGCAGTTTAATAGCTCTGAAGAAGTGTTTATGTTCTGTGGCTGGGTCTTGCTCAGATTATTGAAGTGTTTAAAAAACCGTGGTGATCTGCCTACATTCTAGAATTTATAAGCAAGAAAATGTATTTGTGTAAATACAAGAAAAGAGTCTGAAAGGCAACAATAGGTTTTCTTTTTTAATCAATTGCTGATGATTCATAAAACATAATGCAACACTGAAAAAGGGTCAAAACCATTTTTCTGGTCTGCTACACTTGTTAAATAATGACATATACGTGCTTGACTTGCCTAAAGGAGTAATGTACTCTTCAGCAAAATAACTAATTTTACCTTTCATAATGTTGAACATTTCATAATCCAGCGTCAGTGGATACTCCATTACTTTCAGCAGAAGCCAAATCTAGTACTTATTCTGTACCAGATGATTTATCAACTCTGAGATCATTGTAATGACCTCTTTGCTGCATAACTGAAGCTTAAGAGGCAAGTTAGGGCAACATTCTAATTTTCCTATGTCTCTTGAAATAGTTAAGGATATTTTTCAATTCATTGCCCTTTTTTTTTTTTTTAATCTTTCTCTCTTTTACTCTTTTTTTTTTTTTTTCCCCTTTGTCTTTCCTTTCTTATTCTGTGCTATTTTTACCTGTAGCTCTGGAAAAGATAAGCCAAGTGAGTTTTCCTCTCTGACTGCAAACCTGGCAGCTTTCAGAACCCTCATCTCCAGTAATAGGCTCAAAGCTTTTGCCCTGTTGCTGAGAGACCCCATCTCCTGACCTTACAAGCTTTGCTTGTTGAAGCTGATGGTTTCATTCAACACTACTGAGCGATGTAGCAAACAGCAGCGTTGGCTTTGTGGATGGAGATGTGCTTTTTCAGGAGTATTTGACTGGACAATCTCAAAGATTAGTGTAAAAGATACTGAGCTTGACTCGGTCTTTGCAGAGGAATCAGCACACCAATGAGAACTGTGGGCTGGTTTTGGAGTTTTTGTTTGTTTGTTTTCTGCTTTTTGGGCTTTTTAATTTTTTTTTTTTTTTTTTTTTTTTTTTTTTTTAATAAGCTGCTCATGTTACCTTTCTGGCAGGATGCTGTGGTTTTTTTACCAGTGGTACTTGGTCCACTAAAACACAGGAGAGTGATAGTATCGCTGACTGCATGCTCAACTCTCTACCTCATTCAGGCTTGTTTATTTATTGCACAACATGGAGGTAATTTACATTTGGATTGCAGTGTATGCTAGTGACATCTCCCACTTGGCACTGCTGAGTAAGGTGGGTTGCCAGTTGTCCAATGGGGAGTGATTCTTTAAGGCTTTCTTTACTATCTTGTAATGTTCTGTAGCATAAAAATGAATGATAACAAAATTTGTCAGAGCAGCTGTTTCAAAGCCATACAAAAAAAGAGCAGGGTGAAAACTCGTTGAAATATTTGTTCTTTATGAAAGTTAGTAGATAGGAGCTGCTTCTATGCTGTGACCACTGTGCAAAGCTGAGGTCAAAAGCCGACCCTGCAAAGACGGGAATGTGGCAAATGCTTTTATCTGCTGCCTGTCCCTCTAAGGTTTTGAGACTCCTCCATGTATGAAGGGAACTCAGAGTGCTGCCTGGGGAGCCCTGCTGTGAGGCACCCCTTATTTAGGTATCCTGCAAGCAGCAAGGAAGCGTGGATAGCAGGTTTGCGACAAGCTCCCCTTTTACAAGGAGAGCTGGCCAAAGCTCCGCAGAGCCACTCGTTACTAATACAAAACCCCTATGTTTTCTCTGCAACAGCTGACGTCATATTTAAAGCTCTCGTGAATAAAGAGGCCCGCCCTGCTCGCCCTGGCCGTCAGACCCCCCGTTTCCCGGAGCGGCGTTCCCGCTCCCCGGCGCCCAGGCGGCCCCGGCCCCGGCCCCGGCCCCGGCCCCGGCCCCAGCAGAGGGCGGTGCGCTGCCGCAGGCCGCCGGCAGCCGTCGGAAGGATGCTCTTGGGTTACATTTGTAAATGCTTGCATAAACTGATTCCCGTCACTTTCTATCTCCTTTTAGTTGTAACTTTTCTTCGCTGAGAATTCCTGAAGAGCAGAGCACAATTTTTAACTAGAGAGCATTTAAAAACAGTGGAACAGAATGGAAGTGAGAACATGATCTGGAATAATTTTGTCTCTTAGCACCCTGCTTTTTCTTTACTATATTTAATTCTGTCTATCCCTTTCCAGTAGCCTGTGGTAGTTACCTCTGTTCTATTTAAAAAAGCAATGACTACGTCATCTTTTAAAGTGCGTGGAAATCCCTTTTCTTTGAGGAGAGTGAAGCCAGGCTGATCATGTTTTTTGCCCAGCAGGATGTGCTGAATGTGGGTGCATCTGCCTGCCTGCAGATGGTGAACTGGAGGATAAGATAAAGTCTGATAGAGAGCACGTCATGGGGGAGGACACAGAAGACAACGCAGTTCCTAGACAGGAATTTCTTGAAGTCAAAATTGTCAGTCTTGATTCAAGTCACTGTCCTGTCATAAAGCTAGCCACTTTTTTCTGTTTGTTTAGAGTTGATTTGGTTCACAGAGGAGTGCAGTTTGTATTGAAGCCAATGCGTATCAAGCCAGTGCTAGGTAACTAAGGGCAATGTAAAGCAAGGACCAGAAAGGCACATGAGAGGTAGGAGCACTGTGTTGGCTGACCTTGTTTTATGGAACTGTACCCTGGATAGGACAAGAGGAAATGGCCTCAAGTTGTGCCAGGGCAGGTTTAGGTTGGATATTAGGAAAAATTTCTTCACTGAAAGGGTAGTCAGGCACTGGAACAGGCTCCCCAAGGAAGTGGTTGAGTCTCCATCCCTAAAGATGGGCAGCTGTGATGCTTAGGGACATGGTTTAGTGGTGGACTTGGCAGTGCTAGGTTAACGATTGGACTTGATGATCTTAAAGGTCTTTTCCAATCTAAACGATTCTATGATTCTATCTCAGCATCTCTTAAAAGAAAAGAAATTGTCCCCAAGCCTTTTTAAATAGCCTTTCTAATGGGTCTTCATTAATTGCTACAGGCTGTGTTACAATTCAAGGGGCTTTTATTAAAACACTAGCAGAACTGGCTTACAGCCTTTCTCAAAAACTAGGGAAACTAAATCCAATTATCTGGGCACTACATGCATAATCTCTGCTTAGAGGTAGAGAACCAAATAATACTTTTCAGGGGTGGGGAGAGAGAAGAGCAGGGAGAAGGTTGGGGAGAGGAGAGCAAAAAGAGCTTATCACATCACTTTGCTTATCACTTTCACCCTTCCACTTTGGCTCCAATTCAAGTTTCTAAGGCTCTACCACTTAACACAGTTTAGACTCATAGGTAGGGATCTTCAAAGGATTTGTGAATGATCCTGAAGGATGTGTTCTGTCCATTGGTTGTTTTTGCAAGTTGTTCTGTATTAACTTCTGCATTTCAAGAGGGGACAAATATCTGGAGGGATTGATGTAGAATCTGTGCCATGGAAGGGAGACTCCCTGTATAGTTTTCTGCCCTCTTCAAAAGCCTTTGCTGGTCTTTATCCAGAACTTGTTTTACCAGGTCTGCAAACTGAAGCATTATGCTAAGCTGTCTGCTGACCTGCAGTACAGCTTGGTTATCCAAATACTCCAGATATTGTGAAATGGGATATTATCTCTTGGTAGACCTTATCAAGGTCCTTATTATGTCCTTCTGTTCAGCTTCCCTTATTTCCCAGCAAGTCTTTTGAAGCACCTCAGATTCTCAGTCTCAGTCTCTCTGAAAACCTCAAGGAGGGACTGCTTTTTTACCTGGGTCTTCAGGTCAGCACACTTAAACACAGATACAGGCTTAGGAAGCCCTTACAGTATCATGCTTGGCATAAAAAGGTAGGGAAATGTATGAGGGAAATGTAGGGAATTTTTATTCTAGGGGCTTCAACTGTGGTACAGTATGAGGTTGTGATGCAGACTGTGATCTGGTAATCAACCTGGGTGTCATGGTTTATCTCCAGCCAGCAACTAAGCACCACACAGCCGCTCACTCACCCTGTTCACAGTGGGATGGGGGAGAGAATCGGAAGAGTAAAAGTCAGAAAACTCATGGGTTGAGATAAAGACAGTTTAATGGGTAAAGCAAAAGCTGCCAATGCAAGCAAAGCAAAATAAGGAATTCATTCACTGCTTCCAATGGGCAGGCAGGCGTTCAGCCGTCTTCAGGAAAGCAGGGCTCCATCACACGTAACGGTTACTTGGAAAGACAAATGCCATCACTCTAAATGTCCCCCCCTTCCTTCTTCTTCCCCCAGGTTTATATGCTGAGCCTGACATCGTATGGTATGGAATATCCCTTTGGTCAGTTGGGATCAGCTGTCCCGGCTGTGTCCTCTCCCAACTTCTTGTGCACCCCCCGCCTCCTCGCTGGTGGGGTGGTGTGAGAAGCAGAAAAGGCCTTGACTCTGTAAGCACTGCTCAGCAATAATGGAAACATGCCTGTATTATCAACACTGTTTCTAACACAAATCCAAAACATAGCCCCATACTAGCTATTATGAAGAAAATTAACTCTATCCCAGCCAAACCCAGCACACTGAGTAAAAATACAAAGTTTTGATATATGAGTGAGGATAGCTTATAATGTTACAACCTCATTTTCCAATCAAGGTATTGCTGATTTCAGTTTTGTCTATGTTGTAAGCTGGAGTTTGTAAACTGTAGTCTGGGATCTTATTGAGGAATAGCTCATATACATGCACAAGGAAACAGAATGAAAAATTTCCGTCCCTGTCAGTCAGAGCCCTCAAACTCCATTTTTCCAAAGAAAATAATGTACAATAGTACATAGTATAATGGTTCTTCCTGATCTGAAATCCTTTCCTTGTAATAAAGGAAAAGAAAATGTGTTACTGATGTCATAACTGGGCTTTTTCTAGTTTCAAGTGCAATCTCCTTGTATTGTATTCTCTGCTTCTCAAACTAAAATCTTAGGAACTGACTCCTTTCATGCAGATCTGTTTGTGCCACTGCTTGTCAGCATGCACTGAAAGTTGCAAAATGTCAAAATGTACTCTGTATTTATTTCATAGAAACAGATCTAAAAATTTAAAAGTGGTTTGTGCAGTGCTTTTAACTTGAACATAGTTCCGTTAATGTGTGCATGTTTCTATTATCAATCATCATGATCTGCATATAGGATGATAATCCTGTGTAGGAGCACTGGTTTTTAAATTGCCAGGTATATAATATTACTTTTTCTTTATTTAATAGTTTGTTTGCTCATACAACTGTTCTTAGTAAAAGCAGAGCCATGGTAAGGGTGATACAAGTCTTACTGGTGATACTGGGTATTGTAGCCCAGGACTGGCTGCAGGTAAATAGTAATGACTGACAGTAGGTGCCGGTGGCATCACACCAACTCACCTGGATTATTTGCAAGAGGAATATTCATTTAGTCCTGGTAGGTGATTATTTCTGTCTTTCTAAGTATATGAAGCAGTCCAGCAGTTGCTTCAGATATTGATGTGTGGCTCAACAAAGTTGCAGTAATCAATTTTCTGTTAAAGAAAATAAAATATACTGCTAGTAGTGAGTGGGAGGGAGCATGTTGGAGAAGGCTGGTTCCAAAATGTTGTTTGTGAAATATGCAACATTTTGGTGATCTTTGAAAAAAGAAATGCTCTTGAGTGTGCTGAAAAAACCCTTTTTGTGTTATCTTCTTGAGTAATTTTGACTTTTGGTGAGAATCCTGTTGCTAATAGTGAAACCAGTCAGGGTATTGTCAGATATGCTTTGATACTGTATGAGAAAGCTAGTACAATCATTGAAGTTATTAGAGTGGGGAAAGAAAGGATGATAATAGAATAAATGAATGAAGGGACTGATACTGGTGTAGGAAAAAGTAGTGAATATTTTGCTATTGACTTGTGTGTTTAGGACTTCTTACTTTTATTAACAGAACAGGTAAAATTTCATAGGTATCCTAGCCAGACATGATTTCTTTATCCTGGATACTAATTCATTTTACTGAATCTTTTTTGTTTCCTTTTCTCTCCAAACCCACTTACATTCATTGGCAACATCCCTGTACTATGAGAGGTAAAATTTCTCAAGTGACTTGTAAAACTATAATCATTCCAATAGCATAGTAAAGATATTAATTGGAGATTTTTCCTCGTCTTTCAGTGCAAAAGTTGTATAGGTTGTGAGAAATGGACATGACTAATCAGCATGGTTTTATAGATATGGACTTTTACATTCTCTTCTCTTTCAGTTGTAAAAATACAGTTGCAAACCCAAACCCAGTTTTATGTTTGTAACCTTTTTTTTCCAAAGTTGGAAAGGAATTATTACCTACCTCTACTGATGAAGGTGTGACTTCAAATGCAGAAAAAAATATTGAATGTAGTCACTGTGCAGGCCACAGATTTTGAATTTAAAGATTAATGTAATGACAGTTTCCCTTACTCAAGTGATGCTAGTATGATAAATGTTGATGAGGTCCTGTCGAAATCGCTGATTCTACTAGATTTACTTCCTTTAGCACAGAGATACAGAGCTGTTAGCTTCTATGAAGTAGAAGAGGTACAATAGTAAGAAACACTTTTTGAAGCAAAAAACCACAGGCGGAAGTAGCAAGGAAAAAAAAAAAAAAAGATGTCTGTGTCCTTCAAAGTGTTACTCTGCATATTTTGTTTTATGAATATTTGCACTGATGATGGGAGGCATTAGAAGGAGTAGTCCAGGGAAGCGCTTACCTGGGAATGATGAAATTGAACTTTTGGACTGAGTGCTTTCTTGAAGAGAGACTTGGAAGTGTAAGAATTTATCTGCTTTTGTATTGATTATTTTGGCAGTCAGGAAAAAAGATTTTAGTTTGTTCTATACATTTCTTTCATTTTAAAACATGATCCAAATCAACAACAAAATCTTTTCTGACCATGTCAATGTGAGATATTTCATACCGGAAAACTGTTTAAATCTGTCTGAAGGTACTGATAGTAAAGATCATATCTGAAACGTCTATTCATCATTTGCCACAGCCCAGAGAATGGCATATATTTGGACCATGTCCCCTGCCACAGTTGTCTTCCAAGAAAAGTGTGTTTTCTGAACAGTTCTTTTACGTTAATGGCCCAATAGTGTACCAAATATTGGCACAGAGTGGCATAAATTGTCCCTTTGTGAAGGCAGGTACAGTATATGAATCTGTAATATAGCTAATATACCTAATGTTTTTTCATTTTAAGGTTTGAAAATCTTACAGTGCTCTCCTTGGGCCTCTGGTCACTAGCCTCCCAGACCTCTGTGCCTACTGGGAGAGTTTGGGGGAGAGACATGCTACCTATGTTAGAGGAAGGTAGAGTTAGAGTCCATGAAAGCAAACCGAGACTGCTGGAAGTACATCCAATGTTGCTGTTATTGTGAGGGGGCTATTCTCCATCTCTTTTGAAAGCTTGTGGTGATTATGAAAGGTCTCCAATGACTGGAAAAAGGTAAATAACATGCCCATTTTCAAAAGGGAAAAGAAGGATATCCAGGGAACTGTACACAGGACAGTGTCCTCTCAGTTCCTGGGAAGATTATGGAATAAATCTTCCTGGAAGCCATAGCCAGGCATGGGAAGGTAAATACGGTGGTTGAGAACAGCCAACATGGCTTTACCAAGGACAAATCATGTCTGACTAACCCGATTACATTCTGTAATGAGACAGCTGTCTCTGCAGACAAGGGGAGCACAGGTCAGCAATGATGTTTACCTTGACTTAATCAAGTATTTTAACATGATTTCTTACAGCGTTATAGACTGGTGGCCACAACGTGGGTGGGAAAGCAGCTGCACTGTATATCTCAAAGAGCAGAGGTGAACAGCTTGAAGCCTAATTAGTGGCTGCTTACAAGTGATGCTCTTTAGAGGCTGATACTCGTGCAAATATTGCTTAACATTTTCATCATTGACCTGGATGATGGGATGGAAGGTGCCCTTATGTTTGTGAATGACAGTGAAATGGGTGGGGGAGGGAAGCAGTCTATACGCTGGGCTATACACGGGGCTAGCATTCAAAGGGACCTCAACTAGCTGTAGGAGTGGACAAAGGTACCTGGTGAAATGCTGTACGAACAGACATAAAGTCCTGCATCTGGGCTGGCATAACCCCGTGCAACAGCGTAAGCTGGTGAGTGGCTGGCCACAAAACAGCTCTTTAGTAAAGGACCTGAGGGTGAATAAGAATTTAAATATGAGTCACCACTGTGTGATGAAAGCTATCTGCATGCTTGGTGGCCACAGTACATGTAGCCAGCATAGCAAGGGAAGTGATTCTTCCCCTTTATTCAGCACTTGAGATTGCATCAGGTGAGTACTGCGTGGAGATACATCCATCCTTCCCCCTTACCCATAAGGAGATTGCTAAACTGGAATATGTTGAGCAGATGGCTATCAGAATGGTTAAGGGGATAGAGCACAGTGGAGGTTTTACACTCTTGAAACCACGGAGTTCTCATTTTGTAAAGGGATAAATACAATTATTTAATACAAAATGGGTCATTAAAAATTGTGTGCTTTTAACACCTAAGATTGTGTGGGCTGAGAAGTTCTGATGTGAAAACAAAATCTGATACCTTTGCTAGGAAGCAGTTTGGAAAGAATACTGTTCTTTCCAAACATACAAAGGTTAAGAAAAATAAAGTAATATCTGCCCTTAGTATTCCAATTTGCATTATGAAAAAGATTAAAAATAAACAGATTAAAGGAGTTTTATGATTGGTTTATTCAGTATTCTCCTTTTACACTTATTCTAGTCTGCTTTGGTTTCCATAGCTACTAGTTTAATCATGATGCACAGAGCTATTTCTAATTACAGTATATGCCAGCATAAAATTAATTCTTTGAGTATCTTAAGTAACAAACAGCTTGCAGCTTGTTCTTTGGCATTTTGTTACCTCAAATCCTGAAGTAGTATGTTAGCACATCATATTTAATCTGTTCAATTTTATTAAAAAGAGAGTAAGTCTTTAAATATATACCTGCTTAGATCTGTGTCAAGGGAGACACATTAAAGAAGGAATGTATTGTATCCAAGGTTGATGCATTCATTTCAAATTATATAGTACTTGTAAATGATCAGTGGCTATTATAGAAAAGATTTGTCATACTGAACATCCAATACGATCTGGTTTTGTTCTCTAGTTTTTATCAATGTGAAGTCTCTGTGTCATCTTTAAATTCTCCTTAGGCAAATATATGTTTTTCCTTACAAAATAAAGGGAATGAATTAGATATATCTTCTGTCCTGAAGAACTTGCAATGTGCAGGACTCAGGTTCTACAACTGAGTGCAGGTGAAGCAGACATACAGTTCAGTGAGAAATTATTCAAGTGCAGTGATTGCAGCATAAGTCAGAAATGAAAAAAGGATGGATTTTCCAAGAAGTGCTAAATATGAGCAGTAGAGAAGTCAGCAGCAGCAGCTGATCAGTGCTGTCAAAAAACATACCAAGACTTGTAGATATTTGTTTTCTAAATGAAACAGACATTTGTCTTATTATTTTACCTTATTAGTGTACAATCTTCTCTTGCGTCCAATAATATTTATATGTTATTCACTTATTCAACTGTCTTCCACCTCGGACGCCCCGGCTATACTCATACATTGTCTTCCCAAATATGTTCCTGCAATGTAAAGTAGAAGGAATAGAATCAGAACTTCTTGCATTGTGATTGTTGTCTGACAGTAATAGCATACTTAATTAAAATGTCTTCTCCATCTTTTTGATTGGTAATAATGTGTGTTGTCAGGAATCCAAAATAGTCTTTCCTTCAATGTTTAGGATAAAGGTAGAGATTTGCAGATCTGCAGAGATTTGAACTGGAGTTAAAGTTTTTTTGAAATACAGAATTTTGAAATATATAGAAGCAAAACTGTTTTATGACTGTTGCTATACAGGTCATCCATTTATCAAACCTGGAGTTAAGTGTGAAATACAGACTTGTTTGCTATGTGGTGAGTGTTCTGGCAGTTTAATACTTTTGATATTGTTTCATTGACTCACCTAAACAGTGAAGTAGTATGCATTAAGAAATATGGTGCTTACAAAGAGCTAATTTAAATAATTCTAAAATTATTGAGATAATTATCATTCAACCTGGTGTAAAGGTGGCTTATTGAATACACTTAATTGATGCACTTTTTTTACTCTTGTTTCTTACTTGAGACTAATGTAGATCTTTTTTCTGAGTTTCTTCTAATTAGCGGAAAAGAATAGATCTCTGTTAGGGGTGAATTTCTTCTTCCTATGTAAAAAACTTAAGTCAGTAGAACTTGTTTAAAACCTGAACTGCTACACAACAAATGCTTTTGATTTTAATCTTCCCTTTAACTTCAGTAAAAGTCTTTCTGTGAGCAAAGGATATGAATTGGGATCTGAATACATTTGTAAATAAGATCTAGAATTTTAAACTTTTAAAAATGATACACTGACTTTACTTGATTTACAGGTATTAACTATGTTTACTGAGTATGGAAAGCTTATGATCATTTGAGTAGCTTTTAAAACATATTTCCCTTCAACACTGTATTTGGACTGTAGAATAGACAGAAGATCCAGTGTCTCTCCCATTTGCTTCTTCCATAAACATCCTTGCTATATTGTATAGTGAACTCTGTCTTTTTCTATAATGTATATTGTATGCTTGCAGTTCTTAAAAAACTTTGCCAAACTTTATTAAACTTCTCTAGAACCTGTACTAGCAGAAGTTTATCGTTCAATCACTTCTGGATTAGTTTTCACGTGTACATCAAAAGATGCTACGCTCATTGTAAGATAATAATTATTCTCTCATTGGTCACTTGGAAAATTATTTGCAGACTGGGATTTTTCATTAGGTTTTTTCGTGTTAAATCTGTCTTGCTTCATCTTTAGCCTTCATCTCAAAACTTTCTAAGATTTCTTATGTAGAAATCTACCTGCATGAAATGTCTGGTCTACTAGACTTTAAAGGTATTATTTTTTTTACATTTTGAAATATATGCTTTTTTCAGGGACCTTATTTCTGGTCACATGATCAATTTCTCCTGTATTACAACAAATTAGAATATGCTTTTAACTGAAAAATGTAAAAATATTTCACTTTCTCATCTGTAAAGTACTCTTAAGAAGGTGAAATATAATGTGGTTAAAAACGTAGTTCTGTGAGCACTGTGTAAAAAATTCTGTTTCACCAGTACTGGTAGAGCTTCTAATCTAAATTGACCTGGCGATAAAAGGACCAAAGTTAAAAGAAACAAAAACAAACAAACAAAAATAATCACCCCCCACCAAACAAAAAAAGTAAGTTTGCTGTTTCATGCAGAATGCTTGGAATGTTTCTTTTTATGCTCTCTTAGCTGTAGGGCACTCCCATCATGTTACTATCAAAAAGCACATATATGCACATATACACACACATTACAGGCACAGCCAGCCTTTGTGGACACCTACATAAACACACACAGAGCTCATAAACATGAACAACATGAGACAGATAAGCATACTGACCAGTAGCTTGCTTACATGTGTCAGGTCTCTTTTATTCCCTGACTACTCTCCGTTTTGCTGGTCTTGCTCCTCATTGATCCATCTTGATCCCTCCTTATCTCTACCCTTGTCTTCCCAAAATTAACAACTTACATGTAATTACTTCTACCCCATGGGTCCCAGTTGGACTTGGGTACTCTTGGCTTTGTTGTACTTAGTTGTACTTAAGACTTTGTTGTACTAAGTTGTATTTTGTTGTACTAAGTTGTACTTAGGACTCTTGGCTTTGCAAGAGTCCACTCCCAAAAAGGTCCCCATTGCCCCCCTTTAATTATCCATGAGGTTCAGCCATTTCTGTCCTGACTCTCTCTTAACCACCTGTGAAATCCGGCCATTTCTCTCAGTGCAATTTGCAATGTTTGTCAGATTCTCACTCTGTTATTCAGTATGTCCGGCAATTTCTCATATCATATTCAATAGTTATGTTGTGTTCTGACAGCTAAACCCAATGCCAGAACCTGGTTATCTGCCTGCATACCTTAACAACTCAAACAAACACAGAACAAACACTCAAACATCATCTGTTGATGAAATATTGCAACATATTTTTCACAGGCAATTCAATATGGTGTCCTATTTAGTGAGTGCTACTTCCAGGCTTTTTTCTCCTGAGGCAGTGGGTTGGTTTGTCTGTTGTTTTTTTGTTTGTTTGTTTGTTTTGGTTTGGTTTTGTTTTTGTTTGGGTTTTTTTGTTGTTTTGTTTTTTTAAACTTCCCAACAGTTCTGTACACATGTGATAGAATCTGGATTCTTCAAAATAGTTTTCAGTTTCACCTGTGCTATTTCTTTGCACAGGTGTTTTGTACATACAAAAAACCCCTGCATGTACCAAGGAACAGGTGTATGAGACTGTTTACTAAAGCTGTACGTAGGTGGCCATGCACTTGTTGGATTTGTAGGAAATTTTAGGTGCTGAGCAGCTAAGGGTTATTATCTAGCCTTTATGCAGGCTGTTCAAGACCACTTTTGAAAGAAAAAAGTAAATTCTTAAGAAAAGTGTGGCCTGCTGAAGTGACATAAATGTTACGGCCTTGCTCCTCTCTGTCTCTGAAAATATGATTCTGCTGAGGCAAAATAAGATCTTGAACAGAAGACAGAATCAGTTTGACTGTGACTTTCCTTGGTACGTGACCTGCCATTAAATTGGTATGATTTTCAAATAAACTCTAAATGCTTTGAGTTTTAAAGATTTTTTTTTTTTTATTTAGAATGCTCATGCTCAAATTCTCGTGGTTTAGATTAGAATTATCATCAACAACAACAATGGAAAGCAAACTCTGAGATGTAATGCTGGAATAATTTAGGAGACGCTGCTTGTATTTCAATATATAAAATATATAAAAATGGTTACAAAAACCATATCAAAACTCTTATGAAGACTTCCTGACTATCTATAGTTATTTATAGTTCTTTTCTAGGAGGCATTTTTGAGGCTTGTAGACATGTTTATATGTCTGGAAAAGAGGTAACGTACTGTTTGTTATAATTAAGGTAATTTCTCCTGTCACAGAATACCTTAATTTCAGTGAAGTTAAAGATAATTTTTAAAATTTATGAGAATTTGTAGTGCATTGTAAGGAGGTTTGTATTTCCACAGGATGTAGGTGACTTCAGTGTTAGGACATGCCAGGCTAGTGACATGCATAGAGATTGCAGTCATTGTTGAAAATATATAAACGTGGATTTGAGTTGGAAATACACTTTATCTGAAAATGGCTGTAAAAGTAGCATAGCTTCCATCTACGCTATGAGCTGCATTACAGTAACACTTTACTCTCTCTGGTAAAATAAAGCTGTTTGGTTCATCTAACCTAGCCAACTATTCATATTGTTTTGTCTAAAATGGTGTGTGGGGGGTTGTTATTGTTGGAGGAAATAGGCATTCGCCTCAACAATGGAAACAGATTTTGATAACAACAGGATTGTTCATAATATTTTAGTTCATGTCATATCAGAGCTTTAATGTGAAACATTGGTTAAAAATCTTACTTCATTCTAAAAGGCTTAAAAATATTCTGTGTGACTCATTTAGGGTTTGTGGTTTTGTTCTCAATGTAAACTACAGTAGTGTGATTTTTGTAATATCTATTGGCTTTGAAAAACAGTGTATACTTTATAAGCAAGTAAATTTGTACTGTTTAAAAAGCATGAAATGCAGATGTTTAGCATTATGCGAAGTGCTTATTTTGACTGGATGAATGTTCTGATGGGCGATGATGCAGCCATTTAGATTTTAAAAATGGTTGCTTTTCAGAGTCGCTGGTAATGGAACTGAAAAAATAGCAGTATCTCTTGATTTTAGCCTTGAGCAGTACACAAGACCTAGTTTGAGATACAGTTATGAAAAGAGTAGTTCTATGAGGAGTTTTATATATATGGTAACGGTAACACAGTTAAATTCAAAATCTTTGTAGGAATAATCTACCCATTCAGTTTAGTAATGGCTATGTACAAATTAAAATTTTTAAGAGGAAATTAGAAGGGGCAAATAAATAGTTAAAATGCTCACAGATAGCAGGGATTTTTTTAGAGCATGAGGAAAAAAAAGTCCAGCATTCCTAAGCAGGTTCCTGTTGGAAGTAAAAAGACAGTATTTTTGAAAGTGAAAATTATATTTAATCATAGAAAAGAGCAAAAGCTCAGGCATAATATTGTGGTACAGTGCTTAAGTCAAAAGAAAAGAGGTTTGAGCAGTAACTTACTATGGGCACAATCCCCCCAACACTTGTTTAAGTCATAGAAATACAACCAGAGGGGAACTGATAGACCACTGAGGTATAAAACTTGAACTCAAGAAAGATACAGCCATAGCACACAAAGCTAAATCATTCTGATCGTTACTCACTGGATTGTTACTTAATATACAGGAGCAAGATTCTACCTAATGAGGAGCAAACCTAAAGCATAGCCTCAAATGATGTGCAGTAGAAGAGGTAATTAATCAGGAAGATAGTAATCAATTGCCAGAATCAAATAGAACTCATCTGAGACTACTGAAAGAAACCTGAAATTGCTTAATTGGTAACTGTGTTGTTTAATCTACAACTTAAACCAGCCTTGGTGCTAGGTAAGTGGCAGATAGCAAAGGAATGTACTTTTTTTTCTTTAAAAGGAAGCAAGAGGGCTCCCAGGAATTTCTTAGGGTGCTACAGACTAAATTTGTTTGAATAATGAGGCTGTATTATATAAAAAGTATATTCCTTGTATTACTTCTAAAAGTGTCTATTGCATGGTTTTTTTGAAAACTGAGTGTTGGGCTAGTGAGGTGTTTTGGTCTGATCAACTAGAGCTGTTTCAAGTGGTTTTGTGTTTTATTATGTGGGTGGAATTTTGACTAAGCTTTTCTGTTCATGGGTGGAAACGTACTTTAAAGATTGAAACAGCCTTTCAGAAGTTAGGCTAGCAAGGGATATGTCTAATTTTCCGTAAAATGTGCCCACTAGCTGCTAGTGAATTCATATTGTATCATTGTTCCCAGCATGTTTGTCTTTATACCACTTCAGGAGGTCCCTTATGGTGTGTATAATGAGCTTAGTAGCAGTTGTGAAACTATATTAAAATCTGTGAAGAAGAAAACTAATTGCTAGTTTTGGTTCTTAAATATTTGAAGTAGCAAAAAGAGATTGATGTTCAAAACTGTAATTTTACAATCCATTGGATGGGTGTAAGAGAAAAGGAACAGAAAATAACCCTGAATTGACTTGGCCAAGGAGAGCACAAGAGCAGATCATTGAGTACAGGGTGTCAAAAGCATAGCAATTGAGTCATTGATCTGCTTGGGAAAAAAGTCAGAGGACAGAGACCAGAATTAGCTTTGAGTGTTTGGTAAGTTTTGGAGTGTGGGTGGGGTGGGGTGTTTTGGTTTTTTCTTAACATTAGGTGGGAGGAATGAGGAATGTCCTATCCAGAGAATGCTACAATTTAATGATGAGGATGCATCATTAAAGCTGCCTTTGAATTACCTCAGGCAGAAAAGACAAGTGAATTTGCATCTTCCATTTCACAGGTAAGTGTTCTTGAATTGTACTTTGGTGTAAAATATGTTTTCTTTCTTCTCCATCTATATTTTACAATAGAACCCTTATCTCCTAATTATTGAAAGAAAAGTAGTTGGCACTTACCCTCATTCTGACACCTTCGTTACTGAAGGTATGCCAGGAAAGGGATGGATTTTTATATATTTTGCTTTTCTTAGTCTTCCTGTTGGTTATTCCTAGGTAACTTCCTGATTGGTATGCAAGATGTTTTTTATAGCCTTTAAAATGTCTAGCTTTGTACCTGGAATCCTGTCATAGGATCCTTTCAGACTTGGGACTAAGCAGCTAAAAATTAAAATGAAAGGTAACTTATAGATGCCAAGTCTTTTATTATGTCTAATTCTTATCAAAGTATTGAAAAGATCTGAAAACATATATGAAAATTTAACTGCGCACTGATCTCAAATCAGCGAGAAGTAGGAGACATGGGAGTTACTAATGTAAATAGTTTTTTCTTATTCTAGTGCTGTTCTCTGGGAATTTATTCAAGCCTCGAAGAAAGAACTATTTAATAAGAATGCTTTGGTTGCAACTGCCAGTGAGCACTCACACTTCCATGAATTAACTTGCTAACTAGGCCAATTTTTTCCTTTCCTCTGTTTTTTAATAGTAATGTTTCCATCAGATGTGTTCAGATATTATGATAAGATGTTGAATAAGTCCTAGAAAATCAATCCTCGTCTATTACATCTATTAGATCTAGATGCATGAGATCTATTTGATCCTCAACCAATTGTTAGAGATTTTAATTGCTGTTGTATCCCCTTGCTTGGACTGACAAATGTGGAACTTGCTTCTGAGTCATTTCTGCACAGAGTATACAGAGACTATCATGCTGAACACACACCTGCCATCTGACTAAGAAGTCTGATATATGATTTATTTTGAATCATACCTTGCTTTTTTTTCTGGAACAAACAAGCTATATTTGCAACAGCTGGGAGCATAGCAAACCTCATTGGTTTTCTAAATATTTTTGAGACAGACATTGCAGTAAGCTCTTTAAAAGAGTAGAAAAGTTAAAGCTTATCCTAGCTTGTGCCAGGAGATTTAGACTGTATTCCTAGTCCTATTTTCTGTCTTTTTACTTTATATACAGGGACATCTTAGCCTCTTTGCTTGTTTCACACACGTTTTCTTTGCTGGATGTGTCTGTGCTTTTGACTGCATAATCCAGCTATTGCTTATGTATTAGGTGATCTGTGAGTCTGAGCTACAAAAGATGCAAAATCATTACAGTCTTATGGTACAAAGCCTGCCCTGAGGTACAGAGGCAGACTTTTTTTTTTCCCTACCCTCTGGGAAAGAGTAGATCCTGATCTTCAGTGTCTTTGTAGGCAAGTTCTGGGGTGTTCCTTGGGTTAACAGGGATACTGTCCAGAGTGTAGTTCTGCCATGCCTTAGGAAAGGAGCTTAGGTACTTAAAAGGGGAGAACAGTCTGTAGCTATTACTATAAATACTTAGCAGTTAAAACAAAGGCTGTAACAACAGCTTTCAGGTGATTTAAAAAAAATCTCTTTGTAGAGATGCTTTCTGTTTGGTTTTTTTTTTTTTTAATTTAAAGACTAACAAAGTTTTTAGAATCCTAAGTGCTTCATTCTTTAAATAGAGGTTTTGAAAATTAATATTCCTGTCACTAGAACAGTACTGTAAACAGAAAGTAGTCATACTGCCAAGTGACAGTGAATGCAAGAGTTGCTTCTGGAACTGAATAGAGTTCTTTTGGTGTGGTTTATACTGCAAAATGTTTTTAAGCGTAATGTACTTTTCCACACTATATAAATGGAAATAAGAGTATGTCAAAATATACAGTTTTAAAATAAGTAGTATGTTTTCTTGCTGATTTTACTTTGTGTGCCCCAGAGTGCAAAGACTATGTTTTTTCCCTAGTGAAATTCAATAAGTGTTGAATTGGAACTGTATTTATAGTAGAAAATCTATTTCAGAAACTACTTTCCTCGAAAGAATAAGCATGTTAATTTTAACTAGTCACAGTCAGCTGAGTTTATTCCAAAAGTAAAATAGAAATTTTTGTTTATTAATGTACTATCTGCTGCCTTCCAGGAAAACTAAAATAATTTTGTTCCTTCCCAGTACATCTATTTTGGAATTGCCACTACCATTGCATTCTGAATCCTAAGGAAGTCTATAAAGAGATTTACTCTAAGACCAATTCATCCACTATTTGAAAATACTGATATATATTTATGCTATTTTAAGGAAGGAAAACGAAATGGTTTTAGCATGCAGTGGTTCATACTATGGTATCTGTATGTATGTATGTTACAGCTTCATCTGTATTAAAAGATTAATAGATGTATTTGACTGGAAATATGTAACAGTTATGATTTACTTTTTAAATATATAGCTGGACAAAGTCTTTGGAGCAGGTAGGCTGACATGGATACTAGCAAATGTTTATTCTCCTTTTTTTGTGTGTGTGTGAATAGCAAGATCGTTATGTTTGATATGTATATCTGATCCACACTGGCAAAGCTATTTTGTTTAAATGTTAAATTTGTTAAAGTATATCTTTCCATCTCTGCATTGCCTATAGAACTGTTAGTTCTGCAGTATAACTGCAGTATGTTCTGATATTATTAATTCACTCTTCAACAGTGAGAGGTATTCCAACATCAGTCATATCACAGATGCTGATGTGGTGACTCGAATTAACATAAAAATGTAAGTGATTACTCCTAAGGTTTTACTAATCTGAAGTTTAACAAAAGCATGTTTCTTCATTCTCCCTTCAATAGCACATATCTTTCTTAGAAACACCTTAAATTGCATGTTGCAGTGCTGCTCCCAGTTATTTTTTTTCTTTTAAACATTAAAAACCAGTCATGCTCTTTCCATTTAAATTGTAATTTCTTATATACCTAAATGAGAGCAGAATTTGTTTGTCAGGTATGTGGACACCTGGAATTTTCTGTGCACTTCCTATTGAGTGATAACACATGAAGGTCTGTTCTATATCTTTATAAAGCTGTAGTCTAAATTTCAGTTATTTGTTCTGGTAAGTTGTTTTTGCCCTTGATGGAGATCTCTTTCAGGTATAGCACCTATTTAGAACTATAAATCCAATTCTTATTTATTTAATCTTACTACGGTATCTATTCTTTGAATGGTCACATGGAGGGTCTAAGAACTGGAAATCTTTGTCAGGAGTCCAGCTGGACACATGGCTTGAGTGTCAAATGCACAGATTTCAGAATTTGATGGAATATACAGGCCTGACAGTCTGTTGTCAGAAGGTGCAGGTTTCAGGCTATGTTCTGTTTGCTGTCATTACTGGCTATACATGATAAGGATAGCTTAAAATAGGCACTAGATTAATTGAATCATATAACACTTTGTTGCAAGAATGGTATGGAGAAGGTACGGGGTGCTGATGGGCATTCAGTAGAGGTGGTTGTGATAAAGGGGAGCAGGTAAAGCACCACAATCTGCTGGGACTTCTCAATACAGATGTTCTCATGAGTTTTGACAATACTGTTAAACAAAACCTGTCCTTGCTTCAAGCTGGGTGTCTAATGATGATTTTGGAAAAGGGTGGCAGCCATGTCACTGAGTTTGGTTTCTTTGTCCTAATTTTTTGTTTTCTTTGCATTGATAGTTTGCTTTTATTTTCCCCATGTGGCAGGGTGCCACACTCTCTTCTATGAAATATCTTAATTCCTAGCTGTATGCTATAGTATCATAACATCCCTAAGGCTATTGCATGTCAATCTCATTAACTTTCTCATAAATCTGAGATACAAATTACTACCAGAACAAGTGAGCAAAATTATATTCTACTTTAGATATCTTTTACATATAAATATTGACTAAAAATCATAAGCAAAACCTTGACCATCTCCAAACCCCCTCTGCTAAGAAAAGCTCCTTTTTAACATATGGAAGGCTAACGTTTTGTCTTCGTTGCTTGACTAGAGTTCTAGCATCTGTATCATTGGCCTGAAGGCCTTATCCTTTCCAGGAACAGTCTTCAGACTATAGCTGCTTTAGGTAGCTGGATTAGAATGAAACAGATGGCTGGTTGCAACAGAGAATATAAAAATGCATAGAAATATTCTAAATGCTCTACTGCTTCTCGTCTTGTTTAACACAAGGTCATTTTGTGATTTTCTTATCCAAATCCTTGCTGAAGATGAAAATGTGCTGTGGGTTGTAAAACTCTTAATTCCCCACCCTTAATGGTCTGATGAAAGACTGAATAATCCTCATGCAAGTTAGAACATTAACATGAAGTCCACAGAGTCGGAAGGAAACCAGGAAAGCCTAAAAAAGAAAGATCAACAGCTTCTGATTAAAAGACATGCTATTTTAATTCTGTCTTGACTTAGTGGATGAGTTCAAATCAGTAGATTTCAAATAAAGTCTCTTGCTACACAGTTCATGTAGCATGTGTCTGATGCAAGTTCAGCATCAAGGTTTATTGTCCCAGGAAGCTGTTCACTAGTTTGGGGTGACCCAGCTTTGCTGATCCTTAAGGGATAGAGTTCTTACTTTTAATGAGCTTGAAGATCTTTATGCTTAATTGATTAGGTAGACTGTAGTAGTGCATGAATTGCTTAGCTTGAAAAGTTATTTCTGCCTGTGATCCAGGGCATTTTCCAGTATAACCATGAAGGATGCAGAATTTTGTAGTCTGGTAGTGTTTCTTTTTTCACTTTTCCTCTGATTATCATCTCCTGTTTTGTCCCTTGACCTCATGATCTGTTTTTATTTTAAAATATTAGTCTGATGGATTATTTGCATGCTAGATTATCAATTCAAAAGGTGAGTCAGTGGAAGACTGATGAACCCAATGCTGCACTGAATACAGTAAAAGACATTTTCTACGTAGTAATACTTTTTCCTGATTATCAGGTAGTGTGCTTAGCATCTCATCTTCTAAGATCTGTGCATCTCCTGATATATTCAGCTGAGATCACTTTGTTGTCTGCAGTGTTCCACAATATTGGTATTTTGTTTTGAATACTGTAGTACTAGCATCAACGGTTTGTATTAGACAGACTTCTACTATTCCATGGGAAATGAAAATTGAGGAACTTTGTCACTGATGTCTCTTGGTTTTGAGGGTCAGCTGGCTCTCAAATTTGAATTCTATATTTGAAATTGAAGATAGTGAATATTGGTATTTTGCCCTGTGGTCCAGGGAATAAAGTGAAAAGTTTGGATCTTCTCTGACTTCCTCCAGGTCAATCATGACTAGCCCTACTGAAATCAGTGAGGTTGGAGTAGTATAAAATCAGTGTTGAGTGTGTGCCAGGGTAAAGTTCAACACTATTTAGAACTGAACACTATCAGTGTTATTTCTATAGCCTAGTATTTTATCTTTTGCTGTCACCTGGAGCATCACTGCAGTCTCTGTGAAGCCCTCTGTGGGAACTCTATGCCTGGCTAAATACTAACTAAATAATTTTGAGAAGTAGTTGACAGAAGGCCTTGTTTATAACCCCTATCCCAGTGTGCTATAACCAAAGCTATAAATAACCCGCCTCTTCTCTGTCTGCCTGCTGGAATGTTTGCAGAAGCATTTTCCCTTTCTTTTTCTTAACTAGAATAATTTCTTGTATGTAGTGTAGATAATGAAGACAAGGCTATTAAGATTTATTTTAAATAATTGTAGGTTAACATTTTAACTGTTTCAGATTTCCATAATGGTGTAAATTTGATAAAATTTCTCTTAAACAGCAGATAAGTGGTGGTGCTGCTTCAAAATCATTTGTTTTGCTTAGAAATAAATATTTCTAAGGAGCTATCATCTAATAACTGTGTTGCCAGCAAGATCGTCTCAAAAGGTACTAAAACATTCTAGAGACTTGTTCAAGATCATGTTTTAATACTTTATTTATTTATTTTCTTGTGATCCTAGAAATTATGAAGCAGAGTTTACAGAGAGCTCTTTGAGGGCCTGAATTGGTAGATTAAATGCCAACCTAGGCAATGCTTTCCAAGGAGTCTCAACGAATGGATCAAAGAATGTCTTTTGTACTTGTGAGACTGCTGTTTGAATTTATAGCTTCATTGATCTAGTACTGCTCTAGACCATAACTATCCTGTTTAACAGAGAAAGAGGTCAATTTCTCAGAGCCAGTGGCCGATTTCCCAGTTGCAAAATATTTATTCCACTTGAAGATCTGCTAGATGCGTTGAAAAAGGTAGTTTGAAGATTTTGAATGTTAAAAGAACTGATTCTTTCTTGGGATTGAATTTTTGAAAATCTGTCAAGATATCTATGGCCTTTAGAGAAAACCCTAAAGGTCAACCCATCCTGACTCAATTTATGTATAAGAGCTGATGTTGTGGGTTAGCATGCGTACCTATTCTGAAAGAACTCAAGATTAACTCAAGCAACACGTGATTGATAGTTCCAGAGTGTCTTGTAACCTCTAGGCTTGGTATGTGTGCCATTGTGTTTCACTTCCAGAAATCCTTAGTTTCTTTACATATTATATCAAAATCCTTCCTAATATAAATGTCCTAATGCTTTGAGGAAGTATAATGAAGGAAGGGAGACTAGTTATTTCAGTTTGTTGAGAAGATTATTCTTAAAGACAAGAAAAACATTAAATTATCTGACTTGTCAAACATCACATTTCCCATCACAATGTTTTAATGATAAAAATAACTTTTAGATGTTCCATGAAAAGAAAATTATTCTAAGGACCTTGGGAAATATAATCCAGTCTTTTATTTTTAATATTGTGGTCCAGTAGCTGCTGTTGTTTCAAACTGAAATTAATAAGATTGGGTTTTAAATAATGATGTTGCCCCTAGTGAAGCAGAGATAGAGATGCTTGTGCATATCAGTAAAGCTCCTGGGATGTGAGGAAAAGACAGGGACTGTAATTCCCCTGGATAAAAGGACAAGGGGATTTTCTGGCAGTCTCTAAATGGAAGTTCCTGCTCAAAGATGTGTTAAATTGCAATGTATGCTTTGGAGACAACAGTCCTTACTCATATATAACTCTTTCAGGCATATCTGTATGTTTAGAGTTGCTATAGGAACATGATTTTAGATAGAGTTAAGTAGAGAATAAACTGAGAATTTAAGGTACAGTACTTTCTGATAAATGAAATGTCCTTTAATGCCTCACATCTTGATGGCATCTGGACTATAGTTCATTATTATTCCCCTATGTCATATAGGTTTCTTCTAAAATATAATTTTAATTATGCTTCAGCAATAAATGCTGAGTACAATAAACTATTTGAGTGCTGAAGGAAGTGCTACTCTGGAGGTGATGGGTCACTCACAGCTATAAGTAGAAGGCTTAATAACAGATCGCTCAATTTCCTTTTACATATGTTAAAAATATGCCTGTAAAAATCCCTAAGCATACATGCAATTTGCATAAAACTTCAAATAACAGTTCTCGGAATTGACTGTACCAAATGCTATTTTAAGCATAATAGTCTTTTTAGCTTAGACTTCTGGTTGAAGATGGTGCCTGACCTCAGTGTGTTTTCAAAGTTAATGAACCTTTCCTTTGGTTATATTGACTGAGAAATAAATGGCAGCACTGACTCTAGTTCCTGATGTTCAAATGGTGTTCCTGGTGTTCAAATATAAGTGCTGATACTGAGAAATGCTGAACTAGTTAGTCATCAAGAGGATGATTTGGGATTACATATTTAGATGTTTAAAACAGAGGAGAAAAAAAGACAAAATAGAAGTCTACATCAGTGAAAGATGTATGGTGAGGGTAATGATAGATTTAATGAACTGAGAATTTAACAGGCTTTAGAAAAGCACAGTGAAAACTTAGAAGTGAGATGCACCAAAATATTTCTTTTGTTACAAAGAAGCATTCTCTAGGTGATAAAGGCTGCTACCAAAGCTTCATATTAGTTTCCTCCATTTACCATTTTCCCTATTCTCAGTCTTATGGATGTCCAGCTGTGACCTGAAACTCGGTAGCTTCAAGAGAGATTCTTGCTCCCTGCTGGATCCCCACTGCGTTATTGCAGTCTCTTTTTTTTTTTTTTATTAGAGACAAGCAATGTTACATATCAGACAAGCTGTAATCTGTGTCTTATCTTTTGACTGACATCTAGGCCTTTAGATTTTGTGTATGTGTTGCAGATTCATTCTGCATAAAATCTCCAGTCTCAATCTTTCCTCTTCCATGCAACTCAAACTTCTACCCTGAATCTCATTATTTTGAGATATAATAGAGATATAAGGCTTTTCAATTAAAGGAAGTTTATTTAAACTGTCTATAATTTCTCATTTTATGATATTATGTGGGGTTTTTTATTTTAGCTTTGTTTCTTTTATTTTTAAAAAGTCTCTGGCAGCATCAGATCCCCTTCTCATTGTAAATAATGACACGATGAAGTGGAACCAAGAAATTAAACTGAGTTTTCATTAACTAGAAGCAAGGATTTTTGATGTAAGTGAGGGTGTATGTATTACAGACATGACAGATGGGAAAAATCTTGCTGCATAAATCTATGGAAGTTCTGACTGAACAAGGATGTTCATCCTTATTAGATTGTGTTCTTGATTTACTGAGCCTGTGGACCCACGTGGCCCCACTGAAGGCACTCCAGACTGCCAACTTGTGTGAAAGGGGTGTATTAGTGGCAGCTGTTTAGTTGCATCAGGGAGAGGTTTGGATATAAAAGACAAGGAAACACAAGGAAGTTGTCATTAGGAGGTTTCTAGGTAGTCTGGAAAGGCTTTAGTGCTGGAAGAGAAGGAAGGAGAACTAGTGCACAAGAAGGATGGCTTCTGGCACAGCAGAGAGCATGCTACCTCCTTCTCCCAGCCATGTTATATCTGGCAAGCATGGCAAGCATATGGCATATTACAAAAATCTGTGAGAAGATGGGAGTTTGGAGAAGAAAGGGCCACATATAATAAAAATTGGCAAGGATTTCCACCCACTCCCCTCCATCCTCAATAAAAAAATTGATTTTAAGAGTCTTTGACCTGCTGTCCTGGGAGATGGACTGCTTGACTGGAACCAAAATCTCAGACCTAATGGCAAAGTAATTCACAAATGCTATAGAAGTGGTAAGGGACAATAAATATCTCTTGGTGAAATTTTACTCAATGGGAGGATCCAGAGGATTGATTTGAAGTTTATAGGGGATGTAGCTAGCATATCTGTAGGAAATCTATTGTGCTTAAGTGAAAAATCAGTAATGGGATTTTACTCTTAGCTTAGATTTTACTCTGACTGGTAGAAAGGAGGACTTTCTTGAATTGAAAAACTGAGTGAGAATTTAGATTAAAACAAACACAAGTAAAATTCATGATTCTTAAAAAAAAGGGATGAATGCATGTCAAAGTATAGTTAAGCAAACTTGAGGAACTTACAGGAAGGCCATCTGCAGGAAGAAAATAATGTAGAAGTTTTTGCTGCTAATAAAAGAAATGGTGAACTGCAACTATCCTGATGTAGAGAAATGACAGGAAAATAATGATAGATCAGTAAGACTGCAAAAAGAAACCCCAAAAGATCTTGTGGAACAAAGAGTATTCAAAGAGTATGAAGCTACAGGAAAAGGATAGGGCTGAAAAGGTCAAGGTACCAAATGAATTACAAGAATTGAGAAACAGAAAAGTTTTATTAAAAAAAAAAAAATTATAACAGTAAAGAGAAATATCTGACTGAGGTGGAGAAGGCATTTAAAGCTTCAACCTTCTCAAAAAAGGTTATTTCTTGGTTGCTTATTTTTAAAAAGCAACTGGCAAAAAAAGACTAGTACAGGGGAGCTAGAGATTGGAGACATTCAAGTCTGCAGGGCAACAGAATAATTGCTGTGCAAACGGATGCACTCTCTGAACAAATGGACAGTTTGAGAAGGATGGTTGAAGTCCCGCAAGAGGAAAAACACAGTATGCATTTTTGAAATGTCAGGTCTGCCAGTCTAATTCTTTCTGTAGACATGACATTACATTAGGCTTCTAATAACAAAAGAGAAACTAGTGAAATATAGGAATTTATTCTACTTATTAATGGAATAGTATTTAATAAAACATTTTACACCTAAATTTTAATAAAAATCCATATTCTTATTCATGATTTCAAAATATTTTTGTAGACACTTTATTGTGGACAGAAAGGATGCAACTTCTTTTATACAATCCTGTTTGCAGTTCTTTGAATAAATTTCTTTTGTATTCTGTAGGGAGAAAACTTGCATAAGAAGTGCAGCATGAAGTGTAGGAATAGAGAATTTTATTACCTGACTTGTTTTCAATGTGAATTATTAACAGAGAGTCAGACTTACTTCTGTGTGGCATTGTCTATTCAGGAATGTTTGAATATCTGCTATTGATGGAGCACTCATAAGTTTTCGAATGGCCATCAGTTGCTTGTTTAAGAATTTATTTCAGATCTTACCTATAACACTTGTTTAATACTATGTAGATGTGGTGCCATGATACCTTATATTGGATATGCTATTATGAGAGGAACCTGAGTTTTCTAGAATGATCAAGTGCATTTGTCTAAATATTCTTCTATATTGGGTCTCCAGAGAAGTAAAGTTCGGGTTTTTTTTTGGTTTTGTTTCTTCCCCTAACCCACAAAAGCCAGGATTTATAAGAATAAAACTAGAATAATTACCTTCTTAAATATAGAAAACTCAAAGTCATTATGTCAGGGAGAGCAGAAATAAAAAAGGGGGATTGTAAACATCTGCCCACATTACCCTGGCATGTGGGGTCCTACTTAAGTTAGTTCAGTGACTTTCTGACCTACAGGAAATTCTGTAGACTCCTCTCTGGTATGTGGGATGTTTTTTCTCTGAGACTTGGTTGTCTGCTTCACATGCTGCTCAGCAGTAATCTTATTCTCTTTGCTTAAACTGCATCTTGAAGCTCTTAGGTGCCACTCTCTTACTTCCTCCTTTACCTGCTGCCCCCTTCAAAGTATACCTGCCATAAGCATGCCAGCTGCTCCTTGGGGAAAGAGCAATCTTCCCCTGCCATCCATTCCCATTTTTTTTTCCCAAGGGGTCTTACCTGAGCTAGATAGTCTGTTAAAGGCATATAGCATAAATGAAGAACAAACAATAAACCACGATGTATTATATGTATGCATATTCTTTTAATTTCAGTATTTTTAAAGATCATTATATGAACTATATCAGTAAACAGAATAACAACCTTCTGCTGCAGTTCCTTAGGGACTTCACTGTAGCATAATAAAACAAGTGACATGAAAACCCTTTTAGCTATAATGAAACCCAAATAATTGTTTAAACTTTTATGAAGTAAGCTGATCTCAAACTGAAATGATCTGAATGGGTACTCTAGCTACATCTGGTTACGTCGTAAAAGCATCAGACCAGACATACTTCCCCCTGATATTAGAAGGGTAATATGAGTAGGGAATTTTTGTTTATAAAAGCTGTCTTTCCTAAGTTTCCTTTCAAGTCTGTTCTGCTATTTCTCCTCTCATTTGCTTCTCTGATTCATTATTCTTTTCACCCTTTTCTTTTGAGTTCTTTTACAGAAGAGGGCATTACAGAAGAGATTGCCTGAAGCTGTTTCAGAGGAGAATGTTTGCCTTATTTTGGGGTGTTTCTCACTCCTCATTTTATTCACTTTCTCAACTAGTCTGGGTTGTGCAGCCACTGTTTTTCTTTCCTGGTGGCTTTTTATCACATACCTGTCCACTTAGTGTGCAGTTGATTCTGTCCGCTTCAGCTAGAAAGGCAGTTAAAGCAGCTGTTACTTAGCGAAACGGTGAAATAAGGATTAGACCTTAATCCTTGCATGACAGTCAGGGCTAAAGCCAGTCCAGTCTTTTGATGAGAGAGACTGAGATTTGCATTTTAAAGATTTAGTTAAACTAGGAGTTTCAAAGGCACTCTACACTGACCTGGTTAATATTTAATGTTTTCTTTTTTTATTATTTCCTATCGATTTCATTAAATTGTCTTAGTCTAAGTGTTGGTGATAACTGTCTCGGTATAGGGGATGATCCTGAAAAGACAGTGCTTTTCATGGCCTTTTCCTCGTGGTAATACAGAAGACAATAAGTAGTCCTCTTCTGCATTCCAGTGCTTTTTCCATGGATCTTTTCTGAACCTAACTTCTGCAAATGTGAAATTCCCCTGTAGAGCTGCTTTCTTTTGATACATATCCATTTTGGGCAGAAGACTGGTGATGGAGGAGAGTATTGCCAGTCTGGATTGCCATAGGTAAGTACTGGAGCCGAAGGAAACATGAGTTGCTGCTCCCTGGTAGATCTGTGTTGCTGAGGAGATAAGGTGCTTTGATAAACATCTAGGTATGTTCACCCAGCCATATTGCACAAGGATGAACGAAGTGATCTATAAAGACCCGAGAATAGCTTCACTTTTATTACAAGTTCAAATCTGGCAAGCTAAGAATACGTACCTACACTCTGACCTAAAACCTAGGCACAGCCTCTGGGAATGTCACAGAAGTTGCATCCAGAGCAAGAGAGACTGACTGCGCAGTATGTGCCATATATAAAAGCAAATGTTGTACATCTGAAGAAATGAAAGACCCTTGTGTTTCTAATACTGTCCCTGGCCAAAGTGATCTGCAATACCTAAAAACTTAAGTGTCACTGGATGTGTGTTCTGGTAGTTTTATGTTATGGTGGCTTAGTTCAACACTAACACAAATAAAACATAACAGATCTCTTATGCAAATATAATGCCTTGTGTTATTATATGGATCATCCTGAAATGCACTATCATTCATTTTGCTTTCTGAAAATGGATAGGCACTAGCTGCATTATCAATACTTAAGGCACACCCTATTGTGTCAGATAGGATACTTTGCCATAGATTCATGCATCTGAATAATTATTGCATGCAGTTTTGGCTTGTACTTTTTTTTACGCTTAGTCAGGTGACAGGTTGAATGAAGATTAGTTGAATAGCATTAGTTAGATGAATAACATTCATCTAGTTATTAATAGATCTTGAAAATATTTCTGGCTTCTGGAACCATTCAGCTATTTTCTTTGGCAGAGAATGTCTTAATGAAAATTAAAATCATGAAGGGTATGCTTCTGTTCTTAGTCAGGTCCTTTAGGGCTTTCTGAAAGCTGTGTTTGTGGTTCCAAGAACTGCTTTACTGTTTGCTCTTTATTATATTACTGGGGTTACTTGTAAGTGATATTTCCATTAAAAGAACTGACATTAACTGTGTGTGCACCTCTCTGGATGATATATGTACATGTGTGTATGTATGTGTATAATAAAGATATATATAAAACCAATTGCACGCATTTGAATAAAATAATGATCTGTTTTTCAAGATTTTATTTTAAAACATGTCCTGAAACCAGGACATACATCTAATCTTTACAATTCTGCTTCCCATTTTTAATGTGTTACCTCTATCCCTCTCTTCCAGTTCCTGTGTCTTAGCTTCTGGGTAATTACAGTAACACGATTGTTTTGCACCCTAGAGGTTGATGTCCTTGATGTACTGATGTCTGCTAATAACCTTAGTATAATAGCATGGATAAAGACATAGCCGTTATAGCTTTTCACTATTATCCTTCATACAATTACATGGTAGGTGGCTAGGTAAATTTTGGGTTGTATTTAGCAAAGCTAGTAAATAAGATCTTGATACTAATGAATCAGGGGTTTTGTTAACTGCTGATCACTTTCAGGACAAATTTAGAAACTGGAATGACTACCCAGTTGGAATCTGAAGACTTGAAGATACATCAAGATGTGTATATAAATGGTGTCATAATTCAGCTCAGACTGACATAATTTAAGCTCTCTGTCCCATATAACTCATTATCTTACACATGTTAAGATCACTGAATATTGCAAAAATAAATATGGCTTAAGATCCCAGAAGTTGCCATTAATTTGCCAGAAAGTTGCACCTGGTAACTTCTGGATTGGCAAATGGCAGTCATTAATGACATAGTCTTAAAACACAGCGAGACTGTTACTGTGGATTAAAGGCAACTCCTTCCTTTGGCTTCCAGAATGTGGGGACATAATGAGTATAACTGAGATTGGAATGTGAACTGACTGCTTTTCCCAGTACTGATAAACAGCAATGGAAGTGGATCAGTAGATAGACACTGAAGTTAAAGCATCTAACTTAAATTGGAGATTAACGGTCAAATGCTATTTTCAGGTATTCACCAAAACTAGCTTCACTAGACGAATAGTGTAATAACCTGCCCAAATAATAGGTGAATTAAAATAACAATTAACATAAACACAACTAATGTTGCAAAATGGATGAAAACAGTTCATAATATCCTTTGCAGCACCAACTAAAATATAGTCATTCAGTGATAACTTAATCATCTTTGATGGAGCTAACACAATAGCCCACACTGAATTTGTAGGGATAATTGTTTGCTGCAATAATAAGTAAACAAAGATGTGGCTACTTAGGGTTCAGATTTGTTGCTGGAACCATAATAACATCTTTTTTTTTGTATTACAGCTTGCTTTGACTCTTGTGAGAGGTTTTTTTTTTTTCTTTTAATACTTTAGCTTACCAAAGGTATGAAGTGAAAAAGGAATTAGCAAGCTGCAAAAGGCTAAAATTCACATTGCAGACATAATTTGTCTTGATTCATTACTTTATAGTCTCTTTAGGTCAGAATGTGCAGGAGCCTATAGAAAGAATAAGTCAGATAGAAATCCTTATTAGAAAGATGATGTGGATTAATCTGCCTCCTACACTGGGGCTCACTGACATCTACCTTGAACGTGAGGATTTATTTTCAGTCTGAAGTTTGGGTTCACTAATTAAATCTCTAGATCTTGATTTGTTTGATTCTTTGGCTTTTGTAATGTTGTAGGTCAAGTAGATGATCTTCTCAGGTTTGAGAAATATGGGAAAACTTGCAGTTGCTGAAGGAGAGTGTTCAACACATGAGAATTCTTGTTGCATAATGGCTGTGATTTTTAGAAATGGTGAGGATGAAACCTAATCATATACATTTTGTAGAAAATTAGATATTTTTGCAAACTTGGCTTATGGTACAGCTTACAGAAATTTTAGGGGTAGAAGAGAGAGAAATGTCCAAATGTTTGAATCTCTGTAGATTTTCTGTGATAGCGCTAAGGGCTTGTGTTCCTCATAATGTTAACACAAAAAAGTTATAACTAATATTTCTCCTTACTGCAGATATGGTCCAACCATCTCCATCACTGGAGTGTGATTTTGATTCCAATTGAAATTTTTTGACTGCAACTTGTTCGTGCAAATTATCGTACATCAATGTAACCATTCAGTATTATGGACATATCGCTTATGAGAGGCAATAGAATGGCAAATATCTATTCAGGTGACATATAATTCTTGCCATAATTTACAAGGAGAAAATTCCTCAGATAGTTCTACTTAGTATAGAGATATAAGGAGATATGGATTGTAAGCCTGTAATTTCAGTGTTACTTTTGCCCTAGCTAGTCTAGCTAGTGACCAGGTCACAAATGAGTGTAGCTCAAGGTGTAACAACTCCACTTAACACCACAGCAGGTGTTTTAAGTCCAGATAATTTACTTCATGCTTACAGAAGGTGTGGAAGATAAGAATTACTGCCTCTCCAAATCCTCACTTCTCAAGTGATTAGGTGCAGTAATTTATCTTGAAAACAGAGATGCAAATAAAGTAAGAAAAATGACTGAGGTTTGGTCTTGCACTGAGTTTTGTGTTACAGTGCCAATGTGTTCTGAAGTCCAAGAGCTCACCAAATGGCTAAGTATCATATTAAAATTATGAATATCAAACCTCTGCTCCTGATCCTCAGATATTTTTCTAATCCTTCTGCCTTTCTTACTCCTCTCTTGCACTGAACCCCCTCCTGCTCCCTGCTTAGCCTTTTATTTTTAGGAATATTTCAGGGGATATGTAAATGGCTTGCTGTTTTGCTCCTTTTTGTGATAGAGGATTTAGTTTAAGAGTTGAAATCAAAGTTCTTGGGGCCATGGCCCATGTCTCTGATTTTTCTCTTTTTACAGTTCATGGCACTGCAGGTCTGTGTTACTTCACTGAATTTCTAGGCAGTACCACAGTATTACTAGAAAAACGTTGTGGTTCACTTCCACTTTCCATGTAATTAACATTCCTGGTTGAGTAGGAATTTAACAATATTGTATACTTCTTCAAATACTGTATAAGGACTTTCAGGAAAAAGATCAAATAAATAGTATGGTATCTCTATCAATATTTATTATAGAAAGTTGTACATATGCTCAAGTACATATGTTACATATGTACATATGTTACATATACTGAAAGTGGGATCATCAAGTTCTGCTAATTAGTAGACAAGATGCTGCTCAAATTACAGTTTCATGAAAATGAAAATTGAGTCTCTTTTTTTCACAGGTTATGCCATCTGGCTTCACTTTTCTTCGGTGCATGATTAGCATTAACTTTTAATTCTTTTCGTGTACAAACTGCCTAAATTAACTCCTTTATTTCCCGTATCTTCTAAATTGTTAGTCTAATTCAGAGCTCAGTTAGCAGAACACTGCATGTTAATCACATGGCCTCTTTTAATAACATGCTAATTTATTAGGATAAAATAACACTGTAACACTTTAAGAAATGGAACTTCCATAGTGTTTCTATTCATAATATCTGAATTTTCAGAATTATCAGCAAATATCATCACCCAGCATTCTTACTGAGTTAAATATGTGACATCAGTGTTCAGTGATGGAAATTTAATTTTCTTCATGGTAATATTACTTTCAATCTCTCTTCTTTGAGGCAGTGTCAGCTGCATAATATTAAGTTGGACCTTCCCTCTTCAGAGAGAGAACTGTTACTCTGTGGTTCAGTATGTCATTTTTACTTGCAGAAATATGACATAGTGTGTATACGCTTTTGAAATTTAGTTCCAAACCCCAACACCCTCTCAGGTTTATAAGAGAAATCATCTATAAAATGAATTTATTTCTAATGTCTGTATTGTTTAGTTAGTTTATTATTGCAGATAATACTGGAAGTACATGACTCTTTAAATAGCATTATCAAAAACATTTATTGCATTATTAGTTCAGTAGAATGGTCACAGAAAGTCTGGTTTTGTCTCCATTGTCTCTCTAATTCAGTAAGATAATGCGGTTGTGTGAATTGAATGGTTCCACCAGAAACAACTGGCCTGACCATACACTTGAACATACAGATACGCTTTAAATACCTTGATATTTCAAGACTAATTTGTACATATTGAACTTAAGTTGTCAGGAAAGCTGAGTAATTGCACTGAGTGAACTGGTCGTGACACATAATACAACTTCTGACTGATGGAGTAGATCCTAAGAGTTTGTAAATTTTGCTTGGCAGCAGGGTTGGTGTCACAGGTCATGCTATATTTTATGTAGTCAGATATCTCTGAAAGCCCAACATTTTGCCTTCAAACTATTTCATATACTAGCAAAAATGTCTCTTTTAGTTGATGTTTGAGTAGTCTCAGCAAAAGGTGGGCTTTTTTCAGGCCCTATTAATAAATTTCAGCTTTTTTTTGATTCATTCTATGATTCTAGTCTTATTCTCCATGCTTGGAAGAGGCAACGTTAGAGGCCCTCCTAACTGTTAAAACATGCATCCTATTTATGTGCCTTTTATCATTTCTGTCTTATCCTGAAGAGATAAAAGAGCAGCCCACAAAAGCCTTTTAGTTTTAAGAACAAGCTTTGTTAGGTTTCCTAAAAAAACACTTGTAAAACAGAAGTAGTAGCTCCTGAAAACTGGCATAATAGTTCCAATATTGGAAAAGGATGGGGTGGAAGAAATAAGTATTTTTGTTCTTATCAGTATGATGCTGATCCCAGGCAAGAGATTAAATGTTTCTTATGAGACTTGGTTAATCAGAAACTGGAGGAATATAATATAATTAATGCAGTCAGGTGGGGTTAATGGAAAGTAGATCTTGCTTGACAAAATTAATGTAATGATGTATATGAAAGCAGACAGGGGATGCTGGAAATCAAGGTCTTTTTTTTTTTTTCTTTTTTTTTTTTAGTGCTTGACATTTTGATTAAAAATAGAATGATACAATGTACAATGGTACACTTTAGAGCAGAAGTTGGCTGATGGCTCCCAAATTAGTTCTAAAGGAAGAATAGGCACCTATGTGCCGTATTTTAAGTGGAACCCTGAAGGGATTGATTCTAAACTGTTTGTTTAACCTTTTTTTTTTCAGGGATCTGGAGCAAAATATAAAATCAATGGTTATAATGAAACACTCAGGGAATGCAGTGCATCATTTAGCTAAAAAGATGTTCTGAGATGGTCACATTGTGAAGTATGATATGATAAACAAAAATTTGACACTAGAAACCTATTTTATCTAGTCAATAAAACATAGTAGACCAAAGTGCTGAAAGTTGAAAGTGTTTATCAGACCAGTATTTGACTAGGTAGAAATTTAACGGTGAAGATAGATAGTCTTGTGTTGGAACAACTTGCTGGTGGCTATTGTGCTGGTTCTCTGACCTTGCAGTGATGCAACCTGCATGGATGGGTATGCATAAATGGGATTACACAACAGGAAAATCTGATGCTTTTCAAATCTTAAAAAAGTTGAGGCTTGTCCACATTTTATTAGCTTGCTGTGCATAAATGCTGTAGAGCTGATATGAGTTGAAAATCTAGTTGACGTGACTAGTATATTGGAATCCTATCTTTCAGGACTTTGTCAGAGCCATGACTTTTTCTGTCACCATGTCTATTCTGGCATAGAATACTCGCAAAGAAAAGAACTACTTTTCTTATACTCTCTTCCCCCGTCCGCCCCTTATAAGGCTCTTATTTTCTAAATGTAACGCTCTTACACCTATATCCTAAAACAGAAAGCTCTGAGGAATGAAAAGGAATGTTCTAGGAGTCTAGCATTTGGAGTATTATTCCCATTTTATTCACTTTTCAAGCTATTCATTGCAGCTAATAACTTTCTAATATCAAATAATTAAAGTGCCTATGTGTAAATTGTCAAGTAACTCGCAGCAACAGTTACAATGCTTGCTGAAATCTGAATACATTTTCCCCAAATAGTTTAACAACTTTGATATACCAAGGACCATGTGGTTAATCTAGTCTATTTTGTAGGCTATCTAGGTTAAGTTCCTGGCACAATTTATGTTAGTTTGGTTAGTCCTTTTTTTTTTTTTTTTTTTTCCCCTCTCCTCTTTCCTTCTGTACTGCATTGAGCAGGAATTCCAGAGTTTATTGTAACTGCTGTAGGGAAAAATGCGTATGTTTTCAGAAATGCCTTTATGGGTATTTTTCCATTGCTTTGTTTGAGATTTTGGGCTTATGGCAAGAGTTCCTTTCAGAGAAAGAACTGAGTATTTACCACAATAAGGATTAGCATTTTCAGACTATGGAATAAATTTTCAGTTTACTTTGCTAATTTCCCATGCAACATCATCTTGGTACATCAGAACAAATGGATGTCTTATCCTGAAGATTGACTTAAGGCCCTCTACTGCTTATGGGGAAGAGAAAAAAGACTGAAAATTCATTGTTATTCTACAGCACGTGTACTTTATGGTTTCAGTTATATGATATGAATGACAGAAAAACCTCATTGCAAGGAATCAAAGACTTTGTTTTATGATAAAACATTATGATAAACAGATGGGTTATAAGAGTGAACAAGGGTGTTTTAGACTCACTTTAAAGCATGCAGATTGGTTTGATTTAAAACACTAATTTTGCTCCTAGACAATCCCCTTGTCTTCACTTAATGCTAATTTGCAGCAGCATTTTTGAGTCTGGACCCCTAACAGTTCTCATAGAAATTCAGTGTATTAAACTCTATAAAGTTATTTCTGATTTATAAATAGATAGAAGTAGGGGAGAGAGATTAAGTCTTCTACTTCTCTAACCGCATTTCCAATAGGTGCATTAATGCACTCTACCTAAATTTGTCTTTTTTGAGTGCCATGTAATGAAAAAGCTACATTCTCATTCTGTAAAATGCTGTTAAATAGATTACAGCTGTATCATGTAGCTAGTCAGATTGTCCACGCTTGATAGAACTCAGACTTGGGAAAATCAAAATCCTGCAAGACGGGGTTATTACTCCATCATTATCGTCGTATCACTGTACTGGCAGCTATCAGCATTTAATTAGTGATAGCAAGGGTATTATGAGTCCTGCTACTGAAGGAAGTGATTTTTATTCTTTTCAGTCTTTGGACAGGAACAATCTGTTCTCTACTCTTGCCTTAAATCAGTTTCAGTCTCCACTAGAGAGACTAGGAATTAGTAGGAGAAAAATTTGAGAGGAAAGGTATATGGCAGATAAACCTGCAGCTGAGACAAATGTATAATACAAACTGTAGAGAATAAATGGGATGTCTTCAGCCCAAACTATTCAAGGTTGGTTTTTGTTGTTGTTGTTTCTTTTTTTACTTCACAGTTTGCCTGATATTCGTTACCTGGAAGCAAACACTGAGTAAGATACAGTTAAAGAATACGTACTGTGTTGGGCATTAAGCAGCTTATTTTGAAGAAATATGAATCTGAGATCTGGTCTTCTCTGAGAGTTTTGGGGATGTTACCATGGCTAGGAAGATATCTAGACTAGGAATGCAATCTATAAGTTATGTAGGTGAGTTGCATGAGATGAAGGAGAGTGCTCTGAACGTATGGCTGAAAGTTTGAAAACTCAAGAGGTAAAACCTGTGGGGCTTTCAGGCATAAGCGTGTGAGCCTCTGCAGCACCATTGTCTCTGGGAAATCCCAGCCATCTGTGTTTTGTCTTTTAATAGCTTTCTCTGCGATAACAGCATAGAATCATAGAACAGAATCATAG
Organism: Platalea leucorodia; assembly: GCF_965183815.1. NCBI lineage: Eukaryota > Metazoa > Chordata > Aves > Pelecaniformes > Threskiornithidae > Platalea > Platalea leucorodia. The sequence goes on along the minus strand of NC_138828.1, from coordinate 46,966,977 downwards.
AATGCTTTGGGATGGAAGGGACCTTTAAAGGTCATCTAGTCCATCCCCCTGAAATTGGCAGGGACATCTACAACTAGATAAGGTTGCTCAGAGCCCCATCCAGCCTGTCCTTGAATGTTTCCAAGGATGGGACATCTACCACCTCTCTGGGCAACCCATTCCAGTGTTTCACCACCCTCATTGTAAAAGATTTCTTCCTTATATCCAGTCTGAATCTACCCTCTTTTAGTTTAAAACCATTACCCCTTGTCCTGTTGCTACTGGCCCTGCTAAAAAGTCTGTCCCCGCTAAAAAGTCTGTCCCCATCTTTCTTATAAGCCCACTTTAAGTACTGAAAGGCTGCAATAAGGTCACCCCGCAGCCTTCTCCAGGCTGAATGACCCCAGATCTTTCAGCCTTTCCTTATAGCAGAGGTGTTCCATCCCTGTGATCATTTTTGTGGCTCTCCTCTGGACCCACTCCAACAGGTCCATGTCCTTCCTGTGCTGAGGACCCCAGAGCTGGAGGCAGTGCTCCAGGTGGGGTCTCACCAGAGCAGAGCTGAGGGGCAGAATCACCTCCCTCAACCTGCTGGCCACGGCGCTTTTGATGCGGCCCAGGATAGGGTTGGCCTTCTGGGCTGCAAGAGCACATTGCCGGCTCATGTCCAGCTTTTCATCTATCAGTACCCCCAAGTCCTTCTCAGCAGGGCTGCACACAATCCCTACATACAATCCCTGCATCCCCCAGCCTGTACTGATACCAGGGATTACCCCGACGAAAGCATAGTCTTAGCAAGAACAGTACTGTCTTTGGATACATTGTTCTGCAAACATTCAGTAGCCATTGGAAAGAGACTCCATGGGAATTCAAAATGTTTCAAAGATATTCCTCAAATGTGAATTGTCCCTTGTTTCATCTGTTACCCATTATCTCTCTCCCCATTGCACAAGAATTATACCACCATAGAATACCACCAAAAGTAAGTTTGGAGGTCCCTAGAAATGTTGCTTTTGTAATGATGCCTCCCTTGTTCCTCCAGAAGGACCATTTTTGTCACCAGTTTCCCCAGCTGTAGTGAGGAAGGGTCTTGAGACCTATCTTGTTCTAAGACCCAAGAGGCCATAATGTTTTTCTATTCTTCATAAGGGCTCTGCAGCATTGTGTGAGAGTTACCTAGATGGTGTTTTAAAAACCTGACCCCTTACTGTCTGGATTGGTGGCAATGTTCTTCTCCAAGAGCTAATACAGAAAAATTATACCAGATAAAAAATGAGGTGTAAATTTCTGTTGGAGGAATTAACCTTGAGATCTGACATGTATGCTAAACTGGGGAAGAGTATAGATAAATAGAATTAATATCTGTGCAATTTTACAACTGAAAAGGCAGTAGAAAAATCAGATTTAGAAACAAATAAACACACGTCTTATTGATACTGTAAATTGGTGATTATATCAACTACAGTTAAATTAAATATCCAAGCCAATGAAACATCTATAGAAAGCAATTTTTCCACTTGGTGGAAAGTTGCCTTCCTTTTCTTTGTGATCCACATACTACAATGTCTCAACAACCTGAATTTATACATGAAAGTTAATATTCATAATTTCCTTAAGGTCATACAGATAATAGATGTGCTAATTCTCTTAGAACTGCATAAATAATGCAATGTACTATGGGCACTTTTTTTTTTTTTGAAGCATATTGTCTTTGACTACTACATGCCCAAGTAAATAGTTGATTCATGTGTAGTTTGGTTGAGGAGGCTGGAATGAGGCCTAGTAATTCTGTCTTTAAAAGAGTTAGACAGAGGGTTTTTCTGACTTTGAAGCAAGAGTTATGTGTCCATTATACATAACACTGGTGAAGAATAGGATAGCTGTCAGTCCAGATTAGAATCCAGAGACGTTTCTACAGTGCTCTTCACATTAGTGTGTGACCTCTGTCGACTTCCCTTTCTCATTTCTGCTTGATGTCAGTGGAAAGGAGTGAAAGGATGTTTATTCATTTCTCACAGCAATGCTCCCAAACACAGGTCTTCAGGGTCGCATTTCTTTTTAAAGTAACAATTGACAAAGCTTCAGCAGTTATCTCTCAGTGTATTTTCAAGCTGTTACACTGCATTTAGTGACATTTTTCCCTTCATGGTGGAAGTACAACAGAAAATGTGACTATCATACTGTAGGGTATTACTGAAAGGTAATAGCTGGCAGGGCAATGACAGGACTGTGGGAGATGGTCCCACACCCTGGCAGTCCTTTCAGAAGGTGACCAAATAGGGGAAAAAGTGTTGATGGAACCAAAACTTCATTTGTTTTTTTTTTTTTAATCACAGGTTAAACCTCTGGGTTTTCATGTATGATCTGCTATTCCTTTTAATGTCAGCTTTAAGAAAAACAATTGTGGAAGGACATCAAGTTTCCTTTTTGTCTTAGTTAGCCAAATGTCTTGGTTTTGACCCCACTGTAATTCATAGAACTGCTGGATTTGCTGTTGCTTTTTTCTGTAACAGGTAGAAAAGAAGATGTAGTATTAAGCTATTAGTAGTAGAATTCCTCCCAAATATGGTAAATCATTATAATTTAAGAATTGAAATAATTCTTATACAACATATTTGAAATGTTTATTTTTTTGTTTGATACTTAGTGAGAAAACCAAACAGAAATATTTGTATTGAAAATATTTCATCTACAGTTGTGTGGTTTTTTTCTCTCCCCCCTTCTCCCCCCCTTCTTGTGGTTGGACATGTGTGTGAATTCAGGCATTACTTGAATGTGGGAAACTGGGAGATCTTTGGATTGCTTGTTCCAGTTTTGTTTGTTTAACAGGATTCTGTCACAACATCACTTCCTTAAAGTGTGTGCACCAAACAGCTTTATAAATTTAAAGATACAATTTATTGGGACAAAAGCTAAAATATGGTTGCTTTTGACATAGAAATTCATATATCTTGGGTGTTAAACGTTAAAGGGATGGATCCTTTTCTCCACTTTCTAGTCCAACATTTTTCACTGGCGTTCTTAGTTGCAGTAAGCAATGTAGTCCTTTCCTGGGCAAAGTTTGTGTGGTTTTAGTGTGTTCCTTTTTTTTTTTTTTTTTTTTTTTTTTCTCCTTTTGTTTCTCCCTAGTCACCTCTAAGGTCTGTCTGGAAACATGCTTTTCCTTTTCAGGGTCTCCCATTGTACACCCCTGCATGTTCCCTGCTTGCCTTCTGTAAGCTTTTGCCAAACGAAGGTGAGGCGTTGCTCTCCAAAACAATCTTCTTGGCCTCCAAAAGCCTGCATTTGTCCCCATTAGCAGCAGCAATGCAAAGCAAATGGACAGCCTTTCCTCTGCAACTCAGCCATACTCACAAAATACAGCTTACAGATAGTAAATAGTGAACAAATGAATGAAGCAGGTGCTATCCATCACAGTTCATGATGGTGTCTTAAACAGGACAGAAGCCTCAGGAATAGGATGTTGCTTGGTCCAATAGGAGATTACTGGGAATGAACAGGTGCTTAGAAACAGCAGAACTCTGGATGTTGAGCACGTAGCGAGACACCCGCTTTGCCGGATACCAATGCTCAAGAACCAAGCCAGGCTGGGCAGCTAGCCAAGAAGTTTCCCACTAAAATTATACTGCTATGAACATTTCACAAAATACTGCATTAGAAAGAGGCTTTTCAGAGTCACCAGGTTATAGCTTGTTTTGACAATCGTTCAGTAACGATAGCTGCAGGCACTGTGCTAGTCAGTCAAAGAAATTGGGACTGTGTTTTGGGGGGGTGGGGGGGGAAGGGAAGCAGATATTGGACTGTCTATACAAATGTGAAGCAGAAAAAATACCCTGAAGATAGATACTCTCATAACTCACTCACACAAACACTTTAAATAAGGGAGAATAAAGGAGGAGGTTTTTAGTTTCTTTGGGCTTGGTTTATACCTAGTCTGGTTGCATATGTGTAAAAAATAAAAGATGTAAAATAAAAGAATGTGGTAGAAAGTAGAATTAATGAAATAGCTAATTAAAAAAAGAAATCTAAATAGACCTTTGCAAAGTTCATCAAAGCATTTAAAAGCCTTGCATATTTCTGTATGTTGGATTAGCTCCAGAAGTAATTTTCATACAGTAAATTCTAGCTGACATGCTATGAGATGCTCAGTTTTTCTGCTTGAGGATCTAATTCCTCAGCAACCTACATCTTCAGGTTGTCTTTACGAAATGGTATGTGGATTGGAACATGTCGTCCTTCTATTATGTCCCAAAAGCATTTTAGCTTAATAATCAGTTTCAAACATTCTCTTCTTTCCATTCCCCTCCCTTCTCTTCAACTCTCTCTGTCTGAAGCTCTTAAGTTATAATTTAGTTAGGAAGCTATTTCAGTCTTTCTTTTACTGTAGCATTGCTTATCCTCCCCTGCTCAGAGTCCATTTGGAAAGATGAGGTATGACTTTTGTCTAATTAGATAGAAAAAAGTAGTCAGCTAAAAAGTATTCAGCCGACGACTCTGATGCTTTGATAGGACTGGACCAGAGTTTGTCCTTTTTCAGAGAAAAATGACCTTCTCCCAAACAACGCAGTGTTCAAATCTCTGAATGAAATATTTTTCTATATTATCTATTCAATTTTTAGTGCAGACCTATAACTTGTTAGTGATAACACAATATGCACTTTTAACATCCTACAATGGGTAGCTTACTATGTTACTTTTCTTTTTAAATCTTTGATAGTCTTTTTGCTTCTTAATTATCTATGTATAAGAATAATACTTTTGTATGGTACTCAGAGATAAGATTTAAATTCATTTACATGTAAACAAGGATATTACAGAAGAAACTCAGCAGTGGTAGGGTCCCAATACTCTGCATGTCAACAATTTTTCCTCTATAAATTTATACCTAAATGTAAGAGTGTGCAGTTCTTTGAGGTCTCTGTGTAAGGCTGTTCTCTTGTGATTTCAGGTTCTAAGATGATTTCACATATATGTTTGGGGTGAAGTTTAATATGTTTACTCTTTCAAAAAGAAGAGTGTTCTGAAGTTGTGTAGCAGAGGTCAGAATTACAGGTCACTCAAGATATATTTTGTACTCCAGAAGTCTGTCTGTTGTTACTGGCCTGTATCCATGCTATTGAGTAGACTTAATAACAAAATAGAAAAGATAGAAGCAGGATTTATATTTACTGTCTTGCCTTTTTTTTTTTTACACATTTTAAGGATGTATGACAAAATTCAAGACACATACAAGCTGTTCCATGAGAACAGAAAGATGTTTAAGGAGGTATTTTGCTGAGGTTATAGCCCTGTGAGAAAGGTGCCTCAATTTGCTGTTCAAGTGCCTGTGTTCATTGGAAAAAAAAAAAAAAAAATCTATTATTTTAAGTTATTCTTGTACAAATATCAAAGTGGAACTTTAAGTGAGAGAAGATGGTGAAGAGGTAAAACCTTGAAGATTACTGCTTAGTGTTTGCTAATACAATGAAGTACATTACTTTTATGCTCAACTCTAGCAGACAAAGAAAGCTTGGATCCTATTCTATTGCACATTAGGTTGCTGTCATTGCTGGTCCTGTTTAGTGGTTCATTCTCCTTTTCCAAGCTGCAGAAATCTTATTCTTTCTGTGCAACTTAAGTATTTTTGTACTACTAGTATATATGATATAACACAAAATGACAGCAAGGAGTACCTTGGACTTTGACTATATTTGCTGAGTGCTTCTCTCACGTGTTCTCACTCTCATCTCTGAAGTAGAGATTATTCTGTATACTATAGGACCGCAAAGCGAGTGGTAGTACAGTGAGTTTCAATTCCATCTTTAGCATTTAAGCTGGTAGGTTGGTAGCTTACTTAAAGTCAGATTTCATAGAAGTATTGTTTTATTAAATGTACCAATCCTGAATATTCATAGCATCCCCATGGACAGTATAGTCAAAATATATCAGAAGTTCTCTTTGACTTAATAGGACGTAGCTCATTGGATTCCAGTCAAGGGTGTGATGTTTTATACAGCCTGGCAAGGAATTCTGAAGGAAGTCCATCCATGTCAGGCAGTACTTAGGTGATCTGACTGACCAATTTCCCATGTGGAATTGTTGAAACTAGCACACTTTTTAAACAAGTTCATATGATCTACTTTGTGCGATCTCAAAAGGGCGTGTTCACCCTCAAAAGGGTGAAAATCCCGCCATTGAATGGACAGAATGTACCAACTGCTAGTCATCCAAACTTACATACCTCTAATTATTTCATTTAAATAAGGTTTGAATAACTCTTCAGTCCTGGTGTTTTTCCAGCTATGTCTGACCTCAGCATTTCTTCTTATTGCTGAAACAGTTTCTGTGGTCCAGAGGTGTATTTCATGCCCTTCCCATATCCCAGAAAAGCTTAAATAGACTTCTTAGTAGATGGTAATTATTCTCCATCATTATAGTTAACACAATCAATGAAATATATATATCACCGTATATTGCAAGGATACCATTCAAGGTTGAGAAGTTTCTGTTGTTTTGCAATGGATAGTTTCTTTAAGTTATGTGTATGCGTGTTGGTCAGTTTATCTTTATTTGTTTAAACATTGACATTTGCTATTGCGCTGAACGTAGCAAAGGCACTATTACTACTTCACAAAGTTTGTACTGTAAGTAGTGAAAAACAGTAGCATTAGACAATCTAGCTGCTGATGGTCACAGAAATCTCAGAATGCAGAATTTTTAATAGAATAACATAATGATATATTATAAGGATGTAGCAATAAGATGATTTGTTTCTGAAACTCGTCATGTATCAAGTAGTGGTGGATCACCTATTCAAGCGGAGCGTGATAGCAACTCTGACCTAGAGTACACCGTTTTTCAAGTTCAGCAGCACACTTTCGCAGCATTTTTTAAAAAAGCCTACATTTTATGATCATCTCTCAGTATTTTAGAGTAGTTGAAGTAGTAAATTTTTTTTTTTTTTGAAAATAGGACAAAATCAAAGAAGGGGGAAAAGATTTAAAGTGATCACCTCGCACAGCAGAGAGAAAAATGAATTCCAGAAATACTAGTTGATACGGAAAGTGGAAGAGCAAGAAATGAAAAAGCTATGGAGTGAGACGAAAGTTTTTGGGGATGATATTGATAAGATGAAAAGAGGTACTGGCAATGGTAAAGTTGGATGGGGTCCTGAAATTGTGGTACTAGCAAGATACAGCAGAAAGCCTTGGTCCAGTAAATGATGTTGTCCAGCTAATGAACCTGATATATAGGTGAAATTGTGGAATTTTGTTAGGCTCGAAGAAACTGGGAAGAATAACAAGATGGAAATAGCATTAGGAAGAAGGTGACTTTGCTTTTCTTTACACTGCATAAAAAAACAATGTGTTTCAATAACTAAAGCTAAAATGATAATTTTTGTTCAGAACAAGGATCTCCATAAAGGGACGGTATCGATACAACTATAATGGTATAAGAGGGCTGGTATACTTCCCTTGTTAAGAAAGACTGATTCTGTTTCTCTGTCTTTACATCTTAAATGTGTACTTAAATAAATGTGTAAAACATTGGTGCTGCTGTGAAAAGATGGTGGCTGCTTATGTATAACGAACAAAAAGGAAGGAAATTTATATATTTATAAATAATAATGTATAACAGTCTCTTAATAGCAAAACTGTATGGACTTGTTTTTTTTAAATGAACTTCATAAAACCACCTAGAATGGGTGTGTGAGAATTTTGTAGCATTTCTATAGTTTTATAACTAATCCATGGGCTTACTTCTGCGAGATGAATGTGTTCAGCATTGTTCACAATAACTATGTTTCTTTCCTTTAAGTACTGTGCAGTGAGGTTTTCTTGCTTATATATCAAAAGAAACCATTTGTCTTGTGTTCTCTTATCAGTTTGTTTATGGGAAGACTCCAGAGGACAAGCTTTTTCTGTTTTAAAAAAATAATATAATAAAAATGCAGTTAGTGTACTGTCTGTTAGAGAAAACAAGTTCTTCTGAAGTATACTGGCCCTTAATGATGTGTTTCTGTTGTCATGGAAATGGAGATTTTTTTTCAAGTAGGTTTATTTGTTCTACTTTTGCTTTTTATAGTCCTCCCTCCATAAGTTTAGTTTTATACTGGCAGTGTTGTGCTTCATGAAAGAACAGCCATGCTTCCTTTATCATCCTTTTACTTCTCTTATGTCCATTAGAATTTGATAGCTAAAAGGCTGAGGAAGAAACAAATATTGGCAGATATGAAGATTGCAGGTATGTACTTCACCACATAGAAACAGTTAGCCTCAGTCTGGCAGGAAAAAGACGGCGTTGCTGTAATGAAGCATGTATTAAAAAAGTTAAAAATTGCATTGGGCCAAATAATAGATATTGTTAGTACTTCTCTTTTCATACACACGTAAATGGAAGAGTACACATGTAAATGGAAGAGTTAGGTTACTAATGGAGGCCATGAAAACAGTCCAGTTCTTACTGTGTCTGTTCTCTTATTGACTGAACAGGAGGTTTGCTGCTAAAAAAGGTTTTGTGCTTAAAGACAGTTTCAAGTAATTTACAATTCTTTCATACTTGGCTTTTCTGGATCTTGTTAAGAAAAAAGACTCAAACATATATGTGGTTAAATGCTATTTACTGAATAATTAGAAAGTGAGAGTGATGAGTTAATCCATGTCACTTCTGATGCTGGGAACCCCTGAGGTGTTTCAGTGTCAGACAGACCTCTTCAAGGTATCCATGACATGCTGCACAGAGTTCACATCCATGGTGAGGTTCAACATACCTCACCACCTGCCATGCTTTTATAGTTTTCTTCCTCACCATTAAATTTATCAGTTAAAGATGGTCTATTTCCTCACAATAAAACCATTAATTTGTCATCTAAAAAGTGTGAAATGTCTGTGAAGGACAGGTCATACATGTTAGAACATCAGACAGGACCATCTGTACATCCTCCTGTAACACCTGCAAGTTAGCATGACAGGACATAGCGTGGGGTCATTCAGCGGCCACTTAGGCTAACATAAGGTACTAGCTAGGGAGGCTTAGTCGGGTCAACACGTACCTCAGGATCACTGATTCCTCATTATGTCTTCAGAAATGGTTCCCACTGTCACAGTTTTTCTGTACGTATATGTGAAAATGAGCTTAAGCATTGTAAGCGTGTGATATCTGTAAAAATAAGCAAATAAACATTTTTGTGCTGATTCAGAGAAAAAGAAAGCATGGTTCAGACTGTGCATAATTTGAGCCTCTGCTCTGAAGGTGCCGCTTCTGAGAAAAGGAGGGAAAGGTTAAAAGAGTTCATACTTTAGAAGTAAACTATAGAATGTCTCTTCTTTCATGGGAGACTCTTCCTATTGCATCTACCATTGTTTTTGCTCTGCTATATTTCATCCTTCCTTCCAAAGTTCATATTATAATGAAATATGTGTGTAGTGAATGACAACTGCAGCTGAGTTCCTAAGAGGTAGGTCTTGCAGACTTGAAATTATAAGTTACGATTCTTGTTTAGAGAATGAAAAATATGGGGAAAAATCTGCTAGTCATAGCTTATCCCATGTTTATCCATGCCAGCTTCCACCCTTTCCCAGATCTTTATATTAGGTGCATGCTGTGCTTCCAGTATTGTGAATTTCAGGAGTCTTTATGCCTTCTGTGAGGATTTAATTTTTTTAGCTGTCCTGTTCATCTCTTTTTAACAAGTTTCTTTATTTTTACACAATTGCCCATTTGAACTTTAGTAAAACCATGGTTGATATTCTTTGTTCTTTTTCTGTGTCTTGTCATAGCTTTTTTCTGTGTGAAGCTGTGTGTTTTGAAATCTAGCATTACAGCCTCTCATTGATTGTTTTCCTTCCATCCTGATGTGCTTAGTTTATCAGTGTCTTCACTCAGGGCAAAACTGTAAATATTTACATTTGGGTATGTGTAAATTGCTCTTTCTCTTTAAAAATAAACAAAACACTCAAAGTTACAATATTTTGATCCCTATTATTATTACAAGTATCATAAATAATTGTTCAAGAAACAAAAAAAATATCTTGTTAGTGCAAGGTAATTAAAAAAGGCACACTGGTAAGTTAGTATGTCATTAAAGTTGTCCTGGAAAAAATTTCTGCAGGTGATTATTTCACACCTGAACATTTGAGATTCCCTTTTTTAGGTACTGTATGCTAAGTATACAAAATATTTTTGAAATGGCTAGAAAATAGTTTTTGAAGTAGATATGCATTCTTATGATCTACAATGTTAGCAGATAGATTCAGAAAGACATAAAGAATCTTCATGTTTATAATGCATTACACAATTAAGGAAAGAGTGTTCAAGTTACTGTGACCCACACCTGAATTCTTAATGGTGAAACAAAAAAAATCCTATTTTTTTGTGCTAGTAGGATGTGTCATGAACATAATAACATAAAAATCCTGATTTTGTTCAGCCAGAATTTTCCATTATAATTATGCTTTGGACCATAGTTTGAGAGAGACAGACCAGTAAACTTCTTTAGAATCTCTCATCAGAGTAAGTATTGGCTTTAAAATCTATTATATTTATCCAAGGATTAGTGGGAAAAGTATTTTGTGATACTTTTATTTGGTGAAATTTCTACAATGTAGAGTGCAATTTCTCCCTTGTTAAAACACTAGATTTTAACAGGTGCAAAGGCAGCTTAGAGGTGTCTGGTATCTGAAACACAAATCAGTTTACCTGTGCTAGAGTAAAGGTGATAATTCAGGAAATGTGGTTTGGTTTGCTGTGTTTTAATCAGCAGCTTTTACTCTCTTTGTGGGAGCTTTTTTTTTTTTTTATCTGAAAACAGATCTGCAATCCATTTATGTGATTTAGTTTTCCAGATTAGGAAGATCCTCTAACCATGTTGTATTAAGAGATTGCAATTAGACTTTGTAAAGGAATCTTAGCTTGAATACCACCCAAAATGTGCCACTTAAGAGAGAGAAAGAAAAAAAAAAAAAAAAAAAGTTTTGTAAATCTTTATTTCCCCCAACCCCCCAACCTGTCCTGTTGTAATGTTGCTGTGTAATAAGGATATTTTGTGCTACTTTGATCCTTTTAAAGGCACTAAGTATATAACAGGGATTAAAAAAGGGATTACAGGATCCAGGGAGTTTGAACCAGCATCATTAAACCAGTGCTCATGGAAGGTATTTATAACTGTTCTTTTGTAGCCTGTAATTGAACAGTCAATTTCAGTTATGGTTTTAAAACCTTTTTCTCTGATTTTCTGGGAATGATAAGGGGATGGGGTGAGGGATGCAGAGCAGCACTTAGTGTATGTTCTGTTAGGGCATGATTTACATGCCTTTTGTTGCTGGGCATGCATATTGCAGGAAGGTCTCATTTGTTGAATATTTTGCAACTGAACAGAACTGCATAGGAGTGTATGTGTGTACGTGTGTGTGTTTTATACATATGCATCTACATACGTATATACATACACACACATATATACTTACATAAACCACACATGCATATATATAGGTGCACTTCATCTCTAGAATGTCTCTCTCACTCCTAACAGAGTTAGAAGTATGCAATCTGTTTTTTCCTATTTTTTCCCCCAAAATTTGTTTTGTTTATGTTTTTTTGTCATGACAGTTGCTCGAGGAGAATGACAATGATGCCTGTTTTAGATTCTTTACATTTGTCACATGTAGGCCATCAGAGACAGTGATGCATTGCTCATTAGGGGATACACTAAAGAGTAAAAAGCTTGCTGGTAAATTGTTATAAGCACAGTTTAACTTTCATTATTTTACAAATTGAATATTCGCGATCTCTCCAGTTTTAACTAATAAACACAGACAACTACACTTGACCTTAAAATAAGCATCTATGATTTTGTCAGCTTCACAATTCTCCATAAGCCTTGAGCTATCTATGCCAGTGGGAGGACCCACCGAGCAGTCTTTTATTTATTTCTCTTTTTTATTCTACTGCTAATCTCCCTTTTTTGGCTTGTTTTTCCTTCCTTATTCCCTTCAGAGCTTGGATGAAATGGATGCAGTTGGAGAAAAGGCCAGTGGTAGCAAAACTGTAGCTGGCATTGACACAAAGAATCTACTGTAGCTGCTCCCTAACCAGGCCTTGAAGAAAAGAGTCCGCAGTGGGGCATCTGAACTCATTAGCAACCAAATATTTACTGCCATTGCAAGGGCATCTTGTTTGTTCTATTCTTTTTTTTCTTTCTCTAACTTCTTATATTCCATAAAACTCAGCTGAATCTTCCATAATATTCTACCTTAGCTGGCATGAGAATTCTCTGAAGCAAAATGACCTCCTCAGCACCCTGCCTGTGTCTCCCATGCACTTTATGATGAGTGGATGGTCTTAGATGCATAATTTTCATTAATATATCCATGTGGTTAAAGAGAAGCCATAATGTGCTGCTCTTCTCATGAGAAAGTCATTACTATAAATTAGACAGTCTCAAAATTGATTGTATTCTTTTTTTTGAAATGCATATAGTAATATATTAATTTTACAGTTCTAAAAAGCAACAGTTTAAAAAGTCAGAACACTTTTCATGTCTGTGTTTTCTGAATTTCTATCGAAAGTAAGTAACAACAGCTTCAGCTCTATGTGAGATCATTAGAATTTTTCCCATGGACTTTTGTTTTAAAATCTGGCATGTATCATTCATAGTTATATTTTGCATTCATTTTATTTCACATGACTTTTCACTCCGTAGCGTGGAAAGCCAAGCATTAGTAATTCCTGATTACTATTCTTATGTTTTGTGATGTCCAAAAGTCTTAACTGCAAAGACTATTCTGTGTCAAATAATATGTGAAGAAAGACAATGTCTAAACTACAACTTGTAGAATAATAGAGAGAGAACATTAAATTAACCAACTTGGGTATTGCAGGTAGTCTATTGGGTAGCTTACTGTTCTGTGGTTTGTTTGCTGCACATGTGCAGTAACTTGGCTATTTCTTCTGTGTTGTGATTCATGTGGAGAAACCGTAGAACCTGAAGTGAAAAGCAGAAGAAATGGATGAGTTTACAGAGATGTCCCATCACTAAGTGTAAATCAACTTCTCCATCTGAATCTTGTAGACAGGATGTGGGTAACAAATAGTGAACCTTGAGGTAAGATTTAAAGGATAATTGTGTTTTAATGCTGCATTGAATTTTGTCGCTTACACTTGCACACACTGAACTGTGATGGAAGTGAGGGAGCATGAGTTCAGTTGTAAAAATGTGATGCTTTCTTTCCCTGTGAAGCAGCATTGCATATGGGAATCTGCTGTTTGTCAATGGGAATGGTCAAACTCTTCCTTCTCTCTCATAAATAGAAGCAAGATATGACTGATAGTGAGAACCATTTTGAAAAAAGGTGCATTCTTGTCTGTGCATTTTTATCTTCCCCCCCACCCCCCTCTTTCTTTCCGTACTGTTATGTTTATTTGTTCTTGTTACTTTAATTTTATGTTGTGTGTGTTGCATATTCTGTGCCTAGCTACCTTCTCAGCTCCTAACTTAGAGGTAAATGTAGTCCTTGTCAAGACAAAGGGTTAGACCAAGTACAACCTTTTGAAATCATCCAAAGGTGCTTTCAGAGATTTCTCAAACTTTGAACACAAGAGAGAGACTTTACAGAGCCAAAGAGAAACTGGAATGCTTTAATAGACTGATACTACTAATGGAACAGAAGCACACAGGGAAATACACATACTGTTGTTGCGTGTGGGGCAAATGATGTCTTTAATCACAGTGTGGCAGCAACTTACTCCAAAAGACTGGTGGGAAGGGAAGAAAAAGCAAAGGTGTTGGCTGTAACTAAATCTTACATATATCAGAACTGTAAATTTTGAAGCTATTTGACTGAACACTTTGGCGTACAAAGACCACAGAAGTCAAGGGAATCTCAGAGCCCATTAAGATGTGAAATCTCTCAGCAAACACTATTACAGCTTTAAATAATTAAGTGATTAAAAAACCAGAAGGGACTAGTGTGGTCATCTAGTCCAAACTCCTGCATAATGCAGGAATTAATCAGAGAATTCCTATGATCTAATTAAACTAAAGTATAACTAGGAAAATATCAGATCTTGATTTAATTTTTTTGTGTTCAAGAATCCAATGTTGCCAAATTTCTCTAGTGTTTTGAAGAAAAATTTGAATGTCATTTCTGTTCTGAATTTGTCTAGTTTCAAATTTCAACAATATGACTTAACTTGAACAGCTTCCAAACAGATCTGTTGTAGATACTTTGATGTAATGTAGATGCTCCTCAACTTTTTTTGTTAAATTTGCCTGACTAATCACTTTGAGTGTTTAAATTGAAAGGATGTTTTCCTTAAGCATGTCTGTGGCCATTTTTTGAAGTACCTCTAGTTTTCAGCAGCATCTTTACATAGATGGCACCAAAAACTACATGGAATATTTCAATAATAGTTACACCAGTAGGAAATTTTAGAATACAATCACAGTGTGATTGGGGTTGGAGAAGACCCCTGGAGACAGGGTAGTACAAGTCCCCTGATAAAAGCAGGCTCAACTAGAACTCTGTATACGTGTATATGCTACCCTGTGAAATGTTCTTTTTTTTTATCAGTATGACCAATACCTATCAGTATGGGTATTTATCAGTACATCCACTACCCACAACACTATCTGGGGGGAAAAGAGCTCTGCTGGATGATCGCAATGCTGTGCTTATGGCGTGGCCTCCAATTTTGAAAAGGGATCTGAACAGCCAGCTGCCATTGGGCTTCAAATATACTCATAGGCCTAGAGTTGAGACTTAGAGTGTCCATGTGGAGAATCTAGCCATACAATTTAGAATCCCTTATGTATAAATGTAGTATTGGGGATTTCCCTGAGTTTTACTGCCTGGCATTCATGTTCAGTTGACTGTCCTCCATTATTCCCTCCACTGCCAGCATTTTTCAGAGTTAAAGCTTACCAGATGAGTAACAGTATCCTTTGGGAACGTGGCCAACTACTTTTCTTCCAAAGGTATTAATTCACACTTGTCCTGTTAAAAGAGGCCAATTTTCTTAAAATAACTTTCTTATTTTTAGTTATCAAAATGAATCAAGTTCTTCAGAATTTTAGGGGGATAGTAATGGCAGTGTTAACTTTTTAATCTGGAAAATTTTACTTATTTTCAAAAGTAGAACTTTACTGAGAATAATAACGAAACATATCTAGTCAGACTGAAGGTTTTAAGTTATAGATAATACTTACAATAGCTACAGATAATAGTCTGGAAGTATATTAAGACTGGTATTCTGAATCAGAGGCCCTATTAATCAGTCTTTTATTATCTTTCTCCTCTTGATTGATGCACTGTATATGAAATATATGTATTTGAGTAGAGAGGAACACATTCTTATCTGTTGTTTTGAGGCTGGATATCATACACCCTGGTGAAAGATTTTCTCAGTGAAGAAATTTTTTTAGCCAGATGAGAATTTTGCAAAGGGGTTAATTTTCTGAACATGATAATGATGTTAGTGATTATTAGTATAGAACATAATGAGGCTATATGCAAGGAGGTCCTCTTCACACACTCCTCTTCAATAAAATCCCTGTTGCTAGAAGTGTTAGATTATAGAAGGTCGTAGAAAGAAATGAGAATAAATTAAGGTTGTTAAAGACAGGATGTCCATTACACTTCTGTCAAATGTAACATCCAGACTTGAGCACAAATAGAATTGTAATAACCTCTCAAACCTCTCTTTAGTATTCTGTGTTTGTATATCACTTCCTTTTTTTTTTTTTCCCCTCTGTTTAGTGAACAATGAGTCAGAATGCAAATATTTCTTTTAAGGAGTAATAGACTCACTTGTATCAGGTGAAGGTTTGTTCTGAAATGTCTAGGTTATATGACCATCCTGCTATTTCTTTGATAGCTGCCTGCTTTAAACTGGTACTTTGTTGCTCTAGACAAACATAATTTCCTCAGAAAAAATAATTTTTGGGAATTAGTAGAACTATATACAATCTCATCATTGGGATGAGCAACAATATTCTACTAATGTTACATTTTACCTTCTGCTTCCTTCCTTCCTTTCTTAACATTCCATTTCCCCACTAATTCTGATAATTTTTCATGTCATTAAGCATTTCTCCTTTCCCTGGACACTTGTGTGAATGTCTGGCATGAGTTATACTCTGGTATGGACCATGTGCTGTTTGTTTATTTTAGTAGGTATCTTGTGAAGCTGTAAATAAGTACACATCCCAGAACAGTCAGTTAGACACATTTTGGAAGTCTTAAAACTTCTCAATGCTTCCTCTAACCTTATTCTGTTGGGGTATTCCAAAGATGAAATACATTCTGCCATCATTTTATAGTTATATTTCTATTTTGAATATGAATTGTGGAGCACTCTATCAAATTTGATCATCCAATTTTAATTTTTCTGTGAGCCTTTCAAAGATTTCTGTAGTCTGCTGCCTAATTTTCATAAAATAATTACTACATGTGCATCTATGTTAGTGTTTTGGTGAGTTCAGGAGTGAGCTTTTAAAGTGAATGTCCCAGTTTTTCCCACCTGCTGTGTTTTGGTTTGCACCACAGAATATTCTCTAAGAACATAAATTCTTTTTCATATAATGAAACCAGAACATGCTTTCCAGGGGTGCACCCTATGCCACCCCAACCCCTAAGGGGCAGTCAGTCCGTGGGACCTGACTGGCATTAGTCCAAAGTGAACTCCCCTGAAACACAAAGAATGGGTATTGCTTCACTCCCCAGATCCATCATAACTTGTTCATGCAGTCATGGGCAAAGTGTTGCAACATAGCTGAGGTAATTCGAGCTGGCTTTTGATTTTTATTGCTCAGTTATTGAGGTAGTAGTATTGGCAACATACATAACATTGTGCTTTTAAATTATATTTTCATGAGTTGATCAAGACATCATTGCACCACAACATTATTATTATAATGTAGTTGAAAATCAATAGGATTGGAGGGTGGAGTGGTAAACTCATTTGAAGGCCAAACAAAACTGAGAGTAAAAGTCAGGTGTTGTGTCATGCTGTTTAAAGCTGTAAGTGCTCAACTACATTTCATAATATCATAATGGATACCAGGGGATCTGTTAATGTCATCAGCTTCCAATTATTCTCTTGATTAACTGTTTATTTAGTCTCATTATACAGTTGGATGTTCTGTCTTGCCTTGCCATTTACAATTGGCATGGTTGTCCAACGATCGCTTGCACCAATAATCTCATCTCGCATTAAGAGGGAATTTTAGACAGTCATAGGTAGTTCCTACTAAAATATTTTCCTTCTGTGCCAGAAGCGTGCCCAGAAAGAGAAGGTTAGCAGCTTGGGTAGTTTCTGGGTATGACTTTAAAGTAGCTTGTATATCACTGGTGGTAAACATATTTCACAGTATACTGAAGAAAGAAAGCCTGTATGGTTGCTGCTTAGAAAATCACATAAAGTTGGCATTTTCTGGTTTTGTTTGTTACTCTTCTTAACACTGCAGAGCTTTTCTGTTGTTTGATTTTAGGATTAACACCTATTCATAATTCCATCTTGAAAGGGCCTTGGAACAGTTTTTAAAGAAACATCTAGGAGGTAGATTTCTGTTTCAATATTAATATGTTAATAAAATGCAGCTAAATATGAAGGAAGCTGATGTATCTCTTTCACGTTCTCTTTCTGGCACACACTCACACACAAGCTGTGAATGGATGGCCAGTTAATAGCACCTGAAACTAATCAGAGTCCTCTTAAGAGGGAGCTTTGACACTTGTGTAGTTTGGAGGAGTTGATGTTTAACAGGAGGAGGTGTTAGTATGTTTATGACATTAATATCTACACAGAAAAATAGATTATTGCAAGGGTTGGGGGGAAAGCTCAAAGACATTGTTTGGCAATGCTACACGTTGCTTCACCAGTTACTGTGATTTCATCTTAACCTCTGACATATGAGTGTAGGCTTTTTAAGAAGTTAAAAATCCTATCATTAAATTAAGGTGTGTGTGTGAACCTGATGTGAAAATGACCATAGTCAGGACTAGATCAAGGATCCACTCAGCCCAATGTCTCATGTATCTGTGCCCAAAAGCAGACTGTCTTGGAATTAGTATAAGAAAAAGATACAACATTTCTGCAAAATATTCCTCTACTCTCCAATAACTTGCAGCTCAGGGATCACCTGATCCAGAGGTGCATCTTCATATCCATGAATCTTTATGATTCAGTTCCTCCTTGCTCTTTTGGCTTTTTTTTCACCCTCTACAAGACTCTGCTGCAACAAGTTCTGCAGCTTAACTACACGTTGTGTACTATGCTTTTGTTTTCTCCTGAGCCTACTTTCTTTGCAGCCCTCTCCCTTTATTGAACAAGTTTTTTCTTATTCACCTTTTCTGTCACTCATGATTGTACAATCTTTATTGTATCCTCTCCCAGTTATTTCTTTCCAGACTTTTTTTTTTCTGGTGCTTTTTATATTTGAAACAAAATTTGTATGATTGTTTCAAGGAACAAAGTCATTTGGTTTCATAAGTAACCTATAGATTCCTTTGTTGCAAACATCGCTGTTAAAGAGATTGGTTATCTCAAATATTTGGTGCTATCAAGAAACAAAGCTTAGAAGCAATTACCACCCTAAGTAAAATATTCACCACACACTTTTTTAAATATGAAAATTTATTAATGCTTATGTAAGAAAATACTTTGAAAAGAAAGTATAACAGGGGAGATTTACACAGGAAATCTTGTTTCAGAGGAAATATGCCTTTTTTTATTTTAAATCTGGCTGAAGGAATGATTCCTAGAAAGATGGAAGACACTTAGATGCTATGATGTTGCAGCACTTCCATGTGTATCGGCAGTCTCAATGTGTTGAATTTGAATTGATCAATTAGATCTGAGAAGTAAAACAACTGATCATTGTTCTTCAATTATTCCAGAAAACAGAGCCCTAGGAAGGTAAATTAAAAAGGAAAAGAGGGGTAGGAAATGCATTAGGTAAGTAAATAAACATGCATTCAGTTATTTAATTATATATAAATTTAACTTCATATATAAAAATTATTCTGGTATAAACCAGATTTGAACAGATTTAAATACAAACAGTGTGAAAAACAAACAAAAAACCCCACCACCAAAACCCAACCAACCAACCATCCAAAAAAACCAACAATTTTTTTTTTTTTTGTCACTTAGGAGGTAGCACTAGGTCAATCTATATTTAGATAGCATAAAGTAAATGTATGAGCTATTTATCATTTATATGTAAATATGAATTTTCAGCCGTAGTAGGTTTTATTTTTAGGTAATTTTTAGTCACCTTTTTCCCCAGAAGGATGAGAAATGAAAACTGTAAAATAAAAATGGACTTTTGTTCTAATTGCACTTTTGGTGAAATGATGAAAGTCTTGAAATGACGTTACGTTACTCTGTAGACTAAGGTACAAAAATGCTAATTTATTGCTAGACTGCAGCGTCCAATTTGCATTCCAAATCAGACTGCAGAGCTCCCCAAATGAGTAGGTGCCCTCACAGTGTATTTAACCTATGCTTTTCCTGAGTAAATTCATAACACTGTGTGTTTGTACGTGCTTCCTCACATACATACCCACATGCGGTGCTTCACCGTTTTAAAAAGGTCCAGTTTTTTTAATAGGGATTGGAAGTGTACGGCTAATCTTGGATATTCTTAGCAATCAGAAAAAGAATTGATGCAAGTACGGTTTTAAATCTCTGAACTGCCCCTAAGTTCCTGTTTACTGTGACACTAACAGATAATGTGGGGGGTGCATATAATTTGCAGCAATTAATGTCATGTATTAAATTGCATTTGTAGGTGTGTATAAACATACATTTGCATACAAAATGGTACTGTTATAAAGATATTTTCTAGACTATTATAAGGGTAACAGTGTATATTTGTTGTTAGTTCCAGATGATACAGATACATCAGAAGGAGGGAAATGAAGAGTCATATTATTCTTAAACGTGCTGATACAGGAGGAGGGGGAGGCGGGGGGAGAGAGAGAGAGAGAGAAGTAATACAGCATAAAGAACCCACAGGCATCTGGGCTTTCCCACTTCAGTGGCAAATAGGGGGAATTATGGGTTGGTGGTCTGCTTCCCGTTAGGAGGACACCCCTCCATCTGTTTTCAGTACAGCCTGTTTCCAATTTAAAACACAGATTTCAATACAAACCTCGATTTCTTTTCTCCATTTTATATGCAAAGTGAGGCTTATGAATTGGTGTTATTGCCATAAGGGCTCAAACCAAATTTCCCCCCAAAATTCACAGGCTGTTCATTTGAATACCTGCTTACAGTGGTACACAATGGGCAGCTTTGAGAAGAAAAATTGATAATCTTCACGGAAGAGTAATTTGAATGAAATTACACTTGACAGCCTGTCTCCAAGCAAACAAGGAGAGTGAGGGAGCCTTAGCTAAGCTCTGAGGACTTGCCTAAGCCTCTGCTGTTGGAGCTTCCCAGGGAAAAAAAAATCCACACTTTTTCCTACATCTGACTGAAGCTTTTGATTAATTCTCTGTAGCTGTTTCTAGTGAAGAAAGGTAGCCATGGAAGAGAATATGGAAGAGGGACAAACACAGAAAGGTATTGTGATAAAATTGCTTTCTCTTTGCAAGGAGATAATGATTTTGCTGTTGCTTATTTGCTTTAGCAGCATGCTGTAAGCTTAGTGAATATCCTTATGTGGCAGATGAGGAAAGATTTTTTTTTTTTTTTTTTTTTTTTTTTCTCCATACCATTTACTTCATTCGTCTCTCTGCAATAGCACCTAGCATTAATATAGTGGCTGTCATCTGATATGTAGTATTAAAAGATTCTAAATAGCGAATTTTACATCTATACTAATAATACTGTAAGCATTTAATGCAGCCTGCTTCCCAGACCAGTCTTTGTTAACCTTCATTTATTTCATGTTTTCACGCCTGTCTAGTTGGGTCAAGGGAGTCTAGTGTGAACTATGAGAGAGCTACTCACACAATATTTGGAGCCGGCTGCAGTTGGATATCTAACAAAGTAACCAGTATTTACACCTTGAATGAGAGTCCAGACTGAACAAAGACATGGGGAATATTTTGTATATATTTAGGCAGTATTGAAATTTCCCTCTGCCTTTTTTCCACTTTTGTTTTGCAATGTGTTGAAGCAACCTTGCTATAGTTCTAATATTTGCATTTTGCTAAAATTCATTTTGCACGTTGCGGCTGAAATTGCTTTAGCAAGATGTACACAGCATGTTCAGAGCATTTCTGTTCCACTGTTTCTTGTCAAGTTGAAAATAACTGAACGTTATGGGATGTGTTAGCACTTAAAGATGCAATCTAAAATTATTGCAGACTTATTAATTTGTGAATCTCTGAGAAATATAGTGTTTTTAGTGTTTTCACTTAAATGTTATTCTGTACAAGCAACATTACAGTAGTGAAAAGAGCCAAGGTTTATTCATTTTACTTTACTGCAAGCACAAAGGGTAGTCCTAGTGAATATTTGCCACATTAAATCATGTATACTTTTCATTTTGCATTTATTTTGAATTCAGTTCCATTTTTGAGGAGGATTTAGGAGCTCACCAAATCATTTACTATAAATTGCCTGTAAAAGCATGTTTTTCTGAGCTGATGCCATTCTGTTTTTCCACTCCCTGATCAATCTGCTTTCTACATGTAAATGTCATGCTTTCTCATTATAAGTGACCCATTTAGACAGAATGCAGCTTTGAATGGTTTATGGTCTTGACTTGATCTAGATGCACAGTAGATAGTCATGAGAAGACTAAAGGAGGATATATGTGCCCCCTCTGTGTATATATACCTACTTATGTTTATAGATAAATAGATTAGTATCTGTCTGGTGATTTCAGCAGTTTCTTCAGTTGAATTTTATTATTTGCAGATGGCAGAAATAATGGGAAAGTACAAGACATGTTTGTTGTTTTTGTTGTTTTTTGTTTTTTGTTTTTTTTTTTCTGAAGGTAAAATCAATACTTTTATTGTATGGTTCAAATTATTTAATGTGCTTTGCATTTAGAAATTGAAGACATGCTTTTTTAAAGTCTGAAATGTGGTTTTTTTTCCTTCTTTAAAACAAGTGAATTGAACTGTTTGACCACTGAATCAAAATACTTCGTTGTTACTGAATGATATTGCCTGAAGAAACAGTATGAAATTCAAAATCCCTAGATTCTTAA
Source organism: Platalea leucorodia (assembly GCF_965183815.1). Lineage (NCBI taxonomy): Eukaryota > Metazoa > Chordata > Aves > Pelecaniformes > Threskiornithidae > Platalea > Platalea leucorodia. The sequence continues at coordinate 46,944,851 of NC_138828.1, read as the reverse complement.
TAGAGAGAAAAATAAGAGAAAAAAGTGAATAATTTTGTATATCAAAAGAACATGTTGTTATTGATAAACTGTGTCCTCATTGTTCATATGATAAGCAGTTGAATGACCAATAGCCACTGAAAATGGTGTGATTAATAGTGTGATTACAACAGCTAACACTACTTACCCCTCACCCCCCTTTTACAATGCCATGTGTTCAGCCTTTTTTCCCTTTAGTGGTACCCAGCTGTCATCACAGACAGTGACAGGAGAATGTTAAGAGCTCACAAATTATATGTATTTTTCCTTATTGGTGTGGAACGGGATGCTACTTAGTTGCTGTGACCATACCTGCAAACCTGTCATGTCAACCTGTCGTGTTCCCACTTTGGATTATGACAACTTTTAAAATGTATTTAGAGTTCGAAGAAAACTTACAATTTAGGAGGAAAATGAAAAAATATTTTCACTTTGGAATTTTTGGGGGTGCTTGAATGTAGATGTTGGAATTATAGTGAAATATAGGGATGATTATGAAATCATGATTTCTCTTTAAGGTTTGCACTTTGCACTTGAAAAATATTGGCTGTTATTAGTATGACTTGATACTTCTCTTTCATAGTTTCTGTTTTTCTTTCATTTAGCATGATCTACCTATTATGTGTTTAATTGATATCCATAGTATAGTTCCAAGTCATCTGGACTAGTTTTTCTAACTGTAGTGCCCCAGCAACTTTTACTATAATTCATATATTCTAATTTTCATTCTCCTGCCATCTTGAGTGGAATTGTTTCTTTCTTTTTCTCCTCTGCTTTCTACAAAATCAATGGGAGTATAAATTGTCACTGCTTATCAACGCCTGTGCTCTTCACAGCAGATGCTTTGAACCTCCCACTGAACAGCATTACGTCTTGCTAGCAGCCATGATGGAAGTGAATAGTTTCATACTGATGCATTTCATAAATACAATAAAGATAGCTCTAATAAGAAGCTTGCAGATTTGGAAGTCTTGTTATTTTAAAGAATTTTGTGCAATAAGATATTGGTAAGTGCAACCACGATTCCTACCGTAGTGGTTCCAAATAATGACCTGCCTTACACAATCTCTGTAGATTCTAGTGTTTAACAGTTATGATTTTTTTAATGGCTGTATCTTGGAAAATTGTCAGCAGGGAAATATATTACATCTGTTTTCTGAAAATAAGGAATTACTAATAGTTCAAAGTAATGACTGGAAAACAGAAATGCACGTCTTCTGCCCGCCCCCCCCCCCCCCCCCCCCCAATTTTCTTTCTATTGGCCTTGGAAAATATGGTTTCTTCTTGGCATTAGTACCCTTAATAAGGTAAATTGAGATAATGCTGTTGTGCAGCAGTTTTCGTATTTAAAGCTGTAAAAACTGAAACCAAGAATAATTTGTATTCATTCATTTTCTGTTTTAAAGTATTAGAAGACTTGTTTCCCCACCCCCCACCCCTTTTTTCCCGTGATACCACATTTCCTTTGCTTGCAAGCCAGTACAGGTTGGGGAGGATGTTTCAAAGGTATTTGCTACACAGCTGTCTGTAGCTGTCCAAGAACTGAAAGTCTGTAGAAAGTCTGGCTGAAATGTAAGCTACATGTGAACACTGAAATATGTTCTAACAAAGTAAAAAGTCATAACATCTCAGAAATATCAACTTGTTCACAATTTCCATAATACTGACATTATGCTATGTGCCTAGAGCTGTAACATACTAAGAGCTTTGATTGCAAATTTGCTGTCTGGAAAACCCAGAATAACTAAAGCCTGTAATTTATGTGACTGGTTTATTTTTCAAAAGTGATCAGCTCCACTTAGAAGCAGAAGTTTCACTGATATCTTTAGGGATGCATGCTAATTTTGAGAACCTCATGCATAAATTTGCATGTGTCAGTGGCAGGTCTCAACTGCCAGTGTTTGAAAGACAATGACGTCAAACTGGTAGCTTTGCTATGTGGAAAAAGATATTGGCCCAGTTCCTGCAGAACAGGTCTTCCCTCTGTGAAAGCACTAAGATTGCAATGATGTCCCCAACTCCAGTCACTTGTCCCAATAGAACACTTCTCAGAAGGCAAGCACTGTAATTTTTTGCGTTGTGTGGGACTTGGTACAGCGGAGTTCAGGGTTGTTCTCACCACTTATCTATTTCAGAAAAAGAGATTCTGTAACACAGCAAGACACACTTATACCACTTGCACTAAATTGAAGATAAATGTGCCCTTTTTTTTTTTATGGTTCATCCATAACTTCAATTTGTAGTTTGAATTCCTTTATAAAATAAACTCTCGGGAATGGATAGAGCATCTGTGTTTGTACAGCAGCAAACATGATGAAGAGCTAATTATACTTAAGCTCTCTTGGCTGTAGTATACCTAACAAACATAAATAAGGTTCCACTGGTAGGATAGCAAAAAAATATATTATTGTGACAAGAAATGGTTGAATACTAGCAGATAAATAATGAGTTAGTATTTGGTCTGTGTTAGTGATTTAAGTGGATCTGCAGCCTATTATCAAAGCTTTTGCTTTTGTTCCGCAGCATGCCAGTAAAGGAGAGCTTTAAGCAGAGTTTTAGATGAAACTCATAAGGAGTCTAGTATGCTATCAGTAATACGTACACACAGCCTCTGCTTCTTCAGCCATGAGAGACTGAATTGCTTCCTCTTACTTCAGTACTTTTTGGAAAATGGCAGACTCTGAGTTAGTAGGATACTATAGACTAGATGAAAGTGATGATTTTTACTTCATATTAAGAAATAAACCAACAGCCAAATACTCAAAACACTTCTGGCATCCTTTGCAAGTTAGTCTTCTAAATCTTTTTATTTACCTCTAAAAGAGAACAGTTGTCCAGTTTCTCATTTGACTATTGTTAGAAAGTTGGTTAAAATAAAAATGAGCAAATCTCAGTATTTTGCACTTTGATTTTGTTGGGTGCCTATACTTGTAAATAAAGCCACAGAGTTATTTTCTGTTCTTTAATGTCAATGCCACACTAAGTGTGAGCCGTGCTTGTATCTTCAGTTAGATCTTTTTTTATGTTGTTAGTAACGCTATCTAGTCTTATGGGACCCCTGAAGTACAGTTTTGTGAGTAATTTGGCAACAGTTTTTAAATTTGGCCTTATAAGTAGGAAGTAGCAGACATTTGCTGGCTGATATTCTTCATACAAAACTCAGATTTGCAATGCTTGATTCTTGAAGAAAACACGATGGGCAGAGGTCAATCTCTATTTCTTTTGGGAATATATTTTCAAGTCTACTCTTAGTTCCCAAGCTTGTGTTCAGCTTGGATGTGTTCATTGGATTTTTACAGGTTCCTTCAGAGTAGAATGGTCTTAACTTTCATCATGTTTATTGTTGCCTATTCTTAAAAGTGTGTGTGTATAGTAAATGTCAGATAAAATACTCACTCACTTGACAATCACAAAGTCACTAACAGAGTGAATAATTTTCCTTCTTAATCAATGTTAAATATGGAAGTAAATTTTAACATCTGGCAAAGTACCTCACTATATTTCCCGCTTAACACTCCTTAGTAGTTAATCAATAAGGTTTATTAAAGAAAAATGCAATAACATTCAATATGAATTTGAAGTTAATTGTTCTAATATTATAAGTTATTCTCCTTTATGTAGTAACTACAGACTACCTTACTTAATATTCTTACATTAGAAGCAGTGAGTTCCAGAGCTGTGATTGGAATATGTTATTTATTCAATACATTAGGCTTTTATTCACAGATAATGTTGTAAATAAAAATAGTCCTGCTTCCTTATTTAATCTTTAACCTTTAAATGTCTCTGTTAATAGTAGAAAACTTTGTATTTCTTATGGGCTTAACATCATACTAGTCATAGGCATGAAAATCCAGCATTAATAGGACCTAATTATACTTTTATATATATTCTTACAGGGTAAAAAATATTCCAACTGCCCTAAGGCAGATGGAATCCTCAATTGAATGTGTGAGAATTTAAGTCTTCATGGTAATTTTGACACTTGTACATCAATTTCATAACAAAGCTATTTTAGAAATAAGATATTTCATAAGTAAGATATGTAAGTGCTTACAAAAAAGTGTTGAATATATTTAAAATTATCAATTTATACTAATTCTTGAAAAAATACTGTATCAAAACAGCAATATAAATTTATAAAAAGCTTTTTCTAGAGTTTGTGAAAGTAAAGGCTCACTTTGGGGGAAAAGGGGTATTTTGGGTTTCTAATTACTCTGAAGAAATAAGCATTTAGTAATGACAAAACAATACTGCAGATATAGCAAAAATAAACTTGATTCAGGTTAGTGCTTAGGCTCCTTATGGAGAAGGATTGAGGGACTGATATATCTAATATCTAAAAATTGTTCATTTTATATTGTGACTATGCATTCATTTCTGATAAGCACCTTAAACAATTTTGGCAAAACAATTTTTAACCTGTTTGAATTGCCTACCACTGCACTAAAATTCAGGATGAAAGAATGGATAGAATGCTGCTGGCCTCACATAATGACAATGTTTGCTTTCTCGATATGATAGTTTCGAACTGTTAATTTTGCCTATATAAACAGGTGAGAATATGCTCTTTCCTCCTAATAGTTTTATATGGAGGATTAAGTAGAAAATAAGAAAAAAAATTACACATTTTTGGGCTGTTCTGCTTCAGGTTGTAAACACTGTGTATGATTTTATAAAAAGCATAAAGCACATAAGCACCTGATGGCCGTTGAAAATCAGAATGTAAAAAAGGCAAACATGAATATTGAACTTATATCAAATATTTTGTCAGTTAATATTCCATTTGAAAATTCTATTTCAGAAGAATTTTCAGCCAATTCGTGCAACTAAAATGCATAATTCCTGCTGATATCTTACCATGTGACTGATTTCTGAGAGAGGCCAGCAAGTCCCACATTGATGTGTTGCCACAAATCTTTTGCTTGAGGGGGTGGGGAATTACAGAGACTTCAGTTCCAGCATGTAAGGAATGAGAAATAAGTCTTGTCATTTTCTCAGCTGCAGAGAGATCAAACTCAGACGATCAAAATTGTGAGGGTCAAAGATAAACACTGAATACGGATTAACTATCAGAACTGAGAATTTTTGTACACATACGCTTTAGGGCCTTTTGAAGGAAGGCCACTGACACAAAAAATGGCTTAGGTATTCTGTTAGCTTCTCCATGCCAACTCTCATACTAGAATACACTAGTCTCAAGAAGGCTAAATTTTCTCTTCCCCCCTCCCCGATATTTTAAGCTCCTTCTACTAGTCATCATGCAGGATTTCAGCAGGCTTCCCAAAATTTATACTGTAGCCATCTGGGACAACATTGTGCCAAATAACAGTTGCTAAAGTATCACCAACTACTACTAAGTGCAAGGATTACTCTTCTCTTTACATTTATAATACCCCTGATATTTGCACTTGGACAGTTTCCGAAGAATTTGTATTTGGTTCACATAGTGAAAGTATAATTTTTTTTTTCCCCAGTAGTGATAACAATACAACTGTACAGCAAATGAATATCACAATAAATTTAGTATCAATTTTAACAAAAATCTGTCTTTCTAACAGTGGTGTGAGGGAAGCAGTGCATTTGCTGCAGTTCTGGTATAAAACTAGACTTCAGCAAAAGGTGCACTTGCTGCACTTTTGGTATACGAGTTTTGCAGGAAGGTGCTACTGCCAGAGTATAAATAAAACTCAAATAAAATATAGTATTTGCCATTCCAGTAAGCACTCCTCAGTATCTTCCTATTTGTACCCCATGAGTGTTTTGTTTTTCTTCCTCTTCCTAAAAAAAAAAAAAAAAGTAGCTCTTTGCGACTGCTGTCCTGCTTTTCAATTTTCTCTGGAAGCACTTTCTTTTTAGCATCTGGAAGGCATGGAAATGAAATTCTACAACATTTTTTAATTTCTTCTGGGAACATGTAATATAAGATGACAAGTGCTGCATGTTTATTAATTAAGTCATAGCTGGTCACATCCTGCTTCTCAATCTGCAGCAGGATGATTTTATATAGGTAAAATTGGTCATTAAGGATGAATTTGAAGGAAGAGAGTATAATAGCTTAGTGAAGTGATTAAGGAGGGATTGCTTTGCATTAAGGCACAATGGGAAAAAAATAGAGATGATTCTGCTGATAGAGGTTGAAGAGAGGCAATATGACAAAAAGAAGAAAGGAATAAGTAATATAACTTGAAAGAGCTTTGGAGGGGTTCAGAAGTTTGAAATTGATATGGAAATAGAGGAAGACAATATTAGAGTTAAAAGAATGAAAGATACTAACATTTGATCTTTCAGACAAGACCTGTAGAGGGCCTTGATGGAAATTTTAGGAGTTCCTTTAGAAATAAAATGTGTTTTAAGGCAGAGTGTTTTTAAATGGCTTCCAAATCTTTACATTTTAGTCTCTCAAGAAAAAAAAAATAAATTAAAATCTCTTATGGTGTTGATATAATGATATAAAGTTCAATAATTTTAAACTTAAAAAAAACCCAGCCAAAACACAAGTAATCTGAATGGAATAGTACTAGATTGATATTTGCAGATTAATGTCGGTAAATAAAACATTTGAAGTTTTACATAAAAAGTTATTAGAAGCATAAATTCAGATTATCTTTTCAAAATAGTGAACATGTAAGTTAAACACTTTTTTTCCCCTCAAGTGAAACAGTAGCCATGCTATGTTCGTGGATACTATGGTAATACTGTAATATTACTATGGTAATACTGTATTATTACTATGGTAATACTGTAACTGTGGGCAGTTTCTAGCCATTTTGAAGTTATGCATAGGTGAGGGAAAGAGGGAGAGCAGGTTCGGTTTTATCTTAAAGCGATAAGAGGTAGGAAAGATCCTTTCAGTTGGAAAAGGTAAGTATATCACGTCATGTTCATGGAAAAGAGTTCTCACAGTTGACCTGTTGGCCTAGTTTCTCTGGTGAAGGAAGCTGGTACTGTGTACCCTTGCCTAGCAAGGTGATGTAGCCAGTGTGGGAGGCTCCACAGTGTAGTGGCACCCTCCACTACTGGTGAATCATCTTAGCTTTATGTAATTCATCAAAGCCTGCCACCCCCTGATTTCCCACCAAATCTCTTACTCTATTAAGCTACATGCAATAGTAAGCAGCTGGCATAATTTTGAATCAATTTAAAAGCTTTTAGAAAAGACACATGGGAAGAGCTTGGGGTCTCTCTTTGCAGCTCTCAAGTGAGGACACGTTTGGCCATAGCTAAGAACTTAGGCTTGCATATTTTTATACAGGAATAGATCCTGAGCTTCTGGTGTCATGGTTTTTATTGGTATCTCAGGGAGTAGATGAAGAAACCTATCCAAGCCAGGTACTTATCCCTGTGCTTGGATGGCACAGAGCTCTGATTCTTGCCTCTCCAGAAGACAGCCAATATATACATATTATCATGTTTTGTTTCTATCTCCCAAATTCTTTGCTCCCCATCTCTTTTGCCCTTCTATTACACATCTCACTTTAAACAACCCTCAACCTTCAAAATATCTTCTGCTCTGATATGGTGCAAGCTACTAACATTAAATTAACAAAGCATTAAATGCTTTGGGACTTCTTAATACAGGCTAGAATCTGCATGCAGAAGTTGGTGCTGTGGTAAGTTTCTCTAGTATGACAAGGAGAATCTGGACTGTGGTGAGCCAGATATTGTGCAGGCTGCTGAGGGTGAATCCTCCAAGTCTGCACTAGAGGTGGAAGACCATGGAAAAGTTAGCACTGTTGCTAGTTCTATTGTTCCTGTTCTATCAGTAAATAAGTCCTAGGTCTTAAGACTGTTCTTTAACATTTCACATTAGTAAACATTTGCAGTTTTGGATGGTTTTCTTTCTGATATCTTTCAGGAAAAAAAAAGATAGACTCTAGATATTATGGTGGCATATAAAGCCCCAAAGAAACTTGCAAACAGTCTCTTTGTTAGCTTATAGAAGTACACTGCAGAGATTAGTAAGCCTCCCACATTTCAGGTTTTACCTGGTCATCTCCTTGGTCTTTTGGGAAAATTCAAGTCATACGTTTTGACCCATAAAGCACAAATGGCCTGAGAACATGACGTGGGAATTTATGGAACACCTTGGATTTCATGGCATTCTAGGCATGCTGCCAAAGACATCTGTACATAGCCTACTGGTAGAGCCCTCTCTGAATAATTTTTATATGTTGTTGTGGTTTGTGATAAGCCTTTGGTAATACTGCCAGGAACTGCAAATTCTGAGGTATTCCTATTGGATAAGGAGAATTAAATACACAGTTCAAGTAACATAAAACAGAGCATCTACCCTTCCTTACAAAGTACAGGAGAATTAACAGTTACTTATTAGAGAGGTAGAAGGACATTTTTTCCAGAGGGAGGCATGCTTGTGATCTCACTTGAGGGAGCATTTGTGGGTTACCTAACTAACTGAAGTGATTCAATGGACAATTGCATTCCCGGTTAGTGAATGACAACAGAAAAGCTAAAGTTACCTTAACCTTTCCAGTAAATTAATCCTTGCCTTTTATCAGTTAAATACCATATTGCATCCTCATGTCATATGTACAAAGTGATTTACATTCAGCAACTTCTTGCTCTTTACTAACCTGCTTGTACTGTTACTTCTATGGTGAAGATTATATTTCCAACTACATTTTTCTGCATAATTTATTTACCATGTTCATGGTGGAACTTGGAGGCTGGATCTGGTCTCTGAGATGCTTACATTTGATATGCTCCCTTTTCAACGGAGGAGGCGGGGAACAACTGAGCAAAAGGTGCTGCTGTCACTTGGAGCAGACAAATGCTTCTGTGCCCTATCTGAGTACAATGTTAAACAGGTCAGGTAGCTGCAGTAGAAGAAAGGGGATGCAGTAGCTGCTACTGGGCACAGTGAGCCCAAATTCAACCTCTCTGGCTGTTGGATTAGTCTATTATGATAAACCATAATTGAGCAGGTGTCCATGAACAGATTTTTATTTTTACTGATAATGACGATAGTAAAATCAATAACATTTTGAATTCTGCATATGGCACAAAACAACTTATAAACTTTTAAAAGACAGTGTTTTTCATAAAGGTATATACCAATAAAGAGCATGTGCTTGCACTTATGGGGGTAGTAGGTTGCTAAATCATTGTAAATAGTAACTCAATATGCATAACTGAGGATGACAGTAAATGTCTGAAATTGCCTTGAGAAAGGGACTATTGACAACTTGCCACTGTGTTGTTCATAAAGGTATTAGATTATATTGTTGTATTATTGTTTTTTAAACTGAGTAGCTTTGGTGTGAAATGCTTCCCACTTAACATGGTTTGCCTATTGTCGTGGTTTAGACCTAGTCGGCAACCAAGCACCACAGTCGCTTGCTCACCCTCCCCCCCCCGGTGGGATGCAAGAGAATCAGAAGAGCAAAAACTTGTGGGTTGAGATAAAGGCAGTTTAATAATTCAAATAAAATAATAATAATTTTAAAAAATGTAATGAAAAGGAAAACAACTCAAGAGAGAGGGAGAGAGAGAGAGAAAGAGAAACAAAACCCAGGAAAAAGTGATGCAACTGCTCACCACCCCACTGACTGATGCCCAGCCCATCCCCAAGCAGCGACTAGCTGCCCCCCTGGCCAACTGCCCTCAGCTTATACACTGAGCATGACGCCATACGGTATGGCATAGCCCTTTGGCCAGTCTGGGCCAGCTGTCCTGTGCCCGCTCCCAGCTTCCTGTGCACCGGGCAGAGCATGGGAAGCTGAAAAGTCGTTGACTAGTGTAAGCACTACTTAGCAACAACTAAAACAGCACTGTGTTATCAACGTTATTCTTATACTAAATCCAAAACACAGCACTACACCAGCTGCTAGGAAGAAAATTAACTCTATCCCAGCCAAAACCAGGACACCTTTGTTCATGACTTGTTGATAAACCAGTCCAATATAGAAAAGGAACTTACATTTCTAGCTGAATAACACAAATACAGTGATTTACTTTCTCATGAAACAGTCTGAGTATGTTAGATATATAAAATGCTTTTCCTATTTGTTGTGATGCCCCAATATAGCAGTACAATTGTCTTCAGAGACTTTCTCAGCCTTCTAATTTCTTGCTGAGTGGTTGACCGCTACTTCTGATCAACATACACTTTTAACATTATAAATAAGCATAACCATGCTTTCCCCTGCCTTTCCTCTTAGTAGTAGGTTGCAGTTCCTTCTAAACACCTGCAGATTCTCTTTGTAGTTCTCACACTATTCAAAAGCATCTTATTGCCATGTTACTTAACTAGATGGCTGAACTAGATCGAAACAAAACAGTATCTTGTTTTCCAAGTGTTCATAATTTTCATAATTAGCTTGGGACTTGCTCCTCTGAGCCATAAAACTTTTTCTTCTATTTAGTCTTGACTATATTTGCTACATAATACTTCCTCTTTTCTGGAAAATTCATAGTCCTAGTAGAGTCTTAAGGACCACTTTCATTCACACTACCCACCAACGTTGTCAAAATGAGTAGGTTTTGCTGGTAAATGCATATATTGCCCTTGATTTTAGGGTAATATAATTCTTCTAAAATTATAGACATAAATAACTTCAAAATCAATGACCAATGCTCTGATGTTGCAAAGACTTATATGTACATATTTGATGTAATGCACTGTAAGTAATCCCATTGGTTTTACATCAATTATTCACATAAGCAAAAAGGAAGCAGCTACATGGTCTTTAAGATTAAGACCTAACAGTGCCATGGAGTAATTTGCATGTAGCCATTAGGTTTTTGGCAGGAAATCTGTGAGAGGTTATGATGATGCAATTTAATAGGGTCTGAGAGGAGACTGGAAGGAAGGCTGAATGCAGTTTATTTATCTGCTGGGGTATTTTTGTTTGTTTTGCGTGGTGTTACAGTAGATTAATACACTTTCTTGTGTCTGTCTGCAGGTTCCAAGAAATTAAAACAGCCAAGAAAAAAAGAATAATAATTTTTAAGGGGTTTTGTATGTGTTTTTCCTTTGAATTACTAGAAATTTGATTCATTCTTGGGCAGGGTATACTGGACCTTCTAGTGATATTGAAGTACTTTGCCAGCGTGTCTTGTTCTCATGCTTAAGCCAAGCTGATCATCAAATTTGCTGTGCAGATGGAATTTTCCCCAAGGCAGGCTACTAGTGACCTTCTTTTTACCTTTTTTTCTGCAACATGGTCATGGTCTGCTTTCTAAGATTATCTGGGAGTTTAATTTTATTACATTCCTGCTGCTAGTGCAAGGACTAATACTGGTGTTATCCTTCTCACTGTCCTCTTGTAACAAACTATAGGTGAGACTTTTGGTCTTTTAATGCATGTCTGAAGCAGTGTGTTGGTTAGTTGCCTGTGTTTTGTGGGATAGAGTGGAGTAGATGTTTGAGAAACCCTTCTGAGCTGAGAGTCTATTAAAAGGCTTTCTGTTATTACAAGGTTCTGGACTCTGACAGTGTCTAGTATGAACACAGAAAATGGGTGTTTGTTTCTGAGATTTTTGCCATATAAATTGCGCTGTTTAAAATCTTAAAGGGAAAAAAGATACTATTGTCAGCTATGTGTAGAGTTTGCAAGAGTATCTTCTATTATACATTATAACCATTCTATCATACAGATAAAATTGATCAAAAAAGGTGCTTATCACTGTGACTATCCTAAGAGTTTTGTAAAACATGTATACTACAACCGCACCCATGGCATGCGGCACAAAGGCCAGAAAATAAAAAATAAATTTATTTCAGCTGTTCAACAGCATATGGAGGCTACCATTTCTCAAGGATGTAATCTTTTAAAGTTATTCTGGATTTATGAACATTGTTCACTAGTGAAAACACTGAAGTAATTATAACCTAGTGGTGAGTAGGTCTTTTAGGTCAGCTGTGTTTATGCTAATGGTTCGGACAAGATATTTTTCTCTCCCCTCCCTGTCTGGTACAGTCATTAAATATTTAAGACACAGGGGAGCCTGTTATGGACATTTGGGGTCTTTTATTGGCTTTATGGATGTGTTTGCATATGGGGGATTTTTGCTGTTAATATTTTCTTCATTTTGATCCGTTATACGTGCCCATACTATCTATATTGCCTGTGCTTCTAGCAGATATCCTTCCATTATTACCTGTCAAATCCCCTTCTAGAAGATGAAAACATGGACTTTACTACATATTTATTGACAGCATTAACTTCTAAAATCCAGTTCAGGCACTTCAAGACTTTAAAGTACCTGTAGCTAGCTGCGGGTGTGTTTTGTAAATATTATACACAACCAAAGAGCTGAAATATACTGTTCTTTCCTGATAGAAGAGTACAGTTATGTCCACGCCTGGGGAGTTACCTTCTAACACACAGTTATTCCTACTTGTCTGTCTTGATTTATTTCTCATATTGTTTTATTTTTATTATTATCTTTTAATGTAGATTCGACTAGATTTGATATAGCTGCTGCAGTTGCTACATCTTGTGACATCCTCTGGGATCTCATTTTTCTCTTTTGGTTGTTCTTGCCTTCGTAATTCCTAATCTTTTTTTGAGTGCGTACGAACTCTGTACCTTAAGCTGGAAAGATGGACTGTTGACTACTAGAGATCTGAAAGTACTGCCACTCAGGAATCGCTGATCTGTAATCATTCCTCTAATCTAATATCCTGATAAGGCGATAGACTTCAATGTTGCTACAGAATGTTGTTGTTTTATTTCTATAAGGGATAATTTTACTAGGCTTTTTGTAGTCCTTCAGGGACAATGAATTACACAATGGCCCAGATGTAACAAGCAATATAAGAGTAGCAGTCATTAAACTAAATTATTGCAGTCATCCTTACTGTCCTTAATCTGTTACGGTTTTTTTTCCATAACAACCTCAGTGTGATAAACTGTATAATTTAACAGCTTCTCTACAGAAATGTGACGAGGAATAATTTGACTAGGGGTAGCAGTGGGTAATAACGCTGCAGAGTTTTTTCAGGTAGGCATGGTCATAAATTCTGTAATAAATTAAGCTAGTAAGTACTAAAATATAGAATACTTGCATGGAATGAATGTAATGAAACAAATTTGCTCTTTGTAAGTGGGAAAGCATGTTAGAAATCTCCACAATTTGTTCACTGTTGTCAGAATATGAAAAAACTTTCTATATTTTTCATTTTAATGATGTGGTGTAAAAAGAGGGCAATTATTTGCATTTGCTTTATGCAATTGCTTTGACTGCTTGTTTTTATTATTTTTCCATTATGACTCATTTTATGAAATTGTTTGTTTTTCCTTTGTTAAGAAAAATTCAGGAACCACTAGCCTCTTTTCTAAGTGTCTTTGTGGTTGTTGGGATAGAATAGCAGTTGCTCTGTCAGTGTCACAGTGTTTATTTTAATCTCTGAATTAATTTTCTTGGTTGCTAGGCAATTCTACTTCATAGTTTTAATGGAAATGACTAACTCAGAGTGGTCTCATTTCAGAATATGCAATCGTTTGCTTTAAAACTGAAACTAGATTTCTCTGTGACATAATGCTTGACAAATACTTGTGTCGGTGTACAATTTTATGCCTGTAGCTAATAAAATATCCAAATTTCTGTTATCCAATACTGTATTTCTTGTACATTCCAGCAAAGCCATTGTAAATCTAAGGTATTCAGTAGAGGCAGAATTAGGCTTTTACGTGTACGTAGAGGGTAAATATCTGCTCTATGTCTGACATTTTAGAAATTTTTAAAGGCAGCTTATGGAGCTGGTTATGTATTTGGAGACGGTATCAGTTAAGTCTTTTTATGTCCTCAGTGGCAATGGTGCAATAAGTGCTACATGTCTCAGTTACTCAGCTTGCAAATGTATTCAGCAGGTCTTGTTTATTAGCAGTGCAAGGAAGTTCAAAAATAGGTATGAATATTCAAAGTAGTAATAACCATATTATTAAAGAAAACTTCTTAACAGTCTGTAGTTCCAGAGCTGTTTTTCATACTGGAAAAATATAATGCCTCAGGACAGTTTCTTTAAACTTTAAAATATTGTTTTCTGCTGTTTCCATACTATTCTTATTGAAGGACAAATATAAAGGAAAAAGAACTTTAAATGAAGCTTCATAGATTCCTCCGTATCAGGGTAGTGCAGAAGCATAGGCCTTATTTATTTTGTTACTATCAGCTATGCTTTCATTTCTCCGGAGCTATCAGCTAGTGAAATACTGTCTTTTGGCTTGTTATCTCCATTCCACTCTTATGTTTCCATGCTGGTGAACTGCACGGCTTAGAAATGAATGAAATCCACGCTGCTTCTCTGGAGAAGGAGAAAAGCATCCTGTGGGCCAGAATGCCAATGATGTGCCCTAGTAGGCACTCTGCTCCTGACATTGGCTCAAGGTTTATCAGCTGAGTTTCTCTAGCCCAGAGCATCATTCTGGTTGCTTAATTGCTCTTTGTTTTCCTTCTCCCTAGTTTATAGTAAACTTGTCTTCCTGATAGTGGCCACCTTGTCAGCAGAGTTAGTGCACTGAGGACCACAGCTGATTTGGTTTATCTTAGTATTTTGCTGCCATTAAAAAGCTAAATGAGGAGTCTAATTTTGTCCAGTTCAAAGGCTTAATATGTTATCAAGACAGAAGACTGGGAATGCTATATATTTTAAAGATTTTGTATTAAGTATACAATCTTTGCAGTATCTCTTAATACAACTAGCCTCTAGCAATATCTTCCAATTGCTGTCTTACAACTTTAATTGCAGCTGATGTTGGTGTTAGGTAAGCAACAATACTGTGCTATTTTGGAGATTTCTAACTGGATTTTAGAGGGGAAAAAAATTCTAAAATCACACAATTTTAAGTATTTTCAAGACTTTTTCGAAAGGATATAGGGGAAAAAAAAAAGGTAGATAATTCAGCTGTATTCTTCATAGTACAATCTGCTTTTGTTCAGTTGTTATTTATGAACTAATAAGGTGGGTAGATAGCCAGAATGTTCGCAACTGTAATGATAATGTGCAATGAAAGTACAAAGTTGGATCATTTGTATTCAATATATACTTGGGAGACCTTCTCACTTTTTGTAAATGAGAGGTGGAATATGCAGCCAAAATGCATAAGATTACATTCATGTTATTGAGCTCTCCCAGCTCATCTTAATCTGTTTTACCACTTAAAGAAAGCAGTACTGAGATGATAGTTTTCAGTTTGTGAAACTGGGTTATGAAACTCCTACAACAGAAGCATAAAAATTTTAATGTGGGTGAAAGTGAACCTGTAGGGGATATGAAATACATTTCTTAAAGAACATATGCCATACCCCTCGTTCTGTGAGGCAGAACACTTGTATAAACTGGTTGTAAAAACAACTGCTTTATTGTAATAACATTACCAAACACCAACAATTGCCTTTCAACAAATAGGGTAAAAACAACAAAACACAAATCCCATCAAAGACCTTCCCAAGATAGTTCCAGTAGTGTGCAGCTTCAGTAGGTACAAACATCGGACCTTTGTCCAATATATGAATACTCAGCAAGTGTACACTGTTAAAAAAAGGAAATGTGTCACAGCAATAACTTCCATCATGCTTGGTAATTCTGAAGAATGTTATGAAATAGTGAAGGTATCAGAAGTTATATTATTGGATTGAAAAGTAAACTCATTTTTCAGCCAGTAATTTATAAGTTACTGTTCTAGAGATAATGTTTTGTGAAAATTATTAGGATATCATTTAAGATTCTGGACTGAGATATGAAAGATCTGAAACTGATTGCCTATATTGTTTGTATTTTTCCATTTGACCTACAGAAATTACTACAAAATTGTTTGTGCCCTTGAAAAATCTTACTGTAACTCACTGTGTCTTGGCTTCCCATCTGTGAAAAGCCATATAGGACATACATAAGCTTTCATTTCTTCCACCCATTCTATGACTTGTTTATTGCTTTAGTAGATTGTAGTCTTTAAATTTCTACAATGGGAATCTCATCTTAGCTGAGGCCTCTAGATACTAAAGAAAGATGAAGTATGCCAGGGAATATTTACTGATTTGTAAATAAATAAATAATTAAAATAATTGCAGCCATTAAATGTTCTTTGCTATTAAATGTGTAATACAGGGTAATTGAAGTATCTTGTCTGTCCCACTTTAGTTTCTAACCAAATATTTTATTTAAATGAGCAAAACTAAAGGAATTGCTATCATTATACATATGGCATATGTGTTGTTAAAATGAAGAGTGACAGACCTTTGATTTTTAGCAGTGACATAATCTAAGGCGGAATGCTGTGATATACATATGGTGGATGTCTGTGCAGCATGCCAAAGGAAGGAACAGTTCAGAAAGTTAACTTCAGCCCCTTCAAAAGAACTGGATTTCTTAGTGATAATAGACATGTGATATGAAAAGTTCAGGACAGATATGATTCTACTAGGGATCAGTGTCTCTCTTACTCATTTACAGAAGTGATACCCAACAGTGACAAATTGGCCTGTGTTCACTTGCTTGTTTGTTTAAAACAAAATATTCATTTTCTTCAGATGAATGGCTGTTTTTCTTTAGGAAGGTTACTACATTTTCAGCTAATGAAATGATGAAAAAGTTTGTTCTGTCTTTGGCAGCAGAAAACATGGACTCTGTATTAACAGCACATAATGGAATAGAACCCCAAATACAAAGAAAATTTCAGGCTGAAGTATGGAAGGAGATTAGCAGACCAAACTCTTAATAGCAATGTACGCAAAAGACTGTTTCTTAAATGTATCTGCTCTCTTTGAATACATTTGTTGTATTGCCCACACAAAGAAAGACATTTTCCCCAGTTGTGCATGGGATGTGGTCCCATCATGTCACAGTGCATGCAGTCTCTACCCAGAACTATAACCACCACCCCTATCTAATTTATCTTAGTGAAAAGAGTACACTGTGTTGAGCTCTGCACTGTTATAGCAAGATTTATTTTTGCTACTTAAGCTATCTTGTTTAAATGCTGTTTATAGATCTTTCTTTAACACTGCTGTCTGCTAACAAGATGTACGCTTAGATTAATTGTTGAAATAGGCAGCCTTCTGCATGCCCCTCACTTTGTTGCAAGTTTGAAGTCCTCTTAAGTAGTCACTCCTGAAATCATGTGATATGAACAAAAATCTCAGCAGTTGCATTACAAAAGCAAATTTCTGGCCTTCATGACTTCAAAGAAAAAATTATTCTTAAAATTACATATATAATGTATTCTATCAATAGGATTTGGGTTATATGGAGGCTCAGACAGTGCTGATGACACTTTCAGCATGCATATGCCCTATCCTTATTTTCATTTGCATGCTTCCAAATAACTTGAAATATGGTTTTTCTTCTTTTTCTGTGGTGAATAAGAGTAGCCCTCAGGCTTTGGTATTTTAATTTTAGGGTCAAAGCACATGACGGACCTAACCTTTGCCGCTAACGTGCTGAATAACAATGAAGAGCAGTTCTGCCCTTCTTGGGGTCTGACTGCAGACAACAAATGTCAAGATTAGAATGACTGAAAGCAATGTGAAACTATTATAAACTTCCCTAGATATAAAAATAAGAAGGAAAGATTTATTACAAATAAAACAGATGAAGTCTAAGACATAAAGGTCTCTGAAGTTAGGCTCTCTTGTTTGTGGGTTGAGGAAAAGTGGATGGAACTTTATCTTCAACATCCAGTCAAGAATTGTAATAGCAGGGTAAGCTCACTAGAGAACATTAATGATAGTGCTAAGAAGTCAGTCCACTGAAGCACCGACCCATGTACTGCATCCCTGAGGAAACATGGATTTCACATTGTATACGTGAGTCCTGACACAAATCCCATTATTTCCTTATGCTTTGGAGAAAAACAAAACAAAACAACTTTTTAAAGGTGCATCTTGGGGAGGGGGCGGGAGGAAGCTTTGTTTCTGAGGCAAAGTCATTTGTCTTAAAGAGTGTCTGTGGGCAGTGACTTCCCCAGCCCTTCAGCAGAGGAATTGGAACTTCTCTCCTACTCCTGTGTTATGAGGACTGCAAATTTTGTTTAGTAATTTTTTATTTAGACCATAAGCATTTGTTTACTTACATGATGGGCAGAAAAAAATAACAAACCTCACCCCAAAACCCCTGAATGACTCAGTTTTGTTATAATCTAATATCTGAATGTAGATCAGTCCTAATATATCAGTGCATTTGTCACTGCTTGTAATGATTATCTGAAATTTGATCCAACCACTTTCAGATGAGCTCTTTGAATTAGTACCTTTGGTGACTGTAGAAGGATCAGGCCTGTTTAAATCTTGTACATAGCCAGAAAGTGCTAAGAAGTTGCCGTGACTCAGACACATTACCAAAAGCAAGCAAAAAGGTGCCATTGCTGTGAACTTGGAATGGTTCATTGCTCACAAACAGTGGAGCCACACGTAAGTTATCAGGTCATGCTAGATGGCTTTCAGTAATGAAGTGATATTCATCAACCAGTTATCTATGTCACATACAGTGTACAGAGGAATACTTTACTGACATTTTTGGGGATTTTTCTCTTTGTTGGGACTGTTTTCCTGCAAAACAAGCTTTAGCTCTACAAAGTCAACTATGTTTTTTTCAACAATACCTTTTTTTGGCCATATTCAACATCTTAGAGCATAGAGATAATGTAAACATTTCCTTAAAGTGGCCAATAGATTTTTTAAACCCATAGATCACAATGGCTTTTAAATGTCAGTATCCTGAAATGTTGTACAACTGAGCACTTGATTCTGCTAGAAATGGGGAGGGGGGGTGATGGGAATAGGAAAGGAAGAATGAAAGGGGAAATCACATATTTCCAATTTTTTTTTTTCAAGCAAGTAGTATTCAAAGGAAAGCTTTGCATTAATTTTGTACAGATTTGATACAAATATATGAAATTGCATTTATTCAAAAATTTTGGAAAAACGTTATTCTTTTCAAAATTCTATCTAATTTTATGGCAGTTCCTTGGGAAGGCTGAAAGTTCTATTCTGTTTTGCTTGATTTTTTTCTATATATAAGTGTAGTCCTTTCTTTATATTGTGACATGCATAGAAAACTATTTGTCCATAAGTAAACACTGTTGTTCCTGGGAGACACGTATATTGCTGGAAGAGGCAGTAAATATACAGCAGATGATTGGTTTAGTCATGAAAAGTGCTTTTCTGAGTCCTGAGTAGAGGCAGGTAAAGTAGTAGCAAAAGGTGCTCAGAAGATGAATGTAATGTGTGAGCTTGCAAGCTTGGGCTATATTACATGGTAGGTTGTACTAGCTGTGCAATAGCTATTGTACTTTCTGAATATAACTATATTGTAGTTGCCAGAAAAGCAGTATGCATAACATTTTGCAGAACAGTTTGGTTTCCTCAGTTCTGCGGAACAAACCAAGTCCTATAGACGATGACGAACGGAGCTTCAAGAAATTATTTTGAGGAAAAAAAATGCATTTTGTAGAATGTCTGCCTTCATTGTGAAGCAAGGGTTATTACGCCATCGTATTTCAGAGTCATGATATAAAACAGACCAATAAGGCTTCCTGTGCTAGCAGGGTAGAGCGCAGTTGTATGTTGGTATTCCTCTCCAAGTGAAATTAGGAGAGAGGAAAACGGAAAGTGATTGCAGCTTTCTCATGCTCCACTGTTCAGCAAAACCAAGTAGGTCTGGGGGTGAACTAGTCTGGAAGAAATAAGTGATTACCGTTATTCATTACCACTGGAGAACAAAAGAACAACAAAAGAGTTAAGACAACTTTCATCATGAGGGAATTTTGAGCAGCTATGCAGTACATTAGGTGGCTGCTGCCTGGAGTTGTATGGCATGTCTGCTTATGTTTTCAAAATTTCCAAGGACTAAGTAACAGAGATTAAATGAAAATATTAGTCTTAATGTCATAAATGTATGAAACATCTTGAAAATGTGAAGTGGATGCATTCTGAAGGCTCAGGAACTGGAAAATGAGTGAAAGAATACAAGCACCTTTTTTTAAAAAAAAAAAAAAAAAAAAAAAAGACAACAAAAAACCCCAAAGCAACAAACAAGCAAAAAACCCCTAAACTTGTTCTAAGTGGCCTATGGGGTCTGATTTTCCTGTCTTTACAGCTTATGGCAATTAATGTACTCTTACACACTAATTATTTTATGCCAGCAAAGCTTGTGACCCCACTGCAGCTGCTGCTTGTCCTTTAGCTGTTCCTTTCACTTGAGTCATGGACTTTCTGGCTCCTAAAGCAGGTAATAACAGGGCTATTCAGAATATGTAGTCAGAGGCTCTGTGTCTAGGGATGTTGTAAAATGCAGTGCGTGGATAGAGACTGAGTGGATAACGTTAGGTCACTATATCAGTTCAATGAAGACCTGTGCTTTTAGCAGCTGGATAGTGAAGTACCTCTGATGGGTCAGAGACTGTCAGGGCTGTATGGTGTTACACGGAGCGGGAGGGTGGGTAGCCGCTGGAGTTGCCAATGGCTGGCAAATGAGGTAACTAGATGGATTGGAAGTGTTTAGTGTAGAAAGGGAGTTGTTAGGACAGGAGGGCCTCCATCTTTTATTCTGTGTCTAGGGGATGTGATATGATATTTTACTCCTGCTAGTTGCTATTGAAGCAAGAAGCTGAGAGAAGAAAACCAGAATCGCTTTTCAGCTAGAAGGCGTTTCTGTAGCAGTTACGCTGGATCTGTGCAAAGCTGTGTCGGGGCTGCATTGGCACAGAGACTTTAGCCTGAGAGGAAGCCTTGAGGACTTTTGCATTTCCCCCAGGCAACAACAGAAGAGAGACAGAAAATGCTATGTCTGCTTCTAGCTGAAGAGTTCCCATGAACTCTTAGCCCTGTATCACTAGCTACCTTGCAGTGCTGCGTAGGATGTGCACATTAATTTTTATAAAAACATTGCCTTGCTTTGAGCAGTAACTCTTCAGTATAGTCCAGTGCTAAAGCTGTTGTTTGGTGATACTTGCCAAAAGCTGAGTGCAGCATGTGCCATCAATCATAAAATGTTCCTCTACTACAAAAGAGTGAATTATCTCATTTTTACTGCCCTCAGTCTTTGGCTTTGGGAAATGCAGCATGGTGTCAGGAAGCATTTGTTACTGTTAAAAGTATTTTGCTGCTGTTTCTCATGGAGATAGGAGGCATTGGACTGGGATCTGCTGGGAGTTTTCCCTAAGCTGCTAACTAGGAAGAGAGGCCAGACTTGTGTAAGGGAGGGGAGGGCTACCTAACAGTGAAAGCAGACAGTACAGTCTGATTTTTTTCCCTTCCCGATGTGGTTTGAGAAGTGGAGAGAAAGCTGAAGTAGTACTTTCTTCCCTTCTAAAGTGCTCCTGTGGACAATGATATTGGGAAAGCTCCACTTCCATGGAGGCAAACATTCTGAAATCATCCTCTCACAATGATTCTCTATTAAGGATGTGTTGAGGAGAAACCTAGGCACCTTTTAGTCACTGGCAGATGCAAAACAGATGATCTTGCGGGGGGGGGGAGGGGGGGGGGGGCGGAGGATGGGGCACAACTGGAAGCTTTGTATGTCCTGCAATCAAGAACAGCAGACTGGGCTGTGCAAATTCTTACAGAATTGCCAAGAATTGGAAATCATGGTGAGCATTTTGCAAACCAGCAGATACTCCCTCTTCACCAGGGCACCATAGGCTTTGCACATGATGCAGTCAGTTCAGGATAACTCTTCTGATGTCCTGTTTTGCAGAGATGCAGGAGAAGCTGTGCTGTGCCCCAGCTGACAAGGACTGCACTCCTGACAGCATTTGTTCCACAGACACAGCAAATCTCTGCTGAGTGTGTGTGTGTGTACCACAAATTTCATGGACCAAGTCTGAGGGAATTTTTAGGAATGCTTCAAAGAGCACATATCTGAGATTATCCTATCCCATTGCCATTTTCAAGTCCCTCCTGTAAAGCCTAAAGGAGATCCTAAAGTTGTTTAAAGAAAAGCTTGCTAGATTTCCCACCCCAAGTGTAAACTAGTGTATTTTCCTTTAACTTCACTCTTTGGAATAGTGGGAGGTTTTTTTTGGCTGTAACTTTAAAGATTGCAGCCTAGAGGGACACCATGCATAGCCAATTTCATCCTTAATAATTGATTTTGAAAAATTAGTAAAGAAAAACAGTGTTTTACATTGGAAAATATTGGCATAATGATGGAAGTCCCTATGTCTGAGAGAAGCTTGAGTGTAAGGAAGAGGGGAAAAGAGTGGAAATAGCAAATCAACACAGGTGTGTATCTGTATTGCTGGTGTGTAATATCTGTGAAGAATGAGAGGTTATGGGTTTGATAAAATATGTATTGTGTGAAGTATTAATAATGTATGTAGTTTTATAATATTCTGATATTTTGAACAGGAAACATAGAGATGAATTTGCTGTGTAGGGAACAGGGCAAGATTATAAACAAAGATAGTTCTCCTGAGAGATAGAAAGGAGACCCCCTATGTTACTTTTGCATGGCATAGTAGCATGGGCCTGGGGAGCACTTTGAAGATATGACAGATTTGGGATTTAATTTTGGGGAAAAAAACCAAAGCTACAAGAGCCCAGAGGAAGGATCAAGTGCTCAGTAGTGTGTGATACAAAGAATGTGCATGGGAAAGATGGCTGGAAGTGAAAGGGTTGTGCATGGCTCACCATCTCTATAAGCTAGCTAAACTATTAGACAATACTGCAGGGATATTATATATAATCTAGAATTGCAATTTTTACCGCTTACTGATGCTGAATTTTCTAGAATAAAGTTTTCACCTTTAAGTTTGTGTGGTATTGGTGATCTCAGGCAAGCATAAAGAACATTTGCATTCCCCCCCACCCCAGACAATGAATTTAAAAAAAAAAAAAAAAAAAGTAGTATGTTATATGGACACTATGGGTGTCTACAATCCACATCAGGTTTGGAAACATCAGTTTCAAGATGTGAAGTGATACCCACTCTTCGGTGTTAATCAGGAGGATATTTCTGCTGGAGGCAGGTAGTGGAGAAACAGTCCCAGAATTTTGGTAACGTCAAATTGCTGCAGTATGGATTCTTATAGCCAGGCAACTAATACATGTATACAAAATGTTAGGAGTAAACATATAAATAAACCCACAGTGGTTTAAAAAATAGCCTGTTCTACAGATACTGCAGAAGGCTGCAGCTATTTTTTGCTCTCTGCATGGTTCCTCAGATAATCTCATTTGGTAACTGGTGACACATGCCTTTAAAAAAAATTGTTGACTTTCATTTAAAGTGACAGGGTAATATTGCTAAGAAACTAAAGAATGTAGGTAAATACATATTAAATATATATTTTTGCATTTGGTAATATGCCATTATGTATATTTAGTTATCTTGATAGTTGCCAGTCTCGTCAAGCAAATTATTTATATTGGAATAACCTATTTGCAGCAAATGAAATGAACAGAAAGAAACTGGGAAATGAAGTGAGGGAAGCTTTTTGAGCATGCCTGTGATAATACATTTGTGAAGGGGCAGAACAGCTTGGGAAACCTATAACTAACCTGCACATAGTTCATTTTTAAATATAAATCCATGCTGTAACTGTCTTGCAGAAATCATTGTAGGGTTTTTTTCATGATTTGCTCCTACGATGGCCATCTGTACAAATATATTCTAAATTAACTATTACATTCTTATAGCTTGGAAGAATGTTTTTATGTTTTAATTCTGCCCAGTTCTAGCCAAGAAGGCAATATACAAAAGATATTTAATTCCCATTACTCTTATGGCAATATTGACATAGGTTTGTGAACATAGTTAAAAAAATAAATACACAAATAATGAACGCAGATTATTATGGTAGAAATTTCTCCTTTAAAGCAACAAATACATTGGAGGATTAAAACATATTACAGCTAACTCTGTTTATAGCGTTCTGGCCTTTCAAACTGGCTAAGATTTTGTTCCAGACATCTTTGTAGTTCAGTCTCTGGGATTTAATCTCTGTAATGTGTTACACTCGCTATTGTCCCAGTGAATTTGTTGACAGACAGTAATTGGGTCACTGCATTGAAATGCCCGATGTAAGCCCCGAGTTCTCCCTGCTCGTTGGCAAGGCAACCAGAGTGGTCCAGGAAACATGCGCAGAGCGGGCTCCCGGCCTGCCGCTCTCAAATGGTGTCACTGGAGGGCAGGGGGGAAAAATCGCTTGGATGCTGAAGCAGCCAGCAGATTCTTCCCCATTTTCTTAATGTGTGTATTGTCTTTCAGTGGTGGTGGTGGGGACAGAAATGCAAACTCACAAATAAAATGAAGTAATGCACAGCAATTGACGTTATGTATTATGGCTTTGTTCTTAAGTCTTTGGATATTATTTTAGTTTGAGGAGATTGAATACATTATACATCAACTGGATCTAGTTGTTCTAATGTATGACAGAAGAAAGATAAATATTTCATAACTACTTTAGATCTTGTTCTGTTTGCCATTTTCTTCCCCCTTCCTCCACACCTCCCTATAGAGAAGCAAGTGCTGTATTCCATGAATCTATAAATAAGCAGAATACTACGTGTTGGAATTCTTATGTATAGTACTAGTTGACTCTCTTCATTGACTGTTTTTCTGTTTGGGGTGGTTTTTTTTGGAGGCATAGTGTTAGGGAGGTACTAGTGAAGGAGAGAGAACTGCCCTTGCTTAAACGCACAAAAAAGGGGGGTAAAATCCATAGACTGTCAGTTTCATTGTCCATCATGTATTCTTAATTCTTCTGTTTACTTGGGTTGTTTAAAGCAAGAAGTTTGGAGATAGTTTCATCTAGAAGCATATTAAATGCTGATGAGGAAAAAAAGAGAACTTTGGTTTTTTTTCCAAG
The DNA here is from genome assembly GCF_965183815.1 of Platalea leucorodia. NCBI lineage: Eukaryota > Metazoa > Chordata > Aves > Pelecaniformes > Threskiornithidae > Platalea > Platalea leucorodia. The sequence goes on along the minus strand of NC_138828.1, from coordinate 46,920,054 downwards.
CTAAACAAACTCTACAAATTCTTCTGCTTTTTGTTCAGTCTGATCTAGATTGTGACAAATTATTCTATGGAAGAGGAAAATTAATGTAATTTCTTGAGCACTCACTGAAGTTCTTAAGATTCTTTTATTTAATTTCAAGACGTCTCATCTTAATAGACACTTTTTTTCATAGATGAAATCACCTTCTCATTGGCTTAAAAATATTTTGCAAACCTAGAGTTTCTAAGTGATGAGAAAATAAATAACAGAAGCTAAGTTAGTCTTGATAGTTTAAACTTTTTTAGTGTGGATGAAAGTGCTAGAATAGCATAGGACACTATTCTATACTACAGTATGGTAACAGTAATTAGTGCTAGCAATAATATAGTAATATTAGTAATATCACTAATAGTAATAAGTAGTAATTATAGTATGGTATAGTAATACTATAGTATGTTCTCAAGAAGGTGTGATGTAGATGCATTCTTTATAGAGATCTTGAAAATTTAATTTACTTCAGTATGTGCAGATGTTGGAATGGTATTTCAAAATAAAGCTGAAGTGAGTCATACAGTTGGGATAAAGTCTCATCTTCAATGTTTATAGTGGTATATTTTTGCTATCCTTACAGACAGCAGCTAAAACTCCAGTTAAGTAAAAACCACCTGCGCAAAGCCAGCTTTATTTACAGTCCCCACAAAATGGAGTCTACATGTCTGCATAATTAATAACAATGAAACTTAAAAGCAAGTGGAGCTATGTATGATTTTTACTTAAGTGAAATAAACTTGGAGTCTATGCCTACACAAAAATTTCAAACAAGGAAAGAGAAAATCCTTTGTTTCTTATTGAAAAGGAATTCTGCTCTGTCCCATCAACTTATTTAAGAGTATGGGGGGAAAAAAGTAATGTGAAATTAGTTGGAGGCTTCAAACATATAATTGATAAAACGCTTCTGTTTCCATTCTTTAAAATTACAGGTTTGTCATTATTGTCAGAATCTCTTGAACCAAGTTTTTTCTGATTGAAACAGGTATAAATTTAAAGGAAATGCTTTTATACTGCATAGTGCAGATTCTTATCTCTCCATAAGTTAGGAAACTTCATTTGCAAGTAAAGAAGATGGGAATTAACGGAGTTGTTCATGGCTGGTTTAGTAGCTTTTCTCAAATGGGTAGAAGTTTCCAAACTTTCACAAAGGTAATATAAATTGCTAGCACTTTCTATCTATTTGCTTCAATAGTTATTAGCATTTATATTGTTACTATAAGTTAAATATTTTGATTTAGACAGAAAAATCTGGAGTAGAAAGAACTGCCATTTTATCTTGATCTTTGCTATAGGGTAGTTTAAACCAGGCATCCAACATTCAAAAGGCATCAGCGATAATTAAATTCGTACCAGTTTCTGAAAAGTAGTCCATGCACAGAGGAAACTTGAATTTGAACATCCACAAGTTCATAGCAATAACTGTTGATCTAATTAACTGATTTCTGCAGGTGATGCTGAAGCCTGAATGTTACTACTAAGATACTTTGCAAGAGAAGGGCTGTGAAGGGATAATGAAGGAAATAATAATGTAATTTCATAGAGATTAAAATCTTTCCTCGACCAAGTCAAAGCATCAATGAAAGTCTTGCATCTGGAGGAAACTAAGCTTTGTTAGTGACACTGCTCCATGGACTACGTGTTCACTTGCTTCAGTCGAGTAGCTGATGACTGGAAGAGAAATTATTGGACTGTTATCTTGATGGGCATTAGTAAAAACATCTATTTTTGTAAAATAAAAGCATTGTACAGAGGTGAGGGACATATGTTCTGTAGCTATGAAGTTTTGTTTGTTTCTTTTTTTTTTTTTTTTTTTTTAAAAAGATGCCAGGTAGGAATTCCCACAATGAGTTTTCTCATGGCAGCAACCAGCTCTGTTTTACCATTTATGCTAACATACGGAGCCAGGCTTCCCTGTATCTTTCACCTAAGTCCCAGCTCTTCAAAAAACCTAGGAATGCCAATGAACGCTGCACATTTGGACCTGATATAGCATGTAACTCTTGTCACCTTCACAACTCATATGCTTCCCATCCCCATCAGCTGACCAATAGCAATTACTTCTGCTGAAGAGTTAACTCACTTTGCATGGTAAACACTTCACACTTCATGTTTTGGGCCCACAGATGTTTCAGAAGTAGCAGAAAAAAGACAGTTTGTAACCCCTGTTATATATGAACAAAAATTCAAATTACTTGGGGATCTCAGAAGGGTTTTAAAAATAATCCTAAGTATATGCACTTATAAACAATGGCACACTGGACAAATAAGAAGTAGGAAAGCTCCAATTCAAAATAGCTGAAAATGAAGGGTGGGCAAGTCAATTATAAAAATGATTAATTTCTAAAGCTGAGCCTAGGTGAACACTGAGTCATGATCTGGTGCAATGCCACATTATGCTCTGAATATACTTTAGGCAAAAGGGCAAAACTTGTGGAGCTAACAAGTCTTGATCCTCCCAATATTCTTTGTAGGCTATCATTGTCTTCTCTCCTTTTCTCACAAACCATCCTTGTCTGACTTGATTCTTGTCCTGCATAGTTTAAATAAACCAACCTTTGAACTGAAGAGTTAAAAAATTAGTTGAGTATTATACTAATAATAATAAAAAAGACTTAGGGAGGAGGACAGGAGGTCTTGATTTTTTTAAAAAAAAAAAAATCATTACAGTTTCTAAAGTAGTTATATCAGCTGTTTTAACCTGTCAACTTTATTGCCTAATTATTACCTAGGCAATTAAATGTATCTTTTTAATAAGAAAGGAAAGTAAACCCAATCATACATAAGCATTTTTAAAGGCTAGTCTATTTGTTCTTGATCAAAAGAGCAGAGAAAATTTTCCTTTTCATTCATTTTGGGTTTGAGTTTGGAGAAACTCCATGGCTTTTGAAAGCATTACTTGTTCCTTGAATAAATGGGAAATAGTCTTGTGTAAAAGCTTTTTCAACTTTTTGCTACTATTTTTATAAAAGGATTGTCTCTTTCTATAAGGAAGTTTTCTTTTCAGTTTGTTGTAATTTTTTCTCTAATAGTTTCTCACTGTTTCTCTTCTGAGCAAAATAGCTATACATACTGCTATTCAGTTTGACCCAAGTAGTCCTCTGATTCTAACTCTTTTGTCCTTGTGGCTAAGGGCTCAGTGCTGCTTTTATGGAAATTAATGATAAAGTGCACAGACTTCACTGCTATATAGTCAGATCTTAAATTATCTGCCTCTGCGATCCGTTAAATTTCTTCAGGTCCAGGAATAAATATATCATATTTCACTGGAACGTGTTAAAGAATGTGAGGGACAGAGCTGCAGAAAAGCCAGGGACAGTAAATAAAGTCTGCCACAACTCCATTAATTCACAGGAGGGACGCAGATTTCTAGAGGCTGTACTTAAGGGGTTCATTTTCAAGTGGATGCAGAAGACAAAGGAGGACATACGGCACAGCGCACGTCTCAGCTTCCCCTGCCTTTATTTCCTGTTTGTAGCACTATAACTTTCAATATGTGTTGCCTATTTTCCAAAATGAACTTTTGATTGTCAGAAGACTTGGGAATTTTATTTTTTTCACCAACAGTGATGTCCTTTCCTCCTTTAGACATCATATTTGGAGACAGCTAGTACCTGTAACAAGGCATATCTTAAATAGTCACTGGATATCTGTTTTAACAGATGGACTGCAGTGAGCATACATGAAGCTGGTGCCAACTCCCAATCAGCAAAGTGTGTCAGGGATAAGGATATCTTTAAGAGGTTAAGGAAAAATAACTTTCTCCCACACCAAAAATGCCCAGGTCCCCCAAACCAAATAAACCTAAAAATCCTACCACTTTGATTTTTGACAAGTAATTTACTGCATAATTAAATAAAACAACATATTAGTTTTTCAGAAAGAGCAGAAATGCATTTTAATATTGAAATTATTTTGATTAAATATTTTACCTATAAGTCAGGATGAAATGCGTGCTTTTTTCTTGGCTTGGCTGTCATGTCTTTTGAATAGCCTACTAGAAGTGAAAGCTAAAACAGGTATTTAAAGTGCTGTAAAGAGATGTGGGGAAGATATTTCTTTTGCCTGAGATCTGTCAAGGTGGGACTTCTTACAGACCCTTTTCCAATTACATTTTGTTTGATTGGTGGTGTTGAAAGTGCCAGATATGACTTCCACCGCCTTCTTGGGGAAATAGTGCGTAGCTTAATGGATTTAAACATCACAGAGACTATTTGCATTTTTCTGTATTTTAAGATATTGCAGAGTTAATGGAATGCCACTGAAGCATCTCTCTCCACATTTCCTATTTGCACAGTAGACAGTGTTATTGTAACATATCCTGCTGTTGTCTTTTATTTTAAAGTTTCTTTGGAAACACAAAGATCTTGTTGGTTGGTTTGTTGTTTTTTTTTCCTCATTTATCTTCTGTAGTGGGACAGAATAAAAGCTGAAGCCGTAAAATACGAAGGGAATGGGAGGAAAAGCAGTTGTTCTTATTGTGATGTCTTTCTGCAGTAGAAATGTTGGGACCTGACTATAATTTTGTCAGAGTTCATATGCAGAAGAAAGTATGAATGCATTTACTCTATTTCAATGTGTATGCAGCCTTAAGCCACAGTTATGTTAGCTGTACATTTTGACATTTTCTGCCACAAGATAGTCAACAATCCTCCTCAAGGGTTTGCATCAAGTGTTTATGTCATGAACTTCCAAAGCATATCTATGTTTTAAAATAAATAAAAGCTAGCTCTGCTCCTCACAAAATCAAGTGTAGGAATACAAACTATCTCATACCAACAAAAAGATCTAAAAACTTTTCATCATGCTATTTGGTTTTGTGGAGGGTTTTTTGTGTTTTTTTTTTTTGTTTGTTTGGGTTGTTTTTTTGTTTGTGTGGTTTGTTTTGTTTTTTGTATGGTTGGTTTGTTTGTGTTTGGTTTGGTTGTGTTTTTTTTTTTTTTTTTTTTTTTTTTTCCCCTCCCCCAAATGTTCCTAGGTGCCTCCCACAACTCAGTTTTGGCTTTGAACTGTCAGGGAGGCTTCCTGAAGTCTGTGGCAGTAGTTCCATGTACACTGTGATGGACAGTAGCACTATATTTTCAGGTTCCCAGCTTGAATCTCTTGCAGTTGTCCATATAAAAGGAGTGGAAGACTTAGGACCCATCCAAAAGGGAGTTAGAGTTTAGGTATGTGCATTTTAATCTGAACCTCACTAAACCTCATGAGGCTTTGTCTAATCCTGGTGGTTTGTAAAATCTGTGTGTACTGAAATATCTAAGTTGCATTAGAGGCATCCTGGAAGTGGAGTTGCCAGTAACAGGTTTAGGGGGTTTCACATCTTTGTGCAGTTCATCTGCGTGCAGAGTGTTGCTTTGCCCATGTTCACTTATACGTTTCATCTTGCAAAGCGTGATCTGAAAATGCATCAGAGATGGAGAGTGCTAAGTTAATAGTTACAGCATGTGCTTGGGATCAGTTCCCTTCTCACCCACATTTCCTGTGTCCCTGAGTATATTCTAACAATCAAGCTGTAGGTCAGGTTGTAATGGCTGCCGTTCCATCTCTGCTGAAACTGTTGGATTTTACTGAAAATAATTATGGGTTCAGTAGAATAGAGGGAGGAAGAAAAAAAAAAGGAACAGTAAAGAGAGCATGATGATGAAGCCTAGTGTTTGCATGAATATTTTAAATAAATTGTCACTAAATTATTGAAATAAGAATTTGAAAGTTTGCTTATTGTGCAGGACTATCACAGTTTCCTTTCTGACACGTGTAATTCTTGCCCTTGCCCTTGCCCTGGGTAGGGAAACTGTATCTGCAAAGGACTTTTGTAGGCTGCAAAAGAGATATGATACCAAGGTTGTTTTGGACTTGTACCTTAGTGTGTGTGAGTCTAGACACCCAAATGAAAACAACCTTCAATCTTAACATAGGAATAGTAACCACTATGTATCATAATAAAGGTGTCCTGATTTTTTTTTTTTTTTTTTTTGAAAATGCAGTATGACAAATACAAAGTTCTCTAAAAGTACAGCTGATACTCTCAGGTACCCAGCTTCTGTGGTCATTGGTCCTTTAAAATCTTCAAAGAGTGTTTCAGTTTAGCACACACACTTGTTTTCAGTCTTTTCTATAGCATTAGAATACATGGGACACTGAACGCAAGATCTTAATGGGTACATTTTGCATATATTATTAAAGGACTTACAATCTATTAGGTTCTAGCCAAACATATTAAAAAAAAAAAAAAAAATGGAGCCTCCTGCCTAAACAGCTTAAATCTTAAATGTTGTTGTAAATGAAATATGAAAGATGGAGTATGTAGCTGACACTTTCTCCTGCAAATATTAGGCATTTTGAAATTTTATACTTTTTTTCCTTTGAGATATTTGAAAGAAAAATAAAAGTAGTAGTTCATAGTAGTTAATGGAAGATATTTCAGCATGAATGTGCTGGGGGGAAAACAAAGCTTATATAATGGGTGAAACATAGCAAACGAAACAGTGAAAAGCTTTGTTCTGATATCTTCCAAGTTTGAAGTTGTTTTATTTATATCTCTTTAGTAAATGGAGTACTCATAAAAAAGGCTTGAATAATTCTATTAAATGTGATAAAGTAATAAAGTTCTGTAAAGTTTAAATTGTTCTTGTCTGTTCTGTCATTGTCTAGCTAGTTTTTTATGTAAGTGCATTCCAAATCACTTTTGACACTTTTCCAGTGACTGGTATTAAATAGGACAGGGATACTAGAAAAAGAAAGGCTAGTTAACACCCATAACTCCTACTGAGCTTACAAAAGAAGGAAACCAACATGAAAGAGGGGTAATATCTTAAATACCTTTTTCGTATTATTACAACTATACTTATTAGTTTTCTGATGGAATAGATATGTACCTATTTCATTCAGGTACAGTCCTCATCACCTGGGTTCATACCACTGTTTATGACTTTTCTGTGATCACAATTCATCTTCTGCCTGACTGGAGTACTTCAGCTACACTGATCCAAATAAATCATTATTTGAAGCAGAAATTTTTAAAATATACCCTCATTTTACTGGCAGTGTCCAGAAAATATGAAGAAGTACTTTAAACTGAAGATGCTTAGTTTGCCAGTAAAAAAATGTGATTAAAGTGGCACAAAACATTTTTTTTCGAAGCGTAAAATGACTTATTTAAGGTGTTGTTTATATCTTATTACACCAAAATTTACAAGAATGAGATAAATACTCATTAGATCATTCAAAATAGTATTTGACTAGTTAGGCATACTTTGGTTTCAATCGCTTGAGCAGAAGTTATACTAATATATGTCTACTTTTCAGAAACTACTAAGCAATTTGTAATTTCAACCCCTTTACTGGTAGATTTGTGCATCCAGCTTTAGTATTGCAGTGGTGTTTTGCTTACTGTCCTATTTTCTTTATTGAGCAGAACTGCAAAAGCAAAGAAGTTTCTTGGGAGCTTATTCAGCTCTTATGGCAATGGCTAGGGGTTTTTTTGTTCATTTGAAATTAATTTCTGAGTTTTGCTTTCTTGCCTTCAGTTGTTGAAGCATAGGACTGCTTTGGTACTCAGTTCAGAGTGCTTACTTACCTGTGTTAACTGATTGGAGAAGCCAATGCAGAAAAACATATTGCCCTTCACTTCCTGGAGAGTCCATCCTTGCACTCCCTTAATTGAATTAATCTCTGCTGCATCAGAGCATCAAAGTCTCAAACCTATTCCTTAACCCAGTCAATTAGTCTGGTGAGATGCATGCCATGAAGGGAGCCTTGACTTCTGTCTGTCTTTACTGACTTAAAAAAGCCACCAGGCAAATAACCTTAATCTTTGCCGCATTATGAAGCTGTGGACATAGACTCAAATTGCTCTGAAGCAGGCTAATAGAGATATTAGTAACTGGTTTGTTTGAAGATTTTAGATAAAAATCTGTGGCTTAATGAAGTCTTTTGTTTTTTATTTTTTCTAAAGTGGGCAACAAAAATGTAAAAGCCTAGAGCGTTTTGTTTTTCTTTGTTCCTGCCCATGCAATACCTATGCAAGGACAAAGCCAAGTCCATTAACTTCTAATTTGGCCCATACAGTTGGAAATAGTAAAAACTGGTTTTCTAATAAAAAATATGAATAATAATGGAATAGAATATAGAACACATTGCATTTCAACACAGTTCTAGTTTTTGGGCAATTTCTACAGTTTCATTTGTGTGTTTAATTCTATGAATATAAGAGTTGAATTTGTTTATCTTGGTAACAAAGTTGTGCTGAATCAAATTGGCCAACAAAAGGAGGTGCCTTGGTTTTCTTCAGGAAGAGAGAAAATGACTTCATAGATTAACAATTAGGGCATTTTTTCCTTATGAGACATGCTTAAATTTCTAAATGAATTTAACCCCAGAAAATGCATTTCATTTTTGAGCTCTAGTTTTTGTCTTTCTTTTTGATCAATATCATCTGCTGAATTCAACATAAATTCATGAATACTTTTAACCCTGAAAAAAATGGTTTTAAATGCATCACTAATATGTAAAAAATGCTTGTCTAGCATTTCTTTAGGTGCCTATCTGCTGTAATGGCGTAATGTGGTTAGTGACTCTTCTCTCTGCTCTCTCATGACGTCTAGGGAGAACCTCTGAAGTCTCCAGTGCACTCAGGCAGTGAGTGCAGTGATCTGAGACTCCTGCACACCCTTCTAAGCATCCCTCGTACCTGCACAGTTATGTTCTGCCATAGTTTTAAATGTGAAAGCTAAAGTAATCAGTCTAGGCAAGTAAGGTTTGAAAAATCTCTCAGCCTTATTTTCGTTTAGTAATTTGCATCTGCTGAAGAAGAATATAGATCTCTGAACCTTGAAGTGTCAGCAAGCTGACCACAGAGTTGTATGTCAGACCATGGTAGCCTTGGCTGTACCGTGCTCTGCTGCGTGTAGCCAGTCATCTCTTTCCTGAACAGGTGGCATTCCTCTGCTTCGCAGGAATATCAAGCGTTACGACCACAGAAAAAGATAAATGTTTGTCCTACAAATCAGTTGGAGGAAATAATTTGATGGTGAAGGCAAAGAATACACATATGCTGGATGTCAGGCAGAAGAGATTCATAGGTGCAAAATAATGTTTATGAAAATGTTATGTCACAGGTATCTAACACTTGTCTTTCACAATTAACCTCTGTTTAGAAACTGTCTTCCTCCTAGAAATCTTCTAGGTAACACAATGTTGTGAAACATTTGGTGATGAGCCTATCAGCATGCCCTTTTAATCACAATTAAACAGACATTCAATCTAGGCAAACAATTGTTAGGTGTGTATTTCAGCTTCTGATTGGGAGACAGCCAGTCATTCAATCTATTGATCAAGTACTGGTGTTTTGTGGACATTGGTTGATCTCATAATCAAATCTTGTTTTTACATGAGTTGTGGTTTAGTATATATGTAGTAGTTATTTATGGTAGACAGTGATGTACTTATCACTTTCAAAATGCTTCACATTGAATTTGTAGGTATGCGGCATTGCCCTTATTAAAACCTTCAGAAGTAACACAAAGCTGCTCAGGGCATGCATGCCAGATTTGTTGATATTTGAAATGCCTGGCATGACAAATTATTGAATGTATTTATCTGGATTGACTTTTCAGGGCTTACTCATAAAATGGAATACTTTTTATATGAAAGTGACTTCATACTAGGAAGGTTTTGAAGGCATTCTGTATGAACGAAGCACTTGTGATATAATCCACTTAAATTCTGTCTATTTAATTTGAACTGTACAGTCAAGTACTAGTCTGGTCTTCTCCTGCATTAGCATGTCTGGTATTCTCTCTGCATTAGCATATAGTAAAGCTACTATTTTGCATATATTTCAGCTTCGTATGGGCAGCAGCTCATTCAAGATAATACCAATTTGCATTTATGGTTTATTCTTTAAAAGCTACTTCTTCACATTCTCTTCATGTCAATAATCCTTACAGTGATAATTCTGAGACCCATAAAGATTACTTGTCTCTGTGAATACTACCATTTGGTGCTATACAACTTCAGTATTGGTTATTTAAGTTTGTTGTGCATGCAGACAGCTCTTTTAGACACATAAAACAAAAGTTTTAAGTAACATTTTTAGACAGCTGGGAGCTACTCTTAAAAATAAGGTACTCACTGGTAGTTATTTGCTAGAATTAGCCTTTATATGATTCTATAAATATTATATTAGCAAAGCGCAGTTGTATCCTGATTGGGTAGTGTACAATGGTAACTGACTGATCAGAATAAAGTCTACGGTAAAGTCCCTGCTCCCAGCATGAATTTATCTGTATGTGGAAAACATAGGTCTAAATATATTGTGAGGGGGATAAAAGTCTACTTTTAACTTCCCAGATGAGAGCTGTACATTTCAGTAACTAACTCAGCTGTGATTTCCATGTCATACTAGGACTTTAGATGTTACAGCATATATAGCTCTTATCTAAATGTGAAAACACCAAATTGCAACTGAATAGTAGTACTACTCTTCTAGTAGTACTCTTCTAGTAGTACTATTCTGACATCCATTTCAGAGATTTGCAGGGTGAAAAGCAATAGGAAGAATAGTTAACTTATTCACACTTCACCCTTGAAGGAAAGTCTGTCTGTAGTATAATAAAGCAGATAATTTATTCAAGGACAGTTTTTTGGGTTTTTTTTTTTTGTTTGTTTGTTTGTTTTTTTTTTTAAAGCCTATCCTTGCAATGTATGCAACATCAGTATCTGAATAAGTTATACACTAAATTAAGGGATCACAGACATATTTTTCACACCTGAATTTTTTTGGAACCAATGAAAATTTTAGTTTTCTGAACTGTGCTAATTAGTCCAAAACATGCTATCTGTTTTTTTCAGCCCCATCTGGACTCACCTCCTTTGTGTTCCTACCTAGCTGAGTCACTGTTTGTATGCCAAGTGTCATGATAAATACCTAGTTTGTATGAGTTACATGAAAAAGACATGTGACATGATTTTCTTACTTTTGCATATTAAATTGCACAGTATGGTGTAACAAATTAAAGAAAAAATCTTGCGTTATATTACTTAAGACAACTAAATATTTGACCATAGAAGGCAAAAAAACCTTTCGGGAATAAAAGGAGTATGTTCATACCTTAGCTAAAGACACATGAATGCACCAAGGTACACATAAGGATACCCAGATTTACATTTCTGTTTTGACACTGACATATAACTGTAAAATTTTTTGAATCTTTAGTCTTTTAAACCGAAGACTTAAATACATTTCTTGTTGCTTTCAAGGTTAACTTTATATAATTTTAAGTTAACAGGTTTGCCAGTGCCAGTTACTCAGAATATTTTTAACTTTGAAGTTTTCTTTTTAATTTGTTTAAAGATTGTTTTAAATGGAGCATTTTCTTTGTTTTTTCCTCCCTCCCACAAGTAATTACCCATGTCCAATAGGTATAACTTTTAAAAAGCTTTCTAAAGCAATCAAGTTAAAATGTCTTTTAAAGTGTCAGGCAAGCGTTCTTGATAAACTGACTTCCTGTGCACAACATTCCTGTAATAACAGTTATTTTGACAATGCTGTTGACAAGGCCACGTGATATACCTGGTCTCAGATAAAGACATTACACTGTAGAGAAATTGCCACCTCTTCTCTCACTGTCTTACCTTTTCAGCCTAAGACTTGTAATTCTCTCTGGTTTTTTTTCTTTCCTTGTGACTCCGGTAACAATATCATTTAATTTCACCTTGCCTATTTTATGGTTTTGTTACTGCTGCAGTTTCTTATTTTAGATGAATGTCTATATCTATTGGAAAACAATCATCTTCTAAGTTAAAAAAAAAATGATCATTGCTAGATAATATGCCAGGAGCCTGAGGCTGTGAGAATTGTCTAATGTAGATTGCATTTTCAACTCGTGCTACAGTTTCTTTCTGAACTAAAATGTGATCATTATTGAAAAAGGAACTTTTGCCAGCACTTAGCAGATGAATAGTATCTAAGATGTGGTAGTTTTATACCTTATTTTGAGGGTGGGTTTCCGACTAATTTCTTCTTTCTTCTGAGTAAAAGAGCCTCCCTGTACTGGAGGTTTCAACATTGTATATAGTAAACTGAAATCTTTTGATGTTGATGTCAACATAAGATCCCAGTATAACAAGGAATAAAAGTACTAGTGCATATGTTTGTGAGTCTTGTTGTCCAATGCTTCCAGAAGCGCAATTTCCAAAAATTATTAATAATCCAAAAAGTCATAAATTGGGCACAAAGAGTTTTTTACTCAACCTCTGTTGAAAATTGGGTCTAAAATATTGAATTAGATATAATGTTATTACATATAAATTTGATAAAATTTAATTGTGCAAGAGAAGTGTCTATAAATTGCTATGCAATGTAATATTTAAGTGTATTTTTATTTGTATTTTTTGTTCCTAAAATTTATTTTTTGGCATTAAATGGTAAATAATCTATAGTGAGTAACCTGTAATTCTAAAACTTCCCTGTGGCACATAATTTTTACTACTTTTTCACTGATGTTACTATTTCTTGCAAAATAAGGCACAACATTATACTTTACTTGGGATATAGTTGATTCTGACTGGCTGACTGTAGCAAAAAAACCATGGTTGATCTTCATTTGAAGAATGCCATAGAAAACTATACGTGTTTAAATATATTTGCTGTTACCAAGCTTATTTTGATGTCTATTGAAGATATTTAATGGCAGTGATGTTAACTGCAACTCTCTCCTTCCTAGTCCCCAGATACTATAGTAGCAGTAAAGGATCTGCCCTTACAGAGATAAATGGCCGTAACAGGGCATTGGCTTGTAAATAAAAAGAATAGATGAGAATGCAAAGGACAACTAAATGTTTGACCAACATGACTGCAAATCTCCATTTCAATAACCTGCAATCCCTGTCTTAAAGTACTAAAGCTGTTTTAAAAATAAATTGGAAGTCTTTACAGAGGTGCTCTTAAAGTTTGACTTATTTTGTACTTAGCTTTCTCTAGCTACTTCGAAACACAATGTATGTCCCTATCAGGTTAGTTTCTGGAGGAAAGAAAAAATTAGAAAAAAAATCATTCTATGGTTACATCTTTGGTTGCCAGGATAATGTTCACTCTTCTAATTGAGGTACTTTCCTGAATTGACCAGGAAATCTTTAAAGGATTTGAAGAAAAGAGCTTTATATAGTAATTTTAAAAATCCATCAACAGAGTGTTAGGAAGCATCTCAACATGTATTTAAAAACTGTCATTTTAGTGAGATCTATTTGCTCCAAAGAGGTAAAGGCTGACTTTATCTTGCCTTAAGACAAAAGGATGGTCCAAGTGACCACCTGAAATCTTATCTAGTCCTACTTTCTGTGATCTTATGGCTACAGCCAGAATGCATAAGAGGATCCAATTTTCAAAAATTTCTTTTCAGAAATGAAAAGCTACACATTTCTATGTATTTGTTAGAATATTCTATTCCTTTAAGTAACAAATATTAATGTAATGTCTTGGAGGTATGTATTTACTTGTTACAGCTCTTCAAGCTCTGTGCTTATGATATTGATTGTTTAAATAGTTTTTTTTGTTGAGGACTTCAGAAAGCAGATCTATGGAACTAAAACTGCTAAAAGTCTGCTAAAAAGAGATCTCAGATAACATTGGTTGGTTAAGCAAGTTTGCTGTATTAGTCTACCAAACAAAGTATTACTGGATGATTAAGTGTTGAATATTGAAATGAAATTGTTCAGTGACAACTGGGCTTTTTTGGTTGGTTTTTTATTATTATTTTATTTTATTTTATTTTATTTTTGGCTATTGTTTGAAGAATTAATAGTACAGTACTGCTGCTAAATTTAGTACCAAAAAAAAAAAATCTTATCCTTCCTTAGAAGCATTTTAAAAAGTCCATGGCCATTAATTTGTTCAGAATTTAAGGCTTAGAAGAACAGCCATTAGAGACTTTGGCCAATGCCAAAATACAGCCAACTGTCAGGGATTAATAGTTTTCAAATACTTTGATTTCATTTGTGATAAGTGTAAATAACAACCATTGGCTCAAAATATAAGACTTCAAACCCACTGTTTATAATACTAGTAGTTTAGAAACAATATAATTTCAAAATCTTTTTGTTACTGTTTCTTATTGTCTGCTTAAGCACACAACACTGCTCTGCTTTGTCAGAAAATGAAGCAATGGTATTTGCAAGATATACTCCTTTCGCAGTTCTGTTGCTATAGTAACTGTTGCCTTTTTCTCCTATATCTAACTATCCTAAATTATGTAGGCAGGATTACCCAATCAAATAATTTTAATGCTTTTTTATGAATGCCATTAATTTTCTACTCATTCTTCAAATATTTTATAGTTCATTATAGACAAATTCTTCTGAACTGCTTTTCAGGCACTTTGGCTGGAGAGAGTAGAAAGAGAGGATAGAGGAGTGAAAGGGTAGAATGGCTCTACAGAGATTTTTTTCATTAGCTTTGTATAAAGCATGCAAAACAAGGGAAAGTTTCCTCACCTTGTTTCTAAGGTATTTGTATGTTTTAAGGTGCCAACAGTAAGTTGTATAGCCTGTGCCATAGGGTCTTTGGCCTGAATTAAAGAAAGACATTAATAAAAATCATCTTGAATAAATAGAATGTTTGCTTGCTTTGATTTTTGGGCAAACAATCCAGAATTTTGTGTTTAAAAATATGTGAATGTTCCAATCAAATGGCTTCTGGGTGAGAGGATTTATTTCAGTTTCTAAACATAATTCATGTTTATAAAAAAATGGTATAAAAGGCCCAAAATGCTATAGAAATTAACTACATAACAACAAAATTTTATTGCTAAATGATTTAACAAAAGGCTTTTGCCCTTTGAAGAATAATCTTGGCATTTGTCATTTAGGGAAATTACATTTATTTCCTTTTTAAATGTACATGATTCCTACTCAGAAAATATCATTTGAGCTGTAGTTAAATAGGGTATGCCTTAGTATTCATGTAGATAAGAAAGTTAAGATTCAATGAAAAAAGCCTATTCTGATAAATTTCCTAAAGGTATCATATACCTATTTGTCAAATGATCTCGATTTTAGGTGGGTTTTTTTTTTTTTTATTTGTTGATAATTCTTTTTCCTTGTAAATATTAAATTGAGGTTATGGAAAGAGAAAATTTGTTGAACTATGTTTTTCAGGTTATTTCATCCTTCCTATATAAACAAAAAGTCCCTTATAGTAGGCACTTATCCCATACTGGGCAACAAGAGACTAGGATGTTGAGATTTGGTGTAAAACCTTTAGTGCAGCACAGCTCCTTATTGTATGGTTCTATACTGCCTTGTAGCCATTAGAGAAGTATTTCACAAACTTTGTCTTTTGGGACATATTTTTTTTCCTCAAGCTGTGGCCCATGATGGATCTCCCTGAGCTGTCCTGGCCCTCTTGGGAACCAAGACAACAGCTGGGCCTGTTTTAGATGACATAATTTTTAAAACTGCCTGGAAGTTCTTAAATGTATAGCTTTTAGATCTGTTCTGGAGTAAATGACACATCTTCCGTTGGATCTTCCCTATAACCTCACTTTTCTAGTACTATTGCCAGCTATGGGCACTTTCTTTTTTCAAAAACTGATTTGTTTCATGTTTCCTCATCGAGACATGCTGGCCAGGCTTATTTCATAATGAATTTTAACAGTAGACCAAAGGTGCTAAAGCTACTAACCCTCAACCACTTTCATCAAGGTGCTATGTATTGTATCTCAACATAAAATTAATTTCTGAAAAAATGCTTATTCTGAATTCAGGGAATGTTTTGTTAAATAATTCCATTTACTATTGCAATAATAATCTTTTCTTTGTGATCTGTGAAAAATAATCTAAGACATCACCTAAAACTTGAATTATTAATTTTCAATATGTGCAGTAAGGATCCTCCCTCATGAGACTTCTTTCCTTACATTAACTTCAAAGAAACTTAGGGGTAGTTTTTCTGACGGATACCTATTTTTCCATTTTCTGTGCTCTTCACATTCATTGCAGATACAGTATATGCATGAATCATGTCTGTTTATAAATAATAATTTTTATTATTCATAATCTAGAAGTTTTGAATACATTCTTTTAGACAAACGATTAATGATGAAAGCTGCTTTTGCTGCCTGCTTTCCATTCCATAAAATAGTGATATGCAAAGAAAAGATTGAGGTTGTTTGCCTTAATGAGTTTCTATATTTCTCTGGAAATTAGTTTATGGGACCTTGGTTTCTGTATAAGAATTCTCCAACTTTTGTATGTTTTGGTTCTGTGTTGTGAGTATAATTTATCTTGCTAAGAAAGAATGTTATGGTATAAGCTTCACCTAATGGCCTGAGGGAGGTGTCAGTGTTTAGTTTCTCGCTGGGACATAAGCCATTTTTCTTCAAGGCCATTTGTATGGTGGGGTTGTCTCTGTTAAATGTTAATGATTTTACTGTCTCAAAAGCTATTTGCCAATCTTGTGTGTAGCTCTGCAGAACAGGGAAGGACTTGATGACTGTACTGAAAGAGTTTACAGAATAGTAGTGAGAGTTAGGTGGCCATCTGGGGACTAATAATATCTCCTTGTGAGCACCCAGATCCCTATTTGCCGTAGGGATCTTACTTCTCCCCCATCCTGTAAGAGCGTTCATTGGCTTCTAAGGAAAACCACATTTACTAATAGTCTCCAAAACAATCTCATATGCTATACCTGGTATAGAGGTTTGACCTACTGGGTAAAGAGGGAAATTTATGTATATCATCAACAACAAGTGAATGAGTTCGAAACCTGTTTTTGTCCCAGTGGGAGCTCTGTGTTTCTTTGCAGTAGAAAAGTCCCACAGGGAATTATGAATATATTTTCTTCTGTGAATTTTTTACAGATTTAAGCCGCAGATCTATAAATCTTTTTCAAGCATTACTGATATCTAAATCAATTAACCTTTAAAATATAGAGGCTAGCATACTGCCACTGTTTAAACAGAATTAACTTTTTGTCCTAGCTAATTATTTAGTTTACTCTAGTTATTTTACTTTTAGTTTAGAATTGTGTCTTCACTTAGGCTGAAAATATCAACTGCATTGTTGCATGTGATGCTGGCATGCTTAGGGTTTTTTTTCCCCCCCAAGTAAAACATGCCATTGGAAGTGTATTTTTTAAAGAGAATTATGTAAATATAGGTTAAAAAGGACCACATTTTTTCCCAATGGTGTATACGCTTAACAGCATGTTTAATTCATCCCTTGAAGAACATGACAGTTCACTTTTAGGATTTCTTTCAGCTTTTGCACTGAAAACCGGGGTTTGAAATTTTGATAAGTATCTTTGCACAATACATGCATATTCTTTTCAGCCTTATGACAGTTGGTGAATGTGCATTAAGAGATCATCTTCCTGTCCCCCACAGGAGATCACCTCCACACAACATATGCAGCATTTATCTGCCAAAATTCAGAAGTCTCTTGAATCAAGCTTTTAAAAAAATTCTTCCATCTGGAGCTCTTAGTGTTTTCCAGAGATTCCAGAAATTCTACTAAAAGAAATTTCAGAACGTTTCACAAGCTATAGTTCAGTTTAAATATTTTTTAAAGAAAAAGTTCCTTTGAGCATTGTAAAATTAGCAGCACATAATTTTAAAGACCTGTGTGTGTATTTCTATATTTTAATATACCAAATGCTCTTTACATGCATGTAAAAGGCATATATTACATATATAAACAAACAGAAATAAACTGTAGCTTTTTTTTTCTTTCTTTTTTTTCCCCCAGTTGTAAAGAGGTCAGTATACAGGACTAGTGTCACAAAAATGTCACACTCCCTGGGAGATTGTTTGTGATGTTCTCAGCACATCATTCATTTGATAGTAATACTGATTGCAAGTTCATAGTATCGGCAAGTGAAAACTTTATGCTGATTTTAGACGTGAGAACTTGAAAAAGAGAAGCAAAGATGGAAATTGCAAACCGTTTATTCTTCTCACACTATTCTCTTTGGTTTATATACACAGGATCTAACTCCCTAGTTGCCTAGACAGGGCAAGGAAGGAGAAGAAGTGATATTATGAATACTAAACAATCTCTTCAGTTAGTTTTCTGGCTGGGAAAATTTTAACCGTTTTTCTGCTAGCTCTGCAAAAGCATGCTTTCAGTTGTGGTGGTCAGCACAATGAAAATGAGTATTGAAGAACAGGCAGGGGGAAAGAGATAGTGGAACTGCTGTGGTCTTACAAGGTCCCTAGACTTTGGACTATTTATTTTCAGTGCTAATAATTTGGAGAATGACAATTGCGGACTGTGATAATGGTCAACATTCACAGACCAAATGGGTGCAACTTGCTTTAATTGAAATTATGAGGTAATTTTAGAGTTACATCATATCAGCTGACTTCATTTAGCCAAAGGCTCATTTTATAGAGTACTTGTTTCCTAACAGGTTTTGACAATCTGATTTTATGAAATGGTTGTCTTGGTAACCCATTCATTTTGCTTACATCTATGAAAAAGCAAATGAGAAAACAGTAATCTGGCTAGAATTGTTCCTTAAATCTTCCAGCATTTACTTGTTTTTATTTTCATGTCAGATAACATACAAACTGGAACCCAAAGTAATATAAATATGTAATATGTAACACTGAATAATGTTGTCTCTATAGCTCACAGGCAGATAGATGTACTATCCTCACTTACTCAGTATATAATTCACAGGGGTTTTAATTATAAGCTCTTCAAGGCAGTGACCTCATTTTCAAAGACATCTGTAAAGTGCTAAGCATAGTAATGGTACTATCTGAATAATAACAAAAAAAACTCTGCAAAAAGTAGTTTGTGAAATAGAAATTGAATTCCTTCTTTATTTATAAAATAATTATAATGTATATATGTTATGCTTTCCTTTATTTGCATACTTTATTAATTGTTATTTTTGTCAAAGTGCATTTGCATTGAATTATTAGTTTATATAATATTTTCAACATATATAGTACAATTGAGTATCTGTAGATTGACTGAGCATTTTTTTTTTTTTTCCTTAAGGTACAATACTTTGGGGAGTTTAATTGCCATAGGAAAATTTGGTCACACAAAAAATGTAAATAACAGGAAGGTTATTGAAAATTATCAGAAAATAAACTGTTACGAGTTACCTGAAACTGTATCAAATTAGGACATATAATACCTGTGTTAGCAGCCTTCTTGAATTCAACCTAGAAGCAATAGCTCTAATAGCATATATCCACACAGGAGTTTTAGAATCTGGGAAAGAAAATTTGAAAGGTATTGAGAAATTTAGGTAGTATAAGTGAAAAATGAGAAAGAAAATTCTGCCAAAAAGGAACACAGTTGAGCAGTCTTAAAAAGCACACTGGTTAAGGCATGACTGATCACATCTCCAAGTGAACAGAATGAAAGAAACAGGAAAAAAGCCAAGTGCCTTCATGATACTGTTAAAGATGTAAGGCTGAGAAAAAAATAGCTCCCAAAAGAAAAGGGAAGCAACCAAGTAACAATAAAAATAATGTCGGCATTAGTTAAATTGGAAAGGGGAAAAAAAGGAGATCATAAAAGAAAAATTAATTAATTTTAGTAAAAGGGTAAGGGGACATATGAAAAGCTTTTGGAAAAGTATGAAGGGATAAAGTAGAACCAATATTAAGAAAGGTAGGTAAAATTAACGATTTTTTTTTTTTTAAGGAAAAAGGCTGAGTGCCAAATTCTAAGGTTTTAATCACTTGATTTTTTAATTGTCTTTTTCTTTTTGAAAATTGAAACAAAAGTAAGTCTTGATTTTTCATTTTCCCCTTTCTCTCTTTTCTCCACTAACTCCCACAGGGATGATAGCTCATAAAAGTTTAAAAAAAGAAAGAAAAAAAAAAAAACCAACAACTTTTACATGTGAAGGAAAAGATTTGCTTTCTTGCTTTTATTGTGGAAGAGATGGGGTTTCATTTTCCACAGCTTGTTTCCTGACATGATGTTTGGGCAAGCAGCTCTAAAAGTTTGTTGCCATGCATGGGTTCAGGATCAGCTTTTCTTAACATTTATACGTGATACCTTACCTCAGCTTTATATAGTGGATTTTTTTTTTAAGGGATTAATGTGAGAAATTGCCATGATTTCTCCTTTGTTATGCTAGTATTCACCTTCCAGTTCCAAACCACTGGAAACCAGTAGAAGAAAGGGGAAGGTGTGGCAGAAACACAACTTGCACAAAGTTAGTCTATTTGTTGTTGTCAGTTTTATAATTGATTTATAATACACTTTCTCTTATTCTGAATATAGCATGCAGACTTCCAGAAGACAAAGCATATATTCTCTAATTCCTTGCTGAAGAACCTGTTGTAGTCACCTGGTGTGGTACAACTCACTGCAGTGGCTTATGGACCCCTCACTCTTCCATTACCCACATTCTGTCCCTATGGCACTTGGAGTGAAGGATGTATCCTAATATTTTACTGAATGCCAGAGTGTCTCAAGCCTTACTCAAGTTGCTTTTGCTTCTCCTGACCCCTGCTGTATCAGCTTCTACTGACCTATGCAGCTCCAGTGAGGACCTGCTTTATTACCTGCTTGATACAGTGGAGGATGTGCTGGGGATATTGTTAAGGTTTCCCAAGGCCTTAAAAATTATAAATTCTCCATGCCCTTTTGTAAGGAATTCCTTGCTATTATCTATTCCCTGAAATCATATTTAACTTGAACCAAATTAATGAAAAATGCAAGTATAAGCATTTATTTATAGCACTTAAATCAGGCAGTATGGTTACAAATTATTCTAAGATGCTTAGGTAAAGAATTGTAACAAAACCTGCTCTTAGTATATTAATGTAGCTGTGGTATGATAAGGCTCTTCCTCCTCTTTCTTCATCTTACTTTGTTTCCATCTTGACCAAATGGTAGCTATCATTTCAGTGTTTTTTCTTGTCTTTTTATTTTGTGTTTAGATGTTGTTGTCAGTCCACTCTTTCAAGTCTTCTTAGGGATCTTGACTGATTTAATCTTTTTTCCTGAAATTCCTTGATCTGTTTCCCTCAGTAGGAGACAGTTGCCATTTGGTATGACAAGTTTGAATGGCTTTTCCCAAATTCTTCCTTTGGTGAAAACCACCCACCTTAGTGAAAACCTTACTGCCAGTAACATTGTCGTAGTAGGGAATTTTCAAAGTCTCTCATACTCATTTGTCTGTGCTGTATACCCTCCCTGGTTTGGTATGTCCCCACAAAGCACCAGCAGTCTTGAGATTGCTGTGGGCATACAAGTCATGTGTGAATGCTGTGCATAGCTGGCTGGGTGCCCAAAGTCATTGGTCTGTGGACTTGCTGAATACAAGAAATTCCTGGTGCCTGGGCACATGGCTGTACATTGCATTACATGGTAGGTAAGATCTTGAATTTACACACAGATGGATAGTATGAACACATAAATTTTATATTTTAATAATAATAAAATAATAATGTGGGATATAAAATACAAGATGATATGCAGTGGATTAAACACATTAATATTCTTTTGAAAAGAACGTTAGTACTTGGTAAGACATCCTGCTGACAGTCTTTATAGCACTGCCTCATGTATATATTATCTCTGTCCTCCCCATAATGGACCAGATTTTCCAGCGGCACAGAACAACCCCGTCCTCCTGGTTGACTAGTAATATAAAAGAGACCTGTAGTTTTGGTAACTTCCTCTCTGGTATGTATTTTAGGTTCTAGAAGTATTTTTGGCATGGGTCTTTGTAAGCATACACATCTGTAGGTAGTGCTGCTCAGTTAAAAAAAAAAAAAAAAAAGATATTTCCATCACTTTCACAAGACTGATTATTGCCCCCCAGATATGTAAAGAAGTACTCATTTTTTGTGCGTGATAGATTGCTAAGTGTACTGATTAAAAGTGTCAACAGAAGAATATTTAGGTAATAAAAACAAAAATGTCACAAACCCCTCCCGTTACTTTCTGGGTTGCTCAGTAGTCAGAGAAATTTGACCCTAAAAAGTATTTATAATTGATTCTCAGCAATGGATTTACTTTTTATTTGTTTTAGAAGTACTAAAAGACATCTCAAGAATGGGTCTTTCTCTTTACTTTACTTTTTTGCTTGCCTTGTAACTCTACAAAGATCATGAGATACTGTATGAATATGTGCCCTTTTTTCTCCTCTGTTGTAAATTCACTTGGCAGTTTATAGAAAACAATTTATCTCTGAGAGAGATTAATCACTGAATGGGGGAATCAAAGATGACTACATATTCCTGACACTCTACTAATGTTTTGCATGTTACATACTGCAGGCCTTAAAGATGAGCTGAATTTCCATCTGATTCCAGTGACTTGTCATGAAGTAACTTGATAGGAAGAAACCCAGGTTTAAGCTATCTGTATACAGATGATGCAGGAAACTTTAGGTGGATTTTGTCATGCGTATACCTAATAGCTTAAAATTCCTATATGCTGAAATGCTGTTGCAGACTGCTAATGGTTTCAGGTGGCCTTCTAGAAAACAAAATCTTGTAACTTACATTTATATAAGCTTTATGTAAGGCAGAATGAATTTCCAGTTTATTCCAACCACATGATGCATCACTGTTGGCTCTCTTAATTACATGGCTGTCATCTGTCAAGAACATGGAGTCGCAGCATAGTGTGATTTCTTCTGGATGCATCAACACTCTCCCTTAGCTGGCATACACCTCTCTTGCAGGGAGGCCATCAGGGAAGCCTCAAGGACAAAATAGTTGCCTTTTTGTAATATCTGTCCTTGAAAATACATGCAGGATTGGCTCTCTGATAACTTGATTGAAATTTCTCTCTAAAAATGTCTGTTTGTATTTTTTTTTTTTTTTTTATTGGATTGGGCGCATTGTCCACCATGCGGATACATCTGAGAAATCTATGCTGCCAGCCTCACAGGGTTGACATTGACAAAGGGGTGCCCTGGATCCTTCCCAAAAAGTTTAGGATATCAACCAGCAGATCTGTAGGCAGTCTGAGCTTACTCAGAAAACCAAGTGCCAGCCCCAGGGGTACACACAGAACACAACTGCTTTCTTGAAAAGGTCTGGCAGATATGATTCCCCGTATCACCTTATTGATGGGGCTGAACCTCAACGTGAGTCCCAGAAATGAAACCTTTGCCTCTGAAAATTCTCCTCTATTCCCTGAGGCAAATTCATTCCCAATGAGTAAAGGAACTAGTTTGTGCATTTTGGAGAGGTTCACAGCATGGAAGAGTTTACCCAAGGCTTTGCTTTTTGTGTATGCAGGCAAACCTATGCAAGGTTAATGTTGGTCCAGGGTTTTAGGTCAAAATTTGTAAACTGGATTTTTACCAAACCCCATTTGTATGTTTGGATGATATTCACAGTCTTTCATATTCTTAAATGGGATGTTTGCCTCATCTAAATCTAAATTTAAAAGATAATTAATCTAATCTCTAAAAGCTATGAGAAAGTTCTTTTAATTGCAGGGTGAGTGTCACTCAAATTATATTACAAATCCAGTAAATTCTGGATTTCACAAATTTTGATATGTAGCAAAAGCCTTTTTTAGGACTGAAATGAGATTCTTGTGACTGCAAGTTTATACAGTATTATCCATGATGCAGCTTGGGAACTGTATTTAAATCTTGTATCTTTGCTCTTTAAGTTCTGTATTTGAGCAATACCTGTCTCTCTCTATGGTTTTGGATGGGATATTTGTTACGTTTTTCAAGGAACACTTTAGAGGGTCAGTTATGCAAGCATCTACAGGTGGGCAGATAGTCTTTTGCACATGGGCCTGAGCAAAACCCATCACGTCAGACACCTGTAATCTGTGGTCATGTCTTCCTAATAAATTTGCTGCTGTTTGAGCTGAGTGAGAGGGTGGTGACCAATCAGAATAAAAGGTGAAATGAACAGACTGGTATCTACCAGGTCTCTTAGATGGCATACATTTTGTCCCCAGGCTCATCCAGTAAAAGTATTGCCAAAAGGAAATAAATTAGTATGAGTTTCTCTGTTGCTTATGTTTGGAGAGTTTTTGGAGTGCCTGCAGAGATGCAGTAGCAAGAGAAAGTGGCCATCTAATTGAGGTGTAGATGTCACTGTCTGAAGATTGTGCAGAAACAGAAGTCATTTAGGCAGAGATTTTTTGAATGCCCATAATCAACAGACTTGGAAGCAATGACTATTGATTGTTGTAGCAGAAAGTGGATGGTCCTACCCTCCCAGTAGCCAGAATTGCTGGAAATAAAAATGTCTTTCCTAATCATGATCTCAGGAAGCCTGTGCCAGTTCTTTCCAGAAGGCTCTCAATATAGTCTGGCAGTACGTTGCAGATTGCTATGCTCTTCTAAGCTCCTGCAGCTGTGAAAATCTGCAAATAAGGAGCAGGAGGGCAGAACAACAATCATTGTACTTGAGCAGAATCCTTATAAGACTCCGTTTTGAAATTTTCCCCAAAGTTCTGTTGTTGCTGTCTTGTTTCATGTTGAAATATGTACACAAAGGGAAAACTGGTAAGGAGAAAATGATTACTGCAGTGTGGGACTAAAATACAGCTCAATATTTACTTTAGTAGAATTCTCTGGTTTGTAAAGCAGAAAAACCTTAGGGCTTTTTTTTCCATCATTTAAAAATTCTGGTTATGTCCATTGTAATTCACGCCAGAGTACATGCTTTGTGTGGTTGAAATTACTTGCATTTAAAAAAACACATTCATTTTACTTGAAAGTGATATACAGATACAGTACTGATACCATAATTATAAAACATGTATGATGCCTAAGTTTTTAGGTGCTCTCACAAGTGAAACACTGTAAACAACCCATAGTTGATTTGTATACCATGATTTATCTAAGAACTGAGACTAGAGCTTTTTCCCTACTTGATTATCTCACACTCTCCCTCACATTGTTCCATTTGTCTCTGTCTCCCCAACAAAACTTTCAGTAATCACAGTTTCCCTGCGCAGAGATTGCTGCTGGCCCAAGACGGTTGGGCAGAAAATTGTACTTGTTCCTGTGCTGCTTGTACTTACCCATCTTGGGCATTGTTAGGCAAGGACCCTGTGTGACCATAACACTCATCTCCATCCAGCTGGTTGATCTCCTGGATCTTCTCCCACTTCCAGGATCTTTCCTCCAGCCAGGATCTTCACCATCTTCTCTTCAGGCTCCCTTCTTTTTGTCCTCCTTCTCTTTCCGCAACCCCAGACTTCGCAATCTAAGCGGCTAGTGTGCAGAAGCACAACGTGTGATCAGCATCCTAATTTGTGGTTCTGTCTTATGTCTCTAAAAATTGGAAGATTTGGGACATGCCACTTTTATACCAGCTGTCATAAAAATTTACAATCAGACTGTAATTGTTGCAGCTGGCAAATAGCAAACTTCTGCTTGACAGGTCAAAAATTCACTTTCTGACATTCAACCCTCCTACACACATACAACCAATTATCTGCCACCTGTTAGTGTTCTCAGTTTAAGCTGGAAGGTTGGGGTTTTTTTGCCTATGACAAGTGCTGATACTCCTAAGTTATTTGCAGTTGTGCCCCTTGCAGACTGAGCCAGTCCTGCGCTGTTTGCTGTATGTCTGCCCTTCCCTAGAACTGGATGGTATGTGGGGTCAGTAGAGCAGAAGAGACCTCCTGAAGTTCCTCTGAGCTTCAACCTAAAGGTGTAATGGTGTTTTAAAAGCAGGTGATGATATGAGACTTTTAATAACTGCATATGAAAGATTAAGAAATTTTTTGCCCTCGTTAATGGACTATGCAGAAACTAATTCCCATCAGTAATCTCACTGATCACACGTTGTCTAACTGTCTTATCTTGGAACTCTGAAGCACTTTAGTGAAGAAATACAAACATTCTCATACCTCTGGCCTGGAAAGTACAATTAAGATAGTTCATAGTATTATCAAACTATAATTCTATAATTTCAAATTATTTTTCTTCTTTCACCACGTTAGGCAGTAGTTGATGACGCAAGGAAACTTTTACATATTTTGTAAGAATAATCAAAACAACCAAACCTCTTTTTTTCTAGTTTCTTATAAATACAAAAATGTGCTTGTAAGTAAAATGTTGGGGTTTCTCTTTTCATATTTTGTGAGAAACATGGATATTTAATAAAACATTTGTTGTTTGTTAATATTTTTCATTGACTTAGAGTAAGCAATCTTCATTTATCTCAGATGCAGTCTTTATATGGTACAGACATCCTTTGTGACTTTTATAACTGCACATGCTTGTGCAGTTATAATGTGTATTTATAGATACTTTGGTGCGTTAGAAAGATAGCTGATGTCCAAAGAATTATACAGAAGAGCCCACTGACATCGAGTGAGTGCATAAGATCTTTGCCAGTATTTCTGGCAGTCAGTAGTTCATTAGGAATCTCCTATTTATTTATAGGCTTTAAAAAACAAACAAACAAACAAAAAAACCCCAAAAAAACCAAAAAACCACAACAAACAAACAAACAAAAAACCCCCCCAAAACCCCACAACACTGTACTATCACAGACTCCTGAATTCTAAATTCCAAGAAAAGGTACTCTTACAGGAAGAGCTCATACAAGTAGGTTGTGTTAAAGAGAATTAGTATTCTGGTCATATCCCCAGTGACAGCTGAAATGAACCCAGCCAAATGATTTCAGGCATAAAGCCGTGGTAGTTGCATCTTGTCTATGAATTTAGTCATTAAGAAATTGTATATAAAGGGTATTAACTACTGCCTCTGAATTTTTATATATCAAACATTGGAGGATGATATATTTGAAAAAATGAGCATGAAAAATGAGTAAAAATTTATTTTAACAATGATCCAGGATTTTTCGAAATTATGCTTACGTTGGTGTTCACTGACTGAAAGACTGATGTTTAACTTCCATTGTCGTCTACCTTTATCAATATGAGTAAAAGAACTTAAATATTTTTCCATGGTATTTCTATTTCATAAATTAATTACTAAATCAATATAGTACAGAAATATGTTTCAGGTGTTTCTTTCCCTTCATTAATGCTAGGTATGAAACAGACTCTATATTTTCAGAGTTTTCATCATAGCTTGCCATTTGCAAAGGCAGTTGAAGTTAAATGAATATGATCATGAGTAATTTCTATAAGCATCATGACTGTTCACATCTGTTTATGTGGGACAATAAAACAACCACCATTACTAGGCAAATTCCTGAATACAAAATAAAACCCAAAATAATCCCCAAGTTTGCTGCTTACAATTTTGGTTTTCCTCATTGCCACTGTTTGTGGTGGTCCCTAGTGAACACAAATATTTCTAAACTTTTTGGAAGGTGTATTTTGCTGTGAGGGATTTTGTTTTGTTTTGCTTTCCTACCGATTTCATTGCATGATATGCAATGTCAGACAGGCACAAGCAAGGAACAGGCATATTCAGGGAAACTTGTAGTGTGGGCAGTATCTGGGATTATGACCTGACAATCTCTGAAGCTTCTTTAAAGCTCTATTTCCATTAAAAAAACTTGTCGCGGAAGTATAATGATGCCAAATATATGAAGAGTTGATGCTGTGAATGAAGCTTGAAGCAACTAGCATCAAGTAGCAAAATATTCTGATTGCATTGGACTCTGTTCTCTGTTTCTCAGTATTTAGAGAGAGCTTAATCCCATTGTTGCCCTGAGGTTTCTTTTCAATGTGAAAAATTTCTAGAAGAAAATGGCCATGAGTCATGAGTATGGCATATGGGGTTCTTTCCCATAGCTACAATTTTCAGTTAATGGAATAGGTATTTTGGCATTCACCAGGTATTCTATTGGTATAAAATGGTTCAAGCAAAATTGGCTGTTGTAACTCTGATCTGTATCATGTAACTTTAGGTAGAAATGAATGGGGCAGTAAATGAAGGAGTTTGACACTAACTGGATGCCTTTTGAAGAAAAAAATATTCCAAAATCCTCTGACAAAAATAGTCCAAAATATTACAGTGTTCCTACAGTTGAGGAAATACATAGAGGTTTTTCTGACTGTTCAGAAGCTGTTTTCTTAAGTCCTGCTGTGTATTTGCTATAAAGAAGGTAGTATTGTGGTTTATTATATTTTACAGAGTGAAGCCTGAAGTATTCAGCCTCAAGAAATGTACATATGATAACTTTCTTCTAGCATATATTGCTCCTGCTAAAGAACTTTTTTTAATACTCTGAAGTATGTCAGGGAATGTTTTGTAGACCCTGTACATTAGGGAATGTTTCGATTGTCTAGAGATTTACGATAGTGACGACAGGGTTGAGAGTTTATAGGTAAGAATCAGGGGGAAGGCCAACAAGGCAGATTTCATGGTGCAAGTCTGTTACAGACCACCCAACCAGGATGAAGTGGCAGATGAGGTATTCTATAAGCTGCTGGGAGAAGACCCGCGATCCCTAGCCCTTGTTCTCATGGGGAACTTCAACTTACCAGATGCCTGCTGGAAGTACAATACAGCAGAGAGGAAACAGTCTAGCAGGTTCCTGGAGTGTGTGGAAGATAAATTCCTGACACAGCTGGTGAGGGAGCCAACTTGGGAAGGCGTCTCACTGGACCTCTTGTTTGCAAACAGATAAGAACTGGTGGGTGATATGACGGTTGGAGGCTGTCTTGGGCGTAGAGATCATGAAATGACAGAGTTTTCAATTCTTGGAGAAGTAAGGAAGGGGGTCAGCAGAACTGCTACCTTGGACTTTTGGAGGGCACACTTTGGCCTGTTTAGGAGCCTGGTTGACAGAGTCCCTTGGGAGGCAGTCCTGAAGGGCAAAGGAGTCCAGGAAGGCTGGATATTCTTCAAGAAAGAAATCTTAAAGGCGCAGGAGCAAGCCGTCCCCATGTGCTGAAAGACGAGCTGTCGGGGAGAAAACTGGGCTGGCTGAACAGAGAGCTTTGGCTGGAACTCAGGAAAAAAAGGAGAGCCTACCACCTTTGGAAGAAGGGGCAGGTGATTCAGGAGGACTACAAGGATGTTGGGAGGTTATGCAGGGAGAAGATTAGAAAGGCGAAGGCCCAGCTAGAACTTAAACTGGCCACCGCCGTTAAAGATAACAAAAAATGTTTTTACAAATATATCAGTGACAAAAGGAGGGCCAGGGAGAATCTCCCTCCTTTGTTGGATGTGGAGGGAAACATTGCCACAAAGGATGAGGAGAAGGCTGAGGTACTTAATGCCTTCTTTGCCTCAGTCTTTAATAGTCAGACCAGGTGTTCTCAGGGTACCCAGCCCCCTGAACTGGAAGACAGGGATGGGGAGCAGAATGAAGCCCCATAATACAAGAGGAAATGGTTAGCGACCTGCTACACCACTTAGACACACACAAGTCTATGGGGCTGGATGGGATCCACCCAAGGGTACTGAGGGAGCTGGCAGAAGTGCTCATCAAACCACTCGCCATCATCTATCAGCAGCCCTGGCTAACCGGGGAGGTCCCAGTTGACTGGAGGTTAGCAAATGTGACACCCATCTACAAGAAAGACTGGAAGGAGGATCTGGGGAACCACAGTCCTGTCAGCCTGACCTCAGTGCTGGGGAAGGTTATAGAGCAGATCATCCTGAGTGCCATCATGTGGCACGTACAGGACAACCAGAGGATCAGGCCCAGTCAGCATGGGGTTATGAAAGGCAGGTCCTGCTTGACTAACCTGATCTCCTTCTATGACAAGGTGACCTGCTTAGTGGATGAGGGGAAAGCTGTGGATGTTGTCTACTTGGACTTTAGGAAAGCCTTTGACACCATTTCCCACAGCATTCTCCTGGAGAAACTGGCTACTCGTGGCTTGGGTGTCCGTACACTTCACTCGGTAAAAAACTGTCTGGGTGGCCAGGCCCAAAGAGCTGTGGTGAATGGAGTTAAATCCAGTTGGCGGCCAGTCACAAGTGGTGTTCCCCAGGGATCAGTGTTGGGGACAGTTCTGGTTAATATCTTTATCGATGATCTGGATGAGGGGATCGAGTGCACCCTCAGTAAGTTTGCAGATGACATCAAGTTGTGCGGGAGTGTTGATCTGCTGGAGGGTAGGAAGGCCCTACAGAGGGACCTGGACAGGCTGGATCATTGGGCCGAGGCCAATCATATGAGGTTCAACAAGGCTAAGTGCTGGGTCCTGCACTTGGGTCACAACAACCTCATGCAATGCTACAAGCTTCGGGAAGAGTGGCTGGAGAGCTGCCTGGTGGAAGAGGACCTGGGGGTGTTGGTCGACAACCGTCTGAATATGAGCCACCAGCATGCCCAGGTAGCCAAGAAGGCCAAGCATCCTGGCTTGTATCAGGAATAGTGTGGCCAGCAGGACTAGGGAAGCAATCGTCCCCCTGTACTTGGCACTGGTGAGGCCACACCTCGAATACTGTGTTCAGTTTTGGGCCCCTCACTACAAGAAGGACATTGAGGTGCTGGAGCGTGTCCAAAGAAGGGCAACAAAGTTGGTGAAGGGTCCAGAGCACAAGTCTTATGAGGAGCAGCTGAGGAAACTGGGGTTGTTTAGCCTGGAGAAAAGGAGTCTGAGGGGAGACCTTATTGCTCTCCACAACTACCTGAAAGGAGGTTGTAGCAAGGTGGGTTTCAGTCTCTTCTCCAAAGTAACATGCAATAGGACAAGAGGAAATGGTCTCCAGTTGTGCCAAGGGAGGTTTAGGTTGGATATTAGGAAAAACTTTTTCACTACAAGGGTTGTCAAGTATTGGACCAGGCTGCCCAGGGAAGTGGTTAAGTCCCCATCCCTGGAGGTATTTAAAGGATGTGTAGATGTGGTGCTTAGGGACATGGTTTAGTGGTGGACTTGGTAGTGTTAGGTTAATGGTTGGAGTCAATGACGTTAAAGGTCTTTTCCAACCCAAATGATTCCATGATTCTAAGTACAAATCAGTCTGTACAAATCCGTACTCTTTACATACTATTGTGATTTTGACAGAGTTCTAAACATCCTAGAGAGATCAGTAGATTCCTGAGTTGTGTGTATTACCAACTTGCAAAAACCCAGCCCACGCTCTTCTTTCCTCTTGAAGGATTCTGTTTCTTCCTCTTCTATTAAAACAATAGATGCTTAGGTTTTCTCCTCATTCAGCATTTTTCAACACATTCTTGCATTATTCTGCCAGCAGATTTCCCAGTAAAAATGAGAGTACAGCTGGAAAAGAATTCTCC
Organism: Platalea leucorodia; assembly: GCF_965183815.1. Classification (NCBI taxonomy): domain Eukaryota; kingdom Metazoa; phylum Chordata; class Aves; order Pelecaniformes; family Threskiornithidae; genus Platalea; species Platalea leucorodia. The sequence goes on along the minus strand of NC_138828.1, from coordinate 46,888,939 downwards.
TTTGTATTGAAGCCTTTTTCTAGGTTGCAGCTGTAGAGAGAGCTTAATAAAGCAGCTCTTCCATTGGACCATTTCCTTGGACTGTGCAAGTGAAATTTTCTGCACTCTGACCTTCTGAAAATTCCCCTGGAAATGATTGTAGGTTCCAGATCTCGCCTTGCATTTAATGTGTATTTTTTGCAAACAAAGCTATTGCTAAAGTTTCAGTTATCGCATCCTGGGTCTTTCAGGAGACATTAGAGGCAATGCCACCTTTGATATCCTCTATTAGAATATGCCAACTTTGGGACAATAAAGTAATGATTTTTTTTTTTTTTAATTTTTTTTTTTTACACCATCTCTGCATGCTTAGAGGGTCGTTGTGAGGACCTCTCTTAGTTGTGATAGGAAGATATTGATAAGATTTGGAGATTAGAATAAACTAAATTTACCAATAAGATCAGAAAACAACCTGGCTTTTATCTGTGTTATATCACTGAATACAATAGATTAATACTGGTATTAATGACTACAGAAATTAGCGGCATGCCATCTGGAAGTGAAGATGGATGCTTTCTTGTTTCTTTCAGTTATACCTCTAATCTTGTTTTATGGGGCAGCTGGTGCAGAAAGAGAGCTTTGACACATCAAGAATCAAGTGTCAGGAAGCTGTTTATTTATGACACTTCAGCTATGGAAAACACAAGAGCTTTCCACTCTCTGGTCCTCTTCAAAGTACTTTCGAAGCTTTCAGATATTTTGCACCAACCACGTGGAGGAACATTTTGGCACTTAAAATATCATTCTGCAGTAATTGTAGGGAAAACTTTGAGGAAAATAATTTTTTTGTTTTGTTTTATTGTAGCAATGACTGACAAGTAAAAAATAACAGAAGAGCAATGACTTTTCAAGCATTAGCTTAATTCTTAATTTCTGAGAATAAATTATATTCCTACAGAACATTCTTTAGCATTTTGAAATCAGGGAAGGTGTATCGCTGTTATGTTTAACTGTACTGTAGAATCGGTTATTTAACTGCTCTGGTTGTGTGTCTATAAGCATCCAAGAAAATATAAAATTATTAATATGAAAATATTTTCCTGAATTTCAAGGAGTATGTTTTTTATGAGGGTAGTTACCGCAAATATTATGTTTTATTGTTGATTTGTAAGATCTTGGACATCCAAGTTTCCACACCAGTAATGTCTTTAATTAGTGGATGTAGAAATGCTGGCAACTGAAAATATTTACATACTTACGGAAATGTTTTAAACTTGAAAACTTGTTTAGTGACTCATTTACTCTTAGTAAATGGCTAGTGATGAAATGACGTTGTATGAAGTGGGAGAACAAGCTATGTGTTATCTCTGTAGCTTTGCTTTTATCTTCCTAATGTGTTTTTCATGCTACACAAGAGTTTCATATTTCAATTTGTTATTACATAATATGTCAGATATGCCTTAAATTTCATATACCTCATGAAATTATATCACTTCTGAGTTTTTTCAGCAGTAAGAGGCAGGACAGAGATTGTAACCAGGGCTTTTTAAGTAATTGTCATATTTAACAAGAAATGAGGAATTATAATAAATGATGTAGCACATTATTTATAGTATGGTGATAGACCTATATCCAGATCCAGACTCTCAAGCAAATATGTACTTCATTGTACTTGGGAACAAATTTAATTCTTGGGTCTTTGTTTCTCTTGACCTTTTTTCTTTTTTTCCTTTAAGATTTTTTTCCCACAATTATTCCTGGTTTATTCCTAGAAGCTTCTCCACCTTTGGAGACTTTTCCTCTCTTCTTTCATCTTCTTGAATTGGAAATAAGAAGAGAGGGTATACCTTTGTTGGCTCTCAGATGAGTAGATGAGAATGATGGCTGTTAAATGAGAATGTACTGAAAAGGTAATCCAAATCAATTCCTTTTAAAAGGAGGTAATGGAATATCCATTGGCAAGGGGTTTCATGATCAGCCTACCAGAAAGTTGCTATAATTGCATTGGGTATGACTGGTTTCTCTGTGATGGTAGGAAACAGCCTAGATGGCTCTTGGAGGCCTTTTCTTTCTCATTTTATATCATATGATAGAAATTAAAATCTCCACGTCTCAAATATGCTATACTCAGTATAGATGTTCCAGACAACTCTTCTGTTCCCTTCTGGGTTAAAACAAATAAACAAAAAGAATAAAGGCGGTGGGGGGCGGAGCAGAATTCAGCCTACATTACTCCTTCTATGCTTGCCTCATGACATCTAGCAGAACATTACAACTCAGTGTCATCAGTAAGCTAGCACTGGAAATAACCCATATCCCGTGCTAGCTTGGTAGGTCACTATGTTTCTTTTAATTGCATGAAAAGAAGGAGGAAGTTAGCACAAAATCTGCTCTTCACAGTTTGTGAAGTGCCAGGAGTTTCTTTGCTTTTATAGCTGATATGGTTGGGAAAGCAAAAATAATAATAAAAAAAAGACATCTACAGCTGTGTAGGCCATGTTATGACCAACAGAACTGTTTTGAGCAGTAAACTGTTAAATCCTTTGGAAAAGCAGAAAATTAAAGGAAAAAATCTTCAAATCTACAGTTTGATAAAATGGTGTTGTAAAGAATAAAATGAAATCAGCTTTATGAGACAGGGGCAAGGTTGCTACAACTAGAAATCCATACAAGTTGAAATTTGAGCTAATTGCTCAATTGTAAACCCTGAAATGTCTTTAGGCCATTATCTTTAAAATCGACATCTGCCCTACTCATCTCATGGCTACTGAGAAATTTAGTGTTCTACTTCTGTAGTGGAGGATGTGTAATTAATTGCCCAAAAGCAAATAGTATTTTAACCAGACTAGGGGAAGCCTTTACTTAAGATCAATAAACCCTCTGGCATTTCCTCGCCAAAGTTATCAAGAATATCATTAAATCTCTCTCAATGCCTACGCTGTTATTTAAGAGCACCTTATCTTTTGAGGTCAGAGCACGATATTCTGTAAAGCATCCCAGTTGTCCCTGAGAACTTTCTCCTTGGCTGGGGAGTCAGTTAGTCCCACTTTTAGCTTCACCTCAGGGCTTTGACATTTGACATGCAAATGGGGCAAATAAAATAAGTCAATAATCAATAAGGCAAACAAATCTTATGAAGAATGACATTTCTAATAAACCTCTTTATTTGTAGGAGGAAAAAAAAACCACTATAAAATTATGGAGATAGTATAGGTGTTCCTTTTTCAGGTTAAGTAAAGCTGTCCCGTTCACCTTGGTAAAGACTGGTAATTAATGTCTTTTGGCAAGACAAATGATGCATCATGATTCTGAGCCCATAATCATCCCTACGTACTATCGCAACCCTAATGTGTTGCACTTGCCCTTTTGCCTAAGATTTTGTCTCCCTCGGCACTCTTCTTTGACATTTTTAGTGGCCACTTCATCATGCAAATCCATAGGACATGTTTGTGTGGCCACTGATATGAACGTAACCCACATCAGCCGGCCCATCTTGCCAACTTAATGTGAGTGTGAGCTAAAGCCAGACAGCACCACCCTCCAAAGCTGTCAGACTGGGCCTGACTAATATCCGTGGGCACAGGTTCTGGGCAACAATACAATCTCGGTGCCAGAAATTTATTTCACCTTTATAAATACTATCAAGTGATTGGTGAAGCCAATCGATAGGGAGGAAGGAACTAGAACTCCCTGAACACTGGGGCAGAGGTCATCTTAGTTACCCCGAAGGGTATCCAGCAGGACCACGAGGAAGTGTGACCTCTGCAGCTATGCCTGTTTAGTAACTATGATCCCATCTTAAGAGAGTCATCTTTACTCCTGCCTCATAGTTACTCCTACCAGCAAGGAATCCGAATGGGAGTCTAACTTGTACAAGACTTCGTGTTCTCTTTAAAAATCTTGTACAGGCTACATGACAGATGCACATGCCAATGAGGCATCTTACATTCAACTGAACTCTGCAATGATCTGGCTTTGCAGTTATCAAGCACACAGATATTTTGCGGAAGAAATCAGTAGAAATCTTGTTAAGGAGCTATATCAGACTCAAACCAATACACAGAAATAATACTAAGAGAAAAGAGAAAATTTGGTGGAATTTTGCTAAAGCTTTAGTATCAGACCATTGGCTGAAGACTAAAAATAATGCTCAGCTAAGCAGGCTCATCATTTAGTCTTGAATATGCCAAATGCTGTCATCAAGAAAAAAACCCAATGCTTAACAGTCTTCCATGTTCGGCTAAGGAAGAGCAAAAATTACTATCTTTAGAAGAAAGCTACTGTTTTATTTAATACTGTCCTTTATAAACAGAAAACAATAATGCCTGTCCTTTTGATGTCTTCAAAATAAAATTTAAGACTCTATCACATTTATGGATGCCAAATAGGTCCCAGAAGATTACTTTCTCTGCAAACTTCCAAGACAGCTGCATTTCTGAAAGATGCTGACAGAGAAGACTGTCTTTAAACAAGTGCAAAGCCAGAAGAAATTTCGTAAATTATCTGAGGACATAACTTCCCCAGAAGTAGATGATCCTGTTAGCATGGCTCTGTTATACTTGCCTTATGAATTCATCTTTTCACTCCTTAAAACTTGCTCAGTAAATTGTTCCTTAGAGATACCTATTTTTGCTATAGCCATTCTTAGATTTTCTTTTAGGAATGTTATCACTTATTTTTTTTGGTAAGATACAGAAAAATTATTTTAGTCATTGTTTTGTGATGAGATACACATTTATTTTCTGAAAAAAGGGAATGATGTTCTTGCATATAATTTTTAGGTTTTTTGACTAATAGAATCTGCTTGAATGAAATACCCAAACCTTTAGAAATAAGACTCCCAAACACCACTGCACATGGCTTTGAAGTCAGTGTATGCTCATAAACATAGCTTTTGAGAACTATGAATTAGTTCCCTTCTTGACTCAAAATATATTTCCCCATTAAAAGCTTAGGTTGTTGCTGACAGCCAAAACTGTAATTTAGAAATATCATTCTCATGAAAGTTGTTAGGCCACTATTTTTCTTTGCAAAAATAGTTTTTGAGTTTTAGCACATATAATTCTTAAGACTTCTGAAGACGTTTATCAGTGCTCTATCAGGAAATGACTGTGCATAAGAACTCACTTTGTCTGAATGCTTTATTTAAAGCTGATGATTTAGGATTAATCAGTTCTTTGTGTGCTGACATTCAGATTAAACAAAAATGTTTAACTTCCCTTATATTATTTGTAACTTACAGATCCTTGAGAGGATGAAATTCAGCTACATGAATTTATTTACAATGATTTTGTGATGGGCTATATGTGTGTTATATTTTGTCATACGTAAATTACTTCCAAACAAGTTTGGGTTTGGTTTTTTGGGGTTTTTTTTGGGGGGTGTGGGGGGTGTGTGTTTTGTTTGTTTGTTTGTTTTTAACATTTGGAGAATGGAAATATAAGTTTAGGTTATTTTAGGCTTCTGAATTTCATCTCTCTATTTCTTTCTGATACTGAATTTCACTTTTTTTTTTCCTTCTTCCTTTCTACCCTTTTTTGTCCTCTTGGGTCAGATCATGAATTCCTTACTAAAAGGGGGAACAGAGAATTTATGTACGGATATAAGTAAATGAGAGTATATATAAGAATGACTAGTAAATTATCCTAAGTTCTCTGGTCATTTTTATTCAGTTTTTAAATACTTGTTATTTATGGGTCATCTAGTACTTTTGAAAGGTTAACACACATCAAAACAGGTATTATCACTTTTCTGCTGTTGATTCTCCTAATACTTTCATGCCTAAAGACAGATTTTGGAATTTTTGAGAATTTCACAACTTAAAATATATGATTATTCAGTGAACTTTTCTGAATTAAGATTTTCAAAGCTTCCTTCCTTAGTAATGTGCTACTCACATGGGGTAAATCTATCAGAATAGACAAAGAAGCCTGTATGTCTCATTACCAGAACACAACAAATAATTAAAATAGTTAAAACTTCTTTGTGTTCATATTTTTATATTTTTAACTTCACTACAAAATAAAGGTTTTTAAGGGAGGTTTTGTACCAGATTTTTACCATCAAAGTCAGTTTGTTAGGTAGGTTGACCAATTTTTCTTCCCCAAGGAGAGTAATGAACTCATGACTCAGTTCTGACTGAATTGTTACTCAATGTATCAATGAAAATTAGCTATTTCTAGCTGTTTAGAAGTAGTAGGAAAGAAGGACCTAAAATCTTTTTCTTTGCAAATTCTTTTTCAAATGTATAGTTTATGGTTGGGTTTTTTTGCCACTTTGGCTGGGTTCTACTTTATTCTTTGTCTTCTAAAGACAAATTATTGACAGCAGTTTTAACCTGTGCTTCCCTGGGAACAAATGCCTTGGCAACTGGCCATTGTAACAGATTTTCTGGGTGACATGCATATTCTATAGTGATCTTGCCAAAGCCTGGCGTTTCAGATAGCTTCCTTTTCAAGAGCAGGTGTTCATTTATTCCACATCATTCTGCAACCTTGGCAGATGAGATAAAATTCAGAACTAGTGGGAAAAAAAGAGCTCGTTGATCCAGCTCCATAGAAAAAACCCTAATGCTTGGAGCTTGAAGTAGAAAATCCAGAAAGAGGAAGAAGGGTGTGAAGTTGCCATGTAGCTGGGTGGGAATAGGGAAGGATGGTGAGCTATACCTGAATTTACTACCACATTAACTTGCCTGGATCCCGCACTTTTCAAAGGAATATGATAATACTTTGCCTACACAATTATTTATTGTTTAAATATTTTATGTACTGATTGGGTTTGTCTGGACAGGAATCTTAAAGTATTAACAAAAGTCACTTTGTAGCTATTCTTCCATTCTTAGCAACACTGAATAAATAGTTGCCATTTGATTGCAATGGTTTTATTCTTTGTTAAAATAAATCTTACTGTCTCTCTTCTTTTCTTTTACTTGGAATATCTTGACTTTATCAACATTGTTTTAATTACACATAATGTAAACCATCAAAATTTGTCATCAGTGCAAACCATAACTTACTTGCATGATATCTGATAGCAAAACTGTGCTTGAGAAGTGAATGTGCACTAAAAATCCCCATACCAATAGGAAAAATATTCTCAGCCTGTGCAGTTTCATGGATTCTGTACACTTGAGGCAGGTAAATATTTGATGAGTTTCATACTGTAGTAAACTTTATTTTCCATTTACTTTGACTGCCACTATCTCTGTTCCTTTGCTTATAAAATAGTAGATGTGTTTTATCTTTAAAGTATTCCTTCACCTTTGCATAAGCCATCTCAAATTAAACCAACTGCAGCAAACATTTTTGTCTTATGCATTTCTTTCTTTATCCCTTGGCCGTGTAAATGCTTAAAAACTGTTTATATCAGGCTTATGCCAGAAAAATAAACAATTGTAGCTTATTAAGCCTGCTGAGAGAGAAAATAAGCTTACCGTTAAAGCTACAGTGTACACGTATAAAATCAAATTCAATTCAAGCCACCTAGCTGACCCACCTGCTCTGTGGACTGAAGACTTTCTGTGATGATTCAAAATCTTCTTGTCACAATGATACAAGAACTAGCTAGATGTGTCCAGAGGACCTATTGTAAATTGACGGTACTTTTAAAGGGAAGAAGAAATAAGAAGTTAAAATATGACTGCAGCTCTTGAAGACATCTCTGATCTTGCTTCAGGCATAAAAAAAGTCCTTAGGTATTCTCATCTGTGTACACTGGAAATAATATAGGCCAACAACCAAGTGGGTTCTTCAGGTGGATTATGGAGCTTGTGTTGCTATGTGTGGCACAATTGCTTTACTGACCATACCTGAACTAACTGCAGTGTATATCTGTATAATTTAGAATTCCAGGAGTTACTGTGATACAGTAATTTCCAACTGTGAACTCGAGCTGCAAACACTTTATTAGTCTCACTATTTGCAACATGTTGAATGGTCACTTTTTTAGAAGATCTAAGCAGGGAACAGACTTTCTACTCTCCAAGATTTGAGACTCCAGAATTTTTTTTATTAAAGTAAAAGTCAAGTTCACAAAAAAATGAAAAATTAGCTATAGTTTGTGATAAGTAAATATCTACCTTCTGGAATAGATTCACATCTCTACTTTGAAGATAACCACAAGGCAGTTCTCTGCATTTCTATCATACTTTTGAGCAGACATTCCAGTCTAGTAATGACAGAAGAAAATTTTGTAAAGAAAATTTAATCAAAACAGATATGTTCCTGCAAAATATTTTATTCTTATTGAACTACCCTCTTTGGAATGATTTTTTGAAGCAAAAGAATACTGATCAGCCGAACTCTTATTGAATTAAAAAACTAGTATTTTTAGGTTATCAGCAAGCCTGTAAGCTTTTCTTTAAAGGTTCAAGACAAAAATGTGTAGTTATAGTTATTGGCATCACGCTAACACTGACATCGCAGTGACATACTTTTCTTCTACATTCTGGAATCTTTTTTTCTTGATCTGCAAAGCAGTAGAAAAAGACGCTAAGTTATTACCTATTTTGGACTGACTTAATTTGTCTTAACATGCTGTAGGTTAATGTTGCATAATTGAAAAAAAAATTTGCTAAAGCACTTTGATATCGCAGCGTAAAGGCGTGCGCATGGACGATGCAGGGGATGGAATATTGTGAAAAAAGTCATTCATATTAAGTACTCAAAATATGAAAATTATATTTTGAAAGAAAAGAGCACCAAAGGATCTCTATTGGGTCTTTAACCTGATTGAATTTAGTTAGTGGCCTTGGCACAAAAATTTTTCAGGGGAGAACATGGAATTATGTTTGAAATATTCTAACAAAATTTTGTACAATGCGTATTAAAAGTATATGCATTCCTTAGTATTAGGAATATCTTTTCCGAGTCTTCCTGTCCGTGATTTTTCCTGTGTTCTGTTTTCTTGTTAAGACATTTTTCCTTCCTGAGTCTAAAGCAGGATATACAAGCTCGTGAGATCTTAAGCACAGGGTCTAATGAAAAAGTGGCCTAAGGAGTTTCATAAATTTTAACTTATTGGTTTTGTCCCTGTTCTCCCACTACATATCCCATACAAGTGCAGTTGTTTTTCCCTGCATTGCTGGCTGCCTCTTCCTTTCTTCATAGCCCTTTTACTTTCTTTCCACAGTACATTGGTTCAGGGTATATGTAATCCATGGAAAACACTTGTGTAGCTAGGGAAGATAACCAGGGGTATTAGAGAAGCTGGGCACTGCAAATCTAGTTATGAAGGCTCTAGAGAGGAAAGAAGGGATCCTAGTTGAAAAATATCTGGGGGTAGGAGGAGATGAGGAGAAGAGTACCTATGCTTTGACAGCTGGCTGTGATCAATCAAAGAGCAGTATTACTATCTTTATTCTACTGCATGTAGGAGATGAATTGACAAGTAATCCTGCTTTTGGTGATAATGTTTTTTTCGTAGCTAAATCATGAAGACATGTGTGTGTTTGCATTTTAATAGAGAAAGTCATGGTGACCTATCTAACCTGTGTTTCTCTTTTAGGATCTTTTTTAAGGTAATCTCATCTGCAAGTGTGTTCCTACTGTTGTATGAAGTACTAGAGTTTCAGAATAAAACTTAGTATTACTGGAGACTTAAAACCTAATCTTCTAGATTATGCAGCTCCTAGAGACTTTCAGTACTGTACATCTCTTTCTTACCTACAGTTGTCACACAGATGCCTACAGCTAAAACACAACACAGGGAAAGACAAGAGTATAGATTTGGAAATGCAAACTGCAGAATGGAAATAGGTTCTAACATTTTAACTGATTTTGACAAGCGGTAAGTTCATATTTTGTGGCCAATGTTGCTTTAAGTTTGTTTTTCATTTACTGAGACAATGATGTTGCATGGTTTTTGCTAGAAGATTATTAAAACTACTTTTTTTTTTCCTACACAAGAAAGCTCACAGCACATTAGCTTTTTCTAGTTGCTTTGCTTAATATTTGGAACTTCTTAAAGACAGAATTTATTTTGAAACATTATTTTACATATCAATAATAATAATGTCTCTGCGATTTCAACTCTGTTCTACTCCAAATTGTGACTTAAGATAAGTCAGCTTGTGTTTGTTCCAGTTGGTATCATTGTTTTACTGACATTGCCTTTAGCTAACTTTTGCATTAGGATTTGTCTTGTCTATGTAACACCAGTGCATTGATGACTGCAGAAACAGTAGCCTTCTCATGAGGACCTGTAATGTGCTGTTGATGACATTTAATATATCCAGTCTCTGCTGGATACTGATCACGTGAAGATTTTCTTTATCCCTCACAAAAGATATTCCTAGAGGTCTCCAGAACACAAACCAGAAATAATATCTATTAGTCATTTTTTGTGTGACCAGGAGAATAAAACTTATGTATATGTTTCTAATGAGACATTATAATCCTTCTCCTCCCCTTTACAAAAAAGTATGCGAGTAAAATTTTGTCTCAGAAAAAGTAAAGTGGAACATATTCAGTGTTTTTTGAGGCCCGTCTGGCATTGGACACCAGTTTAATGGCCATAAGAAGCCTTTCAGGCTGGGAATCTGTATGTGTGATGGCATACCTTACCACTGCACCACAAATAAGTATTATACCGGACTCCCAGGCAATGCACTGGCCTTTTACTCTGACAAAAATTATATATGGAGCAGAACGTGAACAAACGTTTTGGTGATACTTAACTATCCTAACTTTAGGTGTGTGGGAGTGGGCATCATCTAGAAAATGAGCTGTCTTCTTTTTTTTAGTGTAATTTTTAAGCTCATTGAGCCAGCACAGTTCTTCAGAAGCCTGCTGGTAGGAGTCTTTGAAGCTGTAGTAAGGTTTAAAAAAAAATCCAAAACAAAACAACAAAAAACCTCGCAAAAACCCTTCCATCAGCAGAGCTGCAAATTGGTCCATGCTGAAATACCATCTGCTCTCCAAAAGAATGGATTTTTACTAGAATGCAGCACGTTTGGCTGAAGATGCACCCTGCCGTGTGTTTTGCAGTTTTCCTTTGTTGTACTTGCCTTACCACATTAGATACTTTCTGAAGTCTTTAACTTCTTTATTAAATGTTAGTCAAGTGGATCTGAAATATATACTTGCTGTCTGAAGGTACACCTAAGTTTTAGAAGGATTCCTAAGTTCCTTATCATCACCATGTAAAGTATTAAATTGACCTTTTCATGTCTTTTTAGAGTGATTTTCCTCAGAAGATACCATTTGAGAAAAACAGAAGGAAGTCTTTTAAGGTCATTCAGATGAGCTCATACAAACATTATCACCATTTGTGCTTTGTGGGAGTGAGCAGTTTTCCATCGTTAGAGGTGGTATACTTGCAGATTGACTAGGATTTTTTTTACGTAGCTTACTGGAACTTGTTGGCAAAATGTGTTGCCAACCTCCATGTTTTTGTGCTTTCCTAACCTGCAGAAAAGTTTATTTGGTTTGAGGGTCAGATGAAAATCATGCTGTTTTGGCCCTGTTTTGCTGGCCCTCCCTTGTCAGCATTTTAGGCATATGAAATTTTTTTTTTTTTTTTTTTCAAAAGTAAGCAGAGTAACATGTCCTTTAATTTAGAAATAAATGTTTAGGAAAAAGTGGAAGTCTTCTATACTGACAGCAAATAAAAGTTTCTGTTTGTTATGTCTGGCAATTTATGGGAACGGGAAATTTTTTTCTTAGCTTATCTCTGCAAAAAGACCTTCCCTTTAATGGGAAATTCATTTCATAAAGCTATACAATTACTCATATCATGCAAATTGCTTTTTACTATGTATATGTCATTCGTCCATGGCTCAGAGTCCAAACACAGGTCAACTTTCAAAAAATCCTGTTGTGAGTCTACTGATTCCAATAACAGGTTTCTGGAGGCCACTTTGTGTGATTGTAGTAATGTTTACTTTAGTTTATTTAGAAGGCCACTGGGCTACTTTCCTTCAGTATCTCATTGAACTACAGGAAAGTAATTTTCCGATTTCAGGAATGGGGTTCTTTCTCCTTTTGCACAGATCGGCCTTCCTCTGAGTCTCTTTTTGCAAACACTAATCAACACAGTTATTTTTATATTCTGAATTCACAGCCTTTAAAGTGTTTATAAAGTTAGTCTATTCTGTTGCAGGAGAAGCATTTGTACTCTCAAAAACTATCAGCAGATGATGCCTTAAAAAAGAAGGAAAAAGTAGTGCCCATTTCATCTGCATTGCCTTGGATCTTGTATCATCTAGTTTCTTGGTTTACTTAAGGACTCCTTCAGTTTCGTCTTTGAGTATTGAAATCCTATTCAAAGGTCTGTGTAACTAGTGTGAGATTTTGACTTCACTCAGACTCTGCAATAGTCTGTAAAGCTGAGTCCACTGGTAGTGGCCTGAATTTTCAGATTTCCAAGTCTGATGAATACATTTTGGTAGTGCTTCCCATGCAGAAAAGCAAATAATTTTTTTTTTTTTTTTCTTCCTAATATCTCTTTTGGCTATGTAAACCTTCTCTTGGTGTGTAATATTGAAATAAGGATCAGCAAAAGCATATGAGAAATGATGTAACTATAAAAGAAAGATGTGGCCTCGAGCTTCTACATGTGTCTGCATGCTCAGTATAGAAGCTAGTCAGTAATGTCTGTTTGGAGACTTTCTTTTGGCTGTTATATTTAAGGTAATCTTGCAGCATTGCTGGTACTCTAAATATTTACCCTTTAATATATTCAGTAAGTGCACAGCTGCCTCCCTGGCCATGCGTCCTGTAGCTGCACGGAGGTTTGCCCACCAGGCATTGTCTAGCTATTCAAAAAGCGACTGTACTCGCAGTGTTCAGTGAGTTTTGTGAGCTGCGCAAGGGAATCATTTACTGCAAATTGATTTTTTTTCTATCATCTCGTTGGATGAATTCTGCTAGGCCAGGAAGCAGATGAAATCCCTGGAGGCAGCTGAATTCTTGTTCCCTGTGCTAGTAGCTGTAACCTAGCCTGATTACAATTAATCCATGATTGAAAAGCAGTTGGCAAAAAGCTTTCTGAGATTGCATGTAAGGTGCTGATATGCTCCCTGAATTAAAATGGAATTGAATATCAGCTTCTATTTTTTACAAGAATGCAGTGGAGTGGCTAACAGTGATCTGAGCATAATTTTGGAAATTTCCCATGAAATTTATCTGCAGCATGTGGAATTAGAGTCAATTATAGCTGTTACAATAACAGTTAGAATGCTTTTCATAGTGCTCCCTGATGATGTTTGCCTGCAGCTTATGCAGCTCTGAAATCTTCACATAGGGAAGAGATCATTGGCTTTGGAGAGAAGTTTCATGAATTCTTCTGCACTCAGGTGCTGTTAGATTTGGCTGTGTGTAATGCAAAAGAGTAAAGGTTTTGTCTTTACTAAACTAGGGAAACAGCATTACAAATCCATACCAACAGTGTTGCGATGTTATCAAGCAAAGTATGTATAATTCAAAGATTTTTATCATAACATTTTACGCATGAATTGTTTGCACTTTACTCATGTTTCATATGTCTTAACAAACAGAGGAATTTGTAACTTTCCATGTTGGATGATATCCTGTTCATAAAATGGATATTCTCAAATCAACATTGTTTCAAAAAATTAAATAGAAACTTGTGTCCTGGTTTCTGTTGTCTTCTATGACATCTGGTTGCAGACTCTCATCAAAATGTGAAAGCCATTAACTGTCATTTTTCTCTTACACATAGTTTATCAGTTAAATTTCAGCTTCTGGTATGCTTTCAGTGTTGTTGATGTGTAATCAGAATAACTAAAGTTCTCTTAAATTTCAATATATTAGCCTATTTCATTTCACATGCATTGAGGATTTGGTCTGCAAAACAGCTCTCTTCCAAATCCTTGAGTACCTCCCTATACGATGTTTAGGGCTCTCAGGTTTTTTTCTGTATTGCACATTCAGAGAAGACATGGCCCACATACTTGGCAAGTGAATCAGAATAAGCTTGTCTGGGATCCAGCTAATATATGTAATTACAAATGAAAAGTTCAGTACTCTTCAAGTACCTCCAGGCAGAACAGGTAATGCAAGAGGCAAAGTAGCAAGGTTATCTTAATGTTGATACTTCGTTTAGAAGAAGCCATCAGAGAAAACCAGCAATGGATAATTACATAATCAGAACCAAGGTCTGTCCCTGTCTTGTTTTCTCAACGTCTTAAAATACAAGGAGCATGAGTTGCGCACTCTGTATACAACATTTCTATACTGAAACAGGTGAAATCTCAGTCTCTTTTATAAATTGTTAATTCAGAGAAATCACTTGGCTTTATTAAAAGATTCTCTGTGTGTATGTTATTTTAACTTTGACTTTATTGAAATCTCCTTTAATATAAAAATAATTTTAAAAGAAGAATAGCTTAAATTCAGACATCCTTTTGAGAATGCTAAAACATTTTAAAAACCAAAAAAATCTTTGAAAAATCTGTGAAAATCATAATTTCCCTTCCAACAGATTGGTTTTAATGAACAACTTTTCTGGAATGGTTCGGGTGTGGGGGTGAAAGCATTGCTCAAAATACCTCTTAAGGTAGTCAAAATTCCTTCTTGCCAGACTGTATAGCTCTGTGCAGCTCCTCCACTACCTCAGAAAGAAGTCTAGTGGAAGCCAAAATAAATGAATTATCTACTTGCAGTTTGTGTGGATGATATTAGGTCACAAGAGTGGCCGATTTTTCCATTTTCAAAATTTTATCTATATTACAATTGTAGGGATCCTGACTGTGGCCTCTTATCACACTGCAGGCAGCTGTTGAGTGCAACACAGCTTTGCTCTCATATGTAGGTGAGGAGTTTCCCATGTAAATGTGGGTGAAGATGTATGCCTGGAGTAATGGTGTTGCAAAGGCGTACATGAGATCCCAGATGGAAGGACTCATCTCTGCATTCCCAAACCTAGACATAATTGCCATAGACATAAGAATGGGTACAGTATAAAAGATAAATTTTCCAGTTGCTTTTTAGAAAAAATCAGAGTTTAACCTAAATTAAGTTATATAAATACTTATGGATAAGTATGATGTGCATACTTTCTAACAGATTTTTTTGTTCTTCAAATGTGCTTGTCTTTGTTTTGATTTTTTTGTCTCAAACCTTTCTGCCTGTTGACATTTTCACTTTTGTATTTTTTTATTTCCCAGGAGTAAAATATATTGCTCTTAGCACAGTGCTACAATGAAGAGACTGTACAGGAGCTCAATAAGACTTACTGAGACTGTGGCGTTTTTTAAATACTAAAAGGCTTACTTCTGGAGATAACTGTGCTAACCTAATTAAATTAGTGCACAAAGGCTGCAATGAATTACTTTGGACAGCTTCAAGTTTTAAAAAAATAGTACTTTATAACTACAGTGACTTTAATTTTAGTGTAAAAATTTACATGTTTCCCTTTCCTCTAAAAAAAAAAAAGAAAAAAAAGAAAGGTTTTTTTAATAAAGTTAGACATAATGGTAAACTGCTTTATCAAATAGGAGTTAATGCTGTTCAGTTCATGTTTACTGAATGAATAAGGAGACTTATAAATTGAAGATAATAAAATGAAAACAAATTTAATATTCACCAAGTAGTATTTGACCACAGCCACCATGGGACTTACAACAGCAATGTTAGGTAAAAATCACTGCTGTAAAAAAGACAAATGTCTGTTATTTGTATGGTAATAACAACTATGTGTTCCTAAAGCAGCTGTTGTTCACTTTCTGTAGTGACCTTGCTTTAAATCACCAGTATATTTGATAAGATAATATATTACATTAGAAAGCTTTTAAGCTCAAACCCTTTGAGTGTATGAGAAAAAACATCTGTATCTCAAAGACAGACTGGCACACCACCTGGAAATTTTCTTTGGTTAACCATAATAAAATAACTAAAAATCTTTTAAATAAGGAAAATCCAATATAAATCTTGCATATTATAAACAGAATATAAAAGACTTTGTTGTCACTGCGAAACTAATACTTTTGTGAAATTTTCTTTTGAACTTGTTTTATTATGTGTATGGTTTCTTTCTGAACATAATATATTGGCTTCTTGATTTTTGCTTTGTTTTGTTTGTTTTCTTTTGCTGGAACTGCTTCAGTGAAATAATTTACAGGAAGGTGGATATTTCTGACTATGAAATGTGAGATTAGAGAGCATCCCATCACAGTGGCATAACAGTGAAGAACTACAGAGCTCTCCTGCTGTAGAGCAAACCAGCAGAACAGGAGATATGTGATAAATGAGAGCCAGTCATCATAGATCGTGGCTTCTGTGCAATGCTTTCTTATTTCAGGATTGGCCTATCTTTTCCTGTTTCATGTATAATGCTTCCTTTCCTTGGTATTTCGGGAAAAAGAATAAAAGTTGTAATAATAAAACATTCTAAAGCCAACATAAACTGTACTCAACTACTGCACGCATTTCCCACTTTACAGTTAGACAGGGGCATTGGAAGATTCAACTGGTGGAGGATGAAACTAGATCTATTGAGGCTATCAGTATACTGCTGAATTTCGTGTGGTCTTGTAATTTCACAGTTCGAGCAAATCACCTGTAGATATGTTTCATTCTGAATCATTTGAAATCTGTAAATTAATACTTGATTTCTTTCTAAAAAACTATTCAACTGTAAGTTACAGTCTTAATGCAATTTTAGATAAGGGTTAGGTTGTATAGGAGGTATATTGGCTTCTTGTAGTTGGTCTTGCTTAGCCTCATAATTGATGATTAAAAAAAATATATTTGTAAGTGTCTGTCACTATTAGGGTAAAAATGTTAAATGGAAGCTTTACTTTTATTTTTTAACATGTTTCCCACTTTTTATTGCCTTTGCTCTTTCACAGATCTTTTCTTGCTTTTTCATGTGCCCATCTTAAAAGCAGTTCCCTAACCTTAGATTTTTGGGAAGAAAAAAAAAAACCTGTGAGGCATAATAATTGTATTTCACGTTCTGTGCTCTTGAAGAACTCTTTGCAATGTTACCTATTACCTTCTCGTCCTTCAAGTTTTCTTAGCTGAGAAAATAAGCCTTGCTTCTAGTTCAAAAGGTTCAACAAAGCAGAGAATCAGCAGAGAATTCTAATTTTGTGCAGCAATCATCCTTCCAAAAAATTAAATTTTTTTTCATTGAAGAAAGACTTAGTGGCCAAAAATCTTCAAAAGGGGAAGGGGGCAGGATATCTAAATAGAAAAGATACTAAAATTTCTTAGTGACATTCAGCATCCTATCTAGATTGAGTTTTGACTAAACTATAAACTTTAATGAAAAAATTGTATCTAAGTATCTTACCTATGAACCTTTGTGAAACTAGAAAGAAAACAGTCTTTCAGGGCAAAGCAGCAGTTGAGCAAAACTAATATGAAACATGATTTCAGAGTCTGTTCTTGAAAAGGAATTTTCTTGTCTGCCTCTCATATATTAGTTGTAAATGTCTTTTAGTATTTTAATATACAAGAATAAATGCCTTTTCCACTTTATGTAGAGAGTGAAAATGAAATGCATGCTTAATGCAGATTGATCTTTCACTAGATTCTAATCTGTCTGGTTGAGAGTCATTTGCCTTGATGCAGTTATTCATTCCTTTACTCTAAAAATTGTCACTTCACTGAATACTTGCTGAGATTTCTGTTCCTGCTGGAGTCGGTAATAAATGCTGTTTAACTCTAGTGGGTGATGGCTTAGGTTTTAAATGTATGGTCTTTTTGAAGCCAAGAGAAGTTGGCTACTACAGATGTTTCTGTTCAAAAGAAATATATAACTTAACTTGAGATCTTGGTAGAATGAAAGGCAGTTCCAGTAAAAAAATTCCCATTTGATGTCATTAAGATTATTAGCTGTAGACCTGAGAAAATGTGTAATATACTGGTCCACAGAGACTTTGCTTATGACCTGTATCTTTAAAGTTGTTATCAATGAAAAATGTGAATGTATAAATTTGCACTGACTGAGTAAATGATACCTTTGAATTGTCTTATGCAAAGTTATCTAATGCTTCCATTAAAAGATTATGGGTTTATTTCCAGAAGGAATTATTCAGAATATTCAAAATTTCAGACTGAAGCTTTCTATAATTCTTTTTTCTGCTACTTCAGTTGAAATTATACTACCCTTTTGGGTAATAAATACATACGAGAACCTGTGCATATCTGTTTCATTGAGGAGTATCTCAGTGCCTTGGAGAGGGGTGGTGGAATTAGATAGCTAGAACAAGGATGGGGGAGAAGAGGGAGGGGATGCTGTATTCCCACTGCTTATCCCCCAGAGCAGATGAGCTTGCTCCCTCCCAGCTTTGAAGAGAGCAAACAAGAGTATCTGCTTTGGTTGATTCTCAAGCAAATAGGTGTTCAAGGGAATAGGAGTAGCCAGGATGAAGACAGCTGGAGGGTAAAGGGAGCGGATGAAGTCAAAGACAGGCTTTTGAGATAAAAGTGATGTAAAGCAGGAGGACATAGGATCAGAAGTTGAATATGGTATAGAATAAAAAGCAAGGGTTATGTAATGCCAAGTAAAAGAAAGATTTAATCGCTACCATATCCAAGAGCCCAGGATTTTTGAGTTCTAGAATTCCACTGCTATCCACTAAGAGATGTACAACCTACATACCCTATCCGCTTCAGTAGTGGAAAGATTTTTAAGGCAAAAGAGATCATTAAAGACAACTGAATATTTGGTATTTTATTCATATACTTCTTGCCACTATGGCCTGCACAGCTGCTGGAAAATTTCCTGAGATCAAAGTATTCACAACTTACCACTAATTGTATTTTTGTTATTTCTGAGTGTTAAGGACGTACAACTGGAAATGACAACAGTGAAGTGTGTTTTGATTATATAAAGAGCCATATAAATGTAAGTATTCTGAGAAATCATATTAATATTATTCTGAGTACCAAACTGAAAAGTCACTTGGCAATAACCTTTTTGTTTCTCTCTTCCACCACCTGAAAAGAGGAGGACGCTACCTTCCTAAAATGAGGACGTTTAAAACCATAAATATCTTTAAAATATGTAAGAGGTTTGTAGAACATTCCAATTAAACAGATGAGTGCACAGAAGATTCATGGAGGAATGTTCTCTGAGTTTACAAGATTTGGATAATGCACTAAAAAAAGAAAAAAGATGTGGCTTAAAGCCCAGTGTAACTCAGCCTATTTATGAATGAGAAAAAATTACTGCAGAATTACGTTTCAGTACATGCTTCATAGTAGTTTTCCATTTGGGAGAAATAGCTCTGTTCAAGGCTAAGGAGAAGGATTGAGGGATTGATTGTATGAACTCTAGGTGAGAGGGATTAAAAGGATACTTATTTTCTAGTTTTATGATCCATGGCATTGTAATTTGCTTTATGACGAGAGTACTAAATGTTGCATAGAATTAGTGTTCTTACAAACTGTTATTGTTTCCAGCAGATCAAAAACATAATTATAAACATCTATAATAGTTTCAATCATCGTCTATGCATTATTGATACATATAATGTGTTTGTAACCTATTTAATAATAATAATGAATTGTTAATTTATTTAATGTACAAATCTTAGTTACATGATATATAAAGTACATGTAATAGGCAAACCATTTTAATTAATTGACCAAATTCTTCTTTATTTGTATCACATTTGTGCAGCTAGCTTGTTTCATTCCTGTCCCTTTAGCTTTAGAGTGATTTTGAAGCTGACAAATGCTGTCTGTGTTAAATCAGCCAGCAGGTCTTTTTAAGATTACAAAGATTGACTGTGTTATGCCTGACTGATTTGTATTTCAGGCAGCGACTGCTCTGTGTCAGTAACTTTAATACTTATTAACTCCAAGATTAAGATTTGTCTCATTAAACAGCAATAAACCTAATGTACTGAAGAGTATATAACAGCTAATCACAACACAGTTTTCTGTACATTGTCATAATCATCAATGTCCCACAAATATGAGTATTCGTTTGTGTTTGTAGCTTCTTTCAAAGGTGTGAGTGTAAGTATTTGCATGTATATACATAAAATATTTTAATTAATACTTAGTCTGGAAAAGTTGCATTAGTTTACATTGCAAACTATAACAGTACCTGTAAAAAGAGAGAATCTTCTCAAGCATGTACAGATCGCCCTTCCAATGTTTTCAATTAATAAGCAGTTCCTCTCTCACCAGAAGTATTACCCACTTGGACACAGATAAACAAGACCAGCGTGGGCATTTATAAATATCACATATGTATTTTTTTATGCAAATGTGAAACAATGAAGATGTCACCTGTCTAAAATTTGGTAAGAAAAGTCGAAGCCAGATTGTGTCCATTTTTACAATTGTTCCTTATATAGCACAGCCAGCTAGGCTCTGCTTCTTCTTAGATTTTGCAGCTACTTCTACAATAAAACTGTCAAACAATATAAGCAGGCTTAAGGAACAACAGCAAAGATGGTGGCTGTCAGGGATAAAAGGGCAAGGAGAGAGGAAGTGTTTTGTAAGGGGCTTGACACACCAAGTAGTAAAAAAAAGAAAAAAAGAAAGATATTGGCCCAAAACCATCCCTAAACTACTAGTTTCGTCTTAGTTATATTAGTGGAAGTTAAATGTTTAACTTAGTTTTCATAGATGTTTACCCAAGAAAACAATGAATTCAGGTATAGGGTGAGGCTTGGAAATAATTGTGATGTGATGTCACCTAGTTCTGACTATCTGTCTCATATCCTGCGTATTTTATTGAAGTTACAGTGTTAATTTGATTTTAAGTTGATGAGACAAGCCACATGTTTGTAGTCAAGCACATGCTCAATACATTCCTAAATGGAGACTTGTGTAGGCACCTGAATAGTAACTGAGCCAATTTCTTTGACAAGCTGTGAGATGTGCAGCCAGGAGCTTTTGCTTAAATTAGTTCTTTGTTAGAATTACAATTGATAGGGTTGGGAAAGGTGACACTGATACCTTAAAGGAAGCATACAGCATGCAGGATGATTATTTACCCGTCCATCAAAGACAAAGAAGAAAAAAATAAAGTGATAAAAAGAAAGGCTATTTTCCTGTCTGTTTGGCCAAGAGAATAAGATATTTTACTTTACAAAAGTAGTTCCAGTCAATCCAAGATAGCTTCCCTCTGTTGTCAAGAGTAATGGAGTAGAAAAGAGATGCAGAGTAGCTCTTTGGGATGTTGTGCAGCCTCTGCCAAAGCTTGGACTGTACCTTCACTGCGTGAAATCTAGACCTTTGATCATGACTCATGATGGGACTTTACTGCAAAGCCACTGATTCTCTGCAGTCACAATAGCTTAGATCTGCATTCTGCCAAAAGGTACTAACCAGGTGGATTGCTTCACAGTACTCTTTTGTTAATGTATGATATTTAGCAATTCTCATCATTCATTAGAAAGTTATCCAAGTTCAACAAATACTTTGGCAGAATACTTTAGTGCAACAGAGGAAGTCAACAAGCTATTTGATCATTGAAAAAAGAGTACAGTCCAGTATGACAGAATATGAATTTTTGTACTCCCACCATTGACTATTGCTGAAGTAAGACTGACAAAAGATGGGATGAAATTATCGTGTGTGCTGGTTAATTCAGATTTACTTTTGTAGATATATTCATTCTGTTCCATGCTGGACATTGTAATAGGAGTCTGTATATACATATGTGTATATTTATCCATATCCAGCTGGGTTTCAGTTAACCAGGAAAAGAGGCTGTAGGTAGCCTTTTTTTTTTTTCCTTCAGATTTCAGTGCAGTTAAAAAGGATGGAATAAAACAGAAGCATGTTTGTTATCTGTGGGATAAGTAAGTACATATATGTGACTCCTAATCTAGGAGAAAGAGAGGACCTCCGCTTGCTTGCTGTTTAAGTCACCATGATATCTGCTTTGATGAGAATTAAAACCATGTTTATTTATGTTAGATGTGTCTTTAAATTTAGTTGAAAACTGATTTTTAATATAATTTAGCTCTGATATAAAATACATCTTTAATTTGGCTTTGAAAGTTTTTTATACCGGGTGATGGTAACACAGAAATTACAGATCTATCTGCCAGGTGGATTTTGCTAACTATAGTTGTTTGAATAGCTCAGTGTTTTTCTATTGCAGGCTTCTTGAAATAATATTTCTTCTCTTTGACTAAGTAGCATATTTCATGTTATTATCACAGTGCATTAAATCTGTGAATTATTTGGAACCCATTTAAGCAATCCATTTGAGATTTAATTACCTTGAACATAACTGAACAAATGTGTTCAAGGCATATGATGAAAATGCAAATCTAAATTATATTTCTGATATAGAAGGCACCATGATGGATTATTAGTGATCTTGCTGAATTAAGTTCTTTCTCTAGTGAATGCAGTTTCTAAACATTGCAATTTGAACTGGAGTTTTGAATGCTTAATAAAAATAATGGACAGTTCTGGATGAAATTATAGCTAATTTTAAGCAATGTACAAAAATACAAATTCTGTTGCCCTTGTTCAGGTTTAATTCTTATTGTTATCCATTACTTAGAACAAGAGAGTATCAATATGAGTAAGGGAGGGAGGGATTTTGTGTCTTCTACTATATTTTATTAAAATGCCCTGTAATCTACAGATCCCCATACTTCAAATGAAAATAATCATGAACAGAAAGAACTTTACAATTTGTATATGCACTAAGAATAGTAAACGTATTCATAAATGAATTTGTAAATCAGGTCTTTGAAGGTCATAGTAGTTTTCCCATTGAAAAAAACGCTTTACTGTGCAACTTTCTATTTTAACAAATATTGGTGGTGCTACATGGAGGTTTTGCAAACTTAAAAGAAAAAAACCCTTGCATTCCGTGAGACATTTGAATTGACATTGGACTACTGACATAAGATAGTCTTATAATTCTAAAATTTCTAACTAAAATTTCTCAAAGAATTAAATTAATTTAGAAAAAGGCTTTTTACAACAATGTATCTGTAAGACTGTACTTTCCTAGTGCAAGTGCAGAACAATCTTATATTGATATTGCGGTAGAATAAATAAGCAATTGATCATTTCAATTTTATTTCTGTGAGCCTACTAAGAAAAAAAATGCTACATAGAACAGAGCTGAACTAAGCTAGGTTGCTTACCTTTTCACCACTCTATTTCTTTTGCTTTTTTGCAGACAAGTTTCCAAATATTTTCTGGAATTCAAATTATGCTAAAGGACCAAATATTTCACCTTTACTGCTTCAATTTCAACTATTTCAGCATTTAGCCACATAAGAAAATATCAGCTCTTAAAGTTGGCAAACAAATTGTGCATCTTTTGTCACTAGGGGATTCTGCACATGCGCATTCAGTTTGTGCAGTCTCTTAAGGTTCCATTTTCAGACCACTTTATTGTACTTATGTCATTTTTCTTTTCATTTTTGTTTTGAAATGCTTTTTAAGGGTTTTATAATTTTTTTTTGTGTTGCTGGAAGTTCTGAATATAACTTGAAGACAAAATGTAGTAGTAAATATGATGGAAAATTGTGGATTTTTATGCTGCAATACTATCGTTATTATTGTTGGCCTGCGTGTGGGGCCTATCTATGTGAGGACTTTCCATATCCATGGTGAGATAATCCCAATATCATTTGAGTAACTTAAGTCAGACTCTCTTGATGACTGAAGCTTTCTAGAACTTAGAGAATCAGAGCACAATCAGTTGGGATGGGTGTTGCAAAGGTAAATCTTTTGTTCCTTTTTTGTTATTGGATGAATTGTGTGAAGTTATATTTCTACAGTGGGAGAATTTTGAAGGCCTGAGAACTTACAGAGTGGCTTCTGGTTGCAGGTTGCTGAGACGTTGATCCTTCATAAAATTCCCCTGGATAACAAAGTTATCCTAACCAGTACACAAAGGTGGTTTCTGGGAAATTTTTTATGCAAGATAATATAAAGGCAGCCATCTGATGAAGTGACGGGTTTGCAGGAGCTGCCTTCAAGAACCAGCATGACCAGACAGTATCCCCGCTGCTTAAAGTTCTCATATGTGCCAGTGGGATTCTTAGTAGCAAAAATGCATTACAGTAATTGTGAAAATGCACAATCTTAAGTATTTTAATTTTGTTTGAGAAATTCTGCATCTAAATAAGCAAAAATCTTTTTACAATTCCTCTTAGCCTTGGTCCCATGTTAAGTGCAGCAACTGATGCAATTATTAACTGCAGAATGACTGTAAAGGCCTAAAGAATAGCATTTTGATTTTTGGTATTAACTGATTCTGATTAGCAAACATCCAGTCACACTAAGAAGATAACAAGTCAAAGTAGATCCAGTAATGATACAGAATGTAATGTGTAAGAGGATACCTGCATATTTGTTTTGTATTTTCTTGCAGTTAGTTGGCCTTTTTCCTGAACTCCTTTGAAATTTTCTGTGGGCATTATACATATCATGTTGTTTATAACAGTTTAAACAAAATACCATGTTGCTTATTTATTTTTCCATTGCAGTCTTAACAGCCAGGATCTCAGAATTAATTTTGTGGTAAAAGTAATTTTTGTTGCTTGATAGGTAATTCTGTAATAGTAAACATTCTCATAAAAAGCTAATTTAAAGGAGAAGTCATCTCCTGAACAAGACTAAGAAAGGTGCTTTGGTTGTTAGTGTTTGATATAGTTTTCTTCTAAATTCCAGTAGATCTTGTATAATGGTAGAGGGTGGGAGCAGAGTGGGGATGTGTATGCAGCACTTCTTGAACAGGTTTTCCAGATCACAGTACAAGGATGATCTTTGCTGATTAATTCCCAAATGTTGCTTCCCCTTATTTGCAACTTTGTTAAACAACATCTCAAATGTCTTGTTTGTCTTCTGTACTTGGGACAATATCAAGGGATTTGGATTGCTTCTGCCTGTTGCTCTGCTGTGATGCCTTGGGGAACAGTTTCGGCTCAGGAGGTCATGCCACATGTTGAATAATTTGGGGTTTTTTTTTTGGTACTAGATCTGAGTAAAATGTGTTGCTTTTTGTTCAGTACTATGTGTTTTGATGTATGTATTTATCAATTAAAATATTACATAACAGTAGCTTGACTTCATGAGGTTAAGGCTGGCTTAATAAAATTCAGAACTAAATCTGCATGTTTCATGATGGTCTGTGAAACTGTATTTGAGTTGATTGGCCATGACAGCTGTGTGACAAGTGGTACAAATTTAGATATGAAAAAATGCATGCCTAGCCAGGCATGGAAGGCAGAGAACATTTCCTTATTTTGTTTTCCATTTCAAGTTTATGTAGTTCTGCATTTTACTTGGGCTCTGCTGTCCTGTCTCCTAATATTAGATAGAAAAATCTTTAAGAAAAATAAGTTAATAAAAAATGTCATTAAAATGTTATATGGTCTTCAGAGGTGCTAGTTTGCATGGGAGTTGTAGTTATCTGTGATTAATCATCCTAGATGTTCTAGCTGAAAATGCATTGTAAAGGAGGAAAAAAGCAAAACCAGAATATCCTTCTGTATTCTCTGTTTATTTTTTATTTATTTTTTATATATTTTTTTAAATATTTGTTTTCTACATGTTAATTTTTACATAGAAATCTGGGGTGGATAGGTTTTCTTAACAGTTTATATAAAACACAGTAGCATAACTGCCTTCTGAGAGTGGTTCTGATATCATTGGTTTAAATTTCACTTTCACAGATTTATGAGGCGAGAGATGTAGGTCCTGAATCTCTTTTTTTTTTTTCTTTTTTTTTTCTTTTTTTATTTTTTTTTATTTAAATGCACTGGCCAGAAATGGATTGTGTGTTTTATTTGTCAGTTATATGTCCTGATCTGCACTGAGGAGAAAGAGTTCACATATCACTAACACGCAAATTATTAAGAAATTATTGTGGCGGTGCAATTTCTGTGCATAATTAGCATGTAAATCACAAGGACAATTTCTGCTTCTGCTTGAGATCTAAATCTTTTGCCTTCTTAATGTAGAGAAGAGATTGTACAGACAAGGTCAACTTATGTTTGGCTGGTGCACTTGGAGATATATTAGAAAACTTGCACCCAAAAAGCAGCATAAACTAGCCGAGGTGTGCACAGATTTGCCTGTATAAGGAACACTTTACAAACCTTTTAAAGCAGAAGTTTATATACCTATATCAAGAGTATTTCTAATATAGACAGTAATAATTTACTAAGAGGAGCAGAGGTAGTTGTCTACAAGATCTTTGCTGACTGGAAAGTGGATGTATGTAACGTAACATTAATGTGCACTATTTTGATGGATGAATATGGTCAGTATTTGGAGTTTTATCCATGTAAAATAAAATTCTTTGTCTTGTCGTCTTCTATGTATTTCATTATTACATCTTCTCTGTGGAATGATTTATAATAAAATAAAAAAAAGAATAGTGCAGTTCTTCATGTTGAAGACTCCAAATAATAGTGTTTTTGATTACTTCTTACGGTTTATGTAAAAATAATTGGTCCCAGCAGATCTAGATTTTTACCTGAGGGAAAATATTGCTAAACATAAGCAAAATAAGAACAATAAATGCTGAATTATACTGCACAAGGTTATTGTGCAGGCTTATTGTGCAGAGTGAACTGTTTGAAAAGTACTGAAACCTGTATTTGCAGATGAAAACAAGCATCAAAGGAGGATACAATCTTTTTTATCTTTCCTGGTAATTATTTCCATGGCTGTATGTTTTAGCTACCTTGTGAAGATGGTGTTCAGAGTCATGAATGACTGCCTGTCTCACAGACGTGTACACACATTGCACAGCTGAGTCACATTCTGTACCGGTGGTTCAATATCATTGTGCAAGTTAAAATAGCATTTCTATTGTTCTGTTATTAAACAGCTGTTTTCACATTCTGAACAGCTGAAAGAAAAGAATTGGAGCAAATATTACCTACAGCACATTACCTTCTCTGGGATATGAATGATGTGTGATACTAATTTTAAAATCTTAGTCCTGATTCACTGATTTTCTTTAGTTTTGATTTGATTTGACAACACTGAAAACTCTAGTTACTCATGAAGTAAATAGTGAGAAAAGTAGTAGGCCTATGGAAGAGGTGAATAAATAAGCAAAACCTTGAGAATACCTGATAATTTGAAAATTTCCTGTGGTTGGAGAAACTTCCTTCCAATAGTTTTTCTATGAGTGACAAAGTCTTAAATTGGTAAAATATACTACTATTAAAAGTTTCCCTCAAAGGCTTATGAGCATGAACAGTTCTAATGTGAGAGAGGAACAGAAGCACTTTTTCTTCACAAACTATAAATCTGTTTCAGTTATTTCTCAAATTTTGAAAAAATTGGAAAAAAAAAAAGGGGGGGTTGTTTCTGATGAAATTTTTCATTGGATTGCACCTTATTATATCTGTTATCACTTTATTGTATTACACTGTTTTTACTCTGTTATGCTATTTTACTGTATTACACTGTGTGGTGGGTTGACCCTGGCTGGATGCCAGGTACCCACCAAAGCTGCTCTGTCACTCCCCCTCCTCAGTTGGACAGGGGAGAGAAAATATAATGAAAAACTCATGGGTTGAGATAAGGGCAGGGAGAGATCATTCACCCATTACCATCACAGGCAAAATAGACTCTACTTGGGGAAATTAGTTTATTTTATTACCAATCAAATCAGAGTAAGGTAATGAGAAATAAAACCAAATCTTAAAACACCTTTCCCCTTACCCCTCCCTTCTTCCCAGGCTTAACTTCACTCCCAATTTTCTCTACCTCCTCCCCCTGTGCGGCACAGGGGGATGGGGAATAGGGACTGTGGTCAGTTCATCACACGTTGTCTCTGCTGCTCCTTCCTCTGCAGGGGGAGGACTCCTCACGGTCTTCCCCTGCTCCAGCGGGGGGTACCTCCCACGGGAGACAGTCCTCCACAAACTTCTCCAATGTGAGTCCTTCCCATGGGATGCTGTTCTTCATGAACTGTTCCAGCGTGGGTCCCTTCCACAGGGTGCAGTCCTTCAGGAGCAGACTGCTCCAGCCTGGGTCCCCTGCGGGGTCACAAGTCCTGCCTGCAGGATTGTTATTGGTAACAATACTCACACTTTTAAATACAGCAGTTATGTGAAATTAATGAAATTTATTCTAGTTCAGACTATTAGCTCGTTTTGTTCCTATGTTGTCATTTCTTTTAACCTTCTCCCTTCGACTTCACCTATCTCAGAAGGTGAAAAAAGAAATCTTTACAAAATTTCTCTTCCACCTCCTTGCCCCAAGCTATTGCAATATTAAGAAACACTCTCTCTACAGTCCACGTGTCCTTGTAAATATTTAGATCTACCTTATTTTTTCATCTTTGACTTTACAGGCCCTCATACATCACTCCCATTATCACTCTACTGTCATCTCTCCCCCTTTTTCTACTTTTACGTATAATTGGTATGTGTACAGTGTTACTAGTTTGCTGAGGCTTTTTCTGCTGTTATTCCATGCTGAAAATGGCAATGGGCATTTTGTGATAAGCTCTGATATCATGCAACTATGTATTTCCCTGCAATCCTTGTTCAATATATATATTTTCAATATATATTTCTTATTTCTATGCCTTTTAGACAGTAGATTATCCAGTGAAGGATCCTTTTCTAATACTTGTGTAGGCTTTTAACCACTAAGGAATTAACTTACAGCTATTGTTAAGGGTAATCTTAGAAAACAAGACTGAAGGATTTTTAAGAGATTTCCTATATTTATCTGCATGCAGAATTAGTTACTCCAAAAGCATTTATATGTTTTCCTAGTTTGTTCCTAAGACCTCCCACTGATGGTAAGCCCACAGACTTCCTAGGTATGAACTCCCATAGTCTAACAATCACTGAAGAAAGACACGAAGTGATCACTGGACATTCGAAGCCCTGTGCTGCTGAATAGGAAAGCTACCTACTTAAGCAGAGTAGGACGTCATGAATTGCAGGAAGGATATATCCTTCAAGCAGGCTCATATGGGGTCAGAGGGGAAAAAAAATAAAATACTGTTAGCAAAGTTTTGGAAGGGTGGAAGGTGTTACATCCATGCAGGTGTGTGATGGCTGCTGGAGGTGGGCGACCTGTACAACAGGTTACTTAGTAAGACTTTGGCAGCAGTTTAAGTATACGAATTTGTACATTTTACATTGGTATTTTACAGTTGGCTGTGATATAGTAATTTGTCCTTAAATGAATGTAGTCTCAAGCTATATCTTTCTTTCTATTTTTATGCAACCAGCATACCTAGTTGGGAATTACCCCACTTTTTGAAGTCTATATGTCTTGTACATGTTTAGTATATTCCTTTATATTTTTCTTACAGGAATTATCCAGTAGTTTAAATACTGCCTTCTGTAGTACCTATACTTACAAAATTTCAATAGACATTTCTATGTCTGGCTTAACCTGTTCTCTTCAGAGAATCTTGTGTATAAATAGCTGCTAAACATATATATATTTATAAAAGACAGATTGATATTTGTTCATTAAAAGCAGAAAATTAATACTTGAACAGGTAGAGGAGTTATCCATGCTAAAGGAAATAAGAACTTACTAACTTACAGGACAAAATAGGAAATTATGTGTAGAGGCTACATGTACTTTGAGCAAAGTAGACATACTTTCTTTAAAGAATGGCTTTTTTGTGCCTTTTTTTTTTTTTCCTTTTAATATGTCTCTGGTATTCCTATGATTTAGCATAGCCTAAAGCAATTGGAACATGTTAAAATATATTGACTCACACCTGTTGAGCATCTTGTAAGTAATTTTTAATTGGCTATTGTCTGTATAAACATTTAAATTTTATAGGCCTCACCTTGTTTTCTATCCAAATCCTTTGTGCATAACTGGTAATGCTTAGGAGAAAATAAAACTTTTGGCTACTGAGTCAATGCATGTTTGCCTTCCCTCAGCCAGTGGTTCCTGCCTTTTCTGTCCTTCAAGAAGGGAATAGGCAGGGCTCTACAGGACGTAAAAGTCATTGTGAGAGTGGTGAGATTTGGGAGAGTCAGAGAAGCCGCATTCATGAAACTACTTGACAAACTAGGCAAGGTAGTGCCAGGAACTTGAGCACCCTTGCTGGGGAAAGGGTTTGTTGTGGAACTGGGCAGCGGTTTAGACACTGTGATGGATGGACAAAAGGTTGGTCTTTTATAACTCAAGAGCAATTGCCCTCACTTAAGACACATTGCACAGGGTAAAATATATTGAGAGAAAATTCAGCTTCTGTAATTGTTTCTAATTCTGTGCCTTTTTAGTGGATATCGTCATTTATCCTTGTGAGGTATTTGAGTGATGCACAAAGAATTGGTGTTGTGAGTGGGAACAATTCTGTGTCAGCACTGTATGGATAAAAAATGGAATAATCCTATGGTGATGAAAGGAATTGAACTGGATATCCTCTTTCTGTGGTTTTCCTGTTATTAAGGATCCTCCTCAGTAACCCGATAGGTGAGCGAGAGGAATTGTGAATATAGGTATAACCAAGGATTGACATTGTAACCTGCTCTGAATAAAAGCATGAAACTGTACAAGGAATTAACTGTTTAACGTTTCATGTTAATCAGCTGGCATGTCTATGTTTAATAGGTCAAGTAGCAACTGAGAAAACTCAGAAGTTGAATTAACCTGCGTCCTTTCACAGATTTTCTAACATTATGGGTTGTTAGACTTGTCCTAATCTCTCTTTGGCCTGCAGTCTTCAATTTTCAAAAGTGTTTCTTAAGAGTAAAAGCTTTCTTTTTGCTTTCTTGATATAATATATTAACACACATCTTTATTTACTTGTAGGGTGCTTTGAGTGTTGCATCAAATGCCTGGGAGGTATTCCCTATGCATCTTTGATTGCTACCATCCTTCTGTATGCTGGAGTCGCGCTGTTCTGTGGTTGTGGACATGAAGCACTTTCAGGAACTGTCAACATTCTGCAAACCTACTTTGAGATGACAAGAGCTGCAGGAGATGTTATTGATGTCTTTACCATGTAAGTTACTGCTTTCTTTTAATTGTTTCCTTTTAAAACTGCTGAAAAATTCCACAGGGCATATAAATTTGACTCAAGAAAATGTGTTGTAATGAAAATCATAGAAAGAATGATTTGGATAAGCTCAGCAGATGAAGTTTTGACAGAACTGATATTCTTACTATTTACAAGTAATTTATAATACTATTTAATATCCCATATCTATAGTTTAATTTATTACTAAACATTGCTTCACATAATATGGATTAATCTGTTCCATCCATGCTTGCTTTTATCCTGTTTATCCTGCGATAATTTCTTTGCTGAAATATGTAAAAAAAAAAACCCAAACCTGAAGAGTTGTGCAGAACCCTGACACTTAAAATGTCAAAACTCTATTGCCTCTGGTTTTCCTAGAATTCATCCATTTTGAAGGTTTCCTGCTTTGCTACTCCTGAAAATCTATTTCTGGAAGGCCTTTGTTTTATTGAGTGTCTCCTCCCCTTTGGTAAATTAATTACATTTAACAAAGTAGTTTACTGTAACCTGAAATTAAATGATGTATTTTCTAATCTTATTGTCTCTTTAAAACATGATTTTCTTAGATATTTGAAATCCACATTCTTATCTGGCTGCTAATCGTCATAACTAAAGCTGAAGAATACTATCCTCAAATTTGTAAACCTTTTCTTTCATGAATGTTTTTTTGAGAAGTGAAGTGATTTGATCATCCATCAAAACATTGACTTCTTATGATAGATAGTTCCATGATAACGGCAGTTCAGTGCTTAGCAGTGGTCAAAAAGCAAACCAAGTGCCAGGTACTACTGGAAAAATCATAGAGAAACAGAGAACATACTTATGCCATTGTATAAATCCATCTTTCCTACATATCATTAATACTGTGTACAATATTGGTGCCCCAAAGAGGGCAAAAAAAGATGATTAGAGTTATATAACAGAGGCTATATGGTTAAAAATTGAGTATAGTAGGACTCTTCAATCTAGAAAGAGAGTGATTAAGAGCTGTTGGGCTAGAGGTCTGTAAATTCACAATGTTATGAATAAGGATTGCAAGGTTAGATTATCTGTCTCTTCCAGTACAAGAAGTTTGAGATATCAGAGGAAACTAGTAGGCACCAGGTTCAGAAGGAACAAGTGATGGTTCTTCAATTGCTGTATAGCAGACCTGTGAAGCTAGTTGCGTATTGTGGATGCCAAAAGCTTACATGGGTTCAAGGGCAGACTGGATAATCTTGGAAAACAAATCCATTGGTGGTCTCTAATGGCATACAGACTTATCCAGCTCAGGAAGTCCCAGAACCTAGAATAGCATTGGGGTTATCCTATTGACTTGTCCGGTCTTACTTTTATATTCATTGTTTGAGACAGGAAAATGAACAAGATACCACTGTTTTCCTGATAGCTAGAAAGAGAATCTTAAATCTCTTAACTTGTGTAGTGCTGTATTATCAACATCCTTTCCAAAGCTTCTCTGTGAACATTAGCTGTATTGTTTGTGGGATTAATAGCCAGAAGGGAGAATGTACCAAGTAAGTATGTCACTGCTATGCCATATCCAAATTTCTTCTTAGGACTGAGGAATTTAGATGTCTATTATAATAATATATTGGGTTGATGTGAAGTATGAGACTTCTGCTTTGCCTTTTTCGGCTTGTCATTTCGAATAATGGGTCTGACTTGACTTGGCGGCTGAGGTTCATTGTTATCCTGAATGAGAGATCAGTCATTTTATTAGGCTCTAACTTATTTTATTAGTCCCTAGGAAGCCATTAGTGCAGAACAGCCACAAATCGATGCTTTCTCTTCATAGCAAGTTTTCCAGCTTCCCTCTGTCAAATACTTAAGTGAAAATATCAGTCAGGAGCCATAGTTCAAATGCATATAATTCACTGGAAATGATTAAGGAACTGTAAAGGTGGTTTTGGTTTTTTTTCTTGGTATTTAATTGTTTGGCTTAGCTAGTAGCTTTTTAATTTTGGGGTTTTTTTTGTTTACTTAAAGATACACTAAACCCAATTCTTTCCTTGGCAGACCTACTGGAATAAAAATTTCAGTTTATTCAGTTGTGAAAAATGTCTCTAAAGTTACGCCTTAAAGGCAGAAGGAGCAAATATTTTGACTAAAAGCAGATGAGCCATTGCTTTTAACTGGATAAACTGTGTGATTCTCAAAGAAATTTGCACACGTTAATTTTCTACCTGCTTAAGTAGATATTACTCTGCTTTTTAAAACAATTTTGTAGAGAGAAGAAATGCTTGATATTTTGTCACAACTATGGATTAACAGTTGGCTGTACAAAAGCCCTATGGTAATTGTATTGCTTTGAAAGGCCAAAAAGCAGTAAGAAAAAATATGTAAGTAGAAACAAACAGTGCAGTGTCTACATTCTTAAAACTATACATATTGAAATGCAAATAAATCCTAGTTGTTTATTGTTCTGACTAGAAATAATAAGAATTAAAAAAAAAAATCTAGCAGTGCGCCCTACTAAATTCTACTTTTTTAAGGTTATTTATGACATTTTGGCTCTTAATGCTTCTAGTGCTGTGAAGTGTCTGAGGCTGACTTGGAGTCCGTCCTTCTGTGATAAATACGCTAGGCAGATGCTGCAGTGGAGTCAAGTGTGTTAGATATTGTTTAATCACGCTTGTGGTTTCTGTCTATATTTTTATTAGCACAGTGGATTTCAAATGTCATTCAGAATAAAAATCGATCCCTATCTGAGAGCTACTTATGTGGGTGGTAAGAGATAAGGGCTTTTTTAACTGTGCCCACAACTGTGTTTATTCTGAACTCAAATAACACAACTCACAAGCCACCCTGTATCTTTTATCTTTGTCAATACAGTGACTCATTGCAATTTAAAAGAAGCAGCAGACCCCTGTAGACAAAGTAAGGCATAATGAGGCCATAAACAAGATCTGAAACACTCTTTAAGTGCCTAAAATAAACGCCGAAGTACCTAATTCCAACAAAGCCATTCAGAAATGTCCATGTCAATGTCCGTGAGGGCACCAACAGCCCTGATTGTCCCTGCCTGGCTTCAACCTGTCCATGGTCCAGGATCCCATGTCAGCCCAGCCTGGGGCTCTCAGTTCCTCAGCACGGACTCAGACTCACCGGGCTGTGGGGCTGGGGCTGTCCTGGCTGCCCAGGCTGCTCCCTGGCTGGGGTGCTGGAGTGGGCCCTGGCTGCCCCATGGGGAGCCCTCGTCCCGCGTGGTGCCCTGATGCTTGGGGAGAGATGAATTAATTAAGAAACTGCAATAGGCCTCGAAGTCCCCTGGGAGGGCTCTGCGCTTGGGGGCTCAGACAAGAGCAGCAGCCCCATGGGACAGAAGAGGTGGTCTGAGTGCTGGCCCTGCAGAGTGGATGTGGTCCCTCATTCCAGCTCCCCAGACTCTTCTCTGAGTTCAAATAATATATACCAGCTGCAGCCCATATCTGCTTTGGAAATACTAGTAAGTAGTAAATATTTATAATTTTAAAAATGAAGAGCAAGTTTTGCAGATGGTTTTAAAATTCCTTAAATGCCAGGCAGTTAAATAAATTTTCTCAAATTTATTATTTTCTTTCCAAGTTAAAATATGGAACGATCATGGTCAATAATTCTGAGGTATTGGAAATATCCTGGAGAGATGCTGGGTGGGGTAGAGACAGTGCTTTTATAGTAAAGGTTTAGAGTAAAGAATGCTCTTTTGCTTACCTGTTTTGAGGAGGAAAAAAGCAAACCCAAATTTGTCCTGTAATAGGGTGCTAAAAGCAATAGTTTCTAAAAAGTAACAATGAATTTTTTTAAAAAGGATTTTGTCTCAAAGTACTGGATTACAGCCTGACTTGAATTTCTTCAGGGCGATGTAGGTAAAACAGATACTCTAAACTCTTGAAAAATAAATCAAATGTATTCAAATTCATGAGAACACATACTGTATAGACAGGTATTCCTTATGGAGAGAGCATATCTTCAAAAATCACAAAGCTGAGTGAGGTAGACTCTTCTCTCTTCACACAGTCATTTCTAAATCCATGAACCTTTAATGAATTGGATGGTTATAAAAACCATTTGGAATTATCAATGAGTGACTTTTCATTGGGACTAACTGCTAATTATGTTGTTTTCTGAATCACTTCTGTGGAACTTCATTCCCCATATTCTCAGACTTCTTCACTATCGACATTATCACTGCTCTAATGGTAGCTGCTTCCCCCCCAAGTGAAGAAATGCCTGTCTGGGGATTTAATGTACAGAAGTCATAAGCTGTTGTTTGGGATGTGGATTCCTTCAGTGGATGTATAGTAGTTATTTTAGTTCCTTGTGATTTAAAGGGATCCTAAGAAAATAAATATGATGGTTTAAATTATCCTGAAAACTGCCTTTACGATATTTTAACTGTAATAGGTAAATGGTTTGTGTTGCCCACTTTGTCAGTTTAACAGCTCTGTAGGCTTCACTGAAACTGAGTAATCTGCTTGAGGTAGATGTGGTATTCAGTCATTCTTTTAATAACTTAATAAACTGCAGTGAACACTATATCTGCAAAGTACCAGGTATAACTAGATACGCTTACTTAATCACTGATTTTGACAAGAGTCTGAAGTCAGCAGAAATAGATGTAGAATTATCAAACGTGTATTGTATGAGCTGGATTTTTATATTTTTCTGGTGTTTGGAACAAATTCCAGGAGATGTTTTTTAGGAAATCAGCAGCACAAGGTACGTTTTGTGTATCTCCCAGCATCTTTTCACAGTTTTTTCTCTTTAGTATGCAAGGCCAGTTAGTGCCATCTGTCACATGGTTGTGATATATAGGCCACAAAACAAGGGAATCACACTCTTAAAGTGGAAAATGAAGAAATCTTCCTGATAGAAACATTAACAACATTTTCCTACTACAGTCAGATCTAATTCAGGTCGTTGTAAATTCACTTCCTTTTAAAGGTGTGAAACCAAATAGTAAACTAAATGAAATTACAATCTGGAAATCTTTTGTCGCTATCTTCTCTGTTGGAAGTGCCACAGACACTCTACTGGAGCCACCATCTTACAGCTAAAAATCTTCTTCCTTTCAAAATGTGAAAGCCCGTGTATCAGATGCTGTTGTCTCCAAGTTTGATGCTTGCTGATAACTTTTCTGTTAGTCAGTGTATAGTCATTGTTAAAAGGGTATTATTTAGTACTATACATATGTATGTGCAACTGTTTTCTTTTGAGGAAAAACAAAAGAGCATGTGTAGAAGCTTTTATATCCCCCCTCTTAGTGTTGGAAACCAGTGTTTTGCGAAGTAGATAAATGGATTTTATTCTGATCTTCTGCTGTTGTTTGGTTTTGTTGGCTTTGCGGCTGTCACAAGTTAAATATTGATACCACTAAAAATATTATTATTGTCATTAATATAATTACACTAATAATGGAATACTGTGAAAGGTATTACAATGAGACCTGTAGTAAAGGATAGCTGATACGAAATACAATATTTATAAATATTTGCATTAGACCCTGTGATGGTTCTGTTTTAGTCATCTACTTAGTATGCAATAGTACTAATCTGGGTTTCCCTATACATGCTTGTTCTGTTACAAAAGCTTGGCATTCTTTAAATTTGAACTTAAATTATATTTTACACGCTATTTGTATCATGGGAAGCAAAACGAGTAAGGCTCTGTATCAGGACAAGCAATTGGTAACTTATGCAGGGCTGTGTCATAGTATGTCTGGAAACAGCAACCATCCTAAAGAGCCCTGGCAGGTGACCCCAGTGATTCTGTAAGGAGAAGTTTCATCTGAGCACGGATTCAGCTATCTGAGCCTACGAACGGGAAGAACAGACAGGAGAGAAGTGTAGATGTACACCCTTTGCATATACCAAACTGGTAGGATGACTGCCTGTGAGTGAAGTCCAGGCTTGTACAGTCATTTGTTTGAGATGTATGCTGCCTTTTATAAGGTGTAAACTGCCTTTTGGTAAGGATTGTTTTCACACTCCTGATTATATAATAGTATCCAAGTAGTTATGTATACAATAGTTTACTTTTCCTTTATACCTCAAATTAATATGTTATCTAGGGTGTATGATCTAAAGTTTTTAGCTTCATATTTGTAAAACTAGTATTAAAAAGTTCTTATAAAATGATAGTTTTATATTAAAAAAAAAAAAAATAAAGTATGCCTGGTTAGAATTGTGTTTGGTTTTAGATAATAGATTTTACTGTTGCATTAGGTCAATTTGATACCTCTAAATGTATCCGAAAAAAGTTATGTATCTGAAAAAAGTTATAAATATCAGGAAAGATATTTTATTACAAAATATTTTGCAAATGCAATGCTTGGAAACTATCCATAAAATCCCCGAATATTACTACATTGATACATATGAAGTGTAGTTTCTTCTGTGACAGCAAATTGTTTTCAATTAATCTTATTTCACCTAAGTATTGTAGAAGTCCTAGCTTGATATCTAATACTGTGTGTCTAATGTGTATGCTGCATAGGCTGATAATCATCTTGCACTACAAAAAATGGACAACAGTGGGCTGAGAACGGCCTTATTCAAACCCTCTTTTGAAATCTACAGAGAATCTGCTCTCTTGGTATTTTTGAGATGTAAGCTCTGAAGATGTAGTCCAGGTTTAAGTGGAGGAGTCATAAGGCTACATATGCATTAGAAAGCAGTGTTAGCACAATAGAAACTGATCGGTAGACCTAAATACTTGGTGCTAATAACTTGCTGTTCATACAGTGTTTATTTCAGGGACTTATCTTGGACTCAATCTTGCCTGATACAATGGGCTGAATATCCATTAGCTGCTGGAGTGCAGTAGGAGCACTTGTGGAGCATACTTCCCATTTAGCTTAACTGGAAAGGAATCCATGTTGTGCACTCTGAAAAACATGATGCAAAACGTACCTCAATAAGTAGGGACAGCTGCAGAACTTGCTTAAAAAAAAAAAAAAAATATCCATTCCTGAGCCAAAACTCTAATGGGGATATACTGATAATCCCTACTGCTGTAAAGTTAAAGGTTTGTTCTCTGAGCTCAGTGGTAAAAAGACTTCTAACTAGGCTAATGAGAGTTCCCACTAATAGCACTCTTTGAGTTCTTGTACCTGGATTCTGACTAAATGT
This sequence comes from Platalea leucorodia, assembly GCF_965183815.1. Taxonomy (NCBI): domain Eukaryota; kingdom Metazoa; phylum Chordata; class Aves; order Pelecaniformes; family Threskiornithidae; genus Platalea; species Platalea leucorodia. The sequence goes on along the minus strand of NC_138828.1, from coordinate 46,850,969 downwards.
AGAAGAATGAAGTTATCTCTTCAAGGAAGGTCTAACTTTGGCCTATGTGTCTTGTTCGTGTATTATAATTTGACAGGAACCACCAGAGAGAGCACAATGTCATCAAACGATGCATTTTTCATTTTAAAAAAAAATGCAGTTTACTTAAGGAGAACAGTTTCTATTTCACTGCAATGGTTCAGTCACACATAAAAAGTAACACTGGACAAATATAGCATATTAAAGATTAGATGCAGAACATAACATTTTACATCTGGTATCATTTGGTAGATGCACCAAATCTGACAAAACATGGCAGCACCTGAGAATATCACCTTTGCAAGATTATACAGCGCTGAAAAGTCACATTTACAACCTATTCAGCTGTATTATGTAGCCTAGTGTTCTGTATTCTGTTAAAAGCAAACCCAGTAAGAATCTATGTAAATAAAATTTAGGATTTGGGAGGTACCTGCAAAACTGTGGTCCTCATTTTATGGAATAATTGAATAAGGAAATTCATAGCAGTGCATGTGAATAACAGCATAATAATTACATAATTGTTTGGTCTTCATCTGTGCAAATACAGTCCACTACTTTAGGCAGACAGCTGCATTATTTAATACTCTGTTAAGCAGCTCTCTTTCTTGGTTGTCTGGAATTTTAGGTTGGCTATGATCACTGCGTGCCTGTGATTTGAAGCACTTGCAATAGATCTTTCTCAGCAGGTTGTTCACGTTCATAGGAAAGATCTTTTTCTCTTTTAAGTGCCTTTGTTTCCTTTTATTCTTAGTTTACTTTATAAACATATAAAATGGAAAGCATATATTCCTTTGTAATGTACATACTGCTAAATTTTGCTTCAGGTGCCGTGCAAAACTAAGATAACTGGCCTTTCCACAGGAGATCTGAAAAGGGTAAAATTAACTATTACCATCCCAATCTGGAGTTTTAGTATCAAGTTGTCAGTCTTACGCTATCAGTATTTACTGTGTGTGACTCATCCTGTGATATGCTTTTGCCATATCTTTTTACACTTTATTGCTGTGGAAGTTGCCTGGGAATTCAGTATCCATAGTGCACAACGCCATCATGTAATTCTGCCAGAAGTCTGCACGTTACTGTGCGCTAATTCCAGTCTTTTTTTGGCCGCCTTCAGGCAAAGAGGGCTCCAGATGTCTTCTGTAATTAACATCTTTAAAAATGTTTCGAAGAAAGTAGTTTTGCCAGAGGTGAGCAGACAGAACAAACCTAGATTATCAGAAACAACTTTGAGAAGCAGCCTTGTCCATGTGTCATAGTCAGAATTTCGTGTTTTGGACTCAAACATTTCATGATTATTTAAATTCTTATGCTGTATCCTTTCCTGTTCCAAGAAAGTTACAAGATTCATAGGGCAGAAATGTGGTTTGTGCTGCTATTGCTCCTCTTCCATTAGCTTGTGAATTCTCTACTGCTTTTCAAGGTGCTTCATGAAATCTCAGCTCAACTGTCCCATTCCCAGGAAGGAAGCAACTGTCAAGCTTTTAGAGGATGATGATTTAGGGTTGGATTCTGCATACCTGTAGAGAGTTGTATGCCACAAATTAATCTGTTGAAATCAATGGGATCTTACGTCACATCAGCTTCTGTTCAGAGTAGAATAACAAAATCTGTCCCTTGCAGAATGTGAGTGTAACTTGCATATTATAGTATGATGATCTCTTCTTTATATAATCCTAACAATCTGGCTTTAGTTTTGAGGAAATGATTTGTACGATTACATACAAAATTTCTTCCAGAAATACAGAATCAGAAGTTCCTGTTTTCTTTTTATTATGGTTTATTTCTACTTTAACAAAAAATACTTTTAGGTCTTTGTTGCTCTTATGCTTTGTCTACTGTTAATCCTTTCTCCTTTTATCATTTCCTGACAAACTTTAAATGAACATTCTGTACACCAATTTGTTTTCTTTCCACCTGAAATTTAGAAATTTAGACTCTGTATTAACCTAATCTCGGAAAAATCCCTCATGGATCTATGCTGATATTTTCTTACTAGTTTCAATTTTGCTTCTCCACAGTGAGGATATTTCAGTTTCTTTTACCTCATTTATATTGTTACCTGGAGTTTTTTGGTCTTATTTTGCAGGTAGTACATGATTATTAATAAATCCTTCTCTCTCCCTGCTGGCTGTATGTTTTCCTTCTGAAGTTTGCGTTTTCTTGTCTCCTCCCTTTGCTAACAATTCTTCTATGCTTCATAGTACCAACTATCTTCTTTGCTCAAACTGTTTAAGTAAATAATGTCATGAACTTACACCAAGAAATTGTTCCCAGCTGGTTTACAGGACAGCCCAAGCACGTCTTTTAAAAACTTCCATGGGGCATGGCTTCTGCATACCCTAAACAGACCCTCTTGCTTGCAAACATCCCCTTATATCTTGTCTCTCTTCAAAAAACACATTTGCAAAACTGTTTGTTCAAGATTGAGATAGATTGAGGGGGTAGGCTACTATCTCAGTCTCTTAACAACCTCTTAGGATCAGTCCCTCTGGGGACAAGAGGATCAGCATGAAGGCCAGCATTGCTATTTTACAGAGTAACAGAGATTATTGCGCATTCTAGATGTGAACATCAACTATTCAAACTTTCTTGTGACTGAAAAAAATAAATAAATGGAAAAAAATCCCAAACCCGACCTGCCGCAGTGACAGTGATTGCATGCATTTCTCATCTTTCTAAATTGTCTATGCCAGTTAAAAAAAAAAAAGGTAATTTTCAATTAGGAATTTTACTATGATAATATAACTTTTTGGTCCTTTGATGGCTTTGGTATTTTATTTTCTTTATTGTGTTTTCTTAGCTTGGAAAGAGGTATAATTGCCTGAATCTACTTGCATTCAGAGAGTATAGCTACAGTTTGCTGGCAATTATGTGCTGTTCAGCACCTGTAGTATCTGAATGTCTTTATCTATATTTGGAGAAGTTATGTTATAAATTCAGGAAGAGAATGTGAGATGGAATTATAAATGCTGGAAAACTAGTTCCACAGTAATACCTAGTACTGTGGTGGGCTAGGCCAACCAAAACCTCTGTAATATTAGGCTTTTATCTCTTGTTCAGGCTGAAGTGTACACATACTTTATTTGAATAAAAAGGTTTTCTGGACAGCGTGAGAATCGTGTCACAGGGCAAACTAATTTTTTTTTGTTGCTGTTAATTGCAAATAAATGTCTGCAATGCATTTCTATATTAGCCAAATTAAAGAAAAATATCCCTAGCTAGTATGTAGATTGTTCCAAAGCAATATTAAGTAATTTTGATAGAAAAATATATATTAGTGTTCATTAGCTGAGTACCAACCTTCAACATTGAGGGTAGAATGTGTACCATGGTTAGACTGAACAGTGTAAATTCTTCAGGCTTACTACAATTTACAATTCTTTTTAAGACACAGTAAAATATGAAAGGTCAATGTTAACACTTCTTGGCTTATCTGTTGGGGTATTTATTATTTAAATATTTATTATGGGGAGGCAGTACTGATTTACTCCAGTGAAACAACTAGTTCCTCAAGCCCAAAATGTTATTACTTCTAGACACAGTTAATAGAAGCTAATTATGAATATTGAAATAGTTTTGAAACAGGATGTAATAAATATGAGCTCAGTTGATTGAAGGAGTCTCAACAACAAAATAATAACTAATTTGTTATAAAACACTTTTCACAAAAGCCTGCTACACATAGACATGATCATTCAATAATTAATCTTATTGCTTGCTGATTTATTTTATTTTTTAATCCTTGAATTTTCCAAAGCACCATGAAAATATACAGTAGGAAATCTGCAACATTTATCCAACTCACTGAGAATGTTTTCACTTACCTCTGACTTGTCTCTGCTGGGATGGTGTAAGCTCTGTACTCAGCTACAACCTCTTCATTAAGATGTTAGCATTGATGGCTTCCACCAATAACTTCTGTCAGAGGAAGAAAGTGTTTTCTCTAGAGCGATTTTAATACTCATCTTGTTGGATAGAATCCAGATTTAGATTAATGAATTAGGAAGACTGCTTAATATGGAATAATTAATGACCCAGCAGCAGAAAAAGAACTAAAAATTGAAAGATCAGCTTGATTTAAACCACAAATTGAAAACAGTGATGTTTGTGTTTTTAACATTTCTGAACATAGTGTTATGAGGAAAATCAGATCTGGAACTCATGGAGCCTCTACAAGATTAAGACAGTGTGCAAAATATGTTTTAGATTATTCTATTAAAAAAAGGCTTTTACTAATTTCAAGATGTTTTTCACAATTAATTTACGTTTAGATAATCATTCAGCTTATTTTACCCAGCAACCTAGGTTAATATGTGAAGATTGCATGATCAACACAAATTTGTTAAGATCAGGTTTATCTTTGCAATCTTCATTGATTGCCTTTTTATAGAAATGTTTCATGACTTTATTTATATCATTATATAATATTCATAGGACTTCTGCATTTAGTGAATAGGTATTCGAGATTTCTCTTTGTTCTTCTCATGTAGTGTAGCTTTAGTCTTCACCTAACGTATATCTTTCCAATCCTGTCAGGAGTGCAAAACTTATCTTTAGAATTTTGTCTCTTCTTCCTTTGCTCCTTACCCATCTCTTTCCTCCATTCCAGCCCACACAATGTAAGCCCTGCTTGTCCTTTTTCTTTGTCCCTGCCCACCTCGCCCGCTGGCTCATGTTCATCACCCCCTCTGCCATTCCCTTCTACCTCTCTGGTTGCTCTTGTGCTCTGTCTGCAGCATTTGAGACTTTGCTGAAACAGATGGCAATTAATCTCCCTGAGTTCATCCACAATGAATCAAATTCTATTTTAAAGAAAGGCAATCTCCATTTTACAAGGCCTATATTTTATTATCTATTTTAATTTCGTTGGAAAATCAAAGTTTATGTGAAATTTATTAGATGCTGCAGAATAATTTAATACCAACACTATCTTCAAAACTATATATATATAAAATGTTATTGTTGTAATACATTTTCTTTAAATACAGCACACACTGAATGTAGTTATATTGCAATACAATCCTATCTGACTTTTAAAGAGGTAGCTGCATGATTGTTTCACAATTTTTGTTTATGTTTTTACTCTTTGCATTATACAAGATCTTTTCTCCTTGGAGTAAGTCTGGCTATTTCATCTTATGTAGTCTGATCAGTAGAGATTTTACTACTTCTCTCTGTAGAGAACGTATGAGGAAGAAACTGATTTCTATATTTGGCTGGTGTATAGCTATATATATTTTTTCCTTGTAGGAGGCTTAAGTGAAAGTGATTCCTTTAGTTACACATAAGGCTGAGGAAAAAGCAGAGATCTTTTAGTATGTTTTTTGATCCAAGCAGCTCAGTGGGAGGCTCAACACAGATGGTTTAAAGGGCTGTTGCAAGGGCTGAAATAGTCTCTGGACTTCCCAAAAGCCTTAATCTTTTTAGGGCAGTGATAGCTTGTAATTTCTACAGCACTGAGCACACTGAGGTCTGTGAGGAGCTGCTGCTGGCAGAACTCCCACACTTCAGCCACTGGTGAAGGTCGCAATTTTATAAGGTAATAGCAATTGGAAGAGATCTTACAGAATAGTCACAAAGTTTCTGTCTGTTTCTTGTAAAGTTTATTTTCATCAATAATGACAAGACAGGCTCAAAACATCATTTTCCTGTTAAAACAGTGTTACACTGGCTGAATTACTATAAAATTAGGGAAACAGGATTTTTACAATGTAATCAGCAATTATATGTATTAAAATAAATTTCATCTTTGCATCATCTAATATTGTCGATAGCATTAAATTTATTTCACCGTTTTGAATAGTTCATGTATGTATTCTGTACAGATATCAACTTACCCTAGTTTTCACTTGAGTATGAAAGAAAAAGTGATGTAGGAAAATGCTGAGAGGGCTTTGTTATTGGAATGCTAGGGAAAAACATATCCTGTCTCATTCCCAGAACCCTTCAGTTATCGCCTTCTGAAAAATGCTACAATAGGTGCCAAAAGCATTCATTTATGATAGTTCTCCCACCCCCAATCAGGTCATAAGTTTAATTGCATTTTTATGAGACTAATGCAAGCTTAAGATTCAGTTAAGTTGTAGACACAGTCATTTATCTGAAATATCAACTGTAAACTTGAATCTGACCTTAAATCTCTTGAAAACCATCCAAACTCTAAGATATTTTAATGGAGTTTTGAGCTTTGTTATTGTATTGTACATGTAAAACATATATTGAGAGTTGTCTTTTGGGTGATGATGAAAAGTGTAATCCTAAAGAAATAGTATCATTAATAGGTCTCTAGCTTATCTTTTGTCCTACTTTGTTATGATCTGTTGCTATCTTGACCTGGACAATATGACTGGAACTTACTAACATCTTAAACCTGCATATTACTCTTTTCTAAAGAGTTGCACAACTCCTGCTGAGTCATATTGATAAACTGAAAGCTTACTGTGGCTAGTTTTTTAGAGAAGTCCAAGTAGGGAACATTGAAACCTGCTGATCCAAGGTAATGGTCACTAGCAATGTTTCCAAGTTTAGACAAAACACTTAGAGCAGAGAGGTGCTTTCAAACATCTTTTCACAAATGTGGTCATAAGAGAACATTTAGGAGGCAGTCTCCTTGAGCCACTGTTGAGTTTCTAGACAGTGCTGGGCAGGACAACAACATGACAACCCAGGTAATCGTCTGTAATAAATTGAGCCTTCTAGGGCTCTGCATGTTACACTGTAAGCCATCCTTCCATTTCTTGAGCTTTGGGTCTGTGAAATTATGTTTTTAAAGCCCCATTATAGAAGAATACCAGATGATCTGACCTTATTACTTCGGTAATAACATGTTTCTGGTTTGAAGTTAGGGATTTCTCTTGATGATTTTATTATTCTGTGTCAGACACTTTGTCCATTGAAGAATAAGTGGAAAAATAATAATAAGGAGAAGATAGCATAGATTGGCATTGCAGCTAGAGAACTACTTGTACGTGTAAAAAGGTTTATTGAAGATTGTGACAAATATCTTTTCTATAACCTAAGAGCTGGATACAATGTGTTACTTGGGAGATGTCAGATTATTGTTTCCTTTTTCTTTTTCTTTTGCCACTTTATTTAGAGGAAAAAATAAAATTCAAATTAACTGACTTTTAAATTATTCTAACAAATTGTGCTGTCTTACCTACACAGATCCCTTTTTACATTTATTAAATTAAATGGCTCAGTGTTTCTTATATCAATGCTATTTTATTCCAAAGTTCACTCCTGTCCTCAGCTTCAGCTGTCATTATAGCACATCAGCACTTAAGCTGACTCCAGTGTAAAAACTTTGAGGCTCAGTGGGTCTGATTATCTCACCCTGAAATTTCAGAGTCAGCTTTAAATATTTATGCAGATAAATAATTTTTGCTGTTCCTATACAGGATTGACATCTTCAAGTATGTGATATATGGTGTAGCAGCTGCATTCTTTGTATATGGCATTTTGCTGATGGTGGAGGGATTCTTTACAACTGGTGCCATCAAGGATCTCTATGGGGATTTCAAAATCACCACTTGCGGCAGATGTGTCAGTGCCTGGGTAAGTGGTTCAGAAATCTTTTTGTACTTACGACAATTTCAACATGTTTTGAATACTTGTAGTGCCTTGTGATGTTCATTTTTTGTTTTTTGATTCTTTAATATTCTCTGATACTTCAGTTAATTGGTTAAAAATCATAGCAAAGGAGAACAGAGTGTTAGAAATGTTCTCTGTATTGGTTAATCACTAAATAACTCTTAGGAGCAACTAATTCCACCCGTTGAATGGGAAAACTTGTTCTCTCAGCAACACGAGCTGTTTGGGACAGGACTAAAAGTGTGTGATGCCTTCAGCTGCACTGGGCAAGAAATATTTTTCTTACTAATATTTTCACTGATATTTTAGAAATCCTGCCTGTTCCTCGGTGGGACAAGCTGAGACCTGTCATTGAGTTTTCTTTTGTTTTTAAATGGCAAACAGCCCATTACTTACTGCTACGTTATCTCTGGTTTGGAGAGACAAGTTACTTATGATCCTGGAAAACCTAGATTAAAAAAATTCTGATTTGTACTGGGACTTAAACGGAGGTTTCCCATACTAAAATTGGTGACTATTTGAACTGGGATTATTTTAAGATCTCTGTTCAATATCAGGTAAGCAACTAACTTTTTTGGTATTTGACTCTTCTGCATCTAAGGTAAGAGGCCTGGACACTTGGTAGCTGTTGGAGTTGGATATTTCTGCAAACACCATCTGTATCAACAAATTATATTTTCTGATGAAAAATAAATTATTAAATACAGCCAGGTAGATCTGGCTGCTCAGGTACACTTAATGTTATACTATATTTACAATAACTGATATATAAAATAATAGCCAGAGGAGGGTTTCTCATTGTACCCTCCTAGAAATATGAACACTTATTAAGCTAGAATACACACTAGGAACAAATATCGGCAATAGAGAATATCTTCCAGTCACACTAAAGCCTATCAAAGCTAGTATTTTGGATATCCTGACATTTAAGGTTAAACTGAACACAGATAATCTACACATTGGAAATTGGGGAATACAGCATGTATGCCATCCCTACATAGATATAACATGCTCCACAGTAATGCTGGTTTTTAATCTTTTTTTCTTTTGTTCCTGTCAAATGTCATTGTATGATTTTGGCACTTCGACTAAGAACTGTTTTAAAGCCTTTAAATAAATATATAAATAAAGAGTGAGAACATTTTAAATAAAGAACAATCATTGCTTATATCAACGCTGTTTTCATCTCCTGGAAAGAAATCTCTAATCTATATTCACTGAGAACATACTAAACTGGTTCAAATTCTGTAGAGTCGCAAATTTTTCAGAACACTATTTTTTCTTCACAGCTCCCATTAATGCCTGTCCTCAGTATTACAGCAGAGCAATGCTGCATCCTCTCACAGTTTTGATGACCTTGCAGTATAAACTGTAATTCTGTAGTACGTGTCTAGAAGAAATGAACAGTTAAGCATCTACTCTACGGTTAATATCATTGTTATTATTAATGATTCATTAAATTAATTCCTTCAGCATTTTCCTCTCCTCATCAGTAATTTGTGATGTTTGTGTTTTACTTTAAGAAACCTTGGGTTGATATACATTCTGCAGCTAAGGTTGAGGCTGTATGCTGTTTATGATCACAATTAAAATAAGCCATCAATTATTTTGAGTTAAATACGTTGTTGTTATTATTCTTGAAGTTAGTGGAAAGTGGAAAGTGAAGTTAGTTTCCCTGGAAAAGAAAAAAAATGTGCAGTTTGATTGCTTATCTTATTCTGATGACATATCAGTAAGATTGCTATACAAATGTCTGGAGCTATTTTGGGTTATTATTCTGGCTCTTGCTTCTGTGCTCTAGAGGTTTGAGAGTAAGACAGTATATACAGCATTTTTGTCAATTAAAACTTGATACCCTTTTTGACTAGGTTTATTTTGATTATCTCCTATTTAAAATTCTCAAGGGGCAAATAACAGTTTACATTTTAAAAAACCACTTGGAATTAGAAAATATTTCAGTCCAGCACTGATATGTTTATAATTTATTCAGTTCCTTAAATCATGCAATGATATGAAGAAAGAAGTTCTAAGAACAAAAAGGTGACTGGAGAGGTAAATTGAACCTAATCACTACCCTTGTGTGTCAAGCCCCAATTGTTCTATTGCTATGCAAATTTGCTGTAATAAATTTTGGTAGGTACAGTTGCCAAAATGAGATAATGTTATTGAAGAGGGTTGGCAGATACTATGTGTTGCAAGAAAGCTTCCTTGTGTAAAATTTTGAGATAGTAATTTTGTAAATATTAAAATCTAAGCTGTCAAAGACAGCTTTGGTTTCTTTGTTGGTTTCTTTTAGCAATGCCCTAATACTAACAGAAATGTACACACAGAATATTTGTTGTTTTGAAGAATTAAGTGACAAAAATGGCTCCACATCAAAAATACCTTTGTAAAGATCCAATTGTGACTACGATTTCACATCAAATTTGCTAATCTCTTTCTAAATACCAGTTTAGTATGTTAAAGTCTGAAAATTAAGTCCTTCCACTTTACCATTGCCACCAATTACTTCTCATTAATATTTTGCATGAGCATGTTTATTATGTCTGCAACTAAACCTATTAGGAAAATGGAGGAAAAAAGAACCCAAAAAATTTCAAGGAGGAAAAGCTCATTTCAACTTTGTGTGGACAAGCTATATTTCTCACTGGAAATATGAAAAATAACATCTTTTTTTTCTTTTTTATAAAAATATTCTTTGAAAAGCAGGCTTTTAAGAACACCAAAAGCCAACATCTACAGAAACTTTTCATGTGCCCTTCCTCACCTCCCTCTTTCACTGTGACTAGCTCACTTTCTAGCTCTACATGGGCAAAAGGCATTTCTTTCTCCTGAAGTAATGGAAAAAGAATAGCTCAACCTAACCTTTCCAGTGATTGTATAATTGATTAATCAGCCTATATGAGCGTTCAGAGGCTTAGCATCCAAGTCATGCCAGTGCTGCTGTGGAGTGTACCCTCCCAGATCTGAGAGAAGGCTTGTGAAAGTGACAGTGAAGAGTGTCACTGGCAGCGTTTTTGGAATTAATTTATTGTGAAAAGTAAAACAAAAGCAGCATAACAATGCCAGTCACATTCAAGAAGGGATGGCTGTGGTTTTAGTCTTCATTTTTCAATGCCTGAACATGCTTTTAGAGAATTAAATAAACAGTTATATATAATTGTGCTGCAGCATGATTAGTGAAGAATGGGAGACAGGCCTGAGGCCGACTGTGACACTGTTTGAATATTTGCGATTTAATACCCTTCCTATTTGTATTCAGCTAGCTTGATCGTGGAAAGCCTCATTTACACCTTGTTTTAGAATGTCTGCTTACAGAGCCGATAAAAAATGAAGAAAGAAACACAAATGAGGCTTTTTTCCTTGAAAAGTTTTACTTTTATGAAAATTTTATGCTGTGAAATGGGAAAGAAGTTCTTTTTATTTCATCAGAAGACATTGGATAAAGATTTCATCCTGGCAGTTGTATTTCTATTTCTTTGTATCTTACCTTTTAAAAGAAAGATGTTTTATATTCTAAGTTGCACTGACTAATATACCTTCTCTATCTTTAGTATTTAGGAACCTTTTATTTTAATGAGTGAAAGGGATTTTTCTGCCTTTGAAAATTATTTTTGCTACCTGAATAACTGTGCTATTTGACCCATGCTTCCTGAGTGCTTAAACTAAAATTTGAACTTTCCAAAGTATTTCCAGATTTTATTTTGCAAGAAAAACCGTGGAAGCTTCGTGAATGTTTTGAAAAACCATCTGTAAGGGATGTGAACTTGTTCCTTCATTGTGCCCTTACCAGACCAGTTATTCTAGAGGCAGTGAAACTGCATCATATTGATATTTGATTCTTTGTGTAACAAGAGGAACAGAGTTCAGTGCAGGCTCAGCTGGCTTTCCCACCCAGAACAGATGCATAATTTCTGAATGCTAGAAATGAAGCTCTCATTTCTGAAAATCAGATACCATATCTGGATATTCGGGTGGCAAAATGCTGAGCTGACAGACAGAGAGACCTTCCTTCTGATTGAATACTGCTGTGTCTGAGGAACACAGAATTCTTCATACCACTGCTGCTTCATTTATGAGAAGCAAGGAGCGTTCTCTCCAAGGCAGCAGATGTACTTATGGGTGTAGAATCCCGTAATCCAATCTTAAATAAGGAAAGTGTCTAACAAAACTCTCCCCATACATGCTAAGTAGCAAATGCTTTAAGTAGCATTTACTGACATGGGAAATGGAGAAGGTGAGATTTATATGGTGGTTTGACCTTTCAGACTGCATAGTTAAAAACCAGAATCATGAATTATTGCCACAAATGACCCAGAAGCTGATGAAGAAGTTAATTTCAGAGGGAATATATTGTGACAAAGATGTATCCCACCTAACTAGGAATGTCGCTAAGGTTCCCAAGTGAAGGGCCTATGCTTCTTCAGTGGTTAAAGGAGAGAAAGGGTTAGAGAGACTTTCTCAGATGAGCTGAATTTTTCTGCAAGTGACTGTCCTATTTTCTGCAAAGAGAATAACCCTCAAGCCTTTTAAGTTAGGTCTTTTATATTAAGCACTTCAGTCAACTATCTAAATTTAGTAGGATGTGTCCTGCTTGGCCCCTTTTAATTGGAGTTTAGCTGAATAATATTTGCTATCCAAACACTGCTGGAGTTAGTAAATAAGATAAAACATATTAACGATTTTATAGGTTTCTGGATGCTAGATCAGTGTTAGAATTTTTTGAGAGGACTGGCTTCCTTGTAATCTTCTGTGCTTGTTCTTGAAATAGGAAGGACAAGCCCTAGCAATACTTCAGAATTCAGCTGAGCAGTTAAGAGAATCTCTCATCTTTATGTCATTACTCTCTCAACTACATTGTTAATATACATACGGTTTCTTAAAAAAAAAATGCAAGTTATTAATTTTTTTCTCTATTTATTATACTTTTAGAAATCTTTTGCAGTGAGCTCAGAAATCATTTTTTTATATAGTTCTAGATGCTGACTGTAATTTTGGTCTGTCTTATTTCTGTAATCTGGCCAGCTTGTTTTGTTTTTCTTTATTTTATACTTCCAGATTTTCTCACTCAGGGATATCACATTATAAAATCTTTCTTTCATCTGATTATCCCTCTTCTCACATAATTTACTGTGTGTTTTATACACAGCCCTTTTGTTGACTGTAGTGTTCATTGCTTCATTTAATAGAGGAGTGTGCCAGACATTATAATGTGCCTTGCCAGCAGCTTCTCAGCTTCTCTTGGTCTTGCTGCTCACTGACAGAATTTTTATTGTTGGTGATAAACTGGACAAAATGTTTTTGCTTCAGATTGTGCTGTAAGTGTATCTTTCACATGAAGGACAGAAGTTTTCCTTGGCATGTAATCTCAGTCAATAAGTAGTTTTTTTAATGAAACTGTTTTCTAAAAATGTGCCGTCATACGTTTCCAAAGGGTACTTGACTGTAGGAGTCATTACACTTTCTCCATGGGCTTTACCTTCCTATTCTGAACCATTATAAATTGCTCAGGATGATAGCTTTATTTCCCCCAGGTTCAGATAATCCTTCTCAGTTTTAACTTGAATGCTTCATCAGATGATCACAGTTTTCCCTGAACCTTGTTCCCACTTGGCTGCCTTATTCTTTTTCACTGCATCTAGATATCTTACTGGTTTTATAGTTATTCAAACCTATGAATGTCAGTGGCATTGTCATAAATTCACAATTTTATGGTCAAAGATGTGTTCTTTATCCACTTCCAATGTTTTCTAGCCTGCTTGTTTTTCAGTTCTCCCACTTAAAGTTACTATCCTCAAAATCCATCAAAACCATATACAGCTTTTTGTTCTTCATATCAACTGCATCTTCCTACTGATGTCTTATAAATTCATAGTTACCATTGTAAATGTTTTTTGGTATTGCTTGCCCAGGAAGAAGGAGAGAAACTTCTCACTGCTTGAATCCTTTTATTTGTGCATGATGATTAGCATTCAAGATAAGCTGGTTAGACTTAGCAAACCAGGGTATTTTTATCAGTACTTCTTTCAGCTGAAGAGCTTTAACATTTAAGGTCACATTTTTAGAATCCCCTGGCTGATTAAAAGCCATGTTATTGACTTTCACTGCTTGGCAAGACAGCAAACAAGAAAGGAAGGTCCCTACCCCTTGATTCTCTCAGGCTTCTCAAGCCCTGTTAAGAACAAATCAGGAAAGAACACAGGTTCTTATTTTCACCAGCCAAGCATTCACTTTGAGTGACACATCTGTTTAGAGAAGTTATAAGAGTATTATTTCTGCTTTCCAGTTTAAGCTTCACTGTCTTGTTCCCAAGTATAGACCATGCAAACTTCCTGAACAAAAATCGCAGTCTTGGCAATGCGAAAAATGTAAACAATCTGTATAGTGCAGTCTTTTCCCAGCTGGGTGTTATCTTTTTCTGTGTACAGAAAACTTGGCATCACTGAAAACCATTAGAATATGGATCAGGTTTCTTATAAATAGGTCATCAACGATTTGGAAACAAGATACCTGGAAAATTTACTGCTAGGACCTGCCTATGTTGGCAGGGAGTGGGTCATGATGGAACTGACTGGTTTTCATATTTTATGTTTTTGAATTGAATAGTTACACGGCATGAACAGAGTCTGAAGAACTCATGAAGCAGCAGTATTTAATGAATATATCGACTCAATTTTTTAAAAAAGCAGTTTTAAAACCATCTGTAATCATATTTAAATACAAAACTGTTAGCTTAGCTATATTCCCAGCGAGTATATCAAAGTGTTAGAAACACCACTAAAAAGAAAAACAAAAGGAGGAGGAAAACTTCGAGAATGTGAAAATATAAGCATATGCATTCTGAGAAGAAGTAATTCCTATCTGGAAGATTATAAAATTAAATAGGAAAGTTTGCTGCTGTTAAATAGCAAATAAGATCCAATGGTCTCTGTGGGCCTTCAGAAGCCTGTTGGACTACAAAAATGATAGTCTTGCCTGAAGGACATATAAAATAATGAATGATAACAACTTTAAGCAGCACCATGCTACGAAACTATTAACATTCTAAAGAAGATTCAGAAAAAAAAAAAAAAAGTATAATTAGTTTATAAGGAAGTCCTGAAAAGATAAATTCTTGAGGAAAAAACTAGTCTTGCATCAATGCAGAGCCATTTTCTTTGAACCGGGTATGTTCTGATAGTGGATTTGGTTACAAAACAAAGTTTCAAAAAATGAATCAATTTGCTAAAGAATCTTCTTTTCTTATTTCTGATACAGCTGTGGAAATCTCCTCCCCCACTGCTACCAGTAAATCAATTTGGAGTAAATTAGAAAGTGAACCAGCTTTTTATAGGCATCTAAATAGTTACAAAGCAATAGACATCATGTGTAGAATATTGCAACCTTGAAATACACATTTAAAGGAAATTTTAGAAAAATGTATGTGCTGATGAAAAGCAGAAAGTATTAGTTGTGTCAAAATCAGTTTTTCATCCATCTAAAATGTCTGTAGAAGAAAAATGTATTAAAAAAAACCCCAAAAACAGTTCCATAAAATGGATGCTTCAAAATTTAAAATATCAGTGATGTAATAATTTTCTGGTAATAATTTTTAATAATCTAAGGAATGTCACATTAGCTAGTATTTAGTATATGGATGAATTGCAATTAGGCAAACCTGAGAAGTTTGTCCCGCTATGAAGAAAACTTGGACCAATATTGGCTTTTTTTTTTTCTTCCCCTTCTCTTGAAGCCGTTGACTTGAATGCAAGCCAAGAAGAATCAACCACATGACAGTAATAGCATAGCATGAAATGTATCCATGTTTCAACAAGACTCTTGGAGCTGTGCCTAGGAATGTAATATGTCAGAGAGAGATAGGATGAACATGTTTTGTAGAGGCAATAATAAATGTCCAACAAGTGATTGTTAGCAATGAGAGTGATATTTTAGACCAAGCAGAAAAGACTTCGTAAATGTGTATTTTCTGTGATTCATAGTGCATTTAGTGGTAATATCAGAACATCAGTCTCTTTCTTCCAGCAGCATTATATGTAAAATGAGATAAGTTGAAATACTTTTGCTTCATCTTTTACTTCTGTTCAGGAGTGAGACATGAATGTAAGGGATGCTAGTCAGCACAGAAATGAGAATGTTAGAGGAGGCCATTTGGTTGTGAGCTAAACAGTCCTTCTTAAACATATTTAGATTTCCTACTGTGTGTAAGAAGAAGGTGTATGAATACCAGGAGAGGTTGGCTAGGGTGGCAAAGGATGATCTGTAACATATTAAGTGTTGATATATCATGAGTTTAAAGACATCTGTATAACTTTTTCAATTTCTCATTTGACCGCTTAAGAAAATATTATGATTTATTTAGATTTAAATAAATAAGAATAGTATTGCTGGTTCTAGGCAACCTAACATTTTTAATTAAGCAGTAAAGGCTGTTTTAGCTTCTGCAATGTTAAAATCCTTTCCAGAGGAACTCAACGAGTTTTCCATTTGCTCTCTCTTGTACTTGCATATAGGGAACTAAACATTTAAGATGCTGTTGCAAAAAACATTAGGAAGAAGTTAAAGTATTTATTTAGAGATTCTTCTTTAAAAGTGCAAAAATTGCAGAATTCTGTTGGATGAATTCTGAACCTCCCAAAAGTAAAAAGAACTAAACACCTGTAGTGTAAAAAATACAGATTGTGAACAGGAACAAAATATCTAATATTTACACTAATCTATGATAAAGGTTTATTGATCAAAGGAGGTAACTGACTCTGGACTGTAGATGGCAAGTGGTAGGCAGAACCCTACATTATAGAAAATTGAATGCAAATAAACAATAGGTCTGAGGTAGGAACACGTGTAGTACTTTTAAGTCTGACTTCTTGTAAACTGCAGAAAGAACTATGCACTCTATCAGTACAACTTCATCAAGACGAAGTTCAGCATTTGAGAAAATATGTGGCGACTGCAATAAATCATTTTAAAAGGGTATGTAAATGTCTTTATGCAGAATGTGCACAGGGTAAGGAGCCAGTAGCATTAACCCAGAGGAATTTCACCTAGGAAAAATGGTCAAGACTGATGCAGAAGGCCTGAAAGCCAAAGGACATTTATGAATTTAAAGCTGGGCAAAGTGCTAAAGCTAAATAACTTTTTATTAGTATTGAAATCAAATGTATAGACGATTGAAAGTGAATGTGACATTAGAGAGACAGGGCAATTCAGGAAGAAATTGAAAAGATCTTCCTTTTCATGCTTCTGAGTTGCCATCAAATGACACACGGGGCCTTGTTCTGATGTGCAATTGGGAAACTGGACCCAGAGCCAGGACTACAGAAGGCACTACAGAGGTCAGGTGCCTCCCAGTATTCCAGTTAGAGACAGCCGGGCTAACCCTGGGCTCATCTTCAGGTGATGTTCTGCGCTGGCAGGGTTCCATAGTGAAGCATAATAGGCTTTTGGCAGGATGGAGGTACGTGATCTCTGTAGATGCAGTTTTGATCTCTGCAAAAACTGTGAAAGAGAATTTCTGAGCCTGTGAAGAGGCTTGGAAGGAATCTCTTAGATCATTGAGCTGAAAGTAAAAAATGAGGTTTTGTGTGTGTGTCATTGGATCATAAATCTAAATGAGCTATAAGCACAGCAAGATGTACATCTTACAGCTCTCTGGGTTGAGAGCTCATGTCAGGGAGTTCGTATGAAATAGGTACATGATTAAATTGAGAGGAAGTGTAAATGTAAGTACTGAGTGGTTTGGAACAAAGATAAAATTACATGGCAACGTGGGGTTTCTGGAGTTAAGTTTTATTCAGGCACTTTTGAATTTGTTGCTATGTTTCTATATTATTTTTTTGTAGTAAGCAGCAGTGTCCTTATGCAATAAAACAACTGGAGTTTACTTTGTTTCCGTTTCAATCCATCTCTCTGTAGTAACAGTACCTTTTAGACATGATTTCATTCTCTCCATCCCTAGGGTTACTGAAGCAATCATACAATGTTTCTTCAGGGGTATTAAAATATTTATAACAAAACTAAAACTAGAACAGTGTTTGAAATTCAATGAATATGCTTTTTGTGGGACCAGTACCCATAAATTTTAAAAAGAAACCAATAACTGAAATCCTGATGCTATTAAAATAGATGGGATTTGGGTAATGTTTTCTGTGGAAACAGGATTTCAACCAGCTATGACCACCATGAAAGCTGTTGTACTGTACACATGCCATTTCAGAACATGCTCTGAAATCTCTACTTCCTGACATTGATCTGTGCAACAGATTTTATAAAAAAGTCTTTCCAGAAGGGTTGATGGTTTTGCTTACTTTGCTAATTTATTATTCACGAAAGCCATTACTGGCAATGAAATGCTTATAAAATCTGGCAAGAGGGTTTTACCAGCCATGGTGTTGGTACAGGAAATTAACCGCTACAAAGGCTAAAGATTTCTTTTCTTCAAATAATTATCTACTTCAGCTATTCTTTCCCAATGTGAACTGAGAATCGATTAGTGAACTTTCACCTTCATGATTTGGTAGACGAATTTCACTATCACTTCCAGTTTGTTTTGGGTTTATGTGTTTGGCTTCTTAGGGTGAAAACTGAACTGATCAGAGAAAGTAATTTTCACTACCAACGCAATACATAGCATACTAAAGAACAAACTGTGGTACCTCTTTAAGATGTCGTACTGCTATTTCATAAATCTTTGGCTTGTCACATAGCAGAATGCTACTTCAAAGGAGCAAGATCCCTTTGAATCTCAGGAGATTGAGTTCTGAATTTAATTTCTGGAGTGAACAGGCTCCTTAGGCATTTCTTGTAAGGTCTCTAGAGCAAAGAGGGAAGATCGTAATAGCAGAGAAAATTATCTAAAAAAAATACTTTAGTCCTTCACCTGTGGTTTAAAAAAAATAATTCACAATTTCATTCCATTACAACAAGAATTTATAACACCTCCTATTGCTAGAAACTAATAACTTGTGCAAGGTTAACCTTTTGCTTTTTACTGCCCCTACAGCAGAAAGTGTATTATTGCCCAGATCACATTTTTGTGGTTTGCTTCACTGAAAGCAGTGATAGCAGCCTCCAGGGATAACTCATAGCTACCAAGTGATTTAACATAAAGTTTTGCTTTTTAGTTATTCTTACATGAAACAACAGAAATTTATCTGTTTTTCTCCCTGTCTTCTTGGTGTTATGACATGAATTTGAACATATCATTGGGCACTGGCTCTTCTGTCAAAAGTGACTGCAAGAGGAAAAATAAAGTTCTTCCTTTTCTAAAATATGTTTTTAAAATGAAATCAGCATTTGATTCACTTTTTCTGAGATATTTGACCAAACAGATTCATGTTTTTAAAAGAGAATCCCTTCCATAAACAATTCTCTCTAAGAAGGCATCTCTTGTGACTCCCAGCTGCCATCATCTGACAGATTTCTCCTGCTCTTATTCTATGCCCAAGGCAGATTTTTTTAGAGGCTAATAAGTTCTGTTTTTTCCCCTCTTTGCTATACCAATGCTTTGTATTATCTCAGCACAGATTTTTAAGCAAGCTTCTTAAGCAAGCAAGGCTACAGAGAGTTTCATCCCTACTACAGATCAGAAAATAAAAAGGTATTAAATAGGAATTGTAATGCTCACAGTAAGGCTGATCTTTTTCCTATATTTGGTGGTAATCACAAAATAGGAAGATTCCCAAATCTGTGTAGAGCCCACTCTTAAAAACAGTTACTACAGTTCAGTATTATAACTAATACCAAAGATTTAGTTCTCCATTAAATTATTATTCATGTACTACACTGAGAGATGTACTAAATTAATGAAATATTATTTAATTCAGAAATTCTAGAAGGAAGCTGAAAAATAAGGCCTCAGACTTACCTGGTTTTGGCAAACTCATAGAATATAAGCTAGGAGGCTAGTTTTACCTTTAAAATACTTCTAGAATATAGTAAACTGGGAATTTAAAGGCTGCTCTGAAAACACATTGAGAACCTTCTTTCTTATTTCTTGCTTCTGCTTTAGAAAACTTGAGTACAACTCTTTAGCTTGATAATAAATTAAGATCAGACATAGCATTTTAGTAGGGAATTCATAGTCCTGAAGTGAATCTACATTTCCAAGTAGTTTTCCAAGTAATTATTTGTAAATGAGTGCCTGGGGTTGAACCAGATGTTGTCTCATTAGCTTTAACACTGTAATATGGAAAGAGAAAAAAAAGAAAACAATAAAGGAGCAATAATGAAAAATAAATAGGAGTGCATATGGAACATTATTTACTTGTATTGACTGTTTTCTCTGCAATAGATGGAATACAATTTCCATTATATAAAGCAACTGACACACAGAAAAGTCTACTGTAACGTTCAAGCGTGTATATTTATTATGGACTTTTCTATCACTTTCTCTATTTTATCAATTGGTTTTCTAGTAAGTGTGTTTTTGGGAAAAGTTGGAAAGGAAGATAACCATTATCTGCATAAATACATTTTCAAAAATCTTTAAGCATAAATTAGACACATCAGTTTCCCTTTTAAACTCGTTTGATATTAGAGAAAAGTTAAAATGGTTCATAATTTACAAACTGGCAGGTAAAGCTGAAGTGTTGAGTACTAAATAAAGAAAACGACAGAAAGCAGATACACAAAGTATTAAACAGAGTACTTCTATTCTTTGTTCCACTTTATCTTTTACTTTCCTGCATCCTTCTGATAATTATTTTTAGTGCTATAAATTCTGCAGCTTTTCAAACTACTGCTGAAAGACTCATCTACCTAGGGACAATCAGAAAAATTAATCTGAGTTGAATTTTAAACTGGATTAATTAAACTACATTAAATCCCTATGTAAATACACTTCCTCAGAATTAAAATGGTTTTTATTCAATATTCTTTGGAAGTGAGTTAAAGTAAATCAAATTAAGATCTCTCTAATATTGCTTGAGAATGTCCATTCCATACCTTCAAAGCAATAAAACTATCTCACCTAAAATTCAAACCTTTTTTCTTTTTGATTGCTTTTCCTGATCAGATCATGATCAGATCACATGGACAAGCCAGCCCCTCTAACAATTTTTACTACTTTTTAGAACCCTTCTGAGCCTGATCTTATTTGATTTCCACAAATAAAATCTGTATTTATATTAGGCTTTTTCCTTTATCACCTGATGTGAGAGATCTTACTTTTAAAGAGAACTAGAAAATGTCTTCCATTTTCCTCTTATTTACTCTTTAAGGTTTAATTTTAAGCAGATTGTGGACCAGCTTATTCAGCTTTCAAAAATAGCTCAGAGTCCATGTTTTTCTGTGGTAAGCAGCTACAAAAATGTTAGTGTGCTGAAATTTTTTTGTTTCAGTAATGTGTTTAGATTCATCATCATTTCTGAAGCCATCAAATCTTGGGGCTATTTGGATTCAACATTTAGAGGCTGACTTATCTTCCACATTTAACCATGTAGCATCTTCATATCCTTTCCACAGCATAAAATGAAAAGGTAATTTGTTATTGATGAATATGTCTGCTAGTTGTCTTAGGTTAGCACCAGTGTAGTAATGTAGCGTGCTTACATATTTACAGAAGCTGGGCGTGCCAGCATAACTACTGTCCCTGAAGGCAAGTAGAATTCAATGCCTCCTACAAGCAGGTTGCTATACTCTTGAGGTTCATGGCTAAAAAAAGAAATGTGTAGCCTTTGGAGAACACATGTTGCAAAGCATGTAACTTAACGCGTTTGTTATTAACAAAAGTAAGCACCCTAGTTTGTTCTGAATGATGAATTCCCTTGTATGTAGATGTCAAATATGTCTAAATATAGTAAAAAAATGATAAGTATATCATCTCATTGGTTCAATGCAAAATGGATTTGCCAGTGAGATTCTGTGGCAGCCATGGATAATGACTTGTTTTTATTAAGATCCATATTTTAAAAGCAAAAACAAGTAAAGCCTATAGTATTTCATTCCAATTTTTTGCATCATGATTGATAGTGGAAAAAACAACCATGTGGCTTCTTGTCTTAACTATGGGGTAGTGGTGATGAGAGAGAGGGAGAGACACGCTTCACAAAGCATGCAGCTGTCTGTACTTCAGAGGTGGTGCTTTGCATCAATCATAGGCCCAAGAGTGACAGGGATGTGGAGTAAGCTTGCACTTCTGGAAGCATAACTGATTGTTCTTCAGAAACATCATGTTAGTGCTCTATCACTCACTTTGACCATATCACAAATTGATTATCAGACCAAAACTGTAATTTAAATAAGGACAGAAACAGACAAAAATAGTCAGAAATGTGTTTGTTACTTCTCTGTGGTTCCTTTTTTGAAATGGAGTATCAGTTAAGTTCTGACTTACCACTGGTTTTGTTTTTCCCTCTTTTATTGCAGTTTATTATGCTGACATACATCTTTATGCTGGCCTGGCTGGGCGTTACAGCTTTCACTTCTCTGCCTGTTTACATGTACTTCAATCTGTGGACTATTTGCCGAAATGCCACCATAGTAGACGGAGCTAATCTCTGCTTGGATCTTCGCCAGTATGGTATGTCAATGAAGAGCACGAAATATATAGCAAGATTTCACAAAAGAAAGCATCATATTGCTTTGCTTCTATGTACCTGAAATGAAACGTTTCAGTGTTCTGAAACAATTGTTAAACATTTTTTTTCTATCCTTTTACCCACTAGTCAAGGCACTATGTTAGAGATGCAGTGCATTTCCAGGCCTGACAAAATTGAATCAACATTGTCCATTTTCCCAGAGTACTGAAAATTTGGCTTGGGGCTTCTGTTTAGTCTCTTCTTTTGGAATTGCTGGAACTTGAATAAAATGCTTAATTAGTCATTTATCTGGAGAAGGATGCTTTAATCTCGTGGTAGGACACTGATTTGGAGATGGGAGATCCTAGATTACCATTTCTCTCTGCAGAGCCTAGAGGTGAATCGGGACAGGGCAAGATTCATTGCTTGCAAAAATTGTGATGAAGAGCAACAATACAAATAGTAACACTCTAAGAGGCAAGTGGAGAGAGACAGGGGGGCTAAAGCCTGAACTGTGGAGGTTAGAATAAAGCGGGGATATACACATATGTGTATTTTGAGGGGATGGGAAATTTGGACAAAAGGGGGTTTGGAATCTTAAAAAGTCTGAGAATTCTTGTGTTGGTGATGAGAATTCAGTTCCTTTCTGCCAAAGACTGATTTGAATCTAGATGTTCTGGCCTCAATGATTTCTCAGCCCACAGAGCTTTGGGTACTCATACTCTTGTCAGGCAGTTCCTTCAGTCTTTCTTTTGTTGCCTTGGCCTAATATAAAACCACAGGATATTTTTTAATTGCTATTTTGAGATATAAAAGATGCTATATTGCTTGGGAATGAAACAGTTTGGTTCATATTAAACATTTCACTTAACCTGAAACAAATTTTTTCACATTACTGTTTTCACGAAAGAACAGTACCATTTTTCATCATGACCAAGTTATAGCAGTTTTCTTCAAACTAATCTGATTTAGTACCCAGACATTAGCTAAAGGAAACAATACAGCAGATTCTAGTTATTCTTGCTGATAAAGAAACTATTATTATAATAAAGTATATGTTTGGGTAATGCTTTTTTATAATTTATGAAAGAAGCTTTGTACCAGATCAACATGTCTGAAAACACTATATAGCACATTTCCCCACATGAGAATAAAGAATGTTTGTGAACAACGTGGTAAGTATATATATTGCTTGCAAATAATTTTCTGGTGTTTTGATTATTGTGCTGATCAAAATCTGGAATGAAGATATTTTCAAAAATGGCTGAAAAATTATTACCTGCATGTTTCCTACTAGGGCTTTTACTAAACAGATGATGTTAGTTTTGTGATGGCTGAAATTGTCACAGAATCATAGACTGGTTTGGGTTGGAAGGGACCTTAAAGATCATCTGGTTCCAACCCCCCTGCCATGGGCAGGGACACCTTCCACTAGACCAGGTTGCTCAAAGCCCCATCCAGTCTGGCCTTGAACACTTCCAGGGAGGACGCATCCACAGCTTCTCTGGGCAACCTGTTCCAGTGCCTCACCACCCTCACAATAAAGAATTTCTTCCTACCATCTAATCTAAATCTACCCACTTTTGGTTTAAAACTGTTACCCCTCATTCTATCACTACACTCCTTGATAAAGGTTCCCTCCTCATCTTTTCTGTAGGCTTCCTTTAAGTACTGGAAGGCTGCTATAAGGTGTCCCCCAGAGCCTTCTCTTCTCTAAGCTAAGCAACCCCAACTCTCTCAGCCTGTCCTCATATGGGAGGTGCTCCAGCCCCCTGATCATCAACAAAATCTGATTTTGTTATAAAAAAAAGTTCTGCAAAGCACCTAAGAATTTGTATTTCTTAGCTTTTCTGACTCATATGAAGTAAGCTGCTATGTACTAGGAATACTAAATGCTGTGAATATTTATTCTGCTCCAGGTATTGTTACTATTGGAGAGGAAAAGAAGGTTTGCACCACATCAGAAAGTTTCATCAAGATGTGTGACTCTAATGAGGTGAATAAATGTGATAATATTTTTGGCAAATCTGTAATATATGTTATAGTAGGAAGTAACTGATGTGTATTTTCTTCTTACTCCGAATATTCTAATTCTAGCTATGGTGATGAAATAAAATCCCAGTGGAAAATGCAGTCAGCAAGTACTTTTCCTAGTCTTTTACCGTGTACCATTTTTTTTGTAAATACACTTGTATTTTTTTTAAGAATTCCATTGTCATGTATATTTTTCCCAGAGATGTTTTTGAAAGCTAATGCACCTGCTGCACAATGAATAGGTCTATATAATGAATCACTGTTTGAAGATCTTGTGATTACTGTTGTGACAGGAGAGTAAAGATTTCAAATGGATTTGACCAAATCTTGCAGTGTGTTAGGATAATAACTCCTACTACATTTTTCTTTGTAGTTTTTCCCTTAGGCAAAGGCCACCTATTTCAGTGCAGCTGAGGTTTTTTTATTTTGTTTTTAAATGATCAGGGATGAAGACAGGGCAAACAAAATTATGTCTATCTAAAACAAAAAGAGAGGCTAAAATCTTGATCCTTCTCAAGTCAGAGGGTGCTTTGCTAAATATTTCACTGGTTCTTACTATATTTGAATAAATCTTCTTAGAATGAAGGTACATAATCTGTCCTTATACCAAAACCATCTAAGAAAATGCAACCCTTGCTGTGCAGTCAACACTCAGTGGCTGCTGTGTAAACCAGATCACTGAAATTAAGAACAAATGTAATCATTTGGTTTCGGGTGGGGTGAAGAAGACAGTTAACTGGGATTATTTAAGTAACCTGGTTTATATTATATCACTATGAACAAATTTTACTGGCAAATTTGGGAGGGAAGTAAATCAATATATGAGGATGGAAAGCTACAGCTAAGGAAGGGAAATGGGATTTTCTTTGGCTGTCTCTGCCACTAGAGAAACAAACATTTGTAGATCTAGTAAGGTAGTACTGTAACTGTAAAAAAAAAAAAAAAAAAAAAAAAGAAGGAAAAAAGTGCTGGACTTTATTTTTAAATAATTGGGGGGTTTCGTATTTTATAATTTAAATGCAATATTTTTAAATAGAATTATGCTTCATCCCTGATATAAGTATTGTAACAAAACAGGCACAAGCACAATGTCATGTAGTGATGTCAGTCTTTTTGAAAAAGTATTAATAATCATTATTTTCGTAGAAGGGTGGCAACAGGAAGGTAGTTATTTGCTCTACATTATTCAGACTTTTTGTTCAGTTTATGTGTAGTGTACCACCATGAAAGTCTCTTTCTTTGTCCCCCTTTGCAGCTAAACATGACATTCCACTTGTTCATTGTGGCACTTGCTGGAGCCGGAGCAGCAGTCATTGCTATGGTAAGCAACCCAATACTTCCTTCATCATGTGAATTGCTAATACATTCCGGTCGTTACTTAGTATCACTTATTCAATTTCCATACCATCACTCAACCCTATTACTAAAATATAATTCTGTGGTGCAATACTCTCTCATCTTTTCTTAATCTATGTTGATGGATTCCCTTTGAAGTAGAATATCATGATTACTTTTTTGAATAAAAAACCACCTGTGAGTACATGCTAAGAATTTTTACTATTCTCTTATTGTGTTCAGACAAGTGTCTGAACTCGCGTGTCTGTCTCATGACCATAGTAATATCCTTTTGTGATCTATGCCTTTCTGGGTATTCACAGGCTTGCCATGCTGCTATTTTAGGAGCAGACTCTTGTTGTCTGTTCTGTACATATATGTGAATGCGTCAGTTTTTCTATTAGGACTAATTTTTGCTTTTTTTTTAATAATGAAGATTACCTTGAATTTGATGACATTTTGCCAATGAGAATGTTCCACTGAGAA
Source organism: Platalea leucorodia (assembly GCF_965183815.1). Classification (NCBI taxonomy): domain Eukaryota; kingdom Metazoa; phylum Chordata; class Aves; order Pelecaniformes; family Threskiornithidae; genus Platalea; species Platalea leucorodia. The sequence continues at coordinate 46,824,981 of NC_138828.1, read as the reverse complement.
AAAAGTGTATGAGCTGCTGCCCTGCTCTTCTGCCTTTTGTCTGCCGTGTCTGCTTAAACATAAAGATATATTTAGAATGGGGATTCTGTACCAGTGTAGGTTTGTATAATACACACTGGAATGGGAAATGAAAAATGACTGTTACATGGTATTGATGCATTCCATAAGAAAAGTGTTAGTGATGTTGATTACTACTACTACTACTACTGCTACTAGTAATTTTTCACTGAATCCTAGGGCTATAAATTTTTCATTCTCCTTAGAATTATATTTATAAAAAAGGACAATCAGAGAATATTCAATGAAGCTAGTATTCCTGTTGCATTAGTGATTTTTTTTTCTTCTCTGCCATTTTTTCAGTATTACATGACACCCTGCCAACACAGCAGATAGCTAAATGAAAAAGATATATTTTTGATGTAATTTTTGTTTCAAGACCACAAATAATGAGAGAATATAATTTATATTAATAATTTAATTGATTTTCCAAACTGAGACTTTTCTGCTTCCAGCTGAAAAATGGTGACCAAATAGTAATTATTATAATATCTATATTAGTGTTAGGAAAGTATATTCAAGGGACCATTAGTTCTCTGGTGCATTATTGTTTTGAAGTATATTCAGTAGTAGTTATCTAATGCTAATATGTTCAGACAACAATTCTGCATTTCAAAGAAGAGTTTTGAATCAGAATAGTCACCAAAAGATTTTCAGTGAAAACAAACGCATCGTCAGTGGAAGAAAATTAAGTGGGTACATTGAGCCACGTAGTTTAAATACATGACACTTTCAATGAAGTTTAAAAAAAAACCCTTCAAAGCTCACAGTACCATATCAAAGATGCCATAGATGTGTTACACCAAGCACTAATCCACTAGGAATTCACTCTGATGGCTTACATGTATTCACATATTTTTGAAGGGTTACCCATACCCAAGTATGCTTTTTATTGGATTCTGTGACTGCACAGAGCAGGCATGATAACACTCTGACTGTTTTAACAGAAATATAAGTTAAGGATCTAAGTGCTAGTAAATTTTGTAGTCTCCAAATGCTGGTAAATGTATGGTTTATGAAATGTTTGTAACTAACTGTGTTGTCTATGTTTCAATTTTGTAATTAAATTGTTTGTCTTTAACCTGCCACTGTGATGTTAGGTTCCTGGTGAAGACTAGCACATTCCACTCTTTCATGGTGATAATTTTTAAAACTGGCATACCAGACCCCATTTATAGGTTGAGCAATGTGCTTCACACTTGACACAGTAGCCCAAAGATCGAGGACAGGACATGAGGGAAAGTTCAGAATTTTGTCGTTGGACAAGCAGATGTAAACAGGTTCTCTTTCTTTGAGAGAAGCTTGCTTTCCCAAGGAAGAAGTAATTTAGGGGAGGGAATATTAATTTTGGTCCTAAATTTCTCATATAGAAAGAAGAAAGCATCTTTTTTTCCCCAGATCCTATGCTCTAATTAGTAGAATGTCGTAAGGTATCAGCAATGGGCTAGATGAGGAATAAAGTGTGCAGAAGCCATTTAAGTCACTGGAGAACCAACACGCTTCCCTATATGTGCTGTTGCAAGAATAATCACAAATAGGATTTAATGAAGTTAGTCTTTAATGAAGTTATCCACAACAGTAGCAGATCTCCACTGGACAATTTTAAGACTCGGCTGGACAGGGTGCTAGGCCATCTCATCTAGACTGTGCTCTTGCCTAGAAAGGTTGGACCAGATGATCCTTGAGGTCCCTTCCAACCTGGTATTCTATGATTCTCCATATTTGTGAAATTTAACAAGACTTCTTAACAGAAAAATGAGATTAAAATACCAGTCCTTTACGAAAGAGAAAGCTTATGAATTTATTGCACTTTAAAAACATTGCTTGCAAACAATTACTGTAAACTAGAATAGTCTATCTGACTGAAGTAATAAGTATTTTGTATTTATTACCAGCTAGTAACAGTAGCGCATCATCAAAGAGATTGCTGAATAACTGAATTGGTAAAATCTGCTCTTTTAAATGACATTTTAAGTCATGTCATTGATATACTCCACTATATCCTCACTTCCGGATTTGTGGACATTTGCAAGAACCAGATTATTTAATATGTGCAGATTTCTTTAACTCTTTTAATGTCAATATTTGTCATGAAATTCACCAAAGAAATCAGCTTGTTCGTAAATATTAAGACCATCTGTCACCAGGATACTTTTCATTAATCTGCATTTTTGAAATATATTTTAGAAAAATGTAGTCATTTATTGCAAAAAAAACCCACAAAAAATATTTGTTAATACTTGCAAAACCATTTGGTCACAAGTCATAATCTTCCCATATCTACTACTTTAATCTGTCTCATGGTTTCAGATATGTATATGAATGTTAGAATTTTTTTCACAATTCACTAGCTGCCTCTTTAGTCTCCAAAGGAGAATGCTGTTTTGAGGTTGTAAAAGGGAACTGACCTACAAGTTAGGACTGATGTATAGAAAAACTCATATATTTTTGCAATATATGTCAGGGAAAGCTTTGTTTTGCAGAGAAGGAAAATATCGGACAGTTTGTTTTGAAAATTTATTATTCTTAGACTTCAGCCCATGATTAAAAAACACTGATGGAATTATTTGTGTTGCAGATGCTTTTTTTGAGGCTTGAGAACAGAAAAAATAGCCAAGATTTTGAATAATACTTAATATGGACTATGTATGATTCTGAACATTACTGTTCTTTCTCATGTCTGAATGGACAACAAATGGATACAGAAATAATCATTGAAGTAATACATGTTAGTTTTACTGTTTTCAATGTTGTGTCAGGTAGAAACAGAAGACATGAAGTTGTGTAAATATGAGTTCTAAAGGATTGATTGTAAGGCCACCAAGCATCCTGCCTGTGCTGTTTTCCCAAAACCACTACAGCAAAACTGAATTTTGAGATACACAGTTTCCCTTCTCAAAAGTTACCATGTGAGAGGTACTCTTCTGCCTGAACTTCCACAGAAGTTATGTCTTGTAGGATGGAGATGCAATCAATTCTGAAACAAGAACAGGGGGAATGTATAAGTGGTCTAGTTTCTCTCCCCGAGTAGGATTGTGTTCTTCTTCAGGATATTAGATGCATGTAAGGGGAGGAAAAAAATTATTTAGACTTCTGCCCTGTTAGGGTAATGACATGTCCCAAAAGGAAACCAAAACCAAAACCAAACCAAAACCCTTCCTAGCCTAGATGCAATTCTACAGTTTTGAAAGACTGAAGCATACTTTCACCTTATGACGAAATCTAAGCAGGAATGTTTCATAGAATACGGACAGACCCTGCACTCTTGCATATGTCTGTAATTGAAACATTCTGAGGCAGACTGTGGAAGCTGCCCTGCTTCAATTTGAATAAGCCTTGACAGGGCCCCACTGGCTTCAGGCTATTCAGGTCACAGAAGTGTGAAATGCAATTAGACAGCCACTTAAAGATGGCCTCCTTAGTGTGTTATCTAGGAACTTGGTGTTAAAGAAAAAAACAAAGGTGGTGGGACTGCTAAACATATATGTCATTATATAGCATGGATATGTATTTGAGCTTATATTCATTATATAAGCTAAGTAGTTGCTTCCAGGAAAGTCATCCTACCTATAGTGAATGTGAACTCCAAGAGTTTTCAACAGTTATGCCAGAAATTTCGTTATGTTAATTTTTAAGGAAGGGATGGGTGAAGAATGGGAGTTTAATGAAGGTCAGACTGTGGCCGATATACCTTCAGAATAGTTTGTCTATTTTTTTAGTAGAAGAAAAATGCCAAGTGAAACTGCAAGATGTAAGGTTTAAATTTGTCTCTTTCTGGGTTGTTACCAAATATTTTGTGACGATAAGAAATGTGCCTATGTGGTCCCATTTTCATCACGTGTTCTTCAATTGCAAGGTTTTCTGGCAGATGTGTTTTAAAAGGTCGGGAAGATGTGAGTACACTGCTCAGATAACCCCCACTTCTGTGATTCTCATGTCTACATCTGTTCAAGGTTCAGATTGTATTTTTTAATTGAAATATTACCCTCAAAGGACCAGCACTGGTGTTTTCATTGGATGCAAATTGTAACTGTCTGAGATGACAGAATTATTAGAATTACCAGCCTGTTTCCTTTGATTTTTCTCAGTTTTACTGCGGAGGAAATTTAAGGCATTTAGTTCAGTGCAATGGGGATTCAGCATTAGTGTCTCGCATTTGATCTAGAAATGCCTGAGCCAGAGACTACTCATGGTGAAAGCTTTTGGAACAGCTGAGTTAGATACAAGGTGTTTCTTTTTCCTGTGTGCTAAATTATGACCAGAAAGTGTCCCAGAGAAACACACTACATGCTGCCACCTCCAGCACTTGCACTATCATCACAGGTTGTGCTGCCAGTATTGTACTGTAGATATTAAGAAACTCCTAAAGATATGTAGAAATACTACTATCTGTACTCTTTTTCCTAGAGGAAAGATTCTCTGAACACTCCTTCCTATTTAATGACTTCTCAACTCAGACTGTACTCCTCAAATAAGGATTAACTGGGTGAAAGCTTGCCATAAACCACCAGGACAAAAAAGACACTGAAAATATTTGGTGCTTTGAAGGGTTTCAGAATGCTTTCCTTGATCTTAATTATCCAGATTAAGAAATGTACATTAGCCTGCACTAATCAGCAACAATTGACACCACACATTTATGGAAAAAGCCAACACTGGCATTTCCAAAAAAGAAAGAACACACTAAATTGGTTCTGTTCATTTAGTATGAATCTAAGATACTCGTGTATCTACAACAGTCCAATATGAACAGGAGAATTTGCATAATCTCAAGGTGTTTTTAAGATTATTCCATTTTCTGCTAATTGAATCCTAATTTAGTTTCTCGATATCTTAGGAGGGGTGGAATCTTTTGATTTCAGGAAATTACCTGTGGCCTCTGAGGCAGTTGATTAACATAAATATAAGAGATGTTCTCATCAGGAAGTATCTGGAAGCCTGCTAGGGGAGGAATAAGTGTCCAGAGAGTCCTACAATAAACCAGTTGAATACTGTTACTGAACATTTTTATTTTCTGACTGAAGACAGAGCCGACAGAGCCAACAGAGCACATCCTAAACTGAGAAGGGGACAAGTTTTGAGACAGTCAGAGGCTCCTTGCAAGCAGGTCTAGCAGACTGAAGGTAGGACATTTGAGGTCCACCTTTGAAAGGAAAGCTTTCAAAGTCTGCAAATGTCCTGAAAGGCCCAGACTTGGAAACCTGAAGTGAACAGGAGAGCAGTTCATTGCTCTAACAGGCAGCCAAAGTAGATTATAGATGGTCTATAGACTATAGAAGCATGATGACTAGGCAAACTAACTCCAAAAGGGACTGAATGCAGATAGCATGTGACTGCCCCTGAAGGAGGAGTTTTGAATAAAGTAGTTTTGGCAGCAGTATACTTTGAATAAAGTATTTTTGGAGGCCTCAGCTTCATTCCTTGTGCTAGCATTGTGTAAAAATTTATCACTTGTTTGATCATTCATTGCCACCATTCAGAAGACTGGACATCTACCAGTTGTTAAGCTCAGTCACTGGCAGCCATACCATGTGATTCTTATAAACTACTAAGCTCCATCTCAAATGCAATTAGGGTGTTTTACATCCTCTATTTATAATGCAAAACATTTGCAGAACATAGTTTTTCTACTGGTAAGATATCTTTCACTGACTTTCAGGTTAAATTTATTCAAAGCCACATGAAAAACATCTGTTCATGTGACAATATTGCCAATATTCTTTAACTGGTGTTTAATCTTCAGATGTATTCATAGACATTCTGTCCTCCCCATTTGCTAACATAAATAAGCCAAGCTCTCTGGGAGTGTATTGTCATAGCTCATCCAAAGATATGTGTTGACTGCAAGTGAGTCAGGTCCAATCTCCAATACCCACCAATAAGTTGTGTAATAACCACAGGCTGTGGGTTTTCTCCCCCTTCTTTTCAGATAATTTTCTATTTTCTTTTTGGATGGAACACTTGGAAAGCTCTTAATTTTGTTTTCTTAAAAAAAAAAAAATTAATAAATGTATTTTTACATATGCAAAAATTTACATGGAACATGAACATTGTTTCTGCTCCATTCAAGATGTGTACAGAAGTTGTCTTTTAAAATCACACAAATCACTTTTTTTTTTGTTTTCTATGCATTTTAAAGAATTGCATAAATAAATTGTGGTATAACTAATACAACAGTGAAATAAAATTACGAAATTAAATGGTGATGTGTGTGCCCTTTTAAGACTTAGAGTTTATTTGTAAACTTGTCACATTTTGCCTAGCTGAACATATTTTTCAATTTTTTGACTTTTTTCCCCCCAAATTAGCTGTTTTTGACAAAATAGCTAGCGAAAGAAATCATGGCTAAATGGAAAGCTAATGTTAACTTTAACAAGAAAGAAAAAGCAAATCTTTCTGTAATTATATTAGATAGGTAATCATAAGACTACAGATGTGTCTACGGCATATTTCTACCTTAAGCAACTACTTTAACAAATAATGATTCGATGGGGAAAAGTCTATAACAAATAACCAGAAGGCATTTTTTCCACACACATTTGCAGACTAGCTGAAATAGTAAACCAGTGATGATTTGTTGATTTTTCAGTTCTTTTAACTTTTTTTATAGCCATTGCTACCAACTGCTAGTCACGGTGAAAGTAACAGCTGTGAGTTGAGTAATCTGAGGATTAATGAAGCTCAAGCTTGAACTTCACATCGTATTGCTATACTACTACTTCACTTAATGATGCTTAGTTCCTTCTGTTGAAAACCCAATCTCTACCCTATAGCTTTCAAGTTTGAACTTGTCTATTCTGACTAGCTCTGTTGGTTCCTAACTCCGTGTTACCTCTCTTACAGGTCCATTATCTCATGGTCTTGTCTGCCAACTGGGCCTACGTGAAAGATGCTTGCAGAATGCAAAAATATGAGGATATTAAATCAAAGGAGGAACAAGAGCTTCATGATATTCATTCTACTCGCTCTAAAGAGCGGCTTAATGCTTACACATAAAAGAAACCTTGTCTTACTTTCTAACATGTGAATGCTTTGTTGTTTAACTAAAGGCCATTCAACCATTTTAAAAACAATTGAAAGTGCTTCTCACAAAAGATAGTTTGGGTGACTTACATATCACCCATGTACAATTCTTGGTTGTCTAGCACTTGGTTTCTTAATTAGTTCTTACTTTGTGTGACCATTCTCTGCCACAAAGCTCCTAAATAGCCTTTCCTGAATCCTTTTAAGCTAATTAGTTCTGCTAGATCAAGGATACTAAACTATTGTCAAATACAAATATGTGTTTGATTTTTTTAATCACTTTGTATGTGTTATGCATAACACCTTTTGCATTGTTTCTTATATGTTTTTGGAAAAAAAGTAGCTTTTTATACTTTTTAGTTTTGAGTTCAATAACTACTTTAACTACAGGTATACTTCAAAGGGACCATTGTACATGATGTACAATATATAAAGAAAACACTCTGATGACTTTCCTTTATATTTGGAAAACTTGCCAGATGGACCCTGATCAACTTGAATGAAGGTCCTAAGAACATTTTAAACAATTAAAGGTGCAATTTCTAAATTTGTAATAGTGGGTAAAAAAAAAAAAAAAGAAAAAAAAAGATAAAAAAGAAAAAAAAGAAAAAAAAAGAAAAAAGTGCTTCTTATCTTTGTTAACATTGTATTATTATTGATGTTTTTAAAGAATATTCTCTTGTTCCAAGTTCCATGGGTGATAATTCCTGTTTGTATTGTGAGCATGCAGACCGTGGTGCTAACAATGCATGGCCACTTGCCTTTTGAAGGAATTCAATACCACGGCTACCTGTTAAAGAGTTACGGTATATAGACAATTGTTAATTAAGTGATATAGTTATCCATAGTTTTTTACAGAATGATCTCTCTTTAATTCAATGATGGTTATGCTAAATTGGAGCTGTTCATGTGATGATGTAAGAAATTACTGCTTAGCTACATTTATGAAAGTAATATATCAAAAATACAGTGACCATAGGAGTCAGATGTCTTTTTACCTGCTTTAAAAATTTAAATGGATTGCACCTGTTTGAACTGTAAAAGATATATTAAAGGAGACTTCCATAAATGTTATAGCTTGGCTTCTAGCTTTCCTACACATATTGGTTTACCTGTATTACGTTAAAGTAAGGTGAAAGACCACTACAGAGCTTATTATTTGAAAGTGTAGTAATATATTTGAACATTTATTTTGATAGGAAAATGTTATCAGAAAGATAGGTCATCTTAATTTGAAAGAATTACCTGTATCAAAAACAAAACAAAAAACCCTATTTAAGAAAAGTCAGTATTATTGGACCAAATTTGATGGATTTTTTTTTTTTTTTGCCTATTTCTAATGCTACAAGAATGCTGTAAAGTGTCTCTTAAAGTGATGTAGCCTGACAAGACATTTTTGTCAGTGTTAAAAATCTTAGGTAGTTTTGTGCACTTATTGGACCATTGTGAATTCTCTCTCAGTGTAAGTGCATTTCTAATAAAACTTCTTGAGTAAAACTCTTCTTTGTACTATTACTAGTCATGCATCATCAGTAATTTTTAACAATTCTTGTAGTAAGTAGAGGGTAATACTATAGTTATTTGTGGCATGATAATGCATTAAGTAGTATTAGTTGATTGAATTTTTTTTTCTTTTTCTTTTCTTTTGCTTGTTTTGGGGGTTTTTTGGTTGTGTTTTTGGTTTGGGGTTTGTTTTTTTTTCTTTTTTTTTGTTTTTTTACACTTAGGCTGTCCTACGGGGTCAACAGTTTTCTGATAATGTGCAGTACCGGTATTACAGTTCTGCAAAAAGTACTAGGAACCTCTTTTGGATTCTATATTGTAGTGTTTCAGTTTTGTGTCTTAAAACGTTTGTGCTGATTTTTAAAACTATGTCTTTTAAACTCATGTAATGATGTTAATGCTTTTGGCTCTTCTCTGGTATTAGAGTTTGTATTTTCACAAAGAATGCTTTGTAGCAGGCATTACAATTAATCTGTTTTGTACATAAATGTGCCAACAGCTTGATGGTGGCGTTTTTGAAATGTAGAACAAAGTGCTTGCAAAAATGTAATAAACACACTTGTGTACTTTGTGTACTTATTAATTGTTTGCGTTGCGTGGTTTTTCTTTGCCTATACTGGACAAATCATTGTAACCAGAGATGGAAGAAGCTTGCTCTTTCTATCGTCCTTGCTATTGGAGGACTGTTCTCAGTATTATGCATTTTTTGTAAAACCTACTCTTAGATGTTCAAGGAGATAGTGCCTTTAGCAGAAATTATGAGAAGAGTAAAATTTAAAAAAATATTAATCTGGAGATGTTATATTAATTATAGAACATGTCTTTGTCAAATCTGTGACAAAAAAATCTTATTGTGATGAATAATTAAAAAAAAAAAATCCAAACTCTAAAGAGTTATATTTTTATCCCCTTTCTTGACAGTTTCCTCTGGCTGTACCTTTACAAATCACACATAAGTAAAAGTACAGTGTGCAGCCTTCCCATGGTTAGAAATTGTGCCTCAGTTTTGGGTAGTTTGTTCCACTTAATTAAAACTCTGCATCATTGCCCACGCGCGGATTACTTCAAATATGTCTCTTGTATTTAGTATCAGAATTTATATATCCTAAGAGAGTAAAATAATTTCTAAGAGCAGAATTTCATAGTCTAGGGAAGAGCATGGTAGCATGAGCCATACATATTTTTAACATATCAGTCGAGAACAACTGGGCAAGATTACTGTGGTGTCATTTGGAAAAAGCTCAAGAGAAGCTGGTCTGACATCAGTTTGAATGTTGTTGAGGGTACTAACACTTGGATATTACAGTAGCTAATACTTTAAAGCCTTGATAACAATACTATATTACTTATGTGCATGTAAAGTAATTTAAATGGTTGAGAGAAATCTATAGCTGTGCCAATTAACATGATATCACTAAGGAAAATTAATTGAAATACAGTTCCACAGTTTGTTTCTCAGTTATATAGCTATTTGTGTGCTCTTAATGAGGATACGTGCCACAATGGCAAGCAATTTTTCGTCAGCAGTGCAAGCCAAGGGAATAGAGGGGCTTCCCACAGCACAGCACATCAGTCATAACTGATTCACTTCAAAGTCTGCGCATATTTGGTTTATTGCAGACTCCTCTCTGTTTATTGACAGCCTAACCTGATTTATCCTGAGGTAGGTTGCATGGATCTTGATTTCTATAGACTCTTCTGTGCTTAGTCTAAACATGTGACTATTTTGCTTTTCAGAAACAAGAAAAACAATTGTAGATGAACCTGTTTGGCGCAGTTTTTTGCTGCACAAAAGGGTGTAGTTCAATGAAAATTCAAATTTAAGAAGTTTCCAGCTCTAGATCCTCAGTTTTGCATTTTCTTCACAGTTTACTATGCCCCATCAATAGTGCTAATAGCATGTTACAAAACAGATCCAAAAATTGCTTGAGTTAGAAATCCTTCCCACCCGTTTTCCCCTACCCACATTGCCTCATTTTTTTGCACAAGTTTATTTTATCCCCCATCAGGATCATATCATCATTTCTGTTTTCAGAAAAATCAGCATCATTTAGGCAATCCTGAAGTGCACTGCAGCCATGGGGATGCGTGTCCACAGCAGGGGTGGAGAGAAAGGGAATTTTTAAGCCAGCCTCATTCCTGAGGCCAATGTATCATACAGTTGGGTTGTATAGTTAAAAGCAGGAGGCACTGAAATGATTTGCTAATTTCATATTTCTAAATAGTTAATGATTTTTTTTTTGTCACAAGAGCTAAAATAAAACCAGAGGATTTCTACTATAACTGGAAATATATCTATTAATTCATTGGTTTTAATAATAGATGCAATTATTAATCTTGACTTAGTACACTTATTTAAATTGTCATATGTATGCATTGGTCATAAGTATTTGTTCAACATGACCATGGTTGCAATTCACCTTCAGTTGGTGTAGTAGATTTTAGGACAGAACATTTCTGTACTGTACTTCCTATAACAATCAACGGCAAAAGTTTATAGAGTTCTTTCCAGCATTAAGATCCAATGCATTTTTCAATTATTCATTTCTAGGTTACCACGAGTATTAATATAGCTGGTTTTCTGAAGAACACAGCTCATTTTAGCTAAGCCATAAAAGAGCAGACTATAATGCATTTCATCCCATGAGGGGGAAGGTAGTGTTTATACAACCTCTCTCTTAAAAGACGCAACATTTTATTTCCATTGGGTTGCACAGAAACCGCGCAAATAGATGTTGTTAGGCAGCAAACTAATTTATGTCTCCAGGTGATATCATATTTCAGCACTGCCTCCATTTTAGGTAGATATCGATTGACGAGAACAAGCTCAAAGCACCCAATATATTTAACAGCTCTTTCTGTCCCACGTGAATTCTTCTGACTTGTATTTGTTACAAAGGAGGAACTCCAGCAGTTTCTGAATTTTGAGATTTTCAACTACAGTTTCTTGTTCTTTCAGATATCAGCAGAGGATCCCCACACTTCAGAGGATTACTCCTGTCTTTAATAGTTATTAGCAATGATGGCAACAGGTAAGTGATTCTGCTGGTACAGTGAGAGAGCTGTTTCCTAGTAGAGAAGTGGATAATCTTCAGTTTACAGTAGTCTAAGCATCAGCCAGGAGACTTTCAGCTATTCTGCAGGGAGAAATTTGTCCTGAGAAAATGCTTCTGCCCACATTGTACAAGCTGCTGTGGACTCTTTCCCCATGTCAAGTGAAGTCTGGCCAGATACATGTGAGCCCCAGGGAAGATCATTTTAGTTGCTCTTTGAATCGGTAGTTCTGATCTGCCTGCTTTTCTTTTGCATTGCTGAACTTTCCGTGGCTGAAAGGAACGATTTGGGGGCAGGTATATCTCCTCTACTAGTGGTGAGGTAATGTCAAACAGAAGCTCTTTTCACAGCAGCTGCCACAGCTATAGCAATGACACAGCAACAACTGAAATTTTGCCACTAGATCCCAATCATACTAAAAAAAGACTTGAAAAAATTAACAAGAGGCTTGCACGAATATCCTATGGTTCTGCATGTTGAATTATGCAAGCCAGAAATGCTGCGTAGGCCAGAAAAGTGATGATAAGAGCTAGATTTTCCAAAGTGTCTAAATGTTTTTTCTTCTCAGCTGTCCAGGAAAAATGATACTTATATACTTATCACTTTCCCACAGTTAATAGAGAATATTTTAGTCTCTTGAGATGGTAAGTCCTGCATTTTTTGAAAGAGATTTACTCACCCATGTTTCTTCTTGAGGATAAATATTAATTTAAGAATGAATCTCTTCAGGGAAAAAAATTTATACTCAACAAGTTCATGTCCCAGTTAAAACATGCAAATCAATGCCTGGAATTTTGTAATTCAGCCAGTTTAGTTTGTATGTACAATCACACCCTCACAAGTTCCATCTTTTGGAATAATAAACTAAATCACATGGTTAGACACAGAGGCAAGTTGTCAGGTTCATCAGCTGGCTGGTTTGAGCTGATTAAGCAGACTGAAACCTTTCTCAAGAAGGCAGTGTTGAACCCCTCATATCAATGCCATCTTTTGAAACATGAAACATGTTCGGCAGGAATACCCCCTTAAGGTATTTAATTCATGTCTGTGTTCTCCTTTCGTGATTTGCTTTTTCTCCTTGACATGCTGTTCCTTGTGCTGTATTTTTTAAGTGGAACTGAAGCAACATAAAACTTGCCGCTACTGAGAAGGGGAGATCTCACCAATGCGACGGAGTGGTGTACCACATGGCTGGAAACAGGGATGAGGACAGTGAAAAAGGGCAAGACAGGGACAAGGAAATGTAAGATTTTCCCTTCCTAGTAAGCCCTAGCTGCAAGCTAATAAGCTGGGCTCAGGACCTGTACCTCAATTAAAGAATTATATACAGATATGCCTCATAGGACTCATGGGCTCAAGGAGTCATGAGAGTTTCTGACAAGGTACAAAGGGCAAATACTGCCTGGAACATACTGATTTCGGGCAGTCCGAAGCCATGTTTCTCCTGAAAGGAGCAGATGGCTGAGAGAAACCTGTAGCTGCAAGTCATCTTTAATTGTCACAGTCGGACCAAGTCACCGGTGGTCTGGCCATGTGTTCGCAGTTTCCCTTCCCAGCATGAGTAACAGGATGGCAGAGCAGATGTGTCACATAGGCAGCTGCATGGAGCAGTCAGGTAGAGTTTGTGTCATTTAAAGCAGCTCGGGGGATGATGCAGAAGAGGACCACCGCTGCAGAGGTAATCCTGGCCCCACTGAAGCAAGGCTGTATTTCACTAACAGAAGAGAACAAAGTCAGGATTTGAGGTTAAGCAGTCTGGAAAATCTGGTGTTTGTATCATTTGCTTATAACCAAGTGAGACATGTTAGTATTTTTTGCAATGTAATAGTTAAAATTAAGTGATTGCATTTTTCATATCTTTTAAATATAAACACACACACACACACACAATATATAGTCTGATAAAATAGATTTATTTTTTTTTTTAGATACAGTTAATCAGTGCTCTGTTGTCTGAAATTGTACTAGTCCAGTTATAGAAGAAGAGTCAGCTGAGGTCCTGCAGACTTTTATAGTATTCTGATGTCCTGTGGGCCTGTAAGCCCATTATCTTTATTCAACAGGGTGTTTTTAGAATCTACAGTAAAAAATACAATTAATGGCTACCTGGATAAATCAAACACACTTGAGAAGACACAGCATGACTTTTATAAATGGAAGTCTATTAACAAACCTGCTGGAGTCTTTTGAGGGTGTCAGCAGCCATGTGGTTATCAGCAGTCTTTTTCATTTCCAATTTATTTAGACATCCAAAAGGCTTTTGACATAGTTTCTTGTCAAAGTATTTTAAGACTAATCAGCCATAGGCAAGTCCTTGTACGGGTAAATAATTGGTTAACAGATAATAAATAACAAGTTCTTACACTGGAGGAAGGTCATTTTTGGACTCTGGCTTCATCTTTGAAGATGGTTTCTCCTGATTCTGCACAGACACCTCCATCACTCTCAGGAAGAATATCTAGTCATTTCTGTGTTTTGCAAGGATGGTTGTTTTGGACTTCTCTGTCTTTTGGGACACATGGCTCTTTTCCTCGATCCTAGTTTGAATTCATCTTATCTTAGTCATTCTTGACGCAGGGGAAAATGTTTCTGCTATAGGTGGTGAGCAGCAACCTGTTTCCTCACTGAAGAGCTGCCACTTCTCTTGCCCCAATACTTCTCTAGCTACTTGGCATGCTCTGAACTGAACGCACCCATATGCATCCCCTCCTCCTTAGAAGTTTGTAACAGCTGTATAGTCAGAGGATAAACCTCCATGCTACACCAACATTGATGCCACCCTTAAAAGAAAATAGGAAATTCAGATGAACTTTTCTTACAAGAAATGGCATTTATTTCACTCTACCATAAGTATCAGATACTTGTGCAAATGATAACGTAATCTATGAAAATAATAACAGCTTTGACTCTTCTTTATGAGCCTATTCATCTTGTTTTGATGTCTAATAGCAGGCCTCTGGGCCTTCATGGTGTTATTTTTTTCTCCCTTCAGATCTTCCAAACAAGCTGACAGAAATGTTAAACATCATAGTACCTGGGATTTCTCCCAGAATTTAATGCGTGTAAGTACGTATGTGAGCAGAATTTTTTTGCCCTGTCTTTCTTCAATAAACTAAATACTGTTCTTCCCCTCCCTGTACAGTCTCTGGAGTGTAACCTCCGGTGCTGTAACTTCATGCTTGCTTTGCCCTAACCCTTTTCCTGGTAGCCCCCTTCACCAACATGTCTCTGCCCCCGGGGAAACCATCACTGGGCCCAGCTCCCACCTTCGTCTCTGCACGTCAGGTCTGCTCTGGCAGCGGGCGGCTGAGAATGGCGCTGGGATTAACCTTACCTGACTGAGCACACGTGAAGCTCTACCCAGTTAAGTCCCTGCCACAGTTATCCACCATGCTTCTCCTGACACGTTCTCAGCCTGATTATCCAAATTTAAGGAATAAGCAGTAATGCGGGTACCCTGTGAAGACTATGGAGATGATGTTAACTAAGGAGAAAAATCTGGGCTCCTTAAAGAAATTTCTATCATCCTTCAGTATTCTTAGTGTAAAAATAAGAGAAAACCAGGAGGTGGGGGAATCTTTATAGAGACAATGTCATGTTACCGTAAATCCTACGCAAATTTGCGCTACGCAATACTTTTCAATTGATATTCAAGATTTATTGTTCTTTAAAATCAAACAAAATCATAAATAATAACATTAGACAGAAGAATATTTTGCTAAATCTGGGGAGGGGTGTTCATCTGGGTCAAAGCAGCTGATAATAAAAACCCCAAATCTACTAAGTTCATGAAAAAACTTTTAAAGTAATAATGTGAGTTCATACCATAATTTATATGATATACTTAAGTGAACTATAGGAGGTGTTAATCATTTTCCTCAAGGAAAAAAGTTTATTAAAAAAAGAGAATAAAAAATCTCCTTATTTAAAATACAAGACTGACTAACAGTATTCAGGAATGACATGCATATTCATGTTTTTGGTAATTTGTGTACGATGTGATATTTTTGCATTTTGACAATAAATACACAGATTCATAGATCTATTTGTATTTAATTCCATTAAAATATAATAGAGAGCCACGCTCATTGATGGAGCCATCAAACTGTGAAAGTCGTCTCCTCTTTCCAAAGGTTTCCCTGTGTGCCATGGGGAGCAGTAAGAGTTTGTTATCTGCATTAATCTCTTTAACTGGATTAAATTCTTGAGAACAAAATGCACTCAGTTCCTGGACTAGTACATGGGCCAAATCTGTGGGACAGGTATTTATGAACATACATGCAGACAATTTGACTGTGTTCCAGAAGATTACAGTTAAACTCTATGTCACAGATTTTCCCAGGAGGCTAACTGAGAAGATTGCATAATTTGTGACTCTTTTTAGGGTCATAGTCCTTCTAATAAATATATGGTTTTGTGTTCTTCTATCCAACTGAAAAAAAAAATTAAAGAAAAAAATATAGAGAGCCTTCTGAGTGAAAACAAATCTGTGTTTGATCCAACATTGTTTTGGATACTGCTTGTGAGTTTTTGGTTCAATGCTAGACAGGGAATAATCTAGTGTTACACTTCAATTTGATAAATGTTACGGAGATTATTCTTTTCTTCTCCATTATGAAGCATAGATCATGGTTAACCAGTATAACAGAATGTATTGCCTTGAAAATCTGCTGTCAAAATTCCCATTTGCCTGCAGAAAGGTACTCTTACTTATTCTATATTTTTATTTTGGCAGCTGAAGTCCTGAATTCATATACATACAGCTGACCTAATTTAATTTCTTCTGCGTTGTAAGTAGAGAGACTTTGTCAATAGCATTCCGTTTGTTTGATGTTGAAGTTTTTGGTAATTTTAAAAACATTGTTTATTATTTTTTTAATATATTTTTTCTGTATGAATTTTTGAAAATGCAATAATCTCAGCTCTCTTTCTTTCTAGGAATTTGTTCAGACTGCAAAATCTAACTAAACTAACTAAAGGTACTTATCCTTTCTTTTTAAAGCATTCTAATTTTCAATTAGAATTGTCTGTGAAGTTCAAAGTGAATCTTTCTTCTACCTAAATGATTTCATTCACAAAAACCTGGGTGTAATCAAGTAGAAGTGCTGTGGTGACACTGAAATTGGATATTAGACATATTTTTCTGTCCTGAACTACATGTCAGCATGTGCTGCAAATAGCCTGTGGAGCACCCTGCTGGTTAAACAATCATCCTATGAAATTCAGGCAGTTTGTTTCTTGCTGACCAGACCCATCAGACCTGTCTGATGTAAGTTAAATAAACATCAGTGAAAACCCTAACAGAAGTGAAACTATTATGGAATTAATATTTTTTTTCTGCCCATATGACAGAGATCAGTGTTTTAATCATAGCCGTATAAGACACCATTGTGGGTAAACTGAAAGCATGTTGATCTTCATGCTCATTCCTCATTACATTTAAGTATCTTTAAATATGACCAAAAAAAATAAACACAGCACAAGGAGATTACCCACGTAAGCTATTATTTTGTAGCTTTTAACGACAATGAGGAAAATGGTTGAAGGGGGACTGTGGTAAATCTGTTACTGAAATTTGCAGAATACTGACATCTGGTGGTAAAACCACTTAAAACAGAAAGATGTGGCTAATCAGTCACTTCGATAGAGTATGATTTTAAATAATAGCTTTCAGTAGACTATTCCAATCTGTTTCTTTTCTTGTTCTGTATATTTAGAAATTATTCTGTAACATAGCTTAAATACATCCAAACGCTCTGTCTGTATATAAATATATAGGTAGGTTAAATCTTAGTCATAATTGGTAAATTGACAGGAAGCGAATAATTAAAGGATTTCAGTGGTGAACCTGATTTCTTGGCACGACTTATTATTCTAAAAGGATTTTTTAACTTTTAGCAGTTTTTGCCACCTACTTTAGAAATGGCATTTGTATATAAGTGTTGCTGCAAGATAATATTCTAAATCACACACACAAACCCCCAATACTACATATTTGTGTAGTATGGGGCTTTTTTTAATATTGCAGATACAATTTATAAAAATGCTATTTATGACGTTTACTTACCTTACCTGGTGGGAAAACAAGACTTCTGGCCTTTTAGAAATACTTTATCACTTTCTAGAATAAGGATACTTTTAATTAAAATAATGAGTGGTAGTAGCAGCAGCTTCCAGCTATATCTAGATCTTATTTGGCATTAAAACAACTAGAATAGCTCTAGATTCACTTGGAGCATAGCTGTGCTTGGTTCAAAAGCCACGGATGGGCTCATGAAACAACGATGAGACAACTCAACTTGGTAAGGATTGTGGTAAGTGGTGTTACCTCTGTAGACATGGGAGTTGCATGTTAAGCTGCCTTGATATCTAGCTAGCCAAGCAGCTGTTCAAACCCAAGTTGTGTTATCACTAGAGACTAAAACATAAAGGGAGACAGACTGGATGACACTTATGGTCATCTTAGATGCCTTAGGGTCTTCAGCTACTACTCTAGAAGGTGTGTCAAACATGACGTCTCACATCTGTTAGCCCTGTGAAGGGCATCAAACACCCTAAAACATGCAAAATGACACTTAATTACTAGGCTTAGGTAAGTGAGTCTTGCATCTCTCGATCTCCAGTGTTTTGTCTGGGGCTTCTCAGTAAAGGGAATTCAGTAGAGCCAATCCTGCTGCTGCTGCCTCTGGTTCAGGCCTCCAGTCTGGGCTCCTTGGCAAGAAGACAACACAGGCAAATCCATCTGTGGCTCTTCCGGCTCTCACAGGATCCCGGCTGGAGGAACCCAGCTGGAGGAACAACGTGTACATACATCACGCATGTAGCCCTGCTCTTGATATAGCATTTCCTCTTAACAGATAATTAAAATATAGATCTGATTAAATAAGGTAAATAGGAAGGATTACATCCTAGGGCAGATGAGAACCTTAACCCTTCATGTTCTGGTGTCTTCATAAAGCAGACTTACTTGATGACTGAAATGGAAAACAATAATTGTATTTAATGTTAAGAAAAATATTTTTAAAACTGCATTAATTCAATTCAGCTGTGTTTTTTTCAAATGAGGGGAACTTTATCAGGAATTAAGTCATTATCAAAACAAGATTTTAGCAAAAGGAGCAAAACCTTTGAAATAAAAAATGAGCTAAATGCCTTGCCAAACATGTAATTTGCTTAGTTCTTCCTTAGTTCAGTTTAACAATGAACAGTCCCTTCCCAGGAAGAAAATTCCAGGCTAGCACAAAAATAGTGTTCTAAATAAAATTGTCAAAATGTATTGTGGTATTTTTAAGTATGGCAAATGTGCCTTTGCCACTGCTTAATTTTAGAAGATACTTAAGCTTACTTGCATATAGATCTTGTCTAGATGACAATAGCTGGCATAATTACATGTTGGTTTCTTGTTTGATTGAACCAATTGTTAAGCTGAATTGGAGACATTCCTCAGAACAACTTGTTTTTTCCCCTAGAATAACAAGCATAAAGAACATAATTGTTGGTCATAAATATGTATTTATCACTTCTGGACCCCACTGCATTAAGACTTTCCAGATATCCAAACTAATTTTATTTGAATTTAGGATATTGTACTTTTTTCTTTAATGAAGTATTCTATAAAACTCTTTAGCTAAGCCCTTGCTTCTCTATGAGTTTTAGTGGAACTGTTGTTTCAAAGAGCAACACTCTTTGCTTTAGTAGTTTTGTTGGTTGGTTGGTTGGTTTTTTAAGATTCGTAAAAAGAAGAGATGTATTGCATAGCAACACCCTGAAAGAAGGGTCAGTAACCGTTACCACACTTTTTATTCAGTCTAGTGTATATGAGAAAAATGTCAATTACATCTTACCAGAGATGCTCTGACTGGTATTGAAAATGACTTTCTTTTATTGTAAAGTCTTCATTTATTTAACATCAAAGAAAATGCAGAAGCGACATTTTCATCACTTTTAACATCATAGTTTCCAGCAAGAGTTAATATGGTAATACAAACTCTTGCTGTACCAAATGTAAAGGTCTAACAGATTAATTATTTGATTCCATTACTATATGAAAATATCGATGGTTAATGCAGCAATATGATAGAGAATGACTTTATTATAACTCCTATGCTAATGTAAAAAGTCATTTGAGTATAAAATATTGATTTATCATTGACTATCGATATTGCTTGATTTGATAGGCATTTACTGAGATGTTGTAGGCTATCCCACTTGACCTCCAGTTGCCAGTACAGAAAGATGTAAGTCTCCTGTAATTCTTATGCCAGATCCATCGAGACAACTGCCACCTTCATGCACATATCGCAGGTATGCTAGGGCATCATCTCAGAAGGCACTACATGCATTCAGGTGGCTGAGTTGAATCTAAGATCTAAACTGGCTATAGCAAGATCTTACATACAAACAACTAAACTCAGGTGTTCAAGCATCCTCATACTTCAGAAACTTCCAGAAGTAGGAGTGTTATTTGAGAAATAAACATATGATCAAAATGTACAGACGTCCAGGACTAATAAACGGGTGGTATAAGTACTTTAGGGTTTTTTTGTGACAAACCCAATCTAGGCTAAGAAGTACGACCTTATGAACTCAAGCTAGTTTAATTAGAATACAAATTTAATAGCCAAGAAGACTTGGGGTACAGGTCTCCTCTCTCCTTGCAGTTGGGGTTTGATATACAGCAAGACATCCAATGCTGAGCAATATCTGCTTGCATATCAGAGCTGGGTCTGCTATACTGTTTGCTTCCTTCTGTACACAAATCCTAAATACCAGAGGTAATGTCTCAGTGAGATGTCTGGAGCTGTTTTCCCTTTTGGAGATCCTGTTTTGCCTTCCTGCAGACTCAGGCAGACATTCATGTAGCAGATATGATGGGGCTATATTTTTAAGGTTTTCAAGTGAAACCTAAAGGCTAGAGGTGAAACGAAAGGTATGCTATGAAATACACAGAACTCAAGATAAATGCCATCACAAGCTTTTCAAGCACAGAGCACAGGGAAGAGTAGCAAATGACTAAGAAACAAGGGCCACAAGTGAAAAGGGAGAGGCAAAAGAGCTGAATCTCTGTAGTCTACTAGACGAAAGAGGTTGCTGAGATGTGACCACATGAAGCAGAGCAGGAGGGCTGCAATGTATGACTTGGGTCTGAACAGTTCAAGCAGAAAAAATGGCTAGAGAGAGGTAACCAGTGAATCTGGGCTGAGAAGGGATCCTCACTGGGTTCCTGAACCCTAGACTTCCTTTCTGAAGTTACTGAGACATAGGCTTCTTCACAAACCTTTTCTCTTAGAAGCAATTCAAAACTGGCTGCACAGAAAGCCAGGCTCTAAGTCCAGAATAAGGCACCCAAATACGTGACTAGAGGAATTCAAAGACAGAATATCTGAAGTCAAATTTCTAGTTCAAGTGGAAACGCTGGCAGAGTTTAAAAGCAAATTAGCTGCCAAAACCTGACTTCACTGTAGTTCTCCCCTCCCATCCCCAAAATGTGTGAAATATCTTCCTGCACTCCTCTCGTTGTTACTTCTGCAGCCTCTGCAGTCTGGAAAGAGTCCTGGAACTTGGCTTCTGTCACTAAACGCAGGTAAAGGGACTGTCAGCACGTAGTTTTAAAATATACTTATCAGATCACTTTATTTGGTGCACTACATTTTCCATATATTACTACTTATGCTTACGATGACAGCATCTCTCCTTAACCGCCACATAACCACCTGTGCTACACATAGGCTGTTAAACGTTTTGCTAATTTGTGTACACCTATCTCAGTTGGTGTGGAGAGAGGAGAGCAAACTATTCCAATGAACTGGTGCAGGCAATGAAACAGATGGATGTGCAAAGCAATTGATGGAAAAATGGGCAAATGCGTATTGCCAGTAAGGCAAAGAGGATGTGATAAGAAAAAGAAGAGAGAAGACAAAATGAGAGATGACAGGGTAACAACAACTAAGGGCCTTAAGGGAATGGGAGTGAATCAGAGCCTGACGCGATGTAGCAGGGAGCCCTGAGAATGAATACAGAGCAGGGACGGGTCATGCCCAGATCAAGGGACAGGGTGGGAAACCCACTGAAGCGGGGAGATAATCATCAATCTGATATGAGGCTAGAGGGCAGATTTGAATGAGCAGAAAAGAAGTGAAAAAAACCATGTGCCAATAGATGTTGAGATGAGGTATGTAAAACTATTTAGCAGTATTTGGAGGTCCTGGACATGAGTTCAGAGAGAAAGTAGTCATGGACAAATTACAGACTGTGGGACTTCGAAATGAAAAATAAAGAGCTGCCAAGAGACATTCAAATATCTCTTTTCAGTAAAACATCTGGGAACACCTGTAATAAGGCTGAAATACAAAGCTAAAAGAAAGATGGAAGATCTTCCTCTGTAAGTCTGTGAGTCACTTTGCAATCATTGAGACCGAGGAAGATCACATAAGAACAGGGAGCAGAATGAAATAAGAGTATTTACTTTTGAATCTATCTGTAACATCAGAATTATAGCAAGCAGCAAAAAAGATTTTAAACCTCTGACAGAATTTCTCTACTGTGTTTTAGAAAAGTTGTGTAGAGTATTAAGAATGTAGACAGCATATAATTACAGGAAATAAAACAAGCATTCCCAAAGGTAATTTCTTTTCATAAAAATGTAAATGTACTTTATACTGCTGTTTATCCAGTCTTCTGTAGTTTGCTTTTCTACTCAATGACTTTGGAAATGGAAAATGTCTTACTATATTGAGGCTGAGTCTTCACATTTCCAAAACCTATTAATGTACCACTGAACACCACAAAGGGATTTATAGCCTGTGTGATTAGGCTGGTACCACTTGCTGGTAATTTTTTAAATTATGAAGCAATAGTAATGAAAACGATAAACCTAACAAACCCAAGGAAATTAAGTATAGTGCAAATGTTTGCTTTTAGGTTCAGAAGGTGTCATACTATCAATCATCCCAATTGTTGCTGTTTTGGGTGATAAGAATTGCCTGCTGTGCTGCTTTTCTGTGGAGCGTTTCATTCAAAGGGGGACTGTTCTCTGGCCCCTGATAGATGATGATGTGCACACAGCGTTTCACATTGGCTAGTGTTATGTCCTAGTTTCCTTTTGTCTGCTGCATTTTCTTTTCTACACGGTTTTCCAGCTCTCAGGAATGCAATTTTTATCGTATGTTTGTTTAGCAATAAGCACAAAACTGTACTGGCTTGAGGATGCTATGCGATACAAATATTAGATACTTAAATGAAAGTTATGAAAGATTGCCTAGTGCCTTACAAGTGTTTCTGCTCTATGCTGGTAAGGGTCTGTTCAGATTAGCTGGAGGATACTAAAATAGGCAGAGGGAAGTGGTAGCCAGAAATTCGTGAAATTCAGAAATGTTACTATTTCAGTGTGTGTAAATGGAATGAATAGTTTAAATTTCAAAAATTTTCAAAAAAAAAAAACCCTCTAAAAATACATTGCCTTCTGCATTGTGTGAACACATCCTTCTATATTTTTTGTTGCATTCTATTTCAGAAATTCTGAAATGGAAATATTTTATTCAATCATTAAATTATTTTGCTTTTCCTCACATGAATGATAATTCAGGCCTCCAGTATCTCCTTGCAGGGCTGCCGTGGTGCAATGCAGACTTGGCCATCAGAGCTGGTTGGCCCATAATGCAGATGTTCACACAGCTTTCAGAGCATTAGGGAGCTCAGCTGAGGAGACTGAAGGCTCACGTTACCTCTTCCCCAAAGCGCTGTTCAAAGGAAACAGTATAATGTCTTAAGATTTTTAAAATCAATTTGAAATGAAACATGTCAGGTAGCTTTGGGTTAGGTAGAACCAAACCAAGCCAAACCAAACCAAACCAAACCAAACCAAACCAAACCAAACCAAACCACTTTATTTCAGTTTCAATCAAACCCACTTGGAGAACAGTTTCCCAAATAACAGTTTTGTTTGGAAAAAACTATTTTCATGAGAGGAGTCACTCCAGCAGAAAATAACTGGTTACCTACTGTATTAAGGCTTTATAATAATTTTTTTTTTTTTTCCTGAAGGCTGAAAACATATCTCTTGCTGCCATCTGGTGTTGTCACATAGAGTGGTGGGAATAGTTACCCACGGCATTGTATTAGTTTCATAATATTGTACTTTCTAAACAGCCTTTAAACAAGGAGAAAATATTTAGTATATGATACAGTTTTTAAGCAAGTACGGGAGATTTTGTTTGTGAGACTGAAAGATGATTCCAAACTAATTGTATTGACCTTTTACTCATGCAAATACTCATATGAGAAAAAAATTTCTGGGGTTAGGTGCCATGCCAGAATGTCAGCTGGATGTCCGTTTAGGTCTCTGCTCTATGTATGCTTACATATCTGCCACTCCCAAAATCTTGTGCTTACATACCCACGTGAAAGCATGCACACAGCTGCACCATTAAAAAAAAAAAAACAAAAAAAACACAGCTGTCAAAATGCTGCTTTAATCAGACTGAAGATGGCACACTTCCTCAGCCAAGAGGAGATGGAAGCAGGGATCTATCCCTCCCTGCAGCCAAAAGGCTGCAAATCTCTCACAGGCTGAATGAAACATTCGTAACTGAAGAATAAAAACAAGAGGCTTCCGTATAACTCTGTAAGACAGAGAAGAGTGGCAACGGCATTTCCCTGTCTGCCAAATAGTAATCGCTTGGTGACTGGAATGTGGCTCTCTCCAGATCACTGGTTCTGGTGGTTTGGACACGCTCCAGCACCTCAATGTCCTTCTTGTAGTGAGGGGCCCAAAACTGAACACCGTACTCAAGGTGCGGCCTCACCAATGCTGAGTACAGGGGCACTATCACCTCCCTGCTCCTGCTGGCCACACTATTTCTGATACAAGCCAGGATGCCATTGGCCCTCTTGGCCACCTGAGCACACTGCTGGCTCATGTGCAGCCAGCTGTCAACCAACATCCTCAGGTCCTTTTCTGCCAGGCAGCTCCCCAGCCACTCCTCCCCAAGCCTGTAGCGTTGCATGGGGTTGTTGTGACCCAAGTGCAGGACCCAACACTTAGCCTTGTTGAACCTCATGCAGTTGGCCCTGGCCCAACGATCCAGCCTGTCCAGGTCCCTCTGCAGGGCCTTCCTACCCTCCAGCACATCAACACTTCCACCCAACTTGGTGTCATCTGCAAACTTACTGAGGGTGCACTCAATCCCCTCATCCAGATCATCAGTGAAGATATTGAACAGGACTGGCCCCAACACTGAGCCCTGGGGCACACCACTCGTGACTGGCTGCCAACTGGATTTGACTCCATTTACCACCACTCTCTGGGCTCGACCATCCAGCTGGTTTTTAACCCAGCGCGGAGTGCACTTATCCAAGCCATGAGCAGCCAGCTTCTCCAGGAGAATGCTGCGGGAAATGGTGTCAAAGGCCTTACTAAAGTCCAAGTAGACAACATCCACAGCCTTCCCCTCATCCACTAAGCAGGTCACCTTGTCATAGAAGGAGACCAGGTTAGTGAAGCAGGACCTCCCTTTCATAACCCCATGCTGGCTGAGCCTGATCCCCTGACTGTCCTGCACGTGCCACGTAACGGCACTCAAGATGATCTGCTCCATGACCTTTCCCGGCACCGAGGTCAGGCTGACAGGCCTGTAGTTCCCTGGATCCTCCTTCCGACCCTTCTTGTAGAGGGGCATCACATTTGCTAGCTTCCAGTCATCTGGGACCAGTCTAGTTTTGTTTTTTTTTTTTTAACCTGACTAGGAAAATTGCTTCTCTTTTGTTGACTTGGAAATATGCAATACTATATTTACTACATATATTGGATTTGAAACCACGCTAAACAAAAATTAGGAAAAAAACATTTCAAATATGGTATTTTATTAGCTGAAAATGAATGTGAAACCCTCTTCCCTCATTCTACTGCTGGTTGTTTCTCTTCTGTCCCACATCAACAAATAAGTTTTCCCAATAGAGTAAAGGAAAACAGAACAATTCAAGAAGAAAATTGATCTCTTCTGAACACATCAAATGCAGGCAGAGTGGACAGTTTCTGCAGAACTGTGATACTGTTGTCATGCTCACTGAGAATAAACGCTTTAATATGATATCAGACGTACCTTCTGTAAGGTCTTAGCTAAAACACCATCTGTAGTTCAAAGGAGTTGACTCCAGCAAAGATGCATGGAAATGTTTCAAAGATGAGCAGGTAAATGGGAAAGAGGGCATGAAGAGACTGACATGTTCAGCCAAGCAAAGCAAAAACAGAGGGGATGTGGTTCTTGTCTATAACAGACGACTTGTATGACAGTGAACACTAGGGAAGGAGAAATAGTTATTTAATCTACTAGCTAACACTGGTAAAAGAATAAATAGGTAAAAGTTAACCGTCATGGTTTTAGGCTGGAAATAAAAAAAAAAATTCCAAAACTTTAAGGTAAATATTTTCTGAACAACCTTCTAATCGGGAAATAGAAGGAAAAAATTAATATCTTTTTGAACACAACTTAATAGTGATTTTGAAATAATTCTGTGGGTTTTTTAATAATAGCAAAGAACCAAATGCAATGATCCCAGGGATCACTCTAGGCCTGCATTTCTGCCTTCATTTCCTAACCATTAAATGCCAGAGGAAAATGTATTTTCAGTGCCAGAAGAGAACTGGGAGAAGAGGGCTTCACAGGGGAGCTGACAGTTAAACAAGTTTTACACTGCAGGACTCACCTCCAGATCAAGGTAAGAAATTTTTTTTTAATAATTTCTCCATGTTTCCAGTTTCTTTTTGTATAAATGAACTATTCAGTGTTTCAGTGAATTGTTTTGAGGATGGATAGGATTACTGCTCAGAAATATAGCAGTATTCTACAATATCCTACAATATCAGTTCAGCTCTGTTCATCTCTGTCCTGGTTTTGGCTGGGATAGAGTTGATATTTTCTTCCTAGTAGCTGGTAGAGTGCTGCGGTTTGGATTTAGGATGAGAGTAATGTTGATAACACACTGATGTTTTAGTTGTTGCTAAGTAGTTCTTACACTAGTCAAGAATTTTTCAGCTTCTCATGCCCTGCCAGCGAGAAGCTGGGAGGGGGCACAGCCAGGACAGCTGACCCAAACTGGCCAAAGGGCTATGCCATACCATATGACATCATGCTCAGTATGTGAACTGGGGGGAGTTGGCCAGGGGACAGCGATTGCTGCTTGGGGACGGGTTGGACATTGGTCGGCGGGTGGTGAGCAATTACATTGTGTATAACTTTTTTTGTATATTATTATTATTATTATTATTATTATTATTATTATTATTATTATTATTATTATTATTTTCCCTTCCTTTTCTGTCCTATTAAACTGTCTTTATCTCAACCCACGAATTTTACTTTTTTTTCCCAATTCTCTCCAGCATCCCATTGTGGGGCAGGGAGTGAGCGAACAGCTGCGTGGTGTTTAGCTGCCTGCCGGGTTAAACCACAACAATCTCTTAGTATCTATGTTTCAGGTTCAAGTCTGGATTCAATAAGCTTTGGAACAAAATCTGAATCTGAATTTTTACCTGCTCTGGTACCATGATCTCCTCTCCTCTTTTCTCCTCTCCTCCTTTCTCCTCTCCTCCCCTCTCCTCTCCTCCCCTCTCCTGGTGATTCTGATAAACAGATTCAGCTCAGGCTCATCTAAATGAAAACCTAATTTTGGGGCTATAAACTCCATGACAAGTTGAATTTAAGAGGATCTCTATGGATATATTATGTACTACAGCTACATTACTGGAATGGTTCAGATCATACCAACAAATTTATTTTTCAACTAAGTAATACTGTATGCAGAAAATTTCCACAAGGTGGGGATGAAGTGATGTTTCATATCAAGAAGTTTGCTTTGTACAGGACTTTATAGTTTGTACTCCTTTACAAAGTTTCTGGAATAGAAATTTCATCTTACAAGTCAGGGATTCAAATAAAATATTCATGAAAACACAACAGCTTTTCACAGAGTGATGTACGATACAATATAGGCTTGTTTTAATAACTTGAACAGTATAATCCTGAGAGTTATTAAGCACTGGTCCTGAGAGAGTTCCATTCAATATTGTTCACTTTGTTTGATTTAAAATTGATCTCATGCTTCATTTGCCTAATGTTTTATTACCCTGTATTTAAACTTCAACATTCTAGTTTTATAATTATGGAAAAATATGCCGGTTTATAAAAGCACAAGTTCCTCTTATAATGCAGGATCCAAATAAGAATGGTTGTTGCAGCATAATATAAAAGAAAATTAAATTCAAAATTTATAATACACATAAATCAGATCCAAGGAAATTATGAAATAAGTACAACAGGAATAAAAGGTTTTACATATTCGTGGTATTAATGAGTTCTTTTACTTATGTTTACTTATGTTTTGCTTAGTTTGGCTAGTCCTCTTATTTCAGAAGAGACACAAATGACTTCAGAGCTTGCACACTTGCTTGTTTGAAAGAGATTTTAAAACCTTTTGGTTATTAAGGAGGAAGTTAAGCATTGGCTTGATCAAGAGCTACAGGAAACAGAAAACTCATGGTATCAGAACCAGAGTGCTAATCAATCATGGTAATTTGTGTGTCGTGTAACACAACACCTACAAATGGAAGAAATACTACATATAATGACTTTAATCAAGAAGAAGAGGCATGTGCCTCAGTCGAATCAAGAAGAGACTTATATACATTTGCCTGTTTTCAAACTGAGCAGACAAATTCCCGGTTTAGATTAATTCTACAAAACTGTGACAGGTTATGTCAGGGTCCAATACCCTCTGAATGGATTCTTCTAGATATTCCACATAGGAAGGGTTCAATGTTTTAATACCAATTTTCCTTATTTGCAGATGTTTGACTCTACATAGGATTTTGATTTAGCAGCATGATACAGCAATGTATTGAAATCAGAACATAAACACAATATAGCAATTGCAATATACAGCTGGATCACAGTACAAATGTGATTCCCATTACCAGTGTCTATATGCTCACTGTCACAACGCTGGGCCTCCCCAGTTGCTGGGAGGAATACATAAGTCGAAGCTTGCTCAAGTCCTCTACTCTCTTCTGAGGTCATTTTGTTGGTTGCTCAGATTTTATAGTCTATGTTGGGCCGAGCCACTGTACACTTCCCCCTGAGGGTCTGGCTACCTCTGGAAGACATTCACACCTTTTTTGGTGTGATCAGACTGGTTCATCAGCAAAACTCCACTTGACACCAGAGTTACCATCCACTGTTTTGCACTAGGATAATAGAGTAGGTAGGAAGTGTAGTGACTGGTATGTGTGCTGGTGACCAATTAAGTGACAATGAGTTACAGCCACACAGCAGCCTGGATCTGAGCTGTGGATCCTAAATCAGTGACTTTTCATCTATTCATCCTGCATCTATTAATTATGTATTATGTCTCTATCATGTCATTTCTATTGGTTTTATTCTTTTATCTGGTTATTAGGGATGCACTCAAGTTCCAGTCATAAGCAACACCATATGTTTAATTCAGGCCATATAGATAATTGTTTTTTAAGCCCATAAACATCCTTTTCAGTACTCTATTCAGAAGTTGCTTATAAATTGCATGTTCAAGGTTGAATCCATAACATGGCCCTAGTAATTAATATTTACAGTTTTCAGGCCTGTGTATCATTGTTTTATCTTACATGTTTGATTTTAAAAGTATTGCTCTTGATCTTCTGAATCATGGTCTATGCTAGACAATTCTATTACTAAAAAGAGGCATTAGCATACAATTTCTGCAATTCTTACTCATGATGGAAGTTCATTGTAGATGGCAGAATACTTTTATTATCAGTAAGACATAAATACATTAATTGAAGCTATTTAATTGCATATATTACTTAATAACACTTTTATTAGCTGTTAGGAATTCCATTAACACTATTGGGTCATTAACTTTGATACCACAGACAACTGCAATTTTGTTGTAATGAAGAAAGTAATAAAAGGATAGTTTGTGCACCACAGGACAATTTACAATAGCAATAAAGTCTAATGAATCCTATTATTCACTCTTTCCTTTTAAAGGTTGAGTTTAGATTAGGATATCAAACATCTGGGGAGTGAAGCAGATAAGAGAGGGGGCATTCAGTCCTAACATGGCATTTACAGTTTGCACTCAAGAGATTAGAATGAAGGTATAGAAAATAAGCAGATTCCCATGGGTGATGTAGATATGATTCTGTGATGACAATATTTTGAGTCTCAGAGGAAACCTGTTCTTCAGCGTGATTGTGAGTCAGTAAGACTAACCTCAGCTAGATTTTACTTTGACTGTTGTTACAGCATGAGATCCCACTGCTGGGTTTTTATGTATATATGAAGAGGAGTCCAAAAAAGAAATTGTGGATTTATCCAAGATGGGCAGACAGCTTTGTTTTCCCTCTGTATGCATTGGCATTAGGTTTGGCACAGGCTGCCTTGTCACAAGAAAGGTTAGTGAGTCTATGAAATCTCACTGTTCCCATCAGGTTTGCACCCACCCATGTCTTATCACAGTCCTTTTGGAACTTTGTGTGCCGAATAAGATTCCGGTGAAAGGTTACAGTAGAACAAAGTAGTGGGACCTGATTAGGACCTGCATTACATTGAACAGATATAGGACTGCTTTCCAAGGACTTGTCCGTTTCAAGGTTGGAGAGAGGCTTTGAATTCTAGAATATAGGGAAGCCTCCTGTGAGGTTCTTCTTAGAAATTTGTGTGTTTTGTAAGAAACCTCCTCAAAGGCTGGGGAAGAAACTGAGGGGGCTTGAAGCTGTGGTCTGTTTGTAATCTTGAAATTATACCTTTTTTTATTTAATGAAAATAAAACACAAAACTAGAAATTCATCCACACAGCCAAATGTCAGAAATGGGCTCTGCCTTCTGAGGTGTGTGCTGTAGCAGTATGTAGCATCATGCCTAGGCCTACGATGCTCATATTCTTGGCTGCACTCTTGATGAGATTCAGCAGGAAGCACAGGAAGAATGCGTTACACTGTAGAAAGCTATATAAATAACCTGGTGGCTAGGACAATCCCATGCTTCCTTTTTTTCCTTTTTCCCCCCTTTTTTCCGTTTTCTTTCTTTTCCTCTTTCTTTTTCTTCTTTTTTTTTCTTATCTGTTTTCTGTGTGACAAGTGAACTTGACCCTTTCACTCGCTCATTAGTGAGTAAAAGGTTGGATGAGGTGAACCCAAATGCAGTTTACCTTGGGATTTGTATACATGCTGCTAGTCCCCCTCTTTCACAGTAACAGTTATCCAGTTCCATACTCTTTCCTGCCTCCTTGCTACTGTTATTCATGACTGCAGTGGGACCCCAAACCATGCCGTCATCTAAATCTTGCTTCCACCACCTCACCAACACAGTACTCCCTTGGTCCTATTCCAGTATCCTGAGGGGGAATGCAAGCCCAGGACTGCCTGCATTCTTTGACCAGACCTTGTGAGTAGCTTGGATGGGAAAGCCAAGAGCTTCTAATGAGTTGATTGATGTTAGCTGCCAGTCAACTGACAGTGACAATCTATTGTCCGGCAAACCAAAACAACATGTGCGCAATTACTGTCAAACAAGACCTCCCTGTGCTTGTATCTGTTCAAGTACGTCAAGAGGCTGGCTGCATGCAGGTAGTTTGAAATCCCTGCATAAGGCTGTTCTGCAGAAGGTGGTCTTTTTCTGCCTAATCAGACAATTCTAAATGAATTCCATGTTGTCTGTCGGTGCATATTGGATCAGTGTCCTTAGGGAACCAAGGTGCAGCCCTGTTCATTTTCTGAATTTCAAAGTGCCTGAGGCAACTGGGTTCATACCTCTGTCAGGAGAGTGGCACCTTCTGGCATATGCCTTAGTGAAGATTGCCAGCAGATGTCTAAGGCATCTCCAAATGCAGAGTTATACAAATTTTGCTCTATCTTCATTCTGGTTTGGATGCTAGTTTAAGCAAATGAACAAACAATACTGTAGTTGCAACTTGGTGAAAAACATGTATGACTTTTCATTTATTAACTTGTGAGCTACCAAATTTTAGCAGAAATAGAGTAAATGGAGAAATCTAAGTTAACTGCAAGGGCAGGGAGATTTTTTTACTCTGAGGAAACACTGTCAAACACTGGAATAGATTTCCCAGAGAGGCTGTAGAATCTCCGTCCTTGGAGATATTCTGAGCAACCTGCCTCAACTTGACCTTCTTTGAGGAGGAGCTTGGACTAGAAGACCTCCAGAGGTCCCTTCCAACACATTTGATTCTGTTTCTATGATTTGCAGCTATTTGCTAGTATTGTTGCATATGCTATTGATCAGCTCATCATGCTTCCACTTCTTTTTCTGTTTCACTGCTGTGCTGCAACCTTCCAGCAGCCTCCTTTCGCCAAAACCCGTTTGCTGCCTCAGCCTTCACCTCATGCTGCTATTGCTTCTTGATATAACTGATGATCATATTTTCAGTCTGATGTTGACTCCTGCTCCAGCGAAAGTTTCAGCCACTGGCAAATCTGAGCTCATCAGCTCATATCCATCCTGCCAGCTCCCTCCCTGAACCTCCCATTGTACTGCTGGAAGGAGTATAACGCCATTTCCTACCCCTCATCCATCTGATGACTCCCCCAGTGGTCCCCCTGAGCCAAAATGCTGTGTTTTACATACCCCGTACTTCAGCCAAGACCTTGTATAACAGTATCTATGTTCAGTGAAGAGCAATAAATAAGCATTTCATCAAATTTACCACACATAATGTTCAGGAAAATCAAGCATGGCTGTACAAATTTTAGATTTAATAAACAATGGGCAATGCTCTTTTTTTCAATGAATTCCCTGCCAATCCCCCCAGAACACACACTTCAAATGTACGTATGGAGATATATACATATATGTGCATATATATATATATATATATAAAAAAATTAAAGTATATTTATAATTCACTGTGACCTAGCTCAAAGGCAAAGGGTTTGAGCACTGGATTACCTTTATGAAAATGTCATGGTACTTTCATGCAATGGTCTTCCAAAAGTATATAAAAAAAAGAATCTTTGAAATCAAGTAATATACCAAGTTATGTTGTTGACAATTCCTCAATGAACCATGGAGAAAATAATATTATTATTTTTATGAAGGCATATAGCTCTGCAAAATGTGAAATTAGAAAGTTTGCAACTGGCTTGCAAACATGTAAATGTCTATCTAGGATCTGAGGAAATATTAAAATAAACATTTGCAATGGATCCTCAACTTTTATCAGGCATTTTCAGTTCACAAGCTATTAACTAGCAAAGGAGGAGAGGGAGCATGGCCACTGCTTTTCCCCAATTATTAGAAAGTGAATATCTAAGGAAAAAAAACCCAAACTGTCATATAAAGTGTTCAGTTGAAATTAAGAAGTCACTGAAGAAATAGTCAAGGAGTCAAAAGTGTATAAGAAGTCGGAGAAATCTGTAGACAGATAACATAACAGTCATACTAACACTAACGTTTGCTACATAGCTCTAGGTATACATACACATCCCAAGAAGTTTATTGCAATTCATATTTGCAAAAGGGAAGTGAATGAGAATGGATACCTGATAAAAATATTTGAGGACTGATGGAAAACAAAAAAGTGCAACTAGCCAACCAACGTAACAACCATCCATCCCAAACAACAGAAAGAACAAAACAGAATAAGAACTTTCTGAAGATTGTGCAAAAGGGTTTATTTTGGACCTGACTTTATAAATCACTCCCTTTTAGGTTTAGTTTCCACCTTCCTAATGTTGCAGATTTAAATTCATCTATCAGCCTTTGAAAGCCTGAAGTCTTTCAGCTGTCACTTACTCAGTGTAGTGTAGCCATTTTCACAGAAGATGGCTTATATGAAAAGTTAATTAGTTAACCTTCCACTGACAGAAAAATGGAGCGGCTGGAATGGTTGCTTGTGAGTTGGAAAGACCAGGCACCACTGTCACAGGCAGCCATCTTATACAGATGCTCATCAAGGTTAAGTTTTCTGTTCATGCAGGAAATATTTTCAGGGAGGTCGGTAGAAATTTTCATCATATTAAAGATCAGACCAGAGTAGCCACAAGATGTCATTGTGGGCCTACTAAGATAACAACTGTTAGGGTTGTAAAAATATAAATACATAAATAACATAAGTTAGAAACCACAGCTAATTTTCTATTTCATAAATTAATCTACAATAAAAATACAAAGAACTATTTTATTATATGTTAAAAAAATTTTTTGGAACATTTTCCATAGTTTTTATCTGGTCACTTTGGAATACAGAAAATTTAAGTATGCAGGTTATTTATATCAGCACTTCAACACTACCAGCCCTCTGGAAGACATTCGCTGTTGGGGTAAAAACTATTTTAGATGAGATGAAACATATGCTTATACAAGGTAAAACAAACAAATAAATAAAACATCAGAAAAAAAGAATAAATAAATCAAAGAAATGCTATGAATGTTTAGTAGTTTTAAAACATTCTTTTCATGCAGTCTTGAATTTTAATTATTCCTTCTGGAAGGATTCCCGCACATAGAAAATTAAGATATGTTTTATATTGTACACCGTTCTTGAAAGCAGAGATTTACATTCTTCATGAATACCTCATGAATACGAGGGTGTAATAAAGTCAAATTTTTATGACTAGTGTATAATTTTCTCCCAAAATATGAACATTAAGAAATATAATGGAGATTACTTTTGGCATAATAAGGTAAAATTTTCAGACTTGATTGCTTTTAGTTGAGCTCCCAAGATCAATTTAATCATGGGCCAAAAGGTTTGCAGGGAAGCTTAGACTCTTTGATGGATATTGAATAGGTCACAATATAATTTAGGTGTTATGATATTTAAATTTAACATTTAGATGTCTCACCAGTTAGAAAATTTCCAAGAACTCCATACAGTGATTTGGTATGTGAGGTATGTAGGTATTCAGGGATTCATCCTAAATGATGCATCACTGAAACACACATAAAATGCCAAAAAGAAAGTCTGACTTAATTCTGCACCTTGCAGAGAGTGAGGTGCCCGATTCCATGACTCAGAAAGGCACCTTCACTCTTCTGAAACTCACAGCTAGCTATTAGTGTGAGTTAGTATTCTCCAAACTATTATAATGAAGTTCACTATTGAGAAATGCAATGTAATTAATGCTGGAGGGAAAAAGAAAAAAACAAAACCATCTTACAGGGTCTATATTTAGTATACTTATTTAGAAAAGGAACCTGGACAACACATTGACCTATAGTGATCTGTGCTCAAAATCCACAGCTGGGATGCATCGGGGAACAGAGAATTCTTTGGAGAAGTTGCAGTATTGCTCTTCCGAGAATTCTGATTCTCTGAAAAATCATGCCATTTCAGAATTTCCTGCTCCTAAATGAAAAATACAACCTTTCCTATTCAAAAATGAATGCAGTGTAAGGTTGTCTTTTTGTTCTGGTATCACAGACATTTCTGATCTAATTATTCTACATGACCAGGATGGATTTGGTGTTTTTCCTAAGTTAGCCCATGTTCTGTTAATTAATGACCTGGGCTTCCATTACATCATAAAGATATTTACAGTAATTGAATGATCTTCAGATTCTGTGATCTGACTCCCAGTACAATGATTACGAAAAAATTCAAAGGGGACCCTTATTTTTAAATATAAGCCCTCTTTTCTGATTAAATAATTACACATTTGTTCAGCACCTCTTAGACATTTTATGAACTTCAAATAGAATTAGTCTGGCCATGCAAAAAAAAAATATTCTTGTGAAAGGAAAAATGCAAGTAATGTTTTTGTTACTTACAGTAACACAATTTCCTTGGCACTGATAGGATTAAGATACGGTTATTGTTGTTCCTTCCTGAACATAGAAATGCTATCCAGAGAGCGACAAATGATTTTAGCATTATAATAAGGAATATCTCTGCTTTCACTATAAGGAGTTGTTTTATGCTTTTTGGACAAATCCTTTGCAACAGCTAATTATTCTCATGTGTGACAGATCTCACTTTTCTTGTTTAATTTATAGGAATCTGGCAATAAGAAAAAAAAATGGGGAGAATGTGGATCAAAGTTATAGCCATAGGGCACTTAATAAAGATTTACAGTTAGAATGCAAAATACATATATATTTTTATGGTGATATGTGGAACAGTAAGTAGCCATTGGCTATTTTTATTAAATTTTGCCTAGACATCTTTTAGACTCTAGAGGAAAAATCAATTCTTATTTCTTTTATTCTTTGATTTTATTGCTATGCTTATGTCTAAATTTATCAACAGAAAGTTTGTACTTCAGTGGGAGCACAGCTGGGGTCTTACAGCCAAATCCTTGTTAAGTTTGGGGATAGATAATAATGATTTGTAAACCTATGCAGGTTCAGAATGTAATAGAGGAATAACAAAGTCATCAGCAGACAGTAGCAATTTTATGGAAAACTATTCAGTAAAAATATCTGAGCAAACTGTAGGGGGAGGAATGTTCAAATAACAGCCTCAAAGGGTCTATTGTTGCAGTAGGAACTCCTGTTGCTAAGATGATGAGACATGGGATGGTGGCAGACACTGACGTTGTGCCAGCTGAGATGTTTAAAGCAGTGGTGTTGAGACAATTGTTGTGATGACAGACTGTCTCAACATAATCCTCTCCACTGGAAAAACATGCAGTGAATGAAAAAGGCAGATAGTGTCTTTGAACTATCTTTCAATGTGAAGACAATATGTAGGAAGCTAGTGATTGTTTAGTAATAATTCATATGAAGGAATGGGGAAAGGGAATTACCAGAAAAAGGCTTTCTGAGAACCTGAACTGCTGGTAAAGTAAGAAAAGCAAGTAATGGAGATGGGTTTTATCTGTTTGTTTGATGAGGTGATGCCAAGTGAAAATCTGTGCCTCGGGTAACGTGAAGATCAATATTGGAAGAAATAGAACAAGTGTTTTCTGTGAGAAAAATATGTCAAGTGAGTATGACTGGTCATCCATCACATAGGTATAGGAATATTAATTGTTGAGGATGTTTGATAATGACCTTCTGCTGCCAAAATGAGAATATTCTTTTGAATGCTGAATAAGGTAAGATTTGGTAGGCCATGCAATAAATCATGTTTTGGGTTACTCCCATTGTGGAAAACATGAAAACTTTTGGCCGAGATTCCTGGATCATGGTGAGACATGAGATACATTAGTTGGACAAGGTCTTCATGAAATAATAAATAAAACCAGGGAAGGGGAAGCTAGAGAGTAGAAAAACATTAGCCTGACATCGCATGACCAAGGTCATGGTAATACATAAAGCATTCATTCAGTGCAAGTGTTTACTAACCTTCTGATGCAAATAAGATGCTTTCCATTTCTTGGTGGGGATTTCCATGATGTACATTTGCATCCTCTGCCTGGGTCACTCATCCTCCTTATACTCCCCATTGCAGAACTGGGGGTTTGGAAGCTCTGTCTGCTAGACTTCTGGCTCCTCATCAGTCTGCTAAGAGTATGCAAGGAACTAGGAGCCCAGGTATACCCAAGCTCAATTTTATTTTAAAACTTTGCAAATAAAGCTCAGTTATATAAAATGAAATTCCTGATTGTTAGGAAATTTCCAACATTTTTTCTGCTACAAAATTGAACGCTTTCCCCACCCGCCCTTCCCATCAAGTTCCTGCAGAATGGTGTCTTGGTTTAACCCCAGCCAGCAACTAAGCACCACCCAGCCGCTCGCTCACTCCCCCCCGGTGGGATGGGGGAGCGAATCGGAAGACTAAAAGTGAGAAAACTCGTGGGTTGAGATAAAGACAGTTTAATAGGTAAAGCAAAAGCTGCGTGTGCAAGCAAAGCAAAGCAAGGAATTCATTCACTACTTCCCATGGGCAGGCAGGTGTTCAGCCATCCTCAGGAAAGCAGGGCTCCATCACGCGTAATGGTTACTTGGGAAGACAAACGCCATCAGTCTGAACGTTCCCCGCTTCCTTCTTCTTCCCCCAGCTTTATATACTGAGCATGACACCATATGGTATGGCACAGCCCTTTGGCCAGTCTGGGCCAGCTGTCCTGGCTGTGCCCCCTCCCAGCTCCCTGTGCACCTGGCAGAGCAAAGGAAGCTGAAAAGTCCTTGACTGGTGTAAATTCTACTCAGCAAGAACCAAAACCTCAGTGTGTTATCAACATTATTCTCATCCTAAATCCAAAACACAGCACTATACCAGCTACTAAGAAGAAAATTAACTCTATCCCAGCTGAAACCAAGACAAATGGAAATTCTGGTATTCTATCAGCTCTAATCACAAATTGCTGCTTGAGCAAGGAAGACCCGTTTGGATATATTACGCTGCAGTGAACTTGCAAAACAATTTAAACCTGTATCCCTGAATTGTTCAGAGAATTTGAGGGAATGATATAAAAAATCACTTCAGTTCACCCTCTTTCTGATGTGATTTGATCTGATTTGACTTGACACAAAAGCGCTGCGTAGGGCAGGGAGCATGATGGGACCTATATGTTGAATCAATGCATTATGTTTTGTCACTAAGTATTGTTTTGTCATGGGTACTCCTGACATCTAAATTATCATGTTTTGTTTTTCTCTGTCATTATTTAACTAAGTTATTAACCCAGTATATTTCCTCTTCTTTCCTTTTGTGCAGAAAGTGGGTTTTTTTACTTTCTGTCCTCAAAGTATGAGCTAATAACTTTATTTGAAAAATATATCTATAGTGATATAGTTCTGTGAATATGCATGTGCATTATGTATCCAAATAGCGAAGTCATTATTGTCAGTATTTTAACATTCATGGCACTGTTCTTCATTCTGCCTCAACTGTTTTCAGCTAGGGGTAGAGAGCAGTATGAAGACCCTAGGTTTTTCTCTATATGATTTAGAAAAAATAAAATTGAGTCAAATATAAAATGTGACTCAAAAAAATTGAGTCAGAGATCAAAGAAGATTTTTCACCTCAGAGCCACTTTTTAAAGATTGATCAATTTGTGGCCTGGCTCCTTGTTCTTTTGGTTTCCCTCCTGCATTAAACTGATCAGTCTCAGCCTTGCTCAGGTTAATGTGCTTTTGCAATAGGAGTGATGATTGACTCAAACCAAAATTTTCAGCCTGGTAGCTTTATTTAAAAATATGCAAGAAATACCAGGTCTTCCCTGTGGAAAGATCTTTCCAAAGGAAACCCCATTGCTTAAAATGAACCTTGTCACTGTTCTTTGTACTTTCTATCAAAGTCACAGTATCTTCCTGAACACTCTCTTTTGGGTGAGAACATCAGGGATAGTCTCCTTCTGTGATCCGTTGCGTAAACCTAATCTGCACTGTTCCTATAACATTCCTATGTTTATGTCTCAAGGACACGGTTTAGTGGTGGACTTGGCACTGTTAGGTTAATGGTTGGACTCAATGATCTTAAGGGTCTTTTCCAGCCTTAACGATTTTATGATTCTATGATTTTATACATAAGAGCAGGGATACCCTGTGTTAAATCCCTCTATGTGGAGTGGAAACACCGTATTTATAAAAACTGTGGAAAAGATGGA
This sequence comes from Platalea leucorodia, assembly GCF_965183815.1. Taxonomy (NCBI): domain Eukaryota; kingdom Metazoa; phylum Chordata; class Aves; order Pelecaniformes; family Threskiornithidae; genus Platalea; species Platalea leucorodia. Next base: position 46,785,839 of record NC_138828.1, on the reverse strand, counting down.
TATGGAATGAATAATGTAGCATTTCAGAAAGGAATTTTTCTGTAATTGATCAGTTGCAGTAGCAATAGCAACTAGTAATAGTAATAACATAAAATACTGTATCTATTATTTGGGATTTACATAACATCAAAAAAGGTATAACTGACATACACAAGGGCTGATTTTGCAATTAAGTATTAAGGCAACAATTTCAGTTTTCCTTGATTCCATGGTAGAATTTTAATTTCTTGTATTTCATTTGGTGAAGAGTCTGGAGTGAGCAGCATGATGGAGAAAGGGAGAAATCACAGGAATATGGAAGGAAGGGCGGGCAATCAGTTATGTAAGGACAGAGACTTTTTGCTGGAAATACAGTAGTTAAGGTTAAATAATTGCCTGTGGAAGCAGTCACTCTCCCTCCTTAACCCCTTCTAGAAACACTTAAAGATCATTTTCACCATTCCAGTGCTTTGCTCTTGACTACACTGTGTCACTCAGTTAGATAAGCTAGCGTTACTAATAGAAATATTATGCTAATCCCTAGTGACATTCAGTATACATGAGTGTCTGTATATTTAATGTGAAAATTTATCCTTTGCAAAATATGAATACTAATCATTTTTCTCAGTTCAAGACGTTACCTTCCAGTTCCATACTCAAAGCTGTAGCTAATCCTCCATCTCTCTGAAGAAAATATAGGTAAAATGAAAGTCTTATATTCTGGTTTTACATCCTCATACTAGTTAGAATCTGATTTCTTTAAATTAAAAAGAAGTTGACTGTACTGGCATTTTGATCTTTTCCCACATGATCTTACTTGTATATACATTTAAGACATTTTTTATCATGTCAAATGATGAAATGTCATTCGTCAGTATTATACCAAAATGAATGTGGTTGATGAAGAATATAATGTTGGTATTTTAGTACATAATTGAAGAAAATTAAATGAAATGTATAGAGTTCGTGTAATAAGAGTTGTCCACTTCATAGTTCTAGCAGATTAATCAGTCGATAAAAATGGAAAACAAAAAGATAGTAATATGTAAGAAGTATGGTACAATTCAGTGAAATTTGCATTTTTTAATTCTGTAATATAAATTTAAGTTTGTGATATAATACATTTTTCAGATATGTATTAATAGTGATGGGATGGTTTTTACATAAGTATTATAAAAAGCTTGGGTATGGCCTACTTAGACAAGTAATAAAGTATGAAATTCTTTTTGTGGCAAGTGATTTGAATAACTTCAGAACTAATGTGTGGTCTAAAACATTTGGAATTTATTTACTCTAGATTCAGAAATTATGCACAGAGGTAATTTAGACCCCAGTCCCTCCTCGGCTTTTTCAGACTTGCTTCCATGCTAGATACAGTAATTTGTATTTTCATTGTTATATTTTCTTTAGGTATTTTGCCATCACCATGCTTGAATTCAAAATTGGGAAAAAAAACCCAAACAACCATCACCACTTGTTTTTTTTAAGGGGAGGGATAATCCTATATTATCTTCTAGTTCTTATTGCATAACTGTCTTGCACTTTTTTTCCCCCTCTGATTTTCTTTGTGTTTATATGGTTATGGAACTCTACAATTTGTTTTAATATCCTTTGCAGGATATCACTTACTTCATCTTTAAACAGTTCAGATGGCCTCTTAGATTTAGTTTTCTGTTCTTTTTTAAAGTTTTTATTCACTCAGAGATCGAAAAGAAGCAATAAGTACTACAAATAGAAATAAAAATAAAAGATAGTGTTAAAAGAAGGCATATTGTGAAAATCTACGTCTCATAACGAGCAAAAACTAGCCCTGACTAAAGAGCAACTTTGTCATTTGGGACACCTGTGGCAGCATATTTGGTTTCAAGAGTGGCAGGAAGAATGCACAGTACTCCAGCAGCAGTTAATGTAGCAAAGATACAGTCATTTGCAAGGTGGGAAAGGTGCAAATCAGCAGATTTTGGGCTGTACCACCATGCGTTCCTAATTCTTTCCTAAAGTTCTACACTTAAAAAGAACTGAACTGAGAGGAGTCAGAAAATACACAGTGACAGGAAAAGTGAGAGAAGAAATGAAGAACGATATCAGTAACTGAGCTGATATGAGATGACTGACATGAGATAAAAATTGGCAACCAAAAAAACCCCTTGTGATTTAAAAAAAAAAATCAGTAGTTTCTGGAGTTCCCCAGTGTGATGAGAATTTTTGCTAGTGTTTGAATATGTACGTAGCAAATGACAGCCCTGGTGTTCTTAGTTATGTGCTAAACAGAAATGACATGCAAAAGCACGGGGTGGAGGGAGAAAAACAGAAAATAGAAGTGACTCATGGAAGGTCAATGGCCCAACCATGAACGGGATGAAGGTCTGCGGCCTTTCTGCAGAACTACAGTCTGCCTAGTCTTATATATTACATTGTTGAGAAGAAATATGTAGAGGATAGAGAGAGAAAACAGAAGACCCAAAAAAACTAGTTGAATTATTTTATTAGTTCACCACCTACACCATTTTCAATACAGCTTGTCAAGTGGGCATCATCTGATGCATATGCAAGAAGGATTGATTGTTTTTCCCCAAAAAGCATAATGTATCACTGGTAGGAAATTGTGAGGGAAGCACACAGTAATAGTCTTAACGAGTACAGAAAGCTATTAAGGTACACATGAAGCAGACTCCTGGAAAAAATGAACTCTAGGAGGCAAGCAGGGGAGAGGGTCGACTATTCTATTTAAACTTGCACTGCATATGGATGTATATATGTATACTCCGCCATTAAAAAAAAAAAAAAAAAAGAGAGGAAACCATCATACACAGAGTGAACTACAAGCATTTGACAAATAAAAGTGAGGGTATTTTATTCAGCACTAACAAAGTAAAGAATACGTATTTCCTTCAGCATTGCAATATCTGAATTAGCCAGAGATATTGCATTATACATGGAGATTAGACCAGAACTGAATTCAGCAGAAATGGAGAAAGAAACCATAGAATTTTAAGCAGTTCTGTGATACTGCAGCCTGTGCGGCTGCTGTGAAGATTTGCTGTCCCTAATGAACAATGCATAGAGTATGATTCTCTCAAGGGAATAATAGGCTGTCTAATGAAAACTTTGAAGGAGGCTACAATTTACCTGCCTGAAGTGAACCAAAAAGAAAAAAAAATGCTAGATACCCTATTATCAAACAAAATAGTATCAACCCTAGCAAAAGTAAAAAGCAGCTTATTTGTTCTCTTAGTTTCCAGTTATTCTATCCCTTGCTTTCTATCTGAAGATCCTGCATCAAAAATATGACATTTCCCATGTTAAAAAAAGCAGTGTGCACCTCGCTAGATCAATATATTTTTTCTTTCCATATTGAAGTAAAAAGATTAATGACAAGATGTCATAATACACCACTGAAAGCTAATTTCAGTATGCTACCCACCAGCAGTACAAGAACATGGAATATTTACTTTGCGCATTTTTTTTTCCTTTGTCTTTTTTTATTCATTAACTTTCAAATCAGGGGAGCCTTTGCTTGAGTGTATCTGTTGTTGCATATCACATTTGACACTTGTAATTTTGTCCGGAACGCATGGATGGCATGCGTTCCCAGCAAAATAACAAAGTGTCAGGAAAGTAAAATTAAGCAGAATCAATATGTCTGTTGAGTTTAATGCAAAGACTTTTATTCATCTGTAAAGAGCTGAAGGCTCTTCAGTGACTTCATTGCACATGTGTGTCATATAGCAGTAGAGAAGGGAATGCAATCCAGAATATCAATCATTCTGTGAAGATTCCTGAAAATATTAGCATAATTCCTGAATGGTCTGGAAGGCTGAACGACTGTCTGCTTGTGTGGGATCGGCACAAATACCGATTCTGAGTGAATTAGCAGAACTGGATGTCAGGTACTTTAATATAAAAATTATGAGTTGTTTTGGTTTAGTAACTAACATGGTAAGAAGCAAGCAGGCAGTGCCTTGAAATGACATCAGAAATCTATGCTAAATGACTGATAAAACAGAACTGTTAAATGCTCAAAAGCCATACCTTATATCCTCTTTTTCTTGTTTTAAGTATACCGCATTGCATGATCTGATTCTGCTACCAGTTAGATCAATGTACAGCAGAAATAAATCCACTGAAATTGCTAGGGATGAGCTCAGAGTCAGACTTAAAACACTTGAATGAAGATACAGAAAAAAATCCAGATTATTTCATTTAGAAGCACCCTTTCAACTCCAAAGGGCTCAAAAGTAAACCCAGTCTCTACGCTCTGTCTCTGCACATTTGAAAAAGTCTACTTTGTACCACAATAAATTTAAAGATATTTGGTGATCGCTTGGTTTGTCAACACACAGAATATTCTGCCTACAGTAATGGCTTTGCTAAAGTGCCTAGGAAGGAGTCCTGTTCTTACACAACTTCAACCGCTTCTGTCAGCTCTATAGTCATACAACACCTGGGGTTACGACAAACGTTATTGCAGGGCCTTGGGCCCAGGTAGTTGCTGAGTTTCTTACTTTACAAGGAAGCATTTCCCGGATCATCATTTCTGTGTGAAATTTAGCTAAACCAGCTGTGCAAAAATCAACCTTACCATCCTTCCTTAATTGCATTTACTTAAGTATAGAAATATAATAGTAAATAGTCAGAATCCATTTTCCAAATGGTCATTAAAAAAAAAGCACTATTTTTAATGCAACACAGCCATTCATTTCAAGATTAAAAAACATTAGCTGCATATGGTTAACAGAAAAGTACAGAGTTATTGTAACTGCTTGTAAGAAAGATTCTGTGGCAATGACATTAAAGGACTGTTCCAGCATTTATCTATTGTCTTCAGTAACAGCTTCAAGCAGAATCAGGTCTTCCAATTGTAGAGCTGTTCAAATAAGGTTGGTTTGTTTTTTTTTTTTAAAATTTGAAAATTATCCTTTTGTTCTTTATTAAAAAAATAACTATTCTGTGACTAATTTTCTGCATGTAGTATGTACAGGGTATTTTCCTGCTCTGTGGGTAGCACAAGGTATTTAGAATAGAGAAGATAATGATCAAAGGAAAAGTAGGACTTAGAAATGATAAACATTTGTCTTCAGCTCTACACTTCTATGCTGGGGAGAAATATGGTTTCTACAGAGGAAGGGACAGGAGACTTTGAAATGAAGCACTCAAGCATCAGTTCCTATATGTGCTGGAAGCGGTCCCTTGTGCTCCAGAACCATTCAGGGCTTCGTACATGACTTTCAAAAATGGATCGCTTAACTCAGTTTAACCTGTCTTTTATCAAGACAAGGTAAATGTATTGCTCCTCAGTAGGAGCTCTTCAGGCTGTAGTTAGCATTTAGAAAATGCTACAATTGTAAGCTGGTATTTACATATATGCATGTGCAATCTAGAGATATCATATTTACTATATCTATGTATATATGGGAAAAGACAGGATCAAAATGACATGTATTTTTTCTGCATTTACTAAAAAAATAGCCAGAGGAAGAAAATTTCAGCTAGCATTGGGAAGACATATATAATCTTCTTTATAGCTGAATAACCTATTTGGTACTTGGAATTCTATAAAGAGAAGTTCTGCTCTATGAGCAGTTAAAATGAAAAGGAATATGTCTGAGGTCAAATCACAGTACTATATAATATGTTGGCTTTATATACTTTCTCCTTGCATAACGAAATTTGTTAAGCATGCGTTTCATAAATAAAATTTAAAATACAGTTCCTAAAAGTATGTCATGAGCTACAGTTCCCCATGAAAAGCTAAGTAATTGTCTAGTGATTAATTATCAACAGAAGACATGAGAAAATGTCATCAGTAGCGTAGCGTTAGTGTTGGATGGTTGATCATACATACTAATGTAAATTTTTGTATTATATTACTATAATATAGTATAATAAATTATATATAACTTAATAATTAGTGTACATTAAAACTATTATGATTACATAAGTGGTTTATATGGATTATGCATGAAATAATGACATATATGTATATGTATATGTATATATACATGTACACATGTATGTTCACTAGTATTAACTCTTCCTTAAGTGATTACTTTCAACAGCATAAAGAGAAGCAGCACAATATAACTCATCATTTTATTAGGAAAAGCTTTACAACATATGGGATAAATTCTTGTTCTTTCATTCAAGTCTTGCTTTCTGAAAGACTGCAAATGGTCACTAAAGGAATACATTTAAAATCCTTACGTAAAGTGATGCTAATTCTAAAGCTTTATGTTGTTGAAAAGCATAATTAAATGTTGTATATAGCAATTCTGAAATTAACTGATAATATAATTAGCTCTGAAGTCTATGATCTTCCTTCTTTTTCCTTGATCTTATGGGATATTGGACAGTGGATTATTCACAAGATTAAAGCTATCCAATAAGAATGATTTAGAAAAATGTAGCTGATAAAGAGTTGCTCATTTTTACCAGATATGCATGTTAATATTTGTCCTCAACTTGTGCTTTTTCATTTGATTTTATACGTTTTCTTAAAAGACAGGCAAATACAGATAAAAATATACAGATGTCAAAATTGGTCACTGTCATGGTAACAGGCTTTTATGCAGGGGTATTTTAGCAGGCCTGCTGTTACACTCTTCTCTCTATGTGTTAATTAGTGCACATAACCTTTTTCATGTAAGTATAGCTTAGTCATATCTAAAATGGGTATATGATTTGAACACCTCAGAGGTGCAGTTTCAAGTTGAATTACTCAATGTGTCAATGTAATATGTAATATAGTCTGACAGCTATGAATTTACTGTTATATTCATTGTCAAGCTATGCTAAACAAAAGGGCAGGAAAGGTATTGTTTTGAAAGTATTCATTTGCCACCCAAGAGTGGTGGGCTTCCCAGAAGTGCTCAGTCTTGATCTCAATAGCTACTGAAACTAATGATAGATTTCATGAACTCCAAATGAATTCCCTCTAAAATTAGAGGAGTAAAAACATCAGTGTTATCAGTGCTGTAATGTCAGACAACTAGGTGCTTGCCAGACTCCGGCAGTAACTGCACCTTATGAAGCATAATCACAGTCTTGATTCATGGCAAAGACTTGACGAGGTTTATGGTCTTCCAGTTATGTCTCTAACAGGCTTCCTTTGATAAGGTGTTAAAGCATGTGCCTCTAACAAGACACTAGCACAAAATCATGTCCCATGGGACAATATAAAACTTTTATGGTTTCTGTCTCAGCTTTTAAATAGGGATCAAAAATAATGATATAGTAAATTACATTTGTATCCCAGCTTTGACGTACACATTTCATTCCTGTCACAGGGGGCTGGGCCACCTTATAGTCAATGAACTTTTCTTTCTTACTTCTGCAGGACTGTACATCCTGTACCATCCTTCTGACTCTCCTAGTCCTTTCTTCTGTAGATCATTCATTTATAGATCACAGCTTCTATAGAAACTGCTTTGATAAATATTTTAACAAATATTTATTATGAAGTTATATGCAGTAATCAGCATCATAGAAAGATCCTTTTCTTTTTCCCCCTTTTTAGAGAAGACAACCCACTCATCACACTGGAAAGTCATGAGGTACAGAAACAAGATAAATTGTCGGGACAGGGGCTGTTCTATAGCCATCTTTAATGTATATAAAGACATTAAAAGCCTGTTTGTCCGCAGTATTGGTCTGCACATTTGCTCATACAATGTGTAGGCTGTTGTAATGCAATTATTTTGTTCCAAATACCATGCGTGGGAATATTACTGCTGGGATTTACTGCAAGGCAGCCTGTTTATAAATGTTGAATCATTTTATATGGTCAGTGATAATAAGCTATAACTGATGCAAACAAATGATAAAATTCTTAAGTTAAATATATCAGTATATTACTGGATGAATGTACATACAAAGAATTATGAATTTATAAAGAAAAATAATAAAATATGATAATAAAACCCTACATCTTTAATGCTTACCACCTTTTCCAGCAGTATAAATACTTGTCCAGAGTTTTTTCAGGTTGTTTGATTTTGAAGTCCATTGTAACCTTATTTTATATTTTAGCGCTAAAGAATAAGGTATGGTGGGAAATAGGTTCCATACTATGTGCTTTTGTATCTAAAGCATCATTTTTTAATATTTACTTCTTTCAGGTTGCATCTAGTCCTATAAATATAAACACAATATATTATCAGTAAACATATATTACAGAAATGTATATATTGGAATTAATGCATTCTGCCTACTTTCTAAGTGACTCAAAATGGTAAGTCCAGAATTTGTAGTGGATAATTTTAAATTCTTGCTGTTTTAATGTAATAATTTACATTTATAACAATTTATGTTGCTTCTTGCTTTACAACTACTGTGGGGTTTTTCTAGCATTGTGTGGCCTTTGCATGACATGTTAATTAATGCAGAATAAGAAATCTGAAAATGTGTAACAGTTTAAACCTGGTCTTGAATAGAGTAGGGCTTCCTCTGCAGCTCTAACCGTAGCGTCAGATTGCTGTTCTCACAGCAGCAGTTATAGAAGTAGTTACAGATGCAAGTCTTCAGAACTCTAGCAAATATTTTTTCAACTCAAATATAGCAAAGGTTTGCAGGAGTTTATATGAGTGGAAGCAACTCTTTTCTTCTGATTAGCTGAGCTGCTATCAGCATTCACGTCACGTCCTTTTGAGTTTAAAATTCTATTTAGCAAGCATAACCAATGCGCGGGACTTCAGAGACAGCAATATTGTTGATGTATAGTATTCTGAAAAAATATTAATGATTGCTGCTCTTCAAAAAGATATTGAAAAACAGTGTACTACGGTGCTCTAAACAATCAAACTGCAAGTATAAAATATGCATAACATCACAACATTGGGCATATACTTCTAGATCACTAGTCTTGCTTTCAGAATGCTGTAATATATTTTACTTGTCTGTGCCTCTATTGCATTCATTTTATTCAGCTAACAGCTCAGAAACAGACTGAGTCTCAAGTCTCTCAACCTATGGGACACAGTTTACTGTCTGTAAGATGAGGATATTGTATGGCTTTTCTTATTTAACCATTCTCTGTGTTTCCTATTCACCTGACTTAAGCAGTCTCCATTTTCTCATAGGTATCTATGTGCTACAATAATAGCAAAGGAAAACAGTTTCAGCTTTCTAAGAAATGACCCTATTTCCTTATTTCATGAAAATGACATCAGACTATTTTAAAGTTAATTGAGTAACTATGAATGATGATGATCAAATCTTTGCTGCAAATACAGAAAAATAAGCAAGTTACATAATCAACAGACATAGTCTAAGAATTTGCTACAGTGATGATACCCAACGCCATGTGAAATGTTTTTCTTCAAAACACTAGCCAAAGTTTCATGTTGACTAAGAGTATTTGCAAATTTGAGTCAAAATTGTTGAACTTTTTGGGTGAGCTCTCCCTCCCTTCCTTCCCCAAGGAAACAATTTTATTGAAATGCTATTCTTTTACAAAAGGCAAGGTAGCAGTATTCCATTATGATTTTTTTAAAAGAAGAGAGAAATCTACATTTAATATAAAGATTTTTAAAAAAAATCAAAAAGGAAATGAAACATTGTTTTGGATGAGAGGCAACCTCTGGTCCATCCCAAATTGGGTTTGTTTTTTGGTTTGTTTGGTTGATTTTTTGTTTGTTTTCAGAAAACCATAGAAGCAATTCTCTTCACATTGATTCAATTTTCTACTTGATCAGTGAAATGAACAGTCAGCTTTTGCATAATACCCTTCTATGCCAGGTGTCAATTTGCCGGTATGGTACTAGTGTTGTTTAAACAAAGCTGGTTTTGCTTGGTTGCTGGCAGCTGAGACAGTGAGTTGTAATGATGGGAACTGGAATCAGCTGTTCCCTGGAAAATGCAACAGAGTGACTCTCAACAGGGATTTAACTAACTACATAAATGTGCTATATTTGCATCATGAATTTTTAATGAGCAGCATTTCAGATTAAAAATTGTTATTTCTATGACTCATGAATAAAAATTTATGGCCACTTCAACTGTGGTCAGCAAGAAACTGTTCTTCCCTGTATATCAAATGGTAAGAAGTGTGAATACATAATTAAAGGCAGCTTACTTATCACTTACTGTGATTTTCTAGAGAAGCAGCCAGACTGGTAGAGCTGTCAGTAGCAAACCCTTTTTATTTCATTTCATAAGCTTTTAGTTGTTGGATCAGGCCCAGCCTTACAAAATATTGGACTTTGCCAGACATGTTTCCTAATCAGAAAATAAAGACAGCAACTCTGAGACCTCCCTCCCACTTACAGTTTACTAATTACATGGTGAGCAACCAAGCAGATGTGATCCATGTACTAGTTGCAAAGCATTTTGTGTGCTGAATCAGGGCAATTAAAACTCTATCAAGTTATATACAAAACTATAGTAGTAATTTAGAAAAACATAAGCATGAGAGCAATTCCTCTAGATGAGTTGTCAGTAGGAATGGCTAAGCAGCATACTCTAAGATTTCTTCCTTTTCAAGCTTCAGATTCGGTATTACATGCAGCTACAGCCAGGTGGTAAATATTTACTTCTGGCAGTGCTTATTTGGGTTAAATGACTGCATAACTGACAACAGCTAATTGAAAACAGCTTGGGATCCCCAACACACTCTTAACTACTTTCACTTAGATTGTGAGTGTCTGTAACACTCTGCTGTCCGATATATAAGGCAATTGTAGAGCAAGTGAAGGAAAATTAACAGATGGCTCAGAGACTGGTGCAAGGAAGAAGGGTCACAGATGCTTGTATCTTACAAGGTGAGCAGGGTAACCCTCCTGGTGGATGGATTTCACCTGAGTACCCAGGAGAGCTTTCCAGCCTTCAAGCTGGCGTGAACGGTAAGAGCTATGAGACACTTTTGTAACTCTTCAGTTTTAACATTAGGAATAAGCTGGCCTTTCCAACCTGTTCTGTAAAACGCACAGCCTGCCATTTCCTTGCAGACTTCTTATAGTGGTGTGTGTTAGAAAATTAATCTTCTTGCTTGCTGTTTATATAAAAATCATTTTATACCTTTGGTAGTTCTTGTTGCCTAATTTTTTCTACTTCTGTAACATCATCTCTTGAAATAGGGGACCAAACCTTCACACTCAACATGCAATTGCACCATGGATTTATACCTTTGCATGTTTTTTTTGACTGTTCTCTATTTCTTTCCCTATGATTCCTAATATTTTATTTTCTTGCTGTTTTGATGCTGAAGAAGTGAAACAAACTTTTGTGTAGCCTTTTCTCTGCTAATATAAAAAAATATTTCTAATTTATAACCTGTTTGAGTTTTGACCACAATGCCCACACTAAAATGGTTTAGCAGCACCATATTTTCAAGAGTTATATAAAGAATTGACTATTGCAGTATTTCAGCTTGTAGTATAATAAATTGGTTCTGGATCATGTGGGAATATCTTATTTTTTGAATGACAGGGGTTTGATATCTCTGTTTTATTAAATTGTATGCTGCTGCTGCTGACATTGCTACTGTTAACAAGTGATATAAATAATAGCAGTAATATACTGTTTGTTAGTTGTATTATTTCTATTATTTATAAAATCCAAATAACATTGGAGTTCTTCAATGGATACACATAGACCGGAAAGCATGCCATTTGGTGTGTTTATACAAGAAGAAGCTATTATGTCACATTATTTTATTCCCATGAGATTTCCTGCTGCTGTAGAATACAAATAGTTTGGACTACTGCATTTATTAACAAGCCAACATTTTAAATGCAATATATAGTGTTTCTGCGGAGTTTGTTGCTACAGGAGATTTTCAAGGGAAATGTGACTTTTCTAAGGATTGGAAAATACTGTAAACACTTTTAGGGTTTGGACTTTTTACTAATAGCAGACAGTGATATTGGTAATGTGACACATTTCTGCATCACAAAAAACTTCTGCATGTGCAGAGTATCACAGGAGAATTGAAGCCATGATATTGGGCTAAGAGTCAGATACCACTAAACACAAGATAACAAATTAGGCTAATAAAAAGCTGTGGTATGCCAGCTTCTGTGTAAAAAATAAAGTCTATGGTATTCCTGTATGTCTGTTTCTCTCATCACTAACTTAAGTTCATGCAGCATGTTTACCTGTTTCTGGATTTCAAATGGATTTCCCCTTTAGCCACAACTGCAGCTCAAGTCACTATTTGTCTCAGAACACCATACAGTGTAGTTAGTTTTATAAGAGCTCCAGACTGATGCATCCCTGAGAAAGTTACAGATGTGTTAAATGATGAGATGTAATTGATATTTCCTGTTAGAAATCTAGACAAGATTATGCTTTTCTGTCAGTGCCTCCTAGCTGTGTAAGTATCTTTTCTTTCTTTTTCCCTCACTTCTTTTTACCGTATCAATGGTGCTTGTATCTTCTTCCCCAGAATCCAGTCAGTACACAGTGCATCTGTCTACATCAATACTGACGAGTGAGCTGCTTAATTGCACATCACATGAAAATCCAAGCAAACAGAATTACTCCTTTGATCTAAGTCACAATTACACAACTACAGTCCCAAAACAGATGGTGGCTTTTAGTCTCATCACACTCATGATATGTTTTTTTTCTGAAGCAGATCAGCTATGAGAAGTACGAAGGCTGCTTTCTTAGGTAGAGCCATTGCTATGCTCTTCAGTATTAAGACATGCTATTGATGAACAAGAAGATAGTTTATATTCCCTGGTGTTCTTCAAGCAAAGTTTACACAGAGCTCGTGGCAACAAAAAGTGCTTAAAAACAGGTAAGCACTGTCCTCTTGTATCAAAGCACTTTTTTTTTTTTTTCTCCTTTGATTCTTGATCTTTTTTTTTCCTTCCGTTTGTTATTGTGCTTTTAACACAGGAGACCAATATCTGGCATGTTCACTGCATTATCCAGCTGCATCCATCAACTTCTGCACTCCCAGAAGGTGTGACCTCTACCAGGTCATTCAGCCTCACATTTAGCCATGGGTCTAAGGAGGAGAACTAGAGTGCTCAGGGTATCAACTAGCACTATATCTGGATAAAACAGAGTACTTTCTCCAAAGGGAAACCTCACTATCTTTTCTCCTTTTTTTTTCCCTCTTCTTTTCTTTCTCTTTGAAAACATAGAATTAAGAAAAAAATCAATAACCCTTCTAACCAGTATTTCTATCCTTTTGGATAGATTATTTCACTTTTACTACTAAGGGATAATAGCTTTTTATAAATATAGGCAGACTTTAAAAAGGAAATAATAAACTGTCTTTTTCTCAGAATAGCTGTACCCTATAATGTTTTTTTTTTGTTTAACAGGGGCAGATTTCTACATCTTTAGCTTGGGCAAGACAGAATTCATGTCTGCTTGGAATGCTTTCATTGCCATGTGCAAAGGTGCTCTGATATCAAGGCAAGCCTTATAAAATAAGCTGGCTGGTAGATGTGCTTGTTTGAAGAGACATGAAATTTACAGAGGGACTTTTGGGAATCTCTTCTAAAGAGGTTAGTGTCTTAAATGATAATTTCACAGTAAAAACATATTTGGCAACAAGTAGTATCTGTTCCTTGTCCCCACTCCTTTTGTAAGTGTGCTCTTGAGTTTGGGTGACCAAGTCTATTTCACTGGCTCCTCCTCCCTCCACATTCCCCCAAAAAGCAAAAGAGGAAAAGCAAACCCTTTCGTCTACAGCAATATTTTTGAAGTTAGATCAGTTCCCAAGCCTGATGCCTAGCACAGCCAGGCAAACTTTTGTTCTAACATGAGTCAGAGCAACAGCTTGTGGATGGCAGGGCTGGGACAGATGGGAGGTTATGGTTTCCTTATCTGCCCTATTCCCACTTTGTTGTTTTTTTTTTTTTTTTTTTAATCCCTGCACACTTTAATTCTCAACTGTTTTAAGACTGATTTGCACCAGTAGGAAGCATGCATCAGTTTTTTTCTTCTCACCCCCCATATTTACTGACTTGTATAATTAATTTATTTTGAGAATGCATTTTTTTATAGATATCTTTTCATCAGGTTGTACTTATTTTATCATGTACAGCCAATGGAAATAGCATTAGCATAAAAGGAGTTGCTTCCCATCTATGAAAGTTAAGCACTTGTTTGCTTTATCTTGATATGAAATAATCAAAACCTAGAGAAAGAAAGATGGCCTTAAAATGTCTTTATAGAAATAGTTATTTCTTTGTTCATGTTATGTTTTATTGTTCTTGACCCTTTTGCAAGAATTAAAAATTATTCTCAGAGTAATATCAGAATGAAAGAAATTACTTTTCCAAAATAATACAGCTATTCTCAGCCTGTGAGTTAGTTCCAATAGATAAAACCACAGGTATTTCCACACTGGAGCAAACTATGGTCACTACTGTTTGTTAATCTGCTCCTACAATTGATAGACTTTTCAGCAGGGTGTGCAACCGAGTCCTGCAATGGCTATTTCTGAAACGTTCTTCGCAACTTCTGACAGTAAGCGGCCCAGGATTGTGTTAAGGGTTATACCTTATCTTTTTGTATTACTTCAATTAATATAACTGTACATGTTCTCTTCATCTTATTTTAATACTATTAAGCAATTAATTTTGGTGGCATCACCTGGCAGTTAATTCCTCAGGACAGTACTATTTTCCAAAAATAAGAATTATATACCCCCCTGATATGTTTACATCTGTTGTACTCAGAAGACTTTAAAGCATCTCAGACGGGTCAAATATTGGCATTTAATTCACTTTACTTCTCTCACCTAATATGTTATCAGCCATCAGACAGTCCAAGTCTGACAGCCCCTAAATTTTTTGGCCAAATAACTCAAATTCCATGTCTGGATGGATACCCTGGAATGCTGTTTCCTATATTAGAAAAATTAACTGTTCTTAAATTCAAGGTACTGGTAGGTTTGTGTTTTGAAATGGAGCTTGTTAGGTTTGCAGGTGATGCATAGTGCGCTGTATGATTCAATGAAATAAAGCTATTTTCACCTGCTGAAGGTATGGTAGGTATTTGCTTTTCAGTTTTGAAAGGAAATTCCTTGCTTTTTTGCAGGAATATGAGTTCTTTTAACACCATGCTTTGCTCCGTCTTCATTTCCAAAAAGCAATATAGGCTTGTTCTTGTTTAAACAAATCACACTAACATGATGTGAGAACTTTTATTCCAATATTAGTAAACAGGTAAAGCCTTGAATACACGAAGGAGAGATCCCTCAGAGAGCAATACAGCAACTCCTGTTGCTAGGAGACCATTTTTCTTTGTTTTCCTTCAAAATGACTAAATCATTTTATGCCTGGCTTCAAAGGCAGCTGGGAAGATGGGAGCAGAAGGAAATGCATTTTAAAAGTCTCACCTCCTCTCCCCCCTTCTTTCCAATACAAGGAGAGCAACAAGTTAATACAATTCGGTGGGATTTGGAAGTATATATGAATAAAATGATGTAAGAGCAGCGGGGTCCGTGTGTGGGCGCGCTGTGCGAAGCAGGGGCAGGTATCTGGGTGAGCACACAGCAGAGCCACGGGACCTCCCTGGCTCCCGTGGGGCTTCCTCTTGCAGCCCCCCTTGTGCCACCTCCCTGCCACCTGCTCCTTCCCCTGGGGTACCCCAGGTACTTCTAGCGGCTCATTTTCATCTGCATTTTGAGGTTCTCTGGGTCTTTCTTTTCCTTTTCAGTCTGCTCCGTCTCTTCAGCCTGGGGTCCCCCAGAGAGGACGGGTGGGTGGCAGCCATGGTGGCTGTGGGCCCTCACTGGAGGAACAGGGCGGGCAGGAGGCAGCGGGGCAGGAGCAGGGATTGCCGGCAGGGGGGAAGTTTAGGGCTGCCTTTCAGGCAAGCTCCAGCTGCCTGGTGAAGGGGAGTGTGGGTTTGGTTATACTGGGTCCTGGTTTAGGTCAGTGGGAGAGCGAGGGAAGATGGCTCCCCAGGGGGCAGCCATGGGGGAGCAGGAGCTGGGGAAAGGCCCCATGGCTGCTCGCTCACTCCCTCGCTCATCCGCCTTCTCCTCAGCGAGCTCCTAGGTGTTCAGTCCTTCTTCATGTCAGGAGTTTCCTTATCCTGCTTCTAGCTTTCTCCTCTCCCCTGTTTCCCTCCCTGTCTTGCCACATCCCTTGTCTCTCCTGGTGTGCTCCGGCCTGGGCTGGACATTGAGCCACAGGTAGTGAAGGGGCTTTGCTGGGAGCGGATGGGGAGCTGGGTACTGTTTGGCACCTGAATTGGAAAAAACTGAGAACCCAAGTTGCTTATTAACTCTTAAAGTTATCAACTATGACTCCAGTAGCTGTTTTTGTTCAAGGAAGTAAAGCACCAGTATGAGCCCACAGGGCAGTAAAGGGTTTGTTGCCCCTCAAGCAAGTACTTCACACAGAAATGTCTGCTCTCCACATTCTCTCCTGGTGGGAACCGATGGACTTTGGGTGGATGGTGAAGTTTTGTGTAAGCAAGAGCCTTTGACTTTATTCCTTCCACCCACCCAGAAAAGTGACTCTTTCTGTATGTTTTGGTCCAGACAGTTCCCTCAACTTAAAGACCCTCTGGTGATACCTGCTAAGGAGCACACCTGACCCTACTGCTGGCCACGACTGTTGTGAACAGGCCGGTGAGGCACTGCACAGTGAAACTGGGTATCTCAGCATAGAGAATCTGGACACCAGTGGTGTGAGTGACTGTGCAGGCCTTGAAGGCTGGTGAAAGCTGCCTCCCTCGCCCCCTGGGCCACCACATTCAGCCAAGAGTCATCTCACAGGTGAGTGGGGCCTTAGTGTGGGTGGTGTCAGGGCTAATGTTTTGTATTGTTCTCCAGGCTTTTGTTTGGGCCGGGCCAGGGGAGGGGGGGTGGTGGTGGGGGTCATGTTCCTGTATTATTGAGTTATTAACTAATTTGTAATATTCAAATGTGTATAATAGGCTCTGATGTTTCTCTCGGCAACCCTTTTTCCCCCTGCAGCTTCTGTATGACTGGTCATAAAGGATTTTGAGTTTGAGAATAGGATTTCTCTTCTCTTTTTTTTTTTTTTTTTTTTTTAATTCTGACTAAAATGATCCTAACTTGCTAAAACTGAGCAAGCAAAGGACAGTGCCTATGCTATTTCAGGAGAGCATCGCTGCTCTTAGCATGGAAGGCATCTTCCATGGCAGCTGTCTGCCACAAATACACAAATCCAGTTCATTTTGGTTAATTTTAGCGAATGATATTAGATTCTAATACAGTTATTGAAATATCTGCTTCTTATCTGACCTTGTAGAATGTAGTAATCTAGAGTTAATATGAACCTGGTTTGACTAATTTAACCCATTTTGGTCCAACCTAACTGGACATCTGCGAATTGAATGGGATCACTTTAAAAATTCTTTTAAGCCTCTTCCAGTTGTTTTTTGAAGCAAGGAACAATCCTGTTTGGATTTTTTTATTGTAGTTTTAAACTTCTGAAACAGAAATATGTACATGTTGTATACAACATGCATAAAATAATCTGGATTATGCTGTCCCTGTGTAATTCCGTCATAGCACATTTCTTTGAAGACCAATGGAAAAGGATAAGCCTTTCAAAAGCTACAGAGAGGAAAAAGTTGTGTTTCTAAAAGCACAGATTTAAGCAAAGTCAAAAAAGCTACACCTGTTAAAGTTGCTATCTGTTGAGAGCAAGTTATATTTTAAAAAGAAAAGCTACATTTTTCCCGTCTTTCCTTTTATCTGACATTTACATCTCTGTGTCCTGTAGCTGTGTTAAGTTACCACTGTTTTCAATAGAACCAGTATCTTGATGGTATGTGTCCCTGTGTAGTGTATATATTACATGTACACACACATCATCTACCTACCTATATATACACATACATATGTATACATTTACTGATCAACTCTTTCCTACCACAAACTCATTCTTCAGAAGTCATCTAGATCTTTTTGCTACTCTTAGTTCAGTTTATGCAGAAAACATTAATTATGTCAATTGAAGTATTAAGCTCTCTTAAACTTTGGCAGCATCTATATTTAGTCAGGTACTTTTACAATATCTGTATCAATACATTAGATTAATTTAAAAAAAAAATATATTCTACAGTCTCTACATGGACTTAACCCGTTTTGACTAACTTTTAGCAAGTCTGTGCTCACACTACAGAGAGAGACCTGGAGGGGAGGAAACATGTAATGATGTTTTTGTTCCTATCCACTAAGTTCAGCTGCTCGAGAATTGCTGGTGTTTCAACCTTAAACTGGATTTAAGCAGATTCACAGTTTTAGTGGAATGTGAAATAATGATTTAATTACAATAATAAATGTTATTTACAATAACATGACAGTAAGTGATATCCAATATTTTGCTTCCACAGCTCTGGTTGCTTGGCAATTTAAAAAGTTTCTATCAAACTCCTGAAAATACTCAAGTCTTTAGAGACTTACAGAGGGAGGTTATTGCAGGCTGACCTGTGGTGTCCTTAGATTATATTCTCCCTTTTCTTTGGGTCACATTTGACCCTCAAAGCCACATGGATCCTGAAGGGTTCTATCTCGGTATTAGCAGAGAGACTTGTTTTTAGGACTTAAATGCAGCTAAAACTGGTGTTCCCATGTTATGGGATGTACAAAAGCAAAGCATCATCCCAGTCCAGCTCATATAAACTGTCAGTCTAAGAGAGTGGGGAAAGGGGGTGTGTTTTGTTTTGGGCAGCACTGAAGACTGGTGGTTAATTCAGAGTTGAGGAGTTTTTGTTGCCTGTTTTCACCAGGCTCTGAGTATGATCCTGCATAATTCTCTATCAGATGTGAGAAGGGGCTGCTTCTTCTGTAACTCAGGTAGATTTTGAAAAAAAACATACTGTAAATCAGTCGTTCTGGGGGATAAACCAATTAGTAAAAGGCTTTTCTCTTAGCAATGGTGTGTGTTTTATTTCCCAAGATAATGCATTTCAGGAGTTACTGAGCGCCACAGGGATCATCTTCTGACTAATCATATGTCATTCTTGTTAATATCAGCATGGCTTAAGTGGGCACCCCAGGAGACAATCTGACTTTAATTCTGTTACTTGCAGTTGTGCTGTTTGCTGTTGCAGTTTATAAAACAGGTTGCTCTGCAATCTGTGTTGCTATGGATTTTTCCTTGTATTTACTGAGAAAAGAGAGGTGATTTTTGTCCAGTGTCTCAGTGGATTCCTTCCTGCTGTGTTTAGTTTTTTGGGGGAGGGTTGATTCTGATCTCTTTCAAATTATGAGGAATAGTCGTCTTGGTTTCCAAAGTTTTTAACAATCTTCATGCTTGTTTATATACAGGAGTTAACTGAAGTAGGATATCTCTTCATTGTTTTAAAAGAGACTTTGTTTAGATTGACTCAGCAGGTTCTCTTCTGTCTGTGCCAAAATGAAATAGTGCATTGAGAAGTAGCAGAACTGAGGGACATTTCTGTTCTCTTCATGCACTGGATATGCAAAATGTTCTATTTGCCATATTATTTATAACCTAACACAATTCTAAAATCACTTACTGAAAATTTAGAAACAGCTGATAAGACAAAGTTCTGCAAAATGTGAAAAATGTAATATTTATTGGTGGATGCATTGTGCAATTACTTAACTGCTGTTCCTTACTGATAAGATGTCAGTGTAGCTCCAAAAAGTGAGGGGAGAAGGAGGAGGGAGAGCCCGCTAAGGGAAACCAACAAACATTAAAGACAAAGTCTAATCAGACTGTCTCTCATTTCCCTCAAAACCCTTTCCCAAATGGTAAATCCTATAGCTGAAAATAACTACATCAGAACATTTGGGGACAGATTGTTTATGTAGCTACTATTAACATTTTCTGTCAGTGTTCTGTGACATTAAAGAAGTAAATCCTGACACCTGTAATGTCAGTGTCTCTGTCCCAGCCATCTGGCAAAATAGAATTCCTATAATGTAAATCATGGGAAGCTTTAGAAGAAAGATGGGACATAGAAAGAAAATATAGGACATAAGTGGAGATGAACTTTATTACGTAGTGGTAAAAAGAAAATAGTGTTTGCATATAGTCTTGCAAATATTCCCCATAATTAAGATATGTTTTTAACTGCACTGTTTCATGAACGCTTCCAGTAGATGAGATCTTGTTCTGCACAAATTCTTATTCTGGACTGCTGTTACTTTTATTTGTTTTCTTACAGCTGTCATCTCACTTCTCTGCTATTTGAGACTGGATGGCCAGCTTCATTTTTCCTTCAGATGTGTAAAAATTTCCAAAGGATACAGACAAAAAGATTGTGGATTTATAGAGCTATATTCTGTCTAAACAAGACCTAGGCCTATAAACTAGCAAGTTAATTGTATTCTGTCATGTCTGCATGCCTTCTGTCTTTGGTTTCCCTGAAGGAGAAAAAACGGCAGGACAGCTGCTTATCATGGCAGTTTGGAGTCTTTTAAAACAAACAGCCTTCCTGAGTACATATACAGTGATGGTGGTGGCAGCTTTTGATTCCAAAATATCAAGGGACAAGTTCTGGCTTTTCAGACTAATTGGATCAAGCTAGAGGCAGCAGGAGAATATGGACTCTGGCTTCACTTAGGTTGATGTGTTTAAGATTTCACTGAGTCTGGTACAGAATGACAATAACTACAGAAATGGGCACCAAAGAATCTTTAAAAAGCTTAATAGTGTTCGTATATTCTCAGGTGCATTAGCTATTAAAAATGTTTCAAGTTGCCAGCAGAATGTCTTGTGTGCTTGTGTGCAGCAGATCAATTATAATAGAACTGGTAGTAATCTGATTCCATCTTCTGTTTTATTCTTTTCAGAGAAATTCCTTAATGATTGAAGTTGCCTTTGTTTATTTCCCAAGAAGCAGGGAACAAATGGTCTGTGATGTGTTTAGTCTGTAAAATTAACTCAGTATGAAAAGGTTTTACCTTGGGATGTGTTTAAATATTCTGAAGGTGCTAAGTGCCTCACAAACTAACTAGAACTGGTGAAAACCTTTTTATGAAGATTCCTTCCTAGAGGAGGAGGATTTTCAGCAGCAACAAACTTGTCTGTGAATTACTGTCAGGTACCAACTTTAGCAAAGACTTCCAAAATTAAAAAGAAACAAAACAAAGAGAATGAAAACATGTTGGCAGTTTCTAAATTAATCTTTTGATATATTTTTCCGTTTTGAAATTACTTCTGAGTTCAGATTCTTTTTTTTTTTAATTATTTTAGAGGGTAAAAATTCAATGGATATATTCTCTAAAATCCAGAAAATTTTCAATTTCTGAGAATTGCTGTTGGAATTATAAAAGAATTCTGAGTTTTTTAGTCTACTCTAGTATATTCCTCATCTTAGACTTCTACTGATTCCTTATATTTTACTCTTTTGTGTTTTTTTTTTTTTTCTTCCCAGTCACTTTAATTTCAGCATGAAAAAATCCTTCCCTTTCTGTTCCAACCTAAATCTGTCAAATTCAGGAAGGAAAAAAAATATAGCCCTTCACTTTCCTTTCCTGTTGGTAGTCAAAAAGTAGAGTTACAACCTCATACTTTGGAATTAATAGTCTATTTAAAGCAATGCTCTGCAAATTTTTGAGGTAATTGCCATGAGAGACCTGTTGTAAAAGTGAAATAAACACTCTGGAATTCAGTTACAAACACACATTTTGTAAATTAAATATTAAGTAAGACTATCAGAAGTGTGGGGGACAGTTCTGTTGGACAAATCTTTCCAGATTCTGTGTTTTGCCAGTAGAATTCAAAGTGGTACTATAAAATTATTGAAGTTCTGAAACAGTGCTTAAATCTATTTGTTTCACGGTTCACCAGATGTTCATTGAAACTCTTACTGATGTAAAAGGAAGCAAATCAAACTTTAATATTATTTCCTCGTATGTACTGTCTTTCCCGCCTCCTGAGTTTTGAACGATATTTGGAGAAATAGGAAGGTAATGATGAAATGCTTTTGCAAGGCACAGAGTTAGGTCAGTGCCCCAACACCTGCTGAGTTTCTATAATTGTAAACATGACAGCCAAGTTCGTTTAAAACGAGTACTGGAAAATGAGAAACTCGCACAGCTTCTTTGATATCATATGCTAGTTAGGAACTTGAATAAAAATGTCCCTATGGCATCTTCAGTCTCTTCAGAGGCTGGAAGAAGTCCAGCAAAAGCCAACCACAAAACCCACAACTTCTTTCCACTTGACGCGACTCTTACTTACTCCATTGGAGTGGTAATTTTGCCTCAGGAATGGCAGATCTTTTTGGCATCTTGCACAATTTGCATATACTCTTTTATTAAAAACCAGCTTAAGCGTTTTTGTTCTATGACTGAATATTTCACTAATGCTGACTTTTAAAGTACTTATTGCAACTAAGAACTGGTGAATTATATCCGCATCTGTCTTTGTTACCCTAGAAAGCATACAGTCTTTAAGTGCTTTAAGGTTGCTGAGTCCAGTCATGCAACGTTCTGCAGTCACAAACCTAATTGCTTTGCATGTTAGTGATAGCTGCTATTCTTTGAAGATATTTCATTTGTAGCTGAAAATTTGGCTTTTATTACATAAACACAGTTGAAAACAAAACACTTGTTGGGAGGAATGTGAAAGAGGTAGTTTAAGCAGAAAGCAAAATTTTAACTGTAGAAAGCATATACCAGAACTCAGCTGCAGGCAAAGAAAGATAGACATGAACAGGGGAAAGTAGGCTTTGAACTTCATAACATTCTTTTAATTTGAAAAAGAACTTATTTTTCCATCCTATGCCTTGTTCTATTTTTATATACACAGTAACCTTTTCTGCTTCAGGAAAATTCTGTGGGATGAGAGGACCTTTCACTGGTACAAAATCAACATAGTGACCTCTGTGTCTGCTTTCATTTCTGCTCTAGAAAACAGGCATTTATAAAAAGCATCTCGTTCTTAAGCATTCATCAAAGCATGTTTGTAAGGAGAAGTAATATCTCAATAGATCTGGGGAAGGGATATAGCATTTGAGAACTTGTCTGCTTTTTTACCTATACTCACTATCTAAGATGTGTTGCCTATCCTTACCAATCCTGCATCTGTCTTATCTCCAGACCTCAACAGTAATGCCAGCAGTATACGAGACTGTCTTCAGAACGATGAATTTCCAGGAACTGAAACCATTCCTGTCACTGAAATGACACTGAACATTCTAGTGCATAAACGGTGCACAGAACAATTTAACTTTTTGAGGTCAAATCAAATTGTCATGAAATTAAATCCTCACTTGGGAAAAAGGAAGATTAGTTTGCTCCAAGTCCCTCATCTTTGAAAATATTTTCAGTTCATCCTAACGCTCCACACCACAACAGAATTGTTCTGTCTGCTTCCAAAACCATTAACCCTACAGCTCCTGGTGCCAGGGAAATGACATGTACACCTTCCTGCTTTGTCCTTTTTCTGTTCCCTCCTTTCTGGTATGCATTTATGTTTTTCCTTTCTAATCTGCAGGAGGGAATATATTCTCATTTTACATATTTCCCTGTAATAGTTTCCAGTATTGTGGTATTCTACCAGACTGAGATTCAAATTGGAAATTCAGTTTAGAGACTGGTTAGCAGCCAGATGATAGGTGAAGGATAGAGTCATCTTCCCCTCTTAACATAATGTCCAATTCCATTCAATGTCAAAGGAAAATGCATTTTCTGGTTATTAACTCATCAATGAATGCTACCTGCTGGTTGGCATAGCACTGCTAAGAAAACTAAAAATATATGTTTATAAAGTCACTTAGGAGCAGTATTGGAAATCATTGCTTTTATTTTTTTTTTTTTTTTTAGGACACAAAAACCAGATAAAAACCTGCTGCTATGCTCGTAATTTCCCCAGTGCTAACAGAGTCACGGATAACTTCCAGTCCATGTAGACCAGTCAGGCAGTGTTCAATTAATTCCTTTGTGACAGAAAACTTTAGGAGAGATTATTCTAATACTACACTGTAGTATTAGCCTAACTAATAATAACAGCTTAACTTCATAGCAATACAGATATTTGCAATAGAATTATGGAAAAACTTGAGAGTAATATTTTTTGAAAAAAAAATGGAAAGAAACAAGAATTAAATGTTTGAGTTGTGGGGTAGAAGTGTGAGAGACAATTTAGCCTTTGAACAGCTTGGCTATATAAATATGCATAAACACACACTCATTTCTGCATTAATTGTTATATATGTGTGTGTGTAAGCAGTTTTCAAACTCTGGATGTCACAATAAGGAAGAAAAGTTGTTTCTTTCCAATTGTATCTAATATGATTCAGAATAATGCTTTAAAGGAAAAAAAAAAAAAAAAATTGCCTTTTGCCTGGAAACCAAGCAGTATGAAAGAGCAGAATGTCTCTCACGTTGTTTCCTAATGCTCCTCCAGGAAAAAAAAAATAAAATGCTGCCTACAGATTGAATAATAAGAAGATTGTGTTTTTTTTCGGGGCACAAAGAACTACACTGACCTCTTATCAGAATATTTCAGGAGCTTTTCTTAATGTTAGGCTGCTAAGTATCATATACAAGGACTGACGTTGTGCTCTGTAGCTAGGGAGTGATGAATAATTTGTTCAATAAATGTATTCCCCCTTCACCATCTGGAAATTATCTGAAATACAATAACCTTAAATTTATTCACTAATAAAAATTCATTGACTTTTCCAGCAAATAATTCTTGCACTGTAGATCAATTGTGTAAACTTATTAGGATTACTGTTTGCAAGTCTGACTTCACTGGTTAATTAAGCAAATCACTTGATGTTTCTGTTCTTATCTAAAATAGGAATCTGTACGGAGAGAGTCAAACTCTGCACCTTTTCTGCCTGGTGGCTGTAAGAGAGTAGATTTAGACCTTCCAAAACTGTTGCTAAATTTGTAGAATGAGGCTCATTCAAGAATTTAACATTGCCATTTTTAGACTAAGTGGAATGCTTCAAAAGATCTTGCTGTCATGGTCTATTTCCTCTCTTGTATTGGTCCTGGTGTAAGGAGAGAGGGAAAGAAGCTGAAAGACTCCAGATTTACTATTTTTCATTAAAAGCTAATGCTGCTGCCGATGACCTACCTCTTAACTTTCATTCTTGTGCCATTATTAGATATGAGTGTTCTTTGTATGTTCTTGTGAGGATTTTCACTTGTGCCCAAGTGAGGCAGTTATTAATGTCTAATATGGAGTTATAGCCTAACTGCAAGTCTCCCTGGGAAGTTACCATACCACTGGAGAAAATGGTAAAGCATGCTGTTAATATTAACTCCCTTCCATTTTTGGCTATGCAGGTGATAATGTTGGGGACAAATGAACATATTTATTTTTAAATTTCATGGAGAATGACCTTCTTTTTTACCTGTTTTAATTGATAAATTTTCATCAGTGATGATGCAATTAATCTCTTGTGTATAATGTAACTGTGTATAGATACTACTTTTTAAAATGAAATTGCTTCGTTTCTCCCTTTTATATATCCTGTTTTCCCCATCTCGTTTGTAGTAAAATGAGAGAAATAGACAGGTGCTCATTAATGCAAAACTAGTCTCTAGTGCAGAGAAGATTTCACAGAATATTAGAATGTTGAGCTATTGATATTCATGATGGCCAAGGCCTTCACTTCACAGTATGTTGCTTTTTAACTGTCTTGTAGGATTTTGACAGAAAGCAATCTGTAAAGCTGTATCCCTCTAAAACTACAGTATATTGATTTATCCACACCAATAAAACAAAGTATAATATATAGGTAAATATACTGTTTCACTAAAAAGCACCAATAAACTGACATATTTTCATAAAGTAGAGAAAGTAAACAAACTTTCAGGGTGATTAATGGTATTGTAGCTGATATAAATTATCGCAGGTCTGACGTAAGCTCAATGAAAACAGTGTAAATCGCATTTATTGTCCTTGAGTTAAATCTAAACATCACATTGTTGTTTGGGACATTCATCTTATTCATCTGCCTTAAGGTCTCTATGCACCTATTTAAAATTTCAGATGGATTTGTATCAGCTCCCTGCTTTATTACAATAACGGTAATGAGTCGGAATATATCTTGCAAATTACTTATGTGGGGAAAAATCGTTTAAAAACACAAATTGTTTGCCTTGGGTATATGCTAGGAGCAAATTCTCAAAGATTTTTAAAAGTTTCTTTGGAGATCACTATTTAAATGGTAAACCTTTAGAAACTATAGCTTGCATGCAATTGTAAGTTCCAAATCACTCAACAATGGCTCATGGAAATAATTATACATATTAGACCAGACTGATCTGAGTTTTTAAATAATCATGTCTATGCAACTGTTGCAGCACAAGTATCTTAAGTAAAAATATTTAAATTAAGTTTATGCTTAGGCACAAATATGAGTAATTGAATTTTAATAAAGAGCATTATTAATCTTGTTAGAGTTAAGGTGTTTATTAATTAGTGGACATTCAACTTATTTTTAGTGGAATGTGTGTATTTTTATTGTTGTTTTCCCGATGAGCTGGATATGGAATAAGCTCCACTTTCTGCCCTGTAGAACTTTGTTAATGTAGATTTTTGTAACATAGTCTGATTCTGTATATTTTACTCATGAGGTATTTTTATATCAGTAAACTTGTAGATAAATGATGTAGGTATGTCCAATAAGTGATCCTGTCATCAGTAAATCCTTGAAGGCTCTATGCAGGCCAAGTTGTCATACAGGTTCAGCACAGTAACAAACCATAACGAACATTCCCACTTAAGATAATAAGTAAGAGTTGTTTCCAGCTGTTTTTGGAAGAAATTGTACCAATGTTAGTTTTTGTTACAGTCTTTATGTGTCTTGAATGAAAAGCAATATGAACAGAACTTAATTTATGCAGAATGTGAAATGAAGGGAGAGAGCATCGGGCTTTTTTGGAACTAGAAGATGCATCTATAGTGCTTATCCTGGCAAGAATGATCAGCAGTGTTTAGTTTGGCATGGCCTCGGGTGTTTGCTTTCCATGCAAACTTGAACTACAGCAAATATCAGGAAAAGAAATTAAAGCTGGTCTTAAGTAAACACTGACAATAATATATAAACTTCTAAAATAAACCCTTATTATTTGTGTACTCCAGCACGTATTTCAGCTTATGACATCAAGAATATGTGAAATATGGGAGAAAAGGGTGGTTTTGATAGGTCTGCCCTGCAGGGTGGTTGTTTCAGCTATATGAAAAGCTCGGATTGTTATCATTCTAGCTGCAGAACTTGCCAGTCATATCAGTAATAATAACAAATGCCTCAATGTATATTTAATTAAAGTAGAGCTCTACTGAAAATGCAAAAGCCAATAATTTCTGACTTGCCTTGCAATTTTTGCATTTTGTCGCGTTAATTTGTAAATGATAGATTTATCCTCCACAAAAAAGTCTTTGTTATGAAAAGCTAAATGATTTTGTAAAGCCAATAGCATTTTTTGCCTTAAAACAATGCATGCCTGAAAATGACCACGCTTTCTTGACTTTACCTGCAGGGAACACTTTATGTTGAGAAAAGGAAAGAAAAAAAAGTGTCTTGCATTAACTAATCTAAGTTGTGACAAATCAAATTCTGGGCAAAGATTATTTTGTTCTGAGACTTAAGGAGGGCTTAGGGGACTCAGGGAGAACATTGTTGTTTGAGTCAGTAACAAAAATCACTCATTTTAGCAGGATGATTTTTTTTGGCAGGAGTGTTCTCCTGAAAAGAAAGGAAAGTGAGCTAGACTAACAGCAGTGCTAAATGTTTGCGTACCTTCTGGACACTGCAGTTCTTAACCAAGCCTTTTTATTGCCCACACAACACCTGCAGAACCGTATAGGAACTTCTGAATAGGCAGTGACTTTAAGATCATTTTGTAGATCTGAGCATCTGATCATGTTTCTCAGCCCTGAATCAGAGAGATATGAGCTGAAGAGACCAGGAGGAAAGGATGCCATATGAATCTGATTTGATTATTCAGTGGTTAGTGTAACAGAGTGCAAGAGATTCTGGTTTGTTTCTTCCCTCTGTCTAGGGATTATTTAAATGCATTTTACCGTTGCTCTAGTCTCAAAGCTGTTGTGCTGTCTTGTTGGATACATGGGGGTTTAAGTCTCTCAGTCATTGTTGCTGAACATATTCTCCTTCACATAACAAAACAAAAACAAACTTTCCTGGTCCCAGTGAACGTTTTTCTCACATCAAACTAAATCTGTTTTAAACTTGTTGCTCTTGAACTTGCAGCTCTGAGCATTGCAATGTCTGGACAGACTAGCTGGTACAGCATCTATATAGTTGCATTAATGTAATACTCATTAATGCCCAGAAGCAAGGTTAACTAGCCTAACTGATATGCGATGTAATTGCTACAACAGGGCTGCTAATTAGCCTGTGGGGAGTGTGATTCTAAAATGTTTGCTGCTTATGAGACCAGAACTAGCTTGGGTATCATTGCAAGGTACTGTTTTATTCCCTGAAACACAACCTGAGCTTCAATCTTCAAAATAAAATGAGGGAAGGGAAAAATTATTAAGCAGCTAGAGTTGAACAACCCCTTTTTATTTTATATCCAAGTATCCAGTAGAAATAGGATTTTAACTGAAACTTGGTATGCTTTTTAATCTTACAGGAATTTCATAATTATGAGTCCATTTTTTATTACAAGACTATTCCCATACAGTGAAATATTTTACACATCTTTAGTTTCATATATGTAACAGATTTTCCTACTTGCCTTTTTGTCAGTCTTGCTCCTCAGATGGGCATGCTTGATAAAGATTTAGGTCTTCAGCAAAAAATAAATATTCTGGTTAAAAGAAAGTGTTTAGAACACTGCAGTATGTGTAATAAAAATAATAAGAAATTGTGAATCCCTATCCATTTTACTTTGGAATCAGTGGTGGATTTTTTTTTTCTTGAGTAGGCAAATACATCTGTTTCTGACTGAATGCATGTAAACTCTGTTCAGTGTGCAGGCTCCATGGCCATGTCTCATTACATGTACTTCACTTTTGGTTTAAAATGAGTCTTATCCCTTGGATAGTGCATTAATCTACATGATACAGTATATAGCTGAATTGACCTTTGAATAGTTCCAAAGGTCTATGGGTCTGCCTGTAGCTTAAGGATATTTTGAAAATTTTACAGGAGATGGTAAAGAAGAAAGATTCTAATTCATCAGTTGGACAACTTATTACTTTGATGCTAGATTTGGTTCTTTAAACAATCATTTACCCTGACATGTGAGTAAAAAAATGAGCTTATCAGAAGCTTAAAGAACCATTGTTTCTACTTATAATGCCAGTAGTAGCTCGTCATTTTCTTTTCTTTTTAATACAGCAAATGTCTTTTTTGCAAGGTCATTCTAATATGTCATTCTAATTTACTTCTATAATTTCTTTTTCTCTTCTTCCTTAAAAAAAAAAAAAATTAAGAAAACAATGTTTTCTTTTTTCTTTTTTTTTCTTTTTTTTTTCTATTTCTACTGGAAACTTGGTTGAGGTAATAGTGCAGCATCATATTAAGCTGAATTTTTATCAGTAACTGATGATGAAATTTTTCTATATAAATTACAAATTGATTTAGAAGTCTTTTGGCAGTAGTAAACCAAAGTTTGGAAACTATAAGGAGTGAAAGAAGCTATTAGCTTGGGAGACTATGCAAATGAGGTTATATAATACTAATATGGAAATAACTAGGATTTGCAATTTAACAAAACACAGAGGAATAGCTTTTCAAACAAAAAGCTGACATTGACTGTATTTTGGGAGGCAAGAGTACTAATAACTTGGGAATCTGGTCATTTGTTTGGATATAGTATGTTTTTAACGACCGTTACTCTAAATGTTCGAACTTGATCCATCTTAGTCTGGCTTTTGGTATTCATCACATACTTCAGCCTCTGAGACTCAGGCTGTGAGGATACAAGAGGAACCAACTGTAAAATCTTCTCTGTGGCCTGAGGACATGACATCCAGAAAGAGAGGGAGTCCATGAGAACCGAGTAGTGGGCCTGCTGTAGCCTTGTTCGAGGAAGCAAGGACGTGGGATGGGAGATGAGAGGAGGAGGGAATATTTGTTGCATCTTTCCGATTACCGTGAATTTTTGGGCCCACTGAGGCACAGGTCCTCAATAGTTAAACTCATATTTCCATTCCTCTCTTCTCTCTTAGCTCCCAGAGTTGCTTATACCTGCTTGCCTGATTTCTCTCTGCTGCGCAGAAGAGTGAGAGATGGCAGAAAGGGCTTATACTAATGCATGGATGTGCTATTACTAATGCATTTGTTAAAAAAAAAAAAAAAAAAAGCATGTATTTCACTTTTGTTCACACAATGTACAAGTGAGGAAATTCAGGCTGGGTGCGATTTTTGCGGAGCACAGTTACACGATCATTGTTACAAATTCCAAAACTTTTGCAGATCTGCATACGTGTTGTCCAGGGAGCCCTCGTATCTTCTAAAGAAGTTAAGCATTCTCTCTAATGAGTTTTAGAAGTTTTTATGAATGATGAGCCTGGAGGCTGCATGAAGGAAAAGCAAATTTTCCAGAATAATGTAGCAGCTCTGTACAGATGTTTACTGGGGGAAGGTGGGGTGAGAGGGGATTGTGTGGGAGGCATCTGTCAGGGAAAACAAAGATTTCCCACGAGAGCAAGATCAACTTAACTGTAACACAATGGCTTTGTGTAGAGAAAATTACTAGATTAATACCACATCAATTAGTTTAAAATTTAAAATTTATACAATCTAAATTAGTATTTGCCTGTTGTAG
Organism: Platalea leucorodia; assembly: GCF_965183815.1. Classification (NCBI taxonomy): domain Eukaryota; kingdom Metazoa; phylum Chordata; class Aves; order Pelecaniformes; family Threskiornithidae; genus Platalea; species Platalea leucorodia. The sequence continues at coordinate 46,755,235 of NC_138828.1, read as the reverse complement.
ATATAGTTTGAATAGCATGCACCTCCCTGTGAATCGGTAATCTTATACTGTCTATGATTATACAATTTTAAATATAAAAATGTTTGTTTTGTGTGCTTTTGGTAGGTTTTCAGTTAGTCTAACTAAATACATGTAATATACCTATAGCAAGGAGGCAAAATAGTTGCTTTTGATTCCAAGAACATTAACTTTGTGTAAAATTACATTTTTTAAATAGAAGGAAGTCAGATATCAAGGATACCTATGAGGACTGCACTGAGAAAATGTCATGATTTATGTAGACACTATGGGGCTCTTCCTTCTTGGGTATGTACACATTGCAGAGCATCTGTGGGCATGTGACCTAGCTCATAGTCTTTCTATACTCATTTTGTTCCGCTGGTTCCAGTTCCTCCATGTGTCTTCCTCCCTCTTCTCCCTTCTGTCCCCCCCACTCTGTGATGGAAAAGGCCTGATTTTCACCATCATCTACCATACCAGGAACATGAACCAGAGTTGGATCTCGGGGTTAGTATTCTTCCCCATCAGTCTCCCAGGTGCTACCTATATTAGCCAGAATACTCATCTGTAAAGCATATACCTGTCCACATAGACTCAGCACTTCTGAATGCCTTTACAGAGCATATCTGTAGAGGATTTGGATTACTCTAAAAGTTGAAGACACCTCAGAAATGTAATAGTACTTTACTATTCCTCATAAATGGGAGGCTTTTTAAAGATTTACATCTACAACGCATGGTTAGGAGTCATCTTTCTCTCCAGCCTGGTAGTAAAACAGTTGAATATAAAGTAAATGTGGACATAGGTCAGACAGAATATGAGGTATAGGTAAAGAGGAAGCTTGCATATAAATTAGTTTTAACAAAATAAATAATAAAATTATTATTAAAATTATTATTTATTAAAATAAACAATAAAATAAATTATTATTAATAGTCATCCTGAGAGACATGACCCTGACTTTTAGTAGAGCAGAAGCAAGGATGGGAATGGTGAACATAGGGTTTAGGGTGGAAAATAAATCTAGTTATTGGATATGGACTCCTCTTTTTATTTGTAGTCTCCGTAGCCACTGAAAGTGTATCAATTCTCTAAGAAAAAATAATACCTGTCTTGACACATATGTAGTGGGTTGTTCAACACGTATGTGGTGAAAGTTCTGGATGAGAGCATTTTCTCACCCCTTGTTCTCACCCAGGAAAAACTGTATTTTCTAGCCTGTCCCCATCTGCCATACATCTTACTGTGTATTATCAGGGCTAGGATGGAAAAGCCGGTATGTAAATACTTTGCCTGTCAACTGTTCTTGAAATCCCTGGACAGGAATATTTGCAATGCCATTCCAACGGGTGCCAAGAAAACTGGTGTTAATGCTTGGCTTCCTTGACTCCTGGCACACAGTGGTGATAAGGAAAAGAACATAGACATGTACTCATCTTGAGGCTAATGTTGGAGCAGAGTCCAGGAGAAGGGGGCATGTTGTCTTTCAGTGTCAATGTGCTGAGAGAAGGGAAAACACTAGGTATTCAATTTTATCTACTGCTTCGGTTTGTCATTGGAAGGGTGACACAGATTCTGGTTCTGGCTGTGAAGACAGACTAGACTTTTATTAAGTGATAGTACAATTGAGAGCTCCTATGACAGCATGAAAAAGCTATGTAATGGAGGACTGGCCCTGGGCTTGCTCTGGCATTTCTAAGGATAGTTGTGCTTGCCATCACGGTATTCTAGTGTTGGCTTTTATTATGCTGGTCATGGATGCATGTTGGTGAAGGGAGGTAGCACCAGACAGGATTGAAAGGCTGTGAAATACTCAGATGGATTTAAGGTTTTCTTTTCACAAGTTTGTCTACCTGGGCCACATGCAGGAAGCCACTGAATGTGGTCTGGGATGAAAAGAATTTGAGTAGACAAATAATATTTATTTAACATCCTGGTTAATTACAATAGCATTAAGGTGTTAAGCTACCAGAAAAAATGAAAAAACTATGGGTGGAATGAATCTTTAAAGATCTTGAGGCAAGTATATTTTCTGAAATTAGAGCAGCAAGCTTTATATTTAGTGGCACTTACTTGCTTAAAGCAAAATTCTGTGCTCCAATTTTTAATATTGTTGAGAATTTAGCTTAAGGACTGGAAGCACATCTAGAGGTTTGAAGTGGTATGAGTAACAAGGGATTCAACTTGTTGTATGTGAAGGTACTTTACGTTATGTTACTAATGTGTTTAAGCAATTTTTTTCAATGATAGGAAATGCTGTGCAAATCAGGGGAAAAAAAAAAGGGTTTCAAACCATTACATTGGAAAGATTCTACAGTGAGAGAGAGGTCTAAGAACTCAGGTTAAACAGGTATCATTAAAAAAAAAAAGAGGAGGACTATGTTGAGAAGCAATGTATGAGGAATAGTGCTCTCAAACTTTGACTGCAAGTCCATCTATCTTTTGGTCCTCATTTGTCTGTTCTTTTAGCATCTCTACTTGTCTCTCCTTACATCTCTTCATCCATCATTGATGTTAGTTCAGATTAATCACTGGTCGGCCAAAATGATTTTAGATTGTAGAGTGTGTTTAAATCTGAATATTTGCAGGTAGAACTAGCATATGTCAAAGTAGTAGAATGAAGCTAAGAATTAGTGTAAGAGAAGTGTCTAATATTCAAGGAGACTAATTACTATGTAGGAAACAATTTCTTTGAAGCTTATGTCAAAATTACAGAAAAACAAATAATGTAAACATGCAAATTATTTTCAGTATTTTGCTGCATCATGTCCAAAACCACCTTTCTTTTAAAAGACTTCTTTCTTTCCTTTTCCTCTGATGTGAAACTTCTATGTTATCTGACTTAGGCATTCATATTCATATATGCATAATTTGATGGGGAATACTGGAGAAATAACCTTAGACTCTAGAATTTCCTTTTATTGTCATATAGTCATTCTACTGTGAATGTCAATGGTGAATATATTTTGTTTCTATATAATTTTTCTGTAAATATCAATAAATCAACTTTATATTGGGAATTTTAACATGATTTTTTCTATTTGTATGTATTGTTTTCACATAGAAGTAATACCATATTAAAGTGCTGAATGCTTATTATCAAATTTTGATAAGCATCACTAAACTAAAAAAACAAGTCAGACACTTGTAAACTGAGTAAAACCCATGAAACTCACTAATTTTTTTATTTAATCTGATTCGAAAAACTATAAGCCAGTTTATCGGTTGAGAGGGTTTGAAAATTACATGGCCTTTACATATAACCATCCTGTTCTAAAATTCTCCCTTTATATAAAAATAGGAGAATGCATTTCTAGGCAATTTATTCTGAAAGTAATTGCAAGTAAACAATAAAAATCCTGATTAATGGGCATATTATTTTTAATATCAGATAAAAGATTCAGGATAAAATCAATATCAGAGTTGATGCACTTAGTTTTGTTAGAAAATTACATGTATGCTCTTTTGCTCTGTTTTGTGACTTGTTCTTCTACTTCAACTTCCTAGTGAAATGAATGGCATTCTTCTACTATTTTGTAGAAGAATTTCTTCAGTAGAAAATTGCTGTTTAAAGTCAGTCTTCCACTCACATAGCATTATTTAACAAAGATGTATTACGATTCTATGATTATGTACTTTAAAAGACGATCTGTATTTTGCAATAAAAATTATCTTGTGAGAAGCAAAAGAGAAAAGAAGACTGATGTGCAGAATATTGAAATGGCTTTAGTGTTCTATTTTAGCTTTGGAAGTAGGAAAGAGGTTAGCCTGTGGTAGAGTTTTCTGAAAAATCTTTTTCCAGTCTATGACTTTCCAATGATATGCATGTCACTTAATGTTGTAAGTGTACAGAAAATCTTGTAAGAGAGAAACTATTTTAAAAGTGTGAACAACATATTTCTCCTTGAAGGATTCTAGAGGCATTAAAGTTGCACAATTGATGGGGAAAATTAAAAAGGTAGATGCCTGTGGTAACTTTGTTAGTTGGATTTTTAAGTTTTTGATTGTACTTCTTGTAATACTGTCTTCACAAAGCTGTTGGTATTTGCATATTTTGATAGACATAGAGCTTCCCAGATGTTCCTTTATTATTGCTGCACAAATGTACTGTATCTGATGCAGCGTGGGTGCTGGACAGCTGTTTAGTGTGTGGCCTTTTCTTGAAGCATTAGACATAATGCTCATTTACCTTAGGCAACAATTTTTTCCAATTATTTTTGGTACCTGCATGTGTACTCCTTGTATTTACTTTGTTTTAGCTGAGACTTGTGGATGTTTGACAGCCTGATCAGAATACAATTTAAATGCACAGCAACTGGGCAGCTCAGGAGTAGTAAATATGATATTTGCTGAAAAAAAAAAAAACCAACCAACTTTTTCTGTGCCTGCCTGTATTACATTCAGTGTTCAGACTGCTACATATCCAGAATTTTCAAAAATTACTGTAGCATGTGAGTAGTTACCAACAAACCTAGAGAACTCTCTAAGGTAATGAAAATCTGTCTGCCCAATATTACCTGGCACAAAAAGAGGACACTCCAGTGCTTCTTTTTGTCTTTATTTTCTTAAAGTCTCCGTGCTGTTAGGAGGTTTGTCAAAGACATCTGGAATTTGATAAATGGGTTTGTATGCAAATTAAAAACAGAAAAAGAAAACAAAACAAAACCATGCATAGAGGACGTTTTCTAACTTATTTGCAACATTGCCTAGTCCCTGTCTAGGGGTAACATAGCTAAAACAGAGAGCAACTGGAGTTCCTCATGCCACCTTGTTCAATCTCTGTTACTGTCAGTCTGAGAAGCCTGTTCTTTTGCTTCGTGATGCCTTAACTTGCCTCCATGTAAACACAACTAGAAACAGGGTTAGGGCAAGACAATTCAATGCAGCCATCACACCATGACAATTATTTTGCATAGAAGTTGAGGAGTATCTCTGGTTCCTGTTACATTCTCAGGAGTGTGGTAGGAGTCTGCTTTGGGAAAGCAAGCGCAAGAAGCAGCTTGCTAGTACAGTATGTGTTGGCTGGGTTGCATCTGTCCCAGGTAAACTAAATCACACGTGTCGTTCTGGTTCTGTCATGTCAATTGCAGGGAATTTTGAGATTAATTCCACATTAAACTTCATAGACTTTTCTCACAGCTACCATTTGAGTTTGACTGCAGGCTAAGGAAGATATCTCTTCTTAGATTACAGTTGGATCACTTTCTTGATTCTCATATTTCTTAGCTTTTTTCACAACTAGAAGCACTCAATACTTCCTTTTGTTATAGCTAGCAATCTGCCTTAATCTCTCTAACTCTAGGAGATAGATTTATCAGGATGTGCCTAGTTTTCTGTACCTCAGTCCTGCCTCACAATAGTTTGTGAGACTATTATTTATTATAACTAAATTTAAGAAAACAAAAATTTCACCTCTGATTTCACCTCAAAAGCATCGAATAGGAAGTATCAAAAAAATAGCGGGCATTTGAAATATGAAAAAAATGAGTGCCATTTTACAGAAGAGTTTAGAGCAGCATATAAATGTTGCATGAATTTCAACTCTGAAGTTCTTGAAAATGAAAACAATGCCTGATATTGTGATTGTTCCCAATTACATCTGTGAGTAGGTGCTACAGCACTAGCAGCTAATGTGTAAATTGCCATAGAATTCAGAGTTGATAACAGTTTCTAGAAGCCTGTAGCTTTAAAATAAATTGTTTTTCACCTGCAGATCCCTGTGTATGACACTGCAGACCTCTGCTACTATGTCTGTACTGGCAGGGCCCCTGTGTGAAACCACTATATTTGCTGAAGGAATTCTTTCTTCTTGCATAACATTTTATGTCTTAAATTGCATAAAATGTCAGTGAAAAACAACTCTACTTACAGGATTTGTAAAAACCACATCACTGACGATTGTTACACCAGCAAAAGCCTGTGCTAAGTTATTTATCCCTGTGAGCAGAGCTTTGTAAAGTAGACCAATGCCTTTGTTCTACCCAGAACATACTTTAATTTTGTTTTTAAGTAGATGTGTGGAAACATAAGTGATCACCTTATTTTTTTTATTCTCTCTCAATATGGTTTAAAGGTGGGATACTTAGTTATTTTTTCTGTAAATTTTCTTTCTAGAAAGATATTTTCTGAATTTAGAACATGGAACTGCACTAGGGTGCTGAAATATTGTCAAGACAGGTTTATTTAGTGGGAAGTAAAAAGCAGTGTAAATAATCTCACGGAGGTAGATTTAAGAAATCCAAAAGCCTGAGGCAGTGCCTTAAGGTGAAAGTCTCTGTGGGCCAGAAAGGAAATCTACTGATACTTTGCTGAAAGCTGTCATTTCCCTGACTCCATGAGTTATTTGGAGTTCTCTTTAAAGTTTTATAGTTATTCAATACAATTAGGGATTTATGCAAGTTCTCTGTCATCCAAAGGATACACTTAACAGTTATAAATTTCTATTTTGAACTATCTCCAGTACAACAGCTCTTGAAAACAGCACTTGTAGTATATTGAGTAAAATAGAAGAAAATAGCTAGTCTTCAAGAGAGACTTTAGTATGTTAAAAATACAAAACAAGACTGCCTTATACCTGAAAAACACAAATTTCTCAGCATGTTTCTTAGTTTTATGTGCATTCTGATGCACATCTCTTCCTTACAAGCAATGTGTCTTCTTGCTTTTTCACTATATACTAACATGGTGGTTCGTGTCATTTCCAAAACCGACTCATTCTTCTTTGATGGATATTAAATTTGATGCAGTTAAGCATGCAACTATATTTAGATGAAGCTGTAAAAAATTAACAGCTCCTTTCCTCTGAATGTAAAGGACCATATATTTTCTAAGAATACATGCAAGTCAGTGTTATTCACAAAGGACTGACAACCCAAACAATGTATAATTGTCATAACCGAGCGGTATTTTTATCTGTCATACTGAACTGTGCAGGCCATATTTAGAGCATGTACTCAGGCTTCCAGTTTAAGCTCTCCAATGGATTCAATTCTGGTTTCAGCTGTGTTGTTCAGACCCATCTATCAAAAGTATAGGCTCTACCTAATAAGGAGGTTTGGTGACTTTGCCCATCATCACTGTGTGAGGGTACTTACCTGTTTTTTTCTGTGCTCTACCCATGTATTCTTTAGCACAAAACACACTGAATGAGCATATTTCTTTTTTCAGAATTTAAGAGTAATTCTTCTCAAGACAATCATATCTTCTCCGATGCCTAAATCGATTTTCTTCTTCGCAGATTTTTCTGTTCACATGAATAAATATTTTTTAATTTGAATATTGTTTCAGCCTCAGCAGAAAAACTGGTGACCAGTGCTATCACGATATGTGAGGCTAGGGTTAACTGATGTGACAGAAGGTAGAAGAGAGAGGTTTTAACTTGCTTGGGCTGATTGGATCTAGAAATTAAGACTAGCGCTTCCTGATGCAGCACCCTAACTAGCTGAATATTCTCTGTGCAAAAATGCCTTCTTCTGTTTCTGAGTATCTAAAGAATTCAAATATATTTTTATATGCTCCCAAACTGTACTTGGGAATAGTAGTCTATAATCATCTCTGTCTTACATGCCTGAAATCTGCCTAACCTCAGTATACAAGAATTCAAGAATATATATTAAGATATTAAACTTCTGTCCTGAAAACAGGAGGTGTCCAGAATTGTGACTGTCATCTATTAATAGCACTGTAGAAGAGGCAGAAACCTGCATGTGTCAGGGCTCAAAGAAGTTACTTACATTTGGGAATTAATATCTGGCTTTTAATATGAGGTGACAGATTAATCCACTTTGGGATTTTGTGTGCATGCTTCTGAAACATCTGGTAGCAGACACAGATGGATGCAAGATTAAAGATGTGTGATGCTGAGTTTCTGACTTGACCTTTATGTTTTGTATTCTTGATAGGGCCTGATGTTTGGGCTTGGGATTTAAGAGGGTGGGAATATCTGTGTCTTGAATATCTGCCATAAATTCTGAAGTAACTGTATAATGGCAAACAATGTAGAAAGAGATTTATACCTCTAGATAACTTCAAGTACCCCCGATCACTTACAACTGCACAAAGTCACCTGCAGTGTTTTATGCACAGCTTCCTTGCTTGCAAGTGCATATGTACTCACAAGAAGTGGGTCTGTATGTCTGAAGTAGTGAACTTCAGCAACCTTCAACTTCCATTTTAGGGGTGAGAGGTGGGGAGGGAATAAGGGCTCCCACCTCACACAGACTATGTTCCATCCAACAGGAACAGAACTGAGCGATATTACTAATTGGTATTTGTGAGTATAATGTGTGTGTGTGTATGTGCATGTCAAAGTTGGGCTTCTGATTTCCTGAAATTCTTCTTTTTCACAGAGAAACAGAAAAATATGTAGAAAGAAACAATCCCCCCAAAAGAAAAAAAAAATCCACCATGCTTTCTACCTAGTTATATAATTAATTCTAAAATACAAGCAGCAACATTGTGTGCGGACAAGGTACATTATTGTGGAGAAGCACAATCACATACCTTGTTCCGTATAAATGAACTTTAAAATAAAGCTTGACAGTGTAAAGGGACTATAGTTTCAGAATATGTTGATGTGACGATGTATAAGTAACTACAATGTTGGAAAAAAATCCTTTGTGGTCTACTTTACATTTTTGCAATTGTTATAGAGCTCAGTCATATTAAAAATTAATTATGATTGTGTGACTCAGTTTTTGTGAATCGTGTTAAGATCAAAACCACTCAGGAAGAAGAAACATATAGATGTTTGATGAGATACGAGGTAATGTCAAGATATGCTGCCATTCATTGAGAATTTAAGAGTCTGGAAAAAAATTAATGGAAAAAAATATGTAACATGGTACACTACCTAGCACATATTGTTCACATATTGTTCTTGCTGTGTTTCATAAAGTATTTACATTTCAAGAGAGCCCCATTTATCATGGGCATTCTCCTCAGATGAATAGGAAAAAAATTGGAATTACTTTGGACAGATCCGATCTCTTTGGAAACTTGAATAGGTATACTTGCATACTGATTTTGCTTGGGTTACTATACCCTGCTTTTCATCATGGTTGCATCGGGAGCTGGCTTATGTTTAGCTGACACGGACTATGGCAATTTAATTGTGGCTACTTCTAAATATACGAAACTTGGATTTTAATATAAAATGTAGTTTTGGAAAAGGATATTGCTTTGACTTAATTTCTTTCTTTTTACCCATTTTGCACAAATATCATGGAAGGATAAGCATAGTGTCATCATATTGAAGATGCATCTAAATTTTGTAATGCTTTTCAGGAAATGTCTTAATTGCCCTCAACAACCGTACTGCTTGTGTAATGATGTTCTGGCTGCAGAAAAATGCCAGTTGAACTTGAAGTTGAAATATTATTGCACCATTCATTTAACTTACCTTCAAAGTCTCTGGTACGGTACAGTACACAGACTACTAACCCCAAAACCTTACCAGTTGAAGGTATTACCAGATATATTTTCTCTGCTATTTGCCATTATAGTCTTTAAAAATTAACCTTACCCTAATTTTTCATGTTTGTCAAAAGGATCACCACTGACTAAGCATTCACAGAATCACTGAATATTCTGAATGAATGCTCATCACACTCATTTCTGAAATGTAGAATAATCTTGTCTTCTATTGCAGTGGGCATATTCAAACAGTGGGGTTCATTTCTTACATGTCGTTATTTACAGGGAATTGTTACTACTGGTATCAATTTATCTTGGTACTGCTCTGATTCATTGGACTATTTTAAAAGCCACTGCCACAGCCTACACACTATGAAAAATGGCCAGTGCTGAAGAAAACTGTTCACATGGGCATCGAAAAAACCTCTCCCAAAACTCTTCAAAAAAAGAAACCAAAAAACTCCACAACCTGCGTAATCTGTGTGCTGTAATGGTCTGTAGTAGAGCATTAGGGGCTGTGTTGAAGATGAATCTCAATTCTTAACCAATATTTTTTTCCTAAATTGCCACTAATCATTGCATCTTTTTGAGTATTACATATTTATTAAGGGAAAAACAGAGAAAGTAAGTTATCACAAGCATGTAGGGTAGTAAGCAAATTCCCTATATCTGGCTGCACTTTAGAAATTGTGACTGTGCTGTTCACAGTGGAAATCTTGCATTTGGGCAGCTGCTTGCATCATCCCCTGACACAGATCTTGGCAACAGAGAGCTGACTAATACAGATTGTGAAGAAAATGGCTCTGCTCTGCTACTTTGCATTTGGAACTTCATTTGTTAACTTTGACTTTGCATGTGAGCTCCAACAGGGCGTGGGAATGCATATTGTGTTTTTGTTGTGGTAGGAAGCACAAAGACCCAAAAGTTTCATTAAAGGTTCTAGACTGTAAATCCTTCAGCTGGGTCAGCATTAACTCCAAGTGTGATTAGGTCCCCAAAGATAAATCTTTCATCCTCTCTCACACTGAATGTGGAAGTGTTCTCCTTAATTAAGCAACGACTGTAGAAATGCTCTGTGGTTGAGATATCACATATAATGGGCCTATTCATGCTTTCTAAAACACACTGGAATTAATCAAATGTGCTCTGCTACCCTTGGGGACAGGGATGTCTGTTCAGTAATAGCCTGTTTCCATAAGGTCTTTAATCTGTGTTAACAACTAATGGCACTAAAACCCAACCAATTCACTGATTGTGTTTCACAATAAACCATAGTCAGAATGAAAGATTTAAAGAAAAATGTTATGATAATATAATAAATAAAGAAACTCCTAGTATCTGATTTTTGTAAACTAGTTTCCATTAATGAACATGGTTCAGGAGAGGAGCACAGGTCAGCTGAGATGCTAAGTCAGTTGAGAAATTGTTCCTGTGCTGTGCTGATGATTTGGAGGGAGTATATAGTACTTCCTGATCCAAACAGATAACTGCAAAATCGAGAACTCCCTGGCCCCACTTTTGATTGTACCAAGATAAGACCAAGATCACTAAATTAAATTTAGATTCAAAATAAGCAGTCCGATTTCAGCAGTGGAATAGGGAATAAAAGACAGAAAACAAGGAGCTCATTTTAAGGATACCCAGAAAACACAGAGAAAAACAGGAAAGAAAGCACAGACAGAGGAGAAGAACCTGTTGGAGGAGGAAAAACCAAACCAAACCTCCTCCCATACAATTCCCACATAATTGACTTGTTATGAAAATTACTCAGGTGTTATGTCAGTGTAATAAATTGCAATATAGAAAATTTCTGGTTAAGAGAATATTAACATCATGCCAATCTCATTTGGATGTGTCTTATTACATCAAATACCATGACAAATTCACTCATTAACTTCCCTGCTCCTTAGCAAATTCTCCACTGGCAAAGTATTTACTGATAGTGCGCCAAGTTCTCCAAGGACTGTCTTCAAATGAGTAATTTGGTTTCATACTGTTATGTAGAATTAGTGAATTAGCAGAAAATTAATCTTAATCTAGATCGGATATGAAATATTATATTTGAACATGACTGTAAGCAATGAGTACTAGGATTACACCCAAGAACTGAAAAAGAATTATGGAACAGCCATGGCTGAATATTTTGAATGGTGATGCAGGGAAGGACCAAGAATGGGAGTGATGTAAATGACTTTTCTTTATTTTTGTGTATGTGTGATTATCTTGATGTAAAATACACTTAAGCAAATTTAATTCTAAAATTGTCACGTCCTCTGTATAGAATATAGCATTAGTTGCACAGAATATGTAAAAGTTTTAGTTTGCTTATGAATGAATTTAAATAACAAACCAAGCTAATCTAATCAGAAACTTTCATTAGATTATTTAATCTCTTGGCTACTGTGCCACTTATTATCTTAGTACTCAGCCTTTTGACTTGCAGTTTTGGAAAGTCTTGTCTTTCTCAGCATTATTTTTTTTTGTTGTTGCAGTAAAAGAAATATTTTGAAAGAGTCTGCTAAAATCATTGATCTTTGCTGCCTGTTTCTCTTAAGCCAGCATTTATATTCATAATTACTTACAGGTAATTTACAAATAAAATGGTAACACTAAGCTAAATTAATCCTCAGTATCGTATAAATTCTTTAACAGAGGTGTATTAAGTATGGATTTGTCATGCAGTATATTTTTAAACAAGTTTACAGAAGCTTATGTATTACTTGGAATAAGAAAAGAGATGTTTTGGATACATATTTGTCCCTAGATTCATGTTTTAATTTCTGTTTTAAACTCTGGGAGATAAACCAACAAAGTGTGAAGAAGCATTCCCTATACTGCCTATTCAAATATAATTTTTTACTGTATTAAGACATTGGCTTGGTTGTGAAGGATTTGGGGAATCAGTGGCAGGCCAGAAGTGAATTCTTCACAGAAGTGGTATCTTAGCTGGATATCACCTGTGAAGATATACCCTGTTATCAATATTACTGGTGTTTTACACAACATAAAAGTAGCCATAAAATAACGAAGGGATTATTTAAAATGACATGCCTATCTGCATTTTCTTTGCAGCTAATAATTACAGTAGCTGGTGAAAAAGATTAATATTAGGAAAAACTTTGAAATAATTAACTTTAGAAAAAACTGCCTTTTATGTTAGTAATCTGTTTACAGCAGTGCCATAACTGAGAAGCAGAAACAAGTATTTTGGAGATGAGATGTTGTAGTATCTTAAATTAGCCTTGCTGTTGAAAAAAAATGTGATGTCAAATTGCATTCTTGAGAGCCAATTGTCATAGATAATTGCTGCAAAATTCTTTGGAATGGTTCATAATTCATAATATTTAGATACCTACATATACCTAATAATCTAATTTGCAGTTTAAGGTGTCTTGTACAAGAGGATATAAATTTTGAGAAATGGGATTGGAGGAAATCAAAATGGTACATATATAAACAAGTCAGCCCACTGGAAATGTGATAGTGGTAAAAATGATTAAGTTGTCAAGACCACTATGAATGACTGAGAATTTGTAAAGTGCACATGGCACCCATGAGGATGTTAAAGTACAGGCTTAACTTAAAATGATACATTCTCAAACTTTGGAATAAAAGTCAATGCAATGCATGCAACAGTTCTTTTTTGAAGATTCCTTTTGGATTCACTTCTGCTGCTTTGCACCCTCCTCCTCAGCACTCCAGATATCCACAGCAGCCAAATGGAGACACTTTTCTAGGAGGCTGAGAAAGCAGTTCAGTGGATTTCCCATGCCAAAGAGCAGGATTCTGATGGGCAGCAAAGAGGATAAGAAAGTGGTATGGAGCCCTTTTTCAGACAGAAATGTGTATAGAAACCATGTGGTTGAAAGGGGAGGGGAAAAGAAGGGCTCCCATGCAAGGGCTTTACAAGTTACTTAACCCTGTAGCACTCTGAAGAGACTTAATTTTTAAAGGGCATTGTGAACTTGTGGAGGACTTGTGATCTCTGGAAACATGGAATTTTCCTGTAAAACTGTTTGATCACCCTTAACTCTATCTGTTGCATTTCAAGGGAGTTCAGTCACTGGTTTTGACCTTTGAAAATATCTTTTCATAGCCAAGTGTTGGGTTTTTTTTAGCTTTCCAATACCTTTGTTAGTATTTCTTAACAAGCGATAAAGTTTTGCTCTTAATGACTTACATCTGATTGTTTTATTAGAATAAACCTAAGAGGTAACTTGATAATGAATACTTTTTATTAGGGAAAAATACTGTATACCACAGAATTGGTATCCTAAATCTGACATATAAACTAGGCATAAATTTTAACACTGAGGGAGATTAGTCACTGGAGAAACAACAAAAGGAAATGAAGATTTTTCTGTCTTTTGTTAACAAGGGTAGATGACTCTGGCTTTTCAGAGATGCATTTCAGCCAAACAAAAGTTATTTGGATCAATAATGAGATAACTCGTGGAAAGTCAATACCCTGAGTCATACAAAAAGTGATGCTAGATTGAATGCTCATATCACTGCTATGAATAATGTATATAAGTATCAGGAAGTTTTTGCTTATGGCGCGCATACATTTCCCCTTTCATAATCATCTTTCATTGTGCTACAACAGAACTACTTTTGTTATATTGAGTACTATTTCTCTTACTATCAGAAGTACTAGAGCTTATCTTTTCAGTCAAAATTATTTTTCATTGGAAAAATGCTTTTTCAGAATTTGGGGACATTTTCAAGTAAAAAAAAAAAATTCAGAAACTTTGGTGAGTAAAGACTTCGGGTTTTGGTACTTTTATGAAATAAACCTGATGGGGGTTTATTGTTTTTTTTCTTCTTTTTTATGTTAAAGAGAAATTTTTATTCTATTCCTGTTTTACATAATGCTCAAATCTGAATGCTGCCCATTATCATATCTGCTGCATTCTTGGAATGTACAGGTTTGTTATTACTTAAATACAAATCAATATTGTAATTTGATAATATCTTGCAGTGAAATCCTAACTCCCCAAAATAAGAGAACATCTAGAATTGCAGCTTTCATTTCTTAAGGAACTTTTCCTACCATCTGACTCCAAAGAAACACTTTAAAATACAAACTGAGCCAGTGGAGTCTGGGTATTTCCATTTTGTGAGACATTTTGAAATGTTAGATTTTTTCTGACCCCTTTCACAGGGAGTTAAAGATATCTGAGTGTTCTCTCTCACTTAAGCTGTGATTTTTAGGATTTCCAACTCTCTCTGCTGAAGAGAGGAGAATTTAATGCTCTTAGTTCATAGCATGAATAAATCCTTAGTTTATACAGGCCACAAGAGATCCAGCTAAGTCTGAGAGAATTAAGATTTTCAGTCTTCCTGCTGCAGAGATGAGGACCAAGCCCTGACTAGAGAGTGAACTTCCAGGACTGCCTGGTAATCTGCACATAGGCCTCATTTAGAAGGATAAATATGAGAACTGTAATTAGTCCATCAGGTACACTGACTGGAAACAAGAGAGTAGCTTAATGAAAATTCACCGAAAGTAATATCTGTGAAAACATCTCAGCATTTATGTGTTTTCCCACGTCTCTGTATTTAATCAGAAAATTCTGGCCTCCTAATGCTTTCAGATATGTGTTCAGAATTTTATATGGTTGAATCATGCCCTGTTTCTTATATTTATCAATCCTAAACTCCTTTCAACAGTTGAAACAGAGCAGGATATGTTTGAGAGCAAAAGTATGAGTAGATACACACACACACAAACACAGATACACATGCACAAATACACACACACAAATATATATATGTGTGTGTACACGTACACATATAGGTAAAACATTTACAAATATAAGAAAAAACAAAACTGCAGAGGTAGACCTAGTAGGATGTGGGAGTGTAAATTTAAGATACAGATAGAGACAGGTTCATAGGTTTGGTCTGAATTTAATGTAGAAAGAGAACTGAGGCCAGTGAATGTACTTAAGACATATGCATCTCTTGCATATGTAGGCTAATATCTTATTTCTAGCATACAGGCTGAGATAAAGAAATTCCCATGAGTGAAGTAGTTCTGGACCATCAGCTGGGATTTTGATATTGCACTGTTTTTAAAATCTCACTCATGCTCAGAATGAGTTTGTTTTGTTTTGTTTTGTTGCTTTTTTTTAAAAAAAAAAAGGTTGAGGAAATAAATAAAAAGGAAATAAATAAATAAAACGGAAAGTTTGAGGCAAGGTGGATAATTTCAAAGAGAAAGTATAGCACTTAAATCCAGAGAAGGCATGCAATTCCAGTGGTGTGGATACAAATCACAGTTAGTTATGTAATTACATTAACATTTGCTAGTGGCATGTAAATAGTGACAACAAAAATAAATTACTTCATATTTTGTGTGTTATAAAACCTAAGCAGTTGTCTTCATGACTGTGTGTCGCGGTTTAAAAGAATGAAATTATAGCAACTTTAAATGTTATATATTTTCCATTATCTTTATAGGCAAAAGACCTACTTACAGGTCAGAATCAAGAATGACATATAATTTCTTTAAGTGTTCACGCAATAATTAAATTGGTTCCACTCTTTTCCTCACACGGATAGCACAATAATTTAATAACAAATATGCATTATCCACTTCTCATGTTTAAAGAAATCTGGGAAATTATTTTATTGACTCAAGACTGGTCTTCAGAAAGTGTCTGCAACCTTTCATCTATAACCCTGTTCAACAAAGTTCTCTCAGTACACCTTCTGTCCCTTAGAAATCTTCAGTTTGCTGCTTTGTATTAGTGTATCAGTTGCATACAGGCCTGGCATGATTGAATTAGAGAATGTGTATAAAGCAAATGGCTCTGCTGGCATCATGGACTGTGTAATTACATCAAATAGTGCTGGATAAGGAGAAACTCTCTTTTGCCCTGATGCTTGAGTTACATGTAATAATTCCTTACAGAATATTCTGAAAAAGAAAATGCCAAAAAACCTTTTACTTCTTGAAAGTTCATGCTGATGTATTTCTGGTTTTGTTTTTTTGGAGGCTGTTTGGTTTTTGGGGGTGTTTTGGGTTTTTTTTTTTTTTGCTTTTAACTGTTCAGATTTGGCCACTATTTCAGCTTCATTTATTTTTCAGATATACTCCGTGAATAATCCAATGATAATATCCAATAATCAATCAAAGGCTCTTTTCACACGTAGTACTGAGTGTATTGTCTGTTCTGATAATAATGTATGGCATAGGTAATAACAAGGATTGGTCAATATTCAAAGTGCTCAATGTGCAATATACTGTAAAAGAAGAACCTCATAGGTGGTTTTGAGTACATAAACAATGCCAACTCCAGCTGGCTTCTGAAATCCATATGACTTAACCTATTTAGTATGAATTTACTAAGATGTCATATGTCACTGCAGGTAGACTGGATATCAGAGTTAACTGGACATGCATTTGAGTAGACGTGCATGAGCTTACTTTGGAATTGTCCAGAACTGAGCAGTAAATAGGAAAAATATTTTTCATTTTCATTATTCATTGAAATGGTTTACCAGCTCTCCTTTTAGAGCTTATCGCTCCTAATTTTGTAGTCATGGAAGCACATTCTTGGTTCCTGTACTTATGTCAGACTTTACAGACTTCAAAATCTGCTTCTGATTCACTTTCTGAGGTAATGATGACGTGATAGTAAAGAAGACTGAGGAGTTAGGAGGCAAAATAAAAGAGCTGTTATAGTATTATATGACAAGTCAATAGAACTGTCATTTTTGATTGAATTTCATAAAGTTGTTGATCTAAGTCCAGCAAAAATATATCATGATATTAAGAGCTGCTGCTATCTGCTAATGGTATTTAGTTTGAATGGTTAAGATAGCTATTAAAAAATTCTAGCAGTAATTTTTAGAACTGCAGATCAGGTCACCTTAATAAGGCCTACTTTACCTGTAGAAATACAGGGCATCTGCTAAATGACATTTTTGTAGCCAAGTATGATTTCTTTAAATTAAGCTATGTGTTTCAACTTAGAGAAGTTTCTGTCTGTGGTGTACTGGAGAAAAAAGTATAATTTGGGATCAAAGAAAATTTAGATAAAGGAATAGACCAGCTGAGCAAGTAATAAATTAAACCTTGTCAATAATATAAATTGATTTGACTGGAGACTGAAGAGCAATATTTCCCTCCATTCGGAACAAGTACTCTGAACGTGGGTATTAAGAAGTAATCTTGGTTGAATTAAGCATACAGAGTTCTTTTCTATCAACATCCAGTCTTTTAAAAAATAGTGTATTAGTTAGAACATTGATATATAAAACTGGAGATACATCTTTTCTGCCTTTCTCAGTCTGACAGAGGTCAAACCATATCTCTTCTCATAAAACTATCCTAGCTAGCAAGTTACATCTAGAAGAGTAGCTAAGCAAGGTGGGTAGGCTCCATTGTTCTGCTTTCCATTCATCTTGTAATAATCATGTTATTGTGAGACTATCAAGAAAATAAAGCCATGAAATTAAGGTTCTTGTGGCTTGAATGAGAGAATGCTAGAGGAAATATTCCTGTGAAACCAATGATGTCTGAGGAAGAATAAATCTGTGTTTTCTGAAGAGGAGATTATAGTCTGAACTTCTCTTACTGTATTACTTTTAGCTTAGATGCGGGGGGAGGAAATCAGGAATATTTTTGATAAGAGGCTGTTTTTTCAAATATGATTTAATGAAACCAGTTGAGAGGGTTTCAGATGACCTTGTTTGATCTTCTAGTGTATCGTCCAGATTAAGCCAAATTTAGACTGAAGAAACTCCTACCCTGAGGAGGTACATGCAGCCTTGTTTTTGAGTGTGTTGCAAATTCTTCCTTTTGGGATAATTTTATACATGATCATTTAATCACCCATTTCTATCTAGTCATGTTAACAGATGGGAGAAAAGTAGTTGTTGAGCTTGAGGGTGTGCAGCTGAGCCAGTGAGTGAATGTCTGTTATTGAATCAATTTTATCTATAGCTTAGAGGTGCTTTTTTAGAAATGTATGTCTAATAGAGTACAAGAATGAACAGTCATTAGAACAGAAGTGTCAAAATTTATATTTTCTTTGCTATCCTATGTCAGCTGAGAGCCACTGAAACTCTGTTTCTCTTTCCCCTCCACTAAGAGAATATTAAACTAATTTTCTGCAGGTAAATGGAAAACATCTCCAAAATTGCACAGGTATTTTACACTGAGAAGAGAGAGTTTTCATTTCAATGATTGACAGAAATCCATGTTCAAAAGTCAAGTAATTTCTTGATTTTATTATCTTCAGAATGAAGATTAAAAATTGCAATTGTTAGTTGACTCAGATGTATTAGTGCAGAACAGCTGTGTTAACTAAATCCCTCAGAATTACCAATTTTCAACAAGTATAAGGGGATTGCTTTCAAATGGTCTTGTCAGGAATTGCTATCTGATGCAAAGAGGCTGCTCCAGAATGAGCGTTGATGAGAATCTTCCATACTAAAAGCGTTCCTTTAAAAATACACTTAAAAACATACATTATGTGTGATTTTCAAATTTTTAACCACCATAGCAGAAATTATTTTCCAACAGTGAAAACTTTGGCTTACTTTTTAAAAAATTTACTTATTCTCTGGGTCATTGTACTTCTGTTTTGAGAAGCACATTACAAAGTATTAAAATACTGAAGGGTCATGTGTATCCTTTCAGAAGCTAAGTGATTCTGAATAAAGACATCTTTCTTTCTGAATATAATATTATATATTTTAGCTTTATTTAAATTTTTAGATTTCAGAAATGTAATTAATTAGAATGATTAGACACATGAAAAGTACTTTTAAATTTGTTTTAAGCTACATGAGAACTAATTAATTTCAGCTTTTATCTATGCCACTCTCCGGTGGTCATTAGTCTTGATTCAATCTTTCTACAAGCACAGCATTGATATGCGCTGTTATCACTCCTCTTGCAATTCAAAAGGCCAGTGAACTTCTCTTAGTTGCAAAATAAAAAAAAAAAAAAAAAAAAAAACAACAAATAAAATGCAGTACATGCTTCGCCTAGAAGGCAGAGTTAGTCTGTGTCTGTGATATTCCAAAGAACCTTAGGCAATGTGTGAACCTTGCCATTTCATAGTGCTAGCAGCTCCTACTATAGCAAAAAAAAAAAAAAAAAAAAAAAAATGGAAGGCACTCTTCTGTTTTTCTCAGGTCCTGGTGGTTTTGGAGCAGTAGCTCTGCTCTTATTCCATTTGTCTCATAACAGTGTTTATGATCACTGAATGTCTTTTGTCTAAATTGTTTAGGTTTCCTCCTTCTTACTGAAACATTTTTCCCCTTTTCTACTTATATATCCTATATGTCATCTATATTTTTCTGTCTTCCTATTCCTATGCTGTGATAAGAAAGAAAAAAGAGTCTCACTGAATCCATTTTACAGCCATCACTTCATTACAAACATGAGACATTCAGACCCAGAGCAGCTGTAATCTAGCTAACAATTCAATTAATGAAACAAAATTCTGTCACTGATTGAGGCCTGTGGGAATTCCTTGTAGAGGATGAGTGATCTGTACTTTTGAAATTCTTGCTGCAATTCTTTCCAAAATCAGCAACAAGAAAGCTATATCCTACTTTCCTAGGCATGCTGATCATAGCTCTGCCTGCCACATTTTTATACACATAACTCTGTGTGGATTGTGTATCAGTTTTAAAGGTAATTTCTTTGTGTGACCAAGCATATGGTGCAGCATCTGCAGACTAATCTATGCTATAAGCATCTTACAAGTGAGGACTTTCACACCTGCTCTAAACTCTTATTTTCTTTAATATGCTAACGGCTGTTTTTACTGCCAGCCCCTTCCAATTAATACCATGTTTTATTATGGTTTGTTAAAACAAACATTGATAAATCTTAATTTTGGTGTACTCTCTGGAAATATTGATGCTAATGCAAGGTACTGTGGAGCTGTAGCAAGAGATGTAGTATAAAGCTCATGGGTATGAAAAATCAAGCAATACCAATTTTATATTGTTATAAAACATATTATTTTTTTCTTTCATTTTCAGTTGCAATTTTACTGGGATGAAAAGATTTACTCATTTTTAATACATTATGTATCACAGGCTTTAATCCATGAAATAATCCTTGTAAATACTAAAAATGTGGAGAGAATTTGAGATAAGCAATACAGATCTAGAGTTATTGCTCTTCTGATATGAGTCATCGGAGAAGGCAGAAGAAAGTTTTTCAGCACATAGTTTGTCTTTTTATTCAGAAGTCCTATGCTGGAACTTTAGTTAAATGGGGAAAAGCTTTACATTTTAGCAAGTGTTATTATCAACACTATAGTAGAAAATCATAATAGATTTTACAGAAAGGAAATACTGGTAATGGAATTTCATTAAACTCCTAGTAATGTGAACACTGAGCGGATTGCTTCAAATCCATTAAGCTTCATAATTTACATTTAAACAAAAGAAATCACTCAAACTAAAAATGTCATATATCTTTTGACAGCTATGTAGTAGAGCTAGAGGGTTTTTTTAAGAAAAATTTTTTAAGAAAAATAATCATTTAAGTACCTTTCTGTTTAATAAAAAAAATCTAAATTATATGATATTCTATTATAAACTGATTTCCTCCCACTGCAAGAACATTCTAGGTTACAAGAAAATAAGAGGATAATCATTCAGTTGTGGGTTTTATTTCCTATCTGCAATACCGTGTTCCTCCTAATTCTGTTCCTTCCTCCATTGCCCCTTACACTCCTTGATATCATGGTGTCTTTGCTGCCTCTTAAATTCTTGTCTATTGAAATAAAGCTCCTCCTTTATGATGTCTTTACTAAGGTCATAAAGAATCATGCCCCTTGGGGGCCTGGTAAAGATATTGTGAGCCATTTTAGAGAGATTTGGATTAGGTTCACCATGAGTAAAATAAATGAAAATAGAGTTTTTGTAGCACTCACTTCTCTATTACAGCTTTATCCATCACAAACTTTTTAGCTTTGTTTGGAACACTTGGTGTAGAACAAAGCAGTAGTTTATAACCTTATCACAGTTCTGATCAGAGCCCCCTTTTGAAACAGATTTTGTGTGGTGAAGTGATATTTTTCCTACCTTAAGGGAGATGGACTAGAAGATTCACCTCACTGCATATTTCTTCTGACAGTCAAGGCCACACACAACATTAACTTCCCATAGTTCTTCATATGAAAAATGGGTTGTTTGCTTCAAGAGCATCTTGTTTAGACACTGACTTTCCAAAGAAAGGGTTCAGAGATTGGAGTATGGTATTATGCTTTGAGACTCTAGTAGCAGAGTTGACTTGAGAGACATAAAAAATAGTGACTGCCAAAGAAACTCAACAATTCTGACTATGCCAATAGCCCAAATGCCTCTAATTTTACTTCCGTCTGCTGAAAGGGGTATCTAACAGTGATATTTGCATCAGTCAATATTTTATCCTCTGGATCCTTCTTCTTGATTAGTCTTATATTCTACAGATAAGGTTAAAAAAACCAAAAAAAACCTAGAACACTTACTGCTTTGTAATTGTTCATGCAAATATTTCCACAGTTACAAAACTTTTCTAGATTTTTTTCTAGATTTTTTTCAGCTCTTTATGACATGAAGTTTAACAGTGTTATATCAGAGGGTCACATACTTTGATTTCCTACAGAAGGGAACGAGGTTAAAATATGTGTTCTTCAAGGGTGTGGAACTTCTATGAGGTCAGATTCAGGGAAAAGTAAATTCTAAAGAAGGATAGAAATGCCAGATTTGAGCCCAGATACTTATACACTGGTAAATTTAACAGTTAGCTCCACACTCTGCAGTTTATACATATGAAAAAGTATTCAGCCTTCCAACTTACGTTTTTTGCTAGAAAAGATAGAAATTACTGAATATTTTTTGAGTTTTTCTCTTAATTGCTGCACAGTGGAGTTTCCCTGGTTTACTATTTTTGCCAATGTCATGGTGGCAGATTGACCTTAATTAATGATGCTTTACAGTCATCTAAGTCATTTTCAGCCACTCTTGGAAGGACACAGTAGTATGGAAGTATATCAGAAAAAACATTGTTCAATGATATGCACTCTAATATAAAAGAGACTAGGGTGAAATGACTACAGGAATAACTCTTTATATCTTTATTCAAAAAGAATAAAAAATATTTCTATTACATACTGCATTTTAGAAGTAAGTTATGACCTATAAGCAGGAGCAAACAGAATTTTAACACGAAAAAACTGTTTACAGCATAAAATGCTGCTAACATTTTCTGAAGATATATTGTTTTAAATCTTTACAGCTTTATTATTCCTCATTTATTACAGTGTGGAATCTTGTGCCAGGAAAAAGGATATGATTAGGATGTTTGATATCTCTGTTTTTTACAGGAAGATTATGAAGTGTTACATTTTAGGTATAGCAGTTAGCTGCTTCTGACATATGCAACTTCCTGGCTCTTCACCAGAGGAAAATTGTTTCTAGTTGAAATGATCAACCATACTGAACCTAATGTACTTTGAGAGTTAGTTATGAAAGTCGGTGATTTAAAGGCCATTCAGCTGTAAGCTAATGGTTTCTACAGTGAGATGATAGAAGCATTGATACAGAAATCACTGAGAGGGATCAGAGGAAATATGTGCATATAGAAAAACATTTCAAAACCTGCTGGCCATCTATGATTTTTTTTTCTTCAGCTGTTGTGCGTTTGGTTTGAGCTCAACCATCATGCTTAAGGACATACAAGCAGATTCTGTGCTTAAGCTAGAAGATGTTCTGAAGAACTTTTCAAGGTTATAGGATTAAAAATTTTATTTTTTTTTTTTTTTTTAGGTAGAAGAGGGAAAAAATAAGGAAGTGCTCCTGTATGGAGAGAAAAATATGTCTTCTGGGTAGCAGTAATCAGTTGGCCTACTTTTTTTTTAGAGGGACTCAGTTTTCTGTGTAATCTCCCTTTTTTTTTCTCATTCATTTGTAATGTGATCAAGAATGAAAAGCAGCCAAAGAAGATGATAGATGCCACCTGTATACTCCCAAATAAAAGAAAACAGGGAGAAAACTGTATTTTTTTATTGTTTCCAGAACATGTTAAAAAAGAGTGTCTTTTCTTTGGAACTCTGCTTACCCAGTTTCACTAACATTACCCTTTGAATTTAATTGTTGCTTAGAGAGGCTTGGTGGTAATTCAGAACATTTTGACATTCTTGTACATTCAGGATATGAATTTTCAGTATAAAATTCCACTATACCTAATTGGAATGTTCTTCATTAGGATTTATTAATTATGATTTCTTCCTGCAAATCTACTGAAGCCTAACTAGACTTAAAGAGTAACTGACATTTAAAAGTAGCTATAATTTGCTTTATGTCAGCTGTGACAGAAGTTAATGGTACTTATGTTCCTTTTGTGTACATCAGTCTCAGAAAGCTCAATTATTCCTTAGCTCTGATGAATGTAGAGATCTTATTTATTGCTTCAGTGCCATCTCTTCCTATATCCTCTTTCCATTCTCTATTTTAAAGGTTTAAGGACAAGTAAAGAAGTAATTGAAAACATTATGGCCTCGTTTGTGTGATCATATTGATCATCAACATTATTTTCTTAGCTTTCCCATTTGAGGTATATCTTTTTGCATTATCTTTTAATTTAACCTTATATCCTAATGAGAACATCTGATTTAATCAAATGAGAACCATTACCATTAAGATCTAAGCATCGTTCACCTCATTATAAATGTCAGTGGATCTGCATGCTGTGAAGTATAGTACAAGTTCTAATGGCATACTGGAATAAGTCTCACAAGGGTAGGAAGGCAGGATCATCATATGAAAAATAAATGTTAGATGTCTAAGCTAAATGCTAAATCAAGATCTTTGTGAGTAGGGGAAATCCCCACCAAAATTGTCTTTTGTGAATATGGCTAAGCTGAAGGAACTCGGAATGCATTCTGACCACATGCTGTCTGTGTGTTCAGATGGGATCTGCATCCTGGCCCTTGTGCCCTGTTGTCCCTCATGCCTAGCTGCGTGAGTAGAGAGGAGTGGGATGGTGGTGTGCTTCAGTAAATTCCTCAGTCTGATTATCTGGGAACAAGAACTGAAGGTTGCACTCTTCTCTGAGTTTAGATACAACTAGGATGCTTGTCCTAGCAAAACAAAAGGATAATTTCTAAAGGATGTCTTGAAGAGCAATATGTATTTTCCATGGTCCCCCAAAGCAATCGAAATGTATTCACATGTTTAAGTGGGAGCATATAGGTGTAACACAGTGCCTCAGAGTAGCACTGAATGAGAATAGATGGCTTAAGTATACCTGGCACAAGTGTGTGATGGTTCACAATGATGCAAAGCATTTTTTAGTTCACAGTATGGTGTCTAACACCAGTATGATGCTCTATTTCTGTTTATTGACCCTGTTCCCAACAGTGTGAAAATTACTCCTAATCTGGGCAAAACAAAGCTTAATATAAGAAGAAAAAGAAAGCTGGACCTTATTTTTATAAGAAAGGGAGAAAATCATACCAGATCATTCATACACCTATCTATCTAATGCATTAGATAACATAATAACATCTATGATAGAGTGAGTACAAAGCTACAGATGAAATGATCAGCAAATTCTAAAAGGCTAATGTTACTTTTATTTTTGTAACATTTAAGTAACTTTATAGGTGAAGTCAACATAATCAAAGTAATGTCTCATCAGATGGAGTGATTTAATCATTAAAAGAAAGGCAATCATATTGTTAGTATTTAAAAAAAAAAGCTACCACTGTTTGTTTATCAGAGCTTGATTTTCTCTTGGATTTGGATTTGTCTCAAAGTGTTTTTTGCTGAATGCTCGAGCTAATCTTGTCATACTGGATGCACAGATGGAGATATTTCTTTTGGAGTATAGGACAATCAAGCATGGTGTCCTGCAGTCCCTGGTGCTGAGGGAAGAAAACAAAAATTTTGGAAGCTTATTTAAAAGGGCCCTCTTAAGAACCTGGTAGCCTCAGGGACTCATAGTCTATCCTTTGGGCCTAAAAAGATTTGAAGAAGCTTTGGGGAAGCTTTGGGGGATTGCCAGGGAGAAAACACTGCAGGAAGGCAACCTTAATCTCTAGCGATCAAGTTAATGGGCAGAAACCAGCAAGGCTTTTCATGCTAGGTAAAAGGTCTGGCAGAGGGGGGCAGCTTAAAGCTTTCTAGATGCAGTCTGGGGAGAAAATTCCAGTGCATGGATGGAGTCAGATAGTCAGGTAGATGCATTTGTTCTGGGAGATATGGGCACAATGCTCTGGATTTCTGTAATTACTCGACAAGAAAACGGAAGAGATTTCATCTATCATGTCTCTGGTTGTACAGCTGCACAAAGATCTTATTAACTTTGAAATAATTTATTTTAATGAAAGCTAGAAAAAAGTTACCTATACAATTTGTGAACTACTTATGGTCTTTATTCAAAGGGTGCAGTGTGAACGCATGTAAGGATAGCTATTTTTTTAGGAAGTTATGCGTTCCAATTCATATCTATTAGTATTCCTTCTGTAGAAATTACAAATAACTAATCTGTAACTACTTTTGTTTAGTAAGTTAACCATGTGCTTAACAGCAGTACTGAATGTTAAATCAAAGGTTTTGTGGTCCAGGCCAATGAGTACCTATGGATATGTACACTGTATGTTTCTCTTGATATAAATACTGAATAATGAAAACTGGTACAACAAGCAGCTCTGCTGAAGACTTACTTGCTAAAAAAATCAATTCATTTTTGTCAAAGGGTGAAAAAGAGAAAGTTCCAAGGCCATGTGACACAGTGACATTTCAAAATCAAAGAGAAACTTGTGCTTTGCAAATTTACTGGTGTTTTAAATGTGGGAAAAAATTACAGGAACACCTATGAGCTAGAATTATATGCATGTCTTTTACAACTTCAGAAGTATTTTGAAGAAATGTAGGGACTCCTTCATCTTCAAATAATAGATTTATCTTTATTTTACTGGTTGCTTACTTTCTGCTTCTGTTACAAGCTAGTTCAGAAATAAATATATTCTATTATTCTTGAAGAAAATGTTGCTTAAGAGATCTTGTCTTGAAGCCAGGCTGTTGGTATTCATTGCAAATTTTTCCATTGCTAGGCGTATGTGTTATCAGCAAACAAGTTGACTGGAGATCTTTTAAGTTATTCCTTCATATATTCTGAAATCTGACTGACTGTAGCCTTTGATGGCAGACTTTATAATAGGATTTCATATCTATGTCCTGAATCGTTGCTTAACATATTAGAACGATATTAAGAAAATGAGATGTATTCTCCCCAAATCACTAATGGATTGAATTTTGAGGGAATAGTCCCCCCTTTTTTCTTGAAGAAATTTTACATGTAATTTCACCAAGACACAGGTCAAAGCAAAACAAGCTATAAAAAAAATCTCCACTGCTTTTTACTGGTTTAAATTTCAGAAAATCCTGAAGAGAGGCCAAGGGTTCTTCCTTAGGAATTTTCAAGGGATTGGATTGTCCCAAGCGGATTTGTGACACAGGGTCTCCTTCTCTGTCAGCAGATCTCTCCCTCTGAACAGCTACACTCTTTATTCTGTCTGAGTTTGAACTGTTAGTGTTGCAGCAACCTTGCAGCAGTGCTGTAAAGCCAACTTATGAGTAAAATCTCTAAAATATAGAGGAAAGACTAAATACACAGAATTCTAAGCAAGAAAAAAATTAGTGTAGCATTATCCTAGAGGGAAGTAAATGTTTGAAATGCAATATGTTAGTGTCTCTGTTACAGCTCCTTGAATTCACAAACATTAATATCTTCTGCTTCTTTCAGAAACAAGGATTCTTTTAATAGGATATCAAATTTTGACTCTCCTCCTGTACTTTATCTGTAATGTTCAGGAAATTAATTGTATCACTTTACAGAACAATGCTGTGTATTTCCAAGGCTCATTCACTGGATTTATTCTATTGTATCCTCTAATAAATAGAAATGGACACGTTTCTAACTAAAACCAGTAATTACTTCAACATTTAGAAAGCAGATGTAACTTCTTTTAATGAAAAGATAAATTTTTAAGTTTCTTTTCCTTTCTTTAACTGTTTTTAGACACTTAGCAATGAATATTAATATTGTTGTCAGTCTGATAAATACGGAACTAAATAATTAGCATACATGAGGTAGAAAATATTAAAGTAACATGAAAAGAAAAACCCTGATTTGTCCAAGAGAGAAGAGTAACTTTTTTTCCCTTCCATTCTATTAAATGACTTTGATATTGATATTTCACTGAAAAGGCTTTTATTTTCTTCTGCAAGTCAAGCATCTGATATTTAACCGCATTACTGAATAGAGGTTATCTGAAATAACCTCGTTACTAAATAGATTTAATATTTTCCTTCCAGGTTCCCATATTTTGATGCAAAGTTTCATTTGAATGTAAAAGCTATCTTGTTTATTGTTATGTTGTTTAATAGGCGCTCTTCAGTTTTAAATTGTCCTCAATGGTTTCATAAAAGTGCTGTCTTAAATTCCCACTAACAGTTAACCTCTGTTGACAAGGACAGGAAAAAATATTTAGAAATATTACGCTTTCTTTTTCCCTGGCACAGTTCAAACAATAGATAACACTGTGTAAGACACAGAAAAGACTTTTATGGAAAAAGAAATACGTTCTGCGAAACAAATCACAGTGGGCACTTTAAGCAAATTTAACAAGCAGGTAGAATAAATATGGTGCTATACGATACATATTTTATGAGACCGCAGGCCCTTACACATTTTTTGATAAATTTTTAAACGTGTGCAATTTTCCACTCCAATAATTTAAAATGAAAAATGTTTTACCTTTAGAGAAAATTAGTTAAAGCACTGAAAACCATTGTATGAATAAAGAAACTTTGGTTAAGACAAAGAAAACAGATTTTTTTACAATGAAGAACCCATTTACATAATTTTGCTAAATGCTTGAAGTAGAAAATTGCATAAGCAATTTAGGAGTGAAAATTATCCTGGGGTGGTCAGGACTTCTTGTAAATTACAGTGATGTTTCAGAAAATGCTCCCCATTGGTTACAAAACATATTTAGGCAGGAGTCCTGAAATTACTGTTGTAAATAAGACAAAGCACACCAAGGCTTTCACTGACCAAACATAATAGAAATCAGCTTTTCAGTGAAAAGCAGGCTGAATTGGCTGGCTGGTGTCCTCCAACAACGTGAAGGAGTTTTATTTATTTCTAACTTCCAGTACTCATCCTGGAAACTGTGACGGGGCTACGTATGAAGAAGTGTATTCTATTTGTTCAGAACAAATTCTGTACTAACTTAGGAAGAAGTGGACCAATGGCAATCATTTACTAATGTAAGAAGTTTTTATAATAAATCTATTCCCAATGACATACAGATACTATATTTCAGATTGATTATGGCGATGAAAATCTCAGGACCCTATTACCTGTGAAATGAGAAATGCTGAGTAAAATTCCTTCTAACTTTAGCATGAAGAATAGGGTGTTTTTTAAATGGTCCTGTATGCATCAGAGCTTTAATAGGTTCTGGAATTCTCTAAGGTCTAATATTATGTTGCATGCTTCACCCAGTCATGAAACCTGATTTTTCAGACATGCCCCACATAGTGTGACAGGTCCCACATCAAATCCCATTTCTGCATTGTGATTTATAATAAGAAAACCTTGGAAACTATTGCTTGAACACAAGTAATAAAGTATAAAAATAATTTATGTTGTTGCTCAAATAGAAAGAAACTCCATGTGCAAAGGGTTAGCTATGAAAACTCATGTGTGGTAGATTAATAAGATAACACATGACCCAATCCAGTGGTGAATGCACAGTAGATTGTTGATATGAAGTTGTTTGCTTATATTTTAAAACTAAACATTAGTATCAAAATATAAGAAGTGTATAATAAAATAATAGAGTTAGTAGAATAGAAAAAATATTCAAGACAAAGTAAGGATTGTTTCAAGATAGTGAGCATCTTAAATCTCAGAGTCGATTTTTGTTTATTATTTATGTTGTCACAGTGTTCAGGAGTTCTTGGTATTGACTGGGGCTTTTCATGCCTAACAGTATGGAAGCAGAGCTTCAGAGAGTTTGCAATCTAAAATATTTGTTAAGTGGTAATATGTGAAAATACAAAGACTCTAGAGGACATGGGAGCAATCAGTATTGGTTAGCTATGTAATTGTGTCAGTACAATGCAGACTAAACATACTGAGTTTTTGTAGGTGCTACAAAACTGGATGTTTAAGTAGAATTAAAGGGAGAATAATTGGGTAGTTACAGCAGTATGAGAGAAAGCACAGAAGTGCTTGTTAGAAAACTTAGAATCATAAAGTAATTCAGGTTGGAGGGAGTGTTATGGAGTCATCTAGTCCAGCCCCCACACTCAAAGTCAATTGGTAACAGATAGGTTCTAGAAATTAATGAAATTTTGAAAGAATTTTGGTACTGAATTAAAAGATGTCAGTTGTGGTTACAAAAGGTCCTGAAGGGTCTGTGCCTTCAGAGTAAAGACGCATAATGAGTTCAGTGTAAAAAAATATGCAAGTTGGTGAAGGGATGTGAAGGAATAGGTACGGGTCCAAGCCAATGGACTAGAAAATGATCCTTACTGAAGCAGTCTGAAAGGATAGCAGAGGATTAATTCAGTGTTTGTCAGTACCAGGTAATTGGGTGCTGCAGTTGTTGAGATATGACATAAAGCCCGGCTGAGAGTGTAAGTTAGGTAGATGGACAGGGAGAGCCATACACCAGTGGTACTGCACAGAAAGGTCTCAGTCAAAGATGGCTGCTGAAAGCATAGCCTGAGGGTCAGCAGAGTGATATGGCAAACAGTGACTGGGGAAAGATTAGGAATTATTGAACAGTTTGCAAGAGCATGCTTAGTCATATTCACCTTTAGCTGATGACTAGACCTCTGTGAGGAGATCTTCGAGGCAGAGAGTAAGATTTCAGTTCAGAACAGACATATGGATCCTTGAGTTTCTGCCATAAAGGTGGTGGCTAATTTGTGGTAATGAATGGAGGTGTTGTGCTAGCACAGAATCTAATTATAAATTAGCAAGATAACAATTTGCTTCTTTTTTTTGTTTGCCATTCTGAGAAATGGTCATACAAACTTTATTTTTACAAGGCATTGAGTTGCTAGCTATTTTCACATAAAGACTTCCATGATTTCTATGTTATACTTTTTTTTTCCCATGTGAAATAAAGAGACTTTTTTAGCTCCTAAATATCTTATTTCATCAAAACGAGCAATCATACA
Source organism: Platalea leucorodia (assembly GCF_965183815.1). NCBI lineage: Eukaryota > Metazoa > Chordata > Aves > Pelecaniformes > Threskiornithidae > Platalea > Platalea leucorodia. Next base: position 46,724,593 of record NC_138828.1, on the reverse strand, counting down.
GTCAGACACAGCAATAAATTTCCAAGGTGCATAGAACTTCCTTTTTATTAACATCAGAAAATTTCATCTTCTGAGTTTTATTTTAAATTTCTATTACTAAATTTCTACTATTGAACAACTGGAGCATACTCGCTTATTATTTAAAAAAGAAGACGACAAAAAAAGGCTTTTGGAAAATCCTTTAATAGAGCTAAATAAAATAGTGTTATCCTTGGTAACATTGTCAAGTAGTATATGATTTCTTATTTGCAGAATTTGGTTTTGGTAAAAAAAATCTCAGGATAAAAAAAAAAAATCTCTGATAAAAAAATCTCAGGACTTCAATATTTTTTTGCAAAAGGAGAAGAGGGACGTATTCTAAATCTTGTTCTATTTAATTGTTTATATCTTAATTCCTTTTTATATTTTTAATAATTATCTTTTGAAAAGTCTTTTAAAATAATTTCTGAATATTCCTTATATATTCTAATGATAGAGTTCTATACCAATTTTTTAACTTCTAAAAAAAATCTGAAATTTTTTCTGTAGCAATCGAGTGGACAAACTTGTCCTGAGGTCTGAATCAACTTGCATTCCTTCCAGCTCTCACATTAGCTCAAATAAAGATTGGCAGCACATCTTGATGTATTATGCTTGCCTGAAGATATATTTAGTTGATTTGCCTTTTCCTGTAAAACTTTCTTTCATTCTTGTAGTTAAATCCTCACACTTCATCTGTAACCTTTCTCTTTGATATCTTTGTGTATATTAATTTACTCAGCTTAATGTGACTATGACCAAAACATTTCTTAATCTTTCTCCCCAGCATTTTTTTCATTTAAAGTCTTCCTCAGTTAGTATGAGCAGTACCATAGTCCTGTCTGTAATTCAGACCTGTAGCTTGGAAGCCATCGACAACTCAGACCTCTTAACACAACTGTAGAGGAAAAAAAAAAAAAAAATAGAAAAAAATCTGTATGGGAAAGGAGGGCATGAAGAAGGTCTGGAATTCGTGCCTCCTTCTTGACTCTTTTCCTTGCTTGCCTCTCCTTCCTAGTGCTGCCCATTTTACTATCATCTCTTCCGTTTTCTTTTGCCAACTTCACATTAGCAGCATGCAAAAGTAGGGTTTTTTTGTAAATAATCTTAATTTCTCTGTTCCATATCTCTGATAGAGTCATAAGATCTCAGGTGTCTTACGAGTTAGAGATAAAACTATGAGAATTACAGATGTGCCACTAGAGAGTCCTTTCTTCTCACCTCTGCCTCTGAAGAGACAAGTTTGTAGATTTTAGTATTTGTTGCTTCTCATTGTCAACTCTCAAGTTCGGATCTGAAAAAAAAAAGTAATGAAGCAATTTTTCTTTCCTCATCTATCAATTTATACCATCCAATCTTACTCTACAAGAAAGAAGGTTTGAGATTTTCTAACAGTAGATTAGAATCTTGCCAGTTATTTGCTGTTCTACTTACATTCATAGCATGCGATGTAATATTGATACCAATAACTAAAATTTTTACACAAAAGTTGGAAAAAAATCCAATTCTGTGCTGAACACCTCTGTTTCCCTTACATCCTTCTTCAGGAATATATATGCTGCTCCATGATGCTTTCAAAGTTGCTAGAAAATCTGAAATTTGTTTTTGGTCTTCATCTACAAACACTGAACATAACACACGTGTAAAGATTTTAAAGCAGACTCTTAAATCAAGCTTAAAATTCAGCACTACTTAATGTATGATTGAAAGGCATTTGGGGACCTTTCAACCCTTCATTGATTTTTTGGTACTTTGACAAGTACTAAACCATTTTAAATTCTTATTTTAGGTAATCATATATGACTCACAATATCAACAAAGATAAAAACTTTTTAGTGAGAGAGTACTATTTTTTAGATGACCCTAGAATGCAGTTGTGATGATAAAAGGATTTGAAAGAGTACATTACAGCATTTCAGCTGAAAATACATATTTTTATGAAAAATATTATCAGCTTTGTTGTGCCACTGGGCTTTAAAATATGTCATTGAATGTTACTATGTAAAACATTCATGGTAATTGGAGTCTGGGCTGTTCCAGAAGATATTTTAGTAAGCTCTAATTGTCATTGTTTACCATTGCTCATTTTAGCGTTGTTTATCTAAAGGTCCTTTACATAAGAATAAAAACTTTTTTTTGTCTTCTTATCACTAGAAAATTGTCTAGCTTGTTATTTTTTACATTTATAAAGTGCATTGCCCTGTAGAGCCTCTTAAATGTGTTTGCTTAATGCAAACAAAACAGGGCAGCCTGAATCATTAATTATTAAAATGACTAAATTAGCTAATTATCTATTAGAAGGGTCTGATGCTGCAGCCATTCACTTAGGAGAAGGAAATTACACTTATAAAAGCAAAAAATCAGTTGCTATTAAATAATGGCATAATTTGATGAAAGATGAAACTTAAATGTGAAAAGATAAAAAAACATAAGCTAGTTTTCTCAATATTTGGTTCTCTTGTTTGTTCACTCATGCATTTAGTTTCTTTCTTGTGTTTATTATTTGCTTGGATTTTTGTTTGTTTCATTTTATAGTCTTTGTACATTGAAGTAATTTGTCTGAACTGTGGATTCAGGGTGAACGGTGGTTTCACAAATGAAATTAATTCTCTATATAAAATATTTTTGTTATTGTTGTCTGTAGCTGATAATCTGAGTATACACATTAACATCTATCACACTGTGTTCTATGCAGCTGCCTGCTTGGGTCTCCAACTCATCCACTTGAACTGTACTGAATTGTGGTAAACCCAGCACATTTTAAAAGCTTGAGATAGGTATGAAAGATTTGTTCAACGATGTTAACTAAAGCAGTAGGACAAATGAGAAACAGACATTAATATATCTTAATATATACTATTGTGCTAAATTAATCTTGTGAGCATTACTCACAAGAGCTTTCATTTTCTGACCATTATAAAAATATTCTATTTCTTACAAATCCTCTGTATGTTTCAAGCTCATAATTTAAACTTCTGAAGTTCGTATGCTCTGACTGTTTGCCCAGTGGGACATGACTAGCTGATGATGCTGGCTAATAGCTTACTTCATAGAATTTGCCAGTGCATGATGGCACCAAGTGGAATCTGTAGATTTCTTTGTTCCACTATTTTCTTTTGGCAGGAACAGGTGGAATTTGGATTTTTCTTTCACATTTTCCATGAGGGTATCAAAATGTTGATCAAGTTGTTATTATATTTCTAAATGACTATAAAAAGGAATTGAACACGGGGTTTTTTTAAGTAAAAAAATGTAAATTAAATATATTGAGCTATACTCCTATCCATTTACATCTGAATCTGAATCTGAATTCTCTCAGTGCCAGGAGGCACACAAGGCGCGAACATTGTTCTTCCACTTCAATCGGTCTGCGGCTGCGTGCTCTGGAGTCCCAAGGGCCACAGCGCAGTCCTCTGTTGGTTTTTTCCTCAAGACATGACCGATCCAGTTCCATCTCCTCCTCCTCACTTCATTACTGATTTTCTCCATCTCCGAGTTGATGCTCGTCGTTTCTGCAACTTTTTTTTTTTTTTTTTTTTTCCGGGAGGAGGTAGTTGGCCTCCTGCCCAACCCCCATGACTTGGAGGGCCAGTGGTTTTTCTGTCAGGGTGGCCTTCTCTTAGGCTGCGTTGGTTCGCGGCACCTTCTTCAATTTTATCCGGTGCACCCTCCAGAGAGGGATCCCCTATCCACCACCCAGGGGACGCGCCTTCTAGCCATGCAGTCCCAGCCGAAGGATCCATTTACATAATCTCCATTAATTTGTCACTAACAGCTTGAACCTACAGATGTATTTGCAGGTGAATGACAGATCAGTAGGCATCTCTTTGCAAGGAAGTTAGCATATTTTGCACAGGAAGTTTATGTATTAGGGTTGTAAACATGTAAAAGATCAAAAAAATTAAAAGGTAAAAAAGCACTGATGTCTCACATCAAGCTTTTAGAGAAGAGGGAGTAGGAAATATTAAGGCTGCTAATCTTTTCCTTCTATACTTTTGAGGTGACCTGACCTCAATTCTGTGGTATCAGTTTTGTTTCACAATTGATGTACAAATACATAATAGTCATCAAACCCAAATCTTTTAGTCAGAAATTAAATAAAATTCACAACTTAAGTTGCTTCCAAGAATTATTGCCCTACTACAGCATAGAAAATAAAGATTTTTCACATACTTTGTCTATGCTGCTTTTAAATACTATCATGTTTTGTGATACCTGTATTTCTTAACCTATTTAAGGCAGTGTTGTGTCTTCTGTGATACCAAAGTTGGTATTATTAGATCCTTCTAATTTCTGTTTTTGCAAAGAAATATTTTCAAAGTTGTAGAGAGCAATATAACATCTGGCAACTGTTGTGCATCTGAAAACACAGACAGAATTTATTTAGTGACCTGCCTGTGAAAGCAGGAAAACACCATCTGCAGTGTTCAAAAATATTTGATCTTTGATCCATAGCAACAAGTTGCATCAGACACATGGATTCTTTATAGCCCACAAAGTGGTGAAAGAGGAAGTGTTTTGAGGAAGGTTTTTTTAAGTTTAGGAATCTGCTGAATTAAGATCTTTGTAACTTTCAGTAAATATTGTCTTGGTTTGCTACTTTGTTTGTTTACATACTGAACCAGACGTAATCGTGGCAATCTTTTATTTTTGCAATGTTTTATTATAGTAGGGTTTTATTACTATTGTTATTTTATTATATTGCAAAAATATAACTACTGATAAGCAGATGCAATAAATGGTCACTCTTGGACTGTGATTCTGTTTGTACAGCCCATAGTAACACAAATATAAAAGGAAAGATGCATTATAACTCATGTACCTTGCTGAAAAGTGCCAATGGTTACACATTTTCCACTGATGAAGTATAAGTTCTACAGTCTATAATGAGGAATAACTTACCCGCACAACTGAAATCAGGACAGTTGAGTTTTGGAATGCATTAATGGCCAATTTATGGGAAAAAAAAAAAAATTGATACTGCAGAGACAAACACATCTTGTGTACGAGGTCTTAGATAGAAATTTAGATCTGCTCCAGTGCCTTCTCTCTTGAAAACACAGCACTAAAGGAATGGAAGGTAGAGGATGACTACTGATGAATGAGTAATTGTTAGGGTATACTGTAGCTTGTTTGCTACTTACGCTAGAGGAATAACCAATATCATTAAGCTTAGAAGGTCTCCATGAAACTCTGATTCCTCTCCACATTTCATAAAGTCCAAGCTAAAAGCAATGCAGAAGGATGCCATCAGAATTTGCTGGATCCCATTCAAATAGTGTACTTGGATCCCATTCAGTTAAAGCAAAGCCCAAATAAGCCAGGCAAAATCTGTGCATGTATTTTGGAAAAACACCATTATTTCAGTTTTCAGTCAGAAATTATTTACTGATAGATATACCCATAAGTCTAACACATGGGCCTATCTGTAAAATAGACCATGAAGCAGGAAAAAGAAATGTTCTTACTCAGAGGACTAGATGATGAAAACTGAATTTCTGAATTTTTTTTATATTGTCTGTAATTAAGTTATATGAATATACACTCATAGCTCTGACATTAATACTCATGAAATTAGAAAGTGGACAGCCCTAAGAGTTCAAAGGACCGGATAAACTAGTCATGATGTAGGGAAAACTGATGCACAGAATGATAGTTTGTCAATATAATGTTGGGATGGGTTTTATGTAGCTAGAAAGACAAAGAGCGATAAAAAGCAGCCTGGAGCAGAATGCAAGAAAAAAAGAGAAAAGAAGAGCTTGAAAGGCAAGTATAAGATATTACATATTTTCTTACTCTTGATACTGTGCAATAAATTATATCATATTTGTTGCTACAAAGTGAAATGAAGGCTGATTCATTTTTCCACTCTCATTGTATTTCTATATCAGGACAACAAATTCATGCTTTGATACCAGTCTCATTCTATTAACAGTGTAGATTTCTCCACAGTATCTGATCTAACAGGAAATTCACTTTAGCACCCTCTCAGCATCTCCAAAGACATCTTGTTTACAATGATTGCTCAGTAATATTTCTTTGAAAAGTGTGCATAGCTGGAGCAAATAATATTTGCATCTGGTTAGAATCTCTGAGTGAATTTTCACACAGTGTGACTGCTATGTAAGTGTTTGTAAAAACCATGAAACCATCTTGTGCCCAGTCTATTGCCTGACATATTTTTTTTCCTTATCTCTAAACAGGCTGCATCATATACAGACACTTTGATTTATGTTATCTGATGTCATACATGTCCTTGCTTCCAGTTTTAGACTTTTAAATGAACCTTAGCCTCAGATGCATCCTTTAACAAGCAGGAAAAAGGATTCCTTTTTGACACTTGAAACTCCATTCTCCTATCTTCAGTGCAGACTTCAAACAGTATTCCCATCTTAAATAACCTTGGTCATTATTACTGGAAGCAGAGGGGTCTTACCTGAAATATTACACTATATATACGATGTAATATATACATACACTATGTTTTGTGGTTTTGATTACATATCCCAGGATATTTTTCTGATAAAATTAAGGAAAACCAATGAGATAAGAGTTTATTTGCAAATATGCATGCACAAATTATATATACACATACATTAATTGTTGCTCCTCTTTGCAAATCAGTAGCATGGAATTAACATGCAATTTTTCTGTCTAGCCACAGAATCATTGCTTGTTTATTAAATTGCTGAGTTTGTTATTTATAGTCAATGGTGCCTCTAAAGCAGTATTGCTTTTCAGTAAGCATTTCTCATCACATGCAATGAAAGAGGCTGTTCCGTGGTTATTTTGAAGCAGAGGGAATTACATCTACCAGTGGAAATGCTTACATCTGGATATTAAAAATATAAGCGCTCTCATTTTGTTGTGCAAGTACCTATGACAGCTTTCCTTTCTGATCTTATACTTTTCAATAATACCTCATTCCTATGAACTGACTGTATTGCTTTGAGACTGCTAAACATGCAAATGATTAGAAATACTTTTTTAAAATGACACTTTGGGTTTCTGGTTCTCATTTTCCTATGAGTAATTAAATCCTTCATTGTTGAAATTAAACAATTGCCTATGATACCTTATGTTTGTTCTGATACATAAGGATTTCTTCCTTTGTCAGCTAGAAATCCGGCAAGTGTGCTGTCTGTCTCCTAACAAGCAACAGTTGTGCTCAAGAAGCAGATCAAAAAGGGAATGAAAGTGTTTTTACTGAGGATCTAATGTCAAACGCCTGGCATTACTAGTTGGTGAGGGTCTTTGCAGAGTTGTGTCTTACGGAGATGCCACGTTAATGGTGGTACTTACTAAAATGTCTAGTGAAATGTTATGCTATTTCACTAAGATGCCCTTTTTCACTGTTTTTCATGACTCTCTATAATATTTGCCATGCTACCTGCATTCACACACAGATGTGCTAGATAGTGCTTTTCAAAGCCCTTTCTCCAATCAGAAAAGAAACTCAGTCCATCAGGGAAAGACTCTACTTGTATTACCCTGAAGGGAATCTCTTGCATGGCGTAATTCTTTCTTCTTTCCTGATGATCTGCCTCTTGGTGTTGTGAGTATTCTTACTTGGGGTATTTTGTCTCACATGTTGCAGTTTGTCATCGTTTAAGCCCAGCCAGCAACTAAACACCACACAGCTGCTCACTCATTGCCCCCAGGTGGGATAGGGGAGAAAATTGGAAGAGTAAAAGTGAGAAAACTCGTGGGTTGAGATAAAAACAGTTTAATAAGTAAAGCAAAAGCCATGCATGCAAGCAAAGCAAAAGAAGGAATTCATTCACTGCTTCCCACCAGCAGGCAGGTGTTCAGCCATCTCCAGGAAAGCAGGGCTCTATCACGCAGAACAGCTACTTGGGAAGACAAACGCCATCACTCTGAACTTTCCCCCCTCCCTTCTTCTTCCCCCGGCTTTATATGCTGAGCATGACACCATATGGTATGGAGTAGCCCTTTGGTCAGTTGGGGTCAGCTGTCCCAGCAAGCAAGTGACTGTGTGGGGCTTGGCTGCCTACTGAGGTTAACCCACAACATCCAGGTTGCATGCTTTCACCAACTACCTTTAGCTGGCTCTGGTGTTTGTCAGACCTCTCCTCCAGTAGATTTGAATTGCTCATGCAACACAAAGCTGCCATCCCTTGTTCTCCTCCACCACTCTGTTTTGCTTGTTTGTAAGGATAGTTTTCTACTGTCTGATATGTGATACCAACAAGTGTCACAGGTTGTGCAAACGACTAGGAGATGGTGAGGCATCCTTCATGATTACCCTCATCTGGAGACAATGAGCTGCTGGATTAGCACGTGCTTGCTGGCTCGCTCTAGGAAACAGAGAAACCTAAGCAGCAAAATAAGTAAGTGCTTATCCTTTTTTATGATCTCTACATACTTAATTTTCTCTCTTGGTTTCAGTATCTCTGCTTCAGTCTCAGAAAGGGGAACAATGTTGCCATATATGAAGTTACCAGGATTGTATCCCAAATCGTCTAACCTATCTGTGTGATTGCATATGTGTATTTAATTCAAGCCCTAAAATATTTCAGTAACAGTCATGTAATTAAAATAATAACCACTGGTTTAACCTGTAAGAGAAATGATAGTCTAACTATGGATTTATTTGAAAAGCAAACTGTGAAATCTCATATACTTTGCTATGAATCTTCAATTATGTTCAGTGCTGCTTTTAATACAACTAAGGGTTTGTTTTATTATCTGGGGGAGTATGTATTTCTTGGTTGTTCTCAGAGGAAGCTGCCTTTGGAAAACTATAAACTGCTAGTCGCTGAATATATTTCTGATCCTTATCTTTATTTTAATATGATTTTTTTTCAGGGTAAGCCTGTGTGCCCTGAAATTGCTTTTTTTAAACTCAGATTCTCATAGCTAGCTTAGACTAAGAGCTAGGGACAAGATAATTGGGATTTCTGGGACTCAGTGCAGAAACAAAGATGCAGTGTTTACAAAGAGCTGGGAAATTTAAAATAACCCTGACAATTCTCATTCTTTCATAGGAGACTCCTAAAATAAAACCACTAGCTATCTAGGACTGCCTGATACACAAACAGAACAGATCTTAATTTTTTCCTAAGTTGTTTTCTTTAAGATGCTGCATCTGTTGATCTCCCTGCAACCTTTTTCTGGCAGTAAATGTTTTCTCTCTTTCTTGTGAAGAAATGAGCAGAACTCACCTTACCCAGTTCTTTCAGCACATTTAAAAAGACGCTTCTTTACAATAGTGTATTATAGATTATTTTATAAAAATAAATTATTTTTCTAAATAGAAATATCTCTTATTTTCAAGGGAAGTTGAGTCATAACCACATCTCTTGCCCTTTCCTAGAAGAAGCTTTTGTGTAGCCTGAGGAGGACAGACTTTCAGCCAGGCTGCTCTAACAGCCCAGCTCCAATGGAGCGATGCTGAAACAGAAGCGATACAGACAGACATTCCTTTTTTTTTTAAATTGCTTGCATTGCTGGATCTGGTGTATATGGCATTGGATCAGTTGTGCATGTGCAGGCTAATAGCCATGTCTGTGGGATTTCCAGACATTGGCAATTCATCAAATCATTGCTTATATGGAATTACCATTTGCCACCTGCGTAGTCTTTAAATGATAATTCTAAAAGAGAGGATATAGCTTATTATGGAAGATGGCCTGTAGAAAAGTTTGAACAGTTTACTGGCTGGGTGAAGATTAGTCTGTTTAAATCTTGAAGTGATGCAAAAAGTTATAGTTGGGACTTTTTGTAGACTGTTCCGTTCCTCCTAACGACTGTGACTTTCTGCCATAAATGTATTTAAGTATAATGTAAACAGGATAAGCAAAATATCCATACCAAAGGGTGGACAGGAGAACTCAGACACTTTGTAAATGGGTTATAAGAACAGTTTGGTGCACTAAACCTACAGCATTTTGCAGTGTAGGTAAGTAAGTGATTCTTTTATCTCACTCTAGCTTAAAGAACCACAGAAAGCAAAGACCACAGACAAGTATTTATAATTTTAAGAAAGCTAACGTACTTGTAAGAGTTCCTCACACTATTAGAAAGATTCCTATCTGTTAGCCCTTAGCAATGAGCCTTACTGTACTTTCTGCTTTTCACTTTTTGCTTTTCTTTGTTTTGAGTCTTGTAACCTGCAAGAATGTATGATAATAACTGAACAATACTGTATTTTCTTCTCACAGATGCAGTATCTGAGTGCAAAACAGTTGGCTGTGGGTGGGCTGGATTAACTGAAAGGACAGAGAAATTCAAATAATGGTGTTAATAGTAGCTGCTTTAGAATTTACATATTTTAATTTCTCTGGATTGGCTATAACTTTCAGCCCACTGAATCTGACTGTCCATAAAGTCTTTGGCTCTGAAATGCAGGTGAAAGCAGAAACATTTTTTCTGAGGTGGAATCTGTGACTTAGGGAATCCTAGATATTTCTTGTAGCACCACCCAAATTAAAGGCAACTCTACATTTGATTTGTCTGCTCCAGGGAAAATGCTGTCTTAAAATAAGTGAGCTCCTTGGCTGTTGGGTTGGTTTTGTTATTTTTCTGAGTCCCTCTCTCCAACTGTGTGTGGAATGGCTGCAAAAATAACAACCAACTGGAGAGGATATTAATGAGAAACAAAATGGAAATGAAAGTAAATATGTATTCTTATTTACTAAATATCAGCATGTAGAAACAAATGCTAGGCTTCCTTATTTGAAAATGAGAATTAAATTTCTGTGATAGATCCAGGTTAAGTTACTGTAACCTTGCAGCTGGCAAAGAAAAAACAAGAAGTTTAGTCAGTTTTTCCTTCATCTTGGATTACTTTGACACCACTGGAGTGACTCTAAGTAGACCTTTTGGTTTTTTACTGAAGTGTTTCAAAGTCCTTCTAAAGGTCTAATCTAATTTTCAGCGATAACAACAGGAGGAAAAAAATACCTGGTCTATAAATATATTTAAAAAAGGATGTCAACTAAATCTTAGCTGACATAGGCATATGTCTACTGCATTTACTCCAGTGTCCACAAGTTAATTGTTAAAGTTTTATAAGCACATTCATTTACTTATACAGCAGCACATCTTATTGCTGTGTTTGCCAGAAAACAAAGTGAAACTTACTGTGCCTAAAGTAATCTCATAGCCTGACAGCATTTCTACTCACTAAACTTGCTGAAATATGTACAGGCCTTATGTCCTACTGAGGAGGGTAGAACTGCTTGCTTGCCCTAGTCCCTTAGCTTAAAATCAAAACAAAAAAGCAATGTGTTCTGGTTCTGTTAAAAAATTTGGGTTAAGTCATCTGAGAAGGAGCTATCATATCTCCTTTAACTGCTGCCACTGGTTACATCCAGAGGAGAGTCTTTACACTGTGTTCATACATGGGTTGGCAAAACTCCCAGAGATTCCTCTTTATGCTGGAACAGGAATTTTTGTACAAGCATATTAAATGAAAACCTTACTTAAAAATACATTCTGCAATATAGTGATGCTAGCAGAGAACAGCATGTTATATGGATGAAACTCCTCCATTTGTTGAGCTCTCACTGTTTCTAAGGTTGCCATTTTAATACTTCTTAGTCTTGTTATAGCTGGAAGAAGAACTCAAAAACAAAGGCAATGAGAAAAAAAGAATTCACAAAATGCAAACGTAGTCTACACTTTTCATACTATATATTTTCCATTTCTCTCACGCACTCTGTATTAAATATCTCTCTAAATTGATTTATTTGTGATACATAGTATTGTCCTTTTCATAACAGATAAAATGTGTAAGAAATAAAAAATTACAACTACCTATGGATGTAAAAGCCACTTGACACAGATCTTGAGTTTTTTCTGGTGTTTGAATGGAATTTCCTGGAATTACAGTTTGTGCCCATTGCCTCTTGTCCTGTCACTGAGCACCACTGAGAAGAGTCTGGCTCCATCTTCTTTACTCCCTTCCACCAGATGTTTATACACATTGATAGGATTCCCCTGATCCTTCTCTTCTGGACGATAGTCTCCCACCCATTTGTTGCACTCAAATTTCTCTTTTGCACAAGGTGGGTAACACATCTTATATGTAAGTCAAGAATTTATTATTAGTCTAGCTGAAATCTTAAGAGTCTAATCAAAACATTATTATTAGTCCAGTTGCAGTGTTGCCAGGACTTGGAGTTTTAAGGAAATACAGTTAAAATTAATATACACAAACTTCTGAGTATCCATCTCTTTCTCTTATGCTTGCCTTCCTTCCACTGCCCCCCAAGTCCTGAGATTGATGGCTTTGGACTGGCAGCGGGCAATGATGTGGCAAGTCAGCAGCATCTCAAGTTCTTTCCCAGAAGTATGATGATGATGGTTTCTTCATCCACACGTGAGAACTCACTTGAAGTTGTTTCTACACATTGCTAACACATTCTACACCTTACTCTTTCTTCCTTGGTTCACAGCTCTGTGGTGCATCCACATTTGCTATCTATGGTATGTGTTACGTACTGTTCTTTGTTCTCTTTGTTATCCCCAACACTGTTTTCACTCATCTCCCAGGGCCGCGTTTCTTTGGTAACCAGTAACTGACTGCTGGTGAGTAGCATTGGTGAGTTTATAGCCCTGGTGCCTCTGGTAGCCTCCTGTGACTGTACATTCAAGGCTCCTGCTATAATCGTGTATCTGTACTCACATTGTACTCTATGCTACAGTCAGGGGCAGTTCATTCTACACATAATAACTAGTTGCTATTACTAGCCATCTCCTACAAGCCCCATATATAACAGTAGGTGTTATGCCACACACCTCTACAAAGCTAAACAGAAGCTAAAACAAATTTGGCAATAGTCACCAGTGTGTTAGCTGCTGCTACAAGCCAAATCACAACTCCAGGCAGGCTGAGACAAGCCCAGAGTCTGAGATATCCTGAGGCCTGTGTTGTTAGTTCAACAACAAGCCTGTCTCCAAGTACAAGCAATATTTACTGGGCTACAAGGACATAAAAGCTTTCAGAAAATCATTTCTGAGACATATATAGCTGCAAAAGAAGAAAATATAAAGTGTTTTGCTATTTTTCTTACTTTCCGTGATTTTGTCTTAGAGTTGCATTAATAAACCCTGTTCTCATGTAATAACAAGTTTTGTAACAAAGTAGAAAAAAGCCTTCCAAATCAGAAAGTGACACCACTTACTGCTTGACTTTTGACCTTAGCAGAAATCTGATTGAAATGTTGTGCATATCTCAGTGATGACTTCATTTGTGTTGCTGTCTTCCTTTTTTAAAGCATGCTCTATTTATTAAACCAGGCCCTTATTTAAACTTGCAAAATACAAAGGTGAACATTTATTTCTGCATCTATGATGCATCATCCTTCATTCTTCTCTGTACTGTTTGAATTTCTTAAGTGATAATTCCTTGTGTCTATGCATGTTGTGTTTGTACCTTATTAGTTGTCCTTCGGTGGTTTTGTAGATTATCTGTTTCTACAGCTGCACTAAGCACTGAAAATGCCAAGTTAAACAATAAATAAATATACTATTTTTCTAGTTCAAAAAGCTATAAAGCCTAGAAGTCCTTTGCAATTTATAGTGTTATGAGTTATTTTCCCTTTGGACTGTGTCTTACACGTTCTAAACAAATAGGGAAGTTGGGAATGAAACGAAACCGTTTGGTTTAGATAATCAAGCAAGAAAACCCTCCTACAGCAAGGATTTCTTTAGTCCCTTGGGATTTTTTTTCAGGGCCAGTGAAGTTTCTTTGGAACCTGAAGATGGGAGATCTTACTAGATGAGAGAAGCAAGTGAGCACTGACGTCCAATATCAGAATGTGTCATGATGTGCAGTTTAATTGGTACAACATAAATAAGCTACACCCATTGAAGTGTACTAAGTCATAAGGAAAACCAATACATAATTCTGCCTCTAAAATTGTGCCACAGAATCAACATTTTGACAACATTTATAGTACAAAGGGGCATTAACTTCTAAATGGGCCTGTGGACATTTCAACTTATCATTGATCTTTATTAAATAAATAGTGTACATAATAAAAGCAATGGTAAACAGTATCTCTTCTTATGCCTTTAGAAGGTTTAGCGTAAAATACAAAATTAGCTAGTGGTAAAGATATGAGTTAGGCAGTCGGATTCCGGCTTTGTCCAAATAAATCAGAAATTGGTTAGGGTTTCTTTTTACCGTCTGTTTTTTTGCGCAGAGTAACCAAATGACTATCATATCTGTCACTGATCATCTCTCCTTAATTTTCTCTAAAGAATTCTGTCTCATGAAAGCATACCATTAAAATGCTACTCTGAAGAAAATTGATATATTTAAATGTAAAGTACTATCACAAAAGCTTTGACTATAGAAATCACTCTGGTTTGGGTTTTTTTGACAATTATATTAGCTGTTTAACATAACCTTTGGACTTGTTTGGCTTTTTTAGCCTTTTTTTAACATAATTTATATTTAAATCACAGGGTACCCATGGCAAGCAGTATTTTAAAGGTTCAGAGGGCTCTGCCTTTGTGCTTCCTGCCATGGAACCCAGTTGTTAAAATAGCTTTTGTTTCAAGTTATGGGGTTTTTTTGTTCATTGCTTGTTTTAAAGAGGCAAATTAATCATTGAGCATAACTATGAATAGAGGCAATATTGTGTATGTAGCTAGCATTTTGTTATCTCTCTTCTGTACCTCAAACCTTGTTACTTGTCTTTAGTAACCTAGATCACGTTTGTTTTCCTTTCATTAATTGTGCTGGTTTTGCTGGGATAGAGTTAATTTTCTTCATAGTAGCTAGTATGGGGCTATGTTTTGGATTTGTGCTGGAAACAGTGTTGATAACACAGGGATGTTTTAGTTGTTGCTGAGCAGTGCTTACACAGAGTCAAGGCCTTTTCTGCTTCTCACACCACCCTACCGGTGAGTAGGCTGGGGGTGTACAAGAAGCTGGGAGGGGACACGGCCGGGACAGCTGACCCCAACTGACCAAAGGGATATTCCACACCATATGGTGTCATGCTCTGCATATAAACCTGGGGGAAGAATGAGGAAGGTGGGGACGTTCGGAGTGATGGTGTTTGTCTTCCCAAGTAACCGTTACATGTGATGGACCCCTGCTTTCCTGGAGACAGCTGAACACCTGCCTGAACGTAGTCTCATACTAGCTACTATGAAGAAAATTAACTCTGTCCCAGCCAAACCCAGCACATTACTTCATAGCTTATGTCTCTCTTTCATTTGTGTCTACTTAGAGTTTCTCATTTTTCATTTCCTCTTTACAAAAAAGCATTTTTTTCTAAGTTTCGATATAGGAGAAAGATTTTCTCCTTTTATCTACTTCCTCATCTTGCTGAAAAAGCAGGGCTGTTTTTCTCTTGTTGTATCAGGATGAAACTTAATTTCTCTTGCTTCCTGCTGTTTCTCTGATAAACTTGTGTTTAATTCTGCAGACTTGTAGGCAATATTTTGAGTAGTAAGTATTTTAGGCAAATGAAGCAGTTCTGTGGAAGAGTCAATATGGTTCTCTGAGAGAGACATATCTCTACATACCTCTGCAAACCATTTTTTAAATTTTTTTTTTAAACAACATAGGCTCTTTTTACTCGACCTATACTCAATCATCTTTTGTACAATTTTGATATCTGATATTAGAGGAACTTTCTGTGAATAATGTTTTCTCCTCTGGGTCTCAGACACTGTGTGATCTTCTGTTTATATGGCAGCAACTAATCTGCAGTGAAAGGGTTGTAAAGATGTAGAGAATAACAGCTGTGTGGGAATTGGTTGCCTAGGAGTAGAAAAGAGAACACTGTTACTAATGGGAAATTGTAAGGCATATCTTATATTTAATGTCCTATCAAATATGGAAAAACTCGATCAATAACTTTAAGGTGCTTATGCTATAATGGCATTCATCTAGTGTTTACAGGTAGCAAATTATTATTTTACGTGTACATGTTTTCCACCTTAAGGCATAAAGATTACAGGGAACAGAAAACAGAATGGAACCTCTCTCGTCCTCCCTTTTGTATCCAAATACAGAAAAAAAATGAGAAAATTTTGCAGTAGATTTCCAGCCTGAATACATGTTATACTATACACCATTATTTGTGGTATATGGAAATGATCATTTGAGAAGACATTGATTAATATATTTTAATTTGGGGATAAAATTCATGAAACCTTACATCTTCAAAGGCTTGCTGAAAATTATAAACAAGTATGATATATAATCAGACACTTTTGGGTTTCTTTCCCATTCCTAAAGATTTCAGAGTAAGGAGATGGATTCTATTCTGTATAAAGGAAATATACAGTGATGCTAGAAAGCAGAGCAACAAACCAGCAGGTTGCTGCTACCCCAAGTGTGGGGCTGCTTCTGTGCATCTAAACCAGTTGGTGTGGCTGTGTTTTCTCTCT
This sequence comes from Platalea leucorodia, assembly GCF_965183815.1. Lineage (NCBI taxonomy): Eukaryota > Metazoa > Chordata > Aves > Pelecaniformes > Threskiornithidae > Platalea > Platalea leucorodia. The sequence continues at coordinate 46,708,195 of NC_138828.1, read as the reverse complement.
CATAGGGTTATGATCACACAGATCAGCTAAATAGGCTCTACTGAAAGGAGATCCAGATATCAAGGGAACGGTCGTATGGGGATATTTGACTTTTGTGCTATTCAGGTGGTTCAAATAATTCTACAATGTAGGTTCATATTACACTGGATCCTTTAGAGAAGTAGCATTTTAGTTTCAGGTCAAGATTAGGATCTAGGGAAAGCATTCACATTTTACCTTCATCCCGAAATATTTAATGACTATTTTTAGACTGCTGCTCTATTAACCCCATATTACTATGAAAGCACATATGCTTGCAACAGTTTCCTCCACCTTGATGTATGATCATTCATATTTAATATTGCAAGGAGGCATTTCTTGAGTTGCCTCATCATTTAAATATTCAAATACTAACAAATGTACATAATTTTTATTTGGGATATTGTTGGGATTATTGATAATTACGTTAGGGAAAAATATGTGGGGACTCAAAAAAAAAAAAAAAAAAAAAAAAAAGACATTTGCAAACTTTCATATCCCATCTATATACAAAATTTTTCCTAACAGAAATTTAATGCCAGAAAGACATGCTGGTGTCTGTCACTATCTGAATAAATTTATATTACCTAGGAATGTTATTTTAATGCCAGTTATTGAACTTATTTTTCAGGAAAAAAAGTTGATTTTGAATGTGGGAGATAATAGAATTGTATCTCTGCCTCTGTATTGGACTGTAATTTTGAGGAGTAGAGAATGGAAAAGGGAAGAAGAGGGGTCTTAACAGTTAAGAACAATCAAGATTTACTATTCCCTAACTATATTTAAATATTTACAAGAAATGTTTTTACCAAACAGAACAAAAATGTTTTCTGTCCTGAACTCTTAAGAAGAAATGAAGCCCCCTGCAATGTGTTGAGGCTGAGTAGGCGTCACCTGGAATAGGCATAGCCCCATCAGCTGACCTCCGGCTCAGACCATGAAGCTTCTAAATATGAAAGTTATTTTAGGAAGAAACAGCCTATGGAGGAGAATAGGGTGGTGAGCCTCTGGAAGAAAAATAACACACAAGAGAGTGGCAGAAGCATATGATATTGTAGCCACTAGGTTGCTCTAGTCTAAGTCAAAAATGTATTTTGGTAGTGGGTGAAACTACTGAGGCAGGCGTGCTGGGTCCACTTTTGAGACAAGTTAGTCCCTATAGCCATGTAGTGTGCTGGGGAAGTAATCCAAAATACTTCAGTTTACTGAAGCCAACAGAAATTTATAAACAACCTGAATGACACTGGCAGACTCAAATGCAACACCCAATCCTGTGTCTAGCTAAGAAGGTTTTATTAGGTCAGAAACTGTGACTCTTAAAGACAGGAAGAGTGCATGCAACAATTAAATCAAAAGTGTTTTATAGGAATTTTATATAGTAACTTGTGCACCATTTCACATTTAATACCCTTGAAGTCTAAATGTAATACAAACCACATGTGTAGATATTTTATATGCTTTTCTTGGAAGCAGCATCGTTCCATTAAGTAGTGCAGAGAAGAATAAGGGAAAGATGTCCTATTTCACTAGGTTGTAAAACTGATGGCTGATTCTCTGTTTAGATTAGGGACACTATCACACACACACACACCCCCCTGCTGTTGTAGGAACAATGCTGTTGTATTTTGCAGAATTTGGAAAGGTACAAGGTCCTTAGAAAGAAGGGTCATTTTAAGGAAATCCTGCAAGACATGGAATTAAAACAGGAATTTCAAAAAGTGTATTATGTATGAATGTAGTGACCTTTCTGAATGTTTTAAAAAATGTTAAATATTTGAGGAGGGTTTTAGGGAGTAGATTTTGGGCGGGTTTTTTTGTTTGTTTTATATTTCAAATATTTTGAATGTGGCTTTTGTTTTTCAATAGAACTGAAAATCAAGGTCTTTATGGGTTTGATACAGATGAAGAACCTGAAACTTAAGGGCACTTCAGATTTAATCCAAGATGTTAATTCTGTAATAACCTCTTAGGCACCATTATGTCCTTGTAATTACAATACATTTCCACACTGACAAACTGAGAAGGAAACCAGCTGTTACCAAAATTGTATCTACTTTTGCTGGCTTGTACTATATGTTTGTAAGATGTGCAAATTTTTCTTCATTTCATGAAGTCTTACAGGTTTTTTTTCTACTGTTAAACAAAGAAGGTTGAATATTGCACAGGGGCTGATGATGCCTTTTTCAGTTCTGTTACCTGAATTATAGTGCACTTCCAGCTCAACTGTCATGAAGGTGATTTTCTCTTTTAAACACTTTGTTTCCTAAAATGTTATTCAGATTACCTTGATATTTGCTGCATTTTGATATAGGGTTTGTGACTGAAGACTGTTATTAAGTGGCTAAGGAGTTATTAAGGTATGTAATGATTGGCTTCTCTGGCCTTCTCGGAAGCAAAGTACAAGCATACCTTTCTTTATTTAAGTATTTGCATAATGTTTTTCAATTCTAACACCTGTGGCTAGAATTTTAGCACTATTCCAATTCTGAATAGCCTTCACCACACTGTACTAGCTGAGTTAGTACCTACTACTGCTGCTGGTTAGAGGAAGCAATTGCACAGACACACCCCTCCCGACTGACTAGGAGTTATCTGAAAAATTGATATATGCATAGATATAAAAACTGCCAAAGAGATTTCTGTGAAGTAATGCTAGTGTGACCTGAATGAATCAAAGTAATACGCTGTGAATCTCACCTGTTGTCAAGGTGATATGAGGTTAAAATCTAACTTGACAGGGTGGCTGCTGTGGCCTTTTTATTATTGTTTTGGGCAGATTTAATTTTTTAAAATTTTATTTAGATAGATTAGATTATTTAGATCTAATTTTTTAAAAAAGCAATTTCAGAAGGTAGTTAACTATTGTCCAGAAGAGACTTCATGACCAAAGTAATATGGGTATAGAATGCCACACTGAGGAGAGAAGGATGGTGGAGAAAGAAGGTCTTTAGGAGAGAAACAACAATGATGAACATTGTTGTGTGGGAGAGCTACCTTGGGTCAGGAAAACTGGAGGGGGATCTGGAGAGTGAGGGGGGGGTAGTTAGAGAGGTACGTGAAATTAGGTCTGAGCAGGAGCATCCAGAGCATCCAGAAAAGTTTATACACTGATCATCAATTTGAATTGTCTTTATTTAAAAATACACAGTGAAAGACCTTAGCCTATGGCTTTGTCGTGCATATTCTATATGTCTGTGAATTTTTACACAGAATTACACTGAGTCTGGGATCACTGAGAGAGAGACAGTGAATGTGTAGCATGAAACAGCAATAAGTCAAAATGTAGTCAAGGCTCAGCCATTCACGATCCAAGAGGAAATTTAAAAGTGAACTCACTTAACATTATCAATCTAAAGGAAGTCTGTATCCAGTCCAGAACAGGATGCCTCTGGGTTTGCCTAGTCATAACAACAAAGTTTTTGCTTGCCTTATAAACTCTGCCATACCAATGCCTTTGCTGATCTTCATTTGAGGTGACAAGCATCAGTGTTACTTCAGGTCACCGTAGTTTAGATTTTGTGGATCTTTGAAAATCTGAGTCTCAACTCAGGCAACAATGTTTGACGTATGTTCATCCCTAATGAAATCAAAACTGAGTTGACCTGATATGGACTGACTCTAAATGAATCAGAAGGATAAATGTTTGGAGCAAGACATAATTATTGTCAAAAAACAGATAGGAAATCCCACTTTTAGTCCTATTTGTATGCATTTTTATAGACCTGAAACTTAATGAAACAGCAAATATATTGATGTGGATTTTTGAGCTAATTAATGGGTTAGTGGTTGTTATTATAGTTGATCAAATTACTAAGACCAGCATTTCACAACAACTGTAAATTCTTTAAATTATTCCTTGGTTTTCAAAGACACAGGGTACATATTGACATCTATTCCAAATAATCTGTTTATGAACATTAACAAGTATGTCATCTATTTTAAAAGTGAGACTGTCATTAAATAGGTAAAATACTGATGTGTTTTCATTCTCCAACAACTAATTTAAATATCTAATCCCTAAACACAGACAGTAAAAGTAAGAACGGAAGTCTTATTTGTAATATGGGATATGAAAGAGAGTAATTCCATGCTTTCTGAATGAAAGAAAAAAGCCTTTTAATTGGCAGATATTAAAAAAACTATTGTATTTTTGTACTTTTGTACTTTTATGTTGTGTGTCTTGGTACTGAATTTACTCTCTTTTTACACATATAGGATATTAATAAAATTGATACATACAAAAACATATAAGAAATTCAATTACAATAAACTATAATTTCTTAAAGACACAGCAAAACCATCCCAGATGTCATATTTTGTCTATCTTTTAATAACAAGGAAAATTTCAGTGCAAAATTTTTAAAAGGTGAATTACCATTATTCATATTGTGCAAATAAATAAAATTGGCCTATTTTCTTTCTCACAAGATAGTACCCCTGAAAAATCAGACTAATTTTCTCAAGTACTCAAGCTGAGTGGAAAAGTTTAGATAACCAGCTCCAAAGGTACTGACTTTTCTGCTTTGAATATTAATAAATTTTTGACAGATATAAGCTTTGTCATATAAGGAAGGTTCATGTAGATGTAAGTAAGTTCTGCATTATACTCCTTCAAATTGCAGACGAATTCATGTTAGTAGTAACTGTACATTGAGATATCCTGTACAAATGTAACCAGGGTATGGTAAGCCGGACAATTTACCATGTTTCTAGCGAGAAGTGGTAGAAACATTATCTTCATGGCTATTATATTTGTCCAGCTTTCAATTTGTTAATACTTTCAAGTGGCTGTGGGTTTGAATTTTTTGTTAGGTTTACTTGGAAAGTTTGCTTCTTACCCTTTTCTTATTCTGTGTGCTAAGTTATATTTTAATATTACATTTTTGAAGACTGTAGATTGTTGGAGACCTGGTGACTCTGTTTACTTTCTACTGGCCTGCATACATGGGTACTTCACTAGGACCCTGAACCCTTGCAAGGTTGAGCTGAAGTACGCCTTCATTGTAATGGCTCTCTGTAATCTTCATAGCAATGTGCAAAGTATGTGCATTTCTTTATCACACAAATAGTTTTGTTACAGAGCAGATATTAGAATAAGTATTACAATGGGAAAATTCATATCCAGATCTTGGCCACTCAGTAGAGAGAGAGGTACACAACATAAAATTTGAATAGGAAAGATGGAGACAGTTTGAGGAACATCTAAGCCCTTAGAGGCCCTGCTTAGGCTGGAGAAAGGAGCAGAAACCTTTCCCAAAGAGATGTGCTATGGAGAAATAGCCAGTGATTCTAGGGAGGTTATTGTCAGCTTAATTCATACTTGATTGTGTGGCTTTATAGGTTGTGGGTTTTTTTTTTTCCCTCCAGCCTGCTTAATGCTAAAGTAAACACAAATGATGTAAAATTTAAATCATCACCTATGCAGAGTTGAGATGTTTCCATTAACTAATCAGGACTGATTTTTTTTTTTAATAATTTATGTTTGGGGTATTGTTTGATTTCCTGATGTCATCTCTTGGCAGGAGGAGTAGAGTAGATTATGTCCAGATGTCTCTTCCAGACTCAATTATACTGTGACACAAAAATATTTATATTTGCCATAAGGCATCTGAAAATTTGAGGTTTTTAAAATTTTTGTCTTGGAGTATCTCCTCCTGAATAGTCCCATTTACTTACTTTGATCTTCGTATTCATAAAAAAATTGTTCAGGAAAAAGGCAAGGTCATGATTGTGTCCTTGATGCTTTTCAAGGGTTCTGATAACTAGAACAAACTGGATTGAAACAGTTTCACAATACCAGAAATAACTTACCTGTTTCAAAATTGAACTTTAAAAAAAATAAATGTTGCTAACAAATCCTTACTTTCCATTCAGGAGTATGTTTCATTGTTGTATATTTTTATTATTTTTTACAAAATTAGAGACAATGCAGACCTAAGTAAAAGTATTTCTTTTATCATTCAACTTGAGAGGCTTTTTGTGATTCAGATTTCTCACACAGAAGTCAGAACTTACTTAATTAAAAAAAAATTGGAGTGATTTCTAAGGTTCTGTTTCTCTCCAGTGAAAGACCAGGTTCCTGTACTGAGAAGCGTGGTAGTTACAACAGGTTTGAGAGAAATGTAGCTTGTTTGTTTGGGGAGTTTTGTTTGTTTATAATTGGGTAAAGAAAAATTACACTAACACAAGCAAAAGCATTTGCTATTATAGATGGTGTAGAGCACTGAAGCATGCTGGCTTTCTGGAGAGCAACCTAAGGATGATTGCAGTGCAGGTTTTCACTTTTTGTAAATGTGGCCAATTGTGTGACAACTCTGTTGATCCCCTTTGTAATAATGTTCAACTATATTACCTTGTTTCCAATAGATTATACTTGAACTTAAAATATTTTAAAGGGTGCCATTGCTGTAGGTGGAACTACTTTTTATAGTTAAGTGGATGCTACTGTAGAAGTTCAAAGACAGGATACGAAGACCAGTTTTCGAATTGATGTGTCAGTCCACTTTACATATATATAGTGTACAGATGTTTGGTTTCCAGAGTATTATTTCCACTTTCTTTTGCCAATCAGTGCTCCCATCAAGAAAATCAGCTGCTCTCTGTTTCACAAGTGAGTCATTTATTTGTTTCTCAAAGATACTATTTACAGCTTTTGGCTCCCAACAGTGAGTCACTTCTTTCTGTTTTTCAAAAGCTCAGTTTTCAGCTTTCAGGTCTCTCAACAAAATTCTCTACTGTATTTCAAAAAACAGAGCTCATATTTTTTAAAATACTGTATCACTCCTGGGATCACAGTATATTAAAAATCTTGTGTTATCAGATGTACTGAGAAGAGCTTTTTCTACTAACTAATTGCAACTAACTAATACTCTTTCTGGCAAAGAAAATCATTATGAAAAAGGGAAGAGGAATTGTTTTGCTAAAGACTGACAATTAAATTCTCTTAAATAGTGTCTTCGAGCTTTAAAATCAAACCACTATAAAATACTCTAATGTATTATGCTTATATGGCTAAATTTGTTACTTGCTTAACTTAAGCTGTTAACGTCTCAGAGATCGAAGTACGTGTTCTGAATGGCAACCAGGTCTCTTTCAGGCTTTACAAATGCCCAGGCTTAACCACAGAACCGTGTACGCCAAGGACTCTCATGTTTTAAATATAGACAAGAATGCATCTTACTAGGCCTTTGAATCTGAAACATGATGAGCTAGTGCTTACTCTAGCTTCAGTATTGAAAAGAGTGAGTAGTTTTGCCTTAAAGACAAACAAAACAGATCTAGACTCTAATTGCAGCCTGTATTAATTTCTTTCTGATGACTCTACCATAACAGATTTTTAAATTCAAAATGCTGAGGAAGTACAGCAGTATAAAAAGTGCTAATTTACAAAACAATTATTTTCTCATAGAATAGTTACATTTTGGTAACATGAAAGTGTCATGGTGCTCTGTATTTTTAATGTAACATAACAACATTTATTGGTTTGCAGAGAAAAACTTTTCTCCTGGTGTTTCAGATGTACAAAGTTAATACAACATAAATCTGAGTAGGGTAGATCAGATATCATGAGGTAGTACAGAAATAGAGAATCCTTTTAAACAGAAGTGTATAATAAGCAATAGGTTGCAGAAATGGAGCTGTTTTCTACATAGGAAATGTATCCCAAAGAGCAATTTTCTCACTTCCTAGAACTGTTGCTAGAAAACGCATAGAAAATATTTTTTTGACCTAGAATACAAACATCTTACAAACTAATTGAAATCCACAGAAATATTAAACGTTGTGCTTTGGTGCCCATTATTGCTCTATGATGATATATTGTCCTAACTAGGCAATGTTAGCCGTGCAATACTTGAGACACAGAAAGTATCATGATGGTCTGGTTGCATTGTAGACAGAAATTCAACCAACTAAATAGTCTGTAAATTGGCTTGTGAATTGAAATGGATGAGTGCCATATTACTCAATGCAGATTCATACAATATTGTTTCACTCAGACAGGATACCACCATGGCATAGAACTCCTTCATGGTTTGGTTCTGGTGAGATGAAGGCAGGAAGAAAGTAGATATAATGGATAAATCACTATCACTTGGATGTTGCCCTGAAACATCTTAATCAAAGAGGCAGTTGCAATAATTTCACTTTTGGGACTCTAATTTCATTCAGATTTCAGATTATACTTGTTTAAAGATTAGCTTTTAAGATGCCATATTAAAAAAAACCAAAAAACAAAAACACAACAGTGTTTAGAGTGTTTAGTTTTGGAGAAATATTCCTCAGGCAGTCTTCAAATGGTTCTAGTTGCTGCGGCAATTGTAGCTTTATTGTTGGAAGCTCGCTGAATAGTTAATATTTCAGGCATTAAGTAACATTTCCTGAAATGTGTGTTTGCGATATTGTGTAAGTAAATAAAATACACAAAAACACAAAAAACATTTACAGGAAAATTCCTTCTCCTTTTCTCATAATTAGGTGAGAGGCACTGTCTTGGAACAGTTTCTTCATAAAGCATTTTGAGAGCTGTGATAGATTTTAGTGTATAATAGGTCTGCAGCAATACAATTGTCCTTTAAGAATTTACCTGTGGTGGTTTTTTTTTTCTTTCACTTTTTTCCCGAAGAGCATGTTGTTGATTTTTTTATTTAACATAAGCCCTAAAAATTGGAAATATACTGTATTTTCATGTGCATAGCCTGTGCGTTGTCTGGAGAAATAAGTAAGCACACTGGCTAATTCAGCAGAATGTTGTTAATACAAGGTGAAGTTTACCCCTGAATCCATTTTTCCCCAGTAGCTTACCAGGTGTTTTAGCTCTGCATTCTCTGCCTGACTCCCAGAACCAGGGTGCCGCTCTCAAACTTTGAAGTTTCCTGTATTGGCAGCTACATTTGCACATAAAAGAAAATGTATTGTTGATATGCTGTTATTGTATGAAAATACAGCATGGAAATGTTTATAAAAGATAGAAAGACCATCCTGTTAATTGTGATAAAATTAAGATATGCTAGATTAATACAAAACCAATGAAGATTTGCAGCGTAAGATTTGCATAATATTCTTACAAACTACACTGAAGTCTTTTCATCTTTTGTTAGCTTACCTGGCTAAGATCAAAAAAATGCTTCCTAACATGTACCCTAACATTTGAAATGGTCTTCCTAGAAAATATTTAAGTTTTCAAACAGAAGAATATTCTCTTATTTGGAGTAAAAAGAGTACAGTGGGAGATAATACAGACTAAGTGACAATATTCTCTAAAAAATATATTTTTTTTGTATTACACAGAGGGTTAAGAATAAACGATAAAAGCCAAATGAGTAATTCCTGTATGTAGTCATTAAGCATTTATGAGCAAGAATGGGTTATGGAATCAGATTCGTTGTCAGTCTTTCAGTATCCCAGCCAGCCCTGTGTTCAGAAGCGAGTCTGGAGAAATTTTCCCTGTTACCTTGCTGTAGAGAGAGATAAAAAGAAATGTGCTATTCCACATCTCTGTGTGTTTCAGGTTACCTCTAATGCTTTAGCTAGTGTCCCAAAGTGACTGGAAGCAAGTCACTGTCAGTTGGAGGTATTACTATATCGGAAAAATAGTAACCACTGCCTTAATACCAGATATATGAAGCATGCCAATAGATCTATGATAATTTCTCTTTGCTTCTGTCCCAGCCCTGATGATAAATATAGCCTTGAGCAAATCACCTTATTTTCTCTTTAAGTCTCCGACCTCTTAACTGCCCTGTGATACAGAGGCTTGCTATCTGTTAGAACGAAAATTGAACCGATGACCAGTCATTGCAGTACATTTGTGGATTTAGTGTGTTCAATACCCATTTTTCAAAAGTCTGTTACATTTATAACATGGAAGTAATTTGAAAACGTAATATTGGTGGTCTATTGCACTAGCTCTCTTTAGGATAGTGATATTCATACCATGCTGATAGCTTAATGTTAATCCTTTAACAGTAAACAATGTAAAAGGTCAAACAAAGATTGTTTTCCTGAGCACTGAGGATCTTGCTTCATCTTCAGGATACCTTGCAGGTTTGGGATTTGGGGGGATTGTTGTTGTTTGTGGTTTTTACAGTAGGTAACAACTCCAGCACATGGACCAGTATAATTTGCTAAATTTCAGTAGTTACTAAAGAGTATAAAAAGTAAACTGATTTAGCAATCTCATTTGCTGACCTTCTGACAGAGTGCTAAGGGTGTCATCTACTTCATTGCTTTCATACTGGTCAGTACTATTCACCAGTTTTGCTAATTTTATCTCCAAATGATCTTGATGTTTATAATATAAGCAAGTTCTGTAATGATGAAAGGAACACAAAGAGACAACTCCTTCCCAGACCTCTGAGATACATGCCTTTTGCGAGTAACTTCAGTTGGAAGCAGAAAGGCATTTTCCTGGCAGTACATTTTATAGTCCTTTAAAATGAAGTGCTGGGAACAATAAAATGTGCATTTAAAGAAATAAAAGGGTTAATTTATCTTGTAGTTCTCTGTTAAATAAGATAGTTTATTAATTACAAACCTATTGAATGATAGTAGGCAATCTATGAATGTTATGTAGCTAAGACATTAAAATGTCAGGCAAGATATTTTGCAAGAAAGCTGCTTACCTTTTATTGTTTTAGCTGGTGCTATAGTACGCTAAAAATAATTTTCTTGTAGCGTGATTAAATACTATGGATTATATATAAGCAACAGCAATAATGAGCCACATTCAGATATCCACTGAATCAAAAGCTAGTTTCAGTTTCACTATATACTGAACAGAAAATAGGAATTATTAAATTAGGTTGTTTCTGATATGATGGTAAGATTATATTTTTAATAGGCTGAACTCATCCCAGTGGGTTTTCAGGCATGGAAAGGTTAAATGAAATGGGGTATGGTGCATAAATATACAAGTGTTTCTTCCTACAGGACTAGCTGGTCTCACTGCTCCAAGGAAACAGAGTAGGGCAACCCTTTTATCAGTGCTGCTGCATGTTTAGTTCATGCAACCACTCGCATTGTGCTGCATGACAAAAAAAAAAAAAAATCCCTCTTCTTCCGCTTTCATTAATAGGGAACACTGAATGCATTGAATTTAGAATTTGTAACTCCACACCTAACTTAGAAGCTTTATGAGTATGAATGAAATTTGGCGTGGTTGTGGTTAATTACTTTTGAAATCCATTTTGAGCTTCTGACGGTATAAGGAAAATTTAAGTTTTCCTTTGGTGTTCGCTACAGAGTTCAAACATCCACAGGGTGACTAATACATTCTCATCCTCATAGCAATATCAGCTAATTTATTTATTTATTCTGCTTGCAAAATGATAAATTGGTTTATATTTTCAATTCTAGGTACAATTTCAAAGTATTCCATAGTCACGAATTTAATCAATCTTTATTTTAAAAGCTATTAGTCACAGGAGTAGAGATAGATTTGTTATTTTCCTTAAAACTGTTCAAATTTCATAAAAGTTTCCACTAAACAAAAACAGTACAGAGGATTGCCATTTACCTAGACATCTTAGTTTTAAAAAAGAAATGTTGCAGGTTCTCCAAGGTAATGTGTATTTCTAATGACTTGTATAAAGCTGAGTGGTTTAGCCTCTGTGCTGCATCAGAGCATTTTATGAACCTTTGAAAATGGAGGAAAAGATATCTTTTGAGATGAAAGAAAGAAGCACTAGAGCAGTATATAGGTACATATATGCTGGTTTTAAAAAAGGCAGAATGACATCAAAAGGGCATGCAAAGATAATACATTTTTCTCCACATACTTAAAACATTTGTTGCTAACTGAGTTGTAACATGAAAAAGCCAGAGGGGGAAAAAAAAAAAAAACCAAGGGTAATATTCGAAGCAGTTTCAGACCTTGCTCTCTTTTTTTCCTTCTTGTCTCTCCCACCCCTGCTTCCTTTTTCTCTCTTTCTCCACCCCTCCAGCTTCAAGGTGGTTTAAAATTTGGGTTAGAATCCCTAGCTAATATTTAGCATTAAGCACTCTTTTAGATATAATGCGTTCTGTAAAACTGTATGAACTAGCAGCCATCTTAATGTTTCATATTTTATTTTGAGAAATACTAAAGTTACCATTCAGTTAACAGCTTTAGATTGGAGCATTGGGCAATGATTAATGGAATGAAATTTAACAACTCCAAATGCCAGATTCTGCACCTGGGACGGAGTAATGCTGGGCACAAGTATAAATGGGGAGAGGAGTGGCTGGAGAGCAGTGCTGCAGAAAGGGATCTGGGGGTGCTGGTCAACAACAGGCTCAATGTGAGTCAGCAGCGTGCCCTGGCAGCCAAGAGGGCAAACCGCATCCTGGGATGCATTAAACACAGTATAACCAGCCGGTCACGAGAGGCGATTATCCTGGTGCTGATTATTCAGCACTGGTGAGGCCTCACCTTGAGTTCTGTGTGCAGTTCTGGGCCCCACAATTCAAGAAGGATGTTCAGGTCCTTGAATGCGTCCAGAGGAGGGCAACAAAGCTGGTGAAAGGGCTGGAAGGCATGTCCTGTGAGGAGCAGCTAAGGACTTTGGGCTTGTCTAGTTTGGAGAAAAGGAGGCTGGGGGCACCCTCATGGCTCTCTACAGCTCCCTTAGGAGGGGAAGTGGAGAGGGAGGTGCTGGTCTCTTCTCCTTGGTATCCAGTGATAGGATGCATGGGAATGGTTCAAAGCTGCGCCACAGGAGGTTTAGACTGGATGTTAGGAAGCATTTCTTTACCGAGAGGGTGGTCAAACACTGGAACAGGCTTCCTAGAGAGCTGGTGGATGCCCCAAGCCTGTCAGTGTTTAAGAGGCATTTGGAGAATGCCCTTAATAATATGCTTTAACTTTTGGTCAGGCAGTTGGACTAGATGATTGTTGTAGGCCCCTTCCAACTGAAATATTCTATTCTATTTTCTATTCTATTCTATCCTGTCGTATCTGCCAATTACACTTTTGAAAAGATGCATCCTAACTGATCACAATATCAAAGGAAATAGTAGATTGTAGGCTGTGAACTCACAAATGTGTCTTTCAAAACATTTGGGAGCTGACAGATAAAATGATCATAAAGGATGCAAGATAAATGAAACCAAACATGTCCACAAAAAAAGTCAGGAGAAATAATTCCAATGTAAAAATAAAACTTGTTTTAAACTGAAAAAAATCCAAATATTTTATAATTGTAATTTACTGAAGTATTGAAGTGTTATGTGGAATGAAAGTATCTTGAATTTCATCTCATATGATCTTCACAGATCAGTCTGTAGTCCTTTTGACATCAGTGCCTTCTGTCTGTCAGATATTACATGGTAGGTAACCTAATAAAAACTCATTCATTCGTATGTCATATTGATAACTTCTTTTCTACAACAGTTACAGAGAGCATGCTGAGTAGAGCAAAGCTTGGTATTTGTATTTGGTCTTTAGGCCACAGGTGTTATAGTTTTCCAACTTTAATGCTAGCAGATACCACATAAAAGCTGCATTTTCATTCACTGACTTGCTAGTTTCCTCCCAGCTCATGCCCAAAGCCTTTATATAAGTAAGTAATTTAAAAGTGTCCAACCTGAATTCCTGTGGACCTGTCTCATGGACTAGCTCTCAACAGGATAAGAAGGGAAAAGGCTGGATAGATTGTAAGTATTCCTTTTGACATCCCATGACACATCTCTTTCATGAGCAGCTTTCATCATTCAAAGGCACTTTCTTCTGGAACAAAGTAAACGTTCACCCCTATTAAGCAACTCAAGCTGTGTTAAGCCATTCTAAATTTGGCTAGAAACTAGCTTCTGAATTTTATTTAGTTTGCGTATATGTTACTGCTGTAGCCCATAGGTTCAAAAGCTACTGACCTTCAAAAAAAGCCACGATCAGATCCTATTAATCCCAAGCAGTAGATTCACTTCTTTCATATGTATTCCTTCAGTTTCTAGAATACTGAACAGAACTAAATCTTGCAGTATCAAGAAATGTTTGTCCTTCAGGAAATAGCTTTTCACCTTTCTAAAGCTTGGATTTAAATTGAAAGCTAAAACTTTATTAACATTATTGTTTACTTGGCTCATGGATGGGTTTTTAGTCTAACAATCAATGTGAAATAGCTTTATTTGTTAATTGCCTGCTGATTTAAATAAATGCAAATTGTTCTGTAACTTATTACATATGCTAATGTTGAAATTTTCAGAAATATATGCATGATTGTGAAAAGCCTAGAAAATTCAATTTTCCAGAGCAGTTGCTTGGAATCTCTAAGCTTTATTGGTACAAGATAGATGTTACCTCATTCCTTTCTAGGTTCTTGCATAAGAACAAGGTCTCATGATCTTTTCTGTTCTCACTTATTTGGCTTCCAGAAGCACAGGGTTTTAAACTTATTTCTCTCCCAATTCACTGAATCAGAAAAAGAGTTTTATGTTAAATTACACTGTAATAGAATCTAGAGGTCCCAGATTAAAGTCTTAATTTCTGGGCGGTAAAAGTAGTTTTACAAGAGAATAATAATAATAATAATAATAAATAATAATAATAAAAACCCCAGAACTGTAAGGGAGAATGGAGAGTTCCCCAGCTGTGAAACAGAATGATGTCTCCATAGACCATTTGTAGCAGATATAAGAACAAAAGTTTACATTTTCTTTTTAAGCACTTACAATGAAAGGGTGTCTACAACCTCTGAGCTGATCTATTTCAGTATTTAGTTCTCTCTACTGTTAGATTTTTTCCAGTTTATCAAACTTTTTTTTTTTTTTTTTTAAATTAGGAATTGAGCCAACTATATGTTCCTTTTTTTCCCATTAGGGAATATCCAAGTCTTTCAATGTGCTATATTTTCTAGATGTCTTTTTTCCCCAGCTTTTCTAGATTTTTTTTTAGAAAAAAAAGTGAAGAGAGAGGGATATATATATATATAGTGTCATATTTCTGGACCAGCTGCCACTTAACTAGTGCCAAGCAGACTAGTAGTTCTGAAGATGTTCTTATTAACCAATCGCTTGTCAATTCATTCAGTTTTTGAACCTGCCATCTTGGTGAGATGAGATAGAGGTATTAATCTCAAATTTTTTTGCCAACCCTTCACCCCCATACTACTGTTTTCTAACCAGACTACTTTTTATCAGAGAATTTATTTTTCCTTCCTAAACTTAGGGGGTTTTTTTGGGTTGCGTTTTTGGTTGTTGTGGTGGGTTTTTTTGGTTTTTTTTTTGTGTGTGTGTTTCCATTTTGGCTTGGCAGAGGGTCAGGGGAGTTATCACCAATATAAAAAAAAAAACAACAAAATTTAAATTTTAATCTGCTCTTCAAAGTGTTGACACCCTTTCTTCCTCGATACAATAGAAATATTTGAAAGTTATATTCTGTCCTCATTTAGGATAATTACCATTTGACGGTGAGCTACTAATAACTACTCTGTGAGTAATTTCTTCCCCAGTCCCTCTCAGTCTGGATATTTAGGTAGGTTAGCTTATAACTCTTTTTCTGACTTTCTAAAATGGGGGAAATTCAGTAACCCACACAAATTTTGAAAAATAATTGCTATTGAGGTAGAGGTTACTCTAGCTAATTTCTTCTGCAGTCTAATGTGAATTCTCTTCAGTTTGGTACAACTTATCCCTTGTATTCTTTCCTCTGTTTTTGTATTGCTTTATAAATGCAATTACCTTTTAGGAGGAAGGCTTAAATACAAAATTAATGATGTAATTTTTTTTTTTTCCTATGTCATTCATGAATCACTTTTTAGATTAGTAAAGATCTATTCAACTACATTTTATAAGAACACATAAAAAATAGTATGATCATTCAACATGATAACAAGCAATGGTTTGTAAAATCTTTCCCAGTAATGACTGTTTCTCCTCTTTTTTTTCATATCTGTCCTTTTTCTGTCTTCAAGTAGCTTTCAAATAGCTTTTCAAAATAAGGTATAAGTGAAAATTTCAATTCTTGAATAAACCACAGGAATAGATAGACTACAAAAGCAGAAACTTTCACCTAAATTTAGGACTTTTTCTTATCTGTCAGCTTTACACATCAACCTAGAGGCCTTTAGGACTCTGACTGTATCTTCAGTTTCATAATACTGATGTCTTTGTCTGGGTAATGATAACAGAAATACATCTGGCTTTAACTTCATAATGGAAAAAGTGATCAAGTTCAGATAACTTGTTTGAAATGTCTTCTCTTTTGTGTTGGTTCACTGAAGGAAATGGCCAGCTCTCTACTGCATAGCAAAAGAACTAAGAGGGTAAATGTTACTCTCAAGAATTCTAAAGGATAGATAATCAACCTTTTTTCTGGGCTCAGCTAGCCTGCTGTCAGCCTGAGTAAATTATTTCATTAGTCCCAAAAGTTTCAGAATATTACTTCTCTTCTTACTTCTTCATTCTTTAATATTACTTGGTTTATTTTACTGTGTTTTGTTGTTTGGGTTTTTTCTGCTTTGACTTTTTTTTAAATTTATTAACTGAATCTACCTCTATAGGTCAAATAATTTTATTTTTTTCATGGAAAGAATGTATAAGCAGTTTTTCAAGACTCATAGAATTAGGAAGTGTTTAGGAAAAAAATACCTTTTCTTCAGAAATATAGGAGTCAGACTTTCTGTGAAACATTCTTATTAAGAATGTAACACTAATGTCTTTCACATCACCTAACTTTACTGTTAAGATAACTGTAATTTCAAGAGGTGTTTAAGTGATCTTGACTTCACAAGGAAGGCAACCTTATTTAGCTATAGTCATATACAACAAGGCAAAATGAGGCTGCATGCACTGGTAATGTGGTCTGGATTTTAGAAGACAGATTTCATGCTTTTATCTTGTTGTCAGGCACTTTGGATTAGATCCCAACAGGAACTTTGGGGACACAAGCCAAGGATTGCCAAATTTAACTTCAGAAGGCATCTGACTGCAGGGGAAAACCCTGAACTCTGAGTGAAAAGCCTGGGTTTTTTAATGTGTATCCATACAAAAGATTAGGCACTTCAGAATAAGAGCCAAACCACATTTAAAAAAAAAAAAAAAAAAAAAAAATTTAGGTACAGTAAATTAAAAGCCTATTTATTTCAACTGGTTAAGATGGAAATGCTTAGATTTATTCTCTATACCTTTGTTTGTAATCACTCCTATGTTTCAAAAAAACCCACCCAAACTGTATCTCATTATGCTGTTTAGACAAAACAAGATTCTTCTAGCCCAGTGGAGACAGACCTCTTTTGTCATCTTCTGCAAGCAGTCTTAACATCCTACATGAAATGTACAAGCAGCCATACGAAAAGCATGTGGAATCCAGAGTTTGTTTCATTTTGTGGAACAAATTCACTGGTAAGGTCATAAAATCCTTGACTGTAAGGAATCCTAGAGTCTGGATTCACTTTGTCCTATAGACTAGGGTCTCTCCTAGACTTCCTAGGAAATGTTATTGACTCCTTTCATGAAGAAGATAAAATGGGTCTTCCAAGTGAGCACTCTCAGCTATTGGATGACTCTCCCCACTTCCCACCATAGGGGCCAGGTGGATGAATGTGCTCATGAATATGTACATTAGTAAGCGTGCTGCTTTGGAGAGGAAATTGAGACCTATGGTATGAATTGTTAGTGTGTCAACTGTGGTAAATTGAATGATAAGAAAATCTATAGGCATTATTGTTAGCATTAAGAATAAACCAGAGGAGATATTCTGATTTGTGAAGAGAAAGAGATTAAAGATATAGACGGAGGAAAAAACACTGTTCATACAAAAATTCTGAGTGACCTTGGCAGCAAATGCATAAGTTGAAAGAACTGTCTAATTCTTGTGATTTGTGAACTGAATAGGTTACTGTATTTCAGAATTTTCTGGATATGAAATATATGCTAAAAATACTGATTTGAAACTCATAAAGGTACAGTATGAACCACAAGGAAAGTGGAGCAGAGCTATTCAAAGGAATCATTTCCACAATAGCAGTAATTGTAGCAAGCATTAAATTAGTCTTCTGAATGTTGCTTTGTGTGCAACATTGTTGCATTCTGTGATACATTTTGGATCCACATAAATACCTACCTGCCTGCAACAGCCTGCCGAAGTGTAGTAGCATCATTTCACACCAAGAAAAACCCAACATAGCAATGTACCCTCTGCATAAAAAGCAAAATAATCTGCAGAACAAGGGCCACTCTGGGGCAAATCTCTGTGATCTTAATAAGCTAAACGGCACTCCTCTGTAGTGTATCTTCAGTATGGAGTATTTGGAAACGAACAAATGTTAGGTGAATACTTATGTTCGGTCCGACTGTGAAATGTGAAAGAAACCTCTAGTAAACAGAATCTGTTTGAGGTTTAGCCTATAAATACTCCAAAAAACTATATGATAGCTTCAAAGTTCCCAACAATTGTTGCCGTAGTTTTATCTAATCAGGGTGGTCTTTTAGGTTAATGGTTGGACGCGATGATCTTAAGGGTTCTTTTCCAACCTAAAAGATTCTATGATTCTATGATCATTTGGACAATGCCATAATAAGCAAGTGAACTACATTTAAACTTAACAGTAGTATAATAGCTTAATTCTTAGGATTGAGTCATAATGAAGCTATTACCAGAAAATCTATTTGTTTGAAGGCATTGCAGAGAAGTATCAGTTTCTAAGCTCAAAGCCAGTCAACTTATACTGTTCCAATGATGCCGTGAATTTTCTTCCTTTTCTACATAAGAACCCTTCAGAGAAAGTGACCTCATTTACATTCTCTAATTGAATTATTCTAAAAGTACCCACAGGACTGCAGAAAATAAGTTTCATCAGTGTACACACTAACCTGCATAAAAGAGAATACATTTGAGCAAATCAAACATTTCAATACATAGTAAAATAAAGGAGAGCTGCATTTCTAAAGTGCTCTTGAAGATAAGATACCAGAAGTGAAAAGAATGCATTCATGTTCTATGCAATATCTGTAAGAAAGGAAAAGGTTTTCCTACAAAAATAATGCCATTAAAACAAAGGCTGAATTCTTTCTTTTCCCCTCCTTAAAGATGGTATCCAATTTATAGTTGGAAAACCTCTTTAGAATCAACAACATCAAAATGCTGGGGGGGTCAGAACAGACAGACACTAAGATCTTGTGAGATTAAAACCAAGTAAAATTCACAACTACACAATTTGGATAACAATGAAACACTTTTGCTGAGACAAATTACACCTTTATTTGATTTTGTATATTTTGAAAAAATGCTCTAACTGTAGCTCCACAAGTTCACCAGCCTCTGCAGATTACTGTTATTAAATAAGATTCTATTATTCATAATGGTAACTATATAGTGCAATAGTACCTACAGTATTAAAGTATTATCCAGTCCAGGAAAAAGACGTGCTTCTTGTTCAGAAAGCTTATTACATAACAAAATAAGCAGCGTGAGAGGAACAGGGCTGGGGGGAAGAGTAAATACAAGAAATGTGGTGAGAATTTCTCCCCCAGGCCCTTCCAGGACTTTGTCATACAGTATTCTATCTGGAAAGAAGAAGAAGAAGAAGAAGAAAAAAAAAAAAAAAAAAGTCAAACAGCGCTCTCTTCTTTCCAGGATCACTGACACTGCATTGTACTAAAGAATTATTGTTGACAGGAATTATTTTCTTGTGGCTGATGTGTATTTTTCAAGATTATTGTTTCAATAAAAATGGGAATAAGAACTGGAGATTTCATTTTCTGTGAAGAAGAAATTATGTTAGTTATGCATATTGTGATAAAGGGCTGAATGTATTGTCATGATATTTGATGGATGAAGAAACCCAGGAAAGAACTTGCAGATCATTTTGCTGGCTGATAAATATTTATAAGGCAAGAGTGGAACAGTAAGTTGCATTTTATTTCCCTTTTTTTTTATTTTGTATTACAACACAGAGATTTGATATCTAATGCTTACTGCCTATTAAGCTAAGTATGTAAGAGCCACGATAAAGTGATTCAGTTCATTGGTAGATACTGCATTGCAATTTACTAGCAGTTACAGTGGGGAACAAACTAGTTTGCTTCTGTTAGACTGAGCTGTCACATCAGTTCTCCTGCTGTCTTATCAACAAGGAAGAGCTGTAAAATTCTCTGGGTTTCAAGGTAAACTTTCCCTCCTATCACCCCAAAGAGAGAAATCTGATTCACTGAAACACTTAGTAATCTGATTATAATTTTTCCAAGGGGTAATCTAATTCATTTTAAACAAAACTAACAGTTTCAATCTTCTTTTTTTTTTTTTTTGTCTTCACATGGATCTTTTTGGGAGTGCATAAAGTTTTTCGAATGTATTTCTCTTCTGTCATTTCTTGGCTACAAAGGCAGTCATGAGTAAATCCTAACAGGCTGCACAGCTATATATATATATATTTTTTTTTTTTTTTAGATGTTGAATTTTCCTTAGATTAGCTTTTTCTGTAATGTTTCTGCTTTTTTCCCCCCAGTTTTTATTGCATGCACAGTAGTCTAGAAAACCAAATAGAGCAGAAAGGCCTTTAAATAAGCCATCACAGAATAACTTGTAGCCTAAAGTCTTCAAGTGAGAAGTAGAAAAAACAGATTCTCAAGTGTGTTATCCTGGTTTGAAACAGGACTTTTTGTCTTCATTCTCCTGTGTTTCTCCATTGTAAGTAAGTTTCTTTGCACAAAATAATTAAATAGTTGTTGATCCAAAACAGAATAAATCCAAAAGTGGAGCATAACTTGAGACATCCGAACCCTGAAAAATACCAGTTTATTTTCTGGAGATGAAGTTTTCAGTTTAAAATGGATGCGTTAAACTTAATTAAACTTAACGTTAAAAGTAGATTTAACAATAGTTGCAAGTGTCGTACTATGATTTCTCCTGTCTAGCACTGCTGGATCAACATATACTTGCTCTTTTAGTCATTGGATGCGACTGGAGGCATGTAGTTATGCCGTAAAATCAACCACAGTACAGCTAAGTCCAGCTCAAGAACTATGGTTACTTAGTTAACGAGTACATCTACATATTGGTCTAATAAGAAATTGAAAGGTAATTTTGGTTTTTTGGGGTTTTGTTTGGTTTTTTTAATTCCGTTTAGGTTGCCTGTGAATACAATTTCCTAGTATTTGTAGATTTTTTTTTTTTTTCATTGATATTGGAACTTCGGTTTGCATAATACTATTGCTTGGAAGTATATGAAGGACCAGGCAAGATTTTTTTTCTATAGAGAAATCATGATGAAAAATTCAAGAAATCTTTAATTTATGTACCTATCATTTGTTGACCTCTCCATGATCATCGTATTTAGCAATGAATATATTTCTGGCTAAGTAGAATTGCAAGTTTTTACTACAATTCTCTGCTGACTGCTTCAGACCTAAAGGGTGCCAGTGTACATATTTAGTCAATCTGCAAAATGACTTTGATGAAAATATTGGTTTCTTTAAATGAAACACTTGAAAATCATGCAAATAGTCCCCTTTAAATTATGCATAGTGATCAGATAGCCACTATGAAATCAGAGATTCGATTTATTTTTTGACTGTAGGCCTTAGTTAGACTTGCACCCATCTGTTTGCAAAGCTCCCTTGCTTTACTGTGTGCACAGTAAGCGTATATATACATATATACGTGGAGAACGCCAGAAGAAAATTACATCTTAACTTAAAAAGCGGGACGTGAAAAGTACTAGAATGGAAAGAATATTCTGGATGTTTTCATTGTTGAATCTAATTTAGTGTTCCATTATTGTATCATTTTATAATCTCACAAGTGCATGTCATGTTTCAGCAGGGGGAAGGGGAATAATCACGCTGTAAATGGGGCTTTACAGGGGAACCCTGACTGAGCAGCAGGAGGCTGCTCCTGCCCTTTGTGTATTCTGCAGCAGGGCTGATCAGCTTTTATATGTAAATTAAGGGTATTGAGGGAGAACTGTTTTGCAGTCTTATGAGAAATAGCGAAGAATGAACTCAAAAGATCAAGAACTCGTGCTAGGAGGCCTTTGTGTTGCCCATTTTGAAAGACGTGTATGCATGAAGGGCAGAATAACCTACTAAAGCTAAACCGTGGTTGTACAGAACTGCAAGACTAGAGAGGGGAAGAATTTACACTGATCTTTGGAAAAACACATGTAAAACAAATCTCCCGAGAGCAGTATCATTTAATATTAGCACCTGGCAGGGATTGAGGTAGCGTGAGCAGCGTGAATAACGAGTGTGCCCCCCTGCCATGTTGGAAAGAAAAGAAAGGAAAAGAAAGCAGACTACAATATTTGGCTGTAGCCAGGAGCTGTCAGAGGGGAGATCAAGGCCTGGTTAATCTAGCCAAAGGAAACACAGAGAAAAAAGTATTTTATTTCTCCACTGGGGATTCATAACCTAGAACCCTGTCATAAACGTAAGCGCTTGTTGCAAAAGAAAGCATCTTTCTTGCTGAAAAATTGTTTGTTTTGAAGGACTTCATATCAAATGATCTTTGCAGTTGATTCAAATAAATTTAGCTGGAGGAGAATCTTGTTCCTTAGAAATAAAAAACATAAGAAATAAGGATTTAACTCAGAATACAAAATGAAAAATTATCCAAAAATTTGATTTGAAATCAAAGTCTATTACAAATTCAGTGGGCTGTCACTGGCCCTGAACAGATGAGACTGTGACTGGAACAAGAAAATCAGATTCTAATTAGAGACAAACGATTAAACTACAACAACTCACATGAAACTTGAGAGCTACAAACATTTTGCTTTCAAGAAAACTTGAGTATAGCTGTACCAGAGCAACTAGTGATCTAAAGATGTTTAGAGATATCGTACGTTATACAGGGATTACCTATAATCAGCATCCTAGGCACTGGAATTGCCACATAAATGTGTTCTGTTAGTTCAACTGCAAGACTGTGGAGGCCAAGAATAAATGCTGACCAGAAAAATAGATTTACTGTCTCATAACACCATCACTGCTGATAATTCAAGGAACATTTCTAAGAGTGCAAGGATATCCATGTTACGTTACTGTCTATATTATGTGTTTGATAATTTGATTATAGATTTTTCTAAGCTGAGTGATACCCAGATGTTACTGTTGTTAACTTTGAAAGTTTGTTGTTGGGTTTTTGGGTTTGGTGTTGTGTTTTCTTTAATGTTCTAGCTAGTGCTAGGCGGAGTGGGAGAATACTAGTGAAATTTTTCTTAAGCAAGTGGTAGTCCTTAGTTCACGAAATAAAAAGATGTATGATTCTACTGGATGAATTAGAAAGATGGGTTTTAAAAATTACTGTCTTTAAGAAAACAATTGCTCTCTTCCTCCTCACCATTGCCTTATTCCATTCAAAAAACCTTTGCACCTGTAGGTTCAAGGTTATCTCTGAATCAATCCACAGCATCTGTACATTATTTCTTTAAAGATGTGTTCTAAATACAGCAGAAAACTGTTTAAAAATTAAGATTTTTTAATTAAGGCAGCATAATTTATGTTGCTCTAGAGAAAAGGAACCTGTCCATGCTTGTGACTCATTTTAAAAAAGGATCTTTGGATGGTCACTTAAACAAGACTTTCAGGTCAGTACTTTTGTGCCAGGCACAGATAACGCAATCAGGCATCCAGAAAATAAGGTCCTGGGGGCCTGATGTGCAAAACTGAAGAGCACTTAGAGATAAACTTTAGTTAAATGTACTCTGAACATATATCTGTGAGCTTTATACCCTGCTGAATTATACTTATTCTTAATTCATTTATCTCAAGCTGAAATATGCCTTAATCGATGTGATTTAAGGTGTACTTGAGGGTTTCCCTGAAGATTATTTTTAATTCTTATTTTCTGTTTTAATCCCTTTCCATTTATTATTTGGTAGCAGAGCACCTTTGCCTGAAGAACGAAAAGTACTAGCAATCAAATAGCAGTTCCTTCATTGGCTTAGTTTATATTCATATATATACATACAATTTTGAGTGCCTATAATAAACTTTATATATTTACAATATATGAACCAGCTAGTACTTGCTCTTGAAAGCATAATTAATACGGGAGCTTAAAAGACCTGAAAGTCCATTGCAATTGTATTAATACACAAATTTCCAAGCATGCCTGATCTAATGCAGGAAAAAAAAAAAACGCCAAAAAGAAAAAAACCCAGGCCACTTATCTTTAGAAAACAGATTATGCTGAGACACTGTTTTTCTGTATAAAACTGCTTCTTTGAGGGGAAACAAAATGAATGCTAGCCTACCAATAACTGCATGGGGCCACACACAGAAGCAAAAGAAATGGGGCTCACGAAGCCTTCTTTGACTTTTCTGCTTGTGTTCCAAGGAAAATAGTTGCAAAAAGGGAGTGGAATTACTTAGTTTTAAGATAAGTGAATCCTCTTTCTGAAAGTATTTTCAAACCTTAGATTTTTTTTTCACTAGCTCAGAAAAAGAGAAGCATTACAGAGAGCAATGACAACTTGCTGAAGTTGAACTGAAGAAGACAAGAGAGCGCTAATTGCCAGAGTGAAGATGAGAGAGAAATAGACCAGAAGTCTAAATGCAAGCCTGGGAATGACAATAATTAAAGACAAATGAGGCAGTAAAAAGAAATTAGGAAGAAGGCAGTTCTATATTCAGATTTAGAAAGACAATCTCAGATGCCACCAGGATTCGAGACACGATACCTCAGACTCACAAGGATTAGAGTTCAAGCAAAGGTTTGGGACTCTACACAGGTTTTTTCAGTTGAAATTCTACAAACCCGGAAGGCCCAAAATAGAGAGGAAGAGGAGGAGGATATGAAGAATCAAAAGTAAGTTGCAATGCTGAAACCATACTAAACAAATCAATTGGGGCGGGCGGGACGGGAAACACACAAATACATTCTTTTTATTCTAGCGATGAAACAAGTAAAAAGCCTTTGAGATTAATGTGGTAGCTCTTCAAAATCAGGCCAATTTAAGCTCTTTTCATTTATAGTTCTTGTTGTTTTTTTCTTATGGAAAACCTCATAGATGACAATTTTTTTTTTTTTTTTTTTTTTTTTTTGCCAGAAGGTTATAATCAAGGACAGACTAGACATATGGTAGATAACATAAGCAGTCAAATTAAAGCCTATCAAAGTTATATATAACTTCACACAGCATTAATTCTCAGCATAAAACATCTGTAATGTACTGTGAGCTAAATTATGAATATTCAATTCCGTCTTGCTTTAACTTTATTAATAGTATCAATATTTACTATGCCATATGCAAAGATAATTAGAATAATAGCATTACATTAATATACATGAGTTATCTTCATTTACATGGATCATAAATGCTTTATAAAGCTGAAC
This sequence comes from Platalea leucorodia, assembly GCF_965183815.1. NCBI lineage: Eukaryota > Metazoa > Chordata > Aves > Pelecaniformes > Threskiornithidae > Platalea > Platalea leucorodia. The sequence goes on along the minus strand of NC_138828.1, from coordinate 46,682,925 downwards.
AATGAGAACACGTAGGTCAAATTCTGTTTCAATTATTCAAGTCAAATTTACATCCGTTGGACTTGCTTGAGTTTGAAGGTATGACAGAGAATATACCTTGTCATGATACACACAGGAATTACTTTGTTCACAAATGAAGTGCAACCATCCCTAGAGTGAACATCTGCTGTTTTTAATAACATGCTGCAGCATTACATAAGATAAGAATCAAAGTGTACACTGACTATTGAATGGCCAGGGTGCTTCTAATACACAAAGCTTATCTATCACATGATACTTCTCCCAATTTAATGTCTTCCTGACAGCTTGTTGGCACAAAAATGATACATAGCAGTGTTTAAAACACTACAGTTCTCCTGGTGTAAGCAGAGGTAAAGTATTGTGACATCCACTTACAGATTGCATTTTAGGTAATCTGTGTGACTGAAATTTCAGAATTTTCAAAATCACAATTCTGGAGAGGATAAAAACTATCTGTAAATAACGTTCTAGGAAGAAATGCCAAATAGGAGAAACACTAGTGAAAAAAAAAACCAAAAAAAAACGTTCACTATGTGCAACTTGCCCCTATTTTAAAAGATGAGATGTGATGTACCATTCAATTTGACTCCGAAATAAGGAAAAACACAAAACCAAAAATTTCTGAAATATTAAAGAAAAAATGTTGGCTTGTGTCTACTTGCCCATTGGTGTTACAGATACTGAAGGTAATGCAGAGCCTATCAGTCTACATTCGTCTCCATGCCAGCCTCTTTCATGAGGTGATTTCTTCAGATAGTGAAATCCTCTCAGCCTTGGTGGGCAAGCTTTGCTCTGACTGTGGTTAATACAAAGGAAGAACGTCATTATCTTATGGGATTTAAGCTTGTGTGTTCACAGCTGAAAAGCAAGTAACATAAATTAACCCCCTCACACACAACACATATAACTTCTGAATTTTTCCACATCCGGAATCACTTTTCACTATTACTTTTCCCTGTCCCTATATGGCTGCCTTTCTCCACTCTTGGATTCAACATTAAATTTTAAGAAAATTGCATGGACTTATTTTTAAAAACTGGAGCAAATAAATTTCTCCACATCTTAAAATTCTTCTTGTTCTTTTATGACTCTCAGCTGTTTAACCACTCTCAACCATGTAGAAAAAGACTTGATTATGTGCCATAAGGGAAGCATATAACCTTTCTGCAATCTTCATTATAAATGCTGTAATATTGTTTTGATTATAAGACCATTTAATATTTAATACTTAATGAAAGGTAAAGCTGCAGCAAGATAGTTGATTTCCAGGGGGATGTCACAACTTAACAGTAAGTGCTCAGCACCAGATTGGGGGGTTTTGTTTGGTTTTTTGGTGGTGTTTTGGTTTTGCTTTTTTTTTTTTTTTTTTTTTTCAAGGAAAGGTTTCAAATACAATACTGAAGAATATTGGCACAAAAACATTCAGAAAAAAGGGATTTAAACGTGACACCAAAATTGCTCACATGATATTCACATGATAATGGGAAAAAAGCAAACAAAATAGTGCCTGCATTTACAGAGGAGCCCCCGCAGGAAAAATAATAGCTTTGGGCCTGCTCCAGCAGCATGTTCAGTATCTTTCACTTGATAAATTTTTGGAGGTGGTTCTACACCTCTTACAGATGGCTACAAATGTCTTGCTACAGCTTGCAACAGTTGAGCACCTGCGAATTTGGATACTGGTTACCCATCAAATTTGAGTGTGTTGTAGGAAACTGAGATATTGAACAGCTGTGCACACAGAGAACCTACAGCTAGTATGTGCTATTTGCAAGGATGTATGGCATGTGCGAGTCAGATGATCCCATTATCTCCTATATAGAAATAATAAAAAAAAGGTTGAGATTTACAAAGCTTCAAGTTCTGTAAGGCTTATGAGTGCTACCAGAAATTAATGTACCACTGCTGACTGGGGAGCCAGCGGGTGTGTTCACGGTGTCTGTGACCCAAACCAAGATTTAAAAAGTGGTTTCAAAGCATACACTAGTTAAACAAGAGCACTGAATATGGCAATTCTTGACATCGAGTTATTTCTGAAATGTTTTGAATTCTAAAAGGGTTGAACAAATCCTTGATCCTAGAACATGTAAGTGTCTAAGTGTGGAAGTTTCAGCTCACCTTGGCAGAGGTTTTTTTGCCAAAACAAGTGCAATTCACACCATCCTTCAGATACTCAAGAAGGGTGAGTGGTGAGGAAAGAGCTAGGAGCGCAGCGCAGTCGGTCCAGCACGACAGTGCATTCAGTGTCCATACAGACAGTATGGGGGACAAGTCAGCACAAATCTAACATTACAAATGTGTGTGTATCCTCATGCCTGGTTATATGATTGTATTTCTGTTAGCTAATATCACTCTTAAAAAGAAAGCCCCTGGGACATCTGACTCGTCCACCCAGATGGATCTGGTAAGAAAAAAAACCATCAGTACAGGCGGTAGGTTGCAAACCCTTCCCCTAATGAAGAGGTAAGTACCTGCATAAGTTGCGCACAGGTCAATGATCAAGGAAACAGTCAAAAGGCTGCACAGTATTAGAGGAGCCGAGACAGAGATAGATAGGTGGCTTCAGAGCCATGTTCCTGTGGCAGACACCACTGAGAATGAGGCACCTTGGACCCTGGTGACTAACAAAAGCAGGACTCCACATCTACCTGCACCGTCCACCATCAAAATCAAAAACAGATATGAAACCTTAACAGCTGAGGACACCCATGAGCAAGGCCTGCAAAGCCCCCTGCAAGGGGAAACTGTACCAACAACACACAGTGGACACCGTAAAAAGAAACGACGAGTACTCACAGTGGGTGACTCTGTTGAAGGCTACTGAGGCACCCATCCGCCGACCTGACAGGGAGTCATGAGAGGTGTGCTGCCTTCCAGGAGCTAGGGTTCGAGACGTGGCCGAGAGGGTGCCACAACTCATCAAAAGAACGGATTATTATCCATTGTTACTATTTCATGTAGGCATGAACAACACTGAAAGCTGAAACCTGGGTAAAATAAAGGAAGACTTTCAAGTCCTGGGGGTGCAAGTGAAAAACATTGGTGCCCAGGTTATCTTTTCCTCCATTTTGACAGTTCGAGGGAACGGGGTAGCCAGAAATAGGCACATAATGCATATCAACACCTGGCTACATGGCTGGTGCTGTCATGAGGGTTTTAGCTTTTATGACAATGAGGCATTCTTCAATGACTATAACATGCTAGGGAGGGATGGAATCCACCTGTCTAGAAGGGGAAAGGGAATCTTCAGCAACAGGCTGGCTAACTTAGTGAGGCAGGCTTTAAACTGAAGGACTTGGGGGATGGGGTCCAAAACAGAAATGCTCGTGCCACCACATCCAACTGTCAGGCCAACCAGAGCGGCGATGAGTGTTCCTTAGCTCTCTGCCAAGATGTGTACCAGAGGAGCAACCACCTTAAGTGTATGTATACAAACACACACAGTCTGGGAAACAAACAGGGGGAACTGGAGCTCTGTGCCCAGTCAGAAGGTTATAACATTATAGGAGTAACGGAGATATGGTGGGACAACTCACATGACTGGGGAATCACGATGGATGGTTATAGGCTGTTTCACAAAGACAGGCAGGGAAAAAGAGGTGGAGGAGTCGCAGTCTATATTAAGGAAAACCTTGAATGTATCGAAGCCAACTACGGTGATTGTGAGTGCTCTATTGAATGCCTCTGGGTTAAAATCAAAGGGGTCATCTCCAAGCAGGACCTTACAGTGGGCATCTGCTACTGACCCCCAAACCACGACGATAAAGCCAATGAAGCAATATTTGGGACACTAAGGCAAGCTTCTGATCAATAGAACCTGGTTCTCATGGGTGACTTCAACTACCCAGACATTTGCTGCAAGAACAATACAGCAGCTCGCATGTCACCCATCAAGTTCCTGGAATGCATAGAGGACTGTTTCCTCTTACAAATGTTAGAGGTGCCAACCAGGAAGGAGGCACTACTGGACCTGCTATTCACAAACCAAGAAAACATGCTTTGTAATATCTCGGTCGGTAACAACCTTGGCTGCAGTGATCACAACATTGTGGAGTTCAGGATCCGGCTGAGCATGCTGAAGGTTAGCACAAAGACAAGGGTTCTAGATTTTAGAAGAGCAAACTTCAGCTCGCTCAGAGCTCAGTTGGGAGGGATTCCGTGGGAAGCTTCCATAGAGGAGCCAGTGAGTGCTGAGAGTTCTTCAAGAATGCTCTCTTGGAAGAACAAAACCAGTTTAATCCTCTGTAAAAGAAAAGGAAATAAGCAGAGCAAGAGGCCCCCTTGGCTCAACCACGAGCTCCTGGGTCTGCTTAAAACCAAAAGAGATGCGTACCAGAGATGGAGAAGTGGAAGATTGTCCACTGAGAACTAAAAGGGCATTGCCAGAGTGTGCAGAGATGCAGTTAGAAAGGCAAAAGCTCAACTTGAATTGGAACTGGCCAGAGACATCAAAAGTAACAAGAAAGGGTTCTTCCGGTATGTAAGTTGCAAGCAGAAACAGAAGGAAAACATAGGCCCACTGTTAAACAGTAGAGGTGAATCAGTCACCAACAATGCTGAAAAGGCAGAGGTTCTCAACACCGTCTTCACCTCTGTCTTTACCAACACCGCTGGATCCCAGGCGTTGGGAACAAAAATCCAGGAGGATCCAAACATAGACCCACCGTCAGCGAAGAAGGAGCTAGTATGTGAATTATTACAGGAGCTTGACCCCTACAAATCGATGGGCCCTGATGCCATCCACCCGAGGGTGTTGAGAGAGCTGGCTGATGTCATTGCAGGGCCATTCTCTATAATCTTCAAGTCGTCATGGAGATCAGGGGATGTCCCAGAGGACTGGAGGAAGGCAAATGTTACCCCTATCTACAAGAAGGGCTCAAGGGAAGATCCAGGTAATTATAGGCCCATCAGTCTTACTTCAATCCCCAGGAAAGTCATGGAACAGATCCTCCTGGGGGCCATCACGAGTCAAACGAAGCACGTGATTGGGAAAAGCCAACACGGCTTCGCAAAAGGCAGATCATGCCTGAAAAATCTGGTGACCTTCTATGATAAGTGACCTGCTTGGTTGACATGGGGTGAGTCTACTTGGACTTCTCCAAGGCCTTCGATACAGTTCCCCGTGGCCCTCTCCTGGAGAAACTAATGCGTTATGGCCTGGACAAGTGGTCTGCGCAGTGGGTAAGGAATTGGCTGCCGGGCCGCACCCAAAGGGTGATGGTAAATGGCTCTTTTTCAAACTAGCAACCCATCACAAGTGGGGTCCCCCAGGGATCAATATTGGGCCCAACGTTATTCAATATCTTCATAAGCGATCTGGATAACGGGATCAAGTGTAGCCTGATGAAGTTCCCAAATGACACCAAATTGAGTGGGGAAATAGACACTCTGGAAGGGAGAGCCACCCTGCAGGAAGATCTGGATAGGCTGGAAGAGTGGGCTAACAAGAACCTTATGAAGTTTAACAAAAACAAGTGTAAGGTCTTGCACCTGGGAAAACATAATCCAGGAGTGCAACTCAGACTGGGATCCACCTGGCTAGAGAGCAGCTCCGTGGAAACGGACCTGGGGGTCCTGGTGGACAGGAAGCTCAACATGAATGAACAGTGTGCTGCTGCAGCCAAGAAGGCCAATAGGATGCTGGGTTGCATCAAAAAGGGCATCACCAGCAGAGATAAAGAAGTCATTATCCCACTCAGTGCTTGTCAGGCCACACCTGGAATACTGTGTACAGTTCTGGTCCCCGTTATACAAAAAAGATGTGGACAGGCTGGCAGGGGTCCAGAGAAGGGCCACCAAGATGATCAAGGGTCTGGGAAGCCTGCCGTATGAGAATAGGCCGAGAGAGCTGGGTTTGTTCAGCCTTGAGAAAAGGAGGCTTAGAGGTGGTCTCATCACCATGTACCAGTACTTAAACGGGAGCTACAAAGAAGATGGAGACTCCCTTTTTACAAGGGGTCACATGGTGAGGACAAGAGGTAACGGGTACAAGTTACTCCCAGGGAGATTCCAATTGGACACAAGAGGTACATTTTTCACAATGAGAACAGTCAATCATTGGAATAATCTCCCCAGGGAAGTGGTTGACTCTGCTACACTGAACACATTTAAGACTCAGCTGGACATGGTGCTGGGCCATCTCATCTAGATTGTGCTAGAAAGGTTGGACCAGATGATCCTTGAGGTCCTTTCCAACCTGGTATTCTATGATTCTATGATTAAGAGAGGAAACATGCAAAGATCTGCTGAGGAGCTCGCAAAAGGGAACTTACAAAGTGTACAAAGAAAGGTATTACCTATGACACAATATCCAGGGTGACCTCAGGGAGACTGACAGATTATTTCAACTTCTGTTTCCCTCTAGCCTGCTAAATTTGTTTCTGGATAAGCCCAAAATAGCTGGACACAGCAAAATGGGAGCATCTTCCTTTAGTTAGAGGAATTTTCTTGGGAAAAGGTGTCTGATTCCAAATACCATTTTACACTAGACGGGTTAGTATGTAGTTAGTACATTTGGAAGATGCAAGTCGCCTAAACTACTCTATAGGCTGTGTTTAACATCTGAGCAAACACAGCATGTCTTATGGTAAAAGAAGAGTACTAAATTATGGATGAACATTTTCATTCTAACTAAAACATTGTAAGCTGTAGCAAGAAACAACACTAATAGTAAACAAAACAGCAAAAGTAATAAACCAGCAGAAATTACCTGAGAGCGCCGTTAAATACATGCAGATCATAGTGTGGTTGCAGTTGTCATCATCATAACTGTATGCTTCCTACAATGGTCCAGAAAAGCATAGAAACATTTGGGGGGGCGGGGAGGAACGACAGACGGACAACACAGACCCAAACAGAAAAACCAAGACTACTAACCTTATCTTTAACAAATCAGTTTTAAAAAGTAATTTGAGAGTGCCAGTAATGAGAGATAACCAAAGGGCAGAGGATGCAAACCTTAGAGAAATCTGTGAGAAACTGAACAAGTTGCTGAGCCCCCTCCTCCCCCCAGGCTCTGAGGTATTGCACAGAAAGCAGTAATAATTAAATTACTCACATACACTTATAAGGAGAGGGCTGTCAAGTGTTCTCACAACAGCACAGTCAAAATTAAAAACTTGTTTCTTTTCTGCTATGGGCATGAACGAAGACTAAGCACCTGTACACTCAAATTCAGAAAACAACTTTCACCTTGAGGGTTACAAACCATGCTGAGCGAGCCCCTTCCTAGCTTAAAACCCCTTAACTTAAAACTTAGCTTAAAACACTACCAACAAGGAAGATTGTGACTGATGGTGTAGAAGTCCTGTCCCTGTCTGCCCTCATCTCCTTGCCCATTATCTCTCCCCAAATCCTGCACTCTGAATAATTACCTTGTTCCTTATTAATTTGTTCATTATCAGCATTCAGGAGCACTGGAAAACAAATCACTTTTGTCCTGAACGGACTCTGAAATAAAGGTCATTATGCTTGACCCCTTTTTAAGTCATTGCGGAGGGATGGGGAATTGTGTGGATTTTTTTAGCTTAGATAGGTACTAAAATCACATTTAACCTACTTCCTCCAATTTGTTTGTGTTCCAAAAAAGAACTAAACAAAAATACCAAAAAGGTATTTTTGCCCAAAAGTAAGAGACACAAGACATAAAGACACCCAAGACACAAAACATACATTGCACATAACTTGTTTTTTAACCTGCTCCACTTATAATCAGCTGTGCTTTAGAAAACTCTATTTCTCCTTATTTCCAGTAATTGCCTGAGAACATCAGACTGCTGTGGCATGGATAAAGGTCTTTAACAGCCACTAGCCCACCCATTTCTCCTCCTGCGTCTATGCTACAGAAATTGCAAGAATCCCAAAAATAACCTTGACTTTCTTGGGGCTAAAAACACTGTCACAAAAGTTTCACGTCTTAGAAGCATTTATGTGCATAATTGTAACGCTTCTTTGTTTCAAAGCTCTGATGTAGAAACAGAGAAGCGTGTATTTATTGTATCAAAAGAAACAACTCCAAGATTCTGCTCTAGTATCCCATTATGTGGCAAAGCAGTGGATGCCTTTTGCCCGTCTAATCTGCTACCAAACAGAAAGCGAGACAAAATAGTCAATGGGGTAATGGCTTGCAGGGCCACGGGTGTAACATAACCCCCTCATGGAAGTTTTGAAATACTTAAGTATGGATAGTAAACATGAAAAATCTGTATTTCTAAATGAGAATTAAGTACCTGATGCCCCAACACTCATTAGAAATGTGTATTAATAGAAACGTAAGGGGTTTTTTTAACCCAACAGTGGCCTATCTTTTCACCTTCTGTCTCTGCAGCAATATCCTTACCCTTTCCTAAATAAGGATTTTGGATCAGACTGTGCACCGTTCTGGGCAGACGTTCGCCATCTTTCCTTCCTCTTTCACTAGTTGTGTCCCTCCTTGCCTCTCAGACCCATTCCAGCACTCTCCTAGGTAATGTAGTTTCTATTCTGTGCCTGTCAAAGGCACCTCAACTTTATGCATCACAGCTGTAGCTGTCTCACCCTCCATAGGATCAATAAGTTATTACGTTACCTGTTTTCCAGCAGCTGCCCTACCTGTATAAACCACCTGTTCATTTTATTCTGAAAACCTTGCTTCTCACAGCTCTCGGTAGCTGTTGTCCTCTGCCTGTGGCTGACTTAAGACACTCGGTTCCTAATGTGTCCTATCTTTGGCGGCTGAGCTTCTCTTCCTCTCAGCATCTCTTGTCCTTTCCAGGGAATAAAAAGAGACTTTTGCCATTTATTGATCCAGGATTTCCAGGTGGTCAGCAGCTCAGACAGACCCAACAGTCACAAAAAAGTCCCACTCTGCGAGTCAACCATGTTATGAATGCGTGGGGTTTCAGTGTTTTCAACTGTCAGCTGTGCATCGCTTTCACAGTACATTGGGAAAGTGCCACAGTTATGTCTGGGACTCACCGTGGAAGGCCCCAAAGTCATACCGAGCCCAATGCTCAGCTCTGTCTGAGGTCAGTATCAGGTACCTCAGGGAGGTATAAGAGGAGGACAAGCTTGTAGTGATGTGGTTCCTGCCATACTGTTTCCAGCAATCTGCAGTTCATGACCTTCCTGATTTTATTTCTTTTAGTTTGGTTAATCACATTTGAAACCTGGTAACCTATCAGTCTCTTTGGAATCCTGTGAAATGTGGCAATTATCATGGAATATCAAGCAAATAATTAACTCAGTTACCGCACAGCAAGTCGTACTTTTTCCTCCACTCTCTCAGTTGTGAATGCAGCCCATTTGTGAGTTACCTGAGGCTACGGCTGCCACATTTTGTCTTTGCTGATATGTTCAATAGCTTGGGATGTACTGTGCTAAACAGATAAAATGTTTTGAAGCAAGTGGTTTGGAAAAAAAAAAATACAACACAGTTATATAACTGAGGGGGTAGGGAAATAAAATAACAAGAAAATCCTGAAGATGTAGAGTTTGCTTAGATTGGCCACTTCCATGCTAAACTATCAACATAATAAAAATGTTTCAAACATCATGTAATAAAGAAATAAGGGTAAACAGATACATACATTATTTAAAAGGTCAGTGATATTGGCTTCAGAAGTTTAAGTAGTATGAGCCCAAGACAAGCTGAAAAAAAGATCCGTTGAATAACAATTTTTCAGAAGAATATGAAAAGCAGAGGTAATTGGAAAAGATCCAAATTTCAGAAATCCCACCTGTCTGGCTTTTTCTTTATGCCTGCAATACCTACGTTGTGGTAGATTAAACTTTGTACTAAAACAGTCACATTGCATTGCATACCTCTTAGCTTCAGGGCTTAAGAACGCTCCCACAGTATTCATTTTTGCTCTGCTCTAACTAATGGTTTGCTTCCTTAGAAAACAAAGCATAGAAGTACCTGATACACAGTGAAAATTTACAAATGCCATAGGTTAAAAATTTGTGAGGATCTGACACTGAGTACTTCAGCAAAGCTGAACACTGGCTACAATTGCTCACATCATGGGTTTCTATCCTTAATGTAGTTTCTTGTCCAGTACCAATCTAACCTCATATAAATACCCGATATCTGCAGCATCCTGTATGAAGGCCCGTAAGTCCTTGTACTGCTTTTAGACCTGCCATCTTCTACCTTAACTTGATACTCAGTGGTTTTTGTGTTGGAAGAGACAATGACTATCAATACCTATGCTCTCTGCATTCCAGCCATGATTTCATAGACCACTTTCATATCTTCTGCTAGTTCTTCAGAAAAACTCCCAGCTTACTTGTCATTCTTTGCATGGCAGCTATTCCATAGCTTTAAACATCCTTTTTTACATTCTCTAAGCTGTTTCTTATTCTACCACATAATTTTTAAATTTGGAGGACTATACCTACACACAGTATTTAGTATTTTAAGACCAGGAATAAATCACAGACACACATGCTAGTATAATCATGTGGGGGGTTTTGACTTCTTTTGCTCCCATAATTATTGCTTTCTTTTAATATTTTTTTTAAACACAGTAAAGACCATACTTCCCTTCTTCCCTTGCATGTAGGATTTTTGTAATAGCTGCTTGGTGGTCTTATATTACTATACCGTGAGCACATCCCACATGACATACCAACAAATATGATATAAAAATGTCTGCCAAAAAATGCTGAAGAGTCATATAATGTGAAATAGCTTCCCTAGAATCTAGATTCTAGGATAAAAAATTTGGCCAAAAATATTTTTATATATACAGGCACACACGTACATACACACACACACATATAAACATACAGAAACTCGATTGCAGAGCTCGTGCTACTCCCATTCTGTACCAAAACCTCTATTAACGTCAGTTTTATTCTTCACATATCTAACCTCTGGCAAAAATAAGGTTTTAAAGAAGTATACGCATCTTGACTGATAAATGTGGAGGGTAAAATATCACCAGGTATGATTCCACTGACTCTAATGATTCTGTGCTGTGCACACAATTTGACCTCGTACACATTACAAATATTTAAGTGCATTATTTTTGCAAGGTCATGAACATTTTGAATATTGAGAAAAACTGAGAGAGAATAAAGGCAAAGAGCAAGACAGACGAGAGAGAGAGGGAACGTCCAATTAAGAATGTCAAAAGGATTTAAATGCTCTGTTTTCAACTGCTAGAACTACTTATGTGTTTGGAAACCCTGGCTGAAAACTTGTCTACCCTCCTTTAAAACCCATCATTAAATGTCACGGCTCTTTTTGACTTCACTCAGAATACATCATGTTTTCATTTCTGCCTAATGGAAATATATTTAAAGCTACTTATAAAACACGTTTTCCAGAAAGTATCTTAACACAAGATGCACAAATTGGCAATTAAAAACAACTCTATCTTTTCTTTCCCTCAGATAATTTTAGTTATTTTCCAGCTTTTTAAAATTTACAGTTTAAAATTATGAACTTATTTTTAAAATACAGCTGACACTGTCCCATGTTGAATAATGTGACACAGAACCATTTTAAACTGAATCATAAAAGGCTTTGATTGACTGTTACATGGACTCGATATGTTCTGATGTGTACGATGTGTTGAAATATTTCTTTAAATTCTTTGGCTTTACAAAACAACACAAAATGAAACAGTTATATCAGCCCAACAACCTACGGTCTATACAGGGAATAATATAGTGTGTACACTAGTAATTCATTCAGATACTATGAGATTTTTGCAGTTTGATATTTCTTGCTTACCAGCGCACCAGGGGATAGATTTATAACCTGTTGGAAGGTTAAAACCTTCAAATGAAAATCTGTAGATATAGTGTAGCATCTAGGTAATGAAATATTTTAATATGGGTATTGCTTATGGGAGAATATTTCCTGCTTATTAAAAACATTTCCTACAAAAGGTGAGGGGTCGGTTGGTTTGTTTATTGTTATTAGATGGTTACTATGTGAACCAGCTCTGTGCTCTTCTACTGTGACAATGCATTTTAGACAAAAATGATCGGACTAGATCCTTGACATGTAATACACTCTTATAGGATTTTAGACCTTCCAGTGTGCAAAAGGTGATGAAAATCATGTAGCACATTTTTCATAATGTGATTATACTAATAAGTCTTAAGTATGAAAACATATTTTCTGTAAAAGACTACCTTAAATAATTACAGTAGCTATAACTCTTGATTACAGGTACCTACTTACTTATCTCTCTGATTATGAAAACTGGATACTAACTTAGGCTAGCCTGAAGATGCTAGTCATTTAAACTCAAAAAAGCAATTGGCATTATTCATCGGAGGATTATAATTTACCTGCATTTTACATCTCTGCAGCCACATTTTAAACTAATATCTGCTCACTCTAATGTCTTTGCCATATTCTAACTTTTGTTTGCTGAATTTTGCCAGCCCTGCATTTTAGCTTCATTTACTTATGGCATTTTTCTATATCTTCTTCAATATTTTAGGGTTTGAACAACTCACTGATTGATGAGTAAGCTGAATCTCTTACTCCAGTAAGAGTTTGGCTTCATGGATAGTCACCAGATAGACTTTGAAGGCATACCTTCCCTTCTGGCATTTCGCCTTGGGTGATCTGATGCTTGCAATGCCTTGGGCCTTGTTCCCACTTGTAAAGTGTGAATAATGATTCGTTCCTAGGGTGTGAAGTGCTTTGAGATCTACATACCACGAAAATTAAAAACAGTTATCTCACTTTCAGGTAATTCTCATGTTCAAGATAAATAACTTTGCGCTTTTATCTGTAAAAGAATTTATGATTCAGGGGCCAATTGCAGTGAAATGAGATAGCTTCTTTTCTCACAATATAAAAAATTCCTCCACTCAATTAACAACAAACAAACAAAGGGTTAGGCAAGCAGAATTTAATACCCAGCCTGGATTTTTGCCAGGACTGAGACTGATATGGCTATGTCTAAATTCTTTTTTCTAGCCGCAAATAAGCTGGATCTTTATGTCGGATGTCTTAGCAAAATCAGCAAATCTGGCTGCAGAGCAGCAACAACGATTCAGAGCTAAATGAGGAATAAGAGTTTATCTGCTGCTACTAGATCACCCTGTGAGATAGCAGATCCTTCATCCAAGTATTGACTTGGTTTTATCCTATTTTATTTGTTTAGACAGCAAGGTTACAAATCCAAACTTTCAGATAAAAATTAGATACCAAAGTAAGACTCTACAAACTGTAGAGGCATTAAGTCCGTCAAGACTCTACCAGACATGTTTGTGACTGACAAGGTAGGCTTACGAAGTTTGTAAATTTGGGGTTGGTTAATAATTAGTTAAGGGAAGGTCTTCTGCTGAATTCTAGAAGTTTTGCATAACTCAATATGATGGAAACAGTGAGATGGTGGGACTGATTTTTAGAAGATAGAGTCACCTTTTTCATTTTGCCCTTTGATTTAACATCAGCAAAATAAAGTAAAAAGGAGTAGGAATACTCTTTTTTTTTCTGAATTCATCTGTGTATGGTAATCACTGACCTAAAAAAACCTACACCAACATATGCTGTAGGAAAAGCTTCAAGCAACCTCAGCATCACTATGCAAATTTCAGTAAAACAACTGTTAAGTAAGACTCAATTATGGAATTGACATGATTGACATTATATTAATTTCATAATAACAAATTTATTTCTCAACTTCTGTTAAAATGAAAGTCCGGCAGCTTCTATGCTTTCATTGTCACAAGACTACCAATGCCATTTTTTTTTTAGTTCATTTTATTTACTTCCTAACGAACAACTGTGGTATGTGCTAACAATGCAGAATGAAAAGTGCTTCATTGCTATTTCTGGAGATAGCAGAGCAGCACGTTGATGAGAGGTTGTAGGTATTTAAAGCATCAGCTTTTTTAACTGCAGAGTGTTTTCTTCAGAGTAATAAGAGGAAAATAATTTTTGTAAACTATACTGGACTCTCATCTGCAGGTGCTCTAGAAATTCAGGATTTGGTTTGGTTTGTTTTTCTAAATAAAGCATGAGAGACTTTGGGTTGGCTCAATATAGTTCTGGGACAATAGATTCTTCTGAGTACATACAACTCTAGTACTTAAACTGCTTCATCAAGAGATTCAGAAGTTGTTCTGTTATATATCTTTTTGTTGGTTCTACATAGCAGAGCCATGGCATACTAAAGACTACAGATATTAATTCAGCACGGTTATTGTCCAACAGGATGCTAGAGTTGTCAGGCATAAAAACTATCCACTTCCTTACTCCTATTTTGTGTTATATTTGATAGCACTATCCATGCTATGATAGCTTTATTTTAGAGCGCTCCTCGGACATTATTTCACCAGCACAGTATACTCTTTCCTTTACCATAACCCTTTATGTTTTCAATGCAACCCTTTCTTGCCTTCTCCTCTGCCACAAAATGGTAGTGTGAAATAAAATAGTTCTTGTTCCACCCATTTATGTAATTAGCAGATCCTGCTGAAATATTTTTCATTCCCAGGTGAGTGACGTAGGGGCTGGGAACTGTACTGATTTTCTTGTACCGTTATAATCTGCGGCCCCATACAAGCTGTATGGAAGGATAACAGGTATGTATAAATCCCATCAAGGAGAACTTTTGTTCATTTACAAAATGTACTAAAATATCTGTTACCATTACTCTTATTTTTGAATGCAGGTTTCAAACTCAGAAAATATACTTACTTTCAGCTAAAAAAGAAAAAACCCAAAACTATGTTTGAGGAGAAACTTTATAAATTCAGTAATTTTAAAAGAATTTTCTGTGTATACTTGAATCACATTTTCTCTCATGCCTTCAGACTTGTCTTCCTACAAACTCTGAGGCTGTACTTGCAGTTGGAACTATGTGTTTTTAAACATTTTGGTGATATAGGACTGCATAAGAGGATCAACTATATATATATATTTTTTTTTTTTAATGACACAGGTTAACCACCAAGTTCATAGTAATTTTGACTGGAAAGTAGCAGTATGCTCTCAATCTAAGTTCAAAGTCTGGAAGATTTTCAAATTGTCAGGACTTAATGAGTAACTGTTAAAACCAACCAAACAAACTAACTAAAGGAAAGCTAGCTAACATGTTAAAACATTTGAGCACAAGCACATGGCTATACCAAAATGGCCTAATTCAACACCTTATCTGGTCTAAGCAAGGCTAGCATTGTTACTAAGATGTATTTCAGTTACATCAAGATGAAGAGGGTGAAGTACAGAGTAGTCATATAGTTGACCCTTCCATGAGAGTCTTCGATTGTTACAGTTATGGCACACTCAGAATTGAAATAAGAAATTCTGGAAGCCAGGTGAGGGAGCTGCATTTTTTGCTTCCTTCTTCCCCAAAAATATGTACAAAGATGCTGAAAGACTAACATGAGGTCTGGAGTAGCTACGGGCTAGTGTAAGAGGTCAGGGCTGTTCCCGGCATAACTGCATAGAGAGGCTCAGGACAGATTTCACTCTGCCCTTGCATCCCTACCAGAGCTAATTCTGGAACTAGCAAAGCAGGAGAGAAGAGTGTCTGCAGAGTACAGGAGACATCTGTCTCCCTTCTCCCATATCATGAGGTCTCTCCTTGCTCTTGCCAAGTACAAGAGTCCTTTCTGAAGCCCTGCTGCATGTGCTGCAAGCTCAAGCAGGAACTCCTGGCTTGGCAAGCACCAAGTTCTAGCTCCACACGAGGTTCAATAGGTACAAATTCAAATGATAACATATAGAGGGTAAAAATATAAATTACAAAGTTCCTTCAGCATATTTTTATTATTAAGTTGAAAATAAACAGACTGGCAACACTCTCCACATTCAATACCTTAGAAAACGTTTTTCTGTTCCTCCCATCACAGATATTTTTCATCTCTTTTCTTTCAAGATCAAGCTAGCTCCTTGACTTTCCAGTAACAACACACTTGAGGCTTTCTGGCTCGCTGTTGCTGTTGTTTTTGCATAGCCTAAGGCAACTTCCCAAGCCTTGGTTACACTGAACTTCAGCTTTCACCAGCCTTCCTTCATGTTTTACAATACCCTTGCCAACTAGAAGACCTCTCTGAACTTACCCATTGCTGCTTTCAACAAAGAAGAGAGAAGAGCTCTAAGATGGGAAGATGCCAGGGGGGTGGTAGCAGTTGTGAGGTCTCTCTCCGTGGACATTACTATTTAGTTTTCCACATCATGCATAGTCACAGTTAGATAAAGAGCGTTTTCCTTTATCCTTTCACTTCATCACTGACATCCAGTTTAGTTTTCTGTTAAAAACAGAACTCGATTAGCTGTCTGTTTAAGCAAATTATTCCAGGCTACATCAGTGCCACAAAATTAATATTATTCGTCTCCGTTCCTCTTCCCCCAACAGTTTCTACTGTCTCTATCCCTTTTCAAATCCTTTTTTCAAAAATTTTCAAAATGCTCTATTCTTTTTAACTAGGAATGATTTCCCTAAGAAACACAAGCTCTTGATCTTGCATAAATACATAAATGGCAGCTCCTTTCAGTGTGTCCTACTGCCAGTACAGGGTAATACCCTAGCAAACAACTCAAAGTTTTGAAATTAAATGTTAGGCACCAAAAGAAAACAAAACAAAACAAAACTAAAAACCAAACAGACTAGCTGTAAGTGGAGAAACAGATGCCTCTATAAAATATCTATGAAGTACTGTTTAATCTTCTAGCTGGCAAAGATATTATTCCAACTAAAACTGTTGTTGATTTTGCTTATTACAGAGTGTCTATGAATAAACTCGACTGCAGTCCCATTTTCCAAAATACAAGATACAATAAAAAGTATCTCCCTTCCCTCAAAAAAAAAAAAACAAGTATTTTTACTATGAACAAAACAGCTTCAACAAAACAGCTTCAACAGCTATTATTCTGGCTTTCAAATAACTCTCAAAAAAAAAAAAAATCTACAGTAGAAGTATATAGATAAATTACCAGTTTCCCTACCAGAGAAATATTATCTGGAAAGAATGGATTAGACTGATTAGACATTCCAGGCCATGTAAATAAGTTTACTGAAAACATATCTATAGAAATTAATTTAGGTAAAGAATAATTAAAATAAATTCAAATTATTTTAATGAAAAGCATAAATTAATCCATATTTTAATGCTTTCTATTAGATCTAGGTGTAGCACTTGAGCACTTAATACTACCTGGCACTGGCAGTAAATGCTGAATGCCTTACATATTGGGTTTGCTTGGCAAGGTTTTGGTAGTGGGGGGGCTACAGGGGTGGCTTCTGTGAGAAGCTGCTAGAAGCTTCCCCTGTGTCTGATAGAGCCAATACCAGCCAGCTCCAAGACGGACCCAACGCTGGCCAAGGCTGAGCCCATCAGCGACAGTGAAAGCACCTCTGGGATGACGTATTTAAGGAGGCGGCGGGGGGGGGACAAACAAAACAAACACCAAACACTTGTGCAACTGCAGCCAGAGAGAGGAGTGAGAATATGTGAGAGGAACAACTCTGCAGACATGAAGGTCAGCGAAGAAGGAGGGGGAGGAGGTGCTCCAGGCACCAGAGCAGAGATTCCCCTGCAGCCCATGGTGAGGCAGGCTGTCCCTCTGCAGCCCACGGAGATTAATGGTGGAGCAGATATCCACCTGCAGCCCACGGAGGACCCCACGCTGGAGCAGGTGGATGCCCAAAGGAGGCTGTGACCCCGTGGAAAGCCTGCACTGGAGCAGGTTTGCTGGCAGGATTTATGACCTCGTGGGGACCCATGCTGGAGCAGTCTGTTCCTGAAGGACTGCTCCCTGTGGAAGGGACCCACACTGGAGAAGTTCATGAAGAACTGCAGCCCATGACTCACGATGGAGAAAATCATGGAGAACTGTGTCCCGTGGGAGGTACCTCACACTGGAGCAAGGGAAGAGTGTGAGGAGTCCTCCCCCTGAGGAGGAAGGAGCAGCAGAAAACAATGTGTGATGAACTGACTGCAACCCCCATTCCCTGTCCCCCTGCACCATTGGAGGGGGAGGAGGTAGAGAAAATTGAGATTAAAGTTAAGCCTGGGAAGAAGGGAAGGGTGGGGGGAAGGTGTTTTTAACATTTGGGCTTATTTATCATTGTCCTACTCTGATTTGATTGGTAATAAATTAATTTCCCCAAGTTGAGCCTGTTTTGCCCGTGATGGTAATTGGTGAATGATCTCTCCCTGTCCTTACCTTGACCTATGAGCCTTTCATTATATTTTCTCTTCCCTGTCCAACTGAGGAGGAGGAATGACAGAGCAGCTTTGGTGGGCATCTGGTGTCCAGCCAAGGTTAACCCACCACACCTTATCACTTCAAAATGAAGAGCACTAGGTCCCAGTGTCATTCTTCAATACGTGGAAGTACAGATGCTTTCTGCTTCAATAACCTAAGAATAGGAAAGTACTCTCAGTTTTCAAGGTAGAGTATGCTCAGTTTTTTACAGTCTCTCTGCAGTCTCCCCAAAATAAATCTTAAACCACTGGAGGTTTTAATCATCTTAAATATTTGATCTTTTTTAATATAAAAGTAAGCTATGATGATGAAGTAGCTTCCTGGTGGGGCATGCCTGTCCCAGCTGTGAGAGGATTATAATGATGTCTTAAACTTTCTTCTACATACTCCATATCTCCTCAACAGAAATCTTCCCTTCTCTCCTGCTTTCAGGGAAAAAAAAATGGAGATCTTCAGTTATTTTCACATCACCCTCTTTTATTATGTCCATCCACATGCAAAAGCAAATAAGCGATTTTGCACTAGGAAACCAAGTACTAGCAAGCTGTTTCTCTAGTCCGTTCCAAGCTGACTCCCTCTTTTGCATAGCTATTGCTAAAATTCAGCTTTAATAATTTCCTTTATAAATGACAAATCAAGTAGATAACATAACCCACTGTTCAAGAACATGAATAAATCAGGTGATGTCAGATCTCATGTTACAACACTTGCTCCTACCTCCATCACCCTCACCCCAAGAGGACTACGTGCTAACTGTAGAAGATTTGTAATGCCAAATGCTGTAAAACCTTTAGTCAGTTTTCATGTTGGTTTTAATGTTACCTTCCAGTAATAACTACAAATCCTGTGAAATGTTCTGTACAAAAGTACTTGACTGACTAAGAACCGTTCTGTACTACAGCATGTAACTATTGGAGCTGGCACTTGTAACACAGCGTGTGACTGTTGCCAGCAGCCCTCCAGCTGTGTTCACACAGAGCACGAGCCCCTGGCATAGCGGCTGGCCCACAGCAACCGTGGGTTTGATGGCCCACATCAAAAAAATTAAACTATGCTTAATTTTCCCTTGCCTTTTCTGAAGCACAAACAGTATAGTAATACATAGGTAATATTTTAATCCCACTAGTGCATGTAGTCAAAGAAAAGGGACAGCACTTTACTTATTTCTTCTTATTTTTCCTCTTTTGTCTTTTGAAATTGTGGATAAGGAACTGAAGATTTTTTTTCAGTGGGACTGGATTAATTCCACTTTAATTCAGATGGCTAATTGCAACAACTATTTAGGAACTTACCTGAGGTCCCTTCCATAATGAACGGGGACTGCGGACTGACGACACCCATTTGTTGCATCTATGTGTTCACAGTGCTCACTGGCTTGGATCTTTTTAAGGTTAGACTTAGATGTCGAATCTGTGTCTGGGACTCTTAATGAACTCTGGTCTGGATTTCCTTTATTCCTGGAGAAAAACAGCAAGTGATTCATCAAATCTAAAGCCCAAACCTAAAACGATAAACTGTGCTCTGAAACTGCCTATTTTGCTTCACTGGTGAAAATGGTTGACTAATACATATATAGATGTTTACAATGTAGCCAAATAGAGTAAAAGCTGAACCCAACAGCATAATCTCTGTGCAGTCCTTCTAAACATCAACAGCAGTACAATAATGGTAAATTATTACTATTGTTATTCAAATGTAAGAATATACTTAAGGTGTGAGGTTTTCACACAGTATTGCCATCCCCTTTTTTGGCTAAAAAGTACAAAGCTAATGTGATTGGTAAAATGTGGCTTATGGGTATTACAAATCTAAACAACAACAACAACAAAATCCCCAGTGTTATTTTGATATCAGCTTTTACTGCTGCAGGAAGAAGGAAAGAGCAAGATTGACATGGAGAGGATCTGAAATTGATCTTTAGTTTTTCCCTAACCAAACTTAACCTGAATTTTTTATTGCTGATACTGTAGCAGACTATACCAGGCTTCAAAGTACTAGCCCAGTGTTGGCTATTTCCATTTTCAGGATGGAAATAAAAAAGGATATTTTCAGGGGAAGTTTAGAAGTAAAGAGCAGAAGCAAACATGCAGAGAAAAGCGGAGGTCAGCTCTCTCCCACCAGAGAATCTTAGCAGCCAGAGCAGCTCTGCAGAGGGTGAAGGCAGCAGAGCCTGGCAGAAGGGAGCGGGACTCTCCACCACCTGTGGCTCAGCAGCTCACGTTGGTTCTCTCCTCTATCCAAGTGAAGCAAGTGAAGGCAAGAAAAGAAAGTTTCTTTTCATTGCAAAGGAAGCAAAAGGAATAGGAGTTCCTGCTGAGTGCTAGGAACAGGAGTAACAGAGGTTAGGGGACCTGGTGCTAAAGTGAAGATCTTATGTTAAATTTTAGACGTGCAAAAATTTGTTTATGAGATCCTTTCTGAGCAGTCAGCATAATCTCTGGGTAATGTCTCCCAACCAGGGGTGCAGCCTATACGTGTAAATAGCATGGAAAGAGAGCCTGCATGATGGAGCTACAGCAACACCGACGTGATTAATTTAGGAATCACTTGTAGAAATTTTCTCAACTTATGACTCATATTTCAGCCCTCTCAACCAGTTCATATCTGCTAGAATTGCTACGGTTTCTTTATCTGACAGAAAAAACGCTACTCATTATCAGAGATTTCAAGAGATGGAAGTTTTAACAATATTAAAAATCCCTATTAATGTTTTTAAATAACTGAGCTTATCTGTCAGATTTTGTTTTCTTGGTAAGACATTTTTGTTATCTCTGGTAACTGCCTTGCAACTTGTTTCCAGCAATGTTGTGGGACTCCACAGACTATTATTCTGGGGAAAACAAAACAAAACAAAACAAAACAGGCAACTTAAACACACTAAAAGAAACTTATACACTAATGAAAACTATGACTTCTTTCTTCTTGATACTTAAAAGCGTTAATTCAGTATTGGAGAGGAAAAGCCAGTTCTATTCTGAGGAAACAAAGTGACCTTTTCAGTTCATAAATGACAGACTTATCCTTGCTGTTAGTTTCTTTTTTCAAATTGTCAGAAAATAACTATAAAATATAGTTTGAATGTGATAATTTAATCTTTAACTATCTGGAGTAGCTAAAACTAGATCACGTCCACATTAACAACAAATTATACTAATGATGACATCTGATCAGTAAGATCAGTGTGTTGGAAAATGTCTGGGCAGTGAAGGCAACAATATGTTACAGAAGATACCTGAACGATTTTACTACCTGGATTTCTAGAAACGTATGAACTGCTGCCATGAAGAGCACAGTATCACTCCCATAGGAAACTTCTGCTTTATTTTGGGAGCTCCCTTGTTGTTGGATACAGTGTAGGAGACTAAAGTTCATTTTATGTTAGCCAAACACACAGTGATTTTTGAACAATATGGTGTGGAATGAAATAGGGTACATACCAGGATATATTAGGTAAGTTATCTTCATCCCGTTGATATGTAGAAACACAGAGCTATTTACTAAATTTCATCTGTTCCTCAGCCGGACCTTAGTTGTATTTAATGGCGTTCAAGAACCAGGGATGTAAATTTGGGACTGGTGGTGGAAATGCTGTTAGAGTGACTTGAAAAATGAAGAGCCTGTTTTCACAAGAAAAGAATGAAAAAATTTAGCTTGTTCAGCCTAGAACAACATAAGCTGAAAAAATAAATCAGGGATTGACAGTAGGGAAGAGAAGATCTGTACAAGTTTGCAAGAATAAGTGATTATACAAAAATTGGTTGTGCATAACTTTAGTATGCAAAGCAGAAGTGACACTCTGAAAAAGCCATATGAATAGTAGAAAAAAGAACCTCAGAGATTTTAAGATTGTGCTTGATCATGTTGTGAAAGAGATCATTGTATGCCCAAGCTCCCTAGCACAGGACACAGCTCCTTTCTGAGAATACTGATCTGGCTCGCCATGTTCAACTTACTTGCATTTACGACCTTTCATTTATAAAATTGCTTACATCTTTAATCATACCTTAAAATTGTTATCTTATTGTCATGTGTATCTTAAAAACATTTGGATCTTGAAAACATGAAAGAGCCTTTATTCATTCCTTTTGCCCAGCACCAGGGATGGGATGGCCCCTGGAGCCAGCAGACAGAAAGGGAACCCTCTGTCCTTAAAAGCAGTTATACACTCTGCAGGCCTGAGGGGGAGCATGAGGGGTTACCCCACCAACGTGATCAGAAAATGCAATGTAAGTGGATTGCTTCTCGAACGCCAAAGGTGGGGTTTACTATCTGTCTAACCTGGTAAAGGAAAAAGTTATCTATAGGTGTCCTCTTTCCTCCTCCTTGGGATGGCAAAGGAGGTTGAGAGGCTTTTCTACAGGCATTATAGTGTTCACTTTTAAAACTCAGAAGGAACTTCTCTCTTAATAGCAGGTTGGTCTTAGAGGGCCTTCTGTGTTCTGACATCTCTCTCAGCAATTTCACGATCATTTGTGAAATTTAAGCTGTTGTAACCAGGCACATACCCAGTACAGGTAACTTAGTAGAAGACCTCATTATCCAGAATTGTTAATTACAGAGATCAGCAACTTATTTTACTCTCTTACTTTACTTAAATAAGAGTCTAATGAGGCTGGAGCTCGTGATGCCCAGTAAAATGGGAAGGCATTCCCAATTCTTCAGCTGTTTATCTCATATGAAGGTCACACCTACAACTATAAGGGGATGAGAAGTGTTTTATGGAGGTTGAGGTTAAGAGCAATTTGTCCTGGAACAAGATGACCTGGGTTGAGTGAATAATCTTTAGATAGTTGAGATGCACTGATAAAGAGGCAGCCTAGTTAGACCCTAATGTTAGTGCCAAATTAATCTACAGACAAGAAATCTTTTGGGGAATAAAATAATTATTTTAACAAAATAACAATCTGACTGTGGTAGGGAAGAGTAAAATATATTTTCTGCTGGAATCAAAAAGATTGGTCTGCAAAAGAAAACTCTTGTACTAAATAAAGGCAAACTTCCTCATTTTTAGTTCATCCATCTTTGTTATTCTAAATGCTAAAGTTTCATTAATTTCTAAACTTCCTTTTACTTCGTTTGTGAAAGATGGTATAAAATTGATTTATCAAGTTTTCTATCCTTCAGGCCAAAATAAGTTTGACCAGTTTAAGAAATTTTCTTTCCTTTTTGGATTCCCCCCCCAAGAATATTTGCGCTAGTAAGGTCTCGATTCTAACATCTAACAGTCTAAACTTAACAGCAATTCTCATTAGCTGCAAATTTCAATGACTCTCCTGCATTTGTCGCTTACAGTTAGCATCTGTCCTGAGAGAACATAAAGTTACCTATCCAGATTTGGAGAAACTCCTCCTGGGTGACCGAGGTGCCTTCGGGTGTGCCGGGCATGGAGCGCTGTGCTGAAGCAACGAGGGCACGGGCTCCCCCCACCCCTGCTAACTCTCTGCCTTCTTCACGCAAGAGCCGATGATGTCAATTTGCTTTTCGTTCGCTAAGAGGGCAGCCCAAGGCCCTGCGTGCCTGTGGTGGGTGTTGTATTTCCCTGAGCGCACCATAGCGTGGCAGGCTGGAGCCACTCCTGGCTGCAGCTTTCCTCACGATGCAAGGGAGCACCAACCTTAGTCGGGTCCTGCTCGAACTTCACAGGAATGGCTTCAGTTTCTTCTTGGAGCCAAGCTGCCTACAAGAGGTTGTCGCATGATATGTTGTGATAAACGGTACCTTTAAAAGAGAACTTGCTATTTATTGTAACGCATCATTAAAGCTAGAGATTTCCAAGTCTGGATACCATCTAACCAATTTAACACATATGCGGACTACAGGCACTGAAAAGATGCACATTAAAAATGTGGAGTGCACCAGCACAGAGAAGCCCAAAACATCTGTGGAGTTCTGTGTGCACTCCATAGCTACAGGACACGCTCCCTCTCTCCCTGACCACAGATTGCAAAACTCTAAAAAACTGTCAGGGGTTAAAATTACCAGCAGCAAATGGTGCCTAAATGCTCAACCAGTATCAATATCAGAAGTCAGGCTAAATGGTCTGATGTATTAAGACTGAGTTTGAGAGGAAGATGGAAAGATTTCCAAATTGTAGGAGGCCCCCAATAACATGGGGAAAATACCACACTAGTATGAGGATTTGATCTTTAAGAAAAATACAGGTTTAAAACGAAATAAAAAGTATACCTTCAAAAACAGACATAAAAGTTCAAAATCAAAAGAAATAAAAGGAATATACAATGAATTGAAACCTAAGAAAATTCAATAAAACCAGTATTTCTACTTGGGATTGAGGAAGCCTTACAAGCTGAAAATGGTTATAATGTTGCGTAGACTTGAAGTACATTAAAATACTCTGCTTTTACTCTTCTAAAAATACATGGCTTTGAAAGCCAGTAAAGTTCACGACTGTGAAATAATTTCCACTCTGTAAAGAGAAAAACAGACTTTTAAAATAAAAATTATTTCCCCTTCTTAATTCGGCTAAAAGTATATTATACAATGACCTACTGCTATGGATCCTCCAAAAGTTACTTTGCGCATCAAAGACAAATTGCTTTCTGCTCTCTGTGGTTTTTGAGGGAGAAAGGAGGAGGGGAGAGGAAAGGTTATTCTTGGATTCTTTTATTAGTTCTTTCTGAGGAATTACATTTTTTTTTAAATGCTCCCATTGACATAACACATTATGAAGCATTGTGCTGTGAAGTGTAACATCAGCTTGTATCAGTCACACTGCATTACTTTACATGCCTAGCCTAATGTGTCACTGCACAGTAACAGCAGAAACATCCTACATAACTGAAAGCAGCAATAACTTGCAGATGAAAATATTGTAAAATAATTTTTGTACCCAGATATACTGCTTGTATAAACACAGCCCCAATTCTGAAAGGTAACGCCACTTATGTGCAATTTCCCTGGGACAGCAGGAGGTTATCTGCAACTAAAATGCCATCAGAAAACACACCATCAATAAAATTCTAGCTAAAGGAAGCACCTCCTGTGCCTATTTTAGAAATATCTACATATTGAAAAGCAGCTTTTTACTGTTCATACAAACCTCTGACAGTCAAATATTTTGGAGAAAAATTGCTGCTCTTATGGATAAGTCTGTCCCCATTTTGCTTTGAAAACCTTATTTTCATGTAAAAGGAAGTATGCCTTTTCTGTAAATTTTCTGTAAATTTGAGACTGGTTTTAGATTGACTAACCCTCTCTTCTGCTCCTTCTGTCCTCACAAGCTGAAACAGCATTTATTTTTAGTTACATTTTTACATCCTCACTGTACAGCAAAGAATTTAATTTAACCCTTTTGTAGTTATATGTTTTCAGATGAGGAGCAATTATTGTCTAAGCAAACAAGCTTCAATATCTATCTAGGTACTGTTATACATATAGCCAAGTTCATCAGCAATACTCTACTTTTGAATGAATAGACGAGCTACCAAAAGAAATTTTTAAAACAAAGTTAAGTTACTGTCTTTTCTTTTAGGTGTGAGATGCTTTGATTTGGAGTTGGGTTACTGATTGAAACATTCGGCGGTAATCTGTGACATGAGCAATGAAATGCTGTCTTGAAACTCAAGGTAAAAATACCAGAAATTTAGGTAAGGGATAATTTTTCAAAGTGTCAATGAAGTTCTTCAATAAGAAAACTATTTATCAGTTTTCAAGACTTATGTTTTATCATAAATGAGGACTAAACATTGTATAATAGCAAATGCTTTTCAATAGTCTGATTTAAGCATGGAATAATATGGGAGCTCTCTTTTATTTCCCCTTTCTGTTCAAGTTATTGCTTGTATGTTTATATTTAATAATAGTCTTCTTATGTACATCTTCTCTTAATTTAAAACTGTAACAAAGGTCCAAAAATATCTTCAGGCCCATTGAATATTGCTGTCACTTGCAGTAGGCTGAAAAGTCTGGTCCCATCTGCTCAGCTAAGCGAGAGCAGAGCTGGTTTCACAGCTCTCTACTAGAGAAAATCCTGAACATGCCTACTAAGTACCACATATGCACAATTAAATTGTCCTTGCTCTCAGACTGCCCTCAGTGCTCACCCACCCCACACTATGCTCCAGGAAGGCTTTCAGGTTGGGTAATTGTACATTCTTCCCCTATTTTCTCAGAACACCACCATTTTTGGTGTAAAAGAAGATACAGCATTGTCCATACTTGGACTGGACCAGAAGGAACCGATTCTTTCCTCTTTTTTTTTTTTTTTTCCCTAAAGACCCTGTATGAAAACATGCACACAGCACATCCTAAAGCCGACTTGGTCCCCTGTCCATAAAGGGAAAGCGACAGTATCGACTAAAATCTGAAGAGCTTACATTTGTAATTTATTTACATATGTGTACAAATTTGCAGTATAGTTTATAACATATTTCAGGTAACTCTTTGAAAGACACATTAAGTCAATGACCCTGGTCATCATCAACTTTTTCCTCCTAAAACATGTTCCCCATCCACTGATTGCCACAAATATTCTATAATATATGTAATTGAAAGAATCAGTAAGCAAGCTGTCTTTTTCTTTTTTTTTTTTTTTTTTCTTCATACTACTGATTTTCAGCAAACATAGCAAATACAGGACACTTGAAAGGACCAAAGTGCTGGCAAAAGCAACATCCCAGAGAAATAAGATTGTCAGCTGAAGTTTTTATGTGCTTCCTAAAAATTTACCTTCACCAAATCTTCATTTTCAAGGCACTGAACCTCCCCACTTTACAGTCCTGTTCATTACACAGCTTAGATTAGATTTTTTTTAAATAATGATTTTCTGTTTCTCTTCACAGTTTGAGGCATCTTTTCATCATGTAACATCTACAAGTGAAAAATACACCTCAGAGGCCTGGCAAACTCATGTTTCAGTAAATGACCTTGCCTCCAAGGCAATAACTAATTAACAGACAGACACAATACTCCAGTAGCCAACTTTCATTTTTTTCGCAGCAAGTATACCATCCTTGAACTCCAGCAGTTAGTTAATCTTCTGTGTGTTAGGATCTGACACTTAGGAACTGATAGTTTGCTACTCGCTGCAATGACGCTGGCAGCAAAGCCAGCTTTAGACTCGTGGCGGTGCAAGCAGCATTCCTGCGTTCCCACGTACCAGGGGTCTAACTACCAGCCAATGCAAGAATTGCAGCATCAGGCAAGTTGAAAGCACCGTTAAACAAATTATAAGGGCTGGTAACACTGTAGTTAGCCAAATACAGCCTCTGTTCAAAACCAGATTGTTTTCAATGTACCCAGGAGATAGTACAGGCCCACAAAGGAAACTAATCCATAGTTCACTATTTCAATGTGCCTTACACCAACTGTAACACTTGACCGTACATTAGGAGTTTCTGAGCTGAATTTTCCCTTTTCTTTTATTGACTTGCTTAAAAAAGTGAGATGAATGTATCAATATACCTACCATTATCACAAAATTTTTACCTATAAACATTAGCACAGTCATTAACATTAATGTGGAAAATTATTTGTTAACCATCCATATTGCAATATGGACTGCTGTAAGTGTAATATTGGGAAATAGTAAATACCAGCAACTCAGCTGTCAAACATTTATTTGTAACTACTAATTTCATTTAAAAAACAAACAAACAAACAAACAAGAGAAGCCCCCCCCCCCCACAAAAAAAAAAAAACTTAAACCAAAAAGCAGTCTTGAAGGTATAATTAAAAGTCAATCCCTGTAAAGATGACTGATTTGTTCATGTTTTACCTGGCAAACAAATGTAGGTCGATGTAGAAAAGAATGATTTTTTTAAAGTGTTCAGAGCAGTCGTCATTAAGATTCTCTGAGGAAATCTTGGCTCCAGTGGACATTTCTCCATAGACTTCAGCAAAGCAAATATTTTACCCTCTATGTAACATATAAAATCTCTTCTTTGAGATACAAAAAATAAATTACTTAAAACTTTTCAGCTTTTTAGATCTTTTCGGAAGTAGCAAGCCAAAACAAGGGCATGAGTTACATATGAATGCCTTGCGTATCCTTAATAAAACATTAACAGTCTTAAAAGAAAGCAACAGGAGTTGAAAGTAAGAACAAGAGTTGAAGGAGAATAAGTCCTTTTTTTCAGTGCACGTGCCACAGCACAGCGTTTAAGGACTCATTCCTGCTCATGATATATTTGAGCAGAAGTAAAATAAATGGGTCCTGAAGAATTTTTTCCAATAACATAGAAATTTCAAAGTACAGTTATACTTCAACTTTTAACACTGAGAAAAACTTTTCCATTATTTCAGAGATAAAACACTCCAAAGAAAGCAATGAGAAATGGCTACATTGTCAGCACTATGTGTGCTATAGCTCACAACAGATCTCTGATATTTTATTTTGCCTAGTAAAAAATTACATGCACATATGTTATGCTATACATACACTTTGAAACAAAAAAGAGGTAATAAGCACATGTGCCATAAGCACATGGCACTAATAATCCAGAAATTAATCGCATTTATCATATTTCATTCACCTTCACACTGCTCAATAACTCATACTTACCACCACCCGTTAAGAAAGCACCGCCTAAGTTCACAAGGGGAGAAACTGAACTTGGTTTAGTTTCTAAACTATGGACCCTCGAATATCAGGCTAAGAATCGCCTTTATTTCAGGGGAAAAAAGTCATTGGGTTTGCTTTAGGGTATTTCAAAAGTATCAAATGATAGTTCATTATTAATACTAATTTTGCCTGAGGTTAATTCTTCATGGAGAATAAAATTTAAAATGTCAATATAAGCATTTTAAAATTGTGCATTTCTAAAATTTGTTTTCTCCACCTCTTTACATAAAACCACACACCTTATAATGACATAAAACCTTTTACTAGATTTTATTGACAAAGACCTCCCTTTCTGACTTTGAGTTAAAATTGGCTTTATTTTAGCTTTCATGTGGAAAACCATCCTGCCAAGTTCATCCTCATGAAACCTTTATATTTTGAAACAGCACGTTGTAATAATGCATGATGCATAAATGTATGAAAATACAACATTATGCACTGACAAGCAAATTCATCTTTACCAAATGAATGAGGACAATTAAGTAGTGAAAAATTCTGAACACAAAGCACTTAACAATTTGTAAATACCAACTTGATATATAGGTTAATTTGTAAGGAAATGTAACTGACACTATTATGGCTATATGATTTTTATTTCACTGGAAACTAAAACAAATCTTTGTCTTAAAGTGAACATTTCAAACGTATATACTTTTTCAAAGTATTTTGAGGAGATATGAATGGTATTTTCCAAAATTAATTCCATACAAATTTGTGGCTTACTGAGTAGCAGCTCTGGTAATCTTAACAGCAGCCTTAGGATTTAGCTCTATTAAAGTAATTTAGTACTACTTATATGTATAAACTTGTACAATCACAATCAAGTTTATGACAGAAACACTGAAATGATTTCTATTCAGATTTACTGTTATATTTGGAAGGCAGTGGGCATTTTTTTGCTCTTGTTTGTTAGTTAAATACCACAGTCTGCCTGAATGATAGAGTGGATGAGAAACGTTCTCACCCAGACACACTTGCACCCGTTTATTTCAGCTGAGCAGGACTACTTACATGCGAGCTTGCAATACAATCCCACAGCAATCTGCAGCTACGCTCCTGCGATGAGGATATTCAGAGACAGACATTTAAAATCATTCTTGCTTCATTCCCGGCCAGGGAAAAGTAGGTAAGAGGAGCAAGGAACAAAAATCCTTCTGTCATTACTTCTGCGCTGCTCCCGCAGTACAAGGGGAGCACAGCAACTCATCGAGAAGCAAAGTGAGCTAAAGAAACCAGGGAACTGAGACATATCGTTGGAATTCAGACAATCTTTTGGCTTTTCATTAAGAGAAAACACAGAGTAATTTTGTTTTTTTAGATAGGAGTATCCTACAATCCTATAAGCACTTGTGTTGTAGATATTGATTCTGAGAGCATGGATGATACTATTGCTAAATATTTAGTCATTTATTCTTCCATTTTTCTTGGAGATAAAATTATGGTTGCAGCAGCTAGAAATTTTAACTGGGGAATTCTGTGATTAAAACAAGAATCGAGGTTGTGGCTGGCTTGGAGATACAGTTTATAATTTCTTCTGGTACTTCAGCTGTCTCTATTTAAGTCACTACTGCTCCTGTGTAATTGGGTATTTCTATATGCACTAATTAGCAAAAGAGCTCCCTGCTGTCGCCAGCCCAAGCATGCAGCGGTGCAGGCCCGCCTAGCGAGTGGAAGAGATGTTAGCCCGTTTGTTAGTTCACAGAGGCAGCCTTGCCATTGCCGTTACACGCTCCAGCGTTTGATTATATCCAAAAGCAAGCGTGTGTATGTACGCATGGCAACAACGTCTCATACTTCAGCATACAGCTACATTTCAGCCCTCATTAAAAAATAAAAATAATAATAATAATAAAAAAATCTACAAATGTATTTTTCTCCATTTTGTTTGCAGTTAATTAGAAGTAGATAATAACCAGTCCTGGCAGGTAGAACAGGTATACCTAGTGTTTTACTTTGTCAGTTATTCCAGAGCTTATTTGAGAGTAGTTCCTCCATAGAGGCCAAATGCCACAAATGAACTCTTTTATTTGAAATCTTATTTGACCTCTTTGCTAATTAGTGCATATGAAAATGTCAGTTTACCCAGGGGCAGCGGTAACCCAAGTAAGAGTTGCTGAATTACCAGAAAATGTTACTGTATTTTTATTCCAATATTTTATTTGCAATAATTTGTGTTTCAGTGTATTTATTACCGCATTTTCATTCTTCCTTCATTAATTCATAATGAATTGCTTGCCATACTTGTTCCATCAATAGTTAATTAAGAAAGTTATTCTAACCAATGTGTCAATTGCTGTGATCATAAGGGATCCTGGGTGGTCACTGAGAACAGGATGATTTCTTTTATGCAGGCATACCCTGCTGTCCCCTGAAAATATGTTCGGGAGAAGTTTGACAGTAATTTCCCAGACAGTGAAGCAATTTTTCCCATAAGAAATTATATAATAGATAACGTAGGCAGGGGCTTAAAAATGTATGCAATTTAAATGCCTAGAAAAAGTATAGTGCACTCTAAGATCTTTCTCATTCGTATCACAATAACTTTGCTCAAAAAAGTGAGACTTCTATAGCATAATGCAGAATAAATACAAGAGGGCTGCTGCTGCACAGCTACAAGCAGGATGTTCCATTCCTTTCTACTAGCATCAATGTAAAATGTAAATAACAACATTAAAAAATTAAAAATATTGTACTATAGCCTATCAGATCTGTATTTGTAGCAGTTATTTTAGCATAAACATTACATTCAGGAAGTTTTATGCAGTAGGGTGAAGAATAGAAAATGCTGTGATAGCAATGACTACTGGAGCAGATTTTTAACAGGTGGTGGTGAAACTCTGCAATGACAGACATGTGACTCTAGTGCTACTGTAGTACTTTTTGTCAAAGCTTATAAGCAATGCCAATAATAGCCAATCCTCACCTCAGGACAGAGAAATGTAGTAACTGTGACCTGGAAAAGTCATTTTCAGTTATTTGCTATGAAAGATGGAGAGAAATTGCTTCTGAAAATAAAACATTAGTGCAACATCATTAACATTTTATGGCATAACACACATACACCTTGGAGACATATGGCTTTTTCAGATGTTCTCACATACATTCATTCATTTTGTCCAATTACATAGCAATTCTTTGTTGCCGATTCCTTCCTCAAACCATTAATATTGATGCTGTTCAATTATCTGAATCATATTTAATTTTAACCTCACACAAGAAAGCTAGACATTTTACTATGAACTTCAAAGTTCAAATTTTTTTCCTGTTTTTTTTAAAAATACATATGTAGAAAACTAATTTATCTGCCTACACCTCTACATTCGCAAATCAAGTACTATATTGCTTCATCTCCTTTCCATTGCTTGCCCAATGGTAAACATTTTCTCCACAATTACAGTGCTGAATTGTGTCATTTTGAAAAATACAATTTTCAATATCATTAGAAAATAATAAATAAGTTAGGAAAATCAATGGATGCAGTATTCAGAATTTACATCAGAAAATAGATTTATAAAATTTACTCAATTGTTATTCTAAAATTTTTCTTGATTAAATAGCTAAAAACCTAACTACCTCAGATAAAAGATAACATTTACTAATTGATTTGACATTTGACACCCATTAGCTCAGATATTACACACCACTACTATTTTGCAGGAGACCTTTCAGAAATTATATAGATTCCTTATTTCGATGTTCCCAACTAAATGTATTCTCTGGAGTTTTTAATTAAACATGAATCTTGGGAGAAAAGTACTGGCTCAGTATATTGTAGAAATAAGGCTTACTGGTGACATTTCAATAACAGTTAACTTCCTTTGTTCTAGGCCATGTACAAATACAGAATACGATTACTTCTAACCTGACCATCTTTCAGACAACGAAATTTGGTTAAAGAGAATGACATGCATAGACTAAAGAAAGGAAAAAAACCCACATTCCTTTGAACCTTGATGTGCAATTGGCATGCAAAATAAAACCATGACGGCACGCATCAAAGCACATTTCTTTGAGTGATGCATATCAATTTCACATAGCCTCTTAAACTAGTTGCTTGCCTTTTTTTTTTTCCAGGAGTAGGTGCAGCTATAGATATGACTCCTAGAAACAAAAATTCTATTTATGGCATGTTTTTAAAGCAAGCAATACCCATTACAGAACACAAGGTAAGCAGAAGTATGCGCAACCAAAGTAACAGCAGACCAAGACCATTAGCAGAGCACGCACTTGAGTCACTGGCGTTCGAAAGGTTTAGTGCCCTGGGCCAGGGATAATGTACCAACACCAGCTCTATCAATAGTAAAACAAGTGGCAAAGAATAACAGAGAGAAAATTATTAAGATCGCCCCATGATTAACCCTTGGATTTTTAATACGGATGACAGCTAAGTATCTGTTATGGAATATACAGATGGACTGTTAGGGATAAATGAAATGGCTAACAACCCTGCCACAGTAGATTTTAGTACACCTCCCAAATACAAACTTTCTACTTAAAGTAAGACCATGACAAGTACTCTCAAGAAATGGCAACAGAATATTAATTCTCTCCATGATGTAACTTCACACCATCCTAACACAAATGTATACATATTTGTTATTTTACACACAACTCCAAAATGAAATTGTCCTCAATGAAGAGTAGTTTTATATCAGGCTCTACATCAGACTGCAAACAGATTAGAAAACAAGAAGGGGAAGAGTTTGTGATATCTATTCTGAGTCCCTATGTAACAAGAATTCACCTAGTAGCTATTGCATCAAGTGTGAATTCATAGTTAAAATAAATACTTTAAAGCCTGATTGTGACTGAAAGAGTAGAAAAATTTAAAGTGATGAAGAATCTATCATACTCTTTCACAATATTTACAAATAGGTAATTACTTTTCACTAAAAATAACTTGCATATTTGTAACAATGTTTGACATAAAATCTATCTGGTTTTAATTGATTGTTTCCAGTCATTGGAAGTTGAATAGGACAAACTTCTTAACAAGACAAGAAATTCTCTCTACCCATAGAAAGAACAAACAAGGAAATGTTCTGCTAAAAACCAAAATGCTTCCAAAACATTTGAGGTAAACATGGTGATGTACAGCATGGCTGCGCAGCTTCCATCTCAGCAGTGTGTTTAACTAGAGAGACTAGGGAAAGACAAGAATCTGTTCACTAAAACAAAATGCAAAGGCAGACCAGGCTACTCTGAATCCACCTCTAATACTTCAGATGGAATTACTTTATCCAGTATACGAGAAGGGACAGATAAGAGCATTTACTATCCTGTGCTACAGTAACAGAAGCAAGGATGGGAACTGACAAAACCTTGCTGACCCCCCATCATGTGCAGGACCCAAAAAGAAACAATAAGCCCCTACCAATCTTCTCCGAAACCTTCCCAGCTACGTAATAAACGTGACAGTGAATAGTCTCAAAAACAGCGAGAGTCCGCGTTCACAAAGCAATTTATTTTTTTCTCATAGAACAAAGTGGGAGGAGGTACTACTCCTTTTCTTCCTTAACACTGCACAGTTTCATGTTAATAAGATTAAGGCAGTGTTTTTACAGTTTTTCCTTCCCTGCAGAGAAGGAGTTTGACAGGACCCATATGATTTCTCTGTGTAACAATAAACAACCTGAGCAGAAGATACTCTAAACAGAATATTTTTTTTTAGTTCAGGAGTCAAATTACTTAGGTTTTGAGGTTTTTTTACTATGCCTAACTAATCTTTAAATTTCATGTAATATTCTCTTTTTTTTCCTCCTATTTTATCCTCTAACTTTCGTAAGATGGCATGACTACACCTAATTATTTCTGATTTTTATTTTAACATTTTTCCATTGGCACTTTTTCAAAGATCATTACTGACCTCATGGATGTGATCAAGTGTATTAAGAACTCAAGGAAAACTCTTTTATATAGTATGAAAATCTGTCAACACAGGAGAAGACAGAAGGGACTGTAAAGATAAGAGAGGCAGTCCAAAGATTACAGTTTCTACATTTCAAAGTAAAGGCCTGAGGGCTAAAACATGTCAATGTGCTAAAAATGGGGAACATATGTGGAAAAAAGCACCAAGCCAGCCTTGCGACAGGTACAAATGCTTAAAGAAAACCAAGGAAAGGACAGTTACATGGGCAACGAAATCTGGTACAAAATTTCAGAAATAGAATTGCCCATTGTACCTTTTTTGTTGTAACTCAAGGAAACTGGATACATATATAGCTAGTAAATAGCACGAGAGGTTGTTCTGTGATTCAAAGAAAGAACATGAAGTGATGAAGTATTACCAATCTATAAATTAGAAAGAAACTTCCTACATACTCTGATGATTTAATTCTGATTAGCTGAAGGCCAACAGAATGCTTTCTGCATCTAGACATATTCATACAATGCAAATAAGAACATTATTGCAAATAAAGATGGAAAGCTGAAGCAAAGCAAAACCATTTAACTTCATAAAGCTGATTCCTGGCTTTCCCTTACTAGATATTTCATGCCAGCAATACAAAACAACTGTTGCCTGTATACAAACATAGATGCTTCCTTTCATCAAATATTCTAGTCTATTCTATTTCTGGGTAAAAAGAGGAAACAAGAAACAATAAATGAACGAAAGCTTAAAATAGTTCAGAACTTGTGCTAGATTCAGAAGAGCCTCACAAAGTCAACGTGCTTAGCTGGAGCTTAGCTGAAGTGCATGAACTCCTAGCGTCTGAAAATGCAGGCAGGAGCTCTCATGAGGTCTCTCAGAAGCTGGTGCTGCTCATCCCATCTGGAAACACCGCAGGCTTGAGTCGTCATTGCTTTGCACCCTGTGTAACCACTTATCCCTGCAAAGACTGAAAGCAAAGAAGGTGCAAGATGATAGAGGGTTACAGCATTTCAGCTCCTTCTTTCACACACAGGCACAGAAATAGATAATGAACTGTTGAGAGCTGAGCTGCTCTGTCTGGTTCTCATCTCAGCAGCTCTTCTAATGTCTAGAAAACATCTGCCTTCCTCAAGGGCAATATGGCTACTGAAGGGAGCAGATGAACTGCCTTAGACAACTTCCTTGGTTTAAGTCCAAAATATATGGGACTAGTGAGCCTTTTGGGATCTTAATTTCTCCCAGCTGAAGACTGCACAGCTAACAGGTTCACTGCCTGGAAAATTATAATCTGATAATCTGGTAACTGTAAATTATCTACCATTTTGGTGGTATCCAAAGGAAGGTCAGAGTTTACACACAGAGATGTGGTCCCCGACTGTTCGTCGTGAGCCCGCTAGCTGTCACGTCTCTAGCCGTGGCATCACGCAAGCTGACTGTATCAGCCAGTTACTGCAGTAGCTGTCTTTGGGCCAAACGTAACAGAAGGTTAATGGAGCTTAAAGAGTTACTGCTTGTCAGCTGACTTGCAATAAGTGTCCGTGTACCTCAATCACAGACTGGCTGAGGTTTGACAGGACCTCTGGAAGTCATCTGGTCCAACCTCCCTGCTCAGGCAGGGCCACTTAGAGATATTTGCCCAGGACTGTGTCCAGATGGTTTTTGAATATCTCCAAGCAGGGAGACTCCACAACCTCCCTGGACAACCTGTGCCAGTGCTCAGTCACCATCACAGTAAATTAGTGTTTTCTGAAGTTCAGAGGGAACCTCCCGTGTTTCAGTTTGTGCCCATTACCTCTGGTCCTGTCAGTTAAAGAGGTCATATGTAATAGTCTGCAGTGAACCAAGCAGATGGAAGCTAATTCATGTATTTCCATGTAGTGTCCAACTGAAGCGTGCAGCACAAAACAGTCCCTGGTAAAATCTTTTGTTTGTTTCAGGGAAAGAAATATTGCAGTTCATGCTGAATCATGCTCAGCACTGTCAGACACTCACAGATGCAGGGTTTGGCACTAGGCATGTCTTTAATTCCAAAGGTGTGAAATATTACCTTCAGCCAACATGACAAGCATTTTTCTTCCAGAAATGACTTCAAACCCACAAATCTCGGCAGCAAGTACCACACAAATTGTTAAAATTGGTCAGTGGGTAGGACTTGCTGCTTTTAATTCTTCTTCTAACCATTGCTGAGGTCCTGTTCTTTAAATTCTTGCTACAGCTACCTAATTTACTACCCAAGTATTACCAGTTATTTTATTTATTTATTTATATTATATAATTGTTTCTCCTTGCCCAAATGGTGGAAGATAATAACCATGTCACAGTGATTCAGCAGTGGCACCAGCCCTGGTGATGTCATGGCTATGTCACAGCAGGCAGGCATCAGGTCCTAGAACCAGCCCTGGTGGTGTCATGGTTGTGTCACAGCAGACAGAACATCAGTGGTGGCCATGTCACAGGGGAGTTGTTGGTGACATGGGTGGTCCAGGACAGGTATGAAAAGGGCTGTGCCAGACCAGGCTGACAGACAAGTAGCCAGGTGAACAAGGGCTGAGAAGAGAGGCAGGGGAGGGATGGGTAGGGGTTGCCCATGGCAGTGGAAAGTGGCTGTTTGTCCTTTGTTGCTTCTCCTGTCTAGTACAGCCGAACACCTGGATAAGGATGTAACCAGAAACCATGGCACATTCCCATCCTCTCCCTCCAACACCAGTCAGAGAGCTGCAAGCATGCTACAGGACAGATAAGATTGCCTCAACCCATAGCCTGTTACAGTCTTACAGGGAGCTGGGAGCTCCCTTCAGCTATAACAAAGCCATACACTCTTTTTCCCCAGGTAGCCAAAAGGCTGGGCCACACAGGAGCTCCTGGCACCAACCCTAGCATGCAGGCCACAGCAGGGAAAACACTGGTGGTGGCCCACATTGCAGTGTGGTTGGTAACATGGTTAGGTCAGGATGGGTGTCTCCTGTCCATCAGGGAGACAGGGGTTGGACAGCCTTGACACAAGGCTGGGAGAACCCTGGGCAGGGAGGCAGGGGCTGCCTCATGGCAATGGGGGGAGTGGCTGCTCTGTTCTTTGATGCTCCTGTCTTTGACAGCCACATCCCCAGACAGGGACATGACCAGATCAGGGCACACACCTGTCCTCTCCTTCCTCTATCACTCAGCTGGAGACTGTTGCATCTTTCTACAAGGACATTAACCTAAAGATAAGGAAACACACACAGCCCTAGTCTGTACCCTGTTATGGTTCTACAGGCAGCTAGAAGCTCCCTGTAGCTGTGGACAAAGGGAGCTCTGCACCACTCACCATCTCTGTACCCTGTCATTGTCCTACAGGCAGCTGGAAGCTCCCTGTAGCTGTGGACAAAGGAACCTTTGTACCCACCATCTCTGTGTACCTCATCATGGTGCTACAGGCAGCTGGAAGCTCTCCATAGCTGTAGACAAAAGGAGCTCTGCACCACCCATCATCTCTGTGTGAAACTTATCTTAAAATAAAGTTTGATATTCATGTTTTTTTGCTGGTGAAGGGGCTGGAAGGCATGTCCTTTGAGGAGTGGCTGAGAACTTCGGGCTTGCCTAGTTTGGAGAGAAGGAGGCTGACAGGGGACCTCATGGCTCTCTACAGCTTCCTGAGGAGGGGAAGCAGAGAGGGAGGTGCTGGTCTCTTCTCCCTGGTATCCAGTGATAGGATGCGTGGGAATAGTTCAAAGCTGCACCACAGGAGGTTTAGACTGGACATTAGGAAGCATTTCTTTACTAAGGCGGTGGTCAAACACTGGAAAAGGTTTCCTAGAAAGGTGGTCAATGCCCCAAGCTTATCAGTGTTTAAGAGGCATTTGGACAATGCCCTTAACAACATGCTTTAACTTTTGGTCAGCTCTGAAGTGGTCAGGCAGTTGGACTAGATGATCGTTGTAGGTCCCTTCCAACTAAAATATTCTATTCTATTAGTTCCGTCTTAATAATAAAGCTGAGCTATACATATTATGCTCAGTTTTAGATCAGACAGGGTAAAAAACCCTCACCATAAATGCAGAAAATACCTGAAAAAATACTAGTCCAGAATATCTATAGGGGTGGATTCTTTAAAACGTGATATCAAAATTAAACCAAGGGGAGCTTGGAGATTATTCTTCAGCATTACAACTTGATTTTGTAGCTGAACTCCAGCAGACACTTAAAAATTCAGAATTAAGATCTCACATGCGATTCTTGAAGGATTCACATGCCATCAAAATTTCATGTTGACATGGCATTTTCATTCATGCTCTTGTTTAGTGGAACTGAATTTTGAACTTCTGTCCTTAAGCAAATAAAATACTGAAGAAGAGAAGAGTATAAGAATGCCAACAGAATAAAAATGTGGGTTTTTTCACTTTAAATGAAAACCAGACAACATATAGTAATAACCTAATATAGTACCCAAAATGATCACACTGACTTTCATCTGTACTTGTAGTATTCAGTTCAGTGCTTACCAGCCCCATATCTGTCTCTTTACTATCTATTGTTACTAGTTTCAACGAAATATATATTTAAAAATTATATTATACAAAATTAAAGAAAATATTAGAAAGTTATTACTGGTGTGTTGTTTTTTTAAATTACAAAATACACCATTTCATAGCCTAGGTAAGGAACCCAAAACCAGTAGTATTGCCACTAGGAGTAGGGTATGTACTACAAAATAGACAGAGGTGAAAATGATTGTTCAATTTTGACTTATTTCATGAATTTTCTAAGAATTATTTTGTTTTGTAATCCAGAGACATAGTATTGATAAATAAAATAACAATGTACATTTAAGTTAGTGTTAGTTCTGTCAGATTAAATTACTACGTTAAAAGAGAAAAGGTGGAAGTATTATAGGAGGGAGCTCTGAAAACCTCTTCAAGTACAATCTGCCTCAATGAATGTCTTAGCACTTCAGAATTAGGAGTCATTATTCCTCCTGGCCCAAAGAATTACAAAACTGCATCAGTAAAAGCAAAAATACCAGCCTGCAGGATTTTACAGCCTAGAATTAAGGTATGACATTTGTCAGATGTCATACACCTCAGACAAGTCTTCTCTGAGACCAAAAGACTTTTTTTTTTTTTTTTTTTTAATCCTGTGCTTCTCACAAACCAAGTGAGGACTTTCCCAGTATACTCTGTAAGAAAGGGACAGGTTATTTGTTTTAGAGAGAATTTAGAGATGAAAACTCAAAGTAAAGGTAGAAATCATCTCCAGCCTAAAGTAGATGCTTCTGCATCTTTCTCATCAGTAAAACTTCTGGCTAAACAAGATGTGATTTTTCACTCCATTCATTCCATTTCTGCTCTTTGATTTCCTGATTGTAATTTTTTTTCAGTGTCCTGTTAAGAAAATGACTTCCATTTATAGGCACTTGATTCTTCTTTAGAGGTTGGATAAGAAACCTGGGCAATTCACCAGGGCAAGGCAGCATCAAAAAAAGGGAAAGACAGCTAAGAGGAAGAGGTCGGTGCCCACTGCTGCAGCCCGCACACGCAGCGCCTGCCCCTGGAAGCAGGTGTGGTGCCCCCAGCTACCAGAGGGCACCCGGATAGCTAGTGCCATGGGGTCTGAGCTTGCCCATTTTGTGAATTTAGCCCTGGAAACCTCATCTAGTAAATCAAGGAATAGTTTTTCTGTCGACTCTAGTGGAGTCAGTTCAGAAACTAAGTTCATGCACACTCTCATTTCCGTTTGAAAAGTTCATTTTGCAGTCTTCAGCCAACCAAGACATCAAGTCAGTGGGAAAACCAATTTCAAGGGAAAACTTGAACAGATAAAGATCACCAGTAAAGAATGTAATTGACAGAAGTTATTTAGACATTATAAAACAAAAGAGGAAATGTTTGCAAACCCAATATCCTAATTGTATTTCTTTTAGTATATGTGTCTCTCAAGATATAAAAACAATAACATAAAATTGATTAGGATGAAAATATTAGAATATAGTAGCTCTCTTCTGACTAATTGTACACAGTACTAGTTCTAAAATTTTACAGCACACAACATAAAGATATTTCCTTTAATACCATATGGGAAAAATATGGGCAGCAAGAATAAAACTGGTCAGCTGCATGATTTTTAAATTTTGTTTTAAGTCAGTCCAAAGCTGAACACAATAAGCTTAGCACTGCTTTCCATTAACTTTAATGAGAATTTCATCCAGTCATTTATCACCGGATTTTAACTGATGCCAAGGTTGTTTCTAAAAACAAAGAAGTGCGATATGTAATTCTCTAAGTGTATAAGACATACACATAGAGAAATCAACAGTGCAGTTCTGTAAATTCTTCTGAAGGCATTGCAGCTTGTCTGTTTTATGCTATTTACAGACATTATCCTTCAAAGGAAGACAAAAATATTTTCTATCAAATAAAACCATTCTTTTCTGACAACATTTTTTTAAAATATGTTAAAATTAGTTTAAATTAGTGTTTAAATTATCATAACTTATGGAATTATTCCAGATGAAGATCTCTACCTAAGGAAAATGGGACTTTCCACACACAAACAATGAGGGTGCCACATATTAATTAAACAATGGGCACACTTACTTCAGACCTCAGGGGTCCCAAAACCATATACCATTATATAAAATTCATGAGAAATCGGTCAAAACCAGAACATGCTTTCATAAGAAGGTGCTCAATTGCAGTCTTATTCATTTGTAGTATCATCAGAAAAGTAATTTGTTGTTGTACCAAAATAGATGTTAGCATGTCTAAATTAATTACATCAACAAGATTACAATCAATTTAAATTTCTAAGATTCACTCAGAAGTTCTTGTTGCTTTATAATGCTAGTAAACAGATATTCTGTGACTGTTTAGATTCAATGGGGAAAAGAAAAAAGAAGAAAATATGTTTAAGTGTATTCGATAATATTGCAGGTTCTCTGTATCTTCCTTTTCCTTAAAAAGACGAAATGCTATCATATTGTGTATTGAAAATTGGTGACCCACCATTGAACAACAACAACAACAAAAAATACAAGCAGAAATTGGTAACTTTTATATAGTTTCATCATACCAGTCATCCCGGGTAATTGTGTCCTGAGAGTTTGCTACACTTCTCTTGTTAATTGTACACAGATTTGTTCTAGAAAACCTCTATAGCCTTCCCTGTATTGTCATACTGACTCCTGAAGACATACCGACAGATTTGAGAATGCTTTTTTATTCTCCCTAACTTTTTAATCATTATCTCTGGTATCCACACTTGAGGCCAAGAGTTAGGCTCACAGAGGTGGTGGGTGCTCTCAAAAATGAGACTGAAATCATTGTCACATTCACCAGAGGTTGCCAAATATACTAATGTTTGTTATCTGACAGTTCCTGCAATCTGAATCACTGAAATGAAATAAATGAATTGGAACAGGAATAGATTAGGCAAATAAAAAATTGGCCCTACATCAGAAAAAGAGGTCTTCAGAAGGAAACAAGTTTTGTTTCTGATATCATAATAATATGGAAAAAATTATATAGGTCTGTAACACATGAATAGAATTATGGGGAAGAAAAATAAGGATACATCTACAAACGTAGTCATTTTGTCAAACATGATTAAATTTCTTTTCCTTTCATTTTCCATTAGACATGGCCAAGTTTAATACAGTCACCAGCACCACCAGGCCTAATTGTAACTGTTATGATTACCTTATATTTTATCCACTAGCATATGCTATTGTCTTGCTTCAT
The DNA here is from genome assembly GCF_965183815.1 of Platalea leucorodia. Classification (NCBI taxonomy): domain Eukaryota; kingdom Metazoa; phylum Chordata; class Aves; order Pelecaniformes; family Threskiornithidae; genus Platalea; species Platalea leucorodia. The sequence goes on along the minus strand of NC_138828.1, from coordinate 46,640,563 downwards.
ACCACAGTTGTGGCTTATCATGTATTGTGTCATCTGGGAAGTGGTTGCAGACACTTGTTCTAATGCAATGATTTAATTTTTAAACAGTGTTTCCATTTTGTCAGCCTTCTGTAACATGAGACAACTACCTTTATGCAGGTCCCTACTTTCTACGGGAAGAAAGCAGAAGGTTGATTACCAGGTGTCAATTCTATGACAACTCTAATAAAATGTTTCCCCAGATGAACTCCAGTAAATAGTTTTCCTGATCCAGATGAGAAATAAAAAGCATGGAGATACAAGTCTGAGTAAATGCATAGTAATAACAAGAGAACTGTTATTTCTTATCCCAGAATATAGGCTGCTTTGCAGCACACTACGAAACCACAAGTTTCAGCAAGATTCAACTGCTGCCTTTGGCAAGCTCAAAACCTCATATCTGTTCTAGCAGCACACAGGAAAATTTAATGCAACCACAAGTTTCTCTCACATCCCCATCCTTCTTCAGTGCCTATTGGTTGTCTCTAATGGTTGTGAAAACTCTGCATCTAAATAATATCTTTTTGTATGTAATTTTATTATGATTGACAAAACTCAATTAATAGTGCCCCACAATACTAGCAGTCATTTTTTTCATAGCTTATTTTTTAATATGCATTGCCTAATTACCTATTGTACCATCTGAGTGTGACAAATAATAGCTCCAATGGTGATCATTTATGATAATTTAATCTGCATAATTGTAACACAATCTAATTTGACCTCTAGGGCACTTACAGAACACAAAAACAAGAAACCAATCTCAAGTCAAAAACATTGTCTTTTCTTAGCTTGTTATGAAAATTTTGAAACCATTTATAATGAAAAATTACAACTTTTTTTAAAAAGTATATTTATCCATAATTCCAATACTTTTTCTGCTTTATATTTTTACTGAATCTGTGAATTTAGGGGTAAGCCTTTTTCTCTAAAAAAAAAAAAAATATCAACCAAAGCTCTCAAAGAAATACACTTATTTCACTAAATTTCTGCAACTTCTCACGACAAAACAATCATTTACAAAACAGTTTATTGGAAACTGTTGTGGAGTGGTTGTATTTTTTGTATCTCAACACATGATTCTTCCATACAAATTATCAGTCAGTGAAAAAAAAAAAACAGGCCTGTTCTTCACCTTTAACTTCCCTGTCTACTTCACAACAAAGTAAGCATGAATCACCTGAGGCTTGGTAGTTACAGATGGCTTGTCTGCACAGAAAGAAGCATGGTCTGGGCAGAGGTATCAGCAACTAGTATTTCCAAGTTTTAAACCTACATCTGCAATAAACCACAGTTTTATTTACAGCTATTTTTCACAGAACAATATTTCACAAAACTTTAGAAAAGTGTTTAGGAGGGGTTTCAATGTGTTAGGCAGTGGCAGTAAGATATAGTTCAGTTCTTGTGATTAACAGAATGAAAACCAAACTGACCACAATATTGCAATAGACAAATTTCTGTCTGTATTTAACCACTGGCCTATGTTCCCCACTTGCAGGGTAGCAGAGCCTCTGCCCACACCTGTAGCCTGTAATCATTTCCCCACCTTGGACAAACCGATCTTAGTGTGTCCAGTTGATCTCTACTTATTCTTGAGACTATCTCTACTTTCTTGACCTTATCCTTCATTAAACTTCATTTACTTCATTTCCTTTTGGATATTTCTGTGGAGGATCATCTCAAGATTTTCTCGTTTGTCACTTAATTGGTTTGAAATTATACTAGAAACAGCTTGGTACAGCAGAAAGCTGCATAACAATTGCCTAAATATATTAAAAAAAAGATGTCTTTGTTGTGAGGAACTAGGAACTCACAAAATGGGATATATACAGTGGATCTATTACCACACACACACACAAAAGCCATCTTTCACTTCTTTCACCTAAAAAAATTGAGAAAAAATTGCCATCTTTCACTTCTTTCACCTAGCCACCTGACCTATGAATTTAAGCAGGAAATCCAACCACTCCCCCCACTCAAATTTCAAAGCATAAGGATAAAAACCTGCAAGTATGCTTCATTCGAAACCTAAATCCCCAAGTAACTTGAACATTTATTTTAACATTTAAAAAAAAACATTAGTAGAAAAAAGCTTGTCATTCCAGATTCTGAACATTGAGGTGCTTATCCACCTGCAAATTTTAATCACCTTCCAGTCAGTACTTCAGTGACAAAGCAACTGTATATACATACAGGATAACTTAGAATCATAGAATTGTTAAGGTTGGAAAAGACCCTCAAGATCATCGAGTCCAACCATTAACCTGGCACTATCAAGTCCACCACTAAACCATGTCCTCAAGCACCACGTCTACCCATCTTTTAAATACCTCCAGGGAGGAACACTCAACCACTTCCCTGGGCAGCCTGGTCCAATACCTGACTACCCCTTCAGTGAAGAAGTTTTTCCTAATGTCCAACCTAAACCTCCCCTGGGCACAGCTTGAGACCATTTCCTCTTGTCCTATCACTTGTTACTAGGGAGAACAGACCGACCCCCACCTCGCTACAACCTCCTTTCAGGTAGCTGGAGAGAGCAATAAGGTCTCTCCTCAGCCTCCTCTTCTCCAGACTAAACAACCCCAGCTCCCTCAGCTACCCCTTGTAAGACTTGTTCTCCAGACCCTTCACCAACTTCATTGCCCTTCTTTGGACACGCTCCAGCACCTCGATGTCCTTCTTGTAGTGAGGGGCCCAAAACTGAACACAGTGCTCGAGGTGCGGCCTCACCAATGCCGAGTACAGGGGCACTATCACCTCCCTGGTCCTGCTGGCCACACTATTCCTGATACAAGCCAGGATGCCATTGGCCCTCTTGGCCACCTAAGCACACTGCTGGCTCATATTCAGGCAGCTGTCAACCAACACCCCCAGGTCCTTTTCAGCAGGCAGCTCCCCAGCCACTCCTGCACCGAAGTGCAGGACCTGGCACTTAGCCTTGTTGAACCTCATGCAGTTGGCCCCAGCCCAACCACCCAGCCTGTCCAGGTCCCTCTGTAGGGCCTTCCTACCCTCCAGCACATCAACACTTCCACCCAACTTGGTGTCATCTGCAGACTTACTGAGGGTGCACTCAATCCCCTCATCCAGATCATCAGTGAAGATATTGAACAGGACTGGCCCCAGCACTGATCCCTGGGGAACACCACTTGTGACCGGGCGCCAACTGGATTTGACTCCATTCACCACCACTCTCTGGGCTCGGCTATCCAGCCAGTTTTTAACCCAGCGCAGAGTGCACTTATCCAAGCCATTATGTTACAAGATGCTTTCTAGAAGGGTAGACAAAAAAAATTAAACTTTGCTTCTCCAGTGATGAGCTAACTCCATCCTGGCTCTTGAGTCTTCTGTGAAAGCTCTCTTACCAGTATCACCATTTCATGTATCCTGACATCTCCCCCCACAACGGAAGCAGTGAGCTTGGCTTTCTGGGTTAAAGCATCTGATAAACAGGTACCTCACATGGTGCTATTATTGCTCCTGCCAGGTTGACTACCCTCAGCAACTATTTCACCATTGCTGATAATATTGAAGTGCACTGTAAATTTTAAATATATTTATGCTCTCTGGATGAGTTTTATTAAATTGAAGGTCCCGCACTCTGTTTTAAATAAGAGTATTTATGTTTGTGTTATGTTTATATTGCACAATAAGCAATTATTAGTAAAAACATAGTTTATAACATGGCCATCTTTTTAGCAATCCAGATCCCAGCTCTGTCTGTGCAATCGCATAGAAAATGAACATTCAAAAGATGAAATTTTATCTGAAAAACATTGCAATTTGCAGTCTTGCAAATCTAAGTATCCAATGGTTAATAGTAGTCACAAGGTTTATGCATGCAAGGTAGTAATCAATTTCAATAACCTCTTAACTCTGAGTCTTTGAGTTATTGCAGAAAAATAAAAGTTGAGGTTTTATAGATTTTTCCTTTAAAATAAATATAAAACAACATACTGAAGTGAAGAAACAATATTGTCTAGCTTTAGTACATCTGTCTTAAATACCTCACATACAGTTCTTTAGTGAAGTATCTCATTCATTCTAGCCCGCTTTCCACACTGCTGATGATTTATTTAGCCTTTGCAGAATGACTGCAGAAACAGAACAATAAGAACTAATAGATGCATATACTTTTTAATTGATTTCTGGGCACAACAAAGAAAACATGAGCTCAGTGGATTTGAACAGACACATTAGAAAAACCTTTACCTACATCATCTTATTTGGAGAAATAGCTACACGTTTGGACCCAACCTCTGTTAACCTCTGAAGGGGCACAGGTAGGGACACTGGAAACTCTACATTACAAACATCAGACTCTTAAATCCAAACCCAGACAAAATTTACAGAGAAAAAGACTGAAAAGGGGTCAGATTTTCACTCAGGTCCTGGCATTGATTTCTACTGATGAAACTCTTACATAAATCAGAATGAATTATATAAAATGCATACACTAAGAATCTAGAAATTTGAAAATATGTTGTTAAAATAATTCTGCTTTAGGCTGAGCACCTAACAAGAACATTATATTTTGCATGTATTCAAATTATACATGCCACACTTGGCAAGCCAAATACAAGTAAGGCCAGTCACTCCTGATAAAGACGACAAAACACAATTGTATCCTCTGTCCGTCAAGATTACAAAACGTTTAAGCAAAGAACCCGAGACGCTGACAAGTCACTACAACTCTTCACGCTGCCTTCTTGAGGAGACAGTTATTGGCAACATGATCACCTGGAGACTCAGAAGAAGGGTGAACGTGACACCAAAGAGGGGTACATATTAAACTTCTCAATAACAATTTATAAATGTATCATTAAGGAGTTTTGTTTTGTGTCAATTAGATAATTTGGACAGAGAATGTTAACATCATTGTAACTGGACTAACCACAACAAAAGTTAATAAAAATACAACAAAATTTTAAGATTTTAATTAGGCTAACAATACTATTTAACTTCCTGTATAAGATATACTCCCCATAATAACCTGTTAAGTACAAAGACAGAAATTTTCATGGTTTTAAAAGATTATCAGTAAATATTTTCCTTTTGAAAAAATCATCACATCAATTACCAAAGCAGCATAGGCTTTTTTTTTTGCCATCCAGAGGGGTGGCCATGACACAAAAAAGGGAAATACTGTTTCATGTATAGTTACTTTCATTGAGAATCAAAGTTAACTTATGATTATTACTTAGTCAAAATTTATATTTCAAATCGGTTGGTTGCACCTTATGCTCATGAAAGACTTAAAACTTCTTATAAATTGTGATTTTATGTAGCTGAGAACCAGAAGAGAAGTCATTTTGTCTATATCATACATGGAGGGCAAGGCAGAACCAGTGATTAAACTTAGACTTGCCTATTTTCTGGTCCGTTGCCCTAATCACAAGATCATCCTTCTATGTTCAATTTTAGATAATAAAGAAATAATATGTATTTTTCAAGCTTCATTTCCAATGACTTGTCTGTAACCAGGGTACAATTTTATCAAGTTTGTCTCTTAGGCAACATTCTTTATCTCAATTTGTTTTGAAGTTAATAGATCTTTTGTATGCAGTGAGTACTTTTTTTTTTTTTCTTCCAAACTGGTATAGATTATTCAGAATCTCATCAGTAATGAATAGACATATTCAGCTGTTCATAGTGTATTTCCTTTTTTTGGCTAAGTGGTCACAATCAAAACATTTCCAACAGGCATACCTGCCTTTACAGATTCAAAATTGACTTTCCCTGGTGAGCAATAGCATTAGGTCCAAAAACAAATTTGATGAACACTTTTACCAGTAAACTAATTAAGTGGAATACTTGTAGAAAGCAGATCACAAATTTTGTTTGTAACACTGAGGTATTCACACTTGCATACACATAATCACTAAGTTTTATGGATTTAATGTCCTCCTAGATCTTTACTTTCAAAAATCAGCTGTGTGTAGTAGTTAAAAAAAATCAGTGTGTAGCAATACAAATATCTACTGCCAAAAGTCAATGAAGAAGGTACTGCCTGTAGTTGGCAAGACATTCAGAAATCTACAGGATGATAACTCTAAGTTTGACTCATTCAGTTTTATTAGCGTATGAAAAACAAGAATCATCTATTGTGAACTAATATGCTCCTTTCCCAAGTACCACAAGCATTTGATAAAGAAAATTCATTTCTCCAAAACTCAGGTGTTTATTCCAACCCCCAGATCCCTCAAAATGTAGAGCCCAGTGTCAGAGATGATTCCTATCAGGTATCGGGGAGGCAGTGGAATTACCAGCAGCAAGCATCACACTTGAAATCTCTCAGAGTGATTATGTCAGCTTTTGAAATTCCTTTTCAGATCACAAATTAGAAAGATTTCACATGCTATGGACATAAGAAATAAAACCCACTCTCTACCACAACTGCTTTCACAAGGAGTCTTATCACCTCTTTGAGGTCTAACATGATATATCAGTCAAAATCTTCAGACTATCTGAAACATAATTTAAGTGATCTTTCAAAATGAAAAACAAAAGCACATTCACAAGTCTGGAAGCACTGCTTGTTTGTGCAGGACTAAAGATTACTTTTCTATGACAGCATTCTTTGTGGAATATATTAATTACTGTAAACATAAGTACTACAAAATGGTTACTGTATAAAAGAATAAGTAAAATGCCTACATCAAGAACAAATTTATTAAATGACATTATAATTATCTATTAATATACTCATTAATATTGTCCTTTTGAACTGCTCTAAGCAATTATGACCCAGACTATAATGAACACCATCTTTTTGTCTAGCTTTAATAATGTTTATATATTCAGTAGTAAGAAACATGGCGTCCTGTCAAGAAAATAAATTTTCAAAGTGTTCTTTTTTTATCACTACAGGGGAGCTTTTTGTCCTTATTGGTCAAGATTTTCCAAGGTCTTGAATAATGACAGCATGTCTAAAAATAATGGTAGAAGAACAGTGGCAGCTATGGTAAGCAGCAGAGACAGAGGGCAATCAGTCTTTCTCTCCACTTCCCGAATCAGAGATAACACTGATATAAATACATGGATACATGAACTTGATGCACTCTTAACCAATATCTGGAACTCATATTTTGATTTTTAGACTTTAAAAGAAAAGAAATATCACTGAATAAATAATATTGCTTAGACTGTCCTGAAATTTTAAAATCTTAAGCATAGTAAACCATAGATAATTTTTCAACTATAATACAGAAGGAAGGAAAAAAATTAAATATAATCAATCACAGGTACGTTTATCCAACGCAATACAATGACAGGAGGTTTGATGAAGATACATCATTTTCTCTGTAATTTATATTCAGAAGCTTATTAATATAAGCATTGTTGATCAGTTTTATCTGATGGGTCCAATGAGGTGGTCCAATGTCCTGTGCTCAGAGTTCCTACTTGTACAGGAGATATGAGCTCTACTGTATTTGACTAGCTCAGCCTGGCAGATATATCCATCAAAAGGTTTCATCACAATTTAATAAAATCCTAAATAAATTTGATTATGATTTAATCATAAAAGAGAAAATTTATTTTAAACATTTGAAGTACTCTGTCACTAATCTCAGGAGAGTTGCCTTCTCTAACATCAGGGCAGTACATACAAAATAAATCATATAAGAAAAATAAGAACAATTGCTGTGTCTGATAGATCCTTATTAGCCTGTCCATTTGCATTCACGCCAATTGTTCTGTGGAAAATGTGCACAAATTTATCATCATAAATTTTTTTCTGCAAAATTATAATTTCTTTTTTTCCCCAGTTAAAAGTTATCTATTCATAGTAGAGAGGAACAGTAACATAATATCTGAGCTCATCTTTAGAAATGTAATAAGGAAATAAATATTAACTTCTTAGATTATCATTGACGAGGGTCAATTTGAAGAATTCTGCGAACACTTAAGAATCAATCTAATCAGTTTTGAACAATGAATTCTTTGAAGTTACATGCAAGTTAATGCCTTTGCTATATTATATGTCTTTTATGCTTATGAAGTAATCCATCTTGTTCCAAGATTATTTTGCCTGTGCTTCTAATATAAAGACTTGTATCAATATTTATCTTTAGGCTTGGATCTTTTTGTTTATAGTTTAAGGTATGCTATTAAAGCTCCTCAGAATGACTAACCATCAGTTATATATAAATACAAAGTTTCAATTAAACTTTTTCTATGATAAATTATAATTTATAGTTAGCTTAGAAACACATTGGTTCAGTAATGATGTGATCAATATCAATTATGCAAAGATAATTAAGACTGTTTATCAATGATAAAAAGGGCAAGTTTTTTCGGTTTTTAAATATGATCCTGTTGCATAGCTAATGGTAATAGGCAAGCCTTGGGCTTTCCACTTTATCCTGCCTTTTGAACACTCATTTTTATTTTACCAAAGGAAAGGAACAGAAAAGCCCGCATAAACTTGTTGCACTAAACTCCTGTTTACTGCTGCTGTACTGAACTTAAGCTGAGGACAAAAATCCCACCATGAGACCTTGTCTGAAAAGGAAGGAAGGAATTCAGGCAAAATTTGTAGAATCAGCCAAGGGTTCCGCTATTGCAAAAAAGTTCTTCAGTACCAAATCCAATGGGTGTTTTCCTTCGCCTCTGTATGGCCTAAATGAACACTTGATACTTGATGTCATATTTGGTTGAGGTGTAGAAGACAAGAATTACACTCCCGTGCAAGCTGAGACCTCACACTAATTAGCAGTGCAGAAAATTCAAGGGACTGTTTTTGAATTACATGGTATTTTCCTGAATTAGCTTCAGGAAACCACATGTTGGTCAAAAAAAAAATTGAGGGCAGAACAAACTATAATTAATGAAAAGATTTTCAAATTAAATGAATTTTGCATCAGGTTGTTATGAGACTCTCTGTGAGTACTCTGCAGGTATTTTGAAAGGCATGTCATAAATTTAATTTCTTAGTTTCTGTCAAAAAGTCCTCTAGAACAAGAAAGATTTTAATTATCTTTCCTAATAAGCAAGAAAAGCAAACCTTATACTGACAATTCAGAATTTCTATTTACTATTTGAAATTTTAAATTGTTATATGTGTCACTCAGGAAAAGATGACTTTGGTTTGGCTTAGTTTTCCCAGACAGGTGACAAAAACAGAACGCTGTTTTGTGTGATGTTGCAGTTTTGTATATGTTTATGGTTTCACATCTAAACTTTATTCATAAAATCTTTTCCAAAGAGTTGGAAAATGCACATTTCGTGTAGATCCTGCTGTATCACAACTATACTCATTTTATGACAAAATGAAACAGTACTGTAAAAAAAAGATGCATTTTGGAAGTCAGTTTCTTAGCTTACTTGAGACACGTCAATACAAAGGACATCATGTGAAAAGACGACAGCGAAATGAATTTGTGCTCATAAAATTTCACACAGTCATGCATCTTTTCATCTATGATGAAGCAGAAGAAAATCTTCTGTAGTCTTTACTTGGGGAACTATTTTCTATGAGTGATAGTTTTGCTTGAGTAGAAACTATAAGACAAGACTGGCACAATTGTTTCATTCATAATACACTTGAGTTTTAAGAGTACATTCGATACACCAGAATATGATACTACTCGATTTAAAGTTTACTCTCATTTAGCTGCATGTTCAGATGACTGCTTATAACATCTGACCCTCATCTTTCCCTTTCTCACTAAGAACTGTTTTGAGTGCAACAGAACCTCCAACTAAGAAATTCTTACACGTGCTTTTCAAAAATAATACAGAACCAGTGCTGTATTCGTTGACCAAGAGAGACTGACAGCAGCAAAGAGCCAAGAAAGTGCCTGTGGAGAGGCACCACTGTGTTAGACCAGGAAATGCCTTCAAGCTTTTTGAATACCTTTTATAACATTGGTCAAATATGAAATCATATTTTCATGTCCTTTTTGCTTTGTAAAACTAACTCATCTCTGTCTAGTGTTACTATTAATTTTATTATTTTTAAAGCAAATGGGTCTGTCTCTTTTTTTGGTCTTTTTCTGCCATCCCCTTTAATTCTGTTTTTTCAAGTTAGCAGAGTTGCCTGAATGGAACGCAGCATATCAGAAGCCACAAGGTGAAGTTACAGAGTAAGATGTACCTTTTCACTCTCTTGTTCACCATGCTGCATTGAACAGACACCTTCATTAAATTATCATAAGTGACGGCAATGTCCTTCTCTTAAGTGACCACAACTTAGTACCCACCAGTGTGCCTACATAACTCAAAGGATTTCAAGAAAAAAAATAAATTAATTTTCCAGACCATGCTTTAAAGGTATTATCTAGGGTCAAAGAGCAGAAAATTGATCTTTTTACACCTTAGCATAACGTACAAATAGATCTATGTCGGGAATAGAATATTTTCAGTGACATCATAGCAAGTACTGCCAACCCACTTTCCAGTCCCAGCTCATTCATAGGACCAAGGTAGTTGACACTTGATCAAATGTCTGTAAATTCAGCTGATCTCCAAATGAAAATTCAGCCCTGAACAGTTTAAATATAGCAAGTCCAGGCCTATCACTGCTATGCTGTTAGAAGAGACCTATAATAAGCCATATAAACTGGATGCAACAATCTTATCTATTCTGAGGAATCCCTTATATTTGCAAGAAAGCAAAATATGAATTATTTCTAATCTCTGCACTTTGACAGCCCACTTTGAAAGAGAATGCAAGAAATAAAACCAGTAAATGTGTATCCTGTGGGATTATTTTTTTTTCTAAGAAAAGGAGGAAGGACATATCCACATAAATCTATAGGAACTTTTTTTTTTTACTTTACCTCAGTAAAACAAGCTTCATCAAAAGAAGGAATAGCAGAGAGAAAAGGAAAACCCCACGCCTGCACAAGTGAGACAGGTAGAAAATTCCAGTGTTGTAAATGAACAAAAACATTCTCATTTTGAGCCTGAACAGCTGTATTTCAGAGGAGATAAGTGCTTCCTTTTTCAGTACTGGAATTGATTTACACTAGTGTAGACTGAATAGGGAACTACTTTCTCGAAGTTCAGCCTAGAGGTGCCCTGCATCCCCTTGCGCAGCCCAAGTGACTTTAATGGGCAATATCATGTGGATTCTGACCCAAAGCAGCCTCCAAGAGCTCTCTACTGGTTTCTGGTATTTTGTACTCATGTATTCTGTCTATACCCATAGAGGTAATTTTAAAGTATTTCCTGCAAGAAGAAACTTTGTTTGAAAATATGTTATCACACAACTAACAACAATTGTTTTTATTAGTAGAACCATAATACTATCGGGCTTCATCAGGCATCACATCTGTAGATTAACATTCCTCCTTGTAGAAGTTATAAATTCAGTTCTGCCTAACAGTTATAAATTCAGCTCAATGATAGGACCTTGCCACCATTTTCAAATATTTTTTCCCCAATCATGTTCTTAGCTCAAAAATTCAAAACACAACCAATGTCTTTCAGAAAAATGAATTATTCATATATGGTAAATACCTAAATGAGGGAGAAGCTTTATCTGAAACTGAGACATTAAACAGCCATTTCACCTTATGCTTTGCCAGCAGTGAGTACATTATATATATATTTCCCAGTATTATATTTCTATATCCATATAGATGTAAAACATTGTCCAAAAATCTACATGTATTTATCCCCCATCAATAAAGAACAAAACATTTTTACCAAAAGCTGAGAGAAAGGAAGAAGCTCTATGCCAGCCAGAGCTTTAGAAAGGAAGAAGCTCTATGCCAGCCAGAGCTTTCTGGTGAGCAAACAGCCCAGTCCCCAATTCACTCTTACCTTAATCAGTGCACCCCTCCTCCTCACCATCCCAAGTAGACTGAATTTGCTTATTGCGTCTCTAACAAAAGGTAGCACAGAAGTAAAACTCATATCACTGAAACAAGCACGGGCATTTTTTCCAGCCCACCCCTGCAACAGGAGCTGATAATAGCCTTACTGTACTGCTGAGCATTAAAGGTGGTTTGAAATGGGAGATTATTTCAGAGATAAAAAAAAAATTTTAGAAATCAGAAATAGACATTCCTGATAGATCTCTTTGGTAACAATCCCTTTATAATGATCCTTTTTGTTACCTGCTACATTTTTTTTTTTTTTTAACTCATAAATGTCCATTTTCCTTTCTACCTTCTTTTATTAAAATAGTTTCAATATATTAAATTTAAAAATTATAATTTCTTATTCACTAAGGTTTGTCACTTCCTAGTGGAAATACAGAGCTAAAAATTCAACCATTATCAGAAGGAGCTTTCCAGCTTTCTAACTTTGAGTTTGCTGAAAATATTGGGAATGGAGTCTCTGGAATAAAAATTGTTTTACTTATGCCAGCAAGCACATTGGCACAAGGTGCTGAAGTCTCAGAATAGTGTTAGAGTCTTGCCAGATGTTACTGATATCAGTGAAAACAGTAAAAGCTGCTTCCCTGTGGCAGGCTTTAGTTTCTTCTCTTCTGCCTCTAACTCTTCTCATTTCATTTTAACTTATGTGAACTCTTAAATTTTTATGTCAACAGTATGCTTAAAATTTTAATACTTCATAAATTAAATAAAGTCTTTAGGTAAAGAAAAATATGGAAGTATTCTCACTATAAGAGTTGGGTTTTTAAAGAGTAATTACTGTGATGCTTTTTACTTTTCCAACCGATGCCATATTTTCTTTAATCAATCGCAAAACAATCCATAGTACATCTTCCTATGAAGCAGAAATAATGGTTCATTTGCTTGGGGGCGGGAAAAGGTATAGCTTCTTCTGAGGATGAGCAGGCATGAGTTTATTGTATCAAAGGTTCATAGTTACTGCTGTCATCAACATTCATGAAATAGAAGTCATGTTTCAGTTGTCAAGTCCTACAATTCCTATTCTTTGTTCCAGGACACACAGGATGTTTAGGATACACTTACAAGTAGCATTAATAAAAAAAATACCTAGATCTAAGTCATCCTTTAACGACACATTAAAAGTGTCATGCTATTTCCATAAGTGATAAATCTAAATGCTACAAAAGTACCAAATGTGAAAAAACATTATCTGAAATGTCAATTTACACACACAGGTGTTTGACCTCATTTATATTCTTCTTCCATCCAGCACAGATAAAGCACATCTGGCAGTTGATGGTTTCTGTACGAAAGTTTTGCTCAGCATCGTCACAACCAAGTGTGTCCAATTTTCTCTCCCTACATGAAGCATGTAGTAACTTTGTGCATTAAAACTTAGCACAATTTTTTCAGCTCATGACTGTTTATCCTCTTTCAGCCACTGTTGTGGTTGAAATACAAATGCATTAAACAACACAGGTAGATAGATGTTTGAAAGTTACTGCCAACACTAGAAGGAAGCACCTTTTCCTTTTCAAACCACAAGCTACAATCTTTAGGTTTTCTTTCTATGTAACCACAGAAAACTTATGAAACAGGCAAATACCTTCTACTGACATCCATAACTGCATTTCTGTGGAACATGGGAGCAACACCATCCCTGTCCCATTCCAGCCAACCTGAAGCACCTTCCAACCCATCTGGAAGGTAAAAACAGGAATTCCCCAAGACAAAACAAGTATTTTGAGTCAAGAAAAATCCTTCAGTACCGACGCCAGCAGGAACTATAACTCCAAGAGTAAACGCAGGCTCTTCTACATCAAATCCTTCCCATGTTTATAGAGCTCCCTGGACAACAGCAATGTTATCATACTGATCTTTTATTTAAGATGTTAGGAGTGTTTCTATTGTTCACTAGCAGTTCTTTTAACCTCCATCTCCTCACCACTGTTTTCCCCCTTTCCTTCCTCTGTTCTTTCCCCATATTACTACTGCCACCATATATATAAATGTGTATGCACAGAAAAGGAGAATACAAAACAACAAAGCCTTTTGGAGTAACTTTGATCTCACTACAACTTTTATGACCTTATTTAACATTTGTATTTCAGTTGTTCATTCCTATATTTCTAACAGAAAATAATTTTTTTAAAATTTTTTTTATCAAGAAAAAAATAAAAATTGAAACAAAATACTTTTATCATTATAAAAGATCTGACCACATATATAACTGAAGTGGAATCAATTATATGCCCAAGACTTCATACACTACAGCATTATCTGTGATGTTGTCAGAGCACAGGAGAACAGAGGGATACTCGCCCTTGTCACAAAGTAGACTGCCAAAAAGTGAAAATCATTAGAGTTCTGATGAACATTTAGGATAAAACCCCATTACATGGTTTCACATTCCATTTCAACCTTGGAATTCACTCCAGCTTTTTCTAAAGGTTAAAACCAGACATTCCCCATTTTCCCTTGAACTGTTGTGTGTTTTTTCCATCTGCAATTATCTTTGCTTCCTCTTCTGACCATTAGTGATACTTCATCTAAACATCCCATGGATCTTTCCTGATTTTATGCCTCCATGTTTTATTTTCTTTCTGGAATTGAGTTGATGCTTTAAAGAGGAATGCATTACAGCAGGTTGAATCTGTCAATGTTTTTTGGAACATAATGAGAAATTATTTATGCCAAACAAAAAGATTTGAAGTGCATTGGACAATAATATAAAAAAATACAGGTATCTTCATGGTTGAAAGTGCTGGGTACTCTGCAATAAGATTTTTCATAAGCTTTTCTTCTTTTAAAAGTAGAAGGAAAAAAAATAAGCCAGGTTTCCTTACTGTTTCAAAATCACTAACTACCAAGTACTTTTATGAGATTTTACTGACTTACTCCCCCAAAGTGGGATGGGGAAGAGAATTGGAAGAGTAAAAGTGAGAAAACTCATGTGTTGAGATAAAGACAGTTTAATAGGTAAAGCAAAAGCTGCGCATGCAAGCAAAGCAAGAAATTAATTCACTACTTCCCATCAGCAGGCAGACATTTAGCTATTTCCAGGAAAGCAGGGACCCATCACACATCCTTTGGAAATAAAAGTATAATTATGGTATACAACGTAATTGAACCCAAAATCATTCCTCAAAATGAACAGGAAAAAATCATATAGAACTGTATCTGCTTCTTCTATAAGATGTAGGAAAGAAAACAGGAGATATTCATGTTTTGCTTCATACAACCTCACTTGGAATATAAGACACTAGTCATTTTGTGTACAGTAAACAGCAGAAGGGAATGTTTTTAATGTCAAAGTTGCTTAGGTATATAGCCCTACTTAAATCAATATGAATTAAGCATCTAAAAACATTATTTGTGATCTGGGCCTATGGTGCTTGTACATCAGAATAATCAGGAGAGATTTAGTATGCATGGTTTATTTCCCTGAAGGTTGAGCAAGAGTTGTGGTCAGCCAGCATTAGAAATTACTCAAGATGAACAGACAAATAAGTTTCAGAGATTTGAGATTCTGTTGCGGACTGAGGCATTTGCACATAAGGACAATCCTTCTGTACTGATCAGCAATCATCACCTATTCCAATTGCAACAGGCTTGCTACGGGATTTATTATGTTATTCCATTGCCATCTGTGCTGGTGTCATGTTGTGGAAAGGTCTGAAAGCATAGATAGGAATTACTGTGACGTTAATTTTTACAGGAAATATTGCTCAGCTAATAGCATTTGGCCATGCTCTCATTCTTCCACAGCTTCAACTGCTCTAAAAAAAAAATCAAGGAATACCCTTCACACTGACATTAAGTGACCTTATGGTACTGTCATGGACATTGAGTTTTCTCCAAGATAGGAAAGGCAAGATCTGTCAATTAAAGAAAAAAAGGCACTTTTTTGCAGTTATTTTGTCAACTACTGATTGACTAATCCATTTTGGGGGGGAGGGGAACAATGAGATACAGTGATTTTGACATCTTCTGTTAATAGAAAGTACAACAATTTCAGAATCACTTTGCACATTACAACATAGTTTAACTCTTTCTTTGTTTAGTCTTTGCTCTTTATCTTTGAGTACAAGGTATCAACAGCTCATCATTAACTAATCACTCCAAATTCCAGGAACATGACAGTAAAAGGAGCTAAATACCATGACAGAATAAGTGCTACGTTTTTGCATGAAATCGATTTTAATTAGGATGGTGTTTTCAAAGAGACACAGTGCTTCGTTGTGATTCCCATGAGGAATCAGCATGCTTTGTGATATTTCCAATTTGATACACAAGTGAGGAAGATAGGAAAAAGAAAGATAAGGAAGACTGAGAAGAACAGAGTAGAATTCTTACAGCAGAAAGTAAAACTAAAAAGTTGAGAGCCAGAACTTGAAATAAAATTCCTGGGAGAGAAAAAAAAAAAAGCAAAAAAGCCAAAAGGACATAAGATAAGTCTATAAAGTGATAAATCTATAAAGAAATACAGATCTTAAAAAATGAAAAATTGAAAGTTGTAAACAAATCCTAGAGAAGCCAAGAATGGAAAGAAACAGTAATAGTAAAAACAGCACCAAAGAAAAGCATGGTCTGGGTAGCGCTACAGACTCACTAGACAGCTCACAACAACAGGAATGTTTAACAATTTTCTGTACTGTAAACATTGCATCCTCCCTTTACTGCTTTTTTTAATCTACTCTATCCTCAGAGTGTACCTTGCTATCCAATAATCTGAAGATGATGAAGCAGGAGAAGAGCTGGGTAAAACACAGGTGTTCTAGGTTTCCTAACTACTCCAAATGACTTTGAAATCATAGAGCCAGGGCTGTGCTGAAGGCAAATAGATGAAGCTTTCTTTGCTTCTGCAAAGCCATCTGCCGTACCCCAGTATGCAGAACCATTCCAGGTGGTGCACAACCTGGTTAATCCAAGCTCTGTCCAGTTGGATACACAAATGAGATGTTTATGCTAGGAGGGATTTTCAAGCTTCTTTGCAGATAACCATTCAGCTGGCACGCTCTGCCTTACTGCTGTTGGAGCAGAGACCAAGGCTGCAACGGCAGAGCCTTTGTCTTCCCAACCAGTGCTGCTCCGGGTTGTATTCAAGGGTGCTTTAACATGGATTCAGCTGCAGTCTGCAAGATGAACCTACATTTTATAACTAAGGACCAAAATGACTGTATTAATCTTCCCTCAAGAGCTCAGAAAGCTGTACCAAGACTATTCTACTGGCATGAAAGTATCTTGAGTGCTCAAAAATCAGATAAAAAAGTCCCCAATCCATGCTAGTCAGATTGCTGGTTGAAACATTAAGTAGGACAAACGGAAGGAAAAAGGGAAGTCTTCCATGGAAAATTAGCTGAAGCATCGGATGTGACTCCTAATCCTAGAACTCCTCGCTCGGCCATTATGATCAATATTGTCTTCAGTGAAAAATGTAGCCTGCTAAAATGGTGTGATTTGTGGTAGCTCTATAAGAGTTTGCTGTGCCAGGAAGTCTAGTATGATGAATATATAATGAGGATAAATTATGGAGTATTCTGAAGTTTTGTTATTGTATTTTACTAGCACAAAAGTTGAGCTATTGTTAAAATAATAAATGCAGAATGACAAGCAACATGTAAAATCAACAAAAGACATGAAAAAACAGGGAAGAGAAGTCAAAAGAGAAGCCTGAAGAAATCAGAAGGCAGAGGGAAGAAAAACAAAAGATAAATCATTCAGTTTTCTCCACGCAGTGGCTCTCAGCTCAGATGTTGCCAAATAATATTTAGATCTGTACTTTTTCTTTAATTCCATACCATGACAGTGCATGAAAGTAAAATTCGTTTGGGGGTTTAGTACTTAGAAACACAGCATGAGAGTGAATAAAATGTTCTTGAATAATAGTAGGCCCTTAAAAATGATTCTGTTAATAATGTTAATAATTCAGTAACAGATTGATTGTTCTGCAAAAAGTCACTAAAATTATTAAAAACTTCTGGATTTGATTCTCTACTTTAAGCAACAAGTATTAGATTATTTGAGAGGCAGAACTATATATGCCATATGTCAGCTACTTTTTCAGAAATAAAAAGCTGAGTTGGAACCCGATTCTAGTTCCTTTGCCCCTTCTAAAGCAACAGAAGCCTTTGGGAGGCTAGAAACTGCTGGCTCACCTCTTGGATCATAGAGTACTGATAATATCCTTACGCATGGTATGGAACCATTTTGATTTTAGACTTCCAGACTTTGATTTTTAGACTTCCAGAGTTTGCTACCAAGTTAATAGATTGAGTACAAAATTTACAACTATTGTTATTGTTCTCTTTCAAGTGATTTAGAAGACTTCAGGAGGCAGAATCTGCTACCAGTGTTAGATTAATCTCCTTTCTGATATCTAAAGGCCATATTAATTGGAAGGGCTAACTGTAAATCCACCCAAATAAAATCTTCAGAACACATGTCACATACGATAAACTTCGAGATCTTTCAAGGCCACATCTTCAAATGAAAGTTTGCTTACAAGGACATCAGATTTTACTGTCACTTTTGTACTCCAACAGTATTAAGTATTTCCAATTCCGTCTCATCTTCCATCTTTTATTTTTGGAGACTTCGCATATTAAAAACCTAAAGACATTTGTTAGCATGCAGCAAGTAATGGCAACAGCAACCACCACCATTTTTCATTGCATTACTTTTTGCAAATATGATTAGTAACTTCTAAACACAAGCTTCCAAATAAATAATGGCAAATGGTCTGAAACCCTAACATGCACTGTTTCCATTTATGGAAACAAAATGCATTATTGAGCAAACTGTTACTTCTGGCATTATTTTAGCATTGCTAAATGCCAAAAAAGTCTAAAGAAAACTATTATGCAAGAAAAGCTATAGTTAAACAATTCTTTCAGTCAGATACTAGACAATTTAAATTTTAAGAGTTAGTTTCTGAAAATTTTTACTTTTATTAAAATACTGCCTTTCTCAATGGAATCACAGGATCAATGACCTCTTGTTTTTCATGAATTCTAAAATGCATTGGACATAACTCTCAAACACTGCCAGCTGTATCAGGTTGTAATTTAACATGCTTAGGTAGGCAGAAATTAAGTGTCTAAATTAGCCAGTACCAGTATAGAATTTTTCAATTTAAGATACTAAAACTAAGAAAAAAAAAAAAAACCAAACTATTTTGTTTGCCTATAACAATTTCCCATGTAAAATATTTACACAAATAAGAGTTAAAGACACTATCATACAATCCATAAAAATCTGAACACAAACATTTGTTTAAAAATATACCTGAAAAAGGTGAACACAACTGCCACAAATTTGCCATCAAATAAAACCATTTATTTGATGATTATACATTCACCATGCTAGGTCCAGTTCTGGACTCCCCAGTGCAACAAAGACATATAGGAGCACTTGCTGCAAAGAGCTAGGAAGTTGATTAAGCAACTGAAGTATCTTTTATATAAGGAGAGGCTGAGAGGGCTGAGACTGTTCAGCCTAGAGAAGAGAAAGCTCAGGGGGAATTGCATCAGTGTGTATGAATACCTGTTGTGGGGCTGGTAAGGGAGATACAGCCAGACTCGACTCTGGTTCCCAGAGACAGGACAAGAGGCAATGAGCACAAACTGGAATTCAGGAAATTCCATTTAAACATTAGGAAAACAACTTTATTCCTGTGAGAGTGATAACACTGGCACAGGTTGCCCACAGAGGTTGTTGAGCCTCCCTCCTTGGAGATATTCAAAAGCCAGCTGGGTACAGCCCAGAGCAAACCACTCTAGGTGCTCCTGCTTTGGGCACCAAGATGGGACTCGAGAGTCTCCAGAGGTCCCTTCCTACCTCAACTATTCTGAGATTCTGTGATATTTAGTTCAGGCAAATAAGCACAGACCAAAACTTGAATACCATAGTTGTAAGCAATCCAAGACCTAGGTAAGTATCAAATTCACCTATTTCCATATTGTACTGCATCATCTGTACTCATTTTGAGTGGGTGTCAAACAGGAAGACATGTCAGTGCTCTTTAAATGATGTATGCAAGCAGTCCAGTCTTAAATGTTACATCAAGGACTTGTTATAAAATGAAAGAACATGCTGTTACTGTGCTTTTTAACATTACAGAACAGCTATTGTTCAGGAAAGGGCATGGAATCTGAATGGCAGCTGCCTCCTTCTCAGTCAAGCTTTCATGAAAAGTTGTTTTTAATCTACTATTAGGTAAAAGGATTTTTAAATTTAAATGAACATGCTTTTAAGGTCAACTGTTTCTGACATTATTTTCCTTGCTCCAGTCTCCAAAGTGAGTGAAGTTCTTATAGTTACAAACAAAAAGAAAAGAGCTTAAGGAGTCTCTAGATTCAGGTGCAATTGTGCCTTGATAGGAATAAACGTAGCTAAATCAGCATTCTGTATCTTCTGTTATTTCCCCCCTCTTTCCTGCTGCATTTTCCTTTCTAGCAGATTCATATAGACATTTATTTTTAATAACATCTTACTATAGGAGGCAACACAACAGCTATACTCAGCTATCTAATTTTATCTGTGATAAGATAAATCATAGAATCATTTAGGTTGGAAAAGACCCTTAAGATCATCAACTCCAACTGTAAACCTAACACTGCCAAGGCCACCACTAAACCATGTCCCTCAGCACCATGTCTACATATCTTTTGAATACCTCCAGGGATAATGGTTGTCTCTGTTTTAAACTGTACAGGTCACCCTGTGCACCACTAATCATCTTAAAGTCAGGTTATCTGTAGCAGTTAACCAGACTTTCACCATAGCTGGAGAGAAGGGCAGTTTCATATGAAGATTCATTCCTATCCTAAAACTAGCATACAGAATAGGTAAAATTAATCACTTTTCAGAAGTTCTTCTTTCTTAATTGCCTTGGAGAGGAATGTGGAAACTACTTTGAGACTGACCACTTCACTTTCTAGCCAGTATTGGTCAGATAAGGTGAATCCAGTCTTTACTGTCCAGTGCAATTACTTCTTCAAAAAATTATCTAGATCAGAGTACTTCAAAACCAACCCAATATTTCAAACTAAATATTACTCATTATTTAAAATTTTAACCTCTCAGGTGTAGTCACACAGAAGCCTTCACAGAAATATGAAAAGGTATATTTCAGAACTGTTAAGGTCTACAAGTGTTAGACTATGTCTGACAATCTACAGAAGTCTGGAAAAGAACTTTTGGCAAAAATATAGTGAATACAAATACATGGGAACAAATGCCAATTGAATGAGTTGGGTAGGTAATTTCTTAAAGTGATGACAACGTGGATCCTAAGCACAACATTTGATGCTCTTGGAATGGGGGGGTGGAGAATCTTAGAAAACAGAGTTAACAGAAAGGGCTAAAATGCCAGCTTTATATCACTTTTCCATCAGATATAATCAAGCTAACTTCACAGATAACCAATAACTTTGAGAAGGATAAGACAGTTAAAAAGGCTAGATCCTATGAAAATCAGAATAAAAGACTGCAAGGTAGAGGAGTAGAAATAGACTAAATCCATTCAAAGGGGGAAAAAAAAGTAGCCATCTCAATGAATATATGTTCTAGCTATTTTTGCAAACAACTAAAGCAAAATTGTCAGGTCAGCCAGGGGAAATACTTAAGAAAGGTCCAACATTGAGTTATGGATGGTAATACATGTTCCAAAGGAAATAAGATTTTATCAATTTTATGCAGACAAGCCTTAAAAGTGGGTGTTTAATTTAAATAACAAAAGGCATTTCATACATTCACTTCGGTGTAAGCCTGATTTAGCTGAATGAGCTCCTTAGTAAGGGAAGTTAATTTTTTATAATTTTGCAGAACAGCTAAATCAGAACACAAAAAAGTTTACGATCTTTCAAGACACTGATGCCAGTTACTGCAGTACTGAGATTTTATTCTATATCTTTATTCTACATGAGTGCAAGTCTTTAGGTATTGCTGAAAATTGAAGCATCTTTAGTGAAAACACGTTCATAATACCCTAATCAAGAACACTAGCCCTGGAAAGATATGTAAACATACAACTGTAACACTTGTTACTAGAAGGTGGATTTATCTACAAGTTTTAGGTACCCAAACATTTATTAAAAACCATAAAAACCTCACAGATATGAAACAATACACAGCATCTAAGAAAAAGGAGAGGATGAGTCTCAGGGCTTACCTGGCTCAGAATCCCTGGAGAAAATAAAACACAAGGAGCCTGCTGCAGTAAGGCACAGAACTGAAATCTAGTAGATTCACAGGACAAATAGACCCGTGAACATAGGTAGAGAAGAATTTAAAGGTAGAATTTGGTTTTTAAAATATTCCCTCATTTCTTTTTCTTCAGTTTTCCAAGAATACTTAATTCCAGTCAATCATTCCGTGGCTTTTCAAGCTGCAAAAGTCTAAGCTAATAAAAGACATGTAAGCAGTAAGCACAAGGGGAGAACTGCCTCTTTGGAATCCCACCATTAATTTGTACTTGCAACTCAGCTGCCTTTTTATATTTTATTTTAGCAATCTACATTTTTAGCATTCTACAGTGTTTAGTACTGGAACATTTACATGTAATTGGGGACAGGGGTTAGCATTATACCAATTACTGGAGTTTAACTCTCCAATACATAAGCTGCTCTTCTTTCTGAACACAGGCTGGCTTTCATTGTTTGCTAATGTTTTCCTTTAAAACACCTCAGTCTCACAAAGGCTGCAGCATGAATCTAACCACCTTTCCTGGCTGATACAGAAAACATGAGTGTGGAGTCATACTAAGGCTATGGGTTAACACCAGTAGAGAAGCTAACAAAATAGACTTATGTAACAGAATGTTCGTTATTTCATAGTATTTTCAGTCAGGATAGGCTGATTCTACTTATTTTGTGCTCACATATTATGAATTGTTGGTTGAGTACCAAATATGGCACAGATAGAAATTCATAATCAGCCAAAATATTCGTCTCTGTCTTGCTTGTGGAAGATAATTTGCCTTTACAACTTTGTTTTCTTATCTTCCACCATCTAAGGCAAAAAAACTAAATCCAGATAGACAGATTATGCATGGTTTTATACATGCTGTTTAAAAAAAAAAAACAGTAGTCATATCAGTAACGCATGCTGAAAATACACCACTTGGCAGTCTTTTTTTTCCTCTCTGATTTATTCTACATCAAATCAATTCTGAGACAGGACATATCTCCTATATGCTCCTTAATGCATAGCAGTCTATTTTCTGTAGAACATGGAAGTACACTGCATTGGTCAGAATTAAGAGAGCACATTGGCATAGTTTAAATACCTGCAATGCTTCCAGACATTAAAGTTTCTTCATGTAGCCATCGAACTTCAGGATATTCCCAGATTTTTTTTTTTTCTTAAATATATATGTATATTATATATATATAATTAGTTCTGAGCTTTTCAATATGTTTTGATTACTTTTAAGGGGAATACAAAATTATTTTCTAAATCTACCTTGGCAGGCTAAATAAATACAAAAAATTGTCTAAATATTTGTCAACCATACACAGGTATATTCATTTATTCTAGTCTCTGTGCAGTTGGAACAGTTAAATAGATTGCATATATCATCGTGACAAAGACCAGATACCGTAAGCTGAAAATAACATCAGCTTGCATTAATCAGTCTCAAGAGGCATGTTCCCACTCAACTGAGTTCCCTGTGAAGCCATTAAACTCTGTTGGAAAAAAAAAAAAATCAGTTCATAGAAACAGGTAATTCTGAGCTAAATTTACAATAAAGTGTAAAACAAACAAACAACCCACAAACACAACAAGGAATCTCATCAATGAAGATTTCAAAAATCTTGACACTCGCAGGAAAAAAAAAAAAAATCAGGGCACTCCATAGTACCAAGGTGAATTCAACTTGCATCCTTTTCTGAATATTTTCCATAAACAGTGTAGACATCTACATTTGAACTTTTTGCATAAAGTGTTTTTTTTTTCTGAAATAGGTAAACATTTCTTACAAAATTTATTCAGTGAAATATAATATTTCTAAACTACATCAAAATTCAAACAAGGGGTTCTAGTATGATTTATTACTAAGCTGTGGTGTCAAAACAAGAATTTTAATATACCTTAGGAAAGTTATTTCTTTTCATGACATAGTAGATCGATGTTTGTTATAGGAGTTATTAGATTTTGTGGAGGGGATTGTAACTCATGAAAAACAAATTATACTGCCTAGAGAATAAAGCTACATTTTTTTTCACCAGAATAAAACAGCATACTAAGGACCCTCTATGGCACTGAAGAGATTTTTGAGGCATAACCATAAAAGTTAGTACACTTCCTTGTGCAAAATCTTAATGACTAGTAAAAGCATCGGGTCAAATAATTGGAACTGTTTCAAATTTTTTGGTAATTCTTTCAAGAAGTTTACCTTGTCCATTAAAATTTTTTCCACGTTTCCTTTCGCGTATCCTGAATCTTAGAACTAAGCCAGCCTAAGGACCCATTCCAGAACACCGTAAGAAGCTGTTTGACATTCAGTTTCAAGTAGGCTGCCAGCAGGGAATTGACACAGTAAGTCTAAGCCTTGACAACTAAACATAGAAAAGTAATGCTTGTGAAATATTTAAGATCATCACACACCAAGCAATTGCACGACTATGTCATCTCTCCAAAGGATGCAACATTCAGGCAAGATATTTTACAAAAACGTCACCAACAAAACCTTTTATTTTTAAGACTAGAAAAAAAAATATTTAAGTTAGACTTTTTCCTTGCTACCCAGAAGGTAAAAAAAAGTTATAAAATTGTAAAAATAATATAAACTGCCCCATAAATATCTGGGATCATGTTAGAATAAGCTGCATGTCCAAAGTTCTTTCACAATTTCAAATATAACATGAACTCATGTAATTTATCATTTTTCAGGGGCCTTTTCATAATTTATTTCTAAAACAGCAAACTGTATGTCTCCAGATTAAAATATCAAGTAGTTACTTGGCTGATAAATAGTAGTCAATTAACAAATAATGTAGCCTACCACCTTCAGATTTCGTCCAGAAAAGACAGTCCCCTCAGAAGTTCAGATTCTTTTCTAAAAGATTTGAAAGAAACCATCCTGGGTTCAAATCAAAAAACTCCTTAGAACAAGATCTAATTTAAAAAAAAAAAAAAAAAAAAAAACCACCCCCAAAACCAAACAAACAAGAAAAAGAAACCCCAAAAAACAAAAACAACAAAAAACCCAAACAAACAAACAAAAAAAACAAACCACCCACAGAGATTCCTTCCATTTGGGTCAAAGCATCCAAGCAAACCTTGCATTTCTGAACTTGCCTCTATGACTTCCTACTGAAACACACTAAAGAGTTGATATAATTCTTTAAACATTGAATGCACAAATCTCAGACATTTTTCATTTCCAACCAGTTTGTACACGTGTATACATACCACCTACCTTCATAGTAACAAAAATCCAAATATTTTTATATTGCCTGTTTAAAGGCTTGACTATATAAAAAGTAGAGTCCCTTAAAACATGGTCTCTTGAGGCTGGAGGTGAATGACCCAGCAGTAAAGGTACATTCACAGGTGGTGCCTGTATGCACAGGTCAAACAGGTGTGTTGGATCTATTGTAAGGTGTTTCACTTTGTTACGTGCATGTTTGGAGACTTGCCACTACATGCAGAACGAGTCCATTCCTAGCATACAGTATGAACTGTAAACTATCTTTTCTTTATAGTACATGCAGATAGCGCCTTCACTAAAATGTCATCCAAATTCTAAGTGGTAAGAATGTCTTTATTCTGTGTCATAACCCAAGCAAAGCTCTTTTCAATGTTCAAGGACTCAGCTTCTCATCAGACTACATCTTCAAATTGTGGTGGAGCAGAGAATTAAACACATAACCTTTCAAAAAAGACAAATCTTCAATTAAGCATTCATAATGCAATGGTCGTTACAAAAAAAAAAAAGAGGAAAGTTATATTAGTGAAGATGTCATGTTTTCACAGAATCAAGGAAAGCCAGCACGTGAAGCCAGTTATCAAAATTCCATTTACAGTTGCTTGAAACAACTTCTCTTGTAGGCAGCAGCAAAGTGACTTAACATCCCACGGTAAATCCAGCAAAGTGACTTAACATCCCACGGTAAATCCAGCAAAGTACATTCATCAGCAATAAGCTAGCTAACAAGCACCATTGTAGGGAAATACAGTTCCAAGAAAACTGCCCAGGAGGCAATTTGCAAAGTGATTCCCCTCAGCAAGCACCACTGTAAAAGCTAACCTGGATGATTCAGATCTTGAGCACTGGATGTTTCAATGGGTCAGCTCATATACTTAAATTTCTGTCTATACTACTGCATGACCCAGTGACTACAATAATTACAGTATTAATTTATACTATAAGGACTACATAATAGTTCCATAAATATCAAGTCTGGCATACCACATCTTCATCATGTCACACAGACTTATTTTATAGAAGTACTTTATGAAGCAGTTCTGACTCTATTTCAAAAACTATTTGTATGCTTGGTGATGAGGGCAATTTTGATGAAATACAGATTCCAACACCAGCATGCATTAAAAAAAAATGTTTTATAATAAAAGCAAAAGAGTAAAACAGACTAGAAGTGACTACAGAGTTTCCGAGTTTCAAGAGTCAGTCCTTGTAAAATAATTTGTCTCCTATGTCACACTAACTCTGCCAACTTATGTTTTGCATGTAATTATTCATTTCAGACTTTATAAACACCAAGAAATTTGTTCTGCTCAACTGTTAGCAGCTGAGTTGTACTGGATGGTTTAATAATGCAAAGCCATCAGAAAAGTGCATGCTCAAAGGCCAAACAATCATCTTAAGAAGATGCTCCATGCACAAACCCAAGTTTTCCATAAATATAAAAATGCTAGGATATTTGATAGGGAATGTTGCTTCCTTCACAGACAGAGCATTTAATAATTTCCTTCATTATCTATGAAATTTTTTATGTTCTGTTTGATAACAATTAACTTTATGACCTAAAGTGCACAATTAGATGTCCACCTAGTCAACTACTGCTAGCTAAACAATGCATTCAAAGTAATTTCCATCCTTAAACTGGTGTTTGAGGCTGAAAAATACCACCACTATCTTTAGTTCTAATCTTATTGTATTGGGGCAGAAATAAGAAAAATGTGTTTGGCAACAGGTGAAATTAGTCATTCTTCTTTTCCAGCTCCTACAGCTAGCAAGGTTTAGCCTAATTCAGTACATGTAAGAGCCTACTGGTCAGAGGGGAAATATTCTGCACTTTGTCATCCTTGTCTACTCCCCCCCACCATTTCTTTTCATCCTATACTCATGACTAAGATCCCCCAACCTAACTCCCTCAGGCCCCCTTGTCTTCATCCAGTGCTCAAACATCCACTGTTTTTCCATTTCACATCCCACATCATCCCACAGCCCCAGTAAAACTTTTTCCAAAGTTTATGACTGGCCTTGCAGGCACTTGGAGCCCATCACACTATCCCCATGATCCATTGCTCTGAGACTTGCTGCTGATTGTCAATATAATATCGTCCATCACGAGAACACGAGTGTGCCTGCCAGGCCACTCATTTGAACACCCTGCCAAGCAGGAAAAGTGTGTAGTTTCATACACCCGTCTATCCCATGCTGTGCAAAACCGTAGTGACATTGGCAGAGGAATTTCATGATCTACATGGTTCAAAAGCACTGCTGAACAGTTTCAATATCATTAGCAGTTTCAAGAAAAGTAATCAGTGATTTAAAGGGCAGTAAACATTCTTAATAGCCCTGTGCTGTCTCCCACTGCAATCAATGTCAATGCTTCCAAAACAAAGTGGTCTATTAAAATCATTGAAAAATACCATTCTGTCTGAGCCAGCCCTACTTCTGTTTGTGAGCGGCTGGGTTATTTGGGTTTGTTTTTGGCATTTTGTTGTTTCTACTTTTCATTTTTTTCCTTTTTCATTCAAAGATACTTATTTGAAGAAATAAGCAAAGGAAACTGTTTTAAAAGTAATTCATTTAAAAAAAAAAAATAGTTCCGCAAAATGATCATGAAAATTATTATGCAGTTTTTGTAAAACTTTAATACTGGCAATAATAGAAACTAGACTAAAATTTTGTATATAAGGTGTCACACTAACATCTTGTGTGATGTGACATTATCTTCTTGTCCTGGCCCATCCTTTTCTTTATTATGATGTTGTAACTCAACACACTATAAGCTTGTTTTCCTCCTTTGTCAAAAAAACAAAACAAAAAACAACCAAAAACCCCACAAAACCACAAAAACAAACCACAACCCAACAACAACAAAAAACCAAACCACAAATCAAACTAATCAGAAACCCCCAAAACAAAACTAACTTGTTTTTACCCACATATTTTAGCGTGAAAGACTGAGACAACAAAAGCTGCCATAAGTTAAACTAGAAGTCCAGTTAGCTCAGTATTTTCCTCTGACAGCCTCCAAAACATGGATGCTTAGGGTGAAGAATGGGATAATGGTACTCTGAGTACTCTCTCAGCCTTCATCTATTTCTGAAACAAACATGATTTGTATGTGTCCAGCATGCTCAGTGAATGCATTTTCCTAGCAATTATTCAGCCTCCTCTAGAAGCTCATGCAAACTTCACATGCACAATAAACTTTGACAAGGAACTTCACAATTATGTGACCTGTTGTACGAAAAATGATTTCATTACTTCTTTTGAACCTGTCTCCTATTACATTAATTCTGTTCCTCAAGATCTTGTTTGTATGGAAGAGATCATGAATAGTTTTTCCTGTCCTTCCCCTCCACCCTAATTTTGTGTTTCTTTCAACCTTTAGTTTATTTTCCCCTCACCTAATTCTTAAGACTGAAATCTGAAAGTTGTTCTTTGTACAGAGGTTGTTCCAAGACCTTTTGTTCATCCTTACTGTGCTTCTCTGAAGCTTTTCGCATCCCAATACATCCATTTTGAGATGAGGGTGGAAACTTTATAGGGGTCAAAGTAACAAAATTATTCTTTTCCTTTTTTTTTTCCCCTCTAAGTATTTCTGCTTTCAACTTTGTTCCCCAATAACTACTGAGCTTTGAGGGGTTTTTTTGTTTGTTTTTACTTAAACTATAACACCCATCCTGAGAGCTCTCTCTTAACTGGTAATAGTCTGATGTGTACCTATGGATAGACATTTCCCAAGATATTTTTGGTTGTTTTTTTTTTTGTTTGTTTGTTTGTTTTTTCTTCTTCTTTTAAATTGGTGCTGTTTTAATGCACAGTCCCTGCATTTCCTAAGTTTTTGCAAGTTCTCTTGATCATCTCTCTCATTTACTACTCATGTATTTTCTTGCTTTTTCTTAGAGCGAGATGCAAGAATATCAACCAAGTACCTTTTGGCATATAAGGTATAAAAATTAAACTATTTACTCTGTTTCTACCAAAATACTACACAGATATAAACCCAAGTTTTTCCTTTTCACTATCCTCCATAAATAAGCATGTCCTGATTTTCACTACAGCTGGAAAAAGTACTAACGGGTTTTTTCAATGAATTGCCTGGGTTTGTACAAGTGGCATAGTAACAAACTGAATATACATCACCCACTTGTGAAAACAAGTTAAGAGCTCGTGATGGCAGCCAGAAGCAGCAACAAAAAAGCATGAAATCCCAAGGCTAAGGAGAACTGTTTCTATTTTGATGCACAAAAAGAAGTCATTCATTTGACAATTAGGTATGCTCCCATGGGCTGCAAAACACTGCAAGTGCCTCCATGACTGTGGGAGAGATGTGAATGCACATTGGCAAGTCTGCTGAACAAGGAACATATTTCAAGTGAGACTACAGAGCATTCGATGTTCTGAAGAGAACTTCATACATAAGCTAGTCTGAATAAGCAGTAAAAAACCCCATCCCATCAACAGAATGGAGCCAAAAAGACCAGTGGAGTAGTTCAAATTCTCTTTCTTAGACATCTTGTTGCAAAGATACACCTATCTTTGGAAATCCATTTTTTAGACCTTTTATGCAAAACACATCTGTCATGGCTTAACTCCAGCCAGCAACTAAGCACCACAGAGCTCCTCACTCACTTGCCACAGTGGGATGGGGGAGAGAATCAGAAGGGTAAAAGTGAGATAGCTCATGGGTTGAGATAAAGAGAGTTTAATAGGTAAAACAAAAGCCACGCTTGCAAGCAAAGCAAAACAAGTAGGCACCCTCAGCCTACTCACTGGTGGGGTGGTGTGAGAAGCAGAAGAGACCTTGACTCTGTGTAAGCACTGCTCAGCAATAACAAAAACATCCCTGTATCATCAACACTGTTTCCAGCACAAATCCAAAACACAGCCCCATACTAGCTACTATAAAGAAAATTAACTCTATCCCAGTCAAAACCAACACAACATCTTGGTTTTGTCAGTGTTCAGCCAGTAACTAGATGACCACAAGCCTTTCAAACTTCTGGCATAAATAGATGTTTTCTTACAAATACAAGTTATAACTGTCAGTAATACACCCTTATGTAAGAAAAAAAGTGAAAGAGCTCAGGACTGTTTTGTATTCCTGTTTAGGAGTCAGGAAAAAAATCTGAAATTGATAGGAGGTCTGTACTGGTTTTCTCTGGGATAGAGTTAATTTTCTTCACAGTAGCTTGTATGGTGCTATGTTTTGGATTTGTGATGAAAACAGTGTTAATAACACAGGAATGTTTTAGAAGAGGTCCTTTTTATGGCAACATTTATAATAAAAAACAAGCGAAGTGCTACTAAGTGTTCTGTGACTTTTTAGCTGTCTCACTTTATATGTGAACTGCTGTACTGGTTTTGGCTAGAGTTAATTTTCTTCATAGTAGCTAGTACAGGGCTATGTTTTGGATATGTGATCAAAACAGTGTTGATAACACAGGGATTTTTAGCTATTGCTGAACAGTGCTTACACAGCATCAAGGCCTTTTCTGTTTCTTACGCTGCCCCAGCAGCAAGTAGGCTGGGGGTGCACAAGAAGGGATATCCCAGACCATATGACATTTGTGCCCAGCAATAAAAGCTGCAGGGAAGAAGGAGGAAAGGGAGGGATGTTCAGAGTTACGGTGTCCATCTTCCCAAGTAACTGTTATGCATAATGAAGCCCTGCTTTCCTAGAAATGACTAAACACCTGCCTGCCAATGGGAAGTAGTGAATAAGTTCTTTTTCTTGCTTTGCTTGCATGCACAGCTTTTGGTTTACCAGCTAAACCATCTATCTCAAAAGCCACAAGTTTTCTCACTTTTATCCTTCTGATTCTCTCCCCCATCTCACTGGGGAGGAGTGAGCAAGCAGCCGTGTGGGGCTTGGCTGACTACTGGGGTTAAAGCACGACAGAGGTCTCAAAATTTTTCATTTACTTAGCATTATCTGGCATTTTAAAGTTGTGAAAAATATATAAATGAGCTAAGAATTCAATTTTTAAGAATACATATACAATTATAAATACTTTATAATATGCATAATAAAATAGAGAATGAAATAAAGTGAAAATGAGTAAAAGCTGGAAGTGTACAAATGCAAATCAAAAATGAAACTACAAGATTATTTTCATACCCAGTTTCAGGAAGATAGAAAACTTTCCAAAATGCTTGGATCTTTTAATTTAATGCTTTTTCATCAAAACCTCCAGATTTTTATAGTTTTGTTTTGATTTAAAAAAAATAATAAAAATACCCACTCCAAGTATCTTTAGAGTATTTAAGTTATCATACTCATTATTACTAAGTAGTTCTGGGAAAGCATTCAATTGCCTCTACACACTAGATCTCCTCATGGACTCACAGAAACAACATGTATACAGAAAGTATTTCTGTCAGCAAGATAAGCTTCAATACCTGTTGAGCTATGTTGGCCCTCTTTTCTGTAACTACTCTTGTCCAGCTAACCTCTATTATTAAACACACATTTTAGTTAGAATAGATCAGGACAAATTCACTGTCAGGGACCCTTCAAGAATATAGACTTATTTTCAGAACTAGAGAGTACAATTTCAATTTTTTTTTTTTTTTTTTTTAAACATTTGAAACAATTGCATTCCATAATACTGAAGGAATATATCCTGGATATGATTTCAAATATAACCAATACATACGTAAATGTTGTTTTGTTTTTTCAAATATTTTACATAAAGTGTATGTTATTGTAATATTAAAGCATCACAGTATTAAATGTCACAAAGCAATATAAAGATTAGACACAATTTCAAAGTTCCCCTACTGACTCAAATCTTTCTGTGTTTTTGAGAGTCATTACGCTGTAAATATTAACAGGAATATTAACAGGAAGCATCAACCCTCAAAAAGCTTCAGATCTGAACAAGAACCCTGACTACTGTCCAGAGATTATCTACACCACCAGAAGTAGCAAATTAAGGCTGACATTGTTAGTTAGCTTAAGAAAGCACAGCAAACTCAAATTGCCATTATGTTTTCCCCTCTAACAATCCTTGCTGAAAAGATGTTCATGGCAAGAATGAGATAGAAGAGAGGATGGGGTACTGACCAAGATTAAATTTATGTTCCCATATCTCAGTTAATTCCTCTTGTTTTTTAATCATCTCTTCTGCCTTGAGAAAAGTACGTGCTGTTCCTTCCCATCGAGGTCAATAGTAGTTTTACATATAGCACTTGGTCCCCAGAGACCATTACCTAATTAAGGTACAAAATAAAAGTGCTGTGGTAGTGTTGATTAAGGGATAAGAGTAGGTCCATGTTTAAACTAACACAGCAATAACAATGGATTCTGTATTCATGTCAGTACTGCATATTTAAACCTCAGGGAAGGACTGTCATGGTCTACTTGTCTAACCACAAAAGCTGGCCTCCTCAAGCTATGTTTTGAATAACTGTCACAGAAGAGCAAAAGCTTCTTCTTCAGAGCCTCAGGGTCCCAGACTGTTTAGTCTATTATGATGGTAAAAACTCTGAGGAGGTATTTTATGTGAAACACATTTTTAAAGTTATGCCTACATGATTTTGCATAAATATAATTCCATTTTTATCTTTGTGTCAGCAAAACTCATTGCTGAATCACACATTTCAAACAAAACTTCAGCTATCTGAAGGGGAAAAAAAAGTCACAAAGGTATGACCTACAAAAAAGCAATCAAGTTATGTTTTACATTAAAAATTAATGACATATATAATTTGATACTAAATATAATTTAATTTAAATATAATTTACCAATTTTAAACCAGTCTTTTCATATCAAGCCATCTCTAAAATATTTATCATCTCCAGTAACAGAAAAAATGTTGAAAAGAAGATTCCATTAGCTAAAAAGATTTGGGTCAAATACTCATTGCAAGGCCAATGTGTTGGTCCATAGGGTAAATTAAAATGTATACATATTTCATGATAAAAAGTGAAATTTATTGCTCTACACACAAAAGCCCAAGAAATTGGATTGTTTCTAGGAATGCAGTAAGATCTTAGACAATGCAACCCAGAAGCAAGCTCTGTAGCTGTTGCTTCACCTCTCAGTAGTTTTTCTTGAAACCAGCATGAGAACTGCCCTCTAATGTATGAAGCCAGCGGCTCCTCCTTCTTGCTTACCCATTTCTGTTCTTTAGACAACAATCAGGCAGAGATAGAAGGACAACTGAAAAGGTTCAGATTAAATACTTGGCATTCATTCTAGGGCAGAACCCAAATTTGGTGACTTCAGAAGGCTGAGGATCGAGCTAAACACATGAAAACTACTAAATACAGAGCACATTACTATACAGTGATTAGATCCCTTTCTGCTTCTCAAAGAGCTGGAGTCCTCTTTCCCTTACATCCTAATGATGTTCAGGTGGTGATTCCCTCAAACATCTCCACATTGTTTTTTAAGGGACCAGTTGACCTTGCTCTAACTTAGCTATCCTGGGAAAAAGACACTGAAGGTTGACCTCTTACTCCATTTCTCATCTATAAGAGAATATGCATTTACATCAAAGTCTTTTATGTTCATTACAATGTCTCTATGGTCAGGGCAATATAACACCACTGAAATATTTTAAAACTTCGGAGTTCAAACGAGATATTCTGTAAAGAGAGGGAGTACAGTGCCCGCTTTTACCACTATGGCCATATCCAGAAGAAACCTCAAAGATCCATCTTTTTCACATATCACATTGCCATAGAAACACCTGGAGTGTTTTTTCTTCTTGAAAACGTTAATTGCTATCACCTGGAACATTTTTGATACTGCTTGAAACGGTGTTCTCCAAAACAAACTCATTTTTCTGTCTCAAAATATTCCATCAGTGCCATACAACTCATATTTACCCTTAAAAATGTCATCCTGAGGTTATAACTTGGATATTTTAAAAGCTATTTGTCTTTGTCATGAGAATCCATGTTTAGCAAGGATATCTACATATAATTTTAGAGCAGGTTTTTGAAATTAGCATCTCAGTTATTTCCAACAGAAAAACACTTAAAACACTATTGTTCACCAAAAAGTTCATTTAAAGAACAGATTAAGCTATTGGCAGGTTAGCTGTTTTTCTCTGTTGTGGATGATGATTAGTTAGCACAAATTTATCTCCTGAATTAAAAAATGTTTTCTTCTTTTTAACTATTCTCAGCTCATCTGATGTATTATTCCAGTCCTTGATTGCAGGCCTGTGAAAATAGTACCGTATAGATTAGATCAGCTGACATTTCATCTGATAGTGGCCCCACTGCATCCACCGGTTTTAGTTTCTCTCTTCTTTGGTGATTCTGTTTCAACAACATCTGCCAGCATATTGCCTATAAATGTCTTCAGGCCTGGAACCATCCAGCAACATGCTGTCATATCTAAGCCTAGAGATGCGTGTGACCAGCTTGCTTTTATTAAAAACACGACTTAAAAAAAACCCAAACCCCAAAACTATTTCACTTACAACATTTGATTACTACAAATAATATGCACAGACACACATTTATGGATATGCATTAAGTTGACAAGTAATGACCGACATCACACATACATAACACATACACACACATGCTTAGTTACAAATACAAATTCTGTCTAGTTATAGACATTTTCCAGAATATAAAAACCCTTCACCAACATGTTATAACAAACTATTTGCAAACTGACTTCTCCCTCCTATGGATGCCTCAGCATATAAACTCTTGGAAGTATGGAGTCTTGCTTTACCTAAACCAAGTAGTACAAGAAACTATTATTATACTCAACATATAGGAGAACACCACCTCTTGGTCCATGTTCCTTTCTGGTTTTCAACAGGACAATTGCTTGAAGGCACATCTTACTCAGACATAGGACCAACAGTCAAAAATGGTAACGTTCTGGTAAAATACTCTGTCCAAAAACATAGCTAGATGCTGCACTCTACTCTTAACAGTCCACTCATTTACACAGTGAAATGCCCAGAAGCTGACTAATCGCATTACAAATTCTGGTCCCATGAGTATGTATTTATAAACACACATTCCTTTCAAGGCAACAGCACTATATCATGTGGAAGCCACTGCAATCACCTGCAGCACATGATTACAACAAAAAACAGATTTGTTGGAAGCTGTAAGCAGCCACAGCTGGAAGCAACGGTGAGCAACTACTCACAGTCAGAACCTGCCTTCCCTCCCAGTCCTTGTTCAAGGATAGCCATATAAAACAAAACAAGGTAGAAGAAAAACAAAAACTTTTTACTTCTAGCACTCTGCTGCTGCATTGATCATTACCACACATGTCGGTGGAAAGACAATAATATTCTGAGCAAAAACTTCAATGTTGAAATAAACAAACAAAATTACCAAGCATATAACCTTCAGCGCTTTGGTTTCTCTAGACAGCTATTGAGATCTTTTCATAGGCACAGTCACTAACCAAGGCGTGAATCACACCTGTCCCAATGGTACTGAAAGTGATTGAGGCAAGTTAGAAAGAGCTGTGACCAGCCTGAGGAGTAACAGACATGCTGTCCTGGTTTCAGCTGGGATAGAGTTAATTTTCGTCTTGGTAGCCGGTATGGGGCTGTGTTTTGGGTTTAGGATGAGAACAATGTCGAGGATACACTGACGTTTTGTTCTTGCTAAGTAGTTGCTAAGTGGCGCTCACAGTGGTAAAGGACTTTTCAACTGCCC
Organism: Platalea leucorodia; assembly: GCF_965183815.1. Taxonomy (NCBI): domain Eukaryota; kingdom Metazoa; phylum Chordata; class Aves; order Pelecaniformes; family Threskiornithidae; genus Platalea; species Platalea leucorodia. The sequence goes on along the minus strand of NC_138828.1, from coordinate 46,604,652 downwards.
ATGCTCTGCCGGGTGCACAAGAAGCTGGGAGGGGGCACAGCCGGGGGGAGTGCTGACCCAGACTGGCCCAAGGGCTATTCCATACCATATGACATCATGCTCAGTATATAAGCCGGGGGAAGAAGAAGGAAAGGGGGGACATTGGGCATGATGGCGTTTGTCTTCCCAAGTAACCATTACGCGTGATGGAGCCCTGCTTTCCTGGGGATGGCTGAACACCTGCCTGCCGATGGGAAGTAGTGAATGAATGCCTTGTTCTGTTTTGTTTGCGTGCACGGTTTTTGCTTTGCCTATTTAACTGTCCTAATTTATTTTACTTCAATTATTAAACTGTTCTTATCTCAACCCACGAGTTTTCTCCCTTTTGCCCTTCTGATTCTCTCCCCCATCCCACTGGGGGGGAGTGAGCGAGCGGCTGCGTGGTGCTTAGTTGCTGGCTGGGGTTAAACCACGACACATGCCAATGTGTATGACTTTACTATGCAATCAGGTAAAGCTTGAAAGTATACCACATGTAAATAACATGGGTCAGAAGGTATGATAAACACATGAAGAAGAAACACAACAAAAAAGTAAACAAATTCTGGATAAAAATTCATTAAGTTATGTTTGTTTGCTTGGTAGCTCATTAAGGACACTGTTAAAGACTGGTGGACCACACAAAAAAATCATTATTTGCCATTTGCAAATCTGAATTGAGTCTGTCCTTAATCACTAAATCACCAAGCAAGTAGGATGCCTAGAAAAATGAAAGTGGCATTTTCAGGGACAGAGAATAGCTGGATAGTTAAGAAGAGTCAGAAATAAGAGATAAAAAGAGTTAAGATAGAAAAAGCAGCAAATTTGCTGCGCTCATTAATAACTACAGATCTTTTATTGTTGGAAGAGCTCTGGAATTTACTACTCACATCTGCAATGTAGCAAAAGACAGAAAAGACAGCAAATTTTTACAGTCCATATATGGACAGGTAGGTTCAGATAATTCATGTAATAGAAATTAAGCAAACTGGAGTTTTAGAGTAAGGCGTGAAGCTTCTGTTAGTCCAAACCTAGACTCTGTAGACTATTTCACTTATTTAACTCGTTCCTTTCACTGAATGATCTGAAAGTATAAGATATGAAATATTGCAGGTAAAATGGACAACTTTTTCAGAGCACTTCCAGAATCAGACAGGAAACAAAACTGAAACAATTCTCAAGAGATTTAACTTTGAACTCATTTTGCATTCAGGAAAAAAAAAAAACAACACAAAACTTTTGAAGCAGTTTTCTTTTGGATACTTCTCCAAGTCTTTATAAACTATTTTTCATTTAATGAAAAGGAATCCCCAAACCAAAACTTGATATGATTATTTGTTGAGCACCTTTAGTTTAACCTTTTTACAGTATGCACTAGATAAAGTAGAACCATCTACAAGAATCTTGTAATCGATATTAAGCAACATACCTAGATGTAAAATTCACCATTTCTTTGAGGAATATGAAAAAAAACAATATATTATTTATAGAATATATATCGAAAAAAAATCTGATACTGATTTAGGCAAGAATCCTTTTAAACAAAACTGATGTTGAAACATGATGATTTGACAATACTAATGGTGTATGGCTTTCCTCCCCCCCTTTTGGAGATAAAAAAAAAAAGTCTAGAGTGGCAAAAGAAGAAAAAGTCTACATCACTTTTTTTAAAACATATAATTTTTCAATTTTAAATGTTTTGTAGTTTGTTTGTTTGGTTGGTTTGGTTTTTTTTGTTTTGTTTTGGGGTTTGTTTGCTTTTTTTTTTTTTTTTACTTCAAATTTTTTTTTATAATATAACAGTTTAACATAAAACTGAAACAATTGCCGAATACAGCAAGAATGTCTTCTCTCAAAACCAGGAGAATCTCCTTGTTTTAGGACTCAAATTTCAACATCAGAAAAGCAGAGAAAATGACTATAAAACTTCATTCAGCCAGTACCATCATATCCTGGATGTTAAACTAAGGTCTGTACAACAGATTTCCAGTTTTTGTTTTCATTTTTGTATGTAGATACTTCTGTGCCTTTTCCCATGCCCAGCTGGATGTGAGCAGCTTCCAGGTGGAAGGTACTCAGTTGCAGTAGTATGGTACCAAGGCACTTAGTTTCCTTTCCTGATGAGCAGAATACAATATCACATTCAATACCTCACTGATGTTGTTACATGACTTCAAGCTGACTTGTGTCCAATTGGCTTGGAGCATCTACAAAACACATTAACACTTGCTTCAACCTACTAAATAACTTTTTTTTTTTTTTAAAGTGTTTCTACTGTTCTTCACACGTCTTGCACATACCCTTAGAATGCTCATAGGTCAGATTTTCATTAAGAGAAAAATTTACTTCAGTTCTGTTTGAGTGGGTGCTCACACTGGTATAACTAGTTGTTAAGACTGACACACATAAGAACATGATTTATTCCCCCCCCAAGGGTAATTTCAAAATTAAGAATTTCCAACCCCTGCCTTCTCCCTCCCTCCCTCCACCTCCCCAAAAAGTTATTCTTATTGGGGAAGAGCTAATTCCCCCCCCCGTTGTCATTATTTTCTAATGTTATCTATCAACATCTATCAATATCTCTTTCCTAGTCTGATCTTAAATACATACATTTTAGCATCTTCTTAATCCACTGTTTGTTCATGTCTCAGAAATAAATACTAAATTTTATTATATTATTTGAAAGCAATATAAATTTGAGTGATATAATGTAAACAGTTTGGTGCAAGAGAATACTCTCTTTAAAAACAAACAAACAAACACACACAACAACAGTAGTGAGATGTGTTGTCTACAGACAGTTAATATCCACTTACAGGAGTGGGATACCAATAAAAAGGATTTCACTCTTTGTTATAAATTTCCGCTTATTGTTAGTGAAAATGTGTTCTTTCATTATGAAGTTTGAAACTATAAATAAAGACAAAAAGTAAAAACAGTATAGCAACCAATAAAGTCAGATTATTGACAAAAGGAGAACAGCAGAGGTAGACAGAATTTATTAAGCTTTAATAGACTTTTGAATAGGTTTCACAAGGCTACATTATTCACTGAGACTCAAGGAAAACAAATTAAATGATTTCTATATAACTACAATAAATATTATTCAGTACAAAGATAGCAAAGAGAGGAAAAAACGATTAGGAATTCAGTTTCTTACCAATATTCACTGACAGCAAGTACACAAAGAAAAATCAATATAAAAGATTGTGACTGAAGAAATGTAATCATATCTTGCTGAGCTATTTAAGAATGATATGTCAAGCCATCAGTTCAGACAACTAAACGTGCAAAACAGCAAAAAAACTCCACCAAACCCGGATACAACCTGTTGCTCTACAATCCTCTCATCTGGAAGAATTATTTACAAAAAAAAGTTCAACTGTCAAAGCACGACAATACAGATGAATATATTTAAGGCTCAACAGTATATGAAAATTAAAGTCTGTTTACTCCCACAAATGCATCACTTCAGATAAGATCAGGAAATTCTAAAACACCATTTTTTTTTCCCATCCTTAACATTGCTCCCATAGAACGAAGCAAGTATCTAACCACCTTGTAAACAGCCAGAAAGGAAAAAAAAAAATAACAAAACCCAAAACAAACAAAAAATCAGGCTCCAGAAGGTAGATAATTTTGTCAAGTTTCTTAGAATTATAATGTTACTATTACCAAAATGAAACAAACAAAAATAAAATCTACAACTGAAGAAAAGTAGGAGCTATTTTTCTCTGGAATAGCTGATAAAGTCCATTGACATTCAATTTAACCACACCCTACAAGATTTTCCTCAGTGTTTATTGCATTCTTATAACAGTCTTATAAATGTACTACCCACATGCACAGCTGTTCTTTAGACTGCACATCATGTTTAAACAAAGTATATATTTAAACAGAGCTAACATCTTTGAATTAGTAGGTAGATTGTTAAATGAATTAGTAGAACAGCAATGAATAGTGGGACTATTTCCCGAACTCTACTCTGGAAACCAAATTCTTATTCCTTTTCTCCTAAAACTGCCTTCAATGGCCAAAACGTCTCTGATCTACCTCATCATCATGAAGACGTGACAGAAAGAAACAAATAATAAAAACATCAGAAAACTAATTTCTTACAAGAACCTGTTAGCTATATTTACTACAAGGAAAAATAGCTCAGCATGGATTGCTTTATTACTTAAGTACTAGGATATCAATTACCCAAGATTCCATCTCTAATAAAATATTCATGCTGCTTTGCATGGTTGGGAAAATATGCACAATAGGCACAGCAGAAAGTTCTGTCTATGAACACTTCAAACTTAGTTCAATGCAGAAGTATTCTTTGAAAACTTCATTGATCCTGAAAATTAGTGATCAGTGGAGAATGTGAAATATTAACAAAGAGAAAAAAAATTTTCAATAACATTGAAGAAAGAGATGGTTCAAGATCAATATTTATGATGCATACACAAATTTTCTAAACAGAAGTGTTCAGATAGTTTGCAGCTGAGTGAAACAGGAATTATTTTAATTTGCATTAATTCTCAATCTATGTCGTTTTTATAATATAATGTCTAACTCATGGACAGTTTCATTTCAGTACAATTATGTCAATAATTAAAATTAAAACCTAGCAAGGACAATGAAGCTTAGAAGAAAACAGGAGGACATCTCTCTAGCATATGCTTATTTCCATAATATTCTCTATGACATTGACTGTTAGGAGATCAAATTGTGATCTCAGTTTTGCATTGAAAAGTGCCTTATTCTCACTAAGTTCAGAATGCAGACATGATTCATTTCATTTTAGTCACTACTTTAAAATCTTCTAACCAGGAAAGACAACAAAACCAGTGTGGCTACATCCAGAATAATTTTTGGAATTATGCAGTGTAAATCCAAGTATGGTCTGGAGAAGCAGTGTTGGAGTGAGACTTAAGCAGTGGGCTGGTACAGGTCTGGGTTATACACCAAAAAAGATTCAAGGTACGTCTTGTTCTCACCTGGGAACTTAGATGTCCTGTTGCGTCACCTGATTTAGAAAGTTCACATTACTTACCTTACAGGTTGTACCACAAACAGTGCAAACACACAAACTAGCGATGTGTGTGCAATCATTCACTTGTCAAGAGTACCACATGGATAATACCTTTGCCATTGCACAGAACCCACAGCCACCAGGTCTTAACATGGTGCCTATACCTGGCAAAGAATAGTTCGTTCTTAATCTTTCTCATGTTATGTTCCTAAATAACGCTGTTGGAGCAATGAAATTGTATGCCATGGTGAATACCTGTGGGTTTACTACACTGAATGGTACAGAGGCCATATGGTCCTTTCGGACACACTTGCAGCCAAAAACAAACAGGAAAAAAGTAACATGAAAGGTTATATGGAATAAAAACATATCTGTGTCATATAGTATCAAAACCATAGCCTAGACTCGGGAAATGTCAAGTCAAATCAAGTCACAAGATGTCTCCATTGCAAGGTTTGTACTTTGTATTGGACATTTCAGAGGATTATAGTAGTTGTCTACAGAGACTTGCATAATATACTCATAATATACTCTCTACAAGAGACACACAACTATCTTGTCACTACTAGCTACTTTATATGTCCTATACTCAACATCAGTCTTCCAAGCTTATGGTAAAATCAACAGCTAATAATAGCATAGCTTAGTTTTTTATTCTGAAGACAAGGAATCTCTGTTCTTTCTAAATCTTCCCCTTCTCCTGAATTATTTTCAACTATGCTTTTCTGTGCTGGAAGACACCTATTTCAATTGAATCCCCTGAACTGAGCAGAAAAATCATGTTAAGTGCCTGCTGTTACTGAACTTTATGTACTGGATCCATCTCATTCAAATTTAATTTAAAAATGGAGTGCCTACTGTAAGTTAATCAAATAGCAGAATGACTGGAATTCCTCAGTTCCTTGACTTTTCACAGCCTAACGTTCTTTACGGTAAGTTAACCTTATGAAAGTACTACTTCTTTCCACAATTACAGTCTAAACCACAAGCTTTGATAAAATGCTTAACATTTTTTGACGGTTAATGTCAGTGAGGATAATTCTTATGCACACTACTTATAGAAACTCTTCAGGGTGAAAAAGTGAAATTTTCAAGATGACGTAGATGTTTGGAGCAACAGATGCGTGGAAATAATTACACTCATTTTCTTAAAATTAAGTATAATAAATCATTTCTCCTAGTAAAGCCCCCATTTTGGGATTTGGTGTTTGCCACTAGAACACAATGGTTTATTAAGAAATGTCATCTTTTTACTAAACTTATTTCCAGTGTTGAATACTGGGTGCACAGCACATACACCATTTCCAGCCATCTTGTTTTAAAAGGTGATTATAGGAATCTGGCCCCAAGATAGATTATTTACACAGATGAGACCACCACAGGCAGTCCTGGGCAGTCTATACTTATTGTCAAGGTTACACTGAACTCACTGCCTCAGAGCAATACCTTTCCATATAGCTGTGTGATGGGTTACCACTGTGTTACTGTATAAGTAAGGGCATAAAACCAGAGAAATGCAGTGGTGACTACAGGTCTGGTGACCACACCTATAGATTTTATGGGCACCTGTCTATATTTCTTTTCTAACAATAATCTCATTCTGTTAGTTATGCTTGTCCCTTCATCCTAGGTGTAAGAGATACTTTCTAAATAAGTAAAAGCTGTTGCCTGTACAGTGAAGGGAGATTGTATGTTTCTGGGACAGCACATAAATGTTTAGGAAAACAGAGTCACTCCTATAAACATACTTAAAGTTTAGTGCAGCTTGTCTTGGTATTCCATTTCCCTGAAAAGATGTAGCCTGCCTTTCTACAGGATATGTGTAAGTTTTTATCATTAATACTGGACTTGTCATTTCAATGCTAAGCATGGAATACTTCAGAATAGTTTCTTGTTGGGTGGACAGACCTAACTCATGCTCATCACTGCTAATAAGTCTGTGTGGGATGAGGTCATACTCTCAGCGTATCTGATGCGACAGAAAAACATTTTGTTCCCTCATGTAATCGGCAGACACAGCATCTATTCTCATCCTGCAATAACCTAGCAACAGCAGCGTGCGCCTGCATGACCAAAACGTGCAATTAGCTCCCACTTCACAAGGTTTACGGCTCAGCTACCTGTGGCTTATTTCAAATGCCACAGCATGCTTTCTAAGTGATTTGAGCAACTGATTTGCTATGCAGACCTACGCATTTTTTTTTAAAGATATAAAGCACTTTAATAAGGTTAATCAGCTATCACTGTATGAGTAGTTACATAGGTAAATTGGATTTTTAAGTCTTCACTATGTTGGGTCATTAGGTATTTTTAGGTTTTACTTTAAGTGCACAATCACACCTATGCTCAAAGGTAAAATTGCTGATTATCCATACTGTTTGCAAGTTGGTGCATTTTTCAGGACATGAGAGGGGAAGGGCAAACAAGCCACTGAGTGGCAAAACTTAAACTGGCCAAACTTATCTTACAGAAAGTATAAAAACAGCCTTTTTATATCATCAGCCATCCATAGCCAGGATGCTCCCCAGATTCTATCTGCCAAATGTAGTCCCATACGTCCTTGAAGCAAGCCAGCCTTCAGCTGTGTCCACAGTTTTGTGCTATTCCTGGCCGGATTACTCATGTGCCCTAACAGAGGACAAAGACAACTGTTGAGCTCCTCGCAACTCATAGCAAACCAGGAAGGACTTTTAGCATGATAAATGGGCCCTGTCAGAAGAAAACTATGCAAAGAAAGTGTTTCTCAATTTTGAGTGCAAGAGAAAAGCTAAAGATTCAGGATAGGTTCAACTCTGAGTCCTGATGGGGGGAGAAAGGCTAGACAAACAAAACTATTGAGAACAACTAACAGCAAAGACAGAAATAAAAAAAAACACATTGTCTTTTATCTTTACTTATTTGAATGTAACAAGATAAGTGGGTAAATGTTTTTCTGTACCCCAGAAGGTACTTATATTTTCCAACAGAGCTTTTGAAACAATAAAATTCATGTGCAGGGCAAAGAAACACAATACCAGATTGTGAACAATTAGCCATGAACAAGAGTGAGAGAAAAGTTTTTACATTCAAATTATTACTTAGGAATAGCAAACCGTTTTAACTGGCAAAGTATATTACAGTTTTGAGCTGTGTTAAAGCAAAGATATGGACGACAAAAGAGTCATTCCCATAGTAAGTGAAGTGAAAGCCATTTGTCCTATGTCTGGAGCCCAAAAGAAATATACAATATCAACAGGTGGAACTTAACTACACAGGAAGCCACACAGATTGGGTTTGACCTTGAAATGGCCCAGACACTGTTTGGGTTTGCTTCTTTATCTAAGAAAATGCCAAAATTTTCTTATCTTGCTGTACTTGCATATAAGGCTACTTTACAACTAATGCAAGATTTATGTAAAAAGTTATGTCCTGTTGTTGATTTTAATGAGTCATATCCACAAAAACAATATAGGCAGCTTTCTGCATTAAGAGCACTTACAGACTATTGCTTTTGTTTATGTTTTTTGGGGTTGGTTTTGTTCATTTTTGCTCTTTATGGAAGTGTCCATACTGGAATTCCTTACGCATTCTCGTACTTTATCCACAGGAGGAAAACAGAAGGACAAACGTAGCTAAAACAGAGAAGGAAAATATTCCAAGAGTTATTTTTTCTTCAGTCTTCCATCACTATGGTTTCAGAGGAAATAATGACTGACGTTCATACTTTAGAAAACTGCGGTAATGCTAAGCAGCCATGCGTTCTGCAAGCCTCTCCAGATGATTTTAGTGTAGCTATGATGTCTTCATTGCATGCAAGTGCCTACACAGTGAGGTCATCTGGAGATAGTTGCCATTTTATATTTTATTAAAGCCTAAAAACAAGTGTGCAAGTCATCTTTTTAATTATTGTCATCATTTTGATGTGGCTACTCCAGTGCAGTAGTAACTTTCATGGAACTACTCTTTTTCCTTATCTCTTTGCATAAGTTGTCAAAACAGTGACAGAAGCTTCCTCTTCTCTTGTGCTGGGACTAATCAGGAATAAGAAGCTGTAACTATTAGCCCACAAAACCTGTTGTCAACACATGCCCCTTAAATCACAGCCCATCCACCATTGCCAAGTCCGCAAAGCTGGCTGCTTGCAGGAATGAGCAGGTGCTCTGTCTCCTGACCAACACTGGTATGATTCAGCCCATAGCCACCTGTGGCTGCCAGTATTAGCTTACATCTTTTTCTCAAATAAAATAAATGAAGTTAGCAGGTGTTCTTAAAAGTTCTTCAAATGATTGCTTTTAGACTCAAGCTAAGCATTTCCAAGGTTTTGTTTTAAAATTCTTTGGGGAAAAAGGTCCTTTACAGGACCTGCCCACAAAAATGAAAGATAAATTTTAAAAAATCATCAAGGCATTTATTCTGAAACTTTCTGCAGATGAAAGATTTTTTGAGCAATGCTGTAAGACCCCTACATCAAAAGCACCACCAGACTGGTGGCTATAGTACTGGCCTAGCACAGGGAGATTGGGTTCAGGATTCTGGCTTGACATAAGCAGGGCAGAACTTGTGCAAGTGCTGTCACATTTCCTGTAAGTGCCCTGATTTTTCAGGCTACTGTCTGTTCTTGATGTGGATATCTAGCCCATTTTTATAAATCAATTTCTCATCTGTTTGGTAGATAACTGATTCATATATACCTTTGCCAGATAAAATAAGTTCTAGAACATCAAAAACTTTTACAGGAAGAAAAAATTTTCTAAGTTTTAAACTGCAAGGTAAACTATCTCCTCAAGTTTATTAAAATGAAATTATATTCTAATTATGGTCCCTTTTAGATTTATAGCATTCTAAACAGTTACTGGGTATTGGCATTGCCCTACCACAACTTCCAGATTTCAAAACTAGGGAGCTATAATTTTATATCAGCAGTGTTTAAGCTCTCTGTTGTATTTTTTTCCAAATGCAGCTCATTTTGTTCTCAAGGAAGCATAAATAATTTTCTCTTTACTCATTCTCACCTTTTCCCCTTCACACCTGTTGCACCATACTACTATTTTTCTCCTTCTTAGAAGAAAGTTTGGCCCAAAAAAAACCCAAGGCATACCAAATGAAAGCCTGATCTTGAGGCCTGTTTATAGGCCATAGAGAGAAAAAGAAAGATAGTGCAACTAAATCAGACTAATTTGAAAGACAGAAGCATCACCTACATACACAATGAGGAATAAGGAAAGAAGTGAGATTGCAAGTAATAAATATCCCAGTTTTGCTCTCTTGGTCAACAGAGCTGTGTTTCTCTCAGAAGCATAGAATTTCAAAAAGTAGGCAGCCTTCTTTAGATGTTATGGGCTGTTGTGGTTTGGTTTTTTGTTGTTCCCCCCCCCCCCCCCCTTTTTATTTTTCTTCTCTCTTTAGAGTGAGAGGAAACATACATCTTACAATCCAAACATGTAATACTCAGCCTTGGTCTTCCTACTCTAAATTGGAAATTTATGTATTTGATGAATTTCAAAGAAAATAAGAATTTAGGATTGAAGCATAGTTTTGACCCTATTTTGGTTCCTAATTACATAATAAAGGGATCAATGCTAATTTGAATATCAAGATGTTCTAGATCCTATTGCTCATTTTCAACTTGCGGTGTAATCACTTTTGAATTTATGACCTTGGTATGTCCAGCCATCACATCTTTTTATTTGTTCACATCACCAGTGTTCCTGGTCTTATCTAGTCAAACTTTTAAGTCTTCCACAATCACAACCCCTCTCACATCCACCTTGGAAGGGTATGACTCTCTTGACCTTTTCTTCAGGTCTTTTTTCCTGACTACATTAAAATCTTTTAGTTAGCCCAGTTTTATTGCACATCTAACAGTGAATGCCTCATGCACAAATCTGCCAGTTTAAATAAACTTGCTCTTAAACTTGACTTTGATCCTCTATTTAAGTTTCTTAGTTTGGATAGAACCTACAATGGGAGTTTAGAGAGCATTTAGCCCATACTGAAAATAACCAGTTTGATTATTTATGTTTTGATAAGAGAGTGACTAACTCCTAGTCACTTTTATCTTTTAATCATCACCATATCCTGCCAGCTAAGATGTAAAAAATAAGTTATTCCCAACATGAATCTGGATCTATAGCCAAATGACGTATTCAAAATATTTCCGAGTTAAAAAAAAAAAAAAAAAAAAAAAAATCTGTGCCTGAACCACAGCTCTATTCACTAGAGCTGAATAATCCCAAGTCCTGTTTCTGCCTTCACATCAGTCTTCCTTCAGTGTAATTACTTTGGAATATTTAAACATTTTATATGGGATTCTATCACTGATTTTTATTCAAGTGGCTTAATTTAAGAATTCAAAACTTCTTAAACAAGAAACAATTATTAGATATTTAACATTTGTTATCAGCTTTTCTAATAAATTCACAGTAGAGATCTAATTTTTGGTATGTTGGTATTAAACTGGTGCTTTCTTGACAATAACTGCTAACATTTAACACTATTCCTCATCTTTCTTCCAGCCACATACAAATATATCCTGGATAACATAGCTATGATACTAAATACTGCAAAACATTTTTAAGTAGTTGTGTTCTACTGGGGACTTATTTATCAGCCATGTTATTACAGCATCAATTTTACTCTAGTGACAAAGCGTCAGTTCAGTTAACTAATGACAATAATTGAAAACTGTAAGGATAGCTTTGGTCATGTTCTTATCACAGGTTAAACTTAATAGAAAAATCAAATATTCAAATGATATTCAGTTGTCCAAACAAAATGCATTACACTCAACAGCAACAGAAGTGACTGCAGACTGAAGATAGCTTAAATAACCTGTTTTAAGATAGGAAGCCTATACCCAATTGTATACACCTTGCATACATATGGTATGAAGGCATTTGGCATCAACTTCTTTAGAATTAGTAAAATCACATTAAGTGACTTCCTCCCTCTATAGTCTACTCGGATTAAGATTTCATTTGAAAAGCAGCTAAGAATACCCGCCCCGCCCCCCCGCCATTTTTCTCAAGTCTACTTTACATTACCTGATTACAGGTAGGACTGAGTTTACAATTACAGTGAGTTTAAGGCTGAAGTAGTTAGTAGTAGTCAGTTCAAATTATGACTAGAATATTTTTCCTCCCCATAGGAGATGTTTCAAAGAGATAACATGTGCAATGAGAACTCCAGTCAGTGGCAGCTTTTCAATATAGTTGGCCTTGGTAATCAGATATAAGTTTTTGGAAGGGGAAAGAGTCTGAAACAGCACGCATACACTTTCAGAACTTTTGGAAACAAATGAATAAAGCTAACTCAAGCTGTGTGTTACTACGGTTTTGGGTACTGGGAACTAACTTGCACACTCCCTGATAACTCTTAGCACAAATATCGAAGCACATGCATATCTTCTCAAAAGTACTTCTATGATTGCATTTCCTCAGGGAGGTGGAAAACGAGACAAGACAAATCGGACATCGGCAAGTTGAGCAGAACAGACACTATGTAAACTGGAAATCAACAGTGTTATCAGACCTGTACTTCCATACAATTGTTCCAAAAACTCTTCTGATTTTGAAGATAAGAGTCATACTTTGATTGGGCTATTAACACAGTTAGGGGTGTTCATGACACCTGAAGCAACACATATTCTCTTTTCCAGAGGAGTACCAGGTATTTGTTAGAAGTCATTTGTCTTAATTAGTTGACAAGCTATGTTTCACTTCACATTTAACAACCTATAACAAGCTTTACATCTTGGATTCCCTCCCCCACCAGACCTGAATAATAGAAAGAACAAGGCACCGGTTATCAAAACTGTGATGCTCATCCCAACCTCGCTTGATACGAGAGCAAATCTTCTGCACTCATGTAACACCACAGCTAGAAGGTCCATTCAGTCCCAACATTTGACTAAAGATTACATTGTAGAAGCGGAAAAAATAGCCTTGAAGTATTTGTCATTTCAAACTGCAGAGAGTTCTTCCTAACACATTTAGTTGTCTGCCTATTCAGAAGTATCTGGTGCCAGTCTGCCTTTTTCAATGGAATTTCCTTTATGAAAGGAAAACAAACAAAAGTCCCAGCTCAATATCTGCCCTTTGAGGCATTAAAGAATATCCATAGCCAGACAAAGCCATTTCTTTTCACATTCTTTTTGAACGTCCCTTGTTGCATCCAGAAAGTAGCTGCATACTCAACCAGCAGGAACCCTGAAGCACAGAATTAATTAAATCTACATACCCAGAGTAAACATGCAGTGATCAAGAATCATTTCACTCCCATAACAGGAATACCAGAAAGCCTTTGTGCTGTATGCTCTAATTTATTGCTCTAGTATTACCCTTAAAACATATTATGTAATCTCTATCCAGGATTTATCAATCTTGAAATATCACACTGATTTAAAGACAACTCAAAATCCCTACTCCCGTCATGATTAGGCACGTTCTTCTAAAGGTCTTGGTGAAGAAACTATTCAATCCTACGTCAAAATATAGAATTAAATAGTGATATAGCATATAATTTTGAAAATCATTTTCAGAGGAAGAAGAAAAGGTATTTGCAGGTAGGTAAAAAAAGAAATCATACTACTTAAACAGAATAGTTCAAGCAAACCAAACTTTAAAAATCTCTTCATACACCTCAGTCCTTTCATCTTGTATCCTTTTCTATACTGCATTTTGTTTAGTGTTTATTTTTCTAAACTGTGAAATTGTCCTCAATTATGTTAAAGAGTGGATAAGGTTACAGAGCAAGCCTAATGAATCAAGAAAGATCACTGAAAACACAGAAGTTTGACCTGTCACCATGGCATCCCTGAAGTAGTCCAATTATTATTCAGCGTGTACAGAGGTGCTTTTAAAAAATGAGTAGGGTCAAAGTCAGGTTTCATGAAAGCTTCAGCTGCAGCTGAAATCTAAAGTGCCTCACAAGAAATGATTAAAGCTACCTAAAAAAGCATCCATTTCCACAGAGAACAGTTACAAAAGGGAAAGTAGAGTATTATTACAGGGGAACTTGCATTTTCTTTCCCTCACTTAACCACAAACACCCGCCTTTAAATTCTATGCATGTAATTGCAACTTTAGCATAACTGCATTTAAGGAAAGCCTATCGTTGTCCTAGATGCTAGACTGCAAAACCAGGTGCATTTCAACTCTTATAAACAAACAATATGCAAAGGCTACTGACTTTCCTGCTGTACGTATAGCTCTGTCATATACATTATATGCACACTTATTTTTGTGGCATTATGTTTGACAGGACAAAAATATCTGCAGTTGACTTGATGACTTTCCTTAACAAGAACTTCAGTTACATTCAAAAGCTTGTAGTCAGTCTCCTGGAACAAAAATCAAGACAAAAACTAACAGATAGGAAACTATCTATGTAGCTTAATTTCACAGAGACAGTAACTGTGTAGCTTAAAGGCTGAGATGTAAAACATTTTGCTCTTTTCATATAGATAAGAGGTATTTTCCCCTTGCTTTTTTGGCAGAAAATTATGATTGCAATCACAGGGGAGCAGACGTGGCAGCAAGAAGTGCACCCAAGTATTTTTATAAGATTTGCACCTTGTAAAGTAGATCTTTGTGTCAGTAGGTCATTTATGTCTTCTCCATAGGACAGCTCTGTATCTATTCCCTTTTTCCAGCCAACCAGCTAATCTGCATAGACAAGTATGAATTTGGGGTGACGGAGGAAGTCACCCAGGACACAACTACAAGAGTTATTTCAGAGCAGGCACATCCAGAGGACATCACTGTAACTCATCCTGAGCTCAGATGAGAATCCCACATAGGGGAGTGCACACAGCTAACAACATCTACCAATTCCAATCTTTAATATACTCACCTAATGAAAATGTTATTTCTTTAAAAAGTAATTTTTCAGTTTGGCAGCTGCTATAGTTTTAGTATTGAGCAATTCTGTTAAACATATTCAGTGATATTAGCATAATTACTAGCTATAGTAATTATAGCTAGCAATAGCTATAGCCCCTTTCCTGCAAACAGCTGCAGATAAAAATACTTTTAGGTATTTGAACACCCTACTCAAACCCAGCTGGGTCACGTTATTCACATTGGTCATTAATGTTAGGACTAAGATGTGTGTTTCTCCAAGATGCATCTGAGCATAAGGGATACAGGAGTTTTACAATCTAAATATAGAATCATAGAAATTTCATAATTGCTTAAAGCACTTTTTATTTTTCTACTGCAACAAAAATTCACTATTTGAGTCCCAGTTGCAAACTTTAAACACTAAGCAGGTAGTAGAGAACGCTTATTTTAAACTGCATTTTCAAAAATGAAATACATAAATATTTATTTTATTGAATGAGATAATTTTTGACAAATCTGAGAAAAGAAAACATAAATGTTTTATCTACTGTTTAATTTTCTATGAAACGCTATAAAACATGAGCTTTCATTACTATTGCCAGCTAGCCTCAGCACAGCAAAGAACTGTTCCAGGGTCACAGAGTACATAAAAATCTGTCTATAATGCCCAATTTATTAATGTATTCATTAAAAAAAAAATTAAATCTTCACACTAGGAAGGCACTTTGACCCAGAGGACGAGAAATGAAAATAAACACTGACAGGTCTTTATTTGCATTGCTATCTTGAATCCACTTGTGAGCTTCAGTAGATTTTCCTCCTGAAGATCAGTTTCTCCACAAAAGAAACAGACCAACAGCATTAATTTTACTTTATACAGTTCCCGATATCCACTGAAATCACCTGAAGTGAACTAAAGTCCTCAGAAAGCATAATGACTATTATGTTCACTCGTTAGTATCAGAGAAAGCAATAGTTGAAAGCAGGCCACGAAGGAACACGCTGCACAGTTCATGATTTACTATCAGTTAATTATAGATCTCTCTTCTAAATATCTTCTTCCTTAAGAAAGGAAGAATCATTAGGTCCTCTATCATCTCAACCACTTGCAGTCTATTATCATGTTAGAAATAAATTGGAAAAGATAAAAACTGCCAAGTAAACCATAAAATTTTAAGCCTGCAAACTTAAAGGGAAATTCAGTTATCGCACAGGAAATTATTTTTTCTTATAAAAAGTTATTCTGATTCCAGAGTTGTCTTATCTCAGATGATAAAAAAACAGAACAACAGTCTCTCTGATACTAAAAGAAATAACTCTTATTATATTTCCTGTAGTCTTTTCTTCATTGTATTACTTATATTCTGGACACTGGGTTTGTGTTAATTTAGAGAACTACATTACTGATTTTTTTTTTTCTTCCAGACTTCCTCACAGTTCTCATGGTCTTTTAGCTGTTCTAATACTTAAATTTGTTATGATCATAACTAAGAATGATGAATGATGATTGCAGTTTATCAATAGAGCACTTGTGCAAAGAATATAACCCTTTTTATGATTGTTTCAGATTATTTTTCATTTCTTACCATTGTTACTAGTTATAACATGAATTATTTCTTTGCATAAGGCAGCCTAACATCATCAAAAGGATTTTTTTGTTTGTTTTTAAATCATACCCAGAGCCATTTTACATTTGAATTGGGTATGTACTTATAACATACACGGGAGATCATAATTCTGCACAGATTTTGTAAGGGAGTCTTTGTTAAACCAAGTTACTGTCCATGACTAATCTTGATGGAATATTTTTAGACCACTGCAGTTTGGAAATATAAAAGCATACACACATACTTATATGAAAGTAGTTTATAAAAATAATCATTGTGTGTACTTTATCTTAGAATGCCTGTAACTTCAAAAATTAAAAGGAATCAAGTTTTATATGTGAAGCGCTAAGTCTATAGGCTGCAACTAGTCTAGAATTATACAGTATAAGTATAAATCATTCACATTTGGTTATTTACATAATTTTAAACATTTTTATGAACTCTCATACAACTGAAGCAGATTTTTCTTTGAAGAACTTGAAATGCTTACTTCTTACGTCTCAAATGAAGATAGGGTTTTTTGCAGTAATATCCATGAAATACTATTATCATACTTTTATAAAGCTTTTGACACCTCCTCAATTACAGAACAAAAGCAACACAATTTAACTGAAAAATGTTATTCCTGTAACAAACATCCTTCCAATCCTATGAAAGATTTAAGTAAGCAGAGTGAAAAGGAATATTTGTGTATTTCCTCAGACTAGACTCTGAAAGAAGAATAAGTCTCCATCTGATACTAGGCAGCCATTGCTACTCAACACCCCCCCTGCCATTTTCCACTAACATAATCAATAGCTTTCTATTTGATTTCATATAATTATTAGAAAATGCCTATAGATGAATGAAGGAAAGGAATAATCTAGTACTGTTTTGTCACATAAGTGACAAAAATCACCCCCAAGACTAATAGGTTTACTTGCTTAATACATAAACATATAAAAAATATTTATGTTCCAGTTTTACTTTTTAAATTAAAATTGATCTTGCAATTTCTATGAGAAGCATTTTCAAGGAATGGAACATAAGTCTCTTTCTTACAAAATAAGTCTTAAGAATTGTATCATTTTCATTTTTTTCTTGAGTTCAAAGAATTTGTCAAATCATAATTAAAAGGTTTTGTCATCTTAATGAAATGGAAAGTAGAGCAGATGGCACAGATTAACTTTCACTTGTCAAGTAAGGTAGGGAAATACAGAGGATTTATTCTGGAATCTGGATCTGTGAAAACAGTTTTCCGTAAGAGACAGCCTGTATGTTGTGTGTGGCATATACAGACAAGAGCTGACTTGCTTCCAGCATGTGCTTTTCTACACACACACTTGCAGTTCCTCATTGCAACCCTTCTGTGATATCAGACAAGCAAAGTCAAATTCTGGAGAAACCCCTGAGACATTTTAGCTACAGCTGAACTGTAGGGGATTTAACCAAATAGGTCCAGTTGTCATTGTTGACTTGACTGTCAAATAAAAGGAGGCTTATTTGGTGAAGTAAGCTGACTTTGCCAAAAGCAAGAGCAGAGAATGGACACTAGATAAGGGTTCATTGTTTGTTTTTAAATAACAGTGCTGCTCATAAAGATAGATTCTAAACAACATTGTTATTTTATAAACTGTTTAATCAAAAGCAAAATATTACCCTATCTTCTGATATAGAATCCAGTCTTAATATTACATGTGCTTCTGAAAAAAAGAGATTAAGCAGAAGACAGATTTGGGCTCTGACCTGATCTTTATTTAAATCACACACTAGGTGAAAGAAGGTGGTGGATTAGAAATCGCAGACCACGTGTACTAGCAATACTCAACAAAACTTCAGCCATGTCAAACCCCAATAATGTATTCTAATTTAGCCCTTTGAAGCTTGAACAGAAGTAGTATGGAATCAAAGTTTTACAAAGCTAAGTTAGGTAATACAGTAGCACGTAGCAATATACATCTTAAGTACTTATCTAACTTTTAAGACCTGCATTTCAGGTATTGTCTACAAAGTACAGCAATTTTGCTACACAATAACAGATAGGAAATAAGAAACTGTAAAAATAAAATCTTCATAGGATTTCAATTTACTGAGTAATTTTTCCCACATATTGGGAATTAGTGTAACTGAAGTTAAGAGTTATTCTACATGAAATAGCTTTTCAAGAATCTGGAGCTGATGCTACTTTTCTATACAGGCTATTCAGCTACTACAAGTGCTTAGAAGATGATAATAGAGAGCTCACTGGATAATATAGAGAGCTATTCTGGATAATAATTCTTTTTTAAACAGCAAATAAGTTTATTTCTGTCCTGCTTTCATTCTTTGTCAAGTTATGAATCTTAGCACTGTTTGGCATCATCTCCAGCTGTGAAGGAAGAAATGAAAGACACCAGCTCCACTCCATTCGGAATTTTTCTGAACAGTGGCTTTTCTCCTGACAAGATATTTGATCTTGCTTCTAATCTCTTTGATATTCTGACAGACGATAAATGAGTATTTTGTTTACAGAAATGTGATGCAGAAGGAAACACTAGGAAAAATTAATACATCTATTAGGCACACTTTAGTTTCTGATATCAGAAATATGAACTTTTTTCCAAAACATAAAGTTTACTTTCTGAGAGCAATGCTTTTTTTAAAAAAAAAAAGAAAATTATATACATATACATTGTTTTGTTAAAAAATGAGCTTTGAGAAACAAGATTACTTCTTCAAATGACACCTCCGGAAGCTTTTTAGGAGATTCAGATTTTTCACATAGTGAGACTTTCAAACAGTAGGCTGTGAAGCTGGCACTGTTTTAAAGCCTGGAAAGAAAATTCCCTTCTAATAGCAACACCCAGAGCCTCGTTTATAAGTGTTGGAGTCTCTAGGTCTAGAAGGAACTATCAGGTTGTGTTTCCCAAACAGACTTTGTTTTAGAGACTTCAACACTAAGTGATGAGAAAAAACAAAAGTGAGCTAATTGAAATAAAAAGATTGATTGTGAATTGGGAGAAACAGTCTTGAACTAAAAATTGGCTTGAAAGATCAATGATAGCTACATTACAACAGAACTTTTGAAAAAAGAAAATTGCTAGTTTAAAGTCGTGTTAATGCTGCAGTGAAAATTTAGCTTTATGTTTGTGCTGCGTTATCAAGCCTATATTAATCCTATTTAACTAATAAACGAGTTATTCTTGCAATCTACTTACATAAAGAGTGCTATAGACTCCAATACTAATTTTAGGTTATTAAATACAGTAAGATCAAGCTCTTTAAGAGTAAACGGAGAGATATTTTAATTGGATAGCAATACAGAAGGCATTAAATTGTCCCCAAGCAGAACTAAGTACCATTATGAAAATTATCAACCTGTAGAACTATATTTTCACCCCTTTAACCCCTTTTATCTCTTGGGACCATTACGTCTTGAAGCTACAATCTGCATAATTAGCAGATACAAACTTCTTTACAGCTAGAGTAAATCTATGTTCTGTACTTTAAGCAGTATGTAATTTTACTGAATTTGTTGCAGCTGGAAAAACATATGCCACATGTGTTTAAGTAGTTCTATAAATATCAGTGGGTTTTCCTTTATTGATTACATTAACCTGTGGTCTGCAGGCAAAGGACATATGTTTTACCAATAAATTTTTGTTTCATCAACCTCAGCTAAGGAGGACACATAAAAGGGTCTGCATAACTCACTAAAGCAATCAAGTTCCAGAAAACTTCTGTGGTTCTACTTCATCAGCAGAAGTCACTCCAGGAACACAGTTTGTCCTCAAAATCCACTTGCAATTCAGTAATGTGTTGAAAAGCATTTTCCAAAGTTGATGTAGCTTTTGGTTTACCCATACAATATGAAAAAGCCACTTAAGCTGTATTTTTATGTACGATTCTGGTGCTTCCACTCTGTAATGACAAATGTTTAGAAGTTTATTTCTATTTTACCAGAAAAACAAAGAAAAAAAATTAAGGAACTCCGACTCAAGTCAAACACATCATTACTGAAAGCAACATCAAAAGAGACTACTAACATCTACAAAGTGGACTGCTGAAGCTATTCAAGTATAGGACAGTTGTATACATAGGTCACTCATAATTTTTACAATAAAATTTTAGCTTTCTATAACATTCTATTTACATGCCTGCACCACAAATTTGAACATAATATTCAGCCTGTAGTCAGAACAAACTGACTACAGTTCAGTCAGAACTCACAAGAAGTTAAATCTTCATTCTAAACTAAGTGACAGAATAATCACTATTTCCTCTTTGTTGTTGTTTTATTATTAGATAGGAAGAACTCCCACCAACTCAGTGGTTTGCTTACATAAAAAGTTAGTGAAGAATAGTGATTTTGCTTTTTATAAAAGTTTCTACTCTATAATCTTATTTTCATTGGGTTTTTTATATCATAACAATACATAAATATTTGTCTTATTTTATGAGATTTGTCCCTTATGATCCAATATCTCAGTTATATTAAATAATATTCCAGTGTTTATTGCTAGGAACTAATCATATAATTAGGTAGAATCAATGCCTAAGCACAAAACAACATTTGTAAATTAAACAATACAAATATTCCCTAAATTAAGGACTTACAGGGCACATATGTTTTTAGGACAATAAAGAATGTGCCTTTCACATTACATGTAAAGCGGCAGCTTAATAAACGTTAAAGTCGTCCCTGCAGCAAAAGCCACACTGGAACTTTAATAAAAAGAAAAAGCAAAATAGATCCATTGGACCAAATTAAAGATGGAGCAAGAGGGGTCTTGATGTGCATAAAGTTACAAAGAAACCTGAGTGCTTTGTGAGACAGTAAGTCTAGAGCAAAAGATCTAGAATCTGAACATCAAGATTCACTGTGCAATAAAATAGTTTCCTATAGTTTCCATACGTAGATTTTGAATCATCAATGGACTGACAAGGTCTTTTACCACAGACTGTCCATATTTTTGACTCTTCCAAATTGGTTGTTTTTCACAAAATGTTTCCACTAGCGCAGCACATTGGGCAGACATCAGAACATCCACAACATCCATTGTTCCCACCGAGGTCATAAAAATTCCGTTGCATTTAAAAGGTGTGAAGGTGCTAACAGGCTTTGTTGAATGGAGGCATTAAATGGAGGCTCACAGGAGTAACAACAAGCTATTGCTTGCCAACACCAACAGCATCTTTTTAAACCTGGGGGTCTCCATTGGGTTAAATGGAGATATGGAGAGAACTCTTGATTCCTCAGTTCCAGAAATTATTGCAAACAGGGGCTACACATAGATATTTTTATAAAATGAAAACTGCCTTCGCTCTCTCCTTAGTAACAATGACAATACTTTAACTCAAAGTTTCATGTCACCCTCCCGACCAATTGAGTAGAATTTTTTACTGTTTTAAAAACAAAAAACAAAAAACAACATAATTAGGTGAGGTAATTCTTTGCATTAGAAAAAAAAACTAAAAAACCTAAAAATCAATATTTGTCTACAGATGTAGCTCAGCCAACCAGTGTATATTTAGAAATAATCATTGAGCTGTGAAATTAACAATTGAACCAATAAATTGGACTTTTTATCTTCTTAGCTTCAAGAATATTTCATATAAAGATTTATCAGTAGGACAATCCAAAGCAGCAGAGTGCTACAGTGGGCAAAGGGAGACCAAAGTTCCTTTGACAACATTCAAAAGCAACAGTTACCAAGGAAAAATAAATAGTATTAGCTTTCCTTTAACTTAACAGCAATTGGCTCCTTTAGCATTGTTGAGTGCAAGTTTAAGAAGAAAAGCCTTTCTAGTGATGGTAGAGCTTCTGTTAATAACACTTTATAAACTTAAAGTATTATTTATCTGGGCTACATAAAAGGAGGAGAAAAAAAAGAGTGAAAAAACAATCCTTAACAACAATTCTTCTGTATGTTTTTAAGAAAGGGTAAACTGATTACTGTTAGTTACAGCCATATACCTATTTTGGTTAGGGGATCAATCTTTTTAGTATGATGGTATGTTCACAGTAGACACACTGTCATTTAAAAAAAAAAATAAAGGGCAGCACAAAAAAACCAAAACACACAGCTTTTATCCGTTTTAGCTATTCTCCTCCCCTACTAGCAATATCTGCAAAAAGGAACCTTTATACTATCACAACTCTGCTTGACTGTAGACTCTTAACATGACTAAAGCTATACCTTTAGGCTGTCCAAATATTGGGACCGCATTTGTAACTGGTCAGGAAAAGGTCAGAACCTAGTCGACTCACATAGGAGCTGGCAGTGACCTGAAAACTGACCAGAAAGGCACCAGCAGCACCAGATAGAAATCTCTCAGTTCCCTTGTAAAATGCAGCCTTATCAATTTTGCGCCACATGAAAGCATACTGCATAGTCCCACTCACGTTTGAGTCATTTAGCTTTCTGTGAATGGTGCCTTATACATCAGAAGCTGCACAAGGAAAAAGCAATTCTCTCCTTCAAACACAGGAATATTTATTGGACTTTTGTCCCTGTAAGATATTTTTCGTCCAGCTACACTAGAAATTACAAATACATGGTTCAAAACACACCAGAGCTTGCCTTGACTATTTGCTAGACTGCAGCTGTCCTGCTTATATCTACAATCCGTCATTAGCACTGCCATTTAACTCCTTGCCAGTGGTCCTAATCATGATACCAGAAAGCTCTTCTCTTTCATTTCCAAATGAGAAAAACAGAAGACAAACTGATTTCCCTCTAACTGCTATTGTAATAGAACTCCCTTTGTTAATGACTAAAAATCTCAAACTGTTTATTGTGGTGTGCAGTAAAAATTGGTAGTTCTTACCTTGTAAAGGCTAACCTAGATGAGACAGAGCTATTTTAATCTGCCCTCTTCTGAACATAAGTGAGAGATCTCATTATCAGATCTCAGGTTAGGACTATGAATATCAGTGTCACCTCACCTTGACCAAGATCTTTATGGGTTTGTCAGAGCAATATCCTGATGGTGCTTGGCTGATCTACTTCATCAAAAGACTCAGTGGCCTATATGTTAGGTAACAGTATGCTCCTTTAATAGCTGCTGTCATATGATAGGAAACTCTCCTTTTATCACATCAGCCTATTTCAAGACGTTATTTCCACTCGAAATAATACTGAGAAAGACAATACTTGCCTAAGGTAATATGAATATATTATCTTGTGGTAGCATGAAGATAAATGTATGGCACCTTTCAAGGCAATACTTCTTTGCAATCAGACCATGTAAAGAAAAGCTGCAAGCTACTTGCTTTGAAGAGCCCAGGAGCTGCTGCACTCTAGGAGAAATAGCATGTGGAAAGTCAAAGTAAAGCACTAAATAGGTTGGGTTTGAGGGGGGAAGAAACAGGAGGGCAGAGGGAAGAAAGCTCTATGAGTAGTAAGTTCTTTAGAGAGAGTAAAAGCTCAGTAAGTCCTGAGTGAAAACAAAAGTCTTCATGAATAAAAAAAATTATAAAAAATCTGTCATGTAAGACTGCTACCAAATGGAGGACCATAAACAGGGCTTATTTCTGTCAGATGCTATAATACAGAGGACCCTCCCCATTTCTCACAGGTAACTTTACTTTAGGAAAAAAATGTTACTTGCTTTGGAAAAGCAAAAATAACAGTTTGCAATTGGCCCCTGAATACTATAAACACAGGAGGAATGAGAGCACAGGGGTGTGTGCGATGTCACTGAAGATGGATGACTCAAGTTCTGAAATGGCCCAAAGAGCCCAGATTTCTCCCTCAAATCTTTGCAGTGTGCCTGAGTTTCCCAGTCAGCAGAGCAAGAGTGCTCTCACTGCTCCACTGAGGCTCTGAGCACTCATGCAAATACTACAGGTCTGTGGTTTCTCTCCAGGTCAAGTTACCCTACAAACTTCTCAGAATCATACTGCTCTGCATTTGCACCAGTTCAGACCAGCTGCAGACCTAAATCAGTTTCTCACATACGCTCTTCTGAAGCTCCCCCCACCCTACCCCATAGCATTCAGGCAGCAACTTTTTCCTTCCTTTTGTCCTGGATGAAAGCAACACCTTTCTTTCACAGAGCTTTCTGCGATGATAGGGAATAAAAGGTCAATTTGCCCCATCCTTGACAGAAAACACATTTGTCATGGATCATGAAAGCTACACTTTCAGTACAGCTGGAAAAATATTAAATTTTTTTTCTTAAAAAAATAAGCTTTTTATCATCTGAGAACATTTATAAATTTATTTTTTCCTTTCTTGAACAAATATAAGGAAGGGAACACTGTCTTCTGAGCTACTGTCCCTTAGCCAAACCCACTTGAATTGGCAGCCTTCCTTTAAAAAAAAAAAAAAAAAAAACAAAAACAAAAAAAAACCCACTCCAGTGTTGGTGTAAAAATGCTAAGATTTGTGGAAAATTCATTCCTTTAATTTGATTTTTTTTTGACATCCAACCAGGTCATATTTTCAAACCTTTCTCTAGGTAAAAAGCATGGATTTGATTCATGTTTTTGGAACGTGACCCCTACAGTGGGGTCAGTGGCAATGAGCTGCTGGAGAACATGAGCTTGTGCCTGTATGAGGTCCTTGTGCAGGGCTCACGAGACAGTCCTGGTATTATCCGTACTAGCACCTGCAGTGCACCAACCCAGAGATTTCCCTATTCCTGGATCATTTCAAAATTCACAATTCAAAACTGGAAAGGTCCAGAGTCTAAGGGTACCCTTTCCTGCAAGCAACTCAACATGCCAACCTAGAATATAGTTTTCTTCACATTTCTCCAATTTTAAAGAATTTACTGAAGGCTAGAATTCACTCAAGGCTAGAATAGAATCTTAAGGGGGGTGGGGGGAAGACTGGGAGAGGTCAAATTCAGAATACCCGACAGCCTGATAATTAGGACAATTCCTTGTGTAACTAGACAAAAGTTGACTTATTCACAGCATTGATTTAAACCTCTAGGCCATTTCAACTTAGACCCAAGAGACAGGTATTTGAAACACATTTTGAACACATAACAGCTACAATCGAGTTTAGTAAAGAAAACCAGACAGCATTTATATATCTTATTTTTATTTTCATATACAGTTCTGGGGAAAGAAATAGTTTTGTTTCCTAAAAAAATCTGGTAAAAATCTTTTTCCAGGTGGCTAGAATTTGTTTGTTTTAGGTTCAACATCTAAAGAATCAATTATATCAATTATATATTTCTGTCACTCTAAGCTTCCTGAATTAGTTGAGTTGACTGTGATTTTATTTAAAAGAAATACGCCATGGAAAAGGAGTATTAATCTACAATTCTTATTGCTTTCCAAAAGTTAAGACTCAGTGAAAGACCTTAAAACACAGGGGCATTTCTAAAAAATAAATTTGAGACCTAGGAAACTGAAGAATATGTACATCAGTGTCTCGCTTACCCTCAAGCCCCTCAGAAATACATTCTCAATGGAAATAAGACAAGAAGGAGTCTTGACTCATGAGTCTAAAGAACTCTAACATGTACTTGAGTCATTTTGTACCGCTCTAAGACCTCTTCTACTCTTGACTTTTTAATCCACAGTCAGCTCTGGAATGTGGCTTTCAACACAGTGTGAGTAAACTAAAAAGAAAATATCTCAGAAATGACAGAACAGTATCACTCCCAATTCAAATACCGGCCATTTTCACTGCAAGCCAACAATGCTAGTAATATCTCCAAATCATTGATGGGCATATAGAGTATCACATCATATTATCATACAAAGCACACAAACTTTCCAAGTTTTTATTTTTTGCTTCCATTTTTACCTTCTGTAACGTCATGGGTAGTGCTCACAGAGAGATAGGGAAACCGTAATGTCTCAAGTAAGTTAAATAAATTAAACACTGGGGAAAAAAAATAACATTAGTTTTGTATTAGTAAAAGCTCACTTTTCACTTTTTTTTTTTAAGTTTATCAAAAAAAATATTCTGCCTTTAGTCTGGTTTGCAGATCAGATCAGTTTGGTTCTCCTGCAGAACAGAAACTCCAGAATCTCAGCTGTGAGTATTTGGGTTTAGTCTCTTCATTTGTAAGTGTAGTTAAATCAAAAGTCCTCAATAAAAGAAAAAATCTTAGGTCTTGTCCAGTGGTGTTTTGTTGATTATATAAACTGGAATTTCATTCTGACAGTGTCCACGAATTCAAATGTTAGAGCAAAAGTCAATTGGAAAGTTCTCACCCAAGAAGTCATAAAAATGACAGCTCATTGAAATAAGAAAATTCAATTGTAACAAACTTTTGATTAAGGTTTCCATTACAAGCCACCTAATGGTTTCGTATCCAAGAATCCAGGAAAGCCCCAGCAAATCAAAGCAACAGTTCACCACTGCCCACTGGTGGAAAGTAGGGAATCTTTTCCAGTTCATGTACTTAATCTTAAAAGAAGCGAGTAACAGAGATAAGGGCATGCAAGCATAGGACTTCTTCAGAGAATATACACTGTTACTTGCAGCTACATTCAACTAGCCAAAGTAGAACTAAAAAAGTTACGATAAGACATATTACATTTGTTCACATCAAAAATTCAAATATGTTAATTTAGCACTTCAAATAGTCACATAACCTCTGTTGGAAGGAAGCGATTCTTTCTTGGGCACAAATATCAAGATGTTGTAAATGAAGGCTGGGTAACAGCTATCCTACTCAAGTCATATTTGTTTGCATTTACCATGGATCCAGTCTAAGTCTGCATTTGAATGCAGGTTAGACAAAACATAAGGCTTCTGAGGTACAACTAAGTAGATTACCAGAGATCACAATAAAGTATTTAAATTGACCCAGCAATATAAATTCACTTCTAAAGTACTTATGAAAGATGACTAAAAACCAGTTGAAGTGTAATAAAGCAGTTGTTCCAGCTTGAACACTAATTTATAAAAGTAGGTAGAAATATTGCACCAAAAAAAAAAATAGCCACAGGAAAAAAAAAAAATGCATGGTCAACTGCAAATTTTTCTTTTATCATACATGGCAGACATCCACAATCTGTATTTGTGATCTTGGCAAGTTCTCTGTTCTTCCACTTAAATGTCACAAGCTATAAGAACAAAAGAACATTTCTAAACTCATATAAAAGAAAATCCTCCAAGAACATAAAACAGCAGGTGTTGGTTTTGACATCTTAAGGACCTTCCAACCAGTCTCTTCATGATGTTTTAAGAAGGAATAATTTCTTACAAAGACATTAAGCTACTTTCTTTCTAAATGCAATCAGATGTTAGACCAGAATGCATTGTATACAAACATAATTTTCATTTTTTCATGTTTTTCTTCACTAAAATAATCTTTGAGATCAAAATCTAGTTAAATAAGTAACCTTTTACATTGCTAATGATTTTTACATTGTTTGTCCTATTTAATAAATTGAGATTCTGTTCAAGTGGACTCAAGTGAAAAAAGCAGTCATCTAATTCAATAACATTACTGTTTTTATTTACATTATTTTTATTTGTATTACATTTTTATTCAATAGCCTCATATTACAGAAAGCGTTAAGTCAATAATTTATTCCCTGTTTTCTAACAATTTCTAGGGACCCTAATGAAAATCATTCAGTGAAAGTGTCATATATTGGATTAGTCCATCTATGAAGCATTATTGTGTAGCCACAGAACGTAACTTATGAAGTTTAATTCTTGCATATTAATATCAATATTACATCTAAAAATATGAAAGGCACCAATTAAAGCAATGTAGAGATACAGGTGGTGATTTACTGAAATTAATGTCTGTCTCTAACTGGGGCTGTGTCGCTGACACCATATCCAGAGTGCTACAGAGCTGAAGCAAAACATTTGAGAACACTTACTGTAATGGCTGTTTGCATAAAAAAACATAGGCATTGCTTAGGCATGTTAGTAAAGTAAACAACATTTTAATGGCTGTATAGCAGAAAACTGAGCACAAAGCAAACACCTGTATGCAGAATTCGTTTTGTTTGCCATTCTTCCACTTGTTCGCAGGCACATCCGAGGCAAATCACAAACTGCTTGGCTCTTTGTCTTCTTCAGCACCCCAGGGCTTCCCCTCCTGCTGCTGTTACCCCTGCAGCATCCTCTGGCAACACCCTCTGGGTGCTTCGCCTGCCCTTAACTGCCAGCGCTCATATCTCTTTGCAATAATTTCAATATTTTCCATTCCCACTCAAAACTTCCTCCTAAGGTTACTCTCCCTCTCATAACCTCCAAGACTTTCAGCTGCTTTTTGCTGATGTTTTCTGGATTTCTTAGCTTCATAAGAACCTGAGGCCTACAGCTTCTCCTCATTAACATTTCTCAAATAATCCTCATAGTCCATTTCATACCATCATCATCCCCATCATTTTCAGAAAGTGGAAAAAACAGCTATGTTATTCATTGTACCAGCAGCTTCTGAATACAGAGGGAGGCGAGATTTCACCTCACAATCCCTGAATTGGTCTTCAAAATCTACAGGACAACACTGAAAACACATTTGCCAGTAACCTACAGATTCAGCTTACCCAAATAGAAACCTTTTCTCTATGCCACATTCATCTTAGGACTCACTGTCTCATACTGCCTGTTACGTGCAGAATGAAAGGGTACCACCAAGTCTGCCAAATTATTCATCATTTTTACTGATGTTTTCCCAAATAGCTTGTATTCCCATACCAATAAAGAGTTTATCATTTGGTATTGATAAGCTCAAAGAATAAAAATCATACAAAAAAGGCAAGTGTCAGAACTTCACTAAGTTGCAAACTAACTTGAAGGTTTATATGAAAACCCTACACTTTTCTTACACAGAAAATCTATTAGTTTCTGCCCCAGCTTTCAACAGCAGGTAAAGTCCAGAAGTAAACTTGAAAAGGAATTTTCTTGGAGGTAATAATCACAAAATAACAAAAGATATTTTAATCCAACAGTAGCTCATCTCTAATACAAAGAGCAGTTACTGCTGACTTGCAGATCTATCTCATACTTTTTCTTGTTTAACTATCAAATTACAAGTCTTTAAACATTGTTAGGCATAGCAAATGCCTGAGAAGAGGCTTATTATCATTGCAAAAAGTTTCCAGCTGACTAACAGCCAGTCTAAGGGGGCAATATAAGGCTAAACTTATTTCAGGGAAGCACAGGATTATTAAAAAAAAAAAAAAAAGCAGTTTTGAGTTATGTTCTTCAGGCAGTTATTCCAGCATAAGATTTGTTTGTTTATTCCTATTTTCCAGAAATAAAGACCATAGGCATAGTGCTCTTTCTTAAAAGATCTGGGGGTAGGCAAATCCTCAATCTCAAGGGAAAAAGAAAAAGAACTACCTGAAATATCAGGCATAACCAGGTGTTATACTGCATAAGACTAAGTTACACATAAATAATAGCTACAATTAAAATTCATTCGTGTTTTTAAAGTTTAGTAAGAACTAGATTTTCTGTTTATTCCATACAATTATTTCCCAATCCCACAAATTTAGATTTCTGTAAATTACTGTCTTAAAAATGAAGTAGCACAATAACATTTGCAAAACCAAATGTTTTTTCGGAATTATATAGGAAATAGCTTACAACATCATAAGGAATAGAAATGGAGTAGAGAAGTCAGTAGAGAAAAAAAGGTCAGAACACTTTTTTCATTTTGAAGACCAGTAATTTAAGTTTAATGTGAAGGAGAAAAACACCTAGAACAAATAGTCGTCTTTTTTTTTATAGTATTAATTCTCTCCTTCATATTTTTAGTTCTACCTTCCAAAATGTATCCTCTCAACATATATAGCAAAGGTCACTGACTTCCAGTTAATAACTTTTAGTACCTTGTCAGTGCAGACCAAATTCTGTGTTTGCATCTCATTTAAGGCTTTTTCAACAATTAAGGCACTGTGTCTGGTGCAGACCAATTAAGACATCTGCAGACTCTCCTTCTGGTTCTTACATAGTGACACAAAAAAAAAAAAAAAAAGCAACTTTTTACCAATATCTTTTGTTGTCACTCAGTTATTCCTAAAGTGTTTTAATAAGGGTAATGAAGCTTAAACATTGCTTGTGTGTATTGAAAACCTCTTTAAGTTGTACTTTTAAAATATTATGCATCTAATCAACATTGATTTCCCATCTATACCTCCTGACCTACCTTCCCTAGGACATTTTTTCCATCACATGAGACTTGAAAGCAAAAATATATACCATTGTTAATTTGGAAGAGCCTATACGGTGTTCTGCGACTCCAAAGGAACTACAGCAAGAGAAAAAGATCCCTCCGCACACACACTATGCCCTTGCTTTCCTCCATGATCAAGAGCTCCTCTAACAGTATCTGTCATCTGGCACAAGACCATAGACTTGCAAATATAATACTTTCTAGCCTCATGAAACACAACTGAACAACAAGAAAACACTGAAGAAAAAAGGTATAGGACAGTTCTAAAGACAGCAGACTCCCTGTTTTATTAAATGGACTGTGGGGTTTTGTTTGGTTGGTTTTGTTTTTTTTAAAAAGGTCATTTGACAAAATTGAGTTCAAACACTAAATCAGATTATATGACTAGTTATTTCAATTATTTTATGCCTAAAGTACTTTTTGTAGTCCCATGTAGTTCCCACCCCCCCATTGTTTACAGTGCAAAGCAATATGTGGGATGGAGGAAGGCAGCTTTTTGTAATGGTATATCACTAAACCCATATTTGCATCGTTTTTCAACAAGACCTCTTGCACAAAACATGTTGTCTTTATGCTGCAGATGTCTTCAACTATTACTAGGGAAGAAACAAGTACTGGTCTGTCAGGAAGCACTGGAAAGCCACTTTCCTGAGGGGAAAAAATGCCACCATAACACATAGAATTAAACACCTGAGGCAAGAAGTCTGCATATGTATTGAAGTACTTCAACCTGGATCTCCAAGAGAAAAAAAAAAAATACACAAAAATCAACTCTGCCAACATACAGCTTCTGAACCTATGGCTCTGCAACCTGAGTGAAGAGCTAGAAATTTACAAAATGTATTCCACACTACAATTCATTCAAGTGTTAACTATTACTAAGACCAAACACAAAGTCTTAATCAAAACCATTTCCTAAATTTACTGAGAGGAAGAAACAGGAAGCAATCCCAGTTCTTATACTGTGTCTGTTATGGTTTGAGTCAACATCACAAGCACAGCTGAAGAGAGAAATTGGCTTTGTTCTAGCTATATGTTTGACAAACCATGACTAGAAAAGTGATGACATCATTTAGCTTCAAGATTCTCCGCACCTATTTGTACAACTATCTTCTAGAAGCCTAAGGCACCAAAGAAAACGAAGTATTCCAGAATATAAAGGTACATTCAATTAATGATGGTACATTAACTTTTTTATAAGCATAAACCTATTGTTATTGCATAATAAGCGAGTTGTCTTTCTCTGGAGATCTCCTACACTTATCTCTATTTCAATACTATTTTTCTGAAAACTGCCTCAATAAACTACATATTCCATAGCTTATGCTAGGCTAACTCAATGAACCCACAGCTCTACTTTGTGTTGTTCCCAAGAGCATAGGTGAAATCTCCAGTTGCTTCTTCATTGCTGTGAATTATACGCAGTCATAATTTTTGAACACTGTGCTGAAACCATGAGGCTCCCCTAGTCATTTATGAAGGAGCACAAAAAGATTCTTTTTAAATTCTATTTTAAAATTTCTATTAACAGGTATCTGCTTTAAAGGTTTATAGATATTAGTGATTAATTTTGCAACAAGATGCTTATAGTAGTTTTCCTCAGATCCACTAATTCAGAGAAATTCTTTCCCTCCTACCGTATAGTAGTTGGATCTACACACTTTCTAGAGTGTCTGAAAATAACAGTCCTCACTGCAGCAGATTAGCAATGCCTCTTCCTAATGATAGCTGGAAACTTTATCATTAAGAGATTAAGGTATACTCAACTTAGCTTCCAGGTTTCAGCTCAGTTAAATCAGTGTGGAGGAACAGGGACATGTTTTGAATTTTCTCAGCTTCAGATATTATTTGGATATTCAAGCACCACCCACTAAGTATATTTTTTGTCAGAGGCTAGCACTATATTGTACAGAATAGTTGAATTGTACAGAAAGTTGAATCTACATTAAACTCTTGGAATAGATTCTAACTTGGAAAGTGCCCATGTAAACAAACAAAAAACCTAAGGAGGATTACCCTCTGTACTACAGACCAGAGATTATACTAAAGATTTTAAGAATCACAGTGAAGATAATGTTATTTAGAAGGCTGATTCTATTGGATACGCTGGGTGTACCATGTGTTGACAGCTGATTTTACAAGTCTCCAATAGCTAACTGGGCAACGTGAACACACAGACTCAGACTACCACTTTCCAAATGTGCTGAGAGATAAGCATACCCAGAGAGCATCCCTAAAGATGAAGTCAGTCATATTTACCAGAAAGAGGAAAACTGAGAAAAAAGGCAGGAAAGAATAAGTTATGAACATAACGAACTACCCCTTAGTTTTTCATACGTGCTCTGTATTTTCACACTCCCAACCTGCCAGATTAATGTACACTGTCCAGACAGTAAAATTAAAAATTACCTCTACTTGCTGTATAACTGCCACTATTTTTTGCAAAAAAGTATCACATTATGAAATCGGGGAGGAGGATCATAAGATGAAATTTTTGTTTTAGTAACCCTTTACCTCTCATGATATATACAAAACGACCATAGTTCCATCAGCTCTGTACAATTCCTTCTCCCTTTCTTCCTAGTATACATTTGATCCTAGTATATCTTAATATTTTAGTCCATAAGTTAGCATTGAATTATTACTGAGGGCATAAATAATTCACAATGTTACCTACATCATGTTATAGAAATTCTAGCTATTAGATTATCATACAATTAGAGTAATATAATTATTACTTAACAGTTTTAGCTGGGGTTTGTGATTTTTTTTCCCCACTAGGAAGTGTTCCAGAACTAGAGATAATTGATTTTCATTGAACTTGTATACATATTATTTCAACAGAAACCATGTTTTGATTTCTGAAATATGCTCACCATTCTGATTTTCTTTCTTTTTTTTTTTTTTTTTTTTTTTTTTTTTTTTTAAAAATACAGTAAAATGACATGTATTCGGGTTTGAATTTTGAGATCTAGCTGACTATGGCCAGACCACCATAGATGGTAAAGTAGCTCTCTTTCCCTTAAGAACATAATTTGTCAACACTAATGACTAAGGCAGTACTGTGAACTAACAATGAAGTGTGGCACTTCTGGTAAAGTAATTTGCAAAAAGGGCAAAACGAGTCTCATATTTTACTGTGACAATATTTGCATTTGCAAACTTCAATTTGGTGGCATTAAAATTCATGTTTGAATACCACAGGAACTAAGAATAATTACACATTTACTTTGCTGAACGTAACATTGCACTAGGCAATGAAGTTCATGAAGTATTTATCCTGTTACTGACAATCAAAGAGAAACATCTTAGGCAAATTCTAGCTTTATGCAAGTCTGGTATCAAAAGGAATTTCTCTATTCAACTTTCTCTTCCAGATTTTTGTTTAACTAGAAGGTGACACTGAAAAAAATAGTTACTAAATAAAGACAAACCAAAACAACCCAGGGGAAAAAGAAGGAAAAGATCTGCCTGCATGTGTATTGTAATTAAATGAAGGTAGGATTTCACTTTGGCAGACAGACCATACTGGAGTGACTTTGGATCTATAGCTTGTTTATTAAATTGGGACTCATAGAGGAGCCAGCAGTTTGGCTTTGAGATAGATGTGTTGATGAGGGTACACATCCCTTTCTACTCAATATTTCTGAGCACACTTTACATTTATTTTGATGTGTCAGTGCATTATTATCAAAGTACTGCAGAAAACAAAAAGTCATTGTTTAATTTCATATCTTTGTAAACAGTCATACCAGCATGTTTTTCCTACCAGAGAATAATCTGATAGCATTCTTGCCCATTTTCTAGAGTAAACATTTTATATTTGAAATTTCTGAAAGTATACTGAAAAAGTTGTTTACAAATACATAATAGAATTTGAGGACATGTTACCAAAACAATACAGTATAACATAGCACATCCATAATACCTGTGTCAACAAAATTCAGCAGAATTTATGCTGCCAAGTATAAGGGAGAAGGAGTTTGTTTTTAGTTTTGCACTGTGAAACCCAGTCTCCCAAGCCAGACTAGCTAACAGCAAGGCAAGGAGAAATTTATGCTGGGCCATCTTTGCTCCAGGCGCATTCCAGATTGTTCAAGCAACTCTCACTCTCGCCCTACATCTACTGCTCCTTCCCCCTCAAAATCCGAAAGATAAATCAGACTAGGAAGGGAGACACCAAAATCCTTACCCTTAAATCCCTACCCTTCAATTTTCATTTAAGATGCGTGTAGTCACGATTTATGCAACAAAAGATTAGTTTAGAAGTGAAATATCCGAAAACCATTAAAGAGTACTCACGACATACTTTTTAATACAGAGTATTAATCTTCCCTTTATCACACATACAACTGAATTTCTTAAAGCTTTTAGATTATTTTTACTGATACTTCATACTGATACTTTCTATCATGTTCTACAGAGAAAGGCTATGCCAACGGAAGCTTCAAATAGGCAAGGAGGAAAAAAAAAAAACCAACGTGAACATCCAGAGAATAAAATAGCTGAAGAGAGACGGCTGAAAGCTCAAGATGGAGCAGGAAGTAGACTTTTCTCTTCCTGAGCTGTCGAACAACGTGCATGGCTACAGAGTTCATATCTAGTCTCCTTCTGAGGTCTATGCAGCTATTTGTTCAGTTCTGATATCACACCCAGTACAGATGTATAAAGTTAACAATGTAAAGTTAAAAAAAAAAAAAATCCTATAAGACATTCTTCTATCTACAAGTTTATAGACCTAAAGATCATTGTCCAACAAGATTAGGAGGCAAAAAAAAAAGGGGGGGGGGGGGTAAATTAGATCTCCACAGAAAGAGGAGAGTGGAAACATTCATCTTAGAGAGGTCAGAGAGTCCAAAGCCCTTTAGAAAAATCTTAGGTAGTGCACACTGACACTAAACTTGTAAGCTCACCCTCAGTTCATAAGATTCTGAGCCTGAGTAAGTGTAAGTCAGATCAAGTTTCCAAGTACACAAATAGAGGTATTACAAAAAAAACAACAAAACAAAACCAAAAAAACATAAAACACACTACCAACAAAAACCCAGCAAACAAACATCCAGGGAGTTCAGCTAAGCTAGACACAAACTTTGGTTCTTAGCATTCACTGTGAACAAAGGTTAAAATTTTAGTTCAGTAGCACCATATGCAAGCATTGGAGCACGCAGCCATTAACACTGTATCATCCCATGCATGCTGCCATGATACAGCGCCTCTCATAAGTGTTATTTCAGGTTACTAACATTGCTGCCACATGCGGTCATCTGATTCCTAAAACATTCCCCCAGCAGTGATTCTATACAAGCAATAAAAGTGGATACTCCATAGTAAAAAATGGAACAGATGGATTGAGAAACGGCATGGTAAAAGGAAACAAAACACCTGAGACAATGTACATCAGCCTGCCACACAAGTCCCAAAGCATCAGTGGGGAAAAAATTTCAGAAAAGCTTACAAGGAATTCCTGCCAGGTGGAAGGATTGGCAAGAGCAAAAATACACCTCCTATTTACACACAGATTCTTTTCCTTCTCCTATTGCGTAGATATTTATTTTTATATATAATATGTACACATAGTTTACATCAGATATTAAATTCACTTTTGTTCTCCATTGTGAGTGCAAGATTTTTCTTCCAGATAATTTTTTATGAATTTTATGCTAGGAAATTGGACCTTCTAATTTCTTTCAAACACCATCCCCAAAAACAGGCTTACAAGATTAATAAAAATACAGTTTTAAATCTCAAATTGTTCAAGCTGAAACCTACTCCACAAAACAATATATTTTATTTTTGTTGCATTGTAGTTCTCATTAACGCTAGGTTTCTTGAAGATGATTTGCTTGTAGTTATCTTGCAAAAACTGAGTGTAAAATCAGAGCAGACCATGTAACATAAAATGTATTAATTTTCATATTAATTTTAATTTTTAATTACTACATTAGGGTATACATTTTTAAAATATTTATATTTGCATATATTTGCAGCATAACAAACTAAATAAAGCCAATCAATCTTGTGTCTGCTTCTCTTTCCTCCTACTAGCTTCTGAAATAACAGACTAAAACTCAGTATTAGGTAGTATGTGTAAGATTTACCTTTTTTTCCCCCCTTGTTTCACTATTTCAACACTGTATATTACTCAGTCCATAATCAGTCATGTTTAACAGAACTGACACTAGTTTTGAATTCTTCTGGTTTTGACACATGTCAAACTGCAGCATTATTCCATAACAAATAACATGTTACATTCTTAAATTTCAGCTTTTCCATGAAAGGCTCTGACAACTAACACAATAGCTCATAATGCAAGTCTACTAGATGCAAATGCTTTAGGTAAGTTGATGCTGAAAATATGAACCTTACCTAATCTTTGTAGCTTTACTTTTAAAGTATATTTTTCAAAAGACTGCTGGCAGCTTTGTAATTTAATGTATTTTTCTGGCTTGGGAGCTAACACAGACATATTTTTTTAAGACACAGGAGCTGTGTAATTAAGTTGCATAAATATTTTTCAGCACAACTGTACAATACCTGCTGCTAGCTGAAAATATTTTTCACTAGGATGACACACATATTGCATTGCCATAGAATGGCAAAACATGTATTTTACTTAAGCAAGCTCAATTAAAAAAAAAAAAAACACCACACCAAAAACCCCACAAAACAAAACAAAAAAGAAGACAAAACAAAAACAAACCCAAAAAGACTCACAAATACACTTTACTGGTATAACAGTTGTTACCCTTCCAGTACACCAAACTGCAGATACTGAAATCTAGCTCTGCTTTCCTTTAAGTAACATACTCTTTCAACTTATCTGATGCAACCAAACCCATAAATTATTTTAATTAACACATGAATTATTGAAATTATATTTGAGATTACATGTAATCTCAAATCAAATCCCACTCTGATATATGTTGGGTCTCATTCAAAGCCAGTAACATGCCACAAGTGTCTGCCAAGAGGTGTTTCTCTCCCACAATGATTGTTAAATTACAGGTGGAAATTAAATAAATGATTTGGGGTTAGAGACCTTTAGCAACACATCTGTATATACACAGGAGTAAGAAAGAAAATATCACAAGTAGAAAAGCTAGTATCTTGTCCAAAGACTGGCATCTCCACAGAAAAAAAAAACCACACAACCACAAAAAACAAACAAACAAAAAGCCTTAAAGGAGAAAGCTAGAGATGAACACACTTGGTGTCGAGTTGAGAGGAGGTTAAGGGAAGAGAGGCCAAATATGAATGGTAAGTCAGGAGAAAATAGGCGCTTATGTGTGTGTCACCAGGGAAGAAATTCTGCTCTGTGCTTCCAAGAGGTGCGGGAGTCGGTTACTGATTGGTCTTTAAAAAGTTTTTTTCAGCCTCTCCTCAGCATAGGAGATCATCAATCTCTTTTTACTCCTACTAACACCTAGCACTAGGAATATATAATCAAATTCAAACCCACGTATCAGGGCTGAATAGCCATCAAATAGACAGCAAATGGCAGCAGACTACTAGTAGACAAGCAACAGACCATGCTTCATACTAGAAAACAACGTTTGGGGCAGCAAAAAAGCCTGTGTTTGTTCAAAACATAGATGCTCCTGTGAACATGAGGGAGAAGAGAAAGATAATTAGAATTTGGGAAGGTGGATAAGAAGCATGGTCAGAAACAGATGTGTGAGGATGTAAGTAAGGAGTAAGATGAGATTCATCTTACTAAACTGTGAAACAGCTTAACAGAAGGAAGTTATAGTCTAATCACTTTATTCTTTTTTCCCCTGACATCTGTTCTGCCAAGAAAAAAAAAAAAAAAGAATATGCAGGTAGAAGGTATGTTCCCCTATTAGATACTTTTCTGTACCTTTAGTCTGGAAAAACAGATTTAGGCCATCACTGTAGTTAACCTTCCTGTGTTCTGATGTTTTTTGAAGGGGAAGCTTGTTTTCCATTGCACATGCAAGCCCATCAAAAATTTCCATTTTTATTTTCCCTTCATCACCCAACATGCAACATATCTACCATTTTCAGAGTAAAGTTTATTTCATGTAAGAATAAGACAGGAGGATGGGAGGAAGAAAAGTGCCAGAAGATTCCTCCACCCACTGCAATAGTAATCTTCCAGTTTCTAGTTGTCCTCTGTGTGTCTCCAACCAGAATACTACTAGGCAGAATTGATTAAGAAAACCTAGCTTCTTCATATACATTTGAAAACCTGATTTTTCCCTTACTCCTGTCATACTCATTTCTGTTAGTCTTACACAAAATTAAGTGACTGACATCAACAAATGAAGGTTGAAGCAAACATAGTTAAAAAAGGACAGAACTAAAACCAGTTTTCTATATCCCAAGTGACTTTTGTAACCACTGGGATAAAGGCTTGAGTGGAGGAAACTCCTCTCAAACAAACAAAAAAAAAAAAACACACAAAACACACACACAAAAACAAGCAAAACCACACACAAAACCAATCCCAAAAAAGCAAAAAAGCCCACGTCACACACACCAAGAATGAGGGCTGCTCATCTCAGCAGAGATTAAGTATTTATGCATATTTGCAGAAGACCATTGGATAATTTTAGTGATAGAAACAGATGCCAACAGAACTAGGTGAATTTTGCAGGTCACAAGCTTGATCTGAAGAGGAACTTCAGACACTAAATCCTTTCTGGATCTGACCTGTTGTACTCCCAACATACTGAATGTAGACATCCTTCCCCAGACACTAACCCCAACAGGGTATTGGAGTGTTTAACAAAAAGCTTTCTAATTATGCTTATTGTATTTGGTGAAAGCCAGCAGAAGACTTATAAAAGCAGTTTCAACATTGTCACAAACACGGCTTCACAAAAAACACAGACTATCACATTCATTTCAAATACATATCAGATATCACTCAGGAGAACAGTGAATAAACCTGAATCATTCTGAGTTATTGTAGTACAAGTGGCAATAAAACAAGATAGATTCTGCAACCATGTTGTAAAAGGCTGCTATCTTTTATATGATATTGCACATCAAAGCTCTGAAGTGATTGTGTTGAATTTATCTATGCTTGAAAAAATTTAAGATTTTTTATCTCATTATAAACTATACACAGTTTGGATATATCTGTGCTATGTAAACTTCAGTTTGTGACTTTTAATAACAAACCCAAACTGACTAATGATTTATCAGTTTTTACAGAACTAGGTGAGATTATCTGAAAAACAGAGGAAGATTTTCAGGTATATACTAAGAACACATGCAGAATATCAACTTTGAACTCAACTCCATACATCTGGTCCTATGAATTTTTATAACAGGATACCCACACCCTGAAAATATTCTAGCAAAACCCTTCCAGAAACTCCATCTTCTCTGCTCCATCTTGTCCCTTTCTCACCAGCTCCATCAGAATGTTGCATGGGGGAAGAAGAGATGTCATCCCTCCCCTTCCTTAAGTGAGACTCCTGTGAGGCAGTCATGTAAGTCAAAGTATCTGATTTATTGCTGTTCCAGGCATGCCAGCCTTCAATTCCCAGTGGTGTCTAGAAAGCCAAATATTCATCCATCAACTTTATCACAAATTCTTACAGTTGTAATCAGCACTAGGAAGCAGCTTCAGTTATTTTTCTTCAACTACTTAGGGGGAAAAAAGTTTTCTTTGTTTCTAGCTTTAATTTGAGCTATTTTAATGAGACATAATTGCCAGATAATACCATTGGTAGAAATATTAGTCTGGAGACTATTGCCTCCCTGCTCATAAAGTCTCTATACAGAAATTTTTTTTCATGTCTAATATTAAAACCACTCATGAGTGATCTGCCTTAAAAAGCTCACACTTCCAAATGATAGATTCTCAAATGGTCACCAAGTCACCAAACACTCAGAAGACAGACTGATTTTGTGAACATAAAAATGTATTTAAACTTCAATTTACTATAGATGTGACATTATTTTTCATAATGAAGTTTTAAAATTTCGGACTAAAAGTCAACTGATTTAACATCAGCTAATAAGACGTGATTAAGCCATGACTCATTGCAACAATAAACACATCTGACCCATGCTCATATTTCTTGTTGAGTGTACCTTTTGGTTAGTGGGTTAAAACTGAAAGCAATCAATTGTTTTCTATATCTTGTATATTTGTGCACTCCATTGCAACATCCAGGACACAGGATCAAAATCTGGCCAACTAAAAATTCACCTAATCCAATGTTTATTCAAAAATGTATTACATTATATTTGAAATGCAGTAAAAGCAAATCTAAGCCAAACTGTTGGCCATAAGGTTTAATTCTTCCTCACGTGTAAAACACTTCCTTCACAAATTCTGCATAAAAACATCTTTCAGAAAAGTAAGTTCAAGACATTGAGGTGCTGGAGCATGTCCAAAGAAGGGCAACAAAGCTGGTGAAGGGTCTGGAGCACAAGTCTTATGAGGAGCAGCTGAGGGAGCTGGGGTTGTTTAGCCTGGAGAAGAGGAGGCTGAGGGGAGACCTTATTGCTCTCCGCAACTACCTGAAAGGAGGTTGTAGCCAGGTGGGGGTTGGTCTCTTCTCCCTAGTAACAAGCGATAGGATGAGAGGAAATGGCCTCAAGCTGCACACCAGGGGATGTTTAGGTTGGATATTAGGAAAAACTTCTTCACCGAAAAGGTTGTCAAGCACTGGACCAGGCTGCCCAGGGAAGCGGTTGAGTCTCCATCCCTGGAGGTATTTAAAAGATGGGTAGACATGGTGCTTGAGGACATGGTTTAGTGGTGGACTTGGCAGTGATAGGTTAATGGTTGGACTCTGTGATCTTAAGGGTCTTTTCCAACCTTAACGATTCTATGATTCTAACCTAAGTACTTGCAGAATACTGCTACTCAGCACAGAGCTTTACAGTGCTGTAAGATTGCCTGCATGATGTTGATTCAGGGCTAAAAAAACAGAAATAACTTGATGCAATACATCTTTGTCTTAAAATTGTATCATACTGAAACTTTGTCAGGAGCAAGATCAAGCTCAGGAAGAACTCTCCACAAAGTATAGTTTAGAGGTTACATGAGGTTTCTCAAAGTATCACAGAATCACAGAGTTTAAAAAAAAAAAAAAAAAAATCTGTTTTTCTTGTGCAAAACATGAGTGATTTAGTAGATTCTGCATGTGGCCAAGAGTTAGCTATGCGACATTTTATGAAGATAGATAGTCATCTTCGTTTATTCTGTTGGACTATATAGCACAGAAGGATTGCAATGTGTTACATGAAGTTTGTAGCAGTCCTGAAAAACCATTCTGGATTTTGATTACTAGTAAGGGATACTACTTGTATACCACTTAGAATGGAAATCACTTCGCTTTTGATAAATATAGATCTAGAGCAATTAGCTGAAGACAGACCTGGTGGCAAACATTTCCATTTTTATTCTCCCCTGGAGCAAGCTATAAAACTTCCTTTTCTCCCCTAGTAAGAGATTTGACCTAGCCTTGTAGCAAATTGGGTCAGAGCCAACACAGAGAGAATATGACATTGTCAGACTGACATACAAGCTGCATTTAATAACCCATACCACAGTGAAGTTCACTGGGCTGTTGCTAGCCACTTCAGATTATTTTGACAAATCTGGAAAAAAGTAAATACAAATACATTCATAGCTCCTCCCTTTACTGTAAGGTAAGCAGTTTGTTTATTTATAAGTACTTGTTTATTCCACAAATAGTCCAAGGGCCAGTAATCAACAATAGGGAACATGTATTCTAGCCAGAAAGTTGTTATCACAAGGAGTTACTGGTACCCTGAAACCATGTAACAGTGGGAAAAAAAAAAATCTGCCAGTTGTTTTTATAGTATTTGCAGTTCTTAAAGAATATACCAGAAGGCTCTGTTGGGATCAACACTTATTAATAAACATTTTGTCTGCTCTACTACTGTTTAACAGAAGAAAAAAGTGTTTACTGTAATAGGTGTTTAACTGTATTTTTGGATTTTATTTTCCTGGTGAAATACAAGACTTACCATTGCAATAAATACCATTGACTTAGGGGGGAAGAAAAAAAAAAAAAGGGAGAAAAAAGAGCTGGTCAAACAGGTCAGATTGGAGTTGGTAAGAAAACAGTTCTCAGCCTTACTTGTGTTGGTTGAATATGGTAGCCATAAGATTTAGTCTTGTTGCTGCAGTGCTCATACAACAGCATGAACAGCTTCAGCATGAATAAAGTTGCCTATACATATCCACTGGCAAAGCAACTTTTTCTTTTGGGAATAAGCATTTCTGAACTTGCTTATTAATTTGTTTAGAACTATATTATGTTTAATTCAAAGTAATAGATCTAATAT
Source organism: Platalea leucorodia (assembly GCF_965183815.1). Classification (NCBI taxonomy): domain Eukaryota; kingdom Metazoa; phylum Chordata; class Aves; order Pelecaniformes; family Threskiornithidae; genus Platalea; species Platalea leucorodia. The sequence continues at coordinate 46,561,807 of NC_138828.1, read as the reverse complement.
CCAGATAACAAAATAGATATGATTCTCTCCAACTCTTTTCACAGTTCCCTTCATTCCATTAAAACACCATGAAAGCTTAGATGTGCCATAAACTTTTCTATATGCAAGAACATTTTATTGTTTGGTTCCTGCCTGCTTCCACAATACTTTGTGCTTAGGCTCTCTTTGGGTCATTCTCACTGACACTGCTGTAATACCATCCTTCTCTAGATCTCTATGCCATGTGGACAACACAAAAATTATCACCTCACAAAGCCAATAAATCACAAGTAAAATATCTATTTAAAATTAATGTGCTTAAAAAGAAACAAGTATTAAAAATTATTTTTTAAAAATAAAAAAAAGAAGTTTTATTCTGAGTGGAAGAAAATCACTAGTATCTTGGCAACAAGCATTTAATTGTGTAGGGCTGACAGAATTCCATATCAAGTTAGTGGTATAAACAAACATCTCATCTAAACTAAGATATTGATGTCAAATATTCAGTTGTGGTTTTTTTTTTTCTTTAAAAAGTGTCTGAGCGCATGCACACATGCATGCTCCCTCCTGTGTAAGCACCAATCCCACCAGCATCCCAACTACTTGATCACAATAACTAGTCCTCCCTTGGTTGACAAAAATAACTGTTTCCCAGAGTGTGTATTCTCATTACTCTGCAAGTGCAAATATTTCTATTGCATTCAGCAATACTGATACTGTTATTTTGTAATGTCTGGATTAGGTTTTGGAAACTTGTCTTGGTAAAGCACTGTCTTGCAGAACTACATCTAACCAGGATTATCCTAGGAAAGAAGATAACATACAGAAGTACTCAATGTAGTAAGTTTATATACCTGTTATAGTATTTATATAAGCGTGCAAATGGAGTAGAATCTATATGAAAGCCTGGAAGGGGGAGTAAATTAAAAAAAACAGTACACACAACTATCTCCCATTTCAAAGCTGCCTTTAAAGAATTTATATTCTAGCAAGACAACACAGCCATACAAAGACAGTGAAAATGAAATTTCCTTTCCTCTACCAGCTTAGATGGGAAGAAAAAGTCTCTTCCCTTGTCATTGTACACATCTCTATTATTCCTATCAAATTTGTTTGACACAAGGATTTCCAACAGTATAAGAACAAACTGTAGAAAGGTATTCAAGAACTATTACACAGCCACTTAGCTCTTCACGAATCCAGAAAAGGCACTTAAACATCCAGGCTGTTACAAATTATGTATTTGTAGAAAGAACAGTTTGGAACATCCTAAATATCAGTGTTTCAAACCAAGTCCAAGAGTGTTCTATGTCATATCACTTGCAGGTGCACTCGCTGCTCTAAATCTGTGAGATACCAACATGACATATTACTATCCCAGAACAGCAATAAGTTTATAGGATTGTAAGATCATCTAAACCTCATCTCTGTCTATACCTGCTTCTAGAGCATATAAACCAGGTTTTGATCCAAAACTAACACTGCCTACTTTTATGTGTCAACCTGTCAGCCTCACCTCTGTGCCTGGGAAGATATCCTCCTAGAACCTATGTGAAGGCACATGGAGGACAGGGAGGTGATATCAGACAGCCAGCATGGCTTCACCAAGGGCAAGTCCTGCCTGACCAACCTAGTGGCCTTCTATGATGGAGTGACCACATCTGTGGGCAAGGGAAGAGCTACGGATGTCATCTAACTAGACTTCTGTAAGGCCTTTGACACAGTCCCCCACAACACCCTTCTCTCTAAATTGGAAGGATATGGATTTGATGGGTGGACAGTTCAGTGGATGAGGAATTGGTTGGATGGTCACATCCAGAGAGTAGTGGTCAACTGCTCAATGTCCAGATGGAGATCAGTGACAAATGTTGTCCCTCAAGGGTCCTGGTATTGGGACCAGTACTGTTTAATATCTTTATCAATGACAGACAGTGGGATTGAGTGCACCCTCAGCAAGTTTGCAGATGACACCAAGCTGAGAGGTGCAGTTGAAACACCTGAGGGACAGGATACCATCCAGAGGGACCTGGACAAACTTGAGAAGTGGGCCTCTGTGAACTTCATTAAGTTCAATAAGGACAAGTGCAGGGTCCTGCACCTGGGTTGGGGCAACCCCTGGTATCAATACAGGCTGGGGGATGAAGGGATTGAAACCAGCCCTGCAGAAAAGGATTTTTGGGTACTAGTGGATGAAAAGCTGGACATGGGCCATCAATGTGTGCCCGCAGCCCGGAAGGCCAACTGTATCCTAAGCCGCATCAAAAGCGGCATGGCCAGCAAGTCAAGGGAGGGGATTCTGCCCCTCTACTCTGCTCTCATGAGACCCCACCTGGAGTACTGCATCCAGCTCTGGGGTCCTCAGCACAGGAAAGACATGGACCTGTTGGAGCATGTCCAGAAGAGGGCCACAAAGATGATCAGAGGGATGGAACACCTCTGCTATGAGTACAGAGAGTTGAGATTGTTCAGCCTGGAGAAGAGAAGGCTCTGGGGAGACCTTATTGCAGCCTTCCAGTACCTGAAGGAAGCTTATAACAAAGATAGGGAAAAACATTTTAGTAGGGCTTGTTGTGATAGTACAAGGTATAATGGTTTTAAACTAAAAGAGGGTAGATTCAGACTAGATATAAGAAAATTTTTTTTATGATGAGGGTGGTGAAATAGTGGAATAGGTTGCCCAGAGAGGTGGTAGATGCCCCGTCCTTGGAACATGCAAGGACAGGCTGGACAGGACTCTGAGCAACCTGATCTAGTTGAAGATGTCCCTGCTCATTGCATGAGGGTTGGATTGGATAAACTTTAATGGTCCCTTCCAACCCAAAATGTTCTATGATTCTAATGGCCCTATCCAAGGCAGATATTAAAATCCTCAGTTGGAATAATTTTTTTTTTTTTACCAAAAGCAAACGTCCAAGTATGCCTATTAGCTCAGTTCTGGATAGGTTGTCTGAATTGCATGTATCTGGCAGTAGAGATGCCCACAACATTGACAAATAAGCCTATTAACGACCACCTATGTGTATGCAAATTAACATGCAATTCATTAATTACTCTAACCTAGAATAATCAGAATAAAAGGAACACTGAGGACCATAGTCAGTATAAAAGGACTTTCTAGAGATCCCTTATAGAGTACTGAAAATGTAATCCAAAACAACAGGTGCGTAAAGTCTTAACAACTCAGTAAGTTCTTAATATACTTGAACTGGGTAAGTTATTTGTCACTGTGTACTTCATGGTCCTCCAAAGACTGAAATAGCTTGAAAGCAGCCATACAAAAGATTTCGGCTAGCTAGCAATAACTGTTGCAAAGCCAAACCGCTATTGATGCGAGATATTTCACTGGTGCCACCATAGAGTAGGTTCAGTTTTCAAACAAGCAGCAGAGTTTGCACAGTAGTTAAGCTCCATCACACTGAGCACTGATTCTGTTGAACCACTGCAACTCTAAAAAACATGCAGATGTTCTTAAATCATGTTATTTTTCTGACTAACAAAGCTATTTGGCCCATCACAGAATGATTTTTTTGCATCAGTATGAAAAATTTCTAAAGTTCATTCCCAGCACCTCCCCTCCAAGTCTTTTCATTGTACAAAGCAGACTTTTGGCACTTGAGCCATAGTCTTGTAACTAGTATTAGGACTCACAGATATACTTAAAAGCTCTGATGTAGTATATTATACCCAAATTAAACCAGGAAAAATAAGTAGTCCCTGACAAAATGAGTTTCCTGGACTATTTTCTCCTGCTAAACCAACACAAATTCTGCTGGCATATTGAAAAAGCAGTGAATCAGAAGTCTGGAGTATTACTTCAATTAATACTAGCCTTCTGTGTTTAATGTTTCTGCAAGGGAAAAGGGTTTTTGCACCTTTCCCTTCATATGCACATATAAACGTAGTCATATGATCTTATTTGTATTTTTGATAAATGTCCATTGTGTTGTTCTCACAGTTCCATGTGTGGCCAAGAGGGAGTGCTGGTCATTACAATTCAAGTCTAAATATCATGACAAGCTATAGATTGCATACTAGTAGGTAATATAATCTATGAAACAGCCTGTGGCTGAAAAACTACATTGAGTTGCCTCACTACAGCAAAAGGCAACCTTAGGTTAATGTCACTTGCAAAGCATGGTAAAGAGCTTCATATACAAAGATCCTCTATGGGTTTAAAAAGAAACAAACAACAAAACAAAAACGCAACAAACGAAACCATACAAACAAGTTCTGTGTAGCAGGTCTACTAAAAATAAGTATTTTCCCTTTATCAAATCCCACAGGCTAAAGCCCGATTTCAGGTTAGGACAGGTTGCTTTTACTACTTCCAAAAATGGCAGTAGTTGCAGGGTAGTGCATATTGGGCTGAACAGGGAGCAAGTTCTGCTGCCAAAAGAAATGGGGAAGAAAAAACCCAAAAAACCCCACTCTTCCACACTTCTTTCCATGTTTGCTATGGGTTCTGGAACTCCCTCTTCTTTCTTCTGTGCCTTCTTGTCTGATCTCTGTGACTGTGAACTAATCTTAAGAAGATTCAAATGTGAGGGTTTTTTTTTTTTTTTTCCTTTTTTAATTAAATAAGCCTTGCCTCATAATTACCAAGCAGCAATGCAAACTTCTACAAAGAAAGAATGTTGCAGCAAAACCTTTTCCAGTCTTACTACAAAAAAACCCAAACAAGAAAATCCACACATCTTTCAGTAAGATTTTTAAAATGCTCTTACAGTAATCTCATTACTGTTCTTTCAATTAAAACACACTGTTCATTTGTTAGAGTATCATCGCCCAGGGATAAAAAAAAGCTTTAAAGAAGCATGAAAACAAAAAGAAAACAAAAATATGATCACAAGAAGCGTTTCCACTGGCTGTGAAAGACGCTCCAAAATGATCTGTCTGGTCATGAAATGAAATCTCTTTGAAATTCATTAAGTCAGACACTATCAGCCCAATCCTGCAATTCTGACTCAGGCAAAACTGTCATTGACGTCAGTGAAAGCTTTGCCTTTATGAAAAAGTGAGAATGGATTTCAGGACTGGAACCTAGTTGTGTTTCATTTCATTACCATCTTATTTCACAAGCAAAAAACCCATTAAATCAGAATGATATTCTAGGCTAAAAGAAAAACTGCGCATCCACAGAACAGAAAACAAGCACAGTATGAATTGCAGTGGGATTTTATTGTGTCCTTTATTTTAACTTTCCATTAGATGTCAAGACAGTGCAGAAATCAACATATATTTTCTTTATGAGTGTTGGCTTCTCTCAAAGTGATTTATGAAAACAGATCTGCTACTAGAAGTGCTGTAGGGTAGACAGAAGGTTGTAAGGAAAATACCAACATGCTAAAGAGACTAAAGAAAAATAGGCAAGAACAAAGCATAAAAGAAAGCAGTATAGGAATATTCAAGTATTTAACATTTTCTTAAGATCTTGCAAACACAGGAAAAACTATTGAATCCTCTCTCAATTTCCATTTACCAAAGCCCCTCTCTTGTTAAGAAAAAAATAACATGAAAATTTTAATATTACAGTTCAGAAGTAGACCAGATTCAAGTCTAGAACTATAAATCCCCCAAATTTGAGACTTCTCAATACCTAATCACGAAGAGTTACACCCACAGTTCATAGAATCATAGAATATCTCAAGTTGGAAGGGACCCATAAGGAGCATGGAGTCCAACTCCCTGCTCCTCGCAGCTGGTCATATTTAGGTAGTAATATAACCAATCACAGTCCAAAACCTAAAGAAACAATGGGATAATTGACACTGGTTTAAGGCTTCACTTGCTTTTGCAACAAAATGGATCAAATGTATTCAGGTTTTCTACAACTCTGTGGATGTATCAGCTCCAGGAAGCATTCTGCCTCAGAGCTAAATGTGTGGGTACACACAAGGTAGTTAACATGCTCCTACACTGTATATTCAGTGCCTGGCTCATTTGGTTGACTGGGTCCATGGAGTGAATTATGCCCAGAACCTGCAGAGCCTGACAGAGTAAACTTTGTCACATGACTTTAATGGAAAGAGGTGTCAAGTTATTCTTCTACCTCAAACATTCCTCAGACAGGAACTTTCACAGATATTCTGCCATGTTGTTTTTTAATATTTGGCTTACTATTATTGGATCATATTAGCAAATATTTGAAGACAGAAAATTTACATTCTTCACTTCTTAATTGAATTGTTCACAGATCAGTATAATGTGATAATATAGAGATACTTAATGAACACCAACAGAGTAAGTTCAAGAATGACTGTGGCTGTATTTCAGACCTCCTAGGTCTGAAGGCACTCACAATATTTGCCCCAGTTTTTGTTTAAAGTTTGTCTTCAATAGCAATGCTATAGTAATGGAACTACAAGAGTGGACAAAGCCATTTGTATCACAAATGCACTTCCAAGCAGGCTGGGGAGTCGTGACTAGTAAATCCTACACATGCACCCCCTCCCCAACAGCCTCACCACATGTACACCTTAGAAACCAAAAGCGACAAATCTCTCAGAACCCAAAGTGTCAATACTTTATCTATAATCATATTTCTGAACTTAGGCTTCATTTACTGTCTTAATTTAGAGTACCATAAAGCTATCAATTCTGGATAGCTTCTATAATAAATATTCATGCTTAAATGTGTTTTCTTGTGACCTCTCTGTGGTAAGTTCAACACCCACTAATATGCATTTCAGCAAAAAAAAAATCTCATATGAATGTTCAGAGATAGACAACATTCCCAGGGATGCCTTGTAATGCATGTCAGTTTTATTAACATTTGTACTGGAAAAGCAGAGAAAAACTAACGAGGACTGATAGAGGAAAAACTCCTAATGGATATTCCAATGTATATCTGATAATCATGGACAATTAAAACTGAAGTTTCACCTTAGATGTGCATGCCTTTATGACACATACATACACTTAAAAGCCTGTAAAGCCTAACACAGAAGTCTAGGATTATTTGTAAGTAATTGTAATCACTCCAGCCCCCTGCTGTCCTGTGGAGTGATACAGCTCAGCCAGAAGAGTATCTATAGCACAAACAGACACATATGCTATCCCACAGTTTGTTTTACTACATGCCCTGCTGTGACAGTACTACCTTCAAAACATTGCTGCCTGTGGAGGAATTATAGGCACACGTCCTCAGGACTTGAATTCAACAATATCGTTATCACACCTAGTCAGCAGTCTGTCCACTTCCACAGCATGTCAAGCATTCACAGTTGAGGATTTGACCTTACACCCCAGAGTCATACATTTTTATAACATGTAGATATGGTCATGAACTCAAGATTTCTGCTCTAAAATTAAAGTTGCTATGCTCAGATCTTCAAGGTCTGGCCAAGTACTGGAGAGACAATATTGGCATTGGATTGCCACCTGGGAAAATCCTGTATTGTTCACTCAATTAAGAGAGAAGGTTACAAAAGAAGATTGAAAGAACGTTGTTTGCAACTACAATAGCCATTACAGCTTACTATTATGCAGAATATCTCCATATCACAAGTTTAAGATTCTTACCACTGTATACAAGTCTGTTACTTTCCTGAATGTAAAAGAAAGATTAAAATGTGAATATAACAAAATATGAAGTACAACTTTAAAAAAAGTCAAACTATAAAAACCATAAAGGAAATATTTATGTGCATCTTTGATACTCTATATCCAAAGTCAGTTTTCCAGTGGGATACCCTAAAAAAAAAAAAAAAAGACTGCAAAAAGAAAAGTTTAAGTGCATGGAATCAAGTTTAAAGGTTACCAAGTAACTTTTTGCTAAAGAAGTTTGTTTGGAAAGCTGCTCATTGCAACAGAAACCTTAATGAATTTAAAGAATGTATAATTTTTTTGAAGTGAACAAGTGAATATATATTTGAATTATCTCTTGGAGGCAGTTCTCTTTTTTGGACAGACTTCTAAGTAAATATTTCAGTCCTTAGTACTGTTTGATGTTTAACTTTTTTTTATTTCTTAGATGTATCTGTTTTCACCATGTATTTTTCAGTACCTGCTGGAGGAGGGGAAGGAGTAGGACTTGAGAACTTTATATTTTCAGCAGTTATTTGATCGTGTATAAGTGGATTACATTAAGATTTAGTACATGAAGACATCAAATAGTGATTTTAAAAAAAATTAGTGAATGTCTTACAAGTTGAACTCAGTCTTTTGTGTATTAAAAGGTAAATTGAGGCAGTTCACGTCTTGAGAGACACAGCTTCCCCTCTTTTGTTTCATTGCTCAGATATCCTGTAAAGGGGGTGTTATTCCAGGCAATTCTACAATATATTGTAGAGCAGAGCCAGGTTAAGGAAACAGCATAGGAATTCACAAAAAAATCCTCTTTGAATTCGTACAAGTCAGAAGTTGTTACTGGGCAGCTAGGACCTTTAATAAAATGCTTTTCTATGCAACTCACAGAAGTCACCTCCACAATTGTATGTCTTCCAGCATCTGTTCTGCCAAGGAATACCTAATAGGCATTTGTTTGCTACATTGTTTGCCCAGAGAAGTGGTGGAGCCTCCATCCTTGGAGATATTCAAAAGCCATCTGAATATGGTCCTAGGCAACCTACTGTACATGACTCTGCTTGAGCAGGGGGGAGTGGACCTGACAACTGCCAGAAGTCCTTTCTGGGATTAAGATTCAATGATAAGTTTTAAATACAATCAAATAATGCTCCAGTATCTAGACTTTGGATTATTTTCCCTATTGAAATAAACCCCTGGGAATCAGTTTATTAGTATTGCTAGCCTGATGCATACCGTTTTTCCATGATTTTTTATATACATATTTATCTCTACATAATGACCCGTGATCCTAAGTCTTTAAAGAACATAACTCAAAACACGAACAAAGAAGTCTGTCATGTGAAATCATTGAAACCAATGTTAGAAAAAAGGTCTTATTGAAAGTATTTTGATTTGTTTTCCTGAAAAAAAAACAAAAAACCTTCTGCTCTCAAAAAACCCAAAACGCACCCCTCAGTTATATGTACCTTTGATGTAATAGTTGCTCCTTAAAGCAATTACTATACTACTACTGAAAGCATACATATACATGTGTATATGCAGTTATATTTCTATTCTTCTTCTTCATTGCTTTTTTCACACTACCCAGATAGACTTGTTTTGGTTCTGACCCCTCCATCCCTTTCCAGGTACAGTTACTCAGGTTTTGTCTTGTAGAGGACCCATTCAATCTGCTCCAAGACCCAATGCAGCTGTACCTGTGACCAACATGTGACTAGTAATTCTTGAAGCAGCGGTCAGCCAGCTTCCATTTTTCATGTTAAGCCCAATAAAAGCTTGCCTTTGTGTTTTATGTTAACAAGTGCAGATATTTCTTCTTACGAGAAGCATAAACACAGGAAATCAAAGGACATTGTTACAAACCAGCCCAGTACTTCACTGCAGTGTCATTAAACTGTTACAAGTAGATCTGCTTCCAATAATGCTGAATTCCTCCGAATTATTTTTACTTCACAGCCCTGGGAATTAGTTTGGTTTCCAGCTGAGAATTTACTTAATTTCTGTTACAGTCTTAGAACTGGAAACTGCAATAACAGCTGCAGCAGGTGAAGATCTGTCAGTCTGGGTCATTTTGCAAGTCTGAAACCATTTGCCTGCTGGTGGGAAGCTGTGACTTCATCCACACGTACTGCTAACAAAGCTTCTGTTTCTATTCAGACAGCATACGTGCTGTTTAGTCAACACCCTTGACCAGGCATCCTGCTGAACACATTGGAGAAATCTCTTCAGATAACACTCTATCCTTTTAAAGGGATTTTACAAATTCATAGCACATTAACAGCTTTGCCTGTAACGCACCACTTGGAAATTGGCAGTTAGGCAACACTGTGTCAGTGACCTCAAGTGTGACACTGTATGTCAGAACTCTTAAAATTAGCAATAACAACAGATAAATGCTTACAATCTCCAACATGCACAAGCTCCTAAGTGCATGGGGAGTCAGTACACAAATTTTTACAGGCTTTGAAGAAGTCTCTCCAAAGCCTTGGTGAAATATTTTATTAAAAAAAACACTTACACCATCCTGTGGGGCAAAAAAAAAAAAAAATTACAGTGAAAGCATTTAGGGGTTCCGTTGCATTTTCCTCCCTCTGCCTTCAATGTAATTGTATTGGAAGTTATCTTCACAGATCTCATAAGCCATTAAAAATTGCAGCACTGTTTCCTCTTTGGGCAAGGATACAATCTGGTAGATTTTTTGATACAGTGATAAGTCTTATTTGGGAGAGGGTAATATCAAAGAAAAGGAGAACTCAGTCCATCAGTTTTCCTAAATTAACTAAATAAAGCACATTCAGCAGCTCAGTTGCTCTTTAACCTTTTCATTAGACTTTTCGTATCATCTACTGGATGCTAGGTAGAGCTAAGTAAGGAACCAGTATACATTTATGCAAAGTTGATTCATGTCTCTTTCTTTTCAAGTTTTAATTAGAAATACATAAAAATACTTTTAAGTTTCCTTAACAGGCTGTCTTCATGTTTAACAAAAAAAAAATCTATATAGACATTCATCAGAACAGAAAGTTGAAAAGAATGATCGTTTCTTCAGCTTCTGTTTTCCACTGGAGAAAGTAATACTTTTGGTGAGAAAAATTCCAGAAAAAGCATTTTCCTGATCAGTTCACTTTGGCAAATGCAGGGATGCTTGCTTCATGCCCATTTAGTGGCCTCGGTAGTTTGGTGCAAGAGCAACATGGCATAAGTTATTTTTCATAAAGTAAGAGATGCAAAAATATCTGAAAAATCACCTGGCACTGAAGGCTAAACTACGAGTCCTACAGAGCCCCTCATTGTTAAGTATTTTGTCATTTCACAGGCTGCTTTGGAAGGTCACTCTCAGGCTTTATCTGGATTCACCTCATTTTGAGACCCAAAAATCTTTACTTAGTTACTTTTATGAACTGGCAAGGAGGTCTCATCAACATTGCCTTGGCAGAATGGCCCTGTCTTAGAGCTAGTCAGCTAAGGGAATTAGTACAAGATTTTCCATAAACAAATAGAGTCAACACACAACAGGTAGTTTGTTTCACTGTCTGGAAAGCGAGTGATCTTGTGTAAGGTATTTCAATTGTTACCTCTCATAAATTAGGGTGGACTTTGACAAGCTGCCATTAAAAAAAGTATCATATTTCAAAACTTTTCTCTTAAGGAAAAACCTCCTCTAGCCTCAGCTGCACAGCAGTAAACACAAAGCCTTCAGAAGTCATTGACGAGAAGCATCAAGATCTGAAAATGATCAGCATGAGCCCCAGTACAACAAAAATCTTGTAAAGGCTACCTATTTCACAGGAATCATAGAACAGCCCAGGTTGGAAGGGACCTTCAGAGACCATCTGGTTCAATCTTTCACGGGAAAGGGATCCTGGGTGATATTATCTAGCACCTGTCCAATCCCATTTTGAAAGTCTTCAGCAATGGGTACTCTACCACATCCCCAGGGAGGTTGCTCCAGTATCCTCATATTTTATACTATGATATACACAGCATTCCAAAATTCCTCCCATATGTCTTCTATCAATAAATAATAGCTTTGGGGTTGGTTGTTTTGGGTTTTTTTCAGTTGTTTTTTTATTTTGTTTTGTTTTTTTAAATTACATTCACACAGTGACACCTTTACATACAATAGGTGTACCTTAAAAAGATTTTTTTAATGCTATGCTGAAAAAAGAAAACTGGGGGACACTGAGCCATCTTCCTTACTGCACTCTCACTTCTGTTGAGACAAGCTCCTTGCTAGTAATTTATTTTCAGAGGAAATGCTTCAAAGATCCAATATTTGCCTTTCTTGTGGCTGGAAAAGTCAGGTTCACTGTAATACTAGGTTCCAAAGGTTTCAGGGTTTCCAAGGGAAGTTTATTTCCCCCCCACCAACTTTGCAAGACATCTGCACTGTATTTAACTTCAGAAATTCATTTACATGTGCATCTTGGCTGCATCAAAAGAAGCATGACCAGCAGGTCGAGGGAGGGGATTCTGCCCCTCTAATCCACTCTTGTAGAGACCCCACCTGGAGTCCTGCCTCCAGCTCTGGGGCCCCCAACATAAGAAGAACATGGACTTGTTAGAGTGAGTCCAGAGGAGGGCCGCAAGATGATCAGAGGGCTGGAGCACCCCTCCCATGACGACAGGCTGAAAGACTTGGGGCTGTTCAGCCTGGAGAAGAGAAGGCTTCAGGGAGACCGTATAGCAGCCTTCCAGTACCTGAAGGGGGCCTACAAGAAAGCTGGAGAGGGACTTTTTACAAGGACATGTAGTGATAGGAGAAGGGGTAATGGCTTTAAACTGAAAGAGGGTACATTCAGATTAGGTATAAGGAAGAAATCCTTTACTGTGAGGGTGGTGAGGCACTGGAACAGGTTGCCCAGAGAAGTTGTGGATGCCCCCCCCATCCCTGGAAGTGTTCAAGGCCAGGCTGGATGGGGCTTTGAGCAACATGGTCTAGTGGAAGGTGTCCCTGCCCATGGCAGGAGGGTTGGAACTAGATGATCTTTAAGATCCCTTCCAACCCAACCCATTCTATGATCCTTTCCATAAAGGATATTATGGCTAACTATTGCCAACAGCCACCAAGTAGCTTTGTTATTAATTCTAGTAACCCAGCACTTTTTCCATTTTACATTTGTTTCACCTAATGGCCTTTACTTATTCAAAGCAGGCTCCCCACAGGCATCTAGGCATGCATGATAATTAGAAAACATTTTTCTGAAGTAATAAGCCAAAATGTATTACCCTTAAAGAGCACTGTGAAACAAGGGTCATGCTGGTTATGTTGAATTGAAGGTTTTTTCAAAGCACACCGCTTGATCTCACCTTTCAGCAATTTTAAATACAATCATTTAAATAAAACATAACAGTAAAAGCATAACTGTCAGGATAAGTCTAAATACATTTCTAAAGCCTTCCTCCTCTCTTTGCACCCACTACAACATTATAACAAAAATACTTTGCCTGATCTTTTAGTATTGAAAAAAAATAATTATCATAGTTGAAGCCTGGATTCTTGATGGACACTACTCAGATATTTGGAACACAGAAAATGTATCTTATTTTTAAACATATTTGCTATATTCACACACTTTAACATCAGAGTTTACTCTAGTCACTGCTAATCTTTGAGATACTGAAACAGATTGTAAAACAAGTAAATAATTTACTAATACCTGAGGAAGTAAAGAATTGAGATGCTTTCAAGAACCCACATGAATTAGTTTGGATTTGTTTTATACTTAATTTGTATTACCACTTCTTTATGAATGCAGTACATAGTTTTTCTTTTTTTTTTATTTGCGCAAACAAAGCTCCTGAACTACGTCAAAATTTTTCTGTTACTATTGCTGCTGAATTCTGTTCAAACTACGCAGAGGTAGCAGTCACCTTTTTCCCAAATATGTTTTCTTGCCTTATCTGCTGACAAGGAGGTCTTAAAAGCTTCAATGGTTCAGCCATTCTTAAAAGCTTTTGTTGAAGGAGATATTTTTACCAAGAGGTTTCTATACAGAAAAAATATTTTGGACCTTCCTCTAGCAGAAGTATCTTGACATCCATGAAAAATGAGTAATATTTCCAGCAGGTCAGGTCTACTTGAAAGTCCTATATATTACTAACGTCTCACAGATGGGATTTCTTCTTTACATCCACCATTGTGATTGTATTCAACAAGCTGGAGAGATCTCACATCTATATTCAGTCATTCAGCTATGCCAAGAAGCAGATAAAGAAAAGAATTTTTACTCCCATTTTAAATTTTTGGAAAGCAAATAAAACAGCAATACTATATAACAGATTTTGAAAATAGCTATACATGTTCTCCAGATTAGCAAGCATTACTGTCTCCAAAGGATTTGGAGACACTTAGGTTCTTCCAAAAAATAAAAACCAACTCCTTTGCTGACTTCCATATTTCATTCTATTTCCCTAAAAGTGGTATGAAGCAGTGCCACAGAGACAAGAACAGAACTGTTGACAGCATCAGTTTCAGTCTGTATCCTAACCCTACTGAGGCCCAGGAAACACACAGCAGCATAATTTGCTTTTTGCCATTACTGCATTCCTGCTCCCTTGGTAATAGGCCTCATATTGCTAGACATCCTAATTGGTGAACTGACACGCTATATTTGTAATGCAAAGCTATTGACATTTGTATCACAGTTTTTCATCCAGCTTCTTTTATTCCAAGGAACAGGTCACAAAAATCCACTATAGGATTCTTCACCAGCCAGAGACTATTTGAGCTCTGCACATTTACATCTCCAGATTGAAAGTATGAATCACCTTCAGCATAATTTCTGCATATAGACCACAGTTCCCTATCACCAATTACAAATGGATTCGAACTCAATCTACCAGGGTCTCATCTGCTCCAAGATCTTAGACCCAGTAGAGCTACAGGCATATTTCTCATCTGTCTCTCTCATCTCTTGGGCTGGCATACAAGACCATTTCTTAAAAAAAAATGTATTTTGATGACATTTTCAGCAAGAGGCACCTTTACTGAGAATGAAGAATGGAAATACCACCTACATGTAATTGAAGCAGCAATGATAAATTGATCTCATTAATTCTTCCAGTATGTCTAGAATTGTGCAGGGTTCAAACTGAAACTGCAGTTTTAAAAGACGTACTAACAGTACACCCCAATTCCCCCATGATTTTGATTATTTCAATTGAATCTGAACCTTTATGTCTGTATCTGTGAATGAAAGACTTCCTTCATGTTCTGCCTCTCCTCAGAAAAAAAATAAGGTGCAAAAATGTACCAGGAACATCATTCAGAACAAAGAAACTTGATACTCAAGACGAGATTGCAGTTAGTATATAAACAGAAACAAGACATTGTCCAACGAAGCAAGCTGCTCAAGTCAGCAAAACTATGTGACACCCCTCTGCCCCAAAAGGAACACGTATAGTAGCTGTTCTACCACTATTTTTTGGCAGTCTCCTATTTTTGCTGCAGTATATAAACTATAGATTTCTTTTATTTCCTGCCTCCCAGCCAATACAGTCAGGATGAGAGAGAAGAAATCTTCCATCCCTCGTCTCTTCTGAAAAGGCAAGATACAATTTGGTCAACATATGGAGTGATAAACTGCAGAAGAGCTGCAGAATCTCATCTCTATTTTCCTCTTCCCATTTCCTACTGCTCCCATGGGTTATCACTCCCAGCAGTGCATCTCTGTCACCTGAAGCTATGAGTTATTCCAGACTCCCATCACACAGGTGAACCATAAACCAGCCAACACACTTGAACTACTGCAGACCACAGCAGTGAGCCATACACAGACTTAACTATCTTAGATAAATACCATCACCAATGAGGTGTTTAAATACACACACTAAATTTTTGTCCGAGATCAAGCTGGACACATAAGATGCACATTAAATCTTCTCTAGTCTGCAAAAGGAAGAAATTACTCTAGCTTGACACGCAAAGAGCACAAAGATTATTTAAAACAAAAAAGGAAAGAAATCTGATTAAGAGACATGGTCAAGCATTAGAAGTCCTCCCTGAGAATTACCCTGGGGAAATATAGATGGTATTCTCACAGAGAGGAAGAAGTCAAACAATAAAATGCACTTTTTCCTTCAGAAGATTTGAACATCCCAGATGGGGAACAACTAAATACAGCTTCGTCAGAGTCAGCAGTTGTGACTTCTTAAGTACCATCTCCCTCTGTTCCAAAATTCTTTGAGGTGTGTGGGCATGCAAAATATATCAGCAAAAGATGCCAAACTGATTTGTCTGAGGGTTTTGGGGTTTGTTTTTTTTAATGGTTTTTTTTGGGTTTGCAGGGGGCAGTAAAACCTCACAGTAAACTCCATTTGCAGTAAAATACATTTCCTTCCCCAACATACTTCCTAAATAGAAACAGTAACTATTTTTCCCCCTTATCTGCAAAGAGGTGGCTGGTAATCACAAGAGAGATTTCCATGCGTTCAGAATACATCTGTGAAGGTCACTCAAAAGTGTACATAAGGCATACACATAGATCGTGATTTCCCATTCCTCAGGCATCTCAGTCAAAGCTTGCATTTATCATTTCCAAACTCCAATAAAGCTAAAACCATGAGATATATGGGAACTCACCATCCTGCCATCAGGCATAGAACTCCCCTTCACATGTTCTGATTTGTAGATGCAGAAAGAGGATTTTTCACTCTGAAGTAACTAGGCATTTTGATGTTACAAGAACCCCAACATGAGCACGTAAAGCTACAGATTTCCACCCACCCCCTTATCTTCATGTCCCGGAGCATCCTCAAGGATGTTGTAGTCCACAAACTTCAAAAATTAGAAACTTTAAGAAATTGTTAGCTTCCTATTCATTAGCTGAAGTATTAAAGTTACAGTATGGAGTCTCACTGTTGTAACCGTGCCACACAAAAACATCCTCTGAAATACCACTTCAAATGACCATACACCAGGCTGCTGATAGAGCAGGGCACGCTTCCACAGGGTGGTACCACAGGGTCTCTCACATGCCTCTGCTTTGCAAGCATCTACTCGATAGCAAAGCAGATCTATTCTGAGCACAGAAACACGTACATGACCTAAGCGAGTGGGAGTCTGGGAGTAAGGGTCCTCCTCCATTTCTCAGCAACTATCCTCTCAAAGTGGTTACATTAATAAGTCCCCAACTTAGTTTTATCTATTAACATAAAACCTTCATGAAGGCACTGCAGTTCTTCACCTTAGGAAAACGTTTAAGTAAAACCTGGAAATAAAAATCTTATTCCACTGTGATTTTTATACTATTTAATGAGTTTACTATAAGTGAAGGAATGCACTTCTGTAAATTTTCCATGTAGTGTCTGCTGTTTTCCAAAATTCTTTATCTAGGTTAGTTCATATGCTTACTTTATTAATAACAGAAATAAAGTCTTAAGTTCCATATCAGCTTTATAGCTGTAGCTGAAGTAAAATTCATGTTATGTTGCACTGAAGATGCAGCCAAGAATGTTAACTTTAATATGTGAAATATATACTTTACTAAAAGAGAACACATGTTTATGGTTCGCTGTCATTTTCTACTTCTGAAGTCTTCGAATTAATGTTGCGATTATGTCAAAAAAGGGACTTGCAAATTCTAAAATTGTCTCCACTCAACAATATCATGTAACAGAGACAATATAAATACTTGAAACCAAGTTATAAATATGCTCATTCATTAATTCAAGATGAGCTTTTCATTTTTTAAAAACTGTACTTCAGACAGAACTTAATGCTATGTTGTATTTAAGCATATGCTATATGTGTATTTATACATGTGCATGCAAATCACAAATACACATATCAGATTCAGGCCATGTAGCTGTTAATAAAACAGGAAAGAAACAAAACAATATCTACAGCTAAGTAGTAGAAGTTGTCTGTCACATCTCTCCTCTGCCTACACTTTGATTACAATCCAGAGCAGGGCAGTCACTCCAGCCTCCTACTGTTAAGTGTCTGGTTGTCACTCTAACCTCCTGCTGTTGAACTGTCTAGGAGCATGGAGTTCATACTTTCTGTAATTGGATCATCCAAGAACAAAATAATTGCTCTACTGGATTCAGAAAAGAGGTAGTGAAGATAAGCGAAAATGAAAGCAAATTATTTATTCACTTAAATAATCTTAAGAGTTAATTCAGATTTAGTTATTTCTAGATGCTTTAAAGGTGAGATGCATCACATGCATGATCAGCACATACACATAGGAAATACTGACTGCTGAACAGGGACTTTTAAAACAATATTACTATAATAGACAAACAATATTCTCTCTTTCATATAAGAATGAATAATAGTGCGGAAATGAGATGAGTACCTTTGAGGCAAAAGTCTTTGGTTACAGTGCATTTGGAGGGGAAAAACAGTTTCTCTAACACTTTCTATTCAAGCATGTACAAGTTATGAAAGCAGCAGTTAACCTTTAAATCTGTGCTTTTCAAGGCAAAAAAAAAAAAAGTCATTTAATTACATTGTTTGTTAATGACCTAATCTGTAACCCATAAAACTCCTACCACAAAGATTACTTATGAAGTCATACTTAAAGAATGAAACAAGACACATTTAACAAGAGCTACTTTGTAGTCAATATCTGAGAGAGCCATTATTGAAAATCACTTCTTCACTGTGACACTAATATATTCCATCTTAAAAAAAAATCCAGCTTCAGAAACATGTAGCTGTTCATTCCAAGACACAACGGTAATGTGCTAAATGCGCAAGTACAGGAGTTTTCCTCTGCCCTTCATCTTAAAAGATTACAATGAGGTGTATATCTGACTGAGCCAAAGATTATTTATTGAATATGGATACCTGGAGACAGCATTGCGTGTATATCAGAATCGCGGATCAGGTCAGAACAATAATCCTCACAGCTCTATGAAGACAGCTATTGACTTGGAATTATATCCAGCTATGCAGTGTCTTATCAGTAGATATGAGGACTTTAAATTCAATAAGTGCATGTGAACAATCACTTGGGCACTGAATTGAGCTTCAAAATGACATTTTGTATAAAGTGTTTTAAAAAAACATGCTCAAACAATTTAAAACATTAACAGAATGTTTTATAGAATCATTTAGGTTGGAAAGGACCTTTAAGATCACCAAGTCCAACCATTAACCTATCACTGCCAAGTCCACCACTAAACCGTGCCCCTAAGCACCACATCTACCCATCTTCCCTGGGCAGCCTGTTCCAGTGCCTGACTGCCCTTTCGGTGAAGAAGTTTTTTCTAATATCCAACCTAAACTTCCCCTGGTACAACTTGAGGCCATTTCCTCTTGTCCTATCACTTGTTACTTGGGAAGAAGAGACCGACCCCCACCTCACTACAAGCTCCTTTCAGGTAGTTGTACAGAGTGATAAGGACTCCCCTCAGCCTCCTTTTCTGCAGGCTGAACAACCCCAGCTCCTCCAGCTGCTCCTCATAGGACTTGTTTTCTAGACCCTTGACCAGCTTTGTTGCCCTTTGGACACGTTCTAGCACCTCAGTGTCCTTCTTGTAGCGAGGGGCCCAAAACTGAACACAGTATTTGAGGTGCGGCCTCACCAGTGCCGAGTACAGGGGGACGATCACTTCCCTAGTCCTGCTGGCCACACTATCTAGTGCAATCTAGTGTTTAATATTCTCAAAACTATGCCCTATATGCATTTCTAGTTAAAGCACACATGCTGAAGAACTCCCCCCCGAGGCTGCATGTGCCAGTCCTAGAAGAGCAAGCCTCAGAAGGTGGCCAGACTTGTTGTGTAACACAAGTGAAACAAGTCACCCAGAGAAGCAGGTGAATCCCATTTGTTCCCATTTTCTAATATTAAAGAACTCTTTGCACAGAGTCCCTTACACACTTTAACATTACTGGAAGTTTAAGCTCTCAAGACTTGCCTGATGTTTTCAAATGATATTTCTTTAAAGATATAACTGCATGACAAACTTACCCCTTCCTCCTTCCCAGAAGGATGAAGATAGAAAAAACTCATTAAAAGAACTGCCAAATAGCTGTGTTAAGTGAATCAACAAAGCAGGAGAAATTATATAGAACTACATCTCTCAAAGCTTTCCTAGACTCGTCCCCATATAAAGCAATTTGCCACACACAAATAGAAGCTGGACAGTAAGTGAAAAGAGAGTAGCAACAGCTTCTAAAAATACCCAGTAGTCAATTATTGAAACAATCTTCTCCCACTATCAAGCTACTGTTATATCTGGTTATAGGAAAGTTATTGCAGTCTGGTACCACTTTCCTCTTTGTTCACATCAATTCAGTAAGCAGTGCTCCTTGAACATATGCTTACTTCCACTTCCCTATTATTTGCACTCAGGTTGGAAGTGGATTCATCTAAACAGTCTCCATTTATGGTAAAACCAGAAAGAAAGGCAATGCCAAACAACTCCTAAAAATAATTTCAAAATATAGGTGCAAAACCAATGCTGACTTAAGAAATACTATACTAACACCAACTAACAGTCATGTTACAAGCCTTTTTCGATACATACTTCCTCTCACCACATCTGTATTTCATTGATGAACAGCGCTAGCTGGAAATGCTTAGGCAGAGATCATTAGATAAGAGAAAAACCAAAAGGCTATCAGTTTGTTTCGGGGGGGGGGGGGGGGGGGGGGGGGCGGAATCAGAGGATTAAAACATGATCCCTTTCAGAGATGTGAATTATGGATACTGCAAACATGAAAAAAAGGAATAAGATAGTAAAAGCTTAAGTTAGGAGATAGATTGATTTGAGAATTAATACAATGACACAAGCAAGCAGGGAAGTAATAGCAGTGTGGAAAGTCTGATAATCGCCTGTGCCTTTTTCATACTAATAGTCAGATAAATCTTGTCAGCACAGCCTCCTCTCGCCTTAGTACTGCCTCTTTGCCTCTACACAATAAGCTCTACACTGAAAACTGGAACAGAAGGAAAAGACAACAGGAAAGCAGAAACTTTCTCCAAACTCTTTATACTCAAGAAATACACAGCTGAAACAATAAAAGAGCTGAACCAGTCCCCTATCATCCAAAACCAGAATAGGATTTTTCAAGATTTCAAGGCATCCCTAGAATGTCTCAGAGAAGCACATTATAAAGAAATAGCAAGCCATCAACCATATTAGGCTTTCCTACCTTAAAAATCATTATGACACATAGTGGGTCCCTGTGTTCAAAAAATACTCACAGGACAAAACCAAAACATACGAAGCATGCTACCTCATCCTAAGGCAACTCCAAAGGATCATATTCCCAAGGAACCAATAGCAGCCCAGCAACAGGAAGCATTTCATAAAAAAACATAACAAAAATAATCTTAAAAAAAAACCCACCATAAAACTATCTCTTACCTTCGTGGGTAGCTATAACTCTTCAGCAGGTTAGGGCATCAGAAGAGCATATCTGATCTGTTCTTCCTAATATAAAGGAAGGAGCAGCAGCTGGGTCCAGGTTTTTTTAGTTACCTTGTAAAGGACTTAATTCAATTCACCTGCTGAATGTCTGATTCTGCCTGTAGTTGCACTAGCCTCCCTCAGGAGTGTGAATTAGAGCAAAGTAGTGGGGGCTGTGGTTGGGAAGAAATAATCAGCTGGAGCCACTTTCCCTCCCCCCCATCAGTGGGGGGTTTTGCAACATTTTATTATCAAAAGTATTTCATATAATCATAGAATGGTTTGTATAATTGTTTTGTATAAACATCTTGGATTATGTTTATACTTTGACATGATTTTTATTAAAGTTTAAAAAAGTAGTATCCATCATCAATCGATTGTGCTGGTGTATGGTGCCTGTATGAACATCATATCAGCGTTCAAAATAGAAGAATAATGTACAGAAACTCACATATCTTTGTACTACACATTTCTGCATTAATAAATATGTATTAGTATTGAAAAAAAGAATTAAATTCGGTCAGGCTTATCAAGTTGTTTAATACTTCTAGTTTGAAACCTAGACACAAATCTATATCATTGAAGCTGACATGAGAGGAATAAACCAATGGAGAATATATTCTCTGAGAGTTGCCATCAATAGCATATTTTTTTAAATCATCAAAGCATGGATATGTGTACAATGAGCTGTATACAGCGTTGCTGAGTCTTCACAGCCTGGCCTTTTGTAGGATCAAAGTAGGTGTAAAGCACTACCATGTGAGAACAGAAGCTTTTCATACCCACTTTTCAATGCGCTTTCATGCAGACCTTTCACTTGCTTAGAAACTTACAGATTTCCAGCAACATGTACAGGAAGATGTCAGGGAGCTGCGAGAGCTGGCTGACCCTGGCGGGAAGGCGAGCCAGGGGCCAAGGGCACACCCAGTGCAAGCCATGCCCTCTCTGATGGGGGACAGTCCCACAGCACCCAAACAGGATGGGCACAGTCATGTGCTGGTAACAGGGTCCATCAACAGCACCAGACATGGCAAAGGGCGAACCAGGTCGAGGAGGGAGATCCACCAAGGGACAGTAAGAGATGGGCCAAAGAGGGGACTGAAGGAAAGGCTACAACACAGGTCCAGCCAGGAGCAGCAAGAGACACAACTGGAAACTGGCACACCTACAACATAGCTCAGGCTGGGACTGAAGGCTCAGTCTTGAGCTTAAATGGGGCTCCTGGTCCCACGTGCAGGGTTGTTCTGCATCAAGGAGATGCTGGTTCTTTTGCAATCTCAAAAGGCAAGAAAGGCACCCACACTTAAAGCTGGTTAATGAGTTTACTAAGTAAAAGGTGGAAATAACAGAAAAAGTGATAGCAATTTTATGTCCCTCCTGCTGCCGAGTGTGGCTGAAGGCCCTAGATGAGGCTGTGTCAGGGTCATTAATGCCCATTAGTGCACATAGGACCCTGACATGAGTGTACAAGATCACACCTTTCAGGGCATTCATTGAAAGGCTTGAAATTTTACTCCTTACCTACTCGGAATTCCATGTCATTTGAAATACATCAAATAAATTAAGGTCAGTTAATGAATCTTTAAGTAATAGCAACACTAAGGTTTGAAGGCTGTTGCACAGCTGAACTGCCCTTGCTGCAGTGTGGAGTATGCATTGAAAGAAACAGACTCCATCTTTCTTGCATGCTGACCCTGTTTTCAGTCTGCTGTCAACCTTATCAAACTGTAGCAGCATCTATGTATCTACTCATGCTTCAGTTGATGTTTTCAGTAGGCCAGAAAAAAAACCTAATGACTAAAGCAACGAAAGAGTGTCTCCTAGTTCTGCACATTAGGCATGTTTGTCCATGACTGTAGGTAGAGCAGGGGCAGACAAGAGAGAATTGGCTGCTTTGCTCTACCACCTGGAAACTCTTATATAGAGTTATATGGACACTAAAACTGGCATCAAACTGAATAGAATAGCTACACTACACCAAGAAATCTAGCCCTAGAGTTTTATATGCAGATAAGGCATCATCAGTCACTGATCACTACAGTACATTTCAGAATATGATGAAATTATCGATAAATTGTTTTAGCTTAAAAGCCACTGAATCCAGTGGATTTCATGAGCTCTGAAGAACATAAATGAAGGACCAAGATAAGAAAGACGCCTAAAATAAAATCTAACAAGATGGTCCAAAACCTATGAACAGGGATATTTTTTGTTTATATTCTTTTATTTGGTTCCAAATGAATACTGCATATGTCCAGAATATTGGAAAAGTTATTTTTTTAGGAAAGCACTAGGACCATTCTATAAAGTCCTGAGCTGACCTTAGGCAGAATATTGCATTTTATTCTCATAGCTTAGTTTTGAGAAAAAGAAATTCAAACTGGAAAAAAAGGTGAGAAAAGCTACTCAGGAGACTGCGAGAGCTTGCTTCATTTGGTAAATGCATTTCCTGAGGTAAACACAAAGGAAGGAAAAGAACAATACTGTCCAAAACCCCACAAACAAACACAAAACCCAACCAATCAAACAGAAAACTGTATGTGAATTTAAACTTACCAGGAATAAATCAGGGTTTGAAATTACAATAAAGTTTCTAATCATCAAAGCAGTGAGATACTATCCCTCTAGGAGCAGCTGCAGAAAAAGGGTTAGATATTTTTACAATGTAACTTAGATTTGTCAAACTGTGGATGACTTTACATGGTGCAATTACCCAAAATAGCTATGGATTAAACCTAATGCCTCAGAAATCAACTTCCAGACCTATGTTCAGCTTCACAGTACATGCAGAAATACCACTGCACTGAAGAAACAAAGGATCTCATTAAGTAGAGGAATTAATGCTATGCAAGCAGGTGTATATCCTATTCCCTTCCCACCACCTCACCAACATGACTAATTAGGCCAAGGCAGAGCACCACAACAGCATGGTTATTGGCATTGCCAAATTATTTCAAGCTGGCTCAAGTATTTTTATAGATTACTACACGGAGTCAGGTAGAATCACAAGTAATATCAAACGCTTCTTTCAGTATATTGCTGCTCAGACCATTTTGACAGCAGACTTCACAGGGCAGTCCTCCTCTCTGCCCCAGACAGTGATTTCCCATTCATAGTCAAGTCTACTGAAAGCACTCTGTGTGAAAATAGTTAAGTGGAAGCTAGGATAAACATAAAGTGAAAATAAGACAAAATAACCATAACCATGATTAATCATTGACATTTGAACACTGTGTTAGTTTCCAGTTTTTAATGCATTGATCACATTTAGTAATTAAGAGTAAAATTAATATAATAATAATAACTAAAGATAATAAATTCCACCAGTAAACTATGCCACTACAAGTCTATACTGAAATCAACGCTAAAAGGAAAGTTGCCAAATGTAGAACATTTACTTTGTAATGGAAAATTGTCATTCTTTTGCTAATACTGTTGCAATCCTTTGCCTTCAAGACCTGATGCCAATGATGAAAATGATTTATGTGAAGTTGCTTGCTATTATATATGTAATTTTGAAGTATCATGCACAATTGACTGATGCTTTAAATCCTTCTCCCTGACAACTATGGATTCAGGTCAAGAACAACTATTGCCTTTTGATAAAACCTAGAATTTTAAAGTCCAGTTGAATTCAGCAAAAAGAAAAGGAAGAAGTTAACAAGGATCACTAAACTGAAAGTATTTGTCACTGATTTAGAACATGAACATACTCAAAATCTTGTGAGCTATGAGGTATTTTATGGTTTATAGAGATTTAATGAATTATGAGATTAAGGGCTGGGCTTACAAGGGCTGAGGAACATACAAGCTGAAACTAGGCCCTAAGCCCAAGTTTGACTTGTTGTTCTTTCAGGCTCTTTTCTCTAAACGCGTTCCACAACAAGTCTGAGGGTGATGCATTCACATTCCCTTGAGGAAGTTCTTACTGGTACTCCCAAGTTTCTCTGTGAAAACATGTCAGAGCTTTTAATGAAGATATAGTTCACAATTTATCTCAGCAGGATTGCTCACATGAACACATTTTCAAAAATCCTAAGGTATTAAGTCGCTTGCTGTAAAAGGAATGCACATTAGCGTGTATTATAGCAATACTTTCTGCTGATAAAGTATCACTTTACATATAACGTCCATTTTTCTAAATTATTATAACTTATATTCTGCCCAAATGGAAATGTCTAATAGGTCAGTTGCTGTTGAGAACAATAAGGGATGATCTGACTTTGATCTGTTGTTTAGTTTCAGGGATAATGTTCATTTGCTACGTGTCTTGAAAGAGCTTCCAAGTGCAGGATTCTTGAGCAGACTGGTGAAGAGGGAAGGTCAGAGAGATGGATAATCACACCTCAGTGTAAATGATCCAGTTGTCCAAGCCCTTACAAACAAGTCAAAATATGTTGTCAACCACTCATTCCATATAAAAAGTAATATATATATAAGCAATTTTATGTAATTATAGCAAAAAAACCTCACACTTTCCAGCAAATTAATTAGCTGAAATAGGTCAATACATGTCAAAATGTGTTTAAGAAGAGCTACTCAGGAAAAAGTGGACAAAAATAGTTTGGGTTCCAGTCACAACTCTGAAAACCAGTTTTGAGTAACAGTGTTTATAAAGTAACAACCATCTACCAAACTAAGCTACTCCAGGTCTTACATTTTGGAATCACTTCCTGGATCGTTATAAAAGATCCCCTGCAAGTTATTGAAGTCATACAGGAATTCAAAGAGTCATTGACAGTTTATATAGCTTATAATCTTGTTAGGTTTCTGTCCTTTCTCTGTCCTTCTACTAGATGTAGCATGCACAGTCAGTACAAACATGGGAGCTAGCACAGACCATAGCAAGAGAGAGAACAGTTAGTGGGAGATTTTCCACTTTGGTCTACGACTTTAGGATTCGCTCTCTCCCTAAATGCATACCTGTGTTTGTTAGCTTTCAGAACATGCTGCAAAATCTGTATACTCTCCGAGATGAATGAACAAACTGGTGTAAAATATGGCAGGATGAGAAAATCTGGGCTCCCAGGTTTGATTCCTTCCATTTCACATACACCTGCTGCCACTATGACTTTGCTGCATCTGTTTGTGGGCACTGAGAAGTACTTATTTGAAAGGGGTTTTTTTTAATTTTAATGTAAAGTACTCCACTAGAAACAAGGGTAGCCTAACACCAGCAGATTTCAGAAACGTCATATCTAAACCCATGCCTCTAAGCACAAACACCAATACATCCTAAAATATAAAACACTGAGGTGTCCTCATAATAATTCCACTTA
This sequence comes from Platalea leucorodia, assembly GCF_965183815.1. NCBI lineage: Eukaryota > Metazoa > Chordata > Aves > Pelecaniformes > Threskiornithidae > Platalea > Platalea leucorodia. Next base: position 46,535,654 of record NC_138828.1, on the reverse strand, counting down.
TTACAAGACCCACACATTTTCAGCTCTATTATTAAAATCATCTCCACCCATACTATGTTTACACATGCAAGCAACCATATTTGTAGCAACAAAATCTATGGGAATTGATTTATACAGGCACAATTTTCTTCTCAAAGTTAATTTTTTGTATGCAAAACTATCCCGTGGGCCAAAAAATAAAAAAGAAAAAAAAACCACTCAAAAAAATGGAAGAAATAAAGTTTCATACTGGGAAAACGGCAGGTCGCTCTGGATATTTAAGCGTTGTTCTCCTACGACTACAAGGAGTAATTAAATAAAAAAAGAGGAGTGCTCACTAACTAGCAGGAACTGTCTCCCCTGAGGCTTGAGCCAGCAAAACGTTCACAGGGCTGCTGACTCCAGCAGAACAGCTCACTTGCTTTGAGCTAAACAGAGTTTAACGGATTGAAACCTTGATTAACAAATTGAGCTAATAACAAAGTATGAAATTAGTTTGAAAATCTTACTGCTTTCGATTGGGCTCTGTGCACAATGCTTCACAGGCATTTTTGCTCCTTTTTTAGACCACTGTTTTTTCTGTTCTTTTTTGTAAAACACAGAGAAAACACTAACTTCCCATTGACTCTCATTATCTAACAGAAATTCTGTTTATAAGCACATAAAGACCAGATTTTGCTCCAAGGCAGTCAAGCTGCTATAGTGAATATAAACATATCAGCTACACCTCAGCACTTCTTTTCAGTGATGATTGCTTATGGAGTACAAATTTACGCTGTATTTGTATCCTTGCTTAGTTGTCTTCATATAAAGTGAATACATATGCACACATTTTGTAAACATAATGACTAATATTTAATAATAATGTTATATTTAGATATTAGACAATTTCAGGGTGGTATTTTCATGTATATACTTGTTATTTACAAGACTGTGGGGTTTTTCATTGAGGTTTCCAATCTGTTCTCCCTGTATCAATATATTTTCCAAATTCTGCTGTATATACACTTGATATGTACACGTGTTGCGTTATTACTCTGAAATATACCACTCTTATTAACATTGGATGAGCTCTGGCACTGAGAGTAAAATATAGACCATCTATCTGCATTTTAATTTCTGCTACTACTATAACCCACCTCCCCAGAGATTACCTTCTCATATAGTTTAGCACAGATCTAAAGAACATGATGGATAGAAGAACATCAGTTGCCACTGGAACGAGGGAACTCCATCTGAATTAAGAGAATCAAGGCTTAGTATAGAAGGTGCTTGAGAAGAAAAATTATCTGAAGAAAAACGCATGCAATCTGTTGGTCATATCTAAGTTTGTTAAAAGACTGATAATTTAATTAAACACGAAGTAGAAACAATTTCCTTGTGTGCATCCAGAAATTAAATGTAGCAGCCAACAGTTGAGCAAACCAGACTAAAAAGTCTATTTATTTTAGTTACTCCAAGACTTGTTTTTGAGGTAACACATTTTGAAGAATGTTATGTTACAGTCTTATGGTGAGGACCTATACTTCTTACGAAGAAAACTGGCAAATGCTCTTATACAGACTCCCCACTTTATTTCCAGAGACTGAAACAGGATGCTAAGGCTTTTGTTGCTTACTGAGGTATACTGAACCACCACATTTTTCTTTTTAGTGACTTTACTCACATATTTTAAAGTTGGCCTTTCTATTTTAGGATTGTGTTTATTGAAAAAAAAAAAAAAAACTATTCTATTTGTAGTTTTGTGTTTAGTAATAGGTCAAAGCCTCTGGGGTTTCACACTTGAATGAATTACATCCTGGGGAATCCTGTGTACTGAGAAAGCCAGATTAACTAACATAATCAAACACGTCTCAGTAAAATCAGGATCTAAAACTACAGTTGTGTCATATCTCATCACAACACCCTCTTAAAATGCTGGCAATACAAGTGTGGTAAAAACTACATATGTGAGAGCTTTATTCCTTATTGTTATGATATATGTGGTTTTCAACTGTCAGCTTGGAAGCCAATCTAATGTTTGGAAGTTCAATTTATTGCTTTTCTAAGAAAGTAAATAACTTTAACTTTGTAGCTGAATATATCATGACAAAACATTGTGGGTTTACAGATTCACATGTTTTAACACTGGAGCCATCGTTGATCTGAACTTCTGAATCTCAAGGTTCATCAAATTTTACCCAGCGGCTTCTGGATCAAACCCAGAACATACAGCTGACCTAGATTTAGAGACTTTAAATGGTGACCAGTTCTGCTCCCTCTTTAGTTGTTTCAATCTTTTAATTGCTTCAAAGTAGGGTTTGTTTTTTTTTTCTATTCTGAATTCATCATTTATAATGTTCTAGTCTTGCCAATTTACTACCTCTACTTATTTAAAAAATTACCTTCACTTCACAATCTTTTGTCCATCATGGAAGTGTCTAAAGACACCCCTAAATCTTTCTGGTTTTTACAAGCTAAACTGCTTTAATATTATGTTAGAAAAGTACTCCAAACTGTAATGTTCTTGTAGCTCTTTTCAGAAACCTTTCAAATTTGTCAGCAGCCTTCTTACAGCATGATTATTTAAACATATTGAACCATGATGTGTTCCAGGATTGGGCACACTAAAATGATAACAACTTCTCATGACTACCACTATGATTAGTTTGTCTTAATATTCCACAAGGACTCTGTCACACCAAAAAGTACCCTTCAGTCCATATCTGCACATTGGCTTCTCTGTACGAATACTGTTGAGTAGCTGCATGATCTTGCATTCAGTTGTATAAACTGTGTGTTTATAAAGTGCGATACTCTATAAAATTGACCTATGCTTATCTCTTGCTGAGTGCAAATACACAAGGTTTTTCAACTATCCCCATTTTTTGGACAAAAAAAAAAAAAAGGTAATCTACTGTTATGATCCACATTAGGATCATCTCTTTCCAGTAATCTTACAGCATTTTTGACTCCCAGGTGAACATCTCTCAAGCTCATAAATAGAAGTGATTCCTTTCAAATATACTAAATCCTGGTTGGACCAAAGAAAGAGTAGCTATACAGCCTGCTGGTTATGAGGAGGATTAGAGACTGACATTAACATATTTTGGTTAAAACTTTTCATTTCAACATACTGGTGTTTTCCATTTGTAAAGAATACGCTTCAATTAACGTCCAATACTACAGAAAGTAAATTATACAGCTCAGCTTTGTACACATGTGGTATACACATACCAGCTATCATGTTTTGAATGATGAGCAGTATTTTATGATGTTGTTATCCAGGCAGATGAGGCAAATATAAATGAACAACATTAATATTTGAGACAGATTTATACTATGGTGACACTTTATGGTTTTCATTTTTAAAATGGATGTTCATACAAATCTCACCTTTCAGTTTACTGTATTTACCAGAAGTATCAAGATACACCACAAAGATCATCTAAAGATTGGACATAGCCATGTGTTCAGCTTTGTATAATAGCAGGTAAGTCTACCAGTAGTGATATGGAAAGAATAAAACGATGGTAATTAAAACAATAGTGAATTAAAACACTTTAAATGAGTAAGGAATATTTTAGCAAAGCTTGTGATTAAAAACTAAGTATGCTTCTATGATTCAAATCTCATTGAAGTCAAGAGTATGTGCTTGAGTGCTTTGTTGAACTGGAACGTTTCATAAATCAAGGCGAGTTGTTTGAATCCACTCAGAAGAGAGTATTTTAATATTCAACACTAGGCATATGAAAATTTTCAAAAGCTTGAAAACAACATTCATATTTAGCAGAAAAAAATGATGCAACAGCAAAGTTGCTACTTAAAGCAGAAGCAAGTGTATGTTTTTCCCACAGGGATTTTGAGAAGTTTGAACTCTGTATATCTAAATTATAGCCTATATTTATAATTAATAGAACTGTTCATATTGGAGAACTGGAGAGTTCGTGCTGGTAGCTTTAGCTAATAACATCATAAGAAAAATGCACTTGCCTCAGTGCAAATAAACGAAATGTTAGACCAATTCACTGTTGAAGTACATAACACACAAAAAAACCCAGCTCCTGGAGAAGCAGCCTCACATAATACTTATTTTAAGGGGAAAGACAAGAATCAACAGTTCTGAATATACAAAGTAAGTACTCTATGCTCATTCTGTAGAGCACCTGCATTGACAGACTGTCCTTGAGCAAATAGAGGGATTCTTTAGTTTGTTTGCTATTATGTTTTTAGTTAAGGGTTTAAACAAGTTCTTTTCATGATCATTGTTGCCACCCAGGGCAATGAGGAGAACAAGAACAAAAGGATAAATTTTTTGTAAAGTGGACCTAGAAACTTAGAATACAGAGAGTCCCTGAATTTATGTAACCACTACTAATAAAAAAAAGTTCAGGGAACAGAGGAGATAAGTTAGTGATATTCTAGTACATTCTTCAGCCATACTCTTGATAGGTATCAAGGAAGAAATCCAAACTGGATCTAAAATGTGTGGTAGGCATTATTATCTAGTGATATCTGCTGGAATAACCTCGAAGAAGAGCTAGAAAAAGAATAAGAATATGGTGAAAATGGAAAACAGGAGTTAATAACTGAAGTGAAAGCTATAGATGGGATATTTATGAAACAGAAAAGACAATATACCTGGAGGTGGAACATGTGATTGCATCTAAAGACTTCTAATGAAATACCCTATTTCTAACACACACCCTATCCTTGGATATGAGAAATGCATAAAATCCCCGTTCTTATTTCTTTCCTGCATCTCCTCTACCCAATGATCTTTTAAACTCTTTTTTTCTATTCTGTGTAAAAAGTTGTTCTATATTTCACTCTCTGTCTCTCTGTCTTCCTTTTTCTGTAATGAGTTTATTAAACTTCCCTCAATTTTCAGTTTCTTTCACTCTGCTTCATGTGCCTAATCTTCCTGAACCTTTGCCTTTTTCCACATCTGCTTCCTTCTTCAGAACTTGAACATTCTATAGCTTTTTAATGGTTTAAATAAGACTCTGGCCTGAGATAATCATGTGGGCTGTGCAACTCGTGGAGCTCCACAAGTAGTGGGGCTGCCGTCTCACATGAATTAGTGACTATAGAAAAAAACAAGCCAGAAGATTATATTGAGGCAAACACTGAGAGGGGGCTATGCCCAGCCAGATACATTTCACATATGCAGAGATCTGTCCCTGAACCGCTCCCAGGTTTCTCCTTCCATTGGCTCTCCCAGACATGATGTAGGTGTTCAAAGGCCTTTTAGGCTCAGAGAGAGTATCCCTACCCTACGATATCAGACATATTTTCCTCTTCTGTCCCTCTCCAGATATAGCCCTTCCTCACATATCTCTCATTTTACTTCATGCACAAACCATACAGATTCCCACAAGAATTTCTCAAACAGTATTTCTCAATATCAACTCATAAATCCTTACCCTTTTCTAATGCAAGCAGCTCCTGGCTTGCATGAAATGTTGTTTGGTTTCTCTAACAATAACTGTAATCATCTCACTGTCCTACTGTCACCCATACTTGTAAACTCATTCTCTGTTCCTCCCCCTTCTCACGAATAACTTTCCTATTTCCCTCTTACAACGTTCTTTTCCTTGTTCCTTCCCACAATCCCTTCCACTCCCCTGCCCAGCCAAACTTTCAAACTCTTTGGATTTCCCTGTGAGTCCTCCTTACGGCACTAGATCACCTCTTTTTTCTAAAAAGTGGAATAGAACCGCACATATATTTCCTGTGTCCATCAGCATTGTACTTTCAAAGAAGAAGAGATTAAAATACAGAGGTGGGTTCTTCCCCCCCACCCCCCCCCCCCCATTTCCAAAGAAAAAGCGTACCACCAGCCCTACAGGCAAAGCAGAAAAACTCCCACCCCTCTTTCCCCAGTCCTTTCCGAGACCCGAGGTTCAGTGAATTCACCCCAGCTCTTGAACGATAGCTGTCCTGTGCAGGCATCAGCCCCAGCACCCCTCTTCCCGCAGGAGGGAAGGCGCTCGGGCAGGGGCTATTCTGAGCACGAACATCAACCGCGACCCCCAGCGAAGCCCTCCCCGGGGCGCCGGCGGGGCCACCTCCCCCCCAGGGGCAGCCCCTCCAGGGTGCCCCCTCGCCGCCGCCGCCGTCCCCGGTCCCGCCCCGCCGGCCTCCGCGGCGGCAGCGCGCTCGGGGGGGGGGGGGGGGGGGGGGGGGGGAGGCGGCCGGGGCCGGCCCCCGCCCTGCCTCCCCGCCCGCCCCGCCGCCGCCGGGGCCGCGGCACCCCCCGCGCCCCGCATGCGGCCGGCGGCGGGGTGCCGGCTGCTGGCAGGAGCCGGGGGCAGGCGGGCGGGGAGGTGGGCTCCCGCCGCCGCCGCCGCTCGGCGCCGCCGCCGCGGCTGGGATTAGGCTCCCGCTCGGCGGCGGTGCGGGGCGGCGGGGCCGGGGCGGCGGGGCCCAGCGGGAGGGCGCGGGGCGCCGCCGGGCGCCAGGCGGGCGGCGGGCGCGGAGCCGCCGGAGCTCTCCAGGGTGCTGGGGCGCCGCCCGCCCGCCCGCCCGCGGGGGGCCGCGCCGCCGCCCTCGCCCGCCGCGCCGAGCCGAGCCGCGCCGAGCCGCGCCGCGGAGCCCCGCCGATGCCTGGGACGCGACCGCTCCGGGGCCCCGCCGCGCCTCCGAGCAGCATGGCCCGGATTAGGTACCTCCGCGCGGCTGTCTCGGGATTTTATCTGTGGGAAGCCGCGGTACTGCTCAGGTGAGTTGTTTTCTTTGGGGAAGCAAAGGTGCCCCCGCCGGTTTGCTCGGGCGGCTGGAGTGCCGCGGGCTGGCGCGAAGACTGGCCGCGGCCGCTGCCTTCGCTGCCGGCTGACGCCCGGCGACCTTCGGCAGCCAGACTGTGGGCACGGAAACGAAATGCGTGGGGTCCGTGCTTCGCGAGCGACTTTGTAACGTTGCATTGCCTCCAGTCTGATTTTGCAGTTTGCAAGCTGAAGGCTGTGCATTCCCTTCACCTGTTCACAGTTAGGGATTCCCTGTTTGGTCTGTGAATTTTATCACTGTTTTTAGCAGGAAATGTAACATTAATGATCTTGAAAATTCTTCAGGTGCAAAGTGTCTATATGTAAAAGTTACAGAAGATAATCTGAGTTGGGAATATATAGACCTGTTTATTACTACCGGTTCTTTCCAGTAAAAGGAAAATCAGGGATTGTGTTAGGTCAGAGAAGTCTTATGCAGAAACAGAAAAAATGAGAGCTGAGTCAACAGAGGATATGGTCTACAGAATTTCCCTCAGGAGGGAAAGCGTTTGCTGTACCACTGGCAGTCGAGGATTTGTATTACGAAAGATAGCAACGCATCCATAAATTATGACCTGAGTAGAAGACTGAGGTTCATACGGCTTTTTCTACTTTCTGCCCAGCGCACTTTTTCCAGCTAAAGTAATGTTATGATATCAATGCAAGCATTCTTTTAACACATAGCTCTAGCCGTGTGGTGATAACAGGCTAAAATAAACTTGAATCCTCTGTTTAAAGGTGAGGGGAAAACTTAAAAAGAAAAATCAGACATATAAAGAAGCAGGCTTCAATGTCATCACGTATTCACTGCTGATGCAGAGTTAACTATGCTTGTTATCAACAAGCATTCTAGCTCTGTATCACAATAAACAGCCTATGGCATGTAACATGACAATGCCAGACTATGTTAAGAATCACATTGTTACTTGACAAAGATGAAAAAGGAAACTTAAACTTGAAAAGTGGTTCTCCAGACAGAGTTGGGGGATTATACATGTAAGGGATCTACAACCACAAAGTTAAAACTGTAGCGTGTAGTGCCCCACAATGATGGCACACTTCACAGGTGCTCACAGGTTCATAGCAAATCTTTCCTTTTTGAAGTTAGCTTAATGACCTGTTTTGTGTCAATATATGTAATGTAAATAATTTATAATCTGATTTTTATTGTAATTGTGCCAAAAGAAAGAGATTTAAAGAAACTGGGTCACATGGTATGGGATTAATTGACACTGGGAGGAAAGAGTAAATGCATGTATATTACAGTTTAAATTTTCCAGTTGCACTGGAGTATTTAATGTTCAGAGTAGATGACCAAACCCCTGTGTAGTGTAGGCAATACAAGCAGTACTGTGCTATTATTATTCTATTTCAATGTACTTCTAGAACTTACTTTTCCTCTGCATTTTATTTAAATGACATCCTACTGTTGAATGATTCACCCTCTATTTTAATGACATAAAAACACATATTATATTCCAAGGGAAAAAAAAGTGAAAAAGTCAGGTTTGGAAAGCATACATGTATTTTGCATCACATAATTCTGGACTAACATTTAATTGTTTCAAAATTTATACAGGCATCTTATTTTGCATAAATTCAAATTATTCTGTTCAGTGTCCAAATAACTGTTGTATTGCAATAGCCTTCTGCTCTTGTCATATTATCACAATGAGCATGGTTACTGTGCACAAGGACTATGTAGTCTGAGAAAGACTTCAGAGAGCTGCTCGGAATCTACGTATATCTTTGATATATGTCTCAATATAGAGACTGCTGGTGGCTCTAGGTTTAGCAATAACACCTGAGAAACCTGAGTCACTTCGAGACACACAGGAGTCCTCTCCAGGCTTTAAAATGTAAAAAGTGTTAAAAACAAAAAAAATTAAAATATTAAAACCTGTAAAATTCCCAAGCTTCCTGGAGCCATTAATTCTAGCTCTTTTCCAACTTAAGCCTTGTGAAATGATTTACATTACAGCAAAGGGAACAGTAGGATGCTGCTTCCACTCTCTGTAAGACACACAGACTCCAGCCTTAGCACCTATATAACACCCTCAGTGAGAAGATGGATGTGCTATGAATTTCTAGGAACAACCAAACCTAAAGTGTTTCACTTGTTCAAACGTTATGGAAAAAACAATGTATCTTCTCTTACATCGTGCAACATTAAAACTTTCTGCTCTTCATTAACAAGCACTTGAGGCTGCGTGAGAAGACTGAAGGAACCTAACAGGGAGAACCTTCAATTCTTGTCCGACAGCCCTGAGGCTGTTTAAAGTGATTGTTTAAATTACATGCCTGTGAAGGTAGACATTTAGTTTTATTTTCAGTGCAGGTCAAATGAAAACAAAAAGGATTTTTTTCAGTATAAAGTTACAGTCTTGCTACTTTAATAAGCAAAGTCTCTGGATTGGCATGCTTCACAAGAGGAAACCGCACTTGATTATTTTTTTTTTCTAAATAACAATTTTTCTTCCCACATTTAAAGGCTTTTCAAATTGAAATGACTGAAACAAGATGTATATTGGTCGTAGTAGGATCTAATTATTAATTTGATTTCTGAAAGACATTGTAGACAGAATAAAGCTTTGTTAATAGTCTCTCATAATATTGTGCATGTTTGTATTACTATGTCTTAGATGAATAACATACTTATTGGTAATATATTAATAGATTTTAGACATGAAAAACAAAGGTTTAAGCACATAGCACTCTATTATGTTTTCAGTGATATATTTGAGGACTGGGAGAAAGGCTATAATCAGACCCAAAATAAAAAATTATCATTTATTAATGACTGCCAGGCCAAGCCCCAGTGTGATATTAAGAAGAGCGTAGAGATGTAAAAATGAGGGTAAGAGCTGAGGAAAATAATTTAATGGAGCCTAAAAATAACTGTAATTCACTACCAAAGAAGGAAAATAAACACTCTAAGATATGGTTTGAGGTTATAATAATATCTAAGACTGAGTATTCCTATGTTTTCATTAAAGTAATAGTGTTACCAAAAATTCCTCTGGATTTACCTGGATTCCAAGAGGTCATGCTGAAAGCAAGATCATATTTGTAGAGTCAACACGAAGATTGTATTTGTGAGTCAGACAGTTTTATGACAGCTCTTGAACTTGCAAGGGCACCAGCACAGCTCTATTAGAACTACACTGTCAGTGACTTGCCAGGGACTCTGCTTTCTCCTTAAAGAGTATAGCATAGGTATTTTATATGTAGACCTGTGTATGGAGAAAGCACAGGATGAAAGGGTAGATGGCACTGTGGAAATGCAAAATAGATTCTCCCTATATGATATTTCTTTAGGGATCTGTATTAGCATAGACCAAGAATCATGCTATGATTATGTTGTTGCCTCTTCCTTGTTCTGTTCGCTGCCCCACTGGCCTTATATTGAAGGAAACAGTATCACAGAGCCAGATAATTGCACTGGGAGACCAGATTCTTGTGGAAAAAGCCTCCATGCAACCTATCTCTGGGGCATGTATGAGCTCACAGTTAACTGATTTTGAAATTATTCTTGCATTGCATTGCAAATTGATTTCAGATGAATAGCTTTAAGAAGCAGAAGTCAATATCCTTTAAGCCAGCATTTGTTCCTCCAAATAATGAAAGAGAAAAAAAACAACAGCTAAAAAATATTAAATCTGACATATCAACAAACATCTTTGAAAACAAAGCTTTTCAGATGTTCTGATGAGACTTCAGTAGCTTATTAATATGTTAAGAATTATACCTACAGTACTACTCAAGAAATAAAAGTGTCTGCTAAAATCAGGATGTGAATAAAATAGTGTGTGAAAGAAAATATAGTAATTCAAGATGAGAGCACTGAGGCACAGTACCTTTCCTTGGCAGCCCAGACTCAATTTGAAAAGATAGTTTCTGTGGGATAAATCAGTTGACAGATTCCAGGTCCTAATGAAAAAGACTTGATATGTCTCAGGGAGCAGCAAGGGAAGGGAAGGTGAGCTGGGAGTTCAGACTCACAGCAAAGCAGGCAGGAGCAGGGTCCTACCAACAAAGTCTGCAGTCCCACAGAACCTGTGCAGGAGCAGAGCAGATCCAGTCCAAACAACAGTTCAGATTGCAAGGCAAAGGTGGGAGTCATGAGGCAGGTCCAAGGTCAAGCCAAAAAGTCAGGTCAGCAGATCAGGCTCAGGATCAGAATTAGGAAGGTACAAGGCTGGGTGAAGCTGTACTTGGACAGTAGCTCGCACAGAGACCAAGAACATCCCAGCACTCCTGAGGGAGGGGGAAAGAAAAAAGAAAAAAAAAAAACAGCTCCTGAGAGAAGACGGGTGAACCCCTGCTGAGGCTTCTACAGCTTTTTATCAAACAGCTCTGCTTCAAAGCTGGGCTGCTGCATTATCAGAGCTGGGAGCGAGCCCGAGTAGCCAAACCCTTGGGATGAAGGAAATGTGCTCAGGGTCCTTATAAAATGTCAGGCAAAGAGCATCAGCGTTCCCTTGCAGGATGTATCCATAGGCAGGCGTTGGACCTTCCAAAACTCAGATGAAAAGGAAGTGGGGTTTTTTGTGACCAAGAATATGTAATTTAAATTCTCTCATATTTCAACTACACCAGTGAAAACATTGAAATCCCTTTGAACCAAATATGAGTTTTGTCATGAGTACGAATTTGATCAGAACTTTTATTATCCATTCTTTATTTCTATAAAAAACAATTGTTTTTGTGACTACCATGTTTACAATTTTGAGAAAGAATTATGTGTAGAATTTTGTTTATAATGTTATAAACTGGAAGAAAAATAAATAACAAAGAAATTTCAGTTAAAAACATGAATCTTTCAATTCTTACTCTTCTAGTGGCATTTTCTTACTTTTCAACCTCTCCTAATTCATTCCTAGCCAACAGATGCTAACAACAACTGAAAACAAGTAATATTGTGAGATAAGTGCTGTACTTCTGTATGATGAAAAATGTAATAGCTCCTCTATCAGATTAGTCTTGTCCAGATATCCTAGGAATCATGACAATTAGAGAAAATGAAATTTTTTATAAGATTAGAGCTTCTTGTTTTAACAGATTTAGAATACAAACTTCAAATGACCTTACTCAGTATTATGTAATAATACCTATAGGGAATGATTCCTGCAAATCAGCTTTTCTCAACTAAAGAACAATGAAGAGTCCCTCTGTGTGATGTTGCATCTTCTCCTTTTTATTGCTTTTCCTACTGATCTTCATGTTTACTGGAAGAATAGAATCATAGAATCATAGAATCATTAGTAAGAATCACATACAGGTTAATAGCAATTAACTCAGCCTCAGTTTGAGATAATTTAGTACTCCTGTGTTTGCTTTCTACTCACTTTATTCTTTCACTGAAACAGTCTCAGGATAATCTGCTGGCTTGCTTTTTCCTATCATGACAATTAGAGAAAACTAATTTAGGAAGGGTATCATAAGCAAAATCAGTACACCTATGACATTTAAAAATGCAAACTAGTTTTCTCCTTTTCCCAATTAAAATTCAAGCTGCAGTTATAGCTACATAACCTACTGTCTTAAGATTTTGCCTGTTGTTGCATTCCATCTCTGATCTGAAATATATGTAAAAATAGATTTGATATTAAAAAAAAAAATTGGAATATGCTACCCATCTCACCATTGCCTAAGGCTTCACATAATATGTACATTTTGCATAAGATTCCACTATGTCTAGAACTTATGTCCAGTTTCTTATAAAATAATTTTTTCTCCCTTTCAGAATTCTGAAAGGTAAAATATGAGACTAATGTAATCCTAAATAGCATCTCTGAGGATCTACAGGTACCAGAATATATAATTCCAAGATGACTTTCTATAAAATTGGCTGTTTACAAATTTGTATAATTTTTACCAACAATTAACTGTAATTAACTTTAATTTCACAATTAACCACTCAGCAGAAATGCCTAGTAAATACAGCATGATTCTTCAGAAGGTTGGGGTTTTTTTAAAATTATTATTACTCTGCATCTTAGTGGGTAACTGCAGAGCTTAGGGATTTTTTATAATGTTTATAATGTTTTTTATAATTTTTTTTTTATAATGTTCTGGGATACAGTGGGACTTGATTATTAAAATGGTCCTTAGATTTTGTCCCGCTAAGGCTTTTAATTTCATAAAGTTTTCAAAACTGCACTGTCATCTGTTAGATTCAGTAATGCACAGGAGCGTCCATGCTCTGGGCATATGTAAGCTAAGACATATTCATCTGCAGGGACCAACTAAACTTCCAGTTTTGTGAGCAACATATCTGCTGGCTAAGGGTGCCCTACTAGATAAATAAAATAAATGTCGCAAAATGGTAACTTGCTAGCAAAAGTAGGATAAAACTTTTCATTTTTTGAAGGGAAAAATAAAAATTTTGAAATCGGTCATGACTAAAGCACTGACTTCAGATGGCTAAATTATGACTAACTACAGTATTCTAAGGTAAATGCTAATTCTGTGCCTAAGCACCTATATAACGCCTCCATGAAAGGATGTGCATCTCAGTGGTGTTTTCCCAGATGCTATCAGTCAGATTCGTTACCTCTGTCTCAGCAGTATTAGAACTAAAATCAAAGTGGGCAGATTTCAGCATCACATCTGGACTACATCCCATAGAAGACTTTTTTTTAAATCCATAGTGGGTTTTTTTATTCTATCAGAAAGAATGCTTTATGCAAACTTTTTTTTTTTTTTTTCCAGAAACAAGGAAGCAGATTTATCAGTTTGCAAGATTTATCAGAGTTTCCTTCAACTCTTAATTTGCAAGAGCTAAAGTAAAATAAACTATCTTCTCTTTTCCTTCAGTTCTTGCACACTGAAGACTGGATACTTAATTGTTTTGAACATGATTTTGCAACTTTTTACTACACAAAGTGAATATAAAATGCACCCACGTGAAACAGTAATCCATGACTACAAAAAGTGTAATACAATAGAGAACTGGAATTAAAAATGCTATTTGCAAGCAGTTTCTCCATATATGCGTTAAAATTTTACGTCCAAAACTTATCCCAAAATTCTAACACTGTGCAAATGAACTCTAAGAACATATCTATGTCTTTAATGCTTTTCGTTGATCCTGTACACAGATCTTTGGGTGTAAGAGTACTCAAATTTTCATCTGTATCAAAATGTGAGCCCAGATGCACTTGTTCAGATTCCCTAAGAAATGGTTAACAGAATGGCCTTTTTCATCCTTTTTAACAGTGATGACACCTTCAGGAGATGAAGTGTCTTGCACATAATAAAGACCAGAATACATTCGGTCATGATCCTTCCTTCATCCAGCATATTTTCATTTGTTTATATGAAGCTTATAAGACTCAGGTGATAATTAAGGGGGTGCTGGATACATGGCATAAGCAAGACTAGTATAGCAAAGACAAAGCATGTATCTGAGGGGAAGTTTAAACGCCACTTTCTGTGTGAGAAAGAGAATGCGTGTGTGTGTAGTGGACCAGGATAATTTTGGTGGAAACATGAAAGGCTAGCAGCACTGTTTTTCAACCTTCACATTATTTTCTCTGACTTATTCAGTAAGGAATATGCTTCAGTGCATGCATTAGGAATACTGGGTTCTGTCATTATATGGCATGAATCCTGCCACTCTCGTCATCACCCTGAAGCTCAACCCTGTTGTTCCTTAAAGAAAGTCTTACACTGAATTATTACAGTGTTGATTCTGGATAGAATTAATAAAAAAGAAAAAATTACTTAATCCATGTATCTCATGTAAATTAACACAGCTGGTTGAACATCACCATTCCTGTCTCACAGAAAATTCCAAAGCTCTGAAAAGATTTCATTGCTTTTTCAATGCATAAAAGGAAGTTTAAGTTGCAGAAAGCAGGAAAAAATCTCTGTCAATTCTGTGGGGAAGATGTTCAGAGACGTTTTTGAAAATTAGAACCTGAGACCCCACCTTCAGTTCCTATCGACATTAGAAGACTGACTGTGGCTGACAGAATACAAAGGACACTGGACAATATTCCACCCAAGCCTGCCAGCATTTCATTAAAACAACATTGAAACAGATATGTTTCTGTAAAACTCTGTTTCAAGAAATCAGTATTTTTCCAACTACAAATATTTTGTCTTAATTGAAAATTCTTGATCAATAGTAATAACACAGTATCTACACTATAATTAGCTGGCTAATCAAAATAAACAATTTCATGAGAAGTGTTTTGGGAGAGAACTTTATACAGCACTGAGTTCTATTTACTGATAAGTTTTGACTTGTCTGGGATGAAGCCCTGCTTGTTGAAATACTTTATTTTAAGGTGAGTGACTCTTCAGGCTCGATTCAGCTTTTCTCTAACTGAACTTACACCTTATCAAACTTATTTTGGAGGAAAAGTCTCATCTTCTAAACAGCCATCTGACATGCTCACTGAAGATACAGGGCAACACTGTGGTACTGATACAAGCAGAACTTCCCTAAGGCAAACGGAATTGCATTTAATTGAATTGTGCTTTAGTCTTAACAAAGCCTGGGGGTTTAATTCAAAATCAAATTCTTATCTACTCTTGATAAACCCCAACCATTTTATTCTATTATAAGATTTTCTGTGAAGATTTTTATGAATAGTAAAAGAATTGTTTGAGAAGAGACATAGCAAAGAATCCCGGATTTCAGTTTTAGTTATGGTTTTCAACTCATAAAAGTGGATTTTTAAAGCAAAACAAGACAAAGGAGGAACAGAAGACTTATGCCATTCTAAATGGTCATTAATTATGATTACAATAAATATCTTTTTTCTACAGATGCACACTTCAGTGGACACTGTTCCTGTTTATATTTAGTGAGAGTACAGCAACCTAGTGGATGCAAAGTAAGCTGATAGGGCAATGCCACAACAACACTAAAACATCTAGGCAGTGAATTAGAACTAGAAAACACAGTAATGTGCAGCTCTACAATTTAAAGGACATTTTGGAATACATTCAAAATACAGGATCAAGTAAGCAGCTATAATCTGTAGAATTCTGTTTTCAGTATTCACAGGTTGCTCCTAGATTTTGGAAGAGTTTGCCTTGGGAAACCATACTTTGCAGTTTCTAGCCAGGCAGAAGTCTTATTTTAATTAATTCTTCTTTCAGTCTAGTGTTGCCTCATTGACAGCAGTTGAATTACTATTCATTAGGGTGGTGAAAGACACTAGTCAGTTCCTGCACAAGTTCAATTGGTTAGAGGAATCATTCATTAGTCACAAAAATAAATGTAATTTTTCAGCTCTGACATGCTTTCAGAGAAGGATATCTGGTGTTATAAAAGATAATAGTCTGAAATTATTTTACTTGGTCATTTTGCAATCTATCCATTACTCCAATAACTTTTCTTCATTATTCAGTTAATACGCAAATTAGTCTTTATAGTGAGATAGTAAGGCAAGTTCAGACTACTATAAATTAGTGATTTACAGTTTCTATTTTAAAAGATATTCCATTCATTTTAGCCAAGAATTATCTGTCCAAAAAAACCACCCAAAACAGTTAATTGAATTTTGGGAAGATCTGACTGTCTTTAATTCAAAGTTAAAGTTGTCAAAAACTGAACCCATGCAGTAGGTCTTTGGAAGAGTGAGAGATTTGTCAGAATTTGAATACTTGAAACATTCTCTGCTCCTTGTTTGAGTCAGCTTTTTCAAAAAAAAAACCTGTAGGTTGAATAAATTAAGAAACAGCAAGAAACTAAGACCTGAGTTTTGAAAATTTATAAAAATAGGTATACAACAGGTATAAAAGACTACTAAGGAAGCAGGTGCTTCTGGGAAAACTATGAACAAATACTCAGATTATAGTCATAATTCGTAAAATATCTTAAGAAAATTCACATGCTGCATGGCTGAAATTGGCAACAATAAACTTGTCTTAAACAAGAAAGAAAAACTAGAGGGACAACCTGTAGTTTATTGAATCCATACCTTAATTAAGCTAGAAAGCCATGCCCATAGGATTATGAAGAACACTGACAAATTAGTTTTCTTCCTTTACCCTAAGGGATAATATTTTTTTCCAAAGAGGGGGTAGTAAAGCATTGTGCTTATATATATGTACCAAGTCACAAACAAAACCAAGCATATACAAATTTAGCCTCATCTAGAATATAAAGCCCTTTGACCTGTAGAATGGTGATCAGGTCAGAGTGACTTAATCAGAAGACTTAAAACCCCATTATTCTCTACTTTTTCTCTCTGTTAAGAAAAGCCAAAAAACTCCACAGCAATCCAAAGCTTTTTGAAATGATAGTACATAAAGTAAATAAGCTATAAACATTATACTATTTTACTTCCATGATAAACAGAATTGGAGGAAGACTATAGGGCTGGAGGAATTCTCAACTGTATTTATAAAAGGAGAAAAAATATGACACCATAAAGGTATTAGGAACATCATAACAAAATGCTTGTAACCATTGCCTAACCTACAAAAAGCACTAAAATGCAATGTTACTTCAGTCACTGAACAGAAAAATGAAATTTTTCCAAATCTGAAAGAAAAGACATTTTTAATAGTTGCATTGAATGCAATCCGATATATTTTTCATGTAGTTTTCATTTCTAACCACTAAAATAATAACAAATGGATCATTAGTGATCTTAAAATGCAAATTTGTTTTTTGCACATAAAAATTGTTACTTTGTCTGAAAATGTGTCCTGATGTAACTCTACTTATCTCTGCAGCATTATATCAAAAAATTAATCTGACCGTTTGAACTTATTCAAAATAAGAGGATAAAAGGGCAGCCAGAAAAATCTAAAACTGTGAAAAAAGAGTAGAAAATCTAACTTGTCACAGAAAATATTTAAAATTCTCCTGAGGATTTTTCTTAGAAAATACCTTTTTAAAGTCTTGATGATACAATGCTTCTGCTCCTGTTAGTTGAATTGACAGTCTTTTCTCTGGCAAATATGAGTTAAGAGTTCTGTTCTTCTCTCTGATCTGATGAAATTATTATTATCTAAAACATTGCAGGATATGAAAATCTGCATTTTCATTGCATTTGGAACTGACAACTTCATGACCTACAACAAATAAAAGAAATTTCATCTTTAATTAGCAAGCAATGCATTATTGTCAGTTTTAACAGAAATAATAGGAAAAGCATTTGGAATCTCAGGTTTTTTTGAGACATTGCAAACTTAATTCTATCATCTCCTTCATTTGCTATCTTTGGGTTTAGTACATGTCACCCTCTTCCAGTACTCTTTCACCATTGGAAACTCACTTTTCTTTTTCGGTTTTTTTTTGGTCCCCCAGAGTGAAATTAATTTATTCACCAATAACATTCAAGTAGAATTATTTTCCTGCTGGAATAGAAAGGAGTTGGAAGGAAATGATCTCCTTGCATTAACCTTGAACTGTAAAAGAAGGTAATATTACCTAATTCAGGCATCTAAACTAGTTCAGTCATCCTGGGCTCACAATGTAGATAATGTAAAGAGATTGAGTCTTCCAAAAGATAATTCAGAGAAGGAGCCAAATTTTGAGTCTTGTTTTGCTCCTCAGAAGAAACTCTTTTCTGTGTGAGCTAGAATGGACAGCAGTGACAGCCGATTCTGTATGTCACATTCAGGACAGCATCTATGCAGCTGTGCCCCTCAGACACAGCTCCTGGCTTTCCAGAATGGCCATGGCTTTTTGTGAATCAATATTGGTGATTAATGGCCTCCAATAAGAGAATTCTATTTGTCTTCTGTTTTCTGTGAAGGATTTTAATTTCCAGTAGAGTGAAGAGATTGCTTTAAAATTTTATGGCAATTTTTAAAAACATTTGCTTTAAACACACTTATCCCCCCCCTTCTGAGCTCCCATTCCACAATATTTGACTCATCTAACCTGATTCTTTCTATGACAAGATGACCCACTTAGTGGATGAGGGAAAGGCTGTGCATGACGTCTACCTGGACTTTAGTAAAGCCTTTGACACCATTTCCCACAGCATTGTCCTGGAGAAACTGGCTACTCATGGCTTGAATGTCCGTACACTTCACTCGGTAAAAAACTGTCTGGATGGCCAGGCCCAAAGAGTTGTGGTGAATGGAGTTAAATCCAGTTGGCGACCAGTCATGAGTGGTGCTCCCCAGAGCTCAGTATTGGGGGCAGTTCTGTTTAATATCTTTATCCATGATCTGGATGAGGGGATCGAGTGCACTGTCAGTAATTTTGCAGATGACACCAAGTTGGGTGGGAGTGTCGATGTGCTGGAGGGTAGGAAGGCACAGAGGGACCTGGACAGGCTGGATCATTGGGCTGGGGCCAACTGTATGAGGCTCAACAAGGCTCAGTGCCGGGTCCTGCACTTGGGCCATAACAACCCCATGCAATGCTGCAGGCTTGGGGAAGAGTGGCTGGAGAGCTTCCTGATGGAAAAGGACCTGGGGGTGTTGGTTAACAGCCGGCTGAATATGAGCCAGCAGTGTGCTCAGGTGGCCAAGAAGGCCAAGCATCCTGGCTTGTATCAGGAATAGTGTGGCCAGCAGGACTAGGGAAGCAATCGTCCCCCTGTACTCGGCACTGGTGAGGCCGCACCTGGAACACTATGTTCAATTTTGGGGACCTTATTACAAGAAGGACATTGAGGTTCTGGAGTGTGTCCAAAGAAGGGCAACGAAGTTGGTGAAGGGTCCAGAGCACAAGACTTATGAGGAGCGGCTGAGGGAGCTGGGGTTGTTTAGTCTGGAGAAGAGGAGGCTGAGGAGAGACCTTATTGCTTTCTACAACTACCTGAAAGGAGGTTGTAGTGAGGTGGGGGTCGGTCTCTTCTCCCTAGTACCAAGTGATAGGATGAGAGGAAACGGCCTCAAGTTGCACCAGGGGAAGTTTAGGTTGGATATTAGGAAAAATTTCTTCACTGAAAGAGTAGCCAGGCAGTGGACCAGGCTGCCCAGGGAAGTGGTTGAGTATCCATCCCTGGAGATGTTTAAAAGATGTGTAGATGTGATGCTTAGGGGCATGGTTTAGTGGTGGACTTGGCAGTGTTAGGTTTACAGCTGGACTTGATAATCTTAAAGGTCCTCTCCAACCTAAATGAGTATGAGTATACATGTCTCATGGTACTTGATTGAACAGATGCATTTTAATGACAAATTGTGCAAAAATTTGGAAAAACCTTAGTTTTATCCACAAAAATTAAACAAATTAGTATTGTTTATGCTTTACATTGAATTATTTTTTTGTCTAAAATTGAAAGCAGGTTTTATCTTTCTGAAAGAGCAGGATTTATTACTTTTTTACAAACAAGGAAAACACTTTAATTTGGATGGGCTTGAGGCCTTCAGTGGTCATTCTTGTTAACATTTGTTGGTTTTTATTTTAAGCTGTCACATTCTGGAAAATTCTTCTGTCAAAAAGGTATTTTTGTCAGGTTTATGTTCACTCTTGAAATAATGTATGCAAATTCTATATACTATAAACTCTGATATTGTTAGTCCTTTACCTACTTTAATTAATAGATGAGATAATTAAAGACACTCCCTTTAGAAAAAAAAAATCCTATGGTTTTGACCTCTTCAAACGTAATGTTCACTTTTCTCATTAATCCTACCAAATACATTTTATGAAGAGATCTATATTGCACAGAAGAGGGTTTAAAGACTGTCTTCATACCACAAAATCTTACTGCCACAATTTTCAAAATGCAATTATCAAGGCAATGTCAGATGATCAGACACTGCCAATTTGAGGATCATTTCATTTTAGCAGACCTTATTAATTACGTGGTTACACTGAATAATTTTTGTTTTAAAATTGATGTATTCTATCACCATTACTTACAGTTACAGAATCAAAGGAAGTAGTCATGAGTTTAATTCACCTAACCGCTATTGGTGAACCAGTGAATAAGTACCAGTTCAGAGTAACTTACTGAAATGCTTTTGTGTATTGCTGTTTGTGAGATGCAAATGAGTCCATGTTGGCTGGCTGCTGGTTTTGCTTTTCTTGTGAGTGTGTAATTAATTTCCTTGAGCTTCTCTGCAAAGCTTTTTAATACAAAGTACATTAAAAACATTCAAACATCAGCTGGAGAGAGCAGACCACAAACACAAGATCCAATTGCTCCAGGAGTTTGGCCACAATTGCTGTCTGAGAGAATAAGCTAAGTGATGAAATGACAGAGCTATTGGACCATCATCATGCATGCAAAGCATCATATAACAGCTCTGTAGTATACATTGTAAGATGAAATACAAAACTTCTGCCTCTCTGCATGGCTAAGATGGACTGTGTTTGTGATGAAAGAAATAATTTATGATCAGATGAGAAACATCAGAAAGCCAAATATGACAGTGACTTAGTATTAACATAAGCTTTTCAAGATAAAATACATAGATAGTTTAACTATGGAAGGAAGAAAATGAACATACCATCTATTTCAAAGATAATTTGTATCAATTGTATTCAAAAGTAAGTTAGTGAGATTCTGGAGACTACTCTCAGAATAACTTGGATAAATTAGGGGACTGCTCTAACTTGGACTGGGAAACTTCTGTCTGGGACGTTTCCAGTGGAAGGTATCATTACAGCACATCATACTCTTTCTTTATCGCTGTTATCCATCTGTAGCAGCAACAAACTGGGAAGAGTAGGCAAATGGTGTAAGAGGTAATTTCTTCTTTCACCTCTTGTCTATACTATTCTTATTAAGCCCTTCTGGAGGGCTACAACCTTTCTTATACAGAAGTTGACAGTAGCCCATTGCTTCTTTTCTTCAATATTTTCAAATAAGTAGATATACTTTCAAGGCTGAAACAACACACAAAGTGATTTTTAAGAACCCACCTTGAAGATGAAAGTTTAAAAGAGAGAAGAGAAATCAGTGAAAAACAGTACTTTCTGTAGCACACAAATGATACAAAAGTCTCAAAGGCAGTATGATTGAAATTACTTTTGAAAATATACCTTTTAAAATATAGCATATATAAAGCACTTTCATTTGTAGAGTTCCTTTCCTTTATTTCTGCTTTGGTAAGAATGTGCAGAAGTTTGAGGCACATAGAAAAGAGACAGCTTATGAGTAAGAATACAGTGTTTCTTCAAAAAAACTTCTGAAAGCAATCTGATTTTTGTAGCTTTAAGAGAAGGAAACATTTGTGGAGACTGTGAAATTCACTTTGAAGAGTTTTTCTCAATCATTTTCTTTTGGAGTAAGGGAAGAGAGTTTTCTCTCACAAACATGCCTACTTTAAATAGACATTTCAGGAGCACAGATTCATGACCGATGCTTTCTCTTGCTAGCTAAATTGCCAGCTACTAGATGAGATCTCCCATTTAAATTCTGTAGATGTTGGTGCTCTGGCTGTGTCATGGTTTAACCCCAGCCAGCAACCAAGTACCACACAGTCGCTCGCTCACTCCCCCCCAACGGTGGGATGGGGGAGAGAATCAAAAGGGTAAAAGTGTGAAAACTCATGGGTTGAGATAAAGACAGTTAGTAAAACAAAAGCCGCATGTGCAAGCAAAGTCAAATAAGGAGTTCATTCACTACTTGCCATCAGCAGGCAGGTGTTCAGCCCAAATCCAGGAAAGCAGGGCTCCAGCACACGTAATGGTAGCTTAGGAAGACAAACCCCATCACTCCAAACGTCCTCCTTCTTCTTCCTCCAGCTTTATATGCTGAGCATGTCATCATATGGCATGGCATATCCCTTCGGTCAGTTGGGTTCAGCTGTCCTAGCTGTGTCCCCTACCATCTTCTCGTGCACCCCCAGCCTACACACTGGTGGGGTGAGGAGTAGAAAAGGCCTTGACTTTGTGTAAGCCCTGCTCAGCAATAGCTAAAACATCCCTGAATTATCAACACTGTTTTCAGCACAAATCCAAAACATAGCCCCATACTAGTGACTATGAAGAAAACTAACTCTGTTCCAGCCAAAACCAGCACAGGCTGCATAGCTATGTTAGATATATATTTTTTTCAGAGTTCTATAATAGCAATTATTTTAAACACATAAAAAATCAATATTAATGCAAACATATCCTCAGCAGAGCGGTTAGAAAAGAACTGAGTCCCATCACCTGCAATCATAAAATCATAGAATCATAGCATCGTCATGGTTGAAAAAGACCCTTAAGATCATCGAGTCCAACCGTTAACCTAACACTGCCAAGTCCATCTATACCATGTCCTTGAGCACCACATCTATCCATTCTTTAAATACCTCCAGGGATGGAGACTCAACCACTTCCCTGGGTAGCCTCTTCCAATGCTTGATCACATCACAGTCATACATGTCACAGCATCCTAATACCCAGGTCCATTTTGAACCATACAGAGCTTTTCTATCTCTACTCAAAGTGCTAAAATATTCATGAACTGAAGCGTTTCAGTGGTTGAAAGTCTTTTAATTTATGATCTAAATTTATCCCTGGCATCTTCATATCCATTTGCTCTCACAACAATGTAATCATTTAGCTTAAAGTTCTTTCTTTGCAGGTGCATGTCATAGATAGAACACCAGCTCATTTTTTCCTAGTAGTGGTCAATCTCTGATTTTTTAAGCTGCCTGTAGTTTATGGACAGCTCAAGTGCAGTTTCCATTCTGGAGCTTAATTCCATACTGTGCAAGGAGCTGATGCCTATCCAATTGCTGGGTAAGTCAAATACCCAGCTGTGAAAGGAATTGAGCAAAATGGGCCAACATTACCACATGTAACCTGCAACCCAGATTACAGGTTACAGTAGAGGCAACTGCAAGCCTGCAACCCAGCCCCAGCATAGAATGACCCTGAGAAGACACCATTTTCCACTTTGGACTACGCCCATTGCTTCCCTTCCTTAAGCTCTTTAAGTCCATAAAGTGTCTTTTGGCAATCTGAAGATTTTTGAATGAGATTTGTAATATCTACTCTGAATTTAGCCTGCTTTTCTATATATCATAGGTCATTCCTTTTCACCAAGCTAGCCATATATGTAACACAGTGTCTTATATTTTGCTAAATTGCTTCTTCCAGAAAGCTGTACTGTCTTGGCTGGTACAGTTTGATCTTCTGTTAAATTACCTTTATTATTAAACTGTGTGCCTAAATCCCCATTTGAATTTGTCTGTCTCTCATTGATTTTTCTTCTGCCTTTCTTCTTTAGATAAATGTCCAGCATTTTCTGCCCCTTTGAGGTATTTATATACTTCAATCATGTTATTTTTCAATGTTCTTTTTGAAAAACTAAGCAGATTGAGCTCTTAAAGTCTCATATTGTAAGAAAATTTCCCTAACTCTCACATCATGGTTTAGTGGCTTTGTTCAGTACCTTTCCTAATGCTTTAATGTCCTTTTAAAACTTGGACATGGAATTTGATGCAATGTCCCAGAACTAGTCTCATTAATATCATATAAAATAATAAGTGACCTTCATGCTTCTACTCACTCTTTCAATCTTTCCACACCACTGGGTAACACATTAGTGCAGTGAGAACTTTACAACAGCAGTGCTGAGTTGTTTAACGTGAATTCTGAGTCCTTCTTCAGACTCAACTGCTTTCTCAAACTCTGCCCACATTCCCAATTCATATATCTCCTAATATCATTCCTCTGTCTGTTTTCAACCGTTCTACTTAAATGGACTGAAGTTAAGAAATGGGTTATTTTCTTGCCATCATCAATACTTATACCTCTGTAATTTTTTTTTTTTTTTCAATACTTAGTTTTAAACCATCAATGATTTTGTATTTTCTTTCCAGATTATAGATGGCAGTGCTGAACACCATTGTTACTACAACTCTCTACAGTAGCTTTTTGTCTAGAATTTAGGATGTGGGTGCTGATCTAGAAAAGCTGCATCTTGGCTGTGCAGGGCTGCTTCTTACTCTCTAACATTTATATTCCACTGTAAATGTCTTCAGCTTGACCTAACAGTTTCTGACTCAAATATGACTTTTGGTAGGTCATGCACTGTCACAGAGCTGTGATTCAGGATGCTTTCCTATCTCAGTCCATGAAATTCCAACCTGACAGTCTTCAAGGCATGATGCAAACCTCATCTCTCCTCCGATTTTAGGTGAACACTGATTTAATAGACAAAATAGCCCAAAGACAGGAGTAATTGTAGTCCTGGTGATTCTAATTTTCCGTTCATGCCTCATTTTCTATAACAGCTTATTTGGAATAAAAATTCTTGCCCTAACTTTTGATGGTGTAAATTCAGCCAGTCACAAATGATTTTTTGAATACATCGTTTGACAACATTTTCTTGAATTTTGTCCACTGCTTTAGTTAACAATATCTTTTTAATTGTTTGGCAAGGCTTAATTTGCATTGTATAGATGTTCAGGACACATTCAAGAAAGTGAAATAAAGTACTGCTTTAAGTCTGAAATTGGAAAATGGTTTAAATCCTTATAACTGTTAGTAATATTTACCAATAGCTCACAGGAACAACACAGCATCACTACGAGGGTTAGCATTCTTGTTGGTAACTTTTCCTGGTAAAATATGAATAGACCAGAAGACTGGGAGGTTATAATCTCTCTCCAATAAAAGACTTCAGCAATGGGAAGCCTTCTCTGCCTCTACCTGTGAACAAAAATGTACAGCTTTCCTTCTCAGTAATTTAAAGTTGGATAATGACTTTATCCTAATCACAAGTGTATTGTAGCTTCCTTTTGAACGCACCACAGGTTAAAGTTTTGCTGATATTAAATTCTTATAATTCTGCCTGTAAAAAAACGCATGCACAAATTCTTTAAAAGAATGCAACAGGTCAGAGTAAATTCCCTCTAGAGCTGCGCAAAGCCATCCCTGGAATTATGAAATAGTTGCCAATTGAGGAGGAAGCTATGTCCATTAACACTTAAACGAGCTAAATTCATACTTCATGAAAGGAGTGTAACTTTCTCTAATCACTTAGCCAGAGGCTTATTTTTCAGAGGCAATGTACAATAAAACTGAAGACTCCTTACCATGCAGAATTTTTATGTTAATTTGTAAACAGAAAACACATACTTTGCCAGGTAGGCCTTCCTAAAATCCACTGCTTTACTGAGGTTTTACTATATTACCAAGTCCTGGTCCTTTTTAACTAGAAGAGTATTCCATAAGTCAGCTCAAATAGATTAAAATATTATTTGTCCAACAATATTCTTGAAATACATGTTTTTGACTAAAGGTAATTTGAAAGGGCAGAATTCTGCAGTGCTCAACCAGCTTTTACTCAGTAACACACCAAGCTGAGAAAAAGGGAAAACATTCCTTGAAGAAATATTTAGTAACAAATTACAGCTGAGTTCTAAAATAAAACTTGCTTATACATAATATACTAATTATGCTGAATATATTGTTTTCAGAAGCAGGCAATAAAATTATTCAAGATATTCTGAGACTTTTAACTGACTAATGAAACCAAATATTAATGATGATATCATACAAAAAGGTAAATGCCACTTTGAGAAAATTCATAGTCACAGCAATTACTATTTTTCGTATTCACCATTAGTTACCTTAATTTCAAAGTACTCTATTCCATGGCAGTCTTTAAGAGCAATAACTACAAGTACAACAAAGAAAGATTTAGAAAAAGTTCAGAGAAGTGATAAAAGGACAAACAAACAAATTTTCCATTCAGAGAAAGTGATCGATATTGAAGCTAACAATTGACCTTTCTATATTTCTATTCTGGAGAATTTATTTATATCCAGAATAAAAATATAGGCTATATGTATTGTGTAGTGTAGGAATTCTGTATACCCTGTAGAATAGAAATGTAACTTTCTTATACAAGATTATAAGAAAGAAATCTAAGTGTTATATATATATATATATATGTATATACACAGTATCTTGAATCACTTGCCTTGCAAATAGATAAAATCCAACAAAGTGTAATTGGACACTCATATTTTATTTGCTTTATAACCATGTATGATATTTTCAGAAATATAAATGACTATGAGTTGCAATAATGTGATTAATCAGATACATTCAGAATGATTGATAACGAAAATTATGTGAGAAGCCAATAGGATAATTTCAAATTGAACCAGAAAAAGATTATGTTAAGTACTTACATTCTCAGAAAGGGAAATACATTCTCCAGCTACAGGAAGAAATAAAGAACTAGGTTAGCTACTGGAGGAGATTAAAGAAACATTTTTACTGAAAGATAATACTGAAAGAGATACCAAAGTATTCAGAACAATTTAGAAACAGCCAACAATTTAGAAATTTATGAACAATCTAGAAGTATGCAAATCAAACTACACATAGAATAGAATAAACATTAGATAAGAAAATAAGCTGAAGGGTTAATTTTTAACTATTTGATTTCAGTTAATATTGCAATTAAAAGACTTAATTGCTGGTTTAAATTAAAATACGAGTAAAGCACAGCATTCTAGAGGTTTCTATGTTCATATTCTCTGCGTGTCCAAATTTGTAACACTCAAGACATAATATGAAATAATTTTTGATTCAAGATATTAAATCCAAATTTCAAACTTGAAAACAGAGTTTTTAGTAGACCTTCCAAATGGAAGTTGCCATAAAACTGTAACTTTTCATGTCCTGAGTACACAGTCTTGGGAGGAAAAAAACTACATTCCCAGACTGCATTTAACATGGCATCTGCATACACGCATACCTGTGTGGAATTTTTCCATTTTGGAACTCCATCCATTGTTAACAAGCAAAGTTCAGCATAGGTTTTTTATGACATAGAAAATTCCTGTTTTACATTATTCCCTGTGTCTACTTCTAAACAAAGGCATACTTAACCACTTCTAAAAGAGTGAAATGGCTTTAATAACAGACAATGAAGTGGGTAAGTAAAAGTGATTCACAGCCTTCTGCAACAGATTTTTGACTAGAAGTCAGCACAAACAGGAAAAGCTCTTTATCTTTTTTAAGACTCTGTAAGCCACAAATGGTTTTAGTTACACTGTGTATCTCAATGTTACCCACAATTTTATTTATATATATATTTACTGACTGTGTTGTTTTTTCGATATGTTGGCCAGCATTTGAGTAAGAGTTCCACAACAATAAAGACCTTTTCTTTGGGTCCACATGGCTGATCGCAGTGCTGATACTTTTCTCTCTTGGCATGTGCAGAGCACACTTTAGAATGTCAGTGGGAGTTCTGCATACGTATGGAGAGGAGGCTATAGGAGATGACATTTGCCATGTGGCCCTGAGATGAAAATTTTGCCCTAAGATAGTTCCTTCAGTAAGTTGTGGGGTTTTTTCTACTGCAGCAGTCACTTTTATTTTAACCAAAAATGAACCTCTAAGACAATGTTAAAGAATACCATTTGGCAAGAGACTGTTCGATATGTTGTATTATGTTTAAATGCCAACATAAAACATTGGCTGAACAAAAATTGGTGTTAGTAGTACTATTCTATGAAAGATCCTTACTACTTTTTTTTTTTTTTTTCTGATCTAGGCTTCTATTACACCACACCCAGTTAAACAGAGTAGATTCCAAATTATGACATTCCACATGCACAGCTATTTGTGTAGATGACATTATTCAACTGTGATCATGGATTGATTTGTGTTGACTGGCAGTGTTATTAATCTCCAGAAGTCCTGAGGAAGAGGTAACAGCAACCTATAATGATGCAGCTCAGGAAGATAAAATTTGTGTATAAAATGACAGATATAAAAAGAACTTACTGTTTCCATTTCTTTGCTACAGATATTTTTGAAGCATAAACTAGCTTGAAAGGCAATCTTAGCTTTTCTATTTTCCTGTTCATACAAGAATGAATGAAGTGATTGACTGTGTAAAATTAAAGTTTCCCTAACAGAATCTCTAACAAAATATTCTGTTCTGTTTTTTGTTTGTTTGTTTTTCCTTGC
Source organism: Platalea leucorodia (assembly GCF_965183815.1). Classification (NCBI taxonomy): domain Eukaryota; kingdom Metazoa; phylum Chordata; class Aves; order Pelecaniformes; family Threskiornithidae; genus Platalea; species Platalea leucorodia. The sequence continues at coordinate 46,507,115 of NC_138828.1, read as the reverse complement.
TGTTAGCTTGGTAGCCACAAAGGAAACAGACAGTGCAAGATCCCGTAGCATGCCAATGTCGCCATCTGATTTCCTGGATAAGCTAATGGGTAGGATGTCAGGCTACGATGCAAGGATCAGACCAAATTTCAAAGGTAATTTCAAAACTAAACTTTCAGGTTTTCAGTATTTCAGTATTTCTTCTCACACAAATGCAGTTTCTGAAACAAATATGAAAGCGAAGTACACTCACTGAAAAAAAAGTGCCTTCTTTTGCCTTTCTTTGAATGACAGTTCATTTCAGTAGCAATATGCTCTATTCCTGTCACTTTCGCAGCTGCCCAAATGCAGACCTTTTGAAAATTTAGCTTATGACTAGATTTGAATAGTCTAATAGGGGTTGTTTTGGTTTTTTTTTCTTCTCTGAAATGCTTGTTAATGGATTCAAATTCTGACCTTGGACTACCATAGCCTGAAGAACTCCAGAAAGGAAGTTCTGTGAAAGACAAGCCAAACCCTCATACCTGCCATATCCTACCTAAAAGGAAGAGTGTGTTAATGGCATGATCGTCGGAATCAAACTCAAGAGAGCTTATCTTAGTTACCGAATCTATCACCAAATTCTCCTGTGACATTAGATTCCTCACTCCTGTGCCCCAGTTCTGCTTTGAAATGGCAAAAGGGACCATCTTTCCTCTTGTTCCTTCCCTGTTCTCAGTTCTCCACTGGAACTGCAGGTTCTCAATACCTGGAATTGTCTCTTGGTGTGTGCCTTTTATGCACTTATCACAAAGGGGATTCAAACAAGACAAAGGAGATTCACAGAATATTAGAAGCCCAAAATTTGCAAATGCAATAATTACATCTTCCGAGGGTCTTAGCACAAACCATATTATCCAGACTCAGGCATGCTACAGTAGAGTATTTAATGAAGGGTTATACAAACTATATTATTATACAAATATACGAACTATTACACAGACAAATGGCACCCCTTCTAACTTTTGCAATCTGGGAAGTTTAGGTAAATTTGACTCTTCTTTTTTTAGAATGTAAAGAGTTCCAATGATATAGTGGAATTATATTTAACTTTATTTCTGAATCTTTAAATCAAGTTATCAGTCCTTAAATTCTCCAGAATATTTTTTTAAAAGAATAAATCTATTGTGATTAAAAATTATATTATTCTTACTTTACCTTACTTTGTCTTAGCCTCCTCCATGCCTATCTTCTTGGGTCCAAGAGATTCTCTTAGCTCTAACATTTCACTATAAGGTGTGTTTTACTCCATGTTTACTACAAAACTTTTCCTTCAACCAGACAGGCCTTCCTCTTCTAAGTCATCTGTCACTGCCATTCCATCTTAATTCTTATTCAGCACTAAATTTTATAATTTTTTGACATCTCCAAGTCCCAGAAGCTTAAGTGGTTATAACTCTAAAGCCATTGCTATTTGCTGGTCTTGCCAGAATTTTCCCAGACTGATTCATAAGGACCAAATAAGTAGTTTGTCAAATTACTTCCTCAGCAATAAGCCATAAACAGCTGGTGCTGTATGTATAAACTTATTACCCAGGATTTACTACAGCTGGAAAGCCTTTGCTTTTAATAAGTTAGTGGTGCTGATATTTCTCAGAAAATGATAAGCATGCATTGGAAATTCAAACACATTTCTAAAAGATTGACCACAATGCTCAATATCCCTGATGACATACAGAATAAGTCCCTTGGACTTTCCTTGACAGAACTACTCTGAGGAATGTTCCAGTGCCTGGCTTCCTAGAGGGTTAATGTATCAAACAATATTTGCAAAGTAATGCAAAACACTGTATTTCTAAAATTACTTTCTTATATGAATGGTAGCTCTTAAATTATTTTTGCTCCTTATTAAAGTTATCTTGACTTGTTGCCACAGTATACTCTTTAGCATGCAAACTGCAGGTTCAACCTAAGGTAAAGCTGTTCTGGGCAAAAGAAGACCTCAGGCAAAGTCAAAGCACAACAGTTTTTCTTCTTTCTTCTTTGAGTCTCCTGAAGTCCTGCAAGCGTTTAAAAATGAGGAGCTTACAGCTTAGCAGTTGATTTGGGGATTTGATTTTGGAGCTTGTCATGGACACCATGCAATCATAATCTTCTGATGGGGCTATAGTGAAGAACAGGCAGATGGTTTAGAGATTAGTGAATTCAATACAGTACTTCTTGAAAGTATAATTCAAAAGACTTAGAGCCTTGTTTTGTAACTATTGGAATTTAAAGAGACAAAACCTAATTTGACATTGTTCTTTTTCAAAAAGTGCACATTCTAAATCTTCTAGACAGCTATGCAGTTTGAACAAAACTGTCCAGAATGATTCAGATCTATCACTAAGAATAAGTATCTCCATAAGTGACTTTGCCACTTTCTGGTTAGTTTTATTAGTCCTAGAACAAGTGCTGGGGCTTAATGCCTTTTTGAGTTTTTAATCTGGCAACAGCTTTAAAGAAACAGAATGAGTACTAATAAAAGAACTCAGACAATCATTTTAAATCATTTGTTCTTCCCATAAAATTCCTATGTAGACAAGATTTTTAGCTACCATCTTTTAGTCATAATTAATCTTGGTCAATAACACATAATTATCTATTTTGCCTGAGTGCTCTGCTTTTGGATAAGGAATTCTGCATATTTGTTCTTGTTCAACAGAAATAATAAAGATGGCTGTTGGTATTTGTTTAAATATGGAATAAAACAGAAAATTAAGAACTCTTGTAAAATCTTTGTTCCCGTTGCAAAATATTTTTGTTTCCAGTGCATCAAACCTACAGCAAGATGCTTCTCTTACTTAGCTGTTCCACATCCCAGACTATATCTGTTCCTGCAAATATGGAAAATACTTCACTCTCTCTCAAATTTGGCCACAATTATGTAATCCATATCTAAAAATTGTCATGGCCTCAAGATGCTCAGAATTAACCTGATACAGAAGAGGTGTTATATTTTTAAATGTATGCAGTCCAGGCTGTACCCTTTGACAACAACCTATTAAGGTGGAAATTTTGGGATTTACATAGGAAAGTGTAAAGTGTTCCTTGCCCTGGTATTACCAAACAGTATTCAGCAATCATTAGTTTAGGAACTTCTTAAGCCATGACTTAACAGAAAAATTAATTTAGATAAATATGTTCTGATCACTTCTGGAAGCTGTTTATACTTTTGGCCTTTCCAGTATTTCATGGCAATAAAATCTTCATGGTTTGGAGTAGTGAAAAGTATCAGGTTTTGTTTGCTTTGAATTTGGTGACTATTTTACTGATATTATTGCTTGATGACTTATTGAGAAATGGAGGAAAAGGGTTACTTCCTTTTGATCTTTACGGATTTGTATACTTATATATCACTCCCTACCATATCCCTTTTCCAATGTGAAGAGTTCTGTTCTACTTAAGCTGTTTTTGTGTGGCAGCATTTCATAGAATTTGTGATCCTTGTCTGCCTTCCTGACATCTCTTTTCTCTTTAATATATCCTTTTGAGGTGGACACAGGAGAAATTTTGAAGCATTCAAGACAGAAGTTCATGATCTACATGTATGGCAGTCCTTTTTTTTTATGTATTTCTTTGCATTCTCCTGTCTTTATTGATTACAGAGCGTACTTCCAGAGAACCATCCATAATTAATCTAGTCTCTCTTTCCTACATAGAAACAATTAATTTGGAGCCCATCAGTAGGAATGCATAGTAAGGATTATTTGGCATTTGACTGACACTGAATTTCATCAAACATTTTATTGCTTGACAGCTCAGTATTTTGTGATTTTTCTGCACCTCCTTGCAGTCAGCTTTATATACAAGCACCCTAAATAATCTTATATCAGAAGCAAAATCATATTGCTATATATTCTTTTCTAGGTCATTAATGTTGAATTACAAAGATTCAGTGTAGATCCATGGGGGAACTCACGAGCAATCACCTCGCACTTTGAATAAAGGCTATTTATTCCTAACGTTAAATAACTTTAAAGCAAAAAGCCTATAAGAGGGCTGTCGCTCACTTCATCAAGACTAATATCCTTAAAAAGCCTTTGCCAGAATATCATGTTGAAAAGTTTTTGAAACTCCAAATAAACTATTTTAATTAATTTAATTATATATTACAGTTAAAATTAATATTTATTTAATTAGATTGCCTTTGTCTACCTGCTCTTCGTCTCTTTCAGAGAGCTTCAGTAGATCTGAGAGGTGTTATTTCAGTAAAAATAATGTTAATTTATATCTCTTAATCATAATGGTTTTCGTCACTTCTACCAGTTTGGCTGGTACAGAGGTAAGGTTTACAGGGATAAAGTTCATTGTCAACATCATTCACCATCATACCTGGAGTCTGTTTTTCTTTTTTAATTCAAGTTATACTTGCTGGACATGGTACACATTTCCACTGATAAAAAAATGGCACAGGTGATAACTGACTCACAGTGATTTATATTTCCCCAGTTTTGCAAAGATTTTTATTTTGGCTGGCTTGGTATCACCTCAGCCTGTCAGTTTGTTCCTGTTCACTTAGTCTGAAATGTCTACTACAGTCTTCATAGAAATCCTCCATCAGAATGGCTTCAGTATTTGACACAGCTAGCAATTGGAGACAAATGCTGCTATAAAGACTTCGTTTAGTTTTTCTGCTCTGACCTTCTTCACTTTCAGGGATACTTTTATATCTTAATCATCTTCTCTTGACTTCACCTTCCAGATCTTGGCAGGATTCTATTTTTAATGCCTTGCAGATAGTTATCGTTGTTAGTTTTTCTGTCTCTAGTGAGTTTCAGCTCTATTTTTTTCCCCCATCTTTAATTTATGTTTAACTTGCCCGAGTTCTTGTGTTTGAATATGACTTCCAGTTTTAACATCTTCATTTATGCTTCTTTTTGACCGTATTTTGGGAAGTTCATTTTTACTCTCAGCACAGTATCTTTAAGTAATCTCTAAACAATCTGAAAGATGCTTTTAGCTACTCCTTTTATGTTCTTTTTAACTAGCTGTTAACTGTATTTTTGTAATGCTGCTTTTGAAATTAAGCATTAGTGTTGTAGTGATTTAGGGTTTTTTCTTTATAAAAGCAACTATGTTTGTTGATACAGCAAACTTACACTTTCAAACATAGTACTATTTTAAACAAGAATGTATCATACCAAATTTGAAATGATAAGTACTACAACATGAAAGTGTTTGAAAGGAAAGCTGCCTTGCAAACAAATTATCTAACATAGGCAGGAAGTACAATTTTCTCCCTGACAGTTTTTAGTGACTCTGCCTTTGTTCATCTCCCCTGCTTTTTTTTTTTTTTTTTTTTCCCCTTGATCCTTTTCAGGAGTTGTCAATGTCAAGCTTTTACTGGATTCTAAGGAGTACTGGATATGCTCAAAAGCTCTAAATAATTAACCAAGTATCAAAGTGAAAATAGTGACAAAGTGACTGCAGAGTGATACCTCCTTAACTGAGAATTCTTCTCCATAGGTGTAGTCTTGTGTATTACAATGACTGAAGTACACGTAGTGATGTTTTGTTGCAATTGCCATACAGTACTTCAAAACAACTATTGCCTTGAGGAAAGGAAGGTGAATGTTCCAAGTTGTGTCCTGTTGGCAGAATTTTTAATGGACATTCTGATTCTTCAAGTATTTATTATCAAGGTCATTGGTCACATTAGATTTTGCTAGTTGCAAACCACCAGCAGTGGCAGAGCAGCTTCTTACTTCAGTGACCCTAAAAAAGAAATATTACATAAGGGTTTGTAAGACTAGTCCTCAAATTCCAGATATAGATTTTTCATTATTAGTGACTGCTTACACCTGCAAAAAGAAATCAGGTTCTCCGATGCTGAACTGGATTATTGATACAAGAATATCAAGGTGTGGGAGGGTGACAGAAAAAACTTGTGATGGAAAAACCTTGTTTCCACTGTACACAGGCTGAAATTGATAAGAAATAATGGAGAAATTAACATGCTCTTCCACAACGCCATTTTTACAGAGACTTTCAGAGAAATAATTTAAAACCTTTTCCATGAAGAGACAATTCATTGTTCAGTTATCATGACTGCTCTGCTGCTACTGATGCTTCACAAATGCAAGATAAGACAGAACGACAGTTGACTGAAGACCCATGGTAACAGAAAATTCAGTTTAAATGGATTCTTAACCATTTTGTGGATTTAAGAGAAATGAGAATAGAATCTAAGTCATTCTTTCTTATCCACATTTGTTCCTGTAAGCAGTAGAGATAAGAGCAGCAATAATGTATTTCTGTTACTGGTGATGACAGATAACATTAAAGATAGAAGCTGCCTTGAGTGAAAAAGGTCACTTTTTCCCCTAATTGTTGTGAAAAGTGTCATACATTACTCACTGAAATGCACATAAAATACTTTTTACTATATATTTCAAATGGGATGTTGATTTTTTTTTTGCGTAGAATCATCTGTGCAAGTTTATAATGAACTTTCTCTCTTTTCTTTATTGCTAGAACTGGCCAGTCAAGTAGTGTACCTTTGAGAAAAATCAAAAGGAAAATTATTAGAAACAACTCAGTTTAATTTTGCATTAAATGAGTTGTGAATGTAGCATTATTTCCTCCTAATTCAATAAATGTTGTTTCATAACGGTTTATATTTTACAGTCACTCAATAAGCAATGATTCTGGAACAGGGACTGGTGTTTCTCTTTTCTTTCGCAGGCCCTCCAGTTAATGTCACATGCAACATATTTATAAACAGCTTTGGATCCATTGCAGAGACAACCATGGTAAGATATTTTACCTCAAACAATGTTTGAAGTTCAAGTCAAATATGTTCAATGAGCTCAAAAGCTAGCTAAGGTTTCTCTTCACCTGGAGCTAAATGAAGAAGGATACCCACTTCTGAGAATGGAAAGTGAAAACATTTAATTCAGCAATTGATTTTTTCTAACAGAAAATCCATCGTTATACCATCAAACACACAAGTAAAATAAAGCCAAGGATTTTTTTTTATTTCTCCATAAGTTTTATTTGACAGTTTTATGAACTCATTGTTTTTAATTAGATGATAGTTATTTGTTTCTATAGAGTTCCACCTTTCTAACCTCAAGAATGTCAATTCATTAAGTTGCTTTGTTAATAATATTTTATAATTTCATTATATACAGTGCATATGGGGATTTATACTTTATTTAAAAAGTCCGTCTTCCATAGAGCTATTGCACAGGGATAATAGAATAACTAAAACAGTGATCTGGTATTTAAAATTTCATTACGAATTCTAAGAGTGGATTGCACACTTTTTGTACATACACTTATAATTTGTCTATTAAAGAAAGGCAGAAGATAGAGTACAAAAAGACTGGAGATTTTAAGGAAATAAGGGGAAAAAGAGGTCAAAGTCTAAAGAGTAAAAGTAGATATTGAACTATGAACTGACAAAAATAACTTGGATAATCTTATTTAACAGGGGAAGCATATATGCTGATAACTTGGAGCACAGATTTACTCATTAGAATTAGGTGAGAGAGGAGACATAAGCATTCTTTCTCCATACAAGTGCCTCACATATTTTGAAGAAAGGCAAATAAGCACCTTTGAAAACAGTTACATAGTAATTTGGGGACAGGGAGGGTTAAAATATAGAGAGATGAAGGAAGAATTGTGGAAGTTTGTAAGATCCAAATATAGTAAATACTCTGAAATCCCAACAATTTCAGGGGTCAGGATATGTACTTGGAATGACAGAACACAGGCTAAAAATAATTGGTACACTCAACAACAACAAAAAAAAAAGATAAAGGAATAACACTAAGCAAAAGGCATCCTTCTGAAATACCAGTAAGAGTAAAAATGAGACCTTTGAATGTAGCCGAGGACCTGTAGTTAGGAGATCAATAGCATAAATTCATAAAGTCAAATATTTATGCCCACTATCTCCAAAGTGATATTCACAGCTGCCTGATCTTTACCTGCCTTGGAACACAGTGGTAGATGTTACTGAGAGAGGGAGATGATTTTTTCCAGGTACAAAATTACTTTAATTTGTATTTGGGTGCCTTGCCAGATTGCAAATCCCAAACAGATTGACATGGCATCCAAGGAGATTTATTCAGGTTCGATCAGAGGATTAAGCAATGCCCACATGACTAGAATAGTGCTCCACAGCTACTTTTTAATGGCCGTATAGGTGAATCTGGTGCAAAGCAGGAGATGGACCATAGAGTCAGTAAAGCGCAAAGATCCAGCAATTAGATCACTATAAAAATTATATTTAGAAAACTGAAGTTGCTACCACTCAAAAAAGTTGTCCTGAATTTGGGAAGAGGATACCTGAGTTCACATCTCAAGTGTATTTTCTCTCAAAAAAATGACAATTATAAACATTTCCTTTCAGTACAACTTAGTGAGTTAGTATGTTACTTACAATGAAATTGCATTCTGTTCTGTATTGCCTTGAAAACCAATTAAAACAGTCGAGACAGACTGCAACCTGATCTGTAACAAACAGTTCCAGGTAGTATGTTATAGAAAATACCAAACCTGGTCAGAACCACAGGGTTTTTCATTCTATCAATTATATGCATTCAAAAACTGGACAATTAAGCACAACCTTGACCTTAGGACAAATGCTGCCTTCATGATGCTGGTATTCTGTTTATAATGTATTCACTGATACAGTTCAAAACAGACTTTTGCTTATGGTCAGCAGCTGTTAACCTCTCAGAGACTCAAATCTTCCTTTGCAGAAGAACAAATGCTTTTGTGCAGATAGGACTTTCATTTGTGTATTTTATTAGCTTTACTTCTCCCCAACATTGAAGATGAACATCTTCTTTTTCAACAATGAAAATCTTTCTATCTTAAAATTACAACTAAAAAATCTTGCATTATTTTACAAACTGAATTTCTGCATTTTTGAACAAAAGTCAATTCACTGCAGTTCAGTATTTTACCAATTGTCCCTATTTTACCAATTTTATTTACTGTTGTTCTTAAAATTCAGGTACCTATGTCTTAATATTTATTCTGAATCTCTACACATAGAAATACTTATTAGAACAATTTATTAGACCCAAAAAGGACTTTTATATTCTTGATAAATACTTTTTTCAAAACTGAAAACAAAAGAGCTTAAGTACGCAACGAGTGCAAAATAAAACCTGGCCACTATGTGGTACCTTGAAGTCTCGCTGGTATTAAAAACTACCAGCTGAATAATGGGATATGCATATAATCTATTATCTTTAAAGAAGTCCGAGTACATCAACCCACGTCCTTCACTGTTGTAATTGTTCTTGGCACTGTCAGTCTCTCTTTTTCTCCCTGTCTCTCTGGTTCTCTAGTTCTCTCACCGATGACCAAAATCTTTGAGCTCCCTCTGCTGCCTCGGTTATGTATAACACAGTAAGTTACGGAAAAACAATGGGTTAAAAAAAAAACCCTGCTCTGAGGAGGCAGAAAAAAAGTAAATCACATAATTAAAAGCCCCCTTAAACAAACTTTCATCAGCAGCACCACTTAGGGTCCAGCCTTGCCAATCTTTCTATGTTATTGAGCCGAATGGTAGTACCAGATCTGTATGCGTCTGGATGATATTCACAAAGGGAGGATCTCGTCCTCGTCCTCTAGCCAAGTAAAACCTTACTGCTTTGCACACATAAAGGAAAACCTAGGTCAAATCTTTCGTTTTTAACATGTTGCTACTACTCTTTTTTTCACATAAGGATTTAGAAATCTTAAAGAATAGCAGGAGATTAAAAAAGGTGGAAGCCCAGAAAAAAATTACTATTTCGTGATATGAAATTAACATAACATAATTAACATAAATTAACATCTGAAGTTTTTTATTTAAGATAAATAGTGACGTACCTAAGCACACTTAACCTTAAAAAATCTCAGAAATCAATCAGGTTGCTTGGGTTATGTAAAGTTAAATGTATATTGGCAATATGGCAACCATATCCTACAGGAAACCAAATCGTTTTCTTATTGGTGCACTGGAACTTAAATTTCAGGTTTTACCACAACATCTTCAAAAGTTCCTTACAGAGTTTCTCTTTGTAGCTCAAGCTGTGCTCAGCTTGTATTTGCACTGTATCTCCTAATGCTAAGAGATCTCCTGGTTGTTAAGAGCACTGTCATATACATTGTTGGCAGTTACCAACAAAAAAAAAAAAAAAAAAAGAAGAGATTAGTCAGTCTTACAAGGTGAGAAGAACATCAAAGCCAACATTTTCAGCTTCAAATGTTCAGTGACAAAATACTGAATATATGAAGCAAAGACTACAGAATAATTAGGCTATGGGGCAGATAATAGGTCATACCAAAAAGTCTCTTATTCTAGAAAATATGACTGACCAATTTCCTCAAGGTTTTCTGAGTTTTAAAGGTCAGGAACAACACTTTGATCTTAATTCAGATTTACAGCAATATTTACTGACTAAGTATTAATATGCTTAGCATAACACATGCTAAAAGTGCATTGAAAGGGACACTCACTGAGAGACCTAATGGCAAATGACAACAGTGCAGACAATTAACGCACTAAAGAGCATATGTCTGTTATTTGTTCCTGCCACATTCTTGCTGATGGGTATTTCTTGACTCAGTCTGAAAAGAACTGTGTTATCCTGAATGTTGTTAGGAAGCAGGTGATAGATCTTTCTGTGCTCCCAGCACTAATGAGATTATCTTACATTTACAAATAAAATGTGCTTTTAACCTACATCAGCCCATTTGTAAGCCATCATAATTACTCTCCTTTCATGAGTCACAGGTCTTTAATTTCATTAGCTTCATCTTTCTTCAACTGACCATTTCTGTTTATGTTCTATTCTACCTATTCTAGGTTGTCTTTAAACAGATTACTTGAAAGCAGTGTTCACTTGTATACATTGCAAAGCTTGATGCTGAAGAGTTTCACCAAATATTTTTCCTAAATGAATCATTTAGTTGATTGTCTCAAATACAAGGAAATATATGCCTGTCTTTGGTGAAAACATGCTGAAAAAATCTGTGTAATGGATATACCAATGTGTTAATACTGAAATGATGGGCAGAAATATCTACATTGCACAATTTTTCTCAGATGAGTGAACATGCAATAAAGCCCACTTTACAGTTTCAAAATTACAAAAAAACATTCAATTTTTTTCCCTATTTGACAATTAAATCCCTTCTATCAAAGCACAGATTGTTCTTGTTTGAGTTTGAAAGGCAGATTATTTAACGTCCTTTAGTTTATCATAAACTTGCCTCTGCCACCTTGAGCCTGGGTCACAGAGTCAGGAGTAGACAGAGGTTTTTCAATTTCTAGCGGGTCTGCAGCTGTCCAGTCTGTTATATGACCAGATTAATGGCACCAGCTGCTTGCAACAGCTGATCAAGGGTGCGTATCGCTAATGGGTGTTGAGGAGAAGCGGTGTTTTCAGGTGCCATTTAAGAATGAGACCAATGGAGCTGTGCATAAAAATACGAGGGTCAAGTGTCTGATCTGCTGATAAACCATAATAGATGGTGCAGCAGATGGATAGGTTGGGTGACGCTACGCATAGAAGAGGCTAGTACAGATGATCCTGCACATAATGGTTATCAGGTACCAATAGCTGAATTTCCTAATCTGGGGAAATCTTGTTCCTTACTAACACTGAAAATCAGCCTCCCACAACAAGTCGGAAATGAGGAGAAATGATCTCACTGCATTTATCTCCTGGCCTCTGGGAAGTTTATGAGGATGATTGTACTGTTCTATACCTTTTCCTAACCTTCTCTTTCTGTGTTATGAGAATATTCCTGTATTCTTTCCTGGCAACTGTACTGAAGTTTTTTCTCAGGAAGTAACTCTAGCCGTTTGGGCTCCTTTTATGACTCTGAAAAAGTAAACAAAATGTCAGTTCTTCCTTTTTGATTCCTTTGATGAGTTATAAATGATTCAGAAAAAAATAATAGACAGTGTTTGGATTGGATCATTCCAGAATTAAATTCCAGGAATTTGGGCGGCAAATGGGCTTTGCACTGAAGAAAATAGTTTTGCCTATCATGTTTGGTTTAGGTTTGGACTTGCAAAAATGGTTGATTAAACTGATTTTTGAAAATTGCCAGAAGCTTTGCCTTTGCTGGAGTTGATGGCCTTTGCAGAAGCTGGTGGCAGGCTTCTTTCCCTGGCTCCTCAAGCCAGTGATTTTTAAACTGTTTTCAGAAGCAACTCTCCAGTGAGTTATTAGGGAGCAGTAGTGTTCATTTCTTGGTTAACAGAGTGTGATTATGTTATTGGATAAAGACACTCAGTTACAGGGATAGTTTCCACATATTTCATATGTTTGAAAGCCAATATATTCAACAGGGATATACTGAAAAGCAGAAATATAAACTATGAATAGAGATGTCAGTAAAAAATGAACAAATAATCTTGTCTTTTTAAATATTAGGTTAATCTTTCTTCTTTGTCACTGTAAAACCACAACAAAACAATTCCAGACCAAGTCTCAGGTTTGTTTTAGATAGCATCCTGAGGCCAAATTCTGCTGAAAGCTCTAGAGATAAAGTGCAATCTTACCTAATAACAGAGTGCATTTGTCTGAAAAGATACTGGAAAAAAACAAGGTCTTGTTTTCAGTTTTCAAAACCTGCCATTTCTAGATATCGTTTCAATGATTTATGAAGAATTGAAACTTCCTTTATGAAAGGAAATTATTTCATGCAGTCAATATCTCTAGATTGACTATGAAGTTACAGTCTAGAATAAGCGATAGTGTAATGATGAAAAGCTGCTTGAAAAGTTTTGGGCATTTTCAATAGCTTTAGATGAAAGTACTCTCATAGAGGACCCAACTCAGTTGTTAGTATGCATTTGCAGTATTAATGGAAATTTAAAAGTGATGCTAGAACCGAAAAGGACTATATTCTGTGTATGAACAAGTCATAGGTCTGAAAATATAACACCGGTAAAGTAAGAGTAATATAACAGTAAAGCAGAAGTTCAAACTGACAGTTTTCACTGATAGCAGCCATGTAATGGGCACAAACAGAATAAAGGTGTGGTACATTTGCATAAACAGATGTCTTTAAAGCAGAATCTAGAACCATAATATACCAGAGGGTTTCCACAATGAAATACCAAAATTCCCATTTCAGTTGTTCTGATTTGTAAACTGCATTCATTTTTGCAGTTGTGACCCATAATTTATTTCAAGATTTTTTGGAAGAAGATGAATTGGAATAGGTTTTATATTTATCCCAGTAAGGTTTGATGGCTGAGTCACAGCCACGTTCTGTCATGTTTTCTGGAACTTGGAGCTGAAATTCAATGGGATCTTTATGCAACATGGAGAAAAATTATCTAAGTCAGAAATAAAGACTGCTGGTTTCATTTGACATTCCCTACTGATATAAACAGATCATCTGGATCTTAATACACATCTATAAGGGTAACTTATGACTCATTTCAGACCTGTGTGGTGCTGTCAAGGTTTCCAGACATAACTTTTATTACTTTTTGCCAACAGACAAGAGGTAATCTCTCAGGTTTCCCAAGATGCAAGAACAGTGTTTCTAGACTGTGGCACATGCAGAAGACAGGTACTCTACGCTCATGTAGAAAAGCTGCAGTGGAGATTGACAACAGGTTTTCTCATTTCAAATCAGACTGCTGTTTTCTGATCCTATTTTTGTGGTGCCTGAAGATGCAGTTCCATACCTACAAATTAAATTAATTGAAGACAACTGCATACAGATTTTTAAAAAGCAAACACTAATAGTCTTCGCTTCCTAAATTTTAGCAGGTTTTTGTCATTCAGTTTAACAAAAGACTAAGACATGATGCTTAAACACTTTAGTACTCTTTGCCAATAGATAAATCCACAAACAAATATTCAAACAAATTCAAACAAACAAATTCATTAATGAACAACAGCAACAACAAAAAGTTAAATGTTGAATAAAATCTCCAAGATTCTTCATGAATAACAACTAGTAGTTTACAGTTCCGACTGTCACACAAAACATGGGAAATACTCCACTACCTCAGGCCTAGTGCTGAAAGCTGAGTGGCTGTATCTACTCGTTCAAGCTGGGCACCTACAAAATCTCTCTTCAGCTACCACCAGACGCATACTGTATCATCTGCTTTGACTTCATAGTCCCGGAAGAAATGTCAAATCAGGTACACAACAATCTATACCAACTTCAGGTCCCAATTCTGTAAACATTTTAGAACATGTCAGTCAGAGATTGTTTCATAGGTCTAGGGAACAGGCATCAGTGGTAGTTTTACACTTATATGCTGGGCAATGTTTTCTTAAATTCTTACTTACAATAAGGGAAACCTAGCTTTGAATATTTTTTGCCTCATTTGAAGAAACGACTGAATCCAGGCCTACAGTTGCCTTAGTACTCTAAGCCTAGGAGTAATTGTTCTGTTTTATCTAAAATAGATAAATATTTACTAGGATAGGTGTTACGATCAGCTCTTCCAGACATACTATAGGAAATAATTTTCTCATTCTCTCTGGTCTGTTTTAACAAACATTCTTAAAGACTTTACAAAACACTTTGTACAATATGGAAAGCTGAACAGCTCAATTTAAAGATACCAAATTTTCCATTTCCTCATAGCCACATATTTCAATTATTAGGAACAGAAGACTGGAAGGGACCTCCTACATCACTTTCTACAGCAGACAATTTTGTTTTATAATCCATCACCTGTTCTAATGCTGTCTAAAACCCAAATGGTTTCTTTACATGCCACTCCTTATGAAAGATTCTTCCAGAATCTTTATCTCCTCATTCCAAGGGAGACTTAGCCTTTAGCCAAATTTTTACATCCTGAGTTTACCTACACCCATCTGATCTTGATCTAAAAAAGCTGGAGGAAAGTTCACACCTCTTATTACCTCTTACTTATGCTTGCTTCCATTGATTCTTCTTTCTCTGACTGCTCTTTTTCACTTAAAGGAAAAGCTATGACTTATACAGCACTGCACTATGAAAGCCCATGGCATTACTCCCATCCCCTCCAGTATTTTCTTACTTACTTTTACATTTTTATATTAGTCTTTTCAATCTGTTTGAATAGCAGCTACCAGGTTACCTGTTGCTAAAAGTCTATATCCTGCTATAGCAATTACAGCATTACCCAGAAAAAGCTGTGAAGATATAACTAATTTGCAAGCTGAGATCTATTCAGTCACTATTGTAGAAAATCTGAGGATCTGTGAAAATAAGATTGTGGCATCACTACATAGCTCTGTTCACATTGTATGAGGTGATTGTGGCATCACTACATAGCTCTGTTCACATTGTATGAGGTATGCTGTTTATAAAGTTTCATATTTTGTTGCAATCATACAAGATTAATTACATTGAAGTTATGATTATGTAACACTCATATTTCTTTAATTTAAAAGGACACATACCAATGTAAAGACATTGTAAAAAAAAATCAAAATACTAGGCCAAAAGAAATAATTTTTCAAATATCTTTAGTGTAGCTGCCTCATGATGTGTATTTAAGCAATGGAAATAAATCTCATCATGATATATGGTGATTTTGTCCTTAACTCCCATTAACGCTAACAGGAGTTAAGTCCATGAATCCCCATCTATCACTGTAAGAATATAGCCTTTCTCCCTCATTTTTGCACGAACCTGCAATTTACTAACACTTCATTTACAGAAACAAAAGCTACAGTCAACTTTAGAATAACTGTTAAATGAACGTTTATTTATTATTAGGTTAAATGAACCTTTATTTAAGAAAATAAAGGATTTTCAGATTGTCACCTTTGTTCCTAATTTCTGTTCTCAAGTGTAGTAAATATGTGCTGGAAAAGCTCTCCACTACAAACACTTTACATAAAACATTAACTTTGAAGTTCTTTCCTTCAATAAATTTGAGTTATTTTGGCATCATTTAAAAATTCAGTTCTGCTCTCATGTCTTCATTCTATTCTGAATACTTGGTACTTCATGCACTCTGGGTGTGCATTTTTAATTACAATAGCCAAAGTAATCACTCAGCATGAAAGAGCTGTGCACTCAGATCTTTTATAGATCGTACCCACACTGCAAAGACATATCCTAAATCATATCCAAAAAAGTTGAAACCATTTTATAATACTTTAAAATTAAACAGTTAAATTATACAATTTATTGAAAGAGTTTGTAAGAATCTTTTCTTCAGACCCTTTTTCTTTCTCCAAAGAGAATACACAGCATGCTATCAAATATGGTCATTAACAGCTGGTAGAACAAGAGGTGTTATGAGATTGTGATTCAGGCTGTAATGTTCTTTAAAAGCCAAAACGATCACAGCAAAGTGTGTGTTGATATGCATTTTTTATTGACTTGCCCCTCCCTGTGTCATTACTGTCATTACAATGATCGTGCCAGATCATTTTTTTTTCACCGTAAATCCTTCTAGATTCTCATGCCAATTTACACAATAGTAAAACTCAGCATCTCTCAGACAGTTTGGTTTCTTCAACAGCACAAAATAACCCTTATGACTTCAAAATCTGTCTCACTTATCACGTAGACTTCAGCAGGCCTAGTCATCTCCTATAGCACAGAAACTGGGTTCTGTATGTTCTCTCAATCCCAAAGCACTTTCCTTTGTCCCTTCAGCTCATTAACGATCTTACCCAGGAAGCGCTACCCTGCCATCCAGATTCACCAGACAGGTGTCTCTAGACAGTGATCTACAGATTGTTGCCTTCCTCCCTCTCTCCAAATTGCAGGTAATCCCAGCTCACAGGCTTTTCTGCTCCTCTGCCTCTAGTGCTCCAGCTTGCAGAGGCTTTTACTTTCTCAATAGCTTCACCCAGGGCTTTCGACACAGGGAAGACAACAAAAATCAGCTCCCTCTAGCTGCAGCCTTCTCCACAGTTCAGAAAGGTGCCAACTTGCAAGCCTCTACAAAACATTACAAGCCCTAGGAGCAAATTTAATCCCATATCCTTCTCTCCCAGAAAAAAACAGCCAGCTACCTCATCAAGGCATTTCTTGTTGGAGACTGTGTGCCAGTATGAACAGATATTGATCAAACACTTTAACACAATCATGAAGATATTGAAGGTGAATTAAAAACAAATACCTTGAATACACGCAACTGAGAAAAAGTATGTATTCACTATTTCTTCTTTACCTGTTTTTAATTATGAAAACAATAATCTTCAAAACCATTTCTGGAGAATCCGAATTTATTCACTTGCTTGAAAAAACAAGCAGTCTTTGCATTGCCTGATCTTTCAGTCAGTAGATTTCTTTTTCAGTTAATAGATTTCCAAAATGTAAATGTATAGGAACATATGAAAGGTAATTTATTGGCATAACAGGATTAGTTAAAGATTTCTAGTCTGCTTTCCATCTACAAACATTGTGTGCTACAATATGTGGGATCTCTCACAATCTTTTTAGTTGCTCTGTCTTCTTTTATAGATTTAAATTGAATGAGGGTTTAGCTACTTGACTCCTAGTAGGACTGAAGGGACAGAATACTGAAAATTTTATGTTTCTAGTCAGTCTTTATTAGTTCCCTGTTTTGCAACATATTTTTCCTTATTTTTGTGAACGTTATGAAACTGGCTACTCTACAGTTTCAGAAAACTGAATATATAAAATACATAATTTGCATGCCTTGATATAACGTATATTATATATAATTTATAATACATATATATAACACAACACTTTTAAAAGTATTTGTTTATATTTTACATTGGTTGTCTTTTATTAATTTTGGATAATTTTATTGCAATTTTTAAATATTTATACTAGACTTTAAATATTTATACTAGACCAGTGTAACAAGACTGTTTCCCAGCTTAGCAAAATGTAGGGAAAATGTTTCAGATTTGTGCCTGTGACTACTGTTCTGGTATGACGGTAGTATTACAAACCACAGTATCTGAGATCTACCAAAATAAGGTTAGGATTGGCTTTTCAATGAGTAACCTCTACTTCCACCCCCTTCATCATGGACCTAGTGGAAGCCCATGAACTTGATATGTCTTCTTTCTCCCTTGCTACTCGTCTAGACCCACACGCACTGGTTCACAAAGTTAATTTCTTCATGAAAGGAGCAGGTTAGAAAATGGGTCCTGAATAGAGTTTATGCCTGTTCAATTTTTATTTAGTTGCCTAAGTGCATTTAGTGTTTTTAGAGGTGGCCTTAATAATCCCTAAGAGTCCCTGGGTTATCTAGGCTAGTAGACACATCATAGGATTGCAGGAGACATGCATATTTTTGAACCAGCAGCCAAAAGGCAGAATATCTTAGGGCTTTTCAAATGCCACTAGATATCTTTGTGTAGACAAACAAATTGTTCTCTTTCTCCTCAGTACTGGTACAGTTCAAATCCATGTTAACTTTTATGTGTTGCCATAGCATCAGCGTAGAACCTCTAAAACAACATGATTTTCCTGACAGACTACTTGGTGCGCTTCATGACTACCAATAGATTTAAAGACAACTCATATCTAATCAAGTTCGTTTAAAGTTAGAGTTACATCCCTTCCCACAGCCCATTTTATCAGGTGTTTAAGCTTCTGGAGTTAGCAGGCCCTGCTTCCGGACTAGTTCAGCTTTACCTTTTATTTTACCCTATTTACCCTATTCTAGACAATGTCATATTTACCTACCAACAGAAGAAAGGCTGCAGGGAAAGTTAGTATGGAATTCCTAAATTCCTGTTTGATCTAATTAGGTTATATTTCCCTGAGGAGATGAAATGGGATGATTTCAAATACGTGTTTTCAATAAAGACTTCTACTATTAGCCCATTCAGTCACTCATTGAAACTAGTCATATACTAAGTGCTAAGATATAAAATGTATTAATAACAACACTAAATATATAGCACCAAAAATTCATCTGAACAAATGAATAATCTCAGAAAAACTCAACTTTTCACATAGCAAGAAATACCTTCTGCTGTTAGAGCAAAAGCATCTTCAGGGACACATCATTTATCTGCAGGAAAAAAAAAATAAAACAGAATCTTTTGTCAACTGAGAACATGGCAAAGATCGGCAAAGATCAGCAAAGACAAAGGCTTAGTGCATGATGTTTGTTCATGTAATTGTCATGTCCATTTTCATCGAATCCCTTATACTACTGCCTGAAAGTGCAAACATTTTAAGAACCCCTGAGCTAAAGCTTAAAAAAGCAATTATATTGAACAAGTTGCAAAGTGTGATTTTACTGTGATGCATTAGGAGTTCAGAGCACACAACTTCCATTAAGAATGGAAGTAATATATTCAATCTGCAATTAATAAATATTCTAGGACATGCAGTAAGAGCTGTGACAAATGTTATTACACAGTATTTCAGTACTGTGTTTAATTAATTTTTTAAGAGTAAATATCCTAGATATTAACTAGCTTTGACTTTTGATATGATAATTATTTGTGAGCACAGAAACTAAAGTAGTCATTGCTACTGATAATAAACCAGGAAAAAAAAACTCTACTAAAATTAACTAAACCTGTCCATTTTGCAATGAAGCTCTCTGCTAATAAGCATCCTGTAAGTCACTCCATACTTTCAGTAAGGGAAAGACTGAACTGGAGTAGTGACAGGACAGTTCTCATCCTCCAAACCGTTAGCAGTGATGGTGAGTGAGATATTACTCAACCCAGAATAAAAGAAAGCAAGTGACATTTGTCTGTCCCAGGTAGAACATTAACAGAGGCCATATCACTTCAAGGTTATGAAAGCAGGTGAGACACCCAGGAGGAGCACTTGGTGCACAAGTAGTGTATACACTTATTTGCTGAACTCTGATTTTTTATTTTGTAAGGGAATCTGAGACATCTGATATTACAGGTAGCAATTTTGAAGTCCTAGTTTTAACTAGTTCTTTGCCAAGTTCTAGTTCTATTGACTTCAATATGAGTATTGCTGCGCAGTTATTCGAGTCAGACTCTGCAAATTAATTAGGCAAAATTTAAATAAAACTTTAACAAAACTATTCACAGGACACCCACCTGGATACTTAGTCATTCAGAAGCATAAGAAAAACAAACAAAAAACCAAACCACCCAACCAAACAAAAAACCCAGAAAGATTAAAAATGTTAATGAACACCTTAAAATCTGCTTTTATACATGCATGGACCAAGAAAGAGAGAGCTCTTCATCCAAAATCCATCAACAATCTTTTCTGTATAGCTCAAATAATTTCCTAAAGCTTCCTGAGATCAGAGGCAAGTTAGCCGTCACCCAAATCCCTAAACCATCTGGCCTGTCCTACTTAATGGAGGGGGTAAGAGCACCCACCATTTTCAAACTAGTCTAGGATTAGAGCTTTTATCCAGGAACCGAACAGGCCTTACTGCTCATTCTCAGCCTGCAAGGGCTCAAATCTAGAGATCCTAATCACCATTGAAGTGCTTAGCCAACTAACTTGAGGCAGGATTAGACAGGAAAGTTTTCCATGTCTTCATGTATGGAACTGTGTACTTGCCCTTATACAACAAAATTGCAAGAGTCATGGGATTAGAAAGAAAAATTGCAAGAGGAAGGCTTTCTCCTAAGGCCCATCGATGAAGATATTCCTTTCTGATGGAGGAATCCTGTGGTTACGGAAAATTCACAAAATTGCTTCTTACTGAGGGAGTGGTGCAGTACTGCAGTTGCTCCCAGCATCTCTATGGGTTCTGCAATTCCAGAGTGAGAGCAATAAGGTCACCCTTAATTTTACCCACTGCCAAAATCAGTTCTGGAAAGAGAGCTTCCACATATGGAATCATCCAGGGACAGATCATCAGAAAGGATTCTGTGAGTCAGAAAAACTCTTTATCATAATCAACAGCATATCTACATTGCTTCTTGTAATGAATGCCCTACAGCTATTCAGTACAGAAAAGCATGTTCTTAGGAATGTTTGGCATTAGTCAAATCTTGTTACTCTGACACAGATTTGACGTGTCAATTAAAGTTAAGTACTCAGTGATCAATTTAAATCACAGTTAATTTCTTTTAGCTGCTATGGTAAATCTCTGACAAATTAATGAGTTACTGTTAATGGTGGAGCATGGAGTCTGTTGCAATTTTTTTTCACTCATTAATTGAACTGCCATACAGCATAGATACATGCACTATCCTTGCTGCAGTTCAGACCTGTAATAATGCAAAAATATAAAAAAAAATAAAGAAGTGTCCCCTTATTTGCAATAATAAATCATGCCAGTGAAAAGATCACTGATGTTTATTAGCATGATAAGCAGAAGGATGAGCCATTTCAGTCCAACCGAAATTTATTGATAATTAAGGATGTTCTTGTCCTTAGATTTAAAATGTTTTCTCCCTCGAGTATTTACTCTTCAGTATATTTACGGATGGCAATCAAGTCATAATACAAGTCCTTTGTATTACCAGTTTAAAGAAATCAAAATTTTCCTGTCTGTTCTCTCAGAACTGGCTATCCTGTCCAGTCCTATATCATCCTTTTCTGCATCTTCTACATATTGTTTTTCTGAACATGCATGACTACAGATGAGGCCTCACCATAAATAATCTCCGTAATCACGGAATTCCACCTATTAAGCATGAGGAAATACAGGGGAATCCTTCAGATCGCACAAACTATATTTACATTTCTCAAATGTCAGTGTGAATTTCAAGGGTCTTCTCCTACTTTGATTTTGCAATGACATTGGTAACCTGCATGAAAAATGACTTACCAATTTGAGAATCTTACTTAAGTTTAAATATTTGAGTTTCTCTACTAGGGAATTTTCATCAAAGGCATATTGAAATAATTACCTGAATAGCTTTGGGTCCAGTCCGAAATTTTCAGATATGCAAAGGAAAACTAAGGAAACTCTATAAATTTACCCAAAGTAATTAGGTTACCTAAAGTGCAGGCATAGTGCTTAGGGGCAGTGAACGAATTTAAAATGGAAAGATGTTATTACTATGAAGTACTAATATGCCACAGGGCATCCTGTCTAATTATACTAATCAAGGCAGCAATAAAAAGCATGTCAAGTTGCATGTTTTTCAGAGACTGAGATAGCAACTTTAGAAAATCTCACTAGCAAAAATTAAAACTATTAATGTGTTCTGTAACATAGTAGCTTTTCATGTACAGCAATGAGAACAAGAAAGCCAACTTGCGAGAGAAGACAACTATGACAAACCATCTGTATCCATCAAGTCCCCACATTTTACTACCTTTGTATCAGTATAACAAAACCTAAAATCATCCTTCACTTTTTGTGAAATTTTCTAAATAAAAAAAAAAAAAAATTCTAGCTATGATAAACCAGGAAAGCATATGTTGCAAGGGGAAAACTCATTGTAGAAACCGCAAAATAAAAATGTTAGTATTATGTTTTTACTGCTGATCCATAGCACTAACAAGTTTAGTACTATACTGGATTGTGCAGAACTCATCTGGTTCAGAAAATAACCATTTTCTGCTTAGTTTTCCATTTTATCTTCCAGTTGTAGAGTTAGTCTTAAGTCTAACTCTTATTTTCCACAGTATTACATAAAAATTAAATTAATAAAAGGTAAAATTGCTAAGGGCTTTTAATTAACCTGTTGCAAGCAACCTGTTCAACAAATTACATCAAGGTTAAGAAGTAAAAGTATTTTGAAGATAAAATGTGTAAGGCAATTGTAATATTTTGTAGAATAAAGGCCAAAGATGTTTTTCATTTACCCAAAAAACAAAACAGAAAATGAAGTGACATACGCTCTACAGCATTCCTTGTTAGGCTGGTGTGCCAAGGATGCTATGCTGAAACTACTACTACTATTCCACTAGTGCCTGAACACCTCATAACTCAGCACCTGATGACTTTTTTTTGGGGGGGAGGGGGGTCAGCGGGGATGGATAGAGGGAGAGGAATGATAACATACACATAACTGTATGACCAAATACTCTCATTCCCTATGAGGTGATAAACAAATTCAATAAAACAAATAGCCCACTATAGTTACAAAATTAAACTTATTTTGAAGTGGCTTTTCAAGACATTAGTTACTTTTTTAGGCCAGGATTCCCTTGGGTCTTATTCTTCCTGATAGGTATTCCTCTCCCTTGTAACATCTACTGAAATAATTTAAATTATTCCCTGTTCCCCTATGCCACTACTAGCTCCCTCTAGTTCTGCCTGCCTTTTACTCCAAGTCACCCTGCTAATTTTCATACCTCACTTCAGCCTTCACATGAGCAGGTCTGCCCAATACATCTGTGAGAACTTCTCAGGTACAGAGGATCATATTCAGCTTTCATTACAACAAAGTAAATTCCAGTCTGTGCCATTGTCTGCAAAATGCTTTTCCAGCATTATGTCCAATGCAGCTGTTAGCAACAGCCATAGAAACCTGGAAAGGGAGAAATCTAACCATTGGGGGGCTATTAGTCTGTGCATGTGTATAATCTACAAATATGGGGCCTTGCTCTTTGTTGATTTTCAAGCACTTGCAATACATACAGTTAATAAAATTAGTAAAAATATATTCAAACAAGTCTTTGTATTTTTCCTATAATTTGGTGGAAACTTAATGAACAAATCTTTGTCTTTTATACTTTAGTAAATGCATCTGCTTTCTATGCTATTTTTTACAACTTCACCAGAAACTCAAGTATTTTTCAATACAGATCTTTAATGGACATGAACAAAAAATTGCCATAGTTATCAGTATAAAACAAAATTCTTCACAAGAACAATATTTCTCACAGTGCCTTCAAATTTAGTCTTAGCAGTATTCTTGGAAAGTCCGTAAGATTTTCTTGTTAAAATCTTACAGTGAGCTAGAACAAATAAAGCAAGAATCATTTGACTATATTACACAGAAGACAAATCTAGATTTCACTTAGATGGGTATATTAGTCAAAATTATAATAGTATTTGGAACTGCAATAAGTAGAGGTCTGGAAGATTATTCATTTATGCATGAAAATTTGATGATTTAGTGCAAATTCAAAAATTATGAGAGCAGGTGATAGGCAATGTTCAAATGAAGGGCTATTTGGATATTTGCTTTTATATATATATATATTATCTCGAGTGTATGTATATATCTATATAATCTTGAGTACTGTGTGCAGTTTTGGGTGCCACAGTACAAAAAGGATACAAAGCTACTAGAGAGTGTCCAGAGGAGAGCGATGAAGATGGTGAAGGCTTTAGAGGGGAAGCCGTACGAGGAGCGGCTGAAGTCACTTGGTCTGTTCAGCCTGGAGGAGACTGAGGGGAGACCTCAGCATGGTCTACAGCTTCCTCACAAGGGGAAGGGGAGGGGCAGGCGCTGATCTCTTCTCCCTGGCGACCAACGATACAACCCGAGGGAACAGCAGGGACATATGCCACAGGAGGTTTAGGTTGGATATTAGGAAAAGGTTCTTCACCCAGAGGGTGGTGGAGCACTGGAACAGGCTCCCCTGGGAGGTAGTCATGGTGCCAAGCCTGACAATATTCAAGAAGCATTTGGGCAATGCCCTCAGACATATGGTGTGAACGTTGGGGTTGTCCTGTGCAGGGACAGGAGTTGGACTCGATGATCCTTGTGGGTCCCTTCCAACTCAGGACATTCTATGATTCTATGATATATCTCTCTCTCATATCTAGAAGGCTTCCACATACAGTGCTTATTAAAAAATGCATTAAAGGAATACAGTGCCTATTAAAAAATGCATTAAAAGAACCAGGGAGAGTCAGGCAATTAATATCTTGAGGATTTGTGCAAAAGTTTCCATAAGGCATTCTAGCTATATTCGGTATGCTATAGGAATATAGCTCTATCTGTATCAGTATAATGAAGAAGAAATCAACATATTCTGTGAGTATTTTGCATTTCACTGTGTGCTCAACATTGCTTATCAAAATGCTAGTACTGGAGTCCGTAATGGCCTTGGCCTCAGCATGGACAGCAAAAAGCAATTACCTGATCTCCCAATTTTTATTTTATTGAGCCCTATGAAGCAGATGAACAGTATACTGACCCTCTAAGAAAGTTCACCCTGTGGCTAAGTGTTTCAAAAGACAGTGGAGCAAGGGAAGACCCATAAATCAGTCTCATTCTGTAGAACCAGGGCACAGCAGCTGTTCAGACGATGGCAGCCTTGAGGTTACACAAGTGGCTGTGGAAGTCACCACAACTTAACTGATGATTTCTCTCTCCCCTCAAGGAACCTGCCCAGCACAGAGTTATTTGAGTTAGGAGTCACCCCTCCAGACAAGTAGCACATGAGAATAGTAATCCTCATGTAAGAAAACAAATCAATTCTAGTAGTTTAATTCTGGTGTCTGTGTTTGCATCCAACAGCCCTACTTGTTTAAAGCAGTTATAGCCTTATGCTCACAATGTGTAATTATAAACTGAGATGATTAATACTTGTCCTTCATACAATAGCAGTCAAATGTATCTTTTTCCTTTTGATAGATTATGAGATTTTTTAGTGAATAATGAGAGCCAATTTAAATCAGACTTTCCAGGGAAGAGAACAATGAAAAATAGCTGCAGTTGCTTCAATGAAAAATTTAACTAGGATTTTTTTCATCTTAAAAGCTGGAAACAATTTAAACAAATACACTTTAGGCAAACTGACATACAGAATAGATTAATATAACCAAGAACAGATTCCTCCATTTGTCTTTCTCCATTTTCTGTTTTCATTTCAACTTTCTGCTAGGCATTTTTCACCTGTTCTGTCTTATACATATGAGAAGTCCCTTACTTTATAAGTAAGCCCATTCATAAACTCATCATATTCTACAGAGAAAAGTAAAATAAATAGACATACTTCAGGTTACACAAATTAAAAGCTAAAGCTTGGGTTTGGCTGAAGTGCAGATGAAGTCCTGAGAGCTGCAGTGCTCACACCCAGTGCCCCAGGTTTAGAGCTAATGTTCCCTTCAGTGCAACAAATCCACATGTTGGGACAGGCAGAAAGAGCCGTCACTACTCCCACATCCTGCTTCTTCCGGGCCTTTTGATTTTATACACGAGTTTGGAGAACTGGTACTACGTCATATCTGGGATATCATGCAAAAAAATAAGGGTATCTCAGGGGGTATTATGTCCTCTTACTGCATGGAAGACACCAAAAGCTCAGTTCTATGAACACTGAGGCACAAGCTTGTCTAAGGGTTTTGGCTTACTTTAGAAAAAAAAAAAGAGAAGGCTTGTTTCTACATCTGTAAAGTACAAATCCCTGGCTCGGGTTTCGTCACACCATGGTGCTAATTATGAAAAATACCAACAGCTTCTCTTAAGAACTTTTTATGGCTCTTGAGGCTGTCACTAGCCATGATGAAAAAGAAGGGAAATTTCTTTCAGTCCTTTTCTGAAAGGGGGGTTAACAAATTAATGAACAATTTTTTTTAAAAAGCAATTGATTAACAAATCCTATGCTTTTTCCACCTGGCATTTAATGTTATATCGTTCCATTTGGTCAGAGAGACTTTTTCATGTCTGCTGAAAACAATAATCTGAATTAATTTCATTCTCCAAGTGTAGTTTTCCACTTACTGGTTTTGTCTTGAAAATTTATAAGGTTATATGAATATAAAATCCTCTGCTGGGACTTTCTCTGTATGATATGCAGTATTTTCTGATTATCAATAAATAAATGCTTGGTGAGCATGTTTTTAGCATATTTGGCTACCCTTATTCATGCTGAGTAATTAAATTGACGAAAACAGCAGGATGCTGAAGATATAAAAAACTACTTCTCATGAGTATATGTTGCATATTGAGGTTCCTGTCGTCCATTATTATGTCTGTTGGCATGATTCTCACAACTGTATGGCTACATGTTCCAAGTTTCATTAGACCAAATATTGATACGACATTGGAATTTCAACAGTACCCACTATTTCTATACCAGTGGGGTTTTAACTAGTTATTCTAACCACTAATAACTACTACCCATAGTTACTGGCCAAATTCTACTGCTCAGCCTTGAACACTTCATTTCCCATTCTGACTCAAAAAGTTTTCTTTTTAAAATTAGTTTTCATTGTCTTTTTTAACAATAAACAAGTGATGTTATTTACTTCTATTACATTTAGAAGTGTCACGTAAGGTCTGACAACCAGCTCCCGTTTCCCCTCTACACCTAACATGTCTTTGTTTCTATTTTATTTTTATCTTCTTTCGTTAATGCAGTAGTGCAAATAATGAGGAAAATCATCCATGACCAATAAAAGTATAGTCCATATGTCCTTATGCTCAGTGTCTCAATTCTCTCAGTTCTTGATATAATTTAATGAGATGCTAATATGCACTTTTTTAAAAAAACAAATATTCTCATCTTTCAGAGCGGTAAAGTTCTAAGAAAGTGTGCTGCCATAAATACAACATTGTCTCTGACAGAGAGTATATACAACTCCAAAATGACTTCCAGAAGTTTGAAGCACTCCACTCATCTTTCCTATAAAAACACCTTTCATTAATACAGGACTATCTGTAGGAATTAAGGTGACTCCACTTGTACCTAAGCTAATTTATCATAAGGAGTTATATGATCTTCACCATATTTGAATAGAGAAGGAATATATGTGTCTTTCTCATACAGGTCTACGGCAAGGTACTACTCACACAATTTTCGTTAGGGAACTGAGGCATAGTAAGTCTAAGTGGTGTGTCTAAAATATGTAAGAATTAGAGAGAGAGAAAAGAAATTAATTGAGGTTTCCTTCCAGTGGGACAGATTCCCACTGCCTAAGAGAGGGAAGTGGGAATGCCTCCCCACCAGGAATTGAGCAGAAAAAGGTAACTCCATAAAACTCTTTTTATGCTTCTCTCATTTTGATTTCAAGACAAAGCTACTGTAGGGGTAGAGTTATATGGAGTTATATGAACTGTACACAGAGGTTGGATTTCCTTAGCTTGGGATTTTTTTCAATTGCCCTGAAATGCATATTTGTTTTTATCCATTGTGTCCCTGCTAATATAAATAGGTATCATGCTGGCATTAAGCTAAGTAATTCTTTTGTTATCCACAGATGGACAGGGGATTACATGGCTAAGAAATTAAATAAAAGCTAAAACCCTATGCTTGGTAAAGCTTTGCTTGTTTTCTCTTTCATTCAGGATTACCGAGTGAACATCTTTCTCCGTCAGAATTGGAATGATCCACGTCTCGCATACAGTGAATATCCAGATGACTCTTTAGACTTAGATCCATCCATGCTGGATTCAATTTGGAAACCTGATTTGTTCTTTGCTAATGAAAAAGGTGCCAACTTTCATGAAGTTACAACAGATAATAAGTTGTTGCGAATTTTCAAAAATGGAAATGTACTTTATTCCATCAGGTGAGTCTCTAATCAACTGATTGTTTTCAGATAGAAGCTGAAAAGTGTACCTAAGAATTGCTAGTGGATATCTTCAGTTGCTAGACATGCAGAGCTATCACTAAAGTAAATGTGAGTTTTGAATACAGAGCTTTATCATCATTACTGTTCATTGTTAATACTAAAATAGAAAATTATCTCTCATTAGAAATATGCATAGTAAAAACAATAAGAAAAGTATCTCATTTTAAAGTACAGTTACTGAGCCTAGAAGAGCTAGGACACTTGCACAGAACAAATAATCCTGGGGTATTACAATCTGAGCTGGCCTATGTACGAGTTTCACACACTGTAGCCTCCAATGTCATCACAATCCAATGTTATTTCTTTTTCTCCTTTCTGGATATTGCAGTTGCACTTCAACATGGAAACATGTACTGTTTCAGGAAGCATGAGATTTAAGGAGTAGTTCACTTACTGCTGGAGATGGAGAGAAAAGTGGAAAGTAAACTTTTGAAAGGTTTAAGAAGCTGTAAGCAGCAATCACATATAAGTATTGACAAAATCTAGCTATTCTACTTCTTTTCTCTTCTCCTCACTTTCCTTTTATTAATATAGACATTAGTAGGCATTTTACCACTATCTTCAAAAACCTGATCTAATGAGAGACACATTGGATATAATTATACTAATGCCCCATTAGACATGATATAGATTTGGTATTAATAGTGATCTACTTGTGCAAAATGTTATACTTTTCAAAATAAATATACTCCTTGTCCACTTAGTGTTTTGCTTTGCATGCTTTTATGATACTGCATTAACAGGTAATTGGGCTTTTTGAAGAAACATCAGGAATCTGTAAAACAGTTTGTATAATAAGAGAAAAAGAAAATGTTTGTGACTTGCGTGGATGTATCAGGCAAGGAAGTCTCCTTCCTCCCTCCTTCCAGTGCAAGTGGGCAGTGTCTTGTCAAGCTTACACAGGGAGAAAGGTTTGGGTTAAAATTCCTACAAGCATTTCATATCCAAAAGGAGGTTAGTCTGCCAGTCTGGGAACATAATCATTCTTCAGTGTCACAACATGTATTCTGTCCCTAGAAACGGATGGAAAGCAAGTAAAAAGGATTCCTTCTCCGGACCCAAGTAGAAAGTAAAGCTAAATCAATTCTCTCCAGACTATCTATCTGAGTCACTCTGACAGGCACTGGCAGTTGTTCCACTCTAATTAAATAACATCTCCTCCTTGCCCTACTCCCTCCAGATACGTACAACACAGAGTATAGACACCACCACTCAACTGAAGCAAGTTTTGATTGCAACTTCAGCAGAATTCAGACCAAGTTCATGGTCACATGCAATGGGGAAAAAAACCAAACATGAGAAATATTATAATGTTAAATTATAAAAGCAAACATTGACTGTGATGAAAGCAGATGCCCGATAGCTCCTGTGTTTCTTATGGAGCCAGAAAGTTTATGTTGCCATGATTTAATTAAGAACTATTACAATTTCTGAAACAGACTTAAAATTATACAATTGACATCTAGTTGAGTTATTGTGTGAATTTGAGTCAGTTGATGAGGGGAGACATGCTAATTGCTAACGTGCTGATATTAAAAGAAAAAAAAAAAAGATTTCTAAATTTGATTTTTCCTTTCATTCCCTAATGTCTCCTCCTCCCCTAATTGCATTGGAACAATTCAGACAAGAAAATAATGAGAAGGTTCCAGTTCCTGATTCAATGAATACTTAATATAAAATACTAAAATATTTACTGAAGCACAAAATAAAGTCCAGGTGTCTCTTCTCTGAAATGACTTGCCATGTTACTAGCCTACTAGTCAGATTTTGCATTTGGAACCATTTTTAATAGCTTGGGAATAGGGCCAGGGTCTGAGTTCCCTCTGTGGAGTCTCCCCCTGCAGCTCTGACACTGGCAGGCTAAACAGAAGTTATAGTAACAAAGAATCAAGAAGCTTTGGAGAGGGAAAAAGTAGGGTAAAAGAAATATACAGCCATGCTTGCTGCCTACTGCCCACTTCCCTTTAGCCCCAATGCCAAAAACAGGAGAACGGGTTTAAGAGAGGGATTAGAGCACTACCATTCTGCAAAAGCCTCACGTGTAAGGAATTGAACTCAAACCCCTTGTGTTTTTCGAGAAATTCTATCAACTGAACTGATAAATGAATATTTTCATGCAAGATATTTTCTAGCAAAAGAAAGGTGCAGTCATGACCCTGAATGGTGAATGGATACTTAAACATGGCCAATGAGGAAAAACATGTGCCTTTACCTCTTATATTCTTCTTTCTCACTCCTCTGAGAAGTATCACTCTAAAGATAATTTATTGTGCTGATATAAAATGTAAAAATACTTCTTTTGCCTGTAGGTTGTAAAGTATTTCACAGGAAGTATCAGGACTAATGTGAAACACAGCTGCAGTTCAAAATTACAGGCATATTTCAGTCTACCATCAATATCATAAAATGTTATCTTAAACCTTTGTGTTGACAATTTAAGCACCTTATTTTAGGACAATAACACGTAAATTACTTTGCCACCATGATTTGCAGCTGACATCTGTTATGAAATTCTTGCAAATCTGGGTAAATTTTATGTCAGGGATTTGAAATACTGTAACAGTACAATAATTCTGCTGTAGCACAAAAAAGCATGCTGTTGTTGCATTCCTCTAGACTTCCCACAAAGTTAGGCAACCCTACTGAAAAATCTGTTTTTCTGAAAGTCTGTAATAATTTTTTTCCACATTGTCATACTAGGCTGAGCGAGTGAAATGGGTTCAGCTAATATACATCCCTTTTAAGAGCTTTCTAATGAAAAAATATATTTTCTTCTATTTCTAATGACTTCCAGTGTTTTCATGCATTCTTCCTGTGCAGTTTTATGGCATTTTTGTGCTATATTTTTCAATATTTTTTTTGTGTTCTTTCAGATTGACTTTAATACTGTCCTGTCCGATGGATCTCAAAAATTTTCCAATGGATGTGCAAACATGTATAATGCAGCTGGAAAGCTGTAAGTTTGAGTAATGTATTATCCTGTAAATACTTTTGTAGGGATTACAACGGCTACGTAGGAGGTAGAAAGACCCCGTGTAGTGGTACAAGAACAAATTTTTGAAAAAGAATCCTCTATTTTACCAAAAGAATCTGTCAAACATACATGATTTTCAAAGGAAGAGATTCTTTCATCCTTACTTGTACTGAAAATCAACAGTTTTGTGTAAATGTAAAGTTACTACTAAACTTAAGTACCCAGTGCCAGTTTACCTTTATGCAAAATTTATGCATATGGGGATTCACCCTTAAGTCTTCCCTGTGTTCACACATACAGGGGGACAGTAATATGGGAAAGCATAAAGGAAACATGAGAATAACTTAAGGAAGTGATTTATGTGATTTATGTGAATATCCTGAAATCGATAACAACTCAGTGTCCTTAAAAGCTGGAAACAAGATGATATATACTGAGTACCTGCTCTTCGGATTCCTACCCTAGCTCTTCAGCAGTCCTACATGTTATAGCTACGTATCTGTAGCTTTTACCTAATCATCCTAGAAGGGATTAGGGAAAGGGTTTACTACAAAGGGAGAACTGTAGAAGATTGCACAGCGTATATAGTATATAAGTATATGCCCATGTACCTACATAGGGTATGTCACTTACACAGCCCTCACCCCCTCAACAGGGGCAGCACCTTGGATCAGTGGAACACCCCCCAGAAAATCTTTGGAAGGGCTGTAGAGCCCTTGCATTATGAGGAGGAAGAAGTCCATACAAGGTATCATCTAGCTAGGGATAAAATGTGAGGCTTTGCAGAATTATCTTTCAGTTAACAGCCGGGTCCTACACTTCGGTCACAACAACCCCATGCAATGCTGCAGTCTTGGGGAGGAGTGGCTGGAGAGCTGCCTGGAAGAAAAGGACCTGGGGGTGTTGGTTGACAGCCGCCTGAACATGAGCCAGCAGTGTGCTCAGGTGGCCAAAAGGGCCAATGGCATCCTGGCTTGTATCAGGAATAGTGTGGCCAACAGGACCAGGGAGGTGATGGTGCCCCTGTACTCGGGACTGATGAGGCCGCACCTCGAGTACTGTGTTCAGTTTTGGGCCCCTCACTACAAGAAGGACATTGAGGTGCTGGAGTGTGTCAAAGAAGGGGAATGAAGTTGGTGAAGGGTCTAGAGCACAAGTCTTATGAGGAGCAGCTGAAGGACCTGGTGTTGTTTAGCCTGGAGAAGAGGAGGCTGAGGGGAGACCTTATTGCTCTCCACAACTACCTGAAAGGAGGTAGTAGTGAGGTGGGGGTCAGTCTCTTCTCCCTAGTACCAAGTGATAGGATGAGAGGAAACAGCCTCAAGCTGCACCAGGGGAGGTTTAGGTTGGATATTAGGAAAAACTTCTTCACCGAAAGGGTAGTCAGGCATTGGACCAGGCTGCCCAGGGAAGTGGTTGAGTCTCCCTGCCTGGAGGTATTTAAAACACGGGTAGATGTGGTGCTTGGGGACATGGTTTAGTGGTGGACTTGGCAGTGATAGGTTAATGGTTGGACTCGATGATCTTAAGGGTCTTTTCCAACCTTAACGATTCTACGATTCTATATTTTTTATGTGAAATAAAATTAGCATTTGTTAACACATCATATATTGTACTTATCATCTCCTTTGCTATCTCACTTAGAACGTAAAGAGGATGGAAAGCATACAGCAGCTGTGCCATTTCAAAGCACACACACCCATAGACAAAAAGACAAAACTAAAAGTTCTGTCTGATGTTACAATCTGAGCTAACACAGGATATGTGAGGAGGAAGGCACAGATATGCATTAAATTCTCATATTCCTTGTTATATGAAGTATTTGGGAATTGCCTTTTACCCTTAAAATGAGAGGACTTTGGAAGAGATTCCTAGCAGAAAAATCCTCCTAATGATGTGAAAAACAAAAATAAAATAAAGCATTCTTTGAAAGATTCTAGCAATCTGAAGTTTGTGAAAATTGATGACAAGGGAAAAACAGATAAATAAATAAATATGCATCTTAATGTCAGATCTAGATTTACAGTTTTAGGATCCATAAGTAAAATATTTCAGAAAATAATTTTCTGCATATAGAATGAACATATGGATTATTTGAAATATATTATAGATCAGAAACACAACATACATAATTTGATTTCTTGTTTTTTTTCTTCTTTTACTGGAACAAAGTAGCATCTAAGAGAAGGGGGAGGTAATTATCTATCAGTCAGTATGTCAGAAGTGTTTGTTGTATGCATAATAGTATGCTTTTACAAAAAAATTGCAGGGTGAGTATGAAAGCCAGATCTATCTTTCATTACAATGGACAGATGGTAATATTATCAAGCAGGCTTTCAATATGAGGGCAATAGCTGAATCTGACAGCAGAAATTTTCTTTACTAAAATTGAGAGATAGTTATTTGCTGCAAACGTCAAGGAATTTAGGGCAATATTATATATTCAGCATTTACGCAAAACTCCACAGTCAACGCAAGCAGATAATCCCGCTAATAACCTACGTCACTGTTATAATTAATGTGACTAAATAAAAGGTTAATATGAGGCTGTTGTATCAGTACATACAGATGGCAGGTATATTTACTACGTACAATTATGCTTCAAACAGAAAGTATCATAGTGTTTGACTGAACAAGCAAAAGGTATAATTTAAAAAAAAAAAAAACTGTGTTTAAAAAGTTATGAAATTGTTGCTTTAACAACTTCATAAAACTCAGCTGTATTTTTCCTCTCTTTCAGCCCTTGTGAGACCAGGTCATACAACAACTGAGCATTCTTGAACAAACAGGCGTGTTTTGCTTTATAGAAACCTTGCAGAAGCTCACAGTTCCCACAAACTGCACCACAGGGAACCAATACTTATTAGTTGAACAGCACTGTAGATGTTCTACTGTATTTTCCAGCAGAGCGTTTTTCACTTGTCTTGTTTTTAAATCTTGTTGTTAATCATTCGGTTCAGTGGGATTAAATTCCTTACTGCACATTCACAAAGTATAGAGAGGCAATGTTCACAAAAGAACAGCTGAACAAAATACAAATGAGTGCTTCAGAATCTTCTAGTTACGGAGAAAGATCAAATTTGATTTCATAAGGAAGTTACAAATTATAAAGCTTTCCCCATATTGCCTTGCCTAATTGTATTTTACCTGTAACTCCAAATATTGAAAAATAGAGACTATGGGCAAAGTAGCTGGCCTGAGACAGAAAGTCTTGCAGCCTGTGGAGCTCTGGCTATACTTCGTGTCTGATAGCAGAATAACCAGTCAGGTTTGCAAGAACAAGACAGCAGTTCCCTGAAACCGAGAGAGTGCCAAAGAGTGGCACAGTGACATAACTTCCAAGCTCCTAGACTTTCAAGAGCAGGAATACACCTGCCCAAAACCAGTTTCTCTATACAGGAAATGCAGGAAGGAAAATAGACACCTTGGAGGAGTTACAAAAAATATCTGCATGCTGGATAAGAGAGTAACTAGTAAAAAATAAATGTTTTATATGAGTCTGAACTCTGACCAATTTCCAAAACTTAGAAAAAGGTGTCCAGAAACATTCAAATTCCAGAGTCTTTGGCTAAGAATGGGCATGCATTTCTTTTTAAAATTATAGAAGAAAAACGGAGGATGGGTGCATTTAGCATTTTCCCAGGCTTCATATCAAATCTCCTGAGGTAAGAACTGACATAACTCTGAGTGCCGGAATCCATCCAAGAATCTCTAATTTTTAGGCCACAGTGCCATACTCTCCTGTGGCTGGCTGGCTTACTTTTGGTGCACAGTGAGACAACTTAAACAGGGGGATCGAAGCACTAACCCTGGTGGTTAGTGCACTGTCCAGGGAAGTGGAAGACGTGGGGTTTCAAAACTGAGAACACAGTCCTCTCATGCCCTGAGTAAATGATCTGATCATCAAGCTGTGTTATAAAAACCAAAGTGGTTGCAGGAGGAAAACAGCAGCAGCCATGCTTCCAGATGTTTCTTTTTAACGTGATCCTCATTGCTGTTTTTTTCCAGAGTGCCAAGTTGGGTAGGACATTGTACCATTACAAATTTACAAGGCCTGTTTATCTCACAGTTTCTTTAAACTGTATCCGATCTTGCAAGCCTTGCCCCTGCCTGTGTCACTAAGCAAATTAGACTGTTTCTGGCAAGTCACTCATCTTTTTCTTAATCATCTTGCCACTAGGTTGCAAAGAAAAGCTAACAGTTACTTATAAAGGACAGATCGTAGGTTGTAGCTCTGCTATAAAATTATAATTTTGTTTAGTACTAGATACTTTCCTTCAATATTGATATTGTTGCTCCAGCATAGAAAGCTCTAAGAGGAAAATTCATGTATAGCTTTTCTTCCCAAATGATATTTTTATTTTTAGCCATCTCATGTAATGCTTTTTCCAAGGTCAGTCTAAGCAGCTGGATTTGCCCCTGGTTAAAGTACTTCACTTATATCATGAAGTGTCAGAAAAATATTGAAGTGGAAATGCCTTCTATTTTTAAAGGATTTATTTTACCAAATGATTTCTCAGCAACTAGAATGAGCTGCTTTTGTATCTTAGAAAGGAAGCAAATGAAAATGCACATATGAAATAATCCCTTCTACATTTCTATGCTTTACACCAGGGCAGCCTATAGGCATGTGAGATAATTTTAGTTTTATTCTGCTTGAATAAGATACAAAGAAATGTCAGCTAGATACATATTTATTTCTGTGGCCTGTCTCCCAGGAAAGAAATGTTTTTCTTTCATGTGATAGAGTCTGTTGTCTCTCTCTTTTTTAAGTTTTACTTTTATCTCACAGCATTCCTTTATTCATATATTACAATTATAACTTTGTGACATTTAATATTCCTGAATTTTCAAATAGTGAAAAGACTAACTCAGTTACAAACGAAGAAATATATTATGAAAAGCAACATATGTAAGGGAGAAAGCACCTGCTCACCACATAATTTAATTTGATGCTTATTGTCTCTTAATAAATTAAACAATGGCCTTTTTTTCCCCTTTTGATTTATGGAGGCTTTTTAGTCTTTCTAAGCAATCATCCTCCTCTCTTTTGGATTTTTAGAGAAAATTCACTCCATACTACATGATGCTGTTACCTGAATAGTACAATTTCTTTCCTCCCAGTCTCTAAACTGGAGGTTGTGCAAATGGAAAGATCTGCAAGCAGGCTACAGCAGTATAGACTACTGCATTTCAGAAAATGATGTGCACGTTGTTCCTTTCCCACAACAGCACAAAGACACCATAAGAAAGATAATAGAACTGGGGTATATTTCTTATCTGCCAGGGAACCTCAGGTGTCTACCTGAGCGACAGTAATTATGGACACACTAGGTCAATGCCCGCCTGCGCCTGAATGTGTGGAAACCTTACCTCTTCTCTCCTTTCCATTTCAGTAGCACAAAATTTGTCAACAACTCATCCTGTGGTTTCTGCTCTGCAGGTGGGTGACTCAGCCCAATGTGCGTACCTGAAGTGAGACCTGACACACAGCTACAAAGAGCTAGATATTTGATATTAGTTGCTGGCTGGGGTTAAACCATGACAAGTCTTCAGCTCCCAACCAATGCAGGATGAAAGGGCAGTAGTAACTTGTACAACTGCTGCTGAATCCACAGAAACTAATATAAAAGTGACAGCTTAAAATCTATAGGTGTCAACAAGGAATATTAGGTTTGAGAGATGTGATAGAGGGCTGGGCCTGAAATGTTGCTATTCTCTGAAATTCAGGCTAAGAAGGATAAACCTGTAACTCCCAAGGGAGAGATTCCATCAGAACAACTTAGAGGGCAGTGCAAGAGGCAGACCCTTTGCAAAGCGGCTCAGAAGTACCTAGAATAAAATCCTGCTTTCTTGGAGCTCCAGCATAAATTTAGCCTCGAAATGCATCACAGCTGATTTCTGCAGCTAATATTTTTAGTGTGCAATGTATATTAGAAGAATTTATTCTAACCTCAAGCCAAAACCAGATTCGTTAGTTCTGTCAGATCTTCCCCCTGCTATGTTGCTTGGAATTTAGGGCACAATTCAAACCTCTGCCATGTTCTTAGGAACAGTAATGTGCAGGCAGCCTATCCTCAAGGCACACTGTTGGGATGCCTAACAGAAGAGTAGTGAAATAACTCTAGTCAACATGACTGTAGTCCTTGCCTCAGCTGGTTACCTAAAGAACTGCTTGGTTTACTGAATAAATCCAATGTTAATCTTGGACCCATACCTTATTAAACAGTAAAGAAATGAGAACAGAATTTAGAAAAATTACTGTGATTAAAAGAACTATAAAATAAGTTCTGTAGTGGAACCAACCTCTTTTGTACAAAAATGCTAGATTTTTAGCTCAGTTGTTTCATGCCATTCATGTGTTTGTTTATTGAACAAGAGGAAAACAGTTAGGTTTTAATATGCCTGTAGGTATTGTAAAATGACACAAGGGAAGGATGGCCTTCCTGGAATAAAACAGAATGAGTAGAAAATTTACAAGATATATTAGTATTTAGCTGGGTCACAAGTTTGCTCAAAAATTTTATTCTTCATGGCTTGGAATGGTAGGGTGGTTAAAAGGAAAGAACTTAGCAAATAAGACTGTGTCAGCAGAAGTAAAAAAGGAGGTATCTTGGAATTGCCAAGACAATTGCAACATTCAAAGGTGTGGAGTCTCTGAAGGTACAGGGAAATTGCTTGCCCTGAATAACAAACCTTGTTTTTCTGTGATAGTGTAGTCCTTGGACAGCCTGGAGAAGAGATGTTAATACTTTCAAGACACTTGAATAATTCTTCAAGGCAAACTTGCTGGATGTACGCTATCTTGCCTATGAGATTATGGGCTTTTAATGCCTACAGCTGATATTGAATTAGCTAAAATAAAGTCTTCATACTCTTAGCATGCATGTATATAACTGATATATATATAGCTTGGTTCTAATAAGTTCTATAGAGTTATGTGGACTGAGGTGGGTTGAATGGAATCCTATTTGTTTAAGGCAGGCTTTGTTCCTATACTTTAAAAATTGGATGAATGAAAAAGTTATATTCATTATTAAGATTAATAATAGTGTTAAAAAAAAAGTTACGATCTACTTTTTTCTTTCAGGGCCCTCTTATATGGATGTTAATAACAACTTGTCAACACCATTTTTGAAAAGATAAGATTTTCTGGGAAAGATGACCAAGACCAAGGGAAAAGTTTGGCTTTCTCTTTTCCAGACACTATAGTTGCCCTTGCTTCTTAGAAATACTTCAGCAAGATCACATTCTTTTTCCCTGCAATCTCTCCTGAAACCTATAATTGAACATGCTGAAAGTTTTCAATCTAGCTAGACAATTTTCAATGCTGTCCAAAGGCTGGAGTTAATGTGTCTGTCTTGTCCACCTTCTGCCAAAGAGTTTTGTATAGATTAGATCAATTGAATAGACTATCACTATAGTTTCATTTTATTTGATGTTCAGATATTCAAAACCCTGCATCAACTATTCCAGGAACAAGTCCTGACAACCACTCCTCATCCAGTGCCTTATCTTTTCCACCTCCTCCCTCCATGAGTGTGACCACACAGTTTTACTTTCATTTTTTCACAGTTATCACCAGCTCTGTGACAGACTATTTTCTAAAGAAAAACTTCTGCAGGCCAAATCCAACTTTCTCAATTGTTTCAGGCCCTCTACTCTGCCAGTTAATTCTAAATTCTACTTAGTTTGCCAGTACTTCATATTCATCTCAGGCAGAGGTCTCAGTCTGCTAGTACATGCTTCACTAGCTAATTACCTGGAATGACTTTAAGCTCCTAAAAATGAGTTGTCTCTTTAAAGAAAGCTGTTTGCTGAGAGACTACAGTGCAATGCATACACATGGTTCTTGAGTTTTACCAAGAAATACTCCCTCTGGCAACCTTCTCCTCCTGTGATGATAGCCTTGTCATAATTACCCGCAATTTATCATCTGCTTTTGCATTACACATGCGCAAGACCTCAGACTTTGGGTTTATATAGACAGTATTAATGTAACCTAACCAGCCCTGTAACTTCTGAACACTGCTGTTCTACATAACAATGTGGTTTTTCTGTCCTTTCTTTCCAGTTCTGTGATGACACAGCTTAGATTTTGTGTGACTAGTAATACCTTTATGGAATTAAGAGCAAACACCTGGACAGTAGCCAGACAATAACAAATACATTGGAAACTGCACTCTACTTCAGCCACAGTAGTGTGGTTCGTGTCCCATAACACACAAAATTTGACATCTCTACTTCCTTTCTCAACCTTCATGCATTTACACCCTGCAAACCCAAACCCTAGCACACTGCATTTCAGTGACAGAAGTCCATACTAATCCACCTGATTTAGTTTAGGTTGGCCTGGTCCTGCAGAGCACTACACTGGATGACAGCATCCATTGCTTTCAGCTATTTCTGTAGCATAAATGGGTCACTTTTTCCACTATCAGTGAAAAAGTGAGCTGCACCCTCATACACTAACCAGGTCAGTGACTGACCGTCCTTTTTTCAACACTAAATGTAGCCACTAGGACTTCCATAACACTAGGACCTCCATAACACTGTATTTCCCAATCACCGGTAATAAAAATATCTGGCAGCAATCTATAATAGTCACCAAAACCACCTCACAGTCAAAAAAAGAAAAATTCCTTTTTAGTAAGAGACTGAATATCATGTTGGGCTGCAGCAAATGCAAATAAGTACGGGATATTTATGTTCTGCTCACAAAGCAGAGATAATATATTAATACTGAACAGCAAGAATTTACAAAGAATAGGAATAACCATTATGTAGTAAAAGTTTACTCTTGAAAGACAGGTGTTCTCAGAAATAGATTCACAGTTTTTCCTTCCAGACACATAGACTGGGACTCCCTTCAGACACGCACACCTCATTTCCTACGGAAAGCAGAAAACAATGAAAGCAGGGCACAGAGAGAAAACATCTTACACTCAAGGCTTATCCCAGGAAGAAGTCAGAATTCAAGAGTTACGCACTTATGCCTACTACAGAATAAGCTCCATACATCTATAAACAGAGTTAATAAATATTTAAATTTCTGTGTAGTTGATAAAAGCACTCTTCTGATTTGGCTTTGGGTCATCTCTTTCTATACTCTTAGAGTTGAGTAGAAGGCCACTGAAATTATTTCCCTAAATAAAATACAGTGCCCTCCTGATAGAAACATTAGAGGCATAGGAAACGTGATTAAGTATTGTCTTTGCTATTTTTGCAAACAAAAAAAATATAAATAAACTGCAAAACACATCACCGCATTAACGTTTGGCACAGCCTTCTGTGGCATAGCAAACGTAAGGAGGAGAATCTAGAAACAGGTATCATTGGGGAGATAGGGCTTCTGTAGGTATGACTCTGAACTTGAAAAACTGCAAGGGACATGATTCCTCATTCTGTGACATTGCTGTGAGTTGGTTCCTCTATTTCCTCAAATTCAGGTTCCTAGATTGTGCCAGCTCTCCTGCCAGCTAGTTTCTGTGGATTCAGTATTTATGGACAGAACAGCACAATAAAGACACCATTATCTTCCTTATCCCTTAGAATCCCTAAAGAGAAACCTCTTGTTCTTTATAACTACTACATATTTCAGTGCAGTTCTTACAAGATGCAGAACGTATTTAACAATATAATGCATATAGTGCAAGTTTGTACTGGTAACCGCACATCTGTTCAGAATAAAGTCTTCACATTTCAGGCCCACAGTTTGCTAAGAAGGTGATCCGATTGTATAACCGTTCTTTACTGCTCCATTTGCACAGTGATAACCATGTAATGGAATACAGCTTCTCAGATATTTTATCACACAGGCCATTTGGAAAATATACACAGTGTATCTCTAATCTTTGATGGCTGACCAATATCAGCAACAAGCATTTAGACTTTTACTCAAAGTTACGTTACTGAATGATTTTCTTTAAATTGCTTCAAAAATAATGCACATTTATTAATCAAGTAACACAAGCAGACAAGTAGGAACCAGAAGCTGAGGTGGACTTCAGGTTTAGTATTTCTTGAATTTAAAGATGTTTTGCCTTATTTTAATTATCATGCCTTCTGATTACTTCATGAAAAATTAATGCACTGGATTGAACCTGTAGTATATTTATTGGTCATTGGAAGAATAATCCATTCCTAAGATATTCTGTTTGAACCGTTTCTGCATATATTTCCCCAACAAATTAGCCCTTTCTGCTACTGGTGTCATTAATCAAGAATATCAAAGCAAAATTTGAGAGACCGCACAAAGATATCTGTCTTATTGAATTTTACTGTCTGGGTACTACTGCATTCAGATCAATTATTTTTAATTGCAGTTGTGTCTCAAGAACACTCAGCTTTAATTATGAGCTTGATCAGTTAGACTGACTGGTGCTGTATAAACCTAGAACAAAAAGAGTGCCATTACTCGCTTCTCTCATCTGCTTTTTCTCAGCTAATCAGTTGCTAATCTTATACAGATAATGAAATAATTTACTTGTTTTCATTTTTATTCCTGTAAAACTCCTTTCAGCAGTGGATAGCCAAGTGTACTTTTTTCATCTAAGCGAGTAAGGTAAATGCATTTTAGTAGAGACCTGCTTTGTTGCAGCATCTAATCAGATTTCCATTTTGCGAATGTAGGCCTCAGTACTGCAAATACATATGCATGAATGATGTATACAGTCCCACTGACCTCGGGCAGTGCCATCAGGATTTTAAAGTTATCCACGTAATTCTAATACTGTAAACTTTCATGATTGGCAATTCTAGGATCCTAAATGTAAAAAATAACACTCTGCCCTTGAGGCATCAAGATTTTCATTACCAAACCTCCCTACACTTCTGCTACTTGCTGTGCACTTAACCCCCCTGCCCCCGCTGATGGCACTAAGCAATTTGGTGCCTTATCCATATCAGGATCAAAAATCTCTACTTTGTTGCTGAGACTGAACCTTAAGGTAATTTCAAAATCTGCCATGATGTCTCCTCATGCTGCTGGGAGCCCAGCCACTTCAATAAGGGACGCTAATTACATTAATCAGCGGAGGTCCCAAAATTAGGGTGCTGGAGGACAAATTTTTAGGCTCATTGCATATATAATACCATAGACCTAAATTCTAATAGCATATATACTACAGTATGGTAACCACGGACTGTTTTAAAGGGCCATTTCTATAGAAATGCCTTTTCCCCCTTATGCACAGTGCATACAATACCACGAGCATTCTGAGTGTTAAGCATGGTGCTATTCAGCAGGTCTTCATAAAATTAATTAAAAACCAAAAATATTTTCCTTTTTTTGAGATATTAAGGAAGCTCAGTTAGCTGTCTTAGTATTGCTGTTCCTCCTGACAAATTTCTAATACAGAACAATGTGGGGTTTAGCCCTTTTGTTCAAAGAGTATCCTAGGATGGGCCTAGGACATGAGCTGCAGATTGTTCTTGCATATTCTCTGATTCTGCTTTATTTCTGTAAGTGACTAGATACTTTCCACTGTAGTCTTTCTTCCTTTTCTCCTGGCCAAGAAGAAAGAATGATGCAATAGTTGGAAAAAAGAAAGAGATTGTCAGTTTATTTGGAACTGTACGAACTAACAAAATATTTTCAGTTAGAAAATCAAGAATACCTGTCCTTGTTAACACTGAAGAAAATTTAGAGACAAGTTTGTGTTATCAAATAGTTCAATATGCTTAAATAATTTATGTTTCCTTGCTTCCCCAGTTATAGGACTATTACAAGATTTTAGATTTCCCTAATTCAATGGGCACATTTGATTGTGCCCATTGGCACATTCAATGGGCACATTTGATTGGGCCATGTATTTCACATTTAATAAAGGGCCATAAATTTAATAGAAACTAAGTTGATTTAACTTAACATTCCTAGTGGAAATATGATATATAATATTTTAAATTTCTTCGGTATAACAAAAACTCACATATCCATTAAGCT
This sequence comes from Platalea leucorodia, assembly GCF_965183815.1. Taxonomy (NCBI): domain Eukaryota; kingdom Metazoa; phylum Chordata; class Aves; order Pelecaniformes; family Threskiornithidae; genus Platalea; species Platalea leucorodia. Next base: position 46,463,885 of record NC_138828.1, on the reverse strand, counting down.
GCTCTATATTTCAAGACACATTTACTTCATAAATATGCTCTTGACTTACAAAACTGAAGTTACAGTATTGAGTGCTAAAGCTATATTTGGGTATTTAAAATGAAAACATGATTAATTATTTCATCAGCATTTTGCATACACTGGTATTATTTTTAATAGATTGCACTGTAGAAGAATTAGTGGGCAGGATAGATAATCAAAATTAAAAGCACACATTAGAGATGAATCTGATGATTGATTGTCAAACATATTTTGACACAGCAGTTGTTTCTTGTCAGTTCAATGAGTTTTACGCAGGGGATATGACTTCTGGCCATAATCTACATGCTTCAAATTATAATCTGCTTTACACACAACTGCTTGTTGTCTGAATTCACACAAAGTTTGATAAGAGCTGTACTTTTGATTTTCCATAGTTTATGGCACATAATAGTGAATTTTAAGACTGTGTTTATAGAAAGTCGTGCATTCAAGAAGACAGAAAAATAGTTGTTTCTTTGCACAGTTAATATATGCTTGTAATGACTTGAGTAATTCCTGATCTTAATTAAATACTTATTTAGAAGGATATGGTCCCATTTTAGCATATTTATCCAGCCCCAACAAAATGTCAAAGTAAACCAACAGTCAGCCTGAGTGCCTGTGAATACCTTGTATAAAGGTACTCCCCAAAAAGAAACATAAAGAATCTAGAAGCAAGGAGAGGTATTGAAAACAGTTTTAAATTTATAAACACCCATTGTTAGCTTATAGGTGCAGTCAACATAGACAGATCAGAAAGAATGACGTGTGTCTCATATTTGAGGTGAACATATCAGGGCATTATGACTGAATAGCATTTATAGGTGTATTCAAAGAGTAATGAAGTCACTGAATATAACAGTGGAAAGATTTATGCCCACATGCCAAAGCGGTTATTTTCTTCACTGGAACTCAAAATTTCAGTATTTGTGGGCAGGTAGTTACTCTTAGAGTTCTGAACAATATACTTTGAACAATAATTTGCTACTGAACGGTTAAAAGATATTTCCAGTTATCAGTAGGTTATTCTCAACAGGTCATTAGCATTGGACTAAAGCAGAAAGGAAATATTGCAAAGAAGCAAAATAGATGAATGAAAACTATATCATTTAGATGTAAAAATTACTCCCTTTCCTTCTGGTTCAAGCTGCTATATGTGGCTCAAGGGTACCCTTGTCATTCAAGCTATTACAACAATAGAAGATATCTAATTTTAGATTTCAATCTTAAAATCTCACTTAGTCCAAATCCATTAGATTCTGAGAAAGTCTTAATGAAACCTGAATGAGAATAGGAAGCCCTTTTTTTTTTTTTTAGTTGTCATAACCAGGTAAAATTTATTCAGAAAAAAACCTAGAATATATATCCAGGAATATACTGGAAAGTTAATATATCGCATATTCAGAGGAAGTAGAGCTATTTTCCCCAACGGTATCCCATGCAAATATTCAGCTGAGGAGGGAAATAGAAGGAAAAAATACTTGTGCTTTACAAAGTCTGGCACTTGATTAGTACTTTTGCTATGGCTTTTGCTGTTTTATTTAATCTTATATATACATGCATGAGGTACAGATAAGGGCAGGAATGTAAATATTAAAACTGAATGCCTTTTAATATCATAATATGTCACAGTCAGCTAATATGAGATTACGGTCAATTGCTTTCCCTTGTTTTGTACCAGTTTCAGAGAAAAGTATTTTTTCAATTCAATTAATACCTCACTCCTGCAGAAATTTTCATTCATTGTTCTGTTTGAAGAACTTGTACCTAACAATTCAAATTGACATAAATCCATAAACATAGCTTTGAGAATCCACCATTTTACCTCAAGTAAAAGGAGAAAGATCTGAGGGTGAAGGGCCTATTTTATCCTTCATGAGCTGGGAAGGGTAAGATTTTTCCAAGCACCCTGGATGTTTAGCTGATTTTGATGCTTTTGTTAATTCCATTAATAGACTACATTAAGATTTCACAAAGTATGCATAAGACTGGCTTTTTTTTTTTTTTTTTTTCTAGTTCAGTATGGTTTAGAATGGCAGATAATGCGTTTTGGTTAACAGGTACAAGACGACCCCTTCTATTTTCTCCTTTTTATGACATTTACTTAAGTCATTACTATTTGGTTTGTCCCTGTTTTTCAAATTCTGCAGCTGACTTAGAGTTTATTTGTGCCTTTTTTTTTTTTTTTTTTAGTTGGATACACAATGAATGATCTCATTTTTGAATGGCAAGAAAAGGGAGCAGTTCAAGTAGCAGAAGGTCTCACTCTGCCACAGTTTCTGTTGAAAGAAGAAAAGGATTTATGTTACTGCACCAAGCATTACAACACAGGTAGGAAGGCATATTAGTAATTAAAACGGGAAAGACATTTAATATTTATTGTTATTTTGGACAGTTTGGGGTTTTTCTTTAATATTGTTACTGAACTCACAAAAAGATTAAAACCTACAGATGCATTGTGCAGGATAATGCAGCCTTAAATAACTGACACAATGAAACAAAACTACATGAAGGCTGATCAAAATTCTATTTCAGCAAGCTTAAAAAAATACATAGTTGAAATAATTCAGAAGCAATTCAGTCAGGAGTTTTATTTTTACAGCAGGTGCCATGACCACATCTACACTGTTGGATATGAAGCACTGCCGAAATCCAGAGGTCCCTATGCTGTGCACTAACCATGGCCCGGCTCAGTCAGGAAAAAGGGACACAGGGCTGCCAAGCCAGCTATCCCTGCCCTAGTTCATACAGCAAGGGGGCAATGCAAACAAGCTGAAAGCATCCTTAGCGTGCAATGGCCAGGTGTCCAAACTAGACATGGCCTTTCTGAGCTGAAGCCTTTGTAGAAATGTGATGTTTAGCTCATCACCTCTGGGATTATTTGAAAAGGGGGGTGGTAGGGTGGTGGTGTGTAACATTAATAATATTGTTATTTTATTTTTAATTGTAAAAAATTATCTCAATAACTGGATAATCTCAATCACAATAATCCTCAAAAAACATGTAGCAAAGGCTAAGAATTCATAGCTTCCATCTTCTCAGGGGAAAAAAAAGCTAGAACTCTTCCATTCTAATCCATATCTCTTAATTTCTGCTCTCCAATATGATTCTAGATTAAACATATCTTGAAATTTAAGTTTAGAATTATTTATTTGAATTGTACTGAAATGGCAGGGGGGAGAAAATTCAATAGGTGGCATTCCTTATGAATGAATTCCTGTTGCAATCAAAATTAAGGAAGGGTGCTTTTCAACACTGAGTTTTATCACAGCTGCCGTGGTGCCCTAAGAGAGGGAAAGGTTCTCTAATAATTTCCATTTAGAGTGGGGAGATATTGATAGAAACATTTTGAAGTGTTCCCTAAAATAAATTGGAAATACATAACATGCACTTTTACTGTACAAATACTAATATCTGGCTAATCCTTAAAAACCTTCCAAAAATGGAGATGCATATCCCATAGTAGGGTAATTTTTTCACTCAGATATCCCTTTGTTAATGATAATAATTAAATTGATATTATTCCTTTTTGCTTTTTACCATAATCCTTATGACAAAGAAGAAAATTTTATTTTCATTATTTTTCTCTGTCTCCTTTGAGATACATATGCAACCTCTTCTTCCTTTTTAGGACTCCTCTGCTTTTGTGCCATTTTAACATGTGCCTGTAATTGTACTTCTATAGCTTGTATAGCGATATTAACAAATGAGAATTAATGGTAGAAAATATTCTCCTCATTTTTCCAAAGTTCATTTGGACAATATGATGCATCAAAAATCTCTAACTGAGGAATTAAAACATTACTGTGGTACTTCACCTGATATTAAACAGAAACTTGTTTTAAAAAGTCAGAATTTCCAGTGATTTCCAAACATATCTCCAAACACATCATCCAAAGCTGAATTGAACTCTTACTCATTTGTCTGAGACCTTCCATTACAATCATCATAGTTTAAACCTTTTGATTTTGACTGAAACTGTTTTTTCAATATTTTTGAGCCACTACCTTTTTCTTCATAACCTGTGTTTCAAGCCTATTTAAGTTGGTATTAATTCTCTTCCAAGAAGAAATAGGAAAACGTGCTAGGCCTAGGCATAACACACTAGGTTGCATGGGGTCAACAACTGTCTTTTTCACTGTGGCCCTAAACTGAGCTAAGAAGCAGGAGCAACAGATGTTATTAACTGCATGTGAGGTCTGATGACTCTCAAAATGTGCCTGCAAGACAAGTGCACTTATCCCGGTGAACTGCTGTCACATTTAGGTGGGAGAAGGGATTTACTGTCAACTCTAGAGGACAGTGTGGCCAATCATCAGTCTGTTATATTTCTGTGTTGCTTTGCCACACTGCATTTCTGTGGCCAAACAGGTCTCTAAAACGTGAGTGCAGCCCACAACCCTGAAAAGATGGCTGAAGTTCGTGCCTCTACTTAAAAAAATAATTGGACCATTTAATTTGTCCATAAAAAGTCAAGCCATTTACTAATACAGAAAACTTGGAAGCCTGGATGCAGGCAACCACCATACACTTCAGGATCGAGACTTTAAAAGACCTCAGTAAACAAGACGACAATTGCAGCTGTGGGACCTGCCTATGACTGGCAGGGGGAAAAAAATGCAATGCTGAGTGGCACTGGCTGCAGACAGAAGGTTATGTCCTCACCAGAGGAAGCAGCAGAGTGGCCTGCTCTGAGTTACAGCACCAAAATTACAGGTACAAATCTGGAAGAAATTTGGGAAAGCAAACTAGAAAGATAAAATAGTCTTACTCATGCAGGACTACATTTATTACAGCATTCTCCTCTTCTAGATAACACTATTTTCTTTAGAGTATTTATTTTTTTATTCAAGTCTTCAGTATGAAGTTAATTTAATCAAATTAGAGGAGTTTGGTTTACTTTATAGGAGGGCAGGAGTGCCTTTCATTTCTTTGTTACAACTACTATTATTAACTACCATGAGTAGGCTAAAAGCCCCTAAACATTATATTAAAAGACAACAACAACTAAGAGTTTCTTTTCCTCCATTATGTCATATAAGAGAATCATAAAATCATAGAATGGTTTAATTGGAAGGGACCTTAAAGTTCATCTAGTTCCAACCCCCCTGCCATGGGCAGGGACACCTTCCACTAGACCACGTTGCTCAAAGCCCCATCCAGCCTGGCCTTGAACACTTCCAGGGATGGGGCATCCACAGCTTCTCTGGGCAACCTGTTCCAGTGCCTCACCACCCTCACACTAAAGGATTTCTTCCTTATACCTAATCTAAATCTACCCTCTTTCAGTTTAAAGCCATTACCCCTTCTCCTATCACTACATGTCCTTGTAAAAAGTCCCTCTCCAGCTTTCTTGTAGGCCCCCTTCAGGTACTGGAAGGTCTCCCCAGAGCCTTCTCTTCTCTAAGCTAAACAACCCCAATTGTCTCAGCCTGTCTTCATAGGAGATGTGCTCCAGCCCCCGATCATCCCCACGGCCCTCCTCTGGACCCGCTTGAGCAGGTCCATGTCTTATGCTGCAGGCCCCAGGGCTGAATGCAGTCCTCCAGATGGGGTCTCACAAGAGCAGAGTAGAGGGGCAGAATCACCTCCTCGACCTGCTGGCCACGCTACTTTTGATGCAGCCCAGGATGCAACTGGCTTTCTGGGCTGCTAGCACACACTGCTGACTCATATTCAGTTTTTCATCCACCAATACCTCCAAGTCCTTCTCCTCAGGGCTGCTCTCAATCCACTCATTGCCCAGCCTGTATCCATGTTTGGCATTGCCCTGACCCCAGTGCAGGATCTTACACTTGGCCTTGTTGAACTTCATGAAGTTTGCATGGGCCCACCTTTCCAGCCTGTCAAGGTCCCTCTGAATTGGCATCCCTTCCCTCTGGAGTATCAACCACACCACTCAGTGTGGTGTCATCCACAAACTTGCTGAGGGTGCACTCAATCCCACTGTCCATGTCCCTGACAAAGATGTTAAATAATACTGGTCCCAATACAGACCCCTGAGGGACCACACTCATCATTGGAATATGTGACCAGTGATGTGCTATCTTAAGGCTCCTGCAATAGGATACTGTAGACAGATACCCCTTTAGGATATTCCACAAGAAACAAAGAAAATCATTTTTCAGAACTAGAAATAAAGTCTATTTCTCAGGCTTATGACAGATTAGATTAAAAGGATTCTTAAAAGAGTTCTAAGAAACTGCAGTTGGTATGCAATAAGTGGCCAAAGAAAAGTTTTCAATTTTAGTTTAGTTGACAGAAAGCTTTTCTGAGACATTCCATAAAACAGAAAAAAAAAAAAAATCTCCCTGTGAAACAAATTAACATGAAGCTTCAGGACAGTACTTGGAAACTCATCAGTGCATACACCCATCAGTGTTTCATGCCCAATTGAAAATGGATCACTGTAACCACAGCTTGAAAAACAAGCTGCTTCTAAATCTAGGGACATGACAGTTTCAGCAACAGTACAGCATAATGGCTCATCAAGTCTTGTGTTCTGAAGTGATGCAACAACATTTCTGATCATTTTCGTGTTTTTGTGTCCACTGGCATATCCACAGTGACAAATTTGGAAAGCAAAGGAGAACCATAACAACCAGAAAAATCACAACATGTGAAAAATTCACATTACAAGGATGGTCTTGCTTTACCTTGTCCTCATTCACTTCCTATGTCACATGCATTGCTCCCCTGGGCTTTTATACAACACTCAATTTTAATTTCATTCACAGGTAATTTCAATCAGAGCTGCAAAAAGCCCAATACATGATAACATGAATTTATACATAATAGCATTGGCTAACAGGCACAAACAGAAATACTCTGAATCTTGGCTTTACACCTGCACTATGGATAACACACTACACCTGCACTTGAATGATGCTGCTCAGAACTGTCTTATGTCTGTTGATGGGTTTTGGCTCAAAGTATTGGATGTAGTGGTCCTGGAAACAGTGGTGCTACGGTTGCTACACTCACCACCAGAACTGATGGGTTCTGTCTGTGACCATTTCTGATAACTCTGTATCCTTAAATCTGCAATCTCGATGAACAACTCACTTCCTTAACTCCACATTCCCCATTCGACCTCCTAACACATACATCCCAAACACAATCTTTTCTCATGATCCCTTTGGTTCCCCCTTAAGGTCAAACAAGTTGCTTAACAACCTGTAGATTGGGCCTCTTCCAGGTCCTACCTTCAACTGACTTAATGCATTATACTGGGCCATTTTGCTGCCAATATGATAGTGATTAAAGGAGACATAGCTTTGATGCCTTACTCTGCTGACAAGAACTCAAACTCCTACTTGTTTTGACAAACACCTAAACCACTCTTTTTGAGACTACAGCAGCGATTTTTAAGCCATAGCTTTTTAAACCCTCAGGGTTTTTTCATAGACCACTTCTCAGAAAAGGAAGTTTGTACTTTCTATCCAGGAGGTATTCTATGGGCATGAAATCTCTGAAGCTGCTCATTCCTTCACTGAAAAAGGAAAAATTATAAGCACTTTGAAAAACAGAGTCTATGACAGGCTGAGGATGTAACCATCCCCAGACACAGCAAACAGCACTGCCTGGACTCCAACAGGGCATTTTTCTCTGCAGGAGAAGAGACCTCAACTGTCACCCCTTGCACGTATCAAAATTTAAACATTTTACCTTAAAGATTCATTAAATAAAAATTCATCAGCTGTCCTGGAGGTAGAGACATTACATCTAGATGTCCTTGCTATTTATGTTGTTATCAGATTCTCCTTAGTTTCTACTTCTCCCCTCTCTGACCCTACTAACACAGTGCAGCACATGACATCACAAGACCTCTGTGATGGTCAACTCCTATCTGTTCTGGTGACTTCTGTTCAACTCGATATCTGCCAGGCTCCCAGGCCTTTCCTGCAGAACTGCTAGCTACCCAGTCCCTCCCCAGCCTGTACCGGAGCATGGGGTTGCCCCATCCTCATTGCAGAACTCTGCATTTGTCTTTATTGACTGTCATGATGTTGCAGTGGGTCTGTTCCTCCAGACTACGGAGGTCCCTCTGAATGGCAGCTTGATCCTCCATTCTGAGAGAGATGTGAATTGCAAGTGCAAATTCATCAAGCTGAAAAAAAATCAGTTGATCTTTTCCACATTTATTTTCAACTTTCTTTTACTGCAGTCATTACCAGTCTTACACAAATCTTAAGTTTACCACCTGCCCCATTTGTTTCCAAAATCACTTCCTTCCTGACCATGAACTTATGTAGTCAATGGCAGGTGACTGCACCAGCACTGATATCCCCCAATATGCCACCGATATCTGCAGACTGTGACTTGAATGAAAAACTGAATGGTAGTACATTCCTACAGTCATTTTGTGAATCTTGGCTTTAGATACACAGACACCAGCCATATATCTGAGAACTAGTCTAGTTCCACCTGCCAGACAGTCCAAAATCATCATTTCTAGTCAGGCTGCATGATCACATATACAGTCTAATGTTTTACAGTGAGGAAAAGGCAAGTACTTTTATAAGCAGTTTTTATCTGCAAAATATACTCAAATTGCAATTTATATTTCAGTGCAAATTGCAAAAAGTGTTTGGAGACTGCACTTACTGAGTGGTTTTTATTACCCTGTCTCCTTTTCAGAGAGGTATGAAAATAATTTCAGCTAACTTTACTTATATGCAATCAATTTTATAGACACAGTCTCTTGAAATAACCAGCTTTGCACACACGCATAATTTATGGAGTGTCTTGTTTATTTAAGAAATTTTATAATTTCTTAATTTGCCTGGGAAGGCAAAAGGACAGAAAGTATATAACTGTATTTCAGTAATAAGCAAAGCAGAATGCCTCTCAAATGACAGTGTAACATTCTGAGAGGAATAAAAAGGAAGTCTTTTTACTGAACAAGGCAAACTCAGCTAGACTGCTTGCCTAGTGGCGATTCCGATAATGACTCAAACAGGAAAGTAGAAGGAGCAGCACAGCCTCATAGAAAAGTCAGTTTGTATACTTCATTCTCCTTCTTCACGCTTTCTGTGAAAATCATCTGCCATTATGATTGCAGCGTGATACATAACACACTGTGCTTTGTTGCCAAGAGAGGTTAATTGCGGTATTATTTTAGCAGATGCAGAGCAAAAAGAAAGCACATAACAAAAGGCAGAAGGAAAGTGCTGGTGGTCTGTATCATCCCTCTTACGGCAATACAGTTTCATTTCACTGTGAGACCATGTCTTGTTTTCAGCCAAACAGTCATTTCAGCTTGAACATAAAATTGTCCTCAGAAAATTTCTTTCAATGTTAATAACTTTAAAAATAAAAAGCTTTCTATTTGGGATTTGGGGGTTTTGTGGGTTTTTTTCATTGATCCAGTTTGTCTGAGGACACTTGGAGCCAATACGCTCACTCTCACTAAGGACAATAGCAACCTTTGCCAGGGTGATTCCATCCTATGTACTAGATAACCTAAAACGTTAAGGCTCACATATGCAGGGCACTTAACAAAAGCCTTGATTAATTACATGATGAATGATTTGGTTTCAGGACAATACTGATCAAAACTTCATCTGTCTGGGGCTCTAAAACACACATACATAAAGGACTAGCTTTCTGCTACCTAGCGCACTGAAGTGTCCCAGCTCAGGAGGAGATGAGTGCCAGAACCAGCCTTAAGAAAGGGCTGCAAAAATACAGCAAAAGGAAAGACTATGATGGCCTGCAGTTAGATCATATTAGGTTGCAGCTGAACAGCAATCTAAAAGCTTCCCACAAATTATTGTCAGTGTGTGTTGTCCTGCAATAGACATTTGTTTTGAGTAAATATTCGTCCCTTTTTCCTCCATGCAAAGGTACAGAGAGTAGACAAGAATATTCAAGGCATTACAGCGGCAACTATTTAGTGAAAACCTAGGAATCCAAGGTATTGGATTAGAATTAGAACCATTAGAAAACAGTGAAAGTCATAAAGTGCAGTAGCCACAATGCCTCAAGCCATACAAACTCTAATTATTCAATCAAACAGCATCTTGAGAATTGCAGTTACTCAGCTACCATTTTTTCTGATCCTCCCTCTAGGACTACCATCACAGTACATTAGAAATATAATTTAATTTTTACTGTTCCTCCTTTGAAGCTAGAAGTAGAGTCCCAGCTAGATCTTGCAGGCTGTTGTGTTTTTTCCCCCCAAGATTTTATTTTTTTAAAGAATAAACATTATTTAGATATTCTACTTTATCCACATAAAGTGCTTTCAGGTTCCCTGTCTATAAAACCACTCTGCAGAGCAACTTATGTGCAAAGACTATAGTACCAAAATCGTATATCCAGAATCTCACACTAGCATTGGGTAACTATGATTTTATCCAACTAATCTAGATAAAACCCAAGTTTATCTAGATATCTCAATAAAACTAGCTTTTTGTCTATCAACTTTAATTCATCTCTTCAGTGACACTTATGAGATAGCAGACATTAATTAGGCAATTGGTGTGGCTATATTCACCACAGTAATCTGTACTGCATTTTCTGTTCCTTTCTCCTGTCTCCCTGCTCCTTAAGTCCACCTGTTGTTTTGTCTTAGAAGAAGAGTCTTTAACTTTTGCTTTTAAAAGAGAGGACTGTCTACTTTTCTCTCTATAGAGAAAAGTGTGTCAGCTGGCTTTTGCAATATGTTATCTTTTCCACATAAAATGAGGAACTGTGATTTTTACCAGTCTAAAAATGATAAACAAATGGTTCAGAATAGCACCTTGAAATAAATATTCTGTCTAACACAATTTTCAAGCTCAGATTGATCTTGAATGCTTAGGATCTTTATGGCGAGTAGAGGAATTGAGCTGCTTAAGAAAGGGATTTCCAGAAGACAGACAAATGAGAGAAGCTCTATAGTGTATTAAGGGATCTTAATTTAAGTCAGCCATTTAGGCTGAGCATATCCTAGCCACTGAAGAAGTCTCACTCTCCTGTCCTCCTTTCCTGCTGTCTCTCACTACTTAATCTCACGTTAAACCTATGTCTCTAGCTGTTTTTCAAGGGGGAAAATGCAGTGCTAGACAGGACCATCATCACAGTTCAATTGCCCCAGGACTCTGTTAGCAAATCTCCATAGCTAGCAATATTCTGGCCCTTGGGCTGGCTGTTTTTTGGTCATCAGTCGCTGGTAAAAACAGAATTGTGCAGTCTACATCCATATTGACAGATGTGTTGGAATCAGAATATAAAATATCCACTTCCCAGATCTAAGACTCATACTCTGCAGGGCTCCATAAAGATTTATTCAGATTCGCTTAACTTATTTGAGTTCAATTTTGCTAAGCTTTGAACCATTCTCTATTCAGCAAATATAAAATTCTTATTTTAAGTAAATAGTTTAATGTAATTTCATTAAGCTATATAGTCTTTAGGGCACAGTCTTCTCTACATCCATAAAATATTTCACAGTAGATCAGATATTAGCATTATCAACGTATTTTCTTATAAGGAAAGCCAGACTATGACTTACTAGTATCTAAAGTAGTATCAAGAAGTAGCACCTTCAGCGGATATCTCTCCATTCTGCGTGGATTAACCGTTGAATTTCTGCATATTTATTTCCTTTTTTTTGTTTATACTTTTTCATTTGATATTTATTATGTAAGTAATTTTTAATTTCATTATGAATTAACAATTATTATTATGCTTATCTTTATTAATTATTTCTCAGGCACACTATTTCCTTGGGTCAGTTTCCTAAGGTGATTCTCCATTATGAAAGTTTTCTATGTAGCTTCAGAAACAGCTCCTCAGGCTTCCTGGGAACGGCAAACATGACCATGACATTGTAAGGGTACAGTAAGACGACCTTCCCCCAAGGGATACCTTAAGGGTTGCTAAAAGGGGACAAATATATTTAAGTTCTACCACCTACTGCCTCTGGAGCAGTTTGAGGCAGATAAAACTGAAAAGAAGGACCCCTTATGGCCTGAAAGGTACTACTTATGCTTGATTTCCCTTGTACATCCCACAGTGCTGGCAGTGCCTTTTAATCACATAGGCATACTGCCACCTGCATAACCCACTGCTTAAACAGCACCTACTATGGTCCGAGGAGGCTGCACAGTGTGAAAGTAAGCTAAGATAGAAAATTGCTTTTCTTGGGTTACTCACAGTTGGCCACAACAGCAACAATGAAAAAAAGAATGTGACCTAGACACTGACTCCCAAGGAAAGCCACTTACACTTTCTGAGGGAAAGAAAAATCATGTAGACTGACTGGAATATATATTTTTCCACTATAATATTGGTTTCAGTGTGGACATTGCATCAAAATCATGCCAGCCCGGCAGATCTGACATTGTTACCAAAGAACATGTGTAAGAGAGAAAAACACACCATCACATGCATTTGTACCAGTACACTTCATATGCATAGGTACAGCATTCAGCAGGGCAGCACTTTTTGTCCCTTTCTCACACTTCAATCCCTGGTTAGGCTAGACTTACAAACACAAAGAACATAGCCTCTGTTTCAGGAAAAAAATCTTATCCTTTAGGAAGACCTCAATAGTTGTTCTTCCTTTTGCATTACAAAAATCTGTCCATTGTATGGACTGTGCGCAAGTCTATGTTTAGCCCTGGTCTGAAATTAGCATCATGCCTTGATTTGTTACTCAGCCTCAGCAAAACCACAATACCACAAAGGTTTCATATACTCCTCCTATCCACTCTCCATGACATTTACAGTGCATATCGGAATGAATGAGAGCTTACCTTTTATGTACTGCAAATGAACATTAGAGCAATGTTTTTAGCTGCTTGCCTGTCTCCTTCCCCAGCTGAGATGACTTCATGTGCATGTCTCTTCTGATCCATTCAAGCATCCAGTCAAATAGATTAAACCACAGCTAACTTGGCTTTGAATTCGAAATGGAATACAGGAATAGAAAGGGGGCCAACAGCTGGATGCTGGCTTCAGCTGGGAAACAACAGCATATCGTCTGCTGGCCACCTCCTAGCTGAAGCTCACACCTGCTAGTGCAAATGTTCTTTTTTTACATTCTGCTTCATTAGACAAGTTTATGCAGGTGGTTCTGATCTCAGCCAGGAAGGGCAAAAACTAACATCAACCCTTCCACACTTAGACCAGCAACTGCTGCAACTGCAGTGCCGAGACTGACTTCCAGCTGCTGCCTTTCTCCTCTGCTGTCTTCCACTGGTGAGAAAGCCAATAGTCAGCAGTGGAGTAACAGAGGTGCCTACCTGGGTAGCCACCAGTCTCCCTGGGGGGTTGCCACATGTTATTTTTTCAGTGCTACACTGGAACAGAGCAGATGAGGAACACAGAGGTCTTGACTGGGAAGCAGTGGACATATGACTGGCACGGCCATAAACTCACTGGGCCTAAAACGAAGGCAGGAGTCTGTGTCACACATTCTGTGGAGTTAAGCAGAGATATTTTTCCACTTTGAGACACACTTCACTTTTTTGGGTTTGGTTTGTTTTGTTTTTTACCTTGGCAAATGACATTTACAAATATACAAAACCAAGCAAAAAAAATCATTCAGTGTAATTTCTCTGACACATCACTCAGTCCTACTTCTGGCCTCTTCATAATCCCATCTTTTTTTCTCTCCTTTTCTGTGGTTACAATATATTCCATTTTCACTCCTTTCATTCAGAACCTCTTTAATTTTGTTAGGTTTCTGTTGTCCACAGCTATTCTTCTCTTTCTCCTTAGTTCAGACAAACCTGTCAAACTATAACTCCATAAAAATAATCCACATCAGAGCTAATATATTATTTATTGCTCCTTGTTTAAGACCACAGTATTTTTGTGCTGAGATCTCTGTAATAATTCAAGCCCACTTGAGTACTCAGGAAAGAGACTCAGATCTCTTATCCCACCTTTCTTTGGAGAAAAAAAAAAAAAACAATGTACAAGAAATATAGCCAATGTTTATTGACACTCCAATTATGCATATTACCCATTCTGATGCTCCTTAATTTTTCTTCCTAATTTGTTTTGAAAGAAGAATATAGGACCTTATAAGAAGAAAATGTTGCATGTTGAACTGTAATTCTTGTTGATGTGATGCCACATAAAATGGCTTTGCAAGAGACCTAGATTTGGTTGATGCATTTCTGTCACTCCTTACCACCATGATTTACTGAGAGAGAGACTGCTGCTGTCCAAGGCTGCTGAATTAACAGAACAAATGTCACAAAAAAAGAAATCTTCAGAGTAAGGACCAGCTTGAAGTAAGAATATGATTCTGACAAAGGCCAGTCAGAGCAGAACTTCTAGCTGTATGGGGTGTGCTGAACTGCTAAGTAAAAGAATGTATTGTGTAGATATCCTTTTGAAGATCCTGGAAGACAAACGTAGGGGAAAATCCTGGCCTTTTCTGAAGTAAACACTAAAATTCCCATTCACTTTGTTAAACCAGGACTCAATTCCTTGATTGAAGCAGAAATCAGTTTTGAAGCTGGGGCAGCAGATGGTTGAGCCAGGATTTGGGACACAGATTTCAGGAGTGTAAATAGGATTCAGAAAACACCGGCAATTAGGAATGGAACTAATAACTGAGCTGGCAGATATAAAACTCTTCAGATATATCATGTCATTTTAAAATTTAACACCATAACGACCATCTTTCTAAATATGTTTTTTTTAGTTCCTCAGCAGAATAAAAATTTCATATAATCACATTTACTATGACATCATAGAAAGAACTAATGGCCTGTTAAGGGAACTATTATGAAAATAATGAAGTTCAGAAGATATTTCCAAGCACTTAATATGCCTAGATAAAAACATTACAGTTTGATTTTATCTGAAACTCATTTCTGTGTGCCTAATACTGTTGTCACAGCATAATACACAATATATTAAATTAGTGTAGAATAAGCTCATAAATAAGTCCATTACACAAATTTTGTTAATATGATAAATATTAAAGCACTATTAATGTGCAGCAATTTGCTATAAAATGGCATTTTGGCAAATAAAAATGTATTAGCAAAATATCTATCAAAAACTACTGGAAAACATAACCAAAAAACTTCATACCACTTCAGAAATAAATAACTACATAGCTTTCCATGTTAAATTTAGAATTAGGCAATGCTTTCATTCAAATAAGGAAGAAATCTGTGTATTTCTTGCTGTGAGAAACTGTTTCACGTATACACTATTTGTAGTAAGAGCATTGCCTTCAGCACCATTCATATGTGACTAATATGAGCATTGAGCAGAATTAGAAAACCTAATCAGACCAGGTCAAGATCTGTGAAGTAATCTACAGTTTACAGGGTAAAAAACCAAATCTAGATAAGAGGAAAAAATGGTATGAGCAAACAATAGATTTTTTTGTTCTGGTTAAGTTAGTGGAAGTTGCTTGATGTTCAGTATTTGGAAAAAATAGATCATTTAATCAGCTTCCTAAAGGTGCCTAATCTCAAGTCCTCAATTTCTGTTTGAATCTTGGTCATTGTACTTTTGAGCTGGAACAGTTTGAATGGGGATAAAGGAAGAGAATTAGCAGAATCTCCTGTTGATAACCCACACTGATCTTTCTTACTATTTTTTTTGCAAATTAATTGGATTAAAAAAAAATAAATTTAAGCTTAAAATTGAACCAAAAGATAAAGGAGATTTTATACAATGGGAGAGCAAGCCTTTTCTTTGCATACAGCAGCATTTCCAAACACTAAGTTGAATAACAAGTGTGATCACACAGAGGAACTTTCCTATGTCATAACGATTTCTGTTTCAGTCATCTCTTTGTTTTTATAAGGAAAGAAGTGTTCCAGAGCTTGTCAAATTCTTAAATTCTCAGTTTTTCTGTACGCTTCCTTTCCAGTAGATACTCCTATTATAATGGGGACTGTACATATTAAATATCACTGAAAAGAAATCAAACCATTCATCTTCATCAACAAATATATTTGACAGCGTGTAAATTCTTTAGAGGGTGCACTAGATATTAACAGTAAAGAACATTTTATTTCTATTGAATATTTCTTCTTTGTTATAAAAAGGAAAGTTTACATGTATTGAAGTCCGATTTCACCTTGAGAGGCAGATGGGTTACTATCTCATCCAGATGTACATACCAAGTCTCTTGATCGTCATTCTCTCCTGGGTGTCATTTTGGATCAATATGGATGCAGCTCCAGCCAGAGTGGCTTTAGGCATAACAACTGTACTGACCATGACAACACAAAGCTCAGGTTCACGAGCATCTCTTCCAAAGGTAGGCAGAACTTCCTTTGTTTGTACCACAGTAGTCATACACTATGTTGCAAATAAATACCTTCACTCAATCTTATAATACGTGTTTTAATTATTAGCATTTAAACATCTTCTAAAGGAGACAAATAACTTTGAAATATTTAGGGTTTTTTGGAGCCACCAATCAAATATATTCTGTTTCTCTCCTGTCTCAACTATTTGGCCAACCACATATCTACTAAATTCCATAAACTTCAGCAAGTGATGAAAGTGATGTTATTCCGTACTACATAAATGCTGTTTGTTAGCAATTGACTAGCTCGTCCTTTTCCAGATCCCAGTATCTGATGACATGCTAGCAAATACAACTGAATTTCTAAAGGTCATAGATTCCAACCTGTTCTCAATGATATTCCTTTCCCAAAACCTGCCTACATTATGAATTAACTCACTAGTTACAAACACATTTACATTAAAATGTAGAAAAATGTGAAGCTAAATAGCTCCAAACAATTGTATAAAGAGTGGTACACTACACAATGTAAACAGCTTAAAGTATATTTTTATGATTAACTGTTTAAGTTTTCTGACTTGCCATTGTTTTCAAGATTTTCTTTTTCATTTTAAGGGTTGTTCCTTGACCATCTTCATGTGCCATTGCAGTTAATAGAAATAAAAAGTATACAATAAAAATACACAAAGTCCACTTTTGTATTAGTTTTAAAATGGTATTTTTAGGTTGGCTGATTAAATTTTTTTCTAAGTAAAATAGTTACCCTTAACAGAGGAGAGTGTGCTTTGTGCCTCAAGTATATGGATACAAATGCATCCGAACGTAGCATCAACAGATAAGAAAATGGAATGTTATAAAAACTTAGAAAAGCAAGAATGTAAGAGGTTACCAAAGAGAGCTACAGATGTTTTTGCCACATTTCTGAGGCCTGAAACTAGCTGTGTTGGCTCATATGATAAAGCTCTTGTAAATCTGCACACAGAGAAGGAACAGGCCCTAATTTCCTAGTTCAGATTATGTCCTGCAGCTGAGTTTGGCAATAAAGGACTGCAATGAGTTCATCTACTCTGTAGTTGATTTTCAGTACTTCCACTGTGTTAAAATTACAGGACTAATTTTAACCTATATCTTTGATTTACCATGTCTATATTAGCAGAGAATGAACACATCAGAGTTCTCCATCTATCTCCCTTCTTCTGCCTAATTTCTCTTCCAGGAACTTTAAATCAGATCCATTATAATACAAGAATTCCCACTGGTCCCACTATAAGCTATCCTCTGGTTCCCTAGTATCATTTACAGATCTCAGTGGGACAAATGGAGGAAGAGCATGTGCTTCTTGTGCATTATTTGGTTTGTGATAAAATACACAGTACACTGTGAGGAACTGTTAATGACATAAACAGTAAATGCATTTTGTGAAAGACTACATTTTTAAAAATAATATTTAACCCTGATAGATTGAATTGTTGTCCCTTTTGTTATCTAGCTTTCATGTTAAGTTTTGTTTGATAAAAGTAGCGTTGGGATGTGAAGATATTAATGCACTTCCTCCTGACATGAAATACTAAACTTCACATCTGTGGTTTTAACATATTCAGTCTTCTGCTCTATTCTCTCCATAGGTGTCATATGTCAAAGCAATTGACATCTGGATGGCTGTGTGTCTGCTCTTTGTATTTTCTGCACTTTTGGAATATGCAGCTGTAAACTTTGTGTCAAGGCAGCATAAAGAACTTCTGCGATTCCGCCGCAAGAGGAAGAAGAACAAGGTAAAAGTAACAGTATTCACAACTTTGAAAGAGAGTCTGAGATTGATTTATGCCAGGATAGAGGGTTAATTTGGTAAACATACTGCAGCTTAAAGTGGCAATATAAATAAAATGGCAGCACAGAATGAAATTCACTATATGCAGAGGGTCACTACAAGGACTATGTGCTGCATAAATCCAACTTGAATTCTCGAAAGAGGGATTAAGAGGGATTTAAATGAGGCATGGACCACGTGGGAGCCATCTGCACAAGGATGAATTTCACTCTGTTAGAAGAGTCAGATTATACTTCAGTGGATGAATGTTACTGGCTCATGCAGCAGTTTGTACTACATTGAGATTCAACAGATAATGTTTCTTAACTTCATTCTAGTATTCGGATCAAAACCTCAAGAGCTGTGTTTCATGTAAATATTTTTTAATACAAAAAATACTTATTAAAATAATACTATTGGTGGAAGAACAAACATTTTACTTT
Organism: Platalea leucorodia; assembly: GCF_965183815.1. Classification (NCBI taxonomy): domain Eukaryota; kingdom Metazoa; phylum Chordata; class Aves; order Pelecaniformes; family Threskiornithidae; genus Platalea; species Platalea leucorodia. The sequence goes on along the minus strand of NC_138828.1, from coordinate 46,445,392 downwards.
AAAAGGCTGAAAAGGTGATTTTTTTTCCTTCTGTCATGTTAATTTACTGTAAATTGTTGATACAACCAATAAGAAACTTTAATACAGCAATGGTTATTAATATTTATTTTATAGCTGAAGCTATCTAGACTACCAGTAAAATAAGTCACTACCAATGTGCAAAGTCAAACAGCTAAAGCTACAGGTTTGAATTCTGAAGTCCGCAGTTAAATCAAACAATAAGCAAAATTTCTTACAAAAATATGTAACTCCTACTTCTGATTTTTCAAAGAGTAAATATTTCCCCAGCCTACTCATTAAGTGAGTACCCACCACTGATGTGATGCAGAGCCTTTCCACTGGCTTTCAGTCACTATCTAGAATACCACTGTGGATGAAAGCATGCCCATAACAACATGACTCAGTTCAGCTATCTTTTGTCCTTGAAGACTTACCTCAATTTAATGCTTACATCTCAAGGAGAAGACATTTAACAGGTTGCTTCCCTTTTACTTAGAAGATACTGAAAATCTGTAATGCTGTAAGGCCTACCTAAGCAGTCTCTGCTAGCAAGACTCCATGTTAAAAGGCAGGCTGGACAGTCAAATGAAAATGACATTTTTGTACATTTGCCGTTCCTGTGTGTCAAGTCCTAGACATTTTCAGGTGCAGAGAGGAACTCATGTACTGTAGCATAGAGGATGATTCAGACTGCATGTACCTGCTTTCAATATCTGTCCCTGTGAAAAATGTGCTTTTTTCTTTTTGCTGACAGTAGCAGAAAAAACGCTTTCTGAGACACACAGGAGGAAAGCAGCACTTTTGTGACAGGGTGTTTGGTTTTGAAATATGGCAGGTCTCTGAAAGCTGCTTAAAGGTTTGGAATGGGGGGAATGGGATGGGCAGAGATGGATTACCAGACAGGGGGCAGGTGAGCCACAACAAATGTGTCATCTATCAAATACAAACAGCTGTGGTGAGTGATATATTATGTGACTATACTTTCAGTCCTTTCTTTTTTTCCACCATGTATTATAGTGTCTTCTGCATCTCAGGCAAATTCACCATATACAACTTTAGTGATGTCTTTTCACTTCCCTGAATAGGGATCAGTTATAACCACAGGATTAGAAACTGGCAGGTAACATTACCTTCCTTCCTCAGAATCAAATCAAATCTCTTTCCAGCCCCCTCTTAGCAAAACTTCAAGCTCACCAAAGGCGCTTCTTCAGCAATCACAATCAAGCAAATTTCAGTTTAGAGGTATGTGAGGAAGGATCCACAACATACAAAGCACTTCTAAGAGAATACCACTTAACAAAAGAGTATGCACATGAATAGTCTCATTGACTTAAATGTTTTGCTGGATCAGTGCTTGACATTATGGTATTTTTGAATTCACACTTAAAAGTCCTTATTCTAATTTTACACTTAGTCTTCTAGCTTCAGGTAAGTTGTCCACTAGATTATCATAAAATTTGAGGATTAGACTTAGAGGTGCAGGGTCTATAATAAAGTATCAAGTACTCCCCTTATATTGAAAGATGAAGGCATGCATTTCTCAATGCTTTTCTTCATAACATATCCAGGTGAGGGTATTAACTATATTCATGCATATATGGCTTTCCCTTCCTCCCTGCATCTGTATGTTTCATCATGAGACAGGTTTCTCAGCCTAAATTTACCAAAAAATGCTTTGCTCCCATACAAGGTTATGATTTTGACAAATAAATATTTTTCTGAAAAGATTAACTGAACATTTCTTGACTGAGTCCAATTCTATGTAGAGCTAGAGCTCCTGGTCAGAGTTAACCTTTGAGAATACACCTTCTCAAGCTCTAGAGACAGCTCAGCTCATTGCTTCTCTTTTTCTCAATGTTTTATTAAACCATTCCTTGCCCAACAAGTATTCTAGAACTTCAAATGTTACAGTATGGAGATTTTACCTCTTAAAAAAATTTGGATCGCATCCTAAACCCTGTGGTATACAAATAATAAATGATGTTTTATGGATTAAAGAAAGCAGTTAATAACTAACCTTCCTTACCACAAATGTTATTATTTATTCACCACAATTTCTAACATGAAATGCAGGCCCTAGGATCATAAGTCAAATTAACTTCTGTTTCCTTCCTCTTTTGTCTTTTTCAAAGGCAGTTACTATAGCTTATGATTATAAAGTTTTGTATGTGTTTGTTATCCCTTTGGATTAGGTCAAACAGCCACTGGCTCTCAGGAATTATATTGTATTGACGTTTAAAACTACCATGGATAAAGAAATGTTCATTTGACCACAAAGTCAAAGGACAGGAAAAGAAGTTAGGTTAAAAGGCTGCATTTAAAATAAACTTCAGGGGCTTCTTTGAACACTGAATCCTCTTTCTTTTCAGAGTGAAAACTGGTATTCTATTCAGTATTTATGTCCAAATGGATTAGAGAAATAGAGCAGTTAGGATAACTTATTAGACTTTTTCGTCCTATATGTTTACCACCTTGGGACATTTTACTAGGATTAGGTTTTTCTACCACGTGAATTCCAACTGATGAAAACAGAATTTTTTGGCACTGGCATTTTATCTCCAAGGGTACAGCAAAATTCCTAGTGATTCGGCTGTGTTGCAAAAGTCCAAAAATAGATGGTTTTGGAAATGTTTCATTTCAGGTATATGTTGATGGAAGAGAACATGTATGAATACTATCTAATTGCAATAGGGCAGCTGAAGAAATTCCAAAGTCTATTTTCTTTGTAATTAAAAAGACATGCTCGTTGAAAGAAATATTTACTTTTACCAAGTAACCCTAGCAACAGTCAGACGATTGAATTTCAGTGCTGGAATGCCCTTGGGAGGTCAGTGAATCCATTTTCCTGACCTAAGTCAGGATCAGTTATACCTAGTTCATCCCAGTCATAAAAATTCCACAACCTCCCCTGCAATCTATTCCAATGGTTTAGAAAGTTTTTACTCATGCCTTTTTTGGCCTCTCATGGCTTGTCTAGAAGGGGCACAGAGAACAGACTACTTTAGTCCTTTATGTAGCCATTTGCACATTTCCATTCAGTCTTCTTTTCTTTAAATATTCCCAGTTGGTACAGTCTCTTTTTTGCTCATTCTCCTTCCCTGGAAATTCTCCGAAGTCATCCATATAATTCCTCCAAACTGTGTTTGCGACATGAAGCCTAGCCAGTAACAGTTGAGAGCAGCCAAAGGACTACATCATGCAAGTTATACACTTGTTTATCCAAACCAGTTTGACACTTGCTTTTTTAACAACAGCATGGTATTGACCCATATCAAGATTGTGACCTTCCATAACTCCCACGTCTTTTTCCAGAACTACTGCAGAGCCATTCACTTTCCATCTTATGTTTGTGAAGTTGATTTTTCCTGGCTAAATGTAGTACCTTGTATTTGCACCTACTGACTCTCCTCCTGTATTTTGCAGACTCTGTCCAAATCATTGAATTCAATTTTACCTCAACATATCCTCAAACAAATTTGCAGGTTTTGCCAGGTTGGAGTCTTTTGTAAATTTAATCGAAACTATGGGTTATTCCTTCTCAATGCTGATTAAAAACACAGGAGAACAGAAATCTCTCTCTTAAAAAGCATATGATTGAACTCAGACAAAACCCCTGCAGTAAACAGGTATAGCAAAAAAATAAGAGCTGCTGAGATTTATGGAAAATTATACAGTCATACAAAATGTAATTATGTACAGAGCTGTATCAAGACATTTTGGCATCCAAAGCTCATCTATCCTTGCCATTTTCCTTATGCTTTTTCCACCTACAGTCATTGCCTCTTTCTTACACCACATAATACATTTGCAGCCTCCCTTCCCAGACAACAGAAACAGCAGTATCAAAGGCGATTCTTAGGTATAACTGCACCCTCTGGCTACCGTTTTTATGGTTGTAAATATGGACCTCACTTAATGATTCCAAATAACTAAAAGGCAAATTTCTTTTCAGAGGCCCAATCCAATTTGCATAGAATGAACAAAAATTTTGAAGTGTCTGGGATTATTTTGTAAATACATTTATAAACAAAAACTGTTATTGCAGCATGATACGCAACATGCTCGTCATTTTCCAACAGGCATCACAATAGGCATAGGAGATTTTTCAAAAAGGGTCTCATTTCTTTATGGTTACGCAAATGGCATAATAAATCCTGAGAACAGGGGAATTTTGGTTCCTAATTTGAGACTTCATTTGGTAGTCAGTATATGATCCATAGTGCTTTGTCTCTGTCAGAGAAAGAAATCTGACCAATGAGCATAACTATTTCACAAATATTATATTACTAATGTGATGAAAACATTCCTTCAGAATGAATTAATATTAATTTTTCCTTTACAATTACAGTCCTTTCAGTCTTGAAAGACTAATGTAAAAAAACAGCAGAATTAGAAGTCATACAAGGATACTGAAACATACCTATGATCAGTGCTTTTTCTCAGTTGCATTTACACTGTACGGGGAAAAACATTAACTGTGTACATATACTGAATAAAACTCTGATTTTAGATTAGCTATTAATATATTTAATTTTCAGGAATAGTCAATCTCTTAATTCTATTTTCAAAAATCTAAAGATCACTGTATCTTTAGTGAGGAAAATAGACATGCAAACTAGATTGTCTTTAATGGTAATCACACCTCTTTTCTTTTGTTTTCTTTTTGGTCAACCCATGCGTTTTGATGAAAGTATTTTGAGGGAGTTCTTGATGGAAATGAAATCAGTGAATCATTGCAGCATAGCAATGGCTTGAGATGCACAGGACCTATAGACGGGACTTTGCCTCAAATCTACAGTACAAATTTAAGGGTAAACTATGAAGAAGATGTCCCATTTGTCATAATGTGATATCCAATCATTAACAGAGGCCCTGTCCTTTTGTCTGAAATAATGTCTTCCCATGTGAACTCCATATACCTTCATTGCTACCTGTATGTGATGACGTGAAATGTTGATAAAGGTACCTGTCTTGTTAATTTCGTAATCCATTTTGATCTGTTTAAATCTGGATTAAAACACAGTATTAAAATTTTACTTTCTGCAACTTCAAAGAAACTGAGATTTCAAGTAGGAATCAGTTGCTACCAGATCACCATTTAAAACCAAGCTGTTTGTAGTGCAAAACAATTCAATAATACTTTTCTTCTCAAAAATGAACAGTAAAAAATATAGTGTCCAAATAACCAAAGCCAAGGCTTCAAATAAGTCTTCAAGCTGTTAGGACAACCTACAGTCAAAAGGCTATAGAGATATTTGCAGCCTTTATGCATACTACTCCTCAAAAGAAATGTATTATTAATTAAACGGACAGAAAACAGCGTAGTCACAGGGCCACAGAAACTGACAGCTTTCTAATATTTTGGAGCTAAGTACTTTGTAGAACAATGCTGATATGAAAATAAACTAATTGAAATTATTTCCTTCAGGCTTCCAAAGTATTCTTTCTAACTAAAAAATTGTTATCTAAATCTATTTCCATTTTTTAATTACAGTAATTTTAATAGAGATGATAAAATATTTATATGTAGCTGTATGCAGAATATCGTTAATTCCAAAGCCATATGTGTGAAAAGCACGTTCATATCGAACCTTTATTAAAGTTCATTCATAATAAGATTTTAAAAGCTTTATCAAAAATCAACAAGAAATCATTCATTTTCTTTTCTTTAGTGATGCTACACTAAACAAATACACACAAAAAAATAAATAAATAAAAAAAAGGCCTCCTTATTACATTTAAGAAATAAATTCCAACCAAAATGCAGGACTCTTTTCCAGGAAGATTCACTATCCAGATTCTCAACTGGGACATCCAGGGTACTTCTGTTACATGACTTCAATAGCTGTAGATTCGGACACGCGCATTATGAGAAATATTTCTTGTTAAAAAGAAGGACTGTAGCCAAGTCAATTGATATAAACAAATGGGGTGTCACTAGCATTTTATAAAACTTCCTTCGATAAAGCACTCAGTAGTAGTGTATCAATAATAAGTAGTATCAATAATAACAGTAACTGCATCTTTCCTGCTGTGCACAAGCACCCTCAGATATGAACCTGATGCCAAATTAAGGGGTTTTCTGCATTATGATCCTGCTGGAAAACTTGCAGAACCACATTTTGGATATTCCAACTAGTATCCCAGAAAAAAAAGTATGATGGTACTGGCATGTTACAATGCTCCGGAAGGTGCCCTTTCCTGCATATCCATTAGCCCTAGCACTTTGGTCTGACTTGGCAGGCTCCAACCATCCTGCCTACCCTCATGGAGATAGCATCCAACAGACACTGGGCAGAAATGTTAGACTCCTAGAAGGACCTTCACATCACTTCCTCAACAACAGAGAGCATTTCCAAGCAGCCTGCTCGCGGACTAAATTCAGGATGTCTGCAAGCAAAAAATAAGCAGAGACCTGGCATTTAAAACCATTCTAGGGGACTGCTCAATTGAGGTAAGCACAGAACAGAGACAGTACATCCTAGTATATAGTGCCTCATCCTGAAAACAAAGCCAGCTGAAATCTCCTACTCAGAAGAATTATTTTATTACCTTTTTGAATCTGTGCAATCGTAAGCATTATTTTCTGGAGAAGCATTAAAAGATTTAAACCCTGAATTGTACCTATGAAGTTGTTTAAATGGCAAGTTTAGTGTAAATTCTCACGGTCTATGTATTTGTAAGCTCTGTTAACTGGAATACAACATTATAACTCTTCTGGAATACAATTAATATAAAGATGTTATTGCCCATTCTTTTCTGACAGGAGAGGAACCCTATTGTAGTAATTAGATCTTTGTTTTATCACGTCATCAAATAATGATCCTATCATTTTGTATTTCTGTTATTCATTTCCATATTGAAGTCGGTCAGTGATTTTTCCTCCCCCTTTTCTTTCATGTTAATTTTTCTTTATTTTTTGTTATTTATAGGAGAATTCTAATACAGATTTGAAGTATAGTAGTTTCAGTGAACTATATTAATCTATAAGTTTATTCAGTTTACATACATGAAAAAGCATTGCAGTTAGGTAATAACTACAGCAGTTGGGTGATAACTACAGCTCTGCTGGATGCTTGTGCTGATTGCCAACTAGTTCACTTCAAACTTAGTAACTGATCTGCATTCTTTTGTAGATAAATAATATTGATGATAAAAATCATTGGAATTTTTTAAACAAAGTAATTAACACTGGTTCTTCTAGCAAGTACTACTTAATTGAAACTTTATATATATTTAGAATTAATTTTCTATTCCAAAACATGTTCAGATTTTCCAAATGTCACAGGCATTTTCAAAATGAAAAATTTGGAGGTTTGGATTTAAACTGTGTTCATTGAGAGATTACATCTGTATAAAGTAAGAGGTTTAAATAAAACAAAAATGCTTCAGAATTACTGAACTGAAACATTGATTATTTGACTTGTTTTGGTAGATAAATTTTTTTACCCTTTTATTTTAAGCTAAGAAGAGCTTCAAAATATCAACAATTCTCTTACAAAAGGAAAACTGACTGCTGCTCAATTCTTTTTTTAATACTTATGGAAATTATTTTCCAAAATACTTATTTAAGAAATAACACCTACATAATACTTTTTCATACTTCATAAAAGTCTAGCATCCTAAAGTGACTAGACTAAATTAGACATGAAAAATAGGAAATCCTGAATTTAAAATCAGTATTAAATTATGAATTCCATCAAAATTACATGACTATCCTTGAGTAGCATGCATAGTGAAGGAATGCACTGGAATATATTTCAGAAGCAAATTTGGCCCTGGCTTTACAGTCTATGTATCATTTATTTGCTTGCATCTGTACCTCCTTTATTACTTCAGAATACCTATAACCAGGTAAAGAGAAGTACAAAATGTGCCTCCAGACAGAAGCTACATTCTTGAAACGCATGCTATGAAAATACGTATATCTTCAGACCATCTACTTTGCCATGTGATTAAAAACCACTTTTGCTTATAGCTCCCTGAATTCAGAATATCTTTGCCAGTTCCCCTGAATTGACAGAAGAATGTCAGAAGAAAAATCGGGCCTTTAGCTTTCATTCACTTTATTCTAAACTAAGACAGTTTACATACTATTGTCTTTATCTGATGTATTCACAGCGAACAACAGAAATAAGGCATACAGATAAGATATTAACTAAATATACAATGACTAAATAGGCAGAATTCTCACAAATATAATTAACGTGAACATCATTAGTGCTTGTATGACGAGTATCCCTAGAGGCGAGGATCCCATTTTGTTAAGCAATGTACAGTTAATGGCTGTTGTCTAAAAGACCAGTGTGAAGTTAGCCCAGTTGAAGACTGAGGATATTCACTGTAAATGGCAAAAATCAAACCAAATCAGAAGTTGTGTGCCTGATTACCACTAGTGTACTAAGCTTTCTTCTTTCTCTAAATAGATGACAGAATCTGTAAACAAATAGGAAAATTCTGTGCTTGTTGAAGGTGCTGCAATATTTTTGACAGACACTGATAGGGCTGAAATTTCAACCAGTTAAGATAAACTGGATTCAAGAAGTCATGGAGGTAATGGTGAAACACTTGCTATTTAGCAGCTAGTAAGATTTCTGTGAATAAAAAAAATTCTTGCCTTTTTCTTTCTTTTTTTTTTCTGTTTTTTTGTTTTGTTTTTTTGTTGTTTGTTTGTTTGGTTTTTTTCAACAGGATGATGATGTAAGGGAAAGTCAATTTAGTTTTACAGCATATGGAATGGGCCCATGTCTGCAAGCAAAAGATGGAGTGACACAAAAAGGGCCAAATAATCCTGTTCCAGCTGCACCAAAAAGCCCTGATGAGATGAGAAAGGTGTTCATTGACCGGGCCAAGAAGATAGACACAATATCCAGAGCTTGTTTCCCGTTAGCCTTTCTGATTTTCAATATTTTTTATTGGGTAATTTACAAAATCATCAGGCATGAGGACATTCACCAATAACAAGATTAAGGCTTGCAGTACATACAGATCCGGCTGCCATGTTCAACAGGAGGCTTTCTGTTAGAAATGCACATCGGAGAAGTGACTGGGAGAGTTAAAAGCATTGAGCGGGGGGAAAAGATCCTGCATGGCCTGCAATGCCCAGTCACAGTGGAATGGAAGAATGACACCTAGAGAAGATACATGTGCTATTGCAAACTTTCCGCGTCAAACTAAATATTAACTTTTTCATTGTAGATCACTCTCTACTGAAGCTTTACTGCCAAGTATTTATACATACTGTTACATAGTGGTATAATTGTACAGTACTCTTTGATGTTCCTTTTTTTTTTTTTTTTTTTTTTATTCTGGTGTATTTTTAATTAAAAAAATGGATCCAGAATACCCTAGGTAAATCCCACAGTATTACAGAATAGATTAGTATTTGTAACCTTTATTTCAATTTTACAAGATAATGACAAATTACTGATTTGAGATTACAGTTTTAAGGACTTTTTCTTGTCTTAAGGATGGTACCTGTTGTTTTGCAATGAGCACATTTGACACATTTAAGTTATAGAATTTATTCAATGTACTTCGTATTACTATTCCCCTGGAAGGTGTATGTTGAAATAATCTCAGACAGCACAAGGTATCTACAGCCCAATAGTCTGCATATCACATGGGAAATATATTAAAATTTGTAAAGTATTGATTCATGAAAAGGATTTTCTTTTCTTTTAATCACCCATACTTTGATAATTGAAACTTATTTTTAATCCTTTTTATATTTTTGAAGGGGTTTTCTCTCAATTGATAAAACTCATACAGCTTTTGAGATATAGTCAAACTACATGAAAATTTTGCAATGCTTCATTTTGATTCAGTGAAAAGAGATCTTGGACCAAAACTAAAAACAAATAGTCAACTGCTTCACTGAAACATTTGGAGGATGAGTACAGCTGTGTTTATCCACATTTATCTCCTACATGTTGCATAAATACAGGAAGTTTAATTTATTAATATATCAAGTTTTCTGTCTCATTCTTTGAAGTATATCGATATGACTTATATACCAGTTAAGAAGCACTTCACAAAAAACTTTGGAAAAACATGCAGTTCTTCTAAAACATGAAAAAGGCTCTGGATGGTCTTTTACGTTTATTGTACTTCACATTCATAAATAGGAGAACAGCTATTAAAACTGTTAGAGAGATTTTCCCTGTTTAGGATTAAATAAGTTATATGAGTTTCTTCTTTGAATTGTAACATAATAGATCACATTTATGGCATAGCTTCTAGGCAAGAGTGTCTACTTTTGCCAATCTTGTCTATTGAAAAACAAAAACATGCTAAGATATGGAAATCTGACATTTAGAATTACTAGATACTTTAAGTTCAGTATCAGAGTCTGTTTCTCATTGCAAAATATTTTTATTTTGAACATATTTTAAATTTTTGGTTTGCTGTTGCTCAGAATGTGTATATAAAAGCAAAATATAGCTGGAGGCAAACATCTGGTGCACTGCCAAAGGCATGGTGCGTATGAAGTAACAGAAGCAATGTAACTCTGCACTGAGGATTATAACATAGCAACCTTGGGTTTGGTTGGGTTTGTTGTTTTCCTCCAAGGATTAGCTAGAGAGATTCTAAAACAGTAGCTCTCAGATTTTGTTCAGCTGTGTCAGAAAGAAGCTGTATAATCCTCCTTTATTTTAAAACAGTATTATTTTCTTATAGTTTTGCTTCATTTATGATCTGAAAAGAATTCAATTAACTTTAAGCAATTGTTATTTGCTGAGCTTGTGTCTTGTTTTTGTTGATTTCTTTATGAGTATGTTCCAAAAAATCCTGTTGACTTATGAAGGTTCTCACTTGTGTGAGGGGGTATCATGAACTAATGGCTGACATTTCAGTTGGGTTATATTCATCTCTCTCAAAGTTATCATTAGCTCTATTGTATGAAAAGGGGTGTTAACTTGTTTCTGCTATCAGCACAGTCAACAGTATTTTGTTTAAGGACTGTTTGCAGTACTGGATCCATAATCAAGAGGCAATCATAAAAAAAATTATATTCTCTTTCAGGCTCCCCTCTCATCTTTCCTTCTAAAATAGCTGACTTGCATTCAATAAAGAATTCTTAATTGAAAGGGTAAGTGCATAAAAAAATGCTGGCCAGATCAGAATAAGTCCTAATTATTCTAGTTTATAACACTTGAGTACCTGGTTCACATTGCCTCTTTCCCAGTCATTCAATAGTCTGTTACTCTCACACATGTGGTACTACCTTATTTTGAAAACATTAACAAATTTGAGGGATGCAGAGCTAAAAAAATTTAGCCCTAATTTCTTTTTTCACTCTTTAAGGCAGAAAAGGTCTCTGCTCTCAAATAGAGAAATCAGACACGTAATCTTGAAAGTGATAAAAGAGAGATTGCATTACAGCACTGGCAAAATGTAACAGGGAGTCAGAAGGAATGTAGATTCTTAAGCAAGAATGACAAGATCCTTCGTTAATATATAAACGTGTTACCTCAGTGAGGGGAAGAACCCTTGTGCTACATTTCTCTTTGACAAGAGTATGCTAATCTAAGGAAAAATTACGGTATTTATCATATATAAAATAAAAAGCATAAATCTGCATTATAATTCTTTTCTGACCTCCCTAATAGATTGTCACCTATATGTTCTGTTTAAAAGAAATGAGATCTGTAAATTTAATGACTGGACCTAGTGCCTAGTGGTGACTCTCAGGATGCATCTCTTCAGCCATGCACTATGGTGAGAGAGAAGAGTGTCTCAGACCTGGCCATTAGAAAGTATATCCCTTCCTCTGCGTAGTTATATTTCTCTTTCGTAGGCTGTTGCATTGGGAAATTGAGCATACCTTACTTCTATACTGAAAATTTACATATAATGCTCAGTCTTCTAACCGGGCACATTGAAAATAAAGACAATTAGATATGTTTAAAACATCATTATGAAAACTCTACAGTGTTGCTGGAACATTTTTTATTTAGCAATCCATTAATAACAGAAGTATTTCAAACAGGAGGGAAAAGCAAAAAATGGTTCCATGATGATGTTTTCAAACGCACATAATGTTTGGCATGTCATTCTGCTGCCCTCAATAAAGATTTTCTATTTTAATGTAATGGAACCAAGATCTCTCCTGAACTGATGGTTTTGTGTTTTTTTACTGGAAATATACATTTGCCAAGGTAACAGAAGCCTCTGCAGTCCACTAAATAATGTGTTTTTCAAAAGAAAGCAGAACTTAAAATTTAAATTTCATTTAGATTATTCCTAAATGACTTAGTGTAAAGTCACATGGTAAAGAAAGAGAGAAATGTCATCTGAGATTATAAGAAACTGCAAGGCACAAATGCCTGCTATTCACCACTGTCTAGGAGAAAAGTCAAAAAATGCCAGCAGGCATGCCAGCCCTCTGTACAAAGCTAGAATCAACAGCTACTCTCATCAGCTAAGATTAGTGTGGGAGGTGATTCTTTTCTAACTGTATAATGAAGCAGCAAGGAATAACATTAAGGAGATGCAAGAATTGAAAGGTACTCTGCAATAGTTATCAGACTGCAGTATTTATATTACAGTCCTATGAAAGAAGCAGTGGAAAGGCAGAAAAATAATCATCAAGGAAATAATGCTTGAGGCAGATGTTACCTAGCAGGGCTTCTCCTACATCTAAAAAAAGACCCCATTCAATAGGCTGAAGTAGATAGCTACCTCACCTCACTATCACTGAACCTGGGCTCTGCAGAGTACAGGTCCTTAGCAAAGCCACGCAAGAAGGCTTCCTGTAAGCACAACCCCTATGTGACAGGCTAACGCAGCTTTGCCCCAAGTCATTATTCACCATAGGTGCAGACTCTGTGCTGCTCAGGTCATGTTTTTGTGGTCTCTGTAGACCAGCCCTATACTTCAAAAATAAAATACCGGCACTAGAAGATCATTGCAACACAATGAAAACAGAGGAAGAAACTGTAGGATCTGGAGGAATACTCTAGTAACGCAGCTAACAAAGAGCTGACACAGTCACCGTAAAGGGGAAAGAAGGAAGCATGAGCCATCCTTACTACTTTTCCCCATCCCCCAGTATCCTCTCCATCCACTTCTTCAGGTGGAAGAAGTAGGTACAGGGGGAAACAATTTTTGTCAACTGCTGCAAAGTAATATATTGTCTTGGGACGGCAATTTCTACCTGTGCAGATAGAGAATTGACTTCCATACCATGCACTTTCTTAATGGAAAGAGAAGCAGAGCAGGAAGGTACAGGATGAAAAGCATGGGCTGTACATAGCATAACAGGGACCACAGGGAGAGAGAAAGCCCAAAGCAGTGCCTGGAACCTCTCATATGACTGTTTGTTCTTCCTGCACTGGAGAGAGAGATGTGACCTAATCCACGTCACCCCTCGTCAGGTGAAAAACTTCAAGACCTTGAGAGAGGGTAAGAAAGGTCCCTTAGAGGTGCAGTAGATATACTCAACTACCACAGTACCAAACTTCTGCTTAAATTCTGAAGAGCAAAATGCATTTTATTTTTAAAACTATATTAAAATATCAACAAAACAGACTTGCATGGTTAGAGGGCTGGCTTTTTTCTCTATAATGCTGATAAACTAAAGGAGGTTTGAAGGAGAAAGACAAGAAGGGATACTAGTGTTTTACTATTTAGAATTTAGCTATTTTAACACCAAAATAAAGCACATTCTACTTTCAATGAGTTTTGACAGCAAGCACTATTATTTAAGCAGGTTAGTGGAATTCAGGGAGAACATGGGATTTAGTTATTTTTTCTGCTCAGTCATATATTGGTTTTATTTGGATTCTCTTTATTAGAGTTTGTTCCAAAACCTTTTTATAGGCTGCTTTATAAAGAATCCTTTGTGATGTGTGAGAGACGATTCTGTTTACTCACTAGAAAGACTTATATTTAGGTGATTTAGATATGCACTTTACATTTAAGGAGTAAGGTATTGTTTCCACTTTGTACTATAATCCCTTACAGAACTGTAGGTGGATAATGTAGATAAAAATAGAATATAATAAACTGTACAAAACCTTATATTTTTAACAGTAGGGAAAGATGAAAAGTCTTCCTTAACCTTAAAAAAAAGTATTATTTTTTAGCAATAATTTTATATTAGATGGAAATGAATTTATTTATACAGTTCCCAGCCCAAACTGAGGCGGTTGGTCACAAAAGATAGATAGATATACTTTATGTGCAAATTCTGCTCTCATTTGAGCTATCATAGAAATCAATCTAATCCAACAGAGCAGACTTTGGCCTTAAACTGTGAAACTGCTGAATGAGCTATTAATTCTTACAGTACCCCTGTGAGGTAGTAAAATAACTTTAGCCACATCTTACCGTACAATCATATGGTTATTTAGATGAGAACAATATCAGATCATCATGGCTTTTTTCCTTTTTGAGACAACTAAGAAGAAAAATATAAATCACCAAGTAAGCTACTTGTTAATAATGAAATGGGTATTCTGTTTTGGAGTGGTTACGAAAAAGGTGCCTTCAGGCAACACACAACACCTACAGTAGTTACCAAAATGCTATCATTTTGGAAGGCTTGTCGAAGCAGGTTAGATTGCTAGAAGCAGTGGGTTAAATGCCAGAAAAATATTGGCTCATCCTGTATTCTTGACATTTTTGAATATTACTGCACTTCTTCACTTTCATCTTTGTGAAATATGCAAGAAACATTTCTTATGTTTGTATTTTAATGTATGGCAGAGTGATGTTAACAGATCAAATGGACTAAAGAAGCTACTGATGTTCCATGAGTGTGTAATTGTGAGCTGTATAAAAAGAAATTGTGCCATAAGCTTTTGACCTAAAAGTTTAACATAATATACAGTATTTTGTGTGTTAGTGATCCCAGCTTTTTAAAGGCTACAGCAAGAAAAAAGAAAAAAATATGATAGTGTACTAATAAATTGTCTGTGAGTTTTCAAAATATTCTCCTGTGAATTCTGTCTGATGGCAATTTCATCTCAAAGTACTTCCTTTTTGGTAAAACTCTAAGTGTGTTGTGCATGGATTTGATTAAATTCCTTTTTTTTGTATTACAGTATCATATTGCACTTAAACTGACATTCTCTGCAGACAGAAGTGTTAAAATATGTGAAATTTATGGTGTCACTCATGTTATTGTAGATATTTTGTTCAAAAACAATAAACTTTTTTCAGAAACCATGCAATTATTTGTATGGTATTTTAGGCAATGGGTTTAAATTCACAGGAGGGACTATCAACACCATCGGCAAAAAGGATGAAACCCTCAGCAGTCATTAAGGTGCATTGCCATTAAATATTTCAGGAGTGAAAACTTGAGAGAGAAGGAATAGAGTGCCTTCAATCGTTTTATTATTCAGATTAAACTTCAAAATACTTTAAGTGCATTAATGAAATATACAAAGAGGTGTTTTCAGGAAGCATGATGGAGGATAGCAGGCACCGAATTAGGAGTTTGATCTTCCAAGGCTTCATTTACAGTGATTGGACAGAAAGAGGTCTCTCCAGAGGACAGGCAGGGGATGGGCTCCAGTTCTGAAAAAAAGCCCATTCTGAAAACTCAGGGAAAGTTATCTTGATAAACGCCTATTGAAATAAGTACAGCCACTCCAAAATAGTCCTGCTGATCTTATTATCAAAAAGGCAAAGAATTTCACTTACAGTAAAATAGCTTTATGGAAACTTCAGAGATCTGTGAGCCCTCCTAAGTAGTCCTTGATAGAAAAATGATTTTAAGAAAACTGAAGTGAAGTTAGCAAATAATTAGTCCTTTGAGAACAGCCTGAGTTCTGCTAATCTGATTACAGCAGTGTTAATATGCTTATAAAAAGCATACAGAGTGGTCATCTTGGTAACAGACACATGTCAATGCAATGCCATTTTGCCTAGAAATCTTTAGTAGATTCGACGCAAATACTTTGTGCTCCCTGCCCCCATATGACAAAACGCAACATCAGTTCACTCCTTTCAACTTGCTTTTCAAGTCAATGGGATACAAATACAAGAACTTCACCGTACTTGCAAATGAAGTATTTTCATTATCTGCTGCTAATAATTTAGTTCAGCAACATATGGCTTGGAGCTTTATGAAATGGAAATTTCTCAAAAGAACAGCCAAATGTAAGAAGAGCACCAGTGGAGTCTGAGCAAAAATCCTGAGTGTGCCCTCCTAGAGCCCACAGAACTGCATGATCAGACCCCTGCTATTTCTGACAGCTGTTGCTCCAGCAGGTCTATACCACCTTGTCTTCCCAAGACCAAAGTGTAACTGGTACCTCTGGGCTTGTTCAGATCTGTTCACAAGCAACAATGTTATGAAACTACTGCAGTAGCAAATGTTTTCATGCTGAGATGCGCAGTTCACAGAGCATGAAAACTGCAAATATACTGTACCAGGTGTGCAATGAGCAATTAAACAAGAAAGTAATAGCCAGGTAATGTGACCTGAGAGTCACAGAAAAAAAACAAGTAACAGATCTTAAAGAGATTCAACACAGAATTCTGGAAAAAGAGATATCAAATATCCTCTTTTTCATGTTTGCATATATAGTGACCTAACTATATTAAAAATGAAATAAAGATTTGATTCCATGTGGTCCATGCAATTGATTTTATTTCTAGTATCCTACCCTCTACACACTAGCAGGATCTGAGAACATTTTTTTCTGAATAAGACACAAGCAAGTGAATTTAAAAACGTGGACAACAATCCACTAAAGTCACAAAACTAGAATTACAAGGAAAATTTCATTCTGGAAATAAATGACACTTTTCAAACATTTGAATAATGTATTTCCAACCCTTTAATAAACAAATATATATTTTATATATAATATTTTGTCATTGACAAAAATTAGATATTTCAACATTTACTTCACAGACTCACAAAATCACAGAGTGGTTAAGGTTGGAAGGGACCTCTGGAGGTCATCTTGTCCAAACCCCCTTCTCAAGCAGAGCCATGTACAGCTGCTTGCCCAGGACCATGTTCTTTTGAATATCTCCAAGGATGAGTACCTCCAATGATGGAGACTCCACAGCCTCTGTGGGCAACCTGTGCCATTGCTCAGTCACCCTCAGAGTAAAAAAGTGTTTCCTAACATTCAGAGCGAACCTCCCGTGTTTTGGTTTGTGCTCATTGCCTCTTGTCCTATCACTGGTCACCGCTGAAAAGAGCCTGACTCCATCTTCTTTACAACCTCCATCCAACTTTTTATGCAAATTGGTGAGATCCCCCCAGAACTGGACACAGTACTCCAGGTGCGGCCCTACCGGTGGTGAGTAGAGGGGCAGGATCACCTCACTCGACCTGCTGGCAACACTCTTAATGCAGCCAAGGATACCATTAGTCGTCTTTGCTGCAAAGGTACATTGCTGGCTCATGCTCACCCTGGTGCCCACAGGAACCTCAGGTCCTTTTCTGCACATGTGCTTCCCAGGTGGTCGTCCCCCAGCAAATACTGGTGCATGGGGAATGCATTGCTCCCCAGGTGCAGGACTTTGCACTTTCCCTCATAATATTGAAAAACCTTCCTTGTAATGTTAGCCTCTATTTAAATAATCTGCATTTAAAACCTCTTCTGAGATAATGAGCTCAGCCTGAAAACCACTTATGTCACGTTTTAATTTCTCTCTTGACAAGCCAAATAACACAGCTGACCTGCCTTGAAAACCAGCATGTTGCTTTGGATATGTTTAGTTATTCTCATCAGGCATGTTCAGTAGGTACAGAAGGCACTCAAACAGTTGTTTTTAAAAGCATATGATACTGCAGCTTGTTTGCCATTGCATGAAGTAGGAGTAAACCTCATGTAGGTATGTTAGATCAAAAGAAGCCCGGACATTGTTATAATTTGGCTGAACTTATTTGTAGTAAGAGGATATTGGAAATGCTTACAAATTTCAATTATACTTGAGTGTATTATGTGCAAAACAGGTTTCCCTCCCATCCACTTCTTGTTTCATTGTAGCAATACCACCGTCATTTCTCAGGAAAGTATAAATTACACCACAAGATGGCTCCCTCTCATACGAATTGAGGGATGCCACTGATGATTGCATTTTGTTCAAGGAGGTAAACTAGCAAAATGCATTCTTCCTGTAGAAACTCCACGCACTGACATTCATTATTAACAAGGAAATTTATAAAGCATAAGCACTATTCATACTACGAATCACACTTCATTTTGAAAGTGATGCAAACGTTTTGAGGTGATGCTGTCTTAGAAACAAAAACAGCTGAGATGTTAATTTATTAGGAACAAAACCCAATAGTTTATGTCTAAATACACATAAGAAAATGTAAAAGTTTTTGTACCTGAATATTTTATTAAATAAAAATACCATTTTAAAACAGAAACCAAAAATTTACTTTTTTTAAGTATCTGTTGATTGTCAAATACTTATTGCTACAGATATGATTTTGTCCAACAGAAAAAGAATGGCTAACCAATTTTTAAAGCAATTTTTAAAAAATTAAAGAGGAAATCAATAGTTTACACTCTGCTCCCAAATCTGCTAAAGTTAAAAGGTCTGTGGAGTAGATTCCTCATGTTAAGGATGCCTTCAGAGCACAGGTACAGGTACAAATACAGCAGTTATTAGTTATGCCCAACAGCTATTCCACTTATTAACAACATGTATGCTGTTATGCTGTAATAAATGCAAAGAAGGAAGCATATATAGTTCTCACCGAGGAATATATAACTTTGTATTATCTCATATCTAAGATGAGGCGAGCACATACACTTCAGCAATGTAAACAATGTAAATCTGTAACTCTGTGTGCCTTGTGATAGCTTGTTGTGTCACCGCCTTCTCGCTTTTCTAGCAGACTTCGCCCCTTTATGCATTGACTGAACAAATATTAAAACAGCAGTAAGAGCACCCTGAACTTTGATCTGAAATGATACTAAGGACATTATTATAGATAGATACTACAAAATAGTTGAAGACTAGAATAGTGTACCACTAACATCCATTTACTGTTTGTCCTTAATTTCTCAAGGGACTACAACATATACTCTCTTTCATGATTTAGATGCTAGTTAAATGGGACCACAATGAAGACTATTAATTTTTAATCTAATACTAGTTAATAAATTGTCTGCCAAAAGTTAAAGAATGATATATTTAAGGTTCATAGCAGTATATACAACTTAAAAATCAATGAGTATTGTGTCTGTTGTTGTACTTTTTTCTCCCCAGGCTTTGCAGGCTCTCCTGAATGGTGACTCAACTGAATTACTTTGACATAACAACTAACTGCTTTATATTTAACTGCATTGCCAATAAGAGCAGCTCAGTTAAAAAAAAAAAAAAAAAAAAAAAAGGAAAACAAAAAACAAAAAAACACACACACACCAAGAAGAGAATATATCAGTTCAACAGGAAACCTTTCCATTTTATATAAGTGTGATGAGAGGTAATACAGAAACAAATTTTATACCAACACACAGTTTTGAGAAAATAAATTTAAAAACACTTTCAAAAGTGTCCTATCCCCTTTTCAGTAGCCTCAGTTTCACTTAAGGTTTCTAAGTACCAAAAAAAACCTTGAATTTTGTTATTGCAAATATATGAGACCATGTAATTTTGTGAAGAGTTTTGAAGCAGTACCAAAGCAGCTTCCAGGTGAGGGAACAGGGAAAAGGTAATAGGCCTTTCCTCTCTCTCTCTTTCTCTGTCTTTTCTTCCCAATAGCTTTGTGTCTCACAGCAAATCTGGGAGACTAGGACGTTCCTGGAGGACTTTGCTCAATAGTTGCAGTGCAAGATAGCATTGGTTCAAGTCCCACCGGGGCTACTGGTTGTGCCAGAAGGAGTTCAGTGTCCAGGTAAAGTCCTGATGGTATAAGAAGGCCCCTTTCCGAGAGCTCCTTGCATACTGACCTGAGCTGATTTCACCTCTGCATTAATTCTTTTATTCCTTAATGACACCTTTAGAATGCTGCTTTCATTTAAGAGGTGGTACATTCCAACACTGCTATCTGACATAGAGCTAAGCGTATTGAACTGGTTTGTTATCCCTGCTCTCCTTCTAATTATTTCTCCCCTCTGATTATCATCAACATTTCACATAGCTGCTCCACTTGTAGAACAGTTACATTGTCTTTCAGATTATCAAACTTCTAATACTTCATTTTTACCTATAATAGTCATGCTTGTGCTCCCACTCTAGCTCCCCCTGTAAGGGAAAGTATGGACCCAGCTTAACATGAAATTCTGTCCTCTTCCCTGAGACCCCAGGGAATCACTTGGGATAAGAGTCACAAGAATATTCAGGTACTTAGATCCCTTCCTCACCTCTTTCCTTCCTTTACTACCTAATCCTGGAAAAAGTTCAAGCTCAGTTTTCAGTACTAGCAGTCCAAGTTGCCTAAAGTCTTCTATAAGCACCTTACTCACTACACATTTTCAAAGTATCAAACCTGTGTCTAAATCCTATAAGAATTTACAAAATTTATTTATTCCTTCCCTTGTTTCACCTGAGGGGTACAGTTCCTTTGGAATGCCCGAAGGGACAGCTGGACAATCTCTAAACACACAGAAAAACCTATACACTCTCTTTTCCTGTCCAAGCTCGTAATCTCTCCTGAACCTGTACTAGCTCTCATCCAACCATATCACATTCTCTAATATTTATGAGATGGCTATAGGGTAATTCCAAGGCACAGCCTACTTACTTATCCAATGGAAAATGATTCTGAGAGGTTGTCCTTCAAAGGAGGACAACATTAAGACATTCTTACCTCTGTTGGCACCTTGCATGTGCCTACGCAGATGTTCCAGAGCAAACAGAGCTTTTAGCAGGAATAAAGACAAACTGTGGGAAGTGTACTGTAAGACACCAGCCTTACTGAAGTGCTAAAAAATGGTTTGTTTATCTTTATATTCCCAACAGAGCATTCATGTGTTACTTTGGGTGCCTGTGAGCGCACTAAAATGCAGAAGGATAAGTTTCCAACAGAACTGTCCACTCACATAACGTTTTTACAGAATTATAGGTAAAATATGTCAAAAATCCCTGGTTTTGCCATTTTACTTTTCAAAAACACCAAACAGACTTTTTTTTTTTTTTTTTTAAACAAGCACTGCCAGGGGAAGATGATGCTAGGCTTGCTTCTAGCCGCTGTTAAAGTAGTACAGAAAAGTAACATAACAAAGTAGACGGACCTTTTACCCAATATTTAACCCACCAGAGGAAGAAAGGCTAACATGTAACTACTGTGTGAAGCCTGTCACAGGTTTTTGAGATAAAAATCTTTAACAAGATAACAGGCATTTTATTTGTCTTATTCTTACTCTCAGAATATCAGTAATGTCTTGGAACCCTGCCAGTTTCACGGTGTCTAACACGGCTACCTGATCACTCTGAGCTGGCTTCCTGGAAGAAAAACCTCCTGATTCTCCCACTCAGAGGTGATATTATGTGGGATATTAAAACCTTAGAAATGTTACAAACTATGCACCCCCATCCATCTTAACCTATAGAAGTCTCCCATGAAAAAGATATAATCAGTTTTCCAAATTGTCTAGTTAATAGTTTAAGATCAGTAAGTGACAAAGTTCATTCTGATGTTGCAATTTTCTGAACTTAATATGCTTGATACAGTTTTAGTCGCTGGAGTTTCTGTGAATCTGGTCTGAACAAGAATTTGCTGTCAAGCCTGCTTGGGTAGTTCCCAATAGCCCAGGTCTATGGGTCTGAAGTCAATGGAAAAATGTCTATGGAAATTGGATCAGGCCGGTCTACCTGCTTATAAAAGGCAGTGGTTATATATATCTCATTGCAGCTGGAACTTTAATTATTACTTTTCCAAAGGAAATTGAATCATCATCTTTGACATAATCATTCTGAAAAATTTCAGTTTGCTTCAGACCTTAAACAAATGTTCTGAACTCAGGGACTTAAGCAAATTATGAGTCCTTTCCAGTGTTCTATTGTTGTGTGCCTGCAAGTTAATCAGCTATTTAAAAATATTCTGTTCATAAAAATAAAGTGCAGCAGAATCTAAACTGAATTTGAACATCTGAACCAAACTCAAACATCTGTAAAATATGCTTGCCATCTTTCCTCTCTTCATTCTGCTGCAATCCAGTCTTGATCTGCCTGAAGTGGAAGTATTTCTACTGACCTCAGCAGTGGCTGGGAGAGGCTTTTTAAGACTTATTCAACTCATACATGTGTAATTTCAATAGTTTCAATTACACGATAATATTTTAAATAGTAAAATAAACATGGAAAATATTCTCAGAGATAGTAAAATAGTAATCATGCAACATCCAGAAACACTAAAAAGAAAATTATTTTTATTGTACAACTCTTTGATCCTTTTATCTTCCAATCTCTTTTTTCTTTTTATTTTTTTTTTTTAATTGTCAGGATAAAAGCCTATGGAAACAGACTATATATTTTTGTTTGTGCTGTTTATATCCAGACAGTAAATAGTTAGCATAGAAGTCAGAACAAGGAAAGAAACACTTAAATACCCTAGCTTTAGACAACTTATTTGAGTTGAGATCTAGAAAAGGATCACTTCATTTCTTTTTATTTATCCTGGTTTAGAGAAGCTCCATGACTATTCCCAATGGTTCATGCTTTTGTTCCATTCCCACTTTAAAGTGTGAATTGAAATTTTCTCTATCAACATTTTAAATCCAGCAGACAACAGCTCTTGCCTTTTCATGGATGACTGGAGAGTAATTTTCATTAAAATAAATTTTATTAAATCCCTTGTGGAAGGAAGTGGACTCCTTCAGAATCTGGATGTCTCCTCCAAACAGACATACCAAGGAACAGAGCTGTCTTTAGCACTGCTCTAAAATTGCCTCCCTGGAGTTTCTGTGCTGATAAGAACCTATCTGTGATCAGATCTTTCCAGACCTCATGGAAAAAGAGGTGAGAAACTTGCAGAAGTGATTAAACAGATTTTACCCGCTAAAGAATCACTCTTGGTTATTGTTGCACTTTTCTGGAAAAAAAAAATGCAAAACATTGGAGATGACCTTTTCAATCAGCTCTTCTATAGCTTGTTTCTTCTTTATATGTATAAGAACTCTAGCCATTTAACTGCATTATCCACATAACTGCATATTAACCACACTATCCCTAAGATTATCTAGACTGGAATAAAGAGGAGTTTGGCAGATTTATCACTCAATAGATGGGTGTGGAAATAAGGCAGACTCTTGCTGTGCTGTTGATTCAGAAGGGGAAAAGAGTAGAACAATGTATAGATGCCTTTCCAGTCCTTTTGTCCATACAAATAAATGCGTAGAAGGTAATTATTCTTGAGCAGTTGATTTGAAACCTACCGCAACTAGCCACATTCCATGGCTGCATCTACGTAGTTCTGAAGGCACCAGAATCAAAACAAACACTTGTGTTTAGTCAACAGAAACATGTAATTAACTCCATTCTTGAAACCCTGTAATGAAAGTCACATCTCACTTGTGGAGAAGAACAATCTAAGATGCAAAGATTACCATTATTTACAGACTGATCAAAAACCTATGAATTGAATCTCTTCATATGGCACCTGTGACAATTGCTATATGAATCTTCAGCGTGTTTTACAGAAAAAAGTCGGTTAGCTACAAAAGAGGAAGAACCAAATTATCTTTGCTGCTTCTCCAGAATGACTCCCATGAAATAACTGGAATTGTAGAAAAGTAAGAGAGGATAACTTGGGCCCATTCTGATCACAAAAATAACCTTATTGCTATTAGTTAGACTTAGGGCCACATCCATAGTGTAGGTACTAAACAAATACATTAAGTGCCTTTAAGTCTTGGTCCCCGTTGCTTACTGTCCCTCCATGACCTCATGACTCTTGCATTTTAGCTTCATACTAGTGATGGTAGGTACAGACTCAACCTGCACAGCACTCGTATTGCCCAAAGTATCACAATATCAGTAGTTACAATCTCATTTCAAAGGACAAAAGGACAAAGCTATTTTGGGAAGTTGAAAGCAGGAATCTTTCTTTCTCACAGTTACTATCCATTCCCTGACCTCCTCAGTCAGGCTGGGACCTGTGTCCTGCAGAACGTTTACAATGAGTAGCCTTCAGTACAAGACTGAACTGAGACCTCCTTCATTTTTTACACACACACACACACACACACACACACACACACACACACAGGCACTAGCTGTTCTAGTTGCCTGGTGAACTGAAGACCATGTGGAGAGTTAATATTCCGTGTGAAATAGATCTGTCTGAATAATTGATTTTCCTATAGCTGTGCAAAAAGTTTTTGAACAAAAATTCACCCTGATGTTTGTTTATTTTTAATCAAATTAAAATTCAGTTTCATGTGAAATGAACAGTTGTATTGGAAACAAAAAATAAGTAATAAATTTGTAATTACATTGAGTAAAACTCTAAATTATAACATTTTTTTAGATAATACATCTAAAATATTCCTTAACTAGATGTCTCAGCTAAGAATAAAAAAGTCTAATACTATTTATATGATGCAAATTCATATATTCGTTCACTATGCCTAAAATTTGCATTGTAAGTGAACACAGATTTGCAGGGGTAACAGGGACTTCTGGTTTAAGATAGAATCAGATATGTATGTCTGGACAGACACTTGTTAAACCTGTTTTTAAAGAACTTAAATGATTTCAACTTCACAGTTCACCAAGGCCTTATTCCAGGACTTCATTATTCTTACTCTTAAAAGTTTTTTCTAAATATCTAATATAATTCCTCCTTCTTGCAACTTAAGGCTATTGTCTCATTCTATCTACAACAAACAAGGAAAACATTATTCCTCTTTGCTAATGGTTTATTTACCACATTCCTTCTCCACACCATGTTCCTTTATTCTTCTCTTTAAGACAAAAAAATCCAATTCACCTATTCTTTCCTCACAGGTCATGGTTTCCAGATTTCAAATCACTATTGCTGCTCTCTTCTACGTGCTTTTCAGCCAGTCCTCTGCCTATCTTGGAGAGCAAAACACAGAAATGAACAAAGTATTCTAACTGAAGCCTTACTATTGCTGTGCAGAGCGGAGGGATTACTTCCATGTTTTGGGTATAGAGTTCTGTTTATATGTTTTCCTTTTCATAGCAGCATGCCTCTGTTTACTCGTGTTCAGCACATGAGCCATACTGATCTATAGATTCTCTTTTCTGCATAAATACTAGTTACCCTCTTGTTTTGCTTACTTGAGCAAAACATTGTGCTCACTTCTAGTGTGAAGTGACATGAAAACAATGTAATTTGAATCTTTTCCAAAGAGCAAGAGGCCCCTTTTAAAATTCCTTCCCCAGCTTCACAAGACCTTTCAAAACGTTTTAAGGCTGTCTGTGTTGGTAGAGCTGTCCCCATCACTCAATAATAATAAAGTATCCCTGTCACAGCCAAGCTACATACTATTCATATGCTGTAATAACAGTGCTTTTAAGGAAGAAAGCATGAAGATTTCGAGTAAATAGTCATTTGATGCCATTTCTTGCTTTCAGAAAATAAAAACCAGATTTTCCATCCTTCCCTTTTCACACATGTACACTCACAGGCATAAATTAATTTACCATGGAGGATGCAGGATTCTGTCACTGTTAGAGAGCTGTTAGAATACTTTCAGCATACAGCCGGTGCCTAGAGAAGAGGACTTTCTGTTGGTGAATGGAAAATTTTTGTGATTGGAGGAAGTTGGTGGAACGTTTTAGATGTAATTCCGTGAAGTATTTCAGCTGCATGATAACACTACTTTAGAGGGGGGCGGGGGGGAGATCTGCAATTGCTTATTAAAGCACTGACACATTTAGGTCCTCGTCTTAAAGCAAGGGACTCATGCAAAAAACTTGATTTTAAGTGAGACACAGAGGGTCACAGAAGGTCATCAAAATGCAGAGGCAGAGTCCAATGAAACAAATAAATAACTACTCTAATATTTTTAAAATAATTGGATTATTCAAGAAGTTCAAATTAATACAAGTTATGGGTTTGTTTTAAATGAACTATCTCGGTTTATTTTTTATAACCAATAACTTCTGGGGATTATATGAGAAATACTGAGTAAGCAGATACGTGAAAAAGTTATTAAGGAAAATAATTACTTCTGTGAAATAATTGTGGAGTTTCTATGTTCTGTTACTGCCAAATGATTTACGTAATTTCTCAGGAATGACAGCTCAAGGTCAAGGTAAAACTAAGCTAAGAGACTCCTGGAAACAATACTATTGCAACTGACATTATATAAAAGCTGAGAGTAACATTGCGTTGCTCAAAGCATATTTACCTTTCCCTGAACATGTCTTTTGACTTTTTTGCTGGTTCAACAGCCAAACTTAAAGCTTTTCTTCTCTGGTTATTAATGTTACAACTAATAAGGAATTATAAACAGTTCCTGAAGAATGCCTTCCAAACATCAAATGATAGACAAGTTAGTTACACATTAGATTTTCCTCTATTAGCATAAATATTTTGAAACCTTTTAATATCAAATTGATTTACACTGACAATTCTCAACTTAAGATTTTTCACCTATTCATAACTTAGGATAACTTCTGTTGGAGGCAGTTCCCTGGCAAAAGCTAAGCTATCATTATATAAGGGATTTCTCCTAAGAATATGGATCTTCTTAAGGTTATTTTATGCATTTCTGAGGCCACAGTTAGCAAACTCAGTGAAATTTGCTCTCTTAGAGAGGCTGGTTGGTTAGCTTTCATTTAGCAGGTTAAGAGCTACCTTACAAGCACCTAACAAGAAGAGAGAATTTACTGCCACATTAAAATACTTCAGTGACAATCTATAAAAATGATAACATAGAGGTATTTGTGACTAGTGATAATGAGAGAGATTCATATAAAGAAATGAAAAGTTAGTCTTTCAGAATGCTAGGATACTTGCCATCATTGGATAAAGGTAACATTGGCACCAACACATCTCATAAGGGACAGAACAGAAAACACCCATTTCTAATAAGCAACTGAGATGTTCTAGCCCATTTTCATGTGCGTATCTAGACACAGCCTCCAGGAGAACGCACTGTAAATGAACCTAATTAACTCAAGTGGCATGACCTACTGCAAACTGGCAATAAAGGTATTATGGATTTTTGGGATAGCTTTCATTCCTTTGGTGGTGGTGATGATCAGAATATAAACCAGTCTTGCAGCCTATGTTGCCCAGCATCTGTCTCTCCACCCTTTTGTTGATAAAAATGGTTTCTATCCCCCTGAAGCTTTACCTGGGGAAGGCGGAGAATAAGCCAAACACGTCTTTTTTTCAAATGTCATATTCTCATCTGCATAGCACTGGTTTACTCCAAAGACATTTTGGGTTTCCTTATTGCAGAATCTTTAGATTTCCCCTAAAGGAGTTTCAGCCATTAGCTAGTAAGGGAAGAAAATATAATCACTTTCTAACATTCTTTGACCATAGTCCCAACAGTTATATTGATGCTGTCCCCAAAAGGGAGTGTCATTTGTGGAAAGACAGCTGGATTAGGTGAGAAGAAAAGCCTTTGCAGAAGGTGGATTCAGGAAATTTGTAGCACTGCTAGGGACAGCTGTGTTTAAGGTTATTTTTCACTGCTCTTAAAGAAGATGTAGTTGAATTTTTTTTTTTTTTGAGTTTTTGTATAATTGCAGTAATCTAAAATGTATTAAAATATAGCACGACAATTTAATATCCTGACAGCTGGGTTTACAATACTTCTAAGAGCACACCCACACTGCTTTTCCCTCCTTCCTGTTGCTAAGGACAATATGGTCAGAATCAATACTTATTTTTAAAGGACATTTTTCTCTGAAGTTGCCAAACTTTTCAGCATGTCAAGAATTATTAAATGGGATTGCCAGTTATTTCAGAGAGTACATGGGGAATAAAAGACCTAGATAGTCTTCCAAAATCCTGAAATGTCAACAAATCCAAATGCTTCCTTTGATGTGATTTCAAACATCTGAAAAACATTATTAACCCAATGCTAAGGATTCCTCTTAAATCATTAAAGACACAAAGAATATAATAGACCTGATTCTCACTGTCTTTTATCTCATATAGTTATTACCTGCGTAAAATGTGTACGCAAGAAGATGTTAATTTTAAAATTGAGAGGGAGGGCAGTGAAGTATCTCATCTATCAAAAGCAAGCTCTTTGGTATAAGTTGGAGGCTGATTTGATTTTAGCTGGCTCAGGTTCACTGTGGAATATTTCTTCTGTTAAGCACTTTTTAAAGAAAAGACATTAACTATTAATTGGCAAAGGTGAGTTGTCCTTTTGCTTCCCTCTTCCATATCAGTTGCATCTCTGATTGCTAAGTGAGAGAAGGAATACGAGGTTGTGTGCCCTCTGGGAAGTACCGTAATTAACAATGAATAAGATATTGAGAATTTCAGGATTTCAAGAGATGACATTTGTTCTCTTCACCTGAATTTATTTTTCTAATAAGGTACTTGTATTGTGGTTCGTGCTTAATGGTTGTCATGGTTTACTAGACATATTGAACCATGTGACAGAATACTATTTCAGTAATGCTATATCTGTGGTGCAGAAAGAGATGTGTTCTGTTGAAAAAGGAATGCAGATAGAATACATTATAAAGCGTAGTAGAAAGCATTCCCCTGCCTCTTTTTCATTTTTTTTCCCCCCCAAGGGATCTGGCGTTATTGTATTTACTCATACCTCATCCAAGAAGTTGCTGTTATTTTGACTTTCCTCTTTTACATGCTTGCAATGGTGTAAATGACTACAAAAATACAAGGTAAGAGAGAAGAAGGGCTGATTGTGACCAGGAACAAGTCTGGCAGAAACTCTTTAGCCAAACAACTGTGAGGGTGTTGCTCTGAGGAAACCTCTCCGAGGATGGGAAAAAAAATAACTACTTTGAAATTAATTGTAACTTTCCAGCAATGTAACCATTTGCTTTGGGTTTTTTGTTGTTTTGTTGTTGTTGTTTTTAAAGCCATAAATAAAAGGAGACAGTGAAAAGAGAAAAAGGCATAACTGGCTGAATTTTCCAGATAATCTGAAACCTCAATAACATGCATTACGCTGAATAAGGAAATTCTCTGGGTGGTTCTGGGCTCCTGTCATGCCAGAGCCGTTATCAAATCATAGGCGTATATATTCCCAGTAGCAAAAACTCTAAGTAGTAGATGCAGTTGATTAAGTTACATTTAACAGCTACTGTCCAGTCAATCCTTTGACTACTTTAGAAGCACAAAGCACAATGCCAAATCAGCATTACCAGTACATTACCCATTCACGTGGTCTATCACAGCAACTTCTGTAACTCTCCACTAGTGTGTGACTTAAAATTCTGTTTCACAACTTCTAAACACAGCTGTTTGGAAATCTGTAAAACATTTTCCATAAACTTCTCAATGATCTTGTATACTGGAGAAGAAAGGAGGAATGGATTTTCATTCAATAGTATCACACAGAAAGTCTTAAAAATCTGCTGTAAACTGGAAGCTGGTCAGCTGGGAATGCCCAAGAAGAAGGACTTAAAGATGACTATAGAATGATAGTAAACTGTTGCGCATTCCAGGTGAGAAAAAGGCAAAAAGAATCCTAGCAAAAATCAGCAGATACACTTTTATTAGGAATAGATCCCATTCAACAGTCCTGGAACAGTTCTGAACGTGTATGGTCAAAAAACCTAAAACAAATCCAGATCCTTGGATTACAAGAAGAATATGAAATTTGTCTTTCATATAGAAGGCTTGAAGAGCTTAATTTTTCTAATCTGGTAATAGAAACAACAAGGATATATGACTGATCTCTGGAAACTGAGTATATCCTTATAATCCTGATGAGGTATAAACACCAAGAACAGAAAAGAACTCTTTAAGCTAAGAAAGAATGTCAGAAAAAAAGATAATAAAATTTGTCATTAGTATTTTACGCTTTCTTCTTATAGAAGAAGGAGTCATAACCTGTAGAGAATTCAAGCTTTGGAACAGACTACCAGTGAAAGCAATGGGGGTAAAAGCCTTCAAAAAGAGAACTCCTTTTCTGGAGCATAATGCGATTGCCTACAGAAGAATGGGATTTCTCTCAATGACCAATTTCCTTCTAGTCCATTGTTTACATCACTGAGTGAATATGCACGTGTACACATATATACATACACACATAGAATCGTTTAGGTTAGAGAAGACCTCTAAAATCATCAAGTCCAACCGTTAACCTATCACTGCCAAGTCCACCACTAAACCATGTCCCTAAGCACCACATCTACCCGTCTTTTAAATACCTCCAGGGATGGGGACTCAACCACTTCCCTGGGCAGCCTGGTCCAGTGCCTGACTACCCTTTCAGTGAAGAATTTTTTCCTAATATCCAACATAAACCTGCCCTGGTGTAACTTGAGGCCATTTCCTCTTGTCCTATCACTTGTTACTTGGGAGAAGAGACCGACCCCCACCTCGCTACAACCTCCTTCCAGGTAATTGTAGAGAGCAATAAGGTCTCCCCTCAGCCTCCTCTTCTCCAGGCTAAACAACCCCAGTTCCCTCAGCCGCTCCTCATAAGTCTTGTGCTCTAGACCCTTCACCAGCTTCATTCCCCTTCTTTGGACACGCTCCAGCATCTCAATGTCCTTCTTGCAGTGAGCGGCCCATAACCGAACACAAAACTGAACACATATATGTATATGCAGATTTCCAGTACGTAGAAACTACATGTTATTGTATAATGCATTTTGCCCCGACACTGTGTAGTATTTGATCTTACTATCTGACTGAACAGTAAATAGAGATATGTGAAATGTCGGCTAGGAATTAAATGTCATAACTTCTTGTCACTGCAAAGCAAAATATGTACATTGGGTGTATAGCCCTGAGTCAGTATTTTTATTGACTTTAAGTTGTTATATAATATTTTTATTTCAGATAAATACAACAGCAAGGCAAGAACAAATATATTTTTCCAGGAACTAGTTAGGATATAGTGTACCTTAGTATACCCTGAAAAACAGTGTATAATTTAGGAGTGACTCACTAGGGCACCAGCTTTGGAGAACACGTTCAATTCCTGCTCTGTCATGGACTCACAATTAGTCAGAAGAAAGCCAAGTGGGGCCTATTTTTACTACTGTTAGTTTAGTCACGGTGTTGATGGAATTACTGAAATCAGTGCTAACACGCTTACTGCACTATGCACAGCATAGTTTTCAAGACAGTGTGGTAAAAATTAACTCAGTCCAGCAACCCACTGACAGCGAAAGAGGTGATCTCTTTCCTTCCACTCTCCTTCCTGATGCCCAGATACACAACCCTGCCCTCTCCCTCATACCAGCTCTGTGGCCGCCCCTCAGAAATCTAATTCAGCTCACTAAGCTTACTATTTCTGTTTTAACAATAAAACCAGGGAAGGAACAGTCAATTCCAGCTGCTCAAAGTCAGGACCATGGGAGATAAGGCTATGTCTTTTAGTATAAAATGTTCTTCAGTTGATTCGGTCATCTGAAGCTGTGTTCACAATCTTCAAAAGGGATGAAAAATGCTATTTCTCAAGAGAAATAACACCATTTTCTCAAATCTCTTTTAGGCAATCATTCTGCCAAAACGCTGAGGAGCAGGAAGGAGAGGTAATTTGTCCAGGATTATACCAAAAAATGCACTTATTTACATTTAATATATTTCTAGTAAACTATTAGTCTTCAGATCTAAATTTCTTCTGGATAGGTAAAAATGTGCATGTATTTGTGAGTGTATTGTATGTATATAAATAAAGAACTGCATATTTCAAAACCCATGATTAACATTTATAGCCAAAAATACCTGTGGCGTTGGTGAATTTCTATTCTGGGTAAGGAGGGGAAGGAGAAAGAGTATACACAAACTGCTTTGTTTAATTGCTTAGGATTGGATTTGTCTTGTACTGACAGGAAATTCAGAGAAGTTCATATGTTGCATAGGGCTTATAAATCTCAGGTTGGTAGGAATCTTAATATTACTGACAATTAGACAATCAACATGAGAAATAAATAACCAAGCATAATATATTGTTTAGTTACACTGAAATAGTCATTTATATAGTTATGCCTATGTACAGGAACACAGCAAAATATTCATTCCACAGTCATCGTTGACCATCATGAGCCATTACAAATCTCTAAATGAAGCTAAATGCTCTCAGCATTTTCCTACATAAAAGTTGTTCTCAGCTTTGAGATGACTACTAGTGATGTGTTCATTCAGTTTATTCAAACTTTTAAGTAATAGAGAGAAAACAGAACTGAAAGTATCTCTGCTTATTGACTCAACATTTTTTAATTGGATGGCTAAAGCGAGGTTCCCACATCACTAATAAAATGTCAAAATAGAAATAACCCAATGGCTGCTGAACACTTTTAATTCCCATTAGTGCCAAGAGTCATTTACCTTATTGTGACTGGCATCATGTCTATAATCCTAATTTATTTCCATTTATTATTTAATTTCATTGCACATCCTCTTTAGCAGCAACAACAACTTTTATTGTCTGTACTATGTAGTAGAGTATATTAAAAATAGACATGGCTATTCTGGAATAATCACATAAATAGCAGGCATCTCCTACAGGCCCTGTTATAGATGATGCCTGTGCAATAACTGTTCTTTCAGACTTAATGTTAGGAGCAATGAAAACAGAAAACAATCAAACTGGTTAGAGCTACTGACTCAGAACTACAAACAAGGAAACTGATTCCAAAATTTTGTTTAATGGACTCCGTAAACAAACAGGTCTGAACCCATGCATATCATATTCTTCCCAAGAATTGCCCCTCTGAATGCAAAATAGCAACCAAGGTAACTACCAAAGGAAGGAACAGTATTTGGTTTCTTGGATATTTCTAAAGGAGCAAAAGAAATTATGGTGTTTCTTGAACCAGCTGACAAAGTCCCTGCTCAAGCCTTTTCTCAAGCTAGCTATCTGCTAGCTCAATTTCTCAAGTCCCTAATCAGCTTTCTTCAAAATGAGCTGGGTTAGTTTAAACAACTGGACTTTAACTGGTTCATTTTGATCAAAATGATCCCAGGAATGAATATACGAATAGTTCAGCTAGCAGAGTTGATGGGACAGTAGTCTCTGGCAGGAGTTCATAACATGCATCCAGGATTAGGGTATTACCTTCTATCCACAAAGCTGCTACTCAAAGAAATCGAGCCCTAAATGGCCAATGTTTAATGGCATATATTAATTAAGGTTTTTCCTCCAGGACAATTCTGGCCAGCCTACTGCTTTTGTGATGAGGAGCCACTGCCTTAAGCCCCACATGAGAGGCAAGGATAAGACTGGTGGCTTGCTATATCCAGGACACCCAGGTAGTTAAACCTGAGCTGTTCAGTCACCGCTACTGCCAAACAGAATCTGGACACCATCACTAAAAAAGCTGAGGTTTTTCTACATTATATTCTGCATTTTTTAGTTGTATCTAGTTGGATTACAGATACAGCGTCTTTTCTTCAATACTGATCACCACATTACCTAACAGCTCCATTTGTATTTTTACAGTACCTCTGTGAAAAAAGGGATCTTTTTTTCTATTTATGAACACAGACATGATGAATAAGTACCAAGAGAAATCATTTTAAAATTTCAAAAAGGGAAAAACCCTAAAGGATATCAACAGAGGACCTTACACTGAGTCAATGGAAACATCAGGCTCCATCCTTAAGTTTTTAAGTGATACAATGATAACACAAGAAACATTGGATTCATTTAATGTTTTACTTTACTGCCTTAATCCTTCTTTTTTTATGCTCAATGGTATTAGCAAGAGCAGAGTAATCTCAGCCACTCCCAAACAGAAAAAACGATAAAGACGTAGGCAGTTGGAACAACCTTCCCTTCTCTTCCTAATGACCGAACAACCGCTTACCATGCATTTGAATAACACTGTTTTTCAATGCAACAAGTTAAGCTTGTGTTGGTTTATTTGCATTTTTCCTCTCTAACTGATAGAACAAATCCTACCACAACAGGTTATGCAAATACAGCTCTGCATGACTTTATTCAAAAACAATTTCACTGGTTTTCTTCTCTAGTTCTCCTTTTTAGTAATGTTGTTGCTTGTACTTAGAGTTCCTTGCCAAAGAATTAAATGCTCTCTTTTTCTGGAATGCTGAAATTACTAGTTATCATCAGACCCATGGGTCTACAGATTAAGCTATGTTTTTGTGCCTCAGAAAACAGATTCCAGTCAAATTTTTCTGAGTACCATACATTTCCATTTCCCCTGAACTCTCTAGTTTCCAATTCCATAGTTATTTTTGTTGAGAGGTTTCCAATTGTGAAGGGAATTACATGAAAAACACGAGTGCTGGAGGTGTACTGAAGAAATATTGTTGTGGTTTGTTATGAGTCAGACTGGATGGAGTCAAAACACATGACTTGTTCTTAAGAAACACCGGCTGAAAATAATGGAAATCCCAGATATACATCTGCTTTTATAGAGTTTATAACATCTGGGCTGAAATTCTTCCATCATCCAATTGCAAGTGATAAATATTCTCTTTCCCTTCCTTCATTGGATCTACTCTAAAATATAAATTTATGATTTATCTTAGAAAATATATAGAAAAATCTGGAAACAAATTTCTGTGTAAAATTTATGATGCCTACAGTCATAACAGCTTCTTCTTTTGGTTCCTCTTTCACACAGAGTCAGTGGTAAGCTTTTGTGTCTTCATGTGACTTCAGAAAGCTTTTTCTCATGCTACAGTAAACACAAAGTCCAAAACCCAAGTTATGGATACCAGCTTCCCTATCAGTATAATCAAAGCCAGTGACCTTTGCTCTTCCTTCTCTTCTGATATCTGTAGCTGTATTCTGAGCTTGCTGCCACTTCCTCAACTGAACTATCATATGAGGATAGTGACTATGTTTTTCAAATCACATTTAGTTCTTCTTAAAACATACATGAAATTGATGAATTACTGATATGGGTAACTAATTGTGTCTGCCAAGTTCCAAAGATAAAAGATATGATTCTTGGTTCAAAACATCATTAACTCCAAGATATGTTATGCTATGCTCTTGCCATGTTGCACCCATCATTACTATTATAACTAACTATTTGATGCTATGAGAAAAAGAAAGTTATCAGTCTAGTTGAAAACATTTAAGAATATGAAAACTTAATAGGATTTTCATTTGTTTTACAAGACTGACATATGTGAGACCCTGTTCATACTAAAGGCGTCTTTGCTTGGGGACTGCATAAAGCAAGATTACTTCAGGTTTTACAGTCCCAAAGATAACTATAATGAATAATCTCATTATTGCTACCCTTCAAATTCTGCTTTTTATAAATTCAACCATTTCATATGGACATGATACATGTCATAATTGACTAGAAGTTAATTCCCCTACCAGACAACTTAAGAAATATTCATGGAAAGAAGACTTCATACCACAGATAGGTACTTCCCCTTTAAAGAAAACAATAAAGCTCTTTCTAAGTTAGACTCAGAGGCTGAAGTTAGTCTTTGACAATACCTTGTTGCACTTTGCCTTTCTGGCTAGAGCTAGCCATATTGAGATTTTTTTAAATTATTTTTCAAAATAATAATAATAAATACATTTCTAACAACAATGAGCATGAGAGAACTGCTATTCAGTGCAGTGTGAAACAACTCTATTGTTAATACTTTCTATAACCATATTTTTTTTACATAAGGAGTCAATCTTCCACGTAAATTTCATTTGTATAACAATATGGATGGCAGGAAGAGTCTACCTGCAAGGCAAGAACAGGAAAAGCACATGACATACTTTCTCTGAGTATTCCTGACTACCGATTGTGTGCAGGTATCTCCAAACTGCTGGTGATTCCTGTATGTTTAGAAATCCCTAATGGAGTCTTATCCTGTGAACTTGTTCAAGTTTCCATTGGAGCAGATAAAAATGTTGGTATCCACAGCGTCTGTAGGAGGGAGTTTCATGCACTGCATGAAAAATGTTTTTGATTGGAACTCAGGAGTTATGACTAATTATAAGACCAGGAATTTTTTAGGTGTGGATTGTTTTCATGGTGCCACATGGAGTTTTGTTTTATTTTGTTGCCTAGCATTCATACATGTAAAAAACCTAAATTACAATAACACACATTTTTTAAATATCTCAGGTCACTTGTTACATAAACATCTGTAAGTCAGGAGTACCAAATTGCCTTAAAATAAGGTAAAATCAGATGCTTAGCACAATTGTCACATTTCTGTGTACCTATAACAATTCTAGATTGCCTCAGCAAAACTGCATCAAAGACAATTCTTTATATTTATATTGTATAAAGCACATTCTTCAGATGGTGCTAGTAAGTACAATATAAATTCTCCAGAGATCCTGTCCATGTGCTCTGGTAGCAAGCGCATGGAAAGCTATTGCTGCTTATCATTGCTAATATCTACAGTGCACACCACTAGTGACATACTAACTAAATAAAAATAACATCAGTGCGGTACCACAGGCTGAAATTCCAACTTGATTTTGCACGCAAGCATTTCTCCATTTAAAAAAGACAGCCTTTTTCACCTCCAAATATATTACACAATGTCTTTTTTGTCTACTGTGACTTTGTATTCCTAAAAATTGCCTGGCCATGAGGACAGCTCTTGTTTTGTAAGGCAGAACTAAGTAAAATATTGCAAAGGAAAAGCATTTGTTTCTCGTAACACTTCATCCTTTCTTTTGTGGTTGGTTCCTTGATCCAGTGTTAGCCTCTCAAACACATATGGTTTATCTCTGTATATTGAGAAACAGCGTATAAGAACATAACCCAGGAAAAAAATGTCCATTCACTGTGACACTAAGGTCACCGTTGTTTGAATTTACTGGACACAGTCCAGTTTCTAATCTTATCGTCTGTAAAACTTTCAAAACATACACAGCTTCCCCCACTGCCCTGGGTTTGATTCAGCAGTGTTATTGCTACTGAAAAAGCAGTGCAAGTAACATCAGGTCTTAGATATAGGCTCTAAAACATAATTAATATCTCAGTATCATACACACTTTTTCTTCAGCTCATTTATATAATCACAAACCAGCCAAAAAAGCATCATAAATCCTTTTTGAAATTCCGAATATATCATTAAGAGCAGGAATTTCCTCTATATCTCTAATTCAAAACCAAACTGTGGCATATACAGAACTAGCAAGCAAACAAGCTGACTCACAACTACATCAGGACCCACACACATTCAACCATATAAATTGCTGGGCAAACTGCAAGGATGAGGCCTCATCCTATATGGAATTTCATATTTACTTCAGTTCTCTCTCTTTCCCGAAATTCCATGGTGATTCAGTCTCACCAGTTAGTATTTAGTCATTACACAAACTAAATGAAATTACTGGGTATCATATGACCTGGATTTTTGAAGTCTTTGTGTGCAGGACTTTAATTTAGAACATTGACTGTACCCCTGACTTGATATATGACCCTTAGCAGATAATTACTCTGCATTTTACCACCTGGAATGACTATGTGAACATAAACGTAACCTCCTACACAGAAAAGCCCTGTTTATTAGACAATTTGATGAAGGCAAACAATGGGTTTGGACATTTTTACAAAAAAAAAAAAAAAGTGTAACCAAAAATTGTAGAAAAACTCGATATTTTAAATAAACCCTTTCATTTTCAATTCATAAAATAACATGTAGTCTTGTAATTTCAAGGAAATCTAAGAGAAATTCAGAATCAAATTAATTTAACACTTTGTTTTACACACAAAGGAAAACGCAAAACAAAAGGTGAGTATCCCTATTTTTCTACAAGAAGTGGTCTACACCATATCAACATGATGATAACACAGCATCCCAAGTAAGATTAATAATAAAATGTTCTGGGTCTAAATGAGGACACATAAACAATTTAAAACAGTTATCTCCTTTATGTTCTAGACCAGTTTCTTTCAAATTTTTATTCTTTCAAATAACACCTCTACTGAACAGTTCATGTGGACATCTTTTTGTGAGAAAGAATTGCTGTTTGTTGCCTTTTTTTTTTTTTAAATTTCCTGACTCCTTAAAAAAAAAAAAAAAGATACCTTACATTTAGGTAGATGTATCTTACATTCTGCAGTCAAACAATACTACTTAAAGCAAGGTGTGTAACACAATAAAAATATTTGGACAGGATACAGTATCAGATAACTTTACATAACTCTAATCCTGGATGTACTCATGACTTTACTGCAAAAGACCTGTGTCACCATGTGTACAGTTATCACAGCAAAACTGTATCTCTTTGACAATTACTGTTGGAGCTTTCACTCACAAGTTTCTCATTTGCTTTTCACTAGGCCCAGTAGATAGATCACTTAGATAAGAAAACATATAAGAGCATGATTTATTCCACACTGATATTAACTGCTATTTCAATACAAAAGAAGTATATGGCAGTTGTCAAATGAAATGTACAATAACAAAAACATTATCTGCCACATTTTATGGCTTGCTTCTGCTCTGTGTAAAGCCAGAGTATATTTTGAGCAAATCTCACTTATTCATCTGACTGGAACACCAGTGCGAGCACAGAGCTGGATTCTGTACACCCCACCTTGTTGTACAAGCAGCCTCCAAGAGCTAATGTGAGGCAGGGTGGTGGTTGTTGTCGTTACCCAGATTTTACTGACAGAGAAACTGAGATAAGCTAGAGATCTTACTAACAACTTGTTGGGGCCTACACAACAAGTCAGAGCAGGTCAAACAGCTTGTCTTAGACCAAGATGTCTTACTATCACCAGAACTAAATGGCCTTGACTTCATAGGCCTGTCTTAGCATACTTTTCTTTCTAGTAAAAAAAGTAAAGTAAAAAAAGTAAAGAACTTTTATAAATTGAATACACATATAAACATCCATTTCAGTTTGTATAATACCTTCATGAGTACCATAAAATTTCTCTGTTGCCAGTTTTGTATTGATTCCTATATGTGACAACTGGTTTTTAAAAAAAAAAAAAAAATAATAATCTCTTGAAGGGCTCCATGTATTCTACACTTGTCTTTCTTCTTGGATCAGAGTTAAAAGCCCTCTCTATCCTCCCAGAGTGACAGGGAGTCAAAATATTGCTCCAAGATGTTCTAGTAGTGAAGTAAATTAAATTAACTTCAGCACATGCAGAATTTAACCTTGAAGAAGCAATGTAAACTGTGTCTTCTTTTCACTACAAGTATTGATCTGAAAATGTGAGACTCTTCAGAACACCTACATCAAAAGCAGGAAGGATCCCTCTATTTGGGAAATATAGTCTGTCATGCTAAAGGTTATAGTGATAATTGAAACGAAATGTTGAGCATAATTAGATAACTGATAACAGACTGACCTGCTGCTATACTGCTATGGAACCACTGATTCAAAACACGGTCTGCAAGAAAAGAGGAGAAATAAAGAAATCAGTTTATATCATAAGACTATAAGATGTTGTTTTATAATTAATATTAATTAAATTAATAGCTGCTGTTAACTTCATTTAATCGATCTTGAGCTATTATTTTGATCAATTTATGTTTTTTATTAGTTTGTTGAATTATTGATACTCATAAGACGAGGTGAGAATACAAATGGTTAAATATCTCATAATTATTTTGAATTGTATTGTTTACATACATCTATGTATGTATATGTTTATATGTATGTGCTTATATACCTGTACGTAAACAATACCACATATATTAGCTACTTGAAATCTTTGTTATTCCTATAAGCCTGCAGAAGACAGCAATTATTTAGCAAGAAGTCAAGAATTTCATTCTGTATTATTAGGAGACCGGAAACATATGTGGTGCTATAGTTACCACTATATGGTTGACATAGAAAAGGATTGACAATTTCTGTCAAGACTATCTGCCCTAACTGCAAGAGAAGTACCTTTCTACATCCTCAATCCATTCATATATCCCCTGCCTTCTCACAGTCATAACTGGCATAGCGAGACAATGTTTCCCTACGTTGTTTGTTTTCAGTCTTTCATAACAAAAAAGAAAGAAGTCATGCATTGTATTAAACAGTTATTGCAAAATGAATCATTATCCGTCATACACCAGAAAAAAATTATAAGATGAATTATATCATGTCCTAGCAACAGCATTTAGAATCTTGCCATTTGCTAAATTTGTTTTCAGTTAACTTTCTTGAAAGCAAGTAAAAACCCACTAGTTTTGTTTAGATACTGGTTCCTATGAGTTTTCTTAACAATCTTCGCTGTGTTGTTTATCATCTACCCTGTAGTATCATTAATATCTGTTCTTTAGGTTCCACAAACTTTCTAACACAACATGAATACTCTCAAGCAAACGAACAAAGAAAAAACAACACTAAAACAAACAAAAATAAGCAACCTCTTGCTAAAAAGAGAAACATTAGCTGTATAAATTAAACAAAACCCTACCATATACAGCTCTCTAAGCAAAAACTTTAGAGGTCTGCATAACACCAGCTTCATAAAGGTCTTGACAGCAGGCTCTCTCAAACTGATGGGGAAACGGGAAGGGCATCGAATTCCAAAATGTAGGCTGTGAGCCACAAAGCACATAGCAGCTGCTTAATTTGAAGTAGGCAAGGAGTCCAAATGACTGCAAGCTCTGTGGGCCTCAGTCTGCCTTACTTACTTGCCTGCTTGCAGCTAGCAAAACCCTTTCCAAACATGGAAGCCATTTTCATGGAGGATGTGTCTTCACTAGGAAACTAGGTGTGTCTTCACCTGTGGTAACAAATGCCTAATAAATTCCTAATGAAGACAGGTGATTTGCAGCTTTCACACATTAGTAATTCACCATAGCAGATTGTGCTGCAGCAAAGGCCCAGCTTGATCTCCAAATTCATGTTGAAATTATGAACTGACTTATCTTCATTAGGACTTTACCTCATACTGGTAATCTTAGTTATAATATGCTAGCTAAACTGAGTAATTAACACCTTGATTTTTTGGACAAAACAAGATGTATGAGATAGCCCATCTGTTTACCTGAGGTCTAAATTAGGACTCATCCAAAAACAAAGAAGTCTACTAATAATTACATTGAGAATAGTCTGGTGATCTTTATCATCTTTGTGTTACAAAAGAAGGAAGTTTCTCAAAGTGTTAGGATACAAATAACTCATAATGACCCCTGTGGGTGGGTGGACTATGTGTGGGGATGGATACTGGTCCTTTGTCAAGGACCTTTCTTGGCAAAATTTACTAATTAGACTGAATTGTATAGGGTGTTTCAAATAAAATATTTTTTTTCCTGGCAAGAAACCAGCAGGTTTACATTCTTTTAAAAATCTAAGCCAGGGTTCTGGTGATTTGCCTGATTTTCCAAATGAAACATACACATGGAATGTTCCTAGAAATCTGTTTGGTTTGGTTTGGTTTTCAGTGAAGATAATTTCCTGCTTTATTACTTTAGAAAATGGTAATTTGAGAGGGATTGGTTTTTTATTGTTGTTTTTGCTTTGCTTTATTTTTACATCCACGGTTACAGACCTATGCTGAAGTAAAAGCTTAGTAGAGGCAAGATTCTACAGTTTTGCCTTTAGGTAAAACAGATTAGGTCAGCAGTATGCCTTCAGGTGTCTCTTTTTTTTATATATTTATCTACCCGGTAGAAAAGCTGAAATTCCTTGTCACTGCATGCATTTTGCTTGTAGTAGTTACCCCGAGGTAAAAGCTTACTTAATAATGAAAGCCAGTCTAAGGTTTTTATAATTGTGTTTTTTGGAGCGGTGGTTGCATGGAGCTGGTAAGAGCATGAAGTCTGATGCCTGCCCTGGTAGTAGTCTGAAATTATTGTTTGGTAAATGCTAACAAGTTCCCTTTTCCCTTCCAAGAGAATCTAACATGGAACCAAGTTAAATTCTGTGTTGATTTCAGCTAAAATTTTTCTCAGATCATATCTCTAGCCACATTCTGACTAAAAGTTTAAAGCAACTCTGTACTTTATCCTACAGTACCACACCTCTACCATGGCTCCTGAACAGAGCAAGCAAAGTCAGTATAAAACTAGAAAAAACAACTGTACATAAAAACTTGTACACAATAATTATTAAATGGACTTTTTGCATGTAAGTTTAATTGACTTAGTTTAATGG
Organism: Platalea leucorodia; assembly: GCF_965183815.1. Classification (NCBI taxonomy): domain Eukaryota; kingdom Metazoa; phylum Chordata; class Aves; order Pelecaniformes; family Threskiornithidae; genus Platalea; species Platalea leucorodia. The sequence goes on along the minus strand of NC_138828.1, from coordinate 46,403,363 downwards.
CAAAGTTCATCCAGTAGTTTCCAGTGTATAAGTACATGGGTTTTATTCATACTCTTCATTAATCACATGAATAACTTTCTTTGAGACTTTTCTTCTCTGAAACATGTTTATCAGAGACGTTGGCAGACTGCTTGTATGTAACAGAGAACCAAATTTGGACAAATTTGTTAAGAATGCCAGTGTAATTGTATCAGTTTCAATAAAGTGACTACTGAAATGTACTAATGCAGAAAGTAATTATATTTACAAGAATAAATATAAATAAGTAATAAGTAGAAAATATAAAAAATAATGAACCAGAACTGAACTACAGAAAACTATGAGACCACGGTTTCAGAGTAATATTAGTATCCCAGTATCCTGATTCTAAAAGACAAAGGAAGTAGCTAGGGAAAAGCAAGTACAGGGCAAGCACAGATTGTATTTTCTCTAATACTTTCCTGGCCTGAACTATTTTATGTTTATGGAATTTCTTCACCCTGATGTAGTTTATCTATTTAATAACCTCTCCCAAGTACTTGCATCACATTTCTAAATATCTTTACAGTTGTCTGCTTGAGCCCATGTTATTTTTTTTAGTATAAAACATCCTTTGGCAAAAAGTTCAAAAGATATACAACCCACTGCATGATCAACCACCTCCTTGTTTTAAACTAGATTCGTACCAGCTGTATTCATTAGCCCCTAGTTCTTGTCCTGTAAGAGACAGTGAAGACGTCTCTCCACAACTATCTCCAGATAGATATGATTCTGTAGAGCTTTACCATGTGCCTATCCAGTCATCTCTCATTCATTTTAATCATTATTCATGCTGAAGCTATTCTATATCCTTGATCATCCTTGTTGTTCTTTGAATCTTTACGATTTCTGCTGTAGGCCTATATTCTGCTGCAGTGAGATGAGAAAAAAATCACAGTATTCTAGGAGAAGATGAAGCATATAGTTACAAAATGGCATAAACACTTATTTAGTATTTGCTCTTTCCTCCTTTTCTAATAATTCTTAACATTCCATTTTGTCCACTGCTGAATGTTAAGCCAATGTTTTGACAGAACTATTTATCTTAGCGCCAGTTCACTTATGAGTGCTAATGGCAAAGTTGCAGACTACCAGTTCACATATGAAGTTAGGATTGTTTTTCCTCATGTGCATTACATTGTATATATTTACAATGAATGTCAACTGTCCCTCATTACATAGTCACTTAGACTTCTGAGGTCCTTTAGCTGACTTCAAATGCTCTAGTAAATAATATCATTTGAAAACTGTCTCACCCACTGATAACATCATTTTCTAAATCAAATTATAAACATGTGTATTTATAAATATGTGGGCGAGCACAGCTGCAGTGGAACTACAGTGGTAACCTCTCTCTTGTAAGAAAAAAATATATATTCTTTTTTGGTTATCTTTTAACCAGCAATTTATCAGTGGGACCACCCCTCTTATTCCATAACTACTTAGTTACCTTAAAAGCCTTTGGACAAATACAGGTAAACACTCAGCCAGAGCACCTTTAGCTACATATTTGATGATTCCTTTGAAGATCTTCAAGAGTTTTGCAATGCAGGACTTCCCTTTAGTGAAGCTATACTGAATCTTCCCAAAGGATTTTACTTATACATGTTTCTACACTCAATTAATTTAATACACACTAAGATTGTGATCCCATTGGTACTTAGAATCATAGAATCATTTAGGTTGGAAAAGACCTTTCAGATCATCAAGTCCAACTGTAAACCTAACACTGCCAAGTCCACCACTAAATCATGTCCCTAAGCACCACATCTACACGTCTTTTAAATACCTCCAGGGATGGGGACTCAACCACTTCCCTGGGCAGCCTGGTCCAGTGCCTGACTACCCTTTCAGTGAAGAATTTTTTCCTAATATCCAACATAAACCTGCCCTGGCACAACTTGAGGCCATTTCCTCTTGTCCTATCAGTGGTCACTTTGGAGAAGAGACCGACCCCCACCTCACTACAACTTCCTTTCAGGTGGTTCTAGAGAGCAATAAGGTCTCAGCCTCCTCTTCTCCAGACTAAAAAACTTCAGCTCCCTCAGCCGCTCCTCATAAGACTTGTGCTCTCGACCCTTCACTGGCTTCATGGCCCTTCTTTGGACACGCTCCAGCACCTCAATGTCCTTCTTGTAGTGAGGGGCCCAAAACTGAACAGTGTTCAAGGTGCGGCCTCACCAGTGCCGAGTACAGGGGCACTATCACCTCCCTGGTCCTGCTGGCCACACTATTCCTGATACAAGCCAGGATGCTAGTGGCCTTCTTGGCCACCTGAGCACACTGCTGGCTCATATTCAGCTGGCTGTCGACCAGCACCCCCAGGGTCCTTTTCCACCAGACAGCTCTCCAGCCACTCCTCCCCTAGCCTGTAGCATTGCCTGGGGTTGTTGTGACCCAAGTGCAGGACCCAGCACTGAGCCTTTTTGAATCTCATATGATTGGCCTTGGCTCAACGATCCAGCCTGTCCAGGTCCCTCTGTAGGGCCTTCCTACCCTCCAGCAGTTCAACACTTCCACCCAACTTGATGTCATCTGCAAACTTACTGAGGGTGCACTCAATTCCCTCGTTCACATCATTGATAAAGATATTAAACAGAACTGGCCCCAATACTGAGCTCTGGGGAGCACCACTCATGACTGGTCGCCAACTGGTTTTAACTCCATTCACCACAACTCTTTGGGCCTGACCATCCAGACAGTTTTTTACCCAGTGAAGAGTGTACCCGTCCAAGCCATGAGCAGCCATCTTCTCCAGGAGAATGCTGTGGGAAACAGTGTCAAAGGCTTTACTAAAGTCTAGGTAGGCAACATCCACAGCCTTTCCCTCATCCACTAAGCAGGTCACCTTGTCATAGAAGGAGATCAGGTTAGTCAAGCAGGACCTGCCTTTCATAAACCCATGCTGACTGGGCCTGATCCTCTGGTTGTCCCATACATGCTATGTGATGGCACTCAGGATGATCTGCTCCATAACTTTCCCCGGTACCGAGGTCAGGCTGACAGGCCTGTGGTTCCCCAGATCCTTCTTCCAGTCCTTCTTGTAGATGGGCATCACATTTGCTAACCTCCAGTCAACTGGGACCTCCCCGGTTAGCCAGGGCTGCTGATAAAGGATTGAAAGTGGTTTGATGAGCACTTCCGCCAGGTCCCTTAGTACCCTTGAGTGGATGGATCCCATCCGACCTCATAGACTTGTGTGTGTCTACATGCAGATCACTGACCATTTCCCCTTGGCTTCATTCTGCTCCCTGTCCCTGTCTTCCAGCTCAGAGGGGCTGGGTAACCTGAGAACACCTGGTCTGACTATTAAAGACTGAGGCAAAGAAGGCATTGAGTACCTCAGCCTTTGTCACTGTTTACCCCCACATCCAATACAGGATGGAGGTTCTCCTTAGCTCTCCTTTTGATGTTAATGTATTTGTAGAAACATTTGTTTTCTTTTACAGCAGTAAAAGTTAAGTATTAAATGTTTAAAAGTATTTTGCTTACCTGAGTCACCTATTCAACAGCATGAAAATATTTAAATGAGTGAAGTGACATGTATGCTACATCTTTTTCAAGAATGTCCTGTGCTCTAACATGAGCAGGGGTCTGATTCTTTCTCCTCTATACTAAATATAGAGGTATAAATACACCCCAAAAAACCTAAGTTAACACAAGTGTATTATACTGTAATGATGCTGCATTACAGTGAGTAACTTCTAATAACTAAGCTTCTGTTAGAGGAAGAAGTTGGAAGCAGATCTGACATGAAACAGAAACTTAGTCTGAAGGACTGGAGGTAGAATATGGTATTTGGCAAGAGAAGGTTTCAACATCCTTTGGTCTCACTCTGAATTCATGTAGTACAGAAAGCCAACAGCTGGGAAACATTGTGTCAGAAGTGACACCAGCTGGGTTAAAGCAAGAAAAGGTTATTTTGACTGAGACTATAGATATACGAGAAAATACACTGAAAAAATAACACATATAAACTTAAAAGCAATATTAAAAAAATACACTAGAAGAACTGTAAGCCATTCCCAGCCTAATTTCTTCTTGGCAATTTTGCAGAGAAGGGGAGGTGATTGGACCAACATTCCTCATACAGCTCAAGGCTCCAGGAAGCAATAAAGTAGTAAGGGATTTAAAAGCTCTGTTTTAATTCCCAGAGAAGCAAAGATTCTCAAAGCTCATAACAGCCTTTCATTATGTGTAATGGTTATGAATATGCTTTGATTCTGATAAAGTCTTCAGAGTAATTACAGACTATCAATTTTTACGTACAGGAAAAAAGCAGTAACACAAGTTTGTAATACAGCAGAGGTAAGAGGCAAGAAATTATGTATTTGGAAATACCAGAACAGATGTAGTCAGGATGAAGCAGGAGACAGAAGACTTTAGAAAGGACTATCTTAGATACTGATTTGGAATGGAAAAAATTAATAGTCATTAGCAGGATCTTACAAGACATAAGCACAGAAATAGAAATCTTGTCCCATCCTTACAATTCTTGCTGGCTCAAAGCATCCTAGAGAGCATCACAACATTTGAGAGTCAAAGGTTGAATGCTAAAGTAGCATTCTATTTCAGACCAAAAGTGCCCTTGTGAAGCAAGTCCCCCAGTTGTCTCCAATTACTACATGCCGGTTTGCATTGCAGGGCTGTCTCAGAGTGCATTAATTTATTTTCTTTTGGATGAGACTGAGATACAATGCAGGACTTCGCCTAATGCACTTCTACCTAACACACTTCAGCTGGTAACAGACATCCGGTTCATGCAAGCCTAGAGCTAACCTCAAGTAACCTCTCCCCACTGCAAACATGTATTGTGTGGGTGTCCTCAGTGACTTGCTACTGGATAAGGTAGACATAGCCAGAATAAGAGAGAAATCAACAGCTCACACAGAGGAACAGTGCACGTGTGCCACAGCATACAAGTACTATGTTTTGCTCAGCCTTCAGAGTAACATGTTGCAAAATTATAAAATTAAATAATTACACTTCCACATGCAGAGTTGAACTAAGTTTATCCCTATGGTAATACTCAAAATGCATGGATGAAATTGAATGTGATTAAACCTGCACGCAAAGCAGAATAATGTTGAGCAGGAAAAGTAGTTCAGTATGCGCAGCAAATCTCAGTTTTCCACATTTTAATAATCAAGACTGATACTGGGCCTGTAGTGTAGTTTTTCTCAGTTCAACTTTTGAGTAAGATGCCAGGGTCCCACCTACTTTGGTGTTACACTTATAACAGATGGCAGTTCCAAGCTAAGTCCCTTGAACACCATAACATAGTTAACTCAAGTCAGGTCAAGTCTTCAGCTCTTTGTCTCATGTTAGACTGAAAACTCACAATACCTTAATACAAGTGTTGAGTATTAAGGCAGCCAGCACACACAAAAAAATCTGATTGTATGATTCCAGAAGCCCTTGCAGGCCTGTAAATATGCCAGCAGAGTACATATATCAGTCTGTCACTATTATCAGGCTTGGCCAGAAAATAACCTCTTTGCAGGAGACAAACTCAAGACTGTACCCAAGCATCCCGTAAATGAAGGTCAAGGCCAAAATGAATGTATCCACAAAGGTTTATAATTTAGTCACAGCTAAAAAAACCTGTAATTTATCTTAATCCCAGACATTTTAACAGGTCTATTCTAAGCATTATTCTATTTGTTCACAAACAGATGCTCAGCATAGACTACTTGGTGAAAACATATTTACTCTTCTAGACAAAATAAAGACTGATATTGGCAAGTCTGTTTAAATGAGGAATCATCTAGACTATGGAACTCCTGAGGCAGCTACAAGATAGATAACATCTAGCTTTTGGAATAAGGGCAATGAGGAAATTGTTGCAACAAAGCAACAGTGAAACATATGGAGTTAGTATAGACATCCACATAATAGCTGGGGACATGATAATTACAGTGTCAATCAAGGAGGAACATGATCAGAAACAGAAGAAAGGGAAGGCAAAGATCCAAGTAGAAAATATTAATTTAATTCAAGCGAAGGCTGAAAGATGGTAAATACAAAAGGAATCTAGGCAGATGACAGCAAAGATGAAGACTTCAGCAGTAGTGAAAATGAAAATTTTATAGTACAAGAAGCTCTACAAAAGATCCTGCGGATAATTAGACTAACCACAGAGGGCACCCAAGGGAAGACAACTCTGCTGAGACAACAGGGTAACTTGGCAGTGGTCAGAGGAACATGATGGAGCTCTGCAGCAACTAGATACAGTGCTCTGTTATGTATGATTGCAGTGCTTGCTGTCCAATAAATGGACACAAATTCAGAGCTTTAACTCTCTTACTGTCTGCCTTTCCAATCATCACATTGTTTTTCATGCGTTCTATACTTTTCTAGACTAATCTCCCTGGCCCAGTTATCATGCAGTTGGACACATGAAGATGATAGCTTAGGAACTTGTTTACCACAAGTAAAGTGAGCTTTCACTGAAACAGAATGAAATTCTATAGAAACCAAGAAGGAAAACTTGGCTGTCATGTTTGCCAGTAGGAACTATAACACACAAAGCTTCAATAGCAGAAAATGGGACAGATGTAATAGAGAGGTGCTTTGCTGTTACATCGCCATGAACAGCATCTAATGGACTACTGTACAGGATGCTAAAAACATTGACCTATGTTATGAACTTCAACTCTCACACTGAGTACAAACTAGGTGAATATGTACAAGGATGCACACATAAAAACCCTGCAATGCAAACCGTACAGAAAACTGAGGCCAGGTTGTAGAGCAGATTACCAGAGGAGCCCAAATTGCCTGGGCCTGTGGAAAATATTATTTTATTACAACACGCATTGTGGGTAGCAGATGACTATGTTGTTCACCATTTCCATAGTTATAGCAAGGCTTCCAAAGCACAAGATCTTGTACTGGGCAGACAATGTATTGATTCAGTAGGTATAACTCAACAAGAAAATAATTTATTGCTATAGGAGAAGCAGAAGACAATTAATCAAAAATATGTTATGATGAAATCTCTAATTAACAACTATATAAAGCAGTACATTTTTCCAACATAAGCAACTCTTGTGATTAGCTTTTGCAGAGAATCTTGGAAAGCTATTCCACATTTCAGTAAGTCCATTTTCTGTTGAACAAGTGAATACATTCCATCTTGTTGAAAAGCGTATTTAAAAGACAAGGGGTTCCTATGAGTTACAAAATACCTGTAACTCAATTTTGAATAGATACATCTTTGAAGTCATAGGGAATGAAATATATTCATTCCAGGTCTGGATGATGATAATTCCCCAAAAAATGGTCAGATGCCAAAGCCAATGCTTCTCGAGATGGATACACAACCTAAAACATTTTTGAAGCAGAGGACTGCATCACTGACAAGTATTTATTGCTTTCCTGAAAATCTGTTCACAAGTAGGACGTGAAGAATTACCTTTTCTATGTGACACACACTGCTATGATTCACAAGGTCTCAGTAAATTTACACGAGAGTAGAGTATTCAAAGGTATAAGGAGGGTACTATGCCAAAAGAAGCAGCTAAATGGTTTATAACATACAGTATAAAGATCTGCATGACAATCTTAGGCAGGTATTCACAACCAGACTGAGCCGGTGATAAAGACAGCTCAGATGAGTTAAGTGTTAACAATCTCTAACCTACACCGGTATAATCAGCAGGTTGTCAGAAGTATGCCTCAGGCCTAATGATGAGGACATTATTTGTCTGAGATATTTTTAATGGGAAATGGCAGAGGTAGTGTATTGTGATACTATCTTTTAAAATTAGTCATGTATAATCATCAGAAAACTTCCACTTGGGAGAAGTCTTATATGTGAGGCAGAAACTGGCTCAGAGTCTGCAAGACTGGCATATCTGTACAAGCCATTGTCAACCAAAATCTCATTAGAAGAGCTCTGTCTGGAACGCTACATTCTTGGTCTCACTGCATGTCTGCTGGTGCAACAGTTAGGAAGAGCGATTAGAAAGTATAGAAACCAATGGATCACATCCTATTGCTCATGAAGCTGAATCCATGGGTCCCGAGGGAACTGGTGAATGAAGTTGTTAAGCCACTGTCCTTCATATTTGAAAAGTCATGGCAGTCCAGTGAAGTTCCCACTGACTAGAAAAGGGGAAACATAATCCCTATTTTTAAAAAGGGAAAAAAGAAAGACTGGGGGAACTACAGGCCAGTCAGTCTCACCTCTGTGCCCTGCAAGATCATGGAGCAGATCCTCCTGGAAACTATTCTAATGCACACGGAAAATAAGGAGGTGATTGGTGACAGCCAACATGGCGTCACTAAGAGCAAATTGTGCCTGACAAATTTGGTGGCCTTCTACAACAAGGTTGCAGCATTGGTGGATAAGGGAAGAGCAACTGATGTCATCTACCTGGACTTGTGCAAAGTATTTGACACTGTCCCACATGACATCCTTGTCTCTAAATTGGAGAGACACAGATTTGATGGATGGTGGATAAGGAATTGGCTGGATGGTCGCACTCAAAGACTTGTGTGTGGTCAATGACTCAATGTCCGAGCAGAGACCAGTGACAAGTGGCATTCCTCAGGGGCTGGTATTGGGACCGGCACTATTTAACATCTTTGTCGGCAATATGGACAATGGGATTGAGTGTACCCTCAGCAAGTGTGCCGACAACACCAAGCTGTGTGATGTGGTTAACACGCTGGAGGGAAGGGTTGCCATCAAGAGGGACCTTGACAGTCTGGAGAGGTGGGCCCGTGTGAACCTCATAAAGTTCAACAAGGCCAAGTGCAAGGTCCTGCACATGGGTCAGGGCAATACCCAGTATCAATACAGGCTGGGGGATGACGGGATTGAAAGCAGCCCTGAGGAGAAGGATTTAGGGGCGTTGGTTGATGAGAAGCTCAACGTGACCTGGCAATGTGCGCTTGCAGCCCAGAAAGCCAACCATATCCTGGGCTGCATCAAAAGCAGCATGGCCAGCAGGTCAAGGGAGGTGATTCTCCCCCTCTACTCTGCTCTCATGAGACCCCACCTGGAGGACTGCCTCCAGCTCTGGGGCCCCCAACATAAGAACATGGACCTGTTGGAGCAAGTCCAGAGGAGAGCCATGAGGATGATCAGAGGGCTGAAGCACCTCTCCTATGAAGGCAGGCTGAAAGACTTGGGGTTGTTCAGTCTGGAGAAGAGAAGGCCTCGGGAAGACCGTATAGCAGCCTTCCAGTACCTGAAGGGGGCCTACAAGAAAGCTGGAGAGGGACTTTTTACAAGGACATGTAGTGATAGGAGAAGGGGTGATGGCTTTAAACTGAAAGAGGGAAGATTTAGATTGGCTATAAGGAAGAAATCCTTTACTGTGAGGGTGGTGAGGCACTGGAACAGGTTGCCCAGAGAAGCTGTGGATGCCCCATCCCTGGAAGTGTTCAAGGCCAGGCTGGATGGGGCTTTGAGCAATGTGGTCTAGTGGAAGGTGTCCCTGCCCATGGCAGGGGGGTTGGAACTAGATGATCTTTAAGGTCCCTTGCAACCCAAACCGTTCTATGATTCTATGGATTACAAAACGTAGTGGACAGACTAAAGAGAAGTTGGAATGGGAGCAGATGTAAATCAAAAGCAATCCACAGCAATACTGATCCAAGGCTAGGATCTAAAGTGGCATTACAATTAAGAGCTATTCCTATGCATGACTGCCACTTAGCCTCAGAAAATGCTGACAAATTTGTTGTGCTTTCCTTTCACAATTACTTCTGACGATGAAAGCACAGTAGTGTAAATAAGATAAGCATCACGGTCCTATTACAATCTTGTTGTTGTGTTTGGCACTGCTTGTGTATATTCTAGTTTGCAATGGTTTTGGTTTTATTTTGTGAAAACAAGTTTTTATTTGATACAATATGAATTTCACATAGCTGCATTGTAATTGGTAATAGGGAGAAAGAAGATAGTTTTACTTTATTTCTTTAATGTTTTTCTTTTATTTGAAAAAGGGAAAAGGGAAGAGGCATAAGCACTGTTTCACGTCTCAGGAAACAAGCTGCTTCCTTGGTCTTACTGAGATCTGGAAATTTTCCATGCCAATAGAACACTTTTCTTTCTAGCACTGAAAGACTATTTGTGATTTCTGTGCCTAATGCAATAGTTTATTTTAACTGATCCACCTCTCTGAAATAGGTTTAATTTTGCCATCTCAGATAAAATTGTAACATGAGCTGGATTTTTCATTAAAATATATTCTATACAGAAATAACACAGATCTTAAAAGAACTGTGATAGTCTTCTTTTCCTAACATACAAATTCATATGATTTTCTGTCAGTAAGCTAAAGAGACAGAGTGCTAATATTTATGCTGTGTTTTCATTTTTTTCATGCTGTCACAGTCATCTTAGACTAAACAAAACTGTTCTATTTTAAAGTAAGATACTTTGTATATTTATTTTAAAGAATTAACAGAGCTTTTAGAATATTTGCTTTTAAGGAGTCTAATGGGAGGTAGAAATATTAAATAAATATAACAAAAGATAAATATATCTATTATCTAAATAAAAAACAAGTTAGAAGAATAGTTTGCCTATATATTTAAACACTCATACATAGCAAAGATGTTAACTATTTAAAATAATAAATGTCCCCATTATTTTATTGTCCAACATATTGTTTTATTTCATTTCCATTTCCACCTATTATTCATAAGGAATAATGGCGTACTATTTATGCAGCTATATTTCCCCTTGAGTGACACAAATTTAATAAATCATAACATGAGAGATAAATACATTTTTAACCACTGAAGTGAACTAAAGGTCTGTACTTTGAAGTACCAATGTCAAACTCCACATTGTCTTTAGTGAGCTTCCAAAAAATGGGTTCAGGAAAGCTAGTACGGACCATCATGCAAGATGACCAAGAGAAAAAGATTAACAGTTATCTCTTATTTAGTATTACAGTTTTTGTAATTTAGATATTTCATGTAAAAATATTTTAGCTTTTGGCAGCATGTTTCATCTGCATGTGTGGTTTGGAAGAGTCCTAAGATGTATCACATTAGAAATATCAGAAATCTTTATGACAGTGCTACTGACAAAGGAAAAGTGATTGAGCTCATCACAATTTAAAAACATTTCTGAATTTTATACTTTTTCTTCCCCTTAAAAGGATCACTTCCACCCAGTACCTGTTGGAAAACAGCTGATAAATGAAAGCTAGAAGGATCAGAAAAGGTTAATTCTAAAGATCAGCAAGTATGCTTAGAACAAAACTGGCATATATCAAAAAACTCAAGTTTTCATAAAATCCAAAGTCTGTTTCCACTTTGTTTAAAACCATAATTATCAGTGTGTACCCCCTTCTTTTCTGCTCTAGCTCCCTCATGTTTTTCTCATTCTAACAGGTTTCAAATCCACATCACCTATCCTTCTATGTTTTTTTCAAGTAAGGCAACTTTCCACACCTACTGTTGAAATTGTGCCATTGAAAAGAAATAAGTGAAGATGCATGGCATCAGGGACAGAGGCATTTCCCTAGGACTGAATGTTCTACATTAAATAGTGTTCAGACAAAACTTATTCAAGAGCTTTGGAGCAGAGACTAGAACCCAGCATTCTACCCATTTATGTTAGAGCCCAAATCACAAAGCATATTCACTAATGCAACACTTGCTCCCTTTCTCCGGTCTAAAAAGGACTTCAGATATTATCTCCCTTTTTTTGACCTCAGATGTCTCCTTCTTACAAGAATAAGAAAAATGTTCAGGCATTTTCATTCTTCTGTAGATAAGACTGAAGTTAGGATAGCTCATTTATGCCATATAAGTACTATGTTTTTCTCCTTAAAACATAAAAAGAATAAAAGTTCAATCATTGTATATTATAGCATTTATGGGTCAGCTTATCTACAATTTTAGATCCAAACATGAAGTGTGTTGATTGGTTTTGTATTTAGTTGGTGTCAATTCTATAATCTGTATTAACAGGAAATGGTAAACAGGGATCAACACGTCTGTTCCTCGATGGTGTTTGTGTCACCTTTCTTGGGAGGTCCATGATCATTCAAATATCTAGTAAACTACTTCTGATGTATCGAGAGTACATAAAATAAATGGCAAGTTTATTACCACATATATTACATCTAACTCTGTGCATTTATGATGCAGAATATTGACACATACAGCAGTACCCAGGAAAATCAATCTTATCTAAAAATGAATGACCACAAACACTAAGAAGAACTACTTTATATCAATTAACCTAGGCAGGCAATTCTATTATTTTTCATAGCTTTTTTCTCTCCTTTTCATACCTTTTCTATCCTCATATCACATATCAAAATATTTCCCTGCAAGTTCATCTCCCTGTTTTAAGTTCATACTAGTTTCTGTCTTATTGTATATTCTGTAGATGTTTAGGTCATGCTCCTGTATTTTCTTCTTCTTCATCATCATCATCATCATCATCATCATCATCATCATCATCACTGTTATGCATAAGGCTAGATTAGTTACAGATCACCATACACATGAAAACGGTTTTAATTCAGATACTATGACTGCAAATGATATAATATATAAATGTTCTCAAAGGACTTCAACTTGCAAGTAAATATCATACAAGAGTAGTTCCATTGAATTGAATAGAAACTGTTTACCTGCTTAATTTTAAGCACATGTCCAAATGTTTGCAAGAACTGATCTTTAGAAGATTTCTTTAGAAGAGAAATAGCTTTGTGTACTAACTGTATATTAAGAAGATCTCTTGGTTTTGTTCCTGAGGCAAAAAAGGTTGTGACCTGTTATGATTACTTGACAAACCAGTCACAGTTTTCCAGTTTATAAATAAGACTGATTTCAAAGTTATTTGAGATACAAGAAGCACGAAGACCTACATTCCCCTAATATTCTCATAGCACTTTGGGCATGTGTAATGCATGTTTTACAAGAGTTTAACATAATAAGAAAAGTTTTGCTTTAGAATTTATTGTGCCCCATCAATTTTAAATGTTATAACCCTGTGAAAAATTTTTAACTGTAAGGACTTAAGCCAAATTCTGCTTAAAGGAGTGTAAATCTGGAAATTCTGTATTGAAGTCAATGAATATGGCCCAGATTTAAACAACTGCAGATAAGAATAGAGTTTGGCTTCACATCTTCAGTCACAATCAGACATTTTAAGGAAAAGAATAGGATAGTCTGCAGACTATTTTTATATAGCTTTCCTTTGGAAGGAAATATCTATGGCTATTACATGGTCAGCTGGAAAAGGAATGGTCATTTATTCCTGTCCTTGCAAAATTAGGCCAATAGCTTTGCTGCATAGGATGAACGCAAGACTGAGTCATGTTTACAGTGTGCTGGGCATGACTGCAAAAGAAAAATATTCTTTACTCTGACAATATTTGTTGTTACTTGGGGGGGGGAGGCAATTGTGGGTGATTTTATCAGTGAATGGATGTGTTCCCAGCAAATTACCTGGGTATGCCAGCTGAGTAGAGTTCTCTATGAACATTTGTTACCAGAACAGTAGTAGCAAAGACAAACAACAAATAGTCTAATAAGGAATCACAGGAAATCTTGAAGTTATAGGAAACTCCTTAGAACATATGCTAAGTTTGAAAGTCCCTAAAACATCCCAGGGAGGGATGTGGTTTTCACAACAAGAAACATTTTTCCAGGTTCCTGACAACCAGGCTGCTGGGTGCAAAGACAGGTAGATCACATACTTACCATATTTGCCCATCTATAGCTTCCAGGTTACCTGCTAAAATCCAGTGCAGTTCAGCAGCTACGTGGATTAAACATGTGTCTCTATAGCATATGTGAAAGCTAACGGCAGAGATTTTTTGCTCTCGCCTCTGATCTGTGACAGCCTGTTGCTTTTCCTTCCCAGCACCCGCTGGCCCCTGTCTTTGTGTAGCCTGCCCCTTTCACCTCAACCTCTCTGGCCCCAGTTTCCACAGCTCGCTCTCCTGTGACTGCAGACATGCTTCTGTCAGTACCCACCCACTCCTTTCCCCTTACATAAGTTACCTGAACATGTGGTTATCTGAGGACATGTTCTCAAAGATCAGAACTTTAAAAATGCACGGATTACTAAATGCAATTATTTACTTATGAAAATAACACCCTGTGCTTGTGCACGTGAATAAGTTATTCTTACCGTCTTCAAACTCAATTGCTGCGTGTCAGCCAAGAGCCGCAGAGCCTCTCCTGGCATCCATCAGGGCAGGGCCTGGCGGGCAGGGCCTGTCCCGCCGCCTCAGCGGGGGAGCAGGGCAGGCCAGGGGCAGCCAGGAGCACCCCCAGCCCCTGGTATCAGGGAGGGCCACAGGGACAAGGAGGCAGCACGTGGATCAGGCCCGAGTCCCAGGCCCATCGACCGGCCCGCTTCAGCAGCGGCAACGGCTCAGGCTGGGCCCTGTGGCAGGCACCAGCCCAAAATGGCTCCCGACGCCATGTCATGGCCTCCCCACAGACATCTCAGGCCACCTCTTCCCACAGCCCCTGGTGGGACAGAGCCACGCTCCTTGGCCTGTGGGATCCACTGACATTGAAACTTACTGGATACGCACTCAGGGGTGAGGCACTCCCAAAGAGGCGATCATAGTGAGCTGAAGAGTCATTTTCATTTAGCCCCAGTGCCACAGGGGCTGGTAAGGGGTGAAGGTCTCCCCTGGCCAGTCAAGATATGTTACACAGCCCCTCGGTGGGAAAGCAGCATTGGATGGGGATGAATAGTCTCCAGAGGCATATGGAAGCAACAGAACAGTTACAAAAAGTGGCTCCTACCTTAAAAACAAATCCATTTTTTTTTAAAGTAGTATCAGTGTTAGGCCCATTCCTTATTCTTCCCGCAACATCCAGTGGCTGGTGTGCACTGGAGATGTGGGACCTGCTTTGCATAGTCTCAGAGAAGTCCTAGCAGCTAGTAATCCCCTTGGTGGTGACTGCTGAGGCTTCTGGGATTTTTTGGTCTAACTATGGCTACTGATCTGTCTAACCTACCCTAAACTGAAAAATTACTGATGATACTAAGAACACTAAGATGCTAAGAAGTGTTTGACATAGCTTGTGCGTGTATCCGAACAGTACATTCTGCATCAATCTGCGTTTTAAAAATCTGTTTGAAATAGGAAACTGCTTAGCAGCCCTCTAAACATTGCTGCAGGCCTGAAAACAGCTTTTTCTCTGCTTCAGGGCTTAACAGATGGCAAGTTTGCTGAGACGATACACAGAGCACAAGGCAGGTGCCAGAGTTACAGCTTGTTCTTCCAGATCTCAGGGAAGAACAGGAAGCTCTTAAAAGTTTCTCTCTCTGACGTTTCCCTTATTAGCACACTTGTTCTATGTTTGTTTTGCATTCACCTCTGCCAGTAAGCACCTTTCAGCAGGACTCCTAGCAATAAATTGCCTTGTGAACAGGGATACTTGGGATGGATTTTAAAGTGGAGGCTGCCATTGACCGACTTAACTGAAGATAATTTTCAGCCTGCATAGTGAACATGTCCCAGAGAAATGTCTACATGCCAAAATTCAGACCCAACGCTTTTCAGCTGAAATTATGTAATTTAGTTCTGCTGTGAAGCTTCTCACTTCTCATGTGAGGAAGCGTAAGGGCACATGTGAGGGAAAACTCAGGCTAATCAGACTTCAAGTATCTCTTATATCCTTTAGGCTCTTGCATCCAACAAATACTGCTAGGTCACATGAAATCCCTCAGAGCTCTTCCCAGACGACTCTGGCCGCACATTGCAGCAGAATCGCAAATTTTCAATTCTCTTCATACTCTTTCTTACTCTTACTAATCCTTTTTAATGACACACATACAAAAAAAAAAAAAAAAAAAAAAAAAGACAGACAAAATCGCGTGCACCAGTCAACTTTGATGTACTTCAAAATTTCTTCTGGACCCCAAAACATGAGTTTCAGGAACCCAGTTCACACTCTACATCCATGGCACAGTCAGGAATATAAGACAGCAAGCACCACAATATGTGCTGAGTATTTCACCTACTCTCAATGAAGGGAACAGGAGTTATTCTGGACAAGTTGCTCCTTCTGCTTAAGACTGTGTTTCCCTCAGGTTCCACTTGATTTCCTTTCTGCCCTGAATATCCCTCCTTGTTGCATTTTAAGAGCAAAATTGTCATTTCATTATTAAAGTACTACTTTTTTTAAAAGAGCACCTCCACTAAGGTGTGTGAGAAAACTTTCTGCACTTTCTTGATATATGGCAAATGCTGAATGTACTGCAGTTAACTGGAATTACCTTTGGGTAAGCACCTGCATTTAAAAAAAAAAGCATATAAAATTTTTAAAAGCACAGTAATAAAATGAACTTTTTTAAAACGTTTATGGATTTAAGGACACGTACAACCCTGAAGTAAAGAGTGGAGAGAGTTACATGACTAGAGACTGTTCCCTAGTTTATGTTAGATTATGCCAGCCAGTCTGCAGCAGAGAAAAGAGAAACGTTACTTACATGCTGTCAACGTCCCATCTTTGCTCCATTTATCTTTGTGGAGGGTCAGGCATCAGACAGAAGTCACAGTGTAGCACTGGGATTAGATGAGGTGTCATCCCAGCAGCAGGAGAATTGGTGGCTTCATGTCTTAGGGAAATGGTCTTCCTCCCCCTCAGTAAATTTACATCTGTGCCTATGTGTACTAGAAACTCCAAATCCCTGCAGATGCATACTGTTTTTCAATTTACTGCTCAGCAAATGCTCATCAGTGAAGACTGAGCAATTCAAATTGATTTTCACCTACCATCTTTCCTCTGCTTCCTTTCTTCTGCTCTCCCACTCTGGCTCCCAGTTTCTGTGAGAAGATTTAGTCAGGTGACAAAGCATGACTAAAAATGTTTTAAGTTCTAAGGTTTTCCATTTCAAAAGATTACAGGTAACTTCTCTTTTGCTGTTGAATTTACTTTTACATTTTCAAAATATGTATAGAAGGATATTAAAACAACTATCGACATGACTAATGAGTTGTCAGAAGAAAGCAGGACAACAGACAATAATTTCAATGCATTTCTTTTAATTTTTAATGTGATGTTCCATGGAAACAAAACTTAATGTGAATGTGTTTTCAGTGTATTTTTTTCTGTCCGTTTGGTTTCTCCTAATAGCTCTTGAATGGTTTGGCAGATTTTAAACAAATCTCATAGAAGGGTGGAGGTGGTTTCCATGAAAATAGATGGCCAGGGAGAAAATCGAGACCATGCAGTTTTTCCGACTTTGAGAAAAGATGCAGAGTCAGTTCGTACGTTATGAAGCATGAAAAAATCCGCATGGGAGAGACATAAGTATGCCAGCCATAGGAAAAGTTGCTGTCATTTTTAGAAACCAAAACAAGTCAAACGTGAGGCACATATTTCTAGCAAAACAGGCTGCTCCTTGTGATCATTGAGCTATCTGGACCAAGAAACCGCAATATTTTTGAAAGAAATTAAAATACCTACCACTTTTTTGTGAAAACAGGCTTTTTCAAAATGGGCTATTCCTTGCTGGACAAATCAAGCATTATTACTTGCTGTCACTCTAAAAATTATGTTGATCCTGGTAAGAATCTAAATTTATTTTGCTTCTTTAACCATTGATTTATGCCCAAACTAACGTTTGCTGGATTGATTCACTGGATTGCAGATCATCTAGGGCAAGGACACAATTTAAATTTTAGAAAGTGCTATTCAACTCTGAGTTACAAAAAAATTACTAGGACCTCAGTGATACGCTAATTCAGGAAAAGCTGGTAACTGAAAAGCTTTAACCTTTATTTTCTTCCTGAAAAGCATTTTATTTTCTTTTATCTAACTCTACTGTTCTCAATAGACCTTGTCTTAGCTTTTTTATGCCAAGTGTTTGCCCCTATATCTCTGTTCCCTACAAAAGTGAAGATATCTTAGAAAAAGTCTTCAGTAGCTGGTTTTATTTTTCCTCTGCTGTCAGCAGAGCAGAGGCTTTACCTGCAAGGAAAACATTACAGCATACAGAAACATTACAACATGACAGTGCATCTCATATTAGCCTACTATATAAAAAACAGGTGTTTTTAAGTTCATAACTCCTAATGTTCTTCTACATTATAACTTGGGCAGAGCTCTAAATCTTTCATTAGTGACAGCCAAAAGTAAATAATCTATTTTAAGTGATGTAATTTTCAAAGTCTCTTTACTTTCTCTTTGCAAATGTCATAACAAAGCTTGATGGCAGATTTTATAGCTGACACCTCACAGAATCCCTGTTGGCAAAAATAATTTGCTGTTTTAAAAAAATGTGCTTATTAACTATAAATACCAATGAAATGACGGGAAGATTCCCCTGGATTCCAGTGAACTTTGAGTCAGGTCACCCACAGATTAATGGGCTTTAAGACTAGAAGGGACTATTAAGATCATTTGTTATGCCCTGATACACATGGCAGATTGGTAGCAGATCAGCAAGTAAATGCTGCATCAAGTCAGAAACCTGCTCTTGAATCGGAATATGTAACTACAGAAGAATTCAACTTCTATCAGTTAAATTTTAAGAGCTTAATGGGAACATGTGCTGGAAATATGTGCTGGGAAGAGAGCTTGGAAGAGAGTCTTTACACCTGGAATCTTGCTAATAAAAGCAACATAACATTAGACTCATTCGGTAAACCCCATTTAAAGGGAAAAAAGCTGGTGCCAGAGAAATACACTTACACGGCTAGGTTTTCTGCTTCTTTTGGGCTATCCATCCTCACTCAGAGATGGAAATCGCTTTGCTTCAGGTGCAGGTGTACACTGGTCGTCCTTGCAGGATTGCTGTGACTACTTGAACACTTTATTAATAGTTAGCAATATTCTTTTAACATTCAGTCCAAGATTTTCAGGGTCAGCCTATATCTATTTGTTCGTGTGCCAACATTGTTCTTTAACTTAAACAGAGCTGTTCCCTCGTGGTGTTTATCCCTGAGGAGAGCAATCTTATCCCTTCTCAGCCTTCCTTTTGCAAAGTTAAACAAGTCACACCCTTCCACCTCCTCTCATTAGTCAGGTTCTCCATTCCTCCTGTCACCCTAGTAGCCTTCTCTGCAAATGAACTAGTTTCAGTTCATTTTTTTGCATGTCTGTGACTGCAGTTTTGACTGTCCCAGATGACTGCACACCAAGGCCTAGCACCATCAACCCGCTCCTTGGCTCTCCTCCTGGAATTCTCCTGGTAAGGAATTTTTCAAAGTTGCATTTGCCTTTTTTCATGGCTTCATCCCATTAGCAGTTTACACCCATGCCGTGATCATCAATAATGACTTATATTTCTCCTCCTTAACTACTTCCAACT
Organism: Platalea leucorodia; assembly: GCF_965183815.1. Taxonomy (NCBI): domain Eukaryota; kingdom Metazoa; phylum Chordata; class Aves; order Pelecaniformes; family Threskiornithidae; genus Platalea; species Platalea leucorodia. Next base: position 46,384,075 of record NC_138828.1, on the reverse strand, counting down.
AAGAAGATGCAAACTTACAGCAAATCTTTTTGTTATCAGCCCCCAAATCATGTCCTCATAACCCTTGATGAAACTCCATATAGGTGACGTTCTGGACCAAATTTCTTCTGGACAGACCAAACAGTAGCAAGAGATATGCATGCATGTGTGGGTAAGAACAGTTAAAGATTAAAGCGTGGAATGAAATTGCTAAATCTTCTCCTTTAACCACAACAGGATTAAGCGTAATGCTTGCTCATACAATAATAAACATTGAGAGAGAGAGAGAGAGAGAAAACACTCCAAACTTAGCAGCATTCAAGTGCAGAGAAATATAAACAAATATTGTAAATCAATCCACAGTGGCTAAATTCTTTTTTCTGGTAAAATATTTTAAGTTTGGTAGGTTTTTGTTAAATACCAAAATACTGAATACGGTGAAATTATTAAAAACTCTGCATGTTTTCATACCTTGGAAATAAAGAAAGGATGAAAATAAATACAGTATTTACTTCCCAAAATTTGAACATATAAATAGCAAGCACCACTGTGTATACAGAAGGCTGTTTGAGATTAAAGTTGTGAAAAATTACTTCACAACTTGCTGACTATTTGTATCTCCCACCTCTTAGGTGAACATCCTTAGCAGTGGAAGGTGCACTCAACCTATCCTTGCAAACAATAGCAATTAAAACACTGCAGTGAAATGGGAATCAAGGTGCCTCATTTCTATAGTGAATGTCCCAATGACCAAATAGAGTCACTCTTCTCCTTCCTGTTTTTTGTGTCTCACACTTTTCTTCCTGCAGTTTCCATAAGACGGAGTTTTATAACAGGAGTAGTTAAGACAGCCATTCAGCACCCCTTGGTAGTCAGGATGCTCTTTCAGGAGGTGAAGGACATGATTTCAAAATCTCTCAGACAGAACAGAACACCAGACCCCTGAGCCTATGTCTGAATATCCTAGCCACCTGGCAAAAGGAAACATGATCTTTCACTGGTTTTGTGAATACACCCCTTCTTTTGCTTTTCTGACAAAACCTGGAAAGCATTCCTTTTGAACAAAGTGTTTTGCTAAGAAGTGGGGGAGAAAAGTAAAGATCAAGTTCATTTCAGTACAGCAAACAACAAAACATATTTTGATTCGACAGAAAACATTTTTTCCTTTGAATTTTCTTGTTCAGCAGCCAAAACAGAGAACTTATTTTTTGCTTCCTTTTCCATATCTTAGTCACTGCAACCTCTTGCAGCTGCATATTTTGACACTCTGACAGAAACTTCCAGGTCTGCCCACTGGCCGAGGAATGACTCCCTCACTTGGAAGCACTGTCTGAGGCATGGGGACACATAACTGCTTTTTAAAGGGGAACTTCGAGCTTGAGTCTGAGCTAAGTTTTCCCTTACTTTTTAGATCCTTATGTGTATAACAGGGATAGAACCATTCTGCAGTGCCTTGTTTCTTATATCAAAATGCTCATTGCCACCACCAGGGAATACTGGCCTTTTCATCGGATTCCGTATGGAATTTTGTCATTATGGTATTACCTATTATGGAGTTATACCTCAGGCACTGACTTCAGCTTTTTCCAAAACTGCAGCTGATCAGCTAGAATTTGCCCAACAACAGCAATTTAAAAACAAGAAGGCTGTGTTTCCTTGTGCCTTCATGCAAATTTAAGGGCAAAATATATACCACAGAAGGATGACTGCCTTTGGCAGTTTATACTAGATGAAGTTTATACTTTAGTGTCCCAGATCAAATCCTGGATCTTTTCTTCAGTTTCTTCACATCACGGAAGAAACATTCTGCATTTACATCGACCACACCTTCTGTGTTCACCATGGCTTTTTGTGCAAAGCCTTTTTGTTCAGAACTGTCACATCAACTGTCTGGCTTCTTTAATATGCAACCCTTCAGTCCCTTTGGTTGTGGTCTGGGATGCCTTCAACCCAAAACATATCTACTAGCATCAGACATCCCCCAAAGAAACACATTCCTAACTTCCTCAAAGAGGGTCACTGCTTTCTTTTTTGAAATGTTCATTACGAACATTTTCTCAAGCAGCAAGAACTGTGTTTTCAATATTAGACAGTTTAGTTCCTGTTATTTTCTGTACAGTTCTGCAAGGTCTTGGAGGTTATCTGTCTTTTGTCCCAACTTAGAGAATGTGCTTTTGTAAGCAAGTAGATTTGGCTAGAGATGTAAAGCTGAAGTCAGTTCAGCCTTTTTCTAAGAACATGGGGTATATATGATTTTTAAATTCTTATCCGTCGCATATCAAATCTGAATTCTCAACAAAGTAATGCCTGCCTGTCAAATAGTGACTAAATTTGTATTAGCAGAATGTTTAAATTCCATAAAGAATGTTTCACAAGATTAATTTTTTCAGACCAAATTTTCACAATTAGAGGGTGGTGCATGAACTTACTTTGACTTGACAGCGTGCAATTACATGATGCAGTGCATACAATCATATATATGATTGTGTCAAAACCAGAAAAAGAGCTGCTGGGTTAAAAGAGTTAGAGGAACACACCTTTTTAGGCCATTTTCATGGTCCCATCCACAGGATTAAAAACAAGAGGCATATGTTGCTCAAGATACTTCAACATGGGTTTTGTCGCAAAATCTAAAGGCTAATTCAGTCTGATGCAGATACTGTCTTGAAAACAGATAGATTTCAGTGATGTCTGTCAGGTTTTTTTGGACTTTTTTTTCCCTTGCATTGCTGCTTCTTGAGGAAAGAAAGGAAGTAGCAACAGATGCATTAGTGTTTTGGCTCCTGAATGCACAGAAAGGCCAGTTTGCCAGAACAAATAATATGACTCACTTTGGGTTTTAAAGCGATATCATCCACCTGGAAACTAGGTCTACATACATTTTAGGAAACTTCTCATCTGTCATGTTAAAAGTTATCATTTTGTGCTGCCTATGAAGTTTTATGGTCATGTTCCTCAGCAGAAGCTTCTCAGGATCGCTCATTCATGACACTGTGCTTTTCCATAGACACTATTGGGAGCATGTTGTTCTTCACCTGTTGCAAATGCACCACCTGGTAAACTGTTCTTTTAGGACCTGTTCTCCTTACCATATGTTTCTATTCATTTGATCCGAGAGACAGTACCATCCTACAGAGAGTTGTTGGCACAGTAGGTGATCAGCCGTACTCTGCCAACATTATCTCCGTACAGTAGTGTTCTTCTCATGGCACTACAGAGCCTGGCAACTGCCGTTTTTAACAAAAGAGACCTTTTAACCTGTCACTGGAGGCAGCAGCAGCAACAAAGCATCTAATGCCTCTGCTGTTCCCAAGAAGAAAGCATAACTGTGGTCAGCATCCACACACATTATATGGCCAAGTTCATGCCTCCGGGGTGTTTGCAATGATATTTTTGCTGCCTCTGAAAAGACTTGCTAAAGTCTGTTGAGCCATGCTGCTGGAATGAGCTGATGAAATCATGAGAAGCAGCAGTAAGCGCTATATTCAGATTGCTAGCAGACACAGTGCTTGCCTACTTTTCACCTGAAGTAACCTTCTGGGGCATATTTGTTCTGTGATTGTTTTTAATTTGTTTTATAATGTTTAAAGTCCCCACCCTTTTGGGATCACAGCCAAAACATCTGCACAGCCAGCAAATGGCCGTTGTGCCATTCAATAGTGCTGGGTTCAAAAGCTGACAGAATTTAACGATTACAAGTAGAGATGGTCCCTACCGAGTAATATGTCACTTGATCTCCTAGTAGGGAACTCCTCTGGCTAGGTGCTGTGAAAAAAAAAAACATTCTTGCCAGAATTGAAAGCGGAGCACTGTTACAGAATTAATTGGTAATCTCCAGGAAATGGCTGGCAACTGTTGAGACTTTGGAGAAGTTATCTCAGGTGATCCTAGACTGATTAGAGATGCTCTTCTTCCACATCATTAACGTTCTTAAAGTGATGGGCTGTGCCTCAGGGTCAGAGTTTGGCTTAGGCTAATTCATATTCACTGATTCTTGGGATTCATGTTGCAAAACTTCCAGATTAGCTGTTCCACCTATCAAGCTTCCAGATGTAGAGGACTTTTTTCTCTTTCTCCTTCTGAAGTACTGCTCAGAGGAATGCTGCCTGTGAACAGACTGTACTGCTGTTCCTAGAACCATAAACACAGCTTGTGGCTTCGGGAACTGTGAGGCTGCCAGATCAAGCAGCAATATTGCATTGTCAGAGATAGTTCTCTTTCTTTCTTGAGACTAGGAAAATTAATAGCTCCCAATCCTCTTTTTCATCATTCAAAAAATATACTTATGTATGCAATCAGCCTGCTCTTCTAGAGAATCCTCTTCCACAACTGCTGCTTCTACTGCTGTTCCTCTGGGCAGTCCCTTCGCTGCACGACTGTAAACAGGCACAGTTTCAAATGGACAAACTTACAACTACAGTAAGGGGCAGACTTCAAGTGTTATCTCAGTTTGCTACAGTGAACCATGCCGATCATCAGTATGAACTCACACGGTCAACAGACATATGCAATAACACGTAACAGAAGTAGAACTTCCTGAAATCAGACCAAAATGAAATAGTAAAGCCACAATGGTACCAAACAGGCAACACATTTTTCAATTAGCTCAAGCATGCTACTGGAAATTTTTCTGAAGCCAATACAAATTATGTGGCTTCAGTTTACCGGTATTTTTTGTGGAAAAAATGCCATTCGTGAAAAATTTGGACCAACTTCAGTGAAAACTTCTTGCGAAGTGCAGAATAGGTTCATAAAACTCAGACATCCGATCTTCATCCTGAAAAATCTATCCTCTATTCAGGGGTGATACAATGGTGTTAGCATTTAGGAACAAACTAAGGAGCTAAAATCCTGCTAAAGACACATAAGTGAATAGAATCTATATAGCAACTATTGGCATATAGTCACCACAGCTAAATTAAATGCTAGTAATGAATCCATTAAGTAAACTGAAATGAATAACAGACTGTCATGTGCCGGAGGCAACATTTTTTCCACATACAAATATAATATCTTCTTGGAGTCATCCTGAGGTAATAATTCATTTCATACTCTGTAGCTGTAAACATCCTGGTATGACAGACAAATATTTAAATTATTTTTGATTTATCACCTCATATTATTCCATGGCTAGGATACCTTTAGCATGAGTTGCTCTGAGGTGAGAGAGCACTAGACTTAATCTAAAATTACTTCACAATGGAGTGAGAATTAATCATTTATGTGGTCTCAAACATTTCACGCTACCATGAACTAATTAACTCTTTGTCTCTACCTATGCATATGTATGACACACATACACATGCACATATATGCTCTGTCACCTCAGCATAATTCTTGGATCTCAGGATTGTTAAGACTAACAACGGGATGTGACAGTCTTTATGCCACAAAGAAACTCATTTACTTGCAGGAACTCTCCACTTGTTGCATTAGGGCCGACTGGTGTCTCAGGGTTACATTCATGGTTACCTTTCCACTGCTGCTCCAGAAAATCTGGGTTTCTTGAATGTCCTATGTCATATCTGTCAAAGGGTATCTAAGATTCCTTAAAGCATCTAAAATGATGTGGATGCCTATGCTTAAGCAGCACAATCCTCCCCATTATTGTCTCTAAACTGGAGTAAAGGGTATATTACAGAGTAGAGTGCAGGTCAAAGATTTAGTTCAGTACTTGATCTTTGAGCAATAACTATTTTGATGCATTCTGTCAAAAATTCTTAGGGAACAGAAGATCACACCAGAATAGTCACTGTTCAAAAGTCAGGACATTGGCCTTCTGTATTAGTACATGTAGACAAAACCCATGATATACTTTCTGTTGTCTCTGAACTAAAGGAAAAAAATAGTCATAAGGGGTAAATCCGCATTTTTGTTGACTATTGTTTATTTGCCAGTGACTGTACTAAAGACAATCTATAAACATACAAACTAAGTTCTTACAATTTGAATATGAAGCTGACATTTTCTGACATACTTGGATAGTCTAGTTTCTTAAACATCTGGGCATAAGACACGAATCTATTTTTCTTTGGAAATTTGGAAGAAACAGATGTTTAGTTGCAACTTCCCTATCACAGCATACTCCATCTGTATTTCACTGTCATGATTTCCTAAATTGTGGTTACCACATACTGTGTATTGATTTCCTTTTCTCATTTTCTGTCTCTTTCTCTCTAGTTCTGGTTATCTTATTCTACATTAATTCTGACTCCATGTGCCTTTCACAATTACAGCACTGAAAATTCAGCTGGATTCTGTGACCAAAAAATGTTGTCTGATTCCAGAAAAACAAACAGAGAGAACAGTTGTCTCAAAGTAGGCTGATACTCAGCTGTATTTATTTATCTCATTTTTTCCTCAAAAAAACCCTTTTTTAAACACTAGTCACAACTAGTTAATGTCATGATAACTGACATCTCCTGCTGATACAACTTCTAGGTTAAATGAACAACAACAAACCCAAATAAGAATTCAATAGACTCACAGATCTTTCTATTTTACTTCTGCATCTACCCCTCTTATTTCATTCTGTGCTCTTCCTGAAGACTATTTTGGCAATATCTAGATGCAGTCATTAATCCCCAGTTATGACAAGATGGATTTTCTAATTGGAGTTGATAATTTCAGGATTTGTTTTATTCCCCACGGGGTGAGAAAGCAGCCTTTGCAAGAAATTATTTAGTTTAGAGCTTAAATGAATCATGTTGGTACGTATTTTAACTTAAAAGCTTAAAAACAAATAAACAACAAAAATACCTCACATAAGCCTGGCCATTTCTGCAGCTACATGAAATGATCATTTAGTTTAAAATACACAGGCATACTTCAGGAAGCACTACTTAAAGTGCCCTAGTTTTGAAAGAAGGGCCGTCCCGTCCCCCCAAAACAGTACAGCCTCACAGCCTTGTGGCTAAGACACTTTCAAGGGCAGTGTGGATTCCAGTTCATTCATTCTGTGGAAAGACTTGAACCCCTTAGCCCCATATTCTATGGAAATGCTCTAATCATTCAGGTGTTCCACAAAAGAAAGGACAGCTCATCTCTCCTCCCTACCCTGTACATTTAAAGAAAGTGTCCAAAATAACCACATTTTGTCTGAAGTTGATGTGAAGCAGGACAGGTAAATACTTGGGCAGAGAAATGTCGATTTTCAGAAACTGATTAGATTGAAGTTTCAAACAGCTACTAGTCTTAATCCTAACAAGATGGCAGTCACTGAAAAGAGTGGATTCTGCATTAGAGGAGTTTTACTGCCAAAAATATAGACCCTAACACTGTTGAGCAGGGCTTTTGAGAAGCAAAGTCTTGGATTTAGATGCTTAAACCATGTACAGATTCACTTCTGGCACTTTAATATTTTTGTGGATCTTGGCCTGAAATTCCCTGAGCCTTGATTTAAACTATAATAATTCTAGTACTACAAGAAACTGTAGAGGTCTACTATGGGAAAGTTACTACTACCTTTGGCCCCCTACACTATCATCTGCAGTCAGGCACGCCAAGAGTTACTGGTGCTAGTAGTGCTGTATCAGCTGCCATGAGGCCTGCTTCCTCACTAATAATAATGGTTGAAAGATGTAGGGCAAAAGGCTAGTATAGACACATCTCTGATTATTTAGGCTGATTATTTGTTCTCAGAGCACTAGAATGAAGCTATGCAATGAATTTGTGCAATAAATTAAAAGTGTTAAGCAAAATGTTTTCCCAATTGCTGATATTTTCTCCAACTTTACTGCTTTCTCTAGCTCTCTCTCCCTTTTGAGTTTGCTACTGCATTAGCTCTGCCTGATTATTCATATACCTAAGTGAATCATCATGAAATAATTCATGCGTGTCTTAGCTTCATTGGATTACATTTAGTCATGCAATATTTGATTTGTCTTGATTCCTAGATTCCTAGTGTATGATTTTGAATTTGCACATAGTTACTCTCTAAATTTTTGGACATCTTTGCTGGCTGTTGAGACATCCTGCCTTGAACTTTCGCTGCTCCAGATACCAGATGTGGTTAGTAACTCTGAGCTAGAGCCCAGAAACTAAAAAAAGGCCAAAACAGATATGGAAAAAGAACCTACAGTGGTGCCAAGATCCACCCTCACTGTTCATGTGTAGAAGGTACTCTGAAAACTTTGAGCAAACAAATGCTCCATCCACAGGCGCAACGCTGCAAAGAAATGACCTCAGAAAAACTGCCAAAAGGAAACCTGAAGGCTCCAGCCTAGCAGTACAATTTGCACTTACTAGTGACCTCTGATTCAACACATAGAGAGTTGCCTTTGTGCCTTATACCTGGGAAGCCCTTACAGAGCCGATTTCAAGAGAACATATTTCTACCTTACAGAAGATAGACATGAATTAAATAAAAAGGAATAACCAGGTTTACTTGTAAAAGCAAAAAGTCCAAAATAAAATAAATGAATATATTCAGGAATAGACTATCCAATGATAATACGTGGCATTGTGCTATTCTCCTTCTTCTTTATGAAGAATGCTCTTTCTTTTACATAATTCAAGTAGGTGAATAGGCGTTACAGAGGCAGAGAATATTTTTAGCATATTTTTAATGCCTTGTAATGCTATAATTTGTGAAAATAACACATTTATGAAAGTCTGTTCCAACCAGTGCTATTCTCTTCCTTCATCCCCTATAAAATATTGGTTGTCTGTTGTTTTAAACCATATTATAAACTCTGTGGTTGAATTGTCTTTAGAGTGTGGCATCATGATCATACCAGATTCTCAGTCCTTAGAAGCATAAGAGCCACTAAATACCTTCAGCTTGTCTGAAATTAATTTAGAATCACACAGAAACTTTATTTATAGGCTTGACCTTAATCTCATGAAATCCAGGAGGAGAAAGAACAAAATCTCTTATTGTAAAAGTGTTAAAAATATCACATACCAAAATTTCTTTCTTCTCATTTAAACAAGAATAATTTTTTTAAGGTATAGAATCAGATAAGTTCATTAAAAGGCACTTGTGAGATACATATATATGCTTTTCTTGGCACTGAACTCTGTCAGCCCCACCTAATGTCACCTAAGCCAGGAAGAAAAACATAAACTCACTCTGTAAATACTGTTGCCCTTTCTCCAGGTTGTACCAGTTTGGGGAGTTTGTAATGGGCTAATTTATCTTCCAAATAGATATTAGTGACATGGAGAACAGGACTATTTCCTAGGTATAGAAAGGTATGCAGGCTATGTATATACGTACAGACACACACACAAACATATTTTGATCATTGAATGTATATTAACATAGAGAGAAGGGCAGAATGGAATATACTTAAATTAGGTAAAAAAAATTCAACCATTCTTCAAAAATAATCTGTTTTCTCTCAAAAAATGTTCTGAAAAATGTGTGAAATAGATTTAGTCAACTTCGTAGACATTATAGTACTGCCATAATACCGAAAACATGACTGTACTTGTTCTGAACAAAGACCCACATATTCTGAAATCCTGTCTTTGACTGTAACCAGAACAGAACAGAACATATATATATATAGTAATTCTTCTACACTTTGCTGTCTATCTCAACTTCAGTGATGGTAATTTGGTATCTAATTAACCTAAATTTTTTTGATCATTTTTTGAACCCATGTAAAATTACCACAACATCCTATGGCAATGGGTTCCACAGTCTAACCACACTGTGCATGTTGTAATGAGTCCATCACCATTAACATCAGTCTTTCAAATAGCCAAATATTCCTTTCTAGTTCGACACTGATGTTGAGAAGGGGTGCTGGAGCCAAATGAACAGACACCCAAAGCACAGGGCTCAGCCCTACGTGATGCTTAATGTTCTTAGTCGCAAGCTCTAAGCAACTCAGCAGAAAAGTTTCCCCTTTAAATCACCCACCTCATTCTCTCCATGAACTGTATAGAAAGCTTATGTATAGAATGCCTCACTTAAGTGATCTGAATCAACCAGCTGGGACTAGGTGCTTCATATCTTGGCATTGCATCGCTTACTTGGAGGTGGTTGAACAACCATTCTGTATTTTGGTCATTAATTCTAGATTTATACACATGATATATATATGCATAACAATGCCAACTGGCATCATGAGCCTGAGAAAAAGTTCTGTTGATGTGGACTTCTTTAATTTCAGTGCTGGATTATGAATATCTTCAGATCACCAGAACACTTTAATTAAACTTTGTTGAAGACCTCTGCTGCAATACTGTAAATTGCCTTATAGATTTTGCTGTCTCAGCTGCTTGGAAATGGATTACATAGTTCTTTACACCTAGGCTGCGATTCACAAGCCAACACAAAATTTCACCCCAAAACTGGGAAGATGATGTTTTTATCGTATCCTGGTATATCTAATAAACGTTTGTACAGCACATACTTCAGTATCTTGTCGGAGCTGCATGATTTACAGCAAAAGAAAAGGCAATAATTAGAAGACATTAAAAATTATGGGGGTTTGAATGGAAGGTTCCACTCATGGGAAGGCAGTCTGGTAGTATTCTCTTTATTTTTTCTCCAGGCAGACAATCTGACTAAATGCATATGTCTAATAAGCCTTAAAAAACCCCGACTAGAATGGCTGAGAATTTGAAGTTCAATTTTATGGAAATTTTTTTACATTTCACAACTACTTTTATCTCTACAAAGGAATTCATAGTCAGGAAATTTCACAATTAGTCATGGAATATGAAATTGGAAATTCTGGGAAAAAAACTGCTAGGAAATTGAAACGTATCAAGAAATATTACATATCACAGAAACTATACTATGGCATAACACAGCTAATAGAATATAAAAGCCCAAATAAACAATAACAAAACAAATCAGAATGAAACACATTCATTTTGCCAAAAGAAATCTTATCATTACTAATGAAATAAGAACAGTCTTGTTCTAATTATTTTTTTCTTTGAAACTTGCCAAAATAAACGTGGTTCCATAAGAGGTTTGGGCTTTCTTAATACTGAAACACTGAACATCCCTACTTATAGAGAATAGTGACTTGGAACGTGGTGTGGTACAGGGAGTTAGAAAGGTGGAATGACCCAGTCTGATTCACTTCACATTCACAAAACACCGAGGTTGTCACCAGGACTCATTCTGATCTTTCATGGTTCATAGATTTTTTGGTAGAGTATTTCCCTGTGTTCTTGTATTCTTATTTTGGATTTTTTACTTCTCAGTTTTCAGGATTTCTTTTCACTTGTCTTTTGAAAAAACTAAGAAGTGATCCCTAACATCTCAAACATTATACTGTTATTCAGTGACATTACAGGGCATGAAACAATGCAAATAGGAGCTATAGTCCTCTCTTAACTGATAAAGCATTTCACAAAACTAGAAAAAAGTATTTAATAGTATAACGCTAAGGTATTGACAATCGCCACTCCAAAAAATGAAATTCAGTCACATAAGGATGAAGGTCTAGATCCATAAAAAGATGTCTGTATCTCAGTAGTTATGTATGTGTTTCATTTATAAAGACCTGTTAACTCCATCAACAGCGGTGCATTATAAAATACAGGAGGGAAATTAGGTATCCCAATAAACAGTCTGCCTAGCTGAATACAAGATTGTTCAGCTCATTCACTGTACACGTTTCTAAATATGTTCCAAGGCAGTAAATAGGAAACAATAAAAGGAAGGTATTTGCTGTGTCCTTGCCTTTATATTTCACTTTGTATCTGGCCTCATGAAATTTCATTGTTGCCCTGTATCACAAGAACACCAGAAGCACTAAAGCCCTAAAGCAGCTTAAATTTAGGTGGGTAAATGACGCCTCCCAAGAGAAATGTGGATTTGAACCTTCCCCTTTCTCTGAAAGGAAAAAGAAAAGAACCACAGACTAAGTAAATATTTTGCCATGGAATGATTTTGAAAAGTAGGAGTTGCACAACAACATAATCTAGCGAGAGAGGCGTTGCCATGGTATTATGTACAAAGCCCAAATCAGTATCTGTGCCCGCTGCTGACATCGCAGCATATAGGGCTGGTCAGGAGACTGGAAGATTTTACCCAAATGGGTTTATGCATGTGCTAGACAAAGATTAACATGCAGTTTACACTTTACACATTAACACCGTCAGCGAGACAGTTTTCCTGGTAAAAACAAAAACATCCAAAGCATGCAGCAGCTGAGCACTTGTTTGAAAACTACTGAAGTCCTTTTGCAGATGTAGCTCTACGTGACACGGCCAAAGCACAGAAGGCCCACAGCTGAGGGCGAAATACAATATGTATCTGTGTTTAAATCTACAAAAGGCCACAAGAGTTAGGAATTCTTTTTAATCATCTCGTCCGATCCTGCATTAACAGTTTGAATATACCAGATAACGCATTTAATCCATATAAACATGACTAGCAATGTCCTTACCTGTTCACGTGTGTTCACCTTCTCCAAGGCAACCACTGCTTCATGATCTCAACGTTGATGTATTCCTTACTTAATCCCACCATCAAAACAAATGTTGGGTTTAAATGGAATATTCCTGTGTTAAACTAGTTTCCATTCAAATGTCTTTATGTACATTAGTTCCGTCTTCACCTTATCTACGTCTTCATTTTTTAATTTTTTTATTCTAATCCTCAACCTTCTAACACACTCCTACATATGCAGTTTTAGCACTAAATGTCATCATCAAAATGTTAAATTAAAGGAAAGGTTTAGAAAATGAAATACGATTACATCGTGCATTTTATCCCCAAAAGAGAGTTTCCTGATTTATTTGTTCAGATTCGTCCAGATTTCTCAATGTTGCAGTGAAATAGTAACGAAAACAAAGCAGAACTTAGCAATGCTCTATTAGAAAATTAAACATTTTTATCAGACTTAATAAATATGAAAATTGAGTTAGCTGTCATAAAACACCTGTTGGTATCACGGAGAAAATATCCTTTGTAAGATGTTATTTATAGTCACTGTAGAGCCTTTTCACACAGCTGCTTAAACATAGAAGGATATAGCTAATATTGGGGCTCAGAGGGAGGAACAAGCAGGAAAGTAGAGCCTCTACTTTGCAGAAAAAGGTAATGCCTCATTAATTGTTCCAAAACAACAGAACAATGTGGACTATGAAACTTCCAAGGCTTCCCTTCTCTCCTTGTGGGAACTCTAGGGGTCTGCCTTAGACCAGAGCTAATTCAAATGCCTGACTACTATTGAATGGACTTAACCAAACAAATCTTAGTAGTCTTAATTCTTATTTAACTTGTCTTTACCTGCAGTTTTCCAATTTGAAGAAACATCTGATATGAAAATTTCTTACTTTTGACATGGCAGAATTAGAAGAATTTTAAGTGGACTAATTCTAACGAGAAAGGTGAGACAACTTCTTAGATTGTGCTACTGACCCTGTTTATGGTTACCCACACATAATAATTTCTAAGCAAATGGTTTATGTTCTCTTTCATGAAGATCTATAATCGTTAAAGTTAAAAATAAAATAATTTTTTAAAAACGTTAAATTTGAAGAAAATAGTTTGTGCACTGCAGTAATTTCAGTGCATGAACAAAATTAAATATTTTCTGGAAACCTTTTTTATTGTCCCCAGTTCATAGACATACGTGACCTTAATCTTTTCATACTATTCTTTTTATGAATGTGCATATATGAGATGAACTAAGGTTAAACTATTTTTGCTGCCAGCCGCTGTCTGATTTACTTCAAGATGGAATTAATCCAATAATTGTTGAGGTTTTTTTAATTTTGTACTGTAACTACTAATTGAAAAATATGAAAACATTATAAACAGTGTATCAGCTACTTTTCTGTCAGAAACTGTCTGACTCCACTTCCATGGAGGCTCACAGTATGCATCAGGGACATAGGTGGACAATACACACACTGCAAATCAAAGCAGCTTCCTAAGTGAGGAAGCCTCATATGGAGTTTTCAGGTAATCCAGCATACCTTGGTATCAGTGGGCTTTCTTCATCATTGTAATCAATTACTTCTCTAGTTTGAAGTAAGTGCATTGCTTTGTTGAACACCTTTTAGATGTTGTGATGCATGTTCAAAGGTTCCTTGTACAGTTGTATTACTTCGGTAAAAGCTATTTTCTGGAAAAGACGGCAAAGTGTTCTGCTTTCCTTCTGTGCTTCTGCAAAGCGATCCCAGGTTGCTCTGCAAATGTAAATTCATAATGTTACGTTAATGAGCTGTAGGGAGTAATCATTTGTTCTTGTTTATAGCGTATTTATGACCTTAACTCTTTTGTGCACTGGAAGCATTTATAGTCCAACCATACCTATATTCATATTAAACATTAAACAAAAAGTATTTACGTTTATTTAAATCCACTGGCTGGTGATTTAACTTGAGAACATTACAAGTGGAAACTGTCCTTACGATATTCACAGAATCACAAAATGTTAGGTTGGCAGGAACCTCTGGAAACCATCAAGTCCAACCCACCTGCTCAAAGCAGGGTCACCTAAGCAGGTTGCTCAACACTGTATCCATTTAAATTTTGACTGTACTCAAGGATGGAGACTCCACAAGCTCTCTGGGCAACACACTCCAGTGCTCACATTCACCAGAAAAAAGTTTTTTCTGGTGTTTAAGTGGTATTTCCTGAATTTCAATTTTTGCCCATTACCAATTGTCCTGTCACTGGGCACCACTGACTTTGGCTGCGTCTTCTTTACACCCTCCTATCAGGTATTTACACATATTGAGGAGATCCCCCTCAGCCTTCTTTTCTCCAGGCTGAACAGTGCCAGCTCTCGCAGCCTCTCCTCCTATGTTAGATGCTTCAGTCCCTTAATCATCTTAGTGGCTCTTCGCTGAACCTGCTGGACCTAGCATGCCAGCTATATCTCACCAGGGCTGAGCAGAGGGGAAGGAGCATCTCCCTCAACCTGCTGGTGATGCTCTGCTTAATGTAGCCCAGGAGGCGGTTTGCTGCCTTTGCTGCAAGGGCACAGTGCTGGCACATATTCAGCTTTTTGTCCACCATTGGGAAAAAAAGCTTCACAGTCACCTGCAATGGTACTTTATGTTAGTTTGAATCTGTTCTTAGATCTTAAATAAATTGTTTGATTTACTTCAGACCACAGTCTTAATTGTGTGTTATGCATCTCCCTTTGCATATGACATTCTAAAATTCCAGGTCCTCATTTATTTCACAATAATTCTTTATTGGGTTTTCTGTGTTATCATGTAAAATTACATACTGGTGACCTTATTGAATACCTAAGTATGTTACCATATTTGATGTGGCTGTGGATTCCGTTTTTAGACAATTTCTGAAATGTCTTGGAAGACTTATTTATATGGCTTCACATAAAAATTTTTGCAATGCTTTATAGATTTACCATCCCAGCAAAACTATGTCAAGAGGTCTCGAGTTTCATAACATAGTCAAAGATAGATATAATTTTTCCAGTAGCAAGAAAGGCGTTCAGATGTCTTTAATTCTGAAAATGGATGTTTATTTCTGCATGTTTGAATAGCAGAAATATAAAATGGAAGAGAGCTATCTAGGTATTTATATCATCTTAGAGGAATGTACTTTTTAGTAAGATTTCCAGATACCCTAGAATATAATGGCCAATTTGAACTTAGCTCAATAATTACATTGAGGATTTCGGTTTCTTCCTGTTGGTCACATGAAGTAAACACTCTTACACAAACAGGAACTAATTTGTAGGTCTCAGCAAATGAATTCAGCATGTGCAGGTGATGCCTGATCTCCACATAGATTTGTACTAAATATTTCAGTTAGAGCTTTTAATGTGGACAGAAGGATGAGTGTGGCTGCATTCATTAAAAAGAAAAAAAAAAAGGTGCTTATGCCAGCATAACATGCTCCTTTTACCAAGCTGCATAGATGAGTTCCTTAAAACCCTGAATGTTCCTTTGTAAGTCAAGATGCATCTGAGGATCTCCGCTAGAGAGCCCATAGTACATTGTTCTCAATTGACTAGCAAATGCAGTTTATTTTGTAGTTGGAAACATTTTAAATGATCAGAAATAATATCCAGTAATTGACTGAAAAATTCTAATAGTTAAAATACTTCACAAACAGGCTACTGGCTTAAATTTTAAGTATTAGCTATGGTCTGCCCTTTGACATAGAACTACTCTATTACACATTTGCATAGTTTTTTTTAAATAACTGCTGTTATTTTTAATATCTACATTTCAGGTTACATTGACCATGCCTGAAATAAAGATTTGTGGGTTGTTTTTGTATTTTCACCAACTAATATCAGCAGTTGGATTTCCGTAAGATATTAAGAACTTGATTCTGGTAGTTTTATATAACTTTTGTTGTTGTTGTTACTCAGTTTCTGATTCAATTGCATGTATTCATAACACTAAGCATAACAAATAATTTAAAAGCATGAACTTCTTGTAAGCAAAAGTGCCATAGTGTTGACATTTGAGATTTTCAACTCATTTCTTAATATCATCTTAAGTGATATGTCATTTCTAGCAAGTACATCACTCATCAGTTCCTTTGCTTCCTTTTTCATACCTTTTCTTTGAGTTTTGGTTCACTTTTCTGTATTATTTCTGAGTGTTACCACATCATTCTTCCGACTGGCTGGTAATCTAGAGTATTCACAGTACAAATATTCTGTAGCACTTCCAGGTTTTTGCACACAAGGTAATTGTGGAAGCTCTCTGACTTCCCTAAGACATACATATAACAATCACTCTGTAGCACAAAATACTCTGTTCCACCTTAAAAAAGCTCTGTATGTGATATTTTTTTCCTAAACCAGAACACTCAGAAACTGATGTACCTAGACAGTGATTATGTGTAGAGGAGGGGAGCCAAAATATTAACTTTAAAGACAACTATGACCGTCAGACCCTACAGAAATGTGGAGAGCAGAATAAAGAGGATTCATTGGATTCATGGCTCCCTACTAATTCATTATTTTTCAAAGTTGGAATGAAGGTTTTCTAGGATTTCTCTCTTTTTTTTTAGGTTCTTACTTTTTAAAAGTTAAAACATAATCAAAAATGTATTCCTTCTCTCTTCAACTGAATATTAAGTCAAAGAAAGCACATTAGTAGTATTTATCAAATAAGATAATTAATAAGACTCCAGCATTTCAACAAATATCAAAAAGCATGAGTTTTATCTATGTGGTTATAATCCTGTAAGGAAGTAGACAACGATGCAGTTGCACCAGAATTACACAGTTCTAAGAAATATATGTTACATGACTGGGTGGCTGGGCTGATTATAATTGGTCACACTAGCCTTTTAAGAAGCCTTTTACAGTTTCAGTATAAGCCTACAACAATTTCTTTCCAAATGTACAGCTATTTGCACTGCTCGACGAGTTGATAATCAAATGAATAGGGTAGACAGTCCTTCATATAGTGTGTTGCCAAAGTTGCAAGAGGCATGGGAGGGGTTCACATATTTTTGTTTTGTTTTTACTGCCAGCTGCCATACTGCTGTGGTGTTTAAAGACAGTGCCAAATACGGGTTTTAAAGGTTCTCCTATAATTATATCAGATAGAGAAAGGGCAGGGCATGCTTTAACACTGAATCCTTCCTTATTCATTTAGAGCCTGGCTCGAGGCTCGAGAAGTTTAACACACCTTGCAGAACTGCCCTCCTAGCAAGGCCTGTACTGCCCTGGCCGTACACACTCATGCTCATGTTCTCATTCTTCCAGTAGACTATAATTTTTTAAAATGTGTTATTGGTTCTCGGGCATGGAATTAACCCCATATTCCCTAAGTTATCTAGTGACTTTTAAAAAGCGATTTAAATAAGAATACTGATATCCTCATTGAGCACTGTGTTACCTTAATTGCTTTGAGTGTTTTTTCTTTAAAAGCATTAAGAATCTAAGGTGAAACACTAGCAGCTTATTGTTCCCCAGTTATTTGACCTGTATGCAGGACAATGGATTGAAAAATTAACCATTGCGATGCCTAAGATACAGGCTGTGGTAATGTTGAGCATGACAGTAGGAATTTGATCAAGGAAAGGCAAGCTGGAGAGCTAGAAAGCCTCTCTGAATAAGTATCCAAGGCTGGATTCCTAAATCTCCTTGTCCTTAGCTTCCTAGGCAGCTATTTCTTACGCCTCTTCACTAGATGTCTTCCACTAGATAATTTTCTTCATTCCGAAACCTTTCTTTCAGTCTTAGTGGATGTTTCCAAAGTGACAGGATGCTCTCTAATGCAGCATTCCTTCTTCTCTAATGCCAGTTAAAGGCAATCTAAAAACCGCTCGTCACCTCTCTTACTTCTCATTTACTGTAATATCCTCCCATGTGCTCTGACAAATCTTTTCACAAAAACTGCATACTTTCTAGATATTCTTACAAATCAGGAAATTGCACTGTACAAGTTTCTCGCTCCCTTCTTGAATGTCTCTAGTGACTTCCCTTTTCGACTTTAGAAAGCAAGGTGATCTAGTCTTCACTTTGTGATCCTCCTTAAGCTGCTAAACCAAGCCTTTTTATTCTCATATACTGCTAAGGCATTAACTTCCATTTCTATTCTGACAATACTACTAACTTAAATTGCTATTTCTCATATTTTCAAAAAACACATTATGCTCTCTCCTATCCTGCCTGCTATTTTTGAAAAGACAGACAACCACAGGGCTGTTTGTTTTAGTGTCTTCCTCCAAATCTCACAATGGAAGTCTTGACATCTTAAACAACTCGTTTAGTATGAGCTCTGGTAATAGATTTTTCATGACTATTTTCTTATACCCTGCTTTGATGTACCCTGTGTTCTCTTATTCTCCCCAAGTATGTGACATTTTTGTGCATGTACTGCTCTTGTCCTGGATGAGCAAAATAATGTAGCCACTGACCTAGCATGAGCTGATATGATGTCGTGCTGTAAAAATGCATTTTGGCAAACCTCTGAGCCTGTTGTTCATTCAGTTTCTTGCCCTCTAAGTTAGTTTGACATTTCTGGCAGCCAGTCTCTCTGTCTTGAATTATTTTGCATACACAGCTAGGTATAATATCTGAAATAAAGCATAGCTGCATAACCTCATCTTCTTATGCCGTAATTGCTGCCTTTCTAACTTAGGGCATACAGAGAGATCATACAGAAATCACGTTATGAAAAAAACTCTTGGACATTGAAAACTCTCTTATACTTTCTGAAAACTTAAGTTTCTTGTTAAGGAAGGCTTGGTCACACAGCATTAAGTATGTGACCTGAAATCTGTCTTTTAATTACCCCACACAAAGCTCGACATTTTGGGGTATTTCTCTAGCTTTGCTTTCTACCCATTCTTCTCAGCAGAAGCTGGGGAAACACACTAAACTGCATACCAAACTACACATGCTGCATAACTGTGTCTGGATGCCTTCCTGTATGCATTGCGTGATAATCTATCCACAGGTGTGATATTGTTTATTTAGTTTTCATAGCAACTTGAATAGCACCTTGCAGAGTATGAAGAGATGGTAACAAAAATGAGGCATGGGTTGCTTTTTGAAAAAGTATTTTTGGGTGAACAGGGTGACATATGACTGAGAGAGATCATATTCCTGTCTCCTTTCCAAAAACAGATTAAAACCACCTGGAGTCTCTTCACGCTTTGATGCCACTGTGGTCTATGCGGAACAGTGGAACATAAGCCATGGGCTGTGGAAAAGAATAAATGTAAGTAAATGGAGGGAAATGGAAGAGGAAGCACCACAGCCATGAGAAGAAAGCAAAAAAGACATTGTATTGCTAACCAAAAGGTCTACTAGAAAACAGTAAATGAAATCACATTCTGCACACAAATGCCATGCAAATGTTACTATGCATTCAGCATTGCACTGTTAGCAGGGGACGTGTGTGAAAGATTTAATCTGAACAGCTTCAACATCTAAGACATTATTTAGTATTATTGTTATTTCTTAACTTTGAACAGAAAGTGCAGATTACCTATATGGAATTACTTGTCTCTCAAAGCACCCAAATCAAACATTCATGGAGTCATTTAATATCTTTTCATGCCTGTGATTTCAGACAATAGTTGTTTGTGATATTTTTGAATTTAGCTAACATATTGGATAACAAACCCCTAGGGCAAGTGTTACTGCACTTTTCAGTGAAAAAAATCATAAATGTGATATGATTTGGTCTGACTCTACCATTGAAGAATGTAACATCATTTTTAACTATCTCACATTTCCTTAAATGAGCATATCAGCTTTTCTCACACACAGAATAACGTACCCAAAGCATATACTCAGTCTTCTGTAAGCTGGCCACTTAGGAAGATGGATCCTTTATAGTATGTTACTGCCTGTTGTGACAGCTCTTCCAGCTTTTTATATGAATTCGGGTACTGGTTTTTCTTAAGGATAGATAGTAGACAACTGAAACATTAAAAAGTGGAAGTCCTCATGCTTCTATGAAAGCTTTCATGAAAATTGAAGGCAAGGTTCAAAAACTGTCAATTTATGAATCATGGAGAAAAAATATTTCATAACTGCCCCCCCCCAAGTTTCAGCAAGAAGACTGAGGTGCTAACTCTGGATTTCTAACAAGGTAAATGTCTACAAAGAGCTTTTTCCTATGGGCAACATTTTGTCTTTTATGCAGTTGGTCATATTACCAGCCTGGGGTGACAAAGGACTATGTTGCAGCAAAGTTCTTAAGAGTACCTGTAGCGAGTTGGTTTGAAGGAGCAACGCACACACATCCCTTACAGCCAAGCAATCTCTGCTGGCTCCAGGGGTAAATCACAGAGCCATCCTTCTACTGCTTCCTCCTGGATTTGGAGGATTGGCACATACTGTTCTAGCTAGGAACACTGATTCGAATTTCAAATATATTTTGCCAAGGTTATGGCTACCGATGTGGAGCCTTTTTTGCCGTCTTGCAAGACGTGTCATTTAGATTCTTGAATGGAATAATGGAAAGAGTCCATTCAGCCAACAAAATCAGAGCTAGAAACCCTGGGTTAGTTTATCACCATACATTTACACGATTTCAACCAATGATACCCAGGATTATATTCAACCAAGCTGATCTTTGGGACACAGTCTTAGAAGATTTGTTTTACAGAAACGGCGTGTGCACTCAGATCTTTAAGACATTCCAGCATCTCTGAAGAGTCCAGATTGTTCTTGACGTTCATGCCAAGTTACCAACAATTTAGAAAACGGTTGCCAAAGGTCATTCCAACTACAGCTGTTTGGAAACGCAGAGGGGTCTTCCTTTGCATAGCACTTTTAAAAAAATATTAATATGCTGTGGAAATAAAGACCGTGACAGATGTTGATCATGACTTGGCCAAAGGTTGGAGCAGGGGGAGAGGGCTTTTTCAGGGTTGGGTTGAGGGTGAAAGACTCCTTTGTAATGCTATTGTTAGGTCCCTGTGTGGTAATACCGTTCTCGTGATGTGCCTTTGACCTGGCACTGTACTTGTCTCTCAACAAATTAGGGAAGCTGGCTCAGCTGGTTGGGAAAGAGTTCATTAGGCATGGCAGTTTAGGTGGCACAAATTTCACAGCTCCAAAGCAATCTGGAACCCTCCCAGAAACACAGGTATGATATTCAAACAAGTCACTAATCCCAAAGGCCAGCTCTGACTGCTTGTATGAAGTGCTCTGAATCATGATCTTAAGGAAAACTATATGGCTGCTATCCAGTTTAGCAGCTGGATTATATTAGTTCACATTTTTAAGGACAAAGGTTATAATAACAAGATCTTGGGTTACTCAATTTACTCAATTAGGTAACATAGTTACCTTAATGGTTCTGTAACAGTCTGCTGGTGTTCAGAGCGATATAATTTGTTTCTTCTAGATAACACAAAAAAAGGGAATTCCATAGATGAAGGCAGGAAACAGGCAGCTGGGATAAGGGATGGGGCAAAATAGGCACACTGTTGCTGAGAAGCAAGGAAAAAGGACAACAGACATTAATGATGAAGTCTGAGTCAGAGTACTTCAGGGCCTTGAAAGCACAAGCAAAAAGTTTAAACCTGATACACCAGGCAAAAGAAAACAGAGAACTCAAAAGACAAGCGTGTGTGCTAACATACACACGCACATACGTGATGTGTATATGTTTATAGAGCTTTTTCCCATCTACCCAATGCTCCAGAACATTGTATTTTCTATGGGATAACATTTGCAAATCTTGTAACAGGCTAATGAACAAGAAAATTGCTTTCAGCTTTTAGATCGTTAAGGTTGCTCTTATTTCTACTGTACGGTGATATATATCTTAGTATTCATAAATTTTAGTTGCATATAATCCACATTGTGTACCAGAATTTGGCTTATAAGCTGCAAAAGCTGTTAAACATTTTTTAAGGTGCGAGCTATGTTATCCACAGACCTGAAAATTTCTAGAAAGCACTTATCGTGGTATGTCTAGTATCCATTATTTAATGGCTGCTTTTTCATACAAACGGACTCTATTTGTTGGCAGAATGAGAGGGAGAAGGCTGCTGTGGTATTTTGAAGTGTGAAAAAAGCCTCTATGTTTGTTTTTTTTCCGAGACTGAACTTTCCTTCAATTCCTCCCCCTGCTGCTCACGCAGCTTGGGCCAAGGAAAACGCACGCAGCCAGAGGAGCTGCCAAGAGCCCTTATCAGCGCTCGTAGCCGTTTCTCACGCGATTTATGGAGGCGCGAAGGCTCTCCCCCCTCCGCGGCGAGAGGCAGCTGCCCCGGGCACCCTTCCCCGGGGGCCCCGGCCGGAGCCGGGCCGCGCCGGAAAGCCCGGGGGGCCCAAGAGGGGCTGGAGCTGGTCCCCTCTCCGGCCCTTGGTCTCTGGGGTTCATCCAGGCACTCGGGAGAAGCATTTAATGACCTGCTCCACCCCTGCTCCCCCCGCCCAGGCAGCTCCGGGCGGCTCTCGGTCACACGAGAGGGGAGCGGGGGGGAATGAGCCGCAGCAGCAGCAGCAGCGGCAGGAGGAGGAAGAGGAGGAGGAGGAGGAGGGCAGGAGGGAGGGCAGGAGGGAGGGAGCGAAGGAGGGAGGAAACCGGGCAGGTGACACCGCGCTAGGTTGCTCCGGCTCGGCGGGCGCGGGTCCGGCGGCAGCGGCGCGGCGACCATGCACGTCAATGGCAAGGTGGCTCTGGTCACCGGCGGGGCGCAGGGCATCGGCAGGGCTTTCGTCCAGGCGCTGCTGGGCAAGGGCGCGAAGGTAAGGCCCGGCAAGGGCCCCCTCCCCTCTGCCCCCCGCCACCGGCACCCGCGGGCGCGGGGCGGCGGCAGCCCCCTCGCCTCGTCTCGGCAGCCGTCCGTCCGTCCGTCGGTCCGTCCGCCCGCCGCTCAGCCCTTCCCTCCCTCCCTCCCGGGCAGGTAGCCCTGCTGGACCGCAACTCCGAGGCCGGGCAGGAGAGCAAGGCGGCCCTGGACGAGCAGTTCGAAGCGCAGCGGACGGTGTTCATCCAGTGCGACGTTACGGACCAGGAGCAGCTGCAAGGTAAGGAGGAAGCTGTCCGCTCCGGCTCAACATGCAGCAACCTGACAGAGCCTGGGCTGCTGCACCAATACGTGTGCAATTAAGGTTTCTGGAGGACAGCCTACTCCCAATCGCTTCTGACAGTGACTCAAAAAGGATTTGTTTCTGAACCTGCAGATGTCAAATATTACTACCAGCATGCCTGTATTTCACCATGTTACTTGGCACATCGTAAAGAAAAGCCAAAGAAATCACTTCCATTGAGTGCTGTGTATGATATTTTTGCATGAAAGCCTCTGTAGAAGATAATTGTTATTTTATGAGCAATATATATGAACTTTAAAGCACGGACTTGCTTTTTATGAGGTTTCAGTACAGACTCCAAGCTGCATTCCCTCATCACAGGAGTAATAAATTCTGCTCTGGGTTGCAGTGCTCTTTCCATACAGCACGCTTTCAACCTGTGCTGCTGCAGCTGAAAGCAGAAGTGGCAAAAGACGGCACACTGCTTTATCACGGTGTTAAACATGGGTTGATAACCTTTCGCACAGGTTTTGCAGATGCAGGGAACGGCAAGGAGCTTCCCTCATGTATGATTTGCATTTACGTTTTCACTTAGTGAATAAATGATGTTCCCTACTGAGTTCTTAGAGCATCGTATAATGTTGATGTACCCTTCACCATATTTCATAACAGGCACGTCACTTCAGCAAAGTTTAATTATTAAAGAGATACATTCATAGGTAGTGACTCAGGTTCAGATTTTGACATCACTTTTGTCAGTGCCCTTTCCCCACATTCATTTGTGCCACGCTAGATGTGAACATTTTCAGTTCTGCATTTATTCACCACACTTCACTGGCAACTTTCTTAACAGTGGTGACTGAGCATATCCACTCCTCTTTCACAAAAGAGTGCAGTTAGTTCAGAATTCGGCAATATTGTTCGCTGCACCGAGCTAGCGTGATTATGCCTAATTCCAGAGCTTGACATTGTCTGCCTGTAAGAGATATGGTGGACTTTAAATTTGAGATCTGCTCTAAGTAGCAAACAAAGTTTTTATCAGCTAGGTTGATTATTGACTTTTTTTTTTCCAAGTGAGAGGAGTAACCTAGGAGCAAGAAAAAGCATCCTAGGGGTAGGAATAGCATGTGCTGCAGCATGGGTGTTACCTCAGTGTGCTTTCTCTTCCATGATTCCTCCCCTCTTTAGTGCCAGGCTAGTACAGGACCAACAGGGTGTGCACTGGGAACTGGAGTGAGGAGGATGGGGAGGTTTTGGAACCAAGTTAGTAGGAAAAGAGCCATCAGAGTAGGATCAGGATGGGCTCTTGCAAAGAGCGAGAGCGAAAACGGGCAGCTGCTGCTTATGCTTCTCTGATACTGCATTATTCCTGCTGCAGGTTTCTTAGCATAAATTTGCAATCATGTCTTACAAGCTTTTGGGGTTTCTGGGGTATTTTTTAGTGGTTTTGTTGGTTGGATTTTTTTTTTTTTTACTGCTTTATTTTCCTATTTTTTCACTTGTAACTGCAAGCCACCACTTAATAAACTCAGATTAATTTCACTCCTAGTGTTTAAAGTTCTTAGTGGATATGTCAAGTCCTGTACTTGCTTTTTATGTTAAAGGTGATGTGCGTGAATGAAGTTTCTCTTAGTTTAACTTTAGCCCTTTCAGTATGAAGCAAGTCACAGTACTAGAACTAGTATCTAGGTACATAAGGTTTATCTGCAGGAAATCAGCTGCTTCATCTGCTTTCAAGTCTTGCCTGTGCTTTTTTCTCTGGTGGCTCTTTCATATAGTCCCCCACAAAAATCTTCTATCTTGTCCCACTTTTGAAAAATCACCATACATTTACTTTTGCTTTCCATGAATATTTAGGAAGCTCACATATAACTGGTGTTTGTACTTACTTTCTACTGTTTTTCTTACCTCTTCTTTAAAATGGATCCTCCTCTTCATTTTTCATTTCTCTTCATTCAATATTTCATAGGATCATCTGCTATTAATTTTTATGATTCCATAAGCACTAAGTAGCGTGCAATGTAAACACAGAATTATTCTACATTCAAAAGGGAAGAACAAGTCAATTTACACTGATGTGATAACTTTATTAAGAATCTATAATGAGATTCTTCTTTTTGTGGATAGGTAATAGATGGGGTTACTGTAGGCAGGTAAACTTCTACCAGAAATATTCCAAATGTGGTAATCATTCTTTATTTTAACATAGATATGCAAACAGCTGAAAAGCATTTGGCTCTTTTCTTAATGTGTATACTAGAAAACTGCATTTAGTCAAGACTGTGTGAATTTAATAAACAAAAAATTGGCAAAAGTACTATTACCCATGGTGCTTTTTGAAGGCAATAGATTCTATTAAGAATGAGGTTGATGAAAGATGCTATTTAGAGAAGGCTTCACAGGGAATCAGAGAGCCAGTTTCCAAAATTTGGAAGCTAATTGAGGACCCAAATTGTATTTATTTTACTAATTGAAACTAAGTTAAATAATCAGTTCTGCTCCTAATAAAGTCAAAGGGTTTCATTTGCCCTTGCTGATGCAGGATTGGAAAGATGAGAAGCAATTAAAGAGTTAAGTGGAGAAACCAGAGAATCAATTAGCAACAAACATAAAAAAAGCCAAAAAGGCAGACAGCCAAAAATACAGGCTTTAGTAATATTAAAATATTCTAGTACAGAATAAGAATATTAGAAAAATCTGTACAATAAAGGCAGTTGGACGCATAAAACCTTTCCCATCAGCTGCCCAGCTCTTGTTCTGATGACAAGATGATGACTGTGATGGACCTGCAGCATTCAGGCAAAGAAAAGCCTGTAACAGTAAAGACCGTGTGGTGCAAGAAAAAAAAAAACTTCGTAAACCCCTGCAACTGCTGCAAAAAAGGTAGATGTCTCAAAGCTGCTGCTATGCTCCTGATTGACACTAATAGCCAAAGACTAAAGATCAGAGAATTAAGATGGGCACCTTTTAGTGAAGTGGTTTCTTTAAGGCCTGTCAAGCATAATTTTAGTATACCTGAAATACTCTAAATTTTTAGTCAGTCACCAAACAATGTTTTTTAAAGCAATCTTGGGGGGGTAGTATCTTGGTTTACATAGTAATAAATATTTAGTGATGAGGAACAATATTTGGAGGGGAAAAAAAAACAAGCTATACATACATGTCAGATAATGTCTGCAGTCATGGAAAATCTTAGTCTGGAATGAACATCTGGAGGTCATCTCATCCAGCTATCCTGTGAAAGCAGAGCCAGCCTAGATGAGTTTGCTTATCACTATGACATCATCATGTTTTTCCATACACATCTTTTATCTTAGTTCAACCCTGTCACCTGGGAGAACACAGTGTCATTGTGGAAGCTTCCCAGTTCTTTATTTTGAAATTCTTCGGAAGACAGGTCACTATTTTCATCAACATTAGGATGTATAACAATTTATTCATAAATGGATAAATTTAAACAAGAATTATGACAAGTTATTTGTAGTCGAAAGATTCATATTAGTTATATCACTGAATAAGAATTGCATTCTTAGGTTAAATTCAGACTCAATAAAGAAAATTGTTCCAAACACACGAAGCTTTTATTTTTTCATTTAAAATAGGTGGTGCCAAATCTTGAATTCACTAGCAATATCGAACTGTTACAAATCAAGCTATAAATGCTCGATTTATATAATTAGGGTGCCAAACATCCTATCTAATACAAAATGTATGGGTGCTAAGAACTTTCATTAGCTCCTGTTATCAGGCATTATAAAACTGAATGAAAAGGCAACTATGGCATCTTAATCCTTTCAGTTTTCCTGAATATGTTTAATATCGATGAATGGTTAGATAAAGAATTTGATTTCATGTTGCTCATTAGTGGTTAAGAAAACAGTGAAGACATTTTGGTAGGCTAATAAAACATTAATTTCTATGCATGCATTGTATTTTTATATCTTACTTTCCGTAAGTGCTAAGAAATTTCACCCTTGGATCTTACTATAGGTGCTTTCAAAAAAGTAATTGAACATTTTGGAAGGCTGGATATTGTGGTTAATAATGCTGGTGTGAACAATGAGAAGGACTGGGAAAGCACTATACAAATTAACTTGGTAAGCATTATCTCCTTTCACGTGTTCATACTTTATTTAATGTTCGAATACACTTAACAGCCCTTGACTTCTACAGATTGTGTCAAAACACAGAACATGAGTTGTTGGATTGGTAAACACATCTATTGAAACAATAACCACATAACTGCATAGGTACTAACAAAAAAAAAAAAAAAAAAGTGTGTGGTGGATCCTTTAAGTTGTCTATCCAAGATGTACAGCACTGTATAGAGGTACTCAGGCTGACACCGGACAAAATTCTCTTTCTATAAAACCCAATGAAATCCCAGGTAGGTGTAACAATTTGGTGCCCAAAGCAGTAGAGCTGCATCTGCAGAAGGTCAGTCTGTTTATATGAATGTTTTAGAACATTTTAGTTACTTGTGAGACTCAGCTGGTGTGCATTAGAGAATAAGTTGCCATTTGTTGGTATTACAAGAAAACTTGTTCCACCAAGAGCTCCACATTTTCTTCACCAGTAAAGCAAGCATACAATCTGAGCTTTTAATGTAGGCCATTTCACCATCATCACTGATAGAAGCACACCACTTAAAAGGACTTGCTAAAACCCAGTATGTTCAAGGAGCCTGTAAAATTTATTTTCAAACAGACTATTACGAGGTCTTTGATATTACCTGGTATCTCATCAAGCGAGACCACAATATCTGTTTCTCAGTTGATTTTTTTTTTTTTTTTAATTTAGACTACACTGCTAGATCTAAGCTCTAAAGGAAAGACCAACTTTCTAGATTAATAAAATTCTGACTAGCTTGTATTCTACCAGCTGCGAAGTTCTAATTTGATGGTGATTCAGCAAGTCACCCCTATGACCATACTTACAAAGTGTTACAATCTAGATCTGCAAAGAAAGTGGCAAAAGGAAGCTTGGAAGAGTGCAATGTGGAGTTTTCTGCAATCAGTCAGTTGGAATTTGTCAATGTAACAAGAAAGCTCATGATAAGAAAATTAAAAGTTTGTTTTTGTCAAAAGTTTTAAGGACAAAAGTACCTGAGCCTTTGAATCCTAATGCCTCCATGAAAACAAACTAACAAAAAAAAAAAAAAAAACACACCAGGATAAATAACACATGCTGTATATGAGACAAGTTATAGAAAAATTAATGGGAAAATCTGTATTGAAAAAAAGTTAGATTTAATAATAGTTTTTCTTGATGTTTTATATCTATCCAAGGTCAAATTTGCTTATTCTTGGAAGGGACTGAACTGAGACCACAGATTAAAATTTCCACAATAAGAGAAATACATTTGTTCAATTTCCTTTGCCATTTCTTCACATTTTCTTTAAGATTTAACTACACATATTTCTTTCTCCCTCTTTCATTTCTAAAATATTCTGACAAATTAAACATCTGGAAACTTCATATTGTGAAGTAACAGGAGTGTGACATCCTCAGTTTTATTCAACATCAATATTCATTAGTACAGATACCTTGAATTTGAAAGACGACTTTACCTGTGTTCTAGATGACTGATTTCTCTTTATTTTTGTGCCTGGTTTAACACAGGATATAAGTTACTGTAAGCAGCCATCCACCTGTCAAATTTGCAAGCACAGATAGTTAGTCATCACCAGAAAAATTAAAGTCCATGTGAGAAACATATTTGTTTGTGATTCACCTTTAAATTCAGCTTAAAAAATGAAGGCATTTCTGATCAGCAAATCTTGAAGATATTTAATATCCAGGTAAATATCCTAACTTAGAGTGATGTCCAGACAATTTTCCAATGCCAAGAGCTTCAAACAGAAGGCACCGAGAACCTCCTTCTGCTATTCTTTTTGTCTTATCACCAGTGATTGGGCTGAAGCAGACCATAGGTGGGTTTGAACTACCTCAAATAGCAGAAAAACTGGAATCCAAGTCTTAAAAATCTATACGCTTAACCATCAAGCTACTGCCCCTAAAAATTAAGAAAAAGGAGGATTATATAGTTTATAGATTATTGTATAGGTAAGTTCAGCATAAATGTCTTCATGACTTAATTCATAATTGAAAGTTGAAAAATTTCATCAATACATGCTCGTGACTGGAATAAGAACATCTAAAATGTCCAAGCAGAGTAGAAGTACAGCCATATGGGTTAAATCAAGGGCACTCTAAGATCCAAATATCCTAATTTATCTTTTGATTTGAATGTTCTTTCCCTGTCCAACCTTGAGTCAACTAACTAGCTTATTTCCGTAGGGTATTTCTATCTAGTTACGGCAATTTCCATAAACCAAGATACAACATTTTTTACTTTTTGCTTTTTAATTATAACAATGGAAGAATAACAGCTGCTGCATGTAATATGTTATATTGGCTGGTTCCATAAAATATTTTTTTGCTTCTTGTAGAGAAAGGAGCAAAATATGTATGAAATACATGATTTTAAAATGTCTCTATTTCCCTGATGTCAGACATTTTAAGTATCCTTTGTATTACCCCTAAGAAAAAGAATAACTTCTATGGCAACTCATTTTGATACACATTATGCACATGTTTTCTACTTTAAAAAAGGGGGGGAAAAAAAAAAAAACCTACATGATAGTCTTCATCTTAGTGGTATCATTTATATATTGATACAACAAATATTCTCTGCCCCAGTTTAAAGTACAAAGTACATAAGTAGAGCAGTACAGAACAAGATAAATCAGAACAAACACATATGGGGTGTGTTCTTTATGGCTAAAACAGTTCACAGAACCAGTTGGTCTTCAGGAACATTTTTAAAGGAGTGTAAGGAAGTTCCCTGATAGTACTGCTTGAGAAAGCATGAAGAACAGAAATGAAGAAGCAGGTTCAAAAAGTGGGACTTAATTTAGAAGGAAAAAAGAGGGAATAAAATCCAATTCCTACTTGTATCCATTACAGTTTCCTGAGAGCAAGAAAACACAGCTTGATAAACATGGCGGGGGGGGTGGGGGGGGGGTGGGGGTGGGGGTGGGAAGGAAGAGTATCAACCGCTAAAAAGAGATTTTTGTTGCAGTACTTTCCACCATTTTGCTATATTTTCTGCTAAACAACATCCACCCTTTCATTACTTTATTAATATTTCTATTAACTTTTTTAGTTAAGTATTCATGGGTACAAGTTACTCCCAAGGGAGATTCCGATTGGACATGAGAGGAAAATTTTTCACAATGGGAACAGTCAATCGTTGGAATAACCTCCCCAGGGAAGTGGTTGACTCCGCTACGCTGAACACATTTAAGACTCAGCTGGACATGGTGCTGGGCCATCTCGTCTACACTGTGCAAATTCTTGACTAGAAAGGTTGGACCAGATGATCCTTGAGGTCCCTTCCAACCTGGTATTCTATGATTCTATGATTCCAGCAATGCTATCCATTCCTCACCTCAAAACTCGAAAGCTGATAGTGTTGACTTGATTGATATCAGCTTGATCAATGGCAGCTTCAACTACTCATACCCATACGAATGTGCACTCTTGTCATTATGGTATATAAAAAAAGATCTTGGCAACCATACACAAATTCCATTTTAAATGGATATTACCAGCGTAGTTTCAACAGTCCATCATACACACACACCCCATGCACAGAACAGCACAAGGACATATGACACATACATTGTTATCAAGAGTCCTACCTACAGTCCTCCAGCATGACAAGAACAGTGTTTCTTGTGTTCAACTTCATATGAACTTATGCCTAAGGAATCCAGAAATTTTATAATCTGGCTTTTTTTTCCTCTTCCTAAAGAAAAAAAAGCACCCACATCTTTATGAGCCTTGAACATATACGTTAGTTAAACACAATTTAGTGTTCTAAGAAGCTTCCCTAATTTTGTCTTGTGTTGATGATGTAGGCTTTCTGGAACCACTGTAATTATAGTGGCTGCTATAATTACAGTATATTTTCTCCTTACAAATGCACTTAGCACAATTTATACTAAGATAATCCCCAAATTTACTTGGAAGTTCCTTTTTTGTACTTGTATCAAAGGTTTCTGAAAACTGATGTAGGTTGCAGTATACAATTAAATGTAGCAGTACTGGTATCACATATGTTCACATTTTAAATATTACCTGAATCAAAAGTATAGAAGCACTTTACAGAACATTTTGGCTATCTTATTATGTTCTTATGCCAAAATATTAATTATTTTGCAGGTATATTTAACTGATTCCCCAAATGAAATTAAATAGACTCACGAAAGAATTTGACAGCAAAATCACAAATATCTCCTGTTTATGTGATGATTGTGCACATTTTAACACATTATTCTGGCAAAACTTTAAATTGCAGGCCATAACTTGGGCATGCCAAAAAAAAAAAAAAAACAGTCTTATGGGATCCAATTAAAGTGTTGCCCACATGTAAAATTCGTTCAGGTACATGTCAGTCACATCCTTCATTACAAGGCAAAATGTGGCAGTACCCAACAATTCCAAGTTTTTACATTTTTCATGGGTTTGCATAATTTATTTCCATAAATGACAAAGGTAACAAGTCTCTGTGAATTTAGAAAAGTCCTTTTCTAAAATGAAGCCTACCTAACTCAGGGTTTGTCCCTGCAAAATACTTAGATTGGTACTACAGAGAAGAGAATGCAACACTGTATATATACGTGTGGCTCTGTTCGACATAGCTCACGGTGAAATAAAAGCTCTAGCAACTAGCAAACCTTGCAAAATAAATTCATTTGCTCATCAGTAAGGAACTATTCCTCAAAAGGCCAATTAATGTTTTGGCAGGAACCAGAAAGGTAACTAGGCAAATTTCAGAAGTGATTCATTTTATTTAGTTTTGGGACAAAGACTTCATGATCTGTTCCATTGTGCAAGCCGTAAAAGGGATCCCTTGCGAGCATGCTGCAACTTTCTGGTCCATACCCCTTGCTCTCCTTTCCCAGTGTACCAGAAGAAATGACAAGGGCTGAACTTTCATCCCAAAATAACGTGGCCAGGACACACAGCTGGATTCAGCAGGTGGGAATTACCACCAGGTCCCGCAGTACAGATGGAGGCAAGCACTGCTTCTTAATGCTACCAACATAGAAACAAAAAAAAAGGGTGCTATCTGTAGAGGATAAAATGGCATAGGTAACTAGTTTACGAAGCTTGCATTCTAAGACAACCAGAAATACACTAGCTCTGTTGCTCAATGGCTTAGTTCCTTATTCTTCAGCATAATTTGATGTCAGAAGGAGGACTAAGTGCCTAGGGAGAGATGTGGGCACCAAAAAGTGAGAAGTACCACTTACCTTGAAAGCAGTGGCATGAGGGTCAGTCCTCTAAGTGCATAAGGAAGCCTGTAAGTATAGCTATTTCTGTTGTTCACATTGCACTAGGAAGGACACAGACTTACCTTAATTGCACAGTAAGTGAATGAACTTCTCAGCTTACAGTTTTAAAGTATGTTTACAGTAACCAATGTTGAAGTACAATGAAAAGCAAATTTCTTTGAACTAAGAACTACTTAAGCTCAGCTACTCAAAATGCAATACTACTCCTACATCCTTCAGGAATGGGGTGGGGGAAGGGGAAAGTAAAGAAAACCGCACAGTTAAACACTAAAACATAATATTTCACTCCCACATTGTACAAAAACTACTGATTTCTAGTAAATGATCAAATCCTACTGCACATTCCTTTCTCCTTTCTGCCTCTCCCTCCCTAGGCTTCTTGTTTTCCACAGTTTGAGCTGCAAATTCAAACTCAAGAGCCTGCAATTTCATTTCACATAGCAAGTAAACTAACCCATACGTAGGAATGCCAAGGGACTTGCATGCTTGCTACAACCTGTCTGCTTCCTAAAAAAAATCGACATTAAAGACAAAATCAGTCCCACCTCTCTGTCCAACAGCAAAATGCTAAAATTTTCCATGGATATCACTAGCAGCACTTAGTTTCAGACTTTTGAAGTTTGTCTTATGCAAGTCATAAAGTACTTTGAAATGTTTCCTTATAGATAGCCATCAATCTACAACATCACAGTATAAAAGTTGAATGATCTTGGGTCAAATTCCAGCTCTGTGCGAACCTGCTTTATGAAACCACAAGTCAATGGCTCTTTCATTTGTTTTTTGTTAAGTATCCCTCGCACTGAGCTACATCAGCTCAGAAACCTACATATAATGTTAGGACCGATTACTGGTTACCATTTTGTTCTCTCAAAGGAATTCATATTGCCTTATCACCTTGATAACAATAGAGTAGTCATCTTCAGCACTGAAGGACTGTAGATATAGTTTCTCAGCATAAAATATGAGCATGCATAAGGAGACAGCAGAAGTATCAGACAAGAAGTGGCAAGGGAAACTGTATTAAATATGTATAAGAAACTATGTCAGTTGGAAGACCTGCCTTGAAACACTAGAAAAAAAAGCACTGTGTACTAAATTACTTTCAAAGCAGCTGTCACTTACAAACGATGACAATTAACGATGCTCTGGGCACCATCACTGAAGAACACTTTTTTTTTTTTTTAATAGACCAAGCTAAAATGAAACACAGAGTATGAAAATTCACTTACAGGTGCAACGTTGGAATACAAGAACACTGTACAACACTAGCTAACACTGGTTCCTAACGCCAGAAAAAAATGAATTGGGTCTCTATTGAAGACTTGGAGTCTTATTAGAATCCGAGTTTCAATATATGATTTCTTTTAGAACAATACAATTAAAACTATACAGCTGTGGGATACATAGAAATGTCAAGAATCACAGATTTTTGTTTTGTTTCTGATTTTGACACTAATACCTAAAGTGCCATTTAACAATTTGTTAAATAAGTTACTGATTACAGATGTGATGCTTCCAAAAGCAACTGCAAATGTTTTGAGTATTTGCGCAATTATTTTGCGAAGTTCACCATGCTGTCAGATACTAAGTTTTGGGTTTATTACTGTATGGTGTTTCAGAATGCTTCAGATCTCCTCTAATTTAAATCTGCAATTTATAGAAGCTAATACTAGGAGATATTCCCACACTCACTACTCATTTTCTACTGGCTGTTGAAGAGTAAAATTGCCTCGCTTGGGAGCACACTCAGACCTGCAGTGCACCTTAATGGTCCATCTTCATTATGTGCTATAGTAAAATACTGTACTTTGGTTAGAAAACAAACAGCAGTATCACTAAGATTACAGGTTTTTCAACAGCTAGGAGGATAACTATTTAGATTACTTTCTGGTTTTAATGATACTAGTTTTCAATAGCCAGGAGCAAAAAAACTAGGTGAGAGTCGGCTGTCCCAGTTTTCACTTTACCTGCACTTAGTTTCAAATTTGACTACTTTCCTACTCTTTTGCCTGTTTTACTTTCTAGTATTTCATGGTATAGTGAAGTAATAGCTGATAAGCTTTCTTCTAGAATTCAGATGAAGTATTCTGACGTCAACAAATAGGAATCCAAAGTTGCATTTCATATGAGAGGAGGCCTGAGGCTGCAATTTATGCACTTGCAAAGATGGATTTCATAACAAAACGAACATGCTATTGTTCTTTGGAAAACCTCTTTCCCATTTGAGTGTTTGGCACCCAGATATGAGAGCCAGCTTCACTAACTCAGCTGGATCGACAGGCTCGATTGGAAAGAGGCACTAAGACTTCTAAGCACGCATTGTACAACTTTCATACTACAGTAAGTTCAGCCACTGCTGGTCTTCCTTGGAGGACTATTGAGAGGACTTTCTTTCCTGGAGATCTCCTGGGAGATCTATCACACCACGCCTTTCATCTGAAGTGCCATCTGCTGAGTGTGCAGGCAGCTAGGCTCCTCTCACCCTGTATATTTGGTTCAGAGATTATCTCCAGAATAATTCTTTATGTTGCCAGCCCAAACATCAGAAATAACCATGCCACCCGAGATTAGCCACACTCGATGAGAAGTTTTTTGCAAGGATAACAGCACGTGTAAGGGTAATATCCGAATGAAAGTCTGCATTAATTCTGAAGACAACCTCTCACAATACCTACATAAAGGAGGCTTCCCCAGCCACTTGAAGAAATGCTAAGTTAATGGAGTCTAGAGAGAAAAAAGAGCAGTACAGTGATTTTGACAGGAGAGTCAAGCTACCCACTTTTTCCTTGTCTTATAATTGTGGTTTGGCCAAAGACTCATCTAGCTCTATTATCTCTTTGAATGAGAAGGCTGGAGGAATAGAAAAATCTTCAGGGAGCCCCAAGCTACTTCCTTCTCCAACTGATTTATTTCCTCTAATCATCCTGAGTGGAATTCTCTTTTTCTGTTCAGCAGGCTAAGCCACTGCTCCAGGGCATGATAGGACCTGCACCTGCTCTCCCTAGACAGCATTAACCCCTTGCTTTCTAAAATGTCTTGTGTACACCCTGTCGTGTGTGTATATATATATATATATATATTAAAAAACACCACCCAGCCTTAAGTCCAAGTCTAATTTCAGTTGAGCTGACAATGAGTTTATGTTCAGAATAAGTATACCTTACAGCAATGCTACTGGGCATTAACGATCTTGGTTTTCAATAAATCTTTTAAAATTTACATGTGACAATCAACATTAAACAGCACTTGGCTACATTTATAACAGCTCTGAAACTTTCCAGGACATGCGAGACAAATCAGATTTAGTTTGGTATTTTACAAGCCACTGAAGACAGTTCTTTGGAAAGTTTCTGTTAAAACATTTAATCAATAACATTCTTTTGATATTAATCAAAACATTTTTAGAAGTATGTTACTTAAGACAAAACTTTCCAGGAGAAAACTAAAAAGGGTTTTTATGAGAATTTTTTGTTTAAGAAAAGTTTAAAGTGAACTTTAAACTATTCATATTTTGTGATTTTTTTTTTACATTATTCCAGGAAATTGGTATACTGAAAATATATTGATATTGAAAATGTCACATAAAATGCTGCAACTATAGAAAATGAAAAAAGCTGATTCTTTACCGAAATTCCAAAGCAAACTTGGTAATGAGGTCTCAAGTTTTTTTATCTCTGTCAATAGGCAGCTTAACTTCATGTTACTTGGGCAACGAACAAGCAGTATTAATGAAGTAGGACATAGAATCATAGAATCATAAAATCGTTTAAGTTGGAAAAGACCTTTTCCAAATCTGATTCCTGTTAAAACCAATAAGCATGAAGGGCAACTGAACTTGAATTAGGACTTTTACTTTATGTTTTATAACACGTATGTCTAAAACTATCAGCTAATAAAAATGAAATGTAATACATATCTTTAAATTGTTCCAATTTTGGTTTGGGAATTTAAATAATGGTAGAAAAATATTTAATGATCTGATTTTAAAAGCCTTTTCTTTCCAGTACACCTAACCACTATCCATTAGGTTTCAGTCATATACAGATTTTTTTTTTTACTGTTTTTTTTTATTACTTTGGGAGATTTCCTTCTCCATGATTCACAATTCTGTAGACCCTCCCTGATCAAAACTCTTAGTGAAGTAGTTGTGCACAGATGTGAACATATTTGTAGGGCCACTTCATCTTTTGCACATCTTAATTTATTTGGGTCAAATAAATAGCACTAAACAGTAATAAAATGTAAATTGGGTTCTCATTTAAAAACTGAAATAATATTTCCAGAAAAATAAAAGTAACTCAATACATTTGTTCATTTTAAGTAGAAACTGTAAACCAAATGTGAACTGGTTATGGAGAGATTAACAAAATCAGTAAATAATTATGAAATTCATCACTAATGCAGTAATATTGCAACATTTCACTAAAGTTAGTATCTTACCCTAGCAGCACTGTCTGATGCCTTTCTGTTATCACTTTTTAAAGTCTCTGGCAAAATGACTTACTTGCTTAGAAAGACTTAACCACTTGATTCGTTTAGGAGGCTGATAACCCCAGGCTCAGCGTATCTTTAGCCGTCTCAGTTTAAAAGTCTGACTTTTGGCGAGATGAATCCCAGCAGAAGTTCTGACTGCAGTAGGGTTCAAAAACAGATTTTAAGAAATCAAGATTATACAGGTCTCAGTAAAATTTTCTTCCTCAAGGATCTTTCTTTAAAAAAAAAAAAAATTAGAAATCACATGCTGCAGCTAATATTATGGTTTACACCTCTTCAAATGCTTTTTTACCTTATCTGTATTTGTCTGTGTTAACCTTCTTTTGAGAGGAATGGTAAAAGTCCAGTAACTTCAGTCAGAAAAGAATACAGATTTTTAATATCCTGGGATGAGAAATATAACATATAACTTAATCCTAAAAAGGGATCTCATGCCTTGAGCCAAATGGAGTTATTAGTGTTAGTGTTATCTTCAGATCCAGTCTCTACATTTTTTATAATGTAGAGCAGTTTGTCTCAATAAAAATGCTGGGAATTGGATCAGTTCATCCACCACATATCCTCAGGTAAAGTGTGTGTTTCATCTATAAATTATTTACACATTCTGCATTTCATTTCCTTTACAGCATTTATTTCACGCTGTAACGTTTTAGTTTGATTATTGATACCTTAATAAGAAAAATAATTAAGTTGCTATTATTTCTATGCATTGCAATTGTGCTTCTGAAGTTACTGAGTTGCATTACTGTGGAATGTCATCTCTGTTTATAATCTTCCAAGTATAAGTAAGATCACTGGTAAAGCAATATAGGTTCTAGGCACCACAAATTAAAGTAAAATTCAGTTTTCAGGAGCACAAAAGAAACATATTTTGAACATAATCATCCCTTTCCCCCCTATAACAGACATCTGTGATTAGAGGAACCTACCTCGGCCTAGAATACATGAGAAAAGGCAATGGAGGAGATGGAGGAGTAATCATTAATATCTCATCTTTGGCAGGTAAGAATATTTTCTGTATAAACACTTTCTACTCACTGGTTTGTTTCTAAAATAAATGAATCATACTGATTAGTCACACTTTTTCTTCTCTCTTATGGTTCTTTCCTGTTTATGCCCGTTTTGATCTGGTTTTCATCATAGCAACCAAAGTAATATCAAAGGACCACAACTTTCATTTGCTTTGTTAAACTTAGTTCAATGAAAAATTCAGTAATTTTCCTAACCTATCGGTCTCAT
Source organism: Platalea leucorodia (assembly GCF_965183815.1). NCBI lineage: Eukaryota > Metazoa > Chordata > Aves > Pelecaniformes > Threskiornithidae > Platalea > Platalea leucorodia. The sequence continues at coordinate 46,345,623 of NC_138828.1, read as the reverse complement.
ATTTAATAATCTTGAGCATGATGTAAATAGGTTTTTTTTCAGGTTTCAGTACTGCCACACATCATTGAGCAAAACCTAACTAGCCTCAATTCATTCTGCTTATTCAACACTATTCAATAACACTGCTGAATTAAAACATTATGTCTACCACACCGCGTGTAAGAAACAAAGTCTAATATGTAGACCTAATGTGAATTCAGGGTTACTTTAAATACTTTATAATATAAAAAATAATCAGATATATTGGGCATCAAATATGGAAAATCAGATAATCTTTTTTCACAGAAGGCAAGGAAGCAGTAGCAAGTCCTCCATTCAACTCCATAGGAGCACAGCTGTAGGAATATTTAAGATTAGACTGTATCTACTTTATTAATGAAGATTGTCACACACCAACTCTGCCCATGCTCCAAGTCCTCTCAGATGTGATCTACCTCTGCTTGAGAAGCCATAAAATGAACAGTCACACTTCATTGAGCTTAAGCTAGCACATTGTTTGCTCACTACTTATCTATGCTACAACTGCATTTCAATTTATTGGTATAAAAATAGAATTATATGGCTTCTACGTCAGTCAGGGTTATTGCTGCTCAGTTGTGAGGCAGAATCCTTCTCCCTTTCCTGTAGGTACACAGGTTGTGGGGGCTGGGCTCATAGCAAAAAAGCACAACTGAAGAGGAAACGGTAAATAGAGAATGATGGCACCTCACACCCCCTTCCTCAAAAAAATTTGTGGGGAAATACTTGCATTCTCTCTTGTTTGTTTGAAGAGTTTGTTCTGTCTTGCTACTGGCATACTGTCTGGGAAAAATAATACGTATGCTGGCTTACACTTGGATTGTCAGTGCTTTCTTTGGTATCCATGCAGAATAGTCATTTTATTCCAGGGTATTCCTATGTGTTTTAACAATGAAAAGCCAGTAAGACAGCAGTGGCCATAGTTCCCGAGTGTGAATGGGGATTAGTGCTCGATAGGTGCGAATGTTCTTAGTACTATTAAATCCTCCTGTAAACCTTGGCTGTTGTGATGAGAAGTCCAGTTCACCCTATTGACATAACGCTTGTGGATCTTGAGGATCTGATTTAATATATGCACATGTCTCATATGAGTGATGGGTCCTTTATTAAAAGTCTCCACGTACCTTTAAGTCAGCACTTGCAATACTGCCTACCATTGCCTACTGGTGCCAGTAAGCTTATCTCCATTGGCTCAAATGGACATTGTATTGGGACCAAATTAACCTGAAGAAAACTGCTACTGCAGTACAAGAGTTCATCAACACAAGTAAAAGATTAAACATTTTCACAGAAGTGCTGATGCCCATGCAGTGCTTAAGAAAGAGCAAAGGTAGCAAGCAGTTTGATTCCATTTCTAACTAGTCTCGAACACAAAATTATTTTGATTTTAAGACTTAATAGCTTGGCTTTTCTTGGTTTGGTAAGAGCTTATATGTGCCATTTTAATTATTTGATTAAAATTTGTATTTATGTACTTACTTTTTTAACATTAACATTGTGCCATAATGATTGTGGGAACCTGTCAAAAACAGTGTTCTTTGCTTTGTTTGCTTTTACATAGTTTGTATTTAGCAATTGTTTCCAAGGTCATAAGGAAAAACACATTAAAAAAGCTGACATACACTGATTTTTATCATTTATTTATTTACTACTATTTGTGCTTTGTGACCCTAATTCTTCCTTTCAGTCTGAAGGTCTAAGTCCTGCAGCTTACTCCATATATAAAAGGCAAACTGCCATTGGCTTGTTTAACATTCTCTTCTGGTGTTTCCTTTTCTCAGAGCTAGCTTCTGTGGATCATTAAACTTTTGAGTGGTTTTGATCCCCCCGTCCAAGTTCTCTACAAGATTTTATCAGATACACTCTGCAGACAGCAAATATTCTTGTGTCTTGCTGAACAGCAAGAAGAGTTATATTTAGCGCTTACGTAACATTCAATAATATTTGCTTTACTCACTAATTAGTTTCCAGTTCTTCACCATGGGAATTTTGCCAATGATTTGAACTAGGGACAGAACCAAGCCTTACTGGTTTATATTTCCAACCCCCCCCCCCCGAACTACTTAAATGCTTCCTATGAAGTGGATGCTTAAAACGTTCATTCAGCTGGATGAAAGCCAGAGCATCCACCTTTCTTTCCAGTACTGAATCTTCCTTTCTTTAGTGTCTCCACAAGACACTAACTGTGTGTCTAACCCACTGCATCTCAAAGCTACAAAACTTCCTTAATTTTATGAGATTCGTGCATTCATATCAAGAGGAAGGAATGCCGCTAAACAACTGAGATAATGGGAAATGTGTTTTACTGCGAACTTGCCCCCATAAAAGATAATGCCAATGGCTGCTGGTTTTTGCATTGTAATGCAAAATTGTAATTGTAATAAACTTCATTTCAAATTTAAAATGTTCTAAAATTTCTTCTGTAGGAAGCTACATATGTTAATTTTAATTTTGTTTAACAGAATAGTTAGAAGGAACAGAAAAAGCATACAAAACTATTTAACTCCTGAGATTATTTATATAATTAAATTTAGCATTGTCTCTTACCTTTTGGTGGCTGGTACCTACACACTTTTATTAAGTAAAGGGGGAAAGGGAATTCATGTGCGTTCATGCACTTTTGTTTTGATAACCTTCATACTTTCAAGAAGATATTCTGTAAAACTGACTTTATATCTGTCTGGGTTCTAGCAGATTTAAAAAAAAAAAAAAATCAAAGTATTCATAGAGGGCTTAAAAACTAGTAAAATACTTAGCATCAGATCATGCTAGCTTTTTATGAGAGGTTGCTCAACGTGTAGCGTATCTGGATACCTTTCTGTTGTACAGCCCTATCACTGGTTAAATTGCACTCAACTTCAAGCACTCAGGCTCCACAAGCAGCCAGTTTGTCCTCCTCCTATAGAGAGCTTCAGCCAAAAGAAATACTTGAAGTACCTCTCACAGCAAACAGGCTTCTTTAAGACTTGATCATACATATATATTACAAGAACAAAGCTAAGCATATGTTTAACATCATTGAGTAAAGGCAAGACTCACAGTAAGACAGTGGAGCAAAAGTGTAAATGGCTGTACAACTGGGACCTTCGGTTCACAGCATCACGGAAGAGCTTCTCTTCCCTGCCCTTTGTGAAAAAAGAAGATGCTGAGCGGAATTCACAGGAACGAGGTTAGAAAATTTAGAAACTATTCCCTTGAGACTTCACTTCACTGTTAAAAAATTTCCTAGAAATGACACAGCTTAGAATTTTTGCTAGGATTTCTGTGTCTCCTTTGTTTTGACACAGATCACAGCAGTATAACTGACATAATGAATGTGATCTTGTACCCCCTCCCTATTCGTAAGAATGAGAGAATCAATTCTCTCGTCACTGTAGGACTATCACGCCCCTAGTTTGTTTCTCTAGTTACATATCCGCTTCTTCAAAAGAGGCTTTGGCCTTCAAAGAACATTGTAAGCATGTTCCATACTGTTTATCCAGACTTTTGCCTACGGGCGACAAAAGAGATTTCTGTAATGTGGTTTGGAAAGACATTTAATTTAAACAAATATGGCTAAATCTTGAGATGTTATTTATTTGTAAGTATTCTACGTGCTGCAATAGGCTTTGATAAGTATATTTTATAAAAACAAACCTAAGATAGAAAGGAAAACAAATTAGTTTGGCAATATTTCCCAACATATGGAGAAGTGCACTTTTGGTTTGCTTTTAAATAGGTTCCATCAGTTTGCCAAAACTTACCTTTCAGCATTTTCACATATCTTTTTCAGAAACAATGAAATTTAGAGTTTTAGGATGCCACACGATACTGTGATTATCACATTAGCGAAAGAAAATTTCAATATTTTAATGGAATATTTAAATGTTTTAATAGTGAATATATCTGTCTAAAGTATAACTGAGAATAGAGCCTCATCACTGCATAATCATAGCGTAGAAGCACTGCTTTCTGATGAGCCCAAAGCCTCCCTGAGATCAACAGCCACGTTAGAAAACAGACTTTGGTTCTTGTATTCCCTGTGCCACACTCATCCAAATATGAAGTATGCTATTCCAAGAATTAATGAAACTTAAAGATACTATCAAACAGAAATTACATTTTTCTCAAGCTGCCTAACAGTGCACCCATGGAGAGAACAGGGGGCGGAAAGGTCATCTAAAAGCTAATATATCTTATTCAAATAAAAAAAAAGAGACTTGTTCAAATCTCTGAGGGCAACATGTGTCCAGTGGGAAAGCATACCTGGGGAAAAATGCTTAATTCTGTATTCGTCAAAGCTCTTCCGTGGACTGAAAGGAAATACTGGTTTCAACAAAGCTTACTGATACAATTCAAGCTTATTGATACAATCTCCCCCCTCCAACAGGAATTTCTTAAGATGGGGATACTGAAACTATTGACCATGATAAATAAGCAGCTGTAGTGAGAAGCCTGACATCACATCTCAAATGGTACAGTGGTATCGACACTGTAACACGGGGACTAAGAGGATAATCAAGGGCAAGAACTGTCTCTGTCAGCTGCCAGGAACTGAGAAAAACAAAAAAAAGCACAGTTAACACTGGCGCACAGGATTACTGCTGGTCTGCTTGAACTGTTTTTGGTAAACCAAAGGGCACCTTCAGTCATCATGAAATCATTTGTAATTCACCAACTGGTTCTCAATGAAGATCGTTTGAGGGGAGAAGGAAGTTCCCTGTCACCTTTCATGTAACAGTTCAGTGATGCAGCAACATCCAGAGAGAGGAAAATTCAGGAGTAGTGGCCTCCCCTTGCAAAGGAAGATTGAAAACCACATATATCACTTTCCAGCAGTACACTGCCCCATCATCATCCATTTGAACAGCCTCCCCTTCCTCCCCCCGTTACTGTGTGCATAATGTTCTCTAGTCTGCTTCACTGCCGTTCCACTTTGCATAAGATAATTAACTATTCATAGGAGCAGCAAATAGAATCCAGATTTTCTAAAAATTTAATGCCTTAACTAATATGCTATGAACTCATCCTTTGCTCACTGGTTGAATAAGTACTCAGGCAGAGCAGGATCAATGTCACACAGTGGTTCATCTGAAAATACTTGATCTGGGTACCAAACTCGGGAACAAAAGTGAGACAGGACTGTCATTGTTTTGGGTGAAGGATGCTAGGACTAGTCTTCATTGTCACTGCTTTGGCTAAAAATGAGTCAATTGATTTCTTCTTGGTTCTCCATTTTAGCAAAAATAATAATTTCAGTTAGAAAAGAACTGGTCTTAAGGCTTTGATTTAAAAAAATGAGTTATTTGTTCCTCCCTTCCTGCCTAGTTATTCCTGCTGTCTTTTGACATTTAAGTAAGTCTTTGAACCTTATTCCACTTCATCATTGTGAGCTGTGCCCTTCCTTTGTTTATTTCTTTAGTTTCTCTTCCCTCTCAAGTAATTTGTCTTGCTATGTTTAAAAAAATTTTAAAAAATTAAATTCTTCCTCTGTGTTTCCCAGTAGATTTTGTCTTTTGTGTGTCTGTTAACTGCAGTCTCATTGGGATTGTTTTTTTTCTTTAAAACATGTAAAACTACTCAGGAGTTTAAAAAAGGAGTATCATAATATTTCTAATGTGCTAATAGTCCAATGTTTCCAATTATTTGAAGAATGGCGATGATCATCAAAAGTCACCAAACAGAGCAATATTAATCCTGTGTTACAATCACAACCCAGAGGAGACAACACAAAAACCATTTCTCATAAAGCAAGTTCTCAATTAGAAGCATAACACATTAATCCAAGCTAAGCAGATAAATACGAGTTTAAGAGAACAACCAGACACTAGGTTAAGTTCTTCATTTCCCACCACTGAACAGTACTAATAACAGTGTTGCTTTCACTGGATCACCATTATAGCATTTAAACCAAGATAAAACCTTGAAGCTGTCAGAGCTGTAATTAGAGCTATATGCCATCTTAGAAAGTTTTTTCCTTCAGACAAAATGGATTCCAGAGCAAAAACCCCACGCAAGTCTCTGGCATACATAATTTTTCTGGCAAATCCACACTTAAAGCTGGGTAGTATATTCTTCATCTCCACTGAGATAAGTCACAGCCTTTCTTGATTGTATCACTTAAAGATATGAAATATGAAGAATGAAAAAACATATCCAAGATATTAATTGGGATAACTTCCATTAGAATCAAACGTTAACGCATCAAAATCAGTATCCAGTTTTACAATACCACATTCGGGAACACAGACAAATTTTATCCTCTAACTTCAGGACAGGCTGTGGTTTGCTACTCACAAGACCCTAGGTGGAACTACAGCATCCATGTGGTCCAGTTCAGCTGTCATTGTATAGTGGAAATTGTTGGCATAATGGGCAGAAATGTATATACACTCATGGTCTGTCATCTCTTCTTGACCAGCTTTTTGCCATCAAACTCAGTCTTACTAGAATTAAGTTCTTAATTTTCTTCCAAAACCTCTGTTCTCTCCCTTCTCTACTATAAATAGTACTTCTTTGCTCTCCCACTCCCCCCATAAAAGTTCACAATGTTAGCAGTCATTTTGCTTCTCCTTTTCTTTACAGGGAATAGCAATGATATTACCCAGGATTGTTACCTTTTTCCTGTTCCCTTCCAAAAAATCTTCATCCTGGCTTTTCATTGCAGAACAGGGCCCGCTGTAGGACGTACCATACCATGAAATCCTCTTCAGTCAGTCTAATTCAATCTAGAAAATAATTCAAAAAGCTTTCCTATCCACATCTTTGCTTTTGTTTCTTTCTGCTCACTATCTGAGGTCTTCATCTTATCATTCCATTCACAATGTTTACTCACTTATCTGCACTAAGGTCCTACATTCACTTCTTAGTGCTTTTTCCATTTGCTTATTGCAAAATGGCTTCCCTATGTCATTTAAATATCTTTAAAAAAACTATCACCTATGAAATATTACCAGAGTAGTATTGTAAGTAAAATAATTTTTACAATGCCTCAGATGGTGCATCAAGTCTGAATTACTTTGTTTATAGTTGCTCCTTTGAGTAAAAACCACTAAGCAAAAGCGTATGTATTTGTTATAGTACTAATCACATCGTCAAATAAATAAGCAGTAACACTATTGCACAGGCAGATGTATTGGCTGACTGTGCTTCAGTCAGCTGTGCAGCACACTCATACTTCTCTCTCGCATTAGGGCTAGCGGAAAAGTTTTATCTGAGGCTAAGTTTTGTTACTATTCCACAGAAGCAATATAAGCAAGGGATTTAAGTCAGACATTACATTTATGTTTTGATATATTAAAAAGATAATATTAAATCAGTTACAGCAGTCAAAATGAATTTTGCTATTTCACTTACCTTTTCCCATACTTCCTCCCTGAAATCCCTGTAAATAATTGCGGGTGCCCAGTTTACATATCAGCAGCTAGGGTATCAGCAATCAAAGTTTATCTAAAATACTTTACTTACTTCATATACTTTAAATACTTTACAGATTCATAGAAGAAGGCTCAAAAATCTCATCCTTGAGTGTTTTCTTCCAGATCCTGTCCTCCATTTTAAGTCATACTTCATAGATACAACTCTTCCTCTTAAAAGTTATACTTCTTTCATTACTCTTCTTTTGCAAATTTTTACTAAGCTATTTTGTTGCATCTCTACAAATCCATCAATTATATTTCACATTATAGACCTATATGTGTGTTTAAGGTAATCATAAATAGGATTACTCAACATCTTTATTCAGCTACCTTTTTATTTTAAAGGACTCATGCCTGCTGCATTCCAACCTGTGTACTGTGCTACAAAGCATGGTGTAATTGGATTCACACGGTCAATAGCAGTAAGTATGTGTTTTTGAAAACAGTATCAGCAGCTCCTTGGGAACATGCTAAGTTTCTCATGTTCCCTCTCTATTGTCACACAACTGGAACTAATTTTCTTAAAGAAAATGAAGTGTCTGAAGCAGTGGAAGTTCCCTCCTTTCACAAAGGGAATCCAAAGATGGAATAAGTAAGGCATGTGTGTGTTTATGACCTATTTGAGGTTTTGGGAGCATGGAAGAAAGATGTTGCAAAGTAATTTAAGGACAGTGGGAGGAAACCAAAAGTCAAATTCTTATCCAAGCTTTAAAAATATTTTTCATAACTCCATCTCAGTCATTTAACATTTTGGTTTCCTTATTTGTAAGTCAGGCTGATGACTTCTTTTATGATAAATAGGCACTAAAGTGTACAAAAAATGATTTGAACACGAAAATGTTTACCATTATTTGTTCTTACCAACTCTTAATACGCTGGAAATGCAAAATGACACATTCACAATGGGACCTGTTAGATGTTATATGACCATAGAGTAAGTCTTAGGCTCTGACTACAAAACTTTCTAGTTAAACTGAACAAGCAGCAAGATAAAATAACCTGGAGGGAGCAAATACGATTACACTTTCATAGGCTAAGCTTAAAGATAGTTTACTCATATAAGATTTCCAATCTAATTTCCAGAATAAAGTACCTGAAATGATCATTTGGATAGCTTATCCGTATTTTATGCCCTCACCCCAATAACTTCTTTTTTAGATTAACCTAAACAGACTGGTATGGATAAGTGTTGCACATAACACGTTAGCCACAGCATGAACCTGACACCTGGTTTTCCGTTTTTGTTTTCTCATGATAATATAAACATCACCAGTTCAAAAATAAAGGTTCTGCTAGAAAATTAGAGGAAATGCTGTCTCTGTGGAACATGAGAATGCTGAAGAGAAAAAGAATAATAAACATAGCGAATCACTGTATTTACCAGGAAAGGCAGTACAGCCTAACGTTGGACAGGTATGATACAAAATATCTAGGACTTCAGTTTCTTTTCTTCTCCAGACCAAAAGCGCAGACTACCACATCATGAAAATGACATGTGATTTACAGAACACCAGAAAGGATTCCTGTTAAATGTTAAAATAAATAGAACTCAGCGTGGAACAATTATGGTTATTCTTGGATATATCATGTATAGTTCGTAAGTTCTGTGCCACCACTAAGAAAGTTCATCCAGCATTCAACATATGCCTGGATGCTGATCAGACTTCTCTGCTACACACGTGCCTTGGTAGCACCACAAATGAAGGGTCCTACCATTCCCAGAATAATTTGTGCTGCTTACGTTCCTGAGCTGCTTTCTGAAAAAACTCCCTCTTTCCTGGAGTTCACAGGGACTTTCCAGTGGACATGCTCAGTGATAGATTCATCCATTGGCCGGGACAATAGAGCTGCTGGAAAGGTTTAGCATTACAGTTCTAGGGGTAGAGACCAAATCCTATTTCTGTTGACATGAGGAGGTAAATACAATCTTAGAGTTAAATCTTGATTTGATTTCAGATAGTCTTCTTTTAATAAGAAAGTTCTTATAAGATTGGAAGCATACATTTGGGAGATACTTTTTACTTGGTTTTGCTTACGAGAGTTATATCATCACCCTAGAATACTGTTAATGACATGTTAAGGGCACCAATAACAAAAATATTAGGAATAAAAAAAACCAGCTGCATGGAAAGAAGAGTGTTGAATTCTTGTAGAATTGTTCTCCCAGGAAAACAGATTTTTTTTTTTCCTAGTAATCTAGTACAATTACTAGAGAAAACGTGCTTCAAACTTAGGTGTTGAAACAAAACAATCAGTAGTAACAAAATTTGCTTACTTGGCATGGCTGAAAAGTACGTAGTGGTAAATTTCATTCTTTAAAAAATTACTTACACAATCCTGTTTTAAAATGTTGATGACAAATGCCTAACTTTTTCTCTTCTCTAGTTAGCTGCTAATATGGAAAACTACGGAGTGAGACTCAACACAATTTGTCCTGGATTTGTCAACACACCAATTCTTCAGTCAATAGATAAAGAAGAGAATATGGGACAATATTATTCATATAAGGATGAGATCAAAAATATGATGCAGTTCTATGGCGTGATGGAGTAAGTCAAGTCAGATACAGGGTTTTTTTTGCCTTTTGCTAATGAAGAACAAGCATACACAATAGCACTTCCAGAAAAATTAAAGGGAAATGCTGCCTCAGATGAAAGTCTATCAAATGTGTTATCCTGTATACAAGGAACAAATGCCAGATATCTAAGGCTATTTTAAGAGTATCACCTACATAGTGATATTTCCCTTTCTGCATTCCCATTTCCCAGCAAAGTGCAGATCAAATTCCCAAGTTAAAGATGGTGTATTAGTTTTTGTTAGCCCTTGGTGTTCCATAAATTTGTTTAATCAAACTTGTTGTGAGATATATAACTTGTATTGAATTTCCACAAAATTTGCACGTGAACCAAGATAGAAATCAGACCAAGAACTGACAAAACTGGACTAAGTTCATAAGAACGCAGTAGCGATGATAGTGGATCAGATCAAAGAGTTACCTAGCCCGTTACAGTATTGCCAACAAAGGCCAAGAGCAGACAGCTAGGAAAGAGTGTGAGAACAAGACAAGCATAAAGTGATATTTTTTTAACACTTTGTTGGTCTCTAACAATTAGCTCCTCAGATACTTCTGCATAAAGGAAATTGTATGACTGTGTTGTTTCACCCACACTTTTTCATATGTAAAATATATTGCACCTATTGACCACAGCAAACGGCATGTGACAAAATTCTCCTTATGCTAATTTGTATGTCAGTCCTGCTACAGAAACAGGATAAGTCAACAGCAAAAAGCTGCGGAGGATTGTGTAAGGATTACTTCTGTCCATTGCCCTGACAGAGAAAACTTTTGATAGGAAGCTCAGTAGCAGCTGGATGTCCACAGGGATTTAGCAGTAACTAGAGCAAACAAATGATGATTTGTAAAGTTGCTGCTTTATGTTGTATGTCCTGATTGAGGAGACTAAATTTCTCTCCTGAAACACTCATAGCACCCCTGCTTTTCTTGAAAATAAATTTGTTTAAATACCATATTGTTTAGTTTTTAGGGTATATAGATTTACATTGAGTTTCTTTACTTGTCCTTTTCATATGTTCTATTACATCATGATTCTGAAATAACTTTTTTTTTTTTCAGCCCATCAATAATTGCTGAGGGACTGATAACAATAATTGAAGATGATACTCTAAATGGAGAAGTTATGAAGATTACCGCATCCCAAGGGATTCATTTTCAACAATACAGCCAAACACCTTTTACATCAAAGACATAAATAATTGTTTTATGCTAATTATTTTTGGCTTTTCTTAAATATAAAAACTTTTGAAGAGGGTAATTTTTGGAAAAAAAAGGTTAGTGTTGCATCTAAAGCAGCGACGGTGTTCAACATTTGAATCCTAATAACAGAGATGAAGAAGAAAACCTGGTGTAGGAAGACATTAGCACCCTATTTTGATTCTATAAGCACTAATAATAGTATTTATTCAGTAGAATAAACACACTGCTCTGAAGATTTTTGATTACGTAGTAATAGGGGCCAGTGTTTTCCTTCTGGTAGTTCTGGTCTACATACTCCAAGCATATTTTGGTGGACCTGACTTACTTTGTATAATTCTTTTCACTGTTATAAGCATGATTTACATCATGAAATCTTCAGACCAGGAACTCAGTTCAGGAATCTAGAACACAAATATACCCATAAGGAGTTAATAATTTACTTTCTCTTAGGAAATGTAAAATAGAACAAGAGGCAAAATTCTCTTTCCTCATTTATATATGCAACTGAATATGTTGCATATCACACAATAAAGTACATATTTTTATCTTCTTGGATTTTAGCTATTTATAAAATAGTTCAGAAATATTTTGTTTTCTGTTATAGAGATATGTATATGAATTTTCTCTCTCTGTATATACAAGGATGAATACTTTGGCATTGATTGAAATGTCTACTTACTCATTAAATCTCATTTTCTAGACCTATAAATCTAATTCCTTGCCTTGATTGATTAAAACCTCAGTTAAATCCTGAATAATCTGGGGGTTTTGTGTTTTATACATGTCCATTTTGGTATCATGATACATATTCTTAGACGGAGCATATCATATAGTGGCAATGAAAATAAAAAATGAGCTTCCTACCTCCTGAGCGCCACCGGACCTTCTGAATCCAGGTCAATCCCCATCTACATTTATGAAAGAAACCTTGGTACTCCATGGGTTACACAAAAATAAATTTTTACACAGTAATTTATTCAGGCTTATAGTATAAGATTTAATAACTCCTGGGAAAGCTGGGAAAAGTTAATATTTACCCTCCTTAGAAGTACTGACTTTAATTTCACTCATGTGAGCATTGTTTTTTTTCAGCATTGTAACTGAAAGAGTGGAAACACAAATATTTAACTTCTGTGGAAGTCAGGGAGTAATAAGGCTGTGGGGAGAAGAAAAGAATCAGACACACATATGTTGAATTACTCATCATTCTCCCCCTGCCTCCAGTTTTGGCTACGTTAACGCTATTTGGAATGCACGCATGATGCTAGCCACACCATCAGCATCCCTGGAAGCATCTGTATATCCCTCTGGACTAACAACTACTATTTGATTTGATTGTATTAATTTCTAGTTTTGTCTCATTAAAATCAGAGCATTTCCTAATATGTGACAGAGTAGTGCAAAAGATGTGATGTAAACTTAAAGTCAGCGTGCTTCTTTAGTATAGGTCCTAACACTGGCAGTCATCTGCCTCTGCTTCTCTCCTTGTTAAGCAGTATTTCAATGTAGTTTATAAACAAGGGAAGGTTTAATAATAATGATAATATATGCAAACCATGTAACTAGCAAACACCACACTAAGTTAGATAGTAACTCAGCACTCTTAATAACATATTTCAAATAACAATGGGAATATTGTAAATGTCAGTATTTATACTGATGATATATTGTTGCCTTCACTACTTTTGTTCATCTCCTTGCTGCCCCAAAAGAAATACCTGTTAAACAGGGAGGGTTGAGTTTTCCAAGGGATCACTGAAAGAATATATAATTTAAGAATGTTAGTAATAAGAGGCCAGAAGTTTGATGTATGGTCCTAGGAGGAAGAAAAACACAAAGAAATTTAAAGTTAATTAGAGCCAATCACTTTAGACATTGCACAATTAACTTGTGGCATTGGACTGGTACAAAATTCTAATTCTGTGAATTAGCAGTATTCTAAAAATGGATTCCATTTATGTGGTATATCAATAGTCACACAAGACAAAATTAGATTAATAAAATATGCAATTAGACTCCAGGACACTGGGAAAATCTGAGCCTATATCTGGGAAAGAATTAAAGCCATATCTTTCTCGTATGTATAGGTCTTTTCTTCTGGATTATTTTTGTAACTCAAAGACACATGTTTTCAAATCAAACCCATACGGAAAACTTCATGAAAGGCAGAGACTGCGTTCACTTCCATCTGATAATCCGATAAGGAAGTCTCAGAATGCAATACATGCTCATTTGATCAAATAAACATTTATGCTAAGATAAATCTCAAATTATTAGCACATCTGGAACTCACTGAAAGAAACAAGGAAGTAACAATGAAGTAAAACCTTTGACGCAAATTCTAATAGGAAAAATAGCCATCAAATTTCTACCTTTTAATTAAAAAAAAAAATATGCCCCAAACCAAATTTTACAGTTTTCCAGGTTCAGTTAGTCTGTATTAAAACACATCTGAGGGTTTTATCTGCACAGGAAGAACAAGTCCTAAATATGTTTTGGAAAGGTTTCCTGTAAGACTTCCCCCCAACCTTTGGAAGTCTTCCAGAAAGCAAGAAAAAGAGCATATGTTTGATTTACAGACAGAAACACCCAGAGAAGCAGTAGGCAGAAAGATGAGTTGAAGGGAGAAGGTGAGTTTCATTTCTGCACAAAGATTGTTTTGAAACTTCATCTTCAGTTAAAAGTCTTGACATAATTCCAAGACTTAATTTATTTTGCCTGGGAGATCATAATTTTTCAAGACGACTGTTCCAGTTTTGCAGGGAAACTCAGCCAAAAGGAAAAATAAATATTTTAAATGAGAGATACTAATTGCCAAGAACATAAAATGACAAGTAATAATCTAGACTCATATAATGATTATTATTTGTAATGAACATTCAATTCCATGTGACATGAGTTTACTTTTCAGTGAGTCTTTACAGTTTCAAATAGGAATCTTTTAAGCGTAAAGAAGAAATATTACTAGTGATTCCATTTTTTAAGTGTTTACGATCCTACATGCAAGCCCAAATCATAAGGCATTTCAACTGCATTGCGACGTGACTGTGTTACTTTATTTGTGTTATTTAACACCTTAATTCAAGGAAATCTTTTTGAAAAGGTACTTAACCACAGTCATCAACATACTAATGTGGGTAACACATTATATTCTGTACAGTTCAGAAGGACCTGGAATTGACTTGTGTTATGTGTATCATAAAATCATATGTGTATCAATTTTATTATTGCGTGGGTGAGCCATGCAGTAACAAGTCCTCTTTGTAGTTTCCTTAAATTAAGAAAGTCTTGATATGAGAGACTAGACGTCTTCCTCTTGTTAAGTTTTCCAAACAGCAAACCAAAAGTAAACCTCAGTCAAACCAAAATCTGGTTTCCACTGAAATCTTAAATATGAGCCTAATCTTTAAAGGAACAGCACTAGATATCTAGTCCAGCTTTTGGGCAGGATGGGGCTCTTCTGACAGATAATGACTTCCTTCCTCCAGTGTTGAACTGCTCTAAACTTTCTACAGGATGATTCTGCAGCTTGAACTTCCCTTTTAGCTAAGTCTATTTGCTTTGCATCAAGAGATGTTGACAGTTTTCGGCTCTGGCTCCAGGAGTCCAGATGGTTCAATGAAAGTGAAGGATAATACCATATGACTTAGATTCCGCCCCCCCAGTACAAAAAGGAACAGTTTAATGTCAGGTCAAATTTGTAATTCAAACTGAGAGGGACAGTAAAGAAGACAACTTATGCTCTTACTCTGAAGAGGACAGTAAACAGGAAGAGAAGAGGTCAGGTAAAAAAATATATGAGATGCAAAGAGGCTAAACCTAAAACATCTTTGAAATAAGTAACTTAATCCTATTGTTTATGTGGAAGGCCATTATTATGAACTGTGGACCAAATCTAAACCTGAATGTTTTCTGACTTGTATAAGGAGTAGTCTAACACACTATTCTCAGGGATTCAGAGAATAAAATTAGGATCTTCACAGTAAAAATTAAAGTTAATGAAAAAAATTAATCTATTTCAAGCAATCATGCTTTAAGCAGTGAAGCATTTGCAACAGTTACATATTCAGCTCCTTTTATTTTTCCACAAGCTCTGTGCTAATTCACTGCTGGCATCTGCTGGGCAAACCTTACTGAGATTACTACCACTGCAGAGGCAGAATTAATTTTTTGCCACAGAATTGCACTTTTTCAGCTTTTACTTTCATCAGAGCGTTTCTAGCCCTCCTGCTCTCACCCAGAAGAAAGGCCACACAGGACAGCATGATCACCTAGTGACAGGTCTGATATCTGGTCCAGGATTTCTGGATGATTTAAGGCTCTAGATTTAGCCTCGTGAAGCAGAAATTCATTGTAGTGACATCCAAGAAGAATGCAAAAGATATGTCTAATCCCTTATCTATCACCCTGACCTTACCAACTCCTCCTCTGAATCTTTCCATTGGACTACGTTAAACATTTCAGCAGTGAACTACGCTCTGGCTACACCAAAACACAACTGCACCTCTTCAGCAGTCACCAAGAGCACAGTCACTTAAGACATCACTCATTTCACTGACTTCAGACAAACTGTAAGACCAATTTATTAGCTCACATGATGCTCCACTCCACAGAAATGGCCCAAGGTATCTCAGCAGCATTTTTCTCTTTGCAATGCGAGCTTTCCTCAGCAGCCACAATCTTGAGAAACTAAAGAAGAATACGAAATAAGGCCCTCTGTTACACGGTTTTGAACTCTTTACTATAGGACATGAGAACGAGCACACTTCTGCCTGCTTTCAGAAAAAAGCACAAAGACAACTTTGAGTGCACTTTCCCACAGCTGCAAACAAAACCCACAGAAGAGAAGAGGAAATAAAGATATTTTTGGAACATAGGAATGTAAAACTCTTCAGAAAAATAGTTGTATTTTAGCTCATCTAGCCATTCTTGTTTGCATAAATGACTAACACTTCAGAATCTTGTACAGCGTTTGACCTTGAAGATGTATTGCTGCAATTAACACTACAAGCAGTTAACCTCACATACACGTGAATGCTGCAGTTCTCAAGACAGACCCACAGATGGGCAGAGAATACTGAAATCTCTGCCACTTATTCTGGATCAGCTGTTACAAAAGTGAATCATCTTCCTTGTACAAAATCCTTCTGGCAATTTCACTTCAAACAGATACAGTGTTCCTTTATGGAGCTTTTTTCTTCTCTGTAAGGCTGTTTAAATACACCGCCCTCAGCAATGCTTACAAATTAGCTGACACTTATCAAAACTACTGCTGCTGTTTTGATTTGAGAGAGTTACTTTCCTTGGTATGTATTAATGCAAGGCTAGAGAAAATGCAGCTAGGTATTCATACACGCCCAATGCTGCACCAGCACTTCATCTTATACTCACGTTTTCCTAGAGGAAGAACAGCACATATTGACTCCATACGGGACTACTATACTTTCATTTTTACACCCTCTGTACATGACTATTTTATATTTTTATACACACACACACACACACACACATCTCCACATATATGTATCTATATATCTACACGCTCGCAGAATACACACACAATAGGAATTATCTTTTGTTCTAGAGCAACACACACCATTTATGCGTCTACCTGAAGCTAGTAACTTTTCTAAAAGTTGTAAAACATTATTTTTCAGTGATGTTCATCTGCCAAATCTGTTCTGTGAAGTTCATGGAATATGCTTAATTCTATATAAACTACATTTCATTGAGCAGGTTTTACTTCGTCTAAGTCCAATTTGCAATTTCATTTTTCTTCTCAGTTCCTGAATTATATCAAAATTAGATTTGCTCTTTAATTTAAACACTCACACATTAACTGATGTATAATCTTTGACATATTATGTATCTCTAAAATTCCACCTGCTGAGGTAAATCTATTGCCTTATCTGTTATAATATCTTATATATTATTTTTCACATTATCACAGATCGATCAATTTCATAGTCACCAAAATACTTGTGATTCTATGCACTGAGCATTTCCCAAATATTTTATGACAAGAGTCTTTGTGGCAGGAGGAATTTACTTTTTTTTCATATGGGTTTTTCTCCTCCCGGTGTCAGAGCTGCTAGTATTACTTTTTAATTGTAGAAGGGGAAAACAAAACAAAACAAAACAAATGCCTCCAAAAAACCAACTTCCATTTGAAAGCTACCCATCCAAAGAATAATGGCAAGTAAAAAAGAAGAGAGCATACATTGCCATTGCATTTATTGAACAGAACTCTCCACTGAGTGCAACAATGAGTTCTGCAAAAACAAAACAAAACAAAACAAACAAAAAAAACAAAAAAAACCAAAAACAAAAAAACAAAACAAAACAAAACAAAACACCACAATAATTATGTTACAGTGTGGCCAAAACCAAAAATGCTTTCAGGAGGTCCATCTCTGGGACTGTGTTCCTTGAAAAATCATCTAATATATCATCTGAGTAGTCTCATTATTCCTTGTCATTCCTCATTATGTTTAATATGTCAACCATTCAAAAAAACAAACAGAACAAAATGTTTCCATAAATTACAAAGTTCGTACTACTAAGCTGAATTGAAGATAAGTAGCTATTTCTTCCAGTACAGATATTTGTCTATGACACGTACATGGTGCAAACTCTGTGGCTAAAAGAATAAGACTCATTTGTATGAGCAACAAAAAGTCTGTATACATATTGGTATCAATAATAAGGTTACTTTTGGCCACTAATTTTCCTTCAAGTTGTCATCATACCATAAACTGTTGGAAAAGATATTTATACAGCTTAAGGAAGAAAAATGGTTTAGTAATCACTCTACATGCTGGAATGAAATTCAAACCTCATTTCCGAGGAGAGTCTTAGAACTTTTGACCATGAAAATATATTGGTAGCATAAATTAAAATATTACAGGGTGCCAACAAAGGTTTGTGGGGTCTGTTTCACAGACACAGGGACTAAAAACATATTAAACCTTGTTAATGGCATTTTCAATTAGTGATAGCTTGAAAAGCGTTCATAGTTGTTTAAATAAACTAAATGTGTTTAATTTCTGTAAATTTCAAGCCTTGGCACTGTATTTACAACAAAATATTTTTGTTCTTAAATTAAATGGAACTTCGGTGCTGAAACATTAGTCATTTTGCAGAAGCATCTGTATGCAAAGCAATGCTTGAAAATGCACGCTCAGCTTCAGGGAAATGCTTAGACCCCATCCACTTCAGTAGAAGACTGAAACCAGCATACTAGTCAACTGAATCAGAGTCTAGCTCTGTGCTATAGACAAAGAGTCATGAGACAGCACTGAGGCATTAACAGGTTCTGCAGGTCTGGAGCTTTTCTCTCTTTGCCAAATCTTCCTCATTGTGGCATTTTGGACAGCACTTGTAGTCAAGGAAGGCGAGAACTATGTAAGAATCCCCTAAAGAAACGAGTTGGAGTTTTCTGCTTCACTCCAACGCCTCCTGCATGACATTGCTCTCCGCCTTCTGGAGAAAAGCAAGCTTCGTTAGCTGTCTTAGCTTTTTGCCTCCAGCTTCCCTTAATTTCTGGATATTCAGAGAAACATTGAGATCAAAGTCATTTTTGGCCTATGCCTGAAAACTAAATTTCATCTCCAAATGTACTGGGTCACAGCTTCTGAGCTGCACAATTCTGGAGAAAATGCAGAAGAAAGTGTTAACTTACATGGACTTGGGCACTAACAATAAATGCTGCTCCAGAGCGTGTGACAAACTGTCAAGATTTACTAATGGTAGCTGAAAATATGCATAAACTAAGATCTCGCATTCAATTTCTAAATTAAATGCCAATGTCAAACCAAACTGACCACAAATACTCTTTCCCTCCTCTCCAGTGTGAGGAGACAGAATCCCCAGTTCTGGAAGTCAACAAACAACAGTCTAGAAGAAATGAAAAGAGAAAGAAAGAGCTGTCACGAGACTTTACAGTCACAGGTGCAGATTAGCACAAATCTACCTGTAAAGACTCTAGCATTAGAGTATAGTAATCATTCTAAATTTTCAATATTTATAGGGATTTGCTTAAGGGGGCTTGCTATCAGTTAAGCCGGCAATTTTATGCAATTTTATGCTCAACAAATATTAACACTTAACACTCATTACTATTGAACTCTGGAGTATAAATACATTTTACATTTTTATAAACTGGCAAATAACAGTTAATAAGCAGCATGACTACCCTCTCTTGGAACCCAGCTACCTCTATAATATTATAACTCTGAGGAAAGATCTGACCTGCAGAATCATAGCTATTGGTTTCTAGTTATTTACTCTACTTTTTTTTTTCCCTTGCATGTTATTTTTTGTATATTTAAAACACTCAGAATGTATGAACAGGTCTCTAGTCATCCACAAAGCAACCTACACTACTGGATCCTCAACATTTGTCTGATATTTGAAATTAATTTTTGTAGGTGATCAGCAGTTCTGACCATGGTGTTTGGCACAGGAGCTGGAGTCTGAGTCCTAAAGCAGAAATGCAAATTACAGTAATACAGAAAGAGAATGCACGTTGATTTGCAAATCTTTGCTTTAGATTTAGCATGTATTCATGTCTGATTAAAACTCAGAGACTGAAATACAACTATTATAATTGGATTTCTAAAGCCTACTCTAATTTTTCAACTCATTAGTAATTCATGCATTTTGATCAAATTTTCACTCTCTAGTAATTCTTTAAAGCATATCTTTGAAAGTGAGCTGCATAAGAAGTTCTATGATTAGACAGATTCAAACCAATTCAGTAGCTTTGTTTATAGGGCAGCTGCCAAGACCTGAGTCACTAAGTCAGCCTGTGACATGCCCGCTTGTATAACTTGTATTCTTTGGCAGCATTTGAGGGTTCTGTATATGTGTTGTTGGATACATAACTCCACTCACATATCAAAAAAATGAAATGGAGTGATAAATTTGTATTAAATCAGTTTTAAGACTGTACTCATTAAATCCAGTGGAGATCAGCGTATTTTTTGTTACATCCTGCACCACCCTCTTAACTGGTGGCCAAAGAAAGGAGAAAAACTTGAAGCTGGTAAAAAGCAAACCTCTTGCCATGCATCACACTTTTGATTAAAAGAACAGCTTTAAAATCCACCAGGATACTGTATCTTCTCTGACAGCAGAACTTGGTAGATATACCAAAAGAGCAAACTCAATCACTTCATCACAAGTATGATTGACTTTAGACTGCTGCATACCCATAGCCACCTCTATGCAGAGAGAGAAAGCACATTCTGGCTGTTTGTCTCACTCGTTCTCTCCATCTACTTAATCGAATTCGGGAAAGGACAGGGAAAAGGGTGGTAAACTTCAAGCATATTTGTTTGCTTTTCAAGCTAAAGTTGAATGTAATACTGAAATACTTGGTCTCCACCATTCAGAGATCTGTTCCATTATTCTCCTGCAGATTTCACACCTCTGGGAGTTGTTTCCTAACTAAATGGCTCAAGAACAACAACAAAAAAAAAAAGTTTTGAAAGATTATTTGCTGTGCTTCCTCTAATATCTAGAAAATTGTTAGGCTTTTTAAACCATCAGCTTTTCATCTCATAGACAGCATTTCACTTCTAGATTAAGAGAGTTTCTAGTCACCAAGTCTTACTTTTTCCCCCTAAAACAGAGGTTTATTTAGTGGAACAACCCACTCATCATTTTGATGACTCCGGCATCCTCTTTAGGTGGTATAATACAATCCAATTTCATATCAGATTCTAAAGCTTGTCAGAGCTTGCTTAGCTGTTCCTATTTATCTTTCTCTGGAAAAGAAAGGAAATGTTTTGTTTGCTTTCTTCTCTCATTTTGCCTTTGAGGATTCCAGTGGGCCAGGTTGAAATCCAGAATATTAATTACCTTGTATACCATTATGTCAACATGATCTGGAGGAAACAGATTTTTCTGGGTATCCTGTTCTAAATGATGTGGGTTAGAATCAGATAGAACATTTGATAGTTGAGGACTGGAGCCTCTCTACATGCAATCAGTTCTTTCTTACCTAGTGAAGCATTGTTTTTAATTTCACATTCTGTTAGTGCCAGCCTGAAATGAAATTGCATTATTATTTTTCATATTTGACCTTTCCACACATACAACTTCATGTTTTTACACTTTGAGGTAGGGTGTCTGATGGTCAAGGATCAGAAGGTGAAGTAAAATTAATCATTAAGGAAGTGAATCTGTAGAGCTTGAGGTCACCTTAGCGGACACAGAATCGGAATGTTTCCCCCCTTATTTAGAATTAGACCGGTATTGGGTTAGTTTCACTTGAATTCTGGTGAAACGCATTCACCAGATGACTAAATAGAGAAGAACTTGAAGAGGAATTTGTCACCCACTGGCTGGAGATCAGTTCAGAGCCTCAGAGATGAAGTGCCAAAATTCCTATGGGGGGAAAAATGCGACAGGGGAGGTTTAGGTTGGATATTACAAAAAATTAGGAAAAAATTCTTCACCAAAAGGGTAGGCAGGCACTGGAACAGGCTGCCCAGGGAAGCGGTTGAGTCTCCATCCCTGGAGGCATTTAAAAGACAGGTAGACATGGTGCTTAACGACATGGTTTAGTGGTGGACTTGGCAGTGCTAGGTTAACGGTTGGACTCGATGATCTTAATGGTCTTTTCCAACCTTAACGATTCTATGATTCTGTGAAGAACATGATCCAGTTCCAGTGAAGAGAATGAAGGGTAAGGAGACAGACAAGATCCACCCAAGGTGCAAGAAAGCCTTGTTAGAAGCATCTCCTCTGGGATAGAGAACTCTATGATGGTCTAGATCATCTAGATAATCTCATCTAGGCTCCCTTTCCCATGAAAGGCTGGACCAGATGATCTTTCAAGGTCCCTTCCAACATGGCCTGTTCTATGGTTCTGCACATTACTTTTTTAACACCCTCTATGTGGGCCATACTATGGTGCTTCTGGAACTCATTTGCAGACCACCATAGCATCCCACAACCAGCTTGAACTCTAATCTGTTGACAAATTGCTCATGACAGATGGTGACAAGCAATGGTATAAAGACCCACTGTACATTGAATGGCTAGGAATTTGCTTCCTAAAAGACCATAAGTTCTAGGCTCCAACATCAATTCTGCCCAGGAGGAGGTCTGGGGACATTACTGTAGCTGTCTTCCTCTCCCTTTCTTGTCCCATGCGCCAGCAGGAATTGATCAGCTGATCTGGAGTATGCAACAAGTGCATCCTTCTCTGGTCCTAATTCTACAGCTTGCAAATCATGGCAAACACACAGCTGCAAGCTTAGAAAGCAAGCTGGCAAAATGGACTGAAAGGCCAACGAGGGAACTTACACTCATAGATCTCTGCTGCAGCATTTACATTTTTTGGCTTTGCAAAAGCAGACAATTCTCACAATGGAGGGCCAATTAAATGGGATTACTTTAGTAAGGCAGGCTTCCTCACATAAAGAGATCAAACTCTTAGTAAAATATTCTCATACCTCTAATTTCAAAAGGCGTTTGATATTTTCTAGCATTAAGGAGAAAAGTAGAAGTTTCATTTTATCCAAAAGACAAAAAAATGCTTCATACAAAATTTTATTGTCAGTGATAAACACAATCCTGAATTTGTTCGGTCTATTTGAGACTAGGAGTATCAGATGCACTTATGTTGTTTTCCTTGACAGGTAGGAACCTCAGGGAAAAACACTTCTATTTCAAAGATAATGTATGCTATTACATCATAGAAAGCATTTCTAGCATTTCTGGCCTGAGCTCATGTCATTTATTCTCAAGAATCCATGAGCTCCTGTTTGGAACTGAAACTCACTTTGATCCTGCATAAATAAGTGCTGTGACTACCCTATTGTGTAGGGGCAGCAATTTTATTTTTTAACTAGTAACTGATATTCAACTATGATTTCTGTTTTCTCATGAACACTAGTTGTCATACTTCTATCATACTACATTGCAAACAGATTAGGCTTCAATGTACAACATATTTTAGAAGGGAAGAAACTGATTGGGGAGTTGAAAGATCATTTCTTTCTGTTACTATTCAAAACCACTTACATAACAGAGCACACCATACCTTCCTTACTCTCTTGTAAACACTTAAAGCAGCAAGGCAGGTTTTTGAAGGTCACATTGCATTATTATTGATGAAGCTCCAGAAAAAGGCTGAACTGCAATGTTTCTGCTATCGTATGTGGCAATATGTAGTAACAAGCATGACCTGTACCACAGACCCTGTAATTCATAAGTTTTTGAAAAAAGAAACATACTTTATATAGCTCCATGTGTGTGCTTGTTGGTTTGGGGGTTTTTTCCAACCTACATATAATCACTTTTAGTACACAGGCTCCATGAGAAAAACTGGAACAAATGCCATCTTCTGTTTCTTGCGTAATACCAGAATAACACTAGTAAGCTTATTGAAAAGCTACAGCTTTGAAGGTCACGGTTAAATGCACAGATAGGGCTGAAACTTAGGATGACAGGTTAAAAGGGAAAAGAAAGTGGAATCAAGAACCTGACTATACCCACGCTTCCCCTCTTCCTTCACTGCCAAACATTCATCCCATTTGGTCATGCTATAGCCTTTCTCAATGAGCTGTTCCTGTAAACCAGCCAGCTGCTGATAAAGTAGCACGAGTAATCCAAGAGCTTCTCCACAGTCTTTTGTACTTCACAATGAGTGACTCAACTTTCAGAAGGTTGACCCAGTTCATACCACTAGGGAGCACCGGCATCAGCACTGGTGTGGGATCATGGAGGCATAAGGATGACTAGCAAGCCCACATCCTGACCACGCAGGAAGATGTTTGTAAGTACATGACCGGGCTTGCATGTTCTGCTTTTCTTTCTTACGCTTGGAGGAAAGCCTGCTGGATTAACTTTTAATAATATTTAATTTCTAAATCACAGAGGGTACTTGCCAATGTAGAGTCGCTGAAATTTTGGGGGAATTAAATTGTACATTTATAATTTTCTCTCTTTTGGCTTCATGTTTTTTCTCTGCCTTTTAGCTGTCTGCTGCTAGTTTGTTATAAAAAATTCTTTCATTTCTCTGCACATGTATGACTTGAATCATAGGATTCCATGTATCCTTGGTTTCCAAACAATTTGCGATTTCTGGTATGCCATGAAACCATTTTTTAATAAATATGAATATCCTCTCTCTCACTAGAAACCTTGCACCAGCCAATGCTACAGAAGAATATGAAAGGTCTATTAACCAAATATCAAGAGCAGATAGAGAAAAACATTGCAAGTAAAATGCCTTGTGGAATTCCTACTTCCTGGGACATTTCCATGTAAAATTTATTCTCAGCAGAAATAGCACAGTGTAAAATCAGTAGCCCTAATTTAAGTAAAAAAAAAAAAAGTTTGCTGCAGAAAAGTTACATTCGTTATAACGAAGATCTGACTTTCTGCTGCAAAAAGGTTTGCAGATGTGGCCTTCTTAGAGTGTGGGGGGGAAAAACAGGGAAAACTGCTGAAGTACTAAGTGGTGCATACGCAGAGGCACACTTCCCTTTATCTTCTCCTAACAAGCTCTTCTCAGCAAAAGACACAACAAGAACATGAAAAATGGTTTGTCTTTACAGGAACAGGTAATTCTGAACCTCATTCCTTCTCCTCCTGTTTGCTAGACCACACTCAAGTGCCTCTTTCATCCAGGAGCTTGTTGGAACCAACCTTGACCCTAAACCTCTTTCTCAAACTGCCCATACTGAAGAAGAGGAACTTTCAAAAGTTATCAGTACCCATCAGCGTCTGGCTGGGATTGGCCAAAAAAAAGAAAAAAAAAAAAAAATAATCAAACTAGAAAAGAAAGAGTGAATAACAAAGGTCATAATAAATAAAACTGAAATTCCAACACAAAAAGACACAATTGAAACATTATACCATGTTTTCTGTTTTCATCTCTTACTCAGCTCTTGTTTTGACATAGCCTCTAAATATTTACATTACTAATACTACAACAAAACCAAAAGTCTTTCTCAAAACACTTACCAAGAACCTCTCTCTCAGAAAAATGACTTGCTGAATATAGGTTAGGTAGGTGATCCTCTTCTAGGAAAAGCAGCCTAGAGGAAAAAAACAAGCCTTTTCACAAAACTTGCAGTGATGATTTTACAGTCCTGTGGTAGGTTTCCCAAAAGGTAGAATCTTGGGCTGGTTTTTAGAAGACTCCCCACTGCTTCCACAAGACCTTGAATATCTTAACTTTAAATTTACATTGTTATAGCTAGCAATAGTCAATCTTGACTTAAGGCTATGTTGTAAACTACCACAACTCCTTTTAACATTGAGACCTGAATTAAATTTTCCCCACAGAACTTGATAGGGGTAAAATGCCAGTATACTGTCACTAAAATATTTGGAAAATGTGCATGAATTTTTTCAGCTTTTTTCTTTGCAAAAATATTTATAAATTATGAAAAAAAATATTGAAATTAAATGTTGCAAATGAAAGTCCTAAAACTTTTCCTGTCAACAAATCTAAGTTTATTTTTTCAAATCTAAATGCTTTAACTTAAAATTAAACATTTTGTTTCCCTTGAGACAAAAATTGTCAACTGTCAGCTTTTGTTTATATTCTGATCCACATAATTTCTAACCACTAATGAAATGAAATATGCATTACTTAATTTTCTTGCATGCTTTCCTCCAGAGTCCACTGTATGATTTCTGGAATGCTGCTGCTTCATAATTTTTCTCTGCACTATCTATAATCCTGCTGGGGATCCAGACAGAGAGAAATTTAAGCAAAATTAAATAGATTATAGAAAGCCCACTCTCGCAATCACATTCTGCACTGCTATCTTATGGTTTACTACAGTTCCCATTCTCACATTAATGAAGTATACTCTATATTTTGTATGATTGATCATGCAGTAAAGAATCACTACCATCTACAGGGGAGGACCTGAAACAGGCAGACTTTAAGATCAAATCCTACCTTCAAGTCTATGGGCTTTTACAATTTTCGTTAATGGGGGTAGTATTTTTTACAGTAAAATTCATATGGGTGCTTGATGGCTCAGGAGCACTGAAACAAACCTCTGGGTAGCTCTTCAACCACTTGACCTGTCCCTTTTATACAAGCCAGTGCTGCCCTCTGCAACTAGCAAGCATTTCATTAGTGGAAGAAAGCAAAACACCACTTTCTCTGGGAAACACTAAGAAATGAAACAACCTGCAAGATTACCACCAACAGCAACCCCATTCCCAGCTACGCCACAGAAGACTATTTCACTCCAAGTGTTGTAATTTCATATTCTAAGAACTTTGATTTGCAGATTGAATTTTAAAGGAAGAGTTCCTGTAATGTGCGAACTGTGTTTATCTCACCAAAACTCCATTTCTGTTTGTTCTGGAAGCTGCTGGTCTGAATCTAAAATGAAAGCAATTGGTTTGCCCTCAGGGTTTAGTACAAAGATTTGGGGAAGAATTAATTTAAATGCAGAATAAGTAGTAAAGGAAGAATATTTACAGATAAAATTTCATTTTTCAAAACATTCAGGAAAAAAAAAAGCAGTGAGCTGCAGGAAATATGCAACTGCAAAATGAGATGGCCAGATATGCAATAAACTATATTTTTTTGCTGAACATGATACCAGTTTGAATTTGCAAGAATTAACTGTGAAATACAACATGAAAAACGTGGTGGAGTCAAAAACCCAATAGTAAGATACTTTGCTAAACTCGCACCAAAAAAAATCCTGATAAAGAACACATTTATAGAGGGATTAAAGAGCATGTGTATAATATACAAACATAAATGTTAATAAAGTCTCCTGAGAAAGCAGTGAAAGTACTGTTGGTTGAACTGTAAATAAAAGCTGAAAATTACCTATTAATCATGGAAAATAACACACATAGAGATAAACATGTACACTATTTGATCTGCAGTAAAGAAGGTAAAGTTCTGGAGATTGTTTTGATTTATTATCTCAGCAGGGTTAATTTGTTTCAAACGCATGGTGTTTGTCTGGGGTTTTTAATCAATCTAGACAGTTCTCCAGTTAATTATTAAAATGCCTAAAGCTTCTGCATGTACTTCTTGTAGTTGACATAATGGAAACAGAAGTGAAGAGTTTTTCTAAGCAATTCTGTGAACATACTGTTCAGACCATAAGAACAGGGACATCCTACCACATTATTTGACTGTTAAGGAAGGAAGTGCTGCGAAGAAGTTATGTAATTCCGTCTCAGATGCTGGCGTATTAGTGGTAACATCCTAAAAAAAATTAACAGGAGTTATGAATTCATATACGTGCAAACAAAAATCGTTCATCCTTTCGAAAGCTCTTGTTGTGCCTAAATACGGGGATACCTCCATCCTATTGCCCAGACATTTAGATGACCTTTCAGTATCTCCCACGCACCATACCTACAACCACCAGACTTTTATTTTGTTCCTATATTTAAAAAGGATCCAGGAGGAAAACTACTTCCTGCATTTTTGGCCACAAGTCACAATAGCCCTGAGCTATGTTCATAATGACATTCCTTATCTGTCGCAATCTTGGCTTCCTTTTGTTTGCTGGGCTTTTTGGGAACACTTTGTATAGTAATTACTCTAATCTTGTTCTTTTTCCTAAAACACTTCCACACAAAAAAAATGGATTATGATGCAGGAGAATTAATTTACACTGTTAGAAACAAATCCAATAAAGGAGGAAAATCTGTCGATTTCAGTCACTGTAAACAGGGCAGATCCTGAATCCCAGAACTGACTATAGTCAGGCAGATGACATAAGTCGGAACATTCAGTAGCTGGTTTACAGTCTTTTTAAAGAGAAAAAGAGGGATCAAAACTGTTATGAGAGCCCAAGAAGTGGGACAGCATAGTCTTTTCTGTTTCTGCTGCCTACAGGGTGAGAAAAGAAAAATTAATAAAAAAGTTACACAGCTGAAACACGTGCAGCTTCTCCTGCGTGTTTTATGAAGTACTCCTCTGGCACACAGACTTTTCATTTATTCTTTTTGGATCTGTTTTCTCCATTAAAGCTAAAAGCAATGTAGAGCGAAAGTATTTCCCTTTGCTTTATGTAAACAGTGAATGTGTCAGACTACACAGAAATTGTCAAACTTCCATATCCTCTCTCTGATAGCAGTCACTACCACTGTCAGCAGAAAGCAGGCGACAATAACGAGATACCCCTATCAATATGGAACGCTGTTCCCATGAACTGAAATTGATTCATGCCTAGAAGATATCTATCCTCAAAATAACTGTAAAAATACGAATAATCTTGCTATCTCTGCAAAGCAGCAGCCTGTTCTTTAGTCCTTTGGCTTTGATGTTACATAAAAATTCTTGACCTTCTGGTGTATTTCCAACAAAACATCTCATTTCTCCATCACAGCACAAGATCCCATCTCTTGCTCAATTCTATTGCCTAATGATAGAAGACCGTTCTTTTTCCCAGCCGAGACACACGCACTTCTAGTGCAGGATTGCCAATGGCAGCAAACAGAAACAATTTGTACAAAGTTTCTACTCTATAACCACCCTCAAGATACATCAATGAGGTTCAAATTATGCAGTGTTTGGTCATCATTAAAATTCAGAAGAAATTATTACGCAACTTTCTACAGAAATGTACTATCAACATCAAAGTAGTTTCCCTTATGTTCTCTTATATTATCTGTGACTATCTACAGGCCTTTAGTGAACCTAGTGCTGCTTCTCAGAATCAGACAATATAATTTGAAAAAGTCATTCTGACCTTCCTAAAATGCCTCTAATTTTTAAGGCAAGCTGTGAAACAGATCGAAAGAACGATTTAATTTTTTTCCACGGCTCCGGTACTCTGTTTACCTGTAAGAAGTTATGTCTTCTTCAAAGTAATCTCAAATGTGAATTGAAAAAAGAAATTGAAAAGGGAGCTTTTTCAATGTGAGTGTTGAATATTCCCACTGGGCAAACTGCAAAGAAAATTCAGCATAAAATAAGTTTAAATAAGCTTTATGATAATATTGTCCTTTGTAAACTCCTTTAACTTTCTCCATCAAAAGCTTCAAAAATGTTATTCTCTGATATATGAGGTCACATAAATGCAATTTCTTGTGAAAAAGTCATAGTTTTCAAAAGAAGATAATGAAAAGTTACAATGAAGATGTGTTCTTGTATTGAGTGGGAAATAAGTGACCTAGTAGATGGATTTAGATGAAACTTTGGAGTGAGTTTTAATTTTGCAGCTCATCTTAATACCAGCTTATGTTCCTCTTGTTGCTAGGTATTATTACATCAGATAATTAGAACATCAGCACAGGATTTCAAAGTTAACTTTTTTCTTTATCTTTGGCATCCAGTCCTCCTACGTCATTCAAAAAAAACCTAGACAGACCTGCTGGATTAGATCATCCAGCATATCTCAATACAGGCTGCTCTTTATAGACAGGATTTGGTGCAGTTTGTTCTATAAAAGTCCACCATGTTGGGATTTCCACAACTTCTATCAAATATCTCTTTCTTCAGAGACTTCACTCTTAAGAAGCTTTCACGTATTCAAATCTTAATTTTATTTTACAGATTTCATCCTGTTGTATTGGATTCTAGCTCAGTGGATTATACTAAAAAATTCTTCTTATTCTTTGCATCTGTACATGCAAAAACATAAGCAACTACAAGTTGATTTTTACTTTTTTTCCTAGGGTTTTTTCCGCCACTTTTCTGAACTAATAATCACTATTGGTACAGAGATGAAGGCCATGTTGCAAGCTGAGTGTGAAAGAAGAGGGACAGCAAAGAGAGAGGCCACCGACTACCCTTAAAGTAAAGGGAAATAGCTCACAGTTAATATGAGAGACACTAGGAGCCAGTACAGAGATGCAAACTTCCAAAATAAGGCACACTGCCAACTATTCTGTTTAATAAATAATTAGTAACTGACTAATCTACTTTAATTTTCCAAACTAAAAACAATGTGAAGACTTATTACACAACAGAAAGAGGGGAAGTATCATGTTTACATTCTTTTCAATAACAATATCATTTTACGTACAGTGTGCATGTAGAATTAGATTAATAAAAACAGCAGACCATATAAAAAGAATTTGAACAAAACTGTTCCGTCTTTCAGGGTGTTTGATATCTGCATTATTTTCTCCATAAGTATTTTGATTAATTCAGGATCCCCACAAAGGAGAGTCTTACTATGAATCACCTCGAGTTTGGCTGGCTTCGCAAGGCCACAGGAATGTTCCCACTCTGAAACGTACATTTAATTGGAAGGAATTAATCAACTATTTAGAGTGGAAGAAAAACACAGTAGACTCCATCTGCTTGAGAACTCAGTACTTTTTAGGACACTTGGCTCAATACTAAATTGTCTTGTAATTTTTCAATGATTTCTCTACCTTACTAAGAACTTGAAATATCTTCAGCATAAAGACAACCAGATTCTCATCTCTCTCTTCTGTTCTTCTTTCCCTTCTCTTCTCACTCCATGTTCAACAATGTAAACTTTTTTATATATATAGATGTTGCTAACTATTGTCTAAGAAATATTTATCCAGGAAGCCTAAAATGCTTACAAGTTTTCCCATTAAATTATTCAAGATGCAAGCTTTCCACAAAGGAAGGTTTCTACCACTACACAGAAGCGTAGTGGTACCTGGCAAACCCCATTATGTCCAGAAGATAAATGGGTTAAATTTTAACATGTTATGATGGAGATCAGTACTGCAGAGCGATCTAGTCATACCACAATGAAAAGGAACACTGCATTGCAACACAAAGGCCTCTAAACAGCCTGTACAGTAGATATCACGTCAATGGTAATTAAATAGAGTTGACACAACTTTTGCAAGAAGGTATGGAGAAAGATGTCTCAACTTGGGAAAACTTGTATAGTTTTCTTGAGTAACATTCGGTTTTAGGAAGTATCTGATTTATATAACACTTACCAGTTCTACCTGGGAAAGAGACAAATATTACATGTGTGTACTCAAGTCTGAAATGAAAGGAAAGTTAATCTGCTTGAATGCCGTAGAAGTAGCATGTAAAAATGGATAGCATGAGAAAGAAAAACAAAAGTATTTGTACTAAGTAATTCAGCTTCCAAGGTAGAAAGATTCCTGTTGCCTGTGGTAGATAGAAATTCACTAAGATTACACACATTATTACAATAACACAACACTCTCTTCGGAAGAGTTGCTAGATGGGACATTACTAGTCAGGTGCCTTATTGATATAACAAAATCTGCAACACAAACATATAAAAAAAAAAAAATATAGTGATCGCTTCACTGATCACCAAAGTATTGTTTTACATTTATTTTAAACAAAATAATATTTATATGCTCTTAATTCCATCTCTCTTTTAGATAACTCAATTGTGCTATCTTATGTGGTAGCTAGCCATACAGTGTCATCGGAATGTTTTCCATATGAACAGATTATTCACTTGAAGCCAAGGATTATCCACTTTTGAATAGGTAAGGACAGATCAATAAACTCTTTGCATGCAGCACAGTACTCCCGAGTTCATTAGGAGACAGTGGATAAGAAAAGTTTGGAGCAAGACAACTTACTGTCATGGTTTAACCCCAGTAGGCAGCCAAGCCCCACCCAGCCACTCACTCACTCCTCACCCCCACGGGACAGGGGAGATAATCCGAAGGGTAGAAGTGAGAAAACTCCTGGATTGAGATAAAGACAATTTAGTAGGTAAAACAAAAGCTACATGCACAAGCAAAGCAAAATACGGAATTCATTCACTGCTTCCCATCAGCAGGAAGCTGTATAGCCATTTCCAGAAAAGCAGGGATTCATCACTCCTAATGGTTACTTGGGAAGACGAACACCATAACTCCAAACGTCCCCTCTTCCTCATTCTTCCCCTAGCTTTTATTGCTGAGTGCAAACATCGTATGGTATGGAATAGCCCTTTGGCCAGTTGGGGTCAGCTGTCCCAGCCGTGTCCCCTCCCAGCTTCTTGTGCACCCCCAGCCTACTCGCTGGTGGGGTGGTGTGACAAGCAGAAAAGGCCTTGATGCTGTGTAAGCACTGCTCAGCAATAACTAAAACATCCCTGTATTATCAACCCTGTTTTCAGCAAAAATCCAAAACCATAGCCTCATATTAGCTACTATGAAGAAAATTAACTCTATCCAAGCCAAAACCAGTATACTCACACACACACAAAAAAAGTAATCAGAACAAACAAAAGACTTTAACAAGATATAGGTCAAATATGCAATCAGAGTCAGCTCAGTCCAATTTATAAACCAGGTTGTTATAAGCCATGAATAGAGAAAAACTCAAAATGGAGGGGTGGAGGCAGTCCCTCTGAAATCACTATCTACTCAACATTTTCCACTTAAGGAAAGTAAAACATTATCAAATGCTAAGGGCAGATGTGTACTTTACAGTCTTTTTTTTAAATTAGTTTTTCCTGTGAAAGCAGACATATACAGACACATACCAAACAGCGCTCTCAAGGTTTTAGGCCAATCATTTTTTGGAGAGGAGGAATTTAGTGAACATTTAACAGGGCACATGTTGAATTTGAGATATCTGAGCATTGAAAGAGATGACAAATTGCAAAATACTTCTGAGTTCACAGATACAAAGGTGTTTTCCCCATCGTACAGGAGAATTCTGTTCAAAAAGACAAATAGGAAAGCTGAGAAAAATGTCAGACAGTTGTTTGTGTGAATGGTGACCTCAAGGCAGGTACAAGGTCAGTGAGAAATCAATAGCGCAGAAGATGAACTGCAATGAAAATTGCAGCACTTTTTCTTCTTGATAAAAAAGAACTAAAAACACAGCTTAAGAGCATGTATTGAAGACATTAATTTTACAGTGACCCAGATGAGAGGAGCGTATGGGTGTTAAGAAAAATGCCTGACATAGCTTTTTTTCTGAAAACGTTTGTGAAGTAGCTCTTGGCCCACTTAAACACCTGATACTGGCAAAAATGAATAAATAACTTTAAAAAAAATAATCAAGGACATGAACAAACGTGGCCAGTAAAAGTATCCTTGGGTCTGTCTTTCCTGTTTCTGCTTCTAAAAGAAACTTAGCATTATTAGTTTACACGATGAAACTATTTTGGCTGGACAAAGGAAGAGCAGTGGCCACCACGGTCTGAGGCACTGCACAGACAACAAAAGCAGCAGTTTTACGTTACATTAAATATACCAGGAAAAGATGACAGCTTGTGACACACCAGGCTAGCTTCCACTTTGAGCAATGCGTAGGGAGGATCAAAATGCCCGAGGGCAGAAAACTCTGTATCACATTGGATACCAATTGGAGTTTATCATGACACTGTCGAGTCTGGCTCTGACCTCTCTTCTTTCCTTTGACCAGATAAAAACAACCCAACATCTGCAGCAACTAGAAAGCATAAAAGCTCTCTTACAAGTTGACACACCAGCAAGGAGGTCCAAGACATTATCTGACAGCTAAGCAAAACAAGTGTCACACTGTTGTTTATCTGAAGCAAGCGAGTTCTGCGTGAGCTGGAAGCACGTGGGACAACAGCCGGGTACAGTTCAGCATTGAATTGTGAAGACGGCTTCAAGGCAGCGGGGGTTCAGAGTGACTGGCACAGCAGGCAGAGTAGCATGAGGTCCCAGTTAAAATGATTTGGCAGATATGCAAAAACTACTGTAAGTTGGAGGAGCAAACATGTCTACCCTGTGGAGAGCAAATTCATTCTTCTGTCCAGTGGATCTACTCCAGAGCGGCTTTCCTGTTATCTGCATCATTTGTCACTTTAAATACTATAAATTAAACATATTTGTTGTTGTCAAAACTCACTTAACATACAGTAATTTAAGGAAATGCCCAGCAAATTTCAAGTGTAAAACAACAGCACTAAGGACTGGAAAAAGAGTCAGCTGCTGCAGTAGCAAAACCAGTAAAGATTTGTTGCTCTATCTTGGCACTAGAGAGTGCCGATATCCACAGCAGCGACAATTCAATGTGTACCTACTAAGTCATTGCTTACAAAGCTGCTGTTGGCATGATACTCGCTCAGTTTGTGTTACTTCCCCAACATCTACAGCAAGTGTTGGTATGCTGCAAACAAAACTGAAAATGTCTATTAATGTTTATTAGCAGCTTCTCTTTATTTCAAAGGATGAATCATCTCTTGGCTCCCCGAAACTCTGAGTTAATCTTAGCCACTCCTGCACTGACTCATACTCACTATTATTATTATGGGGACTCCAGTGAGATACTCCGGTCCATGTTACTAGTGCCATAACACATATCTGATTCATCTCAAACAGCATATTGCCAGTGAGCACAGTATGATCCCAGGATATACGGGACAATGTAAATATAAAATCAGAAATCTGAAATATTTTTGTTAAAGGATTAGCAACTGGACAAGGCACTTGATAGCTCTCAACAATACGTTGCTGCTCAAATGATTTAGATCAAATTAGAAAGTACAAGAGCCCTACAAAGTCCTAAGGAAATAAAGAAGGAAATCATTCGCTTGCAGGCAGGGCATCACCAACCAGGAGCTTCCTCATTCATGCTTTTGCCTCAAGAAAAAAAAAGCAAAAATGCACTCTGACCCCTAGGGACCATTTTCATCATTCAGGTTTCTCCAGAATCTTGAAGAACCTATTGTAAATGTGTGCCTACCTGGTAATCTCTCCACTAAAGGACGTTGCTATGGGCCTACCACTATCATATATGACACGTGCTTATAATAAGATCCAGAGCAAGTCAGGATTGTCAGGGCTCCACACATAAGTCTTTACAACTCCAGAACTACCTTACTAGAAACATGTAAAATAAAAGGTGCTATTCCTTAAACCTACTAGTTAAATACACATTTGCTAAGGATTTCAGAAACAGTAGAAGTAACGATGCAGTAGCATGCCTCAGGTTACAAATATCCCGCTGTGACTCCCATCAGTACCAATGTTGTATCCAGGTCACAGGTAACACAGCCACAACTCCTACCCAGCTCCATAGTAAATCGATTATGTGGTCTACTGCCTCTCTCTAAAGCAGCCTCCCACTCCTGCGGAGTTTTTTGGGGCTTTTTGTTTGTTTTCCTTCAAGTGACATTTCCCTTTCCTGTTCCTCCCACTAGCTTTTGCCACTAGGAAACTGAATAGGAGAATAATCCATAGGTCCCACAAGCTGGGGAGGTCACCTGAATTAAAACATACTCCTGAGCTTGCTTAAACTTGAATGCACAGGCCTCCTGGAAGTGTTATTCTCATTGAAACAAAAAAAATAACAAAATAAAGCAAAATGACCTTGTTCCATTTTTATTGGACATGGAGTTGGGAATGATAAGACAGAGAGAAGAAATAACTTCTTTCTCTTAATTACAAAAAGATACTTTTCCCTAATTCTCATACCTCCCTTTAGCAAATGAAATGTCAAAAATTTGCTACTGAATTTAACACAAAGTGTGATTACCAGACAGGATGGTTCACGTGCATTATTGCACTCAATATTCACAAACAGTTATCATAGAGGAAAAACTTAATTACTAGTAATCAGCCCTCTTCCTTCTCACAGTCAAAACCAGACTTAATGTTATTTATTCTAAGAAATAATCTTTATTGAGTCTGATGTCCTGTTCTGTGCAAAAACCATATGCATACCCTCTCATGCTCTGGATCACTCAATAAGCATTTATATTCAGTGTTCTTTAGAGCCTGCCAAAAGCTAATCCAGACAGGAGGAGAACTATTTATGCAGACCTTTTGCACAGCAAATTTCACCTCAGAAAGCATGTCAAAAAGAAACTAGAATATAGGAAGGTTTAAGTTACTTTGCGAGTTAGTAATCTGCACAATAATTAACCACGGTAAAATCCTGCTCAAAGTAGAGTACTGTGCACCTCGAGTACTGTGTTCAGTTTTGGGCCCCTCACTACAAGAAGGATATCACGGTGCTGGAGCGTGTCCAAAGAAGGGCAACGAAGTTGGTGAAGGGTCCAGAGCACAAGTCTTCGGAGGAGCGGCTGAGGGAGCTGGGGTTGTTCAGCCTGGAGAAGAGGAGGCTGAGGGGAGACCTTATTGCTCTCCACAACTACCTGAAAGGAGGTTGTAGCCAGGTGGGGGTCGGTCTCTTCTCCCTACTAACAAGTGATAGGATGAGAGGAAACAGCCTCAAGCTGCACACCAGGGGAAGTTTAGGTTGGATATTAGGAAAAACTTCTTCACCGAAAGGGTAGTCAAGCACTGGACCAGGCTGCCCAGGGAAGTGGTTGAGTCTCCATCCCTGGAGGTATTTAAAACACGGGTAGATGTGGTGCTCAAGGACATGGTTTAGTGGTGGACTTGGCAGTGATAGGTTAATGGTTGGACTCGGTGATCTTAAGGGTCTTTTCCAACCTTAACGATTCTATGATTCTATGATTTTCATACTCTAAAGAAGTGCTACTCTCAAAATCGCAGGACCTTGGCTTTTTGCTTTTTTTATTATTTTTAAACCCTTTTTGGTTCCTATAACTTTCCCATAAATGCATCTGCCTTTCTGACTTGCCTCTTATCCTCACCTTCCCCCACCCCATACATAATAGCTGCTTTTTTTCAGAAAAGGCTTTCTAAGCATTCCTTCTCTTAATTTTTCTCCAGTGCCTACTTTTATTAACTATTCTGATGGCTCTTCCTTCTGTTTACCAGTTTTTAAGTTATTTCGTTTTGCCCTTTTAAGTGCACATCTTCAAAGCTCCTGATAACACCAGTCTTCTCATTTTTTTTTAATCCAAAATTCTTTTTACAAGGTCTTGGGACTGGGAAGATTATTGCTTCTCTCCTTAAAGCACACAGCTTCCCCCTTCAAATTTTTGCCTCCTATTTTCTCATGAAGCTTTTGCCATCTGAACAAATGAGAACATATACAATGCTGTAGAGTAAAAATGAAAAGGGCCAAATGAAACAAAACAGCAAATGTAACGTAAACTCAGCCAAGTGTTGCAATAACATAGCACGTAAATGTGAATACAGTTCATACAGAAAAATTAAATAAGAAAACTCATAACTGATGTAAAAAAGGTGTGAGACTCCAGACCACACAGAAGTTGAATAAGGCAAATCAGGACTTACTCAATCCATCTACCTTATCCATCTTCAAATTTGAAATTAAAGAAGCAAATCATTTCTAATATTTTATTTATCTTTTCCATTTAACTGCACAAAGCCAAGATAAATCTGTTCAGTAAAACTGAGCAAGAATTGTGGTGACCTTTACGATGGACCTGTAACAATTGTGTTATATAGATAACTATGGTTTTATTGACGAGACACTCAATTTATGTACAGTGATTCCTCGTAAGTGATAAAGCACATCACTATCACTGTTAGATGAGATAAGAAAGGACAGCTTTAAGTTTGATTAAAATTCAATGGCCTATTTTAGCACAAAACTATGCGGGACTTGCACTCGAATGCTCCATGAAGTACTGACACCAGTTTGATGAAGTAGTGTGTTTTCAAATAGAGCAAACTGAGCATAGAGCAGGCTGGCACTGAACTTGCCAAGTAATTGACACACTTTGTGACTCAGCTTCGAGACTGGGCTGTCATTAACCCAATAAACCAAATGAGACAAATTGCTTTCAAGAAAAAAAAAAAAAAAAATCTATTCTGAAGGCAGTCAGGTAAGTAATTTCCCACACAAAGTTAGTATCTGTTCTTTCATCTTCAAAATGCTGAGGAATAATTGCAAATCTTCCAGGATTAAACCCTATTTCTCTCATCCTGACTTTTATATACATTACTGAAGCTCAGCCCTTTCTAGGCCACTTTTCTATGTAAACAGTTCGCTCTGAAGAATAAAATAATCCTATCTCCAACTTCCATATGATTTTTGAACATAAAAATCCACCCCTGTTAAAGCTTTCACTGGGAAATGCAATTTACCTCATTTTCCACTGTATTCCTCCATTCCTAATTCCAATTTAATTCCTCCTGTATTTAATTTAAATACTTAAATTATTTTCACTGGCACACTCATAGTGGAATGCAAGTTATAGGATATCTGTCATGCCTGGTGTGTCATGTTTGGCTTGGCTAACAATTTTCAGCCAAGTAAACACAATGTGGGTTTGTTATCTCTACCTATCTTTGATTGTAAATTCCTCAGAGCAGTGACTGAGACCTCAACAAGGTACTGAAATCTACTAAACAAACATCAGTAGTTAACCTGTAGAGTAAGTTTCCATGACTTCACTGATTGCCAAACACTTTTTACTACAATAATTGCCAGTCAAGTAGGGAAGTTCCTGAACACTCTATCAGCTTCAGAAGCTGATATAAATTTAAGCAGCATATTGAAACTGTTCGATAACCTAGGTAACATAACACAAGTCCTACTGGACAACCCAAAAGGGCAAGGTAATGGCCTTTTTCTCCTTTCTCAGAGAAAAATCAGCAAATCCAGTTTAACTGTGGAAACTTTTCCTGCCCTTTATTCATCCTTGACATGTATAGAAGAGCACTTATAGTTACACTTCCAAAACACACTCTACAGTCACATATATTGCTTGACAAGTGTTTAAACTCCAGTCTTTGCCTCTCTATCTTCCTTGTTTTGAAGTGCTTTCATTATTTCTCTTACAGTGATACCACTAGTATAGGCAGAACCAGGTTAATTCCAGAAATGTAGTAAAAAAACCAAACAACATGCATGGAATTTTTGTAAATCACAGTTTCTATTATTTAAGAGCATAATTCTGCCTTGCTTCTAAAACTTGTAATACGAACAGCAGTTAATAACAAGTAGAGGATTGAATGCATTATCAGGCCTCTAAGAATCGTATACACACACAGATAAACAGGTATCCAAAGAAAGGACCACAGGTGTATATACATAGAAATTCTGACTATACACTAATGCACAGAAGTCTGTTTTCAAACATTTGGTAAGTCCAATTCAGACAAAAAGTAGCATTAACTATCCAGTTTGCAAAATTCTATTTTATCAGTCCAATAGTGATATTTTCAAAATATAATATTGCCCATTTTCCTCCTTTGTAAGACATGAAAACACAGTTGCTAACTGCTTATGATTAGTTGAAGTTCCCTTACCATTTTCCAAAGAACCAGGATAATGCAACTGCATTTAATTTTCAGCCTTATAGTCTCATAAATTGTCCTTTGGACTGGAAGAATAATTTCTCTTCTCTGCTCTAAGATACATCAACTTGTTATTAGCATCAAATACACATTGTATTACAGTAATTTATTATTGTATGATGTAGATAGTGAGCTAGAAAATTTCTTTTGAGTGCCTAAAGATGATATTGCCTCTAAATTTTAATTGGTTATTTCCAAGACTTCAAAATATTCTAAATAAAGTGCTTTCAGAGTCCTTCATTTTCTTTTGAATGTTTGCACCAGTTTTGTAGAAATGAAAACACTCAGATCTCACAAACTAACAAGTAGACAAAACTACTGTTCTTTGGCCACACGAAAACACAGCGAAAAAAAATCAGTTAAAAGAATAACATAGATGCAAAGGCTATTTCTTGACCTAAAAATGTACTACTTAATTGAAAAATATATCAATCTAGCAGTCATTCCCCCATATAAAGGGCACCAATATGCTGATCTTTATTGCCACAACATGATGCGCATCTAAAACATCCAAGCAGAAATAGATTATTCACAGACGCACATTCAACAAGCCAATGAAACACAGATTAGCATATTTGTGTCCCCAACTCCTCTCCTCCCACTACACACAGGACAAAGCCCTTTGGAATGTCCTATAAGAAACCTGAAACTTTGAGAATGGCAAAGAATTTCTCTCAAAAGGGAATAATTTAGGTTTCCTCTCCTAAGAAAGAATCGGGGGCGGGGGGAGAGGGAGGCGCAGATAAAGGTAATGCACCATCTGTGATGAGATGACCAATACTTTTTTTTTGCTTTAAACAAATTAAGAATAGTCTTATGTAATTCTCTGGTATTTGAATTTGCTTACTTTTTCAATGTGGTTCCATAATACCTTTTCTTTTTCTAGTAGCTTCATATAGCCTTTTTGTTTCATGACCTTGCAGAGTTGCATTTGAAGTCCATGTTGCATTACAGACAGATAAACTTCTTCTGCATTCACAGGTGTAAATAATAACTTCTCCACTATTTATACACTTTTTTGAAAGTCTGAATATTCAGAGTAAGAGAAGAATACAGTGTTACATAAAAAGTTTGTAGGTAGATTAATTTTTTTATTTAAAAAGAAACGGTTATTCCTAATTTTTCCTACCGGAAAGTCTAAAAAAAAAAAAAAAAAAAAGGCAGCCTGGCAGAACACACATTAACATCTTATAATATCAGAAAAGGCACATGGGTCTTAAAAATAAAGTCTTTGGATACCTCTCAGCTCTGTTCAAAACAATACCTATCTGTATTGTGAAAGCCCTTTCTGGGAATTCCTAGATTAAAGAATCTAGAAGATATTCTGTCCAGCTCTTTCTGGAAAGCAGTGCTAGTAGCTGTCTCCGGAAAGCCTCTGAGCTACGTTTTCCAGTCCTTTGCAGATGCAGCAGGTGCTCCTGTACAAAATGCGAGGTCCTCAAGGGACATCTGCTGGAGAGTCTCTAAAACAACATGTACAAAAGGCTGTGATTTTGTCAAAATACAGTTTTGTGATTTTGGTATTCTCCAAGACGCACTGCTATACGAAGTACAGGCTTTCTAGTATTTCCTCATGAGATTTGTACTAGATCTCCATGATTAAGTAGTTCTAAAAATCAGAATATGGATTTGTGGCTGCACGTGAAATTCCACTCCCTGACGGGCCAGAGAGAGTGATCAGTCCTGCTGAATGAAATACACTGCAGCAAAATTCATACTGATATAAACACTTATGAAATGCACCTTGTTAAATTGAGCAGAAGCATTAGTTAAAACCTTCAATTAACTTCGGGGGTGGGGTGATACCCATCCCCCCACCCCCCCGAAAAAAAAAAACACCACCAAAAAAAACACAACTATCAGGCTCATCTTGAAAAAATGTAGGACAAGGTAGGGGGAATTTTGTTTCTTA
Organism: Platalea leucorodia; assembly: GCF_965183815.1. Classification (NCBI taxonomy): domain Eukaryota; kingdom Metazoa; phylum Chordata; class Aves; order Pelecaniformes; family Threskiornithidae; genus Platalea; species Platalea leucorodia. The sequence continues at coordinate 46,304,471 of NC_138828.1, read as the reverse complement.
ACATCAAACCAAAATATTTTTTCCTCATAGGAACTTCTACTCTATGTTTTGATGACAAACCTTAGCCCTTATTTTACCTTTGGGCTAAAAGATGCAAAGGTTTTTCATCATCTTTGGTGTTCCCTCACTGTACATTATCTAAACAGACACCTCATTGCTCAGAGTGCTTACAGCTTCTAACCACAAAACAAAGGGCAAGAAAGCAGTTATATACATTTTCAATAAATGATACTAAAACCCAGTGGTAATGGAAGTTACTGAAGTTGTGTATCACTCAGGATTTGACTAATTGCAATAACAAAAAACTTACTCAGTAAATATTTTATAGTTATAAACGGCTAGGTTATCACAATACTGCTTTGTTTTTTGCAGAACAATTTTTTTTAGCTCAGAAAAGTTAAAAACACACCTACACCGCCACCTTGTGGAAAGTATTCATATTGCATTGATTGGACTTCGCTGGATCAAACCCCATTTCAAAAGGAAATTTCCTTTTATTTTAGTATGCTGCTCTTACCTGTTAGAAGTGTAAACATTTTTTTAATAGGACGGTATCAGTTTAACTTGAACACCTTTTCCTACTCTATAACACAAAAAGGATGAGAGATCCTGCACCGAACTTGCAGTTTAAAGTGCAACTCAGCTAAAACCAGTAACAGAGAGGAAAAGTCATATCACACTGACTGCATCTCAATGACCAACTTGTTGAATGCTCTCATTTTCCAGAACTAGCTTTGTAAAATCTCCGTTTCAAACACATCCCCTCCCCTACGATTTAACCTTTACATGCTCAGCAGCTCCAGTAAGGCCCCCAGTAACACCTGTACAACATTTCTCACCCTCAGAGGAGCCATCACTGAGCAGAATTCATGGCCAGACTGGGACCACCTCTGCAGTGAATATGAAGGAAGCACCTGTGTATGAAGCTCTTCATCACCCTTTACAGGTTAAAATACACTTCCTCCCCACTATAGCCAGTAAGAACGACAACATGTGTATTTTTCACTCAAGGCTGATAAGTAATCATTATTCATTTACAATTAGTGTTATATCATGTAGACTCAGCGAAAGGATAAGAACTTGTCTAATTTTCTATTTACTGAATTTCATTATATGGAGATTGATAGTGTTGAAGGAACCACCCATAAAAGTTAAAAACGCAAAATACCACAACACAGGGTACAAAACTTCACAGCGTGAACTATCAAGTCTGAAGTTTTGCAAACGTGCTCTGATGCCTCTTTTATGGGCTGTCAGTTTGATATATTTAACAAACGTCATCAGGTCTTCTACACTTTCACCTGGACCTACTCTATCTTCACATTAATCTCCCTAATTCTTCTCCCTTATCCCTCTCTACCACACTTCCACAGGCCACTATAAGTACGAATATATCTTGGTGCACACTACATCCCCCAAACAGCTCTAAGAAACAGCATTCCTGAGGTGAAAAAGAGTATACAGCATTTTCTTAAGACAGCGTCGTTTTATTGTCCCCAGCAGGAAGACTGCTGAATTCTAAGATCCTGAATGCCACAAAAGAGATTACTGGGCAAGGGGGGGTGGGAGACCAACAGTAGGATGGAACATATTTTACTCGAGTGAAAACTGCAACAAACAATGAGACCCTCCTCAGTTTTGATGAACTACTGAGAATGAGACAATCACTATGTCTACTCCAGACCATAAATACCAGTTACCACTGGAAGAGCAAAGAGAAACTAGATGTTGGTAATCTGAGAATTCAAGTATGTAGCATAACAATTAACTGCCATGATACAGTATTTTACAAAATATACTTATAGAAACATTATCAAAAATAAAGAGACCTTGAAGTCTTAATAAAATTCTGTCTAGCTCACCATGGGAGATTTCAGAATTAGACAAACGACAACAAGTTTGCTGACTGAAAGTAGAACTACAAGCTGTGAAGGCTTTTGCAGTCAGAGTTGAACATAAAAATAAAGTTACAGTCAGCTTTATAACATACAGGACCACATGCCTGGAGAGGGGTCCAATTTCCAGTCGCAAAATCCAGCTATTTTTTATTGCAATCATACATTTAAAAAACAAAACAAAAAAACCCGCAAGTAATTCTCCATCCACAAGTGGCTAGTTGGATAGGGAACTTTAATGCATTAACTTCTTTCACAGCTCTCAGGCTGAGCTGGAGTTTGCATTAGCAAGAAGCGCAGTTCTATGAAGAATATGCTGTGTTTTTATCCTGAAAATATAGGATCATCTTCTGTGTAGCCTATTAAATCTGCTCAGTTTTGCACATCTGTTAAAACGGAGAAGTCGATGTGTTTTAAAACAGAGTGAAAAGGTAAAACTTCTGCTGCCACAGACAAGTACTACATTAAAGTTTTTAAAAAGACTAAGTACAAAGCTTTTTACATATTTATGATTATGGGAAATAACTCTAGTCATTTACTTATGTAAAAGATGTGAATTAGTCCCTACCCATCCTGGTCACCTCCCCTCCTGCCTCCTCAGGCTCTTCTTCAAGGACAGCACCACCACCACATCCTTGGCACAATTCAGAAACCCTTATCTCCACCTGCTGCAGTTCCAGTTGTGAGAAACAAGAACAAAATTATTAAGAAAGTTGTATGTAATATTTTCAACAAATAAATATTATCCAATGAATAATATGTCTTATATTCTTCAGCATCTCAAGACTGTGAAGTTATTTTCTCAGAGACCTTTTGGGGAATTTACTGTTGTCCCAGGTTAAGTTCATACTCATAACATACTCATAACATGAGTACGAACATCTCATAGCCTGAGATTTTTGGTGCAAGAGAGGAAAGAGAAGCAGAAATAGAGTTTGGGGGAGTTTACATTCTGTACCTTAATATGCCAGCTATCTCTGTATCTGTCTTGACCAACGTATAACATGCTTTAATAGTGTACATTAATAAATCTTCAGCAAAACATTTCCACTTCAAACACAGAACTTGGCACAATATCAGCAAGGTTAGCAAAGAGCTAGACACTGCTGTTTCCTGGACATGATATAACATATATTGGATACTTGCCTGTCAAATACCTCTAGCAAGCACATCATGCCTGTATGAATAGACTGGGGTACCTCAGGTATTTGCAAAATGTTGCAATGAACTAATTTTATTTCTGATATAAATTAAACAAATATATGTTGCCATATGTGATATTTTCTCATTGCATTATCACAAAATAAATGACATTAAGACTGTTCCAAAGATTAATGATGAAATTATAAAATATCGTGCTAATATTTTTGTCACAGTTGCAGTTTTTAGAAAAATAGGTATCTATCATGGGAGGAAGGACTGAGTTAAAGTGCTCAGAAAACCAAAATCCTCTTGGGTGAAATCTGAGGACAAATAACCAAAATATAAAATGCATTAATTTTAATAAATCTGAAAGGGAACCAATTCAATCCTCAATAATATTAGACCAGTAACACGAAGATTTACATTTAACTATTTGTACCTGGTGACTTATTCTTTGAACTAATTTTCTTTGTAAGATATGATTATTTTAGCAGAGCCAAATACATCTGTGCATGTGTCTGTATTACTGTAGCGACAGATAGATACATAATATATGTATGGAATTAATATTCTTGCCAAATATTTCATATTAATTCTCAGTACCAACAAACAGATATCTAATCAGAGTAATGGATGTCTGACTTTGTGAAGAGGTATTAGCCAGTTTCACACGCTTTAAGGCCATTTGGCCATTTCTTTCAGTGTTGTTGAATACAAAGAAATATTTTGGAAGAATTCAGTGTGTTGATAGTAAACATGCTGCAAGGAAATTATCACCTGGTATATCCTGACAGCAGACCAAATATCAACTGTACCTCACCAACTGGGCTGAAAGTAAATTAGAACTATATCATGCTACTGTGAAATGCGTTGTAATGAAAACAACTCAAAGAAAAATAAAACCTGGTCTCAGAATTCAGTTAAACCCAAAGAAATTCTATCTTGAATTTAGCTCAGACACATTTGAAGACCTTCAGAATTCATCATATGCTGTATGTATAAATACATACAGTGCTTCTTAATGTAATTGATAGGAAGCATATGATTGGAACCTTTCAAACCTTAGGGACAGGTATAAACTTAAATCCAGGCATGAAATAGTGGAGGTACTTCACATGCCAAAAAAAAAAAAACAACAAAAACACCAACCAAACCAAAAAACCCACAACCAAACCATACCGCTCTTTTATTTGTTAGGCAAATTTTAAAGATTCTGCGGTTAAAATCACAATACAGCAGAACGCCATAAGAATACATTTTCACATGTCTAATTATATGTGAAGTCCCTGACAGCTGCACTTAATCACTTCTCTTGAAAACTGATTCTACATGAAGACAGGATTTCCCTCCTTACATATCATGAAATTAATTTTTTCCTGTCTTTGCCAGCACGATAACTGTTTTTACTGTTAGATCTCCCTGTCTCAGGGAGTATGTGTAATTCCACAGAATACTCTAGAAGCCATTATATAGGTGTCACATAGGGGGACAGACTAATTTAACACGAATTACCAGCAGTTATTAGGAGAAAGATAATTTGGTCTGTAGATGAGCATACTTTACACATAAATATGACTATCTGCCTTTCCTAAATGTTAAATTATTTTACTTATTTAACTGCAGATGGAAGTACTCCGTTCTGCCTAGTGCAATCCAGTGTCTCATCCCTCATTTGCTGATATGAGTAGACTTGCCTCTCACTTTAGAGAATATATTGGTAAAATCGTTCTATACATGCTAATGCCAAATATCCTAGATGCTTTGATTTGGAGCTCCCAGGCACTAAAAGGAAATCGGCATCCTGGAAAACTAGAGCAACAGGACAAATTCACCAAAACTGACTCCACTGTCAATTCTTAATAGTTTTCTAGAGTTCAAAGAGGAAATTAATGATGATGCATTGAATAGCAGAAACTGTTTTCTGGCTTCAACTTAGACTTGTTGACTCTGTCAGTTTGCCTGTAGAGAATTAGAACCAACCAAAGAAATATTTTGAGATGACAGTTTAACTATCTTGTTGCAATGATAGTTTCTACTCACTCAGGTAACATGGCTACCAGGATAACTGAATGAACTGGCATTTCTAGAGTAAAATCATTTGGGCCCTAAATAATGAATCATTTGTAGGACATCTCTAAGGGCTCTGCTGTGCTCTGTAAGACTCTCTCAAGTCTATCCAATAGCTTGCTTGGCTTTAGAGAATAACAAATATTTTTTTCAGGGATTGCACTCTTCTGTAGTTGCCTGCAAAAGTTTATTTAATATTAAAAAGTAGGTGAGAAGTTTCATGTTCCTACTTTTATTTTCTAATATTTTTGTCAGAATATGAACTGTAATGCTGATATTATGTAATGAATGCAAGCTGAAGACTAAGTGTCCTTCAAAAAAAATCTTGTTTCTTGCCTTTTTTAGAAGGAAAATAATTTAAAAAACCCAAGCTAGAAATAAAAACAAACAGCACCCTTCAAGATTTTGACAAAACCACTTCCAATTCAAAGAATGCTTCTCTACCCTCATGCTATTGGTTTTTTTATTCTTCATTCATTCATGCAGAGATAATAAAAAGATGGGTTTGCCATGGAAGAAAGCTACTCTTAAAAAAATAATTTTAAAAAATTAGCAGTTCTGTCTAGGCTACTACACTGCCCTTCTTCCAAAGACATATAAGCCAAGAATGAATATCCAAGAATAATGCCACCTGTTATAACAGGTCGGTCTTTTTTCTACTTTTAAAACTACTTCAGGATATCTTTAATGCTTTCCTTTAATTCAGAACAGAACAGAATTAAATTGCTGTGCCATAAAGAGTAAACGGTGACAGCTGATCGCAAAGCCATCCCGCAAGACAAGTCCTGACTGCCACGCGTGTACTCAGCACCACGGTAGGCTACTCAGAAGCGGGATGAACGAGAGCTTTTGTTATGCAGCCTCAGTGATCTCAAAACTGCAGACTGGAACATATGGGTAGCATACCAGCCCTGAAAATGGCAGGTCTGCAAATGTGCAGCATCCTCCTGATGGCCATTATTATTCTATAAGCCCAGTTTTCATACATAAAAATCTGAAGATCTGTTTTTATTGCCTTAGAGCTGGACATCAGAAATCACTTTAAGATTTTAGAGCTATCAACTCTGTGTGTCTGAAAAGACCACGGTTCCATGCTCTGTTCAATAAGGATTTGATACTAGTTCACAATTACTCTGTATCATTTAGACATCCATCTTTAGGGGATTTGGTGCCCCTTTTCCCCACAGTATACTTGCATAATTTCTCACAGATTCTTGGGAATTCATAGAAGTTTTATATATGCGTATCAAGATGAGAACAACCACTTTCAGGTAAGTAAGAGTGGGATCTATTCTGAAAAGCCACAGAAATCAAGAGCGCTAAATACTTCTGGGCTGCTTTAGGGCCTTGGCTTTGCATTTATTAATATGTGTATCTCGGGAAAATTCCTACTTTCTACATGTTGCTTATATTAGTGCCACAATGGTACATACTCCCAATTCCTTTAGTGCTATACTCCTGGACATTGAACAGCTTGTCAGGATGCAGAAATCAGGGACCTTCTTTAAAGGATTTATTTTTAAACCATTCCTCCGACAAGTTATGATTTTGTTGTGCTCAGGTCCATAAATATAGCTTGAGCCTTCAGATTCTCCTAAATCTGAAATGATTGTGGTGCTCTTTTAAAGAGAAATTGTACAGTTTATTCAGACAGTTGGTGATTACTGCACCAGATATTATCCCCACAGACTTAAGTGGTGCAGTATCAGGCCTTACAAGAGCAGTCATTTCTGTCTTTTCTGTGACTTCTAAATCCAAATTATTTTACTGGCAGTTTTCTCACAAGAGTCTCATTTTGGCACATTACAGAATGTTTACAATGTTCAAAGCATTCATTAATCTAGTAATTAAGTATATCCTACAATGTTAATTTATTTAGACACTATTTAAAAGACATAAGATCACAGTATTTTATGCTCAATACATATTTAAACTGTCTATCCAAGACAAAAGTTTTTATAGACTGAAGTGGTTATTCTTCTCATATATTAGTCTTCATTCTTTCTACACATGCAAATCTATTTATAATCTGTCTCCTTTTCATTGCAGCTTGAAACAACACAAAGAGCTGGGAATAGAAAGACAAGAATAAACCAAACAGCAGTATTAATTCTGAATCATGATCACCACCCCTGAAACAAGTTTTCCCTGCATCCCCCTCCTTGTTTTTGAATGTGGGTTATGATTCCTGCAGGTGGCCAGAAAATGGATCACACTGAACACCTGCACATCTGTATTCCGGAAAGAAATTACAAACATGCTCACTCTCTTGCTAATGCTCTTCCTTTGAGCCAAGGATACTCTCATGCAATAGTGATACACATATCAAACAAAAAGATTAAACAAGAATAAATAAATAATTCAGTTGAATTAAGTACTGTACAAGAGTTCCAAGACTTTAAAGAAAATCCAACAAGCCATTTCCTCAAATAATGGAACTTTTAATTAGTATACTCTTAGATACCTTTCACTTACTGTGCAATGAATGACCTGCCATAGACTTCTTTACACATAATAAACAAAAGAGTTAAACTTGTGAGTATCGGTGCTTAAACAACCTTATAAACTTGTGCAAGACTGACATGGCCATAAAAACTCCATTCACCGCTAATAAATCACCCTCTTTCTTTATTTTAATAGCACTAGCAGAAATCCAAATGATAACAGTTACTGTCTAGATTTACAGTGATGTAACTAAGGTCAGTACTTGGATCCATATGTTTTAGTACATGGTTATTTCTATACATATTTAAAACTTTAGAACCATACAGAACTAATGAGGCTGCAAACAAAGTTAGGTTCTACTTTTAATTTTTCTGTATGCCCAATAAAGAGCATCTGGGCACAAACACAGAAACAAGTCTCTTTATAGCAGAGCTAGTTTGAACTTCGTATTTAAAGGCATATATTCAGCAGGGGGAAAGGAAGTGCGCAGTATAACAAGAACAGCAGTTTCACAAGCTACCACCAAACTGACTTTCACTACTCTCCTACTCTGTCTCTGTACAGGCAAGTGATCACTAGATTGCACAACAAAGAAAGATGTGTGGTTTCAAGAGGTCTCATTGAATAGAAAGTGCAGGACTCTCTAGCTCAGTTCCAGAAAGAAAATGAAACAGTCACACTGAACACAGATAAATCAATTCAGTCAACACCACAAACTACAAAATGCCTTTGAACACAGGCCAATCGACTGCAGAAATGCTATTGTTTAATTTAGCTGGGAAAAAAACCTATGACTATTTGCTGCAGTGCTGCATTTCACTTCATGTGGATAGGGGAAAGGGGACAGAGAAAGGGAAGGAGACCAAGGTAGTTTTTCTGTCTGCACTCTCTGGTAGGGAACTGGGGATGCATTCTCTATGCTGCTGACAGAGACAGTCAGATCACATGTCCTTGAAAAACCTTCCAAAAAAGACGCTTGTGTCTATAACTTATTTCACTGCCCAGCATCGTACCAGAAAGCACTGCAGGAAATATAGGCAGAACTTAAAAGGGATGTGTCAGTTTGGTTTCATATAAGTGTTTTGTTTTAACTTAATAGCATCATGCCAGTTTGCCACTGAGATGGTCCCTCTACCACGAGTTTACTGTCCAACTGCATTATTACAGCCAACAAATGGAAATAAAGAACACAATGAAGAATGTAATTGATTTTGTTATCTCAAATCACCTGTTAGATTGTAAGCTTGTTTTCATAGCATCTACTTTCTTTTTTGTATCCACAAAGTACATAAGGCAACAAAGCCTGCTGCATTTAATGGGATCTGAGAACACTCCTGGAAGGAAAGGCATGCACACAAAATTATGATTTCTGGAGTCCTTATTTTTGTAACCAAACCAAAACTTCTCTGCACCTTGTTTAAAGTCATCTTGCCCACAAGTTTATTCATACATCTAGAAAATCTCTGTAAACACAACACTTGCACGTGGAATGTGTCAGAGAACAGCGAGCATCAATTCCTTTCAAAAACGTTTTTGAAGAAAAATAAATACCATTTCCTTTGCTCTGAAGTTTACACATAGGATCATGGTATTTTCAATAGGTTTTGCATGTCTCAGAGTACCACACTTCAGATTCAAATCACTGCGTAAAATACGTTTCCAAATGGCATTTCCACCTTTCTTCCCAAAATGTGTTTGGATTATATAGGAAAACGAACCAACAAACTCCTAGCCCTTCAGTGCAATCCTCACTGAGCTGACATGCACCCTTCCACACCATATTCTCACAAGCTGGAAGGATTCCAGACAATCTCAAAGGACAAACTTTAGAAGGAGGCCCTAGTTAAAATATTAGCAGCACATAAATTTGTCTTTTTAATGGCAACCACTTTACATTGTTTAGCACATTTAGCAGGATTTAAAGATGAATCTAATGTAGTCACAAACTCTCAGAAAAACCCTGCGAGGTGGAGGAAAAAAGTTGGTGAGAGGTGAAATGCATAGTCACTGCCAACAGGTCTTGAGCAAGCACTGCATGAGCAGGTGAAAAAAAATCTAGTGACTGTGAAAAGCTTGATGACAGCTCTGGGTCTGCTTCCCTTATTCAACTGTTTCCACTTATATTCACTTCTGCATCTGTTATGTATTTAGGGGTGTTTTTATTAGTGGCTTTAGATCCATTGAAGCAGGTGAGCATGTGTTCAAAAGACAACTAAAAAAAATGAGAAGTTAAAAAGCAAACACGACACGGTTCAGAGAAAAGTAGATGAACAAAGTGTGCTCTGCAAATAAAGGCATCCAAATTCTAATTGGGTCTATGCCATTTGAATAGAGACAAAATGAATAAACCAGTTTAATTTTAAAGTAAACCAGGGGAAAGTAATTTGATGCAAATAATCTCTCTTGGCAAGGACTGCCCAAGATGGATAACAGCAAATACATACACATCCTGCATGCAAGTATCTATCATACAATGATCTTCCTTAAGCAGCTTTCCCCCATCTTCCCATCCTTCCACTTTAAAATATTATTTAAAACTCACTTTATAATCTTACCTGTTTTCCTCTGTATTTACGTGTTGACAGAGTTCTCAAGTCAGGAAAGCACCTGGTATGCACTTGAGATCCAAATGCATAGTGGCGGGGAGACGAGTTAATTCCCCACAAAATGCCCTTCCTGAATAGGAATTTTTTGGCCAAGGGTGATGAGAATTTATGCTTTTGTTTTCCGGTTATTCTTGGAGAGGGATGGTGGGAGAAGAAGTAACATGCAGACTTATCTCCAAAGTTGTTCTTATCTTTTGGGTTATATATAAAAGGTTGTTTTGTTTTGTTTTACATATAACCTTATTTTAATACCTCAATTGCTGCTTAGGACAACATGCAGCCTTATGTTTGGGGCTATATGCAAAACTATTAAAATAAATTATAACAACAATGAATTTCCTTTGTACTGCTGAGAGTACTTAATTCTGACAGAAACTGTGAAGGACTCCACAGTCCAATAAATTATAATTTCACGTCTAAAAAGTTTAGACGTGCTGCAGAACCGCTTAAGCACTTGACCAGCTCCTCCCTCAAAGGAATACAAAGGAATCCAAACATCTGTATTAAGGTGTAGTTACATGATACATTGTCTTGTCTTCAGTCAGCAAAGCCAGTTTAAGATGTTCCCATGCCTTTTCTCCCTGACCCCAGTCACTCCTTCCTTCAAGCTGCTCCCTGAAATGAGCCAATTATAGAAAACTGATTAAAAAAAAAATCTTCTTTGGGGCTTAGGTGTTTTACCCACAGTAAGATACCTCTCTCTACTTGGGATCACAGATTAAAACACTCTCCAAATTACAAGTACCTACATATTATTGGAAAGGAGACATTTTTCTCTTTTAAAACATACATGGTGATGATGTTTATAAAGTAATCCAGAGGAAAGTGTCTCAGCCACAATGACATAAAAACTATGGAACTCTGGCCTAGCCATCAGGGAGCTCACAGAGAGACAGCTTACATACCCCTTGTTTTCCCCAAGACTGCTTACCTTATAACTGTACATACAATGCGATAACAAGTGAAAAGTTTTGTGAAGCAGGAAAAAAAAAAATGCTCCTTATGTGAACTACTCTACAGATTGGTGATTAGGACAATCCCTTAAGGTGAAGGCACATATTTGCATTCCCAGCACTGTGGAAACTACTACATGTCCCAAGCCATAATACAAAAGTCAAGTCCTGCCACCGATCTTGCAAGCAGACCAGTGCATTAAGGGGGCTCCGAGGACATCTATCAGCTCAAGTGCCAAGAAAATTAGTGTAAACGAGTCAGTTGGTTTTAGATACTGACTGGGTGAAATGCTTCTCAGAACTGGTTAGGACTGGACACAAACAGATGTACAATTCTGTGGAGCTCTGGACTACCCGAATTTTTTGTTTTAATGTTTCTTTTGAATTCTGGTGACCTTTAAGAGACAGCTCTGTACATAGGCATCCTAATTTAAGTTGATGCCAACTTTCTTCATTTACTTTAACAGCTCCTTTGAATTCTCCTGTTATTCTAATATATAAGGCAACATCTTTGTTCATATCCCAAAAAGGAGATAAGTCACACCTGATGTTACTAAAAAAAGTAGATGGATACTTTCTTAAAAATAATCATCATATGGCAGAGAACATATAATGATTTAATTTAATCAGTGAAAACAATTCAGTTCTTGAAAGGTATATGAATAAACACATATACCAAGAAGAGTAAGGCAATAATAAGCATAGAACTTTGAGAAATAACAGAAAATAGTTCTCTCTGAAAATGTTTTATAACAGTCTGCAATCCTGCAAATTAGGCTGATGCTCAGCACTTTGTCCAAGCTACAGCCACAGTGTGAAATTAAAAGTATAAACCATGATAAGATGATGGAGTATACGTATGAAATTAATTTCCCACTAACTGCATACTAGCCTCACAAGAAGAACTGGATTTGTTTTAATTTTTTGTCACATATTTGGCAAATTTACAGATACCTCTGGAATATTAAATCAGTCAGATTTAACAAAAACAATGGTTTGGTAACTGTTAGGGACAGGGCAGCTAAAACATTCAAACTACTGATAGGTATTCAGCCTATGGGGCCAGATCAGGCCTAACCCAAATCAAAACATGCAAAGAATACACCATAGGGGACACAAAGTTTCACATTACCAACTGTTTCACCTTAAAGATCTAGTCTTACAGTGCTGCAATGTTTACCAAGACAGACATAGCCTTACAAAAATTGCCTCTCCCCTCATCACAAGACTTCATTTTTGCTGTAACATACTTTCTGAAACTCATTCACTTTAATTTCTTGACAATTGCCCTGCCCAGTGCATCTGTTCTCATCTTACTTGTTCCAATTCTAGACCAAATGACCAGGCAAAAGCCACTATAAAAAACTTGCATTGGGCACAAAATGAATTATCCTGCAATCCACTATTCAGTATTCATACAAAATTGAGTGTGAAATCATCCATAAGTATTACAATGTAATCTTCAAATGGTACTACTGTGTGACAGTTGCACATTCAGAAAAGAACAACAAAAAAGGCTTATTGGAGGAAAAAAGAAAAACAAAAAAAACCAAAACACACTTCTCTGAACTGTGACCAAATAAAGCTTTTCAATAGGTTTTGAATCTCTGCCCTGAAGGGAGTAAAAATGAGCACTGAGATTTTTTTTAAACATAACAGTACCTGGAGACTTACATATTACAAAAAGCATGTAAAAAAATATTTCTTCAGTGAATAAAATAAGGCTTAAAACATGTATCAGTTCTTTAAGCTGGAAAGAGAACTAATGTCACATTGGCTGCAAAAGAGTAAGACCTATTCCTAGTACAAACTAGACTAAGTGGAGAAAAGGATATAGGGAGGGGAAACAACAGAATGTATAAATTAGTCCTGGGGATTTAGGCAGTAGAAAAGAAGAGACTATGGTCTATTTAGAGACAGATTTGTCAACTTTTGTCAGTTCCCTCCAATACTTGAAGAAATTTCTTTTCTCCAGAACATATTTAGGGAGATAGACAAAAATAATGCATCACAATGTCATTATAAAAATAAATTAAAAAATCAAATACAAAATTTTCATTTATTTTGTAGTGATTTTTAACAGAAAAAGTTTTATCCTCTTCAAGAAAGTTACAAAAACAACTTTTGCTGACAGTCTTAATAGAATTTGCTTGACCCTTTTGTGAAACCATAGTTGATCACCTTCATTTTTACTGCACAACATTTAACACAGCTGTAGAAATACTGGAAATACTTGTTGCTTTCAAGTTCCTGAAGGTATTTTAAACAAGTATGTCTCAAAATCCCATTTCATAGAGAAAATATCTTGGATAGAAGAGATTATCCCAAGACATATTTGTTTCTCATTCAGGAAGCAACCTATCTTTGTTAGTTAAAAAATCCAGATACATTAATGGACACCTCGAAATGGTGCTGTTATGATTAAATCTTCAACATTCTGCTGCATGGAAAGACTAGCATTATATTCTTAACAGATATAGTGGTGGAATGGTTTTATACTCTTCAGAGAAATTGCATAGTATGATTTATCACCCCAACTCAAGTGAAACTACTGAATGGAGTGCTGTCAGTGATGAACAACAATTCCAGCTGACTGAAATTTACTAAAGAAAGCAAAAGTTGGCACCATTGCACTATTTTAAAGCTTGGAAAAGCAGCCTGGAGTGCTGAAACCTGCCAGAATTTCTATACATAGTGGCCTTCCACTATCTACTTTAAGCAAGGGAATTACACAGTGTAGATTATGGGGCCTGAGGCCACACACAGTGTAATTTTCATCATCTCTGGAGAAGGATTTAAACATCAGTAGAGCTTTATGCAGACACAAACTTTCCGATTGATATAGCATTACTATACAAAAGCACTCAAAGATGTTTTCAGATCCTTGCAACCTGAAACCTAGGTTTCCAACATATTGGGCCTGAAACTCCTTGCAACAAGAAAAAGCTAAGCACAAGGTAACTTTCAGTAAGAATGAGATATTTCAATTCTTTGAGAAATAAATCAGTTTCCAAGTCTGAGTGGTGTACATAACCTGTGAGGATTTAAAATCTGCACATCCTTACTCCAGTAAAATAGCTTCCAGGAAGACCTGAAATCTTTATTTTCAATACCAGATCAACAGAAAAAGAAGAAGCAAGCCTTGTTCACATTATTGTAACGTCCCTCAGATGCCTTAAAACTTGACTGGCTGTTTGTTTGTTTGTTTTTCCAAAAGGAGAAAAAGTAATTTCATTCATTAAAGATCAAATATTTAAACTTATTGTCGTCTGTCCCCCCCCCCCCCTTTTTAACATTTTAACATTAATTTTTGGGTTTTTGAAGTTCTAGTCAGCATTGCATTAACTGTTACACTAACAAGTGTTAATGCAGTTCCTGCCTTTCCTCTAAAGAGCTATAAAAACACCGTGCTTTCAGAATTTAGGTAAGGATATAAATCTTTGCTCCAGGTGTTTCTGAATCACTTTCCATCATCTGAAATGAAACTAGTCTTGACCAGCTCTGAATAAAGTTTGAATGCAGTAGAGGTTTGTACTAAGTTAAACTATCTTGAGTATGTAAAATAAACTAAAACTTACTGACATATTTACTTTCTGGAAGGCACGTTAAATGAACTTTAAAACCAGATTTGAAAAATCCAGCTGTAAAAGGGGTATGCAAAAGTGATAAATGAGGGCTGAACACCATCCAGATCACATACACAGTTGTAAGAACTACAGTAAGCAAGTAAAAATTCCACCCTGAAGTAACAATTCAGTTTAAATTAGAACTTGCAGTTACCTTTCCAATTTAAGTCAATAGCTATTCTGTGGTTGCCATATATAAGAAAAACATACCTAAAACAGTTCAGCATAACAAATATAAACAATGAACTTTTCAAACATCATTCCCCAGTGCAGAGTGACAAACTTCTTCACTGCCAACCCTAACACAAATCCTCCCAAGCCTGTCCCGCACTAATCATGTTTCTACTTTCAATGAGGTTCTGAATGTCTCCCCTGTCGCCCCCCCTGCTACTCACTAGAAAATCCTCCCTCATTATCTTGACTGATTGCTTGGATTAGCAAGCAACTCATTCACTCACATTACGTTCTATGCTTCAATTCCAGGAAGGTAAGGGTTCAGTGATATACTTCTGGTTTACTTAATTAGAAGGAAAATTAACTCAAACACTCTGTGCACACTGTGCTGGGTTAGACTGCCTGAATAATGCTCATATGCCGTTTGCACCAGCCACAACCTTCCTTGATCACAAGTTGCCTTCTCTATATAGAGACATATATTTCTCTTTATATTTACCTCAGAACAACAGATGGGTAATGGAGATTTCTACTAGAAATGCTGGGAGTTTAAGATTTGGAGCCAGTAAAACATCCATTATTAGGTAACTCATTGAATCAAAATAGCCCAGTTACTTTTAGAGTGACTATCTTCTGATCATTGTGATTTAGTCTCAACAGGTATTCAATGATATTTGCTTTAGTAAAACTAAGGAAACTTCAATATTTTTTTTTTAAGTACTTGAATACAAACACTAATTTGGACCTTTTTTCCCTTAAATTATATGAAATAGTTTACATTTTATCTGCCAATGCACTTTTGTCAGTACCACTGTTGCACTGTTCTATGTTGCATTTAGCCTATCAAATTCCAAGTCTAGAGTTCAAATAATTTAATTACCCAGTTTTCTTACTGCATTTCAGATTTCTATATCAGTTTAGGTTTTCTGTCTCTAGAAAATGGACTAGGGTGCATATGCATACATGAACAGGCAGCAGTACTTTCTGGAGTTTCCTCTTTCTTCACAATTCTGAAAACTAGTCAGCAAGATTGAGACCTGCTGTATGCTTGACACCTGTTATTCACATGATTTAATCACAGGAGTGTATCACTATGTGAATAACGTCTTCCAAATCTACAGTAAATATGTAAATTATACTTTTGAGAACATAACAATTGTACTAAATGTTAAAGGGAGAAACCACAGTGCAGTACTGTGCATCAGTAATTTGGCTGGCTATTACCAGTCCTGTTATTTTCCTGAAGGGAAAAAAAGAAAAAAGGATTTTGCGGCCCTTTTATTTTTTTAATTGTACATTAGAATAGGTAACAAAATTATATGAACATGTTTATCGTAGCCAATTTTGGGTCTTCAATCTGTTCTGTATTTAGAAATGGATTTACACACACCTCAACAATTATCAGAAGTGGAACGTTTTCAGGGAAAAAAATATTTTATGCTGAAAAGTGACATTTTTTTCCATTGCTTATAATATAACTTTATTAACATATGTGAGGAAGATAACAAAACTTACATGTTACTGAACTTATTTTGCATCAGCAAAGATATAACTGCACCATCTACAGGAATAGCCATTCAAAAAAGAAGTTTCCCGGACATATCACAGTTATGATCTGTTTTCTTTTCTAAATATAAGGGAGACTTGCAGTAGCTCTTATGGCATTAGGAAGACAGTCAGTAAACACTAGCAAATTTTTAATAACAACCCAGTATAAGAAGCGGTCACTGTTGAAGTATGGGTTGGAATAGTTCAAACTACTTCATCAATAGCAGAACATTGCAAAGCCCCTCAGCACTCAGAAGTACAATCTCAATTTAAATCTCATGTAGCTTTCAAGTACGAAAGCCATACAGAAAACCTAATTAAATTACAGTAAAGCCAGAAGTCTGCATAAAATCCACAGAGGTTTTAAAAACATTTTTAGAGTTTGTTAAAAAAAACTCAGTTATGTCTTACAGTGTACCTCAGGTTTTTACCAGAGGTCATACCACACATGCTAAGAAGGGGCAGGGCAACCTAAAACAATACCGGGAGATATGAAAAAAAAAATGAATGTAGGGTTGGAGGCACTGGAAAACAAACAAACAAAAAAATCATCTACCTACACACAGTCAGTCAACAATTCTTAGGGTCGCTTCTCCATCAGGGCCTCAGCACCAAGAACATGGCCCTGCTGCAGCCAACTCACCTTCAAACATGGAAGAAACATCTTAGTGTGGATACACATTAAAAAAAGATCCCTGGAATAGTCAGGTATTACTTAGCATTATACAAGATTTTCCACATCAACTAACCACTCTTCACCTACAAAAAAAAAAAAAAAAAACACAAACACCGACTTTCTGCACCTTCTTGAGGAAGGTGACAGTTTTATGTAAGACAGCTAATCCTGATCCTAGTTTCATCATGATTTCTAACTACAAGGTTGAGAAATTAAGGACTCTGTTTGTATATAGTCACTTTCCAAAAAATACCCTGCCTTGTGATACTATGAGAGAGATTCACTCCTTAAGCAATTGGCAATTTAAACTGTTCTCAACAGTTTCTAGATAGTGTTTGAAACAAAGAATCAGGGATTCTTACAGGACGGCTACAAAAGAGAAAATACAGGTTTTTTGCAATGTAAGAAATCCATAAAAGTCAAATTTGAAGAGTAAAACGAACAGCAGTGTAAAAAAAAATCTTGAGGTTCAGCAATAGCTTTAACTATTAGGTACTTATTTTTAAGCTTCTTAACAGTAACACCATTTAAAAGCAGAAAAAAAATGAGGAGACAAAGATCCTGTTTCTGTGGGATTCGGACTTCTTTTTTTCCCCCCAAGACAACACTAAGTTTCAAGTTATTACTAGTAGAATAGTAGCAATTATAAGATGCTGTCATGCACTATAAACAATTGTTAGTGGCCTTTCTTATGCTTTTTCCATGTAAATGAACTATCCCATCTCTAGGCAACAACAACTCTCTACTGAAGCGAGTTATCCACAATTTTGTTAAAAACAGCCCTTCACGTTCCACCTTTTGGCCCATTTGGAAATGCAATGTGAAATCTTAGTTTTTCGTAGCTCTCGACTTTTAGATCACCCTGAGCTTTGAAAAACCTCTAGAAGCATCCGAGTACCCAAAAAGAAGGTGAATCTAAAGGAATCAAACGCAGCCCCTTGATAGGAGGTTGGAATAGCAAGTACACACATTAAAGCAAAGCAGAGGAAGAAGCCACAGGGAATATTATGGATAAATAGGGGAATATTTACCATTTTAGAAAAGGGAGGAAGTGGATTCTACAGGACAGGGATAGAGAAAGCAGATCAGAAGGCTTCTGCTTATCTCAGAAATTATGAAATACTTACTTGCTTTACAAGTAAAACCTAGCACAACAACTTTGAGCAGTTTTAAAGAAACACACAATACATTCGGATGCAGAGCATTTTAAGAATCTGAATAAAAAAAAAAGCTGTTCCAAATAACAAAGTAGCCTAATGAAGAAAAGTTAAACAGACTGCATAAATTATGTTGGACAGATTATTTCTAGAAAATTATATTGTCACAAATGTGACCTACCTATACATCAAAGAAGTGCTGAAACCTCATGTAAGCAGAAGCAGTTTGGACCAGCTGTCATTCATTATGGGTTTCTAGCTTAGCTGAGGGTTAGACCCTCAAGTCTCTGTTGACAGATGTTTGAGTAATACTTTATTTGGTTGCTTTTGCAAGAAAGGGCTGAAATGATTGCCTTTGCTGACAGGAATCTTAACAGTACCTTGAATTTGCAATGGTGCCCGTTTCTCACAGGTCATCTGATGCAATTTTAGCTATGTAAGTCAGTAGCTTTGAATCTTCCTCAATTTCATCAAAGAGACTTCTGAGTAGCCTTAAGGTCTCGAGCAGACAAGTTGTTAAAGCTTCGTACCAGACAGAGGGCCTCAGAAACCCAAAAGAAAAGGGGGAAAAAAAAAAAAAATGCATAAAGTCTTTCATACTAAACAGACACCATGGTTAAGTGAGCTGAGTGGTCAGTTTAAAGATGTTTATCTTTTTAATGGGAGTTTAAATGTAAAATCATTACCCCTAAGTTAACATTGTTATTAAGTACCAAGCAATAAGTTATGTTACACCACTAACAGTAAGAAATTAAGTTCCTTTTGAAGGCTGCTGCACTCAGTTTAAAGTTGCAGTTTCTGCAATTATGTGAAAGGTAGGCACATTCCTAAGAATCCATCAAGTTTATCTACATTGTCTTTTTGCACTTTTCTGTGACAAATGTCTAATTTTCTTTACATCATATAAACATTAGATATGCAATACCCTCAAAGGACTCAAAAGGAGAAGCAGAAGCCTTCTTCAGCATCTTCATTTTAAAGGGATATTTGGGTGATAATTTCTGTTTAATATGATGTTTCCAATACTCTCCATTAATATTATTCACAGTACATATAGAGCTAACATACCAAAAGGAACCCAATGTTTGGCCTGAGAAAGATAAAAAGGAAGTGAAAAGGTGAAATTGTTTTGCCTGGATAAATCGGGAGGAACAGGTAAAAGAAATATATGGATATACAAGGCTGTAATTTGGAAAAGGTTCTGAAGATAATAGACATTCCTGAATTTTTTCAGTTTTTCTTTCAGACAATTCTCTGAAATTTCTAGAGTGACATTTTGTTAAGGGTCAGATAACATACCGATAGGCTCACTGTTTTCCAGTAAAAACTTCAAAAAAGCTAGCAGGAAACAAAGTGTAAACGACAACAAAAAGATGAAGTAAACTTACAAAAAGGATGTTAGGACAACGATTTAATGTTTACTATCCTTTTCACACATCTAGCTGAGCAGCTACTGCCAGAAAGTAGAAATATCAAATCCAAATCTATTCATAAATGTTCTGGAAGAGGTGATTACCTTGTGATATGATAATTTTTGCTGATAACATTCAGCTTGTGAAGATGAGAAATACTGAAAAGATATTTACTGAAAATTCTACCTGAGCAAAAAAAAATTGCTCAAAGTTCAATGCTGACAAACATAAAACAAGATATATGAAAACTCTAACTTTGCAGTGATGGCTTCTGAGTCGATTCTCCCTACCCAGAAGTGAGATACTGGATGTACAGAGGTGTCTAAGAGGCTAAATAGCCCCTTTTGAAAGTCTCAGACATATTACATTTTGCTATGAAGAATTCAGGTCTCAAACAGAAAATAGAAAATGGAAGATGAGAATATGATTTATACAGAATCCCAAACTAACACTTACTTCCTTAAATAACACTGGAAATACTCAAGCTAGTTTCCTGCTGACCTGTTTATGTTCTGCAAGCATTGTTTTCATACTTGAAGTTTATTATCTATGTATTTTGTCTCTACTGTTTCTCTCCAGTGATGCAACTTATACAAATATAGTCACAATTTTATTAGTATGCTCAACTACAGCTTCCCTGGGATATTTCCCAGCATTACCTTTTCTAGACAATCACCTCTCTCATGGTTCATGTTCTGCAACAGCCTGCAGAAAGTCTACAGTGGTCTCCCTTTTCTGAAAAATACCCTAAGTGATGTAGAATCTCTACCAATACAACAGGATGAGGTAACAAGAGCAGCGCTTTTGCTATTGTACTTGACAGATCCTGTTTATTTATTCCCTCTATTTCTTGTAGATACACTGGAACACAAAACCCATCACAGTAGTAGCTGTCTCTTTCTGAAATGCAAGGCATAAAACGTATCGGCGAGCAAAATACTCACATATTCACCTGATACAATAATAATCACCATTAATAATTTCTTCTTACTGAAGGAGAGAAAAAAATGGATCAGCTTAAGCACAATTTTATTCAAAGAAGATAATGCAAGGGCTTAAAGTAATTGGTATGCTCAAAGCCATATTAGAATAATATGGCTGGAAACTATTTCTGGCATTTCTTAAAAGCTCTTGCTTTTGGATTCTTTTTCTTTCAAATAATCACAGCTTAAATTCTGTTTATCCTAAAATATGGGCAGTGTTGTTTTTCTTTTTTTCATTTTCAACAACAGGAAACATGAAGATAAAACTAGAAAGGAGAATCTACTTCTGTTACCAGTACTAAAGCTACGAGCTCTTTCTTCTCTCTTCTCCCAGATATGTATTCCAGACATTAAATGCAAGAAGCAGTTTCTGAAACAGAAAAGCATAGCTTCAATTCGTAAAGAAAGAAAACATTAGCAGGCCGGGTATGAGGAAAGTAGAGGACACAAAGAGAAAGGGGAGTAAAACTCCCTTTCAGCCACAAAAATTGTTCTAACTGAATATATGATAAGGACTATGTGACATACCTGCTAATAATGATAATAAGAGAGCTGGAACTAACTAGGTCTATCCATCATTATGTGCAATAGTGTATTCATCATTGACATCAGGAAAATCTTTCTTATCAAGGGAGTAGATACACATTTAGAGATGCAAGAAATGTAAAACAGCAATTTCTATAGAGATTTTAAGAAAATAGTCTTGGATATCTTCTCTTAAAAGTTAGAAAAAATTAAATACATTATAGGGATTATATTTGCAACACAGACTCAGTGTTACAAATAAGGGCCCACATGAAGAATAAAAAGTGAAAATAAAATTGAATTTCTCTTAAAAAAAACACACCACAATTTTGAAATATTCTCTGTATTGCAGACAGCTTTATAATTTTAAAATTTAAGAACTTAAGCTTTTTATAATAAGCTGTATAATTTAACATGTGTATCTGAGGTTCATATTTCTAAGCTATTGAGAACTTTTATGCAGAAAAAGGGCTGATTTTGTCTTTAATCTTTTCCCAAACACAAAGGCCTTGCTGCAAACTCGCACTATCGCTCCATTATTCAAAGCTGTTCTTATCTTCTCTGTGACTTACAGAACTGCAGCTAACCTTTTTCCTGATAAGACAATGTTGGCTACTGTTATCTGGAAAAAGCAGCAAATGTCAATCTTTTATGAAAAAAATGTAGCTTAAAGACTAAACTGTTTATATTATAGTAGACACATCTGTCTACATTTGCCAATAAACTACACTGAAATAGAAAACATATCATAATCTATATGCTTTATTTAGATGAACATGCTATAGGTTCTATTTGAAGGAAGAGTCAACTTTTTATTTTGTATAATGACTAACACTGGAGCAACAAAAAAAAAATGATCCTGTAGTAAATCATCTGACTTAAAGTTCAGATTTAAAAGCATTATTTTTGCAAGAATAGTGGGCTTACTTTGCATGGAACAGGATATTATTCCTTAAATCACTACAACTTCAATTTTTAACAGGAAAGCACTGAGCCCATTTTAAAATAGAAATCTTGAGTTCAGGTAAGTTCAAGCTTAGCAAAAACTCATCAGTTTTAAGGTGTTATGAAAAAACTCAAAGGTAAGCAAATTCCTTACTTGACTTCACCCTTTCTGTTAAAAACTAATACTAAACTAAGCTATGTTATGAGCCTTTTTCTTCATATTTTTAAACATATTTTTCCCTTTAGGAAAACACATAAAAAAATACATATAATAACAGCCATTGTGGGATATGTGGGATAATACAACTCTGTAACATGAACCACTGAGAACACCATTTAACTTTAGATCCCATATTCAGTTAATGATGTATATGGTGCTGTCCAAGTTGTTAAGACTAGAATTATCAAACTAGCTCGGTTATCAGCAAGAGCGCAGTTACAGTAACAGAGATCGGCGTGTTCTGGCCAACAGACTTCCTGGGTCTCGTAGCCTGTGCTGACCTCAACATCGCAGCCCTGGTAACATGTCAGGACCCGAGCTACTTAATTTACTGATAACTCAGGTCTGCTTACATAGGCTACAGTTACAGTTTTATTTAAACAGACTTACAGTGAAAAGACCAAAGATTACCTGAGCTAGCTTACTCTACTGAATACACCTGGGGTTTAAGTGTCCACATTAAAGCTCGCTCAGGTAGACAACAAAAAAACTCCAGTCATTCTTCCTCACCCTCCAAACATTAAATACATAAGCATGACAGAAATAAATACTCTTAGCATACCTGATGGGACTCATACTGTGAGAAAAATGCAGAAGACACTGCAAACGAAGAGAGAGCTAAATGAGTAATCAAGACAACTTAACTGAGGGGGATGTCTTTAAAATTAGCTATGTGCTGAAGTGTGCTGCTGAGGGTCAGCACAGGTCTGAAAGGTCTATTACCTAAAGCCCGAAAACCTTTCTGACATCTACACAATTTTAAATAACCTGTCAAATTAAGTTGCCTCCTTTCATTTACAGCTCTGTGACTTGTACAAGATTCAAGATACTGACTCTCACATTCCGTCTTCACATTGACTAAAGGTCTATGAAATCATTTGCTGAAGCAATATTATGGTCCTAGTACTAGGACAGTACACGTTAAATAACCTGTAGCACTTTAAAAGCCTGCAAGAAAATACAGAAACAGACTTACACAGTAGATAAGGTTGGAGTAGAATAAAGTATACAAACAATGATATCCGATAATGAGAAGACACACAACAGGTTTGCTGAGAAGCTGCAGTGCTGTAGTTTGACTATCTCATAAGCCAATCTGGTCCTGGTCCTGCTGCTTTTCTCAGGGAATTCCTGCCATTTCTGCATAGGTGCTTGGCTGTAATGGTTCCCTGCAGGGTCAAAACACTCCTTTTAAAGATGAAACATGGAACTCTGGAACAGTTCTCTTGAGGTGAGAGAAGGCATAGGAGAGTGACTGAAAGCTTACAGTCAACCATGGGGAAAGGACTAGGATCTCTAAGCAGTATGCATCTGTTACATCAGTTCAACCATATGGCCACAATCACCTTAATAAGGAATGGCTGGAACTCTTCTTGCTGTATTTCAGGGGCTTGAAAATAATTCATTTTGTGTACTAATCACTGTTTTAGCTGTGAGCTTCTTACTGTGCCAGTGTTTGGTTTTCCTTAACAATCTGTTTATTTCTCCTTTTTCACCCCATTACAAAATGAAATAGTTCAGAAAGTATTGGAAAGTATTTAAAGATTAATGAAAGTGACTGAATGTTACTAATTCACTGATCAAAGGAAAGTGTTTTGTGTGCTTTATAGAGCTAAGAACAATGACAGTATGTATTGTTACACTTACTGCTACAATGTTTTATTATTACACAGCCATGTAGTCATGACTGTCTTCTTAAGACAAGAAAAGAAAAATACAGACATATACCAGAACACACAACTCCAGCTGGCCAGTAACACCTAAACTGTGCCACTGCCCCCCCCCGCAAGAAAAAAAAAAAAAAAACAAAAAAAAACCAACAATGCTTTAGTTCTCATTGTATTCAAGGTGACGGTGATATCTGTGATACTAGGTCTGACCTCATATATATCCTAAAATGTTACAGCACTCAAAAATCACCACAGCAGACCTAAAGAAGGTTAGGAAGAGCCTCTCTGAGGAGGTACTATAATAGGAGACAAAGTACCAAAGTATTCACTCACCTCATAAATCATAAAACAGGCAAATTAACCTGTGCAGGCAACCTATTAACAAGAAAGTCCTTAGTAGCGAAGGGATTTTTAGTCCCCAGAAAACTAAGGGTGATGTGCAATAAATATCGTAATGCAACACTATCACAGTCTGTTACTGCCAAAGAGTATACCCACCCCCATACTCACTTCTGGGTACCCCCAACTGCTTACTCTTGTCCTCTCCCTCCCGTGTTGCCTTGTCGTTGTGCCCTTGTGCCTAGTCAGTTTGGCCGAAATCTGCTTCTCTCTTGCATCTGGTCTCCCCCCAGCTCAATGGACCCAGTTCACACTGTTCCGTGTGCACAGCTTCCTGACAGATAAACCAATTCAGTAAGAGAAACAGACACAGGGTCAGGGCAGAACCTCACGGGAAAGAAGAGGGCTTCCAGTTTTGGCTTCTCAAAAGTGATGTGCCTCCAACAAGCTTCTGCAACAGTGGTTGTCCGATTAGTGAGATATGCCCAAACAAGGCTAGAAAGCAAAAAGTGACTTCATGCTGCAGAGAAAGTAAAATACTAGAGATCTTTTAATACTCCATCTGTGAGTCCCTGACCCTGAACAGCTGTCAGTATGGGTGTCAGCAAAGGAGGAAAAACATACCAATAAAGAATTTATATTAAAATTCACATTAAATTTGTATTGAAATATTAGCATAAATTAATATTAGCAATAAACACTAGATAACATTTTTTTAGAGAAACAAAAATCCCATTCCATCCCCACCAAGCCCTCAATACACCTCCCCAATAATGCATGCACTGGACACAAACTCTCCTTGACCTTGCTGACTATGTTCTAAACCATGAGATTTTGATAGTTTTGTTTTAACAGAGAGCTAGAAGTGTTTTGATGAAAACATGGAGAATGCAGAGGGGATTACCTAAATCCTGGAAGCACAGCAACAACAAAAAAAGCTTTGAACAGAAATATCAACTCAGATTCCAAGTCCAATCACCTCCCTCCACAGGGATACAGCCTCATTTTTTTTTTCCTTAAATACAAAGCAGAATTATGTCAAACATTTTCATTTTTACACCATTGCTCACCACTGTCCCAGTTTTACAGGGGTTCCTGGGTCGAAAGTTTGCTGAACTTCTGAGGAGTCTAGGAGTCTGAACCATCTCCTCTCTTTCCGCACATCACCTTTGAAGATTAAGTTGTAATCATCATTTTGCCTTGGTCATCAGAAGAGCTATTCCATTGTATTATCAGTATGGCCATCATAGTATAGTGTATTTTCCCTACTCATCTGAGATGTTTTAATTTCAAATGGTTCTCAATATTAGTATACTTTTCATTAAATGCACCCCCTTTGTATTTCATGTTGCTTGGTTGTCAGACACATTACATTGTGAACCTAAGTTTTTAAGCATTATGTGAATAAAATATGTCCTGCTGACACCTGCTTTTGGTTCATCCAGAGCCTTTTTCCTGCTTACCTTGTAGTTTCATTTTTATCTCATCCAGAAGAATTTCTTGCAACGAGGAAAGACCTCCGTATTCTGGGCATACATTTTTCAAGGCCATAAACATCTCTACTAGGACTTCAGTTTGCTCTTTACTCAAGACAGCTTCTCTCCTTAAGCAAGAAGGGATTCATTATGATGATTAACCTAACTTGTCGCTAAGATGAAATTGTACCTGTACAGTAAAGCTCACAAATCTTTCTCTACAGATCATCACAGCTTCTTGTAATTCTAGGTCAGTATTAGTAGTGCATATTTATGTCAATCTTAAGTTTGGGGAAAGACCATCAGAAAAATCACTAAATCAAAACCCAGAAGTATATGAAAGTCATGCCTATAAAAAAAAAAAAAAAATACTTCTACTCAAGGCCAAGGTCGTGAAATCATCTATGAAATAACACATTAATCTCTTTCAGTGCCCTTCCAATCACTAGAACAATTGTTTGGTTTTTTTTTCATGCTAAAATAACATGATGATTGTATCCCTTCCCTCTGTAGAGGTATGAGGATATTTTATACTGAAGACAATTTATGTTCAGTGCATCAACGCGGTATTATGCAAGTCAAAGTCAGCTTCAAATGAAAAGTTTCAATAAGTTTGAATGTGACATTCAATCACAAAATACTTAAGAGCAATAAATTGTTTGCTGGTACATCTTCATGAAAAAGGCTGTACATAATATAGAGAATACAGAAATGTTCCAACAGTGATGTGAGAAAAAACCTACAGAAAACTTGAGTTACTGGTCTTAAATTGCTATATCACAGCTTAAAAAGGAATTTGATAAAGTATTCAGGCTAGCAATCTCCCATCATATCAGCACTTATTTTTCTGTAGTTCACACAAAAGCATAACTACTTTATCTGAAATTATGACAGCTATCAACTACTTTTATAACTACAAGAAGCTGGAGCTTAAGTTACTACTAATACATAAACTCAACTAAGTTCATGAACTCACCCTTTAGTTCCTTCCATAGGTTCCAATGGAATGGTTTCAATTAAGAGAACTCTTAAAACCAGACTACATTTTTTTCCATTAGTTTTTTTCCTAAGCAATTCTTACAGTGGGCATAAACAATGAACCAAACTGCATAATACTCTCAGGAGGAAAACAAGGGGAATCACCTAATTTTACAGTTGGAGAAAGCAGACAAAGAAGTTACTATAAATGACTTATGCAACAACATAAGGATAAAGACTCTATGTAATCCCAGATTATAAATCAGTATCATCGGAAAGGCATAGGACATTCAACTTGATCACCTATGAAAGAAACAAACATGCACTGCTAAAAATAACTGGAGAGTCTTCATGTATATTAAAACTCACTTATATTGATAGTAATGAAATGCTTTGAACTACATTAATTATACTGTTTAGCTTACCACTTTACAGTTAAACCAAGGTTGAGAGGAGGATTTGTTTCACATTTTTAGAATACAGTGTGATCACCTATATGAAATTATTTTGAATACCTTACATGTGTATATATGCTTATAAGACAATATGAAAGGTTTCCAAACATATTCCCTGAGAATTGGTTTTGCATTTGCTTGTGTATTTTATGATCATTTTACATAGCAATAGGGAATTTTTTTTTTTTTTTAAACACAATGAAAAATATGCCTCTGAATCCACAAAAATTCGCCGGGGGAAAAAAAAAAAAAAAAATCAGAAGCACATGTAGTAGAGCTATTTTAACACTTGAAAACTGACCCAATTCCAAAATGTAGATTCCCTTTAATCTTATTTTCCATGTTTTTTCAGACAAACATTTGCCTCTTCATTCAGTCAATTCAAACATAAATTAAACAAACATGCAATAAACAAGTTTTCATGGATATGTACATTGGGAATTTGCATAGGAACTTCTTCACTTCTAGCTCACTATGGGCTCAAAGAACAAATCCTTCAGCAGTAAAACACTAACTTGACCCATTCTCTCTCCTGCTGCCCAGTTAGTTGTTGACACCACAGCATGCTGCTCAGACACAAATGTTTGTATGCAATGGCATAAGCTGGATCACAGAGATGACGTGGATGGGAAAAAAAAAAAAAAACAAACCACAAAACAAAACACAAAAACCCCAATAGCCCTCACGATGTATTTTCAGAAGAGTATACTTAAGTCACATCAGCTACAGAATGCAGTTCACAGCATAGTCAGATGGGAATGAGCAGCAGTGGGAGGAAATCTCTGCCAAAAACTTCAGCTTTGTGAAACTATTCTCAGCATTCATGGAAAGTATTCAAGGCTCTCTAACTGCAGTTAATCCCAGTTCATATTTCAACATGCACTCAATGAAGTGCAGCAACTCCAGATAAGATGAGAATAGACATAAAAGTGTGAAAGTTTATGAAGACCTTGCAGTATGTTTTAGAAATATAACTGTGTCTTTGATTAAAATACCCTGAGGCATAATATTCTTTGATATCGCTTATGCTAAAAATTAATCATTATAAACCTAACATTGGCAAAGTTATATTTCTGCTGGTTCCGGAGCCTGTCATCAAAAGCTATGTTGCTTTATGGCATATGAAGCTTCATTTATGATAACTGGAAAAGTAAAGGGGAGGAGTAAACCAACACACACTGCTGTATTAGAACATCAGTGCTCCACACTACTGCTTATTGTTGTTAACCTATAATTAGAGCAGTTTTCTCCCAGATAGTAAAAAAGCCTCACTAATTCCAAATCAGCATCTGATCTGATAGAGCCTAAAGAGGATGAGTTTTGTAACCATAGATATAGCATCTTTCTCTCTTACATAAGGTCACATTGCATAAACAAAGCCACTAAGTTTACTACACCTCATGCAATAAGCTGTAGGATGCTCACGTGAAGGAATATCGCAGTTTTACTATGACTTCTTTTCCCCATTTGGAACATTCAAGTCGCAAGTGTTTTAACTAGTACCATTGTATTGATTGCACCATCCTAAGTATCCTATGAAGAACACAACATAGACCTCTATCGCACAGAAATCTGCCTAGATACCACAGAAGCAACATACTATCATTGAACAATTTTTGCAGATTTAATACCTTTCCTGAAGAAGCATATTCTGCTGTCTGAGGATTATAAGTGAACTACTTAGATTTTCACCACATAGAGTTAAAAAAAGATCCTAGAAAGAAACTGAGAAGGAACTATTGGTGGCATAAAGTGTTTGGAAAGATAACTGTAATGCCAAATAAATAGTTTCAAGGTGGAATGTATTACGACCGTGACTGTTTGAAATTATAGTTAACGTCTGATGTCAAAACAAGCAGCTGATAGAAAAAGCTCTTTTAACCCCTGTTCACTAATGATTAGTAAAAAATTTTAAGAATCTGTAATAAAAACTAATTCCACAAATATTAGTAACTTCTCACACATTTTGATCACCTTACTTTTCTCTTCCTCCAGAAAAACTAACCTTTACAAGACAAGAATGCACTTCTCAAACTTCAGTGTGTCCATATCCTTGATTTTAGTTTTTCATTACTACAATAAAATAAAAATAGATACAATATATCAAACAAAAAAGCCAATAAGCAAGGGAAGGGGAAAGGAAAAAAAAGGAACAAAATAGCAATTAGAAAAAATTTGGGTTTAGTATAAGCAATGGCTTACAGCCTGGTTGTATCACAGGCAGTAATAGCAACTTTAGCAACACATAAAATTTGCTGCGAAGCCATATGGGCACCAGACAGCTATCCCCACAACTCAACACATACTCTTGTTTAAGAAATTAAAAAGAATAGCTCATTTGAAAGAACTATCACCTATTTGATCTTCCACGGGGAGAGAAGAAAACTGCCACTCTCATTGGGTATAGCTAAACTGAAGTCACCACACTACATGCTACCAGCAGCTTAACCTTAAGAAAAAAAAAAAAAAAAAATATATATATATATATGCAGTATTTTTTACATTGGAATATTTCTTCAAAACTCTATAATAAATATACCACATTACCATAAAAAAAGAGCAACAAGATTATTTTTATATTAGAATTCAAACAAGGTGGCTCTACTAATCACTGCTAGACTGACAGGGAAGGAAAAACAAGTAACCTCCCTCCCCCAGAGTCAAGATTTCAGTTCTGCAAATTCCATGAGAGATTTTCTCCTTAATGAAACTGATTTCAAGGCAATAAGTATTCTGTATCAGGCAAACTTAAAAGAAAGTAAAACTTTAAAAAAAACATTTTTAGTTCAGATTTCTTCTGCACCATGTTTGCTGTTGGACTAGAAACTGAATTGAGCCTGACATAGGATACGAGACTAAACCAGGACAGAAACACATAAAAGAACTCCAAGAATAAGAAAGTTAGATGTACTTATATGGAAATAGGAGACATTTAGTAATTAAGACTTTGA
Organism: Platalea leucorodia; assembly: GCF_965183815.1. NCBI lineage: Eukaryota > Metazoa > Chordata > Aves > Pelecaniformes > Threskiornithidae > Platalea > Platalea leucorodia. The sequence goes on along the minus strand of NC_138828.1, from coordinate 46,274,228 downwards.
GTACACTTCTGATGATGCAAAACAATTCCAAGTTAGGCATAAACACCAGGGTATAACTGAACTCAGCCTGTCTCATACTTAGGTACAACTAAACTTGAGTGATCTGCAATACAATTTAAGTACCAGATCTTAAAGATCAAAAGTAACATCATAAAGAATACATTCTAGTGTCATAACTGCAATAATTTTTTTAGTATTTATGAGTCAGAGCACAAGAATTCCACAACATGTACCAGTATATACACAAACTGAAAATATAAGTAAAAGAGGTTATCAGACTGCTTTTCAGTATTACAGATTTGGGGTAAGAGAATTCATATTATGTTTTCTATAGCATATTTTAATTTCAGTAAATGAATTAAAGTGCATACTGATGTTAGGTAAGGCAGAGTGAAAAAAAAAAAATCTTACTGGGAATCCTGCAAGTTTTAATTGGTTTAGAATCTTGCTAAAAAAAAAGTCAAGTTAAAAAGTACATTTTTGTAGAAGCTTCAGTTTTAGCATTCTACTTGAATTATTATTATTGAATTATTGAATTGAATTATTCAATTATGCTTCATTATTGCACGTAATGCATAAATACTTCCAGTTATATAAGGTGGTATTATCCTATTGCTTTTTAAAGAAATAGAGTTTTCAAAACAATTCTTAACTATAAAATTAATAATATATATTTTTAAACTAATAATTAAACTCTGGAACTTTAAGAAACAGCAGTAGTTCAATTAAAGACTTATAATCCTAGAACATATCTTGAACAGGAATTTTTTCCAAGTCATTGGAAAGAGCTAAGCATGATAGAAACTATAGTGAGGAATATTCTCTGGATTTATTTAATTTGTGTTTTGGAAGGTATACAACATTTCCTGTCACTCAGCAAGATCCACCCATGCAACTGTCTGCACATGTAGAACATCAACTCTTTGACTGTTGTGACAATGCTCGAAGTAACATTGCACTAGCAATTATTCAAAAACTGTTGCTATTTTCAGTCATGCCATATATTTCCCAGCATTACAGTGCTTTGGTGAAGTTTTATTGTGACATATAGCGCTACTAGTACTAACTGTTTCCAATGACAGAACTGAATTAAAATATATATATATCTCTCTATATATAATCTCTCAAACATGTAAAGAGAGTTTGAATGCACTATGAATACTTCTTCTTCAGAAAATGGTACTATCTTCCAAAACCAAACTTCATTTAAAAAAAAAAAGAAAGCAAATGTGAGAAGAGACCTTTAGAAAATTCACTCCAGTAAACCATGCTTGGCTTCAGTTTTATCAAAGTGAGCCCCTGCTTGGTCCTGAAAACAGAAGCAAAGCCTTTAATTACAAATGCTGAATCTCATTGTGCAGAGAAAATTACTGCATTTAAGCTGCTGGAAGAAGGAAATAGTTGAAAAACCTCTGGATTTTCAATTTTGCAGTACTAAATAGAGATGATATTAAATTGTACACTTACAGAAAGACCTTTTTCTAACACTGGCTGCATCAATCACATGTATTCAATGATAAATCCTTGTAACTTGAGTCATTTACATTGACTAACACTTCTCATCTTTGCCATAACATCAACAAACAACAGATTCATTGCTCTAGTTCCTGCCATGAACATTATCAAATATCATACAGAATAATTATCTTACTTAACATAAAAGCCTCTTCAATTCCAAGGCAAAAAGGAAAATTTAGAGAGAGGTAATATTTCAAAATATTTGATCATTACTGGTTTAAAGCAATAACTTTAACTGCATAGAAATATCCTTTTTTCCTCCTTTGGTAATTACTTTGTATGAAGATTTCCACAAGATGGTGCTGTAGTCCTATTTTAAAAAATACCACCTTTTTCCTCTTGAATTGGTCTAACACCAAGAAGAAAACCTCATTTCATTTCATTGTTAGGATAATGAACAGTGATTTGCAAGGTCTATTTTCAATTAAGGCACAAAACATGTTCACATCACCTAACCTTCCAATTTTTTTTTTTTAAACAACTGGAAAAGTAAGTTTTATTGCAGAAGTCCAAATACCCTCAACTAAAGTTTATATAATGTAATGGATCACCACAAGTTCTTCTGTTTGTATGTAAAATAAAGTCAATTCATATTCCATATGGTTACAGAAAAAATCATAATTATTGTTAAAATATATAAACCACTTTTTACAGCATAATGTCATACAGCTGCTTTCGCTTTTATTTGCAAACTCTGCCAAAAAAAAATCCACTGGTTTTGTGATATCAACTCCAAAAATCTTAATAAGTGAAGCAAGTATTATAGCACAAAGAAAACCTGATACAATAGGCTACCGATTTACAAAGAGTAATAAATAAATAAACAAACCTTATCAAACCTCACACATCTTTGGTTTGATTGTATAATGTTTATGGAGGTCTTACATCTACTTACGTCTCTAAAGAGAAATTTTAATATGGCCTCAAATCATAAAAAGGTTGTGTATCTTTGTATACTGGATGGTCGCCATCTGTGCTGCTGGTCTTAAAATGTGTTGGGTAAGAGCACTAAAACACTCAACACATCTCTTGCAGTCAAAGTCTGCGGACTTACTTGCACGTTTTAGTGTTTAGGATCAAACTGACCCTCACTTTGTCAGTGTTAATGGAAGCCATAATGTGTTGGTGCTCTCCAGCTCAGCATGAAAATTTGTATTTTAAAAAAAACAGCCAAAAAGGTACATATTTAAAGTTGTGTATTTAAGTTTTCATTAAGACTTATTCAACAGTACAGATGGTAAGATGGTATGTAAGAAAGCCTCTTGGGTGCAATATGCAAGTCCCAGCTGGAATGTTTCCAGCAGGATGTAAACCACGGTCCTCAAGCCTGCACTTTAAAAAACATATTACTTAGCACACTGCTAACAAATGTCAACACAAAAATACACTGCTGTAATGACTTCACTTCACAAAAGTGGGGAGGGAAGCTATTTGAACAGTTTTTAGAACCAAAAAACTCAGGGCCGGGGGAGAGAAATCAGTACACAGATGCATTAGAAAGTATTTATTCAAAGGAATAAAAGCACTGGTGATCATTACAAATTTGATATATTAAAAATTTAATGCTGTACAAACACACATATTAGTTCTCATATCCATAAGTCTACAGAGACCAGGTTTGAAGACCTGTGCTTTCAGGTCTTCTCAGAGGTGTTGCTTGAGGTTTTCAACAATTCTGATGTTTCTTCAATTCTGAAAATAAATTTTGTTTACACACACATAGACTTATTAAAATATGGTAAGAAATAACTGACTTGTCTTTAACTTTCCAATGAATCCAAAATACTAACAAGCAGCATGAAACCTTAAGTTTCCTCTCTTACCCCCTTTTCCTCTGCAATTGGTTTGTATTTTAAGGTTTATTGATATGTGGTAGATATTTAAGTATACAAAAAGAAAGAAAATTAAATCACAAAAAAGGCTACAGCTTTTATTCAGGCTAGGCACTTATAGAATAGAAATCTCTTGCTAAAGAAACATTATACAGCAATGCATTTCTCTTCGAGTGTAACATAAATATTACTTAAAAAAAATTTTCATTACGGATCTCAGGACTGGTATCAAATACACCTTAATACAGTTCTCGCAATGCTTAGCCTGAAATTGGTTTTACTTTTCCTTAAATAATAAAAACACAGAGTTGCAAGTACCAGGGAATTCCTGTCAAAAGATAAATAATATTCCTATTCCTTGTCAGCCAGATTCTAAACACTCTTTAATCTCTAGTTAATACTATTAAGAATGCTTTCTATTGCTTTTTAGAAACTAAAACAGTGACTCATCCCACAAATACAGAACTGTAAGTGGATTTATTATCCAGTGGAGTCATAAGGAAATGCCACACCTGATGTAGAGACCTTTGAGGTTTGGAACACATATGTACGTCTCTATATGCCTTAGTCCAGTACAACTCCCTCCTGGGAAATGAATTCCTGCTGCCCTTTCCTATTACTTACATTTTACTTATCCTTTCCATTCTTTGTCTTGTTGTCTCCTGCAATTTAAAAGCAACAAAGTTAGTGAACTCTTCAAAGCTAACATTCTTCAGATGGACTTTCAACCTGAAAAAAATCATAGAGAAAATGTGACTTTAAGCACTGTTTACATATCAAAAGGATTTTTATGAGACAGACCTAGATGTAGTTTTGCATAGTTTCCTTGTTTTTCACTAGTAGTATATACAAGTAAAACTAATGCTTACTTGTTCTCCTGACCTCAAAAAGGAAATCAACTAAGCATTTGCCAGTTTTACTTACCTTTGAAATGTCTGTCAGATCACAAGAATTAATGGTCATGGCTCTGGGAGATGGGTCTGTGGATAATAGTGAACTGTATCCAGACGACTGATGAAGACTCTCTGGCATCTCCTCCTTCCTCTCTGCATCTATGGAGAAATACTCATTTTTGTGTTATCTTTGCCTTCTTGCTCTCTTATTGCAAGGTCAGCTATCAAATAGCTTGATTTACAGTATGTAATAACAGAAGAGAATGCATTGTTTAGAGAGGGAAAAAGAAAAACTACTGGTGAGGGTCCAAAATAGGTTTACTCATTTTCTTAAAACAAGGTAAGCGCAGTATACTATGTAAAACACACACAAGACATTTAAAAAAAAAATTACTAGGAATGCTACCTTTATCCTGATTACAGTGAAATCAACACTTAAGAAAGTCTAATTACTGGGTCAAACATTTAAAAGTAATTTCAAATAGTTTACATTATTTTTATTGTAAACTGCTTGTTCAAACCTGTCTAATTTGTAAGTAACCTGTCTTATAAGCAGCAGAAATATAAACAAAATCATCACCTTCTGGTTTAGCTTAAAATTTGTATCAAGCGCTTGCTATTTCCCTCGCTCTCCTCTGATTGCGATAGGTTTAGCATCCATTCAGCAGAAACAGACTTTTCTTTTACATTGGGAAGGCTTTGATACCCTTTCCAATTCCAGAATATTATTGTCAGGGAACAGAATTTAGTATTTAGAAAGAGAGAAAAAGTGTTCCCATATCTTTATTTTCAGTAAGGCCACCATCTATGGATAACTTTGGAACATGTTTAGCTACACTATTCTGAATTTAAAGTCATATTAAATTATTTTTCATCAATTAAAACTTGTTTCTTCTGTACAGCTGTGATTCCTGAAGAGCACTACAACCGAAAAGAGCATCAAAGCATTCCGAGTACTGTACACCTCAGATATAAGAGTTAAGACTGGCTGCATAACTTGTATGCCTAAAATCTCCTGAATCATATTTTAGAAAAACAGGAATAACAAATTCAGAAGCATTCCAGAAGTCTGAAAATATGAAAATTCTCTTTTAAAGATCATCAGCCTGCTTGCTGACTATGAAGTCCTCAAGTGTCAGTAACAGACCACTAAACTTATGAAAGGAAGTAAACATGTTGCAAGCTTTCTAAGGTCTGTAAAGAGAATGTCCCATTTCTGAGACTTCAAAATTAAAACAAACTTTGACATAACCAAGAAACTGCCTTCCTAATTTCCACAGAAACTGGATTACTGAGATTCCCTTTTAGTTTCAATGCAACAGCCCCACACTGGACAAAAATGCCTAGTAAGTGAGAATGGGAAATACAATATCCTCCTTACTACTGGTGGTAGGAATAACATCTACCATACGGCAAACAGGCCAAATTAATAAAGAGAATGATGCAAGGTAAGGGCTAAGGAGCTACCAGTGAGGAAGAGCAAAGAATTACTTATGACCTGGGAAATGTTTTTAATTTCTTTCCCACTTAAGGCTGTTTCATTTATTTCTTGTACGTTACCAAAATTAAGTTGGAAATGGAAGAAAAAGATTTTGTCTTGCTCTTCAAAATAAGAAAGTTTAGCAAAAATGCTAGTTGGGTAGCTGCTAACAGCTTCAAAAGGGATGAAACCATAGAGAATGTTCAGTAGTGATTTGAAAAACAACACGGATTATGAATGAAAAAGCCCTGATTTGTCCTGAGCCCCATTATAAAAGTAAAAAACAACATAAATGTGACACTATTTTCATTATAACAAACCCGTGGCAGCAAATATAATTTCTTCTGTGCCTACGAATAGGTGATTTTCAAAACATTGTGATATCTGCTTTAAAGTGCAGCTAACATTGTTTTTCACAGCTTTAGCTATAGCACCTTAATTAAACTTGCATCTTTGAGATTTTTAGTAGTTATTTGTAACTATTAATTACTATGCTATATATTTTCATTAATGCTTTAAAAACTGTTTCAGTAAATAAAGCTTCTAAAGAATAAATTACAAACATGAAATGACTAGCAGGTTACTTTCTAATTTGCAGCATGCATTTAAGTTCAGAGTTCACTAAATTGCAACTGTCTACTTAAAAAAAACCACCATTTTAGTCAAGGTCAGCAAGAAGTGTTTAGCATATGATGTTAATTAAAAAGAAAATTATTAATACTCACTGGGAGAAACTGGAATCCTACTAGAAGCACATTCTTGACTTATATTGCTGAACTCTGTAGATAAGTCTCTCTGAAATACAAGTTTACTGCATTTTAGCCATACACCCTGTTTACATCATCTTTTGACTGAACTAAAGTATATTTAAGTACGAATTATGTATGCATTTGCTACACCATCCAGATATGTTGGCACTGCACAAATGTCTTTACAGGACTAAAAAAAAAAAATTCCAAAATTTCCATACATACATTGCATTAAAAAACTATTTCTTGAGGGCTTTTTTTAATATCAATCTCACTGTTCATAAACAGGTCCAAATATAGTGCATATAACTTTGTTCATTCTCCTCATACCTATCAGACTGTTCTTGGCCCGTGCTAACAATTACATCTTGACATTGGCTGCCATGACCTTAACAAAATAAGTTTACCTTCTACTTCTCGTTGATATTCAGAAATGCAGCTCCTTGGTCCTAAAAAATTAGCCTATAGATGAACTGGAATTCATCCCAGTTGAATGCTTAGAACTCAAATGTCTGTTTTAGGCTAGTTTCCCAGGCTCCCAAATGAGAGAGGGCTCTTTTAAGAAAGGTTCTCTGTTTAACTCAAACTAGCTTAGAAAAGGTTATTCATAAACAAGGAAACAAAATTAATGTTGTACTAACAATAAATGGTTTTGAGTGCAATTTTCTAATTTCAAAGTAAGAAAATCCAACACTCATAAACAACATCTAGACTTTTTTCACCAATGAGTTATCATTATGATTTGAAATCTCAGCCTCTGATAAAATGTATCACTTTATATATTGAAGTAACTGTATCAGTTAACAGGGGAATATTATACCCACATAAGTGAATTAGGGAGAAATAGTAGGTACTCTGTGGGAAGAAGCTGGGAAAAAAAAAAAAAAAATCTGTAATAATGGATACCTCTTAAAAAAAAAAATCTGCACTGACTACTTCTGCTCAATTCCTTCCATTGAAATGGATTTGGTAGCTTTCTGACTTTCCCAGAGCTAATGCACAGCTGCTGCTACTTTGGCAGCACTGCAAGACACATCTTAGTGTTCCTGCTATGCTGATTAGATGCCAAAAGTTCTCTGAAAAATGTAAGAGTAACAAGAAAGGAGAAATTCTGAATTGCTTCTCTATCTGTGAAGCACAACTTGGATGGAATTTCACAAAACAAAGAAGCAGAAATTCTCTGGCCCAAAGGATTATTTCTTGGCAGTTTTCAAAGGCCTATTGCAAAAAAGTTAGGGTTTTGAAGACTTTTTTTTTTTTTTAATATAAAAACCAGCTTCTTTTGCTTTGAAAAAAGACAAGCAACAATACCACACACAAACTAAATTCAAACTTGTTTCTGCAGATGACTTCTTTTAGTAACACGCATTACAGAAATATAATTATCTTACTGGAAATTTTTGAGTGATACTAATGTTAAGTATTTTCCAAATACTATTCCAAATCTTTGAACAACTGCAATGAACATGTTACTGGAGTAATACTAAACCAAATGTACAGATATAAAAGAAAAAGCCTACTCTGAAACACAAGTTTTCCTGTGCTGTTACTGTCATAAATGCAGCAACTCTCTCTTGAAGAGAATACACTTGAAACAGGAGTAAAACTGTCTAAGGCTGTTCAGCTGAAGGCCTCTTGAGACTGCTAGCAGAAAAAAACATTATCATTGGTGATGTTATTTGGACGTATGTCCACAGCTAATTAAATTACAACATCCATAAGAAATTGATTTCAAATGGTAAACCACTTGAGCCATTACTGACCTGAAACTGTGTTTTAAAAAAAAAAAGTTATTGAAAAAGTTAATCTTTATCATTTGAGATACAGCCTTTAGAAATAACCTAGTGATCAGCATGCGATCCCAAAATTGGTGCTATGGTTCACTGCATCTCAAAATACTTACATGTGCATGTATATGAAATTATATAATGTGCACACAAGGACCTTTCAACAGCATGAAAAATAATACAGAGTCATAATGCAACAAAATACTTGATTTGCTCTGACAAATATGCCAAATGTAGCCACATCACAACTGTAGCACTTTCACGCATTTAAAATGCAATGAACATCATGGACAAGAAATAGGAAGGAGAGGGGAGGCATGCAAAAAGGAGAAAGACCATTGATTAGGCTAGAAATTTCAAAGATTCACAAACTAAGGACTAAAATAAGAATTAAATTTTCCATTACCCTTGTATTTTCTATTGAGCATGCCATTTATTTTTGTCAACATTAGTTATATAGAATGAAGACTTAATCTTCCAAAGGGAATATCTGTATCTGTTTAGAGTTTCAAGAATTAAAAAACAGATATTCAACTGTATCAACAACAACAACAACATTTGCAGGCCAGTATAAGAAATTCAGAATAATGCAGACCAGAATAAGGAAACCCTTAAACGTGTCACTAGCGTGATGAAATTCTCAACTACAGAAACATCAAGCTTTCAAAGACAGCACAATTAACAGTCTTCAAAAGCTTCCTTGTACAAGTTCTCTAGGAAACAAAAACACACACAGTCATTACTAATGAAAACAGGCTTAGCTACACCTGCTGTTCCTGCAAGCAAACAATTTCCAATGGAGAGCTTTGCGTCATAGAGCATGAGAAAACAACAGAATTTAACAGTTAAGAAAAAATGACCACCAACTCCATGAACAGCACTTCCATTCAGATCACACCTTTAAAAATAGTGAAAAGCATACATCAGGAGGCAGGAAGAACAGAAACAGGCTAACAACACTGTGTCTGGGCAAATTTTTGTTATAGAAGAAAAACAGAAGTTAACATACCTTTTTGGATTGCAACAACAGTTCTGTTTCAAGAAGCAAAACTCGACTCAATAAGTTATTCCAGTCCTTCTCGTCTATGATCACCTTTCCTTTCAGTTTCTCTTCTAAAACGTGTAGTTTATCTTCCATCCAATCTAGCTTACGAAGCTTTTCCTGACAATCAGCAAGCTGACTCTTTAGGAACATAATCTGACAATTATCTTCTATGACCTGAAAATATGGATAAGAACACATGTCCTCTAATTTCAAAATAGATATAATTCATCATTTGATCAATGAAATTAAGTGGAATCTTTCTCAAGTTCAGTAACCACATTCTGCTACATTAGAAAATTATTTTTCTTTCAGAATTGCCATAATATGCCTATTCATGGAACTCAGCTTTTAAAGAAACTGTTGACAGAACTGGCTCTTGAAAGGACACTACAATTTAACTGACTTCTTTTCAATATATTTATTATGTATCTTTTAGTAACACTTAAGGAGCATGCAGCTATCTTTTTAAAACCTTTATCCTTTAGAAAAGCCCTCTAAGAAACGTTAAGAATACATGCAGACAGCATCTTGAAATAAAAGTTCTTACTTGTTCACATTTAACTTCCACAACATCATGATCTAGGTACAACTCTTCTTCATTACCTTCCTGTGCTGGAAGGGGTAGTGCATGAAGGTCATCACTAACTTCATTTCCTGAATGCCGTTCTACTTGAGGCTTTTTTTGAGCGTGTTAAAAAAAAAAAATTCACTGGTGTTATTTATTACAAGAACATTTCAGTTCATCAGCCAAGTAACTGACACAAAAGACCTACCATTTTAGTATTTATTTACTTACATATGACAATCTTATCCCAACTGGTTGCAAAACACAGAAAGCAACAGCTAACAGTTTAATTTTAAATATCATATAGACATGAAAGAACTGTAAAACAAATATGCACACACTTCACCGTATGTACTGCGTACCTTGGTTCCCTTCCATAAACAGTAATGACGGCATTAACGTCCTCTCATATTGTAAGGGTTGTTAGATTTCCAAGTGTGGATTGGGAGGTATGAATCTCCCTGTATGTATTAACATATGTATAGACAGTTCCAACATGAAAACCACAACTCAAACATTCAGGGGAAAAAAAAAGTTTCAATCGGAAGACTAGAACTCTCCTCTTTTTCTTGAAAACTGCCAGCAAAATAGCCCTACTAGCTATACATTTCATTTCCTTTGAAGGCTTCCCTTACAGAGAACAAAATAAGAGACAAATTCTGCCTTTCTTTCCAGGTGGATCAAGTCCTACAATCACTACCTGCCACATAACAAAATAAATTACCTAATGATTAAGAACCCACAATTACTAGTTGTGTGCAGCATCTTAACACTTACAGATTCCTAGACATTTTACTGAAGCTGAAACTCTCCTCCTATAGAGAATTCTTAATACACTCACGTATACCCCCATTCAGTTCTACCATTCAACAACCAACAGTGCTGGATAAGTAATTCCAAATATTTTCTTTGTGAAATTTTCCTCTGCTAAAATAGTATTTTTCTTCTAAATAGAAATCACCAACAGTCCTAAAAGTTTTGTACAATTTTACTTTGCACCCTTTTAGTGGAAAATATTAGGAAAGCTGTGTCCTCCACATGCCAAGAGTAGCATAACGCATAAAATCAAGTGTTACTCTTGTAATACCGAAGCCAACAGGAATGTTACATTAAGAAATCTTTGCTGAACAGATTCAGACAAAAGAGCAAAAAGTGTTTTAAAAGCTTCGTTGAAAACATTGTAATGTTTGGCCAAACACACTTCGATCTCCAAACAGGATTTATATTCTTTTCCCAATTGCATCTTCATTTTCATTGCTGTCCGTCCATTTGATACAATTCAAACGGCAAACAACAGTACTAGAGCATTACCATCAAGACTTTGACATTAGCTACTCAGTAAAAGAGAGAAGCAATATCCTCAGTATTTCAGCTATTATTTCAATCAACCACACTGGGGGGGGGGGGGGGGGGGGCGGAGAGCAAAAAACAAACAAACAAAACACCCAACTGGTCTGATCAAGCATCAAAACCTAAACAAAAGCACATATTCCAGAAAGAGCCTGACTTGTTCCAAATGAGATTAACCTTTAGACATACAACATAAAAGCTATTTTCATACCTGTTTGGAGTTCAGAGCACGGCCACTTGGATCAGCAAGGACACTATCACAATTTGACCATACTTCATATTTAAAAGATCTGAGTTTTTTCCTTGTTTGGGATTTAACCTTCAAAGTGAATAGAAGAAAATATTAGGCTTCTAACACAGGAATATTTTCTGGGTGGGTGGGGGGAGGACAACAACATGGGGATGGGATGACACATCCCATTTTCTGCCATCATTAACAGGTAGGAATATTGCATGGCGCACACACAAACACATTTAAACCTCTGCAGTACAATAATGTCTTAAAAAAAAAAATATTAAGCATGACCCAAATTTACAGAGAAAATGGATCTGGAAGTGAATGACGTATTCATACACTCATTAACGTCTATGCGAGGCTGCATCAAAGCTGGTCATAAAGAGAAAAGACAACTTGCACTAGAGTTGAAAGACAAACAAATATGAAAAAAAAAAAAATGTAGTTATGCCCCCAAAAGTGACAAATAAAGTATACAGAAGTCCTGAAGACTGTTACAAACTCAAACGAAACAAAAATCCTGTAAAATATGAAAGACTGAAAATTCCTTTTATTAAAGCATATACTGATACACAGCGTACACTGATAAAAAATAATGCCTTACCAATGTAAAACAAATACGATTAATGAAAATAATCAGATTTGGGATGTATACCACTGAAACACAAATACAAGTGTCATGTTTAAATTAAATGTTACCAGAACTTCAACATATCAGATGGTTTTGCTTTGTTTTTAAATCTACCTGCAAAGTCTACTGAGGTACACAAACATTCAGTATAAAAGAAAATGTATTACTTACTGTAAAGATATCAAGTACTAGATTTATCTTCATTCTCATATTTTTTGTTTATACTACGAAGCATTGGCAGCTTTGTGTCTTTTGTATATCTGATAGCACTCAAGCATCTTAAAATGGAATTTCACACTCATTTTCCTCCTATTTTGACTATCAGCGATGCTGCACCTTCAAATATCCCAGTCTTCAGCTTCTACCTGCAGCATCAAGCATGTCAAAAGAAGCTTATCTCATAATAAAGTTACTATTTAATCCATACCTTATTCGAGTTACTTAATTCCTTATGTTTTTTCACCACACAGTTGATAATGTCACAAACGATCTGCATTTTTCTTTCTGCAAAGCCAAACTGAAGAAACTGCTGTTTTGTTAAAATTGGTTTATACTGAAATTGATCTCGAAGAAGCTGCAACAAAATAAAAGTTTACTTCACTTTCAAAATCACCATGCAATTTGTTGTAGAAATGGCATGCTCGGGTTCTTATTTTTGTACAGTCTTTTCTTTCATTCTGCACTTCAGCAGTTAACCTTTTCTCATTTGGTTATTTATACATTCTCAGCTGTTTCTTCTAACTAGACTTCCAACATACTTCTTCCAGAAACATTTCATTCACATCACTCTTGTAAAGTTTAACTCACAGTCTTAAGATTCATGAAATAAATTATTGCAGGCATTAATATTAAAAAAGTTAAACAAAAACTTTCCAAAGTGAATGCACAAAAAAAATTGTACTAATCTCGGCAAATGCATCAGAGGGCTAAGTAAGGCTCCCACAGAGACTCTTTGTAAAGGAGTCTTGTCCTCTGCAGATGGAAAGCTGGTCTGAATAAGCTAGTATTCCTTAACATATAAAATCATCTTTTATAAAAATGTGCTTATGGATATTTTTAAGGATAGTTCAAAATTATTTTCATTCAGTTCAGAATTTGATTTGATTCCAATTTATAAACTATTAAGAACTGAACTTTGTATATTAATTTTGTATGGTGTTTTAAAATAACTGTATTTCTTAATTGTGTTTTCATTACAATTATTGACGTTTGCTGTGATTTTTTGCTGGTTATGATTTCTTCTGAGGTCACTTCTATAAAACCTATTGTGTAATAAATATTTCCATATTCTTCACAACTAACATAAAACACAATAACATTACTGATTCTATGGTTGTCTCAAAATTGAGACTTGGCTAACAACATCCAGCTTTATTTTCACAAAAATCTAAATGAAGACTTGCCACACAGTGACTCACTACTCATCTTAAATCCTAATACAATTACAATTCACGTTCTTTGCCAAAAATTTTCACTGTCTAGTGAAACTCATGCTAGATGTTTAATTTTTATGAGGCCATACTCAAAACTGTGTCTCTTCTGTGAAGAACATGAAGACAGTTACCTTATAAATAGCTTCAATAAAACGCAAGTCACTCTTTGCTGTGAGTTCCACGTCGCACTTTACCAAAAGTTCTGCTATGTAAGTTGAAAAAGATGTAAAAGAATAGCTGATGATAGGTAAAAATGCAGCTGGATCACCCTTTACTAACCTATTGAGAAACAAAAGTATTTTACACAGCAGAAGATAACAAAAGCCTTTCATTATATGAATCCAAACATTTAAATTGAAAGGTGTTTTACTATAGCCAGCATGTTAGACTCAAGTATCTACTTCATTTTAACGTTTTTTTCCAGGCATATCTCATTCAGCAGTCTTTACTGTTATCTGTAAAATGTTCAAAACAATGTTCTTGTGAGCCTCGTATAATTTTAACATTGTCAGGTCTGAAGCCCACCATTATTTCCATCTCAAAGAAATTATAAAGGTGGGAGATTAATCAAAGCAAAGAGAAAAACAGTAGAAGAAAGAACAAGATAGTGATACACTTCAGGATTATTCTAAGGATTGCTCAGAAAATTCAAACTGCATCCTTTTATCTTCCAGTTCACATGTATCAAACCCCAACTTCCCACAGACATATGCTCTGCTTACTCATCAGTAGGTGCAATGCTAATATTTACACATATCTTGTTTACACATCTTGCTGTCATCATGTATTAGCATAAATTTATTCACACTGCCACTTACACTGTATAATCCACATCTCTTGGATAATTTAACAAGCGAAGTCCTTGTTCTATTTTTCTTAAACTTCCTTTAAGGTCTCCTGTTGCCATTATTCCAAATGCTATTCTCCTTTCAGATTATGAAATAAACATAATATAGTACATTCTCCTCCTTAAAAAAAAAAATTCACAAAAATTACAAAATGCAATAGAATTATCACTGAAATTCAAAGGTTTTTACTCCTCTTTTCTAGACACTATTTCCAGAGTGTTACAATACAGCACAAAGCTAGGGCTCGATACCAATTAATATCAGTCATCATCTTCATTCATTCTAAATGGGATCAAGTAATTCTCAATCCGATCAACTATCAAAGATCTTTAAAGATATCTGAAAGCATACTAAGAATTTACGGCTGGCTAAATCCACCAAAACAGAGTGAAAAGAGGTTTCTTCACTGTTTCAAAGGAGCAGAAACTCCACAAGCAGTGAAAACCTTTTGCATTCTTAAGTTTAGAATTCTTCTTATTCTTTTCTTCACCTGGCCCCAAGCTCACTGGCCAAAAGAACAATGTTTGGACATGTAAACCTCAGAAGGCAGGACTAGCAACTCATCACAGACAATACTTCGCTATTTAGATCATCCATTAAATACACTTAAAATTGTTCACGGGAGGGAAGGGGTAACAGACTGTGTAGATATTTCAAAATAGGTGCAAGTTTATTGGGATGATAACAGAAAGGTCCCTGTTTCACTTCCACATTGTAATACATAATTTGAGAACTCACTTTTAATTTATTGTGGGCTTTGCTTCACAGAAGAGAGAGACTCATCTAAGGACCTGGTGCAAACTACAAAAAGGTGCCCTTGTCCCTGAAGAACTATCCTGCAAGGAAACTGAAGACTTCAAGAAAGTGGGGAGGGAAGACCACAAAAGAGAATCAGCAAAGCGTGAAATCACCATCATCTGAATCAGTTTTTAGATCTATCAAAGGGATAAATAAGTACAGGAAGCTCACACTTAATACATTTTACCAAACAGAACTGATTAGTAAATTCTCAAATGGAGGAAGAAGAGACTAGGGAAAACAAAAAACAAACAAACAAACAAACAAACAAACAAAGAAATTGCCATAAGAGATCTAAAAATACTGGCATCTCCCCCTGGCTGGCAGATAGTAAAAAGAAACACCTGAAGCAGTATCTTCAAATACCAGTACTAATAATAATCTTAAAGAACCTTGTCCCTCACTCTATTGCTTCAAAATTATATTATATTTAGACATGGCCTACAAAATTAAAATTTATATTTAGAGATAGCCTACAAGTACTATTTACTGTATCTTGCAACTGTTTGTTTATAAGCAACCACTATTAGTTGTTCTCCAACACAAGATTTTAAAAGCACAGACTGGATGATAGCCCAACTCTTCGGTGTACAAATCAAAACAAACGGTCTGTATCTTAGCACTCCAGACAAACTGACAGAACTTTAGAAAGTCTATTAGCAAACTGCAAAACTCAGTGTTTTTTGTTTTAGAGAAAAAAACAAGGAAAAAAAAAAGAAAGTTAAAAGAAAAAGTACAGAAGTACAGAAAGTTGGCACTTCTGAGAAAAAGAGTTCTCCTTCCTCACATCCTTGAGATCTGCTTGTGATTGGCTTAATCCTCTACAGTACTTCCCCTAAAAGCCTCAGTAAAAGTAATGATTTCAGCTATAAAGTCTTAAAACAGAAATTTACTGTTCAATTTTCTGCTAGGACCTGGGAAATAATTGCCTGCCACTGTCTTCACTAAATTTTTTTTCTTGCCAGAAAACAAGTACTTTGAACCCTACCAATCCAAGCAGTGAAGAGGCATTGCCTGACAGCCTATACATGAAGAGATATTCTCAAGACACAGAATTTTATATCATTTCTCTTGCTGACACATGAGATTCAGAACAAAAAAACAAATGCTCCAAAGAGATTATGTCTAGCCTTGTCAGAAATCAACTCCAACAGGTTTGCAGCTATAATCAACTCCAACAGTTTGCAGCTTTGTTATTTGGTCCTACTCATTAAAGTAATGAGTCTTTTTGAAAGGAATTTCTTGACCACACACTTCACTTATAGTAAGAAAAAAAAAAAATACAGTTAAGGCTTGCACTCATAATGGTCTGGGTTTGTTTTTTTCTTTTGGTGTTGTTGTTTTCTCTTCTTGTGCCTCTATGGTGTTCAAATCAGCAATCTTCAAGAAGATGAAGATCTTCACATGTGTTCTGCCCCTGTTAATTATTAGGCTTTTCCTCTTTAATCATTAGGTTCTGCATTATTAGTCATGCTAAATATAAGTACATAACACTCATTGTTAATGGTTAGGGACAATTTAACCTCAAGTATTTGGAAACTGAGGCAGCTATTCTTCCTATGTTACTTTATAAAGTGATCCACCCTATAGTTTTGCCAATTTAATCAGATCTCAAGCCAAGTCTCAAAAAGTCTGACATAAAACTGAAGCTCTAATCTGCAATGCAAATATTCATAGAAGCCACTCTCACACGAATTCATCTAATCATATAGGCTGTTTCCCAAAAGCATCAACAATCCTTTCTACACTGCATGCAAAAATTGGCAACTACTGTCACTACAAACTGAATAGCTCAAGAGATCATAAAAGTTACAGCTAAGTTAGTAGAAAATAATATCTTGGGAAGGTGAACACCATAAAAAGTGGCACATAGCTTTTGCCTGTAGGAATCCATGACAGAACAGTTACAGAACATTGGCTATCCAGAATAAAATCAGGTATAACAAAGTTTTAAAAGATAATAACCTAGAACTGCAAATGGTTTAAAGAATATCCCTCAAAATTGCATATGGTATTTAAAGAACTAATGAACATAAAAAAAAAAATATTCAAATTACCAAGTATCTTATTAACACTGTAAACACTGTCTTTGAAACGTCCAACAAAAAAGACTTTTGATTTCTTTAAATTGTATTTAGACTCTTCAGTTATGTGGGGCGGGGAGCAGGGGGGGAATCACACCGTTATGCAGAGATGCAAAAACGTCAAGGACAGATACTGCACTTCGCTGTGATGCCAGCGGTAACAGCCACGCTTCAAGCACACAGGATACTTGCAAACGAATGAACCGCTCAAGCAACTTCGCGTCGCGGGCCGGTCGCCCTGGGAGCCACCGAAACACCGGCAGACAAAAAAGCGTGGCCCTGCCAAGGGCAGGGCCTGCTGCGGTCCCGGGGCCGCGCCAGCGCGCTGACGCGAACTGGCAAGAGCGGGACCGCGGCCGGCTCTCCACCCGCCCTTCCTCGCCCCTAGACCAGCCGGAGACCGGGCCTCCCCCGCCCCGCCCCGGGGCTCGCCGTCCCTGAGGAGAGGGAGGGCCCTGGCCTCGGAGCCGTCCCGCGCCGCCGGCCCCGCAGGGGGGACGAACCCCTGCCCCGAGAGAGACCCTGACGCTCACCCGCGCCAACCGCCGCCCCCGCTGCCGGAACCCCTCTCCGCCGGGCCGCCTGCCCCGGGACGGCGGGTGCCTCGCCCTCTCCCCTCAGGAGCCCGCCGGCCGCACCGCCTCCCAACCGACGGCGGGCACAGACTGAATCTGCCGCCGCGAGACCCAACGGCCCCTTCCGCTTCCCGCGCGTCCCTCCGCGGTGACGTCACTTCCAGCAACAACAGCAAACGTCAAACCTGCCAGGCAGCAGACGGAGCGGCCGCCGCCTCCCTGCGTGCCGGAGGGGCCTCCCTGGCTCCCACCGCATCTCCCCGCCGCCGGGGGCTGCTCAGCCCCTTCCCGCCCGGCGAGGCTCACGCACCGACTCGGGCCGGGCTCGTCGCGGCGGCGGTTGGGACCCGAGCTCGTACAGGTACGGGCCCCCGCGGGTTTCCTCAGCGGGGCGGGCGGGTGCGGACGGACGGACAGGCGGCGCATCCAATCAAGAGCCGGGGCCCTTGGAGCGGCCCAATGGCGCGCAGGGGCGGCACCCGCGGGGCCAGGCGCGCCGGTGTCCGCCGAGCCGGGGGGCCGTGCCCCGGCCCAGGTCCCGGCTCGGGTCCCGGCCCCCCTTAGCGGGGAGAAGCGTGACTCGGGCAGGCGGCGGGCAGGGCGGCTGCGGAGCCCCTCGGGACGCGGGGCGGCGGGAGGGCAGCCGCGGCCGGCGGCGGAGGGAGCTTCCCGGGGCGCTCCCGTCAGCTGGGGCGGCCTTGGGTGTGAGGGAGCGGCTGTGCCTCTGCGAGCGCCAGCGTAATTGCCTGGAGTCAGGTTTGAAAGGCTCTGACGTTAGGGGGGATCAGCAGGCCAGGGTTACAAATGCAGCTGCGGTGACCGAAGCTTCAGCTTCGATAACATCGAAGGAAGGAACATTTTCCTGTTAGGGTAATTGCGGTCATAAAGCAGCAGCTGTAGGGCTCGGTTGCCATAAAGTGGAGGGGGGTTTGTATCGAGAGTGTATGTTGTGTTTTATTTAATAAAGCAGAAGCCAGTGCCAGTGTAGCATTAATCTAGCTTACATTTAGCTTTTAGTATCCTATCGCGCTCTTCTAACGCTGCAAAATAATTTATTATGCAGTAACCAAGTAACATGAGGAAGACATGATTAAAATTGAAATCAGACTCTGATAGATATCAGACAGAGCCAGAGAAGATCAGCAGTTTATAAGCAAGCTTGATGTTATTTTTACTGTGATAGTTATTATAGCCAAGCTACCAAGAGGTTTCAGTTATTAGGTAAAGTTACATAATTGGAAGTTTGGAAACATAAATTTGAGTGGCCTATTGAATCTGGAGATTGGAAAAGTATGTTCAAAATAATTTAAAAATATAGTTCTGGACACCATTACTTAAAGGGCTTTATAGTAACAATGAGTTTACTCATCATGTTTTACGAGTGAGTTCTCAAAGCATTCATCCTAGATTACTACAAAGCTGAAAGTAATTGCGTGATGGGGAAAATAAAATGTGATCCAACAAACAGCATATAAGCTGCTGAATAACTACACACATATTAAAGCTTGTGGATTTCCAGCAGCTGGTTCTAGAATGGTTTAAATTGTGTCTCACTTTGTTTCTTCTCTGAAATTTCTTCAGTTGGTACTTGAAAGAACAAATATATATTTTTTATCATTTTTTACTTTAAAAAAGACTTTTAAAGTTATTTCTGCAGTGATATCTTCTGTATAAGTATGTGAATACATTATAAGAAGGCTAGTTTCTTGAACAACATAGTATTTTTTTTCCATTTTGGAGCCACTTCTAGTGTTAAATATTTTAGAAGTGATTATGTTGTTGGTGATGTATAGCAATTAGCTTTTTTGTAGGGAGAAGAACCCTGTGAGCACCAACAAGAACTGTTGATATTCTTGTTAGCTCAGTATCTCTCAATAGAATGTATTTTGTGAACAGGAATTTCTAGCTGAATATTGCAACAAAAATATTAAACTAGCAACTAAAATTTGGATATTTGATTTAGGGCTAGGTAGGAAAACTTGGTCCTCTGTGACCACTACCGAATTCTTTACAAGTAGTGCATATAGAGCAGAAAGATAATTTGACTTTGAAGAGGTTTGAAAGCTGTTATAAAATTGGCAGATGCTTACCTGATAGCATAAATTCACTTGATAATTGACTGGGCACAGCCTTTCTTTGAACTGTTTCTGATAACACTGCTGGTCTTTCTCTCCCATCTTTCTGGTAGATTATGGTTATGAAACTTGTCACAATATGATTCCTAATGATCTTCAGAGCCTTGAATTTTCTGTTGCTCCTTTTTTTTTCTTTTATTTAAACTATGCCCAAATAATTAGTATTTTCAGAAGATTTTTAACAGTTGAGAGTTAACAAATGTGTATAGAAATGTGGCTTTGTTATAGTGATATAAACTAATGTCAGAAAAGATGGCAGAAATACTAGCAAAATAAATTCCTTAATTTGTCTTACAAGAAGTTACCTCAACAAACAGATTTCTACATTGAACAAAACTTTCCTTTCTCTCTACTTGACATACACAGTTTACATAGCATAGGTTCTCTCATTTCATCTTTGTAAAATGTAAGGTTTAATATTGCAATGCTGTCATATTTTTTCTTGCTGATTTCTGTTGCTTTAGTGGTTAAGGACTTGAAATAATGATGAGGGATTACAAGCCCTCACTCCTGGTTCTCTCTGTCCCTGAAACTAGTATTTGACTATTTTATCATTTTGTTTAGAGTCAATGCTATATTTTCAGGGAGATTTTATTTTTGTTTTTACATGAAGAGCTATACTGAGAAAGTGTGCAGATTATATTTGAGTTACATCTACATGTGTATGTATACATTTACCTCTTTCAAAACCCTAAATTTTTTACATAATTGAACTGAAAGATCATTATTACTCAGTCATTCAGATCATCCGATATCTTCCAAGAGTGAACACAGCCTCTGAATTTGGCATCTGCATATTTGAAAGTATAATGCCTTGTTGGCAGTGTTCAGTTTACTCACAGGGCTAAGGTCAAGAATTGGTTGAAGCCTCCATTTAGAGATATCTGTTTATTAAGTACTGTATTTAAGTAATTAACAAGCTTATACACAGTGCCTAGCAAAATGGGAACTTTTTATCTTAATTGAATCCTCTAGCACGGTGATAGTAGCCCTTTTTGAAATATTGTATCTGCTCAGAAATACTCCTTATCAGCTCTTTTCATCCCTTAGGAAAGTCTCTCGTCCTTCTTCCAGCCCTTGGCTCTTACTGCCTACCCACACAAACAGGTTTTTAGCTTGATTCTTCACTGCACATCACTGTATGTTCTGCCTGCTCAGCAGGGGCAACAGCAGCAGCAGCTGGAGTTGGAGCAGCAGGCGACTTGATGGGTTTATGCTTGTAGTCCCAAATGCCAATTCTGGCACACCTACCACTGATTCATGTAACAGCTCTTGATTTTATTGTAACAGTGCTTGGGATCCTCCTTTGGGATGAAGTTTAGTAACTTCCTTCTCCTTGGAGAGATTTGGTTGCTCAAAAACAGAAAGGTGGCACTGAGCAACTGCAGCTCTGGGAATGTCTCTTTAAAAGAAGTTGCTACCTCTTATTTTAATATAGCTAGGCAATGAAAAATAAAGGCAGAGTTCTTCATCTTGTGAAGAAACATGTTTTATTTACAGCTAGAAGTTTCAAAAATTAATTGCAAACACCAGCATGAATTACCAAGGCCCACTTTTGTCAGACCGCTCATCCTTTTGTTGCCACTTTTTAGATGGCAGATTGTGGTATAGCTTCCTCTCGTGAAGCAACTTTACCGGTAACCTTAAGGACTTTTAAAAATTTTATGCTGGTCTCAACAAAATGAGAATACCTTCTTTATGCATACATTCTTGCAGACAATTGTATATCCTATTTATGGTATGACTCAGTAAGCCTTTTTTTTTTTTAAACTTGCCTGCTAAGTTATAGCAGTTGATCATGGTTTAATCTGCCTTATATGATAAAAAAATTAAGCCAAATATATAACTGTACAAGAAATGAGAATAAAAATAATGATGAATTTATGTAAAATCTTGCATATTACTGAATTGAATATAATACATATGACTACAGTTTGTTTCTTCACAGCTGTGGCCCTATCTAAAAATTAATTATTGAACTTGAAACCTGAATGGATTCTTGTGTAGATAACTGCTTCACCAGCCAGCTGAGCCTGTCTTTTGTCTACTTCCATCTTGGTTATGCTCTTTTTTTTCTTTAATTTCTCTAATTTCTCCATTTTTTCCCCATAAGCACTCATCGCACCTTTAGCTTGTTTCTTTCTGCTTATGTAGAATGGTTTCCATTCATGTCCAACCTTTAACAGTTTTAAAGTCCCGTTTTTAATTCCCTATGCTAATAGAATATAAATAATTTCAAATACTTGTGAGATCCTACCAGACCAGGCCATAAGTGTTTCTTTCTTGAAAGTCAGCATCGGGAACCTACAGATTCCTAGTATGATTACTTTAGTGATCTGTCATCATAGCAAAGGTTGAAAAATAAGATAGATCACGATCTGTACGCTACTTGTGATAGGATTAAGACAACATTCCCATACTGAATTTGTATGATTTATCGTACTTTAATTTTCTCTCTTGGTAAATACAGGTGGTTACTGAAATTTGAGTTGTGGCAATCAGAAATCCTGATAACTGACTAACATTCAGGATCTGTTCTTTTTATTACTGTCTGCAGCAAAGTTTCACAAAAAAATAACAAACATGGTGATAAGTAAGATATAGAACCCTTATCATGAAGTTTTTGTGCTACTGTGCAAGAAAGCATGAAAAGATACTTTGGGTGCTCAGAAACAAGAAACTGAATCCTTAATGCGTTATCATTGAAGTAGCTAAGCTTTGTCTTAATGTCAGTCACAGCCTAATTTTGTGTGCTACCCACTGTTCAGGACATTTTTTTTTCTTCTTGCATTTTATAGCACTTCATTGACTCTAAATAAGCTCTTTTTATTAAATTTTAAGGGAAGTCTGAAAATAATAATTCCAAATGTTCTGATGGTTAAGGCTTCTTAACTTGAATAGGACATAGATAATGTCTGGTACTGTTTGCAGAAGCTTATTGCTTATTTTGTAACTCTTCAAGCATAGAAATTTTTGAAAAAAAAAAATTCCAGTTTTTTTATGGGTTTTGTTTTCAGTACTTATTCAGTTGCTCAATTGGAGACAGATGACATCATCAGCGTAACTTTGACAAAACTCACTTTGTTTTCTATTCAGATCAGTCTTACAATTTTATTTTTCCAGTGTGTGCTGAGTCTGTCTTACAAATATTTATAAATAGCAGTCAACATTTAATTTGGATTTTATGTCCAGCAGGCTCGCAGATGGGTCAGGGACTCTGGAGAGTTGCGAGGAACCAGCAACTGCAACACCAAGGATACAGTGGACAAGGCTATCTTACCAGAGAACATGGTAGGAGGATAGCTACTAACAATGTTCCCAATACAAGCCATCGCAAACAAGCCCAAGGAGGCATTGACATCTACCACCTGTTGAAGACAAGAAAATCTAAAGAACAAGAAGGATTTATTAACCTGGAAATGCTGCCACCAGAGCTTAGTTTTACCATTTTGTCATACCTGAATGCAACTGATCTCTGTCTAGCTTCATGTGTCTGGCAGGATCTTGCTAATGATGAGCTTCTCTGGCAAGGGTAAGCAAAGAAAAAAAAAAGAAGTATCACCTGGACATAGTAAAAATAATTACTAGATTTTAAATTTGTTTCAACATGTGCTTTTTGTCATTCTAACCTTAGCAAAGGTTTCCTAAGTTAAATGAGATTTGACACAGGGGAAACATGAATATAGATTAAAAATGTGTTATTCTGGATTTCTAATTAATATCAGGTATTAGTGGAGATTACTACATACACAAGTGTGCCTTGGTACAGTTATACGTGTGTATTACTGTACACCTGTTGTTTGATATATATCATGGGGGAAAAAAAACAAGGACTTGTCTTCACTTTTATATTAGCTCAAAGCACATCTCAAATGTTTGTATTATTACTTCTCTGAACTTCAAAGAAGTGTCTATTTAGCTTGAGCAAACAAACCTATTCAGCTGAAGCTCCAGGTAGAAAGGGATGAGAACTCATCTGCTATACTTGTCTTAGAGCAATTTAAGTGTGTGGGTTTTGGACAATGGTGATGGAAGGGGGAAAGAAAAGGTCAGTTCTGCAAATGTGTCCAGTGGAATTTCTACAGTTTAACAGTTGAAACACATTTATATAACATATGTGGAGTTTGTACGTCCAGGAAATAAATAAAGGAACATTCTATCAAATAAAATAGTATAAGATCAAGATTTAATTAAAGATATTTTCTTTGATATTTGGTGTTTTACAACACTAGGAAAGACTCATGAAATCATACTTATCTTTAGAGTAGATGGTCAGCAGAACTTTTATCTTCTTTCACAACATATTTTTACCCCTTAACAGACAGTAAGTAGTATTACTGTAATAGTTGGGTTGTTGTTCAGGTCTTGTTTCTTTTCTTTTCTATGTGCTCTACATCTCTTCCTTCCTTATCTATTTCTTTGCCCCTCTACATTTGAATTAAGCAGCTTCCCTTCTTGTCATGCTTTATGAACTCAGCAATAGGATAATGCAATTATAACTTCTTAGTCACAATTGTTCTGCTGTTGGGGACTGTTGTCTTGGCAGGAAACTGAAACTCTAGTGAAGATCCTGCTAAGCTTCTAAGTTTATGTATATCAAATAGCTTGGCAGTTGTGTAAGTATGCATTGTATTGTACTCAGTTCTTGGTACCAAAACCCCACTAAATACAAATAAATTCCCTGGACCGAAGTTTGAAGATACTAGAGCATCTTAATTGTATGCAGTACATATTCTTAACATACAGGGGGAAAAAATACATATTTTCTTCAGAGTTCATCCTAGGAAATAGCTCAATCATTTTTAGTGAAAACTTCCCAAATAATACTCAGTTCAAATTATACACTTTGGTAGTGAAAATGCAAATTAATAAAAGTCTCAAATTGCCTGATTTCTGTAGACATCTTAATCTTCAATATTCCACCTGTATTGGATGTGTTTGACTTTAGGCTTTGGCAAGTCCTGTGGCTGCAGTTCCGAACTCAGTCCAAATAAGACCCAGGTTCCTGAACTGAAAACAAAGACTCTCCCATGTCCTCAGTGGCTACCTGCTGGGTCCTGAGCATTGTGCCTAATTGTTTGCAAAACAGATGTGTTGAAGCAGAACTACCAGTTCACTAGGGAATCTAGATAACAATCGGAGTGCCTAGAAAGTGACAGTTGAAGGGAATTTCAGATGGTGTCATCAAGGAGAACAAGATGAGGGATGGAAACTGATGAAACTGGGATATGGAGTCAGGATGGGATAGAAGGGAAAGAAACTGAGAAGTGATGGAAGATATAGAGGGATTGAGCTGGATCAAATAATCGGGAGTGGTCAAGACTGGGAAAAGGACAGATGGGGAAAGCAGTAAGTTAATGGCATAATTTTGTGCAGATGTGGTGTCCCACTCACTGCACAACTGGGACACAAGAAAAGAAACAACAATTTTTTAGACTGTCATACTGCTGCTGGAGAACAACTTGTCATAGTTATCCAGTGTTCAGATGCTAGAAGTGCCAGAGGTCTCAGCTGTGTGGATGTCGTTATGATGCCACCTACTGGGATATGTTTTGAGATTGCACTCAAATACACCAAAACCTGTGTGAGAACAATAATCGTAGAAACGAACACTTCAGCAACACACATGCAAAAGGCTTAATAACTAAGTGTTACAAGCAACCTAATTCTGACTTTTCCTATAGTTTGAGTATTTGGCTTTGCAGTGTTGATTACATTTTGCTTCTGTAAAATACATGAAATACATAAAAGAATTTCAATAATAGACTAATTCTATTTTCATAGGTTGTGCAAATCCACTTGGGGTCACTGTTCTATATACAATAAGAATCCGCCTCTAGGATTTTCTTTTAGAAAATTGTATATGCAGCTAGATGAGGGCAGTCTCACCTTTAATGCCAACCCTGATGAGGTAAGTGAACTGTTGCTGATTGTGATCGTTGTCTTATAATTATAGCCATATTAAAAGCCAAGTTTTAATAGGTGTTTGTTTTGCTGTAGGAATCGTTAATACTAAGTTACAGCCCTATCCTGATCTTTTTTTGCGTACGGTACCTGTGCACATCATTTACATGGCTTGCCTCTTAAGTGCTCTGTACAGCGGTCTGACCTATGGATGCCAGAAACTCATAACCACATATTGACTTAGGACTGAGGCAGAGATTCTAACTGAAGACACAATGGTGAATTTAAAAAGGATAATAATACACTTACATAAATTAAAATGCTGAAATGCTTCTGCAGAGTATGAGTTTGATCCCACTTCAGTTAAAGCAGCATGAGGTATAAAGTAGCACCGATTACTTCTGTGACAATTACAGTTTCTTTTAAGGGCTTTTTAATTATTTCCACTATCAAGGACCAAATCTTGAAATATTATGAAAAAGATGTACTGCTGAACTATCCTAAAGATCAGTTTCATTTGATTTCTGCGGATGTTTGTTATGCATAAACATAATCTTTCTTTATAGTATATAACAACATATATTTATTTTCAAAATATACCCGTGTCAAACTGAAAGGTTTCCATTTACTGATTCGCGTAACTAACTGGAGAAGTCAGTTTCTGCTTTCACTCTGTCACCTTTCAAAGAAGAAAAGAGTTTAAGAGTAGACAGCTTTTGCCTGGGAGATATGCAATTAACGCCCAAGTGACAAGGAGATTCTTTTGTGTACAAAACCAGACTCCTGCTTCGTGTTTCCTAGGAAAAGAAGGTCCACAGTACTGAACAAAAAGTATTAACTTCCTGCTTATATTTATACATACACAAGGAAGTGGTAATTGAATAAATCCAAAGTAGGAAAAGGATTAAGAGACATGAAAAGATATATTTCTAGGAGCCAGTAGTTCACTCTGCTGATATGATACAGAAAACCCGAACTTGTAACCACGGGGTGAAATAAATAAAGCAGTCGTATGAATCATTACAATAATGTGATTTTGTTTAAATTCTTGCTTTATCTCATATTCTGCTTGATAAAGTAACCCACTACTTTTATTAGTCACAAATTACAGTATTTTGTAATTTCTCTGGTAGAGCTCTGTCTTGAAGTGTGATACGCAGTGCTGAGACGTCTTATCAGCACCTTGCCACTTGAGTGATTAGCATTGATTTTCAGCAGGCTTTTAGTGAATTTAGTAATAAATGTAAAGCTTTTCAAATGAAACGCAATATTTAGGTAACTTAAATTTGTTTTAAAGAATATATCAAGTTTTAAGTGGTAACAGCTTTGTCCACCCAAATTTTTCTGTGTCTTTCAATTTGTTTTAACATAATTTTTCACTTACTATCTTAGTTTATAATATGCTGTAATATTCCAACCTAATTTAAAGTCATCTTGGTAGGTTTAAAGCATTTGGAGCCTTCACAAAAGGCACTGAATAAAAAATTTGTTATTTTTAAAGGAAATTAAGGTCTGCAAATTAGAACTACCTTATAGTATACCTAAATTAGGTGTTAAATTTATTATGCTACACTTACTTCTTCTGGGTTCATTATGGTTATATTGTACAGTATTAGTACAAACAGTCTGCTTCAGGCCTAGTGAGAGACAAGAACCTCAGGATATCTCCTAAGGGCTTCTGTTCCTCTCTCCCTGTGGAGCACCATAGCCTGGTAGGAATCATTCAGGGCCTGAGTTTCAGGAGAATTCACAAATACTATTGCTTTTATTGTTTACAACTGTGATATTGGCAGAATTATTATTATAAGGACACTGTGACTGGAATATATGATATGACATTCCACTATTACAAATTGCGTCTCCGAATTTCCTGCCAAACTCTGCTTTACATTTGATAACAGACCTGATCAAATTACTATAAAAATAGGAATACTTACAGCCACAGGAGCAAGATTCTCCAAAGGACACCGCCCATGTCATGAAAATGGGTAACCAGGCTCCACAGCAACAGCTCCAGAGCTAGCGGTGGCTCACGGGGTAGGGAAGAGCATCTACACACTTTGTGGTAGGATTCTCTGGTTAGCCATTGTTGTGTGCATGGTGTTGTGATATCCACTGTAATTTAATGTATTGATTGTGTGCATGAGCTTGCATAATTCATAGCAGGTGCTCACATTGTGCTGAAAGGATGTGCCTAATCACATTACATGTAATCTGAAAAAAGCCTCCAGTGCATGTTTGGTTTCTCATTTTTTTTTTGGTTGTTGTTTTTGGGTTTTTTTGTTTTGTTTTTTTTTCATATGGCAGCACCATTGTAGCCAAGATTTTGGAACTCGGTTTTTGTTTCTTTGGGGAGAGGGGGTGGTTTAGTGTTACTATTAACACTTGAATATGAATATTATGTTGTTTAATCTGCCTACATGGTCTCTGCCGTATTTTATTCTAAAGAGTGTATGGTGTACGTGAAATGTTTCTCATGCAGTGCTCATTTCATATCTCATAAGCTTATGACTCAGAATTTGTAAGCAACCAGAAGTTATTTCACACTGTTTTGTATACTGTTTCTAACTCTCTACAAAATATTTTGTCAAGTTTATTACATGGAGTTATGCTATGTAGTTAAAATTGGAACTGAAGGTGGAAAAGAGAATCCTTTGGTCAGGGAAGAAGATCTAATTTTTGTTTCATTCTTAATGATAATGATTCTAACGGGTTCTGTTTAATAGCATTTATTTTTATGGAAATTTTTTCTATTGGAATCTGGACTGTACCGAAACTCTCTGACTTCATTGAGGTCAGGATTTCCTTTATGTGGCATAATTACAATGAAGTACAGTTAAGACAGTGCTTATACGAAGGCTGGCTTTCCACTCACGAAGATTGCCTCATTCGTTACCAACTGCGCTTAGTTTTTGTCAGGGAGGTCAGTTTTCTGACCTTTTCTTGATTATAAATGAATTGTTAGCCACTTGCATAAAACTACTTTACCTGACTTTTAATTATAGATAGTCTAGATGATGGAATATTTACTGTGCTATATATTTCTAACCAATTTTTTGAAAACTTATCCTATTTCATAGTGATCTACTAAGCAAGCCAATTTTGAGATGCATTGATTTATCTGTCCTAAGAATATTAGAAGTGTGTGTATGTTGTAGAGGGGAGAAGTTCTTTTGTGTGATTTATCTAAAAAGTCAGAATGGACCAGGCAGCTGAAACCTTTTGAAGACTCTACATTAAAAGTCAGAGAACTGTAATCTTGTAAATTATTATTTATGGATTCTGTGTAACATGAAAAATATTTCTACGTTCTCCTTGTGATTTCTGCCATCACAAGTGTGCATCACTGAGACTGTATTTTAAAGACATACAGTGAAAGAGACACTGTTTGAAATGTATGTTCTATACTGTGTCCACATTTGTCACCAAATGACTTGATTCATAACTTAGGAAAAGAATCTTTAAAATTTCTATTAGAAAATATAACAGCAGTACTGTTCATTTTATTCCAGAAGATGCACCGTGAAATATATTAAGATATTGCATTTCCCTAGCAAAATGGGAATAATAATACCATACATGTCTAATTATTATTTACTAATAATGTTAATGTTACCTAGAAGCCCCAATTAGAAATTGAGGCCCTACTATGCCAGATACTGTATAAACAGAATAAAAGGACAGTCACTGCCCCCAAAGGATTTATCTAGGTAATTAAGCTAGTATTTAAAGTTGAATTCCTGTATTTCTTCAGATTTTTTAAGAATGTTTTAATTTGGTTGGTGATCGAAATTGTCTTTTTTTTAATACAGTACAGACTAGAAAGAAATCAGTGTTTTATGTTGATACTTATGTAATCCTACCAGAATGTAAAAGCATATGACTCACAGAATTATAAATCACCTAAAAATGTTAATATACTACTAGTGATTCCTTAGTCACCTTTTAAAATTATTTAAGCTAAACAAATAGAACGTGTACTACCATTTGCGTGACATTTGAGATTTCAAATATTAAGCGAAATTTGTCTTTATTGACAAATGTATTTGTCGCATATTTTCCTGCACTACTTTTAACTGCACATTAGGTAAAAACCTTCATTGTCTCCCAACTCTGACTTTGCAAACAATTCCATTTAAATATTAAAAAGAGAAATCATGTATATGTGTAGAAAAATACTGATTCCAAAATTTCTATACTGTTAACTTAGAATATGTCTGGTTTGCTTTGTATGCATATCTAAACAGAGATGTCAAAGGCAGTTACAAAAGTTTTAATGTTGACTGCTGTACTGAGCTGTTCTGAAAGTGCTCTTAGCAGAGAAGAAAATCAATGCAGAAATGAAACCAATGCTGAAAAAGAAAACTTTTTGATTTTACATATCCTGTGTGGGTATAAATGAATGGAAAGGCTCTTGGAAACAGGTAGAAAGCAAGCTAAGAGTGTCAGTGCTGTAATAGAATAGGTTGGTAAAACAAGCATCGTGCGACTGGTAAAAAAGGAGTAACTGTAAAAAATAACATATTGAAATAAAACGAATGGCTTTTGTTGTTACTATTAGTCTATGGTTATGATTGTTATTTGTATATATAATTTAAATCAACACTTTCATACATTAAGATTTTATCCAGAGCTGTCTGAAATTCAGTGGTAACATTCTTGCCACAAAGGCAAGGTATCTTTAAGGCATCTGTCCTAGTTCCCTAATGCTAAGAACATTAGGGTGACAAGCAGGGTCCTCATATAAGTTAGGCAGACACAGAGCTACTGGAAATCTTGGCTGTTGTACTGTTCACCTAACTACTCTCCCACTAAATCAGAATTAGAATAACATACCGTGTGTTTCCTAAGCATTAAAAAGACCACTTCGGACCTGGTAGATAGTGGCACAGATTTGCCTACCTCACTTCAGTCAAATGTTTCCTAAGAGAATCACCAGGTGACTGATAAATAATCTTAGCATAGATTTTAATAGTGTGTAGAACTACTTATTTCAGCTAGTATACCTGCCACAAGTGACCATTTTAGCTACCAAAAGTGATTTATTTGAAGTGTGCGTTCTGAGAGGAATTCCAGGCAGTGTTTACAGTGTTACAAAAAGCAGATTCGATGACATGCTGTAAATCTTGTAAATAAATTTCATTTGCTGTGAGCCAAAATTTAAGAACTTTAAAGAGAAATCAGGTTTCTATTGTTGCAAAGTATTTGTGGTTGCTTAGGAAGAAGTAAAAAGCAACTAAAAATGATGACACATGCTGAAGTCTATTTTATTTATACCCTGTTTATTTGTGAAGGAGATGAGGAAAATGAATAATGAGACTGCATTCACAGAGAAAGATATTGCCAAGCATTATGTGTAGGGGAGGAGAGAGAAGGAATTAGAGACAGAAAATAAAAATGTTTTGCAGACTTGGTAGCGTATCAGGTGAAGATCCTACCTTGAGTTGAAATCCAGTGCATAAAAGAAATTGCTTATGGCATTTACTGTCACAGGGAAACCAACCCCCTGTCTGTTGTAAAGGTGTTATTTTCATCCTGTCTCATCTATGACTTGCCAGGTATTTTCTGGGTGTGTTGCAGAAGTGTTTGTTAAATAATTGCAGCAGAAATACCACTGAGACTTCCTCGCCAGGCTTCAGTTTGTAGTACCTTAAGCAAATACTTACTACTGAAGCAAATGCCCAAGTCTCATTAAGTCAGGATATGTGTAAAGGAGATGTTCTGCTGCTAGTCTTGTATAAATTGCCAGAATACTTGATGAATTAATATGCAGTTGATGTTCTTATCTCCCATTTTTAGTTTCCTATTTAGCTCTAATTCAAGAAAGTACTTAACCTTATGTTGTCCATCCATATTACGAACAAACTTTAATATGATCTAATTTGGACTTAAATGCAAGCTTATAGTGCAATACATGTTTCATGACGGTCCTAAATAAAGATTCTTCTTAAAATCAAGGCCTAAAATTGCTAGGATTTTTTTTGTCTTACCTGTATAAAACCTTTATATTTTTATTTATTTTGTGAAACATTCTTTTAACAAAAAAAAAAATATGCTGATAAACTGCTATTTTCTATAAATATATAAGCAAAAATTATGGACTGGTAAAAAGAGCTAGATAATATTACAGGTGTTTGTTGGCTTTTCACTTGTCTCATCGATATCTTAAGCATATATTCTAATTTGGTTTTTTGCTTGATATAACTGAGACTTTGCTTTACTGATCCACTTCATAAAACAGTTTTCCAAACCTGCATGCAGTCCTTTATTTCTTTTTTTAAGCAGAATTGAAGAGCACTGGGAAGTTAGTTTATAATCTGAATGACAGGTTGCCCCTACATCTTTATAGATGTAATGTAAACTAAAAGGGCAGACTCACAAAATATTGTGAAGTCTGATGTCAGAAGATTTATGAAAAAGATTTCAGAAGTATTTTAAAGGTGATTTAGGTTGTGGCCTTCGTACATTATCCTATGCAGAAATGCACTGTCCTACACATTTTACATTATTTCAACATTATGGTATAGTCAAAAGACACTGTACTTAAGTATTGTAACACTTCTTTGTAACAAATGCTCAGAACCACTCCCAGCCCGTGCCAAATTGAATTGAAACTGGTTCCATAGTTATTCTCAGGTTTAGATTTGTGTTGTTGAAAAATGTAAACATTTTTAAAATCCATTAGGTTGGTTTTGATTTCTGAGATCATAAGGAAAATAGTTTTATGCTTTGGAATATTGCAATGAACAGAAAGAATCCAGAATATCACTGAAATATTTTTAAATGAAATTTGGCATGTGTATTCTATAAGAAATGTGTGCTTGGCCAAGTGTGGAAAATTCTGTAAATCATAATATGAATATAAAATATACACAATTTTTCTATCTTTTTAATTTTTTTTTATGTTAGGCACAGTGTTCTTATTTATGTGTATGCATATTTATATATGTTGATATTTACCTGTGCTTTGAAATCAGCGTGCTTGTGTTTATTTGCATTATTGCACATTTAAACAAATGCATTTAATGCATCTATTTGAATGTGATACATCATATACATGTGAGAACATTAATGTTTTAGTGGAATATATTAAAGACTAAACACATTATGGCTAAGATTTTCTTATTTACAAAAGTTATGAAATTAAAAGTTATGGTCCCCACAGCATTTTAAATACAATTTAAAAAGTATGAAAACCAAAATACTAGTCTACACTTGTAAAGATATTATTAAAGAACCATCATGCTCGTTACGGGGTTCACAATTTTAAATTTCCCACTGTGAGTATATGTAAAATCTCAACCATAACAATAAACTGTTTCTTTGCATTTGATTTATAATTTTAGAGTGTATTGTGCATGTTGAAATGTGATTTAGAGGAAGAGGAATCATTCTGAAAAACAAACCGACTAATTAGTAGGATTGTGCTCCTACATTGCCAAGTACAATACTTGTTCCTAAACACATGAGGATTAAACATATTTACACATACATGTATTTTATCTCAGGGAGTCAACTATTTTATGTCCAAGGGCATACTAGACGATTCGCCGAAAGAAATAGCTAAGTTTATCTTTTGCACAAGAACACTAAATTGGAAGAAGCTGAGAATCTACCTTGATGAAAGGTAATTTGAATTTCTCTTGAGACATTTTCTATTCATTTTCAATGTACAGCACCATTCAACAATATTTTGCTTGTATTGATGCAATTTTAAAGATGTGAAAATGCAAGAAAAAGCAACAAAGTAATGCTGCTGCTATATCTGAACGATTATTCAGTTCAAGTATTTATGCAACTGTAATGCTTCATAAGAACCCCTGAAAATACCACCTATAACTAGTAAATCTCACATCCTGTGCTTTTTCTGCATTTTTGCAGTTCTGAGCATAAATTGTTTTGAAGTTATAATGAGCATTTAAAGTGCACAGGATAATCTTTGTACTGTATGACACTCAGATTTTATAGATATTTTGCTGCTTTTTTTGACTTGAGGTTTCTTTTTTTTTCTATCTGGTGAGGATGTTAATCAGAAAAAGCAGTTATCACTTTACCACGTGATGATAGTTTTTTAACTAATGTTGAATCATCTAACCATTATTTGGTGGTCTGATACACCTCAAATGAAGTCACACCCACCTCCCAAATGCAATAGAGCATCCTCTTGCAGACAGCATGAGCTGCAGTAAGGAACACTTTCCCTGCTGTAGCATGCTCTTCTACCTCCACAATGCTTTCTCTTGCCCTCCAGGATACCTTCAGGTTGGGGTAGTGCAGTATCAGGAAAGAGGAGCACCAACACGTTGAAGCGAAGTTGAAAGAGGAGGAGAATAATAACTGGGCCTAAATAGGAAGAGCAGAGGGACAGCAGTGCTTCTAGCAGGAATCCTCTCCTGCTTCTCATCCTCCTCAGCTTGTACCACTAAAGGAGTAAAAGGAGTCATTCTCTAGTGTTATCGCCACTGACAATCCTGTGCTGTAAAACTTCAGATTATCAATTTTTTTTGCAATAGAAAAAATACAAAACCGTTTAACGGATGAGATTGCAAGTTAATATTAGCAACCCCTACTGCCATTCATCTTCCCTTTGTAAACAGAGCGTAATCAGGCACTAAAAATAAAAACTAGGTTTCTAAATGTTGTAACTCCCGTCTTAGTACTGAAATGTTTAATAGAAAGGAGAAACATATGAGAATATTCTTTGGTTCACTTCAAATTTGCTTCCAAATTTCCTTCAGATGTCTTTTGCACATCTGTTCATGTAGGCTAGCCTGAATCCTTTAGATGTTTCCGTGTTCAGCGGAAAGCGCTTGAGAGCATCGCACCCTGATGGACTTAGACTTTAAAGGGGTTTTGTGAGCAAATTTTATCTGACTTAAGCCTGGTTTTAACAAGATAGTCCTGTAACAGCTTCTACTTAGGCACCAAAATGTGTGACACACATGAATGTATTCCCTTTACTGTCTTTTTTAACGGCTTTGTCAGACATTTTCAAGGAAGCAAAGCCTCTATGTAGACTATGATTGAATATGCATATAAAGAAACTAGAATTCTGATTAATGTATATTTTTATAGTATTTGGCTACTATTGTGTCTGAAGGATGTGTTTATACTATCTTTGTGCTGTTAGTGATAATTTTCTTTGTCTTTCAGCAAAAAACAAAGCTTATAAACTACTCTAAATCTTTCATTTTTATTTTTAAAACCTACATTTTCATATTTAAACAGTTGAAGGAAACTTCTCTAATTATGTGGGGTTTTATTCTACCAGGCGAGATGTTTTGGATGACCTTGTGACGCTGCACAACTTCAGAAATCAGTTCTTGCCAAATGCACTGAGAGAGTTCTTCAGACACATTCATGCTCCTGAGGAGCGTGGGGAGTACCTTGAGACTCTCATAACAAAGTTCTCTCACAGATTCTGCGCTTGTAACCCTGATTTGATGAGAGAGCTTGGCCTTAGCCCTGGTAAGCAAAAAAGAGCTTTGATTCATGGATCAGTCTTTGTATTTCTGGATGATGCTACTGTTTATGATAGTTTTAAAATCAGCACCTAAGCAAGTATTTCTGAAAGTACAACATGGCTTGGGAGGGTTCAGTATATAGTCATCATCCCACTCGGGTTAAAAAAAAAACAAAATAACATACAGATTCTTCTCTTAGACTTAGCTGATAAGTGGGTTTTATTTTCATATTATCTTTCCTTCACTTTTGTCTGTGCTTAAGCTCTGTACTATCTCTAAGTTCCCTCTTGCAAAGACTTATATACTTAACATTTTACCTTGTGGATAGTCCTACAGAAGTGAGAGGGAATTTTGGGCCTCATTCAGGTTAACAAGCATTTCTAATTGGTTGGGGGGGAGCCAGTTTTCAGCAGTGGGACTGCTCTACATATTTAAAGAGAAGCTTTAGCCAGATGTTGGCCTTAGTTTATAAAAACTTCAATAATCTGTTTAAATGAACGTGCATAAAGCCCTTAGTGACTTTTGAATAATGTAGAAATATTAAGAGATTTGTAAGTACTCACTTGGCGATGTGCTGACATTATTACTTTGAAAAATGCTGTATTAAATTTTATTTCACTGGGATACCCTTTTGAGTTGTTACATATATAATTATAGGCCCAGATGATGAAGACAGTAAGGTTCTTGGACAGGGAACAATATTTTTAATGATCACAGTTTCCATTTTGAAATTTTTTTATTTATTCTCTCTTGTCTAGATGCAGTTTATGTACTGTGTTACTCTTTGATTCTACTTTCCATTGATCTAACAAGCCCTCATGTGAAGAACAAAATGTCAAAGAGGGAGTTCATCCGAAATACACGACGAGCTGCGCAGAATATTAGTGAAGATTTTGTAGGGCACCTTTATGACAACATCTACCTTATTGGCCATGTGGCTGCCTAAAAGCACAATTTGCTAGCACTTAAAATTTGTAATTTTCAAAAACTACATGAATTCAAGAAATTAATTATTTTGTAGAGATGGGGGTTATTTTAGTGCTGGTCATTCTAACCTCTGTATGCAATCAAAGTTTGTGTGTGTAAGTGTGTGTATGTGTAAACTACCTTTTCTATCTATTTACCATGGGAACAGAAGTATTTGAAGATCTGCTTTTCATAATTTTTTTAGTTTTGCACAAAACAATGCCATTAGTCTGACACAGCCATTTACGAATGTTAAACTGACATTACAGTCTAAGCTGACAAAGTGGTGAATTTGTGCATTAGATCTGCTTGAAACTTTAATATTAAAGTTCATTCTTTTTAGAATACCATGTAATGTGTATATATTTAACTAAAGAGATTTATAATCATAATTATTTTATTGTAAAAAATTTTAACTAAAATTTCTCCTTTTATCTCTTACAAATAGTGGTGTACTTCTTTCTTTTGCATTTTTTTACAATGCTGACTACCTCAGATACATAAGTTAAAAAAACATTGGTCTGAATACTACAATAAAGTTTATTCTAGGAGGTGACAGAATACTTGTAAAATGTCTAAGCTCTATTGACTGACTTGAATTAGCATATTGCCAATCTGCTATTCACTCAATTTTAGAGAAGATTACAACCTCTATTTTAGATGAACCCTGTTGTCATACAGGGATAGCCTAGGGAAATCATGCAGTTTACATAGAGAGAGCTAACTTATATTGCAGGCACTAGTTATTGGGGACGTAGGACAACTACAGTCATCTATTCAGCACGGTAAGCAAGGAAATATCTTAACAGGGAAAGTGGTAGGGGCGGCTAACATGTTGCTGCTTTCAACTGCTTCCCTCGGTCTAGAAGTGTCAATGATGGAAATGCCGAAGCAAATATATACCAGATGACTCATTGCTAGAGCTGTTAAAAACTGACTGTGCAAGATTAGAGCAGTGACCGTGCAGGATTGGAGAGCCGTTTCAGACTCAGATACTGAATTACTCTTTCTAAATCTGTCATGTAGCTAGATTTTAAATAGTTCTAGATTTATGAAAATACTTCAAAATGGTTTCGCTCGGGTTGTGTCTTACATTTTCTGAAGTGTGTGGAATATTAGCCATGCAACTGCCATGCATGTGCGGGAATTGAATGAGGATTTGCCTGTTTTTTGTTCAGATAACTCATAGAGCAGTGCTTTTCTTAAATTGACATAACATGGAGTTGAATTCAGAGCTGTTCCTGATTATGTTTGTTTACATAATATTTAGCTATCACTAGCATCTGGATTCATCATGGTAACAAGTAGATGTATCCTTTTTCCCTACCACACCATGAGGTGAGGCAGGAAGATATTCTTAGTTCTGTTTTACAGATTAATCTGATTTTTTATGTAGGAAGCCTATGGCAGAACCAGGAATTGAATGCCGGTCATACTCCTCATAGGCACGCACTTTGCCCACACTGCTGCTTTCCATTTGGCACCGAGAGGGTGTTCCATTTGTCTTAGATACGAGAAGAGTGATGACAATGACAGTCCACATAAGGGCTACCTAAAGGGCAGGGAGAAAAAATGTAGCTACTGCTGCTATTTCAAGTGTTTAGTACATTTTGTTTATAGCTCTGGTCCACAGGCAAAAATGCACCCAGAAAAAGTTGTATTTTTTTTTATTACGTTACCCTTTAATCAAGTGTAAATGCCATTTGTATTTGTGTAGCATACACAGCCAAAGCCAGGAGCCAGCACTATTGCAGCTATCTTCCAGACAGGTTTTACAATATCGCTCCCCTCTCTCAGGATAACTTCTCATCACTTCACCCTGTGTCATTTCATGTATTTCAGAAGGCCCAAAGATGCATTCTGCAGTGGTCAATTAATCTCAAACACAAATCAAGAGTATATGGTACATTGGGGAGCTTTGTTTAAGGCACAGGTATCTGATCCTGTTTAAAAAAAAAAAAAAAAAAGTTGGAAAACTTTTAACGTAATCTGTAAAACCAACAATAAAGGATGTCTCTGGGCTCCTTAAAGTGATCTGACGTGAAGACTGCAGAATATGGCTTTCTAGAAAACAGTCCTCAGAAGTTACACACTTAAAAAGAAGAATTCAGTGAATTTTGAAATTACAACTAATCTTATCAGGAAATGTTTGCTTCTCAAACCACACATGCAGAGCGAGGCCTAACTCTCTTCTGACTGGTATTTATGTTGACATTAGTGATACTGGTTTTGATTCTGCACTGATACGAGAGTACAAATTGTTGATCTGCATTTCTCTTAATTTCCAGTTATCCTCAGTTCCCATCCTCAAACAGATACAGAACAAAGCCTCCAGGCAGACAGAACATGTTTTTTCTGGAATAGATGAGTACATCTATTAACAAGGTTTAGAAAGCTTCAAGACCGGTGTAACAGCCAAGAAGATAAATTAGAAACAGAATGATATGGTTAAAATTTCCATCAGACACAAGTCCAGGGGAAAATAAAAAAAAAAAAACCAAAACCCTAATCACATACAGATAACAGCATCTGATCTTCACAATAGGATTTTGAACAGTGTTAGGTGGTTAGCGCCCAGCTCCTGCTGTACATGATGTTACTAACTCAGAGTGGAACAGAAAACAGCAAACACAACATGCCAAGCGTGAATTCCCTTAGAGGTAACCCAGAAACAAAAAATGATGAGAGACGTTTCTTCTGTCCTTTTTTCTATGGAAGTTTGAGTCTTTCTCCAGAGTGGCAGAGAAGTAATTTTTTACATTTTAAGAATCTATACTTTTCATGAAGCTAGGCAATTTTCTGTCTTAAAAGAAAAAAAGAAAAACTTAAGCAGGTGTAACAATATTCTTACAAAGTGAGAAAGATAAAGTCTGAATCCTCTTAGTCATCCTCCAGAAGCCCTCTAAAAACTAAGGTTTGGGCAGTGTCTTCTTGGATGCACTATTGGTGTCTCCACATGCATTCTAAAGAAAACAGTGATAGATACTTCGTTGATCCAGGTGTCACTAAAGGATGTGATGTGGAAATAGCTACTTGGTTGAGCCCTTCGGGAGACTTAGAGGATCCCAAGCCTAATTACCTGAGCACGATGATACTCATAACTGCGAAGTGATTCCCGAGCTGTTGCGATTCCACCACTGCATGTCCTTTGAACTTTGGCCATGTGATGTTGCCTTCATGCTAACTGTACGCAGCACTGAAGGAAGAAATGAGCCTGCAGCCTGTCCCCCTGCAAACACTCGTTGTTGTGGCCCTAAAAGACGCTGAAGTCGTGTTCTGAATGGCCATTTCTGAAGTTTTGCTAACTTCAGTATACACAGATGTGACAGAAGGACAACTGTTCTTTGTTCGCGCAGGGGAAATGAGTGTACCTCTGTCCGTGCAAAGTCTCACATAATACAGGTCATTTTTGCCTGTATTAAATTCTGAGGCTCTCCTTGCATCTATTGAAGGAATAAGGCGTATATTACATATTCATGTGGTTTAGTTATAGACAGTGTCTGATATTCTACATTTTCTCAAAACTTTCTTTCTGTCTTGAATACTTTCCATTCATACTCTAAACAACAGATTTATACAGCTTTGGCTTTTTAAAATAAATCAAAGCTGCTTCAACGTACAAAAGCAATTGTAAGTTAGAGACATGTTTGTCAATTTTGAAGTGGGCAAGAAATTCACATTCAGGAAAAAAAAAATTCAATTTGTTCTCTTCAAACTTTCCTTCCCACCCCTCATGCCAGAAAAAGAAAAATTATAAACAGTTTCAAAATACAGATCTGGGAAAATAAACTGTCTAGCTGGGCAAATAAATGTTACTATTTCCTCTTCAGTATACTACAGTTTATTAATGTTCCTTACATAAATTTATCAACAGGACTTGCTCTTTTTTGAAGTAGTAATAGTTTTGTTCTCTGTGTAAGGTTGCCATTGTGCAATCTGATATTTCTATAGTTGTGTTTTTAGAAAACAAGTATTAAATTATTTTAAGTACTTAAGCAAAATTGAGGTATACCTACTTGATCATGTTAAAATGTCAAAATAACAATATTAAGTATTTAGAAAAGTCAGGTTTACTTGCCTTATATTGGATTGGGATTTTTTTTTCTTTTCACATATTTCATGTAAGTATCAAAACTAATAAACATTAAGGCTGATGACTTGTTCTCTGCCATTGTAAAATCTACCACTCTAATCTCCAAAGCACTATTAAAATGGACAAAGGACAGACTTAAAGGATTTCCTGTGTCTCCCATAGGCACATTATGGTTTCATTTTGCCTTAAAGAGAAATAATATGCAAACTGTTATAATCTACATATAATAGTGATTTTAGTAAGATCAAATGTTATGTGATCTTCTAATATTATTTATCAGATGTTAAAAGTTAAGACTTACCATACGATGTGTGTAATTAAATCATAACCAGATAGCTAGGATTAGTTACAGAAATGAATGTGTGTGTAAAAAGCTTCAGAGATCACATTGCTCCTTCATCACTTCAGTGGTTTTGCTGACAATGATGTTAGTAAATTTGCAGTTTTCCTTTCTTATTCATATAAACAAGCTTAGAGAAGAGATGGATTAGAAAATATTTACACAGAATACTTCCACTCCCTACGTGAAATTTTCTTGCATTAAAAAGGAATTTTCTGTGTTTGCTTTATCATTTTAAAAAGCAAAAAAACTACAATTCATTGAAAGAATGAAGAGGCTCTAATTTTCAGATATGTGGTTCACTCACAGCACCTAATGCAGAAAACTAGCAAAAAACACTTTTTGGATTTCTAGCAATCCAACAAATGCATTATTTTTTAAGCTTAAAAATACTACTTATTGAGTATGTGTACATGACGGAAATCAAGCATATTTATGTGAAAGCAACATGGTCAGGATACCAGTTCTTTTCAGAGAGAGTATTCATTTGTAAAAGTTAGCTTTCTTCTTGGCAGTGTTGGAGAGGAATGTTGGATTTAATTTAAAATGATTAATGAGATTTTGTCAGACTCCCTGCCTTTACCACCACTGCAGTTTGTCAGCACAACAACCTGGGAAACCCGGACGCCACTCTGTCGCCCAAAACAGCTTTCCAGGAAAAAATAAACCTGAGTAACTAGTGCCAGGTACATGTCAATGGTATTGTCTTTCAGCTGTTGAAAGTTTAACTCTAAGTTGGGACATTTACACATTCTGAGGAAGTGAACCTCATTCGTTATTTCAATAGTCTGGTTCTGACAGTGGATATCAGTATAAGCTTAAGTTTTCAGAGCAGGCATAGCCTTTATTATTAACCTTATGAAAAATCCTCTAATCCATGCAGACAAGAAATTCTTCAGAAGGAAAAAAAAACCAAAAAACACATCAAAGCTTGTTCAGGTAAGTTTTTCTGGAGAAAGACCAGCCTATGCAACCTGTCTCATTTTTCGCTGTATTCCGTTAGGAGGATCTCATCCTGCGAGCCCTGCGCACGCGAACAGGCTGCCGAGGGGCAAGGAACGCTCTGCTCGACTCAAGGCAGACGCATCTGTGTGCACACGTATGCTAATAGCCAAAACCTAACAAGTTCGCAAGACTTTTCATATGTAACCATGAGCAATTCTTTTGAAATGTAAGGTAGATACTGAAAATTATTTACGATTTGTCTTTTTTGCTTTCCTTGTGGAAATTTATTCTGTTGGGCTGCGGCTTGAGCATTGGGTTCTCCTTACACATGAAATACACGAAAACTGAAAAGAAGACCTTAATTTCAAAAGCAGCCCTCCCCTTCCAAGAAAACATATGTCCACTTGTGCCGCACAAGTCTTTCTGCAGTCACATAACCCTGTATCAACAAACTGACCTTCCATTCACTCCTGTGGACCCTTTTCTACGTCAGTTCTATCCACTAACTCAGCAGGCCAAACATCCCGTGAGGCTTCACAGAGATGTAGATGATGAAAAAGACTTAGTACTGCTCTGCTACGCCAAGCAGAACATACTCCTTATGGGGCACGATGCATAACTTTTTATCTTAGCTATTTCTTATGTGTTAAAAAAAGTATTTTCACAACTGCTGTTTCCCTGTCTTCACATCCAGAATTCAGACTAATTGTCAAAATTACATGTAACACAATTGAATTGAAACATATTTTTATAACTGGAGAACTTCTTGAGCTTACTTGCCTTCTGCAGCATTAATCACCTGCATGAGAAAGCAAGCAAGGAAATCACAGAACTGCTTTAGAAGGGCTAGAGAAGTGCATCTCTCCGTGTGCTTCCTAGTGACAATCAAGATCCTGCATTTTGTCCCATTAAATGTAACTACTTCTTTCTATATTCCACTTAGGAATTTATATAAATACATGTATTTGTTATGGTTCCATGCTGTCTAAAGTCTGACAGTACCATTTCTGATTTGTACTAGCAAAAGGTAGTTTTGCTGTTTTTTTTTTCCCCCTGGCATAGCAGCAAAATTTACAGTAGATACACAGCATTCATCTATCACAGTAAAAATATAATAAAAAATGCTTGAATCTTTTTTCCCTATATATAAGATTTAGATATGTAATAAAATTCAGAAGTCATATGATTAGTAATCAGCTTTTGTTAAAACATTTTTTCAGCTTTTTAAAAATATTGTTTCCTTTTCTTGGTATTAAGTGTTCACAATGTACATTGTGCTGCATAACATGTACTGAAAATCACAGCATTTAAAGGCCTAATTTGAAGATTTAAATGGTACATAAACAGACATTGTGCTGACTTCCTATATAAAGTAGATTTTATTTAAAATCATAAAGCCCCTGAAATGTATTGAGAATTCTTTTAAATGAGTAATATTTAGTAATATAAAGTTAAATTGTTAAACATAAATCAAGCTTTATGGTCTGGATCTAAAGACAGAAATTAGTAAAAGGGGAGGAAAGCCAAAGGAAGATATTTTCTTTGATAAGACTTTTCATTAAAGGTTTCATTAAAACTAAAATTTTGTTAGTTTTAATGCAGATCAAGACAGAAGTTTTGAAGAGGTGAGATCAGTGGCTTCTGTGAGAGGATACCTCGTCCTCCCTCTTCCCTGTGGTAAGGTAACAGCCTTCCTGCCCTGTCCAGCAAGCTTGCTCCTCTCCACAGCTCTCCGCAGCGAGGCTGAGCAGTCGTCTTGCTCTTCCCCCCAAATTAGTAAACGGGCTGTGTGTAATCTTGTGATTTTTACGATATAAAGTGTTCTCTCTAATTTCTTAACACTGGTTAAATAACAGAAACAAAAGAAATCAGCAGTTAAGATGCACTCTCAGTGAGTGTCGATGTTTTTTAAGTACAAACAGTTGTTCTATTCTACAAAAGAAACAGAAAAGGAAGCCCATGTTGCCAATCATACAGCTTTATGTCAATAACTTCAATCTCATAATTATTCCAAAATCGTCCTCAAATTAATTCCACAAATGCTGATTAACGATCTTTAGTCTATTTTCGAAGTTGTTCACCATGTACTTGAACTAATCGGAATTTTACATAGAATATGAGATAACACTTGGAGAGGTTTATCTACATTACCCTTACGACACACCCAACAAGATACACCCTAGTAAAATTCTGGCCCCACCACTGTCAGAAGCAAATCAGTAACTCACGGGAGTGGAGTCAGGATGTCATTATGGTTTGGAAGGAGCAAAAGCTTAGAAGCATCTTTAATGCCTCACCTTCCGACAGACCCATGCTCTCAGCACACTGTTTAAGCTGATAAATGTCACTGTGTTATCAATTGTGACGTAGTAGTATTTTCAAATCTTTTTGGATAACCTATTCTGAATAAAGAAGAGAAACAAAAGCAGGTTGACTCTCTGGAGGCTTTATGCTTACTACAAGTAGTGCAAGTAATACTGTTACTTAATACCACTAAAGCTTTAGCCAAAAAGCATTTAACCTCAGAGAAAAGAGAAATAGTAAAATTCAATGCCCATGATGCACGGGAGATCTGTAAAATAAATAGCAGAGTCCCGCCTGTACAGTTATTCGTCTAAAAGAAAAGGTGTCTCAGTTTTAGTAAACTATAATCTAATTATCTCAAGTGGTGATGAAAGTGCCCTTTTGGTTTCACCCCCTTTGCAGCCAGTTCTCAGAGTACAGGTGTACCACGTAATCTAGCAAAGGAGAATTTGTGTGGCTGATGAATAGTAATCTGTCTGCTCTGGCTGGTGCTTCTCACAAACAGCCTTTGGTGAGTCAGTAGCATCGTCTTTAGAAGTAAGATCTTCCAGGAAGAGATTTGTTGCTTGCCGTATCACGAAGTTTAGAAGGTATGCTCAAAGGCTGAAGAAAGCCAGGTTGGGTGGGTGGGGTTTTTATACTGTCAGGTATGTGTATTGTATACTTCGCTCCCCCTTTCCTCCTTTCTCGCTTTCTTCATTTCCAAAAAATCTTGTTTATATCAGTCTTAACAATCATTTATCTTGAGGGGAAAAAAAAAAAAAAAAGACTGACTGTGAATCTTTGAGGGTAAAAAAAAAGTGTGACCTTTCACAGTTTTTCCATAACATTAAAATACCATTCCTGTGGTTGCCAAGAATTTCTGTGAATAAAGATTGTGAACTTCATGTGAGCCCAAACTGATCCACTGATATCTGAGCACAGAAGAGAGTCACCTTACAATTACCACCCCAGAAGG
Organism: Platalea leucorodia; assembly: GCF_965183815.1. Taxonomy (NCBI): domain Eukaryota; kingdom Metazoa; phylum Chordata; class Aves; order Pelecaniformes; family Threskiornithidae; genus Platalea; species Platalea leucorodia. The sequence continues at coordinate 46,229,296 of NC_138828.1, read as the reverse complement.
TTAGAACGTGGAATTGGTGTTACCGTGCTTACAAAAAATATCACTTACATTAAAGTTATTAAATATTTACAGAATATTCACCTACTGTTTTAATTATTGTTATTTATTTCATGTACTATTTTAATTATTGCTATTTATTTTGTGTACTATTTTAACTGGAAATTGTCAATTAATGCTTTTATCCCTCATTGTGTCAGTCTTACCTACCACCGATCAAGAAAAGGTTCCGTGAAAGGACTCCATAATACATTGCTATGGAAAATAATGCATCAGGTTCACAAGAATAAAGCTTTGACTGATGAAGCTCTCACTTACATGGTGATAAGTATAAATTGTTCTATAAAAACGAAAACGGCCTTTAAGCGAGTGACCCAATCCATTTTAAACACAAGTCCTTGCGGGGGGGGGGGGGGGGGGATGTCTTAGATGTAAACAGATGAATAACTCAGTCCCTATTCTGCTGACGTTACACATCTTTAAACACGTGCTTTTAAGTTTCTGAGAAGCCAATGAAACCAACTTTCCATGCTATTTATGTCTGTAAGAGCCAGCCAGCTCGGAAGGGCAGCACCAAAAACTACTCCCCTGACATGAGTGTATTTGGCTCAGGCTCCTTATATGATTTGTTTTAACAGACAACAGCCATAGAGTGAAAGTGAGTTTAATATCAAGTTTATTCTTGATAGGAAAACTTGCACAACAAATGCAGTAATTGCAACAAAAGAAAAATATGCTTGACAATGGCTCCATAGCGGCAATGCAGTCACAAGGTCTTTCCTGGGCAAAACCAACACTCTGGTCCCCAATTTTAAAAGCTTGTTTGGCAGGTTTCACCAGCTGGGAAGAGCTCCCCTTGATACTCTCTGCCAAAGCAGAGCTTCTGCTCTCTGAGCGTCATTCCCCCACCAGGCCAAAGCAGCCCAGGGCTTTCCTTGATGGTCTCTTATCCAGAAGAAGGGGCCACAGGTTTGGATCATGGCAACATAAGAACAAGAAGCCACCATTTCTGCAGCAGCAGCCACCCCTCTGTTTCAGTGAAACTCCTAATTTACACAAGCTCAGAATCTGCCCTTCTCTTTTAAGTCCTGAAACTTGATTTTCTCCTACCTCGATATGTAATTATTCTCCCTGCATTACTGGGATGTTTCAGATCTCTTGTGCTCTTCATGCTACAGATTCCCTGTTCACACACATCCTTCTGCAAGCAGAAGACTCGCTGTCAGAAAGAGAGGACACAAACTCCGTGCTGTGCAGAGCTCTTATTATCAAAAGATCATTAAAAAAAAAAAAAAAAATACAGTGCATTTGCAAGGACCTATCCCTGGATACAAATATGTTTCAAATTAAAGTAAGACTAGAAATGACTGCAACATAAAGAATACTTTGCTGACTAGAAAATCTGGTAAACTCATATCTTTTCCAGATATATCTGTTGCATGGTATTTTAAAATGACCAGGTTTCATGGTTTTTTAGTACGTATTCTCAAAATTGTGTCCGTGACTGTAAGTATAATAGGATTTTTTTAAAGTCTTCAACTCGCTTAGGCACTTTTTTTCTTTCTCGTTTCTAACATTTCCCTTGCTGGTATTAAAATATACAACATAACATAACTTCCTAACAATACCTCCTACTTTTTCACAGTGATTTCCTGACTTTGTTGGCATCTTTCTAGATACAGTTTCTCTTAGAAAGGCTTATAGGGGGGGGAAAAAATAAAGTGTAAATACTACAAAGTTGACAGGGTTTATATGTATATATTTATGCCTTGTATATATCCTAGGCTCCTGGTCTGCCTGCTTGCCAGTGTGATTGATTGACTGTGTCCCGAAAGATGTTTATAAAAACCGGCAGGTCCCGTATTTGCACGGATCTGCAAACACCCGAAGAAAACCAAGCGCCCGGTGATCTCGCTGTTGGCTCTATTCCTGCAGCCTCAGACGGGAGTATTATTTCGGCGGCGGTTATAACTAATACCGCCGGTGAGCTGCCCTTCCTCCTCCTCCTCCTCCTCCTCCTCCCCCCGGGCTTCAGCGGAGCCCCGGCAGCCGCAGGGATTTGCGCGGTCGCTGCCGGGGATGGCGGCAAAGCGAAGCGGCCCTCGGAGACTGCGAGGGCGACCCGAGAAAATTAATCAGCTTGTCCTTGCTCCGGCTCCGGGGCGGCGGCGGGACCTTGGTCTTTCCTCCCCTCTTTCAGGGGGGTCCCCTGTCACCCCAGGGTGACGACCGGGTCACTTCACAGCCGCGTCACTCGGAGCAAAAATAAAATAATAAAATAAAATAAAAAAATAAGCTGCCCACAGTTTAGAGAGCCTTACGCCAATGCTTGCTTTATTTTCAAGCCCCCATCCCCGCCGGCGCCGGGCTCCACCTGCCAGGGCGCAGGGCCGGGAGGATCCCCCTGCCCTAACCCCCCCCTCCCGGGGGTTCTTTTCCATGTGGATCCCATTATCATCATTTGCTCCTAGTATAAGGGGGATTAAAGCGATTAGAATGCAAATAATTAAATGATCTTTCAATTTACCCCTTCGTGCTTCTTGCAAGTGGAAAGGGAGAGGGGACTCTACCGAGAGAAACCCAGGTGGGGTTTGTGATTTCTTTTTGCAGGGGGGGTATTTTTAAAGGAGATGGAAGAAAAGGGGAGGGGGGGTGTGGAACCCTCGCAACTGTCAACTGTTTTCCAAACACCAGATTAATGCTGGCCAGGCCTTTGTCGTAACGTGACCCTACTGTTTTCAAATGTGTTTTCTAACCTGTAATCGTTTGTTAAGTCTCAGCGTTGAATAATGAAAGCAAAATAAAAACACAAAACCGCTCGGATGCTCTGGCGTTTTGTTGTCGTTTTGGAGGTGGGAAGGTGGAGAAAATGTTTTGGGGGGTTGTTGGTTGGTTGGTTGGGTTTTTTTTTTTCCCGTGACAAGCAAATCTCTGTATTTCATCATTTGGAATAAAGCCATAATCCTGACGAAAGGATTTAAACATTTAAAAATAACAGACGGATTTTAATGTGATGAAGGGATAACCGTTTCTTCAACCTCTTTTTCTTTTTCAAGGAAAGTGCTCTGAACAAGTGACAAAATTGCTTATATATCTACGCGCACACGGACACTACAGCTACGCGTTCATTTATGGATGTTTATGAATCAGTACCTCAATCTTCACTGTTTTCGTTTGCACGGATAAAATTAAGACCTTAAAACCATGTCCGAGAAAAGGTAAAAATTCAGAGGTTAATTAGTCAGTAGCGCCTTCGCTCTCTTCTTTTTCTTTCTTTTTTTTTTCTTTTAAAGTAACGTTAGCATTAAAGAGACCATTAATACATAGGGGCCCACCTGGGGAAATTCGCGGGGCAGATTTTCAGTGACAAAAGAAAGGAGCCTTCCCAAAGCCCGCGGGAGCTGCGCTTATTGACGCCCGATCCGATTCCCCCGGCAGCGAGCCCCCGTGAATCCCAGCCCCGGGACTGGGGCGGCCGGGGGCCGGGCCGGGGCTGCCGCCAGCGCTGCCCCTCGGCCGCACGCCTCGGCCCGGGCAGGCAAAGTCGCTGGAACCGGTCCTTAAAATGGGTTTGTAAAATATTAAATGGGCAGAGACGGCGACATCACCCACCCCCTCACAACTGAGGAACACCGAACTAAAACTCAAATTTTAAAACCCCTGAAAGGTCCGGTGCTGATGGAGGAGGAAGATGAGCCGGAGAGATTCAGAAAATGCGAAGTCTACGGCTCTAACTCCTCTGCTACCTGAAGGCACAGCGCCAGAGCGGGTAATTCCTTTTGCTAATTACTTCGTTTGCCAACAAACAGATCAAAAAGAAAATCTTGTAGGAAGAACTTCAGGATCTTCAGGGGAGAATAACATTTCTGTGCTCCCTGCGTAGGCGAAAATCCTAACAAAAATACTGTGGAGGTACGCGTCCGCCCACAGGCAGCGCTCCGGGCTGCTTTGGTTTAAAAGGTTCTTCTAAAGCTGAAAAATTGCCCTGCGGGGTGTTGTTATTTTTTAAATAGTAGACCTTTCAGGGTGAAATTTAAGTATAGAAGTTTCTTTGATTCAACGAGGAGGGAAAATCCCGTTTGTTGTCAGAAGTTAATTTTCAGCTACTAGAGAAGTTACTGACTTTAAATATTTTTCTTTCCTCTATAAAAGTTATTGGCCTGCTTTCATAGTTACTGAACAGTTTCTCCGGCAAATCGAAGCCTACAGCCCAGCATTCATTTGGCAGTAACTCCTTCGGTAAGTACTTGTTATTACCTCTCGGTGCCCTTTGCCCGGTGGGTCTCGTCCACAAGCCAGGCCGTGTAATTTCTACCCGCTGAAGCAAGCGGTCATTAATGCCAAACCTGCGGGTGCGAGGCGCCTCTCAATTACCAATAAAACCTTTACTGCGGCTCGCCTCGGCCGAGAGCGTCTTTTGAGAGCACGCTTTTACGCGTGCGGTGCCCGAGCGCAGTTTTGTCAAACGCCTCCTTTCCTGATCCTGTTACCGGTTTACTGTTTATGGACAATAAAAGCCGCCGCCCGCCCCGCTCGGGGCCGGTGGGCGTGGGGGGCCCGGGCCGGGCTCCCTGCGCCGGGCAGGGCGCGGGGGAGCCGCCGAGCAGGTGGCCGCTCCGCGCAGTTTTTATTTTTCCACCCTTTTCATGCAAAACAGACAAACCCTCGGCTTTACTCCCACCTCCCCCGGCCCCTCCGCTTCTCCACGGAAGAAACGCGAGGAGCTTCTGAGGAGGACAAGTGCCTTCTCCCCGGGCATCGCCTGCAGCGGCCGGCAGCAAGGAAGCCCTGCGGGCGGGCGGGCAGCGCTCCCCCCGCCGGCAGCTCCGCCGGCGCTCAGCGCCCGCGGGGCCGGGGCGAAGCTGCGCGGAAGGAGGCGGAGGGGCCGCCGGGGAGAGGAGGCAGCGTCTGCGGGACGAGGCGCTTCACCTCTCCGCTGCTTCCCCCGCCGGCGCGGAGCCGGCCGTGCCCGCCGCCCAGCGTGGGAGGGACAGCCGCCGGGGGACGGGCCCGCGGCGCTCCCCGGGGTGCCACAGCCGCCTCGCCCCCGGTAGGTCCCTGTTAGTCAGAAAACGCCGAGAGGAGGGAAAAAGAGAAGAAAAAACACAACCCTCCCCAAAACCCAACCCAAAACAAAAACCCCAAACCACCACCACCAAAAAAACCCTATAGTGGCCAAATCAGATTTACCTTTCGTGGCCGGGAGGGATGCCATTACTCTCCCTGCTGGCGGGATGGGCTCTCCTCTGAGATCCCCCGACTCCTCCGGTAGCCGCTCCCTCTGTCACCTAGAATGACACACAACGGCGTGTAACAGGCAGCAGCTTCCCCCACGCACACGCTCTCCCACGCTCGGGCCCGGCGCCTCGCAGCCGTGCCCGGGGCGGCCCCCCACCCTCCGCCATATAAGGCGCTGCGGGAAAGCCGCGCAGGACCCGCCGGTGCCAAGCGCTGTCCCCGCCGCTCCGGGTCACCCCACCCCGCCTCAGCCCCTTCAACACGGGGAAATCCTCCTTCTCCAACAATACCCTGGTGGGTTTGGGTTTGGTTTGGGTTTTTTCTGAGGGGATGTACTGAGGCTGGGCTCGGCGTGCTCCCCCCCCCCCGCCCCCCCGACGTGCTGGGAAGAAGCCGCCCACCCAACTGGGGCTCCTCGGACACCCCCCAGAGCCGCGGGGAGCCCCAGCCCCGCCGAGGCGGGGGTGAGGAGCGCGGCCGGAGCCCTCATCTGCCCCGACAACTCATTAAAACCCGCTCCGCCACCCGCACGCCGCGGCCGGAGCGGCGGGGCGGCCGAGAGCCGTCTGCTTATTTTAGGAGTCAGGGGGGACGGAGTCCTCCCTGACACAGACATTTGATTTAAAACTGCCTCCGGAGAAATACAAATAAATAACTTCTTCAGGAGGGGGGGTGTGGGGGGGAAGCAACCCCAAAGCTGATAGGAGCTACAAACACTAAATACGTGTAGGGACGGGAGAAAGAGCAAAAGTAAATAAATCTCGGTTACCTAATTGCAAGGCAGAAGCGAGCCCTTTGTGTACACAGTGCTTCAGGGAGAGGAAAGCCAGAGCGCGGGGGGCCGCGGGGAGCGGCGGGGCGCTCGCCGCCTGCCCGTGCCCGCGCCGTCGGCGGGAGATTTACCTTCACCCTTAGCTCCAGCCCAGCCGGCTCCCCCGCCCGAAGAAGGAAAAAAAAAAAAGAGTATTAGGAGGAGTCCAGTAACAAGGGAGAAAGGATGAGAGGCAGGGAGAGCTTCCCCAGCTGCGGGGAGCCGGGGGTTATTTATTTGAGAGGGTGAAGAGGGACGCGGCGGCGGGACGGCGAGGTGAGAGCGGGCCGCTCCCAAAACACCAGCGGGGAACGTGCAATGAAGCTAAAAACGTGCAAATAAAAGCCGATGAAAGGAAATATCACTTCTTTTTTTTTTTTTCCTTTCCCATCTGCAAATAGCCTGTGCTGCTCGAGGAGTGCAGCGGGACTAACGAAAGAACCCAGCCTTCCAGCGGGGTAAAAAGAGCTGCGAGATCTGTTTTGACAAGGTTTTTTTTGGTTTTGTTTTTAAACTAAGTGCTTTGGCAAGTGTATTCGCACTCATGTTTCTCTGCACAGAAGCCAAAGGATCAAACGGGGTTCCCGAATTCACTTATACAGTAATTATTTGGGGCAAACTCCGAAGCCTTCTAATTCTGAGCCAGTACGATAAAAGACTGAAAACGAATCTCAAGAGAGGGCTGTTTGGTGTCTCTCACATACACCCACAAGTTTTTCTGCCTGCATTTATAACCATGCCCAACAACTGCCCAGACGCAGAGGATGACGCATACAACCGAATCCCTTCACACCATGCTTGTTTGAAGAATTAGCCTCTTGCTCTTCAGCTTGGGACCTCGCATAAGATTGAAGGATGCTCTGGACACACGCTTTCAGACAACCTTATTCCTTCCTGTAGCCCCTTGTACACCCACAGTAATTAATAACAACTGCAATTAACAGCTTCAGTTTAATGACTAATAGTATTCTCCACATGAAAATACATTGCTTATCTGCAGTTTGCAGATTTCTGTGTTGCTACTATACGCAGAACAACTCTCAAACATTTCTTTTCTCAAATGTGACCTTTCAAGTACCCCTTGCTAGAGTATCACGGGGAGCTTTTCCCTACCAGTCCCAGAGCAGTTTGCAACAATTCAGCCTCTTCACAAGTCAGTCTCTCCCCAGACACCCATTACAGCATCACTTTCATAAAAAACAGTAGGCTGGTGACCCCAAAGACAGTACAATCCATTCCATTCAGCTGTTTCAGTTGAGAAAAAAATCAGTCTGCTAACAGACCTGTCCTAAAACTGAATTAATGTGCACATATACGTATTTCTAGCAAATATTAGTACTTTTTTCCGATACCTCTCCTGTAAACATCTGTATATTGCGGATGCGGTCAGAAGTGTCTTTACAACTGGTGTACAATATTCTCGATATGCAGGTGCATATCTGGGTTTACCAGGATCGGCGAGGTTGCAAAGGGCCTGTTTAGTGTCACCAACACTATCCAGTGTCACGCATACACTCCTAATTAGATGGTGCAATTGCAGAAGAGCAATGCCCTCTCACCTTACTCCAGGCCATCGCAACTGTGACTGCAGAAAGGCTTAAGAAAAATAGCTTGAAAAAAGACTGAAAATGAATCTCAAGAGAGGGCTGTTTGGTGTCTCTCACATACACCCACAAGTTTTTCTGCCTGTATTTATAATCATGCCCAATAACTAATTTTGCAACTACCAGAAATAGTGTTTTGAAAATGCAGTTTTCATGTAGAAATACAAAGCTGATCAGAAAAAAAGTAAAGCTAATTTATTTTTTAAAACGATATAACCATTCGTGAGGTGTGGAAGTGAAAACATTTAAGCTGATGATTGCTTCAAAAATTAAAAAAAAAATCTTCTTACACAAGTTCTCGAATTCCCATTTTAAAAATGAAAGTGTATGTTAACATTTACAAGTTCTCTTCTAAGGTTTACTTATGGAAATGTTGTTGGTTTATTTGCTGCACGGGCAACTATAGACTTATTAAAAGGAAATTTTGCTCCAAGAGATCCCATCGGTGACTTCCAGTCCTCCTAACAGAGCACAGTGGCTGTTGTGCAGTAGTCAGCAGCATTAATCAGAAGTCTACGTCCCGCAGTTTAAACCAGGGAACGGGTAAGGTAAACAGCTATAAATCCTTACGACTTAGAGAGAAATCCTGCATTAGTCTATCGTATGAGAGGGGAAAAAAAGAAGGTGGAGAGAGCCTTTTCTGGCTCTGTTATCAATATGGAAAGTTTCCACACTAGCCCTCGTGCCAGGTGAGAGAGTGGCTGAAGCACTGGCTGGTGTGGGGGAGAATTAGCTCTTTAGGCAACTGAAAATGGCAGAGTCAGCAGTTTGCTCACAGGAGAAATGTCATGCCTCAGGAAGAAGTCAAGAGAGAAATGACTACTTGTAGGCAATTATAGTGCTGGCCTGGCTATTCAAAATACTTAGGTTCCCTTCCTATTTTTCTGAGAGTCCAGTCAGACGGACCTTGAGTCCCCCCAAGTGGTCTCAGGTGTTGCTTACTGCTCTGTGCAGTGCAATGGCAAATCTGGGCACTGCGGGACATTTCCCAAAGGCTCATGCAAAGACAGGAGTGCTTTTTACTGCCTATGACTCTTTACTGAGGCATTTCTGAGAGAAACCTGCTGCAGTGATCTGATCTGCTGCCTCACCTTCTGGGATGGGACCGTTGTGATTTCTCCTCTTGCGTCTGCTCTACTGGAATATACAGAGAAAGGGGGATGGAAATTTTAGAATAAGGATGAAAGCCATTTTCATGGCTGGACACTCGTATCAGATTCCTACATTCCTGCTTCTACATACTTTGGAAATATGTTCTGTGGGCGTTGGCATGAGATGGATGGTGAGCTGTTATCAAAAGGACACCATAGGTAGCCAGGGCTCCTAAAGAACTGTCCCGGTACTAGACCAAGAAGAGCTGGGAGGATGGCGCAGAGTGATGTGAGCTGGTTTGTACAGTCAGCATAGATATCCAGAAGCTGCGTGTCTCCATTCGCCTGAGCCAACAATCCTGCCAAACAGCTCGCGAGCCCTGTGGTGGAAGTAGCACATCTCATTATTCAGCCGGTGCTTATTAATTTGGCTATCTTGCAAATTATGGCTAGGCTGCTTTTAGAAAGACACTATATGCCTGCCAAGAATAGAAAGAAAAGGAGTAACACACATACAAAATTGCACAATTGTATGCTAAGCTTTATTTATTTTCCTGCCTGAAGATCAGCTCAGTGTATACAAATTTAGGAATATATTTTTGATGGCAAGATGACATTTGGACAAAAGAGGGCACAGCTGAAATGGAGTCACTCTTTAAAGAACTGGGTTTCTCTTTGTGTGTATGTTGTGGGTTTTTTTTAAGAAAACAGCATGAGTACTGCCTTACTGCCAAAAACTAGATACTTCATTGCTATAAATTCATAAACACTATTAAAGTTAATCTATATTCTAAAGAGCCTCAGGTTTCAGCTCTATTTCACTTTAAAATGACTGATATGAGATACATACACCCTTCCAAAGAAGTGTCTATGTGCCAAAGCCCTGCTTTGAACTAGACTTACTGTTCAGGGCTCTCTATCCCGTTAGAGAATCCAAAACTCAGCCATGGTTCAAAGTATTCAAACATTTTAGCTGCCCTGAAGTTGGCTATTCTTTTTCCTGGGACAGCCTGACCTTGCCATCTGACCCTCACTACCAGAGGATCCTGGCATGGAAGTGAGAACAAGAAAGAACTACTGAACTTTTCCTGCAATCAAATATCAGAGTACACTGTATTATTAGAGATGCTGCAGAATACATACTGCAGATAAATTAGCATTTTTTTCATCTTCCTGAAGTCAGAAAACCTCTTGATTTCATACAACACTCACTACCTGGATACTCAAGGGTTGATTCCTAGGACAATTACCTAAAAATTTACAAAACCACTAAATTTTGCGTGACTTGTTTATGGCTACTGAAACCTGCCTGTGGGGACAAAAACTAAAAGCCACAAGTATGGATTAAGCACAATAAAAGCTTTAGGATTTATGAATCACAGTTCTGGACTCAAATATTTAATTCTGCTTTCCTTTTGTGTCTGTATGACTATTATTCCATAACTGTGTATTTTTTGACTCTAAAATTTCCTGTGTACCTTGAATTTGACTCTGAATAATCACAACTAAACCCTGAGCCCACCCGGGACTGAGAAAGTATAAATTTCTCTGCAGAAATTCCCTGAGGTGCCTCATCCAAAAGACATCTTCTGGTAATTGCTGGATCAAGTTCCTTATCAACTGCAATTGTAGTTACTCTAAATAAAAAAACCAGCACACGGTTGGGTTATTGTTGCTCAGCTTAGTCAGACACCCAGGAAAGGGAAGACAGAGACTGAGTTCTTTTAAAACTGTAAAGGCTCAAATATTTTTTTTTTTTTAGGAGAAACCACAATTTCTGTATTTAAAATAAATTTAGGATATGAAGTGGAAGTCATGGAACTACCTTGCCTCTCCATGCAGTATTTTGGCTTATGAATAATAAAAAATGGAACAATTTTGTCCATCCCTAGGCAAGTGGAAATGGTGGGGTTAAAGACCCAGCCCTGCCCTCCATGTTTCCGCCGGCCAGCGGGTGTTTTTTGATCACCTAACTGCATCCCAGCACTGGACCGCAAGTGCAGGATCCCACTGGACACCCTTGCTCTCTGCTCCAAGGGGCAGGCACCCAAACTTCTTAGCCGCACCAAGACCCAAGCGAATAGCTGCTCGTTACCAGACATAATCTTGCCGATTAACCCAGAGGCAGCTATTACGTGTTGCAGCACGTGAACTGAAAAAACCAGAGCGTTACAAAGCCGAGCTGTGTATGCCGGAGGAGGACTGAGGCGCCCCGTGAGCAGTGTGGAGCTGTGCGAAGGCTCAGGCAGCACCGACAACAGCTGGAGAAACAATCGCGGCCCTACTTTCGGAAAGACAGGGCAGAGTGCCAGATGGCAGCCGACCAGAAGAGCCGAGGTCTAAACAAAAGCCCTGAAAAAAAAAGAAGAAGAAAAAAAAGCCCAAACCCTACACAGGGAACTAGTCTTTTGGGGCAACACAGATTTCATTGAGAGGTATTTAAAAAAAAAAGTCTATGCTGTCTTGCTTTTCCAAAGGGCACATTTTCACAGATACCTGCACCAAAAATATCGCAAAGCGTTACCTAGCTTATTCGTAAGTCAGAAAGCCAATAAAAAAAAAAAATCATCTTTCTTCAAGGGGAGTTTGATGTGCTGTTTAGCCTGCTCTGTCATTTTTCTTGTCTCTCTTCATAATCCCTATGTAACCCAGAAACGGCCAGTAAAAAAGAGAGACCCTCTGCTTGTTTAATTACTTCCTGAAAATTTGACAACTACTACTTCGGTCTCATTGGATAATCTGCTTTTAAATTGCCTAGTTTTTCAAAGACAGCATAATTATTTGAGTACACTTACTTCCCTAGCTATACATCATGCCTATCAAAATTAAATGCTTCCAACATACCATTGCAGCATTTTAACATTTCACTTCTGTAATACATTTAACAGTAAATTGATCCTATACTTCCTTTTTAACAAATTTTCATACCTTTAGCAGTAAAGCAGTTAGAAGTTGGATCTTTTTTTTCTCTGATGAGGGAATAAAGTTATTTAAAGAATGTTAAAGAGATTTATAAAATGCAAAGCTTGGCAGCAATGTTTGTGATGTTCAAAAATTATTTCCTTTATTCTTGCTTTAAAAAAAGACTATTTCATTAATACAACTAATTTCTGAACAAAATGTGTAAGCAGACATAACTTCATGAGTTTACAGTTTTGCTCTACATATAACCAGAATAATAAATGTTATCTCAAAGGAATTAATGTGATTTTCCTCTGAAATTTTGTGAAGATTTTTTTTCAAAACAATAAAATGATTTACAAAAATGAAGAATAAAGAATTTAGTGTACTCATTTAGCAGACTATTCTGCTGACATTTTAACTGGTGAATATGTCAATATTTAGAAATACTATTTTTCTGTGAGCCGTACAATTATTTCTGCTTCCATATAATCAGAAAACCAAAAATGCTCTTAACAACATGTATTGATTAATCATCAAAATATGCACTAAGCACGTATTCGGGGCGCAGTCACTGCAATGAGTGTGCGTGTATTTTTCAAAGCTGAAAGACTACCCCACACAGTACTAGGATTTCTCCTGTAAAGACACGGGAATCTAAAAGCAGTCACGAACACAGACCTCTCTCCCAGTTATTAGCATTGCTTTTGAGCATTCCTCTCTCAGGATATGCTGAATTTGAGGTTTGGGGGTTTTTTTTGTTTGTAGTGAGACATGTTAATAAGCCACATTTTCAAAAGAGAGAGCAATTTTATTTGCAGGGATGCATGCAGACTCTCATGGTGGATCCTGTTGGTATATGCACCACATGTGTGTGTATGCATGCAAGCCAGAAGACTGTCTACAGCACATGTGCAGGTCAATCCAACATGAGCAAAACCAAAAGCAAAGGAGGTAAAGAAACAGCACGTAAAAAAAAGGAAAAAGAAAGAACCCCTCCTTGGTTCTAAATCATCACAAAGACTGCAATATCCTGTTATCTATTGTAGTAACATCATATACAAAATAAAGAAACAAATGTTGCCCTTCTGTGAAGGGAGATAATAAAAGATTGATTAATTAAAAAAAAAAAAAACCAACTGAGGAGATAAGAAATATGTTGGTTTAAGCTATACTTAAGAGAAGCACAGGCTGACATAACTTTTAAGCAGCCCAAATTTCTTCGTATTGGCTGTTCCTGTTGTCTTATGGAGCAAACAGTATAGACACGAGATGAAAGACAAGTAAAAGCTGTCGGATGTCTGGTTGCCACAAACCTGCTTCTAAACCACATTGTTGACCTAGTGGAGAAGAGCTTTGTACACTGATCTTCATTTATTTTTTCCTACTACAGACCTAAAAAAGACAGAAATAAGAGACTAAAAAGCACCAACTGCATATGTTTTTGGGGAGTCAATAACAAATGCATTTCACCCTAAAAAAAGAATACTACTCACCAAGGATTAGTGTTGATTTAAAACACCTATCCAGAATGCCTCTTTAATTCTGTTATTATGACTACCTAATGGCAATTAGGCAGATATTAGGAAGGCAAAATTGTGGAGTTATAACATTAAATGATAAGAAAATAGCGACACCACTTCAGACATCGACATTTTAAAATTTAATTTCAAAGAATTAAAACCAGTTGCCTACCTGTTTCTAAAACTCTGATTCCTGATTTCATCGATTTACCAAATCAAGTTTCATTCTCTCTCATACCCTGAACATGCTTGCATGTTCAAAATGGCAAATCTTATTAGAACTTATAAAACTTTTGCAGAAATAACATATAAAATAATAAATAGTATGCATAATAAATCCTACCCCTTCCCCTACTACAGGATCAAGGCAAAACAACGTGTGCAAAGTGAAAACTGATACACAGGCAAATATTTAGGTACAAGCTACAGAACTCACAAGAATAAGCTTGAGTCCAGGAATACTTGCAAGCTCGGGAAAGAGTGACGTTAATCAACTACGCATATGTTAAGAAATTTTACAGATTAAGGCTGCTGAACAAAAGCATCGGAGGTATATGCCTACAGTTGGACTCTGAGGATCTTATTTAGCCCCCTAATGAAGTCTGGCCAACAATTCCCTCTAATGCTAGTCGGAAGTGTCCTGCACTTCTGAAAACTGCGGTACTTATCAAGCTGCCTAAATAAGGCGTTTGGTTAGGCAGAAGGCATATTAAAGGGAGGGAATAGCACTCCATACCCTGACATCTGCGTACATACTTTTCAGGTACTTGGTCTGCTACCATGCATAGTTGGTGCTATATTTTCTGTGGGTAGCACAGTAACAGTTTTTACTCTTACATAGTATTCAATGGCACGCACAGCTTCTCTCAGTTTCCCAGCTTTTTGTTTTACCAGTGGCTTAGAGACAGTGCATGTGTAGATTCGGCTAAATTGTTATGGAAAAAAAAAAAACCAAACATGATAGTTTATTTGAATTTAGTTGATTTTTATTGTAGTTAGTTGATTTTGCTTAATCATCATCAGATCTGGAAAATAAAGACAGCTCAAAATTCTGTAAAAAATTAAATCTGAATGCTTTTATTCAGAAGAGTATTCCATAACATTTTTGACTGAGTGTCCCATGCTTGCTTAATATTTAAGGTCAGAATAGTCACAATAGAATTAAATCATTGGTCTGAACTGAGTCATGCTCATACAGTGATTTATAAAAACGGATTAGATCTTAAAAATCAATCATTCTAAATGAAAGAATTCCAGGTGACATCCCACCTGGAACTGATATCTAATTAAGTACAACAATCTCGAAAGGGAAAAAAATAACTTCTTCTTCTGTAACTTATGCATGTGTATCTTGTATTTCCAACTTTTCTTAAATTACATATAGAAACTGTTATATAGTAGCTGCCAGTCAAGTTCTACACTTTTGTTTCAGTCTCAGTTATCAAATTGATGTTACACTGAGTTGCCATATAAAATAATAATTAACCACTCCTAAACGTCTGATCCATCTTAAAAAGCTTGTACTAAAATCCATTTTCAAATAGAATTTTGATCCAGAGGTTCTCAAAAATACCTAAAAGAGAAGTTGTTCTGATAGTGGTTTAAAATACTAATAAATAAATTAAAAAAAAAAATTAAAAACCAACATATACTTTCTCTTTCCTGGCTTCGTAAGTTCTTGATTTGTTCTTGAAGTGTTAGAAAGTTATTTATTTCCTATCCTCTCCTTAAAACGCTTTCCTCTAACGGGCCACTGCAGACCCGTTACACAACAACCGTGTTGCCGACATACCACTAGTTTTCTCGGTTTTAAACTTGTCCTTATTACATGCATAGTCCTCGGGGCAAGGCCCGGGGTCAGTCCTCGCTTCAGTGAAATCTGTTTCCCCGTTGATCGTGATGGAGCCAGCATTTTGTAAAGCACGTACTTTTGTAAGAGATACAATGTTCCTGTAAAGTGCCATGAAAGTAGAAACAATTCAGCTACTGTAGTCAGACAAGCATTTCCTTATTCTTAGAAAAATAAAATAAAATAACTTTATAAGTAAATGTAATAAGGTCTTTCTAATAATGGGTGATTTTGTGACAACCTGCAATAAAAAAAAGCCCATTGGGCCAAAGATTCCTCTTCCCCTTAAGACATTTCTTTTTACTTATTTATTTTTGACTTTGAAGAAGGGTAAGAATTATTTCTTTAAACAACTGAGTGCAGATTAAAATTAACACTGTACATTTCAATTATTATCAATTCATCAGGGAATCAAAAGAGTTGGTATCTTTTTAATTAAAATACTTTTATCAGATAACCTAAGCCTCTAAAGCCATATATTTGATTTTAATTAAAAAAAATTCTGGTTGTGATCATTGTTCAGAATTAATATACCAAATAAAATATGGGAAGAAAGGAGGTAAGGGGAGGTTATATAGTGTTACCTGATAAAAGGAGACAGTAATATTTAAAATGAGGTAAGTGTTACACCGATTTATGATGTATTTTATCTTCTAGAGAAACCCTAGTTTATCGTAGTGTCGTTCAGTTTGAAACGTCAGCTGTATATCTTTCTGCTTTTGAATGTAACTCTAGGTTGAAAGGAAAAAGTTTGCAGTGATGTGATGTATAAGCAGATCAAAAGCTTGGCATTTTTTCTGGGATAATTCACTTTTATATTGAAACATTTTTGTTGTCATAAATACATAAATATTATAAATATCTTATAAATATCTTGAAAGAATATTAATTAATAACACTTAACATGCCTCTCATCTTCATGGTGCTGTACAAACATCTATTAATCAGAAAGGATGAAAATGTTCCTTTTGTTTTAGTCCCCACTCAAATTATCCTGTAAACATCCTCATCCCTAACCCATTAGCACCAGCATTTGTATTTTTTTTCTTCGTTTTGAAAACAAAACAAAATATCTTCATTCATAGTTTCCTTTCCTTTGTATCCGTAACATATTTGTATCAGGAGTCTTGCCAGTATAAAAGTGATTTAGTTTGTAAGAAAACAGAAATGCTTGCGTGGTGGCCTTATAAATACAGTGCCCAAGTAGCACCATATTGATAATGGATTTATTCCTCAGTATATACTCCCATAAATTGTATATCAGACTCTGCCTCTGTTGTGTATGTGTTTAAAAGTGGCATAATCCTCCTAGTTGTTCTTGTGCTCAAAAAAAACCCAAAAAAACAGAAAGAAAGTAAAAAGCTCCCAATACCATTACCAAAACAGCAGGGCAAAGCAAATCAGCCTCTAAATCACACCTAATCTAATCACTCAAAAGCAATCTACCAGCCAAGGGCCAAACCAACCTGCGTGTTACAGCTAGCTCACGCAGCGTGGCAAGCAGAGGTGGCACTTTGCTTCAGCTGCATACTGTGCTCTGTCTTTTAAGGACAGTATTGAATGTTGTATTTATTTTTTTAAAACTAAAATTATAAGCCAGCCAGGATCCAAGAGTTGCTATGACTGAAGGAGGAAAGATGGCACTAATCTGCAGATGAGCAGGATTTCTTTTCTTTCAAGGTAGCTGTTCCTACCTCCCACGGTTTTCCAAATACCAAAGCAGCAACGAAATATCACTTCTCAGTGATAGCTCTTTAAATATGCTGTTGGCTCCCAGCTCCTAGGATTATACCAGTGGACCGTTTACCATTCAGAATCACAGCAAAATTGTGAATTGCTGATCCCAATGCTTGAGGGCATTTATCCATCCCATTTCTGTATGTGCACCCATATATCCAATGCAGAATATATTTCTAATTTTCGTTTCATAGATTTAGTAGTACATACACACTGCTAAGAATTTAATGAAGGAAAAAACATTATGGTCTTCATTTGTACTCTCAGCGCGTTATTTTGCTCTGCGTAAGATAAGACAGTCCCCCTGAGCACCATTGTTTATTTCCATTTACAGCAATTTGTAGGATAATGTATAGTTGTAGTCTAAGGATTACAGTTGCCTGACACCATTGTCAACACACTTTATTAAAAAAGTGCCAGCCTGAAGTCCCATGACCTTCCACTTTTCATCTTTAGAAAACAACTTTTGGTCTAGGTTACAGTAGACTTATTCATTATACCATTCATTTTTTATATCTCCTAGCTTGTTCCCAGAGTAAATGGGCTAATAGCTATTGTAATCTATAACCATTAACATATTTGCCTCATGAGAATTCAGTGTCTGGCCTGTATACTTTAGTGTCAACATCTCGAATGTAAGTAGAAAAAAAGAAATCAAAAATGAATCCTTCTGGTTTAGTTGTATTATTATTACTTTTTCTTTTTTTTTAAAGAAAAAAAGCCAACTTTTTCCAATTAAGGAAAAGAAGAAACTTGCATAAATCTTCCAGGGACCTCAGCTCACAATTTAAGCTCATTATGGCGGATAAGGAATTAATGGCTGTTGAGCACTCATATGTGTTCTGGGGATTTAAATGAGCATAATTCAGACATGTACGACAGCAGGATTTCATTTATGCATATGCGATCACTTAGCTTCTCATCACATCAACCTGTTGGATCCATTGGGTGCATTCCAAATCAGGCGAATGCAAAGGGAGAGTCGCCTATTGACTTGGGGTGCTTTGGCTTTGGCCCACTGAAGCGAGCAGCTCTTGAAGACATTTTCAGACCTTGTCTTGGCCAGACTCCTAGACACATCAAGAGTTTAGAACAAATTTAGAAGTGCCACTTGGGGTTTTAATTTTTGTCTGTTAGTCTTCCACTGAATGGCTCTCAGATTATAATCTGGATCATTTATGCAAACACCCAAACAGATGTACATACATGGATGCACACAAAGATGTAAAGCATGAAGTCTTATTTAAGAAATTAAGTGTATGCATTTCTGACTCCCATACAGGATTCTGAAAAGGAAAAAAAATTACTTTCTTTCAAGTCTTCTCTGGATAAGATTGATTCTTGGAAGACCCAAACCAGAGCAGTGACCTAGTTCATTACTGAACGGACAACGAAACAGAAGCATGTAGGTATCCCTTGATTCTTTCTTCAATGGCTCCCTGTCAGAGAAGCATCTCTTTGTCTGCTGTTTGCTAAGTTTCCATCAAGCCAGGAAATACATAGAACTTTGCAATATTTTATGTTGCACTGGCAACAAGTTGCAGTTTATTAAAAATATCAAGAAGAGAAAGCAATTATAAAATAACTACTTGTACAGGAGCCCAATTACTATAGCTTTCCCTCTCTTTTCCTCTTTCAGAGAGAAACCTTATGCTTTTCTGACAACACTGGGATACCTGATTAAAAAACAAACAAACAAACAAAACACCAGAAAACAAATACATACTCAGGGTCTCACTTTTACTTTGTTCACTCTCTGAGCAAGCTGACTGGAGTTTTGGCTGCTGAGGTATACGGAGGGGAAGTTTGCAGACAAACCCCTCTTTTGCCAACAGTAGTAGAGTGGAAGGCAAACATGCAGGCCAAATTGCTCCTTTGTAATTGGTCAGGGTCTACAAATTGTAAGGCACTCCAGCATGCACAGAGTGGTCAAAAGACACCGTGGATCGCCAGGGAACAGGAGAATTTACCCCTGCACAATTCTGAAAGAGTTTTGATCTCACTCTTTTGCATTTTGCCATATCATGCTCTTTCTCTCATTGGTTTTTAGTATTCATTTATTCATACCACCCCCAAACCAAACGAAGCACAAACCCCAGACATTTAGCACTATGGTAGCTGTTGTCAGCCCCAACATTTTATCATCTGTGTTTTACAAAAGGTGAACCCAGAGCACAGAGAGACTGCCATTTACCATGGTCAAATGAGCAAGTAGGAGACCTAAAAATAAAACTTCCCAAGACTCCTATAACCAGCTGCCAAGGCTCTAGGTACATATCTATATTTTTTCCAGTCACATACTGCGTCCTCAGAATCTGAGGGCAGAAAAGAACCTTCTTCATTTAAATACATTTCAATTCCAAGAAAGAGAAACTTTGACTTGTTTGCTATGCTTCACTTGACATACTGCCTCCAGGGCAATGTTCAAAATGACCTTACATAACAGTTTACATTCATAATCCATCACTGCAGAGGGAAATCAAAACAACAGACTCTTTCCCGCTTCATTCTGAAGGGCTGCTCTTGTTCCATGTTGTGTCCTCAGGAAAGAACTAGTGATGAAGTCAGATTAGAACTACAAAAAACATAAAACACGCCCCCCCCCCCCCCCCCCCCCCCCAAAAAAAACCAACCCTGGCAACGTGCATTTGCAAATCAGTTGCAAGAATCAAGTGGCTTAAAAATGAATAAAACAACTTTTCTTTAAAGCTCAAAGGTCTTTTTAATGCCTGGTTATCAGGTGACAAAACCTGCTGAAATATCTCAAGTATCACATTTAGAACAGATTAAATATTAACATATGCACACATTATGCCCTTTTACATGTAAAAGTTACATTTTTTTTTTTTTTCAGTGAAGACTGCATTTAATACAGATTTCTTTTCCCTTCCAACTTCTTTCTGCATCTATCAATACAATATTCCGGTATCTTGCAAAATAATATTATTACTTACCAGAACAGGAGAAATCACACCCTCTCTTAACTTGATGCTGCTAATGAAAACCTCCCTTATTCTACTTGTCAGTCCAAAAAAAAAAAACAACCCAACCCATTCTTACTCACCTCACAAAGTGAGTGAATAAACAAATATGACACAGTACGTTTAACGATAAGAAGTTAATGAATTGATAAAAACTTTGAATTCTGAAGTATTCTTACTATCACCAGATCTAAAACAGTTCTGCTAAACATCTCCCCTTCTTTGGTAAGAGAAACAAGGATAGAAGCTTTACAATAGCCTTCAGTGCTTCTTGATAAATAGCAAGAAAGCTCAGTGGAAATGTTCAACTTCTTTATGATTAAAAAACAAACCTTTAATGTAGTTTTTGTTTACTGTGTCATAAGTGCAGTGTTGGAAGTTGTTGCCAAAGAATCATTGGAACAGGCATCAGTAAAGCAGTGTCAGCCAGCCAGCTCTTTGAAAATGATTCAGTTCCCCTAGTCTTATGACTAAAATAATACCCAGTGGCTCCAGCTCGAAGCCTGGTTAATACATCTGTCCAGAACACATAATTACTCGGTCATAACATTCCCCCGGCCACCAGCCAACAAACCAATCAGCATTTCTTCCTAACTCACTAGAATTTTTGCTGCGTCAAACTGTTTGATCTCTAGGTAGTAAAAATGCAAAAAATGGAAGGACACTGCACTGGAAGGTTTTAATTTAACATAGTTTCTCATGGAAATTAAATCTGAAAAGAAACATGTTTTTGTTGACATTGCTGAAGTTGAGATTTTCATTCTGCTTAGGGAATCATATTAACGTATCTATCTTGCAGCTTTCTTCTTATCCCTTCACCAGCTAAGATTCTGTAACATAATCTCACTTTCATTAATTGCTTTCACAAGGAAACTCGTGTTTATGAGAAAGTGAAATGATACCAGCAAATTGCATTATGTGTGTAACTACCAAGGAATACGCTGCGTACGCTGAGTGTGGAAATGGAATTGAAAGAGTTGAAACACGGTCTGGATTTACACAGATACTACTATCCACAGTCCTCTAAGCTTTGTTTGTAAGAGTATACGTTTAATTTTCTGAAGCTATATTTTGAAAACTCTGATCCCGATCCTGAGGCACTGGAATCAATAAAAGCTTTATATTGACTTCACTAGGACACAGGATCAAGAGAACTGTAGCCTTATACTTACTTCCCATATCATGTGCCAAAACCACAGCCAGGAAAGCACTCCATGCACATTTTGGAGTAATTCAATCTTTTCTCTATACAGATATGGTATTTCTAAAATGTCAAAAGAAATTGCCAGAATTTCTATAGTGAAGAACTTGGGCAACACCCTCAAATGTGCAACCTCAAAGAACCCACATAATTTCCAATATCATAGTATATTTATTGCTCAAGTGCTGTAGTTTTACACAGGATCCTTTTTCACAGTGTCTATAGACCAACAAACACCTTTAGCTCATGGCCAATATTTAGAATTTAAAGGCACTACAGGAATACAAATAAAGAACAACGCGCCTCCCCAGCCGACAGTGAATACTGGTCATTCGTTCTGGCAAATAGGAAGCAAACAAACAATTTCCCTGATTTCCTTCACATGAGCCACACCAGATACAGATACATTGGTTATATCTAGACTAGTGCACGGGTGAGGACAGTAAGGTGCCCCTGTTTCTCCTAAATGGAAGACAGGAAGGAAGAGTATGCAGCTCTTGTCTGAATTCTGCATATAGGTTTTCTCTCCATAGGAAAAAGGACATGGAAGGAGGAGGGATTGGGAGGATCCCTCTTTCAAATGGTGCTAGGATGTGGCTGGAGGTGACTTTCAGAGGAACTCAGAAGTTTTCCTGATTTAGACTTTGTTGTTTGTTCCTTATGAGTATGAAATCTCTCAGATTCAGCACCTACTCTGTGCAAAACTGGAATTTAAGGGATCCAAACAGCATATTCTAAATTTTTTGCCTACTACAATACAGGGATAGTTAAATATTTCAAAGGTCCATAGATTTGTTCTACGAGTGTTAATAATAGTATCATATATTTCAACATCAGCAAAGATTTTGTGCACTTAAGTGTTAGAGAATCTATGACAGAACTGCAAAATGGTTCATGCAACATAACCACAAAGGATGCCAAGGAATGATGGGGTTCTTTTCATATATACCAGCTTCTGCTTGAAAGCACCCTTATTTTCCTGAATCTAAACATTCAGACTATTATACTTAAAAGCAAAGTTAACACTTCACAACACTTTGAACAACATGGGAAAGCATTGTACAATTTGTATGCCCCAGAGGATACTCAACAAATATTAAGACTGATGGATTAAGTTTGGAAATGCCAGAATAAGTTTGTCTGAATTCATGCAACCTACCTACATTGGCTGCCTCTGTGCAAATGCACTTTTATCCAGCTTTAATTCTATGATCCTGTATTAGCTTTTCAACAGGACTCCTGTCTTATTTGGTGAAAGCATAATACTGCATATTTAATGTCTTCTGCATTCATTGTATGCTTAGGTATTACACAGAGGCATGTTATCCAAGCCCTGCTTTGACTACAAAGCTATGAACTTCATGTTTTTATACCCATTTCCACCTTTCTTCCTCACACCCAGTTTAATGGAATGCTTTGCAGATTTATTTTCACACCACCTTACTATTAAGACCCATGAGGTTACTGGTATTTTTATCCTCATAGAGAAATGAAAAATTCTGATCAGGTGCAGTCATGAATTTGTGAGACCATCTTAAAATACATAGTACTGGGAAAAAATGGACTTTAACTACATAGATTCTGAAAAGCAGCACTGAACAATTTCAGCAGTAGTCATGAAGGTTCAGTATCCCTGGAAAGCTGGCCACAGCTGTTTCAAATTAGTTAACATAAGAAATTATGAATACAAAGCAAATATCTCAATGAGAGCACTAGCATTTTCACACTTTGCTGTCCCCCTCATCTACAGGAGTGAAAAACCCCCAAAAGCAGGATCTCAAGGCAGCATTCATTATGAACCTATTTCTTCCCATCCCCTTATTGTTTCATCTCTTTCCACAATTCCTACAGACAGTCACCTTCGCCACAACAGCCTCGTCCACCTTGGAGCAGGGCCACAGCGAAGTACTGCTGTGCAGCACAGAACCAGCTCTCTGGCTTCAGTTATCACCACCCTCCCCTCTCCTAGTTTCTTCTCTTTCAGAGTGCATCGAAAGAAAAGAGAAGCAGCATATCCTCCCTACCCCCTCCTCCTTTAAAAAGAAAAATTAAGACATATTTTATCTTTAGGGAAGGAAAGCCAAATGCCCAGTCTCTGGACTTGGTCAAACTAGCTCTGGGGATACCGTGATTAATTTGAAGAATCCTACATGCTTTAGGGTAAAGGCACCTGAACATCAAGTTTCTTATTTGGAAATGTCTACAGGTTTCCATGAAGGTATTCTCATGGCTTGGGTTTTAGTTTAAAAATCTGTCCCTCACAGTAATACAGTCACATGACATTTTATCTTTGGTATAAAGTGCAGAAAGGCTGTATAGTTGTAGAGCTCAGCTTTACGAGACTGTACATGAGTAACAGTGGGCTTACTGCCACCGTCGTGCTCTCTCTGGTTGCTTAACTTTGCACATATAATCTCAGACGTTACTTTGGACAAAGGAATTTGTACACATGACAGTAAAAAATAATTATTAAGTCTTGTTTACTGGCCTATACCTGAGTTACATGCAGTTACCTGCATGCGCAGAAACAGTTCAAATAAAAGTACAGGAGACATTTAAGTAGTGGCCCTACCCATCAGACAAATTTGTTTTGTGCAGCTACTGGTGTATGTTCCAGAAAACCAAAGATGTCTTTTCTTGGGCCAGGACAAATTAGCTTTTGCTATTTTGCTATCCTACATACTTAGGATACTTTCTAGCTGGAGCTCATTACCTCAAATCATCTACAGTTCTTCGGTTTTAAAATAACTCATAAACCCCCACTCAGAACCCTTGTTACAATAGAAAATGTTTATATCTTATGTTTTAATGATTTAACTTACAAGGACGGGAATCATCTGATCAGATTTAAATATTTGTTATGTGTTCACAGGTACATCCGCAGCAGAAGTTGTTGTCTAGGTTATCTTTTATAGTTAATGACAGAAATGGTCATTGTAGGTCATGATTTCAAACATCTATTTCTCTATTGGCTAAAAAAGTAAGTGTCCTGGTTTCAGCTGAGATAGAGTTCATTTTCTTCCTAGTAGCTGGTATAGTGCTGTGCTTTGGATTTAGTATAAGAATAATATTGATAACATACAGATATGTTAGTTGTTGCTAAGTAGTACTTACACTAGTCAAGGACTTTTCAGCTTCCCATGCTCTGCCAGGTGCACAAGAAGCTGGGAGGGGGCACAGCCAGGACAGCTGACCCAGACTGGCCAAAGGGCTATGCCATACCATATGGCGTCATGCTCTGTATATAAACTGGGGGGAGTTGGCCAGGGGACAGTGATTGCTGCTCGGGGATGAGCTGGGCGTCATCAGCGGGTGGTGAGCAATTGTATAATGTATCACTTGCTTTGCATATTATTATTGTATTATTATAATTAATATTATTATTACTACTACTACTACTATTCTATTTCATTTTACTTCAATTATTGAACTGTTCTTATCTCAACCCATGAGTTTTCTCCATTTTACCCTTCTGATTCTCTCCCCTGTCCCACTGCGGAAGGAGTGAGCAAGCGGCTGTGTGGTGCTTAGTTGCTGGCTGGGGTTAAACCACAACAGTAAGCTACAGACTATGTGCTCAGAGAGAAGGATCTCGAGTGAAAAATTGCTCTACAGTGTCTGCAGTTACTTTCACCAGCTAATCTGCAATGGACATACTCTTATAGAATCTGAAGGCGACACTAGCTTCTGGATTTGTAACAAAACCAACAAAAATACATTAATAAATACATTGAAACAGATCAATTAAATTATTTAGCTGTTCAAAACTTATGCCTGGGTTTTCTCACTAAGTCAGTCACTGTTCATGTTCATTTTCAATTACTTTGCACAAAGAATTGTGTTTATAGTTGTAGCTAGCCAGAACTTCATAGCATGATGTGGACATGTTCACTGGATTATAATACCAGATATTTAAGTAGAGCGCTCTCAGTAGAAGAGCAAATATTGCAACTCATTTAAGCCACAGAGCAAGAACTATTTCAAAAGCCCACTTTTGGCCTGCAGCAAGAGCTGCATGTAAATAAGGCTGTATTTTAGCAGAATCATGAGAGCAGGTAGCTGCTGTATAAGCAACAACAGTAGTTCCCAGCCAATGAATACATAAACTGAAACTATCAACTCGTTAAAATCTTCAAATGCACATAAAGCTGTGAAGCCTATCCATAGAAAGGCCACAGTGACATCTGAAGGGAAACATTAAAAAATTGGGCACTTGAGCAGAGGTGTCGATTAATTTGGTTTAATTTTGAAATCAAAGAGCAGCCTGGAACTGACCAAAGAGGATTATGATGAAGTTCGTTCCCAGGCTGGTTCTGCCCAGGGGCACATCTGGGGAAAGGCTGCTGTGCACACTTGGTTCGGAATAGCTAGGTGTTTTTTTTTTTTTTTTTTGTTCTGGCAGGTTTCTTTGTTCCTTCTTTTGAATCATGCATTAGATTCTGTTGAAAATTAAACACTTTCCTCACGGGGAAGAAGGGGAGGGGTTTTTTTGTTTGTTTGTTTCATTCCTTTTTTAAATAAACTTCAAGTGACTCAATTTGAATTCTTAGGATCTGTGTGAAGAGACTATTACATGAACAGACACTACATGTTAAAAGCTAAAATAAAGAGAAAGAATGATCTCTCCACCCCCCTTCCCTCTGTTTCTTACATTTGCAGGAGCTGCAGCATTACATGTTCTTATGTTCTTCCTTCTTTCTAGGGAGCCAGTACACTTGTCAGCATTCTCTCTTCCCTGCTTTCCTCTCCCAAAGACCCATATTTCAAATCCGAAGAGCATATTCCCACAATCATTTCTCCATGTGTCCTTTGGCCCATAGCTTTTCCAGTCCTTATTCTTCTTTGCCTTGCTAACACTAGGAAAATACATACTTGGGAGTTCTAAATAAAATGTTATTAAAATATATACATGAATTGAACAAAAATATTCTGAAAAAGAGCATCATGTACCACTTCAGCATGTCATTTAAAGAAGGGGAAAGGCTAACAAGGTGTCCTAATTTATTCCAAAAGTAAGCTTAGTACAGAAATGAAAGAAAACATTAAGTTACAGCCAATGGGTCTATATACTTAAGATTTTATGTACCACCTTAACAGTCCCTCTTCTAATTCTCATATTTGTCCCCTAAATATGCCTTGGCCACAATCATTTACATAGATGATGGCTAGATACTAATTTTTTCCTGAAATCATTATTGTTCTTCTGTCAGTATCATAAAATTCCAATAAAGCCCACGTTGCCAAAACACCACCTGACCACAGGCACTGAGATATCTGTTACCCTCTCCACCAGCAGTGGGGAGAGGCACCTGGAATCCAAATTCCCCTCTGGAGATGCCTTTCTATGGGTTGTGAGGCTCAAAGTTAACATAACTAAGGTTAAGTTAAGGTAACATTATTTCAGCTAAGGTTACTTTAACTTCGGGACTTCATTTCCATCCCTACAGGGAGGCGGGGTGCATCCAGGCCAACGTCTCACAGAATGCTTCATTAGGGCACAACAGCCACAGCAATCTCTGACGTGTGGCGCGCTCTTTCCTCTGCTGCCACTCTTTCCAAAGGCAATATTTATCCTTCCACTCAGAAATGAAAATGAAAGCTAGTGTGTGGCAGAATGTACAGTATGATGCAAAGCACTTCATGTCATAGCAAAAACAGCTTACAGACAGCATGCCAGTAATGATATCATTCATAGACAACAGTTAATTTGGAAACTGGAAAGGAGAAGCTAATATCTCTAGTGTTATGTGATTTTGTACTGAAAGGCCCTCACATATATGCACACATGCACAGGAATAGAATTAAAAGCACTTAGGTTTGGGACTGAACACTAGAAAATGTACAGTTGGGAACAACTTTGCATTGGTCGGTAGATGAGATAATTGGGTTTATTCTTTAACTTGTTATTGAACATGTATTAACATTTCCTGATTTTTGCAGACTTAAGCAGCAAGCTGGATACTAAGATGGCTTTTTTTCTTCCTGAATGTGCATCTTTTCTGAACCATTTTTCATGGTTTGCGCTGGTAAAAAAAGAAAATCTTAAATTACTATTAAATACACCTTTGACTGAAACCAGGCTACAAAGTAGTGAGCAACTATGTATTCTGGATGAACTCTAAAGAGATTCTTACAGTCATATATTCATCCCTTCACCAAGACAATCCATTGGACTTCAGGGACTATATACATATATTGCACTCTGTGTATATAGATGCTGTATATATTACTGCTTCCTTAAAATAACAAGCAGAGTCATGAAAAAAATATAAAGAATAAAGATGAAAGACATAACTGATTAGTTTGGAAATTAAACATAAATTGAGGTGGAAGAAATTCTCACTATTTACTTAGGGTCTGATCCAAAGCTCTTTAAAGTCAGCAGAAAGAACATCAACTGCATGAGGATTTAAATTGTGACACTACAGTTGGATGCTTTGGAAAGTTGGCTGGGAAAGCAGTACAAAAAAAGCCTACTTAGAAGTGGGGAGGGAAGGGGCTTCCTGGATTATCTTACACCATTTTTACCTGTGGGACAATCTTGATCTCAGCTTACAAGGACACGCATTGCTTTATCACAGCTGTGCAAGAATGAAGCTCGCTATAATTGCATGGCACTGGATCAAATGTAACAAAGGACTAGAGCAGGAAATAAAATAAATTGGGTAATATTTACACGATTGTTGTAACTGGGGGAGGACACCTGAAAGTAGCTATGTCTGTGACCTCTGCTTGAGGCAGAGGAGCTGTCTCAGCCCGTTCTGCAGCCCAGGCCAGTGATCCACAAACCGCAGGTTTGGGAGCATCGCTGGTACACCATGGGCTTCTCCAGGCCCACGCTGCTGAAACCCAGGCAGAGCAAAGAAATTAGCAACCCACAGAAAAAAACACTTCTCAGTATTTCCAGCATTCTGTCCAGTATTGTCCAATATTTCCACTGAAACTAAACAGTGTATCCAAAGTATAGGATGAGACCTTTGAGATGGTAAAGTTTTTCCTCCCTGTACAATGAAATTTGTTTTTCTATCTTTTTGCTCTTATGTTTATCCTTTGTGAGTTTTGAATTAAAAGATTCTCTCTACTAATAAATCCATCCATTATTGTGAGTGGATATTAAGTTATCATTAAATTTAGCACACCACTAGACTGAAGTCCAAATACTACCTCTTGAGTACAGACACTATGTGGCACCTAGACAGAACCCTCCTATAGACATTTTAATATACTGGAGGACATATAGCTTCCCATTTGAGATCCAGGAGAGACAAAATACGAGTTGAAAGGGTGTAACATACTTGAACGTAAGTCTCCAAGAATGCACAAAATGATAGGATATGTACAGCTTTTCAGATAGGTTTTCCTATTCCACATTTGTAACAGTGTGAAATTCAGTACTGAATACTCCTAACAAAATGTCCCTCAAAGCTTTCTCCTCATTCACTATTATATTATTTGCTCCATGACTATTGCAGGCCATAGTTATGCAGCCTGCAATCAAACTAAAACAACTTACAGTTTAGTGAGACTTTGTATAGTATGCAGCCTCGGTCCTACATTTCCAACAGAAAGTATGATAAAAATAGCAGTTGAGAGGCCATTGATTAAAAAAGTCTGGTTCTGTGCAATTGACAGAGAATCACAGAATTAAATCATTAATAACATGTAATTTCTTGTATAAAATTATGATACTGAACTTTTCCTGCCCTGTTTTGATTGTAAGTCATCTGAGGAAAGAATAAAAGAAGGAATTTAGTGTTTGCTTGTAAAATCACTGGAAACAGAAACCTGAGCCAGCTGAAGTCTTACAGTAAAAATTTTCTTCACCACCGTATTGCTACTGTTTAATTGTTTATTACTTGGAAAATGTAGTCCCACTAGTAACGTTAAAATTTGGTTCTAGGCCAACCAAGGCACACAAGGTAGAGCTGGAAAAGATCCAGTTAGTTTACAGCATCACATTTTGCAGTGTCAAAGCAGTGTTTACTTTAGATACAAAGACATCATAATATCTTGTTTAAATTAAATGCTGAAAATATAAACAGACTGAGATAATTTTTTTTTTTTTTTTTTTTTTATGTTTAGACTCATCATAGTGGAAACAGCTTGCAATATATGGATAAAACTAAACAGATACAGTGATATTATTCTGGGAAACCTAACTCTTACCTTCAAGAGCCTGTGTCCGCCCTGGCAAGCCAGTTGAGTTGTTCAGCTGCTTAAACTTCAGTGACTAAATTTGAAGAAAAACTTCCAAGAAAATAAGTCAGCAATGCAAAGCAGGTGTGGGGAAACTTCAGCTTTCACATAAAGAGCAATTTTCACAGGAAATGTAGGCTGTTTGACTGCCAATTCTATTTACGGCATCTTCAGGTTTCACCCCCATCCATTTGTACTAAAAGTACCCAGAGTAGTATTTCGATGCCCAAATCAACCCCATGCCTTTTTAGAATGTTGTAAAGGAGCCTCCTAGGAGACAGCTGTGACATTTCTCTCAGTTCTTGATCTCATAAATCTAGTTACAAACAGAGATGATGTTCACTGTTTTTGGTAACAATTTCTTCCCCAAAATGCTGATATTACCACCTCCACCATTTTTACTGCAGTGCATCAGAGCATGGTGGCTTGTGCTCTATACGTACAAAGCAACCTATTCTTTGAACATCTATTTTGCTCCCAAGTTGAACAACGTGTTAAGGAGTTCTTCATGCAACATCATGTTCTGCAGTGTATTTCATTCAACATATATTCTGGCACACGTTCCTCAGTACTTTTCATTGAGCTATGTCTTCAGTTATTCTCAAGGAGCTGCTCTATCCAGCTCCTCACTCTTCCCCTCCTCCATAGAATAAATCCCAGCACGATACCAAAATAAACCCACAATCACTCCACAATGTTATTGCCCTTTTTCCTAAGCCATTATCACACAGCTGAGATGTTGGCTGGTGCATTCCTGGGAGGGCGCAGTGCCATCCCTCAAAGGCGACCATGAGTCCACATGAGCAGCTGGGCCAGAGCAATTCCCCAAACTCCAAGAGCAATGCACACAGAGCAGCATGACCAAGACTGCAAAAAGCCACTCTCTGCCTTGCAGCGGTGATCACCACTTGCATCTCACCCAACGCCATGTGGGTCTGTGGCAAGCAAAGTCTCCTATGTAGTCTCTGTGTCTCTAACAAGTTATTACACAGCCCTATCAAAAACAGTAGGCCTATTACTATTTTATGTCTCAAATTTACTAGTGTACCCCTTTTCTCTACTTTGTTAGCCTGCCTCCTAGCTTGCAGCCTGTGAAGGGAAAGATAGTACACTCTCTTGTATGAAGGCTAGCATATTTTTATAATAATTACTAAATTACAAGACAATGTTACACGTATTTTTAGGCTAGATTATATTTTGTGAAAGAACTTCAATCTTTCATTAATGGCATTACTAGGAACATGGCAGTACATGAAATGGAATGTAAATACCTGCAATTTTTTTAACCATATTGTTTTTAACCATACCGTTCAGAATGATTTCAAACTGCTTTCCAAATTGATGTATGGATAACATGGCTTAGCTGCTAAAGCCACAGAAGAAACTGCTATACCACAAAATGGATTAGCACAGCTTTTTTTCCTGGCAAAGTGAGTTTGTTATGAACTCTCCAATAAAATATTGTATTTCACATTACCGGGCTTTAAAGAACACATTAGCAAAGACTCAGTCTCTGTCTTCCAGCCAAAAAGCCCTCCAAACCATTTAGAAGGGGGGTATTATATTTTTCCTTGATTACCCCAAATGCAATATTCAAAGAGAGTATTATTCAGAAGCTACCAAGTAGGAACAAATGTCTCTGTCTTCAAGTCCCAGAAGATCGTGATGGCATTAAGAGAAATTTAGCATTTCAAATTGCTCCGTCAAAATCAATTCCTATAAACATGTACTTAGCATTATAAGAAGTGGATATTTGAAACTATATAAAGAAACCACTCATAATAGAACACAGAAAAGAACTGACAGAAGGATTCTTCACAGCAACGGCTGGCTTTACAAAAAAATGAGTTTAAGATTCAGGAATGGAGAAGGAGGGCAGAAGAATCACAGTATATGGCTTATCAAACATTGCAACATCTGCTGAGTGCAGGGTATTGTCACTGTAAGCAAAAATCCTTTCATTTTTATTTGGCTTGATAGAGAAGCTACCTTTGCAGAGGTGCATCATTTTTATCTGTGCTTCAAACATACAGGCTAAAGATCAGGGTCAGTACTGCTGTTGCACAGACTTCAGTAAAGCTGCCACAGAAGGCTGCACAGACTGATTAATGAACACCTCCCATGGCTGCCTTCGGCTGTCCCAAATGTCTTCTGTCCTGTTGCACATGAAGATGTTTAAACCTGTGCTACAGGGGGCCAAGGAGTTGCCCACTGCTGGTGACCAGTCCTGATATTCTTGTTTTCTTTCCTACTTTGCATATGCATAGAGGTGGAAGGCTGATTTGGCCTGCAATTATAGAGTTTTGTAGCTTGCTTTCAGCACACCAGCAAATAATTCAAAGTCAAAAAACCATACAATTTTAGCTCTTCTTGTAATAATCTCATTTCCTGGTTGACAGGTACTAGGAGAAAAAACAAAAACAAAAACAAAAAACCAAACAGATTTCATACTAGTGCACTGTAACACGGAGTGCTCCGTGTTAGAATACAACCCTGTAAAGAGCAAAGACCAAAATTAACAACTTGCTTTGGATTTAAAGTGGAAAGCCGCCATACTTTATACACCCCAAGAAAGCAAAGCATTGAAACAGAGTGCTTACCTGCAAGCACGTAATGTTGTAGGTGAGGTGACATGCTCAAAGGTCAATACATGCTCCTACACTTAGCTGGGTCAAGCCTGTGAGTTTGCTACTTATATGGTAACAGCCACAAGGGACACCTTGGAATTGTGCTGCATTTTATTTTATTTATTTATACAAAGTTCCCAGTGTTTTCCTGTTGTTCTTATTTGGAAGATACACTGTGTTGCTTATCCGTGTGTAGCATGAATCAAAGATGCTGAATGGAGGCTGAAGTGACAGAACTGAGTACTGAGACGTGAAAAATACATTTAATTCTTAGTCCTGCAAGATTTTGTTCAGTCCAGTTTGATCCACAAAGCAACTAATGTTATGAGTTTAGGAAGCCACTGGTATCATTCAAGTAACTGAAGTTACGCATGAGCTTCAGGGCTAAGGGCAAATAGAATTTTCTGACACTGTATCTCTTGTGTAGAAGTTACATTTAACATCCTCGCTCCCCTTACAATGCACTGTGTCTTTGAAAACAGAGGAAAGTACATTTATTGATGTCACTGTAAATAACCTCACCCATTTACTTCACTGTTGTTTAATGATGAATCATATTTTGATATTAAATTTAAGCATTCTCTGCAAGGGAAGAAGAGCAGAGTACAGAAGAATCAGAGGAAAGTGCCAAGCTGGAGGAAAACAATTTGAAATTATCTTTCTAGCTTAACTCAGAAAATCAGAAACATAGCTCACGTCTGGATTTCCTTAACACTATTAAGCAAAGATAAAAAAATTCCAAACAAAACCACGGAACATTAGAGACAGACTTTCCAAGATGCTTTCAAAGATGCATTCGCTAAGCTTGTACACACACTTCTTGCCCAAAAGCTCTCATGTTCACACAGATCATGACAGTGCACACTCCGCACATAGCAGGAGCTAATTTTTCATTTTAATCAGCTAATGCACAAGCTAGAGCTCTGAAATGGCAAGTTGGTGTGTCTTTTTTTTTTTTTTTTTACAATAGAAAACACATCATTGAACAAGGAAAAAGCTACTGAATATTGTAATTAGTGCTTTTTTACTTTTAATTAATAAAATTAATATATATTCATTGTACCTTGTCTGGGTATGTCTCACAGAAGAAAAAAAGACCAGAGGGAAATGCTGGCCAGGGAATTCAATTAGACTTTTCCAGCCTCATTAAAGTCGGGCGCAGTTCACCCACAGTCTTAATGCAGAAGTAGTGGTGTTCTGGAATAAGTATGCTGGACAGGACAACAGAGAAACAGGATATCAAGAAAGATAAAAAGAAATTAAATCCTGAATATGCTGTTTTATAGAAGAATTCATCATGATATTTATGAGCTTTGTTCATAAATTTAGACTTCAATTTCAGAATTTGCCATGTAAATTTGAATTACAGTTGAAGAGCTGTGAAGAAAGGAGTCACCTTGAAACTGCATAAGAGAACAGATGCAAGATTTGCTCCGTCTACTTCCTTGTATGGGGTCTCAGTTATTTTTCAGTAAATACATAGTTTGGCCAATTGATCAAATAATTTTTTTTTGCTGTAAATAGAAATTTATCTCCAGTTAAGGCACTCCTTCCCCTTTTTTTGATTCTCCTTTTAAATCCTTTTTAGTCCCCAAGATTAGCACTGGTTTTAGTCCAACCTTATGAGAACGCTTTCATGTTACTTATATTTGTGTGCAGACTACAAAACTACAAAAAGATTTTCTTAACCCTTGCCCACTGATCCCTAAGAAGCCTCAAGAGCAGCTTTTCCATGAAAGAGTCCAGTCGGCTGTACTTGCAGACCACTTTCTAATGTTTTTTAACCTTGTGTCATTTGGACTTCCCTCTCCAAACAGATACATTTCAGTAAGTGGCTCATTAGCATTACATAGGAGAAGAATCCTTATTTTTTTTTCCTTTTAAAACCACCGCATCCTTAGCTATCTATCTCTGGTGTTTGTACTGATATTACAGCCACTTCAGTAAATTGAAGCTCTTCCACAGATCTCTACTCCAAATCAGCGCCAGCCTCAATTCTTTGGCTGAGGCAAATGCCAGACGTTGTTTATACAGTGGTAATCAACATGGTAAATTTAGAATATACCAGAATAAATTATGATAAATTTGCTGCCTCAGGATAAAGATAACATACGGGTAGAGTCAGTGGTTATCTCTTAAAAAGAGGGGAAATTGATGAACAGACATTTTTTTTCCTTCCAGGCTATCATAATAAATGCTTTTTTCCCCTCTGGGATTTGTAGAAAAAGAAGATGGGACATGTGGATCTCATGAACTCTGATGCTAAATACAGCTACAACTTTTGAAAGACTGTCTTCCCTATATTTCAAGTTGAACATCATGTTCGTTCCTTAGCATTAAGAGTTGTTTTCTTTCTTTTTTTTCCCCCTGCCATCTCTCCAGAGGTCAGGGAATGAACTGTGTGCCATCAGAGAGCAAAGCAGTACAGGACCCAAGGGGGCTGATAGCACTGGTGCCTTTTTTTTCCCCCCACCTCAGCAGCATGACTTGCTGTTCCCAGAGGGGGTTTCAGAATCATCAACTAGCAGAAAATAAGTGGTGTTCTTGGTTTTGGGGGGTTTTGGTATTGGTTTTTTTTGTTGTTTTTTTTTCATTTGTTTGTTGTTTTGGTGTGGGTTTTTTTTTTTTAAACTAAGAATATTTATTTAAAAAAAAAAAAAATCTTTTCCTTGAGCCTGGGATTGCACTTCATTTCCTTCTCAAACTTAGAGCTTGAGAGCTTTTTTTAGGAAAGTTAATTTACCTGGAGAATGAGTTTCCAGAAAATATCCATTCCAAATGCAAACTACCTTCAGAGGAGACTGGCATTTCTCTCTCTCTCTCTGTCAAATACTTGTACCTGGCCCAATATTTATGGGAGGAAAAAAACATGCTTGTGCGCAGTATGCAACTTTAGCAACTGTCTTCTGGAGAATGAAGATAATTAGGATCTGACTAAATCCTAATCTACCTGCAAAGCATGGCAGTCCTCCATAATAGATGTTACCTGTCTGTATCAGGACATTTTTGTAAGCAAAACACTGCAGCTAGAGTCCACACACAGTGAGTGTGCAGTCAGCCCTTTGCTGAGCTAACAGGAACAATTGCGTTTCTTCAATTTCATTTTCCACGTCTGCCTTTCAACTCCACCAAACTTTAAGTATGTGTTTAAGTCCAACAGGCTTTAATAGGATTTAAACACATGCTGTGCCTCGCTGAGGAGGAAAGGGATTACTCATGTGCCTACTCACTGAAATTATGCGCTTTGCTGAATGGGAGACTTTATGCGCTACTACATTAGTACTGAGAGAAGTTGTGAAGGTAGAAGCCTGATAACACTTTTTTGTCCTGTCTCTGGGTCATGGCAAGGACAATGAGCAGGCCACGCATCTTCATCTTCCTCTTGATACATTGTTAGAGCAAGGGTTAACCCACGCAAAGCAGATGCATCCAGACCAGGGAAGTACCCATCTACCTGGGCACTTGCAAATGTGCTAAACCCAAATGAACTGCAGTAAGACCGTGCTGCCCAGAACTACCTAGGAGATAAGCTGCACACTGCCAGCTGGCGACACAGACACCTCAGAAGCTGCTGTAGTATTGATTTTACACCTCCAGAATGACAGCAGAGAAGCAAAATTCCAGCATCATGTGTAGTTTTGTTAAATAAAATCATCTTTCCCATTTTCCAAAATATCCTAAGCCATTAAGAAAACCTTTGCAGCACCCAATATAGTACTGGTTACAGTACCAGGGAGTGTCTGGTGAGGACCTGAACAGGACCCATTTGTCTTGCCATGTAGAAAGGCACAACTCCTGATCTCACTTCAGTTCATCCTAGAGGGCTGCTGTGGTGAGCAACTATAACCCTGGCAACCTGGAGGCTCAGAAAAAACCCATCATTAATCACCGAGCCCATTGGAGAGCAACTAGAAGCACTTACTTCTCTGTACCTCGACCATTTCAATCTTTTCCCACATGCCTCATTCTCTTTTTTACTCACTCACTGCAGCCATACAAACGCCATAACATTTCAGAAAGATATTTACAATCTCAGGCATCCAAGTGACCAGCATTTCCCTGTGACCTTCTCACCCTATCAATTAGCTGTCAAGTTTTTTCTATGTTATGTCCTTGCAGAAATTTTTCTTAGGCTTCTGTAGCTTAAACACGGCCACTCCAATGCTCGCACTGGGAAAGTTTACATTTGGCTGGAGTGCAACTGCACTGTGGGAACAGTAGACGAGCTACCTGGCACAAGTGCCTAACCCTGTAAACCACAGCTTAACCTGGCAGCACAGAGCACTCGGGAAACTTAACACATTACTGAGCTGTAAAGATGGCTTCAAATTTCCATTAACTCCTGTCTTTAACGAGGCAAATTATGCAGTTAGCTACTACCACTCCTAAAATTAAGGTATTTGTGCTTTTCATCATATTGAAACAAAACAGGTGAGTTTAAACACATAACCTGATAAGGACTTTTTCTTGTGTTATTTGAAAAAAAAAACCAAGAAACAAACCCTTGTATTTGGAAGCTGTGTTTCCCCTTAAAAAAAAAAAAAAAAATTAAAAAAACCCCAGAGTTTAAATTCACTCAGCAAAAAACCACAATATGCAATTTAGAATATGGTATAAATAAACCACTTAAAGTGTGCTTCAAAGATGGTTATTATATTAGCCTAGGCAGGGCATTCAGCTGAAAAATGCCTCTAGAGAGAATAAAAGAAATAAAAAAAAAAAATCTAACGTTAAATTTATTTTCTTACTAAAGCCTATAGGAATGATGAACTTTGAAACACTTCAAGAAATAATGCAAGAAGCCACTGAAAATTTGCCCTGTGAACTGGGAATTTGGACAACTTTTTTCCGATTCAAATGTTTGTTCATGTATATGCACAGACAAGTGCATATTGTGTATATATATACACACACATATATGCACATATACATGCATATCTAGGCAGACTGATCAATTGCATTTAAGTGAGAGCACTGGAATTGCAAGCCATTGCTGGTTCTTACTGGCTCTACTTTCCATCAGGAATCACTGGAGATACATCAGCTTAGCTCCTGTCCTGGAGTTGTCAAGCAAGCATGGATGCAGGATTGGCAGACAGCCTTGATATACTTGCTGTAGTGTACTGTCTCTTCCATCAGCTGTGTTCATTTTTCAGTGTGCAATCATTGTAATTGCTCATTCTGCAATTAGAAATTTCAGCGTGAATAAGCCACACTCAGTTTGAAGAATGACCGTTCACATTGGTTTCCTGTTTTATTTTACTTCTTGAAATGTGGCAACGACTCAAAGTATAAACCCAGTATGGGGCCTCCTCGTCCTAACTGAGGTGGATCCTCTTGTGAAAAGACAGACTGAACCCCCAAGAACTTGCAGTCTTTCAGAGGGATTTCCAGAGACAAAAGCCAGGTAAGTGCTTTGATCTTCATAAATACTCTCCATAAATAAGCACAAGACAGGGAAAAGAAGTGCTACTGTGGAGCATCTTATTTTATAGGTGGAAAACTGAGGCAGAAGAGTATTTTAAAAGTACCTCTTAAAGGATTTTAATAACTTTGAAAATCTGAGCCTAAGTGAACTGGCCAAGGTTACACAGGAAAGCTTTGACCGAATGGGAAAATCAATGCACGTCTCCGAGTCCCATGTCAGGCTCATAGCAGTCCTCCTTTTCCCAGCCAATTTGTTCATTAAAAATATTCAGAAAAGCCTCCGATTGCAGGAAGTCTAAGTTTCAGATGGGCAGTTCTTGTGACTCTGAAAAGACAGACCAAGGCTAGGGGAGTCATTCACCAGGAAAGAGAGAGTTAACTCCATACAGACACAGTAGAGATAGAATATATATCAAAGCTTTCACACTTTTTTCCATTCTGTAGTTTGCTCCATACTTTAATAATGTATTTAAACTGAGTGACCATGTATGCAAAGGAAAACTTTACAAGCAGATAAGTCTTCTAGAGCTGAATGTCTGCCAAGACAAAACTGTGGTTTATTTTAAAAGGAGGAGTGGTTATCACTCAGAACACACCATTTCTGTTTAAACAGTGGAGGCAAAATTAATGCTTACAATTTTTACTTGTCATTAAAATAGAACTTTTGAGAAATAAAGCCTCATTTTTCAGCCTGTACTGAAACAAAACAAAACAAACAAAAAAAAGATAGCAATTTATACAGATGAAAGGTTTTAATTCAAAAGGAAGGACATTTTGAAAACTGTTTTGTGGAGAAATGAAACTCTGATACAAGGAGCTCTTTCATGCAGGTGTTATGTATTATAATCTATATTACAGTATTGTACTATCCACATGAGACCAGGTACAAAGAAAAACTTCTGGATTTTATTCAAGTTTGTGGGCTTGATTCTAATTTTATTTGCAGCAAGTCTTACCTCTATAGACATGAGTACCTCCGCTGGCTTCAGTGAACCCTCAGACTTTATATTGGCATAAGTAAGAAGTATTGAGACTCTCACTCATTTCTATTTTAACTTTCAGGTGTGAGTGTTCAAGGGTAAAAGCTCAGAAAATTGTTTTATATTTACCGTTATTAAGAAAGAGTCACGAGAACTGAAGACATCATATTTCTTATGATATATCTCAACATACCTTGTCAGGACCAACATGAACTTCTCACTCTTTTTATGAGTAGAAGCAGGTTTTTCTCCAGGGGTAAAAATGGATCAATTTCACAGAAATTAGAGACCTACAGAAGATTAAACCCCAGGCAAGATAGAATCACGTCAAATCCGTATTATCTGCTTCGAACAACAGCAACAAAAAAAGCACATTTGTATAGCTTCTCCTTTCCTAAGTAGTGTTCATTACTAAGTTGTTGTATGGGTCTTAATTTATGTCAGCTGGGGAGATCTTAGTTACTCGAAGAATTTGTTTTAGTCCATATAATGAGGAAACTTAACTTCATGCCTTTCTTCGTTATATGTCTAAAAAATTAAATAATTTGAATCATGCCCTCACTTGTCAATAAACAAACTGAAAATCTTTTGAGAACGCAAGCTAGTGCACAGCAAAGGGCGGGGTGGGGGTAGCCACTAGGTGGCAATAGAAACCCCTCAAATAAACTCCTCTTGCACACACTATTTATGCTATTCCATAGCTATCAATTTCAACTAAGAAAGTGTTGAATCAAAAGGAAGCAAACAAAATCTCTTATTGGTCATTAAAACCCCTAAATTTTCAGTACAATTTTCTGTAAGATTAATAGGAAACAACTAATTTAGCATTGTATTAAGTTAGTTTCTTTTACTTATCTTCATATTTTCTCCCAAGACCATTATTTAACATGCCACACAGTAGAGAAATTATTTTCAATTATTATTTCAGCATTATTGGAAAGTACTGCGATAATTTCTGTTGTTCTTAATAAATTTAGCACTCTGCCATCACTACAGAAGTCAGATGGCTGAAATAATGCTTTCCAAACTCAGAAAAGTAATAAACAGACTTAAAACAAACTACTACTGACTTAGCTTCTGATTACATTACGCATTTTGTTCTCAAGTTCTAAAACCTCGGTGATTCTTACAGGGAACTTAAGAAGAAAATTAGTCTTCAAATTAGGTCTTAAGTTTCATATCCAAAAATATCTTAAATTAAGAGATGATTGTTTCAAATTTAGCACACGTATTTCTATGCTGGAAAGTTCTTTGTCTGTATATGTGCAACACACCACAATGCTATAAATGTCACGCTGCTCATTTTCACAGCTTGTGAGTTAGGAAAAGTAAAAATCACAACCTAATGCACATACACATAACAGAGTTAAGATTGTAGAATTCAGACTGCATAAAGATATGAGTGTATAAATTTGGTGTTTCCATTTTCAAACCCTAAATTTTTCAACTTCAGTATGTCTTTAATGTTGGTCTTGTATATAATTTCCAAGGTTTGTTTTTGCTTGGATACCAAAACCTCCTGCAGTGAACTCCTCCTTGCCATTCTCATCGATTCAACTGCTGAACGTTGAGACTTTTACCCCAAAGCACCAGGACTGCACGGGCAGGACCAAGTGCTGCTTTCGGTTTGGTAATGGCAACCAGTGCGCCTGATCTAGCCTACTTTTTTCCTCCCTGTTTCAAGAAGGCGGGGGGGGGGGGGGGGTAGGGGGTGTCCTGCATATGTGGTGCCACAAGACAGTCCAGGAGAAAGGGAAATTCAGAGGAGGCTGGTCTGATTTCTCCCCCTCCCCAACACCTTCTTCCCCAGCTCTCACTCATTCCCTCTGCTCTCTCTCCCTCCACTTTGCAGCAATGCGATCTTGGGGTTACGTTACCATGTCAACGTCCCCCAATGCATTTTTCTCCAGGGGATTGCCAGACAGGGAAGGGAAAGAGTAATAAAACTAAAATTGAACTTGAATTAAATTCTAAAGGAAAAGAGCAGAGAAGTACCTGTTCTTTAGGTACTCCGCTGCTGTGGGGTTTTCTTAAATAAATCTTAACAGAGACAGCAAATTATCACCAAAAAATAAACGTACAGTGGAAAAACTCAGATAGCCTGTCAGGAGACATTCTCGTAATTTGTTAGAGAGCAAGTCCATCAGAATACAAATCCAAACACCCCAGTTTGGGAAAATGGTGTGACAAATTCAGACACCAATTGTGTCAAAATTTCACACATTAGTTTCATCGCTAAAAGAGGCAGAGGAGAATTAATTATCAACTTTTGCAAAAATTGAGTCCGAATCTGGATTTTGAAAGCTCAGCCTGTTGTCTGTTTACAATGTCATGTACTTGGCATAGAAATATATCCTTTTCATTAACATTTTTGCTACAGCTTTGAAATATTGAGAAGCAATATTAAACTCTTAATAAAATAGAAATATAGTTACAGGCATGCACATGAACACTGACTGACATCTGCAGACTTTCCCTCAAAAATGTGACTAAAAATACATTTGGAGAAAATCTGGTTTAAAATTTGAAACCACTACTTTCCTGTCTGCAAGTGGTACAGAGTCACACTTTTCATTCTTTACCAGAACAATTAATTCTAGTGAGGATCTGGAGGTGACATAATTGCATAAGTCATAAATCTACTTTACTTAAATAACAAAAAAAATGTAAAAGGATGCAGTAAACACAGGTATACCATTTTAATCCCAAGTATTTAAATAAAATCTAAAGTGCTGAGGGTACAACTTCTTTTTCTTGTATTTTTCTACAGTCAGCATTAATAAACACACAGCAAGAAGATATTTAAGACATTCTTCCCGTCATTGCTCTTTTGTTTAGTCCCCCTGGTTGCTCAGGCCTTGTGGCTGTGGAAATATACAGCATCTATGGATGCTGGTACTAACCAAGGCAAAAAATGATTCAGCAAGGTTACGATACAAGTGATTAATATAATAAGAAATAAATCGAATTTAAGAGATGTTGCTTCCCTGCTACGTTATTGGAAGAAAGAGCAGCAAAACCTCACAAGATATAAAGATGCAGATGAAACCAATATTTTCTCAGATTTGCATCACTCAGTTTAAAAATACACATATCTGACAAGTAGATGACAAGCCACACAGGGAGCTCTTACAGAGAAGAGCTCATTTAAGTCTTCAAGCAGGCTTGTAAATTCACTTAAAGTATCACGTATAAACAGGCTTTGTTTAGCCCATGCACCTCTCCTCTGTCAGGGAGCACACGACAACAGGCCTTAAGGAAAGGAAGCTTTTGGTTATTAAACTGAAGTAAGCTAAAGCTAACATATTATTAAAAATCTGTTGCAATTATGCCAGATTCACATAACTCAGAGTGAAAGAAGAAGAGCAAGATAATGCTGACCTTTTGTACTATCATCTCTTTTCAAAGTGCTTCTTTGTAGAGCCTATTGTCTGATTTGCTTCACTCACTCTGTTCTTTACCAGAGCTCTTGGAGAAATAGGAGTAAAGGGAAATATATTCAAGCAGTTCTTCATGTCTTATATTTAACCACTGCCCCAGGAGGAGCTCATTCTTCCTCAGACCTGGCAGCAAGAAGCAGTTGTAGGAAAGAGAGCAAGAAATAGAGAAGTAGAAGGAACAGCTGTTCTCTAGCTACCATGCAAAGATGCTCCACCTGTGTAGCAATTGGAGTGATCTAAAGGTGGGAAACCACCTTTCCTCTGCAGGTAGGGATGGTGACCAAGTATATGGAGAGTCCCTGTTAAATGAGGAGTTTTTGTTACAGAAAAAGTCTGAAGGGTTTGCAGATTTGACGCATCTTCAGCATCTGTTGTTTTCAATTTTCAGCCAGGTTATGGCATTTGCTGCTAGCCCAAAGGGTGAGGAGCTTTATAATTTGTGGGAGACTTCTGTGTATGTCTCCTCTCTGAAGCAGGAAAACTAACAAAACTTTTTGCTAAAGGAAAATAGTCCACAGCAGGTAGGGTAGAGAGGGATAATGAAATCTGAGTTTTGGCCATCTCAGTAGAGAATGAAGGGCTCTGCTCTTCCAACAGAGCAGAGCCCCAGTCTCTAAGTTTTGACTTCTCGAGCTGAGGCAACTTCAGAGGTGACCAGCTCACCCACCCACCCACTTCTCTGCTTGGAAGCAAACCTTCCTTGGAGCAGAGTCCACCTCCTCAACTGCTGCAACTCACAGCCCATGATGTTAATTACAACTAAAATCAAGCTGATAACTAGACTCAGCACACCTCCGGAGCTTGGCTGGCACTGTTCTGGATTTCACATGACCCCCTAATGTGCACTTCTCATGCCCATGAAAAAACTCAAATTCTGAGACCTCTCTTATGTTAAGAAGGTTTTAAAGGTTTTGGTTTCTTTCCGTTAGAGTCTGATAGTTGTCACAAAGTGGAGTTGCATTCTGGAAGGAGGTGGGTACAGGCGGTTTGCAGCTAATTCCCACAGAGCATTTTACCTACACCAAAGGACGTCTAGCTGTGGCCCTCTAACCATGCAGGCTTTTGCATCTCTTGAAGTTATTTTGGGAATAATATCCTGGCAGCTGTTAAAAGAGTTTGTTATTCTCCTTGTTATGCTCAGTATAAAACAAAATGCACTTAACATTCTGTTTATTTAACAGTTTATTAATTTATTAATTTAAAAGTTTTTTTTCACCCAGAAAACATTTGGAGCATTTCTCCAGATATCTCTCCAATCTTTTATTCTATTCTTCAGGGCTGGCCCAAATAAAGCATATGTTTTTTCTTGAATGAAATGACCTTTAGTTCCCACTCTTTTACTCAAATACATTTCTTTTCTGCTTTGACTTATGTGAAAAGTAATGGAATGACAGCTTCCGAAAAAATTATACAAAATTGGTTGTAAATAAAGACTATTTTCAGCTAAAGAGCTTGAGTGCATTCCTTACATTAAGTCATTCCTAACTAATACAGTTCTTTAAATAGATGAAATTAAAGGGCACAGTTGCAAGAGAGGAACAACTGAAATGTGTTGGTGGTTTTATGTTTATGTTGGAGTGAGCAGGACTTGGGAATTTATAAAAGTTCAGGTATGACAAAAAGATTGTTTGCATGTGGAGGAAAAGAGACATTCAGAAATGGTTCATGATCAGTTTTAGGTAACTTCTTTAGCCATTCATTGTGGGAGAGAAAAAAAGCATATACAGCAGTCTTATAATTTACTTTCTACAACACATCCACTAGGAATGGTTCCATATGATGGTAGGCTGTCTTTCCTGAAACACATTTTTAGAGAAAATTTCGCAGGGGAGAAAACATTAAAATATACCCTCCTCTAATACAGGTACTGTCCTTTGACCAGCTTTTCATAGTTCTTCTGACTGTTTGTGGTCTGATTTCCCTTCACATACCAGTTTTGCATTTTGCATCCTCACAGTCTTTGGTGCAGTCACGCTTGATTTACACTACTTAAGACCAAAGGTGGCTCCCTGGGCAAAATCCAGGCCACGTGGAAGCCAGTGGCAAAGCTCCCATTGACTCTTGACGGTGCTAAGATTTCATTCTTTCCTGTTTAAACAAAGGCTGTCCCCTGCGTCAGCTACCCCTCATACTTGGGAGAAGCTCTAGCGCCGAATCAGCAATTTCACAACTGTTTCACAACCTAAAATAGGCTTCTAAAAGTGTAGGGAAGGAAGATAAATTATTTAAAGATATACCAAGTAAGTATGGGCTGAACTTTAGAAAGGTAACATTTATAGGCTGGCTGTATGGAAAAACATCCTGACTGTACATTAATCAATCCTGAATAAGGATATTAAACAAGGCCAACATTTTCAGACTCAGATGCATAAATTTTGGATCTAAATTCACAGTTAGGAGTTCAGTCTTAAGACTACCTGGCTTGAAAAATGTGGTTCTAATCTGAATTTATCTGTTCACGTTTTCTTGTGGACTTCACAAACTAAGGAAAACTACTGATCTGACCGAACATCTTATCTGGATTCAAAATGAATGCTGCAGGAGAAATCCTGTCATTTAACAACAATTGAACAACCACAAGCAATTCTCCGACCAACAACACACGTGCACCAGAACTCAGGAACGTAGATGACTGCCGGGAAAATACTACAGGGAAGATGGAATAAAGGAGAACTATATCCTCCTTAAAATTTTACTTTTAATCTTTGCTATATAAAGAAACATAGAACTTGAAAGCATTATGGGGCTTCTCTGGAAT
The DNA here is from genome assembly GCF_965183815.1 of Platalea leucorodia. Lineage (NCBI taxonomy): Eukaryota > Metazoa > Chordata > Aves > Pelecaniformes > Threskiornithidae > Platalea > Platalea leucorodia. The sequence continues at coordinate 46,184,935 of NC_138828.1, read as the reverse complement.
TACGTGTCCTCATTCTTGAGGATAAATACTATTTTAGATCTTTTTAAAACATATATTAAACATATTGCCATACTACAATATATTAAAGAGATTTCCCATTTTAATAATAAAAATAACTCATATTAGTTTAAAAGATGCAAGATGTTAACATCAGATGGGAAACAGTTTAAAAGACAAGTGCTAAAAATAACCTTTAAAATATAGTGTACATTGATGTTTCAAAAATGAGTGAAAGTTACACTTGGCAAGGGTGTTGGATCCTTTCATACACTGGATATGTTTAGCTTTGGTATTTTCTTAACAAATGGTTAGTATTGGGCCCTATGTCCCTGGAGGAAAGACATCATCCTGCAGTGACATGTTTCTATACAAACATACTCAAACCAAGGTCATCACTCACCTTCCTAAACCCTCAGCAACACAGGCCAACAACTTAATTTACAGAGAGAAGTTGTATGAAGTGTGGGACTAGCAGATCCCAGGGTCCAGTCAAGGTCTGCCACTGAATTAAGGGAACAGATGGAGTGGCTCAAGCTAGAAGAGAATTTTTTTTTTCCTACTTCACCCATATATTTTCACATGCATCCCTAACTCATGCTTAACCCTTTCTCATCTAGGGAGGCATGTACACTGAAAGACATGAACACCGACTCACTTTGCTGTGCTACTTCTACACAAGACCTGATATTCCCTCTAAGCTAGTACCCAGACACACCGATGAATTCAAGCAACTCCACTGCAGTTTGAGGCTCTGACCTTCTCATTATAATTTTCAGAATAGCTTCCTATGAACAAACCTGCAGGCTCAGATTCTTTTCATCAGGTCTGTAAAGGAGCAACAAGATCTAAACTAGGTACGGTTTAGGCATGATTTCGATTCCTCCCTTTTTCTTTGTATCCGACAGGTACATATTTGAGTTCCCAAGCTTTGTGATACTGAACGTTGGCAGCCATTGGCCACTACTTGAAAATAGAACTATCAATCTGAATTCTTTTACGTTTAACAATTTTTCAAAATTATAGTTACTGACAAAGCAAGCCCTGAAATATATAAACTACTAAAACATATTTCTCATGTCCCAGTACAACTATGACAAGTGTCTGTTCCCACAAGAAAGAAATTACACCACTCTGATTGAAAATGCACACATTTTAAGTGTTTTAGTTTTCTTAAATTGAGTTTTACTTTTCCCTTTAATAGTAGATAAAACTAAAAATCAAAGTTACAATTTGTCAGTTCAATAAGGGTCAGTTATCTGGTTGCGTCTGTGAGTTTTATATACTGTCACTGAAAGATGGCAGACACCCAGTGATCTCAGCAGTTTTGTTAGATATAATAGGAACGAACTCAGATCTACACTTTGGGGTTTTTGCTTGATCTTGGCATCCAGCATGTCATAGCTCCTCTGAAGGGGATGATATTCTTCGCTCAGTGAACATCAGCGATATATAAAACCTCTTTTCGTCTACTGTCAAGAGAGTGCAATCTTTCACAGCACAAAACTGAATTTGGGAAAACAGAGAATTCTGTCAATAAACAGGTAAAGATATTGGCCAGTTGTTACTGCATATCTGCCCCTCCACAGGAAAGTTTGGTGGTATAAACTTGCAGTGTCTGATTGCATAGAAAAGGAGGGGTTACCATCTCTTTCTTATATTCCCGTAACATCTGCTACTGGTCACTGTTACAGACTGGGGCTTTGATCTAATCCAGTATGGCTATTCCTATGTCCTGTAACTGCTTTCATAAATTAAAGCCATAGCCTTTCCCCTTGCCATTACTGTTGGTCACGTTGTTTAGCATTTTTATATAACGTAGGATATAGTTATCTTAGAAATATAATATGCTCGTGTTCATTATTGGAAATTAATTTTTGAATCTTTAGTCAGCTTGATGTACTTTAAAAAGGGACACAGTTCTTTAGTCATATCAAATTATTAATTGTCTCAAATTACTTTGTAGAATTACTTAGCAGTGAAAATTTGTTGAGAAATCAGAACCGGGTCTATCCACTGCACAGTATGAAAGATCAGTAATTTGCATTGGCAATGGTCAGAGAACTCCATCTTAATTTTCTCAATACTGCACATTAGTAAGGAGTTATTTACCTCTCAGGAACTGTACTTCTTTGAAATGTGTTATCCACATGTAGTCCATTCTTGGACTATACGTGCTCCCTCTGCCTGAAGCTAGCCACGAGCACGCGCACAATAAAAATGGACTCCATGTGGACAATTACTCAATGAAGAGAAGAAAGTTATTTAGGTTGCAAAGTCAAAGAGCAAAAAATTAGGAAATGCCAAATTTACTGTTGTCTCTGCAATGGTGACCTCAGTGGAGAAATGCATTATTTACTGTCACAGTGCAAGAAGTCTAATTCCCTTTCCCAAGTAAAAGAACAACCTCTATCTTCTAAATGTCTTCTTGCCAAGTGCTGAAAATACATGCAGCTCAGACAGTGCCAGAAGTAGCATTCTGAAATTACTATTGCAAAGTCAAAGGAAATAGCTTGTATCCTGTGGGGGAAGGGGGGATAAAACCCCTGGAGTAACTTTCTCTCCCTCTTTCTTTAATTTATGTTGCCTTGATTTGCATTCTGTTGTTTTTCAAACGCGTACGATTCATTTTATATGCTTTTTCCTTCCTTGCATCCTGCTTGCTAGCTAGATCATCTGGTGTATTCTCATCCACGGAGAAACAGGTTCTCTGGGAGGACAAGAAATGGGCCTCCCTTTACTCAAAACACTTCCATGCTGCTCTAGTGAGTGAAGATTTTTTCTAGCTAGGATACAGTTTTTTCACACGTGGTATAGTTTCTTCTGCTCAGTAGTACCAGGATTTTCTCCACTCCATCTTTAATCCTTTTTTGTCAAAACCTACCCAGTTTTTACTCCATTTATATCCTTATCTCCCTTTGCTTAGCTGTTTCCCCATACTGTTTGCTAGCTAAAGTTTAATTTAGTCATCTTTTCTTCTCCCTTTATTCCCATGCCTGGCAGTAGCCTCTTGGAAGTCTAATATTCTTTATGACAGCACCTACATAAAGAAGTTAAGCCACATTTCTCATTTAATCCCTATCCACTATGTGATAAATACAGTGTGAAAACTGAAGTCAGTGGTAGTATGTGCCTTGCTACACTGGGTTCCACTTTTCTGGCAAGCTGGCTCATCTTGTATTATCTTTATCACAAAACAGCACAGTCATATATATATAGTAGAGAGAAATATTTATCAGACTTCTTCTAGAGTAGAATAGTCTGAATTTTGTCATAAGGGCATCAAGAACAGACATTCTTCATTTTGAAATGAATATTTACAGAGAGATTAAGTAGTTAAGACAAAACTGTGGTTTATCATAAAAGCATAAAAAATCTGAATTTTTGTTTTTAGTAATTTATTTTCATGGATTTAGAAAAGGGTCCTAACAATAGTGGGTATTTTTAGAAATGAACAATATCCTCTTAATAGGTGGGCATGATTGTCATTCTGTATAGACACAACAGTCCTAATCCCTTGTAGGTATACTGTTTGTGTAGCCGGTGACACCCATAGGCATGCCAGTTCACTTCCACGGGTCTATGGTTTATGCTCACAGTTAAGGTAGCCGCATGAAAATGCTAGGCATGCAGTGGCACCTGGGCTTGAACCAAGGACATGAGAGGAAATCTTGAGCTCAAGATAGGCTGTTAGATCACTCTGTCTAGTTATGTTACTCTTATTTCGGAAGGCACTATATTTCAGTCAGCTCCTTCTGAATGGAGTACAATTTGAATTAAAGCAGCTAGTGCTTGGTTAAGACACATCCCCCAAAAGGTTGGCTGGTTCTGGCTTAAAGACAGCAAGAGAGGAAACAAGTGCAGATGGGGCTGGTTCATTTGACAGATTTTTCTATTGATCCCACTTAGAAGCTGGACCTCATTTTTTATTTGAATTTGTCTCACTTCAGCTTCCACTCTCTTAAACTCATTTTGTATTTCTCTAATATGTAAAGGATTACAAACACTGTTTTCTCTCCATGAAGGAATTTGTGTCATACAATCAAGTTGCTTGTCAATCTTTTTGTTTTTTTTTGAAAAATAATACAGATTGAACATTCTAAGTTTCTCATCATGAGACATGTTCTTTGTAATACTTTTATATGTCCATTTTAATTTTTCAATATCTTTTTTAAAAGTGGACAAGAGGACTCATTACAGTCTTCCATTATCAATATTCTCTCTTTCACCACAAAGTTGTACTGGGAATTATGTTTATTTGGGTACTCATTTTAACTCCCAAATCTTTTTCTGGAACCACTGCTTTCCAATACATACGGTCCTATTCTGGAAATATGCCTTGTTTCTAGACTTTTCTTTTAAATCATGCGCATGTCGGTGCATTTGTACTGTGTAAGAAAACCAGCTTGGAGAGAGATGCTTAGCAACTGTATAAAAATATCTCCAGTATGGATCTAGAGGAGGGATTTATTCCCCTGTAATTTAGGGGCTTTACTTAATTATTTAACAACTATCTGACTATCAGCTTTTAATTGGGTAATAAAAGGCCTTTGTTGTCACCTTGTGAGACTGTCAGTGGATGAAATAGGGCAACTCTAAGGTTAAAAAAAAAGGAAGACGAAAGCAGAAGATCTAGAAGATCTTATGCTACTTACTATGACTATTGCTGTTCACGGACAACTCACCGGAATGCACAGCTAAGATCAAGAGACATTTCATTTTTTTTAACTTGTTGTATTTCCTGAGTGCTCTTGGGGATTGCCAAACAACTGAAGAAGGATCCAGTGCTGGGACGATGTTGCGTGTTCTCAGCTAGTATCAGGATCTAGCTAACGAAGGGAGCAATGTTTTTCCTAGTTATGTCTTTAAAGTACATTTATCGTGCAGCTTATACTCTGGCAGAAAAACCATTCCTAATCTGTTTTAAAACAAATAGATTGTGTACAGCTGTCCCTATATCCAAGGCAAAATGATGATTTAATGTTGATTAAGAGAGAAGGCCTTTGAAGTGAGCGAGGCAGGAGCCCATAGTATGTCTTTAGTGATCATTATCAGTCTTTCCCTGAAGGGTGACTTGGTGCCAAAAGCGCTTTCCCCAAACTGGCTGAGGTGGATTCAGGAGCAAATGCTTTGTAAATTTAAAAAGACCTTCTCATTCGCAGGCCTCTGATGTCTTATTCCTTTAGCTGTATTAATGTCTGAGAATAAGCAGATGCAGCCTTTTTCACTGGTTAACTACAAAAAGGGGCAAGGTCCGCTGCTACACGGCACTGTGGGCATTATTTATTCATCACAAGAAGAGCAACTGAGCATGTATCCTGCAGTAAAATCAAAGAAAAGTTGCTGGGTTTGTTTGTTTTCCTTTTTTGTATGAACAGCTGCTTTAGCAAAAGAAAAAGCATTTGGATTGAGCTTTTTATAACTAAACGCTTTTCTGAATCATTACATAAAAGTATAGAAAAAGCAGTCAAGTTCTCTCTCTCACTTGTTTGTCTCACAGTTACATGCCAAACACCAGTCACAATACATGTGCGTATGTGGACCTACACATAAACATTGTAGATTATATACACATACGCACACATGCTTACATTGCCGTCTGAAATGAAATGAGCGGTAAGTCATTCTTATTTGCATCTGTCTATCCATCTGTCTATGATTTGGTTAAAAAAATTCACAGTACCAGTGACAGATAAGAGCAATCCTGCATTGTTTCACACTAACAGTTGTAAAGAATGTAATCCTTATAGAGCTGAAGGGTTGATGGCAACAGAAAGGAGGCACTAGGGAAACTGTGTTTCCTTGTTTGACAATTACAATTTACATTCATTTAGAAAAATGCCAGTTTTGCCTCACAAAAAAGAAAAACCAAAACTATCAATAATTTTCCCGGTTAACCTCTTTTCATCTCAAGTCACGGGAGTCTGCAGTTTTACAAACCCAAAAATCCATCGTTACTTGTTTATTTCTTAGTGTTCTATAAATAGTCACCATACATGCTCTCCCCAAACAGTGGTTACCATCAAAGACTTCATAGCTACTGTTTATAGCACCCCCATTAGTAACATACTTTCTCAAATACCATAGTATTAGGCAAAAGCAAAAATGTAATGATTTTAAGCATACAGTGCTCTTCTGTATGTATAACCAAGACATTTTTGTTTCCACTGCTGAGAAAGGACGCTTTGCTATTGACTTCAGGGGGAGGGTGGGGAAGGAAACTGAACCTTTGATCGAGAAGGGGTTTGTATAATTGTCTGTAATTTAAAAATTATGTAAATGTTGTACTGTGAGAGCTGCCAGATTGACAATTCTGGGAATTTAAGTAGAGAGCAATAGTGTGGGTTTCTCAACATTGCTCCATTATTGTGTTGCAAATCATGCCAGGAGGGAGATATGTCTTAAATATACATAACCAAGTGCAGAAGAGCACTTCTAGACCCATATTGTAAAATTTTAATTCTTCCTCAACCTCCTCCCTCCCAAATAACCAAAACCAGACAAGTTTGGGCTTGAAAATGTTTTTAGGGACATTTTCATGAAAAGTTGAAATCATAAACCATTTTTCCATAGAAAAAGAGTTTTTATATGAAATTTTCAGCTAGCCTTATTAACTTCAAGCCTTTTCTTCCTATAAACCTAAAAATTAATCTTGCTCTATCTTTTTTCTTTTTGATTTGGTTGATTTTTCAGCTTTAGTTCCTATTCTGTAACAAAAAACATCAAAACATGGAAAAATTTGCATGTTAATATGATTTTCACATTGCTTTTCAAAACAGCTATTCTGCTAAGGTCTAACTATTCCATGGCTAGGTAAAGTGAGGCATGGATAATACCATACAGCATCAAAACCTACTTTGTGGCAATCATCTCCTGCGAAACCCGCAGCTGTGAATTTGACAGCTAAAGATTTTGGTGGGAGCAGAATTGCAATGAAAGGTCAGATCATTCTCCAGGCCTACTTAATCCTTGACCTTGCTAAAACTGATGAAGGTAGCAATTAATCCCAATTAGAGAGTTTAGTTTTGTGCAATATACAATATAAAATTTATTTAATGAAGTTTGCCTGATGAATTATGCCTAGATTCAGTTGCTGACTGATTAGCCAGCCTCTCTAGCAGGGTGTCATTATTAGATTTCATAAAGGGAATTATCTGTTTTAAATATTTATCCTTCTGGTTATGGAATGACAGTCTGTAAACATGTAATTCAAAAGGTTTTTTCCCTGAATCTTTTCCCACCAAAATATCAGGACTTTGTTAAAAATTCAGTGAAAATGTTGGTTTTGACATTTTCCATCACTTGCGTGTTTCTGTTTTGTTCCAGAGAGCAATAAAAATGAATGACCTGCAGGTTTGCGTTTTGTTTCTTTTCAAAAAAAAATGTGACACTCTGCAAAACATCCACAATTTTGGGAAAATAATTTCAAAAGATGCAAGAGCCCCAGAACAACTTAGTTTTTCTACTTTATAGCTTGCTAGTAATTAAAGAAATTTTGAAAACTTACAAAGTAACAGTTTCAGCATCAGGGACAGGAAAGTATCTTATATAGGTTTAAGATACAGTTGGCGAAACTTAACAGAAAGACCTAAACCAAAAATGTTTCAAGACATAAAAAGGGGAAATCTGCAAACCCTATGCATTTCTGCCAAAAGACCTGATCCTGCAAAAGCTGCATTTGCTGTTTACTGCCTTGATCGGTTCTCTAGTAGTTGTGGGCCTACTTATCATAGTCGTATACAAGATTAGTAGATGTTTAGTGAACTGGATCCTTTGTGTCCGGACATTTTTCTAAACCTAGGTTCAGACTCCCTGTGTAAGTTCATGTATAATTAATTGATTTTAGTCTATTATTTTGTCTTCATGTCTATGGCTGAGGAGCTTCTCATTCTCAAATTTCACATTTCTTGGCTTGCTTAAAAAAATCATTTTGCCCAGTGTCACAATTGTTTAGTATTTCACTTCTCTAAGTAAGTTTTGGGCTAAAAATTAGTTCTATATTAACCCTACAGGGTATGCAAATTAAAAATATTTATCTACAGAGTAGTTCCTCACAACAGTAAGAGTAGTATAATCACACAGTCAAAACCTTTTCACCTTATTTAAATACAGCTGAAAGAAGAAAATTTGTTCATGCTTGAACTAAGAAAGAACTGGCAATTTTGGTCTCTAAGGAAAATATCTGAACAGATTATTGTAAATGGCGTGGACAGCATCTCTGTGCTTTAAGCCTTCTTTCACCATACTGTTCGCTCTGAATGTTAATCTGAGTTGATCCTAATTTTTTAAATCCAAAAGATATGTTAATGTTTTTCCATCCACAACCAAAAAAGATGCCCATACTATGAGATAATGTGGTTTCAAGATCCCAAGAATAGCCAACATTTGAAGGAATAAGGCTAATTAGATCAATTTATGGAAAAAACGCATGATCCATTCTTTAATAAACCATTGGCCAATATAATAAGGCTGACAACAGGGTCCCTCATAACCAGAGAATTAACTAATTCTGAATTAACTAAGAATTAGCAGAGTGTGGAAAACTCTGTGACTTTTACCAGAGACTTCAGTTTTTTCCAGAGAAGAATGACACCATAGATAATAGGCATTAATGTGAACAGCAAAAATAGACATTATTATGAATCTTAAATAATTAGAAAGAATGTGGGAGTGCCATCAACAAAAAACCCCAAAGTTGACATGAGTGTACTGTGCTGGCAGAACTATGTAGTGCAATCAGGAATTAAATGCCAAAGGATTGTGTGAGCCTCCTGAGAGAGATGGAGTGTAGACTTCCATGAAAAATGGTCCTTCTTGTCCCATTCTCTGTTTAAGTCATCTTTATCTCCATTTTCTCTTTTTTCTCACTTTTGCTATTTATAGTGTCCTGAGGATATACCTTATTCACAGAATTTTAGTGGTGATTTTGCTGCTAAGTAGAAAACTGCCTAAAATATCTTGAGATATTATGCTATTAACGTCTTTCACTATATCTGTGGTATTCAGAATAATAATAAATGTGGAAACATAGGCTGAAGTATATTGGTTACGAATCAGTTAAAGAAAATGAGCCAAAAATAACATCTGCACCAGCAAATCTGCACTGCTTAGCATACGGTTTTAATTTAAAAATATTTACTCCTAAATTTCGAGAGCTGTGAGAGGTTTTAGATGTGTGCTTCTCATTAAAAAGATGCTGGCAGATAGTGTAGGCCAAATATTGGCTCTGGAGAAAGAAAGGTTTAGAAAAGACCTAATATTAGGCCACATTGAGCCATTGATTTTTTTAGGCAGAAGTCTACACTGAGTCCTAGCAGAATTCACTTTAATAATTTTATGTCAATAATTGAAACTCTCACTTGACTTTTTGTCAGGTAAATGTTTAACTATGGTATGAGCTGGTACCTGGACATCATATAGCAATTAACTAGAGATAGACCAGTTTAGTTCTTTTGATAAAGTTTTAACAAAAATCGCTTGTTAAATGTTAAAAATATGTCCTTTAAATGCAGTGTCAAGTATTTGAGTTTTTAGTGACTAACACTGGTAAATAAGAATGACTTAATTTGCTTGACTGTGCCCACTCTTTCTAGACAGGGAGTTATTTCTAGAAGTCCCAAATGTTAAAAGCAACACAATTCACTCTGAAATGAAGGGGAACGGAGAAGTAAGACTGCGTTGTCCACACCGGAGGTATGGGAGGGACATCATGTGTGAATGTGCAACTGCACAGCTGTTTGCATCTGTTAGTCCAAACCCACAAACAGGAGGCTTTGTTGTAGGTTACAAGAATCAGCTTTGAAAGTGTCGCATGTGCTGTCGATGTCTCAACAAGAATCCATCTATTTACCATCTGTTGCACCTCTTTCTATACAGAAGGATTTGGACCCTTAAAAATTATATATGTATTTTCACATTGGCCTCTGTCACTTCTTGGCAGTAATGAAAGTCACTTGGGACACTCTTCAGTCCTCCAAGAGATTCAGCTGAGCAGCTGAGCCTGACATATCTCTCATTAGATTTTCCCTTAATTTAAATGGCTACATTAAAGCCACATTTAATTTAAAGATTCCTTTAAAATACCTAACATTTGCGTGCTGGGTTGTAGCCTGCCTGAATCACTATCCTTTTACTTTAAAATGACTTTTTAATTAAAAAAGAAAATACAAGAGAAGTAAAACCAAATTGACAATGCTATAAAAAGATTTTTATGTGATTGGGTAAATTTAAATATTTCTGCAATTAAACATTCCTAACTTTTTTGTTATTTTCTTTTTTTTGTTGTTGTTGAATTTAATTTTTCTATAAACTGTTTGGATAAAAAACTACTTTTAATTGTCCAGTGATAAAAGCTGAACAGCAACAGAAAAGTCCACATCTGCTTCAACAGCAGACATATAAAACCTGTGTGACAAACACGATCATTAAACAATCCGATTTTCTTGTTGGGAGGGTTTAATGCTGTTGGGTGTAGTATTAAAATGTAGAATTTGATAGTGCGTCTTAAAATTTTAATGATGTGTTCATGAATATAAAACATGCTTCCACCAGTGACTTTATGACTTCTCCTCTGCATAATTAGTGGTATCTGTTTTATGAGCTTACTGTTGTTGCCTTGATCCCATGAAAATGTGAAACCACTGTAATAATTTACACCATTCCAGAACTTTAAAGATACAAGCTGGGATTTCTTCCCCTTTTCTCCTTCCATATCCCCTTGCTTTTAATACCAAAACAGAACTTTAAGTGGCCTTCGTGAAAGCTGGGCAAGGAAAAAATTCAAGGACAATATTTAATTTTAAACATTTGTCATAACACTGTATTTGTTGCCTCAGCTTAAATCTGCCTTGTTAGCTTCTGTTAGAGGATGAGACGGCCTTCCTACCACAAAGCTGGTAAATTTAAGTGGATTCATTTGTTGAGGAAGTTAGTTTTAAAAAGTAAATGAATCTGCACTTCTAGTGTGCAAAGTAAAATGTGACTAACTTCCAGTGAGAAAAATAATTATCCAGACGATAATGATTCTATGATCACAATCAGCTAATTTCTGAACTGTCATTTATTGTACAGTCTCTCCCCATTCTTCCTCCTCCAGACTTCAGCAAGCACTGGACCCACACAAATAAAACACCATTTGATTCATGAGAGGCAACACGGCATTTTGCTTAGAAACTTAGACCAAATATTAGGCAAGAAAGACAGCAGTTTCTTCTTTGGTCTCACATCTGTAAATCAAGGCTGGTGCTGGTTGAAACAATGGTGGGTTATTGTGGCATTTAACAGAGATGACTAATTAATCTTCCTCCACTCAAAGAAGATAGTGGGGGTGTGAGCAATATTTGCAGACACATATTCCAAATGAATACACATGCTCCTGGAGGTTATACAAAAGCAGAAAAGATGTCGTTGCCTATGCTTTGTGCAAGGGCCATCCACTGCCTGATTCTGAGTTGTTTCCCTTCAGAATTTAAGCAAAATACGAAAGACAAGGATTGTTCACCATTGAGCAAAGACAAAGAGTTTCAACTTTCAGCCCAAAAGGTGGAGTTTCTAGAGTGTTATGTAAACACCATTCACAAAAAAAGTAAAAATGGATGCTGAAAATAGACAAACCCTCTAGTGATGATTTGGTCACACTATTGACTATAGCACTTGAAATGAGCTGAGTTTCTCACCAGTTAAACAGCATCATTTTGCTGTTCATCTAGGGAGAAGACATAGATAAAAAAATGTGCTCAGTGGAAATTACCCTTTCAGTGAAACTTGTGTAAAGCATGAAAAAAATTATTTTTATTTTCTGTCAATTGAATTTCCTTCTAAAGAACACTGTTTTGGTTGCTTATATCAGGGAGAGGTTGTCATCTTTGTCTGAGAGTTATAAATGGAGACCCATCATTGTCATAGGAGTAGCACTTCCTGCGACACTTTCTATTATTCTCTACAGCCATTCCTTTGATCGAGATATGGTACCTCCGGTGCCTGAAAAGAAATGTCATCCAGCCAGAAAACCTGGCCATGAAAAGAATTTGGGCACAAGGAATCTGGGTTACCATGCTCATGAGGCAATGTAGCATGATAAGCAAACACAGTCAAAACAGTCCATCATTTCAAAATCATGTTCATTTGGAATTGATCATTCAAACAAGAAAAAAAAAAACAACCACAAAACATGATGTTCCGAATTTCATTACTATTTGGGATGAAAATAAATATCATTGTATCAGAATACTTCAAGAGACCAAAGCTTCACTGCTGACTCAATTCTAATGCAAACAAGGATTCAGGTCCTGCTTATCTCAGCTTTTCCCATTTGATAAACATCAAGCAGTCCTAGCTGAAAGATCCTTGCTTCTCACTGCCTTTCAAAGTGTCTGCCACAGAAGGTCTTATCTCACCCTGCTTTTGCTCCCTGCAGCACAATTGGGTAGGTGGAACTCTGATTTAAATCAGCCCCTTCGCTATGGGGCTAACCAGTTAAAGAGTTAAATTAATCTCAGTATTTGGCTCTCAAAAACAGTTCCAGTTTTGCACTCCCTATTTGAATTTTACTGGATTTTCTTCTGAAGAACATTTCTTTGTTGCTTACTTCAGTGGGAGGTTATCTCTTTCCTTTGAAGGTTATATTGTGATTGGCAGAGGGTCAGGAAACTTCAGTCACATTGCCCTGTTACGGAAATACTTTGAAAAATAAATGTGAAAGACAAATGTTAAGTAAAGAGACTCCTTAATCAGCAACAGTTCCATAAGACTTCAGACCCAGTGAGGTATCCACAAATGTTTTGTTTACACAGTTTATTAATATAGACATTTGGGAGCAATGGGAGATTTTCTGTTGACTTTGATAGTCAAGCTTAAGATGCATGCAAGGTTCACTCTCTGTTGGCAGGATGTTCACAAAACAAGCCTAAAAAACAAATACGCTATATGGCCACTGTCAAGATTGCATGTAGATTAGCAGACTTTTGTTATTAGACAGTGCTGTTGGATTCTCCTAAGCTTTGTCTCACATGCACTCAACTTGCTAAAAGTAGTACTTTATTACTATATGCCAGCGTCAACAAGATTAACACAGTACTGTTTGAAATATGCTCTCACAATACAGAAGGGCTAGGATTTCTAATATTCTAATACATTCTAAAATACTATAATTTCTAGTTTTCTAATTTTACACTTCATTGTTACCTAACCATACTGAAAGGAAATCCAAGACAGAAACTTAAGGATGAATTCAGTATGCATTATATGTTATACAATCCAGAGTATGTATACTTTTGTTTCAAAGTATCTGAGGAATGGGCCTTGCACTTTCTGATGTATAGCTCCAAATGCACTTATAAGTGGATAATAATATTAGAAGTGTTATGAATAATAACAAAGCTGGCTAGGAGCCTATTCTTTCTGGATAAGTCCATTTTGCTCTCAACAGTAGCAAAGGGAGCTGTGTGCAATCAGCAGAAGGGCACATATCCCTTGGATTTAAAGCCTGAGCTGTCCTCATTTGATTCAGTTGGCCTTAATAGCCATGTTTGCAGGGAGTCCAATTAGCAGCTGGTTGTAACATACTGTACCATATGTGCTGGATCTCTAAGGCACAAGTAGGAGCTTAAGGACGGAGGGTCAGGCTTAACTGTCATTTTTATACAAATGAATTTCCTCTAGGCATTTTAAAAGAAAAATGGTAGCAATCACATTAGAATAGTCCAGCCTTTATGGGAAAGGGCAATTTAAGCAGTGGCCCATGTGTTTCACTTTCAGCAGGTCAGAACATTATATAGTACTTCATACATTTCAATATTCTGTACTGTATCCCCACTGTACCCCGCTGCTATAGGACACAGTCAGTCCCACTGTCCCTACCAGGAAATCTTGCTTTGCTTTGGTGTTTTGAGATATGCATAAATCTGGGACAGGAAGTCAAACCTCTATAAAGCACAGGTTTGGTCTCAAATTATGATTAATTTGACAGCAAAATGAGAAAAAGACGTTCCTACTTTTTCCTGGTTTCATCTACATACTGTCTCAACCTCAGCTCCAATTTACTGCCTGCTCAGCTATGCCAATGCAACTGTTTATATGGCTATGCTCTACATCAGATCAGTATTGTGGTATAAAATGTTACAAAAGACCTCAAAAAAAAAAACCAAACCAGCAGTAATTTTCCCTTTCACTGACTGTCACATTTTTCTTGTATTTGTTAACTGAACAACAGTTTTGGAAAATTATTCCTTTTGGAATTATTTCCACTTCTTGTAGCTACATTCCCATTTCACACTTTTAGTTAGCGCCATGACTTATTTTTCTCATTGCACTCCACACTTTGGAGTAATTAGAGGAATAACACACTGGTGATATTTCAGCACTATCCACATGCAAAGTCACCAAGATTTGTTTGCTTTAGATTTTTAAGCACAGAAAACTGAGGGAGATGTCCTGACCTGCAGCTTCCATTCGGACAGCTGAGGTCTCTTGCCCCGGGCAGGTTAGAAGAGGGAGATTGCTGCGGTCAGTCGGTTGTCTACCCAACTCCAGCCTCTGGCACTTTTGCATGCTCAGCAACAGGCTTAGGTTTAATCCTAAATTTCGTAGAGAAGCATCCTATTCCACAGGACAGACTCTCAGCTTTTCCAGAAGTGACAAAAGGAATTTCTTCATGTCAAACAAGATTTTATAAGTTCCAAAAAGAAAAGTTTAGTACCAGGATAGAGATAACCTATTTCTGGTTGCAACTACTAATGTGCTAATTCTTACTCTGGTCCCCTTATCCTTTCCCCCTACTGTCTCAGCAGGTCGTTAAGGTTCATAAATGCACAACATCTAGTGGCAGGGGATCGCTGGAGTGTATATAGCTCCATACCCACACGGCTCTTAACTTGGATGAGATCTGCCCGTATATGCCTGCATGGAGAACAAGGGGAAGAAATGAAACTTCTCATCCAAAATCTACTAAATTGGTTATATCTGCAAAGACACACTGGCAAACTGACTTTTCAGCACATACTCAGGCCTTTCAGAGGGCAAGGAAATTTTGGGCGAGTAAATGAAAGATTCTGGCAGCGCATGGACGTTAACATGAAGCAAGGCTGTGATTCCCTGCAGGAGTCATGGCACAGCGCTGGGGCCCAAAACCTAAAAAGCAGCCCTGGAAAGCCTGAATGGAGCCTGGTCTGACAGCTGAAGATTTGCCCTGTGTCTGAAGGCAAGAGACATGGGAAGAAGGCAAATGAATAAAACTTTCAGCAGAAGTATGTGATCAGTCACCTTAAAGAATGCAATTGTTTTCTTGAGAAACTTGTACTGGGCAAAAAATAACAGAAATTAGAAATCCAGTTCTGTACAAAATTAGAGGAATGAAGAGGACATGTATCCCTACCTTCTATAATTTCTTCCTGAATGCCAGGTGGATTCTGGGTTGTGAGCAGGACTCATGTGACAGGAAGAAAGCAGCAGGATTTTGGTTGTAATGGAACTGTCTGAGAAAAACATGGTGGACATATATGCCCCTCTTCTGTGTGATGCTTTGCGAACAGATAGGGATAATGGGACCTTGACACAGATTCCTAAAAACAGCATGGAGACTAGACTCACTGTAAATTTGTTTCCCTTCTGATATTGCTTTTTTGTCATCACTGCTGGGTCCCATGAAGCAAGAAATATGTGGACAAATGATTGAAGATAATTTGGCTCAAGATTAATCAAGAGATGTTTGGAGTAATTTATGACGTTATTGCACAAAGCAATTATGTATACATAACCATATCCCTTTCAGATTCTGTCTGTTAATAAGGGGTTTGAATACCATCAAGTCATTTGAACTCTGTGGAACTCAGATATAGAAATCTGCTGAGAACTGTACACACACTGTAAAGAGAACTTGAGGCACTGGGCAAGACTCAGTCTCTTTACAATGCTTGTATTTCTGATTTTTTTAATAAGTGCTAATAAAGAAGGCATCAATAGCAGCATTTACAGTCCTCTTATCAGAATCTGAGAATCCTTTGCAAACTTAAAAACCTTACTCTCTGTGGAAGAAAAATGTATCGGAATACTGTCTGGAAGATCAGGGCAGGATTGGGACCAACAGTTTCTAGATCTTCATATCTTCCATGGGTAAACTTGGCTCCAGAGATCCAAATTGTGGTCACGATTCTGCCTTCTGGTAGCTGTATCTATGGAGTATTGCATTTTCTTGCTTCCCAAATAGTCTCAAGTGATTTTAATTTGCTCATCTGTATTTTTCCCCCCTTTTAAGCAATTATCAATTAAGTAATTATTCACAGAATAAACTATTTCAAGCAAATGGTTTCAAAGCCAGTCTGCAGCTGAAGTGGGAGAAAGGGAAAGGTCAGGTAACAGTGGCAGCCTAGTAGCATTATATTCAAGTCAGGTTTGGTTTAAAATGCATTTTAATTGTAGTTGCAGGACAAACTCTATGGTGTTTGCAAGGTGGCCAAACCTAGCTTTGCAGACCTAAATTCCAAGACATCAGTAAAAAAAAAGCGATCTCATTTCAAACACTATTTAAAACCATAGAGAAGGCATCAGTGCCAAAACGTATGTTAAAAATTGCAATTCATAACACACAACTGAGAATTTCTATTAATACTATAACTTTAGCATGTACGAATATAAGTATTCTGGTTAATCCCGCTTGAAGGCATATTTGTCTTGTTATTCATCCCATGAAGATCTTTCAATGCCAGGACATTCAAATCTTCCCAATAAGCAAGTAGATGGCATTTTCCAGAGGTATCCTTTGACACCTTCACAACAACCTGAGTTCACCTCATTATTGTAAGAACCTGGATGTGTTTCCTCACTTGTACTCAGGGAGAAAATACAGTCGCTGGATGGCCTCTTACAATATCCAGATGTCTATTGACATACTACCCAATCTTTGTCCTGTCACTTAGCCTCTCTGCTAAAAAAATAGGAAAAAGAAACTAACATATAGGAAAACCTAACATTGTATTTTGTTGCTTGTTCAAACACTGTGGTGTATATACATTATATGATATATATCCACACGTATATAATAATATACACTATACTTACATACATACATACACACATATGTATATGCATACACTTTTGGGGGAGTGGCAGTTTAAGTAAAGCAAACTGTACTTCTCTGCTTTATTCTATTTTTTTCATATCATTGAAATAAGCAATTTAAATCATCACTAACATTTTAAAACAAAACTTTGTCAATATGATTATGAGGAATGACCCCAGCACTTACTGATGAACATAAAACATTGAAGCCTTCTATATTCCACAATATGGCTGGAAAATATGTAGAGAAATTAATTCATCCGTTTCTCAGGTTTCTAAGTGACTGGTGCTCAGAAGACAAATGATAATAAGACTGGATTTCATGTGTTCTTCACAAAATTGTCTTTCTACTATTTCATTCACCTAAATAGGTTAAAGTGGACTAGCCTGTCCTGATTTGTGCAGGAGGAAAGAGTAAGCGGATTTAAAGAAAAAATTGTACTTAACTCAGCTGTCTTAACATTATGGGACAAAGGTCCATCAGTTAGACACATGCAACTTTTATCAGTTTCTGAGGAAGCATATGGCTCTAAGCACAGCTCTCATATTTTAATTGCTGCCAAACACACGCACGCGCGCACACACACATACACACACACGGTCCCGTCCCTTCCCGTAGTTCAAAGCTAGGAATGAGATGGTTTTGAGATTTCAAACATTTTCCTGCTCTGACTCAGGGCAAAAAGTTGAAATCTCATAAATTTTCATCAATGTGCATTCCAAACAAAAGCTTGGCTTGAGTTAATTAAAATATTTTGGTAAGATTTTTATTCTTTTTAGATATTGCTATTTGTCCTAAAATGAGGACAAATTAAAAAAAAAAAAAAAAAAAAAAGACACATTGTCTTTTTTGATTTTCCCTCACTATTTTTTTTTGTTTTAAAAGACATAAATTGAAGCTGATCATTTCTGCATTTTTTATTTAGATGAATTAGCACCTCCTTTTAAAGAAGCTTCATAAAAAATATCCTGATCAGCTGTCACTCCTACATTGGATGAAGCTTAAAGCTCAGACCAGCCATTTTTTTGTGTGGCAAGGATTGAAGGCAGTTTCTCTGCCAGTGCTGGCAACAGAGAAATGTTTAGAGAGCAGAGCAGCGGTGCGATGCGGTGACTGGAGCAGGGAAGGCTGTAGTCTGCATTCTCTTCCTTATTCTGCTGCCGACTGGACACACAATCCTCAGCAGATTGCGTAGTTTTAATGCCTAAAGGTCAGATCTGGATGCTATGAGTGTTTTGCTGACAAAAGGACTCCTATTGTGCATGTAACCTGTGCTGGAAAAACTATTCCTTTGCCAGTGTAATTTATTCCAGTCCTTCACAGTTCAAGAGTGTGGTTCCCAGGACCATACCACTTTCTATCCTCTGAAAAAAATTACTCGAGCAGAAATTTGTACTGCACATATAATTTAAGTTTCCTCTCTTCAAGCATGACAGGAATGAGAACTTGGAAATACATTTGCGCATTGTGTTATCTGTGCTGCTGCATAATTATTATCATGTTTCTCAGCAGCACCAGAATACAAGTGGCTGATTTTCCAAAGTGACGACCATCGTTACTTGCCGTCGGCTGTGATGTGAGGAGTGGCTGAGCAGTGCTTTAGGAAGCCAGGCTGCTCAAACATGCTGCTGTAAGAGACAGCAGTATATAGCAGCTTAGTTGTCTTCGGTTTGCATGGACCTCTCTGACAAAATCCTGGCAGACTGAGGACAGAGACTATGGGGATGGTATTCCTGCTTTTTCATCATGTTAGTAAGACCTTCAGATCAGTTACGCTTATTTTATGTTGTTTTGCTGGTTCTTATTCTTTTGAGGAAATATAGGCTTGAGCAGCAGAATCTGGGCTCTTCCACACCTCTTAAAATATAGCATTTAGAGAAGTTTCCAGTAAAGGAATGAGTGTTGTCAACTAGTTAGCACAAGCCATTGGAAAAATCCCTGAACTCCGTACAGGCAGAATAATTACACACAAATGCATTCGGGAATCCTATGGAAAATGTAGTCCAGTGACCTGGCATGGTTACAGCACAATTTAGCAAGTATGTTAGAACAAATTACTCCTTTTAACCATAAGCCATTCTGTTTCACGCTTTTAATGAAGGCCTGTGCCACACACTAGAATACTTCTCACCTCATTACTACTCATAAAAAGCAATGATCCATTCAAAGGCTCCTCATATCTCCCATATGAGATGTAAAAGAGCCCACTCTTTCTCAATCTGGCACAAAAGAGAAGAGCGGCTTCTTTTTTCAGCCTTTGATGTTGATCATTAGGATGTTTACTAGATAAAAGAACTGAAAAATTTATCTGCATAACTTCACTGCTGTCGTGTGTTAGCATTCTGCCTCCCAGCCCCCGGCTCCCAATTTATAAATGAAAATAGCTTGTTGCTGTTTAGGCAAGGAAAAGGGTTTCAAGATTTCTCAAGAACAACTATTTTGCTCTCTCTCTCTCTCTGTATATATATATTTATATATAAAAAGTATATAAAAAAAGGGAAAAAAGGGTGAAGAGAGAGAAATACCCAGTGAACTTGAGGAATATAATAAGGGAGTAAAACAGAAACTACGAACTGAACAAAAATTAAATGAGACATGCTGTCTGATAAGCAAGTTTAAAAAAATAAGCAGGCCTGAATTTAAGCTAGTTATTACACAAACACACGCACACATACCACACACGCACTGCATGTAGTTGTGTGTATTTAAAAATACAAGGGCAAAGCTGCAAACAGCATTTTCTTAAGGAGGAATGTTCTTGTTTGTTAGTAGTAAGCCCATATCTATTGCTTTATTTTTGCTTTTGCTCAAAATAGTCCAACAAAGGACTTTATTCTGGCAGCAATTTTACTATTTCAGTACATCTTAGCAAGCCACTTTCGAACAGATTCTGCATTGCCTACTCCGGCACCATGATGGCAAGTGACCAGCTCACAGGCATTGCAGTCAGTGGCACAAGGTGGCCTAAGGTCCTCTCTGCCAACCTGCTGGGGTTTAACCCACCCGCCAAAATGGGTAGGCAATGGCTAGAGGAGAGTTGGGGTATACCAGTGGGATACTCAGGGGTGCTGTTTTGGTTCTGTCAAGGGAGATGACCCAACCCCAAATCTGTTACCACAATTGCTCGTTTAATTACTCTCTAGTTCAGTCAGAGGGATCTGGGTTCCTGTATGAGTTTTTAATTAGTAAGTCTCTTCTTATTTGAAGTATATCCACTGAATCAGATCAGAACCACAAGCTTTAAAATTTCATATGACAAATGTGAAAAACTGAAATACCTAAGGGCTTGGCAAGGTGGGACATGTCTTAGCCATATGGTGTAGCCATAGCCAGGTACATTGTGCATCTTACTGAGGCACGTAGAAGCGAAAGGGTTCATCTTCACCAGCCAGGGATGATCTAGAAACACAGAAGACCAAGACCTGCCATTTTCATTGAGGCAAGCAGTTTGTTTAACCTTGTATCCTGCTCCAGCCAACAGCGTGTGATGCTTCAAAGAAAAATTTAAGCTACCCCATAACCACCAAAAGTAATACGCTGAGTAATAACCTGCTTGTAGGAAAGGTTTCCCTTTTAATCTTAAGCAGTTAGTTATGCCATGAGGCTTGAGTATTTTAAATCCCCCGTATCTTATCCTAGGTAAGTAGGGATGTTTTATTATCTGTATAAATGCCTAATCATATTTAAGTTCTGGAAAGCCTGTCTTCAAAGTGTTGTAGCAGCATTAACTGATCATCCCTTAAAAGGGGAGATGGGTAAGTAAGTATGCTGTTGCCATCTCTCCCTTTTCTTAAATATACAAAAAGTAAAGTATGGAGTGCCTCAATTCTGCGCCCAAAGCCAAACAATCACTGAATATAAAAGCCGGAGTTAAAATACTGGAGTTCATGATTCATAGCCCTCCATGCATGCAATAGGCCACAAAGTTCACATGCATATTGTTCATGTTTAACTAGGAAATGTGAGGACAATTTTTTCTTGATTATTTTCTGCTTATCGACAACTTCTAAGCAATTTATTACAAATAGAATTTGGTAATGGCCAGACTGTGCCACCTTGACATCTTTCTCTAGAGGTAGCCCAGACAGACTGCATTAAATCTGTGATGACTCTTCAAAATTTTGGTGCAAGCATCGTTAAAAAAACACTCCAACAAATCATTACAAGGTGCATTGAATAGGTACTGCTTTTTGTTGCATTTCTGTTCGGTGACTGTCACAACTGGGCCTCGGGGAGCCCAGAAACTCTGTAAACTACAATAATAGAAAAATAAGTCCGTAAAAGAAAAAGAATCCACTTAGATTTTTTAACAGATATGCACAACTCTTATTTCTTCAATGTTCTTTCAGAAAAGAGTATTCAGTCACTTACTGCAAAATCATAGGTGTTGATATCAAACACCAAGAAACACTTAAGCCATACTACTTCTAAATTAAATTGGTATTCTCCAGGCATTTATTCAGAAATGTGAACTTGGCTTTAAATATTTTGAACACTGTTTAGCTGCATTAAAGAAGTGGCAATACACTAGGAAGATCAGAAAAAAAAAGTACTTTTACCAGCGGGTGACCTCTGGAATAACAAACTGCAGCACTCTGTTTTATCTGGAAGCTGAAATCAATCCACACATACCTGGTTAGAGACATATATATCTCAAAAAAAGAATCCTACCAGTGAGTAGTAAAGGTGAGGAAGAAGACCGTATTGGAAGTAGACATGTTGACAGTGTTATTCAAACTTCTCAATATCCTCCTGCATGCATAAATTTAACTCTTGTTTATAAATACCATTCAGATATAATTCACAACAACTGTTAACTTAACCTGTTGATTGTAAAATCTGTCAAAAAACATCAGAGAACAATTTCATCTGCCATAAATACTTCTTGATACCAAACACAGTCATGGCATTTACATCTCTATTTGAAAATCTACATTTAATTCATAATCTGGTGGTGAGAACGACAAAGACACAAACAACATAAGCTTGAACCATTTCCAATCACAATTGTCATTCACTGACAAAAAAAAGTCTCCAAAAGCCAGTACAGCTAGTGGCAAGTGCTCCTTTCTGTTTTTGCTATCTATCAGACTGCAATAAATTGTTAGATCAGGGTAGGCTGATGAAAAATGTTTAGGAAAAAGAGCATCAAAAATTCCTTTTGAACTTTATCATAGCTCAGTTGTATAGGATCCTGAGAACAAGAACTTTTCATAGTTGTTGTTTCAAAAACAGTGCATGTAGGTCTCAGCCTATCTTTTTTACAGCTGACATGTGTATATTACTTTGTAACAAAGAAACCTGTCAGCTGTATTGGACTGTTTATTACTTTGACAACTTGATTTTGACTTTTTCTGCATGATTTGCCAAGATTAGCTTTTATTTACAGGGTTTTATGTTCTAAGATGAGGTGAAAGTCAGAACAGCAAATATATCTTTTTCCCTGACATCTCCAATAATTTTACCTGGTCAAATGTTTGGATACATAGAGCTGCAGTAAAAACGCATGATTAGTACACTCCCCTGTGGATTATGAACAGAAAGCATGTGTTGGACTTACACACAGCCTGTGATTTACTCACAGTCACATATAAAGGTATTTGCTCTGTCTCTCCAGTGTCTTTAGTGCCCCTTTCTCATTAAAGAAGACAGATACCAACAGATAATGAAACAAGTCTGTTCTGCAAAATACAGATCTGGCTTTTGAAACAAACATACCGACCAAAGTCCTCGAAGACAACTTTCAAAAGTGTTCTTGCAACAGGAAAATATGCTGTTTGTTTGTGACCCTTGCTATACAAAATGTCACGGTGATGGATTTTGTAGTACCAGATAAAAGTATTAGCAGAAATAGTTCTGTAATCTATTTTCAGGATAATGGGTTTGAGGTTCCATGCATGGCAAAAAATGATAATTCACTGTATAACCATCAGCCTGAAGTGGATTTTAACAAACACTTAATAGAAACTCCAGATTCCATAAAAATACACAGAGTAAATTCAGGGTTAACAAACAAAATGACTACATGATAACTATCCAATTCATCACATCCTATAACAGCGTAAATGGCAGGTTTTTATAAAGAATTTTGTTATTTTAGAGCATATGTGCCAAAATGATCTTTTGCATCAGATCCCTGTTCATCATAAAGCTGCTCACTCTTACTCAGCACACAGCATATGGAATAGCACAGTAATTTGAACAAATGCAGCTCTTCCTGAAATGCTCCTTTTAATGAGTTTCATCAAATTCATGGATTTGCTTTGGTCTGACGAGCTTTCCAGCTTGGCGCACAGCTGAGAGGTTGTCGAGAAAAGCCTGTGTGTTGCAGGACAGGATGTGAGAGCCTCAGTAGATGGCACCCTTCTCTCTGACTCGGAGGGGAACCAACACTCAGTCCTGCTGCTGGTGTTGCCCATTAGCTCCAGGCATGAGAAAATAACCGGCAAACCACATAAGCAAGGCTATCGTGACTTTTCAGCAAAGGGTTGTTCCTGTGGCTGGTGCCAAAGGCACGTCCCACACATGATGTGCAAGCACTGTGAGAAATCCCGACAAGGTCCACGAAGAGTTGATGGAGATCAGTGGGACTGCTCGCAGTGCGGGAAGTTAATTACAAGGATAAGCCCTTGCTAGAGGCCCCTTTGGGGCAGAAAGTTATCTAATTATGGCTATAAAGCATGCAGCACATAGTACAACATATATACTGTGACCAGGATTCAGGCCTTATTCAGTTACAATGCTTTACTTTTTAAAGACTACTCAGTACTGCAAATTGAAGAAGATGGTAATACATCAGCTTGTTTGCTGCCTCCGACTGAATTATTAAGACAGTTACCTTTACTAATGACCAAAGGAACTCTTCTACTAATCACTGGATTACTGAAGATTTGAAATTAGGATCTCTTTAAGCAAAAATATTTGTAGAAATAAAATAGATGTGCAAATTATGATAATTTGTTTCTGCTGGTTTTATTGTGCTCTACGTGTACCCGTCACAGGTTTTTCATCTGAGACACTATATAGCTAATGTCTTCCTGACAGAGGTATATAAAATAATCAATAGTTTGTGATCATCTGGTTTCAGTAATAAGTGCCATGACAGGTTATATGTAAGGTGAGCACATTTTCAAAATAAAAAGGGGGCATTTTTGTGGCAGTATTTTCTACAGTCATGAAATACTCGAGTGCTCTGTATTCTGGCTTCTTTCTTTGATCTGCTCTGCCTGGGTCAGAAAAGCTTCACCTGGAGCAGATCAAAGAAAGCCTGAGCAATGCCTCTTCCTCCTGAACCTCTCTCTCCTTCACTTCCCTTTGCTCTATGGTGCTGGAAATCACAAAAAGAAGGGAAATTAAGGGATCCTTCCCCCGCAGGCCACATCTCCAATCTCAAGTGCAGAATTTTATGTCTTGATCAGACAGGATCATCAGGCCACCAGGCTCACTCACGTTGCAGGGCTGTCACTCAACAGGTTATGATGGGCTTCAGGCAGGGAGTGCCAAGGAACACGCGCGCTCCCTGCACTCACAGTTCTGCATCATTAGCAACGCCGTGGCGAACCTCAGCAAAGCAACTGAGTTAGGCGGGATCCTCACATGCTTAAAATTAGCCACTTGAAGTGATCAGTGTGAAACAGGAATATAACAAATATGTAATGCCTGTGCAAAGATACAGCTGATTGATAGGAAAACAAGGCAAAAAGAAGGGATGGAGACAGGGGATTACCATCATTAAAAAAACAACCCTCAAACAAAAAATAAATTATGTGAATGAAATCTTAAGCAATTCAAAAGAGCTCAAATAACAGAGCATCTTAAAAACCCAGCACTCTATCTATGAAATAGATGGTGTTATCTGGTTATTTTAGAAAAAAGAAGAAAAAAAGAAAAATGTAATGAATAAAAATGAATAAAATTTTTCCAATGATATAATGAAACAGCCTAAGTGACCATAAAGATTTTCTAGCAAAAATGTTCTAGCAGAAATCAAATTAAATATATTTTGGAAAGGAAAGAAGAATACAAAAATCTTCAAGCAAAAGAAATTGTATTTTAATAACTATTAAGTAAAATGGCTAGAAGACAATAGATTTGCTAAAAACTATCCTTTCTAGCAAATATGTTAAATAATATGCTAAAATATGATAAAAACAACCATGCTGACATATTCTATATTTGCTATTTTAACTGCCAAATAAAATAGAAGTTTTTTCAAATGAAAAACAAAAAAAAAGCAATACTATCAGGGTACTTCTGATCTGTGAAAACCATAGAAAATTTTGTAAAATTACTTTAAAATGGCTTTGCTCTGGTCAGTTATCTGATAGCTGGACTGCTGGTGATAGATACCAGGTATGTCTTGCTGACATTTCCCTGGCTTCAAGGGAGCATCCATGGGATATAGCAACACGGGGCAGATGTGACTGCTGGGCCAGCAGTGAAGCAGTTAACCATGAGAGAGGGGAATTGTCTGCAGGAATGGGAACTGTCAAAAGGTTTGCTGCAACTTTAGAGAGGAGAATGCAAAGAAATGGACATTGCTTTAGCTCAGCTAGCGGGGAAGGCAGGCTTTCTTCATAGTGGCAATCGGTTGCATTTCTGGGCATCATTTGCAAGGCATCCTCCAACAGTAATGTACAAAGAATTTATAAGCAATGACTCATACGTATAAATCATATAAAACACCAATTTAAAGTTACTTTTTTCTTTCTTGTACATTAAATTTCAAACTTCAGAATATACATACATTTTAGGAATCCTTCCAGTGTTATGCATTGAAGTCACTGGACCAAACTTTTCTCCTGTTTGTACTGGTGTAAATACTGGAAAGCTCCATTGTAGCCAAAACCACAATTTGGCACATCGTACTTCAGGAGCCATTTGGTCTAAATGAATATTGTGAGATTAAGCCTCATTAAGCTTGTAGCTTTGAAATGGCTGTCAGGAATACACAAATTGCAAGTATAGGAGTGAAATTGCATGTTCCATAGTGATATAAAAGCCTTTCCCAGATGTTTCCTTTTTAAAAATAATGTGGACATCTCTGGCCTGGGAGGCTTAGACTGATTTAGAAGTCAGCAGACCAGGCAGGTGGTACTTGGGCTGCTATTGTTAATCTTTGCAAAGCTGATAGTTTAGCCTCCCCTTTTCCTGAACAGCTTTATTCTGGTTCCAACATCCCTTTGTCTACAAAGGATGGAGGAGGTAGAGCTGTTTCCACGCCTGATCTGAAATATGTTCAAAAGCAAACTCTGTACTGAAGTCTATCTAAAAGATGAGCTAGGTGAAATAATTGAAAATAGTGGGAACTGTATCTACATAAGGGAACTCAGGCTCACTTCTACTGTAAAAATCCCTAGGACTTACTAGTTCAATAGTAACTTTTTTCTCTAAGCCAAGAGTTGTTCCTTTTCTCTAGGAGTCATTTCCAAGAACATAAACTGCAATATTTCTTAGAATAAATTTAATAAACAATATAGTGACATCTATGGAAAATGTACCACTGACATGAAATTTCATTTCCATGTAAGAAATAATATTTATACCAAGGTATGAATGGATTATTTTGACTCTGAGTAAAAACCTAGTAAGACAGAGACAGAGGGAGAAAGGATGTTCTATAATGATTACTCAAAAACATTTCCACAGCAATAATTTTGTTACAAATCTCTTTTTCACTTATTTCCTATCCTGAAATGCAAAGTTTACTCTTCCACTTGCTTCTTACAGTTAAAGAATGATTTCAGCTGTTCTAATGATACCATTTAAAGGCCCCAGGAAGATCTGGCTTACCACCAGTATTACTATCCTTTACCTAAGTATGACAGAGACATAGCAGATGTCTGAACACTCTTAAATTGGATATGCATACCTAATAGTAGGGAATATTCCTTACCTACATGTATTCGATTCAAATTTGCATACACACAATTGGAAATTTTGAGAAAACTCGTTATTTTTTTGTTACCTCAGGACTGTAAAAGTCCACAAATTTCTGTTACAGAAACGCTGTGCTTATTGCACCAAGCAGCCAGCACATAAAATACTTGAGCATTACAGACTCCCTGCCAGGGAAGACTGTCTCATCCTGGCCCATAGTTCTGCTCCTTCTTGCTCTGTTTGATTTCATCAGTTTAGCAATTCTAGGTCTCTGGTGGCCCAAGCTCGCCTGGAAATTATCAGGCTGCTCTCCAGGCAAAAGAAAGATGAGGCCTTGAACCTTCTCAGGCTTGGGATGGACGGCAATCCAGCTCTGCCTCTCGGAAAGTGCTCTAACCACTCAGCTGAAGCTAACAAAAGGGTTTGGGTACCTTCTTTGACCCTTGCTTAAGGTGGTTCAGTTTTCTAAACTTAAATGATTGGCAAGTAAAGACTAAAGAAATAACTTCTTCCAGAAGCTGAAATGCAAACCATTTCTTGGGCATTTCCCATTGCCTGGCTCCAGCACTGGTTTAGCTGCACACTCTGAGCAGTCGTGGCCATATTGAAAACCTTTCATGACTTTGGAACAAGGAACCTACTTCTCACACCTTTCAAGCAGCTTACAAGTTTTATATACAGGATGGTGACGCTGGTCCCTCAGAAGTGTAATCATGAGCTCTTTCCTTGATATATATTAGCTAAAGCTCCAGGGGACATTTGTGCCACTTTAAGGACTCATGGGGACCTGAGAACGTGCTCCTGAAGTCTGCATTTGTTTTCTGAGAAGAAAACCTCAAAGATGATTTTTGCAGTTCCTCTTGGCTGGTGACTGGCATGTCACCAGGCAATTAAAGTCTTGCTGTGTTATTTTCACATGTTAAACTAATCAGTATAGTTCAACGGTACCGCAACAATACAGACACTTAGGTCCCAATATTCAGAGTCTGAGAAGCCTTAGCTCATACTGTTCCACTTTGGACTTCAGGTTTTGTCTGCTGACTGACGGAAAGAGGCAAGCAGGGGCTTGCATCGTTGCCAGTCTTAACTACTCATAAGCGCAGAGACTACCTTTGATTCCCGATGTGGGTCTACTGCTGCCATTGTGTATTATACAATAAACTGTTTACATAGCAGCCTTTTGTTACAGGTTTTAAATCTTCTCAGGCTGCCAGTGTGAGGCGGAGGCTGCCAGCTGGCAGACAGAGAGGTGCTTGTGCTCCAACTGTTGGAGGTAATTAACAGCCCGAACTGTCAGAAGGTGACAGCCGGCAGAAAGTTCCTGCCCTGGGGTCACAGCTGGATTCCGGCAACTTGCTCCTTGATTTACCAGTAAAACTAATAACGTAAGTAATATTGGTATTAAATTATCAAACAAGGGGGACTGAGCCCAAGTGATATTTTCTACCCCGAAATGAACTGGCAAAGAAAATCAGCATTGATATTTTGAAGCAAATAAGTAGGATTAATTCACTTTTGGGGGAAAAAAATCCCCCAAAACTAGTCCACTTAAAATTTTGTGGCCATACATATTAGGATGGTTGCAGACCATAATACTGTTAGGTTGACACTTTCCTGAAATTGTAGAAAATTAAACTAATATCTAGTATTAGTAATCTGGGCAATGATTATCAGCCACAAACTTTTAATTTAAGTGCCGTACTCAAAATGTCACATTAGTTTTACATTTGCTGCAAATAACTGGCTATGAATGGAAATGTAGAACTTGTTAATTTTACTGAAATAATTACTTATTTCTTTTAAAAAATATTACTAATTCATCAGAGCATTGAAGCATGTGCTTAGCTTCAACTTTAACCAAGAGCATAAATACAGTGGAGTCAGCAAGTCATAAGTGCTCCTTTTTTTAACTGGAAGCCAAAATATTAATTCTTGGCACTTTTAGTCTATGGCAGTGAAAATGCTACATATTTGATCAGTTGAATGTTAGGACACAATTGACATTAGTATTTCTGGATCTTCGCCCTTCGAAATTATAGTATCTGATGACAATGACACTGCCAATGCAGTTAATGCTGCGTATGATTTGAGATATTCTTCCCACTGGAGTTTCATTTCATAATGTTAAATATATGCTTTTGTAACTTTGAGGTTCTTCAGGATGGACCAAAGAACTTCCAGTCTGGCCTGGATGTGGAAAGCAACAGATCTGCTCTTCAGTCAGAGATCCTCCTTCTCTGTTCCCCGGTGCTCTGCTCTATGCGTGTCTGTTCAAGAAATCCTGACTCTATCAGACCCACAGGAATCTTAAGCAGAAGCGATTAGAAAGGTTTACAGTTTTTGCTCTGCACAACCTCTGACATTTTTTTTAAAGTGACAAATGTCACAGGAATGTTGCATAGAAGCTATAATTTGATAATATGTACTCCTAAATTTCTCCAATGAGCTCTTACCCAGTGTGCCAGGGTTTTCAGTTTTGGGAAACAAAGACGGTAGAGCACAAGAACCCCAAGGCCACAGACCATTGCATTATGAAGAAACTGAAACAAAGTTGTTAAAAAATACTATAGAACTAATTTAAATTCAAAAAAGGGGATTTTGGTGATGATTTTCTTGACAACAATGCTTATTGGCCAAGAAGCTATTATTTTTGCAGAAAACAATTCCTTACATTCTGACCAGCCTGATATGATGAAAGGATGTATATCAGTGTGTCTTTTATCTTTATGATATCCTACAGCTATCTTCATCTACTGTAAGGTGGTGTAAATTGGCTTCTGGGAAGCTATAATGATTAATGTTAGCTGAACATTTGGCTAAGATGTTGATTTGTAAAGAACTGTCAGTCACAGGAAATAAAAATCCTTCAGCTGTATAGTGGCTCTTACAGTGGTTTAGTCTATGATCCCAAGAAGCTTTAAAATATTTTCCTATATCCTCAAATGACAACCAGCAAAGCAGCAGTGACATTCTCCTACAGTCCCTTCACACACACACATTTGACAACTAAGTTCTAGTTGTGCTTTCCCTTTTTACCCAAACTTTGATGTGTGAATAATGATGAATTAGGCTCTTCCCATTTATTAAGTGCTTTGATATGCAAGATAAATAAGTAATACTAATATATAAAGTTTCCAAAATCATAAGCATTCTAAGTAGTAACAGTAAATCAGAAACAAGTAGAAACTTCAGAAGCGCCCATAAATGCTAGCAGACAGTGCACATTAGAATAGACAAAAAGAGAAGCTAGAGCACTGCTTTAGATTGCTGTTATATACCTGTGGCTAAACTGTAAGTCTGTTGTGCTCTGGAGTCCTGCCTCCTTCACCCTACAGGCTGGAAGGCGCAACAGCTCCCTCTTTGCTGGTGAGGGTTTCCTGGTCCACGCTCAGGTCATGTTCCAGTCTGAGGTCAGGCCATTGCCAATGCTCGCATCTCAGCCCAGGGACAGGGATGGACACACAGACCCCAGCATTCATGGTATGTATAGAAAGCTCCTGAACGTGTGCTGGAATTGAACCAAACATATGCTTCATGGACGGCTATCCATCCTGAATGCACAAGTTTCGTGAGCAGCACTCCACACTTCTCTCAACTTTCAGGAGGATGGGGATTGGGGAAGGATTTTGTGACGTTTCAGTGCATTGCCCTTTTTCAGAAAGCACATGTTGGTGTGAATCAGCCCTGAATTCTTAGGGCCATTGAAAGATCACTCTTGGAAGTTTTACTTGCATTTATAAATATGTCATGCTTCAACACAATTTTTTAAAGACCTGATTCCACACCCTTTTAACTTAATGGGAGATTTCCCATTGATAGCAATGGGAATAAGACCAAACCCTAAGGGAATATTAACCAGCCAAAAGAAAAATTCAATCTGGCTAATGTTGGCTTATAAATAAGTTCTCAGCCTATGCGTTCATCCATTTTACAAAATTTTGAGACAAACTGTTGGGCAACTTTCATTACCAACTTTGTAACCCAGTCTGTGCAGTATACTTCCAGGAGAAGAATAATTATGACAAAAATGGAAGAAAAGTAAGGATTTGAAAATTAAATTTAAAAAAATAAATAAATTACAGAGAACAATACTTAGAAATTCTGAATTGACAGTAAGTTCCCTTCAGCTGGAGAAAGAAATTTCACTTTGTGAGGGCAGCCTTCAGTCCACACAGGAGCCTTTGCAGAGAAACACAGAGTAACCCACTAACAGTAATAGGAGAGAGGCTTACAGTCCAAGAAGCCAGTAAATAAATGTAAGCAGCCCTTTTTAGTTCATTCAAACTAAACAGGGCTAAAAAGCTGGAAACAGAAAGTAGTTAAAGTTTGATTATAAAAACTACTTCAAATAGGTCACCAATGCCTAATCTCTGAAGTTTTCCACCACCTTCCATTCATCCATAGATTCCCCTTATTTAAGCTCAAACTTTACTTTCTAAATTGTCCTAGTCCAATCTTTTTTTTGCAAAGATATTCTGTATGACATATTCTTTAGCTGAAGTATTCTTCCTTTCCTATCTCCTGAAAATAATATTAGCAATTCATATTGCTGTCAGTTTTCACGTTTACGTTCTTCCCCTTCCATCACTCCTTTTCCCCCCATTCCAGTGCACCCTTTGGTAGACCAATGTCGCACAACTCTATAGGCAGCAGATGTCACATGATATAAATTAAGCCCATAGAATATTAGCTCCTTGATATTACCTGCATCCTAAATGTGCTGCTATTGTATGCTGCAGTCATGACTCCTCTTTTCCAGCACTGCCCTGGGGCTCGACAACTGACTCCAGAACTTGCCCTCACAAATGAGTGTTGCCCAGTGGTTCTGAGCAGGTGTCTTTTCTCCTAGCAGCTAAATTTTGTAAGCAATGAATTAGCCTGGTAGTCGACAGGGACGAAAAGCCGACAGTACTGTTAGCAGCGCTAGATAATGCCAAGATGGGTAAGAAAGATGTTTAATACTCTTTTGATTTATGGTTCATGAAAAGTAGTTATCTGAGATTACATGAGTTCTGTGATTAACATTGACAACAATAAGGTAAAATCTCAGGCTGCAGTGAGTTATATAGGACTTCACATAGATACTTAAGTGGTGAAGTAATCCTAGAATCATTAGAAATTAGAGAATATGTAGATGTCAAGGTTCTGGAGCACCAGAAAAAGACAAATGTGGTGCTTATTCCCAAAAGTGGGGAAGGGGAGAGCCAAGGAACCATGGAAGAGCTAGCCTGACTTCAGACCATTGAAAAATAAACAAAACATCTATTTCTAAGCACTTAAAAGATTAACCAGTGATAAGTAACAGCCAAAAATTATGTACTGTATCTTCACTTCATTAAAACAGTTAATACTGTTTTGCATACATATTTACATCATTGAAAAATAAAACCAAAGAGGAAAATAACTTTTCAACCTGACACTACTGTAATGAGGGTGCAGAAGAGACTGGAAAACAGTATGTTGACAGGCTGTATCAGGTACAGTTCTACTGAAATCTGTCTTGAGTCTGGTACCGTGCAGTCATCTCATTAATGCCTTGGGTGGTAGAACAGGCAGTAAGTTTATTAAATTCTTATATGATACCAAGCTGGGAGGAGTGCAAGCATTTTGGAGGACAAGGTTAGAATTCAAAATAAGCAAGACAAATGGGAGAAAGAAGCTATAATAAATAGAAAGTAATTCAATCAAGACAAATAAAACATTTAAGTAGGAACAATCAGCTTCACAAATACTGTACGAAAAATGACCTGCTGAGATAGCAGTCCTATAGAAAAGGATGTGGATATTATAGTGTATCACATGAGTCAAAAGTGTCTTAACGTTTCAATAAAGCAAATATCACAATGGGAAGTATAAACACAAGAGCTGTACATACAGCACCCAGTTTTGCAATTGCCCTACCAAGATTGGACAAGGTTCAGCATAAAACAAAATGATCAGAGGTCAAGAAAATGTGAATTTCAAGGAACAACAGCTACAATGGATTATTTTAGAGAAGAAAAGACTAAGAAGAGATGTGACATAGCTGTGTAAAAGACTACTGCAAAGAAAAAAGATGTTAAATTACTCTCCATGTCTACTATAGGAAGGAAAATAAGTAATGGGGTTAATTTGCAGCAAGGGTATTTAGGTTGGAATTTTCCCCCTATTATCTCTCCATAAGGGTACTGGAGTAGAGAGTGGAACAGATTACATGAGGAGGTTGTGGGATCTCCATTTCTGGAGTTTTAAAAGAATAGACTAGGCCAGCTTCTGTGAGGAAAGTTTTAGTTCTAGTTTGTTTTTAGGACTAGTTTGGAGACTAGATGACCTCTGAGGGTCTCTCCTAGCTTCACTTTTTAAGAAAGTATGTCTGTTACCTGAACAGTTGAATACATATAGTAAATATATTTCTTGTGAGATGCACAATTTACTCTGCAGATTTCAAATCAAAACGAGCAGTCATGTGAATTCCTACTGGAATTGCAAGAACTGTATAAGAGTAAATTATGCACAGGCCTGGATTACTAAAAGGGATTGCTCATCCAAAGACCTTGAACTCTGTACAATTTGAAAAAGGCAGCCAGAACAAATTTATAGGGCCAAGTTGTAATCCCATCACAGTCAGGAGCAAAACTCTCAT
Organism: Platalea leucorodia; assembly: GCF_965183815.1. NCBI lineage: Eukaryota > Metazoa > Chordata > Aves > Pelecaniformes > Threskiornithidae > Platalea > Platalea leucorodia. The sequence goes on along the minus strand of NC_138828.1, from coordinate 46,151,384 downwards.
TGATTTCAGAGGGCCCAAGACTCGGATAGTCTTTTTTTTGAAGATCTGGCATTACATAATGCAAAACCTGACACATGACCATTGTTATTAAACTGCTATACGTAAATGTAAATATTTGACATTAATATCTTATTGTCAGGTTGTCATTTGGTGGAATTCAATGTGGCCAATTTAACAAAACAAAATGCTACTAGTCAAGTAAATCTATCTGCAAGAAATATTTATGAAAAAGTCTGAAATCTGAATTCCCTATTGCCTTTATTTCTTTACAAAGTTGTATAAATGAGGAAATAGCACCGAAGACCTATTAGTAATAGTTATTTCCTAATTGCAGTGGGAAGCATCCTGCATGTTTAAATAAATATTGTTAACTCTGACCTCTTGGTTTGCCAGGACTGATAAGGCAATTGTTTGACCTATATGAAGCACATACAGTATGCATGGACTGAAAGCAGCAGGAAAACAGGAAACAATAAATCAGAAATTAGAGCACTGATTGTTGTAGCTAATTACATCAGACTTCTGCTTAATTTCTCACTCTGTCATTCTAACCTGATTTTCTTGCCAACAGACTTTGCAAATTGCTGGTGTCACGTACATACAGCAAATAATAATCTTTAGTTACTATGATTGACAAATGAATGAGAAAGAGAACATAGTTTATTACGGAAGAATGAACTGTGACACACACCAGATACCTGCTCAGATGCTTTTTTAATTCACTTACCTAGATATGCTGCATGATACATTTTGCCAGGACCACAGGTTTTGGCATCACAACAGCATAACTGAATTTGTGGCATGGTTTGATAATGCCGGACAAAGAAGGAAAACCGAGGCTATAAAAGGAGAAAAATGGCATAGATCGATTTCCACAGCAAGAGGGATAAAGTGGTAACCAGAAAATTTAAATCAAGTTTGAAAATAATATGCTTAGAATTAGGCATATTAATCAGCATGTTGCTTAATCTTGATGTTATAGTCCTCATACCGCACATCAGATAACTTGGTGTCCTTACTATTGTCTCTTTTTACATTACTCCACTTTCAAACTACACTATCTTTCTTTGTCCTGTTTCATCACTGCCATCAGCATCTTCAGCTGGCGTAAATTAGCACAGCTTCCTTGAAGTCAGTGGAGCTGTATCAGACATTTTACCATAGCTGGGAATATTTTGTAGAACATAAACAATTAATTTTTAAGTGCCTAGATGACAATTTGGCACTTCTGATCCAAGTAAAAGTCATTAGCACTCTTGTTAATACACTGCTTTTCTGTAAGGTGTATGCTTTTCTTTGTTGTCAGTTCAGGTTGCTGACATTGTTTTGAGAGGTCAGGCCACACTGTGACACTTACATGTAGTCGATGATGGGGAGAGATGCAGTTCTCACTTTCCTCGATGCCTGTTAGACTCCCGTCAGCATGAAGTCAAGACTAGTAGAGCCAAACAGACACACTGGAGAAGTAATAGAAGGATTAATATTATATCATCATTGCCTTTAACAGGCTGTGTCTTGTGTATTATGTATTCTGAAACTGCCCACATGATTTAGCAAAGCAACATCTGGGGAAAAAAAGAGAACTCCAGCCCAATGTAATGTTTTATTCATGTGCTATACCCATATATCATATCCCTCTAATGTTATTTTGAGTATTACAAATTATTTTCTCCACAACTGTTGTCATGTCTGCTTCATCCTTTTCCTTTGTGATTTTTATTTGTAACTTTGTAAGGGCCAAGCCCTAGAAATCAACCAGAAGACCAACATGCTGATGGTTTCAGTTATGCATTTCCAGAGGTCTTCCATTCTCTTCCCAGAGGGCCACTGCATCACCTCAACTGACTGCCATGGTGCAAGTAGTTCATATTGGTCTGCAGTGTTTGTCAGGTTGTAGGACTTTCTGGGTGTTCTCTTCTTCCCTGTCTGAGAATCATATAATTTTCCTTCCTCCCAAATCTCCTATACTACAGCAATGGTGGCAGGGTCCTGTAGTGCTCTCTTCAGGAGTCAATTTCTGGACAATTATGCATTCATTAATCATTATGTACCACATTATGTGTTTCTATATGCAATTACAGATTCAAATGTTCAAGTTGCTTTTTGAGTTATATTAAACTGTAATAATTTACAATCCTCAAATCTTTATTCTTCCAAAGCATAACACATTTGTTTAGCCTTTTCTGCCTACCTGCCAACTTCACAGTTTATTCAGATTACTGTTTTGTTGGATCTGCTTCATCTTCTCTGTCCCTCTGCCTGATTTCTACCTTTTTGTATTGACAGGTTGATGATCAGCTCATTTAAAACTGGAAACAAAAAACAAATTTTATGTCTGATGTACTAACAGACAAATGTGTATCCAAATGTCAGATTAAGTATAATATTTAATAGGCATTAAAGCTTACTGGCAAGACTTTTGCTTTACCTGTAATGATAACACAACAATCTTCTTACAGCAGCAAGACCGTTGCTTTATCACTACAGATAAAGCAGTAACACTACACCACAGCACAGCTTGCTGTTGGCTGTGGTGGGCCACATTAAAACACTTTATGTTGTTGCAGGAGCTAGCTGAGAACACTGAGTTACCCACCGGTCTTTCAGCGACATAAGCACCAAGCCAGGGAGCTGCTCCAGCCAGCGGTCCAATAACCTTAGGAGATACTAGCAGCGTAGAAGCCCTGTAAAAATTCCAGTTACTTTCTGATTTCCCTCACGTTATCTTGAATTCCTGGCCTTGTTTTGGAGGCAGCCAGTTCATCCATCTCCATATAGAAGACAAACACAGTCTTGTTTGTAGCATTGTTATCAAAGACTAATGCATGGATAAACCAAACAAACAAACCCTAATCCAAAGCTATTTTAACTGCAGCATTAAAGCTAGGAAACCTGCTGATTACTACTCTTTATGCATGACAGCTAATGGGACTATTGATGTATTTGAAGCGTATTCTTAAAACTACATGATACAGCCAAGTTTTTATTTTGTAAATGGGTAGGTCCATATCACCTCTATAACTTTGAGAAAATAGAGAACCTTCTTATAATGAAGTGTCTTTGCGTAGATTAGTCTAAGATATAAATAGGGGAAAAGCTTTTAAACTAACTACACAGAAGTACAGACATCACACATGTATTGTCGTCTTTCTCTAGAATAAAATAATCCTGCAGAATACAGCAGGAATACACTTGATTATTTTTCCTCATAGCCATAAGAATAGTTTTCTTTTGAAAACTGATTCAGTAACATCTGAGTTGCTTTTCAAAACTCAAAAATGAATGAAAACTGAGGAATTCATACCTTGCTATATTTTTCTGTTTGCTGTATATTAACTCCCACCTGTTTGCCTCTTACTATAGGTTTTGACCTTTGACATTAACATACAAAAATCAGAAATCTGCCCCTCTGCATCAGACTCTGTACAGAAGTCCTATAACTAGACCACCCCTTCACAGGTAAGAAAAGCCATTAAACCCTGTGAATTTTCACAGTGGATAAGCCTAGATTAATTTGACCCAGGTGTTTGTCTAATACCATGCATGGGAACATTCACAGTGTCCCCTAGCTGTTTCTCCTGCGGTGGTCCAGCCTTAGTACTCTCTGGACTCTAATCTAAAACATGTAAGAGTACCAGCTGGCACAGGACTTTGTAGACAGATTTTTGTTATGCTGTTTGTGTCACTTTGATGTATTCTTTTGCTTTGCATATGAATACACGCAGAAGTAGGAGGAAAACATGAAGAGCCATATGCTGGAACGAAGTTACAAATGTCAGACTCTTATTCAATTTTACAAAAACAAGTCCTTGATTTTATACTACAGAAGCAAAAGGAGGTGTCATTATAAGCAGTGCAAAAATGTAGAGGCAAGGCTGCCCTCATTTGCACCTATGCAACCCTTGCTGAAGTCACTCAGTTTGAGCAGATGTAAGAGAGGTCTGAATCTGTCCCAATAGTCTTTATTTGCATGTTACACACTTAGATTAATTTATACTTTATTTTAAAGACAAACAGGTAGATGAGCATTAACACCTAAGTAACTGGATGTTAAGTCAATATGTGTATGAATGTGAGAAACCTGAGTTATTGTACCAAAAGCTGACCATAACATAAGATAAGGTATTTTATAAAAAAACTCCATTATTTCAGCACCATTTACTGGACTGAAATACTGAGAAGAGCAACCTTTGCAGTTAATTAACAGGTCAAAATGTGAGTTGCCCCACATACCCAGACCTGTGCAACTGAAGAACATTTCTAAAATTAATCGTGGCTAAAATATAGTACATGACTAAAAGGTGCTCTCACATGCCTAGCCCATTGGAGACACAATAATATATTGGCAAGATCAAGAGACATAACAGTGTGGGTAGCAAAATTTTTCAAAAGGGCAAGATGAATCTTCAAGGTCTGATTACCCTCTCACAGCACTACAGATTGGCAGCTAATAGAATTAGGCTGGTTTTAAACATGTATAACTGAATTGGGCCCTGTATAATCGGAAAGTTGGCATATCACAGACCAATTTTGTTTGTACAAATAACCCAGTGAAAATCCAGGGATACATCTGGAAACTCACATTATAAGTGAGATGAGAATCAGGCCATGCCTGAAAATTGTAATTAGACATAAACTGAAAGAAAAAAACAATATTTTGAAGTGTCTAAAGCTGAGCTTACTACATCTGTCAGATGTGTAGCTAAAAGACTGTTTATATCCATTGGCAATGTAATGTATAATTCTGTAGTCGTACTTGTCTTAGGACTGTTCATGAAGATGTAATACATACCATCAAGAGTCACATTTTGAGCTAAGTTTGACACCATACTAACCTGAATATGAGTGGTATAGATCAGAATTATTCAAAACCATGAACAGAACTATCTCAATTATCACAAATTCAAGCTGAGACTGCCAGAATGGTAAGACTTAACCACTAATTTTAAACACAAAGCTAGTAATCAAGCAGTGGGTAACATTTCACTTGGACCAATTAATGATGAAAGCTGCAATTGCCTCTAGACTGTTACATCTTTATTCACCAAATTCAAATGTATAAAATTATTTACAAACAAAAAGAGCCAGTCATTCTAAATGGATTTCAGGTACTTCACAGATCAGCCTCTGACTTCACAGATTTGTTTAGTCCTATCTTTCAGTGGTTCTGAGGAGCCATTTTTTCAGGAAATATTTCAGGAAATTAATGAGTTTATCTACATATTCTTGAGTTGCTTACTATTCAACCTATTGCGAAGGAAAAAGTAATCTTTTCTACCTGGTCTGAAATGCTAGTTCCTGGAAAGATTTGTATTCCAAATTTATACCATTCTTTAAGTGAGATGCCTCATCCTGCCTTCAAGATAAGATTCCAGGCATTGCTCAGATACTTTGGTATAATTTATTGTAGCCACACAAAAGTCAGATCTAAATCCTTTTGGACCATGATGCCACAAAACAGCAGTTCAAAGTTCAAAGAGGGAGGCCGACAGATGCAATTAAGTTATCACTGTTGGGATAACTGTAACCCTTGCTGTGCTTTTAGCGCTTCTGGGATCCTGAAGATTGTGAAATGTTAAAAAAAAAAAAAAAAGGAAAAAAAGAGCATTCCCCTCAACACTACCTATATTTTCATTGCATAAATCACAGCAGTTGGAGTAAAATACATCCAGTGAATTATTTCCTGCCACTAAGGAAGAAAATCCAAAATCTTGTTTCCTGATGACTACAAACTTCTCTTGACAAACCTCCAGTGCCAAATGTGGTTTCCATTTACTGTTTTGGGATTTATTTGTCTATGCCAAAGTTCAGGTGTGCCAGCTCTTTGTAATAAGCCATTTGGATGAAAGCTTGGCTAGCTCAAAGGATTCTGATGTATTTTATTGCTGCCTTTTAAGATTATTGTTCAGAAATACCAACTCTAATTTTGAAATCAATTAGCCATGCAGTCTGATGAGGTGTTGGCCCAGCTCAGGTTCACACCCGCTGTCCACAGATTATTGTTAAGTTGAGTCAGGTCCTTAGTGCTGCTCTGCGTTGCAGGCATCTGGTGTACACATGTTTGATGTCCTCACAAAATGACGCTGATGGCTTAAATGGCAAGGCTCTAATGAAGAAAGCCTAGCAAGTTTGCTGCTGTTTGCCAGCAAAACATGACTTTTACAGGGCTGTGTAAAAGTCTCTTTCCCCTCATTTAACTCTTCCATGTCAAGAGAATATAAATCTTCCCCGGAGAGTGGAGATTCAGCAAAGGTGATGAGAATGGGACCTGAGGGTCCACTATCGGCACGCAGAAGGAAAACCCCTCTGGGCTCCTGCACCTTCCTGGCACCTGCCTGGCCCATACAGCTATGTGCTCAAAAGCACTGCCTCCAGAGGGAAGGGCATCTGCCTGCACCAGCCAATGAGCTCCCTGCAGGGCAACGACGTGGCAGAGCCAAAAAGAGAGGCACCCAAGCTTCTCCAGGGAGCGGGAAATGAGGGAAACCATCCAAACCGGTTTACATTGGTTTTGCCATTACAAACTGTCCCATGGTAATCCAAAGAATAAGCGTATAAGGTTATTTTCCATTACTTCTTTGCAGCCTAGGAAGTTTTTCTGCAGTTTTTCTAGTTTTGTGCACAAGATCTAAGAATACAACCTCAGAGACATAAATACAAGCTAAAAAAAACAAAAAAAACCCCCTCTGACTGGGTCCTTTAATGAGTGCACGGGAATTAAGACCTTATTCCCTTAGATTAATGCTCCTTTGAAAATCAATTTTTCCTTCTTTTAAACAAAAAATATTCCATCAAATTCACCAGGATGAGCAACTGAATATCAACGATATCAGCCATACCAGATGAAGAGTAATAGCAAGGATGTGTGATGAATTATTTGTATCCATTATCATGCTAGTCTATCTCAGATGATAGATGCTAAACTACTGGTCTAATCATCTCAAAAGAATTTACAAGTATTGCATTGTGGCTTCAGAGTTGGAACCATTTATCAAAATCAGCCTTCCATTCAACCCATCTGCAACATTTTGGAGAATGTTAAGTACACGCAGCCTGAATTTGATCCAACTTTCTTTTTTTTCAAAGCCAAAAGCATTTTGGTTTTTGCTTACATTAACTGTCATGGTCATGTGGTCATTTAGAACCATTATCCTCTATGTGAAATAGAACAAAAGAGGTAAATATAAACATTAATCTAACTCAGAAAAATCAGGTATGAAAACGTAGTTCTTATCTGGTCAAGATGAACATAGCGGCTGAATTCTCTCTATACAGAATACATATATATGTGCATATGTATATATAACAAAAAGTATCTGAGGCCTCTGCCTGACTGCTATTGAGACCTGGAGACCCAGAATCAACTTGGCCTTTACATTAGAAGTCAGGATCATAATTATAGAGTGGGTGTATTTTTCGTCTTCTGAGGTTTTTTTTTTTTTCTCTTTAGACACACCACCAGCCTCATACAGTTTTGTATTGATGTAGCTTTTCTTCAGGATCAAGAAAATTAACTCTATCCCAGCCGAAACCAGGACACTGAGCAATACCAATTTACAGCTCCTAAAAACAACCATGTTTTCAATATTCTCACAAGTTGTGCTTTCATCCAATGATCTATTGTAATTGTATAAATACCGCACTCCTAGCATGGAAGGAAATACTATGTGAGGCTATGCATTTTTATATTAATTCTCTATTAGTGCTTCTTTTACTCATATACATATGTGAAATATTATGCTAGTGGCTTCAGATAATACAGTGGTAAATGGTTAAACAGGGCATTACATGCATTTCTTTCATTTGCTGGCTTTTGATTTGGTAGGATACTCCTTCATTCTTGCAAAAAGAGAGCTCGGACTGTGTTCAGACAAAGGTTTCAGGGTTTGGAGAGAGTAAGACTCAATCATCTAGTTCAAGCCTGATGGTCAACAGTCAGGCTGAAGGAAAAATTACTGTCTGTTGAGAACAGACATGGCCATGCAGACACACAGGAATCAGGTTCTTTCCTTCTGCAATGTCCTCCTAATAAGAATGCTAAAAGGGGTGTACGTGACAAGAAGGAAATGGGGAAAAGGAAGGAAGCCCCAGCAGAGTAAGAGGGAGACCTAGTCGAGAGCAGTTTAGAGGAATGGGGTAAAAATCAGTCATAACTGATGAGAATTTTTCCTTTCCTTAAGTCCTTGACAATTAAGCATGTCAAGAGAGTCATGGACCTTGACAGTATAACAGCCATTCAAAGTCAGCACGAAGGTCTGTATTGCCCAGTATCCCACTCTCAACAGTGGTCATGTACGGATATAAAAAACAAGTACAGAAAAATCTGATACAGTCTCTCAACTTTTAGCAATCACTGAGCAGTTTCGTACATGTTCAAATGTCCCTGATGATCTATCTTCCAAAAATTGCTTTAGTATTTTTTGAATCCACGCACTTGTGTATTTTTGCCTTCCATGGCATTCTGTGGCTAACAACGCTGTACCATAGTACTCTGCGACCGCCATTTAATTATGTGGGGAGAGAAAAAAGGCCTTCTGTTGTCACTCTTTTCATGGGCTGAATTCCTGTGTGAAGAAAAAGTAAATAAACATCCTATATTCACCTCTTCCACATACTTCTTGATTTTGTAATACCTCCTCTATACAGACTATTGTCCTCTAGGTCATTATTCATACAGTAGTTATTCCATACCTTTAATCATCCCTTATCAGCCTTTATTCTTTTTCTGGTTCTGTTTCATAATTGTGGCAATGGGATGAACAGACTCTGTACACCAGATTCCTTTTTTAACGTGGATCTTGACATTCTGGAAAACAGAGCCTGCAGATCAAAAGTTTGGGAAAGCTTGCCTCCAGACCAGCTAGATCTGGCATCACTCTGTATACTGTAAACAAATAGTTTTTCTTCAGCATCCTGGAAGGTATATTAAGGGAAATTATATTATCTAAAATCCTATAAAATTATAGGTGACTGAAGGGAAAAATGAAGTTCTGCCAAAATTCCATTTCATTTAAATGATTAATAAAGTTCATTTTCGTTGGGGCCAAAAAGAAGGGTGTGTAAATGGAAACAGTTTGGCTGCTCCTGTGTCAACACTGGAATAATTTAGTCGGTTTAACCAGTTTCTGTCAGGTCTATCAAATATTGGCGTTTTTAATTAAGTTTATTAAGAGGCTTTAATATTTTATTAGGAATATATCCTATTCAATAGTGTTTGGTTAGTTTATGTTTCATTTAAATCCATTTACTTTTCTGCTAGCCAGGCATGTGGCTCAGATGATACATAACACCACCATAACTGGCAGACTTATTGGTTGTCTTGTGATAATGTTAATGCCAGTAGTGCAGGCCAAATTGCTCTGGTCGAAGCTGTTTGACATAACAGATATAATTCAATTACATAAGGCTTGAGGGTAAACTTTGGTAAAATTACAGAAAACCCATTATGATATTTCCTTAGAAGCATTTTTATACACTTTGACATCTGAAAACCATACTTGGTCTCAAACACATACCAGGGAGATCACCACCTGACTACCTCTGTCATGAATTATTGTTTGGCTCATTGATATTTGAAGCTTGGGCTCCATGAGCTTTAAAATATATAATGCACTGTGCATATACGGTGGATAATAATTTTGGTGGTAAGTATTTCAGAGTATTTTAATGCATTTCAGTGGGAAAAAAAATGAAATTAATGAAATACTTGTCATAGGAAAGTTCCTTTTATTAATGAAAATAATGTCTTTATAGTGAGTGGCTAAATTCACTGGCTCCACATTTCACAACAGAATTGGTCATGCCATTAGGAAAGACAGATTCTAGGAGCCTTGCCTATCTATTAGCTGTTGATATTTGAATGGAGATATGCTGGGGAGATGGAAGACAATCTCTCAAATGGCTCTTCCCATGCTTAGCGGTAAATCCCGTTTCTGGATTGCCTGCAAGGTAAACATAACAAAGTAAATAGGGAGACTAAAGTTACTCTTTCACCAGACCCCTGTTAATTCTGCTAGTCTGTAAAATGGAGTCTGACATTTGCGCCAGATCTCAGGGTAATCCTACTCTTGGCCACATAAATCTTGTTTTTTTGTTTTTTTTTTTCCCCTGAGAATTCTGCTTCAACAGGCTGTTGGTTCCCTTATTTCTGCCTGGCTTTTTTGTCTACATCCTTATTCATTCCTTACATTAATCTGGAATGTCTCAGGCACTATGTAGCCAGGTTTGATTTCTCAGCTTGCTGCTTGTTGCTTCCCAACCAAATATGTTTTTCATGAGAAATGTGACATTTTCAATCAGAATATTATTTATTGATTCGGGGGGGGTGGGGTGGGGTGGGGGTTTTTTTGCTTTTTGAAACACCGAATGAACTGAACTACACAGACACCATCAGTATGCATCATGAAATCTTCCTGAAATGTTCTTATTACTTTCTTTCATAACGGCTATTACCATTGATGTTACCGTGCTCCTAACCAGTAGCGCAGTAGAGGACAGTGAAAAGTTTAATCTGCAAACCACTACCTTTTTCTTGAATTTTAGAACTGCTTTGTAAATAACTAACTGGGCTTTAGTAAAATTCTACCTAACTTCAGCTAGTTTGTGCAGCTCTTCAAGACTTGTGTGGCCCAAGAGACAGGTTATTTCTGTCTGAGTAGAATAATAAGATAAATACCAGGCAGTAAGCATTAAAAGGAGAAAAGCGTGTGAAAAATTGAAATGAAAATTTATTTACGGCACACCCTATATAAGCTTGACCTTGCTCACATTGTAATCATTTCCAACCCCTCGATGACGTCAACCTGTACAAAGTTGAGCCTCATAAAAATAGAAAATGTGAAGGTTATGTGGCAATACACTGACAAGTTTTAATACCACCTCTTTCATAGCAAATGGCCAACATAGGTGCAGAACTGCCTGCTACTGGTGCGTACTTACAAAAATGAGAGAAAAAAAAGGCAAAACTCTACAGGGATAGAACATAGGTCACGACACACACATTGAAAAGTCATGACCTTCAATATTAAGGCAACAATTCTGTCCTTAACTCTCTGTATGTTATGAACAACAGCAACTAGAGTAAGGAACACTGTGTCACCATAAATTGAGAAGTCAGAGAGTTTTTTTGCTTTGCCCCAACCTTAATGTTACGCAAATGCTGTTTTGTTGTGCCTTTAATACAATAAAGGACTAATTCCTCAGAAATCAAGGATATAAGTCACGTAAATGAAAACTTGTAAATTATGTCAGTAATCCATAACTCATACAACTGATTTGGAAACCAGAGCCTTATGGTTCAGAAAGAAGTAATTGCTTTATTAACTCCCATTTATCAGTATAAAACTGGCTAATTTAACTGACTGACTGATTTATATATTGATACTTTAAATTTAGCTCAACATCCTAATTTAATAAGGGGATCACATATGGATGTTTAAAAATATATTACTTTCTAGTTGGTTGATACTCTAAGCATGCCCTTATTAAGACAGATTATCTCCTTTCCCTTGTTCTTTTAAGAGAAGGACAAAACAAATTATATATCTCATTCATTCTACCTGACAGAAAGGCCATGTTTCCATATAACCCCCTCTCTAGTAATATATTGAATGCATGGCTAACCACATCATTCATTCTCTTTTTAACATCCATGATGTCATAATCTTTTGCAGCAGTAAGGGTGTATTCCTGCCTGCAGACTTTTGGAAACCACCACAGGGAGTCAGACTACTGAAGCACAGTCAAGCAATAAATCTACCAGGTAGACTTGAAACAAAAGTTGGAAAGAAAAACTAATATGGATTTATACACCTCTTACTCTGATTCTCCAATAAGTAAGGTCTTGGGTACATTTAGCTGATCCTAAATTATATGTTAAGAACTGGGGGGTTCTCAGAAACTTCCTTTAAGTCGTAAAATCAGTGCAGGGGTGTGCTACTTACTTTAATTAAAATTACTGATATTGCCAACCATGATAATATGCTTCTCAAGGGAGAGACACAGGTTAAGATCTAAGGAGCACGGTTTTAGATATTGGTATTACATAACCTGTAACTGTAACAACCATAAATTATAATCTACGTAAGCAAGATTATAGACAGGATATGATGTACAAACATGACTGTATAACACACAGCCTAAAGGTAAAAATGTGAGCATTTAGTGTATTTAACTTTCAAAATCAGCAGTCCTGTGAAATGTGGCATTATTAAGATGAGGCGGTGTGTGGATTAAGGTAGATACCTCTGTGCCAGTTTGCATTCTGATAATTTCTTCAGATTTGTATTCATAGCAATTCAGCCAATTGTCCAGCCAAATGCAGATTTCATTATTAATACCAAGGCTGAAGACTTCAGTATTGTGTGGGATTTTAACCACAGAATCGGCTAAACTCCAAAAAATAGCAAGATAGGTCTAATATCAGGTAACAATTTGTGCTAAATTATGGCTTGAAATGTCCCATCTATATTTCATGCTATCATGCAACAAGCAATTTTTTTCCATAACACCTCTTAAAAATTGTGGATCTCAGTTAGGAAATCAAAACATTTTTATTTCAGCTGTTCATTCTAGTGATTTGAGCTCAAGATGCTTCCTGACTTCAAACCATAATAGCAGATGATTAGAGCAATGGGAAAATTCACTTTCTGAAGTCCAGCCAAGTTCTAAAAGAAATCTTTAAATTGATTTTGGAGCCTACATTTTTTAATGTAAGGCAGAGTATGTGTTTTTGGTACTTAGAAATTATGACTGCTGTTTTGCAATACAGAAAACCTACCCCAATACCAACACATCATAGGCCTGTCTCAGTAGCGATTCCAGTTTCACATATATGGACTTAATGTGCTTTACCTCTGCTGAAGCTGGAGTTAGACAGTACAACTATATACAAGAATTAAGCCTTCTGTCTTTGTTGCTTCATGACTACCAATTCATCTGATCAGGGTGAGGGAAAAGAAATTGCAGCTTAGAATACTAAAAGTAAAACTCAGTCATGGGGGTTTAAAATCCATGTGTGCTCCATAGTATTCTTTTGTCTTTGCAGCCTCATAATGATAAAATCATATAATGTAGCTGAATTCATTATCTGTTATATTACCTTACTCTTCCTCTTTCACTCTCTCCATTTTATACAGCATTTATTCTTCTTAGCCATATGGTACACACACAGTTCCCTTAACATATGCTGTACATCCTCGTTTGGTGAATGTGAAAAATAAATGTCTGATTAGAACCAGAAAGCCACTAATGAAACAAAGTGGTCATTATTCCTTATAAAATAATCACTGAAATGGACTTCCTAATACTCTTCTCAAAGGGTATTTCCTCAATAACGATAGGCTGATTGCTGAGATGGATGGGTAATTGAGAAAGCTGAAAGATGTTCAAAAGGCTTTAATGGTCAAGAAAGATGCTGAAATCTGGGCTTTTGTTCTGAAGACAGAACAAAGTGTTTGAGAGAAGTCTATAGCTTATCAGAAATTTTCTTTCTCTTTGCAACAACTTCTGTTGTCTTCATATGCAAATTTACAGTGAAAGTAGTGTGCAGTTCAACCAGAGGTAAATCTGCAACAGTACTGACTTCAGATGGTACTGAAGGCTTGCAAGAAAAATAATAGTTCTGTCTGATCACATCTCATCAGCAAATGTCTCACTCGCATTCAAGTGTTCTGGAGTTCAAAGCTGGTTCTGCAGTCTCACAGCAGTATTGCAGTCACGGTGCAATAGTCATCTTGTATTTATCAGGAATGAACTACTGCCAGCAACTGAAAGGTTTGTGGGTTTAGTGAGCATACTTCGATGTTGCCCATCATGTATTCTCTCTCCGGAGTGGTGCACATTTTTCTCCCTTCCCTAGAAATATTGTTTAAGGTCAAATCAAAACAGTGCGTGTCAAAGTTGTTTTATTGTGCTATAATTTACAGCAAATAAAAGTTTGAAATAAAGATATTTTGAAATTAAAACCCCGAAAGATTGTGATGAAGTTGAAATGGGGACTATCACATTTTTCTTTTTATTTAATAACTTTTTGTCAGAAACAACACATTTTCCCAGATTAAAAAAAAAAAAAATAAGAAAATAACCATGTCTGTAAGCATTTTTTTAGAAAATAATCAACTCTGTTAACAATAACACATTGACATATTATGTTTTCTCTTGCTACTATTGCTTTAAAGCACAGGGGTTTTTCCTCCATTTCTATTCTAAAAAGCCTAAAAACTGACCCGTGAAGACTTTCCATTCAATCATTCTGTTTAATTAACAGGACACATCGTTGCTACAATTAGCAGCAAATCTGTACAGGGAACTTCAGAATATTTTTGACTGTATGGGCTCAACAGGATTTTCAGTTTGCTGTAGTTTTGTTAAACTTGAAAATAATCTTTTTAAAATTAATAATAGCCATTGGCCCAATGAAAACATTGCTATGTAAAGCAAAACACAGGCAGTTATTTTCACTTGCTTTACAATGTTCTTGCAGATTACGTTATTCTAGATCTATTTTAAATGGTGAGATACATTTTCTCTCCAGTCTTGCTGAATTCAAAAGAGAAGGAAATTTGCTAAAAAAGTCTCCTCAGAGAAGATACCTGTATGTTAAAGTTTTGTTCAGATGGGTACTGCTTCAGGCAGTAGTGCACACTTCAGAAAGTGTGAAACTGAGCCATTTTTGTGAAGTTTTCATGATCGCAGATGGTTTCATTACTTCTACAAGCAAATTATTCCCTACACCATTCTCAGTGCAGAAGCAGGACTACAGTTTCTCTTCTCATCCACATCCTGATACATATTCCATTGAAATTAAACAAAGATGTCATTGGCTTCAGTGAGCTTCGAATAAGTCTTCAAAGGCAGTTTTAAACATAGGAATACTATATATACAAATTGGCTTACTGGTTTGAAGAATGTACCTACTCAACTTGCAGAACAGAAGATATACATATGTTGTAGAAGAACAGCCCAGGAGAAAAAGATAATCACAGCTTTACAATATTTTCTAGCACAACTACAAGGACATACAGAAAGGGAAGAGGATCAGCTCTGTAAGGGTCTGCTTTAGGACTTAGAAGAGATGAATTCAAGGCCTTGCTTTACCAGAGACTTCCCATGTGATCTTATACCACTCTGTCCTTCTGTGCTTCTGCTCTTCTGTAGGAAAGAAAAGTACTTCCGCATTTATAAAATGAAATGGATAAGTGTATTAAAAAAAATGTGGCATGTTCTGATGGTGTGCTACAAGAAGCACTTTAGGGTGGGATGCAAAAATAGACAAAGAAGACATCTACCTACATCAGTCAACAGCTTCCTGTACTGGTACAATGACAGTCCCACAACCTGCGTTGCGGATGCCAAGGCTCTGGGAGTCTTGTCTGGTTCTAGCTGCAGGGCACCAGAAACAATCGTGGGGAGGAAGGAGGACCTTCCCATCTCTTCCAGAGAAGCAGCAAGGCTGGCACCACCTGTAAGTCCTAATGCCATCCTTTACCCTTCCTTGCACATGTGCTATGCCAGGAATGGCAAGCCCCACAACATCCTCCTCCTTGGCAGGGCAAGATTCAGATTTTCCTACTGCACTGAGGAAGCCTTGAGAAATTTCAAGAATAACACAACCTGGGAAGAAGATAATTTCTGAGCTAATTCTCTTATACATGTCAACCCTTGTTTGGTGAAAAAAGTTGTAAAAAGGAAATTCAAATAAAATGTAGCATTAAGTATCACTTCTGTCATGATGTCAGACGCACAACAGTGATGACTTTTTAATGAGATATTGGGATCCCCTACTACTGACTTCTTAAACATCAAGACTCATATCACAAATGTGGGATAGCACAGATCTGTAGGTTTTAATTACATGAAGTAGGACAATACAATCCCAGTTTTATGTAAATGAATGTTCCACTGGTAACAATTTTGCTGTTGGTGCTTAATGCTAGGTATGTCCCTTAGTATTCTGCTGAAAGAGGGGTGAAGGAGGATTCAGTAAAAGCATTTAGAAAATACTGGCTGGGCTATATACCTGCAAATAGACCTAGTGGTGACACATTTCACATAAAAATGAAATAGAAAAGCAGTTTTAGAAGCTAGGGCAAGATGTCAGGCCTCCATCTCCCCAGCTTGGACACAGTCCTCTTCTGATCTGTCCCTGGTCTTGGTCCTGAACATTCACTGCTGGTCTAAGAAGAGCGCACCATTGTGTTTCCTTAGCTGGAACAGGCCCTCTTCTGGGGTGGCAAACTGAAAGTCACACAAGCTGAAGGAGAAATTAAATGTAGAAGAGTACTCTAACCACTAGGCGATAATAAAAATGCACGCCACCATCATCACCATATATGCCAGCACCATATTTTCCTCTGTAAAATTTACTATAGCTGAATGCAGTATAATTGGTGTGAGTTAAACGCGTTCAGAAGGTTCCTAGCTCATCAGGCTCTCCAGAGAATTCAGTCACAGGGACGTTTTGTCTGTGACTCATAAATAGCTACGGGCATGGAGTGAATGACAGATTGATCACTTCAGCCAACAGAGGAGCAAGTCCTAGCACAAGCTTATGCACTCAAGTAGCATCACTTCAAAAAACTTGGGGTTCCTAAACTCCACTTTTGGTTGGAGATTCTTAAAAGTTTATTTGTCTGTAGTGTTTAGTTCTCTTGAATAGTCAGATTAAATTTACTTATTAACTTATGTTTTTGTCCCAGCCTCATTGCATATGAGAAGTTCAAACATATATCTCCTTGTAACTACCGTACAGTGAATTTTACTTGCTTTTTTGCATATATCTAAGTTGCTAGCATCCCTCATTTTATATGTTAAAATATTGTAAGATAATTTAATAGTAATATTCATATATTTTGTCATATACAATAATGCTGGATTCTTAAGTTAGAATCCAGGGTGCACCTTTTTCCTTTAGGCATATGTTGATAATATATTGATGTTTGCACTAATTGCAGCAGACTAGCTTAGCTGAAATTTTCACAAATGTACATGGAGGGGTAATCAACATTTACCAGAAAACAATGACTCACTAAAGGAAAGAAACAGCCAGGGATACAGCATGTCCAGACAGTGCAGGCTACCCAAGTTATTTTCTTTCAATGCCAGCATATTCAAAATTGGTTTATTTTTCATTTGGTCAGTCTCAACTTAATTTATTAGCCTTGAAATTCACCAGCAAGGAACTAACTGTCTAGAGAGTCGTTGAACAAGGAACGCAACAAAAAATTAATTTCTAAAATAAATAACTAAAAAAGAAATTGGGGGAAGACCTCAAGCACAATCCTACATTTCCTATGCTGTCTTTTTTTTTAATGGCATCTCTAATACGTACGTAGGACAGCGTCTTTCCCTCTCCATTTAAATATAGACAGGTCTCTATCTTTTACATGTGAGTCAACAGCTTCCAGCATGGAACTGTCTTTAATATATACAGGGGCCAAATTTCTGTCTTTCAGCTTCAGCAGGTCTGTCCCTGTTCCTCCCATGAAGACCCAGTAGCCCCTGTGGGAGAGCCTCCTGTGCTGTTGATGCTCCCCCTGCTGACAGCGTTCAATCGGGAAAATGCATTGCAAGGGCTTGAGGGAAGGGTGGAAAGAAGAAACCACTTCGAGGGAGTTCATGGGAGAAGAAATAGAAACAGTAGAGGCAAACACGGGTATAAAGAGATGGGCGAAATCAGGGACCACAGTGGCAAAAGAGCCATAATCACCAACCCATATGCCCTAGGGGATCTGCGATTGAAACCTGATCTTTCTAATCAGCAGAGTGGGAAGGCTGCAAAAGTTGTGATGGTTTTGAAGTTTATCTTATTTTCATTTGCACTTTAAATGTTTTTTGGAAAGAACTTACAGGGAGAATAAGAATTTCTTTGCAGCAAGGAAACTCATATGGGATACAGGGGAGCAAGATTATGTCCCCAGTCTATATCAAGCAGATAAGGGAGTGAAACTGAAGGCCAGGTAAGTGTCCAAAGCAACAAGTTAGTGGTCATTTCCATGATGATGAGTTTTTCTTCCTTTTTTTTAATTGATATAAAAACTCACAGTTTTTGTTAAGATATCAGAATTGTGCCTTCTCCCTCTCTTCACTCCTCTCCCACCCAAAAAAGAAAAAAAGTTTCACTGGAAAACCAGATGAGCTCATGAGCCTCCAAATCCTTTTTCTTTCTACCAAAATCTATGAAAACTAAAGCTTTGAAAAGCCTGCTTTAGTGAGTCACAAACAGGTTGACATCTACCCTTCATCGGCTGTCATTAGTTTAAGTGATAAAGGACTATGTTACATTACCAAAGGAGTCCAGTAGTGTTGATGAATTTCTTAAGGATCAGGCTTTCAATTTCTGTGCTCTTTTAAAAGTTTAAGAAATTGCACAACATTCCCACTTCTCCTACAACATTCCCCCCATATTAAAGAAACACTGCATCTGACCTCCGCGGCTGTTTTCATTATGCTATAGTCCTCAATTGCATGGACACTCTGTACTCCTGCCTCACACTCATATTTTCCTCCCAACAGAGAATCACAGCTGTATAGCAAATAAAGCTGGTGTTGTCATATTAAAATTGTCAACAGAGAGTGGAACACAATGCTTACTCCAATTAAGTGAAGCTACCCTGGAAAACTAGGTTTTATCCCCATCTTTGACATGAAAGATTGTGGGCAAGTAAGTGTCCCAAATTTTTCACAGATGATCATTGCGCTTTTCTTATTTGGTAGGTAAATCAAAGGTGGGATTTCTCAACTAACTTTAGACATTTGCACTCTAAATATTTATTTGGGGGAATAAAGGACAGCCCATTTCTCTCCACTGACAATACAGTAATTGTAAACACTCTTACCTCAGATACATTTATTTCTGTTATGATTTCAACAATAGGATCTGAATTTCAGAGGTGAACACTCTCATACACAACTGAAGCCACTCTCAAGACACAACCGAAGCCAGTGTCTCTATGTCATCCAGGCACAAGGCACTGTAGCAACATTCCAGTATCCCAAGGATCTTGAGAGCATTTGTAAGTGCTATAAAAGGCCAAGCACACCAAAAAACTCAAAGTGTGCACATTTTGTATTTGCAAGCCAAAATTAGTTGACAGTGTGGATATCGGTTATTTTCTAATAAATCATATATAAATGATAAGGATAAGCAGAATTGCTGCTACTTATAAAATTAACATATTATACTTTGTGTGTTGTGCACCAGTGCATTCTTATCAATAGCATGCCTGTGCTCTGCCGTGTAATGTGAAACAGCGACACACCAAATGCCTGCGTGGCATATGAATCCCTTTTGATTAAGTTAGCTACCTTTATTTTGCTGTTTCATAACTACTGAAAGCTTTGTTGCCCTTTTTTTTCATCTATAGCTAGCTATATTAGCCATGACCAAAAACTTTACAACAGAAAATATTTTCAGTGAAAGTTGATGTACATCATGAGAAGTGGTCAGTTTTTGATGAAGCTTTGCAAATGGTCAAAATACAAGAGCTCCATCACCAAAACAGCACCTGGTCCAGCCACGAGAGTAGTCAGTTCAGATCTAGGAGATCCTCATTCAGTGCCCTGCTCCAGAACAGGACAGGACAGAACAGTAACTTGAACCTGAGTCTTTCACATTCCAGCTAAATGCCCAGAAATTTTTGTTGTCTTGCCAGCTCTAATCTGTGTGGAAAGAGACGAAGAGAGAGCACATTAACTACGTGTGGTTGCAATGAACAGTTTTATATATGGCAGTAAAACTGTGAGAGTTTTAGCTTAGACATACTTGACACAAACAGTCTAGTTTTGCAAACCATGACTTTAAGAAAAGGGAGAAAATATGGAGCTGTGTTGTTTTTATAGACCATTCCCCAAATTCAGCATTAAAAACCTTTGGTGGGAAAGGTAGAATCTGTCTTTTGCTGTCACAATACTCTGCTACCATCACTGAATTTTGTTTAGAATAATATGGCCTTAATGCCCCCATCTCCTGTAGAATTGCTCAGACTGGTAGTTGATTAGAGCGGAGAGAGGTGCCAGTATTATCTGTGTTAGTGCTCCAGAGGTCATCCTACACTAACAAGACCGCCCCAGTCAGGGATGACAGAATCCAGCTGTTGCGCCTTCAGCTGAATGAGAAGAATCCACTTAATGCCAGGGATGTGTCTCAAAAGATTAACTATTCTAACTAGTTACTTTCCACCTCTGCAAAAGTGGCTGGCTCATCATTATTGTCCTCTTTTTAGCAGAGGCCTATGGTATACATGAAACCATTTACCTCTTTAACCTCGTGAACTGTAAGGCACCAAATACACATTATTTTAAAAGGATAAAACAAAGTTTCAACTCCACTGATTTCTCCTTAAAAGTGAGCTCATGTAGCTCTGCAACAGAAGGTAGTGCTCCACTTCAAAGAAATACATATATGCATTTTTTTAATGTTAAAGCGGTGTGCTAGACATGCCACGCTCCCTCTGTTTAGCAGCAATGAGTCCCAATCCGAACAACAAGAGGCATGCATGAGCGTGCTTGCAGTCATTTATAGCACTTTTACAGTACACTCTGAAAAGCTAACATCCTTAGGTAGAGGCTTAATATTTAAAAAACCCTTTAAAAGCTATAGTGTTAAATATATGAGTTAGTGATGTTCTTCTTTACAGTACTCTCCTAGCAGCCTGAAACTTTTTCCCGACTAGCACTTTCTTATATGTTGTTTTGTGAGGGTTTTTTTGCTCTTTTAACAGGATGCAAGTCGACGTGGCTCTTGCTTCCAAGCTGCTCACTCGCTTGCATGTCAGCATCCGTGGGAATGTCAGCACTGCTCCGGGGCTACAGATTTATTGCTTGGCCAGCAGAGGGTACTAGAGTTTTCTAATGACTTCACAGACCCGAAGGAAAACAATCCTGAGGTCAAAGTATACCTATTGTTTTGTTCCATTTCCCACTGACACTGATTGCTATGGGTTGTTTTTTGGTAGGGTGCTGGGGTTTTTCTGGTTCTTGAGCATCGCATTAGACAGGACTGATCTCCAGTTTTCTTCCATTCAAATGATCTTGCCTAACAAAAAATAAAAGCTGTTTAAAACTCATTTTATAGAAGAGGAGAAGAGATTTTCAAAGCTTGAGAGACAATTTGTGAATCGTATCAGAAGTATACTTGAGGATATGAGGAAAGCCTCTGTTTTTCAGTAGGCGTTATAATTTGTGAATTCATGGGAAGTCCTATTTCAGAAATAGATTTTATTTCTTTTTATCTGTATTTTGATTTTGCTGATAAAGCTGATGCTTAGGGTATGAACCCAGTGTAAATTCCTGATTTTATTGCCTGGTGATAACAACATTAAAGTGAATGCAAAAACAGAGATATGCATTCTCTTCAGCTTATTCCTGAAGTGAAATAAGCATATAAAGCATGGTGGAAATACTACAGGAAGGCTTTTCCAAGGTTTTGGGTTTTTTTCCTGTTTATTACAATAAAATCCAGATCTTGTCTACCAAGTTTTCCCTAGAACCTACTTCAGTGGCTGAAGATTGAGTGAGATTATGACACCGCAAGAACCAAGGAAATGAAATTTGAGCAAATAAGATGGAATGACATCTTCAGTTACTCAGTGATTTTAGTGACATAAGGGATCGCACCATCATGTAGTCTGACTTCTTACATAACAGAAAGCATGGAATTTCACCCTGTAATTCCTGTACTGTATCCAATAAAAATATGGTTGAATTACAGCACACTATTTAGAAAAGCATCTGGTCTTGATTTTAGGAGTCGGGGTAAAATGTTTGCTCCTAATATTCAGGTCATTCTAAAATGGGATGTAGGTGCCTAATTCACTTAGGCTTTTAATATTTTAACTGCCTCTTTTAAAAATGGCTGCCATGATTGGTATGGAACCGTAACAATGTACAACTAACTTCTAGCTTAATGTTGCTTACAATGTTTTCTATAGAGAGGGAAAACAACATGAACAACATTATAAGAGAGTCTTCATCTCTGATTTATCCTTTCTAAATGTTATTTTTCATTAGAAGATGTAAATAATGATTTCTTGCAGGTGTAGGTAGTTGACTGATGCAATGTGAAAAATAAAAGAAGGAATCCAAATCAGAAAAACACTGAAACTTATCCTTAACATTTATAAGTGAAAAACAATTATTAAAAATAGATTAATGGAAGACTAAATTTTGCCTCTCTAGTGCTGGTACTTTGAAAAACCCTAGGAACCAATGCTTTTAGGCTCTGTACCAGGCCAGCCAGTTTTGAGAACAGTATCCACACCCTGAACTAGAAATTCATATACTGTGATTTCTCTTTCTCTACAGAGTTCCTAGTGATGTTTCTGCAGTCTTTGGTCTAAATTCTTAAGACACTTTCCAGAACTGTAGTTGACCATGCATATGTGATCAACAAACAACATCTATGAAAACAATATGTCTTAACACTGAAGCTGGGAGAGGACAAGGTGATGTGTGAAGAGATCTAATACCCTTTCTTATCTACAGCATCAGGCTGGATGACTTGATGTTGAGAAGCATATGCTCACTCTTTGTGCTACAGAGTCGCCTTTAAACACTACTCAGGTAGGGAAAAACTTCTCCTGCTTACCATCCAGTTAGGGAACTCCTCAAGGCACTGTCTTTATCAAGTGCCTGTTGTCTGTGGGCACAAAGACCAGGACGATGCATGAGAGGCATTGTCATCAACTTCACCATTTAACTTACGCTTGGTCAGAGGTGAAAGGAAAGAGCACATCTTAAACAAGAAAAGGTCTGCAGTAACATACACTTGAAAAAAAAAAAGGTGAAAGGGCTTTTTCCCATTCCTGTTGTATCTGATGTTGGGGTGAAGGCACTGCTGGAGGGCTAAGCAAAGCAGAGTGGGAGGAATAAAGCATGGCATCTACTCACAGGGATATCAGGGACAGAGGCCACAGTTCAGTACCTATAGGATTTGTTTGGACACTGTGAAACACATGTCATCCTCTGGCTGTTCATCACCTTTTGCTGAGATGGCCTCATCCCCTTGCTCATCATGGTGTGGTGGCCAAATCACTGCAATGAAGTCTGCAGCCCCCATGCAGCCAGAGAAGGAGCAGGGGTATGAGTTGGGGTGTGCTCCCACACCTGCTTGCTCCTAAGCTTTCCAGTCCACCTTCCAGATATTATCTGAAGTTGCCATTGAAGACTGTGAACTAAAAGAGGTCAAATGTAAGTTTCCTAGAGGAGCTTAAGCATCTTGCAGAAGGGTAGCAGCACACACGTGCAGGGAGTGAGAGAGGTAGCAATGCCCAAAAGAGCATCAGATGTTTGTTTGCTGAACATGAGTCAGAGCCCTTAATCTCTTTGTGCTTGAATTCTCCATCTACAATTACACTTAACAAGGACATCCTATGACAGGAATAACCATGCCAAAGAGTGGGAGATTCTCAGATCACAAAGTAATTGGACTCTGTAAGTTCTTATTTAGTTAGAAAGTAAGTAGCATGAGAGGAAATAAAATGGTGGTTGTAGAGGAGATGTGCAGAGGAAGCACAGACAAGGTTTAGCAAAATTGTTGGAGTACCTGCTCTCAGACTGAGAAAAGAGAATTAATACATCAATTAATATGGGGCACATCCAAAATAGTAGGGAAAAAAACAGAGAATGGATGATGAGTCTTTGGGTAAAAATTAGTAGGGACAAGGAAAATACAAGTCTGTACAAAAAGTAATATGGACATGTAAATCATAGATTAAAGTAGAAATTTTCAATATGTAAAATAAGTACTAAAAGATCCCTACCCACAAGCAAATATATTGTATATATCCTAACTGTCCTTCAAAATGGAATAAGAACTGAAGCTTTCCTGCTACTCATTGATGCTTTTCAGGATTTAGCTGGTTATTTTCATGGGGAATTGCTAGAGAATGTTATGTCACCATTTAATCAGAAGAAAGAATAGAAGATTGCAGAACAGAGGGAATATTTCTTGTTTATTTTCTTAAGATTGGTAGGAAAGCAACATGTTAAATTGGAAAATAAGGCAACTTAAAATGTTAGCTCTGTAAAAGCTATCAGATACTGTTTCTGGATTGCAGTGAGGTTTTGTTATTTTTTTAATTGTTCCTGCATTACTTGTGGGCATGTGACTATAGTTTATGCTGTTATGTTGTCAGGCTTCTGATAATGGGAAAGACTGTTTGTTTAGACTGTGTAGCTCTTCACTTTAATTCACTCTGGCTCCAGTGTGACATGTTAAAACTACTATCAATGGAAAATCCAAATTTCCCAGAAAGTCTTAAAAGAGCAACCTCAGTGAACTGAAATTATCTCCTCTTAAAGCTAATTACCTTGGTATACTTAAGAAAGTAGTGCTGTAGGAAATCTGTTTCTTTAGACTTTCTTCTATTTCATTAAATGCCTCAGGTCAATATGAATAATTATTGTTTGCTTTTATTACACATTTTTCATTATTCATTTACTTGCCTGTGAAAGGACATAAAACTAAAATAATCCAACAAATTAAGAGTAATTTTTTGAGACAGGCATTCATAATTAAAAAACCAAACAGAAAATATTTTCACCTTTCAGTTTATTTTATTAAAAAGAAAATACTGTGAGGTTTCCATTTAATAGGAAGCTTTAAAGCATTAATGAGTCTCCCAGGGCAGTTATTGCAAGTAAATATGGAATGCGTCCAAAATTAAATACATTCTACCATTTTCTGTTACCTAAGGGCTGGATTTAGGAAAAATATGCATCAAAGGCTGCTTGCTGACAAAAGCAATACATGATTCTGTGTTCTATGTCATCTTCTTTCAAGAGAGTCCACCTAATATCATTAGCAGGTATGGCAGGGTGGCAGTTTTCCCCAATCCCCA
Organism: Platalea leucorodia; assembly: GCF_965183815.1. Taxonomy (NCBI): domain Eukaryota; kingdom Metazoa; phylum Chordata; class Aves; order Pelecaniformes; family Threskiornithidae; genus Platalea; species Platalea leucorodia. The sequence goes on along the minus strand of NC_138828.1, from coordinate 46,126,545 downwards.
AGAACAGGCTTAGAGTAGATTCTTGATTTTGACTGACCCAACTGTAATTTTGGCAATCATTTTAAAGCCCCACATCCCAAGGATTTTATGACCTCAGAGGAGCTGTCTTTTATAAGGGCCAACCTGGGAGACAAATCAAGCAGTTCTCATACTCCAAAGCCTGCAGTCTTTGCTGTAACACATGGGCTGGGCTACGTGCTACCAGATCCTGGGATAAAGGTGAGAAAGAAAGATGAGGAGGGTACGTGAGGGGAGATCTCTTAACAGCTCGCTATCACCCTCCGCTAGTCATATATTCCACTTCCGTTTATTTTTATATAAATTAGGCACTGATTTCTCAGACCTATTAAGACAGTTGTTTCCCTATTAGTGCTATTTGATTCAGCTCACCCTTTTGCATGACTCAGTCATGAACATAGAGCCTCCCCCACACCGATTCAGACTGGAGTTGTGTTCATCCTTCTCTAAATATGTATTATTGACACACTGACAAAAGCATTTTCTCCCACCCACCTTGTACTCATTTCATTTTAGCAGTTGCATGCAAACAGTTGAGACATGAAAATAAATCAGGAATTACACAGAAAAGTTCATTTCTTTGAAATGAATGAACAATAGGCCAGTATTCCCACACTTTTTCTAATCCTGGATTATCCACACAGAAAATAACCACTACTCTCTGATGTTGCCCATTTAGTATAAGCCAAGAAAAAATAATGCAAGTTTTTTAGATACTATTTTCTTTGCTGTTGTCATGGAAATGAAGAAAAACACTGCCACAGCAAACAAAACTTAAATCAAAGCACAGACTTTTTCTGCAAGCAACAATAATCACTCACATATCATCTCTATCTGCTTGTCTGTTACTTTTCCCACTATCATTTGTTAAGCTCTTTGGACAAAGATTAATTTTGGCCAAAAAAGTAGAAAAATGAAATCTCTTAATATCATAATTTTAGTAATTCTTCCACTAACATTGTTCCTTATCCTAGACTTTGCTTATACAGTCTTCCCTCTTTCTACACAAAGCTATTGATTATATTGTAAGCAGCTTGCCATGCTAGATATCTCTCCTCTAGACCAGCTAGTTTTGTAATACTTTCCTCTTAAAGGTCAATACTGATGTTCTGGGAAAAGAGGAAATAAATTCAGTGTAGAAAGACTGCTATAGAATAAGACATCTAGAAGAAAAGGTGGTTTTTTTTTTATCTATGCTATTATTCAGAGGTAAGCTAAAGATCTGCAACCAGATAGTTGCAACTCACCCTAAACTCCTGTTATTGTAGCCCTGACTACACAGGATGTTCTACGTAGCCAAAAAATCTCTTAAGGAAAAAAAAAATCTTCGTGAACTCCTGGCTACAATGTCATCTTGCAAAAAGGAATAACATTGTTAATTGCATAGGAAAATAATTCCCCTCATCAGTACCACCTTTTGGTTCTACTTTTGTCTTTTTGCTTTAGGGATGAGAATGACACATCCTAATAGGCTGCATTTAGTATGCTTTTTAGTATCATGATAATGGAGAAATTGATTTATTCCCTATGCCTTGTATAATGAGGGCTACATAGTTTTTATCCTTATGCATTGATGATAACAATGATAAGAATTTGCTTTAAACTCTTGTGACTATCCCTATATTTCATCCCAGCAGCATTTAATGATCACCTTGACTGATTTTGAAAGATTATCTTTTTAGATGGAGAACAGTAATCTTTTTGAACAGGATCAGAAAAGCAACTTACGTGAACAAGAATCAAAACAACTTGCGCCATAAGAAAAGTTTAGAACACAAGAAAGTTTAGAAGTTGTCTTTAAAGATATGGTCCAGAAATGAGATGTACAAGCTAAACTGCTCCCTGTTGCTTAGGTAGCCAAGCCTAAAATCTAGTGTGTAACTAGCACACATGAATGTTCCCAGGATCTGTCATTTCTTTTTTGCTATTTTGCATCCATTAGTTAAACCCTGTGCTCTTGTAGCAAACCTGCAAAAAATCCTCCAGCAAAACCAGATTTATTCAGCAAAAAAAAAATACTAAACTAGTCTAGAGTAACTTATTTATGTGAATACAGTTTGGGTTTAGCAGTTTAATTTAAAAAAAAAAAAATCGTGGGTGCACACACAAGCATACTACATGTATATATTTAAACTATATATTATGTGTTCTCATGAGCCACGTAAAGGCAAGCTTGGCATGCAATGTTGTAAAAATAAAGCAGGATATAAGATAACTAACAGGTATTGGAAATAAGAATCCAGTGGAGGTCTGTATAGTAGAATTGAGGTTACAGACATCAGGAATCAGATATATGCAGATATACAAATTCTCAACAGAACTCTGAAGATTTATTCCATTTTCTTTTTCTTTCTTTTCAGAGAAAATCTGGGGTATCCTGCATAAGTTTTGTACATTTTGAGAATGCTTTCCCAAGTATTTAGACACCACAGTAGGAAGTTTTTTTAAACCAAAAAAAGAAAGAATAGCGGAAGGGCAGACGGAACTTCAAATCTGAAGTAATGCAGCAGCAAGTGATGGCTGGTGACATCTGAAAGTGACAGGACTGCTGATTGTCATCAGGCAAGTTGCCTAAATTTTAGGCAGACCAGGAAATCTGTTAATTTAATTCTTTTGGGGGTTTTGTGACTAATTAAAGTGTGTTTTATTGCATAATTTGACATCCTGTTGGTTTGCAGCTTCGGCATACCTGTGCTGAAGACCCTAGTAACTTTGGGAAAGATCTTAACACACAATTCTGCCAGGGCTAGTTCATAAAAGTGCTGGTGTCTTACTTTGAGCTAATGAATTCATGCCTGACTTTGTAATTTCAAAGGTCCTTAGATGGGAGTGAAAAAATAACACAGACATTCTGGTGTAATCTCTGGTTAGTCTGGGACTGATCTCTTGGAGGAAGACTGGATTTCTATTGTGTGGACATTTGCGGTTGGAGCTGAGGGAGGGGCAGGCTTCCAGAAATGGGAAAGTCTGAGAACAGCTGGAATATGGTTCCACAGATGCTGTGACAGCATTCAGAAATATCTGTGGTATGACTGAAACGATGAAGGGGTGATGAGGCAATATTGTGCACAGCTATTAAAGCCTTTTTTTCTGCACCTCACCTTAACTCCTTGCTGAAAAAGAGCATGGGGTTCTGTTGTTTTATAGTATTTCAAAAAGTAAAATACAAGGTTAAACCTCAACATTATCATAAAGAAATCTCTGAAAAACATCTTGCAGTCAACACACAGGAAACATTTTAAAATATAAACTTTGTAAGTACTATTTAAAATAACTTTAATGAAAACATTCTGGAGGCTAGTTTACTAGTACCCATTCTTTAAAATGTTGTACTAATGTTCGATATTTAAATTTAAATGCATAGTTGAGCATAACGAATACATTTCTTCAAGCTTAATTGACATTGTCCAATCAATTCAGATTTCTCATTCTCCAGTCTCATGAATAGAGTAATCACAGCATACAGTCATCTGGCTTCTTCCAAGCTTGGAAAAAACCCAGAAGCTTCTCAGTTCTTTTCAAATTCTTTTGATCCTTTTCGACAAAGAAGTATCGAGACCACCAAAGCCAGCAGTATTGCAGCCCGTGTGCTAATAGCTGCCTGGTCTTCAGTAACTGGTGAGAGCAAACATTTGTAGTCTTAGTGGTTATCGGTGCTATCAGTGTGAGAAGACACACCTTTAAGTCTTGTTCAGCTGAGGATCCTGGTACAAGTATAGGCATGGAAGGTGAACTGATAGCTCTTTCCACCTACATTTGTAACCATGCTGTTCTTCTTCTAATTAGCTCATGTGCCCAAAGTGCTGATGTATTTCCTGCTGGGCAACTGTCTGGTACTGAGGTCTCCAGTAACTTTTCACACTATGTTCAGTAACCATTCTATCCAACCTCTGGATGCTTTTTGGCCTGCCTAAGCTGTCCTGTCCTGCATTGCCAGGCTATAGAAATACAGTTTCTAGTCCATACCTGAAGTTCCCATCCTCTGCTTTTCCTTTCTTTGGATCGAACAAAGTCAGGATAAAGCCTGTGAATTACATGATCAATCTCAGTTCATTAGCCTTACTTTTCCCCTTACTCTCACCGGTATCCTTTCCATTATCTGCCTTAATCTGATGATTTAACAATTATTAGCCTTCCTCGGAAGTTGTGTTGACAGTCATTTAAATCTTCATTGTTCTCGAAAGAATGGACCAATATTTCATCTGGCTATTCAGTCAGATTTGGTGCTTTCTGCTGAAACAGAGAAGCTTAACTTTTGGCTAGGTCCTTCCCCTATACTTGTGTCAAATTTACTCTCAGTCTTTGAAACTGGGACATTAATTAATAATTTCCAATATTTATAAAAATCTAATGATTTACAAAACTTTTGTTTTACTACTGAAATTTAAAAAAAAATTACCCAGTCAAAAAAAAAGGAAAAGAATGGAAACAGGACGTCGGTCAGCAGAGAAAGAGTTAAATGAAATACAGTAAATGGAATAAAAGGAACACTGCTGAAGTGTGTAAACGCAATAACCTGATGGAAATTCAGTTTGGTAGGTGTTATACAAACCTCCCAACAAGTCAGTTGTGTTGCTATAAGACACTGCCTAAGTTCTCATTAAAAGATTTGGCCTTGGTCTTTAAGGTCAGGTCCCAAAAGGCTGTTTGATTCCAGATGCAGATGCAGAGTCTAGCCTGCATCTATTCAATACCTATACCGTTTTCCAGGAAAAGAAATCTGATTTCAGAATTTTAAACTTCTAAAAAAATGTAACAGCGAATATAGAAAAGAGAGGAAAGAGTGTAATGCACAGCATTAGGAGCAGTACCTTTGCTAAGAAGATGACTGTACCCCTTGATGACCCTCATGTCTACTGACAGTGTTGTCCAACAGTCTTGAGCACGTCCCACCAACTGCCCTATGCTTTTGGAAAAGTCTGGAGTATAGAAGTGAGCTGAGAGGCAGCAAGGTGCCACAACACAAGGTTTCGTAGGAAATGGTTTGGAGGAGGCAGCTCAGATTTTACATACTGTGCAGTGCAGGCTTCAGACATGAACAGTTTCATGCCCCAAGTAAAAGAGGTTAAAGAAAACATAAAAAAGACCAACCTGGAAACTGGGGAATGATTTTGATTATGTCCTCCCAGCAGGACCTGCTGTCCCTCCTGTTGCAAACTCTGCAAACGTACATTTCTGACTCATTTTTCCTTATCACGAGGCTATAAAACTGTGCTTTAGTCGCAAAACTTGTAATTACTTGTTAACCCTACACTATGGCACAACCACCCCTCGTTGTCTGTAAACGAAGGAACATTTCCATGACCTGCAGGTACCAAAATACGAGGGAGGAAAGGGTTAAGTTAAAAATGGATGAGGACACTCTGGGCTTAGATTAGGCCTGTTAGAAGCAGGCAGAGGATTTCAGTAACTCTCACAGACAGCTTTTCTCCCTGGTAGTCCTCTGAAGCCATCTTAAAAAAAGTTCAGGCCTGCCCTTCTAAAAGCAGTACTGGTCCTCTAAGACGAAGCAAAGCTCTGCGATGCACAACTCTCTCCCTCCATTCCACAGGCATAAAGCTCTCAAGCAGGTTGAGAAAGAGAAGGACTAAGAGTGAGGCTGGGTATCCAGATGAATACACTGCTTGGAAAAAAAAGAAGAAAGCTTGCCTTGGTGAGAGGGCTTCTACAGCTCTGAAGCAGGCAGTGCAGCCCTGCTGCTCGGCCTGGTGGAGGTGAATTTCCCTCTATCCCACCCTCACTTAGATGCCGGTGGTCAGCTGGACCATGTCCTGCTCTCAGAATTTGGCCAAGTATGAATATTTCCTGGAATTTTCGTTATAATCTTAAAACAAAGGTCAGCATAAGAAAACAATCTATGTATCAGCCCTTTTTCCTTCAGAATTAAAGCTCCTTTGTTAGTTTTCAAGAACCTGACCATGTAAGATTTACTTTCCCTATCTTCAAAGCGTGGCCATTTGGCACATAGTAATGGCTCTGCGAGCTCTCCAGCTGACTGATCTCAAAGCAACCCTGTTAACTTACTCAGTATCTCTCTCCTAACTGACTGAACCACAACAAACTGTGCCCCATACCTTATGAAAGAGATGCTGTAATAGAGGAGAGGGAATGATATTTCATCATCTGGAAGTGTCAACAGAAGCCGCTGCATCTGTACTGGAGCTTACAGGCTTCCAGTCAGTGCCATATCAGCAGCTGGAACTAACTCCCACCAAAAATGTTGATGTCAAATTCTAACAACTGCATCGAAGCAAACGCTGGAAATCAGAAGGAGGCAGTTATGGAAATGACCTCCTTTACCTGCCAGCTGTACAAAAGCACATGTTGTACCTGCACCATCTGTGGATACAGCTTCACTGTAATTTAAAATGTAAAAGCCATCATATTTTTCTCTCAGGAGTCAGGACTCCCCAGTGTACACTAATATGTAAAACACTTTGTTGCTATAAGGTCCAATTGTATGTGCACATATGTCAGCCTTTACTGAGGCTCACTAAGTCATTGTCAGGCAGATGTTGTTTTGCCAGGTGTGCTTTTGTAGAGCTTACAGCTGGATAACTTTCCTCCAGAGAGGATTTTTAAATTGGAGATGGGCAAACCTCAAAGGTTTAGAGGTTCAATTAAATAAGTATCTAAAAGTCTGGATGCTTGTCTGAACCAACTCAAGTCCCCCAAAATAAGGTTGTAGGCCTTACAGAGTAGACTCTTTTGCAAGCTTTGTGGTAAGTATGACAAAAATGATTTTTTTTTTCCTCCCAAGAATAACGTATTAAATTTGCAGATTATTTTAAATCAGATTTTTGCAAGGTACAAAGTTTTGTTTCATTTTTGTGTAAAGCTTCAGGTCGGTTTTATTTTAGCCAAATAGTTTGCCTGGTCCCTAGTTTAAAACCTTGTGGACCATATTGCATTCAATTTGAACTAGGTGGAAAATCTCCCGCTATTTTGAATAAAAAAGGAAGCTCTGAGCTATGCATCTTACAAAATATGTCTAATGCCAAAAGCAGAAACTCTGTATAGAAATAAGGCTTTAACTTGTCCATGTATTTCAATAAGAGAAACAGGACATTGCTACCAATACCAATGGTTCAAAAGTCACTTTTTCATTCTTTTGTGAGAGAGAACTAAATTTGTAATTTGGGGGAGCTCAATAAAATGCCTTACTCTTCTGCTGTAAAACGTTAACCTAAACAGAGAAGCAGCTAAGTTTTTGATAGACCATAACTTTCGCTTCAGCAATTTGAAAGGTGGGATGTTGTTTGCTGCAGAAATGTTTCCTTTTGCTTTTCCACAACAAAAAGACATAATCCTGCCTGTTTCATGTGGTAAACATTTTAGAGTGCTTGACAGATTGTAAGAGATCTTTCCCAAGCAATAATAAAGGTTTGACCTAATGACTGAAATTGAGGGAATAATTTGTAATGGATAATTCATTAAATAGATATGGCTTATTTCTTCATCTAAAAATACCTTCCACAGAGGAAACAAAAAGAGGTGATGGAATTAGCTATCAAAGTTAATAGAAAATTATTTTCAAGTCAATGGAATGACTCAAAATAATTCTCTCCAATTATTAGTGATTTATGATTCTGTGTTGGTAACATCTGACAGTATTGCTTCATGGTTAATCATTCAAGAACTTTTAAAAGAAGTCCAGCATTGTTTCTGTGATTTTTGCCTGTAAATAAAGAAAATTTTGTCTGCAAGAAGAGATATTTCTCAAAAGTATATGAGAATTTCACACAAAAAGATTCTAATTGCCAGAATTACTTATTGTGATATAGTAGCAAATATTTGCAGGATATTTTTGTAGAATGGAAGGAACTCAGCTGGAACCATAATAGAGAACCATAAGTGGCTTGATCAGAATGAGTAAAAATACAATGATTTCTACTGGACATGAAAAGTCATTAGAAGAAAACAATCTGGAAACAATGTAACTGTGCAAATAGGAAGTGCACAGTTCTATGTACTTTTGGCTATGTTCATACCTTTTCAGTAGGTCCTAAACAGACACTGTAGGACAACCTCTATTTTGCTACACAATTTCTCAAAGATCTCAATGGTACTACCTTTCATTAACCTGTATTTACCATATTATCTGTATATAGATGACCAAGAATTCTGTAGACGCTTCTCAGCTGACAAATATACTGCATTATATATTCATCATTCAGTACATTAATGCTGAATGAAATATGAAATATGTATAAGGCTAAATTAGGAAAGACTGAAGGGCTGTGAAAAAGACAGTTAAATCCCAAGAATCACTCTGCTTTCAGATGAGAATATATGTCTAAAAGCATCTAATGTACTGCATGGTCCTGAGGTCACAATGACCTCACTGACACTAATACCTCAAAGACATGCAGTCACATTGGTCTGTCTTCAGCTAGCAAGATGCTTTTATAGGTTCTGTTTGTATGTTAATTGGCTTACATTGACTCATGTACTGTTTATCCTGATGTTAGACTTCTGTTAAGCAGCCTAGATAGATCTCCACAAGAATTTCAAAGGAGATTAATGCCTCATGCAGGAGGTTAACAGAAATATCTTTTCCTCTCCTGAATGTTGCACTTCTGATCACTCTGCAAGGACTTTTTACTTCCTTTCTTGCAAAAGCTCTGTGCAAGAAAGAGAGTAAGGAAGTGAAGAGGATGTTTCAGCAACTAATACACAGAAACATCTAAGAACAACTCTGCAGCCAGTCAATATTCTGAAGAAATCTCTGTTGTCCAGAAAGTTATTTATCAGATTTGCTTACTGAATTAACAAAATTGCTTTAAAATAGTTCAGTTAGTTATAGTAAGCTTTTGTTCAACAGTTTGTAAAACACATAAAAAACCTTTCAGTTGCCCAGGTCTGCACTTCAAATTTATAATAAATTTCAAACTGGGTGAGTATCAAATGGTTTTATGTTTCCTTGCCAACACTGTGTGCAGCTGTGGTAATTCCTGATTAATCAGGATGCGAAGTTTGGGAGTACGTTCAATAACCTGCATATGATTCAGATATTGCACTACCCATACTGTTAATGTTATCTCACCTTTTTTCTGTTATTCCTGGAAGCATCAGTACTGAACTGTAATGCCTGGGTTGGTGGCATACTATCAATTTTTTAAGGTCAGGGTCTAATAGCATTGTTGAGAAGACTAAAAAAGGGCTATACTTTCCTGTGGAATAAATGTGTTATGATCGGTTGTGAGAAATGGATACTCTTATTCATAAACAGGTCTAGATAATTTTCTCAGTCATGATCTTGTTCTGATTTACTAAAATTTCCTCTTCCACAGGATAATTTCTGAATCCAATGATGAAATGGCTTGTCCATAGCAAAGTCTTTCCTAGAACTTCAGGTCTAGTTCTCTTTCATTAACTACACTTTGACACGAAAGCAGGGCCATTCATGAAAAAAAAAAAAATATAAAATAACAGTTGTTATGTGAGGTGACAGACCAACAATTGTAGAAAAAAACATGCTTTTGTTCTTCTACTGAAAAAAATGCACCGACTGTATTTGCTTCCTTTACATAATAAAATATTGTTTGTTCTTTTCAGAGCTGGCCTTTATTTTTAAATAAAAAGTGAACTTTAAGATAAGGTTATATTTTCAAACATAAAAGGGTTTTCCTTATCTCACTTCCTGACACTCTGCTTTAGCTGTCTTTTCTTTAAAAAAAATCATTTGACCTTTTAAATGACTAGAATTGGAGATAAAACATCATGGATCCCTGTGGAGCTGACAGACAACTGATCAAATAATTTTCAGTTTTCTATCTGTATCTTAACATAGTGAGATGTACAAAACCACCACATTTAAACAGCATCAGTCTGGCTTTCTGTCCTTTATGTACAAAATTTTCTGCTGGTCACAGAAATCCTTGGTAAACTAACTGACTTGTAAAAGAATTTTTTTAAATTATTGGGTTTTTTTCTTTTGCTTGGGATTTTCACTTTTATAATGTCATAAAAGCTGTGGAAAACCTTGATATTTTTTGAGAATGTTATGAAAAAAAACCAAACAAAACAAAACATGGGAACTTAGCTCATTAGCTTAGAAATTAGCTCAACCACAAATCAGTGTGCACCTGCTAAAATAATTGTCTCTTTCTGGTATTTTCCATATAATACTCCTTTACTGTGTAATGCAGCATAGGTAAATCAGCTATCTTTTAAGTAGACCTGATGGCAATTAAACTTGATGAATAGCTGCTCCGATTCCAAGGTATTAGTCTTTGCTTCTTTCAACCTTGCTATTAATATGAATTTTCAGCTCAAATGCAATGTTGTAAAATGTCATGGAATCTGAAGACAGCCAGAAGATGCTTAAGAAGACAAAAGGAGAGTAAAGGTCGTAGATATCCTTTTAAAAAGTTGAATAAAAATTAATCAAGGGCCAGGAAGATCAGGCGGAAGAGCTTCATCTTCTCTTTAACCAGACTTGGGGGTTAGTCCTTGTCAAGAAGTGATAAAATGGATTAGATATGCTGGCAGTGTGGCCAAGATGATTCAGGTCTTCCTCTTGTGACAGATTCCTGGGATTTATGTTACACACAAAATTTTTGTTCAGATAAACTTCATTAAAAAATGCAGCCCTACAGTTTAATCATGCGAGATAAATGCAATATAGGTTAAAATGCACTGCAATAAAGAGCACAGACCACTAGGGCTCTGAGCATTCAGTCAGCTGTGTATTATTGTCCATCTACACAACCTCCAAAGAAGTTTAAAGGAAACACCTTGAGACTTGTGTGGATTTTTATTAACCCTGCACTGTGAATTGATGGGGTGCTGGTGAAAAACAAACATAGGCAGAGAAAACATGAGGTCTGCTCTGCACAAGAGCTCTTTATTGACAGTTTATGACATAGACTTGGAGTGGCCTGATATTGCTCCTATGACCTTCACCTCCCAAAACTTACAGACATTTTGAGACTTTGTTCACCCCGTGAGGGCCTGCCTGGCCTTGTCATTGCAACTTTCTCCCCAGGGCCACTCTGAGAATTAATTGTGAGCACTGGAGACAATCGTACATGCTTTTTGCCATCTCTTGACCTAAATTTCTGTCAGCTTTGCTTTCCTAATCTACATACAGACCTAGCTCAGGATTGTGTTAAATTACACATGTCAGATTAGTAATGGGGTCTACAGTTAACTAAAACTTTGAACTGCCACCCAAATTCCACTCCCACATTGGCCCAAATTCAAAATGGATTGCAAGAGAGGAAGGGACTTATTTAGCCTTTTTTTTTTTTTTTCCCAGGGATAAGGAAAAGTATTACAAGCAATAAAGCTGTTAATTCTTATTTCTACAGCTCTTGAACTCCTTTGGTTTTCTGTTCTATGTTAGCTCGCTATTAAAAACTAAATTACGAAGATGGCTAATCAGTTAAAAGCCTATACATACAGATCTTTCAGTAGAGGAAAAATAGGTACAGTTGGTTTTGTTACCTATGTGAATATTAAATTTGTTAGCAAAGCTATCTCCCTTGATCCCAATATACTTTTTTATATTATGTTCTGTTAATTTTTTACAGTAGCTTTCTTTTGAATTTTCTTTATATCTTTAATAAAACTGTCAAGAAAGAGCATACAGAAAAAAGATTTTGGCTATATGCTATAAAGCCAAGAGCAGGAAAAATGTAAAAGATCAAAATGAAAATTAAACTTGCTTCAAAAGAAATCCAGCATTACTACTAGACTTCATGTTATCTGAGAGTACTCATTAAAACAAAATTAGACACAGCAGTAAAATAGATAATAAGTACACACTAAGTTCTAGGGCCGATTTTTCTGAGTGATCAAGTTCTTCAAGAGCTTGCAGAGATTAAAGGCCTGCAGGAAAAGTCTATTTTCCTTACCAGAGTCCCAATAATGAGTCTTGCCAAATCTGTCCTGAGAACTAGAACAGGAAATACCCTCCCAGCAGCTGTATCCGTAGATTCCTCAACTTGGGCTTTTACTCACAATCAGCATTCTGCATTTCTGGGGCATGGTCACAGTTTTGCCTCTGTTCAAAAAGTTCTCAAAGTTCAACAATGGATGTTATGTATCTGTCATTCAAGAGAGTCTATAATGTACAGAATTTCAACCAACCTTTTGAAACGTGGCTGTCAAGAAAGGTCAGCTGGAACCAAGTTCTTCTGAAGTATCAATTCCTGCATAATAATAAATCCATACAAACTGTAGCATTCTTGTTCCCCTTTTTTCTTGCGTTCAGCCTCCACCTTACAATATTTGTAATACAATACAATTTTTTAAAATTAGTGAGTAGATATACGGTTGTTAGAACAACCAAAAATCACCTGTCAGACAATTCTGTGAAGTGATGAAGTACAAGAAAATAGTACTGGGTACACTCTCTATGGTCTGTGTAGTACACTACATGGTCTCCAAAAGTTGCATGCCTAAAAAGATTATGAAAATCAAGGTTACTTCAGAATCTGCTTATTTTTTTAGCTAAGGGATTTCCTGAATTGGAAGTGATTTCTGTATGTATAGTCACACCAGATAGTTTGTTCCTCCACAAACACGTCAAACCTCTGCACAAACCACGTACTTTTTTAGCATTTGCAACATCCTTTGGCAAAGAGTTCCACAGCTGAACTAGCCAACTGCACAAAGAACCTTTTCTCCTTCTGTTTGCTTTGATGTCCCTTAGTTCCAATATTCAAAGAAATAGCAAACTGATGTCTTTTTAATTTCTCCATGCTAGTCACAATTTTATTGGCCTCTTTCATGTTCTGCCTCCCTGTTCTGTTTCTTTCCCAAAATGTCTTTTTCTTTCTTTCTAAGGAAGTCTTTCCTTGCTTTGAGTCAAACCTGTCCACCCTCTCTGAATATTTTCCAGATCTACTCTATCTTTCTTTGAGATTCATGGTGTCAGCTGGATTTACACAGTAGCATAATAGTAGGGGATGAACTGATCCATGCAGAGGTCTTTATTCATGGCATCCTCTGAAATGTGGGAAAAATACACCACAATGCCAAGATATTCCAAACAGCTATAGTAGTGATATTGCAAAAAAAACCACTAAGTCCAGGTGTTTACGTTGTGTTTTATTGGGTTTTTTTCAAACCTTAACATGCATGTTTCTTTCCTTTGGAGGAACAAAGTACCAAATTTAAACAAACAACTTTGAAATACCAGTAACTAACTATGAACAATTCCGTTTAGGAGCTTGATAAATTGCATACTCGAATGGTACTCAGTACAAGTCTGAAAGAAAAAAAAATGGTCATATAAGAGAATTATACAACTTTCATAAAACTTCCACAGCACTTAAAGATTTATATATGTATATATTTATATATATATATATATATATATATCATGCCAATAGCTTCTGAATGGCATGGTAAAGCAAAATCCAACACCAGGCCCAGTTGCTCTTTTTATAAGGTGACAACTTGGGAGTGCTTCAGCTGATAAGTGTCCAAACGTTCCAGGAACCCATAGACACAAATGCTTTGATTTTCACGCAATTCAAAACAGAAGAAAAACCTTGCTTAGGGAACAGTCAGGCTCTCCAGACTGTTTAATTCTACTACTGCTCCTTTCTACTGCTTGCATACCTCAAAGGCACCAAATTAATCTTATGTGTGAGCAGATAGTGGCTGAGAGTCTACTAAAAAAAGAGCTTTCCAGAGCAGCCTGTGGGAAGAAGCAAAAGCTCCAATGCAGGAAGACAGAAACAGCAGGCACCAGAGCAACAGCAGATGTGGGGTGAAGAGGAAGCAATGAAAAAGTGAACTTGGAAACATGAGCAAAAGGCAAGAACCCAGAGAACAGAGCAGGAAAACTTAATGAAAAACAGGAAGAATTTTACATGTTTAAAAGTGGAGATTCAGCATCAAGATAGCAGAAGAACTAGAAACTTGGCCATGCAAGAAAAAAAGAGGGAGATACCTAAGATAACAGAATGCCCTTTTTTCTGCCGAACATGGAAACTGGGGTGTGATTATCTGCAGGATTCTTGGTATACATAAAGGAATTCCTGAAAGGAGGAGCTGGTGAAGGGCATGCACTAGGCATAGAGATGTGAACTCTGATGAATGGCCAGGAGCCTGGGCAAGTTTGGTTGCTCAGATTACAAAATCAACGTGCAATTCCTGTGCCATCCCTGTCTGGTGAAGTCCTGAAAGGTTCTCCTAATCCCTGCAGGAACAAATATGCACAGGAGGAAAATTGTTTTGTTAACGGATGGAAGGTGAGGCACAGCCCAATGATCTCCATGCTGAAATCTCCTTCATTCCTCTATGTTATAACTGTCTCTTCTTCACAACACTTGGAACAAATTGAAAACCATACAATTAATAAGGTAATTTTATAGTAAATGCTTCAATTTATTAAATAAGCAGGTGGGTGAGTAAAGAAACTCCCTTGCACATACAAATTTGTGTTCCTTGTCAGAAGCTGTGAGAAGACGACTTAGAAAGATAGTATGTCTGCCAGCCTGTGTATAGAGTGTAGATGCCTAATTTTGCGGCAGTGCCCAACTTCTCAATACCTACTGTAGCTGAGCCACCACAGAGCACAGAAGATGCTGACTGGGACAGCAGCACATGCCACTTTCCACATGCAGCAGAGCTGATAACTTCGCATGTTAATGAACAATTGTGTGCTTGAGAAAATGAGTGCTTGAGAAAAATTGCCTCACCACAGAAGGTGCACTGGAGATGGCACCTTGTCACAGCATTAATTGTCTTTGGCGAAACTGGTGTTTATCCGATAACCTGTATGTATACATAACAGTTACCACCTGAAACTTTTGAGATGTAAAGTGCCAGACAGTAGCCTTCTGCTGCACGCTAAAAAATGACCCCATATTTTGAAGCTGGAAGTTACTGAACCATGAAAAATTATAGGAAACAAAAAGCACTACCAACGTGAAAAACACTACTTTCACATTATGTAGAGCAATTCATTTCCACTTCACAAATCTTGAAGAAGTGCCTTTTAAATGTCAAGTAGCCTACTGAATTTCAAAGCAAAAAATACTCTACATGACTCAGAAGCATTGCAGAAATGCAACTGATTAATTTAGACATTGCAGTTTCAAATAGCTGGACAGCACGGGCAGCGGGACAGCACTACTGCACCGCCAAATGCCTTTATTGAGTCATAATATATAATTTTAGGAATGATTATCACACAAGCTGTTAAACAAAGTTGGTATGGACAACTTAGTTAGTTTTCCAAGCATTGCTTTTAGTGGTCTAAAATGAATGTTTACAGCCTATCATCAGTTGCATACATTATGTTGGATTCTAAAAGGTCTGGAAGAGCCTACTACAACTAAGCAGAATTTAATCATTAGGAAAGTATTTCAAGTCATTAAAAAGAGCATATGTGTCTTGGAAAACTTGATATGTGGAATTCTAGTGGAGGGAGGGGGAGAAACAACAATATTTTACTCATTAAATAACTTCTCTGATGTCGTCTTCTGAACTGTGCATGGATACAGAGCAGTTCACGGAAAACACATTTGCATCAGATTCCAGGAATTGGATTCTTTTTAGTATTCTTCGGTGGAAAATGAAGGTTTGGCTGCTTACCAGATTATTTGCTCTATGATAAATGTAAAAGTTTTACAAGCTCTGATGGATTGTGGACAATCATTCCTGAGAAATTTGGTCATCACTGAGGCTATTGCAAAAACTGAAGGGATGCTACCAGCTAAGTAAATTGTATAATTGAGATATCAATGTTGCATGAGAAGACTAATATTAAGCACATTTTTTAATAACAAATAAGAATTTCAATTACATGCCTCCACAGTGAACAAAGTGTCTTGGAAATAACATGACAACGGCACATTTTCAGGAGATCAGTTACCTTTCAGGCTGAGCTATCAGTTGCCGTGCTTGAAGTAGACTAAACTGACAGAATCCCTACAGTCAACACTACCTCCAAAGTTTTATTTGCACCTCTCTTTCTGTTCCTGATATCTTAATCTTTTGCAACAGGCTTAAATACCTTCCCTTGGCATTAAAATAGGGAGGGATGTTATCTTAGCTTCATTATTTCCAGATTTAGTATTATTGAATGGTACCAGTGTTTCCAGATCTCTGTGCAATGCTACGTAAATTTGGGCAGTTCATTCCAGAATCAGAATTATTTCATTCTCCTTTTATGCTGATTTCTGTCAACATAATCTCCTAGACACTGTTAGTACACAGCATACTTACTTTGGGATGGCAATCTATGCACAATGCTAGCAGTACAGTTAGTGTACATGTTGTAGTTTGAGTCTTGGTAACAATTCTTTCATAAGTGGATATTCTGACAGCTCATGCTGAAAATCATTTTTATCAGTGGGACCGATAATAGACTTTGCTTCCCTACCCAGCCACATACTTTGACAAAACTGGGAGGTATTTTTACATCTCTGAGACCTTTCTCCCTCTGCAACATTTTGACTGAAATGGAAGTTATTCAGGAAGTAGAGGGAATGACAGCTTTTTCTGACAGAGATACAGACAGAAAACATAAGTTAATAAGATGTTTCCTTAGGAAAATTCCAGCCCTTTTATCTCTCACTGAGTGAGTCACTTTTGCACAAGAATGTTTGTGTTTTCTCTGTAAGCATTTAGGGCCTGTTATCCTCATATCTCTCCTGAAAAGATTTACTGTCACAGTGGAAATTCATAGAGGAAATAGGCACCCTAGGAGAGATAGTTTTGTTGTGGAGACTGTGTGTCTTCAGAGGAATGGTTTGCAAGATGCTGGCTGATCCTAGAAAGGCACAAAGTGACGAGTTCCTCTGCTGAGTCATGACAGTAGTGCATGCTAAAGGCCTGCACAGAGAAGGCAGTGAGGTGGGGGTTTTTGTTTGGTAGGTTGTTAGGGGTTTTTAAGTAAACTTAATAGATAGATCCTAGATCGAACCAGAGTTCAAGTGGGCTTGAAGTGTTTCACTCTGTGTCTTAGCGGGTCTTACAAGAAAAAAATCCTAGACGAGTCGAATCAGGGGAGCCAATATATATTGACATTTATTTTATAATTCATGCCATTCAAATGTTCTAGTTTCCTCATCACACCTGAAATGAATTCTAGCTACCCCCAGTGTTTCTGACACAGTTTCAATCTAGCCAAAGAAGGTAAAAGTATGTCTGGCATCCATGCAGCTTGGATTATCATCTTATGGCAGCATAGCTGACATAACTAAATTAATTTGACTTAAGAAATCAGAGAAGTCTTGAACTGTTGTCTTGTAGATGACAAACCAGTGCCTTATCAGCTAAGCTACTCAGGTCCAGTCCACAGCACTCTTAAGTGTGATTTCATCTAAGTAATGTGTTGCTGAGTCTAATGTCAAATGAATCTATCACTTTACAACCTTTTCTAATTAAAGGAAAAGAAGATTAAATGGAAATGAACAGTCATTTAAAAGGCTATAATAGATTAATACTCAGCATTTTTCTAACAATTTCAAAGTGATTTTATCATTATTCCTTTGAGCTGAAACGAATATCTTTTATTAAATTTTTACAAAGTATATGAAGATAGGACAGACTACTAATCTTTCTTGCAAAAATAAAATGCAGCTCAATGTTTAAGTCTATCCATTCATTTTGCTGGTTCTATTGGAGGACTAATGTCCAAATTGCATCAACTTAATCCCACATAAAACCTTGGTATTTCTCATTGGCTGGCCACAGGCCGAATTATACAGGATTTAGGCCATCTTAATTTGGGTCTAACCCATTAAACATTTTGAATACGGGCAACTAACTCATACCGTGAATATTTCAGTAGTTCTTTGAAATATACTCTATTCTTCTTCAGGTATATTTGTACAAGAAAACAAAAGACTCATCTGAACAATTTTGCTTGAAGACATATCCTTTGGGATTTTCCCTTTTGGATTTGTAATGGCCTGTATCACTTGATGCCAACTGCTGGGCTTTTAAGAAAAATTGCCATGCAAATACAGTACACCCCCTGAACTGCTGACTTCTGGTCATCTAGGCAAAGTTAGTGCTCAGACACTGTGGGTCAGATCATCATTTAGCGTTAGAATTAAAGATTTTCTTGACCTAAAAGTGCTTGTTAAAACTATATGTAATATACTTTTTGGTGAGTGTCACATCTTTCCCCTGCCAAATCCTTAACTCCCCCTTTGATAGTAAAAATTGCATTTTAAATTACCTAAATCCTTTTTCCAAAGCAATCTAGATACTGGGAATCACACTTCCCACTGGAAGTTACTGGGGTTTATGCTACTCTGTCACCCCTGACAGTGTGAATTGGGCTCCCAATTCACTTGAGCAGTCATTTAGCATCAGGTATGAGAAGTTAATGCTTCTAGCTCTCTGGAGGGTCTTAATTATGAATCTTAGTCCCATAACCATCTAAGACGGATCTTAGTCCCATAAGCATCTAAAATGGGTCTTAGTCCCATAATAGTTCAAAGCATAATAGATATACCAAGAATTATGACATCTATGCAAGGAAAATAACCTACTATATTCCAGTTTAAAAAGGAAAAAGTGAACAACAATAGCAGAAGTCTGTTGTCCAAAACCAAAATAGAAGCACAGGTTAATATCAGACTATAGAAACAGAATTGCCAAAAGAAATTGTTTCATCATCCCATTGCATAGAGATAAAGTAAATTATGTTTGGGTTTTTTACTTTAGCAGTCTAGTCAGTATGTTTTCTAAATTACTAGATACAGCACTAATCATTGTGGATTTTAAAAGCCAAAGCAGAAATAGTGGAGCTCATCCCACCTCAGATGCACACTGCGAGTATATCTTACAGTACTTATTGAAAATTATTTGTTCCTAAGGTAACAAGAATTCATCAAGCCTTATAATTTTTTTTTATAAAATAGAAATGTAGACCTAAACAAGGCTGATTGTTTATTTATATATACAAGCCAGGCATTTATTCACACGCAACACAGAGATTTAATTAATTGGTTTCTGCAAATGTGTGATCAATTGCATTTCTCTTGCTTGTGTATTTTCTTTTTTCTTTTTTTAATTTTTAGCCATATTCATGTATCCTCACACAGAAATGGTGTCTTTATGTTTTGCTGAACTGATTACATCTCTCATTGGAGTTCAGCACATCTGTAATTACTACCAGATCTTCAAATATTTTTAGAAGATTCCCATTAGAAAGATCATCAACCTTTTCTATCCTCATTCTCCAAAGGAAACTTTGAGCAGACACTCTCACCCAACAGTAACATTGACACATTAACTTTCCTCAGCCACCTCGCTCAGACTACTTAGTCTGGCTCCACCACGGCTGGGAGCCTTAATCAGATATCATACTAACGAAAGCTATGTCAGTAATGATGTCAGATGAATGGTGGTCACATGGCAACAGTCTCATTTGAAGCAAACAGTGCCACACTTGTTTTTAGGCTACTTTATGACTCGGCTGAAAAATGACTTTGTTCACAATGAAACACCACTAATGTATGAGCTGTTACCATAGGATTTTAGCACGTCTACTATTTTCTCAACATTTTTTTAATATACCTAGCTGGACAAACAGCGTAAATATCATTAAACTACACGTATTATCAAACTCATCAATCAGCGTGCAAGCTAACCAGATGAAAGCTTGGCAATCCTTTCTGGCGTTTCAAATCCTCAAAGAAATGGTATTATAGAAAACATATAAAGGAGAAAATATTTTAATTTTGCACTCTGATTTCGCTTATAGCAGATTTACACATTTGGAGAATAAGGAGATTCAGTCATTTCTCCTGCTTGGTCCTGAAAGTGTGTTTTTCCCTTCCCTACTCAGGATGTCAGTGGGCTGGTGGGATATACAGAGGGCAGAATAATGAGGCTGAGCAGGAGGGAAACATTTGCCCTCTGGCTCCACTCACACTGCGACAAAACAGAGGCCCTAGAGTCTCCCAGCATTTAAACTCCTTTTCCTTCCCTAGCTTCTGGGGTAAAAATGCTCCTTTCTATTTCTCATATGCATAGTTAGCGCTCTTACTCCCAGCATGGGATTACAGGCAAGCGTGACTTTTTCAGCATGAAGTACTGGAAAGACCACCAATTTCTCAGGAATCCTGATGCTGCTTGGAAGCTGGCAATGGCAACACGGCAGCGCAGCTTTGCAAAAAATCAAACTCTAAATGACTGGTCATCAACCTGTACCTAGAGAAGATAAATATCAAAGTCAACTACCAGAAATGGAGAAAAATTGTAAGTAGCCATGTCCTGAGGCAGGCAGCTACATTTTCCTATTACTGTTACTCAGTTTGCAGTCTCATGATCAGCTTAAGATAACAGGCTGCCACTGCTGTTGAAAAGTAAAATCCCCTTGCCACTCTCCAGCCACTCCTCCTCAGGCTCCTGCAGACCAGGTGATGGCTATGGCTGCAGGACAAGCTGGCGTGGGATGGCACGGCTTTGTGAGTGCTTGTGCCACCGGACAAGGCACGGTGCCAGGACGGTGGATGGGAGCCACCAGAGAAGCGGGGAGAGCAGGACTGCCTCTCACTGACATTATAGGTTTGTGCAGTTTAAATTCATCACAAAGCTGTGGCATTGGCTTGTAGTGAGAGCCTGAAATCCAGACGGGGTCACAGACCTCTCTGTTTGGTCTGTAGTACTTCTTTCATTTAAACTTACTGATCAGGAAGGTGGTTAAAAATTATTGTGTTTATCCAACCAAGGAGCAGGAATAATGGCAAAGATAGCAAAGAGAAGCTAACTGACAAAACCCTGAATTTAAAGCATTAAGTAGTGAGAAAAATGCAAAAAAATATTTAAGTAAATCTGTATCATGGATGAATGCGTGGAAATCAAGAATTCTCAAACAGAAAGCAAGAAAAAATATTCAGATATTTGCTGAGAATTTTTCAGTTATTCCTAACTACTAGTGTATGAACTACAAATGCCTGCTATAACATATTCTACCCATAAGGGAGAATTAGCAGAATTTTAACTAGTTCATGACCCTAGAGCTGTGCTGGCATAGTCTTTGGACTAACACAAAAGTCCAAAAAATCTATCTTTTAAACGCTGAAGTTCCAACAAACTATAATAGATTCTGGACACAAACTGCATATCATTCATACAGCTAAGCCTTTAGTACTGCTATTATTTTCTGTTGCCTTCTGGCACCACTTAGCAAGTTTCAAATGAATGAATTCTCTATCCATTGATATATACTGGGGGAAAAAAAGAATGCAGACTCTCTGCACTGAAAAATAACAGGCATGCTTCTCTTACCTTGCTCACTCAGTTCCTCTGCAACATAAACAGCCCTCAGAAAGATGCACTGATTTCACATTGCTGACAAAAAAATTGCTATATTTCTACCAGACATTTGTTTTTCATTTACATTTTGACCTCTTTTTTACAGACAATGTGAAAATTTTTGAAGCCAGAAATGACCAGTCTTTCCCATTAAGCCAGTGTAGAAGCTACTTTAACTAGATGCATGTTGGGCCTCCTGACCAGCACAGAGACCCAGGACACAAGCTGAGCGCGTGGCACAGCAGAGCAAGAGTCCCAGCCAATTTTATTCATTTGTTTGTTTGAAGAAAGAACTGTGGAAATCAGGAAAAAAGATTTGAACTAGCAGAGAGGTAGCAATTGATATGTCACTTAGAGAAGCTCAAAGAAGGCCTAAGAAGGGACGGAACAAGTGCCATCCAAAACCTGCCCAGAAGGGGTGGGGTCTGACCAAGGTAGTCAAAACATTATTATGAATCCATATGAGCTTTGAAAGATTGTGATCCTGCTGTAAGAGAAGGAAGATCACTTATAACTTTGATAAGTTTTGTTTGGTGCATATTCTCACAGATGTCTACATGCAACAGAACGCCAATGGCTTTTTGTTTGAGGCTAAACCATCAGCGTCTTCTCCTAAATAAAATACTTTTGTCATCAGTTTTGGATCTGAACTCCAATACTTGGTTCTATCCTACAAAGTTAATGGAAGGAGCTGCTTTTCAAAAAAAAAAAAAAAAAAAAATGCAAGAATAACCACATAAGGAGCAAGAATAACCACATCAGGGCATACCAGAGGTTTAAACTAGCACAGTATATTGTCTTTGACAGCAGACAGTGGCAGATGCCTAGTAAAGAACATAAGAACAGGCATGCACATGGTGATGTCTCCCAAGAATATTTTTCCACCTTCCATTAAAGAGATTTGTACATACAGTAGATACAGGATGACAGAACTTCAGTGCACTGATGCAGATGGCAGTGGAAAAAGCTACCATATTCATTGCTCTAGGCATACTTTTATATATCCTACTTGCACTTGCATAAGTAGCATTGCTAATGAAGGTTAGTAGAATTATATGCTGTCTATGCAGAGGCTTTTGTTTTCTTTTTAATGTAAGAAGCATATAACAGCCTCAAAATTAGGTTTATGTTTATACGGTAAATATAGTTCAGTTAAAAATACATATACTATTACTGATTAACATGAGCATTATTATATGCATGTTTTATGTGATCACTGACTATTCCCCTCGACCAGTACACCATATAAAAATTGTCTTTTAATGGAAGAATACTGTACAGAGACCAAAATAGAAACTGCTAAAACAAACAAGATAATTATCTAAATTTCATAATATCACTCATAAAACGTCTGCTTTTTCCCTTTATGAGCTGGATAGATTAAATTTAGGGCCGATGTTTCATATAATTTACTCAGAAAACAGGAAAATTATTTTTAAAAACTCATAAAACCTACAAAAACACAAATGAAACTAATCTAAAACATATGCAGTCTACAGGTTTAAAGGAAAAGTCAGTTATTCCTGAAGCTATGGATGGGGATGCTTAAGAGATAAAACCATCTCCCCCACACATTTTATAGTATCAGATATTCTGAACTGCTTTGGACAAGCAGAGGCCCTCTAAATTTAGGGTGCATGAGGTAGCTCTGGCTACTTTCCCAAAGACAAAGAGAACTTCAGAGAAACACAAACCCTGTTCCTCTGTGCACAGAAGCCAATCCATGGTGTCTTAATTGGATTAGAGGGGTGCCTGCTGCAATGTGAATATTGTGGAAGAATATCGGGTCAGGTAGAAGTATCACACATTACCTATCTATGCACTGTAAAAGGAGGAACAGGAGCAGGTGCAATGCCGTTAATGCTTCAAAGAAAAACAACTTCTCCACTGTCAAAGGATACTGAAATCAAGTCTTTTTTTAAACAAAGGTATTTATGGCCAGACAAAGAGATGTAGACACAATTTTCATGGGCATTTTGAAAGATTTTGTTCTGAAGCCTCAAAAGTCTCCATGCCACAAAACTCTCAATTTTCAGGACAGTTCCGCTACAGACATCCCAGAAGAAAAGAAGATATCATGCACTGGCATGTTATAAACTCTCTTAACCCAAAGTTGTCTGTCAGTCCAGACAGTTTATTAAGCTCTGTGTTTTGAGATCCAGTTAGGAGAGCAGAATGTCTGGCAGTGCCACCGGCAGAAGGTTTGTCAGTGCTGGCATGCACCACTATCCATAGAACGATTACTCTTCACTTATATACGAATAAAAAGCACCAAACCAAAGATTCTCTATTACATGCGCAAACTGTGGGAACAAGGTCTAGACATGAGAGAAATCCAGCTACTGTGTTGACAGCAGTCATGGGTTTCAGGGTCACAAGAGAAGGAATAAATATTCTAAGCCAAACTACGTGCTTAAAAAATACCCAAAATAATAGGTAAAAAATCAACGTCTCATTCTCTGAAGTTCAGAGAGACGGGGTATCGCTGTTTGCCTAAATCCCACCCTGCCTCGAAAGCAGATCAGCTAGAGAGCAAATCCTGCTGCTTCTGGATCTGAATACTTTTTGTGCAGCAGCAAAGCTTTCCTTTTCAAGAGTTTACCCCTTTGCACATTGTTCCCACTGGCAACACATCACAGCCTGTTTTTGTGAGTGTGATAAAGAGGATTTGGCATTGGAAATACATACTGTGTGTGAGATACCAAATGAAAGTAGCAAAGGAACAGATGAAAGCTACCAAGCGTTGCTCAGCTATCCTGTGTATCGTCTGAGAAAGACCAGCCAGCTGCAAGCAGAACAGCAAACAAGAAGTCTGTCTCAGACTCTCGGGGTAGTAGAAATTAACTGAATGAACGAAAATGTGCTGTATGATTCCCTCTTATGCAGCAGAGCTCCTTTAAAGGCAAATATTCACCCTTCAAATATTGAAGCAAGTGTTTTCAAATGTGTCACCATAATAAAAGCTGTGGGCCAATTCCTCTTTCAGAACACGTCAGGTTACAACAATGCAGGGAGAAATGTGTAAACTGTTTACGATGGGTAGCATTAAAGCAGTGCAGGACAAAGGAGCTCAAATACCTGATCCGAGGTAGGAGAAACAAGTTCACTTTGATGCAGCATAAACACATGATCTTGAATAGATATGGCCAAGGCTCCAGAAAAAGATTCAAAAATAGTTAGCTTAGTTCACATGTCAGTTCTTCCACAGGCCATAAATAAGCTTCAAAGAGTTATAAAACCAGGCAACAGACACCAAATGCATGCAATCTCAGCGTAGTCCTAGTAAAAGTACATCACCACCTTTCTGCTGCACAGAAAAATTAGGCAAATATTTTGTTCATACACAAGTGTGTACACGCGTGCACGCATTCACTTCACAACATTTCAATAGTTTATTAGGCACTGGCACTAAATGGAGTTTTGTAAACATTTTCATTTCATGATTGTTAGCGGTAACGAGAACATTTGTGGTGCGTGGTCACTAAGCAAACAGAGTGAAAATACTTTTACAGTGAATATAAACAGTTTTATGGAGTATGAGAGCAAGAGGAAGCTGCAACTACAGAGCACCAGCAGCTGGTCTGGGGCAAGGCTGCTGCTCTGGATCCAGCTAGTAGCAAACTGTATTCTGGCAAACAAGTGGGTGTGGGACTGTGTAATGGAATACAGCAACTTTTAAAATGGCTTAACTCATAAATGGATGGGAGGACTTATTTCTCTCTTTTATTTTTTTATTTTTTAATAGAAATTGGGAAAGTGGCCCAAAAATGTTCCTGGATATTCACTTGAATAAAACACTGGATTTATTTCAGTGTTATTGACACCCTTTGTCAATCCATTTTCCATGAATACTCAGTTTACTTGTAGGAAAGCTTGGAAAAACAGAAACTAAAGCCTGTGCAAGAATATATGGCATTTCCAGACTGTATATTTATTATAAGATCCAAATGCTAAGAGATGCATTTTTTCTGCCACAAATAAATAATAAAAACTCTAGAAAACTATGCATTCAGGCAAATTCATTTATGAACACCAAAGATATGTTTGCAGGAAGCTTTCAGCAAATACCTGGGAAAACAAACATACTGGAGAGCAGCCATGATGGCTTGTGGGAAATTTGTCAATTAAAAAAATTAGATTATATTAGTAAAATTTCTTACTCAGCTCCAGTCTAACAAATATGCTAGGCTGTTATGCTGCAGCCAAGGCTACTCTCCCAGCAAGCAGTCGTTCCTTCCCTTGAGGCTGCTAGAGTGACATTTCATTACCAACAGCATATTTTTGTGGTAACTAACGACTACATTTTGTTTTCATCCTTGGAAACATATTTGGGTGCAAAGCAGTGTCACCAGTCCCACTGTGTATGCTGTGACATGTTGGTATTCACCCTGGGTGCCGGACAGCATCTGTGTGCCCCCCATTCAGAGGGAAGGACTACAGCTGCCGTAAGCCCCAGGCTCCGTGGCCTCTACTCACCAATGGGTTTCCATAAACACTTCTGTTTTGCCTATCAGTAGATTTCTTTCCGTGACAACCAGAAGTAAATGGGTTATATGTTCTCCAGGCAGCTGCTGTAATTTCTTGTGGAAGACAAACCCAGCAGTATTAAAGCTGTCGTACAAGTAATGTAACCATACTAACTGGAAGGAAAATTGATTTTTAACTTCAGCTAGCTGAAGGGAATGGGCACAACAGTGACTTTGTCTTGTTCCTGCAATGTACCCACACACAGAGAAGTTCAGCTGGCTGTTTTGGCTGGGGTGAAAGAAGAGGTGCAGCTCTTCCAGAGCAGTGTGTCCTGAGTACAGCTGATCCAGAGTATCCCTAAGTAGGACTGGGAGAGAAAAACATGCCTTTGATCCATCCTTATTGCCAGATCTTTGTGAGCTGCAGCTTTTATCCACCTGGGGGTCTACCTTATTTTTTGACAAGATAGCGAGAGGCTGCTTGGTCTGATTCCTGGCTGCAGCCACTTTTGCAGCAAACCCGCCTTCATCTCTTTCATTTATTTGCATTGTTGGTTATTCTACTCATGATTGTAATACACTGCACTTGTAATTGTGATAAATTATCTCTGTGCATGAGATGGCTCTTTGGGGATTCCTTGGACACAGTTTTCAGAAGAACTCAAGATTCATAACTGTCATCAACAAGAAACAGAAACAGTCCCTACCATCATTTGTGCCTCTGAATCATGTGTAACAAATGGCCAGCACACTCCACGGCTGATATCCCTGGATATCAGCCAAATTTCTGCCAAACTTCGCATTGTTATCCTTGGCCTACCAGCCTAATGATACTAAGCTCAAACATTTCAGTATGGTTCCTACTGTATTCCAGTCTGGAGAATGGTTACTTTTTCCCCGGTTTCTCATCAGGAAGAATAGACTGGCTATGGGCATCATTAACAGTACCAAAGAAACTGCAGCCTGAGCTTCCTTGACTAAAGCATTAATTACTGTCTTTCTCTTAATCACCTGTCTCTGTCATCAACAGTATTCCTGTTTATACTTTTATAATTGTCTTTTACTCTTGGTAAAAAGAATATAACTATCAATAATGCTTTGTTCAGTGCGTGTGTATATAATAACATATATGAGGCCATTATTATGGTGCTCACTGTGGAAATAATGCAGTCATACAAAAGACACATTGCTCAAAATAAAACCTAAGATAAATAAAGGAAGCTATAAAATGCTCTGTTGGGCCCGCTTCTGGACCTATTTAAAGTCAATGGCAAAGTTCCCACTGACCTCAGGCAGGAACTAGCTTCTTTTTCTCTAATTTTGTTTAGAAAGAAATATAATGACAGACTTGAAAGGTAAGATGAAATATTTGGGGAGAGGGAGAGAAATAAAGGAAAAAGAAATCAGAAGGGGATGAAGGAAAAGAAAGAGCTGTGTTTTTAACATTTTACATAGGAGGTAACAAGAATTGCTTAGGGTTTCGGTTTTTTTTCAGATTTTCTGTGTTCTGGTTTCGCCGGAATACTTCAGTATTTTAATGCTCACATTTCCCTCCAAGCTCTTTCCACCCTCTTCTCTGTGGGCACTTCTACTGGCCCCAAAAGGCCTGCGATGCTTCTCAAAACTAAAAATGTGTTTGTCATTAAATATAATGTGTAAAATCTTACAATGCTTTCAGAAAAATAACACTCACCTCCAAAATGAGGGGAAAATGGTACATAATCATACATATAATTCACAACATTTATTTCCTCAGTAATTAATGTTGTCAGATTTTTCCTACGTTGAATAGTCATACCTGAGGTGCACAGCGTTAAAGGGCACATTCACTGCTGACATAAACGCTAACTACAGGCACTTCGGTGAAGTTATCTCCAATTAAGCCAGCCATTACATTTGCTTCAAGGTATGCAATACATTTTAAATGATAGAAACAAGTCTAGGAAATGCCAAGGACTTCTACGAACTCTCTTTCATGCGTGTGTCCCCCCAAGACCCGGACCCCTTCCCCAGATCTGCCCGTTTTGTGCTAAGTGCCGCCTGAGCACAGCGCAGCGAGGGCCGGCGCTGTGTGTCCTGTTTACCCTCGCAATTAACGAAGCGGCGTTCAGCGAGAGACACCAAAGAGCCTGCTGCACTTAAAGGGCTAAGGAGAGGTGATAACAGCCCTCGCTCCGTTAAGGCTGGCTGCCCAGCTTTACTGAAAATGTAGTGACAGATAAAACATAAATCAACATCCTTATCATCCCGGCTTCCTTGCCTGCCAAATGGGGGTTTAGTTTATCAGCGACCCGCGGGCCCGCTGGCGGCCTTTACACTTACAGCTGGTCAGCGGGGTGGGACAGGGTGGAAGCTAAATGGCTGCTCTAAAACGCCTTGGTGTAAACAACGCAGGGAAGGACTTCCTTGAACTGCCGGTTACCTGAGTGCGATCCATCTCACTAAAGCGCCTGCCCCGAGAGGGTTAGTATCACCAGGAAAGAAAACAAATAAAAGACACCAAGCATGTCCCAGCGCAGGCATAGGCTGGGGAACGTCGTCCCCTTGAGGGGGTGAGGAGCCCTCAGCAAAGAGAGCTCCTTGTAGCAGGGCTTAGGAGGCAGACGACCACCTCAGAAAGAAAGGGACTTTGCTGGCAGTGCAAGTGTACCCGCCTGCTTCCCTCATACTGTAACGGGGCTGTACAGCGTTTCTATATATACATATGTACATGTATAAGTACAGCATTTGCTCAGACTCCCTGCGAGCCCCATTGCAGATGCGATGGGGGCGCGTCTTTCAAAGGCTCCAGCATCACCCAAGGCCCAGGAGAGGACTATGTTGAGGACATATTCATCCCCCATTGCAAGCCAGCAGACTTCTTTCCCTGTGTTACAAATAGGTTGCTAGACATGTAGGGATTTTAAAAGTATTTGTCCCAATTCATGATATCACAGTTAGATTTTTGCACTAATCTTAGCCTGGAAAACCCAACTAAATTGGGCCTCACTCATGGGGAGGGTGGGAGTTTGGATAGGGGAGTGCCCCGGTTTTTGCTAGTTATGGGAAGGCACTGACATAATTGCCCTCGTGCAAACACTTAGTGAAGATTAAATTAGCATTTGGATCAATAGTTTATTTCTGCACTGAGATCTACTGCAGCAAATAACTTCTTGGGAATTTAAAGTGAGGCAACTGTAACAGTGGGTTTATGTCACTGTCAAAAAGAGAGTGAAATGCAGGCAGGTCTGACAGATACTAGCTCAAGACTTCTTTTTTTTTTTTTTAACTAAACTTGAATTCATTTTAAAAGTGTTCATTTTTTCCTGTCACAGTCACATTTGGTAACAGGAAAGTAGAAGTCAAGCTACAACATTTTATTTAGACAGCAAACTACTCTGTATTTCTTTGGATTTAGAAGCCTCAGCTTCTGGCAACAACTCCATGGAAAAGACGGGCAGAGCGCAGGCAAATCATAGGCAGAAAGTGAAGACACCATGTCACACCCATACTGTTGTACAAGAAAATGCAAAATGTACAGATAACACAGTGTTATATACATCAGAGCCAAACCTTCTGGCAAAAGGAGGAGATACATTTTATAATGAGGTTTTTGCTTAATAAGTCTTCTTCACAAAGAAACATTTTCCAAAACTGCTTCAAATACATGAGATATAAAGAAAGAAGCATCTATTCCCTGCCACATGTTCAAACTTGCATGTTTTAGGAAGCCATCCGTAATAAAGCACACATGCACAGAGCTTGTCTCTCTGTCTTTCCGGTAGACAAACATATGCCACAGATGGAATTGCTAGAACCAATGTGGCAAGGACAAAAGCTTCCCATCACAATCTTTTCTCATGGCATTGCTAAAATTTACCACGGAGCTAAAGTTTTTCCTATGGCAGGTATCCCCTTCCAGCTCTCTCTTTTTGTGTACTTGTTTGTTTAACAGTGTACTTTGGCAAGGTTACCCAAGCAACAGCAACATACTTACACCCATATTTAACCAAAAGTCTCCCCAAAAGCTCATCTTGTAGATGCTCGGAGTGTACACACAAGAATTAGTTACTCCCCAAGAAGTCTGTCAGAAGAGCATGTTTCAATTTAGAGCTACAAGGGGCCGAACAAAGTTTTTCTTGAGGGAACAGATAGCGAGAGAGTGGTCTCCGGAAAGGACGGAAGTGAGAGCAAAGCCCTTCCAGTCCGAGTGCACTCCAAGCAGAGAGGCAATGGAGGAAAAGGACTGGCCTGCAGAGCCAGGAGAAGGTGGCGGCATATTTGGAGGTGCAGAAAGTTTGTAAGAGCTGGAAAGATGAGAGGGGGCAGGAAATAGGGTGGGAAGGAAACCAAAGGCAGAAACCAAAGGTAAAGTCAGAGAAAAAGAGAAGGGCCAGAGCCAGGGCGTATGAAAGGATGAATGCAAGAAGCAAGCAAAGGTAGAGGGAAAGAGAGAGTCATTACAGGGATGCTGAGGAGCAGAAAAGTTGTAAATGTCAGTGAATGTTCTACTTCAGTTCAAAGTTTCCAAACTGCGTCTGCTATAAGCTGTGAAATGCACTTAAAAAAAATTACTAATTGTCCTCTAGCTGCTGAAAATAGCCTAAAAAAGGCAAATCACCTACTACTACAGCTACCAATTGCTATGTAGCCAAATGTTCATTTGTTCAAACAAAGTGCAAACTAGGTTTTGAGAACAAACAACTGCCTATGATATCTGTTGGTGCCTTACACCATTCCACATGACAGAACTGACTCTGAGATGGGTTTTTTTAGTTGTTTTTAATAAACAAAGCACGAAAAGTGGAATTACATTTCAGAAGTGACCTCCCAATGTTATGAATCTCTAGCGTTCATGTTGTCCAGGTGACTTTAATTCCTCTCACTTATTCACAAGTTTCATGAGAATGGGTCCCTACTGTTTTTTTTCCCATGCAGCTCATTCATGCATGTGCAAGGTCTAACATAGGACCCTGTTGTATTCCAGGTGCTATGGGTCACACAGTTTGGAAGAGGCTGTGGTGCTGCACTGTGGCCTAATGGAGCCCCTCCAGAGTATAGGATCTGCTGCAGCCAAGCACCAGTAAAGATGGCCCACTAGGTTGGAATGCAGACCACAGTTTGGAAACCACTGGATTATGAAATTAACACAATAATCTTTTAATCTACACTGCCAAACATGCAAAGGACAGCTTTTCTTGGAGGACTGTCAGGGCTGAGTAAGAGATAAACTCTTGTCTATAGGATTGCCATGGAAGCTGACTGGAAATACAGTGAACTATGTGAAGGAGAAATATGCTTTTCCAGAAATCAGCACAAACATAGATAACTCAAAGAGAATGGTATTTTTTCATCTACAAAACCTGTAAAAGTCATTCAGATGTTAACATCAGAACTCTGAAATTTTGCATCATCAAAACCTTCATTAAAAACTGAAATGTACATCTATGCATGGTAACCAGCAGCATAAACGGAGGTTCAACTTCACGCATGAAGATATCTCCCTGGATGTGTCACAGCCATGACCAGTACTAAGTCAAAATTTATCATGCAGCTAAGTGTGAGAAATTAATGCCAAATAATTCAATATCATGAGTTTGGGCTTTCATATGTGAAAAAATAATTTATAATTACTTGGCTCATTATAACTTTTTCACATAAAGGGTAATGAAAGAAAAGGTTATTTTAGAAAATGCACACATTTCCTGACAAAGCCAGAGTTAAACAATTTTGAAAGATAATATTTAACCTTTGGAAAGGCCAAAAATTCTTTGGACTGACGCAGAAGTTATAAAGATAGATCTTGCCAAATGTAGAGTAATTTTTGAAGAATTACTCTTTTTCACAATACTAATACAAAAATTCTTGGACATGAAACTGAGAACTCTGGAACAGGAAGGAGAAATGATAGATGCTTTAAAGAACGAGTCTATTTAGAAGCAGTTTGTCTGAATTTTGTAACATATGCTGACAATAACACGTTTTTGTGCTTGACTGTATTTTACTAGCTCATTTCTTCATGCACAGAAAGTAGTCTATTTAGCCCATGGCATTTCAAAATATATCTTTTAAAAGTGGATAGCACTTGCTTACTTCTACATTTTATGAAAGAAAGGAAAAGGGATACTATGTGAAAGAGAATGCAAACATATATAAATCTATTCATACGCTTATGCTGAAGTTGATAAACACCATCTTGAAGAAGTGGAATTAACAATGGATATTTATCTTTTCTGCAACATTCCATACCTTTAGTACAAGGAACTCCATAAATTTTTACTTCTGCAGGTGGTAAATGCCCTTCCTCTGAAACAGAGCCCCCTGTATAGTGTTTCTGTTTATAAGAATATTGTTCACAAATAATCTTCTTATTCAATTCAATAATTTCTGTTTTTTTGCTGTTGAATGCTAAAGCATTACACAGTTGTAACATGAAATCAAATTCTGTATTATATACTCCGTAAATCTCGGACTTTCTAAGATGCTTAGGTTCTGGTCATTACCTCTGGGACCAACAGCAATTCTATCAAACTTCTGCAGCATGCTTTTGAACTTTGCCACAATTTTTGCAAATATTAGGAAGAGTTTGTTTCTAAATTACTTCTCAAATTAGTGAAGCACATGACTGAAGATGGTGTTTTATTCTCTCCTTCTTTGTACGTACTTATTTCATTCCACCTCAGAAAAACTACATTTCCAAACTGTTTCTATTTCAGGATATGTTGAGGAACATTCCACCCAAATGAAGAATACCATAATAGCTAAGAAAAAAGGAGAGAGAAGCAGGGAGAAAGGAAATAGCAAATACTGAGAACACAACATCTGTAAAATGCACCAACAATTCCAAGCTTGCAATGGGCTGTCACTGCATATACAAAGAGGAAATCTCATTTAAAAGTTACAAAAATGACCTTGCTTTGAACCAAGTGAATGTGATTACTTCTGAACTGAACAGAAAGTTAAGAAGTTTGGATTAAATGTTTTACCAGTGCCAATGTCCCAGAACTTTCTTTGGCTCTATATTCTCCTTTCCTATGTTTGTCAGCTGAATTTAATGTTCTCTTCTTTTTGTCTTCTGGTCTCTTTGACCTTAATGTGACATTTTAGTTGGGTGATTAATTACTATTAAATGGCACTGCATTTATTAAATGGAGTCCTTGTCTGCGTAAGAGCACAGTTACAATGCAACGATTCAGTTTGATAAGCTTAAATATACACAGTTAGATGTGGTAATATCTAATTTGTCAAGGATCTTGTGGCTAGCTTTTCTGCCACACAGCTAGAGAGGAGATGTGATTGCACAAAAAGCTTAATATTCTGAGCTTAAATGTCCTCAGTAAATTGATCTTCTCCATCATGTAATCTTATTTCAGAATGTGCAGGAGACAGTAAAGCTCCACACAAGTCTAAGTTGCCTTAATACTAGGCCTGAGGGTTCCTGACCATAAAAATAAAAGCTATGTGACAAGATTTGTATGTCTCTTTTACACAGACAACAGCTGACTTGCCTTGCCAGAAGCTTTCTTTCTGGGTTAATTGAATAAAAAGAAGAATAAATGTCAGTAAAAGGATGAAAGGTTCATTGAGAAAGAAAAGATCCATCTATAGTTTGAACACCTAAGTAAGTGAAAAAGAAATCATGAATATTGAATTTAGTAAGTGAAACACCAGCAGCTGACATTGTAATCAACCAGGTTACTATTCTGTCAGCTATATTCTCCCAACACTGTTTTATTTGTTTTATTCTTTGTTTATCTAACTAAGCTGATTGGGAATATTTTCCTTTTTTTTTTTTTTCCAGACTATGCTGAATCATCAAAACAAAACTTGCAAGCAAAAGGTTCGTTTTGATTTAACATCTTTGGGGAAAAAAATTCAGGGCCAGGGTGGATGACCTGGATAAAATCGAAATGGGAGGGAGACTTTCACAAAAAGCTCAGTGGTTTGGGTACTCACGGGAAAGACAGAGAGAAGTTGGGTCTAGTTCCCGCCTGGTTCTCATGTGAATTCTTTTCCCCCTTTGGTTAAACACTAACTGGGCCAGCAAGAGGAAGAACAGAAGCTGTTCTCAGGTTGTGCTCTCAGTCCTTGTGCCTTGCACTTCCAAAACGTGTATTCGAGATCCTATGCCTGCAGAGTCAGTGACTGCCATTACAACCCTCTCCCACTCCACATAAAACAAGAAATTAAAATAGAAAGATGAGATAGATCAGGCTAATATGAGAAATAAGAGGCTTGAAACTTTATCTCAAACCTGCAGATAGTTTTTGACAGTGTAAACTGTAGTAGTACTGTAGAGAGAGGAGGCATTCACCTCACCTGAATTTAAGTGTTTACAGGGATCTCCTTGTAGAGATATTGTGGAGAAACGGATAATGTTTGGGCATGCATCCTCAGACCTACTTTAGATCGGAGATAAATACCTCCATATCGACCATAGTGGGAATTCAGATGCAAACCTCCACCAGAGAGACATTTACACATGATCAGGGAAGAGCTCCCACCATTCTGCTGGAAAACAGAAGCATGAGCACTGTAATATATGTGCATACTCTTCACATGATGAAGATTTAAGCTGAACTCTGCACACAAGGAGATACTTGAACTTGTGTGCTCTGTGGGTTTGCAGACACTATACCATCTGGAGACAGGGAAATAACCTTTGAGGCCAAACATCAGTAGTAAAGTGAATCTAAATGAACCAAGAAAGGCCGTAATCCTGACTACCTCTAAAAGGATTATAGTGGTGTCTTGACTACTGATGACAGTCTAATGATAAGATTGCATAAGAAAAACATTCTTCCAATTCTCATTAAGGATTAAGTCACCACACTCCCAGTTGCTCCTATGTAGATTTGTTCACCTCCATCTCCCAGCAGGATCAACAGGAAAAGAGGCACATTTGTATTGCGGAGTATCCTATGGGCTCAGGATTACGGGTAGGGAGATGCATCAGGTGTATGCTTTGGCAGACTCAAAATGTTCATCTTTTGAAAATGCTGGACACTGGAGATATGCCAGGCACTTCTTCCTGAAAATTTTCTAGAAATGAAATTCAACTACAGAAACTGCATTTTAGTCTGTGCATAGGATCTTCTGAAAAAGCACTCGTTCCCTGCCTTCTTTGGAATGAAATATTTTTTATTGGTGTAATTTGCTATTTTTAGGATTCAAACCAAAGGCACAGTTAACAGTTTGTCCCCATGATCTTCGGAACAAATTTCTAGAAAACACTGAGCAACTTTGCAAACACAATTACGATCTTGGTCTCAAAAATAGTGGAAATATTTTCAAGTGTCAGAATGTTCTATTTCTAAAACCACTTTAAATTTACTTTGTATAATTATTAAAAACTGGTCAACATCAACACCATATTTTTCATGTATATTTAGATTAATTGTTTTGATTGATCCAAAGGAAAGTTTTACTTCCAGAAAGTATTGGAAATATTCTTAAAGATTTTACAGGCCACAAAATGTATTTTCAAACCATGTCTAAACTTTCATTTTGGCAGATGATAAAATATTGTATTACCTCCTCTATAGCATTTGTGAATTTGCAAACTGTAGACAGGACATAGGCAGAGAATTTACCTTTTGTGAAAGATATGGTAGGTTACTGGTTTTGATCGTTCAAAATATAAGAACAAGTTCCTGCAGTTCAAATCACAAGACATCTTACTTTGTAGAAATTAAACTAAAACCACAATCTAGCATACGTTTTTCTGTATACATAGAAAAAAACCTACAGATTCATAATACGGATTGTTGATCAGCATAGTAATTTGCAAGTCATATTTTAATGTACTCCTCTCTCCCTAGGTAAGTGACCAGGGAAATAACTGAAAGTCTGTAAAATGGAAGAGTATAATATTATATGACAACATATCAGTAATGGTTTCAAATTACAAGCAAAGCTTGACAGGGAAAATAATATTTTAAAGTCTTCTCCCCTTTGCCCCAAACACACGCACAATTTCCTCTAGAAGAAAACGCGAGAGAAATAAATGCATTGCTCACTCTTTCTCAGAGGTATATCAAATGCTGATTAATTCTAAATCTGCTGAATTGTAATGCGACCATCAGAGCAAAACTTGGCCTTACAACGCTTTCCTGTAACTCTGTACAAAAGTGACTGTGTTGAAAGAATTATAGCCAAGGACATAACTGTAATGAAGTATTATCACGGACATATAATATTATCAAAATATCAAACTCTACACATGTCAACAGTCACCCAACATGATTAGAGGCAGATCTGGTTTTCGGTTTAGGTAAACGTAGGCAGTTGTTTACGTTGGCAGATCACGGGGGGAAGGGAGGAAATGAAATGCCCCAGTACAGGGTGCCATGGCCTCACCGCCTCTTTTGTGGACCTTGAGAGAAAGACAGGCAGGGAGAGGAGCTGCGTGCCCCGTGATCAGATCAGCTCGGAGAAGGAGTGGAAGGTTAGTGCTCCCTTGCCCACCAGTTCCTAGTAAATCTGCTCCCTCCCAATAAATCCCCTCTTTATTTCTCCAGTCCTTCACATTTACCTCTGGGGATAGGGGGGAAGAAACAAAACAACTCCCCTGCCCAGCACGACCTCCAGATCACTGGTGGGTCCCTGGAGCCCACAGCCAATTCCTTTCAATCCCCTTCCCTGACTGATGCCACCAACCCAGGCAAGGCCCGCGGCAGGTCCTCAAGCCCATCAACCCGCTCCCAGGTCTGCGTCTGCTCTCAGAAGCTGTCACGGTGCCCCAGTGGCTTCCCCTTGCAAGTCTTTATCTACAAGGCTGAGTGCCGATTCACCAAGCAAACAGGCACATATTAAATCGAAACATACCCACCATTAAGCATGGCTAAAGGTGAGCATGTCGAGGAAAGGCAGTGTCTGCTGTCAGTTTTCAATCCTTTTGAACTGCAGCCTTATACAACCATCCTCTGTGCCTGTTATTTATGAGGTGAACTGAGGATATGACAGCCTCGTCTGTTGATGTGACAGAAAAAGCACATTGTCCGCTTTGAACCTTGCAGAAACGTGGAAAACTTTCTTGCACTCCTTTCAGCGTAACCCTCCTCCAAGAACCATATTGACTTGTAATAGCTTCTGTTTATGCAGTGCAACAAGCTGAGGTCAGTGGGAAAGTGTCAGCTGCAGCGTATGACTTCGCTTTCACTGCATCATGGAACTTGGCACAGCCTTGCAATGACAGATAACAAACTGCATTCTATAGCTTTCAAAACCCTCAAAGGATATGTGGCTGGGAAAGGCTTGCAAATGCCTTCTCTTGATTAATAGTCACAAAACTGAAGCGATCATAATTTAGTCCTAGCAAAGAGATGTACTTCTTTGTAGCAGCAATAAAGACAGACACAAAAGCCCACAAACCTACACAATACACAGAAATCATCTTTAAAGAAATTCACAGTCATCATGCCAGACACTAAATGAATTATTTCTCTCATTTCTTGTCTCACCACAGCTTCCTCCCACTTAGACACACATGCTAGGCATTCAGTTAACCTCAAGCATAGCTCTCCTGGCCCTATCGCTGTATCTGCACTCCCCATCACGAGGGTATGCTAGACTACATTTTTGCAATGTAAAAAGAGTGACATCACTTTTTTCTTAAAGTAGCTTGTCTGTAAGAACGCTTCAATTATACCCAGCTCAGCTCAGCCCCAGAATATGCTCGTTCCTATGCACTTTCCCATCCTGTGCTGAGCACATTGTCCAGAGCTGCTCCTGCTCACAGCTCTGTGCTATATACCCCATTCTGAACCTCTCATTTTCTATCTACAGCAGCTGCATTTGCTTCCCCGTCTATAACTTTCGCCGACCTCCTGCTCTTGCATTGCACTTCCTGGGAAGTGTTTTGTTCACGGACCCAGCGGAGGAATATGTTATGACAATGGAGTTTTAAGGAAAGCTTTTTGTTTTGTTGTGTCATGCACTTTATCCATCCCATTTTGTCATCTGGTGGTTTTCCTTTCTTGTTCTAGCACATATTTCATGGCTAAAGCTATTTCACAGGCAGCCTTGGAAGTCAATCCTTTTTCAGATAACAACTTTTTTCAGCTGATCCACCTTCCTATCTACTTACAAATCCATCAGAGAGCACTTTGTTTGGCTACAGTCCTGCATCGTATACTGGAATATTTATAGAATGAGTTACAATGTCATGATATTCACCAGCCTGAGATGAATCACAGAATTATTTTTTTTAATTACCGTCTTTGCTATCAGGAAATTCAGTTTAGGATACTAATACAGAACTTCACTGACTGTGGTGAAATGCAAAGGGAAAAAAAAACGGCAAGATACACATAAGACCTTCATTTGGGGAACAGCTAACTTTTTTTTTCCTTCAGGAAAGATTTAATTTTTAATTGTTTAATGGCTTTTTAGATCTAGTAAGCAGCTGTTCCTGATGGATTATACATTCAGAAGAGTATGTTATGAAACTAAATAAAGGATTAATTATCCTCACAGAGCCTTCGATCACTTTCTGGAATCTCATGCTATGAAGTGCCATCACTCTGATTTCACTGAAAGAATCTCACCTGCACTTCACAGCCTTGCCTATTTATTGTCTCTTTGGTCTCCTTCTCTTCATTGGACTGTCCTGAATACTGAGTTAACAAGTCTTAGTGAAATTCCTATTCAGTCCTGGATCCTGATAATATATACAAGCAACATGTGGGAGAAGGTCTAGAAAAAGCTTTTAATTAAAACCAAGTGTTAGAATTATAGTGTCTTTGGGTTTCCTCCTGTTTCCTGACTTTTTTTCATGTCCAGTTCACAATAGAAAAAGTTGTTGAGAGCACAAACTTTGCTTTTAATGGTATCTTGTAAATACCATGATACATAAATAATTTGGTTTGTTGCTTACTGTAAAAGTACTGCTATGGGTGTGCAGTTTTAGGATATTAACTGTAGAATGGGAAATGTTTATACTTTAAAAGATGTCTCTGATTATGAACTGACTGTTGAAGTACAGTTAAACAAATACTATGGATATTGCCTTTTTTCTTCTTTTGCTGAATCAGGTCTTTTGCAACATGGTCTTTGTATCTGAGAGAACAAAATGCTCTTAAGACAAGAAAACAGCAAAACCCTGAAAGTGGGTTGCATAATCTAATGTCCCATATTTGCCTTCTGATAACCCTTGCCAACAACATCTAAAAGTAGTCATTTGACTTTTAATGACAGCCACTGTTCATGTTATCTCTACAAATTTCCTTCTTGAAAGAGCTGGTCCTCTTACTGTTTAGATACCACTGCTTCTGCATTTGCAAGAACAGAGGGGGTGTAGTTGGCCTTGATTCAGTT
Source organism: Platalea leucorodia (assembly GCF_965183815.1). Taxonomy (NCBI): domain Eukaryota; kingdom Metazoa; phylum Chordata; class Aves; order Pelecaniformes; family Threskiornithidae; genus Platalea; species Platalea leucorodia. The sequence continues at coordinate 46,087,522 of NC_138828.1, read as the reverse complement.
CTTACATAGTGTCTGCAAAGACTTAAACACATCAAAGTGTCAGCTAGATCGAATGAGCCGGAATCTATTTTAGAGTAATTGAAAGTTTGACTTCCATTTGCCCAAGAACTCTGTTTATTTATTTTAACTTCACTAAAATTCCCTCAGCATTATAAAATTAATTGCAGTCCTGTTATCTTTCCCTGATTGCACCCCCTCAATGCCAGCACTCTCTGAAATGTTTGTTACAAAAATCTCAAACCTAAATACCTGTTTTTTACAATGAAATAGTGGAAGTATCTTATATGGAACTACCTGCTGTTCTATACGCAAATGGACACATGCTTATTTTTTCCCCAACATTTGGTAGTAAAAGGAAAGCCAGGAGGAATACATCTCACAGAAACCTTTGAACTAACTAAAAAACAAATCACATTTACTTTGAAGTAATTTAAGAAAACCTTCCATTGCACTTTTTTGATCCTACCTTTTGTTTTCAGGCTTATGACATCACCCAAAGAGCTTTCATGCATTAAAAATCTCATCAAACTTGTTGAGATGAGATTTACCTCTGCCCAGATTTAGAGATCTTGAGGCTGATCCAGACTCTACGTCTGTTCTTTCCTATCAGAAAAGGATTTAAAGCCCAAAGAGCCACTTTAGCAACATCTCAGCATTTACATCATACTGCTCAGATGATGCTCAGGGCTGCTCATCTTGTCTTATTCACCCACCACTTCCTCTGCTGTATCAGCACCTCTTAAAGGAACACATGCGACCTACAGAATGTTTCTGTAAAATCTTTTGACAGTCAGTGCTACACTCTCTTCATTTCTACAAAGAGGAGAGAAAAGGACTGCATCTTTACTCAGTTATTTTAGGCAGTGTACAGAAACAAACTCTTGTAATTAGGGGACTGGCTGAAGGCTGGCCCTTGTGTGAGGGCTGAAATTGTCTTATTTAATCTCACAGATAAAGGGCTAGTAAGATTTTTATCACTCCGCTTAACAATTATCGTATTCAGGAGGAGCTACATTTATGTTTATTTTGAAAATTTTTTTTATATCTCATTATCAAGTTCATGTTTTTCCTGGCTTCAAGGGCCCTCAGACTAATAAAAACATACAACCTTCCCATCTTCTTCAACCCTTCCAGCTAGAGCAGTCTTAGAAACACCATGCCTGTGGTTCAAATTCTAGATTTTTGTGCAGAAATTCACACAGAAGAGTAGAAGATATAAGATACTGCCTCCAAAATCCACTGCTAATTAATAAGCCCTTTCCCGCCCCCAAAAAAAATCAAGAATAAGAAAAAAAAATGTAAAGTCATAACATTTGCATCTGCACCAAAAGTCTTCCCTTATTCCAAGAGGTTGAGAACTATGTTTGTTACACTGACTGGAGAATATTTACACCGGCCTCAATCCTGTCCCATGAAAGTCATAGGGTCTCTAACAACCCATTAATGTGTCATCAGGGCATAAGCAAATATGTCCAAAAGTAAACATTCACTCTAAAAAAATTATCTTCTTCTCCACCATGGTCTTCAAGGCCAAGAATGTATCCATAATAAGAATTTTGTATAAATGGAAGCCCAAATTTTAATTTTTCTAATGGAAAATTACGAGAAAATACGGGATAGTTTAACTCCTCTAGCCCAGATCCTTTCTTTGCTCTTTCAAAGGCTCTTCAGGAAAAACAAAAACCTTTCTGCTCATATAGTAGACAACGTCCCTCGTTAGGTCTGCTTCTAATAACATGAATAATATTAATCTCTCCTACAAGCTGTGCTAAGAATCTCTTTTGGGAAGCAATGACATCTTTGCATTATTAATAGCTGATTCAATCTGGCTTGCTGTAGTAACAGCTTTTGCCAGCGTGAGATTAGGTTCAACTAACAGCCTTATGAATTTCAGCATGTCTTTATCTAGCAGGGTATTATAACACAGTGTCCTTCTGTGCCCAAGAAATGTAGCCAAACAGAAACCATGCCTGCCTGGTATCATCAATCATGAGCAGGCAATTCTCAACTGCATTTTTCTGCATTTTTTAAGGAATTAGTTTTGAATCTCAAAGGGAAAGACTAAAATAAGAGGGTAAACACCTTCCTGATTCTTCCTTGTTTTATGCTTTGCTGTTTCTTCAAATATCCTCAAGCATCGCTTTCCCTGCCTTTTGCCAGAGATTCTCTGTTTCTCACTAACTTTTTTTGCAGTGTATTTTTCCATCTTTCTCCAACTTTGATTCATTTTTCCTTTGAGAGTACCTCTTTGCTATCCATACTTCCACCTATTTTTAATTTCCAATCCATGCTATAAGAATGCCTATAATGCTATTTTGAATAGATGTTAGGACTTCTTTAATAGATTTCTAACACCACAAGGGGCAGGACTGGAAGATTGACATTTTGACCCCTCGTTTACTGCCAGATGAGCTATTGGGTGTTCTGGATACATTGGTTCTCCTTTTCCTGTCAGAGCAGACCATTCTTTTGCAGGTATTATCTCATCAGTCTTTCAGACAAGCGTGCACACTAAGCTGGTCTGGTTCATGAGTGATCATTTGTTTTCTACTTTTGTTCATCTTCTTCATTAAATGAGGTTAGGTGATGCAAAAGGGACAAAACTAAGAGTTTGAGGGTGAGGGGGATTGCCGCAAAAGAGAGAAAGAAAAAAAATCTTCTCTGTACTCAGCTCCCTTAAGTTGCTGATCTGCAAGTCTCTCTCAGAAGGAGGGCATTAGTTTTTCCTTCATTCAGTTTCAGTCCTCATTTTCACTGCTGTATTTTTATGCAAGGCTCAGTTTAAAAGTGGGCTCATGGAGTCAGGTGGCAGTGACTAAAATGTACAAAAAGGTATTCTACGTTCTCATTAGAAGTGTGAAAGAAAACTGATATTTTCAAGCTTTTGAAACATGCTGTTGAGAAGTTTAACAATTTTTTTTTCAGCTGGTAGCAACTGAGAGGGGGCTTTTATTTTATAGTGAAAATTCTCTTTCTTCCACAAAGAGTAGATTAAATTGTAGATGCAAAGCAAAATGGAAGTGCTGGTAGAAAAAAGTGATTGAAAAGCATTTTAGCAGAGAGTGTTTTTTACCACTTGGAATACTCACTTGAATCTACAAAATATTTCAGATATTATCCACAATAAGGAGAACTTCTGAGAAGGCTTAGGACACGATTTGAAAGAAACTGAGAAATAAAAGCAGCAAACAAACAGAAACTGGATAGAACAGGAGTTGTTGTAACTGTCTTTTTCTTCTCTAAGCCTTATTGCTTTTATTACTGATGCTTTACTTAATCTTAGATGTACATAAATTTTGTAAATTTATTTTCATGCCTTTAAGCTGAATTTCATCTGTTTTAGAAAAATTAATATGGGTTCCCACCCTTAAAGCAAGAAAATAATCTCCTGAGATGCTAAAGAGAAGGAAATATGCCTAAAACAAGATAATAGTATAGGATGAGTCCTAGATCAATACCATGGTCACAAAAAACAATTCCTCAGAGAGTCAGAGCAGGTTACAGATTATGGCTGGCAAGAGAAATAAGGAGCATCTGCTGAACAGACAAGTCAAAATCAGCCAAGCTAAATTCAGATCAACAACAAAAGGAGAAAAGGTTTGCATCACTCTGGCTAATCTCGACTATCCAGTTTTATTTACCTATTTTTTGGTTCTAACTATTTGCAGTTTATATGTCAATCTCATCTTTGTAAGATTGACAGATTTCTTCCCCCTGAGGTTTTTTACTTTAAAAAAGCAGGAACTAAGAGGAAAGATTCAAAGACATATTGTCTTTTCCCCTGTTTTCCCATTAGCTTGACATCCAAGCTAAATCTGAAGAACTTTTTTTTTGTTTTGCTCAGCAATATCGATAAACAGCTAGAGTCACGTGTATCTCACAGGAACATACATGGAAACATTGAAAGGATGTTTAAAAGATCAGGGGAGATTATATTATAAAATAATATTTATACTTTTCACACACCCCAGGATAGTCAAAAAATTATTATGACCATGTTTCAGGTTTCATAGTAAGCCTTTTTTTGGGAGAAATGAATTATTGCAGGCCTAAGAGCTATGTGGCTGCTGAAAGACTACCAACCCATGATGGTCCCTCCCTCCAGATGAGTGCTATCAAAAACATGGTAAGACCTTAATATTGAGCTGTAAAACTCAGGGGAGAATATATTCACATGAAGTGATTATCTCTTATGTTTCTGGACATTCTAAAGATACATTACATTCTCCTAATAATACTTGCCTTCTTTTTGATATGATGTTTTGGAAGAACAGCTTGCACTTATAATCAGTACAATTTATCACCTATCCCCAAAGTACCCTGCCGTTGAAATGCCTGACATATATATTAGGTGTTGTGGATTTAGCAAAAATTGAATTATAAATTGCCTTGCCAGCTTTTGCCTCTGGAAATAATGAAAAAGTGAGCTAAAGAAATGTTCTCTTGAACGATTTATTTTTAGTGGCTATAGAGAAAGAAACAACAAACATGGATTGACCAGATTTTATCATTTTAAGCACTGAATAGCTTGATCTCAAGAGAAGTTTTCATTCTTTTGATTTTTTTTTTTTTTAAGAAAGGAAGACTGAGAGTGCTTGAATGTCCCTGAAAATAACTCAATTGAGAAAGGGAAAAGAAAAAGAAAATGCTAACAAAACATTAATTTGTACTCAGTAAGCCCATATGAGAATTTCAAGGTCTCGTGCCCAAATGAAGTCAAGTTAAATGTCATCCAAAATACTTTCTTTTCTCTTCTCTGGTAAGTGCTGTCTCTCAATGAATGAAATTATTTGCAACGGCCTTTTAGAGTTTAACATTATCCAACTCCTCAAAATAATAGAGCCTTTAATAAGTTATCTAAATTGGCAGAGCTATGCAGAATCCATTTCTAACAAGTATTTCAGCATCAGATGTGCATAGTTAACCTAAATGTTCATTATGAAGGTATTCAGAAATACAGTAAGCTTTGGTAGTACTGATTTTAAACCAACATCTAAGATTTCTTCATGAACTATATACTTGCCTCATAACAAGTTTCTGCATAAAGAGAAAAACAACTTGTGTTCATCTACAGTTACTTAATTTAAAGAAAAAAATTCTGTACAAGTGCAACACAAATATCTAGCCTGCACTCTGCCTTTGAGTGAATCTGAGAATAAACTTTCTGTTTACAAGCTAAGTTGAAATTTTAGCTCAATTTGTGTCATCTGTAAAGAACATATGCTTTTACCATCTTATTAGATGGTTTTGCTTTAATAAACTGATGTTGGAGCATGAGCTGAAATTCTCTGCTTCTTCATCTTTGTAAGTTTAAATAACACCCAGCATTTTGGGTGTGCAAGTTTTTAACATAAGTGATAAAATAATACAAAAATCTTATTGGAGTGTGTTGTGTGTGCAAAGAATTTAAAAGTAGGCACTTATCAGCCAAATATTGCCTCCTTCTTGTATTAAATATCCTATTGCTAAATGAGCTGATCATAAACTTCTGATGTCTATTTGGTATTACTGGGCAAAACCAGTTTGAATTGTCTTTTTATAAGTGATGCATTCTACAATATGATAGCCAGATTACAGTCACATGGAATTCATTCAGCAGTTTGACTGTATAGGTTAATAAAATATAACTGTCTACACCATGCAGAGACGAGTGCATACAAATGGAGTCAGATGAATTTGTCCCTAAATCTGGTTGAGAAATATGAATAATATTAGCATTTGCTCAGTTCAGCTTAGAAAATGACTGCCATTCTTTAGGAAGTGATATAAAGAAACTACCAACACAAAAGCAAGGAAAGCTGTAACTTCTGAGAAAGTGAATCCTTAACAACTACAATGATTAGGATCCTTAACCATCAAGTATGAAGCAAGAATGTCCAACTTCTTGAGAGAATAAGTGAATAAGTTTGATAAAGTGGAAAACAGACACACCAATGGAAGGATGATGAAAGCAAGACCTCCATGGATGGCAGGGGATGAGTTTACAGGAGACCCATAAAAACATATGCAGAATTGGAGTGTACAAGTCTTCATCCTTTTCAAAATTGTAAGTAGAACCAGGATTTGGGGAAAAAAAAAAAATCAGTTGAAGGAAAGAACACACAATAGGAGGAAGGATGAGTTTTCCTAGTAGCTGTATTTGCATTTTGTTACATTCTTGTTGGAAAGTAAGCTTTTAGTGCCTTACTATTTATTTTTCTCTTTTGCATGGCTATGTACTTGATTCATTGGTCACTGTGGGTGACTGAGCTTAAGGAAAAAAATAAACAATATAAGCAAGAGGTCATAATTTACTTGCATTATACAAAATACATATAAAGGCTTACAAGTCAGGAAACATGCTGAAGAAATGTGTTGTCATCATATAGCCACAAAACATCCTGCAGATTAATCCTATGGTGGCCCTGCATGACACCTGTAGTATATGTGGGCATTAGGTCAAAATATTAGCTGGAGCTAATGATGGGCCCATTATAACCCTCCTTAGTGCTCATTACTTAGGGGACCTTTTGAAGGTGCTCTGTATCATTCTCTGGCTGACAGGCTATTCAGTGAAGGTTAGCAACTCCCTCTGAAGTCCTGTTTCTCTGTTGCAGCTAACAACCTAGTTGGGGTCATGGAAGGCACACATGGATCCTTCACCTAAATGACAGAAATAGTATAGGAAATAATTAACATCTGCATGGGGTACAAAGATTTCGAAGGAAAGTAAATTTACTGTTTTTCAAGGTTAATTTTTTTCTGCATTGAGCATAATCACCACAACAATGAATCAATGTTGTTAGCATTGCACTCAGATCAGTGGAGACATGAGTGTGCATGATGTGTTCAGAAGCCCAGTGGATGAATTCTACACAGATGTTCATGGCAAAGCCAAAGGGTTAAAATAATATTCCTGTAATCCTAGCTTATACTATTGATGAACGATAGAGTTCTTCGCCGATAGCCCTGACACTTCAGAGCATCTTTACCTTAGAATGGTCTTTTACCCTCTCCTTTTAAGCTTCCATTGCAACATCACTGCAATTCATTTTTATTGAGCTTTTCAGCTTTAATCACTGTACATTTGGTCCACAATAAACTTGGTGGATTAAAGCTACTATTTACTACAAGCATGGCGTATCCCTGTTCAGTTTAAAGATTGCATGGATAACCTGCAAGAACAATTATGGATTTCCCACTTACTTTCTATTTATTTCTTGCATATCTTATTGCATGAAAAATAATAAATAGCTCTTGAAATCTTCTCACTTATCTTCCTGCTCCTGCAGTGACCCTATGACCCTAACGTCAAAAACCCCAACATATTCAGGGCTATGGGCCTGACAGCTCAGTCTGTTCTTACTCCCTTGTTTTGAATCTGACCTTGCCTTTCCCCAGCTTATATACTAATTCCTATCAGATCTCAAAACTAATTTTAAAGCTGTCATATTTGCTTTCCCCTAGGCCTTGTTTCACACTGTGGTTTCATCCAATTTTCTGAGTGATTATTTGGTGGAATTGCATGCATATTTATTCCAGTAACTTCTTTAAATCCTTTGCAAAATGCAGAGATAAAATTACATTTACTTGCTTTAAGTGCTGGTTCTCCCTTTGTAAGTAAAACACACTCTGGTGAAATTTATGCTTGTATTTATTTTTTTCTCCAAGAAAAATAATCTATTAGCATATGCATTTTTTTTTCCTGGCTAACACCTACAAGTAGACAGCAAGAGATATATGCATGCTGAATAGAACACACTGTAACTGTGAACAAGAAAGCATGAACAGTAATGCGGTGGGAATATTGTACCTCAAAATCTGAAGGCTGGCCAGCAGAAAATGCATCCCAAGCCATGGAGCTGAAGCTAAATGTATGGGACTGTTGCATACTTGGCCATTTCCTGACGTGTAGATTTAGAGATTGCTTAAAAATGCGTAATGAAATCTCCTGTAGTCTTTGTACATGTGCTTGAGCGCTATGTGTGAATTTTGAAAACATCAGTTTTATCAAAGCAGTACTTTGGGGGGGGGGAGGGAGGGTTGGTTGGTTTTTTTAACAGAACTTTGAAAGTTTGAAGATGTTATCTGCCCAGTTTTAGTACAGTGTAACACCTGTCATCAAGGAAGACACTAATTTGATTTGTGAAGTATTCTGGTAACTCAAACTGAAAAAAAGTCAACAAAATTTAGCAAAGTTTAAAACATTGGAGTCTAGGTACATTTATTGTGCAAGGAAAATTAAGAAACAAAAGCAAAAATAAAGAAGGAAAGAAAAGTCCTCCACCATGTCAACAGAAAAGATGAAAGTTGTTCCTTCATAAAGCAGTTCACCATTAAAAGCTCTGAGTTGTGTTCTGGAGAAAAAAATATTCCTTGAATACTGATCAGTAGCAAAGAAAAGCATAAATATCTGATTTCTGAAAGGCAAGAGGAAATTCCCCCAAAATAATACTGCTCCAATTTGGGGATTCTGAGTGCCATTTACAGCACTGAAGCTGAGGTCTTGAAGCAGCACTTGCACCTTAGCATCTGACCAGACACTAGGGTTTGGAAGGTAGCTGTGGGGTAGCATTACTGATGGGGCAAATGAGACACAAGTTTGTCTGTATTACGTGTCTGAGGCTACATAAATGTCTATGTACAGCTAAGAATCAAACCCAAGTCATCTCAGTCCAAGCATAGTTAGATCTAACGGATAAGAATAAAAAAGTTAATATAACAGTAAATTGAAATATCAAAGCACTGAAGAAAATCTGAGTTTTAATGGCCAAAGCCTTGGCAATATTATGCAAAAGCTAGAGAAATTTGCCAATGTATATGGTTACCATGACAGAAATCACTGCAAAGCTACAAGTCAATGTACTTTTACTTTCATTCTTTTCTCTGTATTGCCCCTTCATTAGCCCAGAGTCCCAGAACCCTCCTCATTTACATTATTTTAAATACAGTAGACTATGGTGGTGGGGAAATATTTCAGTCATCTCTTCTTATGTTCAAAATAATTTGAAAGCTGATTTATTCCCCACTCAAGTCAAGTAGTCTCCAATAAAGGAAATAATCTGTTTCTAGCCTGAGATGACATTTGGCAAGTTTCAGAGCAAATATTCATGACAAAGTCATAAGCCTTTGAAAACAGAGTTTTTCACTGGAAATGCTGACAGGTCCTTAAGCACAGTGGTGTGAACAGCACCACTGTAATAAGCAGTAATTTAAAGGCTGTGCACTAGTTAACTATTAGTGCTAGTAAACAAGTGACCCTGATGGGATTTCAAATTAGAGCTTCAAGCAAACCATTTGATATTTAACCCTCTTGCTTTTCCACCTCATGGCAACGGAAACATTACATATCCTAGCATAATATTATTGTAGCTCACTCACTTGATAGGGACAGAAACCAGATAAAAGCAGATAAAATGTTTGCAACAATAAGAAACCCCATGTTTCAAAAAATGCCGCCATCTAACATTTTTCTAGTGGTAATTACATCTACAGTTTTATGCTGGCCTGTGTTGGCCGTGGCATCTGGAAATAAGAAAATAGTGTGCTAACTATACGTCCTATTCTGCCAATCAGCAATAATGCATGAAGTCCAACTTAAAAATAATCCTCTCTTCCTGTGCCTCAGTCATTTTGCATAGACCCAAGTCAGATGGTGATCTGCACATAGAAAGTTTCCTAGGACTAGGTCCCATGCATCACCTCCCTCAGAAAACTAAGGGGAGGGGGGACACACTAGCTCAAAGGGGCTCTCCAGGAACCCTGCTGCCCTGCTGTGTGACAGGGCTTGGCTGGACATGCAGGCTCGTCCTAAGTCTTGGTTCACTTAAACTGGGTGTCAGGATGACCACAGAGCTCCTGTGCTAACACACCCTCACTACTGGTATGATACAGGATTTAGATAAGTCAAAATCAGATTACTCAGAAGTTGCCCATGGTTCAAGTTGACCACTGTTGTTATTATGAAGCAGGAATACCATGATCCTTGTTAAAAATTAACCTCTCTTTCCTCAAAATTACAGAAGACCAGAATATAAGATATGCAAGATGAGTTAATAACAAGGTAAATATGCACTGTATTTTGAAGGTGGACCTGCAGCACAAAACACATCAGAGTCACCATTTCCCTGCTCTATCCAGAGGAGCATAGAGCAGGAGTAGTCACACTGCCCAGAAGAAAATTGCTTCTTCCTCCTAACCTGAAACCAAGAAGCCCCAACCTACTCTCCAGGGCATGCCAGTGACATATTTAGAGTATGGAAGAGTGTTTGATTTATAGCCTTTAAATCAAGAATTCTTCTAGTGCCTAAACAAAAGAAAACATTTGAACATGCATTTATACTACCCCAGAACATCAGAGAGATCTTGTGTCATATCCTCATTCACACATGCTGTGGCATTGTACTACATGAGCTGTAAACAGCCCAGAGAAATCAAGGAAAGAATTTAATCACAGTCACTTATATTGACCTCCTGCAGGTATAGAAAGAAACCACAGCCCCTCCTCCTTCTGTTTCTCATAGTCAACTGAAATAACTTTTCACAGAGAGGTAACTCCTGTTTGCTTTTGACTGAAAAGCCAGCCAGAGACAGACGATCCATTTGATCATAGTCCTGTCCAGCTCCCCTAGGGCCTTCTCTAACCTCCGACAAATAGTAAGATGGAAGGATTTTCACAGCAACCCTGTCTTTCCCCTTCTATCTGCTCCTTAAATATCATGTCCGTCGCAGTTGCCTTTGAACTACAAGAGTGTGCAGAAGCCTTGATTTGTCTATATTTCCACAAAACTTACAGACATTTTTTCTGCACCTGGTGCAAATGCTGGTCACGTAGCTCTCTCTAAATATAATAATGTGTTATCAAAGAGAAAAATCAATGCCTGTAAAATTTAAGACATAAAATACACATTATTATCTGAAGAACAACTATGAGAAGAAATAGTAGAGATAATGAAACTCTTTAAAACAAAATATTTCTACTCCATGCTGCTAATATTAATCAGGTGTTCAAGTCCCACCAGTATTTTATAGAAAACTCTTACAATATATTTTGGTCTCTGTAGCTAGTTTCACAACAATGTTAATAAAAAAGTTAATTATTCTTCCAAGTAAAATACTATGAGAATAAGCAAGTCATGCAAGTCATTTTCAGCTTACAAGCAGATTTGTTATGACTACAGAAGGAAAAATCAATGAAGCAAATAAATAATCTCTAAAGAAGCAGTAATCTTATCTTCCTCCCATAAATTAAAAAAGGATGAAAAAAGAAGAGGGAAGAGCAAAGGAACAGAATTCCTTTGCACGGTCAAAGTGTGTTTGCACTTTCCAAGCAGGGACTAATATGTCTTTATAACCAAAAATAAAGAAGTCCTACCATGACTCTCCCAAATTCCATCCAACAGACAAAATGAGTCTGTGACGAGTCCCTTAATTGTTGGTCAACAGTCATTTGGACACTAGAATCTTGTGGCAGTTTACTATGATATTTTTATTTTGTACTTGTTTTGACCTTACTATGCTATTTATAGCCCTTTATTCTCTTTTTCATAGGTTTAACAATGAGGAGTAGTGACATCTTAAAGTAGTGGGAGTGTGCCCTTCTTCAAGGTGATACTTACAACCATTACTATAGATTTGGCATTTTCAATTGACTTTATTTAAATCTTTGCAATTAAGTATACTTCAACTAGAATGTATGGTATATTTCAGTACTCCTGAGGCTGCAGTATGTTGCAATGTGGAAGAATTCAGCCTCCTACATGTCCTTGCAACACCAATTACTTCTGCAATAATATTAAAACGTCTCCCCCAGTTCTCTTTCAACATCCGTTTCAGCTAAAAAGATTCAGAAAATTTCTTACCCTATCTATTTCTCTCACAATCATTTTTCTTGTTACCATGTAACAGCAAAATGACAGAAAAGCGCCTATATGGCACATCAAGCAAAAAGTGAAATACGCTTCCATTTCAGTTCACCAAAAGGAAGAATAATGTCTCTCAGAAGTTGACTCAGGCACTTTCTCCTAAAGTCAGGTACTTTTTTTTTCTTCCAGAGAATAACACATTTCCCCATAACATGGTGCAGTGTCAGTCACTCTAAAACTGATAAATTCTAGCTGATACATCAAGTCATTATAGCACCAAGTCAGCATCATTGCAACTAGATACAATTGCACTGACTTCAGCCCTGTAGTACATGCAAGTCTGAATTTGCTTCATAAAGTCTAGGCATATACTTTTAAGAACAAGGGAAATACATCCTTAGTTTTACACTGAACTACTAAATTAATTGGTCATAGACATACATAGCAGGTGGTCTCAATATTCCCTATATATTTGCAGGAAAGCTGCTCTCCAGCACAAGCAAGTCAGACTGGCTGTACATTTGTTTTGCTCAATAGGGTTTGATTTATGCTAGGGAGACAACATAGTCCAATAAGCTGCAGAAAGGAGCTCTCTGATATGATCTGTAGCATTACCCATTTGATGAGATTGATCCAGTCATTTGGGAGCTGCAGCTCCCCAACAGTAAGACATGGATCTCTGTGCATAACCACCTCTGCAACACATTTAGTCAGATACCGTGGAAAAACACTACATGCTCCAATTCCTGTAATTTTAATCAGTATCTGCGATTGCCTTCTATAACATGCATTTTAAATTTGAGTGCAAAATGGTTTGCCTGTCTTTTGCCTTTTCCTGGTCCTGCCAGACCTCATTCTGTTCATCTTCCTGCTGGTTCCAGGTATCTGCTGTGTGATCCTATGCCCTCCATTCTGGCACGACATTGCTGTTTCATGTCTTCAGTCTCATTACCGAATGAATACCCTTAGCAAAATTAGTCATCCAGCCCAGCTAAATTCTTTTTTTATTTTAAAAGAGCATTTATATCAGTTTACAGTTGGAGTCAGGTGCATTAGATCAGGACAAGGCAAAAGATTTGGCACTGTAACAGATTTCTTTTACTGGATTGTCTGGCTAACCTGAAAGTAAAGTATTTGCCTTCTAAAACATTTTAGAATAATAATACAAGATGAACTTCCATAACCTATAAAAACTGTTTTTTCTTCTCTTTCTTCAGTCTTTTTTTTTTTTCTATTAAGGTTAAGGTCTAATCCCATGAGGTATTGAGCAGGCCTGAATGTCATTAGTACAATAGTCATTAAAAATATTCAGGCCCTCATTGGATACAGTCTTTTTTGGATGGAAAAAACAAAAACAAAAACAAAATAAAACAAAAACACCCCTTACACACACACACAAAAAAAAAAAAAAAAAAACCGCACAAAAAAACCCCACCAAACCAGGTCTGGTAATTTACATCAATGTTGGATATCTGTTTCATTTCTTCAGGTAGAATAGGATTTTTTTTTTTTTTTTTTGCCTTGCAATGTTTATTATAAAATCTCCATTTTCCTCTCTACATTTCCCTAATTTTTCCCCAAGTTTTCTCAGCCTCTGTTCTAAAACACAAGGGACTGTATTGTTCATGAAAGTACACATTGCAGAATGGAATACTCATTTACAGAATAAAGGTAGTCACTAGTCTCTTGTTTATAAAGCTAAAAAAATAAGCATCTGCATATTTGAAAGTATCATAAAAAACCTGAGCTATCACAACATGACACTTGCTTATTCAGTTTGTGGGCTATTTACCCTTCTGTCAGACAAGTTTGTCTTCGACATATGCTTTCTATACAGCCTACTGGTGTAAAAAATAATTATAATGTTTATTAAATTAAAATAATGAGGTTTATATGAACTTTCAATAATGCAGACAGGCAGACTATAACTGTAAACCACATGCTATATACTTTGGACTTTTACGGCTTTTAATTTATCAAAGGAAATAATTAGCACACTTTGTGGCAGCCAGTGATGGAATTTATTCATTTGGAAGCCATGGGTTTCCTGTCATTAAAACTACATCATGTCCTTCCTTTTCTATTAAACTTCAACTGAGGGCAGTAAGAAGTCACTAAAAGGAAATGAAGAGTTTTTTTGGCAACATTCACATGCAATGATTTAATACTGCTAAAAGATAGCAACCCATAATGTATGCCAATAAGGGATGAGGGTTCCAATTACCACATTATTTCCTTTATTTGCTGCTTTGTTTGTGGCTCAATTAACTGTGATTTGCAAAATCACTTCAATAAATTTATTTTCTCTTCATTGGCTTACTGCATTTTTCGTTCCTAATTACAAGTGCTTCTTTTGTGGCAAATAAAATGATTTAGATCTTTAACCAATACATTTAGATTTATATGTCATAGGATATTACTTTTTTCCTTTCAAAATGATCAATCACATCTCATTAACTAAAGATTCATTTTGGCTAATATTAATGTTTTTATTTTTCTTGGACATTTTTTCAAATACAAGTAGCAAAAAATCTGGGTGTTCTTCAAGTGGAAAAGAAACAAAATTATCAATAAAAGTTTCCCTTCTCCTTCACACATACACACACAAAACACCCTCTGCCTTATGCACACAGCTATAAATGGCTTCTGCAGACCAAAACTTGCATCACAGAAGTGGCTCAGCCCAGACTGAAGCTGACTGAAGGATACACAAACTTTTTCTTCAAAGGAGGTCTAAAATAAAATTAGCATAGAGACAGACTTACCCTCTCTTTTACAGGAGTGGGTGGTCCTTCCAGGTCATGACCAAGGTACACCAACAGCAGCAGCAGCAGAATGCTGGAGCTTCAAGTATTTTATTAAGTGATGCCAGGAAATGTGAAGGAATAGATGATACAGGGTACTGTAAGGTCATTGTGTTTTTATACATAATGACATTAGTTTAAAATTATTCAAAATACATAAACCAATCTGAGCCAGTCCTCAGCAGATTAGTATAAAAAAAATCATCTGCCTCACAGAATTATATCTTTCTAGTGTCTATGTTTGCTGTGCTCAATTCAGAAAAATTTCAGCACAATTAATTTATTGTTTGAATCTTCCAGCTGCATATTTGAATTCTACATCTAGGATCTAACAGACATCTTAACTGAGACAGACATTAGATATCCAGAATATTTATTATCAAAACCTATCAAATTTGGGGGGAGGAGGCCTTTAAAGCAACGTGCAGACAATTGTAAAAAGGGCCTTTACTGCAGGTCAATGGAAAATTGTTTAAATTCAAAAATATTTCCTCATATCCACTGAAGTTGGGCACTGATATTTCTGCTGAGTTTGCAAATTAAGATGTAAGATTAGAGCTAGCTAAGATTGTCATATTGTCTCCTCTAATTTGGAAAAGTAGAACTAGGCAAGAGAGAAACCCATAAAAGAGACTTTATGACTCTCTTCAAGGCTGACATAGAAGCCAATGCTCCAATCCCTTCTCCCAGCCTCTTGCAATTACATTTCCGCAGGAAGAAAGAAAAGGAATTAGAAACAGGATAATGTAGCTTTAAATCATTTCTCATAGCCTTTGCCTTCTAGTGAGAGCCTTGAGCTTTTTTAACATGCTTCTTATATTGTTTAGTGTGACACAACAAAAAGCACAACTTGTTTGACCCTTCCTCAATAAAAAATCATTTTGTTCTGACATCCTATAAAATCCGTGCATGAGGCTACCAAGCCATAGTGTCTACTCCAATTGACAAGGAGCAAGCACTGTAAACACATACAGTAAAGATCCCTTATAGACATGTTTAAGGCAATTCTGACAAAGCAATACATGTCATTAATACACCACGGTATCGGTCAAGCATCTGCCACTATTAAAAACAGTGACATTTTCAAAGCTGAGTTATGTCATCATCAAACTTCAAAGTTTCTGAGTTACCAGGGCTATCTTGGGTGAGTTATTTTGCTTGCATATGAGCAGGTATGACATTGCCCATAAACTCATAGGAACACAATATGATTGTCTGCGCAATCCAAACCTGAGAGTGCTTCAGCATGGACAGATTTGTATCCTAAAGAAGAGCAGTGTGTGAATATTTCCAACCTGACAGCACTAAAAAAGGCTGAAGATTGTAGTTGGTAAGAATACTTCCTCTCCACCACCACCTTGGAAACAGTGAAATCCAGATATAAGCTTGCTACAGGTCACACATTGTTAGCAAATACTGTAGTATTTTGTACGTGAAGAACCACTGTATTCTGGTACAAGAAGCATGTTGAAAACTTTGTTTATGCTTGCTAAAAAGATAGCTCCTGAATAAAGATGCTGTACAATGTTTTCAGAAGTAGTATTTATTCAATTCGCAATGCTCTTACAGCAGCTTTACAAAATCCTAATATGTCTGTAGTATGAACTCAAAGTTTCAGTAAATTAAATACCTACATAAATTCCAACCAAAATCTTGTTTAATTCCAGAATTATGATCCTCCAGTAAACTTATTTGAACACATTCCTACTTTTACAACAGTTTTTCAAAGAGTTTATACTTTAGTATCACATGCTTTAACATTAATTTAATTTTGCAACTCTTCTTAATGGTGATGTTCTATTATTATGTCTATTGTTAAGACCAGTAACATGGGGAGACTAAGGAAAAACAGCTTCGTCAATTTTGGATGTCCAGTGTGAGATATCTAGGACCATTTTCAGACTGCATAGCATTAAAGCTATTTAGGGAAATTAAACAGTGGAAAATTTCAACTTCAAAAGTAAACAAAATCTGAAATATTTTGGCTCACAATTAAAATACTTCAGTAATGAAATACTACCGTACTACCTCAGGCAGCTGTAGTTCTTAATCTTAATATTCCCATCTTCCTCTGTAGCACAGGCTTTCTGAGCAAAACAACAGCAGTAAGAAGGGGTTGCTTTATTATCCAGTCCCTGATTACAGTGTTGAAGAACACATAGCCTGGCTGGAGAGTTCATGCCATGAAGACATGTTAAGGAACAGGGAAAAAATTCAAAATACAGTTCCTTTAAGATATTGTGGCTGGCTGTCTAAACTAAAATATTTTGGTTCTCAGGTATTTGATTTTAAGTAAAATTTATAGACAGCTGCTGCATATAACAACCTAGCTGAAGTTTTCCCCATTTCTTGAGGTAGGAAAAGTAACATTCACTGAAGCTTGCACCTTCAAAGACAAACTGCCATCAGCTTCAGGAGCAGTTGTGAGCACTTACCACTTCAGCAAAAGGGACCTCAGAGACTCAAGTCAGGTGTCTAGAAAATGAGACCATATGGTAAAAGCTGGGATCAGGCAGAGGTAAGGAACCACTTTCTCACCACAGTACTCAGCCCTTCAGAGCTCTCTGAAGTGCTTGCACTACTTCCCACTCTGCCTGCCTTCAATTAACACCTCCATCCCCAATCTTCTGACTCTTAAGGAGAGAAAGGCCATGTTTTCTGCTCCCTTTTTGACCTGGGTTTCAGGAGAAATTTTAGGCTTCTTAACACTCAGACGAATGGGACGACATAGGAATGGGGTGCTTTCTTCTCCTGCTGTTGAAATACAGCTAATGTTTCAAGGTTTTTTTCCCCTTACAATGAAGACAGAGGGTTTGAATGTGGCATGAGCCATTATAGTGGACGAAGGGAAGTGTCTGTTCTTCCTCAGAGGAGAGGTTCCCAACTCTTCCAGGGCTCTCCTCACTTCCTAGTCTGAAGTAAACTTGCATAAACAGTGTATGCGTTAAATACCTTGATCCTCAGCTCTGTTCCTGTTTGATCCTACTACTTGCTAATATGAATGTAGCCTGAGAGGGCCAAGCTTCTCCACAAAAGTTGACAAAGGAGCGACTGTGCCTTGAGTAATTTGTAAGAGATGAGTGAATTGAGAAAAGCCAGCTGTTTGACAACAGGATTAAAGTTCTTAGCCAGGTCTGTCTGTCCAACCAATGGAAAATGTTTAGGGGATCAAAAAAGACTGAAGATCACCAAAAGCAAGTGAGCATGTATCATCAGTGCTCCTACTTTAGTTTCCCAAATCCTGTGAGGGTTTTCTCTGGCATCATTTATGGGGACCCTGGGTGGGAGAGGAGAAAATGAAAGAAAGGGGCATGATGACTGGATAAAAATGGGGAAGAAATGAGCAAGAAAAGCAGAAAAAGAAGTACAGGAGCTAGAAATTAGGTGTAGTTGAGAAGGCAGCAGAACAAGGGCAGCAAAGAAGAGGAAGAAGTTGAATGGAAGCAGGATTTGATGGGAAGGCCCAGGGATGTGAAGTGAAAAATAGCTACCCAGCAGGCGTAAGGGGCAACATAACTACCGTGTCACTCAGGGCACGAACCGCCCTGACTGTCCCTTCCTGGCATCCCCGGGACCTCCTCCCACCTGCCCAGGACCCCATTTCAGCTCCCCAGGACCATCAGTCCCTGTACCAGCAACACTGCAGCGTTGTCAGTTTCCAGCTCCCTACAGCCCCGCAGGCCGATGGCCCAGCCCAGCCTCAGCCCATTCCTGTCCCCAGGGAGGTGTCCAGTGCCCAGGGCTGGGGCTACCCCAGGGTCCGCTGGCTGCTCTGCTCCTGGCTGGGCTCGTGGGATGAGTCCTGGCTGCCAGGCCCTGCCCTGATGCCCCTCTGGGATCCCCCAACCCATGCAGTGCCCTGATGATAATCCTCCCCACCTCCAGCTCAGCTACTGATTCTGGCATGAAATGTGGGGGTCTGGCTACTTAGCTCCTCTACTTTCCACGTGTTTCTGAACTCCCTTCCCATACTCATAAGACTTCTGCTTCATTTGCTGCAGAAAGTGGGGGTGAGAGAGACTGTGTAGACTACAAGGGGAAAAAAATTTTGCAGACAAGGTGAAGAAAACACCGATCTTATAGCAGTTCTTTCTTCGTCATTTCCACTGAAGAACGCCACTTGTTCTTTGCAGTGGGTTGTCCCCAGCCACCCAGTATGTAACCATGGCAAGAATGCACCTATCAAGGGAATAGGGCATCTCTTCCGTTCCATAGCTAACTTGGTGGCTATAGATACAGGTGGAGGTGTTCCCTAAACTGCATTGTCTTTGGTAGACAAATTAAAACAGTAATGATTGCAAAAGGAGAAAACCACCCTGAAGTCACTACATGTGAAAAAAGTGAGAGGCATGCCTTTGTACATCTGCATGGACATCAGCTGAGCAGGGTATAGGCAAAGTTTCTAGGATTGGAAAAAGGGTTTGGGAATAAAATACAAGCCTGTTGTGCACCATCAGCCAGTTTCTTCATGAAATGTGGGTCCTCAGCTCAACTAAGCAAATAATCCATAGTTCATTGCTTATAATGGGCAGATTCACGCTAATGTGTGAGACTGATCATCAGAAAACTAGTTTAAAAATTAGTAAAAACCAGAATGATCAATCTGATGATATTGAGGACTTGTCAGGAGTTGTTTGGAAGTGTTTCAGAAATTAGAACAGAAATTTAAAGAAAAATGGGAAATGAAGAATCTTCAAGGAAATGCATTGAATGCATGTATGTAATTTGCCACTTCATTTAGTAGCCATGGCAAGATTTTCAACAGAAGAGTGTAAGAGAAATGAGAGAATTCAACTGTTAAAAAATATGTACTTTACATAGTCCTAATACTTCTGAAATAAAGTGTAAAGACGCATTACAATGCTTGAGATAAAGTTCCTGTTTTTCTGTTTAATCTTTGTCAAAATCCCTTTAATAGTGTTATTTTTGAAAAAGAAAAAAAAAAAAAAAGTAGTGCAACTTAATCCCATTAAGTATTTTCAGGCCAAAATATTGTGCTTGATTTATATACTATTATCCAGTTTTTCTCCAGTAACTGACAAATGCTAAATGCTTTATCAGTCTGGCAGTGATGACGGTTTTGCCACAGGGTTTCCCAGACTGCTTGCTCTGCATGGCTGCATGAAAAATTTAAGTGATCATGATTAGGTGGAAACGTTAACCTTCTTCATGTCAGATCAATCAAATGACTGATCAGAAGAATCGGCACACATCAGATGCATGAATACTTTAGCAAAATTCACACCAAAACTAACTTTTAAATTCATGATGCGTTCCTTAGCTCTACCCTTTCCAAGTAATAGGGTACTCTTTATCCTGCTGCAATAATACTTCACAGGATGGTAGTACAATATGAGATACTGTCCACACAGAAGGAAAGACAAGCTATGTGTAGGAGAGGAATACAATGCCGCTACCTATTCATGTAGATCTTTAACAGTTCTCTGTACTGCAACCAAGTAATATTAGGGATGAACAAACTCCTAGGAACAAAATTAGACCCAGCCTACCTTCCCTTAAAAAGATTTTAAAAACTCATGAGGTTACACACGAGGTAAACTTTTTTCCCTTTCCAGTTACTGCATGCATTTGTACCTTCAAACTCTGTGAAAAGAAATGTCAAAACAACTTGTGAAAACTTAGTTTTGAAATAGCTCCAAACTGTCCAAATCCACTTTCTAATCTAACAAAACTTTGTCTAACAAAAACTTCTCTCATCTATAAGTAATGGAGTTTAGAAAACATCCTATGTATAGATTATTAAAGTAAACGGTGCTTTAGTCTACAGATAAATTACCTTGCATTGCTGGCTTTTCTCTTTTTGTGTTTATAGCAAAATTAAATACAGGTGATTATATCAGAAGTGCACTAGAAGACATTTTTAATAACAATATGGGAAAAATTGCATGGAATACTGAATACTTTTTGTGTGAAAACTTGGATTTACCCTCTATTACAAATTTTAAATCTTTTGAACAGAGCTGCTTGGTGAGCCACAAATGACTGAGAAAATACTTGGGGGAAATATCACCTAGACCTGTCCATTTTCACACTCTTTTCAGGGTTCTGGTTTTGGTCATAGTTGGAGGCAGAATATGGCATTACATGGATCTTGTTTTGATCTAGCATGACTGCTTTTTCCAGTCTTAGAGTATTGTACTGCTTGGTAATTCTAATACAGTGTCAGCCTTTCCAGTTGTAATGTGGGTGGATATTTCCTAGAGTCAAAAACATAGAAACAACAGCATTTAATACTTTCTTCTTCTTCTTCTTTTTTTTTTTTTTTTTTTTTTTTTAAAGAAGAACAGGTGTACTCACTCAATGGAAATCTAACTGGAATGTGTGCAGAAAGGGTGCTCATTCCTATAAATGATGTCCCCTCAGCCTTGTCGTGTTAATATATTTTATGCTGTCAAAATAATGACAGAGAAAGTATGATCAGATGTACAGGATGAACGAGCAGTAGGGAAATGTAGATCTGAAGTGTCAGAGCAATGCTAGTAAGAAAATAAACTCAACCAAACCAGAAAGTAAAAAGAAAGCAAATAAAATGAAACTCACATTCTTTGAATTACAAAAAATACTACAATGATACAATGACACTAAGACATAGAAGCATCTCTACTGAATGGCAAAAGAAACATTGGAAATAGCTAAGAAAACTAAATAAGAACTTCATGGTACTCATGTCAGAACAAACACAAAGATGGAAGAAGAAAACCTCCCAGAAAACACCGCTGCACTTGGATTAGCAAGTCAGAAAAATCCAAGGACTAATAAAATGCAATTACTAGAAGTAACCCACCCACACTTCAGTTGGTAGAGAGGGAAGATAACGGTCCTGTTTTTCAATCTGTATTGTACGTTTGTGCACACAAAACATAATGCTGTATGTATGGGAGGTGGTATTACAATGTGACTGGGCAGCATCTCTTCAGGCAGATATAAATGTTTAAATAGGGTGCTACACTGTGAGTTGGGGAGCTATTTTAAATCTGTCTGATAAAGAACAACATCAGAACTGAGCAGCTGCTTATCATCCAGGTTGTTCTCAGATGCAAAAGCACCAGTCATGCCACTGGAGTAACGTGATAGTGCATCAAAAACACTGCAGTTGCTCCACAATACAGGCTGATGTAGCTTTGCATTCGAACTAAAATCACATTAGATGGAATGTCACAGGATGGTGATGCAACATAAATAAGATTATGCATTAGCTTCAAGACTTCATTAAAATCATAATGCCATGAGAACCATCCTGATTATACTCACATAAACAGTTTATTTGAATTTTGTATCTTGGTTAATCCTTATAGAAAATCTCTTCAGCTAATCTTGGGAGAGGGTGTGAGTAAAATTCAACCACAAGCTATAACAGAGGCTAAACTATTTCAGAGAAACTTAAATCCTTGTGACATTTAAAATTGCTCTCAGAGTCTGAATAACCGCTGTCCGTGGAGGAAAAACTCTTGGGAAACTCTTTTTTTCCTCTGTTGTAGTATGATACCATTCAGTACATGGTGCAAGTATGAACGCAAGCTCGAATCTGTAGGCTCTGGACTCCGTGCTCGCCTACATGGCACTGAGGCACTCAGCACAATACAGTCTAAATGGCCAGATAAGCCCTTTTCTTTTTTAACAGTCAAATTCGCTGCCAGCTTGCCATACAGGTTTAAATAAACACTCCAAATAGAAGCTGAAGTTCAGGTCTTTTACTGAACTTAAGAACCTTAAGTGTGCAGTGTTCATGTGGATTCAAATTCAGAGCCTGACATATATTCAATCTTAGTTAAGACCTAGTTATTTTTGTTGGCAGCAGAATTGGTGTTAAAATCATAACACATTTCAGTTTTCTCATTCTATTCCAGTTTAGTTTATGGATTATCTAAAAGGATGTCCATATACAGTTCAATGAAAGTTAACGGGTCAAGCTACAACATCCCTGAAACTCCACTAGTCGGATCTCACAAGTGTGTTTCAAACTAACTTTAGTGAATGCCTGAGGTACTGAGACACTAGTTTATTTGTTTAGGCAATAATTGTCCTTTGCCTCCAGAGAAGCCCTAAAATTGCTTCTATGTTTAGAATCAAGATTGGTCTGTTCAGGCTGCTTGTCACAAAGTTTCACCTCTTCTTAGAACTGTTTATTCCCAGTACCCTATTTCCCAATTTAGTCCATTATGGAGTTTGATTGATGCATCTGCCTGACACAATATAGCAAGAACACTAGAATCCTTTATCAGATGCCTTAGGCAGTACAATTACTATTTAAGGGTTACAGTGACATTGTTTGTTAAAGGTTTATTGCCTGCCTTTCTGAATAAACATTATTATTTGTATCTATTGGGTTTTTTACTGTCTCAGTTTGGGGGGAAAACACTGTGTGAAAATACATTAATGTGAAAAATACTTAGAGACCCACTCTTATCCCTCGGCAGACACATGACGTTCTGCCGGAAGTTACTGCTGTTAATGGGATTCATGTACAACAGTTTCTGGTCTTGTTCCATCGGCTAGAATAAGGAATGATCAGCCTCTTCAGCAATGGAAAATTGGGTATTATAGCTTCAAAGCCAGCAATACAACAGATATTGTCTGTACAAGGGATGGGTCAGAGTAGTTACAGCTGCAGGAAAATAGACTGTAAAGGGGACTTAAGAAATCATCTGGTCTATCTCTTGCCCCAGGATATGATCAGTTCTAGCTGTGTTATTCCTAAAAAATGTTTGACTTGTACCTAAAGACCCTCCAGAGTTAGGATACCCAAAACTTCCCCAGACAATCTTTTTTGGTGATTAACTGCCCCAAACTCACTACCTAGTGATTGAGAATAAAACTTCCTGGCTGCATTTCAGGTCCATTCTTTCTTGCCACAGCCAGCATGGACATGGAGGTCAGATAATTACTTCCCTCTTTGCAGCTCTTCATTCAGAAGCAGTGACAGTGTAACTCCTTTGGGAGACATGGTTGCACTCTTTCGCCTTCGCACCTGCAACTGGCTGCAAGGGACGACTCCACAGTTTAGGAAACATAGCTTAGGGGTGGCCATGGTGGAATGTCAAAGGAACAGGAGAGGAGACAAAATCTTCTTTATGACTGAACTCGGTCCTTTAGTCCTCCTCATCCTGCTCATTCTATCCCTTTCAAGTTACAATGACTTATTCCTTTAGATAACTTCATACCTAAACATCTGGCTACAAGAGCTGCAAGAACACTTAACTCTCATTTAAACTAAAACTGTAGCCTTTGCAAATATTAAACTCAACAGCCAAAATAATAAATAAATTTGCAGGTGTATGCATATAAAACATGAAGCTGGTTTTACCAGCATTTTGTTTTTTCTAGACACTCTTTAAATATCTGCAAGTCTCCATTAATTTTCACAATAGTTTCTGGGAGTACCAACATTTTTACTATCCATTAAACAATGTGTTAACAATCATATTCCATTGGTACATTTATAATTTAACAGTTACAACTCAACAGACTTCATAGTAGGCTTCACAGCATTTACCCGCAGCCACCTGATTTTTTTGATCCATTGCTTTGAGTATATTGGCAACTGGGAAACACATGAGTAATTGCATTTCATTGCAAATTATTTGAACTTATACTCACCAAGCTGTGGCCCACTCTCAAGCTCTGTCATTACAAAAGTAATTGTAGCAAAAGAAAAGACTGTGTACCTTCCTGTAGAATAGTCCTAGAAAGGCTTTCTTAAAAAACAAGAACAGTAGGTTAGGCAAGAACACCTTTTTTTCCAGGCAGCCAAATTCTGTGTCAACTCCTATGCCACTGTCCAGTGCTCTCCTGTTGGTTTGGTCTGGTTTTTGGTGTTTGTGACAAAACATAACAATTTCCTCATTGTGGCTATCCAGTTTAAATTAACGTAGCTTTGTTCCTACTACCAGGTTTTTTTCAGGTCCTATGTGAATTTCCTGTAGTAACAGATCTTGTCTTCAAATTTCTCCTACTCTAACACCCCTCTTCCTCATTCATTTCAGAAATTGTTGCTCAGTCCCTGTTTCGTTTCCCTGTCCCTCCCACTTGACAGCACCCTGCCTCACATGTTCTCCCCAATTTCTCTTTATCTCCATGGTAAGATTGGCCTTTTGGCCTTAAAATAAGTTCCCACATTCTGCAATTTCATCCTTTTTCATATCCATCAGAAATGTTCCAGTTCTACATGGAGGCATGTAGTTCCTGAAATTTGTGTCCTACAATTTCATAACTAGTTTTCTTTGCTGATGTTAAAACATCAAGTTGTTTAGATTCAGATATTAAATTTTCTGTCCATATTTCTTGAGACTTTCAGTTTGGTGGGACTTGCACCATTTCATATGGGTCATCTTCATTTGCTTGGGTTTTCGCATTTGGTACCTCTTGTAGCCAAGCAATCCAACAGAGGTCTGCTTCATTCAGTATCTCATCTGGTCTAGCCAGCACAAATAGACATGACTCTGCTCTGCAAAAGAAATTTAATTTGGCCCTTGCCAAAACCTCTCAAAATTCCCTCCTTTCCCTTGCTAGAACTAAACACTGCATGAACATAAAGAAAAACATGAACTTACTGTATATGCACAATTTGCAGAAAGAAAAGTGATGATTCTGTCAGCTGATGTAAATCAGCATGGTTTGCTCAGAGGCAATAGAGCCTCATTCAGGTGATATTGATAGCAGCTAAGGAGTTGGTCTCTGCATTTACAACATACTTTTCAAGTCAAATCCACTGGATCTAAAACTCTGCAGTGCCTTTTCTGTTCTTGTCTTAATCTTTTTCCTGCCATCTGATCATTCCACAGTCAATGTGAGTAACCTCCCAGCTGCAAACACTAAGATCAAAGGATGTGCTATTGCCAAAAGCTGTTTGTTAACAAAACATTAAGATGTTTTGCTCTACAATTCCAGCTCTAGGTGGCTGAAACTTTTAATGTCTTCCAAGAAGCCTAAGTTTCTATTTAAAATAATAGAAACAACTGACATGTAGCAGAGCTCTCATAGATAGCCTAGCATCTCTATTCATAGCTAATACAAAAGGTATGTTTTAAACAAGAGGCTCTTGATTGCTGTTTACTAACACTGGGACTTGTAGAAAATGTCACTGTTGCTGAGTAATGTGAGTCAGACTTGACTTTTCTTTCTAGATTCAATCCCTATAAGGAAAGATACTAGAAACAGTAGCAGAGAAACTATGCAAAAGATGAGCAGTATGTCTGTTATCTGTACCAAATTTTATGCAAATTCATTTATCTTTGTGGGTTTATTCCTGGAACACTATGCCAAATATTTAGAGTCAAGTTTTTACTAGGAAACTCCTTCAGATTAAATGTGCCCACTTCATAAGGATTCTCAGCTGACTTTATGTTGGGTTCTGCCTAACAAAACCTAGCTGTTTTCTTAGGAATGTGTAAAAGTACATACCAATTGATTTATGCATCAAGTTAAAATGGAAATTCTGTCTAACTTACAATAGAATATTTCTGTGCAAATTCCAAAATTACAGCAGATCCCATGGCATTGCAATCCCATTGTATGTAAAACTGTCCTTTTATGTGTAGTTCCTTATTCTAACATTGTTTCCATTTCTAATATTGCAAGGCTTTCTACATACAGGTCATATTGAAATCTTGTGTCTGGAAAATAGTTTCCTTTAACCTTGAAGTAAAGTTTATAAAGCTAATGTATGGTCTTCTGCATTCTACAAGTGTTTTTATTCTAGTTCAGATTCATTTGTGGTAGGTACTGAATATATGTAAATATATTCATTGTCTAAATTTTGGTAATTATAAAACCTCATGAAAATTTAAATTGATGCAAAAGTATGTCAATTATGATTGAGACAAACATTCTTGAGAAATCAAAATAGATTTGTCTTCTACTGGCAAGATAAGCATAACGCCACCACATTTAAGACAGCTACCGGAGAGATGACATGGGCAGCTTTTTAGATCAGGACTTTGATGTTTCTTTGTATTTCCAGTAAAAACTGGTGGATTTCTACCTGCAATTGTATGAACTTCTGAAAGATTTCACATTAGATAAATGCAGGGTTTAGATTCTTGGTATACTGTTTAGACCCTTTATGGATTCAGTTTTTGATCCCTAAGCTCATCTTCAACTGTTCATTCCTTCATAAACACCAGTCTTCAAAGGACTGTGTTTTGAAATAAGGATTATTTGACTTTGGGTTCTGCTTCTGTTCAAGCGAATGGGTCATCCTATGACCTTGCCCACGTTTTAGCGAAACTCACATTCTGGTCTTTCTAAAGAGATAATAATCACATCCTGCTAAGAACAGCTCTTTTTTTGCTTGAAGTAAGGAACATGTTAATATTGTTTCACTTGGTACAGCCTTCTCTTCTTTCATTTCAACTGCCATTCATCAATGTCCTCAAAGTACTACAATTCAGTTTATTTGTGGTATTAGGACTCCTTCCATGTAGATTAGGATAATAAATTTTAGATGATCTGTTTTCAGAAGCAGAGATATTACTGCCTAAATCTAACAGGGAGGAGAACTCTTGTAAAAAGGAGGAACTCTTGTTTTAAAAGGTCCTTTGTTTTAAGTGCTGGCATAGTTATTAAAAAGGTTGAATTTATGTTCTTCAAATTTCCTTAGATATATTAGAACTTTGTAAGTGAGGTTCAGCGTGTTTCCAGGCATTCATGTATTTGTTTGTCAAGGCTGTTGCATACTATTCGGCAAAGAAAGCACCATTTCATGCTTAGCTGTCAATATGCTTCTGCTTTCTGAATTCACAGAGGATTTGAAAGTGGTTTGCTTTGGCTTTTTTATTATTTTAGGTAAGATTAATTTGTGTGTGTGTGTGTGCTAGGATGCTATTGTATTAATTCTATAGTTGTTGAAGCTGTTATTACCTAGTACAGTAGGATATTAGGGTACACTTAATATACATATAGCCACTGTGAGTTCTGTTTTTTTTACTTTTAAACCATTGTTAATCCTTTAGTTAAATCAAACTTTGTGCTCTTGAAAAATTATCTCTGCAACAGTGAAAATTTCTTGGCAGAAAGCCTTGCCATGGGAAAAATGTACAGAGGTGATGGTCTGTTCTCTTAACTAATCATTGCTTTTCTAAAGAAGAAAACACAACATCTTTAGCACAATTGTGAGGAGTGCAAAACAGTTTCTGACCTTTCTCTGCCTCTCTTTTAGGTCCATGGGAAGTCTGCTCCCCTGCCATGGTGGGTAAAATGAAGGTAAAGGAACCCGAAATAGAAGTGTCAGCTAGTGCTTGGCAAGAAAATTGGAGGTTACAGTGTTCCTGCTGGTAGGACTAGTATCTGAGGTACATTACTAGAAAGCCCTCAACTTTTACTGCTTTCTGGGATAGTTTATGTCTACTGGTTCCTTTTCCCTTCCAAGGAGCAAAGAGAAAGGGGTGTTCCTGTGGACTTTATCTTAAAACTACAGACATATTTCCTGACCAAAATGTCTTCGCAGTCTTCGGAAATCAGGAAACTTGATCTAGTATTTGAACAATTTTCATAAAACAGATCTCATACCCAAACTTTTCTTTAGTTGTACATCAGTGCTGCCTTCATTATGGTTGAAATTAAGTGGCAATCAGAGATAGGCCCTTTATCAAGCTTCACACGCTAGTCAAACACATATACATATTGAATTTCCTCTTTAGGGCCCATGGAGATGTTTCCTTATATGTATTCTTTCCCTGCCTTGTTTGTAGTCTATTACAAAGCAATGGATTACCTTGACAACAGCCACCTGAACTGGTAAGCATTTCCTTGTAATTTGTTCTTTTTTGGTTCGGAATTACAGGTTAGGGTCAAGCCATTCTGGGGCCAGAGTAGACTGTAAAGAACACCCCCAATGGATTAGTCCTAATTTATTTGACCCAGGTGTTCCTGTAATTGTGACACACTGAAAAATTTCGCAGTGCTTTAATGGCCCTTAAACTTACATTTCCACCTGCTTTTTCTGGCAGTGTGGCATTGCTCATGTTCCTTATGTTCCTTTGTTTATTTAGGTGTGTTTCTTTGTTTCTGTATCTAATTTAGCACATTTTAAAAATGAGGGCATAGTAAAATTTAAAAGGCTGGTAGTGAGAGTTTCTCACATTACCACCACGTGCACTACTAACACACAGGTGTACACCAGAGGAACAGGTAAAGTACGGTGTGAATGATACCCATAATGAATGTTTCCCCAGATGCAATTAAACATCTGTTATATACACCATGTAGCTCATTTCTTTCCTGCATCACTATCAGAACAGGTTAAAACAGAAATCCCCAGGCGGTTCCCTAAAACTTGCATATATCCACCCGTGTCTTCTTTGCTGGGGTGAAAGAGACCCTCATTTCACTAAACAATCTGATAATATATCTGTGAACTTTAGCAGTAAGATATTTAGATGTCTGACGCTAGAACCTGCTTAGAGTCATTCTGTGGTCTATGCTCCAAAGGAGACCAGTTCTGCCACATTTTGAAGATTGTCTAAGCAGCTCATAATGTGGTTGATGTGAACAACGACACTTTCATCAGGAAAGCAGGGAAAGAAACCAGGCATGAAGAAATTTCAAGAACAGAAGAGGGAAGGCTAAGAAGCTGAAGCCTAAAACACCCACATTAGGCTGGAATGCTTTTCCATAATGACTGTGAACCAAAAAGCCTGGAAGTCTGTCCATCAGTGTCTTACTGAGCGATGTTGCACAAAATAAGTCACTGTGTAGTCTAACAATTGCTTACAGCTGGCAGATGCTAGAATCTGCTTATTTGTAATGTCCTGCACCTGATACTTTTCCAAAATGGTAAAAAACAGCAAGAATCAAGATTATCTTCTTACAGAGTTTCAAATACACATCAACTTATCTACTAAATTAATTATGTTTTTTAATCTTAGGGCATTCTGTCAGATCTTTGGAGTACAGTATTTCTGGTCTTTCTCATCAAGGACAATTTCTTCCATTAAGCCCAACTTGGACAAAGCACTTTATAATAAAACCCAGTCTAACCAGTGGTTGATTCTTGCTTCAGACTGATCTTGGCTGTGCTTATATATGCTTTTGTTTTGCATTCTAGCTTGTCTGCTTTCAACAGTATCTCACCATTGTATTCTTTTCAGGTGTAACCAGCCCTGTACATTGACTTTTAAATCCTGTTCCCATTCAAGCCCAACCAGCCCTGTACATTGACTTTTAAATCCTGTTCCCAACCATCCCAAATCATTCAGTTTTACATCCTTCATCTTTTACAAAACTCCCTTCTCTTCTTCCTTTAGCCTTCTCTAATGCATCTGCTCACAGTTCATGAGGAGTCATTGGCACTTGATGCTGCTAAATGTATGTAAGAATTTGCTCACAGCCTCACCATGGCTGCATTTCAACACTGTAACTGTTTATTACTTTACTGAGATTCATCCGCTTTGTCATCTTGGCATTTATGAGTCTGAATTGACCAGTGTCCAATGTAATGAAAAGAACCATCATTTATTCAAGTATGTCTGACACTTGTACAGTGTTATCAGTGGGCTAAGGAGTTTAACTCTAGATCATCCAAAATCATGTCTTCTGATTCATCTAACCTACTTAGCATCCAGTTTAAGAATGTGTTGAAAAGTGACCACGATTTCATGCCTTCTTGTTTCATACCAAACTCTGACCTGAAGCATTTGTTTAATTTCCATCAGTTTTTGTAACACAGGACACATAACTTTTATAAATGTTATTGTTCCCTGAGTGTTATTGCTGTATGTTTTTTTCTATTATCCATCGTAGGCTCCTCCTAAAGGAGTCTTTGTAAAATTCATGAGAACATCTTTTAGTCCTATTTCCTTTCTTCTCTCTCCTCCCCTCAGTTTTTGCTGAAGTATGACATTCTGGCTTGTGGCCAGAAATTCACATGCATTTTTCCAACAAGTTCATATCAGTTTGATCTTTCAATCTTGTAACTTTCTGAAAGATGTAGTAGAAAAAACAGTGAATGAGACAAAACACATGTAGAGAACTACAAGCAAAAAACACTACAAATTTATTTTGGAATTCCTTGCTTACGGTTACCTCCTATTAACATAACCTCTGCCATCACCTGCACTTACAGAAATGGAAGTGCAATAGAGCAGAATCTATCTATGTGGCTAAAGGAAAAATTACCAACAGCAGTTGGGTACACAATAGCACAAGGTACAGGCCCATAATTCTTTTAGCACCAGCATTGGGTTGAGGTTTTTTCTCTGGTTTTGCAGTTAGCCACATGGACTCATATCATAACGAATAACAGATATTAAGAAACTCTTTGCATAGCAGGAAGCATGTGATGTCTTCAAATGCACACTTGCAGACCATTCCACAATTTTTTTTATATCAAGGAAAATATGTTGGCAGGAGGGAAGTCTGTGAAAACTACAAGACTGCATTAAACACCAGTCCTGTTCTCTGCTTCCTTGGACAAATCTAGATTCTAGTGCTGAGCAGAGAGAGAGCAGAGATGGATTTAGGAGATACTATCTAGAGAGCAGTCATCGTCTCCTTTTAAGAGATTGCATTTGGGTAACTTAGCAAGTAGCACAACACTATTGGAGCAGATCTGTAGAGTACAAGAGGGTACAAACTGAAGGTTTGATGCAAGTAATATATGCATTTCAGGATTTTCTGTTACTTTATACGGGTGCAGCACTGGTCTCCTCTGACTACCCATTTGGAGCTAGTGCATCTTCCAGAATTCGTTTCACCTGAAAGGAACCTAGTTCATGCTGCAGTCTGAGACCACCTTGCAGAGCCAGTCAAAGCCCAGACTGGGGGGAGGTTCTGTAGAGTTATGCTGAAATGCCCCCCTGATCCAGCTTATAGCATCAGTATGGACACCTCCAGAGAAAAGTGAAAAAGTAAAGACCCATACTAGAAATAGGAAGAGAAGGGCAAAATATAAGGGCATGGGGCTAGGAATTTAAGTATTCCAGCTAGTCAAAATTCACAAGGCTTTTTTTGTTTTCTTTTTGGTTTTATTTTTTTAAATGAGAAAGTTATATCCTTCATATAATTAGATGTCTTGTGAAAGTTTCCTGTTTCCTCCTATTTTTGTAAGAAGAGCATACATAAACTATGCAACAGACATGGAAGGAAAAAATCATTTTTAGCTGTGTTACTTTCCCCTTTCGTGAGAACCTTTCTTTATTTACTCTCTTGAGCCTATTTTCCATGGCATAAATGGGAAAGACAGAGAAGAAAATAATAGACAGAAAAATAAAACCACAAAGTTTATTTCTGGGGGGAAAAAATGTAAGTAAAACTTGCAAATTTCTATAGAATGAAACAAAGATGTTTCCCTTTAAAAATGGTAGATCTTGTCCCTATGTTGAAACAACTATTTTCATGTTTTAACCAGTTTGGACTCCTCAAGTTTCTAGAGTGAGTGTGTTTGTTTGCAGGTGGGTGATGAGAGAGGGGGAGATTACATTTTATTGACATTCTTTTGCATGTCAGTATATTTTTTAATCTCCATATGAAAGTACTCAGAGAGTTTACTTTCTATTGAACAGGAGACATTTAGTATTAGTAAATGACTTGCTAGAAATCTGAACGAACTTTAATTATAGATTCAGTAGGACCTCAATACCAATTGGGTCCTCATTCATATCGTTAACCTTTTTTAATATTTTCACACTCAGGCTGGCACACATCAGTGTGCTTAATGCCTCAGATTTTTGTCCTTCAAACAGTACCGTCTTCTCTGACATATCATATCCTATTATTATAATGTGTATGAACCATTTGGTGTGACTCATACTCTTGAGGGACAGAGTTAGGGAAATATTTACAATTTCAGTGTTGAATTAATCAACTCCTGTGTGTTTAACACTATAATCATCTCAACAGTCCATTGGCTTTTGCTTTAGAATAGTTACATATTCTCACACATAAATAAATAGGTATCAGCTTACATGATATGTGCTAAATGGTGTACTCACAATGTTGGTCTTGTATCTCTGACTGCTGTACTTGCCATCTGTCTATTAAACTATCCTTTAGGGCTTATAATATAACCCCTTGAGGGCTGATGGGATTGAATAACTTCAGAAAAACTTTCTTACCCCCTCGAAAAATGGAATTTTATCTCGTCGTCTATTATCTCTTTCTCTCAAAATTATGCTGTCTTAATGCTCAGATAGCCAACATTCAGTCCTAGACTATTAAGCTTTTAAATTCAGATATCTCACAATACTGTTGAATTGGAAATCAAGACTTCATGGCACATGAGGAAAATAAAACTCATTCTCACAATTTCCAAGGAGCACTAGCACTCCTAGAGTTTTAATTAATAACATTCTTAAGCATATACAAGTTATCTAAGGTCACTTTTGCAATGTGTTAAATATAATGTATGCTCTCCCGGCATGCCTCGTCAAACTGAATGCATGCTGCTAAAGAAGTCTGGCTGTAAGAACGAGGCAGTACAGAAAGGAGTGCCAATAAAAAAAGAAATTAATCTTCTACAGTTTCTAAAGCTTTGGTATTGCTGCATAACAGTCTCTTACATATTCTATGTACTTGTATGATAGAGTTTTAGCAGCACTAATTGCAGATTTAGACCAAAGAAAGAACTCCATCCCCTCACAAAATATTATCCATATGTATAATTTACTTGTAGTTGTATCCGGGAGAGCTATTATGATATGTGCTTTTTACTTTACAACTCAAAGAAAGGAAAGAGAAGCTCACAGTCCATGCACCCATACAGTTACAGAGTTTGGCAGAAATTACCATTATCCTGTCCCATGTATAGAGCTTTCACTGAGAGCTCCCTTCATCCAGTAAATGAAGATGAATGCTTATTAGGAAAAAAAAGGCTTGCTGTGATCAACTTC
The DNA here is from genome assembly GCF_965183815.1 of Platalea leucorodia. Taxonomy (NCBI): domain Eukaryota; kingdom Metazoa; phylum Chordata; class Aves; order Pelecaniformes; family Threskiornithidae; genus Platalea; species Platalea leucorodia. The sequence continues at coordinate 46,054,030 of NC_138828.1, read as the reverse complement.
CCAAAAATAATCAGAATGAGGCACGCAACCTGAACATTAGGGCTCTTAATGGCTGCTTTGGAGTGAACTGAGGAAGGCTAAGGATCCTTGGCTGCTTGCACTGAGTCATAACTTTTTAAACAAGGCCCTAAGTCAGAGCTATCAGTCCTGTGGTGCTGTTTTCCTGGCTCATGATAAGCCTGTCTCTTTCTGTCCCAGGCTTGGGCCTGTGATTTAACATAGCAATGACAGCAATTGCTAGCCCCAAAAACATCCTTAGCAACTCTCATCTAATACAAATCACTTATTCTTTGTGAAAGATGAGTGAGTCATGCAAGTAACAGACGGCACATTAAGGGTACATTGTTAAAGTGTGCTTTAATTAGTTATGTGGCATATAATGATGTGGGGTCAAATAATAATTTAATTTTTGTACACTATCCTTTTTTTGTACATTACCACCGGACCACCCTCTATGATGAAGGATCTCCCAATAGCATACAGGATACTTACTGGAGAACATGAGGAAATTCATTATTCTTTTTCCACAATAGCTCTTTACGTGTTTTTAAAGTCTTTTTTGTGTTATATAAGTGACTTTGAAAGCTGTGGCCCAAACCTTTGTAAAATATCATTTGAAAAAAGAAAACAGATGCAAACCCCATGCCATAAAATTAAATGAGCTTTTTTAGACAAAGTATAACATACCACTTAGCTATTAATTTTTACTTCTACATCATAAAAGCCTGAGGCTATCCCTTTATATATCTCTAAGCATAGTGCAGTTAGTTCCCGGAAGAAAAACGCTTGGTTTATTTTTGTTATACCAAGTAATGTAATAGTGCCCTGATTTAAAAAAAAAAGAAAAAAAAAAAAAGAAAACCACACTCTAAAGTGGCTCCATATATAAGACGGCCTTACTTTAAATATTTAGTACAGTAGCACATAAGGAAAAGCATTTTGCAAAAAATGAAAATGTCTCCCTCATAAAATAAACCTGCAAGCAGAAAAGTCGGCAATAAACTCTGAAGTTTAGCTCTTTAGATTTTGAGCTGAAGTCCTTTCCAAGAACAGGACATTATTACCTTATAATCAGATCAGAATTAAGGATCAGCCCACTGAAATTGAGGGGTTATATTTTTGATGCCAACAGGATTAGGTTTTTTTATACATCAATCATTCTGTTGTTCACATTCACTTTATTTACAGCACTTTAACAGGCTGAAGAGCAATGACACAAGAACTTGGAGATAAACCTGCAAATGTGTTGATTTCAGCTTCTGTATTAGATAAATTTGAAGCTACCCGCATATGTGTACACACTATTCACTCAGGCTCTAGAGTTTTGTATAGTATTGTACCAGTCCTTACTAGGACAGTCATACAGGTGACATCCCTGTGACACCGCAGAGAACCGGTGGCTTGAGGAAAACCCTGTAAAGATGCAAGGAGTCACTCCCTGTAGAGCCAATTACAGGAACTGGTCCTGGGCAAAAAGGACAAATCATCATTATTATTATTATTATTAATATTATTATTATTATTATTATTATATCTCCTTAGGAAATGAAGGCTCACATTTAGTCATTCTTAACAGTGACCTTCAGTGTCAGTGGTGGGACTGTGTGGAGATTGACAAGGTGTCCTCAGAAGAGTTCTAGAAGATGGAAATCAAGAAATTATAATACTTGTGTGGTTTGGGAGCTCTCTTCCCCCAAGGAATCTGGCAGGCTTAGCTTCTTTCCAATGCAATTTTTATGGGACACATTTCTCTTTCTTCTCATTTTATCCTTTGTGAGCTGTCTCTTTGACTGATGTCTGCATTTGAATGACTCTCCAACATTCAGACCCAGCATAGTCATGATGAAAAGATGGATATTGACACTGTCAACATGGAAGTCCAACTCCTGCCATAGTAATCCTTGCATGTATTTCTCTCATGTACAAAGTTTGCCATTGTCTTCCACACTCTTATCATCCTGCTAGACTAATAGTCTAGAGTTGAATTTCTTTATAAATCAACTTAGATTCTCAAACTGTCACCCTGTGTATCTTAATATGTGAAAGCAATAAAGAAGCTTCTTACCTCCTACACGCTATTCTGTAATTGTTGCCACTGTGCCAACAGATCCATTTAAGAGTATTAGTCTTGACACATAGACCACTTCATAATCTAACCTGTAGTTATTTGATTGATTGCTCCTTATGTTTCTCCCTAAATGTGATGCCATCAGGATCTAGTGATAGGAGTTTTCACAGGAACTATGGACTTGGGACCAAGACTCTCACATGCTGAACTTTTTCTTTCAGTCCTTGGGATAATTCCCACAGCAGTCATTGAAGGAGTTCACTCTTTTTCAAAGACCCAGATATATGATTATAGCACATATATCTGGTACCAGCTTACCAAAACTGATTAATTTTTTCATTAAAAACTAACAATGATAATAATATCTAGGTTTCTGAAAACCTTACTCAATTTATAGATATCCATCCCAATTGGACATTCTTCATTCTTTCCAATTTTATTCTTTTACATTCCCTCTTTGTCTAACACTACAGCTAGTGTTTGAGGGTCAACAAGGCTGTTTTGCAGCATGTACAAGAATACTTGAGTTAGAACTTTAAAAGTTCAGCATTTCAGCATCATCATCATTAATGTTGTTTTTTATCATTGCTGACATAAACTAATGAAGTACTAAACTAGAGTTGTACTAATTCATATTAATCAAATTGTCAGTTTGGAGTGCTTATCCTCTCTCCCATTTGACTTATGGGTCTCATAATTTTCTCCGTCTACAAATTAAGACATATCAGTAGCATATTAAAACAGAGTTGAAAGTCAACTGGATAAATTCATTAAAGTACTCCTTGTCATGATATATTTTGTAGTTTTAGTAAAGAAAAGCCATCTTGAAAGTCTCACTCTGAGCAGTCAAAATTGAGGAATTGGTTTAAACATTAAGATGGTGTTAAGGAGGTTCAGCCCATCCTCCACCCAGGTGTTCCCTTGCTGGTATTAGGAAAAAAGCCCCAGATCCCCTGTCCATAGAGGCAAGTCAGGCATGTAATATGGTCTTGCAGAAGCATTAATGGAAAATAAATATCATTTAAATCTTCTGAATATTTTGCAAAATATAATATATGCAAAATATAACAAGACCAGAGTAAAGATTAAGGCTGATATTCACACTTGTAACTAAACAAAGGCTAATGACCCTCCCTTTTATTTGCAGATGGGCATAGGTTTTTTTCGGGATAGTCATTCAAAGCAGGAGCCTAGTTTATTGGCCCACAGCTGAATTTGGGAAGAGCCTAACTCTGTCCACTGAGTGTAAGGGAGACTGGTCTCTTAAATTAGACATCTAAAGACAGAATATCTCTGTTATGTGAAATACTAGATTAATATAGAAGGACCATATCATAGAGAATAAGATCCCTGATAATGGTAAGGATATTGACACGTAAAAATCCTATGAAGTTTGAATCCATGGATGAATAAGGACTCTGGTTATTGGGCTGGGGATCTTGTATACTTACTATTAATAAATAATTCATTAGTATGATATAAATACAGTATTGGTTCTCAACAAGACTGTTCTGAATACATTTCCAAAGCATGTGGTGAGGCCAGTGGCACAACTTCAAGTCAATACATCACTCAGGAGTACTGAAAGAGACCTCTTATTCTATTATTACTCTCAAATTACACTACTCCAAAAGTTAGCTAATTAGCAGCCAAGTATGACAGTTTCATCCTGTGATGGTTTCCTGTCTGTGAAAGGATATCAGTTTAAGTACTGGTTGCTGTGATTTAGTATTGTATATCACAGAAGTGGGCTTCAAGGCACTTGCAGATTGTCTTCTCCAGGACTCTAAGTGTTTTGCTGAATATGTTCCAAAGAGCCTGACTTTTCAAAAAATGTGGATACTGACTTGGCTTTAACACATGCAGCAGTTTTTGTAGCTTCATGGTAATTATTTCTATTGGTAAGAGAAAAGACGCATGACTAAACTCATTGTAAAATAAAAACTGACACAAGCACAAAGCACAAGTGAAATCCAAGATAGTCTACTTTTTTAGGCTGGAAATTCTATCCATGTGGTAATGAAGGAGAAAGAGCAAAGGATGGTAGAATAAAAGAAGATTTTGAGCAAGCATATAGAAAAATTAGATTGAAGGATTTTAAAGAATGTAGGAGCTGGATGAGAGAAATGGAAATTAGGTGGCAAGAAATACAGCCTAGAAAAAATAGTGATAAGAGAAGGTACATATTTCAGGAAGCTTCCAAGTAGTAGTACAGATTGCCTTTGTCTACCTGGCCTGGTTGGAATGATGACTGCACTGACATTTGATACTGAGCAATAGCTTTTGTACTTTGTCAACAATGAAAAAAAAATTCTATTTCTATATCGATCACTGCCAGATATATCAGGTCACTAAAAATAAATGAACTGATTTTACTGTGAATAAAATCTTATCAACTGCACCAAAGAACAACACTGAATTGTTATTGGGTTTAATAACAATTATCAAGTTTCTCTTGATAGTAAATTTAGAAAATGGAATTAACTTTTAAACAAAAGAGCACCTGAACATAAATTATATCTCTTTCCTGCCTTCTCATCACAGATGACCCTCCCTGTATTTCATTAATTGAATTATGTAATTTGCATTTGCAGAGAATTTCATCGCAAATTGTGTCCTCTAGATAATCAATTGGTTTTTATAACAGTGATTTAGGCCTGACAATTTTTTGCTGAATAGTTTACAATACTCAGGTTATAAAATAGGTATTTTATGACATTTTTAAAAGAAGTAATTAACTGCATGAATAAATGGACTTGAAGACATCTCTTCTTTCAGATATGTGAATTCTGACAGCTTGAGTTTTATGGACGTTCCTGAAAAAATGTTCTCTTGTTTCTTTACTTGGCTTCATTTGGTTTCTAAGCTGACTTAAAGCCAAAAGTGAAGCTTTGCCAGTGTTACCAATTTCCTTCCAACTTTGAGACAAAGCCACTAAATATCACAGTTTCTGTGCAATCCCATAATTTTCGCTAGATTTAGTTTTATTTGTCCAGTAATCTTGACCCATTTGTTTTACATTAATAAACTTATTATCCAATCTAACAGATGAAAGAGACTGTATGAGTCAGTCCAATTAGAAGTGGCCTAAGAGACCAGATTTTGAAATTGTGGTATGGTCTTTTCTGTGCTGTGTTTTATAGCTTGTTTTGCAACAAACAGTCCATCCTCAGTTTAACATCAGTTGCCATAAACCAGAGAATCTAAAAAGGCAAACATGAACATGATACTAAAAAAGTAGAGCTTTCCCTGTTGTTTATTGGGGAATATTAAAAAAACTTACTCAGCTTTCAAGAATTCATTTATTTGTGAAAACTTGTTTACTTTTGCTTTTTTTTTATGGGTAACACTAATCTTTCGGCTCCTTACTTGGTGGCTATCAGAGCTGGAAGTTCTGTTTACGTTCTTTTTATCATCAGATCATCCTAAAATTGTGTTGCTGTTTTTTCAATTATTTCCCTCAAAACTTAAGTTTTCCAAAGCTGACTAGATATATGCTTTCCTAATAACTATCATTTAATACCATAGTATATATCTTGCGTCTTGTCTCCTATAAGGCAGCTTGTCCAAAAAACATCCCCTTAGTTGCCTCTGCCTAGGAAGCAGATAAGGCTTGATGAATAGAGGTTGCCAACAATCCTCTGAGTAGGTTTAGCTGTGATTAGATCTCCAAGTACAATTATTTTTAATGTAATCAAATGGAAGTTGAGCTGTCTGACACAAGCGAGCAGGACTGAATACTGGTCTCCTCATGTGCAGTGAGATTTGATGGCAAGGGTAGATGCAAAACCAGTAACTCTGATGTGCCCAGGTTGCACAGAGCAGTTTTTCACGTTGCACACACAGATCAATTATGTAGCTCTGTCCACATTTATCTAGGACTGCTGAATATCTGGAAGCCCATGCAATTCAGCTAGTTTAGTTATTTCTGTCTAATGAAGATTGTTTAATTAATATTCTTTATTTTTCCAACCTTTGGCCTTTATTCAAAAAAGCATTTAAGCCTCCTTGACTCTAGTTGAAGCCAGCTGACATGCTTACTAACTGAGACCAATTTTTGCCTGCCCAAGGTTTTAGGCTATTTTGAGACCATGGTACAATAATAAATAGGAGCAGTAAAATCATTAGTAATGTATCAATCAGTAGCAGCATGAAGAGTAAACCAACAAAATTTGTTGTTCCTGACACCTTTGATTTTTTGCTCCAGATACTGTTTTTAAAATACGCCATTTTTCAAGCTACTGGATATTTCCAGTTAAAGAAGCAGTCGAATAAGCTAGAGAGCATGTTAGCTAATGTCTGAGGATCAGCCATACACAAAGCCTACAAAAAGCAAGTGGCTTTCATTATTTCCAATAGAGACTGAAAGTTACAGGATTAAAGAAATTGATTCCAATTATTTAGGATCCCATTCCAAGTGCATATAATAAATCAAACCATAAGTGGCATCAGCTTCACTGAAATATAGCTATCGCACCTTTACCGCAGAAGAATATGTGCTTAGCCATTGACAATTTCTTTTTTCAGGGGGAATTTCAGGTATGTGACGGAATTCCAGCTACTTGTAGAAAGTCCAGCCACATGGTCATAAATAGCATTTTGTGGCATGTAAACTTTGGATGACTAAGATTTGGTTATAAAATAACATAACACTCCATATTGGGAAATCTTTTTTAAAGTTGAGTGGTTCTTTTTATTCTCTATATATCAGCTTCCTAATGGCTTTTCAACAGTTTGAGCCATTTTCTAAAATTACCACAGCTGCTTCACATTAGTTATGGGGTTTTGTTGCTAAGAGACCTTCTGCTTGCTAAGTCTTATTAGATCCTTAAACTTGATTTTTTTTTTTTTTTTTTTTGTTGATCGCATATTCATGGCAAAACACTATTACGAAATGAGAGCTGGTAAACTTTTCCCTTCAAACTGGTTCAAAGGGTGCAGAAACTTTCAAACTGCCAACAGCAGTGTTGTCTTAGGTGATGCTGCCTCAGTCCTATTAACTAAGCAAGTCACTTTTCTGAAGCCTCCACTACGCTTTGGATTTTCCCTGTCTTTTTTCATTGCACATCCAACAGGGCTGTATTTTGTATTTATTTTACAGTTTTGACTATAATCATGATTCCATTAACAAGCATATTTAAAAACACAGTCCAGGAAGTTCACCAGTTTACAAGAAATGGGAGGTAGCTCCCACAAGAAGGGAGCAGCACGTACCTGAGGGCAGGGAGATTTGATGGGCTCAGTTCACTCCCATTCTGTTCACTGAGCAGTCACTTTCATCAAAGGGGCATATACAACATGTTCAGTGCTACTACCTAGGTCTGACGGCTAGTTTCACTTTTTGGACCATGAGTAAACAAGGTAAAAAATCAACAACAACTTAACTGAACAATTAAACAGTAGGGTCTGGCTAGAACAAAGGTGATGGGAGTGAAGAGAGAGAAGTATGTGATAGATGGAAATGGGTAAGGACTTGCAGGAATACTTGCATCAGGAATGTAATCAGGGGTAGACCAGTCCCGAAAGAAAGAGGGAATCAATGTACCTGAACAATCCCCAAATGTTGAACTGATCTTTTCATTCATGACCACCCAGTGCTTCCACCTCAGTTTGGCAAGGGCAGCGATTTTCAGCTGAAAAATTGGATGGTGTGTGAGACACAGATGCTGGGCTGCCAGCTCTCAGTTCAGGAGACAAGAAAGCAGGAGGAGACAGGTGATCTATGGTAAGATTTGCAGAATTGCTCCCAGGACAGGAAAAGAAACTGCACATGGGGCTTCTCTGGATAATGCTCCCATCAGAAAGAGGAATGGGTTGGCCAAATTACAATTATTGTAATGCCAGGGCTTTTTTTATTGTTAGTTTTTACATTGCACCACTGAAGACTTGGCTTTGTGGTTCCAGAGTCACAGCACAAAGCACATCTCCTTTCCCTGTTGCTTTTCTTTCCTGTTGGGTGCTTCTTGACTAAATGACTGGTAACAAGGTGTTAATTGTCAGATAGCTGGGGAGCAGGAACACCAACAAACAGGGTACTTCAGAGGAATGTCCAGCTGGTACCTGGAACCATAGTAGGATTAAAAAGTTAATGTAATTCAGAATAATTTTATATAGGAATAATTTGAAATAATAGTGTGATTAGGAAAGAAGGTGTCTAGAAATTAAATACAGACAAGGAAAATCAGTGGTTATTACGATGAAAGACTGGAGCAGATTAAGCCCTTATACCCATGTTTTCAGTTCTGCCCAATGAACTAAACCAACGGATGAGAGAGAAAACATTTTTGCTCTTCAGACTGCAGAGAGTTGAATGATCCAGCATTTAACCACCTTATTATTTGCTGCTGAAGCCTTGATCTTGATAAAGAATTTCAAAGGTTTGACATGACAGGAAAAGGGAACAAAACGGAGTGTGAATATAGAATATAATTACTACCATCTAATTACAAGGGAAAGATTCAGGTTAGACATGAAGGAAGACTCTCTAATGGTAAAGACTGTGAAGCATATTGTTCAGAGGTGGAGCAGGGTCTCCACCATTTGAGGTTTCTCAGAATAAGTTTGACAAACATCTGTTGGTGACGGTGGTGTAGCAGATCCTACCTTGCAGGAGAGGAATAGTCATCTTCAATGGCACATGATACTATATTGACCCCCAGGCAGAACTTCTTTTAGTCCAAGAGAAACACTTAAAAGAGACTCTGAAACTTAAAGGGGTTTGCAGTTTTCACTTATCTGGAAAGCGTGTCACTACTAGTCTGATCTCAAGTGTTACTATAGAGATAACCCATGCATGTAATCATGAGTCAAGAATATGTGTAGTAATTAGCTCCAGGTACTACATGCAACTGAATACAGTGGAGTAGGTATTATCGATGTAAAATTAGAAGGTCAAAGCATATCATAGCCCTTATAAAAATGAAAGGAAATATTTGAAATCAAGCAGAGCTTTTCTGTTCTAATGCTATATTCACTAAGTTCATGGGAAGAAAATGGTAAAATCTTTATTCTTTTCTTGAAAAAAACTATGCTGTTGTTAATCGTAAATAGGAATCCACTGGATGAATTACCTAGTATTTGGTTATGCTATGATATGTAACATTGAAATACGAACTTAAGATTGATCTAGCCTGGAATAAAGTTTCAACCACTAGGGAACATGATATTTTTGCAAAAATAGACTTGTGATTCAGATAATGATATTTCCACAGTATTATTTATTTGTTATGTCTGACAGTGTGCTTGGCCCTGTAGATGACAAGCTAAAAAGTTTTCCTGCCCTGGGACTGCATAGCCTTAGGCCCCAGTCCTAGAAAGATTTATGTTTGAATAACTCGAGTAATCTCACTGGGATTTAAACATAATACTGAATTTACAAAATTGGTGTACGTGGCCAGTGAGTGGGATTACAGTCTAGAACATGGAAAGAAGAATGTAACATGGCATTAGTAGTTATTTGACTCACAGCCTAAGTGTTTTGTTGAGCACATTGAAATGTTTGCATCTCTGCTGCAAGGAACTTATTTTCCAAGACTAGATAATCTGGAAGTCAGTAAAAATAAGGATCACAAAGTGGAATGACCCTTAAAAGAAACCCTTGGTTTTAACCTTACCTATCATCAGTTAAATACTCTTCAAACATTTGATAGTTTTATTGGCAATCATGTGCCACTCAAGCAGCATACATTAGTAAGCTGGACAGGACAGCTCATCAGCCTGGATGCTGTGAGAGTAACTTCTTTGGAGGTTTTTAAGAATCCAGTTCCTATTCTGTTGGCATAGACTGCCTAAACTGGAAGATTCAAGCAGTGCATAACCATCCTTATTGCTAGAAAAAATGTCTAAGTTGTCTTTGAACATTGTCAGCATAATAGTGAAATGTTCAGGTATACCCGTGTGCATCCAAAAGAGAGTACAAAATATCAGAAATGTCACTTTATTTTTAAAATTTTTTTCTCTAGTTTGACTGAGCTTGAAAACTTCTCCCTTGTCATTAAGTCCTCGTGGAAAAGAACTTAGAATAAGGTGCTGTCAGCTGGGCAACAATGGGATCACCTCTTTCTCCGAGGGAGAGCTGGAGAGTCTGCAAGACTAAAAAAAATCATGTGGTCATTTACACTCGTAAGCAAGTTACAAAAAGCTTCATTGCTTGGTAGGTTTTAAAGTAAGAAAGTTATTACATGAAGTAACTAAAGGGAAGACTGAAACGGTGAATTACTAGGCAGCAGTTGTCTTGATGTTGCAGGGAATGAAGCTAAAAATATAAGTCAAAAGGTATGAAAAGATATCTTTTCATATTTCCATTACATTGTTGTTCATTTGTCCCTATAAAGAAACTTTCTTTTTTGCCAGTGGTATGTAGGGAAAAATTAAAACCAGAGTTTTAAAAGCTAAAATTACAGCCAGATACTTTTTAATAGTACCCTTACTGTTGCTGTTTACATTGTTTAAGAACTTTCAGCTATTTGCATTCTGTTTTAATTGGAGAGAAATCAGAGCAAATCCTGTTTAAGCAGCTTTTCAGTCTGTATAGAAAATAACAAGTTAGACTTTTTTTCTAATATGTCATGCTAGAAAAACATGTTGAGTGCATACCATATTACAGCTGAATGCCAAAAAAAAAGTGTATATCATATACATTTAGGTTCTTTGGGTTTTGAGAAACCACAAAACTTTCTCTGAGGTTTTGTTGTTGTTGTTGTTTCAAAAGTTAAGTGTCCACAGCAGTATTTCTTCATGGAAATTACTTCTAACCATCACAAAGTTAGAGATTCCGGACTTTGTGCATTAGTATTCAAAAACAGTACCCCAATCATTTTAAAAAACATGCCTACCCGGGGAAGCATTTCCACCAAAAAGAAAATGTTTGCTCTTTACAGTCTATGTTAATGGACATTAGAGGAGAAGAAATGTGTTTTATGCATGAGGAAAATAGTACATTAACATTGTGTTTGTCTTCTGTGCTGAGCGCAGTACCAGTATAGATCACAATGTACACACAGGATTAGCAGGTATGAAAATAATCTTACTAACTTTCTCCGTATTCTCCATGTCAAATGTCGATTGGCTTGTAAAAAGGCAGTTCATAGGCTAAAAGCAGGAAAACTCCTAGTTTCCTACATTTTGCTGGTGAAACTGATACGAGTGTGAGCACAAGTTTCTTATTTCAAAGAAGTTGAGAGTTAATTAGGTTCTATAATAAATCTAAATAGATCCCTACAGCTGGGTTCAGATGAAGGAAAATAACCAAATGGCTCACAATGAGTTGGCACTACTGCAAAATATTTTCCCCCAAAACAAAGCTTCAGGAAAAGGTTTTTATCTTATCATAAAATACAAACAGTTTATTGCACTAATTTGTGTTGTTTCTGTAGTGAGACAAGCCTATGGAAAAGCAGAACCTTGCTTCTATGATGAGGACTCGTTGCAAACCTGGAATAGACAAGAGCTACAGCAGCTTACTTCAGATTTTCTTCTTGTCTAAATACAGGTGCTCTTTTGAGACATCCATTCTTAAATTATTTTCTGTAAATGGCATAAAACTTTTAGTAAATATTTTCACAGTACTTCATGACAAGGAATGAGCTATGCAAGCAGAGTACATAAGATTGGAAAACTACCAATGTAATCTTCAGAAATATTCTCAAGAGTTGATACTGCAGGACACTGGTCTCACACCAAAACAAGTGTTTTGTGCCAGGTAATAGAAACAAGAACTTGCATAATAATCCTTCTAAACCTATGACCATGAATGAGAGTCCATATTTCAAATTAAAATAATGAAACAATAAAACCAATATAAACTTTTCAAGGCACTGTCTTTTCCAGGCAGTCAAAAATACGAACTGACAGCTTTTGAAAAAGATTGAAGTGATGCAGCTCTCTGAGAGTGGAGGGGAAGAGGTGGGGGAGAAGAGAATAGTACAAAATCTGAGCAAATAAATGTTAAAAAATTTCTGGTATAAAAAAGGTAATAAAAATATTAATTGAATGTTCATTCAACTTCTTCATGATTGCCTTTAAATAGACTCCAGAAAGCAAAGGTGTTAAAGGGCAAAAGTAGAAGACACTTCAGGCTACCTTGAAAAAATTCTTTCTGTGACGGATGTAAATTATGTGAAAATCTAACCTACTTGAAGCCATTTTATTTTGCTCATAATCAGCCACATATCTAGATTTAAAATACTATGTGAAAGTTATCTGATCCTGAAATATCAAATTTTTTCCCCCTTACAGTGATCACAGCAGTGGACATTATTTTTTTGGTGCACAAGATTTGGGGTTTTTGCTACATTAAATACATGGAATAAGCACTAATGAGTTTTTGCACAGATTTACAAGTAGTTATTTAACTTCTATGATATTTGTACTCCTGAAACACTTAAACTCCTTTTAAAACATTATTTAACCTGAAGAGAACAGCTGGAGCAGAGCATCCTTGCTAAGTTTCTGACAAATTATAGGGGAAAATGATACCTTTTCTGTGACAGAAATGTTGCCAGAAAACTAGAAAAAAATAAAATTGTGGTCAATTTCCTGTATTTCCCATTTCATTTAGAACAAGAATTTAAATGATTTTTTTAATTATATGATGATTTGTCAAAGAAGACATGGAACGTTTTTTTCTTTAACTTCAAAGTTGTAATGTGATCCCACTGAAGTTAATAGGATGATTCCCACTGAATGCAGTGCATCAGGGCTAAAATGATTGGAGTCATTTATGACTCAGTTTGGGAGAAGAGAGGGGGAGATGGCTATGACCCCACAGTTCTCAAACTGTCCTGGACTTGGCTGAAGTCAGATCAGTCTGTGAGTAAAATAGGGTTCTGCTCATTAGAGCGTAGAGGGTAGCCAAAGCACAAAGTCAAATCCTTCTTGATAAGTCCCTTGATATTAATTTGCAATAAAGTTAAATATTTTGAATCAATGTGGTAATTACTGTGGGGTTTTTGGACTCCACGTTATCAGCTAAAAATAAACTATATTTTCAAAGTCTTTGTTTGCAATAGCTAGTGTCACTAGATGATCTAAGGGAATCCATTACTCTATTGTGTTTGTTGTAAAAAGTTTGACTGAAAGAAAATGTCAACTTTTTGTCATTAAGTATTTTAATGGAACACTAAATTCAGTTGTATAACACAAGAAATTGCAAGCTGAAGTTCAACTGCGATGAGTTAAGCGTGTTTCATAAATTAATAATCATGATGAAAAATATATCATATTTGGGTAATAATCATATTTCACGAGTGATAAATCCCATATTGTATTTCTTAATAGGCTAGTAACACCTCCAAGTTAACCACCTATTTTTAAAGTCATTTCTTAAGAAAAAACGTAAATGCTGATCTGCCTCCTGCAGAGCTGCTCATGGATAAGATAATACATAATGCCAAATATTTTTAGAAACATAACTAAAGGATAACCCAAATCCTTGCCCTCAAAACAGTCTGATAGTCTTGAAAAAGTGTTGAGTACCTACATACTAGAAAACAGGTTTCTCTGATAATTCTGTTTTCCCTTATCATTTCTCTTTTGAAATTTTAGAATGGTGGAAGAAAAATAAGTGTGATATCTATGAGCTAAGACTACCAGTCTCCCCTTTAATTCAAGGGTCCAAAAGCTGATATGCCAATAACAATCTACAGAAGCCAGAAGTGCAAATAATTATATGATTTGTTAAATACTTGCCTTACACTTTATTATGTTACTGTGCACATCTGTCTGTTGACTGCTACAAGTACAGGTTTTCCATAGTTCTCCTTGCAAGTAAAATTGGCAGATCTGCCAGAATGTCATGATTTCCCTAGTAATACATTACTCTAGGATTTAGCTTGAAGTCACGTACAATATCTTCAATTTCTCCTGTTGAGTGCAGGCATAAATGTTTAAGAGTCCCCAAGGATGGTGAAAGACACTGGAAGGAAACATAATCCCTATGAAGATGATGAAAATATTGAAGATCAGCCAACATAGATAATAAATAACATAAAAGAAAGACCTTGTTCTCTAATGTTCCCTGAGAGCTATTCTAAGCACTACTTATGTCAGCCATTTGGCCGGGTAGTGGAAAGGGGATTCACGTCGTCTGGATGCAGCAAGTAAATAAAAATTTTCATCCAAGATGACTATCATTTCATTGTAGTGCTTGGTGGAGAAATTTAATTTCATAACACTCTGATCTCCTCACATTTGGCTTCATTTCATTCATGAACATAATAAATTGAGCATCTTTTTTCCACTTTCACTGAAAATTTCTCCATATGATGGGGTACAGGTGGATCTAGCATCTTCAGCTTTAACAGTTTGCTGGCTAGCCCAGGGCAGGAGATTGGAAAGCCCTTAGAGACAGGCTGTGGCTGTGCTCAGTGACAGGCAGCTGAGCTTCCAGGCTCCTCTCACCACATTACACAGGCCAGGATTCAGGCAGAGGAGCGGGGAGGAAGGCAAGTAACTTTCAAAACTCACTAGGGAGTTATTGGAATTCTTTCAACTCAAGGAAATTGTAGCAAAATATTTCTCTTTCAATCAATTAGCAAATTCTTATTGAAAGAACACTTTAGCATCAGCTTTACTGATTTGCAACTTTCCTGAGTTTTGTTTCCTGTTTATTACAGTGTATGGAAGGACTTCCATTACCAAAATAAAAGAGCATGGAAATAAAAAATAAAATAAAATAATTTTTAAAACAACTAATTTTAAATAAGTCTTCACTACTTCTGGAAAGTGCATTCCTAGTTCCAATGTTAATAAAATTAGGATATGCAAAAGTTTTTCCTTACAAACTTAACTTCCCTACAGTGCAAAACTGTGTCGAAAATGTGTTTTAATAATCTAAGTAATAGAATCAACTGGCATTTATTTAATTGACTTTTTCACCAGGTCTCTTTAATGAGCAAATTAAAACTTTACTTTCCTCAGTAAGCTTACTTTATTTCAGGTACCTTAAGTAACTGCACTTAGTGTCATACGATTAGATTTAAAGGTAAAAATCTTTGTTTTTTTCTTGACTAGCTGACATGGTTCAGCCTGCAACAATCTTATCTCCCGTAGGACTTTAATGTGGGTTAATCGGCATAGGTTATCTTAGTCTGGGTTAAGACAATCTTTTCTTCCTCTTCGGAAGTTGCAGCTTACGGGTTTCTGACTGAGAAAGGAAGCTGAGAGATGCTCACACCAGGATGCTGCTTTGGAATAAGTTTGCTCATCAGCAAACAGAACTTTAATAGTCTCTCAGGAGAGCGGCAATAGATGAGCATTAATACTTGAGTAAATGGTATAATAGAAATTAGAGGAGAAATTGAACCCTTGCTACTTTGAGAGGCTGTAGTACAAACAGGGTGAACTGGAGTCCCAGGTTTTCAGAGAAGGGGAAACATACTGGACAGGAGCCATTTATCTCAAATTTCTTCCTCCCTGAAGATCTCCTAATACTGATTTTTGGGTTGACTTGAACTCACAACTACAAAACCTTCCTTTTGAAGGGACAATTCTACTCTCTGAATCTCTGCATAAATGTAGAGATGTGACCCTAAGGAATGGTTTATGGTATTGGGGTCTCAATGCCAGCTGTTGCTCAGTGTCATACAATAAATCACACAAAGATAAAGCACACACAGTTTCTACAGAGGTGGTAGGATGCAGTGCTGCAGAGGCTGGAAGCCTTCCGATTTGAATTGGAAACAGAATCTGTTAGCTTCCTAAAAGGAAATACTGTGTGTAGACTCACCCATTGAATGACTTTGCTAAAATACTAAGTTAATATAATCAGAAACATTTAGCTGTAATTTTTGCAGAGCTCATTGATAGTACAGGCTTCTCAACTCTAAATGTGTTTTGCATTTGTTTAAGGTTTGAAATAATTGGGTCTGGTCTTAATTGTGCCAGTGCAATGACGAGTCAGAGTTGTTTTAGTGCCTTAAACAACTTTTAAAAAAATATAATTGTCTGATTGAGTTACTGTATGTTCTTTCAACATACAGAGGGAAAGAGAATTAATCAAATTATTTTCTTATAAATAATGGGAAACACTTGTTCAGGGCCATGGAGAGGATTTACCCATTGAAACTTTGTGATTGTTCTGAAGGAGCTTTTGTGAATCCAGTGCTGAGGATTCACATTTGCTGTGCATCAACCTACTCTCCTACTGCTGAGCACCAGATGGTGAAAGAGCAAGTCTTCTGCATTTGCTGATATCTACAGCTCAAATCCCAACATTTTAGAATCAAAGTCACCAAAAAGACATCCATTAGTGTCAGTTCTGTGTTTGTTTCTGATCTTCATAACTCAAGAAGGGTGCATTGTAATTAACGACATTAGACAGAAGGACAAAAAAAAATGGCTAAGGAGATGGGAACCTTAAGAGGTAAGACTTTCAAAGGCTAGGCATCTCCAATGTAGACAAAAAAAGCCTGAAGGAAAATGATTTGGGTTCACAAAGTCATGAATTTCTTGTAAGTTAAGCAGAGAACTGTTATTCAGCTGGTCTCTCTGGATAAGAATAAGGGCACTCCATGAAACTAGTATAAGATTGATTTAAAACAGGTAAAAAGTACTTCTTTTCTCAGCAGGTAGGGAAATTTTTGAACCTCTTGTCAAAGGAGGTTGTGGAGGCAGACAGTAGAAGGATGTCAACAAATTCATTAGAGGAAGACAAGTCCATAAATGGATTCTAAAATGACTGGGAAGGATGTTCTTTCTAATCCATCATGGATGCTGGGAGAGCACAAGAGAAAAGGATTGCATGAAGTGGCCAGCCTTGCACTCTCTCCTTAAACACCCCATATTGCCACTTTTTGAGACAGAATACAAGGCTAGGTGGACCTTTAGCCTAACCCAGTATGGCACTTCTAACACTCAGTCGTCTTTGGGCATGACTGAAGGGGGACAGCTGCTGCGACAAGTATTTTAAAACATAGCTGAAAGAGAAAATAAGTCCAGTTTTATAAATAATGGTAAAATCATTATTCCCAGCAATGCCAATTGACCTGTTTTCTGGAACTGTTTGCCCCATAGTCACATTTCTAGCTAGCCTTGAGGTTCTTGGGGTGATCAGCTTGTCACTTACAGTGAGAGTTGTGCCTTACGGAAGAGGAAGTTGTGCCTCTAAACACTGTCATAATCTGTATTTAGACAGATGACCACATGAGTCCTACATAAGATGTCCAGAGAAGGAGGAGGAGAATGTGGTGGTGACACCAACACTCACCAGCTGCATAATAAATAGCCTGTTGGTTAGAGAGCTTATAGCTGCAGGCCTATAATCAAAGCTGTGTGCAACTGAACTGGCTCCTCTGCTGCAGGTGGATTGGATTTTCTCCCATTGAAACAGAGGCACTGTGGAACTGGGCATGAGAGAGATGTGTAAGGCCAGATGAAAAGCAGAAAAGCAGTAAAGAGACCTAAAGTTCTGGTCTCTGTTTCCAGTATGGTTTTGAGTTTTGTCTAGTTTCTGTCAAATAGATATTCCTTTCAAAATGGTGGATGAGTGTCCTTCTCAGAATGGAGTGGCCATCACAGCCTATTGTCTCCCATCCACAGCTCTTTTGACATCTCAGTTTAGACAGCCAGTCATCTAAACCCATGTAAATCTCCAGAGAGAAGAAAATGTTATAACAATGCCGCTACTCACCTTTTACATAGTATTATTAGTGAGAGGGCAAGATTAAAATTTTTAGCCAGACTACACTAGATCTCCATGTGTTCATCTTCATAGCCAATGACATCTCTCTATGGGGAAATTTAGGTGGAATGGGTTGTTTTTTCTCCTGTCAATGGCCAGGCACATAAAATTCTTGTGAGGCAATGTTCAAGATAAGTGCTTAAAATCTGGGTCTTACCTGCTATTAAGAAGTAATGAAAAATCCATGGTGTTGAGACAAATACTGTGTATATTACACAATATTTCATTTTCATTCTTGAACATCAATTAATTATAGTGTTTTGTTTTAAGTATATTTGTGTTTAGAAATGTTCTTAAATTTCACGTGACAGGATTATTTTCTCTTTTTTACTCTTCTTAAAAACTTTTTTAAAGTGATTCAGGCATTTTTTTTTACCTGTTCCCCTGAAAGCATGATAATTGCACAGCATCAGCAAAATATCTGTTTTTATTGGACCTATATTGGGTATGTGGAAAAATCTTTTCCTAATAGGACTTCAGAAAAATCTAGTGCTTAAAAGAGAACATTCTCAAGTCTTAAAAAGTACAAGTTTATCTGTCTTGAACTAGAATTGTTTTAAAAAGAGGCTTGTGAGAAGAAGAGCAAGAAAAGTCTGTTTGAAAATTAATAATTTTTCTTCTGCCAATTACAAAAAAATGAAGGGGATAAAGACGACAGAATAAGGGGGTATCAAAATTCCTGTATTGAAAGGAACAGTGACTGAAATTTTTGCTGATTATGTAGCACAGCTTGATCAGAAAACTCTTGTCTTTAGGTAGAGATTCCTTCCAAAAAGCTGGTATAGTTGATAGTTTCATAGTTTATGCACTAAATCTGTTACTTGCAAAGTTTTGTATAACTTTTAGACATGCACATCTTCAAAGAATGGATCAAACTTTCAAGAAAAATGTACTGATTCCTCTAAATATTTTAGTAGTCTTACGAGAAGAACTCGATAGATCGAGGTGAGAGGCAGCTGTAAAAAAACAAGGCTAGGCAATTTGACTTGTTACCTTCCAACTCTACTCCAGCAGAAGTTATAGTCCTGTGTCCACAGTTAGTGCTCTAGCTGCTAAATTAGCCTTTCTTTGAAATGGTCAGTGGTACTTAATATTTTGGAAGTGAGACCCATTTCTGAGACCTAAATATGGGCTTTGCGGCCTGAGGATTTTTATAAAAAAAAACCACCTTGTGATTTGGTGGTGGCATATTGCCAGCGGAGGAGGCCTAAGGTTGGTCAGAAGATCTGCATTTTCATCCCAGCTGTGGTGCAATTTCAGCTTGCGAGTTTAGTAATTCACAGAAAACTCCTTGAGACTGTCTGGTAAATGGAAAAAATGTTTGTCCATTGAAGTAATCTTTTCAAAGTGCTATCTAAGCATAAAATGATAAAGCTTGTCTGTATGTGGGATTAGGCTGAAGGACTTTCTAGCTCCTGGACCCACATCCATTTCACAAATCTGTGGGTACAGTTTAGTACAGCAGGGAGCAAAAAGCTGTTTGCTCCTTCAGCATACTCATGTGGTGAAAATAGCGGACAAAGATTTCGGCTCCTTTTAAGTTTTAAATATGTCTGTTTCCAAGATAAGAAACATAAGGTTCACAAGTTGCGTAAGACTTCCCAGGCTGGGGGCTTCAGTGTTGGAGCAGACCAGGATCCTGCCAGGGAGCAGAGCCATGGTGGGCCTGGAGCTGCTCCGGGGCCAGGTGGATGCTTTGCTCGCCCTGAGTATGAAATACAGAAACTAACTGTACTTCTGAAGTTGCAGCTGGACCTGGGCCTGGATGCCAGGACACACCTGCCACTCAGGTCTGTGATACGGTGGAAGAGACAGCAGCAATACAAATTATTGCCTATAGTGAATGGGCTCATGTCGTGAGCACTGACAAATTTGTAGCAGTTGTTAGTCCCTTTAATAATACCACTGTTCCTGGAAATAGATTCTTATCCTGCCCAAACTCTACCACTTGAAGTGAATTTCTCTGTCTCTGAGCCTTTCCCCTAAAACACTTATTTAAATGCTAATAGTTCCACAGGATTCCTTGTTTTTCTATTTTACATCCATTGTAACATCAGTCAATTAAAGAAATGTAGATAATGGGTCCTTTATCACCAATTTAAAATTCCCTTTCCATTCTCCTTTGTGGAACCATTTAGCCTATGTCTCTGGTATTGTTTCTCTCTGTTCAGACAGCTTATCCAATCTTGGCCATTTCCTCCACTATAAACTTCCATGTTTGTGACTCTTGGGGGACCCGCCTTTCATTTTTATTGCCCCACCTACTGGAAAATTCTTTGCTCGTTATTTTATTTTAAAGCTTTCCAATTTTCAATAGTCTGACTTATTTCCTCTCCGCCTACAAAGTATTGTGAATGCAAAAAAAAAGAGAAATGTATGAAAGAAATGGTAGCATATTTGTACTGATACGCATGAATTTAAGTCTGTGTGGCAAACAGATCTGAGCTCCAAAATGTAACACATAAAGATGTACGGAAAAAGTAATCCACTCCTCCCTTCATCATGGAAATACCAAGTCACTGTACATATACAAGTGGGGTTTACTTCAAAGTTGCATGTCGTGCAAAAGAATGAGTTGTTAGCTATGACATTTAAGAAAAGGATTACTGTGAACTTATTTTAAAAGGTAATCTTATTTCTCTTACTCATGGTGACTCATTGGTTATGACATTTGTGTTAGAAACATACCATATAGAGATAACTGCTCAGGGTGTTATTAGTAATCAGTGTCTGACAAATACTGAGTAGCAGGAAACCAAGACACCAGAGGTTGTCTGCTATGCTTGGTTTGAGGGCACAGGAGGAGGGTGCTCAGTTTTAATCTTTGACCTTTCAGTAGAGGATTTTGAAATAGACAACCAGATAAATATTTTCCTGGAACAAACAAACTGAACAAAAAAATGAGGTTTGGTTTCCCATTAGTAAAGAAATGTTCATGTTTAAATCTATATGTAAATTATAGGCTTGTGTAGTTTCACAGCAGCAAAAATGAGACTTAAAACTTCATGCAAGATTACCAGGGACCTGGTATCTAGAGGAAGAAAGAAGATATTTTTTTTTACTACTGTCAACTTCTAAAATAAATATGGAGGAGGAAAGGAGTAGGCAATAGATGAAGATGAATTGTGTAAGACAGCATTTGGGGGAAAGGAATAGTACATCACTACATAAAAATGCAATGGCTACTAAATGCAAAGTGTGGGCTTATGAGTTGCCTAGGGACATTGTCCTGAGAGCATAATGTGATGGACCCTGCATGCAACTGCTGTGGCAATGGTGTGAAATGGTTAAGGAACACAGTTTTAACAGTAATGGCTTGTCAATAATTTTTTTTTAATTAATGGGTGCATACTATTGTCCCGCAGATACTTGAGCAAAATTTGTGAGGCTGATAAAGCCTGGCCTGACTAGCTAGACCTTTCTGTGGCTTCCCATGAATTCAGACTGAAGTACTGAGGTAGACTGGTTGATCAATCTATCTATTTGTTTTTAATGAAGAAGTGTATGTGTAGCTAGTACACCTCTGCATTAGGAGAACTTTTCCTGCAGTGTGATATGTCAAGACTAAAAAAGAGCTTCTGCCTAAGAAAGCACTAGTTTCTGTTCAACTTTTCAGGGATATATGATATCATTTGCCACATTGGACCTTTTTGAGCCAAAATTAAATTGACTCAGAATGGTCCAGCAAACTGGATATTGTGGATAATCAGGGGAAAAAATAAAAGCTCTAGGCTCTATTAAAAAAAGTAAATTTCTGAGTAAAAACTTCAGACTCAAGTTTATCAGGACAATAAGGTGGCAACAGCCCTTCTCTTGGACACCAGCTAGTAGAACAAATGTTTTTGAAACCCGTGCCACAACTGCATGACCAAGCAACCATTTCTTCCCTTCATGTGTCAATGCAAACTGGATAAACACCTCTCCCAATAGCTTTCTAACATCATTGAACTAGAATATGTCTAAACCAAAACTATCTATATTTGCACATGTAAAGAAAAAAAGGCAGTCAATATCAAAATGCTCAACAACCTACAGTTGTACTAAACTGAGTGTAGATTATTTTTAGATATTACAGTTGTGGCTTCCAACTTTTTTCCCTTTTTGGTATCACATGGGCTTATGGGGCTTATAAAACCCTGAATGCATTAAATGCTGTCAGAATTTGACAAGTCAGGCTAATGAAATTTTAAAAGGCCCTGTTTATGTGTATTCTAGTTGGAACATACATTTCATTTTTGCTGTGGATTTTCCTCTTTAAGTACTTTCCTATAAAGGTTAGCTAAAGCATAGAGGAACAGTATGTTCATCCATATGTGCCTGTAATACCCACTTGAGGTAAAGTAGTGTTTACTTTAAGATCCATTTGCCATTGAACTGTGGAGGGAACATGGTACAATTTTAGATTCAGTCATAGACTGAGAAGGGCAGGTGATAATTAACTGTTTATCATCTTTCTTTAATGTTTCAGCAGAAGGAAAAATAGAATTTGAAGTTTTCTTATGTGAAATGTTTCTACTAGATAGCAGGTTAGATGCTATCTGTCCATTATAGTAATATTGCTTTCTGGAACCTTTTTTCAGGCAGATAGCTGCAGTACTTTGGCTAAATAATTGACAAAACATTTGACTAAAGCTGTTCACTTATTTACCAGATATTTGTTATGTTATTTAACATAATAAAGGAGAGCCATTATTTACTGTTTGTTAAGGAAACACCTTCTTTTAATAACATTTTTATCAAACACACAGACTAGAGAGGGCTTACTGGTGGCCCATGGGTTTACCCACAAAGGAGGGTAACCTAATCCTTCAAGTACCCTGAAACAGGGTTACAAAATACGAAGTTTGCTGAGCAATTTGCTTGAGCAAGAAGAGAAGAAGAAACAGGTTTGGGGTAGCCAAGAGGAAGGAGTCTTGGCTGACCACTCAACCAGCCAGCAACTGCTGCCTCCTCTTGGCTAGTAGCTTGTTTATACGTATTCAGATCCGTATGTGTAGATATATACATAGGCCTTATTAGCTTGTATAGAAGCTAGTCCTGAGCCAGTCCATATCTGTCATTGCATGCATACTCTCCTCCATTCCAGTTAATGAGCCCTTCTGTATTTGGAGAAATAGGGAAAAACCTGGATGGCTCTGCCAGGGAGAGCTGTGGTCCAGCTGAAATGGTGCTGAGCAGGACCTCATAACCCCAAAGGATCTGACTCCACGTGGTCAGTCATAGCAGTCCCCATCATGCCAAATACTGCCTCTGTTATCTACTTTTTTGCCTATATTGGCCTGAGTAATAACGACCTGATAGTATAATTATCCTCTCATATTAGGCCAATTGCCAACAGCTGGTTGGGAGAAAAATGGCCTGATGGTAACATCATGGCTAAGGACACAAAGAATAGGTGCAATAACTTTGAAGATTTTCAGTAGAGTGTAAAGCTGTGTTAAAATAGTTAAAAAACTTAACAGGAGCACCTAAGCTTGTGCTACAGGAGTATTGGACAACATGCCATGATGACAAACGTATTGTGGATGTGAATAAAGTGGGAACTGTAAAAAAGATTTGCATTTGTAAGATCTATCACGTTATTGACAACATATTTTCTAATTGAAATCTTCAGATTCTGTCTTCAGTCTGAAGAGAAGAATTCTAAAATATGATACAATGTTATCCTTGTTTTGGTAAATATATACATCATATATTAATGAATTAACATGGGTTTTACAGACTTGGAAGTCCTGAAATTATTTTAACTTTAAAGTATTTTACAGAAAGCATTTATTATTTATTCTTTATGAATAAGTCAAAGATGCTTAGAGACAGCTGACAAATTTTGCACTTACTTACTTACTGGATCTCCTACAAATATAATTCTGCAGAGATTATCAATACCGGGTGACATGTGGAAAAGCCTTTTCAGTGGGATAAGTTTAAAGAATGAATCATGTCATTTCCAGAAGACAAATCAAGCAGTGCTGGCCATATGGTGGAAAATACAGGCAATCTGGCTGGATGTATTGTGTCTATTTAAAGACACAACTGGAAAATAAATGGGAAGTTTGACACTTTCATGTGTCACAAGTGAAAAGGCATAATACTGCCCTTGTACATGGAAACTGGTGGCATGATACTTAGAATGGGAGCTATGGACAGTGTTCTCTTATTACTTGTACATATTACAGGTATCAATGGAGTTGCATCATGTAATTCAACAGATTAGCTGTTCCCTGCCTTCCTTGTGTGCTTATGAAGTTGGCACACAGTTCATTAACATCTCTAGCATCTAAACATAGCATAAGGATTCAAGCAAAATGCTTTAATGATGTGGTTGTGTTTTTTACTTAAGTAACAAAGTTATGAAAGAATGAAATATTTTGTTGTTCCAGTGTTTGCACTGTTCTTCACTTTCTGCTAGCTGGAAAGTTTCAGTACATACATGTGGTACCTTTCAAAACAAAACACTAATTAAAAATAACAAAGTGGAACATTGAGAAATTCATGTTCCATGGAACAACAAATTGATTCAAATTGGCGGTAGAGAACCAAATTGGCAGCATTATAGTTATTAACATTGCTTTCTCAGTTAATCAGGAGAAAACTGTTTCTGGCACCGGTAATATCTTAGCGCTTTCTGTGTATATTTTCATTGCTTGTGTATGACATACATACAATACAGAATATAAAATGTATGAACACGGATATGTAGCAAAGGCGTGAAAGCATGTATTTCTTATTAACCACAGCAAGTATTTTCTAAATACTAAGATTCAATGTGGTCTACAATAATTCCTCTTTTTAATTTGTATTGTAATTTGTTCTTTTATTCTTGTACTTCTACCGTCATGATGATGTTTTTCCCTTTCTGTAAGTGGTATAAGTATGCATTGAAAACCTGCATCAGTTTCTTTCGTATAAAAACATATGTGGACATTCATATGCACAAACCTGGAACAGCTTTATTTTGAAAATTTTTGTATTATTCATAACTGTTCCGAACACAAGTAGACGAAAGACGTAGTGGCGATGGATACATATTATGATGGAACATGATGTCCGACTCTAGCATAAAAAACTGTACTATTCTGTTACATGACAACTTAATTTGTACTTTACAAGTTTCCAACTCTAACTTACGAAGTCTGCTCTAGTGATTTTTGGAAAATCTGTTCATGTTGTGGTCTACTCATTTTGGACATGATTCCAGCATGAAGCCTTCTCTCCAAGAAGTAAAACTTGTTCTAGCTGGTCATAAAATTTTCCCCAGAAGTGTTTATAAAAGCTAGTAAAAAAGAAAGTGCTCATTATTTTTGATAAGCAGTTAAGGACTGGAAATACATATTTCAATCACAGAGCTAAAGCTATTTAGAAGAAGGGTATATAGGCATTTTTAAACTGATAAGTGTTTCTTAAAAACATGAATTTTCATGAGTCACTTACCTCAGAGTTTAAAACTTCACCTTTCTTTTTGCTATGGTTAAATGGAGGGAAAATACACCAAGTCTCAGCAAATGTCAAATCCAGCTTTAAAATATTGGGATTTAAAGGAGGTATAATACCAATAAGTCTAAAACTATTAGAGCTTCCTAGTGAGAATATACAGGACTGTTTTATGTAGTTTTTGACAGAGAACTTAAATTAGCCCTGCAACATGGATGGTGTAACTTTTCCTGCTGCCTGGGAAAGAAATGCTGTCAAGCTCTAAGTTGTGGTGATGGCACTTAGTTTGTATGAGTCTAATAAAAGGGCAGAGTGTATGCGTGTTTCTCCGATTTTAGATTTTTTTTTCTCTTGGTCAGAACTTTGAAGTCTTTTTAAAGCTTTGTTCTCTTCCTCCTTTCCAGGCTAATAAAAAGAATTATTATTACTACCACATTTGTGTCTCTTGGATTTTATTTTGGCTAATGCAAGCATTTTTACAACATGATCTTGGACAAAGGAGCAATTAGAATTAAGGAGCCTTATCCAACAATTACAGCACTTATTGCAATTATAATAGTAACTTAGTAAGTTGATGACTTACTGAGTTACCCAAATGATACATTTTTATTTTGCTTTTAAAGTTAGCAAAAGCTTAATGCTAGAGTTTTGTAATGAGCCTGTGGTAACCAGATTTGTAGTCTGAAGCCTTCGTCTGCCACACTGTTAGCCATCAAAGGAGCCCTGTCCTACCAAGCTTTCTATTTTCACAACAGGATATCTGGTTTCTTTTATGAGGATACAGCTATGTTAATTTGGTTTAGTGGTTTGTTGGAGGTAAGCATGCTCTTCACAGCACAAACACCAAAATCCCCTTAAAGCAGTTCCTTGTTAATAGCTGGGGTCTGATTGGCAGTTTCGCATTGTAAAGTGTGATTTGGTTGGATAAATATGTTTAGTCTAGTAAGCACTTTAGTGATTGAGTGTCTGTTAATGGATAAAGGTGGATTATGGTGAAACCTCTACAGGCTGTCATTGAGCACTTAGAGTTGTGAGATGTCATGGGGGGAATGGAAAACAAACTGGTACTGTGGAAAAACTCACCAACTAGAACATATTTAAAATATTTGGTGTTATTTCAGTATTTAGGTTTAAAATCATATTTCACTTGAGGAAAACAAAGCAGAGCAGACTGTGCAGCTCATAGCCTTCTTATTTGGGCTTAGAGCAAGCATACTCGTTACATGCATCTGGGCGTATTCAGAGAGAGATCTTTCTCAGCACATGATAGTTGAAAAGCCACCAGGTACCTGGAGGGTAAGTGCAGAGTAGCTATAACTTTTCTTAGGAATGTACTGTAAATCTTTTAATTCAGGATAAAATTCAAGGCAATTTTATGTGGTTTTATAAATCAGTATGCCTGCTTGCTGTTGTGCAAAGGTACTTTTTTTTTAATAGCACCTTCTCCAAAACAAAGATTTTTGCAAAACCACTCTTACTCCTTCTCCTTCTTCTATACACAGAGGTGAAGATCTTTCTCTTACTTTTAAGAAAGGTAATGTGATCCTCCATATAAACCACCAGCAAATGTCACTTTTTTCCCCTCTACTCAGGTGTATGCCGCTTTTTTTATGAGGTGCTAAATATCAGCTTACTTGGGGACTTGAAATGGCCTTGAGGGCAAGTGGCAGATATTCAGGCACATACATAGAAACTCTCCACTTTTAGTGAATTTTAAAACCTGTATGGCCTTACTGATGACCATGGTGCGGTGCAATGATTTGGCAAGTTTGTTTATCATACTACGGAAGTATGGCATGTATTAGCAGGTGAAGTACACACCCAGTGTATTTTAATGTGCATCTGAAATGCTTAGA
The DNA here is from genome assembly GCF_965183815.1 of Platalea leucorodia. NCBI lineage: Eukaryota > Metazoa > Chordata > Aves > Pelecaniformes > Threskiornithidae > Platalea > Platalea leucorodia. Next base: position 46,026,996 of record NC_138828.1, on the reverse strand, counting down.
CAAATAGAACTTCCATATAAGATTTTTTTAAGCTTGTTAAGTTAAAAAATTCTTCAGGTTCTTTTCTTTTTTCTTTTCTTTTGGGGGTGAGGGGAGGTTTGTTTTCAAGGAAAACCCTGGAACTCTTCCCTCAGTTCTCTTATTCTTTTCTTATCAAAGACATGCCTTACAGTTGATAGTTACCATATGTCAGTATAGGTTCAAGCCCACAAAACTTTCAAAAACTCTAGTGAAATTTTTAGAGCGGAAAACTTCCTCCCGCTTAGTTTTAGGAAATTTCTTGCAGCTTCACTGTAAACCTACGTGTTTCACACACTTTTTTCATCTGGTTAAAACTACCTGCGCAGGAACATTACCTTTTGGACAAATCCAGATTAACTGGGCGGTGGTGGCTTCTCCATTAGTTGTGGTCTTTACAGTTAGGTGCTCTTCTAAAGGATATATTAAGTCTCAAATGTATTTAATGGGCTTGAAAGGAACCTAATGTTTGAGTAGGTTCTTTCTATTATGTTACCCTAAAGAACAGGCTAGAGGGTCATAAAAGTTATTTCTGGCCAACTGGTATCTTGGAGACGAAATTCTTCACTTGAATGAGAGAATAAATCAGCATCCTAATTATTAGTTTCATATAACATATTTGCTTCAAATCACAGAAATCTTGCTCTTAGATGTCAATTGTTAGCAATAATAAGATATAAAAAGGGAAGGAATTTATTATAAATATATAAAGATATTATTTATTGGATGTACTGGTTTTGATTTAGGTACTGCCTATAGCCCATTTACAAAAAATATGTGCTACCTAGCATGCTGGACCACTGGAAAATGAGAAAGAAATACAGCTGAGGAAATTAAGACAGAAAAATGTATTTACTTTTCCAAGCCTTTAACATGTTGGTGTGCCTTCATACAGAAGGTCATCTTTACTCCAAAGAAGAAAAAACACTGCAGGGCTTATGATAGATTTGATTATCTAAGCAGCACCGTGGAATACTGTTCCTTGCTCTGAAATGTGCTTACCCTAACTAAAAACTCTAGTTTTAGGGAATTCTTCACTCATTTTGCAAGTCAATTAAAAGCTAAAATGAAATTGTCAAAATTCTTTGGAGAAGGGCTGACATTTGAAAAAAAGGTTGTGAAAGCAGCTGATTGGCTGAGGACAAAACCAGAACATTTGGGGAATCTGGAAAAGCATAAGATAAAATAAATTACTGGAGTAAGATTTGGGATGGATGGTGAGAAGTAAACCAAGGAAAGGATCAACAGTGTGAAAGTCCTATAGACAGTAGGACAGGAGTAATTATTAATAAAACAGAAAATTTTTGAGAGAGAATAAGCAGCAGGCAGGCAGAACATCAGCGACTGGAAAGCAACAGAACAGAAAAAACGTGGAGGAAGAAAGGAAGGACATAAGAGGAATAAGAGGTAAATAAAGTAATCTTGAAATTATGAACAAACTTTTGGATGTGAAAAATGCAGACAGACAAGGCAAGAATGAGCCAGGTGATAGCAGAGGAGTTAAAGGAGAAAGGAAAAATGCAGAAGGTGAAGAATAAAGAAAGCTAAAGGAAAAAAATATAAGCAAAAGAGGCAGTGAGACGGCAGGAAAAGAAGCTGAGTAAAGACGTCCTGTGAGAGAAAGCAAACATGAAGAAAGTACTGATACTAAAGACAAATATTCTGCAGTAAATCTTTTAGGTTTTATATAACGGAGCTCGGAAGTAGATAGCAAATTTAATTTTGGGGAGTTTTAGTTCTGTGCCATGAACAAGCAATTTGCTTTAGAAGTGTATTTAAAGGAACAAAAACCAGAAATATTGGCCCTATTATAAATGTTTTGTAATGTTATTAGTCTAATGAGAAATATGCATGTGATCCATGAACCCAGGAATTTTGGGGTCAGTATCTTAAAATCACGCCAGTGACTTTAAGACTAATGCAGGTCTTTTTCTTTGAATTAGACATAGTTGCAGACACTCAAGCTATCTTGGACCTCTTTTGCTAGTCTTTCCAATTTTACCATTGCATCTTTAATTTTTTGTAAAAGTCATAATTTTGAAATTTAAAAATGCTTTTCTCTCCTAAGTTGCTGCATAGGGTTACCACGTTAAAGGCAGAGTGAAAAAACAGGCTGGCTGAACAGGGGAAATAGTAAAAATTGCACATAGGAAAGTGCTTTAGATGCATGAACTAATCAAATAAGAGAAAACAGGCATTAAAGAGCAGGTAAGGAAGTCACTTTAAGTGCTGTAATTTAAAGTAATAACATACTGAAAGGAGGGGTAAAATTTTTGAGCGTAAATGATTCCTTAATATTAAATAAACACATACATACATACGCACAATACATGCATAAATACCAAGTGGGGTTCTTAGTTGGGGTAGTGGTTTTTTGGTTTTGGTCTGCAACCTTGGCAATAGCTTTCATATCTTGCTCCAATGGCCTGTAGTTTTTCTAGTCTGGTTAGCCTTAACCACAACACTGTACTTCTGCTCCAGAACTGCGGATGAAATATGTGCAGCTTTTGCAGCCCTTTTTCACAAATACCCAGCAGGCATCCAAACACTTTCAAGCAATAAATAAGACCCCACAAACAAAAGCAAATTAAACCTTCCACTTCTATTCATAAAAATATATATGCAGCTTTATTTAACCAATCAGGTGCCTGTTTGTGGCACATGAAATAACTTGGTGGTCTTAGTCCAATTCCAACTGGACAGCTGTTTGGACCATAAAACTCCCCGCCATAATTGGCTTTAACCGGCATCCTTGTCAGCAAAATAGCCAAGTTTTGTAGGGGCACAGAGACTGAACAGCCTTTCTCATAGCCTAGAGGTGGTTCTTCTAGATTAAGCATGTGGGTGGCCTGCTGATAGTGGCAGAATTTAAAAAAAACCGTTATGCTGCTGGAATGTTTTGTATTGTGTCTTTTTTTAGAGATCAGGACAGAATTCTACTCCTGAGTTTCTCATAAATGTTAAATATACAAAGCGTAATGTATATTAATGTTGAAAGGTGTTTCGGAAACTATGAAGTAAATTGTCCTTTGGAAGCCAGTGGCAAAATATCTTAAAGAGACCAGAATTTCATTCAATGTTTAAAGCAAGTCTCTTTTTTTCCTAAAAAAAAAAAAAAAAAGGGGGGGGGGGGGGGGAGGGATTTAGAACCAGACTCTTTCGTGTATTAGTGGAAAGGGAATTGCCACACTTGCCACCTGGTTAAACCCAGATCCCCTAATTTGTCCTGTGCTGGGATAAGTAGATAGTGGAATTGCAATAAAACTCTTGCCTAACATTTGAATGAATGGTAAAGGAGACCAAAAAAAATTTAGAAAATCTAATCTCAAAACAGAAACAAATGAAGAAAAGCATGCCTCACCCAGATTGAGAAATTGTTCAGTAACATCATGCCTAATGCCAGCCCTGAATAAACCGCAACGCTCTGCCTTCACCTTGACTGATAGGACTATCATCCACAAGGTACCTTAGAAATATAGATTGATATAGGCCCACACAGAAAGTGCTTTATAAAGCATCTGCGATAGTCCCAAGCGCTGTGAAATGAGAAGCTCGAAATGTATAAATTGTTACAAAAATAGCACCAAATTCTCTAATTCCCTGTAGCATGTGCAATACCTTGGCACCAAATGTAACATACAACCTGTCTGAAATAATGAAGATTTACACTCGCTTTGCACCAATGTAAATGTCTGTGCAGGGTGCAGGGCAGTGATATCTTGGCCCATAATGTGGAATTGTTTAAGTGCTACAAGAGAAATGTTACTGTAGTATTCATTCTTGAAAGTCTGCCTGCTTTTTTCTTTCCCAGTGACTGCTTTTTAAAGAAACACCTCTCTTATTTGCCTTTTATATATTGTCTTGTGTATGAGATCTTGACAAGCTGAGGGAAAAATGTAGGTTTCATAACATGCTGTGGAAAAAAAGAGATGTGAGTTGGTTTTTTTATATTAAAAAAACAACAAAAACACTGTTAAGTCAGATGGGCACATGCTTTGTACAGCTCCCAAAGCCTATCTGCAGAGTACCGTACAAAAACAAAGCTCAGTGAAGAGGAAGCAGCTGCAGGGGTGATACAGAGCCCTTTCTTATAAACAAGGAGCACCAACAAATCTGTTTGAGCATGAATATTAGATTTGCTGACTTTTGCTGACATCACTGTGGGAGATAAACATATTACAAGGAGTGGAACAGCTTGTTGCTTGAGAGGTTGCCAGACGAGATAAGTGAATGGCAAAGTGGCAAATGAAGACAGGGTGCCCATCCTGACAGCCTCAGCCGTAGCTGAGAGTTGTGACTTGGTGAAGTGTTGTAGTGAACATAACTAGGCTGGAACAAGTGGATAAAAATGAACTATGAACCTCTTTTTTTCTAATGGCGAAGAGCTAACAGCTGCTTCCATCTGGGAACTGTGTGAAAGTGCCTTACAGCTGTACAATAATAAACAGCTAAAAACTCTGCACAGCCTACTGCTCCATTTACATTCTTTCCCAATCTTTTGCCTCATTAAACTATAATCTTCCTCCTAATTATATTTCATCAATCTATTGTTTATGGAACTCTAGATTAAATGGCAAACATATTGAAACAAAAATAAACTTATAATTAGTTGTCTTCTCCTCACCCCTCCTCCCTTTGTATTAGCAAGTGCATCATTATCAGGCCCCAGGGGTTTGGTGAGGCAATCAGTTTACATGGTGCACTTTTGGCAGCAAAGAATAAAAAAACATTTGTAGCTACATAATATGATTTACCAGCTCTAGGGCTCCAGGGTCTACACTTCCATAAATATAAGTGACAAATTATCAATAAATCATTCCCCGGTCTACCATATTGCATAATGTTTATTGAAACCCAGTTCTAATAAATATAAAAGTCACCTTTTTTATCCAAAGCATAAGAAACAAAGATGACAGCGATTACAAACAGAAATGAAAAATGAGAAATAAGCCCCTTCACAAGCAATGAACTTTTTTTTCCCTAGCATCCTTAGCGCCTCAACATTGTTGGCCTCTAAAAACTGTCTTGGAACAGAAGCAACCTTCAAATGGTGATTTTATTCTTTGATTATGATAAACGTTGTTTTTCTGGTTTTGTTTGTTATGCATATAATTCTCACATCTGATTCCCAATCTCTGAAGAAATCAGTCCAGTGCACTTTCAGGACATTGATCAGAAACTTCATTAGAATTGGTAAAGTTCTTCCAAATGAGCCCCGTTGTAGATCAGCTCAGCACACCGAAACCTGTGCTCTGAAACTCTGTTGGTTTTGTTCATTGCAAGAAGTTATTTGAAAAGTGAAACAAAGGGAAAACCAGAATATTTGCACATTAGTTAAGGTTTTCATTCTTTATCTCTGTAAATTGAAAACCACAGCTCTAAAGAGTTATACTTGGGGAGTTTTTTCACTCCCCTTTGTGACCACAAAAACTGGACTAAATATTGCTTTAGGATGTAAAAACCCTTACTGAAGACTAATTCAAGAAAGTTACTCATGAAAAATTTAGACTTTATCACATTTCCCCTCCACATCAAAACATTTTATTAATACATTTACATGTCTCGAAACAGATTTTGGAGATATCTCACCTGTTACAGGTGATGATTAAAACATGGGATTATCCTATCCCATCATTTTCATGCAGGTCAGCATCTGGAAGTAATTTACACAGAGTAGTCATTAGACTTCCATAATGCTTTAAAAAAGTCAACTTAAATCTTAATTGAAATTCCCTGTCCTTTTGTATTCTGTAAGCCAAACATCAGATACCCAGGTTAAGCTTAACCAACATCTCCTCTTCAGAAAGATCACATTTTCCACTAGTCTTCTGATCTTTTTTTTTTTTTCCACAAGTCATAACTATCTTTATATAATGAAAAAGATCTCTGCTAAAATACTTCATTCATCTTACTTAAATTTCTGTTGGGTATATCCTGCTCTGTAGGGCATGTAATCTACATGTTCAGTGACTCGTTTTTGCTGATGTAAATAAATTCTGTTTAATTCAAAGGAGCATGCCCATTTAGGACAGAATTTTTTCACTTCTAACTTCAGTAGAAATTTTGCTTGCCTCAGAACTGTAGGACTGGACCCAGGAGTTTTCTTTCGAGATTAAACCGTATTTACTGTGCAGGCTTTCTCCCACCGCATGATTTTTATTGTTGCCCTTCCATGTCGTGTTTTGAAGACAGCATAGGCCGGTGCAGCAGTGTTGCTGTGTTTGTGGAGTGCAAGGGACTGAATACCTCTTTCTCAGAAGTTCTTAAAGAGTTTTGGAGGAAATGGTTCATTTCCTATAGGTTTAAGGCCCTAACTCATTGACCCACTGGAACAATCCTACTGAATTCATTCGCTCTGTTCCCGTATAGAAGAATTTGCACATCAGAACCTAAAGAAATTTGAAAGAAGGAACACTCCTGGCACTTGTAAAGCATTAAACAAAACTTCTTTGTTTTAGAAATGGTTCCACCTCTGTCACTAAGTCAGAGTGATGGCTGTGCTGGCAGCGTTCAGCAGGGCGTTTATAGCCAGCGTGGCTGCTCGTTGCCCAAGCAATTCATGGCAACCAGGACAGCAAAACTGATCTAAAATCCTCATCACCAATCTACATGGGATCTAATGAGTTCAGCCACACTCCTCTTCCCACTTAATCCATCCCTCTCAGAGACGGCATGTCCTCAAGCTCTGTTGGGGGAAGGAGAAGGGATTCAGGCGCTCGGCGTACCATAGCAGCAGCAGCCTGGATTCATAGGAAGGAAGCAGCTGCAGAGCAGTCATGAGTTAGAGACTTGATGCCAGCTCAGCATCTCACATTTGGTGATGAGTGAGGAAGTGGAAGAAACTGAGACCACTGAGCCAACAGACTATTTCCATTCACTGAAACAGGATGTAATGAGAGATCTGAGAAATCTGGACTTTAAAATAAAGTCAAAATATAAACCGATGTGTATATCCTGACGTAAAGAATGACATCTGTGAGAGAGCCTGAGCAATCTGCATGAGGATATCAGAAGACTAACAGATGATTTTCATAGATTTGAATGCCAGAGCTATTGCTCAACGGCCAGATATTTCTGATTTCACATGATATACCCTAATGAGGTCATAGCCTGGAACTAGGGGTAAAAAAAAAACAATATAAAACTCCAGATTGATCGTAATTCCAAACAAATCTGGCCAAAAATTAGTGTTTCCATAGGGAAAAGCAGACTTGGCTGCTGTAATAATATTGCAATAGCTTGACATAGGTATTCTGCATTTGCCTCTCAAGGAAAGCCCTGAAAACATTGTTAAAAAACTAAAGAAAAAAAAAGAGATAAATCTATCTATAAGATGGCCATCTTGCTGTAAGTGAAGGAACCCCTAAAATGTCTGGATGTTGCAGAGTTCTGCAAGTGATTAAATGACTGCAATGAATAACACAGGTGTTTGTTTATTTTCTTTCACGGATACCTCAGTTACATTTTCCTTAAATTTTTCTCTTTTGTTATAAGCAAAACTGAGCAATCTGCATTTATGTTTTTCATTGCAGAGGTAAATTAAGACCTCATGCAAAATTCCCAAACTCATTAAATGTTTAATTATTAATTGAAGACAACTCATGACTAGCAAAGATCTAAGCTGACCTCTATATTTTTTATATTTATTATCAGTCACTTGCATTATTTCACTGGATCCTTTTCTTTTGATTGTTTTTTATTGATTGCACTATATTTAGTCCAGAAAGTTTCCAGTTTATTGTAGCAGTGGCATTTTCTGATGTCTTCCTCCAGTGATCTAGGAGCTTTTATGGAAGTCACCCTATAAAAATTGTCCATTTAATTATAACACGGTGATCTCTTTTTGATAAGCTGTTAGTTTTAACTAGCTACATGTTGACACTAATAGTTAAGTTGTTAATTTCAGAACCAAAAAGCAAAAGCTATCAAAAAGGATACTTGAAGACAACATAACAAATATTTCCTCCTCATCTTACAGTCTACAGCCACTTAGAACTTTTCAAGGGTTTTCAGTCTTGCTACCTGATTGCTGGCTTATAGCCCATAAAAACATATGATGCTTGTTCGTGAAGTTCAGTAATTCATCAAGGAGCTACGTGCAATTATTACATTTCTAACAATTACTTTTCTTGATTGCACACTAAAATCTCTTTCTCCTGTCAGAGCTAACAGCAGGGTATTGTTTATCATCTAGCTGATCATACTGATATGACACATCTATTTTAATACTGTCTGCATGTGTGTTGATATCAAGTGCTAGCCAGCTAAGAAAAAATTAGGGACCCTATAGTGTAAGCACCATGGTCCCATTAACCTCAGTGGAAGACATTTGTGTCTGAATTGAAGGAGAGACTTTGACCCTGAATTTATCAGACAGCTGGAGTGTATTTTATCTTATTTCTATGGTGTCAGTAGACATAACATAGTACTCTGCATGGGTTTGTGTAAATCCAGGTAGAAATTACCGTATTACTCTCTACAAATATTTTTTTCCCATTTTTCAAGCTTTGAAAGTGTTTTGCAAAGACAACGTTAAACTGATATAAGCCAAAAAAGGATTAAAAGTTAGTAGTACACCAGGCAGGTCTGTAAGCACAGGTAGGCTCAGTTTGCACACCAAGTTGCCCAGACACGACATCCAAGACAGCAGGAAGCTGTAGAACTGCATAAAGCTCATGGGCTCATCCACCACTTATGGACATCACTAATGAACTTTGATGAAGGGCAGGAATATTTTCCATAAGAAAGAAATTATACCCAGTTCAAACTGGTGTAGGGTCAATAAAATCAATGAGACCTATCCCTGTGATAAGCCACATGAAAGCCAGCAGTCACAATATTGCATAATAGATTTTTAATGCGATGCAATTCATCCTCAAATGTAGTATATTATCTTGTGCTTGAATGCAATGTGTAAAAAAAATTATGTGCCCAACTTCAGCTAACAACAGGAGAATCTCCTCTTTGTCATGTTTTGTAAAAGTCCTACAAACTAACATGCTGGTGATAAAAGTGAAAGCTTGTAGCAATAGCTGTCATGGTTTCCCCCTTGCACTGGTTGGATGGCACTCACTGAGAGACTGTGAGAAAGGGATTGGAAACAGTGCTCTCAGGGTGGAGTGCCTATTGCCAGCCCTAAGGATGAGGTAGGCAGTGGAAAATCTTTGGCAGCTTGACATTTTTTGTTGGATTTTTCTTTTCAGATTAAATTATTTTCTTTATTCATGTGCAGAATTTTTATTGGCCTCTTGTCTCCAGGATAAAACCTAATATATCACTGTATGCATTTGGTCTCAATAACTGTTGGTGAATAGTTTCTTCTCTTAACATGTTCTTCATAAATTACCACAATTTTCCATTGTAATTATTTAGTTAACTGTCTCCTTAAGAACACTAATTGTTAGCCCATCTTATATGTTTCCCTGGAGAAGTAAATAGATGCATATAAAAAAAAAAATCTTTTATTTTCTGAGTGACTAGGGAGTTGCAGTTTTGTTAGAAAACATGTTTTTAATCAAATCTTCCTTAAAAATAGAGGTTTCATCCACGAGGGAAATATTTCAGAAAACTCAAGCACTCCTTGTTAATTCCCAAGATATTTAACTCAATTTTTCCTGTGTCCACATAGCCCCATTTTCAAGAAAATATGGTGCCTTTCAGAACACTTTATTCCTTACTTCTTCCTTATTTTATGAAATTATCTACTTAAATATTTTTGTTAGATTAATAATATAATTTTTTCCTCCTTCTTATCCTACTGTAGCCTCTGTATTGAATACAGCCTGTGACAGAATAAAACACTCATTCTTTTTTAAGAAAAACAAAAATATCCTGTAACTCTTGTTTAAACTGCTCCAGATATCTGGTTTTATACTGTTGTATGCTAACATTTCAGGAGGACTACTTAAGTAATTATTATCCTCCAATAATTCTGTTGTCCCAGAGCTCTTGAAAATACAAGATTCAAACCTATGACCAAATTGTCACATCTTAAAGAACTGGACCATATCACAGAAATTACATGTGTATATTCACTTAAACTGTGCCAAATACAAGGTAGTCCTATTCCTACTAGTCTATGTCTACTGTTCTTCTAAAATAATTCCATATCACCTGCAAACTGTCACACCTGTACTTGGCCATCCTGCTAACCATTTTACCAGTACAGGGATTAATACAGATCCCTGAGGGAGAATATTCCTAACATTCCTCCCAGGAAAAACTGACCACTTATTCCTACCCTTTGTTTCTTATCATTTAAGCAGTTGTCACTCAGTTGTCGCTACATGAGAAGCCCTTTCCTCTTACTTTGTAAGGGCACAGCTTCTGTAAGAACACCTGGCAAAGGGGACTGAAAGTCCAGCTACCCCATAGCAGCTGGATTTATCCTTATTCACATGGTAAATCATTCTTTCAAAGAACCTTATCAGGTTTGCAAGTCATGCCTACATCTGTGAAATTACTGACTCTTTCCCAAAGCATCATATCTATATATCATATTCTAATATGTTCTCTATCTATTTATCTCGGCTTATGTAAAGACAGTCTAGAAATAAAATTTTGGATCAATAGCTGATGGGATATCAAATATTTGTGTCATATTCTCTTAGTATTGAAGCCAACTTAAGCAATAGTTAACACGTCCCAATTACCAGTACAGGATTTTCCTATCTGAGTACCTTTGGCACTCCTGGAAATACCATTTTGGTCCTGAAAAATTTTTCCTCCATAACTTATCACTACAGAACAAATCTCTTCTACTCATGTTTCAGTTGGCAATAGTTCTTTAGACTCTTCTCCAGTAAAACATGATTTGAGTGTACAGTGTCTTCTGTAATGAATACCAGTGCAAGGAATTCACTTTGCTTTGTGCAGTGATCTGGATTTTCCTTGACAGGTCGTTTTATATCAAGATCATCCAGCGTTCCCAACTTCTCTTTGAAAGGCTTTTTTCTTTTGATTCACTGGAAGGGATTTCTTATTATTAGCATTTATTCTTTCAGCCAGTTGCTCAACCATTTTTGGCCTGTCTAAATGTGGTTTTACATTTAAGACTGTGGATTTACTTTAAAGAGATTACAGGCCAATACTTGCACATGAAGATTTTGAAACTAAACGTATTCCATATCAGAAAGATGGATTTTTGTATCATTTAAGCGTGAATTAATCCAATTTAAAAAATGGTGGTAGGAGGTGTTAAGGGAAGAATTTTTGCTTGTATAGTACATTTCTCAAAAGTGTTGGAAGTTATAGAAGCATAAGTGTTTTGCTGCCTTGTGCAAAAAAGGCTAAACACACTTGAGCTGCAATACTCGGAACTGACTCAGCCTTAAGGTTTAGGCCTCTGGGTATGCAGCCACTCTGCTTCTTGAATGAAGCTGCTTGAGGACTTACATTGTATGTCTGTACTCAGCCTTCCTCTGCTTGCTGTGCTTTGAGAAGCTGCACATAAATTTGACCTGTGCATTGATGTCCGTTTCCTTTTACTTCCCCATGCAAGACTTTTAGATAGTTCAGAAGCTCAAACAGGATTCTGGGTTCTGCTTTAAAACTCTACGAAGCATGTATTTTTATGTGCTCTTTTCTTTTACTAGGTCATTTAATGGTGCCACATTTTCTTCAAAAGTAAAAAATGTGGTGAATAGACTTTTTCTACTACCATTCTGTTAAACTCACTGTAAAATTTTTCCTAGATTATTTTATATATTTTAAAAATAAAGATTAAGCTACAGAACAATTTATTTTTATGGCTTTGTTTAATTATATAAAGAATCAGAATATTACATGCAACACCAGCTCTATTAAGCTCAACATAACTTGAATTTAAATTTAACCTTTGCCTCCATCCTTTGTGTATCTTCATATCTTTTAAAGTTCATGTCATTAAGTAGCAGGCAGAACAGTCTTTGTATTTTAATCACCAACAAGTATGTCTAAATTTTTTCTTTATTTTAATTTATACAAACTAAATTTATTTCTAAATCTGTTTTGGTTTAGGATGTTTTTATTTTCAAAAGTGTTTTTTATGTGATGTCTTTTAACAGTTCTCCCTCATGTTGGAGCAAGAGGCATTTTACTTTAAAAAAGCACGTCTAATTTGTTTGTACAAGGACTTGCAAATACTTTAGAAGAGCTGGACAGAACCAACTACTTGCACGGCTATTTTCAGCTTTGATTGGTGGCAGTGGTTGTTGAGGGAAGCACAGATCAGAAATTTAGGCTATTTGGAAACAAAGAGGAGGTGTTCATTTGCATAAGTAGGGAGAGCGAGCTGCGGAAAAACAAGGCAGAGTCCTAAATTTTCAACAGCACTGTGTCAAAGCTCAGCCTTAATTAAAAACAGCATTATCTTGGACATACTACTTCAGTGTTAGGTACATTTTGCATTCTAATCCCCTTACTACCACTCATGACATCAATACCAGTCCAACTCAGTTTTCCAATCAAATTAAATAATGATAATAATATTTAATAACCTCCAGATATTAAGTGGATTAAACACATTTCCTCAGCCCTCCTGAGCTGCAGCATGCTGTGCAAACGAAGAATGATTTTGCCACTAGAGGTAGCATGGCAAAGAATCGTAATTTGTGTTCTTAGAGTTTTATACGTAATTGTTACCACTTTCCCAATCCTCCAACTTTTATCAATAGAGTTATAGATGATATTTTACAGAAGATTAAGCACAGACAACTTACAGGTGTAAATATAGGCACATTAAACCTAATACTAAAAAAAAACGTTATGTGGATACCTAATGTACAAATATGAAGTCTGCTCTAAGATTCAGCCACAAAGCTCAGCTTCTCTAGGCAATTCTTGAACTAAGCAGCCAGACACAGAAGATGTTTCTGACCTCTGTCAGCATCTGCCGTATCATTACACAGCAACAGCTCAATAACAGTCACTTTACCAGGAGACCTTCAGCATAAGATTCCCTTTCATCTTAATTTAGTTACTTGCTTGGAAATTCTCATAGGTGAATCACCATCCTTTAGTCATGGTGTCTAGAAATGAATGTTATGGCTGTGTACTGTTGCAAAATCTGATGATTTTGTCATGAATCTAATAGTACATATTGTTTGTTTCAAGGCAACAGCCCCTGAAATTATATGGAAAGAGCATATCTCAGCTTTTTCTTCAATCTCTAGAAACAAAAGCAACAACGATAAAAAACACAGTGTATTTTTTTTTCCCTAGCCCTCTCCCCCACTGAAAACCTTAAAATGCAATCCTTAATGTTTCCAAAAGCAGAAGAAACACAGCACTTCCTACTTTTAAAATGTGTTGGTTTTAAAACTTGCAATAAGTAAGATGGGGAGAGAGACTGAATCACAAGTTTTCAACAATTGGGGTTAGCAGCATCATGTAGGGTTTCATCTTTTATTCATTGAAATTCATCACAAATATTCTATCAGTTTTTAATGGTGCAAGACTATGGTCAGAGAGAGTCACTTTCCTTTGCACCTGCCATGGTAGAGACAGCCCAAGTATAACAACTCCTTTGATGTCTGACCTTACTAAAACCACATATCTAACTTGATTTTGGCATCAACCAAAGGAATTGCTCACTACCATTGCTTTCTCTCGCATGTATATTTTATCATTTTTACCAAATGTCTAGCTTGCATTTTTTTCCAGGTTGAGGGTTTACTTTCATTGCCATATTTTTTTAACCTCTCTGGTCCTTTGTATTTTTTCTGGCTTTAGTTTTGGCAAGATCTTTCAGTGCAACATCATCAGAAAATCTATTTAATATGATCTTTATTCTGTTTTCCAAACCACTAAGATGTTAATTAAAAACAGCTCTTACACTGAGCCTTCCAATGGCTTAAACAGTTAGATATTTTGCAATTTATCATTATCCTGTTTTCTAATCTCTGTGGCCCCATTTACATAAAAGGCTGAATTATGTTTTCAAATTATGGTTCATGAGACTTAGTAATACTAAGTACTTGAGCTAAGACAATGTATGTTAAGCTACTGTATCCCATTCTTTCATTAATTTTGAAATTCTTCTACTAAAGAGCAAAAAAACGCATTGACAACATTTATTTTTATTCACCCAACATTGTGTATTCCACATGCCTCTAGGAATAATTTCTTTTTTGGTTTTCTTTCTTTTTCCCATAATAAGTTAAAACTAAAAAAGTATTAACAATCTTCATATCACATTAGGATGAGTATTTTATCCTGTTTTATGGCTGAGGAGAGATTCAGTGAATTGCCTGAGGATATATGCCAAGACTGTGATGCAAAGGATAGCAGCACTCAGAGGCCCTATACTGTGTTACAGTAGTAGTGTTAGGGCCAAATGCACTACTTGTGTCCTTGGTTTTTTCGGGGGTTTTATTGTTTAATTATTTAACTTGGTGTTGAGATTAATTGCCAGGTTTTGTCTCCTCTGCTGATCAACAAATCCAGCTTTTGCTTATTTTTATATTGACAATATATACCCTTTCATACTGTTCTCTTGCTTTACGCTGAGAAATATCTATTTATCCAGATTACTTTTGCTAGGTATTTGAGAACATCCACAATTATTATAAAATAGGATTTAATTTAAAAGTTTTGGATGAGATACACAAACCTGTAATTGAAAACATCAACCAGCCATTGATGGTTTAGGAGAAAATTTTTGTCTTGAACAGACTGATTTTCTATGATTTTGATCTTTTTTTGTACATTAGTAAGACTTTTTGCAGCTAAAATGGATTATTTCATTGAAGATACATTAATTTCAGTGAGAACGCATTACTTCTAAAGGCAGGTAATGTGTACCAAGACACGACATGTGAAGAAGGAAGGAATGCCAGGTTTTCTACTCACCATTTTATTGCAAAGTTCTGAGCGTCCAACTATCAAATCACAAACAAAAAAAAGTCTTTCTGAGATGCATACACCTATAAAACCAGTATTTTGTGCCTGATGCATCAAGTTCAGTCAATATTGCAAGGAGTCAATAGGCTATAACTACCATCCCATAGGAATTCCTTTTCAAGAACAGCTCCTAATGGATACCATGGGATTGAAGTACCAGTGACTATACTGGATGCAATCTGCAGGCTGTGGAAAAAGTTGGAAGAGGAGGAGGAGGAAGAGACAAGTGCCTGTCTCACAGTGAGCACGGCCTATGCACAGGGAGAAGAATGAGAGTTAAAGCTTAGGAAAACTATTTTGCAGAGAAGGCACAGCAGGGGAAACACCTAAGTCTTAACTTGCAGACCTCTCCTTACCTTAGGACAGATTCCAACAAGGCACTTGAAATAAAAAAGGAATGGAGGAAGAATTCAAAGAGAAGTGTTCAATATTGTCCTTACAGAATTTGCACGGAATAGCTCTGCTTTTCACCGCTGTTTGCTTTCATCTTCCTTTCCAATGGACTGTGATGTGAAGTGAGTACATCCTTCCTGACAGTGCTTCCGTTTGGGCTTGGTTATTTTCCCCTCATGCAGTTGTTCTCATGGCAGAAGCTGTGCAAAGGGGTTGATACCATGCAGTCATTAAAATCCTGTGTCTGCCAGTGACCTGTTTGCGCTAGCATTGCATCAGCTCTTTGCACTACTGGCAGCAGTGGTGGACAAGGTGTTGCTTTCACTACAATTTCCACCGTTAGCACCAGAGCTGGAATATGATAGGGCAAAGCTGCGTGTCTTTCTTGTAGGAGAAAAGAGTATTTTGCATAAAACAAGCTTCACTAACATTAGTAGTTATTTTGTCTAGCTATTGTTCTAATGTACTTTATTGAATTATTTGGAATTTTTACAACTTTTGAAGATGTAGAATGTATTTCTTTACATCACTTTAAAACTCTCCAGTGGAGCACATTGCATTATATGCTTTAGAAGTTAGCCAGAGCAGCAATTTTTATGTGGCTAAGTTTGCCACAGTATATACTCAACATACTTGGATAGTGGGAAAAAAAACAAACAATGTGGTTTCTTAACAGTAATGAAATTATTTAAAGGGAACAGGGCAAAATAAGAAAAGATTTCAAGGCTCTGCCAGAAGAAGTAAAAACTTGAGGCAGTAACTCTGCTCTGAATTTCTTACCACAGTGGTCTTAAATACATTTTTGTATTCCAGTATGGTAGTGGACAAGCAGTACAGATGACCTCCCAGCTCCCAGGGAGGAGGTGAGCAAGGAGCCCACCTTTTCATTTCCCACAAACATTGCCTGCTTTTGTCTTGCCAGAGTTGGACCAAAGACAAACCCAGTTAACAGAATTACCTTCAGAAGGTCACATACAGGTAGCTGCGAGATAGAAATAAATTTAACATCAGGGACTGTTCTGAACTGGTGAATGAAAGAAGCATCTCCCTTTCTTTGCTGTAGATTTAAAGGCATAGAAAATTTTGTTCGTAAGTAATTGTCTGGGACTCAACAAGCTACATGGCATTAAATGGGCTGTGAATTATTAAGAAAAAAGTAGTCAAAATGTGTTAAAAATATATTAAAAGAACAAGGAAAATGCAACACATTTCAAAGTGACTGCTTGAATCCTTTATTCCTTTATATATAATATATTTATTTTGCTGGTAACCTGGAAGGCATGCATTTGCCTTCTAAGAGAAAAGACATCATGAACAAGAAGTCTAGACTAGGAAAAAAAATAAGATATATTTTTCATATGAGGCCAAAAAGCTGACTTTCAAGCATTGTAGTCTAAATCAAAAGATTACATGTTAAATAAGTCAGAAATTAAAGTGAGCAAGTATTTTGCACATCAACTTTCATGATTGTCCTTGGCTATCTCCAGATATCCCTGCAGCATCTTCATTTCAGTCAAAAGGTCTGTCTACCAATTAGCCCTCAAGAGCCAATTAGGAAAAATATCCTGACAGCAAGTACTTCGGAATATGCTGACAAGTAAAGAAAAAGCCCCTTATCTTATTCACTTATCGTAAAATTGACAGTAGTGCAGATAGCTTTCACGATACCCACTTTCAGCATTGACTTCCTGCCACACCATTATTTTGGTATGATTTTACTTGAGAAGTGACCACAGTGACTGAAATCAGAATGAAAGTCTCTGAGTAGAGTGCCTTGGATTTACACTGAAGACTCCCGTCCCTCTACCATATCTTTATTTTCTAATGTAACAACCCTTTGTTCTTTCTCATCCCACTTGCCAGTATGTACATACCTACCTATATCTCCATAGTACGGTAGTAAAATGCAGAATTTCCAAATGTGTGATTTTTACTAGTGGACCACTGTAGAAGCTAATGGTCATTTAATTTTCAGTAAATTCAGTGTGGTATCTTGGTTTATTTCAAGTTTTGATGTACACCTGAACCTGGGTTTAAATAAGCCTACCATTTAAACTGCTTGTCAATTCTTGTTTTCTGTATACGTGTGTGGGTTTGCATAAAAGATGCTATATGGGAAAAAAGATCTTGCATAGTCATAGAAAGTGACTATCCCAAGATACAGGCCTCTTTAGGAAATCATTTTATGTGGAATAATTAGGATAGATTAGTAAGAAATGCTTTCATCTTAGTTTTTTGCCTATGTTGCATTTTAAAATAATTAAGAATCCAGATTGTTTCTGGTTTTCACCTTCGTTTACTGGCACCCAGCAAAGAGGCCTACACTTTGATTTTAATCATGGCCAGACAGTATAAGACCTTGGTCTTAAAGGCAAGTGGAGCAACAAGCAGAAACCCTGCTGTGTAATTTCAAAGCAATGTACTTCATGCTGCTAACCCTACAGTATGATTTCTGTTCTGCCAATGGCTCCAATAGTAGACAACTTCCAATTTGCACCTCTTGCATAAATCCACATTATGCCAATAGGTTTAGAAGAAAACCACAAGCTGCCCAGTTCAGCAGTCAGAGGTCTGTTAACAGATCTTTAACTGTGATCTATTGTGTAGGAAAGTCTGAAATTATGGATGCAGAGTTTCACTTTATAGAGCTCTCACTTGTGCTATGCAGGTTTCCTTGAGATAATTATAAGTGTTTATTTTGGCTTTTAACAAGTTTAATCACATTATTTAGCATGTTCTGATTTTGTCACTGAGGCAACCATTACTCTTGCACACAAGTTTTCCTTAATTGGCAGCGGGAGGAGAAAATGGAGTTTAAAGCAACTAATTGCACTAGACCTCACAGATGCCAAGATGTAGCTCTTTTAATCAAAACTTTTTACAAGATAGTTTACAAATGTAAAAGCACTATCTCTTGTAAATACCTAATACAGCATCCTGCTTTCAGTTTTGCTCCCATTTCAAGTAGCTAAATATTCTGGAAGTTCAACTAAAGGACGACTGCAAAAAGTATTTCAAAGCACAGAAGACAGACATTGGGAATATAGAAGTACAGAGTTCAGTAAGGCACTTCACTTACTTATCTGAATTCCAATTTATAAATAACCTTGGCTGCCTGTAGAGGGTAATTCAGTCTGTTAATTTCAGGCTACCATTTAAGTATCATGCTGTGCCAAATTGCATTTGATGGTTTTATAATGGCATGACTACAACACACTAAAATGAGATCTATAAAGGTATCCCTTAGTGGGAATTTCAGCCCAGGTCTCCAGTAGTAAAAATGACATTCATATCTAGCAGTTCGTTCCACTCCGTCTCAGGTATGTGTTACTGTCCCATGTTACACAAAAAATACATTTCGCATCACAATTTAAAGTGCTTACAGTTCCTAACTTAAAAGGTTTTGTGATTTTTAACTAATACTTGTAATATTTGTTTTTTCAAAATCACAAAGTATGCTTCTTGACACACTTCATCCCACTTTAAACCTCTGAAGTATGGTACTACAACTCTCTATCAAAAGTGATTGAACAAGTAGCACTTGATAGATGATAATAGTTTCCCCAAAGGGAGTGTTATTTCTTGATCTTTGGCATGAAATAACATAGGTATATTGCAGAAAGGTAAATGCTTGCATCAGGATATCGTTTCACAAAAGACTTCTTTGGTCACAGTGGCATTTTCCAGTGAGCAAGACATCTTCACCCCTCCTCCAGTGACCCAATGAAGTTGAATGCCTTTTGGAAGGTTAAGCTCTGTACGCAGGGGTCATGGGACTGGGCTGAAGCCGGAGGGTCTGTTTATTTTCTACGTGTGTTGAACTATGTTGTTCTCTGGGTGTGAACATAACTTTCTAACCTTCACAAACGATCCCAAGGAAAAGACCTTGCTGGATAAGACTGCATTTGTCACTGAGCCATTCCAAAAATTCACATCTTTCCAGATGATGCATAGCAGCCAAAGAGAATACTTATTTAAACACGTAATTGTGTTTTAAACTCTAGTAACCAGAAGCAATGCCTTTGCTGCAGTAATGGTACAATTACTCAGATACTTTTTCAAACATATCTTGGGGGAAAAAAAATGGCATGGATGTATCCCTCTAGCATCCAGTCAGCGCAGCAGTCCCATAAAGAACAACTTCTCGTAGCCTGTTATAATGCCCTGAATTATACCATGCAAAACAAAACACTGAGAATGTTTTAATAAACTTCCTGGCTTATGTCATGACTCCTACATATTGAAACAGTCACACTATGCCAAACTGCTTGAAAGCAGAGATATTCATGGAGCACCACTTTTGTAAAAATTGTAGCTATACAAATTTAACTATTTCTGAGTCCATGTAGGTTAAAATTATCTGCAGGTTTTAAGTAGCAGATAATGTAAGTGAATATTTTCACTTACAGGAGGCAAGGGATGAAGTATCCATATCAGATAGATACTCTTACTGAGTTTCTTCTTTAGACAATTTTGAGGACCTTGGCAGTATCCTATTTTTATCTCCTTACAACTCCAAGTCTCATCACTATATCCAGTGCATGATTTAAAAGTCTTTTTTTAAAAGTCATCTTAAAATCTTCCACTAAACCAGGTGGTTCTAGATAAATAATTAATATTTGCACTAGATTAGTGCACCAGGTTAGTGTGCAGCTTACTATTTTCGCTAAGAAGCTCAAAAGTTATCCTGTGTCATATTCATTAATTTCAGCAGTGATTTTGTTTGGGTTTTTTTTTACTTATTTCCCTAGAAAGAAATCTTCACTTACATGTGGCACCAGAACGAACAGGCTATGACTGAGACTAGATTGAGTAAATTCTGGTTTCGAGTCAGAAATATCTTCAGGAAGAGCGTACATCTTCTCCCACAAGTCTGACAGTGCAATATGTCTATCCTTTCTAGTAGTCATAATATTTACAATGTATTATTAATAATGAATTTCATAATAATCCTGTTGCTGACCAGACAGTGAACTTCAATAACTCATTGAATGCATATTTTGATAGTTGCTGGAAAATGAGACATTATGACATAATGACCAGCTACATAATATTTTGTCAAATTTTTTAATGTTAGAATTTAGATGGTACTGTATGTGTTTCATTGTGGAGCTCATCAGGCTCTTGATTTGTTCATGTCAGTAGAGAGTCTAATTTTTGAGTACTAATTAAAATATGCCATTAAGAGTCACGTTTAACAAAGCAAAGACATTCAGAACTAAACTCAAAGCTAATGATTAAGGTAATCTTTCATGACAAGAGATTGCACTGATGTAAAACTTAATTTAATACATTTGTATTAAGCAGCCTCAAAAAAATCACAGACTTTATTGCTGATTTTTCTTTTCTAAGATACACACTTAAGAAAACCATTTTGGAACAAGTGAAAGAGTTTCAATGTAAAACATGAAATCATTTTTGCACTTATATTTCACCCAATTGCGTACAATTTTTGTGTGTCTTACAAAACAAATGGCAATATTAACCTGTTTTCTAGTAAGTATCAACGTCAAGTCTAACAGCTGATACAGTTCTTTCATTAGAAATTGGAAAAAGACACATAAATTATGCTGACATTTCTGGTGGTAGACTTTTTCCCAGAAGGACTTGAAAGACCATAAGCATTCTAATGATGATGCCAATTTTTAGATAAGATGTCAGATCGGTGTTCAGAGTTCGCTTCCAGTTATTTGGGACTTCCTGGACATTTGGCACTTTCGTAAGAGGAAAGGCATTCATCATACCAACGCTGCTAAGTCCAGTTATCTGGAAATCTCATTTCAAAATTTCAGTTACTTGTTCTTGCCACGAATTGGTGTCTTTAATAATAAATTGTTTCCAAAGGTGACTGAAGCAATTATTTTGTATAGCTCACATGTCACTGGAATTGGTTCATGTAATTAAGATAGTGTCCTTTGGAACAGAACTTGAACCTAGAATAAATGAAAAGAGTTTGTTTCATTTCTCTGTTGGTATATTTGAATGTGCAAGTTTTCTCATTATATTTGGACTCCTCTGCATTCCCTAGTCCAAAGTAAGAAATTTTAAAATTCTATCATCACCATCAACCCACAGAAGTAAACAAAGTTTTATGTATTTTGAAAAAACATTCATATGTGCATGAGTCTTATATGGCATTCAGCAATGGAGTGCACACAGCCTGACACCAAAAAATTGGTATTATATCTTAACAACCTCTTGCAACACACCTGGGATCACTGAGTCGAAGCAATGCCCATGGATGTGAATCATATGGGTTAAATATTGACAAAAAAGTGAGACATCTGTCATGCCAGAAGCAGGCCATATGTCAGAATACTCACCAACTATCTATCTTTTTTAAAACTAGCAACAGTCTGGGTTTTTTAAGACCTATACAGGCAGGTTTGGCAGCGTAAATCTGCACTACCTGAATAAGGAGAAATATCATCGCTTATGAAGCCTTTGGGAAGACGTTTGAATACCATGAGCATGAGAGTGTTTTTTCTGGTCTACCTATCTATTTCACAAAGAAGAAACAGAAAGAACTATGCTGCCATTTCTACAAGTCCTGTGAGGTACTATAGGCTTTGGGTAAGTGAAATTTAATGCAGAACTGACTTTAAAAAAAGAAACAGGGATTTTTTCCAGCAAACCAAACTATTTTACTTCAAATGAAATCTACCCAAAAAGGTGTATTTAATTTTGATTTTGCAAGTAGGAATGTTTCTAATGGCACTCTAGATTTCCTTTGGAAAAACTTCCATTTTGCAGAAGTCCTTTTTTCCATCCAATTATTCTGACAACAAATTCCCAACCAGCTTTTAGCATAAAAGGGGATTATATATGTTACAGGTATTTCTCAGTGCCTTCTTAAGGCTATAGCTTCTTCAAACCCCATTCTTTACTTTTTGCTTGCTTGTTTGTTTGTTTTATTATTTCTTACTTCTGGCCTTAGTAATAACCATTCAATAAATTATTGCATATGGAAAAGTATCAATTTTGCACGTGAAAGGGAAAAATGCTCAAAGAGCAAACCTGATCTTGAGCTACTGGACACTGATGGCAGAGAAAGAGGGGTCTGACAGTGGCTGAATGGCAGTGGTGGGGATACGAGATGCAGCTGGGACAGTTAATGCTCTGGGCAACCAGAGGGAAAAGTGGCCACAGTGTAATCTAACTGCAAAAACTCCCAGCAATTACAAGACTGAGGCTTGGGCCTGGCAGCAGTGCTAGAAGCTCAAAAAAAATTACAGATAGCACTATTTCTTGAACTATGCCAATCTAGGGCCTGTGAAATAATGAAGAGAAGAAGAGAAATAGTGTGAAACAACAAAAATAAAACTGCAGAAAAAGAAGCAGTTAAGAAAACAATATAGACAATAGTATATTTTTCCACTGATTAAATTATTCAGACTGAATAACTGCCTTTATTATATTACGTATGGAATGCAAATATTTGCCCTTTTGATTTTGTATTTATAGCGTTGATAGAAAAACACTGTGTAAACATCAGGAAAATCTTCACTTGACAATTTTTGACACATCTATTGTAAAAAGTCAGAAATGAGAAAATAATGTAATTCACTAAAAGTTATCAAAACCTACTCCCTCTTGCCAACCCCTCATATTTCGATTGCTCTGTTTTATAAAAGCAATGTGCAAACTTGACATTTTAAGCTTAGAAAATGAAAAAATCCTGAATTTCGTATCTCAGATGCATGATGTAAGAACTGTGAAAATTTGGTGCAGAAAAAACCTAGAGTCTTCACATTGTATAAAACGTAGTTTATCTCCACCATTGTCACCAACCAGAGTGGAGTTATTGTTTGCTTAATTTAACTATTTAAAATGTTATAGACAGAAATGTTCAAGAGCCTGTGGTTGAATGAGCTATTTCTGTTCACATTATTTGGGAGCGTTCTGCACTGAAGTTGCATTTGCAGTATAAGTTTCATAACTTATTCCAATTTATGATTGAAAGCAATAACATCGCTATCAGTAGCAAAAAAGCACAGAAAAAAAGAAGCGGGATTAAAAGTAATCTCTAGACTACAGCTATAAACTGAACATGGCAAGCTTTGGGGTGGCTCTTTAATTATCATCCATGTATAACTTTTTTTAGTGATTTTGTTTTTCCACAAAAGCACAGGGTATGTGAAACATGCCAAAAGGGCACCCTGACCCCTTTAAGTTCTGCTATTAACCTAATAAGGATCTTATCCTGGACAGCTGATGATTGCACAGTGTAATTATAGAAACAGGGATAATTGCAATATACATAGGCAGTAGGGAATCTGCTGCTCAACAGTAAGGGCCTGAGCACGATGATCCTGCTGATTTCAGCTCTTAATTGACTTCAGAGAGGGTTAAAACTGAACAGCAGCTTTTAGGATAAACCTTTCAACAAGCATAAATTTGGACAGGCGAGATGATCCAATGCACTTGATAATCAAGTAATTTTGCCTCCCCATATCCCTTCTACTCTGATTTTTTGACTCAGCCTCTACCCCAAGTAAGGATTATGATTATGTTATGACTTTAACAGGCACACAAAATACAAAAAGTCATAATGTTATGATTGGAACTAAATGCTGTATGAACAAATATGTATGAATAAGTTAAATATCCATGATCTTCAAAGAGCTTTATCCACTCTTTTCAGGCTGTGCACCAAGTAATTTAAATAGTCAGCCACATCTGTTCTGTGCTGGAAAAAACTGGGCCAAAAAAAGAAAGTACTACTTTCTGCCCGAGGTTTCAAAATGGAAAAGAAGTGGTTATACCTTGTGGTGGAACTTTATTTGATTATCATTAAATTTAAGAGTGCACAAGTGTGTAAGGTAGCAAAGCACACAACATGACAGTCTGGGGCTATGTCTTCATTAGCAGCTAGCGTGTCCTGATAGGAGCAGATGTGGAGGGAGACAAAGATCTGGTGCTGAGGATGCAACATGCACAGTACATGTTACTCCAGCTCATGTTAGCCTGATCTTGGGGCCAAATCCCTGCTAGCTGCTGAAGGTCGGTTGTGGGCACTCCTAGGGCACGCCTTCCAGTTTCCAGTTTCAGGATCTAGTTCTGTGCACTCCCATACCACTCCACGGTGTGAACTGAAGCCCTGTTGAGTGGGCATAATTTTGCTTCAGAAGTGCACTCCTGATCCAAACTAGGTGACAGGCACTTTTGAATAACAGGCCAAAGTTGTTCAAACCTGTTAAAAGTTAGGAAAACATAACTATCCAAGTCTTTTGAGTGGTCTTGCAAGTATTAGCTTTGTCAATTATATGGATTTACCAATGAATAACTTCTCTGTATAAGAATATTAAATGTGCCTCAATAGCATTTTAAATTATTTTTTACTATGTGTGTTCAATATTCAGTTTTCCATGCAATTCTGTGTTTCCATAGAGATGCACCATGTTTGGAAGAAAAGCCTGCCAGGAGTTAATCTGATTAATAATATTAAAATGATTAAAACTGAGAAAAGCTTAAGTGTGTTTTGCTGGTGAAAGTGACTCTTTATTTCACCTGGATGTGGAATAAATATGAGAGACTCTGGCAGATGTTTGGGGGAGTCTGAGATACAAACCCGAGAGGCAGCCAGCCCTGAGGAAAGTCTAAAGATGAATTCAGCTTATGTTACTATAAGCCTTGTCAGTAAAGCCAGGCCTCAAGAGCAGCCCTGTAGTCTTGGACCTTCTTTCCCTTGGACTGAGAAGGTCACTGAGGAATGCTTAAGGAACCTAAGCCTGGAAGGAACCGTCCCTCATTTCACCAGACCCTGCTCCCAGGTAGCATGTAGCAAAATGTTGTTCAGCTGGAAGAAAGAAGAGAGGTAGAAAGAAGATGGAGCAGAGAAATTAAATGTAATGAAGACCTGGTGCAAAACCAACTGACTGCTGCTTCAGGCTTTTGCTATGGAGAGTGGTGCTGAATGTGGGAGCAAGAGCAGAACATCTGAATGGGAATGAGGACATGAAAGTAGAAGTAAATATACAGCTGATGGGCAAAAAACTGGGGGAGATCGAGTGCTGGAAACTTCAAATTATTCATTTATCAGGAAGGGGAACACCAGAGAAAGAAAATTATTTTCATGAAGGAAGATAATTACAATAGTATTTTGTGAATATTAGTCATGAATAAATCATGGCTTTCTGCTAAGTGGTTTGTAGCAGAAAAAGATTACTATCCAATTAGGATTAGTAGGGGCAAAAACCAAATAGTTTTAAGGTCAAACCTGATGAATTCACGTAAAGAAATATACAGTATGATTACCTGTGATAGAAGAGGCTGATTTTAAATCACAGAATATTGAGGCCAGTATTTCCATATTCCTAAACCTAATGAACTATTAAAACTGTCTTAAGCTCCTTTAGAAGGAGCAGACCAGAACTTCTTTAAACCAAAAACAAAAGTCCAAACAAGTTAATTTAGTCCTGTGGTTATGTTGTGTCTCCGTATAAAAATTTTGTTACTTTTTCATTTTTAAATTCAAATTATCTAATTGACTTTTATGTATGCAGTATAAGTCTCTTTCACTTTCCAGTAACTCAGAAAACTGGAAATGTTTCCATCTCCTTCTCCTTATGTATGTACACTAATTCTCATTACGTTTTACATTGAAAAAAAAATTGGCAGCTAAAGCACTGAATACAATACACAGATATTATTGACTTTGAATAATTTGTTGTTTTGTATAAACTATTTTGTCCTTGCTGGGAACAGAAAATATCCCACAGGAAAAAACAGTATTTCAACATGATTTTCCTTCAGAAAAGGAACAAAAAGTTGAAATATCACAATTTTTTCTTGGAATGAAATGTTCCAAAATAATTCAATTTGGAAATGTCTATGTTTAGTTTTGACTTACTAAATCAAAGTGTTTTATTTTCTTGAACTGAACCCAAACACCATGTTTCAAGTCAGTTCGACATTAATCTGCTTTGGCCTATTGTGCCTCATGGGAATTTGAGTAGTGCCCCCTGGTTCCCATGCTTTCATATGGGCTAGGTTTCTTGGCAAACTTTTTCCC
This sequence comes from Platalea leucorodia, assembly GCF_965183815.1. Taxonomy (NCBI): domain Eukaryota; kingdom Metazoa; phylum Chordata; class Aves; order Pelecaniformes; family Threskiornithidae; genus Platalea; species Platalea leucorodia. The sequence goes on along the minus strand of NC_138828.1, from coordinate 46,000,691 downwards.
ATTGCACCGCAGCATGTGACTCTAATGATGAGCCATATGGCTTGGTCAGAGGGGAGCTCATAATGCATAATGGGACATAAACTTTTGCAAAGAGAAACTGTGTATTTTCTTTAAAAAGCGTTTGACACAATTCCCAACCCATTTTCTTCAAAAGCAATATTGCTAGAAAGGCTGCAAAGGGACAAATGGGTTTTCAGGTATACTGTTAAAAATTTTGCATACGTGAAAAGTCATGGAATTCCAAGAGTTAAGAAACAGGACCGCTTTCATGTCTGTCATAACTCCTTTTAGATGGGGAGGAAATTGGCCCCTACATATCTTGACAACATAGTAGAGAGGACTGCAATCTGCAGAAGTCAAGGGGAAAAAATGTGATAATACAGCAGATGGGGAATGTGTTCCTATGGTGACTAGATACAGTATATTTTCTGCTAAGATATACAAATGAAAAGCAACACGGACTGTAGTAATGGAAGACCGAACACCAATTCTTCCTAGGTTAATTATAGTCAGGCTGCTGCTAGTAGTGATAGCCAATACTAAAACCTATGCACCAATTGCTTGTTTAATATGTAGTATATTAGGATCACCAGAAACTTTAAACTAGACAAAAGAAAGCATAAAAATTAAAGCATTTTAATTGTTTTAGTCTTTTGCTTTCAGCTCCCTCCAAAAACAAAAAACATCAGCAGTAAAGATCAGAATTGTAGTGCATTGGGTTACCTGCTCACGCAGATGGGAATAGCTGGACTTAGAGACCTAGAGGGAGAGAGGATGTGTTGTGAAGACATTTCTCATTATATTACGGGAAAATGCATTGTCGAATGATGAGGTTGCAGAGGCAAAGTTTAAGAGGTTAGGAAATGCCAGCATTAAGGTTGCCTGTGGCCTTATTTCTGTCCTTTGAGATATAATTGAATAACATAGTTTTTCTCCCCTTTATGCAAAAACATCTATGTGAACAAAAAGTTGCAGTTGTGTCAAAAGGTTTCTGCAGCAAGTTTTTTAAACCTTGTCAAATGATATCTTCCACAGAAGCATCTATTCTGACATTAACAAAATCTAAAAAGCATTTGGATGAGAGCATGCTCTCTCTCTCAGTATTTTCAAAAGGTCCTCAGCTACAAGGTGGTATCTCTGCTTCTCAGCCTTTATTTCAGAAGAGAGTAAGAAGTTCCTTCTTCTGTCCCGGACAGGATGTCTGTTCCTGGCTTTGGCATCCACATACAACACCAGTTGCACAGAAACTGGTCAGCTGATGTTCAAGGCTCTCTGAAGAACTGAGCTGCCTTTTCATGCATATCATGTGACTGGTCTTGGCATTGTCTTAATGGCATTAGTAATGTTTTGATATATGATATGTGGCAATATACTTCCTATATAGTAGAAATAATAATGACGATATAATAAAGTGGGGAAAGATCTGTTTGGCAAGTGAAGCTAACTAAAATAATCTTACAAGCACTAAGAAGCCTCGGCAGGGTTATAGTGGAAACATGAATAAAATTAAAAGACACACTCAGTGATATTTTCCTGGATGAGTCACTGAGAATGTGTGTGAACAGTAAGAGACGGGGATTATTGGGGGATATCCAGCTATTCATTTTGCCATGAGTCTGAGACAGCTCACTCAATGCAAATGAAAGGCATGTTTGCCTCTGCGATGGCCTGTTACTGGCTTGATTTGCAAAAAGAGCTATAAATTATGTTGAAGAATGCCAAATGTGTAGTTTTGTGATGGTAACGGTACATGAGGGAAAGAAGGGGAATGCGAGTCATTTAATTGAAAAAAAACCCTTTTTGTCTGGTTTTCAGTTAGGCAAATATAGATGTAGTACACTCTTAAATTCTTCTGCTCAGAAATGCAAATGATTTTATCTGATTGCCAAAGAAGGTTCCAATTATCAAGTCAGATTGAAAAAAAAGTCACATTTCCTATTGCACAACCTGTTATGCTTGCATTTCTCCAAACTTGCCTCAGCTGCACTTGCTGGGTAGTAGTAAAGGAGCTTGTCTGTAATTACAAAGGTGTTAATTTCAGCATTGCGTGTACTTTTTCTTTTTACTAGATTGGCATGAACATTTCACACTCTAGTGTGTGCTGTAATTGGAACAAACTGCAACACCTACTACTAAAAACTGAGCTCTTTGTAGCCATTGCTTGTCCCTTCCATTTAAAATTCCCTAGCCACACTTCTGCCTCCCAAGCTGCCTTTGAAGGCAGATTTATGTGTTTTAAGTACAATTCAAGCATATTGCAGGCACAGCAGGAGATTGTAAACAATCAGAAACTGAATTGGGGGAGTCCTCAGCATCTCAGTGTGGTAGAACCTGAAAAACACCTGCAGCTTAACTGTTTACACGTATGTTAGGGATGATTCAGCATTGCTAGTAAACATTATTAAGGAACATCAGGCAAAACACAGAGCAGTGTAACCAGCCTATATGGATGCTTGCTGTGCACATGAATCGCCACTGTGTTGAAGACAGGGTTTGACTGGCTGCCGGAAGATTCACCCACTTCTTTATCATCATCTTTATTTTATATGGCTGACTTCACAAAAGGGTATCCCAAGGGAATATGGGAAAACAAACTCTGCTTTGATCTAAAATTGAGTGATTACATAGGTGTCTTGAAGGACTTACACTTGGTAATTCTGTATTAAACACCTGTTAGAAAACTACTGGAGATATATATAATATAAGGCTCACTTGCCTTGGTCCATCAGGTTCAAAATTATACACATCATATAACCAGAGATAGGAAATATATTTTTCTCAGCTCCTTCTGTGCAAAAAGACTTTTTTGTCCTTTTGCATATGGCTAGGACCATGTTCCTACTGGAAGAGGAATCAGTGATGTAAATTCCAGGTATGTCCTCAGTGTTAGGTGTTGACTAGACTAAACACAGTGGCCTTTGAACAGCAATAACCTCAGCAGCAAGCAGAGATATTTTCCATTTCAAAAATTGTCTCAAGAAACAACAAAGACCACTGTCAACAGGCAGATCCCATTTCAGTAGTATGCCCTAACAGGGATATATTTGTTCTTGGTTTTCTTTCTCTCTCAGTGGCTCTTTGCTGTAACTTCTGCACCAAGGCTATGCAATTTTTTAACACCGCAAGCATGGCTTTGCCTTTCTCCTGAGAGAAGGAAGTCTGGATGTCTTGGGCTGGGTCAGGGAGCCGAAATCAAGCCTCCCACTTCCTGAGAAAGTACTTTAATCACTGACTAACAGTCACTAATCATGCAAACAGTGAAGGGTTACTGGTTTTTAAAATTATTTTATTTAGTGAAAGTGGCTCTGGAGCTCTGCTTTGTGCTAAACTCATTGCTGCTGACAAAGTGTTTTGGGATTCCTCTGCCAATGTGTAAGACACCAGGCCCCACAAGGGACTTCCAGATGTCCTAAACAGTTTTAGAGATAGGCTCAATTTGACTAAGGCTATGATACTTGTAGACATGAATAATAGCAAAATGTAGGATGTGTAACGATTAAGGTCGTTTGTTTTGGACATGGAAACGTAATCTCTGCCTAAATTGCGTGCTAGACCCAAATGCTTTTCATGACTCATAAAGTCAGTGTTTGGCAAATGACGATGACCACTATTATTTATAGGGAAATACTGTTAAAGAAAGGCTGCTTTTCACTGGAATAGCAGAGAGTCCTTCGTTCTGGACTTCAGGCAGCTGATAAAGTCAGGGGGAAAGTTTCGAAAAGGAAAGTTTCACCCAAGGCAATGTTTCCATCTAAACTCTCTGGCTTTCTTCAGCTGTCCCTCAGTCTGATTGATAGGTCCTTCAGACTTAACCTAGCCTCATTTTGTAGAATGTGACTCTGATGTTGTCTTTACTCTCCCAAATACATGAGCAGCTGCAGTCTTCCTATGTAAAAACTCTGGGCTAAGGAACAGAATCACTGTAACATGAATGCTGCTACAGCTGGGTAAGTCTGAAGAGATGAGCCCTTAAATCTCACACAGCCCAATGAAATAGAAGGTATTAAACTCAGCCTGTTTTTTTTTTTTATTTTTGCCTTAAGAATCATACAAGAAATGAGACAGATAGGTGATACCTGTGCTGGAGACTTCTTAAAGTCAAACTGTGAAACACAATATTCAAGTTTTTTAAACAGGAATTTGTGGAACTGCACTTGTTCTGGTTATCCTTTCAAATGCCTAGTTGCATCTTCTGAAATCCTTCTGGAAAGACTGCAGAAAAGATCAAGAAATGTTGGCTGTACCTGAAACCCTTCTAAAACATTGTACTATGCCACAAAACAGGGCATGTTTATCTGGGGCTATGAACCTCAGGAAGGATATTGTAAGTGGTTGAGAATTTATAGTTTCCACAGAAGAGGAAAAGCATAATTTTTCAGTCTATCTATATCTGAGAACTGAAACATGCAGAAGACGTGTGACAGCACAGTCATTAGTTTAAAAAAAAAAAAAAAGAAAAGAAATTAAATTAAACTAAATTAAATTAAAATCAAAAATAAATTAAAAGAAAACAAAAACAGCTAACAGGAAACCATTGTCTTGCCCTGCAAGTGAGGTTTAAAAATATTTTTGTATTTCAAGGATGTTAGCAAAAGTTTGTGAATGTTCATCAAAAGCCTTCTACCCCATTTTAACACCATGCACCCCAGCAGAAAGCATTTACAATGTTGACATTTTCTCTTTTATCAACTCTAATTATAAAAAGTTGCTGCTGGCTTAACCATTATTTTTCTTCAGAGGTTGAAGGCTTGTGTGTCTTAATGGCAGTAAGATTTCTCTCTCTCTCCCCAGTGGTGGTGTTTTAGAAGCAGCTTTGACACCAGTATTTACATACATCACTGAATTGCAAAGGTTGTGTGCCTTGCAAATGCAAGAAGTTGCTTTATGGCTATTCATAAATGACCTATATGACTGATTCACATGACAAATATGGTAATAAGCAATAATTGACAGCATTTTAGTGTTGATATATTGTTCCTGGTTTAACTTTGTTTTAATTTTTCCTCATGATTAAAATTAGATTATGTCGAGTTCACATTCACATATAAGATAAAAAGAACCAACAAGAAAAGGGTTTTGTTTTTCCTCCTTAAACCCCCTTAAACCTCATAGGTTAAGTCATGGAAACCTATAAAGCTCCTTTAGTGAAAACACATATACATTGCATGTTGCTGGATTTGTTGAGGTCATTTGATATGATCTATGTTCTGTAATGTGTGACTAGATCTCATACGGAGCTTTGAAACAGTAAGCTAAAGTGACCATTTTAAACATTTTAAATGAACACTTCAAAAACAAATTAGGCACCAGAAGCATATATCTATAGCACTATTTACCATTCCAGTTGATATAAAGAATGGATGTTTGAAAAAAAGTTAGTGTTAAATACTCTATTCAGTAAGCTGACCATTTATTCCACCTTTATTTTTTACCATTGTGTGGAATTTTGTCATAAAAACACAGACAAACTCTAGTTTGCAATATATATGTGAGCTAATGAAAGGTAAATAATAGACAAAATCGGGAGGACTATTTAGTTACATGGAATTGAAAAATAGGGTGAATGTGAATGCTGTTTGGTATTAAATTACCCTCATCGTTTAAAAAACACCTGGATGGGTTCAAGAAGTAAAGTAAGGCTGAGCAAAATATGAATTAATGAATAACACATTTCCGTGATAGAATGTTTTTGACTACTATATAGACCTATAAATAAAACATGCTATGTGCATAGTTGGCACCCACCAATTGACTAATGTTAATGTAAGTAGACACAGATTTCTAGAGTCTTTTTATATAAAATGTGGCTAGTTTCTGCTTTCTATGCTATGTTAATGAATGCCAGGGAGACTATCGGCTGTATTTTAACTTTTTGTTTACTTCGTCAGACTCATGCTGAGAGAGCAGTAAGTGCCATTCCCATAGCATAGGGCTTACCACACGTACTTAAAAGGTCCATACTTACACAATTAATCACATTTTAAAAATTATTTGCTTTCCCACATTGAACACAATAGGCCTTTGTTATATTTAACGGCTTACACACAAAAGAAATGGACTAGCTGCTAAAATACTATAATCGCATAGCATTGGCTACAATAAATTGCTACGTTTTAATATGTCTGGACTGCAACAGGCTCGTGATTATCTAAGATGGTGGAGGACAATTTCCCACTGAAAGAGAATAAGGAATTTAGCAGCTATTTTTCTGGGGAAGTAAATATATTGGAAAGCTCAGCTGAGAGGTTATAGAGAAGAAAACTAGTCGCTGGCAGTGGAGGAAACAGAATTATCCCAAATGTCTCGGTATCAGCAGCTAAGAAAAACTCCACTAAAAAACAATGACAGAACAATAACAAAAAGCAAGAAGACTGAATTAAGATGGACAATAGGTCATTTATAGCAATAATAAGCAAATGGTAAAAGTAACCGAGGGTTTTTTTGTGCAGCAGTTAGTTCAGCAGCTTAGCTGTGTATCTGGGATAGAGAATCTGAAGGGATTTCTGGGCTTGTTAGCATTTAATAGCAGAAGATGAGGACAAACACAGGCTGAATTCTTCCCATATTGGGGAGAAAAAGGATCATCTATACCTCTCTTCCCAAAAAGCTGGAGAAGCAGAAGGAAACGATAGGGCTGCTTCAAGTATAATCAAAGTGGCATAGAGCAGAAAACTAGTAGCATGGTGGAAGCAGTAGCTGGCAGTGCCATATTCCGCACCTGACTGCCTTTGCTTAGAATAGCAATAGGCACAAAGGATATTCTCCAGCATAGCTGCAGCTCTCTGGGTAGCCAAGCCTGGGGAAAGGTTGTATAAGAATAAGTTGGCTTAAAAGAGTGGTAGGCTAGTGAGAAACTCTAAGTAAAATGGTACCATTAATCATAGGAAAGAACTCCATGAACTCTTAGTAAAAAATCCAAGTATAGGTGACAACACAGAAATAATCCCATTTACATTTCAGACAAAACATGTTTGTCCTTTTACATAAAGTGTGGGACCTCTATTGGAATATGCTGCTTTTAATATTGTCCTGGAGCTTGTGCTTTAGAAGTGACACAGGAGGAAAGGCAAAACTTTCTTCAGCAGCTGCAGTTCCAAGTGCTGCTGGAACCTACTTTCACCTTGTCTGCAAGAGCCGATACAAGCACAGCATATGAAGTTGTGGGTCCAGGCAGTAAAAATATTCTAATCCAAAATGTTAAAGTTCTAAATATTTTAATTAGATTAGATATGTGCATGTTGATTGCTCATATTTGGAAAAATGTAGGAGACTCACTGATTACTCAAGTATTTTCTGGTAATATCTTCTCTTTTTTGTCGTAACTTGTGACAACTACGCTTACCTAATGAATCCTAGATTTTCAAATGGAAAGCAATAATATAACTTCCAAGCTAATACACAAAGTGTATCCATGAATAAAATCCTAGGCATGTTCCACTGTTAATTAAGTATATGAAAAGCCAGTCAGACGACACTGAGACTAACCAATTTACCATGTTTGCACAGTGTCCAGAAAAAATAAATGGCAGGAATCACAGATTGATAAGTGGGTTTGACAATGGTTAGTTTCCCTTACAAACAAAAAATGCTGCAAACCTCTACTAACAGCACTAGATGACCTTCCACATTAAACGAGGTGGGAGAATTTGAGCATAGCTTCTGAGAAAAGAAGAAATAGTAAGGCAGAAGGCAGAGGAGACTAAATGGACTACCACAGAAGTGCACAATATATGAAATAATCTTTTTAAAGATATTTGGGACCACATAAAAAAAAATCCTGGGGTCTCTGGCCTCTAAAGTGGAATTCTGAACCCAGAGTGAGCCTCAATATGTAGGGAGAAGAAGAAACCTCTTCTAAGAACAAGGGTGAGTGCCACCCCTCATATGGCTATACATAAGTGGTTACATCTATGTGGGACTTTCACTGTACAGAAAAATCTCTTGCAACGAAAGAGACTTGGACAAATAGAGCAGGTCCCAGCCTTTTCTTTTAAAACTCTAAAATGTTTTATCCTATCACCAGTTAATGTGAATTGAGAGAAAAGGTATTGGAAGTGATCTTCTCCATTGCAGGTAACAGATCCAGTGGACACTTCCTCATATCTGCACTATTAATTCATCTCAGGACTTGTTCATCTTACATTATTTTCTCTACAATCATATAACACAACAACATCAATTCCAACAGTGGAGAATGGTCCTGCCTACCTTACCTTGAGTGTTACATTGAGAAAACTCTCTCAGCATGTTGGAAAAAACGTGTTTGGATCTTCTAAGCCTCGTAAACTTGCGTCTCCTTTATTCTGACAACCTACCTTTTATATTCAATGTAGGTACCTACTTTATCACTCTTCTGCAATTCCAGCTACCTTTTGTGAGAAGCTGTTCAGTCAGTTTGTGGCTGGCATGCGTCCCAAGATGCCCACTCAAGCCCCTTAGGAGGCTTAAATCTCTGGGTGCTTCTTCACCTTGCCAGACTGGCACAACTCAAGGCATGCTGTACTCACTGCCCAAAGACTGGTTACAGCCAGACAGGGTGGCAGTGGGTAATCTGGCACTGGCAGTGTAAAGCAGCACTTGTGCTGGCACTGCCAGGCATTGCTGGGACACCAACGGACCATGAATGCACCACTAAACCCAAGAAATACTGAGGTAGACTGAATACGAGCTCCTAAACCACCTTAACAGAAAGGTTGTTTTCTTCCTTCTTGAAGTGGCAAGCAATCTACTGCACATATTTGGAATCCTGTAAAAGCAAATGTGGTCAGAATTTGGTTTTGGCTGGTTTTTCCACTCTGTGTAAGTGAGAGGTAAGACTGAACTGCGAAGCAATATTCTTTGAAAGGTTCCCGTGAATTTACTACGAGAGCACACTCCAAACAGTTATGAGAACTTTGGGATCCATTTCAGTACTGTTCACAGTGACCCTTTCCATTATTTTATGGAACATATGGACCTGGCTGTCAATTTTAATAGGGAAGACAACTTTGTTTAACACAGAAATGTATGTTTAATAGCCAAACCTGTAGCTGTGAGCATTCTGTAAAAGTCTCAGGCAGAGACATTTGTGGAAATGCATTTGAATTGATTTAAAATCCTGGAAAGGACTGACTGTCAAGCAAATTTTTAAATTTATAAACTACCCATGTGTCCATGGATTATAAGATTTTCTGATACCATGGGACCCTGGAGTAATACCACAACATAAATGGATTTGGCCAGTACCTACAAAGTGAGGGGGTTTTTTACTTTATTTTACTGATTGAAGAATGGGATTAGGAGGCACGACATAGAGAGTTCTATTCTCAGCTCTGCTGCTCATTTATTGTGTGACTGCACAAGCCACAACCACATTAGAAAGTCTCGGCTTTCTCTGAATGCGTGCAGTGTAGTCCCATAGTAGCACTCTGAAAAGCCTGCACTCTGGGTACAGTCCAGCAATCAAATGAGCAGATTCAGGCTCTGCAACCAAGCTGGTGACTGTTCATTCTCCATCCAGTATTCTGTGGTCATCAGGGGAAATATTGCTCTTGGAGTCACAAGAAGCTTCTGTAGCTGCAGGTCCCAGGTGGCTCATGGAGTTTATTTTCTTTTTTAATTTAGTGTGGGCTGGCAGCCATGGAGGCTACTTTCACCTGGGTCAAGCCCTTAATGATGCAGGGAGTAATACTGGACTGATTAGAAGCTATCACACAGAATTCACACCCAATTTATTGGTGGTGGTGAAGCCCTCACAGAGTAGTAAACACAAAGTCTAGTCTGCTGTTTACGTTCCCCACCAGCTGCATCAAATAGGCCATCAAATTAGTTTGATTTTTTCCCCATCATTTTATGGTGATTACTTCCTGGAAGGCATTATCTTCAATAGGATCTACACCAACTATTTTAGATGGGTTTTCATATTTGTTCCTTACTGCTCACAAATCCTTTTGCATTTAACAGTGGGCCATCAGTATGATTTATTAACAGTCCAATAATGTGGGATCAGTATTTTAGTTTACTTTGTTTGTTGTATGTTTGGTTTCTTTATTACACTTTGGTAATGTTGCAATAAAGAAAGCATCCTGGTGCTTTTTCTATTTGTTTTATTAAACCTCTTTGCTGCAGGGTATTTGGCAGTTGTCATGTAGGTTCCCTTTTAATATACCAGCTGTACTTCATGCTTATTCATTTCCTCTATCCTTAAATGTTCCTCAATAAACTAAACAAACTACTTATTAGAAGTAACTTCTAATGTAAAATTTGTATGCTCCCTTCAGTGCATCAGAAGCTGCTATACCTTTATTTTCTTTCTGATGACAAAATTACAAGTTTTATAAACACTGTAAATGTGTTTTTCAAAACATCAAAATGTACATTGTTATGTATACAAATACTGGAGCTGGATTTTTTTGTTTGGAGCAGATAGACTGAATATTTTGCAGCCCTTCACTGGATAGTTCTTTTCTTATTTTCAGCATTATTTACATGCAATAATTAACAGATATAGCTGCTACACAGATAAACATGTATGAAGTAATTTTGAATAAACATAAATAAAGCAATTTTTCACTCAAATTTATTTTCTAGCTGGTGGTAGCAACTCCTGCATGCAACAATTTAGAGTCCAAATATCATTTATAATAAACCCCCATTTATCCTGAAAAGAAGTGCAAAATTCCACTGATGTGAATTAGTCTGGCCTTTATATTTGTAGGGAGTGTATATGCACTTCATACGGCATTTCTCACGAATGCTATTATGATACGGATAAGATACTTGTGAATTTAAGGGAATAATTTTCATTATAAAATTATTTCCTTAACGTTTGGGGCTCAGTCTATGAAAATCATGATATAATAGCCTGCCCTGTGCAAAGGCTGAGCTTTAAGCCACATGTACACTGCTAATGGTCACCTGAGCACATGCCTCTCCTGCTGAAGTGCCCTCAGGCCTCACCTCGCAGGCCTGTGTGGCACCTTTGACCTTCCCCAAATATACCCACATGGGCACTATATAAAGACTCTATTTATTCTAAAAGTCCTTGAAACACCCTTAAAGGCACATTATTTGGCAAGGCCATCAAACACAACCCACAGACATTTACAAGGGGCATGGCCTGTCTCAAGCTATTTTTTGCCATTACCTTCTAGCAACAGGATAGGACTTTCCAAACTCTTCCCCTAGGTCAGTCTACAATCATCTTGAAGTCACCCAAAGCACTGGACAAGGTAGACTTCAAAGCTGGTCCCTGGCTTTCAGCCCCGTCCATCAGAACTCTGCAACGTTAAAGCTCTTCAACCAAACCAAGACTGGGTTTCTTTTGAAGTCGCCATCTTTGTACCTGATCCAGGGTAGAAAGGTCAGAAAAGATCTTTTTCTTATACATATGTCTAGGATAAACACGTTAAGAAATCCCTGCATCATCTCAACCCAGCTGATCCCTAGTAGAAGAGAGTCTTCTACAACAGGGCAACCCTTTCTTATGTTCCTTCCTCAGAACAGTTGGGTGAAAAATGCAGGTGAGTGAAACATGGTTGAGCATCTTTCTCTCCAACCATCTTTCTTTTCTTCTCCAGGATTACACATTACTCTCTGGAGCCAGAAATTTGTGACAACTTGGCCTAGTTGGGTCAAAGTAGCTTCTTTCTCTGCCCTTTTTTCAGGAAATTACATGTCTTACAATATAGTTGGGGAAGCTAAGTATGGCAGGTGATTTAAATTTGAAATGAGGAGTTCTGCTAGACTCATCTGCATTACTAGACAGCATATTCAATTATGCCAAAGTGAAAGTGCTATTGTCTTACTGTATCAAGTCTTGTATATCGGAAAATAACACAAAAATGTGTAAATTAATAGAAACTGTATTGCCTGCTTTCTTCCACAAAAATAATTCTTTTTAAAAAAGCAGACTGGATGAAGCCATGTCCCCATCCCACAGCAATATCAAGTATGTTTTGACCAAACCTAAAGAAAGCCTGTCAAAGTGGTTCTTTGGCAAATCTCCTTTATTCCACACTGAGTCCATTATTTTTAGTTCTATTACTGGTGGAGAGGAATATTTTTTTCTTTATCTCTGCAAAATCTTTTCTATGTTGGACTACTGTTATTCTGTATATTCTCTGTCTTCTTTTGCCTCCAATTCATGTTTTCTGAACCATTGGCTGATCATTCTCATTGCTCCTTTTTGTCCTGTGAATACCCTTCAATTGCTCCAAATCTTTTTATGGCCACTGCAATCCAGTCCAAAGTGTTAAGTAACATATACAGAGTCCTTCACATGATGATATGTCTTCACAGCTCTTCTTTGTATATAACTCAGTTGGACAATAGCTTTTTTTACATCTCTACACTTTTTTGTTCATGTTTATATTTGCCACATGGTCCGCTGACCCATCATGCTGAACTGCTTACTGTGTTTTTTCCCTTCCTGCAGATGCATGATTGATTTATTCTAGCTCCAGTGTAGTTCTTTAATATAGTACTTTGTGAATTATATCCTAGCTACATCAGATGACCTCTCCAGTTTGTTGAGATCACCTCAAATACTGATCTGGACTCTCCAAGTTATTTGATGGCCCACACAGATATGTATTCACTCCAAACACTCTTAGCAATGGTAGCCCTGAACCCCAGATAGATTCCCGCGGGTGCCTGGGTGATGGACCCTTCCAGTCTAACAGTGACTCCAGTCTGACAACTATTCCTATGGGGTAGTTAACCTGTTGTTCACCCACCTGACAACAATTTCAGTTCCTCCATATTACGCTGCTTTGCTTCTAAGAGTGCCACTTGAGACCACACCAAAAACTATACTATAGTCAAACTGTGTCATATCTACTGCTCCTTTCTATTCACAAGGCCATTAGCAGAAGGAATCTGACGAATATTGCTTGATATTATTGATTCTTGACAAATCCTTATGAGTTGTTGCTTATCACTTTGTACTTTTACTTCTGCTTACAGACACCATTTATTCTGGTATTTTCAGGAAATGGAAGTCAGGTTGATTGGTCTGCAAGTTCCTAAAGCCTCATTCTTAAAAAACAGTTAGCATGTGCCAACCTAGGACCAGCTGCTGCAGTGAGCTTCACTACCCATGAAGGGCCGAATTGAACATACAGTCCTGGAACCATAACCCAATGGTGTGATGAAACCCCAGTCTTTCCTCCTCACACCACACCGGTCAGCCGTGCAGATGCTCCCTGTCCATGCCTGATCCCTCCCCTTTTTCCCTTCCTCAGCCCTTCTCAGGAATTACCCAAAGTCTGTTTCAGAGAACACTCAGGTAAGATGGCTGAAGCTGTTATAAAGTCTCCACTCTCCTTAGAGGAGTTATTTGAACTTCTGTTTTGTTTCCCTTGCTTTTTAAGCTCTTTCGTTTTTCTTTTCTTTTCTTTTTCTTTTCTTTTTCTTTTCCCTTTCCTTTCCTTTCCTTTCCTTTCCTTTCCTTTCCTTTCCTTATTTTCTTCTTTTTTTTTTTTTCCCCCCCAACTATTTTTGCTTTGTGGAAGGCCAAAATCAAAGAAAGCAGTTTCTACATGTGACCTGAAAATAATGACTCTTCAAGTTGCTCTTCCTTCCTGGAAAAAGGAGTTTTGTTGTCTCGGGCAGTCTGCCAGGAAAGACCAAGCTCCAGTCTATTGAAAACATCACCAAGGACAGAGAAAGCTCAATTCCTGAGAAACTGAGAGGGAGAGCATTGAGAGGGAGGCTGCAGCTTTGGGAAGTAAGGTGGCCTCTTCAGCTTCTTGGATCCATTTCCTCAAGAGTCTTAAATAGGATGAAGACGACTAAATATTTAGTTGTGTGCCAATGAAGAAAACTGAAAATGAGGATGATGTGTGCTACGATCTGTTTTGGTGAGTGGGAGACAGAGCAAAGAGGGAGGCACGGGATTAGGCTGCCGTTGGGCCAGTCACTGTTCATCCTACTGCCTTGTTTGGGGTCTTTTTTTAGGGGAAATTGTAATGTAATTGTTATAAGATTTTATGATAAAGCAGTTGCAGAACAATAACAAATATCCCTGTGTACTCACATTATAACAATCTATCTAGTATATTTTTTGTTGAAAATAATTGCTCTTCAGTTTCTTCTAGCCAGAAACATGGAATGATGATCAATGAGTTACTTTGCCAATCATTTAATAAACATTCTCAACCTAACCTTAAATTAATAAATGACTAGTGAAATGACTGGAGCAAATGTCATCAATCAATCTCATATACCCAATATGTAAGCTGTTTCAATGGAGTAAAACATATGGTTGTAGTTTAAAAAGAAAATCCTTTGGAAAACTTCGTACAACATTGCTTAAATAGAAGCTAATCTTTGACATAATCCAATATGAAGAGAGTGAGAGAGATTTGTTTCCTTCCGATGTGGTTATAGAGTCCAGCTTTGAAAGAGTCTTTTCAAAATGTTTCATAAGTCACAGTAAAGTACTTTGGTGGGAAAAAAATAAAGGGGAAAAAAGGAATTAAATAACACATAACAATTGCTAAGGATAACAGAGTTAGTGTGATGAAAAAATTATCACCTAGGAGGCAAGGGCACATATTATCCTCTCTCTGCAGTGTTCAGAGTCTAAGAACATCAGTTAACACTAAAGATTTAGATCATCATTTAATGTAGGGGGTGACATAAAATTCTCTGGAGAGAGCTACCTGTAATCTGGGCTGCAGCATCACCAGGAAGGCTGGCATCGTGACTTTCCACGTCCTCGCTGCCAGGACAGGAGTAGGAATCGGTGGGACTGTGCAAGATACTTTGCCCTCTCTCCAAAAGTGCTTGTCATGAGAGCAGGCTGAGTGAAGTATAGCATACTGCCCATGACACTGGAGAAGGCAAGAAAACCAAGTGGAAGAACACAATTACAAGACCCACATTGGCTTTTGAGACAAAACTGTGATTGCCTTTTTCCGGGCAGATCATTACATGCTGCTCTCATGCAAAATTTCTTCATGTTAAGTAAAAGCATCAGTGTGAGCCTTTCCTCAGTTGTTGGGCAACAAAAAATATTTTTCACGAGCATCTGAACTCACTTCTACTCTCAAATTTCATAGCTCAGTGGAATGAAATGTGGGAAAGAGGTTTAAATGGGGGGCTGTCTTTGTTTAGAAGTGGAAGGAAAGCAAAATTAGAACTGAAATATATAAAAATGGATATGAAAACTGCAACTGTGTGATGTATGATGTGCTCCGAAAATGACGAATATTTATATGCACTCTACTGAGAGTTATGCATCAAAGTGGATGCGGAAATTTCCTTTACTATCAAAGGGAATGCCTTTTAGTATACAATCTCATAAACTGACCCATGCTTTCTTTTTAGACTGCTATTCTTATTTTTATCATAACATTTCTTGGGTATTTTCCCATCTATATATATCTTATAATGATAATCTAAACAGCAGACAGATTTAAGTAGTTTAAATAAAAACTTCAGTTGTAAAAACATAATGTAATAATGAATATATAATTTAAGCACTTTTCTGAAAAGATTGAAACAAAGGTATTTTCATTAAAAATTCCTATGGGGTGCTCTTGCTCCAAGTTCTCATCTTGCTGTTGACAATGCGTAGTGTATTAAAGCAAACGGAAAGTTGTCACCAGTTTTAGTTCTGTAAGATTTAGTGCTGCAGTGAAACAAATAGCAAAGCTGATCTGACTAAAAGCAAAGGTCACTTTGCGATACCAGATCAGTGAAAACCTAAACAATAAATAGGGTTGTTTTTAAATTTTAAACACTATTACAGGCCAAAGTTACTTAATTTCCCACTAAAAGTGATTTAGTTCCTAAGTCACTTGAAAATAAGATAGTCACATACCTAAATCACTCAGGCTTCATCTATCAAAATCAACACCACTTTTAAGTAACACCTTTAATTTTTAATCTGGCAGTAGCTGTCTAGAAAAGTGTTCCGTTCTCCCTACCTCCAAATACTAAGAAAAAAGTAATACTTTTATTTTAAATAAATCAAACGTTCATCATTAGAGCAAACAGATAATAAATCCTCCTAAATATAGCTATTTTTAAATGTGTAAATTTGAGAAACACACACAAGAGAAAAAAAAAAAAGGAAAAATGTTCTGATCCTTCTAAACTTATACAACTGCAAAAAGCAATATAATTCATCTGTTAATTTACAGGTTTCATTCCTGTCTCACACTATGCCCGAGCCCCAGATTTTCAGTCTCAGATTCTAGCTTTTCACACAGAAATAGAATATATAGCTTACTTACAAACAAGAATAACATGCAAGTCAGACTGCCTTAGTGGAGTACAAATACTTGTGAATGTCCTACATGCTTGAACTTCTTTGGTGAACTTTGGAAAGCTCTGGAAATCATGATTAATGTCTAATCAGAGTCATTGTAAAGGGAAAACCGAAACCCACAGGCTATATTCAGAACCTTCTGGCATTCCCCAGGTTGGGAATGCCATCGTAATTGTTGCTTGCCTAAGTGAAGAACCTTCTCAGGAGTGTTTGGGAACAGGGCTGTCTGCCACAGCTAATAACTCACTCAGTATCTACCCCTCCAGAATCGTAATGCTCTGGCCCCAACCGCGTGCCTGCTCTGTATGACAAAGCGGCTGATGAATGGTAAGAACGAGCAGAAATGGTAATGAGTCTTGGGATTCAGGGGGACACTACCCACCTTATGTGTTGGAAGAATTTATGAAGATAACATGACATACTAATATATTTTTACAGCCCAAACAAGATATTTTATGCCAGCTGTGGGATCCACACGTAGTTTATCAATATAACTTCCAAGACCTTTCCCCTTTTTTCTCTGTGCTTGTACATAGTATTATTATCAAAGTAGGTAAAAGCAAGTTGCTAAATAGAAAACTTGTGAACATGAAGAGAAACTCCTTTTGCTTTTTTTTATCTTTTTAGATCCATTTTGAACAGGAATAAAGAAGGCGCAACGCCTTTCATGCATAAAATCTCTCCCTTGCAAATATACACTTCTCCGTAACCTTAATTTCTTACCTGGTGCATTGGTGGATGAAAAATATTCTATACAGTGATGTCATTGTATGTTTCACAGACTCTCCAGCAAGTTTTAAAACACAGTGATTGACGTCATCAAACCTGATTTTTGTTATAAAACTGGTGCAGCTGACCAAGTTGGAAATGTTATTTGCAAAACTGTAACACTGACATGAAGTTCTTATCAGTCCTCTGTAACTGCAGCTGCTATAAAATACCCGCCAACTATTTGAGGGCTATGTGACATTTAACGTATTTGATTTACTTAACACCAATCAATGAGCTTATTTTCAAGTAACTGACTTCCTGTTTTAATGGTTAAAAAGAAGCAATAATTTAAAAGTAATATTTTAAAAATGCAAAAATCCTATTTGACCACTAGGCAATGAAGTACATAGTAAGTAGCCTGACATTTCTATAGACTATTTTGTCTAATTCACAAAACACAGAAGCTATCACTTCTGTGTGTGAGTAAGGAGTTCCAAATTTCAGAATGATCATCCAGACAACAGTGACACAAAAATCCACATCATACTTAAAATACGGGTTTATTCCAAAACCACATGCATGCCAACTTTAAAGCCTTCCTAACTGCTTCTCCCCCCAACCCCTGATCATAACACACCTCTAAAACAGGCCCAAGGAAGTGGGTTACACTGTACAGGTTAGCATTTCTTTTTGGTGTGTTTTGCAGGCTTGAGCTGTGGGGGGAGGTCTACGTGTTTAACTATTGCATAATCAAAGAAAAAGAAAGTTGCAGAGCATAAAAAAAACCTTTCAAATCAAATTAATATACTAAATTTATTAAAATACTTCTTTCCATTTCCCTGTCTCTTCCCTTTCCCCTTTTCTTTTATTCTCTTTTATTTTCTTTTCTTGTAGAAAATGGACATTAATGGAAAGAAAAAACAAAAAACAAACAAACAAACAAAAAAAAAGAAATTGCTATGTTGCTTTTCAGGTGGATGACAGTAAACACACAGGCTAGCTTTGTTTGAGTTAGATAGAAAGGACCCAAGGTTTTAAAACAAGGAAATGAGTAATTCAACATGACCAGGAAAATGGATACTTTGATACATACCTAATTCTGTTTCATGGTGCTTTATAATGCATAATCAAATTCCACAACAGTAAATGTGAATTAAGTCAATGGTGAAAACAGATTGTTAATGAAAATATAATAGGTTTATGCTCATTTCCCAGGAGATTACTCCCTCACTGTACAACAGCTTATAAATTTATAGTGATCTAAAGTGAAATTACATTTCTTGGAATTTTCAAAGCCAACAATGGTATTCAGTCCCAGATTTAAAGGAAACCATTAGTCTTGCTCTGTCATGTGCATCAAGGTTTAGAAGGCAGTACACTGTTACATCACTGAACCTCTGCCAAATACCCCAAAAGGAAAGCAGAAGAGCCATACATCTGGCCTGCAACTTTGCCAGCTACACTGTCATGTCTGCAGCCTGGGCAGATATGGTAAAAGGCACACGCTGAATACCTTTGCTTGCACTGCAGAGGTGAGAATGTGATGGCAGAATTATGCCGAGGCCCTACAAATTTCTTCTGGGACGAATTTCAATCGTAACTGACCATGACCATGACCCCAAACCCACATCAAGGCTTCACCAGTGCTCAGGAGTGAGGCTACACATTTCTTAGTGTAGGATTGGAGTCCAAATACAAATTGAAATTTGCTCTGTCTTCCTATGCATCCAGTATGTTTGAACCATATTGTCAGCATCTGTTTAAATGAATCTAGTGAGTCAGGAATTTTCCAATGAAACCATGTTTTACTAGAAAGACAGCAGTTTAACAAAACTGAAATTTTGTGGCACTGTGCCAGATTTTGTCGAAAACCTTTCAGGTCCTTGATAGCTTTCAGTGAGAGAAAGAACCTAGAGCCCTGAATATCTAGTTCAAGTCACCACCCCATCTAATAGGTATTCATATGTAAAGACGTATCTATCGTAAACTGGGTTATCATACTTTTATTCTGTGGACAAGTCCTCCTTTTCAGTTTGGAAATTTTATTTAATTGAAGAAGAGTTTGGCTGTTTGTTTGTGCTTTCTGGACATCTGGTACTCTAAAAAAAAGAAATAGCTCAACTGGGCTGTTGAACATCTGGAAACTGTGAGCAAATGACCACTATATGTGAGCAGATCAATGGCATGAACCCATGTTTCCACTGGGGCTTTCTCATAGAAATTTGGGATGTCCAGTTCCCCAGGACAATGTCTAGTAGCCATACCCAAATTAACTGGCTTTGGTGTCTTTATATGTCACCCTATTAAGCTACATAACTCTTCCCAGAGCAGAGCAACCCCAGTTGGATGGATTGGAAAACCTATCACGCGTTTTCCTGGATATGGAATGTATATATGACTTATGCGTCCCCCATCTCTGTGAATGCTTCCAACCTGCAAGGTCTGAGGTGCACTTTCCAGGCACTCTTTATGGGAGCTGTCTGCTGTGAACACTGCCACAAGGCACATCTGTTTATTAGCCCAACCATACCTACAGCTCTTGCATAGTCATACCTTATCAAACCTGTTAAACTCACCTTGGTCTGCTTTCAGCAATAAACACCTGCAAACTTCATGAATTTCCCTGATGTGGCAAATGTTTCAAGGAGGAAAATGTTTTCAGCTCATTCTAGTTAATTCTTTGGAGCAAGAACCGTCTCTACCCATGATGTTCAGCACTGCCAACAACAGCAGTACTCTATACATTGATAATAATAACACGCATAATAAGAAAAAACTTGAGTCTTCTTTCTATAATAAACCACTTAGTAATTTAATATAAATACTTGTAAAAGCTTCTCATACCTTGCAGATCTTAAAGTGGCTCCTTCTGTAGGATGAGTATTTGAGTGAATGAAGATCGTTCATTACCGCCGATCTGTGTTTGGGTTTTTAGTGGCATAAGCTTATTGGAAAAAAGAGTCTCCCAGAAATGTGGAAGAGGCTCATGGGTTTGGAGTAGTCTCTTTCTGTCTACCAACCCCTGCTAAATCTCAGACACATCCAGTCAAGTCTGTGCAGGTGCTTTACAATAATATTTCATATTGACAATTTTCCAAAGGGGCTGGAGCCCATGCTGCCGTGAGGACATAAGCAGCAGCCCTGCATTTTCCTGGCCAAAGGACAAATTCCTTAGTGCATCAGCAACTTTAAACAGAGATGTGGATAGTATCTCTCCAGCAGTCAGAAAGGAAAGTAAGTGTTTCTGCTGTGCAGCGACGCCATATGCAGCCTTCATTTACGAGCTTCAGAGCTTGTCGGTGAAGCAATTTTCATATTTCTTCCTACACATACCTTTGAAAAGTTTGGCATCTAGTTATTTTTTAACACTCTCATGATACATGTTCTACTGAGAACACAAGAGTTATTAATTTTTCTAAGTTTTAAACTATTTTATGCCGTTATTAAGAAAGGAAAAATTCATTCTTTTGTACAATTTATCCAGTGTTTAAATATGGGGTTTACTGTCAAAAGTAAATATACCTTTTGAATCCATGTTTTAAAGGACAAAAGAAAACCAACACTAAAATAGAGATACACACTTGATCTAACAGAAGAATGTTATGCAGATCATTAATTACTACATCTGACTATAAGACATCTACGGAATTTCTTACCAATTACGTGGAAGAATATTTTCTAGATGAATGGAAAGCTTTATTTAGTTTCTGGGGACTACAATTTTATACTTGAACGTTATTCACAGGAAAATATGTACATTTTTATAGCTAGTATCAATGTCAGTTCTGGGCCCATAATAAGAAGATCCAAAACAGAGGCAAGAACAGAAAGATCTGATAAGAAATAATTTCTGTACTCACACAGAAATGTATGTGAAGATGCTACTTTTAAATAACAGCCAGAGCCATGTTTGTTTGTGTGTATGTGTGAGTGAAGGCACTTTAAGCTTTTGCTACACTGGATGTAGGGGGAAAAAAAAAGAAAAAGAAAAAAAAAAACCTAAGAGGATGCTATAGGATAAAAAGACTCAGTTGAAATCAGTTGATAATTGGATGAGGAACCAGCAAATACATTATCGTGACAAACAAGGTTTAACAGTAAGGATTGGTATGGACTACTGGTTGATTGACATTGTTTATTAAGTAACAGACACTGATGAAAAACACTCTGCTATAACATACAATGCAAAAGAATGACAAGGGGTGTACGTGATATGGATTCACAGTCATGATAAGCAGCAATGAAGTATGGTGGAGTGTTTCTCAGAGCCTGTCTTAGAGGCAAACTCAGGAGAGGGACCTCTAGAAACACCTAGATTACAACACGGAATGTTTTCAAGAATTTTATAGTGGAAGACGTGAGCTAGTCATGTGGTTATATTAAAAACAGCAGGACTTTGACTTCAGTCAAATACAGCTGGGTTTTGCCTTTAACCTTGAGGTGAAGGAGAGCAGTGGAAGTTTGTATTAATTATCACTGCCAGAGAGAGTTCCAGTGGCACTGACAATTTTGTCCTGTTTCTTTCATGCTGAATTGTCAAAATAATTTTTTTGAGCATTTCAGGCACCAGTGTTTCTCTGTAAGAGTTGTATTGTGTGCATCTGTTTACCTCACTGGCACTTGATTGCTGTAGTCAGATAACACATTTTTTTGTAGCGCAGTGCTTTTTTGAAAGGCAGAGGCTTCTTCAGGGTAGTGCTGTCACTAAGAGTATCATAAAGCAAGTTCTTTTTCAAAGGAAATCATTATGTACATATATTCAGTTTTCCCCAACTTCCATTCAATGAACAAATAAAACTGTATTTTTAAGATTTCCAAAACTATTAAGGTATCCTATTTATACTTGTAGGCCTAGCTTTTCAAAGGTCAAGATGATAAAAAATAATTACTATCAAAATTGGATACAAATTGTATCCAAATTTGAGAGGCAGAAATAAAGCAAATTTTCTGCAAAGCAACATTTGAGACAAATATGCTTTGATCAGCTGATGTTTTTGAAAAAAATTTGACTGATTTTAGTCATTGTCATCTCTCCTATCTCCTAGGTCAGCAGATTCATTTAGCTCTAATAGTTGTTCATGACATTTCCTGAGTTGTCTTCCTACTGTAAGATGAGAATGATCTTTCAGGTAATTATATCCTTCTGTCCTATAGAAATCTTCTGGTCAAGTTTATGAAAGACTGCAGCAGCCACATGGACCTGGAGCTCCTTTCTACACCTGTCAATTGCCATATTATTTATTGTGATATTATAATTGTATTATAGTATAATATTAATATTGTATCTTCCTATGGCAACAAATGGCAAACTTTAGTTGTACACAGCCACAATAAAGTAAAATATAAAACACATACACAAGAAAATTTAAAGGAATGCTTAAAGCAAGGTGAAGTATCAGAAGATAGGAATCACCAGCATTCAACTGCCCTGTACAAATCTTTATTTTTCCCTTTTTTTGCTTGTGCATTACTAAATAATCTTTAACTATACAGTAAAAAAAAAAGTTTTCTTTACAGTATCAGCTCCAAGTCCTGGCTTCTCTACCTTTGCAGTCTATTACATACACAATCCCAGATCGGTTCTCTGTTTCATTACAGTGAAATGTCTTCTTTTTTCTTCATACTGCCTCAGTATGAATGGAAGGAAAACTAGTGAGATAGTCTCTGCTTCCAGTCCCTGTGCTCAGCAATACCTAGTCCCACAACAGCCAGAATTTGCAGTTCCAGGGAAACCTGTCAGCCTGCCAGCTCTGGGCTGGAGCATGCTCAGCCCCAACAAAATACTCAGCAAATTAGCTGCTAAACTCTAAGGGGGGGTCCCAGCAGATAGTGTTTCTTTGATGCTGTTGCTGGGGTGGAAGGTGTTCAATGTGTTTAGCTTGGCCAAGTTTAGGTATATCACTAGAGATCCAGTAAACGGCACTTTCTGAACAGCAGATGCAATAAATTTCTTTTCCAAATTTTAAGGCTGTATGTACAGGAGAGATTCTCAGTAACCTTTTTTCTCTTTTTTCTGATAGAGCAAATACTCAAAAGAGAAATATTCCACCAGAGGTAAAAAAAAACAGCAACAAAAAAGAATTCTGCGCAGCTAGTTTGGCAAATTCATACTGAAAACAGCATATTCTGTGATTCTACATTGAAAGTGGCATGAAAATGGAGCTATGGACAGCACAGCCTGTTCTGTTGACAATATGCACAGAGTTAGCTAGGTTTCCTACCTACTGAACTATAACTTCTGGAGAGTTTCTGTCATTTAGTCTATCATGAAGAAAGTTTTAAGTTCCCTTTGGGATGGTGTATATATATGATCCCAGCTGATGTATTTTCAGTCTTGAGGAATGTATAGCCTTCTCTGGTAGCTAAAAATACCTTTATGAAACTAGTTACTTAAGTTGTGACAGGATCATAAAAACTCCAAAAGCAAATACAATTTACCTTGAAACAGAAGATGCCCACATTAACACTTTCTAGTTAGGTGGATACAGCAGGGTGCCTCTGAATAAAAGAGCAAACTTTTGCATCAAAAATTCAAAAGTAAAGACGTGTTCCATGTGCTGCATACTAAGAGCTAAGCTATCTGCTCTGGAAGTGCCTGCAACAGGATACAACTATGAAACCTGTGGGTAAAAGAATGTTGATCAGCACAAGTGGAGAAGGCTGCAAATATGAGAACAAATCGATCTTTCAGAGTGGCAAGGCCCAGTCCCCTCACTGGAATCCTTCTAGCAGAATTTGGACTTGGATGTCTACCACAGGCTCAAGGCTCAAGTCCCTCCTGGACTCCTCTTCAAGGCCCTTGCTCTTGGCACACCCCTGCACAGCCGCCCTTGCAGCAGTCACGCTGGCAGACCAGCGCTCCTCCTCGTTCCTGTCCCACACAGGGGCGGAGTCCAGCACCACCCTCAGGGTGAGGGACCCGCTCCCAGCTGCCACCCCCTCTGAAGGGAAGTAGAAATCAACTGAACCGCCTCCAAACAGCTCCCATTAGGGTTAACCAGGTTCTCTGCCTCTTGTTAATTCTTTCTTAACAAGTACGGAGTTCATACATCTCATCAAGTTTCCCAAAGGTGGGGAAGTGTCAGAGCATTTTGGATGAATAGACTTTTACACAGAAACACTTCAGGCTAAAAACACACCCGTTGCAGCTGAAAATTTTGCTTTCTGTTTTTGGATAATGCCAATGAACAGCTGGAGCCATCTTCTTTACCACTGGCATTAGAGACAGGCTCTGCTGCTGCACAGGTCCGAGGAATGTACCAAGAGCAGGCAGGAGCAAGCAAAGGCTTTGCCTGCCACTATTTAGCCATCGCAGGAGGACACATGCTGCAGACGTACAAAACAAGTGGGTGGTGCTGTTTGTGTGGGTTTGGCCTGTTGGCATCTGGCAGCACGTGACATCCTCTTCGTGATGCCCACTGGAAGATGGAAGGATTTGCTGGAAACCCATGAGAGCTGATAAACTGTGCTGGAAGTCCTACGTGCAGTCTGAGCCTGTCTGCTCTCCGACCAGTCCACCTTACTACATCTAACCAGGCAGAGGTTCAGGCTGAGAGCAAAAGCCTTTCAGTGGGTTGAGGCTTAATGCAGCAACAAGAGCAGAAAGAAAAAATATTCTGGCACTTGTAACAAGTGCTGATCCCTTGTTCACAATTTGTAAGAATGAATCCACACTGAGACATTCAAATGGCTTGACCTCCATCAAGGTATTTCAATGCTTAGGGGCATTTTGCCAATACTCATATCATCTCTTAGTGGTTTTCCTTAATTTTCACTTGTTAAAATCCAGAAAACAGGTAAAGATTTCCAAAAGATAAAAATAGACATCAATGCTTTAGCACGAAATGCATGCATTAAAAGTGACAGGCTCCATTCAAATCCTCTGGGACTGAGGCATGCCAAGTTTCATCTGGCACTCAACCACACTCGTCTATTTAGAAAAGTGGTCTCAGGGATTCCTAACCATGGTCTCAGGCATGGGTTTTGGCACAAATCTGTTTGTACCATATAAATCATGGATTCATTCCTTCAAATACCAAAGTCAATTTTTAAATCTTGTGTTTATAGCGGATCATCAATATTCATCAGTACTATCACCTTAAAAAAAAAAAAAAAAAGACCAACTTTTAACAATATTAGAGTGAGTGCAATGGGAACAGAACACAAGAGATTTTTTTAAGCTACAAATCTGAAGTGGAAGTGAATGTTAAATGTATGCCTCATACTAAAACTTTATGAAAAATGAAACGTACAAAAAGCTGGATCCTTGCCATGACACCCATTATGGTGAAGTCTGAGACTCTGACCCTTCGTGTTATACTTATTGTGTTTTTGACACATTTAGTCAATTAAAATGGGTGAAGTGTAATTTGTTTTTCTTAAGTTTAATACAGCGTGTCAATAGAAGCTAACCAAAATTTATAGTAGGAACACTAAAACTGCCACTTGCACTTAAACAAATGAACACAATTTATCATGGTTGAAATAAAAAGAACATCATGTGCATTTGACTTTATACTTCACATGAGCATGTTGCCAAATATAGGAAAGCATGTTACAGCTGACACTTCCAATGGAAAAGACATTTTACTTCACATTAAATATTGGTGTGAAAAATTTGGACCCTGTCCAATCCTAAGAAGTGTTAACGTTGGCACTTCCACTGTATACTTTTACTGTAAATTGTTGTAACATTTATTTGACATGGAATACCCAAAGGATTGATGAGTAAAGAAAGGAAGACTTTTTATTGTGCCATGTTCCCTTTTTCAGTCATACATACTAAGCCTTTACATCTTCAGAGTTTAAACAAGTCGCCACCTGTACTCAATCGGTGAAAGTTATTTTTCATGCAACTAGAGTTTGCCTTTTTTATAAACCTATAAAAGCACACATTTTCCATTTTATTGGTCAGCAAAGCAATGGCTGATTTAACCATAAAACTTACAAATGTTGCTTCTTTATGGAGATCTATATTTTTTTAACCCTTTATAATTCCTTGGAATATAAACCTCCTTCATTTCATTTGTTGTCAGAGACTGAAAACACAAAACAAACTGCAGTATTTTTTCTTTTCATTAAAAAAGTTTACCTAACACTACTACCACTTATATTATTACCCATGGACTACTAAAGATTTAGGAGGAACAAAGTACTGCTGCGTAAAAATTTATCCGCTTCAATTAAGTACCTGCACAAGAATTCTGGGTTCGTATTATGTGAACTATAACTACATTTATCTGCAGTAATGAAGCACTGTAAAATGTCGGAAAAGTGCTGAGGGGCACTTCATGTGATTTACTGAACTGATCTCTAGGTTAAGAAAACATGCCTAAGACAAGGGATTTTCTTTTTTATCCATATTTTTCAAATTAAGAAAATCCATAGCATTTTTAATTATAAAATTAAATTTTAGAGCCACAAACATGAAAATGATTGGGGTATTTTAACAGTCTTTTTTAAATACCCAATCCAAGACTTTGAATTTTGATCTATTTAAATACAGCACTTTGAGCTTTCTGTATTAGATTACAATTAAAAGAGTAAAGTACACACATAAATACTGGGAAAACAGATTTTTTTCAAAGTAGACAAGCAACACAGCTGTCCTATATCAGGTAGAAAATTCAGCAACCACGTGACGTAATGAACCAGGAGAATGTAGCCAGCAGAGGACATGAGCCGGTGCCTAGGGGTACATCTGTTGGCACCCCGATCATACAGTGGCACCTTCAGAACATCTCTGGAGAGAGGGATAGGCTTATTATTTACATTTCTTAAGTACTGAAGGGAATACTGCTCCCGTAAATGGAAAAAAAAAATTCTTTCCTTTGTGTGTACTTCTGGCCTGCAACTGGCAGTATGAAAACCAAATTTAAGTTTCTGAATCCAGGTCCTAAGAGAGGTATTTTGAATAGTGGATCCATGTCTCACAAACCCATCAAGCACACCTCCCTCTTCTCTATCTCTAAATTGCAAATATGCTCTTTAGAAAAGACAAAGGAGAAAAGAAACACAGGACGGCAGAAAGGGTTGGAGTAGAGATAAAGTAATGTTTTTGGTAGATTTCATGGTGCTTGAACGAAGGCTAACAACAACATCAAGAAAGGAGTGTCAGCAAAAGCAAATTCACCTCAATTTTCTCTCAGCCATGGAGGATCAAGCCATGATGCTTCAACAGCATGGGTACAGGCAGTGGTGTACACGGTTATTCTACGTGTTCTAGAGATCTCAGCAACTATTCTCATGGCTGATGCAAAGTAGGTTGGAAGTTATTGGAAACATAGAGTCCTACCACACTCTGATATAAAAGAAATAAATGTGGCCTCGTACATGTTCGGATCCAGACAAAAATTCCAAGTAATTATACAGGCCTTTAAAAAATCATCATCCTCAGTTTCATAGAGCCATTTGTTCACAACAACCTGGTCACAATGCTTAGCAATAGGGAAGGCAAAGAGATTATTCCTGTCTCCTATCTCATATTCAAAAAATACTCAAAAAAAAACCCACTGGCCATAAACAGTCATGGGTTTTGGAACAGGTTTCCCAAAGAGGTTGTGCAGGCTCCATCCTTGAAGGTTTTCAAGACCCAGCTGGATAAACGCTGAGTAACCTAGTCATGGATGACCCTGCTTTCAGGAGGAGATTACACTAGATACCTCATGATGTCCCCTCCAAAGACTGAACCTATGGACGTATGACTAAATTCCTTATTTCAGCTGAGATGACATGACTTCAAAAACATAATGTTAAGCCAAAACAAGAAAGCAAACAGACAGCCGTTTGGCTGTTAAAGATTAATAAATTATAAAAACTTCTTGTCTGTGCTGCTCCCAATACACTGGAACCACAGTTCCTACTAGAAAGCAGGTAAAGATAGAGGTGGATATTTGTATGAAAGTTTTCCTATTTGCAACTAGTGTTGGGGAAAGAATAACTGCAAGTATTACAGGGGCTGCCTGGCTTTTTTCAGGCAAAAAGATATCTTTTCCTTTTGTGTGGATGTAATGTCAAACCTGGACAGAAGAAGGTTGTGTTTGTGTTGCCCCAGTTTCTAGCTGGAGTTAATAACAAGTGTGCGGGAGGAACACTCCATTTTAAAGAAGTAGCACTACCTTTCCTCCCATGTCGTGCTATCATCTTTAATGGCAACAATAATTCACTTAAGCCAGGAAGACATTTTTTCTGTTTTATTTATAGATCATTAGGAAGGTCTGTCTGCTGCATTAATGCCTGCTAAAACGGCATGCCGCTTCCCACTTTATGGCTCTATGTCAAAACTGTCTCTGATAGCTAGTTACTCACTCCACTTTGTCTGTTTTAAACAATCCATTCCTTATTGGATGAACCACACTATCACATGTCAGTTGCTTGACTTCTATAATATCCTCTATAGGTGTCAGGTCTCTGGAGGACTGTACGTCCTCAACTCCCACTGAAAACAAAGGTAGATAGCACCTTACAGATCAGATGTTGTGACTTTCTGAAGAGCTGCTTAAGCTTTTCAGTTAAAACTCTACGGCTGTGCAAAATGTGGGCATTATTTTTAGCCATACATTGCATCTCTCCATTTGTGATAATTTACTACCATGCAAAATATGTTGCTATGATATGGCTCAAAAGATAATAGCAAGGGCAAATCAGTGCAAGTATGTAAAGAACTAGGGATACAATCTAGCTTTCCTATGTTGACTCAGACACTTGAGAATTGGATTTTTATATTCTTGGAGCCTTTCCTTCTCTGCGGTATAAATGATATTACAAAAAGCCATGTAATGTGGCTTATGGCATTTAGTGAATTAATTTGACTTGATCAAATTCAGATTTTTTTAAGGTTTTTTTTGTATACATTCTGGAGGTTCTCCACACAGAATAGTTGCATTTGAGATAAATACAGAAGGTAGAAAGAAAGTGAGGTAGAAGAAGAATACAAAAACGTAATTACAGAATCAACTAAAAATTATTATGTGTACCAAGTGAAATGAAGAAATCTGTTTGTACAAGTACATACAAATGGCACAGATAGCGTTGCTGCACATATAGGGCTGGAAGACACTAGATAAATCATTCATTGGTGTGTTTAGAGACCATAATATTTTACTGATTTTGTTAAGTTAATATAACACACCTAAAGCTTTGCACAGAAATAGACACTCTCTATAAATTAAATCTGACATATATATATATATCTCCTCTTATTGGTCATCTGTGATCTACATGAGCTAATTTGCACAAAAAGTTGTCTTCACTGTAAATGTAAGACTCAAAGGTCCAGTCTGCCATAGACCTCTCTCAACACAGCCTTTCACCATTGGTCTTTCAAAAAAAAATTTTTTGAAAAACAAGATGATAAATATTTATTATGCTTCTACTGTTTATCTAAGAGGCTTAGAGTATGCATGGCTTACCTGAGTAGCTGTCGTGATCACAAGCTCCAGTTGTGTGTGTGCTAGACACTGTACAAACATAAAACAAAACACCCAATTACTACCTTAATCACTAGTGTGCATCAAGATCAATGCATACTACATTTAGAACAGCACTACTTTGACTAAGAGACTGTGTCACTTATTTGGTACTCAGTAATTCTGGATACCATATATGAAAAATCGTGGATCATTTTTCCAAGAGAAATTTTGCCCCTTTGCAAACCAAAATTTTATTTTTGTTTCTCCCACATCAGCATCATGAAGAATAATATTTTGCTGATTACTTGCTGCAACCTCCTCAGGCAAAGACTAATACATTGGTAATGTGTGATATTTTATAGATCTTTGAAATTTTAGACCTGACACGAATGAAAAATGCTGAAAAGTACCCCAAAGCCATTCTTCAGAATCAAAAAACACAAGGAGTCGGGGACCCCTCATGTTCTGCACTCTATATTCCTGAATCTTTTTGTTGTTGTTATTGTTTGTTAGCTTATGGACCACTTTATTCCTTATATTAAGAAGGCAAGATAAAGCTCTGATGAAAATGTGAAGCTTACATTGAATCAGACTACGTAAGCTCTGCCTGTTAGGCTGCAAGCACTTGGAAAATGGTTTGAGGCTTCTATTTTCAAGCTAGAGGATAGACCATTACCTCCCACTTTGGACAGGAATGTCTTGGCTCCATTTTGGTGTTATATCTATTAGGTGCAGAGTGATGAGTCTATCTTACTGCTGATTCACACAGGCTGTTCCAGCGGCAACATGTGACTGTGATTCCTCTGTGGCCCAGAGGATATTTCCCATCAGCGGTAACAGATGTTACTAATTCAGAAGGCCAAAAGAAAGAATAAAATTATATGTACATAATACATATAAACATTTCAGTCATATTCTTTTGACCATAGGATCAATAAATGCCAGAGTTAAACAATGAATGCTGCTGCTGTTGATATTGTTGGAAGACATCAATGGTCAGGAAGGAGATCTACTGAATGAGGACATGCAGTAAGTTAAATTGCTGGTGGAAAATAGAAAATAAATTGGGTGTGATCCTACTTTTCTGAAGACCACAATAGGAATGAATGGAAATCACCTGGAAGAGTATATGAGGGGATGTATTATGGTGAGATGGTGATATATTAAATCATCTTAATTCTCAGTATACATGGAGGGGGGGAAATGGAAGCTTGTTGCTGGAAGCTGTGCTTTAAATGCAATTCTAATAATTTGAGAGAAGTCATTTAATTGCAGCTAATGCCTGGCCAAGTTTAGGACCAAAATGAGGACAAGTTGGCTGATATTCAGTCCAAGCAAAATGGTACATTGGAGAACTTATCTAATAGAAACAGCTGGTAGAAATCTCATCCCATCTCAACCTTTGGCAGTAACTCTGTCATTTCATGACTGATCACACCTCATCTAAATACCATTTTTGGCTAGACATTTATTATTGAAAATTATCTTTCTACAGTAATCATTATAATTTGTATAATCTATTGGTCCAGAAATGCTAAAAGAAAAAAAAATACCTGTTCGTTCAGCTCTACTTCCTACCTTTTCCATAATCAGTCACCACTATGCACCCTTCTGCAGCTGAACTGTATTGTCTTTGTCCTTGGTATAGATTATTTGCTAAAAAAAAAAACAGCTTAGTACCTTTTTTTTGTTTGTTTGTTTGTTTCTTTTTGGTACAGCAATGAAGTCCATATAAAAATAAACTCACATTTTTGTGGATTAATCAAAGCAAAATAGTGATCCATTTAGACAGAGGGAACCAATCACCTCCAGTTCATCATATGAACAAGGCCTTTGTAAATTGTTCAGGACAAGGATCATGTCTTATTCACCGGATAAACCTTGTCATTATATACACCTATGTTATTTCAAGAAATATGGGTTAAATAAGAAAAAAAATGGCCATTTGGAACCCGGCCTGAAACTCACTGAAGTCAATGAAAATATTTCCATTAGCTCCAGTATGAGCTGGATCAGATTCAAGGGGTCCTGTGAAAAAAAACATCCATGATAATATAATAAAGACTGCATCATAATGTAATCACTCAAGGGGGCCAAATTAAGATCACACAAGTGACCTAAACTGTTGTATTTCCTCATGCTTTTGAGCACTTGATTTTGCAACCTTAACATTTTTAACATAGTTGTTTTGTCTGTGGTACTGGCAGTGTCACATTACACTGCAATGCAAATCAGCAGATGTCAAGCTTTTAAATTTTATCTTTTTTTTCCTTTTTAACAGGCAACAGCCTTTCCTGCAAGTCACTGTATCTGCAGAGTTACTTTTTGAGCAATAAAAGCATTATAGACACATGAAGCAAAGCTCTTCAAAGTCAGATATAATTACACTTTCTATGAGGTACTTCATGGAATATTTATTTCCATTAATATTGGAATCTAAGTGCGTTGTTTATTGACAAAATGAAAGCAATGTCAAATATAGAACTGCACAGGGGAATACATTGGAATTCTGGAAATGTTCAATCTAATTCAACATTTTTGCCATACATGTATTAGGAACAATCCCAAGTGCAAAAACTAATGTCTCTGATGTAAAACCGTCTTCCAAAAGTTTGAAAGTCTGTCATCTTTCTCCATATACTCACTTCATTAAATAGTTTACAGCTTGCAAGGGGATCACAATGTTGGAGTAACAAAATGACTGTCCTGACAGATTCAGACAATAAAACAACCAGATTGTTATATGAATGTTTTCTCAGAGACTGTTGCTGCAACACGTAATAAATACAAATATTGAAACACCTGCATGATAAACATAATACTTTTAACAGATGTTAATCCCCCCTGAATGAGACCAGTGGATTTAGATCACATAAATGCAACTTGCCCCCTTCAGGTCTCCCTGGAAAATTACCAATTGCATGATTGCTTTCTGACCAACTGCTGCAATCTACATGCATGGTTTTGCTTTTCAGCTCTGCTACTATGAGCATTTTAAAAACAACCCATAACTATAGCAATATGTATGTATGACACTGAAGCTCACCCAACAAGTTAGGTTACTTGTCTGCTGTCAGCAAGAATCAGTTATACCATTTTCAGAAAAGAGTGTTCCAAGTGAAAAAACAAACCTATTTTCTCAAAATCCTGGCATTCCTCTGCCATGGCAAGTAGGGCAGAATTTTTCACTCCAATTGGTGGGACTTAGTTGTTCTGTTTCAATGCCCTCTGATCATATGCAGCTTCTGTTGACTTCAGCCAGTTTAATGGAGATTCAGCATCTTTGAAAATTAGCTATTAACCCTATCAAAACACTACTGAGGTTTTGATACCCCTAGAGGAGAAGCACACACTTAAAACTCATTGGCTTAAACTTAAGCACCTGCTTATGCACTCTGTTGGAAAAGAGCCTGAATTTACATCTGTCTTTTCATCTCCAGAATGTATTTGAATCTCTGTTGGTGAAACTTAAGTTTATACAAACAGTTCTGCACCCATATGGCCATATCAGTGTCACCAAAGATAACCATATACATTTCCACTGTAGTGAGTGGCATTATTTAGTGTTAAGGTATCTGATCAGTAGGGTCTGGCCTACTCACATGTGTATAACTGAAAATGAGCAATGTTGAAAGCAGAAAATAACCAACAAATGATTATTCATCGAAACAGAATGACAAAGGAAAATCTGTAGACTTGATTTCGTGTCTCCACGTGTCTCCAATAGCTGCATTAATTCAGAGCAAGTCGCACAAAGAGAAATAGAGGCAGAACAGAGATCAGTGCAACAGAAAAATACCAATTTATCATGGAAAGGTAAAAATTTGCTTTCAAAATTGACAGGTGAACAAAGGAAATTTAATAACACAATTGGAATAAAAATTAACAATAGATTTTTCCATTTCCATGCACCACCTAGGGACATTTAAGTTGACAAAAATGTGGGATGAGCATAGGATTTCAAAACATAGAGAGGTTCAGCTGGTGAGGAATTTCCCCAGAGCAATTTGTGGATGTAGATCAGGAGAAACAAATGCATCTGACTAGGAAGTAATAGAAGTGTTTGACAAATAGCTCCAGTGAATCTCCAGAGCTTCTCGTGGTGACAAAGGAAGACAAATTTATGTCTTAGATGCATGTTGGAGAAGAACAACGACCATTATCAAAAATCAAGACTCAATTTATTCAGCTTCAGTTGTACTCTTGATGAAATAATTACAGAAAAAAATTGTGGTTGGTCATAATAATCAAGAAAAATTACCAAGAAGATGTATTGCTTGGGATACGACCAGCTACAGGGAGATAGCTGTTGCGTGCTCTAAGACAGAGATGGACCAAGGGAAGTTTCCAAAATGTTCCTATCCAGACATAAATATATGGATTTACTTGCTTAAAGGCAAAGAGGAGGATTTTCTCACTACATCTAGTTAATTCTGCAATTAATTGCCAAAAGATGAGGCAATAGGAAAAAATTTTCTATTGACTATGAAGTGAAAAATTCAGCTGATTCTTCTACTTTTGGGGATTATTAGCTCACCATAATTAAAACAGGAAAGGATGGCATTGCATAAAAATTGTTACAGCTGAGCCAATGTGGTCAAGAGAATAAACACTGTTTGGATGGGTACATAATGGGTTAGAAGAGACCATGGACTTTTCTAAGAAAACAGTTATGGTATTCAGCAATAACCTGTGCAGCAGTGTTCCCCTCATTTTTAAAGGCTATTGAGGAATTAGAATGGGTTCATTAACAATTCTAAGTATTGCTGTTTGCAGGAAAACTCTCATATGAAGAGGAACTGGCAAGATTCTTTATGTCATTAAAAGACCATAGAAAGATGTTGATAAAAACATCAGTAAGATTAACAAAAAATACCTTTTGGCTTCATCTCATAAGGTAATAACAGGAGAAGATTCAATGAAAACAAAAAGTAGCAAATTCAAAACTGGGGAAGGGATTACTTTTTTATTCACCCCATACTTAGACTGAGGAGTGATTCTAAGCTATAACAAGACTCAAAAATCATTTGGTCTCTTCTATGGTTAACAACAGTTTCAAGAATTATTATGTATAAAGCCCACTGTTTTTTCAAAGAAATTTTGCATCTCTCTCTCTTTTTTTTTTTTTTTTTTTAGCTTAATTTTTAAAACTAAAGCACTAGGCTCAGGGCAGGGAGAATAAACCTGCTTTTGTGCAGCTTGTTCTAACCACTTTAAAGAGCTGATCAGATGCAGTAGTTATTTTCTCTGGTTTCAAAACTAATTTTTGGCCTGCTATAACTATAGCAGACATTTTCATTCTTCTTCTGTGTGTTGTCAAAAGACTGGTGGCTTGGCCCCTGACTGGCTTCACTGCTGTTATCAAAATATAGAGAATGGAGAAGTCTGGTGTCTGGATGCAGATACATCCTCATTTTGCCAGGACTGTCCCTTCTATTCATTATAATGCCACATATTTTACCTTCGAAATTCTAAGTACCTTCCAATTTATAGCTATATGAAAAGTTTTCTATAAACTAATAGAGAAGCTACTTGTAGCGATAAAATATTTGCTTGCAACACCACCCAGATATAAAGTATTTGCTCTCCTTTCTCCCCATCAGATTCTCGTTAGACATTATGAGCCCACGTTTCAACCTAATCTGAGATTGTGCCTGAGATGCACCATGCTTTATGAGGCAACAAGGCTTTAGCATCAAAGCCAGGGATGGTGGAGGAGGCTTGTCAGTGACATGTTTCAGCTTGTCCTTGCAGGGAGAGGCAGGGATGGCCATAGCAGGGATGAGGAGAGCTTTGAGGGCTTTCAAAACCAGCTCCCACACATGGTACATCCCCAGTCCCCACAGAGCTGATCAGAGGAAGCTGAATGCAGAGCACCAGAGTATTTCACAGCCCTAAAAAATGCTGCTGCAAAGGTGTTCTGGGTTTGTGTTTTGAAAATAATGTCACCTTGCTTTACGCACAGACTTGCTGTAGCTTCTGTTGCTGCAAATGGTGCCATCAGTGGGTTGGGGGTCTCTGCTTAGGCTGCACATGTCCCCGCAGTGCCTGGGCGCACACAGACAGCTGAGCTCACCTGCTTCCTCCTCTCCACCTCATAACACCTAAAATACTTACCTGAGGAGATTGCAAGTGACTAGCATAAGCCAAACCAAAAAGGACCAAAACTCCTGTTGCCCTCAATGGTGGTCTATACACTGATTTGGCCTATTTTACTCATTTGTGCAATCTCCTGCCTAACTGGCCCTTGTGCTTCCTGTTTGCCCAAGCCACTGAGGTTGCTCTGAGCTTCATTAACCACTTGCATCTTAAAACTAAAGCCTTGAAGCCTTCTCTGTGCAGGTCCTCACACCGGGCAGGATTTCCCTGTAAGAGTCTCCAGCTACAACACTCTCAGTCTTCACAATGGCGCTCAAAAACTTCACACCTCTCTGGATACAGGTGCACTGATACCGGCGTGGGTCACACTAGCCAGTACTGTTTGCCTGGGCTCTCCTGGCTACACACGTCTGCATTTATCTGTTTTCTCTCATGTCATGAACAAGTGTTAAGGTTTTCAGATGATGGTTTTGTTCAGAGAGGAAGTGTGCCAGGGATACAGCTGTGCGACAATATTCCTAGACTATGTGATTGGAGTAAACTAAGAGTATGATTAACAACAAGCAAATAGCCTTAACATGTTAAAAACAACCTTAATGATTTTCATTCTTAAACCCTGTTTTCACATTAAATTTATGCGCTAAGGTTTCAGCTGAACTTATGTTATTTAGGCATATCTGAAAAGTCTACACTTTAATGGGTTCAAATGACTAAGTTGAAAATGAAATTTCAGTAATTAAAGTGTATGTAAGGGGAGGTGTTTCATTTAGTTTTTTGTTTGTTTGCTTTCATCTAAAGGCCTCCAGTGTTTTTGTATCTATTCTATAAACAGGATAATATAAAATCATCTAGTTACAGAAGAAATGAAAAGTTGAATGATTCGTTATATTTATATGGCCCTAAAACATGTTGCAGAATTGTATTTATTACTCAGAAAAAAAACCAAAACAATAAAACATCTTATTGAGCAGTTGATTATATGGTATTACAAAAATCTGCCTTCCAGTGGAATCCTTTGGCCTGCATATGTACAACACTATAAATCTTGCTAAATATTTGTTTCAGAAATTGTCCAGAAGGATGAACAGATTGATTTTCCAGACCTAAATCATTTCAACACCAAATAGCACTCTGGAGAAAACTGTGTTTCTCTTCTTGTTCTTTGCAGACACATTAAGATCACACACTGAGCTGCAGCAGTTCAGCTTTCTGGTCCTTTTGCTGGTTTGATAGTGACAAGATTGAAAAGACACAGCTTTGAGAGACTACCTAAATAAAAGTAGTTGATGAAGGGATAAAAA
Organism: Platalea leucorodia; assembly: GCF_965183815.1. NCBI lineage: Eukaryota > Metazoa > Chordata > Aves > Pelecaniformes > Threskiornithidae > Platalea > Platalea leucorodia. Next base: position 45,963,912 of record NC_138828.1, on the reverse strand, counting down.
CCCTGTAGCAAAATTAAAAAACTAATGAATCCATTTCATTAATTCTGAACTTAGTAACAGACTGAATTTCTAGCCTGTGGATTTGCATGAATTTGAAAACCTGAAGAAGGACAAAAACAAAGAGAATCTAGGAATTTTTCATAAAATAAAATAGCTTGTGAAGGTTTTGGTTTTTTACAAAGTAAAACATTTTCCTACGTTTTTATAAAAAGTCAACAAAACCTTTATTTTTCTATTAAACTCCTCAAACTGTGAGGTCAACATTTTGCAAAGGAAAATTTTTCAGCTATAAAAATTTCAACTTGTAACTTGTTTATAATTTAATACCTCTATTTAATGGTATTCTGATTAATTTCCCCAAAGCATTTGCTTCTCTGTTCTGAGCTCATTGTTTCAATTTATATTCTATAGCTGTGATTTTAAAAATCCTATAATACCAATTTATTCAACTGAAAAGAGTATTTTTTCCAAATGCACTGAAAGGATATGCCATGTGATATACCTTCCTATTAAAGACAATACATACTTACAACTTAGGCACTTAATACTGTGCCTTTAATTCACTGGTGAAAGCCTGATGCCATACTTTTCCCGTTTGTACTGCAGGCTCCCACCCGAAGTAGCATGCTTGCCAAAGACGATATTCACAGATCTTTAACAGCAAAAAGAAAAAAAAAAAAAAAAAACTACATTACATCAGAGCTCATTAAAAACTGAAAAGTAAGGAGTGGTTTTTCTCACTTCTGTCATTCATAACATGCATCAAATACAATTATGTGCGTGTGCACTCATCAGTAACACTTTACAACTGCAGTTTTACCAGACTTCTAAGGCCCAGAAGTACTGATTCAGTTTAGGCTGGTTTTATGTAGGTTGATCCATTTTAACAAATCATTTTTTTAAAATATGGGGGCCTGATTCTGCTCCATCTCTGGCAAAGATGAGGAGTTCTCTCCAGTATATGGAGTATGAACATATTGTACAACTGTTATGAGACCAGACTTAGACCTGCTATCATGTCTGCTAGATCAAATTCTCTGAAAAGCTAAATGAAAAGTTAGGGCTCAATATACATTTTCTAGAGATTTACATCCCTTTAATGCAGTCATACAGCTAGAGCACTATGTAAAGGACATTAATGTCTATTTATATATGTTAACATTTAGTATAAAGAAAGTTTAGTGTGAAACATCTTTTTCTTCATGGAGAAAAAAGAAACCTATCCCTTCAGCTAGCAAGTCACTTCTTTGTCTTCAAAATGTTTTGGGGTTTGGTTGGGTTTTTTTTCTGACAGGCTCAGGTTAAGAGAATAATGATAATAAATGTCTCAAGAGAAGTCTCCTTGCAAGTGCAGTATAGAACTGTGGAAACTATAGAAAAGGGAAAAGAGGAATTTCCCAAACACAGCCACAACCTCTATCATTTACACTCTAAGCCTCTTTGCATCGCAAATAAACAAATAAGCCTCTTGCATTTAGTCTTTACTTCTGAAAAAAGAACTGTATCATTTAGAAAGACCCTAAAAGCCATGTGCAAAGGTAGATTTTATGCATCTTAAAAAAAAAAAAAAACAAAACACAACAGTTCAACACCTATTTGTCAAAACTCTCATTTCCTATTAAGTAAATGAAATTGAATTGTTGGTGTTACAGTGGTTTAGTGGGTTTCTCCTCTTCTAAATGAATGCAACCTGCTGGATCCAGCAAATTCATTAAAAATGTGCTTTTACAGGGTAGAGGACTTTAGGAACTGCACAAACCCATCAGACTTTATGAGTTTTCAGACAAGTTTCATTCACAGGGTGCGAGTGAATATCTCCCAGTTCCCAGAAAGCCTCCCTTCACAAATAAAAAGAACAGAGATAAGTTGAGAGATGTGCAAGGTAAGCATAAAATATAATTAAAGCATACTTGCATTCTCAGTCTATTGCAGCTGCTAATCTTACTGATTAGCAGTTCTTCCGTCTATGAGTCCTCCCAGAGATCTACTCACAGGGGGTCTGAGCCTAAAATCACTCTAGTTTTCAAGGTGCCAATGAGCAAATCTCTGAATCTGAATTCTCTCAGTGCCAGGAGGCACACAAGGCGCAAACATCATTCTTCCACTTCGATCGGTCTGCGGCTGCGTGCTCTGGAGTCCCAAGGGCCACAACGCAGTCTTCTGTTGTTTTTTTCCTCAAGACATGACCGATCCAGTTCCATCTCCTCCTCCTCACTTCATTACTGATTTTCTCCATCTCCGAGTTGATGCTCGTCGTTTCTGCAACTTTTTATTTTTTTTTCCGGGAGGAGGTAGTTGGCCTCCTGCCCAACCCCCATGACTTGGAGGGCCAGTGGTTTTTCTGTCAGGGTGGCCTTCCCTTAGGCTGCGTTGGTTCACGGCACCTTCTTCAATTTTATCCGGTGCACCCTCCAGAGAGGGATCCCCTATCCACCACCCAGGGGACGCGCCTTCTAGCCGTGCAGCCCCAGCCGAAGGCCAATGAGCAAATATTCAGATGTAATTCCACGTAAGCTAAAGACCAGTAAACCTACAGTATGAAGTGACAAAACATGTCTACTTTAAACCTATGAAGTTAATGGGATCATTTACATATATGTTAAGTGCATACTGTATACACTCACTGGATCAACACTGGCGTTCTTTTTACATGCAGGAGGTTCAGAAACCAAGACAAGCAAAGCAGGCTGCTAAGCACAGGTTTCCTCCACTTGATATCTGCAAGATACACTTTGTGGCCAGAAAGTGAAAATAAAAACCAGGTAAATTCTGTGTTACTGCACTAATATCAGACAGCTGACCATAATTTTCCACTTACATCCCAGTTCGCATAAGTGTTAAATATCAGTCCTGCTGGTGTTTTATGAACTTTACTCATAACGATTACAGATGGTACTAAAACCAAGTCCATTGTTTGGCTGTTCTTTACACTTCTTTTCTTGTACATGTGGGTTATACATCTGTAGGAAAAACATGCCAAGGCAAAAAACTCGTGGCCAAAAAAATGTAGAAAACAGGTGCTTGAATATTCAATTAAAGATGGGCCGAACATGTAGTACAAGATGCTCCTGAATGCTCATGTTCCCCTCCCCCATTTCAGTCTGACAGTTCTGTATTATACGAGTCTGTTGTCCTACATCGAGTCTTTCTATGTGCAGCACTCCAGCCAGTGCCAGGAAAGCTATTGGTGAATCACTGCCCAAAATGCCCATACTATATGATGATGGTCTTGACAACTAACTCCTTCCACACGCTTCCCCCATCACCCCAAGCTGAAGTGTCCTAGGCTCTTTTGTTTCTCTTTATGGAGACCTGCAGCAGGTTGTTCCCTTCATATCCTCAGGATGAGTCTCGCCCATCCTCTGCAGGAATGCATCTGATCTACAAAAAGTGCCTCAGTTTCTGCTAAGTATTGTGAAAGAAGGGGGCAAAAGAGGGTTTCCCTTTCCAGATCCGTAGTTCATATTTCAGATATTCAATTGCCAAATTGTAAAGCTGTTTATACGCTTCTTTATGTACCAGCCTTCAAGGGCATCACAGTACATACCTAGAAAAATGGAGTTATATGGGAAATCTCATACATGGGAGTTTGGCTTGTACTTGGGATTACATGCTGTTTTGACATGTTCTGTTTAGGGCAAGTAGACCTTCTGAAGGGTTTTGTGCTGGTTCGGCGCTCTGCCTCCCCAGCTGTCATGTATCTGCTGTTCCCACCATACTTTGCTATCCAAGGCTGCCACTTGCACTTTTCGTGTAATAATATCTGTTCACATGGGGATTGCTGGCCCATTCCCAGCCAGAAGACTGGGACACCTCTTCGATGGCTCTGCCATCCTCGCTTTCCTGGTATGAGAGCTGGGTGCAGCTCAGGCACATACTGATGGATCTCTGTGTGGTTTCAAGAAATTTCTTCCCAAGACTTTTTCACACTGTAAGTATGTTTAAGATTTCAGGAATACTTCAGTGGTTATTAAAATCAAAACCTTACAGATAAGATACAGATAAGAGAATGCAGATAGTCACTGGTCGAGTTAAATAAAGGCCAAATGCACAGAGAGGTCCACCCAGGCATTTTTGGATATGTGGATTTATGCCTTCATACACACCTACCAAGGAATGTTTTGCATTCCCGGTGCTGAAAACTATGCCCAGCTATTTATTTGCACATGTATGGTCATGGATCTCCTCACAGCATAAACATTTGTATTTGCAAGATGGGCCTTGGACAGTAAAAATTTTTACAGTTTGTGTCTTCTCTATCCTGAGCTATTTATGTTTTTAAAGTTCATGACTCTGATTTCTTAATTTTTAACTACTGTATGAATGATTTTACCACTGTAGCAAATGTTTCCAATATTTTTTCAAACACAAAACCACTAAGCAATCTTTGTATTTACTATGCTTTTCTTTAATACATAAATCAAAAGACAATAACAAGCCTAATGTCAAAGAAAATTTTTGACACTTCATACATTAAATAAAAGCAGCCGATAAACAGTTTAGATGAAATTATGGCTTGAAATGTAGTTCCCAAGAGGACTGTGGTTCATAAATTGTTTTTATACTGCCTCTGTCATTGTTGATTTGAGATATGCACAAGACACCCACAGTCATTACCAGTGCTACCATTACTTAACCTGCCTTTGCTCTGACTGATATTTAGACACATGGAGACTACCAACCATCTATTTCTGTGAAAAATGCGTTGTTTGGTTGTCATCACATGTGTAGCATGTTGCCTTCTATTTGAAAGCTTGACACATAATAAAAAAATTGGAAGAAAATCAGCCTTTAAGTTTTGACCATGCCTGAATCCCAGAAGCTTCTGTAGCTACTTTGGACATTCAAGGGCAGGGCGTTTTCCGATCAGTACAAAAGGCATTTAGTATTTGATTTGTAATTGACCTAATCTCATTGACTCACAAAGGTGAAACATTTCAAGGTCATCAGTTCTTTATTGCATTACAGCTTTCAAATCTCTTTGAAAGATATTCTTTCTTTTTATTTTACACTTAATCTTTTTCTGTCACTAAATGTGACCACACAAATCACTGCTTCAAAGATTCTGATCTGTTTATTGCCAGAATATTTATATTTACTTGGAAATTAATAGGCCAGTGTTCACCTTAAATATGGGAAATGGGGAAGCGTTTGTGTGGAACTAACCATTATGATGTACAGCAAGGTTCAGAGCAAGAACATCACTTCTTGTCGAGTTCTGGTGGAAGAAAGTGGTTTTAAAAATACCTGAGATGATGTAATATTTCACCTTTCACGTTAAGGTCTTGGTCCTTAAAAATTGCACTCTCCATGCAAGCATTTTCCTCTCATAGGAACAGAATGGTTCATCGAGCTGTGTTCTCTGTTATTTCATCACTGAATACTTCAAAATAGAGTTAAGAGAAACCTAAGAGTTAACTCAAGCATTCACTGTAGAAATGTTTGAATAACAATGAATTATAAATAAAACATCCACGGATGGATCTAGCAAAATGATAAATTTATTAAGTGTACCACTTGGGGTTTTTATAGGTCAAGGTACTCTCTCTACAAGCAAAGGTGGTAAGCTTCTCAAAGTGCCCTTAATCATTACGCTAACTATGTGACAGCACATTTGCTGAAAGCTATACAAATGGAGCATTGTACCTGAATGGCAACTATATGCTTTCAGCACAAACAAAACCAATAGATTTTAAGAGAGATTTTATGCCTTCACAAGCAACTAGTCTTTAAAGAGTATACATCCTTAGCACAAATCCTGATGATGAAGTATGTGCAAGCAGAGCTCTTAAAAAGAGTGTATATGAAAGAGAGTCTACATGGCCCAGCAGATTTCCTATTTGCTGTGCTTTCAGTTCACTCTTCTAACACCTCTGCACAGAGATTTCACAGCAATACACATTCATTTGAAGAAACAAGTGGGTCTATCTGAAATAAACCATAAATATATCTCCACTCCTCTACTTATGACATTTGTTGCCATTGTTTTGTAGGGAATGGTACAGCTAGCTGATAGCACCATTTTTTATCCTCCCAACAATTTTTACTAGTAGGTGCCACTGACACTGCAGAAAAACCATAGAAGCTGGCTGGCAGCTAGCAGGCTAAATTTGTAAAGTGAGCCCTGGGCAACTGTGTGCATACAGTGCTGTGGGGCCAAACTCAGAAGCACAAACACCTATTGCGCTCGTACAAGTCATGAATTTTTCAATGGGGAGATTCACACCAATAAATTGGGTACATAGGCATAACACATGCAATTAGCTTAGAAAAAATTAACCAGAAGTGGAAAACACCTAGCCTGTACTATTTGTCAGGGAAGGTTGACATTGCCTTTTTTTTTTGTTTGTTTTATTTCCTTATTTATTTTAAGTATAATGGAAAGGCTGTTGCTTTACTTCCAATGGCTTTAAAGCATATAATTCATTCCCCTGAAACCACAGCCTTTTCCTTATTTTCTTTCTTTTTACTTTCCTTTTTTATTTTTTTTTTGAGGGGGTGGGTGTAAAACTAATCATCCAGTGAAGGGTTTATCCTTCTATGGTATGAGGAGTTGAGCTCACGTTTGGGCTGTGTCCAAAGAAACAATCTACAGAGAAGAAATGTATTCCTGGAGGGCCATTAAACTTGCACTAGGCATTAACATTGATAGTACGCTGATCTAGCTTCTGTCCTCTCTACTGCCCTCATTAAAGTGACTAACAACCTTTCCTTCACCGGATCCCACTCCTTTTTACTGAAATCCCTGCTGCCTTCAACACGTGTGACCAAACTCTTCTTAAACCTTTGAGCTTCTTAGAGATTCCTTCACTCTTCCCCCTCGTAGCCCAGTAACTCTTCTCCTTGCTTCCTCCTCTTTTCTTTCGTGCTGCAAGAAGAGAAATCCACAATGAGATTCAGAGCGTATCCAGACCAGCATTGCCTTCTGTGCTCAGGACAGGAATCAGAAGGATTTTAGCTGCCTCATATGTAAGCCAGAGATTCAGAAATCCTGCTCTTGAGCACAGCCTAACTCTGGAGGATCCTAAATTCAGCCAGCACTAACTCCACTGTGGACCACAGAGTTTCTCTTCAGATGTGGGTTCCCCACTTGAATGTACCCTAACTTAAGCTGATAGTGGCTGTTTGCCCTCTGCCTGGCTTTCTGGACAGAGCAATCAGTGAGGGCTACTCAAGAACCAGGCATCAGGCTTTCCCCCCTCAAGAAGCCATCAGCATATGTACAAGAGGGGAAGAGACATCTCAATGAGACCAATAGCTCTGAGCAACTCTGCTCCTTCCTTTTCCAATGTCCCTGTCCTGCCATAGACTTTCAGGCTTGGTAGCGCTGCTGGGACTGTGCTGTTCTCCCCTGACCCTTGCACGCTTGCAGTTGTGACAAGGTCGATCCCCAGTCTGGAAAAGACACGGTGATACCCCGGAGGGAGCAGAGATGAGTCTGCATGCAGCCAAAAAGAATGAAGTCACCCAGGCTGCTAGGTGGCTGTTGGAGAGGCAATAGGACCTGACCATGGGCAGGACTGGTGCATGGGAACAAGATTAACATGGGTGCCAGGAGACACCCCTGCCTTGCTTCTGGAGGTTAAATGTGCACAAAAGTAAACATGTTTCATCTCTACATTCTCCCCTCTGCTTTGTCATTTTGTTTGATTATTCCATTACATTCCCAGTTATTTGTCGTCCCCAGTGTTCTTTCTCCTATATGGCTTTCTCAGACAAATCCTAGCCCAAAATTCTGGTCCATTCCCTCCATCTTTCCTTGTGACTACCTAAAGCTTTCTCCAAACCTCCTGACCTCATCTGCCTTCGCTCTCTACAGTAATTCATACCGAAAATTATCATGGTTACCCTGTCTGGTAATCAGCTCTTCTGAGTTGGCCAGGGTCAGCTGTATGGCATTTTCTAGGTTAGGTTTCTAACACCAGGCAAAGTATGCGGAGCATAACCCTGCACTGGAGTGGAGCTGAACTCTTGCATTTGACAGCTTCCTGCCATGGCTTAGAGCACCGTTTCTTGACAACAGAAAAAAAAGCCTGCTAACAGCCCACCTCAGCTCTTGACTTAAAAGGTTAAGATTCAGTTGTTAAGATTTCTTCTCTGCACACTTAAGGATTAATTATTGCCAATGGGCTAAAAAAAATATTAGCCACAGAAGAGGTATTCTAAATTGTTTTCTTTTGATGTCAGTTAATGATTTAATTTTTTCAAGCGCTTATGAGAAATGGACTGCTTATTCTGGAACAGGTATATAAAGTGACTTGCCTACATGTGGAACACACAGAAAGAAAAGACTTTTCACATAGTCCAAGCACAAACATGCCTGAGCTACATTTGGTGCCTCTCTTGCTTGTTCTTCCTGTGTGAGTCTTAGTGTGGCATTACCTACTTTTATTTTTAAGATTTTTTTTTTTTAAGAAAAGCAACTGAGGAATGTAGACACATTCACAGCTAAAACAACCTCTTTTTATTCTTGACTGCTTTAACCCTGTCCTCTGAGAACAGTCCCTTGAGCCAAGGTTTATAGTCAATCACCAAAAAAAAGTGGGGGGTCCATTACCTTCCCCTTTTAATTGTAGGGCAGGGGCCTTTAACTTTCCATGAGGCTTTAGTAAGAATTTCTTCTGGGCAGAATTTCCTTGAACCTGGTAATCAAGACCACAGGATACGTGTTAATTGTCTTTGACATGCAGAATGATCTGCATTTACCCAGCTAATAACATCACCCCAGATATAGTGGTTTTTAAACACATGGTTTAAAATCATCTATAAATTGAATTGCTATTCAAATAACGCAAAGATTGACAAACACTAGAAAAGCTGAAAGAAATTAAGAGAAATATGCAACTTTGTCCTTAATTCACCCTGTTTGAATTCTATTCCCTGCAAGACTAACATGGCTTGGGAAATCACTCCTGTTTATAGTTCCTGTGCTACTAAGGCACAATTGCATTGATTAAACATCAAGTTGCAGTCTTAATTTTGAATGGGCTTGCTTCTCTGGGCTAAAGTCAATAATCTTAATTATATGTACAACATTTTTATTTCCCTGAACACATTTTTTCTTGACATCTAGCTGTATAAAATGTTAGAAAGGGAAAAAAAGAAAAGAAATCTCTTCTGGAAAAATAAGGGTAGAAATGACTGGGTATAGTAGTTCTGAATCAAAGCATCTGTAAGCATTTTTAGAGCTTTAACAATGTTTTAAGTGTTTGTATAACTTCTGCTTTGAAAGAATATCATAGCTGGTAAATGTTAACTAGATATGTGTAAGTAATAGGTAAAACAATTTGACACAGCTCCATTTGTTTTTCTTTTTATAATTTATGCACAAAACAACATTCATTGCTCAAAATTACTTGATTGATATTTTCTTAAAATTCATAAGTCCTTTTCTTTACCCATTGCTTAGCACGTGTAGCATTTAAAAGCATTTAAAAGACAAAACTGGAAACTAGTGTGGTTAGGCACCAATCATATTTTCATGACCAAGCTATATAATTTGATAAGAATAACATCGTTTTGGTTTCTAATTTATTCTATTTATTTGCTAAAGACACCTGTTTGTCTTTGCCCCATCTCCTCATTCCCACCCAAATCTTAAGTCGTCTTACACTTTTCTTGTAATGTGCAGACAGGAATGTTCCATATTTTATACTGCAATAAAGGCTTCACTTAGTAGCACTACTATGTTTTATTGAAGTATTAATAATGTCTCCTGATAAGGTGATTAAGATTTTCAGAATTAGTTTATCCTGACATAATTTTCACATTCAAATCTAAAATGTTGTGAACATTCAATAATTCTCACTTTAAAAAGCTGTCTTTCAGCAAATATTCTTGTTCTTTGTTAGAACATCCACTGGAAAATGATAACTCCATGTGGAGACTGTGTAATGAGTCTATGTATCTCTGTGGTCACAGCTTCGGTCCAGAGTTAACTGAAGGAGAATTAACAGGCTCGATATTCATTCATGCAAACACCAAAACAAATAATCATGGGAAAAAAAGTTGCAATAATAGTTAAACCTTGCTAATAATTATGGTGCTGCACTGCCCTACCCAGTGCCTTATCCTCTGCTCTAAATCAACTCGACAGAGGACAGTGCACGTTGTGGTATCTTCCTTCCTGCAGTAATTGTGTGCCTACCGCACTGAGTTGTATCATTTCTCTGTGAATGGCAGCAGCTGAAAGCCTAATGAATAGATATCAAATGCATATTGAAAACAACAGTATGAAGATGACAGAACAGTGTGAAGCTGAAGATAACAGGATAGTGAATTCAAGGAAAACAAAAGGTTTAGAAGTGAAATAATATTTCCGAGATTTTTTTTTTTATCAGCAAGTACTGTTTATTACCAAAAATAAGTTGATTGTAAGGTGAGTGGTTTTAGGCACAAAATTGGACCGTAAATAGGAAAGGATGTAAATGCCTCCTAAACTACATCAGGCTCTGCTGAGGTCCTGCCCTTGGGATAATCAGCCTCACCAGGAGCTGGCTTGGCTGGAGACCCCTAAGCCCTGGTGGGGATGGGTGCCCTGTCCTGCCCCCTGAGCTTTCTAGCTGTAGCTGAGCTCTGTGCTCTGATCCTTCCTCATGTTTAATTCATATCAAAAGCAGACAGACTGCCCTGACATGCCTGCCAGGGTCGTTGGTAGAGCTGGCTGGGAAAGGTGGTGGCAGCACCCACCTGAGAACAGGAAGGGTAACGGGAACGAGAATGGACTAACACACTTAGCGCTCAGTCTCCTTCTTCCCCCATTTTTTTTCTTCTCTCATGATGGAGCTGCCTGACCTGACAGCTCCTCGCTTCACTGCCTTCAGATGTCTCTAAACTTTCCTTTGAAGCTGTGAAAATCATGCCATGAATCACAGCAGCGATGAGGCACGAGTGCAGACAGACAGAACAAGAAGTCAGGCTGCCAGTCTTGTGCAACAAAAGCCTCTCCTAGGTCAAAGAGGTGGGTATGCTTTTCAGCAAGGTAAAACTAATGGGTGAAACCTTCAATTAAAAGCAGAGATAGCCCTCTGGATCACAGTGCTTAGGGTAGTAATCATATCTCACAGTACTGGCCCCTCTGCCTTCAAGACTTTAGGCTTTGGTGCCTAAAGTGACCCCAGCAGAAGGTGACACAGTCTTCATCCCCTGCCAGAAACCCAGGCGTTATTGCTTTTGTTTGGCCAACTTCCCATCCAGCCGTAATCCTGGGGTTTTATCCTTCCTTAAATTTGGTAGATGTAAATAAGAGGTTATTAAAAAAATGGTCCCAGATCCATCTGCATCTTGCAGCTTTTGTTATTTTAGCACACAGCCTTGAAAGGTATGGGTAGGGGGGCTCTACCTGTTTGCTTTTATGTACACTAGTGCATGACTTTGCACTGTGGTGACTGTAGTTATAAATCAAGGACTGAATATCTTGAAGACAGTGGAAGCATTTTAGAGGCACAGTGAGTGGCACCAGGGGAACAAGCATTTGCAGAAAAGATTTCTACGTGTGAGAACACACTTCAAACTGTAACTTCCATTATGAATTAGTTCTCTTCATTTGTATCATCAAATTTCAAGGATAAAGCAACTGGAACAAAAACAAGCAATGTTTACATTTTACCAGTGTTTTATATTCAATTAAACATCTTTGCTGCTATTTACATAGCTGAATGGCACTACATTTACACCATGCAATTTCATGTTATTTCTATGTAAATATTTCTCTAAAGCCTGATGTAAGTTCAAATTAGTTGTGAAAGAAACACTAAAATAAAATAAACTTCCATTTGGGGGTGATCACAAATTACTCTAAAACTGAAGAGCAAGCTTGTTAAAATACAAAGTGAAAAGCAAACAATATTAAACCAAGCTGAATAAACGAGGAAAAATAACACACAAGGATGCCTTTAAAAAGGTTTACCTTATGCAATAGATTCTGAGGATTACAGGTAAATTAAAATTCAGTGGGAGTTTTAATTTAAGTAGCATGAAATGACACAGTAGTTTAAAATAAAAGCTTGTGGCACATACATACAAGGTCTGAAATTCCTGTAGTGCAACTGAAAGCAGAATTTACCCCTTCTTCCTTTAATTCTAGTTAAATTGTAAACGGTAATTTCTTTCTTCCATCCTGTTTCCTCCTTGAAATCTGCTGCCAAAGTACACACTCCCTCAGAACCCTGCCAAATTCTACATCATTTAAAAGCAAACTTTAGGAGAAAGAATGGAAAAGCACAATCTCAAAACAACTAGCTCATAACCTTCCTTCACTCTTGTTTGTCTGACATCATGCTTCTCTCTCCGATGCAATCTTGTACCTAACTTAGACTGAAAAATCCTCAGTGGTAACCATGGTTTTATTCCTTCTACATTGTTTTCCATTCCACAGATGATGTTATGTACAAATCATTAGCTAGATCTTTAAAGCTGTACATTTCCAAGTTCCACAAAAGTCTTGGGGAACTGCAGGTGTTGAGGAACAAAATCTGAGCATAAAAATATCTTCTTCAGTTTGAGCTTTTTAGGCGATATGTTTTCAAACCACTTTATCTGGAAGATTTCATTAATTACATGGTAGCTGAATGTTCATTTCCATATGTCCCTGACTTTCAGATTTCCAGTGGTTGGTATCCACAGAATAGTTATCAAAGGTTTGTTTTGCAAACAGAAAGGTGGATCAAGTGGAGCTCTGAAGGGATCCGTCCAGGGACAGGTTTTTGCCAATGCCTTCATGAATGATCCAAATTATAAACTGCAGAATATACACAAAGTTCATACATAAATTTTATACATAAAAGATGACATCAAGTTAGCAAGAACTTCATGTACGTGGAAGGGCAAGTCTGGAATTCAAAATTATCTTGATAAAATAGAGAAGTGGTTGGGGAAAAATAGAAAGTTATTACATTTTCTGGAGTAATCAACTGCATAATAAGATGGAAAGATCCCAACTTGGGATAATTTTTTAGGGAAGGATTTACTGGTTATCGTGGAACACAGGCTGAACATAAACCATCAATGTCAAATTACCATAAAAAAAAAGCAAACAACTAGTAGGAGGTATTAACAGACATACAGGCTATAAGATAAGTGAGGTAAACCTTCAACTCCACTCAATGCAGGAGAGGCCTAGTTGCCTTACTGTGGCCAGTTTTAGCCACACAATTTCAGGAAAGGTACAGCTGAATTAAAGAGGCAGCAAAACACATTAGACATTTAAGAAGTGCAATATGAAAAAAAAAAAAAATTGAAACAGTTGTTTGGTGTAAAGAAAAGAATGCTAAATAGGAACATGCTAACCAAATACGTAGAAGTCGGCTATAAAGAAGAAAAGAACAAACCACTCTCCATGTTGACAGTAACTAGAAGACGCAACGAGCTTCAGTAGCAGTGGCAGAAGACTCAGCAAAGATTCAGAAACAACTTTCGTCAGTAAGAAAGAAATACTGAAATAAATCACCTGGAGAAGAAAGGAATCTTCTCTGGAAATCTGTGAAAATACAAACCTCTGCCAGGTATGCTGTTCTTGACAGATGATCACACCTTGCAGCAAAAGGGGAAATATATGCCTCTTCAGACACCATCCAGCCTTTTGTTTTCTCTGGCTTCTTTTAGTCTCTACAGTGTAAGCCGAGATATCTTGACAAATTAACTTTGATACTGACAGCCTTGGAGCATAATCATTCTGAAAACACTTTGGTTTGTTTATTTGAAAATAGAAGGGAAGGGCTGTTTTGTCATGTCAACAGCCTAGTCAGCATGTTCATACTGAAGAAAAATAAGTTAGTGGTCATTTTCTGATTATGCCACCATCCGTCCAACACACTTCTTCGGCTACCTTTCAGTCCCTTTATTAGTATGAATTTTGACCAGGCCCTCTGCACAGGGTCAGCCCCTGCTCAGATGAATGTTCTCCAGCAAGGGAAGTCACTTGATTTCATTTTACTATTAAGGTGCTCTCTCCCAAAGGTGAGGGGTTAATGACACGCACCAAATTATACAGAAATTTCTTTAAGGAAGGGATTCATCTTAGACCTACAGCTACAGAAAAGAATGACAATGATTGATCTTCTCACCACTCAGCAGCATCGGCAAAGGTACAAACGTATATTGTTTTTACTCCTCTGGGAGTTATTTATTGAGCAGAGGGAGGGTGGATAGCACTTCCTTTGAAGTCAAACATCTTGCTTGGATAAGGAGATATGTTGCATGAAACAAAAGTAATAAAAGGACAAAATGCTTTATTAAATCTTCTTTATCACAATATTGTGTTCCAATAGCATGATCTAATTAAAGACGTATATGAACCTCTTTTCATCTGAGGATTAGTTCAGAGGCCTCCATTTATTCTGAAACAAACACGCTGCTGAAAAGTTTCCAAGATTTCCAGTGATGTATTCTTTCTATTTTCTCTAATAGGTGTTGATGCTTTAACTAACTCTTCAAGATTTGTTGTGGAAGGGGACAAAAAGACAGCACTTTTTGAAAGGAAGAGACAAATTATTTCTTTATTATCAAAGCAGCAAGAAATATACTGGTTAGTCATCTAATATAGCAAAATTTCATAAGTTGTATGGACATAACAGTGGATAGCTCTTAGAGTGTATCTCGTTGCTTACAAGTAGTTCACTTCAGCTCTTTCGTTCATATGCAAGAGGTGTAATATCAGATGTTTTAAAGATACCTTGCACCAAATGTCTTTAGGAAAATGGAGTTCCTATGCATTTCCCTTAAGATCAGCATGACTCCCAAATAAGGGGGCTGGAGGGTGTTACTAGTTTTCCTTAGGATGGTGCTAGAGGAAAATGTTTTGTGGGCTACAGCCATTACCTTTCTCCTGAACCACTCCACTAATTTTCCCCCAATACTTGCAGTTGGCTTAGTCCTGCAATAATATTTGCATTGAAAAGATCTTGTTTTACTTACGAAGTCTATTTCAACAAAGTTTGTTTCCATTTCCTGGTAAATGTGGTTCTGCCATGTTTGGTATAAAACAAACAAATAAATCTCATAGCTCATATTCAGTAAAAGTTAATTGTATAAACACTATAAATTTGTTTGCTTAGGTGTACTATATTTCAAGTCTCTAATAGTAAGAATTGGATGACAAATAATTCCAGCCATTGCTACCTACATCTCAGTAACTTTTATGCAATGGAACTGTATATCTTGCATGAGAAGCCTGAGTATGTATTCTGTACTGACAGATTTGAAGAGTTTTTGTAAAACATTGTGCATTGCTCAGAATTTCATTGAACTAGATCTAGAGGAGATTGTTCCCTATCTGGAAACAAACATTTAATTGAAGGGATATTTCTCTTTTTTCTTCATTTCTTTTGCTCCTAAATTATTCTCTTTGATATTTTGCACATAGTTCCTTCCTCTTAATCTGTAATTGCTTTTGTTTAGGTTGCTGCATTCAACAGTCATCCCTATTTATGTGTATGAAGATTCTTCACTGAGAACATAACTTGAGTGTAGTTTTTGTTTACTTATGCTCACAAGTATACTCCCAATTCCCCTCGTAGCCCTTACCAGCTGTCACCAATCCTGCGTTAAGTCCTTTACTCTTCCTTTGTAATCATGTATGAAGTGACTGTAGTTAAAAAAACTTGCCATACACAAGTACTTTTGTTCTTATTGATATTAAATATCCAAGACCTCTGTTCCTCCCGCTAAGCCCTCTCAGTGGATTGCTTATGACTGTACATTGTACTCCTTTTTACAGTCAAACAGAGCTCAGATTTGACAAACTTAGGACCTCATCCAAGACCATCTGTTTTATCAGGCCTTTTATCGACCCTTATTAAGCCATTATTTTAAAACAGAAAATAGGGATGCATTATTAACTTCTATAGTCTGGAGGAAGACAAAACCATTTTCTGCTTGAAGTGGTATAATATAGCCATGTGCTAAGGCAATTGGAGCTATTACAAACAGCTTTTAAATAATGCAAATTAAAGCTTACCTACAGAATGCGTATAGCAAAATTACTTTGAAGAAAAACAGATGAAATGGACTGTTGAAGTCAAAGGAAGAGAGACATTTTTGGGGATGGGGAGTTGCATACTTGTATTTCAAAATGAGGTTTTGTATTTGTAATAAAAATGTAGGCTACATATTAAACTTTTGGGGGAAATGAACTGCAAATAATATCTACATTAGACTAAGAAAGAAGGTCATTCGACAGAAGAATAAAAGAAGTATGAGCAGAATGGGACTTCTATTTTGTCTAATGTTATATAATTCTTCTGATAGCTGCAAAAAAATAAAGCCCAGCATTATTTAGATTAATACAGGCAGATTTAACCAGTTACAGAGCAGAAAGTTACAGCAGTAGCAATTCCACACTGTTAACTCCTAAGCAGGTGAAATTCCAATAAGTCACAGTAAGAACTGGGAGATTACTCTTGCAAAAAGCGAGTCCACTGCTACCTCTGACAAACAACTGGAAGCTTTAGTATCTTTCTTTTAGACACAGAGTCATACCTTGTATCCACATTTAAGTCAAACTTTTATTTTTCATTTCTTTTCCTGCGCCTGTTACTCTATGTACGTTCTTGACTTAAACATACACTCTTGTTCTTAAAGAATCTCTCAATGGATCCTGAAGCATATACCAAGGTCCCTCTCCAGACTTCTACAGAAGGCTCCTTCCAGGTATTACATGTATAAATTGATTCTTGGTCATCAAGATGGACCATGCGGTCAAACACTGAAGGACACTGTACTATGTACACCAATCCTGTCTGTGCCACTTCCTACCAAGCTGCCATGCCTTCATCCAGCTGGCCTGATGAACCATCTAGATTACAACAGAATTGCCCATTTATTTCTGCAGACATTTTACTGTCTTCTAATATTAAAACACTGTAAGCCTCAGTCAGTGAAATGTTAAACAATTACTAACACAAAGAGTTCCCAACTGGTACTGATATCCATCAGAATGGCAGGTTCAAAGACATTGAAGAACCTTGGTACATTTGACCTGTAATATGAGAACAGCAATTCCCAGAAAAATCATTCCATCTCTTGACAGTAGAACTGCTCGTCATACATATATTACAGCCAATACCAAATTTACATTGCGTTTCAAAGATACATGAAAAAAGCAGTTAATGTCCCAAAACTGTTCCAACTGTAGAGAAGTGGAGAAATATCTTTTGTTGGGGATGAAGAAAAGAAACTGACCCAGGCCCGACGACAGGATAATGAAAGACACAAAAGTGGCAACAGATTGAGCAATGGATTAGCAAATCCTGAGCTAATATTAATCCTGGAAAACAGAACAAGAAGAGATTCCTTTGAGGACATTAAGGACCTCAGCAGCATCTACAACAAACCAGGGTAATTCAGACAGTGATCAAAGCTCAGGAAAAGAAAATAACCAATGTTTCTAGTTGTTGGTATGCTGGCATTG
Source organism: Platalea leucorodia (assembly GCF_965183815.1). Taxonomy (NCBI): domain Eukaryota; kingdom Metazoa; phylum Chordata; class Aves; order Pelecaniformes; family Threskiornithidae; genus Platalea; species Platalea leucorodia. Next base: position 45,946,505 of record NC_138828.1, on the reverse strand, counting down.
GATCTTCATCACTGGGTGCACAAGAGGTGAAGGAGAGAGGAGAGCAGTCAAGCTCATAACTAGCCCAGGAGAAGTAAACATATGCATTTGCATATGTCCTTGTGTAGTCAGCTCTCAACGCATACATGGAATACCATCTATATATGGCAAAAATGGGAAATCTGTATGGACGCAAATATATCACCTTTCTAAAAGCTGAAGAAGAGACGGCTTTTTCACCAGGCCTCCTGAGAAAGGCAATGCAGGTTCTCCAAGATCTTAAAGTATTTTGAAGGAAAGACTTCCCCTCTACAGTCTAACTAGTGTTCATTTCTCTTTCAATGAAGGGACGGCAGGTCAGCTTGCCCAGGAACAGACTAACCCTGTAGTATACCATAGATCTGGATGCCTTTTCTTCCTCCCTTGATGCTGTTGTTTTTCCAGCAGAAAGATGCTGGTCATTCTGGCACTACCAAGCTTTCAGATCACCCTCCATCTTGCTTGCGTGCTCCCTTCCCAAGGAATCAGTAGCCAGGACAGTGGAAAACAGGGCAGCTCCCCAGCTTTTAGCAAAGCAAAGGGAAAAGAGTCTGAATTTCCAGGGGACCCCATTCAAAAGGCTTGGTGCATGTCACCTTCTGGTTATCAGTGGCTGTTGGAGCAGGTTCACAATGCCTAAAAAACTGAGGTGAAAAGCTATGACACTTTGCATTCTTTTGTTTTGGACAAACAGAATCCTACTTCTACAAAAATACAAATCTAATTTAGAACATCCTTTATGGAAAAAAAAAAAAAAAAAGTCCTATTACAAATGATGTCTCTTCCCACCTTAAAACCAGCCTTCATATTAACAAATTAGTTTTTGCTTCACAGAATTTTTCCTTTTTAAACTGTTGTTTCCTGCATCATTTATTGTGTTCTTTGATCTTGGGCTGTAACTTTAAATCTATGTTATCTTCCTTGGGTTGTTTAGATAAACGTAGCCTAATAACTTCGCAGTTTTATCTTTAGTAACACAGATAACTATCGCACATTCAGTTTGCTGTTCAGCTGTGAACAACCACAAGACACTATTTTTAAAACTTCATAAAAGTCCTGCAAATAGCTGAAAGCACTTGAAGGATAATACTAGTGGCTATCACCATGATTGTAAAAAAGGCCTATAAACTAATGTGAGACATCTTTTATGTTTTATTATTTCAAAAACAGATATAAAAGAAAATATCATTACTTCATAGGGTCTCAGCTATTAAATAATTCTGCCTTTCTTGTGCATTCAAATCTCAGATTTTATTAGTCAGACTTTTAGTGACAAATTAGGTCCCTCCAGTATTTATACATATTACTTCTGAAAACATTTTGACTTGTAAATCTCTTTACAGACAGTAACTAAAATCTGAGCAGGAGAACTAATATACAGCAAGGTAATTTTAAAATAATGAAGTACTAAGCAGACTTGAATGCTTTACTTTATAGAAACCAAGTTAGAGAGGTTATGAGTAAACTAGTGAGTGAAGATGAAGCACCAGTAGACTTATTACTACAGACTTCTAAAGAGACAGGATTTCACACAGAGGGGAAGTGGTGGTGGCATTACTACCTAAGGTTTTCTGACATTAATGCACTTCATGAATGCCTAAGAATTCAAAAAGAAAGATTAATCAAAGGTTAGGTGCTAAATTATAGGTTGGAAGATTTTGCTGAATGAGGTTTCCACACGTTCAATGCCTTACACTAAAAATTTACATTGAGTAAACTCTTCCATATATTTTAAAAACACCCCATGGCACACAGAAAAAATGTTTATTATTTTTATCAGTTAGAATCTTTTGTTCTGAGCTTTTTCAAAATAGCTTCTGTGAATTAACTGATTCAGTTAGTTCCAATGATGGAATGAGATGAATGTGGATGAATATTCTCATTTCAATGATGGAATGAGAATGGAATAATCATATGATTAAGCTCATATTTTCCCTAGCATCATTAATCATTCCTCCTGTTGCAAGTGATCAAAACTACAGTGTGAATAGTTAGACATCATCTCTTCCAGTAATTCTTTCTTTTAATAGTGCCAAGTATACCAATTCTGATATAGATTGTCTCAAGTGACAGCTTAGTTTGGGGAATATATCTACTGTGTAAAATTAAGATATGCTTATAGAGTGTGAGAGATGCCTACACTAACTAGACCTAGATGTCCTCTCTGACAACACTAGTGAAGACTCAGTGGTCTCTTCTATAATATCCGATCCTCCACAAAATAACAACCAGCAAGTTGAGCTGGGAATTATTCACTGCTTCCTTTCACAGTGAAGGAAATGTTCTGCTGCAATAAATTACCTTTCTACTCTTTCTACTAGCAGTAAGGCAGGATAAAATGTGAACATATATACAACACTCCCAACACTTTGTGAGTTACTCGTTTTCTTTTATTGTAAGGATTGAAGTGCTGGTGTGATGGAAATGAACACCTTTGCCATTTGACAAACTGAATGATAATGGTGTTTCCTGGTACCTTCTAAGTTGTTATGCTACAAGTTTTGAATGAGAATAAGCTGGTTAGAGCAGCAGCTGAGTAATTGGCAGAAGCACAAGGCAGGTGAAAGGCATATGAAAAAACACCTCTCAAATTGGTTTAGCCTGATCAGTGTATTCAAGTTCAACTAGTAAAGCTTACCGGTGATCATTCAGAAATGAACAGGAGAAAGTGGCACACAGACAGGGAGCACAGCTGATAAACGTCAGCAAGTCCAGTGGAAGACCACCAAGACTATTTCTTAAATTGAAACATGGGACGTTCTGGATATTGTGGAAAAAAAAGATCATGTGAAGATAGTTAAGCACTGGGACACATCGTGCAAAGAGGCTGTGCAATCCCTATTCTCGAAAGTTTTCAGGACCCAATCAGGCAAAGCCCTGAGCATCCTGTTCTGGCCCCATAGTTCACTGCTTTGAGACAGAGTTTGGACTAGAGACCTCCAGAAGTTTCTTCAGCCTTGATTATTCAGTGACTGCAGATGACTGCAAATAGTAGCAATCAGTGGCATATCAGATTTACAGTGATCATGAAGAAATTTCAAGTTGTTTCAGACAATTTTGAAATTAAGAGTATGGACTGTTCACGTACATGGAAAGCTGTGGGACAGGTCAGCTGTTTCACAGATTTTCCATCTCATGCCAGCAGCTCACTTGTATGTGCAGGAAGAGACTATAAAGCTCTGAAAAAAATCAGCCTTGCAAGTATCTGTCTGTCTGTCTGTTGGCTTACTATGACACATCACTCTACAATTTCTTTACCTTTCACACCATGTCAGGACACTGAAGTTCCCATTTTTAAACTATAAACTATAGGCTGGCTTTGTAGGAGTATGGTTTGATTTTGGAGTGGAGAATAAGCAAGGGATGAGAGAAGACCTGTTAGTGATTCATTTTTTATTGTTGCTATTGATGAATGTTTGGCTGTAAAAGGAGGTACCGCATGATGAAAAAATCTCAGAGAAGGTAAAATTATTTGGATCTGTCAATCTGTAGTGAAGTGGTTATTTCTCTGTTCTTCTTTTAGCCTCAGCTTTGTGGTTGACATTGTGTCATATTATTTCCACGTACAAGACTGCATCCAAACTATTGGTATGTTTTTCATATCAAGGAGGGAAAAAATGAGTAAATAGAAATATTTCTTTAGTTAATCAAATGTGGATTTTAAATTTTTCTCAACCTCCACTGAGACTAAGGAATGCTGCTTGACCACCTTTTGAGGAAGCTCACTTAAAAAAAAAAAAAGATAACAATGGAAATGTACCATAATAAACACATATATGGACCCATTATTGTCCACTTGCATGCATGCACGCACGCACACACACACACACACACTTTCCATCATTTTATCATCATCTTGGTTATTTACCTGTGTCTTACTTAAGCTATGTTTATTGTGATACAAGGTGATATCTTCATATGAGATACAGATAAGGCCCTCAGTTATGGCTTGCATAACACACAAAAGCAGACTTTTCAAAAAGCCGACAGTAAGTCAGAAATCTAGTCTACCCTGAGAGTCAATGGGGCTCGGGTGCCTGGCACACTTAGGATCTTCTGAGAACTTCACTCTGTCTGTGATTAGACATGCAGAAAGGCAACAGGACTACCAGCTACAATTACCCTCTTGTCTTTTAATTTTTCCTTTGTGCCTGAACCTGTGTCTAGGGATTTTTACATACACTTATATGTAGAAATGAATTAAAGTATATGTTTGAATAGACTCATTTGCTTCACTCACATTGAAATACCACTGTGGTTATTTGACAGCTTTCAGGAAAGCCACATATATCTGGTGTCCACGTACCAATTAATATATTTCCCTTTCCACCCAGTGTTACTGATTGTTCCTTGCGCTTAACCTTAGACAGTGACTTAGTTAAACGCTATATTGAATTTCACCATTTCCATTTGAACTACCTTTCTGGTAGTTCATTGAAGGGTTTATAGTTATCATGAGTGACCAAAGTACTTGGATGTGCGTACTTAGGTCAGTGTATAGGCCTATACATGTGGGATGGGGGTGAAATCTTTTAAAATAAAACAGCTGCAGAAGAAATGGTCAAGCCATTGAAGGCAATATGATAGCTGCTATTAAATCCCACTTTGAGAAGCTTCCTTTAGCTTTGATGATTTTTTTTCATCTCAAAAGTTGCTATCAATTTTTCACTGACCTCAGCTCAACCTCACAAAATCAACCTAACTTCTAGTCTGCTCACATTTTTCTTATCTGGGGACAAAAAGAATAAAATAAAAATACCAAAAGTGATCAAAAATTGGGATGGTTTGGGTTTAAAAAATTCTGTGAGTTTTGTTGTGCTTTTGCAAAGCCAATAGCCTGAGGTGGCTCACATCAGGATCTCTTTTTGTCTGAAGTTCAGGGAGGTATGAATAAGCAGTTTGAGACTTCATCTTTAATTGTAACCAAATGCCCTCTTACAAGGGATTGAGGATTACCACAAAGGTGTTCTCAGATTTTCAGGGGTTGTTGCTGTTCTTGGAATAAAAATAATGTACATAGTGCCTACTCAGTATAAAGTCTGAATGAGTCATAATCTTTATTTATGTTAATAGCATCTTTATCGGGCATCGTTGTTATCGTGACCTCATATATTCCTATTCAGATGGGAAATGAAGGCATAGATGGGATAATGCCACAGAGGAACACGAGCTCTGTGTCACCTCGAGTTGCAACGCCTGCCTGATAGTGGAACCTGGCAGCATGAGTCAGGCACTGAGCATCTTTTTCTCAGTGCGTATGAGGCACCTTGCATTGAGGTCGGCAGAATCACCGTGCGAAGTAGCGAATTCCTTGTGGCCCTCATGCCGAACATCTTAAATATTGCCCCTCCTCAAGACTTAAGCATTTGGCCAGTATAGAGCTCCCATATTTCAGCCTGGGAAATCTGTGCAGCGTATGTGCACTCCACCCCACACTTCAGGAAGCAACACGTCCTGCTGCACATGCAGCATTTCATTGCTCTGCATATTCACAGTAAATCTGACTTACAGAGCCTTTAGTGTGCATGTTCCCAGTGACTGGGCAGCATATGGGCAGTAGGTCCATTAGACAACCCCCAGAAGCATAAGCCTTACTGTGCAGACATGTGGTGACTTTGTCACATGTGTACAATAAATATGATGCTCTCTAAAAGTGTTGGCCTGACTATGAGGGTTCATGCAGTCTTGTGGTTACCACCAGGCTGTATACAACCTGCTTGTAGAGCAGCCTGGGCAGAGCATCTGACCTGCCACAGCTCCCAAACAGCTTGAATTCCTAACAAATGTATAAATTTTTCAACAGCTGCCCAAACAATGCTTCTGGTCTGGAAAAGAGAATGTATTCAGGAAATCCAGCTGTTTGGTAGCCTTAAGTCTATGAAGTCTAAGTATATGAAGGTGTCCCTGAAGCTCACGGTCTTCTCTTGAATGTTGGCACCTGCACCTCTTTCCTCACCCTGGGATAAGTGACCCTCTACCTCCATTTGCATGATCCACAGCCCACCTCAAGTAGTGAAGGAGCCTGTTTATTTCCTAGCCGGGGTGGCATTTCTGAAAAATATGTGATTTTATGAAGTCAGTGGAGGGATTGGCAACCATTACATTCAAAACAATACCTATGACACTTGTCCAGAGCTCTGAATACTTACAAATTAAGTATGATTTCCAGATTGATAAATACGTGGAATACCTGGCTTGAGGATTTAGGCAACTGTATTCTGGCTTGCCCAAAATGGCACACCCTGCCCTAAATGACAGAGAACCTCTAGGGCAGAACTGGAGTGTCCCAAGCTGCTGATTTTGTTGTCCCATCATGGATGCGACAGGTAACACATGATTTTTTAGTCAAGCCTATCAACACAGGCAGAGTGACAGGGGTTTTCTCAGGAACACTCTGCTTTCCAGCCTGCTCTCTTCTTCACAGAGGCACACAGCCCTCAGCACCACGTGCAGTAGCATGCAGTATCGAGCAATGAGATACAGTCAGTGACTTGGTGTCTTTCTCGTCCTGTCTCCTGTGCGTATTAAACCCTTTGGTGGCTAGGAGATTTTTTTAATGCTATTTTTGTTTCTAAAATGTACACATATTAGGGGGTTAGATCTGAAGGAGAAAAACAGGAAGCAAACTTCACATGTTGGAGCTGGCCACCTGTCTGATGATAGCTCTTAGTAACTCTGAGCTGTTACCCCACACTCCTTAACAGACCCCAGGAAAGCTCTGTCTCTTCCACAGTCTAACTTTCTCATGGTGATAGAAATTATCTTCCCAGGTGAAGGACTGGACTCACCAGCCAGACTGCCTATTCTAAAGTTACAGCTGATGTTTTTACATGCAGTGTCCAGAGGCCATTGAACATCCCGATGAGACCTTGTGCCACTCCACAGGAAGCCAGCAAAAACTGTGTAGGGTGGCTAGGAGATACTACCACTCAGTGGGGAGACCTGCTATGGTGCTCTGTTACTAGCCTGAAGCTCCTCACACACTCACATCTCCCTTCTCAGCTATGTGGTGTTGTTCTAGTTCATATGGGAGATTGCAAAGGTGTGTGTAATAGAAGTGGGACCACTGTCCACCAAGATGAGACAGGCACAAGAAATGTTAGATGCTGTTACACACTGTTACAGTTATATGAAAGTGTCAAGGAAAAGACAGGACCATTACTAGCCCATCTTCATATTTTAGTTTAGTTTGGTTTGGTTTGGTTTGGCTTCGTTTTATTTCAATTCTTGAACAAAATCCTCCAGAAATGTGTAGTCCCTAATTTTATCATAACACTATGAATTTTGTGTTACATGCATGCTCTTGACAAATTTTCTTGTGCAATTCTGCATACTACACATTTTTACAAAATCTCCAGCAGAGATCAGAAGGAGTGAGCTAACTTGGGACCAGGTTCTGTTCTCAAATACACTCTGTTTCCTTCTGACTTTGGTGGGATTTAAGAACGTGACATGAGGGCAAAACAAAATGCCTAAGAGCAAGCTTTCTGATTAGCTATATTAGTTTATGAGGCACTGGCAAGCTTCCAGGGAGTGTCATTCCAGTTTTTATGACAAACTCACTGAAGGTCTTCAGTAGGAAGACATCTTATATGAGGACTTTTTTTTTAATGGCTCTGGGGCCCCTCTGAGCCCACAGCAGCAGCCATGATGCTAGTTGATCCAAGGACTGGGGAGCTGCACCACTGGCATTGCAATGGGAGATCACAGAAGGAGTAGCAGTGGTGACTTTGTGATTTTGTTACTGATACCAGTTTCAGGGCATCATCAAAAACCAGAAGCCAGGCTGTGCATGTGTGGTTCTCAAATTGGGAATGGTCTCTGGTGTCCACAGAGGGTCGTAGGTGACCTTATTAAAGCAGCCATAGGACTGACTTAGCTTACAGCAAGGGCCAACCAGACTTTGAACAGGAAATTCCACAAAGTATCTGCCACTCAGCTGGAACATGAATAATCATGCAGAGTACATAGAATAGGGTCTCAGCACCCTGTGGCATGTACAGGCATGAGCAGGCTTGCCCTATACACTCATACTGGGCACCTCCCATGGCAGGAGCTGTTCAAGCCTTACCTTTCAGCTCTTCAGTCTCTTCCCCTACTTCTTCCAGTTTTTACACTATGTCCTCCTCTCATATTCTAGATCTTATCTTTTTTTTTTGTCCTTTCCCTATAGTACTTTTACCTCTACTTTCTTCAGACTGCTCTTCTTTCTTTGCTCTTGTCTCTCTCTATTCTTATTTCTCTCATCAAAGTATGTAATCTCACTCCCACTCAATAAATCTTTTTTTTTTTCTGCTCTTTTTAAGTTACTCTTTCATTACAAGTTTGGGTTTCACCAAAATCCTTGATTTCTGTCTTCTACATCTTCAGCTCACATTCCTTTAAACTCTAAATCATCATGCCCTGCCCAGTTCCAAATATAACCTTCTTCTCTATTGTCATGATATCTGTCCATCTGATGCTGCCTCACTCACAACTTACTCTGCTTATCCATCCCAGTTCTTAAAGTAAAGGAAATGGCATACCGTGATAAATCTCCATACAAAACTTCAAAGTTGCTACCCAATCCTCTGCAGTTTTCTTCCTAACCCACCCCATCAGGAAAAATTTATCTGTTGCCTACATCTTCTCACCAGCTGGTGGACAAGAACTCTCATTGCTCAAGAGGGCTAAGAAGGCAGCAATTTTGGTTCTTGGAATTCATCAGCCTATCCATTCTCTATCTACAGCAGAAGGCTTTTGATTATCACAGGTATTCTCCATTAGAAATTTCTTCATCCTGGGATAATCATTCTGTTGCAGTATCAGCTCTACTTATGGAACAGGGTAATATTGATATTGTTCTGACCAGATTATATAAACTTGGGAAAACACAACTTTGGAGAGCGAATCTCCTTGCAAGAAATTATCTATGAACATATTCCAAGTCTGCAGCTTTTCAACTGCATATATTTCTGTTGAGGATAAGAAAACCACTTGTTCATCCACCTACTGTTTTGGAGTCCATGCCTCAATCAAGTCATGTAAAGTGTTGATTCTTATCCTTCAGTCTATCTACCAGTAACTATGTGGTATGAATCCATGGAAATGTTGCAAGAACCCAAGCAGATGACCCCATCCTGATAGAGTCCTGATTGGAATCCTTACTTTTAAAAAAAACATTCAGTAGAACAGATGTATTTGATGGTCTCCCACAAAACCCTTTAAGAACATGTTTTACCATGTCTCATAGGTGAAAATTGTTTATCTACCGGTATCACTTTCAACCACAAAACCTTTCCCTTTCTATGCTGCTTCTCTTCTGATATCAAATAATCACATTGTACTGCCATACAACTCCCCTAAAACTAGCAATAAGGACACAAATTAGTCATCTTTCCTAGACTTCTTGCAATCTGACAAGAAATTCTTAGATGTGAAAGGAAGCCGCTGCTCCTTGCATAACTATCAGTTGATCTTTTTTCAGCGAGAGAACACTCCAGCAGAGTGCAATCTCTGTATTTCTCTCAGATCAAAGCCTAATCAAGAATTAAAATCCACAGTCTTTTTGCAAAGAATGATGGCAAGTTTGTGCACTCAGACTGCTTGTTAGAAACATGAGGAGAAGCTTTGCCCAGTTAGAAGCTGTACCTGCTTACAGAGGGATATGAATTTGACATTTATTTATGCTGGCTAAAAATGTGAAGATGAGCAATGTAAACACGCATGAATGATACTTTTCTTCCTCTACTATATAGAAGGTTAAAGTGTAAACTATATAGAAGGTTAAAGTGTAAACTATATAGAAGGTTAAAGTGTGATCGGATGATGATTTCATAGTGACCATAAGGAAGATCTAAGGTATGCTTTTTATCTACAGGTGCATGTCATGAATAACTGCAGAAGTTGCTTCCAGTATGAGGATTAAGTAAATGCTAGACTATCAAGGAGACAGTTGCCTATTTGCAGACCAAAAATTGGTCTTGAGTTACAAATAACAGTTCTCCACTTTTAAACATCTATCTTCTCTGTCTTTTCCATGCAGTAGCAGACAGACTGTGCATAGGGAATAACAAGACTGTGAAATTTGGGGAAGAATGGGCAGAGGCTAGGGATGCATACCTGGGTCTCCCGGTATTTGCCAGCATGATTTCTCAGGGCAGGTCCTTCAGCAGAGAGGAAGACTGGACTCATTGGCACAGGGTTTGTTTCGTGCTGAAGAATCTTTTACACATGCTGTTACAGTGAATCCACCAAACAGACTTGAGATAAGTTGGTAGGGACTTGGACTAGCAACACAGAAATGAAAGGCTCTATTCTCTATTCATGGTCTCATAAACTATTAACTCCCACTTGAATTGCTCCATTAGATTCCCACTGTAAGGTCTTCAGCTTCCTTTTGGTCTTTTTTCTTCACTTTATCACGTTGTTTGTGCAGGATACCATTTTAGACACACAGTATTTTAACCTGAAAAGTCTCTTCCACTGGAAATTTAAACAGATTGGACTGCATGAAAATATCTTACAGCATGCATGTGTTGCGTGCTACAAGGGAGTGCAATTTCTGTCTGAGTCCAAGCTATTAATAATGATTTGTATGGAGAGTAAGTAAGCGAAAAAATATTTAGGAAAAGATTTCTTAGTTCTTATAAGATTGATTCTTTGGTAGGCAACTTTCTTAGTTTATGAAGTAATTTAGAAAGTGCTGTGTTGTAAATTACAAAGTACGGTACATAGCACTCAGGCTAAGGGCAGTTTTGTTATTATGACTGCCTGAGATCTGATAAACTATTATATCTGCCTTTATAAACACTTTATTAAATATCACACTATCGCATACCCAAGAATGTTGTATAAAAGCAACTTGAGCAATTCAACATCCACTTTTTGTCATAAAAAAAGAAATATTTTCTTGATTAGTTTCTATGAAGCATAATAACTGTAAAATAAACAAGATAATCCTTGTGTAAACAGCGCAGGATACGTGGAGCACAGAAATGGATAGAGACATAAGAACATTCTTGGCTCTAAAACCTGAAAGCAAATTTCCGCTTCATTTAATCTAGTTTAATAATAGATTTAATTGCAGTACTTTTAAGTCACTGAAAAAAAAAAAAAAACCAACACTTTTCTAACCTTTTTTATTATTATTTTATTGTATCTGTCCTCCTAGGTAACATCCCCTGGGCTGCCATGAATCTTTGTGTTCATGTGCCCCTTCAGACCTATCTCTAGACTTCAACAGTGGAGTTCTGCCTGGCAACTATCGTTCTGTTCTTCATATATCAAGGAAACAAAATGTGGTTTGCCTGTCCTCAGAGTAAACGTCTAACCTACAGTTCACTGGCAACACTCCTTACTCCATACAAGAAGTGCGACCAGTGTTTCACAGCCATAACTGTAAGAAATACAGATTTGTCTCATAATCAGCTGTTTCCCTTCTTTAAGCATTTCCTTCAAGTCAGATGTAATGAATGGATTTTACTTCCTTTTTCCCATTATTTTAATCCCTAATTTTGAAGGCACAAATAGTTTACATTTCTACAGTGACCGACATCTGAAGCACTCTGTGCAAACATTACTTAGGGAAACCTCATGTGGCCAGCTGGAATGAAGACACCTGCCTCCACAAAGACCATGATCCATGAGAATCCCGAGGAAGCAGAATCAGACATTTTTCAAGAGCTGGATAGCTCTCATACATTACTAATCCTGCCAGATCCCAGTGTTTCTTTTGAACTAGAACACTGGTTAACGTGGATAAGACATAAATACTGAAAGGAAATTATTAAATCCTACTTTTTTTCAAATTACTATGTATATGAATATGTATATGTGTATGTGCATGTGCATGTGCATATGTGTGTTTATCAACTTATATAAACAATATTAAAATTTAAAGTCCTGGTTTTGTCTTATTTATAACTTCATCGCATCCATCCCACAAATAGCAGATTTTGTACTGACAGCAACTATGGGAAGGTGTAGTGGCAATCAGTATTTACAATGGCCTGGAGGTCTTCCAGACCACTGGAAGAGGACCTGTCTCCAAACTCTTTTACCTACGATCCAAAGGAAGGACCAATTCTTCCCAATACAGAGAAGTATTTAAACACATACTCTTTTCTAAAATATAGGTAGGCATCAAGGTACTTTTTTACTTAGTTTACACTAATGCCATGTTTCATCTAAGTTTCCATTTATACATCATTTCTGCAACCCCAAAATTTACCTAGTGGCAGATTTATAAGGAGTCAGAATAAGAAAAGGACTTTAACTTCCATTATTTACTTCTGGGTAGCACCGTACACACTCCTATGTCACATAACGCTTTCTTAGTCATGCGCCACCTCCATGTAGTTTAGGGCAACGTCCTCCCACGGATTATCTTCCATTTTTCTTTATTCCCATGTCAGCAGGATCAATACTTCCCATTAGCAACATTTTTTTTTAATTATTTAGAGTCAGCCTGACAGGCAAAAGCAACAAAATGTCCCATGGATATACCACAGTGTTCAGTGTAACTCCACCTTTGATATTGATTGCTCTTATGTCATTAGCACAGCAATCAATGGGTTATGCGGTAGTCAATACACATAATTACTCATTCCTAATCAGGCACACACACAGAGCTTAGTTTCAATATAAGAGAAGCTAACACAAGTATTGAAGTTTTTCCCAATGATTTTTAAGGGGCGCACGAAAGGGAGGAGGATTCTCTCCCCTGACTTTGTGGAGGAGTTTCTAGCCCACGGTGCCTCTAATCGGGATTAGATGATAATATCTGAAATGCAGGCAGCTGGGGCTCTGTTCACCGCTCTGCCCGGTTGCAGCACTGTAGGTGAGCCAATAACAGACAAACATTAAAAAGCCTATTGCAGTCGCAGACTCATCTCTTTGGGAGCTGTCTTGGCAAGAGGAGGGTGAACCCCTGCCCAGTATGCGGGGCCTAATGGTCAGAGAGCAGCACACAACAGGAATCCCATTACCTACAGAGGTATTAGAAAAGTGTTCCCAGCTGAAAGCCTTTATCCAATTCCAATTGTTGGTTGAACAACAACATTAAGGGCAGCATTGTTCCATTTGCTACTGTGTCAAACAATGCAATGACTGTTTAGAATCACATTTTGTTTCCCAAGTAGCTGAATTTACTGTGGGAGTAGAGAAGCATTTACATCCAGAAAATCTACATTCCTTAAGGCAGATGTTTTTAATTTTAATAACATCAGCCTATAGAAATGAATATCTGAAATATTCTGATTGCTGTGTGCATGTTGCTGTTTAGGAGTAACACTCCATCTTGGTGGGTTTGCAGAAAAATTCAGGAGCCACCAGGAGAAATAAGCTGCTACTAACTGTGCTACCAAGTATAATGCTGCATTTTTTTTCTTTGAAAGCCGCTTAAAAACGTCCTTCTGTGTAGAAGAATGTCATTTTCTGCACTGTAGATACGCTGCATTATAGACCCATAGACCCATACTTGGAAAATTGCACATGTAAAATTGTTTGCGGTGTGTGCCTTTACTTTTCCACACATGCAGCCCAGATGTGTGCATGCACATATCATACGAAACGGGCATGTACTGTTTTTACAAGCTAGGACATATCTTTATGAATAGTATACACAAATGGAGTCAGGGGAAGCCCTTCATGGGCTCCAGGGTATGCAGGGCAGAGCCCCTGGCCTCCAGGTAAGCACAGACGTATGTATATCCAGTACTCATCTTTCCCACTACTCTGCCTACACTGCAGACTGCAGTCTAGTGTAGAGATCCTTGAAGTGGCTGTAAAACAGTGCTTGTGGTGCCTTATTGCAATAGCACAGAGCTCAGCGCAGTCTACTTTGCTCAGTGAGGAACTGAGTAAAATTAGCCAGCACTGTGCTCTGCCTTCCTATGCAGGACTGGTATATGAGCTAGCTCAAGTACGTACAAATCGTTTCCGTTAACAGTGGGCACGTGTAAAACTTCAATTCATACAAATAGGTGCCACTCTGATGAGCAGTCTTGTTGGCTTAAGTAGCACAACTTGCACTGATGGGGTCTGTGCCTGTGAGTTTTTGTGATTTTTCTTTTTCCCATGGATGTATTTTATAGATGTTGTTCAATACATGAATAGGATTGACTTATTTGAACTGTAGATCATTCTACAACCTTTCTTAATAAAACTAGGGCTCTGAAATCACTTGCCTGTTCTATTAAAAAAAAAAAAATCACAGGAGAAAGGCAGTGTGACTTTCATTTAGCAATATATAAGACAATTTTTAACTGAAAAGACTTATGTTTGAAAAAAAATCATTTAACTGCATATGCTACCTCTGCTTTCTGCCTTCATAGCTGCTAGACTTCCCAGTGACCAGTCACTTAAAGAGCTATGCTGTGTGCATGCATGTGTAGCGAGATAGGAAAAGCACTGCACCGTGAGATTACATGTGAAGCAATTGTCTCAAGCCCTGCACTTCCAAATCACTGCAGCCCAGTGGCAAACCGCCCGACCTACCAGCTGTCCCCTGCTCTCTAGGTGACCTAAACCCGGATTTGGGTGCTCAGGTTAAGCAATATCAGGACCTGATAATAAGAAAGAACCAAAACAAGGCATGGAGACAGATAACAAAATGTTCCTAGCACCTTAGATGCAAACATGCTTGCATTGAATAAAACAGTTTTAGGATGTATGAATGATGTTTTACAACAGAATACGATTCTGAAAAAAATATATTTTCCATGATGCAGGTTGTTAAAAGTATTGACATGCAGATAGCTGTGTGTTTTGGTTTCCAAAAGTATCCAGGGTTTAAATCCTCAGAGGGTTTTATAAGCTGAACCTGCACTTCTTTCAAGGAGCATTAGACCCTTTGCCACTTTGAAATTCTCCCCTCAAAGTACCCATCTTTATTTTAGCATGTGAAAATCTCTAAAAAACTGGCCCTGTGAAACTAAAGCTGTAATTTAGCTCCACGGGTGGATAAATGATCTCAAACGTTCATAGTTTTGGAATAACTAAAAAGAAAATAGCCTAATGTGCTCATGATGAGATGGATGGTGGAGCATTATTTCTGACTTAAAAGTTTTGCGTATCAGTAAACTATGAAAGGGTACTGCCAGTGGCACCATAAATAACAGGAGCATACCCCTGCAGTGGTCAGATGTGAACTCTTGTGCCGGCGCTGCTCTCATGGAAGTCACGGCGAGCTTCGTCATTGAATTGGGGATGGGGGACAGCGTTGGATCTCCGCAATCCGGGGGGGCTGGAAGGGGGGACACGGGGTATTCTTTTCTATGTAGGTATCTTCAGATGTACCTGCAAAAGAGCTGCATCGTAAAACCGTTGAATCCTTGTGTTTTGCTGCTAGGGAGAATCCATAAAAAAGAGATTTATTGTCATATTTCCCTTTTGTGTTGTACTGTTCCCCTCCATCATAAAATATTCTCATCGGTTTATAGCAAAGCAAATATAGCAGCTCAGTTCATAAGCGCCAAAGTTTCCCTCTGTGACACCCTGGCTTTCAGACATAATTGAATTAGCTCCTATTTTTGTTGATACTAGCCAGCGGATTGCTGCCCCGAGCCACAGCGACGAGGCTTATCGAGACCTGATGTGTGCAGAGGGGTCATTACGCAGGGACCGAGACGGACCCGCACCAGCCCGCAAGTCTGTAGGAACCCGTCCAAGCGGTTTTAACTTTTATTCTTCCTGCCGAAGATTTAAAGCGGCTTTGTACAACAGTCAAACCAGAATAAGCAGCTGTGGAAAATATAACAAATCATAAGAGCGCTTTAACAGAGAGAGGGGGAGCAAAGCCCGCAAAGCAAACCCAACCGCTTCGAGAGCCCTGCGTGGGGACGGCCGGGACGCCGGCCTGAGCCCTGACCCCGGCCTCGGAAGCAAGGCGGGCTTGGGGGAAACCTCTTGTGCTGGAAAGCGGGTGGCTTCAGAGCAGCGCTGCAAAAAAAAAAAACAAACCTCTAGCAGCATTTGGACTGGGAGGTTCTGATTTTGATTTTTTTTATTATTTTTTTCCCGAAGATCACTTGCTCCTCCGGGCGGTCCCGCGCCCCCCCCGGCCCCGGGAAAGGTGTCCGCGGGGCTGTGCGGGGAGCGGCGGGGGGGGCAAGGGGAGCTCGCCCCAGCGGGCAGGTAGCCACAAGCCGGGCCGTAATTACAAAGCAAAACAAGGGTGAAATATTGGATCGGCCTCGCCCGTGACAAGATCTGCGCTTTTTGCCGCCAATTTGTTTGTGGAGCTCTATTTAAAGGCGCTTGATTGAGGAAACGTTGAAAATAGCAGTTAGGGTTTCCCTAATGAGACCTCTAGAGGAAAGCAGTGGCATTCAGGGGGCTCCGGGAGGAGGAGGGGAAGCGCTTAACCCTTTCCAGCCGCCCCCAGCCCGGCGGGGCTCCTCCCGGGCGCGGCCCGGCCGGGGGGGCGCCGCCGGGGCCGCCGGGGGGGCCGGGGCCGCCGCCCCGGGAGGCGCGGTGGGCAGCGGGGGCCGGCCCGCCTCCTCCCCCGCGGCCTTTCGCATTTCGACCCCCGGCCAGCGGGAGGGGTGGCGGCGGGCCCCGCCGGCGGCAGTGCCGGGGCAGGGCTGAGCATCCCCGGCCTCTCCCGGCGGGGGCGGCCGGTGCCCCCGGGCGTGCGCCCCGGCGGGACCGCGGCGTCGGGGCTCTGCCTCCCCCCGCCCCTTGATTTACTGGGTCGGATCGTCGGGTGGCTGCGGGCTAATGCTTCAACCCAGCAGCCCAAGGGCGGGCGGGAAAAAAAAAGGGGGCCCTTAGAAATGCTGAAAAGACCGGGAATGTAGTGAGCAAGTAACGAGATGCGTCACGTTAATATGCCCTGCGCTGGGGCCTTGTGCCACTCTCTGCCGTCCATTCCTTGCTCCGTTTTGTCGCGCTGCGTGAGCCTGCCCCGGCACTCGCTCTCCCAACCCCACACACGCTTCCATGCTCCATTAGCGCCTGCCTGAATCCCGTATTAAACACAAATGAGATCTTTGATAAAAGGCATGTTGATAATATTTTGAAAGGTGTTAATGCCTGTAAGGTAGTGTGGATTGCAGTCCTCTTTCAGGCTGCTTCCTGGAAGCGCTAACACTTGAACGATATTGAAATGCCCCCGCTCTCGACTTTATAAATCAACTTTCGTTCCGAAAAACGGGGTTCGCTTTCGCAATGAACTGCCTGCAGCATGCAGGGCCCTCGGGTCTTACCTAGGGCATGTCTGCTCGCTCCTCTCCCCGGCCACCGCACCGTCTTCTGCACGTACATCACCGTCAGCGTGCCTGCGGAACGTGTATGCGTAATATACATATATATATATACACCTGGACGGAGATCAAAATAATCTTTTAGGGAATACCTAATAAAAAGGGGGCATTGTCTCTTCCTAGAGGGAAGAAAAATGAAAAGCAGAAAAACAAAGTGTTGACTTAGTAAAATATGTTCTGCACGGTGATGTAAAGTATTTATTTTTGTTGTCGCATTTACACCCAGCGTTTTGGCCACGGCTCCGTTTCTCCGCAGCTCTGAGGAGGTACATGACACTCAGTTCTCCATTTCCCGGCTTCTTCAGTTACTTTCCTGAAAAGAAAACACTTTTTTTTTTCTTTTTTTTTTTCTTTTTTTTTTTTTTTGGCCAGCTAAAGTGAAGCAAATAAAGACTTTGCGTATCTACGGATCGGTTGTATCATCTCTAAGAACAAATTACAGTACGGCCGCGCGTTTCTAGTAAAGCCTCCTGCCTTCTGTTTATGTTATGCCATTTCTGTTTGTAATTATTTTTATTTTAATTTTATGTCATTTTTAACAGAAGCCAGACCGTTTTTCCCTCCGTCTTTTGTACACAACGCTCTCTTTCTCGATAAGATGTTCTTTCCTATCTTTTCGTTTTTTCATTTAAAAATGTTTATAGTTCCCCACGAGCAATTCTCCAATATTTCTCTCTTGTATTTTAGGGACTTGTCCCTGTCTTGCTTTATTTGTTTGTGTGAAATTTAGTTTGAAAGGAGATCAGAGAGAGCAGGAGGGGTTTGTAATAAGAGAATGACCAAGTGACCTAAAGGCTGATTATATGTCATTAACTGGAGACTTGGTGTATCCAAATTACCAAAAAGACCTCACTCAGCCAGATCAATTACACCGAGATACGCATATAGGAATTGCGGTCCGGGCTGATGCTTCCAGCAAGTGTGCAGCCGACATTTGCAGGAGTCAGCTGCTGGGTTTTAAGGCGAGCCCGGGCGCTTCAGCCGCGCCGGGGCAGGCGGGAGCGGGGTGCGGTGCAGCAGGTTCAGGGCGCGGGGGGCGCCGGCAGGACGACACCGACATTTGGGGGCGTGCAGCTGGGGCGAAATTGCAGCTAATTGTCACTGCTCCGGAGGGGTTTTTTTTGTTTTTTTTTTTTTAAGCCAAGCGAGGTTGCCTTTGATCTATGAACGCTGCTTAAACCCCAGCCTTGTTAAGTGGAGACTTTCCATGAAGAATGACAATAGAAGTGTTGATTTTTGTTAGCCTAAACCCAAAACGATACCAGCCCAAGCTCTGCTTCCTCCAACGCCCGAATTTCAGATGCTGGAGGACAAAATATTTATTAATGAAGGCAATTACATTCGCGAGCTATTTCCTCAGCGCCGAGCTCAAGAGCCGCATAAGGTGCTCTTTCCCAGGAGTGCAAACAGCATTACGTGGCAAAAACCTGTGCCCGTCTGTACACATACATGTGCGTGTTTATAGATGCGTATGTATGGGATACATACGTGACAAACCCAATGAATAGAGACACACTGTGCGTTCACTGCAGAATTTTATAAGGCCTTTATTATTGTTCTTCTGACAAAGAAGGGGTCTGGGTTGGAGTTCGTTGTGTTTTTCTTTTCTTTCTGTGATTCCTGCCTAGGGTTTAAATGCAACTCTGGATCCTCGGTCACAAATATAAGCAATCCTCGAATAATTGCTTACACATGCAGTGGTAAAAGGCGCAGGGTCCCGCGCTTACCGCCAGTCATTGCGACTTACAAAATGGTCAGTGTCTCGGGTTTTTCTCGTCCCTGTTCTTTCTTTTTCTTTTTTTTTTTTTTTTTTTTTGTATACACAACGGCTGCGAGATTATCATGCCTGAAATATGTGGGCGTTCATTACCGATAATAGTAACGTAAACCAGGGTTCCTCCACCTCCAATGGCAGCAATTAATTCGGGCCTGCTGGGCCCGATTCTGCCCTCTGCCCTGGACGTTGAAATCCAGGTTGTGTGAGCGTAAGGGAGGGTATAAGTAGGCCCATTAGGCACAAGTCCTTTTCATTAACCCGCACTGACAGGTTGACCTTCAAATGATATTTCTCCGGTGCCTCTTTACAAAAATCCCTTTTCTTGCGGGTTTACGTTCTTCTGGGAACTCCTAAGCGATGGCCCAGGGATAGGCTGCGTGGCATCCCTGGGACACGGGCTGCTTCGGCGTCCCCAGATCCACCCGAGAACGATACCCCTTTCTGAAACGTTTGGTCCCGGGTCAATGACATCACGCACTCTATAAATTCAAACGCGTCTCGACTTTTCAAGCCGTGCACCGGGCGGCTGAGCGATGTGGTAGGCAGCCGGGCGGGAGGAGGGAGAGGCAGCCTGCAGCCCCTGACCCCCGGCCGCGCACCCCCGGGACTTTAGGAGCTGCCGGGGAGGAAAAAGCCGTCGGGGGGACTGTCCGGCCGGGGCTGCGCCTCAGAGGCAAGGGACGGGCTGCCCTTGGGGTGCTTTTGTGGGTCGGATTGTTTGTTTGCTTTAATGAGAACTGTAACGTAGAAGGGAGGACGCGGCGCTGCTGCACGGAGCGGGGGACGCCGGGGGCCGGGCTCGGGGCCGGGCTCGGTGCCCGCCGCTCCCCCTGCTGCCCTGTCCCGGCCGCCTGCGTGACCCCCAAAATCGCCCCGCCGATATCGGGCGCTCCTCGACAAGAAGGTGCAGAAAAGGAGCGAAGGACTGAGAGGCTTCGCTGCTCAGGCACCGGCCAGGCGCTTTTATGCCCCTGGCCTGCTCATTAAAACGCCCGGGCCGGTGTGCCTGCAGCTCTCCCAGCCAGCTAGCCCGAGAGTCCCCAGCAGATGTGGTTTCCGACCACCCAGCGTCGGCACCTCTTCCCCGTTTCCATACGGTTCCGTCTGATTCGGAGAAATTAGCTTAATTTGCAGTTTAGCTTAATTCACACAAGACCGGGATGGGGAGGGGAGGGGGGCGGGAGCGCAGCTCTATCGTTTTGTTATCCCCAAATCCCACCCTACCCTTGGCCCGGAGGAGAGAAGTGACCTGGCGATAAGCGGCCCGGCGGCGGCTGAGCGCCGGGGCAGGGCAGCGGGTGGCCCCGGCGGCGCGGCCGGGGCTGGCCCCGCTGAGCGGGCGACCTGCCCGCCGCCCCCCGCCGCCGCCCGCCGCCGCCCCGCTCCTCGGGCTCCCGCCTGCCGCTCCCCGCGGGGCACCCGCCCGGGGCAAGGGCAGCCCCTTCCTCCCGCTCAGCGCCGCGGAGGGCTGTGGTGCCGGAGGTGCAACAACCGTGAGGCAAAAGCAACGGTACAGCCCCCCCCCCCCCGGCAAAATAAAATTTAAAAAAAGGGGGGGGCGGGAAGAAAGGGAAAACCAGCCTCGGCACAGTCGCCACCAAAATGTCTTAATTGCTGCGAGCTAGAAAAGTCCTGTCTGGCAGTAGAGCCCAGATAAATCGCCGCCTAACAAGCAACCATTTTGGCAGGGAAATAAGTGACATGGGGCGACAGTTTGGGGTTTGGTTTTTTTTAAGCGAATGATTCGTGCGCGAAAAAAGTCTAATCGAATTTTTAGCGGACTCTAAGCCTAGTGTTGGGAAAGGTACTTTGGGCTGCAGCGGTTTCTAACGCGTTGATCAAACAGAAAGGGCTGTAACCCCTGGTCGGGCAGTCCGAGTAGTTAAAAGCTGAGGGAGGACACAAGAGCTGCATTTGCTCTGAAATTCGCTTTATAAAACGCATAAACAACTGCTGGGGATAGGAGGAAAAAAAATATATAAGATCCTGCTGGGTCCTTTATCTAGAGACCCTCTTTCTCCAAAGCTAATTAAGCAATAACGACGCTAGCTTTGGAGACTGGTGCTCCGATCGATATCTCCTGTATCTTTTATTACTTTTTCTCTGCCTCATGTTTTCCGTTTCCTTCATCATTGGAGATGTTATCGGAGTGACCGTAGTGGCTTGCCACAGAGACTGTCACAGTTGCCGGCCAGCCTGCAGTGTATTTGAAGGCTCCTACACAAACGAGGAGAGTGCAAAGAAACACAACCCCGTTTCCAAGCCAATATACCTTTCCGGCCTTGACAATACCCGCTTCTTCTTCGCATCAGGGAAAATATCGCAGCAAAACAAAACCGGAGAGCGGCCGCAGCAGCTCGGTGGGTTCCCAGGCTGCGCCCCGCAGCCCTCGCCTCCCCAGCGGCGGGGGTACGCTCCTGGCCGCGCCGGGGCTCTGCCTGCGCCCGGTGCCCGCCGCCTTTCTCAAATGTAAAAATCCGCACTGGAGACACGTTATTTCCTTCGGATAATACAATATATACGTGTGTGCGTGGGCATATATAGATACAGATATCCATTAGTCATTTTAGTACAAGCATGTGTGTGTATAAGATGCATGCGTACATACACCAGTTCTACATCTGGACTGGTTTTTCACTTTCGTACTCAGTTTACACCCAGACGCACAGGCATATGTGTATATATTAATATAAACGTACGCCTGCGTTTCTGGTCTCCGTGCTGGCCCCCTCGCCGGGTCCAGCTCCGCGCTGCCCGTCCTGCCGGAACGCGGGGCCGCCGCCCAGCTTCGCCCCTGCCGTTCCCCGGCCGACGCCGGCGCCCCGGCACCGCGGCGGGCTGCTCCCCGGCCGGCGGCCTCGCCCGCCGCCTCCCCGCAGAGCTTTCCCCGCCGAGAGCCCGCAGACCCACCCGCGGGGCCCCCGCGCCCCAGCCGGCCCCGTGTCCCGGCGGCACCGCCGAGGGCGAGCGGGGCGGCAGCCCTTCTCCGCGCCGGGACCGCTCGGGCTGAGCTCGCCGCCTCTGACCCCAGGCGATGAGCTGGTTCCCCACAGAGGAGCTTTTTCGCCTTAACCCCCCCCCCCCCCGCCCCCCAGCGCTTCCCCCCAAGGCATCCCCACCGCCTCTGCATTGGGGCCGGAGAGCGCACCGAGCTGCTGCAGAAATTGGACTTGCGGTTCTTGCTGCCTCCTTTCGCAGACTCCTCCATCTCTATCTTTCTCTTTCTTTAATTTATGACCTCTCAGCTCCTGTTGACACAGTTTTCCACACTGCCTATATTGTAGGATTGCATTGTAATATACGCCGAATCAGCCTAGCCCTCAGCCAACACACATAAGGGTGGGTATTTGATATTTCGCAGCTATTTAGTAATGCTCGGCTCCATTTGAAGATGACAACAATTCGTCTCCCCTCCAAGTTATCCATGAATTACAGCTTGAGATCCATTTTCCCTTTGTAATGTCTTCAAGCTTAGCAAAGCAAAACACCTAAACAGCTACGGGAGATTTCCTCCTGGCCTGGCCGTGAAACAAACATTTAACTGTTCCCTTTCGATAACTGAACCTGCTTTCTGCAGATGCTGGTCTGGGGGGTCTATTGCAGAAGCAGGAGCGCGGTGAAATATGTATATATTTGTTAGTAAAAGCTAGAAAATAAGCTCTGAACATGCTGTAAAAAATATTCGGTTACTTACCGATCAGAGCAGTTAAACACGCGGGAAACTCATGTCGGGAGCGTAAGGGGCTCGGGTGAATACTGGCCGAGGTGCGTAGACGCAGGCAGCAGGCTGGAAGAGAATCGGTTAGAGTCGGGTTTATTGGTAGTGTCTCAGAGCAATTCTTTCTGGCAGAAAATACCGTCCCTGGCCAAAGCCCGAGCTCCCCGCTCCCTCGGCGAGCCAGCAGCCGCGAAGCCGGGGCCAGGCTCTGCTCGCTTGGATCGCAAGCCCGGTGGCAGACAAGGCGAAGCAACTTCGGCTCCCTCCTCACGGGAACTACTCCTCTCTTTGTGTATATTAACCAGCAATAAAAGTATGAGCCGGAGCGCTGCCGGGGCATGCCTATCGCAACCGGGCAATCGATAAAGTGCCCTCCGAAGCCGCTTTTATTTGTTCCTCTACCGGGCCGGCACAAAGCACTTTGTAAAAGTTAGCTCGGCGCGTATCAAGCCCTCACAGAGAATTTTGCCAAGAAATTCCTTGGATCCATACTGTACCTGGTTTGAGATTGTCCGATATTTAAGTTTTAATGAGTTTGTTGGTTTTTTTGCTTGTTGGGTTGGTTTTGTTGTTGGTTTTTTTTTTTTTTAATGCAGATTTTACAGTAAGGCATCTGCTAAACACTTGCATTAACCTCTGCCTCCATGATAATTTTTCCCCCCTTGTTTTAATTACATTATGGATGCGGAGGGGCAGCCAATCCTAAAAGAGGAGCTCGGCAATTAGCAGGGCGAACATCAAAAAGTTTTATTGCGGAGGGCGGCGGGCCCCGCCCCCGCCGCCAGCCATTGGCGGCCGCCGCTTCTGACGACATATATTAACCCGAGCGGCCCTAAACATGTAGCTGTACATGGAGATCGTGCCGGGGAGCCCTGCCAGTGCCCCGCGCCGCGCCGAGCCCCGCCGCCGCCCGCCGCCGTCCGCCGCCGCCGCCGCGCCCGGCCGAGCGGCGCGGATGCCCCAGAGGAGCGCCGGGGCGCTGACCCCCGCGGCGCGGCGGGCAGGGATGCCTGAGCCCGCCCGGCACTGACGGCCCCCGCCGCCCGCCCCGAGCCGGGGGCGCATGGAGGGGGGCCGCGTGTAAGTACCACCCGGCCGGGCCGCGGCGGACTTGGCGAGAGCGGAGGGAAGCAAGAGGCGAGGAAGATCCCGGGCTGGGAAGCCAAGCCATTTTGTTTTGGTCGACTTCTCTCCATAGCTTTTTTTTTTTTTCTTCTTCTGTGCGCGCTTCCTCGAAGACCCGGCCCCGGGCGAGGAGGAGGAGGAGGAGGTGGAGGCACAACGCATGAGCGGCGGCGGCGGCGCCTGGGGAGGGGGGATCGCTCGGGCACCCGCGGGGACTCTGCAGCAGCGCCCTATGGAGAGGCAGCGGGCAGCGGGGCAGTGCTGAGGGGTGAGCGGCGGGGAGCATCTCCCGCCGGTGCGGCGGGGGGTGGGGGGCGGGCGGGGAGGGGAAACCTTTGTTTTGGGGCCCGGGGGGGCGGGGTGGGGTGCGCTAGGGAGCGGGGATGAGTCTAGTGGGCGGCTTCCCCCACCACCCGGTGGTGCACCATGAGGGCTACCCTTTCGCCGCCGCCGCCGCTGCCGCCGCCGCCGCCGCCACCCGCTGCGGCCACGAGGAGAACCCCTACTTCCACGGCTGGCTCATCAGCAGCCACCCGGAGATGTCCCCCCCCGACTACAGCATGGCTCTGTCCTACAGCCCCGAGTACGCCAACGGGGCGCCGGGTATGGACCACTCCCATTACGGGGGGGTGCCGCCCGGGAACGGCCCGCCCGGGCTCGGGGGGCCCCGGCCGGTGAAGCGCAGGGGCACGGCGAACCGCAAGGAGCGGCGCAGGACTCAGAGCATCAACAGCGCCTTCGCGGAGCTGCGGGAGTGCATCCCCAACGTGCCCGCCGACACCAAGCTCTCCAAGATCAAAACCCTCCGCCTGGCCACCAGCTACATCGCCTACCTCATGGACCTGCTGGCGAAGGATGACCAGAACGGGGAGGCGGAGGCCTTCAAGGCAGAGATCAAGAAGACAGACGTGAAGGAGGAGAAGAGGAAGAAAGAGCTGGTCAGTGCTCCGGGACGGGACGGGGCGGGACGGGGCGGGGGGCCCGCAGAGAGGAGGCTGCTCGGCCGCCCGCCGGCGCCCCTTCCCCGCGCACCCGGCGCTCGGCTGGGTCGGGTCGCCGGCTGATGTCCGTGGGGGACACCTCGGTCCCGCCCGCCCCGGGACGTACCTGCGGGCCGGGAGCGGGACAGGGCACAGCCCCGGGAGGCCCTCGGTGCCCGCGGCTCCCGCAGAGCGCCCGGACCCGGCCCGGCGGCGGCGAGCAGCCGCGGGGGAAAGGCCGCCACCGCAGGGCCCCTCGGGGGGGTCCGTTCCCGGGCTTGGGCTTGACCCGCATCCCAGACCGTGATCCCGCCAGGGACAAGCCTCCGCTCTCTTAAAGAAAAGGCTGGAGGCGCGGTTACCTGCTAAGCCCGGCTCGGCGTTAAACCCTCGGCAAGTCAGAGCTTCGCAGCGCGGGGCTTTCCTGCCCGTGCGCTCTGCGTTTGAACTTTTTTGACTTTTAACGGGAAGAGTCGGCTTTGGCGAGGCAGCGCAAGCCCAATTTCGTGTAGGCCCTACGGCGCGCTCGGGCGATGTTCTCGCAGATTTCGGTGGCCGCAGGCCCGACGTTCTGCCACGATACGAGCCTGTGCCCATCTCCCCCCCCGGAGCCCGGGAGGGGACGGCCGGTTTAGCGCGGAGCTCACCGTAACCCCCATCTCCCCGTAGCTGGCCGGCGCCGCTCGGCCTCCCGCCCGCTCCCCGAGCCCCGGGCCCGGCCGCGGCGGGGCAGCGGTGGCGGCGCGGAGGGGGCTCGGCCTCCGCCGGAGACCGCGGGCGGCCGCGCACGACGCGGGGCCGCTCCCACGGGCGGCGAGACCCGGCGGAGGCCGCCCCGCTTTGTCCCTGCAGCCCGGAGGCCTCGGCAGGAGCCCGTGCCTCCCCGTAGTTTTCCCTCTCAGGGCAGGGCAGAGGCGACCTAGAAAGGGGAGCAATATCTCTAACCTTTTTTTCTCCTCTCCCCCTTCTTCCCCCCCCTTCACATCCTGTCTCCCCAGAACGAAATCTTGAAAAGCACAGTTAGCAGCAACGATAAGAAAACCAAAGGGAGGACTGGCTGGCCGCAGCATGTCTGGGCTTTGGAGCTCAAGCAGTGAGCACGGCAGGACTGGAGGAGCCGTCCTCTTAGTCTCGGTAGTGAGCTCTCCTCTGAGGACTCTTTGTATTTGGAATCGTCCGGTTTATTTATGTGCAATTTCTTCCCCCAACCCCCCCAAAATGTGGATATTTGAAGGAGAGGGAAAAAGCATTCCATATCTGAAGAGGAAACTCCAGCTTGGTAAGGGGTAATGTCTCTAATAGTATCGTGAATGTTCTTTGCTCTGTATAAAACACACGGGGAAAACAGAACCATAGAAAAGGAAAAAAGGAAAAAAAAAAAAAAATCCCTCCCTGGCATTAGTGTGTATGTGAAGTGTATCTTTAATACTTGGCCTTTTGGATATAAATATTCATGGGATTATAAAGTTATATTTCAACAGAAGCAGTTGCACCAATGTTTCGGTTGACTCGGTATTTAGTGTTGTAATTTTGTTGTGGTCGTTCAGTATTTGAAGATGTTTTCAACAGTTATTGGTTATGTGCACTTCCGTCCGTAAGGGAAAAAGTGGAATCTAATTAATATTGAAGGTGTAAACGTTGTAAGTACTCAATAAACCACTGTGTGTGTTTTTTACAAAACAAAAAAAAAAAAAAAAAAGAAAAGAAAAAAGGAAAAAAGAAAACCCAAATCTTTTTATGTTTTATACCTCAAAATGTTTTGAATAACAGCGTTGTTTATGGCTTTTTTTCATAATATTTAAAATATTCGGAAGTAAACTAAATTATAAAGATGGCTCCTAAGTTTATTTTTAAACAAGTGACTGAGTGAAAGGAGGGGTAGAGGGAGGGATCTCGCCAGCCCCGTGAGTGTTGAACAGAAACCGGCAGCTCAGCTGAATAGGAATTCCTTGTGGTGGTGTTCTCCATGCAGGAGACCTACTGCTAACGGGAAACGGACAAGGGTGCAAACCCCGGGCGGCTCAGGAGCGGCGGCGATGCGCGGTTCCTTGCCGCCGGGGCCGGGCGCTGGCGGGAGCCGAGCCCGGAGCGGGGCCGGGCGGCGGGGGCGGCCGCCCCGGAGGGGCGCCGGGGGCAGGCGAGGGAGGCCGGAGGGCTTTGCTCGGAGTGATTATGTAGCAGGTAATTTTACGTCAAGGAAGAAAGAGCGAACAAGGCAAAGGATTTGCGGGGGGGGGGGGGGGGGGGGATATGTAAGATTTACAATGAGCTACGGTGAACTTAATATTAACTTTGTGGTTCCCAAAACTCTCCTGGGTTGCACATTTCCAGTCCGCCACAGCGAGCGAGCATTTTTTTTTTTTTTTTAACCTTTTTTTTTCTGACTGCAAACTGCAGCAGCCCGTGCTCTGGCTCTTTTTATTACGTCCGTCTGCTTCCCCGGTATGACCTCTCTTCCCTTACATCCGCGCAGTTATCTCTCGCCCCGTCTGCCGACTCCTTTGCAAGGTCCCGCTGCCAGGCCGGTGGCTTTTCTGCTCCCCGGTGCCGGGGCGAGCTGCAGACATTCGGCGCTGGGAGGTGCGTGGCATCCCTCTGTATCGCAGGCAGGGAAAAAAATCGAAGCTTTTTACATAAAGAAGTTGCTCTAGGTGTTTTTGGCAAGTCCCGGTGAAGCGCAAGGTTTTCCGCCTTTTGCAGAATAAAATTCGTGTTCGTATTTTAAACTCTGACCTCAATCATCTCCACTTAAACCAAGCTGGCTCTCTCTCCAGGTCCAGGGCTGCGTACCTGCCTGCCTTCCCCCGCCGCCGCGCCCGAGGAAGTGGCTCCCGACGCGACCCGGCGCTAAGCGTAGGTAGATGTGCAACTGCCCATAAAAAGATAAGGGAGCCCCTGCGCCGTTTCGCCGCCCCTGCTGACAGTGGGGAGGTTGCGGGGTTACAACAACCAGACAAAAGTGATGTGCCCTCCCTCCCGCCGGGTCAGGCAGCCCGGCTCTGCGCTCCGGCGTGGGTCTGTGTTTACAGACACTTGCCTTTGTTTACAACACTTGGAGAGAAGAATCTCCCCCCTTGTTTGCTTTTCCTTGCCTGTTAGTTGCCCAGCTGATAAACTGGAGCATCTCGCACTCCCCCCCTGCCCAAACCTCCTTTTTTTTTTTTTTTTATGGCACAACAAAAAAAAAAAAAAAAAAAAAAAAGGAAAAAAAGGGGGCGAGGGCTGGCTGCGAGGGCTGCAGCGCGGCACGTCCCGGGCAGCCTCCCTGCAGATGCTGCGTCTTCCCTTGACCGAGTCGCCGGGCTGCAGCTCCCCCGGGGGATGCGCGGCGGGGCCGGGGAGCCGCCCGCCACCCTCCGGCCCCGCCGCCCGGAGAATCGGCTCTCCGATATTTCGCCATCACTAGTTTTCCATTTTTGAAACGCTAATTTCTCAGAACCGGGAGCTCCTCGGGATCCGCTAAGGAGGATCTCTTTTAATTGCTCGCTAATGAGGATGTTGCCGTTTTCTCAGGAGCAGTCATTCCCGCAGCTAAATCACAAGAGCCCTAGACAGGCCGGAGCCGACAAAAATGTAGGTTTTGACGTTAAAAGCTAAATGGGGAAGCAGAAGGTAAATTGATGGGAGGTGGGGATGTCAGTGCCCTGGCCCCAGCGCTCCACCAGCGGAGCCGAGGCCTGATAACAGCGGAGCGCTGCGCCCGCACCCTGCCCGCACCCGGGGGCACCGCCGCCCCGGCGGCCTGCCGGGCAATGCCTCGGGGCCACAGCACTTTGGGGAGCTTTTTCAAAGGTGACGGGCACGTCGGAGGAGGGATGGCAGCCTGTCCCCCTCTGCAGCATCTCTCTGCGCTGTGGGGATGAGGGCAAGAAGAAAGAGAGGAGGGCAGGGGGGCGGTGAAGTGCAGCCCTGTCCCCGCAGCCCTGTCCCCGCAGCGGGGCTCACGGCCCGCAGTTACTAGTATTTTAGCGGGTCGTCTCGTTTCATGGTTTCAAGGAGAATGGGACTCTCTGCTCTGCCTCAAGAGAAAATAACATTTAAATTTTTTTCTTCCTCTTGAAGAGTAACGGCAGCAAAACTCCCGCGGGTGGCGTCCCTCCTGCCCTGCCCTCCCAGGGCGCGTCCCCTCGGCTCCCCGGGGTGCGGGCCCGCCCGCAACGCCGCGGCTGCTCTCCCGCAGGGAGGCGAGGACCCCCCCGGCGGCGGCGTGTCCCCCGGGGGCGCCCGGTTTAGGCAGAGAGCAGCGTGGCTTTTTAGAACTCGTCGGGGTTTTGGGGAGCGGGTAGGCAGCGAGGGGCCGGCCCGGTGCCCCGCCGCCGGCAGCCAGCCCAGTACCGCTGGCGGTACTGGGTTTTGGGGGGCTCCCTGCAACGTGCGGGACCCCCAGCCCTGCCCCTGCTTTTGGGGTTGTGCAACGTGCCCTCGTTGCTATCGGACGTGCATGGCATGCTTGCATTCCTGCAGGCAAGGAAGATAAACCGTGGTGGTTTTTTTTTTCCTTCGTTTTGCTTTGTGTCGTGGGTATTTTCACCCCCTCGTTCCCAGGAGCTCTTTGCGTCAAAAGATGATTGCAATAATTAGTGCTAATTTGCTATCATTGTCAAAGAGGTGTAACGGGGCCTCCCCGGCCAAGCCGCAGACGCCCCTAGAACAAGCGCCGAGACACCCGCGGGCAACTGTAAGGATATAAACACGGCCGGGGATGCCATGGAGGCAACGTGAGCTTGAAAGGTGGGCGGGAGGAGGGGGGGAGAAGGTTAATTATAAAACCTCTAAGCAAAATATCCTCCTTTTGCGCTCGGAAACCTAACCGTAATCCTCTTTTTTCACACATACTCGCCCAGCGACTCACAAATACACCCAGAAGAAACCTCCAAGTAGCGATGGGAAGGAAACACATTCCGCACGCCTGCAGACATAATCCCCTCTGCTGTAACGAGGGGCTTATCAATGTTTTATATATTTTTAATTTGGGATTTTTTTTTTTTTTGCGGGCCATGAAATATGTGCCTTTGCAAACGAGCTCCGAGCTTTTCCATTTCTAATTGGCCAATTACTGTTCAGCTGTTTCAGCTCGTCCCGTACAATGGAGATTAAAGCAGAGTCGTTATCTGAATTATATATTCACATAAATTCTAGCAAAGCCGGGCGATGCGCGGGGCCAGCGCCTCTCTGGGAATCCCTGTGCCCCCCTCTCCCCCTTCCAAACCAGCGTGGTGTGTGTCTCCCTCTTCCCCAGCCCCCCCGCCCCCCCCCCCCCATTTTCCTCTAGAATTGTCGTTGCTTTGATGATCCGATTGTAGAGCATTGATTACAAATTTATTCTCAGACACTATATAAGTCTTTATATCTGCTATTAGAGACATCTGGGAATGATTAGAGCCCTCCCTCCCCCGGCTCTGCTCCCTCTATCTTGCAGCGAGGAGCTAGAGACATGTTGACGTCAGATCAGACGGCTAGGAGCCATCCTGCTCTCCACTTGGGTGTAATCACGGCGGCGCTTTCCAAGCTCCAGCCCCGGCCGCGGCCGCCAGCTGGGATGCGGGTGCAGCGGGACGCGGCGCTCCCGCCCCGGGGCTCCTCGGCACCGCTCGCTTTTGAGCCCCCGGAGGCTCCGGCTCTTCTGGAGTTTGCCGCCGACGTTGTTTATTTGTCTCTTTGGGACTCTGAGAAAGCAAAAGCGATGCATTCCGCCGGCGGTGCTCCCCCGGCCCAGCGCTTGCTTTATCTCAGCCCGATTTCTCCCGGCGCATTCGCTCACAGCGCTGTCTTCCAAAATAAAGATCGAGCCAGGCAGATTTCCACCTTATGTCTTGGCAGGGAGAAATTAGCCAAGCAAAGTGCAGCGCTTACGTGCGGGCAATGGCAGGCGTGCCGACACCCCGCTATCCAAAGTGGTAGTCAGGTTTACAACGAGCCGGGAGAGCTGGAGGCTGCTGTAAAACAAGGCGATTCCCTACCCAAACGGCAGTGCTGCTGGCGAGGAGATGGCTTTGCACCTGCTATTAAACCCTAATGAATCGCCTGTAATTGAGAGCTGGGCTGGCTGACGGTAACGCCGGACAGCCAGCATGGTAGCTCTGCTCAGCGGGAACCAAGACCGCGTTTGCCACACTTTTTTCCACAAACTTTTTATCTGATGATTTTGTACGTTTCGTACCC
Source organism: Platalea leucorodia (assembly GCF_965183815.1). Taxonomy (NCBI): domain Eukaryota; kingdom Metazoa; phylum Chordata; class Aves; order Pelecaniformes; family Threskiornithidae; genus Platalea; species Platalea leucorodia. The sequence goes on along the minus strand of NC_138828.1, from coordinate 45,915,479 downwards.
CCCCCCCCCAGGAGATAAAAAATAATAATTGAATAAATACAACTTGAGCCTCCGCCGGCTGTTCGCAAAGTCTTGGACGGCCGACACTTGTCCAGCTGTACATTGCAATCAGTGCTACTACCAGGAAGGGGGGGGGTGGATGAGAAAGCAGCTGATCTTGTCTCCAGAGGAAAGAGATAACGTTAGACTATTCGTCTGAAGGATTCAATTCTCGGAGTAAAATACGCTTGCCAGGAGGGAAAAAAAGAAAAGCCCAGCGTGACCCTAAAAATAAATTAAAAAAAAAAAAAGCTTCCATTTCTTTGTTCCAGCAGAACAAAATACAACAAACCCCCTAAGATACCGCAACGCTCCGCTGTGTCTTTCTGTAATCTCGAAAGGAAAAGGAACATTTCCTTTCTGAATCAGTGCAAACGGTATGCTGTGCGCTCGGCTTCCCACCACAGCCACCAGCCCCAGGGCTCGGGCAGGGCGGGGGGGGGGGGGGGGAAGAGGTTAAGAGAAAAGAAAGTAAAAGTAAGGAAGAAAAAAAAATAACCCCGTGAAACAAACCCGAACGGAAAAAAATCCCAGCAAATCCCACCGCTGGGCTTTAGGAGAGAGCTGTGAGCGGTGGCGACGCTTCTGCAGGGCTGAGGCTGTCGCCCCGGCATCTCTCCCCGGGGAGCCCCTGGCCCGGAGGCCGCCGCCATCCCCCGGCGGGAGGAGGCCGGGGGGTCCCCGGGGCGGAGCGGGCCGGGTCCCGCGGGCCCGGCGGGGACCGGCCCGGGGTCGGCAGCCCGGCCGGCCTGGGGGCTAGGTACGGCGGCGGGGCTGGGGAACAGCAGTAAGAGATTAGCGAAACAATGGAGATCAGCGCGCCCGCGCCCCGGGGCCGTTTATTTGCTAACCGTGAAGGCTGTTCAAAGCAGGAACGAGCCCCTGCGTTGCCCAAAGTACTCGGGAGAAAAATGTAAAATTATATTTTAATGTATAGCAGTGGAGTCGTTTTCTCGGCCACGTATATTGAACAAACATGTGGCGATAATAGAGAGGACGATTCTCCTATAGGGGTCTCTATTTGCATGCCATATGTGGCTATAGGCTGAAACAGCTGCGTATAATGAACTTTTAAAAAAGATAAATACGCATGCAAACCCATAGCAGTTTTCTAAAACTGGCCTAAAACACAACGAAATGTCCTGCCAGAAAATACAGGAGGCGGAAGAGATTAAAAATAATAATAATAATAATAACATTAGCTTCCCCCCCCAGCCTCAGGCCTCCGCAGGTTTGCTGGGAGCGCTGCCCGAAGGAGGACCCCGGCAGCCGGGGGGGTGCGGGGACGCCCGGGGGTCGGGCAGCGACGCGGGGCGGGGGGGGAACCGGGGCGGGCTGGCAGGGGCGAGCCGAGGCGCACGGCCCGGCCTTGACTGCCTCTCTCCCAAATCTGGTTTTCATAGAGCCGCGCAGTAATTACCTAAAGCCATAACTGTCTCCGAAATTATTCATTAAAGTCATTCTCGGGAATCTCGCGGCGCTAGCGCTTACATTTATGGCCTCTGCGCCATCCGAGCATGACATCGCCTCTCGCCCCGCTTCCTCGGCGGCCGTGTGTTTAACGTTGCGGAGGGGAAGGGGGAGAGGGGGGGATTGCTCTCTCTTGCCTTCCCCTCGGTGTCTGCCGGGGATTCAGGTTGCTTTCCCCCTTTTGGCGAAGGAGCGCGATGCAACCCGGCAGACACCTTGGGAGCGAGGAGGGTATTTTGGGGAGTTGCAGTGTTGTGCGGAAGATCATGTCTGTGCCCTGTGGTGCTGTCAGCGGTGACAGATCCCAGATGCAGCCGCTACTGTATGGCAGATTGAGTTTCTCAGCAGAAAACTCTTTCCCTCCCTCCCTCCCAAACGTCTTCAAAAACCTTCTCCAGACACTGCGGGTCACTTCGGCTCAAACGGGGAGAGAAAGGGGGGAAAAAAAGGCTTTCCCTCTCCCCCTCCCTCTCTCTTCCTCCCGCCGGATCTCTCGGGGGTGCGGGGGGGACCATGACCGGGCCCTTCCCCACCCGGGGGCCCCAGGCCTCCCCTCTCGCCCCCGGCCCGCTGCGACCACGCCGCCGAGCACGGGGAGCCTCCTCCAGGTAAGCGGCGGGCGGCGGCGAGCGGAGCCGGGGACGGCGGCCGGGGCTGGGGGGGGTCCACGGAGCCCGTCCCCCCTCCTCGGTCGGGTATCGCTGCCTGACGGGGGCGACCGGGTCGGGGTGGGGGGGGGTGCCCGGAGTTGGGCGGCGAGGGGGTCCCCTTGCCCCAGGCAAGACGGGGGGGTGTCAGGGGACAAGGTGGGACCCCCGGCTTGCCTCGCCGGCCGCGGCAGGAGGCAGCAGCCGGGAGCCGGGTCCGCCCAAAGCCCCCGGCCCGGTGGGGCTCGGGTTCCCGGGAGGGGGGGACACGGAGCGGGGGTGAATTCGGGGGCTTTAAAGGGAGACCGGGGACGGGAGGGGGAGCGGGCGGAGGAGGGGAAGGGCAGCCGGCGGGCGCTGGGCGCAGACGCCGCCGGGAGCGGGGAGGACGGGCCGGCTGCGGACCCGGGGGCACCGCTTCCAGCACCGGCACCGGCAGCCGCCGCCCCGGGAAACGGCGGAGGTCGGGAGCCCCCCATCTTCTCCCCCGACTTTTCCTCGCCGCTGCAAGTAAACAGCAAGGAGCACGGGGTTTAACAATGCCGGGAAACTCAGCCCCCTCTGCGAGCCACACAACGTGTATGACCCTCCCGTCCTTCCCCCACCACCCCTGGAAAACATTCGCGCCCCGAGTGCCGAGATCAGAGGCCAAGGGGCTGCGGTGTCTCCTCCTGGAGCCCTTCTCCCCGCTCCGCGCCAGTGGGTGATGCTTGAGGGCTTGTTGCGGGCCGTGGCTGTGGTGTCCTCTCCCCAGCTCAGCGGAGCAAGGCACAGCTCATCTCTCCGGCACCGGCCAGGTGTCGCGCAGCCGATGAGTCCCCAGACCCCCTGGCAGGGCCGCGGCGGAGGCCGGCTGCTCCCGCCGGGCAGTTTGGCGTGACAGCCCTGGGGTCGGGGGCCACCCCCGTGCGGAGCGCCCCGGACCTCATCCCCCGTCACTTTCCTCTGGATGGGAACAACCTGATTTTGCTCATGCCTCTTGGAAGCGGCTCCTACTAACCCCTCTCTCGGTCTTTCCTTCCCCAGATGAATTGAAAGGCTTTAATTCAACGGCTCGCCCAGCCCCCTCCCCTCTCTCTCTCTTTTTCTCTCTCCCTTTTTTTTTTTACAAAAAAAAAAAAAGCTCTTGCCTTTAGCAGAAGTATAATTGTGACCCTGCCTGATCCAGAGAGCCTCCTGTTGGGAGCAGTTAGCTGTGGTTGCATTAGGCCAAAGGACCTCCCAAGTGGCGGTGGCCTGGGTGTCATAGGAAGGGACTCTGCACATTGTCCATTCTTTCTCATCAAAGTCCCAGGCACCGTGGAGCCAACAGTTTGGTGGAGCAGGAAAATAGTAAACAAGCCTCCCCGCTCCCTTCCCAATCCAGCAGCCCCGTGATCTTCCTGGGACGCAGAAAAGGGAACCAACTTTTTCATAACTTCAGCTCCACGGTGTGATTTACATTTCCGGCTGCTCTGTCAGAGGGGCAGTCATTTACAGCCTGGTAAAAAACACTTTTACAACACCAGAACACGTTCAAGTGGTGTCTTACTATGCAAAACGATTTTAAAAGAGGACACACGCAAGCAAAAAAGTTCGTTTCTCTGCCTTTTTCCACCATGGATTTCTGAAGAGACAAACGGGTTGAAATTGCAGTGTAGGCAAAAGAAATCAATCCTGGGCTTTTGTTTATATGGTGTATATTATATGTCCACGTTTCTCCTATTTCTCCAAGGCTTTCGCTTAATGGATACTTCTATTTTCATGCTCTCCGGCCAAATCCTGCTTGTCTTGCCCGAGGGAATGCTTTCATTTGGGCATGGATTTATTGTGTTTAAACAATTTCTTTTCTTCAATAACTCATTTCTTCTCCGGAGTCTAAAATCGAGTAGGTCTGGTAGAGTTTATGAAAGGGGAAGCATCTTTTATTCAGTTCTAATTTCTCTAATCTGATATGGAAAGCTTTTCCAAATACCGGGGTAATAGCGTTACCCCTTCTTGAGAACCATCCAGTTTGTTCCAGCCAGGCTCCTCCACGGGGGCAGAGCAGGGCAGGACGGCTCTGGAATCTAATGCACAACATCCCTATCCTGGTAGAGATGATAAAGTTTAGTAAATTACAAATATGTGAATTTGGCAAACAGTTAAGGATTAAAATGATCAAACGATTAAAAAAAAAAAAAAAGCAATGAATAAACCACATGTAGCAGTTGCCGCTTTCATGACTTTGGTAATTATTTACACCTGAATCATAGTTTACTCCAGCTATGGTTTCAAAAGTAAACCTTTAAAGAATTTAATTATTTCCAGTTTTCGGCAATAGAGATAAAAAAAAAAAAAAGTGTAGGTTAGAGAACAAATGCTGTCTCCTGAGCTCTCATAAAAGGCTTTACGTGCATTTCCATGCCGAAGATACAAGCAGCCCACGTCCCCCCCTCCCCGACACAGATGGGCGCGCACTGTCATCTGTGCGCGCATTTACGGCCTAATGAGAGGGTGCTGAGGGGGCTCACAGGGGACCACGCGGCTGCACGTATGTATATGTATATGTATATGTATATGTATATGTATATGTATATGTATATGTATATGTATATGTATATGTATATGTATATATGCCTCTGTGTGTGTTCAGTCGAGGCACAATATTGAAGCACGTGTGGATGGACTCCCCGGCTCCTTCCTTCAGCTCTATAATAGCTCTGTTATTTTTACTAAACGATCAGGATGGCTCTACGTGACCCCTCGTCATTTAAAACCATTTTCTATCATTGCACGTGTGCCGGGGGGGGTGGGTGGGGAGGGGGAGAGGAATCGACAAGTCATTGAGAATAACCGGGAAAGCCTGTGATGTATAGCACGTTTTATCTTTATTTAGGCAACATGTCGTTCGCAGGATGGCCTGGGTTTCCATGCGCGGTAGGGGCATGAAGCACATCCATCCTCCGGGAGAGGCAGGCAGACTCGGGGAGCTCCTGCGGCTGGAGGGAGGCAGGGCGGGCGCAGGGGCAGGGCAACCTCTCCTTCTGCCATTTTCTGCGTGTGAATTGGGCACTTTCTGGGGAAAAAGAGAAGAAGAAAAAAAAAAAAAGAAAGAAAGAAAGAAAAAAAAGAAGGAAGGGGGGAAAAAAGGAAAAAGAAAAGAAAAGAGAAAAAAAGCGTTCTGCGCAGCCGGAGCTCCGCGGCGGCGCTGGCCGGGGCGTGTGCGGGGGGCGCGGGGCTGCCCCGGGGCTGGGACCCCTGGTCCCCGCCGGAGCCCGCCTTGCCGTGGGCACTGCAGTGCGCTGCAAGCTGCGAGTGCTTGCAGTATTTCATTGCTCCCTCTCCTTACCCCCCCCAGCCCCCGCGTCGGGGCTGCCCTGGCATCCTCCCCGCAGCCGCGCAGCATCCTCCTGTGCGCTGTATCCCGGGGCCGGGCTGGGATGGAAAGGGCTGAGGCCGGCTTGGGCTGGACCCCGGCGAGGGGGGCGGGGGGGGTGCCCGGAGGGGGAAAGGGAGGAGAAACAAGCCGTGGTTTAGTTTGGAGCGCAGCTTTCCGCAGCGTGTGCCCCCTCCCTGCGCACCGCGGCCGGGCAGGGGCTGCCGGGCTGCGCCCCGGCGGGAGCTCCGCGGGCGGCCGCGCATCCCCGCACCTCCCCCGGCGGGGCGAGGCGGGGGCCGGGGAGCCCGGGTCCGCCCCCCTCGGACCCCTTTTTCTCTGCCCGGCCGGTGCCTGGCGCGGCGGGCGTCTGCCCTCGCCGAGCCGGGGGGTGACAAGGAACAGAAAGGGAAAAAATATCCTCAGTCACATTTTTTAAACTTTCTGGAGCTTCCCTAAACCAACCAGCAACCTAAAATGACTAAACCTGTGAGGGTTTTCTACGCAGCCCCTCTCCATGACCCAGAGTAACACGCCGCCGGTGCGTTAGGCGCTAGCTATAGGGGTATTTGGATATAGGCATATATGTTGAGGCAGGGATAAGAGAGCTCTGCATCGCCTTGGGTTAGGGGCTCAGTCCTCAGGGCTTTTTGGTCGCTGGCTCCCACTCAGCTGTTAGAAATGATGTTCCCTGCCGGACAACGAGCTCGGAAGGTTTTTAATTTATTTTTTTTCCCCCTTGGCGGAGGGAATGGATACCACGCTGGATACCCGGAGGCGAGGAGGCACATAAACTAACTGTAACTCATTTTCTAGGCGTAAATCACCTCAAGCATGTGCTTAGTCATACCTTTTATTTCTGATGGCTGATCGTCGTAACAGATGTCAATACGGTTATATTTCTTACGTCATTCGCAATGCCATTACTTGCGCGTCTTTCTTAATTTTGGAAAACAACGGTATTCTTGACCTGTCCAGCCCTAAGAAGACATACACTAACCTAAGAGTAAAAGAGCACAGCTTATTAAGTACGAACAGCGATAGTTCCCACTGCAGCGTCTCACCAAAAGCGACAAGAGACTGAAACATGATAAGGTCAGGTACCACATTCTGACTGAGTCCAAGCTGTATAAGCACAGAAGGTGTTTAAACCTTTAACGTTTCTCTGTTATTTCTTTTGCACACATATGGTTTCAAATAGACAAAGTGGTCATTTTATTTAATCGGACATATATAGAGACACACATATATACATACATAAATCCCCCCGAAGAGAGCTCTGACACCTGTTGTAAGCTCCAAAACAGGAGATAGCACTGTAAATGTTTTCTGCATTTTTTTTTAAATGATAAACACTAGTCTCAGACAAAATAGCTACAGGAAAACTTTACTAAGCAAACGTCCTGCGAAAATATCCTCGAGGTTGAATTAATCTTCGGTTGGGACGAAAAAGGTGTCGGGTTCCCCCCGTGTTTCCCAAGCCGGCCACCTCCGAGCAGACCTCTGGCAATCTTTTCGCTATTTTGTGAAATTCTGTGGAGACGAGTTTGCCGAGTTTGCTCAGGTTTATTTTTACTCGCTGAGTAGCGGGGCGAGAAGCGTGATAAAATGAAAAGGGTTTGCAGGGAGAGTCGGAAAAAAATATCCTTTTCTCCTTCGCCGAAGCAAAGACCCTCCGGGGGCTCTTTCCCCGGGTTACCCGCATCCAGCCCACGGAGCGGCTGCCCGCTGCTGGGCGGCCGCCCCCGCCGCCGCAGGGCAGAGGCCGGGCCGGGGCCGCCGGGCCCCGCGCATCGCCCGGCCGCAGCCGCCGCCCGGCAGCGCGGAGCGGAGCGGAGCGGAGCGGGGCGAAGCCGCCGTTAATTGTTTTCTCCGCAGATGTTGTCCTGGTATTTAAAGGACTAAAGCCCGACTTCCAGGCACACAGCTGGGCTATGTTGTATCCTATCAATTCATAACAAGGAGGCATTCTGGAAAGACTCGTAAGGATATTCATTTTAAAATGTGTGCTGTAAAGATATATGCCGGGGGGAGGGGGGACAGGGTTGGGCGTCTCGAGTTTTGTTTCTACGCCAAAATGGCACAGTTCGAGTTGTGAACAAATGCTTTCCAGAGAATAGTTCTTTTCTCGTTCTTTTCCCTGCAAAAAGTTTGTTTGAAGTTCCCGGAGTTTTAAATGTTAAATAATATTAATACCAAAAAGAATACTTCGGGGCTTCTTGTTTTAATTTTGAAGAGTTGGCATGTGTGGTTTGTTTCTTTCTTTCTTTCTTTCTTTCTTTCTTTCTTTCTTTCTTTCTTTCTTTCTCTCTTTCTCTCTTTCTCTCTTTCTCTCTTTCTCTCTTTCTCTCTTTCTCTCTTCCTTCCTTCCTTCCTTCCTTCCTTCCTTTCTTTTTCTTTCTTTCTTTTTCTTTCTTTCTTTCCTTCCTTCTTTCCCTCTTTCCTTCTTTCCTTCTTTCCCTCTTTCTCTCTTTCTTTCTCTTTTTCGCTCTCTCTTCGTCTTTCTCTCTTTCTCTCTTTCTCTCTTTCTCTCTTTCTCTCTTTCTACCTTGCTTTCTCTCTCTTTTTCTTTCTCTCTTTCTCTCTTTCTCCTCTCTCTTTTTTGCCCTCTCAGTCCCCCCCACCCCCACCCCCCCCCGCGTTCCCCCGTCCCTTTCTTTCTTGTTTTTGGAAATTCCTTCTTTCAAACAGACTGTGTTCGGGATACTGTTGTTGCGCGTAAAAAAAATAAATAACCCAATAAATAAAGCAGGCTCCTGTTATGACAAGTTCCAAGCCAGAGCAACATTTTACGAGTTAAAAAAGCCCTTGAGGAAAAAGAAAGAAAGAGCAAAAGGGTTTAATAGCAGGCAGGCTGTCAGTTGCGGAGGTGTGGGGCAGCGGCGCAGGGCGCACCTCGCCCCCAGCCCCACGGCGGCGGAGCTGCCGCTGCCCCGGGCGCCCCGGGGACGGGCCGGGCGCCGCTGCCGGGCGGGAGGGATCAGCCCGCGGGGTTTCTCACCGGCAAACCCTCTGCAGAGCCGGCAGCGCCGGGAATGGGCAGCTCGGCAGGGCGCTGCTCTTCCCTCCCCGCCGCTTTTCCTTCTTTCATCGCTGCCAGCCTATTAAAACTATCGCGAAAACAGCGAGGGATCGCGTCAGCTTTCTGTGAGGGCTGGACCCTTCCTGGCCACCTTCAGCCGGGAGTTATCCCGGCTCCGGGGGATGCGCCCGCGGCTCCTGCCCGCCCGCCTCGTCGCTGCTGCCGGGGGCGGGCGGCGGCGGGGCCTGGGGCCGGTCTCTGCCGGGCGCCCTCGGTACCCCGGGCCAGCGCCTCTCACCGTGCGGCCAGCGTGCGAACAACGCCGTCCCGCTGTCTCTGGGCGGATTTTCCCCCCAAGAAATCGAGAGGGGGGAGAAAAAAAAAAAAAAGGTGTCGGTGGGGGAATTGTGCAGAGTCAAAGTCTGAGGAGGGTTTGTTCCTCTGCAGATGCTGGGAGGGGTTTAACTCCGGCGGGGGGGCGATCCCCAGCCGGGAGCGGAGCGGCGCTGCCCCCCGGGGCGGGCCGGGGGGAGGCCCACCGCCCCCCGAGGAGCCGCGCTGGCAGCGCTCCCCCGGCCGGCGGGACCCCCCCGCTCCCCTAATCGCTTGCATGTGCCTGCGCCCCGAGCAGCCCCGCTCCGAGCCGCGGCAAATACCGTAACAACTCGCGTGTCGTAAATTACAGAGACCTCACCCTGGCAGGGAGATGCCGGGGAGGCGTCCGGTTTGTCTGCAGCTCGGGAAGGCACGGGAGAAGCCGGGCTTGCTGCTTCCCCCGTTTCCCTTTCCCCTCTCTCCCCCTCAGCCGCCTCCTCCACGGAGGGTGATATCGCAATGACTCACTGACAAGTTTCGGTGGAAGGGAGCCCTTTTGTCTCTCCCCCCCTCCCTTTTTTTTTTTTTCTTTTTAAGCTCTTAACTCCCGTTTATGATCGAAATGTTACTCTGTGCGATTTGTTTCGTTCTGGCTGCCATTGGTTGGCCTGGGTTTAATCAGAGGGGAAAAATGCTCGCCACAAATGTAGCTATTGTTTGGCTGGAGAGACGGGGACCGGAGGAGGCAAGCAGCGAGGGCGGGAGACGGTGGGTGACAGTGACGGTGGGACCCGCCGTCCCTCTCCCGGAGCCCTGGCTCTGCGCTCAAGCCCTTCCCAAAACAGAGCTCCCTCTTTCCCCAGCCTGCCAGCCTGCCTGCCGCGGTATGCAGGGGAGCCGGGGGCATGTTATCTCAGGAACATAATAATAATAAATGCGCTCATATGTTGGACATTCCCCTTGCCTGTTTTATAGGGTTTCGCTGGTGGTGCTTAATGGGCTGGGTCACCGGGACTGATGCTAGCGAGGTTATTAGGACTAAGTAACCTAATGAATCGCATGGCCATTAGCGGGCTTTGAAAGAAGGTAGTTTTCCCTATAACCTGGTCTTCTGCCTCTTAACACGGGCAATTATTTTTAACTGCCCCTCAGTCACAGGTCGGAGGGGGGGCTTTTTTGTTGTAGTTGTTTAAAACCACTCTCTGATGCTCAGAAATGGATTTATTCACAGGAGGAGCCTGTCTTTTTTGTCTCGGGGTTCCTCGGAACCGCTGGGTGAGCCAGACACCGTGGCTGCTGCCGCCCTGCCCGGCTGACGGGACAGCAGCGGCCAGCGGAGGAGCCGCCGCCGGTGCCCTTCCCCGCCGCCGGCCACGGGCACCGCTCGCGAGGATTTTTATTTTTATTTTTCCCCAGCGGAGGGTTTTTCTCTCTGTGCCATTTGCCCAAGCCAGGTAAGCGATGCGATGCTCGGTTCCCTCTCCAGGGGCTCGCCCCGCACCGCTTCCCGCCCCGGGAGCCCTCGGGTCCTCCGTCCTGGCGGCGGCCCCACCGCCCCGCGCCCCGGCCCCGCCACCGGGCCCCGACGCGCCCCGGCCCGGGGGCGGCGCTGGGCGGGCGGGGAGGCCGGGCCCGGGCAGGCCGGCGGCACCGGAGCCTGCGGCTGGCCCGCTCTCCCCAAGGCAGCCGTGCTCGGGGGGGAGCGCAGGCTGACAGGAGCGAGCTCTTGCGCCATCCACCGTCTTCTCGGGCGGGGAGAAACCAAACCTATTTTTGTAATTTTTTTTTTTTTTTGGCACCAGTAAGATTACGCTGCGGAGGGTTTTTTTGCAAACTTCGTTTTTTGCCCCCCCCGCCCCGGGAGAAGGGAGAGTCTGAATGTAGCCACAAGTTACTGGGTCGTAATGGCCACTCGGGGAAGCCGTGCCAGCGGTGTGAATCTCTGCTTTGATTAGAACAACTGCTAGCGGCTGATTAGATTTGATCGGATCTGAAATATTCGTCCGCCTGTCTATTTTTCGGACCGTTCACGCTTAAAAAAAAAACCAACCCCAAAACTGGTGGTCTGGGGACAGAAAACCTACGAGAGGGTGTTGAGAGAAGGGGAGAAGAGACCGGAGGCTTTTGGCCGGGCGCCTCCGGGAGCACGGCGGTGCCTGCGCCGCTCAGGCGGCTGCGGCGGCCGGGCTGGGAGAGGGTCCCCGGGAGGGGCACAGGCGGCTGGAGGCAGAGCAAGGCCCAGCCTCCGCACCCGGAGCAAAAGAAGACGGGAAGCCCCGGCCCGGCGAGGCCAGGGCCCCTTCGGCAGAGCTGTCACCGAGCGGCGCCTCCCGCGCTGGCAGGGTGACGGGGGCGAACGGGCCGGTGGCAAAACGCGATGCCACGTTTTCCAGCTATAAAAGCTGACGGTCAGTCAGCGAGAGGCACGGCACCTGCCGGGCCGCCTGACCCGCGGCTGCCGGGAAGGGGCGGCTCCGCTGGGGGCCCGGCGGCGGCAGCAGCGCAAGGTGTTCGCCTGCAGAGGGGAGGAAAGCTCCAGCCCGCCTGACTTGGAAAGCCTCCACTTTCCCACAGCTTTTTCAATCCCCAATACTTTTCACACCCTGTTAGGAGTTAATACCGCCGAAACCGCTAAACGCTTCCATGCCTGAAGGTACGCCCCGCCGGGGGCTGCGCCTGCCGGCCCCCGGCCCCGGGGGCAGGCCGGGCCGCAGCGGCGGGGAGCGCCGCCAGCCCCGCGGAAAGGGCTCGTTTCCCTGGTGGAAATTCCTCGGATGCTTCGTGCTTAGGCTCACACGTCGGGCCTGCTTTCTTTGCAGGGGCTTCGGAGGGCAGGGGTGGGGAAAGATTCCCGGGATACCTTTTCGGGAAGAGCTGGGGGATACTGCCAGAGCCGCTCCAGCTCCCTGGGTAATGTTTCAGATGCCAGTCCCTCGGCCTGGGGAGCCGGCTCGGGGTCAGCTATGCGGTCCGGGCTCTGCGGCCAGCACCTCCGGGCAGCGGGGAAGGGTCCCGGAGGTGGGGGGGGGATCAAAAGCAGGCTAGATCTTGTCTGTAGCTAGCGGATTCTTTTTGGGTTGGTTTTTTTTTTTTTTTTTTGGAAGGTGGGAGGGGTGTTTTCGGCGTCTGTGGTTGAGCCTCGCACCTTTCCGCCGGCGGTCGCCGGCAGCCGGCACCGCTCCGCCCCGCCACAGGCCCGGCCCGGCCCGGCCCGGCCCGGCCCGGCCGCCGGTGCAAGCAGCCACTCCGCTCCGAGAGCACAAATTCATCCAGAAGGCCCGGTCCTGCAAGGTCTGACGGGCAGGCCAGCTGTGCCCCGCCTTGGCGGCAGCGGGACTTCTAGGTTGGCATTCGGAGCCTCAAGGGGTTCGTTCGGCGGGTTTGGCCCCCCAAAACAAGGGACTTGTCCCCGGCGCAAAGCGAGCACATCTCTGGAGCCCAGCTTTGCCGTGCTCCCCTCCAGCCCTCCCCGCCCCGCAGGTGCACACAGGGATGCGTCCCTCCTTGCCCCCCGCAGCTCACCAGCCGTCCTTCTCTTGCAGTAACTCCGGGGAAGGCCGAAACACCAGGTCGGTGGGCATTAAGTGTGCGGGATGCACCTTGAGGTACTCCGTCCCCAGCCTCCCGGTGAGCGTTGTGAACCTTGCACCATCCCTCAGCTTCGCGTTTGCTCTGCGTTCAAAACCCTTTAAAACCTTGTGGCGGGGAAGGGAAATCCGTCAGTCATATGCACTTGGCGGGACGCGCTATTGCCCCGATTCGGCTTTCCCCATCGCCGTCGGGAAATAGCCCGCCGGCCGGCTGCGGTGAGTGCCGCAGGGGGGGAACCGCGGGTGCGCTGCCAGGACGGCTCCCGAGGATCAGGCTGCGGAGATCTCCGAGAGAGGCTGGTTTCCAGGCGGGGGGCACAGAGATTTCCCCGGCTGCCCTGTCCCTGTGCCTGCCCGAGGCAGACACAGCCCCCCCGGGCAGGCCCAGGTTGGCTGCAGCCTCTCCCTGCCGTTCCTGGGGGCCAGCCGGGCCTCACCCGGGTTGCCTCCCACGGACTGTGCTCCCAAAGTGACACGGGGATCTCTGTGTATGACCGGGGAGGGGCACACTTCGGTTGTGTCCGGGACTTACCGACATCTATAGCTTTCCATTGAATTTGCAAGCCCTCACGTTGCTTTTCCCCAGCCGGAGCATCAGATCAGATAGAAAAGGAGGTCCTCTCCCCTCCCACCCACCCGGTGGGAAGAAATCACGGCTACACAGACAACGACCTGCTCCAAACCCGCTCTGCAGCCCGAGGGCTCCGATCCCACAGTGGCTCAGCCCGGTGCTCCTCGCTTTCTCTTGGCGGGGTCTCCAGCCCCGGCTCCTCCCCGCGCCCACCCAGCCCCCTGCAGTGGTTGTGGATCCGAATGCCCCAAGCAAGACCACGCTGGAGGTGGCGAGGGCCACCTCCTCCCCCACCCTCCCCAGGCCTCAGCAGGACCCTGTCCAAAGTGAGGGACCTGCGGTGGGGGTGCTACATAACCAGAAAGATGTCCTCACTGCTCAGGAGTAACTACAGAGGGTCTCTTCTCCCACCCTGCTGCAGGCCGGAGCCCTGGGAGTAGGTGTAAACCATACCCTGCCCGACACTGAGCGCATTTCAACTTGGTGACATCATTTCTTCAAATGGCACGTAGACTCTCAAGTCGAGGGCTAGGAGGATCTTCAGGGAAAGGATGGTCTCCTCAGATGCCAGGTGAGGGTGAGGAGAGAGGGACCCAAGCACCAGAAGGCACGGCAGCAGGGTGGCCAGGCAGGGAGCTGCAGGCGCCCGCACGCCCCAGTCCCCGGTTCCCCCCCGCACCGCCGGGCTGCCCCTGCACCCCCTTCCCCTTCCCCAAAACCGTGGCGTGCACAAGGGTGGTTTTAGGTCGTTTGGGGTTTTTGCTGTTGTGAGTTTTGCGTGGGTTTTTGTTTGTTTGCTTGTTTCGGGGGGGTGTTGGTGTGCCGCCGCCCGCACCGCTGCGGCGCAGGCAGGGTGGGAATCGCGCCCTCCCCTCAGGCCTGAGAGCAGCAGCGGTGGGAGCAAACCCCCCCCTTCCCACCCCCGCCCCAGGTGCTTCCGCGGGCGGCGCAGCGGCGCGGCTGCTCCACGCGTGGGCTGAGCGCGGCGGGAGGGGGCACCACGCCTGGCTGGGCAGCCCCGGCCCGGCCCGGCGGCGGCGGAGCGTGGAGGTGCCTGCCTCTGCGTGCGTCGGCATAGGCAGCTGTACGTATGTGCATATAGATACCTGCCCATCTACGATTCATATATGTTAAATTAATACAATCGAATATATATTGTATTATTTTAGTTACCTTATTAAATAATAGTGAGTCAGTCCCACAGTTTCCCTTCATTTGTTCCATGCGCTTGGAGATCTGCAAGAAATACAAACTGGGGAATATTTAAATATACATTTTACATATTAAAAATAAACAAATATTTTATACTATATATATATATGTAAACATATATCAACACGTATGCATAAATGCAGATGCGAATTTTACCGAAATGCTCCGGTGTGATGATACGGTAGGATGAGACGTGGTGTGGTATGATGTGGTGTGACACAGCGTCCCTTTGGATGTGAAGCTCGCGGCGGGGTCTGCCAGGATCCCCCCCGCCCCGGGCTGGCAGCTGCGGCACCCCCCACCCTCCCCATCCCTGTGGGCTCCGGATGCGGCCCGTGAGGACGGGCCGTGATTTCCCCGCCGCTGCTGCCCCGGGCTCGGGCTCGGAGGGGCGGCGAGACACGAGTGCCGTGTCGGACAGCATGGTATCCCTGGCCCTTCCCTGCAGAAATAAGCCTTATTTATCAGAGCAGGCAAGGGGCAGCTGGAGTTACTAGCAGATCTTAACCCACCCCCCTCGGGGGGGGGGGGGGGAAGAAAAAATAAGTAAGAAAGAGAGAGATCAGTGTTGGCAGTAAGCAAACGGGATGAAGTGCCTTCTCGGTGCACTGCGTGGAGGCGATGCTGGTTTTCCTTCGTGCGTCTTTTTTGCAAAGCTTTCGCAAGCGCCTCCAGTCGTGCAATGCCAGCTCAGAACTGCCGTTTGCAGAATTTGCGTGGCACAAGACCACAGCTTTCAAACACCTTCTTATGAAAGAACAGGCATTTCCCCGTCGTCTTGTCTTTTTTTTGCTCCTATAACTGCAGCTGCGGGATACAAAAGACATGAATAAATAAATAAATGCACCCATCTCTCCTTTAATAACCTCTTCTCAGGTCACCTTCTAACATTCCAGAACGGTGATTTCAAACCTGAATCGGTCACAGAAAGAAACAAAGAAAGAAAGAGAGAAAGAAAAAAAGAAAGGAAAAAAGAAAGAAACTCCACCGCCACCAATAATAACAATGAAAAGAAACAGAAAAGAAAAGAGAAAAAGAAAAGAAAAGAAAAAGAAAAGAAAAGAAAAGAAAAGAAAAGAAAAGAAAAGAAAAGAAAAGAAAAGAAAAGAAAAGAAAAGAAAAGAAAAGAAAAGAAAAGAAAAGAAAAGAAAAGAAGAAAAGAGAAAAAAAGAAAAGGAAAGAAGAGGAAAGAAGCAGAAAGAAGAGAAAAAAAGAAAGGAAGAGAAGAGAAGAGAAGAGAAGAGAAGAGAAGAGAAGAGAAGAGAAGAGAAGAGAAGAGAAGAGAAGAGAAGAGAAGAGAAGAGAAGAGAAGAGAAGAGAAGGAAAGAAGCAGAAAGAAGAGAAGAGAAGAGAAGAGAAGAGAAGAGAAGAGAAGAGAAGAGAAGAGAAGAGAAGAGAAGAGAAGAGAAGAGAAGAGAAGAGAAAAAAGAACCGACGCCCACCCCCCACCCCGTTTTGATTATTAATATTTTCCCACCGGGTTCTTGCACGGAGAGCCGGGAGCGGGCACAGAGCGAGGCGGAGGGAGCTGCCGAGCCCCCGAAGCCAGGGAGCCGTGAGCCAGGGGGGTTCAAGCAGCTCTCCCTTCCCGCGGGGCGGTGGGGATTGCCTTTGCCTTTCAGGGCAGGGCCGCGGCCGGGCAGGCGGCCGGGCCGGCTCCCCGCAGGGCACGGCGGCCGGCCCTCGCCGGGCAGCGCCCGGGGCGGGCCCTGGGCTGTGCCTCCCGCTACAGCAGGCATTTCAGACCATGCTTCAGCTGGGGAGGAAAAACCCGCATTTACAGCGAGGAACACAGAAAGCTCTTTCTCAGTTATTAGCGGAAAAAAAAGAAAAATTAAAAAAAAAAAGAAAAGAAAAAAAGAAAAAAGAAAAGAAAAAAGAAAAAAGAAAAAGAAAAAAGAAAAAAGAAAGAAAAAAGAAAAAAGAAAGAAAAAAGAAAAAAAAAGGAAAGAGAGTGAGAAAAAGTGTAAGGGAAAAAAGAAAAAAGGGAAAAAGGAAAAAAAAGGGGAGGAGGAAAAAAACCACCTTGTGTGCTCGTGACTGCAGGAGCAGTGTTGGGGACGGGGTTGGATCCTTACCCTGGGAGAGACGGTGCCAGCCGTTGGCGCAGCTTGGTGTGCAGGGCTGGCACAGTCTACCCCGGGGTGAGGATCCGGCCTCATGCCTTCCCGCGAACCAAACCCGACATCAAAGGGCATGCGATAAGCAATGTGGAGTGCACATGGGAGGCTCTCAAAGCCTTTTCTGTCAAAATGTGTTTCCTGGAGTTTTTCTGCCCTACCAGACCTAGCCCCCCGGCACCCTCGCAGGACCGTGGAGAAGCTGCAGGGACCTATGGACCTCTAGAGATGGGCTGTGCATACATACAGCTTCTCGAAGTGAGCCCGAGGAGCTGCTAGTTTCCTTTCTCCCTCCATGGGATGCAGTGACTTGCGGCAAGTTAATAGCCATTGTCATCCAGGGGTGTTTTTAATTATCTTTTTGGGTCTCTGCAGATTTAACTCATCTTCTGCCACTTTGCTGTACAAACTGGGCATCAATCCAACATCCACTTTCAAACTCAGCCCTCGCAATCAATATCTCACCTGCTTCACATCTACCCCACCGGCCAACTCCTAGTTCAGCCAAACATAGCAACTGTCTCCACCTCAAGTCCAAGGACTTGATGGATATCCCTTCACCCCTGCTTAGCGACTGCGTGTGGCCCCCCCGTGATCTGCCAGGGTCTGGAGGCACAGCGGGATCTGAGATGGGTTGTAATGGGAAATGGAGGAGGATTTTAAGGCTCTGGAATGGTGGGGAATGGAGAGATGGGAAATGAAATTAAGACCATTCCATTCTGCATTAGTATTCAAGAAAACAGTCTTATAAAGGTTTTAAGTAATAAATTAAATAAAGATCTGATTTAGGAGGGAACCAGCAATTTTTAGCACATTTTAATGATCATTTGTTTCTATAGTTTTTTGAAAATTCTTCATTCATTCACATTGAGAGTTTATAAAAAAGAGCGATAGGTTTGTATGTATCAATTAATATACTGCAGTATGCTACATATTTATGTGTGTACTCATTTCTCATTGCTGTAACAAATCTAGAGAAAAACTTAATGTTTGTGCAGAGATTCTAAGACATAGCATTTAGAAAGAGTCACTGCAATACTTCATACCGTCTGCACCTAGGAAGCTCCTGTTACTTAACTGGGACACAAGTCCAGCTCACAAACATACCAACACTGGGGATTAGATGGAAATCTGGTGTTTAAATGCAGACTATCTTTTTCATATCATCATGTCTTTACTGAGTAACTCCCCCAGCACCAGGGAAGTCTCTGAGATGCCTGAAGTTCTGCTCCGCACATGCACCGAAGCCTTTTGGTCTTGACAGGGCTAAGTGTGTATCTCGCACCTAATCCCATCCGGATTTGCAAAGCATTTTTCCTCCCCGGAGGAGCTGGGTCTGGCAGCGCATCTGTAACGCATGCTCACACAAATGGAGTCGGCACAAAACACGGTGGCACCAGAGCACGGTTGGGAAGTGCCAGCAGTGAGACAGTGCAGTCAGCCCCATTTTGCAGAGTAGGTAGGTAGTCATGCAGGACTTGAGGGAGCTAGCAACGTCCATCTTCATCTCTCTGCTTTAGGGAATTCACAACCACCTCTCCCATCACTGTGGTGTGTAGCTTACATAATATCAGGCATCCAAAGGACAGGGAGAAGAAACAGTCTTCTTTCCTTTGAAGCTGCATTAATCTGCATGGCACAATTAGTGATTCTGTCCCTCTTCCCTCCTCCCTTCTCATGTGCCAACATCAGAACAGCTTCTACCCAGACATCAGGATACCGTTACAGAGGGTGGGAAGTAGAAGTTTAACCGCCCTAAGGAACTGAATGAGGTCCCCAGAGCCTCATTTCTATAAAAAAGAAGGTATTTTTCAGTTTCTGATTGAAAAGACTTATTTTCAACCACTACAATGCAGGAAAGGGCTAGAAGCCATTGACCTGGGTAGCCAGGTCCCTGACAGATCTAGGTAACGCTGAGCTGCTTGCAGGGAAGTGATGGGAGATTTTGTTCCCTTGGGAAAAAGTGTAGGAGGGTTTTTAAGCCTCTGATATGTTGGTCTGTCCTGAAGAAGTCAGTGAAGAGGCTTTGGGAAAGGTCCAAACCAGACTGCCCTGTTTGGGTTGTGTGAAGTGGTGATGGACTTTTAGCTACTGGGTAAGGACAGTGAGTAGCTGTGCCCATGTGGCTGGAAAGCAGGAAGCACATGTCCTCAAAGGCACCAGCACAGGAGGCCACTTACATGGGGCATTGCTGGCATGAGCTAACTGCAGCTGGAGTCCCCAGGGAGTGCACACACACCAGACACCTCTCCTTCTCGAGGACAAATCCTGCCGCCACCTCCTCCACCACCCACCGATGCTGCCATCCCCTCGCTGTGGCTTCTCGCCCTGCCTAGGTTCCTCGTTCAGAGCTCACGTTGCCCTTAACATCTGAAAAATGCTTGTTCAGCCTGACCTCACATAGAGCCTTTGTGGAGCCAGGCCAAACTCAGTACAGGTGAGGGGGCCTTTGAATGTGCATCTGCATTGCTTAATGTAAAAGAACTCAAAGGTCCAAACCTGCACATCTGTTAGTTGCTGAGGCTGCTTGAATAAGGGTAGAGCACAGGGTCCAAAAACCACAACTTTTGAGAGACCTGAACCAAGTCTTCCTTCTGTACATGTCAGTACAGCCTGTCAAAGAAATTTATTCCAAAAAATATTTTAAGAGCTCAGGGATGGTGCTGAAATGGAAAACTTAGCTCCTTACGCTGGCAGTCAAACCGACGTTTCATAGAATTCACACAGCTGATCAATAGGGGAAGTTTTGGGGAGGTACAATTTCTGGTAAAGAAAGGAAGTATGGAAGTACGGTTCATGTGCCCAAGGCCTTAATCTCCCCCTACTCCACCCTCCATAAAATTAACCACATAATTTGTAATCATTCATAACAGTTGGAATTGTCTTGACTTTTAAAAGACTTTTCTCATTAGACAACCCTTTATTCCTTTTAAAGCATATTATTGATCTTAATATGCAGAAAATGCCATAGCTGGCAACTCAGAATGTCTGTGCCATTTTTGCTAAACAATGAGAACTGATGAGGTTTGGCAGGACATTAAAATATTTAACATTATAGCTTTGAGAAGGCTTTTATGTGTCTGTACTAATAGGAAAATCTTTTAACAGGAAAAATGTTTTTCTCTGCTCTACTAAAATCTCCAGTGAGGGCTGATTCTATTTGCATTAAACCCAATGGGAGGTTCGTTACTGACTTTAAAGTCAATTCCAAGAGGAATGACTAGAAAAAAAATCTCAGCCTTTTAGTCACATGACTAGTGCCATTTTAGTTAACATTTCATTACGTGCCTTGACACTTCAGAAAGCATCTGGGGCTGGGACATTTGGCTTTGCCCAGAGAAGTTGCACATTACCAGACTGAGCACGGTGGAGATGTCAATTCCTACACCATCATGTCATCTGAAGCATGTGAGATGGACCAGGTGCTGCTCCTAGGGGAGCCACAGGCCTGTATCACATCCCTCTAAGAGTCTACTTATGAGACACTTTTTTTTTTTTTTTTTAAATTTTAACCGCCCAGATTGCTGTTCTTGCTATCGAAGCCTGACTTGCAGGGCTGAGCTTTGGTACCTTGGCTAATTCTCTGTCTTTACAGCATTGTGCGAAGGGTGCGGAGCTCAGGGGACGTAGTACAGCAGGCAGCAGGGTGTTCAAAAACTGTACTACGTAAAGCATCACAAGACCTAAATAGGTAACTGTGACAGGGAAAGCATACCTGGTTCAATTCCTTGAGTCAGCAAGGAGTATTTGCCAGCTGGGTAATTTGCCACATCCTGGTCCATTGTGAGCTACTTAAGGGCTGTGGCAGAGCCCTGGCAAAATGGGGCCATTGTCACCTTAGGGCTGCAAGAGCATCTCCTGGTGTTCCTCCATCCCGTGAACCTGAGCACTGCCTCGGGCTGGTGCACGCCAGTGCTGAGCCCTGCAATGCGTGTGTCCTCTGACTATGCATCTTTGCATTTAAGATGCAGGAGGAAAAATATTTAGGCTAACTAGGCAGCCTAAAAGAAGTTTGTGATGAAAAGGAGATTGTAAAGTTCATGCCTATCTTCATCTTTCAATATTGAGCTCATGTGAGGGTACTCTGATCCTCTGGGCACCTGGAGCACAAAGGTTCTTTTTGCCTGCATTTCTCTCAAAAGCTCAGGGGCCCATTGAGGCCTCTTGGACCTTTTGTAACATTAAACGAAGGCTGGTACACTTCATTTTAACTATGGAGCTCATCCCCAAGTTTTGTTGAGGCGGGCAATTTAATTATGAGCATCACATTATTTGTGAAGATCAGATTTGCTTTATCATTTGCAATCTTCCCTTTACTCCCAGAAGGACAGCACCTCTTATAAATGCCAGTAAGAAAGGAACAAAATGTAAAATTGGTGTCCTGTAATCATATTTATTCCTGTACGCAACAAGCTCAAACGCTGGGGTCTTTTAATAGCTTTTTCCATATTGGACTCTTTGTTTGGATGTGGTTTTCCTGATGTATCCTAGTAACATGTTTAGTTAATTTATATTGTGTGTATGTGTAGACAGATATACACACATCCATATGTATGCACACACATAGTCCTCATTAAGTAAGTGTTAAACCTCCCACAGCAGAGTTGGGTTTGGAGGGCAATAGGGCTGAAAACTAGAAGTGTGTTCCCTTTGCAGAGGGGTACCGCAGAGACTGCTCCGAGGAGGCACACACAGCCCCTGGCAGGGATCTGGAGCCCCCGCGCCTCTGGTGTGAAGGTTGCTCTGACGTGTGAACCCCTGGCAGGATTAAAATCCTTATTTCTCACGGGGAGAAAGCGCCATGCTCACAAGCCCTCCGGAAGGGGTGGCTCGTCGACTCCCATCCCTCACTTGCACGTGCAGAGTCTGGAGCGCTTGGCCCGTCCCCTGGTAGCAGAGGGGTTGCTTGCACACACATGGGCGGTGTGAGGACTTGATCCTTAAATTGTTAGAGCATCTCAGCTGTTGCAAGACAAACTCCAAACCCAGAACCATTTGGCGGATGATGAAGAAAGGAGTGATTCGACGTATTGTACAGTAAAACACAAATATAACTGACTTGTCTGGTGTTAGGAGAAGACGGTCTCTTGAAGGACTGAATCCTGGCCATGTCTGTCTATATTAAAACAAGCGAGAGCTGGCTCCAGGGCTACAATACACACTCTTGGAAAAGCCACACACTCCTTATCCTCTTTTTTTTTCCCAGGCCCACAAGTGGATTGAACGAGTCCTGCACCGTCGTAGTTGTAGCAAAACTCCCTTCGAGGAGGATTCTGCAGACCTAAGCACCTGAGGAGTCAGGACTGGGAGCTAAGGAAAGGACATGAATAATTTCCTTCATAGCTGGTTTAGAAAAAGCCAGTTGCTTTCTACAGTCATGCCAAAACTAAGAGGAGATGCTCTGAGGTTAAGAAACACATGGGATAATTTTCATACCAAATGTGAAAAATGAGGAATTACTTTAACATGTAGTAACTTGCCATAAAAATGTGATATGTGTTCCCTTCCAGCTTTAAAAGGAGATTTTATAAACTATACCGTCTTTGATTTGTTAAGGCACTTTATACTTGTTTTTTTAATTCATAAGTTTGTGAGAAAACATAATGAAATCCTTCATGTTTTTATGATCTCGATAAGTACTTCATTGTATAAGTATTTGGGTTTTGAAACATACATTAAATATTGCACTGTAAAATCTGTTGTGGCTTATTCAATATCTTTTGGAATTAATAGAAAAAAATGACAAGATTGCAAAAATTGCAATTGCAAAAAAACCTTTTATTTTATTTAATTTAATAAACAACTTGACTGCACAGTCCTTTGCTTTATTTTCTCACTTATTGTGTATATATTTGAAGAAAAATATCTGTTGCATATCATCTATCTAACACTAAAAACTGATGCTGTTATTAGTAAGTTACTGAGAAAAATAAACCAGTTTGCACTTTGATTTCTATCACTCCTGGTGAGTGATTCTTCTGGAATAAACATAGCTCTAACACATGTAAACAACACAGGAAATTAATAACAAAATTCTTTGGATTTATTTCAGATGCTGCACTTTTTTTACTTTACGTAAATATATGTGGCTTTCAATTTCAATGATTTTCCAGTAAGTAATAAACTTTGCTCATTAACATCCTCTTAAACTAAACATTTATTGCTTTTTATAAGTGTTATTTCAACTAAATCAAGTGGATGTTCTTGGTAAATTAATGCAACAGATCTGTTCCACCAGAGAAGCAGAATGACTTTTTTTGAGTTGGTAAAACTCTGAGTTTCTACTTAAAATTCAAGGGAATGAGATGCAGTATAACATGTTGATTTCTAATGTGAAAAATGCAGATTATATCTTTTTTAAATTAATCTACTTTTCCCTCATAAGCTCCATGGTAAAACATGAGAAAAATCCCATCAGTTGGGTAAAGTTACATATATCTGCTCCATGAACCTTGAGTTAGTAGTTTTTCACAGAACTGGCTTGGTGGGTTTTTTCACTACCAGCCGTGATTAGTCAATATTTTCCTGGGGTGATGAGTGGAGTACCTTTTCTGGAATCAGAGTTCTTTTAAGTGTACGGTTTTAAGAATATAAGGACAAAAATATTTTGCATTTTCTATAGACAGGAAAAAATACATATTAAGAAACCTGCTCTTGTCATTGTCATGATATACGTTTGAATTCTAAAAAGTTGTCGGCACTGGCCTCTGTGGAGATTTTGGACCCTTAGAAAACCCACTCCCAGGGGTATGGCTGTGCAGCTCATGATGTGGAAAAATCCCTGCCACGACGTAAAGTTTTGGTGTGGGACACAACAGCACCTTCGTTGCCCTTCCTTACCTGAGAAACTAGGAGCAAACCCCTGGGGGTCAACCAGGGGGACCGTGGGAACCAGACTCTTCTGAACCCAAAATTCTCGTATTGGGGCTGGATTTGGAGAAGCCCGCTGTGCCACTGCTGTGCGCCCTCGGCTCACATGGGCGCTTGGCTGATGTCGACTCCTTTTCCATGCAAGAGCCAGGAGGAGACAGGGGGGTGGGCACAGCATGGGCATCTCTGCCTGTCTGGGGTTGCTAGCACACATGGGGGCTGCTGGCTCTGAGGCCCGTGGGAGAGATTTTGTTGCTCTGACTGTGTCAGATATCAGCGTAGAGCTTAGTATTTAACATGAGGGCTAGGCTTCTGGATTTTATCTCTTAATGAGGCACAGGCTATCCTTGGGGGACAGTGAATCATCACATTTCTCGAGCGCGAGCTCGCAACCAGCAGCACTTATTTTAGGGATTGCGTTGGCCAGGAGTCTGCATGAGGCGACATTAGCTCTGATTACAGGAGTCAAGCACTAAAATCTATTAACTCAGATATAACAGTTTTTGGTTTCTTTTGGTTTTATTTTGTTTGGTTCAATTGGATTTGCTTCAGACATGACTCATTGCCACTTCCTGCCTCTCCATGATGGTTCCTGCAGGACCCACAGCCGCGGAGCATGGCTTGCACCCACTTCAAACACAATGCAAGTTCTCATGTATATTTTTCATACTGAGACTTCATCTAAATTAAACGTGGCAGGCCAGAGGGTATGCAGTACACATCCTTGGTTCCCTTAGTAGACTGAAAAGAGAACTAAAAGGGGGAAAAAAGGAAAGAGAGAGAAAGAAAAGAACGCTGGATATATAAAGGAAGAAGTCGAATTCCAAAAGCTCACAGGAAGTCAAATTCTCCAGGCACAAGAAAAGTGACATTATCCAAACCAAACCTTAACACAGCATGAAAATGTGATGAAGGGTAGGGCTGGTATTTTCAGCAAGGCTATAGGCATACATGTAAATACAATCAAATTGGGAACACATTCTAGGGATTAAAGAGATCTGCGTAGCACTAGAAGAAAGAAGCAGCAGATGTAACTGCTAACAACAAAAGAGGGGATTTCTGGCCAAAGTTCAAGATTTTCTTGTACCCAAGCCCATTGTTGCAAATGAATCTGGACACAGTAAACAATTTTCAGTGACTTGTAGATCCAACTTATTTTTGTTGGTGTTCATGAACTAGCTACCATGTACCAACATGCTGACTTTTATAAATAAGTTGCCTCAGAGCCATTCAGCAAACATGTAATGCAGATGTATTTCCATCTAGGCAGTGTCACTGCTCTATTAAACCAAGCCACTACAGCGCCTGTGAGATGGACAATGGCTGAAAAGCATCAATGACTGAAGATGACCAAAAAGTTCTGAGCCCCGTTCAGCAGATTTCCAGCAGCAGAGAGGCACGAACTCCCATGAAGCTTTTCAAGCTTCAAAGAGGTCCCAGGCACCATGCTTCATGTAAGCCTCTCTCAATGAAGGAGGGGAGGTACCAGATGGGGAAGAGGCCTTGGTGGAGCAATGGCCTGGGAAACAAGACCCATCAGCATAGTCCAACACTGATTTTAATTTCTTGGTGTCTGTAGCCAGAGGTCTCTGCTCATCTTGGCAGTAGGTATTAAACAAGCCATTAAAATTGGGCTGCATAATTAAAAAAATTTGCCAGGTCAAGACAGGCATTAAAACAATGATAAATAAGTCACCTCAACTTCCACACATAGTTGAGAGCATCCCGAACACATGAGAAGAGTGCTCAGCCAAAATTATCCTGGAAATAAGACCCACCTTGACGAGTCTCTTTCTTTTACTGGTCACCTGAGAAATATCAACAGTATTTTCAACATTATTAATTTAACGTTCCTGTCTGTATGTTGTGAAGACCAGAAGCCTGATGGGTTAAGGAAGTACATAGAAATGTTGTATTCAGTGTCCACACGTACTTCACAGGTCTCCACAGCAAATGCTGTAGTTTTACGACTTAAAACTAGGCAAAAATAGGGATGCCAATGCAGATGACAGGCCTCTGTCTTACTGCCTGCAACAAGAGGGCCTGTGTCTCATGTTATTCAGTGATTCTAAAGGACAGAAAGGGCTACCATATTGTCCCGGTGGGAGACAGAGAAACAAACATCTTCTGTCCATCATTATTTTTAAGGGACTGGCAGTGGCAGACCTTCTAGACCTGGGAGAAAAGGAGCTATAAGGTGGTGAGAAAGTGGAATTTCTCTGGGTCCCAAGGTGGTTTTCCATCCTGATGCCATACCCAAGCAAGGCCACACGCAGGGCCTGCCCTGTGCCAGGTGGACACTCTGGCAGCCTGGCCGTGCAATTCTGCCCCAGCCCGAAGAGACCACCACTGCTGGGACCTGGTCTGCAAACCTGCAGCAGCTGCCCCATGGCCTTAGGTAACCGCTCTGCTCTTCCTCGCTCGCTGCAAGCCACTGTGTCATCTCAGACTGAGCCCAAACCACAAGCCTAAGCTCTCATCTCCTTTACACTGGGGATGGCAGTAGATTAAACAATGAAAAAGTAAGATTATTTGTTCTATTTATTACTCAGAATGAAAGTCCCACTTTGGCACACAATACTTTTATTTTTGTAAGATCCTGTTCTGTCAAACAAAAAAGGGGCAGATAAAGGAATCAATTTTATATATAGATTTGCACTGCCCTTTTAAAGTCTTAAAGTCTACATTCAAGCATTTCTATTAATGATCCAGGATGCTAAAAAATTTTTAATATCTTATTGCAAAAGCTTTTCAGCTTGCTTTTAACAAAAGAAAAAGCTGGTTTAATATATGAAGCCTGAAAAATTGCCAACTATAAAAGAACATCACTCTCTCTTTTTTTTTTTAATTATTTGAAATGCTTCTGAATTCCCAGCATAGCTATTGGGATCCAAGGTTATGATCTAAGAGAAAAGATATGTTCATTTAATTAAAGCAGCCTTTTACATTTTTTTAAAAAAGTTGCTTTTAAATTGTTCATATCGCCGTTTATGAGCTTTGGGAGGACAAGAGGCTCTGGGGATTGCTAATGACATACAGATAGCCATATGTTCCTCTCACCTCCACTGTTTTCCCTGGGACTGATTCTTCATTGCTTATGCTATGTGCAAAGTAATAATAATTGATGTCACTTTTACAGAGCTTTTCAATCTTTGATTGCAAAGCACTTAACGTTTATGTTGCAGAAGGGAAATGGAGGCACAGGAGATGAGTTGATTTGCCCTATGGGGTCCACTGCAGATTAGTGGCAAAGCTTGTCCCTGAGCAGTACCCTGCCACTGGACCCGTGCTAGGTGTAAAATGCTATCATCTGAAACTGCTGACTCCTCTGCAGCCTGTTGCTACTGCAGATGCAAAGAATGGCAAAACACATCTGTTGATTTCAGTGATTTATACCTCATTGAGAAGAAAGTCAGCCCCAGAGCATCGTCAGCATGATTAAAAAAGAGCAATAGGAGATCATCTTCTAATTGGTATTTAATAAGAGATCAGTTCGGCAGTTTCATCCCAGCTTCAAACAGACAAGTGTCTTCAGAGCAATGCTCTGGCCACTCTTTGGGAACTACATTGCAGCCACAGCTTGCCAGCTGGCCACCCAGCCCCATCAGCACCAAGTGCTCTTATGTGGAGTTCATTTTTTACCTACTACATTGTCAAAGTAAATGGAAAGCTGAATAAAAAAGCCAAAGCTACACAATAACATGAAGAAATTAATACAAAGGGATCTCTGCCTCTCACCAGTCAAATGGTGAAACAGTTCGATTTTCTTCTCTTCCTCAAAAGTTAAACCATGCTGACCTCCCTCAGAGCCACAGATGTACTTACGAGGCCTAGCTCCGTGCCTAATTACCAGAACACTGTCTATGATGGAGCCTATTTTTAAATAACTTCCCTTCCATCTTTGAAATCAAAGAGAGAGTATGTGATGTAAAGAACAGCCTAGGTCCAGATAAAGTTTTAAGACTATAAAAGAGGAAGTAAAGAACAAGTAAAGGAAGAGAAGGATGGTCTAGCAGCCAAGATAAGGCTCATAAATTCCCGAGGTTTAAGGGCAGAGGAGTCATCAGAATGTCAACCCCGCACGTATCGTGGGCCACTAAATTTCACCCAGTCAGGCCTGCAGCGAACTCAGATGACTACAGCATAATCAATATTGGTCGTTGATTTATTTTGCGTAGCCTCAGTGAAAGACTGACCAAAGCCTCACTGCAACGAAAGAAAACTTTCAGGAATAGGGGTGGAAGTACAGTGAAAGTAAACAAAAAAAGCTTTCATTGGAACCGTCTGGGATGAGAAGGATGTCAGGGTCAAAGCTGGAGGATCAAAGATTGTGTCTCTAGTGTCTTGTTCACTAGAGGCTTGAGCCAGCCTCGCTGGTGACCCACAGTGGTGTGACCACTGGAGCAACTGTATCTTCCCTACCAACGCAGGGAGAGTGGCTCACCTTGCCCGTGGAGACCAGCACGGATGCAACTAATGCAAATCTCCAGTGCAGGGGGACCGAAGCACAGGCTGTGGGCAGCACACGCGCAACTGCAGGCACTGAGCTGCCTGTTCTCCTCGTGCCTGAACGGCACTACCACCCCTGGGAAGTGTCACTTCACCAAAAAGGCTGGGTTTGTAGCAGAATAATTCTTTTTTGTCTGTGGGAGAACCCCAAATGTCACATCTTCAAATGGCAGGAGTTCCCTTTGTGTTTCCATGCCCTGGTAATATACAGTGTTGGGGAGAAAAAGCAAACTCAAGGCAGAAGCCTCCCTAAACCCATCATTCTTCTCCTCGACTGGTACCTCTGCAACAGTTTGCAGGAAAGAAGCAAGAAACGCATCAGATGGAGATAAAATGGCAAGAGAAGACTGCAAAATAAGACACCTCTTGACTGTAAGCAGGTTTGCTTTCTCTTGACAGGCTCTCCTATTCTAAATACAGCACCTGGTGCAAGCCTGGCGTGCAGATGGCCCCGCCGTGGTGCGCACAGCGCGCAGCCCTCCAAATCTGGCAGGCAGCTGTTTCGGTTTCTTTTTGCCAGGCTGCCAGCTCAGGATTGTTTTTACTTTTCTTTCCCCTTTTCTGCTCCCTCTGTACTCAGCCTTACCCTCTGCGATGTAAATTGGAAGAGCAGATGTATAATCTGGGAAATTTTCCACATCCATCTTTTAAAGAGGAAGGTGGATAAGCTAACTCAGCTCTTTAAGGCCCCAGTTCGGAAAAAGCACTTTAAGCACATGCTTAAGTCCTGTTGATTTAGGAAAGGCAAAAAAGGCTGGTGATTTCATAGGTCTTAAACACATGCTTATGTGTCCTTCCTGAAGAGCAATATGCACCTGAACAGTGGCCCAATTATGCCAGTGCAGAAGGCACAAAAATGAGTGTTCACTGTAAAATACACAAGCCGAGTAATGCCCCAGTTTAGCTCTTTACAATGATCACAGTTTCATTGATTTTTAAGGTCAAAGAACTGTGCTGACTCTAGAGTCTCATTAGTATCGGGGCACTCAAAATCAAAAGGAAATATTTAAACCCTGGTCGTCCCCGAGTCCTCCAAGCTCTTCCTCTGTCAATAAATCCCGGCATCCCTTATCCCTCAATAAAAACATTGTCAGGGTTACCTGAACAGGCACATTCAGATTTTAGGAAAGAGAAAATGAGAACAGCTAAGGATTCCTCACTAAGAATGGTTTCTACCAGATGTTGAGATTAAATGTTTTCCTCGGCTGCTGCAATACCACTGAGAAACGTGGTACAGCATAGGCGATTTTGCTGGTCAGTCAAATGTACCTGGAAATGAGTAGCAAACCAGTGTGAGCTGCTCTCTGGGAGGACCAAGCAAGCTCCGTGCGACGCAGTGGTTGTACCTCTCACACATGGGGTTTTGCACTTTGTTTTCTCTCCCTCCCAGCACCCGCATACAGCCTTGCCCTCTCCTTGCCCTTAAGCCCCCCCCCCCCCCCCCCCCCCCCAGCAAACCCTGTTGTTATTGCTCTGCCCTGTCTGGAAACACCTTCCAGTGCCCTGGTGTGAATGAAAGGTGGGTAAGCTGCCCCAACCCAGAGAGCCACCATCGTTGTTCCCACAGCCCTGTCACTGGCTGTCCCCTTTGGTCCCCATATCTGTTGCCACCTGAGCTCCGAGGCCCAGGCTCCCCATGGCATGGCGCAAGCCCGGCATCTGCACCAGCCGCTTTTAATGAAACGGGCAGAAGTCTTATCTGGCTATTGTTGATATGGTCTCCCAAAATGTAAAACAAAGCAAACAAGTGAAGCAGAGATAGCTGCTGGGGCTAATGAGCAATCATCACTGCCATCTTCAGGATCCTCTTTCCAGGGAAAAAAACTTCCAGCCTTTACGACTGCTGTGCCACAGTTTCAACAAGCGCAGAGACACAAATATAGAGATTTGGCTTTTGTCAGAAGCCTGTTGGCTCATGATTTATGCCAAGAGGTTGCTGTGAAGGTCTCTGTCTGACTTTGGACTTGCTTTATACTGTCTTTCAGGAAGATCTGAGGAGAGCGGATAGCTGGAGGGCCAAGACTCGCCTCTGTACTCTTGGTGCACTGAAGTTAGGTACCAACAGGCACAAGTCAGACCAAGGAAGGAAGAAGAAACCGGGCTGGAGAAATTAATGAGGACATAGTTTTACCTTGTCTTTTCCCTTAATCGTGGCTTGTGGCAGATTAGTGGAGATCAGCTTTCATTGCAGCTGCCTATACTGTACTTGACCTATGCAGAAAAAAAGAATTTGGTCCCCAAGCCTGGAAGTCAGGCACCCTCGCCTAGCTCTGATTTCTCTTAAATAATTTTAATTAAACAAGGAAAAAAAAAGTGAACTGACAGTTATGAATAATGAAGTGAAAATGGGCTATGAATACAATAAGAACTAATTAAACAGTGAGGGTAAGACCATGTTGATTTATTTCCCCTTTTTTTTTTGTCAGACTTTTAAATGAAATACATGTGCATTAGGCCTAAGGAGGGATTTAAATCTGCTGCACACACTTTCCTTCAGAGCACAACGCATGACAGATGTTAGTCACATCACTTAATGTACTACTGCACTAGGCTTCAGACACTAGTGAACGGTGCAGGGTAGGAACCCGTATGGGAGGGCATAGGAAACCATGCTGGAGAAGTACATTATCCCTTCTGTTATGGACGTGATTGCTCAAATGTACACTGAATCTGTGGCACAGCAAGTACCGTAAAGCCAAATCATTCCCAAATGCTAAGATGCTTCAGCCTGTTCTAATAAAAGTATCCGTATTTCCCTAACATGTTACTACTGAAGATGTGCAAATAACAATAGCAATATATTGCACCACAACGAAAATGAAATCACCGGCAAGGGACCATCCCACGGACCACCTGCAGATTATATATCATTTCTTTTCAGAAAAGCTGGAGCAGAGGGGAAAGGGGATTATTTTATTCCACAGAAACTGATTGCAGCAAGCTGTAAATGATACAGGCAATATTCATTCCTCACTCCCAAAGAGAGGAGCAAGGGCCAGCTACAGAAAATTAGAAGGCTTTACTCAAGACTTTCCTGGATGAATTCCTCTACAGGCTCCTCACTGCTGGTTTTGAGGCAAAGAACAGCAGGAGCACTGAAAAAGGTGACCCATACAGTAGCTGACCAAGTAGCCTCTGCCCCCCCTTGCCTGGTACTGTGAATCCCGTCCTTTCATTAGCACTTATAGACTCCCACCCACATGGAAACGGGTGGCTGAGCATCCCCAAAATATTATTGAGAACTAGCTGCCTGCCTCCAAGTTCAAGACCAACTCCAGGCTTCCCAGGTTCTGCAAAACATCCCTCCAATTCCCTCGCCCCACGTTTGCTGCTTGTCTGCACTCTCTTTGAGTTTATCATCTCCAGCAGAAAACGTCACTGAGCTGGAAGGTCTGTTAACACCCAAACAAACCATATTTTTCCAATTGTCTTACAGAGCGGATTGTGTGATGTGGTTGCTGTGGAGACTGTCAGAGCTGCGGCAGTATATCTGAGAAGGGATCACTTCATACATTCCTTGCTTCTTACACATTTCCCTAAACAAGCGCCAGGGAGAGAGGAGGCAGAGGTAGGTGGATCTTTGACCTGAGCCACCATGGGAAGAGCAGGGGGCTACATCTGGTGCTTGGGAACCCCTTTGAGCCTGTGCCCCAGTTTCCTTCCCCTACCCTTTGCTTAGAGGGACTCACGTCCACCTACAAACCTTTGAAGGCCCTTTGATAACCTGTGTTCAGAGAGCCATAAAGCAGTTTGGCCCATCTACGCAAAAAAATGTGGTTTTCCTCAAAATGGAAGGGCTGTATTTTCACAGAGCTCACTTGCGCACAGAAAGTCTCATTTATGAATCTACTACATGCAGTGAAAATGTGCCCTTTTTATGAATAAAGCCCCAACTGTCTACTAACAGTGCTAACACACTGACATCATTCTGCAAACATTTTCACGTAATACAGTCTCTGACAACCTTTGTTTCCACTCGGGTCAAATTACTTGGAAAAATCACACTTTTCCCATTAAAGAATCATTTTCTCTTTAAGCAGTTTCCAAAGTACTCCACCCCACCAACTTCCAGTTGGAGCTGGCTCCCTTTGTCTGGCCAGGTCCTATGGCCAGAACACAGGTGGTCCTCAGTGCCGGGGCAGGTGGGAGCCGGGCAGATGCACTCAGGACAAATATTAACAAAGCAACCACAATTGCTTAAGTACTTTCAGCTCTGACCGCAGTCTCCAGCCAGCAGAGTTTAGAAAGCTCTGCACCTTGATGAACAAGTAATTTGTGGCAACTTACAAAGCAACGCTTTTACTCCCTACATTTACTCAGATATTTAAATTCAGGTGAGCCTTGCACAGGGGTCATTTGAATAAGTAAAAGCATCCTAAGCTACCGAGTAAGGTCCAGATTTGCTGATACACTCTGGATGCTTTATGTTTTCTACCAGCACAAACCCAGCTCACAAAGGCCAGTTTGTGACAGAAATAAACTGAGAGGAACAATTTTGCCTACAGAAAAAGGTGTCACAAATCTCAGTGGACTAACAGGAGAGATTTGATAAATGCTTTGCAGAGATGAAGAGTGAAGCAATTGCTGACTGTTGTCATGTTAATTATCCTTGGGCAATTTTCAGAAAGGGTGAAAGCTCTCTTTTGTGGCTGTGGGTTGGATTGCAGATTAGGCTGCAAAATGGAGCTACAAGAACAAATCAGTTTATTTCCGTATACGCTTACTTGGCAGTAGGTGGAAATTCATAGCTGGAAATTAAGGTTCAATTTTCATTTTCACAAAGTCTGTGCAAATTTTGGGAAGGAAAGTAAAACAAAAACACACTCCCCAAAAAACACCTATGACTAAGAAATAAGTCCTTGTACATTATCTTCTCCATAGGAAAAAAACTTGGTTTCAAGAATTTTGGCTTGATTACTTTTAGTATGGGTAATGACCTTAGTGTCACTTCCTCTATGAAATTTGTACTCTGACATCTTTGTACTTGATTCACTTCCTGAATTACTGAATGACGCTGAAGTGTTTTGTAAGTGAAAAGGCAAAGTTCAAGCACCATCCACATGCAAACTTGTGGCTTTCAAAAAAGCTATAAATGTTGACTCTTCCTTCAGTCTCACTAAGACGTATTTTGCTCCTAGAAATAATTTGCCTCTATAAACTGTTATAATCTGAAAGGTTGTTCTTTTTTTAAAAAATAATGAAAAAACCCAACATCATGTTTTCATAGTGTTTTTTGCCAGATTTTAAAAATTTATTTATTTTAATTATTTTTATAGAAAGCAGGTAATTTTATTATCCCCCTTCTACAGATGGGGAAAATGCAACACAGATAGAGTGAAGTGATCATGCACTGGACTGATGGAGAGGCAGGGAGAGCACCTACGGCTTCAGAGGCTCAGCACAGTGCTTCAACATAAACTGAGCAAAGCTGTTATGCCCAATATTTTCATAGGCTTCAAGACAATGTGAAAGGAGTTGAGATCCCTCATAAAGTCATTTCTTCAGCCCATGCATCCTACGAAATGTGGAAGAAATGTCAGCTCAATATGGATTTCCTCAAACAAGGAAAATAACACTTCAGTAATACTGTATGCGATTAAAATGATTTTTTGTTGTTTGTTTGTTTTGTCTCCATTCCTTGCTGCACATTATTTGTGTTTGCATCCCTACTAGTATATTGATCATCTAAATATCCTCCTGGGGAATAGGTATGTACTTTCTGTTTTTCCTTTCATGGTACCAATGTTTAGAAATGAGAATATTCATGTGCTCCTCTGCCTAATAAATTATCACTCTAAGGTAGTTTCATTAAGTACTATACTAAAACTTGTTTCATTTCACTAACTATAAAGATGGTTGCAGTGGTTGCTGCATAAACACATAACATCATAGACATTTTGCGTCCTGCTTGGCTTAAAGAAAACCAGAAGTCAGACAGAAGGGATGAACGACATAGATACAGTGTAGAAGCACAGGGGGAAGAACCAGAACAATTCTTTATTTATTTGTAATGAAAAATCAAGATATTGTTTTAAATTACTGGAGTTACATAGAGGCAGGCAGGTGGGAAGAGGAGGAGAAAGGGAGGTGGGAGAGAAGAAGGGAGGAACGTGGGAAGGAAGGAAAGAGGGAAGGAAGAAGGAAGGAAAAGGGAGGGAGGAAGGGAAGGAGAGAATAGTTAAAGGTTAGCCCCTAAGTCTGATCAAAGGACTGGCTTTCTAGGCACCGCAGCAGAGATCTAAAGAGGCCTGAGGAATGTGAACTTGCTGTGGTGTTAAATGGCTTCCAGAACTGACCCTTGTCCAGCAGCTCCAAGCATGGGCAGAGCAGGTGTCCAACTCCCTGCACACGTCTATGGAAACAGGCTCTAAGATGTCTATGAAATGAAAAGGTTAGGGAAAAGTACCTTTGGGCTATCTAGCTGTCCTGCTGTTGATGAGCATTCAGTCTTGCATTTTCAGCCTATATCCAGCCTTGCACTGAATAATCACATTGCTTTATAGACAATCACAGATATTCATGTGGAGCTTTGCTAGCACGCATTGGAAAAAGTCTTCAGCTAAGGCAGTCCTGTTCAGTCTCAGCAACTGTTTCAGGCTTAAATTCTCCCAGGACTCCATGCTCCTCAGAGTTATCATACGCATTTATGTTCAGCACATTAAGCCAAGGAAAAAATCATATATAGATATAAGGTAATCAATTAAGGGTCCTTCTAAACCTCTTTGGGGGCAAATCCGTGTGATCCATTTTGTATGGCTGCTTTTGGGTGAAATTAATCATGCCTTAGAAGTGTTTATTTCCTTCCAATTGCTCTAAAGGGATTCTAAAAGGGCAAGTCAGATTTAGAAATTTACATTATAGATGTCTATAGTTGAATCACAGTCTTAACATACGTACTAAAGGTTGTGCTGATAATATATTTTCTTGACTAAGCTGAGGAGATGTTAGTGTCTTGAAGGTCCTGGCTCCTTAAACTTACCCTAAGCATGCTTTTCATCCACTGACAGCGGTGAGTTTGGCTCAGAAACTGCCAGGAGTGGTTGCAGCAGCTTGCTTTTTCCTAACATCCCTGTCAGAGCACTTGGTCTGGAACTGGGCGATGCAGTGCCTGGTCCACCTGCAGCCTGAGAGGGTCAGCCCTCTTACAAGGATACACAAACCACCTCTCAGCTGAAACTTGGCTGTTCTGCAGTAGAGACACAAAACTCCTTCCTCAGATTGACAGAAGTGTGCTGGCATCAGCAGTCTGGTGATAACCAAAGGGAAATGGAGGAGACCCTCTTTCTTAATCAGGTGCCTATCATCTAATGTAAAATGAATCCATATACACCGTCACAGGGGAAGTGATAAGTTTCCACTCTTCCTCAACCCACATCTGGACTGCAAAATTAAGCACAAATTTGCCTTTTCTCTCCCCTCCTCCGTAATGGGTTTGACGTGCCTGGCTGCTCCACCTCGCTCTGACTTGAGATCCTTGCCCATAGGAAGGATGGACATTTGGACACACATCAGCAGCACTGGCTGGGACGGCTCCCTCCTCCCTGCCTGCCCGAGCCCCAGCACAAGCTGAGCCCCATGGCAGGGTGAGCACCACTGTCTAAAGCAGGAGTCCTAGCCTGGGCTGGTATCTAAGCAAAAAACAAACAAACAAAAATAATCCCTGTGGCATGTATTTTCGTGTGCTGCTGAGGCACCAAACACCCCTGCAGGCTTTGAACTCTGTAGAGGCAGCGCAGCTCCAACAGCCACAACCTGCCCTTCGGCTGGCCTGGGTTGGCAGCAGCCCTGCGGGGCCACACTTGCCAGTCCCAGTGCAAGTACCCCATCCATCCCCAGAGACGTTTGGTTAGCTCAGTACCCTGGTAACTTCTGCTTCCAGAGCCAGCACCATCTTCCAGTGGTGGCAGGTACAGCACCCTTTCTACTCTCACCCAACACACACATAAGAGTGCTCTTGTGTATCACACCCTTTCTTATCTGCTGTCCTGTGCTGTAGGTATCAAAAACTTGCTCTTGGTCCTGAGCAAAATCTCCTGGCAATGCTTGTGGACAGGCTGGTGCACTCATACCATGGGCATTTTCTTGCCTATGTCACTGCAGGGCACACCAGAGGTGCCTTGGGGTGTCTCAGGCTCAGGCGGTCCTCTTTCAGTGGAGATACACCCCAAATTCACTCAGTTTAGTCAGTCCCAGATTGCACCATGCTCGGAAATCTGAGCCTTGCCTGAGTTTGCCCTCAGTAAACACCCATTCTTCCTTGGCAGGTAAAGGCATCTCCTCACCTCTCTACTACAGCCCTTCCACTGTTTTAAAAGGAAACAGAAATCCTTTCTCAATAAAGAGCCCCAAAAAGGTGTGCAACATCATGTAGTCCCATGTGAGCAGGATTTCCTGCCTGACATCGGAACATTGTTCAAGAATTATTTAGCCTAATTTTCATTCTAGTATGTAATGTGAAGTTTTCCAGTTGTTATTACTTACAAATAAGTATCATGACAAATTTGACAATTAACTCCAGACTTGAATACCTCTGCTGGAGTCTTTATTTAAAGACTACATCATTCTGGACTAGTTGTTGTGCAAAGCAAAGGAGAAACAACCTCTTTGGCAACAGATAGAAAGGAGGAATGAAATAGATTTCTTCTATATCAGTGGTCTCAAATTTGGTTATACACATGGATGAAATTTTGTCCCCGCATAGATCAGTGGGAATTCCAGTTGCCAACGTCAAAGGGCTGAGTATTAACCCAAGGTGAAAATTATCTTTTCTGGGGGTGGAATTCTAAATTATCAGTGGTGTAAAGCAAGCCTGAGATTTCTCTTTGAACAGAGAATTTCCTGAAGAGAATTCTCTTAATTTTCATTTAACTATGTATATCAATAATGAATATGAGACTAGCAGTCTGGTCCCATGATACTGAATAAATTACTACCCACTGGACCATAAATCAAGTGTTTGCATAATTTGGCTATTTACAAACCAAGCCTCAGTCCAGAAACTGCTTTTTCCCAGTGTAGTCACTGTAGTTAAGCAAATACTTGGAAAACACGCAAGAGCTCATCTATTTATCAGTTTCTTTTAAAACAGCTGTTCGTATCTGTAGTAAAAAGGAAGATGCAAAATGTTCTTGGAATGTATTCAAAATATGAAAATTATCATACTAACAGTGGGAACAACATAAAACCTCATGGAGGGGATCCAACTTCCTTTTCATTGGCTCTCAGGACACGTATGCCAATGAAACAGAGCCTCCCAGGAGGACATTTTGCTAGCGCAAGGCAGGAGCACCTTTTCCTGGCCGAGGGACGGCTGCTCTTGGAGCAGCCAGCACACCTGGTGGTTCATGCCCAGCTCTGTCCCCATGTCTGAACACAGTCCTACGAGCTGGTCTCCCTTTATGGAAGGGCACAAGTAAAGTGCACTGGCTCCCTCAAATGCTGGTTTAATGGAGGGATTTGCTGTTAGGAAAAAGTCCGTGCTCAGAGACTTAAGCTCCTACTATTCATGTTCCTGAGGCAGGTTAGGCCAGCACTTACTCCAAAGCCAGCACTGACCTGAGTTTACCCAAGTGTACCCATCAGGGAACAGGGCATGACTCTGGAGAGTTTCCATCTTTCCTTACACCCAGCACAGGAGTTTCACCCTGGTCGGATAAACGGCTAAGGGCCAGAGCCTGCCCAAAGTCACGGCAGGACAACCCCCTGCGCCATGCAGCAGGCAGCTCGTCCCTGTGTCACGGGGAAGTTTGGCTTGAAGGTCTGAGCCTGATGCTGCTCCAGCTGAATGCCGTGTGCTGGCTCCTCCACCCACTTCACTCAAATCTGAGGCGAGTGGGCGTGCAACCCTAGCAGGGTGTTGGAGTATGCAGTGTTTCCACCTGTGTAAATGCCAGTGTAAGGACCAAACCAAACAGTCAGCTCACTTGGAAGCTGTGCCTCCAACCTCATTCCAAGCAGATATGTAGAACCATAATATTGTACTTAGAAATAGATTTGAGTTTCCGCAGTCATAACTAATGAGAGACATGAAAGCTGGAATCAGCCACCATTCGCATTTCCAAGATAAACATCTTAAAATACATTATGATCAAAATAAAGCGGACAAAGTTACTAGTAAGGTTTCCAAGAGTAGATGGCTTGTTTTGAAGTTCCATTAATGTTTTTCATTTTGTTTTGGTGCCAGCCTGCGAAGCAAAAGTATTCCAAGAGATAACATAAAGGTACATACTCAAAGGAAGAATAAACCCATTATTCATCTGTTGCAAGACATTTGGCCACAATGAAGTAAGAGGGATGGAGAATGGAAAGTTGTTGACGTGTCCGGAAGATGGAGATTATTTTGTGGAACATAGCGCAAAGTTTAGTGCTATCTATAAAAAAAAGAGAAAAGATTGCTGGGTTGTGGGAGAAGGAAACCAGCTACCCAGAAGAGAGAGGAAGCCCCACAGTCTCAGCAACGTCATCCTGGGTTAACCCCTCCGGGTTAACCAATGTGCAACCATGCATTTGGGCAGGAGACACAAGATATTTACTTCTCACACCTGCAAAACTCTTTCCTTCTCCTCTGTAACAACCATAACACCCACAGTAAAAAAGCAACACCTGCAACTATAAGATACTAGAGGAAGAGAATATTCTTAATTTTTTTATTCTGTTCACCAGCAGGTAATCATCACATACCACTCCCAGAGCAGCCTAGGAAGTGACCCACACTCGCACTAACATTAGAGGTCCTTGCTAATCTACCTTAGGAGAAAAAGCAGCTGCAAGGCTAAAGCTCAAAACAAAACACATGAGGAGGTTACAGGAGTCCTATTGAGAAGCATTCAGTATCACAAGGCTCTTGGGAAAAGAGCAACTGGCAATACTTGAATAATGCTGCTACTATTTGCAGTTCTTACATCTCAGCTGTTGTTTTTTTTTTTTAATTTTAAGAATAAAGAATTAATCTGCTTAGGCAGGAATTTAAATCCAGGATTGCTGGATTATTGACCTCCATTTTTATAAGCTTTCACAGAAATAAAGGGAAAGGAATGTCTGGGTTCTTGGAGTCTAACGAGGGCAAAAACATAGAAAAGGGAAAGGTCAAATTTTGTTGAATGACTGTATCTTGTTAGTCTTAATTTTATATATATATATATAAATTTAATAGATTACACATATGTATGATTTGTCTATAGCTAAGTCAACATTTTTTATAGCAACATTTAAGAAAGGAGTCATATTCATTAAACGTCTTTCTTACATACAATTTGTTGATTGTTATTAAAGGCCATGTTAATAATTATGTCAGTCCTGCATGAATGTCTCCCTGCAAAACACACTCTACTTGTCTGGTTTACACATATGGTATTCAAGACACAATAAACTAACAAATGAGCAAACAAAATTTGTCCAAATCTGAGTTTGCTGCCCCTGTTTTAGATACCACTAGGCTTCAACAGCAGGTCCAACAGAATGACATTACAGCTGAAGATCTGCAGGCGAGCACATGCTCTCGGTCTTCGCTGGGGAAGCACATCTCTGGTCCCCACAGAGGTGTTAGCTGGCTCTCGCTGCCCCCTGGGAACAGCCAGATTGCCAAAGGAATCCCTCCACCCACAGATCCTGCAGCAAGTACCTGGGGGAAAACAAAAGGAGAGTTCAAGAAGGGGTGGGAAGTTCTGACCTTTACACTGAAATAAGTACATGCAAACTTCTGATGATAACAAGTCTCAAGCTTTGGCCAGCTATAACAGAGTCCCCCCTGGCTGAAGGCCTGTGCTTTCGGGGAAGTGAAGAGTGTTCCAGTACAAATGCATCACCTCCCATGGTGCGTGCTGCACCACTGATGCCAACACAGCAGCTCTCTAAAGACCTTCCTTCCCCAAAATGTAGTTCAAGAAGACCATTTTCAGCTGTGCCCTGACAGTAATCAAGCACATACATCTAAAACCACTGAACATCAGGTCTTAAAAGGAGCCTTAATTTTTACAATAATTATTGATTAACTTCAACACAGTGTTGATAAACAAAATCATTATGTTAATGCAACATTTGACTGCTATCCAACTCATTAGGTCATAACTCATCACCTGTGTCTCAGGGCTGTGTGGTGGCGGCTGTGTGATCAAGCTCCATTCCATCAAGTTTTCTATGGCTTTGTGACTGCAGTGCTGGAGCCTGGAGTCGACATCATAGGTACCAGCTGACGTTTTCCTGCTGAAGCCTTACCGTGTGAGTCATCTTACCATTCTGGGAAGCAGGTCTAAAAGGATTGTCTTACAGGCATGGTGGAAAGGACTGCAGTAGAAGAAGGGACAGTGGGACTTTCAGAGGTTGTTCTTCTGGAGCTGGGAAAATGCATGAAAGGGTCCAAATCTGGCACTTAAGAGTTAGAGTAAACCCTCTGCCCTCTGGTATCCTGGATGGATCGGCATTTGTTTGTCCAGCGTGCCTATCAAATGAGCATCTGAATTAGTTAACAGAAGAATTGCAATAGTAATACTGATGTTAACATGATCAGTGAAAGTTAATTTCCAAGAGTGTTTTTTGAGGTGAATCAGTTTCTGACTTCCAATGCATTGTGATATAAATCCCAATACCTAGCTGAGTTATTGCTGATTTACACCACTGTAACAGAGCAGAATTTGTTCTGGATATAGCCTGATGAGCAGTAGTCACAACCTTCTGCTCCCAAACCACAGGCCTCTTACCACTCAAGGTAAAGGAAAATTTTCATTCATTTTGATCAATGTAGGGTTCTTGTTCAGGACTAATTTAGACCATGGAAAGCTGAGAAGCTTCTAACCTGACCTTTTGAACACACCTGGGGGAGGACTTTTGGAGGCAAGTCATTTAGTTTATCTTTAATTACCACAATTCCATAGAAATTTTGTGTCCTCTCTCATACAGTTGTACAGAAAATTAAGCATTGTGAAAATGAGGTTGTGCAGGTATTTGTCCTAGAAAAATAAATCCCACAGCATTTCAAGTTTTCTGCTTGAATAGCAGTTTATATGTGCCATGCTTTTGAGTTTTGGCAAGCATGTTGAAACATCCTTATGTTTCAAACCTGAACTGCAAATTTCTCTCCAGTAATTGGCAATCTTTGGTAAACCTGAATCTGAATTTCAGGCTCATTAAGAAAAGCTGAACCCAGGTGGGGTTGGATCCTAAAAAAAATATTTGCTCTTAAAAAAATTAAGACTACCAATATTTCTTGTGAAAAATATAGCTTTTTCCTAGTCCTGACATCTGAGGATATGACCTTTTCTAAGCTGATACTTAGCCTACAGGTTTTCTCCATCACTTTCTAGATCACACATCCAGCTGATAGGCAGGATTCAAGTGCCTGCCTCCACTGACCTGCATCTGGCATCTCTGGGTGGGCATGGCAGTGTCTCTGCAGCAATAACTGCATTTTCCAAATTCTCTCAAGGTCAGGCTCTTGCTATTTGCCTCTGGCACCCTCAGATTCTTCCTAATGAAAATTGCCAGAAATCT
This sequence comes from Platalea leucorodia, assembly GCF_965183815.1. NCBI lineage: Eukaryota > Metazoa > Chordata > Aves > Pelecaniformes > Threskiornithidae > Platalea > Platalea leucorodia. Next base: position 45,874,292 of record NC_138828.1, on the reverse strand, counting down.
GCTCTGGCACGAATAGAACATTAACACCCTCCTAAGCCATGAATATTTGATTTTTGTCACTTCTGCACAAGAATTAACATTTTTGTTGTGCTGGTTTCCATTCAAATTTATTTTTTTTTCTTTGAAAGGCCAAAGAGGGAGATTTTTCAAAATATTTTAGGATGTTAAGACATACATTTCCCTTAATTAATCCAATTTGTTCAGATCAGTGAAAGGTGTTGAAATCAAAGCCAAGTATTTGATGAGCTTTGGAATCAAAAACGTGTCCCTCTTCAGCACGAGCAAGACAGTCTTTCTCATTCACAGTTAGAAGCAAATTAGAGCAGCAAAATCTGTCTTTGCATTACAAACACACCGAAAGGTATTCAGACCATACCACCGAAGAAACAGCCATCTAAGAAGAGTAAGGCTGCGTCCTGTGCCTTATATATGCCTTTATAAGGTCCTCCACAAGGGAGATGAAAAAAAAAGATGTTTTAAGCCTTCTTATCCCTGTTAATGTGCATTAGCACTGCTACAAAAGTGGACTATATCTTTGGTGAAGGGAATAACACTGATGTTTGCCTTGTAAGACTGAAGGAAAGAGATCACTAGCTCTTCTCTGAATAATTTTCCTTAAGAATGGTTACCCAAGACCGAGCTCTCTTGCAGGATTGACTTTTGCAGCACTTTCTAGGCTGTGGCACAGCTATACCTCATCCATACCACAGGCCAGTTCATAGTGTGGACTGTGCTGTGACTTCTGAGCTGGAGGGGGAGGCAAAGATACTGGGACACAGAGGTGAGGGAACAGGACTGTATATGGTCGCCATTGCACTCCATGCACTAAGATCCACGCCATGCTGCTTGGGTGTGCAATCAGACCCGTTGCTCTTGTGTGTTTACCCTTTGGTGTGTGAAGCGGTCCTAAACCATCCCAGACAATTGTCCCCTCCCCTCAAATGAAATTCACTGTTTTAAGTTGCTCTCCTCACACTTATTCCTCTCCTTGGGGGGTGGGGGGGACAAGCGGCTTCCAAACACTTGTTAATTGCGACTTGGTGTTTGGACACAAAACCACTGTGGCTGACTCCTGTCTATATGATACAATTATCCGTAGTTTGCAACTGTGTCAGATAGAAACCTCCTGTGGTTCTGTAGGACCTACCTAGAACATTTCTATTTCTTCCTCCTCTTTCTACCACAAGTACTATAAAATGCAGTTAAAAGACTGAACTAACAAACTCACTCCACTTGGTTTTTTATTCCTAGAATATAGAAAATTTAGTTCTAAATAAGGGTATTATTTGGTTACAAACAAATTATCTGTGTGTCATTACTGCTGATGCTGTAAACCTGGCATCCCAGAAACAGAAACCTTAGTCCTATTCAGGTTTAAAGGTGGTTTCTGCGTCTTGTTTGTTGACTAGTTCCTCAGCTTGTGGTACATGACTTTTACTCATGAAGACGAAGATGTCGTCAACGGAGTATCTGTACTGTTGGCCTAGTAACAAGTTTGCTTAAAAAATATTATGTTTTGTATCAGTCATAAAGATTTAATCAGCTAATGGAAGAAACAGGGCTATAGCTGCAGTCTCAGTAAACTGATTATTGTTCTGCCTGTTGTGTTGGGCCTGTGTAGCAGTGAAGTGATGCACAGAGGACACTTCCAGCAATTCCCTCTGTACTTTAACATTAAAATGAAATAATTCAGGACAAAGCCAACATAAAAACATATTCATTAAAAGATAAGTGTTGAAAAAATGTGTTATGCTATGATTGTCCAACTAAAAAGTACAAGATTTAATGACAGAAGATCAATCTACCAAGGCAATTGTTGTATCTTCTGGCATTTATATCAATATTTATTTCCCTCCCTATTAACTTAAGCAAAAGCCTCTTCTACTCTCCAAAGCACAATGTGTGCCTCAAAAAAACCCAAACCTGTCACTGCAATGGAGAAGTAGAAGTTAGAAAACCAGTATAGACCAGATTTGTGATTTGTATCACAGTAGTGGGAATGATGAATGGGACCAAGAAATCCCATATAAAAGTGGGGGTTAAGTTAGATGGCCTAAGTGATCTCTCCAGCATACTGCCCACCACATCATAAATATGCAACCCAGTTGCCACAGTGCATGCCACGTATGCCCAACGTTAGTACCCGGGCCTTCTTATTTTCCGCATTGAGGGCTGGGGTTGTGTAAGACAAGAAGGCAACACTGTCCAACATGTTCTTCACTCAGATCATTGATAATACTACTTTCTGCTTTAACTCTCTGAGCAGTAGCATACTGTCCCAGTTTATTTAAAACAGAAGACTCAAGGTGCTCTGGTTTTTGCACCTTGGTCTGAGCTCCCTTACACTGCCATCTTGGGTAAGGCAGCTGAACGGCTCCACAGCTGCCTCACAGGTAGCACCAAGTTGCCATCTCAGAAGACAAGGAGAAAAAAGGGAAATCCTACTGATATTTCAATTTCATCAGCTATTGCCAGCACTGATCCTGGATAAGAAGTAAATCCATGCTTCACAGCCCTTCATAAGAAAGTAACAGAAATTTCATGACCTCCTGAAAGCAACTCATTCTCCATGTTGTGCCTGCCCAGACCACATGGAAATTTTGTGACCATGATGGATGAAAGAATTGAATCATCATGAATGGATGATGCTACACCTACCTTCTAAAGTCCCTATGGCTCCTAAAACTTCTGATGTGCTAAAGTTCTGTCATTTTCTAGAGGATTAAGTCAAACTTACCCTCAATTTCATTTTTAATTTCTCTCTTTTATACCATTTACCTAACAAAAATATTTGAATTGTATGGGTCTGATATTAGTCTTTGGCTCAGGTTTGTTTGGCCATTGTTCTTGATTTCCACATCAGACTGCTGAAATCTGGTTTGAGGGGAAGGGAAGAAAAGAGGAGACAAAGCACGGCAGAAAGCCTGACAGGCATAAATTTTGCCTTCCAGCATGTCTGTGCTTGCAATCAGCAGCCTGAAAAGTTCTGCTATGATCATCAAGAGATGATGCCTATCAATCAGTCTTTAAACACTGCCCGTTAGGTTCTCTCGTTGAGGATGTAACTGAATCTACAATTCCCTGAAGGCTATTTTTATTCCATTTTGCAGCCAAAGGAGAAATAAGGGAAGTTCTTTTGCTTTCCAATACGTTAAGTTGTGTGGATCAAAGGGATTAGTATCATGGCCTAAAAAGGTTATTTTTTAGAGCTATAATAGAATCTATACTGCTTTTTTTTTTTCATGGAATTGTTTAAGACATAAATCAAGTCACATAGCATTGATTGTAGAATATATTTGCAGACATCACCCCTCAGCATAAAGGGACTTGATTTCTAAGTGGTTTATTTTCTGGTGCTGTAGGATTTCATACATTCAATAGCGCGTATGCAAAATGCATTATATTATTCTCAGAGTTTAGATTTTTTCCAGACGACAGGCGTTACTTTTATGATGCCCTGAATGGAATGACAGAGTAAATTGCTCTGATTTATACTCCATTACAACCAGTGATACTGCTGTAACGACTGCTGCTCTTTCTCATTACACAACATCATACACTCCCTTGCCTAGCAATGAAATAAGTTGCAGCATTCCCTAATACCAGCAACGCAGGTCGATTCCCATCATGTGTCTTGCTCGCTCACCCTGGGAACTTTTCCATTTTAGACCTCAGTCTACAGCTCCTCTTACGGATGGTTTCCATTCCGTTGCCTTATCTGGGGTATACATGGTATCCCATTCTTCATTTTAGATGTACTGTTTGGAGACAAGCACCAAAACAATAAATCATGGGGCTAGGTTATTTTTAGGCCACATTTCCGAATCAACATTGAGACTATTTCTGAAGAACCTGCACAAGGAACTTATTGTGTGCATACACAAATAAATGACACAATTCAATGGTTTAATACTATCTGCCAAGTTAAACTACTGCAGAGCAGCTGTGTACATTTAAAATGATCCCTGGCACTTCTGAAGAGTTCATAAATCAGCAGTAACATACTTTCTTCCAATTAAGAGAGTTAAAGGAAAAAAATCAGAAATTAATGTGTCTAGAACATAAATGACATCTCTGTACACTTGTGAATGTGAATCTGAAAAAAAAAGCAAGCAATGATCTTTACATTATTAGGATTATAATAATTTTTAAATGCCCATTTTTGTAAGTGTTTCTAGTTGTTGTCAGAAGTATTGTTATAAGGAGGCTTGCTTGAAACCAGTCAGTGATGTTAACCCAAATCTACTGAAGAAATGAAAGACAGTCGTCAACCAAACCACAAAAGTACCTTGCCAATGCCTCAAACTATGGTTTCTTCCACTGAGTAACATGAGATATACACCCCATATGGGCAGCCACAAATCATCTTTTAGAACTCACCCTGAAAGTAATCACTGAAATACTGATTATTGCTCTAAAGAACCACATTGCGTGGTTCCACTATCTAAACTTTCCTGCCAATTTGCTAGCATCAACAACAACCACCACACTATTGCTCAATGACTGTGTGCCCTCGGCTCTTGCGCTCTGCTATAGCAAATCCTGTAGAAATATGAAGGAGATAACAGGCATCTTTGAGTCTTTACCACCTATGGCAGTCTCTTCTCTTTGTGCATCTTCTCCCTTGCAACTTCTTGCCTTCTCACCATGGTCCAGTTTCCTGCATCTTTTCACAACAGAGTTAGTTACTCCCTTGCTGTAGCTGGATCTTCATCCCAACCATATTTGACATAGTTCGTTTGTCCCTGTGACTACATGCATAAAAAAGTATAGTTTCCTCTAGTGTAGATTTTACTAAGGGAAGCAGAAGGAAGAACAAGTGCATTAATTAAAATATTTAAAAAATAAAAAGAAAAAGCTCACAAAAGTTTTGTGCAGGAACCAAAACCCATCTGACCAAATCATCTCCCTTTGCTCTCCAGCAGATTTCTCAAGTATAGTCCAGAAAACTCCAACCAATGCAACCTTGCTTCCTTCCTTTCTTCATTGAATGATGTCTGCAACTAGCTTCCCACAGTGCTAGTGCTGCAGGACACACAGGTCTTGCATACATGCAATCTGAGAAACATGTAGGTAGGAAGGGACCTCAGGCAGTCACCTAGAGCATCCTCCTTCTCATAGAAGGTTGTTAGAGGAGGTAGTCAACACCTTGTCTGGTCAAGTTTTCAGTATCTCCAAAGATGGGGATTGCACAATCTGTCTGGACAATCTGCTCCAGAGTCTGATGACTCTCAGGGTGAAAAAACTTTTTTCCTTATACTGAGTTGGGATTTCCTCTTTTCCAGCCTGTGCCTGTTGCCTCTTGTCCTTCTGCTGCACTCACCTGAGAAGATGGCTCCATCTTCTCTACATGTTCCCATTAAGAAGTGATGCCCAGCAGTGGGCAGCACAGAAATTAATTTCATTATTATAATTTATTTACTCATAAACTTCTATTTCCATTGGATATTTCCTAAGATCTATAACTGGTCCTCTCCACACTCCAGAGGAGGGGGATCTCTTTTCACTCTGTGCTCTGGCAGAATGGAGGACTAATGCATGCCTAATTGCCATCGTGTCTGGAGCACGCTTGAATCTGCTTCTTGTTAACTAGACCATCATTGAACATTTGAAACACAGAAGCTATGTTAAAGCGTGTCCTCTTGTTTTAAGCTTAGAGTAATCCAGGCCATTTTTGTGGTAAACCAAGTGTGGAATGGATAAGATTTGGAGGACTGGGAGAGAAGTCTGGGTCAATGCTGTTGTATATTGACATAATGAGTTCATAACATCATTTAGCTGTAACTCTTATACTACTGCATAAAATTTTCAGCATGGTAGGATGTTAATTTAATTAGAAATAAAATGCTGGCTTTAATACAGATTTGTAAAATGTTTCACAAAAATGCTATATCACTTGAGCCTTCCACGGGGTTATGTCCCGTGCCAGCTGTCTCTGGTGACAATGATATGTTTGACAATTCAAACAAGGACACTTCAGGCCTGGAGAACTCCAGGAACTGAACAAGGAGGTGTTTCCAGCTAACGGCGTAACCCTGCTGGAAAGCTGACAAGAATTTGGGGGTGCTATAATGCACTTTGCAGGTTCTTCACGGCTCACACTCATTTGACAACAAAGATGAGGAGTTCCTGTTCTTCAGGTGAAAGCTGATTTATATATACAAAGTGTGGGCAAACAGGCATTATGAGGACACAATTCAAGTGGCGACTCAGGTGAATCACACCAGCCAGCCGGAAACAGGGCTAACATGCCTAGGGGCTGAAATGTGTCCCGCAGGGCTTCTGTGTGGCTGATGCTGCACTTTAAAGGAAATGGTTTTCCATGACTAAGGCTCTCCCCCATTGCTGTCCTTTTTGCTAGCCTCTGCAGGAGCAGCCAGAGGATCTGTCTCTTTCATGGCTATGGGGAAAGCCCAGTCATTGCCTGACCTGTTAACTGATATGAAAATGGTTTTCCACCTGCCCTGGAGCTAAGCAACAGAACTGATCTGTTTTCCAGGGGGAGCATCCTGTGACCAACACACCAAACTGGATAGTGATGAGAAAGCTAAGGTGGTTTGTAAATTCCCAGTGACAGAAAAGTAGGTAGACCGAGCATATCACTAGTATATAAATGCTGTAGAGGGCTAGGCCAAGAAGTGTGCTTAGACACCTCAGTCCACACTGTCAGATCCCCTTCTCAGCTGCTGCTTGCCCAGAAAGCAAGTACAATGCAACCTCCACTTGCACCTCTACAACTTACTAGGCCAGGTCTGGACAGTACTGAACTGCTTTGCTTTGCCATGGATAAGCAGGTTTTTATAAAGCTGATCCCAATCCCTGCTGAGTTCTAGCCAAAATGTCACTGAAAAAGGAGGCCAGGTCAGGAAACAGCAGGCAAAGCAGAGTTCAGGTGATACATTAGTCCAAATGTCCAAAACTGTGGTTCTGCAACCTTTACACAGCTGAGCCCTGCAGCATCAAGCTCAACTGTCTCCTTGCCTTTTTTTTATTTTAACAATTCCCTGGCAGTCACATCTGCCAGGATCACAGAAGAGCTCAGCTCACCCGTTAACCAGACAGAGAAACTAGCGTCTCTACCCTGAGTGCCCGGAGGAGATGCTGCAGGAGGGTTTTTTTGTTCATACAAAATAGTTTTGTTCATAAACAGTTTATGAAAAACTGTTCATACAAATCTTTTGTTCATACAAAACTACCCCAAACACACCTCACCCCATTGCCAAGCTCCGATTCCTCACAAGCAGCAGTGAAAACTGCCACGACAGTGCTTTTCAGTGCTTTCAGAGTTACCCACCAGGAGAGTGCTCTTTGGTGTCTTGGGTGGAAAAGGGACTCTTTATCCTTCTTGGTGGAGATGTCCCTCAAACCACCTGTGGATGCCATGCAGAGAGGGGCTTCCCCTGTAGCCCTGCTGAGGGGACCAGATTTAAGATACGTGGTGCCCTGGACCTGCCACAGAGCAGGGTAACTCTGTGCAATTTCAGTCGCAGGGGCTTCCCTCCTGGGGCAACCCGGCTTTCTCTGTGCACAGCCTGGGAAGACGGAGAGCCTGGCATCTGTTCCAGAGAGCAAGCACCTAAAAACCCATCAGCTAGGTCCTCTTCTGGCCCTAATGCTTAGGAATCAAATTCCCCCTTGTGAACAAAGAAAACCCAGTTTTATGTGATGAAACGTTTTATACTTTCCAGTAACTAAACGAGTAGGAAATTGAAGATTTTCCATTTTGGAAAGTTAAGGAATTGTTATTAGTAAATGCAAGTAATGCTGCAGAGTTTAAATTTCTGAGGAAGTCTGTGTTTATTTTAGGGAAGATAGTAGGGCTGATTCGTTTTCTAGTTTTTCATGCCTCTGATGTAGTAATATTTTGCAAATGTTGTTTACAGTTTCAGTCTTACAAAGCCATATTATGTATATATGTATGTGTGTGTGTATATATATCTCCTTAACTAGACATTCTATAAGGAATCCATATCACATGTGAAAAGTTAAAAATGCTTTTGCAGAAGATACATCTTACTTTGCCTGTAAATATCTGACAGAGAGAAGAGATTTATATGATTATTTTTATGATTATTCTTTATTTTACTGCCACATCCAGCAGGTTTAAAAGCCAACGTTTCAGTTAAAGCAAAAAATATATAAAGACTCCCACCTAAAGAGTAGTATGATAAACATAAAATACTTTCAAACAATCATAATCTGCCCACTTTAAAAAAATACGCACTTCATAGCTGTAGAGTACATGGCTAGATGGAAGGAAAATTCCACCGAGTATTTTATCAGCTGGCTGCCATTCTCTGTACATGAGCCAATAAAAATGGAGAATTTTATTGGGAAGCAATAATTTCCTCTATATCAACTCTTGCAAGAACTATTACATCAAATCCCAAGTGTACTCACAGAAACAAAACACCCTTTTAAATGTTTTCCCAAGATATGATGCAGCCATTCCATCTATCATTTGGACCCCAGTATTTTAACCAAACATGCTCATATTGAGTTGTCAGAGGTTTAAGCTGCAGATAGCACAGCCATGCAAAAGGACTACAGGCTTGGTAAGGCTTTACTTCATTGGTTTTTTGTTTTTAATTTTGGGGGATCAAAATAGTGGGCTATCTTGGCTGTGATGTAACACAGCTCTAAAAGGTAATGGCAGGAAGACCACAATTTTATTGAACAGCTCTGGTTACACAGGGAAGGGATGTGAAAAGCCTTTTCAACACAGGAAGCCATAGTCACTGCCTTGACCAGAGGCAACACTTTAAACCAAATTAAACAGAAGTCAGGTGACTAGAAGAGCACCTGCATATTCCCAAGACCGTTCGGCTATTGGTCTCTGGGACCTGACCATCTGAACCAAAATGTAAGTCAAATTATTCTTTATGACCTTAGAAAGCATTAGAGCTACCCCCCAATCATTTATGCCTTTACTGCAAAGCTTTGCTGATATGCTGAATTTAAATAATATCCCATTTTGTAGCTGGCTGAGATGGGTAACAGGCCATCTCTTTGACTTCAGTCTCAGCCTGGCTACAATAAATAAAGCCATGCTTTGTTTATATTTTTTTGTTCATAAGAAAAACTGCACTATGTAGCCACCCAAAGCCCTAAGGAACTTTTAACAATATTTAAAAGCAATCATTCTTTTGCCATTAGCATCAGTCTATGTTACTACCTTTTGCTCAGCTGGTTAGTCAGAACCAAAGGTGAGTCAAGAGATAAAAATTAGGGCTAACACCTTAACAATGCCCAAAAGCATTCCAGCTTTAGATAAAACCATGGATAATCAGAGCACATGGGAGAAACTTGTTCGCCTCCAGTGGCTGGTGGTACGCCTGCTCTATTAGCTCTCGGGGGCCCTGAAATAAATGCACATCCCAACATGGAGGCAGTGTTTGGACTTGAAAACAAAGAGGTGGTAGCCAGCTGGGAAGAGTGCCATGCTTTCTGGATCTCCTGCTTCTAGCTCTGAAACGCTAGTTCAGGAGTCTGGTGGAGGACAAAACCTGTGCTGACTGAAGCTGACCAAACCCATGGAAACAATGGAATCGCCCAAGTCAGTGCCACACAAATGTTGAATTATCCCACCTGAAAAGCCTCATTCAGCTCTTGTTATTGCTCTAACTACAGACCACCAAACTGCCCGTCAGAAAACAACCCCAAACCCTGACCTGGTTACTGAACTACACATCAGTGCTCAACAGCCGAGGTGGTGGGAAGGCGCACTACATCCTAACAGGAACGCAGTTACAAAACACTGCTTCCAGACCCAAGCGTTTACACTTGCTTTGAGTAACTTTCTTAATCCCCAGTCAGCATTCTTTCTTGAAAGCCCATAGGGGCAAGGACACAAACTTTTTATAATATTTGTGGCCAAATATCCATCTCCATCAGAAAAAATCCCCCAAACCAGGAAAATATGCTGCAGGAAAATATGTCCTTCTTTGCCTTTTGATCAAAAGCTTTTAATCCAGCTCAGTCGAGTGCCAATAAGCAAACACTGATCATATCAGGAGAAAGAAAACAGCTGTTGACACCAATAGCAACAGTCCTGCTGTATCATCTCATTTAATGATCTTCTATTTTTGCACTTGATATTTACCTCCTTGAAGCTGAGTCCCATCCACCAGTGATATATCTTCCTTTCTTCCTCTTGCAGACTCAATATACATCATAACATTCATTAGTCAAAACGAAGCTTTCTCCCGTCTGAAGCTGGCATTCCTGCATAACATAAAATGAAATAAATCATACAGCAGTCCCAAAATTAAGATCCCAGCAGTGAATACTTAGTTTTCTCAAGGGTACCTAGCCTGATGCTGGGGACAGAGGCATGGAGCCCTATCACTGAACTTCTGACCTGTTGTTACAGCAAAGGTCCCCAGTCCATCCCAAAGATGATTTCAAGAATGGTGGCTCTGGTTTAGCTTGGTTGACTTGGAGCTTCTATTTCATGGTGAAATTGGTCATCAGGAGCACTGGGAGCCACAGCGTTGTCTCTGCACCGATCATTGTAGGTGACTGCAGTGCCACTGGCAGGATGGAGCAAACAGCAGGAGTGAGGCAAGATGCCAGCCTCTTCTGCCTGAGAAGAGAGGGAGGAAGAGGAGGGGATGCTCTGAACGCTGGGTTGGGCGTTGCTTTCTCTTCCCTTCACTAAGCTGAGCCAGATTTAGAAACACAGTGTTCTGGGAAGGGGGAAAAAAAAAAAAAAAAGGAACAGGGTTTCAGTAGAAAAATGTTGAAATGAAATATTCTGACTTTTCAAATTTTTCCTTCATGTTCTTGACTGAAAATGTTGCTGGGAATTTAACTCAGAGGTCCAGATAGTTTCACTCATCCAAACCTGCATTTCAGGCAATTGAGATACCTAACAAATGTCAGTGCAAGACTGCTGACCATTTTTCCCACCAGAATACTGGGAGCTCTCATATGTCACTGAGAGCTTAGAGTATAACAAATTTCTTTTTGTTTTAAGCAATTTCCTTTAGTGCTCAGTGAATTACCCTGTCACACATTCAGCAACTTGTTTTCATATTGCTACAAGCAATTCTCCTGGATGAAATTAATGTAGTAAAGTGTATTCTCAGTTTTTATTAAGCTCTCTTGGCTGAGGAAAGATCAATATTTAATAGGAAGATGGGGGAGGGAATGCAAGCAGAAAGGTTTTTCTTTTCTGTCTAGTATCTGAAAAAAAATTCAAATATTTAATTTCATGAACGACAGACCAATTCAGCTGGCTGGCTGGCCAGATTCTGCTGAGTACCAGTTGCAGTCACAAAAATCTCAGGCCTCTGGTGCTTTGAAGTCAACAGAGCTGTGCACAGGCAGTACCATAAAAAGAAGAAAACAACCAGAAAGAAATGTAAAGGCCGCATATACCATTTAATTGACGTGACTTCGGAGACGCCTATGTGAGCAAAGTAATTAAAACCCAGGCAGTAGGGAGAACAGGAAGAAAACTGAGAAGCAGTAATTAATTAAAAATATTATGATGTTTCTCTCTGCAAATTCTGTAATTTTCACAACACAGCAGAAGCTAGAAGTAACGTCTTGCACCTTCAGGATGCTGATCTCTGCAGGATATAGACACCTACCCAATACAGTACGTATAATAGATGAATAAAAGAAACAATTGTTTCAGCTTCAGCATGATGGTGAACTTTGATGGCATCCTAGTAAAACACATAACATTTATTGCCATGATAAACTGCTCTTGAGGGAGTGATTTCCCTGCCCTCCCAGCTGGAGCTGTCGTACTGCAATGACAGAGTGGGTAAGGAAGGGACGGAACAATAGCGAAGTCAAGGAGCTGGAGCCTGACCTTAACAGAGTGGGTGGTATTTGCTGCAGTCCAGAAAAGCAAATAACTCACTCAAAGGTGATAGATTTTACTGGGGAGTGGAAATAACAAAGCTGAGAAATAAAGTGGAGCAAACATGGTATGAAAGCATATTAAAGTAACTGAAGGAGGGGATTTACTTGTCAATAGATTCAGCTATTAAGGAAGGAAGGAGAGCAAGAGAGGAAAAAGTAAAAGAGGGGTGAAAGAAGAGAGGAGAGAGGGATGGAAAAAGAAAGAAGACAAAAGAAAAAAGAACAAAGAAAAAAAAAATGAGAAAAAGAAAAAAGAAAAAAGAAAGAAAGAAAGAAGAAAAAAGAAAAAAGAAAAAGAAAAAGGAAAAAAAAAAGAAAAAGAAAAAAGAAAAAGAAAAAAGAAAAAGAAAAAAGCAAGCCTCACAACTGCGAGGTGTTCTTGATTAAATGCATCACTCAGTGACATGTCCAAAACACACCAACCCACTTCATGGAACACCTCGCCTGACGGCGACGGCGTAATTGAGTAGTTGGTACTGGAAAGTTTGTTTCTGTTTTCCCTTTTTGAGACCAGGTACTGCAGGGACATACAGGCAGGAGAAACATCCTTCTTGGCCACTATCTCAGTCAAGAACATGCAGGAGAAAATCCCAGCTTTCCAAAGCAAAGGGAACTTTTTTAAAACTCTGTGTGTGTGTGTCTGTGTGTGTAGCAACTACCTGTACGTTCTAACAATTCTTGCAGATTGCCCTATTTTCCATAAAGCCTGAGAATGAGAAATGCCAGAGACCTGCTCACTGGTCTAAAAAATTAGGAGTTGCTTTGGTACCAGTGACTTTAATCCAGTTGCATTTGCTGTGTGCAGACAAAACATGACACCGGTCACAGTATGTACGTTGGGAACTTGAAAAGGGTCAGTTTTCCAAAGCTGAAATAAATCAGTGGCATGACTGACTAAAAAGTGGTATTGTTCAAGGATATTTTATTTGCTCAGCAGAACACCACAGATCGACAAGAAAAAGTATTCTGGCTGAAAGGAGACACAGAAGCTGCAATAAGTGAGAGATATGCACATAGAATGAAAGAAAAGGAACAAAAGCATCAGTGTATTCAAGTTACAAGTTTATATGTCTCATAGCTGATTTAAAAAGGAAGGTAAAGTTAAACTGATGAGGTATCCATTGTCTCTTCTGCAGGGGCTTTTTTCCAAAATGTGTAATAAAGGACTCTCTCTCAGCCTGAGGTACTTTTGTGGCTCCTGTTCATATTGCATTAAAGTGCTTCAGAACAGTCAGGTATTTCATTTTACAGTGTAATTTTGAGAAGCAGATGTCTCTTTTGCATTGATGTTACAGAGGGGAAACCGTTACAGAAATATTCCAAGTCAATGTCAGATGGGATACATACAGTCATAGAGCAAGATGAATCTGGAAATTTCTGGGTGAGAGCGTGAGTCACTGGTCACCCTTTCTCCAAGAATGATGGCCACTGCTTCTTTGAATACTTAGAATAAAGAGAAAAGCATTATTATTATTATTATTATTATTATTATTACTACTACTACTACTACTACTACTATACAAATCTGTTGCTGGAGACTACAAACATCCCAAAGACTTTACAGACTAGCAGATAGGAAAGAGCTGATGAATAAGACATTGGTAAGGCAAGGTAACTTATATAACAAGATCTATTAAATTCCTAGAGGATAAGGACCAGCAAGTAGCCACCGGCCCCTGCAGAGGCTGTGTAGGTTCCAGTTTGTACGTGCCTTGTGGCGCACGTCAAACATAAAATGGGACTTGACTGGAGAACATTAGAAGTAGCATTACACACTGTGACTGGCAAATTGGCAACACGGCATCATCTTCAGACTGTTCTTTACTTGGGATGATGGAAACTAGGAGCTGTGCTGATGGTCACTGGAGAGGTCATCAGATTAGATGTTCCCGAGCACACTGAGGAATTTTTACTTCTTTCTGTTCTAGATGGAATGGTAGGACAGGACAATTACTCTTAAAATCACACTAATTAATTATAAGTGAATGGCCAGCTCTACTGTATAACAATACCATGATTATTATTTTTCTTTTCCTTAAAGCAGTGTCTCTCAAAAAGTTCAGTGGCAATCAGCAGCTTTCTCACCCCATGTCCTGCTTTGTGGGCATCCCCAGACCCCAAGGCACAGAGGGAGACCTCAGCCACCAGGAAGCCCCAGCGCAGGCTGTAGCACCCCCACCGCCAGACTCTGCCTCTGTTTGCATTTCCAGAGCTGGTCTCCCCTTTCCCTGCAGCAGACCTGGCCCAAATGCACTGCCTTCACAGGAGGGAGGGTTACTGCTGTTTGGGATTGGGGGGCAGCGCATTTGGGTAAGGCCAGTGGAGGCCAAGGAAAAAAAGGACAGATGATTACAGAAGCACAAAGATGTAGATGGGACAGTCAGCTCTTTGCACATCTAAGAGGAGCATGATTTCCAGCTGCAGCAAGCCAGCATCTTCTTTGCATCTCTAGATTACATTACTGCAACTCACATTGCAGAGGCTGCGTGAGCAGGCTGTTCACTTGTGCAAAATATGGACACCCACCAGGCACAGAGCTCCTGGAAGATCTCTTCCCCTTTGATCCCACCCCAAATGGTATGTTGCACTACACGGCACAGCTCTGTAAACTCTCTTACTCAAATCAGCACTTTTTCTGTCCAACTCACTAATTTTATTCTTTTTTCCTGCTCTATTTTAAACATATATATATGTGTGTATATATATATATATATTTACCAGAGTAGTTTTCAGCAATGAATTCTTTATGTCTTGCAACTCCTGCAGAGCTGATAATTTGCAAGAAAAATAACAGTCGAAGCATCCCATGGAATACTTTAAAACTGATTTGCAAAACTGTGAGCGTGCCAGTTGTTCAAACTGAGCTTTTCTAATCTTTTCATCTGTAGCGGAACCAAACTTACGTCCAGCTTGAGCTGCGCCATGTAGCTGTGACTGCTTAGGTAAGTCATACAATACCATCTTCCCCAGCAAGAAAGCACTTCCCTTTGGAAGAGAGTCATAAATCTCCCTGGAGAGTGAATTTCAAACCTCTGGGCTGCTGGATCGCCTGGATGCTTGCTGAAAGCAGACGTTAAGTAAAGAGCCTGCATTTAGGAATGGCACGGCCGGCCACGGCATTTCCTCCTCCCCTCCCCTCCCGCTCAGCTTGCTCCAGGTATCACTCAGACTTGGACACACCGGCTGTCTCGGGGAGCTCGTCCCCTCCGATCTGGGTCAGGGGAGATGTCCCAGGCTGCCGGTTCCTCAGCAGGACCCCATGGAGTGGAGGGTCCCACAGGGGATGTTTCCCAAAGACACAGCCCCTCTTCCCTGTGCAGCAAAGGAGCTAGATGTCTTGCAGGGGAAGGTTAGGTATGGTGGGGTGGTTTTCCCTTCCCAGTGAAGGTACTGGGGAGGGAGACATGGGAGTCGTACGGTGTTTCTGTCAGAACCACTACGCTGCAGCCAGTTTACTTTTAATATTATTTGCATACACATGTTCAATACGTCCTTGCAAGTGCCACAGTGAGACTGTGATAGAAGGTATGTATAAACCAAAATATGTAAAATAAGTAATTCTGCATAATTCAATATGACATCCTTCCTTTAATTTAAATCTAATCAGGGAATAAGAAACTAAAAACAGCTGTAAGCATTCACATTACATCTCTCCGGGGAAATGTACATAAAGTTAGGATTTGTTTTCACCCAATGGAAGTTTTGCGATTTCACACAGCCACTCTTTTTGTTTAAGCTGCTTCTTTATTACATTTTCCATAACAGAATTTACAATCTCCACAAAATAAAAAGCAATTCCACTGCATTTTCCTTGGGCAACTCTCTTGCTCTACCTTCTCCCGCTCAAAACATGAAAAGATTAAACACATAAGTGTTTCTAGTAATCTGTCTATCTCGGCCATAAATTCAACAGGCAGGAAAGATTTTTTTTTTTTTATCGGTAAAATATGCCTGGAAACTGCGCACAGCCCGGCACTGTGCACGCATTTTGTGTTTTTTTACCATTCATATGGTAAATAAGCTTTTAGCAAACCACATCCAAAGACCTTTTAAAGCTCTCTTCTCTGCATATATCAATCCTGGCCAAGAGCACAGAACTAAAATGCACGGTGAGCTCAGAAGCGAACACTTCCAACGATTAAAATGTTCCACCGAGCATTCCAGCGGGGAGCACAGGGGAATGCAAGCCCTCGCGGCACAAAAGGACACGGCCCCTGGACCGCGGCCGTTCAACAATACCTCAGCTATTAAAGGGAGGGGAAGAGATCCAACGGCAGCGCGAGACAAGCAGAAGCCTGTATCCTCCGCATCTAGCGGCAAGCGAATAATCCGATTACGGCCTTCAGTCTCTTTCAAAGTCGGTCGCTAATGAACGTTTTGAGAAAAATGCTCCGCTGCTGAAGATCGCTCAAATAAAACACACAGTATTTGTGAACAGTGATGCCTTATGAGTCCAAAGTTAATGCTAGCAATGGCCTCTTAATCTGTACTTAATAATCTTCTGGCAGAGTGAAAGGCTGACCCAAGGCAAAGTTTAATGATCAAACTGGCAATTAGAGCTATTGGTAACAATTCATTTTTTCTGCAAATGTGCTTTCCGTGGTGGGAAGTGTAACTATTAAATTTCCAGACATTTTTCACTACATTTAAAAAAAATGAGACATTATCAACCATAAATACTGCACCAGATCATATCTGATGTTAAACCCAAGAACAGTGGCAAGATCTTGCAGAAAAAGGCAATAGATGAAATTACGACATTTGGCTCTGGTCACAGCCGTGAGTGGTTTTTTTTCTCCATATACAGGAGGAACTTAAGGAAAAAACACTGTAAAGTTTCCCTCAAAGCAAAAGACTTTGAACTTGCCCTTGTAGAGGAAAAAACCCACAACGCTACCGACAAGCATCGCCTCTTGAGAGCCCATTGCCTTCAGTGGGACTGCCCAGAGGACAGAAACAGGCCTTGCCAGCCTAATCCCCCAAAGTATGTAAGTACTTGCCTAAGTTGAAACAAGAGGTTTCAGTGGGACTATTCACAGCACATAAACCAGGCACGCGTGTTGTTCTCCGCAGTGTGGGAGCCCAGGAGTGCGACTTCTGACGCCTTCAGTGCTATCAAAATTGTTTTCCCCCAAGGCAGGGGGAACTTTGCAGCCACTGACTTTCACGGGTGCGCTGTGCTGGAGCCAGCATCAAACCAGGTTGGATGCTCCTCTCCATGCCTCCCGAGGCATTGGCCATTCAGGGCCGCAGCTGGATTACACCAAGCCTTTCTGCTGCCGACGCACGCAGGGGAGAGGGTGAGGGATGGAGGAGATGCCCCCCGCGCTCGGTGGGGCTCACAGCAGTGCCACAGGCACCCCCCGTCCCTCTGTGTGATCATGACGGAATCCTCCTGTAAGTCACTGGAGCGGCATCACGTGCCGCATTATACACCTGTAATGGTAGTGTTGGAATTAAAGTGTTGACGTGTTTTTTATGAGGACAAAAATGTGCTTTTTGGTTGGAGTACGAGAGAGTTGTGAGAGGGAGAGGGAAAGAGGCAGCAGAAGAAGAGCAAGAGAAAGAAGCCAGCTAGAAAAGACCTCGTTTTGCCCTGTTTTTAACAATTTGCCCAGCCAATGTTGTAGGTTTTAAACATGTACATCATAAACTCAGTGAATTTTTCTTCTGCATTTTTGGAACCTCCTGTTGTCTTTTTTTTTTTTTTCAGTGATTACAAGTTTAATTTCAATGGAAAAGGAAAAGGAAAGGGAAAGGAAAAGAAAAGAAAGGGAGAAACATGAAAAGTAGGCACTCTAAAGCGTATTTTGCTAGACCATTAATATACACCTCAGGTATATAGAGGACCAAATTTGAACTTGAGGCAAGAACTCGTAGTAAAAATGCATTTTGTCATGTCTTAAAGATGTAGTCTGTAAGAATTATTCTTCTAGTTAGCAAAGACAAAGGCATTTAGGAAATACAGAGAGTACAAATGCATTTCATATACAGTAGCACATATGTTGAAAAATACTTCTGGCCTATATAATCAAACTAAATTATGATTAAATTAATTTGGTAGCCTATCTAGGTCCCAGACATGTTTTTAAGAAAAAATACATACACATATACAGCTACATATACATTTCCTAAGATACCAACAATCCTGTGTGCAATACACTAACATTTATAAGACTTTTTCAATCATTATTGATAAACAGAGAGTTTTCCTCACAAATCCTAAAATTCGTGTACCCGATGTAGTTCAAATCAGGACAAGCCAAATGAAATGTGTTTCAAGAACAAATACAGGTACACGCAATTCTTAAAATTAGTTTTATCTGTTATCTTGACATTCCGTCTTGTGTGGGCGATTGTTTTGTCTGTTTGTGTTTTCTCTTTTTGCCTTTTTTTTTTTTTTTTTTTTTAAAGCCTGGAAACTGCCACAGAAAAGTCTGGCAGCTATAACCTCCAGCTAACTACTAGCAAATGCTAACATGCTGTAAAGTGGAACATTTATACAAGATCCATCTGGTGCATACAAGTAGGAATCCAAGATTTAAAGCCATTACACTGTGCGTATGCATTTACACCTTCACCAAAGTTGGCAAAAAGAGTAGATTTTACCCCACGACTCCAGTAGTAAAAGGAGGGGTGTGAAACGTGTGCTGACCTACACTCCTCCGTCCAATTGTAGTTATTATATACTGCTCTTTGGCATGTTGCATCCCAGGCTTCATGCCAGGAGTAAATTAGTCTGGTCCTGAACTTGCCTATCAGAAATTAAATAGTACAAGAGTGAAACATGCCTATAAACTATTAGAGTAGCTGAGCATTTTCTTTTGATCAGTCTTACAGCTTTAAAATGGCAGTCCACCGGGTCTGGTAAAACCAGCAATACTCCCATCAAAAGGATGTCTCAGCTGACTCTTTTTGCCATAACTGAACAGTAAGGAAGGAAAAATGGCTTTGAGCTTTTCCGCTATTCTTCACGAAGCTTAGGCTTGCTCAACCATATGCCTAACATTTTAGTATTTTTCTGTTCAGTACATTCCGATCACCTCAGGCAGAGTAGACCTGGGCTGGTCAGCAATATTTTGCTCTACTTATATGCAGGAGGTATATAGGAAAACATGCAGAAATGAAAACAAGTTATGCACGAATTAATGACAAACATAGCCATCGTCATGATAAAAAAGGGGAAAAAAAGGTTGAAGCAAAAGAATACATTTACACTACCAGTCAAATTCAGATTTTCCTTGGGAAGCAAACCCCGATGCTTAAGGCATTCATTAATGCCCTCTGCCGTCCGTCTTGGAGAATTTCAGTGAACATTGACCGCCTCTCCCTAAGGGAAGCACCGGCTCAGAAAGCCGCTTAGGATAACCGAGATTTCTGGTGGTGTGCGCATTTCCCCACCTGCAAGACGCAGCAAAGCTGTAGCTCCCGTTTACCTCATCACACGATGACTTCTGCCTGCACCCCAAAACCACGAGCCTGTTCCTCTGCAGGCACGGGTCCTTCCTCAGGCTGGTCAGTTAAACACCAGGTGGCACCAAATAACAAGTTTCATTACTGTGTGGCCTTTTTTTTAAAAAAAAAAAAAGTTGGTGAAAAGTTCTCACAGAAATGTGTGATAGTGTAAAAAAAGAAAAAAACAACCAACAAACAACAAAACAAACCAACAAACCTCTGCATGAATCTGGGGTGAGTTCACCAAGAGCAATGCGTCCATCTAGACGGAGACGGGGAGAGATGGCATGGCAGCCCAGGTTCTACCTGACCGTGCAGATGCTCACCTTGGGACCTGACAGCAGTAACTATCTCCGTAGCTCACAACAAACACATATCCTTCCTCATTAAGTGCTACAAAGTCACCAGGTTTTTGAGTGGAGGTCTCCTTGCCACCAACATTGGCTAATGCTGCTCAATCTGATAGCAACACGCCGAGAGCAAGGGCAGTATTTTGTGGGAGGAGAAATCATGCCTTTAAGCATCTAAATGGAGATAGGACATGCTGGACAACAAACAGACACGATTTCTAGCCCCACACTTTGGTCAGCCTGACAGCTCGCCCTCTTTGCAATAGCCTAATTGCCAAATTTTGCATGCTCAGCACAAAACTGAGTCACATGTTACTGTGCTGGGATGGGGTAGAATGGGTGGCGCTTTTTCCCCTGCAGAATATTGCTCAGAAGATCAATAGCACAAGAGGATGAACTGGTTGGTTTGCTTTTATCAACGTTTCCATACTCAATTATAATTTTAGAAGCACTATAACTGTACCTGGTATGAAGGCACTGCACTGTGGTGTTTCACAGAATCATAAAATTATTGAATTATTGAACTTTTGCAAGTCACAGATGGCAGTCCTCCTGCTCAAAGCAGGACTAACTTAAGCTAGACCAGGTAGTTCAGTGTCTTTTCCTATGAAGTTTTAGAAGCCTCTAGGGTGGAAATCCCAGAGTATCTCTGGCTAATGTGTTCCAGTTCTCAGCCACTCCCATATGCAGTCAGAGTTTGCCTTGTTGCAACTTGCCATGCCCTTATTAATACACACTCCTGGGAAGAGCCTGGCTCTATCTCCTCGATGCTCCTCCCCACCTCTGGGGGGTCCCCCCAAAACCTTCTCCTCCTGAGGCTGAACAAACCCAGCCGCTCCTCACACATCACCTGCTCCAGCCCCCAAAACACCCTGGCTGCTCTCCACTGGCCACTCTCCAGTTTGCTGCCTCCCCCTTGGACTGTGGAGCCCAAACCCAGGTATAGTACCCCTGATGCAGCCTCATAAGCACCAGGAGGGGAATCGTCTCTTGCTTCTGTAGCTCAGTAGATGTCAGGCCTTCACCAGCACCGGGGCAGAGTGCTGGTTCACACCCAACATGGTCTGCCAGCACCCATGTGTCTTCTGCTGCTAAACTGCCCAGGGCTGGTGTATGGTGTTACTCCAGCCCGGTACAGGGTTGTGCATTTGTCTTTACTGAACTTCTTGAGGTTGGTGCTGCCCTGTTCCTCCAGCCTGTGGAGGTCCCACTGAACAGCTGCTTGGGCCTCCAGTGGATCAACCAAGCCCTCAGAAAATATTTCTTGTTTCACAAAATCAGAAATAATTGGATTAGGAAAAACATTAAACAACCAGGACTAATGCAGAACACTGTTACCTGTTAGGTACCAATAAATCTGTATATTGATTACAGTGAAGTTACTTCAAATTTTCATTGATATAACCAATAAAGTTATTCTGGTTAGACTTTTTGTGTGTACGTGCACAAGAAAAGCACACCTGAAGACCACCATGTAAGTGGCTGAGAAGCCACAGTACTGCTGTAGGTGAATTTCCAAACTGAGGGAAAGGGAATCCTGATTACACAAAGTTAATACAGTAATTTGAATAATCGTCTTTTACATGCCACAGGTGTTCAATCCGATGCCAATTATTTACTTTCGCTTCCTTTGCAGGATGCAAAGGGGAGTGATCCGAATTTTGATACTCACGTCTTACCAACGGACAGAGGTTGCTCTTAAACTCGTAAGCAGAAACTTAACCCTGAAGCTTCCTCAGGTTTTGACAGTAAAAGAAGCTCAAGCCGTTATTAGAGATTGCCCACCAGATGGAGCGCGGATATCCCGACCAGAGGGTCGCTCCCCTCGGGGGAAGATGCGACCCATGGGTACCGGCTCTCGCAGGCTGCGCATCCCCAGAGACTCGGAGCAGAGCAACCGGGAGGCACCGATGTGCTCTGCAGCGGGAGGCAGGGTAAAATACGCCGTATTATCTACCAAAAAATGTATGTTCGTACTATACACTCATGCTGTATGACCATTATGCTAGCAAACTAACCCTACGGACAGGTTCACAATCATCACAATCTAATTTCTCCAGGCAACGGCAGGTTTGAGGGTGTAATTAGCACAGTCAGAACAAGCAAAAAACCAGCACAAAGTCACAGACATGTCCCACCTATCTGATCAGCTAAAAAGTTGTGTACAAGTCAGGCTTTAACTAATAAAAATAATTTTAGAGCAGAATTCATCTTGCAAAAAGTCAAACAGCCTGTTTAAGAAATGTCAATAAGGAAACCCAGTTCTGCACTTTAATACCACTGCATTTTGCAGCTGAAGTTGTCCAAAGTTAATTATATAAACCTGACTGCTTTCTGGTACAGTAACAAGGTGCATTTTCTATGCAATGTGTTTCCTATGATGCCTGCTCTTTCCTCTCCCATTTACACTGCTGGGGTACGATTCAAATCGGAGGTGGAGACTGTGGCTGTCAGATTCTCTGTACGTTAGACGTCTTCAGACCTTCAACTAGGCCATGAACCTTTTAAAATGTTTTCTATCATAATAAGCTATCAGGCAGTAGTCTTGAATTTTGTGTTCTTAAATGGCAGAATTGGCATCCTTCCTAAACTCAATAGCATTAGGGGTTCTCTCTCTCTCCACCGCTGAAGAGACGAAGTGCGTTGCTGAAACTTCCTTCCTGTAACGAGAGGTTCAGGAAGGATGGAAGGAGTGATGCAATTTTGCAAACTTTAGACTTAATATCTGCATGTCAGGGCTACTGTTTAGGGTGATGATGGGTGTAAGAAATCGAATACCAACTTCAGTAAATGACAACTTTTACATTTTCTTCTGTGGCAGTTGCATTGTTCTCCACTGGCCATTAATATCTAAAGCAAGTAATGATGTAGGTCATATTTTTACTTTTGACGGGGTGAAAAAAGTTTAAAGGATCTATTTTTAAGAATTCTGAAACTGCCTGTCTCACCAACAAACAAATTCTGTTCTTCCTCCATCCACACATAGTTCCATAAAGACAAATTAAAATAAGCAAATATTACTTACCTGAGTGAAAGGTTGCAAGATTGGACACCAATCGCACAATATGGCAAACTGGGGATCAGATCCCTGTGATGAAAGATCAGGGGCATATTCCTACAAAGCATTTCTTGTTCAAGCAAGTCGTATAAAGAACTTTTCTCAGAGAGCTACTCACATGAACAATGTGACAAGACCAGGTTCTTTTGTGGTATGTGAACTTAGACAATTTCAAAGTTCTAATACCTGTGACAATGATACAGCATTTGCCTGCTAGAATTAAAAATTATTTAAAAAAAAATACTTTACATTCTACAGAATTTTGTTATAGCTTCTCATTTTTCTCTTTAACCAAACTCCCCTACT
Source organism: Platalea leucorodia (assembly GCF_965183815.1). Taxonomy (NCBI): domain Eukaryota; kingdom Metazoa; phylum Chordata; class Aves; order Pelecaniformes; family Threskiornithidae; genus Platalea; species Platalea leucorodia. The sequence goes on along the minus strand of NC_138828.1, from coordinate 45,851,246 downwards.
TTTCAAAAGATTGATGCTTAATAATGTATGCATTAAACTAGCAGACTGTACAACTAAAAAAATATTTTTAAATCAGTGCTTTTGTGCCACCGTTATAGCATTAGAATGTGAGCTGCAAATTTAAGCAGTAATGGGCCAGAGTTACAAAAGGGCTTAATTAATTTAAAACTGTGATCCAAAACTCTCTTTATCTGAAGCCTAGCATTCCTCCCAATGCTCATCCTCAGAGCCCAGTCCGGTCGGTGTCCTCCAGACCGCCAAACAAAATGCAGGCAGTGGCAAGGGGAACACCACATTTCATGCAGTAGCTCGCCCACATCTACCACAAAGATCAGCCTGGGTGGAATTAGTCGTGCTTCAGTTTGGCCATCTAGAACTGAGACGTCTGATCTGCAATTGCCAGCTCATCTTACCTGTAATGGAGACAAGTTATTCTCTCCTCTTTCCCTTCTGTAAACAGAAAAGTAATTACACAAAACACAACAGCTGCCAATTATCCTGCACAAACTATACCCTATTGCTTAGAGCATTCTCTTAAGTTACAGAGAAAGGAATTGCCTCTCTTATCTTGGTAAAGTTGGCTAACCACTGAACGACGGTATGGTTCACTTCCTAGCTCAAGGAAAGAGAAGAGCAAATTCTTGCTTTCTTTTCAAATGAGAGAGTTTAGGCTTCTGCCTCCAAAAAATACTGGGCTCTGAGGGCTCTTAAAATGCCTGGTATATTTAATCCGTAAGACCTCACATGATGGATACAGCCACAGACTTTAGATCTTCCTGAACTGTACGGTCTTTCTCTGCTCATATTCTTTCTCTACCTTTTAATCTTGTTCAGGAACACCTTGTCCATCCATCTGGCAACAACATTACCCTTTATGGACTAATCTTTCTGCACAAACCCTTTTTTGTTAAAAATCTCATTTCTTAGGGAAAGTTGTCAAGGAAGTTCCTCACAGTTCCTACCTCCCCCTCCCATACATGTCTTGCATACTTTTAATGACGATACTAGACTAAGGTCAGATGTTCCAGGGAGCTGGTACGGGGAAACATTATCCCCCTCCTCTATTCGTCACCCTGAGCAGAACCAAGCCTTGGGGTTTAAATTTAAGACAAATACCAGCCACTGAGCAGCCAGTGCCAAAACAACCTATAAATGAAATGTACCCTCTTCAAAGCATAAACTGGGAAAATAAAAGCCTAAAGCAACATGTGATGCCTACCAAAGTGACTTTTTTAGAAAAATCGTTACCTACCTAGTGATTAAGTGTGACCAGTCAGGGATAAGTTGTGGTCACTGGAAGGCTGATTTATTCCACTTCAGAATCCACCTTTGGTATGCTGCTATGGTGTGCTGTCAACAGCATTCATACTTTTACAATTTAAATGCTTTGGGGGTTGTGGTGGTGTTGTCTGAGCTTCATGTGCGATAGGACAGTGATAGAAATGGAATAGCAAAAAAGATAAGAAAAAGGAGCAAATCAGCTACGCTTAGGTTTATTTTTCACATTAAATTAGGCTCATCATCAAGTAATATGAGAGCAGAAATGAGTCCTTATCCAAAAGGAGAACTTACCAAGTCATTAATTACATAAGATGCACCATGGAGAAGGCAAGCAAAGAAAAGGGCATAACAGTAAACACTGCAGGAGTATTCAAACCACAAGAGCCTTCACGCTTTTCAGCAAATCTGGCTTTATAGTACACAATTAACAATGAATTATATTCCTATTGGAGAACTAAAAGCCCTCAAGAACTGGCAGAATGAGGACTAGGATTTAAGTAAGCCTTCCTGTGTTTATTCAGTTGGTGAGAAAGCAAACCCAAGATATTTAATGCCAACAGTTTTCAAGCATGAACTCCTCATGATGAATTTATAAATGGTGAATATTCACCACCTAGAAGTCAACTTGCTGCTTTGCATGCCCGTTATTTTCAAGCACAGATTTGTCAAACTGCACAAACTCTTTTAGTGACTTTGGTGAGACAGATTATGTTTCAGGATATAAAAATGGTCCCTGAACTGTGTATGCTAATGTGCTGGTACTGACAAAAGAAATCTGGTAAAATTGACCCAGAATTAACAAAGTTCAACAGTGAGGAACAGCATTGGCAAGAGGGGTTAAATGTAATTACAGGGAAACAGTCCCATTACAGGACAACAAAACAGACAAAAATATGTAGGAAACAGAGGACTGGTTAACCTTTTGAACCGGTTAACCAGCTCTCTCCTTAAAGAGCATGCCTCAAGAAATGTAAAGAATGCTCACACCTGGGTTGTCACCCTACCATACAGATAGGTTTGTCTACAGTTGTTTCTGAACTATTAAAAAAGAAACCATAAACCAAAAAAACCCCCAAGATACTAATCATTTAGTGGGAACTCTTCTGTAAATGTATGTCATACAGTAAATTAAACTTTTATGCTGTGATATATAAACAGAAGCCCAGATGGAATGGTTTCTATAGTTTACTCCCATATAGCTATCTTGCAAACACAGTGATGGAGAAAGAGAGAAAGATATGGAGAGAGAGAGACAGGAGAAAGATATGTCCTGATTAATTTGGTGGTGACACGCATAGGACAATACATAGAAAATATTAATTTTATATAAACATTTACATAAATATACACAGCATTCTCAGGTCAAATTATTTTTGTCTTTTCCATGTGTTGGGTATATCTTAAGCTTAACGAGTGCCAAGGTTGCTGAAAACAGCAGTAAATTGCTTCATAGTTTTTGCTTTATGCAAAATTGTCCTTTTTCTTGGGCTACTTAGTGTCAAAACATGTTGAACTCTAGTAGGTCCAAATTAAAGAGTTGCATAATGTTTACCTAACACTCGACTGTCACGTCTTGCTAATACAATCAAGGGTCTGTGCAAAGATTATAAAGTATAATTCAGTTCTAGATACTCTGAACATGAAGCTTTTAAGTCTCCGTTGAAGCAGGGACAGTCTGGAAAGTACTTTTGACTATTCTTTGAATTAAGTTCTCAATCACGCCAGTGACCCAAGGAAGACTGCATAAGAAGAAGTTGAGGATGTATATATACACACGTATATTAGATATCTTGTAAAAGATACCTTGTAAAGACATATATCCTTATGAAACCTTGGAAATCAGAGATCTACTGTAAGACTTGACGTATTCAATTTAAATACAAAGTTAAAAGCTTGGAAACTGTTTACAGTGATGACAACAAACATACAACAATGACGTAGTCACCTAAGTACCCTTGAAGGAGTTACCAAAACTGTTCCTCACGGAAACCAAAAGTACAAATACACTATTGACTTAAGGGTCACCAAAAAAGGCATATGAAGACATCAGTATATGACTTGTTTTTTCAGTTTAATTAGCATCTCTGAATATTGAGGAAATAAAATAATATCAGAAAAGTAATGCTCTTGACCATAGTGACCTGGGAGAACAATGTGAAAGGTATTCATTGTAAGTTGTATATCTCAGCAAGAGAATAATCATCCTCCCCATTCAGCTTCTGTTCAGCAATAAAGATTGATAAGCTGAATTTCACATTTCCACAAATAACATTCCTTTGTGGATTTTTCTGGGTTATTATGATAGTAAACTACAACCGTAAATGGTCTTCTTTTGTAGTAAAAGCTGATTAAAAATGAGCTGCACTGGCATACGTTACAAATAAAACCACATTATTTGTCTCTGGTGACTGTCAAGTCTAATATCCTTCAAAAAAAGGTTTCAGCTGTGATTTGTAGTTTTGCTACCCAAAAGTCTAGGGAGCAGTCTTTCTCAATGTCAGTTGACTGCAATCTGCAGCTTGTACACATAAGACACTGATGTTTTGACCGGTTGTTTTGAGTCCAGAATAAAAGTCTGGATTCAAAAGTTATTTTAGTAGAATTCTTCTTTATTCATTATGGTAGAGAAGCCCAGACAGTATTTAGCCTAAGGCCTCCAGCATACTTAAGACAGGCCTTCCAGCAGTAAAGCACACTGTCTCGCTTCGCATGGAGAAGTCCCCAGATGGGACTGTGGAGATGTTCCTCTCTCTGTCTCCATCCTCTAACAGAGCCACGTCTGCCTAAGAGCCAAGGATCTGTCTTTTTTAGATACATTTCAGAGGGCTGCAGAATGCTGTATCTGCCAACAGCAGTAACATTTGGGTGTGGTGCTTCATTTGGGGTACATACATAGGTGTAGCTAACAAGGCTCCAAAGTCTTAATCTCACAAGATATGAAATAATCTAAGCACACAGCTGTGAACATGGTTAGTTCCATTAACACTAGTGGATTTGCTAGCCATTTCATATTATCCCTAAAGCTGGTAACATTCGCTATCAGCAGCTGTAGCAATCATAAACACCTTGTACAGATAGCAGCAGTTCTGCTCCAGAGCTACAGCCCTTTACAGATACAAAACCTTTGTCAATTAATTTGAAGTTACCAAAGTACCGTGTAATAGATGCTGAAGGTAACAATTCCTTTGATGAGAGCGTCTGGATGGACAACTTTGCAAAAATGGGATGAGTACTTAAGAACCGTAACCATTACTCTATGTTAGTTATTAGAAAAACAAATCCTTTCCCTCTCAATAAGCATCTAAAATTAGCTCATTATCTATCAACAAATGAAGAGGTTCTGGCAAGACTCAAAGGCAAAAGGCCTTTCAGCTTTTATATGCCCAAAACTATTTCTGGCAGGTAAAGCAAGAGGAAGAACACCACTGTGAGACGAACTGTGACTAAACGGATAAGGGTGATTCAGCTTATATTGCAGTACTTTGGCTTCCAGAAAGTTTTTGGCAAAAATCCCTCATCAGAAGCTCTTAGGAAACTAAATTGTCTATGCATACTTAAAGTTCAGAAACGAATGGTAGCATACGCAGTCACTTGCCACGATGCTGGGAGGTTGCTGTTCTTGCAGGGCATCTGGGCTGTGATCTGACAGTGATAGGGACCCAGAAGGAGTTTGCAAACCAAAGATTTGCTTTGTCAATCCACAATTACATGACCTCATTCAAGATGATGCAGTCAGTACAGGTGATTACAGTTCTGGAGCCTATGCTGAACTGCTAACCGACTTCCATTTGAGCATGGGGCTGAAATCACAGCGTAGTTGAGGTTGGAAGGCACCTCTGGAGACCATCTAGTCCAACTCCCCTGCTCAAGCAGGGTCAGCTATAGCAGGTTGCTGAGGACTGTATTAAGCTGGGTTTTTAATATCTCTAAGGAATTCTCCACAGCCTCTGTGGGTACTGTGACCTTCCTCACAGGTAAAAAAGTTCTTTAGATTTTAAAATGGAACCAGCTGGTGCCCGTTGCCTCTTGTCCTTGTCACTGGACACCACTGAGAAGAGCCTGGCTCCATCTTTGTTACCCAATCCCCACCGGGTAATTTTAGATAGATAGATAGAGAGATAAGATCTCCTCTGGGTCTTCCTTTCTCCAGGCTAAAGAGTCCCAGCTCTCCCAGACTCTCTTCGTACAATAGATGCTCCAGTCCCTTAATCACCTTTGTGGCCCTTCACTCGATGAACTCCAGTTTGTCCACATCTCTTTCATATTAGGTCACACACACCTGGATCCAGCACTCCAGGTGTGTCTCACCAGTGGAGAGCAGAGGGGAAGGATCACCTCCCTCAGCTTGCTGGCAACACTCCTCCTAATGCAGGGCAGGATACTGTTGGCCGCCTTTGCTGCAAGGGTCCATTGATGGCTCATGTTCAACTTGGTGCCCACCAGGACCCTCAGGTCCTACTCTTTAAAGCTGCATTCCAACTAGTTTGTCCCCAGCCTATCCTAGTGCGTGGCGCCATTCTTCCCCAGGTGCATTTGCTTTTGTTGAACATCATGGTGTTCCTGACAGCCTGTTTCTCTAGACCCTTTGAGTGGCAGCCTAACCATTAGGTGCATGGTCTCCTCCCTCTGCTCCTGCTTCTTTTGCAAGCTTCTTGAGGTTGCCACCACTTCCTCACTCAATTGTGGGTTGCCATCTCTCTCACCTGTTGTTCCTTGTTTAAAGCTCTCCTCACCAGGTTGGCCAGCCTGTTGGCAAAGATGCTTTTGCCCCACGCAGTCATACTTGATACTTTCCAGGTCTCTGCTGGTTATATCGTTAGTGACCACATGGATGAGCAGCAGGGGTAACAGGCTGAGGGCTGGATGAGCCTTTACAATCTCTCTGCCACACCCCACAGCTGAGCACCCAGCAAGCAGCCTTGTGTAGGGTCAGAGCTACCCTGTCACAGGAAAAAGGCAGAGGCGCGCTCAAGGACTTCAAAAGTCAGTATAGCATCTGTAATGTTTTTAGTGGTGATGATTAAGGAAAACTCAGACAGACTTTATAATTAACATACGTTGGGGTTTTTTGTTTGGCTTTTTCATTTTTTTTTTTTTAACTACAGAGAAATTAGCACAGGTGATAGAGGCAAAGGTATGTCGGTTTTCTATCAGATTCCTGGCACCAACCAACTTCAACAGCTGCAGAACGCTCCACACCCTCAAGGCCAGGTGCCTTTAAGTATCAATAGCTAATTCCTAGCAAAGCAGTAAAAAACAAACAAACAAAACCCCATAACATTCTGAATCGACAAAGAATCAGACCAGGCATGGATTTCTAGGCATCAGACAACCAGTATCTGCGATGGCTGGTAACTGGGAACAGTTTCCCTATTTAGAGTAATTTTTCCATGATACATTCAGATTCATTCGCCAGCCTGAGACACCAGACTTTATACATACACACCTACAACATTAACTCATTTGGCCTGTCTGGAATTGATAGTTCATAGCATCAGCAGGTTCTGAATATATTGCATCCTCTCTGCCTTCATAGAAAAGCAGCAACAGCCTGAGCATGCCAATGGGCCATTGATCTGAGGAAATACACTAAAAGATGCCTTTGATTAGCCCAGTGCTTTGTGTTGCATATTTTAACCAAGCACAGATTGCAGCCTGCAGAAAAAAACTGAGAAAACTAGGAGCAAAACCAGGAAGGCAAAAATCAGAGAGAGAGGAAACAGAGGGGCTCTGGGACGCCACAGAGAACAGCCGCTGGAAGGAAAGCAGCACCCAACAATAAAGGCAAGACACAGAAGAAGTGTTGCATGAACAAGAACTACTGTACTCCCAGCTTCTTCAGAACAAAGAATGAACAGTCTTCCAGAAAACTCAGATGAATCCCCCAGGCAAATGCAGGTACAAGGTATAAAGCAAATGATCAGATGCAGGAATTGCGAAGGCAATTGTAGAGTATTTGACAGCACAAACATTTTCTAAAAACAATAATCAACAGAACAAAGGACACAAAAATAAAATTACACAAAGTAAAAGCACGAAAAACTGTTTTCAAATACTTTTTCTGACTGACATTATAGATGTTGAGTGATGGAAAACATGACCTGAGGGGTGCAATGCAAGTTACATTTGTTTTACACATGTGAATATTTGCAAAATGAGCATAGAATATTTTTATCTTTGCTTAAAAATCCACTGTGCTGAAGATTGACTCCAAGGCACCCTACCCACTGTGATCCTATAACAAATGATGACAGCAGTTAACGTCTTAGCTGTGCTGGCACTGTCATTACTACTGGCATTAAGTCTCCGAGGTCTTTATGCATCCCTACAATACTTACATTCCTTTACAGTCTTCAAGTACGGGTTTTAGACTGCATCATCTGCCAAAATCGGGTCCTGAGGTTCCTTATAGATCTCCTCATATAAACTCTACGTATTAATGAGCTGGCTGACTCATAGGTTAAGTGGTATCTTTTAAGAAGATTTAATGTGAGTGGAGAAGCATCGATATTTCTCACTGTCAGCCTGCAAAGAGCTGAGTGCTGATATCAAGGATACAATAAGATGCAAAGTGATTTTTGTTTGCAGAAAAAAGCTAAACCTGCGTGGCTCACATTAAAAATGCAAAGCACATTTAGAATGCTGAGTACTTAAAAAAAAAGAAATGAAAAAGTGAGATTATTTTCCCAGGGCACATTGCACAAATTTAGTCTAAAGTAATGCTATATGTCAGAGGCAGCCATGCTTTTGCAGCCGAATTTCAGTGTTGCCTTTTCTTTCTTCTTTCTTCCCCTACCAGGGGCCATTCTCCTTTGAAAACTACTTCTCTCCTATGGATTGCTGCTGCTACCTTGTCACCACCCCCTCCTGCCTCCATCTGCCACTGCCTCCTCGTGGGCCATCACTTCTTGCTGGCTCCAACAGCTCCAGCCTGGGGAGGCGGGGGGAAAAGCCAAAGCAGCTCTACTTTGCATCTTACCTCTAATATTGCCATACCTCTTCAGACAGGAACAGGGATACGTATACATCTCAAAAAGGGTCTCTAAATATAAGGAGCTGAACACGATTCATGATTACCATCTCTACACAGATGAAGGAGGGTGAAAAAGCAAGATTTCCTTACGGTTCTCCTGCAGCTCCCAGATGCCATGGTGGGGAACAAAAAGCCTCTGCGATTTTCAATACCCCTCTGTCACAGCTGGCACCCCGCCAGCCTGCGCCAGACACCGGCTGCCGAGTCCGCTGGGGACACGGTGCTGGAGCAAAAAGGCAGAAGGAAACCGAAAATAAAGACAGGGCCACCAGGGCTGGAGACAGGGAGGGAGACAGGGTCAGTATAGAAACAGATATTCAGGGCAATGGGTTAGCAGCAAAGTAGAGAAAGGGGAAAGGAGGTAAGATCTGGAAATACTGCTTTGCACTTCGCTTTCTCCCATCGCCGGCTCCCCTGCCCTTCAATGCATTTTCCTATAAACTACCTTGCTTTTCACACCTCAGAGCTGTTCCTACAGCAGCCTTCTATCTCCTATTGGGTTGCATTTCCCTGCTGAAATTCCCTAAAACTTTTGCTTCCTCCAAATCCCAGTTTGCTTCCCAGTCTGTAGTCTGAAGCAGCATCATGAGGGAGAAAATTTCCTCCCATTCCTGAATGTTTTCAGTGACTGAAAACATCATACATGGAGCTATGGAGGGAGAGGATAAAAACCCCAAAAAACAGCAAAACACCAGCTTTGTTAGAACTGTCTTTTCTCAAAATGCAGCAGGACATTTCCTGAAGAAAACTATTCCTCAAACACTTCACTTTATAAACAAAACTATCAGTTCACTGGACTGCTGTCCAAATGGGGGTCTCCCACGGAGAAAATGTGTTCTGGAAACACAGATAATCCCTTGAAAACACAAGAGAACTTAAATGGGCAGCAAGAAAATAATCCTAATACACTTTTATTACACCTTCTGGCAAAAACCTCAAGTTATTTGTACCAAAATTTATTTACAATTAACTAAAAAGGCACCCAAATTCAGAGCATCAGCACAATATGCTCTCATTCCCTCCTCTGAGTTTTATCCCTGCTTATGGCCAGTCCCCTGCCGCCGTACATCCACACCAGGCTCACAGCCTCCTCCTGCAGCAGAGTGCTGCCCTGGAACACTGCGTACTCCCAGAGGCATTAGGATAATCTCGTTTAAGGCATGGACTGCCGCAGCCATGATCCACACCAGAAAAGAATTTGTGTAGAAAAGCAGAGCCAGTGCCACACATTTTGTCACCCTGAAAAAGGCAAGGATGTCCTGTTTTGACAGCAGCTGCCTGCAGCTACCTCCTCCTTGCCTTTCAAGTTGCTATGCCCATAACAGCAGTGGCAAAAAATGTCCTGCATATATGAATTAGAGGTGGAGGTACAACCATACATCCTGCTTTCTGCTGTCCCTGCTGCCCTTCCGCAGCAGACAGGGGGAATACCTTGCTGGATGGGACCACCATGAGTCAGTAGGCTCAGTTTCAAGAGGTTTGCTTCTAAGCATCTATGCCCTTTGCCTACTCACCTTGCTGAGGCAGCAGAAGATGGGACATGGACTTCTTACATAGGCCCTAGTTCACTTACGGCATATGATAAATCAAACTGCACAAGCACCAAGACATCAAATTGTAAATTGAGGCAGCTGAGCAGAGGCACCTTTTTGTACTCATAACAAACCTCTGTACTGGAAGCAGCCCAACAGATAGAGAAAACCAAACTCTTAGAAGGCAACAACAGAATCAAAGCAATGCAGACTAGAGAGTGTAAAAATTTCAGCTCAACAGCTAAGGTGCAATCGTACTTCTCTATCCACATCACAAAATAGATCCAGAATGGCCATAATAGAATGAGGGCCAAATTTCACCAGAAATGAGGACATGTGCTTCACCCCCAAGACTATTTTCTCATTAATATATAATGCTTCAATCCTACTTAAGAACCTCGTTATGTGTTTTTGTCATACCAGATCATTTGATTAGCTATATTAGTCTAAAGTAACTTCCCCTGAAATACTGTGAAGTTCAGTGTAATGCTCTACCTCTTGATTAAATGTTTGGTCAGTAAGGAACTCAATGCATGGCATCTTTGAGTATGCTGTACTAGCAGTCTGGTTAAAGTAATTATAGGGTTTTTTAGTTATCTCAGTTTAAAAAAAACTGAAAGAAACCCAAAGCCAGGAATCAAAGTACTGCATGAGATTGTTGGCGAGGTCTGTTCTTCCCACCCAATGCAAAATGAGGCATCCGTCCAGCAACGACGTTCTTCTGCCGGTGCAATCCCGGTAGCCCACTCCTTCCCGCTCCCCCCAGCTTGCTCATGCTCCACAGCAAGACACAGTTATTCCATGGTGTGTTTCCTCCTCCCCTGTTCTGCATGTTGTGCTTTGCTCTCTGAGGAGACACCTTCTCATCGAGTCCTGGATGAACTAATAGTTTCCTGCTGGAAAGGATATGTTCATTTTTTTTCCCCTCGTCTAGGTTGGCAGTGAGTGAAAGAGGTAGTTCTTGAAGCCCATCCTCTGGCCCCTCGCTGGAGAAGGGAGCGCGTCAGTCACAAGCTGAAGTCAGGACAAACAAAGGGCTGTTTGTACAGCATCTCCCATCAGCCCTCCCTCTTCTCATCCCCGCTAGCTCTTGCTCTCTCTGAGTACATCTGAAAAGATACAGCTGCCAAGAAAGTGAAAGGGAGCGAAGCAGAAGAGAAAGGTATGTCTTGCTCCTGAAATTATCCCTGTGCACTTGTTCTGCTGATGCTAGTTACAGAGTACAGGATTAGAAATAGATATGGGAACATGCAGGAGAAGATTTGGGAGATGCAGATACATTGTAGGCAAAAGATGCTATTCAAGACAGATGCACGGATATGATCCAGCTAAAGATAATTCTTTCACTATCTTGCTCTTCTTCAAAGTTCGATGCTACATATTAACATCTGAAGTCATTAAACATACTATATTGCGTTCCAGTACTCAATACTATTGCAAAATTGGTGACTATGGAGAGAGGTGTGTCCGCAATGAATTGCTGTCTTTAAGAAAACTAAATGGGTTTTAATGAGAACTCAATTTCTGGAAAGAATCATGGTATTGATGGTAATTACAAAGCAGTAATGCACTGCATTCATCCTCAGTGGACTAGCTGTTGTCCTTACAATGCACCAACTGTTCAAGCAAAATAGATTTGAAGGATTTTTTTTTTTAATGGAAAAAATTTCTTCACAATAATATCAGTTATGCAGCTCTTGTGTAATGATTTCTTAGGAATGCACTAATAAACCTAACTATTATGCACTAACACACCTCAACATTAAATGTTTAGCTCAGCATTTTACAGGTGTTTCTGAAATGGAAACTTGACAAACAAATAAACAATAAAAGACATTTTATTTTGAATAGGTATTTTTAGCCCTTGGACTCAATGCACATTAAGAAGCAAATATATATTAAATTTGCTTCCCTTGAAGTGCAACTTGTTAACCCAGCACATGCCACTGGACAGCTGGGAAAAGATCATACACCAAAAGTGTACCGATTAATGTATTCCTTGTTTTCAACACTAGGCAACAGGACATGCAGATCACTTAATAACTCTGAAGGGTATATTTAATAGTTGATAGACCAAATTGTAAATATTTATCTTTTCCCAGACATGCAGGATCTCTAGAGGTGCTGAAATACACATTTTGTGCCATTTCTCACTTTTCCTTATTTCTCTCCCCTATTTCTAACACCTGAGCTCCTACTAATACCATGTGACCTTTAAAGGGCATCACTTCTCATGAAATATTACCCTGTTGTTCTTGGCCAAGGAAGCTGAAACGTGGGGTTTTCTCTTTGGTCTTCTCTGACTACCTCTGCATCTAGCAGACTCAAAGACTATTTGGTGCCAAATTGCCTGGCAGGATAATTCAAGCATTCTCAGCTGAACGAGGGGGATAGCACTGATTCCTGACTCACCATGCATATTCCTAAACTAACCATTTTCCTTTACACAAAACTCCAAATTATTTCAAAGCACTTGTTATCCCAGCTGCACTTGTCCTCAAACTTTACTTACACTGTGTCAAAGTAACCAAAGTAATTCATTTAAAAGAACTTATGCAAATGCAGGGAGCTCATTGTAAATATTTTTAGATGGCTTTACTCCTGCTAGAATTTGAAACAATATAATCTTGATAGAGCAACCTGGTCAGGCTTAGCATGATTGGCATTGCTGCTTTTTCAGAAGGTTTTTTAAAATAACGAAGTGTAAGAGGGTGATTGCTGGCAATGAGTCTTTGAGTCACCTTAGTGATTGGATTTGTTCATCACATTTCCCTGATGTGTTTCATCAGAAAAGACTGTTTCTGTGGTATGCAAAAGCAGATAAGGTCTTTGACATGTATTTTGAAATAAATATGCACGTAGTAGCTTCTGTTCTTTACCTAGGCAATCAATCAGTGACATTCCATCATCTGTGCAACCGTATTCAGGAAAAGAAGTTGCAGCAGTTTGTCAGAAAAAGAAGCTGCATCTGAAAGGTCTGCTGAGTTTATCAGCATCGATCCTGTGCAGGGCGCTGATGAAACACTTCAGGTCCTTGGCAGTCTTTCATCTGCAAATAGGGACCTTTCTCTCACAGGAAAGGAATAACCTTTTGAAGAGAGGCCTTTTGACTAAAAGTTTCCTTTTGGTTATGATCTGCAAAAAAAACCAGAGGAAATATTTAAGCAGAAATAAAATTGTAATAAAATAAATGCAACGTTTTTTCTGAATAATACCAATGCTGAGCATTGGTAAGATGCATAACTGACCTGGTAGCTCTCCAGCGCATTGACTTTGCTAATACTCATTTCGGCAGTTATCCATATAAGCCCTCTCGACGATGCACTACAGCAATATCCTGTTCTATTCCAAGGCAAGTAGTGAGTTACCTTAAACTGTAGGTTGTGATTTTTGAATCCAGCAATTTGACAGTCTACAGAAAATCTGCCCGTTTTCAGGACAGAATGAGTTCCTGTGAATGTTGAGCAGACAGGCAGCTGGCAACAGATTCAAGTCAGCATTCCAGCTGAACTCCAGGTAAGGAAAGACCACCCAAATTATTAGGAATAAAGAAAATGTACCCAAGGGCAAGATATGATGAATGCCTCATCCTCAGGGGAAGAGCTCACAGAATAATTCAATCACAGGAAACAAAGGCATAAAACCCTTGCTTCCTAAATTTCTCTTTCATGGAAATTTCCTTCCATTAAATTCTTAAATAATTAAGCTCAATTATTTGAGCAGAAGAATGTTAAATTGTACTCCTTGACATTGGCATTTATCAAGGTATAGTATAAACAAACTTGTTCTCTTCAAGCATTAGTCTTCTCTGAGCAGAACCCTCATAACTGCAGTGTTTATACTCCTACAAAATAAAACCATTATTATAATAATACAGATTCTTTACTCAAGTCTAAAAAACAACATCAGGCAAAGTTAGAACAATGTTTACTTTATTTGAAAAGTAGTTTTGAGGTCTAAAACTAATAAAGACAGTATGTTATTCAATACTGCACTCTAAGGTAATTAAAAAATAGATCCCCAAGGCTCCATTACTAGTAGTTTATAGGAGTCTCCTACTCAAAAGTTCACATACAAGTTCATGGAAACTAAAAGGAATCATTCAATGAATTTTGCTTCTATGACAGAAGTTTAAAAATACACAAGAGCTTATTTTCACTTCAGTCATGTTCTTTAATATATTGGCCAATTTTTAGTATTTTATTTGGCTACTGGTGTTCAAAAAACAAGTTTGCCCAAAATCTTATGGAAAAAATATAATCAAAGAGCATCAAGGTGTAGTATTTTATCCCTAATATGAATCCAAATTCCCAGATTTTCTTAGCTGGTCTCTCTGGTGTGTCATTCATTGGCTGAAGAAATGGAAGATCAGCAAGATAGCTACCGTGGTGATGTAACTACCCAGGAAAAATTACTACAAAATACAGTAAATGTATTCACTTAATAGCTTATTATTGTTGTTTGTATTTTCAAAGGTGACCTCAAGAGTTTCACAAAATAACCCAAGAGGGACTATTGTCTTAGTGACTTTTACTGCTGGCATGCCTTATTTTTTTTCTTATCTAGATAACAGCTCTGCCATCTTAACTTGGCATTTGGCAGTCTTTGATCAGATGTTGCTTTATTCCCAGTTATTTTTGGGTTAGTCTAGAGCACTCTATTCTGCAGCCCCACAAGAAAGACTAGAACCAGGCCACAATGCTGTAGTGTCAGGGGATTGACTCCGAAGCGCCAACAGGGTGAAGGGCAGCAAAGCCTTCCTTGAGGCTAACACAAGTACAGCGAGGAGCAGGCAGGGAGAGCTCGCCGGGAAGAGCTGACCATTCCTTTCGGTTAGTTTTCAGAGCAGAATTCCTACTTAAATTCATTAAGGTATCAGACCCCTTTCATTCAAGCATGAGGAAAGGTAAAAAACCCACTGTCCCTCCTAATACCAATAAAGTTTAGGTTGAAGCATTGTTCAAAATGCTAATTTAAAAGTGAATGCAAGTTCAAGAGCCTTATCCAAAGCTTTGTGGCACAGTCCCTGTCTGTGCAAAGCAGCACAGAATAGAAGAGCCGGTGTTAAACAAGCTCATGCAGATGATGGAAAGCCTAGTCACCAACAGCAGAGTTTTGCGAGGGATAATTTATCCCAAATTTTAAAAAGCAGCATCAATTAAACCATAATGACCTCCTGTAGCAAGACTCAGCTAAGCAATTTGCAGTACTAAAAAAAAAAGAAATTGAAAAAGAGAAAATTCTCAACAATGCTGAATCATACCAGAGCCCGCAGTGTAGGAATCACAGAGACCACCGTCCAGAACAGCACTGCAGAGAGTTCAGCCTCCTCTGCTGTTTAATGCTTCAGTTTCTCGAGCAGTCCATGAGAGCGGATTCAATCAGCAGACAGTTTTTCCACAACTTTTATGGGGAAAGATACTATTAATTTTATGTGAGTGATTCTTGTTTCGACAGGGAAAATGGCCAGGAAGGCAGGGAAACACACCCAGACATTTTCCCCTGGTTTGGTAGCAATCAATACATTCGCTTACACCACCGAGAGAACACAGCCAGCTCAAAGCAATTTTCTCAAGGTGAGAGGCCAAAGAAACAACAAAATTGCCAGCAGCAGAAGCCTCAATTCCCGATGAAAGGATTCCCCAGGTTGTACAGAAAGTAATGAATACCAATTCTGCTGCAATATTATTTACCTCCTAGGAGAAAACACCCTCCAGCACAGAGGCTCAAACCTCCAAAAGTTCACAGGAAAGAAAAGAAAAAAGCAAGCCAGAAAGCAGACTGGGGAGAGAAATCTGTTCAACAGCTATACCTGTGTCACGTACCTCATTTCTCTTTAGCACCCTGCTGCAGCAAGCTTCGCAAAAATGAAGATGGTCTCGGCGCTGCTTCTGCTGAGCGCCCTCCTGGGTACCCCCGCGGTGCCTTCCCGGCGTCCCTCTTGTTACAAGAGGGCCCTCAAAGACCACGACTGTCACAACATCCCCGACGGCACAGAGGACCTTCGACAAATTGATGATGGTCTGCAAGACCACTTTTGGGAAGGGAAGGGCTGCGAGGTGATCTGTTACTGCAACTGGAATGAATTGCTCTGCTGCCCAAAGTAAGGCCATGCTCATTTCATACACACGTGTACAGTTCCATATCACCACCCATTGTATTTCCATCATTTTACAGTTTCCACTGCAGTAATAAGCTATCATTTTCAAGAAATGCATCACTTCAGATGATTTGAAATCACAATAAGATATAGCCAATTACCTGATATGCTGCCAGTTTTCAGTTTTTGTTTTTCAGGGGCTCACCTAGGACTTGCTTAGCATATTTTGTAAATCTGCACATCCTATTATAGGGGACTTTAGCATTAAAATCACCCAACTTTTGACTGCTCTGTTTGATCTAAACTAAGTATGAGAACTACATCAAATCCCTATTCACAGCACTTTGCAATGAAGATGTTTTCAGGACCATAAACAAAACCATTTGATTTCTGTTCCACAGTAAAGAACCATATTGCTATTCTAAGGCATATGCACATACGCCAGTTGAATAAATGATTCTGTAAAGACAGCTGTTTGAAGTAGGAAAGCACACAGGGTGCAACAGAGGTTCACAAATGCCTGCAAGGGAGGGAAAAGATTTAGCCCAAGAACATGAACACTTCTCTGGCTCGCTGGCACTGCGGACAAAGCTGAATGGTGAAGTTCTCACTGAATGTGGGTTTTTAGCTGCTGTTTTACAGAAAGAACATATATCGCAACAAAATTAGTATTGAGTTAATAAACACCACCAGCCCATACTGGTTTGAACTAATAAAATGTATTAAGAGGTACTATTTCATTCAGCTTTCCAGCAGCATCTTTTCTTCAGGAAATTTAGATTAAAAATATCAACACTTCAAAACTTACTAATACTTACCTAAGTATTAGTAATATAATGCGATGGCATTATATAGGCAAGCAAAAATGACTTTTTGCATGTGCTCCTCTTATCACCCAAGGTTCTCAAGTCCCCTAAAACCCAATAAAAGGCAACTTTGCAGCACTCCTGTAGGGGACTAGATTTGAACCAAGCGGGAACAACTTCTAAAGCTAGAAACCTCACATTCAAACTGAGAGCAGGGCTTAAATAAGTTCTCTGTATTTCACTCTCCCTAAAACCAGATATGTTGTCCTCACCCTGAAGCACACTGAGTTTCCAGCTTCAACCTCTGAGCTTTGAGCAGCCTAAGAAAGCCTCTTCCTTTGATACAAATACATAAGGAGGTCTTCCTTCAACCATCTTGAGGTACTGAAGACCTACTTTGCAGGTCTGCTCTCAGGACAAATTGCACTAAACAGTATGCATGCACGTGCGGAAGCTCTTTATTTTTCTAAAATTATGTATTTGGTAAGTTCACTTTCTCAAAGCTAAAATACCAGGGGAGTCCTGGCGCTCTGGTCAGCCAATGAAAGGTTTGCCATCACTTCCAAACCAGGCCAGCAGAGGTAGAAATACAGTATCTTCACACAGACCTGCAGTTGCATTTGCATTGCTGGAAGGGCATCCCACAAACACACCAATTCCATATATATCCCACCAAAAGCTAAAAAAATCCCCACAACTGGAAATGAATGTCATGGTAAAGCTCTGATAAAGCAATAATCTAATTATTCAAATATCTGGTAATATCTTTCAGGGATATTTTCTTCGGACCAAAGATATCTTTTGTGATTCCCTGCAACAGTCAATGATGCCCATCAAGTCTGCTGGTGAAGACAACAGGCATCATTCTACAATCATGCAATAATGCTTTCAAGGGGAAAAACAAAACCCCCACCAACAAAAAAACCTTCCTAACCACAAGACAGTGCCTCTTTTCACACTGTAGAAAAATTTTCTTTCTATGCCTTTTTGGAATCTCAAATATGTAAGAAGTTCTTCCTTTCAATTGTGGTAGCTGCCTTAATTTCTGTAACAGTGTAAAAGACTGTACAAGCTCTTAATGCATCCTAACAGGCATCCCCCAGTGAAAAGCCTAACTCGTGTTACTCAGCACAACATTCTCAACTAGTTTTGATGAGGAAACTCCAAGCTTAAGGCTTCATGTGGTTAAGAACATGACCCTCGTAGCAATCTACTGCAAGTGCAGCTTTCTATTGCTTTACTGCCACCACAGTTAATGTTGTTTTAAGCTGAAGCTACTCAGTACCTGGCACTTCTGCAGACAGCTTCCCATGTTCTATTTAGGCATCTTAAACAAAATACGTGCACATACGAAAGGCAAACCTTCACCATTCATAGTTGAAAATTCCACTGGGGGAAAAAAAAAAGTCAAAACTCACATTAATAGTACTGAAGCACACTTAGGTCTTAATTATGCCTAACTTGTCACCTGCATTAACTATGGAATCTGTAAAACCTTAAATTGTTTAGCCTTAACATTGAACTTTTAAAATAGTAGAACAGTTACAATAGTGTATATATATATTCAGAAAGATGTCTAAAGAGGATGGGGCTGATGCAAAGTCTGTTAAGGCAACATAAAAATCCACACTCAGGCAGCTTTTTTAATCAAGTCTTGTTTGAAATACAGTACCTCAGAATTAAGTTAAAATGCTGGCTTTTTATTTTCAGGCTAGCCCTGTAGGGAAATAGCTAGGGAAGTGAAGACAAAGAGGTATCAAAATATTAGAAGTAATCATCTTAATGTTTAAGAGGTAGTGAGATCTAGGCTGCAGATATACAGTCACCTCTCAACACGTGCCAATACCGATTACAGTGGAAGAGAAAAACAGCCAATAATTTATGTCCCTTTGTAAATTTAAGGAAAGCCACCTTACTGCCTGCAAGCCTGGCTTATTGCCTTACATATAAAAACTCCTTAGCTATCAAGTCAGTCACATGGAGAGTGTGTGGAACTGAAGTAAATATTTAGTAAATAGTAAATTTTAGTAAATATTTAGGTTTTTTCCACCTCATAAAGTGTACTGTTCATCTAATAACCTTACAATATTACACCATGAAAACTGCTACCACCAGTTTACCAGACTTATTTCACATGAAGTACGAAATACCACAATGACTGTTTTTCTTCCTCTGTTAGTAAACGAGGGTTGGCTAGTGGGGGAGGGAGGTGATTATACATAGCTAATAATAAATGTTCCAAGTAAATCTGTGTGTACTATTTTTGCCACATAATTTTTAGGCTACTGACTGTTAAACAAACAGTTTGTGTCACCAGGCTTTTTAAGCCTGGTTTGTGTAATTATTCCTGAGTCATTTGGGCTTCCTACCAAATCATCAGTTAAGGGTAAAAAAAACCCCATAAATCTGGCAAGCCACAGTCAAAATATCCAAAGTCAGTGCTCTGCTAAGAAAACATATGGTATCTGCTCTAGCGCAGAGTCCTCTATAAGCTTCTAGCAGTAATAAGGGCATGTAACTTCTGTTGGTTCTGCCATCTAGTTTCTGCATGAATCATGTTGCATATGCCTGGCATTCACAGCTTTCCGAAGCAGCAGTAGCAAAAATCTTAAGGCAGATGCAAATCTGGGTAGTGAAGTTAGTAGGTGGTTTCCAGTTACTTTCCTTCCACCACTCCTGGCTAAGGAAAATCCATAATTCACTGGAGAAAAGTTTTGCACCTTTCCACATGTAGCAGGACAAGGTCACTTCGGCTACTACTTTAAGACTGACTTCCCATAAAAACTTGCTTTTGTTTCTCTCCCCGCTCTCCCTCTCTCCCAAAGCTGCTTCTACAGGTCCCGCCAGGCCTAGGCGAGGACATTCACCCCTGCCACGCACTCAGAGAAAAAGCCTTTCTCCTTCAGATGTTCCACCCATGGCCAGGTTCCCTGGCTCTTTCTCCAGCTAGTACTTTGAAGATGACGAGCTCAATTTGTGCAAAGGATATTCAGCAAACAACTTTACAGTCACTGTAGTGAAATGAGCACTACAACATCTCTTCAAAGGAATACCAATTTTAGCTGCTACTAGCTGGATATCACTAACCCTCTTGAACTTAGGCCAACACTGCAGAGCTTTATTGTGGAAATACATAAGACACTGCAAGTGAAAGAAATCAGGCCACTGAGAGCTACTGGGAAGGCAGCCAGTTTGAAGTTAGGGCTTATCATCATTCAGTTCTATGTGAATGTCATGGGTCAAAAAAGCAAAATGGAGCATCTTAGTTGCAGAGATGCCAGCAAAGTAGTAGTTTTCAAAAACTCACAAGATTAACATTGAGCAGATTAGACCACAGAAATACTGCTTTCTCATTTTTCCCAAATTCAGAAAAAGCTTTTAAACATCTGATAAGGTTAAGAGTTGCAACAAATGCTAACTGAACAGGCTGAAGCTCTGTCTTCCTCTGCTTTAAGATGAGAACCCTTCTCCCTCCGCCTTTTCTTTAACCTATGTACACAGCTTAAAGCAGAAAGAAATTGTATTCCATATACCACACATTTAGACGGGCACAATAGTTAAATGACAATACAAGAAGTCATTTATAATATTGTCTTCAACATCAGAATTTACTAAGATATTCAATTAAAAGCAAAAGTTACCATAAGTTTTGGTTTTAGTTTTTTTTTTTTAAACAGGCCTGAGCTAATGCATGCAATGAAAAAGCAGCAGTATGCCTATTAGAAGATACCATATTGACCCAGCACAGACTCTGTCTTCCATTCTCCAATTAAGTTCTTAGCCGCATTCTATGTAGATGAACGGAAAAGTCAGCAGCTAAAGGATTTCTTACCAAGTGGAAGGATTTCTCAGCACGGTAAGCTGCAGCAGTCTTTTCATCCGTACTTATAGCTTTGAAATTTGAGAGCTGCATTTTTTTCCATTTTAATACAGGAGCGGGAAGGCCTCAGTGCTTGGAAGCACATATCCCAGCAATGACAAGATGAATAAACAAATCAGAAAAGCCCCCATCAATTCTTGTTTCCAAAGGGGAAGAAGAAAATGTTATTCAGCCATTTCTGCCCAGCTAACAACTGGAACTGTCATTTAAAGCCTTTTACCTTAGGAAAAATAACCTATTGCCAAGTCTGCTACAGCTTTTTTTTAAGGCATTGCATCATGAGAACCTGAAGTACATTCATAAATATGTCCTTGGGAAACTTTAATTGAAAAATATTTTAATATTATTACATAATTAGTCAAAGCTTAACTATTAGGTACAAGTAACTCACTAAATAAGTTACAGACACACCCACTTGAGCAACAATATCAGTGATATTTATTTAAAATACTTTTGCTGAGGAAATTTGTTTTGTAAGAGATGGTTTTCAAACAAATCAGCAAGGTTATGAAAAATAAAACAGAGACAAACTCTCTGGGGAGAAAAAAGTTACAAAGAAAGCTTTTGCATATCAACAAAAACCCTCAGTCTTTTGATGAGCAGCCTGAGTCTCAGTCCCAACCTTTTCCATCTAATGAACCCCACTATCCATCTTTAGATCTGGTTTGTTCTTGTCGTTCTTCACCGAGTAGATGAAATATGTTAAGGTGTCCTTTTCATTCACTGGAATTGTCCTAAAATGGCAGCCAATTATCTATAAAGGAAGAATGCAAGAAAATTAAATAACCACTCTTACATGCAGAAACCGAAGATTCAGATTTAAATCAACTACATTAAAGTTTAAAAAATTGATCAAGAAGCTTAAAAAAAAAAAAAGGAAAAGCTCAGAAGTGTTCAACAGTCATAAAAAAAGTAAACAGGAAACATTTAACTGAGAACTATGAACTAATATACCAGATTATACCCTATTTCCAAAGTAAAAAGCCCATAAAGTTTTCAGGGAAAAAAAAAAAACACACAAGAGTTCTCAAAACAAGCATGGGAGTATCATTACATCTGTATAGTTAAAACTTGACTATAAAGCAAGTAATGACTATAGAATATCAACAGAGCTACAGCACAGAAATGAGAGGCTACTGCTTATCACTCAGGTCGGGGGAGAGCATGTGTCTGTATCAAGTCATGTATAGAAACATCTAAAACAATATAAGAATCTTTGAGAATTACAATTAAACATTCAGCTCTTCAAAACAGAGCTATCAATGAAAATCCACCATGCTGTAACCGCTAAAATATTACAATCTCTAAACAGCTCTCGAATCACTTTTGTCATTCCAGAAGTCTTTCCCTTCATCAAAATGAGCACCAGCTTTAAAAGAAAGCACTCAAAATATTATACCTACCTAAGACTATTCTCTGGCTTTTTGGTAGATTAAAATTAGCAAGAGGAAGTGAGAAAAATGAGACTGCTCATTTAACTACCACAGGGTACAAGTATGTTTAGCATAATGAGCAAGTTAGAAAGCTTTCTACACCCCACCCCCAAAAAATTCACAGAGAAACAGTTTGACAGAGTCCTTTAAAGTAGACTTCTAAGTAACAGCTAGAGGAGTGTCTGTTGCACATTAGGCCAGGTTACAAGGAATCACACGCACTGTAAACTAAGGAAATTCTGCAGCTGTGGCTCACAATTACCTGCAGGTCAACCAAAGCACATGGCAGAAGCTTTGCCTATTCACATCAAGCAGTGTAAGAAGCATAAGCTACCGCAAATATCTCATGAGATGTACCTAAAGCAGACCCTTAGAAATGCTAGTTTTGCAGAGCAAATACTGCTTGTGCTTTTTCAAATCACAGTCCTGCTAATTCAAGAGCTAGCTGTACCTCAGCTCACATCTAAGAAAATAGAAGACTTATTTTAAATTCTTACTCATAGTGGCAGCAGCACTATTCTTTTATAGCTCAGCCTTGAGATCTCCCACACATTTAAGGACCTTGCCTTTAATCCACACAGATTAAGGGAGAGAACAACAAAATGTCTGCACCAAAGTACAACTGAGTGTATCACTGCACAAAAGTGAAACAACAGTTGCTGTATCTGCCTGTTAAGACAGGATCACCAGTTCTCCCATGTATTTACATCAGCACGCTGTAACTGCGTCTTTGCAGCGCAGAAGGATTCCTTTAAAATTACACTCACATGCAGCAAAGATGCTTGCATGTGAGCCGTACTCACACACAGCTTCAGCACTTTTAGAAATATTGATAAAAAACTAATTTCATAAAGTTCAATTTTTCTGATGACAGATTCCAGTGGTTTCAATTAACATAATTATCAATAGAAGCCTGTTTTTCACATTTCCATACTGTACATACACAGAAACACCTATGTTTGTATTACCTAGCTTTTTAAAGCAAAGTCTGAACCTTGCTAGAGCTTCACAGCCACCTCTCAGTTTCTAGTTCTTTTCAGCAGGACACTTAGGGTGAAGGTGTGACTGATGCACAGGCTATAAATCCATGATTCTATGATATTCAGGGACACGCAGATCATCCTACTGTTCCAGTGCAACACTTTGTGTTTTTAAGCAGCACACACTCCTTTCGGAACTTGAGTCCCTCCTCTGGAAGGAACTTTTACTTTTGATTTACTTGGCTCAGGAGCTGTGGCCAATGAAGGAAGCTAGATAAGCAGTTCTCTTTTGTTCTTCTAAAACCCAGATTACATATCCTCTTTATGCAAGGATCACATTGTATAGAAAAACACATGCCATAGCAAGTTACATTTTCTATTATGGAACAAACACTCATACGTACTTCAACAAGCTGTGCTTTGTTAAGTCCCGGTCTGGTCTGTAGCTTGAAGTGTCTTTTGTACCTTCGAAGTGTGTTTACTTGTAACTGATATAAATCAACCTAGAAGAAAAGGGGGAGGAGGGGAGGAAAACAATCTAATGTAACTGAAAAGGATTCAGTCATTAAGAGTTCACCTCTCAAAAACATTTTGGAGTCTCAAAGATACATAAGCATAAATCATCAGCTCAGCAGATCTCATTTTCACAAAAAGCAAACCCCACCCCGCACCTTCCAGCGGAAAGGAAAACATCCCAGCTTGGTTTAAGAGGATTTTATCGTTACCACGCATGGCTCTGCCTCCCTTTAGCTGTGGACGATATTTGGAACTCATTATTCTACTTTAATCAGTTCTGGGTTTTTGGTTTGTTCCCCAGTTCAAGCATGATAACACAAAGCCCAGTAACAACTTTCACATAACATCTATGAAAATGCTGATTCAAAGGAGGCCCCTACATTGTGATTTTGACCATCAAATTTTACACAAGTTACATGCAAGACATAGCACATCTGCACCATAAGATAGCAGATATTAGAATCAAGAAAACGTTTAGAGCACAAAGTTTTCTTGGCTTGAGGTGAGAGAAAACAGCTGCTCTTGCTCTCCAAACATGTCCCTGCTACATAAGCACAATGCAGGAGTTATGTGTATGGGCATAGTTGTCCAAAACTATTTTTCAGCGCGAGTTGACAGTTGAGAGAATTGCACAAGGTCCTCTTAGGGATACAAATACACAACGTTAACCCAGTACTCCCTCAGTTTTGAATCCCATGAGCTCTGATCAACAGTCACTTCTCCCAGCAACAGCTTACCCTCCCACCCTCCCTGACAACACAAGAGAGCTTAATCTGATGACTGAGTGGGAAAGCAAGCTGAGAAAGCAGGCTGAATAAGAAATTCTGCTACATCGGTTGCAATTACAGCAGCGTTCTCCAAACTCACTGCATTACAGATTGGTTAAGGCATTCACTTCTGCTTTAAATTCATTTAGTGGCCTCAACTATAGAATATTTAAAGAACAACGGTGCTACTGCATACTTGGTAACCCGGCCAGACTTCATGTGATGCCGCCTTGCAGGATAGAGGCTGGGCATCCTTTGGTATTCTAAAGTTTACACAGCACAAATTCCACTTCCCAAGTCACAGCGGGGAACCAACACACTAGAGCATCACGCAGAGTAGCAGCAGCAGCTTTCCACTGAGCCCCAGAAGCTAACAGTACTACAGAAGCTTCTTCCCCTCCTGTAGGAATCACTTTAACAGGTAATGATGATCATGACTGAGATGGAAACAGGAGGGTCTCACAAGTCTTCAGAACAATGGTATTTTTTTTTTCCTTAGTAAACTGGACAGCAATTGAAAATAAAGAAGGTCAAGGGCCAACAGGCATTTAAGGCATACAGTAATCACATGGGATGAACATACTGCCGTTGTCCAAACAGCCAGCTGAAGCTTCTCAAAAATACTTCCCAGACAGTTTTCTTTCCTGCAGTAGTACCGTTAAAAAAAAGCTTGCGTTCTTGTTCTAGAGATATCCATTGGTTGTGACGTGTTTTACAATTCTTGCATGAAAAAATAAAACAGGCTTGCAGGAGAGCTGTGATTACCACTGTGCCAGAGAGCTACCCGAAGTCACACAGAACCTTAGCTTTAGACAGAACTTTCGAAAAAGCAATCCCACATATTTAACAGACAAACAACACAGCCCAACGTCAAACTACCCCCAGTCCCCTAAAATCCTCTTAGCCAGAGCCACGTGCTTTTAGGCAAGGATTCTTGCACAAAGTTTCGTCACTTACGCTGCTGATATCTGCAGATGCTGACCATAAGGATGCCATTAAATTAACGCTTACAGAGCAATTTCTGAAGAATGCTTTAAAAAAATCCCTCTTAGCAGGGACCAGGTAGGCATGACAGCCTCTGCTCAAAATGAACATGCTGAAGAGCACCTGCTAAGCCAGGCTGTAGCAGAAACAATACAGAGCACACGTAGGAAAAAGAACCTTAGGTGCAGTCTCTCTGACTATACTATGCGAGAGGTTTGAAAGCTGCAGTTCACTTTTATAATAGGTGAGGTTTCCCTGGTCTGCAGTGGCAAAAACAGGTTGGAAAAGCATCGTCCTTCTCCACTCCTTTCTAGCACAGCTCTCCAAACATCTCTTCCTCCAACAAGGGGTAAAAACAAAGAGCTACCATCATCAAACTTTCCTAGTTAGACTAAGGCGATGGAATAACTGCAAGGGCCATCTGCAACACATTTAGCACAGAAGGAAAGGATTGGAAGGATGGGGCAGTGAAGCATTTGTATCTCAAGCCCTATGTGCAATTCTCTTCAAGTTGTTAACTCCTGCAGAAGACAGAGTTTGCTGATACGTGGCAAAGCACCACTCTGGAGAGGAAGCACTAAGCAGGAAAAAGTTGAAAATAGCAATTTTCTGAGAGAACTAGCAGACACTTAAAAATAATCTAGAGAATCTTGTTCATTCTACTCTGCACAATTAATGCAGAAAATACACCACAAGATTCAGTGAGATTTTGTTATATTAAGAATCGAGTGCATCAGGAGCCTTCCCCTTCCTGCATGCCCCAGAACAAGGAGAGCTGCAAGGGTGGAACAGTGGTATCCGTGCACACTCGGTAGTCATTACAAACACGCTTAACACAACAATTAAAAAACCCCAACTATTTAGCTACCTCTGGAGTGTCGATGTCTTGCACTGGTGAGTCACCATCATCATCGCTGCCTTTCCTCTTCCTTCTGTTTCTCACACTCTGAATTAAGTTTTTGTGGAAGTCACAAATATACAGATGTCTTGCCTAAAAGAATAATACTGCGTCTGTCAATCAAATCCACGTAAGTATCTCCCAGACTTACGATACTAATGCATGTACAGTGACATCCCTCCATCAACCACAGTCGCACTAACTGAGTTCAGGAAGCTTTCCTACCGGATTCTTCTACACAAGGAATGTGTTATGCTACAGATCACTGCCACCGGCTCGGCCCGGAGGACACCGAGTGCTGCAACCGACTGATGCCCTAGTACCAGGCTGCAGAGACAGACGAGTGCAACCCTCCCTCCGGCCGCGCATCGCAACGCGGGGATCGGGAAGCAAACAAACAAAAACCAAGCTTCCAGTTGTTCTTTGGAGGAGAAAAAGCCGGCTCTCGTTTCCCACGGGCTCTCATTTCCCATCTATGTCCCCCCCTCCTTGTTTTACTTCCACTACCTAGGCGAGGTCAAGCAACACGCTTCTTTTTCTTTTTTTTTTTTTTTAAGTTTCCCTTTGTACGGACCCGCACGCTTTGGGAAAACTCTTCGGCGCGTACCAACCCTGATTTTCAGAGCTGCGTGCCATCGCGGCAATGAAAGCACGGCGCTGCCTTCGCCTGCGGGGCGAGCCGGGGGGCTGCGGGGGTCCCTCAGGGGGTCCCTCGGGGCGCACGGAGCTCCGGCCACGCCGCCCCCCGCCCCAGGGAACCCCCCCGGCGGTGGCGGGGAAGGGCAAGCACCCCTCCGAGAGGCCCGGGCCTCGCCCGCCGCAGAAAGGCGCCGGGCGGCCGCCCCCTCGGCGGCGGGGTCCGCTCGCCGGCCGGCCGCGCTGATGGCTGCCGCGCGGCGGCTGCAGCGGCGCGCGGGGACGTGCGACACTGCAACGCGAGGCGGAGCAGCCGAGCGCTGCCCGCGCCAGAACAGACACAAACCAGCGCGCCCGCAGCCACGCAGGCTCCGCTCCGGGGAGGAGGAGCGCTTCCCGGCCACGCTTCTTCCCCCTGCGGCTACACCGCGGGGGCACGGACAGGCAGCCGGTGCCCCCGGCCCTCGGCGGGGCGGGAGGGGACCCCAGAAGCAGGCGGGAGGGGCGGGCGCTTCCCCCCCCCCCCCCCCGCAGAGGGCGAGCACTTTCAGGCCGTGCTCCGGCAGCGCCGGCCCAACTCCGCCGTGCTACGGAAAAAAGGGGGAAAGGGCAAACAACGCTTCCCCGCCGCCAAAAAAAAACCCCTAAACTTTATTAAAAGGCCCAAACCCACCAAGCCATCGCAGCAACCGGCCCGTGCGGAGCGGGGCTGCGGCCGGACCCGCCGGCGGCTTTTGTCTGCCCGCCCCGCCGGCGGCCGGGGTCCCGCCTGCCTCCCCCTCCGCTCCCCTCCCCTCCCCTCCGCGGACTTACGCTCTTGTCCAGCTCGATCTTCACCTTCTTCTGCGAGATGCTCTTCTGGATCCGCTTGCTGAAGCTGGCGTTGCCGGCGGCGCGGCCGCACCGCTCCCCCTCCTCCCGCAGGCAGCACAGCTGCCCGGCCCCGGGGCCGCCCGCACCCCCGGCGCCCGCCGAGCCCGCGGCGGCGGCGGCCGGAGCCAGCCCCGGCGGCGCCGGCGGCGGCGGCACCTCCACGGCGGAGCCCGCATTGCTCACCGCCGCGGCGGCGGCGGCGGGGTCCGCCCCGCGCGGGGTCACCTCCTCGGGGGCGAAGCCGTTCATGCCCGGCGCCACCTCCGCAGCCGGCGGGAAGCCCGGGGGAGGGCGGCGGGATCCCGCCCCGCACCAAACTTCCCCGGCGAGGCGCCGCGGCCCGGCGGGGCGCTCCCCCGCTCCCTGCCCGCCCGCCCGCCCGCCTCCCCTCAGCGGCGGCACCGGGACGCAAGCCCGCCCTCAAGGGCGGCCAGCCCGCACGCCACGGGAAGGGCTCTCCCCGCCGGCTGCCGCTGCCCGAGCCCCGAGGCTACCGGAGCGGCGGCGGCGCCCCGCGGGTCGCCCCACTTCCTCCTTCCCCCCCTGTCATGTGGAGACTCTTCAGCTGTTTCCTATGCAACAACAGCAACCTGCCCGCCGCCCCGCCCCGCCCCGCCGCGCCGCGCACGCCGGCTCCCCGCCGCGGGGCGCCACGGGAAATGCAGTTCCTCCCCCCGCCGCCCCCGCCGCCGCCGGCCCGGCGGCAGAACTACAGCTCCCGAGCTGCAGCGCGGCGGCGGCGGGAGCGCGGGCGGGGGGCTCGGCGTGCCGCTTTGCGGCGCCCGGGCCGGCGGTGCCGTCCCGCCGTGGCGGCGGCGAGGGGCCGCCCTGCGCGGCGCTCCCTGTCCCCCGCCGCCCGGAGGCCGGGCCCGCCACGCGGGAGCGGCGGCGGCGGCTCGGCCCACTTTTAAAAGGCCCCGTTCCCCCCTCCTCCGTCCTTCCCCCCTCGTCGCTCCTCCCCGGCGGCGCGGCCGTTGGGATTTGAACGGCGGCCGAGCGGCGGCGGCCGAGCCCGGCCCCGCCGGGGCGGAGGCGGGAAGGCGCGGGGAGGCCGGGCGGCCCCTGAGGGGAGCGCGGGGCGGGCGGGCTCTCCCGCCCCCGGGGGCAGAGATCGCGGCTGCCGCTCGCCCGTTCCCGGTCCTCGGGCTGCGCCCCGCGCCTCGGCGGTGATCCCCCCGCCCCGCTGCTTCCTCTAGCCCTGCTGTTTCGGTCCGAGCCGCGCGTCTCGGGCTGCTTGTCGAGCATTTTCTACGAGTTTTTTGATTTTTTTTTCTTTTTTCCTTCCCCCCTCCGTCCCTCCCTGCCTCGCTGCCTCCTTTCTTTTCCACGCTTTCTGTCAGCCGTGGCGGGAGCGGGGGCCGCGTCTCCGGCCCCGAAGCGCCCACGCCGGGTCCTTTGTTAGGGCCGCTTTCGCGGCGGCGTGGCGCGGGGCCCGCCGGGCCTTCCCGCCGCGGGGCGCGCCTTTCCAGTTTTGCCATTGAAAAGGACTTTTTGTTAATAAAGGTGACTTTAACCACAAAACGGACTGAGAACGCAGAATCGTTTTCGCTAGTGAGGAACCAAGACCTCGCCGTGCACACGACTAGCTAAAACAGATGCTGTGAAAGTACTTGATAAGTATTTTTAGTTTCGAGACTTCACAAAACGACGCAAGAGCTGCGTTTGCATTAAACCATGTCACAATTCAGCTGGCGACAGCAGAGCGGCAGAGGCAGCAAGCTTTGACCTACTGTTTTTCTTCAGGCGCGCTCAAAGCGCACGCCGCGAAGGGTGAGGTTTTGCTTTCCTTTTGAGCCGCCGCGAATAGCCCTTTAAATCTCGGCAGCGGCACCCGAGCTGACCGTGCTCAAAGCGTAATGACTTAACCACCGAAATATTTGACTGTAGCGCTTGGGGAACACATGGTGTTTTCAGCTTGCAGGAGGAGGAGAGGAGTAGCGGGGAGGCCGGCGGATGACTCGAGGAGAGGCAGATCCTGCGTAAGCCAAAGTTCTGCGTGAGCCGGCGAACGCGATTATGGCGCGGTTTCGGTTTGCGCTGCAGATGGCTCCTTAATCTGTTTGCGTAACCTGGTATTAGAGAATAAGGGTAGGTCCCAGTTCACCCTCCCCATGGTCACAACTGAATGAAGGGTACAGTAGCTGAAGCTAAGCTGAGCATAAAGTCACAGACAGCAGTTACCTGGAGGGCACGTTTCAGTGATTAGAGAAGGGAATTGGATAAGAAAGAGTTGGAAAAAAAATACCGAACCCCATTTTCCTGTCAGGCAAGCTGAAGACTATGTGGACGGCCTGGATTTAATTCCACGCTCTGCCGCTGTATAATCTCAGGCAACTGAGATTAAACTGATGTTTAACTCACTTTTTGAGGTTCTTGTGATTTCACACTTTCAAAAAATGTCATTATGTTAAAATAAAAAAAAACAAACAACAAAACAATGATAGCGGGCCTTGAAGAAGAACATAGGAAGCACAAGCTGGGAAAAGTGGGACAAGGGTGCGTTCCAGGAATTCTTCAGTGGAAATCTGGGTCATGAATAGCAATTTCCAGACTCTTAGGCTACGTCTTTTGAGGTCCCTTTTATTTCTTCAGATGGATTTGACCTTACTGTGAACATAAAATATGTCAATCTGGGTCTGGCTGCTGTGATTTGGTACGATGGAAAGATCACTTGTGCATTTTAAATGTTCCTGATCCTCTTTGTACAGTTTGTGAGCAGTTAAAAGCCTGATTACGTTACCCAGTCATGCTTGCCAATATGTTAATTTACAGGCAGAATTTCAAGTAGAGTAGTATCATAGTTTCATGATTAGATCACGATAAGACAGTAGTGGGACCGAGAAAGATGGTTCTGCTTCTGCTGTGAGATGCTCATTTTCACACCTGTGCCCTGTCCTTCTTTGTGCCTGCACAAGCATTTCTATGGCGGCACAGCAAAGTGGATTGGGTTACAACTAGACTGATGACAAGAAAAATCAGTTAAGTTTAACCCTGATCTGCTTTCCCGCTCGGTTGTGTGGTGTCCCAGTACACAGGAAGGTCCAGCAGAAGGGCAGGACCGTATGACCGGTGCAGGGGGATGACCACCTTGCTTGGTATGAATGCCTGCTTATGGTAACAAAGAAATCATGTCACTTTTTTAATCTTGCATCATTTGTGGGTTCAAAAAATACAAAGAGCTGCAGCTAGATGGGCTTATCGGGCAGTACGAAGCTTACTACAGGATGGATTTGCAAACTTCCACGATGCTTGGACCCTGTGAAATAAAAAAAAATCACTGGTCATAGAGTATGTCACCTAAAATTATGATTTTATAACATAAGCTCTGTTAGTGATTAGTGGAAGTATTCAGACATAACTAAAGCATATATCGGGAGAGATTTTAAATAAACATAAAAACATGCAGTATTGCAACAGTATACTGATTAGATTAAAACTTCAAAAATTAAATCAGTTCAAAGGAAACAGCAGCTCCAAACCAGCAATTCTTTGTGTGAGACTTCACTGGCACTTACGGGCCATGCACACAAGCCGAGGTGAATCGTACGGAAGGCAGCAGTAATCTACATCCCTCGTGGGTGCCAAAAACACAGCGTGGACAACTTGTAGGTGGCATGCAGAAGGAGCAGGAGCTACAGCATCTTGAAATGTGTGCCTGAATTCGCAGCTCCCAGGCTGCGAAGTCAGCGGGACACGCTGGCCCCTCCTGGCATCGAGGCGGGCCAGGCGCTGGTGGGAGCAGAGCAGCTTGTGCCAATCTGAGATGCCATATGTCCCAGCTCCTGTTAGCTTTTGACTGATGTGTTTTGTAATTTGAGAGAGAAGAATGATAATCGGACGCATCACCTTGGATATACTGCGAGCACACTGCACACCTATTATTAGTAATTAATCTTGGAAAGGAAATGTGGCTTGCAACTGTGTGTACATCTTCACACGATAAGGCTCAACTGGGGTTAACTGTTCCCTTCCCCAACAGGTACCCTTCACCTGAAGTCTAAGTGTACATTAGTGCGCTTGTGTGCAGTACCCAAAATTATCCTGTTAGCAAATGGAATAAAAAGGAAAACTATTGGTACACATTTTTCACAGGAAATATACATTTTCTTTCTTTTGGATTGTAACTGTTTTGATGAAAAATAGATTCCTTTAAAACACTTTAAAAATTCTGCAAATTCCACCACACGCCCTGGAGTTTTTGATAAAAGAGCAACCGGCTGTGATAAAGAACAGTGACCAAATTTCTCCTCCTCTATCAGAAACAAGTCCCATTCTTTTTATTGTGCTCTCCTTTCTCTGATTTTCGAATCTCTGGTTTTCCCTTCCCACTCCGGCACCAACCACCGTGCTACTGCCTGTTGCTCTGCCTCCAATTTATTGTCCAAATGTGTTAAAGCATAGAGCCCAAAGCACAGGAGTATTGGGACTTACCTACAAACCGTATCTTTTTTTACTTCTTTATATGTTTTACCCTAGGATAGTTAAAATGTAACTTCGGATAGTTAATCGTGTGACAAAACTTGATCTATATTAGCACACATAGAGCTTATTGTATATGATTCAAGTAATACAGTAAGAGAAAAAAATCATACCTTTAACCAAAATAGTGATATTGGTGCAAAACTGGTATTTCCAGGTCTTTGAGTAATCCAGCTGAAGCCAATGTTCCTTTTTTAAGCATTCTGCCTTGTACAATGGAAACTAAGGGTGTACGAAAGGGTTTACGTAACACAGGCTTTTATTAAAAGATTTAAAGCAGTAAACAGGGTCCAAAAATAAACATTGTATTTTAAGAATAATCTAGGTGTTATGGGATTAAAACTGATAAGCCTGTGTACTGTAAAAGCTTTAAAGATTTGTAATACATTCCCCTTAATGGTCTGTGCCAATTCACTTTCGCAATAAGCCATTAGTTACAGAAAGCATCAAAGGACCTTCTGTTGGAAGGCTTCGTTCTTACATGCAAAAACACAGAAATGTTGGTACATAAACTTTAGACAGATGTTCTTTGTTCAATGTACGTGACAAATTGTTTGCTGGGGGACTTAAACAATGAAGTATGACACCTACTTTTGGTTGATAAAGCAACAGTAAATGCAGAATGTGGTGGTAACCAAGCCGCTCTGTAACTCCCCTCCTCAGCTGGACAGGGGAGAGAGAATATAACGAGAAGCTTGTGGGTTGAGATAAGGACAGGGAGAGAGCACTTACCCGTTACCGTCACAGGCAAAACCAACTCGACTTAAGAAAAAAATTAATTTATTACCAATCAAATCAGGTGTAATGAGAAAAAACCCTAAATCTTAAAACACCTTCCCCCCACCCCTCCCTTTTTCTCAGGCTCAACTTCACTCCCAATTTCTCTACCTCCTGCCCTGCAGCGGTGCAGGGGGACAGGGAGTGGGGGTTGCGGTCAGTTCATCACACGTTGTCTCTGCCACTCCTTCCTCCTCAGAGGGAGGACTCCTCACACTCTTCCCCTGCTCCAGTGGGGAAGTCCCTCCAGTCCCTCCCACAGGAGACAGTCCTCCATGAACTGCTCCAACGTGAGTCCTTCCCACAGGGTGCAGTTCTTCAGGAGCAGACTGCTCCAGTGTGGGTGCCCCACGGGGTCACAAGTCCTGCCAGCAAACCTGCTCCAGTGTGGGCTCTCCATGGGGTCACAGCCTCCTTTGGGCATCCACCTGCTCCAGTGTGGGGTCCTCCACGGGCTGCAGGTGGGTATCTGCTCCACCATTAACCTCCATGGGCTGCAGGGGGACAGCCTGCCTCACCATGGTCTTCACCATGGGCTGCAGGGGAATCTCTGCTCCGGTGCCTGGAGCACCTCCTCCCCCTCCTTCACTGGCCTGGGTGTATGCAGGGCTGTTTGCCTCACATAGTCTCACTCCTCTCTCCGGCTGCTGCTGCCCAGGTTTTTCTCCCCCTTCTTAAATACGTTATCCCAGAGGCGCTACCATTGTCGCTGATGGGCTCAGCCTTGGCCAGCACTGGGTCCGTCTTGGAGCCGGCTGGCATTGGCCCTGTCAGACACAGGGGAAGCTTCTAGCAGCTTCTCACAGCAGCCACCCCTGTAGCCTGCCCACTACCAAAACCTTGCCACGCAAACCCAACACATGGCGCAAGGGAGATACCTCAAACACAACAACTGCACAGAAGCAAACAGAGAAGCCACCCTCCAGCTTTGCGCTGAGGTACCCACCAGGTTTCAGCACCCCTCCTCCTCACAAGCCCCCATTCAGCCAAGTTAAAAGTGCACATCCATCTGCTTGCTTCAGAGTTGCTCTCTCACTGATCATTTGCCCATCCAGGTTGCTTGGATTGATATATTGTGTCATATTGTATGGGATCCCGCAGTCAGAAAGAGACCCAACAAAATCATCATTAGTGCTTTTCTGAAATGTAACACAACTATCTGGAACATACAGTGAAAAAGTATCACCCCCAGAGGTTTTGTTTAGTAATGCAATACAAATTTAGCGATGAGTAATAGCCTGATAGTTGCAATATATTGCTTAAGAGTTACTTTTTAATCCCTTGAAAAGAAATAAAAAGCTTACTCAGGTTTTTTTTTTTTTTTTTGTTAGTAAGAGAAACATTGTCATAGCTTTTCAGCAAATTTTGCTGGTCTCAAATGCATTCCTGGTACCACAAAAAGCACTGTTTACTCTTTGCTACAGTCTTACATTTTATCAACCAGTGTTTTCTGCTTACAGAGATTCAGATTTGACCCTGTCTTTAATCACTTGCTTTTTGCTTTGAATAACACATATCACACCATCTTCGCAGTTTTGTCAGAGGATCCTAGAAACTACAGTGCTCCTTTACACCATCATGTCCTCTTCTGGTACGGACTCATTTTTCAGAAAGGAAAACGAGAAACTTCCATAGCCCTGAAGCCTCTTCCAGTGCCCTTGTCTTTGCAGTGCGGTTATAAGCACCTCTAGGTCTGACGTAGCTCTCCTTGGAGTTAACAGCGGGTTTTCAGTGCCCCTTGGCAGCGGGTGAACACTTCCTCCACCTGAGTCCAGAATGCGTTGTTTAGAGGGTCGTTAAAAGGTATTTGGATTCTATTAGTAAAAAAAAAAAAAAAAAAAAAAAAAAGAGTCCAATACTAATACAGATATTTTTATAAAAATAAAATGAGTAAAATTACATGTGGGTTTGGGGTTTAAATGTTTTTCCCGACTTGCCGCAGAGCTCATTCTGGGTAAAAGATACAGGCTTATACTCTGACAAACTCAAGTATAATGATAGTTTTGAACTGCGGTTGGTTTTTGCTGATGTTACTTGACAATAAACCCTTAACTGAGAAATATTATGGGAAAAGGATCAGATGAAATGTTTTGCATATTTTTTCGCAAAAAATGGCCACTAGGCAGATTGCGCTGGGTTTCCTACATTTGGATAGTACCTACTGCTATAATTCATTCGATACGCAGTAGCTGATCAAAAGCATTGCTTCTTCATTATTCATCCTTAATGCTCCTCAAACCTTAACTCCCTTGCTTGAAAGGTAATGTTAGAGGCTCAGCTTTCATACTCATAAAGCTTCTAGCCTTTACAGTCGCAAAGGTAAATTTGAAATCCGGTCAAGGACATATCCTGGAGCATAGAACACAAAAAGAGACCCCCCACCCTCCAGTTTCAACATTATGGTTTTTAAACAGATATGGCTTTAGAGTTTTGTTTTTTTTTTTATCCAAGCATTTGGTTGTTAATATTTATTAACATTATAAACACCACAAATGAGACCTGATTCTGCTATTACAGCTATCCACACGCACTAAAAGATCCGCACCTCTCTCCAGAAGTGACTGCTGGAGTGGGATTTTACCTGATCTTGTAAATTATGTCAGAATTAGGATTTACGTCTTAAAAAACCTTAACTACTTCGTTCTGTGATTATCTGTGCTTCTAGTTATATCATGAAAGTCTGTTCCAAAATGAACTATATCTTTACAAAGTGAATTTTTAACTACTGGAAAAGGAGAATGGGAGTTTTATTCTTTTAATATTTGTACATATTACAATAATTTAACAACATATAAATGCTAATTGTTAGTATAAAATGTAGTGACATAAAAATTGCACAACATGATCAAGCCTATGAACTGCAGTGTATTCAAGATGGTTTCTCTCTTTAAAGGTTTACACTGAAGTTGAGAGCTTACAGGTTTCAAGGATTTTAATTTTCTTTCAACTTTTAAAAACTGGAAAAGACATGGTTTGAACTGCAGTTTAGTTTCTTGGTAGCTTTGAATAAGCCAGTCTTTCTTTGACATGCAACAACCTCACTTGAGATTTCCTTGTTTATTTCTTCAAATGCATGACTGTGCCGCTCCCTATTTCTTTTCCATTTGTAGTAGGCGTTTATCCCTGCCAGTGCATAGGGAGAGCTTCTACTTAACTTCGCACATGGTCACACTAAATGATGAGGATTAATCACAGACCCAAGGGTTTATTACTGAACTTCCCTAAGATTTTTTTCCCCACAAGAGCTGGGGCTGCAGAGTAGAAGCTTTAGCTTTTGACCGGTATTACAGACAGACACATTTTCAAGTAACATAAGATCTCTGAAACAACCTTTCTTGCTACTGTAAAACACTTAATATAATGGTATAGTGTAGGGCATACAATGGGATCTTCTGGAGAAACTGTAATTTTAGATCATCAGTTGCTGGAAAATCACTCGGGATCCATGACTAAAGATGAGACTGACTGAATCAACAATTTAAAAACTTGCTGAGCATTTTCTTTCTAGTGTCAGCAGATTACCTGTGTATCCTGTGATCATTTCTATGACACATATGACAGTACTATTTGCCAGAAATAACAGAATAAATGATTCTACCAAGACAACGTCTACATGATCAACAGCACAGGATGTACTCCACGTGACCAAGACTTGAGACCCATTTAAGTTTAATGAGACCCATTGAAATTCATTTAGGTTTTTCCACTACCTGGATGCAAGGCCAACGTGTTGACAAGTATCACGGTGCTTACAGGGAACCAGGCTGTTACCAGCCAGCCTGCTTCTCTCTTCTGGCTGTGGGAGGCCGGAGGGTACCATTCCTCCTTCCTCTTGTGGCCCGCGGCACAGCGCCTTGTCAACTCACCCTGTTCTTTCTCTTTCCTAAAAGATTTTAGAGCTGCAATTGCATAGGAAACAGCTTCTCCTGGCAGGTTCAGCTGGCCTTTAAGTTTCTAGCCCTCATGGCTGCAGAAGAAAAGTCCCGCGGAATGGACAAGGTACAAACAAAACGTTCTGCTTTGTTCTGTAGAAGTTTCAACATCTGAAGTCGCCGTGGGTTGACACGTCCTTCATTTTGGCAGCAGTGAGCACCAGCGGCTAGCCTCGCACGAGTGCTTGGACTGTTTGGGAGATGGACAGTGACTACAGCCTCTTCGAATCTCCTCGCTGGATGTCATGCTTCCGGGCCAGAGACAGTCCCACCCTTTGTCTAACTGTTTAGAAGGGGAAAAAAAATATCCTGAAACTATGTTCTCCAATTCCCAAATGATACAACATTTTCATTAGCAATTAATTTTGATTTCTTAAGAGTAAGCCATGTATACATTTCAGGTAAAGTACCAATATTTACCAAGGCTGGAAGAGTTTGGGAGGTAGAGGCAGAAGGATAGAAACTTTTTTACCATTTAAATTGATTTAGTAGAGTAAGTTACAGCTATCCACATCTTAAAGCCCCTCTAAACTGCCTGTGAAACTATCTAATGGATGAACAAAGGCAAATTACTGCTTTCTTCTCACACCTGTAAAAAGGGATTAACCATATAGCAAAATATAAAGAAGGTCTATTAAGATCTCCAAGGGAAAAGTGTTACATGAGTATTGCTTTGAATATAAATAAGAAAGTAAATGGAAGTGAGGTCTAGGAATAGAAAAGTAAAAAAAAAAAAAGCTTGTAAACCCAATGCAAGTGGAAAAAAGTTTTTGTGAAATCAAGACTGAAAAAGTTCAGTTAACAATTATTGTGACCAGGAACAGCTGGTGTTCCTAATATTATCTGCATTAGTACCAAGAGAGATTTGTTGTATTTATTTCCTATCATATGACCACTGCAGTTCAGTCTCTGCTCCGCAGCTGTCCCGGGTAGTGTGTAATGTAGGCTGCCTTTGTTTTAGGTATTTGGTACACAGCACAAAGTCAAAACAAGTTCCTGAGCTTTCAGACTAAACCAGCCTGGTGTAACACAGACACTGTTTGCCTACGAGCTGCTTAACTGGTTATGCAGGCTTTACAATAGCACATACAATAAAACTATAATGTTTAAAGGGTAAATATATTTCTTTTTTTGTAAAATACATATTATTTGCATGTTATACAACAACAGAAAAAAATGGGAAAAGTTCTAATATATTATCTTAAATGTAATTCCTTAAGATATTGACAGAAATACCCGTTTTGTGAACTTTTGGGCAGCTCCAGTTAGGTATGTTTTTATCAAAGTACAAAGAAAGTAACTGCTTATAACTGGAACGCTATAGTAAAATAAGTTTTGTGTTGAATTTTGGTAAGCAGTAGCCTAGGTAGTTCTGGGTTTTGCTTTTCACCGTAAAGCTCCTACCATATATCTAGTATGAGACGCTCATGTGAAACAGGCCAAAAAACATAGCTGCTGCCTGTAGACTTTGTAACTGATGTTAAAAAGGGGTTTTTAAAGCAGCAACCTATTTAAATGCTTTTGGATTTTAATCTTTTTCTATAACAAAAAATTGCTGATTAAAGCTAAATTTGCTTTTCTTTCAACATCTTGCATCACTATTAGTGAAGTTAGGTGACATTAAAATCGAGAGGAGCTGTAACTCGCTTTCATTATTCATCCGGTAAACACTGACTTCTCAGGTCCATAAGAGAGACCCTTTCAGTGGTAATCAATGAAGAGCGATCACTTCCCAAAGCAGAATTTTATTGCCATTAAGGCTACATGAAGGCATATTCCATACAGGAGTTTGGGTAATAGCGGAGTCTCTGGAGACAGCAGAGCTTCTTCATCCAGCTGCCTGAATTAAAAGTGACAGTGTCACCACATGATACGCTTACACCAGAATGAAAGTTTGCTCAGAGGTAAGGTCATGCAACTGTAGTTTGCAATTTCCTCAGCTGAGCGGTATCTGTTGCAACGGATCCGTTGATGGAGCCGTTAATTCAAATAAAAGGTCTTTGTTACTTTCTTCCCTTGCTTTGTCCACACTGACACCGGTATCCAGAAAAGCTGTGGAAGCTGCCCACAGAAGCCAAGAGATACAGTATGATGTGAAGTACTATTGCTCCAATCACACATTTCTGTTGTCCGTGACGTACTTTTCTTCAAACCCATTTCTCAGCTCTGTAACCTGGTTTCGTCCGCCTGGTCTTTTCTCTTCCTGCTCTCCAGTGTTCCTAGTCACTGCATCGCTTCTCTCTCCTCACACGCAGTTTACTGAAGTGAAGTTAACAATAGCGGTCAAAATTGTAATTGTGGAGCAGATCAGAAACTCAAAAGGGCTCAAAGCCAGGGAGCTATAAAACTTAACAGTCATTTCATGAGCTGAATTATTCAAGCAGAAGTAAGCTTCAAGTCCCGGAGTTTATGCTTCTTCCCCACAACTGTCACCCACATGTGGCTAATAAATTAACCACGCGGACTGACCGAAGTCAATACTGCATAGATCACTGCTTTAGAAGAGTAACAGCGACTGAATCGCTTGGGACAGAATTTGTGGTTTTGTCTGAAAAGGAAGAGTGTGGTGTAATGAAAAAACGGTGACAGCTTATTGTGGAATGGGGCGAAGAGAGAAGCGCTTTTCCAGGCGCGGGGGTGCTGGGAGAAGGCACAGCTTTGGGACTGACGAGCGTCTAACATCAGCATTCCTGCGTGGAGCTTTCAGCATCGGCGCTGCTGTGGAAAGCTTCCAGTATCATGTTCAAGCGTGGAAAATTTTCAATACTGCCTGCCTTGTTGGAGGACAGACAGATGTTAAAGACTACAACTGTTTGTTTTTTTATGCTGCCCTATGTTGCATGACATTACCTTCTATGTATATATTTAATTGTACAAAAGCCTTCTTTTTCAGAGAAGAGAATCTAGAAGAAGAATATCTTTAAAAGAACAAAGGACCTAATTTCTTTCTTACAACATTTGATTAAACATTTGAAAGGCAGGTCTCATTTTTCCCCATAGCAGTAATTACACTTTCTCACCCTACCTGCTTTTCCACAATCATTTTCCTCATATTCTTAAAGCAGATATGAAAACATGCGCAACAGAGGAAGCCTCACTGCAATTATATCCTGTAATTTCCAAAGTTTTTTTTTTCCATGAACTTGCTATATTAATGTTAAAAGGAAGAGTAAAAATATGTTAATAATAAACTTATAAAAAGCTTTTTTTTTTTTTTTTTTGTTCAAGAACTGACAGAGAATGGAGTTGGAAGGATAAAATGAGACAAATTCTTCTCTCCTTTTAACTGTTACAAATCATCTCTGGTCTCTTTTCAGTGACACACTCCCAGAGGTCGTGACTTGCTATTTTAGAAGCATTGGCATTGAGAAACCTCTGTTTCCTGAAGACTAGTGGACTACTTCATTGTTTTTTCAACTGCATCAGCAAGGATTCAGAAGTAAATCTGATTTTGATGGAGTTAACCTACATTTATATATATGGCTGCAAACAATGCGGGAGGTACCTATGAATTTGTTCTTGTTTGAATGGTGTGATCTGGAAAGCTCTAGGTATGTCTGGTGGACAAAGAATGGTTTTACACCAGAGATACTAAGGGCTGTACTATGATTCATTCAGTACACACTCATATTGTAAGATTCTACCATCTGTTACAAAACTACTTTATTAACTAGAAAACACTCTGCAAGAAATTGTCATATACAGGTGGTTTACCACAAAGTGAGTAAGTAACCCATCTGGCAGCTTAATTCACCAAACAAAATTGTGCTTTCCAACTAATGTATGAACTAAAAGCACTTTTAAAGCCTGTTTAAAACAACTCCTTGCAAAGTGGCTAGGCCTTCACACAATTCAGTCCCGCAGAACTGAGAACATGAATTTGCTACCAAGTAGTAGTAGAATGGTTTATAGTAATAAATACTGGAACACAGAATATCCCCTGTGTAAATGTTTATTTTAGAAGATAAGCATAAGCTTTGCTGGTAGGTTAAACACTATCAAAAGGAATAGCCACAGAAGTTAGCCAATAGAAGGCATTTACTACCATATTAGCGAACTGTTAGGCATGAACACGTCCTTGTCAGAAGGCAAAAAAAAAAAAAAAAAAAAAAAAGAGATCTTGAAGCACTGGACCTGATAAGCGCTTCTCATTCAACACTCTTTACACTGAGCAGATCTGGAATGGGGGAGAATCTGGAGAGCAAGACATTGACCAATCTCACACCTGCAACTAGTCAGTACCCTCAGGTAGCTTAGAGCTGCTTGCTGCTGTGTTTTAAAGGTTTTGTTTGTTTGCTTTTTAACCATTGGGCTAGGTTAAAATGATTAAGACTTTACTGAAGGCATGGCATCTTCAGGAAGCAAAGTTTGACTCTGCTCTTCAGCACTGTTATAACTACACCTGAAAAAG
Source organism: Platalea leucorodia (assembly GCF_965183815.1). NCBI lineage: Eukaryota > Metazoa > Chordata > Aves > Pelecaniformes > Threskiornithidae > Platalea > Platalea leucorodia. The sequence continues at coordinate 45,809,928 of NC_138828.1, read as the reverse complement.
TAAGAGTGTTAGAAACTCCTTAGATTAGCAAGAATATTTATCTAAACTGATGTTCACTAGAGAATTGGATGAAAGTAACCAGACAGAAGAAAACCAACATCAGCAAAACCTGTATCGTGTGCAGTAGGGCCAAATCACAATAAGAAGGGCTAAATGACTGTACGGAAACTTCGGGTTTATCCCCAAACCGAAAGGGACCACCACCGGTGGTTCCCTTGAAAGCACGAACCGCACACCGCGGGCGTTATGCCTTCGACTGAGTTCTGCTTCCAGGCTTTGCGCTGCTGCCGCTTTCACTTTACAGGGAGAACAAAACGCCAAGAGGCGACGCTTTCCCTCCCCAGACTCGGTGCTTTCAGTCCGGCCTGAGAGGGAGAACCCAGCCCGCGACCAGCCGCGGGCTCCTCCTGTAAACCCCGCCACCCGAGGGGAGGCGGCGGACCGTCCCTCCCTGCGGGCACGCCAGGCCTCTCCCTCCCCGGGGGCTGCGGGAAGCCGGGCCCAGCGCCCGGCCGGCACCCCCAGCCCCCTCCGCCGCAGCGCAGGCCCCGCGGGGCGGGAGGCGGGCGCCGCCCCAGCCGTTACCCCGCGGCGGGTCAGGGCGAGGGCAGGGCCGCCGCGCCGCCCGGCCCCGCAGCCCCCCCCGGCCCGGGCCTCGCTGAGGCGGCGCCACCAAAGCTAAAGCCGCCTTACAGCTGGCGGCCGCCGCCCGCCGGGCTCGGGGAGGGAGGGAGGGGGGAACGGCCGCGCTCACCGCCGCGGCCCGCCCTGGCTGCCCCCCCGGCAGGAGGACGGTAGCGCCGAGGGCGCCGGCTTCCCCCGTCTGAGGAGGCCCCGCACCCTCCGGCGGCCAGGCCGCAACCGGAGCAGCTGCCCGCCGCCGCGCCTCCCGTAGGCCGCCGGCAGAGGCTCGTCCCGGGCGGCGGCACGCAGGCGCGCCCCGACGGACCGCCGCCTTCTGCGGCTCCCCTTGTTTCGCCCGCCCCACCATCCTCCTCGCTCCCTTTGTATTTTTAAACCACGCTACAGCATCCCGCTCCGCCCAATCAAAACGCGCACAGGCCCCGGCGGCCAATGGCGGAGGTCCCCGCGGTTTTTTAAACCGTCCCTCTCACCCAATCACCGCCCAGCACCTTTGGTTCCGCCCCCTCCACTATCCTCACCCCAACCGGTTCCAGCGAGTACGGGCGCTAACGACCCCCTCGCGCTCGACCTAGCCGAGGAGCTGCTCGGCCGCTGACGTCGAACGGCAGCCAGCGAATCCCCGGCGGCCCGGGCCCTAGGGGGCGGGGCCTCAGGCAGTTTGAACCGGCGCGGCAGCCAATCCGCTGCGGCGGGGGGCGGGCCCCCGGGCGCCGCGGGTCAAGTTGCTGTGGCGGGTAGGGCTGTGGAAAACAAGAGGCTGTAAGTGCGCCGCCGGGGAACCATTCAGCAGCAGCCGCGGAGGGAGCAGCGCCCCGCGCCGCCGCCGCCCGCTCCGCCAGCCAGGCAAGGCCCCGCGCCCCCCGCGCCGGCGGAGGCCGCGGGGCAGCGGGAGGGCGCCGAGCGGGAGGGAGGGGGCGCGGGAAGGAGGGGGCGCCGGCCCCGGGCGCGGAGGGAGCGCGGGGCTGCCGGGGCGGCGGCGCGCCCGGGGCTGAGGGGGGGGAATTCCCGCCGGGCGGGCGGGGAGGGAGGGCGGGCGGCCCCGCCAGGGAGGGCTGAGGCGCGGGCGGCGGCGCCGTGCGGGCCGCCCGCCTCGGCCGCCGCGGGGGGCGGGTGGAGGCGCCTGGCGGCGGCGGCGGGCGGTGCTGCGGGAGGGCGGGCGGGAGAGGGGCCGCGGCGGGGGAGGGGCCGGCGGCCGCGGGGGGCGTGTTTGGGCGGGAAGGCGCCGGCGGGCGAGAGGCGGGAGCGGCCTGAGCCGCGGCCCCGCGGCCCCGCCCTGACGCCGCCTCTCCCCTCCCTCCCGCCCCCCGCAGGGACCCGCCGCCGACCTCGCCATGGGCAAAGGCGACCCCAACAAGCCGCGGGGCAAGATGTCCTCGTACGCCTACTTCGTGCAGACCTGCCGCGAGGAGCACAAGAAGAAGCACCCGGACTCGTCCGTCAACTTCGCCGAGTTCTCGCGGAAGTGCTCGGAGCGGTGGAAGGTGAGCGGGGCCCGGCCGGGCCCAGCCGCGCCGCGCCGAGCCCTGCCGGCCCGGCCCCCGCCCCGGCTGCCGGGAAAAGATCCCTGGCAGCAGCTGCTCTTAGGCGTTAGCGGTCACCGGGCGCTTTATCTGACCCAGGCTCTCCTCCTTTTCCCCTCCGTGTCTCCGCAGACGATGTCTAGCAAGGAAAAAGGGAAGTTTGAAGAAATGGCTAAAGGAGACAAAGCTCGTTATGACAGGGAGATGAAAAACTATGTTCCTCCCAAAGGCGAGAAGAAGGGAAAGAAGAAGGACCCCAATGCTCCTAAAAGACCACCGTGAGTGTTTCTGTGACCGGGGGAAAAACCCAAAAAGTATTAGTTCTAATAGTCTGACACTTAATCACTGCCTCTCATTTTAGATCTGCGTTCTTCCTTTTCTGTTCTGAACATCGTCCAAAAATCAAAAATGATCACCCTGGCTTGTCTATTGGAGATACAGCAAAGAAATTAGGAGAAATGTGGTCTGAACAGTCAGCCAAAGATAAACAGCCATATGAACAGAAGGCTGCAAAACTAAAGGAGAAATACGAAAAGGTAGAGTGAAAGCGCTAACATAATGGTTAAAGTTGTAGAGGTTGCTGTAAATGTGTGACTTTTGTTTTGCACCTAAACCATATATGGTTCATAATTCTAAATGTTTACGTCAGCCTTTGTCAGGCTTCAGAATGCATGGAAAGGTGTGGCCTGGGAGGCATCTGGAACCCTTACGGTGAACCTGGATGTGGCTTTTACATGTCTAGAGATTTTACCAATAAGATGCTTTACTTCCAGAAAGCAGGTCACCTGCTTGGAAAAATACCCAGTCATGCTCCAGAGCGCTGCGGTCATAAAATTCTTAAAACTGGATCGTGCGTTCTCTTGCCAAAAGGTGTAAGCGCGAAAGTCCCAAGGTTGAAACCCCGCTTTTCCACACGCGCTGTATTTGATCTGCACAGTATAGTATTAAGTTATTGAAGCAGTACAAATTTGTTTTCAGAGTTACATTGCCAGCAACTAAACGGCATTTTTCTTGCAGGATATTGCAGCATACCGTGCCAAGAGCAAGAGTGACGCAGGAAAAAAGGGCCCAGGTAGGCCTGCAGGATCTAAGAAGAAAGCAGAACCAGAAGAGGAGGAGGAGGAAGAGGAAGATGATGAAGAGGAGGAAGAAGATGAGGATGAGGAATAAATGAATGTCCTGCTGTAAAGATTTATGCTCAAAATCCAATATTTTGCTAAGAATGTGAACTCAAGTGCAGCTCATTGTTAGCTTCAGTATAAAAATCTGTACAGAATTGTGTATAGGTAATGTGGTTCTTTGTAGGGAGACCTCTATTTTTAATGTAAGTAGTAGCCGAGGGCTGCTACCGTTCGGTTTAAAAAAAAGAAGAAAAAGTTGTGGAATGTTTCTGCATATTTAATGGTTTTGTTGAGATTCAGTGACTGATAGCCAGGTGTTTCTTTATAGCTAAGTAAAACAAAGGAGGTAGCTTAATAGCTGATCTTATATTTTGTAGTATATTGCATTGTATTACTTTTTTAACAATTTTGTAATAAAATGTTGTACATGATTGATTGTTGTATTCTTGATGTTTCTGAGAGGCTGGGGTGCTTCCAGAGTGCTGAAGCCCTGCGCAGGATCAGGCTTTGCCTTGTTCTTGGGCTATCGCTGCTGCCGCAGAACGGGCAAATCTCGAAGTGTTAACTCCTGAAGTTTATGCTGGAGTTGAAACTTTTTTGTTCTCTTTAACCACAATTCTCTCTCCCACATACGCTACCCTTAGTGGTAACCGATGTGTTACTTAGGCAAGCATTTCCTTGTATCGCCTCCTGAGTGGAAAAAGTATCTCCGTAAGTACCAAAGTTGCTGATATTTCTAGATTCCCCCCCCCCCCGCAAAACTACTGAAGCAGAGGTCTTGAAGTTTTGCCTTGTGCGTTAGCTGATAACGAGTGAACCTTCGGAACTTTTTCTGCCGGAGCTCAGGGTCCGTGGCCTTTTCTGCTGCCCAGACCAGGATAGGAGAGGTGGCTCTTAAGGCAGATGTGGTTAGAGGTATGCCTGCCCAGATGTTCCCTGCTCCTTCCCTCTCCCCCCGGCCCCGGCAGTAGTGGCTTCTCATAAAATACACAGCTTGCAGAACAGCATGAAAAATGTTGGAATGTTATCTCCGCACATGCCAGTGGATTCCTGCAGGAAAGAGAGGCGGCGTTTGTGGAGAACATGTGCTCCTGATGCGTTCCTGGTTGTGGTGGGAACGCTACCGCCAGTTACGCTGTTTCTTCGTTTTCAGTTTTTTACTCGGCCTTTAATATATTTAAAAGTCTAAATCTAGATATCTAACAATATTTGCAAGGGGGGAATTGGAGATCCCACAGCACAGCTAATTGCCTAAGTTTAATTTGTTGAGATAAACACTAGGCAATAGCTTTTACTAGCCTTTGAAAGCCCAGCACAGAAAAACATTTAATGTCTAAAGTATTAAGTACTGTAAAAGGCAGGGTTCCAGCTTCATTCTTGTTTTTGAAGTGTCTCCCTATTGTCCATCAACTTCTGAAGTAAATTTGCATACAGGCATTGTCCACGTGAAAGATAAAAAGTGATTTCGGCACTATAAACATGCCAAATGTCACTGTGCTAGGTTAAAGGTAGCGTCGCACTTTCTGAAACAAGCGTCTTGACAAAACCACTTCGTGTATTCCTGAAAGTATGGAAATAAGGTAACTGTAAAGGCAATGCAAACATTTTTGCATTGAAGGAGGTACTAACCTTTGAAGGCCTTAGAAACCCGGAGTTGTTTTTTCCTCCCTGCCCTGCCCCCCCCGAGATACTTAAAAGCAGTATCAGAAGGATTAGCTGCCGTTTTACACGTCGGCCCTGCCAGAGGTACGCGGCAGGGGCAGGATCAATAGCTCCATTTTGCAAGCTCAGCTTTTGGGAAGCCACAGGCATAAACTGGCAGCGAGAGGCAGTTCCTCTCTGGGCAGTACATCCAGTGCTCAAGAACATTTTCTCTTGTAGAGAGCTAGCAGTCCTAGAGCACCTTTATCCGTAATGCAGAAATTCTTCCAGCTAGAGGCACTTCCCCGTCCTAGCGTGTAGCCCGGCCTACGCCGGTCTCGCTTTCAGCAGATTCTGTTCAGATTTCCCTGTAGAAACTCGCCATCACCTCCCCTCGGCTCTCGGCCTCCCTCCGGAATGGAACGGTGATGCTTCAAGAAGTCTTTCTGATTAGATTTAAATCATCTTTTGCAGTGGAGCAGTAGCATCAGAGTAAATTGACTAGTTTGATTATTTGAAATGTTTTTTACTTCTGCTCGAGTGCTTTTAAATTGAAATGAAATATAAGCCTTCAGGTGTGCTAGAAAGCTGCATGGGTTACAGAATTTTAAATATTGTGCCAGAATAAGAGCATATCTTGAGGTAATTCAGAATAAAGGAGCTCTTCTGATATTTTCCTCAGTGAGATAAAATGACTTTTGGGTTCCGTTTTAGTTCCGTTTAGCGTCAATTGGCTAATTTAGCTTCAACACAACTTCTGCACAAATCAGTGCGGAACTGCCTAACGTTGCCCCTCTGTTGTCCCACGTCCTAACGATGCTCTATGAAAAGCCACCTGTGGGTTACTTTCGTTTATGGTCTCATTTGCAAATATATATCCTGACTGCTGGAGATCTTAATTGCAAAAACAGTCTATTGCACCGCTCTACTAGCCTGACCCACATCATTACACAGATCATTTTGTGTGCACGCCATGGCAGCATGAGCTGCAGCAAGCCACGGCAAAGCTCTGCATCAAGCTGATCCATCAACTAAGAATGATGTCTTGACTAAAGATAATATAGTAATTTTTTAAGATAATATTTTGTCCTCTCGATAAGAAGGATGTTGAATATAGATTAAAGGCAAATGGAAAAGAGCATATGGAAGTTACTACTTTTGAATTAAGCTTTAAAAAGTATGGTATGTCAGGTCAGGGGGTTCAGGTAATGCCCATCTGTGAGCACTGAAAGAACTAGCACTGGAAAGGACAAGGAAGCGATCAAAGTGTAACAGGAACGTTCAGAAAAGATAAGGCCACAGAAGAAAAGCCAAATTAGTTCTTCACACCCGTGTTCAATATGGACAATCTTATGAAATTACTCACTGGAAACTTTTCACTGGAGGTGAACTGGGAGGTCTGTCTCAAATCAAAACTAAAAGGGACGCCCAAAATGGTTGCAGGCATCAGGGAGACTGCTCACGTTGCATTAGAGGTCCAGCAGAAAGACATACCACCCAGTAAAGCAGACCAAAAGACCACCAAAAATAAGACTGAGGTGGACAAAGAGCAGGTATGAGAGAATAACAAATGTAGGAAACCAGTCTTTAAAAAACTGAAGTTCTTTCTAAACCAGTAAACGAGAAGAAACCTGCACCCTGACAGGCCAGATGCAGCCATGTGTGGCAGGGAAAAATAGCATCAGAGCAACGTGAGAAAACACACGGATTAATAACAACTTTCAAACACATCAGAACCAGGAGACCTGCCAAGCAGTCCCAGGGACTGTAGATGGTCAAGATATAGTAGCAATGCCTAGAGAAGATTTCAGGAAAGGAAAACTTTTTTTAACCTTGGAGTGGAGCTTCAGGAAGTTTTCATGACGGAACTTTTTAATGGGAGAGGCATGGTGGAGCATCTGTCTCAAATCCAAGTGTAAAAGGTTTTGAAACAAAATGACAGGACAGATGGTATTCATCCAAGAGTTCTGAGGAAATTCAAGGATGAAATGGCTGAACTGTGAACCGTACTTTATACTTTTTCACTTAAAACTGCCTTAGTGCTAGAGGAATGGAAGGTCACAAATATGACACTAATTTTCAGAAAGCATTCTGTGGAGATACGGGGAACTTCAGACCAGTAATGTCCATATGGCAAGTCGGTAGGAGCCATAGTACAGCCGAGAGTTGCTGGGCAAATGGCTAAATAGGACTTGCGGTTTCACAAGAGGAAATCCTGTTCCACGGGCCCGTAAATATTCTTCGAAGAAATCAGTGAACATGAAGGTAAGGGAGATCAGGTAGTTCTGGTCTACTGGAGTTTAGTCTGTTCTACTTCTCATAAAAGAAATAAGTCATCATTAAAGGCCTTGCATGAATAAATAGCTGGTTAACAATACAGGAACAAAATAGGAATTAGTAATCAGTTTCACCAGTATAGGAAAATCACCTATGAAATCCCATAGGTTATTTTTGGAGATGGGGGTTAATGGCTAGTGAAGACTGTTTAATATACACATAAGTGTCTTGGAAAAAAAGTGGTGAATGGTGCTGCAAGAAAGATGAGAGCTAACAGCGAAGAACTGCAAAGCCAGCCTGCAGCCTGAAGAGGCAGGATAATAAAACCAGCAGGTGAAATACGGTGTTAATATGGAGTGTATTAAATGTTAACACGTGCTCCCCCAACACACGTGAAGGGGAAAAAGCAGGCCTAATGTTTATGTCATGGGTAATGAGGGTGGACAATAAACTACATTACATTAGTCTGGAGGAGATGCTGGAGCTGTAATAGATAATTCTGTGAAGACGTAATAGATGTTTGCTGGAAAAGCAAATAACATGTTAGGCATTATTAGGTAGAGAGTTAAGAACCAAACAAAGATTTAGTATTTCCTTACTGTCTTCCTAAAGGAATATAAAGTTTCCTTTTTCTTAAATCAACTTAGAACAAAGCCTGTTTACAAAGTTGGTCTTACTTTTCCCAAGCAAAACCTATGGTCTGATGAACTGTAAATATGCCTTTTTTTTTTTTCTTTTTTTTTTTTGTGTGTGTGTGTTTCCAAAAGCAAAACCTTGATCAGAACAGCTACGGACCTGGGAACTGACTGTAGTACATACAGGCTTTAGAACTCAAACAACACAAAAGAAATTGCAAATGGGTGTGGAGAGAAAATCAGAAAAAATGGAATAGGAGTTTTATCTTTGATTACCTAATGATCTATTGAACTGTTTTCATAACTGTCTATTGCAGGCATCTTGAACGTAACATTGGTACTTAACTAGTACTTACTGCTCAGTGATGGATTATTTGCTGTGGTGGTGACTGTCACTGATCCTGCTTCCCTTGCCTTACCATCCTTAGCATGTATTTATTTTTCTGTTTGTTTTCTCTTTTTGGCTTGTATTTCTTTCCACATCTTGAAATATATAAGTGTTTTGCCAGCAACCCCTGCATTTCCAAAATTGCTGGGCCTCTTGTATGAGCCGCCTCACAGCCCTGTCTGCTTTTCCATGATTCCTTTTGAATTCAGTGTCAAGAATCCCATAACGGAGCCCAGATGTTGAGCTTGCTGCTGCGTTCTCCAATGCACGCAGCCCTTGAGGGATGTATAACTCTGCTAACTCACGAGACTCGTACCTACCCAGTCAAAAAGTTGACTGCCTACCCAAATTTCTCTTCATCGGTGTGATTAAGTAATTGTCACAGGCCAGCATGAATTAGTGAGTGAAGCTGTACGTTACTCTGACTAGCCTGATACCCCGAGATCAACTATCCCCCCCCAAGCCTCACTGTTGGAGAGGCTCTTGATGTTCCAGGACTGAATAGAGAGTCAACCACCAAAAAAACCTTTAGCCAGCAAATCCGGTGCCCTACCTGGAAGTTGAATGGCTATTCTCAATGTTTCCTGGCCCAAACACCTATTGGTAAAGTTTATATTCATAAATCAGTTCTCCAGCAGAGCTGAAGGGATGACGTTTTTGTGGACAAGACCACATCCCTCTAAAAGGCCCTTTGAAAAATGTGCTGTGATGCTGTGATATTGTCAGTGCTGCCACCCTGAAGCCAGTTCCCGGCTGGCTGGACCCGGCACTGACCTAGCACCAACTACTCCTTCGGGAATTAAGACCTTTAACAAGCCTTCATAATTCTCCTATATCGCATGCATTTGTCCCAGCAGAGGAGTGACCTGCAGAGCGAGTGTGCCTCTTCTGAAACCTTGAAACTTTTTGCATAATCAGATGTGATGGATGACCAAAGCCTGCCTAGATTCAAACAGCGGTTGGAAAAATTCTGGACTATTAAAGAGAAAATACCATCTCTAGGTCAGAAAGTGCTTGAGTTGTGTATTGCCAGAAGTAGGGACAGTGTTAGACAGGTACCCTTGCCCTGCCCTTTCACTCTGCCCTGCGCTCCTAACCACGTTGATCCTACTGACCACTGAGGGAGGGAGGCTACTGTGCTAGCCGGACCTTTGGTCTGATCTTGCATGTACGTTTTAAGTTCTTATGTTAAGTTCAGTTCTTATCCTAAGTCAAAATATTTTTCAACTTTGTCCATCAGAGACAAAGGGTCCTGATATTTCAGGAGCATGGACTCCATTCCTCTCATAGTCATCACATGGAAGATAATGGGATACTGTGACAGGCAAAAAAAAAAAAAAGCAGGAGGAGTGGTTCCTGTCTCCAACTGGGAATGGCCCAGTTCAACATTACTTTATCCCTAATAGCTTTAGTATCAGTAGTAACCAGACCCCACTCTGCTATAGGGTTACAGAATTGTTTTCCCCAGCGACACCCCACACCATCTTACCTTCACTCCCAGACGGCAGGTCAGACAGCTTTCCCCTCCATCACCGGTTGATTAGCTCTGTCTTTAGAGGTTCCTTGGCATCTTCAGGACTGGTAGGACTTCAGGGCATTCCCCAGTGCAATTGAAAGAGCAGTATGACCAGAAGCATTTCCAGAGCTTGGTGTGCTTTTTCTCCTGGTCAGTTCTTCCCAGATCTCCCTTCTTACGAACCCACAAGAATCCTCCAGAAGGCCTCTACTTTCATCCAGTTCTACTTTCATTCATTGTTTCTGCTGCCTCAGAAATAAAAATATGAAAATTGCAATTGTAGCTGCCTGCTGGGCAACTGTGATGGCCTTGAGGACTCTAGCAAGAGGGTGTAGCCATCCTGCAGGCTCAGGCTGGCAAGGCATCCATTGCCAGGCAGGGCTCAGGGTCTCCTGAGCGTACCACAGGATGACATGGTGCTTCCCCAGTGGGATGAGACCCATGGCTGTGTGGAAGCACAGCTTGCGGAGGGCGCATTTTCAGCCAACAGCCCTTGGAAATGCAGGCATCAGTCTTCATGGCTCTGGCCGTAGCTGTTACCCGTACCTCTGCGGCTGGCCTAACTCAGAGAACGTGCACCCACACACAGAAGATCCAGTGGACTTTATACTCAGTGATCGACCGCTGTTTAATACCAGGGCTTGTTCAAAGATACTGGCCTATGCTATTTTCCTGGGGAAATCCTTCCACAAATTTCAAGGGAAAAGGCTGTATTTTGATTCCTATTTCCAGTCCAGTGCCTTCAAGTGATTCAGAAGGCCTATTCCAAGCAGGACTTCTTCATTTGAAGACTGTGCTTTAACAACTGTCTGGGCGTGCTGCCTTCTTGACTGACACACACTGCCACCAGCAGCCCTTCCCAGGAAAGTAAAATATCATCTCTCCATTCATTTTCCCTTCCCCTTTCAGGACCCCTGGGATGCTCAGCCATAGGGCTGCTGTCGCCATTACGCGCCTCTGAGGCATTAGAGTTTGTTTTAATATGGGTTAGCACGACACTGCTTCTCCCACCTTTCTGCTCCTTTCTTGTGCAGGAGACAGTACTCTTGCACAAGAAACATCGCTGAGTTGTTTGGACTGGCAGCCCAATAGAGGCAGCTCTGCTTTCACACTGAATGATCGCATTCATGAGACCTGCGGGACCCCCCCAGCCCTTAGCCCTGCTTTACCTGCACTCTGCTTCGGACGGGGCATGGTTCTTGTCCCTAAAGGAATCGCATTTCTTTTCAGCAAAGTATATTAGTGAGAAAAAGAAGGGATCTAACATGCAAACATACCTTTTCATCTTGGTGTTTGAACAGCTCTAACTCCTCCTTACAGGCTTTGATCCTTGTCACCTTCATGGACCTATTACCTGAAGGAACATGCATTTTTCATCAGTCAGTTAAGATCCATCAGACCATAAGCTATGCCACTACCTTGCTGAAGAGTCTCCATCCACACTGTTGTTCAGAACAGCCACAGAGCAGTGCAACATGGTGAAAAACCTAAGGTTGTGCAGACAGCTTATTTTGTCTTTTACCAGGACCCATGTTACAAGGCAATGAAAAATACCTAATTTTTGTTTCTCAGTGTGAAGAATGGGCTATGTTTTTAAGATTTAAAAAACAAAGGTTACTAACCATTAACTGAGTTACCGAGGTGTATAATCCACACAAACACCTCTTCCCACTTTTGCCATGCTCCATGCTAGTTAACGTAGCTGAGGGCGCAACGAGGCAGCACGCACCAATGCACACACTTGTGGCAGCAGCACATAAGGGAAGACGACCAGAGGCTCCCCACAGTGAAAGGAGAGCCAAAGTGGCTTCAGTCTTCAGGGGTCACTCGCAGTTTATGTACTTTTTTTTTAAACCCAAAGGGAGGCAAATTCACCTACGTTTTTTGATAGCCTATCACTTTTTCTATCTAGACCCATTCTACATAGAGTCCTCCTACACAGTGCCAGCCAAGCTACACAACTTACTATTGCAACACTGCAGGAGTTCAGAGGAGGCTTGCAGGGTAAGTAAAGTCAAGAACCAGAGGACTAAATGCTGGCAACCACTTCTGACACTCCCATAAAGTAAGTATTACTCTAGAAGATAACCACTGACACTTCTCAAGGATTGCTCTCTTAAAAGTAGCAAGATAAGATTTCACAACGCAGCAAGACCTAGTATTCCCATGCCTTTTATAGCAAGGAAAAGAACAACCAGAAACACTGCTAATTTGTTTTTCCTGAGCTGTTTCTTTTCACCTACTACAATTGATGGATCTAAGCTCACCAGCAGAGAACAAACAATAAATGCTTTTACACAAAAACAGTTTGTGTTCAATGATGTAGATAATTTCTTCTACATATTCTGAAATTCCTATGCCTCTATGGACCTTGTGTAATTTGACCCTCTTTAACCTAAAGGAAAAATTGAGCTTCATACACAGCAACGTCTAGCAAAGTATCTTTTGTGGTTTTTATAGGCAGCTGGTGTGTATTTTCTTTTCTTGTGAAAAGTCTCATAGGTGAGAGATAAACATGAAATTTTTACATCCCTGGCATAGCGTAACAGGTCTCAGGCTTCTTGGTCTAGTTTCAGAGCAGTAAGTTGATCTTGACTGTTGCCTTTAGGGACTGCAGTTTGGAGGCAGATGGTATGGAAGAAACAGATAGTAGTAAAGGAGATTGACTGGCATTAGGGAAAGAGAATGAATTGATTCTAGGATGCCATCAATGGGGACAGCGTCTTTGGTACTGCTCAAAGGGTGCTGTTGGTTCTCCTGGTCCTAGGATCTCCAGTAATGAAGAAAGACGTCCCCTCCTTCCTATCAGTCCCTGCTTCCATACATAAAAGGGTATGTCCTACATGAACTGGCCACTTCTATACCCCCAGGGTTTTTAGTTTTGCCAAAGGAACCTTTCGAAGCCTGAATACACAGAAGTGCACTGACAGACATAGCTGGGAGACAAGAATGCCATCTGTAAAAAAAGTGCTGTAGATTTCACCATTTAGGTTTGCTCTTCGGCCAGAATTTGCGTCTTCCATGTCCCAGTTTAACTGCATACTCTTTTACTGAGAAACCTTCTCAGGAAAAAAACAGAAGTTTGACTGAAACATAGTTGTTGGTGGAAACACACGGGCTAAGATAAAATAGAGTCAAAACACTATCAACTAGTCCTGACCTTTGGTTCTACTTTAGAAATCATTCTCAAGTTCATTTTCTATGAGCATATTAAATCTACCTAGTTAGATCAGAGCAGGCGATGCAAAAATCCAAACGTGTCCATGTGGCAACTCTCAGTGGGAATTCCATTTTTCACTTCACTAGAAAAAAAACTGCATCCCCACAGTTATGACAAAGGTACCTAGATAAAAAAATAAAATAAAACTTTCAATATTTGTAAGTTTGTAACATTGAAGTTGTCTAGATTTAGAGATATGGGGTTTCTATAAAGATAATAATTCATTTTTATTCTGCAAAAGTATAGTAAACCCAAGAATTCAAATATTTTATTTACTTCACCTAAAAAACAAGCAACCCATAAGTAAGATATACATAGGTTTCCCAGATTTATCCCTAATAAATTTTTTAAAGATTTATACAATTTCTACAGAAACATACAGTGTATCAAAATCTGCATAAATCAAATTTATAAAATATGTAGAAATGCATAGTGATATTATCATCAACTTACAAAGCAAGAATATGGGAATTATTTGTTTTCCAAGCCTGCTATAGTAGGAAAAAGTCATTACAGCAACAGCTTCTTACGATCTCATGTTTTGTAAGGTTTCAGTCTCGCATACAGATTCATATTCACATACAGCATCAGCTTTCAATGAATTGCACAAAATACCCATTTAAAATGCACACCCGCACAATTTGCGTGCCACCATTCTTTCTCTTATGCATAGTCGTATGATTAAATTAATCTACTCAACACACAAAAATGGAGTCAGTTTTCATACACACAAGGAACAAGTACCAGCACACACCCTTATTTTCCTTTTTTTCCAGTTTCTCCCTCCTTTATTTTCTATTTTTCATAGCTCTGAAAGGATAGATGAGAAGTTAAAGAAACTAGGAAAGATCCCAAGCTAATAGATCAGTGCAGACAGCCCTATAAAGATCAAACTCTGTCACCAAATATGATACATAACCCTTGTTAACATCAATGGAAGCTGCATGCAATGCTATTCTAGATTTCAGGGAAGTATTTAGTCATATTTAATAGTGTGACATGTTATAGGCATAATTCTTATGAAATCAGTACACTGATGTCAACATTTAACAGTCACAAAATCTGGAATAAGGATGTGAGGATAAGTCATTTCTCCTCCACCTCTCTGTTCATTCAGAGAAAGTATTTATACTCCTAGGGGAGTTCGCATAAACTCCTTTCCAGAACATTTTTAGAAACTACTTCTTCACATTCTATTCTGTACACTATAGCACCAAGTGGTTGTATTTTGTGTTTGTAATCCCTCAGGAAAAGTTTCCAATGACAAAAATAAGGAGAAAATTAGTACGAATAAATGTGGTTTCAGGATTTCCATTTCTCTTTTCAAATTGAAATCTGGCATCCAAGCTAGCTGACAGATGTCCTTGTAAAGAATTACGTAGATGTGTTAAGGAGCTGGATGTTTTTTCCTAGTTAGAAGTTTTAGTCCACCTCTAAGTGATTTCCATTTAAAATAACAATATAAATGAAGCATTGGATTCTTTCTAAGTTTTACATAATTGTGCAGCTTTATTTTATTTCCTTTTTTTAAAATTATTTTTATGTAAGGCATAGTTTAAACAAGCAAGTTAGTGCTTATAAATTCTTAACTGGAATCACAAGGGTGCTTACTTCCATCAAAATGTACCACATCATTAGCGCTAAACTTGACACTAAGCTCTTCCTTGCACCATACACAGCATCCAGTCGAACTAGAGCAGCCAAATTGGCAATAGAAATTTGTCTTCAGTAACACAATAATTACACGGGGCAATACGGCTGATCCCTACCCCTGGTGACAGCTCAGAAAAATCCACTGTATAATTTCCAACAAATGCTTTTCTTGTGAAAGAGAAAAATGAAAGAGGCACTAAATATGTTGAAATTCACCTTCCAAAAAAGCAGCATGACTGTGAGAGAAGGCCACCCTGGCTAATAACCTGTGGCAGTGCTTAGTAAGATGTAAAATTAAATAAAAATATACAACAGGTTGATAATCACCAAGTTCTATGAAAATCTGGTTACTCCAACCTTTTCAAGTGTGTGTAAAAAAACTGCCTTCAGACCCCTGAGTGTAATCCCAAAGAAGACGACAACGCTTTTAACTATGTTCCTATGAAACATAGCTAACAGCACATTAATTTACCAACATCTTAAAACAAAAAGATGTAAACATCTACAGAGTTTAAGGTAAAGCAGTTTTGTAAACATTAACTGCGGATGATAATGTTATTGTAATAATCACAGTTCGTCTATGTCCTTCATCCAAGCCAGGAGGCTCGCAGCTGTACAAAGTTAATAATTGCAGCAGTGTTCAGGCTATTTTCAGTCCTGTACAAATTAATGTGTCAGTAGGTAGGTTTTGTCTGTCTACACACTAAGGATGTTGTTCATTTCCCATTTTTGCGTTGCTTTACTGGAGTCACACTCTGAAATGAAAACTTGATGGAGGACTTCGGAGCGATCCAAGCACTTCCCTGATGGAATGTGAGTAAATCTGTGCAGATTCTGGAAAACAAAATCATCAGGAACATGTGTTTTTTTTTTTTTTTTCTTATTTTCTTTTTTTAACATTTTCTTCACAACTGCAATATAGCTATTTACAAAAGCAGGCTTCAGGGTCCCAGAACAGAGCAGCTCTATACTCATTTTACTGTTTGTTAAACCTAGATTTTCACAGCCTTCATATTATGAAATGTTTGATATGTGTAGGTCCACTTGAAACGCCTCGCATTTCTCTTAGGCAACAAACTGCTAAGAAAATGAGGAAAACTGTGTCTAAAATGCTTCCAGCTTTTTCATCCATCCTGTAACCAAAACAAAAGATTAACTCTTGAGGACAGCTAACTCACTGGGCAGATGAGAACTGACTTCACTGGGCAGATCCTCCTTTGATTAGCCCTCACATGAAGCAACTGCCCAACACCAATGTTAACCACACTGGGAAAAAAAAAAGCCAGCAGTAACTTTGTTCCCTGTTTGACTGCTAGAAGGAAGAGAAAAAGGTATGAGAGCAAGTCTGGCCTCCGGAGCAACAGGAGGCTGCCTAAGTAACTGCAGACCTACAGTGCCTAGCACATTCAGGCTGAGACTCGCATGTCGGGCTCCTGCCATATCCCCCGTCCTGCCATGCCCGAACCTCATGCATTCGCAAAGCGGCCTGCGGCTTCGCTACTGCTTGCTGACCCTGTGTGCCAGATGCAGCCCTGGTTTGCTGACCAGTTGCATCTAGTGCGGAGAGCTGTGGAGCAGAAGAAAACCCGCAGCGCTGCGGCCGGGCTGGGGCTCTGCAGCCCTGCCCCAAAGACACGCTCCCCCCGGCATGGGGACCCTCTTCATCACTCCATCACTCCCACGTGCACATCCAAATGTTGGTTCCGTTCTATACCTGCTCCTGCTGTGTAGCCAGACATGGGGGTCCTCTACTTGGAGAGGTAAACAGATGCCTCAACAAAAGCAATAAGCAGACCGCTGCCAGCTCTGTTCTGGATGTTTGCTTATGGGCACTGAAGCCCTGCTGCTGCTCGACACTGAAGCAGCACAGATGTTATGCTCACCAAACTGGCACACAAGCGTTCATTCCAGAAAGAACCAACCAACCAACCAGATAAAATCTCTTGGCAGCTTTCATTTACACAAGGCCACAACATTTTTCAGCAGTTCATAAGCATTTCATTCCTTACACCCTCCTCATTAGAAGAAACGGTCATACCCTCCGTACTGCACAACAGGGTGTGCCAAATTTCTAGTATCTGCTCGGTTACACACCCTTGGTGGTCCTTTTTCTCTCACACCCCCCCTTTTTTTTTTCCTTCTGGAAGCCAGTCAGTGTTTTGTTCTACAGCCCAGACCATGCCTACTGGGCTTCCTTATAACTTGCAGTAATAAGCAAAAAATTACACAACTTGGTACCACTGTGGAGGAAATGGATCTTCTTGCATAAAAGAAATGCTTAGAGAAGAGCCAAGTAACATGCTGGGACACACTAGAATGGCTGGAGAGTTAACAAGTGCTATATATTATTCCAATAGTAAAGCAGAAGTCGGAAGGCACTGGAACATTGCTTATTATTTTTAAATTTCAGGTTTAAAGAATTTTGTCTGTCTATATGGCACAAGAAAACTGGGCGGAAATGGCATTATGGTGCTTGATACTTCGTAGCTCTACGCAAATACCAGAAAAAGTGGGGGGGCTTAAGGGATAACAAACAGATTTCACGGCACTCAACAGTGCCTACATCTTTCAGACAAACACAATCCGGATAACCAGCTAATGAATTAATAAATATGCAATATGCTAGATAGACTGAAGAAAAATTGACACAGAAGAGTTTCTTAGACACAGAACCAAGTTATGTGTGGTTATATCCAAGGATAACATCACCCTTAGACTACTCAGTCTCATTTTTTAAGAGACAAGCAGAAATATAACCTTAGACATTTCTTAAAATAACACTTTCAAAACTAGAATTCATAGAGAACTTACAGGTGTAGTGACTAAATAGACTGTAGCAGCCCTCACACGTATATCAGCCAACATTCCAAGTCTTTATTAAAAATTCATAGATTTTGCAATAGCATTATAATGGCGCCACACCCAGAATTCACAACAGAGCATGTTATTAGAGAACAGCTAATGAACAGGAAAAAGAAAGGCAAAGACAACACAAAAAGGCAGAGTAACGCTCTATTTACCTATTCCTATGTAGGCTTAAAAAGATCTTCTGTCTTTAACCTGAGCGACACTTCAGTTCAGACCTCCCAAAATTAGATCTAATATTGACCCTAGCTGCTAAATGCACCTCAGCATTTAAGTAATCTTCTCACAGCATCCATTAGATAAAGAAACTTTCTTGACCGAAAGCATACAAGCAGAGAGGGTGATGGCACAAAAAGCTTTTAGAAACTGTCACTGGTAGTAGACATCCTCTTTGCTTCCTCAGAGACAAGTGCTAACTCCTAACACATCTGTGGCAGCATATTTTCCTTAAAGATTTTGCTACAGAAGACAGCAGCTAGAACCTCTTTCCCCAGATGAAGTTTTCCTGGTAAGCATGGATTTCCAAGAATGTGCAATTAACAATTTACTCTACTTGGCTCAGCTAATCTCGTCGTCAATCTTTATTTTCAGACATACATAAAGTAATTTTAAGAAGTGCAAAAAACCAGGATGCAAATTATAATTTCTTTTCTGCTATATATCTGTTGCATACCTTGAAGTATTGCCAGTCCTTGTATTCATTCTGATTACAGTGTGTAATCATAACTTTGGATCCATCCGGTCCTTTAGTTAAGCACTGATCATACTGCATGAGTTGCTTAGCTTCATTGATTCGGAAAAGCTAACAGAAAAAAAAAAGCCACCTTTTTAACAATTGACTCAAAATAACAAGTATTTTAGAAACACTGAAAATACCAACAAAATCACATCATTCAAAATATTCCCTGGTGTTATTACATTTATCTTTCAGGAGGGCTCTTTTTTTACATGATGTAACACACTTCTTCTATCACAACACTCAATTTCATGGATAACTTTCCTGTAGGATTCAGAAGGCTAAGAAACTTACCCAGCAAGACAAAAATGATAAAAATAAAGGCATCCCTATTTGGGAGACTTCTGAAAGTGTTTGATTAAAAGCCTTTATATGATTTGATGGCCAAACAATCCACTATCTTTCTAAAGGTCTCATAGCAAGTCCTTGGTCCTGGACAGGAATTTCATGTGAAGACAGTAAAACTTTGGCATTTTACCCATGGAGGAAATCAAACTAATGTATCCAGATACAAAAAGATTATCCTAGCTACTTCTTGCAAAATAATTGCTACAGGGTTTTTGGGGGTAACATATACAGAAAAAGTAGTTCAGGGAACTTTTTCATTAAATATCAAAATAAGAGAGACATTTCCATGGGCTACTAAGAGCTAACCCAAATATGATTTTTAAAAGCATCATCCTGCATGTGATTTCATGACTGCCATGACAAAACTTGCCTGGTTCAAGTCTACATCAGCATAAATAAGGACTTTAAATGCTGAAAAGTTTTCCAACTGAAAAAGGAGATGTAAATACAGAACAGTGTGTTTGTGTGGTAGTGTGGTGTCATGGTTTAACCCAAGCCAGCAACTAAGCACCACACAGCCGCTCGTTCACTCCCCCCCAGTGGGATGAGGGAGAGAATCAGAAGAGTAAAAGTGAGAAAACTCATGGGTTGAGCCATCAGTCTGAACGTTCCCCGCTTCCTTCTTCTTCCCCCAGTTTATATACAGAGCATGACGCCATACGGTATGGCACAGCCCTTTGGCCAGTCTGGGTCAGCTGTCCTGGCTGTGCCCCCTCCCAGCTTCTTGTGCACCTGGCAGAGCATGGGAAGCTGAAAAGTCCTTGACTGGTGTGAGCACTACTTAGCAACAACGAAAACATCAGTGTGTTATCAACATTATTCTCATACTAAATCCAAAACACCACACTATACCAGCTACTAAGAAGAAAATTAACACTATACCAGCTACTAAGAAGAAAATTAACTCTATCCCAGCTGAAACCAGGACAGTGGGTGGGTTTGTGAAGATACAGGTCAAACACGATGGCAGCTTGGATTGCAACCATTGATTAGTAATTATGTTCTGCCAATTAATTTGTAAATGAAGCAGAGACAAATTTTTGTTCAATTTCTTGTCTCCTGTGGTGGAAGACGAGTCACTGCACAAAAGTGTTTTATACTTCCATTAGAGCAAAACAACTTTGTGAAATAATTGAGTGAGGGGATTGTTTCCTGAAGGATTAATTATTAAGTGAAGATAAATGATGAATCAGCAGCAACGCTAAGAGCTGCAGTTATTCTAATGCAGTGATATGGTTGCTTTAAAACACAGTTCTTGCTTTCTCATGGACCTGCTTCACTGAAGAAGAGATCGTGAATTTGCCTTCAATTTTGTAGCGTTTGTGTCTGAAATGACATTTTCAGATTCCCGTATTTTAGCAAAGTCAGTATGCTTATGGAAAATCCCTAACTCCCATTTTTGTAGCTGGTACCTAAGTGACTTTATGTACAGGCTTAACAGAAAACTGGCCAGTTATCATCCCCTGCAAGCAATTCTCCTTCAGACTTGCCTCCAAGCTCCTTACCTGGTTTCCTCCCATTCTGTGGCACGGCCCAAGCTCAACAAAGCCACCGTTGGTGTGCCCCATGCTATCGATGCAGTAAGTGGTTTCAAAGCCTCTAATCTGGAAAGAAGGTTTTGCACTCTACATTAGTCTCAAGGAAAAAATAAGCGTGAAGGAGTTCAGAAAATTCCCACTTATCTTTCAAACCAGAAACAGATATCTGCCAGAGTAATATGAGACAAACCTGCATATGAAATTTAAATACTAATGTTAACTGTTCTGGGAGATGGAGCTTCAAGCTGCCCATGCTAATTTGTGGGCTCTTACGTGAGTTAGAGTACACTGATAAAGTGAGAGTTGCAAAGCTCAGTTCCAAATTAATGCCACCAAAATGTAGGACTTTCAAGTATTTTAATTTATTCAATCTCCTATCAAAGCATGTTCAGTCTCCTAGGTCTTCATAAATAAAGCAGGAGGGCAGCTAATTTGCTCTCATCTTGCGGGTGAGAGAAATGTGATGCAGAGCAGCTATGCACAGCCGTTACTAAATGCAGCCAGGCACAGCCCACTGACCCGGCTGCTCAGAAGTACCTTCTGCAGCAGCAATTACACAGAAAAAAAGAGATAAAATCGATGAGGGGGCAGGCACAGGCATAGGAATACAGAACAAAAGTCCTGACAGAAAGCATGCCTGAACTGCTGATTATCCCATTCCCTTCTCAGAAGGGCCAGCAAACAGCTTTACAAAGACTTTATGACACAAACAACATTCTTTCCAGACCTATTTTCTTTGCCAGAGCCTCCTCCTTCTTCTTTGTGACAGCAAAAGAAAGTCCAGAGGACTAAGCTTAGACCTGACTTCCAGAGAGCGTTAGGGAAGATGAACCCCACACTTTCATTCCCAACAGTTTGCAACTGCAATTAGTGCAGTGTTACAAACAGGTGGGGAAAAAAATGTCTCAGATGTAGGATAACTGGCAGCCAGTGCTGAAAAGTTGAAGAAAACTTCAGAGAAGTCTCTAAACTTCCGACTTTCCTGTTACTTCACCAGAGCCGTTTGCTTTCATCAGGGATGATCTCCTGCACGGTGGCCATTACTATTTTATTCTCTTCAGATACTTTCACCTCAGTGAGTAGTAATATATAACATGCCTTTCTAATCCTTTATGTGGATTCAAAAGGAGGTCTAAGGCTAACGTAGTAACTGATGCTTTGTGCTAGCTTTTAGGTGAGAAATAAAGGTGGCATTGTTTACCTGGTCCCTCAGAAATGAGACTATTTGTATCCCCTTCCACCATGCACATGCTCTATATCACTAATTCCTCAGAGAAGTTAAAGATAACACACACTTGGCCATAGGAAACAGCATAGATCTGTACTTTCTAATGCTCTTTTGAAGTTACAGAAACGGATCCATCATATCTTGGGAAAGGAGGCTGTTAAATTTGGTGGGACACAGGACTCCTTGCCTGCTAGTGAGACAATTTTCTGATTTTGCCTCCATGATCTACAAAAGTAAAATTGATAGGAGAGACAAGGCAAGGCTGGAAACAGCTGAAAAAGGAAAAAAACAAACAAACAAACATAACCCCAACTCATCTGAAAGCAGGCAGGTGACCTGCAGTAAGAGCTCCTCGAGGTGTGGGCTAAAAGCGAGAATGAAACAGGCAGGGTTCAGCGAAGTGTCCTCCACCTGCCCGGTGACATGCTGTGTCAACCACAGGAAAATGCTGAATTTGTAACCACATCCTTAATTTAGCACAATCTTACTCTTATACATTAACGCTGGAGATGACTGTTACAGAATCATCTCACACTATTACATGCAGATAAGGTATTTACTAAGGCCATAACTGTACGAGTACATCACAGGCTAGCAAACGTAGGCAGAATGTACTCCACCTGGATTTCATGATCTATTCTCTAGGCCTTCATAGAAAAAGATTTTCACCTATTAATCTTTGCCAATACTCCTACACAAGCAGGATTCGCATTTTTTTCTTTTAAAGAAAAACTAAATTCCAATTACAGAAAAAAGAGCTTTAGACGTAACTGAAGAAAGGGCTAGAGATAAAAGAATACTTCAAGGAACTATGGAGCTAATTAAAAAAATTGTACCTCTTACAGCATATATATTTTTTTCCTAGGGTTATATCTCTATAGTTCTCTGGCTAGTATTATATACCTCAGTATAGCAGTAATCAAAGAGCCTGTTCTCAGATTGATGTCAAGTAACAATCGCTTCCTTTTGAATTCCCAATTTAAAAAAAAAAGCTCCTAAAATAAATACAGGTTATGTGCTGTACTTACCTCTCCCCAGTCCACGTTTTTAGGTGGCAGTGGATAATATGAAATTATATCATATGCTATTTCTTCCATAAACCACTTAAAACTTTTGCAGTTGTGGTCTTCACGGAATTTTTTCAGCTCAGATATATCTCCGTAGGGTAGTGCTTTTGTCTCCGGCCGACTGGCATAAAAATAATCTTTATATTCATCCCACCACACTTCTACAACTCTGACGTAGTTCTGTGAAGAACAAGGACATTGCTGCTACCTCAAACCACACACAACAGGTCAGATGTAACTGCATGTTAATTACAGAAATTTAGGGATTTCTCCTCTTAAAAAGTGACAGCATGAAAT
The DNA here is from genome assembly GCF_965183815.1 of Platalea leucorodia. Classification (NCBI taxonomy): domain Eukaryota; kingdom Metazoa; phylum Chordata; class Aves; order Pelecaniformes; family Threskiornithidae; genus Platalea; species Platalea leucorodia. The sequence goes on along the minus strand of NC_138828.1, from coordinate 45,787,233 downwards.
TATTTTATAGCCATTTGTCACCTTCAGCAGATTATACAAGACACATGCATATTATTTTCAAATGACAGTTTAGGACTGAAGCCAGTAAAATAAACTGGCTTGCTTAATGAGAGTATGTAGTGTTTTTCTATGTTAAGAGAATGTTTATTTGAAAATAAAGACTCTTCAGTTACAGGTGCAATAAAGCGTTGCGATCATTTGCTGTGTACCAGAACTGCAATTCAGAGTTTGTATTCACCTTCTACAGCTTTAATACAGACAATGATATGCATTAATCCACTAAGGGTGGAAAAATTAAGTCTTAAACGGGTCAGCTATGACACACCAAGAAGATTTTATCTTCTTAAGTAGTTCATTGCTGCTTGGAGAAGGGGAAAAAATGGATAGCTCGCCTGGTGAACAAGCCCCTCCCTCACATCTTTTTTCTCAGTCTCTTTAATGGCTCTTATCTCTGTATTACCTGTACATGTTCTAGATGCACACCTCACTTTGTACAATTCTTCTAGCATTAATGACCTGGTGTTAAAACAGTCTTAATAGATCTGACTAAAGGCACAAATTATCGTGCGTTTTACTTTATTCCACATCCAGCATAAATTGAACAAAGCTATAAAAAAAGCACGTTTACTATGGGGATGGGAGGGTGCTCAAAGAGGGAGAAAGCTACTCCTGCATCCTGCCTTGTACAGAGAAGCAACTTAATATTTAAGAACACTCAGCAGTGTGGTGTTGTATTCAGTAAGCAGACAAGCAGAAGGGGTTTAGATATGCAGTAAATATTTTTGATCAGCTTTCCAGAAGAGTGAAATGTTTTTTATAATTTCAGACAAGGCAAACAAACATCTTGCCTGCACTGAGCAATGGAGCTATGATTTGCTATCCTGGCTCCCATTGCTCTGTCTCTACTCCCAGCTATGCCCATTTCCCCCCACCCTCCCTTGAATGGGTCCTAGTGCTTGTTTGATCAAAATGTTTATCAATTCACATTACTAATAGAGGAGTTTTTTGGGGGGGGAGAGGTTAGTTCTCTACCATTAAGTGAGGCTGGGACATTCCCTTTTCAACAGAACCAGCTGCTAACTTGGCTCAAGCCATACTCTGTAACCCTACCAGTCGTCATTGTCATAGGTAACGTCTAGGAAGGTAGCTCTGGGAATGGAATTTACAAAGAAATGGGTCTTTGGGAATGGGATTTACCAACGCCAAAACACTGCACAAGAGGAAGTTTAAACCAGGCAATAGGAAACCTTAACAGGAGGGTTGTCTCTCTTCCTGCTGGTAGGTGGAAGCTTACACGAACCAGCTTTTCTTGATTCAAGTTATCTTCTTATCTATCTAAAACTGTTGTTATCTAAAATCAAAATCCACCCTCAAGGTTGCAGCAAAACAGTACCTTTAATGTAGGAGAAGACCCAACGTACACAGGGGGTGGATTTCCTTGCCAACCCTGGAGACGATAGATGTGTCCAACACGAGAACAGGGAACAAACAACAGTTTTCCCCCACATTGCCAGATCTGCAAGTTAAAGCAAAGGTGGAGATATTAATATATATGCACATGAATTTCAGACAGACAAATAGATAATAAATTATGGAAGAAATGTCAACTACTTTTCTTACTATACCAACTGTGTGATATATTTAAATATTTTCGCTTCAAATGTAAGCATAAACATAATAGGTCTCTGAAATGAAAGGCTGTTGAGTACATCTTCAACTCAGCCATGAAATTACTCAACTAAATTACTTTTCAAAAAAAGCTTTTAAAAAAGTCTGCTATCTCATTCCATTGCTATTTTAAAACAACAGTAATTAATGAGTGCACGAAATCTGGAACTGGGTAATTTTTATTATGACAGAATTAATAATATTTTGATTTTATTAAAGCAATTCACATACCATCACTAAGATGGGTTTTGATTAGATGCCCATCACATTTAAGTTTTTCTTCATGAAGACTAGTAGGAGATAAGGATGTCTTTAGTAACTCATTGTTCCAAGTACAAACAGATTTTTCTTTAACTATAGTAGCCGAAAATAAAAAATGGGTAAAACGTATCACCAGTCTGAAATTCCCTCCCTCCCACACGTCCTTGGATAATCCATTTATGGGGAAAAGAAAACATACCTAAATCTGAATTTAGTTCCTCATAGTTTTGACAAGTTTGAAATGTAGCATCAAATCCCAATTCAAGCTAACTTTGGGGATGTTCCAAATTAGTCCGAATTCCAGATTAAAGATATGATTTAACAGTATTAGGAAAGATGGGCAGAATAGTTTACTTCCTTCATTGCACTATCATATGAATTTTCTTAAGTTTCATCAAAAAAAACCCCTTAGAGTGCAAGGCCATTATATTTGCTATCTAGGAGTCAGCATGCAAGACTGATAAATGTTACTTAGTTCTTCTGAAGATTGGTTGTGATCTACATGAAACCAATTTGGAGGTCTCTACATAATCAGCACTTCAATTACAAAACTACTGTATGTAATTTCAATCATGATTTAGCTCTAAGCAAGACGGAGAATTAGAAGGATAAAGACCCTGTATGTGTAACATCCTCAATAACTACCTTTTGCATATGGATTTACAGCTGAGCAAGTGCACTCAGAGCTTTTCCTCAAAATCATGAAGAGCAAGAGTAGCTAGGGGAGCTCTGAATGTACTTTTAGTAAAATTCAGCTACAATTTCACAGATCGCTGCTGAGGATATTAGATGTCTCCACTTTTGTTTGTTAATTGGGACAGATTCCTGCTGTCTGCCACTTGTGTCATCATGAATACTGAAGCTAATGATTATCATCTTACATTTCCTGCTAACTGAAGAGCATGCATATGCCTAGGAGTGAAAATAAAATCTTCTGCAGTGATTATGAATTATGCAGTTAGCGCTTCAATTATGAAGACTTCTCTTGTAAAGTTCTTGAAATTTTGGAAAGTATGAGAGATCGTTTTTCACACATAAAAATGGTAGGGAGGAGGAAACCAGGGCAGATTACTTTTTCTTTCATCGCTATATACTTTAGAGACATCTATGCATAAACTGAGTGCTACTTGTTTTCTATAATCACTTCCATTAGAAACAGTATTTTTCTATACTCACCATGAGAGCACTCAGTTCCCCCTCATAAAATTTGCCAGTCTGGTTTCAGATTAGATATTTAGGGTTGTGTGTCATCCCAAACCATTAACAAAATCTAGATTACTCAGCATTTGGGTCTCAGCGCTAGGCCACCTCTCTGAACACTTCTGCCCCAAAGCCCAGAAGGAAACATTGAGGACACGTCTGCCACATCTCCTTGCAACAAAACCTACTGGGCTTCTTGAGACAGACGTGGTGCAAATCAGAGGTAGGTCTGTCTGAACTCCAAACAGAAGTATTTACAGAAAAAAAATATACGAAACTGAATTAGTTTTCAATTTTTGCTGTTACCTTGTAAGAAATTTCAAAATTTTCACCACCCCAAATTTGAAGACCCGGATCATAGAGACCCAGTTCAAAGAAGAAATCGCGTTCAATGGCAAACAATCCACCAGCCATTGCAGGGGACCTGAAAGAGGAAGACAGTGTAACTCTTTCTGCCAAAAGGGTATGGTAACACTTGGAGAAAGCATTGATTAAGGAAGCAATTCACTGTTAGCATATAATAAAGATTAGACAAATGGCAATACACTGAAAAATCATAAAGCTTTGTCATCATCTTCCAGTGATTTTCTGAAATGACATCTGTATAATTTCTAGTGGAGTCACAGATTTTACTGTTTTGTTTTGGTTTTGTGTGTGGTGTTTTTTTTTTTGTTTTTTTTTTGAATTATACAGAATTTTGATTGGAATTATCCATTCAGCCAGCCAGCATGATTCTAGTAAAGTAAAAAAAGATAAGAATCAGTGTGGCAAGACATTTCTCTCTTGAAGGTTGTTCAAGTTTCTGAGGTAACAGATGAGACCGTAAAGCTTATGCTCTGAGGAGCTGCCACATTGAAACTTATTGTCTATTACACAAGCAACACAGTTTTTCCAGCTAAATGATACCTTTCTATCCTCTCCCTCTGGCTTTTTTTCTACCACTGCCATATGAGACACTTTTCATTATCCTCAGTGAAATTTTTAAGAGGGCCTGGATCAAGTTCATCATTTCTCTCTCTTTTTTTTTTTTTTTTAAATGGCTCTGTACATCTCTCCACGCATGCCAGGGTTCAATTAGCAAGCTTTAATGTGTCAAAAAGACACTGTGATTTGTATTAGACCATGTTTGCAGGATGGCTCTATCCAAAATTCTTTGGTTGTTTGCTCACGCTGAAATAGAAAGTAGGCTACGTTAAGCCATTTCCAGCACACGTACCAAGCATTTTTCACCTGAGGATCAATAAATATATAAAAATCCTAATGGATAAAAGCTGGAGTCCCCACTAAGTTGGCAATTTAAAAAAAAAAGCTGGTAAGGACAAAGTGAATTCTTTCTGACTTCAGATGGTCTGCAGCACTGAAAGGAGGAGGATCCAGGAGTCCAGATCACTCTGGGGAGGCAAGCAAAACACAAGCGAAATATTCCTGCATGACCAAAGTAACGAGAGATGGGTCATTTCTGGCGCTATTCAGTCTCTTCATTCCATTAGATTTTTAACTTAGTCGTGCTTCTTTTAACAGTAATGATTATGTATTTCCCCTCTGCACATAAATGTCTGGAGGAGAACTGCTTAAAAAAAAATAACCTGCAGGGTTAGCACATATGCCCTCCACATAGCAGGGGCAGGGCAACAACAAAACCAGAGCTGCTGGGTCTATCAGCTGAGCTAAGCATGACGGTTATCAGTTTAGTTGCTCTCCAAATCACCTGATCAGAAGCTGAGTTACTCCTAAATGTCCCCTTGTACTTGTCTGCCTACCGCATTTTCCTCCAACAGGGCTGCTGCATCGCAGAGGTACAAAGGGTAGGAAGCCAGCGAGCACCGCAGGGAGAAGCACGCTGCATAGCACAGCCCTGCGGCTTCCCTGCATTTTTGGTTTTCCTCAGCACCATCAAGACTCCGCAAGTGTAGAGGTCTCAGATGCTTAAGTTTCAATCTTCTTTCTCCAACATGCTGTCAAGCATGTTAAAGAACACAGTAAAATACACATAAGCTCAGTAGTTTATTTTATGGGATACGAAGAGGTAAGCATAATGTTTCTGAAAGAAGGACTCAGTCCTGAGGCAATTCTCACATTAAAAAAAGTTTGCTTCTGCACTTTAAGATGTTGAGTTTTGCTTGTTTGTTTGTTTTCTTTTTAAACTGGGCAATCCTGGCTACGGTTTCAGCAAGACTTTTACTTAGTCTTATTTGCCTTGGTACTGCTGCAACAAAATGCATACAGCCTGGAAATAAAAGAGATGGAGGGAATGTCTCTTTTTAGAAGCAGCATTGTAACTCTGAAAGTATTATTAAAAATAAAGTCATCTTTTAAACCATTCTGAGAACATGTGTTCTGTGTTTCTGGAAACAGTTTAAAGGGTTTTAAGACCTGTTTGGATGGTAAACACAGAACACAACAGTGATGTTTGAAATAGTTTATCCCCCTCTAAGCGAATATTAAAGTTCCAATGTGGACAGCCTTGTCAGAAAATGGTATTATTTATACTGTATACAAAACAGATCAAAGCTTCATAACTTCCTTGCATGTGTTGCCATTTTAGCAGAGAACAATCACGGGTGAGGATAGGGAATTACCAACATCAGTTCTTACAATGTTTAAATCATATATACAAGCAATAGAAGACATTAGATTCTGAAGATGTGAGGATTGCTTTCAAATGTAGTAACACGATTAGTTAAGTGTGAAGGCGAAAGTAATAAAAAACAGCAGAACCACAGTCTCCCAGTCTTGAAAAGCCATCCAGAAACCCTAGTTTCTAAGCTAGGGTTTCTAGCCAGTTTCTGCTTGCTGGGAGGAACACATACCCCCCTACAAAGCAAAAGAAAAAGGTGGGACTTCTGTGAAAGTTATTGGAGTTTTCCCAGAAAATAAAGTGGTGGTTTTTTCTTTATTTTTTTTTTCATGTTATGTGTATTAAATTAAAATCCCCACACATACTGAGACCTTAGAAAATATCTAGCCAAGATTCTTAAACAGTATGCTTCTTTGTCAGATGTGATCTATTATGAAGCAAGTGGGAGAAATATCACAAAAGGGATTTTTCTGATGCACATGCATAATCCATGAGCTGTATGCATGCATCAAGCCGTGACAGCAGGCTACAGATTTTATGCATTACTGGCTATTATAAATACTCACAGCATGCTTGTTATTTCAAATCAAATGGTTAAATAAGCACAGTTGTTTCCAACACTACTTTTAAAAAAGTATCATAGCTAAATAAAGTTTCCCCTGGAAACAAAATCATACAATATTTTATTTTGCCAAACAAAACCCTGTCATTCTAATGTGCACCCTATTAACCACACAAGAGCAGGAATGGAGAGGCAGCACAAGGTAGCAAAGGTATTTTGAGCACATAGTCAGTTGTGGCAGACAGGTCTAATTAAACAAAGCAGCTGGTGTGGTTAGAAATATGAAGATTTTCAGGGTAGAATTCCATGCAAGTTTTAGTGGATCAATATCGACTTCAGAAAAAAAGAAACGGGTAAGCGATTTAGTGATTACCGATACGGTTCAGTTTTTGTCTTTCTGCTTTCCTTCTCTCGCTTGGTCAAGGGAACCCTCTTCCATAGCATACTCCAATCCCACGCTCCTCTAGCAAACCCATCTTCGTCACCACCCCCTTGTGGCACAATCTTATAAGTGTTGCCGTCTATGGCATCTATAAGCGGCACAGTGCATGTGGTTCTGCAGGGTGGTGGATGGCAGCAGGGAAGACGCGGTTATGTGCAAGGACCCGCGTGGCACACGTGCACCGACCGTAGTTTATGGGAAAAGAGGGGGGAGGGAGGGAAAAACGAAAGGGTTTAGACAATTATTCATTACGATTCACAGTATGTAAACAGCTCTCTTTACCGATAAGGCTCAGTTTTATGTTTTCGTTTGGACTTTTCCTTGTGGCTTAACGGAATTCGTTTCCATAGCAAACTCCAGTCCCAGGCCCCTCTGGCAAAACCATCTTCATCCCCACCTTGTTGTGGCTCAATGGAATAATCATTCCCATCTATGTAATCTATTAGAGGTACAGTACATGTAGTTCTGAAACATTTATAGAAGGGAAAGAAAGAGCAAAATACAATTTCAGAAGAGTAATCTGTCTAATCTGAAATTTACACCATTAATCAATAATCTTATAGAGCAGTTTATATGAAGAGTGACTTGTAAACATACTAAAAAAATGAAGCCTCATCAGAAGAAAAAAGAGATAGTCCTTTCTTCATGTTGTTTTAAGAGGTTCTGAAAGCAGAAAAGTTAGGTCTGAAATGCTAATATATCAATTCATTTACCAATACTTTTTCCTTTATGTGTATTTCTTGACTTCAGTCTTCTAATAAAGCACTGCTGGAGGCAACACAGGAGCTTTTAGAGGGCTAGGGTTCTCACCAGTATTATTATTTCTCGTAATTTCTATTCATATCAGATCTTAGCTGTCAACAAGTATGATAAACTCTTAGCTTTTACTAGCATAAATATGGATTTTTCACTATTCTGTCCTATTCAACCGCCCTGGAAATCCAACCTCTCAGGATAAAAAAAAAACATTCCTGGTGCTCCTAGCAGCAGTCTTCAGTAGAATTTTTCCTTTTTAATTTGCAATGGGCTCCTCATTGTGATCTATCATATAGAATATTCACCAAGGAAAAAGACATTATCTTGTTATTCTCCCCAAATTTTCCAAATGAGTTTCATGGTGACCAAACTTGGAGCACTTCCATCTTTTTAAGTGAAATCCTATGATACAGAACAACAAGGTGGTGGTGGGGGGAAGAAATGCTAATGCTGTGCTCTTCTTTGAGGCCGAAGTGGCAGTACGCTTCGTCCAGGGGACCAGGGCTTGGAAGAAGGCTGCCGAGCGCTGCCCTCCGGCACCGCATGCCTCAGCACCCCTGGTCCTCCCGTAACCTTTGCCACTGTGGACGGTGCTGGAGGATGCCTCTAAAGCTGCCTGTTCTCACCTGCCTTTCTTGTGTAAAAGAGTAACACACACTCGATGGAAGCACACAAGCATTTCCACCTTCTGTCTAGTATCCTGGCCCAAACATAGTCTTGAAGCTGAGTTGCAGCCTTTAAAACACACAAAACCCACCTCTTCAAGAAAGTTCTGGTAGTACGACAGGTTAACAAACAGTTTTTAGGATTAAGCAGTTATTTTATGGGATTAAAGAGTTTAAACAAGCACATGGTTTCCTAAACACACACACACACTCCCCGACCACACAACCTCAGAGTGCGGTAGCACACAGCAACAACAGCAGTTCAACAGCTGGAAGAAATGAAGCCCCTGGGGATCTCCCTCCTCTGTCACCTCTCGCAGATCCCACGCACACAGTGTGGGCATTTCCACCACTGACTCCTAGCAAGCCTCTGGGCTTGCAGCAGAGACAGGCTCAAGCCCTGGCCTCGGTTCGCTACAGGCAATGCTCCAAAGTGCTTCAGAGGAAACAAAGAACACCATATTGCAAGACCAAAGATGAGAAAGTTATAAAACTGTTGAGATTACAGGGGCTTTAAAACCCTGTTAAATCTAAATACTTACTGCTACTGTTCCTTTACCAAAAATCACATTTTTGTTTAGTTATTTTGTTTAATCAGGCTCCTTATTCAGCTAAAACAGAACATTTTTATAACAGTCCCTTGGATTGCTGCGAAAGACAAGAGTTGTCTTATATGTAATCTATACTAAGCAAAATATTCAGTATGCTTGTTGAAATAAACCATCTGGAGATTTATTTGCCTGACTATTTTCCTTCCTCCTTACATAAATTTTATGCTGGGAGGTAATAAAATCATTATACAGCAAATATTGATATAGTTTGATATAGATATATATTGATATAGATATAAAACATACTGACTATAGTTTGAAAAGTGAAGACTGTTACTGTGACTTTTTCTTCCTAAGAGGCCAGACACTAAAAACAACAGGAGAATATTACCTGTCCTTAGATATAGGAGCTATAAGTGGAGCATACCAATTAATTCCCACCTCACAATGGGCATCAAGGTAAACCAAAACCTACAAAAGAAAAAAAAAAAGTCATTTCTATTTCTGTATACGAGATCAAGATGATTTAATTTACATTGAAAACCTTCCATACTATAAAGAAAAAAATGAAGCTTAAATGAGTAAAATTAATCTCTTTTTAAAACAATATCGATAATACGACATCACGTTTCTACGTGTCTATTTGAACATAGAACCATTACCACCTCTCCCCCCAAAAAAGAAAAATAAGACAGACTTGTGTTTGAACTGGCTCTTACCCGTCCAAGTTTAGCCTTCTGGGCTCCAATGCTCCTAGCTTGGATTAAACCTTCTCTCCTCTCATTTCGAAATACCTTTACAAGGCCGTTCCACTGCTTAATATACTCATCGAGCCTCTCTTTTAAGTGTGCTATCAAATAACAAAGAAAAAGATTATTTTAGTGAGGTTTAATAATAAACAGTTTTGTACTCTTAATACAACCCAAATCCAACTCTACTTAAACCTGAAGAGAGCAAGACTTGGAGCTCTCTGACTTCATGGCACAGGTTTGCCTCTGCCACAGCTGAAGAAAAAGCAGCTGAAGTGGTTGGCCGCACCACAGGGGAGCTGGGTGGACAATTCCCGGTCACTTCAATGTATCCCATAGCGGCTTTCAGGTTTTTTGCCTGTATTTCAACCAGGCAGAGAAGTTTCTACACTTAGGCCCATGATTCTCTCATCAGATAATGTCACATGTACAGCTGAAGGCACCGCTTTTCAGTTAAACATTTCTCTTCACTCACTTTCTGCCTCACAAAATTTTCTGTCAGTCTATTAAATCTGGAAACCTGAGACAGAAACCCATCATACTCAAATTATTGCCCTCTCTCATCTAGACCTGCTCCCTCTTGGGGTTGGGGTAGTCTTATGCTAATCTTCTAATGAAATTAATAATAATTTGAGGGCCAGAATTGCAGTGAACAAGCTGTGGCTCACCATACTGATGAGACAGGAAACCTTTAGCCAAAGGGACTTGGTCAGTAAAGGGATGAGTAACCGCATAAGAATCAAGATGGGCTACGCTTAAATGGTTACAGATTTGTATTTGCACATTGGTCTTTGCCAAACTGATCTGGAAACCGCATTCCTACCGCACAGTTTGAAAAAAGGATCTTAGTGTTGCATAATATTTTTGCACAGATGATTCTGTTGAAAAAACTCACAAAGGCAGAAGGGCTGGCAGTCAGGCGCTTGCTGTTTGAGGCTACGCTGATTTAACTACTGGCGTTCACTTAAAATCTATTTTTGTACTGAAAGGCTCGAAAGAATTGCCTACAGCTTCAGTTTCTCTCAGTTGGAAAACCAAAATAAGCCACCTAAGCTACAGCTGAGGCACCCACGCACCGGTTTGCACCAGCTCTGGGGGGCAGCTACACGCCATGCCTGTGCTGATCCAACAGGAGAGGGGACGTGCAGAGGGGGAAGGGGAAGGACGTCCCCTTCAGCAGCAACCAGCCACCAGGTTGCTTCAGCAGCAGTGTTTTCCGCACCCTGAACGAAAATGGTTGAAGTCTGGAGCTTGCTGCAACTTACGTTTCAGCATGTTTTGTATTCTTGCCAAAAGCATTAAAAAAATCCCTAGTTTAAACAAAAGCTACATATAAATAATTGAAATAGCGATGGTGTTTTTTGGAAGTGAAGTTTCCAAACTTGAAAATTCAGCAATTCTACCAAACAACAGACTTCTGAAGCCACCATCTTTTATCCCTCCTCTTCACCTTTATAAAAGAATAAGTTTTCTCAACTAGAAGTTTTACATATCCTCTTCTCCTTTCCCACACACATTTACAGTTTCTTTTGTAAATCCTTGTGTGTAAGGAAAACTTCAAGGATACATAAATATCAAACTAGAGAAAGAAAAATTTTATCTCATATGCTGTATAGAATAACATGCCATGTAATACATATAGAATATATGATATGATAGCTGCGATATAAATTTTTATAGGATAAATTCAACAGAGTTATGAGGTCACACTGAAGTGGTACTAAGAGAATCTTCATACCACATCATTATTTATTCTGCAAATTCCAAGTACATGTTACAGAAGGGCTGTCAGGAATGTTTTAAAGATTTAAATCCTGAAGTTATTTCCAGCTCTCCTGCCTATGAAGCCAAATGTTTTAGTTATCAAATGTTCAACTACGTAAGGCTCACAGGGAGCTGTAAAACCCTGTCATACTGACTGTGTAAAGCTTTTCTACAGTACAAGTCTCAGGACTTTGCAGTCCATTATCTGAAACCATGCCAGGGCTAGCAGCAAGTGCTATTTCCCACAGGAAAACTGAATTCCCGCCCCCCCCACACAGACTGCATGACAGTAGTGTATAAAATCCTGATACTTTTCCAGTTAGAAATACTGTTTGGCGAGCGTTAAATTTTATTCACCTAGAATGTGTATTTACGGTATCTGTCAACAGCCTTACAGCATTCCGGTTTTTGTTCAAAAATATATTTTACCTTTCAAAAATATTATAACCACCAATCTGGTCTTCCCTTCTTTGGGTTCTTCTCTCATGTCTCAGTGCATGATTAAAGCATGAATCAATGTTTTTAAAAAACACATCCTTTCTCCAAAAGATCTTAGGTATTGCAGATTATGGGGGGCGGGGAAGGAGGAAAGCTGGTTTTTTCCTTGACTCATGGATGTCAGTTTGAGAACTAGAAAAATGGTATCACAAGTCCTCTGTAAAGCAGCTGCCTCCGAGTCCCCTGTACTGTAATACTACTAATGTGGGGCTCTCAGCTCTTAAAAATCACTAATTAATGCTTCAGTTTCCCCACTGTGAGCATGGTTAAACGAGTTAATAAAAATACTGTTACCTGTCTATGCTCATTACTTCCCTTTTGGTTATTTTATGGGATGCTCCATCAGTGGGAAATATAGATAGCAGTAAAGAAAAAATAAGCAAACACAAAAGGCAGACAAAGCAAACACTACTAGGAACACTGGTATTTACCTTGCAGTCACTCTTTAGAGGTGCACGGGCTACAAAAGCGAGCTGCACCAGCTGAGGTACTGACCTCTATGCTTCAGAAAGAAATAAAGCTGATACCTAAATACACAACAAGTAGTCACTGAAGACCTATATACACAACTGTAATTGTAGGGAGCTTCTGAAAATCTAGTGTTGTGAATTCTCATTGCCCTTCCAGAACAGCTGTATCCTCCACACAGCTAGCACTCACAGCAAAGCAAACTGTTCATCAAGAAACACAAGAAAAACTGGGAACCACCCCCCCTCCACGTGCAGCAGCGTGGCCACACTGACACGGCAGTAGAAACTGCTGCAACACTTCTTGGACTCTTAACATGCATTAATACACAAGTCTCCACTGAAAATACCAGAACTAGCATCATTCAATCAGCTTGGCGTCATCTTCTTGTTACAGTTCCCTTTGTATTTTGACAAAGGAAAAAATGCCCGAGCAGAATCCAGCACATCTCTGCGTAGTTCTCCACAGTCAAACCCTGCTGTTTGCAGAAGAGATTAAGGAAGGAAGGGAGAGTGTCGTTCAGCAAAAAGACTGCTCCCAACTGACTTTATACAAAGAATTACAATGAAAAGAACATTTTCCAAGCATTGCAACTGTTCCACGCTATAAAGCATAACATATATAAGCTTCTACGCAGTTGTAACTCCCTTTGGATGAAAGAGGATTTCTTGTAAAGAAGAACAGGCAGGACTCTTTATGAGCCAGCATTTAGAAGTGTTTGCAACCACTACGCTCCATTTTAATTTCATATTGCTGGGGAAGGTGGTGGCTAAGAAATAAGGACAGCTACATTGAATGTGAGCAAACATCTACCCGGTCCAGGATCTGTGTCCCTCAACATTGGTCTCAAAGAGCATAAGATGCTCTTTGCCGGGTGGAAAGGCAGATATGAAGTGTGCAGTCTGAAAGCAGGTGGGGAAGGAGAAAATCCTATATCTGTGCTGTCGGCATTGCTTTTCTTCTGGCTGGAAGAGCAAAAAGCCACCAGCAGCTCTGCTATGATTAAGAGTGTTCGTGTTTTGCAGCTCTCCTAACAACTGGAGATCTCTTCAGGCAGCTTGGCACGCTCCGCAGCCTGTACTAGTTCATGCTTCTCTCTGGGGAGAAAGAAGTGGAGCAAGATTCTACTCTCTCGGCCATTTTTCATCTAGAATGCAATTTGGATTGTTGAAATTAAGTTAATTATGTTTACCAAGTAATAGCCTAAAGCAGTTTGAAGAATTATTACAGTGAAACAGTACAGTTGAAGCAAGGTGTTCAGAGCCATTCCAGTCCGTGCTTGTTTTACAGTCACTCATACATGAGAAAACTGCATCTTGAGCTTGCTTTACTGAATTTTCTGATTCAAGAAAGTTACTTGGGAAAATGAAGTGTGGGAAATACAGACACAAGGGTCTGATGGATGTTAGGTCCAGGTTAGCTGTATCTGCTAACCATTCATGCATGAGCAAAGAGCACAAGTAAAGTTCTGTATTTCAAAACAAATTTCTTGAAAAATACTGCCTTCATTTAACAATCATCATATATTGGAAAACTGTAGTACGAGTTGTTACGCCAGACAAATTCATTCCATCAATTACATATACATAGCACAGAGTCAGCTACAACTCCTGTGAAACCCAAGTACTGAGTCCAATCATTAGCGAAAAAATCTGGTAGTTTTCCTAGAGACCATCAGTGTCATAGTTATTTTCTACGGCTAACTCTGTCCCTGAACAGCTCTGAAGGAAAGCTGTGATCCCAGCTGAAAAGGAGAAACACAGCACATGTCTGCTGACTGAATTATTAAAATTATATCCCTTAGGAGAGAAGATATTTTTGTTTTATAGTGTGTGTGTGTACCTAAGCCAAATTCTCAAAAGCTGTAAAAGGATACAGGAGACTATAATGTAGTGTTCAGTATCTTTATTAGACTAAGCCAGATGTAGTCAAGTTTACAATACAGGTAACTTTTCCTCTCCTGTAAAAACAAACAGAAAATGATACCTACCTACCTACATGTATGATGTAAAAATTAACATGCAATAATTATTTTTAATAGTGATTTATACTCAAAAAAGGCAACCCTGACTATGCGATGAGTTTGGTTTTAAAATCTGTACTGGGTATACCTGCAGAAAACAACTCCTCCTGTGAGGCTGGAACTGGGAGAAGCCCAGATCACTTGATAAAACAGAGAGTTTCAGAACAGAGTCATCTGCTTTCCATGCCACTACCCAATTCAGCTATTACAAAAACAAAGAGGAGGGTACAGGGAATGTATCCTATGCTGCTGACCAGTTCAAACTTGTCCAGGCTCCTAAGAGCCGTCACCGTCATCGTCTAGAAGAGACTGTCATCCTGCACACTCAAAGTTATGCTTTTATTTATGCGTCTAAGTCTTTTTCTCTGTCAACTTCTATTCAAGAACTATGCTGCAATAAAATCTTGCAGACCATGCAGCTTTGGTGCACTGTTTTGAAATTTGTTTAAAGTTTAAAACCAGACTGGTTTCCTCTATATAAATCATCTTATATCTCTAGCATACCACATTCAGTTCTTCTCTGTATTCAGCCTTGATTTGCATTAATGCTGAAGATACCACCATTAAAGGGAAAACATCAGCATATGTTTATAAGAATCACACATAAGTATATACAACATGACTATAAACCCAGACCACAATGTATATTACAAAGGAAGAGGAAAATCTCTAGACTTTTGAAAACATTGATATACAGGACTCAAAGAAAGGCAGAAATTAAAAACACACTTAAATTCTTAAAAGACACCCCCCCAATACGAAACAATAACCACCTCAACATTATGTTCAATAAAAATAGGATGTTAAAAATTAGAGACAGTGAAAATGAATCAGAATAATTCAGTAGCCTTAGATACATTTTTATTACAGTACTAAAAAAAAAAAAGGCATCTGGATTCCTACATGGAATAAAGAAAGAAATTATTTCTAATAGGCTTAACTCAAACTCCTCCAATACTCTTAAAAATACTCATTTTCACAAGGGCTAAGAAAGGTACTAGTTACCCCAGCCTTCTACTATATACAACTCCACAACTGTGGAAGAGAGCGCACTACAAATCCTGTATTTCAAACAGCTGAATTCACACAAAGGATTGCCACCTTTATGAAACCAGTTCATCAGAAAACAGCTTTCCCTTCACTGAAAACTGAAAGGACCGTGAAGAAGCAACTTACTTTTCTTGCAGAGTCAACTCAATGCATGGTAGGTAATAAATAAAACTATTTTTAAAACAAATGAAATTTCCTTTTCTGCAAGTAGTGTGTTAATATTCCAAATATACCTTTGTTGCTAAAATCATCAATCAGCACAATTTCTGCCAAGTATTTCCTTGGTGTTCTCTTAATGACACTGTGGACTGTCCTCATGAGTGTGGACCATCCTTCATTATGGAAGACAATGACAACGCTGGAGGTGAGCAGGTTATCATCATAATGCCAGTACTTGCACCTGTAAAAAGATTTGATTTTATTAGTTTTCACATTATGATTTACAGAACTGCTCAACATCATCTTTGTGCAAATGAAATCTTCACTAATGGCTATCCTTTAGATTAAAGGGGGTATAAAAGGTAATACAGCTTAAGTGCATCACAGAAGTACAAGGCCCAAATAGCAGCTTGCTTCCAGCCAGCAAGCCTTTTTTCCTCCTGAGAGAGATGGGATGTAGCTGGTGAACAACGACTGCTGCCTCAACAGCTACATGCTTCCTCCTGTGTAGGTGGATGGCATTGCACAGACCCAGCCGAGAGACATCCCTACCACCACCACCACCACCACCTCGCTGCTTGTGCGGCCAGTAGAGAACAGTGGAAGAAAGCCCCAGACTGTGGCTGCCAAGATGGAAGTCTTCTTCAAACCACCAGATACCACGATTTACGATGGACCATGCATTTGGCTCACCTACTGCATAACACACAATAAGACAGTGCTGTTTCTTTCTAAGCCTCTTTAAATCAGATTTACCCAGTAGAAGGACTGTCTATGGTGTTTCTGTTGGCTTTACACAGTTCACATGCAGAATCTGCATAATTAGCAAAGTTACAAACACTGTTGTGGCAAGGCAATAAAAACTCATTAATTTCCATCCTTTCACAATAAAATAGATTTAAACCTAGTAAGTAAACTTTCTAGAAGTACAGCAGCAGCAAGTGAAATGCTCATGTCAGCTGTTCTGCATAGAACTATCTCCATTTGCAAAAACTGTCAGAAAAACATAGTTGCTCATGGGAAAAACGTAATCCTGTGGCAGACAAGACATGACCTTTGCTGTTTATTATTCATGGTTAAACTTCCAGGTATAACAAATGTAGCTAAAAAAAAAAGTCACCAAATCCATTCAGGGTTCCAGCTTTGCATGCCATGAAAAGCACTTCTGTACCCATTTAAAACATTTTGCATTTCAATTTCACTGTGGACCTTGACTCAGGTCTTTTTTCCTGAGGTATTACAAATGATTTAGAAACAAGCAATGAGAGTAATTCAGTCCACACCTTCCAATATTTATTAATCACATTTATCAACGATGCATTTCATTTGCAACTGTAACGTCCACTTCCCCAACCGCATCCCTAAATGAAGGTGTTCACAGCCTCCCTAATTACAACCAGTCCAGGTATTTTCTTACCTGGAAGTTTCCCTACCTGATCACTAGCCCCTCTTCCAACTACAATAATACAATTCCTATCACCAAACCCAGAGACATAACACTTTTGATTTCAATGGGTGAAAGACTTCCTTTTTTAATCTTCCAGCAAGTAAAGTCTCTACTAGAGAGATCTGACTTTTCAAAGACAACTATCATGTATTAAGAAATTATTCCTGACAAATGGAAACTTTTAAACTTATGGACACACAAACTTCCATAGTTATATTTCTCTATATAAAATAAAAAGCTTAAATGCACAGAAACATTCATGTGTTTGAAAAGAAATTACCTTAATCATCAGAAATCACCATAGTTTCTGAAACTAAATTATGTTAAATGTGGGAAGAACTCACATAACAGATCTATAGGTATTTAAAGAGCATTTCATTGGTGAAGATAGGTGTATTTCACTTACTATCAATGAACAGCATCAATATATATTTCCAACCCACCAGAAAAAAAAGAAATTGGTGTAAACACACTATTCATTTTGGTCCTGTGGGGAAAGAAAACTACAGAATCAAACCAGTGTATAACTAAGATGATCTAATAAGGCATTTTTTCTCTTAGTCAGGCATGCTGTAAGCAACCTCTGAAACAGCACGATCTCTACAAGTACAGTTTATTGACTAAAATCCTCCAGCTCAATTGTTTTTATGCCTAAAGTATCCACAGCTAATCATATTTGTAAGCTACCGATATACAAGTGCTAGACTGACCGTTTAAAACGCACGGTTCAGGCCACTGATGCCTTCCTTTCACAGATCCCTCTCAAAAGATTTCAGCTGATTACAGAGCGCAATACTTCAATTTGTAGCACAAGCATTTAAGCTGTCAACAACTTATTTAGCTATTTACAGAGATAAAATGGATACGCTACCTAGGTGCATTAAGCTGGCTGTGTAAAGAAAGATTTTTCCATCGTGTGTTTAATAACAGACTAATGACAGAACTGTGTTGTTTTAACACATCTATTCACCTGGATTAATTTTGGTGGTACAGTTATGTTAAAATGGACGAAAACTGTGTGTTATACAATCAAAACTGGCATGCCAGCTGAACGCCATTCAAGAGCTCCATGTAAAAGGTAGTGGAAATTAATAGTACTTTTTGCCTCAAAGGAGAAGGCAGTATCTGTTGCAGGCTGCACTGTGCCGCTGACCTGCACCTTCAGCTAGGAAACCATTTTGCTCTCCAATTAAAAAGACAGACAGCCACAACATTTCAGACTGCCTTCAACAACAGAAACAAAGCAAACACTGCAAAAAACCCCAAGTAATTTGCTTGTTTTTTTCTCCCACTTTCTGTACTGTCGGTAACTCATATTTAGGAACAAAATGGTGAAGAGCAGTAAAGAAAGACAGTAAGTGACTTAACATAATTTTAAAAAGTCAAACCTATTATAAAAGCCTGAATCAAACAACACATCTGTGAGCAATTTATAAGCATTTTTTGATCTGTATTTAATACATTTTTAAAACATAAAAGCAGAGGTCCAGACAGGCTTTTTGCTACATATCCAACTTAATCTCCTCAAATCTGTCAGCACATTTTACTTTTTAAACTTGAAAAATCATGTGTTGCTAAATGTGCCATTTGCAAGCCATAAAAGCACTACATTTATACCTCTAGTAAGATCATACTTTTAGTTTTTTCCAGAGGCTTTATTCCACTTATTGGACAGTGCACAGACTGACTCATCAAGCCCGTAAGCTCCAACAGGCTGCAGTAACTTGTATACACAATCCTTGTCTCTCGTCTTGCATTAAGAATTAGAGGTTTGAAACACAGTAGTAGTTTTAGATATCTGCAATTAATGCATCTTTTAATCTCTGTGGCAACTTTTTCAAGAAACTCAAACATTGCTCAGTTATTTGAGTGACAAAAATCAGGAGCCACTGCTCTCGTTTTCTTCACGTCCACAGGGAAGGAAGCGGGGAAGAGCCTTTCTTCAGCGGAGCAGCACTGACATCCAGTGGCTGGCAAACCAAATACCAAGTAACGTGTTTTCCCTGTGTTTGAAGCTGAATTTTGCAGTACTAGTTTCCCTGTAAATTTTAGGCACCAGGAAGGGAAAAAGCCTGAATTCCCAGACTCATGCTTCAGTTTTCAAAGACAGGATCAAGTAGATATGGGCATCCAAGCAAAAGCTGCAAGCTACTGGAAACTGGCATGGGATGCATTCAGAGCATGAAAAGGTCTGTAACAAAGAGGATTTAAATACGTTTCAACCTCTAGCTTCATCCCCTGGGTGCTGTCCCGCCCACATATGGTAGCACGGTGGCCTTTCAGTTGTAGCCTGCAGGCCAGCTGTGGTGATACACTGTGAACCAAATTAGTAAACATAAACTCACTTAAAAAAATTTATTTTGAATTCTTATTGGTATAGCTGAGAGGATGGCACATTGCATTAGATATGCAGGAACGAGCATCCTTAAGCAAGTCTTGCCTCCAGACACTTCACATCACTTTTGCTGACCCCTGTAAAGAGTTATTGTACAGGGCAAGAAGGAGTAGGCATGCAGAGATCTGTGAAGGGCTGGCAACACCTTCCCTGGGCAGCGCTGCAGGGAAGAACAGCTCTGTTTGCTTCCCTTCTGCAGGGAACTCATGGGTGAAAGGAAGCAACACCTTCAGATCCGTCCATTAAAAAAACTTCCTATTTCCAAATCAGCACTGGTTATTACTGAGCAAAAACATGGACTGACTCACCACTGGAGCGAGAAGAAGCCTTCTGAAAGATACAGTAGTGATCTAATCGAGAAACAAAGTAACATTTCTTCTATTAGCCTGCATACTTAAGATATGAGTTAGTCCTACTCCCTCTCCACCCCTGGGAGGGAACAGCACTGTTGGAGACTGCGCCACACTAACATCCCCGTCCCTCGATCACAAAGCTGTGCACCAGCCGCAGCAGGAGAGGAGCCCTTTTACAAGGACCCCTCTGCATAAGAAGCTGGAGACCTAGGCTGGAGCGCCCCTTGGCTTGAGGAAATTTCTGCTCCTACAGCTTTGTACCTATTCATTGGCTTGCTCTCACTCACGTCCCCCGGCCCCACAGAAGTGATGGTGGGTGCACGGTCCAAGGCCTGGATGGCCCTACAGCCTCCCTGTTAGCAACCACTGCAGTTACAGATGTAGGCTCAAATTTCCTCAGGCTAAAAAAAGCCCAGGCTAGAGCCTGCTTCTCCTGAAAGAGTAATCCAGCCATCAAGCAAAAATGCAAGAAGTGAACAAGGAGAGCACTTTGACAGCAATTTAAGGGTGAGCCCCAGTCAGGTAGATACCTGGAGGGCAATGTGAGATCTTGCGCCTACAGAAGTGCTTCTCACATCATCCTGAATTCCTAACTTCCCTAGCATACCAGCACCTAAGCTCCAGAAAAAAGTAAGAGATACTGTAGCCACAACCAACTCTCCATCCTGATACTATCTTCCTCAGGCAACTACCTAGCAAGCACCTGCGCTTACCAAAGGCACATCAGTCCCCGCTCTGGATTTTAAAGCGCTGTACTTGTGTGCTCAGACCACGACGCAGCAGCACAGGTTTCTCCAAGACAGCAGGCAGCTGCCATCACATTCCTGTAACCGCTCCAGCAGCCCTCTCCTAAGCGGCTCAAGTCAGCTGTTCCAAGCTGAGAACCCTGAATCAGCACAAAGCTGAAGGTCTCAATTTAGCATTTATCTTGAAATTGTAATTGACATTAAAAAATGGAATCTTTCTTCTCCATTAATATAAAACTGTTCAGAATTTTACATTGTATTTTAAGTTTTATTTCATGGTTAAAGTGGTATGAGATTCATAGTAATATCAATTATCACCTACTGATAACTGCTTTACAGTGTATGCAATTTCTCACTCTTCGAGGGGCTCTAGCACTAGCAGAGCCTAAAAATAAGTCAGGAGCTCTGTTTTCATTTGCAGCTTCCTTTTCTAATAAGCCCTGTTCTTATAAGGACACAGTCATTCAGCAGACAGCATGCTGTTTACATAGTTTAATACTGAATTCAGGGCTGCTTGTTATTTTAAATCATCGATTTATTATGACTACTGCAGTAAACTGCATCTACCCCCTAAGAAAACGGATGAGAGTTTCTTTCACAAAACACCTTCAACAGTTTGCTCATCCATACAGTTGATGCCACCAAGGTCCCGGCTGAGACTGGCTGCTTGACTGCCTGCAAGTCGAACGGATCACCGCCTAAGTCTAGAGTAGACAGAAGCAGATTACAGAACTGGGCTTTTTGTTAAGATACGTCTAAGTAAATCTAATGTTCATACTATATTTGTTACCTATGAATCCTTACAAGCTATTTTTATGCATCATCAACATTAATATAAAATTAGAGTAGTCAACTTACAAAACAGGAGTTCTGGAAGAGAAGCGAACAGACAACCCAAGAAGGACAGTTTGCTGAGCTGAGTATTTTTCCCCTTCAGCAAACAGCAGCAAAACCTCTGCTACATGCTACCTAACAGCTTAAACTGATGCTGAAACATTTTTACAATATTTTACTATTTTTACAATAGCTACAGGCTTTGTCTGCTTCCACTCCTGAAGCAGCCTGCAACGCTATGTGACTGAATTTTGTCATCAGTGCCCCTGGAAGCACAAGTTATGTCTCCTGTCATACCTCTGGAAGTGCCACAACCCCAATTCAGGGGAAGGTTTGTACAGAGAGACAACATTAGGGCCAACAGGGAAACTAAAGGAATAAACTTTGCATGTTTTTTAATCACAGAATTCTTGCCCATATCATCACTTGCCCAACACTGAAAAAGTTGAAGCAATAAACACAGTAGGGCAAGAGAGCTGGGGCAGCTGGGCAGCTAAAGTAAATTCCCTTTCTCGGTGAAGGAGAAGCCACCTTCCAGAGCCAAAGCCCTCTTCTTTCCCGTTTTGGTTTAAAGTGGGGTAGTATCTCCCCGCACGTCCCCCGCCCTTCTGCAGCACCGTGACACGGCGCGCACTCTCGCAGGGAGGAGACGGGGCGAGCGGGTCGTCGGCACCCACGTAGGACGCTGCTGCGGGTCAGCCGCACGACAGCAACTGGTTTGTTGCAATGCACTCCCCTCTGAAGCGGCCAGCGCGGTGGCCTCGGAAAATACCGGTGAGAAGCTACAAGTCGCCGCATACAGCAATTCTCATCATTCCTCCATTGGGGTGGGCACTAGTTTAGGAAGTTATGGCTTGATGCATTTGCTTACATCCAGCTCAGAAGAGAATGGAAGAAGAGAATAATTCTGGATTTATCAAAGACTGACAAGTTTTACTTAATATAATAAACAAAAGGCTAGAAAGAAGCTTGGGGCAGTGGGCTCAGTCCCGCGGGAATACTTTATTTCCACCATGCCTTGTTCATCAGATACTAAACCTTGAAGTTCCTGCCCATGCTTAGTTGGACTGAATTATAATTTATATCATACAAGTTTATTTAAATGCTCTACTACAGTAAGTTCTTTTTAACAGGAACAAGACAGAGAATAAGAAGTTAATTTTTTAGTTTCACATTCAGATTACAACTCATTTGACAGAATGCTTCCTCCATTTGCCCCACAATTGCTATGATGCAAGACAGCACCCGTAGGGTTATGCAAGCAGCTGCAGGAAACCTCTCAGACTTTTCTCTGCCCCCCTCCTCCAAAGTCAAGGTTTAAGGCAGAATTTAAATATACTCCAGGTGCTGCGCTATACATTTTTGTTGAGTAAGAGGTCCTGTTCAGAGCTCGGTCTTCTCATTTCAGATGCATACACATAGGTAAGTAAATCCAACTACAGACAACACACCCGATGCCTCTGTCAACTTCTTTGTACTCTTCAGGTGAACTATTTCTCTGTTGAAACTTAAAATTTGAAACACTAGCAGCCAACACTAAAGAGACACAGGATCCATCTTCACTGGAGTTTTCACTACTGGGACCTGAAACGTCAACAGAAAATGTTTGGTTTTGCTTTAAGGCCAATGCCTGGAATTAAAATCTTTTCTGACCACAAGGAGACGCTCTCACAATACATGGCTAATTACATTTTAAACGCATTTTTTTCCTCCAGGAATCTTGCCAGCAGTAAGGCAGCTGATAACCTGCAGCGGAAAGCCAGCCTTCCTGATTTAGTGTGACCACTATAATTCACCTGATTCTCAACCCCAGCTCTCACTGAGGCGCACGAAGATTTATGTGCATACTGTAAAATTAGTTTTCTTGGTTACAGAACAGTTCAGCATACTATGTGGCATTTGAATAAAAGATTTTCCCAAGGTACCATGTGAAATGAAACCAAGTCCCCGATGCTCCATTTTCAATGACACAAGATACCAGCAGTAATTACTGAAAGCTTATTTCGTGTAACAGTATCAAATATGTAATTTGTACAGTGCCATAATTAAGGAACTAATCACATTTCTGAAGAAAGCAGGCTCCACTCCAGAGCTTTTCTATTCAATCTCCTTAGCTACAAGAAGACTGACTGGACAGCTAACTACTTACTGTAAGAGAACATATTAAATTCATGTTACTTGCCCAGAGTAAAAAGAACATCCATTTCTAATGAGCAGCCATGATTCATCTGCCTTATTTCATACCCTGAGTAATTGTTTATAACTAAAGATTTCCGTATTTTTTCAACTCAAGTTCAGCACTAAAAATTTTCTATACAGTTTGATATTTTTAATAGTACTTGGACCAACTAAAGGGTCCTAGCTGTCACTATCAAACTATGATATGAAAAATATCTTCACTAACAGCTCGGCTTTACTAACACACAGCTCGGCATGCCTGTATTCTTAAGTAAAGTCAGAAGTCTATTTTTGGCAAGAATTCCTTCCTCTGCTTATACTAAAAATAATAATAAAAAAATAGAACAAATGCCCTTCAAAACTACACGTATGATTTTTAAAACGAAGCAAATTCTCATTGTCTTTTGATTTGTTTTATAAAATGTCATGAGCTGCAAAAACATTTGTCCAAAAATACACAAGGAGCATTGTATTCAAGCAAGGAAGAGTTACTTGTTCAGGTTTTTCAACAAAAGGTTATTGCTAATTGTTCTTTGAAGTAAAAAGGTGACCCATGACAACAGATCCAATTATTCAAGTACAAATTTGTATGGCCCAGGGGCCATGCCCCATAACAGCAATAACGTCATTAAAAAGGAAAAGTCAAACTGGATAATCCACAGAAGGAAAAAACACTTAAAAATATTTATTTTGTTCAGACTGACAGATGTGGGTGGGTGACGCAGCTGAAATTCTGGCTCACACTGGCGAGCAGACACCAGTTATCTAGCGTCATATTGGGAAAAAAAAAAATCCAGTAAGAGATTAATGTGTCTCATGCCATAAACATTCACAAAGAGTCATGATTCTTTCTCTCCCAGTCAAACTACTCAGGATAAAATTCCTGTAACGTTTGTCAAAAGAAGCTGTCAAAAAAAAAAAAATCTAGCTTTAAATAGTGTCATAAGACTAAACCCTTCCGTGTCAGTAAGAATAATTTGTAAGCAAGTCTTCCATGGGTTGGGTAACAGCAGCACATCACATCTGAGCAAAGCATGTTGAACACTTATCCTTTCTTACAGCCAACACAGTTAATTACCCTGGCATGAAATCTGATCAACAGTATGAACATCCCTGGCTTAAGGGCTCTACAGTAATGTAAGGTAGTAAATAGGATAGACAGGGAGTTTCACAGAGCATCACTTATAATGTATTTTAAGAGAATGCTTCTTGACTTAAATTTCAACCAGAAGTGTAATAAGCATGACCCAAGCCCAGCAAAATATACCAATGGAAACAGCAGATATGGATGGGGGTGTTCTAGTGTGAAAATGAGCTTCATAAAGGAAAAACTTGCATTGTTTCTTAGTGTTCTTGAGATAAAAGAAACTACAAAGAGACAACTGCAACTAATGTGTTGTAGGTACGTATTTTTTTTTTTTAAATACTGAATGCAGATTCTTTGGAACAACTCGCATTGCTTTGGTCTTGTATGAGAGGTGCAGCTCTTGAAATGAACCATAGACCAGACAGCCTCTTCTCAGAGCTCCACACTCGTAGTCATCAGTGTTTTTGTCTATCAGTTTTCTCTCCCTTTTTGACTCTGTCATAAAGAAACCATTATTTAAATGTTTCCTAACATCTGCCATGAGACGTTCATGATTTCGGGTGTTACAGCTTTGCCAAAAACAGCCCAGGAATGGCTTCTTTGAGGACGACCTCCCCAAAACACAGGAACAGCCCATTCCCATGTGCAGTAAGCCCACCTGGCAGAAAGCCCACCTGGCTGCACCAGGAACTCCTGATGGAGCTCCAAAGCAAAAAGCAAGAGCAGAGAAGGTAGATGCATGGACTGGCTACCTAGGAGGAGTACAGAAATATTGCCTGAGCACATGCACAGAGAATTAAAGGCAAACTCTGGTGGAGTTGAAATCCACGAGATGGGAAGGGCAATGAGAATGGCTTATAGGCAAAAGGAAGACTAAAGAAAACACAGGTTTACAGCCAAATGAGATGCAACTTAGTGTCAAAGGACACAGAAAAGACTGAGAAACTCAACACCTGATTTCCCTCAGTCTCTCCTGGCAAGGTTTGCTGTCACACATCCCAAGTCCCTGCATCTAGTGGCAAAGTCTGCAGAAGTGAAGGAATATCCACCATTGAGGAAGGGTGGGTCAGGGACCACTTCGCTGGACATATGACAGCAAATGGGATAAACACAGCGCAAGTTCTGGGACTGGATGGGCTGCACTGGAGGGTGCTGAGGGAGCTTGTGATGTCATTGTGAGGTCACACTCTGATTTTTACAAGGTCCTGGTGCTTGACAGTGGTTCCTGAGGACTGGCAAAGATGAATGCCATGCCCACCTTCAAGGAGGATCCTAAGCTCAGCCCCGGAAAGATGACAGAGTATATGCTGCTGGAAGCTATTTCCAAGTGCACGAAGGAGAAGGTGACTGGGAACTGCCAACGTGGTTTTACTGAGGTCACATCCATCATCCTGACCGTGAAAAAGTTTCCAGCTCCAAATTAATGCCTTCTCCCCCAACAAACCAGCTATTAACAACAGCCACTGGGAATAAAAAGCATAAGGCTACATCCTGCAAAGATCCACTTAGGATAACAATCTAAAAAGCAAAATGCAGTTTGACTCTTCCTCATCAGGAGGTCAACACACAATGACAACATTTAACACTGGGATTTATACTAATTTTTTTTTTAAACATACTGAGATTATTATACAACACTTTCTGCTTAGATAGCCATGCGGCAGAACTAATGTCTTCCACGAGAACATAAGAAAGAACATTTTTGATTGATTTGACATGACAATTAACCACAGACTTCATGCAACTGGACTTCTAATAACAACAGTCACTCCACTTAGTTCTCTATTTTAAACCTATTGGAGGACTCATTTTGCAGCAGGTCTCTTCAGTTAGGCTTTTACCCACAGCTCCAAATGCCAGAGCGCCTTTGGCCAGCACTGTGCCTGCTTTGCCTTTCCTATCTTGAGCTACACCATCAAAAGTAATAAAACAGATTGGAAGAACCACAAGAGAGGCCTGGACCAAGAACTTATTCAGCATCTCATACCCTCAGTCACGGGGCTGAGAGGACGTGTACAATTTATTCCTTTATTTTTTCCAGCTGGAAAGAGGGAGAAAATAGCTGGATTTACCAAATTTCTAGGCAATAGCAAGAAAAAAAAAGGAGCAGAGCTTCAGTGCCTGGATAAGAAAATGGTGTAGAGCAGCGTGTTTTAAATTCATTAGTATGTGGTGAAATTTTTGGAATGGATTCATTTTATCCAGGAAGGACTGCCTTCTCTAAAATAAACCCGAACCAGATTACTAGAGCTTAAACGTGCCAGGGATCTTCCAGCATGAAGACTAGGGGAAGCCATCGATACAACCATGCAGAAGTACTGGCTGCTCAAGCAGGGCTCAGACAGCACCTGTGGTGGGTATGAAGGAACTGGAGCACCTGCGAGGACAGAAGACATAGGCAGGAGACTTCCACCACCTCAGGGGACACAGTAAATATACCCTGTGCTCCAGAGACTTCAGGCATCACTAGCTAGGGTATCCCAGGAGCAGCACATCAGAGAACCCACAAGAGAAGCAGCACATTTTGAGTCCTCAGCCCAACGTGGAGCTCAGCTGAAGACACACCCATGTAGGAGCCATGCTCTAATTGTAGCCACAACACACTGAAGTTCTAATGCCAAAAGACAGGTGTCCAAATAACACATCCTTTTGAAAAGTGGAACTATAAAGAACTGAGTAGGCTTACTGAAAAGATAAACTAAGGGTACGATGCTTTCAGGTAGCACGGAGCTTCTTCAAAGACACTGTATTAGAAGCTGAGAGTGTTTATCATTAATCATAAAAAAAAGCCTAGACAGGAACTAGGAAAGCCAGTGTGATTAGAAAACAGATGCTGTTAGCAGTAAGACAGACATTCTTTAAATACACAGGGTGGTGTCCAAACAAGGAAAACAGAAATGAGCACTAATTCAGGCAAACTGAATGTAAATAATAAGATAGATTAAAAAAAAAAAGAGCTTGAGAAATAGCTTACTGGAGTATAAAAGCTGCTATTGAAATATTTTTTCCAAACGCCAGAAGTAGGATGCCTGCCAGAAAGCCTGTTGGGCTGACAGATGATCAAAATGAGAAGAGACCACTTCAGAAGCAGGAAAGCTAAATAAAGTATTTCCGCTGAACTCTTAGCAGTGACCAACACCAGATACCCAGGTAAGAGAACAAAAACAGGGCAAGCACACAGTGATACTACCCACTATATGCTCCTATCTTCAGCCACCTAAAGCTTAGGGCTTCTACTGGATTTTTCTGCCATGAACAGCCTGATTACCTTTTTTTTTTTTTTTTTTTTTACACAAACCCAGTATTTCCAAAAGAATGCAACATAAATTGACAAAGTATTGTGGTGTGTAACTATTGCTGACACCAGCCTTATTATCAAACAAACAGAAGGAGGAAAACATGACACCACTTTTTATAAAAGGGCCCTGGGAAGCTGAAGAATTGTAGACCACTGAAGTCTGACTTCTGTGTTGAAAAGAAGCTAGTAATAAATAACAAAACTAGTAAACCATAGACACAGCTTTTGTGGAAGAAAGCCATGCCACAGAAATATATTATCATCTTTTGAAGAAATCAAAAACTATGTGGACATGGGTGAGCCTATTAATAGAGTAACTGAATTTCCAAAGTCTTTGATGAGGTTCATTGCTTTCTTTACAAGTAAAGTTCTTCATGGCAGGGTATGATGGAAGATCTCTTAGATTAACAATTGCTGAAGTGTAAAAACTGTCTATTCATTCCATTTTTTTAAGGGAGCTCATGACTGTAGCAGCATAAGCGTCTGCAATGGGATCCAAGTTGTCTACCTCCTCTTCCAGGTCATTACTGAACAATAAAAAAAGTTCTTGGTAGTTGCAATTAAAATGACTATAAACAGCTGCAGAATAATTCAAGAACACTACCAAGGAAATGAGCTGGCAGGAGAGCTCACTGCAAGTGTAAATTAATATATACAGAGTGTTAGACCACTCCTTGTGCATATACTCAGTGATAGACCCTAAACGTGGCATTACCACTCAAAAAAAAAACAAAACACCAAACCAAAAAACTTGGAGTCAAACATGGATAGCTCTTTGAGCATTTTATCTCAGAGTTAATGAAAGGGCAAACAGAATGGTAGGAATAATAAGGAAGGAATATGAAACATTTATATAGTAGCTTGATGTAGCTATCTCCGATATTCCCATATCCCGGGGTGGCAGAGTAACAGAGGTACATGACGGTATCCGGGAGAAGAGGTTAAACAAACACCATGTTCTTCAGCCTGGAAAAAGTCACTGACTCAGGATGTCATTAATTCCAAGAGTATAAATGCATTTAAAAGACAAGTCTGTGCACAGAAAAAGGTCTACGAAGCATGACAATCCTGTTGCAGTTTTTGGCTCAAGTGTCCCAGCCCATTGGTTGCCAGGAAAGAAACTTAGTCCATTCTTTCATGTTTTCTCCCAAGCATATGTTATCAGCCAGAGCCACAGTGAAGTTTGTCAAGAAAAATGATCTCTGGTCAGACCCAGTATAGCTCTATTTTAATTTAATTTTATTTTAAAATACTCTGGACAAGTGGCTCATTATGCTGGAAAAACAAGTCCGTTCTTGTTCTTCCTAACAGCAATTCTCTTCAGTTACAATTATTTTTTTTTTTTTAGAGGACACACTTTGTTACCTGACAGCATTCACCCTCAAATCTAGGTGTGGTGTGTTTATCTTGAATCCAAGACCATCCAGCAACTTTATCACTCTGTTTTTACTTCAGCTCTACCTCTGTGCAGACTCCTGATCACACACACACAAAAAAAAATACCCAGGGAGCAATCAAATTAAGATCCTTCTTCCCTAAAGCTACCATTAGTTTTATTGCAGGTCTGCTAGGAGGCAGGGACAACATGTAAAATTCAATATAAATGACCGCTCTTAAAATAAAAGGCTGCCACCTATCAGGATAATTAAAAAAAAAAATCCAAAAATGGTAAAAAACACCAAGTTTTAGGAAACAGTTTTCTTCCAGCAACTGTACAGAGGTTTTGGACAGGGCCTGCTAAGCCTGCTCTACTTCTTTGCAACCAGAAATAATGCGGAAAACAGGTTATCGCTCCACCTAAACCCAGTTTATAGCTCCCCTGGCCCTCCTGCAGAGTGCTGAAAGGCTGCAGTGAGATGATGCCATCTTTGAAATGTTGTACACTGACTTTTACATATCCCCATACATTCTTGATTTTGTTTAACCAAATCTATGACTTGCTATATATCAACAGAAGTGCTTGGCTTCAACCTCAAAATAGATTGGTTAAAATCCATGAGGCAAGAGTATGCAGTACTGGCAAAACAGAAATATTCTGATGTACCTGACAACTTCAACACACCATCCAATGTTATTCCTCTCTACAGGGCGCAGCAAGAGTTAAGGCTTTTTATGGATGCTGAGACTGCCCAGAATCACCAGCAAAGTTCCTACTGAATCAATAAAGGCAGCTGGCAAATCATCTTGTCAACGTGTCCAACTCCAAAGTCAAATCTAAACATAGCAGGACTGAATTCCCCTTTATTGGCATTTCTTCCCTCTTCCCCCTCCAGCAGGGACAAGCCCTAAGGCTATGTGGCTTTTAAGTGGAGAGAGACAGTTCTTGCAGCACTATTCCACTCCTGCTAGCACTGCCTGGGAAAGCATACTCCACTGAACAAACCTGACTGCTTAGGGTGACTCTTAAAAATTTTGATGCCTAAACGAGGAAAAGGCTGAGGTGAGGTCTACCTGGATTTGAATGTCTATGAACGAATAACCTGTTTTTTGCCTGAAAGATCTTCCTCAATTAGCAATGCCAAGATACCATTAACCAAAAAAAAAGATGATTATACTGCATGTTGGTAGGATTGAACTGAATGTTGACCAGCCTTATCAACCAGAATGGCTTCTGGACCTACTAAACAGATCAGTGGGAGGAAAATAAATAGTGTATCCAACAGGCAACCTGCTACCTTTTGCTGTATTTCTCGCCAGTGTCAGGGGATGAGCAGGAAAGTGAGTACGTTGATACCTGAAAGCATACAGCAATTATCAGCCAGTCTTACATTGCTTCCTCTCTCTTCTGCCATTCCCAGGAGACACACAGAAGCTATAACACTTAATCTATTTAGCGCAACCGCAAGCATCCCAAATATTCAATACATAAACTATTTGATAAAAAGTTGTCTGAAAGATGTCTTTTGTTCACATTGTTTTTCATGCTGTTTTGTTTGCTTGCTTAGAATATTAATTAATAAAACCTAACTTCGATTTGAGCTGCTGGCTTTGACCTCCATGGAAGACTTATCTGCAAGTGTGCTTGGAGGAAACCATTTCTAAGATTCATCTTTTCTGCTCTGATCGGTCACATGGCTGTCCCTCTTATTCCTCAAAGTATGAGAAGTATTAAATTCTTCTTTGGGAATGTCTATTTATTACTGTCCTTCAGAACAGAAGTAAAGACAAACTCTGAGATTATGCCAAAAAAATTCTTCAGGAAGCTATAGGTGTGGAACTATCTGGCAGATGCTCTCTTGATGCCCCCTACCTTGGGGAAAATCGAAGGGGAGGGAGTACTCGAGCTCTGCTGCCAAAGATACGGTTACTCGCCCGGGCAGAGGCAGCCCAGTTCCACCTTCACACGACACGCTGCCATTTCTGCTTTGCTGTCCTTGCAGAGTGGAGAGCAAGGAGGGGAGCGCACTTCCACCTCCTTCCTCCCCCTCTCCCCTTCCTCTCCCTCTCTCTAGGGAAGGCAGGGCTAAAGCGAGCTCTGCTAACATGAACTCCTGGCATCAGCTCCCCTCTGCTCAGTTAATCACAGCATCTGACGGGGAAGCGGTTTTTCTCAGTGAGTTTCCTTAGTCCTGTTACCTCCTGCAAAAGGGGCCCCAAAGGCTGCACATGCCTCAGCAGAAGCAGCAGTGTCTGGGGAACAACCTCCCAAAAGAAAACGCCGACCTATGCAGGTTACCCAGATTGTTTCTTCCCCTTCAGAAAAATCTCTTCAGCACAGAGGTCCAACTGCTGACCACAGCGAAGAAAGAAAACTGAAGTGAACCACAGCCGCTGGCAGCAGACAGGCACAGTCCCCTCCTCTGAGTGACAGCAAGTGGAAACCTCTAGTGAGTCACCCGAGGAACACGGCACAAAGAAACAAAAACGCTGTACTCTGTACACTTCATTTGCTTTCAGTGAGTACACACCAGGTAGTAAATTCAAGCAGCCGTACATGCAGAGGCATGAGTCAGACTCACAGCTGGCCAGTTCTCTCCTACCTTGCAAAATGGAAAAACACCCACTATAAAAGGCTGCAGCAGACCCTCAGTAACCGGCCAGTGACACAACCCAGAGGTTGGCACCTAATCCAGGGATCGGCGTAGCTCCGTTGCCAGGGTCAAGGGGGAAGTGAAAACAGGGAAGTATCTCATTTCATCTCTAAATTCACATACCCTCCCCTCCAAATGCAAAAAAACCCCTATAAACCAACCAACCAAACCCTACCAATCAATGAATCAGTTTGCTCAGAGACCTGTCCTTAGCTGATATTTAACAAGGAAAATTATATCAAATGCAGATTAGCCTGAGAGCAAAATTGGCTCCAGTATATACCAAAGATCAGAAGAGACTGTGTAAACCTGTTAGTAATTATTGAGTCAGTGTTAATAACTTCCCAGAATTTCCCCCCACCAAATCAGACACCCTCCTAGCAAGCAAAAAATGTTTTTTCTAAGATTGCTTCCTTCTTTATGACAAATGCAGTGAGAAACTTTTAGAAGACTACTCTTCCGTCAGCTCCAAACCCCAACCACCACTATGGCCGATCTATACTTCTGTTAATGCAGGTAATTAAGCAGACTTGTTTAAAGGCAACAATATTTCCTTGCTTCTGTTCTCTTTTTTTTTTTTTTTTAATTTTTTTAAAGCGTTGGAGTGAAACCGAAACTGAATAAACTAACTGTAGTATAGGAACTTCTGCATAACACAATAAAGAAAAAGCATTCTTTCTTAAAAACAAATCTTAAGAAGTTATGGATTAAGAAAAGAAGATATATCCATGAAGACTGTGCCTGGACCTGGAACATGCAAACACATGCAATTAGACACTAAAATAAATGACTTCAGAGATAAATCAATATAGATTAAGTATTCATGAAAGGAATAATTGGAACAGCATTAAGAATAATATATGGAAACATTTGGCATAGTACAGCACTCTTGCCTGTCAGGACAAGAAGCCTTAAGTATTTGGCCTAATTAATAACATTATTTTAAGCATCGATTAATATATACAGAAAGGAAATAATTAAATCTCGTAAAAACAGAACGAAAAGAAAACAAAAAGTTTGCTTACTCTTCTTGACGCAAGTCATTAACGCTCCGATCTAGTGAGATCATATCACTTGCCACCATATTAAACCCAAATTCTTTAATGCTGGCTTGAATGGATTCTTTGTAATCTGGTCCTAAAACATATGGCTTCGCTTCCTCTCCAGGGCCACCAACAACTCCATGAGGCTCAGGCTCTTTGGGTTCAAAATTACCAAGGACTCCAGGTCGTAAAACAGGATCTCGGTATATAAATGTCTGAGGCTTAAATGTGAGATACTGCCTCTGGATGATGTTTTGCTGTTTGTTATCACCACCACCACCATGATGATTTAGTTCATTTTTGGCCTTATTTTTCCTTCGAATGGATTCCAAGTCCACTTCCACACCTTCAACATGAGGCCAAGGTACCACAGGTTTGAACTTCTCATTTCCTAGTCCATGGTCTCCTTTGTTTGGCATAGGTCTGTTGGCTTCCTTGTCATCCTATATATACACACAGAGAAACAGCAGGAGATCATATAAATTTATGACCATTTATTTATTTAAATCCAGTACCTTAACGCACTGACAGTTGGTTCTAAATACATGTTAAGCAAGAAGGAACAAGTCTCTGTTAAGGGGTGGAATGAACACGTTTTACTAAAGGAACTGGCTGCTGGAGAATATCATCAGCTGGTGTCCACGCTTACTCCATTTCCAAGATCTACTCACCAAGGTAATGCCCAAAGCATTCCCAAAGATCAAATACCTACATAGCACATGTTAACTTGAACACAGTTCAGGCTGCACATCAAACCAATGTGCAGGGAGCACTGACAGAGCATTTTAGGAAAGAGAGGGTGGTACGGAGGCAGAAAACACCACAATCCAGAGCCCGGCACCCTTGGGGCCGCTCTTGGACGGGGCGTTTCTGAGGCTACGCGTACCGGCTGCTGAGACCTCCACAGGGTCTCAGCGGTTGCTAGATACAGCCTCAACACGCTCCTGTGCTGGGAAAGAGTGCCATGACTACGTGTAATCTGGCACGCACATCAGCAGCAGCCTAGAGCCACATCTAATCCCTACCCTTAACCCCCTCGACTTGCTCCCACCAAGCACTACTGCAACAGCAGCGCTGGTTTTAGAGCCGTGAGGTAAGCTGAAGGCACCAGTGACAGCAGGCAAAAATGAGATGCAGCCCTGATCTGCTGCATGGCCAGAGACAGACCCACCCGGGGAAGCGGTGCTGGGGCTAAAGAGAGCTGCCACAGGCATTGGCACCGGTATCTCCTGCATCCTTGTTTAAAACAACTTTACCATTTCACGGCACTCCTCCCTGCCTCCCCACCAAGAGATCTGAAGATCTCACTGAGAAGAAAGGCTGCGATTTTGAAAACTGCTTGGCATGTTCAGTGATACGTGAGGTTGGTGGAGTTAGAACAAGGGTGTATGATTTTAGAAGAAACCAGACAGAAAGGCTCTGAAGCATCCGAGTGTGAAGTCTCCAGAGTACAACAGCTGCACCCGTGAACACTCACCAAAACATACGGTCACTGCTTTTTCCAATACTACTGTCCAAGAGGACAGCAGGGAAACATTGCTGAAAGTTCATATTTCCTGCTAAAATTATCTATTTGTAAACAGGACAGAAATTCTCTACAGATGCCACTGTGATCTAAACACTGCACACATTTTAGCAACATCTCACTATCTATTCACAAATACAGAATCAAAAAAACAAATTGAGATCAGAAGGATGTCACCTATTCAAACCTGCTCAACGCAGGGCTACCTTCACAGTTAGATCAGGTTTCTCAGAGGCTTGTCCAGTCACATCCCAAAAACCTCCAGTTCCTCTAGACAACCTGTTCCAGTTGCTTGACCGGTCTCATGGTGAAGGTACTTTTCCTCATACCTCAGGAGAGATTTCTCATGTTACACCTCGTGATGATTGCCTCGTGCGCCCCCGAGAAGACGTTATTTCCATTTTCTCTGTAACCTCACTTTTGAGGGTGATAAGCTGCAATTAGATTTCCCATTAAACTTCTCCAACCAAGCCAAGCCGAGCTCCTCTACCCCTTCCATGACTGTGTCACATGCTGCAGCCCTCTAACCTCCTCAGCAGGTCTTTGCTAGTTCCTCTCCATTTATTAACATCTCTCCTGTGCCAGGCAGTGCAGGAGGAGAAACCAGACACAGCGCTTCAGACGCAGGCTTGTTAATTCTACGTGTCAGGAAACAAACCATATCCCTTTGCTTGGTGGCTAAGCGCTTCCTCGTGTAACCCGTTATGCAGTTTGCTTTTACTGCGGCAAGGGCACAATGCTGACTGATGTCCACGTTTAACTAAACCACACAATACTTACTACTGCATTACAGTTATTTTCCTCACGTATCATTCTGCATAATAAAACTTCAGAAATTAAGAAAAATCCCATATAAAATGCGTCTAGGTTAACATGGTAACAATGGGAGTCAGACTGGCTCCAATTCAAAATAATAAGAGTTTATTCAAGTAACTTTGACCTCTCTGCTTGTTCTAGTTTAAACACGGAAGACGTACAAAATGCAGAAGTGTTATATTATTCTGTTCTCCCACCACTGTTTTTTGAGGAACTCAAAAGCCAGCATGAGAAAGGGAAGGATGAGGGCATGCGAAAAGGCACATTTTGCAAGGAGGCAGAAGGCTGCCATGGATCTAAATAAAGCCCTGAGAGGACTTTTGAAGAGAGCATCATCTCACGCTTACCCTAGAAATGAAAAGGAAGGCTTTGCCACTCGACTGTCAGAACTGCTGAGCACTCGGCTCTTACCAACTCGCGTCCAACTCCTGCTCTGACTGCAGAGGCAGCTGTAAAAGCCAACAAAATGGTGGGCGTCATTAGGAAGGATGCTTAAAGAGGGCATAATTTTGACTGCATAAAATTTTGAGACATTCACGTCTTCAGTAATATTTAGTTCTGGTCTCCACATCTCAAAAGGAGTTAGAGAAGGTACAGAGGAGGGCAACCAGAATGAAGAAGGCAGATAGGTGCTTTGAGATGAAAGACCAGAAAGGGTGGCCTTTCATCTTAAGACCCTGCAGTTTGGAGATGTGATGGCTGACGGGCGTACAACTGAAGTTTAGAAAATCATGAAGGTGATGGATAATTTGAATGGAAACCCACTGTTTACCCTAAATACAAGAACTGGAGGCGCTTGACAAAATCAGTGGGAGATCAACCAAAAAACGTTCTTTGCACAGTGATCTCCTGGAATATGATGCACAGGAGGCTGTGGAGAGAGACGGTACAAACAGTCGAACAAGGGATGAGACAATGTGATGGACGACAGGTCCGTAAGTGGACTGTAAAAGGGCTGGGCGGGGAGGTACCTTCTAAAAACTCTAATTCAACAGCTGTGGATGCTGGAAGAGTCCAAAGGGAAGGGAGCATAGAAAGCAGACAGGTTTACATGCTGCCACTCTCAGACACCATCCTGGATCACGAGTCTCAGTCAGGCAGGAATTTGTTACACCCCTGGTCTGTATGAAATTAAATATCCTTTCATTCCACTTCTGTCACCTATAAAGCAGTTACAAACTTCCACTTAGCCAGTTCTCCCACTGAAACATAACACTTCTTAAAGTAATTTGTTTATTTTGCTGTCATCGGAACTATGACTTATCTTGTATTACATTTAGCTTCATTATAACCGTTATGCACAATTTGCATTATAATGCATTTATTTGCTGTTCCCTTCCAGACACTAAATATATTCCATTTTTTCAAGCCTGCAAAAATATTGCATAAAACAAGAAAATTATACACAAACACACAGACACACACATTCACCTCTCTCCTTCATTGTTTAAGTACCTAGGACAAATATGACGGAAGGCATTTGTTGTGGGTTAACCTCCGCAGGCAGCTCAGCACCACACAGCTGCTCACCCCTCCCTCCCCAACCCTAGGCACAAATCTAAAGCACAGCACCATATGGGATGCTATGAAGAAAACTAACTCTGTCTCAGCATTTTATGGGCATTTTTACAAAAAAAGGAACTAGCAGTGTTTAAGTGTGTGGTGCAGACCCACAGCTCCTGGAGGTTATTCGTTTCTCCAGAGAAAATTGAGACAAAGGTTTTCCAAATACTGCCCGGAAAAAAAGCAAAGTCAAACCACAATCAAAGAACTATTTTGGTCATCATATAAGCCACAATGCCTTAGGAACTTCTAGAGCTTCTGCTCTTTTATGAATTGACTTCCTCACCCCCCTTTATTTTTTCTAAATGATTTAATGACATATCAAAAAAAAAAATTTTTTTAATCAGTGTGCCTCACTGATTAAAAGTTTGGCTCAGCCAAAAATGTAGTATCAAACTTCTAAAAGATTCATACAACAATGACAGTCAAACTGGAAGGCATGCATATTAAAAAAATAAACCACAACAACGTTTCTAAAGTGGAAAAACAAAGATAGTCTTAAAATTATTTGAAAAAACTTTGGAAGAGACAAATCAATAACAACAAGATGAAGGAAGGGCTCCGAAGAAGTGAGCACGACATACATCTGAACACTGCACTTCTAGGTTGTCCAAAAATGAGGGGAGAGAAGCAAAAAATATCTGTGAATTCTCTCACATCTGAAGACAAACAACAACAGAATCTCTTTACATCTTTATAAAGGACACATAATCTGTTTACATACAGTAATACAGAAAACTGTTTTTTCCACAGCTCATTGTTTTTTTCTATAGGGCTAGATCTAGGATTTCCTGCCAGCTTTTCTAGCTCCAGTTCAGTGCATGCTTCTTTATTTTTTAAATGTTTTTTTTTTTTTCATTCCTTAGGGGAGTATGTATGAGTCACTGCAATGGGTGTTTCGGAAACAGTGAGATGATATAAATACAACCAATTCCTGACTTGTATGAGGTATTTGGTATAATTTTTTTGCACATTAGGTTCTTCCTTTTTGCAAAAAAAGAGGAATGCAACTAAAGGTATAGGGAACATAACTGTATCCCTTTGGAAACATGTTTCTAAATTATACAAATTAAAAGGAAAAACTGGGAGAGGTCTTCATAGGGCTGCAAGATTTGTCAGCTGGTAGGAGGGTTGGAGTTGTAGCCGGCAATAAAACTGCAAATGTAAAAGTTGCATAATCTGCTTTTCTTCAGTCAACCAGTTCAAGACTGGCAACTCCCTAAAACTCCCTGTGAAATAATGTCTGAAGTACAAATTAATGTTAAAAAAGTGGATTTGCTTAATTTCTAAAATGGAAGATTATCATACTGAAAAACATTTTCTAATTCAAAGCAAGGTCTATAAAAGCAACTTGCTCATCTAGACAAAAACCAGCGATGCACAAAAAATGAAAAGGGGAATAATTAAGTAGAATCCAGTAGTATTCTCATTACCCAAGGACGCAAAAGGAAATTCAAAAAACCTTCCACCCTCAGAATATGCATGTTCATACCCAGCTGATTAAAGACAGATACCGAGCATTGCAATATTCTGGTGTTCCTCATGAATAAACTAGAAAAACTGATACAGTTTAATATTTCAGTAACCTAGGAGGCCAATCCTTATGTAGTTCCTATTTTTCTCCAGTTCAGCTTTTACTTTTCTTAGCTCTTGGCTGCATCTACACCACTGCACTTACCACGAAAGACAAATACAATATATGTTCTTCTACCATAAGGAAGGGTTCAAGGGCTTTTAACTGAGGTTGAATCAACAGCTCTCAGACCTCCCCTGACGCAAGTTCCTCTTCTATCCAAAAAGCAGCATTTTGAGTAGAGGTTCTGTCACAGATACTCTGACAGAGACCACACAGCTATCAGTTTAGCAATGATTTCAACATATGTAAAGTATTTTGCTTTGTTTGCCTCAACCTAATGCAGCCACACTCCTAGTGTATCGGACTAAAAAGGACACGAGAGAAATTATATACAGCCTAGCATTTTCAATTATTTGAGTACATAGGAGGGGGTCATTTTAATTTATTCAGTTACCTTGCTAAAAAGAAAAAGGACTACAAGCTGGATTCACAGATTTCCTTGTTGACTAGACTCATGCTGGGAAGATACTAAAATAACGTCTGTTCTCAGCTAAGCTTCTAGCATGATTCTGCTCTAGCAGCTAATAAGAGAGAGAAAAAACCCAACATGTAGTTTATTTTGGTTTGCTTTGAATCATTATGGGTGGGTCTTACTTACCAGGTTACAGTTCAGGGCACAGATGGGGGGGGGGAAAGGGGGGGGGAAAGAAGTGCCACACTGAATTACTTATTCCTGCAACTGGTTTTGTGCCACATGATAGAAGACTCCACAATGCTCTTACGAACAAAAAATTGGAAGACCTTTCAGTATACAGGATCAAATACAGACAAAAGGGAAAATCAACACATCCAACAACATATTTCTGAATAGATTTCACTCTAGATACCCACTAACTTCAGAATAAATAACATGAGCAATGATTCCCTCAACACAGCTGGCTGACTGTCAAAGGGACCCTTATGGGATTGCACACCTTCCACTTCCACCACCCATGGTAACCTTCATCCGAGCATTCAGAAGTTCTAGCTACTACAGGACCAGCTGCAGAGGGGAAAGCAAAACCAAAAGCACACACAAATGGAAAAACACGGCTTCTCAAACAAGGATAAAGATCTATAGCACAACTGCCATCACTTCAAAAAATAAATAAATAATAAAAAGCCCTTTGTAATCATTACAAGTTTTTGCACAAAAGTCTGTTTTAAGCTCCACATGCAGCACTGCCTTCAAGTCCTAGTTTGCAAAACCTTCCATCAAACAACTTCATCACAAGGCAACTATGTTGACTCAAATTAGGGCAGAAGTTGGACCAGGAGAATTCTTTTGTCGAAGAGGAGCAGCAGCATTCAAGCCACCTGGCTCGAAAGGGGCATTCGCTGCCACAGTGCCTGGGCAAAACTGTCTCTCTCGTGCTTTGGCTTCTTCTCTCAGTGTATTTCTGAGGCACTCCAAAGGTGATGGAGAGCATGCTTATGGGCTCAGTAGCTCCTACAGTGACTTTTAAAACTTGTGTAAACTTAGAACAGAGCATTTATGGGAACTGTAGAAACACAGAGAGAAATACAATTTCACACTAAATTATAGAAAACTTCTGAAGTTTAAAAATACATGTTTGTAAAAATAACAGATTGCTAAATCACTGTAATTGCATGCTTTGTGCAACCTAAGTGAAAAACCATGCTGTTGATGGTATTTGTCACCAGCATTTCCAGGAGAACTTAAGTCTAAGTTATGTTCTTATGTTCATAGCCGCCCTCAATTTTGACAGATATACGGACAACATGAAAGTCCATTATGCAACCAATGCCATCTCTCCATAGCAGATTTTTGCCCCATTAAATATTCTAGGGGAAACAAAATGTACTTAAGACCTGAATCATACCTATTAGTGCTAAAGCTGCGTAAGTTGTGTTATACCAACCTGAAATAAGTTTTGGTAGACAGAACTAACTCGACTACTGTTTTGTACCACAAACACGTTACTGTGATGGCATCTCCAAAGAGCAAGTAATCCTACCAGGCAACGACCACGCCAGCCTACTTTTTGGAGTGTTCAACACAAGACTTGGTCAGGAGCCACTTATGAGCCACAAAGAAAACTCCGAACAATTAAAAAGAATTTTGATGATCTAAACAAGCAAGCATTACATTATATGCATAATTTTATATTTTTATATATATATATATATATATAAAATGTATGTTCTATTCATTAAAAAAAAATATATCATTCTGAAGTGTAACTAAGGTACAAGGGCCACAATCAGCTTTGGAGAAATGCATGTTCAGCAGTAGTTTTATACTGTTGTGTATTGTACTCCCACCTACATCTGAAGAATGAAAAATAAAATGTAGTGGGTGTTAAATGTAGTGGGTGTTTTTGTTTTTTTTTTTTTTAATTTAAAAAAAAGCAAGGCAACTTCCCCCTTCACCTGCTTCCTAGATTTCACAGCATCTGTCAAACTGATTGATATGTGATGCACTACTCATTGCCCTGCACCATCCTGTATCCAGCTTGCGTTCTCTTGACCCCTTTCTCTCAGTTCCCAAGCCACTCCTCGAGAGGGAACTCTTTTGCCAGGGATAGATACCTGTAATAAAACTTCTAGTCAGCAGCATTGAGGAAAATCCCTTTTCCCACTCATTCTCTATGCCCTATCTGATACAGCCGAACAGGACAATCACTAGCATTTACACTTCTATAGTTACAGAAGTAACTGAGTTTTCAATAGATACCAGCAGACCACAGTCATTAATATCGACTCAACTCTTGAGGAAGAAAAAAAAAAAAAAAAAGAAAAAAGAAGTAGCAGTATCTTTGAGCCTCAAAGTTACCTGAGTTAGCGGAGGCAAAACAACTTAGGTGAGTAAGATCAATAATTTTCTTCCATCTTAGGGTTGACATTCCTGAGGTTTGAGAGCATTGCTTATGGAAAAGCAAGTGGCATGTTCAAAAATAAAAAAGGCACATAATAAAGGAGAAGAACTGTTTGTAAAAATGTGAATTTGGCAACAGCTTGATGTTCTGCTATTTTGAAGGATTTTGACAGAATTTAGCATTCAAGTTCTGAGTGACTTTCATTAATCTACGTGAGTCTTTGTACCACCAATTCTAAAAAATGGTAAAAACAACTTCTTGTTACCTAGTAATGAGTCTAAAAACCAACAATATTCACTAACATCTGAGGTCATCTCTGCTGGTGTTTGAACCTGTGAGTGGAAGACAGACACTGAGGAAGATAAGGCCCAGTTTCTCAACTTTATTTTATTTTTTAAATGGTTGCTGTTGCTGTAAGAGTTCCCTGGGCAAAAACACCAACTAGCTCTTCCTGTTGTCTTGGATTTTTGTGAAGATACTGTCTACTTCATCACAGCAGAAGCATTCATTTAGGACAGTGACTTCAGGCTATTGCCGCATACTGCCATGGTCTGCAGCCAACATCTCACAAGGTCATCGCATACAAAGTTGCATTAAGCTATGGAAGCCCTCAGGTAACAGATCACATGGAGACTGCCTCCGCCCCTTGTCCTTCCCTTTTTTTTGTGGCATATCTGTAAATATAAGTAACTCCAATATTCAAATTTCTAACAATGCAAGAATACTTATTTTCAGCTGAAATAACTTGATTGCCCAGCTATTTGCCTAACAGAAGGGAACACCATAAATCCTGAGTTTTACCTGTTTACCTGCAGAGTACCTTGTTTAAAGATATATATCCACATTTAGATAAGTCAGTGGGATACCCATCTAAGCACCCCATGTAAATGAAATGGTTCTGTTGCAATATTATCTTTCACTTGCAAGGGGAATTCGTCTGAGCTAATGATGCTCCTGTCATCCTCTTTGGCCTTGCTGTGCACGTATCACTTAAAACTCCTGCACAGCAATGCAATCCTGCCACAAGCGCTGTTTTGGCTTGTACTGCTTTACCCCCTGCCCTTGCTCCTACACTCCCTTTTTTGATGTCCCTGCTCCCCCACAACCTCCTGCTGTACATGTCCCTCCTTCCTGGAGGAGTCTGGGTCTTCTATAAAATGTCACAGTCACACTCATATGCATCTACTCATATGCATCTGGTCCAGACTGAGCGACTTCCTTTACTTAGCAAAGTTCAGTTAAAAAAGTCTCAAAAGCAGAGACTACCAGGAGACCTGGCCCAAGTGCTTCATGTCAGACCCAGTATCTTATTGGGGATGCCACTGGCCACCCAAAACTTGCAAACTTCTCTGTCTCTCACCTTCAGTGAGATTTAAGAGTGCAAAAAGGACAGTGAGAACATGGCCTGTACTTGACCTATCTTACATGGTGCCTCCTTAGGAGAGGTGCAGTACTTCTCTAATTCCTGTGTGGTAGGCAGTTTCACAATTAGACCCTGCCTGACTGAAAGCAAGTAAAAATAAAGACACTGAGTGCTTCAGAACAAATTACTGTCAAAAATAGCAGTCTCTTATTGTCCTCATTTTTACTGGCACTCAGTGTTTGGGGAATATCGAACCACCTGTTAAACCTTCCAACTTGCCTTCCTTGTTGCCTGAGATTCAACTCTTACTCAGCTTTTACACATCCCATTCCTTCCATTCCTGGCACTGTCATAGCTTATTGTCCCATACTGCCCCTGGTCCCACCTGTGGTTCAATAGTCAGGCGGCGTTAAAGAAGCCTTGCCAGAGCTCCACTTCACTCAAAGCCTCCACGTAAGAGATGCCAGAGAACTTTGTGGAGGTACCCACAAGCAATGCACCTCTCCTTGTCGCTCTGGAGAGCACCACGTAATCTGGGATAGCAACTAAGGAGATTTAAAATAGAAAGACTCAGATAAATACCTGAATAAACAGATATTAAAGAAATCTCTGCTTAACTTTGTAGCTTAAGGCTAGTTTTAAAGCAGGCAAAATAGCTTCTTATCATTAAGATTACAATCACTTTCAAGTAACACAAATATTCTTAAACTGAATCACAAATGAAGCTGCTGTATTACCTAAGGTGATGTTGTATTTTAGTCTCTCCCATGTTCTGGAAATGGAAAGATGTTGACAGTAGTAGCCTGTGCAATAAAAAACCAAACCACATTCGTAGCTGCTTGCTGCAGAGTAATACAAAAGTCATTAGAGGACCCTGG
Source organism: Platalea leucorodia (assembly GCF_965183815.1). Lineage (NCBI taxonomy): Eukaryota > Metazoa > Chordata > Aves > Pelecaniformes > Threskiornithidae > Platalea > Platalea leucorodia. The sequence goes on along the minus strand of NC_138828.1, from coordinate 45,743,827 downwards.
ATAAGACAGAAGCATGATCCAGAGCCTCCTAGGTCCTCTCCTTACAGACAGCACACCAAAGATGACAGAAAGGCTTTTAAACTCAGAATAGCAAGAATCAATTACAAGTTTATCACAAATAGAATAACCAACATTTTCAGTAGAAGAAAGCCAAAGTGATCAAGTGGGACAGAACATAAATAAAAGAGCATAAAAGCAAGTATCTCCCTACACACTGCATCTTTTCAGGTGTGTTTTTGCTTCTTGCTAATTAAGTGGCTTTCTCTGTTGCATCAAAGTGCAATTTCTCTGGTCCCCAAGAAAGCAGAGACCACAAGAGGCCACACGCTTTCCTTGCCTGCCAAGAAGGTTGCCTGCGCTGATCCTGGCCCGCTCTTCTTAATTGAACATGACACAAATCAAGAAGAGACAAATAATGTGCGTCGTACAAGGTAAGTCATTTTAGGTTAAGTACTTAAGACTGGTCTAATCAACCACCAGCTGGCCGAGAGACTGTGCTTCAACTCCAAGAGTCTGCCATCAACTGCTGAAAAGCAGTTGCCCATAACCTTCCTCCTTTCTCTGCACAACAGACAAATTTCTATATACTGCAGCCTGCATTGTCATTAGCATGTATTTAGCATGGTATTTCAACTGCAAACTCCTGTAGAGCATCATCCACAGTAATTCATTTTCAAACAGAGACTGCAGTGACTCAGACCTCCAAGTCAGCAAATAAGCACCTGTTTGGTATGTTTACCCTTGAATGCGCCATATGGGTTGCTATACCATAGATGAGACTCCACACAAATTTAAAAAAAAATAAAAAAAAAAAATCAAATTTGTATGCTGGTTGACTCACTTCATGCTAAATTCAGCCATTTAAAATATTTTGTTGTCATTTACTCGTTCAGAACGCTGTTATAATGACAGCCAGGTCCCATGAAGAGGCCAAAGAGCAAGGTGAGCACCAAGCCCTGGGGCACAGTTATCACCCTGCTGCAGCATCAGGGAGAAAAAACTGTCCCAGGTAAGCAAAGCCCACCAGACACTGACTCTAGCTTTCCAAAGCAAAGTCTAGTTTCTTGCCTAGTCTTGAGAGCAGAGACTCTAAGGACCCAATCGCTTTCAGTTTTCCTTTTTTTCCTTGAAGCAACTCTCTACCTGAAGTCTTAGTAGATTTCAAGTTGCATCTACTCACAGAAAAGGCCAATGCTTATTGTCTAGAAAGTTAAACCTTGTTTTCTCTGAAGAAACTTAAAAATAATTCTTTTTCAACTTCTCAACCTGGAGGCAATCCATGGGGTACCTTGCTGCGCAAGAAGTTCAGCAAGGTGACTTGTTCCTTAAGCAAATGTGCCAACTGCTGGCAAATCAGTGTAGTAGGTATCACAGGAGGAGCAAAGCAGTAGATGAAGTTATGCATTTCTAAATAAAAAGTGCAACAAACTGGTTTCTAGGGACACAGCCAACCCCAGAAAAATGTTTAAGCAGATGAAGGCTGTGGGAAGTCTCCAAATGCTCATAATTCTGGCTGGCTCTAATCAATATTATCATCTCTCATTTCTGTAAACATTTGTTGTTATGTATTTTGTTCAAATGCAACCTTCTGTTCTCCTTTTAATTTCTCTCAAATTTCCAGTTTTGTTTACAGTGTTTTGATTAAGATGGTGCCATTGCTTACCCTATTTCAGAGGGGCAGAAGGTGGATGCGAAAATTTTTCCCACTCTTTCTTCTAGACAAAAGCTGAATATCAGGAAATCCCTTCTGAAAAATGCATTGCAGAAATGGATGGCAGAAAATGCAAGATTTGATTTTTTTTTTCTGTGTCTCCCTCCTCCAAGTGATTAGGACTACCACATTTGCACATGGCTATATGGTTTGGAGCAATGCTATGCATTCGATCAGATTTTGAAAACTGTGCTGAATGGCTTATATAACACTTCCAGAAAACAGTACCATGATCAACAAAAAAAAGGAAAACATAACTCTGCCCTTCAACTTGCATACTAGGGCTTCAGAGTCAAGTATTAGATGCTCTTCTCCATCTTCCCTAAGCTTTTCCTAAGAGACATGTGTTTGGACCATATAATCTACAACACCTCACAACTGTAAGATACAGTTTTCTAATGCAGCCTGATAAACTGAAATCCATTTTTTTGTTAATAGAAAAATAAACTTTCAAGTCAAGACCAGCAAATCTGAGTGAAGACAAAGGCATTTATTATCCCACATTTGCAATAAAATTAATCAGAAGCTTATTTGGGCTATAATAAATTGCTTCATAACAATCTGAATAACCAACACCTTGCTGGCCTATGAAGTTTTTCCCCAGGATACAAGGAAAAAGAGGAGCATACCATAATTACACAACTGTCCACATTTTTTCTCTCTAGAGAGATTTTATAAGTGATTGACTGGAAAAAATACAAGTATTAGGAACAAAATGGACAATTGCTTAAGACATCATCTCCATCAGAACTGACTGTAAGATGCAAAAGGTCCTCCAGATATCAGGTTTTTAATCTATGACTCTTGGACTATTTCTTCCCTTCTTCAGAAAAAAAAAAAAACACACCTTGATTTTTCATCTGAGCTTTACTATCTTTCTCTGCATTGCCAATTAGAGAATAGCAGATATTCCGTTAGTAAAGTACATTAGTAAACCAGTATTCACACAGGAAAGCAGGTCCCGTTCCTTAGCTTAAATGACCTCCTTCCCTTGTAGATTCCTTAGACTATTCCAACTTTAACAATTAATAAAAATTAAGAGCAAACAATCCTGAATACCCGAAAATAAATATTATGTTGTGTTGACGTCTTGTCAATTTAGTATATGTTGATCCATGTCATTCAACTATTTCTACAGTAGTATTCTACTACTGCCACACACACACGCTTTCAAGTGCTTGGCAAACAATTCCAATAGTTTTCGCAATCAAATGGAAGACAAAGAGAGAAAACAGCCACGAGAATGACTTATTTCACTGCAATATTGCCATAATCCAGAACACTATCACTTCTATTACTAAGACCTTCTCTCTGGTACTTTCTCATTTCACTTCTGTATTCCATGACCTTCAGCTGCATCACCTTGTCTTTTGTGCCCAGCAGCTGGTCTTGTCCAGTCCTACACCTACACTCAAGGTATTACTACAATTGCTAAGAACTTTCTTCCACAGCCCTTAACGGTTCAGCAACAACAAGCCATCTCTTTCCCATCCCAAAAACTTCTTTCATCTCCCCCCCCCCAGTTGTGCCCTCCAAGGTGAAAGGCTTAAAACACAGCATCACTGAAGAGGTTCAGTACAAGATTTGTTCTTGTCACTACATTTCAACATCAAATTAAGCTTGTGACCTTTCTAGTTGAGTCATTGCTCCTTCCACGTTCTGTCTCGCTCCAGGAATATCCTTCATTTTATGCATATGTTTGAGCGAAATCTTAAAAATAGAACTCATGTTTATTCATATGAACATTAGAGATTCTTAAGTACTTCTAAGATGCCCTCTGTCCAGCTTCATTGGCTTCCATAAAGGAGGGATTATACTCCTCCTCCTCCTATGTAGTAGTGTTACACAGTAGGCTATGAGAGGCAAAGGCTTTTCATTTTACTAAGACCAAGCCCCTTTTAGGAAGGTACTCTGTAGACTGATGAAAGATGAAGCTGCTTCTTTTGGACTTAAACAATCAAAGTTTAAGTAATCAAATTTAAAGTTGTAGAGATAAGGAGGTAAAAACAAGCATATGCTTTGAATTTAAAAAGTAAGAGACCAAAGAGTTACAATTTATAACCCATAACTTTGCTATTGAAAATATCCAACTTCTATTATTTTTCCCTCCAGAGGGAAAAAGCCTCAGAAAGAAATAAAAACTACCATCAATTGTCATGTTCTAAGCGGCTGAGGACAGCTTTTCTGGCCCTCCAGGCATCAGCTGAACATTGCACTGGTTAAAGCCCACAGAGGAACTTCATCCTTGTTTCTCAATCATTAGACAGATGGATATTTAAAAATCATGCATTTGTTTTATATGCCTCAGCGTGTAAATGACATTTACAATACAATAAATCCATCACTGATGGACATGCTTGATCAAGGGATGCAGGTTTCTGTGCTATATCTTGTCTGCCTCAATTTTTAAAGACACATACGTCAATCTCATTTCGTATTTCTTGCTATTAAGAAGCAAATTGCATGATTAGATTTTCATTTATCTTGAAATATTGTTACCATTCTCAATCTTTACAACAGCCTATTTCTCTGGTTTTTTTTAAATTGCATTTCACAATTTGATCAACCCTAACATTTTGAAAGCTTTTTCAAAGAAACAGCCAGCTGCAGCCAAAAGCTGCATTGTAGAAACTTACATATACAGTCTAAAACCCATTTCTGAAAGTTTCATCTGAACTCCCAAAAGATTTCAGAAATTCAGAGTACTTACATAGCTACCTTGTGTACTGCTTGACTAGATAAATGAGTGGAAATCACTTGTTACGATCAATTGCGTTCTCCGTCTCATATTTCCTTGACCCTTCATTCCTGCTTCTTTTCTATGTAGGATATTAAAGAGAATCTGTGTGGGATTTGCCAATAAATCAGTTATATTCTACTGAATTGTTGAGGTAAGCTAAGTTCTTGTCTGTCCTAAATACTTAAAAAAAAAAAAAAATCAACACAATACACGCACTTGAAGTATAAGACGGAAAAAAGATCTGCAACAATACTAAACTGGTTAAGAACCAATTTATTGAACAGGTAAATCAATATTGGGAAATTGACTACTCTTTCTGTGACAAATACAGCTAGTGACATGTTTTGCTGGGAAGTAAACATGATGAATATCAAAACCTATTTCATAGCTTTGCTTTAGAAGCCACATCACATGTGAGCACACCCAGGTTCTTTGCATCTTTTAGATAGCCAGCAAGAATACTATAATATAATCCACAAACTTCTTCAAATGGACTCCATTGAACCTGTCTGCTTTCCACTATGCTTCCAGCCTTGCACTTGGCTCTGCATTCTCCACGCAATATCTTTTATTTCGACTACAGAAGTCGCCACGCTCACGTTGAGACCACAAGACCTAGCAGAGAAGCAGACACGCTGCACCTGGACTTCAAGAACCGGACTGCCTTGATGTTTACTTTGTTAGTGCAGGTGATCCATGGTGGTGCCAGCAATCTAAGCTCGAAGCTGCCCAAGACTAACGTTCAAAACATTACTCTCAAAGCTGACGTTGGGAACCGATCTCCTACACTGCTTTCTCTAAACATGGCACCAAGGATCAGCCTCTAGCCCTGAACATCTTCCAAGGGACCTGCCTACACCTGTCAGATCCTGAAGAGAGTTTTCAGGGGACCTTTGTGTTTCCAGCTCGGGTACACTCGCTGGCATTTCTGACCACATGCCTGGAGAAGATGCAAGTGAACACCATCCTTCCATGTGCACTCATTCCTTTGCAATTGCATTGTAGCATTCTATCGTTTAAATTATTTTGCGCACAGCACACACAAAGATGCACGAGGATCCTTCTTGCTTGCAACAAATGGAAGTCAGTGTTCTCAGCACTGGGTCTAACCACAGGATATCCCCACCATCCAAACAGCATAAGCAAGAGGCATTTGTCTGAAGCACTAATCTTTTTAACAAATGTTCACTCCTTGTAAACATTTTTGCTATGAAATCAGAAGTCTTGGCAATTCAGACTCTCCATGTAAATAACCAGAATGGAATTTTGGTTAAAAATTGATCTCAAAATGACAGCAAGCCTTTCCTCAGGTTATACTCGCTCCAGTAACGCTAGTCCCAGCTAGAGCAATTCCCACAAGCATGAAGCATGCACGCTCCTGGTAGGCTTTGAATGGAGCTGCTAATAACTGCATTTATGAAAATGTGCCCTTCGCTTACTGCATTTAACACAGAAAAGATATTAGCGAAGCATACTTATGATCTATCCAGTTCATTAAATGGGTGTTTAAATCAGAACACAATTCGCTGAATCAAGACCTTTACATCCTAGCCTTGCACTTTAACTTCTAACAAAGACAACTTTGTTAAAGCCTGTCAGGAAACTAATTTCAAAAGCCCTCTGCAGTCCCTGAGAAAGAGAGTCTGTTGTCTCTAACAGGGCAAAATCTGGCCAGCAGCTGGTGAAGGAAGAATCAGTAAGGCTGTTCATACTTATGCCTAGCTGGGGAGAAACAGTACCTCCCAAAAGGAAGAACTGCAAAAGAAGAAAGACGTCAGTATTTCGATCTTCTATATGAAAGAGAAGCCATATGCATGAGCCATCAAATACCAGAGAAGGATGAACTGACAGATGTACCAGTATAGGACAGTAAGCAATATAGACTTATTTACTGTACATCAAAACAGAATCAGCAAAACAAACCCAAAAATCCACAAGGAAGACATAAATACAAAAGAAAGAAAATCCACTGTGTTTTGCTACCTTTCAATAATGTACAAAACTATTATAGTGAAAATGGTAAGGAAAAGCGATATAGAAGAGCCTTTTCTGTAAGACACAATGCATTCACATGGTTGTCAACCAAACCAATATTTTTGCTGTCATTAATCAGTCGCCTTTTGGGATGAGGTGCTTTCTTTTTTAGAAGTGACAATAGCACAACACAAAAGGTATATGCTCTCTTTAAAACTGTCATATGCGAGTTAACCAAATCAACATTTTCTCAATACACTACTATATCAAATGATGTAGACTTGGACAAATCTTCTAAGTTAAGATAGAGAAAACCAGACCGAGCCACTATCCCACTAAACAGTTCCAGTAAACTAAAACAAATGAAGAATCCCCAACACACAAAACCAACCAGAAAACCCACTTTTTTTTTTTTTTCCTTAGATTACAATTAAACAGTTCTATAGTTTTAAGTGTTATGGCAAACTAAAAGTATCAAGGACAGCAATGAAGAGGTGTCAATGTGTTCTTTGGTGAAATTGATGGAAAATTTCAACTGGATATAAAAAAACTTGCACCGTGAGAACACCCAAGCAGTAGGACAAGTTAGGCAGAGCGGCTGTACTGTCCCCCTCCTTGGAGGTTATCAAGGTCCAACTGGACAAAGCCCCGAGCAGCCCATCTGACCCCACACTTGACCCTGCTTTGAACAGGAGGTTGGACTAGGGATCTCCTCAGGTCCCTTCCAGCTTGAATTATCCTATGATCCTATACAAAAAATTTGGATAGCCTTTCTGACTTCATTAAAGCTGGAATTTTTCACTTTGCATTTAACTCAGTCCAATTTAAAATATGAAAGCTTAAAAACAAGCTGCTATTCAGCTTTCCATTTTTAATAATTTCAACAGAACACGAATAGCACAAGCTCTGTGCATCTCTTTAGTAAAGAGCAGCTGAAAGCCACAAGCAATAAAAGCCACTTCAGACATAATATTTTACCTGGAAACAACATATTTTCCTTTTGTTTAGCATGGCATTTCCAGTTCAGTAATTCTTGACAGTATGACACAATTGTAGATTTGTCAATAAAGTCAGATTTACATAAGATGTGGCAAAAAAAATAATCACTTGCCTACTCTTTCTGCTGGGTAAAGGGACTCAAGTCTGACTTCCCTGTTTTATTTAAAAAGCCAAGTTTGGAAGACTTCTGAATGTCAATACTATGATGCATTACATTGACATTTATCTTCCCAAGATTGCAGATATACAGTAAAACCCAAAGGTGATATTTTTTCATCTCTGCTGCAAGGTGAACTGCGGAATACCAGCAATGCGAATTACAAGATGCACCAAGCTCTTGCAGAAAATTAATGAAAACCATATTTTTTTAGCTGATGCAGACAAACTACCTTTACATTTTTGTTTTTGCTGATTTGTTGTGGATTTAAACCTCCATCTGATAGGTGCTGGATTTTTCAAGCTGATGTTCCAGAGCAGGATGGATACATTTCTACAATCAGTTTACTTCTCTGCTACACATTTTTGTCCTGCTTGTGCGCCAGCACAAGCACTTTTACACCTGCACGCTGAGCTGGATTAAGGACATCTAGAAGCCAGCTGTGCGGGCAAGCCAAACAAATTTGGCAACCGTAAGCAAGGTGAACACCAGCGCTGAGCTAGTTCAAAACAGGAGTGTGAAAAAAAGCTGCTGGAAGCAAGGGGTAGCTGAAAAACAGAGGAGAGTGCCCTAGCAGCAAAATGCACAGAACAGAGCTGCCTCCCCAGGCTGCTTAAAACCATTACTTGTGCATAGGCATAAAAAGGAGGGACAAGGGCCGCGCAGCCCTGCTCTGCCCGAGTGATTTCCAGCCATCCTCAAAGCCCTCCTCCGGACCTCTGCGGGGAGAACGAGTACCTGCAGGCTGGCAGGAGAGCAGCTGCCCAGCTCAAGAGAGGGTTTGTTTCTTTTGTACCTTTAAAACAAAAGAAAACAACCAATCAACCAAAAAAAAAAAACCAACCCAGAGTGCCTCTCTCTCAAACCTTTCTTCTCCCTTGGAAGAGACCCACTTGCTGGGCTGAGGAAGCGGAGCCATAAAGGCAGCACACTTAGGTGCCTCCTGAATTTAGGGCCAGACACTCATGGTGCACTAAAAGCACCAGAAAAAAAGTACGCAGACTTGCTCAGTCGTGTGGTTTTCTGAGTCACCACACCCAGACCCCATCTCAGTCACAGAAGCAAGAAATAATCCAAGCATTCCTATGCAGGGAAAGCCCATAACAGCAAACCAGACTTTGTTTTGGGTGGTCTGGGCAGTGGCTGCTGTTCCCCTTCTCAGGACATCCCGGAGTGCTCTTCCAGTGTTTTCCATGGTAAATGGTAACACAGAAACGCTGTTATGCTCTAAACAAAATGACATTTCTGTTAAATATTCTTAGCAGTGTGAATCTCCCTTTATTTGTCTAAACCAAAATAGAGCGACAAGAAAAAAAGAGACTATTTTCTTCTTACTACAGATTAAGGAGATTGCTGCATGTTCTTAAATTCTAGGAGGAGAGGGAAGATGTGCATAAACAGTGGTTGCCCTGCACTAGGTGAGGGCACTTCACCCTTTTCAGGAAAGCTCCAAGCATCAATAGAGTTCTCATTAAAAACATATCAAAATGATTTGAACACGTATTTCTAGATCTCCAGTACTACCCCTTCCTTACAAAATGCACCCAAATGCCACACAGAACACATAAGATAAAGAATTAAGCAAAATTAGCATGTATTTTCTCAGTCTTGTATCCAATCTTTTATGCCACTACAGCTAGATGAGAAAGGGTATTCAGGAATGTGCCAGTCTAGTGCCAGTGACAGAAAAAATAAACCAAAATAAGTAAAGAAACTGAAGCTTTAAGAGCAAAAATGTATGAAGGGAAAGGAACATCACAGAGGTTAACATGCATTGGGATAAAACCAGCACTGGCTACAAAACATTAGAGTTGCCATAACTGGTCTTCTCCATACAATTTAAAGTTTCTTTGAGCCCTATAGCTGACACAGTATAAAAAACAGTTAAGCAACATTAAGGTCTGACAAAATGAACAAATGCATGCAGAGGAGCAAATGGACTTCCTACAGGAAAGTTGTGGGGTTTTTGGTGTTAGACTATGAACAGATCTCCTAAATACACACTGCTGGAAGGTTTCCATTTGTAAAGCCCAAGTGACTTACAGAAAGTCAGCTACATACAGGAATATTTAATGGGTTCCGCTATAAGACACTGATTCTGTATCCGAAACCTTAACTTCCTCATCAGTAAAACTGGGCTTAAAAATAAATGCCTATGCATTTTAGTAAATATGTAAGAAGTATTTTGCTCTGGACTTGGGAAATCTCAGGTCTGAGAATGAAAAAAGGAAGGTGATAAAATACAATTCTTTCTGATGCTCTAAAGCATTCTCACCAATGAACATTTTAAGGCATCGGAGTCAAGATTATTCTGTTAAGCTATTAAAATATATTTTTAAAGCATCAACCTAAAAAGTATAATGAATTCTGCTTGCAACATCATGGTAACATTAAGAAGTACATTGTGGTTGTTAGATAAACCAAGTTAACAGATAAAAGTTCTGTCTGTTTCTTAGAAATTAACAGCTGTGAACAATTCCTGAAAATTAGGATTGCTGGGATTAAACTGCAAACTGTATTTTGAGAAGTTATCAGTACAGACTAAATTCTTGCAAATATCATGCAAGATAAAAGCTGTTCAAAAACCTGTTCAAGCCGCTTCTCCTTTGCAGCAACACTAACTGGCCAAGTCTATCAGTGAAAACTTTGGTGCTTAGCGTTTAAGGCTGTAAAGACTTTTAATCGTAGACATGAATTGTAAAGTTTAAAATGAAACAGGTTTTTTTTTCCCCATAAAGACCTTAGCATTTTATATCCTGTGACAAACCTGTTAGAAGATATATTGCCCAAGCTATTACAGAGGATAAAGTCAAGAGAAGTAGTCTGATCATTTCTCTTCCTTCCTTACTTCCAGATATCCATATCATTTAATATCCTACTGCAGTGCAAGAAAACTCTTAACTTGTTGAACAATGGGTCATGAGAATAAGCCTAATTAAATCCCCAAATTCCCACAAAGAAAAAAAAAATACAGAAAAAATTGACCAGGAAAAAAAAAAAAAAAGAAAGAAATTGAGGTATTCATCCTTCAGCTGAGAATGAGATTGGAATAAGAACCTGGAACAACAGAAGATCAATGCACGTCCTTACACTAACACGGACTTGTGCTGGCTGCAGTCAGTGAGCACCACCAAGCCTCCTCCTAAGGATGCAATCATACCTTTGTCACCTGATGCAAACATACAGGACTGTTTAAAAAAGTTAATTTTTAAAAGAAAAAGATTGTTTCGATATTTTAAGATCTGAAAATCAGCATCTCACACGCCTTACTGTAAGCCAAGCATCCTCCCTGTTCTCAGCTTAACAGCAAAAACGTAACTAGGTGCCTCCGATTACCTGCAGTCCCTGTGCGCGTTTCACCACACGCATATATTCAAGTCAGCTTGGGTTTAGAAATTACGCACCCCTGGGAAATACTGCCAAAACAAACACCTCCCAAAGAGGCACAAGGCATCTCCCACATCTCTCAACCACAAGATCTAGGCATATGGGAGTCAGAGGAAGGGGACGCAGGACAGATGAAGTGTGCTCAAGGACAGCAGATTTCAAAGAATTCTAATTATTTTTAAAGTAGGCCAACCCCCAGGACATATCCATTTCATCCAGAAAAATTAATCCAGCCTGCTTCCTGCCATCCTCTTTTCCCAAAGCCCCTCAGGCATACACAAAGATTAAAGGCTACATGAACTATCCTGGCAGTCTGCTCCCTTTTATCACAACAGCTTGACAACTCCCCTGTCATCACCAGCCTTGGTAGAAGATAATAACGGGAGCAAAACTTAGTAACTCCCCGAGAGGTGACTGACGTGACTATTCACAGAAAAGGCAAGTCTGCTCTCTAATACAACAACTCTGTATCTTACAGAGACTCCTCACCTTTTGTTTCTCTACATTAAATAACGGTGATGGTATCGACACTTTGGATTCCTACTCACTGCTCTCTGTATGCGAGCAGCCAAGGGTCTCATCACACATTGTCAAACCTGGGGCAAACGGTTACTCTGGCCCAGCTTTGGCATCAAAGTCTTCTCCCAGTCTTGATTCCAGCGCCATGGATCGCTGCACTTCTTGAGGACGTTTTTTCTGCTGGTGACCCTGAAGAAGGAGCTCATGCCTGGACCTGCTCAGAGCTTCACGGCCTCACTACCAACTCAACACTTCTTGGCCTTCCGTAGCTCAACCTTTCTTGTACTGCTTACGTAACTAAAAAAAAAAGCAAGTCCTCAAGAAAAATATTTCAGATTGGTATTGGACAACACAGAGAGAGACAGAAGACACAAGGAGTCTTCAACTCTTAGACACGGAGATCACACAAATGCATCCCAGAAACTAATCTGGAGTCTTACTTCAGACACCCAGGGCTGGAATACCTCCACAGAGAGTAATCAAGACCACTTTACTCACTCAGTAAATCTCATGCTGTAGGAGTATCTTACATTAAGAGCTGCTGGCTAAGAACTCTCTGACCAGAGGCAGGTGATACGCTTACAGACAATCACTAAAAGGTCTTATTCCATCAAAAGAACCAAACAAAAAAACCCACCTCCCACCCTTGTCCACCTCTACAGATTACTGAGATATTGTTTTTAAGCTAATCACTAGTGAAGGTCTCAGTTCTGTGCAGGAAAAAGGCATTTCATAGAAGGGAGGGAAATAAGGGTGGAAAACGTGGAAGAGGTGAGAAAGAACCAACATATTTCATAGCTGCTGTTTAAAGCTTCTCAGAAGCTTTGGCGTGTTAGAATAACACTGTGGGAGATGGATTGGCAGAGCCAGAGCAGGTGAAGCAGTCTAAGGTGCATGATAAATGCACCATTGACACGTGCGTGGCTTATAAGAGACATATATTACAAGCCTGGAAGAGCTGACTTCAAGGCCTCATTTAAGTGAGAGTGTAGCAAATCTTGTTTCAAGACTAAAGCACACAGAGAACAATTTATTTTCTCTGAAGAACATGTTATCTCAATATTGTCTTTCTTGGTCTTCCTTCCTCAATAGGAAGAACAGAAAACTCATGACATTACCATCCCAGATGCTTTTAAGAGGTAGCTTGGTTACTTTTTTTTGGTTTTGCTTCAAAATGTTATTACAGATAAGGTATTATCTACAGCCAACTTAAAACAATAAATACCTCTGTCTTTGACATATCTAGAATTCTTATTAACTAGCTCAAAACAAAGACATTGCTTCAATATCTCAAATCCATAAAGGCAGGAATTGAGAAATAAAATGGGGTGCTGCTATGCTTCAGCCCTATTGAAATGCTATTCCTTGCTTATTTTAGTCATCCTTAAAAGGGAAATGTTTTACTACAGGTTAAAACCAAAGCAAATTTTAATCCCCAAGTTGTGATAAAAATGTTCAAATATGAAAAAAAAACCTATATTCAATTTCATTAAAAAAAACTTGTATTTTTTCTAAAGCACACTATTTAACATAATACTTTCTGCCTTATTAAAAAAATCAACTGTATTCACTCAACTCAGAACAGTTCTTGCTGAGCCATTTTCATTGCCAATTTCTTAAAAGACAACAAAATAAGAAACTTTGTAGGCTGAGCACCATCTGCTTATGCTTTAATTTCATTAACAGTTATATTTTGAGACCTTCAACTGTAAAGAAAGTTTTCCAAATGTAAACCAGTATACTGTTTTTACCTTATACCTTCCTACAACTCCTTCCTGCTGCTGAGGTGTTTACTGCACATCAGTGCCGGCTGCTGCTATTTGCAACTGAACGTTCCACAAGGAAATCAAAGGAAAATAAGTTGTAGCTTAGGACAGCCAGAGCAATACTAAAAAACATGACTGGAGTCAGCAATTAGAATGAAGGATTCAAGAAGACATGGTAAGAGAGAGAGAGATAAAAGAAATACAGACCACCAAAGAGCAGCAAACAATTAGTTTATTACAACAGAGAGGAAAAAAAAAAAGGCAATTTGTTCTGCGAGTTGCAAGAAAACATGCTTATTCATGGAGAAGCATGCTTAATTCCTGCTTAATACAATCCTTTTCTAAGCATAATCTCTTCATTACAAAAAGTAGCCATTTTTGTCCTAGGAATATGCATGTATGTAACCCAATAAGAATAATATTTTTATTTCCTCATGGGAAGTCAATGGGTTTTCAGAAGATAGGAATTCTGTGCTATAAAATGCATCCCTAGGAAAGCACCAACCTATTTAAAAAACAGCTCGCACTAAGCAAAGAATTTGTTTTTTTTTTTTTTTCAAATTTCAGACCTACCAATTCAAATGATATTCCAATGAGTAAGCAAACTTTTCCAAACTGTTTGGTCCCAAGCAGGGGGAACACAATAAGGACATTTATTTGAAAAACAAAGGCGGAATACAAGCATTAGCCTTCTCCTCTATATCTTTTTACAATTACTAACAACAAATCATCCCTTTTCCACAAAAGCACATACTTTCCCAGCAAGCTCCTTCAAGGAGGAGGCTACAATTAAACTGATAAATCCCAATCTAGAAATCTGCTATAAAGCACAACCTTAATCTTTGGTTTAAGTTCACAGAAATCTACCAAGTTTAATTTTTTTTTCCCCTGAAAGCTATACTAGGTGAAAGGCCAGAATACCTCCAAATTCAAGCCTAAACAGTATCACAGGTTGCGAAGACATGCACGCTGCTGGCTGCTTACTGCTCGCCTTTGCTGGGCTGTTCTGGCATCATCTTCCTTACTGAACGTGTTACCTTCGCATTCCTCTTAGTCATGGGGGGGGGCCCTCACTCACCAAAACAGCGCCTAAGTCTAGAGCACTGTGGGGTGGAGGTGGACTGCTAAAGGCATATTCAAGCAAGATAAATTCCCTTTAATTCACAAAAAGATTAAAGAAAACTGACGGAGGAGGCAGCCTTTTAAGCAGCATGTTGCTATTTTTAAACTAATCGTTCACAGTAGACGTTTGTTTTCCATACTTAGGGAGGAAATCTAGTAATTAAATGTAACTGTTACCAGACTTGGAATCCTTCTCTCAGATTATATGGCCTAGTTTCTGTAAAAAGCATCCCCCCTGCCCCCCCCAAGGTTGAAGTCAAACCTATTAATGTAACAGCTTATCCTGCCCTATTTCTACTTGGCAGTCTCCCATAATGCTGATTTAATATCTGACAAAAATAGGACAAAGATACTGTCATTTTTCATTAGGGAACATCAGCTCAATACAAGCAATTTTAACTCTGCTCAGCTTGGGTTAGGGAAGGTGCACGCTGCTCGGCCATGTGGCAGAAAACCCACATATATACTTCTGCATATGACGTGCCTTCTCTCAAGGCTGGCATCCTGGTGACCCATTGGGCCTTTTCCAATAACTAAATTTACTAGCACCAGAACTTCTACTACTTCAACTTTGCCATCATCTCTTAATTCACAGCCTTTAAAATAGACAGTTAACTATTACCTAGATTTTTATTTTAAAAAGGACTTTATTACAGGCCATTTTTAATGCCCCATTGTTTGGCCACTAATTAGTGCAGCCACTAATTAGTGCAGCACAAGTTACCACTTCTCTTTTTTTTTTTTTTTTTTTTTTTTTTTAAAAAAAAAAACAATGACAACCTACCCAACCCACTGTATTGATCCCTCCTGATTTCTGTTGTGCTACTCACAGTTTCTCCATTAGGTACTGCAACAGGGGAATAATTTTACCTGTACAGTTCCCTAAATGGACACAATTACTAAGTTTTTTTTGCTGCATAATCTCACCTAAGAGAGCAGAGACACCTTTCATCCTATGCTAGGAATCCTGCCAAAGGTTCCCTGGTTCCTGCTCCCTTAATTCTCAAGGGATTCTTAAAAAGCCTCAACTTAAGATTTTTGATTTTTCAGGTGTTACCACAAATGCTAACACTTGGGGCTAGAATAGAGCAAAGGGAATCTTGTCACATACATATAAAATGGTGTGAAACTGCTCTTTCTAGAGTAGGCATTTACATAATTAATAGCTTTGAGATAACGAGTTACTTGCCTAACTTATTACAAGGGATCTTAATGACAAAAGATTTAAAGAAAGTTTCAATACAATCTATGTATGTATACATAAATTGTAGGAATTACATAGGTTTGGGCTTTCCCCCCCCCTCCCATTTCTTCACATTATTCAGGAAGCCACTTTGTGGTCATTTATTCTGCAACATAACTGTAAGCATTTGTCAAAAGATTTCACTTTTAATATGATAGGGATTGGGGTTCTTACACTCTCCCAAGGGTGATAGATTTTTACAAGCTTTTTCAAAGCCAATTTAGATGAAAGCACACATTAAAAAAAAAATAGCATTTAATATCTCAAAACATTTTGCCTATTACTGTTGCTAGCAACACTAAAGATTACTGTAATAAACAGAGGGGAAAAAGAAAGTGATGCTTACTTCCAAGAACAGCAATACTTTGGCTATAGCAAGTTCACTGCTGCCCTGTGCACAGATTTCAAACAAAAGGTGTTGAACACGAAAAATTTGTCAAGGTGCTCGTTTCTGCTGAGTGTCACACAAGAAGTAGTGACTTATTACGGCTCTGACTGTAGAAGGCAGCATGCCTGTGCCTAGCCCTGCACCTGTAGGGAGCTTTTCACACCCAGATGATGAATGATTTCATTGAGCTTTCAGATAATGCCGGAGTGGCAGAACTGACTTGGCACTCCCAGTGTTAGGTCTCACCCAATTATAGAAAGGCAAACCAGTAAAAAAAAAAGTCACCGATGTATAGATAACTATACAAAGCAACTGGAGAGAGAGAGATATGATTTTGTTATTTGATCACCTGTTTACCACAATGCAACACATTTTTACCAAACTCAGACAACCAGAATCCCTTCACTACGTGAACACCACTCTCCCTGTTACATCAGATTTATCATCATAGCCCAATTCCTGACTTTCCTCCAGTAACGATATCAACTTCAAATTCTTGCATCTTGGTTTCTCTCCTAAGCACATTTGCTGTTACTCCTTAAGGGAAAGCGGAGAATTTCCGTGGGGACTTCCACCGCAAAGAATCTAATTTAAACCACAGTAACACTTCAAGTTCAGTCTGCAGCTTGTCATTAAGTTCTCAGTGACAATCCAGCTAAGGCATACAGGATATTAGCGGTCCCTAAAGTGGGGAAGAAGGGGTGTCACCAGAAAGCTCAGAAAATGTCCATTCAGCTTTTGTTTCTTTTTTTTTTTCCCTAACTTCTCCACCTCCACATCATAAATTCTCCACCTTCTAGCGGCCACGTGGGAATTGTAATGTTTCAACTTGGCGCTTGGCGAGGGCCCGCAGCCCCGGCTGCAAGCCCATCGTCGGGTTTCCTGAACCAGAGGGACGTGCCAGAATCGCCACCTGCACCAGGGCGCTCGGCAGAGCCTCCCTTCCCGATCTGAGGGCAACCGTTCTTCCCTCGCTACGGCATGGCTGCCATGACACCTGGCAGCAAGGACAGCTAGCTCTCCTGGCAGGGGAATGAGGGTATAAATGTCTAAGGGTGGGAGACTGTGACCTCAAAAGCTCCTGTTAAATTTTATAGAGCACTGAGAACACACCTGGTGTAGGAGATGTGCATGCTTTTAGGGGTGGGTAGGAGGAAGGGGACAGTTGTCCAATTACTCGTACACACAAAAAAAACCCTGGGAACCCAGTCCAGAAAGTCTGAGAATTGTTGATAAACAAACACTCCCTAAACAAAAGCCTATTAAGAACATGTCACTTACCCAGAAAATTAAACACCTTCAATATGTGGCAAAGCAAGGCAACAGCAGCCCACCGGTGGCTCAGGTGCGGTGGCTATGGGCTAGCTAAAGTTGGGAAATACCACCAGTATTGTAATGCTTCAAATCTGAAGCACTAGGTTCCCAGATATGAGGCCAGACAGCCCGTGCCGAGATTTCAGGAAGCTCTCCTCGCTGCACACGAGAAGAGGGCAGAACAAGGAATTTATTTTATGGGTTTTGCAATCTCACCACCACATTTCTGACCTGTGCAAGGTCAGCCACACACTTCCAGCAAATCTTTTACTACCTTCCTAGGCTCTGGAAGGGGATTAGTAACACGCTGGACAGTCTTTCTTACTGTCCTTCATATGGACAAACGAATAGGGTCATTTCTATCAGCTTCTTGGAGTGCTCCAGTGAAGATTAGAGGAAGTATGAGACCACTAACCACACTAGTACCACATAGACTATAAGCATGCAAAGTTGTACTTTGAGCTTTGCCTCAGGTAGGCTAAACAGATTGTTCAAAAAAAAAAAAAAAAAACACCAAACCAAACAAACAAAAAAACCCACACAAAACCCAAAAACACCAAAAACAACATAACCCCCAACCCCAAGTATACATAACTTTTAAAGCTTCTGAATACTACTTTGGTCATTTTAACACTTTGTAATTGGTCAGATCTGGACAGTTAAAGTTGATCTATACTACATTTACTCCTCCAAATACGCTGTTTTCAACTTTTCAATAATGAATCTTTCTTTACCGTTTTAGTCCATTGGTTCCGCCTGCTGTACTACCCACTCCTTGATGACACCAGCTTTTAAGGCTGTACCTCTGAGGCTGATCATTAGCGACACATCTCGCTGGAGACCAACGAGTACTATAGCTGGGATCCCTACAGCAATCCTCCCACGATGAACAGCCTCAATCATTTCCTGCTAGCTCCAAAACCGTTCTCCCTTGACCCAGAAGAGCAGAAGCTACCGGAAAATATCCGGAAGACCCCACAACAGGCACATAATAATTGAATCAATGATTCTACCTCATCTTTTCTCACAGCCATAAACAAGAGTCTCTCTGCCTGAATCTTCAGTACCCTTCTAATGCTTACTATCAGATAGCAGGTGTCCTTACTCACACAAACGCAGATATGCTTTTAAAGACTCTGAGGATAGACCTTAATATATTTTCATTGTTTCTATTTGGTTTAGACTGGAAACTAAAAGCTCTTTAGGATAAGGATGATTTTATTCTGTCTGGATATTTCTGATAATGCAGATAAATAAATACTTAACCTCTCCCTCTGAATCCTACAAACTCTCTTTCCTCAAATGGTGTCTTGCAGAAACCACAGGCAGATTACCTGAGGAAGGGCTTTGTCTCCCCAACTTCTGAATATGCTTTCAACAGCAGTGAATATATATGTCTGTGGTAGTCCTCTATGAGAAAAAAAGTCTTATCTCCAATTGTCTGTATTACTGCTATTACCTCTGTGTTCTCTCATTCCCTTCCTGAACAGCCACTTCCCCACTTTCATTTCTTTGAAAACTCTCTGTACATTAATCATCTTGCCTCTCCGAAAGATCTGAAATCTTTTAAGATCAGCAGAAAAAACATAACACAATATTTGAAGGGAGAATATACTTTTTTTTTTTTTAAGGTACATAGTTATAACACTACTACAAGATCTTCAGTATTACTGTCTATCCCATTCTTGTCTGCTGCTGTAAGCAGGAAAAGATTCAAGATTATAAACATAAAAAGAACAACACAGCAGAACTTTTCATCTTTGCTTCTTTAATGCCTCCGTGTTATTAAAAAGCGCCCAGGGTTACGGTGCAGAGAGGGAAAGGGTACTGCCTGAGGTTAGCTATAAAAAGTTGAACTCTGTTGTAAGCTGGTACTGTCTGAAAAGGAATTTTACATTTGTTGGCTAGAGCTTTCAGCACAAGCAAAGGGAGGAGGGTGCTGTACAGGCACAAGAATTATTCTGTTATCTTTAGCTTAACAAACTTTCCGGCAGCTAACAACGGAGCAAACATACACATTTGTATGACTGAACAAAGTGCGCACCAGCGCATTTCAGAGAAGCGGTTACGATTAAACTCCTAGTTCCAACGTGCCGAAACCGTACCAACGCACAGTCTGTTTCCCGGTGTGGCGGGGGGGTGGCAGGGAGCACACCCCGAGACACGAGCCCACCTCGCGGGGTCAGCGTTGCCTCGCCCAGCGGGATACAGGATATGCAGGCCCTCACCTTCCGGACGTATTCCTGGGCTCTGCCAGCTCCCCAGAAATATGCTGGAGCACTGCTCGTAGTGAGCCCGCTCGCTACTGTTTAACTAGTATTCAGCACCTGAGCAGCTTCTGAGGAGGAAAGCAGTCCAAACCAAAACATAAATTTAGTATCAACAATACCATTTCCCAGAAAATGATGAAGAAGCATGTGTTACCCACTCTCACATATATCACAACGATCAGTAAACAGCTGATCTAGCTAATGAACCAGATATTCTGTTTAGATTTCACCTCTGACAGCGTTTACTTTATATAATTATATTTGTTCCCAACAAAGACTGAGTTATTTCTTGAGGTGGCCGTCATGGATATTTCCTCCTCGAGTCAAGGCAGGGGTAATCAAGACAGAATACTGCTTTATTGGGGGCTGGGCTGTAAAAACTCTTCCAACTCCTTTACTGCCACACGTACCAGCTAGAAACCATGTCCGCATCAGACGTCGCATGCGAACGGAGGCAGATACAAGGGTTCAGCTCAAAAGTCTCCAAGTGAAAGCCTGCAGGCTTGTGAGAAAGGACAGCGTGGTTCATTACAGCACCTGCATAAATTGGTACAGCATGCACACTGTAGGGCTGCAATATTTCAGCTGTCACCCCAGAATAATCATCTGAAGATGGTCACTGCCCTACACATCAACACAACCATAACTACAGTTGTTTTTTTTTTTTCAGAGGATGGCACTTTACAGGTCTGTTACCCTTTCCTAAGCAGGAGAAGTAATTCCACTGGTTTTGACAGCAAACGTTTATTGCCTGACATCTTCTTGGGAAGTATGCAAATAAAATTCCTGAAGATTTTTCTGTGCACAGAAAAGCCCATGTTGTATCTAGAAGAACAGATTACAGGAACTTCACTGCTTAATAAACTGTGTATCTCCAAAAGCACCGCTATGGCCTATTATCTCAGCAGTAACTGCCAAGATACAGCAAACTGTAACAGCTTCAGAAGACGAAGCATCTGCTGAAGGAGTCCAAAGTCATTTCCAGTTTTCAAAAGCAAGAATTCTGTCAGCTCGCTTGCCTTCCACAATTATTCAAAGCAGCCCACTAGAGAGGACCAAGATCATTAGTGAACACATCATAAAAGATCACTTTTAAAAATAATCACTGTAAAATTTTATGACTTTACCAAGACTAAAACAACCCTGACTAATCTTACTTCAAGCAGATGCCCTGAAGTCCCATTACTTTCCACAGCTCTAAAACATCTGGAGAAAATGGAAAAAGCACTTTGACTCCTTCTGCGACCCCGGTGTCGAAGAGGCAGCTTATTCTCACCTGATGTGACCGATACAAGGCCACAGCAGGGCTCACTCCCCAGATCTGCCTGCCTGACCTCCCGAAGCATTTCTAGAGGTTACCGTCCCTTCCCGCCGAAGCGCTGCCCGCCTCACCCCACCATTTCGGGGTGGGAGATCTGCGCCGCCTGCACGATCAGTCCAACGCTTTTTGGCTTTCTGCGCGCTGTTCTTAAAATCACCTTATCGGCTGCTTCTCCTTGGCAAAACCTGCCCTCTGGCTAGTAAGAGGCCAGGAGGCCGATGCGTGGCGGCGGGGCGAGCGGGAGAGGGGAACACCTGCGCCCTGTGCCGAGGCGCTGGGTCAGACCTTTGCAGGACACGTACGCAGCTGCCGCCAGCGCGGTTGTTTCAGGGGCGGAGGAGCCCCCGACGGGGGCACGGACCCACGCGGTTCGGGTGCCCGGGGCACCGCCGGCGGGGAGGTCCCAGGGTCGGGCCCCGCCGGGGCACTGCCCGCACCACTGCGCCGGCCCGGGCGGGAGGGGGCTGCGGCGGCCCCGGGCGGGGCGGGGAGGACCGGCCGCCGGGCCACGCCGCGGCCCGGGCAGCCCCACGGCGGCGGCGGGCCACGGCGCGGCGCCGCCCGGGCAGGGACGCCGGATCCGGGGGACGGCCGGGGACGGCCCCGCCGCTCCGCGCTCCCCTCTCGGGCCTGCAGGCGCCGCAGGCCGCAGCCCGGGCAGCCGCCCCCCGCAGCCGCCGCCGGTCACATCGCGGGCGTCGGCCCCGCCACCCGCCTCGTCCCGCCCGCCCCCGCCGCCCAGCGCGGCCGCAGACTCACCCGCGTCCGTCCCGGGGGAGCCGGCTCCTCGGCGCGGGGCGACAGCGAGGACCAGAGCAGCAGCAGCCCCAAGAAGCCGCCCGCCAGCAGCACGGCGCGCAGCAGGAAGCCCAGCTTCAGCCGCATCCTCCCGCCCGCCCTCGCCCTCCCGCCGCCGCGCACGCAGCGCCCGGCCCCGCGCACCGCCGGGCTTCCGCCCCCCGCCCGCCCCGGCCCGGCCCGGCCCGGCGCCGCCCCGCCGCCGCCTCCTCTCCCCCTCCTCCCCCGGCCGCCGCTGCTCTCCGGCAGCCGCCCGCCTGCGGAGCCTCTCCGCCCGCCGCCGCCGCACGTACAAACTTTTTTTTTTTTTTTTTTCCCCTTCTCCCCCCCCTTTTTTCCCTCCTCCCCGGTAGCCCCCCCGCCGCGGGCGGCCGCCCCCGCCTGCCTCCCCGCTGGGCGCAGCGGCCGGGGCGATGCGGAGCAGGAAGTCGCCGCCGCGGGAGCCGCCGTTCCACGTGGCCGCCCCGCACCGGGGCGGGGGCGCCTCGCACCGGGCCCCGGCCCCGGCCCCGGCGGCGGGCGCGCGGTCCCGCTGCACCTGCTGCAGCCCGGGTTGCCGCTGGGGTTAACCGCCCCTGCACCCCGCCTGGGAAGCGGGAGGGAGTGGAGGGGCTCGAGTGGGGTTTGGGGTTTTCCCAGCTGGGTGGGCAGCTCCGCTCGGGGCACCGACCTGCGAAAATTCAGGTGCGAACGTTTAACTCCAGCGATTGTCGCAGGGCTCGGGTAGCACGGGCCCATTAATTACAGCCCGCAGCCTGGGCAGGATAACACTGGAAAGCCAACAGCTTTTTCTTGAAGGATAGCCCGTTAAGTACGAGATCACAGAGATGTTATCAGCCCTTCGCTTGTGTGTATTTTGTTACTAATTTTCTGCACTAAAAGTTAAGCATCCTGTTTCCTCCTTTGAAGGAGCCTCACATGCACATACACGAACCTGATTATGTGAGTGCTCCACAAAGGAGAGCGATGCAAGAACAATACTTCCAATGTAATACTTTTGCGCGTTCTGTCTATTCAGTGCTATCTGCTTGCTTTGACATTTTTCAGTTCTGTTTCTTGTGTGCACCGTGAGGATATCAGATCCAAGCATCTCGAACATTCACTTTCAATGATAAGCCCTGTAGAAATAAAACACGGTATTACACCCCGAACAGGATCACTTTGGAGGAAAAAACCCTCCACACCTAAGTGACCTTTGTAGTTGGACACACCTAGACACAGAAGTCTTTGTTTATTCATATAACTTGTACAAGTGCTCTAGTACCATGTGATTTTTTTTTCCCCCTGTTCTGTAAGATCGTGGTATAAGACGTAGACAAATGCGACCTTTAAAGCGTGGGCAACAGCTCTAATGCTTATGAGTGTTTGCACGGCCCTGTGACTTCCACGGGTCCCCAGAGGTATTTTCCCCAAAGTCCCCTCCCTGTTTGCAGTTGCAGTAATCACACAAACACCTCAACACAAAGGTTTACGTGGCTGTTTTCAGGCGGACAACAGCACCTGCCCAGGACTGGGAGGGATTGTATTTTTGCTGGAAAAGGCATAGAGCTGAGGTGCCCGGCTCTGAGCAGATCCCTCGGCTCGCTGAGCACAGTAGGAGAAGGCAGGTTGGGGCTACAAATTGTGAAGCTCCGCAGGTGGGCAAAGAGGTAGGGAAGTGCTCCCTCCAGCTCTTCACTGCTTTCCGGAGACCTGACTGTGGCAAAAGGTCCTCTGTCCTCCCATTGTTTTAGTCTCCATTTTGAGGATCCCTCTTTACTGTCCTGTGCTGGTGCTCTGAAGAGTGAAAAGAGAAAGTAAGTTACCCTTACACTGCAGGGAGGGTACTGTAAAACTGGCCGCAGCCATGTGATGTGATACCACGCTGCTGCTGCTTGTCAAAGCGGTGAGCGACAGGGACAGAGCCCTCTGCATGTGAGTCGATACTACATGAATTCACATTTGTAAGGCTGCCTGCCAAAACCTTTTTTCTTTTTTTCTTTTTTTTTTTTTTTACATGGAGGCTTGCGTTCTGCAGCAACCTATGGGCTAACGATGATGATCAGAGAGCTGCACGCTTGAAAGTGACCCAGAGTTTTGTTGTGTTTTTAGAAACCAGAAGTCTCGCTGTCGGTGAATTTCCCCATTAGCTGTCCGAGGACAGTGGCTTCTGTACCGGGCATCTTAAAAACCCCTGCCTTTTCCCGGGAAGGAGAAGTAGCTGATGCCCACTGGGAGGCAGTGCGGGCCAATGGACAGGGCGTGGGTGCCCGCCAGCCCCTCTCCCCTGGAACCGCCGTTGACGGGAGGTTGGAGAAGGCGTCATGTTTCTGTTGTACTATTTCACCTGCCTGTCCTGGTCCCTCCACAACAGGGAGCAGCATCCACCTTTTTTTCCCCGTACACAGGCCATACAGTCTGACTCCAGAAGTATCAGGTTAATACTGACCTTGCAAGTAGGTTTTTTCAGTTTTAACCTCATGAAGGACGCGTTGAAGTTTCAAATTCTGCACGTATAGTTTCTCCTATGTAGTAAAGTGCCTAAAAATTCCTGCAGAACATGTTTTCGCTCTTGCTGAATTCATACCAGCTAAGACAAAAAGTTCAAATTAAAGTTGGCTTTGGATTGTCTCCAGTAACATTCAAACCCACTTCTAAAAGTCTTTTACGACCTGGAGAGGGAGAGAGAGAGGCTTAAACACAGATTTTTGCCTCTCTCCGTCACAAAATACCATCTAAACCATGATGCTTTTACTACCCAGCCAGCACTAAAACAAGGCACAATCCTGACTGTTATTAGGGAGTTAATCAACCTGTGTTAGACCGATATTCTGTCATTCAAGCATTTCTAACAGACTGGCAACTGTCATAATGTTTGTATCTATATGTGGACATGTCTACTGCTTGCTGCATGGAAATCATATGTTCACTTCTCCATATGCCTCCAAATAAATATCCGATGGTGTTTAAGTCATTACAAAGCCTTGCTGCTCTTGAACCAGAGACCTACGATGACCTGGAGGTGAAGTATCCGATTACCAATCCCCTAAGCCTTGCAGTTGCCTTATTGCTGGGGATTTGGGGGATGGTGTCTGGAGCAAGGTCACTAACAAATGTCAAAATCTCATGTAGTTGCTTGCATTGGAGAAGTGTCAGGGTCTGGATATGCCTCTTAACTCGTCCCGAATATTTGGCCACAATAAAGCACTCTGCTTGTTCATTAACGCAATGTTTGAAAGGAAATTCCTATAGACTATTGCATCAAGATGAAAGTCACGTAGTACAAAGTTCTGCAATACAATAAGCTGCTGTAAAGGCTTCGCTGTACATAAAACCCCCCATTTTGCTCATCTGTGTTTTTTTTTCCATCAACACATAGGTGTCTCTTGTAAAATCTGCAAGTCAGAGACCAACTTCTCTTTCTACTAACTGCAGTGAGCACAAAACACAAGTGGGTTTTTTTTCATGTAAATAAGTTCTTTGAAATTAGCAATGGATTGTAGACCTCAAGCAATTTCACTTTCCTTAGAAGTTTCTGGAATTAACTACCAACACTTTATTTAGTGCAGTATTTCACTATGTGATACACTCTAGGCTTCATGTAACGGCAAACTTGGTTGTGCTTTGATTAAAGAAGAAAGTGCTGGAAAATGCCAGCTGGCAGACAGTAACTTGCTTTCCTAAACTGAATACCCTCAACACAAGCAACCCCTCTGCTCGAGTGAAAACTTCCAGCTCCATGCAATCCCTTTTCCCATCCCTCCTGACCTTCCCTACTCCACTGTCAGCATTTCTAAGGTTACTTGCATTTAAGTGGTCATCTCTGAACGAAGCTTATGCAGTTTTCCATATTGCTACTTTGGACCTAAGGCAAGCTGGCCATTGACACCTACGGAAAAACTCATGCAGTGTATTAGCACTACGGCAGATCTATTAGTTCTGCATATTGAAATCCCGGGGTATCCAGGTGGAATCCAAGACGCTCCTTCCTGAGTTTGCATCTGAGAAGGTAGAAGCTGAAGGTGTGGCTGGAGAAGCCTGGCCAGACCTACCTTAACTTCTGTTAAACAGGCTCATACTCCCTCCTGACGCTGTCCCCAGCATTGAGGGATTCGCAGGGAGATTCTGGGTTAGCAAGGTGGTTGCTACTTGGAGTAATCCAGAAGGGCAGAGTTTGGCATACACTATGATGGAGATAAAGCTAGACACTACATATTTACAATGTATGTGTATTTAACTTGAGAGTTGATAAAAAGGAACTGAAGTACGTATTAAGATACATGCTTTTGCAAATTAGACTGAGATGTGCTTCATCTTCATTGTTTTGTGTTCATGATCTCTAGTCTTTAGTACCATTCTTCCTGCAATTCTCATTTATCCTCCTTTTTTTAAGCCAGAGGTTTAGCAATGCGTGTCCTACCAAAAATTATCCTTCAGTATTTCAGGATTTGAATGGATGCTTTTGGCAGAGTGCAGTTTGCCTCCTTTGCTTTTCCTGTCACTTTTATGAAGAACATGTTATGAAGTTCCTGTCATTATATTCAGCCCCCATACTCCTGTCATGCCTACTTAGTCGGTTTTCCTCCCGCAATATCACCTCTAGCTCCTCTTCTCTTTTCCCACACAACAACAGTAAGCGAGCTCATTATTTTGTACTGGGCTGGATTCTGCCTATGTCCTGAAGACTGGATTGTAAAAAAATCTATGTATCATTTCTCAGCTGCACTTTCTGGTATTGAGTACCAATCGATGTTTGTGAATGATGTTGTATTATTAATACTGCTTTTGCCTAAAGAAATTTAACTTGTTTTGGATTTGCAAGTCCTCAAAATATCCACACTGTGATGAGTGTTGACAGTGCTCAACAGATTTAGATCTCGTTAAAATAGTGGATGGGATGGTCTGTTACGTGGGTGTTTCATTTAAGTTTGAAGAGAACTGGAATGATTCTAAGCATGGTTTTGCCATTTTAAAAGTAAAAGCAAAATATATATTTTAAATGACTTTGTTTAGGAATTCTCACCTGTATTTTGAGCCAGATGCAAGTATAAGTAGTCATATATCTCAGGTCCAGAAAATATCCTTTTCCAAGGTGTCATATTTCTGAGCACTTCGAACAGAAATTAACTTGCATCATTTCCTGAATCTAGGGCAGAGAAAATTGAAATAGGTTGCTGCAATTTCTGTTATGCTGAAAAAATGAATGGTGTAAACACCCACATTTCAGATGCTGATTTACTTTTCAAAAAACTTTTAAAATACAGGAAATTAGTGGAGTTAATTCGATGAAATTGTCAGTCTGAACAAGATCCACAGTGCTTTTGAGGTACAAAATGGAACATTTTACAGCTATAAATTAATTAGATTTTCATATTTCTGTGGACTTTCACTATTTAGTGATAAACTGTTGATAGTCTAACAAATAACTGGTAACTTGGGTATTATCAATTCAGTATCATACCTGCTATATTGGCTATAAATCTTCAATACGTTTGACAGCTTTTTCTTCAGGATGTATTATGTTATGTTGTTCAAAATTAAACAAAATCTAACTACTGAAGATACTAAACATTTATAAAGCATTGGATAAGTTAAATAAAGTTGATGTGTCAAATCTGAACAGGATAAATCCCTTTGAAGCTTCATAGACAAATCAAAAAAGACACTCGAAAATTGATGTATAGAAAAGCATGGATGTGCAACAGTTCCTAGTCCCTAAACCAAGTATCTTTTGTCGTTCCTTAACTTAGCCACAGGATAAGTGAGCAAAACACTATTTCAGAAAGTGGAGTCTGCCCCATTTTACATAAATACATAAACGGTCAATTAATAATTACTGTAAAAGTCCAGTCCAGTAGATAGGTTTATAAATTAACATTGAATTAATAGAAGCTGAATAACATCACAGAGATAAGTTACACTCTGGTTTTCAGACTGGGGTCCCTGGATGCCTGGGGAATGGGGAAGGTGTCTGCAGCAGAAAATGACAGCAAGACTATTGCCATTAGTCATTTAAAGTTTGTGGTACAGAGCCTCCATCACAAACTGATAACTGGAAGTTGGGAGTCTTAGTAGCAATGAATCATAAAAGCATTGACAAAGCAAAGACAGCTCTGAGCTTTCTTATTTTTTTGCAGATTTCATAAGCTGTAAGTTCGATATTGCAAGTGGTTGAGAACCAACACCAGGGTGCTGAGCAGCCTCTTTTCTTACTGAGCTGCTATTTGGAGAGAAATTCTTAAACAGTAGATTATTTCTATTATGTATGATCTGACACCAGGTTATATTGATTAGTAATTCAGTGAAATGATTCTGTTATAAAAAGCATGTTTTGTGGGAATTGCTTGTGGAATTGCAGGCAATAGCAGCTGTTGGATCATAACACTGCACGCATTCAAGTCTTTTACTAAATAGAATCATAATGAAATAGTTTTCATAAGGGCTTTAGTACAACATGCAGATGTATAATTTTGTAGAAGTTTCTCCCTTTTCTCAGGTCCCAAGTTACATGCAGATATCCTTACTTGATATGAATTAAACAATTTCCAGCTTGTACAGTTTTAGCTCAGGTATCAATACAGATACGTATTCCAATTCTTTTTTTTTTTTTTTTTTTTGAGTAAGTTTTCCATCCTTTTCCCAAACTGAAAGTTAAACAAAAAAAAAAATGAACCAAAAAAACTTGAGAAGAAATTCCTAGACCTGTCAAAAAAGGCTTTGAAATAAAGGTGAAGAACTGTAATAAAGTCATCATCTTGGCAAGCTGAACTCTGTTGCTTTTTAGTCACCTGTGACAAGTAATAGTGACAATGGCAGGATCTCATCCATCTTCAAACACTGTGGGTTTCCAGATCTCTCAATTCACTGCCATTCAACCCCCTTTTCTAATGTATAACTGCAATGACTTAAAAACTAGTTGGCTGAGTATTCCAATTAAACCAAAAATTTTCTAAAATCCCAGGTGCATGCAATTAGCAGAAAGCAGATCTCTAGATTGTACTTTTATTTTACTACTGGCTTAACTAAATCTGAGCAGTTTGATCAACTCAGGAACATACTTTAGGTTTAGAAGTTAGTTGGAGTTTACAGAGTAAGTGGGAAAAGATTAATTTACAGTTTTGTGGTTAAAAAAAATAACAAATCTATTTATTTCACTGGTTGCAACTTGAAAAGCATGCTTATAGGACAGAAGACTGCTCCAATTCACATTATTTCAAATTAAACTGAAGAATCACTGATTTATTCTTATTCATATTCCCTGACCTTTCGGGTAATGAAAGCTGCTCCTGTAAACCTTAGGCCAAAGTGAAGTTGATTCCATTCCTCATTTACTATCAACAACTTTGACATGTTGGAATATAACTGAAAATGAACACAGCATCTGTGTAATTAATTGTTTGGTTTTTTTTTTTTTTTTTTTCCCCCCTGAAATAGTGCTTTGGGACAAAGTAGAAGCCATAGGAAAACTTCGTATTCTGTTAAAGCATGGTGATCCAGAGCAGGGCTTTTGTAGACTCTTGGCTAACTGCTTGAAAAACCTGGTTGGCTTCTTATTAACCTACAAGATACAGGAAGCTAAAACATGTTTTCCATACATTTTAGATTTAAATAAGCAGACTTATTGTACGAATAAGAATTAATGTAACAATTTGCCTCTCTTTCAGGCTTATATCCAAACGCTCTCTTCAAATTTGCCCTGCTTAGCCTCTGGCATCAGGGTTGATTAACAGAAAGGAGGAGATAGAAGCACTGTTCCTCGCAACATTTAGGTCAGCTCTGATGCTCTCTGGCGTGTATCTAGGCCACGTCTAATTAATCCCAGAATATTCCGTCACTGCTGGATTACCTCTGTCAGCTTCTCCACGGAAACCTGGCAGCGAAGATTTTTACCTTAGGTGAGGAATTTCCCTCTTCTAAAGGCAAATGGGTGGGGTTTTTTCATAGTCTAACTATGTAATGTTATGCAACAATTTATATAGCCCTTAGGTTATAAAGTATTTAGTAGGGGTGAATACCTTCTCTTGAAATTAGTGGAATGTTGCCACTGATTTAAATAGAAACAAGATTTCACCCCGCCTTGTTTTTAGGATAAAAGTTACCAGCTATGGCGTCCTCAACTCTAAACCTGACGCTGCTATTCAAAAGAATCACATATTTTTTTCTTTCTCTAAGCCAAATGTGCATACAAGGTGTGTAATCAAATTAAGAGGAGAAAATAGAGGAGAGCTGCAAAATAAATAAGAACATCACCTAAAAGCCTGCTGCAGCTCAGGAAAAGTTAAGGGGCTGAGTTGTATTTGTCCACTTTTGTAGTCTACAATCTTCCATGGCCATTACCAGAATTACAGAAACAGTTTGCAAATATACTCGTCAGCTCAGGCAGGTGCTTAAATCAAGATGAGCTGCCACTGTGGAGCAGTGGATACACAACTGGTGACAAATAAAAAAATAATCCAGCGTGTTTATTGAACTAAGCATACACTGCTTTCATGTTCTGTATATCACAATAGTGATGCACAGAATCACGGTACTAAAAATAAAGCGTTAATTAGCAATGCTAAATTTATATGCAATTATGCAAGGTGCTGGGTATCTCAAGAAGAACCATGTTTGCATCTTGAGGGCAAAGTATTGTGACTTTTAAAATCAATGCTCTATAAACATGCATTCATCTAGTATGCACAAAGTCAGATTTTTTTTTTTTTAATAGCTAATGATAAAGTACTAGAACACAAGACAATTTATTGCTTGCAGAACAAGAAATACCTGTTATTGGAGATCTATCAATATGCACTTAAAACATAGGCCAAGAACAGCACAGACATTTTTGTAGTGGGCGAGGTATGCTTTTTAACCCCACCCTCAGCTTTTCAAATTATGTCCTTACAATCTCCTTTATTTAAACATCAAAAGGATTTTCACTGCATTTGGTACAGCACCGTTGTCAAAATCCTCATTTAAATGCTTTTACTGATACTTTCTGAATTATGTAATATTACAAATGTAAATAAGATGCAGATTGTTCACATACTTGTTTTTCTTTGCTATGTGATTTGATTACTAAAGCAGGAAATGCTACTCATAAATGCTTGCTACCAATGCATTAAAAAAATCCATATTGAAAAACTTCTTTTTTTAATTTAATTTGAGAAATAGTCAAATCAGTATCAACCATGAGTTTTGCCTGAATTAAGGTTTACCTGCCCTTCAAATGTGTGGTCATGGGTCAGTTGATACCTGCATTAACGTGCCTCATGTCTACATACTGTGTTTTAGAAGTCATCTTATGTTTTAGCTCACATTCGAAGCAGGAAAGCAGATTTTCTTAGATGTAGGATGACTGCACCTGCAGCAGAAGTACATATAGATGTATTGCATTACATAGCCAATGCTGTGAAAGTGCCAAATCCCACTGTCTCGCACTTAATGTTTTAGGATGAACTCACAGGTAGGTAATAAAATGATGTCATTTTGATGGGTAAAAAATGCACACAGGCTAGTGATGTGATATTAATAATCCAAGTTAGTGTAAGCCAATTCACAATGCTCGTCCACCAAGGTCCCCTACTATGGTACTGGACTTCACCAGACTCTGATCTTTTTCATCATGCCCCATGTTTCTGGCTGCATCTGTCCTACAAGCACATGCAGCAACAGTGTGCCCTAAGGCAGGTAGGCTCTGCCTGGGTTTTGGTCATGCAGCTGAATTCAGAGCTGATGGATGCACTAAATTTGTACAAGTGTTTCTAACAATGATGGGCTTCCTGATGCTATGCATTAAGTAAGATACCAAAATAAGCTTGATGGTGCGGGACAGAGTACAGTTACTGAGAGATATTTGTCCTTTTGCTTTAGGGATTTTACCCCTTCTTGTGCTTCATCACTCAGTTCAAACACTGTACAAACTGTGGTTTGGTGGTGGTAGCAACATGAAGACACCAAAATGCTCTCTAACTTCATCATTCCCCATCATGTACAATGCCCACTAGGCTACTAAATTTTCACCACTTTTTTCTGACCAGCCTCTCAAATTCATCAGCCTGAAGTAGCTGAGCAGGTTGTAGGCTATTAGTGAAAGTTACAGTTCTTGGAGTTAACTGTTGTTTCCACATCAGCTCGGTGAGACAGAGATAGATGGGCACGGAAAAGGGGAGTTATTTGTGTAGATTATACAGGCTCTAAACTTTGGGTGTTAGTGCCCTGTACACAGCAGAACAACACAAAGTTGTTATTCAAAAAGTGTATTAGTCAAGTTAACTTAAAAATTCCCTACATTCAAGAATCTGGATTTTAGACTCTGTAGGCATAATTTGCCTTGTAATACCTATGGAAGTTAATTAAATAAGTAGTTATTGCTTTGCAATCCAGACAGAGATGCACTATTAACTTAGGCAGGAGTGACCAATAACTTACACTCTCTGAAAGAGTAAGTGCATATAGTATATGTAAAATGCATGCAATTATCTTAAAAGAGCTTTTATGTTTTTATGAGTGGCTGCACAGCTTGAATTGTTGTTGAAAAATTAAAACAGTTCATTGTATGCCTCCCAGAAATCACTTCATCTGATAATGGTGTCCTCTCTGATCATTCAAAGCTTTCACCAAATCCTTTCTTTCCTGCTACTGCCCTTTTGTTAGTCTGTCATTCTTTCCTCTCCCTCAAAAAATGACTGTTTTGTACAATAGAAGTTCCTCATCAGGCTCCAACCTTGATACTAGGATTTCCAGTTTCCTGGTCTGTTATCTGGGTAGAGTTAAATGATTCTCTCCGTTCAAGTATCCGCAATAATCTCTATTCTGAAGGCAAGTGTTTCATCCTGCCCCACGGAGCATGGAGAGGAACAGCGATAGCATCAGCATCTACTCTCACTACATAGGCTAAGAAAAATCCAGACCTTTTTGAAGCTTCGGGTGTCGCAGCCTTCTCCCTGCTACTTGCAGGCGTGGGAGAACTTTCTCACAGTGATCAAACAAGCCTCCAGCACTTCAGGGTAATACCGGCCTGCCGCTGATGAATCCCGAGACCTGGTATAAAGCCAAAGAACAGGCAGATGCATTCAGTAAGTGTCTCTCACCATTCAAGAACTTCTGAAGGGCAAAGTCCTTAGCAAGCACCTGTATGCTGCCCAAGTTCATGACTTCGGGGTACCTCACTGCCGCACAGCAGCACAGGCCTTCATTACAACAGTCCTTGTATTAAATGTACTGACACCAGGACTCTAAAGAAGGGGCAGAAATCAAGCTGGCGAATTTTCACGTAGTTGTCTGAACACACCCAACTTTCCACCAAGTATAAGCTCAGCGGTTCTGGGGATGATCACGCTGATGAGTTTTGTACCGAGGTAGAAAAGATGGTGCTTTTTTTGGTTTTTTTTGACATAATAAAGATCTGGTGTCCATTGCTGGTTATACCAGATCTGCAGCTCTGTCCTATCGTATTTATTAAAGTTACATAGCTAAAGAATGGCATTATGTAAATCGATCTGTCTTGAAACCGTTAGGAGATGCATCTGGTTTTCTTCAATCTCCTGTGATGTCATGTTTCAAATTCAATACATTATTTTATGTATCCTGCTGACTGTTTATTTTTATGACCATGAAACTCTCAGTGCTTGTCTATGCTTCCTCAATGCTGACAGTGCTCTGAACATGGCACTGGCTCACCAAAGCAATGAAAATGAAATAAGAGTCGTCACAGAAATGAGTCTGCTTAACGTCAGGACAGAGATTCCCTTACCTTCTGGTTTTGAAATTTCAGTATGCAAAATGCAAAAAGATCCTGGGAGCTCTGCAGCACAGCAAGGGAGTACAAAGTTTGGGTACTGCCGTGCTGACCTGGTTCAGCTCTTTATTTACCTTTCTCTGCTGTCTTTTTGCTTTGTACACCGTCTGTTGTGTATCTTTGTCCCGTGTGTGCTCAGTGCCTAGCGCAGACTAGTCCAGTCTGTTACTAGAGCGCCTACAGGCTGGTGCACGTACTTACAGTCTCTTAATCCTGAAGGAAGTTGAGGCACAACCTGCTTACTTGGGAGGTTCAATGTTTTTTCTATAGATCCAAAAAACCCACAGGAATTTCACAAGGTGTATCTGCGAGTCAGCATCGTTTGCATGCCAGAGCTTTCCTCATCACCTCCAACTGCCCCCCCCCCCCCCCCCAAGTTTTAACATTCGTATCATCCTGCTTCATTTACGACACATTTGAAAATGAGTTTCACACTCGCAATCCATCTCTAAAGCAGTAATAAATCGTGTGACAATTTTTGTTTTCAATAAACCAGCTTGCATAGCAAGTCACAGCTTCCATTACTGTTAAAGTTGCTTAATTCCCTAAGACCCCTTAGGCTGAAATACCTGCAGCTGTTCGGTATACCATTGACTGGGTATTTAATCTCAGAAAATAAAAGTACCTTTTATGCATCAAGTATGATATACTACTTTTTTCCTACTTGTATTTTAATAAGCTTTCATCACTATTTTTACCCAATCATGCTTAAGGTCCACAGGCCAGATGCTGAATACATATAAATCATGCAGCTTCAAATACATCAAAGAAACTATATTCATTTGTCCCTGGATTTGGCTTCCTACTTCCAGTTTTACCAGACTTTTCTTCAACTAATCTTGCAAATGCCTTAACCACATCCACTTCCTACTGTACCCCTCTCAATCCCTTTCAATTACCTCCTTCTTAACATATAACCCCTCTGTAATTCTTTCCTTTTAAATCCTTTTAAATCCTATTTTTTTCTTCCCCCCTTTTTTTTTTTATTTTTTAATTAGCTAATTGTTAGAAGCATTTGTAACTCTTTGAAATTGTACTTCTGAATGCATTGTGGTATGTTGACTCTAAGGGCTAAAGTTTCTAAGCAGCTTTCAGAATAATGAGATTTGTGTGCATGACTCCCTTGCACTGCTTTAAAGATGTACTCTTTAGAGTTAAAAGATTTTTTAAAAATCAGTTTCTTTGTGCTGCTGGCTTGTAAACACTGTGCTCAGAGCATGCATCCTTTACAGCGCAGTTATGCTTTTCTCTTCCAAGATACTTGCTGTGCTTGAAGAGCTTGTGAACATAAAACCTTAATGTTCAACTTTATAATGTTCAACTTTATAACCTAAGGGTGTGTCATCCTTAGCAGCAGCTAGTATGCTCTGCAGTTTTCTCCAATTTGCCTCCAGTCTGCCCTTAGCATTTGTATGTGTAAAATATTTGCACTAGGCGTTCCTTTAACAGGATATGCATCCTCTTTCTTTGCATGACCAACATTTCCACCGATAAGCAGCGGCAACTTGTAGGTATCTTATGTAAAGTGTAAGCAGCAATAACTTGTAGATATCTCATGTAAAGTTTCAGTCCAATCGAAAATGGTAGGCTCACTTGCCACATTTTTCAAGTTAGCAATGCCCAAAATGTTAATCTAAAATGCTTGGGTTTTGCAGGCTGGCTTGGCGGCCACAATTGTTCCTGATATTTCATAGCATGTTATACTTTGTGTTATTATTTCACATCAAGTTTCATGACAAGTAAGACTGCCTAGCATCTAATTGTTGCCTGCGGTATGCTTGACCTAGTAATTTGGGTTGGGTTCGCTGAGCCTAAGCCTGAATGCCTTTGTTCACTTTCCCACTGATGCTGTAGCACAGGTACGCCAGCGTGCCACGTGGCTAGCTGGCTGTGCCAAACAAGGTGGGTTGGCCTCATTGATTGCGCCGGTTGATCCTGGAGTATTTGCATTGTCTGAGGTAACCCCACCACTCCTCCGTCCACGCCTGCCGCTGTGTGTGCTCTCCCTGGGTGCTGCGGGCCGGCCATCAATCTTAAACCCAAGGTTAGCACTCCCTGATGTGAATCAGGGCACAGTCAATGTATTGTTGCTTTTTTTCCTCCTTCACCTGCCTCCCCCAGCACAACTAAACCATGCTATTTTCTTCAGAGCTAATCAAAGCATGTGCTGAAGCACCTTACATCCCAAAAAAGTGTATTATTCTACTGCTTCCTCCATAAACCACGTTTTGAGTTCCAAGTTTTTGCCTCATTGGCAGCTTTTTCGTTAACTAGCTGATTCTGTTAATAATGAGCTATGTGAAATAATTACAAATAATTGGAGAATAGGAATGCTGTGCAAGTCTCGCAGAAGAGAGAGAGGGAAGGAAAAAAGCCTATCTAGCACACCTATAGGTTTTCACGCATGGCCTCACTTGCCCCCCCCTTTCCTCAGGGATTATGGGATAGTGACTTTATGATGACCCTTTTATCATGAAGTTACACACATGCCTAAGTCATCATTTGACAACCAAGGTACTAAGGCTTGTGCTGGGTCTGTTCTTCACACTGCCCAAACCTGTGTAAGCGTATTGGCTTTTCTATAATTAAGATGGCAATACCCACTGGTTGGATTTAACTGTTCCCTGAAGAAAAAAAATATTAGACTCTTAGCTGCAGACTTCTTAAAGACCCTAGAAAATGTTAGGGTTACAAGAATAACATGCATTACAGATAGACATGAAAAGCTGAATGACAGGCAGCAAGATAAAGCATAAATAAAAGTTAAGACTGTTGTGTTTTTCCACATGTTAAGGTGTTTAGAAGGCTTCATTCTTATCTATGCTCCATTTCTTCCTTGTAACAACAAGCTTTTAAATGATTTTTTAAATCCTTAACTTCTTAGTAATACAACTTTAACACTGTGTTCTTTAGGTATTTTGAAGTGTTTTTGTTTCAAAGAAAATGTTTGCTGCATTCAGAATCGCCTATGTGTTTAGCATGCACTGGGAGTAGAGGAGGCTGCAGCAGCAAGGATGTGGCTGAATCCTCAATATGCATTGCCATCCAGCACCTTGTAGTTTATCCTCTTTATATACAGAGGGATGGGGGGTGTGTGTCTTTTTTTGCTTCATTTGGCTGCCCAGTGAGGGTACTTGGCATAGCCTCTTTAGGAGAGGCGAAGGAAAGGAGACCAGAGTCAGGCTTTTGTTCCTTGGCCAGTGCAGCGTTTCAGGTCAGCGAGCCAGGCTGCATTTGCTGCTGTGCATTCAGCCTCTTCCCTGTATTAACCCCAGCAGCCTTCATTCACCTTTGGGTAGAAAAATGCTTTTCTTTCGAAATACTTATCATCAGATGTTCAGTTATAGTTTATACAGGTTTAAGGAAACGTTACACAAATGCTTTAAGCACACAAGAGTGAACTCCTGCAATCAAATACAGCCTTAAGCATGACAGGGTGCATCAAAAATTCTAATTCTTTTAAAAGCTTTCCAACCAGAGGATGATCCTGCCTGGACCCGGTAAATGGACCCAACAGTTCCCTCAAATTCAGCCTGTCGTAAGCGGTAGGACTAAGCTGTCTCTTACAACCCCGGACTAAGCTGTCTCTTACGATGGCAGACCTGGTACTGTAACCAGGGTCCCTGAAAGCAGCATGCCGTGTTTTACAGCTGCTCTGCCAAGCGCTGAATCAGGAGAGTGCAGAAAACAAGCCAAAGGAAGGGTATGTTTCTCCTTTTTGATGCCAGCTCTTGCAACTCTGGGGCTTTTTCCATAGGCCCTCAGTTCTTGCAGCTTTATGAATAACTTCTAGCCATGACAACTAAAGAAAAACACAATCTTCCCATCCTCACTCCCCAAGCCCTATCACCCCCCTAACTCCCCCCAAAAACCCACTGAGAGCTCAAATAGCCCTAAAGTCAATGCAAACACACTAAGAATATACTTTATGAGGTAAACTGCTGAATTTGGGATGCTTGCCATTGGCAAACTGTTTTGTCTTTCCAGCTTTAGAGTTCTGCCTCTTCCTCTTTCTTTGAGGATAAAGCTTCCCGGGCTTTCTAAAGGTCTCCGGTGACCTTTTCTGGACTCGGCTGGCTTTGCCAGCAGGGAGGACTTCTGTTGCTATGGCAGTGGGAGCCAGGGCCCCTGCTCCAGTCAAAAGGCTTGGGGAATTTCTTCTGAGGGATCACTGCCACAAGTAAGACAGCAATTAGGTGAAGCCTTCAGGTATCGTAAGGAGATAGAAATATGTACGCTGCCTGGGTTATCTGACATGGCATCCTTTGCTGCAGGTAGATAACTATGCGGTTTATGGAGCAAGTTACTTTTTTGTGAATTTTTTAACTTAAAAGGTCTATTTTGGGAGCTTTTCTATACTTAACTAACTTCACTGTGACCTGAGAGCGTGTGCTTCAGCATGGTGGGAGGTGGCGTACCCTGCAAGGCGAGTTACAGCAGCCTTCCCACCGGGGAGGTGGGGACCTCCTCCTGCGCCTGCCATCTCCAGAGCAGACCCCACAGCTCCGGGGAGCCCTGGCACCCGCACTGGCGTTTGTCAGCTGCCCCTTCGCTCCTCTGCTGGGCTAATGCAGTATCCCGTGGCCCTTTCAAAAGCAGGTGGTGTTAACGTTTCCTTCCCTGTTAAGCCCATCATGTTCTTCATTTATGAAAGGCAGAAAAAAACCCTTAATTATTTAAAACCACCTAGAAAACTTTACCTTTTAGGAAAGTTGCCTGTGCAGGCAGCAAGGTCCCTCTTGCCTCAGCCATTCAGACAAAATAACATTTTTTTGTTCGCACAAACCAAACATTACTGTCACTTTCTTGTACGTGTGACATCGAACCGTGCAACAGTTTCCTATTCTCATTCTTCACGAGCTCCATCTTGTTGGAGAGAAGCTACGCCCCAAGAGATTGTCTCCTTGTAAACTGTATTTCATTAAGAATAGTGGACTCCTTGCCCCCACCACGTGAGCAGCTGCAGATTCACAAACTGTCCGGCACTGTGGAGCCCAAATGTCTTCGCTGGGGTTTGGCTTCGCTTACGGGAACATCTCCATGCAAGTAAGCTCATATTTGGTCCTTGTACACAGCTGTTGCCATTACAATCAATAAAGCTTAAAGAGAGGCCTGCAATACAGCTTTGGGACCAGCTGCACTCTGACGACAGCAGTACAAAACTCCCTTGCGCCAGGTCACTCTGCTCACACGACACAGCGAGACCAAGGGACTGCAAGAGTCTGCCCGAGGGCTGTGCATTGACTGGGCTCTTCCTATCCTTTCTTACACCCTGCCACTTCCTCCCCTCACTTATCGTTACCTCTATATGGTCTTTGGAAAAATGGATGGCGTGGAAAGGTTTTCTCCCCTCCAGCTGATCAATGAGATCATGATTTTTTTTTTTTTTTTTTTTTTCCAGAGCCAGAGAGAAAGAGAAGGACTAAGATCCATTCTCAGTGAAAATGTTCCTGTTTGGTGGATGGTCTAAGACCACTAAACTAACGAAGGCAAAGAGGTTAGGTTTTCTACCTTGCTTAAAAGCAGAACACTTACGAGCTTGTTAACCCTCTCCAGAAAAGAGAATAAAGACTATGATCTATTAAAAAAACAAACAAACAAAAAACCCCAACTAAAAAACTCCACAAGAAGCTAAACATGCCTTGTATGCCACATACTATAAAAACTTGGATCTAAATCACTACTGCTTTTGGAAGAATATAAATTCAAAGATATGAGCCGGTCAAAATCTAATCCTTTTACTTAAAGAAAATTACTTTACAGACAAATGAAAACCTTAGTTAAAAGCAAAGCTGTAAGCTTTAAATGTATATACATACTGATCAAAAAAAAAAAAAAAAAGTCTTAGAGTGCTGTTAAATTGTCCGTAAATTCTCTGGGTAGAGTAAATATTTTGTGATACATTGTTGTCTCTTCATCTGAAATGCAAACTGTTTTCTTTATTACTGATATAACACTTAAGCTTTTTAAAAAAAATGAGCTGCAATATTTGCATATGCCAACCACTATGCTCAAACACCAAGTAAAGAACATTGTGACAGACAACTAATAGAAAAATGCTTAGTTCACCTTGCTTCAAACATGCGCTTTAAAAGGGAAATATTTTACTCTAGGTTTACTTTGATGGAAGCTCTCAGGGGAACTGAAAACATTATAGACCTTATTCACAGCTAGACTGTCCTTAATTTCTTCACACGTGCATTGACAAGTCTGTCCTGAGAATCACCACAGCTTCAGCCTTTTAAGAGTAAAGTAGCTGAAGATTATCTCAGTAATGGGTCAGATGAAAGACTGATGCAAGAGAAAGATTTTTTGCATGGAATCAAAGTTCAGCAACATCCCCTATACCAAAAGTAGCTAGCACAAAGGACATGAAATTTCTGGTTTTTGCTTTTCATTTACTGGAAGTTGGAATGCAGTAGCTCCTAAATCAACACATGCTCTTCTAGTACTTTGCATTTCTTAATGCAAAAGCTAGAAAAAGGGAAAAGGCAGGACGTTGTACTCAAAGCTTTTAACAGAGTACTAAACTCTCTTCTAATTACACATACACACACACAAAGTTACGTGAGAAATGTTTGCTAACCTGCCACGCAGCATCACATTTCCCTAGATATGCTGCCAGGTAATACGCATAAACCTACCTTTTTTCTGTTGTGTAGCTTGCCTAGGCCATACCATGTTGCCTGTCAGCCTAAGAGACTGCTGGTGTTGC
Organism: Platalea leucorodia; assembly: GCF_965183815.1. NCBI lineage: Eukaryota > Metazoa > Chordata > Aves > Pelecaniformes > Threskiornithidae > Platalea > Platalea leucorodia. The sequence continues at coordinate 45,703,642 of NC_138828.1, read as the reverse complement.
CTACACTGCAAAAAAAGTGTCATCTTATCTTAGCAGAAATGGCAGCGAGGACAGCAGCGACACAAACAGCAGTGGGCATGCTGACAGCCAGGTGGGATGGGGAGCAATGCCATTTTGCCTTTGCTCAACAAGGCACATGTTGCACCATCATCCTTGCCAAGCGACCAGTGTGCAGATATGGCAGGCTGTAATTTCTTAAGCTAGAGTTGAAAAGCAGGTTAGAGCTCCTAAAATGTCAGGGCCACAGATCTTGGGTTTGTACCATGCTGTTTAAAAGAAATAAACTGAAACCAGCAAATGCAGCTTGCTATGAATTTTTATAGTCCTATGTCCATGGTTATTCAAGACCCGTGTGCCAGTCAGCTAGTGTCCCTTGTTGGTACCACATTCATAAGCTTTTAGCAGCAAAAAAAAAATCTACATTCCCAGTGGATCACGTTGCAATTCTGTCTTCCCATCCACCCCTATCTCCCCCCCCTTTTCCTCCTCATCCCCGCTGCTATTTCAGAAACAGTGAAATAGACAGTTCTTGCTCTCAGGTCTAAGCAACAACTGCAAATGTCTTTATAAGCTCCCTTATGGTACTGACACTTGACTTGCCAACATCAAATAGTTTAGTCACTGACCTGATTTTGGGTTGGCACAGTCTCCTTTCAGTTGTGCGTCCCAGAGCTTGGAGATCCAGGGTCATATCTTCTCAGAAGGCTGCAAATGCAGGTTTCTTGGCATGAAGATGGTGGAGCCACAGCTGGTCACTAATCAGGAGGTACAAACAGGAGCCCCTGAAGCAAAAAAGCTAAAAAAAAAAAAAAAAACCAAAACCAAACCACCAAACCCGAGAGTGAATCTCAGCTTTATATACCCTTTGGCATGGTCTGTTGCTGTATGGGATTGGTGAGGAGCTGGGAGATATGGGATTGCGCAGGTGACAGCAGTTTCCCCCCACTAAAGCCCCCTGTGCTGGTGGTGCTGCTGGTGCCAGCATGGACCCTCCTGGGTCCACCTGAAGCGTGTAGGGTGGCCTAAGGAGGTGCTTCAGGGGGATGCCCACTGATGAGCAGCTTCCTGCTCTCAGTTTGGGTTCTGGGAAGCACTGAGGAGATGAGGATAACCAAGTAATCTGGATACAGTGTCCATCTTCTAGTCTACTTCAGTCAGTAGCTACCAAGCCAAGTTCTTTGGCAAAGGGCTATGAGTTACTAGCTTGCAGGTACCGCCGCTGGGGTTAGTCTCCTGGCTGTGCCTTCTCAGCTCTTCCCACTTGTTTGTCTGCCTGCCTGTCTGTTGGGAGCTACTTTCCTTCTACCTGTCAGTTGTACTTCCCCCTGCCAGAATGAAAGTTTACCCTGGAATTTACTTAAAGTAGAAGCTTATTAGGTCTAAATCAGGAGACACATTTAGCTAAGACAGTGGTGAAGGTCACTTAAGAATCACGTAGGCAGAGGAAAAAAAAATTTAAAAAATCCCGATTTTTTTTTTTTCGCCCTCTTATCTCAAAAGCCAAAAAGGAGTCCAACTAGAGTAATCCAAACATAAACACCCCACCAGAGACCCTCTTCTGCTTCCTCTCCCCAAGGCTTCCAGCTGAAAAGGTCACTCCAATCCCCCTTCAAAACCGAGGAGCAGACCCTGCTGCCAACCAGGAGGCACAGATGTGTCTCCTTCCCACCTGGCTGGGGCAGTTTGTTGACCAGAGCTCACAGCATTACCAGTTGTGCAGACAGGCAACACCTCTCCGACTGGCACAGGGAATTACCAGTCAGAGAAGCAGAGATGTAAGTGCCACCATCGAGCCAACAGGCAGCTACTGCACGGAGCTAATGCATGAGCTGGGGATGTCACAAGCTTTTCGTGATGGAAATTCAGGCTGTGGGTGGCTGTGCTCTGCAAGCGCTTCCGAACGGCAGCTGCTAATGTGGAGCTGTACTTGAAGACTGAGATCTTGTAGCTGCCATTGGCCTTCTCTGTCAGAGCAGTCTTCCTCCTGCGCGAGGACCTGCCCAGCCAGGAGGATCACAAACTGCCCTCACCCTTCCCCATCCATGAGCATCGCAGAGGAGGGAGGGAGGGAGGGAGGGAGGCAAGGAGGTAGGAGCCAGGCTTGAACGCTCCTCTGCTTCCAGACCAGCAAGAATATCTGTGGTAACACCTCAGCCTTGAAGTAAAAGAAGAGTCAAAGCAGAAACCCACTCAGCCTCCTTGTCCCTCTTCCCACGCTGAAATGCTCTGTTCTGAGTTGATAGACATGCACCAGTAACTGCTGTGTAACTCCTGTCCATCACTTGTCCCTGCGACCAAGGACAAACCACTCATTTCAGAGCAAGATACAGTCCTTTCTTTTCTCCCTGCTTCAGGTCTTATTACTCTCCTGATGTGTTCTTACCTGCAAAAGCTCTTTAAAGCTTTTTCCTTGAAGGTTTGCACCTGATGTTATCAAAGGTAATTAGATAATTGATACACAATTTACAGAAGGCTCTCTGGTTTCTTTACACACGGTGCTTTCCTCAGGCTGTGAACTTTAATGATATAAACGGGAGAATCCTCTGTAGTTTCACTGTGTTTAACTTTAGGCTACGTTAAAAATAATGCCTAATTGTTTTTGATGTATCTAAAGCACTTCATTGTTCTTTTAATAATTTTTTTTTTGTTCCTAGTTGTTCCCTTGCCGAGGGTAGTGCCTGTAACATTAATGACGCCAGCCTCATTAGGGATTTGATAAGAGGTTTTGTTAGTCATCAAACCCCTCTCACTTGTATTTTGTTTTGTTGTTGTAATCACCATTTCAGCTTATCATCATTCTGGAATGATATTTACCAAGGTTTGCTCAGTGAAGCTGCCTGTAAGGAATTAGTCCCAAACAGTTTAGGTGGAAAATAGCAGTTTGTCTTTTTTTTGCTGTTGGGAATGCCTTCAGCTTGCATTTGACTACAGCATCCTTTTAAGCTCTCTAGAGAAGGAACAGTCACGTATTTTCAGTGCATGCTTATAGTTTTCTTATTTTTGCTACTTTTGACATTCAGAGGTCTTCAGAAGCAATGTTCACTTTAACTGTTCCCTCAGAAAGCTGCCTGAATAAATAAAAACAAGACTGTGTCCAGTTAAATCCCACCACAACTCTGTCATATGCAGTGGATGTCAGGGATTAATTTAACCAACTAATTTAGATTAGAAAGTTTTACAGTAGAGGTATAGCATTGAAGAACTGAAGTGTATGGGTATGCATAAAATTCAGGTATAGGGCTTAAAGAGATGCAAATAAAAAAAGAAAAATCATTCATTTAAAAATAAATAAAATAATAGCTAATAAGCAACTCTTCCTTCCCTAGTCTTTGAAGATGATTGATTGACCCTTGCTGTTCCCCTATATGACTCCTAAACGTCTGCAGTGCAGGTACCCACTTTCATTTAGCTAATCCTGCTTAGGAAGATCATGTATTTTAAATCTTATCAGTTGTAGATAGAAGAAGAACCAGTGGTGCTGGGAATTTCTAGTGTGGTTTTTTTTTTTTTTTTGGTGTGGAAGGGGGACAAATAGATCTCTACTTACATGACTTTTTACTAAAATCAAATCCTCACTGACTTTTCCTATGCTTCCTTACTTGTCACTTGAGGACTATCATGTGTGTACGGCTGTTTTGTACTCACTTCTGTATTTGCCTCTTATTAAGTGGCCATTCGGGATATGAGTTCTGATATTGCCAGAGCTAACAGTGCTCTTTGTTGGAGAAGATGACTTTGGTTTCTCTTTCTGTCGATATTACACAGCTGGTGTGGCCGGGGGCTGTGGGAACGGCGAGCAGCTGTACGGCCCTGGGCAGCCCTGCAGCTGGTTGGACTTGTGCGGTCCTTCACCCACTCGACACAGCAGGTTATTTTAGCAGCGGTAGATGTACAACAAATATTAAAACATTAATGCTGTAGCTTCTGAGAGGTATTTATTCATTCAGATCATGGTAATTTTTTTTTAAAACTGTACTTCAGCAATCTTTTACGTTGTATTCCGTCACGTAATACATCCAAATATAAAATAGGACAGGTGTACAATTTTTATTCCATAGTTCAGCTTCTTAATTACAGTCTAGTAATTTACAGGCATGTGCTCTCTGTAAATCCTTCAAGCATGTCTTAAAAACATTATTTTAATGCATCAGTAAATTGGTCAAAGCTTCTACAGCTCTTGTTCAATAACATCTAAGCCAACTATCCCAGACTAGTCAGCACAGAAGTGTGTGTTTTCCTTTTACTTATTAAAATGTATATATTAGTAATTGTAGTCTATTGTATAATACTTCAAATGCACACACCTGAAAATATTTTCCCCATTTTTTCAGAAAGCTATATTTCCTAAATTACAATGACCAAAGAATTTCACCTTGATTCCCAGAAAGTTAGACAACTCTGTCTTACTTGTTGCTTGAACTCTACTAGCCGCCTATCAGCCTAGCTCATCACTGGCTGCCTTGCCACACTGGATAGGGGTTACACAAAGTTATCCCCAGCTCTTCTTGGCCCTTTAAAAATAGCTTATAATAGTTGAATTGCCAGGTAATGTTTTGTCCTGAATGTTGTTTAACAGCGAGTGAAGGCTGTAATTCCAGACTCTCAGAAAAGTGAGAGAAATGGATATTTTGCAGGATACCTGCAGGAAAGGGTGTTTATTCACAGAGATGCCTGGAAAACACTCTGACCATCAGAAAGGCTAGTTCATAAATAGAAGCATCTCAGAGGCTCAGAAGGGACCAAAAATTTCTATTTTGCCACCTAATGCTTGGTAAACCAAGTGTGTTTATGTGGGCTGGACTGCTGTGAAGTGTTAAGAGATGTGCAATGGACCAGATTGTCTGAAGAGCTGGTCAATACTGAGCTACTTTGGCCAACAGAGTTCAAGGTGGAAAAGTGCAGGTCAGGCCAAAATCGTAAGGAATGTGCCTCTTGCAGGGACAGCAACCGTGGAGAAAGTCTCCCAACCCCAAAGATCAGGTTTATATAGCCACGGTGCAGACTTGCATGGAAAACTGGCAGCAGAGCCCTGATGAAGCATCATTATCCTTCCAGGTGTAGTTACCATGATATGTTTTGATGCAGAGCAGTAGCTGCAATTTGGAGGCTCATATGACAGGAATACAGGAAAACAAACTTTAGGGGGGCTTATTTTTCTTCTGTATGAAATCCCTCATCCTTGGCTGATGATCCTTTTAACAGTGCATTTGTACAGACTTCACACTGGTACTCTGATTTCCTAGGAACTCGTTTAGTGAAGGGACAGGGTACAACTTCTATCCATGTGTTCTGGTTACAAATAAATGACTCTGGAGGTGTATAAAAACAAATAGGAAACAAATGAAAGGGTTCTCTGCTAACAGGAAAGAAAAGGTGATGTTATACTACCATCTCTGCAAACACAGCTTTGATAATAAGAATCATGGAGACATCTTTTTATAGATATTAACTTTGCTGACATATTGGGGAATAAACTGGAGCCCTGTACAGCTGAAAGCAAAAGCTGATGCACGTTGGACAATCTCTCTCTCTTGGGGGTTTTGTAAAAAAAAAAAACCCTCTGACTCTCTGCAGCTTGACTAGAGGTTAACCTGTGTCATCCATTCATCAGAGATTACACATCCATTTCAGACTTGAAATAATGCCTTCAGTTAAAGTTGTTATAACCCCTCGGTGGCTTATACAAACCACATTTTAATATAACTCTAACTCAGTTTCTTGTATCTATGTTAGCTCAATAAGGATAATCACAAATTAAAACCTGCTTGCCAGCTGTTTCTAAACATTCTTAAGAAGTATATCCACTGAGTAAGGGGCTTCTGCTCTTACATGTTCCCCTCTCTGGGTAGCACTGAACTTTGAAGATGGGTGAGAAAGTAGATCACCAATGCAATTTTCTCCCTCAAAGATGTTTGTCTGTGCTATGAGCTATAACTCTTCCACGGACAAAATCTGTAGTGAGACTGACCCCTAAGGACAGGACTTCTCCCTTCTGCTCAGGTGCCTTTCTCCTCCCCACCCCTCTGCTAGCACAAGCTGCAGCAAGTGCAGTACCCGAGGCAGAAGGGCTTGTGGCTCTGCCAAGTCAAGATCAAAGCAGCTTTAGTCACTCTTATCTTGAGGAAGGGATCTGCAACAGCAGAAACACCTCTGGCACAAACCAGAAAGGAGGGAAGAAAAAGGACCAGCATTCTGGCAGAATCCTGCAGATGGGGAGCCAGCAGAAGGGAAGAAAAACCAAAAAGGAAAAAGAATAAAGAAAATAACTGAAATGGATAAAAAGAGGTGAACGCTGCAAGGAGTCATGAAGGCAGAGCCACACTGTTCTTTTTTTAAGAGCTATATGTGATGTCTGAAGAGAAACACACATTATCTTGATCCACATAGGGAGCAGGCAGAGCTGATCTGTACTGTACTGATCTAGGATGACATTTCCTGGAAAATTTAGCTAAACACTTTTCCTCTTTCAAAAAAGCCTGAGATGCAGAGAAATATTAATCTGAGGTAAAACAGTGACCATAATGTTCTGCTTCTACACACTATCCATAAAGTATCCTCAGGAATGCACATACATACCTTTGGTGGAAAACTCGGCACTGGCTTGGTGTCCAGCAAAGCTTTGCTCTAGTTATGCTCATGTATTTCATAATCAATACATTTTGGATTATGCAGTTCTTTTTATGCTAAATTCAAGTCCTTTGCAGGGCAGGGTGGAACTGATTGCCTCTCAATTCCTGAATATTTGTGATGGAAATAAACACGCAAGCCCTGGTATGAAGAGGTATCCAAAACGATCAGTGGCTGACCTTTGTAGGTCATGCTTCCTTCATAGCCAGAAATAAACCCGATTCCTGCTTCTTCCCTTTTACCCCCTATTTCCTCCTTCCTCTTTCAATTAAACTGCCAACTCCTAATCTCACCATTTGGCCTTTCACCTCTGTGCAAACTCCTGATTCCTGATCTTGTTAATCTGGGATCATTACCATCAATCACTCCTTTAGGCAAGTGAAACCTTTTTTCGCAGAGGGATGCCAGAGGCCTACAGATCTTCCAGGCTGATAATATTGTTTTAGTTCTGGTGCCAGCTGGGGCTTTTGACTAAACTGTGCCTAGTGGTGTTTTGTGCCAATTAGATGCTCCAAGCTCATCAACAGAAAATTTCTTGGGCTGTGATTCCTTCCAGCTTGAGTCATTTACTGGGAGAGGTGAAGGATTAACTTAATTAAATCAACTAATACTTTGACAAAGCATTAGAGATACTGCCAAGGTTAATGAGGGCTAAGGTTAACGAGGACCAAGTTTTCCTTTCCTATGTCTTAATGTTTTTTAGATAGTACCACTTACCAGACTTGCCTCATTGCAGCTCCCCTCATATCCTTTACACCGTCCGTGATATCTGTCTCAACGCCCTATTCATCTGCTTCCCCAAAATGGATCATTGTGACTTTTTCTACATCTTCTGCTGAATACGAGCTTTCCTGCTGGCCTGCTTTGCAAGGCTCCTTCTCATTTATATATTCTGTGAAGCTGGATATTTACCACAGTGGCCACACAAAAGAAAGAAACTTTTCCTTGTGTATAATTAACCTTCTTGACAGTGCTGTGGACATGACACCTTTAGGTAACCACAAATTCTTATTCTTTTAACCCACGTCCTCTTTGTTCCCCTGTTGTCTGCATTGTTTTCATAAGGGCCATTGAAGCACCTACTGCACTACCAGGTGGCGTAAAAAAGACAAAAATACCAAGATAATGGGAACCTTATAAATAGCTAGGAATCTTAAGGCATACCAGACTGCAATGTTTGAATGCAATTTTTTCAGGAACTGTTCCTAGAAAGTGATTTTTTTTTTTTTTTTCCTCTGGCACCACGCTGTCCATCTACTGTGCCAAATGATAACATACCATTTTCAGAAGTCCTGCCTCAGGAGTAGTACCACTGATATTAATGATACACTAAAAGAACAGAAAGCCACCACACAGAGCAAACGTATTTTCTGAATGCTGATGAAGCTTTGGAAAAGTGATGCATTTTTCTGATCATCTCTAGCTAAACTTTCTCATTGTTTGTTTTTACACAGGTTTCTTAGATAGTTTTTGGAGGTTTTTTTTTTTCCCCCTCTGTTTAAGTTTTCTTCAGTCCAGTGCATTCAGAATTACAACAAGGAAATATAACACATGGAGGACAGGGAGATGATTCAAGACAGCCAGCATGGCTTCACCAAGGGCAAGTCCTGCCTGACCAACCTAGTGGCCTTCTATGATGGAGTGACTACGTCAGTGGATGAGGGAAGAGCTACGGATGTCGTCTGTCTGGACTTCTGTAAGGCCTTTGACACGGTCCCCCACAACATCCTCCTCTCTAAATTGGAGAGATACAGATTTGATGGGTGGACTGTTTGGTGGATGAGGAATTGGCTGGATGGTCGCATCCAGAGGGTAGTGGTCAATGGTTCAGTGTCCATCTGGAGATCGGTGACAAGTGGTGTCCCTCAGGGGTCCCTACCAGTACTGTTTAATATCTTCATCAATGACACAGACAGCGGGATCGAGTGCACCCTCAACAAGTTTGCAGATGACTCACCAAGCTGAGTGGCACGGTTGACACTCCTGAGGGATGTGGGCCCATGAGAACCTCCTGAGGTTCAACAAGGCCAAGTGCAAGGTCCTGCACCTGGGTCGGGGCAACCCCCGGTATCAATACAGGCTGGGGGATGAAGGGATTGAGAGCAGCCCTGCCAAGAAGGACTTGGGGGTGCTGGTGGATGAAAAGCTGGACGTGAGCTGGCAATGTGTGTGTGCAGCACAGGCGGCCAACCCTATCCTGGGCTGCATCAAAAGTAGCGTGGCCAGCAGGTCGAGGGAGGTGATTCTGCCCCTCTGCTCTGCTCTGGTGAGACCCCACCTGGAGCATTGCCTCCAGCTCTGGGGTCCTCAGCACGGGAAGGGCATGGACCTGTTGGAGTGGGTCCAGAGGAGGGTCACAAAAATGATCAGAGGGATGGAACTCTTTTCTAGTAAGAAAGGCTGAAAGAGTTGGGCTTGTTCAGCCTGGAGAAGAGAAGGCTGTGGGGAGACCTTCTTGCGGCCTTTCAGGACTTAGAGGGGGCCTCTAACAATGATGGGGAGGGACTTTTTAGCAGGACCTGTTGCAACAGGGCAAGGGGTAATGGTTTTGAACTAAAAAAGGGGTAGATTCAGACTAGATATAAGGAAGACATTTTTTCACGATGAGGGTGGTGAAACACTGGAACGGGTTGCCCAGAGAGGTGGTAGGTGCCCCATCCCTGGAAACATTCAGGGACAGGCTGGATGGGGGTCTGAGCAACCTGATCTAGTTGAAGATGTCCCTGCTCACTGCAGGGGGGTTGGACTAGATGACCTTTAAAGGTCCCTTCCAACCCAAACCATTCTATGATTCTATGAAATAAGAGATTACAGGATATCTTAGCACAGATTTATGTATTGCACAAGAAGTTTAGCAAAATCTCTTGGTACACTAGACATAATAGCCAGTTATTTTTCCTTGGGTTTTTTTCCTACCTTTTGGCTTATACTTACAGATTTTTTAAAGGTCTTTCAAAACTTCCTTTCAGACAGGGCAAGATCCTCAAAATGTTATTTAAAAGCACTCTTCGACCCTTGTGCTCTTTCTAAGAGGACATATGGAACAGATTTGGAAGGGGGTTAAACAAATTAATGAACTTTATAATACTAATACCAGCTATAAAAAAGCAACTTCTGATCAGCTTTTTTGTTTTCAAGCGTTTTGAAATGTTTTCCCTAACAACCTTGATGGATTAAAAAACAAAAATAAATCCATTATCATATTCTTTTTTTAATGTACATCTTGTGTTCTCTTGAAAAACACTGGGCTAAGAGCATTAAAGATTGATGCTCTTTAAACAGAATATGGATACACCTCTGGTTGCAGCCACACTGAAAGCCTCCCAATACTGCCGTCCTAAAATGCTCCATCCCCAGTCTGTGTGGGTAGGTTAACAAGGGTCCTGCTCACTCAGTACCTTGCAGAAGTTATCAGTAAAAATGCAAATGAATTCTTATGATTTTTTTTTTTTAAACAAAGGTGACATCCACTCTTACAGAGATGCAACCCATCAAATCAATTTGGTTAAGCTATTTATATACGTTTCTTCTATGATCTTCTGTAGCATCTGATTTCACTGAGGTCATGGAGACATTGATGCCTGGTAAATTGCCAGTAATCAAAGGTTGTTAAGTGCTTGTCAGCTTCCTTTCAAGCTTAGGCTATCTTTGTCATGAGGAAGACCTAGTTCAGCAGCTACAGACCATTTGTTCGTAAACTGGTAACACCCAGTAAGTATTAATTATGTTATTAAAATACCCATAATGTTGCAGAAACATTTGTTCTAAAGCAATCTAATTTTTCTGAAATAAGACTGTGCCCAATGAAAAGTGAAGTCTTGTCGTGCCTTTGCAACAAGGCTGCTCTCCAACACATGAAATGCTTTGTTTCCCAGCTCCTCCTCCTCTCTCCTTTAAGCCCTCTTCCCCAAGGCTTCTGTTTAGTTTAGATTCTGGGATATACACAGGAAAACACAAATGATTTTAGAGTTTTAGTTGCACTTGGTGTTAATTCCAGTTTTCCAGGTGCTCCCTCCTGTAATAGTAGTTTGATGGCCACAAAAGAGTCAGATAACCTTAAATGGAAAAAGTTTAGGGTAGGTGCTGATGCATTCTTAAGATACAAAGATCTTTCTTTTCAGGCATGTTGATTAAAGCCCTCTCAGCCATAAAATAATTAATTGAAAAAGCCTGAAGCAAGTCATCAGTTGGGGCAGATTAGTATAGCTCCACTGAAATGATGAGCCCACAGCAGTTAATGCTACCTGTGCCCTAGATTCAAAATATATTCAGAACTATCTGGTATTAAAAAAAAAATTCTGCTAAGAAAGTTCATAGTCTTTTGAAAAAATGCATATTAAAGCTAAATGCTCCTGGTGAAATATGAGAGGAAGATACATCTGTCCATCCTATCAAGCTGTTCAGATGTTTCTTGGTTGGAAAAGATATGGTTGTAGGAAGACTTAAAGAAATTCTGAATATTAAATTAGTCATGAAATACTGTTATCAGTGGAAAGCTTTGGAGAACACCCAAGACACAATTTAATTTAGAGGTAGGGATGATAATTTATTATTAATAAAACTTTCTGTTGAAGGAGTCCCGTGCTTAGCAAGTCATAACCATTTTGTGAATCCATCATCCCAAACGTTACAGGAGTGCAGCTCTGAAGCACTCTGTCCCTAGGGCCACCTTATACCCATAGGAGGAGGATTACAGTTGTCTGTGGTGAAGCTGCATGCTAGCTTTTTTTGTCTCAGTTTTTTAAAAAGATAAATTTGCTTAAGCTGAAAACAGTGAGATAACTGTCTTCACCATTAGTCTAATGTGTCCTACCATTTTTTTCTCTGCAGTTCTGGTTACACTAAATATTTGAAAGATCAGCCCATGAAGTGAAAACAAACCTCTCTCCTCCATCTGCCTCCTTCCACTGGTGACATATACACATGTATATATATACGCACACACATATGTGTGTGCGCGCACACATTTCTATGCCGCACTGTGACAAATTCTTATTAAACTTTCATCAAGATATGGACCTTCATTTAACCTTTATATTTCCAGATTGATCAACAGTTGCTCACTCTTGACCCACAACAAACTCCAATATATTTTTCTTATATTTTGCCTATAAAACCTGAAAAGATTATGTAGATCATATTTTTTCCCCCAGAACATCTGGATATTTGTTATGTGGACTGTTTTCTGACAAGGACTGCTAGAACTTACAATTAGCGTCCAGCTATGAGTAAGGGGAAGGTTTCCTTTGGCAGTGCAAGATGCTGTGCAATATTACTCAGTGAAGGATGTAAAAGACATAGAAGTTCTTTGCCTCAACCTAGTAGCAACTAGCAGCCTAGTTCCCTTTATACATTTCAAAATCAGACCACTGAGATGCAATCAGACACTGAATGATATAACCCTACCAATCTGTGCATAACATAAATTGCTTAGCTGGTTTAGCAATTCTCCTTTGCCTCTCTATTTTGGGCATACAGCGTTGCTTCCAGGACTTTGACAGTTTGGGGCCAGTTACAATCAGCAGCTTGAGGGCTGCATTTACATTTTAGGCAGCCATTTTCTTCTTTTTCCAAATCCTCTTTCTTCATGATGCTGCGAGCACTGCACCTGGGAAGGCTGACAGTCTGCAGTGCCTAGGCTGGTTCTGTGTACTGATAGCTAAGCAAATCTGAAATATCCTCATAGCCTTACTGCTTCCGTTCCTGAGTGCACCATATCTTCGAGTTAAATTTAAACAATACCTAAACAAGCTCACTTATTTTAAAATCATAAAATGAGAAGTCTAACTCTATAGACACCTTTCTTTCTTTGGAAGATCTCTTCACTAACTTGCAGCAATTGCTCAATGTATGGATGCATTTCACAATTTTCAAAGTGCATGAATCCTCAATGCTACAGGATCTCATTCCCCTTCTAAAAAGTCCCCATGACCTACAATTTTGGGTCTTTATCTACAACTACAAGGTGCTGCCATAAAATAGCACATAGTTACTGGTACAAGAACCATCCTCTGAATGCAATCAATGCTCTTTGTGCATAAACACAGCTTAAGGAGCAGTAAACAAAACACAGTCACCCTACTCCCTCAAAACAGGGTAGATTGCACATCAGTATTTTGGTTAGTCAGCCACCTCTCCAGCAATCAGAATAAGCAACTTAATTACATATGATATTTTTGGAACCTGAAAGCACTGTTACAGCCACCTCTTAGAGGATGTGATCTATCTGCATTTATGGTGCTTTCAACTGTAAATTCATCTTTCAACTAAAAGCAGGCCACGTACTTACTTGATATAAATTTATACTTGCTCTTACCTTGAAAAATCCCAAACCTATCAATTTTGTTCCACACATCAGTATTAACTGATTTCTGCTGAGAAGAACCATAGGCCCCCCAACCAAGTTTTAGCGGCCTCTCATGCCAACAGCTTGATGGGTCTGAGGGACACCACAGGCCATAACGATCATCAGTGTGACAGAAGCCAGTCTTACCCTGAATTGTGCCTGTGCCTAAAGTATCAAAATATCGTAACATTTAACTTGTTTGCATTCCTTGTTTCCTCCGACATGAGATCTACCGTTCGCTCGCTAACTCTGGAAAGTTCATGTGATTTCCGTCACGGATTTCAAAACCCCCGAAAGCACCCAACTAGTTTCATGTCGATTTTTCTCTCCACTCCTATCTGTCAAGAGCACTGCAAGATCTCCGCAAGATCTTTTAAGCTGCACTGCAGGGAGTCAAGACGCTTTTAGGTGATGGCAGTGTACCAGCGTTAATTTGACTAACCTAGTTCAGCGTGCAGTATGCAATTATTGCCTACTCTCCTGATGGTTTTTTTTTTCAGCTTCTTTTCAATTTAATTTATACTTTGGTAAGGATTCTACCTTTAGAAAAGATAGCTAGTCCACAAGCCTTCCATTATGCTGCAGCTGCTGCTGTTATATTTGTCACTGAAAAAAAAATCTCACCTTGTGTGACAATGGGATTTGAATCATAATTGCTAAATATATCATGTATAGAAATTTGATTGCTTTACTTCTTTTCCTGAAGGGGGGAAATGTGAGGGCAAAACCTTACAGTTTATTTCATGCTTCACTACAGTGTAATTCTAGACCCTAGATTTCTACCATTCCTATTTTGGTAATGAATGGAATGAAAAAGGGAGGTATTTAAAATTAATTGCAGCAGTTCTGAGGGTTAAACCTGCTTAACCCAACCTTTTATTAAGAGAATGTCAACAGAGCATATATCTTGTCTAGGGAGTGCTGGGACAACATTATTCTTCTACCAGCATGTTTAGTTCTAAAACCTGGCATTTCTTCAGGTTCCTGTAGCCGTCATGCACACCATATACCCATCCCAAATTATAGCGTCTGTTCTGAGCTACTCACTACAGCAGGATTTGACCTGAGAAACTCTAGAGTTTTGTTTTACTTTATTAACTTGGAGTACTTTTAAACAGTTTTTAAACAATTTTTTTCCCTTGACCAGCAAGGGAATTTTCAGCCTGAAGTTCTCAGCAGCATCCGGTGAGGCTCTTGGCCAAGTTCTTCAGATACTGTACATCCACAAGGACAGCCTGCTGGCTTTTGCTGTGGCATTTTCTTAATCCTCAGAACAGATTTCCTGGATCTAGGAAATTTAATTCCTGACTCCTTCGACCCAGATGCTGGCGAAAATGTAGTCTGCAGTCTGTACGTAATTGGGTGTGTTCATTTTTTTTTTCTTTCTAGGAACTGGCCTTGCTGTTAAATTTTTCTAAAACAGTCATATTAATATGTTCAAAAATCCACTGTTGAGTTTCAGATAAAGGATCACATCTGTTCATGAAAATCTTCTTCTCGGCTGGATTGCAATCTATGCAGCTGCTGCTTACCGGATGGAACAAAGTTTTGTCCTACAGGAATGAGAAAAAAATAGAATTAAGTAGCAAATGCCAAGTCATCGGAAGTGTTCTCATTTTACAGAACATGGATTAACACGGCCCTATCTGAAATGATTTTGTGGTCTCTGTGCACTAACCTTGTGTAATAACCACAGCTATTATTAGGAAGCTGTAAAGAATGGAGTGGTTTTTTTCCCTTGGGTTATTATCCTTCACGAAATTGGGGATTCAAGAAAGAATGAGGAGACATCTTCTGGTCTTTAACTAACAACCACATAATATAATGAAAAAATAGAATGTATTTTAATAATCTTTGCATATCATGTGCTTCCCAGGATCCTATTTAAATGTCTAAACCTGACTTTTTTTTGTTGTTGTTGTTTGGATTTGATTTTGACAGTTTCTATCGTGCTTCTGGGCAGGAGGATCTGTTACAATCTGTCTGGAAAATGGATACTCTTAAACTTGAGGAAGATGTTAAAAAGGGGTTATTAACTGAAATGGTGTGATGGACAGACAGACCCAGGACTGATGATCTCAGTTCTCACCCCATGAAATGCAGACTGCCTACGGCCTCAATTACGCCAGCCACTGAAATAGCCTCTCTCTCCTAATACAAAGGAAATCCTAACGCTGTTTTAGCTCCATATGGAGATTTTGGGAGGATAAGCATGGATTAAGTTGCTTTAGAAAGGATATTTATGATGATTAGTTTTATTAATTTTTACTTCACAAAACTGGAGCGAATTGTAAATAACCTGTGAATCTTGGTAAAGCAGAAACTACCCAGACGAGCAACTGGTAATTGCAGGTTGGGTAGTTTCAATGTACTTAGTTTACCTAGGCAAGTGTTTGAGACAGATAGATGTGGGAGTGATTAGATGGTTTGAAACTTGCCAGGGACTATGCATTTACTGTACCTGTTGAAATAAATTTCAGATTACTCCCTGTAAAATGCATCCAGGCTTTTCCCCTCCATGCCAAACATGCCCTACCAGTATTTTAATAGTAATCTAGGATGTGCTTGCCTGCCCAGTTTGTGAGAGGAAAAAAAAAAAAGCTACTTGTCAAATTGCAATTGATTAAAAACTCACAGAAGTGCTCTGGGTGCTGAGCAACAATCATACAGAAACTTCTCTTTAACTAAAAATACCCCACATTCAAAAAAGAAGTATGAAGACAAAAATAAATAAAACACAACAAACCAATATGATATAGTAGCTATTTAAAAACACTTTTGAAAAAGAAAGTAGGTGTTTTTTTTTTTAATTTAGGAAAGATGAAATTGATTGATTTTGGGGGCTATGCAACACTGGTAAAGTACAATGCCCCTTTTTTATATTAACATATGCAACAAAGAGCAAAGTCAAAAGCATCTTATGCTCTGGCTGAGGGTGATGGTGTTACATCTGCCTTTCACAAACACTGTTTTTCACCTCCAGCATCTGTCCTTCCCTCAAAACACTGGGTAAACAGATGCACACACAAGACTGTAATTCAGAGGGATGCCGTCAAAGCTGACAGGACTAAACCCAACGGGTAGAGACCTTTCTGTCATGCTCCATTTTGCTCTACGAGGTGAGCAGGTAGGATACTTCATCTTGCAAAGAGGGGCTAACTGTGCCGCGTGCAAAGGGCTGTCGTGTCCTTACTAGGAGATGGGCCTGCAAGAACTCCCAAGCACCCTATGGGGTGGTGCAGGCACCTGTTTGCTCCTTGTCCTCCTGTCCTTCCTGTCCCATCTTCTCCTGTCCTTCTCTGAGAGACTGATGGAGCGGCCCTGCCCGAGACCAGGACACAGTGACTGTGCCACGGCCACCCCACCTTCTGTGAGGCCTCAGAGGAAGGTGGCATCTGGTTTTCCTTGTGTCATAGCTGGGCATGAGGATCAGCCAAGCTATTAGGAAGCCAAAGCTGGAATACTAGAAGCTTTAATAGGATAGCTGGTACAAGAAGAAAGGAAACTGCTTCAGTACAAAAAGCATGCTATGAAAAACACTCCAGCCTTTCCAAAGTGAGCTGGCAGTCTTCCTTCTCACAGAAATACCCAGGGGATGCAATTTTTGAGTGAAGCATTGTTGGTGCTTTCTTTTAGAAAGTCTGGTTATTAGGAAAGAAGAGCGTCTTTTAAGAACAGGGACACAGTTACCACTCTGGAAAAACTTCTGGCTGACTTAGTCATATATAAAGGCCTATTAATTCATCATCTCAAGCTTACACTGACCTAGGGTCAAAGCCTGCTGCTCTTACGGATTTCAATGGAAATAGGCTCAGGACTTTAAGGGCTAATAGTTGCATGCATCCCTGAGAAGAACTTTCCAATAGAAATATATAAATTCCTCTTTATACCAATATTAAAAAGCTACAAGAGCTCTTGTGGAGACTTTTCTAACATCTGAAAACAGCAGAGCAATTTTTTTTTCTTCTGCATGAAGGCATGTCTGAAGATTATTTGCAGAAGGAGAAACTTCTCCGTAAGATAATGGGCCTTGACAGTTCAGGGGGTTGGTAATGAGACACAGAGCCTTTCATTTCTTCTAGGTCACTGCTATAACTATGGCCAAGGTCAATAGCAACTGGAAGTCATTATCAGCTGGTGGCTGCAGTAGTTTATCTGAAATTAGTTGGTAGCCCCAGCGCAGTTTCAGCAGGACAGATGTCCATATGATAAAAGCCACTATCACAATGACACGTCTTCGGTTGTCTGAGGAAATAATCTATGTACCTACTGTGTGAAGAGTGAACTTATTCTTACAGTTTGTCCCTGAAGCTGTCAGGAGAGTATGAGCAAACCACGCTGTTCTGGGCACGATTTTTGACGTTGTCAGTCTAGCATGTATCATAATCACTAGGCTCAGGGTAGAATTATAGTATAATGAAATTGATTTTGCACAATTGTTTCTTTTTAAAGACCTACTAAATCAGACCCCTCTTGGATACTTGTGCTCTACAAATAGCACTAATGGGACTAGAGCACGTAAATTGAATCCTACTTTATCAGAAACAATGTATTACCTGTCAACCCAGAATGATGCTACATTGAAAACCAGAGGTGTATTCCTTCACTGGGAGGAATGGAAATTTGTAGGCACTGTTGATCTTTGGCTCCGGCATGCTTAGGAATCTCAAATAGAGTCAAGGAAATTGCTTTAGCTTGGGAAGCCACTATTCTCCCAAATCTCTAATAATTTCAGGATATTTGCATTTATGTATCTAATTTCTCATATTGCTCCCATCATTGATGGGAGTCCCGTTATGGTGTCAATATTTTTTCCCCCAATATTAAACTCACTTTCTTCTATTTCCAACTACAGTAGTGCTTACGGTATTACTGTGATTCATTTTACTCCGTTGCTGCTTACAGGGATTTCTTAAAGGTACACTTGGCTGTTTTATTATAGACCAATATTTTGGATTGGTCCTAAAAACCTGATTATTTAATATCACAGACTTACTAGACTTTCAAATAGTTGCCCAGATGTAGTTTAACATGTAGCTGTATATGTGATTATCAGCATAGGAACAAGAATGGTTTTTGGACACATGTTTATTGGTGGTAGTTTTGGTTTCATTAATCTGAAAAGAATCCGGTTTGCACACTCTGGGTCTGCACTGCAACGAGAAACGAAGTGCAGGTAATGGGAATAAGCTGGAAATTTTTTTCAGAAGAGCAATCCTTACCCGAAGTAAAATATTAATGTATTCTACTTGCCACTAAAATATTTAAGCTGTTTTTATTTGCCAGTATCCAAATACAGGTTGTTAGGGTTTCTCTGCTATAAGAATACGGAATCTTAAAACAGTGCCTAGCTTCAAACTGTATTTGCAGCACTTTGTAATCATTTCACAGCCCTAACTTCTCACCAGTGGCTCGAGGATGCAAATGATCATAAGAAGAGACTCATCCTTAAAAGAATAAAAACATCTTATCTTCTAGTTTAACAGGAATAGTATGACAGCATGGTAAGAAACGCTTTGTATTAAGCATCTTATAAGATACTGACAATCAAGGTCATTTTTCCTAAAACATGGGAAGAATTATTGGCAGGATAGATACGTGACCATTAGGAAGCTACAGGGTCTGTAAGTGGTGCAGAGAACAGAACAGAGCTGCTGACCTGCTCTCTGTTTTTTAAAAGGTGGCACTTCTTGCTTAACCAGACTGCTACTCTTATTTATTTAGAGTGCAATTTTAGTAGCATACCATCCTCTAGGTAAAGGGCTTTAGTACAGATGCAGTTAAACTGATATAACATCCTTTTCTTGTACAGTTCTTTTTTTTGGAGGGAACACTATAAATCCTATTGCCAAGATGCTTTCAAAACTAGATAAGGATTAGATCATAAGGATTTTGGAGGTATAGCTGTACCACCAAAAATCTCTAATGTAAATCTGCCCTGTATCTCAGGAAATAGACTATGTGAAACAATAAAAAATTACTTACTGTGTAGCCAGACTAAAACTAAGCCTAAAGAAAACCATGTATGCATAATTCTATTATTCCAACGTGGTTTCTTAATTTGAAGGTTTATGCAAACTAATCAGCTTGCTGTCAGGTTGGTATTACAGTTAAGACTGTGCCAGTACTTCCATCATAAGAAAATTTTGTGGTGTTTCTTGCTGAGATGGAAATGCCTGCCTTGCATTGAGAATTTTTATATGAGCCCTGTCAGCCTTCTGGAAATGAAAAATGAAGCTGTGCAGAGGATTTAATAGAAATCACACTGCGTATTTTTTCAAATGTCATTTTTTTCAGTTATCTGCTGTATTCTGTCCACATCAAAGGTAATGAGCCTTATGGAGGGCAGCTCCAGACCTGCATTTTGTCTTATGAACCGGCTACATTAGGCACCAATGAAGTGCTAAAGGTATGAAAGCTTCTTTCTTGAAGCTTGGGCAGGTGAAAAGATAAATTGGAAAGGTTTTGAAGCAAGAAGGTATTGTTATGGCATTGTAAAGCCAGATATGCAGCAATGACAATTTATGTCCTCTAAATATGTGGCCCATACCTTCTAACTTTATTACAGGTAATACCTCAGTTTCAAGGGGATTACACTTCTGGAAAATCTTGTGGTGGATTTCCAATTGCAACATAAACAGGGTAAAAAGGCACAGGCTAATAAGTAGGCACTCAGAAAAAGGGTCGGAGCAAAACTGTTTTAAATGGTTCTGAATTAGTTTTCTACTATATATCATTTTAAAATTAGAAAGCACTGTTGAGGTTTATCTGGCAGAGCCCAATTCCTGGCACTTTGCCCTCAGCTTAAGGAAGGTGGTGGGCAAGGCACAGTGGTCACAGAAAAGTGAAGGATATGTGAGAGGAATCCTCAGCACTTCAGAGACATGTGTGTCCTTATCCTGCATGGAATACAGAGTTGATTGGTGAAATCTTTAATCAAGGCAACTTGCTGATTAACCATTTAAAAAACCTACCAACAACAACTCGGTAGCACTACCAGGACTTTTTGCCCTAAATGGGGCTCTGCCAGATTCTAGCTTGACCTCCTGTTTCCAGTGATTTATAAAAATGGGCTGAAACTTAGCAGATCAAAGTAGTGTCTAAGCTGCTTATCTTTAATTTATAAACTCCTGCCTTCTTTGGGCTTACAGCAGTGCTTTTAATGTTGGGTTGGTTTTTTTTTTTTTTTTTGAGGGAGATTTTTCTGCCACTTGTAATCTTTAAAATGTAGTAAAATAATAATATGTAACTCATGAGCAGCATTTCTTGCTGCTGTCACATTGGATGAAAATATTTCCAACAGTGCCTCTGTTAAAATGACACAAACATCTTGAAGCGCCAGAATGGTAAAACACCTTTCAGGGAACAGATCCAACACAGACACCCTCTGAGCTGGATCAGATCCATTTTCATTTAAATTTGACCTAAATAGCTGAACGCTCGAAAGGAACATACTCTAGAGAGATTACCACAAAATTAAATTGGAATAAGACTGGGTGGATTTTAAAATAAAACTTCTCTGATGGGAAAACACAAGCCTATGCTAAACTGAATATAGGCTCAAGACAGTCTGAGATGCCCCCGCGTGACTCCAACCTTCCTATAGCTCCAGTGCTGGTTTCCCTTCATCCCGTGACAGTCATACAGTGTGACGGGACTACTGTGCGAAATGGCGTCGAAGCAGAACTTCCTGGTGTGAAGCGGCTCCCCGGGGCGGATGTCTTCTCGCCAGCCAAAGGTGAAGAGCTAGAAAAACAATCGGGCGATATAATGATATATTACTAGTGGAAAACATTTAAAAACACACACGAAGCTTGATGCGTGTTTCCCTACTCTGGACACCCCAGCGGCTGGTTAAACGAGATCCTGCCTGCGTAGGCTTCAGTGATGCCAACTGTCTTAATTAAAGTGCATCGGCGGCGATGTGGAATACACCCCAGGAAGGCGCAATCCCTATGGCAGGGAAGAAAACAATCTCTGGTGACACACTACTGGGGAGAGGAGAGGGGATGTGCTGTATTAAAGCCTGTAGTTACCCCGTTAAAGCAGCACTCGTATGCACTGGGACTACAGCTACCTAGGACTCAGAAAGCCTCTGCTAGTGATGTTCCTCTAGCTCTCATTTGGGTCTGAAGAAGCTACCTAGAGAGATCTTCCCATCATAGCATCTTTCCCATGTTTAATGAAGAGTTTCCTTCTCTTTATATGGGACACTGTTAGCATATCCTCTCTCAACTGTCTTTTTTCCCCCAAACAACACACATTAAATGATCTTCATCTTTCTACTGTGAAACCTGCGAGTTACAGGCAGCTTGTTAAAGCCCTTTTTCTCGCTGCCTGAGAGGAATTGTGGAGGCTCACAGTTAATAGAGGAATCCTTCTCAATCAGACAGCAGCTGTCTGAAATGATGCTGTGACACTGCAGCCTTTCAATCATCAGATGAAGGCGACAGGTCTGACAGCACCAAATTTAAAGATGCAGAGTGCATTTTCCTTTCCCATGGACCAATCCTTGCAGAAGACAGGTTGCAGTTTGTAAATTGCTACCTAGGAGCTCTGCTGAGACTTGTGAGGTTTTCTTTTTTTTCCTTTGTCTTTTGGTGTCAGTGCTATTCTTCAGCTTTCTCCATGACTTTTTGTTTTCTATAGTATAAACAGAAACATAACATTGAGAAAGCGAAGCTGTCTTTAAACGAGCAAACTTTGCTAGTGAAAACTGTTTAGCTGTGGTGGTTCATGTGGAACTGCACTCAGGCTGGTTATCCAGAAAAGCAGCTCCCTGTACTGTGCTCAGACTCCCTCTGGCACCACAGCCACCTCATCTCAGGGTCCTTGCTGTCCCAGCACCCTGCTCCCTGCAGCGTGTATGTTCCCTGATAGAACCAGTATCTAAACATCCACACTGAAGCTTGGTGTGGTATGGAACTGATCCTGAATACTTCTGTTGCATTTCCCAGATTTTAACCCTTTCATTATGATAGCTATCTTCTTTCCATGGTCTTCATAAAAGATACGGCTTTTAAAAATACTCATCTTCAATGCTGTACCATCCTCCAAATGCCAGATTTGAGAGGTGCTACTGTTTCTCTCGGTCTGCAGGCACAAAATACAAGCATATATCTGAATATTTGCCTTTTTTTGTGTGTATCTCACTGTAAGCCCTTGTTCTTTGTGTTAGCTACTGTCACTCCCTATTTACTTGTGTATTACAGGTTTTCTAGACAGCATTTTCTCAGTCTGCCCCTGTGTCCTGCTTATTTCTTCGTTACCAGAGTGCATTTTTCATTTATCTGCAGTAAAATGCAGTGGACAGCTTTAACTTAATTCTCAAACCAAGTCCTCTTTTTAAAAGGTTAAGTCTTTTCCACTCTTCTTCATGCTTCTTGGAAGCAGCGTCATGGACTCCCTACAAAGATAACTTATCATTTCACAAACAAACTCGGAAGTAAGATTTGGTACAGAAAAAAGCTACGCTGCTGCTTCTTTAGAAAAACAGAAGCCTGAGATGACTTTCCTATAAGGGAAAAACAACAAAAACCGTTTCCTTTCTTTTACCCTTTACCTTTCTACAGCTAAGTAATAAACCTAGAGCTCAAAGTGATGAATAGCAAATACCTAGAGGAACGGCATGGAACAGTCGTTCTGTGATATTCTCACTCTCATCACTACTACAAGAGCAAGATCCTCGCGCAGGACCTCCCTCATCTTTCCCAGTGGGTGGCTCTCCAAATTTCTCATTCTGTGCATGACTGGTGGGCCGAGGGGCCAATTCCTCCTGCTCTCTGGACCTTGGCCTGAGGACTACTACCCCACTGAATGCATCGGTACACCTGAAAGAGCTCAAGCTAGCTTTTAAATCAGATCATACTGATCCAGGGTGTCCCTTTGCCCTTTCCACTCCCATGTGGTTTCTGAAGAATGCCAGGGCAGTGTCCTGTTTGAAAGTCACGACATGGTAACACATAGGGGTTTTTTGCTCCCTTCCACTGAAAACCAGGGTATGTGTAATACTAGATCTCAATGTTTAGACTAGCACAGATTCTTCTTCCTCTTTCTCAGCCTCATGTTTTGTAAAACAGTTTCATTTTTAAATCAACAAGTACCTCTTCTCCCTAGTCATACTATTAAAAAATCAACCTTGTTGGGACAGAAAAACAGTTTTAGGCCTAGGATGGAGAAAAGAAAAAAATTGATCAGGAAGAAGGTTATACTTCTCTATACACCCAACTAATATTAAAATCTTGTACTTACAGATAAAATTTGAGCCTATTGTCCTTCTAATCTCATCGTTCTACGTTATCCTCCATTATACAGCAAATTCTCTCTAGTTAACACTAAATCTGGCCGACATAAAAATTATCTTTCCTCTGCTTAACGTGCAACAATGCTACATGTTATTAGCTGAAGTCCCGAGCACATAACGCTCTACTTTGCCACCACCTGTCACTTTGGATTTTGTTGTTCCTTTGACCTAAGCTTCGTACCCTTCATTCATTCCTGTCTGCTTATTGATTTGAAACAAGGCTGCACCTAAATTTCCAGACCCATTACTAACAAACAGTAGGCTGGCTCTTCACCTTCAGTCTGCGGGGCTGCTGTTCGCTGCTCCCTGCTGGACCCAAGAAGCCCCCTGTCCTGGGTCCGTGGATGCTCATTCTCCCCCTCCACCTTCTTGCATACCACAGAGCCTGTAAAACAGGGCCCCATCCTCTGCATTTGCAACCAAGCAGCCCCTCAGCCCTCATGCTTTAGCTTTCCATGCAGCCTAGCCCTGTCATGCAGTAACTGGGGAAAATACAGCTTTCCAGCTTCATTTATAATTGGCACAGGGCCTGAAAAATGATTGCCTGATACAGCCATTGGCTTGGGACCGTCTATAGGACAAAGGCCCTTTTGATACCATTAATGCTTTTCAGCCTGACGATGTTGTTCAGTTACTCGCTGCCTGGCGGGGGTCCATCAGCTGGCATTGTGCTTTGACTACGGCGTTAGACTTGAGCGGACAACAAGTGCCCTGCGCAAAGACGAAACGCTGTGTTTCAGAACTGGGCTCTCGATTGAACTATACCTCCAAGTAGAGAAGAAAGAGCTGGGCAGGCTTCGTGGTTACCTGCTGGGCCGTGTTAGAGATGATGCCTGTCCACCTACCCCCTTGCCAGGGTGGGGGACTTGAGAAGAGAGAGTGATGCCTGTCATTTTCCTTTGCTGCTGGTTATCAGCCCAGCAGAGCCCCAGTTTCCCCTGAAGCCAGAAGCTGGCTCTGGGAAGGCAGAAGTGGAAGAATGCCGTGCCGTGCCATCCTCCTGCCCCTTTCCTTCCCCTCTGTTTTTTAATTCTAGGGAAGTTTCCAGAAACCAGTGAAACTCATCCTCGCTTCCCACCCTTCTGTTCACCAGAAAGCCTGCAAGTGCTCCACAAACCTTTTTTCTGCTGTTTGCCCACAGGGGCTTGTACAGCCCTGGGGTGGAAGGTCTCCTCTTTCTCCTGGGGGCTGCTAAAGGGCTGCAGCCCCCAGCACGGCAGCTGAAACTGTCAGCTTTTAATTCCTGCCCTTGTAACATGACACAAATCAAGAGGCACAAAGGATCACATCTCTACCTAGTGTTAGCACTGACACCTGCTGCACTGATCAGATCAAGCTACTGTATTTTACTATATATTTGTAAATTTATACCAGAAGTTACAAGACAAGCTCAGTGTCAATCTATGCTACTTAAAATATGATAATAAAATGCTTGATATTTTCATTAATGCCGCCAGTTTCTACTGGCACATGTAGAAATCACGTAGGCAACAAACTCAAGAAGATATAAGCAATAAAGAGGAGCTCTCTGAGGGCTGGTCAGGTGTTTCGCAGTTGTTCCCAAACACTCTTTAACAAAGTTAATCTTCACAGCTTATTGTGGTGCAAGTGGAAGATCACACCCCTTCTCCTTGGGAGATGTTTCATTAGGCTGTGGTCTTACACATGCTACAGGTAATGTTCCTGACTGGGCAGCCTTTGGGATTGAGTATGGAGAGCTAGTCAAGAAATTTCCATCAAAATACACCAATCTAAAACAGTTTTGTGGGAATTTTTTCACTTCTATCAACTGTCACCAACAAAGAGACAGATTTTGCTTGGTGAGTTGGAAGTTGAGACTTTGCCCTGCAGGTTCCTGGGGGACTACAAGGCACGGAGGTGTTGGCTATGGCTGGAGTAGGGGAAGCCCAGGTGCTAACACAGTGCACATGGTCCCTCCACTGTGAGCTGAGGGAAACTTCAGGAAAAAGGGGGAAAAGGATGCTATCTTGTTTCTGAAAAAATCTCCCAAGCCCTGCATCACCAAAATGTTTTGACCTTCTAAAATTAAATTTTTTCAGAATTTCTTTTCTAGAGGAAAACTGAAATTTCTCCTCTGGACGAAATATTTTGCATATACCGTAATTTCCTATGGGATAGAAATTCTGAGTTTTAGCCAGGTCTACTACCTCGTTCACTTCAGCTTTCAGTTTATAAGATTCTTTCCTTTCTTTCTCAACTGGTATCTTTAAAATCTGTACCTTGCACAAACTCACCCTTGAAATCTATCAGCCAGATGAATGTGTCTCATACCAGGAGTCTGAATACTTGCATAAAATTAGTTTCTCTTTGTTTCTAAACTAATCCAGAAACCAATAGGATATTACCACTACTAAAATTATGCAAATAAAAAGTTGCCCATCGATACAGTAGTACATGTTATGTCAAGTCCTTATCTGGTAAGGTAAGGACACAAAGTCATCTTTCTTCTAAAACTTCTATTTTCTAGTTTTAGAAAATACAGTTCCTTTCTAGGAGAAAGTGAAATTATCTTTATTTATTTATTATAATAAATTCCATTATATTTATATATACTATTTATACCTATAAATACATTATAATTTTACTTATTTATTACCCTAATAATCTTCTAAAGATTCTTTAACATTTCTCACATGATTTCTAGGATTTTGATTGACAAGTGGATAAACTATCGGTAACTGTGCTCCTAACAGTGGGAAGAACAACCTTTGAACGCAGTGCTCCCTCCTGGGGGGAAAAAAAACCCAAACCAACAAAACCACAAAAAACCCCAACAAACGGATCGAGACAAAAGCAAACGGATTGTTTTGAGGGTTAAATAGTGTCCCAGCTGGCGGTTCATTAAGCTGCCTTCGGGTCTATTTGCATTCCGCTTGTCCGGAGCTGCCCTCTGCTGGCCGGCTGCCGACTTGCAGGCAGCAGGCGGAGCGCCTGGCCCGGCGCATCCCCCCGGCCCTCCTCAGCAGCCCCGGGAAGGCACTGAACTGTTGGGCAGGCTGGATGAAATGGCTTGGCTTGGGTCTTGGCAGGCCTTTCCCAAGGCACCCGCACCGCTCTGGTGGGAGCGGTGCTCCCTCGCGGTGTTTTCCAGGCGGTCCTGCAGGGAGAAGGTACACGCTGCTCCGCACCAGCCCCGCAGAAGTGATTCGTGCTCTCCCTGGAGCGCACGTCAAGCACGGGAGTGCTTGAGGCTTCCTCGTTCTGGTTCTGTGATCTAAGGAGCTGGTTGGTTGAACTTCTTTCGTGCTAGCTTAACCCTATTTATTTTAATGAAGTCACTTTTCGTCATTAGTAGAGAACGAGACCTTTACATCGAGTCTGATCCTAAACGCTGCCATGCGCTGGAGTACACTGAAACACAGATGCCTCCCCATCCTTCTCCCTTTGCATCCCTTCCCCGTCCTCACAAGCACTTACTCTTTCAAAGGATATTTCAAGCCTTCCTCTTCTCTGCTTTCCCTGCTAAATTTTTTTCTTCTCTCACCTTGTCGTCCAGTTTTCTTCCCTCCTTTCTCTCATGTCTGGCAGCCTCAGGACTCCCTCCCTTCTTGAGGAGGGTTTGGAGCTCTTCAGGTTTGCAGATTTTAAAGCCAGAGAGCACTGTGATGATCTAGTCTGGACCATACAACCTCCTTCAATTCATTGCTTGAATTACTGGATGCCTTTCGTAACCAAAACAGGATTATATTTATCTAGTCTCAGCATCCTATCACTGTGCTACATCTTTGGTAGCTATGTGAAGAAGCCTTCTTTCAGCAACTTTCTTTTCCCCACGTTGGCACTTAGCTAAATTGTGATCATCCTTCAGCTTCTCCGTTTCATTCACTTGCACCTCTCCCCCTGCATTTCTCAGTATCCTCAGAGAATGATTTCTTGACCTTAGCGCTTCAAATATCCCTCAGAACTCCTCTCTTCTGAGCTTTTAAGCTTTTACAAAGTGCCATGTGCAACTGCCAGGTCAATTTTTCTCCTCAGCATTGGGAAGTTTTTCTAATCTGAGACCTTGCCCTGTGAAAGGCACGGTCACTAAAATTGCTAGTAAATGGTTAGGTTGTACTTTTCATCCGGATTCTCTTTGCTTATGTTGGCCAGACCCACAGCCTGTGGGTCATGATCCCTTTCCCATGGCACTCACAGCCACAATGAGTACAAATCAGAGCTCTTTTCCTCCGTACTCCTGAGAGCTAATATTTTTCCACCTAACCAACCTACATAAAAGGTTTTTTTGAGTCTTTATCATCCCTTGTCTTTGTGAAACTTTCTTTCTAGCTTTTACCCATTTATCTCGCTTATACCTCATATTAATTTAAAATATAACCACTTACTGAGATGAAAGCATAGAAGCAGACAGCCACCAGAGCTTTACAAGCCCAGGTACTATATTTAAAATATTTTCAGGTAACTTAACCAAAATCAACATGTTTTCATGACACAGCGGGGGAGAATGGGGCGCTCAAAAGCTCTTTTGGCATTGCAATTCCTTTCTGGAAATTAAGATTATACAGCCCAGGTGGTGGTTGGAATTTCTGAGGTTATGTTAAAGAGCACTTTCTAAAAGCCATTGAGGTCAGCAATCATTCAAAAATTATTTCTACATGCTGCTTTGCCTTAAGAAAAGGAGGAGCCCTCGGAGAAATGTTTAGAAACTGGAAAGGAGAAGCAACAATTTTACACTGCATTTCTCCTTCCACCGATAAAATACCTGTTCGTGTGACCACGTCCGTTCTGAGCCGTCCTTCACACAGATGTCTAGCCTCAGCTCAGTCCCCATGGCTCCGTGTTTACTGTCCACACAGAGATTGGCTGCCACATTTCGAATCTGCAAAACCAAGCAGCAACATTTCACGTTAAACCAGGCTGCAGAATAGAGCTTCCAGCATTAGGGGGTTAGGAGTTCAGCCCTCTCAGTTAGAAACCGAAGGGCTCGAGACTGACCATTAGTTATATAAAACTGGTGCAACTTACTTTTCACAGGGTAGAGAGCCACCGTCCTGGAATGAACTATTCTTTTTGTGAACAGCTTTAGAAGCAGCAAAGTTTGAAATACTCTGCTTAACAAATGAAAGGTAGGTCTGTATGAAATATTTTCATGCAAAGAAACTAAGAGGAAAAAAAGTCTGAGAAGCTGAAAGCTTGGTCTGACTGCTTCTTCCCTCCTACCAGAGCAAGAAAGATCAACTGCATTAAGAGGAAATTATTTCCGTATGAGTCTCTCACAGGCTTTGAAGCAATATTTCTTGAAAACTTAGGCACGCCCTGTTCCAATGCTTGTTCTTACTTTGACACAATAACACCGTTGTAGAGGTCACACACTAGGGCTCAAAGTGCATAAAATTAAAAAGTACTTACCAAATTTGTACCAAGACTGTGCTTACCCATGCAGGTTCCTTGTGCTGTCTGCATGCCTTCTGCAAACACTCCACAGTGTAACTTATTCTTAAAAGGAAAATCTCATTTTTGAGACTGAAGCAACTGAGTAATAATTAATCTGTGACTATCAGTCATACCAGTTAAGTACTGCTGCTGCCATGTACATTTTTCTGGAAGACTGGATTGAAAAGGAGTGTGTTGCCAACTGCCACCAAAAAAAGGAAAATCGCAGGTTTCTGTTGCAAATACATGCACATTTCTCCTTGAGTACCTTAGTTGGGCTATTTAAAAATCCTTTAGACACCTCCAGAATGAGGAGGATTTCTTAAAAAACTTGCCCTGTCAATGACATACACAGAAACTGAGCAATCAAAGTCCGCGTACATGCATGGAGATGTGCACAAATTCTGTATGTATAATATCTAGAAAGCAGGTGCACATTTGGACATTCTGGTCACTACTTTGATCCTTATTTTAAAAAAAGAGAAGCTAGATGCTGAATGGAGATACAGTTGAGAATTGTATTTTTCCATGGAAAATATTTTAGAAGTCGCTGTTGTTGCCGTATTACATTAGACAAACGTAAACATTGCCACTCTTAAATACTGCATACCTCACACAGAAAAGCAAAAGATGGAAAACTCAGCACAGCACAAAACATTGCAAGGTGGGGCAATCCTCATGCTTGTAAGGCACATGAGAGAGCTACTCCGCTCTTTTTCTCATTCTGGAGGACTGGAATCGAGTCTATTCACCACGTTCTAAGAAAGATTTAGACAGATGGGAAAGCAACAGGAGCTGGAGAAAATGTAAAAATGTCACCTACAGGAAAGGTTTTAGGAGCTGCATTTGTTTAGCCAAGAAAAGAGCAGATTGGGCAAAGGATGGGAGCATCAGTTTGAGCATCTGGCTCCAAGAACCTCTGAGCCTTCACCAGTGCTCAGAGAAGTATTCTTCTAAAACATGGACAAGCCCAGTTCTAGGGTATTTTTTCTTATTTCGATACAATAAAAATTGCCATAGATGAGTTAAAACACTAGCATTTCATACACACAACCAGATGCAGAAACCCAGCACTGAGCCCCACAGTACAAAGGGTCATGTTAACTGAAAAAAAGGATGAAAGGTAATTAGTTCTCAACAACCCTGCCTTCATTTTCCTCTCACCCAGCAAAAGAGACAGGAAAGAATAATGAGAGGAATAAATTTTGTATTTTTGAAGTTTCATGTGAAATACCTACTCCAAGTATAATTTGTTGAGTGTTCAATCATTTCTCAGTGCACTTAAATTTACATTGTATAAGTAAAGATTACAGGCCTAATACAAAATTAAATGATATATCAATTCTGTTCTTAAAGCATGCAAGCTAATTAAAATGGAGCTGCTAACAATTGCCATTAATAATTGGGGTATATTTATGGATTCAGAATTGTAAAATGACAGTGAATACACTCCACATCCAATGAATGCTTATTGGATTGAAGAGCTTCCATAATTTTGTCTTGATGGCATTGCTCCATCCTGTTCTCAGTCATTTGGACTATGTGGTAAATTTCATAGAATCATAGAATGGTTTGGGATGGAAGGGACCTTTAAAGGCCATCTAGTCCATCCCCCCTGCAGTGAGCAGGGACATCTCCAACTAGATCAGGTTGCTCAGAGCCCCATCCAGCCTGGCCTTGCATGTTTCCAGGGATGGGGCATCTACCACCTCTCTGGGCAACCCGTTCCAGTGTTTCACCACCCTCATCGTGAAAAAATGTCTTCCTTATATCTAGTCTGAATCTACCCCTTTTTTAGTTCAAAACCATTACCCCTTGCCCTGTTGCAACAGGTCCTGCTAAAAAGTCCCTCCCCATCATTGTTACAGGCCCCCTCTAAGTCCTGAAAGGCCGCAAGAAGGTCTCCCCACAGCCTTCTCTTCTCCAGGCTGAACAAGCCCAACTCTTTCAGCCTTTCTTACTAGAAAAGAGTTCCATCCCTCTGATCATTTTTGTGACCCTCCTCTGGACCCACTCCTACAGGTCCGTGTCCTTCCTGTGCTGAGGACCCCAGAGCTGGAGGCAGTGCTCCAGGTGGGGGTCTCACCAGAGCAGAGCAGAGGGGCAGAATCACCTCCCTCGACCTGCTGGCCACGCTGCTTTTGATGCAGCCCAGGATAGGGTTGGCCGCCTGTGCTGCACACACACATTGCCAGCTCACGTCCAGCTTTTCATCCACCAGCACCCCCAAGTCCTTCTTGGCAGGGCTGCTCTCAATCCCTTCATCCCCCAGCCTGTATTGATACCGGGGGTTGCCCCGACCCAGGTGCAGGACCTTGCACTTGGCCTTGTTGAACCTCAGGAGGTTCATGTGGGCCTACTTCTCGAGCTTGCCCAGGTCCCTCTGGATGGCATCCCGTCCCTCAGGAGTGTCAACCGCACCACTCAGCTTGGTGTTGTCTGCAAACTTGCTGAGGGTGCACTCGATCCCGCTGTCTATGTCATTGATGAAGATATTAAGCAGTACTGGTCCTAATATGGACCCCTGAGGGACACCACTTGTCACCGATCTCCAGATGGACACTGAACCATTGACCACTACCCTCTGGATGCGACCATCCAACCAATTCCTCATCCACCAAACAGTCCACCCATCAAATCTGTATCTCTCCAATTTAGAGAGGAGGATGTTGTGGGAGACCATGTCAAAGGCCTTACAGAAGTCCAGACAGACGACATCCGTAGCTCTTCCCTCATCCACTGATGTGGTCACTCCATCATAGAAGGCCACTAGGTTGGTCAGGCAGGACTTACCCTTGGTGAAGCCATGCTGGCTGTCTCAAATCACCTCCCTGTGCTCCATGTGCCTTCATATAGGTTCTAGGAGGATCTGTTCCATGATCTTCCCAGGCACAGAGGTGAGGTTGACAGATCGATAGTTCCCAGGGTCCTCCTTTCTACCCTTTTTAAAAATGGGTGCAATATTTCCCTTTTTCCAGTCCCCAGGGTCTTCACCTGGCTGCCATGATTTTTCAAATATGATGGAGAGTGGCTTGGCAACTACATCAGCCAATTCCCTCAGGACTCCGAGATGCATCTCTTCAGGCTAGATATGTTCAGGTTCCTCAAGTGGTTATGAACCTCATCATCTCTTACAGTGGGAGGGACTTTGCGCTCCCATTCCCTGTCTTGCGGTCCATCCACTTGAGAGGTGTGGGAAGAGAGGCTGCCAGTGAAGACTGAGGCAAAGAAGTTGTTGAGTACCTCAGCCTTCTCCTTGTCCGTTGTTACCAGTTTGCCAGTCTTGCTCATCAGGGGAGTATGCTTTCTTTGACCTTCCTTTTCTGGCTGACATACCTGTAGAAGCCCTTATTATTCCTTGCATCCCTTGCCAAGTTTAGCTCCAGCTGCGCCTTGGCCTTCCTGACCCCATCCCTGCACAACTGGGCAGTGCCCCTATACTCTTCCCAGGATACCTGTTCCTGCTTCCACTGCCTGCGCATTTCCTTCTTGCCTGTTAGTTTGACCAGCAGGTCTTGACTCATGCATGCTGGTCTCTTGCCTTCCTTGCCTGATTTCTTACACCTGGGTATTGAGAGCTCTTGTGCTCTATGGAAAGCGTCCTCAAGGATCTGCCAGCTCTGTTCTGCTCCCTTGTCCCTGAGGGCAGTTTCCCAGGGGGTCCTACTGACTAACTCCTTAAAGAGCTGGAAGTTTGCTTTCCTAAAATTCAGGGTCCTGACTCTACTCTTCAGCTGACCCATATCCCTCAGGACTGTGAACTCCACCTGTGCATGATCACTGCAGCCTAGGTTGCCTCCAATCTTGATGTCACTGATTAGCTCACTTGTGTTGGTGACCGACAGGTCCAGTATCACATCCCTTCTGGTAGGGCTGTCTATTACCTGGCTTAAGAAGTTAACCTCAATGCATTCCAGGAGTCTCCTGGATTGCCTACAGCTCACCGTGATACTTTTCCAGCAGATGTTGGGGTGGCTGAAGTCCCCCAGCAGGATGAGAGCCTGTGAGCATGATGCCTCCTGTAGCTGGAGT
Source organism: Platalea leucorodia (assembly GCF_965183815.1). NCBI lineage: Eukaryota > Metazoa > Chordata > Aves > Pelecaniformes > Threskiornithidae > Platalea > Platalea leucorodia. The sequence continues at coordinate 45,670,940 of NC_138828.1, read as the reverse complement.
GGGAGGCTTTGTCAATAGGCTCCCCTTGATCAGGCGGCCTGTAGTAGATGCCAACCAAAGGTTCCCTTTGTTGCCTCTGTCCCTGATTCTTACCCATAAGCTTTCAACCTGCTTGTGGCTATTCCTCAGAGACAGCTCTTCACACTCTATCCATTTCTTGATGTAGAGGGCAATGCCTCCGCCCCTCCTTCCTTGCCTGTCCCTTCTGAACAGCCTGTAGCCATCGACAGCTGCACTCCTGTCATGGGATTCGTCCCACCAAGTTTCAGTAATGGCAACTAGGTCATAAATTTGTTCTATGCATTTCTGGGAAAGGTTTGAGCTGAAGCTACATTTAGTTCCTTCGCTGCTGGAATCTGTCTCCTGTTCTTTATTTCTTCTCCTCTTCCCTCTGCTCCTGAAAGGTTTGCCTGAGGTAGTTTTTCCTCTGCTTTGTTGCAGCTTACATGTTAGCTCATCCTTTTTATTGTTTTATCCTTCCTTTCAACTGCAGAGGGGTCGCAGTTTGTTTTTCATTTTCTTTTTGTAATACAGGCATTTCAGTCGAGTCTGTGCTTTTGTTTTCTGGTGTTTCTGTGTGGCCTTGGCAGTTGCTAGAAACTGAACTGAGCCATCGTGCTGCTGCCAGAACCGCGGGGAGTGATCTGCCGAGCACCAGCACCATACGGCCTGCAAATCCCCTATGATGCTTTCATGGAAGAAGGAAGGAAAGCAGAAGCACAGCAAGGAGAGGCTTTTTTCTCATTTATACATCAATATGCATTTGAACTGCCTTGTCTCCAGTCACTCACACAATGGATTTTGAATTTTTAAGGTTATGAGTTACAACTAGCAAAGAAATAACTAGTACTCCTAACACACTCAATTCCCAACATTCGTATTTGTGCAATTGTAGAGACTGGGGGTGAACAGGAGATAGATTTTATCACCCATGCAGGTAGGGCATTGAGTTGCTACATGCAACGCTTATTTGCTCAACCTTAAATGCTTAATGCATTTGTACACACAGATAAGCATATGCGAAAAGCGTGCTTTTGAGGAGTCCGTATGGACTAACAAGAATGGTTAGCAGTGATCTTAAAGGCTGGTCTAGAATTAAAGAAATTCCGAAAAAAGCATGGGACACTACATGCAAGTCATTATGCATATTCAATTCTTGAAATGCCATCCTAACACATGTTTGGACATAGATTCTAAGACTACAGGCCCTGTAGTCCTTATAGAGAGCAGATGGAGTGTAAAAGCACAGAGAATACAAACCCTAGGGGGTCTGTTTTCTCCCTCTTCTGTGCTGGAAGTCTCCAAGCAAGGACGTACAGGCTTCTCAGTGCTGCTCCGATGCTTGGGAACAAAGGCATGTCACCTGAGTGGGATTTCTGTTGGTGTAGCAGCTGACTTCTGTGCTTTAAATGAGGGAGGAAGCTATAAGGAGAAATCACTAAATACAGTAATCCTTGGGTTTTACAAAAAGCAGTTAACTTATGTTAAAACTACAGCTTGCTTTCTCTAAGTTAGCCAGCCCGTGTTAAAAAGACTTTTCGCCAGAGTAGGCCAGGCCTTGAGAAAGAAGTAGCTTAGCTCACCGGCCCTGCAATGGGGAAAGAGGAATGTGATGTAAAATATAGGAGCTGGAACACAGGAGAACAGAAGGCCTGAAAGCCTAGACCTTAGGTCTGAAGAAGACACTTATCTCTTGACATTTGAAGCTACTGATTTGATAGACAGGTATTCAAGGAAAAAAAAATGTTGGTACACCTGTCGAGAAAGGAAAAAAAGTAAAAAAAAAAAAATAAAAAATCAGGGGTTTCCAAACAGCGTTTACATATTGCAGAACATATGGTCTGCCAGATAACTTGACCTCTGGCTAAATTAATGTTGGAGTTTTGCAGAAAGCCAGCAGTTACATGATTTAATAAGCTCCCCGTTGGAGAGGCAGATTAAGATGGTCTAGCACTACACTCTCAAAAACATTGTATTTGCCATTAGTACTCAAGCATGGAAGAAACTAGAAAGCAATGGATGTGTTGTTTACCATGATAATCTTCTTGTCAGAAGATTAGAGTCTTCTGAGGAAAATGAAGGGTCGCAGGCCATTGATACAGCCTGCTAGTATTAATTTCGAGATTTTTGAACATTGTGGTGGGAGCTGTGTAATGACACACTTGCACGCTCCATGTTAAATGAAGAAAAAACTGAGATGACCTCCTCCCACACCCATACGCTTTGAAGGAAAGTGAATTTCCCCCTTCCTTTTAAGGGTATTTTAGGCTGAAAAAGACATTTCAGAGGGAAACTAAAGCTTCCCAGCGCCCAGCAGTTATATTGACCAATTTTCTTTGATAATTCTAAAACTCTATAAACAGGCAAACGAGTTCCTGCAAGATTTGCTGTTGAGGTTGTGGGTGATGTCCTGGCTTCAGCAGCCTTGCCCTGCCTGTGCTGAAGCCAGGCTGTCACCCAGCATCACTTCAGCCTTCCTGGGGGCAGAAGGGGGCAAGTCAGAGAGGGAAAGGCACTCGCAGGGGTCCTGGGAGCTACCCTGTATGCTAATCACGGCACGAAACTGTCTGCACCAAAGGCAAAAAGTGGGAAAGCATAGCAATCTAAAGACAATTTTATGTTCAGTATGGTAATCTGTTAGAATGATGAATGTGGAGATGGTGCTGGGACTATCCTTAGCGTGTCCCAATAGAGCAACAAGAGAGGCACCTTGGTGCTATCAACTTATATAATACTTTCCATACATCTGATTTAATGTCTCAAATAAGAAAGTGGCTGTAGCTCTTAGAAGACATTAGCAATGTTCATTTATGTTGCTTTTTTCATTTGAGCAGCACTTAAAGCCAGCTTTAGTGCACTGCTTACACTCTCAGATAACCCTAGGGCCATCAACATCTACAGATCAAATATGGAAAAATGAGCCACCTTTCCTGTCAACTGATACGTAGCAATTTTAGAAGTATTTATCTTTTGTGTGAGCCATAAAAAGGAAAAGTTGAAGTTAAAAGAAGTCAAGCACTGCCAAAGACCTCACTGAAGAAACAGAGGACTCTCTTACTCAGTGCGACACTGATCCCGATGAAAGAATTTGAACAGCCCAGCTGTGCAGCACTTGGTCTGCGCAGGGCAAGGAATAGCTGCTTATACCGCTTTTGTACAACAGATGTGTGATGCTTGGTGGGTTGAGATTGACTCATTAAGGATAAGCATGACACTTTAAAAAAAGAAAGTAATCAAAAGAAAAGTTAGTAGGTTCTTAGGCTTTAATGTTTTTCAAACGTGCTACTTGACTTAATTTCATGGGTGACATTTTCATGTCAGTGCTGTAAACCAATTCTGTAAAATCCATAAGTTTGGGACTGAAAAAGGGAGTATTATCAGGTCCTACAGCTTAGCACTTCTGCAGTGACTGAGACTTGCTGTGTATTAAATCATTGAATAACAAGTTTGTGTAACAGCAAATGAAACCAAGCTTAAATATTTCCCTTTTGACTGAGTAAAACAATTTTTTTTTCATATCACCTTGACTATAGGACTCATGAAGTCTAAAATAAATTACAATGGCTGACATTATATGATTGAGTCACTGTAAAATGTGTTTTTGAAGATATTGTTGGAAGCTGTGATATCCGCACAATATATTCATGCTGGACCACAGCTTGTAGATTCATGAGTACTTCCTAAGTAAACATTTCGTGTCCAAATCTCACCTAATGCAGCTATTGTTTTAACTTCCTTCAACAGGATTTCAAATACACATTACAAATAAATTATTCTGTCTTGGAAAGAGAATGGGATGGGTATTACTGTTTTTCAACTAGTAACATACTTTCCAATATATTTGGAAAGATAAGAACAAAACCTAATTGAAAACTTTCCTTTTTTCCACGGTGGGAGAGGAAAGAGTACAGTTATCTCACCCAGACACAGAACTGACAGTCTCACTAACCTTAATCTGTCTGGATTTGCTGTTACATTGCTTTACTGCACATATTTCAGATGTTACAAGGCAGAACAGAATAGCAAGGGAACATATCCTGCCAGCTACAAAGGACAAAAGGCACAAACAAGCAGAAGAGATAAGGCCATGACAAGTGTAGCGAAGAATATTGGTTTTTGTTTTGCAAATTTTCTTCTTTTCCATCACGAACAGTTTTTGTCAAGAAATATAAGAGTCAGATTTTAAATAAATGCGTGTGCAAAAAAAAAGGGAGTTGTGCAGAGGCTGTTTATGAGATGTCTGCTTTCATACCACACGCTTTTACTAGCTAGATATCAAAATACTGGAGCCAAAACTTGTCTGAGTACCTCATTGTTTATTCTTTCTCAGACTGGCATAGGCAAGTAGATGAAAAGTCTTTCCAAATGAAAGTAAGAGGATACTAAATGACAGTCAGTCTTGGCACAGACTTTTGGTGTGTACAATCAGCAAGGTTTCTAGAGCTGCTTGAGTCTTACAAAGCAATAACACACAGGCTGTTTTCCTCTTCCAGCTTCTAATTATGACAGCCACTGACCTTCAAGTTTGTTCAAGTTCCTTGCAAGTGCCAACAAATTAATTAAAACTTCACAGGAATGTGACAGTCTTAGGAAAAAATAGAGTAGTTGGGCTGAAACTTCTCTTGCTATTTTAGAGAAAGTACATTTTAGAGGAAACAGAAAGCCTTTGGTCTTCACTTCTTTCCTAAGAACTCAATAAGTGCTTTTAAGGTACGGATTTGATACCGCTGCTATGATCTTTGATTTACTTTTAAAAAGTCTTGCTTTTAGGCAAAGAGTACATTAATATTGCTGTGAGAAGAATTAATACCTGGATCACAATCTCTTCCACTTAGACCCCCTGTTTGAGTTAAGGGTTGTTCAGCTTGCCAGAGAAATTACACATCCCACGATCACAGTCCTCCGAGGATGCACTTGCATACATGTGAAAGATGATGAAGGAAGATCACAGCAGCAGTCACAGCACCCTGATCCAGCCTGACTTCTACTGATAAACTTGTTATCTCTTGGGATACAATAATCCCATAAAGTGTGGGCAGCAGTATCAAAGATGTAAGAAACATTAACAACAAAGGAATTAATTATTGCCAAGAAGTAGCAAACAGTAAGGCACATATAAATTGAAGTTCCTTTGAACATCTGTAACTGGTAGCTTACAAAGAAGAATTAAGGACTGCTACTACCACAGAAAGTTGTTTTTAAAATTTTGCAATGATGTAATTTGCTTTTTTAAAAAGAAATTCTGGAGAATAGTAGAGGCACCTATGTTCAGAAATCCCCTGCATCGTCCAGCCTTGACCACTGGGGATACGCAGAAGTGTGAGGGGTCTTACCAAAAGTTTTGGTCAAAGTTTCAACTTCATCCTTTGGTTTCAAATATAAAAGGTAGTTGTCCGAGATCCCCAAGAACATCTCCAGCAAAATCAGAGAAGGCCAGAACTCACAGTACAGATATTCCTATGGTTTTTAAAAAAGTAGCACAATACACTGAAAGAGCAAAGCCTTCTTTATAAATCTGAACGAATTGAGAGGAAAAAGCCCTCTATGTGCCACCTTTCCATGGAGTGAATCCACTTTAGTTCCTAGAGGTAAAAGGCCACTGCAATTTTTCAGCTCAGCTACGGAAGTGATTTCCTGGCCCTGCACTCTTTGTGTTTTCATTTCTTCTACTTAAAACAAACTGTCAAAGCAAGGTGTGCTATGGCTCTGCTCTTCAGAGAGGTCTGAATGCAGAACATCTTTGATCGCGGGCAGAGAGTTCCAGCGGGCTGTTTGCTTGCCCCCTGCTCTGGAGTGATGCTTGGATATTGGCTTCTCTTCGGTCGTCCCTCCCTCCCCTTATCCCCCCAAATGAGAAATTGCATTTGTCTGCTAGTAGTACTCGCTCATGACAGCACTTACAGAATGCAGACCACAAGCTGAGCAAAATCAGTCTTTTAAAAAGAAAAGTATCCAGGTTTCACTTGTCACACTTGCATGTATGAGCAAAACAGAGCAAACCTAACTCCACCTACATACAATTGTCCTTGTAAGAACAGGAGGAGGTATATAAGTGGATATGCAAAAAAAAAAAAAAAAAAAGTGTTGACTTCAGACCTCCTTTTTACTAAGGTGATTCTCAGCATCTAAAATCATCTTGTGACATGCGATAATGAGTGCTACATACTCTTTTCCACATTCTTGTCCTCATTGTGCGTGCATCTTATGGCCTGTACACATAAAATTGTAATGAAGTATAAAAGGGACAGCGATAGTGCTAAGACATGACAGTTTCTCATTTTAATGGCTAGTCCAGGGATTGTTCCAATCACTGGGAACTCCTTTAATAACACTACTTATCATAGGAACTAAACCTAATTTCATAATTTTAATTTCCTGTAATGTAAAATGTTAGACTCATTTAAATTCGATCTAATTTGTGTATTCCTCACCTCTCCCCAGGCAGCAGGTGGAGGCTCCACAGGAGGGTAATATTTGGGGACATCCCAAGCCACTGCAGCCATGAACCACTTGAAATCTTTACATTTAAGGTGCTTGCGAAGTTCCTTCTGAGCAGAGATATCACCAGTTGAGAGATGTCTGTACTCAGGCCGTCGCTGGTAAATGTACTCTGCAAACTCATCCATCCATGTCTCTGCCACGCGCTTCAGGTTCTGTGCAGCAGAAAAAAGCAATCATTAATTTCTTCATGCTTTGAGTGAATGATATTTCTAACAGGGAGAATTAAACAAAACAAAGTTCAGTAGTCCACACAGCTTTTAAGCTTAGCTGGTCTAATTTCTCAGTCTTAAAATATGGAAAAATACCGGTAAATGTATGCTATCTTCATACTGCTTAGTCACCTAGCAATTCCTACCTATTTTTTAGGGTCAGGTCCTACATGCGCATGTATGGGGGCAAACAGTCACGAGCTTGCCCTGCCCCATCTCACAGCTGGTTTTGCACCACCTTTGGACTGGAAGCTTCGCTGTGTTGGCATGCTAGTAAGTCTGTGCAAAAGCATAACAAATAGCCCTGAAGTGGAGCTGACCTAAAGCAAAGCAGCTCATGGGACAGGTATGGCAACTTGTGGCTTTCTGCACTCATCCTGTAGACATATCTAAGACTATTTCTGTTCCATGAAACCCAGTTCTGGCTTATGTCCCACAAAGTTTATTTTTGTTGGCATTTTACAGGAAACAGAATTACCTATTTTGTTGCATAAGCATTTATTCAAATTGTAATTAATTAAATTAGCTGACTCAAATTCTAAAATAAAAAAAAGACTTGTAAGGAAAAATCCTGAATAAATGAGACTGAAGTGATGTATTTCATTGTTATTTAGCATCATGGATTCTAAATAGGCTAGGGACAACTCTTTCTGTGTTTTTGTTTGTTTTTAAAATTCCTCCTGCAGCTTAATCCACACAAATTTATATGCAGATGTCGTCGTGGAGTACAGGCTTAGTCTATTCTGCATTTCCACAGCTGCCCAATAACCTCGTATCCCACCAACAAAGCAACATCTCACTGGATGACACTGAGACACTAGGGTGTTCTTATTGCTTTGTTTGTAAAAACAAGATCATCAAATTTTGTAATATTCTTTTTATAGAACACTAACTGCAAAATGCTGAGATTTGCTCTGTAATAAGCTGGAGGACAATATACATCTGATTATCATCAACATAAGGTAATGTTTCTTCTCAGAACGTTCTCTACATCTAAGTAAGCCTGATTCGTACTCTGATTTGCTTTCAAGATTCATTTGAAAATTCCTTTCCTGAATTTTATTAATCCACACAAACTAAACGTCTCTGAACTAATAAGGCTTATCTGAATACAAAGACAGCAAGATACAGAAAAAACAAAGTACTGTTAGCTGACACTGCAAGATAAGTTTCTATGTGCTTTCTCTCTGTGAAGCAAATACGTTAAAACCTACAGGGATAAAGCAAGTAAAATTAAAGCAGCATAAGAAATCACAACACTTATATCCCTATTAAAAAATGGCCCGCGCCCCACATAAGGTTGATTTTTGTTGTAATTTCATGAAAACCTAAAATACTTTACAAGAAATTAGAATTCAAGAATAGAGGGACCGGGTAGGACTAAGAAAACCAGAACAAATTCAAGAACATCTAAATGACAATCCCACCTTTCTGGCAGAAACCCTGTAACACAGAAATCCCCTGAAAAGTAAAAATACTATGCGATGAGACCTTGTAGATGAGGCCAAAATACGATTAAGTACATTAAACTAAGAAGCCAAAATCATGAAAATAGGTCTGATCTTTCCAGCATATTTTCCACTAGTAAATGCTGTACGCCTCATTTACTATCATGCAAATGCAGTTTAAGACTGTTCTAGAAAATATCATACTATTTCTTTTAGTCACTTTCTCTGATAGTGCTATTTTCATATTTTAAAACCATACTGTAAAAGGAACCATACAGTAAAAGTACAGTAAAAAGATTCTCTTAGGAAAGAAAAATGCAAAGTAACTCTGGCAAAGATTTACCTCATCAATATTAAGAGTAGTCTCTGCTGGAGCTTCCTCTTTAGTTATCTGGCTAAGCTAAAAGAACTGCATTCAACTTTAGATAATTATAACTGAATAAAACAGGAGTCCAACAGAAATCTTGGTATTATACCTCATCACTAGCTCAAAACTCTGATTCACCAGTCAAAACCTTTGTTTTCCAATGAGTCCTTTCTCACTGTTTGTTTTTTTTGTGTGTGTGTGTGCGCAAACCCACCAAAACATTGCATTAAAAAAAAAAGTACAGTTCTTCCCACTATTCCCCAAATATCAGGTAAGACACGTTAGAGAAATCTATTTAAAACTTTGTTCCCAGTTCTTCCAAGACCATTCTTTCCATCGTATGCTAAAAATCTTCGCAAATCTTGCCAGATTCTGTAATGAGCCTATATATTATCCTTAGCATGTTTATACACTGCTATCGTAAGCTGAAACCACATGAGGCAAGCCCTCTGAATTTCAACAGGTTCCCTTTTAAAAATATAAACTCTTGATTCGCTAGCTCTAAATCTGCAGACTGTTTATGAACATGACTGCAAGGAACTCTGTGTCCTGGAGTAGTGGGAAGCTCTTTCGGAAGCTGCCCGTTACCAGGAAGCAAGCACTCAGCATCCAAACACTTCAGTTTTAAAGAGCTTTGTTGACTTTAGTTAGCACGGGTTTCTTACCCTTATTATCACTATGCAAGCTCAGTAATTACCACACTTCCTTTTAACATAAACGTGTACAGACTAGTAGTAAAACTTCGAATTGCAGTTAATCCCCGTCCTTGAATTGAATGCAGTCAGGTAAAGCTGCTATCCTGAAAGCTAGTCTGGTGCAATCTTGCACAATAAAGGCAAACATCATTTACGTTCCTATCCTGGAGCAAAAATACAGGCTGTCCAAGATGAGATGAGTGAGCTCTTGTAAACTGAAGATCCTTGTTCTATGGCTGTCTAACAGCATGAAAAGTCACCCTATGTGAAGAACCTCCTAGGAACATAACTGTTCTCTGCAAATTATGTCAGCGAGCTGCTGGTCTTTTAACTCACCTTATCACAACAGAAAGGTAGAGGAGCACAACCAAACTGAGCGCGCTCATCTCTGAATGCTTTAAGGCCTACCAATCAGGTGGCTTACCCTAAGGTAAGGATGTGATTGCAAGTCCTTAACGAGTCTCCCAGAGTTGCCCTTCCCGCAATCTGGCTGAATGCCTGACTTGGTGGAGAAAGGGGGACGCTCGCTTCCTCCCTGCCTCCCTGAGAGTCTTAGGCGAGGCTAGACACAATCTGAGCACGCCAACATATTAAGCCTCACTAGTGGGAATGGTTATGAATAGCTACCAAATCTTGACACAGTCTAGCTGTAAAATAGGTGCTAAGCAGATTGGCTTTGTTAGGACTTTACCGTGTGTGTGTATACTGCAGCAGAACTTACAGGTCAAAGGAGTTTAAGAGCCTACCAGATTAGGTGGCATTTTGTAAATGTCTTATAGCATCATTTAAGTACTCCAGTCTCATAGTGAAGCTAATCTACAAAGAATTTAGAACAAACAAAATAAGAGTTAGATTTGAATCTTCTTGATTTCTGTCTCTGTTACTCTTTGCATAATCTTCTAAAGAAAACTCCTTTAAATGCCAGTTTCTCAAATAGCATCAAATAGCTTTATCAATAAGAAGAAACAGTTTTGGGATATCTTTCTGATAGATCACAATTGTTTGGATTTTTTTACTTCAATCTGAACACCTCATCTAAATGTATACGGAAAGGAAAAACGAAACATATTTCTACAGCTGAAAACTACTGTAGCTTAGCTTCATTGTCAAATTCATTGCAAGGTTACAGATGTCCAGATTGGTTATACTGGTCTTTTAATAGAAAAAAAAGGAAAAATAAAAATTAAGTAGGAGCAATTAAATGAAGATCAATTCCATATTAATCTGTTACATGAACTGACACACAATGTAAGGAAGTCACAGGGACTCTAGATGGACATCTGAGGAGTTTCTCAGGACCTATCCATGACAACCCAATGATAATTTAGTCTCTCTCTTGTCATTTTGAGCGAAAAATTTCTATATGGGAATAATTAAGGCCTAATGATAGTTCAGTAGATGCATATTTCTATATGCAAAGTTGTGACAGTTGTCTTCAAGAAGCTGTGAGATGCATACAAAAGTGATGGCAACCACAGTGAGACTGACTCATCAGCTGTCAACAGTTGCACATGTATGCATTCTTGATATAATTAAGTTTTTTGTCGCTGTTACGATTTTACTCTCTGGTAAATCCTTTACCATCAGGCTTACATCTGGACAAGTTTTCTTTAAGTTTGTATGAACTCACACATTTAAGACTGTGACTTTGTTTTGTATTTTTGCTCAGCAAGAGTCTACAAGACAGTAAGTTACAATGTCACTGATACGTGGACTTCAATAAAAGAGTTTAAATCAACTTGACTGGAGAAAGACAGAGATAAATGAGGACTTCTCCCCTTGAAAAAGAGAAATTTTTCATGGACCATTTTGTCCCTTTCACTTTCTTCAGTGAGTGGAGAAGATAGATCTCTCTGATCAAATGACTGTCCCCTCTTTTTAAGTGTGTAAGATCATCTGTCATTTTCAAGAGATGTGATATTACTCAAATAAACTCAGTGAGAAGAAAGTAAACACTGGCCATAAGAATGGAAAAGCGGAGTGAGGCAGGGACAAGTCAAAGGACAGATTCATAACTATTCCCTCTAAGCAAGGTTTAACTAGATTGATCCCTAATATGAGAGGGGTAGTTCCACATTTCATAACTGTGGCCGGTGTGCTGGCTTGCAATGACAGCACTGGTAAGAGAGCTGCCTAGCTGTATGCTATTCCACATTGCGAGCCTGCACAGCTCCATCCTATAGTTGCATCTTTTCCAATTGACATGCTAGATGCAGCAGTTAAACTAATATAAAAATGTAATTTCTGTTTGCAGTTTCTCCAGATGTTCTAAAGTAGGTTTTTGTCATCCAGTGGCACTAAAGCAGCACAATGGTTTTATTATTTGTTTCATTTCACCTGCATAACCTGTTTTTTCCGCTTTTGTGCCTATCTCACCATTTGCATGAAACCAACCCTGGCACCAATCCACAGACTTTACTTTTGTCAATATTAAACCACTACAGGAACATTTGGATCCTGTAACGAGTTCCTGTTGTCCTACATTTGATCTGAACATTTTCCAGGAAGCTGGATGTCACCAGCTGGTGTGGTCTTATTTGTCATGATAGTCATTTCTCTCATCAGCCAGGACATCAAAAATCACTTTCAATTACACCAATCAAATATGAATCACCACAGCACATCTGAGGCCTGACTGTATTTCAGTTGTGAAATATAAGAGAGGATATGACTGTTTATTTGCTAAAAATAACACAACAGTCTCTGCAACAACTAACACGTTAATCTCTTTTCCTTTCTAGTAAAATTCCAGGGGGGTTATTTTCACTCCACCTACATCATCTTTCTAATTTAAATGTTTTTTATTGCTTGTTTTGTGAAGCACAGTGTTGTTGCTACTTCAAAGTGGGTGCCCTGTTTAATTCTGGAAGCAGCTGTATTTCATTTGGCTGGAAACAATATAATATACAGTTTGTTTTATGTAAAATGCATTTAAAAAGCACATTGGGATCCATCCAGCCAAGACAACTATGTTTTCCTCTGGAATACGGGTAGCATAACGTCACAATAAATCATCACGGAGGAGGAGAACAAAGCATGACTGGAGGAGCCCATCCAACAAGTATGGATTAATACGACAGAGGCAGCAAGGTACAAAACTCCAAAGCACTCACAAGGAGAAAAACGGTACCCTCAATGTCATGCAAAGGTCCTTCCATCAGTGTCAGAACATAAGCATTTCTCATTTCTGTGTATTTCTACAGTGAAAGCATGATAAAACATTTCTTGGACACTAATTACAGCTTTGTGATGTTCAGGTCTCAATATCTAAGCTGCCCACATCAGTTAAGTCTAAATGGGGGGTTTCATCCCTTTCCCCTTCTTGCCTAACTCCCTTTTAACTTAGGCAGTGCTAATGTTTGTCAATCTTTCCCCCTCTTGGGTATCTTATTTTGGTCCTTTACACTTAACTGTGTTTAAAACTTAACTGTGTTTCATTCCAGCAATGGTTTGTATTTGTGTAAAAAACCCCAACCAAATAAAGAAATGCCTGCAGGCATAAAAGAAATGCTTCTCCATGGAAGACAGTATGCTAACCAGGTGACAAAGCTTGTGGTGTATATAAATAACTCTTGTGAGAGTTAGCACAGCTGGCAAAGAAGCAAGAGACAATTTATTCTCAGCCTGTAGCCTGCAAATACCTAGAACTGAAATTTCACAGATGTCATCTAAAAACAGCCAGGATTTCGTTCTCTCTGTAAAGGTTTGCATCTCCACCTCAAAAAAAATTTAAGATCTACACATTGCAAAAAAGTGAAAAAAAGCCAAAAAACCAGCCCAGTGACTAAAGGCTACATCTCTGCTCAGTGGCTCGCTTGAGGCCAGCCTGGGGGGCTTGGCGGGCAGGGATGGGCACGGTCCCCTGCGAGGATGCTGCCTGCCCCCAGCTCTGCGGCCGCAGGTCTCTGCAGGCTGGCTGTAGGGCAGCTGTGGAAAGCAGAGGGACCCCGTAACAATATCTCCACAAATTTGTTGATTACTGCCATGCTCACTTGACAGATGGGCACATACAGATCATAGCCCACCTCTGCAGCTAAGCGTGGAAGAAAATTCAGGGGTTTGATTTCAAATACATTTCTTTAGCCATGTAATTTGGGTTCCAGTGCTAGTCTATTGAATAAATCCTGGAAAGTAGCTACCACCACTTTGATGTTGTTATTGTCCAGAAACATCTAGTTCTCCACCTTCTTTATATTCCTTTCGTATAGTTAAGCTGCCTGTCCTGTTGCGTTTATTATCTTAAAAGCAAAACTTCTATTCAGATTGGAGAAAATATAAAAAATTAGCATTTAAAAGAATTACTTTGACTTTCTTGTATTCAAGGATTAGAAGATATTAATTTGAAGTTTTTCTTTGGTAAGTGCTCTGTTTGAGATCTTGGTTTAATTCATTTTAATGATGAATTTATAAATCTATTAATTGAAAAAAAGTTAGAATGGAAACTTAAAAGTTGTATAGTCATCATCACCATATATTATAACTATGCTGTTGCAAGAAGGGAACGCTTGATTCCTAAACAATTTGCTTACTCTAAGCTGATGTTTCAGCTGCTTACTGTGACTGCTGAATCATAACCGACTTTGTGCTACAGTCTTTTGTGCTAAAGAGGTGATTGCAAAAGTGCCAGCAGTGCTCCCTTAGCAGCATGCCACATCTGTCAGTTTGCACTCCGGGCACAAGAGAACATAGCCATTACCTAACCAATTCTCCTTGGTTCTTTAACTTGGCTGGAAACTGAAAAGAAAATGTTCATGAGCTGCTTTAAGAAAACCCCAAACATTATTTGCAGCTGGAAAAAAAGAATAGAAGAAATGGTCATAATATTAAAGGAAGCTCTGTCAAAAATGCAAACGTGGTCACAGCACCAGATGGTATAGCTACAGAAATGTTCTTTATAGATCCCTTTTGAAGCCACTCAAAAAGGCTGAGCAAATGGTTCAGGTGGGAGTCTGAACCCACCTTTATCAGCTGAGTTCCTGAACCCAAACTCGTGCAAGTTCCAATTCAGCAACACTGCGTAATGAGGCAAATGTCATCGTGCTTGTGCCTGCTGGGTCAGAGGATCACTGTGCTCTGGGATCCCATGTCCTGGCGTGCAGGGAGGAATTCAACTTAAGGTTAGGATTCACCACGCTGCTGGGTTAGCATCCAAACTTGAACTTCAGTGGGGTTGCCCTTCCCTTCAGAAAGGCCTAATGCTCTAATGCTCTGTAGTTAACGCTAAAATGCTGTGTAAAATACCTGCAAACGAAAAAAATTTCTGTAGATATATTTTGAAATTCTGAGTTCATCTCTGCATATCCTATGGAACAGTGAGCTTTTATTGATAAATTTCTTACGGCTTTTATAGAATCATGAATAGAAAAAAAATCCCCCCCCAACAGGAAAATAAATAAAATAAATAATAAACTGGGATATACCTACAAGAAATTGCTAATAATATTTTTAAGTCTAATTTCATAGGTAACTGGCTAAAAGAAAATGGCTTAGCTAGAATTGTTAAAAATGAAGCAACAGTCAAAAATACCACAAAGCAACTAAAGTAATCCAGTAAAACAATTCAGAAGTTTTTAATAGGGCAACACCTTGCATAGGACTTTAAGATTAAGGGATTCACCCTCTATATATGTTTTACCTAAAACAAACAGGCAAAATTGGTTATTAGTCACTGCAGTTTTGTGCAGAGGTTGACAGGTTTGGAATGAATGAATAATTATGTGGTGCTTCCACATTATAATGTGGAATCAGTGTTGATATCTGCATGCCCATCAATCTTGCTTTATGTGCAATTACCTATAAATTGGACACTGACTGCATTTGGCAAGCAGCAACATCTTAAGACATCTCCAGGAAAAAAATATTCAGCTTTTTTATCTGCATTTGGTTGTCACAGTCTGTTTTATAAATCTACTACGCATGTTTACAGCTTGCTTTACTTTTGCTCTGTGCCACCAAACAGTTTTACTGACAGAGCATTTCTCATGTGGATGCTTTTCAATTTACGGGGTATGTGTCAGCAAAAAATATGCATAGGCCTTGCAGGTCTTGAGTGACAGATAAGGAGGCAAGAAATATGATAAGAAGGACACAGAAAATTGATGTCATGATACATACTATTGTGTGTGGTACACTAGTGGTTATTTAGTGATGGGGAGGCAGAATGGTCCTTTTAACTCATTTTCTCATTTAATAAAGCGTATGTGATCCTCATGCCAGGTCACAGCTCTTTAAAAGATACCTAGATTGGTTAGGCATTATGTAGCTAGCTGAAACTGTGTGTTGAAACTTGCTGCTAAAAGATATAGAGAGGTGAAACGCCAAGGGAAGGGAAAAATGCTCACTTTAAGCATTATTTGTTAAGGGCAAACATAAGCTGAAGCAGCTTGAAAGGAAACCCATGGGATGATGTGGGCTACGCCTGAGTTTGTCTAGAAGTTCTGTCCTCTTCCTAACTCCAGTCTCCATATCCCTTGTGCTGCTGCTGTGGGATAGGATGGGAAGATCTGTCATTTTTTAACGCAGTATCTGCACATGGGGAAATTCTCCCTTTATTAATGAAGGGGCTCTTGCAATCATTTATACAATCACAGCTGGGCTTCTAGTGCTCAGTCCTTTGTGAACTGCATCTCCAGCATCCTCCCTTTACATAGCAGAAGATGGAAAAAGATTTAGTAAAAACCTTTGTGGAAAATACTTAGGAATGAAAAGTATTGCTTTTGGCAGCACGGATAATACTTCCAGATATTCTTGAGTGTGTTATTCATTATATTCTTGAACTAGAGGGAAGTTTTAGATAAAATACTCATAAGGGGTAGACTATAATCTTTGGAGGATATAATATAATATTTGGAGGATAATGCAAAGATAGCTGAAATATCCAGACCACTTCTGTGCATGCTCCCCTAGTATTATTTTGGCTAACAGCTCTATTTGGGGCAGTTTATCTGGAACCATAAGTGGTCTGTATCAAAGGGACTGACACACTGAAGATGAACATGTCCTTGCTTTTTCTTTTCTGGCTTGAATGAGAGAAAGAGAATATTTTTAGGCTTAAAAATACACACAATTTGATGGGTCAGGGACCAAACTCTCTTCCTTGGCCAGTTATTGACATAGGCCCAAACACTAAAACGTACAGAAGATCTTGTGCTCTTGGCAGCCTTGATGCAATGTATCCTACCAGTAAGGTTTTGGTTTAGAATGTTGTACTGGAAAGAAGCTGTGAACCTGAGAATTCAGATTTTCTTTCAGTGATAAATACATGCCAGAAATTTACCTAAGCATTATGTTTTGGACCCCCACAACACAGAAGAAACTATCCATTATTTGAATGGGAAGGATAAGACCGACCCTATCAGCACACTAGATCTTTTCCCACAAGATACGGAGCAGCCAGTCTGTGCATAGGCAGAGATTTCATTTTTATAACTGGGATTTTTTTTTTTTTTTTTTTTTTTTTAATATTTCACAAGTGATTTATTGAAATCAAGCTAGAATAAGCAGTATAGGGAGGCTGCAGGCTGTGGCTACCTGCTGGCTCTAAGTACTCACAGTGCCTCTATGAAAGCTAGTTAAGTGTCGAACTGTATGAGATGCTAATAGTCCAAATAGAAATGATTGTATTTTGCTCCTACAGGTAATGCACGAGACAGCATATTCTCTAATGAGATACTTTGTGCTGTAATAGAGAAAAACAGAGACTGAGGTTTGGATTTCTTATTTCAAGTCGTGCGTGATTTTTGCAGGGGATACCATAAACAAAGCAGTTTATTTCAGCCAGTGCAAAAATCTGGACGGGGAAACTCCGATACTACGTGGAGCTGTACTGGGGGAAGATCTTCATCTCACGATGTAGTCAATGCAGTTTTTGTCACCACCACTACCACCACCACTAATCCCATTACTGTCTCATGTGTCTCACTGTCTGCACGGATGGTCTTTTAAGGCAAATCTTTCTCTCTGTTTAGCCAGCTGGCAGGCAGGCAGCACAGGCGGCCTCCTTCCTCCGCTGCAGCTACTACAGCAAGCCTTGTCCTGTGGTGCTGAAACCAAGACTATCTCCCTCTTAGAGCAAGAAATCTATTCTTTTATTCATACCACATTTTCATTATTAAGAAAAAAATACGATTCATAAAATATTACCCTATGGCAATATGCAGACTTTAATATTAATGCCATTTTATTAAAAAAATTCCTCTAAACCAGGAAAGATTAAACTTAAGCATGAATAAATACTAGTATCTGCCTGGAAGCTACATCTGTGCCCTTTGTCTCCCATCTTTTGACATCCTGTGAACATCTCCAGAAAGTTACAGAACATTTTCTCTTGAGCAAAAAGCCCCTCATGGATATGGATGTGTTCAGTAGTCTTTAAGAAATGTCTAGAGGTCTTGTAATTTCTCACTCACACGGCTCCAAGCTGGCTGTATTCCACAACGAGGTTTTACACAATAATTAGACAGTCGCTCAGATCATTGTTAGTCCGTCCTTTTGCCTCAGAAAACGTTCCTTTCACAAGACTCTGCCTGTTCTGCTGACTGATAAGAAAATGTGCATTCAAATTGGTCCTGCCTGTAAAAACTGTGACTGACACCACTGTGCAATTTGAGAACCGTAAGCCTTAGGTTATTCCTAGGTTCTTTTGAATCAGCATGAAACATGCTTCTGTGCTGAAACGTCCAACCCTGTACTTTTTAAGCTTTCATTTTATTCTTGGCAATCTTATCTCTGGAAGGCAGCATAAATGCAGCAATTGCACATCTCATTTCAGACAAATAAAGAAACATTCATTTTCCATTTTAATGTTTTACTGGAAGCTAGTTCACAGAGAATTAAGAGACTGATGATGAACAAAAATGAAAACCAGCAAGACTCAATTACTTACCCGTGCTAGGCTGGTTCCGGAAGGAACTTTATACGGGACGTACTTCCTGTAGATATGCCCAACTCGAGAGCACGGAACATCAAACATGCCACCTCCGCACATCCACACCTGCAAAGAGGACACAAAGCAAATGAACGAATGATCCCTGGAAATAAACGGGGCAAAGAAGGCATTTTAAGTAACAGTGATGTGAAAACAACACATTGTTCTGTACTGACGCCTCCCACAGTCACAGTGGTGGCCTTCTCGGCATGCTGATAGCTGGGATTAGGTAATATGCCAGACTCTCCTACCTGGAATCTCACCGTGCAAAAGCAGAGTATGTTCAAAACAAAATCATAAAACATATTTAGAATATTTACCTGATACCTGAATGATCCTCCTGCAACACAACCAAGATATTATTGTGGCTGTTGTTTAAAACATATGGGACCAAAATTTCAAAAGAAGGTTATGTGAGTAAAACAAGCCATCAATCAGAAGATTTTTTTTTTTCCAAAACACCTGGCTTATATTTTGTTTTGAATAGTGAACACAGAGCTCAAACACTAACATGCTCTTCATTTTGTAAAGAAAAAGGAACAAAAATCAGTTTCCTTCTGATCAAATTTATGTAGGCAGAGAAGGAAGATCATGCCGCTACATGTCATCATTAGTACTTTAATACTGAAACAGATGGAACCAACTGGAGCACACAGGTTTGACGCTTCAGGTCTGAGCAACCAAAACTCAGTCATCATTGATGGTAGCTGCAGGTACTTCATGGCTCTAAAAATCAAGCTGTATCCTGATGGGCAGCAAGTAAGGAATTCTTCACAATTCTTCACCTAGCATGACTTGGTTTTACCAAGTGTATGTGAGAGCAAGGTTGTGTGTCATGTCAGAGCAACTATGGCAATCGTGCCAGTAACACTGATGGGCATGATTTTCTATGCCCTTGGCAATGCAGAGCCACCAAACTCCAACATGGCTATTAGATGACTTACATCGCATACTGACAACATTTATAACTTTCTGATTTCAGAAACAGCAATTTGACTTTGCAAATCAGGCAGATGGAAAACGACAACAAAACCAGCCCCCACAACCCCCAAGCAGAACTCTTCAAGTATCCTAAAACCAACCACACAGCAAAGGTTTAAAATTAGAGTGAAAACATCAGTATTATAAAAATTATTTCCCAATCCTGGCTAAACAGTTTTTTGTTCCCCATAAATATTAGAACAGAATGGCTGTTATTCCGTGTAGGGGACACTTGTGGCCTCAGCTTTCAGCCTTTAGACTGAAAACAAAAAAACCCCCAACACTCTCCCACCCAATTTAAAAGAAAACCACGCCTAAGCTAAAAAAGAGAAATGGCTTGTCCTTTCCTCTTTATGTGGACATACATAAAGATGCTTCGTGAAACACTTCCATGAATCTGGATGAGAATTTAGGTCCATGCATTACAGATATGAAGGAATTTTGTCTGTATTTGATGCACTCTGGGGCAAAGTGGCGTGAAATAAGTTTGCAACTGAGGCTAAAGCAGAGCAGAATATAGACAACTGAAAGTTTCACCAACAATTTCCATACAGAAAGGAATTAATCCAAAAGTTGATACGCTCTGAATTAAAACAAAAGTTATCAGACCCTTAAAAAAAGTTATCGGAAAATATGATGTGATCACAAATACTTGACATTCTGCACGAAGCCTGCAGAGAACAATGTGTGTCTCTACACTTTTTTTACCATAAATTTCTCATTCCATCTCTTTTGTCCTGCCCACCAGCTGGCTGTAGCTACTGGCCTTTTGAAATCACAGGAAAATAAAATGATTAATTTTGTTCATTTAAAACAATAGTGGAAATGGGCAAGAGTTTGGTCTCTTTTGCTGTACTTGCCAGTTTGTGTTACAGTGGGTATATCTGCCTGGTCCTGGCAGTGTGGCTGTGAGCTTGGGACTAAATTTAATCATGGGAACATGTAGATGCTAAACACTGCAATATGGGATAACTTGGTGCTTGAGCATGACTTAAAGCATTTGAAGGTAGCACACTGGAATTCAGCCCCTGAGACTGACTGTACTATTCATACTGTGAACGGCAACAATGGGGTTTAGAGTGAAGGCTTGAATTGCACAGTTGCAAAGTGATTCAGGAAGCTGCTTCTTATGGATCATTTGTATATTAGCCCTTACAGTCCCTTAGGTCTTAGCTATGGCATTCAGCTGACACCTGGTAATGAAATGTTTGAGGATCCACACCACATTACAGGATAAACCTACATACGCTAGTGTAAGTGATTAAGGAAGGTTTAAAACTATCAAAGGTAGGGCAAGATGACATGCTTGCCTTTGTCCTGAAATTCCAAGGACACCTGGGCACAGACAGGTACAGCTGAGAGCTACTTGGGAAGCTGCTACTCACCACCTCCCAACCCAGTTAGTCAACTTAACTAAGGCGCAGGAGCTCTGAGTAGGCGCTTCTGGTGCACACGGGCTTCTCAGAAGAGGAGACAAATCTTACAGGTTAGTGGCACAGGGTAATAAAGGCAGCTGTCCTGGGCATCGCTCTGCTGAAGCACATACGTTGACAGAATCAAGAGTATTTCAGTACCTATTTCTGTGGTGAGGATATCCCATCTGGTCTCCTGGTGAGCACAGTCCTTCTCAGGGAGGAAATTTACTGGTGGGTTGGAATTGGAGGCCCAAATGAGTGCTTCTCCTCCATGCCAAAATAGCTCATTGCAGCCCAGAGCAGGCACGCTATGCCATGTAGATATGCTCATTATTTTCCTTTCAAAAACGTTTTGTAAAATTTATGTCTTAAAGAAAACCTTGAAATCTTCACCTGTTTAATCCCATGTCACCTAATTCACCGAAAAACACATTCATAAACATATTCAAAATCATAAAAATGATAATGTTAAAATAAGGTGGGAAGTGCCACCATTTAAAAAAAAATGTTATTCACCTTTCTGCCAATACTTTGTTTGTGTGTTATTTCTTTTGTAGCTTTTTTGGCAGAAATCTCCTCTCCGTGTCTGTATTCAAACAACCCAGTGCATCAATGAAAGTGCAGACCCATATTTACTATTTGTTCTTGCTTTTTAAATTAAGGTGTTATTTCAAAAGCTAGACAAGATATTACAGTGATTAATCAAGGTTTCTTAGCCTTTGAAGAGTGGACAGCACAGCAGTTTGACTCAGATGAAAGTCAGCCACAGAACAAATTTAAAAGACAAGAAAGCAGAAATATATATATATAGGCCAGTATTGCTTTAACTCAGACAATGAGAGCTGAAGTAGACATATATTGCATTTCCTCTAAAGCAGGAGGATATCAGTAAAAGAAATATGAAAACAAAAGGAGAAAAGGAATTAGAAAAAAACTGTCAGATATGTTGAGGCAATAATAAGCAGGAGAAAATAACACTGTGTTAGGCGTATATTTGATAGCTATAAAACTTGAAAGTGCTGTGCTGCACCTGAGGTGTGCTGTGCAGGGTAATTGAAATGAATCTTGGGCTGCCTTGAAGGACATTTAGCAGCTGTTCCTGTTTATCTTTCAGCTTCAGAATGATTTTAAAAGCATTTTTTATATTTTCCTGGGAAGATGAATTCTGGCAACTTTGTCTTTAAAATGTGCATTTTTATGTCACCTGAGCTAAATGCAAGAAATTGGAGAATGACGTCTGTGTTAAATATTACAGACCTCCATTGTACCATGAAAAGAATTCAGGTGGTGTGGGACGTTTGGCGAAATGGTATCACAACACCGGTGCCTCTCTGTTTATCTAAGCAGCAAGCAATGAAACTCTCAAGATCACTAATGTCTCCTTCTTACAAAAGCAATGAATCCGGTCTGCAGCTGAGGTATAAAAACCAAAGACAAAACCAAACCAATGCAATTTCAGCTTGGAAAGACCAAAAGAGGAGTAGTTTATGTGTCAACTACATACTATATCACAATCTATCTTTATATAGCTCCTTCCAACAGAATGTTGCAAAACACTTTATAGGGATGGTTGAAAGCAAATGGCAAGCATTAACGCAAGATTTAAAAGAGATTAAGCTGTGGTTATGTGGCTTTTTCCTGACTGGAGCTTAGATGTCACAGATGCATTTTTTGGCTCTGTTCTACAGCTCTTGTGGGATTCTGGGTGAATCACCCTCTTTTCGCATCACTCCTTTGTCTTTAAAATTGAATTCCACTTGCTCTTGTGTTTCTTTTTTTCCCCTGCCTTATCTATCTAGTTTATGAGTGATCCAGCCCAGAGACGATCTGGAAAATGTAAATACTGTGCACGCGAGAATGAGACTCCAATCCATATGCCACGCTGTAGTCGTAATTACTGCAGTAAGAGACTCATGTTTTTTGAGCAGTGGAGCATGTGTTGCTGTGGAACAGGAACATAAACATACAGCAAATGATGTAAAAGTCTGAGGGGGGACTGAGTGGATTTTGGATCAGGCTTCAAAACTAATTGAGAAACATACTGCTGGTGAGAGTCAGTAACAAGACAGACAACAGCGAGAGACACTGAAATGGATGGAAAAACCAAACAAACAGTAAACTTGTGGAAGAGGAATATAAAGTATGCCATGCAAAGCTGTCAGCTTGGTGCTCTGAGTATTGCGCAAGAAATATAGACTACAAACAGGAGAAATGTATTACCACAATGGGGCTGAAAAAGTTGTAGAAAATAAGAATATAAAAACTTTATGAGATTTTTCAGTCACTCTTCCTGAAATATAAACCAAAAGAACAGGTTGTGGAAAAGGAGAAAGAAGAATACGTTCCTGTGAACTTTTCCATCTAGTGAGAATGTTCAGCTAAATGCAAGAAAAATATTGAAAAATAGGATCACTGACTGCAAATCTGCAATCAATGCGTTCACAAACAGCAAAACCACTTACTTGTGGTGCAGTGGGATTTCCTGTCAGGGGTATTAAATCTGTACCGTGTAAACTGGGAACTGATGACTGTGGATATTTCAACAATACTCACTGGCACCTCTAAAATGTTGAGAAAAGTGGCAATATTCCGTGTTTGTCAGTTCTTCATATAGATTGCAAGTGCATTGACAAGTGGTAATGCTCCCCCTCTCCCTATCTCCTGCCAAGATTGCCAGCAGTGGGGGGAATTAATGATGATGAGGATGATAAAGAAAGGGATTAATGAGCTTGGAGGTGTGTGTTGGAAAAGAGGGATGAAGAGAATCTGGGAGAAGTGTCGGCATGGATAAGGATAAAACAACTCTAGATACAGGTGACTAGCTAGGGTAGCACCATTAGTATTTCTGTTAAGGTATGATTTACAATGCCTAAGGAACGTCCAGCATCTTTAGCAAACACAGGAAATTAGTATCTTTCACTGCTCTATATTTTGGAGATTACTACATAAACTGTGTCTTTCTAGCAGATTTAAATTTAGGATTTCCTAAATAGTGGCTTCCCTGGTTATTGAGAAGAGACACTATTAACCAGGTCAGTTCCAGCGCTTTGCCAGCTTTCGCAAGTCTAGCACACGCTGAACAGTATCGTCAGCAAGATATCATACATCTTTTTAATTAAAACATTGATCCCGAGGTTATGCTGCCAAAAAATTAAAATGCTGCACATTATTTCTTACGTAAAAATTAAGCTAAGAAACTATTTAATGAAAAGGTCATATTTTGAGACACGGGTTGTGGCTGCCTCACCATCCATCGAATGTGCATGCGTGTGCTCTGATTTGGAAACAGCAGTTAATCAGCATGGCACCCAGTGCTATGCTTGCTGCTGTCCTCTGCAGCAATGTTTCCAAGTGAGAAAAGAACAAAAGAGAAATACGTTGGGTTTTGTAGTTGAGGAAATAAAGGTCAAGCAAGTTTTTAAGCAGCAGCTTTTTTTTTTTTTTAACCTGTCTCTCTGTGTTCCTGACAGCTCAGCATCTCGAATAGTCACACCTGAAGTTTGAGGAAGTTTCCTTTCCTGCTATGGCACAATTCCAAATGTCACAGAAACACTATAAAACATAGTGTATTTTGGAGAAACTTATTGAATTATACTGCAGGAAATTTAGATTCACTGCAGACTCAGTCTCTGTGGTATCTTTCTTTTTCCATCAAATACCCTTCCCCCTCAGACACACACAAACATATATTTTTGCTCACACCACCCACCTTCTGTCTCTGAACAATGTGATAATGCAGGCTCCCCCCCAGAAAAAGACTTGGTTAGGACGGTGCTCTGCACTGAAGCCTGGCGTCTGTCACCCCAGGTCACATCTAGTGAAACAGCCAGAGAGAAACATCAAAATCGACACTTTCCCTCCAAGCTTCCCAGCCCGAGTACCTTTCCTAAATCTGGTTCGACCTGTTCTTGTCAGGAACTGCTGCCTGACTCCACAGGCAACCACTTGTCCTGCTAATCTAATTTTTAATCAGTCCTTGAACTCTGTCTTAGCGTCTTGAACTCATAAAGCAATACGGCTTTGCTATTATTAGCAATTCCTTTGAGCTTGCATGATGGCCCTTGATCCAGTACCAGACTTTAATTCATTGCATGTCTGGGGTTTGCAAAGCGCAGTAGAAGATTACAGTGAGCAGAGTAGTTGATATTAAGTTAATGATGAAGAAGCTAGTAATTCCTTAAGTCAGGAGACTTTAGACAAACTATTTCATTGAGTCTTGACTAGCAGAGCTCTAGTCATCATACTTTTCTGAAAGATCCAATCTGTCTGACTCTCTAAGCCCACACTTTGCACTCACGCTTCCCACCTGCTTTGTAGCACACATTCCTGTAACTTGAGTTGTGGAGGTGACTGTGAATGTCTCTGGTACAGTAATGCAGAGGCTTTTCATCGAGAAGATGCTTTCCTTAATAGGATATTGATTATCAAGTGACCTTTTCCCCTTGGCATGCCAATGTTTCTGTGGGGTGAAGTTTCATTCCAACATACAGGAAATTCTTCCCCGAATAAGATTAGGCAGAGAATATCAAACATATACTGTTTCTTAGATGTGATTCCACATTTGGCACCAGTGGATTTGGACATATAAACACAATATTTGACACACACATTTATCAAAAATCTTCCTTAACATAGCTGTAAGCTTACCTTTGCATCAAAACATTAGCAGTACTAATTAGAGACACATGCCACAGCTTGTCTATTCTATAGTACCTGGACCTACTGTTAAAATGTTAAGCAGAAGGGTTACAGTAGTCTGTCGATCTGTGGAGTTTAAAATGCATCACTTGAGTAGAGGACCAGAAACGATGTGCGAACACTCTTCACCCCAGCTCACAGAGCAGGGCAACCAGTTCAAGATGAACCAGACACTACTTCATTTCAGGGAGCACATGATGGCTCTGGCTCTGGCATGCACCCCCTCATAAATACATCACTGTATTTGAATCAGCCACAAGAATCCCCAGTCTGACACTGGGAAGGCTGTGTCATCAGCACGGTCTCTGTTTATAGTAGCTATATTGTTTACTTATTTACCATTATATAGCACTTTTTGTTAAAATGAATCTCAAAGTTAAAACCAAGATGATGTATGAAGAATATAAAAGGAACACCGTGTCTGTCACTGAGGTTAAAGATCAGCCTGAAACAGTCTTCTAAATACAAACTTCCCACAACTACGAGATATTTCAAATCATCTGCTTTTTACAACTTTTTAATGAAACCCAATCATGTTTTTACAAAATATTAAGAATTAATGGAGTCAAAGAAGAAATGAGTGGGAACAGTTAAATGTCTGGTGGTTAGACATGTTCTTGAGGCAGGATATTGCAAATAATTATTTGCCAAGCAAAATACCATTAACGTGAGATATGGCATCAACGCAGGGCACCCATCCTACGACACGTCCATAGATGCGGACACTCTAAGGAAAGGTAAGATGTAGTTTCAGACCCACTCAAGCAGCCGAGGAAAGTGAACCAGGCTGGTCGTCTGGCTTTTTCATTGACTTTGTGAATAACAGAGAGATGGCAAGTCCACCATCTTCCCAAATTTTGTGAATAAAGCCAGTAAATTAAACTGTCTGGCTAACTTGTCCTGATTTACATAAGTTTTAAGATGACTGAATCTATAGCTACAATAGAAACTGTTGAGGCAGAAAACTTTCCCGAGCTGATATTGGTGATTCTGACATAACAAAACCCAGTCCTTTCCGGTTCTCCCTCCTGCCTCCATGATTTTTCTCCCATTTTTTGTCATGCCAAACAAAACAGCAGTCTTTTTAAAACTTACATCTGTCAAATTCTTCCAATAGAAAGTTGTTCCTACTTGGCAATCATTTCTAAAGAGTATTTTTTATTTCTTTTAACACTAATAAGAAAAGACTGGGACCCTAAGGTCAGTATATACTAATGAGATGAATCAGGAGATATGACTGAAATGTGTATGACTGACCCAGTGTGACACAGCTGCCTCCAAAAAAAAAAATCTATCACTTGAGCAAAATACACTGGGACAATCTAGTATCTCAATTTCCAGTGCTGTTACCATGGTTTCTATACAAAGACTGGAAAGCATTACAAGTATATTCTTTCCGATGCCGAATAAAAGGAATATTTGAAATAGGATAATAAAATCTTGGGTGACCTGTCAGAGACCATTGTGACAGCTACCAGTGACTACTTACATTTGCCTCTGAAACAACCTA
Source organism: Platalea leucorodia (assembly GCF_965183815.1). Lineage (NCBI taxonomy): Eukaryota > Metazoa > Chordata > Aves > Pelecaniformes > Threskiornithidae > Platalea > Platalea leucorodia. The sequence continues at coordinate 45,644,190 of NC_138828.1, read as the reverse complement.
AATGGACAGAAGGTAAATCGATATATTCTAAATACACTATCTAGCTATTGGTTTTCCCCTGCCCTCCTGTTTTATTTTGCTGGCGTATAAAAATGATATGGAGAAACATGAGAGTAGCACAGTTAATACAAACCATTTTGCTGTTCTTGATAACTCCTGTAAAGACAGCCTGGCAGTCCAGTGTTGGGTCACGCTGTATATTTCATTCAACAGAATGGCCTCAGCTCTGTTGTTTTAATCGCTGTTGAAACTCAGATGCAGCAAGATGTATGATATTAGTCATGGCTGACATACTAAATTTATTTGCTGAGCTTTACACTGTCAGAGTTTGGAAAGATCCTGAAGCTAAATGTGAATTGTAATTTCAGTTCCAAGCTTTATCCAAATATACTTGACTCAGCTCATGTATGTCATGAAATTCTATCAAGTCATTGAAAATCTTTGCATATAGAGTTCTTACTTCTTTGGGTATACTGGAACATAGTAAACTGAATTTTCAAGATTAGACATGTTAGTCCTCATCAAACTAATACAAATACTTATTTTACATGTGAAAATCAACAAGACTTTCAACTCGACATGTAAAAGCCAAGTAATCAATTTGAATACACATGCTGACATAGAGGATATACCATGGCTGGTTGTACATAACCTGAGCACTTGAAAACTCCCCATATGTTTCATCATTACAATTATTCAAATGCAATTAAAAATAATCTAATTTTGAAAATTTGGCCGGTAGATAGCAGCTCATAGCAGCTGAGGTGACCTAGTGACACACTGCTACTGAAAGGGGTTCTTCTTCCTATGACTTTCTCTTTCCATTTCCACTCATTTCCCTGAGCTGACTCCAGGGGAGCCTACCCCTAGTGATGATTAAACTTGTTGATCTGGGCAGAAAATGATGGAATTTTCTTTTTTTCTGGGTTAGTTCTCTCTTGGCTTATTGAGCTGAGCTCAACACTTGAGCATGAAGTAAATGCAGAGTCTGAGAGAAGATAAGTGGAGAAGACTTGACAAAAGGAACCAGGTAGAACTTCATTCTTTGGTGGTGGTAAGCTACCAGATTTTCAGAGGGAACTGAACTCAGTGTGATTTTTGTATGGCTTCTGAAGCATATGTTTATGGCATAGTTCTCTGTGAAATTAGTGGAAATTCCTAAAGGAAAAAAGTAGTATTGTACTAAATGAATTTTAGTTAAAAGACAAAAGCCAATATGAATAAAAGCATCATGATCACAAAGCATATGAGAAATGAAAATCCAGAGGTGTAAGACTGAGGCTTGTACCAAACAAGTAAGGAAGTATCTTATAAGGTGACTTGATGACTTACCTTAAAGGAGATTTCATACTGCTCTCCTCCCCATATTTCTAATCCTGGATCATAGCCTCCCAGCTCCCAAAACCATTTTCGGTTAACAGCAAATAGACCTCCAGCCATTACAGGAGACCTGAAGCATGAATAAAACAAACTGTGAATGACAGGAACCATCATGCCATGCTTAAAAAACGGAGAAGATTAGCAATGTACATGGACAAGCAATAATAAAGATGTTTGGATCGTGTGTGCGTGTGCCTGTGTGTTTGTGTGAATGTAGGTGGTCTGGCTTCTACAATTGCAAAGCTATGGAAGGCACAGACAATGGGTACTGTACACAAACAATATTTACCTTTATTCACCCCAAAATGGACTCTAGATGAGAAACAGGCAATGTGATAGACATGTAGATAGATATAGAGCATGGTAGACAGTCATGCACAAACTCCTTTTTTTTAAAAAAAAAAAGCAAATTCTGTTCATTACTAAATACACCTATATAACAGAAAAAGAAAGGGACTCTGGAAACCTGCCAAAGTGTTTATTGTAGTCTCAGTCCTCCATGTGAAGTAACTCACACTTCAAAGCTAGCAAAACTAGAGAAAGGCAGGAAGGTGACAGCGGATGGCTACAGAGCAGCTGTTGGGAGTTAAACATCTGCTTTTCTACAGCAGCATTTAAAACTCCTAAACTTTGTCTCACAGTGGTAATTTAACTCATCGGCAAATAATTTGCTATGTTTCCCATGTTTCCATTTATTCCATGAATAAACATGTGGAATTTACTTGAATCAACTCAGCCTTTTCCACAGACAATATAGAAAGCAAATGAGATATTTAAAGTTAGAGTTAGAGAATATTAATGAAAAGTGTATTTTAAATTTATAAGCAGGATTATTGTGCTGGAAACCAAGCAGATTTTTCTTCCACTACCAAGAAGACCCTGTTTCTAATGCAGTAAATACATTGACAGCTCTCAGGATTTAAATGTTGCTGATTCCTTGAAGTTGTGGTATAAGGGGGATAAAAGGGATCTACACTGAACAGTGAGGAGACAACAGGCTGAAGAAGGTCCAATCCAACTGTTCAATTCAATCAATGCAGGCCAACACTCGCATAATGAGTTTTAGAGCAAGAGGCTAGAAGGAACACGTTCCTGTTGATGGCTGATCAGCAAGAGAAAAGACATATAACTCTCTCTACGGAAAAGAGACCTGGATGGCTTCCAGACAGTACTTCCTTATCGGAGAATAGACATGAAATTGGAACCTATGCTGTGCGCTTTGTAACACTGCAGCCCCTGAAGGGAAATTATCCTATCTAGGGGCATTTTTATTCTGAATTACTATTGGTGGTTTGTTTGGGGCTATGGAAGCAGATGGTACCATCCCTGAAGAACTGACTGGCAAATAAAAACTTCACCCTTTGCCACTGATTTAGGATTTGGCAGTGAACTCAGGACTGGTAGGTATCACAGGAATCTATGCGTAAGTTAGAAGTTTATTAAAGAGGACATCAAGTTAATGGAACAACATTCTGCCATATTTTCTCTGCCTTAACAATTTTTATATTGCTATGTTTTATCCAAGCCAGTGGAGAAGATAAATAGCAAGCAGACAACTGAGTGGCCTCTTCCACCATTAGGATGCCAGCAAATCCCCACACACATGAATGTTAGAAAATGATCCTCTCATCTGCATTTGTGCTAATGAAAAACATTACAGATATTTCACCTTTTACTTCTGTAAGATAGTTTTTTAAAAATATATATATTATAGATTACATCTTATATTTAACTACCCATTTTCATGACTAGGGAGCTCTGTTTTTAACAGACTAACTCTGTTTTCCTTTAGAGATTATATTTTTAAAAGCACATAGAAGCTTTGTGAAACAAAGCTGCAATATTCTAACTGGCAAGGCTGTGCACTGTAACGTACACTGAATGCTAATACTTTTTTACTTGTATTGACATTTCATACCTCAAATATTGACTGTTCTTTCCACATATGAATAAATTCAATGGAGATTTTATTAGAAACCTTCCCCTGGGGATTGTGACTACTACAATACATTTTCAATTCCTACTGAAGTAAATCTAATTACAACATGCCCTTTGTGACTTCAGGTTCTAAATAATCAAAACGCAACGTCCTTTTATAAAGATGGACTTGCATGGAGCATGCTTGTAACTAAATCTTTACTGGCAGAAGACATGAAGTCCCAGAAATCACTGGGGAAATGCAGGTTCTCTCTAATTCTCTTAGGTACAATATCTTTCATGAGCATTTCTCTTGACATAGTGAATGGCCTATGAAAAAGACAATCCCCACAAGTGAATCAGATAGAAGATGAAAAAATCAGAGACTTCAAATTGCAAAATAATTGGCAGATACTTACAAATGATGCTTTATAACTAATCTGTAGATTTTTCCACTTGTAATACTGAGTAGAGAAACCCTTTGTTATTTAAATGCTAGTTTCTGAAAGTTCAGAACATTTATTACAATCAGGAAAACCACCAAACAACTAGAACAGCAGCAAACTCCTGTTTCTTGCACTTACTTTAAAAAAATAAAGAAAAAAGATATTTCATGTAATGTGGCTCCATTCTTTTTTTATTCCACATGTTCTGACATTTGTTGCTTTGCAGGAAGAGTGACGGACGACTTTTTGGTTTTCATTGCAGTGGGATGAGCAATAAGCTATGTGAACTTGACCGCTTGGCACAGGATACGTATTCCACTCCGTGCCACAAGCAGCTGCTGCTGAACAGGCCTTAAATTGTCTCCAAAATATGAAGACAAGAGTCCAGTCCTACAATCCTGACTGATATGAAAAGCCCTTCTGTAGTCACTAGGATCACTCACACAGATAAGAACTACTCTGAGCCCAAAGGAGAAGAATTAATCTCTTGTTTAATGGCTTTTGTACAGAAATGTCAAGTACAAAGCTGTGTTTGTAGAGGTAATTTTTCATGAAATGTCCTACTCAGACACTTAAATAATCAGACTTGAGCTACTGTAGCATAATATTATGTGAGTAACTACAGTGGAAAGCTGTAAAATACTTATAGTCAAAAACGTAAAAGGACAAAGACTCCCAAAACATCAGAAAAGCTGGAAAGGCTAAGGTTGTTAAAAATAGTTATAAAAACCTTCCACGTGAGAAGTACTGCACAGACTCACTGACTATACCTAGAAGAACAATATTGCAAGTGAAAGTCAGCTGATCCAAAAATGGCCCAAGAGGTCACAGATTCCTACGCTGAGACCCCACACAAGCCAACAAAGAATTCTGTAACTTCTCATAATTTATATTCAGGGGAAGAAAAGAGATCATCTATGAATTTTCAAGGTAAGAGAAAGAATGACATGGACTTAAAAGGAACATGAAGTTACTTGCATTAGAAGTGAATGTGGTATATTGCAAACAAATGAACTCCACAGCAGGGTTTAGAATCATTACATTGCAAGAGTGATACATACAGTGGACCTAAAGGATTCATGAAGATGTGAAAAGGAAAGCTTTGACAGCATGCAGAAAGACACTTCGGAAAGCACCTGTGCTAGATGACGTGTGCAGTAGGTATGCTGATGTTGAGACTGGAAGACGCCCAATGACACATCTATTTGGTGTCATATGTCAGTAGGGGAACGTAGGTTTGTGTGATCTATTAGTCAACATAAAGAAAATATTACACTGTGCATTGATCATTGTTGAATTGAGATGATGATGCTGCATACTGGGGCACTTTGACAAGGGCTGGTAGGGATCACCTGCCTGCAACAGCTGAAATTTGGCCATTATAATCATATCTGGTGAATGGCATATTGCACTATGCATCTCCTTGTATAATCCAGACTGATTAAAGGCTTGGTGCTGAACTACTGAACAGAAACAGATGAATGCTGAAAAGATGCATCCACTTCATGCAGGATATGTTAGACAAACCGATCTTCAGTGCCAAGCCAACTGGCACGCAGTACAAAAATGGAAGTAAACGTCAGCCAGTGCCACGAGTGAGCGCTGGGTCCTGTTGACCTTGTGGAGTCACAGATACGATAGATGACAAGGAAAGGGGCCATGTTGATGCTGGCACAGTGACACTCCCAGAAATGACTGGTGACCTACTGAGTGCAGCTTTGAGCTGGGCTTGTGCACTTTATATAGTGAATTTCAATGTCTTGTTAATCAAGGAGCATGTCCCTGCACCCTAGTGATACCACATGAACGCACCTCAGAAGAGTAAATAAATTCAAATACCTTGTTTCAGTGGTTACTGCTCCTGGTACTCTCTGCAGTGATTCCTGATACTGCACCAAAGCTTCTTAAAGCAAACAGCAGAAGCTGACACTAATCCTAGATAATAAAAGGTTCTAATAAAACTAAAAATTAAAATCTAGATATATGTAAAGTTAGAGACAGACTTGGTCACTCACATGAAGTGAAGTGAATGAAGAAATAAAAGAAAGTGAAATTCAGATGAGTTGATCAATGGCAAGGAAATTATACAGATTAATAAAATAAATGACAAAAATATGAACTTAAAGGTTGCTCCAGCTAAAGATAAATTGAGGAACAGATTCTATACTGTGCATAGAAAAAGATGCTGATGTTGCTGGAATGAATATGGATCAGACTTACTGAATTTTTCAAGAAGTAAAATAAAAAGCAGAATCTTTTATATACTTAACTCTTCGACCAAATATATTTAAAAATGTATTTTTAAATGTACTGACTTTTTTACATTTAATATTTGGGTAAGGCACAGTTTTCTTTTATCTTTTATCCATTCTAACAACATGAGTAATCTCCATGTCTATAAAATCATAAACATTTAAAAAGTAAAACCTGTATCTATGATGTTAGCCTATGGGATTTACTCTTTCTTTTTTTCCTCAAGAACAATTGTCCAGTCTTCTGAACAACTTTTCCCCTTGATGAATTTGTGCCCATGTCTGTACCAAATGTTCACACAAGTTTTGCAAATGACTCCATTCCTGATGTCCACATCATTATCTCCTTAGAGAGTCTAGAAACAGTATCTTAAAATATATGGCAGATCAACTAAGGATTGAGTCTGTCTTAAAGTTGATTTGCTCCCCATAAAAACTGCATCCACCCCAGCAGTTAATTCACTGCACATTCAAGGTTGTCCCCACAGCACACTGTAAACTGCCAGCTGATTTTTTCCACTGCTAATGTATGTAACTCTGAAGTTTGAATTATTTGTGGTAAGGTACCCCAGCAATTTTCACAAAGCAAACTGAAGCTACTCACACAAACTCTAATTTGTAGAGCTGTATCCCACTGCGTAGACTCCTTCTATATATCCAGTTGGTTTCAGTAATCTGTATTCTCCTATTAAACTGTTGTATAATTTTATTGTCACTCTTAAGCAGTTAGGATATTCTTATGTTAATTTTTTTTTGCTATATCTTTCTAATGAGTTGTTTGCAAAATCCATATGTTGATAGATTTAATATAGATGCATACTGTCTCAATCTTACCTACAAGAAATCAATAAATACCCATGTATATGCATGCATGTTTCATACATTTCTACTCGCTGGCATCCAGTCAAATATTTTACAAGTGATAATTAAATTGTGAGATATATTTGTCCTTTAAGAGGAATAGCACTAAAATTTCACCCATGTTTATTTCTGTGCTAAATGTTCTTCTGATTTTTTTCCCCAAAACAATCTCTAAAATAGTCTAAAAGAGCACTCACCCATAGGCTAGCACAAAATTACTAACTTTGCAATGATAAATATCTTGCTTTTTAAGCAGTTCCATTCAAATTCTCATCAATGTTGACAATGAAATCATTCCCTTTTCAAGAGCAGAGTTGCATTCAGATTTAGCAGAGTTCCACTATGTTTTAACTTAAAGTAATGTCTTTCCTGGACAACTCAAACCTGTGAAATGCTAGTGTGGCAGAAGAGTGGGTGTGTACCCAACCATACCCACTAGTGATAGTAGCTGCTTGTGACAGGTTGTGACAAAGTCACACAAGCTTTCCTGACTCTCTGCTATGTCCCAGCACAGAAGGCACTAGTATGCAGGATGGAGATCAGAGCTAGTTTATTTCGACTTGTACTTTTGTAGCCTGCACCTCCACATAATCAACAGTCTCTCTACTAAAGTTGCAACGAGGCCTCACTTTGATGCCAAATGTGGCAAATTTTTCATGACGAGCAGAGATCAAAAAGTTTTGGTAAAAATTTGCATTCTTATGTAGTGACTGTTGTTGGAGATTATGACCAGTTAGTTTCATTACATGAAACCTGTGTAAGTGGCATTATATACTTCTCACTCACTTGAAGCTTAAAAGTATAAATTTTTGCCATTTAAGCAAATATTCTTACAAGTATGAAAAAGAAAGAAAAAAGCATTAGGCTTAGTTTTTACATAATCTATCAGTTCAAATTATCATTGGGCTGAAACAAGTAGCAGCCAAGTTCTATTACTTAAAATTAACTCCCAAGTCCTTATATAATCAAATTTCTTTTTTAACTAGGCTTTTGTTTGGGCGGTATTAAGATAAACCCCATTCTTCTCCAATGGACAGCCAGAAAGTCAGCTGCAGAGAGTCAGCTACAAAGGAGGCTCTAAAAGCGCTTAAAGTTCAGTTTATAAAAATTTGCACTGTGATTTTATCACATGGCTTCTTTGCATATTTTGCATATTTTTCTTAGCACATTGCTAAACTTCATTGAAAAAATCACATTGTAAAAGTGTGATGAGCCCTTATGTGGGTAATGATGCTGAGGCCCATTCAGCCTTTCGTCCCATATTTAGAAAATTAATGAAGCTGTAGAAGTGAGTCAGTTGGGTAAAGATGGAAGACTCTGAAGAGAAGGCTTCCCCTTCTCATAATTACCTCTCATAATCCAAGGGAAATCTATCTGAATTATTGCTAAAGGAGATCTACAGGACTCAAACTAAGGAGATGGGTCAGCAGAAATTACCATCCTGAAGCAAAAAGAAAATTAAAGCTTCTGGAAATGTCCTACAGGCAAAGGTGTTCAGAAGGATAAAACTGAGGAGCAAAAGAACAGCTAGAATATTACGCTGCAAGTTGTACTAAAGAGACGAGTCCAGTACACGAGCAGTCTTACAAGATCGAGGCCTCAGTACTGTAAAAGAAAGAAAGGCGAGCCGAGAGCAGGACTTCGGCTGAGCCACATTCATGTCATGAGCAGGCATGCATCTTGGACCTGTAGAGTTCAATTGCAGCAAAAAACCCTTCAGCCTATTAGTAGAAAGCGAGTAAGAACTGTTGGGAAAAAAAACCCAACCTTGAAGCAAAATTTGACACAACTCAGTCTATTTACAGTATCCTTTCATATTGATGGGCATCATTTCTATTCAGGGTTGTCCCTTGAAAATATAATCTTTGAAAATTAAATGTAAAAGTAAAGATCGATCAGAGGCAAAATATTACCAATAGTCCCCAAAATAGAAACTTACTTTAGCCCTCCTGGATTTTGGTAAGCTGCAGTTTGAAGCATATCTAAAACTAAATGCAAAAAAAAATCATTTTTTTTTTTTAAAAGAATATACTCTTCCTCAACTTATCTAGACTCTCAACTATAATAAATTCTGCATATAAAGGTAACCCAGGGTCAGATTTCAAACAGATAAGTACTGTTTTGCACAGCCTAAGAATTTCAGCAGTGGAGAAAGCTACCCTGTTCTTGGTTCTTGTGAAAATACAATTATTTTGATTATGAAGGCACAATGAACCTCCTACGATCATCTTTTCCCTTTGGGTTATTATGAAACATGAGGCTGGAATTTTAAGGCAAAGCCAATACTCTAACCTGAGTGTACATCTTTCTTACAAATAGGATAAGTCCGTTCAAGCTAACAAGGAAATCTGTGTCTATAGAAAGCAACACTTAGGTAAATGGACATCTCATTTGAGATTAAACTTCTATTTTCAAATAAGGAACAAGGCCAGAAGCATATCTTTAGATTATCCATCCTGGTTGTGCAGTAACTCCATCACCACCTCCCAGGCATTAGGAAATAACAACAGTTCATTAAATCCCGTTACTACCTTCAAGGATGTTCTCTCAGAATATATGGGGGCAGTAGCTGGGCAGAATTACTATCCAATTATGATGCTATCTTCCCCTCTTTAGATGTAGAGGTGTACACCAGAGAACTATCCTCCTTTTCCAGTGCTTACTTTTGCTTTATTGATTTACTTAAGCCCAGTACAGCATCATAAACAAAGTTTAAACTGAAGGAGAAATTTCAAAATTTCATTAAAGACGATAAACGATTCCTCTTAAAATGTACCCACTGGCCTGACCATAGGTTCTTATTTCCAAAATAGTCCTTTAATTCAGACCTTATCCTCTGAAGAGAGATTCCCAGATAAATAATGATAACAAATCCAACCAGTTAGCAGTCTGCTGTTGAAAGTCACAGGTGATTCTGATTAAGTTATTCTGAGTACTATAACTCTAGGACTCTGATTTCTATAACTCTAAAACATTATGTACCTATTCCAGATTAAAGTAGATTTAAAGGCACCACAGCCCAGAGAAATAACTTTGCACGTAAAGCGTAAAAGTGACTTCACAACTGGGGATACAAACTGCCCCAGGAACAGCCTTTTTTGCACTGCTCACACCTTCCAGCACAACCTCACAAGCGGACCAAGCCAGCCGGCCCACAGAGTGCTCCGGCCGCGCTGCTCACCGTAGCGTCCGCTCTGCAGGCAGGAGCAGCGGGGCTGTGTCCGTCAGGGCTGCCTTGTCTCCTGTGCCATACGCACTCCACAGGCGCTGATAAAACTGCTGCTTGGGTCTTTCTGTGGATGCCAGGTGAGGAAAAGAGGTAATAATCTAATAACTGTACTACACGCTACTCTGTGCCACCATATGCGTATTTGCAACAGTTGGGAAACTTTGAAAAAAGACAAAAAAGGCAGACAAATTACAATTACCACCATAAACTCCACATAAAACACAAGCCTTTTTTTTTTCTGGCTCTCCTGCAGTATTTCAGACTTTGTGCAACACTGAATGATTTAGGTGGGCAAATGTGAAGAATTAGTATTGAAGCACTGCAAGGAAATGGCAACGAGAGTTTCAGTGGGTTTTCTTTTTTGTTCACCCCACCTTATACACACCAGATCAGACTGAATAGTTAGTGAAGGCCATTTCCAGAACATTTCTGAGTTGCAAAGATCTTAAATAAGTGGAAGTATAATTACAATAACCTGCTCCTGATTTTTTAGCAAAGTCTTTTAAAATACTGCTGCCTAGCACGCTGATGGAATCGGCTTTTCTTCAGGGTCCCACAAAATACCCCTACCGACTCTGATTCAAGCAGACAGAGCCCTCACACTAGGCTAAGTGAATGAGACACACAGTTAATGATACGGGCTGCGATCTGCCATGGAGCCAAGTATGCGGATGCACGCTATTCCTTTGATCAGTTCCTCAGCAGTACTGTCAGCAACTGCCCCCGCTCTACCCTTACGCACACGCGCTGCTTCAAACACGGGCGGGAAATGGGGACAAAAGGTAATTTTAATATTTCATTTATGTTTGGTTTTGGGGGTTAATGCAGAAGCCTGAAATGATTACATGCTGACAGGGAGGGAGACTGGAGCCTGTGTAGCCATGCCGCTGCTACAAAAAGCAGGTCATCCATTTGCCAGTGGTCAAAGATTCCAAGAATGTTATCATTAAGTTTTAAGAAGGCAAAAAACCCCAACGCCTGAAGAGACAAGTATGCAGCCAAAGGTATTCTGGGATCCTGGAAATGTGCTCCTAGATGCATCATTGCTATTTATTAAAGCTCTGTAATTCGCTGTGTTACCCTATTATGGAGGGTAATGGGGAGGCAGGCACTTAACTACAACGAAATTAGATTTCTCCTGTCTGCACCAGAGGCACAACAATATTTTCTTGTAAAAACTGTGAAACAGTGAAAGCAGTTTTCTAAAAATGGAACTGGCAGAAAAACACTGGAAAGCACTTCACAATGAAGGATGAAGGACCTGAAAACTGATGAGGTTGAGCACTTCATTGTCCCATGAGAGCATCTGCTTTTAATTTGATGTTGTTGTAAAGATGGGCAAGCAGGGCTGTGGAAGCCCAGGGAAATGAACCTTCCTGTTTTATCATCATAGTAAATCACATTAAAAAAAAAAACCAAACAACTCCATTTGATAATAAAAATGAAATGAAAGTCTGGTCTAGGGATAGCTCTCCATATTTGCATAAGCTCATTCACTCTGTACTAAAAGTGCATGGAAGTGTGCCTTAGCAATAATGAGCTAGAGAGAGAATATCTACATTATGATCTATGGGAGATTAATATTTTTGAGGTTTTCAACAGCAAGGCTGTCAGGAATTGCAGAAAATTGGGTAATAGCTTATTTTATTTCGTCAAAAAAGAGTTATATCTAGCGTTATGCTTTCAGAATTTGGATGTGAACTAGTTGTTTTCAAAAATAGAATATAGACAGTTTTCATTAACTGTTAGTAAAATGTTCTGATGGCAAGAGTTGCTGACTGCTGTTATGAATGCTCACTTCTGTTAGAAACTCTTTCAGCTACATGAATATTTTGATATGCAGCTGAGAGGAAAATGGTCTATCCCAGTTGAAATATCACATTCTTCTTTTATTCTAAATATAAGTGCATATTTACATAAGTGTCACAAGTACAGTTGTTACACTATTTACTGATAAATGGTCACATCTAGAGGTGAAGCACTAGAAATCTGTATGGCTGAATACATGATTCTGCTTCCAACCAATATGTCTTGCAAACCTGCAGCCGGGTCTTTAGATGGTTTAAGTGTATGAAGAATACATTGCCAGTGAAATTATGCTGTTGTACATGAACTCTGGACCTGACCTTGAAGGCAAATAAGGATAATGAATTTGCCATAGCGTTCTTCTAATTTCTACAGGCTATAGTGCAAACTATTCTGAGCAAACCACATTGATCTCAGAGCTGGAAGCAAGAATCCCTATGTAGTGTAACTGCCCACACGCAGAAGAGTACCTCCATCCAGCGAGACAGGCAACCTCCTGACCGCAGGAGTTGCACACTAAAATTTTCATATAGCTGGAAGGTATAATATATATTTCTGAGAACAGCAAGCCGAAGGGGACCTCTGGGAGTAATTCAAAGGCAGGATAATAGCAGTTCACCAGAAGTAAAGCTGCCTCATGTGGGATAGGGCTGGACTGGGTACACTCAGGGTGGCTTCTGGGTGACTCACTGATAGAGACCGCAGGCTTTCTCCCTCCTGGATCCAGACGCTCAAACTGCCCAGCTACCCTTGTGCCAGCATCGTCCCACTGCCTGCCACGTGACAGTGCAAGGATCAGGAGGGGTCACCCTAACCTATATGTATCTATAATGAAAATACTGCAAGAAAAAGTTGAGAACTGAAAACAATAACATATAAGCACTGCAACTGCTCAAATCCCAAGACTCCTGTCTATACTCGCTTCGAGGAAATACTATTCTTTTGCATTTATCTAGACTAATAATATATGGATAAAATAAATGATACGGTTATTTTAAGAAACATCTGAAGAGTTGGAGAAATTTGGGGCAATCAGTCATCCCTGACTCATCTCCGAAAATCTGCTAGTGAAAGGCCCATCACTCAGAATTAAATTAGAAAGCACACAAAAGGCATATCAAATGCTGAACTGGCAGAAAGGTAAGCTGGACAGTAATAAGGACTCTTGCAACTGACCTATAAAGGCTTTATTGTCAAGAATTTACAAAAAAAAAAAAAAAAAAAAAAGAGAGAGAGACAGAGAAGATAAACAGAAAAGGCAAGTCCTTAACAAATAATCAGAATAATCTTGGGTAGAAATTGCAGCTACCAGCCCCAATGAAACTGTTGTTTCATCTGATCTTCTCCATCACGGTCACATTCACCACCATGAACAAATGGGCTTTATATTGTCTAGATGGTTACTGACAGATAGTCTCATTAAGTAATGATATTCATAAGAGGGAATTGGTAATAGTGTTATTTTACAGACTACACAAAGAGTGCTCAGTGCTTCTGATCCAACAGGTTTCTTAGCTCCTCATGGAAATACTTCAAATGCAGATTCAAAGAGGATTGTCAGTGGCTGCTTTAAGGCCCTGAGTCCACACACTTTGAGGTATTTCCACTTTTCCCCAGCTTCTTGGCCTCGAATCCAGAGGCTGTCCTTGAAAGCGTGAACTGAATCTCAGTAAGAAATCAAGGTGCTGCTGTAACCCATGCCCAGTATCAGCGTATAGCCTGGCTTCACACTTCAAATCATCTGTTTTCCCCAAGGAATCAAACTGCTCCATCTGCCCAGAAACTTCTCACTGTGGGACATCACTTTAGCCCTGCAGGCACTTATATCACCTCTGTTTGTACTGCTCAGTAATCTACCCTTAATCTTTGAGATTGTCATCTGTTATTTAGTGGCAATGGCCAGGGTCAGCATGGAGTATGCTAACTGAATAAAAGCTGTACGCTTCTGAAGGATGGAAGTCCTCTGATGAGAGGACTGCTTGTGTCTACACTGTCATCGTAACCTCCTCGCTTTTTGATACCTTGACCTGAGTCCCCTGACCCTGTCCTAGCTCGTTCCCCAACTCCCCCTTGGGAAACTCCGCCAGCTCCCCTAAAAGAGGGGAGCTCTCTGGGACGCTTCTCTCTGCAGCTAGCACAAGCCGGGCAGCATGGCTCCCAACAGCAGGTTTCACTCCCTCCACTTAGCGCAGTCCTTCTTTTACTTTCATAAGTAAAAATATTCCCTGACTACCAACTAAACAGAAATGGGAATTATGACGCCATAAACAGCAGCATAATAAATCTGAATACTTTGCTAACAAATACATTTTCAAAGCACTCATCTCCAGCTAGCAGAAGAGAGCCCATAGAAACTGTAGAGAAGAACAGTAATTAGGTCAGCCTGACATTTGTTGTCCTACGTTTGTAGAAATATTTTCCTAAAAACTTCAGTTATACAACAACACATAACCAAACTTAATACACACAGTAAATTGTTGGCTGTCATTATCAGTAATGAGAAGAGTTATAGTTGCAAAGCAGCTGCTGCAGCATTCAGCCATATTCTGCTGGCAAGAAAATAAAACTAATGAAAGATTTAAAGGAAGAATGTTATGCATGAGCCTTCTCAGACATGCAATTAAATACAAATTGCAAAACACAAATAAGTGCATTATAAAACACAGAATTGCAGGTCAAAGACTGAAATTATTAGCATTGACAGAATCACTTTTATAGCTTTCCTTCTGAAGCTATATACACAGGCAGCTATTCTTCTAAATGCTATGCTTATAAATAAAGATAAAATGAAACAGAACACTGCAAATATTTTCCCCTCATAACTATACTTTAAAAGCAGAACCATGCCTCCACTGTAATTACAGAAGATGCTATTCCATTAACAACTAATATTAGGAGCGAGTGGGAAAGCAAACAAGCCAAAGGGAAAAAAATCTGCTTCCAAGTATTGCTAAAAGAACCCCATTCATAATTGAGTTTGCTGTTTAGTGATGAGGCTTAATCTCTCAATGGAGGCAGAAAAGCAATACAGTCACAACTAAGCTGTGTTTTGGGGTCAGGTGAAGTGGATTCCTGACAGTATCTTTCAATCACCTGCAGATGCAACTATTCCTGGAGGCCAAAACCTGCTCTAGCTGGAAGAAACGATTTCTTGACAAAGAGTAATCACAAGAGAGAAAGATTGAGTACATTTTCTTAGAAGAAGAATGAGCTTCACAGAGGTCAGCATTTTGTCTTCGTTGTTTCGCCTTCCAGAGCAGGGACAGCAGCTTCAAGCAAATCTGACACAGCATGCTCTGCATTACTGGTTTTCTTCCTTCATACATCACCCTGTCTGTACCAATACCCTTTAGATCCCTTCCCATTAATCCGGGAGTGGTTCACACACCTGCATTTCCCAAGGAGAAAACTCAGCGTAGTCCAACTCCCCACGTAGAAGCAACATACAAAACAGCTTTCCTCTCCCTGCGCCACAGGGGAGGAATTCACCTTGAGACTTGATTTCACTTCCTGCGGGATTTATTAAATCAGAGAGTAATGAAGCAGGAGATGCACCATCTGTTTGGGGTTCAGTTTTTAAAGATGACTGCTGTAGACCGCAGACTCCCATTACTGACTGTACAGGTGCCATCTGAAGTAATGACTAAGACGAAAATCAAGAAACAGTGAAAAAAGTCTTCCTATTTTTGCTTCTGGAACTTGAGGAACTCTGAAAGTACACAGCAGATGCCAGCAAAAGATCCACATATGCACTCCTAGTAGTTCTTCAAGATCAACGCATTATTTGCTGTGCGCTAATAATAAAGATGGGTGCCAGGGAAAACTCCAAATGAATAATATCAGCCTTCACAAACTCCTGTTGCCACGAGCAATGATGTCCACATGATAAACACTACACAACCGACCCAATATTCCTACAATAGATCTTCACATCTCTGTGGAATAATGAAGTTCACTCCACTGTCAAGGTATGTTCAGAGCACGTGCGTATGTATTTCATTATCAAGACAAAAGCCAACAGCTAAGTATTCAGCAAGAAATATGCATCATTATTCTTGACAAATAGTGTAAGTAATAAAAAGCTCCTGTTTCGGAGAAAGGAATATAGTCAAGAACATTTTTCTTCTTGCATGAAAGATTTTGAGTTTAGTTTTCCAGCTACAGAGTTTTATCGATGAAGCACAGCTAATTTGTACTCTAGGTGGAGATTAATGTAAGATCTTTCAAATATATTTTCTAATAAGAAGTCAGCATGCAATCTATTGCAGTAAGTAGCAAAACAGAAAAATAATCCATTTGTAGGAAGTGCATGACTTGTCTGCTGATGTAAATAATCCTTTGAAATACCAATTCTTGCACAAAGGTGTTTGTTTAGAAATTGATACATGAGGAGGGCTTTCCTCAGTCACCAAACTGTTCTAGCTGGGCCTGTCTCCTACAGCCTCAGTGCAATTAGATGCCCTGCATTCCTGCCAGCCTAGTTAGCTGCTGAAAATACCTTATTTTAGGAAGCAGTTTTTTTAATGTTAAGACTTAAAATACTAATCTAGAACACCAAATAAAGTGTTTTTGGGGCTACTATGCAGGAAGTTACATTAAAAAAAAAATCCTTTGAAAAATGATTTCATACATGCCCCTAATGCTAACTTTGAATATAGTGTTTGAATTTTTGCTTGAATTACTTTTCAGTACTCTTAGTCTGTAAAATAAAACTTTTTAAAGTTAAACATTTCCTCTTATTGTATACCTTGCAAACTGACTTTAAACTTTATCACAAAAGGTTTAACTGCTATGTTATATTTCCCTCTTAGGAAACAAACACATAAATGAAGTACTTCAGTGGATTAAGATGCTCCTTCCTATGTCTCAGTTACTAAATTAAGCCCCTTGATGGAGCTGAAAAGTTCAACAAATCACGAAGCGCTGTTCTTTGTCCATGGAAATGCAGTTTTCATAGCAAAACAAATAGTTGTGCACAAGTAAACCACGACCACTGAAGTTTTACACAGTACTCCTTAAAATATTAAGGGCTGATAAACCAGATTGTCTTCTCCTTGACCACTTTATACACTGCCTTTGCCTGATGCAAACTTCAGTAAATAAACAAAGGAGAGGACAAAGCTACAACTTTTTGAAAAAATTGCCCCAGTCTCCGTGGAAACAATTAATCACTATCACCCTTTTAATGACCTTTTTCGTATCAGAAAAGAGATATTATGTCCTCACACACAGTCCTCCCTGTTCTAGATTAAACAACTGAAGTTCACCTGGAGTCTCCAAACGTCTACTGCGCGCTTCTCAGGTGTGGTGACCGTATCTGGACACAGCATATACTTACCCGCAGTTTCTTACGATTTTAACACATTGCACAATGAAAATTGAACTTTGCTGTTTATTTCATATAACTCTCATCCTTTCCTGCCACAGTGCTGACTAGCTAGCTATTTACATTTACGCTTTAGATTTCTCCTTAGCTGGCGCACTCAATGCTTCTCATTGCCTAATCTCATGTTATTTTTTTCTCATCATTTCTTCAATCTGGCAGGGCCTATTTGCATTTTGACCCTGTCTTCCCAATGACTCCTGCCAATACCACCTTGCTTGTCTTTTAAAAATTTACTACCTATTTATTGTTCAGATAATTAATGAAGACACTGAACAGAACTAGGATGTGGGGTTCTGCAGAGGCATTTGCCTCAGGGATCTGCATCAGTTTTTGAGACAATCTCACAGTTTAACATCAAACCATTCACATTCTTTGCCAGCAATTTCTTCTCAACCTGTTGCGTAGTCATCTGATGAAAATTAAAGATGTATTCACATTCTATCAGCTTTATGAGAAAGCAACATTGGCAACACCAAAAGCCTCGGAAGGAAGATGACATTTACTGCCTCCCTGTTCTTCTAAGTAGCCAAGCTCCTAATATTGCTTAACACATCTAATAGCTTGCTGCTACCAAAGGGGGAGAACCCACTCTCAGCTCACTCCTCTAATCTCCCCTGCTGTAGCTTGCAGGTGTGTGGTCTCCTCCCCATGGAACAGTTTTTGTCCTCCTCAAACTGCTTAATTCACTCAAATGCTAGAAAACTATATGTTTTTTCCTAAGTGTGGTGGGTTTTTTTGCCATTTCAGTGAGTTTACTCGGCTCCTGGAGGCGGGTACTCTAAAGGACAGGAGGCAGCACTAAGTCAGCAGTGTGACAGACTGCCCCTCAGCAGGAGCATCCTCTCCCCAACCTGGTGGCAGGGAGCTGGTCATGTTCTCCCTGTGTCTCATGGCACCACATCCTCCATGAAAGAAGGAAATTAAAATTCTATGACAGGGTCAGTTCCTGACAGGCCCGTATTAATAATTTTATTATCTTTTAGACAACTGCAAGTAGATTATTCAGTATTTTTTCTAATTTTCAATCCGTGCTCAAAGAGACCCTTATTCACTTCTTTCTAATTAGATGGTTTATAATAGCCTCCAAACACAGATTAAGTATTCTATAATATCTACCATCATCCTCTTCTTTTCCATTCTTCCCTCATCCAGAGTCATTCAATAACCCTGACTCTCGCCTTTCCCAAAATTTCAGAGCAAGCATATGTAATATTGTACACCACACAAATCCTCCTCTTTCTCACTCTCTAGATCAGATCTGCAAATCACTGGTGAAATCCCTGTGTCTGCTGTGCCTCATAAAGCACTCCTGGGAGCATTCTGAATTCTAGGCTGCTTCTGAGACCCAGAACAGTATACCCAGCAGAATCATTTGCGCCTGTAACGATGCCCCAAATCTGCCCACTTCTGGGTGCTTGAAATCCGAATCGCAGAATCACTCCAGTTTTGGAAGAACCTAGGGAAGCCACAGCCAGCACAACCTCTGCCTCAAACAGCTCTTCCCTGGCTCACCTCTTCTGCTTGTTGTTGTCATTATCAGTGTGTTGACCCTACCTTCAGGGCAGGAAAGCGTGCCTGCAAGGTGCACTCAGACTGATGACATCCAGTATTTCCCTTGGAGAACACCAGCTGGAGTGTCCCTGGAGCCAACACTGACACCACTCCTGCAGGTAACTAATATGGACAGATGGCTAATTTGGCTTTAAGCCTGTCCTCCAGGATGTTCTACTCAGTAATCAAGCTTACTTCTGATAATGATAAAACATAACAATTCTAACAAAACATTTGGTTTTATACCAGCATTTCTGATTCTTCTCATTTGTTTTCTATAACATTGACATTTGCATTAAGAAATCTCAAATTCAAAACATTTTCCTTGTTGATATCAGCTTCTTTTTAGGCATATAAAATACTTGCAGCTCACTTTTCTCTGAGTGTCTTTGTCACTCAAAATTATTCCATTAATAATATTTTGAAATGTATCTTCATGGGTCAAAAGCTCCGTATTCTGAGCTGTATTTGTTGTGACCAGTCAACCAAGTCACACCTGGTATGATACTGCTCGTTCCTTGCTTCAGTGTAAACATACAGCTGCCCATTTGCTTTCCAATAAGGCCTGTACACAGAAAGCTGAAATATAATTTCCATGCATTTTTCAGATATTAAAACTATTTATGCATCAACTGAAGACAAACTTAAAGGGGTTGTAGCTGACATTAAATATTGGTGGAATTTATTTTTGTGTTATTTCCTTAAATTTATACACATGACAGCTAAATGTCCAAAAATATTTTAGGAAATATTTGATTTATTTTTTTTTCTATTTCTTCCAAAGAGCTAATTAACTAGTTAATTTAAACTAGTTGAATTATAAAGAAAGTTAACAGCTAGAGAAAATAGAAGGCCTAAGATGTGGTAGCAAAATTTGGCCTCAATAGTCCTCTTGGACACTTCCATTTGACTTTAACACTTCAGCACCATAGTGTATTGAGTTTAGTATGAGAAAGTTTACAGACAACTGGATGGTTGACAAATTCTTGACAAATTCAAATGGAGATAGCTGCAAAAAGTATATACACTACGAGTAACATCTAACAATAAGAAGGAGCACAGCCCTTTAAGTCCTATATTCCTGTGGAAAAGTGCTATTTCTTTCCTCAAGACCCTAGGTGTAATAATGGTTCAAAATATCAAAATGACCCAAATCCAGAACGTCTAATTCTTTTATCAAGGCAGGGAGGAGATATTTGCGATAATTACACTGAATTTTGCTCTGTTCCTAGCTTCGCCATGTGCCTTTCCGGTACGTCACTTGTTTTGTGCTTCTTCTATTAAATTCAATATCTTTCTAATTCAGTGGGATGCTTTGATAACACATTCACTAAAGCTTGTGATGCAAACAACAGCTTTTAAGAAAGATCTTCTTTAAAAGCTCCTAGTGAAATGTCAAAGAAACAAAAAGTAATTTCTTTTCATTATGGGCTCATGGAATTGACTAATTTTCTCATTTCATTTCTTAAAACTTTGTTTCAGTCCCAAGAAGAAGCGTGTCCACTGTCTTTCAGAGACTTTCAAGGGTTCATTTTAGCCAGCGGCCATCTGACACAAATACCTGTCTTCCAAAGGAAAAACCAAAGTGGGTTCCCTTGACACTGACCAAAGGACTAGCAGCAAAGCTGCTGTATATTCTCCCATATACATCAATCACGGCAAAGACAGAGGTTATGCATTCTGCATACCTGAGAGTACATTTTGCCATAGATTAGAGATGCATGATGATTGCCAGGAAGAACAATGCTTTTTGAGCTAAACCAGCCTATTCTTATTGAAAGGAAACCAACTGGGAATACTCTGACTTACCATGAGACAAGTATTAAAGCACCTAGATACCTAATCAAAAGCTTACCAAGCTCCCAATCCTGAAATGTCACTCCTTTTTTTAGCAAAACATAGCTCCAGCAATAAAAGCAGTAGATCAAACACTAGCTAAATATTCTCATTATCATCTTGGTGAGAACTAAATTAATTTCGATTTCCAAAAAAGGTGAGGCACGAACAAAGAACAACAAAAGCATTTAACACATGGAGAAAGGGACTGTCCTTCCGTTTCTCTTAACAGTGAGACAGACGTAGGATAGATCACATTTCAGCATTAGTTTAGGTCTATCTGTTTTTACATATCTTGAGAGGTTTAACTTTTGCCCTGGTTTATGCAACAGGAGTTTTGTCATTAACTTGACCGAGACCAGGATATCTTTTCCAGAGTTCCCTAGCCCTGCCTTGCAGGTTCCTGTGAACTATAGTTGGTATTTTAAACTGCTATTCAAGTATTCACAAAGCAATGAATATATAATTGGGACATTTCTTTTTTCCTGTTTTTAACCGTTGCTTAGCTAATTATGCTCCAGAGACACTATCTGACTTAGCAGCAGCAATACTGAATAATTCAGAAACAAGGAATATCAGAAGTACAGAAAGGAAAGTTGTCATGAAAATCCCCAGGGGTCTGTTTTAGCTAACAAATCTGACAGCACATCAGTTACCAGCCCTGCCTCTGGCACTGCAATGAGCTACTACTGCTCCAGCTATTGTTATTATCTACAGATTTTTTGATCCCCAACCAGAGAATCTCCAAAACAGTACATTCTTCAGACTGAAATACCTAACTTTGATGGATTAAGGACACCAAAGTTTACTCTTTCGATTACTACTGTATCTCTGGAAGGATGTGTATACTGTTAACATTACTCTTACAGGGACAGAAACCAGAGAGAGACCAAAAAAAGGCTCAGAAAGGCAGAATTCTCCAAAGTAAATATTAACAGACTCTGACCTTATGGCTAACACCAAGTTTATTTAAGCAGATAGCAAATATACAAGACACCAGAAGTCTCAAGGTGTATTTTGAATATCAAAATACTAGTCATCCCTGTCACACTTCCAGCTGGAAAAATTTACTTACTAAAATCTTGCTCATTGGTAATATATGCTCATCTATGGTTTTCAGAAATTTCAGAATCATTAACTGCTATAATTCTTCCCTTAAAAATGTATTGCTTTTTCCATGCTATTAAACATGCAAATCACAATAAAATTAAATCACAAAAAGAAAACTAATGTGTTTACTTGAGCTCTTTAATAAAACAGCATCTGTGTTAAGGTAAAGTGAGGCTACCAAAGAGTTCAGAGTCAAAATAGCTTTTAACTTAGATTCACATAGATTGTCTCCCCTCCAAACAAATAGTAGTTTAAATGTAGAGATATCAAATACTAGTTATATCAGGAAGGATCAAATAACTTGGAACACTCATCCTCCCAACATACAGGACCTATTCAAAATACTTTTCACTTCTGCCTCCAGCTTTACGAGAACTATTCCCAGTGCCGTGCTATTACTATCAACGATGTTGTTGCAAATAAGAAAGTAAACAAAAAAGCTATGTTAATTTCAGGCTTCATTAGAAATGGAAGTGAAAAAACATCCACACTTATTGAACGAAAATGGTCTCAAGTATTGGAAAAGCAACATCAAAGTTCTCAGGGAATCTTTCAAATACATCTCATCTTGCTGCTCTCCCATACAGCTTGTGCCCGTTACCTTGTCAGAAACAAGACTGGATCGTTTGAACTTTTGCAAGAATAGCTGTTCCAAATATCTGAGATATGCAAGGTCAGATAGCTCAGGATTGGATGAAACAAGTATCAGATAAGCTTTAGAAAGGGTAAATGCAACTTGAAGATCTATTAGTAGAGATCTTTCCAGAAGATATAGATCAATAGCACTGGTGAGGATTGCATGCAGTATGATGCTGCATACGAATCTGGCCTGCTATTTTCAAAAAAGGAGAAATGAAACTAAACTTAGAGCTGTGGCAGAACAGTCAGGGGAATTACGGATCCGGTATTTTATGAGAAGAGGGTGAAGAAGGCCATTGAAGTGAAGACTGAAACAGGATGCGATCTCTCTTTAGCAACAGACCAGAAGATACCTGACAGATCAAACATTTTTAAACAACCTGGCTGCTTAGCTGTGTTCAACTTATTTCCAGAAAGACCAGCATCTTCAGAGATCTGAGGCATCATCTCTGCTGCTGTCAAGTTGCAGGAAGCCCTCAAGTCCTGCTGGTGTCGCGGCTTTATGGGTTGAACTCCATATCCTTCTGATTCAATTCTGCTCTCAGGGTATTTTAGATTCTCTATCAAGTTCAGAATGTCACAACATGCAGAAATTTACAAATTCATTTAATAAAGTTTCATAATTAACTTTCTCTATCTGAGTCAAATGAAACCATTAAAAACTCAGCTATCTTGAGAACTACAGCTATTGTCTCACTAGGTAATTAATATTTCAGCTGGTGCCTATTGTTTACAGGTACAGAGCAAAGTGCCTTTCAAGCTTCTTTCAGTTATCTTCCACATTTCTGAAAAATTTCTTTTCCAGCTGGGTAATAGCTGTTTTTCCATTCAGGGCACGCTCCTATTTTGTGTTATTTCTGCAACTATTTGAAGAAATTGCTCAGAGCAAAAAAAAAAAATTAGAAGAAACCTACTTCATTTAGCATCTGAATTCTAGCACTGTTCAACATGAACTTCTGTAGAAAAAGATACTTAATTCTAAGTGGGTCATATGACTTTTTTGTAGATGCACCTGATGGGGCATCTGATCTAAACTGAGTCTCTGTAAAACTAACAGTGTGTATGTGGGAGAGTTCCTATTACTCAGCCTAAGCATCAGATTTCTAGTTTGACCATGCACTGTACTGTATTTATTCTTTATATGACTACTAAGCAGATTGTATACTTAATATTCCTCACAATAGTTAAGATTTTACCAATGTATCTCTAGTAGGAAGCTTTCTGAAGCCAGAAACTTGCTAATTAAGCAGAAATTAAGTAGAAATGCCAGTCAAAAGATTTTAAGATGCAAGTAGAGAGGACGTGACATCAGCTCTTACAGCTGAAGGCGCAATCATAAAGAACGAGAAAGCAAAATCTTTGGAGAAAATTAAGGTGTAGAAGATCACCCTATGCAGTAATTTTGTGGCTCTTTATTCTATGTTCTCCCCTTCTCCCTGGGGAAATGAGGAAGAGGTTGTAGTGTCTAAAAGAAAACAGAAGCATGACAGATTCCATCTGAGCCTGAGAAGAGATGATATTCTGACTTGTGAGGAAAAGGAGTACGGGCAGCTGAAATTCTGAAATATTCTGTAACCATGATGGGCCAAGGGCTACAGCAAAATAAGTTCCAGGAGTGCATTTGCCCTTTTCACAGCTGTTATCACGCTGGAGAGTTGTCATTGTCTATGACCATCAGCTTCTACAAACAGCATTTCTCTTCCTCTACTGTTACCAATGGATGAAATCGACTCTGAAAGAAATTCTCATTATCAGTCCACTTGGACTTGAACTTTTTGTTACTAAATTTCAGCCTCTTCTCCTTGCTAACTTCTAAACTGCTATTTGGATTTTTTTTTTTCTTTTTTTTTTTTTCCTGCTGGATGCCAACACTGATAATCACCGTATGGGTCAGCTATCTGGCTTCTTTGCTACAACAGATTTTTCTGTTTCTTTTTTAAAAAGTCATTTCTCTAGTGATATCATTCTTGTTATGCTATTAAGCTTTATTGAGTTACACAGGAGTAACTTTCTACAGGTCTACTGTGTACTTGGCTCTTGGATGTCCACTGAAAGGATCTGTAAGTGGGTTTAAATACAATTTTTTTTTCTGATCTAAAAATCTTGTCATATTTTCTTTGTTAAGACCTGGGCTAATATGCATAGGTCAACGAGTTTGAAGTCAGTAGCTTCATTATATATGTGGCCAAACAACTTTGAACAAACATCCCCTGAAAATCGCGGCTGTAAATTATTTTAATATCATAAGAAAAACTTTTATAGGCAAAACACTACTTGGATTTCATTTAAACTAACATTTGAATGGGACTTTGCCCCATCAGCCAGTAGGTGGAGATGTAAGTCCAGCAATTACCGCAGAAAACAGCTATTTGGCAGTCCTTGATACAACTGAAGGTTTGTAAAATACAATTTAACCGAAGTTAGATTTCTTAATAAGTATTAGATGAGACAGATGAAATCTGTCTGCAGTTAAGGCCCGTCTATCAGCCTTCCTTGCCGCAGACATTCTTAGAGCCTATGGTCAGCTGTGCCTATGGAGCTTAGGAAACGCTCATATTCAACACACTATTAATGAAAGTAAAAAGGCAAAAAGTTAAATAGGTGTTCAAAAGACATATTTTCTAATACCGGACCACATGTTGTCAAGTATTTTAAAAAAGCTTCATCAGTATCCTGTTATACCACATTAAAAAAAAAAAAAAAAAGGCAGTATAAAAAAAATGTAGCCTCAGTCATCCCAATACCCACATTTTGACAAGTTTTGAGTCCTTTCATGCCTACAGAAATTATAAGCATGTTATTACCTTGCAGTGGATACATGAATGTTCTTAAAGTATTACCACTTCCATTGAGACAGTCACAATACTCTGTTTTGGTATTAAAATTTATGAATCTATTAAATTATCATTATAGGAACTAATACCAGAAATTGGTTGCAATAGCAAAAATATCTTGTGATTTACGAAAAACACAATCCTGTCTCTTAACATCACTCTGCTATAGAATAATAATATCCCTATTTAGCAGAAATGGAAATGCAAACAATTACAGTAATGTAAGATACAGTGTAAAAATTAAGGCAATATAGTTGGAGGTTTATAATAATTTATTTGTTTTGGTTATGCTGCTTGATTTAAGGTCAAATGAGAACACCCCTGAAATAACAGGGCCCATACGATTTAGCTACATCAACTAATTATATATATTGTAACTACAACTAACAAAGAACTATTCTTCTTCCCTGAATGCCCTTTGAACAAGTCAGGAACAAAGATTGTGCTTTGAACAGTTTTACTGTTTAAACTGTCATTCTGTCAAAAAGAATCACTACAAAATGGGCTAGGCATTAAAACCTACTGCAAAGCAGCAGGCTGGGGACTGGAAACATTTCCTGTGGGCTGAGAACTTTGGACGTTTGCTCTCCTTCAGTGCCTTCTGGGAGTCTCTTCAAAACCACTACCCCGAGATCCCCAGACAGTGGTCTGAAAATACTGCTCCAAACTACTTTCTACCCCTGCTGTTTACCTTTTCCTCAGGTACTCTGAGAGCTCCTTTGCACGTTCACAATGCTTTGAAAGGGAAAAAATGTTACTGTTCTCTGGCTGTGCTCCTGGCTTATCACTATCTCGTCCACTCCTAATTCACTGCATGTCCACAGGTCATTTGTACTTATGGGAAAACAGAGTGGTTATTAGCCCGAGCACAAAAAAGCCAGGGAAGTTCTGCAGAATCAGCTAAACTTTCTGCTGGAGAATCAGGAGAGTGGAGGGAGCGGGGTCTCCTCTCTCCTTGCAGGCACCTCATTCTCTGTAGGGGGCAAAAGGACTTGTGTAATTTCATGCCTACAGTGCCTCTCCCGCACTGAAAATAACACTGACACACCAACTTAACCACAGAAAACATCCGAGGGGTTGATTTTCCAAATAATTCACTTGAAGAGACAGTTACATGCTGTCTTCCCACAAAGAAAATACGTATTTTTAGAAATTAGCAAAGCTGATATATGAATCCTGTTCCCTAATAAAGGAGACTGTCTTGGCAGTTTATGGAATAAAAAATGTCAACTGTTTTGAGCCTCATTTGTTCCTGGTCTCTCAAAAGATATGCATAGCATTTTAAAAATACACTAACACAGCAAAATTAGGAGTGTTTATCCTAATTTTCACCCCACTGGTTGCTGGAGGCATTTGCCTTTGCCTCTTGACAAAGTTTGTCTTCCAGCTAGAATAATGATATTTTGGTCGCTTACATGAAAAGAAAATAGATGCTAGCGTGGCAGGGGATAATTTAGAATGTGATCTTGCATGTCTTATTTCTAAGATCCTCATCATGTCAATACCTATACTGAACTCTCCTAATATTTTAAACAACATCTGTATTAACTCTCACTCAAGTCTCAGATAAAAGATCCAATTCATAGGTAACTGCCAGGGTTAACGGCTACAGAAATATAGAAGAGACATAATGACTGTCAGAGAGATGCAAAAACTACTGATAGCCAGTACTAAAAAGCAATCACCTATAACCCAACATCAAAATGGAAATTGTCTTGAGAGAGCATCTGCAAACATCGTCCTGCATCTGATTCAGTTCAGTGTTGCGTTAAAAACCTGCGTGGTGCAACTCAGCAACCCTGCTCCATGGAGCTTTAAATAGGGCTTTGTGCATAACTGTATCAGTTTGGAACATGTGCCCATGAGGTCCTAGATCTTGGTCTCAGGTTTGGAAAGGGACCTGAAGAGCCAGATACCATTGTACTGTAAATCTGATGCCATTTAGAGCATGTGGAGGAAGTCTTGTGTACCATTTTAGGAAAATTTGCTTGGCAGGAAGCAAGGCTTCCAAATCTGACAAATTTTCCAGGGCCACAGAAGTGGTACATGCTGCATTTTGGCTAAGAAAATAGAGGAACCACTGGATGTATTGTTGGAAAGCCAGAGACTTCGCCTATCTTGATTTCTGGCATGGACCAAACAAACATTCTTACAATCAGGATTTAGAACAGAGTTTGCCATTTGCATGAACCTCAAATAGAGCTCGAATAACACTGCAATAGGCTGTAAAAATTGAAGGGTTAATCAGAATTAAAAAAATCTTAGCAAATTGGAGAAGTGAAGTAAACCAAGGCAAAAAAGATAAAATTCAAAATGTTCAGTTACAAAGTATCACACTGATCTAGGGATAATGAAGACAGATCACCTTTTTGGACGTGGCACTTCAAATAGATATGAAGACAAATGCCTTGCCTTCAAACGTGTAAAACCTGAATTACAAGAGGAGGGTGATGAACACTTGGCTAGATACCAGTTCTGCAGAAAATGATGTGGAGGTTACACCACAGCACAAGCCTGGCATGAATCAACAACGTCAAGGAAATATAAACAGGAACATAGCCTCTGAGACAGGCAATGTCACCCGCCTGTTGTACTAGGCAATGATAAGGCTTTGACTGGTGCGGCATCTGCTCTCAGTATGGAAAAAGTCCAGAGGAGAGCAAAAATAATCATCAGAGATCTAGAAAACAAGACTTATTAAGAGAGATTGAAAAAAATAAGATAATTTACTTGAAAATGAACAATGAACTGATCTGACATGAGTCCTCAAGTATTTAAAAGGTCTTTTCCCAGTGTACAGTGTACATGACAAAATATAAAGGGGTTAAAGCTGTGGCAAGAAAGCTTCTGATTAGATATTATGAGAATAGTACTGAAACACTAGCTATATATAAATTTCTTCCCAGCCCCTTTTTTTCATGCTTCCAGCACACATTGCATTGGCAGCTTAATTTCTTCAGAGTGGAAGTCAGAAAAATCTCTTCACCTCAGGGCTAAGAGTGTCCTATGCCAAGACAGCTGGACAGTCAGAATTATTCTACCTATACAAAAAATCAGAAGATGTATATCGGCAGGTGACGAAGCTTCTATGCCATGCTTAGCTGATCACTGCCTCTGGAAAAAGAACCATGGGCACTGGAGGGGAAAGGAAGGAAAGCATCGCGATACTGTGGAGTATCTGGCAGACCCTGTAAAGTAAGGGGGAAATGACAGACACACATACCCCCCAACCCTAACGGCTCATACTGGACAGACGCTGAAGAGTATTAGTAAACTTGAGCCAACGAGCATGTATAGAACTTGCATCAATGTACAGATTTGGAAGCTGTTTAGCACACTGAGGGGTCTGACAAAGTTAGTCATGGGTTTTAGTCTTTGTTCTCTCTTCTGTTGGAAGCAACTGTAGCATAGATAGGTGCTTTAGATAGCAATGGGTCATTCTTTAAAAACCCACAACAGCAAACATACATAAATGGAAGTGGATGCAGATGTTAATCCCAACTTTATGCTGGTAAACAATATAAAATTAAGAGAAGGGTGTTGGTTTTCTGTTTCTTAGTACCAACAGATGTCACCAAATTCTGCATGAAAGTTCTAGAGAAAATAGCTTGAAAATATAAAATTAAAAATAGAAATAATTATTTTAAAATTGTGATTTCTTTTTTCATGGAAAATTGTTCAGGCATGATTTTATAATTTTGAAAGCCAAGTTATCTGTATCACTAGCATGTTGATAGCATTAAATAGCTCACCTGTAATCACTGAGCAACATCTCTGTCTTCTTCTTGGCCACCATCCCAGTCTTTTTTATGTAAAGAAATATTAAATTCATGTCCAGAAACTACGTAGTTTTCTAATTACTGGTAGTTTTGGTGACCCACTCTACGAATCTGACCCAGCATATGGGCATGTAGACTGTCAAGCTCTAAAGTTAATACTTGTGTGAAGTAGCAGGCTAACAGCTCTAGAAACATTACATTCAAGATGTTTACATTTCTATGCTAACCACGAAGCTTCAAAGGTGAAAGAAAATTAGAAATAAGAGTTTCCACAGAAGCAGAAAAAGTATAGCTACTTTGGCACTGCAGCATCAAGGCATTATGACCAAAATTTGTTCCCTTTTGTCTTGGGAGGCATGAGCCACTAGCAACACTCAAGTGAAAAGTTGTGTATCAAACCTGAATCTACCCAATTCAACTACTAGGTAGGACTCAACTAATTGTGTGAGTGATTCTTGTGAGGTTATAAAAATTATACCAGCAGCAGCTTTTTATCTTTGATTTTTTTTTTTTTTTTTTAAAATTCTGACATGTTACACTCTCTGTAGAATTATCTCTTCTGACTTGACATTCAGAGAAAATGTACTGGTTGTACAGAACCTCTATGCTGAAATCCAGCCAAAGGCAGGAGAAAATGATTGAATATTCATATCTTCACTCATAAATGGCGTGTTAGTGTCAGCATTTTTCATTGAAAAAATTCCGAGATTTTCATGGTGCCACAGGTGGATGGCAGTTTGTAAAAACTATTGTTATCTCCACTATTGTTATCTTCACTAACAGTCTTCTACAGACCATAGCTTGTCAAAACAATAAATCAAGACCTTAAATTACACCAACTCACACTGGTTGGAGACTGCTTCTCTGTGGAATAATGCCTTTGCATCAAACATTCCTGTAGCACAGTTCAAAACAGTAGATTATACTCAGGCTTTAAAAAAATAGACAATTGTTTCTGGTTGTGAGAGGTTTTATGAATATGTTTATAGGCAGAAATAAGCCATAAAAGACACAGACTATAAAGCACCGGGAGCTATAGAACAGAAATCACTGTCCAAAGCACTTTCTAAACTTCAGAAAATGATCATAAAATTGTAAAAGTACTTGTCAGATATGAAATGCAGTCTTAGCAAAGACTTTCTTTGCACCAACATGTTGTTAAAAGTATGTATAAATACTGAAAGTAAGGAGCTGCAGAAAAAGAGTATTTCTGAGAGTATGTCATATTCAAATAAAAGAGCATGCTGACAACAGCTTGCATAATAACAATATGATTTTACATATGCAAATCAACAGAAGGTGCCAGGTAATCTTCCAATCGAACACACAGCTGGCCACATTAAGGTCACATATTACATCCAAGGTTGAGAGTCTGTGATGCAAGGGAAGAGAAAAATGTACTGATCACCTAATTTCATCCCTTGAGTACATCCAAAATTTTACCAAAAAGTACATTCATAAACCATAAACGGCCCCTACTACTGTGAGACCTCAATCCTGTAACCTTTGCCAGACTCATACCCAAATAGCCTTGCGATGATGGGATGACTCTATTCCTATTTTATAAATGGGAAACTGAGTACAAGAACTAAAATGTCTTGCCAGAGGTTACAAAGTTGCTTCTACTTCCTCGGCTAGTCCAGTATTTGCCAAACTATTGTTCTGGTCCTCTGCTAGAATTATGTGATTTTCCAGCTTCATCTCCCTTCAGGGAGGTCTGGAGATGACAGCCCTACATCAGAAGGCAAACAGGCTGTCATAGAAAGGAGCCCTTGGAGAGCAAGGAGCGGTCATATACGAAAAAACAACTAACTTTCCCACAGAGGTGCTAGAAGTCTTGGCATCCAGTAAGTAGCACAATGCTTCTTTGTGTTAGGATTTCCATCTTTAGTTGCAATTCAATAACAATGCTGTTAGGTCTCACCTGCACCTTTCCCTCCCTCCTGTATCATAAAGTTACACCACCATAAAACTGCTCCGAGGAGCTGTGCAGCCCCTTCCTACCCTAATTGATCTGTCCTACATTAATCCTCTCAGTTTGTGGTTTTTCCAAATAGTCTTTTGAGTTGAATTGTTGATGTTTTCTTGTCTCATTAAAAATATGTTGCTGCTGGCATGAATGGACATTGATGCCCATTTTCAGATTGAGCATGTGATGACATGAATTGATGTAGCGTAAGTGCTGCCAGGAAATAAAGAGCAGTCATCCCCAGCAGGCTTGAGCATATCAAACCTCTGCTTTAAACTTCCACAGAGCTTTTAGCCCAGACAGGCTATTAAATCATATAAACTGACATGCTGTATATATCACAGTCCATTATAGTAACAATGTTATCCTATTAGTTTAAGTGGCAATCGCTTGGGTTAGGCAAACTCCTCCAGAGACTAGAGTACTTGCACCACAGGAAGAAACAGCCACACAAGAGCATGCTCTTATGTCCCAAACCCATATATCCTATAAGGGCATGCTCCCAAACCTCTACCACAACAGAGAAACAAACCATCTGGAGACAATAAGCCAAGGTGATCCTTGCCACAAAGGAGGTAAATATCTCTGCTCCTCCCTGCTTATAGACTAGAAGAAAATTTCCCAAGTCATCTCAAATTCTGCTGAATGATCATTGACCCTGGGATCAAGACAGTGAGCATCATCATGACATGATGATGATTTCACGACTGACTGACAATTTCCCACAATACATCAGAACACCAATTTGCTCTGCATGATTTACACAACCCTGAATGCATCAGCAGAAAACAGGATGAAGTCCTCTTCAGAACATATTGGGGTAGTTGTACATGAATCTCAAGAGAAAAATCACTACAGCCAACTGTGACGAGCCGCAAGTGTGACAGACAGGTTGAATGCAATATAAAACTTCTGTTGTTTCCGTGGCATATGAAAAAGGGAAATCAACAAGGAGTTCACAGATTTAGTCTCTGGATGGGAAGGCAACATTATTAGGGGAGAAGTCCAATTTCCATGCCTCTATGGATTCAATGTATCCTGAAAAACAGCAACACAGATCTTTCAGAAAAATAGCTAATCTTAAAGGCTACATGAGATCCATTTATGGAATAGTTGTTAAACCTTCCTAAACACTACAATGAGCATAGAGCAATAGCCAGTATTTCACGTAGGAACTTTGATTGAAAATACATTTTATATGGCTATAGTTTGGTTCAGTGAAACCTATGGGAAACTTGGCGTGGCCAGTGACAAACTACATATGAACCAAAATCATAAATTTTGCAGATGAATGCAGCATGATCCAAATGCAGTTATGAATGTCGTGAGACTCCCAGGCTGGTGCTAGTACATCATCTGTACCTGAATCTGACACTGGGCAGGCTGGAAGCTTCTGAGAGTGTTATACAGCCCTAAAGTCATAAACATCAAGTCAAATCTTGGTGTAAAGCTACTCGTCGTGAACAACTGCAGAGGGCATGAGAATGGGTGTGGGTGTACATCAGGAAAAGCTGAGATCTGGAATGAAGCTCCAAGCTCTGTTACAGAGAAGAGTGGAGATGCTGCCTGAGTGGCACTGCAAGTGTATGAACAATAAAACATGCCCATGCTCACACTGCAAATGGATGATAATGTCTACGTTCTTCACAAGAGGGATTCTGAACTGAAAGACTGCGTCCAGATAGATGTTGTCCAACAGAAGAGTGCCTGTTAAACACTGACCATAGTGGAGTACAGTTAAAAAAAAAAAAAAAAAAAAAGTGGGGAAAAATTAATTCCAGATACACTAGCTCAGCTGGCATTGGAGCTCACTAAAATCCTACCTGACAACACTTCAGTTTGTTGTGTCAATGTCTGCTGCAGCAGTATTTTGATGATATGCAGATGGAAAGCAAATGTATCATTTGGATAATACAATGACTGCTCTTAGGTCTTCTGTAGTTTGATCTGGTTTTATGTACATTATTTCTTAGGCTGATGTGACCTTTTCTGCTTAACACACATACTGAGCTGGCATTTTAAGTGCGGGGAAAAACTCATCAGCGCAATTTTTGAATCACGTACCCATTATTTGCTGGTGTTTTACTAAAAACACTGGCAATTTTCCAGTTCATTAGGGATCAGCTCAGATCTGATGCTGCTGGCAAGAAATAAAGCTATTAGGATACCAATAGTAAAATATTTAACCCAAATAAAAAAACCCAAAACAAAAACAACCTCTACTGCTTACAAAATAGTAACATAATAACTATGGTGCTGGCTGAAGCCATTTCTAGTTTTAGTATATATGCACCTAAAGGAAAACTGTTCTGTTGCTTTAATTCTATAGAAGCTGTCTTGGTCAATTAAGTTACTGATATCTAAAATGGTTTGTAACATTTACCGTACTTGTTGTAAGCAAGGTATTAAAAAGCTCGAGGTGTCAGCAGAGAAGGCCCTAAGAGAAAAGCAGTACTGACTTTGAATTGGAAAATAATTCCTCTCCTAAGCAAAATTCATACTGATTATGTAAAACAGTTCTATACCCTCCCCATTCTAGGCAGAGGGTACTTTTGAGCAAAGATATTGTCCTAGCTCAGCCAACTTCAATCCTGCTGCCATGTGTGGGGACGGACGTGGTGGTTCCATGTACAATGCTGCTTTTCCACCTGCATCGTTCTGATGCAAATCCTGTGATGAGGAAAACAAAGGAAGGCTTTCGCTGATTTGTGTAAGAACTGGGAAGCCTCTCCACCTTTATGGGGAGATGACTACTCAGATTACAAGAGATTTATAGGTTGCATTACCCTATTGTTGTTCCTTGCAAAGCCATTTATCCATGCGTCTCATGAATGCGGGCAGGACAAGGTGGGTGTCAACTGCTGCCACGCTGACTGTAACAACAGTTCATGCAAAACTGCCACATCTGTTCTGTACTGCACAAAGCCTCATCTGTTCTAGAAAGTTTCCTACGAGTATCTCCTCTTCAGGCCTCTCTTGTCTTTGAGAGATGCATAATACAAACTGCAAATGTGTGAAATAGTTGATAAGCAACCCTGTAGCTACACTGGCGACACACGTTTTACTTATACACAAATTTTGAATGCTGAACCAAATTATATGATGGGCTAGGTGACTTTCAGTAAGTGGCAAGAAATTGCAATTGCTCAGAGGACCAGGAAGACTTGTGGAAGAGCAATGGAGGCTCTAGCAACTCCAGAGTGTTATGTGATTGCACTAGCTGCATCTATGTTGTGGAGTAGTCACACTGAGCAGCTGATGGGAAGTACTTCATCAGCACTTACACCAATGCAAGATGAAGGCTGATGGGCCTAGATGGAGATAAGTAAAAAGCAACAAGTAGAATAATGAAAAGAAGCCCACCAAATGCTGCAATTACCTACTTCTCCCTGTACAGAGCTGGTCATTCCCAGGATATAAGGGTCAATTTCTGCATGAATCAGATCCATTACATCAAAATAGTGCAGTCTGGGACAGAGACATAGGTTTTCTGTTGCTATTGTTTCCAGGTTTTGCTTTGGGGAAGGGAAAATGCTGGGTTTTTAAACTGTCAAAACCTGCAGCGTGGAGTTTCAGCCAGGGCTACTGACAGCATCAGAGCCAGTCCTGCTGCCAGCCCTGCTGCCAGCCCTGCTGGGATGCATGCTGTGTGAGAGACCTGGGGACCATGTCTGTCTGTCTGTCCTCTCTCTGCTGATGCAGATTAATCCCAGCTGATCCTTACATGAGAATAAGGGAAGGGAAGGGAAAAGGAAAAGGAAAAGGAAAAGGAAAAGGAAAAGGAAAAAAAAGAAAAAAGGATCTACCTTTGGGAAGAGAAGAAGATCATTCCTGTGAATGAGCTGATCTATACAATACTGGGATCAGAGGCTGGCTTATCAAAAATTATTTACAAATCAGCTTGACACTGTTCAGGTTTGGCAGCCTCGTGTTTAAGTTACAGCAATACATATACAGTAGCAATATCACTAGTCATAAACAAAGCATCTGCTGGCAGAATGTGGACTCAGCTATTGATGCATGTATTGCATCAATCCCCAGCAAAGAAAACATTAAACTAAAGTCTGTTCAGGAAGTGCTCTGTGGAATAAACAGAATAACTGCAGTCACATTCACTCCTTGTCCAATGCCAATTCCTTCTCTTAACTACAAGTATATGCCTGTTTCTTTTATGCACAACCACCAGGCCAGGAAAGATTGGGAAGATTTGTGTTTCCAGGCACAGCTTTTGAATTCTGCAACTTGTTGCCCTGATCTTTTTCCTAATTTTGGGGTTTTATAAACCTGTATAGAAGCTGTTTGCGTCTACTACCTTTCATTAGTACGAGGTGGTCTACATGGGAATTTCTGGGCTTGGATTCTTCTGCTACAGGTACCTTCTTTGCTT
This sequence comes from Platalea leucorodia, assembly GCF_965183815.1. Taxonomy (NCBI): domain Eukaryota; kingdom Metazoa; phylum Chordata; class Aves; order Pelecaniformes; family Threskiornithidae; genus Platalea; species Platalea leucorodia. Next base: position 45,608,808 of record NC_138828.1, on the reverse strand, counting down.
GTTCTGATTCATGTTCCCACTCTCCCCTTTATTGCTACTTACTCAAAGGGGTCGCTGGGATCAGCTCTCTGGAGCTCTGGAGGAATCGGTATTCTTTTGTAGTACATTTCCCAGTCAAAAGCTCCTCGCATGGCATCCCCCGCCTGTGCCTCGTAGCCAAAGTGATTGTGGTCAATGACATCGATCATAGGACACACGATGGTTTTGTGGTTTAGTGCAATCTGGTCTGAAAAATGAAAGTAGAAAATAGGAAACGGCATGTCTAGTCAAGCCATCTATCATATTACTGCAAAGCGAATCCCACAGGTTTTCTGATGTTTGAAGATTGCTTGCTTTGTTCCCTATGGCACCCAAATAATTTCATTTTTCAAATCTGTATCAAACCTTTATCTAAAGTGGACTTAATGCAGTTGGGCAATGATTAGAAGCATTTACAGTTCTTTAAAGGGAGGCCTATCCCTGTGAGACCCACAGGAGTCCAGTCATCTATATCTCTGTCACTTTGCTACTCTGAGCTGTCCCTAATCTGTCAGCTACGGAACAAGCCAGCAAGCAAAATGTAAAAATACTCCTTCAGCTGTGGGGAGTGTGTATGGCAAGCTCCTGCGAGAGAGATTCGCGTTCCCAAATGTGAATCTCAGCCCTTGCAACCATTCAGCCACTGTTCCTGTGGCTCTAGTGTGCATCAGCTTTGAGATCAAATGCTACAAATTAAAGGCAAACCCCGACACGAGGAACAAAACAGGGCTTGTGTCCTTTTTTGTACCAATCTTTGAGATATAAAGAAGGCCCCACAGTATTATTCTTACCTGTTTTCTAAAGAAATGAGGTTTTTGTTTGTTTGGTTGGTTTTTTTTAATTAGAACTGTGAGGCTAAATCAAATTCCTATCTCTAGTATAAGAGCAGGGTGAGCCTGAGTCTTCTTTGGTGAATCCTATTGCTTAATCCTGTATAGCTCCTCAGAAAAGAAAGAAAAGTAAAGAAGATATTCCAGTTGCAAGAATTAGGCAGAAGATCAATGGTTTGAAATGAGGAAGTAGAGAGAAAATTTGTAGCTGCGTTGGCATGAAAGGATAGCAGAAAAACTATCTATGAACCCTTGAAAAAACAAAATCTCAAAATTCCAAGCATAATAAAGCTTTTTCTCCAAATGGCACCCTAGTTTCTTTACAAAATGTAATACATTGTAGGGCCTATGTGGAAAACTTGCTTTTGTTTTTAAGGATTAGATTTAATTGGTGCTTGACAATACCCTAAAAAACATCAGAGGGCTGAGAGTAGAACGAACACTTAGATAGGAAGGCAGGTAATACTGGTGTAATGATTAATAATACAGATTCTGCTTCCTTGCTTCTGAAGGATTGAAATTAAGAAAAAAGATTATGTTAGCAAAACATCCATAGTTTTCATATTTATCCTTAGTTGTTGTTTACAGACTATTCAAATGGGGGAACAACGCTGACTGCTAGTAAGAAATTACTGTGCCTGGAAGTTCAGCAGGTTTTTACATCCTTATCCTTTAATAGTGAAATAAATTTAAAGCACAGGCTCTCACAAAATTCTAGGAAACTCATCTCAGACATAATAGCTGCATTACTGTTGCTATTGCCAAATATAATTACGTTCACTGGTATACTGTGTAGTGTTATCTGTAATCATTATGTAAAGTCATTTTTACATAATCTCTTTCCTGTGATGGTCCTGCTAATAGTTATAGGGCTTATAATAATCTGTCTCTGATCCCCCTCCTTCTAAATTGATTGGAGGAGAGAAACTAAATGGGATTGATTTGGCTGGAACAGGTCAAAGGTAGACTCATAATAAGTTAGCATCCTTCTCTTCATCTTTAAAAGCCACTGCCTTTAAATAGACTGAAGGATTGGATATCTCCAAGTCCCATGCAGAGATAGCCAGGGAGAAAATTATTTAAGCAATGCTCAAACTCAATCCCGATCTTCCTTCCTACAACTCTGCAAGATTCTCAGTTCTCCTGGAGAAGATGGCTGCTCATGGCTTCGACAGGCGTATGCTTCGCTGGGTAAAAAACTGACTGGATGGCCAGGTCCAAAGAGTTGTGGTGAATGGAGTCAAATTCAGTTGGCGGCCAGTCACGAGTGGTGTTCCCCAGGGCTCAGTGGTGGGGCCGGTCCTGTTCAACATCTTCATTGATGATCTGGATGAGGGGATGGAGTGCACCCTCACTAAGTTTGCAGATGACACCAAGTTGGGTGGAAGTGTCGATCTGCTGGAGGGTAGGAGGGCCCTACAGAGGGACCTGGACAGGCTGGATCGATCGGCCAAGGCCACTTGTATGAGATTCAAAAAGGCTCAGTGCCGGGTCCTGCACTTGGGTCACAACAACCCCGTGCAACACTGCAGGCTGGGGGAAGAGTGGCTGGAAAGCTGTCCGGTGGAAAAGGACCTAGGAGTGCTGGCTGACAGCCGGCTGAATATGAGCCAGCAGTGTGCCCAGGTGGCCACGAAGGCCAATGGCACCCTGGCTTGTATCAGGAATAGTGTGACCAGCAGGACCAGGGAGGTGATCGTCCCCCTGTACTCAGCACTGGTGAGGCCACACCTTGAATACTGTGTTCAATTTTGGGCCCCTCACTACAAGAAGGACATTGAGGTGCTGGAGTGTGTCCAAAGAAGGGCAAGGAGGCTGGTGAAGGGTCCAGAGCACAAGTCTTATGAGGAGCGGCTGAGGGAACTGGGGTTGTTTAGCCTGAAGAAAAGGAGGCTGAGGGGAGACCTTATTGCTCTCTACAACTACCTGGAAGGAGGTTGTAGTGAGGTGGGGGTCGGTCTCTTCTCCCAAGTAACAAGTGATAGGACAAGAGGAAACGGCCTCAGGCTGCACCAGGGGAGGTTTAGGTTGGATATTAGGAGAAACTTCTTCACCGAAAGGGCAGTCAGGCATTGGACCAGGCTGCCCAGGGAAGTGGTTGAGTCCCCATCCCTGGAGGTATTTAAAAGAAGGGTAGACGTGGTGCTTGAGGACATGGTTTAGTGGTGGACTTGGCAGTGATAGGTTAATGGTTGGACTCGATGATCTTAAGGGTCTTTTCCAACCTAAACAATTCTATGATTCTAAGATTTTTGCAAATAAGACGATGCTTACCTGCCTGTTCTTGTGTGTATCTGCAGAACTTACTTCTCAGCCCTAAAAGTATTTCAGAGATGATGAGGAATCACAGGAAGATCTTGACTTTTGAAGAAACCAGGGTGTTTGTATTTGTGCACACCAAAAGGCAGAGTAATCAAACTTGCAGCTTCAATGTTTCTCTTAGTATGCCTAAAATAATAAATTTTGCATATATACTTCTTAGGCTCAAATGTGGCTCCAATACGAGTTTAGGAAACAGAAAAAAGGGCTGTAGGGCTAGCTTACAGTTCACAAGAGTGTTAGTATCCTAGCTTTACAGATGTGAACATGCTGCTGCCTTTGCCAGCCACTGCTCTTTATCCCACCTGCTCCTAACACAAGGGTCTGAAAGTCGCAGCTGAAATGCTTTACAGTTTCTTTTTATTGCCTTTACTCATCATCCTCTCACAAATTCTTACTGGTCTGAAAATTTCCATGCATTATTTCAATGCACATACACTGCAGACAAAGGGAAAAGCAGACAGATAAGCATCATTGTACATGTAAAAATCTTGCAAGTTTGAGGGAAAGGATAGGATCAAGAGGGAACATTGCTCAGAGCTTTCTCCCTAGCAATTTTAAGCCATATATACATACATATTTGAATTCAGCACTGTTACTATCAAGCAGAGTGCGCACATGTAACAATAAACAGAAGTTTTCAATATTGGATAAGTCACTATCTCAAAAATGTAGGTTTTATCTTTACGAGAAAGATGCACCCCTTTAATTTCAAGTGCCTATTTCAAATTGACCTGGCTAAAGTAGTAATGCCACATTGCAAATACTCTTATTTTCCTGCTTAAATATGTGCTTACAGATGGTGACAACATTTGAGTGGGTCAGCAAATCATCTCTTGTTATCTGAGTTGTCATAAGTATTTGTACTCTCAATCTCTCCACTGGCAAGTAACGCATTATATAAATGTTGTGGAGAGGGACAGCTATAGCTAGCAGGTGTCTTGATAACTTGCTAAGCATGATCTATTCATAATATAGTTTTAAGTCGTGGTCGGGAAAAAAAATCTGGTTTGACAAACCTAGTTCTGGTAGCCTATGGCACTACTGAGCTATTGTCCACCTCCCCTCTTATTGCTCCCACAGCAACATCAGCAGAAGGAAAGATGGGCCCGCATCTTTCAGCCAGTTTGCCACTCAGTTTCTTACCTGCAATAACTGTGACTTCACACTACACTAGACTCTCAACTACAGCATCTGGAGCCCAAGTCACATCTTTCCTTCTGCTGACTTTATGCTACTGAGGAGTGATAACAAACAGCTGTGTTTGCCAACATTTCTACATGACTACAGCTGCCTGCTCAGTGAACATCAGGGAAAACTCTCTGAGATCCGAGTGTGGCTTATCTCAGTTTAGAAACTCATTTAAGCTAAAGAAATAATCTAAATAAAGCTTAAAGAAAATAAAGGAAAGCCATTTTGCACCTGTTTTTAACGAAACAAAACAAAGGACTATAACTGAAAACAACTATGGCTCAGCTCCACAAAGCTATTTAGATACCTAACATGTATGGAAATAACTCAGTCTTCCTTTGGTCTAAAAAGTGATAGTCAATTCTGAAAATATAAGTTAGATGCCTAAATAACTCTGAGAACCATCTTTACATGATGGCTCTCAGTTCCTCCCCAACTCACAAGGCCTCATTTTGAAAAAAACAAAACAAAACAAAAAACCTGGTTTGGAACAGTGGAAACCACTGCCCCTCTCAACAAAGACTGGCAGTCTTCATTCCAGAGCAGGCCTGAACTGGGCTCTTGTTGAGGACTTTTCACTACATATAGCATATATAATCAGACCTAAAATAGGGCAGCTTCAAAGCAATAAATACCCAATATATCCTCTGTTTTGGTTTCCTTGAAGGACATTAAGTCAAATGCAGCGTTGAGTGAATCACAAGATAGATCGTCAGATAAATATTGCAAAAATATATTAACTTTACTATTATTAGTAGCTAGGTGTCATCTGATTTCAGTATATATAGTAAATATTTGCCACCTAATGTTTATGAGAAAGTACTTTCATCCCTTTTGGAAAACAGGACACCGGGCATCCTTAAATATACTAGCTTTGTATTCATTCTCTATTTGTCCTTCATGTAACGCTCTACTTTTTCTTTCAAAATAAAGCCTACTGATCCTGGGCTCCGGTGTTCCTCAAGATTAATTTCTAGATCCTCTGGCTGGTTAGCCAAGGGTATTTCTACTACATGTGGAACTAGAAAGATCTCACTCCACTTGAGAACTAAGAAGAACTGGGACTTGGTCCCTGATGAAGCTTCTCGCATCTTTCCAGTTTTCTGGCTTGAGGCTGAGGGGTACAATCATCAGTTCAATACCCAACTGCAACCTAACCACAATTATGAATCCTTTGTGACCATTCTATTTATTTTTCAGTTTTTACAGGCTGAAACCTAGCTAGATGCACCTTCATTTCAGACAAGTAAGGAAGAAAAGGAATTGGTTTTGCAGCTTGCAATTTTCCCGCATCTAAGTTAGCAAAATAGAAGAGTTACGTCTCATCTGCAGTAACAGCAAAAGATTTCAGATGACAAGAGTGCGAATCTTCTTGAGATTTTTTCATTAGTAGCAATGTATTATGCATGGCGGGGCAAAATCAGCAAGCAGAGGAAAGGTGGCTGTAGAATACGGCAGAGTGTTTAATGGCTACTTGTTAGGGCTGCTTGTGGAAGGCTTGTTGAAACTTGTATTTCCCTCTGCTCCTTTATGCCATTTGGGCTTTACATGAAGACACAGAGGTTATTTTTAAAAATGCTGATGTTGTGATTAAGGGCAAAGTGGTAACAAGGGGATGGACAGTATGTGTAATCTGATATGAAAGCTAGAAAGGATGTAAATTTGGAATTTTGTACATTATCTTGTGACTGATTAGAAGAAAAACTAGTTACTAGTATTTTTTTCGGTCTCAAGCAATAGTTCATTAGCAGAACAGCATTCTCTTCTTGGCTGCAAATACTTTATCAGTTTATTGTGTGGCCAAACCAGTCCTAGCAACAAAATTCAAGAAACAATAACCATTAATTAGTGAAACCCTATTCTGTCATGTACTTACAACATACTCTTTAAATTAATACAAACTTCTTTAGTAGTAAACTCAGAAATTTTCTTTGGTTTTGCTAGTGAAAAAGCACTCACTTTGCAAAGTGCATACACTTTGCATGTAGTCAGGTAGAAAAGGGGACATTTGTAGACAAGGGGACATTGTTTCCCGAAGTGAAATCCCAGACTACAACAGTTGATTCTTTCCATTCCTTTGACTAACGGGGCTTTGCCAGTTGCAGCTGGAATCCAGCAAAGCAGTCAATAGCAAATCATTCTTTCTGAGCTTCCTATTGTGAATGCAGTTGTTATTCAATAACTCTGAGGTCTTGGATACATTTACAGCAAAAGCTGTTTGAAAGGAATGTGGAGGGCTAGGAAGGAGTACAATACCTGCATAACAAAAGTCTTCAGGTGGATAGTAAGGCCATAGCATAATACTAGATTTAGCAGTGTATTTAGTGGTAGTAATAATAAAATAAATCATAACTCTAATAGGCCAAAGTGATACTTCAAAATTTTACAAGTTCTTTAGTCACAAGAACCATAAAATGGAGCTGCTCACATTTCTCTGAGTTCTCTCTCATACTGACTCCTCAGACACTGCAGCACAGCTCCAAACACTTTTACACAGTGTATGTCCTGCTTATTGTGGGACATGGTTTTGATTGCTTAAGCTATGCTGTATGCTCTAATTTTAATGGCTGATGAATGCTCATACACTTACTAAGCAAGGGAGGCAGCCAATTCACGTTGACTTCGCAATGGGAATCCAGAAATGTCAAGACTTCTCCTCTAGCCAGCGAGGCTCCTAGCAGTCTGGTCCGAATGAGCCCTTCTCGTTTCTTGGTACGTACAATCCTCACTTTGGCAAAACGGACCATGTATTCCTCCAGCTTCTCTTTTAAATGTTCTAGAAAGAAGGGCAAAAAAAGCGTCAGTGGTGCCAGGCCTGGAGGAGCCAACAGAAGGACAGGTTGGCATACAACCTGCAAGCAGCTTATCTACTTCCATCTCTTGTCACTCCAAGTCCTCCAAAATCTGCCACAAATCCTCTCCGAGACAGTTCTGAAAGTGCAAATGTTCTCTGTTTTATCACACAGAGGAAGACACTAACACTCTTCACTTTTTACTGCAGTTGCTACTGGCAACCTGCCATCCACGATATAGTCATGGCCAAAACAACTGCAGGATATTCATTCATCCTCTGGTTCCTGCAACCCAAGGCCAGATGAATGTTCTGGCATGTCATTTTGTAAACAGTGTCCTTTCCAAGTGGGTCTCCTCTATCAACCAATTATGAAGAACTATGTGTGGAAAGCAATTTTTGAAAAGTAACCGTTAAACTAGCATGATTAGATTGTTTTTGTAATGGGAAGGGAAACAGACATGAAGGAAGACCTTAGTAGTGGGATACTAGCACAAAACAAATGGACAGCTGACTTCCTAATAAATTAAGCTGCAAACGTAGAGCAATTGATAGATTGTCTTATCTGCACAACCTGGCTCTGTTTGTATCACAAAACAGCACCTTTGAGAACTTTTTTTCTTCTGACTAGAAACGCACACTAGGAATCATAAAAAAAAAACCCCAACAACAAAAAACGCCCTAGAGTTTTGCCTCTTCCTAAATACATCTACAACAGAAATACTGATCTTTTGTCTTTGATATAACACCTCAGCTTGTCAGACTCATTACTTTGGAAAAATCTGATAATTTCATTTGGCAGGGAAAGAGGGAGAAAAAAGCTTAGTCTCCAATAATTAAAACTGGTGATAAGCCACATTTAGCGATGCTAGGGGTTGCAAGCTAGGTCTCACTGAAATGGGTTTGCCAGGTTATGATTGCTTCTTATATCAGCTACTAATTCTTTGGACTTGCATGGTCAGTACAGGCCTTGATCCAGACCTGGAATCATTAGAGATTGCAAGAAGTTTGCTACGGACTACCCAAAAGGACTATCATTCAGCCGTACCCTCGAGCGTATAAGGCTGACACACAGAATAAAGGCAATAAACAAACAAGTCACAGTGCAGAGAGTACAGAATCTTGTGTCAAAATAAAATCAAGCTCCACTGAAATACAGCTTCCTTCTTGTCTCTGCTTGTTTCCTTCCTAGCTGACGAATGCACAAGATTTTCCAGATCTACCTGCAGATTAGGAAGGAGTAGAAACATTAGTGTGTTTTTACATGTATTTAGTGGGAGAGTACTGCATGGGATGCTTCGCTGCATTGAGGAATCCTGATGTGTGCTGACACAGAAGAGGGAGCAGCCTGAGACCTGGGAATATCAGCTTGCAAGGATTACAGAACAGACTAGGGGTTTTGGGAGGGAGAAACTGAAAGCTTTGGAGATCTGCTGAGTCAAGAGAGTGGTTTGTGTTCATAGTACGACTCGGGAGAAGTATTAAATCAAGTGAGAAAGGCAAACCAAGTCTAAGACAAAAAATAATAATGACATTCAGATAAACATAAAATATTTTTGCTTCTACTCTGTGGTTGATCGTAGAATACACAGATTTAAATTCTGAAATACAGTTCATCTACAGTTGGACTCGATGATCTTAAAGGTCTTTTCCAGCCTAAATGATTCTATGATTCCATGAAATAAGAAGAAAAGAGGTATCCATTTTTCCACCCCATTTTGCTACTTACGTACTCAACAAAAACAAACATAATCCCCCAGCAGGCGCAACGACAAGAGATGTACTATGTCTTTGAATGATGATCTTTATATGACCAACCATATTCACAGGACAACAGCTGTATGCCATTCTGACTCATTTTAGGTACCAGCTACAATTCAGTATTGTGACTGAACTGAGGTTAAGTCTTACATCATTTTGTGCCCACGTGCAAGACTGTCTAAACCGTATATTTATCAAACTGTTTTTATGAGATCCATTGAGGCTATTCCCATAGCGTAGGAAACTAGAAGAAGGGAAATATACCTTAAAAACAAATATACAAAGACCTTGCAGGTAATATAAGAAAGTCTGTTAGGGCTGTCAATCTGCATTTTTTTCTATGTTGTAAATTGTGTCATCTTATGGCCATGAAAAATAACAGTTTCAAAGTGACAGGATATTACATATTTCCAAAGTAAATCAAACCTAATTTGTTAGGTACCATAGCTTCTGTTAGTCCTCAGCCACTGGAAATTTCCTGTAGTTCTCTAAGGTCATCTAACCCTTTCGCCTCTGATCTCCTCCACCCACAAGTCTTAAGTTTGTTTGCACTGAGTAGTGCATATAAACCCTGCACCAAGAGCAAGACCACATTGCTGCACACTGTACAGACAACCAAGATGATGATTCAGGTTACTCAGCCTGAATGCAGCTCTCCAACTATGCGATCAAGCACTTAACACCTTGGCTATAGTGCAAATCCTCCATCTTCACCTGCCTACCCTCAGAGATGGGTTCACTGATGAGACTATGGTTGATCAGAGGATGCTACTACGTGGCTCTGAATTTGGCTATCTATCAGATATGACTGCTTTACTATTCCCTGTGAACTGGTTCTAGGCAGTTTCCCTCTTAGTATGTGGAGGCAGCTACCAAGGAAGCACCTGATGGAGAGAAGCAGGAGCCTTACTTGGACAACCTAAGTTGTTTGTGGTGTTGGTAGGCTCTCTGTTGCCTGTGTAGAAATTCAAGGCATACCAGAATTAGACCTTCATTAGTTAGGTGTCACAATGGCTAAGGTAAGGCCCTTGCAATAGACAGTTTGAATATGGCCACCACTGATGTTCAAATGAGCTAGTACAAATGCACTCTTTTCATGCATTCTGATTGTTATCACTTGTCTTGGGCCAAATAAATTCAGTGAAATTCAGTCTCATACAAAGGACTTAGTTTCATTCCTTTCACATCTTACAATGAGCAAATTCTGAAAGCTGAGTGCCTATCTCTTCAGGAAAACACTTCAGGGACAGATGATGTAAACTATCATATTACGATACATTCTTTTCTGTTCTTATATCAGTTGCTAAATAACAAAAGAGCTGAATAATATAATTTGACTGTCATCAGTTGTATTGGAGCTTGAACTCCATGAAATCAATGGTAGTTTGTATTGTTCTTTCATTGCTTCAGGTTTCTTGCAAACTCAGGAAAAGAGGTCTCTCAAATTTTAAATATTTTAATTTCTTTTTTGGCCAGCATAATACCTGAAATTCTGTGGAACAAACAAGAGCTCTCTATACCACCTTCCTCCCTCTCTCTCAGATAGCTCTTCACACATTTCAGACAACATGTCATCTGATTTGTGAAGAACTGCATTAAAAGATCCAGCACATCTTTTGATGCCAGAATCAGATATCCCAAAACTGTTTTCATCTACTCAATTAGTCCCATGATTGAGTAATTTTATTATTTTCTCCTTGTCGCTCAAAGAACAACTTGCAAAAAAGCAGGAGTATACAAAATTTGCATGTCTTGTTCACACAGAATTCTAAATGCATACTCATTTAGACATATCTGGAAGTAATTAGGAAGAAAACAAAACTAATACGTGTTAATTTTTATAGAGCTTAGTTAGACAAGTGACATAAAAGATCAGGTCTAAATACAAATCAAAGTATAGGGATTACTAGAAATACATAGGGTATCTAGATTTGTCAAAACAGCTACATGTTAGTAATATCCTAACAATAAGTCATGACATAGTCAGACAGATGCCACTAACAATACCTAACGTATCTTTAGGTTTGAGATTTGGCCAAGATGACAGTTTGGGAATTTATTTGGGAAAAATTCTCAATACTACAAAACCATCATGAAGTATTTAAGTTCAATGACCAACTCCAATATGGTTGTGAGAATGAAAATATCTTAAAGTGGAGGAAAAAAATCCCTTTTGGATCCATAAGTAATGATTTTTTAAAATTAAATCAATATGAAAGTGCTCTCATATTGTATTTTCCCCTGCAATATCTTGTGGCACTCCCTGTTCCAAATCTTACCAATCACTAAAAGCATAAACAAACACAGAATAACAGCCAGAGACAGTAGAACAGTAGTAGTTTTAAAGAAAACTGTAGTATTTTCTACTATTTATATAAGTAGTAAAAACATATCTTTCACATTGAATCACTCATTAAAGCCACTCCTGCATTACTCAATATACTGGTATTATCATAGGTGAGACTCTTCTAAGCAAAACAGCAATTCTGCAGGACCTGCAGTCAGCACCTGGCTTTAAAGGCTAGCTACTTAATAAAAGAGCCCATGTTTGAGCCAGGAGTCATGAAGACATAAATGCTCTGACAGACAACACCTGGGAATCTCACAGCTCGAGTGTTGCTTAAAACAGACTAAACAAGACTTTAGAATTCTCTGTATGGGAATAATTTGATTAACAAATGATCTAGATGTTTGTGATTACTAAGAAATTTTGATTTTTTTAGCCTTGTCTTTTCCAAAAAATATCGAATTAAACTGCCTTCTTTCACAGAACTCGATAAATTTCCTTCACAGAAGAGAAAACCAAACGATATTTTATTTCCTATAGTACAACTGCATTTTCTCACAGTTCCCAATTATTGTGTTGCTAATATTATCTCCAGAAGAAGCATCTCACACACAAAACCTATATATTACACATATACGTTTAGAAGCAAGTAAACTCAAGTGCCCAAGTAAACATGCATCAATCACTGTCAGAGCAAAACTATCATTCTAAAGAAATTCTCTGAAAGAAATTATAATGTGGTATGTAAAACAGAAAGCAACCTGTAATAAAAAGGCCTTTAAATATCCAGGGGACAACACATTCTGTCCATTTATTACCAAAGGAAACAGTTCAAGCAAGCTTGCCATGACAATAAAACAGGGAGGTAGGATGGTTTCATTTATATGCTGTAATATTACATAAATTTCGCTTTTAGAGCTAGGCATGAAAGAGAAGCCAGTATTTAAATTCTACAGTGAGCTATAAATGGTGCACTTTGGATATAAAGAAGCCAAAGCCCCTGTCACTTAGATATGGGGAGTAAATGTCTAATTTGTAATTTAAAAGAAAATACATCATTCTTTTCTTCACAGTGTTGATCAAATGAACCCATGAATCATATGTTTGACACATGCCAGGCACCTGCCAGGGCAAGAGTTGGCACAGGCAGTGACAAATAAAGAATAATGCAGAGGCAGGAGGTTTACAGGCTGTCACTGCTATGACAAGTGATGATAAAGGGAAGCATTATGTCTCTTCTAGCAATAGTCTGTAAACAATTCTCCATTGTAATTGTTTTCTGTGGGCCTCCTCTGTCTTCATTTAAAGTCTGGAGAAGTTTTCCTAAAAGAATAGCAGAGACACAATTGCCTGGTCATAGTAATTAAAGATCTACTCAAGCAGAGTACCCAGTTGCTTAATTTGGTGCCCAGAAAGAAATTGGAAATCAAGGTTCTGCCTTTGACAGGAAAAAAAAATCATAGTAGCAAAAAGCAGAACCGCAATTCTCTCCTATTGGGATGCATACAGGGAATATTTCATTATCACACTGGTACCTCCTGGCAACATGTGCTATGTGACAAGCAATGTTCCTCCAAGGTTATTGAGAAAGTGTTAAGAGAGACTTAAAAGATGATGTGAAAGCTAGAGCTGGTCTTCAGGACTTGCTTGACTGCAGCATGGACCACGAAAGAGGAAGGAAAATATAAAGAAAATAAAGCCTTTTGTTAAGCATCTCTTCTGGACAGCCAGGCAGGTCCATCCCAAATCTGTGCCTGTAACACGGCTTACCCTCTGCACCTCTGTAGCATCTCCAATTTCTGCCCCAAAATACTGACAACCTCTGTTACAGTATCATTGACCTGTAAATTACCAAACACTTAAGAACAGCAACACAGCCTGCTAAATGCCCTGATAATCTTTCTTTTCAACTTTAATTGACCAAGAAGTATGTAATTTGAGCTGTTTTGCCATTCCCAACATGAACCATATAAAAATAGTTAGAAAAAACCTTATGGTAGTAGAAGACATATGCTGGCCTTTCCTCTTACCTCAGCACAGGCACATGGGAGGAAGCAACGTGGCCAAAACAATAGCAGTCTGTGATCTTAGGTCAGTAAAATAATCTGCAAGTGACTATTCTCTTGGTGAAAAGTAAAGCAGTCAAATGGCTGTTTTGACAGCAACAACGATGAGGCCAGCTCAGGAAGATTTTTCTCAATCTTTTTTCTCTCCGGCCAGAAGCAGAGAGCTTTGTGCCCAATATGCACAGGAAAAACCTGCAAGTACATTTATGCAAGATCCATGGCTCTCACTGTGAAAAGGACCTCCATCACTTTATGCCCTTTTCTGCAAGATGGGAGTATCTTCCCAGGTAAAATTAGCAAGGATACCCTCCATTCCTTTCCTGAGACCTTGAGCATACATTTTTCCTGGAACACCTCAGCTTAATCTTTTGATGACTGAAATGCTGCTGTCTAGTTTAAGTCTTAAGCTTCACAGAAAATACATACAGGAAACTTAGTGGCCTATGATTATTCAGTTATTATTTGTTTTCTGCTGCCATGGACAAAACGGCCCTCTCCAATGTGCATTGCCATTATTTTTACTTTCACTGCCTGTATATATGCTACATAAAAGCAAATCAGTCTGAAGAAAGAATACACGGTGAGCCTATGAATTTGGGTACACCATCTTTCTTCCAATTTCCCTTCAAGTTTCTTATTTGCAGCAGGTTGGTTGGAAATGCTGGTTGGACACAGATATGTTGCAAAGGCTGTACCAGGTCAGCTGCCACATTTTCTAGCCAAGTCGAAGACTCCAAGAAGGACAATTCCCCTGGTTACACCTCTGGGTAAGCTAATCTGCTGCTGCACTACCCTTCTGCTGAATAACTTTTTCCTAAAGTCCAAACTGCATCTTCCAAGCTGCATCTTGGGGCTGTTGCCTCTTACTGTACCATCTGCCAGTACCAGGAGGAATTTGGTTCTGCCATCTGTGCAATTCCCATTCAAGCTGCTGTGGGCAGCTATTAGATCACCACTTAGCTGCTGCTTTGCCAGACTAAACAAGTCCAGGTTCCTCAGACTCTTCTCAAAGGTCACATACTTTTGGCCCATGACAATCTTGCTAGTCCTCTGCTAAACTGACTCCAGCTTTTGTCGTCCTTGAACTGCAGAGCCCAAAACTGGATGCAGAATTACAGGCGTATGCAGCACCAACATCATAAAAAGCATAATTTCGTTTTATCTGCTCACTCTCATCCTAGCATAGCGCAATCCAGTTTGCCTTCCTGGTGATTAAAGGCCAACACTTTCTCCTATTCACCTGGTTTCCACTACGACCTTTGCACATCCTTCATGGCACACCAGCTTTCCAGTCTGCATTTTTACTGGTACATGGGGTTATTCACCTAGGGGCAGAATTTAGCACTCCTTCTTGAACTTCATGAGATTTATTTTGCCCAATCCTAGAGCTTCTCTAGACTGACACTATACTATTTGATGTGCCAACGATGTTCTCCATTTCAGTATCATCCACAGGTTTGCTGAGGGTACACTGTCTCATCATTCATGTTATTGGTGAAGATATTGATTAATGTTGCCCCCAGTACTTACCTAAGATACTCTGCCAAACAGACGTCAAGCCATTGATTAACAACCCTTTGAGTCCATCAACCCAACCCATCTAACAGTCTTTTCGTGCAGCACATGCTTCCTCTGTCTACCAGTGAGAATGTTATGGGGACTAAAACTTCTTAAAGTCATGGCAAGTTATATACATCACCCTTCCCTTGACCACCATCATGATAAAAGGCAATCAGATTGTTCAAACAGGATTTGCAGTTGGTAAATACATGATGACCATCCTGTATTATCTTCTTGTCCTTCCTGTATTTGCAGATGGCTAGGCACCACCCAACAAGATGTGCTTCATGATTCTTCCAGGCAGTGAACTGAGCTTGTTGGTCTGCAGTTACTGGATCCACTTCTTTCTCTTTCTCAATGATGTAAGTAGCACTTTTTTGCAGTTAGTCACCCTTTCTAGTTGACTGCCATTTCCAAGGTTGCCCAGTCTTTTTGTTATCTTCCATCATGCCTTTACTTTTCACCCAGAAGAGTGTGATAGTATTCTCTCTTCAGATACCCAGATCCAAAGTCTTTAACTCCTAATTAATCCTGGCTGAGTAATCCTGGAGGAAGGATGGGGAGTTTTTCTGCCAGACAGACTTTAGCATCTGATCCATAGCCATGCCAGACTAAAACAAGTTCCAGAAGCAGACAGATCCTGTGAAAACTGTTGGATATGGTAAGTCTGACAGAGACTGATAAATAAGAGCAAAATCTGTAATTGCTTTGTATAGTAGCAATTGGCTAACAGCACTCTCATTTGAGCACTAGATAACCCATTCTGTCTAAAAAGTTTTGCACACCTAAGAATAAGATCACTTGAGAAAAGCTATGTAGTTACTGCTGATCTAGAAGTAGCACTGTTTAGAGAGACATTTGTGCCAATCACTTGGAAACTCATTCTCCTGGCTGTGATGTTT
Organism: Platalea leucorodia; assembly: GCF_965183815.1. NCBI lineage: Eukaryota > Metazoa > Chordata > Aves > Pelecaniformes > Threskiornithidae > Platalea > Platalea leucorodia. Next base: position 45,593,083 of record NC_138828.1, on the reverse strand, counting down.
GGGTTAGCTGGCTCAGGGCAAGCTAAAATGCAGTCTCTTTTTCTGGTATTAATAATGAGCCAAAGTCCCTGGGTGATATACTACAAGGCTGTGGAGAGTACCCTGAATGTGCAATAGTTCCGTTCATCACTTGCACATCAATGACTATAAACTTCCAGATAGCACCTTCATTTTGATGTTGAGTTTCAACTACAGCCTGTTGAAGTTGAAAGAACCTCCAAACTCAACAGTAAATGCACATTCCTTTGCTACAGCCTCAAAAAGTCAGCATTACTGAGAGCAGGAGACTGAACAGAGCAGATGAATACATAGCTTAGCTCGATTTCATTCACAACAGACTTAAGATAAATTTCTCGAAACAAATCTGTTTGGTAGTGTATGGACTTTCATATAGTCACGAAAGGAGTGGCTGGGACTGCAGAATCTGTGAGGCTAGCTATATTTGCTGAGACTTTTTCAGACTATAGCTCCAGTCAATAGAGACATGCAGAGATCCTGGTATCTCTTTGTTCCACTTCCCTGAGCCCGTGTAATTGTGATAGTTATCACAGTCATTCTGTCACCAGCACAGAAGCACCTAGGACCTCTTTGTCAACAAGTTGAGTGTTCAGGTAATTGAACACACACAGGGGGTTACTCAAGGTGTGGCGACTTCTTATACAGATGCCACAGAAGCATCATTAAACTCTTGAGGTATTTTTCCATTCCAGATTTTGCAAACAGGGAAAGGAGCAAAGCACTTCATTTTTAGGTTGCAGTAATTTAGCATAGTAAGTTAGATCACCCCATGAGCAGCTATGGCTGGCTTACTAGTTTGTTGGTAGTTCTGGCATGGTTCTGAATATTCCCTTTTCATAAGGAAAGAATGAAAGATGGATATTTGTTATTATAGATTTATTCCAACTGCCAGTTGTACGAGGCAGTCGATACCCTCACCGGTGGTGTAGTATGATAACTCACGTCTTTTCCACAGCTGAGAGCAGACTCCTTCATTTGCTATGTTTGCAGCAGTCTAGCTCTGAGAAAGGGGTCTGCAGCTGGGAGAAAGTTGGGGCTACCTTTCATCTAAAGACTAAATAATCTAATCACTATTTATTGTCGGAAAGCCTCCAAAGTAACAAAATTACCAAAATCATATTTAACATATCACAGCTAAAGTCTTTCAGGAATTAATCAGTGCTCCGTGTATTTTATACCTTAAGATTGAGGCAAAAAGAAGTTTAAGCACTTACTCCTTATTAACTGATCTTACATGCTTAATACGCTATATTAAACAAATTTAAAAAAACCCTTGTATCCACCTCTGTCAATTCAGCAAATTCAAGTAAAAGATCTTTTTAACTAAAATATTTAAAATAAAGACAGTTACGATTTCTTTGTATTTTCTTTGTGTCTCATTTTAAAACAGTTATCTTTTACATATTAAGGCTGTTCACATCCCTTTGGTGTTCATGTTCAGAAAAGGGTTTTTGAACTGCCTGAAGAAAGGCTATGACCTGCTTCTTCATATAGGTGCCCTTACCTGTTTCTATTTCCCCAATACCGTATTTCCTATGCAAAAAACTTTGAAAAAAGGAGTGAGGAAATACGATAGTTTTATAGCTTTGTTCCTCTGGTTGCATCCAAATGGTTTGCCAGCTACAATAGGCATAGGAATAATTTTGTTCACCAAAGGAAAGACACATTATAAAATGCAAGCCCCTTATGCTGGATGAGGAAGTTGGTTAAGAATATACAGCGAAGCAGTCTTAAAAGGGAAGTAAAAATTAATTAGCAGGAAGTTATTTTTGCTGCAAGGTAAACATAATAATCACCTGAACTGGAATGCGATCAAGAAACTGAACCCAATTAATGATACAGCAGTTTAAACAGGAGAGAGCTCTTGGCGCACAAACAGGAAACGAAAGCTACGTTCCTCTCTGCTTGTCCTCCTGCTAACTGTATGGGCTGAGAGCACGGAAAGTACACTGCCTGACCTTAACGGTGAAAAGAAACCATACAACACATGCTGAATGGCACTTTGCAGAACATTTCACTCCCTGGAATAGCTTCACCACTGCAGCAGCGTGGCTCATGGAATAAAGTTCAACCCAACTGGGAAGAATTTGTTCCCCGTATCACCCTGGTAGCCCTGAACCTCGCGTGACCCGCACAAGCATGCTCAGAGACATACTGCCCACTCGGGTGATGTGAAGGAAGACAGAAGAGGCTGCAAAAGTTTTTTTTCTGGACAATTTTTTTACAACAAAGACTTTACTGTAGATGGGCGCACTTGCTTTGGCACTTTCTTGCACCACTAATTCAACAAATGTAACTGTGGCTACAGCTCAAATCGGGGCAACTGGATTAGTTATCAGGGAAACTATGATAAACGTATGGTAAGATAACAAACAAATGTACAGCTGCCTTTACAGATCATTCCCTGGAAACAATTATGTAGTACAGACCTGTCAAAAGGGTGACCTTGCTGCATTAAAATTTGATTCTTTTTAACAGGTCTGTTTACTACACAGGTATTTATACAGTAACTTATCCCCAAGGGAAGCACGTTGTGAGGTTTCTTCCACGTTGCAAGGCCAATTAGAAGAATGTTGTTTTGAAGTGAATCCAGGAAAGCGTAACTTTCCTTGAAATCAATATATTGCTCGCAAATGCCAACCTCTTGTTTTCAGAGTCACGCTTTTACATGCTGACAATATTAATTGTTAAAAATTGTAAACTATGACCTGTCAAGTAAGACTTTTTTGGAACATATTTCTAACACTGCCAACAGTCTTGCAGATTTTGAGACCTGTCTTTACACTGACATTTTCTGTTTTGCCTGAAACTCTGACATATTTTTAGTTCTTCCTGCAAAATATATCACTGACTTTTACAGTAGGTGCTGTCTTCAGAGAACAGTCTTCTCTCATACTGCTCTTTTTAACCTCCCAAATGCCAAGGACAGATTATACCGGAGAACTGGTGAAACACTGCTGCAAGGATGACACTGACCTTGTATTTGCAGGGGACAGTAACACTGGTCCTTGGAAAGGGGGAAATAGAAGTCACTCAATTCATGTAATTACTTTTAAGTGGCATCAGATTCTGATAGAGCTCCCTACACTGAACACTTTTATTTCCCAGAGTAATTCTACTGACATTATAACTCATTGTAAACCTCAGGCTCTACTAACCTAAGGATATTGGAATATGGCCATCTCCTAACAGAGTATTTGAATAACTTTCTGCCTAACTGAAGATGCTACATTTCTGTAGTTCTTGTCCATTCTGTGTGTTAACCATCCTGGCTAAATCGTCAAGTCCTAAACACAGCTTGCAATTAGTCCTCCTCCTCAAGAATTCAGTGGGTGTTTTTTCCTAGGGCATAGGCTTGTTCTTGTAAATAAGAGAAGTCCTTGAAATATGCTTTGAAACTGAGATTTCAAAATACAAAAGAGAGCTGGGGCAATACCTTATTCTCCTTGAAGTTTGATATTATATCAAGAAGTTGCTCTTGTCTTCCAACTTTTGCATCAATATATGACTTTTTAAAAATGCCTTCTCTGACATAGGCATCGGAGTTCTGAGGCACCAAGTCATTGCTATGGAGTGATAAATTTACCTAAGCTTTACATACTGCAGCAGGATAAAACATGAAGATACTCAATGAGGTTTCGCTTACCTACTGAAAGAGGCCTTAAATTCCTGGTAGTTCAAATGCTAGAACTAAGTATGTAGCCATAAACTTTTAAATATCCTTTGTATCTCCTGAACTTTATTTCCTACAACACAGCACTTGGCATTACTAGACTTGCTTTCACGGCTGGAGTGCAGACCTTTATAAGCTTCAAGAAGCAAATAACCAGTTACTTCTCTTGACTGTTGCATTCCATCATCCAAAAAACTTATTTTCTTAGTTGTTATTTCAAGAGTTTTCTGCTTTTTAACTTTGTCTAGAGTGGAAATACATTCCTTCTTCTGAAACTTTGATACTAAAAAGCCTCTGTCTTTATTAAGCTAGAACTGCAGTTCTCAAAATTGTTTCACTCATTTATTTCCAAAAGTTAGCCATGTTCTTGGTATAACCTTTGCAGTCATTGCTATGTCAAGGAGTGCAGTGAAAGAAGATGGAGTTAATATTGCTGAAGAGGTTTTCAGAAAGCTGCAGTCCATGGGAATTCTCTGACAACCTACTGGCAAAGAAAAGCAATCTGTTTGAGCCATGTTTTTGAGATTAGGTTAGGCGTCTTTTTTTTTTTTCCCCCCCTTTCATTATTTGCAACAAACAGTTTGCTTCCAAAATTAGGTATATAGAAGCCTTATAGTGAAAGAACTAGACTGCTGTTTGGGTTATGAACTTTGAAGCATGAGAATTAATTATCAAATAGGAAAGCATTCTGTGTTCATAGACTAATCTGCTACGACGATGTTCCTCTGCATAACAAGGCAAACACTGATGCATAATTAGGCATCTCCTAACATCAGTATGAGCTATTAATCAAACAATAACACCATGTTTTTTTCAGGGATAGATGATTGGCTTTTCACTTTTTATTTAAAACAAGAAAAAGAACAAATAAATGAGCTGCTGCATAAATCAACCTTTGGAAGAGGAGACATCAAGTTCTTTCTTTTCTTTGTTATCTTTTTTTCTCCCTTTGTTTTACACATTGAATCAACCTGTCTTTTCCTATTTCTCAGCTGTCACAACTGTTCTGCAGTATCACTAAAGCTCTTCACATTCTCTTTAGTCTGGCAGCTTCCCTCATTAAGATTGTGAATTTAAGAAACAGAAAGACATACTGAATATTAAATGAACAGCTAAGATCCAAAGTTTAAATAAATAAATAAATATTATATTGAATATTAACTAGCAGATCCAAGCTCCTACCAGCTTTCATACAATGACAATGGGATTAGGTTCAGACTACGCCCATACGTTTCTATACAGCTTATTTTGAACACACCTCTGCCACCTTCCCTCCCCCAAACTGCTGTCTGTCTTGCAGTGTTAAAAGACAGAGGATATGACATGGAATATAATCTAGTATTTTTTACTTCATGTGCTAACAAAGTTTACGCTAACATGGTCATCTCTGGATATGAGGAATAAGGATAGCCTGGACTGTCCTAAATCCCTTTGGAAAGTTGAGCCTTAGGCTCATTCCATCTCCATATGGACAGCCACGTGAGTACAGATCCAAACACAAGAACTTGTTACATCTGGCCTTTACTTGTATAAATACAGTCTCCTCCCAGAGATCTTTTCAAATCTTTTATAAGTAAAGGATTAATGGATAGCAGTTATCAAGTGAAAAATAAAGCATTGCCATGAGCATGTCTTATTGCTCTTGGCAAGTGTAAAGCTATTTCAAAACCAGACTGGTCATATCTGCTTTACAGCGTTTTACTGATCCTTAAAGAGAGACAAAATGCTGTACTTCCGAACACAATTTTTCATACATTTATTACTGTTAAAACTACAGATTATAGATTCAATACAGGAAATAACTTTTGCATTTCAGATTTCCTTAACATAGGAAAAATAACTTTGTCCAAAACTGCATTTAAATCTACAATAGAAATGCCTGAATTTAAGAAATATATGAACAGAAAACCAAAGGATTGTCTCATTTTCATTTTAAAGCGCTTTTTCCTTAAAGTATTCAGCAGACTGTCAATATCTTGGCGGATCCAAGAAACTCTGGTCCTGGCCAGAACCACATGCGTCTTCTCCTCACCATCTTTTCACCGAACGCGAAGCGTTGTGGTTCACACATAGTGTGTCACTTACACTTCCCCCCAGTTTTGTGCTGGTGTGAGGTTTCCCACCATTAGCAGAGAAAGTCTTTCAAAAAAAGGTGTAATAAAAGGAGTGGGAAAGTTGTTGCCATTCGCTGCAAACATTTAATACTTTTAATCAAATATTTTAAATCAATGTGTCCTCTGCACTCTAAGCTGAAAACCAGCCATGTGAAGATCTACTGTAATAAGCATGTGAGTGCAAGGCAAAAAAAAAAAAAAAATCAAGGCAGAAAATATTCCTCCTGGGAAAACTTTTCATTGTGTGAGTCACATATCAAGAGCTGTACTGTGTTACAGATAACCTCCTCCTCAGAATCACATGGGCCCTTTCCAATAGTCAACTCACTGATCTCCATGGCCGCTCCAGCAATGGGTTGCCTGGAAGAAACACAAGTATTTTTGCATTTTACCTGTACTTTGACCTGTAGAGTTGGTAGTTTTTCTGTGGAAATGTAATCACTTCTCTCCATAGTTTTGTTTTGTTTGTTTGGTTTTAAATTTTTAAAAACTTATTCCCCAAGGTTTGTTTTTTTCCCTCTTCTTGTAAGGGCATCACTTGGGCTCAAGTATAACAGGTAGAGACCACACAAAATAGGTATAGGTAAAAGCAGGTACAATCAAGCAGAGAAACAGTGCCAGCAGTGACCCGGAGACCAAATTTGTGACTGTTCTCATTTAGTGGATTTACTTTTAGAAATGAATAAAAAATTGCCAAAAAAACTAAATTTGACTCAATTTTCTAATTAAGACATTCCTAGATTCACCTATCATCAGTTGGAGTGGCAGATGCTTGTCAGGCTCTGGAAAGTAAACTGTGACAGCGCTTATAGGTCAAGGAACATGTTTAGCTTAATTTCAAAGCTACCTGAGAGCAAGAACTCTGAATTCTTTTCTAGAGTTATGTTTCTGTGTTCATATTCTCTTGGAAGCAGCTGAAAGGAATTAAGAGCAACAGAAAAATAACAGGGGAGTAAATAAAAGTTACAGTGGGCAAAGCTGAATATAGGAAAACTATAAAAAACAAAACAGTAGAGAGTACGTAAGTAAAAGGTAAAATACAAGCAACTACAATATTCTGAAATGAATACGACTTCTATTCATACCAGGCTATCATTCTGCTGAAGAAAATGTTGGGCTTTTAGTCCTGCTGCAAAGGGCAGACTGCATCTTTGTAATACACCTCATAATTTGGTTCTCTTTGTGGCTTGGAGTGAAAGGGAGAATAGTTAAAGCTCACAGACAAAGGAAATACAAATGAACCCGATTTCCAAAAGAACAGCTGGAGATGTTCAGAAGGAAATAACAGGCTACCTGGTTTCTTTTACTGATACATACTTCACTTTGCCCAGAGGAAATTCTCTCAAGGATAAGAGACTCCCTTAACAGGAAATTTCCCTTGGTACAAAGGTAATGTGCTCCATTTATTAAGATTACCAGCCAACTCTTTAAAGCAAGAGCTTTAAATTTGCACTTTTACAAGTGTAAATTTCATTTTCAAGGGAATTAAGGATTGAAGTTCTCATTTGTATTGTAGCTCTGTGGACCACTCAGTTTGGCATTGCCAAAGTACTAGCAATAGGCCTCAGCCTTTATAAAAAAAATTAAACACATCAGGACATAGGACTTGTTATGCTGTGCCTTGAACTTACTGTATCTTGATTTGCTGTATCTGTAAAAATGCGTAAGAAACATAGACCATACCTGCAACTTGCTTAAAGATCTGATGATTATTGTCTAGCTTGCCCTAGCTGTAACACCACAATTACTGGAGGTAAATTGGCTGGTGCTTGTCCTGTGTTTCTGAGCTTTAGTTACACTATTTGATTTTTTTTCCATTACATTTTGTTTGGCTTTGTATAGTTGCATGGTTCTCCCCCTAAAAGGAAACCATACCATCTACAGAGAAGGATTAAAAAAACCTAAGTGACTAACCCTGGGAGGAAGAAACCCTCACCCTCAACTTCATACTCTTGCTGGCAAAGAGCTCAAGTCAATGGAGCAATGCATAGGAAGGGTGAGCATAACACCAGAGAAAAGGGTAGATAATAGGATGCTGGATTACAACTATTTTAATTGCATTATTAATAAGAACAAGGAATAATTAGATCATTTGTATAAGTGTAAATGCAATTTAAATTGTACTAAATTAACTGATTGTGGTATTTTGATTAGGCAATTAAAACATCAGGTTAACAATACATTCTAATTCTTAGATACAAAGGTGTGTTCTTTTGTTTTCCATTACTAAATTGTATATATAACAGTACACTTTATGCTTTTGGAAGGATCTCACTGAATGTGAGAAAATCAAAAATACTTCAGTTTCCTTTGAACATGTCTTAGTGACTTTTCATAATCTCTTGTTTCAATAACCCTACTGTGTGTTTTTCTTTAGCAACTACTCTAACAAAACTCTGCAGAATACTTTGAAAGCAACAAAGTCAGCAAGGCAGTATTTCATCTATTCGTCAATGCCAATATTGTTTTTACTTTCAAGACCCTTTGCAGCCTCCGAACACCAGAGCTATCTGTTTCATCAGACAATGATTTACCATGGGACTTACGGCTTGTTAGTGTAATGATTCAGTATCTGCCGTAAGACCAAGGCAGCTTTACACACACAAGCAATAGCTTTATACATCTAGCGAGTTTATGAAAATGCACTTTTTTTAGACCAAGACCTTCTGAAAGGGACTTTCATATAACACAGATAATTTGGGAACCATACAGGGAAAACTTCAGCATATACAGAAGAACAGGAGGTAGAATTTATAAAGCCATCTCCGTATTTGACAGTTCAGACAGGCACGAGCTTCACTAAACCTCAGCCAGGTACAATGCCTCTGAGAGCTGCTGTTCACCAGAGCCGCTAAGGTACTGCGGGACCCCAAGTCAGTTCCTGTCTCATTTCATTTTTCCTGGGCCTCGTTTCTGGGGAGCGTGAAGGGCTCAAGCATCACTACCAAGAGGAGCTTTAAGAACTGCTGGGGAGGCAGGGAAATTTCTGACTCCAATGAGCCAGTGCAGCCTAAGAACTGCAGAAGGTAGCACCAGGTCTTTAAGACATTGCCCCCAAATAATAATTCAAACCGCTCTACCTGTGTGTGTATACACATGAGGACAGGAGGTGACAGCAGATGAGAAATTCACTCCCTGTGAAGCTCCTGCCTCACTCTAGTGACTGGTCAGACAACAAAAGTGAACAAATTACCATCTCAGGTGGCTAAAGCTGAGAACAAATAATTCTGCTCAAACTTAGGGCTATTTATTTTATGAAAAGTTTTCTGAACCAAAGTTGCTTGCAGGAACTGATAACAGCAAATGTACACATGAGAGGCCTTAGCCTAGGTTGCATCCCTGGAGTCCCTGACTGTAAGCTATACCTTGGGATCTCCCCACTGGTGAACTAGGTAGCTTATCCAAAACTATTTGCCATGAATTTATCCACAGACACAGGGAAAAACCACACGTGCACCAAAACGTCTTCACAAAAGTATCCTCGAAAATAGGATCCTTGAAGAAGAAACAGATACATAAAACCAGTCATACCCTTCAGGACACTAAAAATTTTGAAAAACAAATTATGTTCACTATGGAAATAATTCACCATTAATTAATAAGTTGGATGCTAATACAAGTAAGATTTGGCAAAACAGTAAGAGTCAATTTAATACCATGACTGAGCTTTTCTAAGTATTTCTGCTACATTTTGGTGTTTTCATGAAATTAATTGTCAGGCTGCAGAAACTCTCATTTCTTTTTTTCATTGAAGCCCGGTTTGTTTTTCCAAAACTTCACTTACGTTTTAAACATATCTGCGTAGAATAACTGTAACTTTGAATCTACTGTATGCTTCTGATTAATTTAATTATATTTTTCCATAGGTTCCACATTTGTTCACAATCTTTCTTCCTGAACAAAAATGGATGTATTGCAAAAAAATGGAGAGGGATTTTTAAAGTCAGTCAATTATGCATTAATACATTTTCACACACACTACATTATTGCCATTAGAGCTACAGTTACATGAGATTAAAGAATAAGACTAGATGGTGGGCACTGTTTTAGGGGAAAAGACAGACATCACTTGTTATTTTTCATTATTAAAAGCTAAAGTTAATCCCCTTTTCATATTTCTGAGTGAAAAAGGTGATTGGCTGAGTAAAAATGGAGAATGGTTACTATTGGTAACATTGTGAAACACTCTTACTTATTCTGCACTGGAATGACATCATGTATTTCATGTTGTGTAAGACTTGCAAAAGTGCCTAAACCAAGACGACTCTGCAGGACCAATTTTTCTTTTTTTTAATATTTCATAATACTCCCATATGCAATTTTAAACACCCAATAAGTTTTTATGAATGTTCTGTATTTTTCTGAAAACTAACCTAAGCTGAATATAAAAAATGGTTACCTTGCACTAAATTTCTCCTGGAAAACTTCAGCTAATATAGCAAAGCAGAAATAGCCGTATATAGTCATCTGATCCACAGTATCATTTGTCTCAGATTTTTCTGTCATCAGTCATGAAAACCGTATGCAAAGAACAACTTGTTTCATTGTTTTCTTTCTGTTACACACCTCAGTTTCAAAGAACGTAGCATTTGATCCGTCAGAAATACATGAATCCCGGCTTTGCTGAATTTTGGTTTTTTCCTAAATCACTGTCTATATTTCCTCATTTGTCATGTCATCTAAATGACTTGCCTTCTACCTGGTTGCTGTGTTTTCCCCTTTAATTGCCACATTAACACCCGCTCTTGAATCCGAACTGTCCGCAGGACAACGCAGAGCTGGAAAACTGCACCTGCTGTTATCACAGATCAACGCTTACGGGAAGCACGGAACAATACATCCTGCGGTGGCAATTAAATTACTGCCTTGCGGAACTAAAAAGTTCTCCCCAAGTGTAATCTAGATCCTAGAAATGTTCTTGCTGAAGCAAAACTGCAAAGACTGTTTTCAAAAAGACCTCACTGAAAGATTCATGTTCTTTTTACTTTGCACAATTCATCCCCGCAAAGATAACTTATGAATATACGCGTTAGCAACAATTCCTCACATTAACAACTTCAGACAGCTATGAGTTGCACACACCAGGCAGGAAGATTTTCCTACGTGATCTAAAATTTTCACAGTTCAGCCACAGGTTGCAGAGCCTTAGGAAAAGAGATGCCATTTATTTAATCTCTGAAGATCACTTTGCTTCTTTATCTGAAGTGAGAGAAATTAATGGTAGTCAGTCAGGTGCTTTTAGAAAAGTTACCTTGCTTACATTTGTAAGTTCTCATTAAATGATATGGCTAAACTAAGCAGAGAAAATCCTCTAACAAGCAATCACCACGTCAGATAAGCTAATCAGTAAGTAATGGCCAGAATGCTAAAGGTCTTCAAGCAATGAGTGATCCTTAATAACAAATGAGAGATAAGTATTTAAATACTTTTAAAACTCTCATTAATAATAAAAAACCTTTATAGGTAAAAATATTCTGACCTCACTTTCTACTATTTTTCTTCAGCAAGTTAATTTGTAAAAGCTACCTGAAAAATGAAATTGGATACAATTAGCGAGCAATATTTATCACTGTACAATGACTTAAAAGCAGTGCACAAGTACTTATTAATCCAAGCACTGTAACTTGGATAAGGAAGAGAGCTGTGAGCAAAACCAGAATTTTGAGTATTGCTACTAATTTAACTGATTGAATTATTGTATTACGAATTATCTATGCTTTACAATTATCTTCCTTTGTGAACAAAACGCTTTGGTCATCGGTAGTTACTAAAAATCCGTTGTTCCTTCCACACGCCAGTCACTTTGCCACAGGTAGTGGTGCTGAGAGCGAAGCGGAGCATCGCAATAGGATGTGGAGACCGAAGTGCAAAGTACACGCTGAAGAACGGCCGCACAAACACACATGCTAGAACATATGCTCACAATGCTGATGGGACTGGCAGACAGTAAGGCTTAGCTTATTTCAAATGGCCTAAATGTGAGAAAAAAAATGAAAAAAACCCAAAGCACCTTTACTAGTGCAGGTGACCACACTTGCACGTGGACAAGGACATGGAGGCCAGACAAATGCAGATTGACAGAATAGTAGATAACAAATAGAAATCAAGCTTGCACACTGATGGCTTCAGGCAGATGAAGACAGTGAGGAAGTAGCCCTGTTACACTCTCTAGCACATTCAGAAAAGGCTTTATAATTTTTCAGGTAGGTTTGCAAATGTTACTGGATAATGTAAACCAGTAATAGTAATAATATGGAAGCAGCCCATCACTGGCAAAAAAAATACAAAAAGAGACTTGATTGATGATCTTGACAGATCTCCTCAAGAAGTAGAATGTTAAATTGTACATCCTAAACAAGGTCTTAGAAGATGCTCTTCATTAGAAGCGATAATTACCACTCCATGATTCACGACATTCAGAATTTATCATCAGTTTCCAAGCTAACTGCATGTGTTATTGTGATTATTATCACTCTGATTTACACTATGGAAATGTTTCTCTGGAACTGTTTACAAATTGTTAAGATACCATTAAAGTGTATTTTTTTAGCATTTATTCAGTGGTAAAAACAGGGGGAGAGAGAGGTGGAAAAGTAACAGAAATGTTTCCTTTTTCTCTAACTTGACAAAACCAAGTTTTGGTGACCAAAAACTATTCAGCAGGTTTTGAGACAAAGATAAACAAAATGGTACATAGCTACATTTCATATGCCACAGAAAGGATGTTTTCATAACCTCTGATATTTACAGTGCAGGACTATACATTTTACGTCTGCTTTAACACGTCCTACCGTTAAACTAAAATTAAATGTACACACTGAAGAAACTCTTTAGTCAGGAGTTAGTGTACTGTAAGCAAAGTTGTCTCAATATCTGCACAAATTAACAATTTGATCCAACAGCTTTAAGCCTGAGAAAATTCCTATTGATGTAGCTAATGTAGTACAAGGCAATTTAAGTAGCAAAATCACTTTTGGTCATTAGGCATTATCAGACTTGCAAAAAAAGTACACTCTTTTGGCCAATTTAGCCTTCGTTACGTAATTACCATGCTATATAAGCGTCTGTGGATCACTGATAGTCAGGTTGTTGAAAGTCAGATTGCGTGGAGGGTGCCTACAGTTCTGGTCCATCCTACCCTCTTCCCCATTTTGAGCCAGCCTTCTGCGGCCCCTGTCTAGGTAGGTGCCTATCCGGTGGAAACCAGAGCCCAGGGAGTGGTAGGTACATGTCCAGGCACTGACATCAGGATGAAGCCAGTCGTGCTCTCGTATCTCTGTAAGTCTAGGGATACCTGGGAGACTGCAGTCTGCTTAGAGGTGAACTGACCCTGACTGCCTGTGAAGGCTGAACCTAAGATCATACTGACTCCAGAAAATGGAAACAGTTTTAACTAACAAGAATTCCAGTGGTTATTATCTCTGACCTTTGGCCCATGAAGGATTCTAAATATCAATATGCATTTGCATTTTGCATTCTGCTGGGAAAAACAAGGAAACAAAGAAAGTAGCATTCCAAGTCTGAACTGGCCTAAGCTTAATGAATTTAGAATCTGGATCCCTATTTGTCAGTTTAGATTGGTTCCCCAAATTACTGATGTACATTGAAGAAAACTTGTGAGTCTACTTAATGATTTGGGGCACAGCCTTCATTATCGTATTATGCCTTACACATTAGAAAATCAGTTTAGCAAAGAAGGGCCAGAATAAAAAAAAAACAGTGAAATAAAAATAAGCTTTGGCACTGGTATAATGCATAAAATAAAGGTATTTATAAATGTTAGTAGAGGTGTTACCCATTAAAAATTCAGTCATGTTGCAGTTACTTAAGCACTGATATGGTAGGTACTTGTCTATGTGGTGAGCTCAATGACTGATTTATCTACAAATTTGGTTGTGTAAAACTTTCTTTGCTATGTAAGGGTCATCTTTTGGGATCTGATTTGGACGCTATTCCAGCATAATAGTGCAACGCCTGCAGAGGCTCACTCTTCTCCCCCCCCCCCCCCCCCCCAAATAAATTCAGTTCCATAGAGAAATATTTCCCTTTCCACATCTGCAAAATTAGACTAGTTTGTGCACTGAACAAGTGGAGTTGATAACTTCAGTCATGATATGGGTCTGGAAACAGCAGACTTAGACCATAGAGAGAGATCTATGATGTTTGAACTGGATATAGGAAAAGAAAATTATGATAATGATGAACATATAGGATGACAATGATGGTAATGGTGTTTATCATGAATATAAATCGTTACACACTCAATAATTATAGTAAAAGATATTGGCCACTTCAGGGAATTTTATATTTATCCTAGCAGCAATCCCTTGCATTATGAATCAAGATGCCAAAAACACATATCCTTCAGAGTTTGAAAAATTTCTTAAGTATCTGGTATATGTCATATGTGGCATATACAAAATACGTGACGGTGTGAACTAGAAGCTTCAGTAACACATTTACTTGGGATTCACAGAAAGTCTGGTGGTTTTCTCTAACTAATTTAAACCTCTACGCCTTACCACATCACCATATTTGCAGTCTGTACTGTAGATCTCCTCACATTAGTATCTACAAGCTCATTTGTGTGCTAGGACATTACTTAATTACGTCCAACTACACCTAACAATGACTTACCAAGGGTGAATAAAATGTTAACTTCTGATAAAGACAGATTATATTAAATATTTTCCATTAACACATACTTGGGAAATGTAGTGTGATCTTGCAGGAGACCAAACTAAGTTCATCTATTTTGAGACAACCATAAAAAGACTTAATGCTGCAGATATTTGTGCTCAATCTTTGCTTTAAGAATCTGGATAGTCTCATTCAAATAAATGGGACTTTATTGTTTAAAGTTAAAATGCTTTTTATAAGCTTGCAGAGTCAGTGCCAAGACTAAGAAAACAGGCAAAAACAAACTTCCAATGTTAAGCTTTCAGAGATGTCCTTAAAATATTCTTACTCAAGTTAGCTGAAGAATTTCATAATCTACTGCTCAGGCGAGTGATTAGAGAACAGGGTGATAGGCACTTGAGTCAAATATTGATTGAACATCATGAGAAATCAATTCTGAGAAGCTCCTTCAGTATGTCTATATAAGAACTGGTAATTTAAAATACGTAGCATACACACAATGTCAGGAACTATTAAGGCTACTCCAAAAGAGCAAAGATACAGTTTAATTTTTCACGATGAGGGTGGTGAAACACTGGAACGGGTTGCCCAGAGAGGTGGTAGACGCCCCATTGCTGGAAACATTCAAGGACAGGCTGGATGGAGCTCTGAGCAACCTGATCTAGTTCAAGATGTCCCTGCTCACTGCAGGGGGTTAGATTAGATGACCTTTAAAGGTCCCTTCCAACCCAAACTATTCTATGATTCTAATTTCTAATATACGAGGAGAGGACTCTTGAGGAGCTGAGAACAAGTTTCACCAAGTTCCTACTACCTATTATTTTATGATAAGGCAGAAGTCTGAAGACATGAGACACAAAAGACACAAGATAAAACCCAGAAGGAACAAAGAGGAAGAAAATTGTTAAAGCTGTTGTTGATGGTAGTCTCCTATCTTTTCGTTCTCTTCATGTAAATTCTTTTAAACAGTACGCAGGTAATTTAGTTGCCTAATGCCATTCATGACAAGAGACTTTAGGAAAATGATGCTTTAGGAAAATTATGTCTGCATGAGAATTATTAATATCAGTGTTACGCAGCTGAGACAGTCAGAGTACAGGGGAAATGGGTTCGCAGTATGGATCAAAACTTTTGATAAAGTAGGTGATATAATGGATATAGCTTTTTTTCAATTAGATCACCAGGTCTAATAGAAGATGTTACATAAATAAAATAAATGGTAATAAAAGGTAATCTCACTTTAAGGAAGTGAGTGGGCTTAATTCAGGTTAGCAGTCTGTCATTTGAAGTGATACATGTCCAAGGCATTTAGCAACACATACTTGCAAAAAAACCTACAGAAGTTTCAAAAGATTCAAAATACTGTATTTTTAATTTCTCAGATAACATAGCCCTGAAGTGACCTATAGAAGACAATTTGTGATTGTTGTATTAAAACAATGTAATACTTCCCTTACACTTTGAAAAAATAGAAAAACAATGAAGAGAAATTCAATGCTTGCTAAATCACAATAGCTCATACATTTATAGACGCGCAAGACTTTGCATGAATATTGCTGTGAAATAATTTAAACAGCACAGAAAAAATTCAAGGAGTGAATATCGACCTATTAGATGAAACGATCTTTTGCTACCAACGCTAGCAATGAATATTCTACCCTTGAGTAAGTTAAAATAAATAGAAATATAAATATGGAGTAACAAGAAAAATAGTCTTTGAACAGATGGGCTGGTGATCCAGGTTTATGAAAAATCTGCTATAAGGCACTGGGGTAGTATTATTTTACAGACCAAATAAATACAACGCAAATTTGTTTCAAGGATGTTTCAAGATGTTTTCAAGAATTTTTCAGCCATTTTAAGATTTCTATCAGGTTGAGCAGTATTTTTCCTATATTATTTGTGTCAGTGTCCTTTGATTAAGGGAGAGAGAGATGGAATGACTGACTGGCATATTCCTATCACCTTAAGATGAGGCTTGATACGGGCACAAACAATACAATCACTACTGGATACTGCCAGCTCCTAGAAGGGAACTGTCCTCTTCTACTTAGACAAACATTGATGTTCATTCTTCCATACCTTTGAAGCAGCACATCTTAGCTTTCCCTGTACTTGTTATTATAATAGCATTTGCACAGTTACTCCACCTCCCAACTAATTGGGAATAAAAGAAATTCAGCGTCTTGCTACACAAACCATGTCTGATGTGAACATTTACACACTTGTTATAAGCTACTGAAATCACCACTTAAATCCAGTCCTCACAGCAAATTTCAAAGTAACCAGACAAAATACCAGGAAATAGCATAATTATTATTAAAAAAAAAAAAAAAAAAGAGACAAGTTTGCCTCAAAGCTTATAGTAATTGGATCTTATCAGATATACTTAAAATGCAAATACATTTGAAAACCAAATAAGAAGGTGGCTTTCGGGATTCACTTTGAATGCTTAAAGTTTATCCATGTGTGAAACTGTGAGTTTTAATCCTCCAGAAATAGACCTCTCAATGAAAATATGAAGTTTCAACAATTTAGTCCAAGGACCATAATGTTTCACAATTAACAATTTTGCTGTAAAACTGTGATATGCCAAAAATTCAATCACAACTGAATTCTTGGGAAGGCAGGAAGCCCTGGAATAACACTGATAATGCCTTTTCTACAAAAATAAATGTTTTTCCTTTGCTTCAGTAGCAATAGTTTATAATAATTATTTTGACTGACCTTTAGCAAAGAGTAAACATTTCAAATCTTTTACTCCAAGCACTAACAATCTGGGCTCCCCAGAAATGCTGAAGGTACTCAGCACCTTTGAAATGTTTTGCCTTTTACTGAAAGACAGTTAGAATTCAAGATCAATACTACCTATACTTTGCTGTCATAATTAATGCAGGGTGTCTTGGAAGACAATAATCTGAAGTTTGTTTGGTTTCCTATTCAATTTCTGTACTATGAAAAATTATTTAAAGATTATTAGAAATAATATGGAAAATAAATAATATTGTTTAAAATAATATCACAAATAATTACAATTCAAAAGTTAATTGTTTAAAAAAACCCCAAAACACATTCAGATTTCTAGTGTACTTCAACACAAGCTTTATTAGTCAACAGCATTCAGAAAAAGTGAAAGCTCCTCTCCAAATACTGACTGTCCATTAGAAGTATATATGATTAGAATACTTGGGGGTTAGATTATCATGTTTTCTAACACTCATAATTTTGCTTTTGAGAGTAGTAATTTCACTCTTTGCCAGCTACACTAATAAGTGGAATAAGTTACTATTACTAAGAGTGAAACAACTTGAAAATATCTTACACTAAGTTACTTTGGGATGAGTAACAATAGCAAATGATTTATACATTTAGTAAGCAAAGGCAGAAGAACTACAAATACTGAAAATGACCTCCAGGCTGGTCATTTATAATGGAAAAACTCACTTTTTTAGTGGTATTTCAAGTAACACATTAATTCAGCATATTTTTTTATACACAATTCATAACAGCCACTACAAGCCTTTCACAACGCTATTTAAGTGTGGGAAATTGTCCAAAACTCTCAAATCTCAGGTGAAGTAATCTCACCGAAGTCAACAGCAAACCTCCTACACATCAAGACAAAGATTTCTATCTCCTTATTTACTCTTCAGATCTCTTACACAAACACACCCTGCACTAATTGTTACGGCTCAAGGGGGTATAGGCTCTGTGGTGCCCATGACCTTCCCGCTAGGTACAGAAGTCAGGATTACAGCTGAGAGATTGATTTTGCCTCTTAAGGCCAAGGCTATAGAAAAATACACACATAAGCTCATATGCAAAATGGGATAGTAGTATTCCAAAAAAGATTATGCTTATTATGTATGTAACTGTTTTTATTCTATGGAAATTCTGTTACTGAATCATTGTGCTGGGCTCTTTTCACTGAAACTGCTGCTGAGATCCAGCAGTACATTTCTGAGTTTCTCACTGGGCCCAGGTTAACAAACCTGTCTCATCATACAAAGAAAGAATAGAAAAATACACTAGCCTAAAGCTACAAATTCATGTGCCTACTCTGTAGGCAGCATATGGGACCCAAGGACAAATCAAGGTCATCTCGGTGTACACGAGATGTTCTCATGGTACAGAAAGCTAAGCATGTGCATATGCACTTGCTATATCATGCTCTGCATTCCTCTCTTGCTGGCACTCACACCAATTAGTCTCTTGCCTAGCCTAACAAAGTACCAGTAAAAGTTTTTAAAACCATACTTGGGGTTCTCTATAGGGAAGAAAAAAATCATTCCATATATATAAAATTTAAAATCATTTTGCCCTCAAACAAATTAATATTTGCCACTTACTTTGGGATCTCAATGAATGAATATATAAATACCATTTTCAAGCCAAGTGGCTTTTCCATTTGCTGATTTACTGCAGATTCGAAACCTAACCACGGTGTCTTGTCAAAACTGAGCAGCAACATTAATCATGATCTATAAATATGCAGAATATGAATACCTGACTAAAAATTACTTTTTTTTTTTTTTTTTTTTTTTTTTTACACAACCTATTTGCAATATTTTTGTTACTAAGCAACAAAATGAACAAAATTCTTCTATTATCCAGAACACTTGCATTATTGCCAGGGTCGCCTTAACACAACTTTATTATCTCAATTGCTTCACTTGCTGAGCATGTGGAGCGGCAGATTAGGGATAATTAGACAATGAATGAATGAAACTCCAGTGCAGTCACATCCTGAGAGATAAATGAAGTATTGATTTTGATGATTCTACTAACAGCCATTTAATATGCATAGCTACTAAACATTTGAATTGATATGACTTCACTCTCAATATGTTGTTAAATGTATTCTGGGTTCTGGCTGAGCAAACTATGTTCAGCCTTTATGACACTGCGTACCATTCACGGTTATTAAACACAATTAAGCAATGCGGAAAAAGTTTGAAGGTTGAAGGAAAGCTCACCAGCGCAGCTTTAAATTTGTCCTGGTTTCTGAGGTAGGATGGAATGGAGAAAATGAGGTAAGGTGCCTTTCCAACATGTACACTCATCTGTGGGATGTAGCATTTCTTAAGATGTTTTGTAGCATAAATCATGTATATGTTACAACATTGGGGAACAAAATAGGGTGCAAGCTAGGGAAAATCTGAGACATCCCTATCAGAGCATTGTATAACATGATTAACGGTTTATGCACCAACAACTGTATATAAAATAGTGTTCTGAGGAAGGTTAAAATTGACTTTCAAAAATGTTTTTATATAAGATGAAATTTTGCCTTCGGTTATATCATTAAAAATACAGGCAACAGAAACTAGTGGAGTTAACCTGGATTTATGTTTGTGTAGCTCAGTGTTGCATTTTGTTCTTAAACTGCAGAGGAATTGCTTCTCAGGATTGAAAACTGCTGTTCTCAAGCAGCTTAAGAAATGTTTCGCAGCGCATTACTCAATGGAGAGGTACAGAGGAGAAAGGGAAGACTACTATGCATAACTGAGAGTACAGACATTATTTTTATCAAAAAATCGCATGAACTCAAATATCCCCAAGATATTAAGGCTAATGCCCATAATTTTATGACTCTTAAATAAAACAGATCAGATTTTCATACACTGTACTCTAACATAAATCTAGATCAACCACACTGCCCGCAAGTCCTGCGGTCAAATAACTTGTTTGGATTCAAGCCAGAAGATATAGCAGTATAAATGAGATCATATCCCATTCTTCTGAGTGGTCAAGACCTCATTGCTCATCCAAAAGACTCAAGGACAAAGACAAGAAAAAGAATGTACTGAGAATCTATAGCAGTGCGCCTGGTGCATCCTCATTCTAGCGAATAGACTTCAAGACCTGCTACTAAAAGTTAACCTGAAAGCCTAAAAATACAAGGCTTTTTAAGCTGAGGATCACTGATAAGGTTTATGTACCTTTGGGTCTACATGGGAGATTTTCTGTGTGTTTGTTCAGGCTGCTCTGCAAACAGACCTGACACTATCCAGCCCCAAAACAGGCACAACTTCTGCACAACTGAATCGTGCTTGTTCAGACCTAACACTATGACCACAATTGCTGTACGGCTTTTGCTTCACACTGGATGGTATCGGGCCTGCCTGAAACACAAGTGTCCTAAGTATACACTTCAGACCACTGCAGAGTTCAGCAACATCAAAAGTACTAGTACTTTAAACATTTTAATGAGCTTATAAAATTCTATATGAGGATGGGCCTCAACTGCGTAACTGCCAAAAGAGGAGATGTCAGCATACTGCATTACTGGCACATTGTGGTCTCTCATCAGGCACTGTACCTTTCAACACAAGAAGTTCCTCAGCGCACGTCACGAGTGGGATTTTGGTCCATGACAGAGTAGTAAACTCAAGGCAGCAGAGGCCCTAGGGAAACTTTCTGATACCCATCACTACGTATATACTTCAGACTTACTGTATGTTCTGCAACATATTTATCATAGACAGCAAGGAGAGAATACATGCTCCTCCCATCACCAGCATCCTTAGAAGCAGCAAACTGAAAGCACTGCTAGGGTTTAACGGCACAGGGACTAGCCACAGCTGGAGTGACCAGCTTATTTTGATTCTGAAAAGAACTTCTTTTAAGTAGAAAAAAGATGTGAAGCAAGGATTTGATAGGTTAGGAAATGAAGGACTTACAGGGCAGAAAGCGGAAGACAAGATCCTTTTCTACAGAGTGATGGGATATATGCCACAGATCAGTTGTTTGCATTTATTTGAAGAAGGTGCTTAAAGTGGTGGGTTTCTTCGTATGTTAGTTTGGATTGGGCTTTTTAGAACTAGGGCAACACCAGGTAAAATTGCACTCGGTCACTAAAACACACCTTGTGCATGCAAGTCCGGCAGTGGAGAGCCAGAGCCAGCATCATGCCAGCTGATGTTCATTTCCAGTGGTGAGCGGGCAGGTGAGACAAGCTGTGGCAGGTACTTCAGACGCAGCAGTGTCATCGGCTGGGGTTTCCTCTGGCAACTCTCTGATACCATCAGTGATGTGAGAATAAGGAGTTGGTGTGGTGGGAGGAGCAGTCTGACAGCAGCTTATGCCCTGTAATAATTTTTGCTGGCTAGGGAAATAACAAGCAGATTTTATTCATTTTTTGTAAAATGATTTGATATTTTTTAATAAGGCCAACTTCACTGGCACAGCTTGTCATAATTTGGCCTGAAACCACCAGTGGGAGTTAAGACAGGGACTTCTAAACTTTCCTGTGTTGACATAGCAAAAATACTAGCCAGGGACTTAACATGATTTTGATTTACAGTAGGGAAACAACTGTTATCTCGCTGGGAAGACAGGTAACATCAAACCCTCCTTGCGATGCTTTGCATGGGAGATGTCCAACACAGCAGTGCAGGTAAGGCTGCAGCTTCCAAACTGAGGGAACTCAGTTATGAACAGAAACACAGACCCATCAAAAAGTCAGTGGCTGATAATTAGCTGATATTTGAGTTGTGAACCTAAGAGCCAAGAAGCAGGGTTTCAAAAGGAAACAAAACTTCAGCAAAAAGTTCAGCAGTCCTCTGGGTGGTGGAAAAGATCTGGGGTTTGGTGCTCCTGACTTCATGCACAGCAGTGAGATGATCTTCATCTGCACTAACTACAACCTTCAGACTAACACCTTGAATAGCATGAAGTCTTCTTCCCATAAATAAAAAAAACAAATACGAACTGTTGGAAACCATAGACAACAACATTTTGGCTATAAACTAACGTCATATCTAACACTTTAGTCCAATAAATCTAATTCAGTTAGCTTTCAAAGCTGTAAACCACGCTTGGCTGTAAGTTATATTTATATAGTGTTCAAGAAATTCACCAGACTCATGCCAAGAGGCCTTTCAAAGGAAGAAATATTGGCTTATATCCATTTTGACGCTGTGAGTGTAGTGTTTTTTAAAAAAATTGCTAGTGTTTTAATGCATTGCTTTTACGATAACGATTTGAATTTCTGAATGATTTAATGGGATAGAAATCATTCTTAAAAAGTACTTATTGAAGAAAAAATTAATTTTGATAGCATAGGACAAAATATTGTTTGAAAATGATAGACTGGGTGGTAGGATTAGAAAGTTATATACACTGCAGTCAGATTAAAGAATACTGAATACATGGATGCTTCTCAAATATTCCTGTGAACAACATACACAGTTAACCGAACGAACTAATATCCACTTTTCGATAACCAACATACAAAAAATTCTTTGGTCTCGACTGATAACAATAAATATTAAGAAGTGACCCACAAAAACCCCTATGAAAAGTATGTTTCTCTGTCTAGGACTGCAGTCCTTGGAATCCACCTAAGCTTTGCAGCAGCTACATAGCCAGCAATCCATTTTCCAAGGCCCCCAGCATTGTGTGTATGTGTGTGCATGTGCGAGAGCCTGTACATGCATATATCCAGCTATAAAGAAATACCCACTTTGCCTGATATAGGGTAGCTATTTCACACACTGTTGCCAATATTGCATAAAATATCCATTGAATAAAATATGTAAACAGTCTGTGGAATAAAAGCTTCCACTTCCATAGGGAAACTATGCTACATAATGAGAACTCACTAACTTCCCCTTCCTCTGGCAAGTATAATGGCATCATTTTTATTCCCACATTTACCATAGTTTAAAAGAATGGTCTCAGCCTTTCCTATTATTTGGAAGAAAGTACATAACTGCAGGAGACAGGTTAGAGCAGTTCTTGCTAAAGACATGCAAACAGACACTTGTAGCCCGTCCAAGATAATGAAGGGATGTTACACAAATCCCTCAAGTCAAAGTTTCCTACCAGAAGCAACGGGCAGCGTGCTGCTTCTTTTGAATGCCACTTAGCAGCAGCAATCCCTAACTGTGCAGACATGCATATGCATAAACATTACAGTCATTAAATGCCTCAATCGGGACAGAGGAAGCACTCTCCAAGCATCTAAAATGGATACTAACATAACCTTTGTGTCTCCATCTCTCTTCTAGTGCTTTACCCTCAGGAGGGATAATTCAGCCATAGAGCACCTTTAAAAAGTATCACACCTGCCCCCAAAGAGGCCATATCCTACAATTAGGAGTACCTTACATTTTCATTCTTGTTTATACTCCCCAAAATATAGTATTTATTAATGCATTCTGCAGATACGAGCCAAAGTATCTCTACTAACTTATTCATTGGGCTGGCTTTGTTTCAAGAAACAATTCTGCTGACTTGGAATACAACACTGTTCAATCATTCATAGCTGCCTTGGCTTTTCAAGGCTAGCAGAAGTGAATAGATGAAATCATCAGCTATGTGACCACACACAAGAAGGCACTCTTACAGTTCTGTTCTAAATTGCAATGACATTTTTTCGAAATTGTCTTACATGGCACTGAGTAGACTACATTGTCACAAGAAATAACAGTGTAATATAGAAAACTCTAGTTATTCTAGCAACCTCATTTGCTCTTATTGCTCTGTTCAGTCCGTGTTCCACACCAGTAATTAAAAGTTTGTCATGTTGTTTTCAACATTTTTAGTTGTAAAAAAAATTAATAGTTAACTTGGACAATGTTTCTGGTAGCCTTTTCCCCCTTGTTTTACTGCTTGCTATTTAGTTGCTCTCTAAAATCCTGACTTTTCTGTAACAATAAACTCTGTGCTTTTATCAAAACTTTGCAATATAAGGGGAACACTGTGGAGGCTACTGAGAGGCAGCAGCTCAGGATCTCAGCATAAAGACAACAGCAAGTATTAAGTCAGCTCAGGGTTTATATAAAGTTTTATTTTGCTTGCCATGCACTTTGGCTCATCATTTTCATCTGTAATAGACTGTCCTGCAAACAAGAAAGTACTTTGTGCCATTGACACAAGACCAACAATATAGAACAAAAAGAAATAACAAAACGATAGACAGTTATATAGTACTGTCAACCACATTTTCTGGACATCATTCTATTAGAATAGTCTTGCTGATTCTTATCTTCCCCTGCACAACATACAGACACAAAACAGGCTTGAAGTTCCTATGAAAGGAACTGGCTATGCAAATTCCCACAAAAACTAACAGCACAGATGTCGTGGCATGAACCCTATGAAGTATATGCAAATAAATCCAAATCCAGGAGAAAGTCACCTGCTTTGGCTTACAACTCTTATCTGGAATCTTTAAACAAATTTTACTGACTTTTACTGAAGTTCATTAATGGATTGATATGACTCATACAAAGATGATAAACACCTGAAACCTGATAACTTTGAAGTCCAAGTTTTCAATTTTATCCTCTCCCCGTAAACTCAAAAACTCAGACCCTTAGAGTCTGAAAGACTACAATGAAAAAATCACGTGTGATAAAGTTTCTCACAACTCCAAGAAGACTAAATCCCTCTTGTCAGACTACAACACAGCACTACTAAAACTGAGTAATAAGCAGATATTCAAGTTCAGCTAGAGAGATTTGAAGTCCCCAACTCAAAAGTCACTTTGATAGAATATAAACATCTGCTTGTTCTGCTTGTAATAACCTGAGAATTTCAGGGTAAAGGACACTGGTAAGTTAGGTGATGGCACAATACAATGCAGAAATGCTAATTATTTCATTTCAGAAGTGAGACAGCAACAGCGGCCAATAGCAAGGAACATCTTAAATTACATTTTAGCCATCATCCACATCTTGTAGGTGAAACTGATGCCCAAGTGTGCGAATGCTCCTCCTCCACTGTGTCATCAAGTCAGACAAATTAATTCACACTGCACGGGTGAAGACACCGTACCGACTTCATTGTCAAGAGGAATGAGAAAGGCACCAGT
Organism: Platalea leucorodia; assembly: GCF_965183815.1. Taxonomy (NCBI): domain Eukaryota; kingdom Metazoa; phylum Chordata; class Aves; order Pelecaniformes; family Threskiornithidae; genus Platalea; species Platalea leucorodia. The sequence goes on along the minus strand of NC_138828.1, from coordinate 45,567,816 downwards.
TACAGCTGGTTCCCAGGTACAGGGGCACCTTAAAGTGCTGTTCCTTACACATGCTTTCAGCCAAGTTTATGCTAGTTTTACCCACAATTCATCCACACAGCAATCACAGGAGAGATCAAAGGTACGAAAGTGTTTGAAATTGTCTGCTGTCCTCCAAATAGTTATGAAACTTATTCCCAAGGCCACCATCATCCAGGAACAGGATCTTATCCACTGTGGGCACCTGAGTGACTTAGGGAACATTATCACAGACTTAACTTTCTTCGAAAGTACTTTACATCCATCTAAAGATTTTAAAAACCAAAATACATACATAAGCTAGAAAAATTGATCATTTACTCTTCAACTTTTTTCCAATATATCAGTATATATCAGGCTCAGGCTGCAATACCTGATTGCCCAAGAAGTGGAAAATACTTTAAATTCTATGGATTTCTGTAGAAGTTTCATATGCCACAAGTTTTACATTACGAAAACAATTTTCTTCCCTTTCAAAAAGCCATGACCCTTATCATAGTGTTGTTAACATGACCTACAAAAAGAGATACGCTGACATTAAGATTTAGATACAGAGGACCTTCCACTGTGATACTGTTGAAGGTTGAACTTGACGTGTTACGAGATATTTGGCTATATATAGCTGCATTAGAAATGTCTCGCTGCAATAGGTGTATCACCTTTACAATGAGTGACAGTAGATTATCTTTTAATTAAATATGCCCTACACATAATTATTTGGATACGAATGTTTTTATAAATTCTAGAATGGCATACTGTTTCATATTTGCAGAGTACATTGCTGGCAGACATAATTACAACAGAGATAAATTCAGTGTGTAATAGGATATGCATTTTTTACTTTTCTCTCCTTACGTCCGCGCAGGTTTCACTTTGTTTTCGTTCTCTATTTAGTCCTTGAATTTGCGTTTTGCCTTATATTTTTTATTTCAGCTTTTTTTACAGTATACATTTAATCTTCAGCAAAACTGATACCCTCCTCCTTAAAATCATTCTGGTCATGTGTAAGAAGGCATCTCATGTTCCTGCTCCATGCAGTTGTGACATTGAGTAAACAGAGAGCTTTCTAAGTTGACTGATTTTTAATCTCATTTCAAAAGATATACTCTTCATAAACAAAAATCTGTTACTAAAGTCAAGAGTAATAAACAATATCATAGTAACTGAAGATAGAAAGCACGAAAAAGCTCCCAGAGCCATAATCAGTTGAAGCTAATTGTCATACTTATGTAAGTAATTTTCACAACAGAATTGAACCAAGAAAATTTAGTTAACTCACAAGCTGTATCAGTGGGTGGTAGGTGGGAGTCGGGACAAAAGGGGAGAATTTAGGTTTGCAGTATTACTGAAAACCATCAGAACTAGTAACATAGCATACTACATCACATCAAGGAGTACTGCAGGAGACTGGTAGCTTTACTGCTGTCACCTATGTGTCTTTTTATAGGACTTGCTTCCAAGAATTTTCTGTTTTCCAAGCAGACTGTTTCAAATGGTGGCACTGAAGTAGAAACTGGGTGCTAAAATTCAGTCCAAAATAACAGTTTTTCACCCCAAAATGATTTCCTCCCCCAAAAAAGCTTTAAAAATGTTTCATATTAAGGTGAACCTGCAAACTGCTTCTAAAATGCCACTACATCCCTTGAAAGTACCACAAAGTTTTTGGAAGTATCTTTTCCCATACGTACTATGATCTCTAGGTAGATTAACTGCAGCAAACATGGATTGGCAGCATTTTGAATTTTGTTGATATAAATTACAAATTTAACATCAATTTAATACAGCTCACTTTCCTCTAATGTATATTGCAGCACAAGCATTTCTCAAATCAAAGTGAAAACTCAGTGCAAAGCAGTCTGGTAAATTTTACAGAAGCCTGACCTGAAAAAAGCTCCCGAAGACTTGCTTTTTAAAGGAAATGGGAAAGGGAAGCATTCTGAGTGCATGCAATCCTGTGCGATACACAGGTTATTTTCCAATCAGTTTTCTTCTCTCCCCATGTCTCTTTTTTTTTTTTTTTGAGTATTATCTTTAGCTTGCAAGTTGTGGCTGTGTGAGGATAAAATTGGAGGCTCACAGACTGCTGTCAGCTCTGCCCCAGCTAGTTCTATCATATGTACAGTTGTTTCCATACTTTCTTGAGGTTTTCATAACAATTCCTTGTTATTTAAAGAGTAAAGACTTTTCACTGTTGCAGTGAACTGAAAGTTTGTGCCTCTGTTTTTGCAGCTTTGCAAAAAATATACAGAGAAAGCCTTAACGGCAGTGCAATATTAAGGGGAAACCATTTCTATTTTCACAGAACATAAAAGAAAGGCTTATTTGTTCTGATTTGTGCTCGAATGAGACAAAATTGCCATAACTGTTTCTGCAGCGCACTTGCTTTTAGTTCTTTCTGCTCATTTAGGTCTCGAGGAGAGGTTCAAATGCAGGCAAGGAATCTTCAGAGTAATTTAACACTGAAAGTCCTTCAGTACTCCAATAAGCTGGATTTATCATTCAGAACTTCAACACCATTGGATGAAAATCAAGTGAGATCTTGTAAAACCTCATACATCAGAAGAGAAATGAGCTATACCTCTGGCTGGGAAGGGATTATAGCGATGCAGGAAATTTTTCTTTGGCAATATTTTAAAATATTTTATTCTCCTTAAAATTTAATGTTTCATACCCATATTTTCCCAGATGAATTCTTTCTGGAAAAGGGTTGATAATTCCACAGATGCTAAAGTTGAAAATCATCTTCCCAACAGATATTGGCCTAGGACAGAAGAGTGTGCTTGCACCTAGAAAATATTGAGATTCGGCATCTAATATGTGCAAGTCCTTTTATAGTTCAATAGATCATAAAAGAAGCAATGCAAGGGCTATTCGAATGGAAGGATTTATCACTCATAGGTACATCCTGGTAGTATGAGGGGGAAGTGGAGCACTGGGAAGAGCTGACATCAATCACAAAAACATGTCAGCCAGCACGTCTGACTGTTACCACACTGCCCATTTGCCTTGAAACAACACAGTAAGGAAGTACCAAAAAGCCCTAGAATAATCTACAGTTTATGATTCTTTTAAATATTGTACTAAGCCTATTGGTCATCTCTCCTAGTGCACTACAGGCTAGGGAAAAACTCTCTCTCTCTCAGGTAACATCATTTAGCTAGAAAAGTCATCTGTTTAAAACAGAACAGCACGCTTCAGAGGAATTGTCTGCTGGACACCATACCTGTAGACCTGACCAATACCCAACATGTTGATGGATATTAATTTCCATGCTCTCAAAGCATAGATTTCAACTCAGGAAATGACCAGCACCATAACATCAAACATACCAGATAAGCCAGATCTTGGGTAAGGGGAGTTACCTTGAACCACTGCCAGCAAGTGATGGGGGAACTGCAGTTTCCAGGTGTGATTGAACAGCAGCAGGCCCACGCCGGTTCTGAACAAACACAGATGATTTTCAAATAGACTGCCTGTCTGCTTCTGACAACTCTGAACGACGGGGGCTCAGCCAGCCAGGACACTGAGCCTGGCTCATACAGTGTTACCCAGTTGACCCCTATATGTAGCAAATCCTAGTTCCAAACTTTGACATTCCTCTGCCATCTTATGCTCATTCATACCGTCTGCGTGGTTTGTGCCCGAAACTTAGCAAAACAAGGATATGATAAATACATATAAAACTGTTTGTGACAGCTTGAAAATTGATTTTGCATAGCTTACAAAGATAATAAAAGACATCTGTGTGTTCAAGATCTGTATTTTTTCCTGGTAGAACATTTTTTCAAGTAACATTAATAAGGCTAAGCACTCCAAGCTTGATATATGGCTCGTACATTAGCGTACCCCAACTGCTTCAATATTTGTAATAAACAATTCATTTTATGGTGGGTACCTTTCTACAACAACACATACAGTATGCTTCCAATATAAAGATATTTACGAATTAGTTCTTAGAGCTCCCCATTGCAATCACCAAGAGAACCCTTAGATTTTAAGTTTATATTATATTGCAAAGCTACTAAAATGATGGTGAAATAGTAATCTAAGTGGACCTAAAATACCTTGGTCACTAAAGCTTTCTAAATAGCTAACTTGTGCATAGATATCCTCAACTCTAGGAAGTAATTACGTTACTATATCACTTCCAAAGTAGTTTCCAATAACATCCTATATATCTACTGGCTACTTCACAGAGGAGAAAACCCCAAATTTGACGAAGGCACATTAATAAATAATGTATTTAAATTTTTCTACTTTTTAAGCATTTTTAAGTCTGCATTTTGCAAGATTTAAATAAGCTTGTTCATAAAAAGAAAATTAAAAAAATTAAAACACCTCAGGTTAAATCCCCTGTCAGCATAATTTGTCTCTCAATACACACAATAAGTAAAGATACTACATTCCAAAGAGCAAGCCATAGGCTGAACTTTCAAGAGTTGTAACTTCATGTTAGAAAGCTTTCAGCAGAAATACAAGCTAGCCCCCTGCCTCGCCCAAACAAACAATAAAAACGTGGACTACTTTTCCAGGGGAAGCTATAAAAGCAGCTTATCTAAAAGATCAATCTTAGAAAGAACATAGAAAAATTGTGAGTTTGAAGTCTAGAAAGACTTAGATAATGCTTTTTGACTTCACCCTGTCCTTTGTACTTACACTTTAGGTGACTTTAAGAAGATAATAAGAAAGAGGGCATGTGCAATCAACAGATAATATTAAGAACTAAGGGATGATTGTATTATGTCATGAAATGGTCTACCACATAAACTGATATTTAATTATTTTAACATATGATATTATTTATATAGATTAGATAATTATAACTATCATATGTGTTATTTTTAACACATTCCTTTCCCAAGATGATAAACACAGAAGTCCTGTCTGATGGATAAAGGACTGTTGAACTGACTATTAATATAAAGATTCAGTAATCTATGACTCAATTGTCCCTGAACTGTCTTATATTTATTGGGGGGGGGGAGGGGAAATCTTTCTTTTATCTCCATTACTGCTTGTTTTTCTCTGTTTTTTAATAATTTATTTCATCAGAACTAATTAGATTACTGTGTACATTAGAATAGACTAGAATTAGAATAGATTACAAAAGAAAAACAAAATCCAAACAATTTCCTTCCCCAACCTCTGCAGCCAACTTGAAGCACACTTACATTGAAACTCTTCTAGATTCGTACAAACATATGACTGTACTTTCTTACTTCCTTTCTACTCGTTCCTTCCCAAAACAATAGAACTAGCTTCCTATTGCTATGCTTAAGATAGTCATGAACAAACTCCATCTCTCTCCTTCCCCCCCCCCCCCCCCCTTGAACCGATGAAGGGTGGGATTCTGTCAACACTTATGTGACAGCTCTTCCAATATAAATCCACAGCTATTGTCCAGTCTAATCTGCTAATAGTCTGTACATCAGTGAATTCCTACTGGGGTATTTTTGTTCTGTCTTTAAAGAAGGATATCCAAACTTGATTTAAATATTGCCAGGGAGGTGATTCCAGCAGAGTTTTTGTTATGTTCAGTTTCCAGCTGTTGGTTTATATCTTTGTTTCCCAGATCTAAGGTTCTAGTATCAGATTTCTATTTTTGTGTGGACATCTACAGATAACTAAAATTTGCATTGTTAATTTACATACATTGTGCTCCTGTATAATGCATGTCTTTATGGCTTTCCTCTAAACTCATTCAATTTTTATCACTAACTTTCCTGAATTACAAACTCCAGAATCAGATACCTTATTTCAGCAGCTGTGCACTAGGACTGAATATCTAGGTAAGGTACTTCAGCTTGCAAGATTACATGTCTCTCCCTGCTACCCAAGGTGGGATACCTATACGGACATAATTCCTGATGTATTTTTGTCTAATATGGTTTTACAAATAAAGATATCCTCGCTTACCCTAGCCATCTACTCCAATGCTTTATGCCTCCTACAGTGAGAAAGTTTTTGCTACAGTCTAACGTTAACCTACCTTGCTGCAGGCAGTTAGGCCCATTTTGTCCTATCTTGTCTACCGTGAATTTGAGATGGTCTTTTCCTCTACAAAGCAGCTTTTTATGTACGTGAAAACTTGTCACTTCCTTCAGCACAGACGGCCAAGACATCTCACAACCTGTTCAAACAATCTCCACACGCCTGAAACTGCCAAATTCTGGAAGGACTTCTAGCTCAACTCTTGGCTGCCTGTTGTTGGTGACCAGTGGACAACTTCTCACACATTGGTGATTTGCTTTGTGCTTGGTCAGCCTAAAAAAATCTGTAAAAATTTACAGATGAAAGATTTAAAGCTGCGTATCTTCCCAGAAGGCTGAATAAGAGATTTCACAACTGCTGTAATTTGATCTGACTGAAAGCAAAAAGCAAACCTTTCTAAGTCACCAGAGAAAAAACAGCTCCAGCTTCTTCCAGATTACAGTGGAAAAATACCGTAGGTGGCAAGTGGTGATTCAGGAGCTGCTACAGGCTCTTTTCATGTGCTCAGTGGGACAGAACAAACCCCTTGGTCTGTAATATCCTGATTCTTTCCAGTTTTAGCAGACCTTTCACAGGGCAAGTTTCTGCATTAGAGAACTCTAGTTTGCAGACCAGAACAGTAGTCTTCAGTATTCCACACGAGCCACCGAGAAAAACCCAAGTCCTACCTGCCGTACACAAGTCCTCAGAGGCTGATCTGCAGCTGGGGAAACCATGCAGGCTTCCCTCTGGCACACCATATCCTTCCAATGAATTTAAATGGCATCTCTGTGCATCTGACTGAGTGCAAGTGAAAATATCAGGTGCAGGGAAAATAGCAGCAAGATATTCTGTGCCTGAGAGTGCCATTTCATAATTCTCTCTACATATAAATATCAAAAGGCATTTTAACTACTATCTTTTAATGCCAGATCCTTATGGCTTTTTTTTTTTTTTTTTTCAGATATGTGCTAAAGACAGCAATCAGATAAAGTTCCTGGTGAGTGTACTCACAGCTCTATTTATGGGGATGAAAACACACAGTTGCTGTCTTTACAGAGAAAATCAGGGATTTCAATATTTATGAGGCTGTAAATATGTGACAGAATTTGTTGTCCTCAGATGCTTCCACACAGCCTAAGGAAAGGAATGAAATCTGATATTCTGTGGTATCTGGTAGCTGCTAGCCAAAGAAAAATGCATTATCTTCATGTCCCCACGCTCTCAAGCAGATTGTCCAGTCTGAAGGAGGAATCACAGAAATAGGATCTCAACAAGTCTATCAGAGGAATGACTGAACCGCTCTGTGCCTGTCACAGATTGAACAGGTAACGCAGCACATAATCAGCCTTCAGTGTTAGTGGAGTCTTGGACTAAAGGAACAAGTACCTTAGGAGTTTATTTGCTTTTTGTCACGTTAAAACCTGCACCGAGGTTATTTTTCTCTTGTTCTACCTAGTATCATTTACTTGCTTTTAATATGAGAAATTCACAAGGTGTTTCTTTGACCATAAATGATTCCAGGATAATATTGGAATATACTAAAAGTAATAGAAGAAAAACTGATTAACAGAGGAGATGGGATTTTCAATTAGACTGATTAATAGAACTGTACCTTTACCCTATTCAAGCTCCTCTGCATGGCTTTAATGTTCTCAGATGACTTAATGGTCTGTACATGGTTCCTGATACCAGAGATCAGAAAGATGCCATACTACCTTCCTATTTTCCCCCAGTTTTCAATGTACTCCTTCTATAGTCCAAAATCAGGCCTCAGAAAGGAAATGGGATGAAAAATTACAAAATGAAATTGTCCTCCTATCAGGGAAGGATGACAAACTGGAGCTATATCTGAACATTTAACTAACAAAACTTGAATTTGAGAGCCAGATACTTGTCATTCGTTCCCATCACACCTTTCAAATTCATACAGAACATTTTGTTTACATTAAAGGTTAAATGAGCTGAACTTGAAACATGTACCTTTTACTAATGTGAATCTCATTTTGCATACTGTCTTTTTTTCTCAGCCATTCAAAATTACACATAGTATAACTTCAATTATTTTTTTCTTCATTGTCAATCATTAACTTTATAAGATAGAAACAGGTATCATATGTGGATTTGCCACAATCTGTCCTGAATTTGCTCTGTTTTTTCCATTAATGATCTGGAAAAGAACATACCATTTTTTAAATAGCATGTCAAGTCTCCACATAACAGGGAGCTGAAAAATGCTAAAAGATATGAGACTAAGGGATTAGAGTTCAAAATGATCTGGTCAAACTGGAGAGACGAACTGAAGAAAACAGATTTCATTCAACAAAGGGAAGCCTCCAACATTCAGGGACAAATAAGCAGTTATAAAAAGGCTGGATGGGAAACAGTTTCCTTTATCTAGTAGTTCCTCAAAACAGTTCTCTGATTTACAGCAGATCAGAAGCTGAATATGAGTCAATAAGGTCAAGTTATTATGAAAAAGGCAGTCATCATACTGGGAAAAAAACATAAAAGACTCATACAAACATAAGTCTTCAAAATAGGGAGAAGAAATCTATAAGCTGCCTTCAGCACTGACACAATCCGAGGCGAAATGCTGTGCCCAGTTTTGGGTACCTCTCATTGTGACCAATTTCTGCCAACTGGAGTGACTTCCAGAAGACAGCAGTGAGAATGAGCAGGGGCCTAGAAAACATAAGAAAAGATTGAAGGAATTTGAACTAAAATTGGAAGAGAATAATCTTTCTTTTTACCCAGGGCATGTAAGAAAAGAAGTAATGGGTTTAAGCTGCAAAAGAGGAGATCAGTCTAGAAATACGAATGAAATGGGAAGCGAGCAGAGGACTAAGCAAGCCTAGGTGATTTTGGGAGCACTACAATGGCAAGTTAGACAAACATCTGTCAGCAGGGACAAGCACACAGAGATCCTATCTTGAAGTAGGAGACAGACAAGATGGTTTCATGAGGACCCTTCCAATTCTGCTATCCATGACTGGCTATGGGTTAGTACCTTAGAGTCTGAGGGAACCAACATACTGCTGCATTTGACTGCAAGGAACCATCACACCACACATTTAATAAGAAGGAACAGAGAGATCTGTATTTGTTACTGTTACAAAGCCTTCAGCTAACTTCAGTTACCAGTGGAACAGCTGCAATCTTATTAAATATTAGTGAACCTTCTGAACTAGAAAATTGGTTTATAATATATATGTGTCTGTATATCTGTCTACTGCACCTCACAGTAGTGTCTGCTGGGTTTTGCTTTTGGTTTTGCTGCAGGTTCTCTCACTTTCAATAAATCATGTGATCTCTGCTCCTTAATTCCTGCTCTTGAAACCTGAACTGTTTATATTTGATTCTATTTGATTAAGAGGCCGTGTGAATGCATTGATTAATAACTGTTAGATGTTCCAACATCATATTGAAGGGACAGCAGAAAAGCTCACATTCCGCTAAATAAAAGTGGTGGGTTTAGGACCAAAAGAGATGGTTCCTACTGTTCAACAAGCCTCTCTGCATAATATAGGTCACAAAATTTTACTCAGCGATTTTCTTTTTGACATCGAAAATGGTAGGAACGTCCCACTTCAGGGCAAACTGAACTTGGATATCAGGATGTCTCACATAAGCATTCTACTATTTCCTTTGGCTTTCACTATATGCTACTATGCATATGATCAGACCTATGCTATGATTTTTATGCTATTCAGCAGTGAATCTGCATTTGAGTCCATGGCAATGGACTGACAGAGCTGACAAAGAACAAGGTGGAGCCATGGAAGTTTATACGTATTCCTCCCACTAATGCACACACTATGGCTAGTGTACCTCCTCTTAAGGCTTTTCCCTGATCTTCCCTCTCTGTTTTTTGGTTACCCACGGAATTATTCTGACTATTATGCTGTAGAAATCTGGAATGAGAAGCTACCCCCAGTTGACTGTGTAAGAGGGGTGGTTCAAAGTCAAGACCAGATCCACATCTGCCTTCACTTCAAAGTTGAAAGCATGGCCTTAGATAGAGCTTCAGGCACCTGAAGATGTCTGTTGGTTTAGTACGGTACTGCCGTGGTGTAAAGGAGCTTAGCCCCAGCAGGCAGGCATAACCAGGTATCCTATGAAGTAAGGGTTAATGTGACATAGAGCTCACAGGCTGAATCCATACTAATGAAAAACTCACTGCCAAAGTTTGCCCTCAGGCCAGCTGATGATTGGTGACAATCATGGCTATTAACCTCTCTGAACCTGCAAACCAACCACGCCAATCCCCAAACTGCACAACAGGAATAGTCCTAGTCCTTGCTGTCTCCCAAATCGTGCCTGGGAACTGTTTTGTATCATTGATTGGCCCAGGCTAAAGGTGTACCAGGAACCCTTCTATAAACTTAAAATGTTTAGCCATCTTGATCACCGAGTTTAAGTATTCATACATGTGCCTGATACTGTTCGGCTTACAGCTACAGACCTTGCCACAAATACTTCAGGTACCACTTTGTAAGACAAATGAAAACAGCCCTCTACACCAATAGATCTTTTGCCATTCTTCCCAATGATGTTGGGGTTTCTGCCCTGCTTACTACAAAATGGTGTCAGTTCCACAATTTATAAGAAAAAAATTGATTTTCCCACATGTAATCAAGTTTAGATTACATGTAATCCAATTTAGCAAATGGAAAACACTGTCAGCTGCACATGATCCTGTAAAAATCTTCTTTCTTGATCTTCTGAATGTATCTACACATTAACAAAAATAAGAAGCACAATCCATTGTGTTTATTCCCTTTCTCTTTCAAAATCCTAATATTGTAGGTTGAAACTAGTTATAGCTTCTTCAGGTATGACATATGGGTACCCAATTAGATTGATTTTTTTTTTTTCTATTAAGGGAGAGTGTAATTACTTTTCCAATAACAACCTACAAAAGTAGACACAATTTCCCCCTCCAAAACAGTAAGAAAAGCGCAACTAGTTTTCATCCTCCATAAAAAGACAATACTGCACATATTCTGTACAAAATGGTATAGAAAAAGCAATGTATTTTAATATAGTCTGGAAGCAGAGCCAACAGTTATTATGCATCTTTATAACTCCCATTTCATCCCACAGAAATACTGAAGATTTAAGAGAGCTTTCGTAAACCATGCCAGTGTGTAAATATTACAATGCTAAGCACTAATGCCTTGTCGGACCACATTCAGGTCCTCTGCAGAATTCAGAGGGAGATAGGTGCAAGTGCCTGAGCTTACATCCAGCCCTTCCGTGCAGCTCTTAAGCTTGGGAAACTAGAGTCCTGTCTGACAGATTTCCTTGGCCCCTCTCACTTTAGCTGCTACTACAGCATGAACAACACACAGCAGCTGTCTGAATTGTAACAACAGTAGCTCTTCTCAAACTCCTGAACATACATCTTGCCACACCTTAGCATACTGGAAAGGGACAGTGAAGTTAAAAGACAATTTTTCTTGGGATACTTGTGAAAAAAGTTTCAGCACCAGAAGGATTTCACCTGGAATATTTTAGAAGCAAAGACAGACCTCCATTCCATTTTGATTCAACTGACAGAAATAAAAGAAAGGGCACATTAACAGAAGCAATTAAATGTGCAAAATTCAATGAATTGATGAAGAAACACGAGTTAAATTAACTTTAAATTTCCATCTAATTAAATGCCTTTTGTACTGTTTGTCTCTTCTAAATCCTGCATGTTTTACTACAAGAAATTTACTGTAGTATTTAGGTGTTTTTTTCGAATGAATGGACCGTTATTACACTACTGTTTTTGTATTGCAGGCTCTCAATAAAGCGACACAGTTACAGAACTAATTCCATGAAACCAACCCTAGCTTTCCTGAATGATAACTACTGAACATTGCCATATCTCCACAGGTGACAACCTGTAGGCAAAGCCTGCAACACTGGAAAAAGTGTCATTTTCAAACAAGGATGAGGAATGGGAACAAGTCAGACTGTGTGCAAATGATCTGAAGCACTTCCCTAAAATCACTGATATGATAAAACAGGAAAGCTATATCCCATTATTTATCAAGATATGTAAATCTATGCTTGACTACCAGTGTTGTTTCTGTCAAAGTAGTTTTTCATGGATCAAACACTTAACCACACGGATTGTGGAATCTCCACCACTAGAAATATTGTAAAGTGAACTGGACAAGGTCCTGAGCAACCTGCTTTACCTCTGAAGTCGGTCCCTTCCCTTCCAACCTCATTTACTTTTTCATTCTTAAAAAAAAAAACAAAAACAAAAACCAAAAGAAAAAGCTTACAAAACTGGAAAATGATGAGTACTTGTGCAGAGTTTGCATACTATTAAGCATTTTTAAGCTTGAGTTATATAGTTGCGATGGGGAACAGCTTAGGCAATTATACTCTTTAAGGAGTTAAAACCTTGCTTGTTTTGGTGTCACAGTGAGCTTTCCTTCCAACTTTAGCAAGAACTGGTCATGTATGATTAAAACAGGCTGCAACTCCTCTTTGTGTATTTAGGGGCCCTAAGATCCATTAAAGGTGTTGTTTCATGAACATTTTAGGCTGGTAGTTCCAAAAGAAGCAATTTGCCCACCCCTTCACCCCGCCACTTGATCTTGTTCCTTTTATGCTGGCACAGGCATTTTTGCAGCTGTACTGTAAATCAGATTAGGGAAATCCAGGTCAAAATGATTGTGTTTATTTATTTATTTTAGGCCATTTTGCTTTTATAAGCATTAGTGAATTACTCTTGACAGCATGGCTGAAGATGAGGGAAGCTGATGATTTTTTAGATGAGGAAAGGGAGTGATGTACAGACAACCAGAAACGTGCCAAAATTAGGCATGAAATCTGTTAGAGTCAGGAATTTAACTAAGATGCCCAAACTTCCTCTCTTTTAGCTGTATTTTCTTCACAGGAAAGTGTAATTAATTCAGTTACCCATTAATGCAATTATTTTATTTACGGAACTTAAAAGGTTTTCTGCTTAAGAATTACTATATTTTATTAATTAAATTCTACTAAGCAATTTCCAGAAGGACATATTAATATTAATACTTGTAAACAAACAAAAAATTGTTTTACTCTGTCTTAATAATTAAAAATGAATGGCATTTTTTTTTTCTCTGTGCACAGGTCAGCTTTCCTCTTTTCTCTTTACAAATATTAAGTTAAGCCTGAGGGATAATGCATAATTAGATTGATCTGGGTTGATATTTTAAACACAAAGCAATAAGCCCACCTGACAGTGGTAAGAAACTGGCAATAGACAGTAAGCAGATATGTGATACCTACTGTTAGTGAGTTCAGAAAATACTTGCACTTCATTCTGTTTCAGAAAAAAAAAATTCTTACAGTTTTAAAGCATTTGAAGAAACTTTGTCAAAGTTCAACTATTTTTGCCTTCCACACAAAATGAATTAATTTCTTTGCAATCTACGGTTAAAATTGTTCCAAGTAAAATATGCAAATAATCTGCAACATGACAACTGAATCCTGGTAGTTAATGGCTGGGATTGCATAATCTATGAAATTTTCCTCTGACTAGTAGTACCTTTGTACCCAAATAATTTACATATGTGACTGTGTGTGCATAGAAAAACATGTATCTTTTCATGGAGAACAGCAGTTACAGACCTTTGCACCACTGTTTTGAAGTCTTGAAAGCTTATGGTCAATGCCTTCCACAGACTCACAGAAGCCCAGTTTATTTAGTGGGTTTCCCTCCAGCTTGGTATGATCTCAAAATAAATGCTTCTGCAAGTAATCGTCCAGTTTACTTTGAGTTAATGGCAAGCTCATGAAAAAACATTTGGAGTGCTGATTACAGACTTCTCTCTGGCATTTTTCTGTGCTCTCTGTGCACCTATCTCACTTAATAAGCCTCCCTGAGAGTCTTCAATTAATTATTTGATTATAAAGCCATTTTTACGCACTTTGTTTAATTTAAGTGTATTGGATAATGCCATAATTTTAGTTTCGAATGAACCTGCTGGACTAAGGCTAATTAAACGAACTTCTAGGTCACAACATACACGTTGCCACTAAAAATTTTATTTAAAATGGCAAACAGTCTAGTGTGCTCTTACAGGCTGCAGAAAAAAATTATATGCACACTGCTACTATTTATCAGAAGAGAGTCAAAGCATGCTGTGCTCTGGTTGCCCAAAGGACAACTGTTCATCGTAACTCATTCTGTGAAAACTGAGTGAAAAGTTGGCATGCTACAAAAACCAGTATGGTTATGCTTCACATTGATTTTGCAAAGGTGTAAAGGATTAAACAAGGCCCAGGAACACGCAGACTTCAACCTGTTGTCTCCATTTTTGCTGTTCTTGCACTGGATTCAAGAGGTCCATGTCAGAATGGACAACAACTGTCTCCTTGCATTTTCTCTTCTTCCTTTCCAAACCCCAGCCAAATAGAACACAGAGGACACAGTAGATTAAAAATATCTATGGTAATATACAATCACAGAAAACTAAATCTAACTAAAATAGTTTTCCTCTAAAAATGTGGAGTTAACAATAGCAACCTTTTAGTTTTAGAGTTACCAGGCCACTCTTGTCAAATGGAGCAAAAACCCAAGCCAGTTCTGGGTAACACCCCGCACACTGAAATGTACAGTCAAACCAATTTTCAAATGAAACATTTCCACTCTCTGACTTAATCATTCATTTCAATTTCATGCCACAATTTCACTAAAAGAAAGGCTGAAAAATATTTAAACAAAATCTCAAACCCCAAACGTCTCATTTTAATCAAAATGTTTAACTCAATCCGGAACAATAAGTTTCGGTATTTTAGCTAATAAACAGATTACTTGGGGGGGGCGGAGGGGGGAAGTAATGAAGCCATCTGATACAATGCTTACAGAATAATTGCTAATGTTTCAAAAGGATCTACTACACTTTTTCTCCCAAGGCCAAAGGGAAGGATGAAGCTCTGAACTGTGATGATATTGAGCAGTGGAGATTTATGGTATTTATGGAGATATTTGTTGAAGGGTTATGTAGCTGGAATTTTGATACAACTTGAAAATTGGATACGTATTCCTTTGCTTCCCCTATTTTGTAGGCTTTCAGTAAGAAATTTCATGAAGTATTGGTTTTTATCTCTTTGCTTTTTTTGTCACCATTTGTTTGCTTTCTTTCATTGATTTTTAGTAGTGATTGAAATAGAGCTACATCTGAAATTATAGTTGGCACTGTACTTTTCTGCTTATTGGCATCTTTTAGAAAAGCATTTTCTGCCTAAGTAAAAACTGTTCTTCCAG
Source organism: Platalea leucorodia (assembly GCF_965183815.1). Classification (NCBI taxonomy): domain Eukaryota; kingdom Metazoa; phylum Chordata; class Aves; order Pelecaniformes; family Threskiornithidae; genus Platalea; species Platalea leucorodia. The sequence continues at coordinate 45,552,566 of NC_138828.1, read as the reverse complement.
CTACAGAGACACATTTTACCATTTGAACCACATTTTCGCAGAGCATACACAAAGCCAGCAGTCTTCCCCTGACTTCTCCAGCTGGGGGTGTCACACACAACCATGACTCCTCCTCTATATTATCTCCCACAAAACTAGCACACATGGTAGATAATGAACCTACTTCTACTGTCCCCAGAGCAACATCCAAAGATACATCAAATTTCTGTAAAACTTCAATAAGCATGAAAAAAATATGGCATAAATGCGAATATCACTGTCAGAAATGTCCCAAAATGGGGATGTAGTAATCCAAGGTGTGGAAAACATCAGCAGTTCTTTCTCCCCTGAAGCGCTTCATCTTCTTTATCCTGGAAATACCATGCCCCTTCCAAGTCTGTTGCTAAAATAGCTGATGCCCAATCCCCCTTTATGAAAAAACGAAAACTAACATCCCCTCAATTTCTCTTGAGTTGGACTGTGCTATCACTTCTTAAAAATCTTCAGAAATGATGTGCAGTGCATTCTACTTGAGAGGAATACAGAAGGCAGAAAGCAGGTCAAATGGCCCTTTCTAACCTTTGATCTCTACCTCACTCTTCCTAAATTCTTAGGAATTGAATAAAGATCAGAAGCCAGGTCTTAACCAACTCCTAGCCTGTCTCTCACACCAAGTTTCAGGCTCAAGTCCTAGAAACTCCCTAGGGTAAGGAAAAGAAGCAGTAATGGGTTTGGTTTTCAAGTCTGTCTGTCTGCGGGCAGTGCCTGTCTGCAAAAGTTATTTCACCACCCCATTCTTCCTACAACTAATATGCTGCCACTTTTCCCAACCCTAAGCATGAAGAAAATTCCCATTTTTTCCCTCCGGCAAAGCAGTTCTCAGAAACACACGGTATTTCTACCTTGCAATCCTGCAGTGGTCCCAGGAGTTGTTCTGTTCAAACCAGTTTTCTTTTGATCCGACCCAAAAGCATTCTGTTTGCTCCCCTTTAGTCCTCCCCACCAACTAGAACTGTTACCAAAGCTTGGATACCACCCTTAAAAGGGACTTCACCTTGGGAACTACATGTCGACACAACTGCCTCTCTTACCAGACACAGGCAACTCAGTTTCTTCATGCCTCGTTGCTGCATCAGCTTGCCGGTCCCCTTCTGCCCCTCTGACAACTGTCTAGCTCCAAGCCCCTTCTCACTTATTACCTTTTCCTCTTTTTATACATCTACAAACCCAGCATCACATCTTTCAACCAGTGAAAAAAATATGGAAACAGCTACTGATAAAAAATGTAGTGGGAACAGAATTGTCACAGTTAAGTAGCTTGCAGGTACGATAGTACTGATTTACAGCATATACAGCCGGAGAAAAAAAAAAACAAAAACCCATGGCTAAATGATACAGCATATCTTTAAAAACCGACACTGTGTATGCAACCAGTGAGAAATACTATGCAGGGGGATGCAATGGGTATTAGACCTTTCCCCTGCACCTGAAGAAGTACGTTGCGATGGCAAATGCTCTTATAAGAGCAACTAGGATTTTTGTGCTTATTTATTATTTTAGACTGATCTCTCATTTGTGCAGAACAGATTCTCTAGTACTTTTAGTGCAGTGGTAGGCAGCACTTCAGTGACTTAGGAGAAATACTAAGAATTTTTTGGGGTCATGTCTCAAATAGGATATATATTGGTAAACAATAAATATTTTGCCTAATATTATGAGGCATTACTAACCCAATCTGTACCTCTGATCTTTATGCTTGGTGAAACTATACAAATTTTTAACTCATACAAAACACAATGCTACTGAATCTTGTTGGGCCTTTACAAATCTTATTCTAACAGTGCAGACAAAACAGTTGTTTGGTAGTCTCAAAACATTTTGAGGCTGTTTTCTTTATTATAGTTTAATGATATCGCTATACCGATTCATACATTTTTAACCTCAACATTTCATTAGTGCCACTCTGCTTGCCAGTTTACAGTGTACCAACTTCAATTAACGTAGCTTTACGAAGGTCAGCCTTATGCATTTTAAATCCTGTTGCTACACTGCTGCCTGTGAGAGAGTCACCTCTTGGCATCTGCTCAAGTACTGAATTACATGATGGTAACTTTACCGTGCGACCATATGAAGGGTCAGGAAATAAGCTTCAAGGATAGCATTGTTACCCCTCAAACTATGGCGACTGTTTCAACGTTTTTGTCCAACAAGCAAGGACACAGTGATGAGGGGCAAGAAGGGCTTCCATGCTACAATGGTAGAAGCTACAAAGGTAGTTTCCATGGAGTATTAATTACAAACAGAATGAAAAAATCTTACTCTTCACTAGGTGACAGCATTGCCTGTAGGTAGGTTTACAGCATGCAAATGGCACACACAGAAATTCAAAGGAAGCTTTAATAATCTGTAAAACTCTTTCGGACATAAACCAGACAACCTCTGACACTTATACCAAGTTGTGCTGCTTCTAAATGTATTTCCTGTACCTCATGTTGTGGTATGTACCCATCTCCTTGCTCTTGCTTCTAAAATAATAGGACAAACAAGATTTTTTTAAACATATTTGCTTGTGATATCATTGAATGCTCTTCAGCAATCTTTTTACTACTTCATTTTAATTTCTATAATACATTTAATTTAATACTATTTTTCATGGTTTAAAAAAAATTAAAGTCAGTGTGTATGACAGCACTGCTGTATTACTTATCTATCTCATTTTTATGTGTAGGGACAGGAAAATAATCTAATCATATTATGCAATTCTCATTGAAAAGAATAATAAAACAAATAAGTTGGTTCCCCCCCCCCATTTTTCCTTTCTCTTGCTCTACTTTTTTGTTGTTTGTTTGTGTTTTTTTTTTTTTTTTTTTTTTTTTTAAAGGCTGCCAGTAAGTAAATCTAGACCACTGGGATAGCCTTGTTTGGCATTACTTGTAGGAAGTATGATTACAATTTTGACCATGTTTTAATAAGCATCAGGGCTTTTTTAATTGCAGGAGAAAACAGAAATGTTGAGACCCAAATCTGAAAACCTTTTTGTTGTAAAAGAAAAAAAAAAATTCAAGAGATGATGATAATACTTAAGATATGGGCAAATTATTAATTCATATAAAAAGGGCGAAAAAATGTGATAGTTACAAGGTGAGTTGATTTTGGGCAGCAAGTTGTGCTCTTACCCTCAACTCAATCCATTGAACATTCTAATGCAACAGTGAAAGGAGGTGAGCAGATCAGGAAACGGTGACATGGAAGAGATTAGGCAGTAGTGGCTCTAAACAAGTGATAAAAAAAAGCTGGTGTTGCTGAGAAGTTGTGAAGCATAACTGAGACGTAAAAGGAAGAACAAATTGTTGGGAGAGAAGACGACCTTGTTTCTTCATTGAATTCTTTCTGTGAAGTTCAGGAGTGAGGGGGAAAAAACAGCAGAGAACCTACCTCAGCTCCTATTACTGAAAAGAACTATTTATTCATGTACAGACTTCCATTACCTATGATGAGGCAACCAGGTGCATCACCTCAGTTTTCAACATTAAAAGTTCTGTTTTTATAATCAAGCCCAGATGCTTGTGGTTTATTTCCCCTCATTGGAGCAAACCCCAATTTCACTTTCCCCTGTTTACTCCTGTACAGTCTCACAGACAGAGCTTCCTCCTGCCCGAGTAGTGCGTTTGATCTGATTAAGCTCTCAGGCTAAATCTTAGATCCTTACTTTTCTGGTAAAAAGAGTAAAACGGGCACCCCTCCTCTAATTTTTCATCCTCTTGATTCTTTATTTAGGATCTTTCCTATGCTAAATCATTTATACGGGAAAAAGAAAAGTTCTCCTACCATTTTTGCCTAGGATGCCTAAATAGTAACAAAATCAAGAACACTTTCTAATTTTGGAATTGTCAATGATGAGGGTAATCTTGCCTCACTTTACAGACTGCAAAACAAACACAGAGAGGAAAGTGACTTGCTCAACATCAGGCAGCAGCTGCACAAAAGTCCAGAAGAAAAATTTTATCCAGAGTCCTCTGGATTCTGGATTTTCACTACTTTCTTATCACCAGACAACAATGTCTCTAAAAAGGCCCTAGGTTCATCAAACTACTTCCTGTTTATTACAGAATAGGTCAGTATTACACAATTCCAGCAAATAAGCAACAAGGATTTAAAGTATCCCAAATCTGAGGCTTGAGAGTGGTTGTAACGGCAAGGTAAAGAACCATCCCAGAAAGCAAATGAAGTTCTGGTATAACGTGTTGAGGTTATGAAAGATTTCACTGGAACAGAAAAGACAGGATGAAAGAAAACTTTAGCAGAATTATACAGTTATCACTTAAAACAGAGATAGGAAAGTCCTCTCTGGCAATTTAAGGGGGAATTTAAACAATAATGAAACAATGAACTCAATGCTTTGCATTCAGTAAACTACACGAGACAAAACGTGTATGTTTAGAAATTGTCTAAGGAGCACGTGAAGCAGAGTAGATGCTCATTGAAAATGACAGTGTCAATAAATAACATGCATATGCATACATCTAGTTTTTTCCAGAAGCACTACTGAAAAGCTGTTGTGTTTTTATGCAAAATACAGATCAAAGTCTAATAAAGAGAGCTGAAAGGGTCCTTAAGAGGTAGCTAGTACATTCTGTTCTGAGGCAAGGGGAACTGTAACTTCATTTTTATGGCAGATACTTATCTCGTGTACTTAAAAGTGGTGGAAACGTCACCAGTGACAGAACATTAGAAGCCCAGGTTGATATCAGCAGATAAAACAATCACTTCTCATTTTAGGGTAAAAGGATGGTGTAATTAAGTACCCACTGTATAGCCATACACGATACAGTCAGAAGTCACCTGCTCAACCCACTGGGCTGGAAGGCAAGGCTTATTTAGGGTATATTTGGCAACTAGTGCAAGGTTCACTGGATATAATGGATGCACTCTAACTTTGGGTCTAAAGAACATAAGTGGACATGGAGCTTTCAAAGAAGCGTGGATCATATTCTCATTGATAAGACAGCCATTCTGATGCAGACTAAAGGTCCACCTCACTCAATATCCTGTTGCTGTCAGGCAGGCGCTGACTTTTAAAACACCACAAAAACTACACTCAGTTTAACGATTTTCTAAAGTACTGCTTTTTATAGACCGTTTTTAAAATATTTTTCTTTAAAGAAAAATAAATCAAAGATTGATCTTTCGCACTGGCTTTCTGCCAGGCTAGCTTCAGCAGGAGCGTTCATCAGGAAGGAAAAAGGAGTGGAATCCTATCTCATCTGCCTTTTGTAACAAAACTCTTTCAGGTAGAAACAAGCATAGACTGCAATAGTGAAATCATTGTTGCCTGCTCTTCTTTATCGGTTACTAGGCCAAATTTCCTTCTGATGTGTTCACTAAGTTAGCAATTGCTCTGCAAGTGCTTGCCGTGTCTGCATCCTGCGCTGTAACACTCAGACGTAACAATGCACTTGTGGGATCCTGGACTCAACGGGTAAAACTGAGTAGCAATAAGACTGGAAGTTATAGGTGAGACAGATCTTCTTGTAGGATTATCTTCAAACATCATGAGCAAGAGTCGACATTATCAGCTGATACCACTGACCACTGCCGGGGTGGGAGAAAGTAAAAGAGTAATTATCAGCAAGGGTCAAGAAAGCCTCTTAAGGAAGATGAAACAGCAGTAAAACAAAAACCACCAAGAAGAAACCGAAAAAATTTTCAAAGAGAAGCTGTGAGATCCTATTGCCAAGTGACAAAAATCAATGCTGGCTTGCTCCATTCTTTTTTTCTTCTGAATCTCCATAAGCCCTTATTATTGCAGCTAAGTACAATCTGTTGTCCCCAACTACATCCACCGTGGCTGAGGGATCCTATCATGGAAACACTGGACTACGCCTGTGGGAACACCGCCGCCTCAGCCAGTACCAGGCAAGTTCAGGGAACAAGTCACAAAGAACTTCATGCTTTCTAATGGTTTTCATACAATAACCTACAGACAAGATACTGACTCCTTAGAAGGAAGAACATTTTCAATGAATCTGAGTGGAGATGCCTTGACGGAACATCAGTCATCTCTCGATATACTGCCAAAGCGTGATAGCAAATATTCATGTTACTTTCAGGCATCTTCTATTGATCTTATGGGGAGACTTTATGTCTGTCATGAGTATAGCAACAAGACCTTCCACCCTTGCACAGACTTCTCCCCCCTCACCTGGTGCCAAAACTAATATATCCAGTTTCTAATTTATCAAGTATCTAACTCCTCTTACTATGTACTAGATGCAAACAAAAAAACCCCACCACCTAAGAGTATCAAAGCGAAATCTTCAGATATGCATTTTTTCCACTGAGCTGTTACCACTTCCATGGAAGATTTCATCAAACCCTACAGAAGAGTTTAAAAGGCAAAACAGGAAGATTGATCGGTAAACAAGAGCTACCAGCTATGGGCTCATTATTCTTTATGTTCCAACCCTGAACTGGCCTTTAGAAAACAAATTTCTGCTCTGCTGTGTAGTTTCTGCATCATGTCCCCATGATTAATTATCAGCCGCCACATGCAAAATCCACCATGATAGATTGTCTGCCCGTATCAGCATAATTACTAACCACAGTCATTGACAGTCCTTGTTACTGGAGCAACCAACCAGTAGGATTGAGAGGTGAATGAAAATACTTTGTAAGACAGGGCAAAGAAATGCAATTAGAAAAAGGAAGACCTATCAGAGCAGTTCGCATAGTACCTTAGCTGTAGGGACCAATACATAGCTGACAGCAGAGTGAATAATTCACAACAAATCATTTAGGAAATGCAGCGTCTTTAGACGCTGAGTCTATAGACTCTATAGCCTATAGTATCCAACACTTAGATTTGAGTGTGTTGCTTAATTGCTTCTAAAAATCATGTCAATGTTTCTGATCCTTGACAGAATGAACCATAATCATATGGCTATAATCATAAAAAGACTTGAAAACTTTGAAACTTTTACAGTGACTGTGGCTGTCTTCTCAAGTCGACAAAGAAAAATCAGATTCTGAACTATGATAAATTCTTAGAGTTTAAAATTGAAGTCAGCAGGTCAACAGAAGGACACCTATGGGGCTAGGCACTACCTACTATTTCACCCTTCGGTAGTCTACAGCAAATTCAGTCACACAAAGTGGGATGCTCGTAAGTCTGACATCTGAAGGCTGCTTTCAGATTCATGTTTGCCCGCTTTACTTGTCTTTAGTGGCCTTCTGGAATAATTCGAGGAGAGTGTTGCCTACCACTTCCTTTACATTGCTTCCTGTGCCAAAGGAAAGTAGAGGCAACATGCGTCTCAAGAAGTAAATAATTTGGTTGTTCAGAAAACGTTACTCCTGTTCACGTCCCTTGTCGATTCAATTCTGCTAAAACCAGACACGTGCGCTGTATGGAAAAGAGGCATGGGCACTTAGCTCTATTGGTCAGCTATTGACAGAAAACAAAGGTAGTTGTATTTTTTTCTCCTAATGAACTGGCCCTCCAAATCATAACCTTTTATTCTCCTGTCCTCCTAGTGTGAATTTTTTCAACAGAAATGTAATTATTGAGTGGAGCTCTTAATTAAGGTGAAGTGAGAATTATGGGGAGAGAGAAGAAAAATTCTGCTGCAGGGAAAGCTGTGTATGCATGCTTTTTTGTGATACATGATGATAGACCACATCAAGCATACACTGGCTGCATGCCACTGAGACATATGTTGAAACTTAACTGCATGAGAGTAACAGCCTAAAATGAGACAGGTTTTAAGGAAGAAAGAAAAAAAAAAAAGAAAAAAAAGAGATGCCTTCAGGTAGTTTTCTTGTAGCTTTAAGACCAACGTGCTCTTGGTTACAAAGTGGACCTGACATTCAATAACCCAACTGCTCTCACAACTGCGTCAATTAGGAATAACAACTATAAGTGCTCTGTACTTAGAACATTGTAAGTAATATCTTCAGTAGCTATAATATATTCTTGTACTTTTTCACTAATAACTGCAGATGCAAAATTACAAAATGAGATTACGCATACAGAAATTTGTACTGTCTCCTCTAAGGAATTTAGCTATAATCTAATTAATTGTGTAAAAAATAAACAAAAAGGGGTTTTCTATTGCTGTTGGTATTTTTAAAACTAAGGGTCTTTTATTGAGGAGTTTTCCATTTTTATAAAATAAATGACAGCACTGTCTGATATGGGTGGTGAATCAGCCTGGTAAGGCACGAAGACAGTGGCAGCTTGCAATGGCTCACAACTGGTCTGAATATTGCATTGCAAAAAGCATGTATCTGATTCATTTTTAATAACATTACACTGAGAAATTTTACTCAGAAACCCCATCATTTGTTTATCAGTATCTACTCAATAGGCATGTCCTCAGGCAAGAAAACAATTGTAATTACTGCACTAACAGTAAAGATGATGATATTAAATTTTATAGCTCATTATTAGAAGGGATCAACAGCCAAAGATTAGGACTTGCAAAAACACTGTAACATGACAGTAACTAGCCCACAGAAAACACCCCAAGCTGTAGGCAAAGCTAATGCATGAAAGCTTAGCCTATGTACGAAAATGAGAAATATATTTCATTATCTCAAATATCACAGGTTTATTAAATATTAGACAGGATTAGGCAACAGATATTCCATTATGTAGGGACTATATTCCACCAGGCAAGGAAATACGTATTCCCTAATTCCACTACAGTGTTTCTATGGAACTTCTTTCTAACAGGAAGCATTGTGACTTTCACATATGCCAACAAAGCACGTTTTAGAACAGTAACAGGTTGTGCAAGTTTTAAGCCAGATGGCTACACTCTGACAGAAACACGCCAGTATTTCTGTGAAACAAGAAACCTGTGGAATCAGATCTCTAAATATCAGTCGTGATACACTTCACAAGAAATGGTAAACATCAGTAATTAAATAAGCTTTTCTTTTCTGATTTGAAACTTCTCTGTTATTAATACATCTTTGTTAAAATTTCTCTTCTGTAAGTAATTTGACATGTGTTTTACCATGGAAATATTTGACTTTTAGGGGAGGAGTGAATCGTGTGTATTTTTTCTATTCCAAGACCACAGGTTCAAGTTCAGTTTCACGGCCATCAGACATTGTAAGAGAAATTCCAGGGAAATATGAAAGCACCTTAAAGAAGGGAGTGGGTTGTATGTATGTTTTAACACAAATTTAAGCAGTCCACAAATGTGCTGATTAAGAGAAAGATCCTATACTCTCCTAAAGATATCCTACATGTAGTCTTCATTCATATTGGAAAAATCCTTCATAAATTTGAGACAAGGAAATGTTACACCACTTATCACTGTTTTATAGTGAATACTGTTCATCACAGATAATTTGTGCAGAAAGGTAAATGGCTTCCAAAATTTATGAAAACAGATTTATGTGTGAACTGTAAGCAATGAAATACCTTGCACTATGATATATTGTATTCTGCTGTTAATAATCAAGATATCCAAAACTGGTATCATCATGGCCAAGACTGATTCTTTTATACACATTATGTTATTTATGGATAATTTCTATTGAAAAACTCCTATCTATAGGCTGTGAATAAAATCCTGGCAATGTATGGTTTCAGGTACTTGGCACGCCATAAAATGCGTGTTCAAGATATAACAGTACAAGAAATATGGCATACTTTCTTATGTATAATTGCTAAAATACTTCATGCTACTCTGGTGTATTTGGGAAAGCAAGTAATTTAGGCTTCAAAAATATGGACCCAATATTCTTTTCTTTTTAAGCTTAGACACAGATCACAGCAACAAATTAACTAGAAATTATTAAATTAAAAAAATTAAAATTATTAATATTTCAATTATTGTTACTTGAGTTACTGCTCTAATAACATTTATAACCTACTATGGCCAGATAATTTAGATAAAAACCATTACTATGAAGGGAGATTTGTCTGATTATGTCAAACTACAGAATCTTTCAGAGATTAAGAGCAGCTGTAATTATATGTGGTATGCCCTAATAAACAACTGTGCTAACTACACAGAAAAACAGAAACACCTACGATTTTCTTTCCTATATTTAACAACGGCATACAGAGGAAGACTATGTATTTATGCTGATCACCTTTCACTTGCCATTTTTTTCATGCCTTTCTTCTTTCTTTTTACAAATGGATAAAAATATGACTTCTTTGTGTCTCTATAAGAGATTCTCTAAAACTCTTAATAAATTGTTTCGTAATACATAAACCAAAGAATTTTCCACATATAATTTCCCATTTATACTGTACACTAGCAGAGGGGAAGCTTCCTAATGATGTTTCTAAGATAAGCAAAAAGGCCAGAAACAACATTCAGAGATAACTACTTTGTCTGAAAACTGCCAACTTTCTGTTAAAGACTCTTAGAATCTAGCACAAAGTCAAGAAGAATTTCTTCAAGCAGAACTGTCAAGTCATATTTTTTATCACATACACGATTACATGTACACTCTACAAAGCAGGAATGTAAAGTGATCTTAAAAATTGTATTCTTACTAAAATTATACCTTAATCCACTTGACATTAATATTTAATTTTTGTATCAGTTATTGCATACGTTCAAAATGATAGCATCTCAATTACAATTTTGAAATTACAAGTTGAGCAGCTATAATGCTGTGCAGACTTTACCTGAAGTACCAGGACTTTCTACATAAAAAAAAAGTACATGCATCCAGCACTGACATACAAAGTCTTAACATAACGTAATGGCTTGGAAACCATGCCTTCATTCAAGCTCAGAAGAGAAACATGCAACCCATTAGCTGAATTTCTATTATATGCTACTAAAGAAAGCACCTATCCCTGCAAACACCTGGAAACACTTTTCCATCAGAACGTAGTCAAGAGTCCATTTTGGAACAAAGCACCTCATGATGGACAGCCCAGACTAAACAAGAGGTTTTAAGGCAGCCAGCAGTTGACTTCAGGGAGAACAGTGGAGGAAGCTGCTGGTTCCTGGGCTGGAAGAGCTGCCCGGCAGTTTTCCAACCACATTTTTACCTGCATTAACTATTTTAACAATGGTGATCAAATCTCACATTTCAGCATGTAAAATGATTACCTAATGGTCAGAAATAATTCCCCTCTCAATCATACTAATAAAATTTGTAGGTGTACAGTAAAGAGAATCATGTTGTAGAGCTCTGAGTATTTCTTCTCCATCATTTTGAAGCAATGGTTAAATCTTTTTTTTTTTTTTTTTTAATCATGGTAGATAATGTAGATTTGCTCAGAACAGTAAAGCGTATGATCCTCTATGTTTTCAGCATACCTGGAAGGAAACCCTGTGGCTTCATTAGTGTGTCCAAATTTTTTAATGTGTAACAGCCTCACACTGTGAAATTCCACATTTAGTTCAACTAATTACTGGTTTGGTATTACAGAAAGTTGTTTGATTAATATCTTAAAACTAGAAGCATCAGATCTTTTTGAAGTGTACAGAAAATTAGTGCTGCTTCCCCCCCCCCCATCATTTGAGATTTTCTCCAAAGTCAATCTATGGATAATAAAAAGTGAAATTAATGTGCCTGTGCAGAGACACTGGATTGTTATGAGAGGGAGAATGCACGGGGATGTTGCTTGATTTTAATATGGATAGAGCTGTTTATAGTAAATATTTTAAATCACGTGGAGCAACACAACAAAGTCTATTTGGAAAATAAATATATCTAATAGGTTGCAACTTGTTAGAGATCCACGATGAACAACTGGCTGCTTCTCCTTTTTCCCATCAGCCTGGCACTATAACCATTTTGTAATCTTTTTGTCAATCACTATAAGCTCTAAGAAAGTTACAGCTTCTTATCCCTCGATTACAGATCCTTTCTTCTCTCTCTCATTAGTTCCATCAATCCATTAATTTTGCATATTATCTTTTTTCACAGAAAAAGGAACAGCAGAAATCTGAAGGACAGTAGGTTCCAGATTCCTCTGCTGTTGCTGTTAGTAGAGAAGCAGGTCAGCAAACACAAGAATAAAATAAATACTGCTACAGTAAAGTAGCTGGGAAGAAGTTTATATTTTCTGCTATAGATCCTGAGATTACACTGCCAGAAATAAATGATTTAAGACATCTGAAGTCTCCAGACAGCAGAGGAAACAGTCATCCAAGAAATAATTTCTTTCTAAAAAAACATAAGGGAAAACACACAAACACGGAACTTATCAATGCTACTGATTTCTTATTGTTCCATTTCATACTGCTTTCCCAGAAAGGTTTGACACAGTGAAGGCTGAAACAAAAATTGTGAAATAGCTTATAGGGGCTTATTTCACTACGGGAGTAGGTGTGAAAGTGCACGTAGCTAAATAGATATGGATTCTTTGCCACAAACTTCTTTTAATTTTGTGGTTCTCAATATGGATGTAAAATAAAATGAAATGAAAGGGCGGCTTCCCAAGAAAGCTTCTAGCAACGCCAGTGGTGTGCATGGTTGAAAGCAGTTTGCCAGCTAGCATTTTATCTACCGTACTGAAGCACCAACCTGAGGGAAGGCTAAGAACCAGGAAGAACAGGAAACAGTATAGATAAAGGATGCCATAAAAGATGTCTCTTATGCTCTTCTGCATGATTTACAGTGACTCTACCATGGGTTTTTCTGGACAATGAAAAAATAACAAAAATCTTCCACAAAGAGCAACCATTTATCCTTACAGGGCCTTTGGCTTAAAACTTTTACTTCAAATCTTGTGTATTGAAACCATATTAACATATTTGCCTCGTGTTTTTCCAGTGTTACCAAACGGTAAGAGAGAGCATTGTAGATAAATGGAACAAATGAACGCAGTGTAGACTTACAAATCTCATTTTTCCACATCTTTTTTAAAATGTTAACTCCAGAACCTTTCACAATGCAGAACCAAAACCTGAACAGAGTATTCCAATGGAGGCATTACCATTTCTGTTAAATACAGGATGCATGTGCAGAAATATCCCCTGCAAGATACTTTAACCTTTGGCAACACAAAAAGACTGTTAAATCACACTCCACTTGTGAGGCACCATAGCTCCAAATTCCTGTTCTAAATAAATGCTACCGAGTAAGTTTCCCTATTTTCTACTTGCTAATTATTTCTATTTCTCTTATTATATTGATTTATATATGTATTAACATATTCTGTTTCAAAGTGTAGAAACATTGCACTTGCCCTTACTGAATAGCATCTCCTTATTAGATTAATTTACTTGTTTGTCAAAATAATTTTCAATGTTAATCTTGTCCTTCCATGTCTTTGCAAGCCCTCCAAGCTTGCTGCTGACTGCAAAAGCACAAGAAGCAGGTTTCCCAAGTATGAAGGCATGAAATCCTTCTTTCTACAACCAAAGAGCAAAGAATATTCTGAAAGGTTAGCTTGCATTTAGAAAACAATAAAAAGAACTAAAACTTTGTAAAAGTATGGACCAAGAGAAACATCACTTCAAATATTTTATATGCTTCATGCAGGTGAAACTGTCTAACATGTAATATTATGCTGCTATTTCAAACAGGTATATAACAGTGCTTTCTGAGAAAGAAATACAGCGTACACACAAATCTTCTCACAACTTGCCACAACTTCCTTTTTTTGAAAGATCTTAGTTCTTAAAAACCATAACTTTCCCGAAACTTGAGCATTGTAGCTCTAGTAACATGGAATATACATTTCAATATTCAAAAAACTTACTGTAATTTCCTAAGTTAAAGATAAAACATAAAAGAATCATTAGATAATAAGGGCAAATGAGTATGTTTGCTTCCAATTTATTTTTAGAGAGATCTTCATACATATTTTATTAGTCTGACTTGGCTGGCACTCACAGAAGCAGTTACTCCATACTGTTTCCTTAAAAATACATAAATAAATAAATATATGTGTTTTATAATTCATAAAAATCTTCCTGTAATTACAAGATAGGGATTCAGGAAAATAAAATAGAAACTCAGCACTGCCATGTTTAAAGACTTTAAAAGTAATATATATTATGGATAGTTTCCTTCTTTTTACAACATTAGATTGACATTATTATATAGCAACCAAAATGTGATAAAAGAGGATAACTGCAGTTTGCATGGAGTAGATGATAAATGTGTGGATAGCAGGAGTGATGTGATTCATAACTAGGTACCATGAAGAGGTATTACGGTAACGCTCTATCTACGACTTGACCTTCACTTGCCAATAAAGTGATGTGAAGAATTTAACAATTGGAGGCAGTGTGTCCACTTTAGCAGTAAGGGGAAATGACGCAGCAGTAGAAATACCACAAGCAAGACCCTAAACCAAACTTAGATCTCTGGTGTAGCAGAGGTTTTTCCTGTGGTCTCTAATTTGCAGGCTCTTAAAGGCTCTCACATTTAGCTTGTGTACTTCCACGGGTCAGCATTCCAGAAACTAACATAATAAAAACTGGCCTTTTATGTGTATGTATAAAAACATAGAAAGAAAAATTTTCTTCCATGTTAAAACAACTTAGATGGAAATTTAAATAAATATGCACATTCAAATGTAAATGCACAGCCACACATATATCCTTTTATATACATATGGTTACATATTATAGAATATACATTTATAGTCCGCATGTAATTACATAATATAAAAGTATACCTATACATATATATGTATGCATACGTAAATATACATAGAATCTGCAGTAAAACTAATCAATGCCTACACACATGTAACCATAAAAGGAGGAATTTAAGGATTTATATTTCTGTCAGGCTAATGTTTATACACAAAGATTACATCTACTTGTAATCACCAAGAAAATAAGAAGGTAGCATAGATCAACTCAGAATAAATAATATCAAATCAACCCGATCTCCTTCTCTAACATGATAAGAGAAACCAGAAAAGTAATAGTAAAGTCAAATGCCTCGACCTTTCGATACTTTTAAAACTGTTTCATTAAGATTCACATAGATAAGTTCGGGAAATCTGCTGTAGATGGACAATGGTTGAACGGGCCTCAAAAGAAAGCAGGGCAGACACAAACAGGTTTCCCTGCAAAAATTGTGCTCTTGGTTAGTCTTGGTCCAGTACTAGGACAAAGGCATACCTGCTTATTTTTTTCAGCTGCGTCAGTTGTTTCACTGAAAAGACCTGTGCCTTGCCCCACAGGTGCCCTCCGACCAGCACAGCTACAGCACTATCAGCTCTGATAGTAATAAAAGCTATGAAAGCTGCGTGCAAGTGGAACAGAAAGGCTTTAAACTCTGCCTGCCTTCAAACTCTCTTATTCAGGTACCAATCTTCAGAAAAGGTTTCAAAGAATATCTTGGGAATTACAGGCTTCAGTAACAAATTATGAGAAGGTATAACCGAAGGACATCTCACCTGGATAAATACAGAAAAAGGCAGCATGGCTCCTGCAAAAGAAAATCCCGCCCTGCCAAACTTTCAGACTTCTTTGCACAGAGACGAGGATAGTCTAACTGATGTAGTCCACTCGGATTTCCACAAGGATTTTAAGGAATTTAATAAGGCATAAGATGAAAAACCTGACGTGTAAATATCCAGTGACTGAAACACAGGGCGCAGAGGGTAAAACAAAATGGTTAGTTCTCACAGGAGATTGCCAGGGAAGTTTTGCCATAGTCTGTACTAGGACCTATACCATTCAATATATTCAAAAATTACCTGGGAAACAAGGGGTAAACCACAGGGTGATGTTAGTCTGCTGATGATATGAAGCGTTTTCTTATGCAATAAAGACCATGGACAGCTGTGAAGAATCACCTGTAAGAGGAGCCTGGGCAATACTTGGGCCCAATGAACCAGCACCCATCTGCTGCAGCGAAAGTCTGAAAACTACTGTTACAGTATATATTTGAGAGAGATTGTTTTAGTCTTAAGAAGCTTGTATGGAAAGCTGTCATTTTTTTCTCCTGTAACATTATTTTCCCGTAAGTAAATTTAAATGCTCTTTTCACTGAGATGGCAGTTGGAAAACAGCCCTTTTGCTAAATGAATGGGAGATTTACCTTCATCAGGATTTTGTTCCATGTGATTCTCCACATATAAAAAGAAGAAAAAAACCTAAAAGTGATGGTCACTTAAGTTTATAACACTTTAGATACTATGTAAAATGTGATCTAGTAATACAACTCTAGGATGAAAAACAAAGACCAAGGACTGAGAGGAAGGGGGAGCAGAAGAATATGGAGATTACAAATGGTTAAAATACACTTTCATTTTCACTCTTTCTACACCACCATAACATCATCATCTGTAATACCCAGCCAATAGCTCCACCTCTGGCACAGATAAATATGTGCACATCAGTAACGGAACGTGAATTGGCTGAATTGTCTTCTGTATGAAATTATGCAGATGCAAAATAAAGTCTACGTCATCATCTTCAGAGGAAAAAAAGGACATCATAAAGATGTGCACTTCCCTGTCTTATTCTAAGTTAAAGAATCTGTACAGTGTTTTTAAATACACTAGATCCTTAGAACTGTCTTTTAAGTTTATTATTCCTTAACATGCATACTAAGAGTACACACTCTAACATACTGCTTTTAAACAGTGCAGTATACTTCATTTATAGGCAAAACAAAGCTCTTACAAGTTATCACTGTGACAAAACACAGTTAAATTAATCAGAATCAAGAGAGAAGGTACTTTTCCTCATTCGTAATTTGGAAAGTGGAAATTCCCTTTGGAATACACATTTTTCATAATTTCAGATCACGCTTGACCTCACCTCTTTTGTTTAACCAAGCCTATTAATCAAATACATCCCAGGGGTGGCTAATGATCTTCCAGAATTCTAATAGAAGTAGAAAGTGAAGGACAGCACGAATTGATCCACATCACCTACCTTATTAAGTTTACAATGCTGACAGTGCTTCCCTAGTTTTAGTCAGAATTGCAGCCCATCTAGTTATTTTAAGACTACTGCTTAAGAATTAAAACAATTTGACATACTAAATCCCAAAGGACTGGATGACAGATTTTTGTCTCAGTGGAAGACATCCCTTAGAATCTACGTTGTAGGTTCTTTCTTTCAGATATAAAGTTAAGGGGCAGCTAAAGTTGCTTTTATTAACATCCCTGAAACATGTAAGCACCCTCACATTGAATGACTATTGCTGACTGAATGTTATCTGAACGTATTTTTTAGAAATAGTGTATATCAGCTTTTATACGTAGTTTTGTTCTCAGTTTTGCCTTCATTTATTAGATGCCATCACATTCAGTTTTCATTCTTCAAATGTCTAAGCAGAATTTTGCACTCATATGATCAACGCATTGAAAAGACATGCTAAAAAGTGCAGCTGAAAAAAACACAAAACAGGACACAGCAGCAAACAGCATTTCTGTCCTTCATGGGTCTCAAAAAATAACATAGATAGATTTTTCCAAAAAGACAAAAATTGGAAATAATACTTCCCATGCTGCCTTTACACAGCAATCTCAGCAACGACAAAATCGGAGATCCATTGCTACAGCAGTTACTCATATGGGAAGGGTGAGTTTTACCCTAAGTTTTGCGTATCTCTAAGAGGACTGGAACATCTTCTGTTGGCATAGATGGGCAAAACCAAACCTACCCACTCAGTTCCCACCCACACAAACTGTGATCGGAGATGGCAGCTCCAGCTTGGGGCATCGCTGCTTAAAGAATATACTGCTATCCCACAGCAGAAACTTCAAGAAGAAAGAGGAAACACATCACCTTTCTGTGTCAAGGGATGAATGTCTATGATATCACAGAGATATTAATTAATGAGTTAGAAATTAACTGTGCTGCTAGTCACTGCACATACTGCATTTTTTCCTTAAAAAAAGCATATATTTGAGGAAAAGTTAGACAGTATTTGGAGCAGCAACAGGAGTGTGACCTGCTATTAGAATATATAGAGTATTTTTCTTTTTTTTTTCTTTTTTTTTTTTTCTTTTTTTTTTTTTTTTTACTGAACACCACATTGGTCATACATACAACACAATTCCCCAATTCAGTAATCTATGTGCACATCTGCTGTTAAGAATTGTGTCATGTCTGGTAGAAAGAGGATGCCATGAACATAGAAAAATGAAGGACTCAATTCAATAGGTGCTGAAAATCCAATGTAGTGAAAGATCTAACGGTCTTCATGTTTTAGATAGTAAATAGAAGCGTGGAAAGGCAATG
The DNA here is from genome assembly GCF_965183815.1 of Platalea leucorodia. Classification (NCBI taxonomy): domain Eukaryota; kingdom Metazoa; phylum Chordata; class Aves; order Pelecaniformes; family Threskiornithidae; genus Platalea; species Platalea leucorodia. The sequence continues at coordinate 45,534,435 of NC_138828.1, read as the reverse complement.
AAACAGAAACCCCTAAAATCCTGTGATTTTTCAGAAAAGGAAGAGAAACAGATGACAAAACAATTAGAGAGTTACTGTATGCTTTACTCGTGTGGAAAGAAATAATTAACAGAGCACAGAAACGTACAAAGAGAACATGAAAAAGGAGTGAGAATAATGTTGTTTAAAGAAAATTACTTGGAAATGATGTCTTTACTTCAATTGAAGACATGAGAAGTAATCTGAAAGAAAACCTCCAGAACACTATGACTGCACCAAAGCTTAAAGAAAAGAGAGAGAGGGGCTTTGTTCAGAGCACCATTAACCGAAAGCTTTTGCTGACATGGTTAGAATCATCTTCCTAGTTCCCCATTGCGCCAGGGAAGGGACTTAATGCCCTAAATATAGCACATAACTCCCATATATGAGGTGAAAAAGACTGGTTTGCTAAACGCTTAACAGGATAGTTGCAGTTCTACTCACTGTCCTGTCTCCACTTAACTCAGAACCAAACTGGAGCATCAGAGGATATTCTTATCCATCTTTCAAAAGCTAAACTAAATATATTAAACCTTTGTCTATAAAATAGTTTTATTAATGACCACCTCCCGGATGCATTTTTTAAATAGAAATGCTCACTTTAAAACCACTGGTTTGCTTTTTAAATCCAGAAGGACAACATGACAAGAAAGTCTGAAAACTATCAACCAAACACACAGAAGTCACCAGAATTCTGAGTAGTGAGAAGTGATAGACCTGAATTACTCATGATTTTACTGGAAGGAAAAAATAAAATGAAAATTCCTCTAATGACATCGGTTCTATAAAGACCTCTGAAAACTGTTATGATAGAGAAAAAAATTGTTGAAATAATACATAAAATTTTATCAAATAATCTGATATAACTGACTACGATTTGAAGGCTCATCTTGAAGATCATCAATTTTATTCTCTCCTGTTTATATGGTAGAAGAATGAATATCATTACAGGATTATTGGAGGGGCAGATTTCTTTGCCACCTGCTCCCACACCTCCAAGAAACTACAGGCTGCTTACTTTGACATTCAGAACACAGACTTGAAAAAACAGATCAAGTCCGGTGTTCACATAAGAGCTATGAATTCCCTAGAAATCAAGTACTTTTTAAAGACAACTTAAGTTAAAAATTATATATAAAAAAAAAAAGCTAATTACAAACAAGAGGTGGAACTTGTGCAGCATCCAAACAGTAGTTCCCATATCATGATTCTTTTTATGGGAATGCCATAATATTCATGCTGCAGTGATACAATTTCTTTTTCCCATGTCACTAGAGAATATATTTTTAGACCACATTTTTATTTTATACATAGGATACTATTTTTTGCCATAGAATTGGCTATTTATTGTTTTTTGCTTTATATACTTTTATTTTGTTGTCTTTTGTTCTCCAGTTTTTCCCCACAATGATCAGCTAATTGGAGTCAACATCCTTGGAGATACTCAAAAGCCACCTGACATAGGCTTGGGCAACTTGCTCTAGTTCCTCCCGCTTGACCAGGGGGTTGGACAAGGTGACCTCCAGGGGTCCCTTCCAAGCTCCACCATTCTGTGAGTCTGTGATGACCTTGCAGAGCAACCAGGCTGCAAAGGAAGGTAAGCTGATTCAGCCCAGGAACACTTCATGAGGTGAGGTGAGCCAAAGCACAGTCAAGAAGCATAGGGATGCAAAGAGTGAAATCTGTCTGACCCTGAATTTTCAGGGACTTTATTCTGTAACCTTCACTCATGCCGGTAAACAATTATTCACAACAATAACCCTGTTCAAATCATCTGGAACTGGTTGCATAAGTGATAATCAAGACTACTAAGAGTTTAATAATTATATCTTTGGATTTCAATCAATCTTCACTTATAAAGTCATCCATTGAAAAAAGCTGCTACTCCAATAGCTATATAATAAAGTTATAGATTTTTCTTCCCAATGGGCTAAATTATATTTCCTGTTACAATAGTGTGACATTTTGATGTTCCAAACACATAAAAGACTTCTGGACCCACAAATGCATTTCATCGTGTGAGATCAAATGATCCTTTATCCTCCATCACATTTACTCAGCAGTAGAATTTTATGTTGTTTTTACAGATCCAAACAAAGGGTTTACAAAGCAAAAGAAGAGCCAAATAGGAAGCTGATTGAAGGAACTACCGTTATAAATGAAACAACTGTCAAACGTAGATGGAAACTGTACAAGTTTCCTCTAAAAGCAGGGAGATAATTTTTAAAATTTTGTTAAGTATAGAAAAAATTAAATGGACCCATGACTGTATTTAATTCCCAAATACAAATGCATTCTCATTCACTTTGTCCTCCAGCAAAAACTACACAACTGAAAAAGGTGGTTTTATTTTAATAGGAAAAATTTAGGGGACACTCTTTTCTCCTTCCTTCTCCAGCTTCAGTATGTGCATAAACATGCTATTCCAAGCTCTGAGGGGAGTCTCTTTTTATTACTCATGATTTTGAAAAGAGTATCATCATAGAGAAACAATATCAATAAAGTCTGTGAATGGCCAACACAGAGTATCGAACACGCTCTGCCCTTGCAAAAATCAACTCTGCAGCTCACGTGCAGTAAGTGTATGTTGTACAGCTCTGGCCTTACTGCTTAGCACCCAGATCTCCTGGGCAAACAGGTCACTGTGGGCACACCACTTCAGATGACAGTAGTTCACAACTTTCTGTAAAATATGATGATGATGTCCACCATGGAAATCTATTAAGCAGTATCATTATAGGAATGAGACTGGTACTTTTTAATATTATTACTAGACGGATCACACATCATATCTATATATGGCAACCTCAGATGTTTGTTCTTCTAACAGAAACATGCCTACACTTAACTGTATAAAAAAACACAAAATAAAATGAATCTTTAATGTAATTAACTGCTCTTGATGTCATGTTTTTCTTGTTTTAATCACAAAGTTTAACAACAATTTTAAAAATCCAAATCCAACGTTGTATGCGGTGGGCAGGTTTAGCCCCAAGTATGGAAGACCATTTAATTCCATTCTGAATTTGGCTGCTGGCTGGAAAGGAGTCTAAGCTCCTGACCATGAAATCTCTTAAATCACTGCTATAGGATTGCTTTTTAGTATTGACTAGGAAGAGGGCTTTGATCAAAGGAGTTCTGATGCTAGTAAACCCCCCCTAATAATAATAATAAAAAAATAATAATAAATACGAGCAGTCACTACCAGCCCCTACCCAACAATGGAGAAAAGATAAGGATAAAGAGCGAGATCATTTTCACGACTGCCATTAAGGAGTAATGTTTTTTAAAAAATAAATCCATACTTTGGAAAGGTGAAAGCACAATTCAATTTCTTATCAGTTCTGCCCTTAAGTTGCACAGCATGTATTTCTGACCTAGAGCTGTAGGCTTGTTCTAGGAACTCAATAACTGCTCAGTCACAAACTGTCACACTCATTCCAGTCTCTAGTCTCCTCGTACATTTACAAATTGCTTGGTGGTACAGTCTCAACAGGACTGATACCATCCACTTTTTGCTATGTATATCACGCATCAATGCATTAAACATCATTTATGATTTTAGATTTCACAGAAGTTGTTATTACATCTCATTGTGAAACTATGACTGAATTTTCCCTGAGATAAAATGAGTCTTGTAACTCATCATTTGCCTTTCAGAGGCCTCATTTTGAGGCATCTACTGTACATACGTAAACATTCAGATTTTAAATATAAGAAGTCCATTTAGTGTAGCTTAAAATTCAAACATCTACATTTCCCTATTACAGAATCTTTGAGTGTGAAATTGAAAACTAAATTTTAATACTCTTAGTCAGTGAAGTTCATCCAAGAATTTGTTAGATTGCAAAGAATTTTATTTAAAAGCATAGTTCTACAGAATAAACAGAAAACTAAATTTCCATTGCCTAAATGGTTGATATAGATTTCATTAATTAAAAAGTAATACAAGTGCTAAAGAAGAAAATAACAGGCAGCAATATTTGCTGCAACTTTGTCAGATTTCTATACACAGAAGGATCTGTCCTGAAGGATTGTTTCACATCTTCTCCTATACATAGGATTATTGTAAAGTTAAGAACCAGATTAACTTCACAAATGAAAACACATGAAATTCAATCTGAACACAAAACCCCACTATTTTTTACTGTGAATTTGGCCAAACACTGGAACAGATTGCCTGGAGACGTTGTGGAGTGTCCATCTGAGATACTTGAAACCTGACTGGACTTGGTCCTGGGCAACCTAGTCTAGCTGACCCTGCTGGATGAGGTGATCTCGAGAGGTCCCTTCCAATCTCAACCATTTTGTGATTCTATAATGACAACATGTCAGTAATAATGGAATTTATGAATGAAGGACAAGATCAGTATTGTGTTAAATGCTTGTTCAAACAAGTTGCTCTTGCAGGGATCAGGCCCATCTTTGCAAATTTAGGCAAATATGTCCCTAAGCTGTTTCTGTACAGACTTCTATGACATGTTACTGACCTTTTGCAATCTTTTTCTGGAGGGAAATGAATCTTGACAGCAAAGGCTCACGAAACAATAACAGTATGGCTGCTTATCGGTTATTTCAATGGTATGCTGTCAACAGCAGGGTTTATGAGCCTGATAAATGTGTGTTCATGCAGAATAGGGAAAAGGCTACATTTGCATTGAAATTCAATTTTTAATTGTCCTTATTCTTTATTGATGCTTGGTGAATTGGATCTATAAAGAACCATTTTTAAGCAGAATGGAATTTGACAAATAGTATAGCTGTGTAAACAATTTCGGTAATTATGGCAGCAATTATTCTCTGTTCTATCTCTTGCTAGCTTTAAAATGGGGAGAAAGTAAGTGACAAGAGACCAGCTTTAGAAACCCTGTGGAGATCAGAGCATCATGAAAGTCAGAGAAGCCAGATATCAAAAATCTATGCAACATAGGTTTAGCACAATAAGATAAACATTGTCCCTATTCTGAGTTTCAAAGACGAAAACCTTTCTTACTCAGAAAAATCAATAGACTCAAATTAATTAAACATGTAGGAAAAATGCTACCCACGCAAAAACTTTAAACAAAAGCATACAAAAGGTGTGCAGTCACAAAATACTATACGCCACCTTATTATTTATACAACTACTAGAAATCTTACTGGCATAATTCTCTCTTCAGGCTCCGTTAGAAAAAATCAATTATTGCTCAGGATGATAATAAAAGACAGACCAGCAGCCAAGGATTAATTCTTCAGATAAGTTTTGCTGTCTTCTGCAGAGGCCTGGTTATGCAGCAGGTCTTTTATTCTGAAATTATTGACATTGTCAGTGCAGGGGGAGAGGAAATGCATTTTAGCTGCACTAGTATTGCTGAGAGTATGATCTCTGAAAAACCACAGATATACTACATACAGTATACAAGAGAGATCAGATTATGATAATATTCCTTTCCAGGCCTAAACCTCATTAATCATCAAGTATCCAAAGTGTAATAACTCTGTCCCAACAGAGCACTACTTGCCAGTTTCTCATTTCACACTAACTACAAGTGGGGCCACTGGGAGTACTGTCATACACTGACTACGGAAAGCAGAGAGTCCCAAGCATGTCAGTGAACTCCACCCCAGAAGAGAAAGTTTTGAAACCAGTTAGAAGACAAAATGACAACCGTTTACTTTAGAAGCTTAAAATACAATGCAGAAAACACACAGAGAAAAATGTAGACAATCAAGCAATGAAATGAATCTTGCAAGGAGAAAAGAAACCTATGAATTCAGGAAAAAAACCCAGATGAACAGAAAAAAGTATGACTATAAACCAAAATGTTAATACCCTAGAGAATACGTTACTGATGAGAAGCTAAAATAATTTACAAGTTTCTTGTCCTCCAGCTTTTTGTCTTTCTGAAACTCAGGAATACTCAGGAAATGCAGAGAAATGAGAAATAATTTCATTAACTGTCCATCAAGAAGATTCAGAGAGCTGCTAGACACAGGGAACAGTATATCTTACCTAGCCAATCAAACCCAAATAATTCAATTAATTCTTAAACCAAAGCTAAAGCAGTTTTTTTGTAGCATTGAAAAGAAATGATGCGTATCAAGGTAAGCGGCCCTCTATCCCTCATCAGATAAGAGCCAGACTGGAGCACTTTGCCCAAGAGAGCGCACCACGTTTAAAAGCTGTGCTAGGTGTAGCAGGGGTTACATTTACTTTTGTGGATATCAACCCTGTCACAGTTTCACCCTTTGATGTATTCTCAAGGCACAGAAAGGAAGCAAACCGTATGCAAAAGATCGTGGAAACTACAGGCAGGGTTTGACTGAGACTCAGCTCCAGGAGCACTGGCAAGCATCAGGGCCATCGCCACACAAAGCACACATAATATAAAGCTCTGCAGTTTATGGATAAGACAAAAAGGAAACAAGAGGCTAATCAGGATAATAGTGCACCTAGTCTGACTAATCAAACAATCAGCATCACCAGTAGAGCAAAGAGAGCTATTCTGCAAGCACCCCAGCACAGGCTGCTATTTTAGAAGAGATTTACAGGACGACCAGCTAAAAGAGTCAAGAGGTGATCTGCCTGCACAGCAGATCCTCACAGAAAGTAATTATTCAACTCCTGGTGGGACACACCATCAAATATACTGCTTTGCAAACATAGGACTAACTTGCCAAGAACTAAAAGACTCCTAATATTTAGTGTCAGGCAGCTGACAAGTCAGTTGCCTTTGTATACGTTGGGGGACTCATTTTTTCCAATTCTAAAATCTAGAGCAGGGCAGCCTTGCTCTCACTTTGTGGACCAAGAGCTTCCTCAGAGAGAGGTACCCATCACTGCCCCAGTCAATCCGTCAGCAGGAGCTGCCTGTAGAACAGTTGTTACCTCTGTTCTCAGCACCCAACTATACCCCTTCTGTATATACGGCTCAGAGAACAGTTTACTTTTATATGTCAATATTATTATTAATTACCTGTCTGGATTAGCAGTGAAGATGTGTTTAATTAGGCCATACAAGTACAGACTACTGCACGACTAAAATATAATTAATCTCTTAAAACCTTGGAGAGCTGATATATAGGGTAGTATAATGGTAGAAAATAAAACTTAATGAAGCAGAGTTAAGCATAAGAGAATGCTAATTTTATCAGAGAATAACAAACAGATTGTAATATTAAGAACCTGAGTCTAATTACTATGATTTTGCATTTTAATACTGATCAGAAATTTAATCCTAGCCCTCCCCTTGTAACATAAATAACTGAATTTAATTATGTCGCTTTTATTTTGAGGGATGAAGAACTGTGCTCCTTATTCATGCCCATATTTTCTTTCTTACCATTTCATTACATTTGACCTGTTTACTATGATGGCTTCTCCTTCCCCTCCAAATCCTACAATATACTGTGAATCAGTTCATTCTCTGATTCCCTCTGCAACATGTTTTGTTTTATTGTTTGCTGGAGAATAGTTTTCAAATCAAGACAGCATTCCTGATACATAATTTAAAAAATGTATTTCTCTCACAACTTCTCTGGCTATCAGGTACATTCAATGTAAACTGCTAGTATGTGCCTTCTTAAATGTGCAAAATATTAACGCAAGCCAAGCACTACAAAACCAAAAAGACAAAGAGCAGCCAACTTCTCATAGTATTTAAGACTTTCCTAGCCTTTTGAGGTATCTACATCTCATTTATATCTAAGAATTTCAGCAGCAAAGTACTGAGGTAACATTGCATCAAATAGTATTTTTAAAATTAGCTAATTAAGGCTAAAACCAGTAGAGATGGTTGGTGAGAGGAACCATGTGGTATGTATATGTTTTTGCTGGATGGCTGAGTTAAAGGATTAATTAATCACAATAAGAGCTGATGGGCTTCTGTGTTTAAAGATTAAGGATGGAACATTTTGTACTATCAACAAATGTATGACGAGAAAGAAGATGGATGCAAAATATTTGACATGTCAGCAAAATTTTGTCAGGTACTATAACCAGGTCACAGCATTCACTTGTGTCCTTAAAAGCCATTTTTGCCATTTGGATGGTATTCACTACCTAAAGAACTTCACATAATCACTTTTGATGTGCTATAAGGTATTCAAGAGATTGTGATCTGTAGAAGAATGTGACTACAGACATGGAACGATTCTAGAAAGGGTCAGAAATATCTGACTAACCCCAAACAGAGAAAAATTGTAATATCTCCCCTAAGTATATGATTTCTGTTCAAGAGAATTTATCACACGAATGGTGCCAGTAAGTACTAGCAAAATTGATACAACACTGTGGGTGCCCCAAAATAACAAGGAGATTAAGATGCCTGCAGAGGTGAGTTTGATAGAGAAATTTGTATTTTTCTTGTCTATAGAAGCAACCTGAAAGCTCTCTAGGTAACAAAGGAAAACTACAGAAAAAAAGATAAAGATTTTTAAGATTCTGAAAGAATTAAGTTTCTGTGGCAGTGTCCACCAAAACTGAAGTTATCACAGATATCTGGTAAAAGTCTTCTAAAGTTGTACAGCAAAACCCAGGGGGTTTTGCATTTCACGGAGTAATACACATTATATGATTACATACTTGTACCATATTGATTATACTGATATAGAATAGTTAGCTTTGACAGTAGTCCATCAGCACAAAAAATGTCTATTCACATCAAAACATGCCTTATGTAGGAAAAGTCCATATTAAATAATATTGACTGCAAACCGTTAGTATTATAACCAAACAGGTCCTAATAAACACTCCCTAGAAAATACAGACACTGGGTTTTTTCCCTTTTACAAATACAATTTCAGAGAGAGATTCCTGAAGAAAAGATGCTGCTAAGCAAGACTCACAACTAGACTGCTTGTTCAAAAAAAAAAAGGACCTAAGCACATCTGTCTGATATTACATGAAAAGTGGAGACTGCTTAGACATATAATCATTTCTGTCATTAGCTGACCAATAGCAATCGACCAGAGAGTTCCTACTGCTTCTTGAAACTCATGGTGTATGTCTGCAACAGGAAACAACGCTCACTTTCTGACATAAAAGATAGACTTATAAATGTACAAGCCTGCACACACAGATACATACTCCATGGAGAAGAATATTTAATTTCAAAATTAAGAAATGTGATCCGGGACACTAAATCTGTGTTTTCCCTGAGAAAACCTCAGACAACATGCAAGTCCATCACCCTGAGAAAGCTTCACCTCAGGAGATGACAGCCAGAGCTGAGGAATTTCTTGCCTCTTGAAAACAGCATGTTGTCAAGACACTAAAGCAAGGCACCTTGGGAGAGTCACTGAAAGTTAGTTCCTATATCAGTTACAAGTATTTGAAATGTTTCACTGCACTAATGTCATGGATATGGGGGTGTTGGTTGACAGCCGCCTGAACATGACCCAGCAGTGTGCTCAGGTGGCCACGAAGGCCAATAGAATCCTGGCTTGTATCAAGAATAGTGTGGCCAGCAGGACCAGGGAGGTGATGGTGCTCCTGTACTCAGCACTGGTGAGGCTGCACCTCGAGTACTGTGTTCAGTTTTGGGCCCCTCACTACAAGAAGGACATCGAGGTGCTGGAGCGTGTCCGGAGGAGGGCAACGACGTTGGTGAAGGGTCTAGAGCACAGGTCTTATGAGGAGCGGCTGAGGGAACTGGGGTTGTTTAGCCTGGAGAAGAGGAGGCTGAGGGGAGACCTTATTGCTCTCTACAACTACCTGAAAGGAGGTTGTAGTGAGGTGGGGGTCGGTCTCTTCTCCCTAGTAATGAGTGATAGGACAAGAGGAAATGGCCTCAGGCTGCACCAGGGGAAGTTTAGGTTGGATGTTAGGAAAAACTTCTTCACCGAAAGGGCAGTCAGGCATTGGAACAGGCTGCCCAGGGAAGTGGCTGAGTCTCCGTCCCTAGAGGTATTTAAGGAATGGATAGATGTGGTGCTCGAGGACATGGTATAGATGGACTTGGCAGTGATAGGTTAACAGTTGGACTCAATGATCTTAAGGGTCTTTTCCAACCTTGACAATTCTATGATTCTATGATATTATAATATACTATTGATACGGAGAAGCCTCAATATCAAAATTCTTTTGAAATCCTTCTGAAACTGTTACTTCATACATACTGTGCAAGGTCCATCAACTAGAACTAATACCCTGAATTAAATTTGGCTGCTGTCCAATTCCTAGCTTCTGAATGGTACCTGAACAACACAGGCGACATCCCTAGCTCTTCTTCAAGACACTGGACTGACCAGAGGCCACATACACGATGGATGCAGCTAGCATAACGCCAACAGAATTAACATGGTCTTCTAAGGGCAGACTGAGGACTGAGCTTGGCCCTCGGCACTATGCTATAACAAAACATTGGATGGCGAGCAGTGAATCTATATAGTGAGTTACATTTGCCCCTCAGCGGTCATCTAGACCTACTCCAATTGGTAAGATGACTGTGCAAGGCTACAACAGGTCTCTTATCCACCTACATGATGGCAGTTGAAGTAACTTTAAATTTTTCTCAGCGCTTTCTCTGAAACTGCCTCTTTATTATGGCAATGAGACCTAGAAAATTTGGTGATTTGCCAGATGCCAGTATCCTCACAGAAAAACAGGAAGAATGAAGATAAGTATTTTAAACACATTCCATCTGGCCCAAATCTACACAGTGTTTCAGAGGACAACGGAACCTCCAAGTAAATTCTCACTACTAAATGTCAAAGTTTTGCCATGAAGATTAGAAAGCTTTTGCAAGAAAAGACAGAATTGTTGTAATGAGAGTCTTCTCAGCAATGGGGATAACACAAGTAACAATCTTTTTCATAGCTTTGTTTTCTATAGTTGACAAGAAACTTTGATCAAGCCACGTAATCCTAAATGACCTATCATAAGAGTTAGATTCTTTCAGTTAGTAAAAAAATAGCAATATTTATGGTAAATGAGCCCTCCTCTCTCCCCTCCTCCAATCACAACATACTTCCCTTGCTTGCTTTTTTCCCAAACGCATTTACTACTGAAACAACTGATCCACATTTTAAAACAGACTTTAAAAAGTACTACACTAGTGGCCCTCAAATATTTAAAAGAAAAAAACATGACACAGTGCTAGCCAACTTGTCGGAGATGCATTTCTTATGCTGGTTTTCAGTTTCAGTGCCAGGGACTATTCTGAAAGCTGCATCCTTATACAAGTCTCACAGTAGCTGCCAGAACTACTTCAAGGCTCCTCAGTTCAATGTGGAAAAATGAATTTTCTGTCACAGGGATGAGTCCTAGACCGTATTTCACAAATAAAAAGTCTTCAGGGAACTAGAAGAGGGCTGGAGAGACAGCTTCGACAGTCAGCCTCTGCTCATACTTCCATAACAGATACTCTTTATCCTTGAAACTACCCTGTTGGAGTCAGCCTGACACCGTCACATTTTCCCACCTTTTTTCCCCATCAACCAGTATTTCTGACAGTCTGTTCTAGAGCCTTTTTTTTTTTTTACTTTTCCTCAGCTTTGACTAGGCTGTGGCTTTAACATCACATTGTACCAAATTTTCTGAAGTAAATACAGCTACTAGCAAGCCTTCTGGGAAACAATAATAATAAAAAAAATCTATAGAAGCAGGACAGAGCAAATCAAATAGGGACTGAAGTTGCAGAAAAGGCCAGTGCTTTGCTCAGACACAATACACAAAATGGCTGCTTATAAACTATGGCAGTAACTGTATACCATCAACCCGATAAATAGACTTCCTACATTGTCAAGATAATGTAGGGAATAACACTGTATTTAAGGAATGGAATACCACTTATGGGAATCTCTTCAGTGAGTTTATCAGAGGGGTTACTTCTTCACATTCTCGAAATATCCTATTTAGATCAACAGGATTAACTCAAAGACCATAAATAGAGACCCGGTATTACTGAAGCAAGTGGAAATATCCAGGATCAATAGGAGTTTAGTATTACTAATGAACAGATAATAATGAATTACTACAACAAAATACAACACTTATTTTACATAATAGACACCAAGTAATTTTACCAGGTATCTTAAAAGGTATCCTTAAAACCTAGTACTGCTAAATCACTTTTCACCTTCTAAGCTCATCAAATATATTAACTATTTAATACTCTCAGTCTCTTTCTGGGGAAGATAAGTATCATTTTCCCCACGTGGTGAAACAAGGAGGAAAATGGCTTGTTTCCCCCCCCGCCCCCCCAAGACTACTGATGGAACCCTGTATACAGACCACTAGAGGCTCCTGTAATAATTAGTTCCCCCCATAAGCATTTCTCTCTTTTCCCTGTATTTTCCATGTTAACATCTTTATTCTGTCACACGAAAATTATGGTGTCAAATGCATGATGGCTGGCTGTGAGCTTAGACATAAGCAAGTATGCCAAACTCAAGGCAATTTTTACAATATGAATTTCATAAGCAGCCCTGCACGTACAATAATTACAAAGCAATGGCCTTTTTTCCTTTGGGGCACGTGACCAAAATGTGCCTTTTTGATACATTTCAGCTATTCAATTTTTAAATCTTTTAAAGATTTAACTTCTAATTTTAAATTAAAAAAAAAAAAAAGATTTTCACAAAACTTTTCAGATTTTGAAAAGTTTGTCAAATGTAAAACTTCTGCACAGGAAGGAGTAGAAGAAAACCTTTTTTTCTGTTGTATATTATTCTACCTCCCTAAAAATATCTTTTGCTGCCCATTATTAAATGTAACAGAGGAGAACTTTTGAGCAGGCATGACATTTCGGAGGTTCTCGCACATCTAGACTTTAGAGAATCTTATGTTCTGTGATTCTTGTTGGTTTTGGATAACTTAGCAACATCTGTTCCTGGGGAATTGTAATTAAGCACGCTCATATAGGTCTGAAGTGAAAAATTGAGAAAATATTTACTCTACTCTGGGACAGTTGTTCCATTGAGAAATTCCAACTGTGCCACTTCCGGATTTATTACTTTTGAACATTTTTTCCCCTTAATTTTTATGTATGTCATTAGATTTGCAATTCTGGCATTTATCTTGTAAGCTAATTTAGTGCTTATTGACAGCATCTTAAATACTATAGCTGCAGTGGTGTTGCATCATGATCATGTCTATATTATAAGCATTACAAGGCATATTTCCTCCCCTCCCTCACAAACACTGAAATTTCAAGTCAAAGTTCCTCGAAACATTCTCTTGTTCCTTCTGATTCAACATTTACTACGGTTACTGGCAGGAACTGACCTTGAAGGAAGCATATATCATACTCAACTCTGTTACATCATATAGATTAGACTGGGCCGGGCAAGTTATCTTCAGCATTTTTCCCCCCCTTCAGCTAATTTCTAGCTACTGAAGTGTATCTAAAAATACGGCAAAGTCTAGCTTCAAATACGGTTTGAAGATTACTGGCAGCACAGCGTCACTGCTGGTATTAGACCCTTCCTATTAGCCAAGTTTCAATAACAGCAATTCCCTTGATTAAGCAGTGTTGTCTTTGAAAGGTTTAGGTGGAAAAACAAACAAGGGCTATTTCACCAGAAATTCAGACTAAATAATCAGCCATGCACATGCTTAAATGACTTTGCAAAGTCAGAACACTGAGGACCAACCTGACTTCCAGATGACTTTGGTTACTCAACATCTGCACTGTAAACGCGGGAAGAGAGAGACAGAGAGAGAAAGGAACAGAGATTTTTGTTTTCTTAATTTCAAGAAAACACTATGAGCTTTTCTACTACATAATGAAGCTCCATGCATTCTTGCACTAAGAAGTATGCTACGCTATTCCCCATCATAGGAAAATCACTGGCAACAAGAACACAATGATTTATTTGTACTACTTATTAAAGGAATTAACAAAATAGAATTGATCAGTGTTACCATGTTTGTTTGATTCCAGCTTAATTCTTAGCACTCTTCAGCCATGTAAATCAAAGGGTGGAAAAAATTTATTTGCCTTCCTTCCTGTACTCAGGGTTCAGTTCTTTTTAACACATCACTTTGGGAATTTTCATAACTACTGGGAAAATACAGTCCTGCAATGTTTCTGTATTTAAAAAAAAAAAAAAAAAAAAAATCATGCAAGGTCTCTGCTTCTTATCATAGAATGGTTTGGGTTGGAAGGGACCTTACAGATCATCTGGTTCCAACCCCCCTGCCATGGGCAGGGACACCTTCCACTAGAGCAGGTTGCTCAAAGCCCCATCCAGCCTGGCCTTGTACACTTCCAGGGATGGGGCATCCACAACTTCTCTGGGCAACCTGTTCCAGTGCCTCACCACCCTCATAGTGAAGAATTTCTTCCTTATATCCAATCTAAATCTACCCTCTTTCAGTTTAAAGCCATCACCCCTTGTCCTACCACTACACGCCCTTGTAAAAAGTCCCTCTCCAGCTTTCTTGCAGGCCCCCTTCAGGTACTGGAAGGCTGCTATAAGGTCTCCCTGCAGCCTTCTCTTCTCCAGGCTGAACAACCCCAACTCTCTCAGCCTGTCCTCATAGCAGAGGTGCTCCAGCCCTCTGATCATCTTCACGGCCCTCCTCTGGATTTGCTCCAAGAGGTCCATGTCCTTCTTATTTTGGGGGCCTGAGTTGAACGCAGTATTCCAGGTGGGGTCTCACAAGAGCAGAGTAGAGGGGGAGAATCGCCTCCCTCGGCCTGCTTGTCACACTTCTTTTGATGCAGCCTAGGATACAGCTGGCCTTCTGAGCTGCAAGCGCACATTGCTGGGTCATGTTGAGCTTCTCATCAACTGACATCCCCAGGTCCTTCTCCTCAGGACTGCTCTCAATCCACCCTCTGCCCAGCCTGTATTTGAGCTTGGGATTGCCCTGATCCATGTGCAGGACTGCACTTGGCCTTGTTGAACTTCATGAGGTTCGTAGGGGCCCACTTCTTGAGCTTGTCCAGGTCCCTCTGGATGGCATCCCTGCCCTCCAGCATGTCAACTGCATGACACAGCTTGGTGTCATCGACAAACTTGCTGCGGGTACACTCAATCCCACTCAATTCTTCAGGTAAAAGAGTGTGCCCATCTCAAAAAACTAATAGCTTGTATAATATGAATGAATAAATGCTTGAATATTGAGAGGACATTTCTAATTAACATAAATAATAATTAAAAGTACTTTATTTTACTCATTTTGTATCCCTTGAAAATCATCCACTGTAAAGGTCTGATCCACCATCTGGGGAGTACTTAGCATCATCTTCATAGGATGCTTTAATTACAGAAGATTCAGTCTATGGGAAATTCAGTCTGGGAAATTCAGATTCTGTATTTCATGAATACCGGGGTAGGATTTAAAAGATGGAACTACTAATTTAAAAACCAAGGCTAACTAATTAGTACATTAAGATTTTACATTGAGGCTTCCATTAAACCTCATCTGCCCAAATACAACTCGAACTATTGCATCATTTTTGCTTACCTAGTGGCATCGAAAAACAAGAAAAATAACAGAAGATGGAAATACAAACCAGTGAAAAACACAGTTGGCATACATCTCACTTAAATGTTAATTGTATATTGAGACTGTAGTAATTCTTAATGAGTCAGATTAGTTTGTTGTAAATAGCCTTATAAACACTTTTAAAGCACCTGTGTAACTTATTTGAATTATGTGAGCCAAAGAGTATTTTAAACAATAACTAATAATTATGTGTCAAATCCACAGAATTCCTGAAAGGTGAAAAGAGGTAAGGTCAAAGATCTTACCCCTAATTAATTAGCATGGAATACTCAGTAGAAGTGCACATGCATTTACATGTTCAGAACTTTAAGTTACATCAACTTGAACTAATTACTATGAACTGCAGGAGACTTTAAAGTCACCTCTGTAGCTTCACTTCCTTTCACCAATGAATTTATTAATATTCTAAAATACTTTGTTTTTCTCAAGGCACCTTTTATATGAAACAGAGAGCAATATATCATAATATTGAGATATTCCCACTATTAAAACAAAGTCAAAATAAGTAGTAAGGAAAATAATTGAGCTGGAACAAAAGATTATCTAAATTAAATCTTTTGTAGCTGTTAAAGTTTCATAGTATTAAGTATTATAGTATTAAGTATTATAAAATTAGTTTTTAGAATCTGTCTTGCAATGCAACTGCCATTAATCATTAAAACTGGTCACTGAAAGGTCCTTTTGGATTATTCACAAGAGTGGATAATGCATTTGATTCACAATCACAGGTTTACAGATATGACTTTATACAATGCTGTAATCTTCCTCCTATATCTACTAGTTAATAAACAGCAATTAAAATCCTGGAAACCCGTAGTTCTTTTTTTCTTCCAATAACGAAGATGAAAAAAGAAAACAAAAAATGAAAACATGGAAATAATTAGGGCAAAAAAGTGCTTAATCTTATTTTTCCCTGTACGTGTGTTCCAGAAGCAATTTAGTATCTATTTTAGAATAAGGAAAAAGAAAAAAAAGTAGCTTCTTTCAAAACCACTTTCAAGTTTGTTTTTTTTTTTTTTTTTTTTTTTTTTAGTTTTTTTTTTTTTTTTATTTTGATATACAATATTCTCTCTTTGTAACAACAGATGCCTCTGAAAAGATTAGTGGCATCTTTTCATTAATGAGATGCACTTATAACCAAGATGGCAAATAACAGTAGTCTGATTGTATTTTCAGAGAGAAAGCCTGGGTATTAGCCTGTTTGCAAAACCTTTTAGTTTACAGCGCACAAATTACAATGTTTCCTTAGATTAAACACCAAACATCACATTCCCAACCTTTACAATTGTTAACTGTACGCATTCTGGAGAATTTGGTAGTAACAACCAATTTAATAATAATCTAATAATCAATAACAATTTATAGATGGTGAGTAACTCACCTTGATGAAACATTCCTCATCTATGGTGGTAACTGAGTGACTGCAGACAAGAGATCTGAAATCCAGCAAGAGGGAGCAACCTGTACAACAGCAGAACCCTCTACAGAACCCAGCTTCCATTTGAAGTATCATAAGAGCCTTTGAAATATTTGCCAATTAGCAATTTCTGAAATATCTTCTGATGAAGAGGAGAGGCCAGAATAATTTTACACTTGTGGGTTTATAGCCTTTGATTTAATTGGAGGTGCTAGACATCAGGAGCAGTGTGGAAGGGAAAGGAGTTCTTACTTTGTCTTATCCTCACAGTATGTAAAGAATTCAAGCAGGGCACATATTGCCAAAGCACAACCTAAGGGATGCAGATAAAGGGAAGAAGTGATGTAGGATTGTCTTTTCTTCACATGACCACGTATATTCACCACAATCAAAAAAAGATGGATATGAGAGAGGAAAGTCATTACAAGTAATGTTCTTCTGGTATGTTATTTCTTCTGTCTCAGCTAAATCAATTCTTGGGTGTAAAATGTCAACCTGGAAAACTAGGATGTATAGTTTAGTTTGCCACTTAATTTTAGGGAATATTTTCACAAAAGGAGAGTGTTGAAGGATCGACACTCTTTTTCCGGAGGAAAATTTGAATTTGAATATTCCCTGCAAGAAACTGAAAGCTAACAGAATTGTACCAGGGTTGAATTCCCCATCACATTAATTGTCAGCTGCATGAAGGAAGGGACAATGGGACAGCAAGTTTTTGCTTTTGGTTTAGGGACAAGTGAATTAACCATGGTTTTCTTTCCTTCATTAACTTGTTTAATAGTTAATTTTGGATTTTGTACATTAATAGACACCTTTTACCTTAATTTTATTTGTGTTAAGAATGATTTCATGGATATTGAATAACATCAGGGCATTCCATCACAGTGGCAATTTGTAAATCCTGGATACTACAGTGCTTTGCATTAAGCAAAACACTAGTACCTATTTTTGCGGAATACTCAGAAAGTATCAGACTGTTAACTCTCCTTAATATGATTTAGCTGGCAGCTATAGAGTCCGTGAAGATACATCTTCAAGAGTTAGTGTTAGTCAGGAAAACTCCTTAATACACGCCAGATTAAAGAGGTTCCAAGACAGCTGCTAAAAACTGCTTTAGCTGAATTTAGAGAAATGGAAATTACTCTCTCTGAGCAACTTTATCAAGTCCATCAAGGGATCACTATTGGTGGGAAAGCAGCAAGATACAAAGAAAGTATCAGAATCATTGTGTTTGGTGCTGTGAGCAATGGCCAGAGTTAGCTAATAACGATGTAGCTATTTTTTTTCTGTCTCATATCTTGAAGTTACTGAAAAGGTTTAATGACATTCGTTAGAGAACAGCTTTTCTCTTTCATCACTCCAAGGATTCTGGGCATCTGGAATAATATATAGCTACTGTGTATGTTACAATGGTCCAATCTTACATATTTGTAGGCTGAAGAGGAATTTGCTGAAACAGAACCACAGCTAGAGTTAATCCGTATGGCTATATTGAATTAAACAGAATGTCAGAATGATACTTATTCAAATAAAGTGAGAATTTAATCTATGATTTAATGTAGGTTAGGATATCAGTACACAACAGAGAATACTGTTTATGTTTTGCTAGGTCCTGCATGGCAGCACTTCAGCTCACCTTAGAAGCTGAAACAATTTTGCTCAAACTATTCTGCAAGATGCAGAATGAGCTCAAAACCTCAAAGTTGACAGCTGATAGAAGAATTTTATCCTAAAAATATTCAACAAGAATTAAAAACTATAGAATTGCTTACACATTCACAAGGTGATGTTATATTGGTGCACAGGTTACTAAATATATATATTAGTTTGGTTTAAGGTCTGGTATAAAGATAAAAATAAAGAATTGTTCAGGATAAGTCAGTTCTCTGCAAATACTAAGGAGTGCTAAGAGACAACTTTGTAAAGAAAAAGACTGCTTTTAGGTGATGGTTGAAGCGTAACAGACATCAAAAGAATGGAGAGGTTTAAAAAGTAACATTCTCTAAACACGGTAGGGAACTAGGAACAGGGAAAGCAAGGAAAGACATACAATTTACTGAGGTTAGCTGAAAGCAAGGCTGTTCAGCTAGAAAGTACAGAGTAGTAAGACCTTTAGGAAAATAAATGCGTGGAGTATTTTTAAACATTTTTCCTCTTAAAAGGCCTTGTCTATTGTTAATATAAACACTGTTATTTCAAAAGGCTCATCTGATTATTACATACGCTAGTGCCCACAGCCAAGAAAAGAACCACGAGCACTGAAGACTGTCAGACCTGCTGAAGAAAAATCATTGCTACATTATGGTACTGTCTCCAGTTGAAAATATTACATGAGAAATAAAGATTCATCTTTAAAAACCTCTACAGAAGCATTCAGAGACTTGCAGAAAGAGACAAAAGCACAGCTAACCCTGTAGCTGGGTATTTCTTACATTGCAAGAAATAAAATCTTATAAGCAACCCTAAAACCTAGTGAACTGGTGAACACAGAAACTCAAAAATAGCTGTACATATTTGGCATGGAAATGTCGTTGTTATTGTTTTCCATATCAAAATATTTATGAATAAACATTTACCTCCTTTATTTCATACAGCACAAGTTGTGACTCCCTGCTCTCCTATATCTTTCAAAATAGCCACCTAAAGCTGAAAAAAATCATTGAAGATGGTAACAGTGAAAAAAAGGAGCAGCTCAGCTCTAAGTTTTTCAACTATCCTCCAGAGACAGTAAGCATCTGGTGATCATCTCAACTGAAGAGGGAACTTGGTAATACTTCCTCATAGCACGGTTGTCTAAATAAAGACGTAATGTGATGTTTTGGTCTGAAAACAAGTAATGAAAGCTGGAAGGGGGCACAAGTTAGAATTTCAAGTGGGTTTCTCTAGTTTTTTTTGTTAAGACAGCCAATGAGTATTTTTTTTAAACCTGGCAAAACCACTTTTACCACGTCCTGTAGCTCTTTGCTGGTAGGAAGAATGCATTAGCCAAAGATGATTACAATAAGTAGTTTTGCTATGAAAAATTTAGAACCCTGACTGAAATATAATAGACTTTCTAAAAATCCATCAAGATCCTGCAGCTTCTCAAATCTACACAGGACTGATAATTTTGACTGCCTCTACTGACACCTGAATACGGTCCAGTTCAGCTTGCCACAAACTGGAAAAGGCACTCTCATGCGTAATCTTCAATGTATAACATTTTTGTTACGCACTAGCTTTCTTTTTATCAGAGCAAACATTCAGAGGTTCATCTCCATTTCCCTTCTAAAGTACTGCAGAAAAACACTTTGAAACACTGTGAAAGCAACAGCTTTGTTGCTGTCCAGTCTTTCTATGATTGGTTTGCTTCACTACGTTAAAAAAGATATGTGCTCAGCTCTACCTTCTTCTATTTATTTGGATTATTTGATGGAGGATATCCGTGTCCAGTGCACAGAGATGAAAAAATCCTTGTCTTTATAGGGCTGAAGGATTTGTAAGACCTTGAGGTTCATTATGCTTGTTGATCCTAACTGCCATATTTTCAGGAGTAAGTCATACCTAGACTACTGGAGCTGCTATTTAAGTGGTTAGTAAAAAAATAAAATCTTTTTGACACACTTGATTTATTTTGTATATTATTTATGATTACAATGTTCTTTTCCATTATCTCTTCTACTCAGTAAGTAAATACTGCAAAACTATTATTAAAATAAAAATTTTAGTATCATGCAATTCACCACTATATAGTTGGAAGAGTCTCATTTTTAGTATCTGAGACATATTCTAATTTTAACTCCATAAAAATTTAACTTTGTAAGGTAAAGACCAAAGAAAAAGGCACTTCAAAACATAATATTTCACAAAATGATCAGAACATTACTAATTTTTACTCTTCTAATCTGCAAACTTACAAGATATATATCAAGGTATTTCTTAGGAACCCATGAGAAAAGAGTCACCAGAGGAGAACTGTGGGTAACGGGAACAATAATACCTGCACTAAAAACTCCTTTGCCTTTCAAAAGCAAGATCAAAGGAAAACATTAATCAAAATGAAAAGGTTTTTTCTAAGTAGCATGATCCAGGGCTTCAGTTAGTTAGGTATTTTCATTTAAGGTTAAGGTAGCTCATGAATACAAGAATACCATAAAGTTATTCTGAACTAATTTAAATTTTTAAACATTTTTTCCCCTGTGATATTAAAGAATGTATGCTGCTGACTACTAGCTTTCTAATTAGAATGAAAAATAGTAGGAATAAAAACTTATTTTACATTTGTAAATTAATAAGTGTATATGAACTGTCACAGAAAACTAATGTTCAAGAAACTGGATTCCTTGCTTACTGTATCATATGACTGTACAGGTAAGTCAAAGGACAAGGAATTGAAAAATGTCAACCCTTCTATTGGCTATTTTACAAAATCCCTCTGTTGGTAATTCACCAAATTATGTATTTCACAGCTTATCTACCTTTTAGAAGAAAATGGTATCATACTAACCCATAGTGGGCCTAATACTATTAAAAAGTCATCAGTATATACTGAAGGTGCTTGCTAATTATTTTATACAGAGGAAATCATAGCATTATTTACTAATAATGTTTCTCAATATTTCCTTGTTAGAAGACAGTTTTCAGTATGCCAACCTTAGCAAAATTTAATGATCAGTATGAAATTTTCCATGTCATGGGCTTAATCAAGATTTATTTTCCTTTTTTTATCATCAGAGTAACTTCAGAAAGTGGTTCAACAGCTTATGACTAACTAGAAAAAACACGTTGTTTCTTTGAGAAAAAACAATTCTTAGCATCTTTGCTTTGGAATAGAAAAAAAGAAAAAGGAAAAAGCCCTCTTGAGAACTGCTGCTTCACAACAGAATTGAAATTTGACAGATGTGGGTGAGGCTTGTGTCAGAGGTTTCTTTTTTGCCATTCCCATGGCAGTCTTTCAACACAGTTTGCATATGTTCCCTAGAGATGGAGATTTTAGCAGCTAAATTCTTTGGAGCTTCCCTTCACACTTTTTACTTGATATTCCTTGCGATTGCACCTTAGTGAATATTCACAAAATCCCTCCCTAAGACAAGCATTTTACAAATCCAGTCTGTAGCAAGCTACATTGTGCCATTATATAGTTAAGGAAACAAAGAATAATATTTGAATTAACCTGAATAGAAGGTCACAATTAAGTGATTTCAGTGTCAGTTGTGCTCATCCTTGAGAACTTCTAAAGTGAAAATTCAAACTACTAGTAGGACTCAGATGGATCACGGAGTTTTCAGTGTGTCAAACAGAAGATGCTGCACTTGCCTGACATACATATATGTGGTCTCCATGCCTTTCATTCACAGGCCATCATTTCAAAAGGAAGTTAGCAACAGCTACTTATATATGCCTACAGATTTACTGCCCCACCACACATGAAATTGCTCTCTATAAACACACACACTTATTCAAGAAAAAAAGTGAACAGGAAGAAGGGGGAACAGACAAATAACTTCTCATAATTGTAAGTAGTTGAAAAACAGTTTTGATTAATGTAAGTAAACTTACAGTAAAGATAACACTTCCATTGAAAACCTGTATCTACTGTTATTTCAGATACTGGCAACACAAAAATTAATGTTATATTTAAAGTTCTTTTTCTTATTTTAAACATTCCTTTATAAAATAATAGCACTTAAATTAAATTTAAAACTGTTCTAAGGAAATGCTTTCATTTCTTTCTACTTCTGCACATGCACATAACAGTGCAGGACAACATCTGAGCACTATCAATATAAATTCTTCACAATCATTGCAATTTTTTCAGATATCAGCATAACTGAGAGCATATTAGGCTCACACAGAGGTAAGAGTGAATAGCTAGAAAAGGTCAGTTACCGAAATTGTTTGCTAAAGACTACTATCATTTCATGTAAATATTTGCACTGCTATGATACAAAAAATAAAAGATACACGAGTCATCCTCTCATCAAATCCTTTGCTATCATCACCACGTCATTTTATGGCAACACACAGGAAGAGGTGGGGAAACACATATGCATCAGCAGATCCCTATCGTGCTGGTAGCAGCCATCCATTTAAGCCATCATTGAAAAATCTTTTTATTTTGCACTTATTTTTTATAAAAGTCTGGGGTCACATTATGAACTATATTTTCTTTGGAAGAAAGAATATACAAATGGGAACTATGCACACATCTGTATGAAACTAAGCCTTCAGCTCCAATTCCTGACTATTTGACTGGCTTCATGTATTGCTCACATATATTTTTATTCTATATATTCTGTACCTTTGGGGGTGCAGAAAATACTACTTAAATTCCTAGGACTTTTATAATATAAATAACTTCTAAGCATTTCAAATGAATTCATATGTGTAGCTGATACTGAGTCATATTAGTGAAATTAATAAGCTTAAACTAGGACTTTTTATATTACACTGAATGTGAATTTGCATAATTCATGTTCAGATACTCAGTTGCAATTTGCATAATTCATGTTCAGATATTCAGTTGCAATTTGCACTTTGAAAAAATAATAAACAGTAAATTAATCATACAATTTTAGAATGAAGTGAAATGTAAAACTGCAATTTACAGAATAAAAGTGAATATTTTAGCAGTACAAAAATACATGAATTGGCAACTTCAATAAAATTAATTTTTACTAGAGTTAGAAAGACGACAAACTTTTATGAACTGAATTGAGCTGAACATCAGTTGCAGAAGCCCAGCAACACAGTACATTTGAAATGATTTAAACTCTTGGCGAAGCATGATTTCCACAAAGGACGTAGTATAGTTCAAAAGGTAATGAATGCAACATTAATTTTGAGGTTACATTGAAACCATCTATTTCAAAACTCTTCCTCAGATTGACTTCACAAGATACTAGATTCTCAAATTACAAGAGAGAATTAAGCTAGCTGGCATGTATTTGGACCTGTACAATGAAAGGCTTTCCTATTCTAACTCTTGATTAGATCATGCCCACAGGAGGACACTTGCAAGAGAAGACAAAAGAATGAACACAGATGCATCAGCCAACTGCCGAAACACTAGCAAAGTAAATGAGCTCAAAATGCCTCTCTTTTGCATCCCATTCTAAAACTCACTATCTTTCTCAAAAGAAATAACATCATGGAAAAATTAACATCATTTTTGTAGAATAAAGGCTACCATGACATAGTCGAGAACTTGTAGAAGCCCTTCTGTTCAAAGAGATTTTAAATGTTCACCTCCTCATGGAACTCCAAGAAGCTGCTTTCCACAAGAATAAGGTCTAACTCATGCCTTTATCTTGGCAAGAAACATGAGTTTATATTTACCAAAATATAAGGTACTGTTCTGAGACAGACTTTCTTCGACACACTATTCCCCCACCCAAACAGAGTGGAGGGTGATAAATAATCAATACTATGGAAAAAGAAAACCCCACCCAACCCAAAAACCCACCCCCCACTTTATGCTGAAATTGGCACACTCATTCTTCTAGCAGAACATACAGAAAAACATGACTAAATTTTTATGCTCAAGCCTTATATTCTTTAACATTTGATACGATGCGAAGGAAACAAAAAGTCTGTCTCAATACTGAGTCACCTTGCTGTATTATTAATCTACCTCAGACCACAAGTTCCTAAAACTGCCTTTTCAGCGAGTATCGAAATGCCATTAACCACGAGTACTCTAAGTGAATGGAAATCTAAATCTAATTTTCTAGCAGGCTCCATTTATAGAATAAAATTTGCCATGTTACATTAAGTTACGTTATTGCTTTAAAAATGACACCAATCATAAAGAAAAGGTCTTCCTTTCGAGGACTTTCAGCTATTACTTATTTTCTAGATAGCATCTGACATTCCCATATCACTTGGTGCCAAAGCTGTAAAATCAGAGCTAAAGAAAACATTTACAAAAATTATGTTTGCCCTGCCTTCCGGAGAGCGTGTCAGAACGGAGGCTAAAGTGCAGTGCACCCACGTTGCCAAATACCTGCTAATTCAGGACGAGCGCGCCTAGGCGGCCTGAGGACAAGCCTGCCGTCGCCAGTCCAGCCACGCTGTGAGCAGGGGAGGCGCAGGGCGCGGGCACAGGGCAACGCGCGCTCGTTCTGTCCCCCTTCGTGCGCTCCACAGCCCACCTGCTTTAGATGGGAGCTCAAGCCTGAGAGGGAACCCTACGCCTCTACTCCAAAAGTAACCCAATGAACAACACAATAAAGATTATTAGCTGAGCACCGTTAACCAATATAGTTAAGTAACAGCTCAAAAAGACTAAATGTGAAATGTGAAAACGCAACTCAGGATGTGTGCTGCTTTCAGGAAAAATATTTTTGGCCATTCTCACTCCTTTCTAGCAGTTAACATGTCACCAACCATTGTCTTTTGTCGCTTTCCTTCAGAATAAGGACTGTAGTAAGGACACTTATGAAACCAGATTTAAAACTATGTTGAGACAGTCATCATATTATCAGGTATGTTAATGCAACAGGATTCATATTACAGAAAATAAAGGAATTTTTGTGTCTAAGCTTGTCAACTTAAAACAGTCGAAACTATCTGACTTAGATTAGTGAGGTGGTTTGTTTTTAGGAAAAATGTGTGGTTTGGGAAATAAATTGTTTTATTGGTTTTGAAATATTTTTAATCTACTGTTGGAATAAAAGGGGATTTAGATCCTCTTTTATTAAACACATCTTCCTTTAAGAATCAGAACTGTAGCTTCCAAGCACCTGGTATTTCATGTGTGAAATTTGTAACTTCTTGTATAGTGGACATCATCCCTTTTCACTTTTATATTCAAGTAATAACAGCAATTAAGTACTGATTCTTGCCAGTACTTTCTGAATTAATGCAATTAAGTGTGAGTCTCAAACTAGTCACACAGACACAATACAATTGCCTCCTTATGAAACTGTAATGAATAAAATCAAACAGCAGGAATTCCACTGGAAACAATGAATAGTAGCAATCTACTTCATCTTATATTACACTGACTGCTTCATATAATTTCATTTCATTTCTACATAAAATAGAGAATTCCATTGTCTGCTCTGCTGCCATTTCTCTTGATATTTGAAATATATTTAATTATACAAGGTCACATCTGAAGAGATAAAGCTCTCCGGAGAGAAAGAAATTGAACTTTTCCATATCAGATCACTTCTCGCTCCAGAAATGAATTCTTTATTACCCCAAAATTACAGGGTATTATCCTGAAATGACATGATATGTCTTATTTCTCATCTAGCACATTCCTGGAATTAGGCTGGAGTATAAAAGAAAACTAATGGTTCTGAGAATTGGCTGCTCCAAAGGCTTCACTCTTTCATTACTCACTCTTGATAATTGGCAGTCCACAGCAGGAGAAGCAGGAAGAAATATGCCAGTTGCATTTAGAGATGGGAGTTATGGCCTTTTCTTTACGATGTTGCATAAAAAATTATGGCAAATTATAACAGCTGTTACGGATGTGTTAAACTTGCCAAAGGTCTGTTTGTGCTAAAAGATTTTTTTTTTTTTTTCCAAATTCTAAATTTAGAGTTCTTTGGTCCTTTCAAAGGCCTAAAAAGAGTGTTTGCAATGGCGTGGCACAAATGGAAAAAAGAGTAATTAATGGAAAGACAAATGTAATTGAAGACAAAAAGAGGTTCGAAAATTTCTGAAACTTCCTTTTTATCCCCATATTGAGTACATTTGAAAAAACAGACACATTTCATAGCTATATATTTTAGTCATCAATGCACTTCATTAAACGTTATACCTTCTGGATTGTATCTAATGCCCACAAAATGTGTAAATATAATAAAACACCTATTCCATTTTTTCTCTAGAATTTTTTTGTATCTACTTTCTATGGTTTTATAAGGAAGTAATTGTGTTACAAGAAATCTTTTTTTAAATGACATCTACTTGAACTATGGGAAAAAAAACCCAATAATAACCTATACAGAATATAATTGCTCATGATTGCTACAGTTTTCCAAATTTATTTGGCCCGTTTTCCAAAGATAGGAGACAAGAAGTTCCAGAACAGGAAATGCTCTGGAAATACACAAAGTATTACCTACACAGATGCATACATACAAATCTCGTAACGTGGATCCTGGAACGTGCCCTAGTAACTATTTCTACCAGGTTAACCCACAGTTATAAGAATGACCAGCTTCTCAGAGCTGTTCAAACATAACATTTCTATATTACAAAGGCTGTTCAAATCTTAACAGGCAGTTTAAATTGAAAAAGACAAGTCAGTTTGTACCTGACTGCCTGAGACACTTACAAACTCAATTTTCTGGATAAAATCCAGACTTCATCCTGTTTGTACAAGCAAGTGATGAGGAAGCTGTAAAATCTGCATTTTGGAAAGCAGTAAAAGAAAGAGACTTTGTAGAGTTTTCAGTGCCCTGGTGATATACGGTCCATATACTTGTGCTGCTGTAGAGAGATTTCGTACTGTGGGAGCTACAGAGCTGTTGGGGTTTGATACCATGTAGGCTTGCTTTAACTGAGCCCATAGTTACCTTCTGCATCCTGATGCTTTTACAGCCTTTTAGGAGACACTCTTAGGACAACCTACAGTATTCTTCATAAAGTATTGGGTTTGTTGGTGTTTTTAATAGTTCAACATTTTTATATCTGCTATGGGTTTAAAATTAACCATTAACAAGGAGTGACAGCTGCAGCAAAAAAGGATTTGCAGATCCAAGATGCTACAAATATCATACTGAAAGTACAAAGGAAATAAGGAACAGCAACTAAAGGGAGAACAGTTTTTTCAGCCTGGGCACTAGATTACAATGCTCTCCTTTCAAATTGTTCGTGATTTCTAAAGATATGCAAAACTGGCAAAATCAAAAGAAAGTTTTATGAAAGCTGTAGGTGTGAACTATAAAGGCCCCCATTCTGCCAACTAATTCACAATAGCATGCACTGTCACAGCACACATACACAGCACAACGCTGTTATATTATTAAAATTTTCTATGTTCATTAAGCTTTAATTAGACTTTATTTAAACTTTCATTAGACTTTAAAAAATAGTTAGAAATCCTGTTTCCATTAATATACTGTTCAAAAAACAGATTTCCCAAGTCTTAAAATAGAACAACGGGGCTACTCTTTGATATGTCTTTGTTACAAAGCTTCTGAGGCATTACGCTTTGTACAAGTTTGTGTTCAGATGCTTCATAATTTATTACTGTATCTTATTTATATTTGCCTGTTTAGCAAATCTAAGCAAAACAACAACAACAAAAAAAAAAAAACAGAGGAAAAAAGAACAGAGATGTAGGGATAATTACAGACTGACTTCTTTGAAAAGCTTCAAAACTGTTTAGCAAAGCTAAAAAGTTAAAATATATGCAGTCTAAAATCTGAGAATGGGTCAGAATTGTTTTCATTTCCAAGAGTAAACTATGATGCAAGGTAAAGTGAAAATGGTTTTGAAATCACTTCTCATCTCTTTTTTTTTATTTTCTATTATTACAGTGTTGAAGTGTTTCAATGAAAGCGATGATTCTTCACAGAAGAAATGTCTGACTTTCAGAAAAACTTATTTTCCAAAGGGGAAACATTTCAATAAAAAATTGTGAAGACTTTCTATGTTATTTTCACAGCAGAAATTATTTTTCTTCCCTTAGCTAACAAATGTCAAAATTAAATTAACAGCTTTGCCGTAGAATCTGTAAATGACAGTCAAAAATACGATCTGAAAGACAAACAGAAAACTCCTGAGGCAAGACCAGTCTATCTGTTTTTATAATGATTAACATATTCTGTATACAACTACAGTATGAACTAAAAAGTAGCAATAAATAAATGACAAATGGTCTCAACATTTAACCTGCAAATTCTCGAGAGTTTTCACAACTAGTATCAGCTGTACACATGAAGATCATATATGGAGAATAAAACTAGAAAAAATATTGATGCAATAATTTATATTTTAATAATTAGAAAGTTATTATGAGGTTTTACGTAATGTTTCTTCCTAATTTTTCTACTACTCCTTTATGGGCTTTCAACACACCATGAGCTCAGCTTCCTTCATATCCAGCCTAACTCCACTTCCTGGTAGATAAGTTTGGGTTGTATTCTTTGAATTTGTTAAGCCTACACCTCCAGCCGCACTGTTTTCTTAAAGTGTTATTCCTTTGCAGTAGATCCCAGACCAAAAGGAAAAATGACCTAGAAAAGCCAATACTTTTATTTCGCAAAAGTGAAATAATGTCCCACTTTTCATGGAACTGGAACAGGACCAGACTTTTGAAGACTAACTCGTCTACGATTCCTGTTGTGACAAAGAAAGGGAGAAGACAGCAATGAAAGACTGAGAAAACACACTACATAGGAACTTTTTTTTACCTTTTAAAGAACACGTTAATTTTTGATTACTTGGATAGTCTAAAATTCTGTTTTGGATTATTTAGTTAATCTCTTTTTACCAAGAAAATAGAGGCTCAAGACTGGACCTTGATTAACTTGGAGTAAACCTGCAATAATTTGAGACGAGTCTCCAGATTTCTGTGTGCGAGCAGCAGAATTCAGCCCTGAATCATTAAATTTAAGAGTTCTCAAAGAATTAATATCATGGTCATTTACCAGTAAATCTTCATCATGATACCTCAATAACAGTAGGAAAACAAAAAAATGGGTTTCCATTAAACTCGATCCCTTTCAATTTCTTAGAACAACAGCACCTCTTTTTCCATAAGTATTCCTTTCCCATTAAATATTTACTCAATGATCTATATGTTGTTTGCTTAGACCATACCTTTAGAAATTATTTTCCTTGGAAAAATAAAGAGTAGAGTAACTCTGCAGTCATAAACCAGGGAAAATTTCATTCACTTCAGAGAGGGTATATAAGTGCTCTAAGGCAGGTTACATACCCAGCTTAACACATTTGCGTGAAAGTTGTTTCTAAACCTGGATTTTATTGTATATTATTCTAATTCTATTTTATTGCAAAAGGAATTTTTAATGTACGTAATTTCTCAAATTCACTTTTATCTTGAATCAGACTGGAGTAGAAGTCCTTTGTGGGTTCAGTTAGTCCAGCATCTTCTGAGTGATCGATAGCAGGTAATTTTGAAAGCACAGAACAGATGAGTTCACCATTACATCTTACCACACCTCTCTGTTTCTACAAGTGTGAACCTCAGAGAGTCCTAAAGTGAACAGCTTGCCTACATATTTATGAACCCTCAATGAATTTGCCTTAAATTTTTCTAGTCTTGCAAATTGCCATAATCATTTAGCATCCATAACACTTGTAGCAAAGCAATTTCATACCTTTGAGCATTCATGTTACTCTTCTGCAAATCTACCCCCATTCTGCCGTGCCATTTTTGAGATGAGAGCATTGTGCACAGGATTCAACTTGTGGGTGGATCAAGGGTACATTAATAGCATAACAATGTTTCTGTTTTCTTTACTCAGCTCCTTTCCTAATTTGCATTTTTGGCCACTATTTCAGAGTCAACCTTTCAGTCAACATTACCTGCTTTTAGCTATACCTCTAAGCTGGTATCAGCAAGGTAAACTACACTGAGAAAGAAAAAAAAAAAAAAAAAATTTAAAATCCCTAAACTATAATGTTATAACTCAAGGAACTGAGGAAGCATGGTCCTTATGGTAAATGCTATGAGATGAAAAATTACATCAGAATTTTACACATGCTCTACAACTCCAGGCACTGTGCACGTAATTAATTTCAGTCAACATAGCTCCACCTTTTAGTCAGCAAAACATCAGAGGCATTTTTAAATTGCTATTTTCTGCAGCCGATCCATTAATAGCTAAGAAATAACCACACTGTCTTTCTTTGAAGAAGTCACCAACATGAGAGATGACAAAGAGGATTCATCAGATCTTTGACTATTGTACAGTGGCAGTTTCTCAGATAACAATTCTCATTCCCTCCTTCTTCTCTCCCTCCCCTTTGAGAAAGAGTTAGGAAACTTTTCAAAGCTTTGTAGAAATTTACTGAGCTAATTTACTGTTACTTTCCCTTTAAGAAACCTTGGATTTCTGGAACTGTCAGCAAATCTTATACAACCGATCCAGGTGAAATTATTTCCCTTGATCACTGCTGATACAGCTCGAGGTGTGACATCACTCATACCACCCAGACATCAGCAATTGTCTCATCCTTTCATCCCCCAGTGGCTGAGCTACTATATAGCTTGAGAAAGTATCATAAACCTGCAGCTGATCTCCAGTTAGTTTTTCTGTTAATGAATTTTGTACATCAACTTCTATGAACTCCCAGGATTCAGATGCTTAAGGCATTTTCTAGAAAAACCCCTGCCTCCTCTCGATAGACTTTCCTCTCTTAATGAGTAATACAGGCACATACTCATTCATCGGGCTCAGTGCATGTACCAGCTCTCCAAATTAAAATCAAAACAGAACATAACACTTTTTCATCTTGCAGGTATCATACTCCCTGGCTATTCTGAAGACAGAGTAGTATTATTCTCTGCATGGCTGCTGACAAAACAGTCTAGTTACTTCCATCAGCATATATTGTTGTGCATTGTGCCTAGTCACCAGAGCTGGAATTAAAAAAACCCATAATTTCAGCGTCCGTATTTTAAAGTCAGTGAACAAGTCTACCTCAGATACTCTCACTTTCCATCAACAGACCAGGAATTTCCCTAAGGATGACCTTGTAGATAGGCAAGATTCACACATGTCATGGCTTAACCCCAGCCAGCAACTAAGCACCACACAGCAGCTCGCTCACTTCCCCGCCCCCCCGGTGGGATGGGGGAGAGAATCGGAAGGGTAAAAGGGAGAAAACTCGTGGGTTGAGATAAGAACAGTTTAATAATTGAAGTAAAATAAAGTAGAACAGTAGTAATAGTAGTAATAATAAGAAAAAAACCCAAATAATAATAATACAATAATAATACACAAAACAAGCGATACACTGTAAATTGCTCACCACCCACCGACCAATGCCCAGCTCATCCCCGAGCAGCGATCGCTGCCCCCTGGCCAACTCCCCCAGCTTATATACTGAGCATGACGCCATACGGTATGGCACAGCCCTTTGGCCAGTCTGGGTCAGCTGTCCTGGCTGTGCCCCCTCCCAGCTCCCTGTGCACCTGGCAGGGCATGGGAAGCTGAAAAGTCCTTGACTTTGTGAAAGCACTACTTAGCAACAACGAAAACATCAGTGTGTTATCAACATTATTCTCATCCTAAATCCAAAACACAGCACTATGCCAGCTACTAGGAAGAAAATTAACTCTATCCCAGCCAAAATCAGGACAACACAGAAGTCTGAAATTTCACTCAAAAGGAAATTATTTTTGTTCAATGCTCAGCGTTTGTTCTAAAGATCCAGTTCATAACACACTCAACTATTTATTCAGAAGTATGTAACAGACTGGTTGGCCTTTCTCTGGTTGCTCTGAGTGTAAAAACAAACTCCAACATCAAAAGTATGTCTTACATGTACTCCATGCAACAAAATCAGAGCACAGTCACACATGCTCAGGTACCTGCAGGAAGCAAGCAGCAGGCTGCTATCTCCAGACTGACCTAAGAGAACGCATTATCAGGTGCTATTGCCGCTCAGAAGCTTAGAAGGACCGCACTTTTTTAAGTGTTATGAATCAGAACATTTCTACTGAATCAGGTTATTGAAAGGAAGATGGCACAACCTTCTTAATACTTCAGTGATTTAACCTATTGATTAGAGTTGTAATTACAGTGCATACACACACAGCTACCTTGTATAATAAGTTTTCTTTCTAGTCTATAGACTTAGACCAGACTGTGATACTGGACTAAACAGAATTTAGTCACAAAGGCATCCCTTGACACAGTAATACTGCATCTAGAGTTCTGAGACCCAGAACATGAAGCAATCATCTCTCAACTTACTAGAACACACTGAAGTGTGTTTTCCTCCAAAAAAATAATTTGTAAAGATTAATTCTTTGGTATCGACACCTACTTTCCCCAAATGGGTCCAATACAGAAGTTGTTCAATTCGCAAATCAAGAAGTACTTTTTCTCATTTTCAATGCTTTAAAAGTCCAGAACTGAAATCAAATTACATTTGCTCTTTTTCTACCACTGCTAGAAAAGGTTTTGCCTTTGTAAATTAACTAACAGTTTCATTAGTTGAGTCAAATACTTCACACAAAATACATTTTATAAGCTGCGATTTTCTGTAAAATGCATTTCAATTACACAGAAACTGAGAGACAACAAAAGAATCATATTAGACAAATTTGGATAAGAATTATGTTTAATTGATAATTAGATTCTCAAGTATATCTGATAATGAGTGTGTGAAGTTGCTAGATGGATAAAAGCTGATTTAAAACTGGGCATAGGCAAAGATCACATCTTTTATATTCTGCTGCTGTGTAAAGCTAGTCTAAGCTAGTTCTCACAGATGGAAGAGCATGGAGCAGAAACAGCTACTAAGACGACATGCTAAACCCGGTATTATTTTGTCTCCCATCCTCAGGAATTGTAATGACATAGTAAAAGTGCCGTCATAAGTAGAAACAAAGACATTTAAAATGAACGTGCTATACCTTTTTTCTTTGTACTTTTATTTTGGTGCGCGCATTTCCGTTCTCACATATAGCTGAATACTGTCCACAGTCCTTATTGCAAGCAACATAACTATATTACACCAAAGAGTGGAAGGATTCATTCCAGCAGCTTAGGAGAGCTGTAGCCGTGATAGGATGAGCTGTGCCTTTGTGCCTGGAGGGATCAAGCATGCCTTATTACTGACTATTTTTACAGACTTCTCATTTTATGGACTTACTATGCTGAGCCCAAAGAGCTTTCATCTTGCCATGAAGATGCTCAGAAGAAAGATGGCATATTCGGCTGCAACCTCTGAGGCCGACCAACGGATAAGGAAAGGAAACGTTTTAGGTACAATCCTCCCTGAGAGGGAACGGTAAGTCCCTGTGTGCAGGTGGCCAGAAACAAGCAGCTCCCTTCCTCCTGGCCTGACCTAAGCCAGTGCTCTGCACCGAAATTGATAGTGAGTGACTTATAGGGACCGTTTGCATTGTTTCTATATTCTTTTATAGCATCAGTAGAAGCAGAAATGCTTCTAAGCTGCTTTATTGCTTTGCAGCAGCATCACTTGAGATTGCAGGCTCAAAAGTCGTGTTATGGAGACAGTGTATACCTGAACCACATACTTCTGTGCTCTCAGGGATTTAGATTCAGCTCACCGGCATGTTCTGGGGGGGTATTAGAAGTTACCAAGGGATTCTATTTCCACACGTATCAAGTTTTGATAGTTTGATTTTGAAGTCTTCAATTTTCCTAGTTAAAAAAAAACAAACAAAAAAACAAAACAAAAAACCAAACCAAAAAAACCAACAAAACAAAAACAAAAAACCAAACAAAACACAGCGTGGCAACACCACATGTGCACACCCCAAAATTCCCTCCTGACATTGTTTTTTTAACTCATAGCAAGGGCTATCATAATTGACTTTGCAATGACTTTGCTGGTCCTTTCATTTTTCCTGAATCATCTTAAGACATCCTGGCCAGTTCATAATGGTTTCTGTAGTGCAGGTGTCAATCAATATTGGACACTCCAGACTAAGAGCTGAAGAACAGACAGAAAAAAAAAACCCTGGAGACTGACCCGTGCTCCTTAGGCTATATTTGTAATGGGAGCATGAATTTAAAAAGAAAAACAAAATTTTTTTGAGGTGACACCTGAAGCCTTCTCTCTTTTTTCACCAGTTTTCAGTACCCTGCTTCAACACTTGCCATAATTTATTTCCCTTGCTACTTTGACTGTGTCTATGCACTCTGAATCCTTTTTCATTTCTACTGCTGTGATCAGCCAAACCTTTTCCTTGCCTTTTAAACTCCCATAGTAAATTTGGGGGCACAAAGTTTAGCATTAGCCACTTTTAAGCTTCAAGGTCAATAACCTTCTTGATACTGTTTTCACAAAGAAGCAGTGGCACAATGCACGGACTATGACCAGACGAAGGATGATTAGGTACCACTAACTCACACTAGATACAATATTCATGAATGAAAACAGAGGCTGGAAAAAAAAAAACAGGGAATGGAGGAGAGATGATGAATGACTTTTTCAAACACAATCAGAAACAGACTACCAGCCCTACACAGCAATGATGCACATGAACAACTCCAGACAATTCAGATAAGGATTAAAGGTTCTGGAACAGTCAAAGCCAAGGGACTGTTTTAATCTCATTAAAATGCAACTTGAGCTCAGCTATATTAGCCAGGTTCAATTTAGCCTGAAACTTAGTCCGGGTAGCTACTTTTCTTTCCCTTTACTACATGGGGAGTGTCTCATGTGAAAAAGCAGGATAATTTACATACTTTCAATATAGTTTGATATGTAATCTGGCACAACTACACCCTGATTTTTGTTGTGGCTCCAGCATTCCACTGCATGCCAATAATTATTTAATTAATAATATAGCACTTTCTGTTCTCTTGGAGGGTAAGCTGCATTTTTCTGAAGCTCTGAATACCAAATTCATCAACGTTATTGCAACATATAACTTCCACATACATTCTGATCTTTTTCTCCCAGGAACTTCACTCTACTGCTACCTTTTTCACTGCAATTTTGATTTCATTTAGGAGATTTTGGTATCATGATCAGAGCTGCAAATACTTCAGCTGCATATTCAGCTGAATAGCTATGCTGAAGTTGGTAGGAATACCTGCCTCATGAAGATTACTACCACAATTAAAAATTCAAGGGACCGAGCTTCCAGATGTACCCAAAATACCTGGCAGGAAGTTGTAAACTAAAACAAGCATAGCACCAATGACAACACTGGTTTATGGTTTTCTTCCTTTTTTTTTTTTTTCTTTAAATAAAAGCTACACTGTTATTTGTTTTCTTCTGCATAGGTCTCAATAGTGTTCTCCAGCCCTAAAGTGCCCACTAAGTGAACTTCCACTTGCATCTGTATTGCAATGGACCAGTAGAGAAGGATTTCTGTCATAATTAAGCAAAAGACAAGTTTCTTCTGAGATCCAACTATCTCCATTCACATATTTTTATTTCCTTTTCAAATGTGTTTTGCTTTCAAGTGAACTGAAACAGAGGACAATGATTAGGCATTTGAAGGGATATCATGGGTTGAAAGAGGGGTTTGTATAGTACTGGATATGCCATTTTGCAATCTGTTTCTAGTTGTAAAAAGTGCAGTGAATAAACCCAGAGCCAGACACAATGATACGTAAGATAAAATCAGATTACTTTGAGTACTATAACGCTGAACCTGTGTTATAAAATGAATGATGCATAAATTAAAGATAATTTCCACCACTTTTTTAAAAGGAAATTTAGTATGCTAGTTCTTGGAGTAACTGAATAAGCCTTATAGCATTTTACTAAGGCTTTCAAATAGGCGTGTGCCAAAATTAGGAAAAGATTCCAAAATGATAAAGGAAAAAAAAAAAAAAAATCAGAATTCATGTAACTAATATACTATGTTCGACTTTGTATGTAAAAGCAGAACTGCTTCATTTTAAATCCTGTGCTGTTATTTCATTTTCAGTTCAACTCCTAAAAGGCTTATTTCCTTCTGATACTGCTCCAGTTGCTCTCTGTGGGAAACTATGGAGTTTATATATTATTCATCCAACTAAAAACCCTGAGGCAGGACCCCTATGGAGCCTCTTCAGTAATTGGTCTCCAGATGCTGGTGATATGCAGTGCTCTAAAAGTCCTTAAACATCATGAGAACACAATTCCATCTGCTTTTCAAGCTGCGTATGTTTAAAGGAACAACACCAACTGCTCACCCACATTTTCACCCAGCTCCTACAATACCTAATTATTCAGGAACTCATATGCATTGAACTACAATTTATGTGGCTAACACAACAGCATAAAAATTTGCAAATGAAATAATCACTGTATTATTTAATAAATATGTGACATAGCTGAGCAGTCTATCCACAAAAGCAGTGTACATTGGCAGCAAAATTATCAATCGCTTTAATGTTTCCAGAATACACATAAGCAGGAGGCTGAGAGTGAATAGTGGAGCACGAATCATTCTGTATTAAGTTATCCTGACAAGATGCAAGTATATGCAGTGAAAGTTATTTGACATTTGCATTTACACCCTGAAACAGTAAAACAATAACAATGTTTAAATCTTATTTCAGTATGAATCCAACATGGGCATTTATGCAATTCACTAAAACAGGGCCTTGAAGCAGGACTAAAATTATTTTGTTCTACACTTGAATGGTCAATCTCTGTATTTCCTTGAACCCCCCCCGAACTGTGAATAATAAGCATTTTAATATTTCTTTTTCCAAGAACACCATAATCCAAAATATATTAGTTTTCAGGACATCTCACTTGTGAGCATTGTTTCAATGCTAATCATGGAAGTTATTAATGATAAATTAATTTAGATCTGCAAGGAATGCTGACAAATCAGTCAGTCATTCACCTAAATGCGTTCTCTTTTCTGTCTCATTTTGACCTATCTCCAGGGTTCCTTGCTACCGCCAGTATAGTATCACCATTCTTTTTTCTAAGTCTCCCTCAATACCTTCTGTTTCCCTCAACTGCCATATTGAAGAGAGACTTGAAAGGCAGCAGTTGAAGGCTGACAAATTAAGTTCATTTAGCCTAGAGGTGCTCTTTGCCATCAAGGTCAGTGAGAAGCAACTAATACAATTTGTACCCTAGTGCCACGAAGCAGGCAGATCTACGTGGTGAAAGGACTACGTGACAGATGCTACATCAGATGCTACTAGAAGCAGCAAGGACTAGCAATCATGACAGAGACATGCCTCCTCAAGAAGGGTAAAAATAAAAGCTACAGTGGGTACGTAATGCTACACATTAACAAGATGAGTATGCTAGGTAATAAAAAGGAGTAAGATAATAAAACACAACCTACTTGGGTTGAAACCAAACTTTGTCACGAAATGATGAAAGAGATTCTGACCAGGGTAACATCCGAAGTCAGGTACAGGTCTTCAGGATGAGACAGGAGGATCTCTTCCCAGGGGGAGACAAAAGGACCAACTGCTGCTTACTGATTGCAAGAGCCAAAAGATTTCTCACCACTATCATTGAGCCAGTAAGCGGCAAAGAAATTTTGGATGTACAGTTTTGGCCAGCTATAAGAAAAGCTGTCCAGACAGTATCTTCAGAATAATCCCATATGACTAAAAAACAGAATAAAAATTAGGGCAGTAGCTCAGAGAACATATATTATAACTTCACTGTCTCTGCCTACAGTAAAGCAACCTTGAAACAAACTCATGCAGCAATGGTCTTGTGATGCAAATTCTTACACCTGTAATGAAGATGTTCTCTGAATCTCAATAGCCAAGGGCAAATGTACAGGAATAAATCAGTAGACTGTTGTAGACTGGAGAACCAGCCTAATCTAATTTGGAGTTAATATTAGGACAATATTAGCTCCAAACCAAAAATTCATTTACACAGCCTTTACCCTTGGTCACAGATGTACTGCTACTCATTTTAGAATGAGTATCACGTACCATTTACCTGACAATTGTTAAATAATGCATGGGGAGTGGCAAAGCCCAACAGAGCTCCACCCTTGTATAAGGCTTTTCCCTATCACTGGTATGTAAACAGTAACAACTCAGCT
Organism: Platalea leucorodia; assembly: GCF_965183815.1. Lineage (NCBI taxonomy): Eukaryota > Metazoa > Chordata > Aves > Pelecaniformes > Threskiornithidae > Platalea > Platalea leucorodia. The sequence goes on along the minus strand of NC_138828.1, from coordinate 45,495,918 downwards.
GTTGTAAACTGGTATCACTTCAATGAAGTGAACGGAACTGTGCTGATATACCACAGCAGGAAGTATTCTATGTAGAGATGAGACAATGGGAACACTAATAAATTCCTGCAGCATTCAGAAGTCCATGAAAATGCGGTGCATCTATCGATGAAATATTTGCAAGAACTGTGCCACAGTAAAATTACAAATGATGGCAAATTTCTATGAAAATAGAAACATCATAGTGACCGCTAATGGGAAAAGGTATTTATGACCCTTGTCAGTAGCATAACATCATCTTAATTCACAATGATAATTACGTTTTTATAACATCCTTTGGAAAGTCTATGGTAAGGTTGGCTTCATAGATTACTGAATTTTATTTAACTTTATTGAATTTCACTTTTAAAATGAAGTCTGGCTGTTTGTTTTTACTGCACAAGCTACTAAGAATAAGAACTACCTTCAGTCCAGACCCTCTCATTTACTGCAGCCACCAGTCTGCTCTTCATTGGAGAGAACCTAAACCTCACAGTGCCAACAAAAAAGACAGAGGTTTCACTTAGAAGATATATTACATCTGACAGAAAAAATATGGGTAGAATAAAGAAGCTTATCTGAATATAGAAACACTAGAACAGATGGAGAAGAAACCTCGTGGTGGTATTTTAGAAATAGAAAAACAAATTCATGATAGATGCACACTTGCAGCATTAGGAAAATTGAAGAATACATGTTTATACAGGCAACGTATTCCAAAGCAACATGTGTTGTTTACGCATTTACACCTCCCTCCTGCCCAAATGTACATACTGAAATCATGTTGTGATAATAGAGGAAAGCTAATATAAGCAATTCTTGCACTCCTAAGCATGCATTACGAAGTTTTAAAACGCTTTCAAGTAATCCCACCAGCAAGTACCTGAAAATTCTGTATAAACCAAACCATTATAAATAATAATTGGAGAATAATTTTTTTTGAGGATGAACATATATATATACAGACTTAAATATCACAGATACCTAACAGGAAACTGTAGAAATGCAAGGCTTGCAGTCATTAATATATACCTGCCTATGACAAGGGTTATGACCAGCAGCGCCTTGAAAAATTCAAGATAAATAGAAATCAGTATAACAACTTGTTTCCTTATTTTTTCCTTAAATACCTAATATGATACAGTTTTACAGCTGTTACAGTACACTAATTTCACTGCCTTACAAAACTCACAGTTTCTCCTAAAGGTATTTGCACTACAGAGAGGTGTACTTTCCATGAAATGCAAGTGAGAACACAGAGCTGTCTTGCTTTTTCCTATTCCTTCCCCTAGCCTCCATGCCTGTCCTAGCAGAATAGCTTACATACCCTAGAGAAGAGGAAACACACCTTGCAAAGGGTTAAAGAACAGAAGCCCCCTTCCTTGAACACCAGAAAATGTAATTTCTTCTCACAGGTTATCTCAGATCAACATAGATATATACCACTCCTCCCCCTTAACACCACCGATCTGGAAGGAACCTTTTGGGCCACAGTCCTTGCTGTCACAGGCAGTCTTAAAGGTCTGGTAACACAGCGTCTAGACAGCAACTAAAATCTTCAACCATATGATAACCAATACCTTTTTTCTTCTATTTTGTAAAAAGAAGTAAGTATTTTCTCTCCTTTTCAATTCCTCTTCCAAGAGGACATACACTCTTCTGAAACTCCTCTTGAGAAGTCTCCATTTCAGATCGGGAGAGAACAAATGCATTGCTTTTCTAGCTAAGCTGCGTAATTTTTCGTCAATTCACATTTGGAAGCAAGATTCGGGAAAATACAATCCTGTGTAGATTTATTACCTTAACCATCTTCAAAATGTGTATAGTCACAAGGGACGACAACAAGGTGATGAGAATTCAGTGCCTCCTACTATACACAGTATTCACCCTTTGACATCTCTGTTCTCACATCTACATATTAATGCTCTTTTCTTAGTAACATAAATTAAATTAAAGATGCTTAAACTCCATCCAAGAAAAATGAAAACGATACAATTTTTCTGCATAGGTGTGCAGGAAGACATGTGGCCCTTATACACACAAAGCATATACGTGTGTGTCTGTGACCATGCGTGCATTTACCATTTGTAAGAAGTCTCCTCCTTTATATAATTTTTATCACTCTGGAAATCATGATTCCAAGTTTTTACAGAGAGTTAGGTAAAGAAACCTCTGCACTAGTATGATGGAAGGACTGACTACATATAAATCGTAAATACTGTAATCAAGTCATTGAGACAAACAGCATAATGCTCAGAAACACAATATTTGAAGCAATTACAAATTAATATTTGAAGCACTTGCTATTTGAAGCATTTTCATGGCTTTCCGTTAAGTATCTGATGAGGTGTACACAGCAAAAAAAGTATATATTTTGGGGCTGCTAACTGTTTGTCTTTTGTACTTAAAGGTATGCAATGAAGCGGCATTATTCATTAAAATGTTAAGATTTGGAATATTCTTCGATGCATTGGATCTCTCTTATACATACTTTTCCTACATGTTCGTAACTGGATTTTATGGCCCAAAAAGCTATGCACCAAGTTACTGAGTTGATATTCATGAGGTTATATCAGCAGGTTGGATAGCTCTGAACCTGTTTGACACATCACACCTCACACTCAGGATAGGATTTAAAGTTTAAAATACAAACTTACTATTTGAATGTTTCTCATAAATGGGGTGGCATTCTGTGGTTGTTGTACTGCAACTCTTAAAAATATTTACTATTTGCACTTATTATTACTGTAGACCATCGGTCCACTGGGAAAATGACACTTTGCTATGACATGACTTCCACATGGAGCAGCGAGGGAAATGCATTTATAATGCTTAGGAAGTTAAACAGCAGTTCAGAGAGTTATGGCTCACAGCTCAGAGTTTGGAAAAGATTATATTAATTTTCTTAGAGTATATCACTGTAGTAGAATAATCAAAGTTATGACTAAGAGAAATGCCTAAGCAAAGTAATCCTGGGAGGACTGGGAACATGAAACAATTACAGTAAAAGGCAAGTTTATGGATTTCTGTTTTACAGTAGTTGTGGCCCAAACCCCTGTGAATGAGACCTATTTCTGAACATATTTGTCAAGGGAAAGCTGAAACAAAGCAAACATCATCAAAATACTTGGAATAAATACATAGCATATTGCATTTGTATGCATAGTTGGTTAAATAATATAGTAATCTGGGATAGATTTTCACACGGACTTAGCATGCATTTGGAAGGCAAGGCTAAAGCATTACTTTCCAGAATTAAAAATATATCTGGAAATCAACACCACAGTGAAATGACAATTGCGTTTATCTGCTAAATAACATGGGCTAACATCTGTAAATATTCGCATCCTTCCTAGGTTACTTTAAAGGATAAAAATTAACCATCAGTTGTTACATTGTTTTGAATTCAGAATCAAGAATGTAGTCTATAGTTTATGGTTGGTTTGCCTGATGTAAATGACCCTGCATTAAATCACTGTAATAGGATTATATGTTATTGTAAGTAAGTTTATATAGTCTAATGATATTATTGATTATGGAAGGTACTATAGTTATACAATATTGATGTCTTTCTTTCCATTGGGGGAAATATTTATGAAAGATGCCAGTGGAATTACAATGGAAGTTAATGGCCTTTCTAAACAGGGAGTCAAAGAAAAATAGCAGCAAGACTGCACTGATGAAATGCCTTCTCTATCTTCTGTAAAAATTACTTTTAGAACTAAGGAGTTCATTCCTTCAACCTATTAAAATGATATTAATGTCTTGAAGGCAGCATGACTTTGGCATCAACATGCTGCTTTTGTCCCTCTTTGAGGCCTTTGTGTTTCATTAAATCAAAAGCAGACTATGTTTTTCTTCCTACTGCACACAGAAAAGAGTCTTCTGCACTATAATATATACTAGAACATATACAATTTCATCAGTAACAACTGTACATGAATTTAGTGGGGGGGGGGAAGCAGTAAAAACATTCTAAAGACCTATTAGGACACATTTGGAGTTTGTAAGAGCATTTTATTCTTATTGCTAAAGAGTTGAGAAAATAATCTAGTTTGTGTCTATTATGTGTGCAACACCATGTACACCAAAGCTGCCTTTGCAAAGATTCAGTGGATATATAGATGAAATGTAAGCTAGGAAATTATGACCTTAATATCCATACAATAGCACTTAAAAGCAGTACAGAATCATTTAATGACAAAAATATATTCACCTACATGCTCAAGCTCCCCAAACACCAAATGTATTAGTCAATAATGTGTTGCTAGAATGTAATCCTTTTAACTTAACTCCTTTGATTAAGTCTGGTGCTACCCAAGCAGACATATCACTTATATGATAAAAATGGTTCCTGTTAAGGAAATTTGAGTTGCTTCTGTCCCATAGCAAATACATGAATGTGGGTAGAAACAGGTGTTACAAAAATGACTTTCTAGTTGGGTGGTTCCAAGCCTTTCTGACTGGAAAGCCCAAGAGGTGCCTGACTGTGGCGCTGAAAGGCCAGGCTTGATGCCTCAGATGGATGTGGCCTTCTGCTAGGAACCAGATCTGGCTCGAATCCATCCAGGTTTCACTGAAGGCAAAACTGCTCCAACCCAAGACCAGAGGAAAGCATAGTGATGCACTGTCCCACTTCTTACATTGCTCAGTAGCAGAGAATCAGCAGGAAACAGCTGGGTATAGACTGATCCCTCCACAATAACACTTCCCTAAGCTAGCAATTTCGGGAAATACAGACTAAGAAGTTGCAATTATTGTTTTACTTTAAATAATAGAAAAAGTAAAACAAAAGTATACACATGCTACAATGAAGGAAATTTATAGCTAAAAACATATCACCTATCACTTCAACTGCTTAACTCGTGATTAAAAAAAACAAATCAGGGTAATTTTATTTTACAAATCAATGGATAAAACAGTCTGTGCTCATTGAAGACCAGGTAAAAACATATTAAAAAAAAACAGAAAAGCATTCATCTTTGTCTGTAAGATTTTGTTGTTGTTGGCTTTAAGTTCAAGAAAAGGTGCAAATAACTTCTTTCACATCTTCTTGCCAAAGCTCAAAACAGTGCCCCGTTATCAAATGGGATTCAGCTGTTCAGATTTCAGGTCAATGACAATGAATGACTTTTGGCTCTGGAAATAACTGGTTCTTTGGAAGTCAATAGCCAAGGAACATAACAATATTTTGGTTGGGATCTGACACTTTTCAGTTTCTATCCCAAATAAAATCCCAAATGTAAGAAAGGCTTTCTTCAAGCATACGAGGAAGTGCAATGAAAAAGAAACACATTTTTTTCAGAAATCAGCACTGGAATTAAAACCGCTAGGAGCAGACCAGAATTGTTCTTGCTCTCACTCTGCCTTATTGCCACAGGGAGCGGTGCGCCCTCAGGAAGGAAAGTAATGGCAGGGCACTGAACCTAGAATAACCCACACTTTGATGATTAGGAAACCCTCCTAATTAAATAAAAGATGCAGATCTCATCATTGTCATACAGAGGAGGAAATCTCTGAAACTTTGGGTGAGCATTCAACTCCCAAAAACAGCAAATTACAAAAATGTTACTTGGAGGAGGACTGAAACAAAGGCATTGCCTGTTGGTCAGCTCATTATTTGTATAAACTAATTACTTGGCAGGAGCCAAACTGTAAGACAGCAACTAGAACTAAACACAGAAGTAGCCAAAATCAGAAATTACTTCTAAAATGACTCTCCCAATAGTCTGCACTTACTGTGCTTTGGTACACTTTGTGGAACAGGCTCAGAGAAAGCCAACTGGATTGCTTTTGGACAGTATTAAATCAGAAAATGCTTTCCAGAAGCACATCCGATATCCTGTTATTGCTAATGGATGTTCAAGCAATGGGATGAGAGTAAAACTAGTCCAAAGGAACTCCCTCTAATAATAACAGTGCAGATTTTGGCTCCTCAGGACCTACTGTTTCCTTCTGCAAAGCATCTTCTGCTGCACAGCATTACTTGCTGCAGGCTCAGATCCCTCCGCTATGTGGGGATTCATTCAATTATCACCAGAGGCAAATGCACAGCACTGGAGACAGCATCAAGAGGAACATCATGGCACAGAGTTTTACAAAATAGGGTTGCTGAAACCACAGACTTTAAACAAGGGTAAAAGTTCCTAGAAAGGAACATTAAATGCTTTCCTGAAAAACTAACCTGATGTGGCGGAAAGACATAAGGGACATAATATAACAGCTTTAAGGAGATCTTCATGACTCAAGGAGACTTGAATCAAAAAAGAATATTCATAAGAACAATAAATTATGTATAGCTACTCAACAAGATTAATCTTAACTTAAGGACAGAAGGCCCAGCCCAGCCCACAGCACTTGATGAAACTCACCCTAGAATAACTAAGTAAGCATCTGAAGCAATCTCTACACCATCACTGTGAACTTATGGAGGACAAGCATCCCAGAGGACTGGAAAAGGGAAAACGTGATACCTATTTTTATAAAATGGAAGAACAATTGAGATTCTGAGAATTTATAAACTAGTCTAAATAGATTCAGTCCCCAGAAAAATACTAGAACAAAAGAAAAAGCCAAACCAAAAACAACAATAGAAAACAACATGAGCACCTATGACAAGAACAAGATGAGAAACCACCACCACAAGTTTGCCAGTAGAAAAACATTGCAAATAATTTAGTTTTCTTCTCAAACACGTTAACTACCAACTGGATGAGACACTGCAGAAATGCAGTGCATCTTGGCTTTTAGCAAGGTTCTCCCCCTGTACTCAGCACTGGTGGGGCCGCACCTCGAGTACTGTGTTCAGTTTTGGGCCCCTCACTACAAGAAGGACATCGAGGTGCTGGAGCATGTCCAGAGGAGGGCAACGAAGTTGGTGAAGGGTCTAGAGCACAAGTCTTAGGAGGAGTGGCTGAGGGAGCTGGGGTTGTTTAGCCTGGAGAAGAGGAGGCTGAGGGGAGACCTTGTTGCTCTCTACAACTACCTGAAAGGAGGTTGTAGTGAGGTGGGGGTCGGTCTCTTCTCCCTAGTAACAAGTGATAGGACAAGAGGAAACGGCCTCAAGCTGCGCCAGGGGAGGTTTAGGTTGGATGTTAGGAAAAACTTCTTCATGGAAAGGGTAATTCGGGCACTGGACCAGGCTGCCCAGGGCAGTGGTTGAGTCCCCATCCCTGGAGATTTTTAAAAAAGACGGGCAGATGTGGTGCTTAGGGACATGGTTTAGTGGTGGACTTGACAGTGCTAGGTTAACGGTTGGACTCGATGATCTTAAGGGTCTTTTCCAACCTAAACGATTCTATGATTCTGTAAGGTTATTTGACATGATGTCCTAGGACTTTCTTGTAATGAGCATTGCGTGACATCCACAAACATTTCAGAATATTAAAACCTTATGGTATACAAGTAACTTCAGTTCTTGTTTTCCCTCTGTATAAAAGGACACAGATATATTTTTTTAAAGTCAAAATCAAGCACACAGATTTAGCAACACAAAATTAAGAATACAGGGACCAGGATTCCTTCACAATCAAGGAAGACCTGGCACATAGTCTACAGCTGCTCATGGGAAAAAGCACCATAAGATTCATTGTTATCAAAGAAAGATTTCAAGACAATCACGAAGCACAATGTAGGGTATCCCAGATCAGACTGACAGACACTGAGATTCTGCAGCAAGGAATTGGCTAGGATAAAGTCTGAATGTGAAAACTAAGAAAACAGCCATGAGCGAGACTTGTATTGAGAGTGAAAAAAAGAAGAAACAAAAATATGAAATAAAAACAGAACCACAAGAAAAACACATTTTGAAAAACTACTCCATTTCATATGTCAATATTTTTAAAGGATTGCACAGGCCCTTTTAAATAGATGTACACAATCTGGTTAAGAGGCCATGTTTGTGAATTCCGTTTTGGTAAATACAACATGATATTTGGCACAAACGGTAGTTACATGTTTGCAAGTACACGTAGGAAAACATCAAATAGGCAAACACATGTCTTAAAGCTGACTCACATTAATCCTTATGGATTTGATACTCTTGTAGCACTCACTTTACTAACTTTTGTTTTCACAAATGTTAGGACTCACAAGAGCAGATGGAAATGCTTGCAAAGTCTGCTAGGCACTAAAATATATTTCATCTCTCCTTCCGTTTCATGAAAGAAAATAGTTATGGTGAAGGCTGGGATACTAAAAATACAGGAAGGAACAGGCTTGGATTATCACAGGAGAGGGATGAAGAACTCTCAAAGATAAAAAAATCAGAAAAGCATGCAATAGCTTAGAAGCAAGGAGGGGAGAAGAAAACTTGTGAACAGAATCAGAATCTTACCCCCCCCTCCCCAAACACTACAGCAAATCTACTAGAACACATGTAAAAGGGCTTTTATGAGAAAAATGGTGAAGATACCTCAATCACATATTAAAAAAAGCTTGGGGCTCTCCTGCTTTGGTGACTAACCTCGCGAGATTTATACAGAGCATTAATGAAGAATAGTTTAGAGATTAATGGAAAACAGAAAAGGGCTAAAGCTGTTCTCTTTAAGCCTTATGCACACATCAGAAGGTGAAGCAGTAACAAGCTGCAGGCACTTAAAAGTGAAAACCACAACCCATTAACCAAAATAGGGGAACATCACCTCCTGGAGCATTACACTTGCGAAGACGGGAATCCCATGGGAAAAGTGCTGTTGAGAACAGAGCACCTGCTTTCTCAGTAGGCAGTGTTTGTCTGAACAAGACATCATCAGAAACAAACACAATATAAGGCAATATGGTAATAGACTCCCAGTGGGACAGCCATGTGTCTGTTCTGCTTTAGGAGGACACACACGTTCACTCTGGAGAGGGGGCAACACAGGAAAACAGCAGGACAGGCTGTCAGCTCTGACTCTGGTGGGTCACAGGAGGATCTTCTGCTCAAGAGAATGTATGGCGCTTTCTCGTTCTCTGTAACAGAAACTGAAAACAGCCTACCCTTGATGGCCTATGGGAAAATGCAAACTATATGCAATCTGACGTGTATGTTTATTTGTGGTTTTCTACTTTTCCCTCTCTATTACTGAATTTTTAGATACTCAAGGCTTGCTTTCAGGGAAAAGGAAACAGCAAAAAGCCCCTGGCCTGGGAGCAGCTTGTGTAATAGCACCCAAACCCTTTAAGTTAAAGATAGGAGCAAATAAGTACTCTTATTTTAGACAGAAAACAGTTCTTATTCTCATCTACAAGTAGCTACTTAGTGTTTTTCATTACTGTTCTATGATTTTCCTTAGTACAAGCACAGTAGCGTGAAAATCAGAACTTCAGGCTTTTTTTTTTTCTTTTTTTTTTAACCTTCTTTCAATCACCTATGTTAATTATATTTGAAACAAGATTTGTTTGTGGCCTTTTTTTTTTTTTTTCCTGGCAGCTACAAATTTTCTTTTAGTTTCTTTGAAAAGCCTCCTTTCACAGCTGGCAGGGGTTTCTAGATTGTTTCGAAACTTGTTATCCCAAGCAACAGCAGGTGGACTCAATTGCCATGGGATTCTCTTCCACAGAATAACAGTAGTACAGTATTTTACTTATTTTTCCAGTTACTATGGAGAGAAAGCACATGAATAAGAGCATTAAAATATGTCACTAAGGATTTTTGTGCAGTAAGTTGCACTATTACCAGTGGTGACTTTCCAACCAGAGGTTTTCTGCTGCTGCTGCTGTTTGGCTGTTTCTGAAACTCCTGCCACAGAGCAGCCCACTGAAGGAGGCATCAAACAAGCACCACACAAGCACAAAACACAGAAGACTCTCATTCACTTACATTCGAAAACACATTTTTCACACTGTTAACAGTTTACCATTTCTGAGTGCACGCCTGATTTGCTTCCTTCTACTCTCCCTGCAGGTGGTTTTCTTGGGACCCATCGCTACCATCTCCCTACAAGCACCAAGGCAAAGGTAATGAGGCAAATGCAATGAATAACATGTCTTTCTAAGGTGGTTTACTTTTTAAATCAATAAACTAAATTTAATATCTATATTCAAGAGCTTTTGCTTCTTTCACTGACCTCCCTTTTATTTATTTTTTAAGACTTTTCTAATTGTACAACCATGCAGGAGAAACATATCAGAAATGTTTCAAAGGCTGAAGAAACAAGTAGTTGATAAAAAACACTGAGAAACTGAAAAAAAATAGTAAATTTCATGTTCCCTATTAACAGCAGTACACCTTTCTCAGGAACAGTGAGGGCTATCCAGCACTTGCAGATATTTCATCTTGTGCTGTTTCCTTTGAGGTGCTATGGAATTAATGTACCCTATGCAGCGTGTGACATACTCACGTTTTCACCACCGTAATCATAGAATCATAGAATCGTCAAGGTTGGAAAAGACCCTTAAGATCATTGAGTCCAACCGTTAACCTAGCACTGCCAAGTCCATCTATACCATGTCCTCGAGCACCACATCTATCCATTCTTTAAATACCTCTAGGGACAGAGACTCAACCACTTCCCTGGGCAGCCTGTGCCAATGCCTGACTGCCCTTTCAGTGAAGAAGTTTTTCCTAACATCCAACCTAAACTTCCCCTGGTGCAGCTTGAGGCCATTTCCTCTTGTCCTATCACTCATTACTAGGGAGAAGAGACCAACCCCCACCTCTCTACAACCTCCTTTCAGGTAGTTGTAGAGAGCAATAAGGTCTCCCCTCAGCCTCCTCTTCTCCAGGCTAAACAACCCCAGCTCCCTCAGCCGCTCCTCATAAGACTTGTGCTCTAGACCCTTCACCAGCTTCGTTGCCCTCCTCTGGACACGCTCCAGCACCTCAATGTCCTTCTTGTAGTGAGGGGCCCAAAAATGAACACAGTACTCGAGGTGCAGCCTCACCAATGCCGAGTACAGGAGCACCATCACCTCCCTGGTCCTGCTGGCCACACTATTCCTGATACAAGCCAGGATTCTATTGGCCTTCTTGGCCACCTGGGCACACTGCTGGCTCATGTTCAGGCAGCTGTCAACCAACACCCCCAGGTCCTTTTCCACTAGGCAGCTCTCCAGCCACTCCTCCCCAAGCCTGTAGCGTTGCATGGGGTTGTTGTGACCCAAGTGCAGGACTCAGCACTGAGCCTTGTTGAGCCTCATACAGTTGGCCCTGGCCCAACGATCCAGCCTGTCCAGGTCCCTCTGTAGGGCCCTCCTACCCTCCAGCAGATTGACACTTCCACCCAACTTGGTGTCATCTGCAAACTTAGTAAGGGTGCACTCGATCCCCTCATCCAGATCATCAGTGAAGATATTGAACAGGACCAGCCCCAACACTGAGCCCTGGGGCACACCACTCGTGACCGGCTGCCAACTGGATTTGACTCCATTCACCACCACTCTCTGGGCTCAGCCGTCCAGCAAGTTTTTAACCCAGCGCAGAGTGCACCCATCCAAGCCATGAGCAGCCAGCTTCTCCAGGAGAATGCTGCGGGAGACAGTGTCAAAGGCCTTACTAAAGTCCAAGTAGACAATATCCACAGCCTTCCCCTCATCCACTAAGCAGGTCACCTTGTCATAGAAGGAGACCAGGTTAGTGAAACAGGATCTCCCTTTCATAAGTAATGTAACACTAGGTACAGATTCCTATGCTTGGAAGACTTTGGTGGGATTGTTACTTTCCCCAAACACAAAACTAATGACTGGTGGCCAGTGAATGCTCATTTGAAACTCTTCAGAGCAGCAGTAAAATAAATTGCAGGACTCCAGACAAATTCCAGTTGTTCTAACTACAGTTCAACTACAGAAAGCTTCCTTATGCTTTTCAGGAGTGTCTGCCACACCTAATCCCAGACTATGCTAGAGACATGACATGAGAACAAAGATTTATCAATAAGGAGAAATCATTTAATGTTTACAAAATATTTTTGCCATCTTGGATCACAGACATATCATCTGTGGAAATGCAAAGCCTGATAAATTACATAATTACCTTGGATAGGATAGGGCCAGCAGTTCATCCTAGTTTATCTTCTCTGTAAGTATGACATTTTTATACTTTCATTTCATTCTTTGAGTAAAAAGCTAATCCTAAAATACAACCTAAAAAACGTGGTTTATTCCTGATGTTTGATTCCTGATGAAGATTTACTTCGTTTTTATTTTCCTGACTCTTTGTTGTATAAGAATGCTTTTTACATATATTCATTTTCATATATTCAAAGACTGAAGCACGTCTTCATTAGATTCATTAGCATCTATGGGTCTGTCTTGAAATTCCTCAGGAAAAAGGACTCTGTATCCCACTTTCTCTTATGCAGTATGAATTCCTACATATCAATATCTTAATTAACATTAAATTGCTTTCTTGTGTGTGTTAGAATTACTTCAGTAGGAGAAGAAATTTTAAACCTTGACTGTAAAATCTCTTGAAATATTGTATTTTTCTCTTGAATCTCAGTGGGCAAAAGTCAAGATAGTTCACTCAGAGTTAATGGAGGATCGGTCCCAATAATTTAAAAAAAAAAAAAAAAAAGATGCAATAAACTTTTGCTCAGACACCCTCAATAATGAGGCTGAATACTGCTCAGTTGCAATAAACTAAACCCAGATAAACATCAATGGTGAAATAATAGTAATAAAAAAAGGTGACAATACATCATAAGAGGCTTCGCTTGGAATAGAGGAACAGAAAAATTCAAGGCAGGCTTGATTAAATCAAAATGGATCCTTACTCCCAACTTTGCATTAAAACTTCTATGGACCTACTGGATATTCAGACAGTAACACCTAGAGCATAACCGCTTATATAAAATTCTAAAAAAACCCCCACCAAAACCAAGAAAAACCCACAGCTGTAAACATTTTAAGACTGTGATTCTGTATTGACTAGCCAGAAGATGGATGCATGGAAAATTCGCAGGAAAAGAAGAGGAGCCATTTCATAGTTTATTTATAACTGATATATAAATACTGCTGTAGCTCCACTGACTCACTAGAATTAACAAGTACATCAGGTGAGGACCTGCTCCTAAATGTGTTGAATATGTGGACATGTCAGGTCAAAGTTCACCCAGAAATTAGATGGTAAAACTCTATCCATTATCTTCCTAGAAAAACAAAAGTAACTGAGGATTCAGTGGTAAGAATTTAGTTCATATTTAAAAAATACTTTAAATGAGTATGGACGTACATATGCAAAAGACATACAAACACACAGACTTGTCAAAATAAAATGCTGACACTCCTCTCACAAGATGCATTCATTGCATATTTCTTATTGCTTTGCATATGGAGACGTATACTGCCTTGGGCAACATATCAGTTCATGCATTGTGTATAAACATTATTTTCATATAAAGATGTGAATTGCAGAGGAACGCGCTATCTAGAGTTGGAAATAAATTCCACCTTCCACCATTCTGCTCTCACTCATCTGAACTGTACTTATTTTCATCAAATTCAGCACATCAGCAGTAGTACCAACAGAGGAGGAGAAAGTCAGAAGTCGGGAAATTGCAGACCTGTTGCTGTGCTCTTTTCCACTGCTTTTCTCTCCTTAGTTCCTGTCTTAGACTGCATAGGCATACAAGCACAGAGATTTCAATTCGCAAAGACCTGGTCTTCCGTGAGCACCATAAGCTAAACTGCAGAAAAAAATTTCCTCTGCATTATTTTTACATCTTTCCCTACCCTTCCACGCAGCTTCTGTGTAATTCCAGAGTATCAGAGTTGCATAATTGAATAAGTTAGTGCATGAGAAGAAATTAGAGTCACAGTTGCTTCTCACTTCTTAAGAATCATTTCTATGTTCATCCTTTTCTCTGTATTGGCAAGCTCACACTACATTGACTACACCCCATGTTTACCGCAAACACGCACACAGAACGCTCAAATACTGCAGCTTAAATTGAGTGAAATGACAGTACATATGTGAAAGGAATTCCTCATCTTCTCTCTTTAATCAATTGCGTGAACAAAATAGCCGGAACTGTCAAAAGGCATTTATAACAGCCCATTTCCCTGTTGAAATGTCATCACTGTAGTCCTTTAGTCCACCAGGTCTAGTTCATTCAGCACAACCTCAAAGATTACACTGCATCACAGCCTGGGCAAAGAAACTCACCTCCTGATACCATATTGTGAATGTGCTAAATGACCTGATATAGAAACAAAACAACTGTAGGCTTTGTCTAGTGCGACAGATGTGTCAGGTAACATCTGGACAGCTGGTCTGATCAGACAGGAGAACGACCACGATTCTCGAACCACAAGTTACTTTCCTTTTACAAGCGTATGCACTATGCAGAATTTCATTAGCACTTGTATAGCAGTTCACTGGGAACGAAGATACTTCACTGAGGTTATCTTCTGCCTGACAATATTGTTCACATACTGATTTGATACATGATACTGACCCAATAGTGTTCACTGTCATCTCAATCAGGCTTAGCAGGTGTGAAGGAAATCAAAGCTGAGAAATCAAGAACTTGGTTGTGACCACGCTGGAAAGTTCTCTCTGGTCTTCCTGATCCATGCCCCAGACTCAGCACCCGGAAGCGACGCAAAGAAGTACTGAACAGACTTGGTCATGATAAAGGCATCTGAAAAAGTGTCTGAGTGTTGTCAAGCAACTGTACCCCTAGTGATTCAAATTGCTAGGCTGGAACCAGCAGGCTGAATCCTGCCTAGATGCATCCCAATACCTACCATGGACTGACAAATCTGAGAGGTAACTAACTCAAAGCATCAAGAAAGAAGAAATTTAATGGTGACCATTCTTCACATAGTCAAAGCTATGAGGATTATTATCGCCTTGTTGTTTAAGAGCTACGGAACTTCAGACGTTAAAGTTGACATAAATGCTTTAACGGTATTTTTCTCCTTATTTAACTGGAAACTTACTTGGGTTAAAACCAAGGATCTCACTTGAATTATTTTGATTAATTATGTTAATTACATTATATGAGCTGCATTAATTATGAATTACATTAGAAGCCAAAAGAGCATTTCCACTGTTCTGCTTTTCTGTGGCACACAGGCTGAATCATTACCCTAGCAGAAAAAAAAAATGAAATGGAATCCCAGCTATTAAGGAAAAAAGAACAGCAAATGATAGGAAGCAAATAAATTTGGAAAGAGAAGTAGAAGGAAAAAAAAATAAACCAAGAAAATTTACTGAGAAGAGGAATTTACTATTTCAATTCATTCTTTGCTTTACACATTTTTGTGTTTGTTTGAATGGAAAATATTTACTGATTTATTTTTTCCACAGGGAACCACAAGCAGTAAAAATGACAAAATGCACAATACCCCAAATATCAGCTCACCAGATAAAGGAAGAACAGCCTACCTATTCAGACATTTCCATTAGTCTAGAGATTCTGATAGTGACATTTCTTCTGTCTGATTTCACAAAAATGATTAAAGCAAGTGTCTCTCTCAATTTCCCCCCACATACAATTAAGTCTAAGACAAAAATCTTTACCAGTGGTATCATCTGTTCTGCTAACTCTATATTAAGAGCTGCAAAGCAGCTTTTGCTCAGGACAGTCCATCCTTTATTCTTTTAGCCATTTCTCACTGAACAGGAGTTTCGATAGTGAGCTGCCTCTCCCCATTTCGGTATGCAAGGTGAAGGACTCCAGCAAACAAAGTTTTTACAAGTCTTGGATATTAGTCCAACGAGACAGTATTTCTAACAGCTTTGGATGCATTGCCATGAGGAGGAACAGCGTTGTCCTGTTCCTGCCAGCACTGCTACACTGAGAAGAACAGAATCTTTGTTTTGGTCACTAGGATGTTTAAGTATTATACATGCAACTAATAACAGATTAATACTCACAGTGCAAAACTGAGATGCCTGTGCATTAAGTCAGTCAACACTTTCTATCCTTACTATCAGGTCAGAATAGTTAGCAATTATTTAGGACACAGCAAATTTAAAATTTAGAACTTTTAACAGGAAGAGAAATCCTTCAAATTCTGAATGTTCACTGCATGGTTCTCAGTATCTCATATTCCCCTGTGCAGCACAGTTTAATGATTTTTCACGTTTTAAGGAAGAAAACATGCTTTCCAAGGCGAATAAAGAGGGCTAAGAGGACCGCACTTAACTGGAAGACTAAATTTACTCAAAGGGTCTGTGGACGTCTGCCAGATTCTTCTCAGTGACACTCACTGCAATCTTGAAGAACTAAAAAAGATATAAATAAATCCCTGTGAACCTCCCAAAAACTAACTGCAACATACTGGCATTTAATATACAGAAATAAATTAGTAAAATGAAAAGTAAATTCAAAACATAGTGAAGATAGAAATGTCATTACGTTTTAAGTGTGTTTTTTGAAAAAAAGAATTAGTTTCCAAATTACTTTTCCAAAACCATCACTGTGGTAATGGAAAGTGGTCTTTATGAAAGCACACAAAGCATAGAAACAGATTTGAAAAATTCTGTCATCTCTGAAGAGCAGAAATTCAGAGTCTGCAGGCTGGCCAGCTAATCATTTAGTCATTCTAGCCTATTGTTATAAATTACATTGTTCAGACTATTCAAACTGAGCAATGAAAAGAAGACATAAAATGCATATAAAAGTAATGAGTGAAAATTTCTCCTTACTTCAAACATCATTCTGCCTTATTAGTCTCTTGCAGAGAAACCAAAAAGATTCTAAAAGTGTTGATGATTATGGTGCATGGGCCTACATCCGTATTTACAAAAAAAGGGAGCTGATGGACTTTCTAAAAGAAAACTTTTTTCAGAATTACCTTAAGCTTCATTCTTTTCCATTACAGCCCTATGCCGTAAGAGCAGAGTGTTTCTCCTATACACATCAAAACGTTAGAATATAGGCAAATACAAAAAGTAACCTGCTCCAAACACACATACATACTTTTAAATACAGCCTGGAATATTTTTATATTTAAATATATAAAGCTGTTGACACTAAAGTTTTAAACAGTATTTCATTTGCAATATTCAAACAAGGAATAAGTACATGCACTACACACCAGGATGGATTCACACTCGTATCTGAGACTGCTCACGGCAAAACCAGATCAGACTTCCATTCAGATGTGGTGCTGTGACAAGTTTTTGTGACGCTCTCCGCAGTCACTCAGATCTACCCCTTTGTCATCACAGAGAAAGAAACCAATAAAGGCACAATGATATCAAGGCACAAAAATGCTCACGAGTGTTACATGGACATAAAGCCAAATGACTTAAGGGGAGGCTTAACTCTACAAGGTTAGGTTTCTCCTTCCCACGGGGCAGTGGGAAATCCCAGTGCATCACAGAGCACAAGCTCCACTCACATCCAAGGCTGCATGATGGAGTCGGTCTGCCTCTGGGCCTGATGCCTCTCTCCAGTTACAGCCTGAAACTCCATACAAGGACCCTCACAGAGCAATGCTTCAGCTAGGAGCAGCAATGGAGATGCTAACAGAGATGTCATTCCTCCAGGGAACCAGGGCTGCGGAGGCACTAAAGACGACGGCTACTCCCATTCCAGTTGATGTTTGCAGCTGAAATCCAGACCAGAAGAAACTAGCCAAAACCCAGCTATTTTGGCCTTGCAATAAAGCAATGAACCTCAATAGCAAATTCTCTTTTCTGACACACATATGTGATAGATTTAGATGTCCTCTCCTTCCTCCCTCAAAAAGCATGTTTGTGCAGTGGAACAATTCACAGAAATACTGGAATAAATACCATGAATATTCAGGTCACCTGCATTTTAGACAACATAATGTTCATCTTTTAGAATTAGTAGATGTGCAAGTTTTATAATTTTTTTGCTAACCATTGTGCATTCAGTAGTCTGGTATTTTCAGAAAGAAGGCTTTCAGAGTTATTAATTTCATTAGAAGCAGAACTTGATGGACACAATTATTTTTACTTGCACTACAAGCTTCTTCTCAAAGTAGATATATATAACTTTTTGTCATCTATAGCTCCATTATTAGTTTCAGTAAAATGATTTACATGAAGTTCTAGTGAACAGAGGGGGAAAAGGAGAAAACAAAATAACAATGAACCAATTGCTTATATCTTTGATCATTTCCTTGACCCAGAAATCCTTTAAGCACAGGTGTAATTTCAGCCATATGAACAGTACGATGACTCCAATGGAAATTGCTCCTGTACGTGTAAGGTATAATGTTTTCTCTAGAATAAAGACTAAAAATCTCAAGCGCTAAGCAGACAGTAAGGATTTCACACATTTTAAGTAAAAACAAGTCCTCCTTTTTTTCTCATATCCTTTTATACACTTTATAAATACTTTTTTTAGCTAATGCAAATCTACGACAGGGATTCTGCAGTTCTTAACTTTCACTTGGAAACACTACATTGAGGACTGACTAAAACTCCTACTGCCACAAAGATTAATACCAATGGGGGATTTAAGCATCCAAATGAGTATAAGTAAACAAGACATTAATTTGTGTCTGACCTAAGATTACATTCCCTTCAAGACTGGGAAAAAACCCCAAACCCAAACTCCAAACCCTAAAACATTCTTTCAATTTGGAGTGGAACTGATGCTCACGTTGGGTTGCTGTAGTTTGTCTGAAAATGAAAAACCTGACTGGACACAGATACAAATGGACCGACTTCTCATTTACTCCCCGCTCCTGCCTATTGGAGTGGAGATCAAATAAAGTTGCCACAGTAACACCTTCATCCAGTAAAATAATCTGAAGAATCATTAAAATGGTACATACATGAAGGTGAGCCAAGAAATTTTAGTCTTCAGGAGTTAATATATTTTTTAAGTTTATAACAAAGTTTAAGATGGACAACTGCTTACATCAAATAAAACAAAACAATCAATTTTTCAAATTGAATTCTCATCTCAAGAATTCACCTGTCAGCATTTTAAAATAAAATTCACCCTTCAACGTAGTCCCAAGAAAAGGACAACAGTACAATGAAGAAAAGACTTCACATGTTAGTGGACTCTGGTATTTCCTAGAATTCCAGCCATTCAGTGATAATTGAAATGTACTTTACACAGTGAGCACGCACTGACCTGCATCAAGTAATGCATAGTTTTTAAACATGAAAAATTTATACAGTTACAATATGACCTCCAAGGCTCAAGCAGTTGCCCTGCATAGAACCTTTATTCTTGCAATTTATTAATTGGTCTAAAATGCATTTCGTATACTACTACTGACTTCATAAAACTATCATTTACATTTATTAGCTTTAGTAGAACATATTCTGTATAATTAATGGTATATCCTAATATAATTAAACCAGAACATAGCTCAGATTTCATCCTTAGGCTCATTACACTGTTTATCTCAAAGACGAAGGATGACAGCAGTTGATTCTTATGTTTTGATGCTACTTTAATCTTTGTCTCCTGAAAAAAAAAAACCCAAAACAAAAAACCTCCACAAAATGTAAGGTGTTTTAACAATTACTTGTAGTCTCCTGTTTCTTTACACAGTTATTAAAACTTTAATCAAACCCTGGTTCTTTACTATTGAGCCAATCCTCTAATTAGTGAATCCTTCGCACCTTGCAGAACTGTGCTACACAAAATACTTTTCCCCCCAAATGTGTACATACTATTAGATTTCATTTATGTAATAAACCAATCAATTTTCCAGGGCCTCCTCCTGATTAAAAGTTCTCAAAATCTTACCTTTTACCTAATTGTATTTTGCTATTTTAGGTATTTGCATTAAATACATTAATGCATTTTATGACAGAAGTTTTAGAAAAAGAGATGCACCCTCAGCTATGAGCACTGCATATTACTATCTAAGACTGTAGCTTCTATTTTCCTAAAGCCTCTTAAACTATTATTTGAGCATAGAAAATCTGAGATAAATACAGTAGTCTTTGGCTTCACAGCAAACAATAACACATTTAAAAACAAGGGCACAAAAGTCAATGTTCAAAAATATGTTCAAAAAAATATGTTGCCAGGTACAATCACAGAATTTTAAATAACCCACACCATATATTTATTGAATACATTGTGTAAATTACACATGGGGGAAGAGGAATAATGTTAGCATGAGTACAAAAGAAAATTATTTTACTTCCATTTCAGATATGCAGTAAGAGACAGAAGATAGCAGATGGAAGGAAAGAAAACTACCTCTTCTTGAACTATAAAAAGGATGTAGTTCGTCGGGGGCAAAAATTAACCAAGGGACTGTTCATATAATAATGTTTAATTTTATATATCTACTCGTACATAAAATATTGTATAAAACATCCTTCATTGTTTCCTTGCAGCGTCATTTTTTTTGTCTTTGTTGTTGCTAGTTAAAATTTAGAATGGAAATGATGCATCTTAGCATGAAGCAACACCCTTTGTGGACTATGTTTCTATGCCCTTCAACATATACTCTTACATCTGATAAGCTAGCTACTGCAGGATGGCTTTTGTCTAAAGTGACATAGCAAAACGAAAATCATAACTTCCAGCCCAGTGTCACTATTCCTAAAAGCTGGGAAAATGTTCTTTGAGAACATAATGTTTATCTTACTTTTATTAGGAAACATAACTTGCTACAGTCAGCTGCTTTATTTTAGTAAATATCAGTAGATATTTTCAAAATATAAAAAATGGAAAAATATCTGGTAATGATCTTTTGAAAACGCCGAGCTGTGAATATCCATATATATTCCTCACCCATTTTATTCAATGTGCTTCAAATATCCGGACAGGCACCCACATAAATTTTTAATCTTATGGACCTTGGTTCACAAGTGCAGAATTCATTTCAGACAGGATGCTGATTTCAAACGTACTCTGATGAAAAACAGTCAGAAATGATGCTGTACAATTAATGCATCACCATTTGCATTAGATTCATGTGCATTTTTAGGCAGAGTAAGATACAGTAAATTTATCTATGAAGTCTTGAAAGGTCATGAAATCTTTTATAATACCATTCTTGGATCCTTGAGTCCAGGCTTTGAGCTTTCTCTGTTGAATTTTTTTTTTTTCCCACTCTCATTTAAAAATAGCTTGATTTTTTTTTTAAAGACATTTAGATCATGCTCCACATTTAAGAAACTGGGAAAGGCTGATGTAGTGATTTGATTTTACTTATATCTATATGTTTTGTGTTTGTATGGTATTTGTGATAAGGTAGAAACTCAATGTATGTAGCTGAAGCTTATTCTGCCTGGTGGCCATGTTACAAGACATGATTTTACTGTGTAGCTGGGTGCCTTCCAAGTCTGGGGCAGTAAAGAACAAGATGGAGAGAGCATACATCATTTCCATCTAAAAGTAAAATAGGTATGTATGAAATTGTTTCAAGTAGAACATCACCACCTATAAGTATCTATGAATGTGTCAGTGAGAGTACGAGAATATGAGGAAAAATCATTTCGCTGTACCAATGCTTTGAAATAATTTCTTTGCTGTAGTACTATCAGAGCTGGCAAACAGTGTTTTCTTTTGTGAGAAGGTAGCCTTCCTAGCTGTTGGCAGGTTTTTGATTTAGATCATACATGAAAAGAAAACTGATTGAACCGAGAAGAGTCGGCAACTATCACCTAAAAATTTCACAGAAGGAACAGGCACACTGGAAAAATGTTTCATTCTTATACAATTTTGTTACTGTGAATAAATAAAATCTTTCTTGATTCATTAAATATATAATCACAGTATTAAGCAACGTACCTATTGATCTTTCACACTGATGCTAATAACACGCTTGGCACAAACCAGGTTTCCACATACGGGCTGTCGGTTGCAGCTATTGTTGACAACTGGAGAATTTTATGGTACTCAAATAACTACGCTAATTAGTTTAACTTTATTTCTCATTTTAAAATCTTTATCAAACAGTCATTTTTGGAAATGCTCCGAGACCTCTGAATACAGACCTCTGGTACAAATATTCATTACAAAGGGAAAAGATCCACTCAGAGCTCAGTTCTTTCTGTAAGCACCAGCAGAACTGTATAGAAATCTGCAATAGGCACACGCTGGGCTGCCTCTCTCGGTCTCCCTAGACGAACAGGCCTGGGGAGGAATTATTTGCAGGAAGATACTCGCAGCTTGAGCACTGTGGCCAAGTGCTCAGCTGTTGAGTTAAGGGCTGTGTTAAGTCACCAGGGAACCTTCAATTTCACACGTGAAAGGATGAAAGGATAACTCTTGTGCCAAACCCAGACCGCAAATTAAGAGTCTGGTGCATCTCTCATTCTATTTGACAGGAAACACTCTTTCAGAAGGGGTAGGGTGAATAAGTGTATTTAACTGAGCTTTATTTACTAGAATTTTATTCATAAGAAACTGGGAGGGACAGACCTAGTAGAAAAATACATTTTCTTCTTTATTACCCAAGGACTGGGAAAGAATTGCCAGAATTCAGCACCCTAGAAATTTGATTCAAATGGACCAGTTAGTTGTTAACAGATAAGCACAGATCCAAAACCAGGGATACAGAGGTCAACATGTCAAAACAAAGGTGCATCAAATTTTAAGTTCAGAATCTGGCCCACTGCTACCGAACAGATTAAAGATCGTTTGGTAAATACAGTGTTCAGCTAGCACACAAAGGTAATGCTGTAAATCTCTACTCTGTCTAGCCAGCTGACTAACAAGTAGTGAAACCAGGCACAGGACATCTGAGGAAGTTTTCATTAAATCACCCTGGTAAAGAAACTACCAGCATGGAAGAAATAAAAAAATACAATACATACTATATTAAATACTGGGTACACAGATTTCTATTAAAAAAATAAGAGAGTCTCCACTGTTTGGGAAGACCACAACTATTTTCTAGTCAAGTAGTCTGGAAGTTCTGCTTGTTTTCAGACTTGCATTTAGAAAACTATCAATGTAAGTCAGCTACAAGCAAGTTTTCAAATAACACCTCCAAAGTTTGCCTTTCCATATAGCTAATTGTAATGCCTACCATGCACACAAGAGTGCACATTCGTCTTTTCAGACATCCGTTAAAACTTTACATCCAAAGGATTCACCTATATGGCAGAAAAACAGGTTCTTGAGAGGATCTTGATACTTTAACTGTTGGGCTATTTGTCCAGCTGCTTCTACACTGCAAATGTACAGTCAGGGTGGCAGTGAGACCTCCTGTAATCCTTCTACATTTGCCCATTGAGTGCCAAACTACCGGTATGCAGGATGAAACCTGATAATATCAATTCACGTAAATAATCAACTAATCCAAGCAGACATATGTAAAGACCACTTGTTTGCATTGCAAAGTCTGGCAAAGGAGAAAAATGAAACAATCCAAGATTAATTTTTTTTAATTTTAAGTTTAGACTTGTTCCCTGTAGGAACTACTTCCTGCCAAATGTCTAAGCTGCCCAAGGCTGGCAGTTTCCTTTGGATGAATCAGCAAAAGGCTGTCATGTGGATCTCCTACTTAACGCACTTAGAGAGGCAACTTAGCAGCTTCTGGTTGCAATTTGTTACCAACAGTGAAACAGCAGTAATAGCTGAGGCTTCCCAGCCACCAGACTTCTTCTGAAAGTCATTATATGGTTGACTGACAAGGTAAAGGGTCAAGCAAATGCTCACCTTTACAGATTTGCTACAAGCAATGAACTATTATATCCTTTTCTCTATGGAATGTTCTTTAGTCCCCTCTCCCCCCAACTCGTCACAACCCAGCAACTTCTGTCACCTTCTCTTCTGAGCCATGCGCCATCCAGCAGGCTCTCGAATGCAGAAGAAACCTGAGCTTTTAACTCTACTTGTGCCCTGCTATTTGTGCTATTCTCTAGCCCAGACCTAGAGAGGGCAACACTAATAGAGGCAAAGCCTTTATCTACCATAGCAGTACAAGGCAATCAAACCCCACTCTGACTCTGAGCTGCAGTAGTTAGCAGAAATAGCCTTAAGTGCGTCACCATCCTGAGAAGAGGGATAATGCCTTCCTCTGCTTTCTGGCCATTCACCTGATGTGTGTGGACTCTCAAAGACGCTGCTGCAGCACATTAGAAAGACACGTGCCAGTGCCACAGCAAATGACCAAGAGATGAAGCTATTGCCTCCTTCTGCCCAGGCAATTGTTGGATGATGTGCAGTTATTTATTTCTTTCTAAATCTGTGACAGAATAAGCTCCTTAAAGGACAACTCAAGCTCAGCAAAAGCACTAGGGACATTAAAAGCTACAACAGAAACATAGAATCATAGAATCATTAAGGTTGGAAAGGACCTCTGAGATCATCAAGTCCAACTGTTAACCTAGCCTCTAAACCATGTCCCTAAGCACCACATCCACACATTTTTTTGAATACCTCCAGGGACTGTGATTGCACCACTTCCCTGGGCAGTCTGTTCCAATGCCTAACCACTGTCTCCATGAAGAAGTTTTTCCTAATATCCAACCTAAACCTCCCCTGGCGCAGCTTGAGGCCATTTCCTCTTGTCCTATCACTTGTTACTTGGGAGAAGAGACCAACCCCCACCTCTCTACAACCTCCTTTCAGGTAGCTGTAGAGAGCAATAAGGTCTCTCCTCAGCCTCCTCTTCTCCAGGCTAAACAACCCCAGCTCCCTCAGCCTCTCCTCCTAAGACTTGTGCTCTAGACCCTTCACCAGCCTCATTGCCCTTCTTTGGACACGCTCCAGCACCTCAATATCTTTCTTGTAGTGAGGGGCCCAAAACTGAACACAAACGTGACACGAACACATGAACGACAAGAAACATTTTAAAGCAGGTTGTATTAAAAAAAAGTCCCTACCCAAGGCTAATGATGAAATCAAATCTCAAAGTTAAAATAAGTAATTTTTCTTTCTGAGATCATAAAGCCTAGCCTGAGAAATAACTAGACAAGTGTAACGTTTGCCTTCAAGTGTGGACCTTCTATATTTGATTGTATTCCCCAGCATCTTTGAACACTCATGGGAATTAGTTATTCAAGCTTCTCCTACAGAACATCAAAGTCCATGGAGCTCTGCATGAATAGCATCCGTTTTTTTATCTTAGAATACTTTGGGGTATCTAGAGTACTGTCAGCTGCTGAAGCACAGCAACTATTTCACAATGTTGTATATAAACAGTTATGCACTACAAAGGAAAGAAGTGGTAATCACAAAAATAAAGTAGTTTCTATTTTCAGGGTCCATTAATACCCATGTAATAAACATGAGGAATTTTTTTTAAAGAACATTTACTGATAACAGCAAAACATTAGGAGACTTTTTCAAGGTTCATGAGCAGCCTGCTGCTACTGCTTATTCTACAGCTGAAAAATCAGAATATATACACATCAATAGGAGGAGAATTTGCTACACCTGAAGAAAAATGTGCAGCAAAATTCCTTCTTAAGACCAGAAAGGAGGCACATGAACTAGAATTCAGAATGAATACCATGCTGACAAACTGTTTCCTAGTAAAACTATCAGCTCTAGACAATGAGTGCTTTTATTTTATTTCAAAGCTTAATAGGAAAGACCCTAGCGTCATGACATGATACTTTCACTTTTCAGCATTGAGTATAAAGAAAACTGCAGGGAAGATCTGCAGTGCCTGAAAAAAAGAGTGAGTGCAGGCAGATCTGGCTACCAAGGCAGAAGGTTAGGTGCTTTCCCCCTCCTCCCCAAATCCATGTTACCTACAGTGTTCTCACTCCAGGCCTGCTACTGCAGTTGTCAACTCCTTTCCTTTTCCATTTGATGCCTCAGTTGTTCCACCTTTTCTGCACAAACAGGAACTCTCTGAAAAGTCCCCAGAATATACCTTTTCCCAATGTGTTTTTACCCACTGGAAAACTATCACTGAAAGATTTACTAGCAACACTTCCATAGTATATTTGGTCAAAGGTCAATGAGGCTACAAAATGTTGCGCTAACTGAAAGGCTGCTGATAAGATTGTTGGAAATAGGCTATTATAAACATAAATCAAAAGTTAATCTAAATCAAGGGGAGAGCATTTCTTCAAGAAGTTTGTCACACAGTGTAATGAGATAAAAAAAAAAAAAAAACCAAACAAATGCAATTCTTGCTCATCTGGTCCTGCCATTTTCCCAATATGGCATATTCCTTATTTAACAGTAGGAAAGAAGTCAGTCATAATTAGATTTTTCCTTTCCCCCAACTAGAGAAAAAACCACCACATTTTTATTTTCTTGTTCTATAAAAGCATGCTCACGATAGGCAATAGGCAAGTTCTTGCAATTCATTGCTGACTCTAATATGCCAAATAGAATCATTAAATGAAATTGTTTATGAGGAGGTTGAATTTTAAGTAGTATATTATAGCTGTAAATATAAGCCAATGACTCCTGCTATGTAATCCATTACAAATCTGCTAGGCAATCAACATTCAATTAGATTTAATCCACTGATGTTCAATAGACACATCAAAATAACGTTAACAAATAGTTAGAAATCGCTATCCTTTGTCTACCAATTAAGATACTTAGTCAGGGCAGAGTTATCAAAACCAAGAATCCATTGTCCAAATTAGACAATTATTTTGACTTATTCAAGTACTCAACTTGACTTCAATTTGAAAATCTGGAAACTCTTTATTTACTTTTCATTTAGCATCAGCAACGTTTCTGATTAGGATGCTTTATAAATGATGGCTGTTCATTAGTCACTGGTGTAATTGCAACTCACATAATTGTTCAACTGAGATTTGAATGGTGTTATTTTAAGAAAGCTTAAACCTGTGATGTTAGTTCAGAAGCATTCAATACAACTACAAAGAAAGCACTTACATGGTATGATCACTCTGTCTTCCATGTGAAGTTTTCAATTCACGTTTAAAAGTGAGGAAAAAATGTCTATAAATGGTCTGTAAACTGTCTAGGAATTTGTTGGTATCAACCAAAAATACTGAAGAAATCTGAAAGCCTTCAATAAAAATAGCTCACCACGTTAAACAACGAAAATTTTACAGAAATAATTAGTTATAGGTAAGCAAAAGAAAGAAAAAAAACAGAAGAAATAAACTTAGTAAAATAGCTATAACATAATAACTACTTTTAGCTTACATGAGGGAACATGATTAGCTTAGAAGTGGTAAAAAATAGGCACCCAGGTTTGAAGACAATCTTTCCACACCACGGCCAGTGAGAACAGATTCTGCACAGATCTTGTTTTGCTATATTGCAAAGTACTTTAAATAACAAAACCAGAAAACCTGGTTAGGTGTCTACACCGAAGTTCAGACTAGGTCAGCACAACATGATGAGTATCCCTGACATTTATTGGTGCTGTTGTTGAAAAATGATTAAATAGCCCACTAACACAAATATATGGCAATATATAATCTCTCCATATCTCATCTTGCTCTGAAATAAATTTTGTATTAGAATTCACTCCATAAATACAAAATTATTTTTGGTCTTTGGAATGTGATAAACATAGGTGCTGACCTTGAAAGGGGTTTCCACACAGCCTCAAATTTCAGTCCAGACTGTGCAACTTCCTTCTAGGGTTACTGTTGACTCCTTTCCCTTGCAAAGCCTCATAGCCGTGAGTTGGCAGAGGAAAGAGCCAATACGATGCAGGTTATACACAGAGAAATGAGGGAATTAGCAAAATCTAGCTAAGTCAGTGATGTCACTCATTACAGCAGTGACACAATTTATTGGCAGGCCTGCCTCAAGCAGCTGAAAGGCCAGAAGTCCACATGTACATCTAAAATTTTATAATCTTATATAATACAAGTCCAACACACTGGATTAAGTATATACACAGTAAAATAGGACACTAAATCCCAAGCACACTAGGCTCTGTCCTTTGGATTTACGCTCTTTTGTGCTCAAGAGATCCACACGCAACTTGGTTCCAGAGCATCTGTAGGTCTGACAAAAGCAGACTCACACCTACTAGACACAAGCAGCTTGTCAGTCCCACAGCCTGCATATCTCTAAACATTAAAGATTTTACCCTATACTCTTATTTCTGAGTGTAGTCCACAATTAACTTAAGTAGCATAACATGAATAACAAATCTTCACATGGGAAAGAAAATGTTTAAAAAGGTTTTAAACCTCAATTTCTAATTTTTCAGAGACAGTCTTGGTCCTTAAATTTATTTTCACTCACAATCAACTGAAGGCACAAATAATAGAATTTGAACAGAAGTAATTAGTTAAGCAGGTATATCTGATAATTTGCTACTGTAATTACACATACAAAATTAGAAACAACCTCTAAGAAGGAAATATTATTAATAGAGTAACTGGCATAGTCAGGAAACGGTAATGATTTATGTTATGTCAAACTTGGGGTGTGAGAAACATGAACAGTTTTTATACTTATAATCTGTAACTTTATTTTCAGTAAAAACTTCATCTCGCCTAACTGTGGAATAGACAAATAAATGTCTAGCCTGTGATACAACAAGGGTACATCATTAACTATTTCTATATTGTATTTCCCTTCTTCCATTTACATAAAGCAGATGGTAGCCGTTAACACATCAGCACTCATAACCAGATAAGACTCAATATTAGATCTTGCCAAAATTTTAAAAATAATTTATTTGCTGAGCAATGTGTTTTGGAGTCAAACAGTTGCACAGAAGTTCATGTTGAATTTAGTAAATTGTTCTGACAAAAAAGAAAAATTGAAGTCAGAATTTTTGTTTAAAATGGTTTAAATATAACAGTTGTCCTGATTTGGAGTTCATTTTTGTCATTTTAAGATTAAAAAGGAGTATTTTCCTTACATCCAAATTAAAAGTTTTATATAAAGCAGCAAATTTTATGTAATGTTTTACTCATGTTTTCAAGAAAAAAAGATGTTTTCAAGCTGGTTTTCCAACTCCCTGATTTAGTAAAAAATCAGTTACAAAATGCAGCTTTCCATTCAGCTTTACTCATCATAAGAACACTTTCAATAAAATTCAAGTTGTAAGATGTGAATAAAAGCAAATTAAGTAGAAAGAAAGCAATCGGCTAATAACAGTCACATAGAAATTGTTCTTCTCCACTACAAGCAGGCTTAGCTAAAGTAAACCATGTCTGAGTTCAATTCTATGTTAAAACAGACCGCTGCACATATACACACATATATATGCATATGCGTAAATGAAAAAACAGCATGAATGAAAACCAGTTATACCTGCTACAGAATTTATTTTATTGCACCTCACTTATTTAGCAATCAAACATAATTCCACATTCTCCTTAAATCTCTTAGCTATGTAAGGTCCAGTCTCATAACTTCTTTTATCATAATGTGAAGAAATGAATGGTAGGAAAG
Organism: Platalea leucorodia; assembly: GCF_965183815.1. Lineage (NCBI taxonomy): Eukaryota > Metazoa > Chordata > Aves > Pelecaniformes > Threskiornithidae > Platalea > Platalea leucorodia. Next base: position 45,466,753 of record NC_138828.1, on the reverse strand, counting down.
ACGTTTACCTTCTGTCTTTTGATAAATTGGCTATGTTACTGACTCTAAATCCAGTGTTTCTCCAGTAACCGAGGCCATCATGTCCCAAATGATATATGTTTAGGTAATGCACCATGAAACATTTGCCTGAAGCAGTTCTCTTAAAACTTTTCAGCAGGATCCTGTTAAGCCTCGTTAAGGCACCAAGTGGGTATTGCAAGATAAAAGCCTTCCTCACTGAAATCTAATACACTTGATTCTGCTGTTGAATCTCTCTTAAAATGATCAAAACAGCGCTTAAAATATCTATTTCTTATCTGTTTCATACTCCAACAAAATATTACCACAACTTTTAAAAGGGTATAAAATGATCAAACGCTTCCTTTCACCATAGCTTCCAGAAGAATGTCTCATTCTCCCAGCAAGTACCCAGAGAGGATTAAAATTTTTCTTCAGATTAACTCAGCTTAGTATTACTCAGAAGGGTATTTTTCCTAATAGCTACATCAGTTTTTCTATAAGGTTCATTGTACTGATTAAGCCCGAACACACTTTACAACTACAGTCACAGTGTAAATCACAGGAAACATGAATATGTAGGTTGTTGGAATCTCATTGACAAGAAAAAGCAAAATATAAGTGCACAAACACATCATTTTACAATGACAACTTACAACATTTTACATATCACTCTTCTAATGAACTTAAAGGAGCGTCTGCCATTCTCTGTCATACTATACCTAAACAAATTTAATTTTAATTACTTTTAATTGGTCTATATACAGGTTTTGACTTTGTAACTTGACCTTTATGCTTGAGTAGAGAGTCAAGAAAAAATCTTCTAGACTCCACTGAAAGTTTAGACAAATAAAATTCAGATATATACTACACACTAGGACGGCAGTATATTGTGTGTGTGTGTGTATATATATATAGATATATATTACAAATTTAAGTTGTAAATTTATTACCATTTCCCCAACAGGTATAGCAAGAACCTTGATTTTCTAATAAAATTCCTTTTAATACAACATTTCCATTCAGATCAAAATTAAATACTGAACTTTTACAAGTGTTTTCGGTGCAGAGAGCCTTTTATAAATACTTTAGACCATGAATAAATCTAGGGAGCAGGGAAGAAGGCAACAACAATTTTCTTTCAAAAAGCAAACTCAGCTATGGCTCATGGTGCAATGTAAGAATGGGTGTACAGGATTAGACTAAGCAACCACTTGATTCAACTATCCTGTCTCCAAAAGCCTTAAAGAGATGGCCAGGGAAAAGTAAAGAAAAAATAGGGCAAACGTACACAATACTTCCCGCAGTGCTCTCCTGGACTCTAACCATTTTCATTAAAGGTTTAGGAGCCACCTGGCTTCTACGTATTTCTGAATGAATTTTCCAGTCTTGCCTTGAACTCATCTACACAGAATTGCCTGCTAAATTCTAAAGCTGCGTGATTTGTGTTTCATAAAAACCTGTCCTTCCTTTGGTTTACTTGGAAACAGCTTCTACCAGATTCGACTGATACTCTCTAGCTATTTTAATATTTTTATATATATATTTATATTTATACAATATTTATATTGTTTATTAAATAATGTGTGCTAAATATATTCCCATCATTTTTGTGTGAGGATGTGCAAGTATGCTGAACTACCAGCAAGTGAACTCAGACTTTGTGATATCTATTTAGCATCAACATATGCTTATAACAATACATTTGAAAAACAAAAATGCCAAATTATATTTCAGTATATTAAAAAAATAATGCATAAGAAATTAGACGAATTAAGTTAGATTAAGGGATAGCATAGCAGTTGATCTAAAGGAGGATTCTATGTAAACACGTCAGCTTGAAAATGAAATGCAACACATACTTTAAAAGCTAAAGTGATTTGAACAGTTAAATATTAAGACCAACTGATAGGATTTTGTACATATTCTTAGCATGAAATTAAAAGTTCTTACTGCTGTTGAAAAATGTCTCATCACTTCCTTAACATAATGCTGCAGGAAGGTAACCCTATGAGGCTGAAGTACAAGTCTGTACCACAATCATAAATCCGTGATTGCAGATTTACCACAACAGCTATATCCCTTGTACTGCTGTTGCATATCTTGCTTGCTCAATAAAATTGAAAATGAAGAGTAAAACTTTAAAGAATAAAATAAAAAATAAAGAATAAGTCTCAGTAACGCACTTTATACTAAAAAAAGTGTGTATATGTTTATATACATATAATACTTACACTGTAAGTATTTTATTTCCCTTTTGCATTAATTTAACTTGTTTAGCTGTGAATTGATACCATTACATTATCTACCTCCAAAGTACATAGTTATAATTTGACTAGGTTTTTTGGCACACATGACTACTACATAATTATAAGGGATGTCTGGCCAGCTCCACTGTCCAAGAGAGATGCTACTGAACTGCCAGGGAAACGTGCCATTGAAAGTGAGACAGAAATAAAGTACTTCAGAGCATTCAGTCAAAAGATTGGGAAAAAAACCCATAACATTCAGTTACCACTCTTTTGAAAAATTTAGAACAAATATATAACTGCTTAAATACACCTAATAAATTAAATGCTATAGGTATTTGGCAGTTACAGCTTAAACAATGCAAGTCAATTTGTAAATTATACTACTTTAGCTTTTTTTTTTTTTAAGTTTCATTTATGCTAGAAAAATCAGTGAGACAAAAGATCCCCCATATGGTTTTCTTTTTGAAAAGAAAAAAAAAAAAAAACAAAAAAACAACCAAACAAAAAAACAAAACCAAACAAAAAACACTCGTGCTACAACACATAAGGATACCAAAAAGGACTGGCAGATTTTCTAATGCTTTTGGCTGTATTGATACATGCAGAGGAATATGTTTTCATTATATCTCGACTGTTACAACTTAGAACTGAAAGACCAGTGAGGCCATCAACTTTTGGAAGACATGCTGTGTTTTGTTCTTTGGAAGGAAATTGACTTTTTCTCCCCCCCTCTTTTTTTTTTTTTAAACAGAGTGAAAAGTCTTGTTGCTGATGACTTCTACTGTCAAGTACATAATCTCTGAAGATCCATTCTGATGGAAAGTTCATAAAGTGCAACTTCTTTGAATGAGAAGGATTTCCATTATGAAAAATTACACACTGCAGTTTAAGGAGAAAGGACATTATTTAAGCAATAACTCACAAAAACCATATCAGGACTCATTGTCACTGGTTACAAGGCTGCTAATCTTCCTTGGGAAAAGTTGAAAAACATGTGGAAGCTACACTGATTTGTCACATTTTGTCCACGTCTCCTCTTTGACCTTTATTACTTTTAGTACAGATGCTAGTATCTAAGTGAGGTTTTCAAGTACTACTATAATATATTTTAAAACTTTACTCACTGAAAAAGCATAAAGCTTTTCTCATGAAAACAAAGTCTGTTTCTTCTGAACATGTGAACTCTTATGAACAGTTCTTTCCCTGTTTTATTACAAAATTGTTTTCACAGTATCATTTAATAGTAACTGCACAGAAATAGAAGATTATGTTTTCAGGAGGAGAAAAGAAATGGAGGGAAGTAAGCTTTGCATAGGTGTAACATGTTTCAGAGAATCCTTATTTTTAGTATTTGTGTTAAAATGTTTCATATAAAAATTATAGCAGGAGAGAGCTGGCACATTCTTAATGGTAACTTTAAAGTCCATACTACAAGTACGTTAGGAAAAATGTAGACATACATTGTAGATGTGGACATATTTGTACTTGCAGACCACTATGGATTCTCTCAATCATTCTTGTACTTTCATGGCAGAAGAAAGGGCAACCGTTGTGAAATGGTGGCAGTTTATATTCAGCTGAGAGAGGAAAAAATTCCTTTAGCATAAAGCTAGGTAGAAATCTACAAGCTTCCTTTTTTTGTGAAGGTTTGTCAAGATTACAGCTGAGTAAAAGAAAAAGTATTTTGCATCATCTTTTGTACTGTTGTTTATGCAGTCCACTGTAGGTTTTGCATTTTGTATACAAGTGGCTTTTTTTTTTTTTTTTTGGACTCATTGGCAGCTTTAGTTTCACTATAACTCACTTTTACATATACACATAGATGATAGACTTACAGGTATCAACATACATTTTCTCAAGCCTACTTATACCCAAGATTTCCTCATCCTATACATAAGTTGAATATTTTTGTTAAAAGGAAGAGCAACACATCTGTCCTTGTGAACTGCCTTGTTGCAAAAAATGAATTATTTTTTTCAGGTCGTTTCTCCAAATAGCCAAGATCTTTTAAAACTGCAGTTGTGCAACCAAATCTGCTTAGGTCCCCCTACAGTTTTTGACTGTCATTAGATTTAACAGGCACATGTTCTATTCCGTCTTCCAATAGCAAAAATACAAAATGCTATCAGAACCAGAGCACAACCCTATGGATATCCACACACACCTTGCTATTTTGATTAGGAGCCACTGAGCATCACTGTGAGCACAGCTGTACATGCAAGAATAGTTTCACCTATAAGTTACTAATTTTTGTGCATGTCACTTATGAGTTTTTAAACTGAAGATTGTATCTTGATACTCTCAGCCACAGTGGAAATGATCCATAACTAGAACTCTACAAAAGTGTAGCAACACAAATTGCAAATCCATAGCAGCAACAGCTTCAGAAATATTTAGACCAGGAATAAGGGAGAAAAATAAAATAGTTTAATCACATGCAAAGAAAAGTAGCAAACAGAAAAAACGGGTCAACATTCATATCCCTTACAGAAAACATGCATGCTCATTCCATTCCTAAACCCATTTCTTAGGTCTAAATATTGCAACACTATTGCACTATTGAGAGTAAGGAACAATAACCGTGCCACTGGACATGCTATTGACTTATACCATTCATGTAGTAGGACACATATTTTGAGTGACACGTTTTTTCACACACAACCCTGAATTTCCTGAAATGATGTTTGCCAAAAATAACAATTTGGAACTTTAATGTGTTTGACACACAAGTTTCTGGTAACTTGCTGTTTGCTTCCTGTTGTTGTTTTTCTTCCTTCAGATATTCTACTTGTAGCTAAGTTATTCACTACTGGTTCAAGCATTTACCTTCCTGCTATTATCAGCACATTTAATTTACACAGGCAAGTAACTTAATTGTTCTTCCAAAATTATCCAAATGAAAACTATAACCATGAAAACAGAGTGAAAGCAAAGAAAAGGAGAGGTCAGAGAGCAAAAGAACTCTGCAGGCTGGCACCAGTTAACAGTTAACATTTCACTTTTTTTTTTTTTTTTTTTTTTTTTAAAAACATGTCCTTGTCTTTTTTTTTTTTTAAAACATGACCTTGTCTGGCTTTTTTTTTTGAGCTCATCCCTGTCTTAGTATATTGTCTTGTCAGAGCATGAAGTGCAGATGATCTGTATCCCAATGAAATTTGCATGTGATGAATACATGTTCAGAAATATTCCAGATCTGTAAGACTGATGTCATTTTTATGATTTTAATAATCATAACTCAATTTTATTGACTTGTACATTTGTGAGGAAACTAATTAACTTTTAAATGTAGCGTCTCCTTGGGGAAAAAAATGTGTTAGAGATTGAAAAAAGTTATGACTCAGAGCTCCCAACCATGATGGAGTGGTGGTGAAATTAATGAAACTGAAGACAAACAGCAGCAATGTTAAGTGAAATTTGGCTTTAATTCTGATCATGTACTTAAGAGACTCTCAAAGTCTATACCTCAATCCTATGAATGACTAGTCCTTTTTAGCAAGGACAAACTTTTTTCTTAAAAGTCCTAGACTGTAGACTCCACTAAACAGAATGTGGATAGATCCACAGGACAACATACCATTAACACTCAAAAGAAAAAAAAAAAAAAAAAAAAAAAAAGAAATCAAGTTTAACTATCATTTTCCATCATGTTTCATTCATTACATATCTAGTAGCATCTAAGTGCTAAAAAATTTATTATACAGACACCACATATTACTAAAAACTTAATTATACATATAAAAATAAAAGGCTATTTCCAACTTACACATAAAATCAGTAAGAACAAACAGAACAGAAACACTGTTGCACAAAAATTAATTCTCTGAACTTAAATCCTTGAATGAAGTGGTACCAACAGTGGAGGGTAATGAAAGATGACTAACAAAAAAAAATCAGTTAGACTTACAAAACTTTTTTTGGTGGTGGGTGGATGAGGAGGGCCTCTTATAGTAACGTATAAGATGGAGCTAATCAAGTTTGAGAATGTGTTATACCAGACACTGTACAGAATAACAAACAGTCCCTGCCCAGTAATATATAATTTCACCAGAAAAGAATGGCTATTGAAGATATAAAATATTGTTACCAAAATATACACAGCACATCAGTGGCAAAGGCCGCAACTGTCCAAAGATGCCTGAATGCAAGCTCAGCACTGCTTGCAAGGACCACCCTTCTTGCACATCGAATACTGCTGCAAGAGACAGCTCACAACAAATCCACGTTTTAAGTTTCTTTTATGCTTCTATGTTTCATCAGCAACTATGACCCCTATGCGGGTCACTGGCCTTCTCTGTAGCAAATTTGCACCAGTTCTACTTGATGTATTCGAGTAACATAAATCATTGTCATAACTGAGGGCAAATAAAACAATAATTTTGTATTCATCACTGAGGACAATACCTTAACTCCAACTGCATACCAATGCAGAGATACTCTGTTATCGTTCCTGATACTCCGCAGATGGTACAGATTATGCCCTTGCAGTTTACGACATTAGTAGTACTGATTATATTGCATCATAATCATGTCTTCGGCTGAAAAATAAGAACAGATTTTGCAGCACCTAGACAAATACCTTCCAGCTATGAAAAAACAACTTGGGATCACAGTTTATCACTATAGTTAAGGCAGAAACTTTCACAAATAATGAACTGGTTCATCCATTTTCATAGTGTAAATTTTCACTATTCAAAACTAAACTATTTTGGAAGACATATTACATTTTTTTCTGTCCAAGATAAATTCATTTTTATCTTCACTTTCATTCAGATTTATGAGTAAGTTGCACAAGTTGGATTTGAATTATTCTACCAGTCCCATCGTTTTATGAGTTAGGTTATTCTCTTCAGGATAATCAAGTTAGATAAATTAATCCTTTCTTCTGGTACTTCAGCCATGTGAAAACTGTGCGTATGCAGTGGGGAGCAGTATGACCGTAACAGAATTATTTATGTTTTGATTAACTTTGTGTTATGCCACTGATTCTTCTCACAAATCTTATATTCTTGTACAACGGGGGGGGGAGGGAAGAAAAGAAAAAGAAAGAAACTGGAGCTCAAACGTAAGACTGATGATGATAATGTCGCACAGAGAAACAATCAGTTCATATGGTACTCTTTAGAGTAACTTCACCTAAGATCATTTCTGGGTAAAAACATGCCTGAATTTTTATTAAGATTCTAAAGAAGGAATTAGTGTGAAATAAGTTCTGATGAGCTCTGAAATGACAAAAATATGGTTGAAATTATATATAAGGCTTCTCAAACATACACTATTTCTTCACGTAAGCAAAATTTCCAAATACTAACCATCCACAATATGGTTTTTGGCCTGTTTTAAAAATTTGTATATATTTAAGATACAAAATTTCTTCAAAGGCTTTTATGTGATGATAACTCAATGTTTTAAATATACCCTGTTAGCAAATTGGTGCACTGAACTGTGCTGAAAATTACAGCAGATGATACTTTATAAGTAATTCCTTGAGAAATGCTAAAAGGCAGGCAGGCATTTAAAGGGAAAAAAAAAAGTGATAACAAAACACAAAGCAGAAAGTTTCACTTTATCAATTAGATATTTTCCAAAGGTTACAACTTTTCTGAGCTGAATTAAGAGTTTAATTAAGATGGCTGTAATAAAGATGACTAAGCTTCATCACGAAGCCAAATCTGTAATATCCTTTTTCATCTAACCACAATGCCAAAACCCAAAGATGACAATTTGTAGGAGGGAGCACTTTGTTTTCATTACCAGTTACCAATTTCTTTGAAAGTCTGAAATCTGTGCCCTGTTTTTTAATTTACTAATGCACTCTGGAATTAGATTAATAATAGAGAATTGCTACAGGACTTTTGTATGTTAGTTTTCTGACAAATTCTGTTATTCAAGATCACTCCTAAAATTATATTTTCCTTGTGGGCAGGCACAGGTGCCTACTTTCACTGTTAAGAAAATTCCTCTTTTTCTGGCATGTTAGTGTCAACAAGTATCATGAAGTGTAAAGAAATGCTTGGCAAAACTGTCACAACGCACGACCTTTCTGTAGCTGAGATAGCATTTGCAGTATTGCACAAGATTCCCATCTAAAAACATGTTTATTTGGCACCTATTAGAAATGGGCTACATGCCATCTTTACAGATGGCTGTAAGTGTTCATCACTAAACTATCATGTAGCTTAAGAAATGTGAGAGTCAAGGGCAGGGTTTCTTATGAGAACATTAACATGTTGTCACATTTAAGTTATCTGCCATTGTAATTCTGCTGTGAGCTAAATTAACCTTCAAAGTGTAAAACTAAATTTTGCAGACAGGTAAATGAATACTTAACTTGTTAGAGTGACCTACGAGGAAAGAACATGAATTCAAATGCCCTGAGTATTTTCTGCATACAGCTCACTTGCCCTCCAAGGGTTTGAAAAGCAAATACTATCCTACTTTACAGGTGTGAAAATATCATTCAACTCGTTTTTCTAACAGGTAATGAAATCTACTGCAAATCTTAGAACCAGAAATCAGGAGATATTGACACACTATACTAAGTGTTTACCTCCCATGCTAGAGGCAGAGATTTATGCCTCCAGCTGACTGCCATGCAAGTTGGATGCTGCAAAGAATTGAGACTTTTCACGTTTCCAACAGCTGCTTGTCAAACCAAGTCTGTATGCGGAAAACAATCCACATTAATAATACCCGAGACATTTAAACGTGATTTTCCTAAGGCTCCCATGAACAGAGCCACATGCTGACAGGAACTGAGTAGGACTAGCAAAATAGGAAAACTCCCTGCCCAGTTTAGTTATATTAAAATAATGTAGTGGTTGCATTTACCTAGATATAAAGGCTAATTTAATTTCTAAGACTAAAAAAGTATTTTAAAAAATGATGTTCACTAATAGTAAAACATGAAGTGAGACATTTTTAAAATTTGCTTTATATAATACTGTATTAAAAGAAAGAAAAGGAAGGTAGGAAGGTATACTGTTTGTAGGAAGAGTTTGCCTATACTGTAAAACCAAATAACAAGGCTTTTAAGCCAGTAATTTGACATGAGAAGATTCTAAATAACACAATTTCATAAACAGGACTGAACAATTTTTTTTTTTTATTTCAAGAACTGCCTTTAAAAACAAAAGAGAACCAGACTTCTATTCCTTCTCCCATTACCAATATGTTTAGTCATCTCAGAGAAACTGTGTTTGTGCCTCCCTGTCGGTATCTGCAAAATTGAGAGAGTAATGCTGGCCTCCCCAGTAAACTACTTCTCTCCAGTAGTCTGAAATGCACTGTGTCAGAGTCAAGTATTATAAACATACCATTAAAAGTGCGTGTGCCCATGTAAAACAGTACTGGGGACCTCTTTGACCAACACCACTGCCAAACAAGAGAAAAAACAGAAAATCAATTTCCATTCCAGAAGTTTGTACCATGCTAGCTTCTTTAAAATAAACATTTAAACAATGCTGCACTGAATTCCTGTTGAAAGGAATTGATGCTTGTCAATTTAGGATAAATTAGGGAAAAGAGCTTTGCCCATGGTCTGATTCATACACTCAAAGTAATGATGGTTTATTGACTTTGATTCTGGTGATGTTTGATGAAAAAACAAATACTTCCTTAGGATGGTATGAAGTCAGGCTTCAAGGCTATACTGAATGACTGGAAGATACTGGCGGATGACTAATATGTTAATAAATATCAGCCACTTGATTTTACAGCATTTGACAGCAGTTTCCCTGTAATTAAGGAACGTGGTACTTGTGCATGGTTAGAGATATCATTTACCATTTTTATATATGCCACCAAACTTTAAGATAAAAATCTTCTGAAAGGTCGTAACTGATCTTTTGTCATTTCCCCCAGTCTGTTTATGCAGTATTTGTGAACTTATCAAGATTCACATGTATGAATTTGTAATAATAATGGGCCAATTAACTTACACAAGTAATTTCAGCTTGGTAACGGGTTCACTGAAATACTCAAAGTCAAAACTTGAGCAGAAATAATAAGCTTCAGATCTGTAATGGCATGAGCACAGCTTTTAGTTTCCCCAGAATTATCGTTTAAGATGCTTTTAAGAACAGAAATCAAGCAATGTTTTTAAAAGACACTCCATTTTTTATAACTATTTTCATCAGTAAACTAATTTACTAGAAAATTCATGAAAATTATGCTCAAAATTTATTTAATTCAGACAGTTTCTTATTGAAGTTTAAATACATTTTAATAATACTCTGGAGCCAGCATTGAAAATACTGTGATAGCACAAAGCATATCGGAGTTTAGTCACAGTTCCATATGCTTAAATGAGTATCATCTTTTTAACACTTGAAACCCATTGTACTGTTTGTCATATCAACTACAAGTTCTTGATCCAAATCCTTTAATAAATTGCCACTTAATTTAAGAAAGCAAACCAGCAGCACTTTCTAGTTCATATTTTCCTACAAGTATACCATAATTTATATTGCAATTTACACATCCTGAGAGAAAATGATAGTTTGACAACAACTTTGTCTTCTTTTTCCCCCCAGATATTAAGAGAAGAATCTGATATATATGAGAGATGTGGACATGACTACATAATTTTGTGTTTCAGAAAAGCAATATATTTATATGTCACTGCTCTAACTGGACTTTTTTTTAAAGCTTATCTGAAACTCGTGCACAGAATGTCTCACTTGGTGGCTTTAAATTTTTCTCTATGCTTATCTATTTCCTTTCACTAGCATCTGATCTTCAGCTTTACTTCCTAAAGGGTGAACTGACAGCTCACCCAATAAGTTCTGGGCCCTTTTGCCCCAAAGTCTATCCTCATTATATTAATAACATGACACATTTCTGCTATCTGGACAATATCATAAAAACTTGGGAGTGACACTACAGAAGAGTTTCTGTGCCCTACTTGAATCCTGCTCCCAGTTATCTGATTTCCTTGGAGAACTTCATCTCATTGCAGCTGCAATGCAAACTGATACTGAAAAACCTAATTTCCTCCTCTCCTCTCTCTCCTTTCTTCTCTTCAGCAAAATTTATTTTGCCAATACTAGTTTTCACAATTAGTGAAAACTAATCCCATTTTCTAAACTGTGCAAATTAGACACTTTCAAATTGCTACTACTAATCTCAACTGCTTATTTCAGTGATGGTTTTCAGCTGAGACATCTTTGTGCGAGTAAGCCATTACCATTTCTGGAATGGCAACAAAGGTTTAATACAACTAGTAAAATCTATTATGCAGAAAAAAATAACCCCAAGTAATTTTCAGGATATCAAAGCTCATGCAACAGGCTTGCTCTTTGGAGTCTATATATGACCTTTATACTTAAAGCTGAAGTAATCTTAAAATCCCCTCTTTCTCCATCTTAGGAGGAAAACATTTCTTGGATAGATTCAAGGCAGCAGAAAAGCCTTGATGATTGAAGTTTCTACCTTGTTCAAACAGAAACTGGCACAAATATAAATAATTTTATTTTCCAAGAGCTTGTATGAACATATTTCGATTTACAATTATTATCAATATTCATCTATAGTTTGTTCTAGACAGAGGAAATATATGAGCACTCTTTTAAAGAAATGAGGATGAGAAACAGCCAGCTGTCAGGCTATTGACAGCGTTTGTGAAAACTGAGGGTGTGTGGAGCAGAGTCCAGTCAATGTTCCTTTTGAAGATGGCAACTTGAACTGAGTGACAAGCTATTAGTACTTCAGTGGCACTTTTAGTACTTCAGTAGCACCAAAAGACGTGCTAATAGCATATTTGCAATATTGCAAAAAAGTCTCAAAGCAAAACAACCTCTCTCATAAAATGACATTTCCTCTCCTTCAAGGGAGACCGGTACAGGGTTTGGAGAATGGAACAGGAAAATGAGTGGGTCTTTTAATGACAAAGTCTTAGATTGTTTTATCTAAGGGTTTTCAGGTAAGTTCTCAAACTTCAGCACTGATTGAACTGAGCTGATGTCAAAGAGCCTGTGCTGCACGTTAAAATAACATATTTCCCTTAACGTAACCGTTCAAAGTTTCTCCTCTTGTCATTAACGTACACTGTCTAAAATCTCATTTAGCAGCTACCCTCTACCACTTAGGGAGCTGTAGTCCAATGGTTCTATATATGTGATTATAAAACACTCCATGAGAACTGCTGCATAAGTGTAATACATTGCTACAAAATACTTGGCTTAATTGGGATATGCCGAACTGTGACTCCCATCTTATTAAGAAGTCCCAGGAAACTGATTCAGATAACGATATAGAATAGCAGTAAGTGCTACTGAAACAGGACACTATTAGCATGAAATCAGTGTAATGGGGATGATTTTGGGTAGCATTAAGTGATGTTTAATGAAGTGATAAATAGAAATCAATTGTTAACCCTTGTCCTTTAATACCCAAGTTGTCAAATGCACAATTAAAGGACAGACATAGGCTTGAACACACGTAGGTAACACTCAAGTACAGCTGGCTTCAGGAGACCTCAAACCAAACAGTTGCACAAAAGGATCACAAATGCCACGTGATTTCAGTCAGAATGATTAGCAATCTGTTAACCAACATGAGATACTCTTCTACCAGTAAAAGTTGCTGTCTAAATGAAAGCACTAAGCAAGATACCTGCTTAATGCTTATAAAGACAGTTGCGATTTAATGGTATTGTACAACCTAGAATATGCAGAGTACAAATGCATGCATCATGCATACATACACGTTCACATGCAAACCTCATCCAAATATACAAACTTCTACAATCAAAGTAGGAAGTCATACATCTTCCACTTCTTATGTCCCACATACGCTTCAAACACTCTCTGAAATTATTTCTCACGTTATTTAAAAAAAAAAAAGTAAAATCATTCCCTGACAGCGAACATCAGACATAACTGAATTAATGAAGTGCTGCAACACAAAAAATAGTATTAGCATTCCTAAAGAAATGCCATAATCTACATTAATACTTTTCTATAGTATTGTTGCCACAGAAACATGCATGAATAATCCTGCAGCTTACATCCGTTCATCATCTCCAGTCAACTGAGTCACTATGACTTTGGAATAGATGAAGCCTGCTCTGTGGGCCAAATCATTAATCAATCTTGCCATGTCATTCTTTTTTTTCCCGTAGTAGCAAACCAAACCCTAGACACCAGTGTTATAAAGTATACCCAAGCGGGCATCGTAAACATGAAAATTAAAAGACTTACCAAATGTAAGCAATGCAAAACAGCAAAATAAGATATGGTACAGATACAGCATATGGAAACTAGAGTACCATAATAAGCATTCTGACTTTCAACAATATTTTCATGTTAACGTCTGCAAGATCAAGTTTATCTGGGCTAGTTCACATGAGGTTTTCACAAAGAAAGCCTTTTCTTATTTTTTATTACTTCCCTCCCCATGCCATCTCATCCCACCCAATGATTTTCAAACAGTTGTTATAGCTACAGGCTTATGTCTGAGTTTGTTTTACATTTGCTCCAACTAAAAAGAGTTTTTACTAACTTTATAGGGCACCTTAAACTTTTTTTTTTTTAAACAAAAAAAAAAAAAAAAAGAGAGTGAAAGAGAGATTTGTACATTTTATTTTCCAGAAACAACAAAAAAACCCAGGTCCTTTCCTCAGAGGAACCATGATCTAGATTTCATATAGGACAATAACAAAAAGTGATACATGCAAATACCAAAAGGAAAAGAAGTGTCGATGCTGGTCCTTACAAGAAACCGGACAAAAATTCATGCAGATACCTCAGGCATCAGCCCATTTTGAGGTGGTTTGCTCTTCTGTTCCATTCTCCCACCCTGCCCAAAGGAATAATTTGTTTTGAACTCAGCTTTAAAATTCAGATTAATGGGAAATCAAAGTAAGAGACTAATTTGTGAAAGGTATATCGCTGACACAAATCTTGGTTAGGGAGATCAAGGGAAGAAGTAGACGAATGTGTGCTCTTTGAAAGCATGGATAAGGAGACTAGCCCGCAAATCCAAGATCAAAAGAGAAAGCTGGGAGCCGCCTCTAAGTGAGAGACCAGTCTTCATCCAAAGCACAAACTTTCCGGAATATGACAGGGCTCTGTTAAAATTATTTTGGAGTCAACTAAAATTACTGAACTCTAACCATGCAGATTAACAGGAGGACCACCCATAAATGAGAAAGAAATACGCCAGTAAGGTACAATAACCATTTAGTACTCTACGGACATTACTCTTCTGTCAGGTAGAAAGGGAGAGGGAGAGGAAAAAAAAAAAAAAAAAAAAAATGTAGTTGTCTACGTATTTTCTCTAGAGTAGTATGGCTAATGTGCACATTGGGTTAATATAAAATCATAGTACCTTTCCTTTCTGTCTGATGTCTAGCCTGAAAACTGTAAGAGTAACTTTGGGAAATAATTTTTGCTGTGCCTTTGCAACCTCCCCTTCCCACATTCTCCAGAGAACAAAGAAACAATTATGGAAATACAAAAATAAATATGAAATTTTCTACCGCGATATTTTGGCTATGTCTCATGAAACACAAAAAATATGGTTCCTTTGATAGTCTTACTAGCAGTTGTTAATATATTTGTTTTGGAGCAGAAGATCCATTTAGCGAAACAGATTTTATGTCAGAATATGGTGCTAAAATCAAGAGCATCTATAAGCTCTCATTAAGAATGTTGTCCTGGTATAGTGTCCTAGCACTACACCAGCTACTAGGAAGAAGAATCAGTGCTATCCCAGCTGAAACCAGGACAAATGTATACTTCATAACATTGAGGCAAAACACTTTGTAAATAGTGATTTTTAAAAAACGGTGTTCCCCATGCCTAACAAATGCATAATTAGATAAAATTTGCATGTATTCATTTCCTCTCTGGAATTTCAAAATAACATTGCACATACATGACTTCTGTTGGAGGCTATATAAAATGACAGTCCAGATAGAGTCAATAACTACCAGTGACTACTATATTCTTCTTACTAGCTTTTTTAATACTCTTTCTCCAAGAATTCACTACTGACCATAAGGTGTTGATCTAGAAATTTGACCTGGACTGTCTTCATGCTACGCACAAGTTCCAGAAACAGTCAAAACTCAAAGACATCAGAGCAAGCAGCCATTTTGGAGCTTACAGGGGAAAACCCCACTACTTTGTTGGAGTTAAATAGCAAATATTTTTCAAATAAGTCTGCCTCATATAAGTTTAAATCCATTGCTGTTGATCTAATGAATATGTATTTCTGTATTTGGGGTGGTTGTCCAAATGAGACTATTCATCGAGGGTCACCTGTCACTAAGCAGGATTAGAGAGGAAATAATAAGAGGCCACAGCTTCATTATTCTGTGTTACAGAAGAAAGCAAGCAGGATGGAGATATACAGGAAGAAATTTATTCCATGCTATTGTGCCAAGAGAGAAAGTGTATCAGGCAATTTCATAGGAAATCAGTCCCGGTGCACCATTTAATAGATTAGAAGCCTTTGTGTAAAATAGCATTCAATCTACTGTGGGTGTCAGGCTTAAAATCGAACAGGCAATTACACACATCTATTCAGAAATAAATTATTCCGATTGCTTGAAAGTACCTATAAGAAAGTATGCTTCATGGAACTCAAAGAAATTAATAAAACCCAAAAGATTAATGGAAACTTCAGAAAAACTAGAGAACTTATCCTCTGCTGTGAATTTGTACAGTGACCAGTTCATTTTTCTGCTTGAGTTGGTTCACCGGACAGTAAACATAACTTAGAATTAAATAATGGAAGCTGTATCAGGTCACCACCGATTTCAACTTAAACAGAAAAAAATATATAATGTAGAAATCTAAAATCTTTTAATCAGAACAGGGCTGACACAAACATAATTCTATCAGAAATTCTCTTTTAGCCCAGTGACTGCCAAGACAACCCTTGACTCCATGCAGTGAAGGTACAATGGGAGAAAAGGAATTGCAAAAGAACATACCAGACCTCCAGTTGTCGCTAATGGCAAAGGCTTCTGGTCAAACAACATTTTCAAAGCCTACCTACTCTAAATGTTGGGAAGTATGCTTTCCAAGTCATTCCATCTTATGGTGGGCTTTTCTAGAAGTGCTATTCAGTTCCTTCCAAGAAGAAGTAACAGAAGTGTTTGGTGGGGGTTTTTTTATTTTTTTTTAAGTAATAACAATGGAGGGGAGCAAGGTAATCATTCTGATCTCCCGAAATAGAGAACAGTTGCTGTGCTTTGGGCAGAGTTCCACTGTTGCTTTTGTAAATGTACTAATGAGCCATTGTCATACCAGTGCCAACCTGGCATTAGCAGTCACCATAAATTTACTGCAAGAACACTGCTGTTTGTAATTAGCTCTTCATTACACAATCAGGCTGATTTAGAGAAGCTCTCATATGATTTGCTCAGCAAATGAAGCAATATAATTACACCTCACTTGAAATCAACAAATTAGACTGCTGTTTGCAATTGGCTGTATTATGTGCTGTTAGCATTCTAGCAATTGCAGGCCTGTTGCGGCCTTTAGCACTTAAATAAAGTAAGCATAATTAAAGTACTGAATATTTTTGAATTTGCAAGATCAGCTACATAATAGTCACAATTCTTTGCAATTAAAAAAGAAGCCAAGATTCATGCACCACAAACTCTCCATAAGCTTAAGTTGCAGAGATGATAACGCCTAATGATACACACAGGTATCAGCTAAAAATTACAGTGAGGAAATAATCAAAAGGTATGCTTGGTTCATCATGATTTATCGTGCAGTCAGCACTGAAGACTTAAGTCTATTCAGATCAAGAGGAGTAGGGAGCTATTAACTATGTCTTTGTTTTTGCACAACCTTAATAGAAGGAAGCATAACAATCTTCAGTTTTTACATTTTCTAACACATTTCTGAAATGTTTCTCTTGTCCAGGTACACGATTTCATGTCAATCTCTTGGATGAGGCAGAGCAGCAGAGGACTAATTTAACTGTTTGAATGTCATGAAGAAGCTGAAATGGAAGTGGTTAACCAAGAGGAGTTCTTCCCTTACATGATCACTTGGGGCCACGCTCTAACAGGATACTGGAAAACTCAGTGCTGGGTGTAAATTCAACTGTTTATTATAAAGACCATGACATAAAGAAGTAAACATATACAACAAATGTCAGAAAGAGGAGACAGATGAGATTGCGTGGAAAAAAAAAAAGCAACAGTAGACAGTCTGCTTAGGAGGGACATTGAGGTATAATTATTTACATTATGCTCCTCTAATGGATAAGATAGAAATCCAAATGTCTTGAAGGTACTATACTGGCTGACACTGAAGAGGCAAACACTTTAACAAGTCCAATACTTGCTATTATGAGCCATCCTGATATATTCACAATAGCAATGAGGGATAATCAGCTCTTCCACTCTGTTTTGGCAGGACTTTACCAGTTACCCTTCTTTACTTAGCAGGGTTACTAAATCCTGTGGGTTTGGGATTCTGTTGGCTTGTCAGAAGATATGTCAAAATTCTAAATACTTAGAGACCATAGGCATATAGAACCTACTTGAAAAAAATCCCAAAACAAATTATAAAGACTGACAGTCATTTGAGCTGCTGAGCAGCACTAAACCATTCATTTTTCATTAAGATTAAAGAAATAACCATGATAAAGTCACCTATCAGTATAACTGGAAAGCCCCAATTCTCTCTATATCTGGCAATCTAGCATCCAACAGTGCAGAGAAGTTTCCTTCTCTGGGGGGGCAGGGGGAAGGGCAGAGTTAAAAAAAAAAAAAAAAGGTGATCTACAGTTACATTACTGGATTAAGCTTGTGCTGTCTGGCAGGGATTGCTTCAAAAAAATTTTATCTTATGGGACTCAAATATGATTAAACATGTAGATGCTTCTGTACAAATAATAGGGCCCTAAAAGATTGATGAGATGTAGCTACTGGCTGATATTAAAGTTCAGGCATAGCACCAAGTTGGCAGGAGAAAGTCACAGGGACTCCCAACTAGTACTTCATCTGTGAAAGCACTAATAGCCACCTGGTGAAGGAATAGTTATACATGTTAAAATAGATAATTGCATCAAATATAGAATAATATGGGCTGACATTTCAGGTCTACTCATGGACAAATAGTACTGTGCTACAAACTAAATGATGGCCAAGATTGTATCAATGTGATATGCTAATGGAAATTAGAAAGGTTTTTGGGTAGTAAACATTACAAAATCAGCAATGACTTCATTACTTATGCCATTTATTTAAATTTAAGGTTAGGACACAATTTCAAAGACTTATTTTTTGATATCATAAGTGCTATATATTAGTACATTGTGAAGAATAGTACATGAGGTGAAACAAGTTTTCACTTGATTCTGAGCAATACTGAAGATATGGTATGAATAATTTAATGCAACTTCCGCACAGATTTTTAAATAACTTATATTCTACATTTTCGCAGAACAGTGAAGTAAGATAGCCAAAGAAAAATTACATCAAAATAAGAAAATTCAGTAAAAGGATGTTAAGAGGCACATCTGAAAGGGTAAAAAAGCACTCCTGAAGCATTGAGAGATTTTTTTGTTTTGGTAGTCTTTGTTCTGTTTGAAACAAACTACACTTCGGTCTCAGAGCAATGAATGTACAACAAATTTAAAAAAGAGAGAATGAGAGGAAGAAGTCTGCTTGGTGAAACAGCAAGGTATCAAAGCCTGTTTAAAATAACGTTACACTCTAAGTCAAATCTAAATGATTAAAAAACCTCATGGCTGGAAAATTGAGTCTCCTACCTCAAGAAGGTAGGACAAAAAAAGAAGATGTTGAGGAACAGCTTGTGAACATATACATGCCTAACAATAAATTGTTTTCCAAAGAGGGAGAGCTTGCCAAAAGTAAGACTACTGTATAAAAGCAATCAGATAGGACAACGGTAGAAATCTGTGCAAGTTATGTGGCATCTGCAATCCACTGTGGAAGAGTTTGTGGTGATTTTCACATTACAACTTCTACTTATCACAGATATGGTGGAAGATCTGTCTTGAAAAGAATGATTAGTATAAGAAGCTGTAAAACAAGTTCACAATATGATCAGCATCAGAATGTCAGAAGCAGAGGCTATTCCACTTGGAGTTTAAGGGAACCCTAGCATGAAATGGCTGAATTGCAACCACAGCACATAAACTATCACTTAGCATTCTGACACCAGAGAAACAGTAGGTGGCAAATACAGCCTCAGTATTTAAGGAGAGCGCGTTTGCAGGATCTGGGAAACTACAGCTCCTAAAGTCTGACACCAGTACCAAGAAAACTGATAGAAAGTACAAAAAACTACAGAATTTATGTACATATGGATAACATATCCTACAGAATCTATGTGGTTTTTTTACTAAACATAAAAAGAGAAAGCAACTACAATGCTGAGGGGGAAGTCCTTTCATAAAAGAATTAATGCCTAATCACAAGATTAATGGCAGGCAAATTGCTAGTTTTCACATCAGAGGGAAGCCAACTCTGGAATTCCACAAAGACCTATTAAAGGACTGCTTTTCAACAGACTCATATATGACTCAAAAAAGAGTTAATAGTGAAATGACAACTTTTTGCTGACAAAAAGGCTAGTAAAAAAAGACTCTAAATTCTTCCATCAATAACTGGATGGCAGATGAATTTCAACATAGATAAAATAACTTAGATGGGAAAGAAAAGGCTAACTTCAAATAAGGGATGGACTGAACTGACAACTACTACTATGCAGAAAAAAAAATATTGATACTAGATATAAACAGGCATCTCAGTGAAAATGACACTTCAATGTTCACTAGTAATCAAAATAAGAAATGGAATGCTAAGAAAATATAAAACCTCTATGCCACTCAAACCCATTGTGTGCCTGTATTATCTACAGCGCGCTCTCTGCCATCACCCAAGATATAGGACCGGCAGAAACAGCAAAAGAAAGGGCAAAACAGATGGTAGAAAAAAATATTTCTGAAGAAGAAATGATAGGAATGGTAGACAGACTAAGAGTCTTCAGTGTAGAAAAGAGGTGACTGAAGACTGAAGGCAACTCTTGTGTGTGAAATATCCTGTGGAAGAAAAGTAGAAAGATAACCCTGCTTTTGTTTACTGATTCTTCTAATACAAGAACCGACAAGTATCAAAGCAAATGAACTAAACAGGTACTTGTTCTACACTACATGCATTTAAAAACAGAACTCAGTGCCACAAAGCATTGTTCAAAAGAATTACAAAAATTCCTGGAAGGAAAAGCCACCAAGTTCTAAAAAGAAAGAAGCTAGTACTTCTGCCTCAAAGAATTACTAAGCCACAGACTGCTGAAAAGGTATTTCATGTAAGCATTGCTACTTTTTTGACCTGTTCTACTCTTTCCTAAGTACATGTTATCAGCCTCGTGGAGATAGGATAGGGAGCGTTGCTCTGACCCTGTACAGTAACTGTTATATTCCACTGGAATGAAGAACTTAACTGTGTCCCAGACATCCAGTACCACTTTCATGATTAGCAACTATAATTTTTGGTCAATGGCATCCAGCCAGCTCAACAGGGAAAACAGAACAAGAAATTGTACGAAGATCGCTGGTTTTCTGTGGATATTCAAAATGGGAGAGTGTAGATTTTGTTGGGTTTCCAGATACTTCGGAGTAACTGAAAGATCCACAGTGAGTAATAACACTTTTTGTTACCTACAAATCTGGCTGGTACTCCTGTCTTTATCAATTTTATAGATTTTAGATTAGATGATCACAATAAAGCCAAATCGAACACTGCAGCTAGCATTGAAGAGAGCTTCATTTGTAATAGTGTTTTACTGTAAAGGATACAAACAAGTGGAAAAGTGAATTCACCGATTGTTTTAATGTGTTAGTTTAAGGTCTGAACTGTCTGACAATCTGTTTTGTGCAAAATTCAAGTTTTGAGTATACCGTCCAGATTGGTACAAGATATATGGAAGTGCTGACCTTGACAGTGTGATAAAAAGCCCGTTCTGGGGGGGGGAAATAGTTTACAAAAGTTGAGAAGAATGCTATAATACTGATTATGACATAAGCCTACACTGTTAATATTACACTGGCTGGTGATTATTACATAGTGGTTATTGAGAAACTCTCTATTCTCTTCATCTCATTAGCATTTAGACATTTTATTCTAGATAGTTTTGAAGATACACATATTACTTTATTGGGTGATTTAAACTGTTCAAAAATCAGTATTTGTATTTGCAATTTTGTATGATTGTCACAAATATAACCGCACTTGATATATTCACTTCACTGCAATGAAGTTGCTATTACATTCCCCATGCAAAAAGCAACATTTTAGAACATTTCAAAAGCCCAATATGAAAGAGAATCAACTTAATACCTCTGTAAGACTATGCTTTCTTTAAAGCCCATCTGTCATAATACTGAGTTCCTGATGAAACATGCCTTAAAAAGATCTTAAGTGTTTCATATAAGCAATGGGCTACTAAAGGTGTTCTGTAGAAGTACAGTCTAGAGCTTTTTGTAAGCAAACTTAAGAAGTTATTCAGATCAATAATACACCAGAAGAATATCTGCAGTGGAAAACATTCAGCTGTGATTAGGCGATCCAGCCAGACCTGGTAGATCTTAAATTTGCATACTTGAGATTTACAAAAGATATAAAAAAGTGCAGGGAGGGGCAGAGGGGTTGTTTATTTTGCTTTCAACTAGAACTCAAAGCACACAGATTAGCAGAGACGATAAAGTACTTTAAAATGAACTAAGATGAGATAATAGGCTTGTTTAATATATAAACATTTATAAACAGTTATATAAATAAAATCATTTTGAAGACCAATAAAGATATTACTACTTTCACAGCCAAAAATACTTTTAAAAAACAGTAAAAAGCATTTGGTGGGGATGCAATCCTAACATACCTATTTAGAGAGAATAGTTTGCTGCCCACAGATTTGTTTTATGCCTCAATAAATATGAGGGCAAGTAGAAACAGAAATGCTGCAAAGTGGACCTGGTGAAGTGAAAAGGATAGAGAAAAATGTTACAGACCTAAGAGCTATATAAAAAAAAAAATAAAATAATGTGTGTATATTGTGTACTTATCACAAAAACGCTGACTATACAAGGATAGGTATAGAAGTAGTAGGAAAAAAAGCACACACACATAACCTTAACATCAATTCTGTTTTTACTTTCTACTGTATTCTTTATCAAATAACAGTGATAGTAAGTTATAATTGAATTTCATAGCAGTTTTTTTGTTTTGGTTTGGGTTTGTTTGTTTTTTTTTTTTAATGCAACTGTAGTTCTATTTTGAAGAAAGCTGCCTACTTTTTTCCAGTTTTTACTTTCTGGGTTAAGTTCACCCAGAAGGTTTAAGTTGGTTTTGTTTTTCAAACATAGCGAAGCTTCTCTGAGTTCTTTTGCAAAATGTCACCAATTTGCTACTAGGTTTCCATTCCTTCTCTCTCCCAGTTTCATGTCAGAAATAAAGTAATTCTCTCCCAGTTTCTTATTATAAAGAAAGTAATTCACATTAACCCTTCTGGCTGTCATTTTCACAGTGCAAACAAAACCACTAACTAGGGGAGGGAAGTAGCAGGATGCTTTAATATGCCCTACTGGCTTTCACCTCCAAAAAATAAAGTTTGGCTCGTTTCATAACTGGAATAAATTTGGTTCCCTGAGTTGTGACAGTTAATCCTAGGAAATGACAAGACAAAATGAGCAACATTCACTGATCTAAGGAGTCCAGGAATTAAAGTCTGTACATAGGTAAATGGGGAATTAATTGAAATTAAATGAAGTTTCCAAACCATGATCCAATTCTAACAAAAGTGCTTTAAGTAGTACCGGGAGTGATGCTATACACATCGACATTCACGCTTTAGAAGGAAACTTTAAGAGCAGAGTTAGGAACATGGTGTTAACAGTGCACATTAGCATGAAACAGGAACAGTTAACCTCTTTAAATGATCATTTACTACTTGGAATGCCATAGTTTTCAGAATATATAGTGTTAGAAAATCTTGCAAGGTATTTGCATGGAAAACTACATGCATTTCCAAGAAGGTACCACCTGTCACACAAAATGAGAAAGGAATTAAGTAATTCATGAACAGAAAAGCATAACTGCAAGCTTCGTTCAGACTACGGCATTCTTTAATATTCAA
Source organism: Platalea leucorodia (assembly GCF_965183815.1). Taxonomy (NCBI): domain Eukaryota; kingdom Metazoa; phylum Chordata; class Aves; order Pelecaniformes; family Threskiornithidae; genus Platalea; species Platalea leucorodia. The sequence continues at coordinate 45,443,376 of NC_138828.1, read as the reverse complement.
GCCATCGCTACTAGTTACCTTTAAGAGACACAACTAATATTAATTGTTTGTGAGGTAACCCATTTCTTTATATTTTTTATGCACTTTGTAGTAATTCCTACGTGTATCAGTTGAGATCAGGACCATGCTAGGAATACACAGACACACACACCCCAAAACCAGTTCTTGTTTCAGAGAGTCTGCGGCTGACTGCAGGATCATACAACAGGATAAAACAATAACTGAAGAAACTCAGCCCTAAAGGGGCCATTGGCATTTATTTCTTTTCTTATTTTACCTTACTGTTGCAGTACTCGCATCTGTTCACTTGCAAGACATGTGTGCAATGTCTAAAATCTTTTTGGAGAAGTATTAAAAATGTAGTCTCAAGGATAGTTTAACAGTGTGTTTCTAAAAAAAGAAACATAAATGAAGTTTCCCTCATGTCATAATTTCTGCCATTATTGAAAGAATTTTGCTGCTGTTATTAATGGGCAGTTTGGAGACATTTTATGCTCTAGGTAGTTCCTAAAATATACGGTGAATACAGATGCTGTGCTGTAAGTTTCAGTAGATAATTTCTTAAGTAATATTAAAAGCCAAATTTGAGTTAATGCCTAGAATAACGATCACTTCTGAGAGATAAGAGCAATTAGGCTTAGCTAAGTCAGAAGGCAGCCAAGACAACTGTGCCCATATACGTGCTGAATTCAGACTCCTGAGAAGATTATATATTTTAATTCCTCCTACATTCCCTGCTTAGCTGTCACAACATCTATGCAAACACACACAAGTTGAAGAACGTCTCTTAAATTGTAGCATTATTGCAAAAGTGTTAAGGAACAGATAGGAGAGGAAAGGAATAAAGCCTGTGTTTCATTCAAAAGTCTACTTTCTTCTCCTATGTAACTTGGTCAAGTCAGAAGCCCCTAGCATTTAATTTTCACATGTAACATTGTAACATCATTACAGATTTTTTTTTTTTTTTTTTTTTTTTTTTTTTAAAACACAATGAGGAGATCCTTGGACAAGAGTACAAAGCTTTAGAAATTGCACAGACAACATAACCTACTTTCACTTCCTTTCTTGAAAGTTAACAGCAAAAGACTCCAGTGTCTGAACCGCTAAAATCAACATTCACCTCACAAGGCAAATGGATTGTTCACGATCATCTGTCTAGCAGCATACTCCAGACGTGTGACCACATTTAATGCAGAAATTATACTTGATCTGCAGCCTACAAGTCTCGTAGATGCTGGATGGATAAGAAATGCATGTATAGTTTCTTGTTCAGTGTATAAAAAAGCAATACATTACAAATTACAGTGTACTTTATACAACATCATATGCTAAATATAATTAATTGCTATGAAAGTATGTGCTCGAAAAGTTAAGATGATGTTTTAAGTAACCATAATGGTCTGAGAGGAAAGTTAAGCTCTGATAATGTCAAGAATTTGTTATGCCTTTTTGTCCTTTACTTTTTCGTTGTGTTTTCTCGCTTCAGTCATGACCTACAGTCAGCTTAAATCACACCTGACAACCCTGCAGAAAGGCTGTAAAAGCAGCAATTAGGAACACTGAAAACACCCAAATAATTTATTGTCACCCTGGGAACAATTTGTGTCTGTTACCAAAAACCACTAGAGTCCATCACATCACAAGACAGTCCCAGACCAAGCTGTCTCTCAACATCAAGAAAGAAAACTGGGGAAGAGCTGGCATGGAGGCGTGAGATGAGCAGAGCCTGTGGCAAAGCCCTTGTTGAGGCATTAGGAAAAAAGGGGAGCATTCAGAGTAACCGGTCCCCTTCTTCCCAGCACAGATAACTCCTTCCTGTCCATCTCCGCCATCCCCATTCTACATTCTGGCTGCCATGAGCAACTTCTCAGAAAAAAAACAAGCAGAGTTAAACAGATTTTCATAATGAGTGAGGAAACATTGAGACAGTGACAATTGGTTTTAAGGATCAAGTGCACCAAGTGAAAGTCCTCTCATTTATTTACTTACTTTATAACATAATTTACGCTATGCTGCTATATTGGTGTATTTGCTAATATCCTGAAGTGTCACTCTTTTGCAACATTCACATTATGGAAAAATTAAACTGATAGTTGAATAATTTATTCTATTAAAACCAATTTCAGTGCTCAGCTACAGTTCTGTAAACAAAATAACTTTATCATTTTAACCCTTTGGTCATAATCTATTATTTTAATGATTTATCAAATTCTTTTCAAATCTGACTTTTATGCTGAGGGTAGACATAATCTGCAATTGCAAATCATTAATATAATGCTAGTAAGGTCAGCCAAATTATGGAAGCAACTTGGTCTACATAGCTGCTGACCTTCCACCTCAGTGTAAGGTCAACAAGCCTAACATGATTCACGTCAGTGTTTATCCTGCATTAAACAATTAATTAAAGCCCTTTATAACATTGTATCACTTCAGTGTGGGCAGTTTTATTAGTGTAAAAGCATTTATACTGCTAACTTTTTTCCAATACATGATACAACATGTTAGTTGCCCTAACAGCAGTATAGCAACACTCAAGGTATTGTAAACTGCAGGGAAAATACCATCCCTACATGTCTCATTCTGCTGAATGCAGGCTTAAGAAAAACACATGCCCTGCCATAATTCCTGCAGTGACCTACCTGAGGCATGCCCAGCCAGAACAATTTTCCTAAGGTTTGCAATCTCTACAGCACTGAGACTAAAACAGGAGCTAAAACTGCAGTGGCCATTAAAACAAAAGGAACACAGTCATTCAAGTAATAGCCATATTCCCAAGACAGCAGGTATTTGACAGTAATAAAACATAGGCATAAGGGAAATATCCTAACCTTCTCCAACAAATTGTGCAAAAACAATTTAAACTTTCCTTATTATTCATTGTTTGTGTTGTGCCACTAGAGTACACCACACTTTACACACATCTTGTTTTCACTGCATCCCACAGCCAACAAACATTTGTCTTACTGTTCAAACGTCGGAGTCATTAACATGTGCTTTGAGGCACCACAAACCAAATGTTTCCAGTTGCTGTGCGATAATCTGCTGGCAGGGCAAGAGATCCGATCAGAGCGCTAGGGAACCGTGTAGAGTTTAACGCACAAAACAAGCATAAATGTACGCAAATCTTGAGGCCCACCTGAGAACGTTCCCACAGCAAATCTTTTTCCCTTGCAGCAAATCTCTTTTTCCCCACTCGTATTATGTGAACAATAAGATGTTAGCATAAGACGTTCTGTGCCTGTGGAATATCGCTGGATACCAACAGCGGCGATACCCGTTCAGCATAAAGCTTCTCAAATGCATAATCTTATCTGCTGGGTTAGCAGTCCAGCTGGCTAGAGGTACTTCTGGGCAAAGTAGTGAATGAGATGCTTTCCCTGGTATGAGATCACTATACAAAGCAACAAGAATTTTAAGGAGGCCAAATTCATTCTGCTCAATTAGATAAGATGATGTTGGTTTCCCTGTTTAAAAGTGATTGGAAAAAAAGACAAAACCAAAATTAGATTATGACACTGGCAAAGCAAATTTACTGCACGATATCAGAATACCAGACAGAAAACAAAGGCTTCAGAGTTAAATATGCTCACAAGTGTCCAATATCAAGAAAAGAAATTCAAGACATCTTAAAGACAATTCAAAAAGCTGAAAACAGGATTAAGGTAAAAAAAATCCTCTAAAACAGCCTCCAATTAAAAATAAGTTTCTTATACCAGATTGCTCAACTGAAAAGGGATAACTTGAAATGTCCAAGGGAAATTCTGAATATCTGTTTCAGAGAAATTAATTATATTTAATTGTCTTGTACTTTAATTTTTACTCAACTCTTGAGTATGAAGTTTACATTCATACCCAAATTCTTCTTCCTAAACCAGCAAAAGTCACAGTGCTTAGCTGTACTGATCAGAGGGGAAATACAATTTACCAAAAGCACCCATCGCTCACCAGCTTTCAGCATAAAATTAGACAGCTTTATATACTAGAAGTCCCACTGATATAAATAGGAAGAAATAATGTAATCAACATAAGAATCAATAGGATGTATCATTCCCTAGTTTTTTCTTTAAATACAAAGTTTTTCATTTCGGTTGTTTGATTTGGTTTTGGTTTTGTTTTCTTCTAAATAAATTTCAGAAGACGGCCACCTAGCACTAAAAGTCAAAGAACATTGGGCAAAAATCATTATGCTGTATTTGACAGCTTTGCATATCCACAGGATACAATTCATCTCAATTATGATGTTAGAATTAAAATAGTAATTTTAATTAGAAAGATACATAGCATGAAAACAACTGTCTCAATGCTTTTTGAAACTCTACTGTCTAGGCGCCATCATATCCAATCGAGTGCCCTACAAAGTTGCTCAACACAGAAGGGACAAAGGTAGATCCACGTATAATTGGAAACAAACATTCCTGTTGCAACAAAGACCTTCTTTCGTTTTGTTTCCACACAATAAATTTCTCACTTATATTTCACTCTAAAGTTATTTGCTTTTCATTATCATAGAATCCTAGAATGCTTTGGGATGGAAGGGACCTTTGAAGGTCATCTAGTCCAACCCCCCTGCAGTGAGCAGGGACATCTTCAACTAGATCAGGTTGCTCAGAGCCCCATCCAGCCTGGCCTTGAATGTTTCCAAGGATGGAGCATCTACCACCTCTCTGGGCAACGCGTTCCAGTGTTTCACCACTCTCATCGTGAAAAATTTTTTCCTTGTATATTTAGTCTAAATCTACCCTCCTTTAGTTTAAAACCATTACCCCTTGTCCTGTTGCAGCAGGCCTCACTAAAAACACTATCTCCATCTTTCTTGTAGGCCCCCTTTAAGTATTGAAAGGCTGCAATAAGGTCACCCCGCAGCCTTCTCTTCTCCAGGCTGAACAACCCCAACTCTTTTAGCCTTTCCTCATAGCAGAGGTGTTTCTGATCATTTTTTTGGCCTCCTCTGGGCCCTCTCCAACAGGTCCATGTCCTTCCTGTGCTGAGGACCCCAGAGCTGGAGGCAGTGCTCCAGGTGGGGTCTCACCAGAGCAGAGTAGAGGGGCAGAATCACCTCCCTCGACCTGCTGGCCACGCTGCTTTTGATGCGGCCCAGGATAGCGTTGGCTTTCTGGGCTGCAAGAGCACATTGCCAGCTCATGTCCAGATCACCACTTGCATAGATTTTTTTTTTTTTTTTTTTTGGTTCAATTTTAAAAGGAAACTGTCTAGATGAATACTATACTCTCCTGGCTAATTCTTCTAGCTTACTCGTCCTCATACATAATCAATCTACTCTAAGCCTTTCCTTGTAAAACAGGCAATATACCAAGGAACAACATGCCTTCTGGGACGAAGATTACATCACTGACTTTTTACCTTAACACATCAATCACTCTGCTTCAATTCTCCTTGACAACTACTAGTCCCCTAAAGCCATGCAGAAAACCAGCAAAGAATGGCATTTTTATATCATCCCAAAGCTGCTTCACCAGAGACCCAGAAATGAGTCATTTTGCATCTCTGATTTCTCATGGCTTAATCTAGGTATTTTAATTAGCCCCTGCACTTTTGCAGTCTTAGGCAAAGAAGGAAAATCAGATTCGCAGGTCATTATTATCGGTCACGTTAATCCATTTCCCTCTGTGTTTGCTGTGCTTGGCCAGGTCTGGATGCCAGCCAGCCAACCATCACTTTCATGAGAAACAGCGAGGCAGCTGTTAACTCCTGGTCAGAGATATTGACCTCAGTCCGGAAGCAACTTAGTTCTGTTTAAGTATGAAAGAAAACACAAAACGCCCATTTCAGCACTTTTCACTAATACTTCTGATGAAGCCGGGTAAAAGCAAGCATGTTGCTCATAAAAGCCTTAATGCATTTCTTCACACAGTGCATTTCTGTAACTAATTTAAAGGAGAGAATTGGCATGCCACACAAGAGGCATGCTCATTTTGGTAACTTTAGAACAAGTTGTTCTTTCAGAAAACATACATACTAAACATCTTTCTTATTTTATACATTGACAAACCAATAAAAGAGTAATTGAATTTAAAAACAATTTCCATAAATCTAATATTACTGGTTTTCCTGTGTAATACATCTAAAAGCAACAGAGTTAAAATAATATATATATATTTGGCAGCAATCCATAAAGTTGTATTTGAACATTCAATAACAATCTTTTTACAGCAAGATACTCTTTGAATGATTTAGAAAGCATTATGTAACACTTTTCAGAACATGGCTTTGAATAAAACAGTCAATTAAATAAATGAGTGTGCTATTGTCAAACAACCAAAATTGCTCATAGTTCTGGACTTGTTTTTTTTGAAATATGTCTCTGACTGGGAATACTATATTTACTAGATTGTTCATATTTACATGTAATACTTAAATAATTCCACTTACTCTCACGAATATGTTAGAGAGACATATTGTACCAATGAGATTTATATATCACATACTAGTCAGAAACACTAGTGTAACCTTATCATTCCAAAACTCTGTCCAGCTATCTAAAGCAGACAGGAAGAATTGCAGTTATGTATTGTATTTGTATATGAATATCATCAGAAAATCAGCTTTTACCTTTACAACAAATGGGAATTGGCTTTTAGATGTCCGAGTGATACCCGATTAATACTCTGAGAAATTAAGAGAAATATTGCTGATTCATCTTAAAATGCAACCTTATGCAGAAAGATAAAACTAAAAAAGCAAATGCATCTCAGAGCTTAAAATAATTGTATCAGAACTAAGTTTCTGGTCTGACTTGAGTTTTTCTACCAGTCACCCCTTTTTGCTATGATTCCCCCTCTGTATTTCCTGCAAAACAGATTCTCATTCTTGTCCCTCAGCTTCCTCCAGATTGTACCGATTGAAATCCCCTTTGATACACACTTTTCCAAGAATGACTTCACCACCATCCCTATTCTTTCTCCTCAACTACCGAAACCTGGAATCATTCAGGTTCCCTGGGATTTTGTAGCTCACTCCATTGCTATGAAGGGGTTTCAGCTTCAGGGACACTCTTTTTTGGACAAAAATCTAAAAGTAGTGAGAAAAATCTGTTTCCCACAATGCTAAAGAACACAGCCTGAAGGAGAAGAGTGAAGACAGGAAACGGAGACAATTTCTGTTTCTCCTCCACTACTTATCTGTTGTACGCATGTGGGGATGTAACTTTGTTTGCAGGGTTCTGCTACCTCATCTGTATTTACCTTTTTATGACAAGAAGGCATATGCTTTTAAGTGGCTTTACAGAAACACTCTGCAAGGATGCATTACCAAAAAAACTACGTATGCACCTGCAATATGACTTATAATAGCAAGAGAGGTTAGACTGGCATCTTCGAGTTAAAAATTATTTCATGCAGACTAGTATGCAGTTAGCTCACTGTGCCCCTGGACTTGCCTCACAGCTCATGCTGCTGCTTGTGTAACGCAGGAGTGCCACACGAGTTCCGATTTTCACATCGCAGAGGGACTGAGAGGCAGCCAATATGCTGCAATAGAAGGTGACTCGATCCTGTGGGCCTAGTTAATAGGCAGCTGAAATAAAACGTCATCTGCTTAAAGGAAAACCGATTGCAAAACAGACTGAAAACAAAATGACTCTGCCACATTTTTCCAAAGATTTCATAATATGGCACACAGTCCTGGGGGTGGTTTGTTATTTGGGGGTTTTGGGTGGTGGTTTCTTTGTTTCATTTTTGTTTGTTTGTTTGTTTTTGGTTTTTTTCCATAATAGTTCTTGGGCATGTTGGGCTTGATTTTTTCTGACCTACAGCAGGTTGCTAAACTTCAACCCAGTATGTGCCAGCTTAATTAGGTATGCTACAAGAGATACAAGCCATTTTATCACAGATCTCTTTCAGTCAACATAATTGTTTTATACCAGGACGAGCCCATCCATTCTACTAGGCTTTATGTGAATTCTGAAAGTACCCAAAGAGGGTAAACAAAAACTACTACAGCACAGTGGAATCCAAGTGACCATATCAAAAATGAAGACTTGACACCATGACGAACAAATGGGCTAGGATAGTTTATTATTTAGTATTTGCACACAGTTTACAGAGTTTCACACTTCTTTAAAGGGCTCCCAACTCTATCCCACTGAAATAAAGGAAACTTGTTTTTAATTGCATTTTTATGACTACCGTTATTTTACTGTCATTCATAATCAAGTCATAGCATTTTAGAATATATAATGTTTGGCAGGTACAGCATAAGTTGCCCACTCCAAGAAAGAAACAACATAGAAATAGATAACACTTAAAAAAACAAACAAACAAACAAACAAAAGAAAGGGCAGGGACATGAGAAAGGGGAAGAAGAAATTAGCTCCAGTTCTCGTTGAAGCTCTAAATTCAGTTAAAATTACCTCAACTAGCAACACTTACAAGACTCTACAAAAATAATCCATTCCATTCAAAAGTAATAACCATCAATTACCTTCAAAAACTAATCATCTGTACTACAGGAGTACACATAAAAAAAAAAGGGGGCTCCACTGTACTTGGCACTGTCAATTTGTTTTACATTTCATGCCCTTACATTCACAGCTGGCATCCAGACTGTCACTCACTGGTTAAGAGCATGCTTAACTTTCTTGCAAAGAAAAAAAAAAAGACAAAAACCACAAGACAAAACAAAAAACAAAACCCAAAAAACCCCAGGGAATATGTCAAAAGAAGATATTTAAGGTCTTGTTGATGACGCTCTAACTAGATACACATATTTTAATTTGTCCTGTAGTACACGACAATGACGCATTCATGTATTACTACAGTTTGTAGCACAAAATCTGTTTCCTATAAGTAATATCAAACTGCCGACAGAAAAACAGAAGGAGGTTTGCAGATAAGAAGCAGGCACTTCAGTTGTATTTTCAAATACATTCAAGGACAGCAATAGTTTTAGACTTAAATATAAGTTCGGATTATTTTCATTTTTCCGTTCATTAACATAACCTCCCCTTGCTTTCTTCTGTTAAAAATTGCAATAGGTAAACCACTCAAAGAAGAACAAGACTAACATCTGTTCTGAATTATTTTGCAGTGCTAAAGGATACTGACTTCAATATCATTACATTTGTTTACACACAGTATCTCTTTCTACACGCCTGGATCTACGTTACGGAACAGACTCTGGGACTAAGCTCCTTCAGTCATTTTTTTCAGTTCTCCTGTAAACGAATCAGTTGTACTTGAAACATGTTGTAAAGCACCATCACTTTTCATTAGAACTGCACAATATATTTTTAAAAAGAATCTTTATGAAGTTAGAATACTTTCAAAATTGTCTTAAACTTGAGCATTTTTCCTTTTTGACTAAAAATACTATACCACAGAAAATGCTGCAGAAGGCAAAGGGAAGTTGCTTACAGCTACTCTGTGGAGCTGCAGCAGAAACAACTGCTACACATATACACCAGTGGAAGTTAGAAATCTTATGCCTTATTAACTCTCCTTTAACTTGCCTTCTCCATCAATACTGATTTTCAGTCTGAAGGATGATGTATTATGTGGCTTTTAAAATGGAAGACATAATTTCATTTTTGTCAGCAAGAAAACTTCAATGGTATCTTGGCCTTTAAGACTACTGGATACATGAGATACCCAGAAAGGTTCCCCACTCTTCCCCCTTCTCACCCAGCCATTGCACAGGCTGCATTCCCTACAGGCAATGCCAATTAATTAAGTTGATCAGAACAGTTAGAAATCCTTAAAGAAAAAGCACCAATAATTAAATCCTACAATTCTTACAATAAAATACTGGACTGAACAGGTAACCACTTTACTCAGTACAACCAGAGGACATCAGAAAAATCTATGAGGCATAGGAGGGCTCTTTTCAAAAGACTTTCACACCTTCAGACATCTAAAGACAATTAATTTGGGTCTCTTCTGCAACTAAATAAGGCAGAAATGGAGTAAGACAACAAACTCACATCTATCCTGCTAAATCTAAAGCAACAAGATTGCTATTTTGATAGCTGTGCACAAACAGCACCTTTACAAAGAATGTCAACTCTGTTTTCTAAATTAGGTGTGTTGCCCTTCAAACGAAGGGGGGAAAAAACCCCAGACCTTAGCCAGACATCCTCTTTCGGATTTGTTGAGAGACTTCTACCTATTAAGGTTATTACGTTCCTAATAAAGAATCAACATTTTGCCTGCAAATTAATATTATGCATTCCCTCTGATGTTTTAGGGTTTTGTTTGTTTGTTTGTTTCTTTGGGTTTTTTTCCCCAGAGCTAGAAAATATTCTGGAAAAAGTATCCTGACCTAGCAGTAAGAGAAATTAGCTCATATATCTTAAAAAACCCAAAACAAACAGACTCCAACCTACCCCCCCTCCCCAACCTACACACCTCTCTGACAATAGCAAAACACAAGCTTCCAAAACCAGAAATCAGCAGAGACTGAAATTCTGCATCCCCGAATGCCATGCATGTATCTGCAGTATGTTTTACAGGTGTAATTAGAAGGGTTCTCTCCATCACATAAAAGCAAAATCCCTAAACAGTTACCTGTTCTAAATGGTTAAGATTTTCCATATTGTGTAGGGCACTCTGGTTTGCTGAGACACTGCAGGAGTATGGCCTTTCTCAAGCCTGGGTGGTCTGGTCACCTCTCCAGTCAGTGTTAAATTATGGATCAAAATAATACCAATAGACTGGCGATACTACCTTCAAACAAGCTTTATATTACATACTAGCTTTTCATAACATTTTCACTTTTTTTTTTTTTTTGACAGATATATGCATTTTATTTTCATTATTAGCTTCATTCTAGGTTTGAAGCATTTGTCCTGATGCTTATTTCTTGAATTTGTGCATGGGAAGGGCAGATATGGGGCTTCCAACAGCAGGTGAACAAAAGGTTGCCAAGTCACTGACCATAAATGAAATCAACAGATTTGCTTGCCTTTGTGTGCTGTCTGTGTCTCAATGGAATTATGCAGCTGCCCTGTGAAGCTGAAAAAACTGAAGCGTATATTCTCACAATGCATAAGCATACAACAGGATAAAAAGGAAAAAAATAAAGAATAATAATAATGAAAAAATCACTATCCCAGGAAAAAATATTTTATATCTGTAACTCAGGAAGGCAGAGGGTAATGCTCAAAAGCTTGTGGCATGTACCAAATCATCTTGCTTCTGGCACTCTCTTCTTCACCAAAATCTTCCACTGTACATGGAACTTATTCTAATTTGGAAAGCCCGATTCGACCCAGTCCTATTAAAATAAATCCTTTATAATTGCTAGATACAAGTTATTAATGTTTTGTTCGCATATCAGCAACATTCAAAGAACAAACTGTGCATGACGGATCCATTAAAGCATTCAGCCATTTATAAACTTCATAAAATTGTCCATCTGCCTGAAAGATGCATGAGCTCAATTTGGGAAAACAGCACATACAGAAGAGCCCCCAAAGTTGACTGAAATGTCTGGATAGTGATTTCTGAAAGCAATAAAATATTCCTTTTCAAGCTAATCAAAATTATAATTGTATTTCTGTAAAAGAAGATTTGTAACTAGACAATTTCATACGTCATTAATGCCTCCTGTGAGACATCCAAGATGCACAGAGCAATGAGCAAACACGCCTAAGTACACTTTTGATTTTTGACTGCACAAAATAAAAATCTGCATAAACACACACAACACTAAACAAAATAGATGCTTTTGGCAACAAGGCCTTCATTTACGCAGGATAAATTAAATAAATACAGATGATTGTGGAACTGCTTGCCATTAGCCAGGAAAGAATCATCAGAAACAAATGCTGTCAAATTATGTATTGTGTTATCTCAACAGAAAAGCATCGAGATTAAATGAATACAAATGAATTGCAGCTCTCTAATACTCATAGAAAATATTCTGTAGGCTTTTTTTATTTGTTTGTTTTGACAGAAATGGAATATACCAGAGCTTTAATGGAAACTGAAATTATTTTCTGTTTTACTCTATGTCTGAAGCAAGGTCAGAACAGCTATTAGAGCTCTTTAAACATTTCTGATTTTGTCAGGGTTACCAAATTAATAGGACAGGACAAACCTTTGTTCCCCACATATAAAGCTTTGAAGGCATTCATTTGCTAAACTCATTACAGGACTTTTCTTTCTCTAGGTTGTGTTAAGATTTGAAAATTAAACACTCACTAAGAAGCAGTCTAGAGAAGACATCAGCATTTAGTTTGGAAAAAAATTCATATAGGTAGGAACCAAATCAACATTCTTCCAGTCATCTCCTAGAGAAATTATTAGAAGCTGCTATCTGCACCTAGTATCTAACTGTAAGGGCTTTTACAGGTCAATAATCAGTGTTTTACTACCAGAACTCTGGGTTTAAAATTCTCTTACAAGTGATCATGATTTCCTGATTTGGTTATACTTTCCCTTATACTGCCCACCTTTATTTCTCACCTGTATGTCAAGTTTGGTACCACTGAATGAACAGGAAAATAACAGCTCATTTATGCTATTGGTAATATATTTAGAATAATGTCAGTAGATCTCAGGCTTACCCATGATTTGCAAACGGTGGGGGTGAGGGGGACAACGGACGGAACAAAACAAACCACTAAACATTTATAATATGGTTAAATAATGTAAAAGGTTTTCTGAAGTTATTTTCTTTAAAATGCATAAAATGTAACTCATGGCATGCACAATCTTATTGTTTGTTGTTTTAAGGATGTCAGTATTTCGCTTAGTGATTATAAGCCTGCTTGAAACTCTGCATTCAGGAAAGGGGAAAGATATTTTTAACATCTACTTTGGTAAACTCAAATGTTGCAATTAAGACAACCCTGACTGTAACAAACTACCATATTCAGAAAGACTACTAGGATGTTAATTCTAAAGCTTGTCACACCTTATTAAACTGCATTTAACTTTGAAAACTGAAAGCTGCTAGCCCTTTCTGCGTACAATGAGAAGATAATGAGTTATTTAAAGTAAGGATAACATTGAAACAAGTCAGGTATGGAACACATCATGAATAAATTTAGATTGTAAATTAAAAGAAAGCTTCTAAATAACAGACAACTAATGTTTGGCAAGAACCCTTTATGTTGATACTAGGGCAAAACCTAGTTGATTAGCTCATGAAAAACAATACCATAGAAAGATCTCAGGCCTGTACTCCTGATGCCTAATAAAAAAGAACCACCCAGAAAAGAATTTGGTCAGTTTAAATGGACAGTTTGCAAGAGGTCCAAAGCAATGGACTTCAACTGCTATCCCACATCATCTGACTAGAGGTTTTCAAGCTGAACACTTTATTCAGGAGACATATTATCCAAAGATGTAAAAGTTAACTGACATCTCTGTTACACTTCTCACTGAAGTTGTGGAAGTAATACATTTGGAGTACTAGCTAAGAACTGCTAAATGCCAGTGAGATTCCCAAGATCACCTAATTCACAGCATCAACTCTGACATTAAAAAAAAAAAAAAAAAAAGAATTTTCTTGAAACTTATAACACTAAAAGAGAGGAAGGAATATAGGGAAATGTGAAAGGGCTATATCTTTTACATTTTTTCAGCTACTAATGTGCATCTTTTCCATAGTTCATCAATTACGAAAGCTGAAGAAAGTAACCATGAGCTAATTGTTCAAGTCTCTTGTCAAGTTGTTTAATGTATCACTGCAATATAATAATGCTTTTTCAAGTGGAAAGTAAACAGCTGATGTTTGAGAGAAAAGCCAATGTAGAAACTAATGTTTACTCAGCTTTAGAAATTTTCTTTCGTATTTATGAGATCAAATTTGAGTATTCCACATGAAGAATTTTAAAATAATTTAATTTCAGCCATAATTCAATTTAACCTTAAAGAAACATAAATCAAAGCTGGGATACATAGTAGAAAATACAAAAAAAAACCCCACAAAAACTAGAATGCATTTGATTTACTACATAAATAAATATGTTTCTAGTATTTCAAGATTACTCAAAGTGCATATACTGATTTATTTCAGAATCTACTTCGGATATCTTGTGAATGACACTCCATACAGGTTGACACACAGAGAACACAACCTTGCTAAGTACAGGCTGCCCATTGCTACCACCTTGTTCCTATCTTCAAAATTCTTCGCACATTACACGAGAAAGGGATGCAGCCTACAGCCATCAGCATGATGCACACCCAGCAAGCATTTCACAGGGGGAGCAAGACAAGGAAGGCTGACAAATGTTCTGACTCCACAAGTACTCAAAAGTGAAATTGCTTATCTATTATAACCAATTCAAGGAAAAATGTGAAAAATAAAAATTTGTTTTCATATTAATATTGCATGACTGGAGTTTTCATTTTTACAGCTGAGTTGTATTTGAGTTGCCCGAGTGCAGGCAGCATTGGGATGTGGGGGTACTCCTAACTTTCTCTCACAGCAGCCACGTTCCAGATCTATTCCATCTAGGCGAACTGCACAATTTCAACTAATTGAAGTTCCTCCCACCTCTCCCTTTCTCATAACATGACAATATTCTTTCACTCCAGCAAATGAAAAGCATTTTGAGATGGGCTGCAGATGCCTTCAAGATGACCATTATTCTGCTGACCTGAACTCTCCTCAACCTCAGGGCAACTCTTTCTTTTCCCATCGGTAAAGCCATTCTGTCAAGTCAGAACGCCTTCAGTAATGAAAGTGCTATTGCAAGGCACATCAAGGAGTTGAAGGCAAACACCTGTACTCTAATTTCAGAGTAAAAACTACATAACAGTAATCATAATATTAAATAATCAAAATTGAGAACAGACAGTGAAGAACAAAAAACTTGGTATTACGGATTCAAATCAGTTTATTCCAACTCATGCTCGGATATCTTTTAAATTGTACTTGTTACTTGTCACACTAACAGTACTTTATTTTGACCAGAAACAACCCCAAGTTTAATAAAATTCAAATAACATCTGTGAGTGCATTATAGAGAAAATGAAAGAGGCATTTTATAGCTCAATACCCCAAGTATAAAAATATAAATCCTGTGTTTAGTTAGATCTCTAGTCAATATAGACATCTTGAAATTGAATTTTTTTGTTTCTTTTTTTTTTTTTTAAATCTCCTTTAAATATAGTGATGTATTGTTTTATCAACTTTGGATAAAAAGACTTAACTTTTAACCCTATATGAGGGTCAGTCACAATTTTTCTGACGTAGTGTACATGAAGCAGTAATATACTAACATTAAGGTCAACATTGCTTCAAAATTTTGCTGTATGAAACTCTGCTCCTGTAAAGGTTTGCTTACCCTATCAGTGACATGAACAGTGCAGCTGAAGTTGCTGGGATCACTCTGGGTGTTCCAGGATGTTACATTAAGCAGGGGTGAAGCCACCACAACTTCTTTAGGGAGTAGAAAACATCTGTCTTTACCTTTGTATAGTTACTTGACGGCAGCAATAGGTTCCCCAGCTGGAAAGGCTATGTGTTTCATGTATAACTATTCAGCTATAAACCTAATAGACATGTGGATTCACACTTACTTTCTTTATGTTTCTTATGTCTACGTAAGTTAGGTCTAGTATTGCAAATACTTGCCAACACCATGGTTAATGAGAGCACACTTAGCTTGACAAGAGTTTTCAAGATAGCTATGTTAGCTCTCAAATACCTAGGGTGTCAGCACCTACATTTGGGATGACTTCTGGATGACCCCGATTCACTTGCAAGTCCTCTTTCCAGGTATCGTGTCTACTGCAAGAATCACACTGTAATTGACAGGGTCACCAAGCAGCCTTATTACTTGGCTCATTAATCCTTCCCAGGTTAAGAGGTAAAAACTGGGCTGGTCTAACAGACACAGTATTGCCTCTTGTTCCCAGCAGTCTCTCTTCTGTCCACAGTATACCACAAGGACAGATACTTCAAGGAGACAGCAATAGTAAACACAGAGTGCTCTTCTGTGGCAAGACAAGTCTGCATGTGATTTGACATTGCAGGCACGGATTGCTCCTTGCAAGCCACTTGCAGGTTCCCCAGTCTCCAGTTACTTTAAAATATGGCAAGATCTGGCCTAGCACTTTTGGCTGATTGGAAACTTACTTCAGTGAACCACTCCCTACTGACATAACAATGCTTTTCACCAGAAACTTCTCTGGCAGAGTTGTATTTTCAGTAAACCTAGGAAGGATGGGTGGGGGCGGGTGGAGGAAGAACAAAATTCCATTTGCAAAAGCACACACTTGTTTAATTGCTATTTTCGTTATAGGTCCACACAGACACTCACAGTTTGTCCTTACTTAAAAAAAAACAAAAAAAACAAAAAACCAAAAAAAACCCACCAAACTATTTCAAATATTTCAGAACTAAATCAAGCACCAAGCCTCATCCAAGGACATTTATTAGCATTTATTTTCTTAATACCTGACATTTCTTTTTATTAACCGTACCCAGCAGTTTGCTTGAGAAAGTTATAACACCACACCCGGATTTTGGTGTTAGGATAGGAATAACACTGGCTGTCTCTCAAAGTTCTTGCGAATGTGATACACAAAATATAGTGATCAAAAAGATAATGCAACTCCTCATGCCTCCTATTAGAGTAAGCATGCTTCAAATTCAATGTTCACCACTTAGTTTGGTTTTCATTCTCAGCTGTTTCAAAATGAAGCAGATCTCTCCAGTCTGTACCAAATGACTGGTGTTCTCCAGAGGACTGTTGTATATCGAAGTCAGTTTGATTTAAGTGCACTGGTATAAATATTGATGTACACATACTACAGCACTAACAAATTGTTTTCATCTGTAAAGCTAAAACAGAATTAGCCTTAATTTTTCAACTGAATTATTTCAGTTTAGTACTCAGTCAAGGCAACAGATTTCTGTGCACCTTTATCCCATTCCTTTTTAAATCTCAACACTTGTCCAGTCTATCCTACTGTACAGCAGGTCATTTCCAAAGTTTTTCCTATTGTATAAACTTCTAACCATGGGACATCTTACGTAGGTAGCAGAAAGTTGTGTCAGCACAGCTCTCCTATGATAGGTACTTATCCTGTACAACATAATGCCAGAGGGATGGTTAAGCTAGCACCAGTTCCAAAAGCAGCCTAGTCTCATAAGCACGGCATTTCTCCTGAGCTCATTAACCTTACTCAGCAGCAGCTGGGCACTTGTAACTTCACTTGGAGCCCCCATTTTTGGGATAGCAATACCGGTAGAAGCAGGGATGTTCCTGCTTCTGCCCTTCTCCTCCCACTTTTTTTATGTTCTGCCGCAAAGGGGTATTCTAGTCACATAAGCAATGCTCATTATGCTCAGTGTCCCATATGATCACAGCATGAAGAACAACAACAGAACAACCAAAACAAAAACCCTCACCATCAAATACAAACCCAGTGATCTGTCACGAAATATTGCCATAAAATTACTTGCACAGAATTATTTTCCTGTATTTATAAAAGCTTGTTTCTTAGCTTTCTGAGAAGCCAGGCAGTCAGACAGCCGCTAACTTGCCATCAAGAGCAATCATGGTCCTCAGCCCCTCCATTCACCACCACTGCTGCCTGCACACATTCCATTCATGGCAGCTAGGGCTCCTCTCCCACTTCCAGTACGTCTTGTCCAGGTTCTGATTTCTGTTCCTACCAAACACTTCTTAGTTATACCCTTTCTATTCAAAGGAAAGGCATGTCACAGCACATTCTTCTGGCTGTAGCAAGTTTGGCCATACACAGCACCAGGAGGCGATCCCAGACACCTTCCCATTAAAAATTAATAATGTCCCATTCCTTGACCTACTGTGTCTCTGGGAAGAGTGCCAACGAGCTGTGTCCACGTACTCCTTTGGATGCGTTCAGCATGGACGTTCTTAGAAGTGTTGTGTTTGGTGCCCCAATTCCCACAGGCATACACTTCTTTGAGAAGGGTGTTCAGTTTTTAGAGGTGGGCACACACCCGAGTTCAAAAGTATAGTCTTTGATATATAAAGGTGGAGAACTATTGATATTTAAGAAAAATAAATCACTTGTGTAACCTTAAAGAGCTCAGCTTAAAAGAAAAGTCATTGAACAATTATATACCGTCTTGTAAAATAGGCTCCTAAACTTAAGGAAAGGGACAGATTTAAAAGCATTTTCTTTGGTAGATGCTGACTTTCAGAATATTACAACATCCTCTTCTGATTTTCTTTTTAAAGTGTTGTATATTTTGACAACAACGGCAATTTTTTTTGAGAAGTGTGTTTTCACCATATCGGAATTGGCAGTCTATAGCAGAGGTTTCCTATGACAAGATAGGCATTCATACAATATAACCATCACTTTCATTTCATTAGAAAAGTTATATCCAGCCATAATATGAAGCCAAGCATCCATGAATTGGAATCACAAGTGACATGTTACATAAACTAGCTGTCTGCAAGTAAAACACAGGGAATTTCATCTTTATGCAACCAGTAGCATGTATTTGAGTGGGAAGCTGTGCAATCTGACACTCTGACAGAACTGCTTTGCTTTTAGCACAAACTCCCTTACCCTACCATTATTGTATATCATCAATATAATTTACAGAACTACAGGTCAAAAAATTAAAAAGTTCAAAAAATAAAAATAAAATAAAATCAGACAACTTCTATATGGCCAAAAGGGGTTTGGCAGGCTATTAGGGTAATTGGGCCATAGATCAGATCTTCCTCCATGTTCACACAAGGCAAAGCACATCACTGCCATTGAATTTCACTGACCAGCTAAATCAAGCCCTGATCAAGTCATCACAGGTTGGTTTTGCAGACTGACCTGCATGTTATTAATCTGGGCTATTCACAGAACAGAGGTGTGGCATAAAGCACGTGGCACCTGATATGGGACAGTATAATCTCTGAAAATCAAATGAGTAGTGGTGCAGAAAACAGAGCTAAGCAAGATGACAGAGATAGGAGAACATGATAGGTGACAAAATGAGAAGGGACTGGCTTATCAACATGAATGAAAATTTCCCAGTTTGTCATTTTGCACCAAACCATCAGTTCATTGCCAGTGACAGAAACTAGTTCTGTCCTGCAAGAAGCTGTTGGCTGCTTTCCAATTTTTTTCCTTGGCAAATCTGATCACTTTTTTGCCAACTAAAAAAGCATCCAATAATTGTTACTGCTAATAAACTCATTGTTGGCTGTGGCATTGTTTATTTTTTCTTACAATAGATGCTATACAGGTTAGAGAACTATGGGGTAAAGTAAAAATGTTTGGTAAGTCAACTTTACAGGCATGGGCACATGCTGTGTTACTAAGTTCACAGGCCTCACTATGCTAATAAAGTCATTACAACACAAAAGGAATCAAGGTTGATATACAAACCTATCATGTGTTGGCAACTGACATGAATTAAGCCAATTTATGTTACCCCAAAGTTTTAAAACATTAATTAGAATTTTTAGTATTACTTTGTAAATGCAAGTTGTTCCATAATAGAACCAATGAAAATTTCCTTCATTTTTCATTTTGTCCTTTCCTCCAAAACTGTTGCCCACATTCTGCTTCTTGCCATGTTTTCAGAGATCAGTCTGCAACAGACCGTAACTTCGGGGCAAACTACGATGACAATAAACACCCCATCCTCAAAAATAAACCTGCAAACCAACTGCCCCCCCATTTTGAAACCCCCTCACACACAAAAAAAAAAACCCACCACCACCACCAACGAAAACAAACCACAAAAAAACCTCCCAGAAAAAAGCCACTTTCCACAAGGCTCATTTTCCCAGGAACCAGGCTCACAATACCAGAGGTGCACACAAAGCCACTGCAAAGATAGCCGACACAGGTATGGTGGTACCTCCAACATAAGAGGTGTTGGTTTTCCATGGCAGACAACGCTTACTGAAACTGATAGATCTTTAATTTACACAGAGTTTAGAATACAGGGCTTGCATGAATCAGGCACTGCAATTGCAACCCAAAATCCATCACAAAGTCAGAGACATTCTGCTTACCTGAGTATGCAAAGGCATGTATATCATTAAACTTCTGTGAAAAAGCTACGGTACTTGGCCCTAGAACTGAGTTATTCAGTGGAAGTCTCTAGCGAAGAACTGACTGCTAAATCAGTTGGGAAGAGTAAAAACATTCTTAAACTTAAATGTCTGCCAGCACACAGCATAGGCAGTTCCCTTATTAATAGTTTCCTAAGGCAAACTAAGTAAAAGTCTAATACTTGCCTTTCTTTTATAGAGCTTGTTAAGTGACACTGTATTTCTTCTATGCATAGTAAAACTCCTGTGAACTCTAGATTCAGTTCCCTTTCATCTTGCCAGCACACCACCATTTGGCCATTTGTGTTTACAATGTAAATCAAAAATGTTATTTTTGCTGAAATGAAGAGTTCCACTAATTCAATTTTCTCCCTCCCATTCCTTCATCATTTTTAAGTATACAAACTCTCTATAAAATATATGAATAAAGATACTTTGCAACTTTGGGTACTTATATTGAAATCTACATTTCCTTCCAACTGTCACAGATGATTTTCTATATTCATGTAGTTTTTTTATATTAAATTTGTACCTAGCCAAATATTGCATTTCCAAATTTCATAACATTTGCTTACCTCCCTCTTAATACCAAGTCTCTAGTCTGTATTATATTAATATTTAAAAAGGTGCATCTGTCCTTTTATAACCTCTAAATGTCATAATTTATGGTGAATATTATGCATGAACTATCTAAAGTTTTTGGGTTGATCACAAAAGCCAAAGAAGTGAATACGAATAAAATGAAGGCGCACAGGTAATTTTGCAGACAAACCAGCAAACTGCTGAGTACCCGGCTGTGCACTAAAACATTTTCATCATCTGTTATCATAAGTTCTTTATGTGCATTTCAGTATTTATATTTGCATTAGTTAAGGAAACTAAAAAGCACCAGCATTTTTATCCATCTTTTAAACCGCTTTCAAGCTTCTACTTTTTCTCATCTACTCTGTTTCTAACAAGGACTGGCTTTGCATAACAACTTCTTAGACTTTAGTAAAAAGGAAAGGTTTGATTAGTGGAACACCCTAGGGAAAAACATTTGTCATTGAATCACTACTTCCAAAATAACAGTGCTATTGAAATATCACATTCTCACTTTCAACTATCTACAAGTGATGTTTAGGATCCTACCAGAAAACTCTGTAATACCAAGTTGTGGAACAAGTATAGCATACACAGTATCACTTAAATAGTATATAACTGATTTCACAAAAGCAAGTAATAGCCATTTGTCAGCTATTTGACATATGAAGCTTCATGGAGAAATTATACAATGAGAAAAAGGCATACAGATCTATCACTAATCATTACACTGCTTCAACACCGCAGTAAACTTCGCTTGCAATGGTTTTACCAGTTTTGACAACTGAACACACTTATATTTAATTTTTGACCTAATCTGTCTTCAATGTCTTTCATACAAGTCTTCTTAATAGGTTTCTTTCAGATTTTCAAATGAGACGCTTATGTTAAGCATTTCCGTGCTATATGAACCACTTCTTCCAGCTGAAAACTGTTCCACTGAAAAGTTAGATAGGTTTATGCAACTGGAAAGGAAGAAGACTCAGCAGATTCTTATAGTGTTGTAAGAATTAAGAAGGAATTAATATTACAGCTAATATTTACTGCCAAAATACTTTCAGCCAGCAACAGAACCCAAGTTAGGGCAGGCAAGAAAGAGCAATACAAGTTACAGTATTCCCTGTTTACTGGCATTAACTCTTTTTCTAATAACTGGGAAGTAGATAAGCTTTCTAAAACATTAACACATTTAGAAGTATTTCAACAATAGTCAGTATGATCACCATTAAAAAAAAAGCTACAGCATCACCATATTGAGCAAGCATAGCCTCAATAGCTGCGCTCTCAGTATAAGAAGCATTTTTAGTTGTCAGGTACCTCATAAAACCAACTTACAGACTTCCATGTAATTTGTTTACTACTAGGAAATTGTTAGCCTGCAGAAAAATTCTTGTGCTGCTCTACACTTCTTGTTTTGAAAACTTTCATCCATGGTCTAGATTCTATAAACACAGGATAGCCAGAGCTGTATTCACTTTACAATTTGACTTAAATTACATTACAGATAGAGAAGCAGTTCATCAAAGGACATATTGCAACTAAACCAGCAGATATGAGAGGGTAAGATAAATGTGCGCAGCATTAATCTTTCTAGCCCCTGAAATATCAAGTTAAAAAAAAAAAAAAAATCTTACAAAAATGATTCCACTGCAGCACTGCACTAATATTCCTCTTGTTCACCCAGGGGCTACTCACAATTGTAGGTCACAAATCTGCTCCTCTAAGTTCCTAGCTGAAGCAAAGGTTTTACTTAAGACATTAGCAAAGAGCACCATTCTCTTTTTCACTATCAATCTACTTAGAACAAGGCTCACATACATGCTAGCAACTGATGCTTCAACAGAAACAACCAGAAACACCCCAAATGGTAAAAAAAAAAAAAAAAAAAAAAGTCAAAGCTCTTCATGCTTGAAGTCCTAAAAGATGTACAGAAATTTGAAAGAAAAACTGTTTCCCAGTTCCATATCACTGTTATGGATGAATTTTACCCAAGAAATTGTAAAATTTCTTTTAAGGAACTTCAGAGCATTGATTTCTTGTGTTGCATTCAAGAAGTAATGATGGCAAAGGTCACTAAGCAATTGCAGTTTTCTTAATTGTACTATAAGCAGATGATGTAAATTTTGATTAACTATTCTGAAGCAGTTTTTCACATTCCATTCAAAAAAGTCTCATTTCTCTGTATGGCTACTTTGAACCAGTATATGACTGTCTAACTCAATAAAATTCCAGGATTAAAATCTAATGAGTTGCATCCAAAAATGGTCAAAGCTAATAGGTTTTCTGAGTAAAAGTGAAGCCTAAGGAAAAGATGTTAAAACACTAAAGTTTGCAGTATTTCAGAAATAATATATTCAAAATACTACATTAAATAAAGGACAATGAACAGTTCACAGTCTCTTCCCTTTGACGTGAATTTCAGTATTCATGCAAAGTAAAACCAAAGCCACTTATACGCACTTATTCCAGCTAACAATCAAACAGTGCTTCAAGGTAAGCAGTCCAGCAGGTACAATCTCCTCACTTTTTGCCTCCCTTTAGTTTCTATACAGACCACACTGCATTATAAATTTCAAGTTAAAATAAAACCAGTTGGGCCTTACCTCTGTCACTGAAGTCATCCACAAGAATGATTTCTGCTATCAGGCTGTCTGGAGTGCGGTTGATAATACTGTGTATTGTTCGCAAGAGTGAAGTCCAGCCTTCGTTATGAAATGGGATAATTATGCTAGTATTGGGTAGCTTTTCCAAGTACACCTTGTGCTTACAGCTGGAGAGAAAAAAAAAATAATTGTATAAGCATACTGAAAAGTCTAAGTTGGCAAATACTGCCATCCATTTGGGCCATTCAGCCATCATGATTTCTGGCATAAAATCCAACAGTGTAATCAAGCAGTACTGTTATGTGACAATAACTGGCTCGTTTAAAATATTTATATTGCTTACAACATACAATAAATCTGAACAACAACAGAATTTAAGCACGCTGGCTGGAATTAGATTCTTTTCCTGGAAACTTCTTCTTGCAAAATGACAGAGGGCATATCTTCTACAACATTATTTCCAGAAAACAAATCCTCTTATAAGAAAGAATTCTGAAACATAGTATGAAGCAAAAGAAAATCGGAAATGATCTTCTTTTTGTCCATAGCAGACAGAATTTTTAAAAGCAGTCTACAAGGGACAAATTCTAGAAAACAACTCAGTATTATTATCCTGGCTCACACATACAATATGCAAAACAGCAACATCCACAAATACAACTCCAACCTCACATCTAGATATCCAAAATGATTGCTCCTACTAAATACAGAGATAAAACAACACATGATTCTGAAGATGCAGACTGATACAAGCAAGAAAATAAACAACCTTTCATTTTTGAAAGGAAAGCACTGCACCTTCAGCATCTTAATTGAACAGTATCTACGTAATATCAGTGCTTGACCTTACCATTTTTAATATTGACTTGTTTACATATTTGAGCAAAAATCCCATTCTTTAAAAATAAATAATGGCCTTGTAATTCAGTTTATCCTAATAGCTGAGAATATTTCATGAATAATGTTTAGGTTACTGAAACTGATAGGATCTCATCTTTCATGTTTTGTTGAAAAAGTGGGAAAAGGGACACATTCCTTTGTTAACACGGCATGGCATTTTCAGCTCTGGGGACAAAGTAACTGAATGATTTCTCATTCCTCACGAGAAAGTCACACCCTGAGAAAGGTATCCCTACAAGCAGAAACATGTCAGCTTTGTGATAAACGAACAAAAGCAACAAAAAAGGAAAAAAGTTTAGACTTGCCACTCCTAGGTATAAAAAAGTACAGATATCTCTGCTGCTTTTCAGAAAGAATAACTATGCATATCAAATACTGCTGTAGGTTATAATGTTGATTTACATGTATTTGCAGCTTAGTTTGCATTTCCACTTTATAAATGTCACTTAGAAATCAATATTTACCAATTTATTGTACAGCTACCACACTGAAGAAATGTTCCAAAGAAATAACAAAAACTCATAGCTACTACAGTTGTATTTGCAAAATATTAACTGTTATGTAGGTGTGAATAAACAATCAAGATTTTGGATATTCTCCTAAAAAATAATACCTAAATTTGTAATTCAGACATTTCTTCCTAAAATGTGGCAACAATGAATTTAATGACAAGCCATTTGCAAAAATAATACTTCGAAACTTTTTAATAAGCAGCTTGCCAGTAGAACATATATGCACACTGGAAAAAGGACAGTTGCTTTACAAGAATGTAAAGTTCCGGAGAAAACAGTGCTCATTACCTAGTGACAGAAAAGGCTAAGTATGTATTCTAACATTTGGGGGGGGGGGGGGGGGGAAGTTCACTGCAGCAATAGAATTAAGCAAAAATTCCTTTTCTTATCTGTGGGCAGAAGTACAACAAAGGAAGCCCATTATTAATATGTAACTGTTTCAGCTGGCAAATTAAGAACACCACCACCTACTGTTACCAGCTGTTTGCCAACAAAAATGCTTCTTGGACTAGAACAAATGCAACTACTATACATGCATGTAATTCTTATGCTGTTCCTGAAAGCAAGATTCTTCCTTTAGCATTTTTAACTCCCAGTAAGTATGATTTTCAAACTAATAAGTTCTCCATCTCCATAAAAGCCCAAGCCAACAAAAATAACACAAAAACAAGTAAAAGAACCCTACACATCAGACTACAACTTCTAAAGGGTAAGGGGAAAAAGTAATACCCAAAACACCCAAATACATCAGAATGTTGTTTCTTTTTAAAAATGTTGCCCCTCCTGTATAACAATATACCTTTTGAAAGAGTTTGTACTGAAATTTGTGTAGTTGTATGGTCCATATTGTAAGCTTAAGAGTATACAGATGGGGAAAGTCATTGGATTTGGATATTCTCACTGATGATTTCAGAGTAATTCCATATTCTAAGTGATGAGAAAGAGAAGCAACATCAATGGACCTATTTCATACTTCCTACAGAACAGATTGCTCTATTAACCCTAAAAGAAAACCATACTTAGAAGACAGAAGAGGAAAACATCTTACGTTTTCTGAACGTGTCTTTATCATTCCACTTAGACCTTTAATCCTCATTTATATTTACTTTTACTTTGATAGTCATTCCAAAGGTACCTGGCTAAATGTGAGTTGATTTCTAGTAAGAGCCACAAACCACCAAAATGCCATTTTCCTACTTTTCTCAAAAAAAAACTGGTCATATTCTCAAATTCATAGAAACGAAACCTTAAATTTTGTCATCTTCTGCTGTTAAGACAGTCTGTTAAGTTTCATAGTGGTGGTCTACTTGCCTTTCCTCAGCAAGTTATATTCTGCTCATTTTTAGCCCCTTGCTCTCTGACATGAGACTAACTGTAACAGAAGATCACTACGTTTTAGAAGGCATAACACAGAAATCCATTTTATTTGAAGTTCTATTCAGCATTATCTATAGCAGAGTATAGCTGGCTCTGTGCTGTGATGGGCTGCAGGACAGATCTGACGGATAGCTGTAATGCTCAGGAAAGGCCCATGAATTGCAATAAAGATGCAGTTAGACATCCACTGCTGAGACATTGGATTTACCAAGAGAATAATTATATATGCCTGCAACATTTGTTCAGAGTCCATCAGTGTGGTTCTTCATATCCTGCATTTTAGAAGCGATGCCAATTCCAATGGCTGCCAGAAGACTACTGGGAAGCACAGACGTTGCTTCTTGTAAGCCATTGCTAGTCTTAGAAATAATGATCAGGTCTTTCTGCCTAGAAGAGAGAACTAGTTATCAGATCACTAGGTCAGAGCGAAGTCCATAGTCATATATCATTATATTTATATTAATGGTGCCTACAACATAGAATAAACCAGTCTAGGTAGATATGCGATTCATGTATTAAGCAGAAAAGATAACAGTTTTTACATGCAACAGTAACTGACATAAATCCGTAAAACTTGAAATACTAGCTAAGATGACATACTAATGAGAATGATATTTAAAACCAAGAAGCATAAGCTACTAGAAAGATACTTTTACCATTAACTGCAACAATTTTGCATCAGCAAAGATTTTTAGAAGTGTTCTTTCAACACTAGTTCATTATAAAAAAATTCCATAGAGTGCATTTGAGGAGGTGCTAACAAAGTTTGATCATAGCTTCAAACTAACCTTGCATTATTATTTATGCTAGTTCCAAGGTTCTAACATGCCTCTTAATAAATATTTTATTTTTCAGCCACCACAAAGTTATACTTTCAAGACTACACACTTTTTGCTCTCGCCAAAATAATCCTAACATGATAACA
Organism: Platalea leucorodia; assembly: GCF_965183815.1. Classification (NCBI taxonomy): domain Eukaryota; kingdom Metazoa; phylum Chordata; class Aves; order Pelecaniformes; family Threskiornithidae; genus Platalea; species Platalea leucorodia. Next base: position 45,416,502 of record NC_138828.1, on the reverse strand, counting down.
GTGTTTTAAGCATTCCTAAGCAAAATACAGACCCGGATTTCAATATGTCTACTCTTTAAAATTAATTTGGTTAATAGCTTAACTACCCTGTGGAATGAATGTTTTAAAAGCGAGATTCTTGATTCTCCAAAGAAACGAGAAATTATAATTCAAGAGGCTTTCATATTTCGTGAAGAATGCAATCTTACCAAAATTTATTAAAATAAAAAATAAAGCAAGGTTTACTGTAGAAAGGCAAAATGCTATGTATAAAAGATTACCATTACCATTCAATTTTTACAGTGTTTAAATGAGCACTAATATTCATTCGGTAAAACTTTAAACTATATGTTTAAACTGTATGTAAAACTATAAAACATATATGTTAAATGAAACTGAATTGACTTCCTATAGAAATACTTCAAATACGGCTGAGCAAAATAATTTTATTTTCCAAAGCCTCACAATTTCAGTAAGAAATTTTATCAAACACCTGTTGAATTAGAAAATGATCATACTTGCACACACTAACTCTAATTGTCAGCCTCCACCTGAAGATGCTGCAAATTACTCACACACTTTAAATGAATGTAGGCGCTATGTGGACAGTTAAGTGTTAATCAAGTAGTTTGAATGGCAGCATAAAGTGTCCAAAGAATACACTGACTTTCATTAAAGCTTGGAATACTGGGAAATCCACAAAGGCCTGGAAAGAAATCCTAAAAATCAATATTCAAAAAAGTTAGTACATTTAAGACAGACAGATAGTCAGTTCAGCAAGTTTCAGTTTGCTCCAAGACCTAACTCAACATAGAAAAGACTGTAACATAGTTGATGCCAATAAACATTACTTTATGCTATCCTTCTCATTATCAAGTCATAGTGCAACTGATAAAGGAAAATGTATTACTGTAGAGCTTTAGTATCACATCATATTCTAAGGAATTAAGAAAACAAAAACAAAATCAATGGGGAATTGAAAAAAGGGTACAACTACTAGGTCTTTCAAAATAATTTTTAATACTAAGGTATTATTTGCTATTTTTAGTTTGTTTCCATCAGGACCAGTTTTTGCCCTAGTGGTATTTTCATCTGGACTAACTTTTAAAATAACTCATGAGAATTTTGCAGTAACAAGATTGATTTGAATACTAAATGAAGATGAAGACAGGTCATTTGACTCAGATAATTTGGTTCTGTATATGTTGTAAAATGGCTCATTTGAATGAAATGTATGTTAATATAAACATATGCAAAGTCTCAGAAGAAAAACCTCCCATGAAATTTGATAATTTTGCCTATGGGATTGAGGACAGAAAACTAAATCAGTCTACGTGAAATTAGTATACCAGCTTTGATCACAATAATTTCCATGAAAGTGTTCTCAGTAATCAGTCCTGGCTATGTATGCATACTCAACATCATGCCCATACTGATAAGAGGATAAATATTTAAAGATGCTAAGAGCACATTATTTGACTAGTATTCCACCATTTTCATTATACTTCTCCTCACTTTCATCCTTACCTCCACACTTGTTTCCTCAGATAACCAAATAGTTCAGTAGAATCTTTAATGTTTAATACTTGAGGTAGCATTCATTCACTTTGCTCAGAAATACATCAAGTTGTACTTGAGGTACAGTTTCCTATAGGTTAAATTGCTGGAGTTAAGAAACCTCATACTACCTCTTCCTCAGCTGCCCTTGTTCAGTTACATGCCTAATACAGCCTCCTCATCAATGGCTGGTAAGTGACCATTTATAGAACTGGAGGTTTAGTTGTTCAATGTTTGATGCTGTCTTCCCCAAAGTATTCCAAGAGATCCTGATCAGTCTTCATAGCTCACATACGTGCTTGTATCTCTAGCTATATGCCACGCTACATCATCAGCACCTGGTGCAGCACAACGGCAGGCACCTGCACATCCTGTGACACATCCTAACCACATGGACCCAGGCCTGCAATCTTCTCCAGTGGGTGGATTTGGGATTATTCCTAGCTTTACAGACTGCCAGACTAGGGTGATGAATTCAAGCAGCTTGCCCATTTCACATCCAGGACTGGAATCCAGCAATATATGGGAATGTTCTCTCTCTTGTTTCTACACCACACAGTTTTATCATATGCATGTAACATGCCTACTCTTAAGAGCTTTAAAAGAGAGTGACTTTCAGTGATTAGGACTATTCTGCCTATACTACTCATCTTCTTCAGTTAATCTCACAGAACCTCTTCCCAATAGTTTCTTCAAGATGGAGGCAGGGACTCCATCTTACTACTCGCTTCCACAGTGATGTTTTGATCTTGGTTTGTAGCTACTATGTAATTGCAGGAGTATTTGTATGCTGTACATGCATGCTGTACTAATATGCCTATTCTCTTTCCTTCTAATAAGGCTGAAGATCGAACTAATACACAAGTTACTCTTAAGGATATCTCCTCCACCCCTAAACACACACAGAGAGTAACTGCCTGCATTCAGTTAGAAAAGATCACACAAAACAAGGGAAAAACCTAGCTTACCATTACTCCATATAACAAGTTAGTTATTAAACCAAAATAATTTGCTTCTGCAGTATAATCCTATTGCATTCTGGTACCATTATAAAAGCAAACTGGGAAGTGGAGGTCCACTGTGTTCTCTAGGTGGACTTTTTTTTTTTAATTTAAAGAAAGCGTGTAGTTAAAATTTTTGTATTTTTAAACCATGTACTTACCCTAGACACTTAAAAATGCAGAACTGTTCAGACAGAGTTCAGTCAAATAATAACTAGTCTTTTGGTTGTACTTTTCAAAATGAGTGACTACCACCAAAAGAGATTATTTTAAGACCTTGGAAAGTAAGGTCATTTATTTCAAAAGTGCAGTATTCAAATGCCTGAATCAACAAGGCGGGGGGGGGGGGGCAGTTAAGGGGGTGAAGAAACAACTGTACATATCTAGGACTCATGGTAGGAATACTATTCAAGGGGGAGAAGAACCTGATGACTGAAACTAGAAAAGCACTCTTAGTCAGCATAAACATTTTCTGCTTAACCTTAACAGACTACAGATTAACCTTAATAAAGTACTACAGGTGCTCTCCTAAAGATGTGTCTTGTCTTGCATTTAAACATCACATATTTAACTGCAGCACACCAGCACTTATTCGTGGAACAATGCTGAATAATAGGTTCAGTAGCTAAGGTTACAAGAATGACAATTTCTTAGCATAAATGTTAACAGATTTCTACAAACTTATTATTTAATGAATTCTTAAATTCCAGAATAATTTCTGTATTAAGTCTGAAAGTGATATACAAATGTTTTGGTACAAACACCTGGGAAGAAAATAACCATGATAAGCAACTGTCATCTTGCTAGGTAAGTAGCTCACAGCTGTATTTTCTTACTGAAGTTATTACATTAGCATTCAGAACAAAGGGAGTTTAGAAGAGGAGAACGTGCAAGAGGCATTATGCATTTCCCTCACACAAATCCTTAGAATTATGAAATAACATTAGCAATTTGGACTTTGTCGGAAAAATATTTTAGACACACACACTTGTATATGTATGTATGAAAAGACTGGCACCAAGTGATGAATTTCGTGATGAATCAGATACAACAACATTTTCAAGATTATTATCGTGAATCAAACGTTATGAACCTTAAGTTACGCTTTCCAATATTGCTATCCTTGATCAATCTTGTCTTTCCATAATATTTCAGAACTTAATATCTGATATTTCTTATCAAAGAATAATACTACATCATTAAATTTGTTCCTTAGAGACTTTCAAATGAGATTTTTAAAAACAGAGGACCTCTCTACCAGGGCATGAGCTGTTTCCAAATTAGTTTTCAAAGCAGTTAAGTACCTCTTCACTATCTCTGCCCAAAGAATCTCCTTCCTCTCTCCCTTCCATTATCAGATACATTACTTGAATCATATATATGATTAGTGCTTGGTATGTCATTTATTACTGTTTTGAAAAACTGAACTCGGAAAGCTGCACAATACTGTTTATTATACACACCTACCACAGAGTCACCAGAAAATGGCTGCTATGAAACCAAAATTCTTTACAAAAAGGTAAGGTAGAATTTATTTGTAAATAATTTGTATAGTGAAAAAATGTTAAATATACATAACTGACAAAGTGGAACTTTCTGCCAGCTTTGTATTTGGCATGCTGTTCCTACAGTTTGTTATCGTAGCTGGGCATTTGGCTCCAGGAGTTCAAGGCTTATTCATAAAAAAAGATACACTCTCACACCCTTTAACTTGCTTTAAAACATGCAATACTGATTTAGTTATTCCTTTGAGATATAGAATTCTTCTGCTGGGTTGAAACACAAATCAAGACAGAGTTTCTGAATAAAACACTTTTAGAGGCAGTTTCAAAGTTGCAGGGAGACTTTTAGAAGGTTAAAAGAATAGCAAGAGGTTCCTTTATTCCTGAAATACTAACTTGCCTGAGGAAGAAGAAAAAAATTGTCACAGAAACACCTGGAAGCTATTTGCAGCAGGCACTAATAAAATGCAACTTGAAAAGAGGACTACTCATAAAAAGAGGTAGTGAAAAGGAATTACAATTACACTTCTTTGTTATTCACCACTGATAGTCCTAAGACTATTATGATCTCATTTTGTAGGTTAGCCTACCCTACTGGGCAGAAATAAAGAAATAGCACCCTTTTACTTCAAGGTATAGGGATAGTTCTGTTTAATTCCCTGATGAGTTTATAAGTAGGAAAAAAAGTCCTAAACCATCATACTAGCTTAAGAAAAGATGCAGAATTGCAAAATTCTCCATCTTTACAGACTCTCTGTTAACAGAAACATGCAGAAATCTACTACCTCTGTAGAAGACCAAATGAAAGAAAATGGGCTTCTAAAAATGATGAGAAAGGAGAGCAGAGCTGGCACCATTTCAGCTACTTTACAGCAAAAGCTGATTCATAAAAGCAACAATTTGTTTGACCTCGTGGACATAACAACAATATTTTATGCACATTCAGGGATGTCAGTAGCAATGCCTTGGCCAGTTACCAGGTTCTGTGCCTTCTAGACACGTCAACAACCCTGTAAACCACTCTTTCTGATAGATAATAGCACAGAAGAAGTTAAATGTCTTGCAGACATCCCTTTGCTGCATTTAGGAAGGTAGCAGCCTACTACGGCAGTTACAGGATCATAAAAGTAGTCCACCTCCAATTTTCTCCTCTTACAGGAAGGGCCACAGAAAATTAGAGCAAAACAGAAACAGATTTTCAACCTATTTTTTTTTCTCCACTGGCTTTGTCAGCACACGGTCTCTTAGCTGAGCTGCTTTTTCAGATCTGACCTTTTCTTTCCCTTTATTAAAGGGACTACAGCACCCACTGGGCTCCCAGCTACTGATAAGCTCTCTACAAAGCTACCAGGACAAAACATTTTCTAGTGAAGATTTACATAGTAATTGTCTTAGCATGTCAAAGTATTCAATTTACAGCAACAAGCTTCAGTCACACCATGTTTCTGTTCCAATCTAGCCTTGTCAACTGAGCCTGATAAAGTAGTGATAACTAGTAATTTCTGCTGCCATTTGACAAGGCTGTAAAATTAGCTTGGGTGTGAGCTGACAGAGGGGAAAGTAATCTTTATTTTCACAGTGGCTCACAGCTGGGAAGCAAGCAGGCATTACTGGGTATGGGCCTCAATAAACGTCACAACACTTTCTCCTACTAGAACAAATAAGCCTTCTCCAAACCATTATTGCTATTTTCATAAAAAAAAAAGAGGAAAAGATTAAATTGTACAGTAGAAACAAGTGTGTTATTGCTATTAAATGCACCAACAACAAAACTCCCTAAACCACCACTTTTTTTTTTTTGAGAGACGATTACAGAAATATCAATGTACTCAAAATTCATTCATTCATACCAAGCACACTTATCTGATTGCCTCTCAAAGGTCAGGCAGACCTTAACACGAGCAATAAAAAGCTTCTGTTTTGAGTCTAGGTTTGTTTTCCTGGCTGAAGGAGAAGAAACAGGATTACAACCTCAGGTTTTTGTCATCTCAAAGTGTGTTTTAAGCACACTGCTTCAGGAACAAACCAACCCATGACGTTCAATTACCCTTTAACTTCTGGTTCAGAAATCCTAATTTACCTTTTACCACTTGCCTTTATATTCCAAAGCCATCCTGTAGGCTTCTAGGAACCCTCTGGCATATCAGCCACTCATAGAATCATAGAATGGTTTGGGATGGAAGGGACCTTTAAAGGCCATCTAGTCCAACGCCCCTGCAGTGAGCAGGGACATCTTCAACTAGATCAGGTTGCTCAGAGCCCCATCCAGCCTGACCTTGAATGTTTCCAGCAATGGGGCGTCTACCACCTCTCTGGGCAACCCGTTCCAGTGTTTCACCACCCTCATCGTGAAAAAATGTCTTCCTTATATCTAGTCTGAATCTACCCCCTTTTTAGTTCAAAACCATTACTCCTTGCCCTGTTGCAACAGGCCCTGCTAAAAAGTCCCTCCCCATCATTGTTAGAGGCCCCCTCTAAGTCCTGAAAGGCCGCAAGAAGGTCTCCCCACAGCCTTCTCTTGTCCAGGCTGAACCACCCCAGCTCTTTCAGCCTTTCTTACTAGAAAAGAGTTCCATCCCTCTGATCATTTTTGTGACCCTCCTCTGGACCCTCTCCAACAGGTCCATGCCCTTCCTGTGCTGAGGACCCCAGAGCTGGAGGCAGTGCTCCAGGTGGGGTCTCACCAGAGCAGAGTAGAGAGGCAGAATCACCTCCCTCGACCTGCTGGCCACGCTGCTTTTGATGCAGCCCAGAATAGGGTTGGCCTTCTGGGCTGCGAGAGCACATTGCTGGGTCATGTCCAGCTTTTCATCCACCAGCACCCCCAAGTCCTTCTTGGCAGGGCTGCTCTCAATCCCTTCATCCCCCAGCCTGTACTGATACCAGGGATTGCCCCGACCCAGGTGCAGGACCTTGCACTTGGCCTTGTTGAACCTCAGGAGGTTCTCATGGGCCCATTTCTCCAGCTTGCCCAGGTCCCTCTGGATGGCATCCCGTCCCTCAGGCGTGTCAACTGCACCACTCAGCTTGGTGTCATCTGCAAACTTGCTGAGGGTGCACTTGATCCCGCTATGTCACTGATGAAGATATTAAACAGCACTGGCCCCAGTACAGACCCCTGAGGGACACCACTCATCACTGATCTCTCATCCCAGTTTTGTGCCAGTCCTCAGGAACCTCTCTCAATTGCTGTGATCATTCAAAGACAGTTGCGAGTGGCCTCAAAATTATATCAGTTCCTTCAGCATTCACATGTACTTCCCATCAGGGCCCATGGACTTACTATGTCCAGTTTGCCTAAGTATTTTAAGATATTCCTTCTGTGATCTACCTACATGTCTCCTCCACTTGCTTTCACAGCAACATGTGACCAGGCTCACACCTCTCTCTCAACATCATCTCTCATACACAATAGACGAGATTAAATAACGGGCGAGATATTACTAGGTCTGACCAGTGCCTATAACACCAAGATGACAGCTGGTAGATGGGGGAGCAAATGCTGCAAGAGTGCTGCTGTCAGGCCTGGTGGACCACAGGTGCCAGCATGATCGGTAAGTCCTCATGCCTGCTATCACATCTTGTGGCCAGCACAGGCTTTGGAAAATTAGAGCTTAATAATCAAACCAGGCAAAACAGAAATAAGTTTCTTTTTTCATTCCAGCCTTGCTGCACATTTCCCATCCTTATTACATGAGGTATAACAGCTAATTCTGCTGCCAGCGAGACTGTACCACTGGCATTTGCCGTGTTTTGTTAATATTAGAGCTGAAATTTAATTTGCTTAGAAGTATCCAGTCTTATGCAAATTCACATTAGATACATGCCTAATTTATGAAAATATGCTTGGAAAGGAAGGAAGAATGGGTATATAAGAAAAAGGAAGGTATATTGAAGCTTCTCATAAAACTATTAAATTAACAGCATATAACGTCATCACTTTTACCTGTAAACTGCAAAGGTATGAATCCCCAGAACATTCCACATTTCTCTCAGATCTTAATGAAGTTATATGTACTTTCCAATTTTAGTATTGTATTATTTGAGAGTTAAAAGTTCTGGCTTTAACCATTGCCAAATGCTAATAGACTTGGCTATCCCAGGTGCACAGAATTGGCTGGAGGGTGAACATCCTTCGGTATTCCTATCCCTATTAAGTTTAGATTTCACAGTTATGTTTACTTCAGCTTGCTATTTTCTCAGCTGCGTGGGAGGCTTTAGTGGATCTAGGTAACACGCAAGGCATCTAAACACACAAGAACTACTTTCCTCCGCTTGTATAAACAGCTTATTCTTTTAACAAATTCTTTTCAGGAAACAGAAACAGACCCATCAGGCTTGGACTCTCCTCACTGGCCTATTAAACACTGCAGCCTGTTCCTCATCAACAGACAGAAGGGGAATCATCAGTCTTCAGCCACACTTTAGCTGTGGCTGCCATTAAAAAAAAAAAAAAAACGCACAAAGCACCCAGAAAGCACTTGGGAATTACTCCATGTTATTTGTTACTATCAATACATATCCTGCAGAGGAACCGACAGCAGGCATGACAGAGACAGAAGGCCACAAGTTTTCTTGAGTATAAAATATTCCTGATCCTGTAAGTGCAGCTCCGCAAAACAATGAGATGCCCTGAAGCAATGGCAGAGAACAATCTGGTGAGGCTTGGAAATGGGGATGTTGCCTATAATGTTTTTGACTGCATGACTTTCCACCTTCACTACATTATTCAGTAACTGCACAAACCACTTTGAGAAGTGGTCAGAACAATAACCTCCAGCTTTCTCATTACCCCACTAAAGGCACAATTTGAGTTTAACCAGTTGCTCTGTGGCCAGATGAGGTTAAGGTAATACTAGTAAACAGTGGTACGAAGCAATGCAGCATATATATGTCTATAAAGACATTTCCGATTTCCCAAAGTGAATGAGAACTAGAAAGAAACATTCTACTCTTAGTTTCTTTCAACATATAATCAAAAATCCAATAGGAGATCGATCCAAACAACTAATTACTACCATGAGCCTTATTAAGTATTGTGAAGTTCAGCATACTTAGATTAAGTAATTTTTCTTTTAGTGTCTTGAAGTAGGACAATCTAAGCCTGTCTTTAATATCATAGAATGCTGAGGGAATTCGTTAGAATCCATCTCAGAGTACTGGATTAAAGATGGATTTCAAAATTAAGGACAATATACATAGCCTAAACTGTGACAAATGCACTGTATTTATAAAAAGAAAGTAATTAAATACATTCAATGCAATAACTGAAAATTTTTAGAGGATTCAGACACGAACTACTGCATGACTATAATATTGATATCCCTTTCCCATATTAGTCTAGTAATTCTAGTCTTTCTGCAAAGTCTACTAAAACATAACTAAGTATTAACAGTAACTCTGCAACTATTTCAAAGACACAAAAAAATACAGCCAAACAAGAACCTCCGCCCCCTTCCAAGAAATACCATTGCATATTCATTTTAGCCTCTTTTAAAAATACAAGGGACAGGAACCACACTGCATTCAAATATTTTGAGAGAACACCATTCAGGCATTCTCTCAGTTTCTGCTACTGATAAGGAGGGAGAGTTGGAGAGTTTCAGTTACGCAGAACAGGTGGAGCGAAATTTGCTTTTTTATTATTAGAAAAGAAAGAAAATCTCATTAGTGTTCAGGACACAGAAGATCTCACAGCCTTTAGCTAAACACCCATATTTCTTTGAATACAAAAATGCATTTCTTCTGAGGCTTGTGAAAAATTTAATGTGTAAAAAACCCGACCATAGCTCAGACTTCTGAAAAGGAATACTCTTGGAGTGACAGTGAAGGGCCACCACTTCACACAGCAACAGCAAGACCAGCAGTCAACACCTGGAAACACTGATTCCAGCCCGTATGTGCAAAAAACCAGATATCACAAAAATCAGGTTGGGCATCCTTAAGGTACAATATGAACATTAAGAACTCCAGTACAAAATGAATCTATCTATGCCTGTAGAAACCTAAAAAGATGGCATTTCTTGCGATAGATTATTATATATTATTATATATTATTATATATAATATATATTATTATAAGCCAACAAGCATTTGTTCATCTGATCTGTGACTACACCAGTTATCAACAAATAATCTACAAATTGCAGATAAAAGGAGACCTGTTGTTGAAATTAAGCTCTACAAACATACCAAAACCATGGAAGATTTTAAATGATAATGCTTGCAACTGTGTTGGTATCAGGAATTAACTTGAATTCCTTGATTCAAAGATGAAAGCTAAAAAATTGGATGCTCTAGTTTACAAAGACTTAGGAGTTTGAAACAGGATACACCACAAAATTTATATTCACTGTTGAGACTGGATGATTGCAATCATTCCCCCAAGCCTCATTAAAATCACATTGAAAGCTATTCAAAATGTGAATGAGATTTAGTTTTGTTTGTTTGAACAAAACTGGTATAAATGGCAGAATATTTAATAACATTGAAAAGATAAGAATGAATGGTAACTGCCAGATTAAATAATTAGAATAAGTAGCATTTGTCTCTCTACAATAGAAAACAACACTGCCAGCATTTTTCCTATCTTTAGTGGGTTTGTTGTATTCCAGACTACATAAAGTGGCATGAGGCAGGTGAAAAGAAAAAATAAAAACACTACTTTATGGGTTTTGAAATATTTTTCATATTGGTACAGAACTTGTAGCTCTCAAATAGTAATTCCATTGCCAACTCTCAGTACTACCCAAAACTCATAATCTTGCCTTCCACTTTAGGTGACCACAACTCTTATTTTCACTAAATCAGTCCTGAAATCCCCATGAACCGAGATTATAATCTTGCTTCAGATTTTCATTTGGAATTAAAGAAAAAAAAAAAAAGTTGGGTTTTTTTTTTTTTTGTTTCTGGTTTGTTTTTTTGTTGTTGTGGGGTTTTTTGTGTTTTTTTGTTTTTTTTTTTTTAAACTTAAAGCTAGGGGGCAATTGTGGGCAAAGAATAGAGAATTAGCTAATGTATCTTGGAGCAAGGATCCACTGTGAGAAGAGACTTTTGCATGAGTGGGACATAAACAAGACAAAGAGCACTCAGACATGGAAAAAAAATATTCTTCAAGGGTAGCTGTGAGAGACATTAAAAAACATAACAAACATGGGAAATATTAGAGGGATGCAATAGAAACATATTAAGGACACAGGGAAGCTGTTAAGTCAGCCTTAAAATAGAAGTTAACCATTTCATTTCTCTAGGGATTTTTACAGCACACACATTTTACTGTCTTAAAAAAAAGGAAAGAAGCATCAATCTGAATACATCTTGCTGAAGCGCTTTAAATATGTCACAGTTAAAGGAAAAACCCCAAGAATATTATAAAAAAAAAAAAATTGAAAACCTGATTTTCTCAGAGCTCAATCATCTAAGCATTAGTTTAATTCCACCCATCCCCCTCCCAGAAGATGTATTTTGCAAATCCTGAGCCCAATTTCCAAAGAGACCAAGAAGAAGAAAGTTCATTTGGATTAAAAAGAGCAAGTTTTGGTTATCTGCTATCTTTGCATACTTCCCAGAAAACCAATCACTTAGAAGTGGGACTTGAAATTTCTTTGGTCTAAGATTTTAGAACAAAATTTTTTCAATTAAGTGGTTTCAGAGAAATGTAGAAACTACTACAGCTGCTCTTTTAATTTAAATACCTTTTGATCCAAATTACAGGATTCACCACTCAGTTTTTGTTGTATTTGAAGGTTCATTTTATGAATTTTCTCTACTGATCGCAATAAAACCATTCTATCTGGTTCATTAAAACAAACCCTAGACAACGTTTTCAGGAAATTACTCTTCAGTATACACAAGCCCCTGTGCAAATGGTATACCCTAAATAGAGACAGAAGATCAAAAGCTCAAAGTCTATAATAATAGTATCCCCCACAAACATGCAAAAGAAGATAGTTATAAGCTGAAGGGCCGTTAGAAGCTCTACAAAGCCAAAGCCCTTTATAATACTCAGAAGCTGACCAATCTAGATCTTGCCTGCTATACCTCACTTGAATTACCTAGTCTAATTTTATTTCAATAAGAACACCTTTTTCTGGCATAGAAGTTACAGAGTTTCCCAATGAGTTTCTCTGAAAGCAGCCTCGAGAGCATGAACTACTTCACATTTCACACATGCTTCTGAAGAGAAGACATATTTCCAAAAGAGAAGTGCAGTCTGAGACTGGTCTGCATCACATTTAACATACAGCAGCCGAGAGATGGGTTTGTTTCTGACAGTAGGTCACAAAGCATTGTCAGACTTCTGTGCGTCCTGGAAGTTCAAGATACAGACTCGCTTCAGGGTGTAACCATCAGAAGTACAGAGCCCAACTTTGTCACCTTAATCGGTGTACTACTTAGTTCGCAAATTTAGCACAAGAACATTTTTTATCTTTACATTTAGAAGACAAGTGATGCAGTCAATTAACTAATGGACTACTTGTGTCACAAGTGTTTAACATAAGGAAGGTTAGAAGGATGCATGCCAGTTCACTCAGGACACTACCAAAACACCAACCATACAAGACTTGACTGAGCACCATGGAAACCTACCTGAACTGGAACATGAAAATGATGTAGATACCCAAGAATTCAAATTTCCCGTATGAGATGCTTAGGTGAAAGTCACTAAAGGATTGGTGCAGATGGAAGGGGGGGGGTAGAGAAAGGCTGACGTAACACTGACTTGTTCCTAATACATCACTTCTGACAACACATCGCTCACATTGCTTCTGGGGACGTGCAAGGAAATGTCATTGTGCAGACAGGAGCAAGTGAGAAACAAATTGCCAGAAGAGCAACTTACAAAAACACAAAGGGAGAACAAACATGTCAGCTTCCTTTTGTATTTAGTAATTGTCCTCTGCAGTTTTGCTACTAGAGAAGAATGTTTGATGAGCATATTTATTATGCCAACAATGTAATTTAACACAGCTTTGATGCTGTACAGCTGTATATTAGAACTCAAACTTCTTGAAAGCACTCTTTCTACAAATAATTTCAGGTAACTTGGCAAAGTAGAAGGCAAACAAAGTACCTAAAAGATACAGCTTATTAAAATTATTTCATTTGACTTAATTGTATGGAAACAATACTAATATAAACAAATTAACAGATAAACAGTGTTTTCTCAAAACAATGAGACATGGCAATTAAACAGGAAACACCTCCAACAAAAGATTATTTTAAAAATTTTTTTTGGTTAATTCCTCCATTGTGAATTATTTTTTAAAATCTTACTATGCAAACATTTATACATGGTTCATTCTTTGAAAAGGACAGTTCCACATTTGATGGAACAAGAAGTGTTAGTTGCCATGATATTTCTCTTTCCACCCACCAAGAGCTTCTGTCAAGCTCTCAAGTTCTCTTCAGTTCCCTGAAGAATTTTAAACTAATTCACACAACAAAATTGTATAGGTTAAGAAGTGAGTATATGTCTTAACCTGAAACATTGTATAATAAAGGGCACTGTATATGAAGAAAAATACAAACCTAGCCATGGAGACAATTAGTTTTGTCACACACTTGTACCTTTCCCCCTAATTGCATAACATCCAATTAAGAGAGGGAAAAGCACCACATAAAGAGACAAACCAAACCATCCCTCCCTTTAAAGCTCAGAATGACTCTGGAGGACCATAGCCTGAAGCATAAAAAGGCATACATGCCCTTTCCTGTTACAGTTAGAAAGCTTTACTCTTCATATAAGGGAGCCAAAAATTACAGAACATGAAAAGAAAGTTATGGTTGCCGAGAACTGCTTGATCATTTTTAGCTCAGTGGTTATTTTCCAGAATAATCTTTATCCTATTTCTCTGCAGGATATTACTGCTATCAAGGAACAATACCATCATTCAACTCCCGCCCCTAATTCTGCATGTGCATTTCATCATTGCTCATTCTGTTTCTACGTAATTCAGCTGTAGTATCAGCACCTGATAAGCTGTAGCTATTGGATTGCTTTCACTCTTTATGTAACAAAACCAAATGAAACATTATGGAAATACTGATCCAAACATTGTATGCAACTTGTCACCCCGTCCCCCAGCCCAAAGATCTGCAGCTATTACCAAATGAGAACCTGAAAAACTATGTGAAATGTTATTTATCACTGCCTAATAAATCACTACCCAGAAATGCCATGAAAATCATTCTGTAATTAAAAGAGGCCTGCTATAGTCTTAATGTGTTACTAATAAGATGAGAGATGAGTTTAAAAGACAGATAGAGAAAATGATTTAACAACAGTGATAAATTTTCCATTTCCTGTTTAATGAAACGGTCACTTTTTGTTGTCTGAGGGTTCATGTTCGACCTTCCAGGCAAACAGGTTATTTAGAGATATACAAAGATAAAAACTTAAAATCAAGTAGTCCAGGAAACAATTTACGTACTTAGGATGCCGGATGTCTGGCAGGGATCGCTCCAGTGCTATATTGTTGCTAACAAATATGTTGAAGCCATTTTCCCTATAAGCAGAATCATCATGGTCTTCCTCTGTAAGAGGGTACGGCTTTCCATGTTCACCTTTCCCTACAATGAAACAAAACAATTATTTGCCTCAAACTGACAGCACAAAATGGACTACAAAGACAAAAATAAGTGAGACTGAACTTCAGTTAATACACTGTGTCTGGAACATCTCTAAGGAATTTCTTGCAATGTCTTTAGCAACACTCCTGTTACTTCCAATACAAAGATATGAAGTAGGAACAAATAATGGGACTCAGAAGTCCCTCTGAATTCACCCAATTCATCTAGCTTTCCTTCTTTCCAGAGACACAATCAGCTTAAAGCCATTTATACGTAAAAATCTGAATTGTAAATTAAGCTAAATAAGACCTTTTTGCATCAGAATCAAGCTTTCATAGCAAAATTATGAACAAATGGATCATTTCCAGCAACACTCCCTTTGATTGATATGAGGAACCTGATCACTTAGTTACTCCACATTTTAGCAGGCAGAGCACCCTTCCCCCGCACTCCGCTTTTCCAAAAACAACTTGAGCACTGAAGTTTAGGGTGTCCAGCTTTCCAGAGCAAATGGTAAGGAACCCAAATGTTTTGCACTGGGCTCCTTGAACACCCTTGCACTCCAAGGGACCAGCCAGATGTACTCAGTGCTTCTCATGTCTCAGCACTGCTGATTTGGTTTCAGAATCTGGTCACTTTGGTTCCCCAAAGAAATCACCTGCTTGTTCCCTGGCAAAGCACAGACTTTCCATTCCAGCTTTTTATTCCCAAGTTAGTTCTTGTCATCAGTCACTTGGCTTGCTTAGTACCTACCTCAGGCAACTGTACCTCTATCTCTTCCAGTCAGAGAGCAGAGAACAAACAAAAACACTTCAAAGAAAATCAGAAGATAAAAGCCGTTGCTTCTTCTCAACTATTTTTATCCTTTTCATTCTTGCAGAGAATGAACTCCTCAGAGTTTCTGAGCCCTTCATGCCTACTCAGGTTCTCAAGAAGATACGCTTTCCTCTACATCTAATTGATTAGCTTATAACCTCTCTTCCCCTCTCCCTCCAGGCCCACTCATAAATAAATACCTCCTTTTACCTGAGGTCTTCTGGAGAAATTAATCAACTTCCCAGCTAGATCTGATAAGTGACCAAGGCCACCTGATCCTTAGCTAATCAGGAGCAGCTGCAGGAGGGGATGAAGAGGAAAGCAACAGAAAGCGAGAAAAACATCCAGTGGTATCCTTAAAGCCCACAAGCCTCTGTCAATGCTCTATTTCATATTGCATGTGCACAAAATATTAAAAACGTAGAATATACAGTTACAGATGCTGTAGTTACTCAATTTCAGAATTTTTTCAGATAAAATAACAATTTTTTTATTCCAAACTTTGTATATATAATTACAATTTCATTTAAATTCTTAACGAAAATAATTGATGTTACTTAGAAGGGAAAAAAGTTAGTTTGTGTTATGAAACACTCTTTGTTTATGCTATTTCATTACTAACAGGCATCTTGTCATTTTTATTTTCAAACATCCCCAAATACACATAACACATTAACATAATACAAAATCTGAGACTAAGATTCTATGTGAATCTTTATGATTTCATAATAAATATGGGGAGGGGTAAATATTAAAGAAGCAGCTGACAAGTCTGAGTACTACTCAAAATTCAATAGTACAATTATATCAAATCTGTTTCATAATACAGTAACAATAAGCTAATGTCATTCAACCCCCAAGACACAGAAATTTTAGCCCTTCTCTTCCAGTACATATTCTAAGTAGACCCAAAGTAACTGTTTTAATTTGCTTTTAATAAGGGATTTATCCAGGTAGTTACTAATATAATGGAAATTCCAGAATAAATGACCTATATGATAAGATGGACTATTGCTAATCGATGTTTTTACAATATAACTTTCTGTATATTCCAGCGATTCACCCTGTATTAAGAAAGATGGGTTCTTTGCTTTGCTTTTCTTAAAGGAGCCCATTTGGCTGTTCAGGAGATGAATATTTTTCATAGTACTACAGTTTCTTCATACCATCCCTTGCTAGTGAAACTTAAGACAAGTACGTTTAAAGTGAAGTCTTCCACTCTTCCTCACTGAATATGGAGCGCTATCACTGTGCATAAGCCAAAAGAATAGATATCACAGTTGTTAACTAGAGCAACTCGGGAACAGGCTGAACTTTCTTGTATCATGCTGCAGAAGTATTTGACCAATTGCAGTATATAAATTGCTTTTGCACTTATACAGTAAGCTGGGCTGTGAGGTGCACTGGAAGTTGTGAAGCATGACTCTTTCCTAACACTAAATTAAAATACACACCTAGAACATTAACAGAGGCTTGTAGGCTTTTGTGAATCCAGTGGATATTTCTCCTGGCTTTCTTGTTTGCTTGCTCTCTCACCCTGCAGCTCCTCCTGATTAGCTAGAAATCAGGTGGTCATCTACCAGATCCAGCTGAAAGCAGTTGGCTAATTTCTCTAAAAGAGCTCAAGTAAAAAGAGACCATTTCTTTCCCTGGAAAGAGAGAAATAGAAAGTGTATAAGATAAGTATTAAAAAAAAAAAAAAAAGAAGTACAACTTTTGGATAATCAGTAGGCCTGAAGGGTTCCCTTTGTACAGATAAGCACATTAAAACTCTCTTCTGTCATTGATTTGCTTTCCTAGATGACTGATGGAAATTGCCATCATGGCACACTGGTTTGGAGCTGGCCTATCCAAAATTTACCTAAAATGCTACAGTGACAAGGGGAAACTTCACAATGCAGAAAGAGCAAAATTCTCATGAAAAAGAGCATGGAGGAGTTTAATGTCCCATTATGGGCTACAGAAGGCTACTTTAAACCGATCGATAGACAGAAAGAAGCCCTCCTATACTGTTTGTTCTGCCGGAAGGCAAAACAGCAATTCGGAAAGTGCATCAGGGCTATAAAGTATTGCAGGGAACAGAGAGAGTGAAAAAGCCTGATGGTGAGTTTTTGGCCTCTTTGGGTTTAAAGGGAGGCTCACCAAAATGTGATAGATAAAACCAACCCAGCACTAAGACTTGATACTAACTCCCTCTGAGTTAGTACAATTGCAGCATAAATAACCCCAGAAACTAAGGACAATCAGAAATTTTAGTTCAATTGCTTGGATTTTGATTTTTCAAGGAGGGTAAGAACCCAAAAGCACGAGAATGACATGTATATTCAACCTGGGCCCAAAAATCGCATCAGAATGCTCCATTGCATGGGACCCCTAACAGCACCATTTACTTCATACAGTGCTGTCTAAGTTTTGTGATTACAGAGTTATTACACTGATTTTTCACTCAGTACTCAATGTAAGCAATGTTTTGAAAATACGCTAGATTTTTTCTTTCTTAAAACACTATGATGGTGTTGGAGTTGACATCTCTACTTTGCTTAGTATTATGCTATTGTAAAGGTTTTAATACATCATCTCAAAATGCTTCTCTATAGATATTCAGATTAAAAAATGGTAAAGTAAGATATCTGGATGAGGGAATGGAGTGCACCCTCACTAAGTTTGCAGATGACACCAAGTTGGGTTGAAGTGTCAATCTGCTGGAGGGTAGGAAGGCCCTACAGAGGGATCTGGACAGGCTGGATCGTTGGGCCGGGGCCACCTGTTTGAGATTCAACAAGGCTCAGTGCCGGGTCCTGCACTTGGGTCACAACAACCCCATGCAACACTACAGGCTGGGGGAGGAGTGGCTGGAGAGCTGCCTGGCGGAAAAGGACCTGGGGGTGTTGGTTGACAGCCGCCTGAACAGGAGCCAGCAGTGTGCTCAGGTGGCCAAGAAGGCCAAGGGCATCCTGGCTTGTATCAAGAATAGTGTGGCCAGCAGGACTAGGGAGGTGATAGTGCCCCTATACTTGGCACTGGTGAGGCCGCACCTCGAGTACTGTGTTCCCTTTTGGGCCCCTCACTACAAGGACATCGAGGTGCTGGAGCCTGTCCAGAGGAGGGCAATGAAGCTGGTGAAGGGTCTAGAGCACAAGTCTTAGGAGGAGCGGCTGAGGGAGCTGGGGTTGTTTAGCCTGGAGAAGAGGAGGCTGAGGGGAGACCTTATTGCTCTCTACAACTACCTGGAAGGAGGTTGTAGTGAGGTGGGGGTCGGTCTCTTCTCCCCAGTAACAAGTGATAGGACAAGAGGAAACGGCCTCAAGCTGCGCCAGGGGAAGTTTAGGTTGGACATTAGGAAAAACTTCTTCACTGAAAGGGTAGTCAGGCATTGGCACAGGCTGCCCAGGGAAGTGGTTGAGTCCCCATCCCTGGAGGTATTTCAAAGACAGGTAGACGTGGTGCTTGAGGACATGGTTTAGTGGTGGACTTGGCAGTGCTATGTTAACCGTTGGACTCGATGATCTGAAGGGTCTTTTCCAACCTTAACGATTCTGTGATTCCATGATTATAGCCATCCAGATAAAGTACTGGCTTGGCCAAATATCAGATGATCTATATGGCTTTTTTAGCCCCACTCAAGCATGTTACTGTCTCCTAGGAAACAACACACTCTATACCTAGCCCTAAAGGTTTTAAGTTTTATGCTTGACAACTTGTGGTAACTGATAGTTCAAGGACACCTCAGTTAAAGCATCTTCTGCTGATATTAAATACAGATACAGCAGAAGGAGAATAAACTCTCTTGTTCAGCAGATGGCATGAAGGTAAGAGGATTAGGGTGAGGCAAAAAAATAAAAACACATTCTGTATATTCCGTACAAACGTGTAATAGCAGAATAATGGCTCTGGATCAGCCATGTTCGTACAGTTGCCAGGTATAATAATTATAAAGAGAACAGAGGTACTGTTGGCAAAATATATCAGCTGTAAATGAATTTGAACATGCAACAGGAGTTCTGCACTACTTCTGCAAGCAACAGATAGGGAACACTGCTTAAAAGTATGAACAACAAAACACACTGCAACAGGTTCTGGTTTCAGGGTCTTTTGGGTTTTGTTTTGGGGGGTTTGTTTTTATAATTCAGATGAACATTATTTATAATTCAACAGGCATGATAAAAAAGATTGGCTTTGCCATATAAGTTAAAGGAACTTAAGAAATTTCTTGACAGGAAACTAAGTGGATAAAGAACATAAGCCACTCAGTGTCTGTGGGGAAGAACTGTGTACAAATCTGAATTATTTACTGTTTATACTCATTGCTATTAGTTTACACAGGCAAGACTTCACAGTTACACCAAGTTAAGACTATAATTCACAAAAATATTTAAGCATACCCTTTTAATTCAAGCATTCAAGCATCTTTTAATCCAATAAGATTTGTAATAGGGAATAAGAATTCTCCCTGTGCTAAATGCTTTACTAAATAGAAGGAGTTTATTTTAATACACGAACCAAAAATAAGTTGTCTTACAGTGCATGTCATTATTTTGGATAACTCTGCCTTTTCTTTTAAAGTATATTAGGAATTTTGTCTACCAGCCCTAAATATTCCATTCAGAATCTAGTACAATGTTGTCTGTGCACACCACAAGTAAACTCAGAGCTCATCCTCTCTCATGAAAGTTCTCACAGGGAGAACAGATACCTAATCTTATCCTAAAACAATATCTCAATACAGCACTGAAGTCCCATGGGGGGAGAGTGATTGTATTTCTTAGCAAGGGTAGACAGAGGAACACAAATTCAAAATGAATGCAGTCACACATCAGCTTAAAAAGAAAAGTGTAAGAAATAAAAGGGGAAATAAAGATCATTAGCTGAATAAAAACATTGAGTCAGACATCATCTTCCACCTTCTTGCCACATGAACTTCTACACAATAACCTTTTATGCTCCCTGATATGGGAGTCACAGTGCAACTGGCCGAGTCAGAGGGCAAAAACTGTGTTTAAAGCAATCCATAGTATCTTTTACATAATTTCTGAGTTTCCCTAATGCACAGCTGTATACAAGTTTGTCATCTTGCGCTGTGGAGATGGACTTCATATTGTTTTGGTTAATAACAGATTATCAATTCAGACTGCCACCACATTCTGCTTTTTTGGGAAGTGGATTTCCATTTGTGTACAAACAAAATAATGTTCTTCCTTATTTTTCCTTATCCTTACAGGCGGCATGGTGCAGCACGTCTGCTAAAGTACTGGTTAAATTATCTTGAACAGGGAGGTGATTTGATAAATGCACAAAATAGGATTTCTTTTTTTTTTTTTTTTTGGACAGTAAATGTCTCAGCTTCTTCTGGAGTATCTACACTTGGTGGAGTTCTCATCCTGTCTGCAAATTTTGTATTTTGAAACCTTTAGAGGACATGTGGGCGAACATTTTTTTATCTAAGATTAGTTCAAGAGCCAAGTCAGGGACTAGTACAGACTAGTCTTTGAGGAAAAAAGGGGGGAAAGGAAGTTATTTTATCAAATCACTTTCTCCTTTCATACTGGGGTAGGAACTGCTTGCTTTGAACAAATGCCTTTTGTGGTTTTCCAAGTTTATATTCATTTCCACTAAAAGATTTTCAGTCAAGAAAGGCATGAAAGAATGTTCTTCCCTGACTTGTTATGAAGTGAGAAAATTAAATCTGCACATGCCTCAAATGAAAGTAATTGCCTTCATATCAAACAGGACTATCCAAGTAGTAAAAAATGTGTGTGTATATTTATATATATGTATGCTACAGCTTTTCAGATAGAAAATAAGGACCTTTTTCTAACTGTAAAAGTAGTGAAACAATGGGATAGGCAATCCAGGGAACTGTGGAAGCCATACATATTCAAGAAAGGAATGATACCGTGCCTCAGAGAGATTATTGATACCACTCTGGTCATATAGCGAGGTTGATCCCAATCTTCAATTTCTATGAACTCTATGAGAAATAGGAGGAGGACTGGAGATAAGCTGCTGGAATTATATTCTTCCTCAAAGTCAAAAAAACTTGTAGCAGAAACTGAACTATATTTATCAGAAGTCTGTTCTACTTTTCCCAAACTTCTCGGTATCCCACTAATTGTACAACTTCATGAGCCTAATTTATAGGAAAGCAATTTAATTGATTTTACATCAATAGAAACTGGATCAAAAATGCCTATTGGTTCTATTTTTTTGCTACTCTATCTGGTAACAGCTTGGAAAGCCTTTGCAGTATGATTTACAATACTTTTAATTATTTATACATAACTCTGTCAAGGTCTGAGGCAATATAAAAGGCTTTTTCTTAGCATTACAGACACAGCTGTAATCAAATCTTACTTATGCAGTTGGGAAAAATAAAAATCCTGTCAAGTAAAATCTGAACAATACATTTTTAAGCAAGAATAAATAATTTCTTTATAAATATATAACAAAATTTATTTATTACTGTTTCAATATCAAACTACTACAGAAAACAAACAATCTACAATTCACTCCAGTTTTCTGGTAGAAAGTATTCAAATTCCTACTATTTGCTTAACCTTCAGATGCCAGTAGCACATACAGGATTTCTTTTAAAGGACCACATAGTCCTCAATAAGTGGTATAGAAATATTATTGGGAACAAATATGAGGCCTTGTCCTTTCAGGACTGCTACTAGAGTACCATGATGGTCAGCAGGAGAAATATAAACTAAACTGCCTCTCTTTTCAAGAATGGCTTTATACAAATAGCATAGTTTGGAAGAAAAAGTGAGGAAAAGATATGACTTTAAATGTTTTTATTTCACTGCCTGCTCACATCCAGAACTGAAAAAACCAAACCCCAACAACAAAAAACCAGAGAACATGTTCCTTAAAAAAATTAAAAGAGTACATTCATGTTGTATTGTAGTTGAATCTTTAGAGTATTGTTTGCTTATCACTCACATGAGATAGAAATGAAAGGAACCTGTTGCTAACACAGAAATGAGATCTATACTTATAGCGGCGATGTGTTTCCCCATCCCTCAACAAAAAGAAATCCCATACTGCGTAGGAAGTAGATAAAGGAAGAGCATTTCCTGGAGAGGAGATAAGAGGGAGAAATGGGAACCTCTGAAATGTACTTATTTTACATATTTGGTCTTACTATGTTTGAGAAGAATTTTTGTAAAAAGAAATACATATCAAAGTGAAAACAAATAATTACAAAATACAGCCTTTTAATGGCATTAGACAGAATTTCCAGATTTCCATAGACTAACCAGGCCTGGGTTGACTCTTCATGTTAATCTAAGATCATAACTTCTGTGTGAGAATGCAAAGAAAAAGACGGCATCAGATTTTAAGAGTCCATGAAGCGGGAGAAGCTGATTACCAGCAGTCCGTATACACTAAGGGCATGATAGTGCTTCAAACACTCTTCCTAGAAGCTGAATCAACAGAAACTGCTAGGAAAAAACACAGTGGTGAGGCAGGGCAGCTAAAAGATGAGCAGTAGTGGTGGTAAGCAGAAGAATGAAGCAGGACAGCAAGTGCAGGAAGAAACAGCAACGTCTGGCAGAGTGGCAGAAGCCCCAGGTTGCAGCACCAAAACTCTGGCAACTTGAAGTGGGCCTTGTTGCACTGCAGGACTCCACAGTGCCCAAAAGTAAGGAAGGTTTTAGTTCAGAAGTGGGGAACAATCAGCTGGCCTCGCTGCCGTCTTGCCAAAGAGGACTGCAAAGTTATTATTGTTATACTTAAGGAGTTAGCCCTTACATGTTTTTTGCTTATCTTTAATAAAATATTGTGTGCCGAGTCAATTAATTTGCAAGAAAAAAAAATGAGCTCAGTGCTCTTGAGATTAATTCTTGCAGGTATCTAAGCATTTTACTACATATCATTTTAAATTTCAACCTGGCCCTTGCTGTTGGCAGTTATGTCCTGGCAGAAAAGGTGCATTAGACAGCTAACAGTTGGAGCAATCCAACTCTGCTTATGATAACTTTTATATCACTCATTTCATTTTGGTTATTTGAAATCAAGACACTGTGCTTTGTCTTAAATATGTGCATTTTCTCAATCAATAATTAATTCCTAAATCTTATAGCTGTGCTTTATGGATCATTAGACTAGTGTACCCCTCACCTTTTTCATCCATTGGAAACATTAAAAACACAGACTCTGAATTTCCAACATATGCATTGTGGAGTAAAAATACAGTGTCTGGGGGAAAAGTGATTGCTTTAAAATAAATTATGAGGTTAACCAGTGGCACTGTTGTGTTTCAGCAGAAGGGTGACTGCATATATTGTCTGAAGGCTTGAACAAACACTTCACAAGAATAAATAAGAATATTTTTTAAAAATCTATGGCTTTTAACACTTGCTGCAAGTACTACAATGGCTTAGCAGGCAGAAAGACTCATTCTACCCCCTTTCCCACTTTAATAAGTCTAGGAAAAAAGAGGAAAAAAAAATACTGTACTATTTGGTATGTCCAGTGTATTTAGAATGCCGCAGTGTACAATGCAAGACAAGCAGCAACACATGCTGTTTTGATATGAGCTGCTCTGTCACTACAGCAGAGCAGCAATATCCTCAGTAGCATTCTGCAGGCTGAGCTGAATCTAATCATAACTCTGTAGCCAAGGGATGCACAGTACATCTTCTATTTAGTCTAACTACTTATCACCAAATGCCACAGCCATCAGAATGCTTTTTTCATTTAACATTAGAAGAGACTGGCTGTAGACCATTAATCAGAGCCAACCACTGAATGAGCAAGCACGTGAGAAACAGAACTTAACCATAAAAAAGGCTTCACAGTTTGGTTTAGTAACTGAACTACCTGCTAGGATAAAAAGCACCTACTATGGAACAAGATTACCTGGGGAAAAAAAAAATCTACTAATAGCGGTAAGGTGTTTGTTTCAGTGCTTAAATAAATTAATTCACACAAACTGAATCAAGAATGGCATTCTAATAGTCTCTAGTACCAGTGGGTTTTCTATAATTAATGCATGTGTCCAAGCTGATCTCTTGGAAAAGCTTAAACTAAAGTGTTATTAACATGGTATACACAGGAACTAAACAGCTCCACAAAGTTAATGCAGAATTACAGTTGTGTAGGTACAGTTTTAGAAAGCCCAGAAATACAAAATGATAGTGTTCTGAGAGCTGTAATTAACACAAGACTTTTCCCTCCCCCTCTTTTTTTCTTCATTCTAAGACTCATTATAACCATGTGTCGTTTACCACATACCATCACAGGAAAATAAACAGGATGTTCCGTGGAACAAATCTATTAATAGGAGTTCTTTAATTTTTTCTTTTCTTTTTTTTCATGAATTCAAACTAAACTAGCTCTAGAAGCTGGCTTTGTGGCTGTTGCACAAAGAAGATGA
The DNA here is from genome assembly GCF_965183815.1 of Platalea leucorodia. Lineage (NCBI taxonomy): Eukaryota > Metazoa > Chordata > Aves > Pelecaniformes > Threskiornithidae > Platalea > Platalea leucorodia. The sequence goes on along the minus strand of NC_138828.1, from coordinate 45,391,693 downwards.
ATAACCTGTAACAAGGAATTTAGCTATGTATGAGTCAACAGTGCGCAATAGCGTTGTCACTCTTGCATTAGAAGCACTACTCCATGACGCATATCCTACAGAGAAAGAATACATGAGCTGTAACAGCTCCCAGCAAATTTAGATTTACCCTATAAGACCTCTACCAGAAAAAAAAAAAATAAAAAAAAAATCCATTCTTACATATGAAGATAATAAATATTCACAGTTAAAGTCTGAGGCAGACCCAGGAACAAGAACTATGCCACCTGATTCCCAGCACAGTGACTCAGTGGCAAGGCCACCCTTCCTCCTTCTGTAAAGTTGAGAAGAGCGTTCATAAGCAGGCTGAGTTTGCACACTCAGGGCCAAGAAGGTAACTTCCTCAGGTAGTATATATGCATTTTATTGCCTTTTCAGGTCCACTTGGATCTATGCATTACAAAATGCACTGCCATATTTCTCAGATGATAATTACTTTAATATGAAACTGAAGCTGAGTATGCAAATAATTACCTAGTTTAATAAAAAACCAAGACACCCCCACCCCTACAAATTCAGAGATACTAGAATTATCCTCAAGACAAGCAATATAAGCCCAGGGAACTGTACTAACATGTTAAGATATAGCAAGGTGCAGTTATGGCAGATAAACAACTGAAACTCAAGTTATGTCACGTTCTTGGGATTGGTCTACTTAAGCTCTTTTGCTTTACTTAAAACATAATACATTTTTTTCTGCTACACCCAAAGTAACACTTTGAATCTCAGTGCTCTTCTCCTTTTCATGTTTTTTGTTTGGCAAATCAGACACATTACTCTTCTGAAAACTGTTTCTATACTACATATACTGCTGCATATACTCACTGCTACTGCACTTCCCACAGGATGCCTTTCCCTCTCCTTGTAAGATACCACTAATGTTGCAATCATTAATACTGCCTTTTATCGTTCATTTTGTGGTTAAAACACATTCTTCATTTGAAAGAGCCTTCTGACTGACTGACATTCTTGTGGTAACGTGAACTAAACTTAGTGGTTGACCTGCCATGAGCACAGCTCTACACAGCCCTTTTCCTCCCTTGCCATTGATTCACCTCTTTCTGAATAAGAGGAGTCTAATTAATGCCTACTATTTTTCAAATCCCTGACACAAATTTGAATAAATTTTCTGTACTAAAGTCGACTGAAATTTCTAGTCAATATATGCTGTGGAATCAAGCAAAGGCAGATGTGGAGACTCAAAGAATCACCTTCAGCCACGAACTTAATAGATTTTCAACTAATCAGTTTAAAATATTTTCTATTCAAAAGGACAACTCATCACCTACAGAACACAACTAAATATTTATCCCAAGGCCCACATTTATGCATAATTCAGCAGGAACCTGCATATGGCCATTGGGAAATTTTTTGAAAAAGCTCATTTGCTGAAAACTGATGTTTGGATTCAGCCAAAAGTATTTGCTGAATTTCTTTCATTTTGTTGATGTCTGGGTTAAAAGAAGCAAATCAAAAATATATATTGAAAACCAAACTTTTAAAATTACAGTCTCTGTTTTTCAAAATCTTACATAAATGACAAAACTTAACTAACATTATCAAAGGATAGACATCCAATTTGAAAATCCTGTTTGTGAACCAAAACAATACTTCCTCATTTTTTCATAGACAGAAAAAAGTTTCAGGTATCAACCCAAAAAGTCTTACATGAACACAGCTTTAACTTTCAGATGTATACAGAATCATTAAGGTTGGAAAAGACCCTTAAGATGATCGAGTCCAACTGTTAACCTAGCACTGCCAAGTCCACCACTAAACCATGTCCTCAAGCACCACATCCACATGTTTTTTGAACACTTCCAGGTACTGTGATTGCACCACTTCCCTGGGCAGCCTGTTCCAATGCCTAACCAATGTCTCTGTGAAGAAATTTTTCCTAATATCTAATCTAAACCTCCGCTGGCACAACTTGAGGCCGTTTCCTCTTGTCCTGTTGCTTGCTACCTGAGAGAAGAGACCGACCCCCACCTCACTACAACCTCCTTCCAGGTAGTTGTAGAGAGCAATAAGGTCTCTCCTCAGCCTCCTCTTCTCCAGGCTAAACAACCCCAGCTCCCTCCGCCGCTCCTCATAAGACCTGTGCTCTAGACCCTTCACCAGCTTCGTTGCCCTCCTCTGGACAGGCTCCAGCACCTCGATGTCCTTCTTGTAGTGAGGGGCCCAAAAGGGAACACAGTACTCGAGGTGCGGCCTCACCAGTGCCGAGTACAGGGGCACTATCAACTCCCTGGTCCTGCTGGCCACACTATTCCTGATACAAGCCAGGATGCCATGGGCCCTCTTGGCCACCTGAGCACACTGCTGGCCCACGTCCAGGGGGCTGTCAGCCAGCACCCCCAGGTCCTTTTCCGCCAAGCAGCTCCCCAGCCACTCTTCCCCAAGCCTGTAGCGTTGCATGGGGTTGTTGTGACCCAAGTGCAGGACCCGGCACTTAGCCTTGTTGAACCTCATACAGTTGGCCTCAGCCCATTGATGCAGCCTGTCCAGGTCCCTCTGTAGAGCCCTCCTACTTTCAGGCAGATCAATACTTCCACCCAACTTGGTGTCATCTGCAAACTTACTGAGGGTGCACTCAATTCCCTCATCCAGATCATCGATCACGATATTAAACAGAACTGGCCCCAATACTGAGCCCTGGGGAACACCACTCGTGACTGGCTGCCAACTGGATTTGACTCCATTCACCACCATTCTCTGGGCTCGGCCATTCAGCCAGTTTTTTAACCCAGTGCAGAGTGCCCTTATCCAAGCCACGGGCAGCCAGTTTCTCCAGGAGGATGCTGTGGGAAATGGTGTCAAAGGCCTTACTAAAGTCCAAGTAGACAACATCCACAGCCTTTCCCTCATCCACCAAGTGTGTCACCTTGTCATAGAAGGAGATCAGGTTGGTCAAGCAGGACCTTCCCTTCATAAACCCATGCTGGCTGGGCCTGATCCCCTGATTGACCCTCACGTGCCGCGTAATGGCACTCAAGATGATCTGCTCCATGACCTTCCCTGGCACTGAGGTCAGGCTGACAGGCCTGTAGTTCCCTAGATCCTCCTTCCAACCCTTCTTGTAGATGGGTGTCACATTTGCTAACTTCCAGTCTTCTGGGACCTCCATGGTTGACCAGGACTGCTGATAGGTGATGGAGAGTGGCTTGGCGAGCTCCTTCACCAGCTCCCTCAGTATCCTCGGGTGGATCCCATCTGGCCCCATAGACTTGTGGGCATCTAGGTGGAGTAGCAGGTCACTAACGGTTACCTCTTGGATTATTGGGGCTTTATTCTGCTTCCCATCTCCATCTCCCAGCTCAGGGGGCTGAATACCCTGAGGGTAACTAGTCTGACTATTAAAGACTGAGGCAAAGAAGGCATTAAGTACCTCAGCCTTCTCCTTATCCTTTGTGGCGATGTTTCCCGCTGCATCCAATAAAGGATAGATTGTCCTTGGCCCTCCTTTTGTTGCTGATATATTTGTAAAAACATTTTTTGTTATCTTTAACTGCAGTGGCCAGTTTAAGTTCTAGCTGGGCTTTCGCCTTTCTAATTGTTTCCCTGCATAACCTAACAACATCCTTGTAGTCTTCCTGAGTTGCCTGCCCCTTCTTCCAAAGATGGTAAACTCTCTTTTTTTTCCTGAGTCCCAGCAAAAGCTCCCTGTTCAGCCAAGCCGGTCTTCTTCCCCACCTGCTCGTCTTTCGGCACATATGAAGCAACTCCCTAACAATTTCTTTCTCACTGAGAAAAATTAAGAAATGTTAAATTCCATTATGCAGATTCATGATGTATTTACCCAGCACACAGTAATTCTCAATTCTGCTTTTGTCTGTATGATCAAAAGCCCCTCAATAAATCCAGTCTTTGAGCAGAAGGGAGGGGATCTTTAGCAACCATGCTAAGAGAGCAAGCATACACACTTCCCTAGCTCTCCATAACCACAGGCAACAGAAGAACAGGACATAAAGCAGATATTAACTTAAATTGTAGGCTTTGTTTTAGAAGCATTACCAGAAATTCCACCTTTTAATTTGTAAAGTGTATTTGAAACTAGAAAAGCAGAAAGAAAAAAACCCACTTATCTTGTCTATTTTGTTGCCATTAATTCATCTCTGCATTCATTTGATATCCTTTAACTTACAGAAAGAGCTTCTGCACATCTTTAATTTACTTTTTCCTGTACTTTCTTAAATAGTGAACCTACATCTTTAAAATAGTTCAAAGCCTCACTGTGTATTATTACAATCAAGAGAAATTATGACAGAGGACTTGGACTGGATTAAGAATTGATGCTCCACATAGAGGAAGACTTTCTGCATAAGGTTACATTTGGGATTTCAAAATGTTTTCAATTTTTGATATTCATTGTAACTACTGACTCTCGATTTTTTTTGTTTTAGTTATATTTGCAGAATACATGTTCCAAAATCCATGATGTTTTTGCTAAAACCAGACTTGTCTCTGACAGAAATCACTAGTAATGAGCTCACTTCCTTTACAATAGATTCATCATCCAGATGGTTTGTGAAAATGCATGCAATACACTTAAGCTTATTGAAAGAATCTATCCTTCAATATGCCTGTAAGAGTCTTTGCTAAAAATAAACAAACGAATAAAATCATCCGTACACAGTACATTCGGGTTTTACCCTAAGCAATGATAAACTTTCCAATCAATTGCTTTCCTTCTCTCTTTTCCCTTTCATTTGTATCAGTTGACCAAGAAATATTTGAAAACATAAACTCTTTTTCATCCAGGCATTCAGAGAGACAGCTAGCCTCAAGGATTATCCTTAAAGAACCTTCTCAAAATGGGGATTTAGCTCCTGAACTTAATTCTTACAACTGTGAGATTAAGCTTCCCTCAAATGATAGGTCTGAACTGAACTACACCAGTGGGCTAAAATTGTAGCCAAGAATCTATCCTTTTCTCACTACCCTTATTAGCATTTTTGAGATGTATAATTATTATCCACTAAATAAAACAGACATGAAGTTATTATAGGACATTGCCAAGAAATTCTCAGGGTCTCATAACTTCCATGTAAAACTTCAGATTCTTCAGAAAAAAAAAAACAAACCATGAAAACATAAAAACTATAAAAAAAGTTGATGGTTGTATGAACTGGGAAAAAAAGTCATTTAAGTACCATACTGAAGCAGCAGTATATTAGTAACTTGCTTAACTTACTGATTAACAGCAGCTAATTAAAATGTCACCTTCGGCTGGGGCTGCACGGCTAGAAGGCGCGTCCCCTGGGTGGTGGATAGGGGATCCCTCTCTGGAGGGTGCACCGGATAAAATTGAAGAAGGTGCCGCGAACCAACGCAGCCTAAGGGAAGGCCACCCTGACAGAAAAACCACTGGCCCTCCAAGTCATGGGGGTTGGGCAGGAGGCCAACTACCTCCTCCCGGAAAAAAAAATAAAAAGTTGCAGAAACGACGAGCATCAACTCGGAGATGGAGAAAATCAGTAATGAAGTGAGGAGGAGGAGATGGAACTGGATCGGTCATGTCTTGAGGAAAAAACCAACAGAAGACTGCGCTGTGGCCCTTGGGACTCCAGAGCACGCAGCCGCAGACCGATCGAAGTGGAAGAACGATGTTCGCGCCTTGTGTGCCTCCTGGCACTGAGAGAATTCAGATCAGAATTAAAATGTCAGCCCTCTAGAACTTTAAGAGCTTTCACTCTTCTTTCTGAAGCATGTGAAGTTTGGATTTCTTCCCAGTATAACTGCTTCAGTAAAAGCTGGGAACACAATATATTGAAAAAACAAATAAACTAACATTATTTAATTAGACACTTCTTTTAATTTTTGTATGACAATATTATAATTAGACTAGTCTCTCAACTATAAAATCCCTGAAGAGTGACTCGAAGTATTCAATAACCAGACTAGCCTTTCCTTTGGAAGAGCAGGACAACAGACCTGGGAGGACAATGGAATTGGCATCTTCTTAGTGTCTGCTATCTTGTCCTCTGGAGACTATTCCTTCCCTGATTTATACACCAGTACTCACTGTGCTTCAGGATCAGTCTCACCTTTTGTAAGCTGCCATGGAACAACGATGCAAGGAGCAATTAGAAGCATCAATAGCCTCATAGACATTGACCAGAGTTTCCAAAACACATAAATGCTATCCCATTAATCAGCATGTAAAATAGAAGTAACCTGAAAATAGGGTAATCTGAAATTACTTTAGCTATCATTTAAAAACATAAAAATATAAAGCCCTTTTCAGAATAAATTAACTGACAAATACCAAAAGCAAGACTGTATCTATGTTTTAAGAATACTGACGATGCGATTTAAAAATGTGTCTTGATTTTTTTTTTTTTTTTAATCTAAGTATTAAAGTTAGTTTGTTTTTCATTGAATTTCCTGGCAAGTCTTTCTATTCACATTTCAGTATCACCTGCAAACCTTTTAGTTAAGTTTGTCTAAAAAAAAAGAGTTTGTTTCCAGCTTGTAGACAACAGAACCTTCACGCAGGTTGGCAGAACAAAATGCCACTCCTAGAAATGTGGTTTCTTCTTTTACTTTCTTTTTGTTAGATAGAAGACAGATTCTCCCAGATATCACTCCACTGCAAGCATGGAGGGTGGATGACTTTGTGTCACGTAACCACAGCCAAAGGGTAGCTGTGTTCCTTGAGAAGCAGTGATTACAGAGCATCATTTGATGAGCTAGTGTCTATAAGGCAAATTATAGCAAAACAATCATATATCTCTGCCTTTTCATATATATTGATTGGATGTCAGGCAAACCATTTCACCAGTCCAATAATTTTCCTCTGTCAGCTTGTTTAATGAAAACAGGAAGGAGAAGAAAGAAAAGTCACCTTACACATATTTAAGTCATAAACTGCATCGAGGTAACTATACTAGACTTTTGCACTTGCAAATTTAATTCATACCCTCAAAAGAAAAAAAGCTATGACACGAAAGTAGGCACAATTTATTGGAATGATTGTTAAATCCAAAGATCTTGTTGGCCTTTTGAAGGCCAAAAGGCTAAAAAATACTCCAAGATTGTGCTGTTGAATTTAACTATGTCCTCTGCTAAACTGTATTTTCCATACATGAAAAATCTAAGTTTACAACATCAAGTCCAATAGAAGCACATAGATAGTATCATATAGCAATACATTATTTGAAGAAACTTAACAACTGCAATGTTAAGGAAAGCAACTAGTGAATTTTAGAGTGTAAAGAGCTTTCTGATTTCTTTGGAATGGCGTGCTTGTGATTGTCATCATGGTTATTCTAGATGATGAAGTCTGTAACACATAAGGTTACCGACTAGTGTGCAGGTAATATGTGGCACCGGCATACTACGCTCATAGCAAATTCCCTCAAGTAATATATAGATTAGACCAAAAGAAAAAAGTCTTGGTCAATCATTTGCAAACATTTAAAATTGAAGTTCCTCTTATGGGTCTTTTGACCTGGATTCAGGTTAAAGGAATGTCTTCCTTAAACCTTTAAAAGAAATAGTCTTTAAAGCTCATTGACAGAAGCTTATTCCATGTTCTAAACTTAAAAGATGACACAAAAGTAGTAAGGAAAAATTCCCTTTTGTCATTGCTTCTGAATTGGAAAGTATGGTCTTGATATGCTATAATTGCTGTCAAGTACTTGTTCCAGCTCTTTTGCCAAGTTTATCAAGATTCATTTCCCCCTTCTTCTTTGAATTGGGATTTTCATAGCAAAACAAACAACAACTGGAAACTGAAATACAAAAGAAAACAATGTTTCTTTGTGCCACTGAGTCAAGCAGTAATTGCCCTGAACTGCCGAATTGATCATTTTTACACCTATCACAAGAGACAACCAACTCAATTTAGATGGTCTATAGAGCTCTCCTCCTTCTGCACAGACAGATCTAGTCTGAAGGTCTCTCAGCTGTTTCAAACTCTCCCTGCAAATGAGCCACGTTTCAGAAGACTATCCAGATAAAATTCCTTTTCCAGAATTACTACAAAATATATTTCTCTTTAAAAAAACCCCCTAGTATCCACAGATGAACTCCTATTACATTTCATTAGATAGTCCCGAAAAAGTTTAAGCGAAAGGAGAAAGATAACAGGGTGCTAACAGTGACCAAAACACCTTCCTAGACTCTAAGTGACAAAGACAGACTTGAGCTGAGACCTCCTCTCTCACACACACACCCTGCCCCCCCCCAAAAACCCCAAAACTTCTAAAGTCAAGTTTCTCTTCTTTTTCACTTCCTTCCAGGCAGCAACTCTATTAAACCCCCAAGTATTACACATTAAATACAGTCACCAAAATCAGCACTTCATCACTAATACTGATGTGAAGCCACTGACAGATCTTCACCACCATACAAAAGGTGTAATAATATACTTGGGACTATCACAAGTTAATTGGCAGATGGCATCTGCTTCTTGGTGTTTTCTTTAAATTTTGTTTTTGCTTTGGCTTGTGTGTTTCTTTCTTTTCAAAATTGTGTAAGCATTGAGATCAACATTTAAATACGAGGAGAGAAGGTACTAGAGGGGACAGTTTGGTCTGTTAAGGACTTGACACCACACTTCCCCCCACAGATTAAAATATAAAGATGAAAGACTAGCAACTTTAATGATTTTTTTAACAGTGCACTTCTTGAAATCTGGACACTAGTTTCAAGCTAGGATATGTATCACTGGTTTACAGTGTAGTCATAGACATTTCTTGCCAAGTTACTGGAAATACAATTTTCTCTCTGCCTGTCAGGGTAAAAACATGCCAACGCCCAGTATAGAAGGGGTACACTGAAGATCATTTTCAGAGCTCTAATTAATACGAGTCAAATGGATGTATTATGAACTCTGTTCCCCCTTCCTTGGCCTCTCTGGTAGTCCTTAAAAATGAGCTTACCAATTACATTCAAGTGGTATCACTGATGAGTTTTCAAAGGCGGAGGGGGAGGCAGGGAAGAACAGGGGAAGAATCTAGTTAACTTCAACCACAAGAGGTGCCTCAAATCTTTGCTGTGAGCACTGAGACCACAGAGTCATTGTGCTTTAAAAAGGAAGGTTGACTCTGACATACAGCCACACATAAACTCCTTTTTACATACAGATTTAAGTGGCAAGAGTTAGTTCTATCATGTGCACAGTTTTCTGACAGAGACAAATGCTATACAGCCACAGCCTTACACCTTCTCTCTTCTTCTGCAGCAGTGTAATACTAGGTTGTAACTTGGGATCCAGTGGGGGTGTGTCCTAACCCCAAATCACCACTTAAATAATACTGTGAGATGCCATTCCACAATCTCAGGAAGCAAATTCGTAGTCGTCCAGGGAAAAACTTAAGCACTTGTGAAAAAAAGCAAAACAAACCATATTTTCTAGATATCAGGGTTTAAACTTCTGGAGAAGGCATCACTGAAAAACCTCTCTTTCGAAATCAGTATTTGAGAGTATAATACCCTTATTTGTGCTTGGCACCTGGCTCCAAACTAATCTCACTGTTTTCAAAAGGACATCCAGTCCATTCAGCTTGAGTAACAGTGGTAGAATCGGATCATAGTCCGGAGCGCTTTATATTTACACAGCAAATGCATTTTAATATGTGAAACACTTTATGTAACTGCAGTAGATTGTAACCATCTCTTCCATATTATGTACCCATTACACGCTGTCTCCTTGACAAGCAATGATTAACAGTACTTTTTAGAATTTTTTAATCATGTCAGACTTGCATTGAGATAAACTGATGAACATTTTTCCCTTTTACAAAACTATACACTGTAAACTGCATGAAGCATATTCATGATTAATGCTATGAACAATTAGGTTACGACTGTTTATTGAGACCTTGGCTACCACTACATTTCCAATTATATTGCAAGTTCTCAAATTCTTTCTAAAGGAGTTGCAAGTTCAGAGGCCTAAATTAAATTTAGTAACTTTGTTTAATATATAATGCTGACAGAATTCCCAGTGTGTAATCCCATCTGAAATACGGGATAAGTAAATCAATATTTTAGTATATGTTTCTTTCCCTGCACAACTTTGATTATATTTATCTGTATAAGTACCACAGAACTAATTTTTTTCATAGCCAATAGGGAATTACATTTAATGTTGCTATCTGCATGATGCTGCCTCATATCTTCTAGAGGCACTTTGGCATTAGGCTTTGCTTTGACAAGTTCTTCTGCATCTAAGAATGAGGACTGTTCAAAATGATAAGGATTAACCACAGAAGTTTGGGGGGAATTATTCTACAGTACTTTATTCTCAAAAATTCTTGAACAGAAGTGATGGGGAAAAAAAAAAAATCACCAGTGCACTATTTCTTTAGGTCATACAGAAGTCAAATCTCAGGTGTTGACTACTTTTTATTGTTGTACAAAAGCACTATTGATTCTTTTGCCTCCTTTTAACATTCCACCCCAAGAATACAGTTTCATTCTATTTCCATTTTCATCACAAACATATACAGTTCACTTCTTTTTCAATGTCTCTGTTTAGTTTGTTTATAGAACTAATCTGTATGAATGTTTGTTTGTAGAACTGTCGAACATACTGTCTGTTTGTTTATAGAACTAATCTTTATGAAATGCCTGCACTGAGGCATGTAAAGGTCAAGACCTTTAAAATCCCCTTCTCCTGGTCAAGATAACATTTTGAAGAAGCAGAAAGGTAAAGACTATACTGAATATAGGAAAGAATGAAAACCTTCATTCCTTCCCTCCACATAAGGCTTCCACATGCTATTTAAATATACAAATAAGAGGAACAAAGACTGTGCAAATGGCTCGATAACTGCTGGGATAACGCTTGGGTGATATATTCTAAAAGTTTTTCCTCTGAGGTCTCATTAGCAGACAGGTGCAAAATGGCTCAGCAGTCAAATATCAAACTAGTGACAGCCACATCTTAGAAGTTACTTTATTGATTCCTTAACCAATTTCTTTTCAAGACAAAGGCTTTTATAAATTTATATTTAGTGCTATAAACACAGCTCCTTACCTGTTACCATTCTCTCAGAAATTTGCTTTCAGAATACAGTGAATTTTCAATGCCCCTCATAGAACACAATCATTTCAGCATACACATGCAAGCGGTCAAAAATATCTCCAAACCATTATAAAGAAAAGAAACAAAAAAAAACCCCAACCCACAGTATTTAAAGAACAGTTCTTTGAAATGTTTCCTTTCCAAAACAATGTGAAACAGAAATTGAAAACAGAAAAACCACTATGGAACTTGCAGTATGCAATTTTTCTACATCGCTTTATAGGCTATTAATTTCATTAACAGAATTGATAAATAATTTTTCAGAAATTAAACCTTATTTTTTGTTTTCCATCAGTTCTGCTCAGCTGGAAAGCTTCCATTTTTCTATTCCTCCAGTTCCCCTTTTGCAGCATTTTACAATGGGAAAGCTATCACTTAGAGTTAGAAATAGCTTTTCATGATCAGAAATAGCACCATATTTAAATATAAACATTCAATCTGTACTTCTTTAAAAGCCCAAGAATTACACATTTGAATCCTTCCTCTTATCTGTGAAGGGCTGTAATTCATTATTACTGCTATTAGTCATAATTGATGAGCACATACAGCTGAGAATTTCTTGAGGGAAATAGATACAATAACTTTCAGAAATGGAGTAACAATGACATTGATTCGCTAGGACTCTTTGTCTCACTACCCAGGACATAAAGATAGAGGCGGAATCAACAGAATTTCTTCTCATGGATGCTTTTGAATTACTACCTTAGGCCTTCATGGCTCTCTCCTGTGAATCTCATCCCTCATGGGAGCATTCAGGGATCTCAGACTCCTAGTTCTGCACAGAAAGCCTGGAAAATTAGTGGCCACTGGCGCCATGCTCCTGAAATGAACCTCCTGATAGACATGTCCTCAGAGCCCTCCCCAGACAATCAAAGGGAAGTAGGGAAATCCATGATGAAACAAAGAAACTTGCCAAGTCAGTAGCTGATAAACGGCAATATCAAGGGCTTCAGCATCCAGGATCTGTATATCCAGAGATGCAGGCAGACTTACACTGCCGTGATACAATTAGTGTTGCTGTAGCTGGGCTAATATCCATGCCAGTAGCCACCTAGGTTATTACTATGCAAGCTGCGTTTACACAGGGTGCACTCACAACTCTGAACTGCATTGCAAGAACGCTCTTCTGATATACAGAAGACATTGTTTACTACTTGCCGAAATAAAAATTATGACAGATGTAAGATTTGCATTTGCTTATAGTTCTCATATTTTTTAATGCAAATTTAGCATATTCTTCATCAAGGCATGTCATCAGTTGTATTCCCAGAGGAAACTAAATTAATAGAAACAACTCTTAGTTTAGATGCTGATTTCTTGTCAAAAAGATGGCATGACATATCAGCTCCAATAAAGTCAGTTTCTCTGATTAGCTTATTCTGTTCCCAACCCCTCCATTGTAATATCTGATTGACTTAATGGGTTTCTTCACAAAGTGGAAACAAGTAAACTTCTATTTTTTTCTTCTAAAGTATCTATCAGAACTGTTTAGTCAAGCGGGACTTTTTGGTTTTTTTGTTCGTTCGTTTGTCTTTTTAAGCTAAACTTTTGCATTCTTTTTTCTGTATTTCAGTCACTGGTTTTGAGGTAATGGCAGAATAATATTCAGAGAAAAATGGAAGTGATTGGGATGACTGAATGAAATAATTTTCATTTCACTACGTCTATTCTGTACTGATGAGCAGTATATTTAATATAAGTCATTAAATGCTCCTTTCTGAGCTCCTTTCCTGATTTCAGTAAATCAGGGCTTGGATAACTGTCAACTAATTGGCTATCTTCCCTGTTCTACCAACAGCATTGCAATTAGTATTTCTGCAACACAACAGCACATTCCCTCTACTGGCTTCTTGCATTCATGTATCAAAATTAACCAACTACAGTTCTTAGAACTGTTTTGCAAGGGTTTTTTTTTCCACTCAGAGAGATTGAAAATATTGAAACTGCATTAAAAACTTGTGAAAGAGAAATAAGCTGCAAGTAGAACAGCAAATTAATTGGTATTAGAGAAGTAGTTCTGGTGCTTTTCCTAACTCACAGTAAAAAAGCAAGACTAAACATCATACCATACAAAAAATATACAATTAACCTGTCAAAATCATTCTATCATAGCGGTCAGAGAACTATGAAGATTCCAGACAGAATTAGAAACGTTAAATATGGAACACCTCCAATGACAATAGGTATAGGATGACAAATCTGGCTATATGAAATGTTATTTATCAAGGTATATGAAAAGAGCAAGAAATGCATTTCCTAAATGAACAGTGTATCCAGGTGCAGCCGTTCCTTCCAATAACAGAGGGAACAGCCAGTAGTTAGTCAGTTTATACATACATTTAAAACAGGAGTGCTCTTTGGTGAGCCTTTTAAAGAACATAAACCAACGCATAAAATCTAGCACAAACGTCTTCAATACTGTCTCTCGGTGTGGTCGGGTTTTTTGTTGTTTTTGTTGGCATGTCTTTGTTTTTTTTTTTTTTTTTAAAGAACAACCTTCAGCAATACAAATAAGTATGGGGAGGGAAACTTCTCAAGCATAACAGACTCATCTCTCAATCACTTGGACCAATATCATTCCTGTGTCTCACCTGGCTGCGCTGTGAGTTTTGAAAGTTCTGTATGGGTAAGGTAAGCAACAGGAACACATGAATAATTTATTTCCTATTTTCTAGACAAAGAAAAAAAATTTTGAGAATTTAAAAATAACTCATTTATTAAAAAACCTTGATTTTGGGGATTTTAAAACAATCAAGTTCCAAGACAAAGCATCATTTTGAAATAAAAATTGGGATGTCTTAATTGGAACACATCAACACTAAACATCATGATGCTTTCAAAGTCATCATCTTTTTCAGCAAAGATCCATATGTAATTTCCTTGAGAAAGGTTGTGCATTCCATCTACATTGACTAAATAATACTTCTACCACTGCCATGTAAATGAATTTATTTTCATACCTATCTAGGACCACTTTAGTCTTTTCATTCACGGCAGAAAATATATCACAAGTAACCTGCAAATCCCCAAGTCATTTCATCTTTGGAAGAAGATTACCTCTCTGGGATGGCCTGAATTATCTGTTTCACTGACCTTGCATTTGACTACTAAGAAATCACTTCTTAAATTGTAGCCATTTGTGCCAGTATTACATGGTCATTTCTGGAGATGAAGGAATCACTCACATGGAAACTGTATCTGAAGATCTGTCTGTGGGGAATTTTTAACCCATCTGTGTGCCCAGTTAACTTCAGAAAATGCAAATTGTTGATTCTGGAGTTGGGTCGTTGTTTTTTGTTTTTTTTTTTTTTCTTTTCTAAATCAAAATGACACATGGTTTGAAGTCAGAGAGGAAAATCCAAGCAGACTGGATTTCAGTGGTGGTTGTACAGTAGGTATTCTGTTACACAAGATACAGCTGGGCGTAGGTGTAGGAGCTGATCGCTGTTTTGTGCATCTGTGTAGCAGTATTAGTAAGATCATGGCAATATCTCAGAGAAACCTGTGTGTAGCCCACTGAACCTTGCTGTGATAAGCAAAACTGCTAGCAGTGCAGTCCCACATCACACGCTAATTTACAGATTTTTACTAGGGTACAGAACAAATATGGCTGTTGGACAAATTCGCTGTTAAGGAATTATGACTCCAAAGACTGCTTTGCATTTTCTCCACCAGTAAGAAGCAATATCCTACAACATTCTTAACAGAGCCAGAAAGTGTTATCTCTTTCCAAGAAATTAAGTCACAGACAAAATGAAATTCCTGTGAGAAAACTGGAAACATACTCAAATTTATAGACTCCCAGATTGCTGCCTTAACTACAGGCCATACCACCTGTGATATCTTCATTGGTGTACCTCATTGAGGAGCTCATTTCCTTTTTTAATGTCACTAGCAGTGGAGTAGAATACACACACACACGTATCCAGTACGAGTATACTACTTTTGCGTTGAGAACAGAGTAACAATCCACAAGGTTACTAAAAAAAGACAAGCTAATGTCCAAATTAGATGTAATCTTACGCACATTTGAAGAGGCTTGCCTGGACTTTGGTATGTGAAACAGCTTCAGATGTGCTTCTCCCATTCTTAACACACAAGATATGTATTTTCCAAAAGTAATGACCTCATCCCAAGAAATAGCCACCATGAATACATATCACAGGTCTTTAGATTACACGCGTAGCTACTAGTTAATGTGTCTTCTGCTGTAAAACGGGTATCTTACAGAGTGAGACTCTAAGCTATCAAAGAACATTAAATAAAAACTATGCATGGCACAAGTGGACACCAGATAGATTCAGACCCTCACTGATGCAACAGCGGCAGTAAGCACCACATATGGTGTGACTGCATCTGTACCATCCTTTGTTTTCTCAGGTGGGAAGCCCACAAGGGTGTTTTCCACTCAAAAGGACTTCAACAAATAATTCCAGCTGAAGGGCACTGCCCTTGGAAGGATCTATACCATGAGCAAATTCCATATAAGTGAAAAGTTGAAAAAGTAGTACCAGTTATTGAAGCCTCTGTCTCTGCAAGAGTCTTTGAATATTAATTACATTTTGGCTATATCAGGAGCTTATACATGTAAAGCCCTGCCACTCCATTACTCCCTTCAGTCCTTCTCAAGTACCATCATCATGCTAACAGAATGTGAACTATGTGGTAGAAACACCATAAACACACATTTGAAACTCAGATGGTCCAACAAAGCCCCACGAAACCAAAAGTAACATGAGCTCACTTCAGCATTTATATGCAAGATCATTTGTAATTTTAGAGCCAAAAAAGATGAGCTAGAACGCATGAAATAAATAGAAATAGTACCATTTTTCTGCATGTCTTGCAAATGGCTTTTCTCTTTAGCTTTAAAATAATTGAATGATTTCCATTGAGGAGAGACCACTCAAATTCAGCAACATTGGTTTTAATTTGGTGGACTAAAAGGGGAACAAAATACTTGGCCTTGAAACAGAAAAACTAGGCACGGAGGAACTAACACCTCTCCATAACTAGATTTATGAAATTCACACTCCCAGTGCTCAGGAAATTGTAAGCTTTACAGATAAACAGCTAAACTGAATCAAAAAAAGACTTCGGTCCTTTCTTCTTTTCTGTGTAATGAGCATTGACTGCCTTTTCTGAAATGTCCCAAGAAGCCCTTTCACGGGTGTTATTTTCATACCTTCAGATTGATTTTTAATTAAAAGTTGATTTCAGCTATATTTTGTTTTGTTATTAGGGACAGAAATTATGTAGTATGTCCCAAAAGAGTGCACTGAGATACTCTAGCTTTGCATTTGTATTACTATATTGTGATTTTCAAAGGAAAAAAATCATTAAAAGTTAATTTAATCTAATGAATAATAATGACAGAAATCATTAAAAAAGATTTCTTAAATGGTCAAACTCAGCAAATGCTATCAGAAGGAAGCCAATAAAAGCATAAGTAAGTCAGAATATTTGAAGTTAATGTATTATTATTATTATTATTATTACCCAGAATAGAAGCGTACTGGAAAAAATATTCACATACTAGGGCATTCTACTACAGTTACAACATTAGGAGTAGGACTGGGAATTACAGAGCTCTGTAACATGTTTTGCTAATTTGTTAGTCACCTCCATGCAATGGCTTGCATTACGTTGGTAATGCTATAGCTATCCATGAGATAATCATAAGTATTACTGTTTTTTTTTCCAAAACGTATTGGGTCCACTTCACATACTCAGGAATCAAAAGTACATTGCCAAAGCGTCAGTGCGCATCCCTCAAAAAGGTCCATTCTAACCAGATAACATGATATTCCCTACATACGTGCATGTTTCTACATATATGCTGCTTCTATTTTGTACATTCTCTCTTAGATGTTTGTCATTTTACACTTATCAATTTGGAACACAATGAACATTGATCTGACAACTCCTAAGATGCCTAGAATAACTTCATCCCCTTCCCCAACTTTTTTCCTCCTAAGCACGTGTGGGAGGGAAGGATAATTTTTTTTTTAGTTAGTGATTGTCGTGGTTTAACCTGGCAGGCAGCTAAACACCACACAGCTGTTTGCTCACTCCCCCCAGGTGGGATGGGGGAGAGAATTGGAAAAAAGGTAAAACTCATGGGTTGAGATAAAGACAATTTAATAGGACAGAAAAAGAAGGGAAAATAATAATAATGATAAAAGAATATACAAAACAAGTGATGCACAATGCAATTGCTCACCACACTCTGACTGATGCCCAGTCAGTTCCTGAGCAGCGGCTGCGCCCCCCTGGCCAACACCCCCCAGATTTTTTGTTCAGCATGACGTCATACGGTATGGCATAGCCCTTTGGCCAGTTTGGGTCAGCTGTCCTGGCTGTGTCCCCTCCCAGCTTCTTGTGTGCCTCCAGCCTCCTCACTGGCAGGGCAGTATGAGAAGCTGAAAAGTCCTTGACTTAGTATAAGCATTGCGCAGCAACAACAAAAACATCAGTGTGTTATCAACATTATTCTCATCCTAAATCCAAAACACAGCACTATATCAGCTACTAGGAAGAAAATTAACTCTATCCCAGATGAAACCAGGACATGATCAAAAAGACTCAAAAGAGAAAGGGAAAAACAGTTTATAAAATTAACCTACACTTGAGATATTTTACTGGTTCAGGCCCCTGCAAAATTAAGTATTTACCAAGTCTTATGAATCTGTCAACTGGATTCAGTTATAGAGTTATTCTGGGGGAGGTGCTGGCTGTCTTCTGCCAGTGGGATCAAGACAGAATAATTTATTTTATGATAGTAGATTGGCCTTTGTAAAATAATGACTTTCAGACACTGATTAAGGTGCAATTCAACTCCTGTTGCCCTTCCTTCCTTTTAATTTAATTCATCTTACGTTGAATAGCTGTAAATTATATTATAAAAGAAAGATTCAAGTCTGAACATGCTCTGATGACAGAAAGAGGAACACAAACTTTTCTTTGCACATATGGCATACACTACATGAAGATACATTAAAATTACATTACTCACTGTAACAAAGTGTCCTTCAGTGTATCTGCAAATAAAATTTGCTCCCATTTTCAAATAATTTTAGACTGTCAGAATGAAGTGAAGTAGCTTTACCAACACTGAAGGATTCAAGTTCGACAATGGCAAAAGGGTCAAAGTTTGTTCCTAACATAACCGTGGATGTTCCTGACAGTTATAGGTACTGGGCTCAGATTTTATCAACTGATTTAAGGACAGCTCAGCTTCAGTAGTAACATATGTCCCTTTGCAAACCAACACTTTTGCTTATATTTGGTCACAGTATAACAACTGATTTCAACCTGAAAAATATTTTGTTAATAGTATTTTTCCCCATTTCCTTGTACAACCATTATATAGCTACTAGCTTGAAACACATTATTTTTTTTTCACTTGGCTATTTTCAGAGATAAGGTATTTGTGCTTGGTCTGACCCCTCAAGTTCAGAACATTATGTCCTTGTGACATGCTACAATCAAAAAAAGGCTGTTAGGAATGCTTTTTAGCTGACTGACTTAAAAGAAAAAATAACCATATAGAGAAGGAATGAATAAACCACTTAAATATGCGCCAAACTTATGTATACCTGAACGCATAGCATCTTTTTGAATGCTTTCATAATCATGCCAGTCCTTCCTTTTTAAGCCATCAGTCCAAGTAAAGAGCTGTCCGCCTCCCAGCCCCAATGGAAGTGTCTGTGAAAACAATAAAAACACAAATAAATAAATATATGCATACATATATGGTTTGCATTATTACAGAAGAACACTTATAACATGGCACAAGAAAATAAAACATTCAGTTTATCCAATGCAAATATTGAAACATTACTGTGGTAAATGAAGCTATTTTTCTAAATAGTGTGTGTTATGGTTTAACTCAGCAGGCAGCTAAACACCACACAGCTGTTTCTCACTCCCGCCCGCAGCAGGATGGGGGAGAGAATCGGAAAAAAAAAAAGTAAAATTTGCGGACTGAGATAAAGTCAGTTTAATAGGACAGAAAAGGAAGGTAAAATAACACTAATAATAATCATAAAAGAACATACAAAATAAGTGATGCACAATGCAGTTGCTCAATGCCCAGCCTGTTCTCGAGCAGCAATTGCTGCCCCTAGCCAACTCCCCCTCAGTTTATATACTGAACATGATGTCATATAGTATAGGATAGCCCTTTGGCCAGTTTGGGTCAGCTGTCCTGGCTGTGCCCCCTCCCAGCTTCTCACTGGCAGGGCATAAGCTGAAAAGTCCTTGACTAGTGTAAGCACTACTTAGCAACAACTAAAAGGTCAGTTTGTTATCAACATCATTTTCATACTAAATCCAAAACACAGCACTATACCAGCTACTAGGAAGAAAATTAACTCTATCCCAGCCAAAATCAGGACAGAAAACCATGAATTTAGTTCTTGACAAATAATTAATTGATGTATGTCAAACAACTCATGCTTAACATTTCTCTTTCCAGCAGTATCCTGCTGTGACTGCTTGGCAAGATGACCATGGAAGTTAAATGGAACACTAAAACTGAACAGGTTTCAAAAATGCCTTATCCTTCAACTCATGAAGTAAGTACCTTGATTTTTTCCTTAAACTATCACTTGTGCAAAATTAGACTTATAGTTACACAGCAGCTCCCAATGTTCCCCTTTAATTTTTTTTTTTTTTTTTACATAGCTAATGATGAGTTACTGCTATTCACATAAGGCCAGGCTCACTGCATCAGAGGCACAGAGCGGAGACTGTGCACTTTCAAATCCTGTAGATCTTTCTTCAAGGTAAGAGATAAGGGTAAAAAACCAAGCAACCCCTGCCCCCCCAAAAAATACCCAACAAAAAACTCCCATGCAACTCGCAGTTGGTAAGTTGACTTCCCCTTTCCAGACTCCAAATTCTTGGGTAAAGCCAAGAATCGCTTCTCTTCTAAGCAAATTTATCTTTCTAGAGCTTTTCTTTTTTCTCATTCTGCCAAATGCTTGTGTTTTATAAAAAAATAAAATAGAAAAGTACCATTAGAAGTACATTAGAAGCACACAAAATTTAGATCTGTAGAAAGTAGTACAAAGCTGCAGAAGGTTTCAAATAAAGTTAGTGTTTTTCTAAATGCCTAATTTACAAAAAATGTGGTAAAAGAAGCAGAGAAAATGTTGATGAGTAAAGAAGAAGAAGATCTACCGTATCTGTGCTGAAGAAAGTGAGGAAGCAATTCATTGCTGCTTAAGAGTAACATGAAAACTCTAGTTCTGTTAATTCTAGGTTTGAACCAGTAAGTAGTCCAGACTGAAGGCACATGTATAATGCATGTTACAAATGTTGCTATCAAAGGGTATGTGAAAACACACTTGAAAAGCAGTTCCAGGGAAGCAACATTTGATCAGCCTTCTACTAGGAAATATTGAAAGCTCTACAAAAATCTTATGCATGTGTAAGAGCAATGCTCTGAACTTCATGTATGAAGAACGTAAACCCAACAAACATTGGACCCACCCATCTTTTACTGATTTTACACTACTGGCAGCACAAAACTTGATGATACTCAGTGGCTCCAAGTGAAGTATTTTCAGCATTTTCAGTTAGGGTTTCTCTTTTTAGGACAGACAAATGCTTGCCAAGCTACATGATGTGGACCTGGTAGCTAAGCCATCCTTAAAACTGGGGTTTGAAGACTTTCAGAGTTGTAAGCAAGAAGTGAGGAATGCCAGGCATGGTTGGTTACCTTCGAGCAAAGAATGCTAGAAATCCTGGCTGACAAAGACCCATGAAGAAAACCTCTGCTTTGGGTCAGCTGATATTGCTGTGTATGTTGGATATTCAGGGCAAGGTGTTGTGAGCTCAGTGCTCTCCAATAAATCCCTGAGTTACAGAGACAAATCCATCACATTCTGCTTACAGGACCTACTTTTTTTAGTTTTGGTATTAAAGGTAACTTATGTTACATATCACCAAAATGCAATCCAGCCTGTGTTCACTCCTCTATTACAATTTTTGCAGACGTATTCCAAGAAAACATGCTGTTTTCATGTTTTAATATGTCAGAGGTTCACACCTGGAAGAACCGAAGATATCCTGATAAAACTATTTCATGTTATCACAATATCTAACCTTTCATGTCCTTGAAATGAACTCATTAATTTCAATAATTCTTGAGTTCAAATAATGCTAATGCCCTAATAGCAATATTAAATAGCTTGGTTTTTAAAGTCAGAAGCATAAGGTAGAACACAGGCTGCAACAGCATTAACCATGATTCTTGAGCCCAAATTCCTAAAATCATCCACTCTGCGGCAGTAACTGGCTCTTTAAAAGTCAGGCCTAGACAGGCTGGCTTCAATTAAACTTTTGTCCCTTGTCAATATGGGTCCAGCTGGTGTGAACCACTTGGTCCCAAAAATTCAAGACTACCAAAACTATCAAAAGCAGGATAAATGTCACTTTTGTGACCATTTATTCCTGTGCTGGCTTCTTTCCCTAAAAATAGTGACTTAAATGGCAAGTTTGCAGCACGCTGAAAGCAAGCCGAGTAGTAGAGTGTACAGCTGGTTTCCTGTTGCCTATTTGCATTTTGATGCCAATACTCTTAAAAATATTAATTACTTGTAGTTACTTTACCTGATAACATTTACAAGTCTAATGTACCAGGGGCCCCTCTTGCAAGCATAATATCGTTAAGTAAATACATTCACTAAAAGTAATCTAGCAAAAGGATAAATATAAATCCAAATATCGTGCAATACACAAAAAGCTAACTGAAGTCTTACTGTGACTCATATTTGGGAAGGGTTACGTTGCCCTAAGAGGAAACAGGAAACAAACAAATCCAAAAACGTAGTGTTGGTGCCATCATAAGTCCCTGTTTAATGACTGAGGGTTTTGTTTGGGTTCTTTGGGGTTTTTTTAATAAATCCCTTAACTCTTTCCCATCAAAATACATGTTGTTAAGAGAAATCAATACCATGGTGATTTTTCAGCCCTTTTTATGTAGGAGGGAATTAAATACAATGCCCTTGCAAGTGGCTTCCTAAGAGTGATATTCAGACAGCATAATCTCAATGGGGAGTGAACATTGCGGCCCTTAGAGGGACTGGACTTCATGAAATTCGCCCTGTCTACACACTAGAGTTTTACTTCTGCAGTGAGCATGAAATAGGGCTTAGGAAAGGATGTAGAGTTTCACAGCCAAACTGTCTGGAAAGAGCAAGAGTTTTGCAGTGAAAATTCTATAGCTCTGAAGAAATGAGAACTGCTTTCAGTCCCTCAACTAAATATCTCCCTTGTCAGCAGTTGAAGGAATTTTTTTTTTTCTTTTTTTTGATGTTGCTATATTTCTTAACAAGATACAAAAGCATTTGAGAAAACTGGTTCCTCCGTTTCACTTCTGCCTAAGGGTAAACAAGTTGCATTTTGAAAGACCTTAAAACACAGTTTATGGAATGTTTTAAAACTGTTAAAAGGCTCCATTGTAAAAATTCATTTAAGTATGCTCACATGCCTCCTTCTTCCAGATGACAACAACTGGAAGAGCCCCCATTTCTAAAGCATCTCCAGCTGGCACGTAAGCAAAGGAAAGAAAAAAAAAAAAAAAAAAGGAAAAATAATTTAATAGTCTTATTCTAGCCTTGTCTTCACCCTACATACTCTCTGCTTTTCTTTCTCAGTTCTCTGTCTTTTTGGATACATTGATAATTTACACTATTTTGCATCAAACTAGAACAAACTCCAGTTTTGTTATACACAGGCTACGCCTATCTGGTGTAATGGCTAGGTAATAATAACCAAGACAGTGTTGTTACTTGTAAGTATGTACAAGATAGCCCAGAAACCACATCCCAACCTCTTCGGTCAATCTCAGAAAGACAAGTTCTGAGTAGGTGAACATGAATTTACTTCACAAGATGGAATGTGCTAACGGATCCTGATTCTGAATTTTTGCTGAACACATATTTAACCATAAGCTGATGGGCTAAATTGAAATAAAGTTAGCCACACTGCATAAGTAGAAATGCTATAGAAGGCAACAAAAGGAATTCTTCATTTTAGGGGTAACGTATAAGCAGCCAGACTAAAATTGATTAAATTCATGCTGTAAAATACCTTATGACTTCAGCACAAAACTGAGTTTAGACATTTAAACAAATAATCAAATAAACTTGGGTTCCAGCCCATAAAAGAAAAATTTATCAAGGATTACTAATCTGTGGCTAAGCAAATTACTGAGCCATTGATCATGAGAGACGAAGTATTCTGGAGAACACATGTTTTTTATTTGCACATTCTGGGTTCTCATATATTTAAATAGCAGCAACACTGCAAGATTGGTGTGAAGTCTTAGTTCTACACGTGCCTGTAACTGCAAGGGCAACAATACTCTTTGGTATACGCGAGGGGGCTAAGAAATGGGAAGCGTGACTGGAGAACATCATGGTTCCTTCCAATATAAGCACTACGGATTCTTTCCAGAGGAAACGAAGGTATGAGAAAGGAGAAGGCCCAGGCATCCCTGCCCCCCCAGTACCTCACCCTAACACAGAAGCAATGCTTATATGTATTCTTTAGTGATATATCAACATATAGGAATGAGAAGCCAGGACAGCTGATTAGGTGAAACATACTCAGGGTTTTCCCCTCCAAAACATTTCTGTAAGTCACCCACAAATAGTGCAGTCTGCTTCTACAGCCCTTAGCCTCTCGAACTCAAGAACTATTTTTATCATTGCAGCACTATTATAATAGAAAATATCACTTTGCATATGAAGAGCTGGATTTTGACTGGCTGTCAAAAAAATCCTACAACAATTTATCATCCAACCATTTGTTACACGTAGTATGCAGCTGCGAGTTGCACATTTTCTGTGTTTTGGTCCAAAAGGGATTACCCACCTACAGCAACATTACATGCAGCATCTGCCTTACTATTTCATTTTCACATTAACCTCAAACCTTTTGGGATGCAAGACTGATACAGTACTACACAGACTCAGAAGATCCCTCTCCTCTAGAGAAGACTCAACATCTGGTTCAATTACAGAGAATATGATAAGCCAAAAAAATAGCACAATTATCAAAAAACTCACTCACAGACTATTAGATCCCTCAGAGGGGAAAAAAAAGGTTCTCTGCTGTGACATTTGAAAGCTCGAACTCAGAAACAAGTGCCTTCATTGAATAACTCATTTATTTTTAATTTCACTCTGCGGAGGCAGACAATTAAGAGGGGACTTAGGCAAAGGAAGATGATGTATCAATGGAAATGCACTTTTCTAAAAAAAAGAGGAGATAATTACAGATTCACTTTGAGCCTGAGGATTTGCTCACTCGCTCTACGGTTATTTTACTAAACACCAATACACAATCAAATACTGCATTAAAAAAACCATCATATGCTGATCATCACAACCATTTCCAATTGTTTAATGAATTTTAGGAAATAATCTTACCTAGAACATAGGCACTTGTTCCTGCTCAGGAAAAGATGCACATGGGAAAGAAAAGTGGTAAAGAAGTACTGAGATTAGACGCCTTCAGGGATGTTTCAAGAGAAGCATAAAAACAACCACTGCTTGATTCCCCTTTGTTCTTGGAATAAAAGATTCTGTATAGTGTTTGTAAACAGTGTTGTGTAGAACAGATAATTTAATATTTTTTTTCCATCCTCCTAACACAGATAACTCTCAGGACTCTAAGGCCTGACCAACTACTCTGACCAAACAAGACAATAAGAAAAAAAATCTGAACCCACTGAGCAATTATATCAATTCCTTTATCAGAATAAAGTTAAGGATCACCTTTTAAAGGGGTGGTATCACTAGACATACCACCATGTATTTATTAGAAATCCACTGCAATATCACAAGGTGTCCATTTCCAAAATTTCTGTTCTGGTGTGGTTACAAGCATAGGAAGACAGACATTCTCATGAAGCTTCTTCCCTAAGAAGTGGAACAGTCACGAAAACTATTCATTTTGAAAGATTTCCCCTTTTTCAGTTGATGCTAAATTTCAGCATGAGCCTATCAAAATGAAATATTAGCAGTACAGCACCAAAATTTGAAGTGAAGTGCTCTCCCACTTCAACACACAAGAAACATCCATTCTAGTAGTGACTGGCTGAGGGAATTAGGGATGAAAACCAAAATATTATTTCCCCTAAGGATCTGCTCAATATAATGTAGCCTGATATATAGAAAAGGTATAAAATCCAAACATCTCATCGCTACACTTAAGCCCTGAACAGTGCCTGTGTGACTCTCCTTTCCTGTATCTCTTCAGTGTTAGACTAAAAAAACAAAAAAGGGCTTACCTCTGAACTGCCAGATAAAACTGAGACCTGTGTATAAGTATTATGCAGAGCAAATAGGTATGATACAGTCCTTAAGCGGCAGTGAAGTTCCCATCACCATAAAATAAAGGTATCGCAACTAGTAGTTTGGATCTACCATGACCTTTCCTAAAGATACCAAGAGCAGGCATCGCACAGCCTGAAAATACCAGCTGATAGTTTTGAACCTCCAGGCCTCATGCTTCTCAGGGTCCTTCTCCGGGATGCTGTCCCTCTGGGAGGGAAGCAGTGGCTGCAGCGGGTGCAGTGGCAGGCTGCGGCGGGCTGGCAGCGGCCACCCTGCCCACTGGGGCACTCATCACTCTACACCGCTCACGGGCGGTTCCAGTCGGTCCTGCACCACTGCTGGCCAGACACTGCCTGCCAAAACTGCTGCCCATCTGAGCGGCACTCCAGGGACATACAAGAGATGCCCAGGGAGAACTGGAGAGACGAGATAGCCAGAGGGACATCTGGGGGAACTCATCCTCAGCACCACCCTTCCACATACTTCAAATAAACAACTGCCATAGATCTAGATATACTTATTAGGTTGAAAGGCACTGAGGATGAAGCAAAGTTTGGTCAGTAAAATGCTATCAAGAGCAGGTGGTAAAGGCTCTAAAGCTCAGAATCTTTCAAAAAGAAGGACAAATCAGAATACAATCAGATATACTTACTGCCTTTTAATTTTATTTTTACTTTATTTTTAAGCACTTTTAAAACATTTTTAAAAATATGAACCTGAATTGTTTTCTAAACCCTTGACTTGAAGCAATATAATACAGAGTTGAGGACATGATGAATTTCTTCATATGCTCAGATTTCCTGTGCCATTTATTTGTTATGCCACAGCAAATAAGTGTTCATTGCACTGACATTTACATTAGCAGAAATAATTAGCCAAGCACATCAAAAAAAGGGCAGCACTTGATTTAGTCTGCGACATCTGAATGACTCAAGGTTATTTCATTTCTGAAACACTTATATCAGACTTTCTGTGCTTTTACTTTCTAAAATATCATGGACAACTCGGTAGCATCATGCCATCAATTCCAAATTAAAGCTGTTAATAATGTTATTTAGAAAATGCCAAGCTCCCCATGCATTTCATTACTGAGATTTTTATAGACAGGTATAAAAGCTGTTATTGCTGCACTATGGTTGTGTTGTTAAAGTCAAAAAACTGCAGAAAAAAATGAGTTAAAACATGAGTTTTAAAAACATCACGATTTCCTTTTGACCCAGTGTATGAGTGCTTGAGCACTGGGTGAATGAGAACTCTGTAAGGATGTATCTGCATGCTGGAAAGTTGTGATTTATCATGTCACATTATGGAAGATTACAGGTGTTTAATAATATACATTGATATGAGAAGACTAACAGCTTCTTTAGCACAGATACCATCTTACATCCATCATTCATGGATTAAGAGCTTGCAGTATGCACTGCCATTCAGGTTGTAGAATTTTGAACACATGGATTTTACAAGTTATCAGGAAAAGGGTTCATGGACTCCTACTACGTTGACTATATCAGGTGATACCCCAAGGAAAGTTCTGAGCTTCGCAACTCCGATGTATGTTGAAAATATCCTCGAAAAATTATTTCTTGTTTCTTTTAACACCTAACATTTCCAAAACATCCATTATCACCTCAGTGAAATTTCAGTTAATTTGTTACAAGAACAATGAGTTACATGTTGGCATCTCTTATTGCTATAAAACAGAAGCAACCAGAAAGTTGACATTTGTATTTCCTGATTGCTAAGAATGACTCAGGTAACACAGGCAAAAGTGTTCTAAATCCCCACAAGAATACATGACAGAATGATGCCAAGTAGCTATCCCGGGCACATCACAGCATGTCTAAACAGATTTTTCTGTATTTCAGTTAGTGTCTATTGCCTTTTGCCCTGTCCCACAGCACCACTGAGAAAGGTCTAGCCCTATCTTCTTCACTCCCCGCAGTCAGGTATTTATACCCACTGGTAAGAGGGGTATAAATACCTCTTCTTGTTAAGGCTAAACAGACCCAGCTCCCTCAGCTTCTCCCCGTTATGACAGATGCACCAGTCCCTTCGGATGGGGGCGAGGCCACTACCAGTTCTCCTTCAACTCAAGAGTGCTTTGCCAACACAACAGGGTAAGCTTGCAGAAAAGCCTGCACCCATACTTGACTATTCATTTTCAGCAAGTTTAAAAATCATACCTGATGTTGTGTTAATGCTGCATATTTTTAATGACTGCATCTTTCAGAAGTTGTTTTTTTTTACATGAAAAAAACATGAAAAGGGTTTGAAGAGACTCAGAAGGATTTTTGCCAGCATGGCTATTGGTTGGTTTTTGAACCAACAAAGGTCTCTGTAAGACCCTTCTGATGAACAATATAAACAATGATTGTGAGTGACTCCTGAAAGAATGTATTACATGATAGGTTGTTGGTTTTTTTAAACATGTGCCACACAGTCATAGGAAATTATAAATATGTTCTTTTACATAAACAGCCTTTCTCTTCTCCTTAAAATAAAAAAAAAAAAACAACCCCCCAAACCAAAACCAAACCATATGTCCATGGCAAAGAATCAGATTGTTAGTAATTTTGCTAATTTTTAAAATTTAATTTAAAAAAAAAAAAAAAAAAAGAGAGAGATAAATCTGTTTGGGGACTGATTAAATTTTTGACTACCTGCAGTTTGCAATATTGCAAGGATGAATAATAAAGATACAACAGTGCTTATTGTTAATAGACTTTTCAGATATACACATTTTTTCTCAAATTTAGAAGAATGTCTTTAGATTTTCACTGCGGAAAGAATCATGCTACTTCGTATTGGACACTGCACCAACTCAAGACAAGAAGTGCTTTTGCAGGATTCAAGCGTCAGGTGTTTTAAGCAGGAAATCATTTCTCACTTTGAGATATCTGTTCAATGGTGATTAACAATCACATTTTCCTATGCTAACTTACATCTAAAGTAATTTGCCTTCGAATTTCTTTTAATAAAAGCACATCCTCTCTTAGGTAATATTTACAGAGTACTGAACACATTTTATAAACAGTACAGAATGATCACTACAGTTAGGTAATCACTAATGAGAAAATTTCAACTTATTTGTTGTAGCATGAGACAACAACAATTTCAGAAACATTTTCTAATTTTTCTTCTCTCCTTTGGTGCACCGTGTACTCATCAAAAAATTCATTTTATTCATGAGTGTAACATTCTTCAAATCTCTGTGGTACAGCTGATAACAGCTTTGCAGCAAATCTGATACAACTGACCCAGCAGACCCAGCAATATTAGAAAAAAATAGCTACCATTTATTATTGCTTATTTTAAATAATCCAAGCTGACTAATATTTTCAATAGAAATAGATTATTTTTTTTTTTTGGCATATTCTGTTGTAATAAAAACATTGTAAAAGAATGGTCAGATGCAGAAACTAACTTTAGCCAAACTTGCTACCTGGCATGTTTTAGAGCTAAATAAAAAATTTGCTACAAAAAAATGAGTTTCCACAGCAATGAGATAGCATATTCCATCTTTTTGATTGCAGTATAAGGTAAAAATTAATTTGACCTTTCGGAGTATTTGTAAAAGCTAACAGCCTTCTATGAGTACATTTTTTAACTGTTACAATAGAAGAGTAGTAGATTTTTTAATCAGGTTTTCCATGAGTTTAAATTCTAATCTCTATAGATAAATTAACCATACTATGAAACAGCCTCTGCATACAGGTGAAATACAGTAACTTTATTTTACACTATTGTCTGAACAGTTTTACAAACAGAAGAAGGAAAATAGTATTTCTAAAGTTGTTTGCTGATCCACACCACAACAGAATTCATGCGCCAAGGGCACTGATTTCCAGAATACTCAAGCTTTTGGCAATGCCCATATGGAGGAGGAAAACACTTTATTGTATTGCTGAGTGTCACATAGTGCTAATCTGTTTACAAATACTCCAGACTATCTATATAAAAAAGTAAACTTTTATGCAAAATAATCTGCAGAAAGTAATGCTGTTCTTATAAAGAGTCTCTTCCTGCAAAATCATCCATCAGTTCAAGAACTGGTATTAAAACATACCAGTTAAATGCATCACTAATACCTGATTTTGGAATTTGTAGTTTAGGTTACACTGGATTAAAGAAAACACATCATCATAATGAACCCACGTTAGAAAAGAATTACTATCTTGCACTTTAAAGACGACCTTGAATGAAACTAATCTGTTCAAATGCAAGCGCATTATCAGCAGGCTTCTGATGCTGCAGTGTATATATCACTACTCGATCTCTCAAAGAATTCTTTCCATTGGATAGTAATCTCCATTGTCCAAGAGATTTTCAAACAAACTCCACAGACTGCTGCAGAAAGAAAGCTGATTAAACATAACTGACAGGTTTACATTCTTGTTCAGCCTTCTTTAGACAATACGAAGCTGGTAAGGAGACCTCTTCCAAGGTCTTTGGAAGCATGACAATTTCTGTGCTTTGTGTGAACTCAGTGTGGGTTTACTGAGGCCAACGGCAGTCTTGCTAGTGATCCCAGCGTGATGAAGTTTGGAACTAAAGGAACTAAAATTTTCAGTCGTTGTACATGTTCACAGATGATCATGACAGAAGTCTAAGAGTCATCTACTTAAAAAAAAAACAAAAAAAACCAAAAAAAAAACCCAAAAAACCACCAAACAGTTCCTAACCTATGAGCTACAGACCCTATTTCACTTCCCTGTGTGAAGTTAGATTACATTTAGATTAAATTTTTTCCAGCCTGCACTATAATCCTTCTTCCTAATACTAATAAATTGGGTTTAGGTTTTTTTCGGTTTCCTGGGTTTGG
Organism: Platalea leucorodia; assembly: GCF_965183815.1. NCBI lineage: Eukaryota > Metazoa > Chordata > Aves > Pelecaniformes > Threskiornithidae > Platalea > Platalea leucorodia. Next base: position 45,361,440 of record NC_138828.1, on the reverse strand, counting down.
GGTGGTTTTTTGGTTCTCATCATGCTTTCTCAATCTGACTTAACTCCATGCTCATTCCATTCTCAGTCTCATTCCCACAGTCATTTCCTTTCCTTTCTTCTAAGTGTTTTTAAGTCAAGCTATTCCCATGCAAATACTTTTTTATAGATAACTCTCTAAAAAAAAAAAAGTAAATTGAGGGAGATTTGACAAAATAACATTGTTTAGTATACTCCTTTCATGTGAGAAAAAGGTTTTCAATCTCTTACTTTCTACCAACTAAACAATAACACAAGAATATAATGAATACCTTAATACACCAAAAGGGAACAGATTTTGCTCTCCTTCAACTGAATCCAGTTAATAGCAAGAACCGGTTAATTAATACTGAAGAAGTTCTGAAGACTCTTAATACTAAGATATTATGGCAGCTCCTGCTGCTGCCCTGTCATGCCCATTTTTGTTGAAACACCAAAAATAAATTCACTGCTACAGAAAGTTTTAAGCTATGTTTTATTGTGTGAAATTCAACGATCAGTCATGGAATCATAAAAGTATATCTGGAAGGTCCTTTGAGACATAATCTTGCCCCACCTCAAATCAGGACTGGGTATGCCTAAATCACTTCCCTGAAGTATCTAACTAATCTGCCCTTGCAGACCTCCAATAGCAGAGACTGCACAATCTCTCAAGGCAATCTACTTCAATACTTCATTATTCTTGCAATTAGAAAACTTCCCCTTTCATCTAACCTGCATTACTTGCTGTAATTTAAGCTTTTTATTTCTTTGTTCTTTTCACCAGGGACAGGAATAACATATTTCCTTTCCAGCAGCGACATTTCCCGAACATGAAAATTATTCTCTCCTCTAGACTAAATGCTCTTATTTTCTCAACTTCTTCTCAGCTCCTGTTGCTGACCCTGGGAGCATACAAAACTTTGAAGAGAACAGCATTACTTTGTTAGTAATTGGGTAAGACTAAGAACATCAAGTACGAACTGCTTATTAAAAAAACCCAAATAAACCAAACAGAAACATTAATACTGACTGGACAAAGAACTAAGACAAGTATGCGGAGGTGATAATTTCCTGAAAATAAGAAAGGCTAAATTATTTATTGTAACATGCTTTTTCGCTCTCTGACTGACAATAAAATAGCCTAACATACCCATGTTGGACATTCATATACTTCATACTTCCAACCTAATTTCACAGTATTTTACAAAGCAGCAGTGAATTCTCTTAATTAAAGTGGACAAATGACTGAAATGTTTACAGATAATTAAGGCAGTCAAGATAGAATTACATCACAAACTTGAAAAGATACTAGCTTCATATACTTAAAATTATCAAACTATTAGCAATGATGACCTAACAGGTCTTGTACTTCTCCTGCTTGTGCCTGAATGAATGTTGATTTTTCCCCTAGCAGTGAGAGCACATTTAAAGAATTCAGACATGCACAGAAACTCTTCTGCAGGTGGGAGAATAGGCACAGGAGTGGAAGGAGAGAAGACTTATGAGAGGTTTTAATGAACTATTTCAAATTCAAACAATGACCTCATTTTTTTCCTCTGAACCAAAAACTTTGAAATTGGACAAACAGATTATCTTCTCTGTCTAATGCCATTTAAGCTGACCTTTCCATTTTATGCCAATAGTTTTCAATTACAGAACCAATCACAGTATATTTCACTAAACGGAGTACTGTGATTAATTAAATCTAATTTTATCAACAGCCAGAATGTGAATAGCATATTAAAGTAAGGTGAAAGAACAGCTTTGATTGATACACTGAGTTTTAATTTCTAATTCCTTGTCTCCCACTCTTTCGGTAGGAATTGAAGGTTACACATCACTGAACGGGGTAAGCTACTGTAACTCAAACGTAGCTTCAAAGATTTGACCTTCAGTTTTTCTCAGACTTTTTTCCCCCTGTAGTATATAAACACCAAATTGACAGGTCTGGAGATACGTAGAAAGTTTTTAAACATAAAATCCTTATTTAAAAAAAAACAAGACTGACATGAAAAATAATCACCATAGTTCTTTTCACAGAAGTAGTTACATCCACCTTTGCTACAGACTACTTTTATAGATTTTGAAAAGGTCTTCTTTAAAATGCAAGATAATAATGTTTTTCGAATATGGGTTCATTGGTTGAGTTAATTAAAGACGACCTTTAGTCTTCTAAGAACTAGAACCCACCCCATGTCCAAAGCTAGGTATTTAAATTTGTGTTTACTTATTAATATAAACAGCCTAATTTTCATAGGCACCCACAGCTCCTACTGATGTCAGCACTTAAGTTTGAAAATGTTAGTGTTAGTTACTATATCTAAGCACCTTGTACTTGAGAGCCTCCTGCCGTGTTGCACTGAGGAATTCATGAAAAGACTGTGCTCAAGAGCCATATAAGTTCTGCAAAAAACCATGGTAGACAAAGAAATGGTACTGCACTTTCCATAGCCCTCACCCCTGAGAAAAGGTGCTGCAGCATGGCCATACCGTTTCCATAACCCCCTCCTCTGAGGGCAGGTTTTCCAGTAAACTCAAGACAACAGACCTTCCTGCCAGCCTCCCGCTGGGTCACAGCTATGGTGCCGGTTAACCCTGGCCCTTGTGGAGGCTTTCATCCCAGCAGGCACACGTCTTCCTGCAGGCTGGCTCTCACCAGGCCTTCTCGCTGAGAGCTTAGGAGAGTCTCCATTCTGCCTTTGCTAAGTCTCTATGCATAAACATAAAACACTCTCATTCCACCCACGCTACCTTGGCTGAACTCAGTATCCTTATGTTCCCCAACAGATCTGATATCCAGCTATGCTTCAGTGGCTCTAAGGCAAACTCCAGGGCTCCCTTAAAGGCCAATTCCCTCTACAACAAGGACCATTACTACCATGTAGATACAGAGAAAAAATTATATTATCTCAGCTAGCACCATGAAGTAGCTGTTCTTTAAAAACTGACTTTTTACTGATGACTGTTAGAATTAGAGGGATTAATATTGTTAGTCCCCTTTTTCTCTTAGCTGGCTATTTCAATACTCAAAAAACCTGAACTTTAAAATGTCTCGGGTCTGGGGAGGAGTCAAAAAGGAAACACATTAAATTGTCAGTTGAATATGTATTAGAATCCATGGAGACATTAAATTTCACCTTTCATCTATGAATATTAAACATTAATGAGGTCTCAGGTACAAAGATATTAAAGTGAAACATCAGAGAGCTATGACTTAGCTCATATATAGAGAAAGAAAGTTCACAGGGGAAGATAATAAAGGTCACAGCCACAGAACTGCCATAAAACCAGAACATACAATAGATGAAAAAGAGAGATTCAAGCAAACCTGATTTTAGAAGGGCTATTAAGAAATGTATACGCGGTTCCACAAGCAGAAATTTCATGTAATACAGAAAGAAATGAAAAGTAATTAAGTACATAGTACTATTCACGTATGTACTCCTAACAAAGTAATGTCCAGACTGAGCACCCACAGCCATCTCTTGGGTGACTTGAGAACAACTTGCAGAGGAAGCTGACAAACCTTAAAACGAAGAATTCATAAGCACAAACAAAATCATAGTAATAGCTGCATCCTGATGTCTCTTGTTCCTCCTATGTCTCCAGTTCTGGAGACTCCAATGCCTACAGCTATAAACATAATAATTTAAAAAACCCAAACACACAGTGATTATATGGAAAGATAATAAGGTAATATGCACTATTTGCTTCCCAGCATATCTAAAATGTAAGAAAAGAAATATCTAAGGATGAACAGGAAAGCAAAAGATCATAGGCCAAGCAAGTGACAGCTTATTTTTCATACATTTACAATTTACTTTTCTTCCTCTATCATTTTATTCATACACACAGCCCCTCCCTGTGGGTATAAAAATAGAGATTCCTTTCCTCCAACCCTGAAGATAAAAATTTCTAGTTACAATATGAAAACCAACCTGGGAGAGACTCAGTATTTGGAAGCACAGTCTAGCACATTTGACAGAAATACAGTGAGGCAAAATTCAATACTAGATGTTCTATAGATAAAAACCAAAACTGAAAATCATGTATCTCCCTAACTTTATATAGAAACTAGAATTGTGTATCCAGGCTATATTTTAAGATGTAAGTCTGTAAAATCAGAGTTACTAGTATATGACGGCTAGCACAGCATATTCTTAATGCATATTATCCATTTAACCGGAAAATTTTCACTTCTAAATGTTGTATTATCACTTTGGTATACAATGGCTTGGCACACATACTATACAATGAAATATTAACAGCTCAATAATAATTTGTAACATATCTCAGAAATATATTTAAAGACAGCTATATGGTACGGTCCTTTTATTATATTACAGCATCTATCACCACATTAACAGTCACCAATACATGTGACTTCAGAAAAGAGAGATCAATATTTGTACCCTTAGATCTTGGACAAAGCCATCTGAAGAAGCCTGACACTTACATGAAGCTGCTCGGGTCGCCACAAACCCCAAATGAAGCAAACCTGTGACAGTCTTTTACCCCAAGTCATTTTCTGATCAGCAAAATCTGTGCCCCCAGAAACACCTGTGCATAGTCATGTGCATCCCTGAGTTTACACAGGTGAAGCCTGTTAATCCTGTAATTGCAGGTGAATTATCAAATCCCGTCAGGGTGAAGGAGAAGGAATAAACTGAAGTTATGCTCTTAGCTGTGCTCAGCGTGAACGATGTTAACAGAAGTAAAACAAAAGGATATGGTTTTGTTACTAAATTGAACACCCACACCTCTGCATTCATAATAACTGCAAATCTATTGAATAGAAGATTTCTTTTTTTTTTTTTTAATGGAATTTCAGAGCGTGAGCAAATCTTATTAAGCTTTTCCCATGGTCACATTTTCAGCAATAGTATCAAGAACAGTTGTAATTAAAGTTTTATTATAGATCCTTCACTACGACGGTGTCTAACATCCCTAGTTAAGAATCATAAGCCTACTGTCCTCAGCAGCAAAATCTAGGTTTTGCCCAAATATGTCACAATCTAAGCCTAAACAGATGAGCAGAGAAATGTAAGCAATGAGACAGTATCATTCAGCACAGAAAATTATATTTTCAGTGCGCTATGAACCTAACTAGTACTAAATTCAAGATGCAGTCATGACAATACAGGATTTTTCTTTTTAATTAAGGAATAGTTACATTATTTTATAGAAGCTTACCTTGTGCTCCTCCCAGGCACCTACACAAAAGGGAGATCAGGGTTTAGGCTGAGTTCCATTGTCTGGTAAGAGTCGATGTTTCAAGACCTAACGAAAGAACTGGGGTAATCTCCGAACCACTTGGGGATTAAAATCAAGCAGAGAATGCTTCATGTTTTATATTAGGGATAACAGAGTGGCATAGTCAAGGCAGTAACCTTCTCCTAGTTCTTTTTCAAGTCCAGGGAGAAAGATACAACTATAATGGAGATGCTGATTCCTGAACAAATATTCAGCTCTATGGATATTTGCAACCTAGGAAAGGTTGCATCTCCCTGAAGATACGGAGAAAAAAAAACTTAAGTTTTCAATTTGTCTTCAAACAAGATATCACAAACTATCCTTAAATCAGAAGTGACTCTTTAGGCCCCTGATTTTTCTTATAATTGGTCTGGAAATTTTGTAAGATACAACTTTCTTCATACACACCCTTGTAAGCATGCCTGTTGGGTTTTATACAGTCAGCCAGACCCATGCATTCCTGCCCCCCAGCACCTCTTTATCTCACACAGGCATGGCACTGATGACACAGGTGGCGACACCAAATTACACTATCAGTAAAGGCTGCATGTCACTCTGCTTTTCCCGGAGAATATGTGCATGATACAGCCCTTTGTCAGGTCTATATTTCACTGATTACCTGTATCAAGCCCATACCGCACATACAAACCCTACAGAAAGTGCATCACTTGGGTATTGCAACATCTCCCCCATGATATGTCCTGACTTGGAGAAGTCCTCCATCACACCTCCTGGCATGCAAACATGCACCAGTCATGTGCCCAGCGTTTCATTTTTATCAGCTGCTCTGTATTCACTACCATTCAGTACTGATTCAGTACCTGTGTAAGTCAGTACTTGTCATTCATCTATGTTCAGGTATTCATCTATGTCAGACTGTCTGTATTTAGCACCATACATAAATCGTTTAAAAACAGTATCTTCTAATTTTTCTGCCACCCAATTGCAGTTCAACATACAATTCTCACCATGAATGAAAATAGTTCTTAAGCTGACCTGAAGAGGAAGCAAGAGCTTCACGAGAAGTTATAACCTAGTCCTTCTCATACCAGAGGGGGGAAAAAAACCCTTCAGTTATTGTTAACAGTCTCTTCTGAGATGAAAAATATCATCATTTCATCTCTAATCTATATCTAATATCAATATCTGTAGCATGTGAAACTTAAGCAATTCATTCAATAAGCAATTCAACTAAAGCAATTCATTCAACTCAAGACTCATTCAATTTCTGCGGCAACTGGCTGTAACTTCTTTTTCATCCATTAATGTTTTCTACATCTCTTTAAAGGATAGGATCGTCCTTTGAATCAGTGCTTGATTAATCACCAGGTGCCTGTAGCTAATGCACATGTTGAAAGGGAAAACTCACTGCCGAAAAATCTTTTGGAAGAGCTTTACTTGAATTTGTATTTACATATAGCTTTTTTCTTTCTGTCAATTAATTAATATCTGAAAAAACTGTGATTCTCAAAACAGAATTTAGATAACTGTAATGTAATTGCTATGAATGCTATACTAAAGTACTTTTCACACACTGCATCTTAATTACTAAAGTGTAATTTGATGGCAAATAATCACATTACGGTCATTCTTTTAACTCTTCACAGTTTTTAGAATGAATTGGTGTATTAAGAAATTGTATTATGTAAGGTACTTTTAATACGGAACAATCTTGTCAGGGCCCTGAGTGCCATGCCTCCCCCTCTGGGGCCTGGCTGCAGGGGCCCAGGCCTTACCTGAGTGACTGCTGCTGCCGAACCGGGCCCGTCCATGGGCCTGGGACCCTGGCCCCGACCCACAGGCTGCCTCCTCGTCCCCGTGGCCCTGCCTGGACATCCCGGGCCGCGTCTCACCCTGGTTCTCCTCTCCAGGCCTGATCCTGACCCTCACCCCTGGGCCAATGGCCCTGCTTGGCCCCCACACCAGGCTCCTGAGGAGCGGCCTGACCCTCCTGCTGGGCCCTTGCTGCTCCCTGGCCAGTCCTGCACTGAAAACATTCCCTGCTTTCCCAAGTTCAAAAGGCCTGAAAAACAGTTTTAAGTATCTTTAAAAAATACACAACTCACTAGAAAGCTGGAGATAAGTTACCCAGAAAAATATAAATCAGTAAGTGGGTCATTATATGATGTGAATTAATACTCAGCATAATGACTGAATTAATTAATCATTACATAATGTGAATTAAGACTAGTGTAAAGTCAGCTAAAAAGTGAAGAACTGCGGCCACACAACCACCACTATAGGACCAGCCTTGTGAACTGGAAACTAAGAAAAGGTCACAACTTAAACAGAGTTTTCTCCAGAAAGTTGTTCTTGAGGCCTGAGAGCCATCCATCCACATGGTGATCTGCAATACAAAAAACCAAAACCCAGTACCATCCATAGCAGACCATCTGCTCAAGTTGCTTGTTAAACGTTATCTAAGAAATATGCTAAGGCTGGGGTGAACTAAATCTGGGGAACAACAGATGGAGGTCAATTTTCTGTGGCTTGTGATAAACCTGAGTTTACTGTGGCCTAGACCCTTCTTCAAAGTGCCGCTGGTGAAACCACGCAGCCAGCTAACTTCTGGACCCGACACGAATCATTTACTAGAAAAACACCATACTGCTAAGGCCATAATGCACTCAACTAAATTGGTGCACCTGAAAACAAATGCCATAAACAGCAGCCTATCTTTGTAGAAAATATAAGGTTACAGCCACACAGTACTATCTACTAAAAAGAAAAAGGAAGACCACACATAACAGAATATATTTGCCGTAATACTTCTCAGTCATAAAAAGGGGAACATAAGGTAAAATAAAACCAACAAGGGAAGGGAAAGACATGAAAAAAAATCGTTTGTACTGCATTTAAGTCAAATCAGTACTAAAAAACCCCTGCCATCTATCAAAAAGGTCTAGATAACAGAGAAATTACTAAACAAGGCATTACATGAATGCACTGACAACTGATGTAATTTGTTGCTTTAAAAAGGGTAATAATCTGACAGGGCGGATTGCAGCCTATTAAGGGTGACAGGCTATATCTGCGCTAATACATTTACAAGTACCTGGGAGTAATTTTGGGCAAGGGAACATGGCTCTTCATAACTGCAAACCGTTAGAACGATCTTTGTTGCACTTCTGTCCCTTGCCAACTAGCCCATGTACATTTCTGCACTGATCATATTCTGAGCACCAATTCCCATTAGGTGTTTTTCATCGAGATGTCCTGTTTTGGAGACCAGGAGCTGCATAGTGCAGATACCGGCCACTCCGTGACAGCTGGCCACCATTCATGGCAGAGTTAAAAATTTACGGTATTACATACAAGAAAAGCACTGCTTGAACAGAGCGTTAATGCAACACAGTCAAATACCAGCTGTCACACTGCGTAATTCAATTTCTCTGTTTGAATATTTATATTTAACAAACATGAAAAATATCAGCAAACTCTTTCATACCTGCAAAATACAGTTAACTGACTTCATGACAAAAATTTATAGATATGTTAGCCGTTACACTCCTAACTTTCACTTTTAATCTCAGCAATGTTGAATCCTCAAAATGCCTGCTGAAAAGACTACAGGCATTACTCATAGTGTGTAGTAGAGCACCGAACAGCACATAAACAAATTTTCATTACTGCAGTTAATTCACAAGGTTTGGATCATCAGTTGGTACATTTCAATTCAGGTACAGTAAACAGACATAAGAGACAGAGCAATATTATCTAAGACAGTAAAAAATTCAATCTATAAAACAATCTTTGCAGACATAGAAATAAAACCTGTAGTTACATTGCTTAGCATGTATCGATAACTACTATAGCTTGGATGTTTATTAACTGAAAGTAGGGAGAATTACTAAAGTGCCAAAGGTGTTTCCTATACCTTCCTGTTACTTACCATATCAAATACCAGCACCACAAATGTTGTATGACAATAATTTAATCACAAATACTGAAGTGTTACAACTATTATACAGTCAAAAATGAATGCAGACAGAAGAAAATCTTCACGGTCTCTAACTTATTCGAAATACCACCTCATTGTTTTCTGCTTAATCCTCACGGTTTAGTATAATAGACGCGTCTGTACACATCTGTATCAAAGTTGTGACCTTCATTTGGCATTACAGCTGCCTTTGGAAAAGTGTGACCTGTTTCAAGAACATATTTCAACTGTGAGTAGCTGTCACAGGTAAGCTGCTGACAGGTTACTGGAATGCCTGTCACCTTCTTGGAAGGCTTACACAAGTGTCACCGGCAGTGACTCTCATCTCAACGTAAGAACTTCACCCTTAAAAGAAGGTTTTGCTAAAGAGCATGGCTGAAGTGGAGCTGAGTAGTGGGTGATAGAAGAACAGAAAGAAACTTTATTTAATAAAGTCTTTCTCTCAGTTAACCACCATTGCCAAAGAGAACCTGTAGATGCAAGAAAAGGCCTGCCTGAAAGAACAGCTGGTCTAAGGAGTGAGGATAGACACAGACAGGAGACCTTGCTGTGTTTTGTCATTTTTCCTGAAGATCTGAAACTTTCATATGCCCTGGGCCCCCTGACCTTTTGCACGCTGTACAAAGCCCATGTTCCTTATTTTACTTGGTATGCTGTCCACAAGGGATTATAATACATAATAATTGCTTATGGGCATGGTGTTCTGTTGGTGCATATAGAACTGATGGTGGCAACAAATGTTTTAGATCCTATGCAGCCTAGCATCCTAAAATATTGTGCCAGGAGGAAACATACTAGCCCACATGAATGAAATAACTCCAGTATGGTGCAGTACCTTTCTATGAGGAAGACCTAGGGGATGCTCATATGAGCACAACACCCTTTCCTACAGGGTGAAAATGTAGGAAAATGCAAACATAGCCCAGACTACAGTACCAGAGTACACCATCCTTAAACACGGTTTTCACAAACAAATATAGAGCGTGCACTGGAGCATAATTCAAGCAGTGTTGAAGAAGTGTTTTTATATAACATTGTAAAGCACCTTAGAAAGTATCTGTATTTTAAATGGGTGCTGTGAAAGCAGTGTTATCTTTAAAATTATTCTTGTCTTTGTGTCTGTCTGCTTTCCTGCAAAGCTGCCACCTAAAGTTTTCATCAGCTTTTTAATTTTTTCACATAAATATGGTTCTTGGGTAACAAAACACTATTTTCAAAAATGATGGCATACTGCAGAAGTCTGCGTGTCCAGCTACAATTACTACTGAAGAAAAGTACCATTTGTACGAAGTACAAAAACCCCCAACATGCTCCAAGTGTCAAAAGACCATGATTCCAGAGAATAATGAATATTTGCTTTTAAAGGAAGGGGGGGGGGGGGGGGGGAAGGACATAGTTATGCAAAAAATGCAAATCCCTGGAAGTGTTCAATGCCAGGTTGGGTAGGGCTTTGAGCAACCTGGTCTAGTGGAAGGTGTCCCTGCCCATGGCAGGGGGGTTGGAACTAGATGATCTTTAAGGTCCCTTCCAACCCAAACCACTCTACGATTCTAAAAATATGCCTCATCCGCAAACTTCTAGCATTTCCAGCTTGCAAGCAATCTAGATGACCTAAGCAATGATGCATCAGCTAGCAAAGGCTTTGTCAACTTACAGAGGTCCCCAAGTCTCCCTTTCCGGAAGATAACATAAGGTCCTTTGTGTACTACCACCTGTCAGACTGAATATTTTCTGGCAGATAGGTGGATGTAAAGGCATATAATTTCCACATAAGGTTATCCTACGTGTTTATGACAGCAAAGCATAAACTACATCCTATGTTCTACCTACTTGTTTTGTCCATTAATCAGCCCATTCCCATCACAGAAAAAAATTAAATGGGTTATAGTTTGGCATAAAGAATTCAATGCCTATTTTATTTATATTACTTTTACATATTCTGAGTTTACTTTTGAAAATTTGCTATTTGCAAACTAATTAACATAGATTTCAATTTCAATAATATACGCAATACATTATTTTCACTGTTCTCAGAAGAAAAATAAATCCATCTGTACTAAAAAAAGGTGGAAGTTTCATTCTACTGCTAAAATGCATTTTTTCTACAAAAGAAAAAAGAAGATATTTTTGTTAATGCTTTAAATTTAATATAGTATTTAACCTAAACTCAGAAGATGTAGAAGTTTATCTTAAAAAAACTTCATAGTTTTAATAGAAACTCTAGAAAGCTGTAGCATTGGAATGTAGCTACTGATGATTCATATACTTTTGAAAGTTTTTTTCATGTTTCCTTTGTGGCTGCTCTAAATAGCAAATCTCAATCAAGTCTCACAGCAGACTCTCACAGAAACTTTGACTTCACCCAAGGGATGAATGTTATATCTGTGATACCATCCATACACTATCCTTATGCATTTGTTTCTACACCTTTTTTACTCTATCCTTGTTTAACAAGCTGAAAAGGATTCTTTTGATCATAAATTTCTCTTGAAACTAATTTCTGCATGGTGAATACTGTGCTTTCTGGGACTGCAAACATTTTTAAAGTCAAATTACAAGGGGTGGATTTTTTACTTTTAGAATGTTTTGTTGAGTTTTTTTACAGAGCAGATATACAATGAAAAAGCAAAAATAAAGAAAATTATGAGCACACACACACACACACACACACACACACATATATATATATATAGCATTTAGGTAGATATTATTAAAATTCAAATCCATCCAGAAAGAGAAATTCTGGTGAGGCAGAATGGAGCCTGGTTGAATAGTACTCTGACCTCTTATTTTTTGTTACATGCTGAGTATCTAATAAACTCACGTAGTAGTGCTTGATATATTATACTGCAGAAAAGTACCCTACTCAAAGAACGTGACTCATCCAGGATGAGGAGCCCACAGCACAACAAAGTGCAGCCACTGACTCCATCTGTTCCCTGGAGCAATACATTTTCTTTGCACAGATGGGATGAGTGGGACTAAGGAGAGAGTTGTATTTCCCAGCTGAACTTGTGGAAATAAACAGATTACTTTTAAAGGAAGAGGATGTTTTTTACTGACACCACAGGTCATGTATTGATGTCATATATTGGAGAATGAAGGGCAAGGTGCCCTCTCTGCCCAATCCAAACACTCAGCTTGAACTATAAGGGTATTTTTTAAATATCTTTCTCCAAGGGCTTTGAAAATTGGCTACTGCTATAAAGTTCCTCTGCTGTGCCTACACTGTTTGCCAGCTAGCGTCTCCACAAACGGGTTAAACTTGATCCCTGAGTATCAGCTGCTGCGGGAATGTATGCATGAGTGAGCATGGGGTAGACATGTGGGAGACCGAAGACACCGATTTCAGAGTTGAAACGCTGCAGTCAGCTTGTTTAAAGGAAGGATGTTAAACCAGAGCCCCAAGACTACAGGAGGAGCCAGAAACCCAGAACAGAAACAACCAATGGTTCTCTCTTTAGACTGAGGATTTCAGAACACTTCAGACCGACAGCCCTGTGACCACGTGGTTGTAGGCTAGGCAGTAACATGTATGGACATGTTTTGAATGATGAATTTCAAAATTGCCAGGTATTATTGCTTCTTCCCTTGCATAGCCTCTGGAACTCTGGTTAATGTTCAATTTTTATCACTTTTGTCCCTCCTCAAGTCAGGTTAAATTTCAGCTATGAGAGTAAGTTTCTTTTAGTCAGAACTCAAGTCATATTGTTAAATCCACTCTTTCTGTTTGAATTAAACTAGAGTCAGAAAAGTTTACTTATATTTACTTTTTAGATGTGCCAAGCAAGTGAGTAAGGAATATGGAGGATGAGTTTGGAGCTTTTAAACAGGAGCCATGTAAATAGCTTAACTGCTATAATGCCACTTCGGGCCATGACAACCCTAATTAGCAGATCTCATCCTCTCCACCTGCTCTTCCTCCAAATTGTCTTGAACACCTCTGAGTGTCTAAGGCTTATAGCAGCACAAGTTTCCTGTGCAGATATCAGGACAACTAAAATTATGCTCTCACTTGCACAGGATTTGGTAATAAGTAAAGACAAAGGACAGATTTCAGAGGATGTGCACTGAAGCATGATGGTTATCATCAAAAGCGGTATTTGACATGACCACTGCATTTTTTTCTTAAAACATCTGGTATTTTTAAAAATTGAATTAATTACGTAACAGACCTACATTACCCTAACACAACTAATTATTTCAGATTGTTGTCTTTATCTATTACACATATCTATAATATGCATCTGTAATATATATAGTGTATAATAAATATTTTTCAAGTTATGTCTGACCTTTATTTATGATAGAGTTACTTGTTATCATAGAGTAACTTGTGGAATCTTGGTAGATTTTGTTACAGGGGTACGTATTAAATTGTAACTAACAATCTACGTATGATCAATGTTTATGGAGCTATAAAATACACATTCTAGTTCTGCTAGAATAGATCACAGAATCATAGAATACCAGGTTGGAAGGGACCTCAAGGATCATCTGGTCCAACCTTTCTTGGCAAAAGCACAGTCTAGACAAGATGGCCCAGCACCCTGTCCTGCCAAATCCTAAAAGCGTCCAATGCTGGGGAATCCACCACTTCCCTGGGGAGATTATTCCAATGGCTGATTGTTCTCATCGTGAAAAATGTTCCTCTTGTGTCCAACTGGAATCTCCCCAGGAGTAACTTGTACCCATTACACGTTGTCTTTTCCATGTGACTCCTTGTAAAAAGGGAGTTTCCATCTTCTTTGTAGCTACCCTTTAAATACTGGAACATGGTGATAAGGTCTCCCCAAGCCTCCTTTTCTCAAGGCTGAACAAACCCAGCTCTCAGCCTTTCCTCACATGGCGGGCTTCCCAGTCCTCTGATCATCTTTGTGGCCCTTCTCTGGACCCCCTCCAGCCTGTCCACATCCTTTTTTATACAGCGGGGACCAAAACTGAACACAGTATTCCAGGTGTGGCCTGACAAGCGCTGAGTAGAGTGGGATAATGACTTCTTTATCTCTGCTGGTGATGCCCTTGTTGATGCAACCCAGCATCCTGTTGGCTTTCTTTGCCGCAGCAGCACACTGTTCGCTCATATTGAGCTGCTTGTCCACCAGGACGCCCAGGTCCCTTTCCACAGAGCTGCATCCCCGCTGGGTAGATTCCAGCCTGTGCTGCACTCCTGGATTATGTTTTCCCAGGTGCAAGACCTTACATTTATCTTTGTTGAACTTCGTAAGGTTCTTGTTAGCCTGCTCTTCCAGCCTATCCAGGTCTTCCTGCAGGGTGGCTCTCCCTTCCGAAGTGTCTACTTCCCCACTCAGTTTGGTAACATTGGCAAACAATGACGCACCATTGCATTTTTAAACTGAAGCACAAGAGCTTTCCTGTGTTATTAAAAATCTTAAACATTGTGACAAGTACATGACCTTTTAAAGACAATAAAGTGTGAATATTGATGATGAAAATAATGCCTACTTCTGTGATAGCAAGCAATCATAAATATACTCATTTGACTGTAATCCATATTACTTGCACTACCAGTTTGCATTACACGTCCATATTTCATTTCTGTGTACGTGCTTTTGTCTAACATACGGGCTAAATAACATATTCCTCCACCATGTCATAGATTTTTAATTTGATATAGTGGAAACAGGGCAGAGCGAATGATTATTACAAGTACGGTAAAATTAAGAACACTCACAGACACCTCCTGTATGTTGCAGAAAAGACAAAAGAAACTCATGCAGCAGAATGCAATTCATTGGACAAGCTCAGGGCTCAGAACTGATGGTCTGTCTAGCTCTCACTCATACCAGGATCTAGCAACTAAGTGTGGGACAGAAAGTGAGAGGACACCTTCAGCAGTTCCCCACCAGCTCACAAGCATTATTCACACCCGTAGAGCAGTGATAACAGTAGTGAGCAGATGAGATTCCAGAGTGGAGTCCAAGTGCAGTGGATGCCCCAGAAAGCATGGGGAAAAAACAAGAGGAAGAGAAAAGAATATGCCCTACACATGCTGACAAGTACAAGAGAGGAGAGAACATATGGAAATGTTATTTCCAATTGAGATTTTTCTGTCACTGACCTAGAAACTGTTATCCCTGCTCTTGCCATCATCACTAGGAATATTCCAACTCATATAGTGTGAAAATACAGACGACTATGTATGCAGACATGGTGATCAGATGCATGAATAATTATCTTTTTTTTCCCCTGTTCATTGCCTGAAACAACACAAAAGAAATTCCAGACTGCTTGCGGGGAAAAAGAAAAAAAAAAAAATTACAAACAAAAAACCCCCAACCTAAACCATTTGAGGTCAGACGTGTCAAAATAAACCATTTTAACCTTTGAAAAAACAATTTTGTTAAGCCCTAATTGTGATGCTGCGCAATCATCCTACTTATGTTGGAATCTGAAAAATAAAAGTAAAATCTATTTAGTCAATGGGATTCTAGAGTTGAAACAGTCATTAAAAATCTCTTAATTTAATTCATATGATCCACAGACGAGACTTGAGTGTCATGATCCTATTTGAGGTTGACTAAATTTCCATGGGCTTGAACCTAAGAAGATAAGTAAATAACAATAATCATGTCTGGCTGACAGAATTTGACCTGACTGAAACAACCTCTAGTATATTTTAAACCAAAAACTTACCAGCTTCATACACCATAATATTTATAATATTAATTATTTGCACATACATTAGTATTAATAACACGCACTAGCAGTTGTAATAAGAACTGTAGACAGACGAAATACAAATAGCAAGTGAGTCATTAGTGCCAGGGCAGTAATTTTTTTTTTTTTTTTAAATGTCATTAACAGATAAGTACAGAATTTCATAGGAGAAGATAAATCCCACTTGAGTTTTTTTTAGTCTAGGTCTTTTGGTCATAATCACTGTACCAAAAACTCAGTGATGTTGAGACCGAAGCATATGATATGGAGTACATCCATGATCCTTTTAAAAAAGTTCCTGAAAGATACAGAACTGAATAGGCTGTACAGCAGATAGGTCAGGCTTTCAATAATGAGTTTAGCTGCTTTAGTGATTGTTGAGATAGATTAGACAAGCTTTTTCCACAGCTTAAAATCATCAAGATATAGCATTTCCTTTATCAGAATTCTGCAGATGCCTGATTTCCTTCTCTGATACATCACTATACTCTCATAAGAAAATACTTCCACCCTCAGCTGTCACATTCCTGAATGATCCACAGCTTTCTATCTAATGCAGATTTTATGTAATGAAAATAAATGATGCCTTCCCAGAAGTATCATGGAACATCTACATTTTGAATCTCAGAGCCTTTTGATTTAAAAATTTCAGCTGTTTAGTCTCAAGGTGTTTTTTTATGATAACTGGGATGTTCTTCATATTTCTAACTAAAAACTTTAGATTAAAAATTCAGGCTAGTCTCAAAAGTTACATTTGCTGGAATGAAAACAATGACAACTGCCAACTCCAATGCTTCAAGACAAACTTACCTCTAAATCAAGAAAGAATTGCCTTGTATTAGTATTAGAAGTTCATTACAGATTCTTTCATTAGGTATCTTTCCCGGTCTTTCCAGCCCTGTCCAAGACACTGGTTTAAACTCTTATCCTTAATTCCTATTAATGTCAGCATACAAGATGTTTCAGTATATCAAATTGAGGGAAAAAAAAAAAAAAGACTGAATAATTTTAAAGGGAATATCTATCGAATAAAACTTAAGACTGTGATACCACAAACATACTGAAAATGGATACTTGACTGGGTTTTCAGTGGGGAACAGGTTTCAACCATTTTCTTAATTGTAAACCTGTCATAGGGATTTCTGGTGCAATTATTTAGATCTTTCAAAATGAGGCTCAACTCTTAAAAATTTTCTGTGTTACAATGACAGCTTTTTACAACAAATTATAGCTTTTGGATTATAATTAGAGCCCTGCTTGCTTACTTCAATGGTGATAATTATAATTAACAAGTTTTATTAAGAATACTGCTTGCAGAGTCTTATGAGCAATAAAGTACGTTACATTATATTACTTTTTCTGCAGCAATAACAAAATTACTTAAAATCAGTTATTAATGCCCTGGTCATCAACTGAGAATTGGTACAAATACTTCATCATGGTAGACTATATGAGGAAAATAGGATAACATCAATGTTACAAAGGTTTTAGCATCTTTAGTGAAGACAGAATCATAGAATCATTAAGGTTGGAAAAGACCCTTAAGATCATCGAGTCCAACCGTTAACCTAGCACTGCCAAGTCCAACACTAAACCATGTTGTCGAGCACCACATCTACCCATCTTTTAAATACCTTCAGGGGTGGAGACTCAACCACTTCCCTGGGCAGCCTGTGCCAATGCCTGACTAGAACTGCTCTTGGAACTTTATTCTGCCTATGACAGAGGAATATGCTTCAGGACTGGGACTTCTGGGCACCATGGCAATCCTAAAATAAAAAATTAAAATCACAAAATATGACAGGAATACTTTGCCAATGGCAATAATTTAACTGAGTTCCAGAATCTTAATTTCTAAATTAAGTACTCAAAGAAAGAAGCATTATTTTCATGGGAGTTTCCAAGATGCCTTGTCTCAGGTTATGAATTTGATTTTGATACATGAGGGCTATTTATGAACAAAACCCTCTCTGCAAATTACAGTACCCATCTTGTATCAGAAGCTTGACAGGTATCAGACATTCTCTGTTCGGCAAACCGCGACAGAAGAATCAAGAGCTTTCAGCACTTAACAGCCCTTCTGTACTGGAATAATGTTTCCTACCAGCACGGCCATTAACTCTGAATGTCCATTTACTCAGGAGCTGATGATAGGGAACTGGATAAATTTCAGCAGCAGAGCAATAACAGGGACCCATTCCATTTTGTTTTTTAAATGGCGTTTTCTTTGCAGAATGGAGTCCATTCCACTATCAGGGCAAAACAAGAGCAAGAAGGCCAGAACACTCCTCAACAAATGACTGAGTGCAAAGACTGAGGTGTAGAGAGAAAAGCCTGCTGTAACAGTGAAGTCTGACATTCAGAAGCTGGATTTCAAAGCGCTTGAAAGACGACATCTCTAGACAACAACAGTTCCAAGCGCTTCTAAGAAGCAGAACTGCAGCTTCTATTCAGCATTCCTATTTCAATATAAAAAATACACTACTCAACACCACAAAGTGCTTGTTAATGGAAGAAATCATTGCTAAGTCTATGTGCTCTGCTTTGCTTTATTAACTTGGCAACTTTCAAGAATGCAAGTAGTTCAGAGCCATGAAGACAGAGGATAAAAATACAGATATTAGGAGAACAGTTGCACTGATTCCAGTGACAAAGTAATTCACTTGTGAAATGCCACTGCCTATGATGTTTGTCAAACGTGACTCCACAAAGGGGTCAGCTTGAAAGGCAGATCAGAAATAGTTATGATGAAAGCACAAAAAAGACACAAGGCACTTAGTAGGTGAACTGTGTTCACATCAGCTCTGATAACTGTTAAGAGAGGTGGTTCTGATAATTTTAGAATCGTAGAACATTTTGGGTTGGAAGGGACCTTTAAAGGTCATCTAGTCCAATCCCCCCGCAGTGAGCAGGGACATCTTCAACTAGATCAGGTTGCTCAGAGCCCCGTCCAACCTCACCTTGAATGTTTCCAGGGATGGGGCATCTACCACCTCTCTGGGCAACCCGTTCCTATGTTTCACCACCCTTATTGTAAAAAATTTCTTCCTTATATCTAGTCTGAATCTACCCTCTTTTAGTTTAAAACCACTACCCCTTGCCCTATTGCAACAAGCCCTGCTAAAAAGTCTGTCCCCATCCTTCTTAGAGGCCTCCTTAAAGTCCTGAAAGGCGGCAATAAGGTCTCCCCACAGCCTTCTCTTCTCCAGACTGAACAACCCCAACTCTCTCGGCCTGTCCTCATAGCAGCGGTGTTCCATCCCTCTGATCATTTTTGTGGCCCTCCTCTGGACCCACTCCAATATGTTTCGGATACAAACTAAGCAAAATAAACAAACAAGTAACATTCAAGGTACCCTCTTTAATAAAGTTATCAGGCAATTTATTGTGATCATTTTAGAACTTTTTAGTGGGAATAATTAAGGTCTATCTAAGATCTTTGAGGGTCAAGAATGGAAAAATGACAGGACAGACAAGGGGATGAGGCATAAAAGTTAACATTGAGGATGAGGATAAAGATTTAATGGAGGAGCTTCTACTGATCCTTGAAATTCAATTTCTGCACAGTCCAAAACAATGCAAACAGTTATCTTGTTTGGACAGTACATGTCTGTGGAATCAGCAGCATGGAGTTTAAAAATATCTCATACTTTTCATACACAAGAGGAGAATGACCTTGCTTATATTTCTCTTACTCGACTATATTCTGAAAAGTCTCAGCATATGTTATAACTACCAATGACTTTGATGGATAATATATTGCAATGAAGTCCCCTCCAACAAATCAAGTATTTATTATGTCTGCATGGAAAAAGCTTATGACTCCTAATGATGTCTTTGTATTACCGTTTCTTAAGATACAAAGGTAAGATGAGTACTGCTGTGAACACAGCACAGTTGTCCAAGCTAGGCTGAAAGTATTAGCTGGGGAACACAAAAGAGATCTTAATGGCTCTGTCACATGCTAAGGAATGAAGTGACAGGCGACAGTGAGCATGTTTGGTTACAGAAGGAGAAGGTTATACATATTATGTGGGGAGCAGAAGAAATCATTCAGTATTTTTTTAATGAGCTCTTAAACCTCATTTTTCAAACTCACAAACCCCAAAGTTTTTAATCTTTTACTTGGCATGAAAGAACTGCATGCAAAATGAGTTTAATTTTTCATGAGCATTTAGTTTAAAAACTCCTTTATTCATATGCTTATGTTCCTCTCCAAAATAACAATTATCTATGCGTAACCTGTCAATTATATTCTTTCATTGCTCTAAGTGTTTAAAAAATGTCACAATTTTATCGTCTAGAATGGCTGGCAGCAGGAAAGCAGTACAAGTTCCTACTTCAGACCCTGGCATGCAAAAATTAACTTTGCAGCTTCTTTGTTGAAGAATCAATAGATGGGGTGAGAGAAGTCACAGAGGTTTGTTCCAGTAAGTTGCCACAGTTATGCCTCTCATCAGCCTTCATAGTATATATTACTTCATCAGCCTCATAGTACATATGGAAGAGGATTTTTTTCTTAATCTCCAAGCAATTCTCAGGAAAATCATGCTTATTCACACCCTGGAATTAAGATATTTTGCCATTCGTACTCTTGACTGTTACTAATTCAAGGGCTTACTAACTCAAGATTTTTGACAGAATCTAATTATTAAATAAATAAATCTGTAAAAGTATTTTAAAAAGCAGAAGAAAAACCAGAGAAGCTTAGAATCCAAATCAGCTTTCTGTGTGCAATTAAAAATTGTTAGCAATAAAGTTTTAACTAAATTGTTTCAAAGTTAATTGATTTGTTATAATAGAAAAAAAAATTAAGATAAGGCATCATTAAAAAATAGAGATCTTTGCTTAAAATTAGTAACATACTTATTTCTAAAAACAAACAAAAACCAGAGACATTATCTAACCTGGTGACCCTGAAACAACCTACTTTATACAGATATAGCATCAGGCAGCATCAAAATATACCTAAATACATTACACCTGCAGCTCTTCTCTCAAACAGATTTACCAGTGCTTTGGAACAGTGGTGCAGTTTTCTTCTAAATGCTCAATTTTTTTCATCCTTAGTGTAATTTTTCCTTAAATTGTCTTCCAGGACCTGAGTTAATGCCCCCTGATATACTGTCCCATCTTTATTGATTTTTAATGCACAAATTCCTTTCATTTTATCTTTAAAAAAAAAAAAAACAAAACAAAACAAAATCTGTAACTTGTTAACACAGTAATTGTGTTAATTATGTCTAATATTGAATGCTTCCTTCACATTTAAAAAAAAAAATATTCCAGCTCATTTTCAAAAGCTCATTTATAAAAAGTTTCTAGTTTTCAGGGCTCAAAAATAATGCAGACAAAGAGAATCTGTCTAAAACTGTCAACTGCGAACTAAAGCAACACTATTACATTGCCTAATGATTGATGAAGTAATTGAAAATTAGCAGTTTAGCATAATTTATGTTTACAATAAACCTTACATTAAATTAAACAATGCAAAACGCACTAATTTTGGTCTAATTTTCAACTTGTGCAAAATTAATGTCTTCCAATGTCTTCCAGCGAACTGACAGAAACAATGAAAAGAAGCAATTCCTACCTCTTTTATGGAAGAGGAAACATTTTCAACTTTTCTCAACTAAGAAACAAGACCATACACTAAACATTTGAAGAAGGTAGCCTAACTGACTGTGATATCTAGGCAGGAAATATATTTAAGGTATTGAAGACAGTCAATAATGCTAATTATCACAATGTACCTGGTTAAAGCCTCCCCATTAGCAACTAGATTTTTATGAAAATATATTGAGTATCTTTCTTTTTATAAAATAAGGTTCTAAGAGTTCAGAAAATGTAACATTTGAAATGTGCAAACCTTATCAAATATGGCTTCAGTTACGCAACAAATAAAAACTAACAACTTCATCACTTAAGCTTGGGGGGAGGAGGCAAGGAGAGGGGAAGTGCCCCAATTCCCACACACCTCTTCATAGCAAGGAAATGTGCAGTTTTGCTTCCAGGTGATGGCAGTATGGATTTATCAAGGTATTGCTTACACTCTATCAGCTAAAACTCACGGGAATGAGCATTCCCAAATGAAGAGGAAAGATGAACTCACCCACCCTCTGGATCCTGTATTTCAAGGAAATCTTCAGGAAGCATATTTGTTAAGTTTGAAATCTGTAGATTAGATGTATTGTTGTCAAAGCACTAGGTACATTTAAAGACAATGAATAATCATTATTGATGGGCACTGAACTTTGCTAGAACTTACTCCTGAAAGTAGGCAAAGAGACAGTTGCCTCTGGGAAATCATAGACAGATGTTATTTCCCATTTTAAACTATTTTGAGATTCCCATAGCATTAACATTCCAAATAATCAATTTCAAGTGTGTATCTCTACTCCTAAATCAAGAAAATAGACATCTTATCTCTACCAAATTAAAATTCATGCTGAAAGAGCTACACCTTGTAGCTCTATCTGTCATGCAAATAAATTTACAGCCTCATCTGCAATCAAATAAGCCATCAGCCAATAAGGTACCATCCCCACATCTGAATATATACCTAATATTAATGGTTCCTAACAGCTCCAGAGACAAGGGCAGGACCAGCGGGACTGATGATAAATTTCATCAAGTTAGAATAATTTCTCTTTCATCTTTTCCTTTCCATGTCTACTGTGGCCCTGCTTAGGAGGCAACTTTATTCTGGAACTTAAAACACGTTCTTTGGTACTGTCTGGAATGCAAATGATCTTCAAAGCTCAATGACTATTTTTGAATCAGATCTTGTAACATGCAGAAAAGGGGATTAATTCAAAATACCTCCCAAATCTAAACTCCAGCAACTCAGATGAAATCAAGACTCCACAAAGTCATCTGCCTCTTTTCTTATCTGTACTTCATCCCGCTTTCACTGCGCTGTTTCCAAAATACCTCACCTACTGCAGCGCTACCTTCACCAGATCAAATTGTACAGATTCTCTTCCCACTCCTAACTTCTCTTTGTTCGGGTGCCTTTCCTTTGTAAAACACGGTTTTCCTTACTCGAGGTTTCTGAAATACGCATTTTGCCTGGAAGTCTCCCTCCAAATATTCAACCTGATGCAGATATCTCACATTAAGAATTCCAACCATTACGCCTTTTGCTCAATAGTGTCATAAACCACTTAAAACTGAAAATTATATTGAGAAATATTGAACAAACTTAATAGACATTTCATCAGTTCTACTTACAGTAATTGAGTGCAAATTCTACAATGTATTAGAGTATAAACTGTTTGAGCTAAATCATGGAAGCTCCTAGATTGCTCCATTACAATATTAATTGTTAAAGCTCACAAAAGGAACCTCCTGTCAAAAATATTAAAAATCAATTAGAGATTTGAAAGTATTTGGCACAAGAACTGCAATTATTTTTACAATGCAGCACACACTTACACCATACAAATCACTTGCAATTATCATTTCTTCACTTAACTGATTTGCTGGTTTTAATGGTAGGGAAGATTATATGGAGTTCTTTTTTTACGTAGTATTTCAAAACTAGACATTTATATAAAATAACATATAATTTTTCTTTAAATCAAACCTATTGCACAAGGTACCTCTTTTTTTAGACAAGGCTACAAATTCATGTATATATATCTGGCCATGACACTTTCATGATGTGTAAGGAGAACCAGGTGTCTAGGAAAGGAGTTTACTACAGTCAGCACACTGAGCACAGGGCATCTGTGCTAGTCACCACAAAAGGCTGACAAGAAAGCCAAGTCCTTTCCCTTCCACAGGCTCAGGCAGCTCACTTCTGGCAGAGGAAGGCATTTGTCCCCTGATTTGTAACTCTGAAACTTTCTGAAACAGGGTCCTGAGCTTCCTTCTGAAAACTAAGCAGCATTGCTTCTTTCAAAACATGCGTGACGGAGCTGCTGTTTTACCTGGTCGCTCACTGGTTACAACGCACACATAAGATAACAGAAAGCACAGCTTCAAAACCCTTCAACTAAAGGGCATCTGAATACTTGCTTTCCACTTTCAGAAGAGTGCCACAGACAGCTTGTGATAACAGACTCTGCGTTCATCCTCGTACCCTCGTAGCGCGCCTCCCTGGCACCACGAGGAATCCCGAGATACTCCCTGGATCACAGCGAACACACAGGAATTACCATAGCTCCACGATTAGGGTATTCACTTGGGAAGAGGGAGGACTGAGTTCAAGTCCCTGCTCTAATGAATGCTTAATTTAGAATACTGAAATGTTCATTGTCATGGAATCTGAAAGCCTGATTTCCCATCCCAAAGGGCTGCCTTAATCACTAGGTTACAGAGTTCTTTCTGGCTTAAAAGATATTTAAGTACTTAATCCTAAATAGAACAGCTCCATCATGAAAGTCTCTGGTTAGCATGAAAACCTGAATGTAAATCCCTTAGAACAGGGAGGAGGTGTGACTCCGGTCTCTAAAATATTTCAGCAAAATATTTTAAGCAAAACCATTTTAAACCACCTTTTCTGTCAGCTCTTCTCCCATCAGCTCACGTAAGGACATCTTCTGCATACCACCACGGAACAGGGGACATGAGCATCCATGCTGCATATACATTGCTTTCACAAATAAGGCCAATGATTCAAACAGGTTCCTTGCAGCTCACCTCACTGGTCACATTTTGTAAGCCATGCAAATGCTGAGAAGCAGCAAGTTATCAGCTTATACAGCTATGGACTTTGAAACTAAAAATCCAAAGGAGTTTTCTTCTCAGTACTTGACAGGTGAGGTATGAATACATTGACATTTGAATGCTTGATTTAGATGCCTGCAGGGACATTTAGGCACCAGCATCCCTCTTGTAAACTTGTCTTTTAAACACTTTGAGATTTACAGACAAACAATACTTGTAATAATGAATTTGGAGAGTTTAATAATAACGTCATCAACTAATCTGTTTAAATTACCTGAGTTCCTTCAGCTAACCTGAATTAAAATGTTACTATTAACTTTCAAAGAAGCAGGATTAGGCCTATTTTCCATTGCTAAAACAAAAAGAACACTTAACTTAAAAGTTTGGTAAAGATCGCTAAGAGCCATAAATGTTCCTGCTACACCATTCAGAAAATCGCAATACTTGAAAGAAAGGATAAAAATAATTAGCGAAGTCTGTCATGTCTTATACTGCTTGCATACAATAAACATAAATACAATTTTACAAAGTATAAGTAATTGCTTTTTTGTCACAGGTAAGATCTACTAGCTTCCATTTCAACTTGGTGTTACAGAACTCATAATGTAATAGCACACCATAAGCAGGTATGCTTTCTATGTAGAAAACAAACAAAAAAACCCAATCCCAAAACAACAAACTTCAAAGAAGAAAAAGAACCCATCAAAAGTCACCACCCAAGATGTACTGATGGAGTTCAGGACAATTTCTGCTTGAGTCAGTGGGTAAACTGCAAAGGTACTGAACCAGCAGCTTCTAATGCTTACTGCTAATGCTCTGCATGCAGAGTTGTAATAGAATTGCTTTACTAATGACCTCCATTATATTCTTTATAGATTTTTAGGAACAAATAAGTTCCAACTGCATTAAAGTGAAGTAATCTACTTTTCAGTCTATATGGGTGGGCGGCTGGGTGTGCTCCTACAAGAGCACCGCGGTATCCACAAGCTGGGATTCAGAGTAATTTCTATCTACAGCTTCCCTAATAAGAGACAACAAATAGCACTCATCTGTTTTTGGAAGGTTAAACTTTTGACCATGCTAACGACTATGCTTTTCAAAGGCTTATTCTCTTTTCCTCTGTGAGGGGGGTGTAATATGCACGTTCTCACGCATCCAGGCCCTGATAAAAATCCCTATGCTTCACATAGGGATCTGTATTCTGTTGTCAAATTACTTTAAAGCAGACTTTATATTATAAAGAAACATAGACAAACATTCCCAATTACTGTGTGTATCTTTGCTTTTAAAAATAATTAAGCGACTCTCTCGTTCAGTACACTCCAAATCACAAAGGCTAAGAGGCTGCTGTTCTCGGTGATTTGACCCTATCATTAATAGCTTAATTGTCCCGGAATAAAAGAGAGAGAGAAAAAAGAATTTGTTTCTGAGCAAGCAAATTGTATAGTAAACATAGAAAACCTTTCCTAGTTTAAGAACATCATAAGAGGCTGATGAGAAATTAAGTGTGTTTTATCATGTAAATTATTTTACTATTACTTATATTACAAGTAAAGACCAACTTCATGGAATCTTCAGTTTGGATGCCATGTTTCGAACTCCAAATCCTTACCAAAAAATAATCAAACAATTCTGCTGATGGGGAATTTCTTTACAAATTTGTGACACAGTTGACTGATGAAAGCATTAAGAATAAAGCTCTTTCTTGATGTCTTTCACTATTTAAATTCTGTAGTATTTCATATAATTAAATAGCCACCTCTTTAGGATTGCATTTCTTCACTATGAGAACATACATCAGATTTTCGATTTTCACAGACATACGTGGCAATAAACAGCTTAACTGTTCTTCTATTCATGCTCACGATTAATGTGATTTTTTAAGAACAGAGACACCACTAAAAGTCTTGAAAATTCCTATACATCTTTCTCATTGTGGATTTTGTATGAATCTTTGATTTGCATTATGGGGTACATATGATCTAATCACGCAGGTGTAGGGATTTCATTATAAGAACCTTACTCCCAATATTGACACCAAGTCACTGAATAGGCATCAATACCTTTGGAGATAAGCACACTGAGTTAGACAAGTAAATGGCAATTTGGATCGCTATGTGAGGCAACTATTATTAAACTATTAAAACAAAAAAATCCTGTAAGTATGAGATGGTATTTCCTGGAAGGGAAAATATAAGAAACTGTGTGTGAAGCGTGTGGGGTGGAAATCAGCCCTTACCTGATATATCTAGATATCTATATAATTAATTTTCTTATATACTTGTTTATCACTTATTCATTATCCATATTTTTCAAGTAAATAACTATAAATGGAAAATAATCACATATGGTGCAGAAGATAAATATTTTATATTGATTTAAGCACAATCATCGTAAGGAAAGCAGACAACTTGTATGAAATTATTACAAAAAATAATTAAAAGTATGACATAATTTAAAGAAATTGGACAGGACACTGAAGGGAATTTCATAACAGTGAGGTTAATTGAATCCTAATATAGTTTTCCAAAGGAAGTGATTATATTTTATTAAAATACCAAGGGAGGAAAGGAAGGAAAATGTGGTAGTGTATACCTACATAATAGTCTTCCTCTGCTTGGGCTTACAGGTTACATCTATACAGACTTTTACAGAGAGACAGGAACTAACTACCCCTACCCAGGCTCACAGAGCAGCTTTCCCAAATCTTCTACTAGCTAACAGCTAGCAAGCATTCAGCCCATGGGACCAGGCTAGAGGTAGTCCAGACTGAACCCCTCTAGAATGCACGTACAATAGACATCGAGTCCTCAGCAGCAGCTCTTGTGCTATCAACGCTATTTGTTGATGTAAACTTTGCCACCGATGGCCACTCATCAAAGCCAAAACTAAAAAATGGCACACATCAGCTTGCGTTCTGCGCTGTGCAAACACAACCAATTAGTTTCCTGTTCTTCTCAGCAGCAAACTCATTTGCATCAGCCTAAACTATTGACAGAGTCAGCTCGCATCGATCTGCAAAAGGTTACGTGGATTTTCTGTCAGTAGAGTTTGAGCTATTGGCTTTAAAGGCTGCTGGAGCTGCACAAGTCAGCCAGCTGCAATGGTCTTTCCCAGTTAGGCTGCCTCATCCCCAGACAGATTTCCCTGGCTGTGATGCTGTGGCACGACACAGCACTTCAAAGAGACAGTGAACCTAAGGCAGACACAGCCTCAAAGCGGTTCAGTCACTCCAGTGCAATGCTGAAGACTGACTGGTAAGCTCAGCTAGCCTCCACATTTCCACATTATGCAATTTATGGGAACCTTCAATGATGGCTGTGAACACATTCGCACTGCAAAGCAGTATTACACCACTTGAAATAAGAAGCTTACTTAAGTTTTATTTTAAATTCAGCATTCATAACAATAAATTTTACCAGAATATAAAGAACAGAATACCCTGAAAAACAAGAATTTCTCATCATTCCAATACGCTCACCAGCTGCCTATCCTTCAGGCTACTTTAGTATAGTCACATCTATTTCAAAGCAGTTTGGAGGGAATCCAAAGAGCTACCAGATGCTGTTTGCTGTTCCCCAAAGAGAACCACGGATTATATCATAATAACAGACTGAAAATCAGAATTAAAAGTGATACATCATAAATCCCTTTTTAGGGTTCCATTCTGTGGTCTGAGGTTTCCAAATATGATTTTGTATTTTTTAATATCTGCTTATATTTTCTTTTGTTTTCCACAGCTGGTTTATTTGGCTACCATTCATGCTGCTCAAATTGCAGGCAGAATATTCTTCCTGATCTTGACCTTTGCGGCACTGCTTGCTGAGAGCATATTTTAATTTAGATTTCCAATACTGGCATGGAGAAGTGTGCAAGGCTGCCTGCATTCACATCAGTGAAAGGTGCCAATAAGCACACAGGAGATGTGACATTAGACACATTCAGGCCTAGCACCAGTCAAAATGAAGATACTTAATCTCAGTCCCACCTCAAAAGAGACACTTTTTATAGAGAGTAATGAACATTTCCATCTGGTCTATAGGCAGTACTGGTTTTGAGTAGGACAAATTTCTGTATTCTGACCGTAACAGCAGAAAATCCTAAGCGGTGCGAGATCCATCCACAGATGTACTAACACCACAAAGTAACACTTGCCAATATTTTGCCAGAAATATTTTTCCATTTATCATATATTTTTTTCATCAATGGAGAATTAAAAGAGAAATATACTGAAAACCTTCCAAATTCCTGTCTATTTGGAGTTTTTTTCCCAAACGACACAGAGGACCATATTCCTTGAGTGCTGAGATGATCCTCTTTAGAGTATTCATATGACCCAAACCAGTGCTTTCTCTCAATAGGTGTTTCTCCTCAATATGTTTCCTATGTAAGCATACAGAAACACTTAAATCATATTCATACCACCCTACCCACCAAAAGCATGACACAGCGCTTTTGAAGAGGACGTATTTGAAAAGCGTCCAGAAGGACCTATGAAGCTACTGGGTCATTTGCCTCTCCTCTGAATTAACAGAAATAATGGTCCTCATCCCCAAAGGAGAATTTCTTATTTAAAACTTTCAATTAGAGATCTCTTTTGCTGTTTGAATTGTGACACACTGCTCTCCTGAAAATATGATACAGGTAGTTAACGCCACTTTATCATTTCTGGTCTTATTCAGTATCTCTGTTCACAGAAGAAAAGGTACATAATTAGCAAATACCACGACTTCTGCACCTTGCACATCACGAGGGCTGTGATGTTATGCTCCTGCCACCATTTCACATACCAGCTTCTGCAAGGCTGATGCGATAATAACAGACTTTCAATTCACCAATGGTAACAGGAACGGTAAATTCTTTGTACAGTAAAATCACAAATGAAACAAAGGAAAACTATGAATGTATTAAGATTAGTGAAGCCTCACATTTAACTTAAATGTCATGTAATTTTTTTTTTTTTAAATGTTAATACTGGAAGACAATACTTCACAATAGCTGTTCTGCCACCCACAGAGTAAATGCAGATAAATCGGACAAGTACTGAACTTTTTATAAACCAGCCCATTAAGTACTCAAGAAACTCTTGCGCATTTACATTACGGATTTCTTTCCTCTTTCTTTGCATCGGAGAACACATGGAAGACTTACATTTTAATTTACCTGCTAAATGCAAAGCCGACACAAAAATAAAAAAGTAAAGCACAAAAATTCTTTGAAATCACTAGAGCCATAATCCATTCCTTTTCCTGCTAAAGCTGTATGCCTAGTCTCTTCTTGCTTTCTCTCCTCCTCCCTGGACTTTCCAGCTAAATTTCTAATTTTGAATCAATTCAAGATGAAAATTCCAAAATTGCTTTCCTTTATTATTCTATTTTATTACTATTTTACTGCTCTTTTCTACTGCATTATACCTTATCTCCTACGTTATGACTCCAACAGCTTCTGTATAAAAAATTTTTGGCCTTCATATTCCATTTCCATGATATCAAATCTGGCTTGATCCAAGTCTCCAATTAACTCTTACTGTAAAATCTCCCTAAAAGCTTACTTTTAGTGCTCGTGTTTCACAATACCTTTGTATATTGTTTTGGGGAGACAGGATTGTGGTGGGTTTGGGTTTTTTTGGGGGTGGGGGAGGGAGGGCAGGTGGTGTTGTGGCTCTTCCATGCTATTATTCTCATTTTACAGTTCACCATTGTACACTGCATTAAAGCAAATATGCTCCTTCACCACAAATATTTCCAGCATACTCATTTAAAAAAAACAAAAATCAAAATAACATTACTATCAAGAGATTTGAAAGTTATTTAGCTTGCCAGTTCTAGTGAAACACACAGATTTCTCTCAAATCCATTAACCTATCTGTCATTTCCAAACTATTAGGATGTGTTTCTTCCAAAACGTTATGTTTTATGATTTGAACTAATGATTCATAAGTAGTTAAATGTGCTTTTTGCATAAGTGCATGGTATATTTTTGAAAAACAATGAGTCAGATCTGGGGTTAAGACATAAGAGTAATACTAATATATAAAGGGATTAGTGATAGGGTGACACACTCTTTATAAAAATTAATGTAAGCTGATTGTTGCTATCTGAAATTTATATAGTATGCTAGAAAAATCACAGCACAAATCCTTTTGCTTTATCACAAATGCAATAATATTGTGACAGGAAAAGTCTACGGCAGCTCTTTAGCAAAAATAACCCATTAGCTCCTTCTGGTTGGTTACTTTTTTCAGCCTTTTCCTTCAAATATGTTACTATGGCTGCCAGTTGTCATGACATATTATTTATGAGGCATATGTCTTTTGTTAAGCACTGTTCTTTTTATCGATTTTTTGACAGGTTTTATTTACTGCCAGATAATATACTAGAACATTTTGCTGGCATTGGTCATGTTAGGACTGTAAATTAAAGCATCTTGATAGGGAACTGGAGCTTACTAACTCAAATTATAACCGTTAGAGAATAGGAAAGTTGTGATATTTGATTAATTAGGAAAATAAAGCTTTCTGTATTACAAAACATAGCTGACTCTTTGTGACAAGACATGCCAAAATAATCATGTCAAAACGATCCATTTGCATCAAGAAGATTATCTCCTCATAAAACAATGAAAGATAGCACTAAATACATCATTATTAGACAATTTTTTGTTTCATTGCTCCCAATACTTCAACTTTTAAGCTCATTTACTTAACAGGACATTAAGAACTTATATTAGCCTATAGATATAAAAGAGGGAAATTTTACTTAATCTTTTCTGCTTTGTTTAATTACAGACACTGAGAAGCAGAGTAATATAAACCCAGGTGGAGTACTGTGTTAGCTGCTAACATGCAGCTGTATGCAATTATCTTGTGCCATCTGAAAACACTGCTCTACCAGGCTGGGCTAGCTGGAGTATCTCTGCTCTGTTGTGTTACGCAAACCTAAACAAACATTATTCAACAAGCTTCTCATTTTTCAAAGAATGAATAGGACATGCTATTAACACATTAAACATCTGTTAGAAATCTCTACTTCAAATCAACATACCAATAATTCATCAGTGGAGGTTTTATCTAATTTATCTAATTACTTCACTGATACATGACTGTGATATCATATGAACAGCAATAGCAGTGAACACACACAAATTAATACGCAAGGTCTAGTAAAGACAGTATAATCCACATAGAAATCTGTGCAACCATGACATCACTGACGATCCAGGCCAGCTCGATTAAAGGTAGAACAGGTATGCCTAGCTAATCTGCTCATCATATATTCTGCCTGCAGTATAGACATACCCACAGCAGTCAGGAAACCCGAGGTAATATTTTAAATGTTTTCATAAAGCTATCCTCCTTCCACCCCCACTCAAAAAAAAAAAAAAAAGGTAGACTTTTCTAGTATGGTATTATTATTCCATTTACTTTTTTATTTTTTAAATTCTTTTTGAGTCAGGTGGATACAATTAGGCCAGAATTAATCAGGTGGAAGAACTGAAGGCATAATAAATCTCTTCACAGTTCTAATGCAATTACTCCAATTTAGGAAACAGTCTAAGCAGAAGGTTGAGCTAGCTCAAATTCAATTTATTTTAGGAGGTCCTACAAGGCCAAAAACTGGCTCAATCTCAAGACACTTATTCCGGATTTTGGAAGCTCAGTACTGCTCAAAAGCTTTTCAAAGCCTGGAAACTGAACTCACTTGAGAGGTTTGCTTGATGAGCTCATGCACTTGTATATATATTTATGTATGTTCAGCAAACAAACACCTACCAAGCAGAAAATGACCTATAATTATGACATCAATTTAAAGACTTTCTGAAAATGTTGAATTTCAATTAATGTAACCATCATGCAATTTTAAGGCAAAGCAACAAAATCCCCACACCAATACTACAGCTTCTGCTAGTTACAAGGCAGTAGCTGCAAAACTCCTAAGCTGAGTTCTCTGGCTGTAACTCGGCAGTTGCTATTTATGGGGTCTCAGGAAAGACACTTACCTTCAGGAAGGTAATATTTATGACTGTGTTGTTACCTCTGCATCTCTTGCAGAGACTGTCTTTGAAAGACAATTCAGGGGGGATGGAATATCTATCAGGCTTTATAAGATACTGCATCTTACTAACACCCAGGAATTTGTAGATTGATGAGTTCTTTCAAACTACCTCTTTCAATCTACTTCTGGTCTTCCCCCATGCATTTAGCCCAATGTGAAGATCTCTTGTGAATTCCTGATGTGAGGCCTGTTCTAATATCTTATATTTTGGTAAATGCTGCTGCTCAACAGGAAGTCTGGAACTGCAGAAATAGGAGACCAGAGTGGGCCATTTAGCCTAAAATTACAGAATCTCGCAAATTGCCATAACCAGATCAACATTTCATACACATTCTGATTTCCTATCTTAACGTGCTGATAAATAATTAGTAATTATTAACCAACCTCCTGGCTTATTCAAAGGAGAGCAATAAACTACTCTGGAGGACAATTCTGAGCCTTAAATTAGGCTTCTGCTCAGAATTACTCTCTGGAGAAGCCATGTTCTCTCATATACTTGAAGAGATCCTAGGGAGATTAGTCAGGTAATTTAGCCTGCTAAATTAGATACTAACAGTCATGCCTTATTGATATCTTCTCCTAAGTTTGAATATAGTGCATCTCCACTTACGTACTTCAAATGCTAGCTTGTTGTGTTGCTGATCTGCATTTAAACTGTTCTCCAAGGCAATTAAAATTGTACACACATTACCTTTACATGGACATCTTGTTAGACATAATGATTATCATTAATATCTCTTACAATATTGGTACTTTTTAAATGGCTCATAGCTGCATAATAATCTCATATATCATGTTTGGTGACATGCTCAATGATTCAAGTTTTCTTAGGACTGAAAAAAAGATAAAGAACTGAATAAATGTTCTTATTTAATACTCATTTGACTGATTCACAGCTAGTGAGGTTAGCTACAGAATTAAAGACAGGTAAGGCTATTCTCAAAAAAAAGAAAAAATAGAAGTTACAAGTTTCTTAAAGCAAAAACTCTGGTAGCTCTTGATCAAAATATCTGAATGTACAGATGATCTGTAATGTCATACAACAACTTGAACCTCATCTACCCAGCCTCAAAGGGGCAGAGGAAAGAGAGTGAACAATTGAGTGAGAAAGAAACCACATGAACAGCCAAAGGCATAAAAACAATTAGCAAAAAAGAGTTATACAATTAGACCCAAAATATTTCTTATCCACCGCCCACAGCTTCCTGGTAAACTACAAATCCATAATTTAGTCATAAAAATATTTTTTTATCATAAAACTTACTTCATGAGAGATGTGACCCCAGGATTACACTTTCCCTGTCCCAGACCAGAACAGAACCACTGGCAATAAACTGAAGTCACTTTCTGAGGCCTCACTCCTGCAATGTCAAAAATCATGAGAGGAGCACAGGTGCAATTACCTCAGAAAATGAGGCTGTCTCTTTATCCTTGGCCATCTCTATCCTGCTGCAGCTGTATCATTATTTCTAAAATGGTATGTCAGTTTTTCAATTTACATCCTGATCTTCACCATAAAAATGTTTCAAAGCCAATCTAAGGATGCATATGATTTATTGCCCTACTGTAATGTAAGTCACATTAAATTAAGTAGTAATATAATTCATTACTTTCTCAAGACTAAATACTCCTTCATATATTATTCTATTGGAAATAACAGGAATAATTGAATCCTTGACATAAACTCCATGAGAAACATGAATATGGGGATTCCGCATCTACATTCCTTACACTTAGCGAACTACAGACAGACAGAGATCTACTTTTATGATATTTACTTTCTGTGTTGTATAGTGTGCGAGACATCACATAACCATCAAAGGAGAGCTGTTCCCTTCTCAAATTCTAAAAGAGAAACAAAAAATGAATAAAATGGTCAGTTAGAAACCAATTATGCATTGATAATGCAATATAATTACGTTTTATTTTTATTCAGAAAATAAACTAAATATTCTGAAATTTTTCAGTAGCTTACCATTTCTTCTCCAAGTTCATACTTCATGTTGCAATATCGTAACTGTCAATTAATGGTCCAAGAAAAAAATACCTAATACAACAAAAAATACAGTGCACACGGCCTCATGCTGTTTCACAATACAATGGATCTGTTATTGGCGTAATCTTATGCCATATTCAGTTTTCTACGCCTCAAGCACTACCTTGCCATCTAGCTGATTTCAACTGGGATATACTGGGATCTTCCCAGTTGCTTAAACAGCTGTTGTGGAAACTCTACATTTGTCTTGGTAAGGCTGAGAAACAGATCAAGAATTGAATGTGTGGGCTTGTATAGCACTTCCCCCCATGACTGACACCTAGTGAGGATACTATAGCTGCAGAAGTTAAATAGCCTCATGATTATGTTAATGGACTTCCATTTCCTCCATAAGAAGTTAAACAACTCTATCTGTTTCTACTGTATTTACAATTGAAATATGTCACTGATTACCAGCAAGAGAGCCCAAATGATACTCTTGAACAGACTCAAGAGCTCTCTTACACTGAACTGAAGAGTTGCTGAAGAACAAATCCACTAACATGAAACAGGTGGCAACACTGCCATGCATCTAATCCAGCTCAAATTCACAGTGCAGCTGAAGAGAAGAGCACACAGAAGGTAACACTGATTCAGTGTCAAGTGTCAAAAGGGAGTGGAAGCAGGAGCTCTTATTTAAACATTCAGCCCACAAAATTATCGCTGCTTGAAACATCTTTGCATGTGATGTGCTGCTGACACCCTCACCCTGGTTAGACTGGCTACTTCACGATGCCAACATCTGCTTTGCTTCCTTTCCCCTCTACAGTAAGCATTTCTATTAATAGGAAGGTTTTGAAAGGCATTATAGGAGATAAAAACTTTTGCAAGTCTATACTCTGTACTCTGTGTCTTACTAAGACCCTAAGAACTGCTTGCATAATCAAAAACATAGCCACAGAAATTAAAAACTGTTGCTACATTTATGGTAATATACTATAGCCCTGAACACAAGTGTCACACAGCCATAGAAAGTGGCAATCCCTGAATTTCAGCGGCAATCCCTGAATTTCAAAAACAGTACAAAAGAACATCTGAAAAATGCACAGCATTACTACAGAGGTGATAAAAAGCAAGCTTATGTCTTAACCAGTGTTCTGTCAAATAGGAAGGAGGTGGGGTATACAAGGATAAGGTGAAATCACAATTTTTTCAACAATTAGGAGGAGAAAACATCTCTAAACTTCACTTGTAGTCAAAGATACAAAGTGGTTAACATGTTGACTAAAGATATAATATTACTGGATAAATATGACAATTATTTGACTGAGACTTTATCAAGATACACTTGGAGAGGAAAAGCTCTAAGGGACAAATATAAACCACAAAAAATACTGACTAAGGAACAGCACTGCAGGAAAAGATATGAGGAATAAAATATAATACACTGAACATGAACAGAATTACAAAATTAGCACTATATGCTAGAGATTGTACATAGAGAGGCTGTACAGACAGCTCTAGTGGGGCAATTATTTCTCTTTCTGATGTACTGATACAGTGAAACACAGAATACTGTAAATAATGCTGCTAATCTGTACAGTCAGAATAGTGATAGGAAGAGTGCAGAACAGTAAAAACATAGTCTGTAATGCAAGAGCAATAAGTGTGATAAAAATTAGAAGGCATACTGCATAAAGAAACCGGTAGGAGAAATGAGTTAATATACACTAGAGAAAAAAATACTGCTGAATGAGTATAGTAACTCTTTATAAATACATAAGGAGAGCTAATGAAAACAATGAAAAGGTATATATAAAGTAGTTACTGTCAGAACGTGAAGAAATGGCCCTCGAAATATGAAAAGAAAAATAAACCTAAACAAATGCAAGCATATTTAGTGAGGCTAATTGGGTTGTTTTGCTGAAAGAAAGGCAACAGGGTCACCATCTTGGAAAGTGTTCACAAAAGAAGTGGAGAGAGGAAGAGGGGGAGTCTAATGAGTATTCTGTAGAAAGCCGTAAATAACTTCGAAGCTGTTGGAACGGAGTCCTTGAACCAGACTCTCCTTCCAACCCCATCATCCACAAATGGAAGTATTGAACTATGAAGGATGCGACTATTAAAAAAAAGGCTCTCCAAAGATACGTTGTCAGAAATTTAGGGGAAAACAATACATGGAAAAGAACAAAAGACAGTGTATTATGCAGGGTCAGTCCTGGCTCTACTGAGTACAGTAATATGACAAAATGACAGGCAGTACATGAAGAAAAGAGCACAGTAACATTAATCATGAAACTGTTCTCATTAACATGAAATAAAGTAACAAGTTCTATCCAGAAATAAATGTAAATACCCAAGTTGATTCTTTTAATTGAATTATTGTAATATTCACAGCCAAATGTCTGTGCCTATTTAAAGCAAATGAGGCATTGATTAGGACGTTAAACAGACTCTGGGTCGGCCTTAATTAATTTTCTAACACTGGCCATCTTTTGACTAGGAATTTCAAGGTCAAAGTTCAATCCAGGAGGCAGGTGACTGGGGAAAAAAAAAAAAAAAAACAGGTGTCTAAATATCATTGAGGATCTAATCCCTCCTCTAGCTCTTTTTGCTCCAATTTAAAATTTAAGAATGAGGAAAATGGTGTAATGGATCCATAGTCACTTCGTGTTGAGTACATAAAA
The DNA here is from genome assembly GCF_965183815.1 of Platalea leucorodia. NCBI lineage: Eukaryota > Metazoa > Chordata > Aves > Pelecaniformes > Threskiornithidae > Platalea > Platalea leucorodia. The sequence continues at coordinate 45,324,178 of NC_138828.1, read as the reverse complement.
GTTCTTGGGGAAGAGACACTATTTTCCTATTCACAGATTTTGGCTTGTTACTTTTTAACCAATACAGAGGTTCAAATATCATATGGGAAGTTCCATGCAGCCTGTGACATAATGCTTGACTTCATAGAAACAGGAAATTGAAGAACTCTAAACTGATAAACAAGAAATTGCAAACTCTATCAAGAAATTTAATGTGTAAGAATGATTAAAAAGAACTTAAAGACTACCCATAAAATGAAAAAAACCCAACATTTTCATGTGCTAAGACAGACAAAGAAACGGTAACAACAGCAGCAAACTCCCCATAGTTTAAGCAACCTAAACAAAACTAATGAAACAAAATCTCTAAAATTTACTAATATTGAAAAACTGCTGTGGCTTTCAAAGCAATGTTCTAGCTAAACAATATTTAGGATTTTTTTTAGTGTTACATTTATCAATGGTCACAAACTTACATCTTAAATTCACTATAACGTCAGTTCACCAACCAAGACAAGTGTTTTTGGAGTGGATTTATTAGTACATGAAATTACTATATCGACAGAGCAGGAATCACAAAGAAACTGCATTGCTCATTCTTCGGAAGGTCATTACAGAATTTTCTATCACTGCTATTTGAGTCTAACTTAGCAAACTTACAGTATAGTAACTACTTCACCGGTGGAAATAATATAACTCGTTTTTTAAAAAAACGTACTTTCACAATCCATGCGCCGCAAGCACTTTCCATAATACTAAGTCAGGTCATAGAAATATAATCACTTTATAGTGAAATATGTTATCTATGAAATAGTAGGTTTATATCATACCCAGTCTCTAGAACTTCAGCCCATTTCCATAAGAGACAGTATTGCTCACAATACAAGAGAGATTGTCATTACTCCTGAAAACATCTCAGAAGCATAGCTAAAAATGTAAATAATTAATTGCACAGGTAATATTCTTAGTAATAATTGTCTTTTAATTCTCCACTATTGATTTAACTTTTCAACAGAGTTATTCAAGCTAGAGTTTAAGCTTCTTTGGGAAAGTCAATTTGACGAATGGCAAAGAGCACTACAGAATTATCTGGCAAAACCCATGTATACTAAATAAGTACTTTTGTGGTCCTTAAATACCACAGGTTGAAAAGTAATTTTTTAAAACTGCTTTTGTAATGTCAAGCAGTAACTTGAAAATCTGTTTTTTAAAAAGTCCCATTTATATAGTTTTACAAAGCTGATCATTGTAATCTAGGTTTTGCTACCATTCCTATTCCTCTCCCAGAGCTCCTCTGCTAGTCACACAATATCAGAAACTCCTCAATATTTTGAATAACTTTGTAACTGGTGGGACAGAAATCCAATGCAAAACAACAGCAAATAATTAACCCTGCCCCTAACTTTAATGGTGATAATCATACTTCTGTGATTGATAATAGACTGATTGAATAATAAAACAAGAATAAGAAAGAAACAAGAACATTTGTCATAGAAAAAAAAAATTGTGGTGAGAGTACAAGGAAAATGTTTCAGGTGAAAATGATATTGTTTCCTTGTGCATTTGGAATAAAGTCGTAGAGAAGACACAGGAACAAAACAGATGTTCTTGGAATAGAAATTTCTATATTTCTATGCTTTCATCAAGGTTCTGTTGAAAAAAATAGGAAAATTTATATACATATATATTTATTTATTTATGGCAGAACAGCCACGCCTCTTGTATTTTACTGAATATCATTTGTTTTGATATTTATTTATACTTATTGATATCTATTTTTTACTCTACTGAGTAATTAATTAATGTTTTTCTTAGTTTTATAAGAAAAATAGGATCTTCTTACATATAAAGAGCTGATGTTCACATATTTATCTAGAAGTTTTGTATTTAGTTATTGAGATTTCAACTGACTGTAAATGTTCTCTCAATTACTTGTTGATGAGCTCAGCATCTTTGAGTTCTGCACAAACCAAATAAAAATTAGTGTCTCCTTAAATCTGCTGCGAGTCAGTTATGTTTATAACTGGAAAATATTCTTCTCCAAACTAACTGAATTTATCTTCCTCTGTTTCACTTTTTGTGTTTAAGCGCTTATACTATGACAAAGAATGATATCTTATAATCTATGCTAAAAAAGGAAAAAATTTGATAAAACTTAACTGACTGGGCAGTGACTGAGCTTAAGAAGTACATGAGAAATACTGAATACAGCTGAATTAATGCATTTCTTTGGTATATCTAAGTAATTCACATATAATTAATTCTGAAACCTGACATTTGCACAAACCCATCAGATAACTAAATTCACAAACCAGAAATGAAAAAAATATCACTTTCATAAAAAGCAATATTGATGACCCTAAAAATCACAGAGTAATTATCTGCCTCTCTTCTTTCTATCACAGATATGGCTAAGAAATATAACTTTCTGAAACAACCAAGCAACCAACCTGTATTTTCTTTGTATGTGAAACACTATTTCAAATGAATGTTTTCTGTCTGTGTGGATCACAAGCTTTGTCTGTTCCTCTCATTAAGCTAAAAAACAAACGTTGATGAGTGAGGACAGGAAAATAAATGCCTCTCCCTCTCTTCCGCTTTACTCCAGCTCCTTCCTGCAAGCATACAAAATAGTAAAGCAGTTCAACAGTAGTACAAGAGCTGCCAGAACTAGAAGTATTATCACTTTGGAGAAGTATTCACAAAAGAAGATTTATATTGGAGCAGTGGTACAATAGCTAGCAGAAATTATAGCTCTAATACAGTTTGTACTGTACGTTGACTTGCTTTCCCCAATGCTGGTTCAAAAGTAAAGAAAGACACAGAACAAATGCTGGCTCTTTATTTCCAAAGATAAACTAAAAGGTGCACAGAAATATGAAAACAGAACAGAATAGAAAGAATATTTTTTCCCATATGCAACAGATAATTTTTGAAAGAACTTAGGCCCTCTTCAGACTGATACAATTCCTCTGTATACAGCTTTTTTTGAGTAGTGGATATGCCAATGACATGCTGAATGGCTCCATCTAATCATTCCAGACTGTGAGATTTTAAATTAGAGAGAGAGATTTTGAAGAGAGACAATAGTTTCTGATTCGCTGAAGCACAGAAAGTAAGAAAGAAAAGCAATTGTAATAATTACTTTATTACAATAAAGAATATAAACTTAATTTTGGATTCCCTTTCTTTCTCCTTCTTTTAAAAGATTGTTTTTTGAAGAGGACTGTATAAGGCATGAGTACTGGAAATTTTAAATGGAGATTTTCTGCCTTCTTTTTCCAACACGACCAGCATTTAAAACAATGAAAGATGAAAACTTGCTCAAAAGCTGCATGTCTTGTCTTTGGTTTGGGGAAAGTGAATGAAAGTAGAGAGGGGGATACCAAAGACATGATTAATATATTGGCCTTAACTCCTAGCAATGAATGTGGGTAGAGAGCACTATTTCTTACATTCTGTATTTATAATACGCATGAATATTTTAGTCTTTGTAGTGTCAGATGTCAGTGCCTCCACTCGACACTCACTTAGTGAGGTGTCAAGTACTACATCAAAATGTCGGAAAGACTTTAATTTGGGGTTGAGAGATGAATTGTCCTCTTTCTTCCTCAGACTTCTAAATCTTACAGTCAACCAAACAGCTCGGCTGTCAGACATGCCCAGGAAATAGTAACAGAGCAGAGCATAAATTCCAGCTCTGTTCTAAGTTTAAAAAAAAAAAAAAAAAGTACAAAAAAGTGAAGGCCATCAACAGCAATTACTTACAACAGTACTGACAAATGTTGTAGGTACATAAATTTCTAAACTATCATGCAATGTAGCAAGGAAATAAAGCATATTAGTTTCTGAATTCAAAAGATGATACTCTTCTAATACATGGGTTTGTTCTGATCAGCAACAAGCACACGTATTTTTTCCGCTTGATGCTTTAATCAGTCTGCTTAGCTTTTTTCTTCTATTAAGAGACACCATCTTTACTAACTCCTTTGTACTAATTACACTATTTAATACAGTATAACCTAATTCAAAGTAATACATTAAATAATTTGTACGATTTAAAGTATTTCCAAATTAGTTTAGACCTTCTAGTATTTAAAATAGAACATCTGGAACATTTTCACAAGGAGTCGCCATTGATGTCATTAGCAATGAAGCACCTAGTGCTCCAGGGAATCTGTGTCTAAATTTCCTAAGTCTAATTATAAGTCTTCAGAAGAGAACTAAGTTATGATTGATAATTTTCTCTTTTAGAATTGGCCAACGGGGGCAAGGTTCAAATTCAGACTAAGGATAGAGTATAAGGAGATTTCAGTTTGGAAGTTCAATCAAGAATGAACTTTGAACAAGCTTTTCTCCTTCTGATAATAAAGAAGGCACCTCATCAGTATGTTTGCTAGGTGAGCAGGACTGAGAGGGGACCTGGCTGCATTTCAGAGCTTTGACAATTTTTTACCAGGAAGCCAATACAGAATTGCACATACAGACCCCAAAAGAAGCTGATGCTCAAGAGAAAACACATAATGCAAGCCCCACTTGGGGCTTTAAAAGCAGGAAGAATGTCCTTCCTTTTTTTCGGTAATGAAAAACACATCAAGGCTAAAATATGAAGGATTAACACATTTTAACTGTAGTACTTCCCTGAGTTAATGACTTGAGCATGTTGTAAAAAGCATGTGGTAAGAAATGAATACAAGGGAATGCTCCTTAGCACTAATTATCTTCTAATTTTTAGAATATAATTATAGGAAAATGATTGTAGCACTTCTAATTATTATATTTTCTTTACCCAGAACAAATTTAAACCCAACGTTGCTCCAAAACTTTTCCATTATTTTCCTTAATCTTCTCATCTTCATTTCACACTTAACGCTTATCAGAGTGAATTGCTTTCTAGCTGTCAGCAGTGTACACTCCAGACATCAGAAAACTCAGAGGTCTTTTCTCTGTTGAACTAATAAGTTAAAAATGACCAGCTCATTTTTCAATATTTTCACATGTTGCACAGGGCAGCACAACTCCAATCAAAAATTCAGCAGATAACGACGAATCTTATGAAAGTTTAACCTGAACATTTAATCTCTAGAGGAGTTGCTTAAAAATCATCCTGCACAAAAGAAGCAACTTTGTGCATTACTATTTGCAGAATAAAACTTCTGAAATGAAAATCTGAAGTCCGAGCTTCCTGCTCTTACTGTCTGCAGAGTTCACAGATGTAGCTTATTGCTGCTCTTCATTAATCGTTTTCCAAGAGGTTGCTTTAAAAACAAGGGCTTGTAATCCCGGCAGGGAAACAAGAGGCTCAGGAGAGTCTTAACGACAGTCCAAGGGTTGACTGTTACATATAGGATGCTAATATATAAAATACAGATTGTATCTCCGTTTCCAGCTGACAGCAATGGGTTATGCAGCAGCTGGAGAGCAGGATCAGAGCTCTCCCTTCCAGCAGCAAAGAGGATGAAAGATTACTTTCTGTCATCTTAATTCTTTTGGATTTTGATTTTTCAATTCAACACATTCAGAAATATACTCTTGAGAAAAACAGATGGGGCTGAAATTCATTGATACGGAACTCTATGACAGTATTTATTGTACCATCGTTATCCTAGGCCACGGCTAGCTCACTTGTAGCAGCATGCCACCGATGGTAAGATTTCCTTACCCTACAGCCCAGGGAGCGATAAGGGTGTCAAAGAGCAAAAAGGAAAATCACTGCCATTATGTTCAGGGAGATTGAACTGGCAAGTACTCCTGGGACTGGAACTCAGACCAGACTGGGAGTCTAAAACCCCAAATTTCAGTCTGCCACTGAGATGGTATTTAATTCCACTGACTATCCCATGCTGACCACGCACACAGGCTCTAAACACGTAACAACATAATATACTGGCTTAGTTAATGAACCTTGAACATCTCAAGGTGAATTTTTTGGCAGAGCCAGCTGTGCCTTTGAGGAGGCTGGTACAGCACTGTGGGCCTTAAAACTGCCTGTGGCCTTTGTGTATTTTGATACTGGTAAGTAGCAATGTTGTAATTATTCCCCACATTGTAGTATTAGTTAACGTAGGTAATGACAATGTAAGTCCATCTTTAAAAAAAGGAATTAAGAGAAAAGATATGGCAATCCTTTTAAAATATCACAATCTCCAGCAAGGGTTATGCCCATTTGCAAGACCTCATGCAACTGAAAATGCAACAGGTGAGGAAGCAGAAGCTTTGAAACTTTTAACTTGAAAAGTGTAGTTTAGATTTTGCAGTTTATAATATTCACACAAAATATAGACATCAACTTGTTAAAATCAGCTGGACAGGCCACAGGTTGTTGTGAATGAGAACAAATAATTGTTTATTATGATATTTTTATTTTAAAGTACTAAGGAGACTTCAAAGACCTTCTGAAACTAGTGAAGAGATTTACTTGATTCTCATTTGAGGTTCACGAGTAAAGTTTTACATAAAGGAACAGAATTATCTGTGGCCTTAATGCTTCTTCTAAACCAATCCAATATATAGTATCCATTAAAAAAAAAAAAAAAAAAAAAAAAGGAGAGTCATTATCTGTTAGCATTCCGTTTCTCTGTCTCCTTCCAATCTACTACATTTTAAATTAGTATGACATTTGACTTTTTTTACTCAAATAAGAATTCATAGTAGGCAGTGCACAACTGTAAATGGAATTACAAGGGACCAGGAATTCTTATGGCTTGAATCACACTCTCAGTGCCAATGGGACAATTTTTTTTCATATGCTCTTTTATCAAGGAAAAACTCTGGGCTAGACTCTACCCCTCTATTCAAACAGACAAACACTTAAATTACTGCATTCTGTTCTGTTCATTTGTTTTAAAATATTATATGTAGTGTCGAGTTTTAGAGTTTCAGATAAAGTAATTCTATTATATTCTTCAGGGCTTTATGCTTGAGAAAGGCAGAATTGTTTGACAGGCTTCATGAACTCATGGCTTTGAAACAACCAAGTGTTTTACATGCAGCTACTGTACTAACATTAGATAAGTATTTGTTTTTATATGCAATTATACTACTACCGCATCCCATATACATACCAAAAACTCAGCACGGGTGTCAATACATAATACTTCTGTAGGCAGATATAAAAGACACTCATGGTGCCCATCAGCTGTCAGCAGTAATGTGATGCTATCACAATTCTGCTGCTCTTTTTCACGCTGTGCTCCCTCCTAATGTCTCTGCTAAACCTAATTGAATGTGTCCTGATTTAATTTAATCTGGGTTGCCCTCTATCAGTAACTTTACTGCCCCGCTCAGACTCTCTATTGATCTAAAGGCCTCGCTACACAACTGATTTTACACAGGCAGATAAGCTGTAGTGCTGGTTTGGGAGATCATGTGTTCCAGCCCTGACTAGAATAAAGTGTTTGTGAGATGGCAGAGGTTTTCTACAGCCCCATTAAGAGTTGGATTTGGGGTTTTCCAAATTCTTAGCAATTTGGAAAAACTGGACGTGTGGATTGATAAGGAGCAAAGTCTTTCACGTGTGCAAACTGCATGTGTCTAATCCTGAATGCGTTCTTGATTTAGATGAGCAGTGATGGTAGGCGTGTGCAAATAGAGATAATTACAGACCAAAAGTTAGACACACACTTTTCCACTCCATGTAGAGCTGAAGGGAGGCGAATCACTTCACTAAAAAAATTAAAATCTAACTGTTCAAAATGCTTTTATTTTCTGAAAATATATTATTCATTTTAACAAAAAGAAGGGTAACACTGTATAGAAGTTCCCTTACCAAGGAATTTACAAAGTAATGAAAAATGTAATTTCCTTTTTGGTTATAAAACCATCATGCTAAAATCTACAAATGAAAAAAAATTTCTATCTATTTATTCTTATGAAATCAACACATACTTTTTTTATGTAATTCATTCAACAATTCATTCTCAGCATGTTTGTTTTTCAGCATGTCTCCATCTCAAACCAGTGTTTTGCAATTTGGAGTTTCTTTTCCAGGCTGCAGTATAAGAAAAAAGCTAAATAAAATTCCACTAATACAGCTTTTTGACACATTTGTTATTTAGCCAGTGGTGTGCAGCTTCCTATTGCTGACATAATAAATGTCTACTGTATTTCAATTTTAATGAATGTTTTAGGCCACCACAATTGTTTAATATATTTCTACACTATATATCCATTGCAAGAGAAGACCACAGACTTGTCTGTTCAAACAGACAAGTTTAAACGAATGGAAACCAAAGTCCAACAACACTCCCCTCCCTAGATTCAAGTGCAGCTGTCTCAGTGAACTTTTTTACCAGAAAATCAATAGAGAGCTGCAGGGAACACAGCAACTGAAGAACAGCGGTTGATGGGTCAGTCAATTAAGTAGCAACAATGAGTAGAAGAGGAAGAAAGCAGGTACCCTTTCCATACTTAAGCTCAGTGTAATGATGCTGAGAAGCACCATCCCTGGTAGGTTTTTACAATCATACAAAAACTATGACTCACCTCCCCCTCCAAAATTCCCACTTACTATTGGAAACCTTAAAATCATGGCCTGTCTTCTGCCACTGTGGAAAAACAACAGGCCCAGACAAAGACTAAGAGACCAAAATATTGGAGACGAATTTAGTATGCACCTTAGTAAAGTCCTGACATTTAATAGCATATCTGATGAGCCAAAGAGAATATTAAAGTATTGACCTTTCCATTTAAATCTTCGGCATAAAGACAGGATCTGGCTTTTATGATAGATTTCTAAATTACACTTCTACTCCTAATTTCTTCCTTGCATATCTCTTTGTTTATTACTTAATTGTTTAACTTTTGCCCTGCTGACAAGTACAGCCGCTTAATAATCATGAATAGTCTAGCTGAATTAACTGGAAATACAGAGAAACAAAGAGTTAAGTGGGCAGGTACAGTTGTTTTTTGAGGATTTACTAGTACCCTTATTATTAAACTATCTACCATGTTAGGATAGAACTTGAAAGAAAGAAATTAATTCAAAATGTACTAGAAACGTTTTCATACTGAAGGAATTAAACAAATAGTCATGCAGATCTGGCAAGAAAGAAGAGATGCTGTAAGATAACGGCTTATTGGATTTTTTTTTTTTTTCTCTATTTTCTACTTACTGATTGCTATGAATTTAATTTGGTCACAACCACATCAAGATTTTTCTGCATGCAGGTGACAGGGAGTGTCCTTGCCACAGGGATGATACATCTTCTGTGGTAATGAGGATATCCCAGCAGTTTCAGGAAGATCCGAAATAGCTGGGAAAGACCAATGCAAGTTTTTGGGAACTCAGATTAGAAAAGAGGGAAAAACTGGCAGACTATTTGGATGAGCAATCTGTGGGCACTGAAAAAGCAACGAATAATGAAGGGTGAGCAGGGCCTGAGGAGGCTCTGAACAGAGGGAGGACACGGGAGGGCGGTGCAATGGGGACCAGAGATGGCTGAGGTGGAGAGGAGGACTGCAGAGCTGGTGAAATAAGCCCCAAGAGACGTGGCTTTGAGGAGTCAAATAATTGAAATGGTATAGTACTTCACCAGCTCACAGCACACATTAACCTGTACCATATCTTTCTAAAAAAGAATAAGAGTTTATTTCAGAAGTGGGGAAATTACCACGTAGGTAAAGTATATTGTATACAAGATGATAATTATTATTTAAAACCCGAATTTTGACTTCTAAGTATTCTGTTCAGCACAACCTTCTCAAACATCATAAACTGAAAACTCATTATTTTCATGCTATTCTGCTGAATTTGTCAACATTAAATAAAAACAGGTCCCCGGGTAAAAGGGGTTGGCTTGGATTTACACCCTTACCCCACTTCGCAAAGTCCATCTTCTCATCTTCATTGACTTCAGAGCTCCTAACATTTTAGATACTTTCCGAGAACCCTTCCTCATGCTGCCAAGGAATATAGAGAGAAAACATGCAAACTGCAATTGTTTCTTCCGAATTTGCATCCTCATATCCATCTAGTTTTAACAATCTCATCATTATACAAAAGGTCAAAAACTGGCACTGGCGAAGACTGGACCTGATGACTTATCTCACTGTAGCATTAGCACTCCATTTACTAGCATGACTAATTATCTATCATTGCTTGCTAATATTCCAATTAATACATTTAAACAAATGTCTTTTTCTTAATAATATGGAAGATCAAAAGGACTTGCCTTATGGTATATGTTCCTAATTTTTCATGTTACCTTGCATGTTTTACTGTATTATTCTTACTAAAATTAGTACCATATCTTATTCTTTCTTACAACGCCAGAATGACCCAAGAATATCTACACATGAATTTAACTGCCTGTCATTGAAAAAATAAAATCCCCTCTTTTCATGAGTTGTACTTCACTGGAAAATAACCTAAATTTAGGGTTTGTTCAAAATACTATAACATCAAACTGGAGCATGTCTGTTATGTGGTATTATGAAGACAGACAGAAGCTTGATGGAAAATAACAGAGTCATGTGGAAAATGTACATTACTGAAAATGTTACTGATCTGAGAAACTGCTCTGAAAGTAGAGCTTTTTTATATTTTTGGTTTACAGCCAACTGGTGCAGCCTTTTCTTCCCCTCAATTAATGATTATTGTAACTGATTCTAGATACAGTGAAATTAGATTGTACTTAATTGAAAACGACCAAAAGTCCAGTGTATTTCACACTACTTTAATGTCTTTTTAGTGTATACATCACAGCAGCAAGTGCAATCTTTCCTCCAGTCACTTTCGTGCTGTTTTCTGAACCTGTAGTAAGTACTACATGCTCTAAATGGAACCTGCCAGATTATAGTTTAAAGTTCAAGAGTTTCCACTGAAGTGTACTACTTCTTTTAACAAAATCACTTGTAAAGTCATGAAAAATACCCATGCTTTTCTAAACTTTATTTACAAGAAAAGTAAATAAGATGAATTACATCACGGACAACACGTGAACAGTATGCAGATCTTCTCATCACGTGTTATCTATAATTTAAATTTAACATCCTTTTTTTGGAGAAAGAGACAAATTCTTTCTGTTCTTTTATCAGAAACTCAAGGCCAGAGGTGAAATAATCTATGGCTCAATCAATAAATACAATAAAGGATTTACTGACTGACATCTGGGGAAAGGTAGCTTTACAGATGTAACTGACAGGTTGATGGCAGATTTACTAGCTGTGCAGGATTACAATAAATTTGACTTTAGCTGTGGGCAAATCATGTAAAGAAATACTACCATGTCAAAGAATTTCTCAGAGATGTCCCTGTTGTGTAATGGCATGTCACCCGAGAATGTTATATTCTCTAGTGACCTATTCCTCATCCAGATGATGAAAGAGTCTGATTAGTATTCATTATTTAAAAGTGCCATAGCACTGAAAAATGTCTTGATCATCTCACATCAGACAACAGTAACTATAGAATTCCAATTTTTTTTTTTTGGATGTTTAATATATTACTCTGGAATACAATATATTACTTATGTAACACAATGCTGTGTTATGTGAAAAAGGCAGGGAAATACTTACCTACTTGGGATCCCAAGAGAAATACCGTTACCTCAGTATCTTTATAATCTTCTTGACTTCCCATCTCTCTATGGCAAAGATGATCTTGAATACTGCTAATACTGATTGACTAAATGCAAATTTTGATAATCATCAAATCTAAAAACTTTTAAGGAAAAAGATGAGCTGATATAAATCACTTCAGTTTCAGTGAAAGCTATGGCTTTATTTCAGCTAATGCCAGGTGGAAGTTAATTCTCTGGTTTCTATCTAGAATATTAATAATCTGAAATGCCACTTCTGCAAAGCTTATGCATATGTAATTTTATGAGAAATCTTCTTGAAGTTAATGTAAGTTCATTTGACTTTATATACACATGCATAAAAGTGTTTAGAGGATCAGTGTCTAAGTCCAGAAATAACTGTAATTATTGATGAATGGGAACAGTAAGCCAGTATAGTAACATTTTGTGGCTACCCTCATTGTTATTTATGAATCTTCATGTTAATTTCTTAATAAAAACAATTAATTCTCTGCTGTCCCTCTCTGTCAAGGTTTAATTATCTGTGGTACTGACCACAATGAATACATTCAGTAAAAGTTGTCTTGTGGTAAAATATATGTCTGCGACAAGTCAAATGTCTTTCTTCAAAAAGTCGGTTTTACAGGGAATACACATAATTAAAAAAGCAAAACATTTCTAGAAGCTACAAAAACATGTATTAGAATCTTAGAGTAACTAAAACCCAAATAACTTATTGTGAAGTAACTCAGACAAGCCTGAATTACTGTAAGGGCAAACGAATGACCACTGCCACAGATTTCACAGCTGATATAATCAAAAGATCAGATGCTTTTGCAGATTTTTGCAATTGAAGAGACAGTTCACCATCGATCCTCCGTCATATCAAGTCTAAACCTTTGTTCAGAGTTCAAGACTTAATTCAGATGCCACACCTTTCCATTGAGTACTAAGGAAATTAGGTATGTATTTCAAACAAGTGTTTAACGGCAGATGGATTGAAGAAAATATTTATTCATTTTTCTGAAATGGGTCTTGCATGAAGTTAGCTCTACAGAGCTACTCACTCGGCTATGTGACTACTCAGCGCAGCAAAGTGCTCACTCATCAACAAAAGTATCTCCACTGCTACGGATCTACCATCCCATAGCAATATTTACACAACAGCAAAAGACAAGAAATTATGAAGAACTCTCTATATAATGAATATACCTTCAGATTTCAGGAACTAACGCGATATGCTCTACTACTACTGTTAGGATGGTCTAACAACTTATGTCTGATGATGGAAATTTCATTGTGAATTTAGTGGGAAAAATATTTTTGATCAAGAACTGTTAAGAATCTCTCATTTTGCAATTTGCCCGCAGCATACAGCATCTGGAGTTACACAGAACATGATTTCACAGAACTCCTTAAGAACTCTACCACAAGCGATATGGGGACCAAATCGGGCGCTAAATAAAATGCAGAGAAAAAACACCACAATTCAGTCAGAGCTGGTGAAATGGAATCACAGCCTGGGTTGAAAACAACTGTAAAGAATATATATTTATTTCTTTTTAATGCATTTTTAATTTCTTGTTGAGACCTAAATCTGGAAAAATCCCTCCGAGTTATAGTTCAGATATAGAAAAGAAATTCCATTGATTGCAACAGTTTGAAGTAGTTAGCTATTGCTTTGAGCTGGAAGCACAGTGGAACTCATGAAATTCTAGTGATATAGACCTAAATCCTGTTCATGTTTGAATCTAACATGTTAATTAAAATTAAATTAAAATCTAATTATATAAAAAAAAAAGCCTTTTCACTTTGCTTTAATTTGTGATAGAACCAGTGCTCAAATTGCAACAAAATCCGTATATAATTCAAATACGGAATTTTTCACGTAATCAAAAGGTAGTTAAGTTAAACTAATGAGAGACTGTACTCCTTCCCATCTGGCTGTACTGCTTTTTAGTGAAGCAGTATGTGAGACCCTACACTTTTGTCTTTCTATCTATATACCCATGAAACTCAGGATCCTTTTAAAATATTGTGTGACACAACTATAGAGGAAACTTCCTGCCTGTTTTTTATACTGTCATTTACAAAATACATTATATTTGACTTAAAAGCATGTGATCGTTTAATGTTTACCTTAAAGCTGCTTAGCTTCTTGGCTTCCTACATTTTTATATCTAATTTATAACAAGGACCTTTGGTGTGGTCCAAACAATGCACTTTCTTTAGAGCACACACTCACATTGTGATCATCCCCTCACTTTTAATGAGTACTGGATGAACTGGAAAGAGTTGATATACATGCTTTTTGGATTTTCATACTGACAGTCTCCTTCTTAGTCTTTAAAGTGTATGAGAAGTTATAAAAACCCCAAACTGTGCAGGGCTTCATCCACAAGGATAATTCTTATATTCGCTCTGTTTCCTTCTCTCAGAACAACATGTTCTGCCACTACCTTTGGTTTTCCTTACAGACTAGTCCAATTACTTTCCGAAGCTTTTGTTAGCTTATCCCCTCCTGCTGTTAATAATTCAGTATGAATGTGATCCCCACCTGAACCTTTGTTGTTTCAAAACAGTCGGACTTCCTCTTCAATCTCTTCAAAAATCTGTTTCTTACGCAAATAGCTCAGCTGTCTGGAAAACGGTTGCCTGTAATTTAGTTTCGTATTTGTCTCTTTGATAACATAAATTAATATTCAAGCTATTTTAATCATATTTACAATTTGAAGACATTAGTTTCAGTGCTGATCAGGATTTTTTCTCCCCCGGGATTCTAGTATATTTTCCATTAAGGCACTAGTCTACTAATTTTAATAAATAAAAATGCATTTTAGATCAACATAGTCAAGTGTAATGGGAAAAGAATACTCTCCCTCAAGAATTATACTTTCTATAGAAGACAAATGTGGAGGTATGTGTTGCATGTTTGTGTATGTGGCTGAGTATGAAGAAGAAATCACAAGTCAGATTCCTTCTAATTGAGCAATTTTTCTAGCTGATCACTGTCAAAGCCATCCCAGAAACCCATGAATACTAAAGTGCTGTTCACTGGCACATTTGGCATTTTGAGGCTGGGCAAATAGAAGTCATGAAATATGAAAGGACTGCCCCATGTCATTTTGTAGAAAATGTTGCCATTAAGATGATGTATGGGAAAATTCACACCTTCATCTTCTGGGAGTACTATAGTATATTTTCTGTATTACTTTGCTTCAAAAGCATTACTAGTGGCTGACATTCTTCCTTCTTTGGCTGAAGGAAATTTATGAAACATATTACAGTCAAGATTTTAAATGCCTGTTAATATTGATATATACACTTACCTAAAACAAGTGCATATTTTTATTTAAAATGAAATTCTCTGCTGAGAAAGCATTCTAATGCAGCTCTTTTTCATATCTACTAACAGCAACACAAATTCATTAGATTAGTTCTAAAAAAAGTCTACAATTTTTTACAATTCAAATCCACCACAGAATACAACAATAGGAGGGGACTCTTTTACTTTAAAGTTCAAACTCAACTTTTTCTGTGTTTCAGTTCTCCCATTTGTGATGAACAAAATTCTCAGAAAATTTAAATTCTTATCACACAACATACTTGCTGTCCTCCAACCAGCAAAGTGTTTCAGAAATACAAGACTTTTCCCCGAATTTAAGGATATAGAAATCATAAGAATCAGGCCTGCCTGGGTTACGTACCTAAACTTGTCACCCAATTTATAACATGAGTTAAACACAATAATAGGACCTTTAATACAGTTAGCTGATCTATTTACTAGCAAGCAATTTGCTAATGATCTGGATGTCTGCTTTATCACGCATACATTTAATACAGCTTAAATACCCTGTCAAATTCACATTTCAATGCATTAAATGCATTTGATGTGTGTGCCTGGCCCTGAGTGACAGAGCCCCAACTCAGTGGGGCCCAGCTGCTCATGCCCAGGCTGGCCCCGCAGCTTACATGATCTAGATTTACCTGCTTAAACCTGAAATACGAACAAAGATTTATGTTATTTCCCATACTTCACACACATCTGGAAGCACCCTGGAAAACACTGATCGATCAAAGTGACCTCAGACCTTGCCACCAAGGGCCCGAGAGGAGGCTTCAAAATCCCGTCTCTAATCATCGTCACTGTCTTTCTGCTACTGTTCATTATTTTGGATAACTTCATCATCAATTTATTCTCATCTCCAAACTAACGCTCTCATATACAAATAAGAGCTAAGGTGCAACTCGATAGCAATTTTAAAATACGTAAAGCGGAAACATATCTTTGATGAACAGGTCAAGAAGAAATGGCTTTAAACTGCTGCAAGATGCATGGTTAGATAGTGAGAAAAATATTCTAATGAAGCTCTGGAATAGACTACACACTGTTGCAAGCTCGGTAATTAAGCAGTGAACTTCAGTGTACTTAGACTCCTTACGAAGAGGGGCTCCTAAGCTAAAACTGTGTGAGAAAATAAGGTTCGCTAATGTTCCTTTGTTTTTTCTCCTCAGAAAAACAGCAGTCTCATTGTTTATCCAACATTGTATACTGTCCTCATTAAATAATAGGATTCAGAGGAAGCCTGTAACAACTTTAAAAGCTAAAATACTGAACTATTGTTAAAATCCAGCTTAAAACACTATAGATATATAAAATCATTATTACCTCCTTTCAATGTCTGTATTGCAATGTCTCATGTCGGTCCTCTTTCTTGATCCAAACAAATGTATTTTCCTGATTTTTCTTCACAGAAGAAGGCATGGAATAATTTAAGTCATGTTTATCCATAAGAGGGTTTAGCAGCTTATCTGGCCAATGCTTAATTGGGTTTTCAGATTTAAAAAAACCCTAAAAGTTATTACTTCCGATGTAAGTATCTGTTTACAGCACCTTACATATAAATTATCACCTTGAAGAGAAAGGAAAGTAAGATTTCAACTTGTTCGGGGGAGGGATATATTTGCATTCCTTGAAATACCTTAGTAGCAGTACCCCAGAGAAATGAGCTTCAATTTCACACTGACAAAGTGCAAAGAAACTTCCTAAGCTAGCCAAATACCGAGAGTGAAGATATTTTCAAAAAGGGAACTGAACTTGTGTGAGCCACTGCACACAATGTTTTCGAACTCAAGCTCTACCCTGACACAAAGAAAGCAAAGCACAACTGTGCATTACCAGCTGCTGTACTGCTAAGTACTATTAATATTGTAATACTCTTTTTTCAAAGTTACTTCCAAAGATGAGACACATTCTCACTTGCAATCTGCATATAGATCCAAGCAGTGAATATCAGATAACAGAATAAAGTTGGCAATTGTGGCACCAAAATTCTCTAAACATAATTTGCCAGGTTACAAGAGCAGACCTTGGTCATATCTTTCTCTGCAAGGTCGTATCATTGGTGCATCCGCGCATGCACATCACCTGTGAGTAGTTATGCAATTAGTTGTGTTTAGCATGTACAATAAGTTTAAAACCTTTCTGATTTGACACTCACAAAAAGTGCATTATAAATATGTTTTGGGGAACATTTGTATCCATAACCTGATAAGAAGCATTGACTAACAAAAATACCATCTAATTGTGGAACTGATGGCATCCAACCAACCAAGAATGAAGATTAGATAGCAATAATATAAATATATAAAAAGTATATTTATATTAGTGTATAAATATAAATGTATCAGCCATAGGCCATCTGAGCATATTCAATGGGTGCACAAAGGAATGATGTAGTTAGCACTTGCACTCATTTACCTTTTGACTCTCCAAACTCAAAGAAACAGAAACACTCACAGTTTCATCAGTGGTGATGGCTTTCACCATTCCTCTAGACTTATCCGTAGGAATCAGCTCATCTCTGTGGTACCATCCCATTCTGAAACTTTCTGAAGGAACCTGCCTTCCCTTTGCCACACAACACACTTGTACTGAGCCTAACTCCAAAGTACCTGAGACTGAATAAGCAAATATACATCTTCAGACATAAATAAAACCAGCCATCATTTCATAGGAAACCCTGTTAGTCCATCTCACGTGGCAATGCTCTGTTCCGAATGGCCATGGCCATTGGATGGACCAATTAGGAATTTCCAGTAAATGGAATTCTCGAAATTTACTGGAAATTCCTAATTGGTGCATCCTAGTACAGCATCCAACATTCTCATACATACCTTCCCCAGGAAAGTCCTATCCACCTGCTCAGCGAGTTGGGCACGCATCATTAAGGGGCCACACTTTGACTCGTCTCAGAAGTTCTTATCTATATTTGTCTGTCACTTAAACGACATATTTCTTACCACTGCTGATTATACGTTTTTTCTTTTTCTTCTGGCCTTGGTTCAACTAATAAAACCCAACAGAAAGAGAACGATGAGCTTTTTGGGAAAGTAATGTTACTATTCAATTTTCATTCTGTTTTAAAAAAAGTATTTTTAGTATTGTCATTTGAGCCTAAAACCCCACATTCCTGGCATATCTGTGAGCTACACATCAATACATCATTTCATCAATAAGGGTTTGATAAAGATAAAATGGTAGTCAGGTTATTTGTTTCTTATCTAACAGCTAGCCCCTAGGAGTTTGTGATGACATCCTGTATGCTTCCAAAAATACACAGAAATAGAAGAGAGCTGCTTAAATATGCAGGAAGATTTCAGATGACATAGCTTGCATGCATTGGAATAAAGGACCCTGAAGATACCTTTGTGAATAGACACTAATATTTAGCTGTTGGTTTATCAAATCCTTATTCCTTATCTAGCACATTGATTTTACGCTGACGTATTCTAAAAGCAGGGTTACAGGCCTGCTGTAAATGCAGACAGGAAAAACATCCCTTTTTCTGTAGTCCATACAAAATGACTCCTGCCCTTTCGGCTTGATAAAATGATCTGCAATAAATACTTCTCATGTTCCTATATCTTTAATAATTCACTTTGAAAAGCCAACAATAGCTGTAGGCACAGTCTACTGTGATTAATGGCAGAAGCAGTGGCCTTTGTGTAACAAAGCTCTACTTTTCTAGAAGTTTTCAAGGTCACAATTTCATCCAGAAAAGTCCTACTTATGTTAAATATTCTTTAAATATGACCAAATTTTCATGCAAAGTAAGATGCATATTACCTTACAGGAAGGATGATACAACGTTATGAAGCTTCAGATTAACAAAATCCACATGCACTTCAAGGAAAACTGCAGTGGGAACGTAAAGTTTTTGTCACCCTTCTCTCATTATATGGTGGAAGCACAAACCACAACGCAGATAGTTTTCACGGAATCATAGAATGGTTTAGGTCGGAAGGGACCTTAAAGATCATCTAGTTCCAGCCCCCCTGCCATGGGCAGGGACACCTTCCATGAGACCAGGTTGCTCAAAGCCCCATCCAGCCTGGCCTTGAACACTTCCAGGGATGGGGCATCCACAGCTTCTCTGGGCAACCTGTGCCAGTGCCTCACCACCCTCACAGTAAAGGATTTCTTCCTTATATGTAATCTAAATCTACCCTCTTTCAGTTTAAAGCCATTACCCCTTCTCCTATCACTACATGTCCTTGTAATTTTGCCGTGTTATCATTGTTTTGCTACACTAATGATATCCACATAAGGCTGAAGCTAGAGAAACTACCTTTAGCATGGTCTATTAGGAAAATGAAATACTGATTAAAAAATCATGCTGTGAAACTACAGATGTCATTATAAAGAAAGCCTTATTTTCCAGGCTGCCTTTACAAATAGCTGTACCAGAAGAGAATGACAGCTTTTGATGCAAAAGTTTTGCTCTTAGCCTTTATAATACCTGAGAGATTTATCACTAAGAAATTGCCACCACTTACACGCTGAAGCATTCATCACACAGTGTGAAAGATAATTATCACCAAACTTTCCACTATAAATATATGTTCCTGTTGCTTTATGTTCCCATATTATTCTTAATAGTCATTGCCATACATTAAAACAATTTACTACACTTAACAGGATGTCTTCATACTCTTAAAGAGGACAATAAAACTTCATACAATATTATATCTTTCACAGAGAGCATATGCTAAAATACAAAAATCAACGTTTATAGCAGTGGTAAAAAGAATATAAAGTAAAGTAGAAGAACATGTAACAAATAAAACCATTTCTTTTATATAGTAAGATGATGGAGAAAAATATGAATACACATAAATAGCTAAGTTTAAGCTTAAAACAGAACAAAAACTGTTCAAAATAAAAGGAACTTCATGCAGACTCTATTAGAAGTGATGGAAAATGTTAATGAGTGAGGAAATGGCATCAAAAATTAATAAAATTTTTATGACTCTTATTTCCAAAGAACATATTAGAGTTGTTCTGTTAATCCTTGCCTCCTCCTAGAATCACCCAATTTTATGAAAACCCTACTTTTCATTTAGCTAAATATATCTGTAGTTTCTTGAAGAAGAAAAAAAAAGAAAAGGCACAAAACTGTGACCCGTGGAAACCTAACATTTTTAAAACCAACTGTATGTTTGGATGTGGCTTAAAAGAGAACACATTACTTTCACAGCCTCGGGAAACTGCGAGGAAAGGATGCTCAGAGTCACATACAACAAAGTTACAAACAGCAAAAACTAATGCAAATTTAAGTAAGTTGCTGACAAAAGAAGATTTACAACTGCATTTGGGATTACTAAATCTGTTTGGGAAAAAACGTAAGAATTTTCATGACATCTGAGCAGTATAATACACAAACTGCCTCAGAACAGGAGGGGGTGAAGCAGGAAATGGAGCAGAGGCAGGACTGCGTGTCCCGGTAGTGTAAATACTACAGTAGCTGGTACTTCTGGAGGGATAGCATTAGGCTAGCTTGCCCAAATAGATCTTTGTCTATTTAATTTAGGGTAACTAAAGAAACTTACATAAACCTCTGCTTGTAAAAAGTACTAGTAAATCAGCAATATTTTTGTCAACAGATGTATGACATACATCAACATGAAATTTCTTTTATTCCAATGATAAAAATAAATTATTGCTATGTTTTGCTTGCAGTACTGTTATGGGTCTAGCCGACAGAGAAACTAGTCAAGACCATTCATTGTCAGAAGAATTGATAAGTAAATTGCAGTCTTTAGTGCTATTGATGCCTCTGCCAGGAGAACCTACCCCAATTTGCAACATTTGTGGGAATTCAGTGTGCAAGAATTAACATAAAACTAACAGAAAGTAAAATTCATAAAAAATAGTGCCTATAAAAAGGTATTTACAACCAATCAAAAAGAAAGAAACAACCAGCAAACCAACATTATAAAAATCACGTACAACACTGTAAAAGAGATATTTTTCATCAAGTTTAACACAGCCAGATGCTTGTTTAAGCAACTTAGAGACACAGGGTTTAGACAGAAAAAAAAATTTCCCATTTTAAGCATCCAAGACTAGAATTAAAATTAAAGAATCATAAAAGAAAAACTAATTTGTACTCTCACAGTAAGATTAGCTTTAAACTTAAGATTTCAGTCAAGATGAAAACGTGGAATCACAAAATCATGACATTTAGAGGCAGAAAAAAAATGAAGGGAATAAATGCACATTTTAAAGCAGTATAAATAAACTCCAGCTAGCAGAACCAAGCCTGGCTCATGACCTGGTCTATTAAATCACACAGTACATCATTTTGGATTAGTGCAGAAAACTGCAAGACACAGTTCTTGTCTTAGAGTTGAGTGTTATAAAATAAATTGTGAAGGGGCACATAATGACAAGGTGCAATATAAAGGTCTACAAGTGAAATAAAAATGGACATATAACAGCTGACTATGATTGCTTAAGAGGAACAAGATGTTTAAAAGTGTTCAAGGGTGAGCATATCCAGAAGACATATTGGTAGACAAGAGGACGTAAAATGTTCCAAAGCACATGACAACCAATTTAATCACATTTCAAGTACATTTTAGCACATTAAAACTACATATACTATGGGCAAGATTTAGTTAGGACATCAAATTGTAATAGCAACTGACTTGAAGCACCAAATCTACCAGGGCACAGATATCTTATATACTCTGTAGTGCAACTACTGAGTGCACTGTGTATGTACATACAGTGACTGTTTATAATTCAGCTGTTCACATAAATTTTACACTCCTATTGACTTTTGTTTAAAAAAAAAAAAAAAGATCATTAGCTCTCTGGCTATTTATTCTGATATCTGTGGTATTTTATATACAACTGCAACATAAGAAAGGAGAGCTCTGAATGTTAAGCTTGCTTTCATGGATTGAAGGATGGAGGTCCCTAGTTCCCAAAGACTCATTCAGTAAGACTTCAATTTGTTCACAGTAAATATTTAATGTGACCTTCAATACGTCAGTGACTAAGATATCACATTATGCATCTTCCCCATTTTTAATAGTCTAAACTAAAAAGTCAGTTTAATGAATAACTTTCATGTAAAAAATACCGAACGCTGCTCAAATGATTCATTTTCTAGTGTAAGTCCTCACAGATACCAGTAAATGCTTTTAGAGCTTTGTAAAAATAGTTCAAGCTTGGTTTGCAATATAAATCTGAAAAAAAAAAAAAAAATCAGTGCTTCCTCAGGTCAGCAAAGGGAGCTGTAAAACTGACATTGTGTAAACTGCCTTCTTTCTACTTAATAGAACACACTGTGTGGAGCGATGGGAAGGGAGAGAGTTCCTTCGTGTACAGGAGCTGTGCAGAAAGACTGCATACTGCTGTCAACTTCAACAGATACAGGGGAAGATGGTGCACTAAACTTGATCGTCTATTTGTATTACTGATTCAATGATTTTTCCAAATAATTTAATAACTGTTACAGTGGGTCCATGTAGCCCAACATCCTACCAGTGACCACCGCCAAAAGCAGAACCTTCATATTGATTTCACTGGTATAAAAGGACACTTAAAGATGATCCTGAGTCATTGTTTACTAAATGCTCTTTTTTTTCCCCCCACATGAATGTTGATCAGCAGGGCCTATTAGAAAGATCTCAACATATGCATACGAAGGAAGATTTCCTGAAATTTACTCAAGGAAAACTCATAAGGATTGCTTAGAGTTTTGCAGTACGTTTCATAGCGGCAAACACCCACGTTAACTAGCTGCTATTAGCTTGGATGCCCCATTTCTGCTTGATATGTTTGTGCTTGCCCTAATGCCAAGTGATGCTTAGGAAATTATTAAGATCAACTTACCAAGTTTCTCTCTTCCCATCCATGACAACAGTGATAGTGCTGATAACCTTCTGTTATCAGAAACTTGTACTACAGTAATGGGGAAATACCTGTTCATCGTCACAGACGCTTGTGTGCGCCAGGGAAGAATGCAGAGGCAGGGAGGGTGATAACAACTTCTTTCATATTAGGTGCCCCGCTATCTTAACTACGTCAGCAGCAAGACAGGACTGCCAATATAATGTCTTATTTTATATTCTGTATTATTCTCCTCCACTTTCTTTGCACAAGACATGAAAGCATTCAAGGAATATTAAGTTTCAGTGTTTCTTTTTACATTCAATATTTTTTTTTTAACCTTTACTGGCAGAAATATGGGGAGATGGAAGTGCAAGAGGAAGCTTTACAACTCTGCACAAGCTTAGAAAAAAAGTATTTTATTTTCAACTAAAACCAAACAAAAACACAGTAGCTGACTAATGTATATTACTTAAACAGTACAATATTCTATTTAAAATTTAATTGCATTAAAAAACAAAACAAAACAAAAAACAAACCACACAAAATCTAGATGACTGAACTAAGTGTTAACAGCACCTTGCAGATCCAGAATCTTAATCTGGGAAAACAGAAGTTCCCGTAGACAAGAGACAGAACTCAGTCAAGGACTGAGATGCCTGTTGTATATAAGGAAAGGACAAACCACAGCAGCAAAGACAAATGGAAAAGAATTAACAAAAACTAGTAATTCACTCCCAGTGTGCTTTCTCATCAGAGGAAACTGAAAGAAAATGGACAAGGACTGTAGGTGAGTAAAAGAAGAACAGCCCTCAGATAACAGCTAAAAACTTGAGGAGCAGATAAACATAGCCTGAGTGCCCTTCTGCCAGAAAACACCTCTATATTAAAGCTTAAGGATAACACCAGCAGTAAAAATCTTTCATAAAATAAAAGGAACACCGCTGTTCTTATCTCATGGGATACGTAGTCATTAAGATAATTTGATAATCTATATTTAAAACACCTAGAATAAAGGTTTCACTAGGTCAATATTTCATTGGCATTTTAATTAAATAATTGGTCTAAATTCTAAACTGGGAAGCGAAATGATGATCTTATTTAAACAGAATAACTGAGGTCATCAAATGACTTTTAATTAAATTGTTAATTGATTTTCCTTTAATTCTTTAGGATGATTGATGGCTGCACACTTAGTTGCTGAGTTTGCTCATTACCATCATGAGTCAATTCCATGCAGTGCACTTTGGTACGGCTACTCTGGTTATCTCCCTATTAAAAAAAGAAAAATTTTCATAGTTTTGCTACACCATTGAGCATTACTCATGTATGCTTCCTGATGCAGTCCACTTTTAAAAACTAGTAAGGCAGATCAATCGTTTCCATTGGCTATAGTTTACAAAATTACTCTGCTAGTGAACTAGTAGCCCAATCATATTTTCCAGCGAACCTTGCTCCAATCGGCTTAATAAGCTTTCTTATGATTGTCAGAAAAAATGTTCATTTCATTTTTTTGAAAATTATGCAAGACAAGCTACCTTAAACTTTCTTTAACAGTTGGTGTAAAGATAGCAATTTTTTTGGCATGTTCTCTAGCTTCATTTACAGAGTTCTGTAATCTCCTGACAACAGACCTTCTGTGATTATGCACTGAATAAAGACCTGGAGAAGTGACAGCTTGGGTTCATGCCTAACTACTGCTATCTGTCCTTATTTTGTTGACAGCATAATTCCTATTACCACCAGCAGCGCAAAAGCAGTGTAACTGTTTCACCTTCTGTGAACGTAAGCTCTGTATTTAAACTTTTTACTTTGGGTTGAGATAAGCAATTATTGCAGCTCATAACACTTAAAGAGAAATAAAAAATAAAGAATTCATCTCTGCTTTTTTTCTTAAATGAATTCTACATTCATGAGAACACTGTCAGCAAGACCTGAGCTTCCATGAAGCCTTTCTAAATGTGTATCTAAAGAAGTTACCAGCAGTAGTCTTTCTCACATTTATAAAGTAAATTAAAAAACCCAAACAAATGACTAGTCCAAGGTTTACTGAAGCAGCTGTCTCAGCAAATCTTAGTATCTCACTAAAAAGAATATCATTTCACTATCTCATCACCATCAGGGATGGCAGAGCATCACAATTCATATTTTTGAACTATATTAATAGAGAATTTGCAAAGAGTGTATGGAGAACAGCACATCTAGCCTACCACCTTACCAGTAATATGTTTTACCTCTGTATACTCAAGAGCTTAATAAAAATGACAAGATCCCTTTTATTATTTCACTTGTAATTAATATGCCAGGGATAAATCTTTGCCCCTCACCATCATGCAGGAAACACTATGTTATCAGAACAAATGAGTCTGCTAAACCACAAATAATAATAAAAAAAAAAAAAAAACAAGGTAGTGATAAATTTAGATCTGAAAAAATACAATGGGGACACAGTTTAAAAAATAATAAAAAGAAAACAAACAACAAAACCACAGGTAAATGCATAGGAAGCTTATTTTCTACAGAGTTAATTTTTACCACAATTACTTTCTTATTGATTTCTTTGGTGTTTTTTGCTGAAATGTAGAAAGTTTCAGTTCTCTTATCGAGTGATTATTAACACTCTGATGAAGTCCACTGTTTCACTTAAGTGCCCATTTGTTCAGCACTGGAAGGAGAGTTAGGAATAAAAAGCATACATCTAGTAATTCTTTTTCAGTTTATCCACTATGTTTGAGTAGATGAATGGTTAGTTAGCACCTGTCTCTGCTTTGGACTGAATTTGTATATTAAAGTTTGCTAAACCAAATTGCTTGAATCATGTGGAGTTTTAAATCAGGCATTCCATCTATAGCATGTGTAATTTTAGGTTTTGTTTAATAAATAGAAATGGTTTTTGTTGTTCCAGCATATCCAGAAAATTTTGAAGTCAGGAATAAATTGATAAAAAAAGAACAGTTCTAAAAAAGAACAGTTCTGGAGAGGAAGAAAAATGAGAACATGCAGGGCAGTCAGTGATGCAAGCAAAAGGTTTTGTTCCTTTTGAATTTCGACCTGAACATGGGTATCTGCACAGCTTTGTGGCTTCATGCGGGCAAGAAAGGGGAAGAGCTGAAAACCATGTAATTAGTCGCTGGGTGCAAACAAGCCTTCAGGAGCCAGCAGAGAGAGCACAGAGACCATTTGAAATTTTATCTAAGAAGAAAAACATCACTTATTATAGGTCAAAGGAATGTGAGAAAAAGTTGAATAATGGAAGGAGATTTAGTTTACTGGATTTAAAAGTGTAACTTTATGGAATTTTTTTGCTTCCCATTTAAAACATATTTCATCAGCCTTCAAATATGTCTGCTTATGAAGTGGATGGCCATTCTTCCCCCAAGTAGCACTTTTTAAGAACTGAAAAAAGCCAGACTTTATCAAGATGTCTTCAGACACAAGTTTCACGCTTCTGTTAGTGAACTAGATCCTCATTCATGATTTTTTACATTAGTACTCCACTAACAGAGGAACTAACTCAAGGCACACAGTTTGTCTTCCTTGAATGATTTTCAGCTTTACTTTACAATGTACTCACTTATCCTCATTTAGCAAAATAAGTTCTTACATGGGATAGCAAAGACAGACTCCTCCTTTTTTTTTTTTTTTTCTCTTTTCAGACAGCTAAGCTTGGAGGTTAGCATGGAAAGGATGCCACCCATGGTCCTAGCATTTATACAGCACGGAAGGTAAAACATATTGACTTGCTTTCATTGTTTTGCTTCCTAGTTAAACTTATAAAAAGGACAAGGCAATGGAAGCAGTATCACAGGTTACAGGCAGAGGTCAGGAAATCACGTAGGGCACCTAGAAACAAGGCAAATACCATATGGGGTTTGGCACAGAAACTCCACAATCTTTCAGGTGGTTGTGGTTTTGTTGTGGTTTTTTGGGGTTTTTTTTGTTTTTTTTTTTCCTTCCAGTTCTTTCTTTTTTCCTCTACTTGTCTTTGTGTTACCTAAACACTTATACAAAATCCTGACATCTACCACCCAAGGAGACTTTTAACTACAAACTGTGAATTGCAGGGTTTTTTCTCCGTTTGCATTCCCACTAAGCCAGAGGCAGCAATTAACCCTTACAAGCTGTTTTACAACATGGGCCATGTCTTCCTGGTTTATATCATGTTGTCAGCACTCTACAAATTATCCTAATAGCCATGTTTATCGTCATTGCAGTGCGCAATTCAGACACACACCAAGTTTTGACCCTTCAAGTGCAAAATATGACTCCAGATATTTTCACTGCTATTTATAAAATTGTATTTAATCTCAACAGGATAAAATTGGATAGATGGAATCATAAGATGAAAATCCTTATACTTTCATAAGAATCAAAAGGAAACAGAAAATTATGAAGATCACTGCAGGTGAAAGTTGAGAGAAGTAATGCCTGGGAAGGATGCAAATGAATTAGTCTACTTTGCCTACAGAATTAAATTTAAAAGACAGTGTCACGCTCCAGGATCTCATCCCTATGCTCTCTAGTTTGTCTTTCCTATTTTAATTCAATAAGCAATTTATTTGTGGTATATTGTGGGATGATCATTATACAACATATCAGTAAAGATATTCCGCATGAAAAATTCATATTTCTAGATTGTGGTGTCAAGATTATTTAGGGTTTTCTCTTAGTGAAACACTGTCCTTGACAAAAGTATTCTTGTCTCAAAGTAATTGCAAAATCAAATGTCATCTATTTCTGTCAAAAGAAGGAAAAGGAAAAATACTAAGACACTCCTCTTGCTAAATACTCCTTGCACACCATCTATGGTTATGCTAACAGACCCTGTACCCAGGTCATCTGTTCAAATTAAAGAAACTGCCTTCACAGTAAGAAATCTGCATAGATTGTCAATTGTTCTAGTTCATTACCTGTTAGCAAATGTGAAGAGCCAAAGCCAATTCTGACATCTATGTATAATGAATTCATTACAATGTCTGGCACATTTAGCTTGGGGAGAAAAAGCAAAGGACAATAAAAAGGAACAATATAGATTAGGCTTTTATTAAGAACATTTGTTGAAAGCATAGTAGCTGGAAAAAATTCTCAAAAGCATATTTCAATCTTTTCTGAAGTCTCAATTTTTAGTAATTTATTGCATAATTTTTGTTTCAATTTTAAGATATATATATATATACACACAATATTTATAGAAAAGAGGATTAAATCATGAAATACGGGCTTATCATCAAACCAACAGTCATACAGCTTTCCATTTAACAGATTAGACTAATGCAGGACTCCTGATTTGCCTGGATTTCAGGAAACAACTGTGTTACTTGAGCATCCCCACTACAATACAAAAATGCACTTTTCATATGAAGTATTACAAGAAAATAAAAAAGTGTTCAAATTAGATTAAAGTTTTATTTGGGGATAATTTATAGCATAAAACTGGATTTTTTTGAACTGTTTTCTGTATTTACTCTCCAGATGGAACATTTTTTTAAATATTCAGAATTTTAATTACTATATTTTCAACCAACCAGTATTTTTTAAAAAAATATAATCTCCAAAGACGATATCAATTTGAAGCAGCAAGCACTCAGAAAAATAAGCTTTGTCTGTCCTACAGATATACTACATTTTTTCTTTTTATCAAGGCTATTTAGCTGGCCATATATAAGTATATACATACAATTCATAATAAATTTCTATTATGGATCATCAAAAAGGTAGTATGGGTGATAGTTTCTTTTGAAATTATTAAATAGAAGCATCCAAAATCCCAGACTTAGTGTGAATGGGAAGCTTCAGTTACGTGTTTGATAAGGGACACAGCTGAAAACAGCTGTCCAACAAGTGCTTGGGATGTGTTGGGAATCATCTTCCATGTATCAACTGTGGGAAACCTGAAAACTCATTGCAAACGGTTCCTTATCAAATAAGACACCATGTTATTTAGTGCTTTCATTTATGACTCATTAAATTTGCAGGCAATGTCAAGTTTTAAGGGAGCAAACGCTCTGTGATCTAACAGAAGAATACAAAATATTTTTAAACAAATCAAGAAAACAAATTAGATGGGATATTAGATCAGTAAGGACAAAGACAAGATTTTGGGAGCATCCACTCTTCATAAAACAAGATGGAAGAAGGACTACCTTGGCAGTTGTGAGCAACCTCTTGTGCTACTCTGTATACAACATGGACCAGTATTTCTTCTTGAGAACTAAGAGTTCCTGAACTGATATGCCGTATATGATATAATATGAAGTATTGCGGAATATCTTTGCCAGGAGCATCGCAAGTCTCTCAGCACTTGCACCAGGCTGACATGCAGTACATAGCACCACAGTGACACCCCTCCTCTTCAAACCCCCACTTCACAGGCAGCTTTTTTGCTTTTCTAGCAAGGCCACCTCTCTGCTGCAGTATCAACGTGCCTGTCCCCAAGGGGGCTGCTTGCCTTCTCAAGACAGGAACCCCACTCCCTCCCTTCCCTCCCTCCCCATGCTCCCAAAAAACAACATCGGCAGCCAGCCAAACCCTAATCAAAACCTGCCGTGGTTACTGGAGCGCTACCCACGTGCATCAGCATGACAACTGCACCTACCCTAATTAAGATTTATAGGCAATGGGGTTAATGATGCAGCTTTTCAAGAGGATGGAGCCATTACTTGGTTTTTCATATTTCAGGCCTCCCAATAACAACATTAAAAAAAAGGGGGGGGGGGGGAGGGTATATAATTCCTTAATGAGATTATTTAACTGTAGTTATTCTTTTATATTAAAGATCAAGGTGCCTCTCAGCTTGAAGAACACACTAACAACAGATTTTTAATCATTTTACCTCAACTCTTGACACCATAATTAAAATCAACCATGGCCTAACTGAACATACTGGCATTATTGTCTTGCACACAGTATGTATCTCTTCACGGGACAGGAAGAAAGGCAGGCCTCTGCACATATGCAGAGTCTACAAAAGTAAAGAAGACTCAAAAAGCACCCGGACAGCTTTCTGCTTTTTTGTCATTTTGCCTCTATCCTGGGGTAGATTTTAAAGCTGCTCTGACTAAACTTGCTGTCCAGGCCATTGAGCTTCAATGTGTGTTTATTGCGCTGAGATGGCTGCAAATGTTCTCTACTTCAGGAATGGAACTGAGAGTCTGTTAATGAAATAAACTAAAAAGTTAATGCTAAAAGAAAATAGCACCTGTTTCAGTCAAAAAAAAAAAAAAAGACTGCATATTTTTCCATTTTCTACAGCTGCATGAAACAGAAATTTAATCAGGTGCTAAAAGGCTAACAAAATCCCTAAAGAAAAACTACCGTCACTGACTAATTGATTTTCACTTTTGTTTAACTATATCATTTTGATAGGCTTTTACCCCATGGTAAAGCCAAAATGATGTTGCTGTTCTTATTGTTACAGTTGATCAATCTTCTCTGTTTCTGAGGGGGAATCCTGTAAGCCTTCTCCTTTTGGCACATCCATCAGGCAGACAAAACAAAAGGTAAACCTGGCAAACACTGCTTGCTCAAGGTAAGCATTAATCTTAATAGCTAGCTGTAATTAGGAACAAGATGTACAAACAGACAAGAAGCAATAAATAACTCTAAACCAGAAATGCGATAAGATTTAAACTCGTAGACTGTGCTTGGATTTAATCTACCTTAGTCACTTTGCTGGTATTCCTCTCTGTAGCAGCATTTAAGTTGAAATAATGCAGAGCAATTCATATACAGAGCTTTAATATTTCAGATTATCAGCTACTAAGAAATTGGCTCAGGATTTTGTAGGATTCACTAAGCCATCTCTGGACCTTCAAGGTGCATCCACCACCTACAAAGATCCAGACTAACATCTGAAGTTCCTGTTTGGGAATCCTGCTGACCATACCAGGTTCCCCTCTTACACCTCCTTCCCACACCCCTGCTTACGATGAGGACTTCTACTACATTTAAAATAGTTCCCAAGCACAAAGTATCTTCTGCGCTACTGCTTCCAGAATCAAGTGGACCAATGCCTAAACACCTTGAAAACTTACCTTGGCATACAAGGCAGCGTATGAAGAACTGCACGCAGGAAAAAAGCAAAACTGATCAGAACATTTATTCACACCCCCTAAGCAGAGAGGCTTGTTACAAGGTGACTGCGTCACAGAAACTAACAAGCCTAAGACACCGTGAGATTCACTAAAAAACAAACTGGATACTTTCATTGAACTTTTTAGGACCAATAAGATACCAATAGAAGAAAGTTTCTTCCTAATTAAAAAAAAAAAAAAAAAAAATCCTCCAGAAATTGATGAAAGCCTGAAGCCCGATAGGGTGGTTAGCAAATGCAGCTGGCAATTAGAAAGAAAAAAAAAAAAAGGGTCCTGTAATGACAATAAAAATGTATGAAAGGCAGATAATCAAGTCTAAATGGACACTCTGTGAAGAGCTTCAAGTGAAGCACGTTTTAATCCAAAAGCAAAGACAAATAATCCCATGTCCCTACATTTTTATTTTTTTTGAAGTTAAACAACTGAAATGGTGGTTATCCATAGTCTTTCTGTCTCCTATATATGAGCAACTATTGTCAGAAATGTTTCAAACCGGAAGATTTCAACTCTGTTCTTGATAACTGAAGATGTGACCAAACAATATCGTGCTGAATTCTCCAGTTAATTCGAGTGAACATACTTTACCTTCTTTCTACTCTCACTTACTTAATTGTCATGATATATCTGGTATAACAAAAAACAATAGAATGAGCTCAAAAAATGCCCGTTCCTGTATGACATGAAACACTGGCAATTGGCAGGAGGTGGCTAGGTAGGTATTCGCAACCCCACGCAGAGTTAAAGACACAAAGCTGCTGCCGAAACAAACAGTAATGTTCTCTGCTGTTTCCTGGGGGTTAATGCTCTTTCTTTTGGTCCATTCCTATTGATCACGAAGAAAAAGGGAGAGAAAGTAATTTTCATCTGACATTTCTCAGTGATATACCAGCACAAGCACCAGTTTGAAAGATTTACCCCAGTGTGACGACTACTATGCTTTTGAATCACTGCGTCCAGGTTTTCTTCAATCAGGAAGCAAAGGATGACTTCATTCCAAAACATGGAAGTCTATTCCCTATCTGACAGATAATAAATAGCATTAGTAGCATATAAAGGCTTTCCAGATTTACCATGTTCAGTGTTTAACTCAAAAATCAATTTCCTGAAAGCACATTGCCCTAAGACAAAGTATTTAATTGTGATATATGTTTTTGAAACACCAGTGACCACATTCTGTTGCCAGCTAATGGAATCCAAATGGCATAAGTGAAAACTGAATTTGTCATTACATTTTAACGTTATTCTATAAAATAAAATTAGCTTAAGAAAAAGCTTAATTAAAACATTGGTTAAGGTCACTGTTAAGAGAAAAACCCCTTCTTTTGATAGTATGCTGTGGGTTAGCTACAAATATTAATCAGGTTTTCAAGCTTAAAACCAAATATAACTCATACACTTTGAATACAGTTCCAGACAGATATTAGCTAAAGGTTTTCCAACTTGCAAGGCTTCAGACATAACTGACTTTTATTGTATAAGCAACTCTATAACCTACATGAAAGCCTTCCTAATACACTCATGAATAAACTCCTTAACCAACATTACTGCAAAGTAACAAGGGACATACAGCATTTTTGTTGTTGTTTGTTTTCCTAGGAAAAATGTCAGCATAGACAGAATTACGGAAAAAACAGAGCACACAGTTTAAAAAATATGTTTATTTAATATGGCTTCTTTATCGATTTTTAAATAAATGTAATATAAAGAGAATGTCAACAAAATAATTCAGCTACTGCTTATGCTGTGAAATAAACAGGAGAGCAGAATTAAATGCTGTCAGCTGCAGCACACTCCAACAACAGAACGACAATTTACATTTATTCTTTAAAATAACTCAAGTAATGAAAGCAAAGCATAACTGAGATTTTTTTTTTTTCTTTGGGCAGTGCAATAATAATGTCAAATGCAATGGCTGTCATAAAAAGGTAAGAATACTAAAGCATACATCCTCTTTTATATATATTTTTTTAAGCACAGGCAGTCAAGGATTTTCAGTTTTGCAATCATTTTCATACTTGTCATAGATGTAAATCCATTTATGTCAATTGAGATATTACAGATCATCACAATCTAAGATGACCAAAACTGGGGCAGATAACTTTGTTAATACTGAAATCTGGTCCTAATCAACAACTCCAGATTTAAAAACTCCCAGAACCTGAGATCAGCTCAGATACTTTTTAACAATTCTGAGACTTACTGGATCCTTGATTACCTAAACAAAGCTCCCACTTACTGGTCTCACTATTGTTAAAGATTTTACAGGACATCTGTAATCTTCGAGACCCAAACTCCATGCTAATCAGCATCTTAAATGCATATTCAAGAAATACCAAAGTCATGACACATCAGTATATAACTTCTTAAATACAAACATCTCTCTAAGGAAATACTGAATTAGAGAGAGCAGATTTACACACTTAAAGATTGTGATTCTGCATGAAACAGGGTTCTCAGGATCTCAGAGCTGAATGAGCACATCACATATTGCAGGACTGGAGCTCTTCTGGGTCTGAATGTGCTGAAGATTTCTTGGGGTAACTCAGTTCCAAAAAAGAGCTGACAAATAATGGCATGTTAAAGCTATTATATCAAAATGAGCAGGAGAAATAATTAGGAATCAGTTTTCTTTAGCAAGGTATCAGCTTACCTAAAACTGAGGTTTAATACAATTATTCTAAGAGAGAACTTATAAACAAAAAATCATATACCATTAATTGGCACCCAACTGGTGGCCTTACATTGGATAGCTATTTGAAAAATTAATTGCAATGAAAATTTGCTTTCAGACTAAGGATGTCTTACGTAAAAAGGTAAAAGACAAAAACATAGACACAAAATGTCTCCTTTAAGAAGAGGAATACATTTTGTCATAACCCTTAGTTAGTCACAATTTTCAATTACCTAATAGCTACACTTATACTCAAATATGATAATGGATTTTTAATTGACTTTTTTTTCCTTCCAACACCAATGAAGTTGTTATCTTTCAAAGTAATAAAAGAACCTTAGTTTTTCTTCCTTCTGCCATTTTCTCCTCTATATGCTTACTGCATGACTGCTGTGTCTGTCCATTCATAAACCTCACAGAATTAAAAAGAAAACTCTTTGTCGGAAAGAAAACTAGGTATTTTGTTCAGGAACTAATTCAATTGGCAGGCAGACTCCCTGAGAGCTCGAAAACTTAGTACTCCTCCATCAAGGAGAATGTTCTTCTAGTGAGATTAAAACTTCTTCATAGGGTACCTTTGATTTAAGGCTCTAAGGAAGAAGATATAAAATAAAGAACCCCAACACCTCAAGGCCGCTGACCACACAAAGAACTGACTATTTAGTATTATCGCAGATTTTCTTGTCCAAGCCTTGAGATACTATTTTTGTGAAATGCACTGGTTAATTAGGTAAGATGTGGTTAAGAATACAGTTTCAGCACTCCAAAAGAAGAATCTACTACGTTTCAATACTATAAAAAAAGTTTTTCTTTTTTAAGAGAAGTATGATGAAAACCACAGCAAGCAAACACAAGTCAGTGAATTTGCCTGAAAAATACTAGAATACTGCAAGCCTGTCCTTCTTAGGGAAGGTTATATCAAGCATTGCTTCAGCCCTTGTAACTAAAAGATGATGTTATCTACCCGAATTAGACACGCTTCCAGTAAAGAATGGATACAAATCTGAACAGGAAGCTGTGCACCCACAGAGCTGTGACCACCACGTACAGTGCCATGGGCACTGCATGTGTCTGCCTCATGGACAAGTAAATTTTCCATAAATATCAAGTCCAAAACATGTTAGGAGTTGCTATTTCCTGAACTGATAAACAGAAGTTCACATCCAGAATTCAGTACTTCTTCCTGTGAAAAGCAACCTAGTGCAACAAAACAGCGTGCTGAGCACCAGGAAAAACAATTAGATGAAGTTACAGATCAGAAGGAAAAGTTCTGGACACTCCTTTGGGGTTCGTTTATTACATTTATGCTCAGTGGAGTACGCTTAGCAAAGTCACGCACAGTGGAGGAAATGTTTGCTATGATGCACAAATACAGCTTTTCAAGT
This sequence comes from Platalea leucorodia, assembly GCF_965183815.1. NCBI lineage: Eukaryota > Metazoa > Chordata > Aves > Pelecaniformes > Threskiornithidae > Platalea > Platalea leucorodia. The sequence goes on along the minus strand of NC_138828.1, from coordinate 45,289,346 downwards.
CAAGTAAAGTGGAGATAAGAGTGACCATGTACTTAGGGACACAGACAAGCATCACAATTATCTTGAAAAGAGCGCGTATTACCTGCAGGCTTGAAAGAAAACCTCTCGTCATCCATTCTAAATCACTGAAAATTATCTTTGACTTCCCATGAGTCAGAACACCTCAGACACAGGAGGAGGAAGATAGATACACTGTTTGAACTTGCTTATGCAATGCTGACGACTACAGAAATTTTCTTGACGCCTTCAGTAGATAGAGTGTCAGGCATCGTGGATCAATACAGTCAGTAAGGAGTAGTTTTTAGCACACCGACAACTAACAGCCGCTGTATAGGATGCAGTACTGCTTAATTATGGCCAAACTGAATAGAGAAACATAGTAAAAGCTCCATCACTTTGATTCTTGTATGAATAAAACCCTCTAAAATAAAACAGAACTCAGAAAATATTTCCTATCATTCGGAAAGGCATGAAAACCAAAAATGTCTGCAAATGATTAAGTTTATTCTGCCCATATAGGGATGCCATTCTAGCAAACTGTTTACATTTTAACATAAATGTTTCCTCATTTTACTAATGAAATGAAAAGAGTATTAGTTGGATGGTGCTGTTTGCACATTGAAAGCTACAGAAATTTAAACAGTAATCACAATAAGCTAACTGCAACAAATGCTTCCCTGAGCAGTAATTCTATTATAAGCTACATGAAATGAAATATACATACTGTAGTAATCAAAAATTATATTTTATAGGTGGGAGAAAAATACTGCATATAAAAATGCTTCGGTGTACCTATTTTTACCTAAGTAAAAGTGTTTTTCCCTAAGCTACCTCTCCCAAGCTTTTTTGAAAACTTTTTACACCTACTTAAGAATAGTATTACTTAAACACTTAAGGGATTAGTGTTAATAATAATGACTTAAAACTGGTGTTCTACATATGGAAAGAGAATATAGAACTAATTGATTTTGATTATGTAATGCAGGATTTTTTTCTTAGCTGTGAAAAAAACAAAATCTGCATTTAATCTAAGCTGAAAACCAGGTATCCACAGCTCCAAGAGACACTAAAAATTGATTCAATTGCCAAAACTGATCAAATGACCGTGCCATTATTGTATTACTAAGAACATTCTTAAAAAAAAAAAAAAAAAAATATATATATATATATATATATATATATATATATATATAAGCGCTCATCTCTTGTTTCAAGAAATATGCTTAACTGCATGGAAGACCAGCACTTTACTTTGTCATTGATAAGCAGCAAATAGGAATCTGATGCCTAACAGAGTGGAAAATTTCTTCTTGGGATATGAATCTCATGCTGGTTTCCAACCTGAGGTTATTTGTTTACTGTAATGTCAGAGACCCACATCTTTCAGAGATACAAGAAAAGACAGTCCTGCTTTTAAGGACAGACAAACTATTCAGGAGCAGCAATAATAAACAGATGCTCCATTAGATAAATATAACCTGAATTCATGGAAGATCTCTGTCCCTATCTATGCGTGGGCAACAAGGAAGTTGTTTACAGGCTAAGAAGAAGCGCCAAGGGTGACAAGATCAGAGACAGTCAAGGAAAACACAGTGACAAAGCAAAGGCGTAATTCATATGACACTGTTTTGCACTAGAAAAAACACACGCATGTAGATGTTTATGTATGTACATCTATAAATTACAATTATGCATGAGCACAGGCAGGTAGATGCTCAGAAAATTTGAAGCACAGCAGATGGGGTCCGATGAACATATTCAAACAAAAAATATGATCCCATCAATGAACAAGAATTTAGAATGCACGTTTCTATGTATTCAAAGAAAAGCAATACTCACTTGAGAAGGCAAAGAGGACTGTGCTTCTGTGATAAATGAATAGACATTCCCCTTCAGCAAAGCATAAGAATTAGAAAAGAATGAAGAGGCACAATACCTGACTTCACCAGCACTGGGTAAGCACTGAATTGGAAAGAAAAGTGACAAATATGTCTAGAAAAGAAACCCAACATGGAGTGATGATAAATATGGGCAAGTGATATCAAATCAAGGTAACAATCAAATAACAAAGAATAATTAGTTTGAATTATTCCTATCTTTGCAGTATGCAATGCTGAGTGAGCAGCCATTTCAGAAATGTAATTCAGTAATACAAGTTCCGTGACTGAAGACTGAGATGGGAATGTGTGTGCTGTTACCTTACCCAAGATATCAGTGTGGAACATAAATTTGTAAGAAACAGATCATTGCCAGGACTAAAATCAGACGTCTTTTCAGTATGGTACATAGAGAGGAACATCACCAGGGAAGGAGGAGCAAGACATATTTGATGCCCCTGTACATATAGTGTCTCCGAAATCAATTGAGTCACAAGAGCACTTCTACCAACTGAGGACACCTCTACAGGACATTCGTGACCAAGGAGATGCATTGGACTTGAAAATATAGTAAATTTATCTCCCTATAGTATGTGCAAAACTTACAACTACTATGCTGTTTTGTTAGTGGAATAGCAAACTTTACTATTTACCACCTAGGCATTCTAATTTTTGAGACCTATGGGAAAACGTGATGGATCCAAGGCAAGGTCCTGAGAAAGTGCTTGCTCCTCAGGAAAGCAGAGTCACTACAACTTGTTCTTGTTCAAGGGACCACAATGATCAGCTTTACCCATTTCAGTAAACATTTGAATAGCCAATCTTGAAAAACAGATATATCCAGAACCTGACTTTACACATCTTTAATTTTGGCAATTGGATCATTGCAGGATAAAAAGATAATTAATCAATTAGTTCCTGAGACATATAGACTGTATTTCACACCATAGTGATCTAACACTTTATACAGTATTTGTAAAAGTGAGTAAACACGACCAGGAGACTAAAATATTTCACTGCTAGGGAAGAAAAGCTAAAGCTTCTTTTTCCATTTCAGAACTTTACCTCCTTTTTAATGCATCAAAAGTCACTGAATGTCATCTATGCATTTACTGAATCCCACTTTGTTTTTAAAGCCCCTCCAAACTTCTGAGGGACTGACACATGAAAAGATGGAAAAGGAAGCACACATTTAAAGCAACCCACCCAACAGGCACAACAAGCAGCAACAACACACTACAATGACAGCAACAGACTTGCTGCTGGTTTCACGTGTGTAAGCCTTCAGCAAGGTCCTTAGTGCTGCGGGCTTATATTACCATTTCTAAAACAGAAGTGCTGATGACACACTAAGCATTAAGCATAAAACGCACTGATCTCCTCTGGAGGTAGAGTACATGGTATTGATCATAGCACTCCTGATACAGACAGCAAGCTGTGACTGATAAAAAGTGTTGCTGTTCTTAAATGCTCTTGAGGGGACTAAGAAAGCAGATGCAAGGTGACAAGAATTAGACGGGATTGAGAGCTGCAGGTATATTTTGAGGTAGTTGGCTGAATAATTAGAAAACAATTTTGAACAGCATTCTCTGATACTTGCTTCATTCACTTGCTTCTAACAGGCAAAAGCATGCAATTACCTAAACACCCATGAGAAAATTTAAACTCTTAAATTATGCATCACTGAACACTCTGTTTCCACTAGCTACCAAAAATCTGCCGCGTTTCAATGTGAGAACAGATTATTTCCCCCCAGCAGCCAGCTGTGGGCTAGAGAGGTCAGTGGACTTCTTGCTATCATGCGATTATATGTAATAAAGGTTTGGTAATCCAAAATGGACTCTAAGCATCAGCTGCTTTTGCTGGAGCCTCACAGATGTAACTCATTAGTTGTGGGTAAGCCATTCTGCACTAGAAGAGAAATCAGCTAACTCAGCCAATGCTGCATTATGATGTTAAACTGTGCTAGAATAAACAAACAATAAAATAAAATGCATCACTAGATGTAACAAAATACACAAAACCAGAAACTACTCAGCACCCTGGTATCGTTTTTACACATGTAGTCTAGAGCAGAGTAATGTTGAGCCAAAGAACACAGTATTTAATCCAGCAGGGATCACGGTACCCAAGGGTAAGGATAACTTGTTTCTTTTGGATGCCCCACCCTTCAGTCCTTTTATTTGGGAGGAGGAGAGAGGGAAGATTTGCGTTGTGTTTGGAGGAAGGAATCTAGCACACATTGGATCATGGATACAAATTAATTTCTGCATAACAAAAAGACATGAAAAAATAAAAGCAAATACTTGTTTGCTGTTGTTTTAGCATAAAAAAAAGCTATTTGAGACATATCACCTTACGTTCAGCAGATTCCCACACCCTAAGCTCTTTAAAAATCATTGATGCCCAATATACTCAAGAGTTTGGGAAAATTAACAGAACGTGTTCTTTTTTCTTCTGATAGTATAGAGAAAATAGCAAATTCAGCTGCCTGTTTTAGTCATAATTTCATATTCCTAATACCTCAAAAGAACATAATTTTTAGGAGGAAAGCATTATTTGATTTTTCTGCTCATTGATTTGTCTCATTCAAAACTTCCAGAGTCTTACAGTTTTTTATTCACAAATAGCATTATCAAAAAAATTCCCTGTTATTGATGTATGACAAGCCAGCAGATAAACTCATTCTCAATATACAATAGATTTTCCAAATACCAACATTCATCAGACATCTTGAAAGATATGATCTCAGTTTTAAAAATCTTCAAAGGAAATATCATCATCTGAGTCTTCTAACAGTCAGGTGGCAGATGAAGTTAAAACATATTGTAGAAAACTGAAAATGTAAGACCTAAGTTTAGATTTTCCTGTTCTTTACAAGCTTACCTGTAAATCTTCATAGGAATGTATGAGTATTCTCAGCTTGCAAACTAAACGTAAGTGCATGCATAAACATGGAAGGCAACATAACACTCTATTTGTGCTTTAGTTTAAATCTAAAGCACAACGGTTAAAACTTGCATTTTGTGGGAATGAAGTTTATGCAATCAGAGGGCATGATCTTTAATGTTGGTACAGCATGTTATATGTTTAGAACTGTACAATAAATGTTACCTTTATTTACCTCTTCACAGTATCTTAGCACTATGTTGCTTACACTATTTTCACAAAAAGACCCCCCCAAGACAGGTGTATCATGTAAGTGTGTATTTAGAAGCGTATCCGATGGCAAGACACAGAGATTTAATGTATTTACAAGGAAAGATTGAATTATTAGCAAAGTCAGTAAGAGTGCTTATGTGCCTAAAATCAAACAAGTTTATACAGTGTGGTGGCCTGAGGTTTTAAGGCACAGACACAAAGCGAACAATTCTCATAGATTACGTCACTAACATTGATTTACAACATTGTCCTCCTCTTGACAACCACAATCATATAATTCACCAAAAAAAAAAAGAAGAAAAGTATCTAAATGGTAATTACTTTTTACAGATTGAAAGCAACTCAAAGAACAGAGATGAAATCCCCCATCTCTCAAACATTTAGAGCCCCACATTGGAAGTGCTCTGAACCTCATCTAGATCGCCACAGAAATCTGCTGTCTAGATCAGAAAGCTGGGTTTTAACTGGAGAAGCACAAAATGACATTATGATGCACAGAAGTAACAACATTGCTAGTTTGATATATGACCATTTCTTTTCTGTATTACAGGGATCTTTCGGACAGGGAAGGAGCAAATACTTTACATCTTCCTTTCTCTATACCCAGAGGTTTATAAACCACAAATCAGCTTCTGGGTGGGTCATGCTATTTTTGGAGTGTTTCAACACAGGCCCCTTCGGCTGGGGCTGCACGGCTAGAAGGCGCGTCCCCTGGGTGGTGGATAGGGGATCCCTCTCTGGAGGGTGCACCGGATAAAATTGAAGAAGGTGCCGCGAACCAACGCAGCCTAAGGGAAGGCCACCCTGACAGAAAAACCACTGGCCCTCCAAGTCATGGGGGTTGGGCAGGAGGCCAACTAAAAAAAAGTTGCAGAAACGACAAGCATCAACTCGGAGATGGAGAAAATCAGTAATGAAGTGAGGAGGAGGAGATGGAACTGGATCGGTCATGTCTTGAGGAAAAAACCAACAGAAGACTGCGCTGTGGCCCTTGGGACTCCAAAGCACGCAGCCGCAGACCGATCGAAGTGGAAGAATGATGTTCGCGCCTTGTGTGCCTTCTGGCACTGAGAGAATTCAGATTCAGATTCAACACAGGCCTCTTACAACGTACTCCCTCAGCACACTGGCTAGCAGTGCTTGCTGCTGCTGCTGCTCAGGCTTAACCTCCTGCGTTCCTTCAACACCTCAGAACACCCCTTCAGAAAAAAACAACTTCATGGCCTGCTCTGAAGCAGTTTCATTCAACTTGATACAAGAATGACTAACTGACATTTTATAAAGTTGTAGTCTACAAAGTGATTTTTTTCTATTCTTAGGTTTGACAGAACTATTAATAAAGTCCCTTTGCACAGATGAGCTGTACCAAAGGAAACCCCTAAGGATTATCAAGGTCTCAAATCCAATCTGGTAGATTTTGCCTCAAAACCTTCCCCAAAAGCAATGACCCATGTAGTATGGGAAATTTATAAGTTTCAGATATAGCTCTTATTTTGCCAGCAGCTGGGGTGAGATGATACTTAACAACCCCATTTTGGATACTAGCCTTGGTAATCAAGTTTTAAATGCCCAGGCAGGAAGGTCCAGATATAGAGATACACATATACTTTTCCCCTGTCCGTTTCACAGTTTTTGTTTTTGTTTAGTTAAAAGCATACCAGAAGGCACCCTTTGTTCTTAGCCTGAATAACATCTCTTTGAGATTCTTTAAGTCTCTTTTACAGCTAATGAAGGGTTAGATGCACCTGAAAGCCCTACAATCCATCTGTATAACCCTAAGAGGCAAATTTTGACTTTTGCTGTGATTTTGACCATCAAGATTTTGCCACTTCACCTGATGGTTAAAGGCCATGAGATTGTGCAAAGGCTTGAACAATATCATTAAGAAAGATAAACAGTGTGATAACATTTGGCAGGCACATCTGGATCTGCACACACCTGGTAATGACCTTTAAAGGTCTTTCAATACCTCCGAAAACACATGCATCGAGGAAGAAAGGCCATTGACTTACTCTAACTTTGTTGGATGACGGGAAATATTCTAACTGGTACTGGTACTCAAATACTCATTTCAAACACTTAATAATGTGCTCGATATTTAGGTATCAAAAATGGCGCAAAAATACTTCAGTCTTGGTGCTTCAATTTTTTTCTATTTTAATAATAATGTCTGCAGTTGTTCTGTAAAAGGTATCACCTAGGGACATGTAACTAGGAAACTACTGTGTATCACATAAAAAAAGTTTCTTTAGGAAGATTATGGATCATCCATCCAAGCATGATGCATTTGACTCAGTTTTCATATATACAAAAGTTATCAACAATATAGAGTTTCATGCTAAAAATCTCCAAAAACTGAATAAAGAGCTTTGTAATCTTAATGCTTTTAATATTATGCAAATGATTTATCCATTTACTTTATTAATAAAACATCATTGTATCACATGGAGACACATTTTGCACTTCTGTTTTTGAGCTATTTTTAAATTAGGTTAGATTTGACAAGGGACTATTTGTAGTAATGTGGTAATTAAGATTTGAACAGATGTCAGCATTAATAAGGGACTCAAATGAGGTGTAGGGAGATAAATGTACTCTTTTAGCTGTGCTGGCATGCCAGGCATCATTGAGAGGAGAAGACAGCATGGCTTCAGCAGTTCTTTTTTCAGTAGAGCTTCTGAAGTTTTTTGATATTATTCATTCATTTCGCATGATCTTTCAGACTGTCTTATTCTTAAAATAAATTACAGTTTGATCAATATTTATGACATTGTAGAATTTGATCGATACCTTATCATTGCATAACGCTTAAGACAGAAATTATTATCTTTTCTGCTATTGATCACCACTTTAAAAAAAATACTCTATACCTAGATTTTCTTATTCTCTCTGTTACTATAGGTTGCATACATACCTAATGCTGTGAACAACAACTTTCAGAAACTGTGAGCTAAATTCACAGACAGGTCCGAGTCCTGGCCAAGAGTTTTAAATTCAGTTCAGAGAACCCAGTATTTACATTGTGTGAACTAAACTGGAATAAGTAGTACGTAAATTTACCATTAGCTAACAAAGGTGAACAAAAATGAGTTGATTACTTCATTTGCTGTCACTCATTTAACCTGTATCTACACTGGTGCATAAAACTGATCAGACACCATTCTCTGCCCCCAAAACTGATACACCATGAGCCAAACTCTCCAAGCCCTCAAATCAGTTCAGCCACTTCCAAACAGATCTGTGAGTGGTGATCAGCTATCCCAAGCCCTGAATTTTGTTGATGCACTGTCGAAGAGTGTGGTAGCCGGCATAAGCAACACCATGGTCTTCGCATTCTTCACTGTATAGCAGTATGGTGAACTGGGTGCTAGTGCTCTGAGCCATGCCTTGGCCCTATTTCTTTACTTGTAAGTCAGCAAATCCCTCTGTCTTATTGACTGAAATAGCGTACATGTCTTCCCTGTCTCACATTGTAAATGAACAAAATTTTTACTAAATTCTTAATTGGTTTCTCCATTGCTGATCTTTTTCCCAAGGTCACCTCAATAGAGTTTGGACTAAGTTAGGGAAGAAACAAGCATAAGCAGCTCCCCTGATAAGGAAGGTTGTCCGTTTGTTTGTTTTTTAAACATCTCTTTCAGAGAAAACACTATCTTGTTCTCTTTTTGTTCCATTTCTCATGACAGATTTCACAAACACATTGCTCTAGTACCATATTAATAACCTCTTTCAATTAGAATATTTTCATGTCTGATTACAAACTCAGAAAGAAGATCCATGAATTTGACCCATAATAGTTATGCAAATATATTTCAACCTATCAAGCATTCATTATACTTTTAAAATAGAAAAATAACAGATCAACATACAATAACAAATTGCCTCATTACCATGCAAAAACTGGCATGTGTCTAAGCAACAACCTCTGCAAACTAATATAATTTATACTTTTGGCTCCGTGATCATTTATACTCAGAATATATGTCAAGTAGTGTACTATTAAAAGGCTTGGGCCATTTAAACAAGTTGTTGGAACTTGTTCCTGTCTTATACAGAAATTACGGTATGCAGATTAGATTATAGGCACTATTAAATAGAGCTCCATGACTCTATGCAATTTCTGAAAATAGAAAGCAAGCTGAAATAACATTCACTAAGAATATTAAAAAAAGTCTTTAAAAGAACCGAAAATTGTAGGAAAAAAGGAATTTCACACAGCACCTCAAATTATTATTATTGAGCACTAGTTAAAAAAATATTGCTTCTCAATGAAGATGACAACTGGTTCTTACACACCTTTCTTTTCTTTTTTTTTTAATGGGCAATAAGATATCAGTTAACTTAAAGCAAGCATGTTAAGAACGTGACAAATTTCAGAAATACTGCAATCTGCCTAAAAATCTTCCAGACTACTGAGTACCTGAAACATGACCAGATTGTTCCGGACCAAAACACTCAGAAAGATACATCCTGGCATTATGTCTCAAAATAACTCTTGCAAAAACTATCACAATGTGCCAGCCGAGCATGCTGACATTTTCTAATCTTATAAGCAACCTAAGACCCTACGAGAAAAGAGGAGACTATGGGCAAAAACTTTATGAGAGAGTTGAAAAAAAAAAAAACTGTTCTGGAGTAACAGTATACAAAATGGGCAAAGTCTAAAACTGTGTCTGGAAAATGGCACAAATATACAATCCACATTACATTCCTTTGCAACAGTTTACAACCACTAATGCTTGCATAATGTGGATGAAGATGTTGACAGAAATCCCACTGCACTATGGGCGATGCTATGGACATACAATGCAAAGTACTATGAGAAATATTCCTAAGAAAGAAAAGCAAACACGACTAAAATCTAACTCCACCAAAAAAACCCAAAAAACCAAAAAAGCCCAAACAAACAAAAAAAACCAAACAAAAAACCAGCTCATGTATTGCAAACCACACAAACTGCAACAAGTGATTCAAGTCTAGGCAGTGCCTAAACTTAGAAGTTGCAAAAAATGGCAGTATTTTATCCACTTTGCAAGTTTTAGCAAGGAACAAAAACTGAATGTGAAAACACAGCAAAGCGAGTGCAGCACTGCCAAAAAGGACAAGAAAAGTAACATCAGTTCAATTAAGTTCTTCATAGGAGGATTGGACAAATATTGCAACAGAAAATTATCAGCTTATCAGTGTGAATGGACATAAGGAGTTTATTTGTTTCAGGTTTGACAGTGACACAGAGTCCCATGTGTGCCAGGAGCAGCAATATTAGCAGCGAGTGAATAGCCACAGGCAAGCTAAAGTGTTAAGAACTGATAATAGTCATTTTGATCTTACTAATGTAGCATTCACTTGAGACAAAAGATGTGCTAAAAAAATGGGAACGGGCAAGATTTGTAAGAGAAAGGAAAAGTCATTACAGGGCTCAAACCCATGTAATTTCTGTCATCAAGGTACTGAACACAACAGAGAGAGAATAAGAAGCTTTTTTTTCTATTTTCTATTTTATTTTTATATATATAAATTAAGTCGCCATTAATTGCTACCCAGTGCTAAAAATATGGCACTGCCCCAATCCAATCCCATGGCTGTAAATGGCAGAGGTGTCATAGACACGCAGTTCTCACCCACGCGGACAGGTACCACGAAGAAGTAGGAAACAATTCTCTAGTTCCTTAAACAGGCAGAGGAAGAAATCAACAAACTGGTTGTTTTTCAACTAATCTCCCTCAGATTAGCAACAGCTATAAGACATCAAGGAAAACTACTAGACTAACTGGCACTCACCAACAGGAACGAATGTTAAGGGGAGTCCTGAAAGTTCACCCAGTGTTGCAAGCACCAGTATTTCAAACTAAGTGTTTGAAAAGTCTTTGGCACACAAATATTGGTCATTATTAATTAAAAATCTATTTCACTGGGAAAAGAAGTCACAGAGGACTCTTTCTGCCAAGAATGTGGAAACTTATTGCACATAACACAGATCGGTTCACCTGCTTCAGATGCTGGACTTCTGCTTTTCACACCGAGTAATTACCGAGCATGGCAAAATGCAGGAAAACACTTAGACTGAGCAACAGATCAGAATTAACCAAGCAATAATTATTTTGGATTATTCTGTCACATGTAGAAGAAAAAAAAAATTTTAAAAGTTATTACTGCTAAACAGTAGTTCAGTTGAAACAGATGAAAATCCAGTATTACAGCATGTTTGGGTTCAGTTTTAGGGTCTGCAAGCTATTCACTGTGAAGCCTACGTCTCCAGTCCTTGACAGAACAATGAAACAATTTCAAAGCAAAATTTTAAGTTGTTCTAAATTTTTGCAACTCAAGTTTGTTGTCCTAGTTACAGAGGACCAAAAGCTCAAATATTCAACAGGAAAAAAAACCCTGAAAACTTCAAAATAAAAATACCCCCTCACACACAATCTATATGTTGGGTTTTTTCCTTATTTACCGCTGTGATCTAGAGTATCACACATTGCTATGCCAAACCATGAAACTAGTTCACCTGTTGACACTCAGCACAGCATTCGCTTTTGGGGTCATTTAGATAAACTAGCAGCTCATTATCAAATTGAAACACACCTTATATAAAAGATATTATACTGCTAAATTTTGACAACACTTGAGAGAACAACTGGGAAATCTGTGTGTAGTTCTGTAGTGAGTGCTGTAATACATTTACAGTTTTTCCTCAATCAGTGCCAATGGATTATTGCTCAAACTCTTAAGAGTTTCTAAACTCCCAACAGATTATTGCTATAACATATGTTTCCTCAGCATTCATTTCACTGCCCTTTTACTAGGTTATTATTCTACCAATCACTCCATTTCCAGCAAGGTAAAGAACTGTTTTAGATAATTCTTGTTTCTCTGGCCTCCATTATACACAGACAACATATCTCACGTGGCAAAGATGATATTTATATGCATTTATATCTTTTTATTCTCTTTCACTCTCACAGTTCAATTCAGGCAGCAGGATTTCCATCTTGTACCATTCTGGCTGGTAAAAGCTGCGAGCACACTGTATCCCATGCTAATCCTCTTGTCCTGCTTCCTCCACGTGTTTTACTCTGCCACATTATTTTATTTACTGTTAATTATTAGTAGCAAGAGTACTGATCTCCCTTCTGCTCTTCTTCCAAGCCTCCTCAAGTATCAAATATTATGAATAGTATTGTAGCTTCTTTTGAAGAGGGAAAAAAAAAAACCACAAAGCAAAAGCCCTACTATTTCTGCATCAGCATTTAAAGCACATGTATTTAAAATGTCAAGACACCCTGTAATGTCAAGGTATCCCTAGTGCAGAACTTCATGTCTCATATGGTATTACATTAGCCAGATACACAAACCTACTTTCTGGATTATCCAAGATATGCACAAAAAAAGCCCCCTAAACCCCCAAACAAACAAAAAAAGCCAACCCCCCCCATCATCAGAATTACTACCCCCTCCAGATCTTGAAACATGAATAAAATAATTTTGAAGACATAATTAAAAAAAAAAAAAAAAACAGCCTTTAAAAATATTTTTAAAATAAAAGGGGAAAAGAAGAGTTATTTTTGCTTTGTTTCCCCTATCGCCACAGGTTTAGTGTAACACTTTGGAAAATCCACTCAGTCCTGTGATTTTGAGGAAGTCTGCTAACCTCAGAGAATTAGTCACACACAGAATGTTACTATTGCTACATCTCTCAGAAATATAAAGAAACTTTCCTTGCTTCCCCAAAATTATCCTGGATCTTCTCATCATTCCCAAATACAGTGTGATCCGCTGTGACCTTAAGATTTTTGTTGCAGTGCCTGAATTTCTGTACACATCACAGTGATGTGAACCTGGAGATTTTCAGGATCACCATAAGCGGTATTTTCTGACTCATCGGGTAGTACCTAGGGTCCCGATGCAACATCCATACAGTGCGAGCTGGAAAGAGCTTCTTCCCAGGTTACAACTTTACTGTATCTCTCTGTACATCCCCTGGTAGCGTTTGACCCAATATATCCTATCTCATACAACGAGCAACAAAAAGTAGAAAGCTCTGTATGAAGACCTGAGTATGCTGCACAGAAGTTAATTAAGTTAAAGGATTTCCAGCTGGTAATGATTTATACATTTGATATAGTTTGCTGAGACTCATATAACATTTGTTGAAGTAAGCCAAAAAATGAAAGTTATGAAGACAGCAAATACTCTTAGCAGTGAAAAACGCTGAAGTAGAACAACAGCACTAAAAACAGTTTGTGATTTTAATTACGCAACATGACTTTGCTTATAAAGAGTCAGAAATTCAGTGTCTGTGTGACATTTCCACAGACTGAGCTTTAACAACTCAGTATATGATGGCTCCAGATATTCCAGAATGAGCAATGCTGTTATGAATTAAAAGATTAAACATGATTCTCATAAATTCTGGCAAACACAGAAAATTTCTCTACTTTGCTCTTTTGCACATAACGCACAGTGCTTCACCCTCTCTCTCTCCCTCTAGCCACCCGAATGAGTTAGGAAGCCTGCCTTAATTTGCTATCCAGTTTATGGCACAGAGTCTGTCGATATTTTTGGCTGAATGTGGCCCTAAGTGATTAAGATATCAGACCATCTGTATGTAAATACCCTCTCACAAACACATCATATCGGAAAATTATTTTTTCTGATTTACATACTCATGGTATTCAGAATAATAATTTAAAAGATACATTTCCAAATATATTCTCTAAATGGTCTTTTCTATGAAGCTGTCCTTAGCAGTAGAACACCAGATAAAGCAGAGATGCAGCGAAACAGGCAATATACCTGCTTTACATTATATGCATGTTTGCTGCTAAAGAATAGTAATGAGCTACAGAAATTGTAAGCTTAGAGTTACGGTCTCGGTCACACCAGTTTACAGCTTCTATTTACCCATCAAAGCAAAAATGCAGCATGGAGACAGGAGAGGACTATGCTGAGCACTTTGGATGGAGAGAGATGAAAAGCTTTTAGAAAACTGATTGTATCGCTATTTACTAACAAAGAAGATACATAGAAAATGTTTTCTTATTACAGGATGATGACAACCTACAGTTTTCAATTATTCACAGCACTGAAGTCAATGAGAAGGAGACATTAATGTTTGATTAGGTTAAAGGAGTTTATTTCTGCTGACAAATCTAACTATGAGCCTGACAGTTCCTTATTTATATTCTGTTAAAGCATTTTCATTTTTTAAAAAGCATTTCTTTACCATTCACACTCTTTTACAATACATCCTGCATTGTGGCTGTAGGGTTTTGTTTAATGACTGGTTATGATCACTGGCCTTTTACACCCAATAATATAACAATCATATAGCCCCAACTGAGTTCACATATTATTTTAACAATGCGGCATCAGGACCATGGAAGACACTTGAATAGTCACAGAGAGAACATATGTGACATACATTTTTGCAGATTAGCTCTGAGAGCCTATTTGTCCTCATTAAACTATTGCAGACCGGAATGATTATATTGGTATTGGTGTAATTCATGGGAGACACTGAGGGAATGAGAGACCTCAACACAGCATTTATCTAGAATTGTCAAGTCATAATGTTGTTTCTTGGCCTTGTTAGGCAAATACATGGCCAGCAGATAGAAACCGCTATAAAGAGGACATGCAGTACCATCTCTATTAATCGCTACCTCGTGTTTATTTTATGTAGCGCCACAAAACAATTGCTTATATGCCTTCTAAACAAAATCACTAACTTAAAGGACTCATAAGGGTAAATTTCACCCACCAGAAAAGCACTTCAAGTGCCATTCCATGTAATGATGTATAGTTAGTATCAATCAGCTTGAAGAAAGTTGTATTTCACAAATACATTTGCATTCTTAAAAGTCAATTAGTATGGAAAGAATAGGCTGGTCTTATTGCCTACCTGAATTCCCAAAAATGCTTTCACAGTTTTTCAAAATTTCTTAAAGAAACTAACTTGTAATGGAATAAAATTAAAAGCATTCTTGTGAAAGATTATCTACTAAAGATGAAAACCAAAGAGAAGAACCTACGGCAATTTCCACAATAAGCAGTATTTACAAGTTTTACAATATCTGTCTTGAGCTCTGTATTTTTCAGTATGTTCAACAAACGATGTGGAAGAGGGAATGAATAATGTTATATCAAAGTTTAACAATGATTTGAAATTATTCAGAATAATGAAAAGTAAAGCTGAATGGAAAAGAGGTGCAAGTTGATAAAACGAGAAATGAAATTGAGTGCTGACAACAAAATCACTACGATAATTTTTATGATAAGTTGTAAATTTGTTATTATCTCTTAAGAAAAAACAGAAATTGGAATCTCTTTTCAGTAGAAGCCAAAAGGATAACAAAACTTCTGCAATTATTATAAAGGAATAGAGAATAAATTATTAGGCCACCTACTGTATAACTGTGGTGGTTGAGCACCTTGAGTATCGCACAGCGTTCACCCTATCTCAAAAACATATGACTAAACTAAAATTAAGCGAATAACCTTGTACAAAGAAAGGCAACAAAGGTGATCAAAGGAATGAAAAGCTTCCAAGAACAGCTCCAAGACTCTGCAGCTTAGTGGGCTATAGAAATCATGAATGATATAAAGACGAATAAGGAAACATTACTTATTGTTTCTCATAATACAAGCTGTAAGGGAGCACTCTTAAAAGTAATAGGAAAAAAAAAAAAAAAAACAAAACCAACCACCCAAATACTTTCTCAGACATCACAAGAACTGTGAAATCCATTAGATTTTGTAGATTCTAAGTGTTTCTGGAAGTCTCGGCAGAAGGACCATTGAATAGACATTTATCAATGAACATTACAGTTAAAGGAATTGTCAGTAAAGCAGGTGAATACTATTTCTTTTTTGCCCCTGAGCTAAAGATCAGGATGGTGCCTGTTCTTAGAAAGCTTATTTTGGAGGAAGGATTCCTAGGAAGGCTCTCTTCCAAGACGTGCCATACATCAAAGGCAGTTTATATTCCAACGAGCCAACGTAAGATGCTGTGGAAGCCAGATATATTAAAGGATTATTAAAGATCGGATAGTGGTAATAATTCATTAGAAGGCAGAAATCTTATGTTTTGTAGAAACTTCTGCTTTTCCAGATATCTAAAGAACAAAAGCAAAGATTTCAAGTCACAGAAGATAACTCTAAGGCTAAAAATTCTCTCCAGATGCAACATTCCCACACAAGAAATTTCACTATACCTTCTACTTTCAAGTGTTTCTACCAGATTTCTTTTTTTTAATGAAAAAGGAACAATTTCTCATAAAAATTTCTCCCACTTCTATTATGGGCATCTTAGTGTATAGAGGATAAAAGATGATCCACATAAAGCAGTGAAGTGAGTAGAAGTGAATGCAGAGAAATCTCAACATTAAATTGGAAAGAGAAAGGATAATTCTTTATTTAAAAAAAAAAAAAAATCCCATAAATTAAGCGAATTTATCCCTTTGTGTTAGCAATTCTTCACTTTTAGGGGGGGAAAAACCCAACACATTTATCACTGCATTTTGTAAATAAGAAGTCAACTATAAATCATCAATGTCACCTTGTATGGCACATTTTAGTTAGGACCATAACTGAATTAACTGCTGCTCTGCTGCCATTCAGAGTTTGCTAAAACTGGGAAGAGAAAAAAAAAAAAAAAGAAAAAAAAAAAAAGTACCTGGGCTATGATAAAGAAATTATGAAAACCCTGAAAATTTCTATGTCCAAAGCGAACACTGCTTTGACACAGGATTAATTCAAACTAGCAAGTAACCAATACTGTTTGACAGTATTTTGAAATAGTGGTAGATTTTAACCATATCAACGATGGCATTAAATAAGCTGACTCTGAAGAAGAAAATTTTGACCTACAGCCTTGCGTACTTCCATTAGTAAAAGAGATCTGCAAACTGCAGCCTTTACAGCAGGACTTGACACTGATATGGAGACTGCTCCACTGTACCTCTGCCAACAAAACACAATGGTAACAAAACTTTTAGAGTTGTTTTATTTGTGAAAGAAAAAGGAAAATTATTCGTTTTCCGTAAAGACTTCAAATACATCCAGGAAATCAGTCCATTCTTAATTATAGCTATTCTGTCAGCTAAAAAATAGAGTAAAAATATCCTTAGAATTGGCAGAGTATTCCTCATTTTGCAATACCAGCGTACAAGCGTACAGTAGCTAAATGATTTAGGATATGATATATGACATAGAGTTATAGGATTTACAAAGGTCTGTAAGAAAGAACATACTGTAAGATAACACGAACCAACCTTGAAATCTTGATTCCGAGATCACAATCTAATTTATTTTTGAAAGGACAATGATAACAATTTGCTTTACCTATGTTCTCTTCATTATATATTTTTAAAGAGATGATGACACTTTAGATCTCAAAAAGCTTTCCCTATAATATAAATACTGGTAATATAAACTACATACATATATGACTTCTGTCTATGACATGCCAATGATATTAAATCAGAGTGTGCTTATCTTTGAAGAAAACACATTTCTGTAAGAAACAGATATGACTTTCAAATATCCAAGTCCACAGAAGATGTAAAAAAAAAAATCACTTGCAAAATAAATCTTCTGAGCAAATCTTAACTTCATGAAACTCTTTGCCCTCTCACAGCTAGGGTGAACAGAGAACTCCAAGGATCCATGATGCCCACAACCCAAAGACTTGCAGGGGCTCTGGGCACCCCTAACTCCTAAGATCTAAGGACTAACCTTATATTACACGCCTGGGTTCCCATCTCCTTTTATCACCTGGCACAGTATCCAACTTAGCAAAGGGTGTAAGCAAACCCTCAATTTTATTTAAGCACAAAATTATTTCTAAATCTGTATTTGAAAATAAGGAGGTGCTTGGATAGCCCACTGAACCTGGGATAGTATCAAGTGCCATCAAAGTGGCAGACTTCACCTGAAAAGCAAGCACTCACACCAACTCAGGCACTTGGGGAAGGATCGTCTCTTTGCACAGCAGTTCTGGCACTATCAGCAACTCACAAAAAAACAAGCAAAGCCTTCAAAGTGAAAAGCAGTTTACAGAAAAGTCAAACCAGTTTCTTCTGCAAGTGTGGAAGAGAAGAACATTGCTGCTCGAGAGACACATTTTGAAATTAGTTATGCTCACAGATTGGATAACTACTCCCTAGATGCAAGGGAACGTGCACACACACAGCCCACTGCATGCTTTAGATCATTGTCATTACTACATCAAGGTAAGTACATTTAGGAATTGAACATGTTTTAAAAAACTTGCATTCTGAAATGAATATTCTTGTGCATTCTTTCATGCAAATGAAAAACTCGTGCATACTGAATGAATATTCTCAGCAAATTTAAATGAATAAGCATCTTTTAAGACTATTTTCTTCAAAGAAAAAAATTGTGTATGTTTCCGAACTTATTAAAGAGTCTAACCATTGCTAAATATACCACACATTTTCTGACCCCAGTCATGATATTTCAATACTTCAATACTGAAGCCACTGGCATATACAAATTACTATATATGCTACTTATTTTAGTTTCAAATTGAAGAATTCTGTAATGTCAGAACAAATAAGAAGACTTTATGCAAAAGTTTTATTTCATAAGACAAGTACCACAGGCTGACTCAAAGCAACATTTACTTTTTTGTTTATGTCTCCTACTGGTTCAAAAGAAATAAACAAAATATCTTTCCCATTTACTGTCACTTTCACATGAAATTATATTTTATTTTTAACCTTACTTTCCTTGTAATGCCTTCACAAACAAGATGAGACAAAGGAAATACTCTTTTATTATTTCTTCCCCATGGAGAAACTTCTCTCCGCAGCTTTGCAAAAAAACCCACCAAATAAACACAAAATTAAAGAAAGAAAACCCAACAACTGCACCCCCCCCCCGCCCACACAGATGAAAAAAGAAAAAGCAGTGGTACTTAAAAATGGATACAAATGACAAGGCTCAAGTCTGGCTACATAGTTTCACAGAGATTTCGGTTTATAATTGTTCACTAGGTTTCTGCATTCGTACTGGCCATGTCTAGATCAAAACCTCTAAAACCACTAAGAATGGTTGAAGCATTGGTTTTGATTTAGTATAAAAGGAACGGTACTATAATGCTGTTGAGCTGTGTTGTACTAACAGCCACCACCAATAACAATTAACAAAAAAACCCAAAACATAATTTTCATTTGGACCTTTCTCTGCCATACAAAATAACCGAGTTTTATCTTGACATTGAAATGCAAACCTTCTGGGCGATAGTAGGAAGCTGTGTGGTGAAAGCTCTACCTCCTCCAGTAGCAACAGTGTGGGTGGTACTCTGCCGTAGGCTGGGAGAGACTGGTACCCACAAAAAGAGGGGAGGAGGGAAAACAGGAGTAGGATTTTTGTCATTTCTGGAGACCCTTCCACGGCATAAGTGGTAAGAAAGCGGCTACAACCCAAATGGCATTACTTTTAAAAGAGCTAAGCCTTCGTCATGAAAAGAGGGATGTACCTTATGGCATTTGGTTCATTAGAAAGAACCGGAGCTTAGATACCCAACCGGCAGCCACAGAAGCAAAGAAAGGTCAAGAATGAAAATCAACAGGAATCAGATGAGGGAACCTGGTTTGCAGCCATAAATTGATGCTAACAATGAAAAATACCCTTATTTGTCATTTGGAAACCATGTGCCACAGGATCCTGGCGGGTGGGTATGCAGAATAAAGGAAACTGATTTCATTTGCCCTCATAAACAATATTGAAATATTTACAAGAAAGCATTTTCAGTTATTCAGTAGCTAGGTACACAGGCTCCTCTGCAGTTTTAGGCACGTGGAGATAATATTTTTCTTAGTTATTGGTAAGAATACGCCTGCAAAGTAGCCTTTGTTCTGTTCATGATAACTGAATTTCTAGGCACGTCACATGAAAAAGGCAGCACTCTTGAGACACTTTACTAATGTGAGAATAAAACTGTCAGATTGAAGTCAATAAAATTTTTAAAGAGTATTCACACTTCATATCCAGTGATTTCACGAGACACCGTGTGCAGCAGTCACTAATGCTTAGGTAATCAATACAGAATTATGAGACTAGTCTTTTTCTTTTATGGATATCTTTGTAATCAGTTCCCTGGCATTCTACCCAGTGCTCTGCACAATGCTTTAGAAGAAAGACTCTTTACAGAGTGCTTAAAGGAAAACACACCTACCTGCTCATATTTATGCAACTTGGGAAAATTTTTCTTGTGGAGAATTGCCAGATTGCACGGGGGAAAAACACTTAAAACGTCGCATGTTTGGTGTTCACAATAGGGAATAGAGGATTAGTGACCAGGTCACTATCTTTTCAAAAGTTGTGCAAGGTTTTTCTTTTAATTTGGCTAATCTATGCAAAAAAAATGGCATAGCTTAAATACAGGTTGAAATCTGCATGCCTTGTGGTTTATATAATGTTTACAAGATTCTTCACTTTAATGTTTGTAGACTGTGCAGATGGCACTGTATTTTGGAGGTTACTTGTTCCTAAATCACTTTCTAAAGTATACGTAAGACATTTATGAATACACACACTTACACTTTCTTTTAACTCCAAGCTGGGATTTCTTAACACAGCTCAGCATCACATAGGAATCTCGTTCTTTTCTCTGTCTTGTCTGCCAGACACTGTTTAGAGACTTAAAATTACTATAAGGACTCTGCTTCACTTCGTGCAACCTGTTTTGCAATAACAAACTAATGCTAGTAATAAAAAGACACTGTCATCTGTGATTTGGAAATGAGAATACTACAAGGTCTTAAGGAAAATAAAAAAGAACAATAATGTGGATCCGTGAAGATTATGGTCTTTGTCAAATGCATAGCATTTCACCAGGAATGACAATAAATTTGAAGCTTGATTTTCTTTTTCCAATAAATTAGTTCCACAATAATAATTCAAGGAATCTCCTGAGTAGAGAAAGATATGTTATAGCCTAGGTCATATACATGTGGAACAACATAGCTTTTATATGTAACAATTAAAAAAAAAATTAGATGAAATGAAGTAATTTTTACATGTTTCTACACCAGGTACCACTCCTCTTATAACCACTTTCTATTAATGAACTTTACATTAAAATATTCCAACATCCCACATTAAAATACTGACAGTCACAGAGAGTCAACAAAACTAAGACAACTTAATATGTAAATCTGACACGTAGAGTCAGACTGGTGCTAAGAGAACAGCAACGCAATGCCACGTAGCTGCCTGCTAAGTAATCCCATTGGCATTTCTATAGCCTTCTTGGAAGCAGTCTGGGAAGGCGTAAGGTACAGCAGTCAACCAATACATTTAGGATAGTAATCTAGGTAACTTTTATGACCACAGCAAAAGTGGCATCCATCCACAGAATCAGGTGTGCACCTGCACCCATGCCTGTGTGCACAGAAAACCTGCCCAGGACAGCAGACGCCTCTGCCACTCGTGACTACCAGGCAGTCAAATGGATCAATCACAACTAATCAGTAGCAAGGTGCTTCTTAATTCATCGGGTATTAAGAAAGAACTGCTTTTGGTTTTTTACATCAAAATGTTTAGTCATGCATTCTTAAATGGAAAACAAGACACTTTTCACACAGGGCAGGGGTCTGAATTACAACAGCTCTTGATATTGGT
Source organism: Platalea leucorodia (assembly GCF_965183815.1). Lineage (NCBI taxonomy): Eukaryota > Metazoa > Chordata > Aves > Pelecaniformes > Threskiornithidae > Platalea > Platalea leucorodia. Next base: position 45,267,657 of record NC_138828.1, on the reverse strand, counting down.
TTCCCTCTTTAAATTGATTATAGTGCTGTATTCTTTGTTTTTCATTTGTAATCATAGATGAACAGCGGGGGGGGGAGAAGAGCGAGCACTAACCAGCTTCATGTTTTAAAGAATACAACTTACACATGCACAAAATTCAAAGTTACACAAACGACAAACTTGCTTCCAAAAACTTTATACAATTACAAATGCAGCCCCGACCATTTACAGACATTCCATGGAAAAATTTAATATTTTTTTTAAATTAAAATGTAAATTATTAAATTATTAAATTAAATCCCACCTCAGTATCAAGAATATTTTTAGTAACTATAGCGAACATCTCTGATTATATTAAGAAGTTCTTGTGTGAGAAGCTCGAGGTATGTTACAGTTTCAGAACATAACGGCTTTTAATACCAATGGGATTTTTTATGTTCAGGTGGACACTTCAAAATCTATTCATAGATGTAACACATTTATTGATTTATTGCTGTAGGTAAATAAGTTGCTTAGAAGCTATTCCTTCAAAAATACAAAGAATTTCCTGCAGTGAATATACATAAATCATGTCACTATACATGTTTATAATACACAGTATTTTTTCCACACAAGCCTTTCTTAGGATTTTGACATTTGCTTGGTTAATGATTTGTAGATAAAGGAAAAAAAGCCAGGTGCAGGAAGAGAAACATATTGAGAGGATATATATTTGCATATGCAGTTACAAAAGAACAAAAAGGTACTTAGCCTAAGGTGTTCTGCACAACTTCTATTCTGATACAGTCCGTTTTGATAACAGTTCTACATCCATCTGTTTTATTACTACTAAACATGGCATGTTCATTTATATTAAACAGTCTGGTGGAGCTGCCTCAGACCAAAAAAAACCCAACAAAACCTCTAAATCACTGTGAGCCACATCCTCAGCTATTTTGCTTCAATGATGCAAAATCTTTGTACAGAGGGAGGTTGATCTTACGGCTGTTCTTTGTTCAAATTCTCACCGACTACAAAGGAAGTTTACTGCATGGAGAAATCACAGTGAAAATGATGGAAATTTCTGACCTAGTTAGGTAGAAGTTTTGAGATACAACAAAAGAACAGGCAGAAGAAGAGAGGATCATTTATTTCAGCTTGTCAAAATGGTTTCATTAGATTTTTGGTTATTCAAAGTAATGAAAGTAAGTTTGGGAGCATTAAGGTAAAAGAAGATACCTAATTCTTCCCTGCTATTCTCAGAATAACATTTGAAATCACTATACCAATATTATTGTATTTTTCACAGTATGCATGTAGCATTTATTTGCATCACATTTACAATTATATACACACACAAAACCACACAAAGAATCATATTCCGAAGAAGATATAAGTTGCAAAGTATGTATCATCTACTGTATATTGTACAGGTATTTTGGGGTTTTTTTTCATCTACTTCATTGCTTTTGTGGAGAAAAATTCGCTCAGAAAACTTTTTCTTTGAGCTTAGGAACAACAGGACTGTGAAATGTTGACCTACACAAGTGTCACTGAATGTTGGAGCAGTTAAAAAAAAAAAAAGAGAAAGAAAAATAATTAATTCTTATTTTCTTAGGAAAGATAAACCGATTTCAGTCAACTATTAACTCAAGCTTTGATTCTACAAGTAATGGAGACTGAAGTGGTAGGGAAATGGAAAAGGGAAAAGAAAGAAAAAAGCAAGCAAGAAGAAAATAAATCTACAGCTCTATTTTTTTGCTGCAGTGCTTCTACATTTGGGGGGGGGGGGGGGGAATAACGTTAACAAAAATAACCAACAACAAAAATATATGCCTTACATTATAACATTAGCATTTACCAGAATTACAGGCTTGGCTCTGCAAAAATATCAGTGAAGTGAGCAGAGAAAGCACTGCAGTTAGAGGTGGAAGAATTAAGGGGGAATTAATATGTATATGTACACATAAAATATATAAGGCGCATATGTTCCATAAAATAACTTACTTTCTCAGTGAACAAGCTATGAAAATGAAGCAGTCCAAATTCTGCAGAGAGCAAATTACAGAAAAGTCTCATGATTTCTTCCTGAACTGTTTATGAACGCACACATTCTTTCAAGGAGCAGAAATAATACCATGACTTAGCTAACCAACTGATGGCAAACTAAAATTGAGGCTAATATTGAAAATATCAAATAATTTTATTCAAAAGACAATCATTAAATATATGCAGTTGTGCCATACATTTATTTACTGTTCTGTTTTCCCTTTGAAATGACATAGTAATCATCCATATTGTTGACATCTATCATGGTAGTACTTTGAAGATAAGGGGAGAGATATTTTGCTCCCTTATCACTAGTATGGATCACAGCCTCTTATCATGAAAATCTCTGTGTGACATTTTATAATAGGCTTTTCTGGTCTCCTTGGGGAGCCAACAGTCATGAAATGTGCAATAATCACAGTATTGCACATTACATAGCCTATACACCTCATCTTTCTCTGTACATACTATTGTGTTTACAGTTATGGTGGGATGGAGACTACAGAGCTATGGAACCATACGCCTCACTAATACCTAAGTCTTACTGTAATAAACATGATGAATGTAATAATTTTAAAATATCTATGCTTTATTACACATTAAACTTAAGAAACATTAAATCATATTTCATTTATTACCTTTATCTATCTCATATTACTAAAATATTCCTTAAATCTTATTTATTTTTAATATTACTTTCATTTTCTCCAGCCTTCCATGAGTATTAACTCATAAATAGTGCCAAAAAATTCTCCATGATCATTCTGCCTCCAAAGCATTTCCCTTTCTTTGAAGACCTGTACAACAGGAGACCTTCATACAAACAAGACATCCCATCTACCAGCTGTTTCCCATCCAGGACAGATTTTGCCTTTCAAAGGTTTTGGCAAGCCTGCTGGCTTTGGGCTGCCTTATTCAGCTGCTCTCCATTAATCATGAACCTTCCCAGGGCTCACTCTACCTGCTACTAGTTATTGTGGGTTGCCACGCCGAGAGGAACGCAAATCCTCTTGTAAAAGCTCCAATTATATGAGTCTTAGCCGAAGCTTCTTTATGAACGCTGTCACCAGCTGAGAGCAGAGAGCAAGCATCTCTTTGTGAAATAAACTCACTAAAACAACAACAAAAGACAGGAATTTCAAATTCCGTATTTGTTTCTGGGTTTTATTTTTTAACTCTAAACTTAGCCAGTGACTTTGATGAGAGAGATCAGATCTTATATGCAAGCCACTGAAGAAAAAGACTTGTTCTTATTTGATTATTTGTATGGATTTCATCTGCGTTATGATAGTCTAGTAGAAGAGAAAGCAACTGGAAGATCCAAATGAAAACACCAAATGTCAAGATTATAACTGTTCATTCTGTTCAGAAAAACACTTATGTAAATCTTACAAAGACTAGAAAACTCCATCTTCAGAGCAACCAACAGTCTCTATTTAGTGATAATAGCAGCTGCTGATTCATAGCGATTGTCTTTCTGCAGCAGATTGGTTTGGAAACAAGTATTCAATAGCAAAATAAAAGCATATGACTGATTTTTCAACTCTATTCACTGAGGATGTATTAATGGTCCTTTATTGTTAGGCATATGAGGCAAAGCCAATGCATTATAATAGCAGAAAAGATAACTGGAGATTAATAAAGTACACTTATCATCATTCACTTTCCATTTATAATTAATCATCCAACCGTATTAACAAAGCTTAAATTTTCCACCTTGCTATATCATTAGTATTGAAGTATAAGGAAAACAAGATTTAACTTTGAAGAAGTTAGGTCCAAAGAGAGATTAAGCAATTTCTAAGTAATGCAGCATTTTAGGCTTGTGTTTTAAAACAATTCAAATTTATTCATATTATCTGTCTTTGCTTCCTTGATGTCAATTCATTACATTTCTCTTTGGTTATTAACCATGCTATAATTTCTTATAGCAAAGACTAAACAGATCCTGGGCATAAAACTCCCTTTTATTTCTATTTGATGAACAAAGATCTTTACTGGGGATTTTCAGGAAAAAGCCCCCATGTATCTTTGGAAGGTAAGGCATGGTTCCCTGCTAGTCCTCTATGAACCTGCACGGAATCTCCTTGCAGTATCCACTACCCATATATCTAGAATTACACATTATTGCTTGTACAAAGTACAGTAACTCATTTTTATAAGCACTTTATTTTCCCACTTTAGAAGAGAAACATTCTGTAAGATGGAGTGGGAAATAAAATGGTTTTCTAATTTTATTACTACTCTTTTTCGAGCTCTATATCCTTAAAAATAACTGAGTATGAAAGCCTTTCATTCATGGGAATCTCTGGGACAGATTCTGGCATGCTTTGTTACAGTTGATACATGATAGCAAGACATATCTTTAATTTCAGGGTCTGAATGCAGATTAAGGCAGTATTTACTGCAAGCGTATGAAAAAAAAAAAAAAAAAGTATTTTTTCCTTCCACCTGTATTCAGTCAAGAAACATCTGTTGCTATCCACTACAACATAAAGAGAAATTAAATACTAGCATAGGACTAGTTTTTGCTTGGCTCTTCTGTAAGGATGCAAGAGGAGAAGCAGGGGAATATCCCATTTTTCCACTGTTCCTTTTTCATCTCTCAGTTGATGTAAGACATCACCATCATTTCTCTTTCAAAGGTTATTTAATATTCTCACTTCCACTAACTGAGCCTGTGGAAAGGGACTCAGATAAACTACTGAAATGAAGGGACAGACACAGAGATTGTACAGGAAAAAAATGATACCGCTTGGAGTTTTGTTCTACAAGAGCATGGAGAGGGAAAAAAGAAGAAATGATGAGTCTACCTCCAACTCAGTTGGCCCAATCGTTTCTTCTTCCTAGCTGGTTCAGTCTCTAAACTTTCTCGTTTCAAAATTCTGAACCCAAGAAATGGTTTCCAGACAAAAAGACCTAAGATGTTACTTTTTGCAACTGAACTGCCTCCTTTATGCAACATGAAGTGAGATCAAAGCAAAACTTGAACCTTTCTGGCTTTTCCAGAGCATCCTGTGAAAGGTAACAAAACCAGCAGGTAGTGCAGTATCTCGGGGGGGGGATGGGACGGGACAGAAAGGGGGAAAAAAAAAAGTTATGTGAGCCATCTAGACCAAAGTTAAATACTAAACCATTTTCATGATAAATAACAGAGCACATAAAGTTAGCAAAAACTGTTACCAATTTCAATTCAATTAAATTGTAATTGACTAATTAGGTAAAAGAGATGCAGAAAAGTGTGCCTGTTCTGTGCTTTTGGTTTTTTTATCATAAAAATTGTCATGGATAAAATAATAATAATAATAATAATAATAATAATAATAATAATAATAATAATAATAATAATAATAAAGAATCCTATTACAATTAAACATTGAATTTAAAAGCAGGTTGCAACTAGTATGGTGTTCTTTTATTCTACACTGCTTTATTCTACATTACTTTATCCATCAAGGCTGCAAAGTCTTTTTTTTTATTGGTCCAATGAGAGATGATAGAATTCTATTCAACAAAACTTTTTTGAAGATGTGGGTTTTTTCCCCTAAACAGTTTTGTCCTGGTGCAAAAGTGAAAGACTGTAAACTCCTTTCAAAAGATCACTAGAAGTTAAAATATAAAACATAGTAACAACTCCTCTCCTATGGTATTTTCAAGAGGGAATTCACAGGCATGACAATTCAAAATGAACACACTTCTTAAGCAGGTTATCACAAACTTCTCCACAAAAAAAAAAAAAAATACATAAAGGAATTATGAAATTGATGTGTAGATAGACTAGATATCCCAAGTTTCCCTATTAAATGTGCTCTATCTGTTTTGGGCATGGCTTCTGTATTCTCTCTGTGTTGTCTATTTATTTACCAAAAAAAGTCACATGAGACTGGATGAAAACAAAACTCTCCCTACTTACTAGAAGTTTAGCATTGAGCTATTTAAAGAAAACCCAAAACTTCAGGATGAAAACCTCTCTTTTAAGAACCGCAGACACTAATGCATTTGTAAAGGGTGAAATTCACTTGTACATGGAACACAAACACCAATCTGTACATGTTATGAATCTCGAGGACAAAAGCTCAGGTCCAGATAGTCTGAGTTCTGTTTATGCTCTTGAGACCTTCAGTTTTGGAGGTCATCTGGATTTACACTTAAAATTCCAGTTTTGCAAGCTGCTGTGAGCCACCCTGATGACTTTGAGAGCTCTGACTGAATGGAACAAGCCCAAGGACAAGGCCCTTTCAGCAATGTGTAGACAAGTGATCCACCACAGAAATGAAATTTTCCCTAATCAAATACTTTGCATTACCCTATGGAGAGAGAACACTTGACTCTGTGGTAAAGTTACTTTCAACGCACTGCTTGACTATCTTCATCATCAATACCTCTTAGAGATTACTCAGTGACATGGCCATACAATATCTAAAAAATGCCCAATTATCTGCCACACAATGTGCATATAGTTTTGAAGGGAATCGTATTAATTTTTTAAGTCTCCAATTTTAATATAATTTATATAATATGCTTTTAAGGTCAAGGATTATACCACAATGTTTTACAGAAAAAAAAAAATAAATTTAAACAAGTTAATTGTACAATTCCAATCATTTCAAACCATAAAAAAATATATAAATTAAAACAACTAAGATTTACCCCATATTTTTTCTATGCCAAAATACACTTAAAACAAAGTGATTCATTCCCAGAATTTTTCATAGCTAGGATATTATATGAACCTAACTCATTCCATTTTAATGACTTAGGAAAAAATACAAATCTGTGGAATTATGTCCAGTTCCTTTTCCCCACTGAATTTGGTATGCCTCCAATATCAATGGCAGAGCTCTCATTTTCAGCCTAGTGCCTAAAGCAATTACTAACCTAGGAACAAAGACTTCTAATCCTAAATCAAAATGTAATTTTAGGGAAATAAATTCCCTATTTAAGAAAGGAAACACTCTTGATAGATTTATCTATACATTTATGTTTAAGCAGCATTGCTGTCCAGCACTGACTTAATTGGTTAGGACACTAGTATGGTCTTGATGGAAATAATTCTTCAAATATTGGGCAAGGAAGGAGATCAAAGGAAAACAACCAAATATATTGCATGACAGTGTAATATATTAACACACGTTTAATCAACAAACACAGATAACTACAAAAAGGCAACTCACAGATGCATATTCACATAGATGGGCAAGAGTGCTTGGTAGTAGTTAGAAAAGGCTACATCAGGCAGACAGGAGTTTCGGTTCTTCTTGGTAACTGTGAGGCTTCAAACAAGAGTTGACCTCAGCTCAGCTGTGCTTCAAAAGGAAAAGCAATGAGGCACATCTCTAAAGCTACAAATCACCTTAACAGAACTGGGTCAGCATGATGGTCCTCTGAATCCCCCTCAAGCACTTGGAAAGCTAGAAGGGAGGTCTTTAATTCCTCTTTGGCCCCTTCTAACCAGATGAAGGGAACTACCTGAGTAATCCTGAAATATCTAAAATTCTCATTTTTTTATCATGTTCTTCTTCATGTAACTTCATCAGGCTCAGGAGTTCTGTTCAATAAGTCATTATCCAAGTCAGGAAGAGATCCTGACCTTTCAGTCCTATGTTCCCTCTTATTTTTCATCTGTTAATTAGAAAGGCATGTTTTAAAATTAAGAGAAAAGTCAGAAAGACTTCTGAAGTCAGAAATGGCCACACTTTCTACCCTTTTCAGAAACAGAGTGATACAGTTGTTCAGCTCCAGGGAATACCATCTCAGAATACACAGCATGATCGCAGATAGGCTAAGTCAAGCACAAGCTATTCCCCTGCTCAATACCCCTCAGAGATGTCATTTAAATTTAAAAGACTGTATAATCAAAAAAACCTTCCGGTGACCGTCAATTCTGACTAGAATCTCATTTTTTTTTTTAAGGATACACATCTTTTGTGTAGTACAGTGATGCTGATTAGAGTTATCAGATGACTAATGAAATCATGTCAAATGCACAATTTAAATAAAATTAACTAGAGAGCCTAACTTTATAAAAAGATTAACTATTTATGAATGAATATGAGAAATTCCTATCCAGATTTATCAGTTCCACAAACAGTTCTCAGTGTACTTACCAATGGGGATGGGGAGGGGAATCAACCTATTGCCCACCTGTTTTTTTTTCTTTTCTCTGACACCCGGATAGGCCGAAAGAACTAATGTATGTCTCCCCTCCAGCTTTTTTTAGATCCCACCCCACAGGCAAACTATGGTTTGTTACATTCTCCTCTTTCATTGTTATGCTGATGACACTAAGCTGTATCACTCTTTCAAATATATTCCCAGTTCTATAAAATTCAAATATCTATGCCCATTAATTCTTTATGTGTTAATGCTTGGCATACATTAAAAAACCCCTATGCACAAACCTTCCAAAAAACTGTTTTGTTATGCTTCTTTTGTTATGCAATCTACCTGGAAATAGTTACCCATAAATAGAGAAACAGTTACCCATAAAAAGAGACAGCATGAGAAACATTTTCCTCTTAAAGGAAAAAGTCTTCACTTATCAGAAATATTCAGTGTCCTGGATTGCCAGCTAATCCTTGGAGTCATAAAGCAACCCGTTCAAGTGTATTTTGCCATGAGCGAAGACTGAAAAAGTTCAGAATTTTGTTTTGAAAGGAAAACTTCGCAACAAGCCATCTCAACCTTCCCTTGATATTCTACAAATACCAGCTCATTTCTGCAACAAAGGACCATTTTTCTCATCGTACAAAAAACACGCAAATATTCAAAGGGTTTGAAGTTAGAACTGCCGTATGCAGGCCTCTTTTTTTGCCCTCAGAAATTTGTCCAGAGTAAAGAAGATAAAACCACAACTTATAGAAGCATAAGCACAGGACTAGCTGTGTGCTAATAGTAAGTCCAACATATCCACGATGACTTTACTGGGCAGTAAAATTGAGACCTGCATATTGAATCCAGCACCATCACAACTCCTTAGACTTGCCAGGCTCAACCTGCAAACCCAGACGACACTGAATTAGCAACTATGTGCCAACACACTCGCAGTAAGCCAGAAGCATTAGGCTCACCGTACAAATGCTGCACTGATTAGAAATGTGAGAATCCTACGCCGTATCAATAAAGACCAGAAAGCCAATGGGCACATCCAGGATTAAAGCAGACTCACACTTCGCCAGAGCAAATTTCCACCCTGTTTGTTAAATAGTTCAAGGAGTAGAAGCTCCATCCCTGCTTGCTCCTCAGTCTTCATCTCACATTATTTCATCTAAATTTAAAGTTCTTGAACAATCTTGCATCAAGTACCAAATGTAAGTATTTGTTGGATCCACTGGCAATGGATCATTGGCAATACTCCTGTGGAAGTCAGTGAGATAAAGTGAAGACTGTTTATCGGGACTCCCCAAATTTAAATATATTCTTAAAAATATGATCTTCTATAATCCTCACAGAAGAGAGAAGCCATCAGAGGGCATTTCATTAAGCAGATAGTGTATGACTAGAGACACTCTGTCTCTGCTGAAAACAAAAAGCTATACAAACATAATTCAAAACAGTAGAAAACATTCATTCTTTACACAGAAATTCTGTGTTCATCCCCTCACTTAGAAATGCCTATAATGGCATCCTTACTTGAAAACTGACAGTATGGAATAGCCCAGTCTCCTGTTAACAGAAAACATTCATCATACATAGCTGTGCTCAACCCAAATAATGAAGAGCATCACACTGTCTCCTACATCGACACTCAACTTCATCAGTCACGGACAGCTTTTAAGCAATAGGTTTGTGACCCTTTGCTACACTACCTACTAGGTAATCTGGCACTTCAGGTCTTTGGACTTCTTTGTTTCAGGAGTCTCCACTAAACTATATCCATGCTGCCATTATGCTACCAGACAACAATATTATTCTCTTTGACATCACTAGAACTGCAGTCTGAACATGCAAAATTTAGTCTGGGCCTGAGAATCTTTTGTTCCCATTAATTTGTATTTATTCTTTTCCCACCAGGCAATAGAACAGGTAACAACTATAGCTGTATCAGCTAAAAGTAAGGAGCAATTTAGTACAAGTATCAAATCAACATTTAAATTATTTCAGGAGCTACAATCTTTGTAATAATCATAAAATGTATATTATAATAAAATGTAAAATGTAAAGTGTATCATATAATAAAATGTGCAGTTACTGTAAGTCATAAACTCTATCATTTTGATTACCATATTTTCTTATGCCAGGTATCTGTTATATTGAATTACCTTTTTATGAAAATATACTATTAACCATACTGTGTGTGCGTAGCACAGAGATGTGACGGATCACTAAGGAAAGAATTTACGTCTATGTATATGAACGTACGTGAGCATTATATGTTATACCTACACTAAACGGCATGCGTACATACATACTTCTCAAAGACATAATTATTTACACATATCCCCATTACAAATAACGAAAATGGCCCCTTTTTCTCACCCAATAATTATTACCACTGAAAATTAAGAGAACTGCACATGAGAAACAAGCATCTGAACACAGAACACAATACCCTTCTCTACTTGATGTCTGTCTAGTGAAGATTTTGCCACTTATGCAACTAAATCTCAGGTTTAATTTGAAGAACTGTCAATTAAGACTGAACACAATATCCTATAACTGGAAATGAAAGACAACATAGGTTATGCCCTCATTTGGCAATAATGCTTCTTAAATAATAAATTTTGTACACCTGCATATAAGATATCACCCACACTGATCTTACCCCAGTGAAAAAAAGTTGGCAGCAGTATGAAACATTTATCACACTTATTTTTCTGCTTATTCAATATAAAAACAATTAAGAGATATTATAATCTTGTTTCTCCATTATTTTCTCAAAAATAGCCACATTTGGAAACTCTCCAGTTTTCAAGTTGTCCTGTTTGTAATATTTCTTTAAAATAATGGGACTGGGCCATACATAAGTTTAAGCAGAGACTAAAATAAATTAAACTTACAAGAAGGAGAGTCAGTACTCTGGAAGATCAGCTGTTCCAAGTGGCATTTAAGGCTTCTATGAAATTCATTGCAAGAACCCAGCGATTTGAGAAAATTGGAAATGGAAGAAATAAATGGCTATAAAGAAACATTTTAGCAATAATTGGTAATCAACTGATGGAATTAATAATTTAAATTTTCACGCTGCACAGTTTTACATAGTTAGCTAGTAGAGAATGATGAGATCTTTTAACTTAATTTATTAACCATTTATTAACAAGATCTGCAAAAAAAATTGCTTCAGACTTAATGAGTTATTAACATCATTTCAGATTTGCACAGCTTGTTATTTATGAGCTACCAAACCACCCCAATCTTTCAGTAAATTTTGAGAAGATAAAAATAAATTTATATTAGTTGTAGAAAGTAAATTAAATTTATATTTACTTACAAAATAGATAAATATATATTTATTTATAAAATCTTAACGTAAATGTTTTCGTGCTGCTATGTAACAGCCAGAAACCATCCAGAACAACCGGCTTAATTTACATGAAAGATGTGCATAGGCTAAAAAGGTCAATCTAGCAAGAATGATATACACACTTCCTTGAAGGGTAGCTATTTTATTTAGGGTTTTTTAAATTTATTTAGCCTCTCCTGGGAAAGCAGGGTGAAATGTGGCCCTATAAAATTGTGGAAACAGTGAAAACCACACCACTTTGTATGCACTTTCAAGTTCTTTAGAATTATGAAAAAAAAGCATCTTTCAGAAAAGGAATGACTTAAAATGGTAAGTCCTACTGGTTTACACAAGACCTTGTTTTCCACTGTTCAGATCCTTATAGGAGTTAGGCTCCCAAGTGAAATTTAAAAACCAAGATTTAGTTCTCTAAGCATTTGGATCTTATGTGTTTAAATAACCTCTGAATAAGGCATGAAAGTTACTTCCATTTAAGCACAGGTAGCCTTTTTAAAACGTAACCTTCTTGTGCCCAAATGCAATAACTTAGTGCAATAACTGCTCTTAATTCCAGTTTCAGAAGAGGTTAGAAAACACCAAATATTTTTACCCCTGAAGGTCCATACAGAAATATGTGTGTACATAGAGCAGGGTGATTCATGAAAACTCTGAAAACTCCCCGAGTTGTGCTTTTCCAGCCAATAGTTTATAATATAAAAGAAGCATTATGAATAATTTTGAAGTCTACATTTGAAAGGACTGTAAAGATTCATACTTTATAGATGAAGCTGTCCCTGGTATTTCAGTGCTGATGTTCTTGATGCTTCAGACATTTTAGGAAGACAGCTGATATGCATATGCATCGGTTTACAACAAAAATGTTAAAGTCCATTGAAGTTACCTAGTTATAAAAATGACAGATCTAAGAAATGACAAGAACAACTCCATCCTATGTCAGGAGAGGGGGCAATTTTCTTGAGATTAAAACTTGTTTTAAGACATACAGCATATTCTATTTGAAGAGAGGATTTTAACTGCACTACTAGGCGTTCACTAATAATTAGATATGCTTTTTCCACACCGTATTTTTTCCACTAAATTGAATTAAAGGAATTCATTAAGACATTAATTCAATATAATTTCAATTAACTGAATTAATGAAATAATTAAACAATTGTTTAAAATGGTGGAGCAATGACTTCCAAAGTTTACTTTTGAACTCTGTAAGGTTGTGATGATACTTGCTTCTTAGAGGTCTGCCTTTTGTACTTTACATTTACACAGCACGGTCATGAAACAAACATCTTTGAGGACTTGAAATAGCTCTCTGCTGAAGGTCGCTACCTACGGAGGGAACAGCTGCACGCATCCATCTGGGTAACCACTGGTCGTTTGGCATGTAGACACATTATAATATCAGGGAAATCGGACAGATACTGAAAAGCTTACGAGAAGTTGGCTTTATAGTTCTAAAATCGTACTAGGCAACTGTGGTGTGTATGGGGTTTCTTTTTAAATTATACTGAAGCTACTAACACCTCTGGAGCAGATTCACTTTTTTCTAGACAAAATGCCTTATGCCACCAATTACTTTGTCTGATTAGATCAGATTTTACTGTGGTACCTTAGTACCAAAAAACCTTTGCCAGACTTAGCATAATCACTTTTTTCTTTCTTTTTAAGTACACCTATACCAGCAAAATTTTGCTATCCATCTAGATTTTAATACAGTTAGAATCCGAGTGTAGACAGTGTCTCGCTATGCAGAATATGTTTACATTATGGTTTCCTCTCTCTCCTGAAAATATGCCAATGATTATTTCTTTTCTCTCTGTTTCATTCTTTGTCAGACTTCAGAAACCTTCTTCAGTAGATGTCAAGTTTGGATAAATATTTTTTTTCAGAAAAAAAACAGCCCTTCTATTAAATATTTGATATGCAAACCCTCCCATACATGAATAACTATTCTTCTGTGTATCTCCACTGACTTGAATGAACAAAGCATATTAGTGGTCACTTTAGAGTAGCTGGATACATATTTCACTGTTGGCAGGGTAACTTCATTAAGATACAAAGACAGGAACTCCATTCATGGAAAACATCCATCACACTCAGTGGTAGTCAGCAAGTGTTTCTACTATCTCAGATTTGCACAAAGGTGTTCTCACCAGCTACCTGGGAAGACATATAAATACATGCATCCTTCTACAGATTGATAGGCTATAGTCATGATGCCTCATGCAGTTATTCAGAGCTGTGCCTGAAACAGTGCTTTTTTTCCTTAAGGTCAGATGATCACAGTCATGTGTCTGGGGAAGACTTTGGTCTTTGCTCTTCCCACTCAGGTGAGATTTACACAGTACGGTCCTGAAATATCAGAGTTAGAGCTAAATGACCTGGTGACTCCAAATGACACCATAAAGAAGCAACGCAGATGCAGTTTCAAACCCAGAAGCAGTAAGCAGTTGCTGTGAAACATCATCACTAATCTCTAATCATCGTTACTGATGTCAGTTATGCTACTTGGGCAGTAACAACTCAAGTATCACTGACATTTTAGGTGGGTTGCTGAGGTAAATAATTTTTGTCTTAATCAAGTAGGACATTGCCTTGAACCTGTTCAAGTTGTAATGCTCCTGTGCTACAGATTCGCCCTTATCACCAGGATAAAACGAAAACACTGGAGAAGGATTGTGGCATTTTAGAAACAGCATGCAAAAGTTTTTGTTTTCATTGCAATACAGAGCAAATACAATTTTAGATCCTTCTCAGCTGCAGCAACGGTGCAATGCTCATCTCTGGACCAACCCTGTGGAAGGCGCTGCTTTCAGAATCTTAACAGTAGGTAAAATTATGAGGGTTTTTTGTTTGGTTGGGGTTTTTTTGAAAGTTGAAATTTCTCAGGCCTTATTTTCTGAAAAGCCTAACACATTGTCTCACCTTGAAATCACCTGTTTAAAATCCTGTGCTTAGAGGTAAGTAGATTTGAAATGCTTCATCAGATACGAATCTCAAAGAGCTCCTGCTTCCAAATGGCACATACAAGGACCAGCTGTATACTACTGGATGTCATTGGGATTTTGTTCAAGTGAAAAAAGTATGTCCACCTATAGAAGCTTATTATGAAAGAAAAATGTGATGTTATTAGTCCAAGTCTCTGCAGCTATCAATATTAAGAAAGGTTGAAGTTCTAGCATTCATAATTATGATGACAAATACGAACTACTTTAAAACACTACACTTGCCGAAACTTCTTCAGGTGTTCCTCGCTGCTTTTAATGATTGCCCTAGCTATAGCTTCTAATTTGAAAGTCCCCCTTTGAAGTATTCAGGAAAGAGCAGAGGCTTCCATTACAATTTGGTTGAAGACAAATTGCTGATGACTAGAAGATAAGCAGTGTGTCACACTTGTTAGCCCTTAATGCACAGAAAACATACTTTTTCAAATATAAAATGCAGTATTTAATTAACAAATTTAGATAAGCCCAAAATGTGGAATGTACTTCAATACTGCTGGAGATCACTGTACTGATAGTGTCACATTAGCATGCACAGCTAATGTATTCACAGCATGCGAAACTCTTATACTCCTCTGAGATACAGATTACGGTTTGCAGAGATTTTATTTTTTCCCCTCTCCCCAGACATGAAGGTTATATCTTTAATTTTTATTGAAAGCACTGTGGAATTGTGTCTCTGGTGGTTTTCTCTAAAAACCTATAAAATATTAGCCACTAGAGATAAGGAACCCAGTTCTTACTGGAATTCCCATCCAGATCTCTCACTGACACTCCAGTAAAATTAGAAGTTTCAAGACATTTTTGACAATAAGCAGATCAAATTTATGGATTACAGTTTCAGAACTCTATTCCTTTACTATAAACATGTAGACTGTTGTCTGTCTTGGGTCTTCTATTTGTTCATTTTTCCAATCTGTGCAGTAAAAAAAGCAGCATTACAGGTATCTCTAATTCAAACAACGTAGAGTTCATAGTCTCACAGAACTGCTCTAGTATCTGTATGCAGAAAAAAGCACGTGCCTGTGTGCCTGCATATGAATGAGCCTTCTAAAACAGATACAGAAAGCACAACCCATTTCAAACTGAAAAAATATACTTTCACTTAAAAATAAAAAAAAATTAGGTAACCTTTACTTACTGAATAGGCTTCAGGTAAGTATTCCCACTGAGGGAGAGGGGCTGGGGGGTGGACAAGAGTGAAATCACATGGCAAAAATACCTAAATATTATGTGTTAGCTTATAACCTTTCAATATTTGTATCTTTGCTAATGGTAGTTTCATTATACCAGGTGCCTGTCTCCCTTAGTCGTTGTACTCTCTGAAAGAAGTGACGTGACCACGAAAAGATCAAGAGAGAAAAGACAGAATGCTATGAATTGCACAAAACCGCAGGGATGATATTCAAAATAAAACTGTTGAGGCATCCCAGCTGATGTCTTCCTAAAACCCAGAACTAAACCCTTACTCATTGTCCTTAAAAGCAGTGAACGCAGCCCCAATTAAAGGTCCTACATTGTGGCAACTGTAAGGTAACACTTTTTTTTGCCATTCTCTCCCCTTCAGAACTCATTAATGCACTGCCGTTACTCCTCTCCTGCGGATCATCTTTTATTATCACAGCATCCAAAATAACTGCCTTATCTACAAAGTCCTTTTTTTTTTTTTTCCCCTTCCTTCTGACAATTTTTTTTATATACTTCTACAGTTTACAAGATTTTACTATGAGTACCATAGATTGACTTCGAAGTGTCTACAAAGAACATACTTATTTCCTCACTGAAGTTTTTACATAATCCAGATTACAAATTACAAATCCATTAATCTGCTTGTTTCTTTCTTCCCTCTGTTGACTATCAGACCTAATCCTTCTTAGGATAAATTAAATCACTCTAAAGGCTCCAGGGACTATATTGCTTCGCCACTGACTATAAAAATGACAAAATTGCATTAAGACCTCTTCATGTAGACATACAGAATTTTGTGTTTATTCCCAACCTTCTATTTGAATGTTTTCACCTGTAAATTTTTTGGTTTTGTTTTTGGTTTTTTTCTATTTCTAGGAAAGCAAAAATCATTATTCTTACTGCTGTAGTCCTCTTTCCAGCCTAAAAGTTAGAGTATTTCACTGACCTTTTTTATGCCCCTACTTTGTTTACTGAGTCTTCTACACACAGCATCTTCTACCACATAGTGGTTTTGGTTAATGTGAGAAAACATCTTCTCATTAGCTCTGCTTTCAGTGTAGAAGGATTCACACAAAAGATTCCAATGCTACAAATACATGTGCTCTAAGTCCAACGACTCTCCAGCATTTACATCTTTGGAAGGCAGTAATCAGCATCATGTATGCCACTTATTTGAATTTGAGGGAACAGAAAGAGAAGTTTTATAATGGTATTCATGCTAATTATTTGCTTCAGCAATAGGACTTACAACCATAGCTTTTTTAATAAGGTGTATCAAAAATTATATTGCAACCACAGATAAATCCTTAAAGATGATGCTACTGAAAGATCAAACATTGAAGAATTTCTTCTCCTAAGAAAATTCACCATAAAATGTTCAGTGTCTCCTCAACCAGTTTCTGAAGTCCTTCTGAGTTTTAAAATAAAATGCTTTTTCTATTATATAAACTGCACCAATAAACATTTTTGCTCATGAACAGGATGTCAAACATCAATTACTGCAAACATTCATTTGAATTCCACACCCCCCCCTACAGTTTTTGCATTTTCTTTTAGGTTTGTGGAATCTAACAGCAATGTTCCCTGAGCTCAGCTATGTTGATAAATTATTGAAGATTCAAAGTGAAGACAGAGTTTCTCAACACATTAGAATTAATTCTCAAGTCAGTAAAATTACAGCACTTTATACCACTTAAAATCTGGTACAGGTGTTTTAAGTGTTTACCTGCAATTTTGTATGTCTTTGGAATTTTTTTTTTTTTTTTTTTAAATTGAAAGTGAATAGTACAAAATTGTTAAGGCTGTCATAATTTTTTAAATGGCTGGAACTTGCAACTCTGCAACCAAACTACAACTAGTGGATTATTGGAGTAAATTAAAAAAAAACCTAAGAATTCAAGATCAGATAGTTTTATGACATGCTTCCTATTACCACTTTCTGTCTCTTTCAGGTAACATAAAATGCATTTATAAACAAAATAATTACTACACTTAGAAATACCAAACATCAATATCTATCACAGACATCCTATACATTAAATGTTTCTATCTTTTTGGTTTCAGTTCCACGACAGCTAGAACCATCCCTCACTCATTCCTCCTCTCTGGCATTAAATATTATGGACTCTTTCGGTGGGGATGTTATGCTCACTGCTGAACAATTCTTAATTAATACAAAATCTACCACAGTTTTCCCCAGAAAGATAAATGAAAAAAAGGGAAATGGAGAAAAGGGGATGAAAAAGGGATTGAAAGACTGCAGTTACTTCCCTTAATATAAACTGGCAAATGCTTAAAGTACCACTCTGAGATTTCAGATACACTATTAGAATCTAACAAAACACTAAATTTTCTACAATTAGAAAGAATGCCAGTAAAAAAAGCATGATTTTGACTGCATAACAAATGTAATTGTACGTTTAAGTCTTGAAAATACACAATATTGCTCTTTCACACACACAAACATTTTTCCATATGTTATTACTTGCAGTTAGTTTCTCAGTAAGATGTCTCCCTGAATGCACATTTGTATACATTTGCATTTTGCTACAAGAAGTGACTCTTATTTTTCCCTACATCAGCTTGGGAGTTACCTCCTTGTGGCAAAACAGCAAAGGCACAGGTTGCATTTTTAATCATTAATTAAGCCTGCAGTCATAGAAAGCCTGATCCGTACTTCATGGCCAAGAAAGCTTCCTCTGACACTTTGGATGGAGCTAGATACCTTCTACAAGAAGCAGGGAGGTGAGCCTCGGAGAACCACTGGTGACAAACAGCTGAGTTGGGCAGCGCCCTCAGCATGTGGCCTCCTAGCAGAGACCAGAGTCCGCCTGTTTCAGTTCTCCTCTGCTCTACAAAATGTCAGATTGCCTTAATTCACACTATCTGCAGCACTTTTCTAAGCTGGATGGAAGCAGATGAAAAATGCTCATCCAGACAGGCACTGCTATCAGCTGAGGGACAGCAGACATTTCACTTGGTCTCTGCTGTGCTGGTAGTTTCCACCTCCATGCCGAATACCAGCTGTTGGCTGTGAGAACAATTCTTCTCCACTCTGCTTCAGTGTAAAATCAAATAGCTTACAACACAGACTTTTGGAGGTTTATCTACCTTGTCGCACGTTTTCACACTTGACAACAACCTCTGGTACTCAAACTAAGTGGCTTCTCAGGCCAGAGTGGCTCATGAGCACGGTGCTCGCAGAAGGACCTTCATGGCATGGTACTTGGCCCCAGCTGGGAGCCTTGTACGGGCCAAGACACAATTTTGTGGTTTTCAATTCAGTGTATTTGAAGCAACGGGAAGGCTGTCGGGCAACTTGTCAGTGCATTTATAACACAGTGGTGAGGACTGCTATTGCATGCCTTAAGAGTACGAGGAGAAATTTTAGGCCAAAAGATGCTTTCTTGGAGAACTTTGAAAGACAAGGATGTAGAAACAAACTGGTGAATTTGAGAGTACAGAAGCATGATTTCACCCCACTTAATACCAATTTCTTAGTTAAACAATTTATCGCAACATGTATCAAGTTTTTATTCCCTTCAAATCAGTGCTGTTATGCTATTCCCAAGACCTACTAAAATACAAATATTAATAATGCGAACCCTTTCTTTCTTTTGTCTGTCTTTGCATTGTACAAACTTAAATGCCTTCAAACTCCCTATCATTAACCACATACGAAACAGCTTTAAGGACATATAACTACATAAAACAAAAAGGTATTCACAGTAAGTCTTTTGTAAGTAAAGCTCTTATCATACACAAACAGTATTGCAAATGTTCCTATAATTTAAGAATAACCTAAAAATTTTTAGGAAAGAATGTGCACTCTAGTTTGCTTGAGCTGAGGTTAAGTAAAAATTATCAATGTGTGGTACACTCAACTAAAAATAAACTGGCTTGGAAATTATATCTACTTTTAATAGATTTTGTAAAAGATTCTGTTTATTAATTTTTAAATGCCTGTTTCCTCTATCACCTTCCCAAATTGTTGGTGTGGAAGAAACATATCACAGAAACTTGCCTCTTGATTTTTGTTGTTTATAACAACACTTGTAAGTGCAATTAGTGTATTTACTCTGTATTTTAAAACATATGAATAGAAACAAGCCAAGAAATCCTGAGAGAAAACTGCTTCACCTTCCTTTTGCTTTCTCTTCCTCCTTTGTCCATGTCCTGTGATGAAGGTCCTGTAACCTCCTTTGTAGCAGAAAACTCAAAGGCACTGTGATTTTCTTTCTTTTACACTCTTTATCAGCCCCAGGCACCTTGGGCTTTCCATTGGTAATAAACATGTTTTCTTTTCTTAGGAATGATTATTTCCTGCTATTGCCACATCGCCCTTCTCCTGAAGTCTCCTGCCTTACCACTTTTACTTTTCTTCCCTTCCAACTGCCTCTTTTCTGTTTCTAATCCACCCTAACTGCACCAGAAAAAGAGTTTAAACTCAAAATACATCATGGTAGGTAAGCAGGTTATTTTCTATACAAACATGTAAACCACACACAGTCTCATGGAAAGTATGAAGCCCAGCTCCAAGCAGTTAATTCTTACTAAATGCCACACAGTTCTCAGATCTTTAGAAAAAGGCAGGAACAAAGGGATGGAGACACCAGTTTCTGTCTCCAGATAGTTTAACCTAGATTCTCTTTTAATATTTCTTAGATTTTGTTTTTATTGGTACAGTGTTAAATGTAAGGTCCACCAATATCTCTGTCTCTGTCACACACAAAAAAAGAGAAATGAATCAGTCCCTCCTCTCAGCTCCTCTATTCAATACTTAAGACACACTAAAAGATTTTCC
This sequence comes from Platalea leucorodia, assembly GCF_965183815.1. Lineage (NCBI taxonomy): Eukaryota > Metazoa > Chordata > Aves > Pelecaniformes > Threskiornithidae > Platalea > Platalea leucorodia. The sequence goes on along the minus strand of NC_138828.1, from coordinate 45,247,199 downwards.
TTTTCTGTCTATTTATTGCTACCCATATTCTGCTTTTTCACATGTTCTGGTATCAGCACTGTAAAGATACCATCAGGTACCCTGACAAAACAATATACATTCAGGTAATGTCCCTTATGCAATCTAGCTTATATTGGACAATAATATGGACATATTTCATGTGTAAATCAATAGCACAATACAATCACTTTAGACAGGCATAAGAGAGGTTTTCTGTAATGGTGACCTATGCCATGGAGAGAAATAAAGGAGGGCACAAGTCAACATGAGTGCAAGTTACCAAGGAGAACACAGTACAAATAACCCTATCTCATTAATCTAAGACCAGAAAATCCAAAAGTCTGGTTACCTTTCAAGTCACATCTATAAAAATCAGCAATACCAAACTTGGTGCCTATGATCCCAACAGTATTTCATAGCTTTTGAAAGAAGGACTTATCTACTTTTTTCTTAATACAAAACATATCTTTCTAATATCAAAATTGGGAAAGAACAGGCATTGGTCCACCTGGCTCTTCAGTATGAAGCTCTGTCTTTACAAAGCTGACCACCCATCTGGATTTATACCTGTATTATTTTAATTGGATCACCCAGAAAAAAAGGTGCCAAAGCACTGTTCCATTTATGTTAAGTATCTTTTCAACATAATAGGTCACCAACATCCACAGAAGCATCCTATAAGAATTCAAAGGAGGGGGAAAAAAACAAACTAAAAAATTCTTTTGAAAATTAGTAACTTCCAAGAGTTACAACACGCGCAGAAGATTAATGTTGTTCTTGTTGGGCAGGTCACAGAAGTGTTTTCCTTCTTCACTGTGACTGAGTGCATAGCTCTCCTAATAAAGACCTATCAGTATACAATAAACACCTCTTCCTCCAGTCTTACCACTGTTCTGCTCCCTGACTTTTGCACAGGCAATACCAAAGAACTTACAGTTCTGAAGTCAGTCCTGTTACTGACTTCACTGACAGCAGGGGCAGGAACAGAAGGAAACTGCCTCAAGAAGGAAAGTTTTCATTTCTGGCTTACAGTGTTCTGGAACAGATGACACCAAGGCACACCTTGCCTTATGCATGCAAAGTACTCAAGCCATCAGCATGAGAAATCAGGAGACCAAGCTGCTACACTGGAGCTTTACCAAAAGTATCATCTTGCCTTCTTGCTGCCATACTTTTTGTGGCATGCAGGACGTTTGCCTAACGAGATCTTGTATGATAAGTCCCAGCTAAGAATTTGTATTTAGCGTTGAATTAATATTCCCTGGGGACAAAAAGACATGTAATTTGTTCCAAATTTAGTCAACTTGTTTCAGGATCTTTGAGGACGCTTTATTAAGGTACTAAGGCTACAGCAGATGAATGAGAACAGGAGTAATCCCTCATGAAGAAAAAGTTCTTGGAAATACCACTGGGCACTAGACCTGTCTGCTTGTTATCTGTATTTTGCATAACAATAGCTGGCACTTGAGCCCAGGTCATGGTGATGCCAAATCACTTTGTGATATAAAGAATTACACTTTTTGCCAAAACTGACATCATTTGCTCAGACTGATTTGAAAAATGGTGGGGAAACTAGCTTCTGTAAACTGTGAAAAACACTTCTTTCCTTGCAGGCTCTTGAGAGGTTGTGACCTTAGAGTAAGCAAGTCACAGCATGCCCTACAGAGCTTGTACTTAACTGGTTTATAGCTTATGTTGTGTATTTGCGTATAAATATCCACTGTGATAATTTACTATGAAAGGCAGTTAATGTGCTTAGAATGTGGAATTAGCATCACCTTCTCTAACTTGTCTTCAGCTGTTTGGATGAGATTGATTTGTTGTCAGTTTTACATCGTCTTTCTTGAAGAGGATCTAAAGGGAGCTGGGTACCCTGTACCACAGGGTATTTTCCCCACCCTTCATGAAGTGAAATCAAGATTACCTGCAGAAAAGCAAGCAACCAAAATACGTACCTGCCTTGTTTTCAGGAAACTCACCTGAACATGACAGAGTGTAATTCACATAGCAGACATAAGCCAAGACAATACAAAGGCACAAACCTCATTTTATCTCGTAAGAGTTTCTACCCACAGGCTATTCAGTACCTCCTCCAGTAGGGCCAATCAGGACACACCTTTCCAAATTTTGTTATGCAACATGTTGTCTACACAGAAAAGTACATTGCCAATTCACTGACACTATATACAATTCATAAGGCCTGTAATTTTTCTATGATCTGGCAAACCATTAAAATATGCTGGGCTCATACCATCTTACCTAAGAACCATTTATATGTAATCATAATAACGCTATTATTTTCTACAGCAAGACATACTCCCTTGCATAAAAGACTACTGCTAAACCCATTCCAAGGCCCCAACAAATGCTTAACATGCTACCTACATGCACACACAATTCTTCCTCCCTACAATACCAGTTCTTTCCAAATGATAATTTTCTTCAGGTACAAGACAAAAAAAAAAAAAAAAAAACAAAAAACAAAAAGACCCAGTTAAATCATAATATATTTTTCTTCTACATTTCCAAATAGAAGTATTTGTAAAACAAAATGTCTTACTCATTTTAAGGACTGTGAAAGCTTGTGTTTTAACAAAACAGTCAGACCTGGACTTTTTATGGTATTTTTCCTCCTTGCGTTGTCCTTTAGCTACAGGCAGCTAAACAGCAATGAAGAACTGAGCTGTTAGCGAACTACTGAACACCATTCACTTGCGCAGATGGTTTCCTGAAGATTTTGCACCTCCAGCAACTATTTGACTGATGAACAATGTGTCCATAAAATGTAGATAATTAATCAACAGTTGAATTTGCTCCCTTACTTTTTTTTTTTTTTTTTTTTTTTTTACATGATGGAAGAACTGTGGATTAAAGGATTGAATGTTATGAATATCTCACAATAATGGAAGTTCCTTCCCACTGCAGGAACAGTCTTTGCTTAACCATCTCTAGTGACCGCGACTACCAAGTCATCCCACAGACCAAAAGAACACTTCCCACTCCAGCCAGACACTGAGAAGTTCATTCATCTACTTCCAGTTACTGGAGCAGAGCAAGTACAGATGGAACAAACTGGTAAATCTCACTCCATCACTGTTTGTATAGTTTCTCCAGAAACATCTAACTATAGCTATTGAGGAGAATGAATGACTTATTTAGTTCATTGTACGAGAATTTTTTCCTCCTTTTCCCCTCAACAAAAAATCTCACCAGCATTGTAGTTTCACACTTATTTTCTATAACGTTATTGAAAAGTAGATAAGACAAGAAAAAATGGAAGCATCCAAAACCAACAGTGAATGATATCCCAAAATACTAACGTAGTAAAAATTTCATATTACTGATGACATTTAAGGGACTGTATTTTTTCTAAATCCAATGGTAATAGTGTTTCACCTAACTTACCTTTGGTGAGTTTCATTTAGCAACATTTAACCTGACTTCTTCATGGTTTTCATATTCTTACATTCCAATGCTCCCAGTTTTAGACAATGACTAAAGAAAATATAAAATAACTAAATTCATCTTTCTTTCTTACTACAACAACAAGAAAAAAAAAAACTTAAGGCATTAAACAAAGTTTTATTTTATAAAAACACCAAGTTATCCATCACCATGTCTGACCCAAGTATTCTTTCTGTGTAGAAAGTTTTGCTATTGTATTGCTTAACATTTTAGAAAACAAACAAAAAATATGAATCATTGTTTCAGTACCAGGCAGCAGCTATCTTTCAATCCTTGCCAACACATGGGAAATGAATTCATTCTTTACTGAAAGCACTGTCTTACTACACTGGGGCTGTTTGTCAGTTCCTCCAGAGTGACACTAAATCAAGTTGCAAAGCACTGTAATGTAAATCAGAGCCTAATTTACTTGTCAGTGTGTTGTGACACTTGGTTAAAAATGCTTTTTAATTGCAAGGATAAATTATACATTAACAATTCTTAGTGGCAGTTTCAATACTACATCAGATTATTTCACTCTAGAGAAAGGAGCTGAACAACCACTGCCACAAGCTATGACAGAATATTTTTAAATCGTTGGGTAGTCCAGATTTATGGTGTTGATAGTGTTGTGATGATGAGTTCTGTCCCCCACAAAAACAAAAGACATAATCAGTCTTTTATATTCAGTAACTCATAAAGAAAAAGTACTCTTTTCTTGAACCTTTCAGATCACTCCAGCTTCTCGCTTGCGAATTATTAGTCAGACTCCCTAAAGTAATACGAACTGGTTCTCAGTCATGCTGAAAAATAAGCCTCTCTTCTCTTCTCTAATCTAGGACGGGAAAATGATTGAAGATAGAACAAACTACGTTAAAAAAAAAAAAAAAAAAAAGAAATTGAGTAATTTTTAGTGATTTTGAACATCACCATCTCTGGGACTGCAATTCTCTCCACACAAACAAGGTTTTGTCTGTTGGAAGCTGGACTGGATCTGGCACCTCCTGCAGCTAATAGCCAGCAAGTAATGACCAGTACTGATTCAGTACTGAGCTCATGACCTACAGGTAAAAGGCTCCACAATGCAATTACTAGTATTACACCAGAACAAAGCACTTTGCAGAATTTAAAAGTCAATTCTATGGCTCACCTGTATATTGCATTTTGTATACGCTATTCCTTAGTTACACATTTCTCACAGTTCACTATACTGGTATAGTATACTGGTATACCTACTACAGTCTACTATAGTGTAGGTTGCATTATTAGCTGGAGCTATGCCCCACATCATCTGCTACCCTGTAATCCAGGGCTTGATGTAAACAGAAAACTGCCAACCACAACTCAGAAAATATGAGCTAAGGATAATCTGTCAGTAAGGTGCAACACAGATATATTGTGGAGATTATGCAAATGTGACACTATCGACGATGAGATACGAAATTACACATTCATTTTAACACCACAGGAGAAATTTTTGGGGGTGGGTTTTTTTTTGGTTCAGATCTTCTAATTCCCTTGAGCTAATGGTCACCTCAACATTGATGGTCTAAACCCTCAAGGGCAAAGCAAACAGACTCAAGAGAGCTCATCCGGGAGGGGAGTCAGAACCAAAAGGGGGGCCTGCCCCCTCCCACATTCGGGATCTTGTCCTTTTGTCAGACATTTGATTTTACAGACAACTGCCACCCCCTGGCCTGTACCACCTGCTGCAAGGTGCTTGCCGGGTGTTACTTTCCAGGCCACAGCAGCTGCCTCATCCTGTTGCTTGGCTGATTTTTTTTCTTTTTAAACAAAACCAGTCTCTTCCCAGATCTCCAGGCTGCCCTTTTCATTGCCCAGCAGTGGGGCATGGTGGCTGTGGGGCCTCTGCTTGCACTCTGGGCCCACGCTTTCAGGGCCTTCGCTGTTAGCCCGACCCTTAGGCCGTACAACATCAGCGCAGCACCAGGCACCATGACCCTGTCTGCACAGCCAGTCCTCATAATTAGTTGATAACGAGCCTAATAAAAGGCCAGGACTGGGCCCCGCACTGTTAGCATAGTGCCTGTTCACATGAGGCACAGCGAGCTTAAGGCTATTAGCAATGACAATATTGTTTTGACCAGGTACAAAACCACTTCAACCGCTATAGCATATAAGGATACTTATGTTCAGGATCAAGTAGGCCTCTGCTTGAGTCGCAAGATGAATGGCAGCCCTCACTGAAGTACCAGAGGCAGAGCAGCGCCTGCTGCTATCGCAAGCAGTACTCTGGCAGATACTTACGGCTCCTCAGGAGCCCAAGCCTCACCCGCGGGGCAATGCCCACACCTCAACCAAGCTTCCATGTCTGTGGCCAAAGCTGTTGCAGAGCAGCTGTAATTCATTCCCCTTTCCACGCAAAACAGAAACATCCTACTTCAGAGGCTTTCTCGCACCGTGTAAGAGACTTGAAACTTGTACTAGGTATCCTTTTATATAGTATAGATGGAAATATTTTAATGAGGTATTTCTGTCACAATGGCATCACCAGCTTCAGAAAATACACACAGATCCAGAATTGAATCTTTTATCATAAAAACAACTTAGCCTATTTCTTATAAATTAATTTCTGTGATTTATACTGCTAGCAAGCCCTCCTCTTTTCTGACTTTCTTAAATAATCCTGAATAGATTTAAAAATCAGGAGGCAGACTTCCTATAATAATTAGGTATCTAAATAGCATGTAGGACCTTAGAAGACTTCTTAAAAAGTACATAACCAGCACTGAAATATGTAAGTGCTGACACCTAATTCACTAATTGTGTCCTGAAACACAGTTGGTTGGTATTAGGTTGTAAATTATTGTTCCTGGCATGCATAGTAAATCTGCTTATTAGAATTCCCTTCCTGAATATTTATGCAAAATCTGCAACCCCCTGTGCATAAGAGACCTGTATTATCACACAGAGTTTCAAAGAAACCTAACATAATTACATCAAACCAAATCAGAAATGAAAGAAAGTACAACCACGTGAGGGGCTGACACCCTGAACTTTCACAAAACTGTGGCATTAGAAGCATCCAGCATATTACAATACCAAGCTCAAAATACTGATGCAGAAGGTCTTTTAAAAACACAACTCTTGCTTGCATTTTTAGTTATCTTGTCCAGCTAAAATCTTTAATATTAAACAGATTAGCCCTTGAGCATTTCTGTGGCATCTCTACTTTTTGGAGTATAATTTGAGTGTGCCTTCAATACAATTTAGTATTTTGTAGGATAGAAACAGCAAGGGAACCCCCAAGACACTAACTCCAGCTGCCTACTACCTCAAAAACTGCTTAATCTACTTCATAAACTGGTCAAACAGTCTTCAAGGATTCTTTACCCCTTTATTACTGCTCTAACGGGCTATTTCTGCATGATTTTTACATTTAAGGACCTCCTTCATATTCCCAACATGATGTATTCCTGACCAGATTGTAATTTTTTGGGTTCTCTTCTGCAGTTGTGCTGTATAGTTGAAGGTGGGTTGCTTTTGTTTTGTTTTGTTTTTTCTGACTGGCAAAACACAAGAGGATCTTTTAATCTCCTCCCACGTGCTCCATCTCCCCTCCTCCGGTTATCCAAGAGCTCTCTCTGCACGCGTGTTTACATTCATCATTCAGGAAGAGAGGGGACCAGGGCACAGTACTGCCAGCGATATGTGGGGTTGTGCTAGCACTTCTCTTTCTCTTTACTCATAAAATTACAGTCACACATGTCTTTTTCTTGCTGAATCACATTAATAGATTGCAATTATTTAATGATCTGATGAGATTAGGTGGTTTTATTCAGCTGTCACTTCCAGGTGATGAGCTCCCTTTTTAGAGAAGAAATTCTTAGCTCTAGATGAAACACCTTATGCATTTTTGTATAATATGATTTCATTTCAATTCCTAGACCCTTACTTAAAGAAAATTCAGTTCTTTGTAGTGATGAACCACCCCAACTTTGCAATGAAATTATTAGTACAATACAGCTCTAGTTGCTTATCAGTATCATGAGTAGAAAATTTGTGCACGTAATTTTCAGATGTACTTCCACATTATCAATTTTGCAAACAGTTGCGATAGCAACGTACAGATGTTACGGAGTTTGTGTTGCATGACTAAAGGAAAAGAAATGTGGAAAATCAGAACAATATGCGTAGAAATCAGATAACTCTCCTTCCCCACAATTCTGAGGCCAACAACAAAATTTACAGTATAATCCAGAATATACTATAGATGAGTTCTATACAGAAGTCAAATCTCTTAATACCAATTTGACAGTATTAAAGGAATTTGTAAATGGCTGCATATCCATATTGATAATGGCTTCACAGCCCTTTATAATGAAACAGAGATAGATTAAATTAAAAAGTATAATAATTTAATCTCAATTTTCAAAAATGCTTTCCAAGTAACTGATTTCTTTTCCTGTTGGGGAAAATTTCAGGTTGATGTGGTAGAAAGTGGAAAACAAATTTTTTTTTTCTTAAGAGTTGTTTTGAATTAAACCCAAGTATTTCAGATCACCAAACAACCTGAAACATTTTGTTTGAAGTCACAGCAACTTCAATCTCTTCCTTGCAAGTCTGGCAGTATTGCCACATGCCATATTCCATTAGCTGACGCTTTAAACTCACTTTTTTGAATTCTCTCTATTTCGCACGCATAAAAAGTATCATTTTTTCCCAATATAAAATTTGTGAAGATTTTTGTAAGTACTTTCCTAAGTATTGTTGACAAGCTGCTGCCACTTTCTTTTTCTTCCCCTCTTCGAATTTTATAAATCTTTGAAAGCTTCATTTCTCAAGGGCACACGTAAAATGCTGTATACAGTAATTCCAGTGTTCTAGTAGGAATTTATAACACAGCTTTCCACATTTACTTGAAAATATCTATTTCTGCATATATCTGGATACATTCTGACAATTTTAGGTTTGCAAAATGCAAACCATGTAATTTAGGTAAAATACTGTAGTTAGACTGATGCAACTGAATTTAATGAGAGAGAAAGAGAGAAATATACATCCTTAACATACATATATATGTGTATATATCTACGTTAAGAAGCATAGCCAAAGTATTTGAATTTTATGCCTAAAGTGCCTAAATACTTTTTCTGTTCTAAAGTGCTCATCGTATTCAGAATTCCCACCAAAAATGTTTCACTTGTTCAGTACAGAGAATCAACTTAAACTGTTCTTAGTCATAGCTGCTGAAATGCCATACTTAAAGAACCTAATTGTGTTGATGTAGTTTTAAAAACTAAGGAGTTTCTCAGCCAGTGTAAATTCTTATAGCTCCACAGGCTTAAAATTGTGAACTACAACAAGTTACAGTACCTGAAGATCAGTGACGGCATGCGTTCTTTGCCTTTTGGTCCTTAACCTCAACCAAAATTCTTCTGACATTAGCAATGTACCAGTAGTTCAACTCTTTCTTTTTAATTTATGTTGCTAAATCTCACAAATTTGAAATTTTCTAAAAATTTAGTTTTCCAGAGTTGACAGCCATTATCAGAATGTTAATATTGGCCTCCTTGAACTGTTCAGCCAGTGCCTGCTGACCTTGAATGAGTGCTGCCCGAGTTGAGATTTGCAGTTTCCAACACAAAGAGAACCTCTCTCTGTGTTTTTGGGTGCACTGATTCATATGATCTACCATTAAAACTGCAGAGCTCTGTAAAGACCCGCCTGACACCAAAGCAAAGAGGAGTCCTTTCTACCTACACTGCCAAGAGTAGGGTCAGGTCACAAGGATCCTAAGATCAACTATATCTGAATTCCTGAGTGCTCCTCTGAGCCATCCGGCTCCTCCCAGCATTTTCCTCTGACAAGCACCTGGTTATGATCTAGAGTGAGAAAAGAAAAATTCCTCCAAAAGCCAAAGAGTAGAATGGTAAGGTGGGAAAACCTCAAGCTGTCTTGGCTCATGCTAATGATGTTTGTGTTACCAACATTTGTCACCTCCTACTACATCAGCTCTGTGGTATTGTATACTCATACAGAATGCAAGTTTTAAGGACTGACTGCTTTGAATAGATAGTGACAAAGATTAATAATGTACAAAAAAAATCTATCAGGAGGAGGTATGGGTTTAGTGATTGCCTAGCTTAGTCAAGTTTAGTTTTAAAGTTTACAACTGGCCTAATAAATCAGTCTTCTTAACACTCCCATCAGAGCAATCTCTAATGCCTTAGCTGATACATATTTAAACTCAATTACACCAGTCTATGAATTGCAGTATTTTACCAAATTCCATGGTTTGCATTTTGCCTACCTGAAATTGTCAGTGCACTGACACATTCTCTTCAGTTACTGGCCAGACTTACAAATCGTATGTGCTAAGTAAAAATAAAGTAAATACCAGAGACAGTGCTCAGCAGATATCCAAGAATGCAATGAGAATGCCAAGAATCATTAGAAAGGTAATAAAAGAACATCACTGTGCTGCTGTGTAAGTCAAGATGTAGCTGCATTTTGAGGGATGCATGATATTTTGGTCCTTCTAATTTAAGAAGCTTTAGTAGCGCTGGGAATGGATGATCCCAAGTACAAAACCTGTCTCCTTACGAGGCAAGATTAAGTAGACTGAGATTCTCCAGTTTGGGAAGATGATGATTGAGGATAAAACAGGACAAATGTCTGAAAAATCTCTAAAAATCATTAATGATATGGAGAACAAGAAGGGTAATGATTATTCCCTATATATTTTAAAACTCTCCAATTCTTACTTTTTCAGTTACTAGCAAACTGAAAAAAAAAAAATCTCTACAAAGCCCTCAATACAGCAAATTTCAGTAAAATAAGATCAATCTCACCAACTGAGAGACACAAAGAGAACAGAAATGTCATCCCACTGTTGCATGGCAAACAAGGATCCAGAGTGAAAGTGGCTCTAAAAAGCAGAAATTAAGATCAGGTTTATGTAACAAAAAGGCAAGGACAAGAAATAATGACAGTAGTGACCAGAGACAGCATATTTTTCTGATCAGGATGGTCACAGTCAGTTTATAAGGGAACAGTACCATCAAAATTTACTCACGTGCCTAATTTGTGCTGCCCTAAATACCCCTCCCAGTAGTTCCAGAGCATCCCAGAGAGAAGAGGATGGGCAGTAGGAAGAAGAGTAGCTGTAACAGGGTCAGAGCACAGAGGGAACCAGAAGCAAAGAAATAACCCAAGAACAACCAGGAGCAAGACAGAAACAGCATTTGCAATGTCACTTCATCTCACAGAGAAGGAGATTATGGTTTTGGGGGCAGGAGGAGGGAGAGAGAGACAACAGTGGTTCGGACTGAGTCGAAGGGAAAACAAAGTTGCCCAAGGGGAGGGAAATAAGAGAGGATTCCCCCATGATTCAGAGAAATGCTACAGAAGCACTGAAATTGGTAAGACACAAAGCAAGGGCATGGAAGCAGGTGGTAAGTTCAGTAAAGGAGACAAGGAGGCCCTGAGCTGTCCGGCACAGGGGAAAACAGGGAAGAAAAACAAAGCAGAAAAAAAAAAAAATAAAATCACAATTGTATTGTAAATGCTTTATTTAAGTTGGAGGTGGAGGTGGGATGAATCAGAGCTCTCTTGAAAGAACTAACCTTAAACCCAACCTTCCCACAGCTTCGGTTCTCACAGGAAGACCCAGGAGAAAGGAAATCAAATGAGAAGTAAATTTGAAAGAGAAGTAAAACACCAGGTGTGCAAACCCTCACACAAGACCAGTGCAAAATACATTAAATAAAAGCACAGTCTCTAATCTATTTGTTGTTATCTTGGCATAATGACTAGCAATGCTTATGTTTCCTTCCTGGCCAAGTTCCTTTCTAGTAAGCGTTCAGCTGTCTGTCGTCTTCTTTCCAAATCTCCCCTTCCAATCCAAACACTACTATTTCAAACACGCACACAGCCTTAAGTTTAGTTCTTAATTAGAAAACACAATGATTCTGCCTCATCCCTAAATGAACATGAACACCTATTAGTCAGATGATCAAATTTAGACAGGTTAATTAAATCTGTTTAAATACACCTCGCCCTTTATGCTACAGTAAGAAAAAAAAAAAAAAAGTCATATTTCTGAGTCACAGAAGTTAAATGGTTCATTAGTCAGGCTTTGAGTCAAATTCTCACTTGATGTATGATAGCACAGGTCCATTGAAGTCAATGGTGCTCCTACCATCTACATGATCAAGGAACTGACTCATTATTCTACCCTAACTGCATTTGCATCTCCAAATTAAAGCGCATTATTCTATTGTCAGTAATCAAATTACCGCTCTTCAGCAGGTGAGAGCCACATCGGCAATGAGCTCTTCAACAGTGATGTAGAATCACAGCAAAGAAAATCCCAAGAGTCCAGTTAAGACAATTTAAAAATTACTTTGTAGTGCCAGGATGATTCCAAGCAATAGAGCAGAGTTAAAGACTTAGTCCACAACGTTGAGTAATTTCAGGGAAAAAGGTTCTGTTTAAAAAGTAAACGTGCAGTGACAGCACATCAATAGCTATGCAAAATGCATTCATTGCTGTCATACTTAAAATAGGAGAAACCTGTAAAAAGTGTCAGGAACCACTGAAAATTTAACACACTCAATACACTGTTCATTTAATGAAATACTTCTATACAAATAATTATTGCCTTTCAACAGAAGTGCACTTACGGACTAACTCAAGCTCTTGCATTTTAGAAGAAGAGTTTGTTTTATTTGAAATGGGTTTTATGTATCACCAAGTGCCTGCAGAAAGGCAATCCACAACTTGCTGATTATTTAAGTTGGTTTTGCTACTTCATACCTGATTTAAATGACCTTGGTTGGTCTGTATGTGCGTAACTTCAGATGTTTCCCTTGCCTGGCACACCACCGCACATAGTCCAAACAGCTTCATGGACAGCATCAGGCACACATCCTGCTTTCTACCAGTTTTGCATGGTTGGTGGCACGCTGCAGATTAATACCCCTTAACACCTTCCCTCCACATCACCTCAACCAGCTGGCGTGGCGTAATGGGGAGGGCACAAGACACGCACTCCCTCTGTGTTTCCCCAGGAGCTGGCCAACGGCCATAAATCATTCAGTCAGCACTTTCTCACCAAAGCCGTCTTCCTGACAGCTGAATTTCTGCTTGGAAAACACACTTTCCATCTTCAGTACAGCCCATAGCTATAGGCATGACTTGAGCTTGCACTGAAACATTGTCAGCACAACTATTTCCACAGTATAGAAAATGATCCACAGAAATATACCATCCCTTCTCTTTTCCCACACCCTCAAAACTAGCATCGCGGTGCTATTGAACTCTTTGGTGTAGGCTGACAAAACACTGCTCCAGTTGATTTGGCTCTTGTTATTCAAAAGGCAAACTTGAATCTGCCAAATGAAAATTTCCCTTGGCGTGTGCTGCATTTCCAGCAGAGGGCTGCAGCCAGGCACCACGGGCACGGCTATCTTAGTGACAGCTCTGTCCTTCTCTCCCACAGCTTGCAAAAACTTCACTTTTTTCACTTCTAAACTAAGCCAAAATTATGTCAACATTCTGTTAACCATGTTATACCTCGAATTGTTCCTCTTTCAGTGTACAAAATTAAAGTACAGAAGATAAAAAAAGACTAATACTTAAAAATCTCAGTGATTACATGAGTTGTCAGACACCGACCAGATTAATTCATTCCCATCTAAACACTAGAAGCCCAGACTATCAAATCTAGGATTCAACGCTGGCAAGTCATTTTGTTAGAACACGGACAGATATAAAAAGAACAGGAGGGATTGCTGAAATGGTGCAGGGATCCATCTGTGCAAATCCTATGAAATTCATTTCTTCTCTCACAAACTCAGCAGAACATCATTACTGAAAATTAATCTAAAGTGTTTCACATTTTTTTTCTAGAGGCAACTGTGAAGTCCTCTAAACAATTTTTTAAAAATGCCTTTTTCCCCCTCCCAATACATATGCATCAGGAAACAATTTTTTATTTTGAGGCAAGCAGAGCATATTAAAACATGGGCAAGAGAGGAAAAATTAAACATTCAACACTAAAGCAATGAAAATTTTCTATAAATTATATAAATTGATAGTTGATTTTAATCAGTTAATCATTACATGTAAGCATTATTTTAACTCCAGTTATTTTCCAAAGTATATATTAACTCAGAACTATAAATGCAATGAGTCTGCAACCTCATAGAGATAATCAGTAAAACCCCCAAAATCTACAATATAGGATAAGCAAACTGTAGTTCGCCTGGGTTAATTTCAAATTGCCCTACTGAGACCTTCCCCAAATGTTTTTCATGTTTCATGGAGCTTTAATGACCAGTGAGCCAAGCTGAGCAAACAGACCTCCAGTTCAGAAATTTGGGTTAGAATGAAGGGAGGGAGAGACAGACCTCTTAATTGCTTTTATTATTATTATTATTATTTTAAACTCTGAGGAAATGTGAAACAAAATCACTCTGAACAGTTGTGCTGGAACTGACTTTCAGCAAGGTTTATGGGTCTTTACACTCCTTTTGACCAATCTTTCATTCAAGTCACTGATTCAGCATAAGAAGTCCTTTAGATCGATCATAAGGAAACCCATGCACATGGTTAAGTGTTTGTACAGAGGCCCTCAATTCCCATTTTCAGTAGGAACTGACACATATATTTCTGAGAGCAAAGTCAAAGGAGTAGAAGACGAGTAACTGTGATGCTGACCACTGTTTCTCCCACTGTAGTATGCCACTGTGTAAAAAAAACCCTATTTTTATCTTTGAAATATTACCATAATTAAATAGTCCATGGGAGAAGGACATGGAATACCCTGAAATACTCTTACAAATAAGTTAATGTTTTAAATCAACAGAAGATCTGCAAGACAAAATACTTTTTGTGTCTCAATCTTAATCAATCTAGAGTTGCCAAGATAAAGGACGCTAAATTCTTCAAGTACTACACAGCAATAATAACTAATAATATAAAAAGAGAGGTTAAAGGAACTTTTTTTAAAAGACACAAAAAGCATTTGAATCTTGTGTGCCAAATAATGGTGTACCTTTCTTTAAAGGTACCAAGTTCATTACAAAATTAGAAAAGAAAAAGCACAGAAAATCACTAAGGATAAGCAAAACTTCAGTTACTAACTCTAATTGCATAAATTCTGACTTTATAGTCAAACATGAAGTTATAAAATAAGTGAAACTAATATGTGGGTTTTTTTATTTAATATCATATCCAGCTCAACAAACATTGACGTATTTTTTTATATAAGAATCCAATATAATAAGCTGCTTTGGCAATGCAGAATTACGTGAGAAAATACATTCCAAAAAAGTAAGTGTAGGTTTCAGACTTTCCTCAGGATTATTTTGATTAATTTATTGTCTTGCATTGCATGGTGATACAAAAAGCATAAAGTAATGAGGTTTCTGTATCCTTCACACTATTTCTAGTCAATCAGCAATAGTGACAGGGTGAATTCACTTAGGTTTCCTGAAATATGTGAATTTTCTTTAAGATTTCTACAAGCCATGGACTTGCATACAGCTCAGAAGCTGCTCTCCAAAGCAGAAATGGATTATTACATTTTGCTCTAGCTCTATGTGAAGGAAGTCTATGGGATCATACAATTTTTTTCTTTTTGTTAAAACAAGGAGTATATTTGGCTGTAGACACAGAAATGGTATCTGCCCCCTCGATGCCTTTTTTTTTTTTTTTTTTTGGTGCAAACTACCCACATGTTAGGGACAAAAACTAAGATCTACTCAAAGGCTCATCTACCTATGTCTGCTCTTAGCAATCTCCTCCCGTTCTGTGCTCTTTCAACAACTTCATTTCCCTCCTGCTCTTCTCCAGCAGAGAGGTTTCTAAATCAGGTAAGGTTTTGTTTTTTTCATTTAACATTCATTTGTGAATTCCACTTAATCCAACCTGCTATTTTGTTTCCTTTCCACTTCAATACCTGAATAACATCTTACTTCCGTACATATGGCTGTAGACAGATTACCGACACAAAAAGGTGACAGACACCAGAGATGAAAACTCATGAACTAGCCAAATCTGTCTGAAAGCAAGAGGCACAATACCCCAATCTGGCAAGAGACTGTCATAGCCTGTAGGAGAGAAGAAAATACCAGCTGCTGTCTTCCAAAAGGTAACACTGTGAGTAACACTGCAGGGTTCGTCTATCTAGATAGTCAGATGCTACAAGAAGAAAGCATGATTACAATCCTCCCATACCCTTACAAGAGGATTAAAAAGATTAACACTATTGCAATCTGAACCCAAATTATTTGGGTTCAGATTGCAATATCTGAATTTATCAAATTCCTCAAATTTGATAAAATCCCTGGGTATTTAGTCTATACATTAGTTATGATCTCCGTGACAGAAACATTTCCCTTTAATAGCTCTGGTTTTGTTAGCACACAGTACAACCAGACAATCTGTCCATATATCAGATCACGGCATAAAGATGGACTGTCCGTTAAGATTGTGTGTACTTCTACATCACGTTTATTTTGTTACAAAAATAAACATGAGAAACTATGCTTATATCACACTGGGTTTTATTTATTTTAAAAGTATACAAACTTCCATGTGAGCAAAAGCCTGTCTTAAAAAGGTTTGCCATTACAGCTATACACAAGTAAAGATTTATCTGGCAACCGCCTACAGCAACAAACAGAAAAATATTTTAAGTTGCTTTATTTTCCATAAAAAATAAAAAAATCTGATCAACAATGAAAAATAAGAGTATGATGTGTACTGTGTGTTAACATTTATACCTTCTGAACCAGGTGCAAAGCAGATGTGAAACACTGCTGTTCTGTTTTGATAGCATTTTATTCCCTCTTTAAAAGCACGCAGGTGACAATACACAGTTTAAAAACCAAACTAAAACAAAACCCAAACAACACACAGGAAAATTGGTCCCTTATGTTTAAAATGCGGATTAAAACAAAAATGAAACAACAACAAAGAAAAATCTAAAAAAGCCCCAGAGCACAATATTGAGTCCTTTAGTCCTTGAAAAATAGGTAGAGAACTTTCAATAATGCAAAATCACCTTGAAAACAGAACTTGGAAGCACTAAAAAAAAAAAAAAAAAAAAAAACAAACAAAACAAAAACACCAAAAATCAATCACCTCTGCAATACACTTATTTCCATTTGCTGGATGAATCTCATATTTCATTGTTTTACATTATTTTCCAAACAACTGCACTGCTTTATTGCATGTTATTCAGATGCTGAGCAGAAAATAGTAAACTTAAACAGTAACCTTGATGAGACATTAGCTTTCCATGCTAGGTCTGAAACTTTATTACATTTCAGCATACATATTTGTAGAAATTATGACACTTTAAGGTTATTCCTTCAAGTACTACTAAAATAGTTATGTAAAAGACACAAATCACGCTATTCCATTCCCAAAAACGTTCACATTGTAGGTTAATGATTTAAGCACAGGGCATTGCCCAGAGATTAATTTGCCTCTGAGGGGAGTATGCAGCCTCAGCTACAGTCAAGAGCCTTGCAACTCTGCAGGTGGTCACCATTCCCACCAAACAGCCTCACCCACTCTTTTCTTCATCTAAAAATGAACAAGAAACACATGAAATTTTGATGGCAAGTTGTGGGTTTTTTCCCAGACACTGTGCTTCCAAGCTTCTTAGGAATGAAAGGACCTTGTGTTTTAGAATGAGTCAAACTTCTTGAGTCATATTGCACATTGCAAATGAATCATTTACAAATTTACAGTTTGTTTTTTCTGTTGTCAGAAAAAAAACAAAATTATGAATCAAATCTTCTTTGAAAGGCAGCAGAACAAACAGAAGCTTTTAAAATATTTTGGACAGAGATTTCAATGCCTGTGACTATATCTGAGTTCGTTTTACTCTGCTGTGAAAATCTGATCACCCAGATACATTTTTCAATTGCCTTCTTCACAAAATTTTAATCATACAGTCAAATAGTGCTGGCTATTTACTATTAATTCAAGATTTCCCCCCCCTCTCTCATTTCTTTGTGTCTTGCAGGAAACCATGGTAAATCTTTATATCTATTCTCAGTGGAAAATTCATCCTCCAAGACCAATCCTACGCATATAAAGAAATGGATATCCAATATGTTTTAGGGTGTAGAGGAAAGCAAGTGAGGGTTGAGTAAACAGATCTTCATTGTTCTTGGCTGCTTGGTGAATCACAAGAATAACCCTCTGACAGACGACCAGGCTCATGGGAAGTCTAGAGTATTCACATATTTGCAGTACCACACATAGAAAAGTGGAATGGGAGATCACCCAGAAGAATTCTGCTGAGAGCAGTGGTATTGAAGTCCTCAGCCATGACTCTTCATGTAGGTGCATCTACTTCAAAGTAGACGTTTTGCCAGCTAGAGGCTTCTGTGGAAGCAGTCAGAAAACACTGACATTGTACCTGTGTAACCTGCTGCTGAAATTTTCTTTCCATATCACATTGGTTTGTACAGCTATTTTAAAAATATATATATTTTTAACAGAATTTTATCATTGCCTTTTGATGAAATTTAGTTCTAAGATTCTCTAATGGGGGTGGGGACAGGACAGGACACATATCTCTGAACCTCTTGGTTTTACTTACATGTTTGCCTTATTTTCTTTACAACTTTGTTGATTGACCATTGAATCCACTGAAGCTCATTGCTTTCACTGGCCTCTCATGATTTATTCTGCTTGCTTATTACTCCTTTGAACTGCCTTTTACGTTCTGCAAAAACTAACTGCATGACGATGTAGACTTGGCTGCATAGGCCTGTTCTCTTGGCAAGACACCATTCAGCATTATCGCCATTTTTCCTCCCTTTAAAAAAATCCTCAGAAAACAAGCAGCTTCTGATGGGTCTATTAACAAGAGGAAGATAAAGTTACTCATTTTTTCCCCAGGACAACCGGAGATGTCTAAGACCAGTGTTCTGGTTACTGATGATTCTTGATACTTCACTCGTGATATTTTACTAATGATTCTTTGAATCACTGTGCAAAACTGCAACTGAAATTTCAGGCTTTTATGCAGCGCCTTTCTCTTTGTCACAGGCCTTGGTTTGCCTTGATTCCCTTTAGCTAGCAGAAGAGTGCTGGCACTCCCCAGATGGCACTTCATGTGTGGCAGCACATGCACACTCATACCCCAGGGCCTAAAGGACTTTGCTTGTTAATGCTCTCTCCAGTGCATGTCTACCCTCACTCTCCACAGATAGAATCAGAGAATCATAGAATCATTTAGGTTGGAAAGGACCTTTAAGATCATGGAGTCCAATCATTAACCTAACATGACCAAGTCAACCACTAAACCATGTCCCCAAGCACCACGTCTACCCGTCTTTTAAATACCTCCAGGGATGGAGACTCAACCACTTCCCTGGGCAGCCTGTGCCTGACTACCCTTTCTGTGAAGAAGTTTTGCCTAACTTGAGGCCGTTTCCTCTCGTCCTATCACTTGTTACTAGGGAGAAGAGACTGACCCCCACCTCGCTACAACCTCCTTTCAGGTAGTTGTAGAGAGCAATAAGGTCGCCCCTCAGCCTCCTCTTCTCCAGGCTGAACAACCCCAGTTCCCTCAGCCGCTCCTCATAAGACTTGTTCTCTAGACCCTTCACTAACTTCGTTGCCCTTCTTCGGACACCCTCCAGCACCTCAATGTCCTTCTTGTAGCGAGGGGCCCAAAACTGAACACAGTGTTTGAGCTGCGGTCTCACCAGTGCCCTTCTAATTTTCTCCCTGCATAACCTCATGACGATTTCCATGGGGTTCAAGTTACTCAGGCCTTAGATGTCATCAAGGTCCAGTGACAGGACCTTGCACAAGCTCCAAGGGAAGCAAACCCACAGAAAGAAGAGCCAGTAAATTCTACATAATTAACACAATATCTCATCTTGGACAAGCAGTGTTATTTCCTGGTAGCATTGAGAATAGCTGAGTTATAGCACT
Source organism: Platalea leucorodia (assembly GCF_965183815.1). Taxonomy (NCBI): domain Eukaryota; kingdom Metazoa; phylum Chordata; class Aves; order Pelecaniformes; family Threskiornithidae; genus Platalea; species Platalea leucorodia. Next base: position 45,227,819 of record NC_138828.1, on the reverse strand, counting down.
AGGTACTCCTAAGTGCCCTACACCATCAGGCTCTTTCACTTTTTAAGGGGTTTTACACACATAAAATACAGACCTCTGAGGTTTAAAGAATTCTTCTAGTCCTACAAACATCAGCATTCATTTTCATAGAACAAATCTGGACATACAAATAGTTCAACTTTTCTTCCTTTAACATGTGTGCCCATTGACTTTAGGGAATAATTTTTCTTTGTACCTTTAAAATGTCTGTCTATAAAAAAACAGAAGTCCTATATCGATACAAATTTGTCTAATAACTTGACATCAGAACCCAGCTCTTCCCTGTCCCTTGTAAACATTTCAGATATTTCTAACCTAATAAAGCACATTTTTCCAGTTTCTAAGCTTCAGTGTTAGTGACAGATGTATACACTAGAAAAGCCCAAAACCCCAAGTTAATTATCCCCAATAAGTCTTATCAGAGCAGCACATGAGTTCTGCCAGTTGTCATGTCACCAGAAAAAAAATGCACAGCATTGCAAATTTTCCATCTCAACTGCTGCATCCTTAAATCAACTGAAAACCCCACAACTGTTTAGAACTTACTCTTTAATCATAAAAAAAGCATTGCCATTAGAGCTGTCTGCATATGATGTCTGGTTTTACATATTTTGGCTCAAGTTATTCTTCTTAGCTACAGCTCTATGCCTCTGTTAGCACCAGTGAGGATTACAGAGATGAAACAAAGACCCTAAATTTGGCTAATGATGCTACTCTGCTGGCAGAACATACTAGACTACCACAGAGACTGACTAATCTTCAAATAACTTAACAATTACTAAATTTATTCTTTTTCTAAACCACGAGGAGGAGATTTGACAAACCCATTTTGTTAATGGATTAGTCTAAAAAAACCTGACAAAATACACTGCAGAAAGAGAACGAACCAGGAACTCTGACACAACGAGATGTCTCAGGAGAACGCAGTGAGGGTGTTTTAAGACAGGCTTTGTTGATACCTCTCTTCACAAAACTCTATTAGGAAGCTAATATTTTTGTTGCCAAACTAAGCTATTTGATACTGTATTTCCAGAACTCATGCTAAATAGGCTGACCTCATCTGCAGGCTTCCTTAGTTCAGAAATCCACCTACCTCTCGACTACTCAGCAGCTAACACACTTGCATAAACCTCTTACTCCAAGCACAGCATGGAAGTTGCCCAGTATCCCTTATTTCTTCAACCAGTTAGGCACTGAGCATACCCAAAAGTTAAGCCACTTGAGAGACAGACAGGGAAATAACATCATTTCCCTAGATGGTAACCAACAAGTGCTGAATTCTCTTCAGGTGTATTTTCAGCAGGGAGCAGGGAGAGCTTTCTTGTCTTAAAATAGCCTGAAAATTGGTAGTTTCTTTCTCCAGAGAGATGAAAACTGACCCTTAGCTCCCCTCAGGCACAGAAAGGAACTGAACCTGAGTCTACACATGCTCTCATCATTATGTTAATGTCTGAAAGAAAAATGCTAAGGAAAAAAACACCACCACTGCATCTCCTTTACAGAACGGGTGTTAAAATACGGCTCCAGGGTCACTATTGATGAAAGCTGTCTACATCTCCCCTCAGGCTGGCTTCTTAAGAAGGATGCAGTGAAGGAATCACACTTTGAGCAGCATTTTTTTCCAGCTACTTCCATGCAGGCCCATTCCCCCAATCCTTAAGTTAAGCAGGTCACAAGTAATCATATGATCAAGACACTGAATCCTCAGGGTCAAACAGGCTTCTGGAACACTTTGCAGCTGTCCTAAGTGTTAAGTGTTGAAAAGCTCAGCACTTCTAACATCCAGGCCTCTTTTCAGACCTAGCCTTAAGTCGATCAAGTCAAAGCACACACTCACAAATTCCAAAGGTGGATTTCTATGACTGTACCAGAGTCAAGACACTACCCTAGGGCTCCAAGCTGGTTAAAGCCCATAAACAGGTGTCTAAGCTGACTACTGTATCATGAAGTCCCAAGACAAGTCCTAGACTTGAAATTCAACATCAGAAATAATTAGAATACTCTATTCAGTGTCCCTACTTATCTGCTGAGATTTTAGGAGCATAAAAAAAAAAAAAAGTAAGCAAAATCACATTTTCTTGACATGCTGCTTCTAGTAACTTCTACAGAGAAGCCCATGTGTTCTCTACACTATTCTAGGGGGATTAAGAAGGGTGGTACTACAGTAATTAGTGTATCCTTCTATCACAGGTTACTACAGCAAGTTTTATAGAGCTTGGATGCAGAATAAAATAAGGGAAGAGAGAAAGGGAGAGAAAAAAATCTAGACAGACAATTCCAAGGAAATTAGAGACCTGACATGCCAAAAAAAAAATTTATGGCTTAATATAGTCAGAAGGGGGAGGGGAAGAGCCAGGAGGACAGACCCACTACTTTTTCCATTAAAGCATCATTTTGTAACACATTTCATTTTCTTAGCAGTTATGAACACAGTTTTTCAAGGCATGTTTTTAAACTGTTAGCAAATTTCTGACAACAATCTAAAATTACTATGTCCAAAGTCAGGAAACTTCACAGACAGCAATTCTTTCCGAATATTGCACTGAATCATCTTTATTTTTTCATTGACAAATTCCATGTTGTTAATAGGTGTTAATCACAACTTCATCAGTATGCAGAGTGCCTTCTATTGTGTGGCTGATTACAGGTAATTTGGCAGCTGTTATAATGTGTTAGCTGCTTCAGCAATGTAGAATATATAATGACAGCTTTACTTTCTGAATTTTTATTTAGTCACGAACCTCTACCTACAAACATTCAGTACAGATGAAAGCACGTCACGATGCTCTGGTATTAATGGGAAAAAGAAGCAGCATGTGTGTTTTACAAGTAAATAGGATGATGTAGTCTGGGTCATCTGATCAAAAATCAGTCTTGAGGGCTGAAATTAGGGGTTTGCAAAGGTGGTCTGAAGTCACAGCAACTGGAAACCACGATCCTATAGTCTGTCTGATGTTAACTGTATGAGATAAACCCACAAGGTACCTAAAAGGAAAACGAAGGCCCCTGCAATAACTGGTATTTTATCCCTGCAAAGTAACTAGGAATTGAAACATAGAGGAGAACAAAGAAAACAAGGGAAACAAAATAATATGTGGCTTTGCCTTAATCTGCTTACCAATTTTCAAAATATAGGAAATTTGTTGTTTTACAAATTGCCTGGTTAAACCATACACTTCTCCTGTGTATTTAAATACATTCTAATTGAAACTAGTTGTATTTTAGCTTTGGTCTATGCTAAAACCAAAATAATTTGTCATTTTCTTATCAGTTTATATTACATTCATTAGGAAAGGAATTGAAACACACTCCAATTCATTTACTCTAACCATTTAGCTCTGAAAGGATATTTTGCCTTTCTAATCGTATGATTATAGAACACGTTAGTTTTGCATGAGCTCTGTACATGAGCAGGACATTGAGTAACAGAGTAGGTCAATCTTGGGGGGGGGGGGGGGGGAGTAAACTAAATGCAACTACTTTGTTTTTTCAGCACTTCAAAAGAATTATTAAAATAAGCATGAGGTGCTGAAGGTTGCACTTATAAATGTCATTACATTCTTGACAAAAGGTGCACAGGTTTTCAATCTGTGTGCCCTAAAGCAGTCTATGACTCTCCTTATGGGTTTTTTCCTCTTCCCTGACAAAGTCAAACTTATTTTTAAGTGACTTTTCATGAGATAGCCCCTTACTATAACAGAAACATGGAATGTCTTGCTTCTGCAAATTTAAGTTCTGTTTGGAAGCATTATTGCTTTCCTCAAGTTGCAGAGCAGGTTTAAAGAGAACAATAGTCCCTAAAAATAAACATAATGTATAACAGTCTCTCAGGCACTGTCAAATGCAATGGAAAAAGAGTGATGAGAGTTCTCCAACATGAGTTTTAATGAACCTTTTTTCTCTCTTGTGTCAGTGCAAGTATCATTTATTTTTAAAGCAATCGGTCACAGCTTTCTGTTAGAATGATGGCCTCTTGACTGATTTTGTCGAAGTGCAGAACAATAAGGAATAATAATATTCCCAAGCTGGAAGTCAGTAATGAACAAAATTTGAAGTCAGCTAAAATGAAGTACTGTATGAACTTAGCTGTAAAGTATATGGGATATAAGTCTTCAGACAACAGGACATAAGCCAACCACTAACTGACAAGGATTAGGAAGAAATAATTTTCCCTGTGGGCATGTTACTCCATAATCATCCATCACAGGAACTAAAAAAAAAAAAATAAAAAAAAAAAAAATAAAAATCCTCTCTAACACCTCCTACTAGCCAGGGCTGGAGAGGGGCTGATGAAACTGACATAAAAACAGACTTATCCAACACAGAAGTTCATATTTTATAAATACACTGTGACTTTATAAATATACTGTCATTGCAAATAAAGTGAAAAAGGCAAATAATTACCACAAAAGCGAATAGTTACAAACAAAAGGCAAATAGGTACAAACAAAAGCTAACCAATGTTTATTAAAAAAAGTTTACATAGTAAAATTAAGTAGTAGTGATTTTTACCTAGTTCCTAATAATGTCCAGATTTTTAAAGTGACTTTTTATAAAAAGTGGGGAACTTTCCTTGGGAAACCACTGCTTCAGAGGAACTCTAAGGCACAGGCACATGGCTAAGCTATCTGAAGAAGCTCAGTCAGACCAGGTGCCATCAGAGGACTTAAGTAAGAAACAGAAGTACACCAGGCCCACTAGAGCATCTTTCCTAATTGCAAAATCCTTTTGCTCCAGATATGATCCCCCCCTATTAAATGCCTTGTCTTTTTACAATTCCCTGATGCCTGCAAATATAATTAATTACCATATCACAGAAGGTGTTTGAAATTAGCTGCTTTTGCAGGACCAGGACTGATTCACAGCTTATAACAGCTCAGGGCCTGGTCTAAAAAAAGTGATAAAATGATGGAATTGTGCCGATGAACAAGTAAAGTGAAAGCCCCTATACTGACAAAATACACTGGAAGAGATCACTCAAGGCAGAGACATTCAACAAAGTCTGTAGTGACAACAAATTTTTCTGGTGCATATGAAAAAGTCCCATGCATTGCTCTAATACGGTTTCAAGCAGCATCTTAACTGTATACAATTCACTGCCTGGAAAGAAAACCTAATCATATATGTGATCTTTCTATATAGGTTAGGACATCACAAGCTCACTGGCCCCTAGAGTGAGGGCTGGCACTGTCCTGTGGAATTTGACTGGGAGAGGGAAGCTGTTAGGTGACAAAAGGACAGGGGTTGTTCTTCAGACTTTAAATTTTTCCCCCCATTTCAGCTAAGAGTGCATGAACTGAATCAGAAAAATTCCAAGACTGACAGAAAGAAAAGCCAAATTAGGAGCTGCCGAAGCTTTACCTTGAAAAACATGAGTCTGGTAAACTGTCAGAGCTGTTGAAAGCTGATATACTGCAGCCAGATACCTCATCTTTGCTCCCACCTATTATTACTCCGCAGAAAGACACCACAAGTAAATTTGGTGGCAAAGGTCAAATGATACTTTTTTTTTTTCATATCTATTTGGCTGCTTAGAAGGAAGAGGGAAATGAGGGAAATTGACAGTTTTCCATAACAGAAACAGTTCGGATTGATTGCCTGGGGAACCTTGAAGATTTAATGTAAGACTGAAAAATAATTAAGCGTGTCACTAACCTGAGTGGAAAATCTCTCTAACTTTTCTGTCAGACAAATTTCTTCATTTTCCTCTCCAGGAGGAATAGTACAAGAATGACACCACGTAGATGGAGGTGTAAGATAATCACAGCTATCTTATCCTAGGAAAAAGGCACATAAGTAGCCAGCTCCCTGCAGCATCTACCAGAGAGCGAAGAGCCTTCAAGAAACCACTGTAAGGTAAAGCTGAGCAGTAACATCAGTTACACAATAATTATTAGTCATCTGGTTCTGATGTATCACTCTCTTCATCTGCAATTGAAAACTGCTTTCCAGAGGAAGTTTTCCTAGCTGCATCTTAAACATAAGGGAAGCTAATCACAGAGAGATGAAGTGATAAGCTAGACACTGAAGAGGGACCGAAGAGTCATGCACAGATCCTCAGTCGCCTAGGGAGAGGCCAGTACTTGGTCATTCACACCACTTCCCAGCAAGAAATGGATTTGATATTTGTAAAAAGCCATGTGTCTTATGCCAACTTAGCTTCTCGGGAAGAATAGTGCTTATTCTCATTTCAATACATTTAAGCAAACAAAATTATCTACAGATATTGCATGTCAGTTTTTAATCATTCTCCAATGTAGTTAGACTTTTCCAACACAGTCTTCTACTATTAATTTTTATGCAAAATAACCATGAGCAAATATAGCATGGTAAGGTGTTGGCAAGCCTTGATCCTGTAAAATCTCTATTTCAATTTTCTGTTACACAACTGCCTGTTGCCACATTTTCTAACCTTTGAAATAAGCAGGGCTTTTCATACTAGATAATATTTTCCTTTGAGAATGAATACAATATGAACACAGTAATTGGTTTGTTTCTACCTGTAGGCTATCTAGTCACAATGTGAGAGTTTGGGTTTTTTTTTTTTAACATATACACTTAAAAAAGCCTACTGCTATAAAAATTACTGGTTTTTCTATCTCTTTGAAAGTCTAAATCATCCTTGTTTATAGTTCAAAACAAATTCATAAACCAACAAGATTTCACTCAAATTTTGTTTGGAAAAAATCACATCCCTGAAATCACTTGGAAGAAAGGCTGCTGTTCAGATACACACAAATCTCCTCCATGCATGAGTTACAGTGAATATCATATCTGAATTATATTTCAAACTCATTAATTAAACCACATGCTAACTACTGATCTTTATTTCATGAAGAAGATGCATCCCTTTTTAAGCTTATCTTGGATTTACTTTCAAAAAAATTTATTTTTTCCAAAGTCATATATTTATTATTTCTAATACATTCTTACATTTTGTTTTCTCTTCCAAACTGGAAGGTTTTGGGTTCACGCTTTTCATTCCGTTTGCTTATAGAGTACCAAATAAATTGTTGGCATTTAACATTAACTATGTCAGGGTGAAAACACTGTATGCAGGACTGTTAGCAACCATCAGCTCAAAACCACAGGTTTTTTAAGTCTTCATAAATATGGCTTTACTGAGTAAAAGCCTTTCAAAAAACAGTTACATTGTTAGATTAATGCTACTTGATCTTATTTTTAAACCTATAAGAGCTGATATTTTTATAGGCTATTATTAGGATAACTGCCATACTAATCGATTTCTTTTATCCACAGAAAAGACTCCGTCATCAGTGGTTCAAACTTCACCCTCAGCCATTGCTTTGGAATATCACTTGTAGGGATGAAAAAAAGGGTTTGGGGTCCACGCCTTCCAAGCCCTGGCCTCCTGACAGATTTTCTTCAGATGACTGTGATGTTGCCTAGGGTTTGGTAATAGCTATTATTGCTAGGGTACTTCATTGTGTACAGCAATTTTCAAAATGTATTTTGAAAACAGCAGGGATAATGAAGATTTGAGAGGTTGCTTGGAGCACAAAAGAGGACATGAAAGAAGGTACAAAGGTTGATGCTGGAAATAAGTCAAAAGAAACTGCCTGACAGATGGCATCCCAGAAAGGAAGGACTCGATGGTAAGATTCAGATATGAAAGAGAAAAGTCAGTCCAGACGGTGACTGACAGCACTGATTACAAAACTCAATTCCCATTGAAGGCAATGGGAGCTTTACTCCAGTAACAAGGATGATGGCAATGAAGACTATTTTTTTGAAAATCCTGTCGTTTTGCTACAAAATACTCTGGAAGCACTTGTGTAATTCTAAAATTCAAGCGCTCACACCTGGTCAACAGTATAGTTGATAATACCACACTGCAACTTGTATATACAAGCTAGGACTATATAGCAGGCATGTATTTACGAAAGAGAGGAAAAAAACCCACAAATTTCTACATCATATGTAAAAGTGTAGTGCAGGAGCAGGTTTTAGCAAATAAGCATGCACTGCTCTGGGGAAACCTTATTGCAGCCTTTCAATATATAAAGGGGGCTTATAAGAAAGATGGAGAGAGACTTTTAATCAAGGCCTGTAGTGTCAGGACAAGGGGCAACAGTTTTAAATTGAAAGATGGTAGATTTAGATCGGATATAAGGAAGACATTTTTTTATTATGAGGGTATTGAGACACTGGAACAAGTTGCCCAGAGAAGTTGCAGATGCCCCATCATTGAAGTGTTCAAGGTCAGGCTGCACAGGGCACTGAGCAATCTAACCTAGTGAAAGATGCCCCTGTCCATGGCAGGGCAGTCAGACTAAATGATCTTTAAGGTCCCTTACAGCCCAACCCATTCTACAATTCTAAAACTAAATTCCAGGAGAGTTCTTTAAAAACACCTTTTCCATCTTAGACGTACTGCTTTGCATTAGCAACTTCACATTATGCTATTCACTTTAAAAAAAAAAAAAAAAAGTTAAAAAAGAGAGATGAGCTTTTATCTTCACCAGTTACTGTCAGCAAACTGTTAAGTGGTGTTCTGGTAAGCACCTGGCAAATCCCTGACCAGCTCAGCCTATAGAATCCTAATGAGTAAGGTTTCCTGTAAGTAACCTCTACTGAGGCAGGGAGGGAAAGAAAAGATTTTTTCTTTATTCTTAGCTGGTTAAGATACACATTCCTGTGGTAGATTCTATTCATATTGAAATCCAAAATACAGCCTTGATATCAAACAAAGTTCAATACCAGGAAAATGGGAACCATTTGGAAATAGCAAAAGATCACATTCATATCTATATGTACCCAAGAATTCAAGCTACAGAGGAATGAATATACAGCTCTGCAGATATTCCACAGAGTAATTAAAATATCTTAAGGCCATAGTCTCCTCTTTATATGCAATGTATCAATGTAGGCAAATATTTCCATTCAGTACTAAAAAAAAAAAAAAAAAGTTATTTCCCACTCATGTTCCAAAGCCAGGGGTAAAACACACTTCCTTCTTACGATTTTCAGCCTAGTGTACCGCACAGACCACCTTGACGGCTACATCACTTCACATTTAAACACTGCCTGACATCACGCTCTGCCCAGCCATGGCAAACATGATTCAGGGAGGCTACCCCAAGTCCTGCATCAGCATATTACCAAGCATCAATGCTGCTAATGTCCACAGTGCCATGGGGAAACTGAGGCCCTCCTCTCCACATGCACTGTTGTTCTTTGGACATCCTCTGCAAAGCCTGTCTCTGCTACGGACATCAAAAACACCACAACACGTCGGGAAGCGAAGTTAGGCAGCCCCACTAAAAATCTCCCCTTGGAGCTCAAAGAGCATCACCAAGCTGCAGTTTCCACACCAAAACATCCCGAACTACTCAGTCCTTCCAACCTTCAGGCTGCAGAGAGAGACTGTTTTGTAACAAGTGCAGTAGCACGGGTCTATTAAGTTGGGGGGATACAGAACAGGTGAGTGCACTGACAGCTAACATGCGATAAGCAGCACCCGCGTCTCGCTAACTTTTCCCTTCATGTCAAGAGACAGGCCTGCCTTCTCAGAGCACTAGTACAAAAAGGTGATCACATGTACAACAGAAGAAAACAAGCTTATAAAGTCTCCTCTCGAGAAGCAGCCTCAGTTTGATACATAAAAATATGAAGCATGCTTTATTCACACATTTTTCAACTCACTACAACATTAAAATTCCACAGGTCATGTTTGTACGATGCAGTTAGCATAAAACTAAGAGCTTACTGCAATCAAAATAAAATATTCCTCACTGGCACTACTTCAATAATTGACCTAACCTGGGGTCATTTTAAAACAGTTTAAAATGCATCATTAATCCAGGGTATTCCGAAGCAGCTTTACTAATATGCGATAATAAATCAGAACAGAGAAGCTAGGTTACAGTTAGCATGCATTTAAAAAAAATAATAATATGATAACAATATACGCCAGAGATGCGGATCAGAGCAACATGAAAGAGAAAGCATAGGTAGCATGATAGCAACATAACTTGGAATGTCCAGAAATATATTTGATAGGATATATTTTCCTTATTCTTCTCCTGGCCGTACATTTTCCTTTCCTTCATGTTTCCTTCCTGTCACTTCCATCCTAACACTCTGGCAGCTTATCACTCTCCATTATCATTAAAAGAGAGTAGCTGGTCTCTCTACCAACTAGATCAGCAAAACAGAGGTTAATCTGCAATATGAAGAAGGTTACTAACTGGAAGAGAAGGTCAGTCGTTTGATTATTTTAGATCACAGGATGTCAGGAGAAAAGCAGGTTAGCAAAGTATATTGCAAAAATGGCAGTCTTGGGCAAGTATTTTTTGAACAAACATGTGTACGGTCTCCTAAAGAAATGCATATGAGAGTCCATTGTCCAAAGAGTAGAAACAACTAACAGGAAAGACTGGAAAGAATCAAGCGTATAAATTAAACGAGCCAACATCTTTATTGCCTACATATTTCAAGACTTAGAAGTAGAGAGGAAAAAAAAGTTCAGTAGATCGTCTGAAGTTATCAGTGTTCAAAAACTGAACATAAAGCCAGCCTACATACAATCTGTGCATAAAGAGGGGAGACAAAAAACAAACCAAAAAATCCACATTTATTTGGAAAAAAAAAAAAAAAAAAAAAGGAAAATGCCAAAGACACAGTAGATTGTACTGAATTTATACTCATAAACATACGCTTTGCCATGTATTTGCATGGTGTTTTCAGAAAATCGTTCCACTCCTCATAAGATTGTTAGGGCATGTTACATTAAGAAAAATAAACTCCCTCTCCCTGCAGGAAGCAAAGATTGTCTCCTCACCTCCTCCTGCCCATAAACAAACATACACGTGTGTATGTATACACATGTGTGTGTATATAAAAAAGAGGAAAAACTCAAAGCCCACACTAATAATCGTTTCTGAAGAATCTAGTCTACTAACAATTTCTTTAAAATGCATTGAAGAGTCTCAATTCACTGAATTTTAGTTTTAAACTCAATTTAGTAAGATTTTACTCTCATAAGTCACAGAACAAACATTTCTACAACACAAGAAAAAGGCAGGTTTTTCCAAGACCTCTGTCTGAAGGGGTTACAGTGTGCACAGGCAGTAAATACACGTGTCCTGGGCTTGATCTCCTGCATTCCTTTGTCATGCACATCCATTCCAGATGCAGAAGCAGGTTGCTGCTTAGCATGATGCCATCTCCACTTCCCTTCTCTCAATATAAAATAAAATTTTTCTTCATTGCTTCTGAAGGAGACATCTGTTGTGCGTCTTGAGCATTTGGAGAAAAATTTCTCTCTCACTTGTTCATACTGAAGCTGCTTCAATGAAAGCACCTTCATCTTCAGTGACTGCACTATTACTCTGTGTGGGGTCAGCATATGAACCGCAGCACTTGGAATTTCTGAGTAGTAATTTGCTGAGATACCACCTCAGTTTTTATAAAAAGCAAGTCTCACGTTAATAACAACTCTTTGTCAAGCAGTTTCTCTCTACGCTTTGTATATGGATGGCTTAAACGTCTCAGCATCTTTACTGCTCTTGGTGCATCCTCTCCTCATGAAGCAAGCAGACAGGGAAGATGGGGAAAGATCACATAAGGTAGCGGACTGTGTTTCCAGTCAGATTTATTTCCCACCCCTCTGCAGCTTTGTTGCTTTCCCTGAGGGAGCTCCAGAAGCTCCCTGCCCTCCTCTGCAGCCCCTCCTGCACACATGGCATCTCTGTTTGCAGTGCTCGAGATGCCAGCTTTCAATTTTGTTTTTAAATTCCATTAGTATATATAGGCAGTTGGTGGAGGTGAACACAATTTCACTTTCATGTTAGCAAAGCATAGACTAATACACATGTTCTGGCATGGCCTTCATTGGGCTTGTATCTCTTAAATGGATTACTTTAGGGAAAACGGAGAGATAAAACCATTCTTCTCTCAGACCGCTATATAGATCAAGAAGTAATATAAATCAAAATAAAATCTGACCATCATTAGGAGGAGGGGCTCCATATACTTGGAGAAATTCCCACTGCTTCTCAATCATTGGGAATTATGTCAAGGATGCCCTTATGCTGCAAAAGACTTAATCTGATGTGAAACACAGATTAAATATACTGCAGGAATACTTTGCTGTGAGGCTTTTGCATGTCATTTTTGAGCTTTCTGCTAATTTTTTACAGCCATCCCAAGTACTTTTTATGTCTATGTATGCTGTGTGTCTAACAATTTTGTAACTTTAGTGGAGAATTCATTACTTAATATCATAAAAGTTCTGGATTTACATTTTTATACTGGTGTTATAATTGCAAAATTTGATCAGCAATTTGACTATCACTTTAGTTTATGTTGAGCAATTCTGGAAAAACAACATCCGTTCAAGTCTGTCATTCATTTTGTATCCATATCAAATGCAACTTAAAATGTAGTCATTTATCAGAGCCTGAAAAATAGCAATATATTTCTTGTAGGATGGCATTAATGTGTCTTTTCCATGCGTTCCCTATGCTAATGTGAAACTACCACTCTGTAGAAAAAGCAATCTAAAAATTTGCAAGGTTCAAGCAATCCAATATAATAATTTACCCAGCAATCAAACGAGATATCAAAAACATTAAAGAAGCTGAAATGTGTTTTTCCCCAAAAAAAGAACAAATAAAAAGGAGATAAAGAGGCAAGAGACGGAGGTGTGCTGCTATGTGTAAAATAAGAGGGCTTTCCCCATTGAAGGACCACAGTAGATAGTTTGCCTCTCATGTAAAAAAATATATATATAAAAAGCAAACTATTGCATTAAACCATGTATTGCATTCTGTGCAAGACATGATTCAGAGCTGGTGAACCACTGAAGGATACTGGTTCAGCACAAGATTTGGTACAATTTAGTGTCTCCTCAAGTTATCTAGCTCTGGGTAACTCCTGCTGCATCCGTGCAGGCTTTGCTAGGCACTGGCAAAATTTTGCCAAGGGTATAGCTAATCTGTGCAGAAGAGAGATTTCAATTGCCACTACCTGTTGGAGCTAACTCGTGTGTGTGGGAATCTCTCAAACCTCCCAAGTACATGTGCACTTGTTTGACCTTGCCTTCTCCGACACAACCACGTAAAGCTTCAGCAGCATTACCCAAAACTTACATTACAAGCACAACTTATAGCCCAGGGATTGGATGACTAAACAGAAAAAACAAACTGCCTGTGACAGACAATTATCCTATCTAATGCAAAATTGGGAGATTTTAGTCACAGTGAGGCAAAAACATATGGGATAAAATACTTATCTCACACTATAGAAGCTGTTAACATTGCAGGAATATACATGCAGGGCCTGTATTTCCCAGACACTGGCTCTGAACAGAGACACAGGGAGCCCTTGCTCTTCCCCGTCTTCATCTATAAACAGAACTTGTCACAGGCTGGCTATAAAATGTTCTTGCTTGTACTAAACATTTGTTTGCATTCTCCTAGTACTTAATTTATGGAAAACGATTTCCAGAGAGCAACAATAAGTAAACAGGCTAAAATTTCCTAAACAAACTCATCTGTTATTCTATTTTAAGTACAAATATGAAAAATTATGCTTCTTTACGCAAATGAGCACCTTAAGTTAGTCTGATAAATCTACACTTACACACTTCAGCGAGCAATCCAATTTCTAAAGAACCCTGTATTAACACTGGTATCCTGACCAAATTCTAGTTCAGATAATTACTCTGCCTAGCTAAATCTCTTAGCAGTATCGCATCCTGTCATAAACTGCTGTATAGCACAGAAGTAAACTGTTAAATCTCCACTGCATCTTAAGCATGGAATCAATGGTTTATCGCCGATCGATGAAACATTTAAGTTGTATGGGCCAGATTTTCTAGTCTACTGTGTCCAATTTGCACTGTAAATTTGGAATTTTAAAAAAAAAAAACCAAAAACAAAAAACCCCAAACAAACAAAAAAAACAAACAAAAAAACAAACAAAAAACAAAAACAAAAACAAAAAACACAACAAAAAACCAAAAAAAACACCACCTCACAACCTGGAAAAGTGTAGGAAACTGCACTGGACATGGTAACTCTTAGCTGGCACAAACCTGACAAGTTTCAGGGCACTGCATGTTCACGGCACTGCCAGATGTCACCAATCTCCAAACTCCTTGCTGCTGCAGCTCTCATGGGGGTTACTGCTCACATGGTTCTGAAGAAGACATGCAAATATTCTTCAACTATTTCAGGGAAACGTCTGGCAGATAGGCTTAAACTGTTGTGGAGGTGGTTTCAGATGATCCAATGAAGCATCTGTCAAATGTCATTATGTCCTGCCACCAGAGATTTGGCTGAAAAATTCAGGCATTGGATGGTAACCAACAGCTGGAGGTGACGGGGGAAAGGGATGCTGTAGTTATCCATTAAATCTACATGTGGCTAGATGAAAACCTCATATTTCAGCTAGTGACTACTTCCTAGAGTGCAGGCAGAGGTCTTCAATAAACAGGATCCAACCAGAAGAAAGAGAGGATAGGAAATTCCATCAATAAGTTCTGCCAAGAGATCTTAAAATAGCAGCATAAGATAACACTGTCCCTGTGAAACAGTACCTTGAACACGAACATGGCAGCTCTGACCCTGCAGAGTACAAACATCCAGAAAGGAGTGGGATATTGTAGCCTATGTATTTCTATGTTAGCTGCACATACACCTCACCATTTTTATTCCTACAATTCTCTTAATAGATTGCTATTAGTCTGGCAATTAAATAGCTGACTTGAATCACCAGGTGTTTGCACAGACTTGGAGTCACGTCATCTTCTCTATGAAGAAAGATGTGTGAAAATTATGGAAATGAAAGTGAAGAATTTGAAAGAGAAGCATGAAATCCGGTTAAATTCCTGCAATAGATTTTCTTCCTCTCCTTTACCTCTTGAGCAAACCTCCTTAAGTTGGTCTCTTCTGTAGCGGTTTTTCATAAAGAGAAGGGAAGGGATTTCTCTGTTGAAGACATATTTTGAGAAAGATTACCCAGCCAAGCCCATCACCCAGTGAAACTCCTCCAAATGTGACAATTGTCAAAAACAGTTTGAAACCAATGAATCACAATAGAGCTTGACCTTAAAAACCAGTTTACACCGGAATTCTCAGAAAGGAGTTGCTTTAGCAGGTTGACGTCTCCTAATAAAGCCTTTTCACATTTCAAAGAAACATTAAAAAACTGGGACTGCTATTTCCTTCAGTCAGCGTAATTTGGTCTCTTGACAGTGAGGAACATTTATGATAGATATAGGACTTTTAGCTTGCGATTCCTGAGCTGCATTGTATTTAACTTGTCAACCTCTGAGTTAATTTTTTTCAGCCTTATTTAAAGTAAACAAACATGTCTGCTCCTGGCCCCAATCCATTGAAATAGTTAGCATACACTCAGTTTTGCTGAAGTCAATTGCTATAAATGTGTGCATCAGCATAATGCTAGACAAAGACCATAAGTTACCTGTCTGAGCATTAAAAAAAAAAAAAAAAAAAGAAAGAAAGAAAAGCTGAATTGCTCTTTCTTCTATATGTGAACAGACACCTGCCTACACACATGGCTGCACCTCCACTGAACGGCACGTGCAGTGGCACAGTGCAGTCTGGCTCCCAACTGGGATGTACCTATGGTACCACTGCACTTCCCCGGACCCAAACACAAGAGCTACATTCCCTGCACAGGGAGATGAGGAATTTTAGGAAAGAAGTGAGCACCATGTCCCAGTGAGGGGACAAAACACAGCTTGGGTATGCCCCCCTAATCAGTGAGCAATCTTGCATCCCACTGCTTCAATAAGGCCACGGAGTCCCCGTCATCGCAGTGGCCTTTCTGCAAGTCCAAATGTTGGCGTGCACAGAGGTTTCTTGGATTTGTGTTTTGATTTGGATTAATCTGAAATGACTGTGCTTTAAAAAAAAAAAAGGTAACTACACACAATAATATTAGCTGAAATGCAATACAAACACCGAGTTAAATGGAAAGAAAACTAAATATAGAAACCAGCCCATTTTATCCTGTAAGATATACTCTGTTTAGTAACATTCCTGAAAATTGATAGGTATTAAATTAACCACAGGAGGGCTCCCTCTGGTATACTGAATACAACAGAAACATACTGTTAATTGCCAAAAATAATATTGCATCTTAAAAGTAACAAAGGTTTTAGACCGCAAACGATATTTTCCTCAGTAGGCTCCAATATATACAGGGGAATAAAATTATACATGAACAATTCAGATAAAGAAGTGAATTACAGAAGTGTTAACTGTATGACTGTTAAATACTTAAATGGCAAACGCAGATTCCCAATGCACTGTATTTTAAAACACTAAGCTCTGTTTTGCCATGCCACGTATAGGGGCTCTTGGAGCTGACACACTGGCACAGCAATGAGCAGGGCTGTAGAATAAAAGAGGACTGAACACACCAGGTCCCAGCTGCTGCTCTGGGGAGAGAAATGAGGACTTGCTTGGAACAGCACATGCATAGAAACTGAGCATAGGAAGTGAGGTTTCATTTTACCAGTATTTTTTTATGGTCAGCCATGCACTCTCCCAAAATAGTAAAAATTAATGTCAGCAATGGTCGAGCAGTTACTTTTGTAGACTTGGTCCTGTTTGTCACTCCATACTTTATTTACTCGTCTGTTAAAGAGAAACAAAACTCTCCCGCCTCACAAGTTTGTGGTGAAAGCAAAGGTAAGTAACTGAGACAGCGGAACTAAATACATAGGTAACTGACAGTGTCCTGACAGTGCAGTCATAGGAAATAGGTGTCTATTTGTGTCCTACCCAAGCCATACTCAGTAAAAGATTTTGTAGCTGTTGAAATCAACTAGAAAAGTGAGGGAAATACAGCTGGGGGGGGGGGGGGGGGGGGATGGATGGATTCACTTTCAAGATGCAGCTTTTATGCAGCTCCAGAAACAGAATTCACCCACCCAAGCTTTGTACTTCACTGGCACCAATAGTGAGTAAACAGAGTTAACTATCCTGGAACAATTATGATTATCAGAACCTGTGTTGTACTAAACAGTAGGAAACATTGCACTTTGGGGTAAATTTAAACTTTCACCTCTTTCACAGACTTCAGAAACTAAACACTGTTTGCAAGACAGATTTCAGGCTGAAACTGCTTCTGGATTCAGGAGCGCAAGTTAGTACTTTCACAGCCACCAGGTTTGGCAGGGGGATTTTGTGCCTGATTGCCAACTACAATACAGGCCCAGGATTTGTAAGAACTGAGTTCTCCTTATCCTGAGGAGTTCATTTAAATCCGTACCTCACATATCCCAAGAGAAAGACCTAATCATGAGGCTAACCAGACAGAAATACAGAATTCACAGGACAAGGGAAAGAGAGTGCGACTCTATCGCATGGAACAACGCTTTCCCCTGACAGCATGGCTGTAGTTTGGTCTTTGCTCTGAGCACTGTGCATGCACCAAAATAAAAAGGGCCAACACCACTGAGAGCTCCTCCCGCAGAAGTGCCTAAATCAGGAGGTTAAAGTAGCGTGCCCCACCGTGCCAAAGCAGAAGTGAAACGAAGCCAGAAGTCTACCTTCTTTCCTTACTTTACACATCATAAAGCATTTCAGTAATACACCTACGAATAAGTATTACAGAGCATCTGTGACTAAGAGATGCTGCTGTTCCATCCAATTTTAAGCGAGGAGATTTGACACCGGGAAGCAGGGAGATGACAATTGAATGAAAAAAGTACCAAATGAAGTTGAAATGCATTAGGGGTTACTCCACTAGACGGCCCTCCTTTCGGCCAACCACACTGGCATCCCATAAAAACAGAAAGAAACATCTCTCTCAACACTTTTCACCAAATACCTATATTACAGACACTGGAAAGCTGCTGCAGTAAATCCGGTTCTTTTATATGAAGTTGTTTTTCATATATTGAAAGTATATAAACAGACAAGGAAAAAGCCTTACTGTAGCCAGACAAAGTAGCACTAACTTTAGATAGCATCAGATAACCAGGTTTGGGCTAGGATTACATCCTACTGGTTGTACTGCACTGTTGCTTCTCCTCCGCAGAAAACAAAACTGACATTAAAAGTTTTATCAGAATAATTTAGTATATAAAAACCCTGGCCTTGGGATTTTGTCAAAAGAAAAGATCAGACAGGATACTTGTATCACATGCATAATATTTCAGTGACTAAAAAAAAAAAAGACAAAGTTAAACTAGCTGTAAAAACCATAATCAAAACTCAAGGACACCATAATGTGTTAAGGAATTTATAAGACTTTTTTTAAAAAGCAATAAAAATATCCTATTCAATTTCCCTTATTCCCATAGTACAGCAAGGAAGACTGACTTAAAAAGAATTAAACCAGAAATTGATTATATTATTTTTCCTCACGTGTACCACTTTATTGTCAAACTATATTTTATGGAGAGCTTGTTACTCCATGTAACTCACAACCTTAATATCTGTACCTTTATCCTTGAAGTTCCACTTGTGATAAACCAGAAGTAAATAACAATTATTGAAATATAAAGACCAAGTCTATCAAGTTCACAAGTGAAAACCTTAGGAAACTATGATAGGTTAAAAAAAAAGTAAGTTTCTATGAAACACTTAGATGTCAATAATGCATATAGAATTAATGTACAGTGATCAAAATCATTAATGCTGTCCGAAATCAGGGTTGTCAATATCACTTTCTCGTTTTTTAATCTTTCCTAAAGAAGAAAAGAAGAGCTTCTCTGCTCAGAAACAGAATTTGCACAATGACAAAAAAATACTCTTATGTAACTTATTGCAGTACTATTTTAAAGAATAAAAAAGTCAACTTATTTTGTCACATTGGAATTTCTAGGTAGCATTAAAGAGCACAAGTGCCCTCTTCTAGGCACTGGGAATGACACAGTCCCCAGGGGACACTGTTCTACACATCGATAGAAGATTTTTGCATCATGGACTGCTTTTGAACAGCTTCTCTGCCTATTGCTGTCAGGATATCAATGCCTCCTCCATCAGCCTGTTATCCCTCCTTCGCTTTGGTGCTGTGGCAAGCAGCTTAGGTGGTGGGAGAAGCTGACAGAGTCCTCATTCACATGGAAGTTTGGGGATGTCTGCTTTAGCAATGAATTGGAAAGTTTAATTTTCAACTAGTCAGAAAATCAGGATTTCACCATGCCATCTCCCCCCAAAAAACTGAAGATCAGTAACATTAATTTAATTGTGATTAAAACAAGATGGCGTGTTTATAAGCATTACTGCCAAGGTCAGAATACCACTAGACACACATCTCACTCACGAGGGCAAAACCAGTTCAGCCTATGGCTAAGTCATTGACAGCTCTGCCCCTCTTTCATGGTCAGGACGTACCACAGCAGCCTGACTATAGGTCACTGGCTCATGTGCTGACTCCACATACATACCTATGTAACGTAACACAACTTGAGAACGTGTAAGAAGAGTCTGCTGCAGTTTCAGTAAGACTGACCTTTAAACTTGTGTTAAGTCACACTAAGTATTGGGTAACTGAACACCTCAAGGGCAAAGAATGACTGCACTGAATGTTGAAATTCTTGCATCTCCTACTAACTTAATAGGGGGAAAAAAGTTGTATGTCTATGACACTATTTCACTATTCTAATGTAGTCTTTTATAGTATGACCTCATTTCTAGTGTAGTCTTGAAGAAATACACTAAGCATCTTCTTACAATTTCCTTTATATTTAGAAGAGTTGAACTCAAAACTTGTATTTCAACCCTTGTTCCTTGTATGCATTTTGGGTTATAACGTGCACATCAAAAGACACAAGTACCATAATCGCATTACTCACCTCTACTTCAACCTGCTATCCTCACTGGGTAATGACATTGCCAACATGACTTCAATTCTGACAGTGATAGTGGAATTACATTAGAGTCAGCTGTAAGGTTCAAAGTTTCATTGCTCATTTTTATTGTTTTCCCATTAAACAGTCCCATTACAGCTCAATTAGTATTCGGGTGGGGAGAAAAGGAAAAAAAAGGGAAAAAAAAAAGGAAGCTAGTTAAAAGCCCCTTTCAGAGAATCTAGGATTTAAAATTTGCTGGGGTCTCATTAGCAAGTCTCACTAGCCCTTCATGTATGCTCAGCTGCTGACCTCCAAGGTTTTCTTCCACCATTTTATGCACAACTTTAAAAAAAAAGTTATTTCCCTCTGAGTGCTATCCACTCATGCTGTGCAGTCTTGAACATTAGAAATTTCATCTTATGTCAAGGCATGTATCTTTAAAAGAGCCGTGCAACAAACATGGAAATCATTACTTGCATTGAACGCCTTAGCTTTCCTAAATCACAAAGTAAATTAGAAACTGCAAAGATTACAGTATGCACCTTGTAAACTAATGACAGACACTTATGATTGTGTATAATTTTCTTTCAGCAGAAATTACTTCCAACTAAAATCTAGCACCTGACACCTACTGCATTTTAAAACCCTCGGAAAGATAAAGTAAGCTTCAAATTAAGAAGCTATCCCTAACTTCCTCCTGTAGTAATAAAGTATCTTCCATTCAGCATATTTCATTAACCAAAGTTACGATACTTTGGAGGACTAACTTCTGTAATGGATAGCTGTATTAACAAAGAATCAAATATGTTATTGTTCAATTGAAGCTGTTGACTTAAATACATTTAGCATGTGGAAAGTGCATTATATACATGGGTGATGACCCTTGAAATTAAGACTACTAATACACTAAAATGATACATGATGCTAATACATTCTAACATGAAGGTTATGCGAGTGGTAAACAAGCTAAAAGATCAAACAGTCCCATAATTTCTTACTAATGATCTATGAAATATTTATATTATATTTAAATTACACTGACAATTACAGTGTAGGCGCATAGCACTGTTGAACAGAACAAATATAAGCTTTGGTAAATTACAGGCAGGCTTTTAAAGCACTGCATTACAACAACTCCCTAAAACTAAACTTCACTTAATGCAGTCATACTGTGATTTATGAGCCATACATAAACCCAGCGAGTTGAAGAATAACTTAAGAAAAAAATAGCTTATGTCAACTGCTGTTATTAATAACAGTGATTGAGGAGATTGCAAACTGGAAATATTTAAAAGTTCGTTGTGGCATCAGTCTGACAAGCAGTTACACGCAGCATAGTTGTATCGGGGCACATTAGTAACATTCGGGAGAGAAAAAGACTGCCAGTTAGTTCTGTCGAGTTTTCAACAGAAAGGAAGAGGAAACAAAAAAATCCAGGCGGTGTCAGATGGATCCCGAGCAATTTGAGCGGACATACAGCCACACACCAGTTCAAGAAGTATTACAGGTAGGCAAATAAATAAAAGTTGCGGTAAAAACTCTCGCAATGAAAATCAGAGACCAGCCTCAGCCTCGGCTAACCAACGAAGCATGCAAGACCCCACGCCCTCCTAATTTCACAGCCAGCTTCTGTGACTGCCCACCCTTGCCCTTCCCGGGGAAACCCAAGCCGGCGGGCTCATTTGTTCGCCCACAACTTTCACTCTCCAGCGCGGAGGCAGGACAGGCGCAGGTGCTGCCGCCCTCCTCTCCTCTCCTCCCCTCCGCCCCGCACCGCGCCGCGCCGCTCCGCCGGCCGCCGCGCCCCGCACCCCTCCGCCGGCGCCGGGCCCCACGCTCGCAGCCCCGGAGGGGCGAGCGCCGGGGCCGGGCCCCGAGAGGCGGCAGCCAGCCCGCCCGCCGCCGGCCGGCGGAGCGGGGCACCGCGGAGCAGCGCTCCCGGGCGGCTTCGCACCTACCTGCGGCTCGGCGGGCTTCACCAGGTGCTTTTCCCTGTAGAGAGCCCAGAGGCCGATGTCGGGCAGGAAAATCAGAGCCGCGGTGAAGAGCAGCGTCATTTGCAGAAACCTCTTCTGTTTCCTCTTCATGGCCAAAGCCGGGCTGCTCTGGTGACGGCGGCAGCGGCGGCAGCTACCCCAGCACCGCGGGGCCAGGTCCTTCCCTCCCCGCCGTCCCTCGGAGGGGCCCGGCGCCGCGGAGAAACTTCGCCCGCCCGCCCGCCTCACGACCGCCCACCCCGTGCCCGGGCGGGGCCGCCCCCCGCGGCGGCGGCGGCGGGGCCGGAGCCGGCGGCCGCTCCCCTCGCCCCGGCGCGGCGCTGCGCGGCGGCGGTGCCGCTCCCGGGGGAGCTCATGGATCCACCTGCGCACGGAGCAGCAAACAGCTCAACGCACAGCCGGGGGGGAGAGCAAACAAAAATAAAAAAATCAAAATAAAATAAAAAAAAAAAAGAGGTTCCCCCCCCAACCCGAATCCGGTAAACAGCGTTGGCCCGGGAGAGCGCCCCCTCCTCCCGGCCGCGGGAGCGCTAGCGGTGCGCGCAGCCCCCGCCGTTCGCCGCGCCCGCCCGCCTCACGTCCCCCTGCCTGCCCGGGCCCGGGGCGAGGGGGCGCGGCATCATGAGCTCATCACGCGCAATTTGCTAAGCAAGAGTTTAAATAAAAAAAAAAAAAAAAAAAAAATCGGAGAGGAGCGCGGAGGCCGGGGCGGCGGCACAGCGCGCCCCTCCGCGCCGGGGAGGCGGGCAGGGAGAGGGCGCCCCCCGCGCCCCCCGCCACCACGTGCGCCGCCCGGGCCGGGCCGGGGGCGGGCAGCGCCGGGCCCGCCCCGCCGCGCCCCCTCCCCTCATCCCGGCCGCCCCGCGTGTGCCATCCGCGGCTCCGCGCCGGCGGGCGAGTCAGCGAGCGGGGGACCCCGGGCCGGAGCCGGGCGGCGCCGCAGCTGCTGCCGCCGCCGCCGCTGCTGCCGCCGCCGCCGCGCACCGGGGACGGAGCTTGCAATTCCCGTTCCGGTCCGTCCTCCACGGCGCTACGTGAAACGCGGGGGGAACCGCGCTGAGAGCCCGCGGGCGGCTCCCTGTCCGGGGGCCCGGCCCGCGGCGCCAGGCAGCGCCGGGGCGCTCACCTGCCGGGGGCTCCCCGGGCTCCTCCCGCGCCCGCCGGCCGCCAGCCCAAGCAGCCCCTGCCTTCCCCCCGCCGCCCGGGCTGAGGTCAGCCCCCGCTTCGGGAGCAGCACCGAGGGAAGGAGATGCTCAAAGCGACGTCGCTCCGGTTGTCGGCTCTACCCTGCTTGTTGCATCAGGCCCGTTTGGGCTTCTGGTCTGAGTTCAGCTGCTCGCTCTGACTGCGTAGCACAATCATCCTTTCTTCTCAAACTAACTCCTCTCAGCAAAACAGGAGGACGCTTAGGTTAAGCTTACTGGGACCTAGTGCCCTTTCAGCCTCATCACATCAAACAGTGGGAAAACGTGTACCGGACTTGTAACGTTAATGTGTCAGGAATGAATATTGAAAAATAAAGGTACACCTAACTTCCTTTTTTTCTGCCCTGCATATAAAAAGCCGTCACTTCAACTACAGTCCATATTTCTATGGGTGGCTAAAATATTTCTGAATGTCTAGGTCTAAATCCTGCAGTAAGAACCCCTTTTCTGTAGCCAAAGCGCATCTCTACAAATGGTGAGAAGTAGTCCCGCCCTTTTTCGTAGGTGAGATCGATCTTGTCCATCCACAGAACTGTCTTGTGCAGAAAGCATTTCCTACACATCCACAAAATAGTAAAAGAGGCAGTTAAAGGTTATTTTTAGGAGAGCAGCTGGAGATAAAGGAAAGCTTGTGGGAGGAACAGAAGAACTCTGAATGCTGAAGGTGGGGTGGGAGGAAACAGCATAATGCTCTTCACATAAAAGTAGGGCTGAAAGGGACCTTGCGAGGTCAGCTCCTCCATGGCTCTGCCCCAAGGCACGATCAGCTCCATCTATGTCATTCTTGACAAGTGTTTGTCTAACCCATTCTGAAGTCCTCCAGCGATAGCACCACTACAGCCTCCTCAGGCAATCTGTTCTGACTTGCAGTCACAAACTTTTCCGTAATATTTAACCTGAATCTTCCTCGCTGTGATTTCAGAGTATTACACTAGCCACCGAAGACACAGCAAGCAGAGTATTCCCCTCAGTTTCTACAGAGTTAAAGCCCGCTTCCAGATACTGTTCCATAGGCACTCCAGGACACCTCAACAGCTGATATCTCTTACTGCTTTCATCAGGGCTGTCTTCAACTGATTTGTATCTTTCTTGAAGTGCAATGTCCAAAGCTGGGTGTAATGTGCTGCTTGGAACCCTACAAGTGTTTATAAGAAAAGAAGGATACTTGTGCATGTGTCACAGTATATACCCTTTTTCCATGCTTCCAGGTGGCATGCAAGCTTTCGTTGTAACAGGAGAAGGCTGTTAACTAATGACCATTTTGTGATACAATGCAAGCTCTAGTTGGTTTCGTTCCCCTAGAATTAACTACCACCTAATTCATTGTTCCTATTTCTATCTCTATGGCTGAATACTTCTCCCTTTTGCACTGTCTCTATTAAATATAATATTTTTTTCCAGAATATTTATCCAGTTTGTCAAAATCACTTTGAATTTAAGCCTATCTTCCACTGTCGTATACAAATTTAATAAACAATTTCTATTCTGTAATCCAGACTGTTAGCAAGAACTTTAACGTGTTCAGATACAGGACAGATCCTTGCAGAGCTCTGCAAAATGTATCCTCCCACATTTGAGAGTGAGCCCTTGATACTTTAGTCTCTTTGTAGTTTCCAGACAATTTTGCACGTGCCCTGATGGTTGCAAGACCTATGTAAACTAATCTTGCTTAGAAGAGTGGCATGTGCGAGGCTTTGCTTTATTGTCTTAGTGACAAAGGATATACTTCATTATTTTCTTTTCACTCCCACCAGGCTTTAAGGATGTCATAGAAGACCACCAAAAGGGCTATGCAAGCAGTTACACTTTTTGATTGTGCAGCTAACCAAGAAGGTATTCCGTTTGACCAAATTTAAAAATTTTGAGCTTGTATTCAAGAGCTGAATCCACCAAAAGATTAGAAGCATTCACAAAACCAAAGAGCATTGATCTTGTCAGAAATTCCACTTACTTTTTTAGCTTATCATCCAGGGTTAGGAAACTTACCGAGCATATAGAAGATTTTGATTCAGCTGCCTTTTTGTCTGAAGGGATTCAGCCCTGATGTTCTTCCACTCAGTGCAAGAAACATAATAGCTAGAGCCATCCTAAGTATAGAAATGATTGCTATGAGATCATATAATAATTGTGTAGAAAAAAGTAGGACTACTGGCAGGAAAGGTTTAGGAGATGTTGCGTACTGGAATTCCACAGCATGCCGGTTAAGTCCTTCTCTGGAGGTCGAAATGAATGCAGGCACTCTCAGCAGATGAAATTCAGTTTAATTTCCTGAATCCTGCAACTGATTTTGTAGTAAGGGTCATAGTCCACAACTGGTAAATTCAGGTCTGCTTTGTAAAGAATAAAGGCACATTTTTCAGCAAATAATTTTTTTCACAGAATCATAGGCCGCCTAGCCCTAGTAAGAATTGCTGCATTTTTAAGATGCTAAGGTAGTTTAAAGGAAGGAAAAAGAAGAAAAAAAAAAACCAGCCTCACTGTTCTGCAAGTTAAAAGCTGCAAACGCACATCAAAGCATGTGGCAATAATGTATGCTTGCCCTAGAAGAAGTTCTAGTAGAGCTGCAGAATATACAGTTCTTCAGTGGGAATACATTCAAACCTTCAAGTATTTGCTGTTTGAAATCTCAAGCCATATATGAAAAAGAATGAAAGAGGTGCATTCTGAAACTCTGCACATCTTGGCACCACAATTTAGTGTATTGGGGACATATTTTCATTTCCACTACCAAAATATCCTCCTAAGTCAAAAGTTCCCCCAAGACTTCTGATACAACCTAGGACAGAAAATCAGAGCGGAGTGTAAAACATCCTAGCAGGGATGAGAGCTACCAAGCAAGATGACTACGAGAAGCTGTTCAGCCATGCATTTCAAATCTTGAAGCTGAACTCAGACAGCCTGCAAGGTACATTTTTTGAGATCACAGCTTTACGTATAGAATTACTCAAAAGAGACTTCAGTTCATGGCTAATCAATGCTCTTCATGCAGGAAAGCCACTACTCAGCGCATGTATCACAAGAGCCAAACTCTGCACTCACATGAAAGATAAAGTACCCACCTTTGTGTTCACTGTTACAAACAGCAGAGGTTGGTATGGTCTAAACAGAGAACGAATCTAGTAAAATGATGATCAACCGTCTGTAATATTGCCATACAAAAGAGTGAATAAAGGTAATGGAATGGGAGTTTGCTTTGATGACAATATTTTCCTCCAGGTTACTGGAGATGTAAAATGACCAGGTCTGTTCCCATGTTTTGTTTCAGTCTACTTAGCTAGAGACAACACGTAGTGTTGCAAACCACTCTCAAAGGCAGGAAGAGGGGTAAAGGGGTCTGTTCTTCTCCAGGTATAACCCAGACCTGAAACGAAGTTGCAAACAATTGGCGATTCTGGTATTTAGGAGACTGACATGCTTTTATCATAGCTGGTTTCATCCTCAGACCTCCAAAGGTCCCTCACAGCACCTCACACCCTCTCTCTGTATCACTTGTCTTAAGATCGATCAAAACCTCAAGGGAAAAGCGTGACGCTGATAGCATACTAGAAATAGAAATGGAAATTCAATGTGATAGGAAAGTACTCTTTTACAAAAGTTCAAAATCCAAGATCCTCCAAACTCCCACAGAGAACATACATTTTCAATGTATTCTGCACAGAAAAGTTTCAACATATTCACCTCAAAAACTGAAATGCTCATTTATATATAGACTCTGGCTATAAATAACAATACATGTAACAGTTTTTTATTGACCTTCTGTTTCTAAGTAATTTTGGCCTCCTCTGTCTCCAGTTTTGTCATCAAGTTTCAAAATCATCATGACATATTTGTACTGCTGCTAACTGTGGAAATAGTTTTTGTAAATCTCATTCATTTGGTTTTTCTTAGAATCAAACTCTTGTTCTCAAAGTTAACTGAGAATTTCAGCTGAAAGGGAAAGCTAGGAGCCCTCCTACTCACATACGAAATACGGAAATTTAGTCCTCAGAGAGAAACTCAAGAGAAGTTCCTTTTATCAAGATTTTTAGATCCCAACTTGTATTTTTTAAGTTATTAGGTTTGGCAATATTGCATAGAGCCAGAAAATTTACTTGAGAAGTATACTGCAAACATTTAAAATTGAGGTAGTTATAAATCTGAAGACCACTTCTTTTTAGCCAGTGGAGATTTTCTAGTCATAGCACACTTAAAGGTCCATTACCTTAAATAAAAAGTTTAATAGCAATGAAAAGAACTAAATTATATGAAAAGATTATTGGGGAAGTCCCCCCAGAAATCTTTGGCATTGAGAAAATAATGTAATTTCTATCCCAGAATTATAAAGTTTGGTTTAAATTGCGAAGGAAAACTATTACTCCAGTAAAAGTCATGTAGAACTTCTTAAATGAGTAATGCTAACACCATGAATTATTTCCACTTTTAAATCTTTACTCTGTTTGACTAGCTGGATGATGGATGATTACTTCTTCATTGTTGCTGTGCCACTACAAACTCAAGAAAGCAAACAAAAATGCTGATGGATCAGACTTTTTGCCAGTTACCTCACAAGCTGCAGATTCACTACTGCACAAAAGAAATCACAGAAATGCAAGGGTAATCAGAAAAGTTTATTTTGAGAGAGAAAATCAGTACAATGTCAAATATTTCTAAATAGCTCAGTAATCATAAAACACTGATGTCAGGAAAAATAGTTTCTCATTCTTCCTCTCACAAAAATTCACAGTAATTTGGACCTAAATATGGTGCAGGAACATGGCATTTGCAGGAAGTTGGATGAAAAAAAGTTATCTTTTCAAGAAACAGAAGCAATACATGAGCTTTACAAGAACAGAACAAACTCAGCTCTGTGCTAGCTGGGAAAAGCATTCAGCTGTTTTTGAAGATCAACCTTCCTTGGTCTTGTCTCTGGCCCATTTCAGAAAGCTCGCTATGTATTTTCCAAGTGTCTAGTAAGCCCTCTCATCAACATTTCTCTTTTCACATCCAAGAGTTTCCTTTGTCTGATAATACACAGGACCTTCACACTCTCATCACACAACCTGATCGAGGTTGGATCTCAAATAGCATTATATTACTGGAAATAAAGCAGTACATTCTGCAAAGCTTCCTTAACACGGTTGGAAGTCTCATCTCACCAAATTTGTAAAATGTGCAGAATATATCGAAAGGTAGCAGATGTCACCTTCAGTTCCCATTTCTCACTAGAAGCATCGCCAACAAACTTTGCAGACGTCTACACTGATAAATAGGACAGAAGAATGGGCTAGAAGGAGTTCCACATTGCTTAATTGCTCATTTGCCTCCAGTTTTGTTTTGGGTTGCTCCAAAGAGTTCTTTCCAAGACTAAGCCCAGGTCTAGCACTGGGAATAATTTATTTCAGTTAATCATATAAAAGGATGAATGGATGAGATGGCACCAGGTCGTCTCTCTGTCATCCTCCATGCCCTCCCAGCCAGCTGAGCACCACAGGCCCCAAACTCTCACCATGCCTTCCTGTCATTCCCTAGGGTACATTACATGTCCTTGAGGTCTGAAGAAAGTCACTTTAGTAGCTTGCATAGAGACCTTATGTCACCTCAATCACTGTAACGGCCTGCACCTTTTCCTCTCCCCGTTGTGTCAGAGATCAAGATATCAGCTTGAAAAGTGAGCAAACTAAAACGGTGGTTTGCTACTAATGGTTCAATGCTATTAACATGTAGTGTTTCCCTAACTCACCAACAGTTGACTATTTATTTCTGTGAAGTATACCTAGGACAACAAATGCTACATAAATACTTTCTTCAAATTTGAAGATGAGGAAACTGTCAAAGAGAATTTAAATGAAGATCATGATGCTGACAGCTCCAGTTCCATCAGTGCAAATTTGTAGTGTAAATATATATAAAAACATGAAGCGAGTAAGAAGCAGCACATTTATACTACATCACTGCACTGAATTGCATTGCGTACTGTAGAAAGGCATCATAGACGCCATAGAAGGCGAGATGATGGTTTTATATATTCTGGGTGCAACCCAGCAATTACATAACCTGGATTCTAACGACTACGTATTCCTCCATCATTAAGGAGAAAATGTCATTTTATTTAAAATTATAATCACCAAATCCAGTGATTTCTGATGAGCTGTGTGAATGTGATTTGCAATATTGATTCCACCATAGTCAAGTAAGAAAATAAATGCTGAAAGAAACAAGGCTCAGGATAAATACTTAATATTAGAAAGTTTTTTTTTCTAAGGGGTATTAGTAAGAGTTTTTTCTGCTTTTTAATGATTAATATATTTCACATTTTACATGCAAACATTGAAGACTAGGGATAAGCTAGCCAAAGGTAAAACGTAAAGGACTGGAATGCCACTGAGAAAAATGCTTCCTAAATAACCAATAGTTACTGTCAGGTTGATCTACAGTCTTTCTTACTAACCAGATATTTAGTATTTTCCATGGAAGTTATTATCCACATTTCAAAATAGCCATCATGAGAACTGGAAGATTTTGTTGGCTATTGCAATTCAGATATCACAAATTGTCTTTTCAGTCTTAGACTTCCTTCAGGCTCATAAGATATTGAACAGTAGTAGGACTCAGAATACATTGAAGGATCAAACACAACAAATACAGACATCACTGAATATTATGAAGGAAATAAAGATGAAACTAACCAAAGAGTTTCATCAAAAGCTTATTGAAAATTTTGAACTAAATGTTATCATTTCAATGTTTTGTATTAGCACAAAGGTGAGAAAATAAAGTATTAATGGTCATCAGATATAAAAAAAAACTTTACCTCAATCTAGGTGGCCCTGAATGTAAAGAAGCTGAGGGGTTTTTTTCATTTGGTTTGGGGTTTTGTTTGTTTTGTGTTGTTTATTTGTTTGTTTTTTCCTCCTCATACCCCGAATAAAAGACAATAACCATCAGGAAACTGAGGGCAGGGACAATTTTAACAAATGTGTGGACATCTCCATGAGCACATGCTTATCCCTTTTATGAATATTTATGAGACCTGGCTATTTCTGATGTTAAAATATCCACGAATCCATTGTTTTGAAATACCTAGCTTACTGTATGTTTCTAAATCTTGTTTTGCCTCCAAATAGTCAGAAGGAGCACCAGGTGCTAGAGCTGCAGTAACTTAGCTTGAGAGCTGATAGTCCTTAGACAACACTGGGATGTACATGGGAAAAGCCAATAACATTCTCTGCTGCTGTAATGTGAATCAATAAGCATTCTGTCCTGTACTTTCACTTCAGAGTTAGAGCTCTTGAACATATGTATCTGGCTTGAAGTTTTTTCCTTAAAGTGAGAACAAGAACAGCTTCATTTTAGCTACAGCAGTAAGGAGTAAATGAGAGGTGAAACAGGCTACAGGCAATAAAAGAGTACTCGTTCGTGTGGCTTGACAAAAAAAGCTAACGTTCTGAAACAGAAATGTTGTTCCATGGTAATGCCTAATCTTTGCAAATGTAGCTTATAATTTTTTCCCCCTGATTATTTAGAGGAAAACATTTTCACAACTAGGGTATAGAGGGCCTTCCACACCTTAGGGAGCTAATTTTAGTCACTTAATACAATATCAAAAGGATCAATTCCATGTTCAAGGATAAAAAAATAGCTAAGAATAGAGACAAATGGATTTTCAAAAAACTTTCATCACTGAAGTAAATGATAAATTTAAGAATAGCTAAACTTAAGAGCTCTTTATGAAGTGATTAATGAAGTCTTTCAAGTAGTAAATCCCAAGAACAGCATACAATGGACATGTGAAAATGTATCATACAAAGCACTTACCAAGATAAAGAGTCACTACAGTTTGAACACCTCAGCAACAGGTAGGGATTTTGAAGTTTCTTACAAAATCTTAAAGCTCGTGTTCTCAAGCTCTCACACCTGATTTAAATGCCCTTCAGTCTTTGGGAAGCCACCAGAGCAGCTGGTTAGCATTAGCAGTATTAAGCCAAATTTATATGTTTTAAACTCTTCAACACCATTTGTCTTCTAAGGGCAGGACTGAAGACTGTATCAACCTAAATACGTAAGAATTAAAATATCATGGCATCTCAAGCTACTTCACAATGAAATGCCTCTTTTCAAATTACTCTTATGTATAAGAACAAGTTAAACTGTCGTCTCTTCTTTCTTTCAGGTCTCATACCATGGCATTTTGCTAGCAGAGAACTTCCTTGCCAAGATAGCGGTCCCCATCTGTCATTCACTCTTCATGTTTCTCAACGGAGTTAAAAAGCCTGACAGTTTCCATGAATAATAATGACACATACTCTTATATCTTGAGAAGAGGCACAAATGTTATTGATGAAAAAGGGGGAAAAAAAACCCCACAGTGTTTAAAGAGTTTTCTGCGCACTGCTTATGTCTGGGTTTGAGTGAAGATGGAACTGCCATTGTGTGTGAGTCAACCACCCTGCTTAAATCTGTTATCATGTAATTGCTGACTTAGGTCACTGCAGCTAACGACCTGTCTTCACTACGAACACAAATCTATTCTGTAACCAACACCCCATGCTTTTACAAGAAAAATTCTTCTGTATTTTGCAACAGCACTTGCTTAGCAGGAGTTCCAACAGCTTTTAATACACAGTTTTTGACCAGGTTTGTGCATCTGCACTTAAAAATTAGCTGCTTAAGCATACCTGTTTGAACATCTTCTTGGAAAGTATCCTAAAATTGTATCAGAGAAGCATGTTTTGGAGGAGATGCTCACAGGCAGCATGTAGAAAACATGCTTTCACTGCTGTGAGTGGTTTTCATAGTAGGTTTAGCAAACATAATTGCATAAATATAGTTACAGAGGCACATCTATACTACCTAATTTTCAGAAAGACTGCACCTCTCTGTTTGGTAATAGGTTTATTTTGTCAGTGCATAAGACAATGGGAAAAAATTCTCAAGAAGGGAAAGGGCCTCAGCCAAGCTTACCTAGTTACGGTGATTAACAATGCAGCACTATATCAGTCTTTGGTCAGCCTCGTGTCAGTCAAAACATTATTCTTAGCACAAGCTAATTCAAATTTCAGTCTGAAAAATTTTCTCTGGTCTCTTGAGGTTCTGTACCGAGAAAAAAGTTAACCGATATCCCATATTAAATGTTATTATGAAAGAAAAGGATGCCATCTGCACATAGACCTGTATTTAGAAGCACTTTTCGTTATTGGCATGAGTTATTTGGTATTTTGTTTTTCTTTCAGCTCCATTCTTGAACTTCTGACTGTACTCAATCAAGTTGACTGAGAAATATACTTATGTCTTCAGGGGGTATGCACTATTTCAGATTATAATTTAGATATATGCTCCTTTTTTTTTTTTTTTTTTAAATAATTCTGTCTTCACTGTGTAAAATTCAGCTCTTGTAGAGGCTGGTCAAGCATCAGTCTTGGGGAAAAATGTTATTGAATATTACGTTAGTGATCTTGGCACAAAAAGCAGGTATATGCTAATGACATTTTGAGAGTCATCAGCAATAAAGGATAAGATTAGAATGTTATATAGGAAGAGCTAGATGACCTCGATGGCTAGAATAACAAACGTGAAACTGAGTTTAGTATAGTTTGAGACAAGATCATATATAAAATGTCCAGGGAAAAAAAAAGATAGTGAAAATTGGGAATGAAATTTTAGCTAGTAGACTAAAATTCCATCAAGTATTAGGAGAAAGCAACTTAATTTGTTTTAGAAGGATCTCACTAACTTTATGATTAGGAAAATAACATTGTGGTTACGTGCAATAGTAGAGACCTCGCCTGAATGATCCAGGGGTCCATTCCAGCCTGAGGGGCTCAACTAACTTGTTTAATCTGTTTGACTAATGCTACCCCTCCCTCCTGTCTTAACGAATGTCATGAAGAAGTCTAAAACTCCCTAAATTGTGTATTCCCCTCCTACTCAAGGGCCAGGAACATTGTCTTACCTAGTTTTCCAATTGTCTAGTTCTTTCATGAATTAGTATTTCAAAACTGGATCCCTTTGAAAATGCTTACAATTCAAACTGCTGATGGCTTAGTCTCTTTGACAGGTCAGCTGCTGAAGCAAAAGAACAGAAGATGAAGCAGGCAAAGTACAGGAAGAGAAATATTGCTTCTGCCCAACTGAAACCTTATTGAAACCAAGCTGAAATTGGGTCAGAGCGCCTTTTAAGGGAAGCAATAAAGCTGATTCTATGTATTGGGTCACCCACTACGTACTGAGTCACACAAGCCTACTATTTCTTCTCCAGCTGATTCAGAGCAAAGGTCCAAAAATGGAAGACAAAATAGATCTTCAGTTTTTTTTTTTTTTTTTGTTTGCTTGCTTGTTTTTGAAGGGAGCAAGCTGTGTAAACCCAGAAGGAATTTTCCAATGTCAATAACACACCTGAGTAGTTTTGGCCAGTGTGACTATATAAGGACATTGACGATAAGTTGAAAAATGTCAAGGTTCCTCAGTATATGTCATGATAAATTCAAACATATGAAAATTCTACTTTTGGGAGGAATCCACCCCATAAAGTTCCTGTCTTAACAAGGTCTCAAATGCTATTTTCTTCTGGCTGCAGTGCCAGGCATTTTGCATGGCCAAACCTCCACAGAAATTCAGCGGAATTTTACATGCCAGTAATTTTCAGAAAATTATGCATCAGAGAGCCTGCTTTATAAAGAGGGTGCCTGAAGTTAGGCAGAATTAGACTTTGCACACATTTATTTCATTAATATGGCATAGTCACAGAATATTTAAAATTCTGAAAAATGAAAATCCATAAAGTGAGTAATGAATAAGTTGCCAATATTTTGGATCTGAAGAATCTATTTCAAAATATGGTGACCCTAGGCAGGCTTGGTTAATCATCCTCCTTGATTAGTCCACACACAACAATCTGTATCAGATAGGAGGATTGATGATTCTTCCCAATACACAGAAAGCATGTCCTAAAACTGTTTCCACTACCTGTGTCTAAAACAGTCAATCTAACAATGCGAAGTGTGCTATGTTCTTATTTGATGGAATATTAGATGAGTATTATGTGATATGTCAGTATGTGTGATCATTTTGTTATATTTCAAACTGCATTGAGTTTATTTTTTTAAGATTTTTTCTCTTACAGGCATGTGAGGAAGGGGTTATCCCCTTTGTGGAAGACAGCAATAGAATGTAAGAGCCGAGGCTAATGTGGAAATGACACAGTATGAAACTTGAAATAAATGGTATATAACAGTTTTCAAGATGGAAACAACTTTAAAAAGCTTCACCAAAGCAGACCAAAGTTCTGCAGTTTTGAGATATGTACCCAGGTGCTTCAGTAAGAAAGCACATTTTTATGACTACCAAAAGTTCATAAGCATAGGAAAATGATAATGAAGTTAAAGAACTTCACAAAGTTAGAAAGTTGTTTGATGAACAGAAATTTACTAAAACAGCTTCTTCACTGAGACTTTAAAAGAATTTTTTTCATCATGTTTGTATTTCTAATTAAAGTCTCAAAAATGCATTAACTTGCAAACTGTAATTATTACTTTTGATAGCTTAGCAATCTTTCTACTATTCCTAACTATTTCTCTATAAAACATCATGTGCTTTTAAAACATCTTATGGCTGAAGTTATCCTACAAATAGGTAGACTAGAGATAGTAATATAAAGACATTTAAGTTTAAGATTCAAGTCATATGATGAGTGTCAACAGTGCAGTTGCAGTTACAATTGGTAGCTCCATGGTGGAGCCAAAAGCATGAGCTTTACACTTATTGCTGAGAGAGAGTCAGAAATATAAGGTAAGTGTGAGAGCATCCAGCGTCCTACAGGAATGCTTTGTTCCAGCATACCCTACATAACAGTGATTTCTTAGACCTAGCTGCAATTGAAAAAGTGTTTCAAGAAGTCTATTTCATTAACTGAAATAGCTAGTTGTTTATGTAGAGTGCCAGTCATTAAGTTTCATTACTGCTGAATGTAGATTATATCATAGGTATACCACAGCAAGGGGCAAATTCCCATTTCAGAAAGAAAATCATACAAAGCTGTTCCACAAAGATTTTAGACTATAATCAAATGTCCTAGGGACAGTCAGCATCTTTGATTTTAGATAAATACTTTTATATGACAATGAAAAATATCACTCAGTATAAAGCATCTTAACTGAGATGAAGTGCATAAATCACTCCTTTGATAAAGTATCACTCCAAAATTAGCTTCATAAAGCAAAGACTATACTTCCCTATTCACAAGCATATTTTAAAATACAAAGCACCATATATATCAGTTTTTAGTGAAGCTTTAATCTCATTTCCAAAACTGAAAGCTGTTCTGCTCTTTATTATTTTCTAAGCATTGTAGATGTTAATGTTCAGATATACATTAAAATAATATGAATAAAAAATAATGATGTAAAATAAGAACAATTCTAGGATATTTTGTACTAGCTATGAACTGCTCTTTCATTGGAAAAAAAAGAGCATCAAAACTGACGTTGTGAGTGAAGCTCGATGCTGCTCCCCATGTTCTGTCAGGCTAGATTATTCTTAGAAGGAGAGAGAATGGGTGCTTCCTAAGACGTCTCTTCTTGTTACACTGAGGATACTCAAAAGAAAAAATCCTACCAGTTTACTACTTTGCTTGTGAATCTGTGGAAACAGAGTTCAAATGCCAACTTACTACTCTGGATGAATCACTGAGTGTCACAGACAGTCCAGCCTATTTGATGCAGGCATAGGATGACAGTCTCCTAAACCAATTAAGAGCTATAAGTTTGAGAGAAAGGGCTTCTTGTTGTTGCATGTGTCAATACAATTGTATGGGTTTGTGAACCTTCACTTTGAAACCTTCTAAAAATCATGTTATTGGAAGAACTTGCTTATGTCTAATTACAGTTGTTTTTTTCTTGTCCTAAAGCAAGCGAAGAGCACTCTTTGAGGTGAGGAGCCCTGGTTTCAGTTCCTAGTTACGGCTGGAGAAGATTCCTTGGACCTTGCCTGAGTTTTGCATGGCTGATGTAAAGAATGAACAGCATCCTCCCAGGTTCCGCAGTGTCTTTACTGGTAGCTAACACACTAGGAACGAAATTTCTTCCTCGTTTAGGAGCAGCAACAGGATGTCACTTCTGCAAATTTCTGGAGATACAATTTTCAGGGCTGTGTCCTTTAAAAATACTTATAAAGGCAAATGAGCTACAAAAATGTGTTAAGTGTTCATCTGTATGTATGAGAGTCATTCAGTATATTAGCAATTAGGGGGACTATCAAATTTTAGGTTGCATGCACAACTGGCATGCACATCTTGTACTCATTTTGGAAAGGGTACTTTCTATTCAGATATAGAATATAGATATAGAATGCTAACAGAGTACATTTTCATAGCTAGCTGTTGGCCTATCATACTCAATCCACCTTCATTCATTTAAACCATTCATTTAGACATGAGTGAAAACTCCCTATTGAAATATACATTGTGAGTTAGTAGTGAATTTCCATTTATCTTAGTGTTAGAGGTTAAGTAAGCTCTGAAGTAAGAATCAATCCTGAGAAGTACTGTTTGAACTAAAATATACCTTTCTAATTTGTAAGCTCTTCAGTTAAGAGATGTATCTACTTACACAGTATTTCAGAGACTGGAGAAAAAAGCTGGAAGCATTACTACAGCTAAGGTGAGAGTGAAGGCTCTCAGTACTAAGTACAACATACTGTGCAAGTGCCTGGAGCAAAAGTAAAAATGCAACTGTAAATTGCATGGAATTATAAAATTATATGCTGCCTCTAATGACATACTTTGCTGTCAGAGACCTACTTCAATACCAGAAGATTTCAGGATATTAGTGAAGTTCTAGAGCTATTCTTGCAGCACAACTTGTTATTGTGAGTACTGCAGGCATACTACTACTTGCATAGCTAGTGCAAAGTGGAAGATTAGTTTTTGCAAAATAGCGTACAACAAGGGAGGAGGCTAGACAGCGAGAACAGGTTGCATCTCCACTGATGATGATAATGAGCTAATGATCTCAGAGACTAGCTGGACATCAAGGAGGCTGTTGCATTAGCAACAGGAAGAAAAGGGTGCTGAG
The DNA here is from genome assembly GCF_965183815.1 of Platalea leucorodia. Classification (NCBI taxonomy): domain Eukaryota; kingdom Metazoa; phylum Chordata; class Aves; order Pelecaniformes; family Threskiornithidae; genus Platalea; species Platalea leucorodia. The sequence continues at coordinate 45,190,753 of NC_138828.1, read as the reverse complement.
ATGACAACTGCCATGCAAACTCCTACTCAGCATATTGCAAACAAGTTCAGCTGAGCTGACAAGGAATATAAAACTGCTTATATAACCAATGCCGGTTGTTTTGCCAAGGAAAAGAATTGTTATGAGTCATGAGAAGAGCAAAGGAATTGCCTGAAACCTGGCAGAACAAGTCAGATTATTACAATGTTAAAAAATCACCAGTAAGCCACTTACCAAGAAGTTAAAAAGAAAAAAAAAGAAGAAAAAAGATGGAGAGAGTCAGTCTGTGCTAGACAAATACTGTAATAAATAAATTAAAAAAACATATTTAGGAAACCATGGTAATTAAGAAAGACCATACAAATAAATGTTTTCAAATATTCTAAAAAAATATTACCAGGACAAGGTAATTCTTAAGTATTTTTCTAACATGTACAAAGAAAACCTGGATTTTAAAGCATGTAGGATACCAAACAGTAGAATAATAGCAATGCTAAATGAAGAAGATAACTTCCAGGCTCAAAAGACACTGTGTTTAATTGCAATTCTAATTTAATTTGGACATCATTATGTTGAATAAAGATTAATCAATAACAGAACTGGACATTGTTTCAGAGTGTACAGCAATAATGCAGCTACCCACCAATTTCTCCATAAGGAAACAGAACATAGTCCCAGCCACTAAGAATCGTGTTAGTACATAAATTTCCAAAGGAGTGATTTTCCCCAAAATGAAGGCCATCATAAGCAAAGCAGATTAGAAAACAATGTTTAAAGAGAAAGATGTCAAAAAAAAATTTGGAAATTCCTTAAAAATAATATGTGGCTGCTAAAAAGCAAGAATCATGCAGTAACAATTCCATTATCAAGATGAGAAGTACACTGAAAAGTGTATCATCCTGGTTCAGGGCAATGTGAGGGTAGTACTTAACAGTATTAAAAAAACAGCAAGAAGAAAATAGAATATAAAACAATAAAAACTTTAAACTTACAAGATATAGAAATCTGATAAAGGAAGTTAAAGGCATTGTGGAAAATGCGTGGTAGAATGGGCTTACAGAAAGTTAGAAGATTTAAGCATTATTAGGTCAAATGTGTTGGTGGTAATTAGATGCATCTTCTGATGGACATGGCAAAGTTAACTCCTTATGGTGAGAAACCTTGCAAGCTGCTTTTTTTTCCTCTGCCACCAGCGCCAGTAGAGGTAATTCAAGTAGTGCCTAAGTACCTTCACAGGGAGAAAACATTGTGCATGGCACTTAGAAAAGACAAGATTAAGAAACAGGCACTGAAAGTCTAAACCCACACAAACTCATATGAGAAAATGCATACAATTTCAACAATAAGTGGGATTAACTATTGCAATGCCTTACTAATAGGATGAGTGGACTCACATGATGCTGTTCTGGAAGACATGCTTCATCCAGGAATATTTTTCATTCAGTACAGGGTATCTTGGCAAAAGATAGGGACCCATTACTACAGAGGTCAGGCTGAATGCTCCAATACTACCTGCATTCAGTGAAACTTTGAATAATACCATTGCAATAGCCTCTTCTCATGTCTTGCTTACTGGAGGAGATAAATCCCTGGCTGTATGCCCTGCGTTTGCTTCATGTTGTTAATCACTTTGTAATTTCCCTTAGAGAATATATTAACTAAATAGCCTCAGTCTCAGAATGTTCCTTTTTGCTTTAATACCTCTATGAAGCATCTATAGCTTTTCTCTGTGCTGGAAAAAGAAAATAACTTTACTTCAAATATTTCAACGTACCCGATGTCTCTCAGTTTTCTCAAATCTGAAGTAGCAGACAGATCCTTTGGAGAGAAACTCAAAATTTGTAGAAGGCTTTTAAAATCCTTTCTCCATAGTGGCTGCTATGCTTTCCAAGCTTTCCAGAAATTTTTAGTTCCTTGCAGTCCTTTTTCTTTCTTCAGCTCTAATGACACCTCATAAAAAAGTTATCTCTATGAAAAATAAAGTAATTGAAAAATAAAGTTTCCTTTTCCTTACATATCTTTCTGGACTAAGTGGCGGAATGAAAAAAAAAAAGATGTTTGTTTTAATGCAGTTTTGTCTATGCTGTTGAATATAGAAAAAGGCAGGAAACCAACTAATATTAAAAAAAAAAAAAAGTATCACAGTTTGGGTCTAAAACATGACATTTCTGTCTGGAAAAATACCATGTCATGAGCTGATAATGCTGAAATTAAATTAAAGGGTAATTCTCAGTAAAAAAGCCTAAGGCAGCAATGAAATACTTTCCTGATAATCTGGTGGGAAGCTGGGACAACCAGTCCCAATTTAAGAAAGCCATGATGATGGGGTAATCTAATGGGTCACCTGCATCAAAATGTTTTAAACTTCAAAGCACATGCTTTGATGCTCTTCCCCAATGCTGTACCAAGAATTTATACACAATAAATCAAGGTAGAAAAGAAATTACAGTAATAACAACTGTTCCTTATTATAGAATCATAGAATCATTTAGGCAGGAAAGGACCTTTAAGATCATCACCTAGCACTGCCACGTCCACCACTAAACCACGTCCTTAAGCACCACGTCTACCTGTCTTTTAAATACCTCCAGGGGTGGAGACTCAACCACTTCCCTGGGCAGCCTGTGCCAGTGCCTGACTACTCTTTCGGTGAAGAAGTTTCTCCTAATATCCAACCTAAACTTCCCCTGGCGCAGCTTGAGGCCATTTCCTCTCGTCCTAACACTTGTTACTGGGGAGAAGAGACTGACCCCCACCTCACTACAACCTCCTTCCAGGTAGTTGTAGAGAGCAATAAGGTCTCCCCTCAGCCTCCTCTTCTCCAGGCTAAACAACCCCAGCTCCCTCAGCCGCTCCTCATAAGACCTGTGCTCTAGACCTTTCATCAACTTCGTTGCCCTCCTCTGGACATGCTCCAGCACCTCGATGTCCTTCTTGTAGTGAGGGGCCCAAAACTGAACACAGTACTTGAGGTGCAGCCTCATCAGTGCCAAGTACAGGGGCACTATCACCTCCCTAGTCCTGCTGGCCACATTATTCCTGATACAAGCCAGGATTCTATTGGCCTTCGTGGCCACCTGAGCACACTGCTGGCCCACGTCCAGGGGGCTGTCAGCCAGCACCCCCAGGTCCTTTTCCGCCAAGCAGCTCTCCAGCCACTCTTCCCCCAGCCTGCAGTGTTGCATGGGGTTGTTGTGACCCAAGTGCAGGACCCAGCACTTAGCCTTGTTGAACCTCAAAGAGGTGGCCCCAGCCCAACAATTCAGCCTGTCCAGATCCCTCTGCAGGGCCTTCCTGCCCTCCAGCAGATCAACACTTCCACCCAACTTGGTGTCGTCTGCAAACTTACTGAGGGTGCACTCGATCCCCTCATCCAGCTCATTGATCAAGATATTAACCAGAACTGGCCCCAATACTGAGCCCTGGGGAACACCACTTGTGACCGGCCGCCAACTGGATTTACCTCCATTCACCACAACTCTTTGGGCCCGGCCATCCAGACAGTTTTTTACCCAGAGAAGAGTCCAAGCCATGAGCAGCTAGTTTCTCCAGGAGAATGCTATGGAAAATGGTGTCAAAGGCTTTACTAAAGTCTAGGTAGACAACATCCACAGCCTTTTCCTCATCCACTAAGTGGGTCACCTTGTCATAGGAAGAGATCAGGTTAGTCAAGCAGGACTTGCCTTTCATAAACCCACATTGACTGGGCACGATCCCCGGATGTCCTGTACGTGCTGCATGATGGCACTTGGGATGATCTGCTCCATAAGCTTCCCCAGCACTGAGGTCAAGGAAATTATAAATTTCCTGTTATAAATTTATGGGTTAAGACAGGCATCCAGACCTGATTGGGACTCTTAGGAACTGTGACCACTAAGGGTACTCACAGGAAAGATCACATCACATCACACTGTATCCAAAGTGCCTCTTTCTACTGCCAGAACTGTAGAAAAAAAAAAAAAAAAAAGCTGTGGTGTCAGGCTTACTGGCATTCCCTTTGTCAGTTAAAATTACATAAAATTACATAAAGCATATACAAATGTATGTTAGTTACTACTTTATGCAATATATAAAATTTCTTTCCATCTAGTGCTTTGAGGCACAAAACATTTGTTTGATTTTTCTTTGGACTTCACTCAAATTTAAACTCTCCTTCAGGGCTATCAGATGAGCTGCCCAGAAGAAGCTCAATGGAGCTTGAAATATAGCAGGTGCTGAATGGATGCTCTCCCTTGCCACTAGCTGTAACATGTAGCAAACTTGCCTTTATTGGCTTCTGAGGCAGTGAATCTGCCCTAGTTTTTCACCACAGCCTCAGGCATGCTGCTGATCATTTAGATTCAAGCTTATTGGAAGTAGTAAATGCATCTTGCTGCAGCTACCTGTAGCTTTTCAAAAAGATACAACTGGCAAGTCGACACAGAAATCTGCCTCAAACTTAATCTCAGTAAATTGCATTTAATCTGTCTACTGTTTGATACAAAAGATCTTTGTTAAAAACACATCTGCAGACTTTGGAGCAGAATATAGATGAATGATTGATCAGACTCAGCAGCTGCTTCAAAAAATATTGATTTTCTGTAGATAACAAAACATCTAAATATTTAGGGTATATTACCATTTTATATAACCTTAGAAAATAGGGTACTACAACTTCAGCGTTTCAGCAAAGAAATGTAGTTCCTGGCTGTTAAGTTATTTCTCTCAAAGTATTTTGGTTTTTGTCCTTTCTCAGAGTGCTCTAGAGATAGGTAATTCTATTTCTTTGTGAGGGAGACAGATAAACTAGATACCATAAAATGCATCCAGTTACTATCTTTTTGTTTTACATACATAGAAACTTAAAATTTATATTGCTAGGAATATTTTCTAAGGACCATTCCTGTTTGCCCTTTATGCAATCCACTGCCAATATGAAGTAAAAGCTTATCTTAAAATACCTTAAACATGATTGTGTTTGCTCTCAGTGGAAAAACAAGCAAAAACGGCAACCAGTTCTTAAAACCACCTATTCATTTACAAATATTTGGAAAAATTATCCAAAGAACGACCAAGATAAATAGTTGGAATTTAAAATCTGCAGACTTGACCTAAATTGCAATGTAATTTGCTGTTAAAAGTGTTGATTTGGGAACAGTTTGCTGTAGAAGTGAACAGCTTAATGTATGATGACACATGTATCTAATTTTCAGGATTGACAGGATTATTCCTATAAGTAAGTTTTAAGTATAAATAATTAAATAAAATTTACCCATAACCTGGATGGATTCTTTCAGAGCACTGGGAAACAAAGGAAAAGAAAAGGAAAATACCACACCACTAAAATAAGAGATCAAATTAGTCCTATATTGAAAGATTCAACCACTTTTACACAGAGCAGTCTGACATTTACAAAGGAAAATATTTAGTGTTCAGAAGTCACTTGCTCAACAAGTTTTGAACAAGTTTGAACTTTTTTTACAAACTTTACTTGTAGGAATACTTTTAGTGGTGGAATTTACATTCCTTTAATTCCGTAACTTAATGTGCCAGTGCACTGATATGCCTAAGGGAGCATATGAAATATAAAACTGGTAAAGACCAGATAGGCTTCAGAAGTAAGCTTAGTCCATCTTACTGACAGAGGTCATTTCCATTAATATCATATCTTAATAACTATGCCCTCAGACTGGCACAGAGCCTCGCACATTAGCTTTTCTCATGAGCCCTAGGATTGAAAGTTGTTTATAAAAAGGATAAAAGCATGACACATGGTTATAAAAAGGCATACTGCGAGTATTAAGATTGATCTTTTACTTCAGTACACATACTTCTGAAACATCCCTATCTCTTTAGGCTGAAGGTGAGGAAGAATTATATCTTGAAGCCAAAATTCACAATAAAAACTAGTATTTAATATTTCTAGAACAGCTCCCTCTGGTGGATAATGATTATCAAGAAGAGTATATGAAGACATCATCAACACTTATTGCTCTGCTCTTGTATTGTAATGACCAGTGTAAATAGGAGTATGCATGTCTGAAAATCCCACTATTCCTGACCCCATGGCTATTCAGCTGTAGAGTAATGCCTCCCATCTTATAGGTACTAAGACTCACTCAAAGGCATTAGCTGGTCCATGCTGATCTCCCACATCTACAGAGTACACCATGCTTTATGATTAACTAACTAATGCATTTTTGCTTGCAAATAAAAATATCGCTTCCCCATCAGATTCAGCCTAACAGAGGAAATGATCAAAATCCAGATTTTCCAAAACTAAAGCATGGTATATTAAACCAGTGCATTTCACAGCTGAAGGAGGTAAAGGGAGACTCCACTGTCAGTTACTAAGTGATACCTAGTTAGGTCTTAGTTATTTAGTTCCTTTGATTATCTACTCTTACCCTAAGGATCATCACTGTGGTTTGTACTGCTCTAGTAGTCTATACTGCACAAAGCTGCTAAGCTGTGAGAACTACCTTCTATCCCTTTTTCTTGCTTAGGAAAGGCACAAATGGCTGATGATTGGAAATGTATTTCTCCTTTGTTCCTTACCTAGCTCCTTCCCACAGGCAGGTTCTTCACAGACTGAGGATTTTCCTGTTGTGAATTTCCAAGCTTTGTAATTATTTTTTTTGTGCCAATTAATCTGTAAAAATAGTACAGACCATGAGCTGTTTGACCTTTCCAGACCTCAAAATTACTTCTACATCAAGTATGAAAAATTATTCTGCTTAACTATGTGAATACAAGTTTCAGAAGAAACAAAACCAGAGAGTTCCAATTTACATGAAAAATCTGAATGTTACTGTAACTAGATATAAACAGTGTTATAAAACCTTTTTTAGTCTGTTGTTAACTGCTGCTGAGCAAGTGTCAGACTAGTTCCACTGTCATCTAGGGCAGCACTTAAAAGCACAGAAAACATAACTGGGAAAAGATGGCTAAGAGGTTGAGATGTATCACTGACTAAGCAGTGCGATTCCTACATCATTCATAAGAAGCGTTTTCCTTTATCAAATTGTGATTGCCTATCGTAGGAACATGAGAAAATCATGAAAACCAACAAACTAAATGAGCCTCGAAGAACTGGAGGAACATTGAGACAAAAAATGACAAATAAGCACTAGGACACACAGTCACGCTGGCTGTCTGACACCAGTCACAGAGGGGCGTTCTGTCTTGCACAGGGGCTTCTCTGTTCCCCTTAGATCTGCAAGTGGACGGGATATTTAGGCCAAATGGGATATCCTCTCCCCCAGATATTTACCTTGCTGACAGAGGTTTGCTAGTCTGTGAAAGCAACCACAACATGCAAGACCAAACGCCCAATCAAGCCCTAAATCCTGTTGTATCTTTGTCACACCTTGCCATACGGGATCACTCTATCCTTTTTGAGAAAACAAACCAGAGCACTCTGCACAGTTTTCAAAAGAAGAGGATGCCATAGTTGTAGAGAGTGGCAGAATGACATTTTCTCTTTGCTCCTCTTTTTGAAATTGTCTGCTTTTTTGGAATGCTGTACATTGAAATGCTGCTTTCTTAGAAAACCTTTGTTGTAATGTGGATAGCTTTATCTGCTGCAGTCCCATAACCTCATCCCTGAATAATAACAGTCAACTTGGAACTCATTATTGCATAAAGTTCAAATATTTCCTCCTATTACTTTACATTACATACTATTATTTTCATCAGCCATTTTATCACCCAGTCACTCTGTGGTTTTTTTTGTTCTTTTATAATTACTCACAGTTAGTCCTTTTCTTCACTACACTCCCATAATTTTGGTTTAACAGCAAACCATTTACTCTCACTTATTCAACTCCCTTTCCAGGACATTTAAGAATATATTAATCAACATGGGTTCAAACAGAGATTCTGGTGGAACTCCAGCGTTGACCTCCTTCCACAGAAATCCCTCTATTTATTTCTAGCTAGTAAATAGATATTTTAAGAATTAAGAACATAAAAATAACACTAGTGTTCATACCAGTTAAGCAGCCTGTATAAAAGAGAATATTACTGTATTTCTCAAGATTTTTCCACAAGTATCAGCAAGTTATGTTTTTAAGTGTTACTCATAGCATGCATCTCTGTAGGCTGTACCTACTCTGTAGCTTGTATCATCTTTTATATTTCAGAATAAAAAACAATCCCAAACAGCCTCCAAGGAGGAAACTTGTGTTTTGCTTCCATGATTGTTAGAAATTATATAATAATCACAATTCACTTTAGTTTTCTCTACTGACTGTGAGGAACAGTTAATCATAGAATCGTTAAGGTTGGAAAAGACCCTTAAGATCATCGAGTCCAACCGTTAACCTAGCACTGCCAAGTCCACCACTAAACCATGTCCTCGAGCACCATGTCTACCTGTCTTTTTAAGTACAATTGAGTATTAGTCCAGAAAATACCTACATGTTTAACTTGCATTAATAATCCCAATGACTTCATCTGGTTCCTGTTGCAGGATTAAATGCCAAATGGGCTCATCAGGCATGTGATTAAAGATGCATATTTGGCTTTCAGTCCCACAACAGGAACCAAATACCATTGACTATGACCAAAGTCATAGAATCATAGAATCATTTAGGTTGGAAAAGACCTTTAAGATTATCAAGTCCAAACATAACCTAACTGCCAAGTCCACCCCTAAACCATGTCCCTAAAAATCATTAGGATTATTAATGTAAATTAAGCATTACACTATAGTGGCACTAATAAGGTAGGTAAAGATTAAACTGTAAAATCAGGAGAGGAATAATTTCTACAACTTAAGCTTTAGCTTAGCTTTAACATAAATAAAGTTTTTGAAAATAAAGGAAAATAAAACAATGAATGATGTTGAGCACCAAAGGCAGAGATTTCTATGTGAAAATTGACACATCTGTTTTATTTTGCTTATGGAAGAGTGACAGAAGTCGTGGAGAAAAACAGTAAGATCGCGGAGAATGAATGCATGGAGAATGAATAAGAGCACAGCCTGCCAGTGCTAAGAGAAATGTTTAATTTTATCTAGCATTATAGTTGGAAGTCCTCATTTCTTCTGTATTTTTATATTTGTAGGGAATGTTGCTATTTTGAGAATTATTGAGAACCTTTGCCTCAGCTCTGATCCTGCAAAATAGGTCAAGACATTTTGGATTCTCAAATCCTTCTGCATGTCATAACCTAGAATAGACCCGCCTGTTCCAGTTTTCACCTGTTTAATTTCTTCTACTGCAGTTAGCTCTTATTGCAATGTCTTATAAAACTTGTAATGGGAAAAAAATGGCAAAATATATTTTGAGTATGCCCAGCTTGTTTGATCTTGAACCTAGGTATTTGAGCAATTATTTCACTAGACTACAAGGCATACACGTGAGAAATCTTTCTCATTCCTCATAATTGTGTGGTAATGATGTTAAGCATGAAAATCTTCCTACTGTCTTCCAAATGCATTTCTCTTGTGAACTCTGAAGCAATTTTTGAGTAAGACGATGATGACTTGGTTGTCCCCTGACATCTATAATACTGTTTAAATGGCAACTTTGGAATCAAGGACTGACATAATCAAGTTTTATCTATAAACCATCTTTACTATCAATGCTTCCAATAATGGATTTTTTCAAACAAGACAACTTCACTCATAAACTATGAAAAAAATCCTAGTTTTTCTGTTATGTGAAATTAATGGAATATGATTAATTTAAAGCAGTTACTCATTTATTCTGCTTTGCAGCAAATCACTTAGGAGTGTTTGCTGCTTTTAATTTGCCAGGGTTTTGCTCTTCTACAAATCAAATTAGTAACCAAGTCTCTTGTTAGGCAGAATTCTAGGGAAACTGGAGTTCATGGGCAGTTAGGCAGAGATGCCCTAAGCTTTTGTTTCTGCTGGGGTCCGCTGCTTACTAACAAGATGCCATCACAGGACAAGAGTGCCTAAGGCTTCTGATGTGACACAATTGAGAGTTATTGGGGCTACAAAACTCACTGAGCATCCAAACGTTGTGCTTTACGAGCATATTTGAATCTCAGCCATGCAGTTTTGTTCTTTTGACTGTTTCTTGTTATGCAGCTGCACTAAAATATCAGCAACACCAAAATCTTTCTTTGATATGGATCATAAAGCACCCATACTGGTCTTTCTATATTAGGAAATTGTCAGCATTTCTGAAGACAAAACTTGTTTTTTCTGTCTCACAATGATGCTGTAAATTCTTTGTAATTCACTGTAAACACTTGAGTAGTCCTCAATGACTAAGGCTGACTAGTATGTAGTCCTATGTATGTAGTATGTAGACTAGTATGTAGTACAGCTCCTGTAAGATCTGACACCGGCTTTACAAAAGACTGCTTCTCTAAGTGGACCCAGCCTGGTTGTATTCTTTGGAGGAATGGGATTATGGTATGCATATGTTACGTAGTAACATTACCTTTAGCATCGCATCAAGAGCGTTCTGAGGTAGAAGTACATCAACATGAAAGAAAACCCTCAAAGTAACCACTCTACTTCAGCAGAGTTCTCACAGAAAGGTCATGATTTTTTTCATATAAAACATGCATTTATACTGTGTAGTAAATCAGAATGGTATGATATAATTTCCTTTTCTTCCCTGTTCAATTATGCCATGCTATTCCCCAGATTTCAACTATTCATTCTAGGATTGTGGGCCAGACTATATTATCTGAACAGCTACAGGAACATCTTTTTCTTGCCATCTTGGAGATCTGGGCTACAAAGATTAGATGCTGAAGACCTTTCTCCACCTGAGGCATTAAGAAATTTTCCCAGAGTGAATAAATGCAACTCGTAGAGCTCCGCTGACTTCTGCAGAGCTGCACTCATTGAGATAGAGCAAAAACCTTTAACATGACACAGTCTGTTTGTTTTTGTGGATTATTAAAAGTAATTCACAGATTATGTGGATAGGCAATTCATAGTTAATACTTCAGTTTAGCATGTGGTTTACAATGACATTTGTATGAAGTGCCATGGGTATGTTTGCCATTTCAGAGAAGGAATACTAGAGTTAAGTACAAATCTAGTTCATAGTGAGGGCACAGACTCAGCACAACAGACACATACCTTAGTAATTTGGGAAAATACTTATTTCTTCCATTTATCTTGAAACTTCGTCACATCAAATTACAAAATCCCCCTGAAGCAAGTCACAAAAGTCTAAATTAAAGTACAATTTCTAGCTCTTCTTACTCCACATAAAGGCAATTTGCTATCCTACAGTTTTGGGGGGGAAGGGGGGATTTTGATAGTTATTGTTTGGGTCTTGTGTAACCTAGTAATCATTAAGTTTTACAATATTCTCCATTATTCTCTGTAGGCAACTTTATTTCACTCTTCTAGAACTCCACAGTTCCTCTGTGGGCTATCTCTGTATCCACGTTTTGGAGAAATCTGCTTTGATCTTTAAACATCTCTTAATATCAGCTTCCTTAGCTTATGGAAGACCTTTCTTCCTTCCCTGTTTAAAAACTGCTTTCTCTCCATTCCTTACTTGTGGACTAGATTTCTCATGGCCCTTTTGAAATTAAAGTTCCCAAGGCAATTCTGGAATCCATTTTAATAGTAAATACAGTTCACTGTATATGAGTAAGAAGTTTGATTGATCTATTTTTAGGTCAGAAGAAAGGCTCAATTAAACTGATTAATGGATATCTTGTTCCAAGAGTGGTCAATAAAACCATAAATGAGAACATAATCCACAGTGGCTAAATGTCAGATGGTATATAATGCAAAGTATAGATTTTTGATATCATATATGACTGCTACTCAAAGCAACTCATTGCAGAACTCACAAAAAGAGAAAAACCCCCACTGATTTAGTTCTGAACAAGGGCAGGATTTCGTTCAGAATACCTCAATCAAATAGTGACTTTGTAACAGTGACTTATATCCTTATGGAAGAAAAGAGATACAGTATTAACTATTCAAAATACTATTGCTTACCTTCAATTAGCAGTGGTATATAAAAATGTGAAGCTTGTAAAAGAGGAAATGAAAAAGAGCAGCTGAAAGGGTAAAATGCAGCATGGAAAACAGCTAAACACACTGCACTAGCCAATCAGAATGAAAATAACATCACATCAAAAGCTCATCTGAAAGGCCCCCTCTCTGAAAAAAGGGCCATCTTATTTATAGGATGTACCATAATTAAATGAAACAGGAGGCTCTTGTAGCAAAAATGCATTAAAGACATGGAAGTTAGGAGTAAATCAAACCAGGAGAAGCATTATTTTTCATAACATAAATGCAAAACCGTTAATGATGACAAAGAAAAGATTTGAGGAACGTAAATACCCCAAAGCTATGACTAGTTTTACAGACTTATCATAAGCATTGAATCTGGCAAACAGCTGTATGGCCTTGTAGTCCTGTGCTAAAGATCCACGATTTCAGGGTCAATAGACCCTGCAGGTACAAAAAGGATGCTGTGGGAAGAAAAAGCCAACACAGAAAATTCGAGCATCCAAATGCCTTGATGTTCATAGCAGAGAAGCCTAAGGAAAGCTGATAACACAGCCTCTCTTTATAGGAGATAAATCTGAGGAATCATTTCAGTTAGACATGCTAATAGATCATTTTCAAAAACAGACCAATAAATTGAATATTAATAAATCACACAGATCATGTGATATTTGCTTGATACTTCAATGTGAAATTGCCAACATGTAAAGTATATTAGTTACCCTTTAAATCAGCTTTACTGCTGGAGGAAAGGAAGATCACTGGTGGAATTCCAGCTTCCTAGAGAAATCTACGTTATTCTGCAACAATGTGCAGACAAAATTGATAAATTCTCTAATACAGACTTGAAATAGTACTTTCAAAAAGAACTAGAGAGAGAGAAAAGGGTGATGAAGCTAACCATTGAGTGGCTTCTATATAAGAACTTACAGGTTGCTATATATTATCCACTTGAAAAAGGGATGGCTCAGAGAGAACATGATAAAGAGCTGTAGGCTTATGTAGGCTCTGAATGAAGTAAAAAAAAATTCTATTCACTTTTTCCTACCAAAACACCTGAACTACATGACACGTGCTCAAATTATCAAGCAACAGATTTAAAACAAGCAAAAGAAAATAACAATTGTAAAATTACATAACTTTGCCATGGCACTTAGCAGTTGCCAAAATGAATTAAGAAATAATTAAAGAAGTAATAAAAGAAAACCCATCAAAGGCTAGTGTATATGATTGTGGGAGGAAATAATATAATAAAACATAAATTATTGATTTAAAAAAAAAAATCAAAACCTTGGAGGAAATATTAAAGGATCATGCATCTACTTTATCTTATTTTCTATATGCTTTCCCTATGCATCTGTGATTGGCCACCATCAGAGATGGGATACAGCAGTAATGGATTGTTGCTCTGATCGGTAGGATCATTCCAATGCAACTGCTATTGCTACATTTCTAATGCTATAGCACTTTGGCAGAAGAGGATGTTAAGGTAATTGAATCATATTCAGATAAACCAGGATGGTTAAGTGTTCATATTATATGAGTTTAGCTGTATTTTGAAGTTGCAACGTGTTTGTCCAAAACTGAAATAATTCCATTAGCATTTTTAATAAATCTAGTCATGGCTATGATTTTTAAAAGATGGGAGGAGTATTTTGGGGGCGGGGGGAGAGGGTGTTAGTTTTTGTTTTTTGAAACAAGACAACTACTATGCACATAATTTAAATTTAGATGTTTGCATTTATTTTATCATATTACATATTAAAACCTAGAGTAGTGCAAACTGGGCAAAATCTGAGGGAGAGATTATATAACATTCAGACAAGGTACAGGGTTCATGGCATAGTTACTCTATAACATCATTCAGATATGAATTTGCACATGATAATCGTTATTTGTTTTGACATTTGCCAGTGCCATGCCTGACTGTTACTTACTTAGAAGGCTAGTTTTATGTAATTTTTATTCTCATCATGTATTTCTTCTGACATTCTTTTGCCTTCAGACAGTCTTGATGTTATATATTTGAGTATTATAGTCATAGAGCATTCAAACAGTATTTAAAACACACTGCAATATTTTATGACAGTATGTGTGTATAAGACTATCAAATTTACTTTTAAATGAGATGTTTTATGGATTCTTTAATATTAATGGCATTATCTACCCTTTAAAATCTACTATAAATTTGGGTTCACTTATGTGTGAGTACATGTGTACAAATGTTTGTGCGTATACATGCATATATGAGATCTATATGTAGCTTTACCAAAAAAAAAACCTACAACCCATAATACAAAAGATAGTGCTACGCTTCCTCAAGTCTTTTGAACATTTAATAGAGATGCATCTCACGTAAAATTATATAGGATCATTAACAATAGGGAAAAGAAAAGTCTTCCCTTACATTCAGTGAGTGGACTTCTAGAATTGACAGCTGGTATAACACTGTTGCATAAACAACTAATTAAATAGGTGCAAACATCCTACCCAGCAACTAAAGTCCTAGAGACACGGACCTGAAGAGACCCTCGCACTAGTGCAGAGCCAGAGGAAGCCTGGCTGGTCACTGACCGTATGGAGGGTTACACCGCTCCCCTCGGCTCCACTCTCCTCTTTTCTGTCACTCGTGTCTTCATTAAAAATGTCAATATTTATCTGAAGTAGATGCTGCAATGTTAAAGCAGAAGACTTTGAAGGAGCATGGGGAGACTCTGGGTATCTCAAGCTCTGTATAATTGCAATAAAAAACACAACAGAAGACAATAAAATACTAGACGTCATTTGCTATGAGATACATTATTTAACTGCTTATACCCTTGCTCAAGTAGGACTTGAGAAGCGTAGTGAAGTCAGCTGAAACTTCTCAAAGACCTTACTATGCTACCATAAATCACAAAGTTGTACAGGAAAGTATTGGTCTTGTATCTTTCTTTAAAAGTATTGCTCCTGACCTTTACACGTAAGACCCTAAATTCTCCCTTCAGAAACACATTCTGAAGAAGAAAAATGAGACTGAAAAGAAATATTTTCTGTAATGTGCTGTTACCACATCCACTCCATACAACATGTATAGTTAAAGTTGCAACCAATACTTCTAATACTTACCTGTGTCCGTTCCTTTAAAGGGAAAAGAAATATTTTTTATTTAGGTGAGGAAGCTGCAGAACTTTTTATCTTTTAACTGCTTAAGTTCTTCATAGAAGCAGGCACATATTCAGGCAGTTTTTAAAAACATACAATAGATTATAAAAACTCTTTTTATGTGTGGAATTTTGTCTGAATGCCATGACACCCCATTGAAAATCACATACCTTCTAAAAGTGTCACAATGCAAATGTATTACCTCTGCAATGGAGACTGCTGCCCTTTAGGAAAACAGTTTTCTTCTTTTGATAATATTTTGAGCCATGTCCTGCTGCTGTTCCTTTCAGAGTGCTGCTTTATCTTACTTTCTTGATGACCTCCTATAGAGGTATGCTTCCTTCCTGTTGACCCATGCAGTGAGAAGCTTGTCAGGCTCTGCAGAGTTTCTTAAATATTTGGTTGAAGGTCAGTCCTGCCATCCAGGAGAGAACAAACACATAACTTTATGCCATGCTACACTTGAGGAAACTTGGAATAAAAAAAAAAGAAACCAACCAACCACTTTCCCAGTATGATGGTGTTAATTTATAACCCTGGGATGCTATAACCTGTGCTACTGGAGGCCAGCCAACAGTAACAGCTGGATGCTCAGACATGCATATTTCACTTATTTTACAAACCAGTAGAAAGCAAAGATGCAGGCAAGTCATATGTGAAGGAAAGGCTGGTTTTTTTGTGCTGCTGACACCGTGTAATTGGATTACAGGGCAGTGGTTTGGTGTGAAGCCTTGATGCCATTGAACAATAGCAAAACTCCTGTTGTTATCACTTCTGCTGGGGAAATTCACGTGGAGCTTTTTGGAATAAATCATGGAGACCTAGAGTCCCAGAAAGCAAAGCCTCTCCTGCCCTTCAGTTCTCTTCATCTTTATGCTAAAATTCTGCTCATGGGTGAAAAACACTACTTTAGGCAGGTTATTTGGAGATCCAGAAATAAACATGGCAGGACTTCAGTGCCACTATTTACCTAGAATGAATATGTATGCGTATGCACACGAGAAACTCATTATTTGCTTAGAAACACACTTTAGAAAGTTTTCTAAGAAAACAGTAAATTTGACAAAGTTATAACCTCTGAATAGCTTCAGACAACTACAGTGTTTAAAAGAAAATAAGGTGCTTTGCTTTCACACATGGAATGTTCCCTCCAAGATTCATTCTTAAACTAGCAACATTTAACTTCGCATTGGAGAAACATTTGGCACATAATGCTTCACTGAGCCTCCAATAATAGGAATTCAAGAAGTGTAACTTCCCAAAAGCACAAGAGGCCTCTATTTTATAACCTATAAAGAGATAGTGAGACTTTGGATTATGACAGTAAGACTGAAGCTTTTTTTAGATAATTTCATAGATTTCTAAAACATGCCTATATCTTTTGCCCCACATACTGAGTATTCTGTCTTTATGCACAAGAATTGGTGCTAATGATCACAAAGTGGTAGCAAAAATAATTAAGAATAACATATTTTCTAAACTTTTTTTTTTTCAGGAAAACATGTAACAATAGAAGATGCATTGCCATAGTTTGGCAAATGATTTCTTGACCACAGTGGTAAGGGCTCTCTATAAATTCCCATTTTTAAAGTGATTCTGGAAGTCACTCTTATTTGGGCTGTGATAGTCTTCATTGCATGTCACCACAGCATTGTTTTACCTGCGCGCTGTACCCGGGTTCATTGTTTTGTGCAAATCATTCTTCCAGGCTTTTCTGCCTTCTTTTGATTTTCTTAGGCTCTACAAGCAAATACTTTTTTATTTTATTCAAATGGTAAGGTGTTTTTAGTGATTTCTCAGGTCCATGTCTCTCGGACATTAGTTGCTGGATAGGTTGATTGCACCTATGCAATTAGTTGTTTATGCAACAGCTCATAAGCCACTGTTACCATAGTATCTGAGACCTTTCTTTATGATCTTCCAACATACAAAGATCAAGATAGCAATAAGATAGGGAGAAGTTCTTATTCTTATTTTCTACATGGAAAACAGAGAAATTGCACTACTACAGCATGAAAGAAAGCAGTACTGGACTGGCTTTTCAGTTTTCAAAGCTTCCTTTCTGTGATGAGTTTTCCAGTGGTATACTTCCACTTTTGCATCAAGGTGCATAGACTGAGCTTGTGGTTGTCTATCTAAGCAAGCAGATATATTATTAGAAGCATATTATGTGTAAAAATACATTTTGATTCAGTTTAGATTAGTTTCTACCTTAATCTCAATTATATATGCAACAAATGCATTTATTAACCTAATAAGTATTCTTTGGCTGTAATTTAAATGTTAACAAAAGACGACTTAATTGCTTTAAGAAATTTACTGTTACTGTATTTTCTGTGTCTTATCAGGCGAATATTATAAACATCAATCACTGTTTTAGTGTTGAAAAAGATTGCAATTACAAGAGTAACTCACATTTTAATAATGCTAAATGCTGTTTCACTATGTTAGAGTCCATTGTCAAGATGTATAATATTCAGATTTCCTTTCATTTAATAGCAGAGCCAATGAAGAGAAAAAAAAGAAATATAACTTTAGTACCATCATATTTTCATTTCTGTTAAATATCACGCTGAATATGGTTCACATTTATCAATTTGAGTATGCGGCAGTTATGGGCTATGGTTTTGTGTATGTAATTTCTTTTATTAATTTTCCCACAAATCAAATTATATGAGAAGAAAAAAGGGAAATAAAGATAATAGTTTCATAAATATCTTAAGGGCAAATCATAAATTGCATCACGAATCATTGCTATATTGTCCTTCTTCTCTGTCTTTCAGCTGGAGAAAGAGGAATCAGAAATTCTCATATAACTTTACTTTTCCTGTCATAATAAATCATACAAAGATTTAAATGGCTTCCAGCCTTCTTTCCATATGCTTCCTTGCTGCTTTACATATGTACTAAAAATTAAGGTGTTTTTTTTTTTTTTTGTGAAAGTAGGTGCATCTATTTCAAAAGCACAGGCAATCACAAAAGCATTCACAAAACCAAACTCCTGTCTTTAAGAAGCAGTCACCCTTCCTTTGACAATTAAAATATTCATTTGGATTTGCAAATGTTTTTTTTTTTCCTGTTTTCAGTTTCCCAAGTTACCTCTGACCCGGTTCCCCTTTTCCTTTCAAAATACCATAAATAGGTCTTTTTACTGACATAAGTCAGAGAATCTTACAGAATACTGTAGGCTGTGCCCCCTGAGCAAGAAGGGGCTGTTCAAGCAGCTAGGCACTACAGAGGTTGGGAGAGGAGTAAGGTGAAAAACTGCCCCATGCGGTGCTGGTGTAAGAAAGACACTGAAGCTCAGTGGGGGTGTTATGTGGTCAGGAACAGCAACTTGTTTAGCCCCAGAAGCTACATACCCAAGTTTTAGTCTGACTGAGATGTACATCACATCCAGAGGGCCTAAGAGAAACAGTTGTGTGAATCTCCCAAAAAAGAGGTGTACATAACCACAGGGGTTTCCTCAGCAATTACCCACTCCCTTCGCTGGTTAATGAAGTCAGCCTGCACAGTTCCTCCTGTATTTGGGGATCTGGATTAGCTTTGCACAAGCCAGCCCTAGCTGGCAGTGGTGACCTAACCCCAACAAGACCCATACTGTGAATTGCTCAACTGCTGAATGTCAGCATCTTCTCCAGCTGTGTGTTTATGTACCACCTCTGTATGTTAAGATCTAAAGACTGTATCAGCAGCTATACTTTGTGCATCTTCAGCTAGGGAATATTCAGCGAGATCTTAAGCATGATTGTAAAAAGTGGTTGAGAAGAATAAGCTTGCCAGATGTCATGTTTCATAGCTTTTTAAATGTAGGTAGCTGAAGTCTAATGTCAGAAAGCAGGGCCATTGTACGCTTCTGAGCAGCCTTACCCAATGTCTTTTCACTTCAGACTGTGCTGGGAAACTACTGCTGTAAGAGAAATTAATTTCATCTTGACTGCTTTGTCAATCAGTGTAAAAAGATATTAAATCACAATAGAAAAGACATTGTAATACAGTGATTATTCTCCTGGGATATCCTAAAGCATGAAGAGCAGCCAAGAGTTTCATATAGTACAGGACAGTAATTATCTCTTGACAAGCATGCTCCCTGGAGATCACTTCAGAGCTATTTTAAAGATATTGTGGAGAAAAGCATGTATATATGTTGTACTAGAAGAAGACAAAGATGGCACTTTACAGTCACAAAAATGAGCTTTAGCTGACCGTAAGGTAGACTGATTAATTTAAAGTGTTAACAGCCAATTGAACACCTTTTCAGTTGAAGCCTGTTTATAACAGAGTGTAACAACCAGTTAATCACTCTTTGAAAAAAGAAAAGTGTTGTTTTCCAACTTCTGTTTTGTGCTACAGCTTCAGTTATCTAGGTTGATATAAAGCACTTCCTTTGTGTTTTTTGCCTCTTAAAGGTACATTAAAATATGCAAGACCATTCTTCCTTTTTTTTTAAAAAAGCACCGCATTTGACACAAATGCGGAATACTGCTAAAGAAGGATTGTTGAAGCTATGGTTTGAGTTCTGGGGAATATCAGTGACTGACCTAAATTGAAATCAGTTTACAACTCTTGCAATAAGATGTTCAACAACTTTGCCATATGCCTCATTTCCATCTTGCAGTACACATTTGCTTACACAGTTCTAACACTTGACTATTTTAATATCCCTGGAAAACTGCATATGGTTAGTATTTCTCCTCTTCTCTTCACACAAGGACAACAACTAAAGTATTTTTTCTTTAGCCTAAAAATTTCCCTTACACCCAATATACTTGACTTCTGTTTCTATCATAACAAACTGTCATAAAGATAGCATGTGTGCTCAAGTGTGTGTGCTTGTGTGTATGTAGGAATTTAGCATGTGTGCTCGAGTGCGTATGTAGGAATTTTTTCCCTGAACTGTCTATTCTTTCCTTGAAAATGTGATCTT
Source organism: Platalea leucorodia (assembly GCF_965183815.1). Taxonomy (NCBI): domain Eukaryota; kingdom Metazoa; phylum Chordata; class Aves; order Pelecaniformes; family Threskiornithidae; genus Platalea; species Platalea leucorodia. Next base: position 45,170,756 of record NC_138828.1, on the reverse strand, counting down.
ACGGGTGAAAAGAAATTCAAATTGCTGTATGCATAAATATTTGCTTACAAACTTTTTGTGTATAAAAAGAAACCCCACAAACAACCAAACCTTTAAAAATTACCATGATAGTTAAAAAAACCAGCAAATTAATTCAATTATAAAACACAAGTATTGATAGGTCAGTGCTAAACAGGCTTTAAAAGTAAATTCTGTAACTTGATGTTTAGATTAATATTACTGCAGAATACATCCACGTCTGCAGATTTAAGACAGGATATTATCCTTATTTTTATCAAGAATCATATGAAGCCAAGGTTAGTAGCAAATACCTGTGGATGCACTATGTACTCTTCATGTGTAATAAAGTCAGGGGCATCAAAAAACTACAGTGCTGCAATATTGATTACTCTTTTGCATAGAACAGAAATGGAAAAATGGTAATAACATATTTACTTTTTTTTTTTTTAATGCTCCCTTAGGGCATATGCTGATATTGAAACAGGACAAAAAACCAAAAGGGAACATGATTTTGAGGATATTATTTACAAATAGGTATTATGAAGTGCCAGTCTATTTGTATTTCCCTCTTTTCCCCTAACCAATTCCACTAAGATGTAGGAATGGAAAGGAAAGGCATTACTTCGTTGTCAGTATTCTTGTCACATTCTTTAATAAAGGACTAAAATATATATTCATTTTTAAAGAGCTCAAGGACTGCTTAACAGAAATAGAAGACCTCTCACAGAGGAAGAAGAGTCGTCAGAAATTCATGCAGAAAAAAGTGAAATTCATCCTTGGAAAAGGGCCAGCACATAGTCCATGTCCCATTTAGGTTTTAATTTGACAACTTCATTGACACTCTTTCAGTCCTGTGCCTAATGTCTGCTCCCAGGATGAATTTCACACAGGATAATGGAATATAGAACAAAGGCCAAAGAAAGCATTAAGAGCTGTAGTGTTTACAGGACATATATAAAGTATATTCTTTATATCTGCCTAGACATAAGCACATTTTGAAGCAGCATCAGTAGATGCAGCTATGGGTTAAGGATCCAAATGAACCATGAATATTTGTTTTATTTCCTAAACTTAACTGAAGAGGAGGGACTTGCTGTGCCCTGTGCTATTCTCTTAACACTTATTATTCCCTCTTTAGTATTCTCTTCTTCAGCTCTCCAGTACAAAACATCAGGCATTATACCCTATCTCTCCTACAACATGTCCCCTGTGTCTTCGCAAAATAAAGCTCTGCTAACAAAAGGCTAAAGATCACCTCCAACAGACGACTCGGGATCACCAGAGTTTCAACTCCTACACAGTTTAACCTTTAGTTAAAGACCAATCTGTGAGAAGAGGCATTACATTTTTTTTTTTTCAAATCCCCTGGGTAGTTTCTGAAGACAAATTCCACTGTTCATGTGTAAGTAGAAAGCAAGAATCAGAAAATTCTAGTTTTAGGAAGCAGAATATTCTCTAACAGAATTGGAGCTATTTAGCAAGCAGCACAAAAATGGGTTTTGTGTTAATAAAACTGGTATGTTCACAATCCATGTATTTTAATTTAAATTTTTTTTTTTTTTTTAACTGAGTGGGATGAAGCTTTTAAAAGCCTCTTAGCTTTACCAGTGGTGGTGTTTCATTTTACCACTGTTTGTAATTATCTATTTACACTAACATAACAAATGTGGTGCCTCCAGCAGAAAGCTAAAGGTTGATGAGAAACAGAATGAAAAAGCACCTAAATGTTAGACTAGTCAGCAGGATTTTCAAGTTTGTTAAAATTAATACAAGCTATCATTAGAGTACTCTACAGTTCAGTGCTTCATAAATAGGAAAACCAAAGCAGCAATGCTTTTTGTACCTTTCAGCTCGATTTTTATGTTGTTTTATCTTCCTTTAACAAATCAGGACACAGAATGGCCCGTAAAGCTTCCAGTATAGACCAGCAGTATAATAATTTTCTATGTGCATCCTGAGCCATGTACAACTTAAATGCATCCAGAATGATTGAAAAATACATTCTAATTACAGAAAACACAACAACCAAGAACAGAGAATTACCTGTCTCAGTGCTCTAGGGTCAAGATGGGTACCTCTTCAATACTTTGCCTGCTTCATTCACTGACCCAGTTGTCTTGTCAGAGGAAAACAGAAAAGTTTCTTCCACTTCTGCCTGCTGAGTCCTACATGTCCTGAAGAGCAGTAGGGTTCCTTCCAGTTGGTAGCCGTGGTTTTCTAAAATGAAATAAAATATCCAAGTACATCTTTATAATTTACGTACCAAAAAGCATAAAAACGTGCTTCAGACTGAGTACTGAAGCTGCTTCAGAAAATGACACAGTGGGAGAATCAGTTCCAATTAATTTCAAATTTTGTAATGTTCATTCAAAATGAATGAGTGCATTACTTACCATACAATTTTATCAGAATAGAAGATGTTAATTCCCACAATACTTTAAGTAACACCCTCGACCACCTGCATTGAAGCTTTCTAGGTGTGTTAAACAATTAAAAGCCTTAGGAATACAAAAGTGGGTGAAAGAGTTCTTTGGTAGAACATCGAGTTCTTCAAACATTATTTAGAAAACAACTGAAATTCTGAATGATGAATTTGTTCAGAGAATCATAGGGCATTTCTTAATAAAAGTTCTATGCAGGAGGACATACCTCTTTTACTCAGATACCTATGGTACAATCACGTATGTTATTGCACTAATAAATATTTGACTTAGTTGACTCACAAAAATAGGTGAAAATAACATGGAAAATTAAGTGACATTAAACACCTGGCTGCAAGCTCAGTGGCAGTTGTAACCTGAGTTGTCTTATATAACCAATTATCAAGAGCCCCTGGTCCAACTAACAACTATTAAACAGAGAGGGAAAAGATTTGGCCCACATAGATCTGAAGGTGCTATTTTAGGCTCTTTAGTGATTCAAGGGTTTAACAGACAATGAAATATATATGAAAACCTGAAAGCATATAATTGTAAAAATGGCCATAATATTTTTAATTTTCACATAATATTTGTAATATTTAGTGTCCAGATATTGGGACTTCATTTTTTTAATGAAAGGTGTCACATTCTAGAGCGAAGCAAGGAAGATGGTATTATTTTTCCTGAAGTGCTAGAAGCAGCTAGAAGAATGAATATCATCACCTTTTTTAGTACATAAAATGAAACATGTACAAAGAGAAAAATGCATCAGGATCAATCCAAAATGAAATTTTTCAGCTGCAATCTGAGAACTCCCATGCAAGTCAACAGGATTTCTCTGCTCAGGAGCTGCAACACTAGGCCATTAATTTTACTGTGTTCATGATTTCAAAGCCATTGTTTCTAAAAAGTGTAAATTAAAATAAATATTCTTTCTTTTCTCTCAGGTATGAAAGGTACATTTGAGGAACTGCAAACATGAATTGAGAAGTCAGCTTACCTCTACCTGTATTTTACAAGGTTGCAATAGATAAAATAATATCCAATATTTCTCTTTCTGTGGAGAAACATCAACAGGTATCATTGTCCAGAGCTTTTCTGAGTGGGATCTTTCTTTCCTTTTCCATTTCTATAAAAGGCATTTTTTCACATGCTTCATGCATGTATTTTCATCACTGGAAATATTCAGTGGGCATCTGGAAGCAGACTTAATCTCAGAAAAGCAGAGGTGTCAAATGGAGTAACCAAAGTCCAGAGAAGTATTCCCTGTTGGTAGATGATTCATCCTGAAGTGGTCAGTGACTCAAGATTTGTACCACCTTTTGCTCAGCAGTGTGGTAAAAGATGTTGTGTTGTTATGATGTAACCATTCATCAAGGAGCAAATGCACAAATTCATGAAATGTCCACAAAATGAAACCTAAATTTAATAAAAGATTATGAGAACTGTGAGAGATTCAGCCATTCTGCTAGCATATTCCTATAAAGATTTATACTTCTCGAACAACAAGCATGCCTGAGACTCAGGAGTACAACCTGCAAGAAAAAGTCCTGCCTCTATGGTTGAAGATGAGGGTAGGACCAGTGAGTTTATCTTGTTACTCCATTCGGGCTTATTAGGATGGAATTTTTTCTTCTTCAGCCTGTAAAACAAAGATAAGTAGCAGGTGGAAAGCTATGAGGTACAAAGGTTAGCAGTGAAACAAAAAAATAATGAAGAATAAAGTAAGCTATTTTCATTATAATGAAGTCCATTTGGTTTCAGCTTTAGAAGAAAGTTATTTCAGGCTCTCTAGTGATGCAAGTATTTAACAGACAATGAAATATATATAAAAATGAAAGCAAATATAAGTAAAAATGGCCATAATATTTCTCTCATCAATAAGCCTTAATCCTAGCCAGGATTCTGGAAAGGAATCACAATTTAAATTTAATATCACATTGTCTTATAAAACCCCCGAATTTTGCTTTAGTATACGTAATTCTAAAAAAACCCAATCATTCCTAACTTTTCTGATTTTGGATCAAAACGGAACTGGAAGCCTCCACTTGACTTCAAACTGTCTCATTAACCATTTCTTGCAGTCTGCTCTCTGCACCGCTGCTGCCTGCTGCTCCCTGACACCCAGTCTGGGGGAATTGCCTCCTGCCACCCAGGTCCCTCCCCAAACCAGGAGTGCCCATCACCTGCGCAAGCAGAACAAGGGGAGAAACCTCGGCTAGACACCAGTCCCAGGCCTGTCCCTCTGACCACTGTTTGGCCACAGTCCCTGAAAAACTCTACTTTTGTTTTGACAGCGTGCCAAAGCTGGTATGAAAAAGTGCCCTGGTTATGCTTTGAAGGTTAAAGAAGCTGGAGCATTTCTTCCAGCACAGAAACACAAAACACCTCATGGAGGTGAATGCAATTGCTGACAGGAGTTTTTGTGGAGTGCCATCACATCGAACTGTCAGGCACTGGCTTTATTTGCACATCTTGTGAATCTGTAAGAATGCTACAGGCAAAAATCCTTCCCCTGTGCTGCATCTCCAACACCCTCTTCGCAGGAGCTTTAAAACTTAGACTTTACTCTCTTTTCTCATTAATTTTTGAATAGCGGAGCAGGCATGGAGAATTCTGTTTGTCTACCTTGTCACTACCCAGTAAATGAAATTCACAGATAAAATGTCACAGAGCCCAAACCCCCTGAACAACAAAGTGTTGCAAACTGTCTCTTTTCTTTCATTTGGGAAGATGGAGTTATCTGTGAATAAAGATCTCATATCCCCAGTAGTGATCAGTTCCACAAAATTTTTTGTTTCAGTGTTTTGCTGAATTTGAGTATGCTGTAAACTTAGGACAAAACGCTGCCTCAACTTCATCTGACATCAATATAGTTTTAATGAATCTGACCCTCTAATTCTCAGCTCTCAAAACCACCAGTACTGGTGTAATGAACTGACACATTGTTTAGCATAGATTTTTTAAATCTCATTTAATTTTATAGTAGATTTTTTTGTCTTAAAACCTTACAATTTTATTGAGCAATTAAACTGTGTTCTCAGTCAGGGGAAGAAATGCTCATAAAATAGCAATAAGCTAAGCAGTAATTTCTAGACAGAAGTTGCATTTTTATTTCCTCCATCATAATAGGAACAAGTGTTTGTTTTGTAAAATAAGATGCAGAGTCTTCTAAAAAGCTGAAAATGACAATTGATTCCCCCCCCCCCCCTTTTTTTTTTTTCTTCTTCTTTCTTTCTTAAGTGAGATTAAGTTTAGAGCTCTTGGAATAACAAACTGCTTCTGCTGTACTGGCCTTATCAGATTAATCGGTCAAATGAGATGAGGAATAGTTGGTGGGATCTTTTTCTACAACCATTTTGCTGACTGATGGCTGCTTTCAAAGCATCACATATTGAATCTGTTTCCAGAAAGCACCTCTGCTTTAATGTGAACATTTTAAAGGTAACATTGTTGCTGCCCACAAACTAGTGAAATCCTGTATCTGTTGTAAACAGTTCTGATTTTAAAGAAAGATGACTGAAGACCTCTTTGTCATGATGGAATGACTACCAGTAAAATTTAAAGTTGATGCTTAGAAGTGTAAAACATTATGTACAGTACCTAAGTATGTCTTGAAGTATAATAATCACAAAATTAGGTTTTAACAAATGGGAATTTGAAAGACATTGCTATTTGTAAGACAATATCAATGTTTTTTATTTCACTTACCACCTCCATTATTAAATTGCTGTGGTAGATTCTAAAGTATGTTTCTATCCACCATGAGTAAGGAAGGAAAAATGTATACTTAAAATAATTACATAAAACTGCCTAAAATATTAAAAAAACCCTACCAATATGTATTTAGTTTGAAGGAAGCATTAAACTACAAAGCTATATGCTGCTAATCTACAGAAAAATTTCCTTTCTGTTTCCAGTACTAATAAATGTCATTGGAAGAATAAAAGAATTCAACAGTGTGTCTTCTAGAAAACACCTTGTTAAAATACCTCTGTATTATGAATACCTACCTACTTAGCCACTTTCACTTTCAGTCAACATGAATACCTTAAAAATAATTTGGATAGAAAGAACATAGCTTAATCTGGATCTTAAATATTAAAACACTAAATTATAAAAGTTACAGAGCCTCATAAACAGGAAAAATAAGCTGCTCTGCTCGTCATCCACATAGCACAGTAGACAGAAGCATATGACAAGTTGTTTTAAGACTCAATAACACCTAACAGGTTTATGAACATGCTTAAAAATTGGCTAAGGCCTGAATGCTAGCAGACATATGCTCCAGTATCCAGCAGAATCCTGGCACCAATAGCATAATAATAATAATAGACTAAACTCTTTAATCTTTATGTAGATGTTAAGTAAATGAATTATTAATTTAATAATGCAAGTTGCTGTAGGATTATAATCTTAGTCCTTTCTAAAGTAAAAATCCTACTGATTTCAGTCCCTATCTGAAAAGCAAAGGCACATGAAGCTGCTGCACCATTTGAAAGACATTCTTACACAGAAATACAATCATTCTTCTGAAGCGTGATGAACAGAAGTGACAAGGAGGTGCTTTTATTCATTACTATCCTCTAGTTTACAACAGATTGAAAACATGCTGACTACCTAAAGAGTTTCTATCAGCAGATACTGATTTTATTAAACAGAAACATATCAGCAAAATCTATCAACATCACTGACATTTAGGAAAAAAAGTTCTCAAGAATTTTCTTTGCAGTAAAACTATGTCCTTCATTTTGAATATTACATTCAATCATGAAATCAAAGTATTTTATTATACTGTACTCAAAAGGAGCATAATGTAGTTGCAACAATGCAATTGTTTGAAGTGTTCCAGTAACATCAAAACTAGGCACTTCAATCTCAAAACCAGTTTGTTACCAGAATATACTAAAAAAACCTATGCAATAATACTTTTGGAAGGGTCTTTTTTAATATCTTTCCTAAGAGATTTTGGCTGCATGTTCCAATTTAGGAAGAAAAATAATTCCAAAATAATTATACTTATTTCTGATGAAACAGTCATTCCAAATTTTGACCAGTCCTGACTGGAGTCATGCTCCAGTTCATGCTTCATCTCTTGTACTGTGCACTGTACTGCACTGTGTGGAAAACTGAAGAGTTATAACACTGAACTCTAATGGCTCTTAGATCAATAAAGCACTGTGACATGCTGTACTCCCAGGTGAAAGGAAAATTGAGCTGGCAATTGACATCTCTGATCTGCCAGTTCCTTACATTCACAGAGACATTATTATTTAGTCTGGTTGAAAGCAATATTCTAATATAACCAAAGGTCAGGGTTGAGTAATAAATCTGAAGCTAGAGTCAGTTTATCATAATACTGCCATGTAAAAGTCACAATGTGTAAGTAAAGGTCAATTTTAGCAAGTCATATTCAAGTGTTTTTCCTTTGGGCTGTGGTAAAAAAAAAAAAAAAAAAAAATCTGTGTTATGTGATGAGTAAATATTGAAAGGTATAGCAATCATCACTAAAAATCATATTACAAATTATCTTATCTAATTTTAATCCTGCTCTATATCAGATTCTTAGAGACTGCAGCACCATTCCAGTTTGGTCTTTCAATTTATCAGCACATCACCAAGTTAACCTTACACTACATTCTCCTCAACTAATAAACTGAAAGATTATTAGCTCATTGCACAGATATTGCCATGGACTTCCAAAGTTTCATTACTTTTTATGTTCCACTGAAGACACTGAGGGATTATCATAGCTTTTAGGAAGATCTTCACTTCGTAAGCAAGGTTCTATGGCTGAAACAATGCTATGTGAATCAGCCTGCCTTGCTGCAATTCTTTCTCATAGACTTTTAAACTGATGTAAACTGTACTTTTCTGTCAGCAAAGACTAATGAAAGCACTGCACTAGTCAAATAGCAAGAAATACAAAAGCATTCATATGCCATTCCTCCTTAGGACAGAACATTTCAGCTGAAAACCTGTTCCACGAATCAGGAATTGCTATCCAAACCTACAGTCTTGAGAGAACAGCAACATAAATGTGGGAGCTGTTTTGCACAGAAAAATAGCACGACCGTTACTGTTTGAATATTGCATCTTGCTGAAAACTCAAAAGAATGTCCCATAGCAAACAGTAGTACAATATAGCCTCATGCTGTGTAATACGATGCAATTGAATCATTGTAGTTACTGGGTCAAGAAGCTACACTATGAATTCAGGAAGTATGCAAGATCTGTGAGTAATTCATGTGTAAAGTACTAATGTAAACATGGCTGATTAAAAAAAAAAAAAAAAAGAAAGAAAAAAATAAAAGCCATGTAAGGCACAGATGATAGTCAATGTCCATTAAATTGGCCTTAAGTTTCCAGTCAGAAACTATAATCTAGCAGTGAGTCAGGGAGGGAATATACCTTCCCCAGGGAGTAGCAACTATGCAATTTTCTAGACTTCTTACTAATTATGTTTATTATCAGAGGTCCACTGAGATTTTCAGCTTCTGTAGACATCTATATCACAATTACCATTATAAAAGCATTCATAAAAGGTTTCCCAAATATTATTACTATTTATCAGCTTTCCTCCTTCCATCTTCCTAAGCCTTACCAGAGTGTTTACCATAGAGATGTTGGACACCAACAAGAATTCAATTCGTGAAGACTATGTCCACTCTAATCTGCTATTTCAGGAGTAGAAGAGGCCATGCAAAATTTATTTCTTTATCATGGCACATTTTCTTACAGAGAACATCTCCAGAACTCTGCCTTTTCATTTTCATTAACCTAACCATAGCAGTATTTTCTCTTATTCCTGGTCTAATCCGATATGATAACCTTTACACTATCTGTAATTATTTAACTGGAGCTGCCTACAGCTACCAAGATACCTAATTTTTGGTATATAATGACATCCATTAGGGTATATAATGACATCCATTAGGGGCACTGATAAAAAACAGAAATAGCAACTACCATCTGTTGTCTTTACTTCCCTCCCCTCCCCGCCATCAGGTGTTTGTTGCGTATAAATATAGATACAGATGTGGATAAGCCTGAGCTTTCTTTTCTTGAAGCTGAACAGTGCCAGCTCTCTCAGCCTTTCCTCATAGGAAGGGTGCTCCAAACGCTTAATTATCTTTGTGGCTCTTTGCTGGACTGGCTTCAGTATGTCCACGTCTCCCTTGTAGGGAGGAGCCCAGACCTAGGCACAGCGCTCCAGACATGTCTTACCAGTGCTGAGCAGAGCGGAGAAGAATCCCCTATGTTTTGAAGATTGTCATTTTACCCATAAAAAGTAAGAAAACCTTTTTTAAAAGGAAGTTTGTTTTTTATATCTTTCTGATATCTTTATATTAATGCATAACATACTATTTTGTAATTCTTGACAGTTTACTCAAGATACATTATTAAAGAACTATTACTTAGAAAGGTGCTAGTTCTCCTTGGACTTTCCGGAACTAGCTAAGAATTCTCCCTGCATGCTTATCAATCCCAAATTTCTAGTCACTAAAATTTGCTTGGAGTACTTTATCTCCCATGATATCTGGGTGCTTTACTTGCTGCATCCTGATTTTGCACATGACACTTCCCCCCCTTCTTTTTCCCCACATGCACGTGCTATTCTGAAATCTATTACACAAACTAAATATTTTTCATAATGTTAGAAGTGATCACTTTTTAATCACTAAAATAGTCTCAGAGATGAATAACTACTAAAAGAAAAAAGATTAATAGAAGTCTTACAACAAGTTGTGATAACCAACACTTCAACAACATCTCTTGGATGGCATATGCTAAACTTCCCCATACCATAACACACCATATTTGTATTCCTTTACAGTTCCTGGTTTCAGACACAATCAGGGCCAATTTAGATATCTTCATAGCGTTAGTGGGGAAAAATAAAGAATTAATGGGGAAATAAAACCCATCTCCCACACTAATCAAACAAAACACAAAGATAAAGAAAAGGTATGGTTGCCCTTGATGCTCTCTGGTGCATTTGCATTGTGTGTTGGTCACGATGAAATAAGAAATAGCTATTCAGACAGCTCTGAATATCCTGTACATTAATCTTAGAATTTACGGCTATCTGCTGGTTACAGTTACGTACTATTTTGAATATAATGGCTTAGCTCTAGCTTATTACCATGCTAAGCATTGCAGGCTCCATTACCTTGCAAGTACCCATCATAAATGCTGCCATTTGCCATAGCCTTCCTTTTGTGATACTGTTCCTAATTCTTCCAGAGTCAACAATTATATCACTGGTCTCCGTAATTTGACCTCTATCTTATCTGATGAGAAGATGCCTTTGATTCTAACTAGATCAAGCTAGTTTCTGTCTTGCTTTCATTGTACTTTGTTGTAGGCTCCATGACTATATTGTTTTTGGTTCATATTGTGACAGAACTCAACTAGAATGCCAAATTTTACATTTTTTTTTAAGTGTAGGGCACTGAATCAGATTAAATGTAGGAATACAGGCGTCTTAATTATGTATGTTACTGCTTTACAGAACCATTAATCTTTTAAAAATAGCACACTTGCGCTTCAGAAGGCACTGAATGGGTTGTTGGCTCTGCTGTTATCCAAACAGAAAACATGAGCAGTAATGCAAACGCACAATCACTGTTGCGTGGAAACTTTGGAATGATTTGGGCTTCAAGCTTTCTCATTTGTGAGCAAGACTCAAGCTACTACTGCTGAAGAGCATGAAATTGAGCTGTCGTTACTTACTCATTATATTTTATTGTGCTAGGAATCATTAGGAATCAAGGATGTGAGAGTCATGAGAAATGGGGAGATAATTTGTATCAAGTTCTTATTGTTATGCTTCCCTTTCCAATTTAGAATTACTCAAATTTCTTCAAAATTATTCAAGAATATTTTATTATTATGAAATCTTCCTTGTGTGTCAACACCACAAAGGTAACTCCCATCCTATTTCCTTCTCACAATGACCCCACCTCTAAGGCATCCCTTGAAAACTACAAACTAATTTATCTCTGATTCTTAACAAGCATTTTAAGACTTTTCACCTTTTCCAAATATCCTCTGCCTTCAGAAATCAATGGCAAGCTCATGTTGTTTGAGATTAGCCCCTTAAAGGGTTGCTTTGAATGACTGAAAGTCTTCTATATAAGCATTAAAGATTCAGCAGTTCTCCATCATTTTGGCTTCAGATAATCGTTATTGAGCCACCTATGGGCACTGTTACATGGGAAACAATTTCTTAAATTCAGTGAGGTGATTCTTGATGTGTTTATTTTAAGTTTTAAGGTGCCTAAGCCTGAATAGACATCTTTTATTATAAACAACTTTTTTTAGTAAGTTAATAAAATACCACATAATGTAGACTTGTAGATACACTGCTGCATTGTGAAAAAGGATAAACTTGACCATATTGTGCACTAATTAATATTGGTGTAAGAAAGAGTAACTTAAGTGACTTAACTGAAGTTATTTGCCTTTATTGGGAAATTTACAAAAGTAGGATTGGAGTTTAATTTAATCTAGCATTCAGGGATGATATTTTTAAGAACAGGAGAAAAGACCAATCTCACAGTATCTTGGCTAATGAATTATATAGTGCCATTAACGTCATTTGAATTCCACAAGATAAAAATAAATGGAGGCATATGGTCCAAAGATAGACCTGTAACTTTTAGGTTATTTTCATGTTTTTTGGAGATTAACTGTTCTCCAAAACATTTACAAGTAGTGTTAACTTTTACAAGCCATTTGAACAGTAATACTTCTATTTGGCCTTCAAAACCTTTGTGGAAGTGGGCATGAAATGACTCCAAGTTGGATCTGTGCTTCACAAAGGAGTCCTCCTGGCTTGGCTTTATTTGTTTTCATATTAGCAGAAGTGTGACAGTAACAGGAACAACTGTGCCAGTTAGACTGCCATAAGACTCAGAGAGCTGATGGATGATGCATTTTATTATTTACTATAGTTCTGTGTTTTATTTCTAAAATATCATTAATGTTAACTATGATCTACCTACTACCCCTAAGTTGTCCTTGGTGATGGGAATGTTATAATGTGCAAGTGCTCAAACTATTAGTTTAATATTACAGGCAGGTTTTGCAGAGAACTGAAGCAGAATGTGTGCAGACTTACGTAAATATTTCATTTCAGAGCATGTAAAGAAAATCTATAGTATCTAAATTCATAAAAATTGATAATTTATCTAAGTTGCATGAAGCTTCTCTCTGATTAGGGAATGTATTAGTAGATATTTTACCACCTGACCTCCTGGGTGACAAAAACTGTGTGCTGCTGTTATACTTCCATATAGATTATTGCTAACTGGTGAAAAAAAAAAAAAAAAAACACAGCTGTAAAAATGTGGTTCTGTCTCATGCAAGCAAAACATCCACAGGAAAGCAGGCACACGATGTTCTGAATTTCCAGTTAGCCTCACCTATGCTAACATTAAAGATAATCCTGAAAAGGACAGTCCTAGAGATTGCTAAATTTTGAATTAAAAGTGGCATATGCTCAGTTTAACTAGGTTTCAGATTAATAGAATTGCAGTTTAGCACACAGAATTATTTCCATGCTGTTAAAACCTGAGTCTTCAATACCCTCCAGCAGAAAATACTAAGACCTGGAGGAGAAATCAACGTAATGTTCATTTGACTTAGTCATATGATGGGACATTTTGTCCTCTTCCACAGGCCACCTGGATGAGTTGTAGGTCTTTGTTCAGAGTTAGGAATCAGCTATTGCCTTCACACTACTGATCCTAATACCAAGGTTCAAACAGTAATGGACTGTGTTTATAAATTCGGAAGTCTAAGTGGGACTTTATGGGACTAAATTTAGTGCCCTGGGTCTCTAATTCCAATATCACTGAAAGATAAAACATCATTTTTGTAACTTGATAATTTAGAACTCATTTTAGGTTTTATTTGTAGAAAAATCCCATAATTAACTATAGAGCCCAACACGGTTGCATATCTTTCCCTTCACACTTAAAAGAACATCATGAACGGTTAATCGTACAGCCTCACTGATAAGGAGATTTTCATTAAAGCCTTGTGAATGATCATGATAAGAGAGCAAAACAAGACCCAGAAAATTCCTTGACTGCATTTAAAAAGTACATAACATAAAGGAAAAAAAAAAAAAAAAAAAAAAAAAAAAAGTTCTCCAAACTGACCCTGAAAATACAAGCTAATTCTTAATGTGCCTATTTGACAAGTACTGCATGACTGTTCTGGCAGGCTTACAAAATGCTTACAAATGAAAAAGGGGGTGGTGCTGGAAAGAAAGCTCATTAATTAACATTTTTAGTATCTCAGATGCAAAGGACAGCATGGGCTTGCAAACAGCATTACTATGGTATCTCTAGTGCAAAACGAGATGCGGGAAGAGAAATGGGAAATGTAGAAGATTAATTCTGTACAAACCTTGTTAAGGAAATAAATAGATTACGGTACATGAAAATCAAGTCAATCATCTTTCTCTCATGAATGTTCACTTCACCTATTAAGCCCTCAGTTCCATGTTCTGAAAGACCCTGTAACATTAAAACAGAGGAGCTGTGTATTTAAGGAAATGGTTACAGTACAGCATTTTCCCTAACGCATGCTCCAGGCACCTCTATTAGTACCTGAATGACATCTAGTTTTATTCAGCGCAGCCACATTGCTCTAACCTGAGCGCAGGCTGACTTACAGATCTTATTGGCCTTTGCAAACACAGTACTGGAACCCTTCCAGGGTCCCAGATTTTCTGCATGACAGTTATCGTTTAATGTTGCTTCAAGGACAGAAGAAATATGCAGTGATAGGCTTGGGCTGGGTATACCTCTGCCTGGCTTCTGCAAGTAGGAGTGCTTTTTGGCTCCTGCACCCCAGTTTTCCCCTACAGCCTTGTAAGCACAATCTTGGGTTCCAACAGCTCGTGCACAAGACATAATTGGGAGTAAACCACAGTTCTATACAGACCTAATTTTAGTATCAGATTTTGATCTCATAGTGGTGACTATTTTTCCCCAAATTTATTATGTGCTAGGATAAAGGGAAACCAGAGTTAAATCCAAATTAATTTTTTGTTGTTGTAAGAAGTCCCTCATTGTTTCTAATAACAAAAATGAAGTATTTCCAGAGATGAGTAACTGTCACTGAATATGATCCTGGCCCTTTCAAGGCATAAAGCTATTTCATGGATATACACTATTTAAACCCTTGTTGAGTGTAGTATACCCTCTAATGCAAACATTAATCCAAAGACTTAATACCTTTCTTATATAATAATAACTTATCAGAAAAGCTATTAGAATAACTGCTGTTGAACTTTTGCTCTCAACATGTAGAAGATAAATTTTCACATTATTAAAACAAAGACCTATCAGCGTAATCGCTTCAGAGCCTTTATGTTGTGACCATAAATTTGCAACTGCAGTACTGCTCCTGCAGTTTATCTATAGTATTATATAGAAATAGAACATTATATAGACACTGATAGTGTATATGCACCATGAATTGCTAGATATATATAACTAATAAGATGTTATGCACACATACTATCACTGTCTATACAATAGGTATACTCTTACAGAGATAAATATTAGGAGTAAAAATGGTCTCATACCTACTTGAAAGCTAGCACTCTTTCTCCTAAAGACCGATTATATAGTGTCAGACTAGACAGTAATGAGAAATGAGATAATGATGGTAAGATGAAAATGAAAAATAGTGAAAGACAGTACTAAAAGTCATTTTGGTGTTTTATTGGTGCAATTGCTGAAAGTGTGAATATTTTTTAAAAGTCTGTACAGTATGAAAAAAAATCCACAAAATGCCAAATGTGTGAACAGAAAATAGCTGAATGTAATTTGGAAATTCTTCATAACATATATGTCTTGTGGGCCTTCTTTCTAGAAAATGAAAACACTCTTGTAGATTTTGCAATTATGGCATTAAAATGTATTCAAAGATGACCTCCAGCATTCTTAGCATTGTTGCATATGCACAGGTCAATACATTCATAATTAGAGAAGTGTAAAATTGCTCAAATGAAGAGTGTCTGATTAGTTATTGTATTCTTCTACAGAAAATCCAATAAAAAAAGTTGCACATGAAGAAGAGATAAGTGAACTAACTTAGTGGCTTCATTGTGGAGAATATGGCTTTGGCTACGCTGAAGCGGAAAGTGTCATCTAAAAAGATGCTCAGTACCAGAAAACTTCAATATTGAGGTACAGCACTTATTAAACACTTTTTACATCACGACAAAGATATTCTACAGTCTCTATATGATGTCACAGAGAAAATTTACCAACACTTATTACAACTGCAGAAACTATATCACTAACACTAGGAAGGAAGACATCTGAATCAGGACTTGGCTGGAATTTTCTAACAGTCCAATTCCAAAATTCTGAGCATTAAAATTCACTTAAATTCCATCTTAAAACACAGTTTAATTACACTCTTCTAAAGAAGTTTCTGATCTTAAAGTTTCTTACATATGTCCTACCTATGAAAAAAGGATATATTTCATTTATGTTCAGCCTGCTTAAGAGCCACAAAACACACATTTTTCTAATAAATCCCGCAAAGAGCTCCATTCGATGTCCTTAAATTTTGCCTCATATGTTTTAAAGGATGGGACTCACAACAAAAATAATTGGTACCAATCACTTGTTTTCAAAACAGTCATGATGCCATTGCTAATGTTGTGTTTTAAACCTAGCCAGCAACTAAGCACCACACAGCTGCTCGCTCACTCCTCCTCCCCCTCCCGGTGGGAGTGGGGAGAGAATTGGAAGGGTAAAAGTGAGAAAACTTGTGGGTTGAGATAAGAAGAGTTTAATGATTGAAGTAAAATAAAATAAAGATAAAATAAAAATAAACTACTAAATAGTGAAAAGGAAAACAGCAACAACAAAAAAACCTCAAAACCCAGGAAAAACAAGTGATGCCACTGCTCACCACCCGCTGACCAACATCCAGCCTGTTCCTGAGCAGCGATTGCTGCCCCCTGGCCAACTCCCCTCAGTTTATACACTGAACACGATGCCATACGGTATGGCACAGCCCTTTGGCCAGTCGGGGCCAGCTGTCCTGGCTGTGCCCCCTCCCAGCTCCCTGTGCACCGGGCAGGGCATGGGAAGCTGAAAAGTCCTTGACTGGTGTGAGCACTACTTAGCAACAACGAAAACATCAGTGTGTTATCGACATTATTCTCATCCTAAATCCAAAACACAGCACTATACCAGCTACTAGGAAGAAAATTAACTATCCCAGACGAAACCAGGACAGCTAAATCCTCTTGCACAGAGGCCACACACTCAAGCGTCGCTTACAAAACAGGGGAAACTTTTATTTCTCCACTACACATCTCTCACCTCTCAGGACAGCACCTTCAAAACATGTGGCCCTCAGGCAGGACACATGGGTGGGGAAAAGATAATTCTGACAATAGATATCAGAAATACAATCAGACCTGATGAAATTAAAATACCTAACTTGCATTATCAACCTCCTCATCCAGTTTTCTTTTTAACAAACATTAGAATTCTGATAGAGACCAATGTTTACGTGTAAGTTTTTTAAAATACCTTGCTTAAGAATAGCATCTCTCTGAAAACTTCACTTGTATTGTCTTAGGTGGTTGGTTGGTTTGTCTGTTTTTAAAGAAACAGCTTGCTCTAGAGAACCTAACTTTTAACTGCTTTGATTCCTTTGTTAAGTCTCTCTTTAGAATACAATACTGGGGATCGACTGTCTTCTATCCTTGGAGACCCAGAGTAAGAGCTGGGAACCAGCTTCTCATTGTATAGCAAAAATAACATGAAATTTCACAAAGGGAAAAAAACCAGGAAACTGCAAAGGGAGAAATAAACAGAAGCTGGTAGAAAAATATAATATCCTTATAATACATTGTTTGGGTCTAGAAAAAATAAATAATCATTTTACAGAAAAACTAGACATTTCTCTCATAGCCTATACCAGGCTGCATAAGAAAGAGCAAACTATTATTATTTTATAAATGGTATGTTACATGCAATAATATATATTCTATTATTTACAGATTTATTATATTGGCATATTATAATTTTACTATACTTATTATGTATTTTTTTGTTTGTTTGAAATGGAAGGCATTTCTTAAAAACTTGCATTATCTTTTTTTTTTTTGATCCTCAGATTCTTACGTATATAAATAGAAATGATCAGTTTTCAAGTAACTAACAGCCTGGTAAGTGTGAGAAGAGAAACATATGAGTAGCAAAAATAAGCTTTGAAAAAATATTCTTTACCTTTTCTACTTTTCATAAGCCAACAGATTAAGGGAGTAAAAAAAAATAAATTTGTAGGGGGATAGTAAAGAGCCTCACAATACAAGTGTGTAAGATTTCAGTTTTTTCTGAAGAGAGGCTTTTTGATTTTTTCTAAATAAAAAACAAACCCCATTTTTTAAAAATTATCCCTTGCAAATATTGTCCTATGAAACTATGAAATATTTGCCAGAAAATATTTTTAAATAACTTAAATTTTGAAGGTCAAGATGTTTATGAAAATACCCTGCATACAAAAAATACTGTGTTTCATAATAAAAGAATATTACTATAGTGACAATTCAAGTTGTTATGGTAACTGAGTCTGTAAAAAGGATAAATGAGCTTAGAAAATGTTTAGGTGTTTTTCCCTGCAGAATTTTTTATAAAGTTTTTCTATTAAAGTTCTTTAGAAATAATTCAGAGGATAAAGTATGGAACAAAAAGAACTACAAAGATTTAGACAGAGTTATCATTATTGTTCTGAAATATAAACACCTATTATGTTTACACTCTTCATATGTTAATGGATATGTAACATTTGTATACTCTGAAAGAAAAGGGAGAACAAGCTCAGCAAGACATCCTATTAGCCAGTTTCCCGTTTCATTCAAATTTTAAAAATCTGCCAAAAAAAAAAAAAAAAAAGAGGGAAGAAAAAAAATCAGTCACATTCAGGCAATTTGAATAGTGATTTCATTAACAGCGATATTTAGGGCTCATCAGAATTAGCAACTCGGTTGAATCATATTGTTGTGCAGGCTAAATGTAGCTGTTGTGAACACGCAGGAGACAAGCGTAGATGTCCGGGACAAAGGGAGTTAACATCTGCCTCATGTAATCATGGTTTCACAGACTCGCTGTCTATGTTTGCCTGCAGAGAGCCCAGGGGTGGAACCGTACCTGTAGGGGCTACCAGTAAAGGGTGGAAGTGGGCGCTAGCAGGCTCTAGCAGGATGAGAGAGGGAAGTCATGGACTTCTTGACCATACAGGCAGGAGGCTCAGAGCAGTAATACGACTTCCCGAGTAGCCTTGTCCTTTGTCATTGCCTCAATAAAGAGAGAACGGTTGGAAGACAACACATCATTGATACTTTTGAGTCACTGACTGCTTCCCTGTCCTAGCCAGATCTCTTGTGCTGCTGACCAGCGTGAAACAGGCCTGAATATATAGTGCTCTGCCAGAAACAGCAACTCTAATCTTTACTCTGTTGGCTCTCAGCAATGGTTCGATTGAGTTTTCAAGCGTCCCAGGAAATAATTTCCATGCTGAGAGCCAATCATCTGCCAAATACCAGGTGAAAATAAAACATGCTCATGAAACTGCAGCAATAAAATCTCCCATGAGTGTCCAAAACAACATGACAAAAGGAAAGAGGAATAGTAGAAATACCTAGAATAGTATACCTCTGGTTTACATACTGGAAATATTCAACGGATATTTTGACCTCAGATCATACCTGATTCTGACTAATATAATGAAACCAGTCTGGGGGACTTTCAGAGTGGGGAAAGTTAATCAAAAGAAGGAAGTGCAATAGAATATTTTGCTAAAGATATGTAGTATGCTTTTCTCTCTGTTATTTTATTATTCTATTGATGTTTAAAAAAAATGAGTTTTCTAATTTCATTTCTGATTCAAACATCCTGGAGAAACAAGGAATTGCTTGCTGTTGGACTATGAGTGAGATCCAGGATATTTTCATATAGGTAATTTATATAAGAAAAAATAGCTGCTTCAGAAAACAGTTTTTGATCATTAAGAGTCCAAAAAGTGGGCCTGAGGTCTATTTGCAAATCTGGAGAAAGCTACA
This sequence comes from Platalea leucorodia, assembly GCF_965183815.1. Classification (NCBI taxonomy): domain Eukaryota; kingdom Metazoa; phylum Chordata; class Aves; order Pelecaniformes; family Threskiornithidae; genus Platalea; species Platalea leucorodia. The sequence goes on along the minus strand of NC_138828.1, from coordinate 45,151,223 downwards.
AACGTGTTCTGGCACCTTATCCAAATTTAAAGTGATAATGGATTGAATGCACGCCTTATGGAAACCCAGGATCTTAGCTCAATGAAGAAGCATCTCCATTTGGAGCTAAATAGAGAATACCATGAGATGACAGAGCTTATTAAATACTTCTCTGTAATTAGTACACTTTTCAAAGTATCACCTAGTAAAGTTGATAAAATATGCCTCGAAGTACACTAGACACCCCCACTGGCAGGTCATCAGGAAACAGAAAAAGCTCTTTTAGTTTAGGGAAAGTATCAGAATAACAGACAACAAACACAATTTCTGGACACACAAAGAGGGGTTTTAGTAAACATGGAGATTCCAGTGCTGATGCATCTACAACTGGTGCTGCCAGTGGGAAGTAATCTAAATCCCATCACTCAAAATACTTGAGTCATTTAGAACTAAAATAAAAATAGATAACGTACTGCAATTTTTTTTTTTTTTACAAAACAAATTACAAGTTTTGGATGAACAAATGTCAACTAAAAAAAAAAAAATATCTACCACAGTATGTGTTTTCCATCTCTCCTATTCATGATTCTATGCAGCTTCTATCTGAAGTGTTTAAACAATAAACTTTATTTAAACATTAAATGGTAAAATAATTATCCTGTGTATAAAGCTCATTTTAGAGAAGAGTAGAAAGTGTCATGTAATTTCAGCTATTGTGGGTTTCACTGTACGTGGCAAGAAATACTGCTATTTATAAAACCTGGAGAAATACTTCATAATTAATACTATAATTAATTAATCTTACTTTTATGTTTGTGAAGTGTTTGCAGGTAGGAATGTGTGCAGATACAGAAGCTTATCACTCTATTTATAGCCTTCTGTAAACTAGAATAGTACTAGAAAACAAGTATCTGTTATTACTAAACTAAGTTTTTGAAAAATTGAGTAGAATATTTGGAGAGCAGTAAGAACATCAGTAATACATGGAAAAATAAGTGCACTCTGTATTTATTCATCTAAATTTTCTCTGTTTTAATACCAGAATATTCCTGCAGTTAAACTTGCCGTATATGTAGAATTTACTGGAACAGTTTCAGAGATGAAACAATTCTCAACTGGCCCAGAATGGCATGGTTAATGCCCTTACAACATCATTCTCTTTTCCAAGATGGCTGTATTGATTATTCCTTTACTGGGGTGAAGCTGCCCCAGTGCAGATGATGCTTTTAAGACCATTTGTCATAATCCAAGACTCATTCACCTCTGTGGAAAACATTGGGGTATCTGGTAAAGAGACTTAAAATAAAACAGGTAAGTTATGAGAATACAATGCTGTAGAACAGCATATTTTCTCTTGTATGATACAGAAACTGTAAGTATTTTGTCTAGGAAGAATCGTGGCAATAGTCATTACAGTACTGTTCCCTACATAAGTAGAAACATGAAACTAAATGGAGAGGTTTTCTTGAGCACATATTCATTCCTTTCTTTTGGGTTATTTATTGACCAAATTCAATAAAAATTATACCAAAAAAAACATATGGAATGAAATCCTAAAATAGCAATTCAAGTATTAACATTATTTTTTTTATTAGTAAAAATAGTAAATCATACTTCTGTGAATTTTTATTTGTTACTTTCTGAAAACGTTCTTCACATTGTATATTTTAATCTCCCATCCACTAGGCTATTGTAATGTGTTCTGTAAATTGCATATTCCACTGATTAAAATTCACTATATTTGAATCAAGTCACAGCTATGACATAGCTCTCCTGATACAATTATATTTATTTGTGAATAAGGCAAAGTCCCCGTCCATGTGTGTATCAAAAGCTTCCTATTTAAAGAAAAAAAGAAGTTGGCTATAAGTAAGATTATCTTTCATTTTCTTCAGCCAATTCAATAATCTATGAACTAGTCTGCTATGCGCTGCAGCTAAATATTCAGATTATTTAGAATCTCTATTATTCCCTTCCTGGTCTATTTTTATGCATACACAGAGTACTTCGGCTCAAAAATGCAAATATATGCAGTGCTATTTTACTGCTCCGAAACCTCTGTTTATATATTCCAAGCTAGCTGGAACTTTTTCAAGAACCTTCATTATCTTAGACATTTTGAGAATATTTTGAAAGCTTGAATAAATTGCCTAACCACCAAATGCCTAGGGCAGCTAGGCAGTGTCTGAAGACTTAGTGAATTGAGTGACTCTTAAATTAGACATTTGCATGGTTATTTTTAATTAATCACCATATAAAATGTAATTAGCATGCACCACTTATCATTTGAATAGCAGTTGGCAATTTTTTTATTTTGTAAATTCTTCTTACAGCACACAGTTCAGGAGGAGAGAGGGAATCCCAGAGGCTGATGTCAGGAATAATCAGGGGTGATTTAGTTGGCTGCTGCTCAGGATATAACGTGTAGTTTATTTCACTCTCTATTGGTCAGGATTTTTTAACTTAGACATGTACAACTGTCCATGCTCGTCATCTCTTCCCATCGTTTCAGAGCAGTAACGTGCTCGATAAAGAAACAATGGTAAGACTTGCACAGAACCTCATTCTCAAGTGCTGTGTGGTTACTCTGTGAAGCTGACTTTAAAGGCGGCAAGACATAGCACAGGTGGAGAGCCCCCACTGGCTGAATATGTGTTTGTGCTTGTATGAATGGAAATTCCTGATACTGCTTTAAAGTGGATTGAAGAACAGAGGAGAAGAGCTGTAAGGCAGGTAGCATCCCTAGAGGAACACCGGGAAGCCAATTTCTTCCTGTCTGGAGGCAGCCAGCTCTTAGCTGGGATTCAAAGGTACAGAGCCTTCCTAACAAACAGAGGAGTCACTATCAAAAGCTGCTGTACACCCCCAGCATCTCCACAGACTGCAGTTCTCACAGCCACGGTGCCCAGGGCTGGTAAGGACATTCAGAATCATACAGATGCACTTCCAAAGACCACACAGAGAATGGTATCTGTGGTTGCTCATACAGTTATATGAGATTGTAGGCAAGTCCTGCTGCAAACTGAGTGTCTGGACTCATTAACGTCCGTTCCTGATGACATATCTCAAAAGGCACCTTGTATTTGTTCTGGAACTCGTAAATATTTGGAATAATGCAAACTAATTTCTGACAGACCACGTTCCCATCCTAACTACCTCTGCAGACATACAGATAAGGCAAGGCTTTACATCTATAGGCTCAGCCTTAAGCTCTGGCCAAGACAGATGACTGCAACAGAGCAAAGTGAAAAATGTCATGGGGTTCTGCTTTCTTTCAGCTAAGCACCCAAATCTGTTAAATGTGTCTCGGGTGCTAATTTTTGAAGTTGATCATGTTTCCAGAAGAACAACTACAGCAAATGAACTCAAATTAAAAAAGCAGGATATGCTGACAGCATCCCCTTGCACTGAGGACTTTCTCCCCTGTGAGTCACACAGCAACATATGGACTGCATCCTTCATGCTATGCATCACCAGACAGTGTGCACTGCACTCAGGAGGGTGCTCCTGAAATTTCATGTGCAATAGAAAGAATTTTATCTTTAGAAAAGATTTGAAAAATCACCTAATTTGAGGATGAGTTAATTACTATGTTGCATTTGAACGCTGACCAAATTCTAGAAACAAGCTGAAAAGGTTTTCTGGAAGCCTTTTTAAACCCAACTCTCACTTTTCCTTAAGAAAAAGGCTGTGAGACTGTGAGAAGGGTGGGGAGAAGAAAGTAAGTCTGATTCTGCTGTTCTTCACTGCGCCCAAGGAATATAGAACTATTACTCCTTTGGGTTTATACCACTCCTATCTAAGCTTTAGTAGCCTGATTTAAAATAAGATTTTAGCACCAGAAGTATGACTTAGACAGAAGATAGCCACTTAAGTTAGAATTTATGGTTCTGAAAATCCCTGCTTATCTACATCAGCACACTTAAAACACTTTAAATTGTCACTGTTGCTTCCACCTCTTTATCCTAAGTTTCTCAAGTGGTGAAAGTTTTTCTTCACAAACACCTCAGTACTGACAGAGCTGAGCAGACAAACCATAGAATCTCCCACCTAAACCTAATATCATACAGGAAACTGGCATTCTTTTTTTTTTTTTTTTCTTTTTTTTTTTTTTTTTTAATTTTCTGCAATTCTTACTGCTTGAAAGTGTTCATAGAATGCCTTCAGAATAAAGCTATGCATGAAGTCATACTAGTGGCCTATTAATTCTTCTAAACTGTGCATGGGAAAATATTATCAACTCCTTTCATGTAGTAACTCAGTTGTTAGAAAGACCATGTAAAAAGAGAACAAAAAGAGAACATGTACAACTATCAAAGAAAAAAACCAAAACAAACCAAAACAACTTACCTACAAAGGGAAGCACCAGGTGCAAAGGCTATTTATGTATTTTCATGAAACATTAACTGGGTAAGATACGTAAAACACTACAGACTAGATTTCTTAAGGTAATCAGCTCCCATTGACATCACAGAAGTCCAGCTACTGGGTTGTTTAGTCCCCCGCCTTTTCCCTTTTTAAAAAACGTTTCTTTTTAAAGGAGAACTGTCAACAAATCTCTCCACACCAGCGTTCCAAAGCAGACAAAATTAAAACTTTGAGCCTCTGGTAGGTAGGTCACCTATGCTCTGGAGAGGGAATGGATTTAAAATACACCTCTGCACTGAATAGTTCCTATCAGGTTTTGGATTCCACTCAGATCAATCACTTAAAAGCAAGACACTAGCAGTATTTTGAAGCAATATGTAACTCTTTTTTGAATTAGCCTTAGTTCTTCAAAAACGTTTTGTTACACTCACAACCATACAAATTAAAAATGAAAACCCTGCATAACAATTTCCACCAAAATCAACTAGAATAAAGCAGTAGCCTATCCTTGAAAACCTCTTGCTCCTAATCACCCTTTAGCAGGATTTTCCCCAGGAGACCCACTATGCAAAGCAACACGCTCTAAGCAGGAGAGAGTGACTAATGCCTCACCTGAACGTTGCTGTCAGGAAACGCGCTCTCTGATCCTGCACCCTTCCAGCAGGTGACTGTTTCAGACTAATCTTTTCCTCTTCCTTTTTTCTGCCCAGTGGGGCATGTTCTCCAATTTTTTTCTAGCAAATACTCCTCAGCTTTTCCCAAGCTGGGCATTAGGGAGTACAGCATAGATATTATTCTAAGGAAAATGTCATTTTTTACTACCTCAGTAGCTGGTAATAAAACTAGTTTCCCTATTGAGACCTTTTTAACATACTATTTGTTTTAAACTGCCTATATTCTTGTAAACAGCTTAGATGATTGCTGTAAATTGATCCACCTGACATCCTTCTTTCTGGTGTGGATAGGCAGGATAAAGAGAAGGCCAGGTTAATTACAAAGAAGATGTGTTAATTAGGTAATTAACACATCACACTTCCCTGTAGCAGGTAGAAAGGAAGAGGGAGACGACTGGGGAATTGAGTGAAGTTATAGTAGAGATTGGTTTATGAAGCACAGAAAGCAGAGACTCGCTTTGATGAGACACCACAGCTGTGTGTAATGCACCCTGTCAAAACCTAAATCTCTAGTAAACTGCATGAATTAGCTCAGACATTAATCTTCTTCTTGTGAATGCAAGAAGTACAAGCTATATTAACTTAGTCAGGAGTCTGCCTAAGTTTCTACAAACGTGGATGAATCTGGTCCCATCTTGAACTGTATAGCAGAAGACCTCATTGCGATCTACATATAACAAAGTGCTACTTGAAATCCTCACTGTCTGCCTCTTACGGTGGGCAGGAATGTAGGAAGGGTATTAACCTGAAAGAAATTCAATTAATCACACCCAGAGAGATGGATTATATTGCTGGTATCAAAGAATTCTAGCTTATGCTCTTTTTTTTGGTTTTATTACAGTTTAGTAAGGACATGTATCTCATATATCATGAGTTTTGTCTCTGAGTACAAAATCAGTTTGGACCCAACATACTTGTAAGAAATGCACCTTTTACCCGATGATCAGTTTGACCCATACCTGCCAAACAATCCATGAGCTTCTGCAGATTCAAGCTCACACTCCCTAAACCAACGAAGATACCAGGACAGATCTAACCAGCATTAAAAATGAGGTTTACATGGAATTAAGGCTTTTAGGGCACTTGTTGGAACCAGCACATAAGTTTTAATTTCACATCTTTCTTTTCCAGGCAAAGAGGACAACAACGATTTGCAGAACTCTGCTGTGTAATTCCAAATATTTGTAATCTATCCACTGACTGAATTTATTAATGCCATTTAATGTCTGAAATGCATAGTGCTGTCTGTCACTCATACTTACTGCTGTCAAGAGATGCACAATCACTTTCAGGCAGTGTTATGAGGATCTCAGCTGTTTTACAAGGCATGTTATACTTCTGTTCAGAAACACTGACCTTTTCTGAAATAGGGAGGGGAAACAAAAGCTGCATATTAAAATCCCCTCTCTCAAATGATACTGTGCATGGTTTGCCTTTTTAGTAATTCATCCACCCTTTCCTTGCCAGTCTTCCATGTAAGTGATTTGAGATTCAACACACTGTTTTCTCCCTATTTTAGGGGTGACTGAGATTATCAATTTCAAAGTGACAACTTTGTGACATACCCCTACAAAAAAATTTCTATCGTAGATAGGCATTGTGTCATTTTGATAAAGCAATAGTGATTTCAGGTTTTTTCTTCTTCTTCAGTCTTACTTTGAGTCTTTATATGTCTGTAATTTCTCAGTTCCTCTAACATCAGCATCTATTATAGGCATTGAAATTCCCAGTTACTCATAAAAATTTCTGTAAGCATTGAAACACATTTCCCTGCTGTTATCCTATAAATTAACAATGTTAAATTCAACTCAGCCTGATTCTACAACTTTGTCTAATCATTCCTTTGTTACCTTCAATCTTTTTTCACTGTTAGGTTGTGATGGTAGAACTAAGTGATTAAGATCACACTTATCTGCAAGCCATGTAATCTCATGCCCACTAAACTATATTCTCAGTTTATTGCTCCATTCCGAGCTTTATTTATGAAATCAGTACTAGGGCAGAATTTGGGAGGTCTCAGCCCAAGCCTGACCTTGTCAGAATGATGCCTTACCTGTAAAATACACTTCTGAAATCTAAAAAATATTTCATTTCTATGTGCAGTGTCGTACTTCTCAAACTTTTGCAGCATATGTTTATAGTTGGTCTCTCTTGTTTGACTTAAATAAAAATGTTAAGTACATCTAGTGTATCAAACAACACTGTTGGTTTCTTTAAGTAGCATACTCTTCACCTGTGCACATTTTTTGAAGATATGCTGTAGTTTATGTTTTTTCTTCCTTATTTCTTCAATTTTAGCTCTGGTGGATTTTTTTCCCCTATTCTCTATTTTTTTCAGTCAAGTTATTTTCTTCAGTGTCTTCATACTGCTATTTCTGTGTCATGCTCAGGAATCACTGATTATCTTCTTTATTTCAGCAAAGTAGTTCCAGTACCTCTGTAAAACTTAACACAGATTTATACAGAGCTCCTTTTCAGATATCAAAACTTTGAAGCTAAAGCTATCAGAGATTCAGTTTTCTGTTTCACAACTCTAAGCAAGGTCATTGTTGCAGACCTATAGACAACTAAATTCCTGTTACTAGATTGATGGGGTGTAAATTTGTGGTTGTGATTTAAAAAAGTATATATAGTTGCACCCTAACTTCCTTACACATTGAATGGTAAACTCAGCCACAGGATTAATTATCCTTCCATTTTGGACTTGATGAGTATTACCTTCATTTAGCTGTTTAGAATTTACATCTACTTTTCTAGTTTCATGTCTTGTTTTCACGATCATACTTTTTCCAGGATAAAAAATATGGCTCATCTTTGAGACTGTTTAGCAGCTCCAGCGAAAATTAAATCCACAGATTATTCACAGCCCCATTACTATCTGAATGCCTATTTAGTGCAAAGAAACAGCAAGCTACTACTTACTGTTTTGCTTTACTGTTTTTAGATTTGAATAACTACATGATATTGTTAGCCTAATTTAAAGTTTTCAGTGTCTTCGTTATTGATGATACCGACAACATACGGATTTGGAAGTAAAGCCTCCAAGCTATATCAATTGAGTAACACTCAGTTAATTACACTAGATAAAGAACAATTGCTTTATGTAAACTATGCCAAAAAAATCCCAGCATTGTGATTGTATCATGATCTATTAATATTGCAAACAGTAATTAAGCTACATTCATGGTAAGTATTCACACAGCAAGAGACAGTGTATCATTTATTAATCAAAATTATTATGAACATCAAATATTTAAATAGAAACCCAGCAAAAAAGCAACAGAAGAAAGCTGAAAGGAGGTGAGAAGAAGCAGCAGAAAAGAAAAACTGCAAATGACAGAAGAAAGGTCATATGAGAGCAGAAATAAGTGGAAGCAATCAAGGAATGGCATTTTGTAAAAGATCCCAGGTGAAACAAAATTGGTCCGAGTTGTCATATCTAGTTGATATTCTTTTCTCTGTGATAAGTACTGTACCAGTTTTTTGCTACATTTACTGATTAGTAGAGGTTCAAAATTCTTCCAAAGAATAGACGAGTTTTAAAAATGAGATACAGTCTTAATTGTAGACTTTATGAGGTAGATGGGAATAGCAGAATCTACATCCAGCTTCAGGAGACACATATTAACTAGAGAAAATAATATGAGAAATAGTATCTGAAATGGAAAACAGTTTGCAAGAACAAAAAGCAGGTGAAAGAAGCTAGGGAAAACTGGTATCAGTGTTGTACAGTGCTTTTAAAATTGGCTTTCAAATTGGATTTTCAGTTTCTTTTAGAATAGTCTTTAAAATTTTGTTTGTAACTGGTGGAAAGACAGACTACAATTAAAATAGTATTGAACCATTTTCTTACTCACTTTTTACTAAAGCAGCATTTACATCATGACATCTGATGTGAATAAATTCTAGACTTCACAATGGTTAGCTTATATTTTCTATATTTACCCACAGACTCAGGTTCTCTTGGAAGATTCTTTTGCAACATTTTTTGCAACTTTTTTTGCAGACACTGGTTCCCCTCTGAAAACAAAGGATTTCACATTTCTTAACATAAGGTTATTTGTGTGATTAAGTTCCAATTCAGGTTGGAATTCAAGCACAAAAGCTTGAACTATATAATTTCACTGTGAACGTATATATGTTTTTATTTTTATTTTTACATAAGGTAAACAAAGAATGGAAGAAAGAAAATAATACCATTCTCATTTTTGCAGGGAAAAACACTGAAGCACAATCTAGGTTCAAGCCCTCCAAATATTTATCCTTTATTAGTCAGAGGTTTTCCTAAAAAATGAACACAAAGTGTGTTCGTGGTAAGTGAGAGAGTTTTGGCACCTTGCTATGGGAACTGTCCCAGTGCATTAATTAAAAAGAACCTTTCTTCTCCACGTGCCCTTTTTGTGTTTTGATTTGGTTTTCTAACTAGGCAGGGACCTAGCACTGTGAAGTAGATATAACATAGACTGATGAAAAAAAGCAATGACAAAGGAATTGTTCAAAGTATGTCATGCTTCAGCTGCATGGCCATTTCAAAACTTCTTTTAATAGTGAATTGGCTACCTCACTCCTTTCATGTGCTATTAGCTTTGCAGACAGCGATCAGAAGCCCAAGGAAAAGATCTTGAGGTGCAGGTATGCAACAACTGGTTATTGAAACTTTGATGGCACTGTGTATTGGTTGCTGCAAGGTCTTTAAAAACCGAGAATTATAAACTGTAGTTTCTGTTAACTGGTATTGCCTGTAGTTAAAAGAAATAATTTTTGAAGTGATACAATGGGCACAATCCTGCTTTCACTTAATTCAGAGGTGGTTCCCCTCCTGTACTATCTCTCCACCAGACACTGTTGTGAAACGTGATAAAAAAAAAAAAAAAACAAACTAGAAAAAGCTGAGCCATGAACGTGCTATGAAATATGTCCTTTAAGCTGTGATGCCTAAGACTGGTTTGCCCCACATCTCAAGTGTGTCTCTGATTGATAGGCAAAGCTGGTGATCCTGTGCAGAACATTCCCTTCTGTGCTTCAAACTCAACACTTGCAAATAGGTCTGCTTTTTGACAGTTCAGTGATGCTAATGCTTCTGCTTTCTCTGGCCTCATTGAACAGCAATGGCATAATGAATTTTGTCCAGGCTTGTAGAAATGATCGTGCACACACTGAAAGTCAATGCCATGTCCTAGATTTTGAGAGGTTTGTTTAGCTTCTCTCTGCTCGTTTGTGCTGTATGCTTTCCGCAATAAACTGGCATCGGCTGGATCACCATAAAATAGTGAAAAATAAGCTCTTGTTGATGCTTCTGTGGGAAAGCATACCATTTGACAGGTATTTGAAATTTGGCTTTACAAGTCTTTAATGTGACATGTAATTGCCAACCTCGGAATTACAAAAACCCAAGTTAACTGCTGGTGTAATCTATATTGACTTCTTAACAGGTAGATTTATAGACACTTTCCATTACCATCCAGTGAAAAGGTGTAATAGTGCACTAAGCATCAACTGACATTTCAGTTCTACCTAAGGATATAATTTTGTCATGATAAAATTACAGGGAAATTACAGAAATGGTCATAAATCAGTGTCTAATATCTTCTATATTAGGAAAACGGTACATAAACTCAGATTAAACACAAACATTCTAACATACAACACTTACTTTTCAGTCAAATATGTATGTTCTTCTAAGGTAGTTTTCATAGTTTTCCCCATTGTATTACTTATTTGTAACTAAAAAAGAAAAAAGAAAAGGAATATTCAATAAGTATGTTTGAAGGGTGATAAAGACAGATCAAATAAAACTTTCAAAGTCACCAGGGAGATCGTAGCTCAAAACCATCATTCACAGCAACATGAATTCTGTATATAAATTACATAACACCATCTGGAAAAAAAATTATAAATCAATGTATAAATGATAATTATTCTCTTGATGAGATACTGTTTGGTATACAATATCACACTAATCACATCTTATCTAATAGAAAAGCAAATATTTGTGATAAATTCTGGGCGTTTTTTTAGTATAATAAATGGCTGCTTTGGATCTGGATACTTAAAGACTTTCAGGACCTCTGTGAGTGCTGTCATTGGCTATCACACAGAGCCCAAGTTTAGTTTGGGATAGTAGTAATTTAGGAACTCTGATTTTTAGAGTTTCCATTCTTGTTTTGACTGCTCAAAGGATTCCAAGTCTGACATTTCAAAGAAGAAATACAAATAAATCAAGCCATTCCTTCTTCCCTTTAGAGAGTGTATAAAACATATTTATCTCTTGGGAAGCGTATGAAAGCATATATGAAGCTAGGAAAAAACCTTGGTGATTAGTTACTTCCCACAGGTTTCCAACAGTATTTTGCAAAACTGGGAAGAACCATTCCCCCAGGATGCTATCCTAGTGCATCATGTTTAGTTCTCCAAATTTGTGCTAATTTTAATCCCTTCAATGAATACTGAATTGTATGTTTTCAGAGAATGAGAAAAGCTATTTGGAAGTATGAATGGCTAGGCAACGAGTTAAGAAAGAAATAATTAAAATATTCAGCTTTTCAGTATTAACAGAGATGGATGTTTTAAAAATTTGTGCAAAATAGTTGTGATAATGTAAATATATTTGTATTTGGTATTATTATGCTAATGTATCAGAAGTAATTTTCACTTTATTAACAGAAATTGTGATAACAGTGAAGGTCTTTTAGCCTCGCCTCTATTCTGGAATTATCTATTTTCTAACAGTAAACTAAATGTCTGTATTAGAAAATGAATGTAGCTGAATTTAGAGTTTATAACAGATTTTAGTGCTCTGTGATTGTTTTTTTCTCCTCAACGTATACATTGCATCTGTGTGCTATTGAGCGCAATACCAAGTACTGGGTTAACACATGAGATTTTTCAAAGGCATCTCTAAACTTTACCTTCCAAAATGAAGTCTTCCTAACAGGATTTCTGATCCTAGTGTAAATGACCAGCCTTCACAAGAAGACACGTGAAGAATTTCAACCTTAGCAATACAGTACCTAAACTAAGTGGGAGTGAAATATAGACGAAAAGATTGAGTTTGAGCACCATCAAGACTATCTGCACTGGACAGGTGGTATGTGTGGGGGCTTGTCTCAGGCTCCTGGTCCCCTGGGTGCCCCCATTGACAGCGGGGTCACACTTCGAGACTGCTTTCTCAGAGCAAGCAGAATACCATAAGGCAGAGGTGGAGTCGCTCATGTGCCACCACCAGGAGGAACTGGGACACAGCTGAGAGGTCACCTGCACCAGAGAGCCTGTAAGTTGGGAATAGTTTTCCTCCTGCTCACAGGTGGTTAACTTGGGCTGAGAGAGGTTCTTCCTCTGCACAAAACCCTGAAATAGGATGCTTAACTCAGGTTTCAGTGTTAGACAAGGAATTTAGAAAAATCACCTCTATTCCAAAAACCAAGAGCCTTTAGGAACTGAGCTCTCGCTCTACAAAGACGATCTTGGATGGGAGATACATGTGTTTACAGGTATATACATCCAGCTTTGCTGGCAGACTGGAGTGGAAATATGGAGTGGGGCTTGAGCTCAGGCCCTAACTTGGCATTAGTTATGTCCTAACATAAGCTGGACCTGGATTTACATAAAGAAGGGTTGCCCTTAGATGAAGTCGTCATAGTATACATATGTAAAAGAAATAAAGACACAATCCTGTACAAGACATACTGACCAGCAGTGTTACAGCAAATGATGAAAGGAGTTGGTTCAGTTGTGAGTGCTCCCAGTGCTTCCAAATTTCTTCCAGAAAAGCATTACATAGTCACCTGTATCCTTGCTTGAACTTAATGTTGTCTCTGCCTTGAAGGATTTACCGACACCTGCAGTTTCTTCCATTTCCAATGATTCTGCAGTTTGTGGTGACATGAACCCTGTCAGCTTCTAAGAAACATGTTTAGTAGGGAGTCAGCCTGCTTATTGCAAAGGTTTTGCTAGCAGAGATTTATTTTTTTCCCCCTCTGTTTTGCTGATTGTTTTATTCTAGCATAGGATAGATGATCTGGGGATCGCTCTTGAGAGCAGTAAATACAGCAGATCTATTCTTATGATCCGTTTGAGCTCTGCGTGGGTTCTGGTCAGCTGTGATTTCTGTAGCTGAACCGATACAGGTCATGTGACCTGCTCTTCACTGTTATGTTTTAAAGGGCTGCTTATAATATCGTGGGAACACCTAACTGTGAAACCTGTTTGGTTTGTTGTTTTTTTTTTTTTTTTTTTTTAATCTAAATGACATTTTACTCCATTTCTTTTTTCTGTCTGAAGTAGATACACTTCAGCATAGTCAGATAACTGGTCTCAGGTCCTCCATAGAATTGATAACAGAGTTACTAAATTTTTGCATAATTAATACTTCATAGAAAAGTGATTTTTCAAACAGGAGAACTCTGGTATAGTCTATAAAGTTGTGGACTCCTGAGTAATGCATAGAGACCAACTGACAATGAGTTGACTTGTCTAAGTTAGTTTTCCTAGCACCCTTAAGAAGGAGTTTAAAGACTATAGTTTGAACATCACTACATAGGACATTTCCCTTAATTTGATTCAATAAATAGAGTAGAATGCCATGTTAAAAGGACAAATGGTAGAGTGGAAGGCAGAATTTTATGCTTTTCCATTATTTTCATATCTGCTAGAAGAGTGATGAGAATGACTTTTCTGTAATAATTCAAGCATAACATAAAGAGACTTCACATTTTGATACAAAGACACCAGTAACCAGTATGAACACCACTTTATAAATGAATGATTTACTGTATTTCTTACAGTATCGCATTAAGATAACCTGAACATGAACATTATTTGTTACGTACTAGACATGTGGACTGGCAATACAGTTATTGTAGGATGTGCCCCTTGATTGTTTTTTATCTTATTATTTGATATATGAAAACAAAAAATTGCTTGGCAAGATATCCTTATTATCTCTGAAAATCACACAAAAATGAATGAAGAATATAAAAAAATTACTGATTTTTATTTCATGCGGCTAATGATGTGCTTAGCTTACTCTGTGAATGAGGGAGGATTTATGAAAAAAAAAAACAAAACCAACCTAAACCTCACCATCATTTAAGAGGAAAATGTAATTATTTAAGGAAAAAATGCTCCCGATTCTAGAGAGAATTTGCTGTCTGATTTTTTCAACCTATTTAATATAAACACAGAGATACTTCCTCCCCTCAAAAAGCTTTAGTCAAATACATTATATAACAGAACTACAGGGATGTACATGTTTCTGAATAAAATTCCAAGATAGAGACAATATTAAGACAGCTTTAATAGAAGTCCCATTTTCAATTGTTATCAGAGTAAAATGAGCAATTTCAACATTATGCTTTCATGACCCAGTAATGATTACCCAGATTTAGTCCTCAGCTATCAAAATCGAAAAATGTTAACTACACAGAATTAATTTTGTACAAATACCTCATCTCCTTTATTGAAAATCTTTCATTATCTTTTAAAAATTATATTTGTTTAAAATTCATCTTAAAATATAGACACTGTCCTCATTTTCAAAGTAAAATTAATTACTTCTAAGTGTTGTTAACCTGTAACACTCATAGGAAGGGCCATAATTGGACAGACTGCAAAAAGGACCAATAATAATTATGTAATCATGAGAGTCAGTTTAGTGAGAAATCACAGATAATGTATTCACTATATCTCACTTTTTAGAAGTCTTTCATGAATGATGTGCAAAGACTCTCATTTTATACATGTTTATTATTTTAATTACTCATGAGAATTTCTGAATGATCCAAGCATGCAGAAGATAGTTGGAGACTTTCTACTGATACAATTTAACTATGGATATATTTATGTGACTTGGCTTGTGCCTGAATATTAAGTTTATAGTTTACCTGAGCTATTATTCCAGAAAAGCAGAACTTTATTTTGGCTCTGGTGCTAATTACTTTCAGTAGCTCTTCCTCATTATATTGTCTTATGGTCAAGGTCACCAACACTACACAAGAGAGAGGGAAGGAGAAATTTGAGAGATGAAGGTGACCAAATGAGTTATTTACATTTTGTCTCCTAGAAATAGTGTTTCCCAACATCTGAAATGATATACATGCTGTACTATGTATGAGTCTTACATTCATACTATGGGCTCTTCAATTCTGAATATTTTAGTGGACAGTGAATTTCTAATTTTTGAGCTGACAAGTGGAGGACGACAGATGACTACAGGTAGAAGAAAGGAATTTTGCCTGTTTAAAGGTTAAAAAAAGAGTTTTCACAACAATGGAAAGACAGAGAAAGGGAAAGAGAAACTGTTCGCTTTTTCAGGATTAGGATTGTAGAAAGTTGGAAAGAAAGTAACAATAAGAAAAAAAACTTTGCCACTGCTGTGCTGTATGTTAGAGACAACATTCAACTGAGCCAGGCAACATTAGAAAAGTATCAAGCCCAAACATCTTAAAACTGAGATACTGCTTTTTTTTTTTTTTTTTAATTGCACCAGATTGTTTATATTGGATTTCTTTACATTTTGTGCCTTTCTCTTAGCAGTATCTGAAACCAAAGGAAAATGTCAGTTTTCCATGCAGTCTTCCCCCAGGCGTTTAAACATATTTCAGAATCAGAAACTACTGTTTGAATTTAGGAAAGTTACTGAGGAATTCTTCCAAGTTTTGATTATGGGTTGGCCCTTGAAATAATGGAAATACCTGCTAAAATGTTCATGAGTTTCTAAACTGAAGGTCCGCCCTGAAACATGGCTGTAGAAAAGCACTGGCACTGTAACTCCTGGAGAATGTCACATCACTACATTTTAAGGAGAGACTACCATTAATTCCAGCTGTATTCTAAACATGGTAGACACTGTAAGTATGCTGTATATTGCAGATAACTGCTGATGGTTCTCATTTAGGAAACATCTGAAAAAAAACCTTGCCACTGAAATTAAGTTATCTGTTTGTTTTTCAAAAGGACAACATCTAACACATGGAATTTTAAAGGATAAAAAAAAATGAAGAAATTTCACTGGTGTGTGGTTTTTAAGCTACATTTTCCATCAAGTAATTGTTATCCTTCTGAATGTATTTACAAGATTATGGTTTTAAAACAGATCATGTGAAGGAAGATTCTGATCTTCTTCATATAGCATAGTATCATACACCATAGGTTTTTTGCAGTAATACAAGATCAATAGCAGAGTAAAGTGCTAGCTATTGTATTAGAATTTGACCCTTTATCTGCTGTTCAGTGGATTTAATGTAGAATTACTGAAAATCAATAAGCATGGAGAATCATTTTATTTTTTTTACAACCACCACGAGTGATGATGAGTAGATTTTTACGAGCAAAAGAAGCAGTAGTCTACAGAGAGACCTTGTTCTCTCCTGACTAACTCATAGTGCTTGCTATCAAGTGTCGGTTCTTTAATCTTTGTAAATGACAATTTTTGGAAGATACTTCACCTTAATGTAATATTACTCAGCCAACAAAAAGCATGAGGCCATTCAGTCTCGACTGGCCAATAAAAGACAATGCTCAGAATAAATTTCCAGATGTATCCAAAATCTCCCATGTACTCACCACATCCTGACTATACTAAATTTTCCTGTGTTTTTCATTACCTGTATAATGTCAATAAAAACATGTTTATTTTAATATCACACTGAAAAATGGAGTTTGAATTTATGTAAGTAGATATATATTATTAAGATGAATTCTAAAGAAATTAAGGATCTGTGGAGAGTTACAGACTCAATATTCTGTTCCAGAATTCCTCCTCTATCTGAAAATGATCACAAATGGCCGTGAAGGAGCTGATGATAGAACGTATTTGTGGTAACACTGCTTCTCACATGATGGATTACTGAGGCTGAGAAATTGACAGAGACTCATGACTTTGCGGTGTAAAAAGGAACAGCCATATATTTTTACACACTGGAATGGAAGTTTTAAACCTAAAATGCAAGGTACTCTTAACTAAGTCATCAGCTCACATTCCATGAATTCTCTGTGAGAAAAGGAGAGCAACTAGCACCTCTTCACAAAGACCTCAGCTAGGCAAACTACATGCAGCCTTTCCTTGGGGAGAAACCAGTTGGGAAAGTGATTCCATTGCCTTTCTAAGCTCTGCAAAAAATGAACTAGAAATTTGGTTATCAGCCCCCAAATATTTGGCTGCGTGTGCCAAACTTTTAACACTGCAGTATAACAAAACTTGAATTAATCTTAGATTGCTATTACAGCAAATGACTCCATGCCAGGTCAATGCAAATAAGAAAAAGCTTGGCTGGTCGTAACATAGAAAACTATAAAATATGTCAAATGGATGTCTCTCAAGTGTGTTATAACAACACATCTTCATTGCCTCCAGCAGTGTTGTATCTGACCTCAGAGCATTAGAGAAGAAAGACCATATTGAATGCTTTCATTTCCACATAAAATGCGATCATGATAGTTCAGACATGCCAGATGGCAGTAGTAGTGATAAATGGTGTTGATGCCTCAGGAGAAATGAGCTAGTAAAGTTATATTATGTTCAGTTGGGATTTTAAACATGTAATAGAGTTAAAACTGTTATTCTCCCATAGAATCATACACCTCATATTTCAGTGTCATGTCATATATGGGGAAAAAAATTCCTGCCATCATGTGCTACTATGAAAAGCAGATTTTCCATGTCACAACAAAACATCCCTACACACAGTATATATAACATTTTTTGTATATATATATATATATATATATATATATATATATGAAATAATGAACCACCTGTATAGGAAAATCCAACAATCTTATTTTGCCTTTATTCCTTATGTAGGTATAACAATATATCTGGAAACAAGGAAATAATAACACAGTGCTAGATTAGATAAAACTTACCTCACATTTGTAACAGGTCCTTCCTTCCTTTCTAAAACTAGTCAGGATTTCTGAGCTAAAGGCCATCAGATGTAATAGGATACATAAGGCCATCTTTAATTCTGAGCTTGATCTGGTGAATGGTTTAACTGCAACTAAAAGACATTTTAAGAAATTTTACTGATCTAGACATAATTTGTATCTTCTCCAAAGAGGCAACTCTATGGAATTTTCCCTTTCACTTTCTGAGGATTTTAGAGGGAGAACATAGATGCTCTGTACCCTGTAAGCAGAAGTTAGTCTGTACCCACAAAACCTAAGGACTCAGAAACCTGGAGATAAGTTGCAGAAACATCGCATCCTCTAGTTGTATTCCTAGGACTTGGAACACTTTATTAGTATTCATTCCTTTTTACTAGATTGTCATCCACCAATGGCATTCTCTTGATCTTCAACCATACAAAGAAGAACCAGAGAAAAGAAAGGAAGTTAAAAACTGCAGAGTTGTTAGCAGAGTTATTTTTCAGTTGTTCATTTTACAGTAAAGGTCAGAAACCCCTTTTTCCTGAAAAACACCTCTTCCTTTTGTTCGCATATGGAGCTATCCTTTCTTTTTTTGTGTCTGGGTCAAGAATGTGCTACAAAAGCATACGACAAATTTGTTCTTGGAGAGGAGGTGGAGTGCTTATAAGGGAGACTTTTATATCCAAGTCAATGAGGACCAACTGCACCTTACTAGAAATTAGGTTGTTGTTAATGGAAAGGAGAAACTACATCCAGCAAATACATAGTGTTAATAATACCATACATACTCATTAGACATACTAAAGAAGAAAGAAAATAAGGGATATTACAACCTGTATTATCTATAAATCCTTGAAGAACAGAGGTGCAACAGGAACCCTGATTTGTCATACGTTTTGTGTATATTACTCAAACTCTTTGTCCTTTGGCAACTTGGAATTTAATTTCCTTTGTCTAACTTTTCTTATTTAATTTTATTAATTAGAAGGCAGCCAAATTTAGAAGAAGAAATATTACAGAGGTATAGAAGAAATAAGACAGTGGAAAAGTCTATCACACAAAGATTAATTTGTCCAATTTCAAAATGTATATTGCAATATTTTATAGATGACAGGTGATCATGGGCAGATGGTCATTACAATTTATCACAGCAGGAAGCTGTTAAAAGGACAATATGGGCAGGTATAAAATTATATGAAGGAGAAGTTATGGAAGATAATTTTGAAACTCTAGCAACTTGTCCTTTTAAAGTTTCAATCATCCAAAGAACATAATCCAAAATCTAATTATAATTTTAAAAGAAAGAGTTGGAAAAAAACCAGTCTGTTGAGGGGGAAATTTATGCAGGCAAATTTCCATCGTTACTTCCTCCTATTCATCAAAATTTATGCTTTGCTACACAGGAATTGTGTAAAAGTTTTTTGCCTCATCTTTTTTCTTTTGAATTTATTGACTGATATTCCAAGAAACAGAGAATGGGTGTCCAATCCCAATTTATGCCTTTGAAAACCTATCTCTCTCTCCACTTTTGCAACCCTATAATTTATAAACAGCAGCTACATTTTATTTTTAAGTGGAAAAGGAATGTTCTTTGGCACTGCTCAGCCTTGAGTGAAGTTTTATAGCAGTCTTATAAATTTCTCAATAGCAGGGTTTATAATGAAATTGCCTAAAGTACTCTGACTCTAGTCTGCTAGCTGGCACACTAGACACTGCTGAATGGATCCTTGTTATAAACTAACAAAAGGAGCTTGAAATTTTTCTTCCCTATTGCTGCTAGCACTGCTTATTGCTTTTACAATTCTACAATCAAAGGTCCATAAGTTTGGATATTACAGGCTTTTCTTTAGGCTTTTCTGTGCTTCATTTGGTCACTGGGATCTATTACAAGACTAGGATCATAAGCTCTTAGAGGTAGGATTGTATTGTACTATAGGGTGCAATGTCTACCGCAGAGGAACCATTGATCAAACACGCTCTATAGATGCTGTTGTAATAGAAATATTAACAGATGATTAAAGTGAGGTATCCATTTTACCCTTTATGATATGCAGAGTGAGCAGGGTTATTAAAATCTTTCTGAGATCTTCTTCTAGGTTTTTTTCCCCCTGCCTTTCAAAACTGAAAAGATCTGTCCTAAAGTATTGGGGGGGGAGTATACACAGAAGCCTAGTGGAAAAGCTGCTTCTGGCAGGAGGAGTTTAATACTGAAAGGAAGGAAAATGTAGAACAAATATTCTAATCTTTCCTTTAGTTTTTTGGCAGAATTTTTAAATTATCAAGATCTGCAACTTTGAAGCTAAACCAACCATTTAGGCAGGTAATACTGGATCTCAGCCAACCAATATGTAATAAGCAAATACTCTTTTTAATAATTTGTTTATACTTTAGCATTCCCACAAAATCCATATAATCAGTACAGAGGCCCTTTCAATCCTCACTGAAATTGAAGTGAGATAAACTGACCGATGACTACTGGCCATGTTATAAAGCATTTCCTTAAGTTCAAGCATATCTTAGTCTCTATCTCTGGCTAGGAAAAGGACTAGTCTTCACAGCAAAGCACAGTTCACTATTAAGAAAGCTACAATCCAATCCTATTTAGCTGAGCTTTTAAATTAGCCTGCTAGAGGAGACCGTTCCGTGCTTTGTATGCAGAAATACAAAACATAACCTTTTAAATTAAAAAAAAAAAAAAACCTACTTACCTCAGGAGCATACGGTTTTAGGTTAAAAAATGTTACTAACTTACATGCACCTTAAATCAAACGTTTTTTTACACATATATTGGTGTTTGCGTTTCTGCTCAGGTGCCAGCCAGTGAGTACTGCTGTGATTCACACTAACCAGCCCTCTGACATAGAAACCACATGAGACACAAGACAGGAATTCATGTGGATCCCTGTGGAAATATCTAGCCAGGTGGGAACACTCAGCCAGGTAAGGGAAGTTGGGCTGAAGCTGAAAAGAGAAGCGGGTCCATCTGTGTTTAAAATGGATTCCAAAAACACAGGTACAGCATTTTTAAATTCCTGTTACTTGAATATTTTCACTGAATCCTTCTAAAAGCATCACTTAGTTCCTGGAACCCAGAATGTCATCATGATGTCTAATTACTGACTGGGTGAAATTTATTTGAGTACAGATCTGGAGAAACTTCTCTAATACCTAAAGAACACCTTCTCTAATAAGCACCTTATTGAGAAAATAAATGAAATCTCTACATTACTCTCCACAGGGAAAAAATCAGGTTTCTGCTGAAGCCAATGGCAAAAGTTTTTTCTTTCAATGAGGCAAGTACCTCGAGATTGAGATAAGAGTGACTTTGCAAACCCTTAAGCAAGGATTAAGTAAATTTAGCGTCCTTTATCATCTTTGCACAATGGATGGATTTAGCCTTTTTTTCCTCTATTTTCTGAAAACCCTGTGTTTCATGCACTAATAATGACTTATAGTAGGAGTATAAATATTTTTAAAATTTTTAGATGCTGAGCAAGGTTGAAATGCATCTTTTCTCATTTTTTTGTTGTTTCGTTATTGTACAGAGCGAAAGAAGCTTTTAAAAATCATTTTAATGCAGTTGTTAAACATTAATATAATAAGAATGTATCTTTAGAAAGTGAACATTTTGTCACTCCTATCATTTACATACTCATGAAGTCTAATTATAAATATGCAATGAAACATAAAATGCCATGTGAAATAAGCAAGAGAAACTGATTTCATGTATTTTTAATATCTCTTGCCCACCACTGTTCCCGTTCCACAAAATATAAAAAGGAAATAATTTTCAACTTTATTTGTTCAATTATAATGTATTGCAAAAGCATAATTACTGTTCAGAAACATCCAATTTTGTCTACACAAAATTGAATGTTACTTATAACAATATAGACTTGTAGCCATGTAGGAGGTCTTGGCTTATTCATATGTTGTTATGAATAATAGGGTTTTTAATTGACTACCTAGGACTATGGTCATGCTATACAGGCATTGAAAATCATGGATATCATGTCCAAAGGCAGAAGATACCTGGATGCATATTCAAGAACTTAAATAAAATTCCTGTTAAAATTCAATTCTATTGTTTTATTAATACTATCTACTTATATTTAAAGTACTTCTGAGAACAACATTAAACATTATTATCTGAGAAAGATGATTAAGTAGTTTTTTATGTCCAGAATGTTCATGCATGACGGTCACATCCATATGTATAAGTTTAATACATTTCCTCCTGTCGTTTTCATACATTATTGAACTGAACAAAATTCAATAAAACATAGACTCCGTAGTTCACTTGTCAACATCAACTATAGTTTGCACAGGCTTTTTCTGCTAATCCACCTGAATGTAGTCCTTCTTTGTATTTCTTGAGTCAACTTATTGCATATCAGTTTACCTGAATAGGGCAAAAAGTTTAAACATGAAAAACATGAAATTCACAGGTGTTTGTAAATTTGCTGTCTATTGCTCACAAGACCTAATGGCCTGAATTAAATCCTGCTCCATCTGTGCATTCCCATCTGCTCAGTGCAGTACTATCTTTCCTTTCTACCTCTCCAACCCTCATGAGAAAACATTTTCTGGTCTTACTATCTTAAACAAGAAAGGAAAATGAGGGATCATGGTGTGCAGAACTAAGTAGGTTAATGAGTAAACTGAACAACGAAGAATCCCCTCAAAAGTCTCATGTCTGTTCTCTTAGAAGACACACGGTGGCCCCAAGCTGAATCATCTTTCTTAGTGCAGTGCTACTATCAGAAAACCTGTGCAAATCTCAAAAACCAGAATCAGGCTACCAGGACTGAAACATGGAAAGCACAACAAGGACTCCAGCTGCTTAAACATGTATTTTCAAAAATCTAGTTACTGAATAACTTTGCTGTTTGATTAAAGATGACATCAATAAAAAAGGCCAAGAAGCAAATTCTGAGTACCAAAAGGAGTTTTTCCATGTAGTCACACTAGAAAATGACAGTATTTACATATAATCATTTTAGGAGTTCAGAGAAGGCTGAAGACGATCCAGCTGTGTGGTCCCACACAGTATTGTACATGGATCAGCCTCTCCTTTGAAGATACGGTATATCTTGCAAAATTACATGGAAATGTGGAGAAACAAGAAGGGAAAATGTCTACTTACCCTTACATCCTACACCCTTATACCTTTTGAAAAAAATAAAACACAAACCATCAGCCGTTATGAGCAACTGATAATTAGGGTTTTTTAATAACATGGCGTAAAAGTGTAATAGACAGAAACATGTATTTTAATATGAAATGTAAAAAACTACAATTTGTAGGGTTGGGCTTTTTTTTTTTTTTTTTTTTTTGATAGCTTCACCAGTTAGTTAGCCTGTTTTCTCCCACTGCTTTTTGTGCAGAAAAGATATGCTGCACTGATTTCTTGGGGGTTTCATGTTTCTAGCTTATCAAGGAGAAATGTGACTGTGAGCCCCACTGCAGATATTTAAATGCCCGATCGAAACATTCAACAATAGAAGTAATTAAGCAGGCCCTAATTTTACTTATGTGATCCAGCATAAACAGAGGAGCTCCATTACTTAAGTGTTTACGTCATTCCTTGGAGAAATGACCTTAATTTATTGTAATTTCCAGTTGGAAGATTACCAAATTGGTTTTGAACTTAAGTAGCCCTGTGGGTGCACAGTCATTTACTGCCAGATTACGTGAAGTACACTGATTACTTCCAATTATAAAAGACTTATTTTTCTTAATAAATAAGTTTACCTTTATTACTAAATAGATACTACAGTTAAACTAAACTTCTAACTATTAGAATCATCTTGCATTCTGGCATTTATCTTTCACCAAATAGTTAATCAAAGTATCCTTACATATGGATATACAAGTTACACAGTGTTTATATAAAGGCATTATTTTGTGCATCACATGAACTTAGCCAAAAGATAAATAGAGGTTTGGGTGACTGAGCTGAATTTTACACAGGACAACTAGATTTATGGAACTATTCTTAAGAGAAATTTTGAAAAATGTTTAACGGCAGTATGTTAACAAAAATTAGGTTTTATAACTCATGCAACCATAACAAACATAGTCCAACTGGCACTCCAAACCATCAATCACCGTTTCCCAGTTCAAATTTTTGTTAAAATTTTCCAACTTCAGTAGAATCTCCTGGTTACAGACAGCTATTGTATGAGGACAAGCTATTATATACAAGGAAAAAGCCAAAAAGAGTTTAAAATTACAGTGAACAAGCAACAGTGGTTCAAAAATAAGAGCTCTATTTCAGACTGAAGCCAGTGGATAGTTTCACAAAATACAAAAATGAAAACAATGACAAAAATACTAATGGAGAATCTCAGCAAGGTAGGTACATGTACTAAAAGGAATAGCAAGCGTGTTCAGATCAAGGATATTTTAAGGCCACAATCACTAATCATAAATCTTAGGAATGCCTTATGATGCTAAATTTGAGAGCTTTAACAAGTCAGTTAATGTCATATATAATGCCTCACAAATAAACTTAATTAAAATGCAAAATGCATTTCTATTCTCTTTACGTTACCTCCTTTTCTCATTCCTCTGTAAAGCTTTATGGGTGATCACCATTCTTTTGCTGGAAGAAAACTGGGCTACATACATTTGAGACCTGATGAAAAACTCTTAATTTTTCACCTGTGAGAGAACTTTCACTGTCAGCAAATATCTTCACTTTTCACTTTGTTACACTGGACTCAGGGTTTTCAGACTACACCTGCTTGATCCATCCTACAGAGATTGTGCAGTAAACACTTTTAGGAGCACCTGATAAAACACAATATTGGTCAGGTCCCCCATGAAGTATTTGTACCAGAGAGCACTCCAAAACAATGAATTCTGTACTGGAGAAAAGGGGGGTGTGGGTGCACGTGTGTGTGTCTGTGTGTCTGTAGAGAACAAGCCTTTTCCCAGGGAATTTTAATTGGATGCATTTCCTTCTTTCCTTTCTTTCATTTCTTTATTAAAATATGGGCTTGCTGATGTCTCATATATCTTTCATCATGCACAGGGTTAGGAAATTAGAAATCCAGAGGCAATGCCTGGAAAGGGATCTTTAACATTCAGACAGGATTGCGGCTCAAATCGGAGCATTTGTCATGCTTATTGTAGTGATATAATCTGTGCACAAAATAACAAAGTCTCATTCAGGGATGAGTGCAGTACACTCCTACTGAACTAAACATGGTTCAAAGCCAGATTAAACTTCCCTTGTGCCCTGAATGCCTATTACGTTTCTTGTCACTTCTCTGTGTTTTTATATAAAATACCTACAAGAAATTCATATTTGTCACAAATAATCATATCCTTATCCATCACTGGAGCAAACTGAAACCAATACAACCCCAGATTAAAGCAGTGTGGGTTCCTTCCTTTTGTGTACAAAAGGAAAGATTAAATGTTCCTTAGGATTGTTTCCTTCTTCCACTGATAATGTGATTTATTTATTTTTTACCATGTTACCAGAAATGTCTGTGCTGAAAGAGTCATTTTTCTTTCTGAAAAAATCTGACATCTGAATAACATTCTTTACTTGTTTAGTGTTTCAGAAGTATTTATTACACTGTTTAATAAATTTTACGAAAACTGAACACAGTCAGATAACTTGATTATCAGCTATTAATTTGGGATCTAAAATGTGCTGAATATGTGTATGAAAACTCCAGGATCCCCAGTGCTCCCTCTCCATCTGTGAACTTCATCCTCCTTCCTCAGTACTGAAACCATGACTTTTTTCACCATTTTCAGAATATCAAATATATATGATACGTTACCAATAATGGGGCTCAGAGTAAAATTCTGAGTGAGGTGGAGTTGTGCTTGCCTAGGTACCATCAATTCGGATGCCTTAAAAACACTCTGAAAAGATAGGTGACAGTAAAGCCTGGAACAAAACCAGATGCAGGTTAGGAAGGATCACAGAAGCTTTAACTCATTATGAGTTCTCAGAGCACAGAGCCAGGTCATCTGGGACTAAAAGCTTAAATAAGGGACTGAAAACATCTTTCATGTGCCTAGGCAGACGCTGAACTTGTCAAGCTCTGGAGTTTCTTTTTCTCAAGAGCTTCATGATCTTGGATTCTCCTCCAGGTGCTTCCATGAGAGCACACGTGTCACTCACTGCATTTTCTTGGGATAATGGTTGGTTGACTGCCAGAAGCATTTTCTGAGACCATGTGTTATAGCCATTGCTTTCCTGATCCAAAGTAATAGAAGAAAAGCAGAAGCTCTAGTTCATTAAAACTGACTCATCTGACTTCCCATAGATGAATATACCTCACTTTAACCTGTGGCACCTGATAACCAACCATTGCTTTGTTTTCAAGGAACATCAGTTAAATCTGACTGCATACATGCCAATCTGCTAAACAGCATCCTCTAAGAAAGTAAAATGATTAATAATGACTCCTTAAACTTTATGGAACAAATAATCTTTCACAAAACCAAGTGTTTACCACAGAGCATTTTTAGGTGTACCCATCTGCCAAAATCCACTCTTCTGAGAAAGGTAATATAAGATTACTAGCTGTGTCATGTGCTGATTCTCATTGGTCATATTTTAAACAAGAGTTTAATCAGTGCCTATGTACAGAGCAGTCAGCCTGGAACTGTTATTGTGAAATTGATAGCATACCCTTTTCAGTAAAAGTACAGGCATAAGAGTGAACCATTTGTATTTCAGCAGTTGGCAATTCAAATGCTCCTGTCTTCATTTCACAGTCTAAACCACCTAGTATAATTCTTCTCTGTGTTGATTTCTGGATTCAAATCAGCAATTAAAAGATCACTTTTACCCATACAGGACCCAGAGTCTGAACACAATGCTGTGGCATTGCTGATGTTGATATTATCTGTAGTTTCTGAGGATCCTGTCTGAACTGGGGACAGAAGAGGGTATGTGACATGTGCAAGAGGATCTCAGAAGGGTTTGCATGTCAGGCACATCATATCCTCAGGCATCTTTGCACACAGGGCTCAGTACGTAGGCAGCAGCATGCTTTATAGCTCAAATTTTAATGCAAGGCATCATGAGATAATCCAGTCTTACCTGAAAGCAAATGAAAAAATAAATACATTTCACTCAGTACTACCTGAATAAAAGACTGTTTGAGACAACTAGATAGCAAGCAAAGGGAAAGGCAACCTTTCTGAAGGTTTTCTTTCCACAGAGGGGAAGAAAAAATGGAGAGAGAAACTTTTGTGTGCGCTGTGTACAGAGCTGAAAAAGAAGAGTAAGAAGCTGGAAGCTGTTTGGAAGATTTTTCTCAGACACTCTGGGGAAAACTTCAAAAAATCCTGCAGAAGAAAAGGCTTACATTTTTACTGAAAAAAACCCCACCCCAAAAACCCAGACCAAACCCATAAACTCCAACCTCCCCAGCACCTGAAGTTTAACCGGGCAGTAGAAATGCTGTAGGACTCCTGAAATATTGAAGAAAGTTTTTACTTAGAGGATAAGTGAAATAGGAAGCTTACTGAAAGCTTGAGAGGAAAAGTATATTCTAGGACTGAGCCCAGACAAGAAATAAATTCTTCAAAAAAAATCAACCCAGGGAAGAAATGCATAAGAATGCAGATCTGAGCTGTGGTATATCAACCAGGAAATTATATCAGCCAAACTTATAAATTTAACCATTGCCGCAAGAAACATCATACCCAGAAGCAGCCTGTGACCTCCTCATTCCTCATGTTCTTTTCAAGCCATGTGTGGATGCAAAGACATAGTCTCAATACTGATCCTAAAGCATCCTCTAACCTGTTACTATTAGCCATCTAGGTTGAGGACATTGGTATTCATAACTCGAATTCTGCCAGAAAGGATAGTCACAATCTAGCCTAAAATATTCCTTGCCCATACTGAAAGGATTTGATGAATGTTTGCAAATGCTTCAAGCACTGTTTTATTGTAAGATTAAATGCCTCTTATTTGGATGCTTACTCTTTTTGGGAGTCATATCTGCTCACACTTAACAAAATTATTCCTGTCAAGTCCAAGAGCTCCATTTTCTGCTGGACTTGTTTGATCTCATCAGCACCTCCTAAACAAGCTGCATTTCTTTGTGTTTTCACACACTCCAAAAACTCATTTTCAAAATTACTTCCTTATACATAACTATTCATTAGGATTTCTGAATCACTTACAGTAATCAACATTTTAGGAATAAAAGTATTCACCTATTAGAGAGGCATTTACTAGCACCCTATGCAGTAGTAAACAATTATAAAATTCACCATAATGTAACATCATAAAGGGTCCAGAACGCTCTCTGGCTGTCTCAGGGATTTAAAAAACCTGGTATCTCTGAAACCCACAAAAACACTCCTTCTAATCAGTGGGTCTTGGCTTTGGCCTGAAGTTAAATGCAAATGGAAATACCCCTTAACAAGAAAGAAAAACGCAACAAGAAAAAAAAAAAAAAGCTCTTATGGATAAAACATAATAAGAAAGAAAGCATAAAAATTATTTAATTTCACAAGGTTCTCATCTGTTCCTGAAACATATATATGTATACAGAGTACACAGATGGGTGGAAAAAAAAAATCCATCCTTTGAAACGAAAAAGCTCAGGAACAACTATTGTTGCTGTGCTTAGAGACGATTTCTCATTTCCCATCTCTCATCTATAGAGAGAACTGGCTCCATGTACTTACTGGAACAGCCTTTACCTCACTCCTGCTCAAACAAGAGATCAGTGGTAAGGTCATGACCCTCAGACCCTTATCCATGCCCTGTTTAATGCTTTGAAATCTCTTAGAGATCCAGCTTAGAGCAGTGCCTACCTGCCACAAACTACTGTGTCCTTTTTTGAGTGTTGGGCTGGAGTTAGATCAGTGCTTTGGAAACTCTGCCAAGAAGTCTCTGGAGTGGAAATATTGACTAATAAAGAACTGTTATTTTTCTTGAACCTCTATTTTCATCAATATTCATTTCATCATGACAGACAGCACATCTTTACTATTGAGGAGACTTCAGGGTTGAATCATAGTTAGAACTTTGGGATTAACAGTAATTATGGCAGAAATAATTACCTTTTAACTAGAATCTCATGAGAAACACAAAATTTGAATCTGTGCTTTACTCGTTTAAAAAACTTCAGAGTATTTGGAATCAACATTTCAATTTGGGGCCATCTCTATTTTAGCCACCAATTTGCATAAATATATATAATAAAGATTAATAGAATTGCAATTAAAATTAGATAAAAAAACTCTGTGTTGTTCTGATAATTCTAATGGCCAAGTTCTATGGATGTTATTGAAAACTGAAAATATGAACAATAACAAAAAATGTGGCTCTACAGCAGTCTGGGAACCTTTCTAAAAGTTGGTAGATGTGCACAAGATGATTGATCCTTTCTTAAAAGTGTCCTTGAGTACTGAATGTAGCAAACAGGAAAAGCAGATACATGCATTGCACACAGTGCTGAAATGATAAGAGCATCCTTGGATTGCAGCAAATTACAATATTGTGCTAAAACAAATCCAGGTCTAACAAGAAAGGCTACAGCTGCATGCCTTTTAAAAACTTCTGAAAATTTCACTGACCTTACTGTATTTTTCCCATTAGCCTAGCAATAAGCTCTCTTACTGGATGTGTACTACTGACACACGACCTTTGGTGTAACTCTAAATTTCTTCTTCTTCATTTAAAGTTAGTATTTCCCATAAACTACACATCAAAAGTCTCCAAGGATGGACACTTAGAGCAGAATAGGTGAATATTTGTTATAGTAATTTGTTGTCCTGATGAATTTTGATCATGTAACAAGTTAATTTCCATTTGGTGCAAGAGGTGTAAATACTCCAAATAACCTGGAAGGGTTTCAATACCAAATCCAATCTGTTACAGGAAAGCTAGAGTGGAGCAGAAATATTGCGAGGCCAGTGCCATCCAAAAGATATAGCTTTCTAGAAGGCAGCGTATCTAAAAACTGCTGAAGGTCATGGTACTAAAAGGAATGAAAAGTGCATGCAGTTTCCTGTATTTCAAATTCTATCATTTGATGAAATATTGTATAGGAATTTTTAAATGTCCTGTAGTACTATTAGCAGGATTTGCTAATTATCAGTAGACCTTCAATCTATCTCTGGACAGGGTAAACATTCTTTTCTATGAACAAGTTCACATTTAATTAATCACATGTGTTCACTTTATTTTGCTGTACAATTAATCCTGTACTTATTTTTTTTTCATATCAGCACATTTCAGTATTAAGCTGCTATTTATAATGAGTCTGAATTATGTCTTGATTTGGTTCCTTCTGTTTACATGTGCACTCCATATTAAAAAATAATACTATGGTCATTTCAATTTTTGTTCTAATTTCTGGCACAACTCCAAAATAACAATTTATAAAACACTAAATGAATTACACATTTTGAACTTAGGTAAATGATACTAAGGAAATACAATTAAGTACACTAAGTGTCCATTTGCTCACATAAAAAATCCATTACATCATTCATCACTACTGGAAATGCCTCTTGCAGACAAAAATCCTGCCCTTACTTGAAGCCAGTGGTAGATTTCAGTGTGTGCAGAATTAGCAATTTCTGAGAGGCAGTTCTCTGCCTTCTGCACAAGACTGGTGCTGAAGGCCATGTTTGAAATTTCTTATCACAGTTGTGTACGCGCTTGAATTCAGTAGATAAATCCTCTACAAAGCTAATAGAACAAGACTTAGCATTTTGCATTGACAAATTCTGTGTGAGTTTTTCCAATTCACCTTCTACAAAATATTTCCACTCTAATTCAGAAGTTCGTCTGATAGTATATTACCAAAGTTTCTGTCTATTATTCTTTCTTTCTTTTTTTTCTTTTTTTTTTTTTTTTTTTAAAGATAGTTTGGCAAGCATGTTAAAAGGGATGAACAGGAATTCTGTGGCATGGTCAGGTGGAAAAGAGAGAAAAGAGGCTCAAATATACTGAACCAGATCTCAGAATGTATAGTGCCGACGTTTTGCGCTATATTTGCAACAATATGCAAAAATACTTACTGAGTGTTTTCCTGGCCCAAGAGACGCCAATGAAAGTTTTGCTCTCAAATATGCTGGGATCAGAATCCTTATTCATTGCATTATGCCTGCACAAAGCAGGCATTTAAAATAACGTCACTAAACTTCATACCAGAATCTGATGACTTCATGAACACTAGACAGTTGTGATCCATGTTTCTGCTCTGGTTTCTGCAGCTTCAGTTTCAACCACATTGACTTTCAGTGTGTGAAGATCCTTCGGTTGCCTTTGTTTATTCTGTATGTGACAAACATCAAGGTTCTTAAAGCTTCATCTAAAATCTGAATTCAATAGCCTTTACAGTTCCTTAATTTTCTCAGAAGTATAATTATTAATATTAGACATAAATTTATAGGGAGCTCCCATCTAAGAACTATCATTTATATTTACTTGAATTTATTTTCTTGCTCACACCAAATACAAGATAACCACCAGTTATTCTTAATGCCACATTTACAAAACCTCTTTTGCACACTGCCAGTGAAGCCTGTGGTTAAGTCAGCCTGTTGTACACCAGTGATCAGTTCCTTCTGTCATTCTGAAACACTATTTCAATGCTGAAAGCAGATAATTTGAATTTATAAATGGTAAAATCTCTGAGGTTTGAATAGGCTTAGATCTGCTCTTCCCAGATGTCTTCTTTACTGGCTTAGAAAGTGAGTTTTTGTGATTCTGAATCATAAATCACAGTCTTGCTCAAAGTAGACCTACTATTTTGGGGGAGTACAATAACACTCTGACTGACGTGGTAATAGATGGTTTTACATGTTGGCTCCATTGACCACTATTTAAGATAAGGCAACTCACACTGAGATTTTCTTTTTGTTCTCAGCAGATTATAAATAAAGCCAGAATGAATGTGAATGCTAAAAGGAAACCACTTGTACCATTTAGGTTTGAAATGCAGAAGCAAACACATGGAATTTACATTTTAGCAAACCTTCGTTAGAATGTTTTTTATCAGCATTGAAGGCATTCTGAAAAGCAAGAAATCTGATAGTGAATGCCTGACATTAATATAATCAAATGTTATTTAATTATTTTGTAATACATTAAAAAAACCCAACAGAAAACTGTATGCTTAATCTTACTGTAATTTAGATCTTGAATTCCTGTCCTGATGGGATATAAAACTTGGACAGAGGAGTGGGCAGATACATTCAAAAGCACAGGTAAAAGGAAATTTCTTTGCCTTGCCTGAGTAATCCGTGGTGGCTGCTATAATCCAATGGACAGGCAATTATCCAGTTCTTGTCATGAGCAGAGAAAAGGAAGACCTTTGAAGCTTATTAAGATGGTTCATTCCTCTGCATGCTGATGCACCAAGAAGGGAACACATTAGGTGCAGATTTACTATGGAAGATGAAGGCAAAGACAGCAGCAGCCTCCTGGTGAGTTCTGGCTATTATGGAGCATCCCTCCACTTGTGTGGTGTGATTTCAATGCCTCAGCCCTCCCGCTCCTGTCTGCCCCCGCTCCCAGTTCTCACCTTTTATGCTTGGTACATAACCTTCGAAAATTTCTGGTCTTCCTATCCTTGGCCAGGATCTTCCCAGCTGCAAGCAAGACAAGCAGTATTTTCCTCCACTTAGACCAAACTGTACTTTGATATCTAAAGAAAATTAGGGTAGATAATCTTTAATAAATATGGAAGAAAACTCTGCCTTTGTACTGCATGGCTGTCAAGCCACTCACAGACAATAGGAAAGGTCTACTGGTCACAGATACATATGTCTATGGTTTATCTGAAAATGATAACTCTGGCCAACTTGCTATCAGGTTTTCAGAAGAGATATCAATATTTCTGTAAGTAATTAATTATTAAAATTTGTTTTAGATCAGATGGGAGGTTTATTCTTACCTGATATGAAAGTCCTCAGGTTTATACATTACAGGGACAAGGAGGGTAAGAGACATATATTATTTCTTTATTGGTTTTTTAATTCCCTGCTAGATTTGCCAAAGGGTTTCACTGTCGCTAACACTGACACTAATTTCACTAAATATTCTTCCAGTACAAAGCTACATGATAAGCAACCTATTTGCAATAACTCACAGATCTCTATTACAGCTGTCAGGTGTTGCTGAAATTATAGCAACACCAGACAAAGACATTGCAAGAAGTCCCAAATCTGATATTTTAACTCATAATACATAAGATGTATCACCAACACTTTGAGCCTACCATGGCATAAATTTTTGATCGTTTGAAAATAATTTTGACTATTAGTCTTATTCCACTCTAGATGATGGAACAAGCAATTCAAATTCTCTGTTGAATTGTTCCAAGTTGTTTGGTCTTCAGCCAGAAATGACAGCAGCCCTTGAATTTGCACATCCCTTTACCTGTCTGCCATAAAAGACACAGTTTTAGAAACCCTCAAGTCATCTTTCTTCTGAGCATCCAAGCAGCCATAATAGGACAGAGGATATCATCACTACACCAGTGAGCAGCTGAAGCTATTACACAGTGCCTTGTGTTTGCCTGTTGAAACAGAACAGGGTTAATGTGACATAACTTTTTGTAATACAGCCATGCTATACATCAGTTGAGTTTGAATCGGCTGAGTAAGGTGGAAAATGAGTACCTTGGGGCTCAGATTTAGGGAGAATAATTTTCATCACATTGTCTTAACATTTCTAATCGTCTAGGCATCCTAGAAGGACAAGGTGTATTAATAAACAAACTAGACACTTGGATGGAATATCATATGATTCAAGATGAGTATTTACTTTTCTAACTGATTCCCATTCTCTTTCTGCCCCTATTCTTATTCCCTCTAAAAACCCCAACCAATCAACCAACCAACCAACCAAAACCCCAAACAAAACAAAAAACCCCAACCCTAAAGCTCAGAATCACAGGAAATTAGGAAAGAAGAGACAGGAACTGTTTGCCTTGATAAGATCAAGTTTAAGTGTCTCCAAGTTTCCCAGTTGTAGGTGCACACTGCCAGACAATTCCTGTCACTAGGAATCATGACAGAGGGTAAGTAATAACTGGATCAGCTGTAAGAAAGAAAGGGGAAAATACCAAAGATTTACAGAAGTATGGTGGCTGAGAATTGGGTGCTTATATATTAGTGAAGTTACCCTGCAATACTTGTTGTCAGTCAGCAATCACACTGCATTAAAGCGCAACACGGGTCTAATTTATTCACTATTTGAGTTCTGACTGACCTGTGTGTTGCATAAAATTAATCTTTGCAAAACCCCCAAAACTTGTTACAGTGAGCTAGTGCAAGAGTTACCACAATGTTCCCAAAAAAATTTTTCTATAATTGAAATATTTACTATATGTTCTGAGCATTTGTGTTGTAATTTTGAAGGTGGAGACATGCTCACATAAACCTTCTTGCATATATAACCTTTGACAAAATGACAGGAGTAAAAAGGCTTGCAAAATATCAGTAAGATTGACTGATACAGGCAAACATATTATTCTTGGATTTTGCTATGCTGAACTTCAATTTTTGACTTTACTAAATGACATTAATTTGTTTGGATAGGAATGAATCATCTGTAACTGAATTACTGGTATTTATCTTAGGTTATATAACAAAAATAGCTGGAGTTTTTGTTGGCAGGCTTTTGTTTAAAGAATGTGATAATGCCAAAAACCCAACTGAATATAGAAAATACTTTCTGTGCTCCATATGGGCCATACCTGGGTACAGTACTCACAGACTTGTTGCTAAAAATAATGAGGTGGTTCTAGGAAACACTGCAGTGATCAAACATGTTCGGTATTGTTCTTGTAAATATACTACTAAACCATAGACCATATACTAACATGAAAAGATTGTTACACTGGAGATACTTCTATGTCTATAACATTGTATTAATGTACTGCTAAATAATAATAAAAATATTCCCTGTATGTGTTCCATTCCCATTTAAGTCCTGTCTCAAAGGATAAACAAAAACATATTTTTAACTCCTAGTCTGAATATTTTATTACATTTGTTAATTCAAACCACAAGATTTCTGTCAAAAATAACCATTTCTAATTAAGCTCTGGAGGTGATTTCTGCAGAAGCTACATTTATCTGCTGTAATGTTACGGATATTTATTTTATGGTTCTTGAGTTCCTCTGGGCTATCAATTGATATAAGTTGCATTTTTTTTCCAAATGGTCATTGCTAACTGTTATTCCTGTATGACATAATGTTTTTGTAATGATATAATTTCAAAGTTTAATGTATTTTCAAAAAATAATTAGTTACACAAAAATATG
Organism: Platalea leucorodia; assembly: GCF_965183815.1. Classification (NCBI taxonomy): domain Eukaryota; kingdom Metazoa; phylum Chordata; class Aves; order Pelecaniformes; family Threskiornithidae; genus Platalea; species Platalea leucorodia. The sequence goes on along the minus strand of NC_138828.1, from coordinate 45,116,052 downwards.
CAATTGAATGCAAAATTTAAAAAGCAAAATATAATCTATTTTCTCATCTTCCTTTTTAAACATTTTGTTTGTTAAAAAAGGACCAAAACCCAAAATAAGGTAGCTATAATATAAACTTGAACAGTGTTTGTTCTTTGAAATGCAAGGTTTCTTACAAAAGCAAAAAGCAGAAAAACAGTCACTTACTTGACTTGTTACTAGATCCTCAAAGACCTTTCCAACTCCAGCTTAATAAACTTGAAGCTTCTCTCCTTGTAGCCAATAACTGAAAAGAAACAGAGCTGCTTACCTTTATATTTATTATACTAGTATAATCAAAGTGAGTTATTTGCTAATAAAGTTTTGAATGATAGCATGAACACTACGAAGTTTTTATAAGTGAAATTTGGGCAAAATTCTGAAGATTCTCTTTCCCAAACAAGTCTGAATAGATACATTTTGGCACGATTTGCTGATTTTAAAATTATTTTTAAGAAGCGGAGCTAAAAACGTTTGAGTTACTTAAATAGTTCCATTTGATGATTGAGAAGTTAATTTTGGTATACAAAAATCACAATGAAAAATGATGACATCTAATATAGCATTTTCACTAAGAATTAGAAAAATGTACACGGACATGGCAATTCTCTTAAAAATAGAAAAATCTAAATACTTTTTTTATTAAAAAACCCTGTATTTTGAAAAGTAACATTTTTTGTTGCAAAAAAAATCCTGTGTAAATTTTTGACTGACTATAGTGACTTTTAAAAATAGAACCCTTCAAAATGCTCTATTTCATCAGTGGAAAAAACAGAAAAATCACTTATATTTGTCAGAAGGTTTAAGTTTAAAATATGTATCAAAATTAATCACAAATAATTGTTTTTGCTCCTTCTAGCCTCAAGGTATTTTTTAAGAGCCTTTACGGTATTTAGAGGCTTCTTATGGATACCTAGTACTGGAAAAGTAATTTTACTAACCTGCCAGTTAGAAAAAAATAATCATCTAGATAGGCCTATTCTAACACTTGCAAAATTCAGCATGTGTCGTGTCAGCATATATTAGCAGGAGGATTATGTCTTGGCTATGTATACATTTGTATCCAGATATAACCAAATGTGGCTACTCTTTTGCCTGATCCACAGAGGCAGGGAGATGAACATCTATGAACCAAAGGGCTGCCAGTAGCATTGAACACTGAAGTCAGCGGACCATGCGCCTGAAGCACAAAATGTTCCATACCGTTTCCGTGTTTTCTTGTTTGTTCACCTCTGCTGACACTATGAACTACTGCTATGAACTCCCAATGGACAGCAGTATTTCACACTTGATTGCTTAAACTAATTAAGATAATTTGTTGTGTGCTGAGCTTCAAGTGCTTGGTTATTACAAAATTCAGAAAATCACTACATTTTCACCTATGGAATATACACCATTAGAAGCTGTATATAATGATGTCAGCTTGATAAAAGTCTATACATATACACTATTCTTTCCAGGCTATCTAACAGTTGGGGTTTTTATTCTTCTTTTATCTTCTTAGGAACCTACCAGCAGCATCAGATAGAAAATACAGACCAATGGTTCTTGTTGCCCAATGTGAGGCTTACTAACAGTCATTGCAAGAAGTCCAAAGGCCACGTGCTAAATTACTAATAATGCTTTTGTAGCACCTGCTTTAAATGAGAAGGTTCCTGATCCCAAGAACAGGCTCATTCCAAATGTTTACTAGAACATCACATCAGAAATGCTCTGCACCCTTTTTTGTGTACGTCATGCCCCAGCTGAGCTAATGCTACAATCATTTTTAGAGATCTTACCTGTTTGCTGATGAGTTTGCTCTTTTAAACAGTGAGAAAGATGGTCATTTCTTTCTATCACTCTAAGAAAAATCAAGGTGCGGTGATGGTTAAGACTTGAAAATAAATCTGACAAACATACATATATGGTGATGACTGCTTACCTGAAACGAGCCTATGTTTTTTAAAAATATGATAAACTAAAATTCTATTTGACACATACGATAGTAACATAAGATATAAAGATAAATTATCTTTCCTGCAGTATGCAATATATCTTAAAGTGCAGTAAATTTCAATAAATTGCAACATATCTGTACACATTCTTTTTTTCCAGCATGTGATGAAATGCTATATTTTTTCAACTTGGTTCAATTTTCTCTAGGTTGCTACCAATAAATTGATTAAATAAACACCTATGCTGTAAATAAAATAGCGCTACTGTATTCACTGTTGTTTTGTGATGGAAAACAATTTGTTTTACTTCCATTTCCCCACCCCCATAGTGCAGTATGTAGCACAATATTTAGTCTGTCAGTACAATGTCAGTGAAGTAGGGTTTAGACAGTTTTCAGTGTAATCTCAGATATAAGATATACTTTTTGTTAGTCTTTACACAGGTTTTGGATGACTGAATTAATTGTATTAGTTAAATATGAACAACATTATTCAAACATGACCTCTCTTCCTGAAACTGTAAACAAAACTCAGCTTGTTTCAACATTAAACTAAACAATAACAGCATGTTGTTTTTACCATGTAAGGCCATCTTTAATATTTATACAGCATCTATGATAATGAGGCTCTAATCCTGACTGGAGCCTCTAAATGCTACTCAATAGAAAAAAAGGAATAATGACTATATTAATTTTCTTTTTAGTAATCCATGGACCCAGTAATTCAACCAGAACAGCTGGCATTCTTATTTCACTTATCAGCAAAAACTGAATAAGCAGACTGTTATAATGAGATCTCATGATATTAAAACATCATTAAAGTTATGGCAGTTACTGTTATGGGTATGCTGGAGAATAAAACATTTCAAAAACAAATTATGAACTAAACAATGCTCCATAAGATTACAGAATGAAGTACTTTCTGTGATACATAGATCAAGTAATAGTTATTTTACTCTGAGGCTAGGAATCATTCTGCCATAAAGGGCACCTTAGGCAACTTTGAAGACTCCATAGCTTTTGTCATCTCTTTTTCCTTTTCCCCACATTAAGGTTATGGACGATTTGCCTCTGCAAGACCAAGGCAAGTTTTCCTCCTTTTACTGCTGGCATATGAATAGCCAGTATGACTTTACCACACTGCTGCAGTAACTGGGGAACATTGTGGCCTTGGTATACCATCATACAGTCTTTAGTATGATTAAAAGTGCTCTCCAGTTGTTTGCTGTTTCATCTTAGAATACAAACATTACTTTGTGCACTACAGTAAAAGATCATTTTCCCCAGTCATTTCTGTATTTTATGCTCCTGCTGTTCCTTCTCTTCTATAATATATAAAATATAAGTGCTACTTTTCCTGAGTTGCTAAACATACTGATTAAATCGGGGAGTTTTAATATCAAACATCTCTGTATATTTCCATCTGATTTCTCATTGGTGTTTTTTTCAGAAACCCCCTTGTAGGCCTGTTGTTCCTCACATTTTTAGTGGGAATATTTTTGTATCCAGATTTCTTTCCTCTCTGTGTTAAAAGGCCTGGGAGGTAGCTGCCCTCAGACAGCGAACAGATGGTTTCATGTCAGCCTGCATTTTTTTTCTCCTCTTCCTAACTGGTCATCAAAGGCCAAGCAATGCCCAAATGGAGCATTACTGTTAATGCAACCTAAATATTTCAAGTGGAGTAAACAAGATAGCATTGGATACTAAATCAATACTATTTTGCCCATAGTCAAACTTCTCCACTGTTCCCCAAAGAGACCAAATGACTCGTATGACTGCCTCTTCAGTTTTGCCTAGAAATACTTGTAAGTCCCAGAATTATGACATTTACACATAAACACAGAGAAACAGAAAATTAAAAGTGCTGAAAGGGGAAAAAGAAGTATCTTGATGAACCATACTTTCTTTCAATGATCTCAACAACCCTTAACAGTATAATGCCCTCAGCAACTACATTAAAGCCTCTTCATCCTTCATCTAATCATGAATTAGACTGAAGGTCATGACTTAACCATATGCCAGGGTAACTGGGAGGCAGGAAATTTTAGAGGGTGGACAAACAAATAGGCAGACTGCTATTTTCTAGAACTGCCATAGCGTAATTTCCAGTAATCTCCTCTCAAGCACAGGGAAAGAGAATGCATTTGTGACTAAATTTATGGCTTCAGCCACATGACAAAAGGAGCCTTAAAACTGTAAGAAACATTAGATTATTTTTTCCATCTTTAATTGCTCTTTCTTTGGGTTAATCCGGCATTTCATTAGGTTGCTGGATATACCAACTACTTCCTGATGATACAAGAATGATGGCTGGGTACATAACAAGAATGATGGCCGAGTACATAAAATCAAAGATCCATTTACCAGGCAAGAAAGTTGGTATCTTACTAGACCTTATACAGGTTAAGCTATAAACAGTTTTTTTCTATCTCTTAAAACCCTCAAATCCTCCTTCCTATAGAAATTTGTGCTCTGTAATGATAGAAACACTTTGTGTTCCTACAAATCTGGCTATTCCATTATATTTTATTTTACAATTACACTGCAAAACTATACTGTATATATTATATTTACAAACATTTCTGATCATATGTTTATCAGGTAATTCTTGCTGAACCATGACTATAGGGAATGAAATAGGGGTTTTCTTTACCTTAAACCATAGAATCACAGTAGTAAAAGCTAAGCACGAACTTTCTCAAAAGAACGTTGGATATACAGGAGCCATGAAAACTCCAGAGCACCTGATGCCTCTTTTTAAGCATAATCAGTACTTTGGAATATAATCCTGGCTCTTACCTTTTATTCACACCCAACAGCACAGGCAGATATCAAGTCTGGGTAGAAGTGCTGTAGTACATATCCTGGGACACAACATTACACCAAAGAAATTACAGAACAACAACATTTGCTGTCACTAGACACATAATCATTCAGCAACTGGAAAGGATTCTGGGGGTTCTGCCTGTACTCACTTTCCAGGTAGGCAGGAATGCTGGCAAATACAGCAATTCTGCAATTTTGGGTTGATTAAGTAAGAGCTTTACAATCCAGGGCTGGTCAAGGTATTAGAATCTTACCTCATTATTTTGTCAAAAAATGAATAGGGTACCACTTCTTATTGTAAACATTGGGAGCAAAACAGCTGCAAGAAAATCTCCATCCTCCTTTCAACTTGGCTGCAAGCTTTAGCTGTATGAAAACAGAGAACTGTTCCTCTGTTCGTTTAATATTTTAATATTTAAATATGCAAAATATCTTTTTATTCTTTAGTGTCAAGCTTTCTGTAAAACTTCAGAAGATTTAGAGCATACACATCAAAACCACTGCTTGTTACACTGACCAGCACTGTCTCCCAGCCTTCCACTTCGTCTGTGCATACATCTCTACCTTATCCATCCTATGGAGCTTTTTTCTGTTCTGTGTTTATTATAGAGTGCCCCCCTATGCTTCAGTGTCCTATGCCGGTACAAATAAACAACAATATGGAAACTACAATGGGGCCCACTACTTTCTCATGGCACTGGGAATTAAATTCTGGGTGAGCTGGCATTAGTAAAACATTTGTCTCTTGTTGATGACAGAATAGGACCTAATTACTTTTTCTTTTAACACCAGAGGATGGATAAATAGCAGGTAAAATGTATATAAGAAACAATCTGAATAAACACCAGTAAAAGCATCATTATGAACTAAAAATATTCATATAAAAATACTTTCCATGTTGTGAAGTTTAACTCATACACATAAACCTAAATCTGCTCAATTCTCCTAAATTATACAGCTAGTCTCACTAAACAAAGTCAGGCTATACATAAAAATGAAGAGATTCTATATATAAGCAAAGCTTTTCAGGATTAGAACTACTACCTTGTATAGCCCTTTTAATCTGCAGCATCAGCACCAACAGATTAATGATTCTTTTTAGTTGGCTTTTCTGGACCTTATCTGAAATCCAATATGTTTTTTCCATGGCCAGAATAGAATCAACTGATGAAGAAGTCACAGGAAAGTCCCGTTAGGTTCTTCTGGGTTTTCTGAAGGACAGATTTTATCATAGAAATTCTGTTCAGATGACTGAATGGCATCTATTCCCTGGTCTCACCCAAGGCAGAAGCTGACTACTAATGCTCTGTGAGCCTGGCTTCATGATCATTAATTTGACACAGCACTCCTCTGAGTTCTATTCCAATTCAAAACTTTTACTAGGGAAGTTTGTGCTCAGTGAAGTGAGGATCATAGTTAATTTTAGATTATTTATATCATATCCATTGAGAAACATATTAATAGCATTAGTTGGGTTCAGTCATGATTTTTTTTTTTCCAGAGCAGATTCTGTTTCATTTTGAAGAAGTTTAATAAAAATTAGACTGACACATTTATACAAGGAGCATTGAATGTCAAAGCATCCCTGATTAAACATTTAGGGTGGCATGTTAAATTCTTGGCAAAGTCTAGAATCGCTCCAATTTTCCAGAAGGGATTGGCATATACATAATGTCACCATTTATCACAAAGCTGCTGAGCTGCATTTTTAATGAAAAAGAAATCTTTTACTGTGGTCATTCTACACTGTGTATATTTACATAGTATTTAAATAAAGACTAAATTGTAAGGTGAAGCGTAAATTGACCGGTTGACAATATAAGTCCTGGAGTCCTACTTAGCATTAAATTTAATGTGCTAATCCTATAAAATCAAGATCTCAGAAACATACAGACAGCTTACCCTTTATAGATTCAGGAACTAATGACCAAAATATCTTTCATACATTTTTTTTTTATGATGATATCAGGCAAAAAAGTGACAACCAGAGTAGAGGTAATGTGATTTCTGCCATTCAACCCTTGACATCACCAATAACCTTCCAAAATTTTTCATTCATAGGCTCATGCTTTTACATGAAAAAAATCAGAAATCAGCTTTTGAGAAAATAGACAAGTAAAAGTAAAAATATTATGATATTTTTAAAAAAGATCTTCATAATTTTTAATTGCACAATCAGTGAAGTGATTTGACTATAAAAATAAGTAGTTGGCAGAAAAATATTCATCACTAAATCAAAATACTTCAATTGTTGGACAGTATTTCTGGTTTAAACAAATATTCAGGCAATTCAGGCAGGTGAAGTGTAACTTTCTCACTCTTGCCACTATTAATTGTCTTTAGCAATATAAGTAACTCTTTTTATATAGGCTGAAGGTTTGGTAAGGTTTTTCTACTCATCCATTTAGATACACCACCAAGCAACAAAAATTATCAACATCCCTTTGAGGCAGAGAGAATAAGAGTATCTACAGACACTGAGGGTTGTAAAAATGTATACTTGAAGATACTTTGGAGAGTGAAACCATATACTAGCAACTTTCAATAACATATGGCCAGGTTTTCTCACTAATGGCATGAATTCCTAATTACCACTTATCTGAATAATATTTAAATTTCACTAGTGTACATGAAAAATAACATGCAACATGACCCTTCAACAGTATTAAAGTGCTCGGTTTTCTTATTTGGACCTGCAGGTGGTATTTCTCTTTCAGGCACAGTCACATAACAAAACAGACACTTGAATAAATTTTTTCAGCTCAAAGTACATTAAATCTTATTCTGCATGTACACTATCATTCATACTGGTCATGCTTTGGCTTCAAAACACAGTGACTGCTTTACTCAAGGTTACACCATCAATGATTAAAATTCCTTAATTTATGGAATTTATAAAAACAGTGCTTTGGAAGACAGCAGTAGAGTATACAGGCACATCTTCTTGCATGCATCTTGATGGTTCTGATGCACTGTCTTCAAAATTGTGTATCTTCCAACTATTTGTTCACTGTTCAATTGCATATTAGCTCTGATTAGTCTCACTTTATTTACGCTTATATCATGAAGATATGTAAACAATCTCCTTTACATGCAGCTTTATGTCTTTAGTTTTAGTATAGACAGAACATATCTTCTAGAGCCATACTATGCCATACTTTTGCCTAGATTATATAAAGAGAGGTAAAAGGAACAACAAAACACATCCATCATTTTTACCCTGAATAAAGCATCAGAAATGCTCTTCAGGTTATCACAAGTTCAGTGGAAGATATTTAGATGGCAGAGTGCGTCCATTGCACAGACTAGCTGATATTTAGATGGCAGAGTGCGTCCATTGCACAGACTAGCTGATCTGTACTCCCTTCTATCTGTCACCTTTGTTCCTTTTCTCCTATAGTGCATGCTGTTTGTATCACCTATAAATGCATGGTGCCAAGCCAAGACTCCAGTAAGACACATTTGTTTCACTGCTAACCATCTCAAAGGAAGGATTTTTTATTATCATAAAAGACTCAAAATAATAATAATGAAAATCTCCAGTTAGTTCAAATGGCCTGTTCTGCTTTAAATGCTTTGGGGACTATGGGAATGCTGTACATACTTTGCACACACAGCTTAGATATATATTTTCAATGCAGAGAAAAAGTTTCCTTCTAAAGGAGTTTCCAGTGTTAGCTGAAAAAATTTTTTAATGGAGCTTGAAATCTGACTGTGGAATACTGACAAGCCTGTGGCAAGCAGAATTTGTCTTATACAAAAGAGAAAAAGTCAAGTTTTCTTCCACCTAGTCACACTGATGCCAGTCTTCAAAGAACTCTCTTGTCCTTGTGGTTGAAATTTCTGTATCTGGAAAGCTGTAGGTTAGGAGTTTCAGGACAGGACTCAGACAGACTTATGTTTAGAGTTGACCATCCAAGAAGAGAAGGGAAATAAGGACAAACAACAGTGAAAAAGAACATGCAAGCTTTTTGCTAAATTAAATGGTCTAACAGCTGAAATGGTAATACTAATTATCTGTAGAGCTGGAAGAGAAATCCTTTCCTCACTCAGGTACCATAAGCTATTGCAAATATAATTCAGATCACTCCTTTCCAAAAGACTGTTACTGCAGTTTAGTTTCCTTTTGACAGCAAATGCTAAATCCCTAACCAATGCATTCTGTGTTAATTGTGTAATACCACAGTGGCTCTAGGTTTGATCTGCAGCACACCAAAACAGTTATAACTACCAGCAGCTGCATATTGTAATACAGAAGTAGGAATTATCCCCAGCTATACACCATACAACTTGCAGTGTTACCTGATAACTCTGATGATGTGGCTGTCTCTTCTTCCTTCCTACCAGTCTTCCCAAGGTATTCCTAATGGAAAGTGAGCAGGGTAGCTTTAGTTCTCTCATAAGAGCAATTTGACACGTAAGGGAGGAAAAAAGGTGTAAATAAAAAAAAAAATTACAAAACCACCCCAGTGTAAATCCACCAAGTTCATAGGCTAGGGATCTGCACTGCATATATCAATCACAGGATATTACTACGTGCATTCCTTTGAGCTATTGGGGTGTCTCTTAAGAAATGCATCCCAGGTGTTTCATGTTCCCTGTTTGCCTCAAAGGTTTAGGTTGGTAAGATGTCTGATCCGGTCACAGAGTATCCTCACTTACTGAACTATTGCTGGGCTTCATATAAGTCAGATCTTCATGGAGCATGAAAGAAGATAAAGACTAGCTGGGACTGGGTGAGAGAATGGTGGAGTAAAATTCTTAAAGAATGCAGGTTAAATGTGAAGCAAACCCACACAAATGTTTCAACTGGAAGTTTTGGTGTTTGTTCAACAATAGACTTGTATAATTGAGTTTTCAAGGTTAAAACTAACAGCAATATTTACAATTCCCTGAGAAAGGAAAATCTCAAATTTTGACACACTCTAAAATCACATTTGCAAATTTGATGTTTAATAGATTAACTTCCTTTCAAGCAAACTGAAAACAGACCTTTAACTTCCTAAACAATGCTTTACCACCACTCCCCAAGAAACCTCCATTGTCAAAACTAAAAAGACTCCTATCAGCTATTTCATCTTGATTGTAATTTCCCTCCCCACAATTTTATGTTATAGTATGTATAGAAGAATGAGGCTCTCTGGTGCAATATAACAGACAAAGAAATGATGGGTAATGCTGTTGTTCCACCATATAAATGTTTCCAGTAATTTATCCATCAAAAGTAGGAAGCATGTTTAATTATATTGTTGTACAGCTGCTGCAGGAATATTTTATCCATCAGAAATGACATGCACAATGATGGCCTAGTGAAGTTAAATACTATAAAAAAGAAAATAATTCATAGCAGAAAGTTCATGAATTTTCATTTTCTCTTTTAAAAAGACTGCAGTAGAAAACCCCAAAATCTATGCTATGAAATAATTCATTTTTCAGCACTATTAATTCAGTTTACTCTGGCATGAATACTGACGCTTTGCGGAGCACACCATATCTAAGACTAGCCATTTCAAGGGAGAAGACGGCAGTGATTTCATTTATTAGATTTCTCCTGTTTCCTTTAATATCTCTTTTGGTAGGAAGGATCATTTAGGCTTTGCTTCAGATCAGGGCTTTTTACTCTTAGTCTTCATTATTGATGAAAATCTAGAGACCAACAGCATATTCATTTAATATACTATAGAATAATTCATGCCTGAAAGAGTAAAGTAAAAGGAAAAAAAGAAAAAGCAAGCCTCCCTACTAAAAATGGACATTAGTCATTTCTCTCTGTCATTTTTTTGGCAACTGATGTTCTATGTTTTGTAAATCATTACATCTAAAACAGCTGAGGCTGTAAAACTAATGTAGCAGGTCAGAGAAAACAACCAAAACGGGGTCAGAGAATCTGAACCCATGTTACTAATTCAGTCAGTCTAGTGTCACATCACTTACTCTTCATTTTAGCATCAATATCACTGCTAATAAGAAATACTATCTTCTACACGCTTTCTGAGACCTTTGCTGTAGAAATGTAAGAACTGGAAGTTTTGGAAACAAAAGGAGTAAGACGTTTCCTCAAAGCAAGTATTTTTAGAAAGACTTCATAATAAAAGGATATAATAGAATGACTATTCACGTCACAGGAAGCAAGAAGAGTAACAATGAAAAACAAACCGGTAATGTGAAGCAAGAAAAGATAAAGGACAAGAGGCAGTTATTAGTTTAGACATGTGAGCCAAGACCTTTTATTAAAAAACGTGGCAAAGGGCTTGAATTTGATTCTGCAAGAGATATGAAGGCAAAAAACCCAGAATTGAACAGAAAGAGACAAGTGTGGGAGAAGAAGACATATCAAGTATTCAAATTTTAGATACAAAGGAAGAAGGGACAAATTGTCCACAAGGATGTGAAGAGAAAGGAGGAAAGGATGGATTTTGATGATAAAATGGAAAGAAGGCTTACTGAGCTGCAAAAGAAAATAGAGAGGAGTCAAGAATGACACTGAGTGGATTAGCCAGAGCAAAGAAAACAATGAAGCTCATGAATAAAAAATACTAGTCATTGATCTAGCCCTACTGTACACCTTTTGTCATCTTTCAACCACAACATCAGAACCGCAGCTGTGTTACTTTCAAATGCAAAAATGTTACCATTGATTTCTTGAATTTGCACCGGCATGCATTGAAAAAGGTGCTGCTCACACTGTCTTTAAAGCAGTTCAGAGAATAGAAACTTAACATTTTCTATAATAGCAACTACGGACTGATGTATGCAATAAAATTTTTATGGAATGATTTCCATCTCACTGGCACAAAAATAGTATTTAATAAAGATATATTCATTTCTCCAAACTTGCAGAATATTTATCTACAAACCTCAGAATCAAATACAAATATTTCTTGAGCAGTCTTATCATGTATCTCTTTCTGTAATTCATTGATTTTATTTGGAATGTATTGCCTGGTCTTAAACCTATTACAGAATGAAAGGAAAATGCCATCCTAAAGGTCAAATATCCAAACTAAAAAGAAGATTTTTAGAGATAGGAATTAAAACCAACCATATTAAAAAAAAAAAAAACAAACATTATTTGTTTTTAGCTGACAACTACATACTGTAAAGAAAACTTGGTCAAACTTAGAGTGAGCGTCAGCAGATATTAAAAAAAATTGATTAAAATTACCAGAAAAAAAAAAAATTCTTTTGTATGTGAAACTATAAACCCATTTACTTGTAAAACCATTAACATGTTTTGGAGGTTTAGGATTGTTTCTGACCAAACAATTGTTTTTTCTGGGTACTTTGCAATGTATGCTTTTACAGATTTTTTTAAAATATGAAATTCACATACTCCATTTTGTTACTAACTATTAAGAAATAAAAATAGAGAGCTCCTAATATCCAACTAGTGGCATTAAATTGGATCAATATGTCAGAAAAATTCTTTTCCTTTAAACAAGATGAAAGAATTAAAACTGCATTTTCCAAACAGCTTCCATTTATATTTCCATTGAAATATCCAGTTCTCTCATGAGATGCATGACTACTCATGGTGACACTAAGTTCAGTACTAGATTCAGCAGAAAGCTGTTCCTGAATGTGAACATTCAAATAAGACTGACGTGATATACATGCACCTAGAGTATAATCTACATGGTAATCTATTTCAACACAAGTTTCCCCTTTTGAAGTAATACATTAAGACTACTTCTTCATGAGGTGTCTGAAATAAGATTCTTGTTCACGGATGTGGAAACTGAACTTGAACCCCTGGAAAATACAGTCTATATACAGCAAGGAATGGGGAATGACCAAAGCCCAGCTGGCCTGATTTACTTTCTTTACCATTTACTCACATTCTGTCAGGCATTCAAACATGCAAACAAAAAAAGAGAATGAGTGTGCTTGCTCAAGAGACCAGAATATAATACAAGACATTTATGGTTTCATCAGTTTTAAAACATGAGGAGATAATTATTTCTCATTTTAAATGAACATAAAGTAGTAAAAAGGAAGCTCTATAGATGTTCGCCTTGTTTCTGTACCCATATTTCAGCTCCTTGATGTTCAATATAATTTCATATTTTCTAGTTTTTGGTTGTCCAGGGAAAGTCCTGAGGACCCTTAATTGTACCTTAGAGCTTTACTTTAAATAAGCATAGCAAGGTATTTCTAGAAAGGTCCAAGCTTCTGAGTTTGCCAAAAAAGTTGGTTCTCATACACAGAAAAGGAGATGTCTTGTAAATTCCTACCATTTAATTTTAGGCAAGTAAAAAAAGAAGCCTTTGAGCTTGGGGAAACACCTTGGCATTTTCCTACAAATAGCAAAAGATGACAGCACTATGAGCAATGCAGAGATTTAAAGCTTCAGGAGTCTTACTAGTCTCTGTGGTTATTTACTGTGCAAAAGAAAAACAGTATTAAGTAGATAATGATACATGGTAGAATTTAATAATGAATAATATATTTTCTTGGAATTTTTTGACCATTTATTAAAAGATGTAATCCTTATTAAATTTTAGAGCATGATTAAAAAGGAAAAATAAGGAAGCTTTGCACTTCTCTGGAAAGTTCTAAGGGATTTATTTATCAAGTTATGAAAAAACCCCCATCAGATTAGGAAAGAGTCTTCCAAAAGCATAACAGCATCAGAATACGATTTCTTAAAAGCTGGTCTAATATAACATCAAAGTACTACATTCTTAGCTGCATCTTCTTCCTGGAAGCTAAATCTATAAGCATACCTGATAGACATTTCCTTAAACAGTTTGCATCCTGTCAGTCTGTCATACAATTGACATACTTCTTTACCTTTTATTTGGTGATATAAAGGCCTCACAGCTTTCTGTCAACGTATCTTTGCACACAAGAATAGTGAAGTTAAGAGTTTTCCTATCTGGTTAGCTACAAGCAGCTACTGCATAGTGACAGCTCTTTTCTTGAACACAGAAATCAAACCCAGAAACATTTTGGTTCAGTTTGGTGTATATCTATATATGTGTGTGTGTGCACCATGTACATATATGTATATGTGTGCATATACACCAAAACAAGTATTCATACATATATATATATATGCACATATACACATCTTCACTCAAAGGAACAGTAGAGAACTTATTTAATTGAATGATCAAAGTTCCAAATAAATAGATAAAAGAAATTAACATTTGTGAGATGGGGCCTCCAACAACCCATCTGCTGAGACAGGTATAAAGAAACTTGACTGACTTGAAGAACTGAACTGGTGGACAAGGTGCTTCGGAATAAAAGGAAACAATTACAAATGTCATTTCAGCAAAGCTCTTTCTAACTGTATCCCATAGAGAATGAAAAATGTCTGTTCAGATGAAAAATTTTGTAAAAATTATTTTGTGGCTTCATTAAGGGCTTTGTTCAAAGCCCATTTACAACCAGTGACAGGTTTTCATTTCACTTCAGAGGTTTCAGAGCACAGTGTATGTTGCTGAAAGAGGAGAGATACAGAAAACTCCTCTTTTAACTTCTGTCATTGAATATTAGAACTTTTTTGGTGTTTCCTAGTTTTTTTTTTTAAGGTAATGGTTTTAATTAGCTATAATTCTGACAAAATAGAATCATTAAGGCTGAAATTTTCCATGCAAGATTACTTTAAGCTGTTTTGTCTTGATTTTAAAAAACAGTTTAGGGACGTTGTGTTATTCCCTAATATCAAAAGAAGTTATCATTGATGATTGATTCTCATCAACTATTAATTGGAAAGCTATAGAAATTCTGTGCTTTCAAAGCAGGCAGCTAAAATATAGCAGGGAATGTTCTTATAGGAAGCATGAGCTACCCATGCCTGTGGAAGTCTGCCCAAATTATCCGCTTTTAAAAATACAGTCTTCATGTGCTTAGAAAAGACAGCTTTATTGTAACTGATAAATTTCATTTATACTAAGAATGCTTCAGACTGAGGCCACCAGCTATTTTCCTGGCAGCATCTGAGGGCCGTGTAAAATCCAAGTCTGTTTATTAACACTGATAATAGGAGCCTGTCTCCTCAGTCTCAGTTCTTCCTTCTTCCTTCCTTTCCCAACCTCAGCTTCCCTAGAATAGACCTGGGATTATAGCACCACCACAAAAACAGTCTCAGAATTAAAGCAGCTGAATGAAAACCCACGGAACTAAAGCATATTCTTTCCTTAGCTACTGAATTCCTATGCACTAATGAACAAGCAGTTTAAAATAGACTTTTCATGGATGGCCATTAAATATGGACACATAATTAGTGATCATGGACACATAATTAGTGATCACCTGATTTCTGACCTATGGTCCTGATACGCAGACATACTGAATAGTAACATCTGCAACAGAAGTCAGCAGGAGCTTTCCTTTAAACTACTGTACCATTGAGCTATTTGTAATGCTAAATAATCTGGAAAGCAGGTCATGCATAGCTCAGTTTGTCAACCAAACGGAATTGTATTTTGACCTTAATCTCCATGTATGACAGTATATGACAGTATGTCACCTTCTCATCTTGCAAGGCGATCTGAAAATAAATATTTTTGAAACAAATAAAGCAGAGATATTTGCCATAGAAAAGCAGGGAAAGACACTGGAAATTCTGGGGTTGGAAGAGGTTGATATAACACAAAAGGAAGTAGAGAAAAGCAAAAAGAAATTCACAAGTTCATCTGTTGAATCCAATCCCATTTCAAGCTTTTGAATCTTTTCAGGAAAAGCAAACTAAAAAAAATGTCCTGGGCATTTTTATAATGTGAAGGTAGATTGAATGATTAGCAATCTAGATGTTATTTCCTTCCTGAAGTTCACAACTGATGTATGACACATCAATGAACATATGAAAAGACATAAAAAAATATTCCAATCCAACTCTCTCCTCTAGGACAGGATTTTCTAGTATATAGAAAGAGAGCTGACTTCTATTCTTCTACCTGCTCTTCAGAGCATAATAGCTGGAAGATCTTTGATCTTTATTTAACTGCTGCTTATTCATGCATATTTTAACGTAGTATGACTGACTGATGCAAATATGGGAATTTTGTTAACTTTGTCACTTTGTTAACTAATATTGTTTATTGTTATGGTTGTTAGAAATTAATTATGCAGCAGATTCAATATGTCACTTAAAATGACATTTTCATTCCTGCAGTAATGAAAGTGAATTAAATATGTTTTTTTCCTCTGTAGTAATTCTGCTCATCTTTTAAATCTAGGCACAGAGAAATTTTTGTGCATATCTGTCACTATAAACAGCTTTCCTTCTATTCAAAAGAAAGACAGGTTCCCTTCATTTTGTTTCTCCTGTTTCTTTTAGCTTCTCTTGCTGCTGTACTCATAATTGCTGTCATGATACCCAAGATCCTTTTCTTCAGCGAGCTGGAAAATACAGACTGCCATTAAATGTTATTTCATGACTCAACATTACTGAGTTAACTGTAAAGTTACCAGCTACTTTTCAGCTGGCGGCTTTTGGAACTGCACGAATCTGAGCAGGATCATTCTTGCTCATTGCTTTGAGCTTCAAGCTTCAAAAATCTCCAGATTCAACATGAAGTTTGGTTAAAAAAAACAATTGTTGCCCATTCTTGTCAACAAATCTAAACTATTAATTCTTTTCCAAGGCTTTTGACAGAGCAGATTAATCTAAACTTAAATCAGCAATGAAATCTCAGATTACTTGAATTAGATAAAATATTACATTTCACAAGAATGATTAAGAAACACTCCAGTCAAGGCAGATGATAGCATTTCTGTTATGTGTGCAAACCACTACTCTGTGCTCATACTGTGAATTTCCTTCAAAAATGGATGTATAAAAGGAAAATAATTAATTGACAAAGCTGCAAGTCAAAATTAATCAGGTCATTAGCTCAGAAATACAAAGGAGAGCTTAATTAGATGTGAATTATCCAATAATTGTGAATATCTCTGATGTACATTTGTTTGGACACCTATTACTAAAGGTCCCTATCCCTGTTCTAACCTTACAGCTAAATTCAAGAACATCCCCTTTGAGTCCTATGTTGGCTTCCAGCTATCTACATGTTATATTCAAATTCTTAGCTGTTAATGTGAATGTCAACAGAGCTGAGTTCTTTGTAAAAATCTTCTGGCAAATTTTTAGTGGTTGCATTTCGTGTTTTCAAGTATGTTTCGGTTGAATAAGTGTGACCATACATCTTTAAATGTCTTGCAATCTCAGGTACCCCCTCCCGTCGCTGATTATTTTGGCTAATATCAATACCTTTTCATTCTGACACCAGACAAAAAGCTTGGCTCTTTCTATGTATATGCTAAATATTCCCAGGCACAGCAAAGTTTCACCTTCCTTTTAGCTTTCCACCAACACTTCTCTGTCTGACATAAAATCTAACTTCAAACCTAGAATACTGTCAAATTTCAACACAGTAGATATGGGTATAAAAATCTAAAATATGCACAATAGCTTTTGTATAGTCAGCTAATACATTTCTGCCTATTAGGTTCTGAATTTACCTTATCCAGGATCCAAATATGTCAGTAGAAGGAAGAACTCACAAGTTATCCTTCTAGGAAGAGTAAGCAATACATATAAGCTCTGCATTTAGATAAAAAAATTACTTGGATAACTAAAGGTAGAAATCTACTCCTGTATTTATGCTACATACCTAAATAAATCCCTGATTTTCAGCACTCAAAATTTCTATGTGGGGAAAATACGCTTGTGCTACTTACTATCAAATACAGATTTGTGAACTAAGCTGAATGTTTGAAAACATTAAATGCAGTATTTTTTCCCTACAGGTACCAAGAAATATCTTTCAATTTTTCTCAAAAGACATATTTATGAACAGATTAGACAAGCACTTGTCACTATAACTGGTGGGAGTAAAAGACCTTTTGGGGTCTCCAACAACAAACAATTTCTCTGTTTCTGACTTTACACATATCTTAGACTGAAATTTTAGCTTCTTTTTCATCTTCATTACAGTTACTGTATTGCAATGAAGTAATTACCTCAGATAGTGCTTGTGGACAGACATCAAATGCCTGTGTTAGGCCGGTGACTTATATTCTACTGCACTGAAAATTAAAAGGAGAAAAAGTGAGGCTGAAAAGAAAAAAATAGGATAGTTTCCCTTAAACTTAGATGAGATATTATGAAGAAATAATCAAGCTGGAACTTATTTGAACTTCTCTATCTAAATCAATACTGGAGTAGTCTGTCTTTGCAGTGATAAGACAGGAAGATTCAGCCTTTCTATTGGGCTCAAGGCAGAAGTCACAGGTTGAAGTGTAATCAAAAATTATCTCCTAGCTCTTTTTCCCCCTCCCCCCCCCCCCCTCCTAGAGACGAAGCTTCAATCGATGGTCTCAGAGCTTCAGATTATCTGTCAGACAGAGAAAAGCTGTCTCAAGCAGTGAGGACCTCTAATCAAATATTGACAGATGAGATGTTCTGGGTGATAAAAATAGATTTAAAATCCAAAGTGACATTTTTTTATTAGAATCATAGCCTAACTGTTAAAGTCATTGTGTAAGATAAATGATACAGTCTAAGCCTTCCAATCAATTTATTACCTTTCCTAAATATAATGAATATGAGTCTCCTACTTAAGCCAAGGTCAAACCCCCACAAATTAACCTAAATAGCTTCATATTTTCCTCTAGATTGATAAAAAGACATCTGTTCATGATAAAAACAACTTCTATTTGATTTGAAAAAGTTACAAGTTTGAAAGATACATAGAAAGAATAGGAAATACTGGTAGAAATCATCATACTCTACAACATTTAACTAGTATACTATTCTAACTGAACCCATGGTAACAGTGTAGTATTTAACAGCTCACCTAAAGAGATTCCTATAACTAGAAAATATCGATCAGCTTCAAAACTTAGTTAAAACTTTACTTAAATTAATGCAGTAAATTACACTGTCCATAGGAGTATGTTAGGTAGCAGAGAAGAAACCACAACTTGAACCAGAAAAAACGTGCCACTAACTAACTACTGAAATATTCAACAAAAGTGAAAAGAATTCCATCTACTCAGAATTAAATAGCTTTAATATAAATCCAGCTTGAATTGATGGGCACACAGTTCATTCGTCCTAGCATAAGCCTACTAACAGATGCTGTTGGTGGAGGAAAAAAGGGAGAAGCATGTCTTTAAACAGACCCCCCCCCCCCCCCTTTGCAACTTCGGTATTAAACGTAAAAAGTTTAAATTAATATAAAAACGTCACCCTTAACATGGAAACGATGACCTTGATGCTGCTTTGTTATAAGAGCATTTAAGCCTGTGCTTTGTTCAATTTCCTAAAAGCACAGGACACTTTAAAGGTTAAAAAAAAAAAGGCAAAAAACTCAATCATATACATAATTGTTCCCATATTTGGCTTTGGGTTCCTGAAGACCACAGCTGCTATCAAAGGGGAGTTCATAAAATCTGCTGTAGTGTGGGAATCAAGGATGGAGGGAGAAGGAAGATGCCAGGCTATCATTTTTGTACAGATGCATCACATACCTGCACACAGCGTTTCAGCCCAGGAAACATCCTTCCCAGCAGGACAATGACAAGCAGTCATCGTCTCAATGATGCAACATCAGCCAAGGTTAACATGAAGCAGCCTATCAGAAAAAGAGCAAGTGTTGAAGAAAGGAGGTAGTTTGTGCCTGGAATGGAGACATGGTCAACTGTGTGGTGCAGAGAGCCCAAACAGTGTAATGAGCGGAGCATGTATGATAGACACGCAGTAACGACAATCAATTAGGAGGTGTATGACACAACATACGTCCCACAATATCTTGCTTGCTATTTGATGTACATCTCAAATACTGGTATACTGGGGAACGGAGAAATATATAGACATTTGTGACTGAGTTTATCAGTATTGCTAGAAGAATGGAGGGTAACAAACCAGAATTTCACGGTAAGACAAATGGGTGAGGAAGCTGTGCTCTGGAGTCATGGGATAAAAGTCAATGTAGATCAGTATCTTGAGGCCATACTTATCTGGCCAATACTAAGACTAAAATCCAAATATGATTCAGTACAGCTATTATAAAACATTTTGGTTTTGTAGACTGAATGTATTATAAAACACATGGAAATTTAAAGTGGAACTTTATTTTGGATCAATGAAGTATTTTCAAAGCACTGCAGTCATGTAGTCTGATTCACATGAGAAAATTCAATAGTAGACTAACTTTTCCTTAAACTGTTAAAAAGGTATGCAAATAGAGATCTACATTTTCATGCTAACTCAAACTCAGTATCTGTTAACCTAGGATATGATGAATAAACTTCACCTTTTCAATTTTATAAAAAAAAATGTTTTCACTTAAACATTGTGCCAGCAATCAACAAATTTAATGTTGACTATCAAAATAATTCTGGCAAGGCATGATTTGCAGTTTAGTGCATATCCAAAATTTAACTAAACAATTTGGCCTGTGATTTCTCCCTTGCAACACTCATGAAGATTTTATCTGCTTTACCTGTTTATAGTCTTTGTTGTTACAAGACCCTCATGCTCCTTATAAGCAAAAAATACCAATTAATTAAGTCTCACAGCATCCATTTTAAGCAGAAATATGACATCCAGTTTACAGATAGGGAATTTCATGAGTTCACTGAAGTCGAATCAAGGTCATATGTAGTCAGCTGTAGAACTGCCACTGAATTCAAGATTAATCTCAAACTACAATAAAGCTCACATTAAACTGAGAGGAGATAAATTTTGCGTCAGTCTCCAGATTCACAGTGTTGGGCACTAACTTCTAGCTACAATGTTTTTCAATTAACGCTGGCTTGATCTTTTTTTTTTCCCCTTGGATTGTTGGTTGCCAACACTCCTCAGTTTGAGAAATAAACCAGTGACTGTAAAGAAATTAAGAGAAAAAATTAGTAACACAGGTTAAACTAAACTACTCTGATTCTCATCAGAGCAATTCCACAGTGTGGTTGCCCTGACAACTGCATCCATTGCACAGAGATTTATTTCACTACATTTCATCTGCACCACACCCAGACTTATTCTGTGATTTTTCCACAGTGTAAACTAGTTTAGATTAAGAGCAAGTGAGGCAGAGACCTGTTGCTTGGATGATTTCTGTCTATCCAGGGTTCAAAGGACTGATGTTACAGAAGCAAATGTTTTAAACACTTTGGAGCCATAAATTAGATATTTCCTAAATCTTTTTCATCCAATGAAGAAACATGCTAATTTTCACACTTCTATTATGCATGTGTTACATCATGTGGGTATGCAAAGATATTTCTGTAGATCTCTCCTTTGGCCTTTTTCTAGCTGGTCTGCAGCCAGCAAAGAAATAAAGATCAAGTTATGGTGGAAAGAAGGAGGTGTTTTTTTTTTTAAAAAAAATGTACTTAAAACATACACCATAAACACGCACTTGCTTTTTCCTGCATGAAGATTTAGACAGACATACAAGGAAAATTTTCTTTCTAATTTATGTGTTCCAATAAAGATTCTTGTTAAACATCCATAGGTTATCTCCCCCACAATACCTTTTCTGGAAGTTTAGCACCATATATACACTTAATGGAAGTGATGCAGATAATTTCCATGTTCTTTCAAGCTTGCTTTCTTTTTCAGACCAATTATCCCCAAAGCATTTGGTTAATCAGTAGATACCTACTCTGGCTCTCTCTATAAAACAATGAGCTGTCAAATAAACTGCATAATTACTACTTCCTGATCTTAGTGCTGTTATTCTATAGTTCCAATTTTGATAGTTTTCCTTTAACACATAACATTTACAGTCTAAGGTACACCATTCATAAAATAAGATATCATATAAGCAGGAACGTGCTTTACCTTCACTTGAAAGCATATACATTTTTTTCACATACATTCAAATTCCCAAGGCATTTCTATCACTGACTTCAATTCACTCAACAGTTTTGATATTTTACTCAAAATTTGTCTTTATTAAGAGATACTAGTGATCACGTTTCTCCAGCATTATTTTGTATTTCTTCCCAATTTACATATGTTACCTGTTTATTTGGCAGGGCACATTTGCTAAGGCTTATATCTTCAGGTAAATGCTAACAAGGTGAATTCTTCCACTGTATAGAAATTGTCCATACACTGAACAAAACTCAGATCTTATACATGGAGAGTTTTGTAAAGTTTGAAATTATAAACAACATTTGGAATGCTCTTTAGTAATAACCCCACACAGGCAGGTTTATTTAGTCCCAAAACAACACCGTGTTCACTGTCTCCCAGCCTCACTTTGTTACTGGACCTTGCAGACCAGTAAGCTCCAACATTTCATTATGCTGACTTGCATGATACACTTTGGCTTCTCACCACGCAGTGTATACAGGTAACTGACAGCCAAGTTTGACACCTCTCCTAACACTGGATGACTATCCTCTGCTTATTGACATTATCCATATCCTCACCAGTGAGTTTTAGCTGGAAGGCAGTGTTTAGACACTTGCTTGTATTCCCATTTAAATAAGTGAGCACACTAAAACCTAGCTCCTTTGCATGGATGGTGCGGTTGGGGTGAGCTACAACTCAAGTAAAGTGTCCAGTTAATTGTGCAGTGAAAACATGCCACTAAATAACTCTATCAATTTGAAAGCCACTTGCAAACACTAGCTGAATTTTTCTCACTGCAGCTAACGGAACTGGAGCTATTTTAACTTAGATACTGACAGATAGCAGAGTGGAATAAGGTAAACAGAAGTATGTTTTTAGCTTTCTTTTAAAACCAAACCAAACCAAACAACGTTTTCATACCTTCGCATCTTCCAATCAAAAAATTGATTAAGGTGTTATTTAAATTGACATAGATAAATAGTGCAAAAGATTGCAAGGACATTTACTTAATTAAAAATGAGGCTTATTTTATAAACCAGACTTCAATCCAGCTGAAGTGAATTCAAACCAATTAGAATTGGTGTATTTCCTACTTTTATATAAGGCTCTGGATGCATCTGAAAAGCTTCTTACTTATGATCGCCGAGTATGACATATTACTCGATATAGTTATTAGCCATATTATTTCAAGAAATTTTAAGCAGAACGCTCCATTAGTCATTATGAAATGGTCCGTTATGGAAAAAAAAATGGTGCCATATGACTCATGACCGTACCTTTCAAGAAGGCTTGGAGATAATTATTTATTTATTCTCGTTGGGCAACGCAAATACTTAATGATACCTTTGGTGTCAGTTTAGCAATTTTTGCTATACTGTTTGTTGGTTTTTTGTTTTTTTTTTTGTTTCACCTTCATAGAGAACTCATTTGCAGGCAACAACAAACATCCAAATGGTGACACAGGCATGGTTTAAACTTTCACGAGTTAATACAGCTCTTGAGTTAAATTCTTCCTTGCATAAGCAAAGCTATACAATGGCATTACGTTTGTATGAGCAACTTAAATTCTTTTACTTTACACTAGCAACCAAATCGTTTCTTCTTCTTTTTTCCCTTTTTTTTTCTTTTCTTTTTTAAGAATAATATTAAGTTGACATAAGTCAGAAGTAAGTTTAACAAAGACAATAACAAAATTATGTTGTCCCATAGTTTTTTAGTATTTGGAAATGTCATTCTCACAAATACAGCATGTGTCACAACACCAGGGTATCCAGAGCTCCGATTGGCTTACAATGATTTATTAGAAGCAATAATTCTGCATTCCTAGCAGTTGCTGGGGCAAGGCTGTGCTTGAGGCCTGTGCACATACATATTGGAATTAATGGAGCTG
Organism: Platalea leucorodia; assembly: GCF_965183815.1. NCBI lineage: Eukaryota > Metazoa > Chordata > Aves > Pelecaniformes > Threskiornithidae > Platalea > Platalea leucorodia. The sequence goes on along the minus strand of NC_138828.1, from coordinate 45,092,562 downwards.
CAGCTCATGCTGCTGTGAACAGCTGGGGGTGCTTAACTTGTTTTTCTCCACAGAATTTTTGGATTTCATTTGTTTCTGGCAATTATGGAATGCAATAAAAGAGAGAGTGGTGAATGAAGAGAAATGGAGCTATGTAAAGCAGGAAAATCTGGTCAACAAAATATGCTCCTCTGATGATGTAGATAATTTATTTTTGTATTTTACACTGTTTTACCTGTTCTCACCTCCCCATAAATGCTTTATTTGATGTTAGTAAGAGTAAAGATAGCTGCGGGCACATCTGCAAAATACACTGGGCAGCATGATACAGACCTTCATCCTCTTGCTGATCAAGTCTGCCTCAAAACCAGAAGGAGAAAAAAAAGGGATTTTAGCTGGGACAGTGTGTTGCTAATACTGTCCTATTGTTTCTGGGCCTGTGCTATTATTAACTCCAGGGTTCTTAAAAAATGGCACTGCACTAGGCTGTGAGGATATGCCACCCCTGGTTTGCACATCCTCTGGAATCTTTTTCCCCCTGAACCACTGTTGTACTTAAATTGTACTCACAACAGAAATTTATTTGTGATAGTTACAGTGCACAGTTCTACAGCTCCAGCACATTTTTAGGGCAACTGGTATGTTCTCACTTTTTAAGTTCCTAGCAAAATAAAATAAAAAAGAAAAAAAGGAGCAGTAAATGTAAAACAGCGCGCTTGAGAATGGATTTTACTAGCACTGCATCCGATTGCTGCAGAACACGCAAACAGTTCTGAGCTGCTGTTGGGAGCGTTCATTAGGATCAGAAAGAGGCAGGCAAAGATGGGTGTTTCAGCAGCTGAAGAGAGACTGAAGGGCAGCTGCAGAAACTGGAACGTATGTGATGCTTCATGCAGAGACTGTGGGTTCTGCAGCTGCTTAATTCCCTGTGGAATGTCCCTTTTCTCATAAATATTCCTTTATACCCTGTATCTCCTCCAAAGGGGTTGGCAATGCTACATCACAGGATCCTGTCTAGTACTCTTCAGGGGTCTAACTTGCTATCGCTGAAGTCAGCTAAAGCTCTGAAATGATTGCTTATTGCTGGGGTATGTTTTGATTGCTCTCCTGTCTTCCTTAGGCTATTCAAATGAAGGCAGCAGCTGCGTTTTGCCATTCACAGTCATTTATGCCTAAAGGCTCATGTTTCCTGTCAAAAGCTGGAACCAGTGATTGTATATAATTTTTGTTCTTTAGTTTAATCGTACATCACCGATATGTTTTCATAGCATTTTCCATCTAGTAATGACTTTATTGATCCATTCTTCAGTCTTTCATCTTTCCATGCATCTAAGCACATTGTAACATACGTCAACTGATCATTTCGTACCTTAAATTGCACATAAATATATATTATAGAGCTATTCAATAATCACTCAGTTTCAACAGGCTTACTATACAAGGGCCCAAGACAGAGCCAGCCATCCTTAACTGTCACTGGAAATAATCACAGCTAAAAAGGAACAGAACTAGGTTGCTACCATCTGCTTGGTCTGTTTCCCATTGCAGAATCAAAATGAAAAGAAAAGAAAGAAAAAAAAAATTAAGGAAACATGAAAGAAAAATAAGCCTATGACGACAACAGCAAACAGTAAAATAAAATCTTGCTTTCTTATTTCTTAATAAGAATAATTCAAGTGCAGTGATTTTAACCTTTAAATTTATTTTTTCAAAACATATAGTTTGACAATTAAGAACTTTATGCTCTTACATTCTAGACATCCTCATCAAGATAAACTGTAATATCTAAATATACTTACTTTCCTCTGATATACTGTCCTTTTTTTCTGTGATGGTTTTCCAAACAATCAAAGATATTTGTGTTGAAATGAAAGCTTCTTCTACCACATCCACGCTTTCAGTTTCTATCACATTCTACTGCTACGCAGCCCACAGTGCTGGATTTCTAATATTGCTAATATCACTTCCATAGCAACACACTAAGATATCAAAAACTCGGCATTATGGCTTTATTCCTAGATTAGGTCTAAGGAGGAGCTGATTTCAAAAGGCAGCTTTTATTAAAACATACATATACATAATAATAAAAAGTAATTGCCAGTGGGATATAGATAATGACTTTCACAGTACTGTAAATCAGTCTCGCAAAAAAGTTGTCCCTCTTCAAATCTGACCAAGAACAAATAACTTATTTTCTTAGTGATGTTTAGAATATATTTCCCCAGCCATCCTTGAAGAGAGTACCATATAATCACAGGTATTCCATTTTTAAGAAGATAACATTACTTGTGTTTTTCACATGCTGGATTCATTCCATTACACATTGGATTCAATGCAGTGTAAAATGAGGGCAAAATCTGGGTCCATCCTTTGAGCTGCAAATATTAAGAATCCACAAAGAACAGGGTGAATGAATGAATGAGAAGGAATTCAACTTGGAAAACTGGCAAGATAATTTTATCAATAAATCTTTTTACTTTTAAGCACAAAATGTAATACATTAAGTAGAACACATATCATTTTGGTCAGCGTTCTGGCATATCTTATGATATATAATGACTAAGGGCAAATGGGCTCCACTTGTTACTTCCTGGCTGGAATCCTAAGTAAAATTGTAAAAGGAAGATAATGCAAGCAACCATATACAGGCTGTACTGCCGTGTGCTTTGCAAATGGCTGAATATCTCAGAAATAAAAGATGTTAAGACTAACTAAACCTACATTAGTTTTATTCTGTACACTTTTCATTGGCAGCAGTCATGCTCACAGAGGAAGATACTTCTCCTCTATTGGTTTCAACACAGGCTATAGTTGAGGTTCATCAGGAAAAGACAATGTCCAGATCTCTCAATTATGAAGTAGCATGTGGAAAAGGAAGAACTATTGTCTATTTCTAAGGCATTCAAGAAGGTTCCTCTTCCAGCTCTAGTCTAAAAGGGAAGGTTCTGCGAGGATGAATTTAAGGTCAAAAAACAGAAAAAAAAAAGAGCAGCTTTCAGCACAGAATACTTCAGGATCTCTACTAGTACCTGCTTTGTTCAACTTGTCCGGGAAGGTGAAGAACGAAGTTTCACAATATAAGGTTATTTAGGATAGTGAGAATAGGAGTCAACTGTGAACATTTTCAGGGAGAAAAAAAAAAAAAAAAAGACTGAGCAATTGTACCGTAAAATGGCAGATGAAATTAGGTATGGCAAGATAGACATACAGTTATGCATATGGAAAAAAAGAATCTGAATTTCACATACTAAACAATGGACTCTGTGCTTTCCCAGGAGTGGTGTCTTGGGGTTTTCACTACATCAGTTCAAAGCTCAGTAGCAGTAAAAAAAAAAAAAAAGAATCAAATGCAAGAAACAATAAGGAAAAGAACAAAATAAAAAAATATTGTCATACTGTCATGGAAATGCATGATGCACCGGTGTCTTGAATAATGTATGCAGTAAGATTACAACTCAGTAAGTTTATGGAAGAACTGGGAAAAGTCCAGCCAAAAGCAACTGGTGTGAATTAAGACTGGGGTGCTTCAGTCTGGAAAAGAGAAAGCTGACAGGAAAGAAAGGTGGGCATTTATAAAAAAAGGTAAGAGAGGTAAGAGGAAAATAGTAATAAACAGTCTTTTCCAAGAAGTATGGAAGATCAAATTAAACAAGAATTCAGACAGAAAACAAATATGAATTGTTTGGTTTTGTTTTGTTTTTTTTTTAACTGCATGGTTACATGTTTAATTCATCTATGGAACTTCTTGCTGTAAAATGTGGATACTAAAATCTTATGTGCGTTAAAAAAACCCAGAGTTGAACAATGTAAGGACTTTTAAAAAGCTGAGAAAATAGCTTGGCCTAATGACCACCTGAGGCACAAATTGTTGTGGATTGGAAGAAGTATGCTCAGGAGTACAGGATAGCCTCCTGCCTTTGCCAGGGCATCCTCTTCTCATCTCTGCCAGAGGTGGAACGCTTGGCTAGAGAGTCTCTCCTGGGTTGACCTCATGTAGCCACTCTTTGGTTGTTACAATCTGTCTTTTCCCTCCAGCATGCATCACTCCTTTTCTGTCACAGCAGAAGGATTGGAAGTGTTTTGTGTATTTCTGAGAGAACAGAAAGCCCCTGACCTGGGCCATACAACCTTACCTGCATGGGCAGGGTAGGTTATCCTCTTGCCTTAGCACACCATGAACTAGATCATCATCTATTACTTTTAATTAAATATTTTGAGATTAGGATGCTCACCTGTTTACTCACTTGTTTTCAATTCTATATTGTTTCTTCTGGGATTTAAATAATCATACCTTTGTTGAATCAGCCACACAGAGTAATTCAGATGAAAGAGGGGAAGGACCAGAGAGCACTCTCTGGGAGGGCTGGATGTGTAGTTTCTACAAGAAACTGACACTACAAGACTCAATGGCCAAACCCACAGTGAAATCTCATATAATGAGTCATGGCTTTTATAACACGTTGGATTGCCAGTGGTCAGTGTGGCTGGCATTTCCAAAGGGATCTAATATATTTTCCCATAGGACACTGGATGTCTCTATAGGCTTCTATGAAACTTTTAAACACAGTTACTTCATATATGTCCTGAACCCATTATTTTTTTCTATAGGAATCTGTCCCTGTACAGTGTTAGAGCTACTTCTGCCAAGCTCCTGTATTCAGGAAGTATATGGGCCGCTAGCCACCAGCTTGCACTATTGCCAAAGGTACAGTGCCAAGCAAATACAGAACTGGAGAAATACTACAGTTCGTGCTTCCCGTACTGCAGCCACAGAGGCAGTATCTTTAGGCAGCATGCTGCCTGGAAAGTGGGGTCTTGCGTGCAAGATCTAAACTTCAAGTTCTGCCTTACAAATTGAAACCAGAGGGATAATTCAGTAGGCAAGGCAGAACCAAGGCCCAGGTTCACATTTATCTAGTCTCTAGTTTGTCCTCCTTTCATCAGGGATGAAGGGAACAGACAGCTTCTTCCTTCTTTCAGGAAAAAGAAACAGTGATTGTTCACTGTCAGGGACAGCATATTGGTTAACCATTTATTAAAATCTGACAAATAAGTTTTTTAACAGTTAGAAACCTTCAGTTTAATATCTGAAGTGTATCGGACAGATTTGTCATTCGAAACTTACTGAAACAAAGTATAACCTAGAAAATGTCCTGGAAAAGGGAATTTCCACTTATATATGGTATTAACCTTAATTGCATTGGCTTGCAGTTAGTATTTTGTGGGGGGGGGGGGGGAAAAAAAATCACTTTTTTTTTTCCAGTGTTCCTTCAAAATAAATATTTTTTCATGACAAAGTGAGAACATGAATTAATGAGCAGGATAAAAATTTTCTTTTTCCCAGTCCCTTATTTCTGTATTCTCTAAGCTCTTTGCGATGTTTGGTTTTTTGCTTTTCTGTGTTTATAATTTAATATGCCTGTTATAATTTAAACATGCCTTTACTCACGTGCAAATCTTTGAGTGGCATGGTAAAAGTGATCTTTCTTTGCATTTCAAATGCTACATGAGAAACACCTTATAGTTCACTTCACTACATTTTACACATTTAGAAGTATTGTAAATGTGACAGAGCAGTTTGAAATACCATTTCTTGCTGAACAGTATTGTTGCTTGGGAAAAGTACGAGTGCATATTCATGTTCTTTTTTCTTTTCTTTTCAAAATGAGATCTTAAAAGATTTTTTTTCTATCTACACGTTCACAAACACATGGATTAACTTATTTCTCCAACTACAAGCATGAAAGTGTTCTGACTAGATGACAAAGAAACACCTCTGGGGCTGAACTTCATTCTCCACTGAGACACTATGCCTGGTCTTGGATGATGAAGTTCCAGGTAAGTTCTCCGTTTACTTGCTTGGCAACCAGATCAAGATCTAAACCTAATGTACACTGAGTACACCGATTTATTCAACGGCTCCAGAATCACATCACTCTAATTTAAGAACAAGATGATGTTCCTAAATATAATTCCAGAATTAGATAGAAAATGAATCTGCAAAGACACTCAGGACGCCAAAACTGACACTGAATGCTCAAAGGCTTGTCGCTAGTTACTTGTTCCAACAGGCACTCAGTAAAATTACACTCCTTGGCATTAATTCAGCAGAAATTAAAAAATACCAGTTATGTAACTTTGGTTTTGTGGTTCATTCACCAGAACGAATGGCTTGTAATGGACTGTAGTAATTTTGAGATAATACTGTGATTGTACTTATGCTATCTCCTTCATTGACCATGAGGTCAATGCCATTCTAAAATATGTGGATTTTTCTTAAAACCAAGCAAAAAGGGAGGAAAATCAATGCACGCATTTCTTCAGTTCTTCTATTTCACACTCAGTACAGCTCTTTTCCTGCTTAAGATGTCAAATACTGGCTCTAGTTTGACACAACTCCTTAAGCACATTTTGAGTAGTTTTGTGGATAAAACTGTTTTGCGATAAAAACATGGGTTTGCTATATGGCTGAAAGCAGTTTTGAAAACAAAGTGATTTGTGCTAGATAAATTTTTTGCTTGGCTCTCATACATGCACCTTCAAATGCACAAAATTAGGACTCTCCCTCCTAAATTTCACACAATTTTATTAGCTGTTGTCTCTTGCCCTCCACTAGAAGTTAGCTACTACAGGATAGTAACAGACTCAATGCCACACAAATTAACATTTCATATTACCATTAAAAACATTGTTTTCTCACGAAGAATAGTTTAACACAATGCAAGAAGTAAGTTAGAAACATATCTTTTTGAATTTTCTTAAACTAATATGTGTTCTCAGTGACATTTATACAGTAAACCATGATATGGTCTTTTTCTTTTCCATTAATCTTTCCTGGTTATTTGTTGATTCTGCAATATCCAAGTGATAAAGTCTGTTTCCTGTATTAACTTGCATTATTTCACCTAAAATGGTCATAATACTCCTTTGCTTAGCAGTTGAAAAGTCCACTACAATAACTCATTTATCGTGGTATTTGTCACTGATACCAAGACAGTGTTGTATAAGCTGATGCATTTGCAGCTTTCCTTCTTTTTTCCTGAAGAGGAGATTTCCCCCCTCAAGTAGCTCAATACTTACTTCCCCTTAGTAACAAATCAAATAAGAAGACAGGTGAGTGGCTGAAATAAAACAACCTGCAGATGAAGAATACCCTGACAGAACAGCTTATTTAAAAAACACAAGCAGATTTCAAAGCATTGGCTTTAAAAATAGACCCAAACAGGATGAATGAGCTAAATATTTCATCTCCTGCAATTTATATTTGTTTTAAATACTTTGACATAGTTTTCAGTTCAGAATGATTTTTCTCTATTTCTATGATAATGGAAATTGTAATGAAATACTTTATCTATGTTAGTGAGAAGGCTCATCTTGTCTGACTTGCTTTTGATAAATAGCAGGAGCACAGACTGGAAAAAATTGAAATAACTAATAAACTTACTTACAGCTGGAACCTTGTATGAATCTTGGAACCGGAAGCTCTTATTGATATAGTTGTCAAAACATCAGGTCATAGAAAAAGTTTCTTCAGTTTTCTTTTGCTGAGAGCTGTCATTTTTCAATATCTCATAAGAATTTTTTGGCATATTAACATAGTTATCCCATATACCCAAATTCCAATGATATTTTCTAAGTCAAGTACAGAGTCAACAGCTGAAGAGAAACTGCTCCTGTAGATGAATCTAAACTTATAAGTTATTTTCTTCCTTATATTGGGCTATAAAAGACACCTCTTGCCATGTATGATAAAAATATCTTTCAGATAATACACCTATTGCAGTCAATAAAGTACTTTTGCATATTGCTGATATAGTAATCCTTAGTAAGATAGTAATATGTTTTAGAGGCAACATATCTCACATTCCTTTGTGTGATATGCATGCCTTAAAATGCCTGTGGTTTAGTTTTCTTCAGTGGTTGACATTTTTGTAATAAATACATTATTTCTACTAAGTATATTTTATGTGTTGTTTAACTATTGCAAAAACTACAATAAGACTGTAACTAAGCCCATTTGGTAGTAAAAAATATATCTGTTGATGAATGCAAGAAAGCATGGAATGAAGAAGATAAAAAAGGAAACAGCCAGCATGCTTCGTGACTACTCATTTTTTTTCTTTTTTTTTTAACTGAGGTACACTTTCCAATATTGAGGTCCACTCTGTACTGGATCTGCATGTGGAGAGAACTGGTAGCATGCCAAGATGACAGAGGAGAGCAACTGGGGGTGCTTACTGCAGATGAAAGACTTGTACTCATGCTGCTGTTCTCCAAGCCTGACTGGCCTGTCCCCACAATAGCTGGAAACATGGAGGGCTCATTTCCCAGATATGACTAAGCAAGTAAAATTAAAATTATTTGCCTTATTTTCTAAAATATTTAATACTAACATCTGTATACCTTATCAGAAATGGAATATTAAATACAGTAATTTTTTTTTAATTAGAGTAGGTCATAAGTATAAAGTAACTGCTCTGTCTACAGTACTATGTAGTATGTTAACATTGTAATCTGAACATGATTCTGGTGAGGTTTTCAAAATAATTTTGCACTGGTCTGTGCTACCTCTACCTTCATTACCGACCCATATGAAGCAGATGTGCCCAGAGCAGAATAATTCTGGAAATTCTGTGATTAGTCTGAAAAAATAATAGAGAAGTCCTTATAACAAAGGCCTTCTTTTCCTAAACACAGGGATGCGCATGTAGAAACCTTTAGTTTTGATACATATTCTATTTTTAGTTGTAAAAATACACAGATTGTTCAATTTGCATTAAAAATTCTTATATTGTCCTTATAAAATAAGCCCAAACTGCAGTAAATGAACTTGCAACACATTTTTTGGAAGAGCAACCAAAAAAACCCCACTAACAGGTTAAAAATAAAAGTAGCTAAATTAAATTACTGACATTATATTAATAAATAACATAAGCACTGAGGACATAGTAGAAATGGCTTTAATACAAAAATTATATCCACTGTTCTTCTCAAGTAATTTTCTAAGTTTTTAATATAGCTACATAAATGAAAGAAACTTAAAATCCAGTGCTATATATAATATATGGCACATGACTGGATATATATCTTTGACGTGATAATATTAATACCTTTGTTTTCAGCTTCATTCATTCATGTCCCTGATGAAAAATTCTGGATGCTATAATTTACAATCTGTCAAGATTCGTAGATTAAACTAGATTTGTGGAAGTTGCCTGTCTGTTGCCTGCTTAGCATAAAAAAATCTACTCGCATGAGAAAACCTTGCGACTACTTTACAATTAGTCATAGCTGGTTATCTTCTACAGAGAAAAAGCACTGTATGTACTTTGTACTACATTCAGAATTTTACTAAATGTCACTAGTTGGAATAGTGAAGACATACTTAGGTCTGAAATATTTACTGGTGTGTGTTTGTTTGTTTGTTTGTTTGTTTTTTTAATAGCTGGAATGTACTTACCTCCTTAAGATTTAAAGTGCATTACCTATAGAGACACTCCAGAATTTATAGGAAGAGAGTTACCTATTGCCTACATGATACAGCATGCCTTTGTGGAACAAGCCATCATTTGTGAGTACTTCTATGCATTAAGAACAGTAATGCCCATGAGAAAAGCAGAAAGAGCAACAAAAGGTGGATTCTCTAGCCCCAACACACAAAAACTTTGATTAACTCCCAAATATGTTTTCATGTGTCATTGAATTTCTTCACTTAGAAAACTAAAGTAATAAAACACTAAAGACGAGGCTGTACTCACCGTACTTTTGATTTGGGCAGAAAAAAATTGCAATGAATGATCACCAGAACACACATTCTTGTAGAACTTCTTTATCAGTTTGGCGAGGTAAATAGGTTCATGATGTTAATATCAGAGAACCATCAGGGTGTTTGTAGCTTTACATAAAACAAAATGTAAAAAGGAGGGGCTTCGGACATTGCAAAGCACAAGTTACGAATCTGCAGGCTATGATTCAATTCAGTAAATACCATATAGTACTATGTTTAGATGTGGCAATATTTGCCATGAGATTTCCCTAAGTGAAGCTAAAAGCTGTATAACCAATGTTTCCTACTGAGAGTTTCAGCAATACGTGCACGACTGTGCAGTTAGTGCCCAGTAAAAATAGAAAGATTTTGGCTGTGAAACTGAGAATACATTTTTCTACCAGAAGAATGTGCCCTGCCACAGAAAGAAGAAATGAACTAGTGAAAATAAACCCATAAATTAACTCTAAAATTACAAATATAAAGCCATTTAGCTTTGTGTAATACAACAAAAAATTGCTAACAAAATTATTTGTATTACTATTAATCTGAATCTATCCAAAATATCTTTGTTATATGAGTTCTTTAATATTTAAAGAAGTTGAAGTGTTCCCTTCTGACCCAAAATTTTAGCCAAAATTACCATGTGTTCTAGAGAATGTGAAGGTATGAATACGAATTTTTTGAAAATAACTCCATGTTTTCCAGTGAGTGATTGTGAAGAATAAAGTACAAAGCTCAGAGACGTAGTAACACAACCACTTTCTTCATGGTGAATTAATTATTGATAAGCTTGAAATCTTCCTGATCAATGATATGGAATCCTAACTTAGAATTATTCTAGGTAGAATAATTCTAAATTTGATCTCTCTGAACTACAGTGGATACTGACAGGTTTTGGTTATTGGATCTGGTTCCAACATAAATAAATTAGGCTTAAAAATAATTTTGTATTTAAATTGGATTTGATTCAACTTAATGACCATGGGAGTTCTGAGGCAGTGATGACAACACAGTGATAAGGCCTCAATACAACCTATGCTCACTTGCATATCCATATAGAAAAACTAGCTTCTCTAAAGTACTTTAATATGGAAATTTGAAACATATAACAAATCCTATATATCTGCTTGTCCACTCAGGTTTAATGTTAGGACAATGGAAGGTCTTTTAGGCTATCATAGCATGAGTCATACCCTGTTTTATCACCCATGAACAACTGCAGAAGTAGTTTTGTGAGATACCTGATTAAATGCCTGTATATTTCTCCTTCTTTCCCTTTTCAAGTATCTTCTTGATATAGATCGTAATACCTATTTCCCTACCTATTTCTCTGTCAAATATGTCCTTCTTCTAGAACTAGAGAAGACTTGGTTCTGTTTTATTCTTGAATGACATGTCATCACTGTTACTTGCATGGTCCCGATTTAATAAGTGGGGTCACATCAAGTACATTATATCCCCCAGGCAGCAAAAATTTAACAGCTCCATAAATGTGTCAAGATGACAAAAACCTCATAAAGTTGATATAAATTTAATATGAATGACCACTATTCTAGATTTTCCCGCAGGTATCAGTAAAATTACTTTTTTTTCTTTTTTTTTATTAACAGCTTCCTGAGTAACCACACAGGAGCACGCTTAAATTATAGTACAGTGCATTCCAATTTATTTTAGAAGGCATTTTAAATAAATTGATATCCATATCATGTAAAACATGCTGTTGGCAGCCGCCTTTGTTTTGTTCAGTAACTGAGGTACAAATTTAAAATAATCAGAGTAATTTTTTGCATGGGATATGGATGAAAAAGTAAGACTATTTAGTTATTGAAAACAAAAAATAAAAATGTTCTATCTTTCACAGCTTCAATCTTTCCTATTCACCCCCTCCAAAAGAAAAAAAAAACCAAACTTAAACCAGTAAATGAAAGGAGTGTTACAGAAGAACACTCATAAAATTAAGTTAGAATTGAATTCCAAAGTCCTTTGTGTTCACAGGAAACGCTTAAGTGACAAAGACATAAAGTTGGTTACTTTCTACATTTCTGTTGAAGTTCCTGTCATGAATTTTATGGATTACTGCTAAAAGGGAAATTGGATAGCCTGAAAACACTGTAGAAAATGAGATGTCCGAACAACAGTCCAAGAAGATCCTTATTAAAATCAAGAAATAGTATGGTATGCAGCACTTCCTTCAGTTTCACATCAGCTCATAAACTAAATAAATAACATGATAAAAAGGTACTCACATTTACTTTTTGTCTGTGTCTTTCTTCTTTTTCTTTAATTATGCCCTATGTTGTGAAGAATTGCGAACAGTAGTAAAGAATTTTACTATTTTTGTTCTCTCAGCATTTTATTTCTAGAATCAAGGCAATCAAATAATATTATCATGCCCAGCATAAGCTGTGTTCTTCATAAAACTTTAACCTAATGAACAAGAACCTATATCAATTATGTCATGACTAATCAGCCAGCCTTAGGTGACTGATTGCTCTTATTTCATATCTGAAAATACATAACTGTACAATGGTGCAATTTTTATCCAAAATTTCTGAGCATGTTATATTTCCATCCTCCTCAAAACAGGACTCTATACACTTGATGAAACCCTGACTACATGAATCAAGGACCTAGATTCCCTTTGATGTCAGTGGAACCAGGATTTTACCTGACTTCCTTTTTAGTCTAATTTTAATTTTTCTTCTGATGCTATTTAACTAGTATTTAAACATTTTAAGCTTCTTTTGCCTGTCCAATCAATAAGATTGACACCATCCACAAAAACTCTAATGCTGCCAGTTTGATGGATCAATGAAAAGAACCTTGTTACATGATTTACCTATATACAAATATTTATTCCATACCAAAATGTTTAAAATACAAACTATTTTTTTAATTGCCTAAGATTGCAGATGCTATTAAATTCCTTTAATATACTTATTAACACAGTTTGATAAATATTATTGTTGTTACATTAACCATTTTTTGCTGCCAGATAAAACTAAACATTTTCAATTTATACAATAGAACATTTGCTGTTCATAGTAAGAACACTATCAGGTTTCTCACAGAAAAATAATGGATACTTCCCAGAGGATTATCTGAGTCTTGATAAAACTGTTAACAGGAAAGGAATTCAAGTATAGCATATTGCTGTGAATTAATAGCACCCATCTGAACTGTAAAAGTAGAAGGAAAGTTCCTGCTGCACCTGTTTCACACTAGCTCCTGGAACATTCACATTTCTGAGAGCTGTCTGTCTTTCTCAAATCAGAGTCTTCCACTGTAGGTGAGCTCTTCAGCTGTCAGCTGCTCATTAGCTAGGTTTTATTGTATGGGTTGCAGAAGCTAAGCCATGTTTATTTGTCATTGCAATGCGTTACGATTAGAAAGTTACTGTATACTTTCTGAATGGCAGTAAATTCTTTAGATTTTTATAGATAATGTGACTGCTTGCAATCCTGCAAATACACCTTTATGCATATACAAAATGTTATATGTATGTTATTTAAATTAGTCTCAGTAACTAAAGTGTTTGACGTTATTAACTTCAGTTAATATGTGAAATTAACTAAACAGAGACTATGTTAGCCTAATTATAGTAATATTTTGCTAAGGTTCATAATTACAGTAAAAGTGCACAAAGCCATGGTTTGCCCTCTACAAAACTTATTCCAGACTCCAACAAATTCATTAAGGACCTCCATTAGCTCTGAAAGACATTCAACTTAGCAAGAAATAGTATCGTCACATAACTCAGTATTGACATGGGTCCTGACACGGGAGATCAGCCTGAATAAGTACTGAGAGCTAAATCAAGTACCTAGTCATTAAGAATATCTCTTTTAAATCATTGGAGAAAAATACCTAATTCTAAACTGAATACTAAATAATTATTTCATGCTAGTCATCTAAATAAAAATGATAGGAATAAAAATGCAGCAGAAAGCAGCATTTGATTTTTTTAAATAAGATTCTGAATTTTACCCATCCCAGAAAGCAGGTAATCTAAACTCATCTCTAATGACATTTTAAATAATTTTCAGTACTGTTCCTTTGCATTCTTTGTCATTTGCCTGCTTGTTTTTAAACATTCAACCTCTCAATTTCTTTCCAGACTGTTATCTTATTATGAAATATGTAATCAATCCCTCTTCAATTACAGCAATGCATTTAAAAGAACTGGTGAAATAAAATGCCCCCAGTTTTAGCAACTAAAGAGATAAAAAAGGGTAACTCACAACATGAGTGACAATTTCGAGAGATGCTTCCAAGTAAGTAGAAGGATAGAATTAAACTGAAGACTTGTATCTCTTAAGCTGGCCGCTTTATATGGTGTATAAACTCAATATCTGAATGCTAAATTACCCTGCAGCAGCAATAACATACTAAGAGTTGCATATGCAATGGTTAAGGGCACAATCCAAAATAGATTTAAATGAAAGATTCCATTTTAAAGGATGGGAAACATTTTTCCTGGCATAGTCAAGTATGTGTCTAGGATTTTTGGAATCTACTAATACTTATTTCTTGTTAACTAGGTACTGTGGGTGGTTAATCATCCTTTCAACCAATCTGTACTCCTGTGCCTTTAAGTTGGCAAAAAAAAAAAAAAAATTTCAAATCACATAAAAAAACTGGTGGGCTAGTCGCTCAGGTTCACTCAGCTCCTGTAAGCACCTCCTGCCCCAAATCCCTGAAATTCAGTTGCCCTCTAGCTCCTCATGGGTTGAAAGTACCTCTCAAGGTTTTTACTAAAAACGTTAGTGGGACTGTCACGTACCCATGTTTTCTTCATTTCCCTGCACAACCTACCATCAAGGGACAACACAAGAAATACTATAAAAAGGACAAAGTCAAGCTTGCATACGAAAACTGCTGCTGATGTGAGCGTTCATCTGATAAATAAACCTATTTACGTTAAGCATGTGTGCTTATCAGCTCTTCAGAGAGTAGTAGCCTACTTCAATCTGAAGAAACCTATTCCAGTCTGGTTCCACTGACCTACTGCAGAGACTGTGAAGCTTGATATAATGCTGCAGTCCTGCCGGCTAGGCTTTCCTAACTTATATAATAGTTATTCTCAGAAGACAACTTAAAGATAATGAAGTGAGACTATAAGATGTACTTTCAGTAGAGTTTCCTTACTCCCGACTCTAAACTTAAATGCAAGAATTTACAGAATTTGGCCCATATGGCCAGTACTCTTATTGCCATACTATTATCAGAAGCGCATGAAATTTCAAACCATGAGTAATAAAATCAAGAATGAAAATAAGTAACTTAATTTTTATTTAGACCAAATGTTTTCCTAAATAATTGTTAGTACACTGATGGGAATATTTAATCACTGTATCACAGCAAGTGAAATGAAAGAAGGCAAACGATTTTAAATAATAACAAGAAGAAGAAAGCAATACAAGACACAAGCTGGGAGACAATACTAAAGAAGCATGTGAAAGACAATTGAACTACTTATAATATTTGATTTGTAATTCTTCATAGCAGTGTATCGAGCTATTTCATCAGTAAATTTTAACTCATTCATGAAAACACATGTGAAAAATAAAAGGCAGCTGTTTTGCTAGTAAAAAAATACATACAAGAACATTAAAACAAGTCTGGTTGGATTTTCGTATTTTGTTAGAAGTTAAAAAAAGAGAACGGCATGTGTTTTGCATAAACTGAGAATATGAAAGTTGAAAAACAATTACTTGCATACATTGATTGACTAAGAAGGATGAAAGAGTGCTGCAACACTGCTGAGATTTGAACAGTAACTACAGTAAACACATATGCAATTTCTAACAAATGAATTCATGAAATACGTTAACTTAGTTTGTAGAACCAAACTCCTCAAGCTGGATGACTCCCCATTCACATCTCTAAACAACTTTTTCAGGGTCTGAATCCAAAACACCATTTCTGAGTTGGACATCTCTATATCTTGTAACAAACTCACAATTTTTAATCAGGTTCTCTTTTTCCAAAGCATTGTTTGAATTTTGCAAGTTAATTTCTGGTAGTGAATTAAATTCCAATCACATTCAATTAAACAGTTCAAGACTTACCTGCTCTGTTAAGCCTACCAGATGGCCCTTAGCCCTTGGTTTGGAATGAGTTACAACACATGCTGCTTGTAGACCAGCAGGGGCCAGGAGAAACAGAAGAAAGAGAACGATACTGTGCAGGGTGAGGGGGAGCTGGAGGTATTGCAGTGGTGATGGAAGGAGAAAGGACACAGAACTGCAGGAAATCAGAACTCATTAGCTTTTGTGCTCAGGGAGCAGCTTTTCAGCCATTGAAGTTCCTAAGCTGGTATCCTGATCTTGTCAATAAGCTAGGCAGGAGGAGGATTTTTAAAAAAAGAAAAGCAAAAGAAAGCCAGACACTATGCAAATGTATAGAGAAGTGAAGTATCCATTTCATTTAAAAGGTATTCAACAGTAATGTAAAATCCTAAACAACTCACTTTGCCTCCATTCACAATGCGTAAACTCAGTTTGCCTAAGCCTCAAAAAAAGAATACGTAGAAGGCAAAAACACTAATTCTAAACTTCTTCCTTGCCATGATTAAAAAAACCCTGGCTCTCAGTAGGGCAGAAAACAATTTATTTTCTAACTTGGATGCAGAAGTTTGATATTCAATAAAAATTGGGCAAAATTTCACAAGCTGAATTTCCTGTCCTGTAGCATTCATCAGAGTAACTACACACTCTTGAGCTTAGTTATTCCTCGTTTTTATTAACGTAAGAGAGATGAGGATCGTATTTGCAAAATGTACTGTGCATCTAGTTCACTTTTTTAATAAAAAGCCAAAATAGTAACAGTAATAACAGTAACTATAGTAGACCACAATGATAGTGGATGATAATACTAACATTTTTCAAACCCAGACATACTGCAAGAAGGAAAACAACAAAAAAAGTCAGATCAGTGGGTTTCCATTACAATTTCCAGAGTTGGGGCAATGTAAGAACTACCAATGATTCTGTTCATATTTTAAGTCATGAAATCATTATTTCCCACTACAAAGTATAACAGAAAGTTTTTTGTCTGTCTTCAGTGTATTTTCCTCTTTCCTTGAATATACTACAACAGGGTAAGGTCTGCACCTTCTGTTATTGAGACAATCTCAGCTATACCTCATTTCATCTACAAATACATCACTTAATCCACTGTAATCAATGCATCTGATTACACCAATGTTAAACTGATGTGAACTGAGTAAAATGAATGCCGTGCCTTCTACTAAGGGAAAAGTGCAGACACAGTAAGTTTCAAAAATACTTTAGACTGTATTTGCAAAAATAAAACCTATGCAGTATTAACAATTATATTACAAAAGCCCCAAACCTAGAGCCTTTTCAACATTAAGAAAAATGCATATCTGTTTTTATTATTACAGTGCTTGAACTGGTGGGACATATGCTATACCACACAGCTGTTGCAAAGCTTTCTCTGTTAGCAAGCATTTTTCCTCTTTTGGTAGGTAACTAGATAATTATGTAACCCAAAGAGACTAACTAATGTTTTCTGTGTAGTTTTTGACTTTCTACATAGTCTAACACTCACACCACAGAGACCTGAAATACCATGAGACTCCAAATAGGAACTATTTTAGGCCAGTATTTAATTGACTGGAACTGAGAAACTAATTAAAAGATTTGCATGAGACTTCACAGAAAAATCAAGCTCTAATGAAAGACTGTTTACTTGAAAAATAAGGGAAGGCATTTTTTCACATTAAACAAGGAAAATGAGTTTCTACTTAAGTGTAAGAGAAAACAGAAACTTCTACATCTATACAGCAATCTCCTCTATTCAACAATAATACTTAACACAATTGAGCCGAATTATATAGGCAAATATACATTCAATAATTGCAATTAATTAATTATACATAATTTATGGAACAAGAAATGTAACATTCTGTGTACACAAACTCCGTGATCCACAGGACTGCTCTGTTTTCCATCTTAGTTACCAGCATCAAGCCAAGTTCAAACTCCGGCTTAATAACTTCAGTCTGAAAAAACACCAGCTTTGAATTCTAGCTGTCACACTTGAAGTCTGTCTTGGAATTCACACACGTTTATGTACGATGCATGTTCATCTGTTCTGAAATCAGCAAGGATACTTTCCACAGTAATATCTAGATTTTTACTCCATATATAGAAAGGTAGTATGTTTCTTTGAATTTGTTTTCTCTTTGATCTGACAGAATCTCAATTTTCCTCAGTCTTCTATGACACAAACCTCCCAGTTCTCATGTGCAAGTGCTTTACAAAGCATGAATGCTATGGAGAGTGCAAAAATGCTGCTCAAAAGTCACTCGACCACCCTTTGTAAATGTTCACTTCAGCTACTTCTGAACTGGTAGCATCCTAGAAATAATTGATGGGTGCATACGTTACATGTGGGGACTGTAAAAGTTATCAGTTCCATGTTTGGGTTATTTTAAATACTTTCCAAGGAAGCAGTCATTTATTAAAAAAATGTAGAACCTCTTTTAAGTGCTAAGAAAAAAGTTGCGAAGAACTTTAAGGCCAAGAGGAATTTAAAGCAAAGAAATAAGGAAATAATCTGCAGAGGAGGAAAGAAGCCTTTGAAAATGAATGTTTATTGTACCGCTGAATTAATGATAAAAGAGGAAGCACCCGCATGTATGGGTATTCTCCACCAGAAGAAAAGGATACAAGATAAGATTAAGATGGAAATTAAATGTGTGGCTGATGATAACTATTGACTATTTATTAAAAGCCTTAATAAAATGTGGTGGTTTTTTTTTTTCATTTGTTAGTGACACATATTTGCATGTTTTTATTTTTATTAAGTATGATTGTGATGTTGACAATCCTGTAAGAAAAAAAGGGCAAGCAGCAAAACTTTTAATGTAATTTAAAGATTACTAGGATTAAATTTAATTTGAAAATCTATAGCTAGGGAAATGAAATTAAATGATAGTAGAGTACAGTTAGGCCTTTCAGATATGATAAAGTCAAATATTCTTTCAACTAACCTTCCAAATGAAAGAGAAGTGCTATCACTTGGTATTTGAAATGAATTAACAGAGAACAT
Source organism: Platalea leucorodia (assembly GCF_965183815.1). Classification (NCBI taxonomy): domain Eukaryota; kingdom Metazoa; phylum Chordata; class Aves; order Pelecaniformes; family Threskiornithidae; genus Platalea; species Platalea leucorodia. The sequence continues at coordinate 45,073,733 of NC_138828.1, read as the reverse complement.
TTTTACTGCTGAAACATATTTCTGAATTTTCACTATAATTTTTTTACCATTTCCATTTTATTTTAGTGTATTATTACATTTACATTACACTACAATTACATGGAAATATAAGGAAAAATGCAGCAAGGAAGCAAGCTGAAATGGTATTATAAAGCACTGATTCTGTTCAAAACCAAGAACTGATTTTTTTTATTTTTTATTAGTTTTATTACAAATAAAAACACTACAGAACAGATCACATGTAAACTCTGAGTGGATTTTTCAGTCTTTTAAAAAATAGATGTGTTTCAGCAGTATTATCTGGAAATTATGTATGCATAGATGTTATGCAAAAACCTCAAGATAATCAAATGAATGTTTCCAAGAAATTTAAATTATGTTCTAAAAAAATCTTTCAATATTTTCAACAGATATTCTGCTTGAAAGTAAACTAGAATTTAACAGATGTACATTGAGAACCAATACAGGTGACTTTATGAATGTACTGCATTTATGAAGAGTCATTACCTCCTTCATTGAGTTTTATGTCCGCAATGTTTAGTATCCAGGTGACCACAAGAATTTGGCAGCCAGTGCTATTGTTTGAATATTCATAGATATATTCAATGAATCTCATTCGCATTTCCCCCAAAATGCCTTGACACTGTTCTATGAGTGGTTACACAAGAACCCATTTTAAGTACATATATAATTCCACCAGGTCACGTGTTGTGGTTTAAGCTGGCAGGCAGCTAAACACCACACAGCCATTCGCTCGCTCCCCTCCACCTCCAGTGGGATGGGGAAGAAAATAAGGAAAAAAAAGTAAAATTCATGGGTTGAGATAAAGACAGTTTAATAGGACAGAAAAGGAAGGGATGATAATAATAATAATAATAATAATAATAATAATAATAATAATAATAATAATAATAATAATAATAATAATATATATATACAAAATAAGTGATGCACAATGCAACTGCTCACCACCCATGGACCGATGCCCAGCCAGTCCCCAAGCAGAGATCACTAGCCCCCGTTCAAGTCCCCCAGCTTATATACTGAGCATGACGCCATACGGTATGGCACAGCCCTTTGGCCAGTCGGGGCCAGCTGTCCTGGCTGTGCCCCCTCCCAGCTTCTTGTGCACCTGGCAGAGCACGGAAAGCTGAAAAGCCCTTGACATTGTGAAAGCATTACTTAGCAACAATGAAAACATCAGTGTGTTATCAATATTATTCTCATACTAAATCCAAACCACAGCACTCTACCAGCTACTAGGAAGAAAAAATAAACCCTATCCCAGCCAAAACCAGGACATCATGTCACAAAGCATCAAAGGAGGTGAAGAGACTTTTAGCCAGAGTGTACAGTAATATTTGCAATAAAGCACAAAGCGAAACTCCCTAGCAAGAACTTGAATTACAGGCAATACATACACTTTCCATTTGGGAGCAAAAATTTAAGCCCAGACTGTGATTTGCACCTGTACCGGAAAACGGTATATGGTAAAACATTTAAGGAGTCAGTCTCCTCTTCCTCTTTCCTGATTAGAAAAGAGCCACAATGTCTGCGAAGGAAATTCCCCTGTGCAAGTAATCATTTCAAGCTAGAGTACTTACAGAAAATGGGGTCTCCTTTTCCACTGTAATTGATGGTCAGTTTCCCATATTATAATTTGCTCAGATTCTTTAAGGCAGCCCATAATTTAAAGCTATAATTAGACTTCTACAGTATGAAAATAAGCCAGCCTCTCACTAAAATCTTCACAGTGTGCATGTTTTGTTGTACAGTTAACAGCTTGTTTCAAGAAAAAATATGGAAGAATAATTCTTAAAACTTCCATCCTTCAGCAAAAAGGTACAAGATTCAGGAAAACAGTCCATCACAAAGAGTGACTGAAACTTCGGCAGTTCTTCTAACTACATTAGCTGTCTAGTATGAGGTGTTTCCTCTTACTGTTCGTCACAGGTCTCCTCTTTATCAAAATTACAAATCTTCTTCTAGCATTTTTACAACACTAAATTCTGAAAGTGCTTTTATGAATTTTAATTAATCTTCAGCATAAATAATCCAAGGCAGGCAGGTATTATTCTTAATTTACAAATGAGAGAGACTGCTTACAGAGAAGTGACCTTGCACAAGTTTGTACAGAAAAAAATCTGAACAGAGGCCAAGTTTACATCTCAGGGCTTTCTTTCATAGTCTACCAGCCATACTTCATCTTTTCATTTCTTGCTTATGTTCTCCAAACTCAGTAGCTGCTTGTGCTAACCTATTTGCAAAACTCCTGTCAATTTCTGGGTGAGCAGACACAGACCTTACTACGCCATACTCAGTAAAAGTTGGTCAGCCTGTATTTATACCTCATCCCTCTAAAGAGGTAAATATATCTTCTCCTAGTAGTTTCTACAGATCCTCTGAGCACGCACAGTAAGGAAAATATCAGATTACGCTTTCCGATAACTGCTGAAGCCATTTTGCTGTGCTGGGGCTTACCCATGCAACTTGTTGGTGTACATTGCTTTCTGAACCACTGAGTTCAGGAATTGTTCCAACATGCCTAATGTGTTATCTTGCTGACACAAGATCAGTTTTGATTTTTTAATTCTGCAGTGAAAGCTTCATAGGCAAGTCAGTAGCTTTTAATCTAATTTTGAGACAAGAATACATTTCCTCTTCTAATGTAATGGTCCGTCGGGCACTTACTGTTTCAGTAGTCAGTACACTCTTCAGAATTACATTCTGTGTAGTGACACTCACCCACCTTGCCTTCTGTCTCCTCCATGTTTTCACATATACCCCTGTTTCTGAAAAACTGAGATTTATAAATGTGCTAATAGCACAAGTAGGGAAAATATTATACCTATGCAAATTCCATCAAATTCTGAGATATATTTCAGTTACATTAGTCCTGAAGTTGGATGCATGACCATTCTGTTACTCAATTTTTGAAACTCCTCTCTTCTATCAGCACTAGAGCCAAGTGAGCTTTTTTCAAAAACTTATCTTTTTCCTGGTAGATATCTATGACTAACCCACAGTTTTCAGGTAGCATCAGCAAAATAATCATCAAAAAGACATCAGGACCATCCTCAAATCCACAAGAAGACTGCTTAGTGAAGAGAAGTGAAGAGAACAAACACACTGGAAAAAAAAAAGAAAAGAGAAACAAATGATACTTGCTGCTCTTTCTGAGCAACAAGACTTTCCTCTCCTCCTTTCTTGCATACAGAATCACTTCCTCATTTCTCCTACCACCTTCTCACTGCAGGTAAACTGGGAACAAACAACGATGCTGAAAGAGAGCACCTGTGTTACCAGATCCAGGGCCCCAGAACTGAGCTAATGTTATAGTTCTAAAAGTGTTTAGTCAAGGTCTGCATCAGAGGATAAAAATACTTTCCAGCACACTGGAACAACCCTCTTATACAAAGCACAGAAAACAGGAAAAAAAAAAAATCCCCTAAATGATAATGTGTCAATCCCACTGCTGTTATTATAAGGAAGAATAACTCATATATTTCCAATATGCAGCAAAATCTTCATGTGCTTGTAAGTGCGGACATTATTGCGTTCTCTGCTCTAACAATGTGCTGTTTATCAACAATTGTCACTTGAGCCATTTAGGATGCATCACACTGGACCATCTTCTCCAGGCTTTGGAACGGAAATGCATGTGCGGAAATGCATGCATGCACATAGGCAATGCTTTAATTTAAGCCTTTTTATAAATCAAGCTGTTTTTTTCTTGCCTTTGTAAAAGTCAAGTAGTGTTGACTTTGGGTTTGTGTTTTATTAGAAGACATTAAAATAAGTCCTCTTTCAAAGGCAACTCTCTGTGAACAAGGTAGCTTATACAATAACAATGTTACTTATCTAACCCAGGATGAAAGGTAATAAGGTGTGTAAATGAGAATATTTAGCTAATTTATTGGCAAGGGAATCACTCCTATGCTCAGCTGCGAGATCAAGGCAAACTTCTGTTTAAATTAAAATAAACCATGCTTTGATAATGGAAGCAGAGTCAGGCAAATAAACGAAACATTCTTACTTTAGGCCCCTCAATCTAAAAATTTCTCAAGCGCCTTCCAAATGGGAAGCATATATAGCTGATCATAGTTTAAGATGACTCAGATTTGAAAGCATATTTTGTTAAATCAGTCCATAATTAAAAAAAAAAAAAAAAATTAAATATTTTTCTTACCTGTGTCAGTGTACCTGTCTTCAGCAGGTATTGTATTTTAAAACCTGCAGCAGCTGATAGCATTCAGCTCAGTTCTCTAATTCATTTCCTCAAGCCTCCTGATAATATTCGTTCTCAGTATAACAGTTTACTAATATTAGTCTACAACCAAATTCTAATTTCAATGTGCCATCAGCAATACAGGGAAAGTGAAAGAGGACTGCTGAAGGCCTTGTTATTTTGGGGCCTACCTGCACAAGATATTTTGTCATTCTGCCCAGACCAGACAAGTCTGCGACATGTATCTGTTGTAATTCAAGGTGACCTCAATCACTGCACTATGTTATTCCCCACTGGTGTAAAAATTAGATGCTTTGTTCCCATCTTCATGTCATAACTATTGCCTATGAATATTATACAAAAATTTGGAAAATTCCATTGATTCCCAGGGGAAAAGTACAGACATTAACGTTCTTGTCAACGAGATTATTGGATTTTCAGTCTACTAAATACTGAAAGAAATCTCAAGCAGATTGGTTTTGCCTCAGGTGTCTATTCTGGTCATGGAGGTCAATGGGTTTTTTTTTTATGCCTTGCATTTGATTACCGCAATGCATCTTAAAATATATAGAAAAAAAGAAAAAAAATGTCTGAAGTTGCTCAAACATCCAGAAACACAACGCATACATCTGAATCTTACTTTTGGGCATTCAGGATTTACTTCATATTTTAAGACACTGAAGTGATCTAAGATTATGCTTTTACTATAGGCAATAGCGTAACTGCAATCTTTGTAGACATACCCAAGCTAGTTTAAAATTAGCTGACTCCTGTACTGCTACCATTGTTGCCATAGCAGCCTAGAGCTCGGTATTTATTATCAATGTCCTGACACGGTTTTGCAGCCACAGGGAGCCTCATGCATGTAAGCTGTATGTAAACCAAGTATTTTGAAGGTAGGGTTGGCTATGTCACATATTTAAATGCAATGTAATCATTCCTAAATAGTCTAGGATCATTCCTAACTGAATTCCCATCTGGATTCAGTTCTTCTCACAGCGACATGGCATACTGACTAATTTTATAAAGTATTCTGAATACCAGAAGATCATTATTTTACCCTGAGTTTTCATACAAAATTATTATAGTCCCCACTCTGCTATTTTTCTTCTTTTCTAGGCTGATTGTTACTATAAAAGAAGACTTTGGCATAGTTTGTAGTCTAAACATACTATTCCAGACACAAGAAACTTTACTGATTTAAGCACAAGTAAAAGTAGTAGAACTGAGCTACATTAATTCTAATTGTAGATAAATAGCCGAGTCTAGCAGTAGCAGACCAAGGCAATAGAACTATTTATTTTTTATTAGTTATTTATTTCGATTTCCCAGTTTCCAAGTGTCAATACTCTTGGGATAACTTGGTTTGCTTTGCCTAGAAACTCTTAAGAACCTTATCAGTAACAAATACTGCATTACGAGAAGCCTCCAATCATATGCCCTTGGTAGAAACACGGTATTTATTTTTTTGGTTTCATTCCACATGAGGAAACTCTAATACAACCTTGTTGAATAAAATGAGATGAAATAAAATATGTAAAAGTGCTTTCTTTTTTTAATATTCTGAGTAATATGAAATCAGGAATACATAAGTAAGGTTTAAAATATTTGCTGACAATATCAGGAAATACCTAATGCTGCCATTCGAACTTCAAAAGACCAGTTTGGGAGAAAACACTGTAGCTAATTTTCAGTAAGCAGAGAGAGTAAGAAGAATTCTGATATAGCAATTAAAGTCATTGCCCTGAAGTAATAACTGATGTCTCTTCTCCCCTTAACCCTGAAATTACTCCTATTGCATAGTCAACTTGGTAGCAATAAAGCTTTATAAACTTTTGAAGCATATGGCAGGAATAATACATGTTAATGAGTAAGAAAACTACATCTACCATATCTCAGAATGCATCTCAGTCTCAAACAAGTCTAGCAAGACATTTGGAAACCTGAAGTTATCTGAAAGATTCACAGAATCTTGAAGAATAAATTTGCACATTGTAGGACTCCCCAAGGAAGCTTAAAACTTTCTCCTACGTTTTTCTTTGCAGATATATTTCCTCTGAATTTTAATCCAAAATACAGTCATCTCCCCCAAAAAGAAACAGTAGTTTGATTTCCCGTCTAGCAATAGAGCTCTTCACACAAAGGGACTACCCTTCTGACGGCAGGTGAAAAAGCTAGTAGCATTTCAGAGACAAAAATTGATGTGGAGAAGAAAAAATATTTCAAGAGTTTCCTCACCTATTACAGACAAAAGAATGGAGTATGGCAAAATCCAAGATGCCTTGTAAGACAAAGGCTTTTCCCTGGGCCCTCTGCTGTCTAACTGTGCTAGAGGTTGAAGAAGTGATGCAAACACATCACAAACACAAAGCACCAGAAAGGCAGAACCTGAAGAAGTTTGGCACTTTGAAAATATAGCAAACCTGTTTGATACACTTATTAGCTCAAAAATAAATTGTGGTTTCTTTTTCCTTTTATAAAATTTGTTTTTAAAGTTTTAAGTTGCATTAAATGAGTTTCACTGCTATGATATGAAATACCTTATGTGCTTTATCACCCTTTCATTTCCTGTTTTCACCAAGGATAGGGTATCTTCTCTCATATGTAGCAATAATCATTCATTTCTATCAGGTATTCTATCAGATATTCATTCATTCCTACGGCTTTATCATGGTATTAATCATCTGGCTTCCTTTGCTTTGGATTAAAAAGAGTTCTATGACAAGGTTTTATTGTGTTTTCATTCACATATCTTTGGATTAGATGAACATTTATTTTAATAAATTCCAATTTGAGTCAGGTAACAGCATTTTGCCTCATGATTTTTATTTATGGATACTATTAATAATATAACAATAGTTAATGTGATAATAGTAATAATTAATGTCAATAACCATAACTGATTATTGAACTAGGCAAAAAATCTAATGCAAAATACAACTGATATTAAGTGTGTGGGTGAAGAGTCCTTTAGACTCACTACTGAACACTTAACTTCTATTTCTTAAAGAAAGCTTTTATACAATGAATACCTTACACAAATCAACAATGTTGAACCAATTAGAAATAGGAATGAAAGATGAGCACAATCATTTTTGCCAGATTAGGTTTTGGTTTGAGGTCTTTTAGTTTTAACTGTGTGTTCCTCCCTTCCCATAAAAAGGAAATTTCAGGCTTTTAAGCAGCTGGAAATGCATTCCTTTTGCTGTATATAGCACAATCCTTTTTCTTTCTGTCAAAATGCAGTACCAAATCTCCCTCACTCGACGAATGTTTTCCTTTAGGGGAAAAGGAAGGACTAGAACATATATAGAGATGTTTTTTTGTACATAGCATCAAGGTTTTTTTTGTGGATACTTTCCTATGATTTATTTTGAATACACATAAGACATGAGAGTTTGATTCAGAGATTTTTTTGGAATACAACACAGAGAAGCCGCTAAGTCTCGCTACAACATATATAGTGGCTGTGGTACCACAATATACTACAACAGTCTATAGCAGTAACACTCTGGGGTGGTTTGCCCGTTATATCAGTGTAATTTTGGTTTGGTGAGGATGAAATGGAAGAGTCAGAAAGGCTGAACAAAGGTGCTCGATTTCCCAACAGCTTTTCAAGTATGCTGATGTTCTCCATCTCTTTCTTTAACTCATGCGTACTATTTACAGGATGACTGTATACTTTATATGTACTGTGAGAACCAACAAAATGCAGTTTATTATTTCATATTATATATTTTTTAAACAGAAACATCAGTAAAGCTGGAAAGGAGACTAATGCACTCACTAGCATAAGATACCTGGCCTGTCTGACAAGTATCCACTTCTGGGTAATTACAGGGATAGTGTTTAGTGCCCTTCATGACCTTATCATGTTCCATCTTCCAAATATCCACCTGTGCCTCAATACGCAGCAACACCTGGACTATTGACATTTTGAGCTGTGCATCAACGAGCAGCAAGAGTGTGGCTGCTCCAGGATGGAAGACAAGCCAGGAGCCAAAGACCACCATAGCACAGACAGTACCCTCATCAACAAGGTCACAGTCCCACAGTATCTAAACAGGCCCAGACAAGGTGAGGTCCAGTGTCTATTCAGGGAATTCAGTCACAAACAGCAGAAGATGACCAAAACCAGACCTGAAGACAAAGCAACCTACAAGGTAGGTCTATGGTTCATCCAGGAAAATCAGTCAGCAATCTGGGTCAGCTCTAACATAGCTCAGACAAGATCTAGGTGCCCAGGAGACAAATGGAGCTCCTAGAGGATGTGTAGGTGGATGCCCTAGACGAAGCTAGTCAAGATGATTAAGATCTAGTAGCATACTCAAGGCCCTGACACTATGGCAGCACCACACTTAGTTGTGGCAATACCATTGCCTAAAGTATCAAGAGGCTTAATTTGTGTTTGCATACATTGATTTGTATGATAGCAGTAACTCTAAGACAGATTTTAAGGTGAGAAAAGGTGTCTTCATTCCAAGGTTATGTAGATGGCAATAATATGAAAAAAACTGGTGAAGAGCCCTTCTTTGATAAAAGTTTTACTTTCATGGAAGCAGATCTCTAAAATTGTGTCTATAAACAGAGTTTTAGTAATTTTTCCAGCTCCACTTCTAATGCAGTTCCTCCAGTGAAATGGTTAGCCCAGCAATATAGACTTAATGTGTAGCATCTCACTAGACTAATGCCTGTGACGTTGAATGTCTGTGAGATTTAAGCTAGTCTAGTATAGGACTCTATCTTCCATGTCAGCCTGAGAACTTGAACTGTATATGACCACAGTAAATATGAAAAGATATATACGCAGTTGCCCATGTGGTGCTTAGGTCACCAGAAGTAATGCTTCTCACATCTTGTCATTTTATATATAGATTTTTATTTATTTATATGTGCCTAGACAACCTCATGCACCCACCCGAAACAGGACTTTTCATTTGAAGCCTAAGGAACTGATGAGATGAACACAATTCTGGGTGTCTATTAAAACTGGTTACTTTCCTTTTTTGAACCTGAGCAGTAGCTATGTTTTGCCATATAGTCAGTCATATTAATTTGTGATTCATTTGTAGTTTTTTTTAAAAAAATGACTGCTGAAAGTGTCACTGAAAATTTTGGTTGCTTCGGTTTTGTTTTTTTCTTTGTCTAATAATCATCTGTTGTCAAGTGGAGGAAAACAATAGAAGATTTGGAAATGGGAGCTCTGGAAAAACTCAAGGGTCACCAATTACAGGATCTAGTAAGGCAGCTTTCAGGAGGTTTCATCTTGAATGAATTTGCAGTCTGAGTGGCAGCTGACATCAAAATAAGGTATTCTGTCAACTGATCACCTTGCCTTGGGTTCAGGAGGGAACCAACTGTTAAAAGCTTTCTGTGAAGAAGGGGATATTTTCCCTGTGCAGTTTTACATGCTTTCCTAGTAAAGATTAGTGACAATCCTTGTTTAGGTGAAACTACCATATCAAATAATATTTGCAATGATGACTGAGGTCTCAACAGCAGATATTTTGTAGCTCTCTTTACCTTCCCTGACACATACTAAGGATGCAGGCAAGGACCCAAGGTAGTGAATTTTAAGACTGCCATCAAATTATTTCAGATGTTGTTGAGCAATATTCATCCAAGTGAAAGATTCTGTTCAGCTCCCTTTCAGTTAAAAACATACACAGTGTTCTGCTCTGCTAGTTCCCAGGTTCCAGCTACTTGCTTTCCTGGCTTAACACTGGCAACACCTCTGGCTGATTAAGGAAATAGATGTTCATATTAAATATTTGGAACAAACATTAGGATCCCCTGAGAGTTGTATCAGAGGCCGAATGGAAGGTAGAACATTCTGTTTCAAGTAAGAACATGTATTCATTTTTCTTCAGCCTCACAAACTCCGGCCTAATTATATTCAAGCATAAACGCAGTAAAAGCAAAAGGTGAAGTTCCTTGCTTCATCTCAACTTTTTAGTAGGCAATCTTCTGTAAGAAAAGATACCTCAAACAAAAAATATAAAAGGCTTAATTTTTATTAGGGTCAGACTAGAGAGAAGAAAACAACACGCTAAGAGATTTTGCTGCCTGACAAAATGGACTTGTACTTGCAGAATAAAAATAGGCTGACTACTGTGCAGACAGCTCAGACATGCCAGTTTGGTCAGCATGATGCACCCTAAGCCACTCAGCCAAACAGCAGGGGACTCATGAATTTTCATTTCCTTCCCAAAGTGCCCATCTCGGCTGGACTATTAAGTATATTTCAACTGTAATCTCACTGTTAACTATCCACCCACTCACCACCACCTACAGGGTTACACGAGATGCACATGAACTAAATGTAACATTGCACTTCGCAAGCAGAACTGATTCTGTCAGCTTACATTTCCAACACAGGACATTTCCCAGTGTTGTTCTACATGGGCCTAATTCTAAACATGTGCTAGCAGAAAATGAATATACAGTAGAGAGAATAATAAGGCTCTAAATATTCAATAAACCTTTAAATCATACAGCAACACAAAGCTCTAACTTATCCTTAGAGTACCCTATTATTATTTAAACACTTCAAAAGTAGTCACCTCAATGTAAATGTCTAAATTTTCACATTCTCAAAGTGTTGTTTATATTTTCTTGGTTTAAATGTCAATCTCATGGGAGCATATCGCAGGAGCAATTTCTTCCTGAGCTCCTGGAAGTAATAGATTATAGTGTCAGTGAGATCTTATACAAGTTTTATCATGCTCTTGAAGAAACAAATTCTAATCTTTTTTGGCAAAAAAACCAATCTCAGATCCACCTATATACCTGACTGTCTGGGAGAGACCAGAACACTGAAAATGACACCCCTACGTATACAAATTTACCTTAAAGATGCCAAACAGAGCATCCAAATCACAAATGGAGATCGCTTCTCCCTCCATCAAACTCACTAGTTTCTGCTCCTCTGTCCAGCTAGCTCTGCTTTTTCTCCATTTTCCCATTCTCCATTCCCTTTTTCCTCCTCCAACTTTTATCCCCTTCTGACCCAGCTTTTGTCTCCCCAGGCTTCCAAACTCACAGCCTACTCCTTTCTCTCTAACTGAAAGTCATTTGAGGCATATGATTTTCTGCTGCCTCAGTTATTAGCAGAGGAGAAGCAGACTTCTGTCCTCCTTCCAGCTGCACTCCTGTCTGGCTTCTCTGTGGAAACAGAGCATTGTCTTGTCTGCAGTGGGAGCTGCAAGAGAACTAAGAGCAGTCGCTCCCTGCCAATAATAGAGTACCTCAAAGCTTTTAGCTGCCAGGCTAAGCACGTAGGATTTTTCAAAAGTTTTTGGCTTAGACACATTTGAGTAGATTCCACACAAGTCAAAAGGCACTTCCTCACAGAAACCATTCCCTGTCAAGTTTGAAATTCTCACTACAAAAACACAGAGGCTAGAATTATACTGTATACAACAATAGGAAATAATGTAGTAATAATAAAATATATATTGCATATAAAATATGAAATATTAAACAGAGCTTCAGAACCTTTTTCCTTACTATTGCAACACAAGATATTTGCAACCTGGCCTTGCTTTCATACCTAGATGAGCCATGTAGGGTTAAATGCTTACAAAATAGTTAAACTTTAGGGCAGGTACATGACATGGAAGACATTAACCCAAATGTTTAGCATTTGGCAAAGTTACAAGAGACAAAAACCCCACAGTCTTATTACAGGAAATTAATGCTAATGGTGAATTGCAGAGCCCACCCTTCCAGTAACACTGAGGTGGCTTTTATTCCTTGTAATCATTCCTAATTTACTTTAAAGGTTTGGGAAATATTTATGCATTAATTTCTGTCATGTTGCCTGCTACTCATCAGTAAGTGTCAAAAGATCACACAGAGGTTATATTTGTAACTATGATTTCACCTGTCATAATGTGAAGCTACTAGCCAGATGAGGGCCCTCATTCTCAGGAGCTGCATATACAAATTATCCTCAAACCAATTATAATAATTAATGAATAAATTACTATAAAATTATTATTTTATACTCATATTAAATTATATTGTCTGACTGATATTATTTGAAGCATAAGATGGCAAGCAGTGTACTAAATAATGAGGAACTGGATGCAATAAAAATACAGCCTGCCCATGAAGTGTCATCACTACTTGAGTGTAAACTGATTTTATATATGACATGAGCAACAGCATTTTAAACATGTTAATTTTTTCTGTAAGTAAAAGTAACATATCTGATATGTCAGATAATTGTGTAATTATGTCACTAATTATTTGCAACCATCATATAGGAAATCAATCTAAGCTGTGATTTAACAAAGGGAAGAGATCATTTCAAGAGTGTAATCCCTTCCCCTTACCCATCTCCCGCCATATCCCTGTGGACATGGAGAAAGGTGAAGAGATGATGAAAGAACAGCAAGAAAACAGTTGTTAACAGAGATTGGAAGCATAAAGGAACACAATAAGGAACAGGAGATGGAAAGTCAAAAAAATTATATATTTGGAGATAAATAAATTAATTACTTTGAAGTTGAGAATTAATGTTACAAAGCTGGTATGATAGAGAAAGTGAACTGGCACAGGGAGTGAAAGGAGTGATGAAAGAAAATTCCCCTAAGCAGTATGTACTCTGAAGAACTGCTGAGTGATGGGGAAGCACAGAGAACTAGAACAGATATCAAAAAGCAAGCACATAATCCCCCTTGCACTGTATGTTCAAACTAAATGGAAATTGTATTTCAAAACATGATGGCAATTGCCTTGAAAATGTATGCATAGCATATCCTCAGAACATCTTTGTATGTGCCTATAAATGTAGTGGATTAATACCTGTACTGTAAATACAGGGTTATAAACCCTCTCTATAGATGATTATGACAGTAAACCTCCCTGCACATATCTGAAATCTCAAACTACACTTATTCTTAGCATTCTCATTAGCTGAACCTAAACATAACCAGTAAGAGGTGAGGGCATTTCACAGAATGAGTTGTCCATACTGTATTTTATACTGTACATAAAACTAGTGGCCTGAATTCTGAGTAGGAGGAGTATCCTTATGAAGGCTAAATAGATAGGATTTTTCTTTCAACATCCATCGTAGGGGAAATATCTATGATAAAACAAGGAGCAGAAGAAATACAAAGGTTCTAAAAATTAAAAAGGGTCATTAATCTATTCAGACTCCTTTTTGTGACAGGTATTTCAAATTGAAAACTCTATGTTGCATGTCACTGCACTCTTTGCAAAAGAATTGACACAAAACAAGGGCTGTGGTGACATGTGGCCCAGAAAACCAAAACAAAATTGCTTTGGTGAGACCTACCAACTTTGCAGTAGAATAATGACTGCTTTAAGCAAAATAGTATAGTGATACACCAAAGGGTGTAATTTAAATTTCCACATTCAAGAGGAAATGTACTTGTTTCTGCTTAAAAAATATCTTATTGCTTAAATACTTTTAAAAGGATGGTTAAAACTTTGATCACTCTCGTGTTTCCATCAGTTAATTCCACACAGAAAAATTACATAAATGGATAACAATAGGTTTATGGATGAACACTACTTCACAAGAAGTCAGGTTATTTTGAATCATAAAGGTTCACAAAGTAATTATTAGTTTCCTGCAATTACAGATTTTCTAAGTAATTGATTTTGCCTGTTAATATTTCTGTATCATTCTTCTTTTCAATAACCTCTTGCATACCAACACCACTTTTGCTTACTGTCAGGGCCTGAAGCTCACTCCCTGCCTCCCGGGAGTTCAGCTGCCTGTGCTAAAGGGCAGCTCTCTGATGTGGCACCCATCTTAATTCACACGACTCTGAAGGAACAGATGTTCAAGAAAGAGCCTTAAAAGACTTGCGGGGTAGGGGGTGACCTGCCCCTGCTTCATTCGAGAGCTGCTTCAGGCCACCCCATTGGTCCTTGCTTCTGTGCCTTCCCTGTGCCTGGCCATATACCCTCCTGATCCAGAGCTTGATCCTGGACCTGCTCTGGCACTACAGCCATGACGGGTGATCACTGGGTTGTGTCTGACCCTGGTCACCATCACTGGACGTGCAATGCAGGTGCACTCAAGAAATCAGCTGCAATGCATAAACTCCATACAGATCAAATAAAGAGTTATTGCACATTTCTGAGTGTTATTTCTAGCACCTTACCTGTAAACTAAATGTAAGCTTCTCTGCATCCTTTTTTATCTGATGCTCTGTTCCTTGCACCATCTTTGCCTGCCTGCTTCCTTCAAACAGAAGCTGCTACAAGGAATTGCCAATGGCCAGGTCCCCCTTGCTTCTTTCCTGACAAATAGGCAGTGACACTATTCCACCACACCACCTCAGAACACCTCTGGGATGTCCTTCTAGGCCACTGGAGGGAACACACCCTGGCGAGGAGAGACTGAGAGATACACTGAGAGACCATGAGACTGAGCAAGAGAGAGACAGACAGAGAGTCTGTGCAATTATCTCAGCAACTAATCAAAAACCAAATTCCTCCACAAAGGAGACTAGGGAATAAGAGGGCAAACTGAAGTGTTCTGTGAAATCAGGATATTTACCAGAGCTGGAAATAATGACTGACAAAAGGCTTAAAGGATGTGCCTTATCATCCCTGTTTGTTCTGACACTAGAGTCATAGGAACACAACATTTGACATGAGTCTTACATTGTGCGTTGGACCACACATGCATACAAAAAACAGACCTGAGATTTTAAAGGTGGTATTAGAGCTATGATTTTTGTACTTTCTTGCAGTAAAAATGGTGCCCTTTACTCCCTTTCCTTCTGCATCAGTGATTATCAATGATATGTAAGACAGTGTTTATTCAGACAACTCGAGCTTTGCAATGCTGGAGTAGTAGCAGACCAGAACATGACAGAAAAACTGGTGGTAATATTCTGATGAAGATACAAGCTCCACTCTTCAATTTGTAACATGGATTTGAAGTTAATTTTTTTTTAAAATGTTGCTAATTGAGAAGCTATGCACAAGATTAAGTAATATAGTAAAGGATAATCTGAGAATAGTAACACTACAAAATAAAGTAAAATCTCAAGGGTGAGAACTCATTAAATCCAAATTTATGGAGATGAGTTAATGCTGTTAAGTTTATGTCTGCTCCACAATATCTATTTTTTCTCAAATGTTCCCAATCCAATCGTTAACAATCTGCTGTACAAAGAGTAATCTCAGCACACCGAGGAAGAAACAAAAAGCTACATCTAAACTTTAAAGAATATAATTCAATACCAATTTAACTGCAAGTATGCTTGCTTAACCTAAAATTGCCTGTTTTGTTGTTGTTTGTTGTTTTTTTTTTTTTTTTAAGTCTATCCCTAATGAACTGAAAATACTGCGTGGGAGTAAAAGTTCCATCTGTGATGGGATTAAAAGACTAATGTTTTACCTCGCTCATGAAACGTATGCAAGAGACACATATTTATATCTTTCAAAAAAGTGTCCTGTCAAGTTTCAAACAAACAAATATAAAAGAACTTACACTGCCCTTTGTAGGCAGACCTCTATTTCATTCAGCATCACCCCATTTCTTTTGCCTTGCTATGGAGGTCAAACAGAGCTTTCCAGCTCTGTGATCATCCTGATGCATTGCATGTGCCAGAGAACAGCAGAGACACTATAACACTGCCCTGCAACAGGAAGAGTATCCACTGGCTGGGGCTCCGGGCTCTTGTCTCACAGGTATGGTAGATTGCACCAACGATCCCTCCAACCTAGGATCGTATTTTCAGCTACGACCGTAAGCTCCCATGATAGAAGTGGGAAGAACAGGTCATGCATATCTGGTACTTCTTCTTAATTACCTCCCAGGCTCCAACCAGTTCAGGGACTTCCTGAGCCAGATATATCTTTTAAAGTATGTAACAACCATTAGTGCTTCTCTCTTCCAAAAACTTGTCCAGTCTTCCCTTCAGCTCATGTGAGCTTTCAGCACCTTCAGCAAACTCAGGCAAGGATCTCTACAAGCCCCTGTATGAAGAACCACCTCATACAGGGAAGCCTTATGATAATACACACTTCCCAGATCCACAACACTTCCCCAAGGAAAAGGGTGTCAAGATAAGAAAACTGAAAACTGAACTCAGTTAAATAAAAAGCCTGATGCTTGAGAAAGAGAACAAACAGTATATTTTGAATTCTAATTTTTTTTTAAGGGAGGGTACAAACATTCTTTAAATATTTTGTTGTCCAAGTGTTGCACCCACCAAGGGGAAAAAAAGTGCCGATACTATTTTATTATTATTGGTATTGCTTAATAATTCTTAATTTCTTAGTAACAGACGTGCAACTTACCTAATGCTGTAAACAATTTAATGACAAATATTTCTGTTTTCTCCCTGTAGAAGTAAAGAAAATAATGTAAGTCACTATCTGAAACTGTAAGATTTTTCAGTAGAACTTGTATAAGGCTAGTGGAATCTCTCTGAGGAGTGAAATGGAAAAACTACATACAAGTTCTGGTAAGTTTAACATGGTGGAAGATAGCAACCAACCATGGCTAATTTAAGTAGCTAGATATCATGGAAATAACTGCAAAGTGTGCCTTTAGGGGATCTTGGAAGATGGTTTACACCATTTCCCTGCCCCAATCAAGATCAGCAATACCTAAATAATTTCTAGCAGATATACAGCTTATAAACTTCCAACTGTCCTACATAATTAATTCCAGTGTGTCATTGTCCACAGCATCAGAAAGTTTTCTTTTCTTGATGTTAAAAATCTAACTTTTTTCACTTAAATCTTTTCCTAATTGATGACTTTTCTTATCTAATTTCCTCATTCACATCCTAGTTCCCAAATCAGTTTTCTTCTTTTTGGGGCTAAACAACTGTGGTATATTGAGCATGTTTTTTCTCCTCTGATATTGGCAGTGTATTGTATTCTATGTTCCGCTAGCTCTCTTACAGAAATGTCATAAGACAGGAAAGCAGACTTACTGGAGTCAAGGGATAAAACTTCTACTGCATCTTTCCTATTTACAAGATCCTCTACTTTGATATAGGAAAAATAATTAAGTTGGTGGCACAAGACTTTTTCTTGGTGAACTGATGTTAGACCTAACTCCTTTTCTTTCAAGTATATGGATAGCTCAATAGTTGATTATTGCTCCAGCACTTTTCTAGGAAGGTAAACTGGCTGTCATGTCTTTCTTGTTTATCTTTTTATGGACAGACAGTAGTTTTTCATTTTTCTAAAATCTTCAATTTTTTCATAGAGAGCCAAAGAGTAATTTTAATGAAGTAGTAACCATGAAAGCTTTTAAATGAACTGCAGCTGTTATTTTTCAATAAGTTTTCCTTCCTATTGATTGGTAAATCTACTCCTTTCTTAGTCTTTCTCTTAGCACTAAGTGGAAGAATTTCACTTATGTAATATTTTCTTTGTTCCCTTCATAACCTTTTGCCAAAAATATCTCATTTTCTACCTTGACACTTCTGGTTTTGTGCCTGGGTTTTTATGCTATTTTTAATGTCCTTAATATTTTGATGTATTTTCCACATTATGCACACACCCTTTTGTTTGAGATCATTGGACATTTCATTACATTACCAAATTCATCCCTGCTTATATTTTCTAGTCTTTCTCTGTCCCAGGGTAAGTGCATTCATATCTTTAACTTAGTCTGTTTAAGGAGATGGAACTGCTCTGAATGCCCCTTCTACTTAGACTTCCTTCCTATCACATTTTCCTACCAGTTCTCTGCGTTTGTTTAAGCCTACTTGCTTGAACTTTATTTCTTTATTTTGCAGGATTTTTTTCTCTTCTAAGGACTGTAAACTTTCTCTTTTCACAGTCATTCTCACCCTGGCTTTTTGCTACTTTCCTGTTTTCTGCTGTTTTTCCACAATGTTTAGAATTACATATCTAATCTTCTTTTTAGTTTCCCTTTTTTCCTCCATTTTCCAAAATACAATGGAAATTCTGTGCCTTGTATGTATTTTCTAAAAAGCTTTTACTACCATTGTCTTTACAGTTCAAAATTTTGCCTTTTATTTTTTCTTCTTCCAGAAAAAGTCTTGTTTTCCCCAAGAATCAAATCTTAACTGATGGTTCACAGCCAATTTGACCATTTTATCCTTACCCAGAAAATGTGTGTCGTCTCTTTATGGATCTACTTGCCATGCAATGCAATACATTCTCACAATTCCCCCCTTGCAGATGTTTCTGGAGCAAATTATACCCACTAATATACTAATCATGTGAATTATCCCACTGAGTGTCTCATATGCCAATTGAGTAACTGTTGTGATCGTTAATTAAGATTTCAGCTCTTCCTGTTTATTTCCCTAACTTCTCAAATTAGTGCAGAAACAATTAAAATATTTGGTAGATTGACGTACTACTATTCTACTTGTCCTTCTTATGACCTTAAAATCAACCCTAAACTCAATAATTTTTAGGTCCTTCTCCTAGTCATTACTGTTTATACGTATCTAGGAATATTTGCAATGTCTTTTGTTCCTAGTTTAAAGATTTTGTCATTACTGAGCAACCAAGACTGCATGTCAAAATATTGTTCACAACAGCAATACCATATTTTAAGGATCAATGTTTATAAAGAAATGACCACAGAACTATTCCACTGCTCAAAATAAATTAAAAATCAAGTTACTGTATTGTTTCCTCCTCTCTCCTACCCATGTAGATGCAAGTACAAAGGTCCAGTCCAAAACAGAAAAAAGATTTCCTCTCAAGCTTCCTCTCGTATTTCATCACTCATATCCTTGAAGAGTTCAGTACAAAACTATAAATAAACTATTGATTCTGGAAGCTTTCCTGTATAAACATCACTTAATTCTTAGGAATTAGGAATTAAGTCTTAGGAACTTCCTCCACTTACTCACAACCCCATGAGCAGTTATCCTGTCACTGAACATGTCAGCTTGGACTGAATTCAACTTAACTACCTTACTGTGCATGTTGTTATTTCTCAAGTATGTACCTGACAAGTTTTTTTAAGTGGCAGGCTGCTACTAGTGAAGCTAAGAACTTGTAAACAGCTTCCTCTATGAGGAAAGTGAGAAAATCAACAGTAAAAATAGCCCAAAAAGGCCTGGGTATGAGAATATTTACATAAGGCAAGCTGGGGCCCTCTCAGTTCAACACTGCATACAGGCCCACTGGACTAGGCCTTACTTTGTGCAATGGCACTGGCACAGTTCCTGTCCCAATACAAGGCAGATTTCATCTTGGTGAAAAAGGGAGATAAAGATTCAAACCTAAGGTTCCGATTAGAGCTTAAATTGCTACACAAACACGTCCAGAGAGCCCGAGAAAAATGCAGAGTACTCTTTGGGGTGACCAATAGCAATAAGTGATGCTGAAAGAATTATCATACATCAAGACTTACTATTAGATTAATACACTGTTTCATAAGCACTTTCACAACAATGCTAAGAATGTAATTTCAGATATACTTTCAGTAAAAAGATATTTCTTAGAAAAAAGCTCTGCCCTGTATTTCTTCATGCATGCCTTCAAACATCAAACATTAGGTGGCAGTTAGCCATTTCATTCAATTTGTTCCAAAAAGCAAAGCTTTCAGTGATTGTCTCCACCTAACATCAAGTACATCAATTACTCATTCACAGTCTTTAGTAATACTTCTGTAATTCTAAGGATTTTTAATCAGAATAATGAAAAGGAACCATATGAGAATTTGTCCTTTAGGTAACAAGTACTGTCACCTCAGTCATCTCTGAGGTGAACTGAGCTGACTCTAATTTAACCAATTGTAAATTTTGCCCTCTCTCACATGTATGCGTTACAGCGTTCCCTCCACATAATTCTGAAATTCATAACAAGCTATTGCAGTTCTCAGGTTTATTAATAAACATGAAGTATTATCAAAGCACTCTGCTCTTCAGCAAATTCCAGGGCCACTTGATGGCTCCAGTGTCTTCAGTGTTTTCTACCTACATCCAATGTGAAGGAAACTAGCTATAAGAATGAATTTACGCAGCATTTGCCGTTAATGCTATAACTGCCTACCACAGAAAAAGTCATCTGCTAAAGCAAGAAGAAAATATTCTAAATGGCATCCATCTCCTATCTTACAGCAAATTATACAGTAAAACAATATGCTACGTTTAGGACTGGTAACTAGAATTGTGAGAATTAAACCAAAATTACTTAGTTTTCCATTATCATAGTTTTAAAAAATTGAATATTGAAAGAGAAAAAGTTATCTGACATATTAATCAGTACTGAAAACAAATCGACGTTGGCACTTTTGTAATTTCACTAGAGCCTATGTATTGAAAACTAAGCAAAGGGCAGGGTAGGAGTTGGAAGTTATTGCACATAGAATACTCTGTGACAAAATATGCTGTGTAAACATAACCAGTGTTTATTATTGGATGTTTATTATAATTAAATTATTAAAAATAAATGTTGAATATACTTGAATAAAATTTAATTAAATATAAAGCACAATAACATATAAATTAAATAATTAAATTAATAATTTCATACTTACCCTAATTTATTATTAACCCTCAGCTCCTAAAGCAAGATCAACATACAAGAATCTCCAGATTTACTATTTCTTTTTAAAATGGATGCCACAGCTTCTGCTATTTTAATTGCACTGTTTGGGGTAGCCTGCATTTAAAGGATGATATCAGTGCTGAGCGTTTCCAGTCTATGTTAAAACTGAAAGACATTACTTGTTGAAAAGAAAAGACCAAAAACATGATCCCAGGTATTTAAAAAATAATCAGAAGACAATTCTTTAAATGTTTAAAAGTATTTATATGCTCTATAAGCAGTTAATCTTTTGTTCAACTCACAGTTTCTGGATGTTAGTGACCAGCCACAACAGCATCTCTTTTATGGTGTCTTGAAGTGTCAACTATTTCTTTAATACTTATTCATCATAATTACCCATTCTGTGCATCTCATCTGAATTCAGCCAGAGACTAATTCTGCAAGGTGTTGAATTCCTTGCAAAAAATGCTGAGTGTCCTCAGATCTTATTAGTGGAACTGAGAGTCCTTAATGCACTGAAGAACTAGGCCCAAATTCAAACCTCATTTCATTATCAACACGACAGCTTCTGAGCCTGTTTACACAGGCTGTAACGGCTACTGTGCTAGTCAAGTCTGTTTTTCCCAGAGCAGTTTTGAGAACTGGAGCTGGAAGACAGGAAACAACAGTATTTTAGAGGGAGGAAACAACCTGCTGCAAAAATGCAAAGATGCCCTTTACCCTCCATAATAAACACACATACTTTTCTTACTAAGCTTGTGCCTGGTAGCATCAATCCAGAAACTGTGTCTGTGCTAATCCACGTGGAAGATGCCTGGAAGGTCACACAAAACACCATTTCCTTCTGTGGAGAACTGCCATCATTCTTGATGTTCTCAGCACTGCCAAGTGTTTGATCTATAAACCTATATTTATGGCAACAGTTCACACTCAGACTGAAAATCTGCAAACCATTTTGCCCAGCAGTCTTCAGTACATTAATTTGCAACACAGTTGGCAGAGCATATAGTAAACAGAGTGGTCATCCAGTTTCCTTCAAAGTTTGCTTCACAGAAGATGAGCATGCTGTTTGCTTTATCTCTGAAAGGTTGTGTAAATGTGTACTTTATAAGGTGATGACATTTTACTCTGTTCCCAGAATTAAAAATAAAAATACAAAAAAAGCAACGGCAATTGTTTTCTGTCACTATCTGCAGAATTTTCCAACAGAAGAGCAGAGGGTTTTTTCCTCCCTTAATATTAGCAAATATTATTAATTTTGGCAAATTAATTAATTAATTTGACAAATTAACTTATTAATTTTGGCACATATTATTAATTTTCCAATATTGTAATATTGGAAAATTAATTTTCCAATTTCTAAACCAAGCTTATTTCTTGATCACAGCACTAACAGCTCTGAAATTTATGGCTAAAGGATATATTAAGCAAGACTCAAATGTATACCACATACGTCTTTCAAGAATTCCGTAAAATCAGTACAAATTGTTTAAAGTGAATGTTTTGAGGAGTATTGTTCAAGGAGTATTTTCACAAGGATATACTAATACAAAATTTAGCATAAGGTATGGAATGGGTAAATATTTCTTCCAACATCCTGTCTGGATTCTCCACGTTCCTCTGCTTCCATCTTCCTCTGAATATGTGGTGGTCCTAGCAAGGACTTGAATCAGAGAACTATTTGATCTTCTGACAGTTTTGACTAAGAGGATAGCAAGCCTAAAGTTTGTGTACAAAGTTCTTGAAAGAGTCAGCTCAAAACTAGTGAACAAGCCTGAAAGGACTCCAGGAAATTTAGAGCATTTAGGCAGCAGACCAAGGAGATGAGGAATGTAGAAAAATGTTCTCAGCTGTGAAACAAAAGCCTCCCAAGTAGAACTGAAAATTAAGGATTAAACTGAGATGACAGATGCCTGGTCCAGGTTACTGGGGACTACAAGTGGGGTGAAACAAAGTCTGGAAAGCACTGGAAGACCCCTGAGTTCAGAGTCAAGGAACTGAAAACTGTAAACTGTAAACTATTACTTCTGGCTTTGTTGGGAGTGCCACAGTAAGTCAGCTTTCAGAGAAAAGTATGAGAAAAAGATGGATCTCTGTAAGGGTCGAAGGACAGCAGGCAGAGGTCGCCAGCTTAGGAAGCCCTATTAATTGCACTTTGCCATTATGTCAGTGAATGGATTGACAGTTCTTCTACAGGACTTAAACCGGAATCAGTTTCAAACATAATGGGTTTAATGCTGTCTTTGTCATAATCACAGACAGGGGAAACTACATCAAACTGCATGCAGGTTTATTTCTGGGAATATCGAGACCTTCTAGTGCCCTTCATTCTTCTGAATAATAAAACAAATTTACTCATTTGTATGGAGGTGTTCATCATAACCTTGTATTTTTAGTCCTCAGTAAAGTATAGTGTAGTAAGTTCAGAGAAAGCAGACAGGAAAGGAATAATATTTAAATAATTTGAAAAATACTGCAGTCAATAAATTATACTTTTGTTCTTCCCTAGTGAATTTCTCACACCTTGGCATGCTTGACAAATATGCATTAGTTTAAAATTCCAATTTGTAAAACTGGCAGGTTGAAAAAAATTCTAAAACATGCTTGTTTACTTGGGTTGAAAGCTTGAACTGAATGTCCCACATTCTCAGCAGAAGTGACTTTTGGATGAAGGCTGAACTCTGACTTTGTCATATAATCTCTGCTGAAATCAGTGAAATGTGCATTTACTACCAAGCAAAGAAATCGGTTTAGACATAGCATTCTTATCAGATACTGGAATTAAAATAGCTGCATCACATCTTAAATATCCATTCTATTTTTATCTGTCTTATGTTGTCCTTGATACTTCTGAAGCTCAATCCAGCTGAGATCACTGGATCTAAAAATACTTGTTTTTCTTCAAAAGCTGTGTGTCCCCTTACAGATCCTCTCTGAGTCATATGAGCTAGAGAAGATACATTCCCACTGTTGCTGAAGCAGTAGAAAATACAATCAAAGAAGGATGAACACAGACTATATCTAATTTAGCAAGTAACATGGCACAACGGGAGTGAAATTTGTAGAGTGAATCATTCACTGCAGAAGACCAGCAGTCCATGTTATATATATTTGAAAGTGTTATAGATGACTAGCTCCAGTCTGATCCTGTGAGCTAACGCCCATTAAGGGTTAGAGCTCGTTAGTTGCGCTCTTACAGGACAGCACCTCTTACCAATTCAGGGTCATCAGGAAAGAACTGAGTTAGAGCACTCTGAAAATACTCTGAGGTGAGCCAAAGCACAATGGTAAAGACACTCCTTATTTAATATAGAACACTAAAGTGGACACACTTATAGATGCCCTAGACATTGTTACTTAAGATCCCCCTGACAAATCATATGCTATTCCTGAAATTCACCACAGCAACACACGATAGCAGGAGGACCTTAGGGCAGCTGGCCAACAACAACAAAAAAATCCAACCCAAACCCAAAACAAACCAACAGTGGGATAATCCACTGATGGGACAGTCTCATGCCTGAAAAAAACCCTGTGAGATCACACCATTCGTGGCTGCATAGAGAACTTCCTGGAATACAAATCTAAAACCTCCAGAAATTGAAACCATTAAAAACAGCTTTATTAAGCAGCCATGCTTATAGGCAACTTTCTTCAGAGTTGTAGAGCTACAATTAGCTTTTTCCCTCTGTTTCTGCATAAAAGGAAA
The DNA here is from genome assembly GCF_965183815.1 of Platalea leucorodia. NCBI lineage: Eukaryota > Metazoa > Chordata > Aves > Pelecaniformes > Threskiornithidae > Platalea > Platalea leucorodia. Next base: position 45,049,302 of record NC_138828.1, on the reverse strand, counting down.
TGGCATAAATACAGTTTAATTTGTTCTTTGAATGTAAGTATTTACTATCTCATGTATTTGAATGGCACGTAGCAGACAGAGGCCTTATTCTGAATGGAATTTAGGACAGTGTTCTGCTCATTTTGCTTCAGAAATTTTTTGCCTTTTATCCTTTCAGTGAGCTTTTACTGTATTGCAACCCTGGTTTGGGAGTGTTTTTTTTCTTTTTTCTTTGGTTTCTTTTGTCGTGTTGCTTTTCGTTTGTTTCCCTGTTTGCAGAATTTAAGGCTTCACTATATGCTGTATCTGCCAGTTGATTTAGGAAAAAGTTGTTTGACCTTTCACTGTGTTACATATAAAAACCTTATGTGATTTATGACTATTAAAGAAGTCAGTTATTACTGAAATGATAGAAACCTTGACTGGAAAAACTATTGACAAAAATTGAGCTATAAAAGCCATGCTAATCCCACCTGGTAAAATCAAAGCTGATTATTCATACTGGTTTAATTTGAAGCATCTAACTCCCCTTCTCACAGAGATAAAAACAAGATCCTCTGAAAAATCAATAATCTAAACAAATTAATCAATATTTATTTTCACATGGGAAGGCACCTTGGAAAAAACAGAAACACTTATGGATAATTTATTATTAGTACCAGTCCTACTCCTACCCCACAATGCATTTCACTTAAGCTGTTTCTGGGAGGCTAATTATACCCCAGCTTATTCATAGCGAGGATGGTAAACAAGTTTGGGGTAAACCATCAGAAGGGGGCGGCGGGGGGGGGGAAGCATTTTGCATCTGAAATAGTAACTGGCTAAGATAGTTAGCAAAAATAAAAAAATTTGAAAGCTCAATAATAATGACTAATAACACTTTTAATAAAAGAGTAGATAGCCTTTACGTATTATTGATGTTTACCTCTTTGCTAACAGTATGAAGTATAGAAAAATGCTATTTTGATGTTGATGAAATTTCTGGAAGATTTCTGCAACACCAACAGGCAAAAATTACTTCCATATAAGCCAACCTATGAGCAAACAGGCTAGGTATGACTAGGAGATAGTGTGGTAGCATGGACATAGTATGGGCATTAGAAGGTAGCATGGAATGGATCCAGAGAAAAAACACCTCAGGCCAAGGACCTGACATCTACATTATAAGCATTTCAGCGTGTTTTATTTTGGCATAGCTCTAGTCTGATCTCAACAGATTGAATAACCATTAGCATTTAGATCACATCATGTATGTTCCTACAGCATGTTTTCTCTTTTACTTTCATGTAAAGAACATCCACCTTGTGTACTGTAGGATCACTATGCAATATACCAGGCTGGCAAATCAGGGTGATCAGAATATTTGCTTCAAAAGCACATTTCTGATCTGAGTTAAAATATTAACACAGATGAACCCATAGACTTGAGAAAGTGGTTTAAGTTGTTTTACATACATGCCACTGACTGACAGTCTGCATTCTTTATACAAATACCACTTGGTCTTGTTCAGGTATATCATACTTCAACTCATCAAGGTCAGATCAATCTGCAGTTTCACATGTCTTTACTGTGGTTTAATAGTGTCTTCACTGGATATTAGGAGCAACTTGCCATCTGCCCAGCAGTTACCTCCCATAGAGTCCTGGGGTTCCCTGGTCACTCCTGAAGGAGAAGTAGAAAAAAGGTGGGGCACTAGGAAACTCCTGTTTCAAAACTCTGCCATGAAGCACATAAAGTAGGGACTTGAATCAGGCACTTTCATATTCCTGAACAGAGATGCAACGTGGGGCATAGAATGGTCACCTCAAAGCTCAGGCTTGAGTCTAATGGAAACATTGAAGGATTACATTTACTTCCCCTGATGAAATGACCGTGAGTCTGAATCTTAAGAAATTCACAGCATTATCATGCTCCAGGTCAAACCAAATCCAGAATATTTGAATTACATGAGAAAGTGAAAGGGATCAGAGGGGCATAGACATGCTTTTTTAACAATATTGAATAATCTTTCAGCACCCTCTCTTAGGAGACTTCTGATCAAATGCTGCAGAGTAAGTTTAGATATAGATAAGATTCTGGGTTTCTGGATCTATTCTGAGTTACGCTCATTCAATGGATTATACTATGAAAAAAAAAATTTACCTAAAACTATATTCATTAATAGCATTCAGTATCACAAGTTGTTGTAAGATATGGTGCATTTTTACTACATGTTTTAGAGATATATCCTCCACATTAAATAAATAAACCTGAAAAAGAAACAGAAAGGCACAATATCTAGAAAAAACAAATATTTTACAAATTTGCCATTTAATAAATCTATGAACTTATTTTTTGGAGTGACATAAAATAATTTCTGACTAAACAAATAAAGTAACACAGAAAATAGTTTATAAAAACCATTTTTTCCCATTATCTGTGGCTACAAGAATGCTAGTAGCATCTCTCTGTTTCACAAGAAGGCCATTCTCTTCTCTCTGTCTCTTCCTCCTCAATCCTTACCCATTCATTCAGTGCTTGAAGAAGGTATAAAAGCTGGGATACTCTTCAGACAAAAAGAGAAATTTCCACTGAGCAGAGTCAACTCAGCCAGCCCATGTGGTAATGTCCACTGGACAAGATTAGCAGCTAACATAGTTCTGAACAGCCCTGAAGCTGCTGTGATTTGTATTTTAGGCAGGAAAGATCCCTGCCAGGCACAGCATCTGTTTAGTATTAAAGCTGTACAGAGAAACTTCCTTTGGGCTGAATGAAGTTCATTCAGACCTTAAAGTTCATAATTGTTCATCACAAAACAGCTGAACATTTTAAGAGATCCTTCTCTGATAGAAATCAGCATGCCCCACCAGACTACCTGAAAGGAGGCTGTAGTGAGGTGGATGTCAGTCTCTTCTCCCAAGTGGCAAGTGACAAGAGAAGATGGCCTCAAGTTGCACCAGGAGAGGTTTAGATTGGATATTAGGAAAAATTTCTTCACCAAAAGGGTTATCAGGCACTGGAACAGGCTGGAGTATCCCTGGAGATATTTAAAAGACGTGTAGATGTGGCACTTAGAGACATGGTTTAGCAGTGGACTTGGTAGTGTTAGGTTAACGGTTGGACTCTATGATCTTAAAGGTCTTTTCAACCTAAATGATTCTATGAAATCCCACCTTTTTTCTCCCAACTGAGATCTACTCTTCCAGCAGCTTTTGCTATACCCACCACATCCCAGTGTTGAGAGAGGCCCACTAATGCCACTGTTTTGTGGAAGAAGAAGGGCTGATCCGTGTACATCAGTGACTTTTTGATGGAGGAGGTAACTTGCAGGAAGCAAACATTAAGAGGAGGCAGATACCTGTGTGGGACTGGTAAGCTGCTGCTTAGTGAAGAAGGTCAAACATCTACATTTGATGCCTGCTTAGGGAGAAGTAGGTTGCTGCTGCTGGGGTCAGGAGTTGTTTAGAGAGGAGAAAATGCAAACGGTCGGCAGGACCCAAAATCTAGAATCACTTCCTATGTCTGCTGAGGTTAAACCATCCTGAAAAGTGCAGCTCTTTTTCCCCGAGTAATTACACTAACAATTCTGCTAAAATGTTCAGCTACCTTCCAGATAAAGATTTCTGTTATGCTCTCTCTCTGTGAGGATGGTACTTTGCCATGTAAATTAGTACTTGAGTACCCCAAAGTATGGCTGTACCAAAATCAATGACATGAGCACTGATCACGTTAGATGATTCAGGGTGACATCCCCAAGGAAAAGAGCTGTGTCAAAGGAGGATAATCCCATAGACAACATGCTGTTTCTAAATGCAGCAAATTTAGTAGAGAGAGTGCTTCTTGCCCTTCTCCCCCAGTGGCTCACACTGATGTCTTCTAAGAGCAATTAGAAGGAAGATTTTTCCCCAGGAAAGAAGAAATGCAAGTTGCTGAGGATTAAGAAAGGAGTGAAGCCAGTATCTTCAGCACTGAGAGCTCCTTTAACAGTAGGGCTGAAAATAGCAAAGTAGTCTAAAAAAAATGCTCAGTACCTGCTAGATCACACGTAGAATACTGCATAGAGTTTTGGGACGCCCAGTATCTGAAAGACATGGATCAATGAACTTCAATTGAAATAAGAGTTTTGGACTAGTTTTCACGATGAGAACAGCCAAACAGTGGAACAAGTTGATCACAGAAGCTGTGCAATCTCCATCCTGGGAGGTTTCAAGAACCAACTGGATAAAGCCCTGACGAAACTCATCTAACCTTGTAGACCTTTCTTTCTGCAGAAGGCTGGACTAAAGACCTTCAGAGATCCCTTCCAAAGAGACTAGCCCTATGATCCTATGAGACAGTTTAATAACTAGAAGGTTCAGGTTGGACAGCATCTGAAGCTCAAATTTCTTGAAAGACCTCACAAAATAGTTCTACAAGATAATAAATGACATTAAGAAAAAGCATTTCTTGGGTTAGTGAGAACACATTGAACTACTCTGCACTGTATAGATCTTTTTCTCTTTTTTCAGTTGTTTCTTCTCTTTGTTTTTTTAAAACAAACAAACAAAAAAACCCAATACAATTGCCTTTGGAATAAACAGTTCAACAGCACCTGTGCAGAAGCTGCAATCATGACAGGATGTTTCAATTTCTGATTCTCAAAATTCTTGTTCTATACGGTGAGACTGGCACAAAGGTCCTAATCCATAAACATATGTTGTTGGCATTGTTATGCTGACACAGGTCAACTAGGTATTAAGACTGACTATCAATACATTTCAGAAGTGACCTCCAAACTACTGTTAGAGAGTCTGCATTACTGTTACTGTGGAACTTGGGCAGATTCAACCTAGAACTTTATAACTCTTTTCTACTGACAGGTTTTTTTAGGGGTGAAACTATAATTACTGATTCTCTACTATGAAATCCAGGTAAGCTTTCTACAGATAAAAATTCAGAACATGAAAAATGAGAGGCAAATACGCGCAGTTATATCGATGCTCCTATGAGTTTCCAAAGCAAAACTTGGATAGCCATGGTTTTTTTAATGTTGATTCCCACAATCAAACCTGTCAAAATTTCCCAGATTTATTGCAAGCAAACAGCATAAATTTCAGTTGTAGCCAAATTTCCTATTAATGACTTACATAAGTACTAATAAAATTCATGGGTGATATTAACAGGTCAGAATACAGAAATCTACAAAGGGAGTATAGGATGCATCAGAAAGATGAGTAAAGAAAATTAATATTAAGGTAAGAAAATATAGAAATTGATAGATATGAAAGAATCCTGAACACAATTTTTACAGAAGAGCAGAAAGTAGGACAGCAGTCTTCATATGTTGGAAATTAAAAGAAAATCAGATGCAAACTGGCAGGTATGGAAACAAAGAATGACTATTAAAGCAGATCTACCATGTCATCAAACAAGCCTGGACCACATGACACTGGTGAAACTGCACTAAGAACATGCTTTTCTATTTCAGTTCCTTCTTACCAGAAAATAAATGGGAGCATGTAGAAAACAACTATTGTAAGAGAACAATAAGGAATTTTCATAAAGAAGAAAATACTGTATGAAACACAGGAGCAAACTTAGCTCCACTGTATACTTGGAGAGGAGATGTCACCTGGAATGAAATAAAAAGGATGACCTGTAGTATCTCAAATGCTTTCAGATAGTAAAACTTGTTAGACTGAAAAACTGTCCTGCAGTCTCCGAATTACTTGGGACAGATGAAAAGAACAGAGATACAAAAATAAATAAATTCTGCATTGATAAAAAGAGAGACTAGAAAGAAGATTTTGTTCCTGTGAGTGAAACTGAATACAACCCAGCTGTTTTGGTTGGCTCGCTTCCTAAAGTATGCATTTGTCTACAGAGTATCTAGGAAAATAACTTTCAATCATGTATACATATTTTAGGTCCATATATCCAAAATCCAGGTGAAGTGGTTAACAGTGTGAGGTGGTTAACAGCGTTGGCATTTAAGCAACCTGGATAGGAATTAAAATCAAATTCAATAGCTCAGAAAAACAAGCATGGGAGGATTACCCTTGTGGCAGCTTGTCTGGCAACTCATTCATTACTAGGTCATACTCTGTGTGGTATACCCAAATTCTGCGAAGAGAAAAGCCTCTAATTATATGACAACAAAAATGGTGGAAAATCTTTGCAAGGCTAGTAAGAAACTCAGTTTTGCTGTGACTGTAGCGTTCCACTCTCCTTGCTGATAAGTGAAGAGACTTCCAAGCAAACACCATGTAACATATATATCTCTAATTGCCGTTTTCTCTGATAACTTGTTTAGCTTGTCTTATGTGCCAGCTACATCTCATTATTATTTGAGAGAAATGCTGATTTTTGCAAAAAAACTGACAAGATTTCAGAGGCTGGCATTTAGTCATTGAACATCATTCCATAGCATGTCATGTCTCAGCTTGTGGGGATTTTTTTTCTTTAAAGATATTTTTCATTTTGCATTCATACATAAATGAAGATTTCTTTCCCCTACAGACACAGGGGAGTGTTTCTAATCAGAATACTTTTTTTTTTTTTTATTTGGACAAGAAAGGTACATGCTGTCATTAATAATTTGATTTTATTTTTCTTTGGCAGGTACAATTCTGAGATGCCTAAAAAGTTGTCATGTCTGAAAAAATAATCACTGGAAGATGCTTATTCTTCATAATTTGAAAAGCCTACTAAAGCATCCTATAAATCATCTATTTTAAGAGTTCAAACTTTATTTATTGTAATGTGTCATTTTGCATCGTGTTTTATTACTTCCTGTATAGTATACAGCATCAGTCTGATATTTGAAAGATTTTATGACTCTGTATTACTGTAGGTATGATTTTAAAAGAATTTATTAAATTTTATTCTTCAGATTATGTCCTCAGATCTGTTGTATATTGATAGAAAAGGATTTGGTTTTACATGATCACAAATGTCACTTTATTAAAATTCAATAGTAGCAATTAATTTTTTTAAAACCCTTTTATTTTACCACAGCGATTTCAGAGTCAAACACCAAAAATTAGGAGAAGGTAGAATACAGGTACCCTCTGCATGCATACAATTTGTAGTAGAAACCTGTGAAAGCTGTAGCATAAAAAGTCTGGAAAAACTGCTACTAGGAGACTTATCCCAGCTCCTCCCCTACACAATGTTCACTTTAAACAGGCAACACTTTTACACACTTATGAAGTGCATAATCCCATCAGTTAATTAACGTTGTAAAACCAATGGCTGTTTCCATTCTTTAGATTGTGTTTAAGCATCAATAATAGCTACATCATTCCTCTTCCTTTTGTTACACTCCTTTTTGGTCGTGCTTGACACAGTAAAAAGCAGAAAGCTGCTCAGATGGCTAAAGAACGGAGCATTATCCTCATTCAGCTGCTGTACACAAATCAGTTCAAGCCTTGTGCTTCAGGTTTGCTGCTCATCTTCCAGCAGCATTCAAGTGTAAGCGAATCTCTTTTTAATGTTATTGACATATAATGCATATGCATTCTCTCTTCGCCTGCTATCCCTGGAGAATATTTATTCATTTCTTCACTCTGGGAAAGCCTTCTTTTACTTTCCTGTACCTTGGAAAGCATACGCAGCTCTGAAAGGTGCGTGGAAAGCACGTGCATCTCTGATCTCCACCTCCTTGATGGCAAGCCTCCAGAATGATGACGCATGCTGTTACTAAACAGATTAAAATCAACTCCTACTTTGATCGTCTGCAAAAAATTTGGCAGGATGAGCGCCAGACACAATGGTCAAAGTGGGATATGCTTTAAAAAAAGTCTACAATTTCATTTTCTTAAATTGCTACAGTTCATTCTGGTGCCTCTAATATGGTATTATAAAAAACTTAGAAAAATTAATTCCATTGAAATGCACTTTTGAGTGAATTTCAGAGAATTTTCCAACATACTGATTTAAGTATAAATAAAATCTAATTTAAGCATAGGCACCATTAAAGATTGGAAATATTTACATGCAAGAAAAAACACTTGTTTTTTGGGGAAATAAAATAATCTTATATAAAGAAAAATATTCACTCTGGCTGTTCCAAACCCAGTTGAACACTTATTATTTAGCATGTTATAGTCAAATTTTCCTACATAAGTAATTTAAGTACTTTTTCATTAGTAATTCTGGAAAGCATCTTAGACTCTCCCTATGTTTTTGACCGTACGGTATATACTGAAGTGTATTCTTTACCTGAGACTATAGAGCGCTAAGCAACATTCAACACTACAAATAAACCTTACATCCCCATGATTCATTTTTGGGTTTCTATTTAGTTTATGTGGAAGGAGGACAAAGATGTTTGATGAGAATACAGAAGTCGTCCCTTTAACCTCATTCCTGAGAGGTCATTGAGAGGTGGTTTATGCATCTCCTTATAGTAATATTTGTATACTACTCAAGTAGTATTGCATAGTATGTAAGCCCAGTTCTGACCACAGCAAAAAGATTGCTCAAGCTCAGTCTACCCAGTTTTATTCTTCAGTAGTGATTCTGTTCCCTACTCTAGCCTTCTTTTAGCCATCCCTCTAGTCCTGACTTGGTTTATTTTTTGCGGTTTTGGACCCAGCTAATATCCCAAACATCTTAATACAGATCACAATGAATTACTCTTAATTGCTTTTGAGTGACATTTTACTTATTCGTCTACTGCAGAGAAAGAATGCTAGCACAGTGCATTCAGCCTTACACCTGCCATGACACTAAAATGTCTCACCAAATTACTTCAGATGTCTAAATACAGGTGTATTTCTTTTCTGTGCAAAACTGCAAGGACAGAGAGAGTAGTAGTAGAAAAGCCAGTGAGAAAGAGGACACAACCACTGGAGATGACACAGTACAACCAGGTAGGAAGGCTAACACCTTTACAACTGTGATAATTATAAATCTACCCCTTGACATTGGGACATCCACAAAGCCAATAAAGAAGAAAAATGAGGGGGGAAAAAAAAAATAGATCGAGATCGAACAGAAGTAAACATCTCCCATGAAAGCATGCTTGAAGGTGGAGTAAAGAAAAATGATCTCCAATTATTGCAGGAGTAGAACTGCTCAGAACTACCCTGTAGTTTTTATATATCAGCAGCCCTATTTATCAGACTTACACATTAGTATCTAATTTGGAGTGGAATTCTATTTAGTCTATGTTAAACACTAAATAAATGCATATTACACTACTGTTAGCTACTCAGCTGCCCAATACATTCAGGTAATTGTGACCAAGAGAGCTGTGCTTCTTTCTTTTTGATTTAAAGAGACAGGAGCCACCACTTCTTTTAAGTTCAGTCCCCATCATATACCAGTCATATCTTTGTCTTTTTGACATCAGCTATAATGCATGCTAACCAAAACTACCCATTGAACCCACTTGGAAGTGGAAGCCAGAGAAAAAAAACCATAGCTTTATACGCAGACCACAGTTTCTACAAAATCTTAGAACTAATTCTGCTCCTTACAGCCACAGTAGCATCATAAAGAACTTAAAGTAGAAGGTGGTCCAGTCTGGGACTATTGTAACTATGACTGCTGAGTATATGAGAGAAAGAATTACGAAGCTCAGGTGTAGAAACATATTTAAATTTAGTGATTGTACTTTGGTTCTTGGCAGCTTTTTAAAGTATCCTCAATTACTTTTTTGGCACATATGATTGGAAAAGAAAACACAAAAATACTATTAAAACATCCAGATAAAGACTTGATGCACATTTTCCAGACCAATATCTAGTTGTCTCAGTTTTGTTTCTCTGAATGCAGAGAGAACAGAGCAGGAAGGTCTTCAAATTTGTTATTAAAAAAGGGGCTAACCACAGTACATAAAATATTCTATCACATAGTACTTAAAACTCTTATTTCCTCTCATGTACTCTAAAAGAAAAGACTATATATATATTCTCAGTTATTTACACAAGTATAGCTTCTGTTGGAGTCAAGGAGAGCCACAAAGGCAAGAACAGATTTATCAGAATAAAAATAACCCTTCATGTAGAAAACAATCAATAGATACTTTTTAGAGTTCTAGAGACCAGTATAGTTTGGGGTTTTTTTTGTTGTTTGTTGTTGTTGTTGTTGTTGTTGTTGTTGTTTTGGTTTGGTTTTTTTTTTTTTAATCAATAAAGTTCAGCAGCAGATTAGCATTCTTGTGAGACATTTTTTCTGCATCATGGGACAGTGCTCATTTAACATAGTGCATAAATAATATTTTGCTTGTTCCATTTGGAAAAAGTTTTGTGAAAAAATTAAGAACTAAAATATTTCTTGAAACACTTCTCTGAAAAGTCATGTCAACCAGAATTTCCATCTCCTGACTAAGAACCTTCCTTTTAATTCTAAGTATTAATACAAATAAAACCAACCTGTACGTAGGTTGGCACTACACTTGGCTAATTTCCACTTCTTTTTCACGGTTCTAACAGATGAAAAAGATGCAGTTGAGAAGGCAGAAATTCTCTTTGGGCCAGGTAACATCCTTAAGCACGGTATACCATAACTGTTATTTGAAATAACCCGTCAATTATTTCTTAGAAAAGAGAATTTAATAATGATGAGAAAAACACAAAAAAAGCATAAGGGAAAAGAATGACTCTCTCTTCTAGCAGCTAAAACATTCAGGTCTATTTCTCTTCCAAATGATCACTGGCTTTCCTATTTTCTGGGCAAATAGTCTACACAATATTTTGTTTCATGAAACGTCATCACAGACCTTCTCTTGAAACAGAATGGGCACAGCTGTATTTCCTGAGGAGCAAGACCTTGTCTGTGTTTAAGAGGTGTAATAATTGGGCATGCAGAAAATTTAAGAGGTTAATAGATTCTGCTGGGGCTTAAGCAATGCTGGAACTACTGTCTGTACAGCAGAGAGAGATATTTAAACTAATCAAGAAGGCATCTAAATACCTTAAAATTGCCCTGAGCCATGGCATCAATAAGTTTGGGATTTTTGAATAACAATTTTGGACTTAAATGCCTAAAACAGACTTTAAAGCACCTAAATCCTTTAGCTCTAGCTTTCAATCTCACCCATTGCCAATGAAATTTAGATTAAGTCAGTCAAACTCTGAAGAGCTGAATAAATACCTTTAAGAATAAGGGCCTATGCAACTTTTTAATAAGCAATAAATATGCAGTAGAGTACATATACGGTGCTCCTTTTCTAATATTAAATATATTGCTATCCTCTATTTCACTGACTTCACTGGTCTGACTGGGTCTGACCGTTTTTAAGTGGAAAGCTTTATTTCATTCATTCTTCCTTTTCTCAGCACAGGTTTGATTTAAAAACAACGAAAACGAGAAAAATAGTGCATGTGGAAGGGTAGTTTACATACAACAAATGGTGTTTCTATTAATTTCTTTGCAATGCTGCAAGCTGACTTATTTGATCTCATCATTACACATACTAGTTTAATTCAGTCCGTGCACCATTTAGAGCACATCTTCCCTTTGCATGATCGCAAATGGGGAAGTATTTACTTGCACAGTAAATATATGGGCATACCCAGTCCAAAACAGCATGGCCAGGCCCTTCACACAATGCATTGAGCTAGAAAAGGACTAGAAACTTTCCCAAAAGTAAATTCCACTGTTTGAAAGTAATACCTGTCGAAGTTAATGTGTGTCATCATTATCTTTCCTAAGTAGTCTCTGCAGATGTAGTAAGGACAATGATGTGTATCCTCTGTCATTTTTCCTTCCCCATTTACAGAGTAGTATTGACAGAAATTACAAGAAAGGTCAAATTATGTCCCTAAATGGAGTCCAAGGAGTTTTCATTATCTCTGTTCATATATAGAGTGGACAAGATTTAGAACTCAACTATTTTTCTCCTTGATGACAGTATAAGTCGGAAGAGCAACAGAAAAGATATGAGCAGCAGTACTTGAGGAAAGAAAATTATTCCAGGATCTGTCTCAGACTCACAGGCTGGATAATTTTCACTTTGATTCTCCTAATATTTTATTTCATCTTTTTGCTCCTGATGAGTTTAGCAGGGGATAAAATAAAGCCAGCTCAACAAATCAACACACTAAAGTCTGATTCCTTTATATTCAAAGGTGTTATTGGGAGAAGTTAACGTTCAGACTCAGAAACGGTATTCACATGGCTGATGTTCATCTGCTGAAGCTCTCATTTGCGTCTTCATAGTTCAGTTTCAAAATGCCACACCACAAATACTTACTCTTGATTTAATAATTTTGTAGAATAGTGCTGCTGAAGAAGAAAAACTGAATTTAAATTAATACAGTAAAAGGTGAAGTTACTTCAATTCACTAAACAATATAAATGACATGAAAGAAAAGGCTACAGATCAAATTCTCAAACTTTACAGATCAAATTTACCAAGGGTGCAAACAGACCTTGGAATGACATGATATTAATGGCTAACATGGACCAGATCCTGAAAAAAGTCTTGTGAGACCACAAAAGAACAAATTGGTAAAATATGAGGTCATACTTCTCATGCCTTCTAAGGACCATCTAATGGTCCTTGGCAAAGAAGTGCTCTGCTATTAATAAAATGCTTTCAGAATAAGATATCCTGAAATTTTACCTGTGGCTTTTGGAGTGAAATATTAAGTCTCAGTTCATTTTCTAAGAATGCACAAACCATACCCATAGATGAAAATTTAGGATGATTGTGAGAAAGAAAATGTGCTCCTGATCGGATCTGGTGTAGGCTCCCAAGGAAACTGACAGAAACTCTATCTTTTTTGCTGTTTAAAACTAGCCTAATAAAGCAACAGTAAATGTTCTCCAGGAAACAAACCCATAATTGCACATGTGACCTGATGCAACTTTCTCATCAAATAAAAAGTGAGTTATTTGTAATTGCAATTACTGTCTGTATTAACAAGTGCTACACTTCCTTGTGTAGCACAACAGACAGACAAAAACATCAAAAAATGATTAAACAAGACACTGTCATCAATCATTATACAAAGTAATTGAGAGCAATTTACTTATCTTTCATAAAAGGAATAGAAAAAATGCAGTGAGAATGAAGGCAGACAACAAGGGTAGTAAACACTATGAAAGAACTGAATAAAGAAAGAAGTTCATTAAAATAAGGCACAGCAACAAACTGAGACCTGAACTTGACAGTGACGCTTAACTTTAATACTGTCTTCAAGAGATTCTCTGAGGAAAAAATATCTTTCTGAAATTTTTAAGCTTCCCAATCCATGTACTGTTTCAACTACTAGTCCTTTGTTCTTTTTACTGTGGCTCTTCTTCATTTTTGAGTTCTGTTCTTATATATTTCACTTCAAGTTAGTCCAGTGATAATCTCTGGATTGATTTAGACTACAGTTTAAATCACAGAATAGCTTCAAGTGACCAAAAACCATAGTCAAAGGGATACAGACTAGGAAGAAAAAGCCAAGGTATTTTCTACTGCTCCCTCTCCACTCCTACCATTCACAGGCTGCCAAGTATGAGATGCAGGTTCAACAGAAGATCTCATTCAGTAATTTTAGCATAAAATATGGTCTTTAGCGGAAGCTGCCCAAAGCTGTGTTGTCCCAAATGAAAATAACAAGAGATACCAAAGGAATCACCAGTTTGCTGCTAATGCAGAAGCTAGGAATTTGTTCGGTGCTTTGGCGATCATAGGAAAGAGTTTTTGAGCCCAAATAATGGAAACTGACACACTCAGATGTTGTTCTGACTTCTGAATATGAATATTTTAGTCACCCTCAATACAAACTATTCATGTTTTTCTCATTGTACTAACAAGTGAAATTTCTTTTACTCCCCTTTTCACAATTCTGCCAAAAAACCCCACCTGTTCTCTCCTCTCTTTCATATCTTCAGATATTTTGCATGGTGGTGCAGTAGCTGTCAGACTTGGGGAGTTAGGATGAAAGTTGTCAAAAAACTAGCACTACTGGAAGACCCACCTCCTTGTGAAAAGGATATCGTGCTTCACAGCATGGAGATCAGTGTCTCCTGCCAGATGCTATGTGCCTCAGATTCCCATCAGCTCCCAGAGGGTATAGCACTTCACAAGTTTGGGCCTCAAATGATTTTAACCCTGACTCAGCATGCCCTCCTTTAACAGCCTTAAGTGAAATATCAGATTTACAGTGAAATATCAGATTTACAGGAGAGAAATGCTACATACAGTCCCATTTTATGAAATTATATCTTTTTAATCAATGTACAGTTCATTACTGAGATCTTTATAAAATGTTAGTATGTTTCATTTTTACAGGTGGTTTTTTTTTTTTTTTACACATTTATTTTAATGGCTGAACCTTTCAGTTACTTTCATATGCTGTGTTAGGTAATGTAAATTTGTATTAATCTCACTGATAGCTCTTTCATATATCTCCCTAGAGACTATACAAAACTCCCTGTGCAGGAAGAATAGTCTTGGCTGCTAGAATGTTTTATCCCTCTTTACTTTTGCAGGACGGCTCTAGTAGGGAAAACAATTTGTACTTGTGTTGTCGTCTTAATTATGACTATATTTTCATTTGTTTGCATTTCACTTCAGCAACTATTCAGTGCCAAAAATCTTTATAAATAAATATTTTAAACACATACACTCTCTTCCTTCTTGAAACTTGTAATGCCACTAAAGACAAATGTCAGGAGTCAACGTTTCAGTCGTGAGCAACAGATGAAGTAGATTTCAATGCTTACTTATTCTTCAGAGGAAAAAAAAGGCAATACATTTGCATCACCTGTAGTGTAGTCAAATATTTTTGTCCAATGTTTTGCTTACCTGAGTTTTACAGAAGGATATTATATGACTGATATAATGGTTTAAATAACCTTTGGATTTTCAATTCCATAAAAACTCATTCTGTCTCTACGCACATAAATTATACAAATTTATAATGAAACCATGGGACAACAAGCTTTTCAGGTCACTCCACTCATAATTACAACTAATTAAAATGTGCCAAAGAAAGGATAGAAATTTATCACTGCTCATTAAACCTGTAAAGACTGTGTTAATTAGATGTCAGACTCAGTAATTCACATAAATGTTTGCTGCCAGTCTAAATTTAGTGAAAAAGTAAACACATTTATAGCCACTGCTGCAAGAAAAGAGATAGGTACTGTTGAATTAAAAGGGTTAAAAGCTTTCTATACTACAAATCTCATTCTTTACCTGTATGCTTCTTATCTTGAAAACAATGTGCATGAATTGTCTGTTGCTGTTTTTTTCCCCCAAACTTAAATACCCATTTGATGAAAGGGAAAGGTAATGCCACACCATAGTTTTTGAAATGTCATATTTTAAAATATTTCTTACATGCATTACCACACATTAATTTGCAAGAGTTAATTAAAAATCAATATTTACTAGCAGTTACCACACTATTGCATCATCTGTGTTCTTACTCAAGAACATTATATATATATTGTTTTACTACTCACAGCAATCAGGAATTGGTTCCACTGTGTTCCCCAAAATTTATAACCAAAGCCTCCAATGCTTCACCTGAGTCTTCTCACAGGACATCTCATAGAGGTCAAATGATTTTAGTATGAGACACTGTATATATTGATTAATTTGAAAGTGAGTCATCAATTCAAGACATAATTGATAAGTCAGAATGCAATAACATAAATTGTGTTCTTTACAGATTAGCTGCATGTACAGGTTATAATTACAACTTCACTAGACTCTTCCTAGGGCCTTTCATCACAGAGAAGAGGAATGTATGGTGATACCAACTGAGAATTTCCACTTGTGTGTTTCTAAAGGAGAAAAAAAGAAAGTACTGAAGTGTCTGGAATACCAATATCATAAAGCTGTTATATTTCAAATGGAGAGTAATATATAAGTTTTGTACATTTTAATCACTGAAGTTACAAATTCTATTGATGTTTTCTGAGATCTATTCATTGAAATCCCTATGAACAGGAATTATTAAAAAACAAGAGACGATTTAGTCTGTGGAAGGAGTCAGGAATTTGTTCACCTGTATTTACTGCTTTGAAACCTGACTTAGAGTGCTATCACACAACTCTGACTACCGCCACTGCTTTACGCTCTAGGATAGCTTTTGTGCCTGGTCTGCACAATACCTGTGAGTTAGCCCTGCATTTTCCCGTAACACCTTCTACCTACTTAGCTTGAATTTAAGTATTTGTCTTAAAGGCAATTTAGTCTCTGCATAGGTTTTTTTTTCTCGTACGGTGAGGAATTTCAAGTTAGGCACATAATACAGACGAAATGAGACCCCATCATTCAGTCCTTTCTCATCTGAATAATTCAACTGCCTCAATGGGGCTGTTCAGATAAGCAGATCAGGACCTAGTTATCTTAGTAAACCCTAAGCCTTCACAAAGTAAGGGAGCTATACGAAAAATCCTGTTAGCTACAGGCATTCATTTATGCTCTATTCAATTAATATCTTTGGTGAGACATGTCAGGGGAGAAAGTAGGTGGGCGAAATATTCCATGGCAATATTTGATTAATTAACACCACTTTAACTGAAGTATTTTTATGCTCTGGCTTTGGATGCACAGGGAAGTGTCAGAACCAGGTTTGTTTCCACAAAAATGAAGAGAAAACAAGTCCCCACATAGTCCATGTCTCCTAGAGGTATTTCAGAAGAAATTCTAAATATCTCACTACGTATTTTTTCAGAAGTTGTTACTACCTAAATGACAATGTTCCAACAAAGTGCCGAAGAAAAAAAAGAAAAAATACCTTTTATCTGCTGGAAGAAATTTTTGCAGGAAGAGAGGAGACCATGTTCATGGAAAACTTGCTGTACAGAAGCACTATATTGAAATTGACTTGTAATTTTCTCTGAAGGCTAAATTTTCATTAGGCTTCCTAAGATGTTGCTTCTGAGTCAAACAGCCAGTACATAACACAGGGAAACTTAAGAGAATAACCATAGGGTCAACAGTAATAATAGAGGAATAGATTTACTAATCACTCAGTCCTCACTTACAAGATCAGAGAAAAATAACATAAAGAAGGAAGCATATCAGACAGTCAGAAGAGGGGTATTTTCAGGAGTTTTAGCTGGTACAGAATGTGTTTCTTCTAAATTTACAACAGCTGTTGATTTAGCTTACTGTGGTCTCAGTGCTGTAATTGGATTCGCACAGACAGTCATCTCTATCTGTGAGTCTCCAAAGGGTCCTGGGGCAAATATCTATTGAGCAGAGCCGATAGCAGTCCCACCCAAAAGCTAGTAGGTTCAACTCCTAAAATTTTAGATCCTCTATTACTATTTTCAAATAATAGTTGCACTACTGCCTTGCTTCTATCATATAGGCCTATATGAAGACAATAGAGACCAATAATTTGGCTGTAGAGATAACATTCGCCTAAAAAACCCCTGCATTAAACACCTCCCTGCTGTCCCACCTCTCATAGCTCAAATCCTCAGTAAATTACATTAGGATATCTAATAAAAGCAAAACCTTATTTGCTGGAAAAGTCAACATCTTTCCCCAGGACAAAAAAATGACAATGTAGCCAGCAGTTACCAAAATAAATAAATATCCATGTTGCCTCCTGTGAAGTTTTACAAAGAACAATTTCAAGAATGAGAACTTGACATCTAACAATAATAAGAAATAGTGTTTGCTCTTTACATAGATCTAGCCTACACTTGCTCCAAGTTCCACATACTAGGTATTTAAAAGGAGACACCAGCTACCTTCTTATCCAGTGCAAAGGCTATGATGGTGACAATTCAGTATATTACTGGGGAACAGCCTAAAGAACTACTATAGTGTGCTGATTCTATTAAAACCTGTATGAGAACTTTATATGAAATCCAAAGAGACAGACAAACCCCAAGGCACACATAATTGAGTCACTGTCTTCTTGCTAATCTGATAAAATAGACACTGCGTTCTCTTGCTTATGGATACATTTCTTTCTTTACCTCCTTCAGTTCCTTTGACTTGAGCCAGAACTAGTTAGCAGAACAGTGACTATTCAAGATCAAAACTATAGATGTTACCAATTAATAGATTTAGAAAGCAACAACGTTTGGTTTGGTTTTGGGTTTTTTTTGGTGTGGTTTGTTGTTTTTTTTTTTGGGCGGGGGGTAGGTTTGTTGTTGTTTGTTAAGTGCATTCATTGCCATTCCTTTAATATTTTCTTCTGGCTAAGAGTCTAACTAATACCCCCAAAACATTGTTCCCATCCTGCAAGCAGCTGATTTAGACACTTCCTTCCCCCCTGAACTCCCCACCCAAGCAAAAACATCTAAAACATTGTGGGTTACTTGGAATGACAAAAAAATTCTGGTTTTAAACACAAATTACACATAAAACTGAAGTAATTGTGTTATCAGGTTTAAACAACACATCTATTCTGCCCCCCTCTGAAAGCCTAGTATTCATTCTTTACTTATTTCTTCCCATCTTTTCCTCGCTCATTTAAACAAATCTGTGACCCACAACTCCTCTACTAAATCTGTGCTATGACAGTGACAGATGCTTTTTTTGAGTTGATTTTAGCTGATTGGTTTGAGAGGCAAAGCACCCACAGATGTCAGCTGCTGTTCTATCAGACTTATTGAGACAATCAGATAAATTTGGAACAGACAGTGAAAATTACTCCAGGAATACATTTAGAACAAGGCTAGAAATAGTACAAAACTATTATTTTAGATGTGAATGCATGAGGTTCCATCACAACAGCGACAAAATCACATCACCGGTCCGACAGACAGACAGACAGCTCTCATTCTGTCTGTCATGGTTTTAGCATTTTTAAATTAAATGACTGTTTATACCAATAACTGAACCTCATTAACATTGCTACACAGTGAAAGCCAATGAAAGTAGCCCTTTGTTTAACTATCACCACTCAGAGCTGACAAAAGTGTTAGCCAGACATATCTTCCAGTCCTTGACTGTGCAGAGACCCTGATGAAGATACAGGTGATGTCTCATGGAGTTTGCTCTCAAATGCCATTTGCGTTATGGAAGCAAAAAACAACAGCAATAAGATTCTTTCTGATGCTTTCCTCTACACCTTAACCACACAGAATTTTTGAGTCCATACCAATTTTTTTATGTAATGTAAAGCTATAGCCTTTTTTTACTATGATTTTTTTAATTGTGTAACTAATCCTCTACCAACTGATGCTATAGTATCACAAGTATCACAGCCACATAAGGTATGCAGACCTTGTAAAAATTTATCACAGTAACATTAATAGTACATGCCATCCTGGCCAACATGAGCACTGGAAAACAAAAAAAAGACGTGCCATAAGAGCAGAATAAAAGGCCAGTGTTCACACATGCACTTTACCCAGAAAAAGTAGACTAAAAAAAAAAAAAAAAAAAATGAACTGTATTATGACTAAATTATTTTAAAATCTGTGAGATATTCTGATATCCTAAAGTATTTTATAAAATTGTATGTAGTAAGCTAAATACAGGATGACATGGTTCCCCGCATGTATCAACCGCTACGGAATCAAAGATAAATACTGTAAATCCTTAACTGCTCTAGCCCAATACAGGTGGGATAAAAGAAGTGGCCCAAACAAACAAACATAATTCTATACAGAAGGGGAAAAGAAGAGGGAAGGGTAATCCAACATAAAAGAAGTGGACAATGCAAACATATGGGAGATTACAATGCCAAGGGCACAGAATACTGGCGATTTTTTTCTTGGCTGTGAACCAGAAAAGACTGCAAGGAACTGACTGCTAGTGAGCTCCCCTTTTCAGAAGGGAAACAGGAGGAGCCATTCCTGGCACAAGACTTCAATCTTGAAAGGCAATTGATCCGAATTCCCAAGACAGCTTCCTAGGGGCATGGCTTTGTCTAGACCTGTGTACTTCTGTTACCCAAATTGCAGGGTACTTGTTTTTAAATCTTCAGCAAATTCTGAATATTATACAGTTCAGATACTGCGTGTCACTGAAACGATGATCTGTAAACTGGCGTACCCTGGAGATGCTGGGAAAAAGCTTATGCACAAGCAGCTTGCAAATACTTAGGTGAACAGATGCATTAAGAAATCATCATGCAGAGCTCAGAACAACTGGATTGCTAAACATCATGAAGATCAAACGTATGCCACAGGAGTGAAGGATAAAAAGAAGTAGGCAATTAAAAAAACCCAGGATGCCTAAAAGTACTGGAAATTTTTCCTCAAATGTTTTGCCTTTGACAACATTTTTCATTTTTTTTGCCAGTCTCTCTCCCTTTTCTTTCAAAAGCCTTCAAATCCTCTCTTTGAGTTGGTGGAATTTGAGAAAAATACTTGATTTTCAGGTTTTTTTGTCTTTTTTGGTCAACAGTCTCAAAGTAGTGAAAAATATTTTTAAAACCTTACACTTTATCAAAAGTACTTCTTTCAGGAGAATCCTCCTGATACTTCTTGCTTGCATCTGTGCGCGGTCTCTTGGATTTTTAATTTAGTACTTTACTACACAGGCAAGTAAGCACAACTAGAATCGCCTTGCTTAGCCTTATTGTAAAAGAACGTGTCATGTTCTTTAATATGACGCTTTCTCTACACTACTTCTATATGCAAAAACACACCCTGTACCTTGTGAAGAAAGATTTTTTTTTTTCTTTTTTTTAATTGAAATAAGACGTTCCAGCCAATCCTCTGCACAGCTTGTACTCTCACTACCAAGAATGCAAGGGAAGCACTAATAAAACATGAGATTAAAACAAACAAATAAATATAACTAAAACCAAGCTTTGGTTCTGGAAAACATGAAGTGTGCAGATGTTGCTTCAAACCTTAAAACTTTTTATGATATTACATTATATTTCTTTGGTTTTGTAAAACTGAGCCAATAAATCAGTTTGTTTTTTCAGTACTACGTGTATAATCCTTTGTTCTGCTTAGTAAGAACAATAAATTTTCATTATCTCATGAGAATACTTGAAGTTTATAAAGTGATTTTTCATTGTTATATTCCCAAATTGAAGGATTTAAGTACAAAGCCATTTTCAGTTAATCACAGAATGGTTGGGGTTAGAAGGGACCTCTGGAGATCACCTAGTCCAACCTCCCTGCTAAAGCACGTTCACCTAGAGTAGGTTGCACAGGATCGTGTCCAGGCAGGTTTTGAATATCTCCAGAGAAGGAGACTCTATAACCTCTCTGGGCAGCCTGTTCCAGTGCTCTGTCACCCTCAAAGTAAAGAAGTTTTTCCTCATACTCAGATGGAACTTCCTATGTTTCAGTTTGTGCTCATTGCCCCTTATCCTGTCGCTGGGCACCATTGAAGAATCTGGCCCCATCCTCCTGGCACCCGCCCTTAAGATATTTGTAAGAGTTGATAAGATCCCCCCTCAGTCTCCTCCAGGCTAAACAGACCCAGCTCTCAGCCTTTCCTCAGAAGAGAGATGCTCCAGTCCTCTAATCACCTTTGTAGCCCTTCGCTGGACTCTCTCCAGTTATTCCTTGTCTTTCTTGAACTGGGGAGCCCAGAACTGGACACAGTACTCCAGATGTGGCCTCACCAGGGTAGAGTAGAGGAGGAGGAGGATAACCTCCCTCGACCTGCTGGCCACACTCTTCCTAATGCACTCCAGGATACCATTGGCCTTCTTGGCCACAAGGGCACGTTCGTTGCTGGCTCCTGGTTAACTTGTTCACCAGGACTTCCAGGTCCTTCTCCACAGAGCTGCTTTCCAGCAGGTCAGCCTGTAACCTGTACTGGTGCATGGGGTTATTCCTCCCTAGGTACAGGACCTTACACTTGCCTTTGTTGAACTTCATTAAGTTCTTCTGCACCCAACTCTCTAGCCTGTCCAGGTCTCGCTGAATGGCAGCACAGCCTTCTGGTGTTTCAGCCACTCCTCCCAGTTTTGTATCATCAGCAAACTTGCTGAGGGCACACTCTGTCCCTTCATTCAGGTCATTGATGAATAAGTTGAACAAGACTGGACCCAGTACTGACCCCTGGGGAACACCACTAGCTACAGGCCTCCAACTAGACTCCACACTGCTGATCACAACCCTCTGAGCTCTGTCATTCAGCCAGTTCTCAATCCATCTCACTGTCCACTCATCTAACCCACACCTACTGAGCTTACCTGTGAGGATGTTATGGGAGACAGTGTCAAACGCCTTGCTGAAGTCAAGCAGAATTTCTGGAATCAGTCTGTGCCTGTATCAGGTGTCCTTACACTGGGGCTCAGTTTGGATCCCCACACGTGAACCCAGTATCAACTGAAGTGTTAAAGGGTATCCTGCCTGCTTTCTCACTGCCTTTTCCATAAAGTTATGGGTCAGCCATAACTGAAGCATCATATATTCCAGCACCATGCAGATGTTTCTGGAGCTAGGAAGACTGGCTCCCACCAAATTTTGTCTGGAAATTGTGGCCATGTGGTCTGTAAAGAGTGTGTAGTACTGCAAAGAAGCACAGCCTACTTTGCATGTGCTGAGTGGTTGCTCTGCAGATGCAGCGTACCTAGAACTATTGAGATATAGCAGATTTAATGGGTTCAAGCTTTGCATATGTAATCTAACTACATGCACAGGTAGCCCATCTGATGCTTTTAAAAATAATCCATCTTATTAAACACGGTTTTACTAGACATGACCATAATATATAGCATTTCCAGATAAGCCATATCCTGGCTGGTGCCATAAAGTCTATTAAGGCTACCAGATATATCGAAATCCCAGATAAAAGTAAACATTTCAAGTACCTCAGGACAACATTTCTAGGCAGAAAAAAGAGAGAACATCCACAAAAATTGAATAACACAAACCAGATACCCGGGGTCAGAGAAACGGGGTGGGAAGCCATTTTATTTGGGTGTGTTTTTCCAAGTCCCTCGTAGAACTAGAAAATGCAGCTGTTTTGAACCTTCTTCCTAAACCACATCTCTTCTAGAAATAGATTCTTTAAGATTAAAAGATTAAGATTTACCTCACTGAAATAGTGACACTTGTGCTTAAGGCTACAATCAAATATCAAATGCTACTCTGCACTAAAGATTAGAAAGCCCCTGCAAGAAAGATGAAGACTGCAGATATTTACTAGAGGTCGAGAAGCAGAAAGAGGTTTTCATATTTCTTTTTTGAAGTACAGTATATCTTGCCTCTGAGATCTGTTTGATTCTGTCTGACATGGCCCTACACCTTTACAAAATGTTCTGCCTTTATTACATTGTACTGCTTATGAAGTAGATATAAACAGGAAGCCTAGAAATCATATAAAAACTAACTGGACAGTGTACTATTACCCATACCTGTTTTACACTGCATAAAACTGTAGCTAGTGTTCCTGTCTTTCACTTAAATGAGAAAAATATGCCAAGACCTACAAAATTCTAAAGCTATACTCTTTGTCATTTATCATAAACTAAGGCCAATAAATATTTATACATACTTGAAAGCTATTTGTTTTTTTGAGCCTCCTGCAGTACAATCTCATTTTGCAACTGAATCATGGAGTGTAAATATTTAGCAAATATTCCAAATGAATAAAGCAGTCTGGGAAAATATTGCTTGTATTTCCTAAGAAAAAGAGGTCAGATTTAAATGGTTGGATTTTTTTTTTCTTCTATGCACAATTTCCACAAGTGTTTTCTATTTCTCTACTAATACTTCAGAATAACAATGCTTCTTATTTTTCAAGTTATATGGTTTCTTTCCCTTACCTTTGTCTTTGGATACAAAAAGTGCTTTTAGCAAAAGAATAATTAGTAGTAAGTGGTATATAGTTAAAAACCAAATCATAAAATACACAGTTGTAGAATTTAATAAACTATGCATTTTCATAAAATTCTGGCCTCTGTTCAGATTTTTGTTTAAACCATAAGTGTATATAATATGCTTTCACAATCAAGTGGACTGAAAATATTTCATTATTATATAACAAAATATTGTTTGACTATTTTTTCTCTAAACCACATCAAAAATTATATTGAGAATATTCTGCGTTAGGTATCGTCATTGACAACTGCTCAATTTCTTCAAGCCTATGGTACAAAAATATCCTTTGAAAAAATCCTACCTAGCTAAGATTATATGTATGATAAAATGTAAAACCAAAAAGCTTGTTGTCCTTTCAATAAGCATTAACAAAAGCTGAGAGAAATATCCTATTTCCAAACCAAATCTGAAGCAAGAGTACAACTGTATTGTTTCTTTACTCCTAATAACTTGTTTGTATGACTACTCATATCAGGAAAACATTAACATTAAAATTTAATACTACGACTATAGTAACAAGCCTTCAGATTTGCAAAAACTGCATGTGTGTTTCACTGAATGATTCAAATTATGCTAGCACAGTGAAAATGGCAATTGTATACTTAATAGTAATAGAAAATATGCCTTTCTGAAGTAGAGTTTTATTTTCCACATTTGATAGCCTGCTTTGGTTTTCTGACTAAGGAAGCATATATACACAAGTTAAAAGATGTCATAATCTACTTCTGAACAGAGGTATTATACTAAATCAGGCCCAAGATTAGGTTGGACCTGTGTTTTACAAGTTATGTATCACTTTCATGGATTTATTAAAAAGCAACCTTGAAAAGTGTGAGATCGTGAAGAACCTGTATACAATTTTTATTATACACATTAATTGGTTTGTCTAGTCATACATTTGGAATGTAAGATAATTGCCCACAAGAAGAGAAATGGACCTCCTTTGTAAGGATAACATTGTCAGTCAGTAGTAGGAGAGAAGATATTCACTGATCTGGCTGTATTCCAATATAAATTCTCATATCTGTATGCATAAGAACGAATCCATGGTATCAGCCAAAATACACAGGTAACCCAAACACCATTCCCATAAAAGTGTAAAAATGATAGGCAATGGGAATCTTCACATTGGATTTTATTTTCCATGACTCATTTGGAGTCAAATGTTTCACGTACACATCCTTGAAAAAGTCCGAGGCACTGAGCAGGTGGAAAGATGGAACCCAGGCAAACAACCCAGAGACCAGAAAAAGGACAGGACTTTCTCCATGACCCTGGAAGCTCTCTTTGAGCTCACATTTTGGATAAAAATTTAATGCATGCATAGCTCTGCTATGGCAGATTTGGGTCCCATAGATCACCTTTTTCTTTATTTCTTTAAGTGGAACCTCGAGAATGCTTTGGTTTAAAAACCAGTAACACCGTGCTATTTTAAATTACTTCCAGAAAGATAACAGGTTATTCGGTTTAAAGCTTACATTAGGGAACTGGCTATTTTCCAATGTTTCACATTGCACAAGATCCCAACCTACCTATGAATGGACTGACAAAATGGTATCTTTATGGATTGTTATTTAAGTTGATGTGCTCAATACTGCTAACAAAGATGAAATGTCAAACTAAATAATGTATGCATTCTGTGGTTTTCTCCACTGAACAATTTATCTTGATTTCTGAACGGATCATCTTCCCAAAGAAATAAAAAAACACTACCCCCCAACTCTTCTATGAATTAAGAAATGAAGACTATTTGCATCAGATGCAATTAAGCCTAACCTTGATTAAATAATATTATTCCTGGAACAGATACTGCTGACTTACCTCCTTATAGGATAACTGGAAAGATAATACAACTTCATTACAGAGAAAAATCTGTATAATGAAATTGCTTACTATTGCTTTCTAACAGGTGTACACTTATCAGGACAGGTGGGCAACAATCCTGCAAAAATCTAATTTGTACTTTCACTAAGAAAATGAAAAATTTTCATTACTTCTAGCATTAATCTGAAGATACAAGTCTCCTCATGCCAAACAGATGACTAAGCAGCCGCTATTTATCTTAATTAAAGTTCATCTTAATCAAGGTACTGTCTGTGAAATATAATGCTACTTAAACCTAAGATTCTTAGCATAGTTGCATGGTTCCCAGAGGGAACATCTATCAAGAATGAATGTATAACTACAACTTAGTCCTGCTAAAAAGGTAAAGAAAGAAAACAAAGCAAAGCAACAATTAATGACAGCAAACATAGATAGTCTCTTATCTATTGCTTAAATCATTCAGAGACCAACCATACATTGCAAAGTCAATTTTGTCCTCAGTAATATACATACTGTATATTTTCTTCAAAAGCAAGTGCCTTTCCCAAATATGTATTACTAATTTAAATGCAATTATTGCTGAATTCTTCAAAACAAAGAACAGAATTTGATCCATCCTAAAGATTCTGGCAAAACTGGCATTTTTAAATTATTTTTTTAAGTTTCTTCTATATTCATCTAGACCCACTCTCTAGAGAAACCCCCTCCCCTATATTCAAATAAGTAGGAAGCGAGGTCATACTGGAAGAGACCACCTTTCACTTTTTAGAAAGCTCTCTCTTTCATCTGCTCCATTTTAAATCTACAAATGACCTGTCTCTAACTTCAGGACTTATGAATCCTGCACTGAGAAAAAGGCTTTTAGATGATTGGTTGATCCTTTTTCAGAAGGATGAAAAGAAACAGCTTTGTTTATGCAAGAAATTTTCAGAACATCAACAGCATATTAAAGTAATAACAGGCAAGTGAAAATTATTATTTTATATTCTAACTTTTAAATTATATTTTTGTCTTCATTCCAGAAACCAATTTAAACTGTGGTACTGCTGTAAAGGCACCCTTTTCAATGAGCTGGATAACTCAGCCCATAGAGAAGTGCCCTTCTTGGCCGCATCAGTAATCAGTGAAGTCAGGTCAGGGATGCAATAGCTACAGCGTGTATATAGTGTACACTCTTGAGCACTGTTCCTTTAAGTAGTTTATCTTTCCAAACTCAGGCAAAATGAAGAAGAGATGTCATAGAAACATTTTTCCTAGGGACAGAAACAGTTGGTAATTCATCAGTGAAGAGCTCACCAAACAGCCTGACTGATTCCCAGAGTTAAAAATACAATAACCTGAGGAGGAAACTAGAGCAAGTAAACTGCCACAAAGGTTAAAACTCTAAAAGAAAAATAAAATAAGTTAATCAGCTTAACACTGTGTATCCATAAGCAGTGGATGTCAACAGAAAGATGACAATCAAAAAATACCTGTGTCTCCAATAGAATGTTTGGGTGCTGTTATGGTTTAACCCCAGCCAGCAACTAAGCACCACACAGCCACTCGCTCACTCTCCCCGCAGTGGGATGGGGGAGAGAATTGGAAGGGTAAAAGGGAGAAAACTCGTGGGTTGAGATAAGAATAGTTTAATAATTGAAGTAAAATAAAATAGAATAGTAGTAAAGCAAAAGCCATGCACGCAAGCAAAGCAAAGCAAGGAATTCATTCACTACTTCCCATGGGCAGGCAGGTGTTCAGCCATCCCCAGGAAAGCAGGGCTCCATCACGCGTAACAGTTACTTGGGAAGACAAACGTCATCACACTGAACGTGTCGTGTGTCATCGTGTCGTGTGTCCCCCCCCCCCCCCGCCCCGCCCTTCCCTCTTCTTCCCCCAGCTTATATACTGAGCATGACGCCATACGGTATGGCACAGCCCTTTGGCCAGTCTGGGTCAGCTGTCCTGGCTGTGCCCCCTCCCAGCTTCTTGTGCACCTGGCAGGGCATGGGAAGCTGAAAAGTCCTTGACCAGTGAAAGCACTACTTAGCAACAACTTAGCACTACTTAGCAAGAACCAAAACATCAGTGTGTTATCAACATTATTCTCATCCTAAATCCAAAACACAGCACTATACCAGCTACTAAGAAGAAAATTAACTGAAACCAGGACACGTGCTCTCAGTGGGTTTTAAATTATCCATTAATTAAGAATTGGAAATCAATCATAAAACTATTACAAAAATGTAAGCAGCATCACGCTCTCTGCAAAGGTGAAGGTGCAGAAATAAAAGGGAATTGGTAAAAAAGTAGACATTACTTTCCATAAATAAGCAAATAAAAGGAAAGCAACAGTCCTGCATTTGGAGAAGCATTAGTCTTACATTTGGGGAAGACTAACTTGAAAAGCTAATAGGAGCACATATTGTGGTTACAGACTACAATTTAAAAAAATAATAAATAAATAAAAGCAGGCAGACAGATTACTGATGTGTACAAAATTACCCCAGATAAGACAAAGTTTAACCAGAAAAGGAACTTTCTTCCAGAAAGGAAGCTCTGGGCCTAAGCAAAGCTTATAAAAACAGTGCACTGGTACCGCAAACATTACTGAAAATGCAAAATGCCAAAATGAAAGAAGACCTAAAGCTCAAAGAAATACAGAGTACAAAGGCAGATTAAAATCAACCTGTGCAGCTACACCTGTTGGAATAAGCAGTGTAAACTTGTTCTGAACATTGGCCTGTGTCTTACTGGAGTGTAGGGCTCTACATTTTCTCTGCGATTCGCACTATATTTCTGGTCTGGGGCTACAATAGCAAGCAAAGAACAATCATGTAAATCAACCCTAAGTTAGTCTATTTTCTTTCAAAACTGTCCCTCTTTGAATTATGCACATGTCTGGATTTACATTTAAAGTTCTTAGTATTTACTCAGATTTGGTCTCTGATTTCCAGAAAGCAGCTGAGAAACACACAGTAATGATCACTTCAGCAATTACAAGAAGTAGCAGTCATTATTATTTCCTATTACTTCCAGCACAGACACACTGCTGCAGATATAAAACCAGCTCAGTATTGATTTGAGAGCAGCTAAGGATTATTTCTAAACCAGTCACATTCCTGTACTACTTTTTTTTTTTTTTCTTTTTTTTCTTTTTCTTTCATTTGGACTTCACAGACACAATAGTGAAACTAGTGCCTCCCACTGAATCGGCTGCTGTTTTAAAGCTTTGGAAAGAAAAGAAAGAAAGGAGAGCAGAGACTGCCAATTAAGGACCAGAAGAGACATATCAATGCTCATTTTATAGCACTAGAAAAATTAATACAGGGATTACTATTTCCGGGGCTTTTATTTCAAGAAGAAAAGAGAGAGACTCAGAGGACTGCATATATCAGAATAAATGTCTATGCTGTACTGAGCTGTGACCGCGGCTTTTTTCTTCTATCTGCATAATGATAGAGGTACTTTTTAATATATACAAGAATCCTCAAAACTGACAGAAATAACATTGCTACTAATTACAACAAAATTAGTCAAATGAAAAGGATGAAAAGAAGTCATATTTTATTACTGATTCATGAGGCAAACCCCAAATTCACAGAATTATGAGTTGTAACATGAAAGTCATGTCAGCAAATTAATAATATTATATCGGGGCAAAATTCTCAGCAAGCTTTCTGAATTGCTGTGCCACTTTTCTGCCCTTCATTATATGTTTAAATAAATCTTGCTTTTTGGCATGCTTACTTGATTCACATATTAAAAGACACATTACCAGTTTTCCCCCATGAATTCTTAAAGGTTATTGTGTCCAATGAAAATATTCCTTCAGTATTTAACTAAATGTACTAGCAGTAGTAATTTAAAATTAACTATCTTCATTACTTGAAACTAGCCAAGTAGTTTAACTTTATCTCATCACACTAGAGTGAGAAAGCGAGCCTGTGGATGTAACACAACAATCTTGAAGCTTCAGGAAGTTGGTAGAACCTGGATTTGCCACAAGAAAGGCATGCTTGGTGTTCAGCTCTGTGACATGAGTTTAGTTTTTACATCAGGTAAGTGCTGCTACTGCTATGGGGAAATATAAATAAAAGAGTTTACAAGTTACATGACTTGTAATTCTTCTGAGGTCCCCATAAATATTGAAATAGAGCCAGATTTCAGCTTTTTTAGTGTTGGAGATATTACAGACTAAGGAGTGCTACAATAACTTTGGCAACTTTCCCCACAGAGGAGATTATCCTCTCTGTTATTCAATCTGACTCTTACTACCTCATCAGTATCACTGAACTTTTATATGCAGTCTGTGGCCTGGGCAAGGACTCATGAAGAATTTAAAGAGCTAGAAGCTAGGCATTTTTTTCATGTTTAACAAAGGGATCACTATGTAGTAATAGCCAAAGCAATATAACTCATTATATCTAAAAATAAGAGTTTATCAGGCATATTCAGCAAGTCCTCACCTCCTTTAGATTAACTTTACCCTGTGGTGAAATTTGCACCCATTGAACTATTGACTGGTCCTTCATCCTTAGTAGCCTAGATTGGAGGTGATAATCTGGACTAGTGAATAGGATTTCGCTCCTGTTTCTGGATACTCTGTGGTGTTCTGCTAATGTGAAACAGTTCTAAGGCAATTGCACCTTAGCTTCACTTTGCAAGGTAGAGACTGGTAAGTGGTAAAATATCATCCTATTAGTCTCACTGGCTGGAAGTGAAACTGATTTGCTGGATTAAAGAGTAGTGGAAGGATGCTGGAGTCAGCAATTCCTAGCAACTGTTTTTTGCAATCAGTCTCTCTGCTGACTGGAGAACAAAAGCAGCCTGATATCTTTAATGCACTTCCATACACATACATTTTTGTTTACACACCTATGCATATACAAATACACAAACATCCAAGCACACAAAAATCCCAAAGTGCTCAGAAGCCAGGACAGAAAATCCAGTTAAACTGGATTTGTTAAATTTCTTAAAATTTAAATTTCATCATCAAAATATGTGATGTCTACTAACTTTATTATCTCTCGTTAAATTAGAAAGCAATCAGGCTTGCATGACAGTTCTCTTCTGAATCAAACTGTGGGTTATGCTTTCATTTCCTTCTCAAATGTCTTTTAATGGGTAAAGAGTCTCTAGCTCCATCTCAGTATTTTTTCCCAATTTTTCCAGCAGCAGAAGCAAGCCATACAGAGCAGTAAATTCTAACCTTGTCTCTAAGCTCTGCCTTTCATTCACCAGCCTTCAATAAATCCATTAATCCTTGCCCCCACTTTCCTTGTATCAAAAGCAATGTTGGAACTGCTCACAATGCTTACCACAGAAAGGCTTTAATTAGACATCCTCTCTAAGTGCTGGAATCAATTTTTTTATTGTATAGAAAAGATAACATACCAACCAGTAATCAAAATTTAAAATAACTGTGCTTATGCCTTTGCCCAAGCTTCAGTTCAAGCAGTACAAAAGTGCTATAGAGAAGCTCTGGTTGGGCTTCACAGGTACTTTTCTGTAAAAAGATGAAATACTTGGTGTGTGCAGCTGGCTTGAAATTGTCAGTCCCAAGGGCTAAAAAATCATGACTTTGTTTCTACACAATCAAACAAGTAAACAGAAAAAAGCAAATTAAAACTCAGATCATCTCCCTTCTGGCTTCTGAAAGCTCTATTTGTGTTACAGCTTAGCCTGTTTGTGAACAAAAAAATGTCCTCACTGCCTTTAGTCCAGCGTTACTTCATATTTTTAAACTTTTACATGCAACATGTTGAAGCTGAGTTTTCTTTTAATATATAACTGAATGCCAAGGCTTTTTGTACTGCATCATTTCAGCACCTGGAATACAACAATTTTTAACATGAATATTGCTGAAATATGCACACTACCTAGCCATAGTGGATCTATGCCAGTTTTCAAAACTTTACATAGGAATTGCTTCAAAATCCATTGGAGTCATGACTGCAGTACCACAGTGCCCTGGGGGTAACACGGTAATTGCAGACTTAGGCAGCTACAGAGTATAGATCTGGACTCAAATATAAGGAAATGTAAAATAGCATCCAGGCAGCTGTGACTGGACTCCAGCTACACTGTGGCAAATTTTTACCAGAGATCTGGGCACTATGGTGGATTTTCTTAGGATCTTCTACTTGCATGAGTGTTTTCCATAATTTGTATTGATGCTCAAGACACAGAAAGGCAACAATGCTTCTGATTAAAGAACACTGGGACCTTAGGTGGATGAAAAACAAAGAGAATGCATCTGGAAACAGATCTGACATGCAACTGTGCAAAAACTGAAATCAAGTTTAAAAATTTCGTACAAAAATGCTCTAACTTGAAAATACAGCAGAAAATGAGCATGAATCTATTATAATAGGCCTTGGAAAATATTTAATTGAAGTGATAGATAGACATTATTATGAATCATAATGCATTAAAAAAGAAGCAATAAAACATAAGCAGATGATAAAAATGCAATTACAGCCAAACTTTTTGAGAAAGATTATGCAATATTATGAAAGGTCATGATAATATTTTTAAGCTTTTTTTTAATATACATTTCAGGAATCTTTAATGTCTTTTCTTCCAAAATGAACAGTGAACTATTTAATCGTAGTTATTAACATCTATCTAAAATAAATTCTATGTTGAAGATTTCATACTTTATATACATAGTAGATGGCATACCTAAGAATTACAAAAAAAAAAGAAAATGTAATGTGTTAGATCAGATAAATTTGGAAAGTCTATGTTTTGTGCATGGATTAACAAAACTTAGATCACTGAAAGCTAACACTTAGTGAATTACTATGTTCTGTGTTTCTGTCTATTAATATCACTGAATGCTGTGTTTCCTCCAGGAAGAACATGAGGATGGGCTTGGCTTGTTTTCCCCATTACTTGGATCAGGCCTTGCCAGGCAATAGCAGATACATCCCTGTGGAAGAGCCAAGAGGAGATCCAGAGCTAAAAGTCTGACTGTCAAAAAAAGACAGTGTGGGTTAGGCTTGCAGCTGTTAATCTTCTATTTCAATTGTGATCAAACTTGGTCAAAACCTGAATCACTATTTAGAATATTATCTTTTGGAAGTAAAGAGCAGGAAAATATGCCCTTTTTAAAGTAGTTTGAAAAGGTTAAAGATGAAATCTTAATTTAAAGCCTGTGAGATCATCTTAAAAAAATATGAAAATTAGGTAAACTTTATGTAATTCTGTCTGATTATAGTTTACTAATTATCTATAGATTTTTTCTTGCATGACTTAGATTCATAAGTATGCCCTAAGAAATGCCTAAAACATTGCCTTGTTACAGAATTAATACAATAGGAGTCTTTCTCAGTCATTTACAATAAATGGCTTAATGAGTACATCAAAGCATAGAACAATATGTCTAGTTCTTTCAAGATAAAATTGTGTAGACCAGAAAGAAACTCTGTTATAATCAAAGGTATCGCTAGACTATGAAAGAAAACAGCCAACAGGTAAGTAGTAAAAAACTCTATTTGTTGCAGATATTGATCCATTCTACGCATATCAGCTCTAGTCTAACATTACTGTTTTGCCAATAGAAGGCCCAGACTGGCAGAAGATGGAGCTGCTGGAAACTTTCCACTTTTGGAAGTGGAAAAAGAGCAAAAGTGCTGTGTCAATCCAGATCACATGTAGCAGATACAGCAAAGTGAACAAATGTGGTTTAAAATAAGCCTGTGGCCAGGGGAAACTAGAGACTCGGGGAACCCTAATCACTCTCTTATCAAACCCATGTCCCTGCTGAGTCTATCATAAACTGGATGAACAATAAAATACAGCCCATCATGCTCTATTCCCAATTTTGAAATCTTATTGAAAGCTTATTTGGGTTTGGGCTTTTTTTAGAAAAGTATATATTTTAGATTAAGATGCAGATACCTGTTGCAAATTTGATAAGTTAACTCACTTGAAAGTTAATGTTGATTTTATAAGGAGGAAAAAGGAGAGAAGAAAGAAGAGAGGGGAGAGGAAAGGACTCGTAAGCTTGGCCAGCAAAAAGACCCACTTCAATGATATTGACTCTACTCCGTACTCTGCTGGGAACATCAAAATGACAACTGGGTATTTACAGATTTATTTCTTACTGAAAATAAGCACCATCCTTAGCTTTCAGACTCAATCTACCTCAGACTGTTCATGGGACTATTTCTGTCTGATCATCCATTCCCTATCTCCATCTCATAAATTTTGATATTTGGTTCATTTCAATCAATTTTGAAAGGAGGCAGAGGGAGAGCAACACTTACTAAAACCATGAGCTGCTTACAACATGTTTCATAATGGGGTAGAGGAGGTTTAATTTTGTGTAGCCCAGAAGGAAAGAGTATGATCTAAGCTCTACACTATCTATTCTCCTGACCTTGTAGTTAGCCAGTCATGAAATGCATAGCTAATTAGATTACGCGTATTTTGAAGCTAGCCACAGCACTTACCACGACAGTACTTAACGAACAAGAGAAGGAAGTGACGGTATGATAACAGCGTTTAAGGAAGCTGAAAGGAGATGGAAAAGTAACGTTTATGGGACAAGGAGAAGTTTGTGAGAGATGGAGTTAAGTTTGCTGCAGTAGGCACACATAGAGACAAATGACAAAGTATCAAAAAATGGTTTAAACAGGATACTGTACAGGCTGGTGGCAACAATACAGTATCTTCATCAGCTTCCCTTTTGCATTTTTGCAGCTCACCTTTATGTAGAAGGATTTATACCTTCAACAGAAAATAGGAGAAATACTAGTTTCCTCTAAAATCTACCATAAATTCTGCTGATCCTGACAAAGTTATACCCTACAAAATAGTCATTCTCCACCTCTGATCTTCTTTAGGCTTGACATTCTTCGTCCACATGCAGCCACACAGGATTAGAAGTAAGCTTTTCATACATTTATCAAGAGAGGGAGTTTGCTGTGAAGCTCCCATCTCCTGTCTACCCCCAGAGTGGCACATCTGCCATTTTATGATATTATTTCCTCCCATTTGTGCCACAATGGAATCAGGTTGCAATTCAGAACAAAATGCAGTCATTACGACTTGCCCTTAAAGGCATCTCTTAAAGGATGGATGCTTAATAGAGCTGATTTCCACCAGACAAGACTGACAAAGAAATGCATCTTTTGATAAAAATGAAATGAATCTGAAGGTGTCCAGTAATTACTATCACTCACCTAATAACGATATAAATTGAAAATTCCCTGCAACATACTCTGTGAAAATAAGAAACTTTATATACATTGCTTTCCCTTCTTTTCCCTTGTATATGTGCCACGGATTGCAAAGCTACTTTTACACTAATATATTTAATGTGCTCAGGAGTATTCTCAGGCACTGAAGCTATCTTGGCATCAAATGGCTTTTTCTGTAAAAATCTCTCACGCTCTAAGAGGAGGTGACTCTGTGCAAACTGCTTTTTGGAAGCAACCCCTGACCTCGCACACCCCCAAATGGCACCTGAGAACCATCTGCAAGCCTGTGGGTCAAAACCGAGGCAAAACTGTTCCAACAGTTTATCAACATAACAATCAAGTTCCAGTGCCTGAAACATTTCAATGTTTAATTTCCTCTTGTTCATGTAGCCTAAATTTTAAACAGCCTGGCTGAGGTCCACATTCTCCTATAAAGATATGTTTAATTCCCGAGATGTTACGTTCAACAGTTAAACAAACACCTTGAGAAATACCTTAAATAAATAAACTTGACAATGGCAGAAATGTCACAAATCCATTTAAAGTAAAAATCAATATACAAAGAAGAAATCTTTCATGTTGTCCTTTCATTTCCTTGGATAGCCTTAGACTGATGCTCTATAATTTCATGAGAATAAATTTCTTTAACTGGGGCCCTCCACTGTAGGCCTCATCCTACTGATGGTATTGTGCTTGTTTAATGCTCTTCACACAGCATCACAGGACAAATAGCTGTCATGATATGGGAGGCAACGGCAGTCTTTCATGCTTCACTGCACTGTTTCACAATGAAAAACTACCATGTAGCATATCTATACTGCCAGTGGCAAGGATGGAAAGTACATAAGTAAAATACATAAGTATTTTACACAATAATAATACGCAAGGACAACAAGCTTTTAATATATAGGAAAATATACAGCACAGTTGACCTTTTGATAATTAAGTAACTGATTTCCCATTCAATAGAAAAAAAGGCAGACTGATAGTTTAGGTGTTTTCCCCACTGTGCTTAGGAAAATAAAACAAAACAGAAAATACTAATGAATCACTATTCCATATAAAAATAATATTTTTAGGGTTTCAGAAAGCTTAATTTTCAAATCATTTCAATATACAACAAACACAAAGTTATTTTATCCTGAAAAAAGTAAAGGCTCATTTTCAAAAGAGGAAAATGTTCAAGATCTTAGAGAAAAAATCCATTTCAGCGATTTTCTATTTCTCAGTTAAAAAAAACCCTAATTTATCAAAAATTGTCAGGATGTAGCTTTTAAGTCATCAATATTGTTACTGTATCAGATGCCACGTGTCAATAGAGCAGTAAAATATACATTTTATGGATATATAAAGATTTGAAGAAAATCTTTATCTTTTTACGTAATCTAATAAATAGTACAAAAAGACGAAATATGTGATTGCATCCATGAGTGCAAAACTGCATAAGAATAAATATGCAATAAAAGTGTGCAGTGCTTACAAACATACAGCTTACATCTCCCATAAATACTAACACTAAAGCCAAAGTGATATCATAGACACTGTATTACCCAAATTTTCTAGATAATGATATAAGAAAGTATTCTAATTAGGAAACAGTATATTCCACCAGGAAACTTATAAGAGTAGTTAGTCTCATCACACTCTCCAAATGTGCAACCTTTTATATCTTTATTGCTAGTGGTATCGGCTTACCTCTATACAAATTCATTATACAAACTCTTTTTTTCCTAGGAAATCGATATTCACCTCATTAAGCGCAAATTCTATTCATTCTTACTCAAGGTGTGGAACAATTCTTAACTGAAATCAATCAGTTTCATTCAGTGTGCAAAGTGGGACAGTCTGCTTTTTCATGATTTTGGCAAAGTCTAAATCAATCTTTTTGGTGCAACCAATCTTCTCACTGATTTAAGATAAGATTTTCCAGGGTGTCTTATATCTGCATCTTCTTATGTTTCCTAAATTTTAGAAATAATATAAATTTTCCTGTTATGTACAGTGCAAGACATACATCAGATCAGGGGTTTGATTGGCTTCTACCAATTACTTATATGTTTAAACTGATATTTGTGAATTTGTTTTCCCAATACACAAATCTCAACCATGTAGAAATATTTTTTTAAAGCAAGCTACATAATATCATACAGTTCTTTGATGTGCATCATATTAACTACCAGGGTATACATAAGGAATACATACTAGATCTGAGTGCTTCTACTTTCTTTGATACAGAAGAATATGCCACATAAGGGTAACATTTTAACATACAACAATTCACACTATCTCAAAAAAACCAAACCAAAACAAAACCAACCACCCAAAATCAAAGTTAAGTTTAAAAAACTGCAGATGATCCTATGCCTTCACATCTGCAAATGCAGTGTTTTGGGCGATAAACTCATGATCATAGATTAACGTTACATATAAATTCCTGCTTGGTGACCTTTGCTCACACTGCATTTAGTGCCTACTTTATGCTATCTAATACATGGGAAAAAGAAAAAAAAAAAGAGAAAAAAAATCAAAACCGAATGCAAAAGGAGAAGTATTAGAGAATGTAGTATCTTCATTTCATTTACATAGATATAGAAGCAAGAGAGACTAAATTATTTTTAAATGCATTTAAATCTGCTAAAACATAATTTTATCATAACTATGAAGAATACATTACAGAAACAGTCTTCTGACCTTAAAAAAAAACAAAAACAAACAAACAAACAAAAAAACCCAAACAAACATACACAATTGAGGTCATCAAATTTTGAACATTGAAAGTATTAAAGCAAATATTTTGCGTGCATGCAGTTTTTGAACTCTGCTTTCATTTGACTGCAAAACAAAAAAATAAATTATAAGACTGTTTTTAAAAATGGAACTGTGTCAAAACATCCAGTCTATATCAAAAACTTCAGATTCATGTTTACCGTACTCTTATTATTTTGTTTCTTTCTATTGATATGACCAGCGAGTCCACAATGGATTCCAGAAACATTCCTGCAGAAAACTGTCAAAGTTCTATGCTTGCAGTACATTTCCACTTTACCAAAAATTATACCTTTATGGTTAAACATTTAATCAAATATGTTTGAGATGGTTTCTAGCAATTTTCAAATTTCAAGAATGGCAAAGATGCCATTCTACGAGCATTTTGTATGTGACACCTGTATTCCAGGAGATCTGGAGATGTATCTGCTTTCCTTACTGACAATAAACTTGCTCTAACTACAGCTAGCAATGCAGAGACTTTATTCTACCTTTCATATCATCAACAGAATCATCAACCAAGTTCCGATTGCAGAATCTTTTATCACCAGCAATGATGACAGATACAACTGTGATGCAGCATTAACCTCAAATCCTTGCTGAATTTGATAAGTGAGAAAAAAAACTCTGCAGATCTGAAGTCTGAGAAAAAAAATTGTAACAACATTATTCACTTTTCCCCACATATTACTGAAATAGAAACTCTTCACAGACAGAAATCATCAAATGATGCTACTGCAAGTCAGCACAGAATTCAAGACAATTCCAAAGCTGACATGAAAAAGTGAGCAAAATTAATTTAAAACTTCTATTTACTAAGTTAGACACCCTATGTGTGATTTCTGTTACAAATTTAGTCTGCAATTTTTATACCCTAACAAAGTACAACAAGGTGTATAGAAATGTAAGTTAATGCAGAAATTATTATTGTTTCAGTGATCTATCTTGCTGTGAAACCTCTCTGACGCCAGCTCAGATTTCCTTCTCACATCAAGAAACATAAATACTGGAACCCTGAATATATTGTATCTACTGAGCACAATCCATCACGTTGCCATTGATTTTGAAATGGTCATATGAATGCCACGTTCTCTAGTTTAACATGGGATTTATAGAAGCCAGAGTTCTGCAGCAAGTTATGCCATCAAACCAGTTGAATGACAATAAGACATGCAATATTGAGAGGGTTTTATCATCTGGGAATGTCTTAAACACCTTAACAAGAGTTTGAGGCCAATGATTACAGTTACATTAACTGAAGTTGTGAACATATCCACTCTCCTGAAACAGCATAGTCAAGAGAATCCCAAATTACTGTTATATGACTGTGTCCTTGAAACACGTTATAAAATTAAGTTTAAAAATACACTAGTATGACTGTATTACTTTCAGAGCCCAGACTGATATTTCCCTGTGGCGCTGTGCTGTGTGTAACAGTATGCAAGACCTAGGTCTCTGCTTTATGCCCAAGGCAGAATAGTACTAATTCTCCAAGGACTAGAAGTACTTTCAATTTGGTTCGTATTCCCAGATGCTTATGTGCTATGCAAAACGAGACATAGGTGCTTCTGAAATTTTTCTTCCCCACCATTAAAACCTAGCTTTAATGTTTACGTCTTTTGGGGATCAGCATGTTTTGTTTTTGACTCGTAGCTGTAGCTTCTTGTTTACATTGTGAATCAAAGCATTCTCCTTGTTTATTTGTTATGGGTTTTTTGGCTATTCCTAATACAAATGTGGTTCTTGTCTGCAGTAATAAATTGATCATGATCACTCTCTATCTACCTAATGTAACCTGAAATTGACCTTTTACCCCAGCTTTCAGGACCTTATTAATCTTTTGCTTCCCTTTTATACTTCAGTGATCCTATGTTACAAATGCAAGGGCTACTGTTTCTTTGTTATTGGATGGCTCCTTTCCCAGAGATAGAAAGACTCAGAGAAAAGATTCCTCTATCCCTGTAGACATATTATTACTGAAAGAACCCCAGAACACACTGAGAAATTCTCTGAGATATATAAAACAGTGTATCAGGAGATTCAGTAATGTGTATGAGGCGTATATTAACCAAAGGAGGATGAAAATTCTTCATGTACTGTTGGTCTTTTAGTCTTATTAGTATCATCTATTTTAGGATCAAAAGGGAAGACTGAAGAATCGTGTAAGGTCTTTCTCATCTGTACTTGTCCTGCAAAGCACAGAGAGAAGCGTGATTCAGACAATGAAATAAGCATTTCAAAATATGCCTTTTTAGAAGCATATAGTGAAGAAGACATAACCACTTAGTCACAAGTGTTGCAACCATGTGGTGAAAGAAAAACAATCAATCCTGCAGCAGCTATGAGATATTCCGAGTTTGCTTTTCTTTCACAGCAAAATGGGACTATACTGATTTGTCCACCTTTAAATAATAAAAAACCTCAAAAAATTTAAAATCACCCAAAACTGTTTCCCAGTAAGCCCTCACCCCCTCTTCAGAGTTCCTTGAGGGCTTCAAAAGCCTTCTTGATGAAAACATGTGTCAAAGTTGACATACTAATACTTCAGCTCAGATAAAGTACTTTTTTTTTCCCCTCTAAAAGCTGTTACCAAAAATGTCTGTGTAGTTGTGCTCAAAAACATTCATGCCATTTAAGCATGCAAGATCTAAGATATTAATCCAGGGAAGGATATAATTGTTATGTACATTTACAGTAAATCAGAAAACACGTATATAACTGACGAGTTTCACTGACAGATGGACATGCTACCATGCAAGAAGTCAGAAGTTTCAAGAAATTTACAGTTTG
Source organism: Platalea leucorodia (assembly GCF_965183815.1). Lineage (NCBI taxonomy): Eukaryota > Metazoa > Chordata > Aves > Pelecaniformes > Threskiornithidae > Platalea > Platalea leucorodia. Next base: position 45,009,121 of record NC_138828.1, on the reverse strand, counting down.
TCATATGATTCCACGTACGCTTGAGCCTAAGTTTAGGCTAACCTAACACTCACTGTTTATATTTGCAGCCTCAACCAAAGGGTATTACTGAGGCTAGAAGCCTCCAGTGGTTCAAAAGAACAGTTGGACAGGCAGATGAAGCACAGTCTCTTAAACAGAAAGAAACTACCTTTGGTTCAATAATAGTTGAGCTACAAATCACTGGTTGTTGGGAGAGTAATGTGGGGCAGTATCATTTTGTACTTGTTCTGATCTTGCACGTTTCCCTAGGCATCTACTATTAGCCAAAGGATACAGGCTAGATAATGATTTGTCTGACTTGGAACTGTTGATCTTATGTTCTTATTTTCTGAGGTTTTCTTCCTGAAAGCTCAGCCATAAGCCAAGTCCTTGGAGATTATGTATGATATTCTTTGAATAGACACTGTTCCAGAAAGTATAATCTGGAAGCCAGAAAATCCACATAACTTTCCTTGCTTTTTTTCCGAACTTAAAGCATTCACAGCACATGTTCACTGTTCAACTCTTCTTTTGATTCCATAGGTATCAATACCAAACCTTAGAGAGTGTTTTATGCTAAGATTGGAAATGCTATATAATGCTCAGGCCATGGACATGGCTATATTAGGAAGACGGGCAAATTATTCAGCGTGTGAGTTGCTTTTTGATGTCGCTTTAGCTTCTGCCTGGAGATCCTTACATTGGTTATAACTACAGGAAAGGAAAGCATTCCTTGTTCTTTTTTACAGAAATTATTTTGAGAGGAAGAATCTAAGAATTAAAATGACAGTACCTTAGGATAGCAAACCTGCATGTTTGACAGGCTCTAGCTAGATGCTTGAACCTACAGGGAATGATATAATCAAATTTAAGGAGCAGCTACAAGAATATACTGAAGGAATCACTGGGGTTCCTTCAGACCTGGCAGAAAACCATTTGCAAAGGTGTATTCCATATACCGGAATCAGAGGTATGCAGAGAAAAAAAAAAAAGTCCAAACATGAAACCAAATATGAAAGGCTACAAATTTGACAGCAGAAACATACAGTAAAATGCTACAGTAAGTATTCTGCAGTCAATGAAGACAAACTCCTGGAGATTATGGAATATTGGTACTGTGGTAAAGGCAGTCAGGAAGAGGTATTAAAAAAAAATAGAGAAAAAAAAAAAAAAAACATTTTCCCACCCATGTAGAAGTCACCCATGATATTTGACAGAACCAAGAACTCACCTCCAGAAGGTTCAAGAAAAACAAACAAAAGCCCCAAACATATTCACTTTCCATTCTAACACTAAAGTTGTATTTTGCAATTTTCCATCACATCCTTTCGGTACATATTTTTTTGAGGGCAGAAATCTGTTTTTCCTTCTTTTCTCCCCATGCAAAGCTACTTAAGCACATTTCACTTAAATTGACAAAAATCCTGTGAGGAAGAAAACGACATTTTCTGTCAGTTCCTGAACACTGCAAAAGGTAAATATCATTAGTGAGACTGTGGAGGGAAATGCTCCACACAGTGGAAGTATCTTTCAGAAAATTAAAACTGGATGTCATATTTATTAATAAAATGACACCTCTTAAAGGAGACAAGAAATGCATTAAGTTCCTGAAAGTTTTCAAGAAGTGTTCACAGACAGCCTGTTTTGCTGAAGCATTAAAACAAAACCCCACAACTTCAGTTAGTTCTCACACATGCTGACACATATAATAATCTCACAGTGTTCCCTGCACTAACTCCTCAATCACAGATTTTTTTTTTTTATTATTATTTCAGCTGACATTTGAATAAACTTCCTTCTAAAGTGCTTCTTTTTAAAAAGGAGGGAAAGGCAAACTTGTTGACGTGATGTGAAATGACAGAGATATATAAAAACTGGCTGCGTATGGTTGCTCTTGACCTGTAGCAGGGGCACTGCATAGGATTGCAACACGTAAATCTGCTTGGTGGTGTAACAGCCAGTTGCAACATTACACTTTTTAGACAAACACAAATGTATTTGAGTATTGATGATCAAAGGGAAGCAACAATTTGAAACTAAGCATTTATACAAAAAACATACTACAACATCACGCTACAGAAGCGGTATGCATTGAAACTTGTGTCAGAAACACAACAGGAACGAGTTTTAAGCAGAACACAACAGGAGTGAACTCAGAGGAAACAGACTGAACCAGCAGTGTGCCATATTCTGATCTCAGCTAAACCAAGTTAAATACAGAATAATGGCTGCTTTGACCAATTTTCTCTAGATTCCCACAAAACTATCATCTCTCAGTCACTCTGCATTGGACTTACACAGTTCATCCTTATGTCACATTCATGTGTAGCTCAACCTGTACGGATCCTCTCTCTGCTTCATAATCCTACATATTCAAGACGCAGAGTCTGTTCTGTTCTCCAGATCAGTTGTTTCTGAGGTGTCCAATTTTTGTAGTAATAAGGGAGATAAATAATATTTTTTTAAAAAAGATCTGGAAGTGGCATAATACAGTCCTGCATACTTAAAATATTCCTATAGCAATAAAAATAACATGTAAAAATTTATGAAAATTTTAAATGGAATCAGAGAAAAAATCTCCAGATTTCATATAGCATATCCTCCTTAATTTATTTGCTCTTTACATTCATTTGCTATGAGGTTAACATAAAGGTATATTCTTGGTTTTGGACACCATGCTTTCATACTATTTATTTTGACTCTGTGCTTGACTTTTCTGCTTATCTTTCCCTGATGCTTTTTTTTTAAAGACAAAAAGAAACAGAGAACTTGATCAGACAATTCCCTAACCCCTCTCTCCTTTGCTATAACAGTCACTAGGAAATTGTTTTATGTGTGACATAGCCCTTGTTCATCTCTGCATGTTGGGGAGGGGGCATTAGGTACTGATCTCTACAGTTTGATCTGTTAAATGCAAGAGCATTCAACACTAGCATAAAAGAGAAGATACACTGCTCACTTGTTTCAGTAAATTTAGCATTAAGCTATAACAATAATGTTCCTAAGACATTAGAATGGAGCAGCAATAGGGGAGCAGGGCATTTACATGGATAAAATTATCCAAACAAAATTCACATAACCCACAAACGCTATTACTCCTCTTTCAAAAAATGTTATAGACTATTCAGTATCTCTAAATTACCAGGGTCTAAGCACATCAGTTCATTTCTTGCTTGTGATGAAACACAATATACTGAAATAATAGTCCTACTACTTCAGAGATCAATTTTCCTCAGATGTTTCGCATCCAAGAGCCAACTGTGGCCAATGCAAATGGATGGCAGCATTCAGTGAAATGCTACTGCTGAAGGCACTTAGCAACTTTCTCTTTTTATCTATATTTTATTTTGATACAGAAAGAAAAAACAAAGGGATTGTATATGTAAAGAAATAGAAAGACAACCTTCAGATATACTGAGTCAGAAGGTCTCTAACAAAACCTAGTGGAATTCATTTGTGCTTTCAATTTCACCAGAATGCAATGTAAACAACCATAGGAACCACACAGCCAACTTTTAAATTAAATCCTATGATGAATAATTTATATTTTTAAACAAGGATTAGAAGTCCCATTTGATTGTAGAGTTTCAGGGGTGGCTTTAATAATTTACATGCTTTCCAAAGGTGAATAAAATACCCTCCTGAACAAATATCAAAACAATCCAAATATTTTCTTTGTTAAAGCCACACTGTGATTGACAAAGGAAAGGGCCACTGTTGTAAAGTTGAATGCGTGTGCTGTGGGAGACAGGCAGGGGAACTCAATAATTTTAAAAGTAGAAGTTTCTGTGTGCAATTTGTGTCACACCTCAAAGGGAACAAGGAAAAGATGAAACACATTATCAACAGCAAAATCTGCATATAATAGAATTTTTGCCCTTTATGGAAAGTCTTGGAATTATACTGTATTTTTTTGGGGGGGTGGGAGACCACACCCTTCTCTCCCAGCAATTGGAAGAGAACTCCAGGCCAAATGTTCCCAGTATTACCAGGGCTATCTCTGACCTTGCAAGAAGTCAAATATACAAGACACTCTGCAAAGCACTGTCACCTGGCTACAAAGAATGCACACTAACTTTAGGTGACCTGTTTAAACTATAGCTGCCTCACTGGAGGTTTTGTAGATAAACCAGCTCCCTTTGCTGTAATTCACAGCCTCTCTTCTTTGCAGTCCTAATAAATATTCTTCCAATATCTTTATCTTGAACATATGTATCCTCTGAGAAAGGGCAAGGAATATTGTGCCTGATGAAATAGAGTCCACTGCTCTGGAAAACTCCGTGCAATCACAGCACGAGTGATCTATATCTTAAACGCTCAGGCAGCATTAAGGTAAAATTTAATGCAAGGCAAATGTCCTGTGCTGCAGACATAGTTCATAAATTAATTACACATTCTGCATTGATTTTCGCTTCCTTATGAAGAAATAGTACAGAAGATGGCTGCTTCCTTCAAACATAGAATAACACAGTCATTAGACCATTTGCAAAGAAATATTCTGGACCAGACAATGGTTTGCAGTTTTGGTAACCAGCATGACAGGTTTAAGAACAGTCAATGTTTTTAGTCAATCTCTGCTCACTGTAGTACTGACACTAGTTAGATCTCATGTATGTCATCTGAAGCAATATATGAAAGAAAAATATTTTTCAACCAAACATAGTTTATCATATACCCATGGTAACAGGAAAAAAATAATTGCAGGGGGAAAAAAAAAAATTAAAAAAATCATGTGATGGTAAAGATCAAAATTACCCCAAGTCAAAATCCCAGTCAAAGGAAGACTGCTAGCAAAAATTTTGAGACCGAAAAATAATTGTCTCCAACTTGACTCTAAATAGATAAGAGGGATGAAGTATAATTTTACAAGCACAAAAATGAAAGGTGGAAAAATTAAGTTACCCAGGACAACACCAGTAAGTGAACACAGATCTACTGAGTCTTAGTCTGTTTTTTCATAAATGAGACCATCCACCCTGACCCAAGTGACCCTGCTATGAGTCAGGAATGATTCTATTTGCCTATGTGGAATACTCAGGCATAAAGACACTGACTTCCAGAGAAGTAACTGGCATAAAGCTGTCTGCTGTATTTTCACTGCTGGGGGAAATGATCTTCGATTTCTGAATGCAATGCTCAAGTGAAAAGTAAGTCGTTGGGGGTTCAGTTCAATAGTGTGATGGAACACCAAGTCCAGCAGAAGAGGTACATGCGTGCCTTTTAAAGACCATACTTGATCTTTCTAGAGTCCAAAGCCGTCAGTATACCTAGTGATAATTAACTTGAGAGAGTTTGTCATTTTAGGCTGGGATGGGGAGGGGAAAGAATCATAGAATAGTTTGGGTTGGAAGGGACCTTTAAAGATCATCTAGCCCAACCCACCCTACAATGAGCCGGGACACCCTCAACTAGATCAGGTTGCTCAGAACCCCATCGAACCTGACCTTGAATGCTTCCAGGGATGGGGGATCTACCACCTCTCTGGGCAACCTGTTCTGGTGTTTCACCACCCTCATTGTAATAAAGAGAGCAAGATTTTGAAACATATTTTATTGCCTGTGGACAGATATACAACAGTAGTTTCACCAAAGAATTAAGACCACAATCTTCCTATTATTTCACTGTCTTTCAATTTTGCCTGACTGTTTTTCAAATGAGACTTCATGAGAGTCCTTGCTACATTAGCTGCCAAATTCCTACTGAAATAAGTAATTCTGAAATGCTGTAGGCACCTCCAATTTTACTTAGGCATCTAAATAGTCTTAGGACTCAGTACTGCTGAGCGCTCCCACTCATCTTTATTAAGTGGTAACAAACCTTACAATAAACAGAGGCAAAACATAATTCTCATACCCCCAGACATAGCTTTGCCTCAACCCCAAAACGATGAATCAGGATTATGAACACCAATAAAGATGTTCAAGAGTGAAGATCAGGAAACAAAAATCCTGCGGAGAGCACATATGCACCGAGACAGGCAAATAAGGAAACTCCAAACATCTCCACATCAAGAAGGTGTTTAATAATGATTGATAGGTGGAGGGGCTTTTACCACTTCATAATGGCCACTCCCCCTTCCTTGATTTCACTTTATCCAGTCTCACCAATGTGTCCATTAAAACTTCCACCTGAAGAGTAATCATTTTTTAGACAAAAAGATGTCTGCACCAATGTCAAGAAACTAAATGACAGCAGGATAAAAAGTTTCAGTTATAGACAGGAGAGAAGGTAAAAATCCTACACAGAAGAAATATTAGACATTTAATTTTGTATGAGTATATGCAACTTGCAGTCTTCCTCAAACAAGAATATGTCCTCATTCACTGTCCTTTTTCACAAAGTGGTCCCGTTTTATTCCATACTGTATGGATCAGGCTACACTGCTCTGCCCATTACATTAGTATCTTATCTCATGATGGGGAATTAGCAGATAGCTGCTTTTTTTGCATGCTGTCCCTTTTCCACGTCATTTCAAGTCCCTGGGGTATTAATTACCACAAGTTTTTATGAAGACAGCTTAACTAATACCTTAGTATTTTTATTCAGAGCAACATATTTATTAATATACAGATTGTAACACATCATGATCAACTGCAGTCTCTAAGATGCAATGGAGGGTATCCTCTACTATTCCTGAAATCTTGAGGAAGTTTCCTAGCTGTTGTGAATTAATAGAACACCATCCAAGTCAGTGGAACAATAATAATTTACATCTACTGAGGTTATACTAAATATTTATTATGAAAAAAACCCCAAACAAACCTGTTCTTTGCTTCTCTTTCAATTTGGGTAGAAGAGTCCATTGCATCTTAAACTTGTCAAGAAATCTTAGCATTCCATGGTCTAACCATGATATACTTCTGTCTGACAAGAATTCTTAAACCATAGCAATATTCTGTGAGAACAGTGATATTACAGTGGTTTTCAAGTGAATGAGAACGAACAAGCTGTTTTCAGAAGTAATATATTCATTGGTGTAAAAATGATAGATGAGGGTGGTCAGACTGAGGGCAGACAGATTGCTTAATACTCTTTCAGGATCCTCTGCTATGTGGCCAGGGCATAGTACTACCACCAAGTCTTCCAACTATCGTAATTTCATCATGGAAAAATGCAACTGCTGTCTTGAAAATGGCAAAACAGAAGGGAGATAAAACTCAAAAGCTTCCACCCAGTCCAAAATTTTGTTGAAAAACTTAATTAAAGGTATCTTACTGAATGACAATTATTTCAAATAGTCAATCTCCTGTCTGGATTGTTTCCAGCTCAATATATATGGCATCCGCTTAAGTAAAAACTTCTCATTTGTCAAAGGCAAGTATTCCTGTTTCAAGTTTTAAGACTTTTTATTATTATTTTTAATAGAATATCATCACCAGCTTTTTAAAAACTTATATTAATATACATAGGCTGTTAAAAAAAATGGAGGGCAAAACCTATCACTGCAAAAGTCACTCACCCCGGGGAAAGCTATAGAAAATTGTAGAAGATAAAATATCTTCCAAGAATATTCTCACAAGGGGTTTCTCCAACTTTTCCCTCAGCTTCCCTCTCCAAGCACAGGCGAGGCTCTAGTGGGACAAGCCATATATTCTCTCAGCTTAAAAGACTGGCTGAGCTCTAGCTGAAATCCTGCAAAGCAAATTCACTATCTTTATTGAATGGTGATATTAAAAAGAGAATTTCAAATATACATTTGTATATGTAATGCCATTTCTATTTCTAAAATATTATTCTGAGCCAATCAGAAAAAAGATGCACAACAGGATCCATTTGTCAGATTTTATCTAATGGATACACATGAAAACCTGCTCAGACAAATTACAACGAATAAATCAAACAAAACTGTAAATTGATCATTTTGAGTTACAAGCAACAGCTACATCGTTCAAGCTGTTGAAGGTTATCACATATAAATCCTTATGCCTACAAGGACAGGGAAGGCATTTATTCTGGGACTGGAAAAGTACCAAGCATGTACCCCTGAGAATTTGCAATAGAGAGGAAATAGCAGCACTGAACATTTCTCTATTTGTGAAGAACTGTCAACAAACAAGGAAGCAAGTGGTAATCAAGGGAAATGCGCTTGTTAGTCTCAAATTTACCAAGGAAGTAAAGACTCTAGTGACCTAGTGTTGCTGAAACTATCCACTTCCTTTCTTCTTGTATTTCTCTTGCCCGATTTTTTTTTCAGGAGATTAATGACCATTAGGCTAAATACTGCCATAAGATGCATGGATATACAAGGAAAGAATACAGTACATGAAGTTACAGAAGAGTATGCAAAGGAAGATCCTTGGAGTAGATACAGCTTTGTAATACCAGAGCACGTTGACAGCCCTAAGTAAGTCCTGTAACATACTACTGCAGGCTTACTCGCTATAGCACAGTTAGTTGTCCTTAACATACAGTGAAGCAGTGACACTGCTAACCAACAAAGAATGAACAGAGCATCAGCCTAAAGCTGGATACCTGACATAGTCATCACTTACTCACCGTAGCCAGCACAGTCAGATGAGGGACAAGATCTTCAACACTTCCTATTAAAGTGCACAAACTTGTGCCAGTTTATTCAAGTTCTGTTGAATGTTTTCTGCCTACAAGTGTCTGTTTCTGAAGCTTACCTCCTCTTTTCTTGCCTGTATTTTAATCAATGTTTGTTTTTTTTTCCAAAAAGAGAAGAAAAAGAATACTTAGGGCATTCTCCATCTTCAGCTTCTGTCAAAGCCATATAAAAGAAGAACTGGGATAAGAATTAAACCCAAACATCTCAAACGCTCCGAGAGGAATTTCAGTCTACCATGCATGTAACAGACATTAAAATCAACTTGAAGAGCAGGAGTAATCAACATACCTGCTTATGCTAGAGTTTGTTTCACTCTCATTCACCATCAGTTTTCAAATGCAAATACTTACAGTAAAGCACCTGAATACTGGAAGGCAACATTTGGAAATATAAAGCAACTTTGCATGCATTAGTGGAGCTGAGAACTTCCAAATTTGATCACACTTGACGATTTAATGGGAAAAATATAGAAGGGAATTTGAAAAGCAGAAAACATATAAAAGATATATATATGAATTAGGGATTTTTTTTTTCCCCAGGTGCTATTTTGAGGACCATAACAGCATTCAGATTTTTCCATAAAACATTTACAAAATGCATTTGTTTCCAGACTTTGTTAAAGACCAAATTCCCCAAAGCCTGTACTGCTACTGATCTTAATTATTCATCATTATAATAACTATGCAAGATGATTTAGTAAAAAATGATAGAATCTGGCCCTTGTGGTTTAGTGATAAGTGCAATTTTTGTCTCAAGCTAATTATACGAGAACAATTTGCAAACAAATATATTACACATATCATCAAGTATTCGGCAGTCAAATGCACATGGTGATCCCACTTAAGGGCTACCATTATTACAAGCTGAGGCTACTCCACTGCAAAAATAGTTTGCCAACGTCCTAAGAACGTGGCAAACACCTGGTTGCTTATCTTTCTTATTACAATGAGAATTCTTAATAGAGACATCCCAGGCTCTCATGAAAGGAAAAAAAGCAGAACTAATTCTCCTTTGAGATACACATTAGAAGACAGAAGCAGGAGAAAAGACTGCTGAAGAACTACTAACATTTGATCCACACTAACATACGTGACCAACAGAAACACAGTTACTTTCCACTACACTGACAGGAGCCAGCAGATCCTGGTGATCCACAGCTAATTCACAAATGCTGGAGATATGGCCATCATTTTAGTTCTTTATAATCCTTATAAATGAAATTCAATAATTTAAATGGAAAAGGACTTTCAAAGTGGTTGCCAGCCGGTACATCTTAAAGGGTATTATGTATAGGCATGGGTTGCTCATGCAGAAGTTCACAAGGAAAAATTCCTTTGGAGCATTGCTTTACTCTTACTGCTTCACTGAGGTGAAATGAAAGAGAAATATTCTTTATAAATTTTAATTTATCACAAGCTGTCTGGAATCTTTAATCTTGTGGCAACCCAGATCTCTCCTAGTCCCTCATCTTACATTAGCCACATCAGCCTTTACCAGTGTTTCAAATATCTTAACTTTCAGAAACCCTGTGACAAGATGTATGATAAGAATCTTCCAATAAAGTGTTTCAACTCTCAGAAAAATGTGATATCAAATGTTCCTGCTGAGGAATAAATGTAAAGACCACTGTGCCCACTTACAGCATTACCCCAAGACCCCAGAAGCAAAAAAGCACTCTATATTTCCCACTCACTAAATCTTATGATCCCTTTTGATCTCCCAGGGAGGACAAGTCACCAATTTCAGGCCATTTATCTGAAAATAAAATTGTATGTTGCTGACTTGCTTATTATCTGTACGTTTTCTCCCCCAAGTCAATCACTCTGAAAGTATTCATTTCTCTTGACAGTCACTTTTGGAAGGCCATTTGACATCAAAATGCATCTGAAATCCTCTAGGCAAAGGCTAATGTAATAAGTAAAATTCATGGATCAAGGAAGGAAACAACATATGCACCAACTGTTGTACACTGGTTGCTCTAGAGATCAAATCTCTTTGATATTAAACTGGCATAATGGAAATGTAACTCAATGAAGCTACACATGATTTAAACCAGAGCATGAGAGAGTCCCAAAGGGTAAGAAAAATAAGAAATAGTTCCAGTTAGTTGAAAATGTATTCTCTCTATGGAAAATTGCTTGTCTTTTTTTTTTTTTTTTTTTAAATTTTATTTCTAATCATAAACATCCAGCCCAGAACTCTGCTTTCTTACACCAAAGGTTACTATTAATGTTAACAGTTGGCTAGACCTGGGGTTTCTGATTGTGGACCGATTCTTTATTACTCTGCAAAATTCTATGATCCAAAGCCTATACTATTTAGGCAATACAAATCCACGTTTTTAACTGACTTCTTGAATCTCGTTTGAGTTTACCTGAATAAAGCTTAAGAACAGACTTCAGGATTGTACTTATTGATTGCGTTCTACTTTTTTAAAAAAGAAAAGCATAGAAAAGTTTCAATACAAATATGCCTATGAAAAATGTTCTCCAAAAAAAAAAAAATCTTCTCAAAAATTCTTTTCCAGCCCTAAGAGTTTACATTTTTAAAAAGCAAATGTAAGTTAAGGAGGCAATCACAATGACAGATTCAAAGCAAATCCTAGATTTGATATAGCTTTATATGTACAATTGCTTATGACTTCTATAACAAAGCTGCATTGTCCTGCTGGTCTTCATTATATCCCATAATTGCCAAACTCTGCCTCTTTGCCATAACACTGTACCACTGATATTTAATCTCTGGATATAGTAATTGTAATGAGAGCAGACAAATAAAAGCACCAAGTTCTCCCGTCCAGAAACTACCTGGGCAGAGGGGCTAAGCCCTGGCATGCTAAACACTGATGAACAAACCACATACATCTGCACTACTTAAAACTTTTGCTTGCCCTGGAGACAGCAGTGCTGCTAGGCTCCTAACAGCATGTTCTCAGCAACTTACTGGATTTGTTCCAAATTGTTGCAGTTAATCGCGGTACGAATCAAATCACATTTTCTGAAACTGACAGCTGTGTGACAGCAATAAACTAAAAGAAACAGTAGAAATGAGAACAAATAAGTGAATTCCACAGATGGCCTGTCAAGGTGGACACCACAAGCTCTTCCTTTAGTCCTGCCATGAGATCCATTTGTATACTTACAGTAAAAAGGAGCACAGTGGTAGCTGTATCTGGCTCCCAGAAATACCATTTTGGCATCCTAGCCCTAGCTCAACTTGCAATAGGATATCCTCAGATCTGAAAATGCAATATTATTGCTAGCTGAGAATAGTTTCGGCATTATTGTATGGGAGCAAGATATGGAACCTTTGAAATGCTTTGGTTTCCTGTAAATTACCTCCAAAGACTTCAAAGTTGTTTTTCTAAGCAACAGTGAATGCCAAAGACCCAGTTTTAGCACTATCACTATAGTAACATGCCTACAGTCAGGTGCAATATGCAAAAACAGTTCTGTGACATAGCATATTTTTCTCTCAAATTTCCAAACTCTTATTGTAAGGGTTGACATGAGACAGGTATTATCCACAGTTAGGTTATGAATAACTGATTATGTTTTTATCAATGTTCTTTTAAGAAAAGCTAACCATTTTCTGAGAGCTTAGTCAAATTTACCTGAGCTGTCCTCTCAGGTTGTAAAAAATAAATGTTTCTCAAAAAGTGTACTCTGCAAAAGACAATAGAGTAGCATTACACAGTTGATTTTTATTTTTTTTTTTTTAATAACAAAACTACTGCCTCATTATACTTAAAGAATTTTTTATACAGATCCCAAGGCTGGTATACATTTGCTTAGCTGATACACAGATGACTCTATTGTGCAATATGCTTATGTTCTAGAATTTAAAAGCTAGAAGTCTAGGGAAATTAAAGTTTCTTATCATAGACTGGCTGCATAGATGGATTTCAACAGAAGTGGAGACTGTAAATATTTTACCAGTTTGGGTTTAGTGTTTCTCTCTTTCCATTCTTAAGTGTGCTGCAGGAAAAGGAAGCTACAGCAACTCAGGAATGGTACAATCTCCAGACCATACATTACCTTAAAGAACATCCAAATGGAAGGGCAAAAGGCACTGTGTTGATAGTTTCCACCTAGCCTCCAGCACACTGTCAGAACTATGTTGTCTGTTGCAAATCTAGGTCCTCGAGAATAAAATCATTCATGCACAGAAATGATAACATATACAGAGATGAAAAAGCTAAACATGGAGTTCACAAAAGAATTGCAATTTTCTTCTAAATTCTGCCTAGAGAAATGAAATCTCATGCTTTTTTCAGAATGCAGCTTTAGCAGAGCACCACTAGGAGAGGGTTCAACCTGAGTGACTAATACAGCAATCTAGGAAAATGTCTAACTGGTGAAATGGAAATTGGATATATTGTAGCTGTCTGCTATAGAGGTGGGATGAATACTAGCAGACAATACAAAACTGCAGTCAACATTTGCTTAAGATGAGATAAAAAAGTTGAGTATGCAAAAGACAGATAAAAACTGTTTTGTGTAGTGATTTAAATAAGTTTACCTCTCAGTTTACTTTAGTTATAGTATTTATAAAGCTTCACAGGGAAAAAAAAAACAGCAGACAAACAAAAGGTCTTTAAAAAAAGTATAGGAAACAGGAACCAATAGAGGGATGTTAAAATCGGAAAAAATTAAATGGAAATCTTATGAAACTGTGTCAGAGCAAGTTCAGATTGGACGTCAGGAAAAGGTTCTTCACTGAGAGGGTGGTTGGTCACTAGAACAGGCTCCCCAGGGGAGTCGTCATGGCACCAAGCCTGTCAGAGTTCAAGGAGCATCTGGACGATGCTCTTAGTCGTATGATTTTTTTAGGTACTCCTGTGAGGAGCAGGGAGTTGGACTCGATGACCCTTATAGGTTCCTTCCAACTCGAGATATTCATGATTCTATGAAATTAGGCAGGTATTTTTTTATAAGGATGATTAGATTCTGGAATGAAATGTTGTTGGCAGCAGTATAATCAGTCCTCTCTATGCTTCCTGATATAGATCAGACACATCTGTAGAGAAGTTCTGAATCACATACAATTAGTCAACAAAAAAATGTCAGCATGAAGTCAGAGTTATGCAGTGATTCTGCCAGCTTTAAAAGCTCTGTATTTTTAAAAAATGTTTGACTCACAGTAATGTAATTTTTATATACTCATGGCTCAGATACTGAACAATTTTTAAAATTTCTCTTCTCAGGTTTATAGATGACATGACTCTTCTCTGGTTTTATTACTTTCTATATCTCAGCACAATCAGCAGAAAATCCATCACGTGTGTTCTGGACTGTCTTGGTTTTGAAATGGTTCAAAATAGCAAGAAAGATAGGGAGTATTTTATGATACTATTTTAAAGGAAATTAATTCTTTCAACCCACATTCTCAGCTACAAAGTTAGCGTGTATCATTTTTATATGATTGTTATCAGTTGGTTATACAAAGGAAGAATGCACAAATCAAATCAGGTAATTTCACTCAAATTTGTGTTAGTATTTATTTACATAAGATCAACAGCATATTCAATTTTCCAGCATCTCTGAACATGCTGAAGAACAGTAACCATTTATGCTTTCAAGGGAACAGTCTATGCTAAAAATCACTGAAACCAGAGATTGACCTAACTTTTATAAGTTAATCAATTCCTCAAAAATGTTAACTTCTTTCAAAACGTGGGGGAGAAGCTGCCAACTCTTCTCATTCTTGCTCTGTAGCTCAGGGGTTAGAATACACAGAGAGTGGTTTAATTCCCTCTTCCTTATTGACTGCCACAGCTCCTCACTCCTGGAAGGTTCCTTGAGTACACTACCCATTAATCTGCAGTAACACATTCAGTCCTTTCCACTGTTCAAGTCTCTGAGGAAGACCTGAGGATTATCTGAATCAGAGCAAGTACAGAAGACTACAACGGTCTGAACCATACTGGTTCATCAGACATAACGTGAGTGGATAGGAGGTCCAAGGGGTCTGTGTAAGAGGCAATTTACTTCTTAAGCCCTGTTCAGAAATTAATTCCTGAAGAGCGCTCTTCTCCAAGACAGTGAGCTAACTGCCACAAAGTTAACTGTTATCTTTTGAGACAGACAACTCTTCTCAAATTTCTCTCAAGAGTTTTTCACACATTCCACCTAAGCTGTACAATGCTACTGCTGATAACAGCTCTGTATGTACAGAGGTAGCCTACCTCATTGACTCAGTAGATATCCAGCATTATCTCAAAATGTAATTGTTTTGCACTGTTGAGCTCATCAAGGCTAACAGAGAGAACTAAATGTTCGATTGGGATCCCTAAGCTAAAAAAGAATCCCTAGCACAGTACCAGGGCTCATGTAAGCAAATACGAACATCAAGGTGAAAACTATGCAATAGGTCTGAGAATGCTATCTTATATTAATGATGCAATTCTTCACTATGATGATATGAGACCAACACAACTCCGATCTGGTGGAAGAAGAAGGGTCTAAAAGAGGAATACTGGCTGTTACGGGATATAGAAGGATACTAACTTCTCTTTTGTATACGTCCTCCCCATTCTTTTCCACCCCAATTATAATGGCAAGTAAAGGAACAATTTGCTAGAAGGTTTTCAATTTGGCATCAATACAGTACTTACAGTCAGTTCCCCTGGGTAGACTCACCTTCCTTTACCCACGTCGCTAGTATGCATAAGACTGCAATAAAAATACTAATGTACGCTGTTATTGGTTTTGAACTAATTATTCTAGAAGGATTAGATTCAATTCTGACTTTTTACAGTTATCTGTATTTGGGCTTGTATATAACACAATCAGAATTTTGCCTGGTGTTCAACATGTGATATCGATTTCAACTTGAAAGACCTATTTTTCTCTCATAAAAAAAAGATAGAGTTCTAAAAATGTGTTTCTGAAGGTATAAATATTTTTTTTTTAACTTTCTTCTCCACCGTCCCTCGTCCCACCCCCCACCCCCCCATATTTGAATAGCAATCTATACTGATTAGCATTTACACTGTGGTGGAATCTTTAGAGTGCCAAGTCCCTATTATTTTGTCACACAAAAATTATACTTTTCAGCACTACTGTTCTCCTCATAAAGCTCTGTATTATTTTTTCTACTTATTTTTCTTAAGAAAATATCAATCCTTTGCTCAGAATTCATGTTTCTTAGAATACCCATGAAGAGTATTAAAACTAGAGAGAAAACAGATTATATATTTAAAAAAATGGCTCCCTTGGTGCTGATGTTCTTGCTACCATTTCTAACTGAAACCGGTTAAATTTCATGCTGCACTCTCCACTGAAGGTTTTTTTTTTTAAATTTTGCTTTGGTTTTTTGAAACTTAAGTATTGTAGAAGTATTAGGCTAAATCTGGAAATCACCTTCAAGGTGATTGATAGGGAAAATGGTTGCAAATGAGTTGCTATACTTTAATAGACTATGGGGAGAGAGAGCACTTGCAAGAGAAAAACTACAGTAGAGAGATGATATAATAGTACATATTTTTCATATCGTCACGGTACATAATTTTTTCCCCAATATTATATACCTATATCAGTGTGTGTTTTATAAAGTACGTGTGCCTATACACCAATACATACACTGTACACCAGACCAACCTTCCTTCCACTCATATAGTAGGCAAAGAAGATACTTCAGTGTCAGCAGAGTTATATCAGAGATTAATTTGAGCTATATTTTGAGTAGCTATTCATTTTAACCTGACGGTTGAGAGAGAAGAAGATACAGTTACTGATCTGGAAATAAATTAAAAACAAGGGAAGGTAGAAGTCACTCAAAAATGGTTTTAACGGCTGTTCAGTTTTTGCATAGGTGAAATATTTAAGACTACTTCACTGGAACTTAACCAAAATGTAAGATATTGTGCATTTCCCTTTCACAAGTGTAACTTTTGCCCTAAGCTCCTTTACTTGAAATCTAACACATACTGTTTTTCAGAAGCCAGGTATCTATATGTTTGCAGAAAAGAAAGAAATGCAAAAAGTTAGTTTCTAAAAGAATCAGGGATTGGGGTGGTGGAACAAAAAACCTAAACCAACAAATTACTTCCCAGGTCTATAAAACTCAGAAGTTAAATATCTGCTTAGAGTAGCCAGAGTTGACCCCAACCTGCTCTAAATTCTCACTTATATTCATTCACAGACTTTATATATTTTTTTTTCCAAAGGAGCACTAATACATATTCCCAAACAATAATTGATTCCTAACTGAATTAAATCTCCAGTGAATTTCATACCAGACATCTGCCTGTACACAGTGCAATGAAATAGCATCTGCCACATCCATAACTTCTACTTAGTTCATCTCAGTCTTTTCAGTGAGTGTCTAACCGTGATGCATTCATACATAATTACTTTTGCACATGCCAGATAATTTTTATTGCAAACTCTGAGGAGGAAGATCAGTGTCTAATACCTAATTACCAACATACTCTCCAGTGATCAGTGCTGATTATTGACATTTCAGTCCAGACAATCCCCAATTTAGAACTGGTCCAAGACTAGTCACAACTAGGTCACAACTGATTATCTCACTAGGAAAGGACACACCATTTTACATAAACTAGATGTTCTAAACCACTTGGCTCTGATGTCCCATAACATTACTCAGTTTCTTTTTGAAGCTTCAAAGTTTTCTCTTAACTTTTAAAATTCTTTTACCCATTTTTTCGTAAAGCTTTTACCATTTTTACCACTATTCATTAAATAGGAACAAGTATATCTATCAGACTAGTGTGATAATCACACACTTCTTCACTGAGCATATGAATTTATTGAACATTGAGAGTATATCTAGGGTTTTTAATCTTGTAGTATTTGAATGTTCTTATTCAGACCTGATGCTGTATCCTGCCATTGCTTCACTAGTCATCCATTGTGAATATTTCCTTTTAACTTTTTAATAACAGAAGAAATTATGATAATGTGGAAAAGTTCATATAAACAAAGGACAAAATGTGAAAATTAGTATTAATGTTATAGTAATTTTGTGTATATTTTTCCTTACATAGATTTAATTTGTATTCTGCAGGAAGGTATGGGCACATACTAACGTGACTATTTTTTACCATTTCAGTAGAATACTAATACAGATGCTGACACATATTTTTAAGTATTCAGACAGCATTAACAACCTGTAATTTCTACTGACTAAAGAGCTTTAAAGGCAGTGTTCTCGTGTCTCGGAGGAAGAGAAGATAACATTAAATAAAACTTCAAAACCCTTTTTAACTTTATGACTTCAAATGATTAAGGCGAGGACTGGTCAGTTACGTCTTTGCTTGAGTGACAACTGAGATCCATGTAGCCTAGAACATCCTTTCTAGCATAAATCTTCCACGTTTAAACAACTGATTTAATGAGAAACAGACATTATTTTGCCATATGCATACTGCAAAGAAAAAAATTACACTCTTAGGCTTTTTCTAAAGTTAACAATATAAAACAGTAGGATTTCTATTGTCTACTCCTATCCTACATAAGTATATTTAGGAATGGCTGGAGCTACTATTTTTGAAACACCAGAAACCCGACTAACTCAGCCCGATGCCTGCTGAACACATTGGTATTGTGCACATAGTTCTGACCAGCAGGTCAGCCAAGGGACTAAGACGACTCTTCATTTGTTGTCTCCTACCTCTTCAGCAAGCAAAGCTTTTCAGGGAGGAAGCATCTCTAAAACTATATTTGAAACAGTGCCTGCCACAAGAGGATCACGGCAGCATTTGAAAACATGCAAGTATTACTTAAATAAAAAATACTAGCAAAAAAAGGCAGTCAACAGGAGAGAAAATTGACTAGGATGAAGCAAAGGAATAAAAATAATAGAAGGGATGAAGTAATGCACAAAAATTAGAGCACACATGATGTGAAATTGCAAGGTTCTGCAGGTGTTATCTGTGTGTGATGAAGAAGGGGGAGAGGAGCAGACCAATAGAGGGCAGAGTATGTGTTTTATATTTTTCACATGTATTAGCTCCTTAGGTTATTTCCTTATTTTTTATGTTTTTCAGTTGCCTTATTTTAACAGCTTGTTTGTAGTGCTTTGTGTACCTTTGCTTCTATTAATAAAAAAATCTTTCATACACAATAAAAGAAATGTATCGGGAGCAGGACACTCAGCCATAAAGCAATATGTTCAAAAAGGCTTTTGAAAATTGACTTAGGTACAAAGAAATTAATGTTTTATTGGCCAGATTACCTTCTGCCTGCCACTTCTCTTTCTGTTTGTTTCCACTTCTAAACAATCAGCATACTAATAAATGCAATCACAAACATTCCATGAGGCTGAAGTTCCATTTTCTGCATGTGTCATGTACCTTTATACATCCTCGTTATTTTAGCATGTATTTTACGTAGCATTGTTTGAGTAACCTGAGAAAAGGAAGACAAAATGAGATAACAAAATCTGCAGCACGATTGCTGAAGTCAGTCTCACCTAGGAAAGATTTTAAGAAGATTTATACACATTCGCAGCTTTCAAAGTGAGCTGAAACAACTTAGATGCAAACATAACTGTGGATAGCTCATGAAAACATCAGTTCAGCATACAACAGTCAGAAAGCAAAAAGGTGACAGGTTGTGTAAAAGATAAGAATAATACTAAACATATTAAAATACCATTATATAAATTATTGAAATTGAAACTCTGAAAATTCTGTTCAGCTCGATTACATGATTTCTAAGTGGTAAGAGCAGAAATAGAGTACTTCCACAGAAGGTCAATGAGTTTGATTACAGCATGGACAAAGTGCGGGCAGTGCTGCCAGTGTGTGCTGCAGCCCATCTGTGCTCTGCTGCCCATCCTGGGGTAGTGTGGGGGCTGCTGCTGCAGGGCAGGCGGGAAGCACCTGGTTTCTGGCAGCAGGAGAAAGGCTCCTGCTCCGCGTGTATTTAGTGCCCTGGCCAGTGGTGACAACAAGACCTGTTAGGATTCATCAGGACCAGCTTAGCTCGAACCTTATATTCGCGCAACAGGAAAAGGTGAGTGATGCAGGTGATCGATAAACAGACTAAAAGAGATATTCTATTGAATCTACTACTCACGAACAAGAACTGCCAGATGAGGCAAAGGTCAAGGGCAGCCTTGGCTTCAGTGACCACAAGGCTGTGAAGTTTACAATCCTAAGAGAAATGAGCGAGATTAACAACAGAATTACAAACCTGGACTTGAAAGGAGCAGATTTAGAATTGCAGAAAGCTGAGCGAACATTGAAGAAGACTAACATTGATGAATGTAGAGCTCCTGACTTGACTTTAAACACAAAAAGGAAGTATACAGAAAGTGAAAGCGGGGACAGGCTACTTGGGAGGAATAAAACGACATTGCCCACATACAGGAAAAAGCTAAAGCTCATATGGATTTGAAACTACCAACAGAGGTAGAGGGTTGAAGTTCCTCAGTAGCAAAAGGAAAGCTAAGATGAATGTGGGCCTGTTGCTCCGTGGGGCAGGAAGTCTAATGACAAGTGATAAGACTGAGATATTCAATGCCTTCTTTGCCTCAGTTTTCACTGATAAAGCTTGTTCTCAGGCATCCTGGGTCCTCCAAGTAGAGTCTGTAGCAATGAAGTAGTACCCACAGTAGAGGAAGAAAGAGTTATGGATCGCTTAACCCTCTTAGACATATACAAGTCTATGGGATTGAGGTTTATGGAGCTGGTTGTGTCACTGTGAGGCTGCCATCTGTTGTAGCGGCAATCATCGGATGTTCCTGACGGCTGGAAAAAGGCAGATGTCCTATCCGTTTTCAAAAAGGGCAAGAAGGAGGATTCAGAGACCTACACATTGATCAGCCTCACCTTATTCCCTGGGAAGGTTATGGAGCAAATCCCCTTAGAAACTATTTCTTAAAACAAGAGAAAAGACTATGATTGGGAGTAGTGAGAATGGTTTACTAAGGGCAAATCATGCCTGCTTAACTTAATTGCTTTCTAAGATGAGGTGAATAGCACTGTGGCCAAGAAGAGGGCAGTGGATGCCATATACCTTGATTTTTATCAAGGCCTTGGATACAGCCTCCCATAGACCCTTTATCACTAAATCAGTGAGATATGGGCTGGATAAATAGATAAGGTAGGTGGAAAATTAGCTGGACTACCAGGCCCAAAAGAATTATTGTCAGTGATTCAAAACTCAGATCACATCCAGTAACTACTGGGGTTTCTCAGGGATCAGTACCAGTACCAGTGCTGTTTCCTGTCTTCATCAACCAGGACAGTGGGATGTCCAGTTTACAGAACACTGAAGGGTAGGGTTGCTGTTCAGAGGGACCTAAGAAAGTCAGAGAAATGAGCTGACCAGAACCTCATGAAATTTGACAAGAGCAATTGTGAAGTTCTACTTCTGGGTTGGCATAACCCAATGCAATGCATGCAGGGGCTGACCTTGAGGGAAGCAGCTCTTTCTAGAGAAAAGGAGATGGAGTGGGGGGGTTCCTGGTGGATAACAAGTTAAATGTTGGGCTGTATCAGTAAGCATTAGCCAGCAGAGACCCAGGGAAGTGATCCTTCCCCTCTGTTTGTCACTTGTCAGACAGCATCTAGAGTGGTGTGTCCAGTTTGGTGCTCCCCCGTACAAAAAGGGCATTGACATACTGGAGTGAGTCCAGCAGAGGACCTCAATCAGGGGAATATGACATGCAAGGAGAGACTGAGAGAACTGAGTCTGTTCAGCTTGGAAAAGAGAAGGCTCAGAGAGAACCTCATTGCTGTCTACAACTACCTGATAGGAAAATACAGAGAAGATGGAATTAGGCTCTTCTCAGAGGTACGTGTTGATAAGAGGAGAGAAAACAGATGCAAGTTGAAACATTTTACCTTGAGAGCTGGTTAACTACTGGAACAGGTGCCCAGAGAGGCTGTGCAATCTCTGTCCTTGGAGGTGTTCCAGACTTGACTCGACATGCCCCTGAGCAAATTCATCTAATTAGACTTTTGAGCAGGTGGTTGGACTAGATGATCTCTGGAGGTTTCTTCTGACCTAGATTATGATTTTATACCTTCCAGAAAGGGTTGCAATTACTGACTTACTACTAATGAGACCAAATCCCAATCTCATTAGCTGACGAAAGATTATGGGCATAATACCTTTAAACACTCCTACGTAAGTTTTTTAGCCTATGTGTTTTTTACACTTTGTGCTGTCCTTTTTTGTTTCCTGCCTTTGCCTGACAATGAAGTAAATACATTTTGATATACTTATGAAGTTTGAATTTTTTTTTCTTTTCAGTTTTAACCCTATCAACTCTTTACATACACATGGGTCACTTACATATCACAAGTGTGTTACTGTGCACAGCAAGCTGACAGCTGCCAGAATTACTAAGTAGAGCTTTCATTTTCATTACCGGTAAGTGAACTGTTCCATGGGTCTGTTATTAAGGTCAGTCCAATCCAATAACCTACAACTTCCTTGGAAAGATTAACTTCTCTATTGCTTTTTATCTTTTAACCAGATGTGTACCAAAAGAAAAATCAAGGTGACCGTACATGGTTATAGATTAGGAACAAAACAACCAACAGCAGGTATATCATTATGTATGTCTTTGTTAAACTGATATTAAAGATTTTTGTTGTTCTTTGGCCTTCTCACAAGCATTATTTAACTTGAATTAGTGTTCACCTACATTCATACAATTCACCTATAAGATCAGAAGCTGACTGTCTTTTAACCTTTAAAAACCTCATGGTTTTGTAAAACTGAGTGTGAATACTAAAAGCTCTCCCTTCCTTTCCTAGCCCTAGATATGCATGTAAGCATTCAGATCCCACTGGAAAAAAATTCTTCATTAAGAAAAATTCAGTCACCAATGAGTTTTTCCTCTAATTTGCAAGTACTGAAATTGAAAAAATTCTGAACAGAAAAAAATGAGAGTGATGGTCATAACTTTTTAATCTCAAATCTGTTTTCCTTCAGTGTTTCCTGTTGTCAATACTGAGCTATCTAAAACATTTATAATTTAAACTAATTTTAAGTGTGTTCATTTATAATAATTAATAGAAACTACTTAACAGCCATTGCTGCATAAGGTCCTCTGGACTATACCTTTCTACAGAGCTGGGAGCCACTCCACCCAACATTATGCTCAACTCCAATTCTAACAGAAATCACATGGAAATTATTTATCTATTTGACCCTTGTTTTCAAAACTCCTCCGATTAGAGCTAAATTAGGTAGCACTATATATGATGACTGAAATTTTTTGAGGAAACCACTGTGTTAATTGAATACAGCACAAGGAATACAGTTTAGACCACCACCGCATGTAGATAGATTTTAACACATCTGTTTAGTTGCAGCAAAGTTCTTATCCCATTACAGTTCACCAGAACCAGGTAAGAGCTAGGGGAGCTGTTTTGTGCTCAGGCAATTCTGTGCCGGTCATGGGGAAGGATTCTGGTCTTTCCTTTTCCCCAGTCAACATGGTAACTACTTCTGCATCCCCTTCCCTAGAGAGGAAATTCTATTCTCACTCCTCCTCCTTCCAATACATTTCCCCCTCCCTCAAATTTTAATGCTGATATCTACAGTCCATTGCTGTTTGAGCTCCATAAGAAATTACTAACTTCAGACACTTTTTTATATGTAACTCCACGAACATCATGTACTGGGAAGCATAATTGTGCTGCTACCTCCTTCTCTATACAGCCTAAAGTCAGTTTAAAGACCTGTTCTGACCAGGCAGACCCCTAGCTCCTTGTATGAGAGAGAAAAACTTCTGTTAGCCCCTGTCTCCTGTACTCCTGGGCTGCACCTTCAAATATAGCCAATAGTTGGTTGGAAGCCTATCTGCTCTAGAGGGTTATGTTTCACAGGGAAGTTGAATACAAAACAACACAGCACCGTGCTTCCTAGTGACTCTCACATTTTCTTTCATCCCTGCAGAAGCAATCTTTAGAGCATACATGTGCATTGTTTGCACTCCAAGCCAGCATTGTTTCCCATCGGCGGGGGGGGGGGGGGGGGGGAAGGAGGGGGGGGCGTCTCTCAGCATAGTTTGCCATCTTCAAACACAGAACCTTTAGATTAGCAATAGCTCACACCTTACTGCTTTGGAGGGTCTACGAGACAAGAACGGAGTATAGAAAGAATATTCTTGCACACTGTACAAATCAGATCAGTGGGCCACATCTTTCAATCAGAGGAGGAAGTTCAGTCTTTGAATTACCTGTACTGGTCTACATGTGACCATCCCCTAAATTGAGTTCATAGTCTGATTTTCTGGTCTGATGTTTTTAATCTCCTAATATTTTAATGTGCTAATACATGAAAATATATCTGAAAACAGGGACATCCATGGGATAAATGGTGACTTGGTATAATTAAGTGAATTATATTTCATTCATAATGATACACAATTCATTCAGAGACATTTATGCTGTCCTTTAGGCAGTATTTGATAC
The DNA here is from genome assembly GCF_965183815.1 of Platalea leucorodia. NCBI lineage: Eukaryota > Metazoa > Chordata > Aves > Pelecaniformes > Threskiornithidae > Platalea > Platalea leucorodia. The sequence goes on along the minus strand of NC_138828.1, from coordinate 44,985,149 downwards.
ACAGAACAATACCTTACTACTGAGCTTTCCCGTTGTAATATCTTTACGCTCCTGCTGTTAGGTCAATTTGTGCCAAATGACAAAGTGTGAAAGCCCCTTTCTATATGTAGGATGGTAATCCAAAAAATTCAATGCAATGTCAGTGCAAAAAAAAAAAAAAAGGAACGGTAGAGACTCAGAGAGGAAGAAGCTGACAAATATGCAGTAATAATATGAGCACACACACACACAAAAAATATATATTCCAATAAATATATGTAGCAAATGTCACCATAAACAAGTACAAAAATCAAGGGAATACTAAATTAGTTTGTTCTTTATTGCTGATGGCCATGAATATTTTCTCTAGTAAGAAAGTCCCTTAGTCCCTTTTTAAATTAAGTTTGTACATGTATGAAAATATAAGCTAACTTTTTTATAGTACTAAGTACAGCAAATCCACCATGGAATTAAGTATTATTATTGTTCTAAAATGATATTTCAAATGCCTTTGCTTTCTTTACTGACTAGCAGGTTTACAGGAATTTTCTAATTGAACAAATTTTAGTAGAAATGAAAAAATGCCCATTTCACAGTTTTTTCTTAGCAATTTCACATTACCAAGAGCTTGACAGGAGGAATAATCCATAAATGATTACTAAGTTCTTTTAGAGTATCAACACTTCTATCATGTTGTTCATTTAAGACCATTTCGATTCCTGAAAAGAGGGTATAGAAAAATAAGAACAAGTCAATATTATGGTTTAGTTTGATATACGAGCATACTACTCTGGTTTAATCCTTCATCTTAACAGCATACCAATTCCATTTTATGCTTCTGTTTCTTTACTTTTCTGATATTAATTTCATGCTTAAGCTCCTAAATGTCCTTAAATTCATCAGTCTTTTAAAATCAGTAGCTGGAAAAAGACATTCAACAGTAGGAATATTAAAAAAAAAGTAAGATTCACAGAACCAAATACCTTTTCGAAAATTAGATATTCTTTCAGATGGTGGTATCTGACAGTTAAGAGTAGGTCTAAATATCGATCTGTGTTAGGCTGCTTTTAGAGAGGTCACAATTTCAAAATTATTTTTCTATATTTCCTAAGGTGGTCCCATTGCAGCTGAACAAAATCTATTTTCATTAAAAACATTGCACTTGATTTGGTGCTTTTAAATTCATTACAATTTATCACCAACATTTCCCTCCAACTTAAATGGACTTTCTCAGCAGGACATCCTATCCAAATCATAACGTGCTAGAGTACTGTGTCTGAGCAATCACTGTGTCTCCTAAATCACTCAATAAAATTAAACTGGGAATAATCTGACCTGTTCCATATATTTAAAGGAAAGAGCACTGCTGTGCTAAAAGTCCCCAGAGTAACCAAAACCACACTCTATCTTATTCTTCCCTCAATTATTTTCTGAGGTAGACATAGCTGAGTGCTTATAATAAAAAAAAAAAAAAAAAAAAAAAGATTTTTTTTGTTTTGTTTTGGGAATGAAGTCCTTCATATTCCTCCTTGTCATTTTCCTTCAAGATGACCTCTCTCCACTCGTCTCTAAATGTAATCTGTATCACACCAAAACCTGACCAAACATAGTAAAAGACAACTCCCACTTCTGAGGATCACCTAGTTTCGCAGCCACTTAGGCAAAAGTTTTTTTTCTGAAGATGAACAATTTGAAAAAGGACTTATAATGAGAATTCTTATTCTTGCCACGACAGCGATATATAAAATTAATTTCCCTGCAAGTGCTGGTTGTGAAGAAAACAACAAAAAAACCCTGTTCCTAAAACCTGACTCCCCTCCAAGTCCAGCTGGAGATGTGGGGAGTACAAGGTACTCTAGCTACACACTTTTCTTGTTCCAGACTTCTCAAATTCCTTTAAGCATAGACAGGAATAGTGTAAAGGTAGTTAAGAATTTTGTGGAAGTCTTTAATTATACGGAATACAAGTCTTCGTATACAGAAGAGTGTTAATTGTCTCTTTTGCATAATTTCAGATTTTCTATTTTGCTATTGACAGACCACCGAAAAAATGATACTGCTTGGTTCGGGAACATGCTTGAAGCCAATCAACAGGAAAATTCTTGCAGAATGAGCTTAAAGTCTAATTGTTCAAGGAAATTTTTTCTACATAAATCAAAATGTAGCTGCATGTTAATGTAAAATTTGGTAAAATGGTAAATAAGGAATGTAGGCTCATCTTTTTAATGTACAGGAAAAGTGGATAAATACAGTTTTTGTTTTGCATTTCTTGATATAGCCATCAGTTTTCTATAAACCTATTTAATATTCCCTTCCAGGCATAAACAGACTGGGTTTTAGCTACAGAGGGACTAGGAGAAGCCAACACTTCGAATAAAATATATTGGCAGATTCCTAATAGAAAAATCAAACCACACCAGAGGAAGCATCCCACCACTCCTCAGACAGTTAAGAGAGAATGAAAAACTTGCTCATACTTGTGTTACTAGTTCTCAAGAAAGCTGAGGGGTATAGTCATCCATTGAAAAAGCAGGTCAGAATATTCCTTAATTTAGTATGAAGAGATAACAGTATATTAGAAACATCTAATATAACATCTAACTGGGGTTTGCTTAGAAGGAATTTTTAAATGGCAGAAAAAGTAGGAATCAAAGTGGCAAGGTAAAAGCTGAAAAGAATACACAGAAGTATGTCCATGGTAAATAATATTAATATGAAGTGATATTCTAAGCAGAATCAAAATCAAGTTAATATTTTTTGCAAAGCAATAAACTTTTTATTGTTATTAATTTCTTGTGCTAGTAGAGAAACAGACTCATAGAACACTCAAGCCAATTAAAATAAATTGCAATTCCGTTCATAATTTTTCTGATATTTGAAGAAAATAGCAGTGATTTCTTCCTCTGGAAATTCTAATGATCCCAAATGCTCCATTTCTGTTGAGCTTGGTGATGGTCAAAATCTACACTAATAAATCTTAATTTTGCTCTAGTCAAAGAGTGTTTTTTTTTTTTTTAGAAAACAAGAAAAACACATGCAAGGACACAGCATAGCTAATATAAATGTAATCAGTAATATTGTTACTGAGTGTGAAGCCAAACAAACAGATAACATCCATTGTAAAGTGCAGATTATACAAAAGAGCAATGGTCTTGTAAGGGTATGTCACACCTGACTAATGTCATGTTTAGGTGACATATGAAGAAGCTGTCTTCTCCACCTCTGACTAATACATAGAAGAAAAAGTTCATTTCAATTTCAAATACCTTTAACTGCTCCCTGCAAATTTTAATTCCCTTTTGGCCATCTCTCAGTCAGATAATTCTGTAAGACATGACAATTTGGGCAATGAGGGAGAAGGAAGCAGCTAGTGATGCTGACAATGAGCAAGGTCAACAGACATCTTTCTTTTCTTCAGTCATTCAGTCCCAGCTGGCTTATTTCTCTGTTCTTGCTCACCTGTTTAATATTATTTATTTGTGTTATGTTTGGTATCTTTTGTGTTATTTTTACACCATTACTGTCATCTTGTGCTTTATTTTCCAGTCTCTTGAACATACTTTTAGGTTGTTCCAAGGAGTTCTTAATTTACCCTCCCTCGCTTCTAGATCTGTTTGAATGGTTAATGCATTTGTCATGTAACCATTTTTTGTGGTTTTGTTTTCTGTGATTATCTTACTGCACTGAATTTTTTTAGTTCTGGACAGTACTTAAGATAAAGTTTATAGAACAAGTAAAGTAACCAAATCTGTTTTTCACTGTAATATTAACCTAGTTAAGTGTAAAATTACATCTAGAGTAAAGCCAAAGATGGGGAATGAAGATACTGGGTTTCAGAATAACAGAGTTTAGGGGAAAAAAATTCAGCAGGTTGAGTGCAATTGAGTGTAATAAAATAGCAGAGAGGAAGCAGCACAGAGAAACTGAAATGTATAATGAGATTAAAGTGTGCCCAAAGGATATGGAATGCATAACATACAGCAATAAAACGAGGAGTTTAAAAAGCCAATACGGCCAAAGGATGGAAGATGGAGAAAAAAGCCCCCACACACAGTAAGAAAAAGCACTACAGCTTGAACCTCACTGAAATTAGATACGAAGAGATTTGTGTGGTCACCTTGACCCACAGATTTTTATAAGAGTTAAAACACCAAGTACAGAGAAAGATTTGAAGGAACACAATGAGAAGCTGTGAATATTAAAATTAATTAAAAAATAATCCTGCAGTGTAAGACAGCTGTACAGAAAACAGAATAAGCAAAACTATTTTAAGGGACTGAAGCGAGAAATTGGGAAGACCTTTATTTTTCTTGCCTACACATATTCCTATTACCCTTTAAACAACAGGAGCTGAGAAATTACAGAGACATTCAGGCCAAAGGCATACAATGCAGGAAGCCTTGCTTTTGAATTAGAATTGGAAAAAAAAAAAAATTTGATTGTGTGAACAATGGTAATTTCTGACATTTAAAAAAATACCTTTTTTTAAAATTCTGATTTGGAGCGAGGTAGGTAAGCACAAATTTTGAGTGTATTTTTGCAAGAGGGAAAATCCCAGTTAGGATATTTCATTTTAACTTTGTAGATTTAAAGAAATTACAATGTTCAAATATTTCATCCATTCTTTGAACAAACAGGAAATGTTTTGATTTTAATTTCCTCAACATCAAACATTGCTTTCTCCATAATAACCCACTGCCTTGTGGAGATTATACATTTCATCTGCACCATCCAATGGGCCAGTCCTTTTGTAGGTATTATGTGGATGAGGAAAGTTGCTGAGGAAAGCAATATCACAGCAAATCTTACTCTCCACTAACTCTTACAGACTGACAGTTCAAATAAGTTTTGAAACCACATTTTCCCAGACCTTACAAATATGTTTTTGTAATGTCTTTCAGCACAATTTATTTTTATTTCACTTATGGAAAGTCAAAGACTTTCCTGGGAAAAAAGTAAGAATTCCAATTTTATTGAAGTGCATTTTTTGTTATAAATCAATTCTGAAACATTAACTTCACAAATACTATCACAATTAAAAAAAAAAAAAAATCTGTAGTTTCCATCTGAAAACTTCAAAGAACAATCTGTCCATTACACTATCTATCAGTGCCTTCCTCTCCATTTCTTTCTCTTCCCCCCACATTACTCTGTCTGCATTTAAGTCCAAGTTGTTCTGCTGCATGAGTGACTCAGACAGATATCCTCACCACACAAATTAACCGCCTATTTTTGGTACCACTTGAGCCAGTAGCCTTTATAAGTAAGGGAGGTGGGTTCCTGCAAAAGGTAGTTCAGAAAATGTAAGTTGCAATCTTTCTGTGAATCACCTTCTGAGAACCTTACTGTTTATGAGTCTAGAGGGAGCCTAAGTAGACTAGCTGAATAAGCCAGATTCATGAAGTCGAGCAGGTTAACAATGTTTTATTTTCCTTATGCAGCCACCCCTCAGAACAGCAGCTTTTCAGTAAACTTCCAGGGACATATATTTTATGCTAGAAGAGATGCACCGAGTGACTAATTTAGCTGTGAGTTCTGTAGAAAGATAGGTTTAGACATGATTTAGTTATTTGTTGCAAATAATAAAACAAGAACTTTACCGACAAAGTAATAACAATCAAGCACTGAATCAAGAAATTGGTATTTAAAAAAAAAGCTTGCTTTTAGCAGGATCCTGATTCATACGTCTTTTCCTGACTGACCCCTGACAGAATGAGACTACTGAGCTAACTGACCTAATAGAGAAGTTAAGAAGGAAAAAACCCACAATGAAATCAGAGCACGAGAAACATATAGCTAAATAGTTTGAGAGAGTTATAGTTCATGTGTCATTTAAATGTACCATCTGTTTCTGGACATAATTTATCACTGTTGCAACCAGCAAGAAACTTCACAAGTAGATCTATAACTCTCCAAAGTCATAAAACGATACTTTTGAGGTTCTTGTACAGTAAACCAACACAGAGAATTGCATAGTTCCTTCCACTGCTTTTTGTCACTGTAGCACAGTTGACTAGAATGGCAACTTGCCCTTCGCTACCTAGAACTATCATCCAGAATACCTCAGAGGCAGTTCAACAAAACAAATCATGAAAATTTCCCCATGGGGAAAAATAAGGATTTCTTGCAATTTAAAAAAAAAAAAAAAAAAAAATTATTTTAGCAATACAGATCAGGGAAAGGGGGCAGCTGACAAAGGGAAAACAAGCTAAACTAAATTTTTAAACTTTAGATTCAAACCAGTTTTATTTCACACGTGTTACTAATTCTCAAGTTTATGCCTGTTACTTATCATGATTCAAATGAAATTATTTTCAAAGTGAGCCTGATCGAAGACTGGATTTCAAACTCAGCTCATCATTTAAGGTACTTATACTGGAGTTTCACAATGAAGAAATATTTGCTTCAAGTCAAAAAAAGGAGAAGACAGTTGAAAAACATGAATGTTGCTTTGTGACTTGTCATTTTCCCCGCCCCGTGTTAAAAAGATGATGAAATATAAAAATAGATTAAATACAACAAAATGATGATTTTAAATCATACGAACAGATGAACATTCATATGAACAACTGTTCTTTTCCAGGTAACCACCTATCTATGCCAAATTAAATTCCTTGATTATCTCTTCCATGTAGAAAGTTCATCACTTCCAAAGATATGGGAGGGCAGACAATTCCCCATGACTTCATAATAATCTGTTTTGGTTAGTTTTTTCTCTTGGCATAAGTATCCTGGGTTGCATCCTGTTGCACTTGCTTAAAGCTTAATATTTCTTTATTCAAGCACTTGATACTGAGAAAATACTTTAGTTAACACAGTTTTAAGGAAAGGCATTTCACTGGCCAAATTGCCTAGCACTGAAGATCCTCAGCACGAACACAAGACAAGCATGGCATAGCTGTCCTCTTTTTCCTGTGGACTCACAGCATTTTAAAAACTGGTTTTTATCTTCAGTAGCTGGAGTATATACACTCCATTCATATATATATATAAATCATAGAATGTTTGCATTATGACTAGTACATCCCTTGCTGCCATGATCTCTTGGAAAAGTCTAGGAAAAGGCTAGCCTAAAGGCTTTCTATACTTTTCCCTCTGGATGTTTTAAGATTACTTTACATACTTTATATTTTGTGTCCAGTAAAAATAGTCCTCTTAATACTGGGCAGATATGCCATGTCTTTCATTGCAAAAACCCAATCCTTTAAACTCACATTCTCATTCCAGTTCTGGCTTGAAGATCCATCCTTATACACTTCTCAGAATAATTCCCTAAGGAGCATGCTTTCCACTGGAGTATTTAAATGATACTTTTTAGCATTAAACTCTAAGTCTATATTTATTGTCCTCTGAAAACGTTGTAAACCAAACCTTTTCCCAAAATACGTTTTGTTTTATAGCTGAATGAGTTTCTACTATGATGTAAAACTTTGCCTATTGACAAATACCCATGAGCATGCTGGAAAAATTAGTATATAGAGAAATATGGATATGTATAGCATACACAGTTATTATTTTGATGTCAAAAGAAGAGATATACCTTTTTACTTAGTTCAAGAAGTAGATTCCAATTCTTTTCTCAGTACACTGAGAAATATAAAGTTATATGCAATTCCACACCAAAGTGAGTAGCTGTAGATTAGGACTCTTGAATCCTTAACTATTTAATCTATGAGAATTTAATATCTTATTGTGTTTAAAGACTCTCAGCTATCTTTTTACAATGTTTTGAGAGTGGTTGTTTAATATGCATATTCAGGTTAATAATGAGCCAAATAATTTTTTTTTTCCATGCTTACATAATTAAACTGAAAAAATCCCATACATTCATATTTCAGTTCCCACTATTTGCCTTACTCAGTAAAATTCATTCATCTAACAGACTTTTGAGCCATTGTCTTTTATCTTCTGATAATAAAGTGTGTATTTTTATGTAGTGTCTATAATGTACACTACAGCAAAAACATTTTATAAAGAGTTTTACAGAGTAAAGGGGGGGAGGGGAAATCTTTTATAAGGCATATTTGGCATTACAGTCTTGAAGATACCGCACATTGCCTCTCAAGGTTTGTATGCCATTATAGTCAATGAACCAAAATCAGAGGTGTTATCTACTGGTATGACTTCAGTTGATAAATTATATTGATTCTTTTTGAAGACATTTGTATCTGTAGATTTGGTGTATATATATTTTTATATTTTTATGTATACCTAAATAAAATAAAATATATATGACAAAATTTATTTATATATTAAAATTTTCTGTCTATATAAAGGCAATTTTAACTGACAAGCATCTTATTGGTGAGAACTGTGTTTTTATATCAGCACTAATTCCACGTAATGACAAGCATAAATGGTTATAATGCAGTATGTTGCATATAGTAAGAGTAGCTTTTGACCCCTAACTAAGGACTAAAGATTTTGCTGAATATTAAACCAAGGAGCACATGAAATCTGTTTATAATATATTACAAGGCAGCTAGTGTAGTACCTATATTTTCCAAACAATATAATTCTCCCCTCATTTTAACAGATGTGTTCTTAACAATCTTGCTATTATCATCATTTTTTTGGTTGATATAAAATTCCAACTTGCACATGTTTGCACACTTTGATCTCTTATGAATGCATATGAACTCTTTGATTTGACAGTAATGGACAACATTGGATTTCAGAAACTTCAAAAGAGCTTTGGTTGTGGGACAACAAATAAATGTCCAAATTCTTTTTGTTCAGACGTTAACAAAAAACATTAAAAGAAGACTGTCCTTGAACCTGGCATAGAAAATTCATATTACAAGGGCTGGACTCCATCTGAATATGCAATGCACTCTGGAATAGAGAGTCTTTGGCTGACTGAAATCCATTTCACCCTTTGTGGTGCAGAAAAGCTGTCAAGCATCGTCAATTAAATTGTTAACATATTTAGGGACAAGACCCCAAACTGGCCAGATGTTTGAGGAAGATCAAACAAGACATTTTCATTATAGAGAACACCCCAAAAACACAAGGTTCTTCAATGAGGAAAAACTCAATTTTTATCACACTACAAAATTTACATCTAAAAAAAAAAATTTGAAAAGTAACTGGGAATGGCAATAGAGAAAAAACAGGTCTTTAAAAATATCTGTCTCCCTCTCCCCTTCCCCCTCCCTCTCACTAATGTCCTGAAAAATCTCAGAAGAGCCTGTTACTTCATCAACCTTAGATGTGAACTGGGCCCGAGTTCTAGTTTTCTGTTCTGTTGGGTAAAGTAAGCTGTTGCTGAGTCCAATGTAAAGCACAAGGATAACTGATTAGGACAGATTTATCCACTATATGTGTTGCATATAGTTCAGTACTCAAAAACTATAAAAGCCTTTTTCCTCGTTACTTGATTTGAGAAGATAATTTTCTTCATAGTGGTTTTTCTCTTGCTTCAAGAAGAAGAATTCCTACAAAGGGAATTTTTTCATATCACTTATGGCTGTTACTGGAATTCCTCTCCATCCTCTTCATTTCTCAGCTAACACTCTTTTTACACATTTGGGCATGGATTTCTATGAAGCAGAGTAACTGAAAGTGAGTTTTAAGGAAATGACCACATGCTTTGTTTTCCTCCTTTTCTGCTGCCAAGTAGGTCATCAGACCAGCAAACTGATCAGTATTGTTTTTCTTACCTCCCAGAGACCAGTGTTATTTTCTTTATTTAGTTCTTCAAGTATTTGATCATCTGGGATTCTGTATCATAAAGGAGCATAGAGAGGCAGTCTGAGGTGAGAATTGTCTGTTTTAAAGTAGGAATGAGAAGCCGGGTAGCTAAGTGATAAATGCATTGCTTACCTATTGCACACTGGCAGATAGTATTCAGAGTACAATTTACCATAGCAAAAGGCAGCAATGAGCAAAGAAAAGATTCAAAAGTCAGTCTCTTACATAAGATGCCCATACTAACCCAATTATTTAATACTAACCCAATACAAACCACGTTATTGTAGTGAGCAAAACAGAGCGTGGTAAATCAAATACATGAGCAATAATAAGAATAACCTATTACCATAAGCATTGCCTCTTTTACATAAGTAACACCAAGAGTTAGATTACAGATTCATAGAATCGTTAAGGTTGGAAAAGACCCTTAAGTTCATTGAGTCCAACCATTAACCTAGCACTGCCAAGTCCACCACTAAACCATGTCCTCAAGCACCACGTCTACCTGTCTTTTAAATACCTCCAGGGTTGGGGACTCAACCACTGCCCTGGGCAGCCTGGTCCAATGCCTGACTACCCTTTCGGTGAAGAAGTTTTTCCTAATATCCAACCTAAACTTCCCCTGATGCACCTTGAGGCCATTTCCTCTCATCCTATCACTTGTTACTTGGGAGAAGAGACCGACCCCCCCCTCACTACAACCTCCTTTCAGGTAGTTGTAGAGAGCAATAAGGTCTCCCCTCAGCCTCCTCTTCTCCAGGGTAAACAACCCCAGCTCCCTCCGCCGCTCCTCATAGGACTTGTGCTCTAGACCCTTCACCAGCTTCACTGCCCTTCTTTGGACACACTCCAGCACCTCAATGTCCTTCTTGTAGTGAGGGGCCCAAAAATGAACACAGTACTCGAGGTGCGGCCACACCAGTGCCGAGTACAGGGGCATTATCTGGTCCTGCTGGCCATACTATTCTTGATACAAGCTAGGATGCCATTGGCCTTCTTGGCCACCTGAGCACACTGCTGGCTCATGTTCAGGCAGCTGTCAACCAACACCCCCAGGTCCTTTTCTGCCAGGCAGCTCTCCAGCCACCCCTCCCCAAGCCTGTAGCATTGCATGGGGTTGTTGTGACCCAAGTGCAGGACCCAACCCTTAGCCTTATTGAACCTCATACAGTTGGCCCCGGCCCAACGTTCCAGCCTGTCCAGGTCCCTCTGCAGGGCCTTCCTACCCTCCAGCAGATCAATACTTCCACCCAACTTGGTGTCATCTGCAAACTTACGGAGGTTGCACTCGATCCCCTCATCCAGATCATCAATGAAGATATTGAACAGGACCGGCCCCAACACTGAGCCCTGGGGCACACCACTCGTGACTGGCTGCCAACTGGATTTGACTCCATTCACCACCACTCTCTGGGCTCAGCCGTCCAGTCAGTTTTTAACCCAGCGCAGAGTGTACTTATGCAAGCCGTGAGCAGCCAGCTTCTCCAGGAGAATGCTGTGGGAGACTGTGTCAAAGGCCTTACTAAAGTCCAGGTAAACAACATCCACAGCCTTCCCCTCATCCACTAAGCAGGTCACCTTGCCATAGAAGGAGACCAAGTTAGCCAAGCAGGACCTCCCTTTCATAAACCCATGCTGGCTGAGCCCAATCCCCCGGTTGTCCTGCACATGCCGCGTAATGGCACTCAAGATGATCTGCTCCATGACCTTTCCCGGCACCGAGGTCAGGCTGACAGGCCTGTAGTTCCCTGAATCCTCCTTCCGACCCTTCTTGTAGAGGGGCGTCACATTTGCCAACTTCCAGTCATCTGGGACCTCCCCGGTTGACCAGGACTGCTGATAAATGATGGAGAGTGGCTTGGCAAGCTCCTTTACCAGCTCCCTCAGTATCCTCAGGTGGATCCCGTCTGGCCCCATAGACTTGTGAGCATTCAGGTGGAGGAGCAGGTCGGTGACTGCCACCTCTTTGACAACTGGAGCTTCATTCTGCTTCCTATCTCCATCTCCCAGCTCAGGGGCCTGAAAACCCCAAGGATGACCAGTCTGACTATTAAAGACTGAGGCAAAGAAGGCATTAAGTACCTCAGCCTTCTCCTCATCCTTTGTGGCAATATTTCCCTCCACATCCAACAAAGGAGGGAGATTCTCCTTGGCCCTCCTTTTGTCACTGATATATTCGTAAAAACATTTTTTGTTATCTTTAATGGCGGTGGCCAGTTTAAGTTCTATCTGGGCCTTCACCTTTCTAATCTTCTCCCTGCATAACCTCCCAACATCCTTGCAGTCCTCCTGAGTCACCTGCCCCTTCTTCCAAAGGTGGTAGGCTCTCCTTTTTTTCCTGAGTTCCAGCCAAAGCTCTCTGTTCAGCCAGGCCGGTCTTCTCCCCCGCCTGCTCGACTTACGGCACATGGGGACGGCCTCCTCCTGTGCCTTTAAGACTTCCTTCTTGAATAACATCCAGCCTTCCTGGACTCCTTTGCCCTTCAGGACTACCTCCCAAGGGACTCTGTTAACTAGACTCCTAAACAATCCGAAGTCTGCCCTTCTGAAGTTCAGGGTAGCGGTTTTGCTGACCCCCTTCCTTACTTCTCCAAGAATTGAAAACTCTTATCATTTAATGGTTGCTGAGCCTCCGACCACCACATCGCCCACCAGGCCTTCTCTGTTCATAAACAGCAGGTCCAGCGGGGCACCTCCCCTGGTTGGCTCGCTTACCAGCTGTGTCAGGAAGTTCTCCCCCACACACTCCAGGAACCTCCGAGACTGCTTCCTCTCTGCTGTGTTGTATTTCCAGCAGATATCTGGTAAGTTGAAGTCTCCCACGAGAACAAGGGCTAGAGATTGTGAGACTTCAGCCAACCGCTTGTAGAATACTTTGTCTGTTTCCTCATCCTGGTTGGGTGGTCTATAACAGACTCCCACCAGGATATCTGCTTTATTAGCCTTCCCCCTGATCTTGACCCATAAGCACTCAACCTTATCATTACTGTCATTGAGCTCTAGACAATCAAAACACTCTCTAACGTACAAGGCTACCCCACCGCCTCTCCTTCTTTGCCTGTCCCTTCTAAAGAGCTTGTAGCCATCTATTGCAGCACTCCAGTTGTGTGAGTCATCCCACCATGTTTCCGTGATGGCGACCACATCATAGTTTTCCTGCCACACAATGGCTTCCAGCTCCTCCTGCTTATTGCCCAAGCTGCATGTATTGGTGTAAACGCACTTCAGTTGGGCTATTAATCTCTTTCTCCAGCACAGGCATGCCACCCCTAGGCTCAGCCCTAGCAAGCCTGGTTTTATCCCCTTCCCCCTTCACATCTAGTTTAAAGCTCTCTAAATGAGGCCTGCTAACTCCTGAGCCAGAATCCTTTCCCCCTTTGTGACAGGTGAACCCCATCTGACTCCAGCAGGCCTGGTGCCATGTAAACTGCCCCATGACTGAAAAACCCAAAGTTCCACCTCTGGCACCAGCCTCGAGCCACATGTTAATGAGATGGGTCTTCCTGTTCCTTTCCGTATGCCTCCCGCCTGCTGAAGGGACGGAGGAAAACACTACCCGTGCTCCTGATCCTTCAAGTAATCACACCAGTTCTCTAAAGTCCCTTTTGATCATCTTTGTGCCTCTATCAGCTACCTCATCACTGCCAACCTGAACGACCAATAGTGGATAATAATCAGACAATTTTACTAGTCTAGGGAGCTTCCTAGTAATGTCTCTTATCCTTGCCCCAGGGAGGCAGCAGACTTCCCTGTGGGATGGGTCCGGTCGGCATATCGGACCCTCTGTTCCCCTCAGAAGGGAGTCGCCTGTGACAATTACCCTTCTTTTTTTCTTAGGAGTGGCCGTTGTAATGCATGGGGCTGACTGGTTCCCCCTAGTCAAGCCTTTGGATGGATCCCTGTCTGTATCTTCATCCTCCTGGCCCTCAAGTTCCAGAGCCTCATACCTATTGTGTAAGGGCACCTGGGGGGGCAAGGTAGGCTGGGAGAGGATTTACCTGCTGCACTGAGCAGGGATCTGCTTCCATCCCCCTCCGTCTCTTGGGTCCCCTCCTTCTGCCTGGTGGCAAGAGGGTAGGGGAGCCTCTCCTTCTCTTGATGCTTCCATCTATCTTCCAGTCCTTATCCTTGTACATACCCGCCTATCATTAATGGAAGTACAGACACTTTTTAACACTGAGGATCCAACTTTGGATCTGTCTCAGTGACTGCCCCTTCATTTATAACATTGGGATACAGTGGGAATCTTCCACTCTCTTGGAAGCAGTTATAGTCTGTGAGAGTTTTTGCCTTTAAATGCCATAGGCTATTTTCATACATCCAGAAACTTTCCCATTAAACACGCTGAGGCATTTCTAACAGTACTAAGTCTGTGGACCTTCACCTTCCTGGCAGTTTCTGGCTGCATTCAGAACTGGAACAAAACCATGTCACTGGGAGCACTGACATTCATCAGTTCGTGTCGTAAGGTGACACCAGGTGGCTATTTGAACATTCTGAAATTATGCTAAGTATACGTATTTTCCATGAGTATTTGGGAGTAACTTTACTAACTTCTCCACATAACTCTTTAGAGACACAGTGCTTACTACACAGAATACAGGTATGCGTCATGCAAGTAAGAGCAGTGGTAGCAGATTTATAAACAAAGTCAATACTATCATGTCTAATTCTTGTTTTGACAGTCCTCAGAAAAGGCACTTGTATGGAAAGGTAAGCATCTATTCAACCATTAAAAACTGTAGAGTCTGAACTAAACATTGGCAAATCATAAAGCACATTTTGGTTCAAACTACATACCAGAGAAAGGGGGTCATCTGAAGTGCCTGCACACAAAGGCATGTAGATAGGGAAATGAATGAGAGTAACTGGAAGTCTGAACAGTCACAGAGTTGTATCTTTGGAATTACAGAGATGCAATACTATAGCACATACAACAGGAGTGTTGTGTTAGATGGATACAGACATTTCAGGAAAAACAAGCAGGGAAGCCAAGAAGGCAACATAGAGTGGTATTAGCAACACAGGAACTTTTTTAGTTGCATTGGACACTATTTTTGATACATGCTAGCTGGATGGGCCAATAGGAGAGGTGCTCCGCTGCATCTGCTATTTATGAAAAAGGAGAAACTTGCTGAGGACTGGTAGTGCAAGACAGCCTTAATTGCCATAACCATAAGATTGTAGAGTCTAAGATACTGTGGAGGTGAAGAAAGCAAGCAGCAGGAGTAGGACTCTGGGCTTCAGAAGAACACACTGGTTTGTTTAGGGAACTGATAGAATCCCTGAAGATCAAAGGAGTGAAGGAGAGATGATTGATCTCCAAGGTCAACCACATGAGTAGACCTTTTTTTGTTGTTTTGTTCTTCCCTTGTGTTTTGTCAAGGCACAGTAAAACTTGGGCACATGCTGCTATTTACCGTGGATCTGAATGTGCAGCTGTCTGCAAGTGAGCATCAAAGAAAATTAAGCAATGCTTTAAATCCTTTTAACCCTTAAAGTAGGGGCCTAAACCTAAGTCTTAACTACAAAGAGCTGTAATCCAGAGTCTGTAATGCTCTATGGTAAAACTAAGTACAGAAAGCTAAACTGGTCTTGTTTCAGAAGTAAGTATTCCCCCCTGCCTATCTAGGGATGAGCAGACATCTGTTGTCTTCTGTCAAGGGAGACTTTGGAGTCAGAAGACTCCTACAGCTTTTGCATCAAGAAGTGATGTTGGTAGGATCACTTCAGGAACATTAACTGTGTCTGTCCCTGCAGGCAAGAGTAGGCAGAGTTACAGCTCCTCTGTAGACCCTGAAAACGCTGAGGAATAGAGTTACTCCCCGTAAAGAAGTCTGAAATCACTCCCATTCACATTCTTCACGCTCAGGAACATTAACAGGTAATTTAGCTGGTATATAGGGACTTCAGCTAACAAAGTCCAGAATACAGCTCTTGTTTAGTTGCATCTCTGTCTGAAGGACTCTAAGTGACTGCTGGAGACTTAAACCTTCCCCAGTACCAAATATTTCTGTGAAAGTCAGTATTCTTAAAGCACATAAGAAAATTACGGTAGCTTTTGAAGGTTTCTCCATAAGTTCTTTGGAAAGAGGAACAAAACAAACAAACAAAAAAAATCCCCGGAGAAGTTTTCTGTGAATGTTTGAATTTTATTTATTAGCACAGGATGAAATTATTCAAGGTCAAACATATCTCTACTCCATGACTCGCCCAGGATCTGGGAGCTGTCAGAGCTGCTCGGGTGTTTACTCTGATGGAGATCCTAAACATACTGAAGGCAGTGGGAGAAATATGCCCAAAGCACAGACTTTATTGTTCAGTCACATTATTCCCTTACTACTGAGTCTTTCATTAGTTCGGTGATACTCTGGTATAGAATGAAATACACTCAGAAATCACTCTCACTATTATTTTGTAAGTTTAAAAGTCATGACTGTTACTGTGACCCTTTCCCCCCCAAAAGGGCTATGGTGTTCTGTTCTCACAATCTAAACACTTTTTGGAAACAATAACTATATATTTGTGTGTGTGTATATATATATATATATATTTGTGTGTGTGTGTGTGTGTATATATATATATATATATATATATATATATATATATATATAAAAGAGACATTCCAAAAGTATCTTTTTAACAAAGAGAATGATGATGAAAACAAAAAACAAGAGTTGATGCCATAGTGACTAAGTAACCTTTAGGATATTTAGTACTGTCAAGTCACATGTTCTTTTCCATTTCAGTCAATTCTGCTTCTATCTGGGTTGACAGAACTTCACTTTTACATCTGCCAGAGGTATTGCTATTGCAAGCTTATCTAGAAGGTACTATACCATATTCTAGTTGCCTGTCTTACACATTGAATACATGTTGCCTTAAACAGAACATAAAGCTGATCACTGAATGGCAAAGAATAAAAAAAAACAAAACAAAACACTTTTTGATCTTCAGTTACCAGTATCGCAACCTCACCTTTTGGTTTCTCTGTTCTCCAATTTAGAGATCAAACTGCACTGATGTCCTTATGCTTGTATAAGTTCTGCACAAGAATCTGGAAGCATTGAGAGATACAAGAGAAAACCTGTGAGATAAGGAATTATATTGCTTCCATTTTATCCACAAACAAGAGATTCATCACCCAGGATTTATGCTGTTTGACTAAGTTCTGATAGTAGGTGTGAGGCAAATGTGAAAATAGGCACCAGAAGTCCAAAATTATTCTTTTCCAATAATCATTTTTTTGCGGCTTAATTTGTTGCCTGAAAATGTTCATGCTAGAAAGAAGCATGAACCAAAACGTAAGCTCAAACCCTCTTAAAGAACTCATTGAAGAACTCATGACTTTGTCCTCGTTGCCTAATTGATTATCCTCAGTGGGGAATGGCAAGTCATGTCCTAGTTTAGAATCAGTTTATTTCATTTTTAGAAGTAACTTTTTTTCAGAAAAGATGTCAGACTGCAGAGAGCAGCATGTATTTGATTATTATTTATTCCTCACTAGTGCACAGCACTGTCAATTCGTTGTTTGAGTCCCTCCTCCCCTTTCCTTCCTGACTCTACAGATAACTTGCTCCATTTGATTTTGATGACGTCATGTGACTCATTATCCAACACATACACGGGGACATTAAAAAGAAAGCAACAATGATTGATGGCAATACATCAACCAGAGTACATTTCTGCTGTCTACTAAGCAAATGACAAGGGAACAGAAGTTCCCAAGTCTTTTGCAAAACTAACTAAAATATTTATTTCTTAATTACAAAGGAAAAATAAACTAGAACAAAGGCCCATTGTGGCTGAAAGGGCTTTTATCCTTATTCCATAATTAAGAAATTAATGAAACATAGATGAATTAGGGTGTATGAAGGAGGAAGGAAGGAGAAGTTTGGGCAAAGATGAGAAATAGAAGGGGGAGATGGAGGGTGTTTCACATGGCATCTGGCTGGTATCAAGAAGGATGTTCATCAAATACTGAAGTTGTCCAGTTTACTTCATGCACATACCTTCAATAAGTCACCCTTTCAATGAATCCAGTCATTTGAAAGTCAGTCACAATAACCTCTTCTACTTTCAAAGTTTACTTTTATGTATCTGACACAAAATTGGGTCCTTGAATTTTTTTTTTTTTTCCTAAATTCTTCAATTTCTTGAATTACTCAAATTCCTCTAGCTAACTCTCTGGAAAGAAAACATGTTTTCTTAAGAGTCATTCCATTTGATTTACATAAATTTTTAAAATAATTTTCCCATTTATTCATAAGCAAATTAAAGCCTAAGAAATGCAATGATCTGAATGGTAGGAAAAATCTTGTTTTGTTTACAACAAAGAGATGTGAAGATGACCCTGAAATTGTGAACTACTTCATGCTAAGGCTACCTAACCTTCCATGTTAACCATGTCTACTGTATCAGACAATTTTATTTTTCTGAGAACCAGCCATAACAATTCTGTAACTTTTTAAACCTCCATCATGCATTGGCTTACATCTAGAAGTTTCCTAGATACTTCTGGTGAATTCTGAGGGCTTGAAAAATAGTATATGCATTGCAAGAGCCAGCGCAGGAGTTCATGGAGTTTCTCCAGCCCTCGTATCCAGGGAAGATTCCTAAAGTTCTACAGACCCAATTCTGGACAGACCAAGATCATCAGTTGCATATATATAGTGGTCCAGTAGTATTTGAGATGCCTGGGTGTATCTGAAACATCTGCATGTAGCTGGAAGATCAAACACAGAGCCTATGGAAAACTCATCCTGAAGTAGTAGCAGGAGGTCAGGTCATCTCATACAGCTAGACAGCTATAATGGGAACTGATATATTTAGCGCACATAGAAGTATGCTAGGTGCTAGTATGCAGAGAGCTAATTTTAGGTGTCTTAATCCCAAACATCCAATGCATAAGTAGCCAACAGATTTATTAGATAAATCAATTAATAAAGAGGTTCACCAGCTGGGTCCAGAACAATAATTCCTAAGTTCAAGAGGGAAGTGTCAGATTTAGAAATACAGCCTGGTCTAGCAGTTCATATGAGAACTCTTATGATCTGTGAAGTAGTTCAACAGTAGCTGGAACAAGAGTGCTGCTGTCGCTGAAGGCAGACCAAAGAGGATATGAATAGCAGTATGCAAGACCATTATCAAAAAATAAATTAAAAAGGCAAGACACACACATGTAGTGTTTGGAACTTGTTGAGTATCACAACAAACAGCTTGGTAACAGAAAGACTGGAAGATGTGAAAAGGTGAAATCCTGTTGGAGCATCACGAAAGCATTGGGAATAAGCATGGAATGTGTTAAATTAGTACAGATACGTTTTCTTGTTTCTGAGGAAAAAAGAGGTGTGTTCTTTTAAGACTAGTTGTTCAAAAGTCCATAAGAGTTTAGTTTTGTATAATTTGCCAGCAGAATGACAGGTAAAACATTTGCTTTAAACATGTACAAGGGAATGTACTTTGGAAGGAACAATTTAACCTACTTGTACACAGATAGGTTGATAACTAATTCAAAGCCTTTTCACAAGAGAGATTCAAATGTCCATGTGCACACAAGTGGCTACTTAGCCTGAATAGACTGAAATAAGTCTTGAGAACAACACAGAAAGTTATCAACAACATCTGAAATAGACACCCAAACAAAAGCCAGCCTACAAACTCACTTTCTTGTTACCTGAGTAAGCCCATGCTAGTTTTCATCACAAAGAAAAAGCCCTACTCCCAGACTCAATGTTGAAGTTACATAGTCCTCTATCTGTCTTGGAGAACAGTTTATGCCACTGCAGATGCAACTGGTTTTCTATCCATCTGACAGGAAGGAAAGGATTAAGTCTACCCCAAATCATAATTCTGTGTCATGTCTCTATGGACTATTTTTCTTTGTTTTCTTCTCTTTTTTTTTGTGTGTGAAAGCATAGCACCAAAGTAGAAAACGTTACTGTACATTGGAGTTTGTGGCAATATGATTTTTCTACTGGCTAGTGTGAGCAGCCCTGTCCAGAAACAAGGTTTTGAAAGAATCACTAGAACAATTTCTCTTTTTTGTTTTATGGTTTATGGGGAGAGTTAAATTGTTCTGTTACCAGGAACTAAACAACCACGAATTTGCTAGGCATGCAGTAATTTAGTTTACATAATTTTGTTTAGTTTAAAATGGCTATCTTGTGCTAAGCCAGGGTTGGGTTTACCATTCCATCGGGCTTACCGCAGAATACAGAGATGACTTCTGAACTGGAAGACAAGGGGGAAGGAGAGGTGTGATATTTTCATTTGCCTGGAGCCACGCAGTCATGTTCAGTTATAAATCTGTTGTCAGTTCCACTGATCAGTAACTATTAGCAATAAGCACCACTAGTCACCAGCTTGACACTGATGAATGGTATAACCCAGAATGAGAGAAATCTGAAAAGAGCATCTAGACTCAAAGAAGTCATCCATCCTCCTCTTTCTTTCTCCCGTCCTTTATTCCAAGGAGTTATTGCTCTAAATGAGTACCACCCCCCTTTTCCCTGTCTCAACTTATGTTTAGTACTAACTTTGGTTTAGTGCTGTCTTGCACACATGCATCTTCCTATGGAACTCAGTAAATAATCCATCCTTCCATAGCAATTTCTAAAACATAAGCAAGAGCTTTAAATATATAAGTACTTCTGTTTTCCTACAAAGTTCAGAAGCTAGAAACAAGAAGAGAAATCTTCATCTACAGCAAAGTTAGTTTTCCATGGATAAACAGCCAAGCAATCTTCAAGGCTAGCTATTGAACAATTTATTTCATTAATTAGTGGGAGAAGAATCTTAGATTTCTACACATATATATATTTGCCTGTATATTTATTTTACATCTTTATTTAAGTTCAAGTAGCTTTGATGTTAGGTTCTCAAGTCCACATGAGCAACATTGTTCACTGCTGGTAGCATTAACTTATGCCAGTATGACTAAGATAGCTTGCACATTTATGCAATAATTATGGTATCTATTTATCTACCACATTCTAAAATAAAGAATTATGTTGAATTTCCCTTCAGTTTCAAAGAAAAGAAAGAATTGAGGCACCCTAACAGTGGAAAATATTAATTCTGTACAATGCCATCTAGAACAAAACTTAAATTCTTCTTTCATTTATTCAAATAGTTGTAAGCCACAAATTAAATAATACAATATTTCCATGGGATTTTCAGAATTTGATGATAATCTCTGGTTTTGTTTGAATGTAGGCATATTTTTCTCTTCAAAAGCAATTTTGTGCAAACAAATGCCTTCTGTAACATAAAGATTCAGGTCAGGTCTCTATAAAACTGAAGGGCCTATCCTCATCTGTGAAAAAATATTAATATGGAACACACTAGTTTGCTTTCACCATGGTTTGGGATTTTCTTCTTATTATTTGATCTCAATAGCATTCTTTTTAAAAAGCATAGACTAATTTTTAGATTTTTTAAAATTAAGTTAATTAAAAACAAAAAGCGGCAAAAGACATTGATGTACAAACATAGAATTTCCCAATGGATTGGGAAACTGTTCTCCAGATCATGTCTTACAAAGGCAAAACACAAACATGTTGCATTACTTTGAGACAAAGTAATACTACAAGTGTTTTAAGGGAATAGTAGCTGTATCCTTTCATTGTTCACTTCCTAAGAATTTGAGTCACATAGGTACAGATCCATTTCATGCCATCTCACCTGGCCTTGTAATGTCACCCTTCGATTTATCTTCCATTTGGTGGAAACACAGGAAACCTTCTCAGTGACGGCCTCTGAGATTTCCTTTAATTATTGTTGTGCTCAAGTGTTCCTCTAAAGAATTACTGCAGGCCCAAATGGGCCTTATAGGAAAGGGTTAAATGCATTATATAGGACAAGTCATGTCACAATATCCTGTTATTATGTCTAACACCTACATAAGTCATGCTTAGAGAAAGGGCACAATCTATTAAAGCATCCAGTCAGATTTAAAATGCAGTCATGCCCTAGATAAGCTTACCTAATTTTAACAGAGCAGTACATATCTTAGTATCCTTAAGAAATATACCAAGTTACCCTTAAAGTCTTCAGTTATATACCATTCATACACAGAGTATTTTATGGCCAACCTGCATTTTCTATTCAATTGATTGGCTTTGCATTCCAGTGCTCTTACCACTTTGGTCTGTGCTGCATCTTCACTGCACCCTGGGTGGGCATGTACTCTCTGTACAGAATTCCATCTGAGGTCAAAGTACTGACTGTCCAATTAGGATCTGCACTCTGGATTACCAAAAAAACTTCTAAATTTGTACTGTACATCTGCAGCAGAGCTTGTTCCTTTCTTCTGTTTGCTGCCTTGAGGACAAAAGTAGTTTTATTGGCAGCTTGCAGCACTGTCAAGAGGCAAGAAAGCATCACAGTAGTAAAGGTCTTGTGTTAAAAACACAACAAAACCCCCACACAAATACTAGAAAGGTGCATTTTCTCACCTTTTACCCTAATTACAAATAATAACACAACTCCTGTACTATCGAGTAACAATATAATCTAGTCACTTTCATATTGCTTTTTCTCACATGATAAATATCTTTGCCAGCCAAATGACAAGCTCAGATTTAGACAATACTATTTTGTCAACAGTATATGGTATGGTCTTGCAGCAGAAACCAAACTGAATTCCACTTTTATTGTTCATTTCTCCTTCTGGAAAGAACAGCAATTAAATAATCAATAGGCCTGATTAATTTTTTTACCGTGTAGACATAGAAATATGGCAGAAATGAACATAAATTATTTCCTGTATTACTTTCACCAGAATACAGAGATGTTTTCTTTGTGTAACATTGTCACACTCGGAATGTCATTTCTAATCACTTTTCAAACATCAACTTTTTTGATTTACCTAGGCTAGAAGAGAATTGCTTGGGAATATTGTCCATTTGCTAGGAACTTGTTGTTTTTTTTCCAGTCACAACAAAAACCAACAAAAAATTGCAATCAGACTTCTATTTTTATGACCACTGATTACCAGTAGGTTCTCCCCTCCTCCCCATCTCAAGTATGTCTTATATCTGCTTGAATTACTGCTTTCTCTCTTAACTTATTTATTCAATCTAAGGACAGTTTACAGCAGGCATGCAAATGACTAGCTAACGGCACACTTGTTAGCAGCTTCTGTCATGCATGTTCAATTTAATAATCTTTTATGAATCAGTCAGCTGCAGAACATGTACGAACTGCAGATCTAATGCAGCTGAGGCAACAAGCTAGATGAACTAATGAGTAAATCCTGGGGAGAAAACAAACCAGCTTAATATTTCTACAGTGTGACAGAGAAATTCCAAATCAGAAGGATTTTAAAGTGGTTAGCATCTGATAGTCTATGTGAAACAAATAAAGCCTCTGCCAGGTTACCCATACACTGCTGCTCTCACTTCTTCCACTGCACAGAACAGCTTCACGACATCTAACACAAAGCAAGATACTTAATGGTGTCTTTAATCAGAGACCAAAATGGATTAAACTAGGGTTTGGTGGGTTTTTTTGTTGTTGTTGGGGTTTGGTTGGTTGGCTGGTTTTGGGTTTTTTTTATTAACATTTTAAAGCAATTCCTTCCTGGGAGTGACCAGCTAGGTGTTTGCACTTCATGTTGCATTAAACTATATCTCATCAACACCAATCCATTGAATTCAGTGAGCTCCAAGAGTTACCTCTTTACGACTCTCCTCCTTCCGTTCTGCTCCAATTTACCACAAGGAGTTTTAGTTCAGATCAATAGCAAAGAACTGCTATGCAATGCTACCAGTAGGCAAGCAATGTGGCTAGCTTTTATTTCCAAGGATTTAGTTTTCACTTTTGCTGAGAATCTGAAAGGACTCCAAGCCCTACCATTCACTGGTTCTTATTTCTTCATTTTGCTCTTCTAACTACATTTTCATTTACCTCAGTTGTTTATAGTTCAGACCCTACCTATCATTTCACTTCTTTCTAACTTTCAAGATCAAGCGGGAAAAAAAAAAAAAAATAAATCATGCACGCCGCCCAATAAGGATTTATATTTCAGACTAAAGAACTATTTCCTTTTAGCTGTGGGGTCACAGCTGCCTGCATCTCTTTTCCACTTGTCGTGGTTTAACCCCAGCCAGCAACTAAGCACCACGCAGCCGCTCGCTCACTCTCCACCAGTGGGATGGGGAGAGAATCGGAAGGGTAAAAGGGAGAAAACTCGTGGGTTGAGATAAGAACAGTTTAATAACTAAAGTAAAAATAAAAATAGAACAGTAGTAATAATAATAATAACAATAATAATAATAACAAGTAATAATAGTACAATAGTAATACAAAGCAAACGATACACTCTACAATTGCTCACCACCCTCCGACCGATGGCCAGCCCGTCTCCCAAGCAGCGATCGTTGCCCCCCTTCCTTCTTCTTCCCCCAGCTTATATATACTGAGCATGATGTCATATGGTATGGAATAGCGCTTGGGCCAGTCTGGGTCAGCCCTCCCCCCGGCTGTGCCCCCTCCCAGCTTCTTGTGCACCCGGCAGAGCAGGGGCAGTTGAAAAGTCCTTTACCACTGTGAGCGCCACTTAGCAACTACTTAGCAAGAACAAAACGTCAGTGTATCCTCGACATTGTTCTCATCCTAAACCCAAAACACAGCCCCATACCAGCTACCAAGAAGAAAATTAACTCTATCCCAGCTGAAACCAGGACACCACTATACTAGTTAACCACAAAGATTAGACCCCTCAGGGAAACCACCTGCGCATTCACTTCAAGAAAAACAAATGGAAATTGTCCTGTCTTTTTTGAGCACAGCATATCTATCTACCAGATATTTAGGAAAAAAAGACAATTGATTCAAGGGCATGGCACTATAAAGTGCTTTTTTTGGTAGAAAAGTATATACTTTATGATAAAATACTAGAAGCATTTTAATTTAGCTAGGTAGAGTCCTCAGATATGCCATTGTCAGTGCTTGTTCTAAACTTAAAGAAGAGAGAAAAAGAGTATAGGATGAATAAAGCAAGAAAAAAGTTGAGATGAATAAGATAAAAATCATCCTGAACCTGAACTGAAACACTGTACATTTCCTTTTTTTTTTTTTTTTTTTTTTTTTTTTTTACAGTGTCATAGTTTCTTCCTTCATGTTCTCTTTTTTCAGCTGGCATTGAAATCAGAAATCCCAGAGCACTATAAGACAGACTATGGTGCTGAGAAAGGGAACATCTGCTCCACTATTTAAGCTCCATGGATCATATCTAGTTTGGCTTAGCAGTTCTACTGTCATGGGTAGATTTAGGAATATTCCCTTTTTCATTTGAGTGATTTTGGTATCGATTAAGCCCACTTTCAACCTCCCTTCAAAGTCTGAAATGCAATTTTACCTAACCTTCATTTCTTCCCATTCAGAGAGAAATTGTAAAAGGAATCACAGTCACAATAACACAAATGGGTGCCATCTTGCTACAGCATAGCTAAATGTAGTTATTGTAAAAAAGATGTTTTAGGTACACACGCACACTTTGTCTGAAGTGAAAGAAAACTAATAACACAGACTAACTACTTATTTATAAAAAGAAAAATTCTGTCCAAGTCAGTGTTCCCCTTTCCCTGTGTGTTCCTTTTGAGTTTTGAAATGGACTATTCTATCAGGGGAGAAAAACTAATAATAATTTAAAAACCCTATATTGCAAATATTTCCTGAACAGGTGAAATACTGCTAATAATAGAGCAATACAATTAACACAGAGCTCAGTTTTTCCACTGATCTTTCAGCCATCATTACACACTAGCTGTCCGGAGAATAAAAGGGATGAGCCAAATAGAAAGTCTTTCAATTTTACTTTTCTTTTTGAGGAAGAAGAAAAAGCCATCAACCAGAAGCTCTATCATTAGATTAATAATTAAAAAAAAATAGACTGATTTAGAAAGCAACATACAAATCGGATCCAGATGTCTTTTACAGAATTGATTAATAGAGAAGAAATCAGATGAAAGCCAGTCTTAACAAAATAATGTTGTGAAAGTCACATATTTCTACATCTTGCACAAGTGAAGATCTGTATTGTTATGCTTTGCTACATCAATACCTCTAAAAGCTCTCTTTTTGGTCTTTCTAGACCCATTTGGGATTTCCTTCATATTTCATAAGCCATAGCAGCACACAAACAGGATCTTTGAAAAGCGAACACCTATTCTGGCACTTGCTCACAGGCAGAAATCTTAAACATGGAGCTAAAACCCACAGAGTTAGTCTATCATTCCTTTCAAATAGTCTAGCAATAAAGACTTCTAGCTTGACTGACAGCTTAAACCAGGCTACCTAATATTAACAATATCTGTTGTTTTCAGGATATTTTTAAATATTAGAAGCAGCTAATTTTGTTTTATTAATTATATAACATCATGTAGAATTATGATAATGGACTTACAGTATACCAAAACAGAAGAACATGTAGTTATGCATTAAAAATTAAAATTCATAAAAAGCATTAAAATACATATTAAAGCAATTTCTGTAATATTCTTTCTTCTGGCTTAAGGATTCCTCTGAAGAGGGGAATTTATGCTTCACAGTTTACTTGCATTAAAAGTGCATTCAAAATAAATCAGTCCTAGAAAACCAGTTGTTTTTGAAAAGCTACAGTGTAAATCATAAGAAAAGCAGAAGAATAAAATTCATGTTTACCATTTAAAAAGTAAAATAAATGCACACCACACATTAACTTCATGACACTTAACTGCCTTGGGTCTTTAGAAAGTCTCACCAAGATCAAATCATGGAACATTTTAAAATGCTCAATACTCTCCTAGACATAGGCTGACAAGAATAAATTTATAATGGATGAAAAAGCCAAAATCTTTAAAAAGACAGGAAAAAAAAAAAAGAAAAAAGACAGAAATTAGGTAGGCCAAGTAATGTCACAGGAGAAGATTCATTAATATAGATTTTAACTTCTTCCTATGCAAGTCAAAGCAACACCTGGTTCAATGTTGCAAGATCCATCCTTAGCTAGAGAATGATAACGATAGAAGCAATAGGTGCTCTTCAGGACTTTGGCTGATACAGCAGTATGTGTTAGCTCCCCACAACTCTCAGGTGAGCAACTCTAGATGACAGAACTTGTAGTCTCAGACAAAAGAGCCCATGTTCTTCTGTTTCACTTATATTGCCTTATTCCTCCAGCAAGCATTCTAGAAGAAATTTTGAGGGCTGCCTCTTCCTGCACTCATTTATTATTATTTTTCTTAAAGAAGAGTTTATTAATTTCTCTTAGATATATATTTAAGTCAGAGCGTACAAACCACATTGTTATATAGACATTTCCTCAGAGGGAGGAATAATACTGACAGAAATCAGGTCTACTATATTTCTAGTTCTAGGAAAACAGAAGACAATTTAATGTCATGGTATTCAACCAGCTCACTCCACCTCAAACCTGCTGACCAAGGTATGGAATAGCATTGGAAAAGGTTCAGAGATGGACTGTAACAATGACTACAGGGACAGACAACTAAATAACTTAGGACTCCTTAGACTAGAAACAGCTGAGGAGACATTTGGTAGGTTGTTATTCCTAAAAACCAGACTGGAATCACTTGTTCACTGGGTTTTTTTCCAATACAATAATTAAAGGCCGCCAAGTTAAAGGAGATGACAAGTTTCTAACAAGCAAAAGCCAGTTGTTCTTCATGGAACAGACAGTAGACTTGTAGGACTTGCTGCCAGAGGATATTGTGACTGATAGATGTCTACATAGGTTCAAGGAGACACTCAACAAATATTTTGATGACAAATGCGCTAAGGGTTATCAAATGCACAAATACGTGTATGTCTCTGAAAGGCCCCTAAAGTTGAAATATCTGAAGGCTGGGAAATTATTGCTTTTTTTCCTCACTCTTTTATAGGCATTTCCTTACACCTGCTGACCAAGAGAGCATACAACACTAGTTCAGGTTTTTTTTGTGGCATGGAGAGACATCCTTTGACTGCTGTAGTCAAATGCATAATTTTTTTTATAATAAAAAATATTTGTATTCTTTCTAGGAGCTCTGTATTCTGAATGACAAATGCTTTAGGGAACATTGACAGATGTTTACAAGATATTTCCATCCCTAGGTCCATGGTTACCAGGAGGGTGCTGTAGTTCTGAGAAGTTCTGAAACAGATCCAGATTGCTTAGAAGGCCCCAGCACACCTTCTGGACAGGATTTTTAATATTCTAAATGCACCATAAACAAACAGGCAGATACAAGATTGTTGTTGTGTTTTTTGTTTGTTTTTTTATGTTTGTTTGGTTGGTTTTTTTTAAAAAAAAAAGCTTAATCTCCTTTTGTTCTCCCCCCTTTGCTCACTTATTTTTAATCTTATCACCACTTTCTTCAATTTCTCTCTTCTTCTTATATGTTACCCTCTTTTCTTCTGTCTTTTCATCTTTGCTGTGTTAAAAAGTTCCTCAGCTCTTCCTCTGTCTGCACGGACCAGGAAAGGTTTCCAATAAAAAAGCTAGTGATAGAACAAGAACACGAGTCCTGGGCAGATTTTACTCTTCAGACGATGTTGAACAGTTTATTACATCTGCAGAGAATGATTTGGACAGAAAAGCTGAAAATCTGCTAGAACACCAGTGCAATCATAAATAAATTGCATTAAGAAACATACACACTTACCCAGCATAATTTAATTTTTAAAAATAAATCAAATATAGCTATTCTTTGGAGGAAAAACCCTGAGGCAACTAGATCATCCTCACCACCTCTTATTATTTAATGAATTTGATGCTGCGTACTGGATTTTGAGTGGAAACTCGAGACTAGGGATCACCTAAACTTACTTACTGTTCTGCTTTAGTGTGTTCACTGAAGTTATGCAAAGTGGAAAGGAGGACAAAAACCTGCTCTTTAGGCTATGGAATAATGCTGCGTCTTTTACATGACAAAATTTGGAGCTTTTGGTTTACAAGCAGTAAATCTGTAAATACAATATCACAACTGAGTAATCTTTAAGTAACTTATTCCAAGTTTGTGGTCCCATCATTTTTATATTTTTTTTTAATTTAAATTCATATATTTTTGTAGCTAGGCCCTCTCACATTGGTCAAATAAGAGAATAAAAGTCTGAAGTAACATCATTGCAAAGAGTTCAAGAATTAACAGAAACAGAAAGTACTGCAGATTAGATTTAAAGTACCCATAGCATGGTAAACTAAGAATGTGAGGTAAGTTTTTCAAAGCCATTTGAACTTTAAGAAGTTTCAGGCCTGTTCATGTAACCCCTCTCCCAGGACTTGGTTGGCAACCAGGTATAAAACAAGCAGAAAAAGGCTAAGTTCATTTTTAAAGATCACTAATCAACAGCTCAAGCTTTTGAGTGAAACCTTGTTTCTAGGCTTTCCTCAGAGATCTGGAAAACTTAAAGCAAAGTCTTTTGTTGTTCCATATCACAGCTCCACTGCCAAGTGCAAGCAGGAGAACCACCAGCTCCTCTTCTGGTAACCTCTCAGCACCTCAAAGTCAGACCAGAACCACCATAGCCATTGGAGTTCAAAGTTGAATGCTTGAGTTCCTCTTTCCTCTGGAACTAGGGGATGGTTCATCAGAGCAGCTAATACCTAAACTCTAGTGAGTGGTCACGTTGCCACTAATTCAGCATTTATCTACTTAATCACAATTTTTAAAGATAATAATTCTCTTGTGATTTTTTTTAATATTCGAGGATTAAAGTCACCGTTAGTTTGTACATGCACATACAGCTTTTAATATCTAGCACAGAAATTATTGTGACAGAGTAAGAAATAATGTTTACTTCTAGCCAAATACAACCAGGAAGCCATTTTATCAGTTAGAAGTTTGTCTATTATTAGGTGAACAAGCCATGCTGTGAACTCGAAATCAACCTTTCCTCAGCCATTCCCAAGTTTCTAAAAGCACAGCACCTAGGCATCCATCACCTAATTATCTATGCAAGCGATTAAACACAGTCATGGTCCATAACATCAATCAATCAATTGCAGAGTAGACTGAATATGTAACTGGAGAGAGCCAAAGTCAAAATAAGATTATCAGGACAGAGGGTATAGCTCTGATCCCTGGTCTTGTACAAAATATAATGATAGGAAAAAATCCCATATTTCAGAACTGGAGCTGTTAAATGTTCAGATAAGTCTTTTTGCCAATAGTCATGATGGCAATAAAAAGAAGTGCAAAGATGACAGTGAATCAGTACAAAAATATATGCATGTTCGCTTTTTTGTTGTATTTTTGGCTTCTTCCCTACCTTATCTTTTTATATGAGAATTTCAAAGTACTAAATATCAAATCTATAACCCTCCTTCAATCCAACTTGGAAAAGTGAATTAATTTGTTAGCAGCAAACTTCTCAGTAATCATGGTGCTGGCATGAAATCATGCTTTCTAAATCCATTTTTAAAACCGTGTCACACTTTTCCACCTTTCTCTAGTCTTTTATGCAGTGTTCTGGTGCATTAGCATTTATTTCTCTAGCTTTCTCATCTATATTCTCAATGTCTCAGGAGTGTAATATGCATTTTCCCTGGACAGTCAAACAGGGAATAACAGTGGAAAAAGCAACAATTCTGTGTGCATTTTTCTTACTATAACACTCAAATGATACGAGCACCTTGGTATAGAGTCAGATGTACTTGCCGTTAAATATAAGTGTTAGAAGTCAGATGATTAGTAACATGAGAAAGAAGGCATATTATTTATCATGCAAATGGATACATCTCTAGTATCTCAATTACTATACAAAAGTGAGGAAAAATGCTGTGACACTAAAGCCATTTAAAAACACTTATTCCATATTCTTTGTAAATATGACATTGTATTCATCAGTGGTTTGTCAAGTCAATTTACAGACAGACTATATTTAAAAGGTTAATTTTTAATAGATTTCATTGAAACAAACACAAATTTCGTGATACCTGTAAGTACATCTGCAGTCTGAATATTTCATCTTTTCCACCTTTCAGACACAACTCTACTAAATTGTATTAAAATATAAGAAGTTTAGAACATCCTTCTCATATTTTATAAAATTTATAGATTATGAAATAGTATATCCATCAGTATCAGAACCCTGTGAAGTTAGGGTGAATGGTGACTGTTGACTTTTAGCAGTAAGGAGGAGTCATAACTAGGCAGCCTGGCTTTCCATAATGAGATCAGAATAGCAATCTACACTTTAAATTAACCCTAAATAAAACTTCACCTTAGCACTACGTCACTTACAGGCTTTGAAGGTTAAAATACATTTTCAGGTAGCTCCTTAGTTATAGCAGGTATAAAAATGAAGAAAGTCCAGACTCAGCACTCCACACGTAGGTCAAGCTACTTCATGTAGCAAATGTAAATATTAATTGCAAATCTAAGCACAGTCTATCTCTTCCTCAAGCATCCTACCCAAAATAGGTAGCCTCCGCATATGGGATTCCACAACCCTGTTCCTTAAACATCTGACTTTTCTATAGATAAAAATTAAAAATCTCGCAAGGGTTCAATACTATGCTTGAAAAGCAAACACATACACACAAAAACACAGCGTTTCTAAAAATAACATTAAAGTTTAAGGTCCTATTAACTTGCAGCATGATTAAGACCAAAAATAACTTTATAGAAAAAACAAAAACCACACATAACCACACCACAATACATGCCCGCCGCCCCCCCCAACCTCCATAAAACCAAAACATATTTGTCTATGCAGAACTGCTTGCAACAGCATTTACGCACTTGGCTGAAATTTAGGCAGATATTACTAAAAGCTTGGTTCATTACTCTTCTCTTGGTTCTACCTTGTTCCCCTTGTGCCATTGTTTTTCTGAAACTGTATCTTTGTATGCGTACCAGTTTTTTGCAAACTCTTTTTCTAGTCATGTATCAAATACTGTGCTCCCCTATTTCTATTTTGTCAGTCCCTTGATGCACTAGGAGTGTATTCCATCTTCTTTTTCCCCTTTACTGTAATCTAAACCTTGGGCTCAACAGATATTTGAACGTCTTCAAATTAATGCTATTTTTTTCCTTAATCTCTCATTTCTTCTTTGATTTTTCACGAAATGCTAAGGAAGCATTTTAATGGAGTTCAAGAGCTCAGGCTAATGAGCAGTTATGAACAATTCATAACTGCTCTTCCTGAAGACAAACCATAAAAGAAGGTTTTCATCAGATTTTCAGTTTTGCAAGTGCCTGAGGATAGCAAAGGACAGTGAAGACAGCTATAAAGGGAATTAAATGCAGTCACTAATATTTTAATGTTTTTGTCTGCTAATTCACTTCATCCAAGGGGTAAAGATCTTCCAAAAACATTGCATTTTAAACTGTCTTCTGTACATTGTGTAAGCAAGATGCACCATGGAAGAACAAATTCCTTCCTGTGTGTCCTAACACACCCTTGTACATATACTTACTATGGCTTTTATTGTCTATTTGGAAATATCTAGTCTTGAGGAACTGACAACAGCCTTTAGAAAAAGATTACAGCAAGAAGTCAGGATCCAGCTTCTTATACAGCCCACTTACAGTACAAAGCAGTGATCTCTTGAAGTTTCTTACACAGAACAGAGTTAGCTCCTACACTAAATTCACTTTTAAAAGTAAAAATCATTTTCTTAAAAAAGTACAATTAAAAAGCTCCCATTTTATCTTCTCTGGATTGTTTTGCTTTTTATGTATTCAAGAGTTCTGACAACTTTTAAAACGTAATAATTTTATCTATATTAAAAAGTTGATATAGCTAGTTTTCTCAGCATACAACGTCAGCTGAGTTACAGAACACAGAATGCAACAGGAGCAAGGTATTCATAGAAAAAAGAGAATTCATAAAAATGCTAAAGTAAAAGTTGTCCCTTAAATATTGTCTATCAGTTTAGCTGTGTCAGCTTATGGTCCAAGTAGGTGCAATTACTACCTTCTGTTGCTAGCAGAATGAATCAGTCTTGGATCTTAGATTAATACAGGTAAATCTCATCAGGGAAGAATTCCTGTTAACTGAGTAGAATTTCGCCTTGAATAAAAGGGTCATACTGTCATCTTAATTAGCCATTTCTTGAGAGCAGTAAGTATAGATAACATTCAATGAGCCTGACATCTCCAAAAATGATTAAAAATGCTATTATGCTACAGAACAAAAGCATTTTATTACATACAAATCAGTTGAATTTTATCAATAATGAGGCTTCCACCCTCATTAAGCTCTTAATACTATCACAAACACAGGTGTAAGTACTTTCCCATTAATTTTGCCTTTCATTAACAATATTACATTTTTCATTATACGAAACAGCAAGGGAAGGGGGTGGGGGGGGGAAAATCAGTCACCATCTTTTCATTCAGTTGAAGTGATGAGGAAGGACAGATTATTTATCTTAATTAATGTTCATCTGATTCAAATTCCTGACTCTTGAAAACAATATCAAGGTACCCCAACTTGAAGAAAAAATTATTTGTTTTTGTTAAATGATACAGGCAAGTGATAGGAAACAATTATATATTTGATTAGCCATATGATCCTTGACATGCTGTTCTTAGACTCAGCTAAGACTGAGAGAAAAAAAAAAGCCAAAGAAGATCCAAACAAACAACAAACAAGGGCTAAAGAAAATGGCGTGTTGATATTGCAAAAGTTTTGAAACTAACTCCAAATTGAGAGATTAAGGTAGATGGATAAAGCAAAGCAGAAGCAGACATATTGCCATTTTGAAAGCGAGTGAAGTATCTGCATTTAGCAATGGGCACAAAGGATCTTGATTCTGTGGAGATTTTGGAAAGTAACTAGCCCA
Organism: Platalea leucorodia; assembly: GCF_965183815.1. NCBI lineage: Eukaryota > Metazoa > Chordata > Aves > Pelecaniformes > Threskiornithidae > Platalea > Platalea leucorodia. Next base: position 44,951,698 of record NC_138828.1, on the reverse strand, counting down.
AAGCAACCCTTACTCTACAGCGTAGGAGCTCTCACAGACAGAGACGCATGTATATATGGGAACTGGGGACAGGGGGAAAGAGACTTGGGCCTCAGACTTGATCAGTCCTGCAGCCACCTCCTGGCTGATGACCAAGCGGAAGAGCAACTCTCCAGAGAAAGAAAACTCTTTCTTTGGAATACCAAGTTTTTTGAAACTGAAAATGCTGCAGCAGTCATGATTTCCCTGCCTTCTTAATAACCAAGTAATTTCAAGTTGTGTTGATAATCAAAAAATCTGAGGTTTTCTCCAAGTTCTTCCCTTCCTCTGGCTCTTTCTGATAGAGGGTTGTGGGGAGAAAACTTCAACTTCCCTTACTGGAGTCTGATGATTTTAGCACTGGCCTAGGATACAAGAGAAGTCAGTGCTCTTCATCCCAACAGTGGCTGAAGAAGGGAGTTCCTGGCTTTCCCACAACTCATGCCTTTTGTATTTGTTTAGAAGAAATCAATCACAAAGTACTTCTCCGTGTCTCTAGAAGTGCTCAAAGTACCTAAAATACTTCCTCTACAACACTTTGTTTTAAAAAAGCAAAACATCCGGTCAAGTAGAGCCTTGCATCTTAGTATCTTCAAATATCTTCATAGATGCCTTTTGGGACAAGCTGGAGCCTGGCCTTTGTATTTTACCACATTATCAAATACTGTTTGTGATCTTCAGTCTAGACACAGAGGATTAAACCTGTAAATTAGTCCAACCCCTCACCTGACCTTTGGCCACTTTAGAACAGTAGGCTTAAGAAACTCAACATTAAAATGCGTCATTAATCTAGTATTGTTAATCCTTATTGAAAAAGAACAAGGAAGCAAGTTCTTCAGCACTGCGTTCTTTTCTGTAACGGGGTAGGAAATGAGTAGAAACAGGCTCAGGATATTACATACGACCTATAGGATTTGTCTATGCTCATTTTGGCTTAAGCTCAAGTTGCTGCTCTTATTGCTGCCTCAGTTGCACGTATTCATCACAGGCATTCAAGCTGTTCTGGTACCAATACCTCTGTAGCCTTTTAGTAGCTAAGAGAATTCATATTCTCTTACAGACTTTAAGCTCTGGAAGTTGGCTATTTTATTCAGGCTCATGCTTTTAGTTTAGTAGTTTAGAATCAGACCCCAGAGGGAGCATTTCGGAATGTTGTTATACCTTTATCGTTGTGATTTTTGGCTTTCTGTTACAATGGCAATCATACAGAGAGACCAAAATGAAGTTAGATATTCAAGTCAATGTGTGAAGTCCCCAGGTATGGCCGAAGTGACCCCTTTGCTGCTTGTTGTCTTCTTGCTCCTTTACCACCAGCTGAAAGAACTCACTGTCCCATTGTGCATGCCATTTTCCCACATCACAGTAAGACTGATACTGAAAATAATATTGTACATGAAATAGTTATTTATGAAACTTCAGTAATCTTAAGAAATTCTGAAGTAATTTAATAACTACTGTGAAGCAGCAGCTGAGCTTGCTGGCAACCCCCGAAAAGGCAAAATACCATGTTTTATGAATCATACTGTGTACTATACTAAAGCAGATCAGTTTCCTTATGTATAGTCTGAAAAACAAGGAACAAGAGGTTCAAATCCACTCTGCTGCTGGGCTATCTAAATATAGGCTTTAAGTATGATCTCTTAAAACAATAAATATTTTCCATTAATTTGTCTGCGAGATTCCACTTTTCTCTCCAGGTTCCAAAAAAGAAAAAAGAAATCAATATGAAGACTAACAAGCCAAGAAAGAATGCAAAGAGATCCAAAGAAAATAGGAGAGAAGGAATCAACATCTCCCTTCAAATGATTTCAGAGTGAGGACACATTGGAACCAGAGTTCCAAGGAATGCGAACATTTCACAAAAAGGAAATGGATGTTTTTCATTATAAAGTTCCTGATGTACCACATATCACAGTGGTTAAAATTCAAAGCAGCTCAGACTATATTCCATCCAATGTACTTGTCAGTTGTATTTCTAGGGTATGTAATTTACTTGACAGGCACAGTTTAAATGCTATAAAATAAACCATTGTACCAAGAGCAGATGCAGCCTAGTAACACAGCTTTAGGTTTTATTAGGCTTTTAAATGCAACCAATTTGTTAGGGTAAAATCTTTAGAAATGACCCCTAAAACCTGTAAGTGGAAGAATCCATTTGGATTGCCTTTTTTCCCCCTCATTGAACCACTCAAACCTTTTGCATTATTCATATGCAGAGCCTCCCGTAATATATTTTCTATATTTTAGAAAACTTGCCCTGCTACTGTGACTGTAGCACCTATAGCTAATGTAACTCATGGATGAGCATTGATGAAAACCAAAGCCAGATTCTGCTAAATACTTCAAAAGTGATTACAAAATTACATTAGCTTTCCACACCTGCCTACTGCATCCTCCCTTTCTTCTTGTACATTAGGTAATGTTAATGTTTTGGGGTTTGGGTTTATATTTTTTTAGCGAGTTTCTTTAGATCTAACACGGTATCTTTCAAACACTGATGAAGGTTGCCTGGCTTAGACACAAGTTATATAAATATATTCTTAAAAAAAAGTTGGCAGGTTGGCACTAGTCAAACATTAGCTTGATTCCTCTAGGCACTAATTCAGCTACATATCCTTAAATTTTGTTCAAAATGCATTATCAGTCTACTAATCTCATGTTGAAAATGGTAAATCCCATTCCACAATTAAAATATCCCAACAAGATGAGTTATGTGAAACAGTTGATGATTGAAATAAGTATGTTATAGTACATTCATTATGAAAGTGCAAATGCCAAATAGAAAGGGAAAATACAGTCAATGTACTGAAATTAAAATTTGCCGTAACAGTTCCATTATCTCACAACAGAGATACACAAGCAATGATGTTAAACTTCATAAGTTTGGATACCAGCTGGACAAAAAGATTGCAGTATTGATTAAATCTTAGATTTCTCTAATATATACTCCATGCTCTAAAATGTAGGGTGCTTTCCTTCTCTTTCTTGACTTGTTGAGAAAGGTTTTGTAATTCCTTTCTGTTTTATTTCAATTGAGTTGACTTAGTGAATTGTCAAGAATTGTCAAGGTTACCTATTCCTCCTCTATTGATTAAGAGCTTCTATTAATTAACGACTCAATTTTATTGATAGATGAAGTTGTGGGGTTTTGGATTTTTTTTTTTTTTTTCTTTCATTAGAACCTTGATACTTATAGGCAACCTTTCTTGAAAGCCTATGTAAGGCCTAAAAACCTAAACTAAATAGGAATAACGTAGTAAATCAACATTATCAAGTACCAAAGAATAAATTATGAGGGAAAAGTCAGTTATCGGTTTGTAACACAAACACATGTAAGCAACACAGAAATGAACGAACAAAACTGATCATATGCAAAGGTTTCTGGTTTCTTGTGGGCCAGTCTCTGGACTAAAGTAGAAGACCTCAGAGCTAGACCTTGAGTAGAGAAGGTGAACATGTTGACCAGTTCCCAACTGTCATTCAAATGAGACTTGGGTGTTCTGCATAACCTTGTATTGTATGGAAACACTAGTGTAGGACCAACTCTAACATTTAACTTCAGCAGTCACAGTGTAAGAAGTACACAGTTTCAAGAACATGTTGAAAATATTGAGAAGGAAGAAATCATTGCACAGGAAGAAGATGATGGTATTGTAAACTAATTAAGGTTTAATGCAAAGTCATGATCTTAGTATAGAACTGTGTGATTGTAAATGTACTTTCTTATTCTAAAGTTGTCAAATCTATTAAGAACTCTTGTTCTAAGTCAGATGAGTTACGCATTCTTTGCCCAATCAATCAATGCTTCAACCCACAAGCTGTAGAAATCATCTGGAAATGAGTGAGAAAGGGCACTGTTGTCTAGCAGATATCTACAGCTTAAGCACAGACACAAACCAAACTGTACTATAGTCTCTCTATCCTTGTCTCCAGAAGTAGGCCAGAGCAACACAGAACTGACAAAACCCCATAGATTGCTGCTTAGATCTAAAAATGGCAACTCAAATACATATACATGCTAGGTATGCAAGGCAAAAAAAAAAAAAAACCAAAAAAAACAACCCCCAAAAAAACCCCAAAAAACACCACAAAAAACCACAAAGATGAAATGGAAAATTCTGCTCACAAGCAAAGCTGTGTGCATGTGATGGGGGAGTCATACTACTTAAAACTTTAAGATTTACATCAGCCAAATAAGACACAGCATACATGACCAAGGACAGTAGTCAGCAAGAACTGAGCATAAGCCATCCCTTTTATGTACAGCAAGGGGCAACCAAAGTTGAATAAAAAAGGTAAATACACTGAAGTTAAAGAAACTGTTTTCATTGGCTTCCACAGACTTTAGATCAGGACCAGATGAAGGAAAACGAAGGTCTTTTGGGAGAGGAAGCAACAACTACAGTTATTTTAATGGAGTTATCTATGCACTATAAGTCTGGATTAATTGCTCCCAATAATACTTTTGACTATATTTTTTGGTAAAAAATTATTTTCAAACAAACCTTTCATTATTCAGCAGGTTCTAGTGTAAATATTAATCTGTAGAATTTAAAACAGGAATTGACCTCTTGTTTAAGAAAATAAAATCAAGGAAATAGTCAATATCTGCATCCGTATTGTGGAATAATATACTATTTCCAAGAACATCCTGTAAAATCCAAAATTCCTTATCCCGGTGCAACAGCTTTCTTGTGTCCTCACTGAGGTTAGTAAACACAACAGCATACAGGAATCAACTCCTTATTTCCAGTTAAGCGTACAAAACACTGTATGAAATTTAACCCCCTGAACTCATGATCATACTGAGCCAGTGATTTAATTAACCCTAATACTGGCCCTAATGCCTAACACATGCAGTACTAGGAGCTCATAATTCTTTTGCTGATCCAGTCTAGCAAGTCTTTCTAGCTTTAAGAGGATACCAGGGTGCAAACATCTGTTATACATTGTATCTCACACTTTTTCTTGCCTTGCCTCATGTCAGGCATCCCTATGCAATTTCTTAGTAATCTCAAGACATCGTCATCCATTCTTTTCTTTCTCTCATGTTAAGTTCCATCAGCTACTTTTTAATAACAGACATGTTCAAACCCAAATATTTAAAACTAGTAATGGGTACAGAAAAACTGTTGCTTTTTAGGCACACACTCGAAAAGGACGCTTTAGTGAAATGAATAGTGCTTTATAGGAGGCATAATAAACCTGGAAATGATCACATCACAGCCTCAAAACAAAAACAGATGAAACAGCTAGTATTTTAGTACCTTTTTTTTTGCAAGTGATGGTGGTATACAAGAGATAAGCTATATATCATTCACCTAATGGAAAAGGAAGCCACATTTGTGTCTTGGGCAGGTACAGAAGTTTTCAATGAACATGGTACACAGCTTTTTCAAGATCTCATTCATTTCTCTTCTTTAAGAGTATGTAGTACTAAGCAGGTCTTTAAAAAAGAAATAATCAGACATCTAAAAAAAATATACATGAAGGAACCACAGAAAGGGTCAATAAATATTTTATTTGAGGGAATTAGTTTTGTTACCAGAGTTCAAATTTCTACATAACTGATATATCAAAAACATCTGTTAAAATGTGCTAGCAAGACATATGCGTGCCTGTGCACTCACTCTTTGCAGCAGTGCTACTCTTTGCTTTATCAGGGTATGTTACAATGAAGCAAAATGCAGGGATCCCCCAAACTGTTACCAGCCATAGAAAGACTTGACTTTCATCCACTAGTAGTCTGAAGTACTAATGTGTACTTACAAAGCTATTTGTGGGCTTTTAACTTAAGACATACATTTATATCTATGTATCTACATTAGATATCTATATATGGTCTATCTGTACAGATACCTATCACTTTCCATCAGAGTACTTGAAAGCAACCAAACTAAGGTTGACTGTCAGAGTCAAAGAAGGTCAGTGAGAAAAACGTTGGTTGGTTCTAAATTAACTGCTGTGCATTTAGTCAGCTTTACAAACTACAGATTTTTCTATCTTGAGAGAGCACATCTCCTAGTCCACTCCTTCAGTGCTGCAAGTCCCAAAACCAGTATCTATAATCCCAAGGGAATGAAACATTTAGGGCTCTGAGATCAATTTCAGATTTAATAAAGCGTAAACTTGATCCTAACAGTCTTTTATAACATAACACAATCAAAGAGGGTGCCAGTTTGTGTGTTTTGAGTTCCCTCTCCTTACCCGACTGCCCCCCTCCACTTCAACAGAGAAAGGCATTGGTTTGTGCCACATCAGTTGGAGAGCAAACTGTTCTGCCCATCTTCAAATAAATTTAAAAACCCTGTAATATGTTTTTGTTTCCTTCTCATCTCTTCCTCTCAAGGATCAAGTTCACTCAAAAAAATCCCCAAACAGTTCAAAATATGAATTAGAGGGGTTGCTCTCTCACAGTTCATCAAACCAATCAAGTACTGAAGATCATGTACCTATGATTGATAATAAGATTTTAACAAGCAGGGAAATGAATTATTCATTTTCAATGTGATCTCTTGACTGGTGTCCCCTGGTTCTTCTCAAATTCACTACTTCAGAAGAATTACTCTGAAGAGATTTCACATGACACAGATTCCTTTGTACTTGTCAGAGAGTCAAGGTGGCCTCTCATCAACAATATGGCTTCAGGTTGATTTTCTTTCTCTTTTTCAGAGTCCATTTTCCTCCTCTGAATACTGATTAGTACCGATATTGGCTGTGTTCTTTTCTATGACTTTCAGTTTTTCTATTTTAACTGAGTCAAACAAATTCAACTTTGTTAAGACAGTGACTGGAAACTGTTTGAGGCAGTACTATGCGAGATCTCTAAGATTAAAGGGACTGTCTATTCCTCCCATGCATTCTTACTGCACCGCCCCTCAAAATTAGTGTGAATAAGATGCATTTCCTTCCTTCTCTGGAACATTTTGTATACATTGCAACAGTTGACAAGAACAACCCGATATTGACTTTTTTATTACAAATCTCTTTTCTTATCATTGCAATAGAAGTGGAAAGCATGGTCAAAATAATACATTATAGAGGGTAAATTATAGACAAGAAATTAAATACTTTAAAAGGTGAAGCTCTTGGACGTCAAGACATACTGACATCTCAAAATATGCACTTGACATGTTTCTGTATTGTTCTGGTGTGATCACCAATTGTTTTCCTCCATAAGAAATCTACTTTGGCTAGTATTTCTTCTGCTCATTTTTTAAAAAAAAAATTATTTGATATTGACCCCATACCTTATTTTCAGAACACTAACAAGGTTTTCTAAGAATCCAGAATTATTTGTTTTCTTTTTAACTGTGCAGTGTTTAGTGCTTATCACTATCAGAATGATAATATATGGAATAGGAGAGGCTGTATGACTTATATTTTCTCTTTGGGACAAGAAATAGTGAGACTGGAGGTCAGAAAATCAGGAGGAAAAGCAGGCTTATGTTTAGCACACCATTACGCGCAAAAGCTTTCCAATATCCCCATCATATGGCCCAACACAGACTTTTTTTTGCCTTGGGTACTGATTTAAGGGATTTGCCTAGCATATCAAAGGAAATCCATGGCAGAAAAGATTTAACTGAGAAAGTACCCATTTTTCCTGGAATGAGTCTTTATTTTTCTTTACAAGAGTGTTATTAACTGGGAATGCTATTAAATTTGGGGAAAAGTGGGCTCACAAAAATTAAATGGGAGATGGCTTTATGTTTAATAGGCACTAGCATGTCTGACTGGGGAAGAGAGTCAGGAATCTGTTTGCACAACAGGTAGCTTCTTTCATTACTGAGCTCTTGTTAGTATCGGAGAGAGCCTACCCTGAAAAGCTAGCTACTTGAAGGTGAACAAAAACTATTAAAACTTAACAGACCAAGCTTCATTGATATTCTTGTGTATTAGTCAGGATTTCAAGATATTTTTTGATTATTAAACAAGTACCAGCCCACACCAAAGCAAGACAGAACCCACATTAGTCGAACCTTTCAAGGATAGCATGGAGCAAATAACAATATAAACAAAAATACCTTTACTCCCACACACATTTTGTATAAGACCTTGGAATGAAAACAGTCAAGAGACCATTACAGCAGGTATTCCTTATGCTGTAAATCACTCTATGTAAATTGATAGCACATCTTAATACAAAGCTGAATATTTCCAGAAGTGAAGTAAGATCAGATTCACTCTACAAGTGCAAAATAAAGCATAAATATTTTCGGAGATTTTCAATTCTCTCAACAGAAAAGAAACTTTAATTCTGATACAGTCAAATTATTGCAAGTTATCTGACTAAAGAGCAATTCATACAGGCAATCACTTCTATCTCAAACTCTAATGGTATTTAGGATTAGCAATATGATACTGAATTCAAAATATCCCTCACTCTGATAGCTCCCATCCATTCCTAGATCTATACAGAGAAAAGGAGAGAAGAAGATAAATAGGGAGGGCACAGAGAAAGTGGGGGATTAATTCTTTCAAACATAATGAGACAACATAAGGGAAGTATCTGACTGAATGTGTGTGGATAAATAAATATCATGTACACAGAACTCACCTCCAAAGAGTTACATACGGTCACAGAAAAGTGTGACTACTCCAGGAATTTAGGTCTCCCAAGGACTAACAAAAAGTGTAATTCTACTATTTCTTGTTCTTTTCTACACAAAATGAACGCTCCCCTCTACTCCCAACAAACAATTCTGTAGTGGTGGCAGTGAAGTGAGAAGCAGGATCTCCAAGTTCTCCTTCAGTCATTCTGTGCATGTGTTCTTTACCACATACTAGATTTTCCTATCTTCTCTTTTTTTAAAAAAAAACCTACTAAGTTGTGTGAGGATTAAAATAAAAGTCCACAAACTTTTCAAAATACCATATATAAATATATAGAGTAGCAATTTGAACATGCGGGCATTTATTTCTCCCATAGCACTTTTTGGAAAGGTGATCAAAAGAAATTGATTCAGATTTGTAATTTTTACAGAAGCCTTCCATGTAACAGTACAAAATAAACCGTTCATCATCTTCTACACATCTTCAACTAGCACATCTCTTATCCGAGTGGGAACACATGTCAACCTCTGAAGTGGAATTGGTTAGACAGTATATGTTCCTCCAGTCCCTAAAGGGCTACAAGACCTATTTCCACATCAGTAAAATTCAGTGGGAGATTTCTTGCTGACACAAAAAACTCAAATCAGGACACTAGAAGGCACACTGTAGCTTACAGTGTGATTCTAGGCAAAGTTGAGAGATACAGATAGTATGTTCGCTACTTCTATTACTATCCAAGAGATTATTAATACCAGGAGTCACTATAGCCTAGAAAGACATGTCAGTCACAATTTTCATTCCTGTTTTCTTTTTCTGAGGGTACACTTGCTTGTTTTAGAACGGACCCTTGGTAATTTACCATTCACTCCATCTAACTTCAAGCCAATCTGGCCAGGAAGAAGGACTGGAGGCAGAGCTAAGATCTCATTCATTCTTGATTAGTTCCCAGCTGTGAGAAAAGGGTATTTTGAGAGGCTTGGACATAAGATCTATATGGCTTATCTAGATGAGCAAGATAGGGAACCAGGGCACCTAGTCTTCCCCTCCTTCCACAGGCCTATTCAAAGAATAGTTGAGATACGAAGGGATCTCTGGAGATCGTCTAGTCCAACCCTCTGCTCAAAGCAGGGTCACCTAGAGAGGGTTACTGTGCATCTCCTTTCTAATTTAACATACTCCTTCTCTACAGCAGATGACCACATGGCTAATAAAACACTTAAATACTGTTATCTGCATTGTACCAGTGTGAAGCAGATAGAATCTAATGTGATAGGCACTGCACAGGCATAAGACACTTAAGTCCTACTGAGGTATAATAGGAAGTCATTAAGTTTACAAGAACTACTTCTTTTTCCTGTAGTAAAATATCTCCTATACAATTTACAGTTTCCAAACTTGAAGTGGTAATTTTAGCCAACAAAAATTAAATACCATAGTTCTTTTTTGTATTACTTTAGAAAGCTAAAGAAATATAACATGAGTGAGGGGGAAGGTGACAGAAGGAGAGATAGATAGATAGATATAAAAGGAAATATTAAGTATTATTAGTAAAAGCTGTATAGAGAAAACCTTGTTGATATTTCCGATAAAGTTTGAAGTGGACTGAAAAGAATAAGCAAAAGAACAAGGGCTTCAGAAAAGAAAGGTATTTTTTTGTTCTCTATGCCCTGACGAGGGAAGAATGCTGAGCAGAATTAACAGAAACATCCACGAGATTCCCCTCCATGGCCTTTCAAAATAGGGAACAGATCTGATCTACATCTAAGTAAATAGAGGGGGAAATCAGAGGAGAATTTCCTTCCAAGTACAATGTGAGGAATGCATCTGCGCGACAGATGTCATGATGGGCAGAACACTCTTCCAGAAGAAAATGAAGCAGTCACAGGGGGAATGGAATCACTGAAGCAAAACCTGATGGAAGACAAAATTGAGGTGGTGGCACGCCAGAGTTTTCTCCTCCAGTTAGAAAGAGGAAAACGCATGGAGGCTATTCTTGTAAAGAAAAAGCGTCAAAATACAACATATACAAGGTTTTGTTGTAACACTGAACAATATTAGCAGTTTAAATTGGTTTGAGTATATACACAAAAATAATTTTAGCTTTGAGGGGAAGAAAAAAAAACTCCTATTATCTTTTTTCTTTATTCCAGACAGTCTGAGAAAACAATTATTGCTTTTCCTTAAACAAACAACTAACTAAAACTCCATCAAGAACAAAAGTATTAAGACCAACTGACTGTTTTGATCTCTCCTCAGACAGTTCAGATTTAGTCTTAGATGACCCTGAGTTTTTTGGCAATTCATGGAACATTATTTTGTTATGAAATTATTTCTCTTCTGCCATTAATAAGTATCTCTTCAAATATAATATTCAGAAGAACAAAACCAAAGAGTTCACTTCTTTGTATTAGGGAACCATAAACAAGACGGACCCATGAAGAAAGCAGAGACAGCTTTAACAAGACAACCATAGTTGAGATCAGTTCTCTACTGACTTGCACTTTTTGTAATCAGGGATTTTTCACTAAAATAGATGAGAGGCTTTCTCTTCTTATCCCTTCCCCCCTGTACTTTTCACAGATATAGATTGCTAAAGCAGGCAAAGAGCACTGGTAAATCAAGTTCAGCAGAAATCCAGACATATTTGCATCTGAATGGAATTATTACAGCTTCTCTTTGCAGTCGCTTTCAAAAAGAATATCATTGCTGAAGAAAAAGCACTCCATCATTGAGGTATATCAGAACTCTCCTACTTTCTTGCTGTCACTGGGATGGTGTGAATTTCAAAGTTACTTTGAGAAGTTGGTGAGAGTTCTGCTTGAATATGGCTTTTGAAATCAAACTCAGGATTAATTTTTTTAGCATTTAGTTTTTGCACCTAACAAATAGTAAGTATGAAAATAGAATCATAGAATCATACAATTCTTAAGGTTGGAAAGGACCTCCGAGATCACTGAGTCCAACTTGTAAAAAATAGTAACTGCACTGCTCTGAACATGTACTTTTTCTTCAAAGTACCTTAAAAAACCCACAACTCTGCATAATGGTTTTTACCACTTTTATTTTGAGTCACCTTCTAGTGCTTCCAAAGTAACAAAGGCTGTCTTATGGCCTTTGCTCAATGTTCATTCCATCATTGTTAAGAGAGATTAGACAAGTAGTCACTAAGTAGTCAAAGCTTTGAGAAGAGTAATATGAGTATTAACAGCATGGGTTAGGGAAGAACCTTCCTCAGAATTCTCTACATCTGTTTTCTGACAAATAAGCAATAGAATATACACTGTGTGCAGTTATAGCGTGGTAAATCAAGAAGAGCTCAACTACAAACCACAAGGTAACTTTGAATTTATATACCTAATAGTAGATTTTTGCCAGATAAAATTAATTCATATTTGTATTTTTCATAAGACGGGAAATAATATCTTCTACTGGCAAAAGTAAGCAAAATATAAACAATGTGTATTTAAGAATAACACTTGAACATAGACTTTTTTAAATTCTCTCACCTAGTTTTCGTATCTTTTAATTGTACATAAATAAATTGTAATTATACTCCAGGAGAAGTATAGAGTTACTGTCCGACTGATCAGGGATAGAGTTAGGAAAGCCAAGGCTGATGTGGAGTTAAATCTGGCAAGGGATGCAAAGGGCAACAAGAAAGGATTCTACAAATACATAAACAGCAAAAGGAAGAACATGGAAAAGGCTGAGGTACTTAATGCTTATTTGCCTGTCTCTACTAGTAAAGCCAGTCTTCAGGAATCCCAGGCCCCTGAGACTAGAGGGAAAGTCTGGAACAAGGAAGACTTGCCCTCAGTGGAGGAGGACCAGGTTAGGAAGCACTTAAACAGTATGTAAGTAAGTTCATGGGACATCATAGCTTGCCCCCACAAGGGCTAAGGGAGCTGGTTCATGTCTTTGTGAGGCCACTCTCAATCATCTTTGAATAGTCGCAGTGATTGGAAGAGATTCCTGAAGACAGGAAGAGAGCAAAATATCACTCCTATCTTCGAGAGGGGTCAGGAGGAAGATCTGAGAAACCAGAGACCAATCAGCTTCACCCTGATCCCTGGGAAGATGATGAAGAAAATCCTTCTGGAAAGTATTTCCAAATACATGAAGAACAAGGTGGTGATTGGAAGTAGTCAGCATGGATTTACAAATGGGAAATGATGCTTGACCAACCTGATAGCCTTCTATAATGAAGTAACTAGCTTGATGAATGAGAGGAAAGCAGTGAACATTGTTTACTTTGACTTTAGTAAAGCCTTTGACACCATGTCCTGTAACATAATCATAGACAAGCTGACAAAGTACAGGTTAGACAACTGGACAGTGAAATGGATTGAAAATTGGCAGAAAAAACAGGCCTAGAGGGTTGCAGTCAGTGGCACAAGGTCCAACTGGAGGCAAGTCACTAGTGGTATACCCCAGGAGTCAATCGTGAGGCCAACACTCTTTAACCTCTCAAGAAGTGGGCTCATGTGAACCTCATGATGTTCAACAAGGCCAAGTGCAAGGTCCTGCACCCGGGTCAGGGCAAACCCCCAGTATCAATACAGGCTGGGGGGATGAAGGGATTGAGAGCAGCCCTGCCAAGGACTTGGGGGTACTGATAGATGAAAAGCTGGACATGAGCTGACAACATGCACTTGCAGCACAGAAGACTAACCGTATCCCGGGCTGCATCAAAAGAAGCATGGCCAGCAGGTTGAGGGAGGTGATTCTGCCCCTCTACTCTGGTGAGACCCCACCTGGAGCACTGCCTCCAGCTCTGAGGTCCTCAGCACAGGAAGGACATGGACCTGTTAGAGCAGGTCCAGAGGAGGACCACAAAAATGATGAGAGTGATGGAACTCCTCTCCTGTGAGGACAGGCTGAGAGAGTTGAGCTTGTTCAGCCTGGAGAAGATAAGGCTGCAGGGAGACCTTATTGCAGCCTTTCAGGACTTAAAGGGGGTCTATAGGAAAGATGGGACAGACTTTTTAGCAGGGCCTGTTGCAATAGGACAAGGGGTAGTGGTTTTAAATAGAAGGAGGTAGATATAAGGAAAATATTTTTCACAGTGAAGGTGGTGACACACTGGAACAGGTTGCCCAGAGAGGTGGTAGATGCCCTATCCCTGGAAAAATGAAAGGTCAGATTGGACTGGGCTCTGAGCAACCTGATCTAGTTGAAGATGTCCCTGCTCATTGCAGGGGGGATGGACTAGATGACCATTAAAGGTGCCTTCCAACCCAAACTATTCTATGATTCTATGAACATCTTTGTTAGTGACCTGGACAATGGGACAGAGTGCACCCTCAGCAAGTTCACTGATGACGCAAAACTAAGAGGAGTGACTGATACACCAGACAGTTGCATTGCCATTCAGAGAAGTCTGCCTCAGCAGACTGGAGAGCTGGACAGACAGGAACATCATGCAGTTCAACAAGGGGAAATGCACCAGTACATGGTGGGGACTGAACAGCTGGAGAGCAGCTTTGCATAGGACCTTGTGGTCCTGGTGGACAAGAAGATGACCATAAGCCATGAATGCATCCTCACAACAAGGAAGGCCAACAGTATCCTTGGATGCATTACGAAGATCTTTGCCAACAAGGTGATGGAGGTGAATCCTTCTCTCTACTCATCATTGCTGAGGCCACATCTGGAGTGCTGGTCCAGTTTTGGGTTCCCCAGCTCAAGACAGACATAGACTTACTGAGTCATTCCAGCACAGGGACACAAAGGTGACTAAGGACTTATCTTTCACATGAGGAGAGGCTGAGATAGCTGGAAACATTTAACCTAGAGAAATGAAGGCTTCGGAGAATCTGATTCACACGTATGAATACCTGATGGGAAGGAATGAAGAGGATGAAGCCAGACTCTTCTCGGCAGTGTCCACTGGCAGGACAAGAGGCAATGGGCACAAATTAAAACACATGAAAAAAATCTGAACATGAGAAAACACTTTTTTACTGTGCAGGTGGTCAATCACAGGAACAGGTTGCCCAAAGAGATTGTGTAGTCTCCATCTGTGGAGATATTCAAAACGCAACTGGACACAGTCCTGGGCAACCTCCTATAGCTGACCCTTTTTCAGCAGGGGGGTTGGGAGAGATGATCTCCAAAGGCCCCTTCCAACCTCAACCATTCTTTAATGAGTTCTTGGTTCAGAATTGCAAATATTGTACTGTATGATCCTTTATGTTACAGGAACAATATTTATGGACTAAAAAGATTAGTTTCTGTGAATGTAATTTATCCTCTTAGCAGAGAAAAATATCCTAAAGCATTGTGTGTAGAGAAGTAATTTGAAAAACTTAGTACGAGTTTGTTTTCATTCAGGGTATTTTGAAAAAGTGACATTTAATACCTCTCTTTTAACTCCTAATTATTTAAAATTAACATTTAAATTAGGTTATTAAAGTTTTGTATTTGTTGCATTAATCTTTACTGGTCAGTGGAAGAAACCTTTTTGTCAGTAGAAAAAATATCTATAAGACTCTTAAGGTGTAAATTGGAGGTTAAAAAAAAGGAAGATGCATTTTATTAGAATCCTTCATATTTAGCTTAAGTAAATTGGGAACTGCAAGAATAGAAACATGAACGATTCTGAAGTAACTACCAGAGGTAACACCCACTGAATACCACTGAAAAGTGGATACAGAATGTTCAATGAACCTCCCTGCAGACCTCAGTTAACCTGTAAGACACTACTACAGGATACATATTGAGATAAGTTCCCAAAAAACAGTAACGCTCAAAAAATGAGTTTGAAATTTTAATGTGTACTGAAAACATCTCTAGCTGCGAGTTAAGGTATAAACACTAATCATAATAGAAACCTCCTTGAAAGGAAATATTACCTGTAGATAACAAAGGAGCAAGTACGTCATTGAGCAGGTAATTATATGATTTCCAGTATCAAATTGATTCATTTTCTCTGAAACACTGTTACCAGTTACTATATCTATTCTGAGCAAAGATGGATAGTCCTATACTCATAGTGGGTTATTCCCCTAATTGATAGGATTCATCTGGATTTACACCGACAAGAGGGAAATAGTTTGTCTAGCACAGAGAACAGAACTCTACCTATGGAATTACTAATTTATGTAACTGAAAAGGCTTATAAGTGTCAATATAACATAGCTGTAACAGCAGCAGCTCTTCTTCCAGTATCAGTCCTCTAAGTTATCACGCAAACACATCAGCAGTAGTGCAAAACAAAATCTACAAGGTCTTTGTTAACTGTAACAGTTAACACTCTTATGTTTACATTTGCACTTAGAGATGTCTGATCTGAAATCTGAAACAAAGATCCAAAAGTTAGAAGCTTACATATAACGTTTTCTCTCAAGTCTTCCTATACCGATAATGTAGAAAATAAAGCATGAGTATGTGCATATTAAACATTTATTTTTTAGTTTCCCCTTTATTTCTTCAGATGGAATCAACCACATTAGTCAGAGCCTATCCAGGCACATTTTATTAAAGGGAATCCAGCAAGTTACACTTGTTATGAGCAATATCAAAACACTTCATAAAACATAATCAGTGTGAAGTTATTGCAGGGCACTGGCTGGGACAGGCTAGACTTGCTGGTCAGTTCTGAAGAAAGGAGTCCTGCATAGAAAAAAAAAAAAAAAAAAAAATCTAAGATTTTCAGCTGGAAAGTATGTGGGCAATTCACAGAAACATTCAAAAACATTATTTTCATTCTACAATGGAATGAAAACTAATGCCAAGACCTTGAATATTAAACATGGACACACTGTCCTCAACCAGGCACACAAAAAGCAAAGCCTGGAGAAGTTTGAACTCCTGCCTCTCACAATCTTCTCCATCTCTGATTCTGAAAGGGCAATGGGGGAATCCCTTACAGGAAAATACTGATAATGTTATCTCATTTGGAGCATGTTTGAAAAAAAACCAAAAAACCAAAAAAACAAACCAAAAAAACCCACAAACAACAAAACAAAACAACAAAACAAAGTTGTTAATTTAAGTTCGTAAATCAAGAACAAAGTAACTATGAATATAGAAAATTAAAGATGACTACAGCTCATCACATTAAATGGATTTGAGTAGCTACTATAGAAACATATGACCAGCTTTATCTAATAGCAGAGAAATGTTAATAATTTTTTTTTTTCCCCTTGAAGTGTGGTGTAAATAAGCAGCAGCATTCCCACAGCTGAAAGAAGAATTGAGCATGAATTATTTATACTGTCTGGAATAGATTTAGATTCTTTCAGACATTCTGCGAGTTTTGCAGTCAAGATGCAATCTTTCAATAATTCAGATGTCATCAGAAAAGAATAAGAAGTCTTGTTTGGAAACATCATAGTAAACAAATTTAAAGTGTTGAAAATATACAATGCAAGGACAAAACAAAGTTATTGTTTAGTTAGTATTTGAATTAAATAGTTTATATTATTAGGTTGACTATGAGCTACAAAATAAAGGGTTTTAAAATGATGTTGTCCTGTGGAGAAACAGGATGAACTAGAAACATTTATATTTATAAGTGGCAGATAGAGATGTTCTGAAGGTAAATGGAGAGGGGGGGGGAAGAGAGAGAGGGAGAGAGAGAGAGGGAGAGAATAAAACCAAGAACATCACTGAAGTTATGCAGATCACTGTTTAGATTTTAATTCTGACCAGTTCAAGAGCCTTTGTTTGAAGTTATATGTTGTTTTTTAAAGCTCAGGAAAGTTAAGTATTAAATGGTAACTATAAAGCCTGAGTATATAAAATTATTTACAGATTTTATCCAATAAATAGTAATAATTTTTGTCAACTTGGTGATTCCTCATCATACTCTCCTATTTCCAGCAATTCTTAATCTTTCCTTGACAAGTGTGGCTACAGCCAGAACTTTGAGGTAGAATTGTACCATGTTTTCCTTAAGAGGAGCTTATTAAACTAGCCTAGGCATTCTCAGTCTCTAAAGATGACTCATATTATGTCACAGAAATAGTGACCTGGAACAAGATGTCTCTAAACAAAGAATGTGAGAACTCATTGATAAAGCAGATAAAGATGTCCTCTCTGTCCAGTATTGCATAGGACCCTTTCCTCCAGTTTTATTTTCTAGTATGGAAAATTTTAGTGGCTTTCTTGGTTGAATTCTGAATCCTCTTGAATCCTTATAAAAGTTTCAATTCTTCTGCCCTGTAGCAGCTTAGCTTTAGGTCTGCCCAGAAACCTGTTTCTCTGCCTGAGCTGCTCCTATGGCTCCCTGCTTGCTCAGTCGCTCTCTGCCTGCTCAAATCCACACTTTGCGAGTTTCTCCCACCAGAGCAGCTAAGGGCCTCCCTGTAAGAAACTCAGAGTGAAACTAGGAAAAAAACAAAAGCAGCAGCATTCCTCCTAAAGGTGAAGTTACTACTTCTAAATAACAATAAAAAAAAGCATATTATATACACAGTAGCCTGTTGAAAAACCAATCCAGTCATCCATTTGCCACTCAGACATGTACTTTTATAATCACTTTTAATAGCAATTGTCCTCTATATATTTTTGTAGTCTTTATTATTTAAAAGCCAGCATGTGTGTACATCCCTACGTACAACAATAGGAACTTTGGCAAGAGCCAAGCTGCACTGCCCCACAGGAAGAGGAATAGCCTGACCAGGCATTACTCTCCATCCTCCCTTCCAGTTAGCAGAACTGGGGCCTTTGTGATGGACCCAGCAAACGGGTTATTGCTGAAATGATGGCCAAGATGATATTATTCCCTCAAAAATGCACAGGACAGAAGAGGAAATTTTGCCCTATGTCTTTCCTCCATTTATACTTAACATAAACAAGATCCGTATGTCCCCCACTCTTCATTTACATGGCTGATGCTGTAAACAGTCTCCGGTCTCAGAGGTAACACAACACTTTCAAGTGGGAGACACACAGTGGGCGCATTACAGTGGTGGTTTTCACCTCTGCCTCAGGCATCATATCCACTCCTGTTAATCTGCTGGGTTCCATAAATAGTCATTCTTAAAAGTCCCTGTCTCTCCCAAGACTACAGCATGTCTAAGGGGTTTTTAGTGAGTTTCAGGTGACAGCACGAGTCGCAGCAGAGTGTTTTATATGATCAGAAACCCTTGATTTCTGTTTTGCTGTACTGGTAAGAGATGGGAGGAGAATCTGATTCAAAACCAGCTTGCAAACAGAGCTGGTAAAACTTAGTTTCAAAGCAATGAGTTCCTCCCCCCCCACTCACTCTCACTCACAAATAAAGAACAGAAAATATGGTCAGTTCCTTGCCTAAACTGGTAGTCATGCTTATTTACCTCAGCTGAGAATATGTTTCAGTCCTGAGCTAAAGGACTCTGAGAGCTGAATGTACAGACAAGTAAATTAAAATGCAGCATTGAAAAGCAGCCACCACTGGTGTTAGATGGGTTTGCTTTGGCTTATCTTTCTGTCCCTGCACACCAGGGTCCTTTTAGTTTCACATGTGTTAACACATGGATTTAAATCTACTTTTTCTCCTAGAATAAATTGGCTTCCACTGATGTGGCTATGATATGGGCACAATCTATACGGCTTGTAGGAATTTCACCCGATAGTTGGTGGTTTTTTTTTTTCCTTTACTGAATAAATGTGAATTGAAATATGGTAAAATAAATTACCACACAGTCCTCGGATATATAGAGTGCTAAATGGGAGCATTAACTGAATACTGACAGCTTGAGCAAATATTCATTATATGATGTCACAACAGTTTCTGTAGCACAGTAGTGGAGAGATACATGCTGATAATATCTTAAGACACTTGTAACCTCCTGCTGATGTGGCAGATTTGATGACCAGATGTGGAGACAGTTATAAGGAGCCTATGCCTTAAGATGGAAATCACAGTGAAGGACCCCTGCTTTTCTTCAGGAAAAATTGGGGTTAAAAGTCTGGAGAAAAACAACAACAACAACAAAAAAAAAAAAAAAAAAAAGGACAGACACATAACTACTCCAAGATGGAGGAAGAAAGGATTTCACAAGTTTTTCCAGAGACAGCAGTTTCTTTCAACACTAAAAGTTTCTTGAGAAAAAATGATGCAATCTGAGCAACGCATGCAGTGTTCCTGTGCTTCGCTGTCTGCTCTTATGCTGATGTATCCCACTCCTCTAAATGTATATACTTCCATGTAGTCAAGTACCTACAGACATCTTCCTGCATCAGGAACCCATCCGGATTTTGCTTAAAATATAGGGCCCAAAAGGATGCACCACACAACATTCTTTTAGGACAATCTCCCATTTAGACTTTGCAAAAATCTGAAGTGCTTAAACCTTATCACCTCCTCCGGCTGACAATAATTTTAGGTTGTTTCTGCTGTTATGGTTGACTGTTGGACTTGTTGATCTTAAAGGTCTTTTCCAACCTAAATGATTCTATGACTCTATGTTTGTTTTACTGAAGTCTTCAAATTTTATTGCTTTAAAGTATTTTTCCCCTAAGGAGACAGATTTACAAAAAAATTAAAAATTAAAACAAAAATTATCTGGAACTATTTTCTGGATTAGGCACCCCGCTCCAAATATAAAATCTGAAGATGAAGTATTCCATGTTTGACACCTGTGCTTCCTAAAAAAACGTTGGCAGACATTTCTATCTTCATTGCTGTTATTTGCGACTTTGCTTTCATTATTTCTGTGTGCACTAGATGTTTACAGAAAGGATAGAACCATGTTTATCACCCAAAAAATAATTTGGATAACTGGCAAGTGGATAAAGGCTTCCATAAGCACATTTGCTTTAGTATTAGAAATGCTTCTATCCCCTGCAATAAATTAATGCTGGTTACTTCCAGCTCCAATTTCATAAAAGGATAGGCACCATTTCATCCATTTTTGTTTCCGCTAAAGGATAAGATTAGGAAAGAAGTAGGGGAAAGAGAAAGACATGTAACAGAAGGTAATAATGAAGACCGAGAGTTTGGGCTGTGTCAGTAATTCACTGGCTAATTAAGATACGCTAATTAAATAGAACAAGTTTTCAGGTCTTGATATACCCCAAGTGTGTCATTTTTATTGATAAACATTGAACTTTAAGGTAAGGCCTATTAGATTTTTGGAAGCATAGTGTTTGAAGGGTTCTTCGAAATGCTAAAATGCATAGTAAATAACTGAGTGTTGCAAGTGCAAACATAAGCATTTCTGTAGCACTTGCTGTAAGTACATGCCTATGTGTTGATCAAGAATATGAATCCTTTTGTCAAAGGCCTTACTGAGGCTCACCAGGCAGTTATTTCATTTTCAACAAAATTTGCTATGAGAAGCATTTTTGTAGTTCTTATTTTTGTTATGTTGGATATTTGCATGGAAAGAAGCTCTTTTCCTTAGAAGCTTATTCTTTACCTGGAGCCATAATATTTCCACTGAAAACTTACAATGATGTCACAGAGGCAAATCAAAAGAGGATATTCTGTTTAAAAACTGTGGATGCTTACAGGGCTGTTCTAATAATGAAGGACAGCAGGTATCCAATGATGAGTTCAGAATGGAGCTTCTCATGTACTAGCAGCCTTTAAAATAAAAAACAACTTGGAGAGAGATCCAAATCCTGCCCTTCCAATTTAAATATATTTTCCTTCTCTCCATGTTTAATGGGAAAATCCCACTCATAATTTTTCTTTCCATTTATATGATGGACCAAAAAACCACCTTCAGTTTCAGTCTGTTTTAACAACCATCTAGGAAGCAATGTTAATCACAGCCACCTAGGAGGTAACATTAATCACAGGGAAACATGCTACTTCACTGGACATTGTTCTGGTTGCAGTTAAGGACTCTGTCCCATCTCTTCCTTCTAAAACACATCATGTTCTCCCTGAAATGTTAGAAGTCTTTCCTTTGCTATGTATATGCACCTTACCTACAGCATTATCCACTATATAGCTTCTGTAATTCCCACCCATGTACCAGGCAACAAAGCATATCAACTGCCTTTTAACCATGTCGCTGCAAGTACCCTTCCCATACATGATTTCAACACATTTCTGTAAAGAGAGCACAGACTGCAACAGCTATTGACCTTTTCTTCGAGCTTAATCAAGAGAATCACCAACTGAGCAGTGAGCAAAGAGCAGCATACTCAACACTGCCATGTAAATTAGGCCAAAGACTGAAACTAAACAGTAATGGTCATGAAAAATAGCATAAAAGCAAACCACAGAGACAAGGAAAATAAAATCATGTTGCTGGACTGCTGAAATCCCATTGTTTTAAAACTATTTTTTTTTCCATAAGCCCATGTTTATGAAAAGACTATTAGAATTGGGAGGAATTTGCTTAAAGCCAGATGGTTTCATGATTTTTTTTTTTTTTTTGACTCTCCAAAGCAGCAGAGAACAGTTGCAGTAGCTATGTTTAAGAGGGCTAGGATAAGAGCTAGTGTATAAAGAAGAGAGAAATTGGTGAAAACTCTTATATCAGTCAGATTGCAAGTATATATTTTTAGAACAAAGGCGGCCAAAAGAACCATGCACACAACCTCTGTAGTGCAAGAGTTTTTGTCTAGGTCAGCAGAAGAAAACAAACGTCAGGATTTAAGTAGGCATTGTAGAATCACTGAGGTTTGAATTATAATCTGAACTTTTGTTCCAGAAAAGTAACAGTGTGAGGTTCTAAATAAGAGTTCCATTTGTGAACAAAACCTAGAGATCAAGTCACATTCTTTTAAACTTAGTACACTCCAACACCAGGCTAATAAAGGCATCTTGAAGGTAGTAAACAGAGAAATTTGGTAACTATGGCAAAAATTTGGAACTAAGCTTATTTCAGATTTGTTTAAGTCAAAGATGTGTCTTGGCATAGTAATAAACCCTGAACAAAATCACGTCCATAGGATACTGGAATATTCAAATCAGGTTATTCCTACAGCCATCTGGAAATACGCAAAGTAAACAGAATGTTAGCATGATAACCTTATGGAAAAACACAGAATTTCTTCTGAAAAAGAGTAGTAGTCTTTTTGGAGTGTTTAAGATTATGCTTCCCCCCCTGCACCACCACCCCCTTTTTTTTTTTCTTCTTCTTCACATTCTTACAACAAGCCAGTAAGCAATTTAAAAAAAAAAAACACAAAAAAAACCCCAAAAAAACCCCAAACGAAATCCAGTCAAGATTCGGAAGTGAACCTCTTCCATTCCCTGAAGCAAGTGTATTTGAAGTGTAACAGCTTACTTTTGTAGTGAATTGATCTTAATAAACAAAATGACAATCAAACCAAGAATTTAAAGCATTGAGTACCTCTGAGCCCCTTCTCCAATACAGCAAAGTTACATTCAGCCTTCTTTCATGAATGATAACAGTCCCTGTATTGTCTAGGTGTTTCTTTCATCTTCCTTCTAACAAGAATGCAGAAAAGTACAATAACTTAGCTTTATGGAGGACTATGTCCATATATGAGGGGAAAATATACTAAGCAGCTTTATAAGTGATGGTGGTGAAAACATCACCTTAGTGTTTCTTACTGTACTGCAAGTTGCGAGAAGTAGATAGGCAAGACCTAAATGGGATCCAAGTCCCATTTCCTACACTGCAGGGAAGTTTGCAGGAAGCATAAGATAAATTGCTCTAGTCATAGGTCACCTTTAATGTTTATAGAACACTTTCCTTGTGAATGATCCCAGAGTGAGTCATAAACATTATAAACAAATTATGCTAACATCACATAGTGGCTTGTACTTGCCAGAAGTACCAATAAAAGGAATTCAGCATGCAAATGATACATGCTGCAGTTTCTTGGCTAAATAAGAATTTTGCTTTCATAGACTGAAAAATTACTTTGCTAAAACATAACTGGCCTAAATTTAATAATTTCTTACCATCTCAAACAAGAGTTAGTATTAGTCCAAAGAAGTCCCTGCCTCCTGCCCCAGAGTCACTGTTTCTTTCCTTCCTACCCTTCAGTAGAAGATTGCTGTGTAGTTTAATCACTAGATACAAACCTTGAATTACTAGTGTTCTTTCAACACCCTGGTTATTCATATTGGAATTGTTGGCCAGTTACTACAAGCAAGTTGTTTTTTGTGTTTCCACTGTTCATTTGGGTTTGTTTTTCCCCTCCAGAGAGTTCTTATTGCACTGTTTCATCATTCAGACCTAATTATGCAACCTGAAGAACTGACCATATAAAGCTGCATGAACTTCTAGTGTAGGACTCTCAGACGGATGCATGGGAAAATATTAACTTGCTGGGGAGCAAGGGGGGTGGGATAGGGTGTAAGGCACACTTCATGAGAGAAATGCATTTTCTTTCTACCCCCACTCTTCTGAAAATAAGTTCTACAGTCTTAGAATCATACTACTGGGTTCTGACCACGAGCAAAGAAGCAGCTGTAGTCCAGGTTCAGGGTACACTCGTGTAAATTCCCACTGCCTTCTTTCATGCATGCCTAGAAACCCAGCCATGAAAACTGAAGCCATGTTCTGACTCATCCAATTTCCTGATGGGTAGGTGGTTCAATGAGTCAGTCTGTATTTTCAAGTACAGACCAACAAACCTGGCAAGTGATGATTCAGGCCAATGGGTTTTATGTTTTTATAGCCATCATACATTCAGTGCCCTTATGTCTGACTACATCTGTTATCCTTTTCATACCTCTAGTAAAGCTCTGAGCCTCTGCAGATCACTTGACCATTTACAGGAATGTGTCCATGTTCACCAATGAAATTCTACATTTCCTAAAATAAAAGCAGTTCCATCAATTTCATGTTGTGACTCAGATATTATGCTCTCACTAAAACAGATTTGTGTTATTGAAAGAGAGATCACTGTCGCAAGAAAATTCATTGTTAGGAGAAGTACTGTTGGGGAGTAAAGTTTTTAATTTAAATCACGTAATGTCCAGCACACTTCCATAGTTTAGTGTGCAATGATACAACAGAAGGGAAAACCTAAGTTTCAAATGTTCTCCTATGATACCATCCTGTCAGATGTATAAAGGAAACTCCCTTGCTCAACAGGCTGTAGATTATACTAAGATACTATTAAATGCCCTTGTCGAAAATGGGTGAAAGTCAGTTTTAGGGGATTTTGGTCAATTGTAGTGCTTTGAGCCTATTCTTGCTTGGGGAGAGAAAAATTAAAATTAAAAACCAGGGACAGAGGAAGGGGATTAAAAAAAAAAAAAAAAAAGGAGTTTCTGTTGCTGCTTTTTGCTATAAAATTACAGAACGTGCATTTCAAGTTGTGGATAATTTAACACAATTAAATCATGGAGTAATTTTACCTATTTCTTTATGGAAGTTTTGGGTTCTCATATACTATAACAAAAACATCTTGCATAGCATTTCCATGTTCCTGGCCATTCAGAGTTCAGTCATATTTTGGAAACAAGATCCAGTGGTTTTGTTTATTTTTCCAGCATTTCTGTTTCACAACAGCTCTCTACTGGTTCCCTTAAAGTCATCAACATGAGTCTAAATGAGCACTAAGGAATGTCAGAGATGGGGGAAGGAACTTGATACAAAATTGTCCATGTTTGTAATTCTTCTGCCTGCAGTGCACTCTCCAGTAAGTTTTCATCCATATGAGTACAGAATTGAAATACTTTTTTTTTTTTTTTTTTTAACATGACTAAAACAGAAATCAAAACTGGTCAGTGCACATGGACTATTTTGACTTATTACTACCTTAAGTTGTTATTTTCCTATAGAAAACCTGTCCCCACATTAGTGCAAAACAAAAACAAACAAACAAACAAAGCCTCTATACTTCTAATGTTAAGTAATACTCATTAAAGCCCAAGCAAAAGAAACTAACTGTTTCTTAAGGTTTCCATTGCAAATATCTGTCTATTACATTTTCATCATAATATTTCAGTGAAATCCAGGAACTACCACCTGCTAAGAGGCAGACTCTTCTCCAAGTGCAACAATGTTTTTATCATCTTAGAATTAGAGGATATGCACATATTTAAAAAAAAAAAAAGTCTAGTACTAATGTCAAACAAGTTAAAATATGCATTGCTCAAAACAATCTCTGCTATTACAGGTATTTGTCTTTCTGATTGCTCAGAATAAAAGAAAAAATGGTTTCCCCACTCCTCAAATGAAGCACAAATACTTCTGGGTTTATTTTCCTAGTTAGTATCACTCACAAAAAGGAAACGTCTCCCAGTTATTATAGTGAATATATCTAGAGATTAGACTGCTCCAAAATACCAATTAGTTGTACCACATAGCAATGCCAACAGCAGCATTTTCTGATTTTAAAATTTTAACTCTAACAGCATACTTATCCTACGCTATTGCATATTCTCCCCACAGATTCAGATGCAGAAAAGATACAGAAGTTAATTTAAAAATCAACAATTGAACAAAAGTATTTCTACATCCAGTACAAAATTCATCACTTGTACTTGTCATGAGAGCCTAATCTGATAGCATGCCCACTAAGAAAACCATCTGAAGGACATGTTACCTAAAGTTATACCCCCAGCAAGAAAATAAAGTGATCCAAGGTCAACACACAGGTTGCAGATCACCATAAGGGGCAAAACATATGAAGGAAGGGAACAAAACCTATTTCTGAAGAACAATTTATAGCCATCAAAACCAAAAGAAAACCATTCAAAATGGTAGCTAAATTCTGTAAGCAACAGGAGCACTCTTAAAATCTTCAATCATTACTTAACCAAATTGTACCAGAAGCTTCCACACTAAAATATATTCCCATCCTTAGAGAGAAAGGCTAAACTCAAAATTTATTATTATTTTAATGCAGACTACAACAGTAATCCCTAAACCCAATGCTAACTCAAGTACATACTTTCTCCACTTCTTCAGATGCCTATAGCAACAACAACAAATGGCTGGCAGGCTCTATGAACGCATTCCAAAAACCAATCATTTTTTATGCAATGAATATAAAAATAAATATACAAGCATTCACTAAATCAACACAAGATGACGTAAAAGCAGAGTTAAAAAAAAAAAAGTAGTCTTTGTACAAGGCAACGAATATACAAACATATACTAAACAAAACAGTAGATGTCTCATTTCCATTTCCTACCTTTCTTAAGCATTTTGAGGGTGTAGTCCAAAGTTCTCCTGAGCATTTTGCCCTATGGTTTCTTCTCCAAACAACAAAAGCACTCCCACTAGTTTTAAACCACTCTCTAGTTCCTGATCTGTTTTTTTCTTCCATTAAAGTAAAAAAAAAAAAAAAAAAAAAAATCTTATTACTAAGTGTTTTAACTGATTCATAAATTATTCAAAACTCCCTTTAACTTATTAAAACTTTGAATTTCAAATATTAAAAAAAAAACAAAAAACAAAAAACAAAAAAACCCAAAAAAAACCAAAACAAAACCTCCAGCACTTAACATTTAATGTTGGTTACACAAGATAGTTCCTAAAACGGGACACACAAAGTTTAAGGAGCCTATTAACATCCAATCAGATACAACAAATCTGTCCCTTCACCTCCCTAGGTCTTGCCCCAATAAAGAGGCAGAAGGAAATAGGAAGCCCTCCTTATTTACATAGGCACATGAATCTAATTAGGTTCAAATATAATGACTTGAAAAAGCATGAAACAGTTTCAGTAAGAAAAAAGACACTTTAAGCAGTGGGTAACTGAAAAATGCTGTGCAAATTCTCAAATGTTTTGTGGTTACTGTAACAGTGCTAAGGATTACCTGACCCCTGACAGCTGAAATCCATGTGAGGCTATCAGAAGTTATCAGGACAGCTGGTCAGCAGGGAGGATACCAGGCTGGTGCTAATAACCCAGAGATCAATGGATCACTCTTTTGAGACCTAGGGAATTGCTTTATAACACTACCCTTTTGGCAGATAAAGGTCCTGAAAGTTTATTTGTTTCATTTTCACAAGGATCCAGAAACAGCCCTATACTGACTTTTCTTAAGTATTTTAGGATACTTCAGTAAAAATTGAATTTGTTCCTAGTTGCACCAATTCCCTTTCATTCCTATCTTTTTAATAACACCAAAAGCAACAGAGATCTTGAAGCGAAATTCAGTAAAGCAGGATAGGCAACAACTGTACTTTACCTCTATGAATTAGATTGCTAAACTGCTTCAGGTGTTCTTCTTCAAGTGTTTCAGATTAACAGTGAGGAAATCAGGTGCATTATCTATTTCAGGTTTTTTGAATCCACTTTGCATAATGGCATTTGAACACTAGAAGACTAAGAGTAACATTGATCATGCCCTAAATAACATTGTTCTGAGTTTCCTATGTAGCTGAGTGGGTGGGGTTTTAAGGCCTTATTTCCCTACTGGCTATGTAACAGTTTTACCCTGTGAAGCATGATCTGTTGCTAAAAAAGTCATTATCAGAAGAAGGACTTTCTGTGGTATGATAAGCTATGATATTCACATCTTTCCTGTATGAACATATCTGTCAAATCACAAGCACAACAGAACAGAAATGCATATGATGATATTAATGAATTACAGCTTCTTTAAAAAATCCCCACGTTCTTCCCAATCCCCCCTGCCCCAGTACCTAATAGAGTAATTAAGAGTGGAGGAAAAGACAATATGGAAATCAGTCTATCCAAGCATCTGAAAAAAAAATTAAAGTTTTGAAAAGTAGAGTGAGCCAAAACAAAATAAATTTTGTAAAAAGTAAGAATTAATTTTAAACTGCAGGTTCATTCTAACAAAGGTCGGTGATTTTAAACAAGTTGCCTATGCAGGCTCAGCAAGCTGATATAGCTTATTGACTAGTTCAAGAATCAGGTCATGAATATAGTCAAGGTCTACCTCTAAAAGTGTTGTATGATAGTACAGCAGCACACTATTGTACTCATGGATGGGTGACAAGTGATACCATATGAAATAGTCAAACCTAATGGTTAAACAGGATAAAAAGTACAGTTGACACAAACTGCATACCTGAAGAGAATCTTACCTGACAGTTATGATGCCATTTACCGCTGCATGTAGAAAACGCAGGATCCAACAGCATCATTACACACTTTTTTCCTGGAAGAGTTCCCCAAATAATTCTTCTTTTGAATGGCCAAACTTTTCCAAACTTTTTGTTGAGCAGAAACCAAATTTGCATGGAACTTAGTGGGGAAGTGGTTTGGTTCAAAGGATCTCTCAGGAAAAGGATGCATTTGTACAAACGAAATAGTATAACAGAGGGAATTCAATTCTTGTGGGATACAGTAATAGTTGTTCTTTTCCAATATGGCTGGAAATGTAGAAGCATTATGTCTATTAGCTTTATAAACAATAAACTTCATCTCTCTAGGACAGGAAACAGAAAGATCATATAATGCATAATTTTTGTATTGCTGTGAATAGGACATTTGTCTTAATAAAACAGAGGTGTGCAACTGACATGTTTTGACTCCGATACTTATTTAAATAAAGGCTGTCCTCACCTTTGTGTGCAAAAGCAATTTCCACAGCAAAATAAAATGGCCTATGGATAAGCAAGATCTGAGAGCAATAAAACATGCATGTGATGAAAGATGGTTTTTCTTTTGCACATGCTGACCTATTCATATAAGTACCTGTAAATCCAGTGTGATAGTTGAAAATATATCAGCCACGCAGCTTATTCATTATAAATGAACAGATAAAAACTAACTAAACAGATAATGCTATTTGCCATCTCTTTTTTAAGCAAGCCAAATCTCAGGATATTTTAAGAACAGGAGGTTTATATTGGTCTGCTTAGAAGTTAATATACAGACACAGAGACACATAAAGAACACAACAATGACATATTTTTTGCATATGATTTTGAGAAAGGAGGATGCAAACTGCAGTGAAGTGGATCTTTTTTCAGCCTGATGTACAGCTGCTTGCATTTGAAATCTTTGTAACATCCTGCTTGATATAAAAAGGAAAAATGATCTAGCTGAGGAGTTTTTTCATGATTTGGGGGTATATAGCTATTTAGATTGCTTAAAAATCTCATATCCTTTTTTTCTAATATAGATATATTCATTAGAAATGACAGTATGCCTCTCCTTAAAAGTAGGCACCTGTTAATGACCTGTTACTCTGTTTTCTGCTTTCTTGGGGAATGGAGATGAATAGAAGAGCAGTTTCTCCAGCAGTAACAACAACAGGCTATTTGAAACATTTTAAATGTAGCTGACAATCAAGGACAGGAAAAACTTCCACTGATAAAAGAAAAACTTGAATCCAGTAATGTTACTGTAATATTTACTTTGACCTTTGGTAATGTCAAATGCATAATAATCAAGTCTGTAAAGATCTGATAATGAAAGTGAGAAGGATGGTGTTCTTTCCTGATGATGTCTCTTTCTTCTGGTGACATTCTTCTGTCTCTTTCCTGATGATGTCTCTTTCTTCTAACTATCTCAAAACCATAGCGTGACCTATGAAAGTCCTGCTTTTTATTTGCATTGTGGGTAGTATACAGATGCCTGCTCATATTTAGTCTCAGAATCTAATCCATAAGCATTTGAAGAGTTTAGTGGCTTTAACAACCAATAGTGTCTTTAATATAAAGTGTCACCCACCCATCATCTCTCATGTCCTTTTGGGGTGAGTTTTATCCACGTGAGAAGAAATTGCCTTTCTCAATACATGTCAGAAACTTCATATCCCTCTCTCTCTCTCTGGGTCTCCTTCTCACTATATATACACATAAACCTAATCAGATTTCAAACCCAGGAGAACATTTCTGACAAAACAGCCTTTGAGGGAGTTATATATTATATGATCTTAAAGTAATAAAAAGACAACCTGAAATAAAAAGCAGACCCAGAAAAAAGTTTCATTCCAGATCTTCATGCACACTTTTGTGGGGGCAGGAGAGGAGACTTAGAGAACTGGTTACATAACACAGGAGCATTTGGGAGCATCCAGAAATAAGATAAATAGTGAGAGAACAATGAATCTTAACATTCCCAAAACTAGTGATTTTCATCAACTAATGGAGACCTTTATGAAGTAAAAAAAACAACCAGCTAACTGGGAAGAATTAGCTTGTTGTGAAAAGAAAGAAGTGACTGCTTTCAATGGAAATTTACCCAGAAATTCTAAAAAAAAGAAAAACAAATCCACACATGCATCCTAGCATGTACTATGCAAAAAATAACCTCAGAAAACACTATCTCCTTTTCATAGCATTCTTAAGATTCCTCAGTGGGCAATCTGTTCACTAAAACTGCAGTGAAATACTCCACAGCATCACTTGTCAGACGTGCTGGCTATGTGAGAGAATAGCAAAATGACCTAATTTCAAAGCATGAAAAACAACACACATTTGAATAATTCCAGTAAGTTGCAAAGGCCTGGAGTTTCTCCTACTTGACCTGCCCACAGATGCAAACCATAAGATATTACCCAAAATCCAATGCACTAGCTGAAGAATACAGCTAAGCCTACACTAGCAAAACAACCATAGACCTTTGTTTAAGAAAACAGTTGCAGTACATGTTTACTGCAGAAAACAGCTGACAGACACCAAAGAAAACCATAGTTTCACTCTGACTTTTAAAGAATAGAATGCTAAAATCAAGCATAGTTGGTCTACTCATACTCAGGAAATGCAAAACCTGAGGAAAAAAAATCCATAATCAGGGGAATAGAAGCATTTTAGAGAAGGATTCAAAATTAAGTTCATATGTTCACTCTGATAAGATAACATCAAGGAGTAACAGCAGAAAATATTCAGAGAATATTATGTATTTAGGCTAAAAACCAAGTTCATAACAAAAATGCTAGTATTTTAATCACAGTAAGACCTGAGTTTCTTACTCTTTGTTGCCTGTAGGTTTTCTTTTCCTGCCTTCAGTTTCTGGTATCTCATAGGCTTGTATATCTCTTTTTTTAGAATTAACAGAAGTTATATTTACTTGTAAGGTAATTGTTTATTCATTTTTCCACTGCAACATTGTCCATTTCTCCTATGACATATGATGCATTTCTTCACATTAGTGGTGTATTTTGTCCAAGATACATACACTCTGTCTGCATTTGAAAAAAACTCAATGATGTCAACCACAACAACTCTTTCATCTGCCCTTAAATGCTCACAGATTTCCTTGGCTTAGATTATATGCATTTTTTTGTGGATGCTGATTTTGAATTTTTAGTATTGTTATACTATTATGCAGTCTCTTTATCGTGTTGAAAGTGTCATAGTCTTGTTCACCATCCATACATTTCAACCCATGCTAGATGATTTTCTTCGCTGAAATTCAGTTGTGTAATTTGAAAGTAATCTTAGATCAGTTCAAAGATCACTGAAGTCAACAGGAAGGTTCCTATTCATTCCAATGAGTTTTGTTTCAGGCTGTTCACTGGCCCAAATGCTCTTCATTCATCAGACCAACAAATGAGAAAAGATGCAGAAGTATTTTTAGCTAGAAACAGATTAAGCTGAAAAGTCTGCTGCATTCAGTTACAGAGTTTATTGATCCCTGTAAACAGGAATGAGCTTCAGATTAAACCTTAAAGCATCAGCTGCAAAACTAAAAAGGAACACATTTTGTTAAATCAATCTCAAAACAACCAGGTATAATTTCTTACCACTTTACTGGACATACATACTCAGGACCCACAGCTTCCCCAGTGAACCTCAGATTTACTTAAAAGGCAACTTATTTTTTCAATGTTTATGTTCTAGACACACTTCCCTGAAACTCTGAGGGAAAATCCAAGCACACAAAAAATGTGAAGAATATGCTTCATTAACATCTTACTATCATTGTTTTACTTACTGGACTTTATTACATTCAGCTATTTTGAAGACACCTGGAAAAATATTTCAAGATATAAATATTTCTTTTACCTACTACTTTTTTATATCACCGCTTTACCTATTTGGCAGCAACTTGATTCATGTATTCATTTGCATTTTATCCAGTCCCTGGATGGGTGACAGCCTGTTGTGTTGAAATACTACAAGAGCAATTTGTGAGAGCAATGCATTTTTGCAGTTTTAAGAAAATCTGCGTTCACTTTCATTCTCAAAAAGGGAGATAAAATTGCCACCATAAAATAATGAACTCAATATCTACTTTCCTAAGATACTGAGAATAACAACAGTCAGAAGTTGGGAAATTAAATGGTTACAAGTTTTAGAGTAAAAATCTTAGGTACACTGAGCACAACCATAATTTTAGGGTAAGCAGTTAGCAATGTAGGACCTCCTACAAACCATTCCTCCACTGTCCCAGAAGGAAATATTCTTTATGTTCCTTTACCTTTAAAGAAAAACTTTAAAAGCAAAGTTTTTAAGACACATGCTTAAAGGAAAACAACAGGAATAGAGAAAACTGTCCCTATGTTTGTATCAGTCTTTTGTTATTGGGTAGTCGTGGATTTTAATTACTTTCCAGTACATAAAAATAGGTGAAAAAAATGCATGCATGTGATGTTATTTTAAAGAAAATATTAATTTTCCTGAGCTGTTCATGTATGCATGTGCAGCACTAACACTGATGTGCTTGGAGCTGTTTTCTTTTAGAAAATTAAGAACAAAAAGAGTAAAAATGGACTCAAATTACCAACTGCGCATCTGCAAAGTTTGAGAGTAGCTCCATGAAAGAGAAAGAAAGAGATAGCTGGGGACTACACCAGATTCTGACCCCTGTTAACACAAAAACGAGGTGCTGTTACTATGGCAACCAGCTTTGATTACAGGTGGAAGTAGTTGACATTTTTCTTCTCTCTGTAATCTCCCTATAGGCTACATAAGAACTCAGGAAAATACATCTTTTCTGGAGGTACAGATTTCTGTTTCAAAACACAGGAATTTTATCTATCGTACAGCACTGTTATCTCCGACTGGAAAGGCAGGAAGTACAAAACGTCCACCTGCACGGCTGGCAGGATGCCACCTGATTCAGAGGACTTGCATTCAGAGGACTTCATTTATATCGACTGAATTTCAGCCACTCTCTGGTGTTACTGCAAATCAGAGGATATACACTAAATCCCTAAGCTTACATTAATTTCTTCCTGTCATGTCTTTTAAAAGCCTCCTTTCAGTATGGAATAGGCCATAACTCCTCTTTTTTTTTCCCCCTGCACTTCATGAAAGGGACTCAATACGACTGAAATAGTTGATAAACGCTTTCCTACAACATACACACATGCACAGGCATCCATCTATCTATTTTTCCTTCCTTGGATGAAGTTAAATGCCGTATGAGTTATATTGGCATTATCATTGTGAAAATGGGCTTATTGGCTTCTTAGCTCGAACAGTAAGAATGACTTGCTTTATTATGGAAATTACTAGTATGTAATTTATTAACTTCTCTTACTTAAATGCATCCACATCCCAGAGCCCAAGCTTGGCAAATGACATAAATTCTCACAGAAAACAGAGGACCCTGCAATATATTTATATTTTTTTAACATAGTCAGCTTTTGCTATTGAGTAAAGCTGATTTTAAGTGTAAATGCTGGTTTAGCACTTATACAATACAAGGGCTAATGAACTTCAGATTCCCTATATCTAACACATGCATTTCCTCAAAGTAGCTTCATTGCTCAGTACAAGTCTTATGCATGATGCAGGCTAAAGATTGGAAAAACAGTGTTTTAAGTTTTCATTAATAATATAACATTTCAGTTAACTCCTATGTTTTTCAGGAAGTCACATGTAACAAAACAGTTTTGCAAGGAAAAATCATCTTAACCTTAGCAATAGTAGTCAATGCCAAATGAAATTTAAAATTGTCTCTGTGAACAACATTTTTTAATTTGGTGTCAAGTGCAAGAGTAGGCTTTTCTTTATTACCATTTTTATTAGCATTTAAGTATTTCAGATGCATAAGTATTCTAACTGTAAGACCTAATTCCTTTGTTCTTTAGTTGGCCCAGGATGCTAGACAGCTTAATATAAAGTTGTAATCTGCAAGGTTTTCTCCATTGTTTTTCATTTGGCAATTCTTGTTTTATAAGGGTCATAAAGGAAACAGTCTGTAAAATCTGTTTCAGGTTTTCTTGCTCAGTTGTACTAATCTTGGTATCTTTTTCTTTTTATAAGAGGCTGGTGTCTTTCTTTTTTCAATTAGAATTCTCTGAATGATTCTTCATGATGTGGAAAGTCTTCATCTCTTCAAGGAATCTGATTCAGTTAACCTAAAGTGACCTCAATTTTGTACACAATAGAAATAATTTGTTTTCTTTACCTCTACCTTTTAACACAGTCATGCTTAGATGATCTTTTCTGGTAACCTCACTAAGAACTTAAAAAGAGGATTTAGGTAAGACATTATAGGAACAGAAAAGATAATTGATATTTCAATAAAAAATTAATTGCCACATCCCACTACAATAAAGAGGTCAAATCATCCTCTTATGCTCATAGTGCACATTGTCAGAAATACACTGATGCAGAAAAAAGACCAGTAATGGTACCATTGATCTTGCATTCATTTGCAATTGGGAAGAGGCTAAAACAAAACATTTATTAACCCTCTTCTCATCACAGCACAGTGAGCATACCCAGAGGGATAGGAAATGTCCAGATGTATGCTACCAGATTTATAGTCATATGAGATGTAATTCTGGGATGCTTCTGATTATGAATTTCTATTGACTAAGTCAAGAATGGTCTGGAAAATTCCCTGGAAGTTTTTCATGTAGTTCCACAGCTTTTAGACACAGTGTGATGGGTCCTTTCTTCCTGGCTGTGCTTTGTCCCACTAAAATACATTTGTTCACTGCAGAGGATCCTTTTGGGAATATCTCCACACGGCTGTTGTTTTTCCTGACCCAGACTAATCCCAAACCCATGGTAGCTTCATACCCTTGACACACTCAGATCTTTCCCATGTTTCCTCCCCACCAGCCTGGCACCGTTGGCTGCCGCTGTCAGGATTTCTGATGAACATTGATATGTTTTTCTTATATAGCAACTATACAAGCGATGGAAATCCAGTGTAATCTGTCCATAATACTAATGGTCTACTTCTACTACAACATGAATGTAAAACATCTGTGTGACATTTCCCATAACTGGACCAGTTACCTTTTTATTTTGTGCTAATAATAGAGTCCTGTCTTTCATGCTTGCTTAATCTGCTTACAATACATGGGGGAACAATTGTGTACTCAGTAATTTTTCACCCAAGACTAGAACTTCTCCTGGGTGCTTTACTTAATCACATCAAATTTGCTGATGGCAGATAAAGTTTTTGCGCAAAAGGTTTTGTTAAGGTCTTTTCTATCGAATTTTGATATCTGGATAGAACTACAAGAAGTATATTAATATGTTTTGCCAAAATGTTATAAGTATCTTTGCCTACAGACTTGCACTTCACCTAGATGGTCTCTGTCCATCGCGAATCTAAACTCCAGTTTGTTGTAAAATAGAAAAAAAGAAAAAAAAATTCTAAAATTATACTCAAATTCTTACACTATCTCTGAAGAGGTGCTCCGTTATATTATCCTGGGATTAAAAAAAACACTCAAAACATTGAGTTCAAAAACATACCAACTTTGTTCTATACTATTATTTTATTGTTTTTACATGGCTTCCTTCAACTTTTTTTTTTCGGTGGAAATAATGCATTTATATAAGTAACATTTTGAATTAGCTTGTTAAATGTTTGGTTTTAGAACATTCATTTTCTCTTCCTTTTCCATTGTATGTAAATGAGTACGTAATGTTCCTCTAGATGTTTTTGTTCCATACTGTTAGAAAGCATTTAAAGATTGCAGTATCTGTAATTGTTTCTTGCAGGGAATGTTTGAGAGCACTGCCTAGTCACAGGTATCATGAATGCATCACTGAGCGGAGTTTCATGTCCTTGCACTAACTATTTCAATTTCCTTTTAGAATCATAAGGACCTGGCAAATATGAATCTCATGCACAAAGAAACTTGATCGGAATCATCAAGGTAACAGAAACTTCATCTGAATCATAGCTGCTTCTGAAAGTTACACTAAGCATCTGCCTATATTTTTAGTGACTTAGAAATTTTGCTTAAGTACCTTTAGAATCTGGGCTGTTTCTAGACTGTGGCATAAATAAAAAATGGTGTAGAAATATGATCTTGAAAATTGCTGTACATCTTTTTGCATGCACAGGTTTGTTAAGTCCAAATGAGTACTTTCAAACTCTATTATTTCGAGAGTCAGTATATTTGTGCTATACAGAAAATCACACATAGTCCCTAAAGCAAATAGAAAAGATCAGGGGTCAGAGAAAGGACTCATCTCAGTAGTCAAGAAGAGTTAATTAAGAAAAAAGATTTCCTTTATTCTTTTTGAAGCAAGTCTTAGTATTTTGAAATGTGTATAGCATTGAACATTGAGTTAAATGGTATCGAAACTGGCACATGTCATTCCCAGCTTAACATTCAAGACTGATTGAATCAACAGCTAATTGCCTGCTATATCAACATCAGACTGGGAGGGCAATACTGTGCTTTGTGGTTAAGAAGTTTCCCAGAGCTGAATAGCAAAGGCAGAAGGCTAACTATTGGGATTAGCGGGTGTTTATCTCAATAACAAAGGGAATAGGGTATAACAAGGTGGGTTTGGTGCAACCACTGGAAACACTCTTTCCTGGTCATTTTTCTTCCCTTGCCTTCCCTCGCTTTAAGAAAACTTGAAGACAGATCTTTTCACCTGAGTCTGTATTGAAAAACAGCAGGGAGGGCTGAAATGGCAATGGCTGTCACTGCATTCCTTCACATTTAGGGAAAAAGTATTTAGAACATTTTTTTTTAAGCAAAAAAAAAAAGTTTGAATCAAACTCAGCATTGGTTCTCTTCCTAATTTGAACAAAGTGCAAATTTGGATAACCTTCAGTTATTTTAAGTGTTATTTTAAGCCCCCATATCTGCCACAGCTAATAAACCCATTTCAAGGAAAGAGATGTGGAATTAAACTTAGACTTTAATTACACTGCCCCAGGAGGAAAATCTGCCTACTGCATATAAAGCATGTTAATATCATTACCAACCTAGAAGAAAGGAATTAATAGATTTCTAGATACTGAGTGTATGAATACTAGGCCATTGCCGATTTCAGCAGGAGCAGAAGTAGAGCAAGGCAGAAAATCGTACTTGAAACCTCAAATTCAGAGAATCAGAGAAGGTGAGGAAACTAGAAGGGATATATTAGAAGACTTTCTTTAATCTCATCGTTAAAGAACTTAAATCTCGTTATATTCACAGCATAACATGAATCAAGAATGGCTTTAATAAAGTCAGTGTTATACTAAGCTGCTTCAAATTTGTCTAAGGCTACGGGGGAAAAAAATCTGTGTTTTGATTTATCATGTAGCCGTGGATGGCTGGTGACTATCCAGTTGTAAGCATTATTGCAAGGAATGTTATTCACCACTCAAGATACAGTGCGATGATTCACTTTTCTTCTGACTGATCATGTTTAGAAAGCCAAGGAAGTTTTAAACAATTGTTTTATTTATACTTATTATACATTTTTCAGAACTGTCCCAGGTGTCCTTACCCTTAAAGAATACATATATAAAGTCACATTATAGGTAAGGAGACAAAGTGAGAATATGAAATAGATTTCCAGTCCCTTTCTATTAAAAACCTAACCATTTCTTGCAAGTATCTCTGCCAGTTCAATGGAACAGTAACATAACACACTATCAAGTGCAATCAATGGTATTTGCTGACATGAACATTTTAATTATGCATTACAGAAATTTAGTCAATTTTGGAGGATCTTTATACTTGTATCCTCAATTCATAATTATTTCAACAGTTCCATATGTCATAGCTTGATCAATTGAAGGGCACAGGAAGCCCTTATGTATACATTACAATGATACAGTGTCTGTAATAAAAATGCAGCACACAGCAATCTTCCTCACTGCTACTTGCAATATAGTTTAGCTTGTGATATTAGAACTGACGCTATGTACCTAGTGATAATGGCAGGCTTTGCCATCGTTCCCTTGCAAGGACTAACTGAATATAATGACCAAGAAATAAAACTATAAGCTGTCTGGAAGCGTCAATGGACTTCAGCAAGTTTGCTGATGATAACAAACTGGGAGGTGTTGTAGGCTCTTTTAAGGGACAGAAAGCCTTGCAGAGGGATCTAGAGAGATTGGAGCATTGGGCTACAATCAATGGGATGAAATTTAACAACTTGAAATGCCGGATTCTGCACCTAGGACAGAGTAATGCTGGGCACAAGTACAAACTGGGAGAGGAGTGGCTGGAGAGCAGCCCTGCAGAAAAGCATCCGGGCGTGCTGGTCAACAGCAGGCTCAATGTGAGTCAGCAGTGTGCCCTGGCAGCCACGAGGGCAAACCGCATCCTGGGGTGCATCAAACACAGTATAACCAGCTGGTCAAAAGATGTGATTATCCCGTTGTATTCAGTGCTGGTGTGGCCTCACCTTGAGTTCTGTGTGCAGTTCTGGGCCCCACAATTCAAGAAGGATGCTCAGGTCCTGGAATGCATCCAGAAGAGGACAAAAAAAGTTGGTGAAAGGGCTGGAAGGCATGTCCTGTGAGGAGTAGCTAAGGACGTTGGGCTTGTCTAGTTTGGAGAAAAGGAGGCTGAGGGGGGACCTCATTGCTCTCTATAGCTTGCTGAGGAGGGGAAGTGGAGAGGGAGGTGCTGAGCTTTTCTCCCTGGTATCCAGTGATAGGACGTGTGGGAATGGTTCAAAGCTGCGTCAGGGGAGGTTTGGGCTTAACGTTAGGAAGCATTTCTTTACCAAGAGGGTGGTCAAGCACTGGAACAGATTTCCTAGAGAGGTGGTCAATGCCCCAAGCCTGTCAGTGTTTAAGAGGCATTTGGAGAATGCTCTTAACAACATGCTTTAACTTTTCGTCAGCCCTGAATTGGTCAAGCAGTTGGACTAGATGATCATTGTAAGCCCTGTCCAACTGAAATAGTCTATTCTATTCTAAACACTTCAAAAAAGCTGTGCCTGCACTGAAATAATTTCCTCGTTAGCAGAGGACTTTGATTTCCACAAAGGGACCCTGCAATCAGCCATGTTTTCCACAGCCACACAGACAAAGGGTTTTTCCATCTCGACTCTGATCAACTCCCAGTTGCCAAACTGGCATCACGTGTAGCACAACTGAGCTTTGACTACGTAATTTGCAGGTCCTTCCGTAACAAAGAGAACAATTGTCATTGCTCAGGCAGAACTGTCTGCATGTTTAACATTAAAAGGGATGCAGGAGAGGTAATCTGCCAGTCAAATCACCTTCCACGACAGCTGTGCAGGGCTCTGGAGCATAAACATGAGTTTGCCCGTTTGAATTTGAGTTGGCAGCAGCACAGCAGCGACAGAAAGCAGACTGACAGCGAAAGGTCAAGTGTGATGAGTAGATCTAGAAGGTGTCAGTTCAGGGGTGGTATTTAGCGATACCACCTGTAAATGGGACTGGATGAGGCGGCCTGAGGACAATCTGTAGGAGACAGAGGAAGGAGAATAAATCTCAGAGCTCTAATGGAAACCAAAAGTAGATAGAAACTGAAAAGAAGTGCTGCTTTGATTATAAGAATAGAAAGGAAGCTAGCAGGGTATACAATACTAGTCTAGATAAAAGAGAAGGGACTGACAGATTATAGGATTTCAGAGAAAGACTAAGGTTATGAGACCTGAGAAATATTCCCAACATTGTACTGCTATCTTCATGTATACTGACACAATTTCTTAGGGGGAAAAATAAAGTCTGTTTAAAAGAAAATTGAAAAATCATAATGGAATATAGCTTTTCCAATTGCTCAAATAAATTACTATATATACAGAAAACAAAACAAAACAAAACAAAACAAAAACCATCATCTTTGTATGGCCCTTCCCCTCCTCAATCAAGACCAACTTGAAATGGGCCAGCATATTGCACATCAGATCCCTGGTAACGTATGACATTTTACTAGCAATATTTAGCATGTGTAACCACATAACTCATTAATCTGAAAAAAAAATATTACTTCACCCTTGTCACAGAGCTTTTACTTTCTGTCCTTTCAGTTCACTGACATCTTCATACAGAAGGCCTATAGCAGGAGCTAAAAATAAAATGTATGATTACTTATTTGAATCAGCTGAACTTTTGCCCTATAACCAATACAGGGGGGAGGGGAAGATGTATACTGCATTCAGAAGACATTTGATGGAAAGCAATGCCAAATTTAAAATCCATTATATTTACCAGTAGTAAAATAGTATATTATGTACTTAACCCAATGATTACTGTCTTGGACAGTCATAGAAAAATATCATGACTGATTTTTAGCTAAGGATATGTTAACAAACATCACTCTTACTGAAAGGATAAAATAAACTACAGCACTGTGTATAAATATCTAGCAATAACTAACTCTTAACAGGCTTTGTTAAGCATTGAGATGCTCATAAAACCTTTTGCAAATCACTTTGATTTGGATACAAGAATGAAACTAGTCTTTCTTAAAAACGGAATTTTCCAACTTTGCCTGGAGGCCAAGGGGACAAAAGAGACATATGAAATCAAAGCCTAGCAAATTCATATTGCTATTAAAGTATGTTCTGATTTCATAATAAATAATCTCTGTTCTTCTTAAAATTTCATCCTTAACATCTTTGTCATTGCAGAAGTTATTAAAACTTTTCAAGTATAAGGAAATGTAGGGCACTGCCCTGTAGAACTGGTTTCATTTTGCTGCAAAGCTATTCCACGTTTTTTTTTTTTTTTTTAAACTTTAACCCCAGTATCTTAGACTGTTCTGCAAGAACAAGATCCCAGAAGATGTTTTCATATTGCTCCTTGGCAGTCTTTTTAACAGTCAAGTTATTCATCCTGCAATGGATTACAACTATCTTGCTGCTACTCTTTTTCTTTTTTTGTTCTTTTTTTTTCTACAGTGAGACTCTAAGGAAAGGAGGAGAAGAGTAAAAAATGCTAAAATAGTATTTGAATATGTCAGAAAGAGTAATGTAAGGCACCAAATGTGCTGGGGCAACTATGGAAGCGCATTCACATGCAGTTGTAACAGAGTTCTGGGACAGAGTTCAA
Organism: Platalea leucorodia; assembly: GCF_965183815.1. Classification (NCBI taxonomy): domain Eukaryota; kingdom Metazoa; phylum Chordata; class Aves; order Pelecaniformes; family Threskiornithidae; genus Platalea; species Platalea leucorodia. Next base: position 44,910,195 of record NC_138828.1, on the reverse strand, counting down.
ATACAAGACAAGCTCTACCCCGAACCCATGTTTTCCTGCAGAAGAAGCAACACTATATACGAAAGATGAGCCAGAGCATAAGCCATCACATAAACAGAATTAATGATCCAGACTCAGATGGAAGCAATCCAAGTTCAAATTTCATTAAGATCCAAAGTAAGGTGATAGAAAAGACACACCACAGGAAATTTAATGATACTGTTTGCATAGCAATGTGTTATTCATCATTACCAAAGGATTCAGAATGTACATCTTGGGAAATGTCCCTTATTGCCACAGATATAACATACATTTGAAGATATTAAAGATCATCCCACCTTCCAGACCTGATCCTGAAGGATTTATTAAATTTTATTCTGGAGAAGACCTTAGGAGACTCTCTTATTGAAAAGGCACTACATAGGAAAACACATATGCAGGAAGGAGGGCAGAATCTAAGAATCTGGGTGTACAGCTGCAAATACAAGTCCTACCAACAAGAGTCTGAATGAGACAGTTTCAACCAAACTTCTTTGATGTACTGATCTTTATATTTCTCAAAAAAAGGATAAACAAGCTTACTTTAAATTAACTGGCAAGCTGCCACTTAAGAGCACCACAGAAAAACAAGTTGAGGGAAATATGTGTCCTTCCCCAGCTAAATATTGTTTTCTTCCTGTCCTAACCACACAAAACGAACAAACGTTGCTTCTGGTTTGACATTGACTGACATGTTTGCAGTTATGTATGGGGAGCAAAAGTCCTACTTACTCTGCTTTTCTGCTTTCCTTCCATCCCCCTACATCTCCCCTTAAAGTTCTTGCCACTAACTGTAGGTTGCCTTCAAACTCTTTGCACTCTATGATTCCTTGGGAAAAAAAAATCAGTGTGAGGAAAAAAGGAATGGCATTGAATTGGCACCTAACAAATCACCTTTAAATTCCCCACCTCAGCCTGCAAGTAAGGCAAAGGTCTATCTCTGTTTCCTGTCCTGTTGTCTTCCATCACATCATGCTTTGTCCCTCTGGTTTTGTCCCTTTCACATCCTGCCTTCATTTGGTTCCTCTCCCCAGCTCTTAGGGTAGCACAAGCTCCTGCTCCCCATTAAACAGACTCCTAGACTTCTTGCAAAAATTGCTCCAAATAACTATTCTCCTGGAGAGTAATATGTTTTCTCTGTAACTTGACATTGACTTTCACCTGTACGCACAGAAAGTCACTGATATCTCCTGCACCTTTCTAAGCAATTTTGTCTGTCTTTTAGCCTGGAAGCTTCCCAGAGTTCATGTTTCATTTATTACTAATCTGCTTATACTTAAATTATGAATTATCTGGAAGTTTTTCATTCCCACATGCTACAATGTTTATAGGTAAGAGTATTTGTCAGTAAAACAAAAATGCACTTTAAAATGGTTAGTTGGCCGACAAAATTGAAATTTCTAGATTTAGAGCTTGATTTTGCTTTGCTCTATGCAAGTAGACAACAGTAGCCACCAAACAGCAGTGAACAGCACTGACTGTAAAGCACTGTGCTTCAGACTGGCCAGAGAAATTTTTTCACTCATTGTTTAGATCTTTCTCAAGTGGCAGAAATCAGTATAACTAGCATTAACTTTCAAATAAACTAAAAAGTAAATAAAAGCACTGTGTGTGTGTGTGTTTACATAGGTGTATATATACAAGGGTACATGGGTAAGAGGTATCCAGATACACTAACTGTTCAGTTGTTACTTCTTAAATGCATAGAAGCAGCAGAGGCAGTAATAGTTAAGGCTGGTTTTGAGACTTAATATGGAAATTCAGTCAGCTGGTTCTGTAGTTACAGAGGGTTCTTGCTCCCTTCTAAAAAGTCCTTGGGTGCCTTAGTGCTATTGCCTTAGTAGCGCTAAGGCCCCACTGTTTGCAACTCTGGAGCCTTTCTCCTCAGCTGCTGTAGCAGTTTCTTCTCAGCACCTCTGTGGCAGTCCTTCCCTTGTGTTCCCATGCCATTGTTTTTGTGTTGTTGGTCCCATGATCTCGCACCTGCAAAACCCTGCTGTTCATGTTGTGGCAGTTCTCGTGGGAAGCAAATACCACTGGTGGGACATTGCCCTTCTTTCCTTTGATTTCCTTTACCTCCTGTTTTCTGGGTTTCGTTTATATGACAGAAAGCTAAACACAGTGCAAAACAAGGTAGATAACCATTGAAATACTTTGTAAATATTATCCAATAATACATGCATACAGGAACTGAACAGATAAACAGGATGCTGTGCTTGCACCTGGTTAGCATACTCCAATCAGTGCTAACAGCCTCATAAGCAAGAACAAGCTGTAGGGAGTTTGAGCAAGTCTCAAGGCAAAGCCTATAGTACTAGGGAGAGACCATGGTAAAAAAAATCATGATCATCACCTTCATCACTTGTCACCATTGTTTCCACTTGCTTTACTGGAGCGTGCCCCCAGAGGCTGACCACTGGGGAGGGTTTTCCCTTTCACTTCTCTCTTTCTGCTTTGCATTAATCCTACCCCAAAACTACCTTTCACTGTTCCAATATATGCCATCAGCAACAGATCCCACTATGAAAGCTCTTCTCATGTGAACCTGCCTCAATATCCTTTGTGCAACAATAATATTGACAAACAGATACTGTAGTCTTTATTTGGTTGGGACATTTTATTTTGAGCGTTTTTTTATCAGCCTAATCTGAAATAAGACAGTAATAACGTCAATGTGTCATTGCTTTACCTGTCTGCACATAAATTGAATATAAACTCAAATATTTTCTATGTGTTGTGCCTTCCAAGCTGTAGGAGGTATATTTTAGCTGCCCCCTGCCACCTACTAGGTGCCATGACAATTGTTATGATATGTTTCTGGTTTTCTTATGATAACAGAAGAAGCTGAGCCTACCCTAAGGCACAAGCCTGCCTTTGAAGCAGCAATCTATGCTGGAGTCCCTCCATCCATCCATACACACACACACACACACACACACACACTCACTCCAGTACGTTAGTGATTGCTGGTTTAAAAGTGAGACATAATAAAATCAGTTCCCTTTTCCCTAATAGCATCTAATTTATATAGCATTAAACAATATTTGATGATGAATTAACTTACCAGAAATTTCAATTTCAGGAGTGGGGTGAGGGGGTCTTTTTTTCTTTTGCTGTCTAGCATTGTCAAGTTGCGGATGCCACTGTTGTAACATCTGTGGTCTGTGCATCATGTGGCATGCCTAAAAATCTCCAGTTAACACAAAGTATAACATTTTGCAACTGCTGAGTTGACCTGATGCACTAATAATACAATGAGATTTGGATTTCTTTTGGTGCCACATATTTTTCTAAACCATCTAAGTTAAATCCATGACATGAAAAAAATTAAGATGCTAGTCAAGAAAGTAGGAAGCAGACATGACTTACCACTCTATTCAGCGTAGGCATGCTGATTATCATGCCTCCTTTGTCTGATTTTGCTACCACTTTATAGTCTGCTACTGATACCCTGATATTCTCCAGCTTTCATAAACATCCCCAGACCTTTCCACCACCTGATGAGTGTAATATTGCTAGACTCATGACCATAAGAACTGTTTACTCATTTTTTATTCTTATTATATCAGAGTGAGAGAGGAACTCATATGTAAGTCAGGCTTATAGTCACTTCCTCTTAAAAGGAAAAAACAAAAAGAGAGAAGCTGTATGGAAGATTGACAAGAAAGCCAATGCAATAGTACTTTATGTTTTCTGTAGTTCAATTTTAATTTATTATTCTAGTTTAGCTAGACCAAAATTAGAGAAGTGTCCCTTCTTTAAGTGTCAAAATGTCATAGGAGGATTCAAATCTTACCATAAAATGTTCATGAACAATGGTGTCTCTTTACTTTCTTTACATTTCCTTGAATTTCTTTTCTTACTTTGCTTTTACATTAGTCTTACTACTTTTGCACCTCACCCTCCCTTCCCTTCAATTTTAAAATCATTTAAAGACTTTTGTAATGTTTCATATGGATTTCTGAAGAAATACTGATGTGAGTTTTGATGCCATCTACTTGCTAAAATAAGAAATGCATTAAACAATAAAGCATGAATAGACAAAGGACAGAAAAAAATATTAAAAAGGTTAATGTAGAGAGTTTCCAGGAAAACATGGGGATCTGAAAATGGCAGTGGCCTTTTTATAAGACGAAGTCGCTATTTCCATCATTGTCTTAATTTCTAACATTTGCATCTATTTCAAGTTTGTCTTTTCTCGAGGACTTTGTTTATATATGCAAGTAGTAAAGAAATTTTATTGCTGCATCAAAACGTCATAAGCTAGGAACAAACATTCAAATATTTGCTGACTTGTTGCAATTTCAGTCTCTGCTACTGCTTGTTACCCAGTCTGCATTTTCAGTATTCTTCATTATGCATTGATCAATTCACTGAACTGTGCAATAGTTCACACACAAACTAATTTTGCATTTAAATTACAAAACAAAAAGAAATCTGCCTGGTAGCTGAATAACTAGCATTCATAAAACATTTGTGATCCACATCCACTTTCACACACTTCACACTGATGACTGACACCATGCAAGTAACAACAATACAAACCAAGAAAGCAGGATGACAGTGAATGACCGGTTTATTTTGCAATAATTTAGCTTGCTCAATGTTGAAGTTTTCCATATAGGCAAATTCTGAGCAGGCAGAAGCCTAAACACTGATAGCAAATTTACGTGGTTCATTTCAAACACCTATTTTGGTGATTGTTTTCATCTTTACGGCCACTTAATTTCTTATACATCTACTCCAAAAAGTCAAACTAACCTTAAAATTTTGTAAATATCGAAAATTTAAATACAAACCAAATACAAATACCAAACACATTAATAAACCCACCTAACAAGAAAGTGACTCCAGAGAAAAGCAACAGCTTCTCCTGAGCCAGCACTTACTTTGCTTTTTCTTTCCAAATGATAAGGGCTTTAACATCTCCTAGAATTTAAACTAACACTTTCCTTGTATAAAACCTATGCTCACATTTACTAATCCTGCTAATACTACTGAAACCAATATTGAACAAACCTAGTATGTACTCATTTTTCAGTTCTCAAAAAATACTTGTATATGCAGACCTTTACATCAGAGTGTCAATAAAGAAGATACAAATGAATAGATATATGAAAAATTAAGAAAGTTACATTCTTTCAACTTTTCTTTCTCTTATCAAACTCTTTTTTTTTGTCATAAGCACACAATTGTGAATTAAATATGACATCTAAAGCCGTAAGAGCTTCCATTCCTCTTTTCTGGCAAAACCCCAGATTTTGTCCTTTAAGTGAAAGATCCCTTTAACTATTGTAGTTTTTGGATTCGTTCCTGTGCGTTTGAATGGCCAGCTTCTTTGTCTGGAAAAATATAGCCTCTGAATCTCAGGCAAAAATTATTTGATTTCAATGCAGCAGTGAAGCTAAACAGGCAGCAGTGTCACTAGGTATGAGCAATGCCCTTTTTCATCAGGAAGAAATGTAGTAGAAAAGTTGAGCTACCATAAAAATCAGACATAAAATACATTACAGAATGCCACCTAATTTTTGTTATGTTAAGGTTTGTGATTTTATGTACTGCTTACTCATTATTCCTAGTGTGTTTTTAAGTACATTAGACTAACTCAATCAGGAATGGGTCTAGCTTACTGATAAGACATCCATAAAAATTCATTAAGAAATAAATCGGTATATCTATGTGTAACATCTTCAAGATTCATTAGGATGATTAGATGTTAAAAATACAAAGACAACCATTAAAGTGAAAAGTGTAGCATTAGTCCATATCTCTACAGTCTGAGGAAAATTTTAACAGCCAGCTACTGACTAATAAAGTGTGTTTCCCCACCATTTACTCCCATGCTTGCTAAAACATACATGACCGGCAAAGGCTGAGGCTCCTTGTTTTTAACAGTACTCCAAATCCTAAAATTAAGGCTTAAGAGTATTACAAACAAAATAAAACTCTTAGACCAGTGTGGTGGTTTAACCTCAGCCAGCACCTAAGCACTACACAGCTGCTTGCTCACTTCCCCCTGGTGGGATGGGAAAAAGAATCAGAAGGGTAAAAGTAAGAAAACTCATGGGTTGAGATAAAGATAGTTTAATAGGTAAAGAAAAAGCTGCACACGCAAGCAAAGCAAAAGAACAAATCCATTCACTACTACCCATCAGCAGGCAGGTGTTCAGCCATCTCCAGGAAAGCAGGGCTCCAGCATGTGTAATGTTTGGGAAGGCAAAACGCCATCAATCCAAACATCCCCCTTCCTCCTTCTTCCCCCAGGTTTTTATGCTGAGCATGACACCATATGGTGTGGAATAGCCCTTTGGCCAGTTGGGGTCAGCTGTCCCAGCTGTGTCCCCTCCCAACTTCTTGTGCACCCCCAGCCTACTCGCTGGTGGGTTGGGGTGAGAAGCAGAAAAGGCCTTAACTCTGTGTGAACGCTGCTCAGCAATAATGCAAACATCCCTGTATTATCAACCCTGTTTTGAGCACAAATCCAAAACATAGCCCCATACTAGCCACTATGAAGAAAATTAACTCTATCGAGCCAAAACCAGCACAGCCAGGAACAGATTTTACCTCTGTGTTGGTAAAAGAGGTCACCAGCCACTATTTAGGTATCACTACTATGCACAACTCTAATGGAGAGGCGATCCTGTGAGAGGTCCAACATCCTTTTCAGGAAATCTGATTAGTTTAACTTTAAAATGCTTTCACCAGGGTTTAATGAATTTGCTTCTAACTGATCTGATATGATCCTCTCCTTCAAAGGATCTTTGGAACAGTAAACTCTGGCATATAGAACCACTCTATACTCTTAAGAGGTTTCCTGGGCCTTAAAATGTTAGATAGTATAGGACTGAACTAAGAATAGATAAAGTGTTTTAATCAACACGACTAATGGAACTCTAAGCAACATGGGCACAATTTTGACAGTTGTTATGCTAAGCTGGGCTAACAAGAATAACCTACTCTGTAAAAAGCACTGGAGATAAAATATATCAGAGCGTTACACGAGCCGTGATTATTTAATAACAGTATTAGAAAAACTAGCTTAGCTGCTGATAGGTGTTTCTGTTTCTATTCATTACACAAAGAAGTTGTTAGTTTAAATAGGTGAAAAAATAATATAACAGGAATTTCAGACCATGACAGTGTTTCTCCTGTACTGTGCATATGTTCACATGGAAGTACTCGTTTGCAGATACACTGAAACATCTCTAAAATGTAGGTAGTTGAGAAAGACTTTTTCTCAAAGATGAGCCAATTGTTAGTGATTTGTGATGTATTTTTTAAAAGGCAGAAAGGAAGCCATATAAAAACCCAGTCATTTCCAAACAGAATATCAGTCTGCCATCTAAGAAAGTCACTTTCTGAAGCTTCCATTATAAATGAGGGATTTTGTTTTGTTTTTATAAGATTTAAATGTGTCAGTGTCAAACAGCACATAAACATTACACGGACACTATTTAACACAATGAGCAGCTTTGCTCTTTAGAAGCATGGGTGCTGCATCTATTTCTTTCCAGCATTTTTCCTGAAGATTTTATTCAGTTAAAAGCTTGTATCAAAATACTATCAGGTTCATCAGATGTTGAAATGTGAGGGATCAAAGAGGAGAATGTGACCAGATCTTAAACGCTTTAAAAAACCCCACACCCTAAGACAATCAAAAACTGGTATTTCAGAAAACCTCATGTGTTTTTTCTTATGAGTAAGGAGTGAATGCCAGCCAGGTGCATGGCACGTACCATATATTTACAGCTTCTCTTCAGTCTGGGACATACAGTAGATAATTAGTAATTCTGGGCCAAATCTTTAGAGATTTTAAGCATCTGCTAATTAGCCCAAGAGCTGTTAACAGCAGTAGGCACTATAAAGTCTCAGCACATCCATAAAACATTGAATGAAAAGCCAGTACTGCAGTTTATCATTTTATCATAGTGTGTCATATTGTAATTTAGTATTTTCTAGCTTATTCTTGTACTTTTTGCTGATTATTTTATGTATCATTATATTTTTATTTTAACTCTTCAACCAAATATTCCATCATTTCAAAAAACTCACATCCATAGAAAAAAGGGAGGAAAGTAATAATATGAAACACAATCAGGATGCTGACAGGCAGACACCCATCAACTCTATCGTCTTTATCTATATGCAAGTTCTCAGCTACTTCATTACTAAAAGTTATACACTATAACTTTGGGGGATTTTCTACTATAGATAATACTTGAGAAGAACATTCCTAAAAAGGAGCACCTAAGCAAACAAATAAGGAACATCTTAGTAATCTACCAGATCTCGGCCCACATACTGAAATTAATGACTGGCATGGCCATCTGATAACTTTTGCAAAGCCCTTTCTATACCTAAACTTAAGATCCTCTGGGAAACACCATTCTACCTTTCACTTTACTTGAAGGAATTATGTTGATCATGAAATGTTTATGTAATTTTGTCTAATTTTATTTGCATTTCCCTAATATCTCTACTTATTTGTTTTATTGATAAAGCTTCGAACAGCAACTACCTTTAAGCATTTGATAAAATTCTATTCACACAGGAATTTTGCAGAAAATGTCATGCAATAAGATCAGTCCATTTTTAAAAGTCTAATTAAAGACATCAGAAAGAAATTACCTGAGGGTAGGAAGAGCAATTAATGGATGTTTCTTGTCAGAAGTTATGAAATGTGTTTTACCGAAGGGATTAAACATATCCATTGAATCCATCATGTCATACATACATTCATTATTTGCCAGTTCAACCTATGAGAAGGAGAAATATTTCCCCATTTCTTGTAGTTATGAAGCTGCTACTCCTATGGTGACACATGATCAGGAGCCCCTCTAAATTAGGAGAGGCCAGTTTTATGTTTCCCTAAAGCCCATAGGTTGGCTTCCTCTTTGCTCACCTCCAGCCTTCCTAGGAAACCTCTCGGACTTCCTTGTTACCCCAGCAAGGAAAATGGGATGAAGAGCCCTTCTTGGTGGTGAAGTGTTGTAGTCACCTGCTGCACATATCTGCCATGCTATGCCAGGACCCTAGAAGATTACTCGGTCCTCTGACCAAGGAAGGCACTAAACCAGTTGGTATTCATGACTTCTATTATCATGAGCACTTCAAACAGAGGGCAACATGTGAAAAGGTGGGTTTGCTACTATCACATTTCGAAAAAAAAGAACTACTCAAGCGTTGCTTCCAAAAAAAGACTTCAGGTGTGTATATGCTAAACACAGACAGCTCCTCACTTAAAGTTCTTAGTCAGTTGCTTACGCTCAAGAGTAAATTTTGGATAATATATAAATAAACGTATTGTCATACTGGCTGCTCCTCTTCATCTGTCAGAGTTTTGGGTTCATCGTGAGGTGCCTTCCTCTGCTTGCACACAGCATAGAAGGCCTGGCTGGGTTCTGGGTTGAGCTCTGGGAGACAGAGCCCTGAGCATTTCCCATCCTAATATTGTTGTTATCAGCACCAGTTTCCTTATTTGACTCCAAGAGCATTTAGTAGCTGCCTATCACAACAGGACTGTGCTCAGAAGTAGAAGGATGGTGAGCCCCTCAGAAAATGGCTTGGTGGAATGAAGCAGGAGGACCTGTAAAGGACCTCATAGGGCTCCTGGCTTCTCCCACTGTGAGCAGTGAGATATGAGAATGATGGAGGCCAAGCTCACGTACCCATTGTGGGATGGCAAAGCAGCACTGAGCACCGTGTGTTTCATAACTCTTGAGGTTGTCAAGACAATTCTGGATAAATATGATCTCATTTAAAACTAAAGCAGAAATGGAAATTCCACAAAATGGAAACACTAAACTGATAATAACTCAAGTATTTAAATAATAATCTGAGTCTCATGAGGAAACTTCATATTTAATTTTATGTATGATGTGGAGACTAAGTTTATTACTGGGTACCTATTAATCTTTCTGCAAGATTTGTTAATATTTTTGCAATGCCCAGTGGACAATAATAAATCACTGCTATTAAGATTGGGCTAAATTAATCTTGTGGCTTCATTTTAAGTCTGTTCTATCTCACTTGTTTTTCATGATCAGCTTTTAAATTTGGGGTGATGGCAGCAAATAGGTAATGTCACAGCACAGCTAGAAATCCTATATAATTACATACTGTTTTTAATGTCATTTGCAATATGTGAATTCACTATGTTTGATTTCTGTTGCCTGCTCCTTATGGAGTCAGCCTCTCTTGCTGGCTGATTCGTCCCAAAAGCTACCTGCTGGCATAGCAGAGACTCCTGAAACTTCAGGACACTGATTTACAACTGATCTCTAGGAAACACCAGCATCCAAGGAATACTAACCAACCACTAGTAATTCAGGGAGAGCTGAAGATCCATACTGGCCACAGTGTTACTCCTCAATATGTTTCTAGTCTCTTCCAGGGACTGGATTCATGCAGTCACATCCCCTCCTAGAGTTCAAATCAACACTGAGGCTTTGCAACCAGTAGCAATGGTAACTTCAGTCTACAGGTGATTAGAGGGTATCATGGCACAGTCGCCTGCCCAAAGACCTGAATCAGCACCTTGTATATTGTGCATTGTCTTACAGTTTTTAGACTCTGCTGGCTCTCCTCTCCAGCATGTGCCTACTACAATCTGATCTATGCATCCACCTTCAAAGGTGCCACTGACACTTCCCAGACTGTCCCAGAATTTCATGAAAGTCTGCTTATCTGTTTATACTTTGATTGTTTTTTGATCGACTACAGAAATACTTTAATAGTTTATCAGCCATGCTCTATCTGTTTACCAACTCCCGCTAATAGTTTGACAAGTATAAGAATTAGGCATTCTCTTTTTCAAGCCTGCATTGTACCATTTCTTTAGTTAAAAACCCTGTTTCTTATTTTCTTGTAGGGTATTGAAATAAAACTACAATGAAGGCAAGCCTGGTTTTGTTTTGCCTGTTGTTCTAACACATATGCAAAAGCTCTCCAGGTTTGCAAAAGCTGGCATTGGCAGGTCATCTCCTGACAGAGCTCTCAAGACAGCTTCTTTACCTGAGAATAAAAATCAAAAAACAGCCGCTGCCCATTTCCTTATTTTGCATCTCTTTTTCCTATTCATTTATTTTTGTGTTGCATATTCTTAATAATTCCAAGCGCTAGATACGTATCAGCAAAGAATATATATCATCGGGAATTACAAGCAAATATTCCCGAGCAGCATTACAGTTGAAAAATAGTCCAAGGTAAGAATAATACATTACATATCCGGAACATATTATTTGTGATTCATTTTCTTTGCAATACACCATGCTTTATTCATGTATAATAACGCCTGCTGGTTGATATATAACACTCCCAAGCTAGAAACAATTGTACAACTCAAATAGTATTAAACTTAAAATAAAAAGAAAAAAAAAATCAAGCGAATCTGTCTTGCTCAAGGTCCATTACCACCAAATCCTCCCTGTCTTGATGGTTAGAAACAAAACATTGTCTCCAAATCTCTCCTCAGTGAACTCTTTAGTGAACTTTCAATACATATGGGGTCAAAATCTTGCACACCTATTGCTGATGTTCTGATGTGGATGTTACACATCTACAGAGCAATAAGACCAATAAATGAGTTTTAGAAAAGGCTGACAACATAAATCCTGAAAAAGCAAGCCTGGGCATAAAATGACATGAAAATGTGGCCTTTTTTCAAACTCCGAAGTGGTTCAGATTCTTTTCAGATTGCCCATTAACAATTTTTAAAAGGATATATGACTAAACTCACACACAAAATCAAAGTTCAGTATGCACATCAGTATCAGCAAGCAGCCCAGAACCAAGTGGTGGGGATGGGCAAAATTGATGAGTGGTTGTACATATGTTATAGCCTTTTGAAGACAGAATATGAGAAATGAGTAATATGCTAAATAATACATGGGCCAGCATATGGCTTAGTAATTTTGCAACTTCTGGTGTATGTGTGTTTATGTGTGTGTATACATACACATATTTGCTGCTATTTTAGTTTTGCTCATATAGGCAATAGTATTTTGAGAGCTTATTAGTAGCAGGTTAAGTGCTTTTGCCTTCCTAAATGTCACTATTTGATATTTAATAAATGCCAAGAAATCTCACCAGATGTCAAGTGTGCTGTTGGCTGACTCTGCCCTGGCTTTTTAACACATAACCCTTACTCTGTGGTAACTCTATCCTTGTCTAACCAACGTGTCATCTATTTTTGATAAATTAAGAGAATAGTTGTAAAATTTCAGAAATGAGTGACATGTCTAGACCACTCCGCTACTAAGCAATGGATTATTACTTTACTGAAAAATGGTCTACTGACTGAGAAAGCTTAAATTCTTCACTAAATCAGCTGTCTACTTAAAGACAAACTATCCTAAAATGGAGTTCTTATAAAATTCGAGGGCTAACTTCTCAGTAATATGTAGCTTTAAATGAAATTTCTGCACCAAACACAGACTATGTTGCAGTATAAGACCTAACAAACTAAACTTTGTCCATTAGTAGTCTTACTATTTGAACAAAAATGCAGTAGGAGATCTCAGGTATGCTCTTGTAAAACAAAACAAAACAAAACAAAACAAAACAAAACAAAACAAAACAAAAAACCCTGAGCGCCAATACAGGCAATTTTATGGGAATGCCCAATTTAAGTGAGTAGAATTTGATTTTCATTTAGTTTCATTTTCATTAACTGGAAGCTTTGGTCTTGCCTAGTAGAATACCAAAGTATTAGAGACCAGTCAGATTACTCACGGACAGGTTATTAGCATTTACAGTTTTGAAGAACCTCTTTCTGATGCTCTAGGCTAGTGGATGATACCAGCAAAAGTCTGCAAAATGGGCAATATGGCTTGCAGCTATCTGTGCAGCCGCAACAAACATTAATATTTAGAGTTCATCAATTCATGTGGTTATGTCATGTAGTTATTAACATTTTTAAGAGTTGACAAGAGTTCATTTTTTCAAAATCAGGAAACAATTGTGTATTTTTTTTTTTTAAATTATTGCTCCTCCTAACAATAATGAAAAAGCAAATCCAGTAAATATTAGATAACATTTTAGTGTATCATAGGCTTTGATTTGGTTTATTCAGTTAGGAATCTAAAAGAAACACAAAGCCTAAGAAATGAGAAAGAGATTGATTAACCAGTTTGCTTTATTTATTATTGAGCAAGAAGCCATTTTCATTTGCCTCTTAGTTAGAAAAAGGGATGTATTTGCTTAGAGTACTCCAAGGAAATCTCAGCTCATTCAAGGCAATTACATTTATATTTGTTTAAATTATGTGAGCATTAAAAATGCTGCTTTACTTGCCAGTTTTGTAAAATAATGTGTAACAGATGCTTCAGAACTGATTGTCCTGTTTATTTGAAGGAAATAAGTATATTTTTATTTCATGTATTTACAAGAACACACAAACACATTTTGCCTGTTTCCTCATGCATTTCTCAAGTTGCCTAGGTTACATCTGGGCTCCTAGGATGATTTTCTTTTAATTGCTACTTTTGTTACAGTAGGGAGAAGATTCCTGATAACCCATCTTGGGCTAGAATTTGCAGTGAGAAGGGTTTCGATTTTTTCCATCTCTTCTTTGAGTATTTTCTTACTGAATGTGCTCTTGTATTGAAGTTCACATGCAAAGTTTGGTGGGGCAGTTTTCATTTTGACCGCTTACATTTGTCAGATATTAATACCGGCCAAATACTGGAGATAGAATCACTTAAAAACAGATGGGAGTTTCCACATTTAGAATCTTTGCCAACAACTGTGATCCATATTTTTCTATCTAATATCATTGGGACAACTCTTCCTTCCTTGGCTATGGTTCCTTACTTCAAGAGAAATTTATTAGCATACATTAATCTCTTACATCTCTTCTGCGTAGCTTAGCTGTAGCTGTCTCTCCTCACTTATATTTATTACCTGCTTATTTACATAAGGTGAAGTATTGCGTTCATGGTGTCCCCTCCTAGAATACTAATTGCTTCCTATATTTTCAGCACTTATGCTTTCGAGTATCTAACTTAAAATAACTGAGAAGAAAGGGGGTTTTGTTTGCTTGCTGTTTCATCATTTACAGGAGAATGCTCTGTGTTGAGCTGAGGCAAAAGAGTAAGATCATTCACACACCAAGGTGACTTATCCTTCCATGGAGGCAAAAAACAAGCCAGAAGAGGAAAAGACCTGGAAAATCTTCTCCTGGGGTCTGTGGACATTGATTAACCCAATGCCAGAGAGTCATAATTTATGATAATCTGAGTGCAAACAGAAGGTGATCTATGAATGTCATGCTATTATCCGTATTCTTCTTCATTACTAATGACAATGATATTAACCTCTCCCATTAGCAGGGTTAAATCTTACCACCTATACACCTATACCACTGCAAGTTATAATAACTTTTCTCTTATTCCCACTTCAGATAGGCATTTCTTCTTAAATTTTAAATTCTGTTTCATTCTACTGGTGAAATTAACATTTATATAGCTGACCCAAACTTTTGATACATTTTAAAACTATACAGTCAATGAATAACAAATCTAGAAGTATTATTTTATGCCACTGTAAAATTTAACCAACCAAACAGAAGTTCATTTCAAATGAGTGTTCCTTTCTTTACTTTGCTTAAAGAATCATTGCACTGCTTTCCTTCTACCCTCCCTGGTGAAAATAAATTTATTTGGAAGTATATCCTCCAATAGAGGCTATTGGAGCTAGGAGACCTTGTTCCATGATTAATAATTCCATGTGGGATTTTTTTTTTTCCCCAACAGATTCCTATCACACAGAATAAAGAGCCCTTGTTTAAGTGCATCCAGACTGGTTACTTACATATGGTATAGAAAGAGAGTAGAATTGACTTCAAAGGAAACCCCTTCTCAACTTTCCTAGGTTTGGATGACTAGTGAAAAGGGGTGGCATACCACTACTAGATTACAAGGAAAGATATACTAGATGCCTGTCTAATGACTTTGTGCTGATATCTGCTGATTCATTGTGAGTATTTTAATTGCACAAGTTGACAAAATTTGAAATTACAAGGAATAATAGAAGAAGCTGCTTTTCAAAATACATCTGCAACCCTTGTTCTTCCTCCCATGGGGTCTTCTTTCTAATCTCTCTACAGACCCATGTTGGTCATAGTAATTTACTCTTTATATTTCAGCATTCCACGGCAGCCATTAATTAATACTCTTGAGTATTAATTCTGCTCCACAGAGTGTACCTGGACCCCAGACCTCCTACATGGGAGGAGCAAGAAGAGGAATTCGCTCCCACATGGAACAACTTGAACTACAAGAGGAATAAGGACATTGCATGATTTTTTTTCCTTGCACCAGAACCTGCCTGATGTTTTCCATGGAGAGGATCTATGTGAATCAGTATCTCCTTTTCACCCGCCCTTTATATCAGATAATTGTCTTTTCTCAAGGTCAAAAGTGATGTCAGATTCCCCGGGTGAGTTTTCATTCCTCTTTAGGGAGAAGTAGTGTGACAGCATGGCCTGAAGTAGCTTTGGGGCTACTGGTGCTGCAATGAGAACGGACTTGGTGGTGATGGGATGGATGCAGAACGGATGTTACCAAAGGCAGCAGGCTGTCATGAGATAGCAGCCAGAGATGCCTTTCCTGTTATGTTGATGGTAGGCTGACAATGAATGAATGAATGATATGGACACAAGCTATCAAGAGGGGTGCAAATAGACAGGGTACTCATTAAACAAAGTAGTGGTGATACTGATAGCACCCTGCAGTGAGTCATCATATAGATAAATGACCAGATATGGGGGCTGACAGATGGTGAATGACGCTCATATAATTGAAAAGTACATTTGAAGCAATTTTATGATTTCATTCAGTTTTGAGGAACAATGAATGATTGGGTTTTTTCATAAACTTCACATTTGTTTTTGCATTTTTCACATGAATATTATAAATGTCACTGTGTGTAATTTGCAGTTGTTACCTCTTTCTAAAATAATTTTCATATTCTGTAAAAGGAACTATCAATTGCATTTTTTGGAAATTTCATCACTACATTCTGCAAAAGTATAAATCTTTGCAATGATCATAGTTCTAAACATAACATAAAAATAAATTAAAACTAAATTTAAATTAATGATGCAATTCTCAAAAGATAATTCATTGTCTGTTTCCCACAAACATTCTGTCAACTATTTAAAAAATAAAGCTAGAAGAGCCAGAGCATTTACTAATCAACAAGAGAAATTATACTATCCATTTTGCTTAGGGCAATTGAACAAATCAATATCACTTTATCAGAGATGCTTGGATCTAACTGCCTTCTAGATTAAATGTATTATAAATATTAAAATACTTGCTTAAATAAACTCTTAAAATTATACTTCAGCTTTTTTCCTGAGAAACTATTTATGCAATTACAGTATGCAAGTAAAAATATGTATTACGGAATCAATTTAGGGTCTAGAGCACAAGTCTTATGAGGAGCGGCTGAGGGAGCTGGGGTTGTTTAGTCTGGAGAAGAAGAGGCTGAGGGGAGACCTTATTGCTCTCTACAACTACCTGAAAGGAGGTTGTAGCCAGGTGGGGGTCGGTCTCTTCACCCTAGTAACAAGCGATAGAACGAAAGGAAACGGCCTCAAGCTGCGCCAGGGGAGGTTTAGGTTGGATCTTAGGAAAAACTTCTTCACTGAAAGGGTAGTCAGGCACTGGACCAGGCTGCCCAGGGAAGTGGTTGAGTCTCCATGCCTGGAGGTATTTAAAAGACGGGTAGACGTGGTGCTTGAAGACATGGTTTAGTGGTGGACTTGGCAGTGATAGGTTGACGGTTGGACTCGATGATCTTAAGGGTCTTTTCCAACCTTGATGATTCTATGATCAGACAGGATTTGATGTGAGCACAGAAACAGAAAATGGCTCATAATATTCGATGGTAATGCCGGACTTTTAAAGAAACGATCAATGTGTTTTCAATATATGAGCAGAGAAAGAGAACCCAGCATTCAGCTTGTAACGGAAGGCTTACACAAGGATAACGCAGTGACCAGGGTCAGAACAACTTAATGAGAGCTGTTTTCACTTGGGTAGTTTGCATTTTTTGGTAATGATCATGTCTCATTTATTTTTGGGTCTTCAGTCTGTGCAGACCTGATCTATCTGCCAAGAGTTCTACTGCTTTACATGAGTCTTGGAACTACTATATTTATTCCTTTTCTCATTCAGCAGGAAAAAATGTCCCCAAAATAGCTCAGAACTGGTGCTCTTCCTCTTCCCAATTCATTCATTTACACAGTTGTTTTTCTCATTAACAGCTTAGCATGCTCATAGGTGATTTTTGTAAGACTGGTTTAGAAAACATCTGACTTTAACATGTAAATAAAAATGTTTCAAGTTTTAGATAACATTCATACGCTCTTTTTACTGTTGAGTGTATCTGTCCATCTTTGTCTAGTGAGAGGTAGATTTTGCTGTCTCCAGGATCTACTTAGTTACCTTACCTGCTTGCAAATTTCCAGATAAAGTTGCATAAATCTTAGAGGCTAGACTTCACTAAGGATGGAATAACTACAGTATCAGAAACACCACTTTTAATTGTACGGTTTTCCAAAACCACTGAGTTGGGAGTATAGTCAACTGAGGGTCAGGCCCTGGCAAAGGAGGTCAGGATTTTCCTCCTTGTGAGAAAAGGAGAAAGCAGAAATAAATTAAAACAAAACAAAACAAAACCCAACCAAAAATCCACAGTTTAAACAGTATAATACAGCAGGAAAGCACATTTAAAAATCATTGGTGATTTTTGTGGTGGTGTTTTGATCAGACTGAGTGGAGTGCAGTGATAAACAAGAATAGAAACCCAAACACAAAAAGCTTTATATAGGGCAGATTGTGCTTCCAGCAGGTATCTGAATGGAATATCTGATTTATAATCAGAGTTATATACCTTGTCAAGCACTAAATATGATTCAATTGAATTATATATTTGGAAACAGAATAAAAAACGAATGATGAAATGTATTAGCAGGCATCTGGTACAAGAAATAAACGTTTACATGTGTAGCCATTCAGGGAGTATTCACACATTTCTGTCCATGCATCTGAGAAGCAGAGTATATGGAAATGCATAGGGATACAGTTATGCCAATGAAAGAAATCCATTCATCATCAGATAAGCAAGTGCACTGAAGGAGTTACATGAAATAGGGTTATTGACATTTGAGGTGTCTGCTCCTCAGTCACATCATGCAATTTCTTCTCTGACGGGATGACAATTGTTTTAGGAATGAAAAAAGCAATTAAAGAACAGCAAATGTCAGACAGGACAATGTATTCTCTACAGATTTCTCGTGACCAATGATTTATGGTTGATAATTCATGAACATACAGTAATTAATGAATACTTTGTGATTTGCCAATATCTGTCCAAATTGCCATAAAACACTGTATAAATTGTACCGAACAAAACTCAGTATTTCTTTTCTTGAAATCAGTAAAAAGAAAGCTACTGATTTGGTGAGCCTGTGGATTATTTCCTACTACTCTATCAGCTGTGCTTGGGAAGAACAGCAAATGAAGAAAAGCAATGCAATACATACTGATGCAAATAACGAATGCACCTCGCTGGTGGATAATAAATGCAGATAAATGTAGCCTAATGAGTTTGGATCAAAAAAAGATACAGTGTATAGCTGCTAAATGGAAAATGAACATCAGGGCATTGAATTAAAGAGAGATTTGGGAATATTCTAGACAAATCCTTAAAGTCTGTAGCCCATTAGGTGGCTAAACTAAGAAATACAAATGAGATGCTGGGATGAAGCTAAAAGTGCACAATACAAATCAAAGTATAAACTTATTTTAGTTAATGAAGCTTCATTCACAACACTAAATACACTAGTTATCACTAATAGATAGGATCCCAAATCAACCCCTAGGCAGGACAACCTTTAAACATGGGAGAAAATAACTAGGTTTCAGAATCTGTACTTCAATCACAAGGCAAGAGACTTAATATCAAGAGTGATGAGCATTTGGCAGCTTCCATTCAAGTAAGCTCTGATGCCTAATCCTGTTGTCTGTACAGGCAATGCATGCAAACATATTATGTTGCCCAGTCTTTCCAGGTAGAGATCTAGATTTCATGGTGAAGTAGTTCAGTGCAGATTTGGAATGATCAACATGGCTACACTTTGCATGAAATCACAGCAGATTTCTAAAGATGACTGTGGGCAAGGAAAACTGTTCAGATATTACCGTTACTATGCAATGTTGCTTTATGGTTGTTGCATATCTCCTCAAATCGGTCTTCAACATAACTGCCCATCAGTGTTGTATGCTAGTTGTTTTACATATGTATTTGTATATATATGTATGTATACACACAATACCTGCTATACTATATAAAAAAATATATGCATATACTATATTTTATTAAAAAATGGTATGAGTAATGATTTTGCTGAAAGCTGTTCCTTTTTTCAATACATATATTCACCAAATATTCTCAACAAACCATTTTCATAACAGAACTGTTTGTAAGCATAAACTAACTACTTTTGACATTTAACTGGCTTTTGATATATTTTTACTCTAATGTTTTAATATCTTAACCTTTCTTAAAAAAAACGAATAACAAGTGAGGAAAATACCATGATTTTGTTATGAACAACTAAAAACTGAATGTTATTTCTTTCTTATTTCACTCAATAAGTTCTTACATTACAAACCTTTCAAAACTTCCATAAATATTAGTAGTAAGAAAGAGAAATTAAAGTACTGTAAATAGTGCCTTCCTCCTTAAGTAGCTCACAAAACCAAATCTTTGTCCCTAGCCTGGAGATCAGAGCACTTACAGGAAAGACAGTGAGAACTTTCAGCCAGAAAACTGCTGAACCTCACCTAACGGACAACAGTAACCATTAGTCCCACAAATATAACTTTATCCTAAACCAGTTTGAAGAGGAATTTCTCCAGCTGAACTAATCCCTGCTCTCTGCATCATTTTTTCCCAAAGCAACTGACATGGTTTAAACCCAGTTGACAACCAAGCACCACACAGCCACTTGCTCACCCTCCCCTCCACCCAGTGGGATGGGGGAGAGAATCAGAAGAGCAAAAGTAAGGAAACTCATGGGTTGAGATACGAACAGTTTAATAATTGAAATATAATAGTAATAATAAATAATAATAATAATAATTGTAATGAAAACAACAAGAGAGAGAGAAAGGAACAAAACCCAAGAAAAACAAGTGATACAACTGCTCATCACCCACCAAAAGACGCCCAGCCAGTCCCCGAGCAGCGATCGCTGCCCCCTGGCCAACTTCCCCCAGTTTATATACTGAGCATGACATCATATGGTATGGAACAGCCCTTTGGCCAGTTTGGGTCAGCTGTCTTGGCTGTGCCCCCTCCCAGCTTCTTGTGCACCTGGCAGAGCATGGGAAGCTGAAAAGTCCTTGACTTCTTGAAAGCACTACTTAGCAACAACGAAAACATCAGTGTGTTATCAACATTATTCTCATATAAATCCAAAACACAGCACTATGCCAGCTACTAGGAAGAAAATTAACTCTATCCCAGCTGAAACCAGGACAGTATCCACCCCATCTACGTCATGCCCAGATCCCACACTTTCCAATACATTCCAATTAATCACCACCACTTTTCCAGTCTTTTGATATATACACACAGATATCATTCCCTTAGTCTATGGGCCATCCCCCTAAAACATCTGTTGAGTTCATTTAGTCCATGACTTTGGGCTCCATCTGTCATAACAGTCCTTCAGGGCAGGAGAGATGGTGTGTGGTGTTGGATTGTTGCATGCTGAAGCCAGTTCTGGTTCCATCACCGTTTTGTTTTGCTTAGTTTCAGCAAAGTTCATTCTTCATTAATCAGGGTGATTCTTACTGTAATACCATTGATATGGAATATAGCCACCATAGAAGTGATGACATACAGTATTATATAGCAATTAACACCATGCAATTCAAATCATTGGCTATTCTCACCCAAAATCAAATCCCCTTGAGGTACACATTGGACTTTCCCATCCTCCTGCATCACCCACCAAGTGAACCCAGGTCCTTGAGCAAAAGCAATCCCATGAATGGGTTTGCCTTTGTCTGAGGGGGGGAATAACCCAGATTGTCTTCCCCTGCATATTTTTTATGTGCACTACATGGACTTTATCCCCTTCTACAGTACGTAAAAGTTTTGACTGGGTAGGGCCAGCCTGATTGGCAGATTCCCTAGTGTTGACTAACCAGGTAGCCTTTGCTAAATTTGTATCCCAATGTTTAAATGTCCCACTACCCATTGCTCTTAGTGAAGTCTTTAACAGTCCATTGTATCGTTCCATTTTCCCAGAGGCTGCTGCATGATAGGGGATGTGATATACTCACTCAATGCCATGCTCTTTGGCCCAGGTGTCTATGAGGTTGTTTCAGAAATGACTCCCGTTGTCTAACTCAATTCTTTTTGGGGTGCCATGTCGCCATAAGACTTGCTTTTCACAGCCCAGGACAGTGTTCCAGGCCGTGGCATGTGGCACAGGATATGTTTCCAGCCATCCGGTGGTTGCTTCCACCATGATGAGCACATGGCGCTTGCCTTGGCGGGTTTGTGGGAGTGTGATATAATCAATCTGCCAGGCCTCCCCATATTTATATTTCATCCATCGTCCTCCATACGAGAGAGGCTTGAACCGCTTGGCTTTCTTAATTGCAGCGCATGTTTCACATTCATGGATAACTTGTGCAAAAGTGCCCATGGCCAAGTCCACCCCTCAATCATGAGCCCATCTATATGTTGTATCTCTTCCTTGATGGCCTAAGGTGTCATGGGCCCACCGAGCTACAATTCACCCTTATGTTGCCAGTCCAGATCCACCTGAGCCACTTCAGTCTTAGCAGCCTGATCCACCTGCTGGTTGTTTTGATGTTTTGAAACCAGGACAGCAACTCACTAAAATTCCCAAATCCAACATGTCATATCTTCTCCCCTCCACAGGATTCTCTTCAAAGAGAGAGGGATGCATTCACTAAGCTGCCTCTAGCTCTCACTTTTGAACTCTGTATTCTACTTCCATCGGTCACCTCGCTTATCTTCTTTGAATCTCTTATCTTAGAAGATACGGTTTTCAATTAACCACCTTGCTTTCTGCCACCAGGCTGGGTATGTAAAATCATCTGCGTGGAGAAGATCTGCAGGTTTTTCAACTAAGCAATACTTCTGAGCTCAGTGAACTTCTGTGTTGATTAACATAATTGACTAACATTTTGCTTAATTACCCATAAGAACTCATTTTCTTGAAGTAGCCAGATTCCATATCTCTCATTTTGTATGGTCATGATAGAAATGTTAATTTCTTCTTACACAGGAAAAAAATATTTGCCTTCCAAGTTATAAGTCCTCATTCAGAAACTGGAGGCTTCCAGCACGCAATGGTTCCAATTAAGTATAAAGCAGGAGGTATGTAATTAACATGGATGCTACTCAGAAGGCTAGTAAGAGGGAGCAGGATATTGTCTAGAGCAAAATTACTATGTTAAAAAACAAGATAAATTTTAAATATTTCTACATCATCATAAAAGTTTGCCAAATTGATAGAACTCCATTTACATCTGCATATAGTCAATGTAAAAGTTATGTGAGTGTATATATATATATATATAGATGTATATTCTAAATTAACAGATAATATCCTCTAACATAGAATCAGCTTCAATTCCCATCCATCTATAGATGTCACAGGATATTAATCACTAAGATTGAAAATAGCTATCATAACTCTAATGGGACATCTGGCATAACAGACAGGCAGGCATATTTTCATTCAGTCACTGAGGCCTCAGCAAATTACATCTGAAGATTTGGATTTTGAAAAGACTTTTGTTTAAATGCAGCCCTTTTTGGTAATGATTATATGTTAAAGCATAATAAAGGAATGTCTTTATAGTTCCAATAGGGAAGTGAAGTACACTACGTGGAAACATTAAAAGTATTCATCTCTAAATGTCACTCAACTACAAAGCTCGACAATTGCACAGGCTAGCCCAAACAGCAAAGTAGGGAGCAATACAAAATCCTCACATTGGACAGATTTTGAAAGGCAGCTAGGGACCACAAAACCACATTGCAACTATTGTCTGACTCTCACCACATAGTAACTGGAGAGCTCTGTGGGACAGTAAAAAAAATTTAGAATACAATGTATTTGCTCAAACAGCTATGGGTTCAGAAAAGCATGGATGGTAGGCTGCTCCTCCAAAACATACACATCTTTACAAATCCACCGTCACTTGGAGAAAAAGATAAAGCTTTAGAAGGACATTTGCAGAAAATATTTGTATAGCTACTTATTGTGTATGCTTTAACTGACCAAGCAAAATTCTTTATACACATCCTTAGCTTTACACTTGAATGAACCATCGATTGACTTCTATTGACTTTACTCATATAGCTGAAGTTAAGAATACACAGATATGCTTTACTGGGTTCTTTACTCAAGTCTTCTTCCTTATCATAAGCCTCTGTATGTAACTGCCATTTTTTTAAAATTGGATTAAAAACAGGCAACAAATGTAGCAAAGCAACAGCCTCATCAATATAGCTGCCATTATTATCAATGGAGAAATGATTTCTCCCATTTTTCATACAAATGTCTCCTTGAGTAGCAATATTCCATGATCAAGCATTATTGAAATTTAATGTGAGTTCTGCTATTGATTTCAGCAGGGGAAGACCCATGGTGAGAAAGGACAACAAGAAGTAGTAGAGTGTTCTGCATATACTGGACCAAATTTCAGACCGAAATCAATGAGGTTATATGTGGCATAAAGCCAATACAGAATTTAGACTGCATAATTCTGAGTAATTAGAAGTACCCAGACTTGCATGGTATCAGCCTTCTATTGATTTTGTCATTGCCTTACGACATGTGTTTTAATAGCAATTATATTTTCTGGCAACCGTTTTTTTTTTTCCTCTCTCAGCATCTAAATTGTTGCTTCTTGATTAGTCAACAGGAAAAATCAATACACTATACATTGCACTTCCGAGGTTTAATTCAATTACCATCTGTGAACTAATCAAACATTGATATAGCTGTGTCAGTAAGTAGAAGGCAATTTTTTTACACCACTATCTTTCCTTGTCATTAAAGGTTACATTTTAGTTCATTCACCACAAGTCTAAATCTTTACTGTACCTAAACAAAAAAAAAAAAAAAAATCTCCTTTCAAATTTAATTTCATTTAATTAGAAACTCATAAGACCTTTTACGTCCTTTTGCCTATTTTCCGCTTTTCATGCCCTGCTAGTGCAGGAGTATTTCCTACACAATAGTCCAAAGTGCTTTTTCCAGTGTGATTTTAATAGACTGAAACAACAAATTCCTTTTTCCTTGTTGTCAGAAGTTACCTTCCAGCATTCCAATTCTATTGGCATAGACTTCCTCCTCACTCAACAGCTGTTCTGTCCATTCAACTAAGGAAAAGGATTCTAGGGTTTTTCTAATGAGTGAATCCCTAGTAAGGTTTTTTTTTTTCCTCTTCCATGAGCTTCCCTGTCACTGATTATAGCAATTGTGCTTACTGTATGCCTGTTTTGAAATGTTGAATAATTTTATGTTAAAAACAGCTACTCACCGTTTGGAGAAAAGGTGGTGATAAACTTTTACTTACTGTGTCTGTGGAAACAATTACCAAATGGTAACTCCACTATTTTTATTATCTTTGCCCAGCCCTAGGGCTATCATGATTGAACTAGTAAAATAATCGTAATGATCAACATTATCACTATTACTATTATTATATTTAAAAGAGAAGATTTAAACAAAACAGACAACAGAAAACAAAATTTCAGGGTTCTTTCATACCTTGGATTAAAAGACTTTTGCAAACACAGGAGTGCCTGCCCTCAGGGGATGGACGGGCATGACTATCTTGCCTCCCATATAAATGGTCACTAAAGATAGTTAAAACAAGAAATAAACATTCTTTATGTTGGTTAACTCTGCCTAATGCAGACTAGATACCCTGAATATCTTATAACAGGACTAGGGGTGTAACCTATAAATAATAACTACCATCTTTGTATTTTTAGGTAAGTCAGTTACCCGGACAAGGCACATAAGAAGTTGCCGTGAAACAGGCAAATCATTGAACAGCAAGAGTCCTGAATCTGAATTAAATTGTCCTGTTCCTTTCTTTTCACCAAATGTTAGCTTATGCCTCCTCTCTGAGCACAGGTGATCGCTGAACAACTTCATGTTTCACAGGAATTGGTTTCTGTATTATACTATAACTTCAGTAATCCATGTCAGCTTTATCTAGATGTTTTAAAATTAGTCTTTTGGAGTGATTTAAACTTTTTTTCTCAAAATTCCAGGTGCTTTTTAAATAGTAGTTGCATTTTTTTTTTCTTTTACTCATTTCATTTTCTGTGTAAGCTTTTACATTTTATTTGGGTTTAATAAGTACTTATTTTTCTTTTATTTCAAGAAACAAACCATTGGATTCTTCTACAAATCCTCTCAACTTCTGAAACAGTGTTAGCATCCTCTGGAAAGAGTGCTCTGGGTTTCCTGTGCTTGGAAGAAATTTGCTTAAGCGTTGCCAGGTAATTACTTTCTTCGGTTGGTATCAATATTCTTATACTAATAACCAGTTGTATTATCAAATGACCTCAATATATTTTTCATAAATCATGTAATTATTCATCTACAAGAGTATTAAGAAATTATTACATGAAGGTTATATAAAGATACACAGCATTTACAACACATCTTAAAAGGCTCTTGTCATCTTAGCCATAAAGAAGAACCAAGATTTATTATAGTGAAAGGAAATGAGTCAAATAAAAGCTAACCAATTGTATTACTATATTCTTTTATTCAAAATACTTTTCTATGAATCAGAGGTCTTTACTTGTGAAAAGAATAGAAGCAAGTTCTATTTGTAACAGCCTTTACAACTCTAATTAGGATCTCAATACCATTACGTTTGCTTGTTCCTCAGTAGAATACCCTTGCATTGTTCTGCACTAAGGAAATTTCAAAATCAATCTCAACCTCAGTTTTTCAGCTAAAAATAATTCCAATATTCAAATTCAAATACTCCCACATGGTCCGGTTTCTGAGGAGACACTCTTTATTAGATAGCTTCTGAGGTTTTGTGTATTTATAACTTGCAATTACAGAAAATTCCCAGTAATCATTATTTATTCTTCAGCAGAACATAAAATAAATTGAGAATTAAAATGGCATGCAAATTATGAAAATCTGCATTTTGGGGTATGCACAAAGTCTGGTGTTTTATGATCTTGAATTATACCTTCTCTGACATTGCTTTAGCCATGTACTGGGACTCCAGAAGCCCACTGGCATTCTCTAAACCAGCAAACTATTGCAATAATGTGAACAGCTGAAACAAAAATCTACAATAGCGTATCTGAGTATAACTTCCAGATAGTAAGAGTATACAAGCCTATGTCTCTTTTAAACATTACAAAGACTCAGAGAAGATTTCAATTACCTAATTTCACAATAAATACTAGCCATTTTATTAAAAATCTATTTTCATACTTCAAAATAGGTCTGTACTGTGAAATTCTGAATAATTTCAAAAAAAGGAGATTCTAGTACCTTTCTGGATCACCTTGTTCGGTATTTCACCACTCTTACAACGAAAAATATTTTTCTTATATAAAAGTACAAACTTTTATTGCTGTGATCTCTATTTATTTCTCTGACTCCCCTGAAAAGCCTGGTCCCAGCTCTTCCTCAGCTCCTAAGCAGTGGAAGACAGCAATTCGCTGTCCTTTTAGACTCTTTTTTCCAGACTAAGCAAACCCCTGTCTAGAACCAAGTGTTGCGAATCCTGATTTAGGATCCTCCCAGCTACGCCAATTTTTCGCGAATGGGTGATTTAGAATGGTTAAGGAATCACCAGCAAAGGTATCGGCAAAAGTGGTTTTAATACGATTCTGTAAAAGTGCAACTTAACAAAGTTCAATGGCATGGTTCACTCTGTTAATTACTTCATGGAAGAATCAAACAAAGGAAAACTGAGTTACACTTGAGTTAGAATGATTCACAGAGAGACCAGAGAGGCAAAGAGTAAGGAAGACACTCCCTTTGAGTTACAAGGTTCAGAGTAGACCCCCTTGCTTTCTGAACTCCTGATGGAGCTTAGGTGCTGCTAGGTCCAATCTTAGTCTCAGACTTGGACAATGGTTTCTATCTAAAGGAAGAAATGCAAAGGGTAAGGAAGAGCTTCCTATTGAGCCACGAGGTTCAGAAAGGACCCCCTTGCTTTCTAAACTCCTTCCTCAGAGAGGAGTCTAGGTGTAGCCGGATCCAGTCCTAGTCTCAGACTTGGTCAACGGTTTATGTCTAAGGGATTGTACGTGCAAAATTTTTATGATGTTTCATTAGCATCAATTCAGCATGCAATCAACGTTACCAAGACAAAATCAAATTTACCATACTACAAAGTTATGTGGGTTATCGGTCACTTACCAAAGATCTGTTGTTTGTAAAAGGTCTCTCTGCCTCCAGGAGCAACCTTGAGCAGTGTCCCAGCTCAAGGGGAGATCACCGCCATGCAGCCATGCTGCCTACGAGGGAGAGCTCAAAGAAGGCTCACTTAGGCTGTCATATTTATAGGATAAAGTGATTGGCTTGTAGTCAAATTACATGAGATAGAAAAAGTATGCAGAAGACTCCTCATACCCACAGCTTTCTTTGTTTCTTGATAAATGAGTCTTGGGAAAGCCACCTGCTATTCATGTGTCAATCACATGATCGGTGTTCCAAGCTCATATGCATCAATGCTCACTGGGCCACTCTGCTCCTTTGTGAGTTTTCAGAGAACAAATTGAAAATAAAGGAGTTCATGGCCTGGCTACAGCTCAGGCCTTTACCTCTTCCAGAGCCTGCACCAAACCACCACCAGTCTGGTCAAGGGGTCGAGCGCATCTGTCACACCAAAACTGAACACGATATGCCAGGTGCAACCTAAAGAAAACCAAAGAGAAGAGAATATTCATGTCACTTGACTTGCTGGCTACTGTCTTCCCAATACAGCACAGCTGAGGTTAGCGTTCCTCCACCCCAAGGGAGCATTGCTGACTCATTTTTGAGATGTTATTCTATGTTTTATACCTTCATTCCCAAAAAAACTTGTTGGAAGTAGTCTGTAGGATAAAAAGAGCAGAAGAGAGCACTTACACAGGTGGAGTTACTGAGCTCAAAGGTTAGTGCATGCTTAAATGCTGTTTTGAATGGGACTGGATTTAAACATTGGTATACATGTCTTCCTGAGCAGGTATCCCCAAGCATTAACAGTCAAGGTAGGTTCAAATAAATAATAACTTAACTGACCCTTAGTTCAAAAGAACTGAGCATATTTGCAGTTATTATGCTGGAAAAAAGTTTTGTGAACATTTTTTCCCCCATTTAGGTAGGTGATACAATTCAATACATGGTTGCTACTCCCAGGTCTGTCTGACTAGCTATGTGATTGGAGTGGAGTGGCACTGCCACTAACCGGAGATGAATCCTGCATTTGCTGCTCAGGAAAATCCTATTAAAGTCAGTGGTGCAGAATGAAGCCCAGCACGATCATTTCACCACACAATTTTTTATACATATTTCAAAGCAATTCCTGTAGAATTTGCAGTCAGGGGATGTAGCTCTCTATGTTAGGTTTCAAAGTTAAGATTTGCTTTTAATTCTCATTTGTTTTATATTTCTGTGGAATCAGCAAAAGATACTCAAATCAACATTATGTAAGTCATTTTATGACTGTTCCAGAGCATACAATGGTGCTCTTTTATTTTATTTTATTTTTTGGCTAATATGATCAATTACTCCAGTCCCTGTTGACTCACTGGGTAATATTGTCTTTAGTTCTTGGGCTTTAAATTTTAATACCCAACACTGACCTCTGTGCTTAGTCAGTTCTTCATAAAGCACGTTTTGTGGGATAAATTCACAGACTTCCTTTGGTCCCAGATACAAATAATGAGATTGTTCCTGTTGTAATTTTTGTAATAGTGCAGCACACTCACCTCCTGCCAGGCAGCTTATACAAATTACTACAAACATAACAGTAAATGTTATTTTAACACTTGTTTTGGACTCCAACATAGAACTATATTACATATTTTATTAGCTCATTTACCACCTACTGTTATACTATTAGCTAATTCATTGAACATGATATGTGTTAGGTAGGTTTGGCTACCACTTTAAAGTGACTCTTATCTGAGTCTGATTTGTGTTTTTGTGAATCTACAGAAGTTAGTCCATCCCTGATTTTATAAATGAAAAATAAACCTCAGAAAATCAAAGGGTAGGATCTGCCTCTGTCCCTCTCACACACAATACCTTATTATAATAAGTAATTGATTTCTCATTGCCATTGTTCAATAGCTCTGATTCACAGCCCATTAAGGTTAATGGAAGCAAAAGACCCGTGAGCGAAACCTGAACTTCGTTTAAGTTCTTGTTAACACTCACACTGACTCTATAGGATTGGGATTTTGGTAAATGTCAAAGCGGCAGAATCTAACCCAGACAAATCCCTTTGGTCTTGAATTTTGGTGGGACACGTGGTCCGAAATTCCCAAGTTCTGTTGAAAATCTTCATCATAAAGGAAACATCAACTAAGACTTTTAATAGCTTAGGGCTACTGAACATTAATTGTAAAACCTTGTGCTTGTGTTAGCCTGCTTCAGTTCAGGTTGTCAGCAATAACCAAGTCACACATCCTACTGTTTAATACATAAATATTTTAGGGACTGTCATCTCTGATAGCTGGTTCTGTCCTAATAAAGTCTGAGCTTGCGCTATTAAAGAGCATCACGAATTTTTACATCACGTGAAAAGAATTTGGGGGGGTGGGTGTGGCTATATCTTAGATAAAGTAAGTTTTTATAACTCTATATAGCTTTTTTCATAATATCTGGCAAATATGTTTTTAATAGCAGCTCTGGACTCTTTGAAGGGTAGCACTGTGATCCACAAAAACATCAGACACTTCCATGGCACTAAACAGGCTTAAGAAATCCCCTGAGGTTCTTAATGCTATTAAGAATGAGCAGCAAATAGACATGGTGACTGGTCTGAGAATGGAAAATGAGGAGCATTAGTTAGGGTAGGAAAGAACAAAAAAGTGTATCAGAGAGAGGAAGGCTGCAAGAGCCACCATCAAGCAGAAGCATTCTGCAGTTTTACAGTAAGAGGTGAAGATGTTGCCATGCCATAAGGGGGACTCAGCATAATGAATGACACAAGGTCAAAAATAACAGAAAAGAATAAATATGAGTCCAAATAAAATGAAAGCAATGTGCTTAGGAACCAAACTGTGACAAAGTCCCACAGTAGCTAGTAAGAGGGGAATTTGTTGATAAAAAGGGAAGAGAAGCTGAAGATGTGGTAAATAAAAAGCAGTGACAACATAACATAAAAAAAGAGGGATCATGCCTCTGAATGCATGAAGTACCTTTTACTGCAGGCTGGAACTAAGGAATGAAGAAGTAAAAGAAAGGGAATCACATTTAGATCAGGGCCAGAAGGGAAGAAATATGCAAACAGACAAAACTGGTAGGAAATACAAGAATGGATTGAAAGGAGCAAGAGGCAGAACCCACCAATATTCCCCCCATGGTTTAGAGAAAGAGATAAATCCTTTTATGGCCTGTGTGATTACAGTACCCTGTCGTAATATCCTGACTCACATCTTAAAATAAATGCAATTTCTGTAATTACCTACTATCATGGCCATGTTGCTGTACATTAGGAAATTACAAAGTGAGAATCAGAGGGAGACATACAATATTTTTATCTACTGGCCATAATCTTAACTCTAGTATTTCTCACTGAGGAGGGTATATCTGTGGCTACTGGAGTTTTCAGTGCCACTCCAGCTAAACACCATTACAAAAACTTCTACACAACATGGTGGCAGAAATGCCATTCTTGCTAGATTTATACCTCTGTAGACAAAGCTGTATAAATGAAAAAAAAAAAAAAAGCCCAGCGTTGATAAAGCTGTGAAAGTGTAATATCTGGTTTGCATTCCCAGTTTTTTATGTTTCTGCTTGCAAAAGGATCCCAGAGCTTTGAAGCAGATCTGCCTAGATATTTTCCTGGTAGAAAGCAAAGGGTTTTTAAAAAGAACACTGTAGGTATAACAATAATTTTTAAAAGATATATAATAAATCTTTTGCCCACTTCTTGCAGATGAAGCCTTGCCTTGGTGTTAGGATACTCAATGCCAAAACCCCTCCTGGTCTCTAGGAAGTGTGGAGCCCAAAGGGCCATCTGTACCCTGCCTCCAGCAGCCTCCCAGCCTTGCTAGCTCCTGGCTCCTACCTGTGATCACTCGCCCTCCTGCTTGCCACTGAACTGAACTGAACTGAA
The DNA here is from genome assembly GCF_965183815.1 of Platalea leucorodia. Lineage (NCBI taxonomy): Eukaryota > Metazoa > Chordata > Aves > Pelecaniformes > Threskiornithidae > Platalea > Platalea leucorodia. Next base: position 44,878,783 of record NC_138828.1, on the reverse strand, counting down.
CCAAACCTAAACCAAACCTAAACCAAACTTCACAGGCATGCTCAGCTGCTCCCCTCCTGCCAGAAGGGCCCACCTAACCCAATCACTCCTTTTTTTTTAAAGTAATGAGACATAAAAGCCAAAACTGAGAAAAGCAAAGAAATCCTGTCTATCATTCTGTCTCTCACTAGCATGTCTGAGCACATCCCATCTGGAGGACTGAAACTGAGCTTAGGAACTTCAGATAAACTCCTGTGTGACACAGCAGCATCCTTTTCTCTTTCAAGCACAGAAAATTAATAGTTCTTTAGTATTTTCATCTCTCCTATGAGTTTAGCAAAGGATTGGAGGAAAGCAGATTTCTGTGGAGATGATTTTTCTCTAGTAACAATCTTAAGCAATATTTAAGGAAAATAAGGAAAACAGGGAAACAATATTCAAGGAGATAACTTAACCCTAGAGCACACTCACCTATACTCAAAGGGTGGCCAGTTGTAGTCAGTGGAATAAAATCTGCTTCCAAAGCTGTGTCATAATGCGGCCTTCAGCTTCTCAGGATAACGCTGCTGTCATGGCTATCCTGCACATTAGGATTTTAACAAGTCAATATGACAGAGGGAGACACCTAGGAATTTTATCTGCAATCCAGACTCTTGTATTTCCAATATTGCCCCAAGAAGCTAAAGGCTTGCCAGCTGTGCCACTCAAAAATTCTCAGTAGTGAGTTTCCGCAGCATCCAGCAAATGCTGTAGCTACAGAGGAACCCAAATTCTTCATGGTGGACATTCAGTGGAACCACTTGCAATTACGAAAAAGGGCTGGACTAACCTGTCTTTAATTAGCAGCTTATATTTAACATCAGTCATAGTAATAGTATAGTCATTATATTAGAGTATCCTGATGGTTACTCAGATGATTTTTGTTCATCTGACACTATTCCACACTGCCCACTGACCTTTTTTTCCTCACCGAACTGGGTCAGGGGTGAGGACTGAGGTGTGTACTTCCAGGCTTTCTCCATGTGAAAGCATTCATTCCTCCATTTTGCTACTATATTTCTGTTTGTTTTGTGGGACACAGCAGAGTGTATTAGTGTGACCGGTTATCCTATCAGTGACAAGAAAGCTTTACTTTTCTCTTTGGCCTCTCCTCGGCATGTAATCAAGGCCAATTGCTTTTTTGCCTCGTAGCTTTTTCTACGGAGATGAAAGTAAAGCCTTACTGACACACACAGGATGGCAGTGTGATCACCAAAATAGCTTGAATCTATTGGTACAGGCATGATTAAGCTTTTCTCCTGTCATTTCCCTTAATGCATGCCAATTTGGCCTTGTCAGTCATTTTATCGAGTCTGACAGGAGCTTTCACCCAAATAACAACTCCAGGAGCAATCCAAAAGCACTACGAGTAGAGCTGGGCTGGAAATACTTTTCCTGTACTGAGAACTCCTTTTGTTCAATTAAAAAAATTAAGCATTCTCCATTACTGAAGAGTAAAATCAGTTTCAAATTTTAGAATTGGTCAGAACGTCCACAGTAGAGTAAAAATAAAAAATAAATTTAAAAAAATCAGTATCAGAATTAGTCACCTAATTTTAAAAAAGGAGCATATATTTCCTCTGACGCTTTCAGGTGAACAAAGAAAACCATTGGGTTTTTTGGCCGACAAGTTGATCGGAAGTGTTCACCTTCCTTCTACAACAGCCATTCCCTGACCATTTTCTCTGCAGTGCAGCACAATACGTCTGTGAAGCATTTTTGCCATATGGTTAACTGATCTTCAGTGCATTGTCCTGGCTGTCACTTTATTAAAGATATAACTTGATTGCTATACCATCAGGCAAAGTATCTTCAAGTCTGTCCCTTCATTCCTCTTCATCAAAGCTTTTTTTTTTTTTTTTTTAGAGAGGAAATTAAAAGTAAGGAAAACCACCAAAAAGACAAATAGTTAAGAATGAGAAGACTTTTGGGGTCAGTTTTCCTGATGTTTAACATTTCATAGCCAATCTGCAAAAACTTTGTCCTTTTGCTGTTCATTTTCAAGTGGCTTGAGCTAACTAGGAGACTCTACAATTTATTTGCCCATTCATGCAAATGTTTTCCTTCTGTGAAGGAGAACCTTGAGAGTCCAGGATATCAAGCATCATCAAATCCTGGCTTACATTCCTTCCTTAGTGCTTTTTTTTTTTTTTTTTTTTTTTTTTTTTTAATTCCAATAGGATTAGTAAGGACAATGAAAAATCTTAGGATTCTTTCATATTGGGATCTCATATTGCCATAAATAATCTCTTTCTTCTTTTCTGTATAAAAATGATAAGTTTTTGAAAGGTTAAGTATCCTGCCTGAAGTTGATCACTGTTTCATAACGTTTTCTTGCTATAATTTGTCTTGCAGCTTGGAGCATAGGCTGAAGACTTGCAGAGGTATTCAATGGTTGGGACCTGTTGCACCGCACAATGAAACTAAAGGTACATTTCGGGCTTACAGACTTCTTCTGTTTGAAAGAGAAAGAAAAGCAACTCACGGATCAGAAAGCGACCCCTTCAGAGAATAAAACATGTTGGATGGTAGATATGTTTTCCGTTTCTTTTTAAATTTTCCAGGGTGAATCTTGAGCAACTCTGGATCTAGCCTTTCCAAGCCACCCCTGGGATTTTGAATGAAATACAAAGGGCAATGTATAGGTAGCTGAGACAAATAATTAGTCATAACTGAGTCCATTGTGGAGCACTACCAAGAAGAGAAAGCAGTTGAAGAAAAATGAGTATTTCCTTGCAGGCTGTGAAACGTTTACTCATAATAGCATATATTTACTTAGTTCTGTAATCCCTGTGACATTCTTGGAAATAAATAAGGCTGAAAATGCTGACAGCATGTCCTCCCTTTTGTGCTTACGGATAAGCGACATATTATGCTTACTATGCTTGCAAAGGAAATAAAATGCAGAAAAGCACAGGAATGATCCCTCCTGTTTTTAACTTAGGAAGATAATATAACAACCTTAATTTGGAAAGGAGCCTGAATTTTTGAATGTTTTGCTCAGTGTCATACACATGGCTTTTGCTAGGAAGATAACTTTGAGTATCTGAGTCTTTTCATTATCTTTAATTAAGCTACAACTACAGTAAAATATTTCTAGGCTGGTTTTTTGTAAACTGACAATCAAGTCCAACGACCCAGAGCAAGTACTGATGTGCCTTCCAAAACTGAGTGGCGAAACTGTATTTAACCTTGTCTCTGGTTCTTCAGTATGCTTTGCCAGCTGAGCTTTCTAATAGGAGAACCTGAACAATGTTTTTTTGACTGGTACCATTATAGATCTAATTGTGCTACTGTCTCCTTCCTGGGCTAAGTATTGCAATTTTTGCAATTCTTCCACTCCTTTCACAAGCCTGAACTAGATGAAAACGTATTTGACCAGATTTAAGCATTTGTGATTCTTCTTTCCAAAAGCTTGTGGCCAAAGTAAAACAAAGTATTATTTATGCTTCAATAAAAACAGAATACTTAAGGGGGAAAAAAAGGACTGTAAAACAAGCAATGTACACATCTGTTTTGCCATTCCCAGTGGTTACCTAAGCAAGACTAGATAAGGTTTTTTCCTGTCAATGTTGCAAGGCATGTCTACAGAGTAGATGATTTAAGCACAATGCTACTGCTGGAAAGTAAGATAAGAAAGCATCTGCGTTGGTTTGACAATGAGCCAGCTGGGGTCTAAAGGATTACAGCTGTACACAAACAGGAAAGCAGACATGCTGGTAAAGTCCTCCCAGCAGACTTCATAAACATGGGGCTACCGCATGCAGCCATGATTAAACCGCACTCTGCCCCAAAGCTGTCACATCCGTGAGGCAAGGCACAGCACTGTGCATTACACCTTGCAGGTATCTGCAGCAATTACCCACCTCTTTGGAGAGTGTCCTGCCTTCTAAATTCACGATAGTTCCTTTGGTGCTCCATGGGGACATTTTTTTGCTGTTCGTGACCTTGTCTCTCGCCACATCTTAAGCACTTATTGAGGGATTTTTCGTGAAAATACCTAAGCCACACTATGTTCCTGCAGTAAACAGCCATTCTACAGGTAATACCCATTATATCGCTACAGGGTGGCTCCAGATCTTCTCACCACCTACTGCTTTGGCTTTCCTATATGGGCAATAGATAATATCAAATGGCTCACAGCCTTTTTCATATCTCGGAAACAGAGCTGTCTGCCCATAGATTAAAATGGACCGTACACCCTAAAGAGCCTTCTCTGAGGGTTTCTGGCATCTGGGACCTGGCACCTGCCAAAGTTCCACATAGCAAAGTTTTTTTTTTTTTTTTCCTCCAAGACACCATTATTAATGAAGAAAACTAAGTTCTGTTTCTGCCTTTAAAGAAATATCAACAGTCAATTCTACAGATTAAAAACTGCTTCCACTGAAGTAGCTTCACTGCTAGCATAGTTTTAAACTACGCTATGGCTGATAAAGAAGGAAATATGCATATCTAATTACTCTGTCATCTAGATACTCTTACTGTGCCTGCTAGCCACTTTGCTGAAAACTCTAAAGGGATTATAATAAAACAGAGTTACACTAAAGTTTCCAGGCAGGCAAGGGTTTTTGGGAGGATGAGGGTAAAAAGAATTTGTTTGGTTTTGATCAAATTTGCAAAGCTTTGGTTCTGTAATGGATATGCAATAAAGCACGTATTGTGTGTAGCATAAATTCAAGAGAGATTAACAGTCACTTTAACCTTTTGAAAAACAATAAAGTAGATTTATTCCTTTGCAATTGGTATGATAAAGTAATAAAAACATAGTAAAATAGACAGAATTCATGTCTTTTTTCTTTTTTCAATGGTGTGACCATCAAATAAACAAGTAAAATAATCAACAAAGATTTACAGCATGAACAAATGCATATAACAAAACCTTACTTGACATTTCATCCAAGCAACATAGAAGGACAATTAGAGAGATGATAATAAGATGTGCTAAAAAGTGCTTGAAAATTGTTTTGAAACTAATTTCAGCATCAGAAACATCGTCACCATTCCCTTTAACAAAATGCAGAGAGACATCCCAATCAATCTCTTGGAAGTCACTAAATTGAGAAACATTTTTCGCCATGTTAGTAATAACCTTTCATGTTTGGCACTATCTACATAAAATGAAAGTAAGCTATAATGTGAAAGAAATTGACCAGAAATAAAAAGAAAAAACATGGCCACGAATATTTTTGCTTACCACAACTGTCACAGAAGTTCATGCTTAGTGTAGTGTTGATTTAATGATCTTTAAAAATTATCCTCTTTTTTTGGCAAATATGATTTCTGTCAGCTTGAAAACATCAATTTTCTTTCTGATGTAAGGACCTTGGAGAAAAAGAAAGTTCATCAAATAATGTACATAAATCAGACACCTTGAAAAAAAATCATGCCAGCACAATATCTGAAACTCATAAAAATCACCTCATCAATATCACTGTCAAAAACAAATGAAGAGAAGAGAGAGAGGAAGAGAGGAATTTACATGTCACTTCAGTTATGTGTGCATTGCTACCTATCATGAATAACGTCTCTGTGGGACAAACTCTAAAACAGCCCAGCCAGTCGGTCTGTGCACCTTCACCCGCTTCACCCCTACTCCTTACTCATACTCCTTTCCACTAGACTGAACACTTTCAAGTAAGGGAACTCCAACTTTTAAGAAAATCTCCTCTTGATAGCCAAATTATCGAGGACCACATAGAATGGACCAACCAAAAAGAAAGTCTGAAAAGCCATGAGAATGCAAGTTAAACACTGTGCCTGGGAGATGTTTCACTGAGCTTTAGATAACAAAGTCAAATGGCCAGTTCAGGCTTGTCATCTCAGCTCTCCTACAGCAAATGAAAGACATAAGTACCTAGAACAGATGATTCGCCACTTCATGCTGAATCAGCCTTTTGCATCCAGTCCTATCCTAACTGTCAATAAACAGGAATGCATCTGAAGGACAGTCAATGATGATTGTTGGAAGTAAAGCAACAAAAATTATTATTTATTCACAAAAGTAGCATGAAGTCTTATTGCTGACATTGATATCCTCTCTGCCCCCAAGTGATAACTAAATTAAATAATACAGAGTTCAAGACAGCAACAGTACTGTATGATATGCAGGACATACTTTAATCAATCTGTTAACAAGGAGCAAGCTGACTTGAAACTGAAATCTTAAAGGCAAAATGAAAACCAGGTCACCAGAAAGAGTGTTTACAGTGCAATATATGTGGATTGCTGAAACTAAGATGACAGTGTTTTGTGTGTGTTTGATTTAAAGAAATACTAGTCCTTTAAAATGAATGAAAAATTGCAATGCAAAACCCAAATAAAGTGTTTGATGTAGCAAAATAGTTCAACAAAATTGTTAAACAAAATTGATATAATCTAGTATCAACTCAATACAATCAGCTGACGGCTATATGTATTACTGTTTCTCTGAATTTAATTTGCAGAATTGTAGAGGGTCTAGATTAGAACAAAACTGATTTTTCTTTGTTTGTAACCTTACATGTTGTTGCACTCGAATGCTAGACTAATGAGTGAAATATTCTTGCCTCTATTTATTGCAGCAACACATACTGTGTAGCAGTTTACATGTAAAACATCAGCGCTGCATTCTGCTACCTCTCTGGTGATTAACTCTCACAAAAATGAGCTGCAAACATCTGGGGACAGACATCTATTTTTTTTCCCCATCATTATCTTCTTCGTTAGACTTCTAAAAATAGTGTGTAAGTATGTCAAGACATATAGATGCAGGCCTTCAGTCACTACATGGTGTGAGATGATGAAAACAAGAAGTATATTTACAGAAGTGCACAAGATAGTCCTAATGCCTGTTGGGAATATTTCCCAAGTTCTTGCTCCTTTTTTGTGCTCTAAGAAAACCTCTTTGTAAATTTCCAAAAGTTCCACTATGTATCTTTTACCTGTTTTACAGAATAGTTTAAAGCGCCTTCTTTCTTATGTCCCTTTGAGGTAAAAACAGAACGCTGCAAAAAGCAATATGCTACTAAAACATAAGAAACTTCAGAAGCTCTATCATGAACTTGAAGTATCACCTAAATATATCCAATACACCAATTTATAACATCAGGGACTACCTCTAGTTCCTTTCTACTGATGATGTTGTCACTAAAATATGCATTAGTATTGAGCAGTTATTCCACCATGATTTTCTTGCAGCTAAGCAAGCAGAAAGATAGACCAGAGTTAAATGTAACTTTTTCTGAGAACATCACAGATAAAAAGGTAAAAATTGTTCATGTATGTAAAACATTGTAAATATTTCCTAGCTGTTGGAATAAATTCATATATTATATATTCATATTAATATATGTATATTCCTTATAGAGCTAATGAATAGCAATTTTTAAAATATTGCTTTAAAAAAAAAATCATTATCACAACTATTATGTACCTCATAGGCTGGAAAAAAGTTGAGGATGTACTATATTGGGTGCATTCAGTTTATGTTAGCTATCTGATTAATTTTAGTATTTTTAATTAAATTATCTCTAAATTAAAACAGTTTACAAGTTTTAGCCGTCTTCCATTAACACAATGTCCATCTCTAACTCTAGTTTTAATTGCATATTTACACACACAATGTAACACATTCATTCTCTCAGTGATTATTCAGGTGGTTGAAAAGCCAAGATCTTTCCTTAGAAGCAAGGGAGAAAAGGCTAAATTAACACAATCAGAATAGCATCAATGGAAATCATAAGAAATTTAGGAAAGGCTTGTCAGGGGAAGAGAAGAAAAAGCCCAAATACAGGATGGTATTGCTTCAAGCAGAATTCTTGGCAGGTGTGTAATGCACGCAGGAAGTGATAAGTCTGACAAAACTAGCAATGGCCTAAAAATGGCACAGGGAGTAACAGCATCATTCCTGTGCACATGGGCTTTAGAAGAGTCTTACTCTTCGAGGCATCCGGTTGACTATCTTCCGTCACAGATGAATGAAAATTTGATTTAATTCTTTGAAGAAAAACACTGTATTGAAAATTTCCATAAAGTCTCCACAGTAGCTAACTTCCCACCAAGACTTTTTAATGGATACTGACTTTTTAAAGTCTTTTAAAAGACTTTATGACTACCTGAAGCAAACACCTGCTGTCTAATTCCAGTAGCATACATTATAAACAGCCCTTCAGTATCTGAAACATATCAGGGAAATAATTTAGCTACTGCATAAAATATAAGGTAAAGAATTCTTCCTGCACCAAGCACAATTTGTCAGAGATGCAATGCCCTTCTGTTTGTCTGTAACAAGTCCTTCCACTAGTTTGTGCGTTTCATTTTGCAGATGGAGAAGGACGGACAGGAGGATGGGAACTCTAACATTGCAATAAACAACTTTTTGTCCTAAAAAGAGCACGGAACAGATGACAAAGACAAGAGACACATTCATATTAACCGCTGTCAAATACAGTGTATTTTTAAGTACTTCCTTCAGCAATGATTGCATTTGGTAGCTACATTATTAATACTGTACATTACATGGCTACTGACTAATAAGAATACTTGGGTCTCTCAAGTAAGATCACTAAAGTGTAACAAAAGTGTTGGAAACATTTACACTGCATTAACCCCTCTGGGTGCTGTCCAAATTCATTCTGTTGAACTAATATGCCTAGGATTATTTCAATTACATGAAACTATCTTAATTGTCAGTGTGCAAGAGTTCACGGGTATCACATTTTTACTGCACAACTGACAGTTGGTGAATTAGTTGAAGAGATCAAGAATCCTGGTGAATGAAAGGAGTTTTATCTACCTACACTATCATTCTTATTTAAAAATACATAAACCCAACCATTTGATCATCCCTGTATCTTAAGCCAATGATTTAGATTGTGATCTGTTATACAAATGAGTGGGACGCTTCATAAGACTAAAAGGATTAGGGAAAAAAAATAGGATGTGAAGAGAAAGGTGCAAATAATATACTTGGGGCCAAAGGAAAAGCATAAGTTGAAGATCAAAAGTTTATCAGAATGCAAACTTGTACACAAATATCTAAATTAAAGGGTTTTTTTTAAGACATAGCATTAGATTTGTGATGAATTATAGAGGATGGAATAGTTTCTGCAGGTCTCCAAGAAAGGAGAAAAGTGCTAGAAAAGCCAGTGAGCTTAAAGATCTGTGGGGCTATTGGACATTGCTGGCACATCTCCCGAAGCATCTGTATCATAGCCAGAGTTTGTTCCCTGGCATCTGCACAGTGAACCTCATCTCCCTGCTCTCATGGTTGCCTAATCTTCTTCTCTTATCCACAAGCTGGAACAGAAGGCAAGGAGCAGAAACTATTGCTATTATGAGCATTATAAGCTTCCACTCTTTTTTCCACCGGACATCCCAAAAAAACCTGCCCTCTTTCCCTCTACACATTGGCATTTTAAATCTTCACTGCCCAGCTGTCCAGTATTTGGGGATGTTTAGCTCTTCTTTGCTGTCCCTTGGATCGTAAAAAACAGGGAGCATACAGTGAACACTGTAAACGGTTTATCAACTATTTTGAGAAATATTTAGAAATATGATGAGTGGATAAACTCTCTATATCACCAAATAATGTTTAGAGGAAGAGCTAGGAGATGTGGGGACAGGTATAGAAGTAGGAAATTGCTAAGGATCTGGAGAGGTTGGGGAGTTGGAAGAATAGGGGCCCTGAAGAAAACAGAGAGGAAGGAAGGACAAAGAAGAAAGAGAAGTGAACCATCAAGTGGTTGCATGGCCAGGTATATTTTTATCAGGCAATTCTACTAAAATAGTCCAAATAACCCTGAATAACATGCAAAGACCTCAGTCTTAACAAAGAACTTGAATAACTATTAAGGTTTTTCTTCACAGAAAGCCAAATATAAGAGAAATAGAGCTGACATTTACCACTGACATATTTAGCTGGTTTTATATTATTAAAAAAAAAAAACGAAACTGTTATGCACATGAATGCACCTGTATATTTTTGAATAATGTTCCTTTTAAATAATTACCTTTTGTTTTATGAACTTTTCCACCCATCTCTTCTTTTTTTTTAATATAAAAGTCAGGTGTTTATAAATCAGGTGTTTTTTTACCAAGTGTACCACTCCCTGTCTGTAAAGTGAGATGAGAGCTTGACGTTTATGTGGTTAAACACAATTTGTGCTTCCTGCCTTTGAGGTGCAGCCATAGATCATACTGTGTTATTTATCTTGCTTACTCTAGCTTTTTGTGATGAGTTATTAAAATACTCCTGGAAGCATGGAGACATTTGGAAGAAGGGTCTCACTGGAGAGCAGAACAGATAAAAGCACTGAGATAAAATAAGCAACCCTGTCACCAGCAGACACAAGCAATACTGCAGAGAAGAAAAAGACCATTTTATTGGTCAAATTCTGCTTATAGCCACACTAGTGAAACCTCATTGACTTCAGTGAATAGAGTAGGCTGCTTAAATTCCTCAGCTGCTTAGAAAATAGTATAGTGACTATCCAAAGGCAAAACTGCCACATGAAGCATGGAAATGTAATTTACATTGTTAGGATACCTGCAGCTAGACTGCAAGATGACTGAAACAAGAGACTAGTGTGGGGCAGGGGGGGGCGGGGGATGAAAAGAAAAGAAAAGAAAGAAAAAAAAGCAGGGGGGGAAGACACTAGAGGTTGTTATACTAGCTACTGAAGCCTGGTTTCTTGTAAATGTGTAACTCCTGGGTAGATTCTCTTGCATCCAGAGTTCCTTCTATAATTGGAGTCTTCGTACAGTTTCTTTTTCATCTCAGAGGTAAACCACTACAGGAATTTTCGCCCAGGGGAAGCACTTGAATGGTCCTGTCATTGTGTTGAGTGAAAGTATACCTGGCTTTTAAAGTAATCAGGAAAGAATTTCTCCACCAAGTACTGCTGCCTCTAAGTTTATAATATTCTCATTTTAAATTTTTTTCATTTAGCTACAACTAATTTTGGCAAAACTTAAACCAATAGCATCAAAATTTTGCAAGACATATGTCCCAGATTAAGCCTTTTAGACAACTCCCAGGCAAAAAGTCAATCATTTCTAAGAACAAAGTCAGAAAGAAATATGTTTTTATGTCCTGTTAAACTCTTAGAGCCGCTTCACACAGAAGTCCCAAAGCCTGCAGCAGAACATGAAACTTGAAAGGAGGACTGACCAGAGTCAGAGGTCTGCCTTTTCCAGATTTCTTAAAGATCTTCCTATATTACAAATCTATAAAAATTAAGTTTGCATATACTGAAGTAACATGGGTCAGAATTTAGCATTTAAATTCTGCAAAGACTTGCCTTCCCTGACTATATTCCTATACTGTGCAGGGCATGCACAGCCATTGCATAATAATTCACTGTATTCATTGTACACCGTGAGGAAGTTAAAGATTGGGTTCTACTAAAGGAAGGGAGATGCTTTTTCTCCCCTAGATTCTCCAAGTCACTTCTGGACTCCAGCTGCTAGGAGATAATTCAATGACTATCCATAACGATAACATACCTAGAGAGGAAGAACTGAGGCTGGAGTCAGAGCATGAAGGAACAAAGACAAGAGCAGATCGTCAGACTGGAACAAGCAAGCATAGAATCAAGCAGTAAAGGACAGCTTGGGGGGAAGGGAAAGAAAAAAAAAAAAAGAAAAAAAAAAAGAAGAGTGAAAAAAGGTGGGAGGAAGAACTGAGGAAATTACTTGGAGTTGGGGTTTTTTGTTGGTTTGTTTTTTTCTCAACCAAGAAAAATAGAAATGATGTCATTTTGCCAAGATAAGGATTTTGTTTGACTAAATACAGGATATTTTACATCAGTTTGGACTAAAGCTTCCATGTTAAGAAATAGTAAATTTTTAATATTAATTAATCTTCTTTTTAAGTGGAAAAAACCCTAATCTATTTTACTTCATAAAAAAAAAAAAAAAAAAAAAAAAGAAAAATCTTTCCAAAATATTTTCTCCCCTATTTATGGGACCAAAATGTATTCCAAAGTCAACCCAATTCTATGGGAGCTTTTATTCAGTCCTGAACTGTATTTTTAGTAGATAAGTTACTTGACTAAAAACATTATGCTAGCACTAGAAAAAATGGTGATGAAATAGAACTCTTTGGAATGGAATTAACAGAAATAATTATTTTCTATAAGCAAGAAGTTGTGAATCACAACGGGATTAGGAAATGATACGCAGGTGGCAGCAAGACATAAATGTTTTGAGGCTGTGAGTTTAACAGTTGAGAAAAGTCGGATTCACAGTTGTCTTTGTACCTTAGCACTTTACATCAGCCCTGCATAAGCATTAACTATGTGATCCCATTCCACTCTGAGAGAATCCCCTCCTATCAGAGCATATGATGAATGATCTCCGAGGTCTATAGAGATGCATTTGTCTGTAACACCCCTATAGTAATAAAAGGTATTAACAAAGGCTTGCTATCACCTTTTAAAGGTGAGGATGGTTGGATGCTGTACTGAAAAACTGGATTCTCACCTGGCTTCTTCTCTACGGCAATCCAGTAGTTTCAAAGCATGCTCTTGACAGGCAGCCATAATTTGTGTGTTCCTGTTTTCTGGGAACCTTCCTTGAAATCTGAAGGTCAGAGCTGTTAAAACACAGACAATTCACAATTGCAGCTGAAATCAATGTGAGCTGCAGTTTTCTTCTGCCTTTGCAGGGTCGAAATCACATACCTCACTCAGAGGACTTTAGCAATATAAATTCATCAAATCTTGCTTGTGAAGCACTCAGGTGCTATACTGCTGAGAAACCCAAAAATGTTATGAGGAAATTAATATTTTCTATTTAGAGCAAGATATGCATGATTTATAAGTCAAAACCTCAAACCACACATTTCAAGATGAAACCAAACTAAAATAGGTGACTGGCTATCATGGTTTAACCCCTGCCAGCAACTAAGCATGACACAGCCGCTCGCTCACTCCCCCCCAGTGGGATGAGGGAGAGAATCAGAAGAGTAAAAGTGAGAAAACTCATGGGTTGAGATAAAGACAGTTTAATAGGTAAAGAACAAACCGTGCACACAAGCAAAGCAAAGCAAGGAATTCACTCACTACATCCCATCATCAGGCAGGTGTTCAGCCATCTCCAGGAAAGCAGGGCTCCATCACGCGTAATGGTTACTTGGGAAGACAAACGCCATCACTCCGACTGTGGCCCCCCTTCCTTCTTCTTCCCCCAGCTTATATACTGAGCATGACATCATATGGTATGGCATAGCCCTTTGGCCAGTCTGGGTCAGCTGTCCTGGTTGTGCCCCCTCCCAGCTCCCTGGACACCTGGCAGAGCAGGGGAAGCTGAGAAGTCCTTGACTAGTATAAACACTACTTAACAACAACTAAAATATCAGTGTGTTATCAAAATTATTATCATGCTAAATCCAAAATACAGCATTATACCAGCTACTAGGAAGAAAATTAACTCTATCCCAGCCAAAACCAGGACACTGGCTTTCCCTTTTTTCATTTAGAGAGTTGTATTCAACTGATATCCTGAATAATAAAGCAAAGATTCTGGAAGAAAAAAAAAGTAACAATATAGAATCATAGAATCGTTAAGGTTTGGAAAAGACCCTTAAGATCATCGAGTCCAACCATTAACCTAGCACTGCCAAGTCCACCACTAAACCATGTCCTCAAGCACCACGTCTACCTGTCTTTTAAATACCTCCAGGCATGGAGACTCAACCACTGCCCTGGGCAGCCTGTGCCAGTGCCTGACTACCCTTTCGGTGAAGAAGTTTCTCCTAATATCCAACCTAAACCTCCCCTGGCGCAGCTTGAGGCCATTTCCTCTCATCCTATCACTTGTTACTTGGGAGAAGAGACCGACCCCCACCTCACTACAACCTCCTTCCAGGTAGCTGTAGAGAGCAATAAGGTCTCCCCTCAGCCTCCTCTTCTCCAGGCTAAACAACCCCAGCTCCCTCCGCCGCTCCTCATAAGACCTGTGCTCTAGACCCTTCACCAACTTTGTTGCCCTCCTCTGGATGTGATCCAGCACCTCAATGTCCTTCTTGTAGTGAGGGGCCCAAAAATGAACACAGTACTTGAGGTGCGGCTTCACCCACACCGAGTACAGGGGCACTATCACTTCCCTGGTCCTGCTGGCCACACTATTCCTGATACAAGCCAGGATTCTATTGGCCTTCGTGGCCACCTAAGCACACTCCTGGCTCATGTTCAGGCGGCCATCAACCAACACCCCCAGGTCCTTTTCTGCCAGGCAGCTCCCCAGCCACTCTTCCCCAAGCCTGTAGCGTTGCATGGGGTTGTTGTGACCCAAGTGCAGGACCCGTCACTGAACATTGTTGAACCTCATACAGTTGGCCCCGGCCCAACGATCCAGCCTGTCCAGGTCCCTCTGTAGGGCCTTCCTGCCCTCCAGCAGATCAACACTTCCACTCAGCTTTGTGTCATCTGCAAACTTAGTGAGGGTGCACTCAATCCCCTCATCCAGATCATCAATGAAGATATTGAACAGGACCAGCCCCAACAATTAATACAATATACAATTAAAACAATATAATTAACTATAAAAGATATATTACACTTAACAAAAAGAAGCTGAAGTAATTATGACGTGCTAGCTTTGGGGTGCCTTGCTTTGTTAGTTTTTATTCTTCCTGCACACACCGTAGGTTTTTTAAAACTTTAAAGTAACACTGAAGTAAACTAAAATTAATAGGAAAGATTACAGTACAAAGCTGAAATTTGCAGCACTGTTGACTTCTCTTCCTTGCACTTAATAGACACATGCATGAAGTAAATAACAATAATAATAATACAAAAATCAGTGGCAGTGAAATCTCAATTTTTGTCCCTTTTCCAAAGAACACCTATGTATTTTAGAAAACAACCAGATTGTTCGAAGATGTGAAACAGAAGAAGCTCCTTTCTCTTGGGTGCTTTTCGTAACAGCAAAGGGAAAGGAGAAGAGGAAATTTCAAAACTGAATGTTGACCACTACTGCATTTTACAGGGAACTCAGTTCTGCATAGGCCTGAGAAGCACACTCAGGTGGTTTTCCTGACTGAGTCATCAGGAGACTTTAGCAGACAAAATTTTCTGAAGACCAGCTGGTCCTAAACATGAGTTGGACATGAAGACAGACATCACTGTCAAGATGCAAGGAGTTTTTCCTTGAGGTTGAAATTAGGGTTCATTCACAGATTAGAACCCTTTGGGATTAGGCAATAGCTCAGCAGGGTTTCCCGGACCACAATTTTGGATTTAACTGCTTAAGTGCTGTTCAAATGACAGTTTGGATATCTGCAATCTTTCCTGAAGTCTAGCCCAAGAAACTTTTCCATTCAAATGCTCCACAGACCCGATAAAATGACAAAAGCCACCAAATCTTGTGTGTGGGTCATAGTACAGCATGTAGAAATGAAGAAGAATAGCAGGACAGAGTTCTCTTTAGAGAAAATTTTAGAAAGTCTACAAAATCCAACCACAAAAAAAAAAAAAAAAATCTCCTTTTCAATAATAGGATGTGAATAGGAGAAGAATTTTTGGTGGTAGTACCTTAAGACTCCTCTCTGCTTGTTCTCACATGAACTGCACCTTCTGTGATGTGCTGCAAGGCATGTAGTGTGTTACACTGATTTCCAGCTTAGTGAATCATATACATGTGTCTTCTGTCAAAAGTAATAGGAAAACCGGACAACTAGCTCTTTAGAAACTGTGCTAACACCTTACTACACAGCCATACATACTACGGATTTTAGATACATTGAGGCAGCTGTATTAAAATATTTAATCACCTTGTGAATTCATAAATGTTTCTTAAGTGTATCTTTATAACACCAGTTTATGAGGTGTGCAGCAGTAGCTTGTTTGCAATGCAAAAGTAAAGAAAAAAGGGACAGGTAAATGAAATGCATGTAGATGTACAACAAAGAGATAACAACACGTTGTTATGGCTTTCAGAATCTATACAGAAACTCAGAGGTGCTCTTGCTAAACTAACATGCCACAAGTGAAATGCCCTGGAACCCAATAAATGCATTGCAAATTTTGCAGTAAATTAGAGGCCAGTCACTTAGCATAGACGTTTAGTTTAATTAGTTAGCTAAATTCTACAGTTTGTAAATACAGACAAAAATTCTAGGCGTAATTTTTCCATGAGGTTCACTCCAAAAATACTAATAATGGAAGGTAAGCAATTAGTCTCCCCATTTAATATACTGTATGCAAGTCTTTCGGTGTACGCAGATATATAGTAATGCTGCTTCTATGCAGCTAAACTTCAACACTTAAATACTGTTGGCTAATATGCATTTGCTGCTATTAAGTTATTCCTCAAAAAAGTGTTTTGAATGTCAGTCTGTCCTGGTTTTGGCTGGGATAGAGCTAATTTCCTTCCTAGTAGCTGGCATAGTGCTGTGCTTTGGATTTAGTATGAGAATAATGTTGATAACACACTGATGTTTTCGTTATTGCTAAGTAGTGCTTTCATGAAGTCAAGGACTTTTCAGCTTCCCATGCTCTGCCAGGTGCACAAGAAGCTGGGAGGGGGCACAGCCAAGACAGCTGACCCAAACTGGCCAAAGGGCTATGCCATACCATATGGCATCATGCTCAGTATATAAACTGGGGGGAGTTGGCTGGGAGGCAGTGATCACTGCTCACTGACTGTCTGGGCATCGGTCAGTGGGTGGTGAGCAGTTCCATCACTTGTTTTTCCTGGGTTTTGCTTCTCTCTCTCCTGTTTTTTTCCTTTTCATTACAATTTATTAATTGTTTTCTTTCAATCATTAGACTGTTCGTATCTCAACCCATGAGTTTCCTTACTTTTGCTCTTCCGATTCTCTCCCCCATCCCACTGGGTGGGTAGGAGGGTGAGCGAGCGGCTGTGTGGTGCTTGGTTGCCAACTGGGGTTAAAACACAACACAACGTTTAAAACCTATTAGCACTCTACAGTGATTGACTGTAAACAAATCACATCTCAGAGCAAGTATTAATAACAGTGTCTAATACCCTAAATTCACTCCAGTATTTTTAGCAATAGTATTTGTTAGCAAGTAAGCTCATGTAAGAAAGTTGTGTGAGCACTTCATCACTTTCATGATGGAGATCTGGGGGGGTTACCTTTGCTAAAGTGGGAAAGCATCAATAGGCCAAAGAGACTCATTTGCCAGCAGAATATCTACGTATTCAAAAAGGTGAATCTGTCCTTGATTTGAGTTTTGACACTGCTCTTTTGCCTGAATGAATTAGAGGCAAAATACATTGGAGGAAAAGAAGAGGAGCAGAAGAAAATTGGATCTGAATGGATTGGACAGTAAATATACACTTTTCCAACAGGTGCTCTCTCTGAGGAGGACAGCCCAAGATACAGGATATGATGCGAGTAAGCAGGATCTCATAAGAAAATCAGGCCAGGATCCCCAACGGATGGGAGAGACTACTATCGTTTCATCTTGATTAACTACTTTAAACTTGGTTCCTTTTCCTTCCTTGGTGGTGTTTTTACAGATATTTGTAACTATGTTGTCTATGCTGGGAAATGTAAATGAACACTTTACTTAGCATCTTTCATTAGCTCAGACCTTTACAGATAATTTCAAGATGATTTTCCTCATCCAAACATATTGAGAGACTAAAAATAGTAGTCCTGGAGCCCAGTGCCACAGCCTTCTGACATAAAGGTCCAGCATACCAAAGAATCAAGGAAGACTAAGATGTTTTTTTCATAGAAAGTCTACAGGATTATATCTCATATCAAAGGGAACAGGAAAGGAGTGGGGTCAGTCACCGTCACACAAGTTTTCTGACATACAGTTAGATGTTCGAACCCTGAAGGTTCAAAGGAAGTTTTGTGGAGAAATGACTAGCTTAGAACAAACCTTTTCTGAATGTTTTATGTGTTAATATTTACTGAAAGATAACCCAGAGCTCTTGGTTTAGCTTGTGTTTGTCAAGGTAAGGAGAGATTTCAACTTTTCAGGATTTTTTTTTTTCTACCCTGCTTTGTGACAGGCAAAGATGCATTCAAACAAGCAACATTTAATTCAATCACTTTCTGCAAAAGGTTAGTTTGATAGTATTTACATGACTGAGTGAATAATTATTTGTTTTTATTTTTCTGTTGAACATTAGAGGACATGAATAGCGTAAAGGTACAAAGTTAGCCTCTCTTGCCTGCCATGAAAATGTTTTTGTTTAAAAGACTAACCATTCTCTGATCACTTTCTATATACTTGTAACACTTGGAATAGTTAAATGATTCTTTTGAATTAATAAATGCATAATTTTATACATTATTAGTCACACTTCTACACTATTATTCGTATAAAAGATGCAACTGGAAGCTGTTTTGGTTTTGGGGTGTTTTTATCCTCTGCATTGTTAAAGATAAAATTCAAAATATGAATATTTTTAATCAACCAATAACATGATCCTGACCTTGCTGGAAGCAGAAATCTTTCTTCTGGAAATCCATAACCATTGTTTCAGTATTATTCCCTCTGGATGTTGTTACCTCTCAGTGTACTTTATTTGTAAGCACTCGGACTTACAGAGTAATATAAAGAAAAACTCACTGGTAAATCCCACCAGGTATTCTTCTTTTTTCTTCTTTTCCTTCAAAGGACAGATTGCATCTAAGAAAATCACTTCACATTTCTAAGTTACATGTCTGTATTTTAATTTTCTAATTTAAAAACAAATGACCATAACCCTTCCGACTGCAGAGAACATGAGAACATTCTGGGCAAATATTCCCAGATATATTGTGGATGTATTTTTCATGGAAAGGTCACGGCCCTTCCAAGAGGAAAAAAATAATAAGGGGACTGAGCCAACCATTTTAATGAACAGAATACAGCTGTCTAACCAAGCAGTAAGCTTAGTTGCTATACAAGTTGTGTGTAAACATATTTCTTGCGGACAACTAGAACAGACAAACAGGATTTCCTCTGCAAGCAATTGAACTGGGTTATATTAGATTGGTTATCATGGAAGATGAAGTTTTTTTACTTCCTTATTAAGGAGTGGCACCTAGCTCTACCGAGTCTTCATTTGATGGCTTCTGCAACCCTACTGGAATGTAACTGTTTCTACTCAAGTAGAATAAGGATTGGTGGTATCTTCATTGGCTTGTGAAACCGCTCAGCTTTTAAAGAAAGTTCAGGTCCCATTAATTCATTTCCTGACAGAACCACAGGTAACTTTGTGCTGGTGTTTTGCCCAGCTCTGATGGGATATTTCATTGCTGAGTTTGCTGAGGCAGCAGCAGTCAACAGTTAAATGTTATTAAAAA
This sequence comes from Platalea leucorodia, assembly GCF_965183815.1. Taxonomy (NCBI): domain Eukaryota; kingdom Metazoa; phylum Chordata; class Aves; order Pelecaniformes; family Threskiornithidae; genus Platalea; species Platalea leucorodia. Next base: position 44,859,510 of record NC_138828.1, on the reverse strand, counting down.
CTTAATTGACTGAAATACATACAGGCTCAGAGTAAGGACACAATCAGGAGGAAGGGTCTTCAGCCTACCTACCCTCCCCAAAACAACCCCTTTTTCCTACATACAATTCCAACTGCATTAATCCCTACGCATTAATCTTCTCCAGAGCCCAGATAGAAGTTCAAAGTTTAGATGCCCCTAACCACTGATACTACCGTCCCTCTAAGGACGCAGTCAGAAAACTGGAGAAATAAACCACACCAGCTAGAGTCCCCCTCATGAGAAATACCTCTACATTTTCAAATGCTGTCAGTTCATGTTTAAATATTCATTATACTTCAGAAAGAAAAAACAAAGGACAATAAAACAGCAACTTTGGAAATCACCACAATCAACAGTAATGATGTTACAAATGATCTCTCAGAGTACTTACGTAATGGAAAAATCCTGGTCGCTCTCCTACCACTTTGAGCAACTGTCAGGGTAATCAGATGCTTCTTTCTACCAGTGGTTATACAGCAATCATAGTTCATTTCACAGGCTTGAAGGACTCCAGGTGTTGGAGGTTTCTGGAGAGCTTTTCCAGCACAAGCAAGCACAGGTCTATTGCTAGCTAAGTAATCCCCTGCCAGGAAGCAACAGCTGCTGTAGCCTCAGTAGCCTCAGAAAAATGGCCTGTGCCGCTCCATCATGATTTGACTCCTTACCACTTGCAGTAAGCCCTCAGGGGAAACAGTGACACACAAGACCCCAAACCTGCAACTCAAAGAGGAGTTTCTCCCCTTCCACCAGCTCAGTCCAAGGCTCTTTGACACTATCATAGCATAGGGAGGCACTGTTAAGAATAATCCTTAATACAACTCGTAGACAACTGTCTCTGTCAATGTAATTTCCAGCAAATACTATATTTGACTCACCTTCAAATCACTTCAAACCATGGAAGAACATGCTTGCAAATAAGACCTTCAGATCCAGTTGCTTCTCTCAACTTGCCTACAGATGCCATCAAGAGTATCATACAAAGAACTTTACCCATTTGTAAATATACTGATTTTGTTACTTTATTATGCCATAGAGATACACTTATGCATGAGTGTCAATAAATTAACAAACTTTGCTAAGCATAAAAACCTCAAAAGAGTTTTCTTTACCCTGAAGTCCTACTAGTAAACACACTGCCAAATAATTTTAATTTTAAACGTCTATTCTTTTCTTAAATCTGTGTTCCTTGATCTCTATTCATAAAGGAAGTGTTTCTTCATAGTTACTCAATGTATTTGTCAGTTAGACATACTTCAGAACAACATGCATGTCAGTGCACTTCTGCCTTTATGCAATCTCTCAACAGAAAAGTCTACAAAGGCCTTTTGTATCTTCTTGCTCAAGCATTTGTATCCAACAAATTCCATAATTCATTAATGGCTCAAATTATAAAGGATACATGAGCTAAAAAAAACAGGCAAAGAGCTTGTCCTTTCCTCCTTTCTGTTCTCCCTCTCTAGGAAAAAAAAAAACAAACCAACACCACCACCACACAACAAACAAAAAACCCAAACCCACCAACAAAAAACACCCCCACAAACAAAAAAAAAACCCAACAAACAAAAGCCAAAAGAATAAAAACCCAGAAAGCAATCTTGAGAAGGACACAAGTGCTAGGGATTCACAAGACCGTTTTTCATTCAGTTTCATATTCACTGGGAAGCTACCAGCTTAAAGATGGGTATCAAACATGAGCCTTTTAAAAGCAACAGCCATATCAAATTCTCTTCACTTTTGCTTTAGACTCAAAAGCGTAGGGTAGGAGTACATTATACTTAGACTTGCATTGTAATCCAGCATCACTGGTAAACCAGCTAATTTTTATTGGTTAGGACAGGAAAAAGCAACCTGACTTAGTGGGTTGAGCAAAACAGCTTGTACTTCTTGGAATGACAGGACCAAATATCATATAGTATTTGAATATTTGTTATTGCTAGGGCTGAAATACAGGTGTTCAACTTTCTAAATAACTTCCCTACCCACTAATAGGCACCCAGTACTCATTTTCTTCATAACCTCTCTCACCTAGTATTTCAGCATTTTTACAGATATGAAATGTTTCATTCAACCTGAACTAGCATCTAAAAAATTGCTTTTGCCAGAAAAATACTAAAAATTTTTTTTCTATGTGCACACATGTACACACATGTAAATTTCTTCAAATAGGTAGCTGAGCCAAAAAGCTGAGCCAAGCTTTCCATAGCAGCAGTTAAAACCTTTTTCTACATAAATCCTTGTCTGCTGGAGAATTTTGACTGAAGATTTACTAGTGCTAAGCTACATGCTGCAGTTTACAACCGTATGCCCCATTGATTTCGATAGAGTATCCTCACCTCTCACAGGAAACTGTCCAATGCAGACAAGTAGCAAGAGGCATGTCATATCTGTAACAAATGGCTGAACTACCAATATTACAAATAGGTCCGTATGCTGGATGTTAGTTTTAAACTCCTGCCTTGCTCAGCTTAAAAACAGACATCAGAGAACTGCTGACATTGCACATTAGAGGGAATAAAAGCATAATACGTCACTACCAAAAAGTCCTCACAGTATTCGAGGTACATTTATAAGGGTGAGATCCAGTGCGTAATCCATTCTGCCGGAAAAGATGCAAGTTCAGTGGAAACTAAAATAAATAATTTTAAAACATTTCACTAAAGTTATAAATGAAATCTAGGTCCTGAACAAGAATGACATGTTCAGAATTCCATCTTTTGATGCAATACATCCATCACAGCTTAAGAAACTGCTTGATCACAGTAGAAATTCTTTGTTTGTTTTTCATCACTGCTGACTTTTTTTTCCCATTCCGTTAAGAAAGCTTAATTCCAGCTTGGGCCGTTTGATTTTTTTCTTAGTATCTTTAAACCTCAGTTGTAATTGAGTCAACAGAAGTACTATCTAATCATATTGTTCTGCTATTTATGAAGCTTTATAAATCTCTCTGCAGGTAAATTAGTGTCATATCAAACTGCTGAGCCTGAATTTTGCTGGCAGGGACAGATGTAGGGCACTTCCCTTTAGCACGGAACAGCAGATCCTGTTTTAAAAATAATTCCTCCCCCCTCCTCCCAAACTACATAATCTACTGTATTCAGGAGTACGACTCTTATGTGGGTCAACTGCAACTAAGATGAAGCTATCTAAGCTGCAGCTTTCACAATGTATGTCACCTATTCATTCTAACATATTCATTACTGCTAATTAAAAACTGTAGCATTTTAACTCCTACTAACAAATTATATTAAATCTTACTGTTTTTCACAAAAAAAACCTTTAATTACTTTTGACAAAAAGCAGCTTCAGTGAAAGAGCATTTAGTGATTGCATAATAACGGCAAATCAAAATCTTTATATATCTAGTGCAGCCCATACATAAATGTGCAATCCCAGTTTACAAAGATAATTTTGCAGTCTCAGCTGAGAAAACTAAATCTAATTTTGGTCCCTAAAAGAAAAATAAAATCCTTAATCTGCCACACTGAAAATATTTAGCAAAATTATGTTAATTCACTTGTCTTCTCACAACTTTCTGACACTTACTTGCCCATCATGCATTTGGTTATCAACATCCGAACTTGTGTCTATTGACTTTAAGGACTGTTGACTTAAAAGTTTTTGACATATAAAATCAAATTATATTATGTCAGCTTTTGGACTGTATTTTCTTTAGTATATAACATCAAGATATATTAAAAAAAATCTTCAAAGGGAGAGAAAGGATAAAGATGCTGTTTATCTGGAAAAAGTACATTGTATAATTTAATAATTATGAAGTGGTTTACATCTCCAATCTTTTTTTTAACAATTCTGAAAGTTAAGACCTATATGACTGACCTTTTCAATGAGATTTTGCATATCAGATGAAAAATAAAGAAAATAAGATCCATTTTTACATACCAGATTTGTAGAATAAGTAAATCACAGTAGTGAACTTTAAAGAGAGACATGTTAATTTGCTGCACTTAAGGATGTGATGCTATACACACACAAAGAAACACACTTTACAGCATGGCCAACCTTTTCTTGTCAACAAACAAGACTATGTCTACAGGTAGGCTCTGTAGTAAAGCTTCTGATCACCTACCAAATTAACAATGAGAAATCAACAGCTCTGGACATCAGGCCACTCTTATTTAAACAGTTAAAAGCATATTATGTGAGTAATGTTAAAGAAAATGAGTTTGAAACACTGTCTTTATCCATTTTTACATGAATAATACATACATCTACTCTTAATTAGCTCTTTAAACTTGTGATTTACACATAAGAATTAAATATTGGCTGCCCAAATCTCTCCAAACTAAATCCTAGGACGTTCATTTTTATGCGGGGTATGCAGTCAGACAATTAACTCTAAAATAATATACTCTCAGCCATGCAATACACACACACAGTCACCCCAAGTTACTTTCACACATGTTAAATTCAGGTGGCTGTTGTGGGAAAAGCCCAAGCTCCAATGCACTGGACTTGCAAAGAATTAAAAATTTTAGGTTTAGGTTTGGGTTTAGTTTTGAGTGTCTTTTTTGTTTGCTTTGGTTTTTAAATGTCTGATAACATTGTGGTATGTTTTGAGCTGTTTGTCTATATATCAAGCTATAAAAGCACTGCAATCACTTCTGAAAAATACTTCACCACCCTTTATGTGGTTTGTATTTCTAATGAGTTTTCACTGTAGTAATAGGCCAGTGTTGCTTTATCTGGCTTTATAAATACCTTGAAACTGCTACTATTTTACAGGATGCTTGAGAATTGTTCAGAGTACTCGGCTCCCCTGACATTAAGATTTCTGATGGAAGCTGAGTATCTTTCTATGTATGACCAAGACTGAGTAGTCAGAACAAGAATATTTATGACTACTTCAAAATAGGAGCTAGAGAAGAAATAGAATTTTAAGAGACTAGATTGGCAGTGTTGAACAGAGTCTAGTAAATCGTGATTAAATCCCTTCTGGTAGAAGAAAAACCTCTGTTAAAAATGCTTCGAATGAGTCTTAAATTCTAATAGAAAGATTACCATTTCTCTCTAGAATATAGTGTAAACTCAAGCCCAGATCTGAATAAATTACAGATAAATCTGCCTGAGGCCTAGAGTTCTGTTGACAAGGCTTACTAATAAATAAAATGCTTCTTTTGCTCCAATAACTATATTTACACAAAAAATTATTTTAAGTGGTGTACTATGCTAATCAATCACAATAATAGTCCAAAGATTTTCTTTCAAGTAATTCCTGTTGACAATAAATTTTCTCCTAGTATTTGTCTTCCGGTGTGCTGTGTATTCCATGAACTTCTGTGTTACTCAAAAAAATACTAAGATATTCCAGTTATTCCAGGGGGAAATTTCTCTTTTCAAACACATCTTTTTTATATATACACTAGTATTTATACACATCTTTATAGACTTTTTTTAGTTTATAGGACTTTTTAATATTTTTTTTTTTTCATTGGTGTACCATCATTTCCTTTCTTTTCTCATCATCAATCACTTTACTAGCATAATACTGGATATCCACATTCTCCAATTGTTACACTGGTAATTCCATGCTCCACGTACTAATCTGGTGGGACATCCGGAGCATGGAAGGAGATAATATAGTTTATGTATACAAATTTTTTTTTTTTTTTTTTTTTTTTTTTTATAGCTGATCTCAGCTTTTTTTTAATCTCAGTTAAAGCTATTGCTTTAACTAAGCACCCTGGTATGTATTTTCTTCATTCTGAGCTTCACTGGGCTATCACAGGAGAGAGTTAATGAAAATCTTGCCATTGACTTAAGTAGAAGGAGAACCAGGCTTCACATATTTGAAATGAAGCAAAAAACGTCTCACAACACTCCTAATTACACCCTGGGGAAAACTGCCACTGAAATCTATAGGTAAAGAATTCTGCTTTATATTCCAATCATTAATGTTAAAGTGATTAATAAAAAATAAAATAGAAAATATTTGAATCTTGCTACAATAAACTTCAGCATTTCAATTACTTCCCTTCTATCTAAGTGTATTTATGTGGAAGATGCATAATAGGTACATTTGTTATTGTTCAGTTTGGTATCGGTGTATTACTCTCTTCCTAGATCCCTGAGGAGGATTTCAAGTTTTCAGGTAACAAGCTTCACCCCGCTGTGTCTGCCACCCACCTCAGTTGGTGGGAGGTGATTTTATATGCTACATTTACCCTAATGATAATGAATTCTTAATAACACAAAAATCTATTCTATTTAGGGGACAGGGCAATGATATGTAAAACCAATCCATTAAATGTTTATAATTCTATAAAGCAAAATTATTCCTTCCTAAAACATATTGTTGTTTGTCCTGCCTGTAAAAGGGAATGGCTCTGCTCAAAAGCCTTCAGTTGTGTTGGTCCTGTAGGCAAAGACATGATTTCAAAAATAACCCTGAGCAAAGAATTTTTATCACAAGAAGTTTTCTCTTGAAAACTGTTAGGTCTGTAATGATTTGGGCACTTTTGAGGCACTACACCCAAAGACTACCTTTTATACTAAGGCCATCAAAACCAAAGAAGAAGGAAAGAATACTATAGGTTTCCATACACTCAGGGTAAACCTACACTCATACACAGTGGAACCAGCCCCCCCACTCAGAAACCACCAATAACCAGGAAAGCCAACAGTAAAGTATCCAAGCTGCCTGACCATCCTAAGCACTACAGTTACCAATAGCAAGAAAAGGATTGCTAAGAGCAGTTGCAGAAGAGCTGATCATCCAAGAGTACAAAATAATATAAATAAAGGAGAAAAAACAAGGAGTAAAGCTAATGTGAGAGATTGGGAATGAAGATAACTAAGCAGGACACCTAGCAATAAAGCTGCAGATGACCCAAGCTACTGAAAATGTCATGTAACCAGCATTAATATAGCTAGCAGAGGGCCAGTGATGAAAAGAATGATACTGAAGTTCAATAATCACCCTGGTGAAGTCTTTTCCTCCAGGACCAGAACAGTAACTATATCGCACTGAGGCAAAAGCCTGGGAAATTAAATAATCTCTTCATAGCAATCTGCCTGTTAGCTGTACTCTTCTCAGATTGTGCAAGTGGAGAGTAGAGTGGGGAGATGAAGGGGAGCAGTAGTTGCCTTTTCCAGCAAGTCTTGTAAGCCTGAGGAGCAGGATGGTCAGGCTACTCTCTAGAGTACTTTGCAGGCTAACGGGGAAGGAGGAAGGTGGGAAATGAGCTGTCCTTTCATCTTTCAGCAACTCCTTTGTTGAGTAATTATTCATTGAATTTCATAATCGTACTAGAATGCTCAGATATTTTATACAATACATACAGTCAGAATATCTCTTTTTTTTCATGTCTACTTGCTCAGCTTGTTTTGTGAGAGTGGGAAAGCATTGCTCTTTGAGAATGCAGTATCAGTCCCTTGCTCAAGTTTCTGGATGGGTTGCATGGTAGCAGTTACACAGGTCTTGATGCTGCCAGTCAGTGCCAGGAGTAGCCACAAACCAAAGTGCCTTCTGCTGGAGTGTGTTGCTCATCTAAAATAAGATGGTTGTGGAAGCCAGGAGACTCTGTAACACAGTGCAGGCTCACCTAACCTATGCGGAGTAACAGGCTAGGACAGCCTGCTACAATGCACAGCTTTCTTTTCCTCAAATGTTTTACCCAAAAGAAGGATCACAGTGCAAACTAGGTAAAACCTGGTAATTCCCTTAGGAAAAACAGGAAATGATGCGTGTTGCTTACCAATTTCACAAAGTTTTGTTCCATAATGTAGTGTATATTAAATTTTGCCTACTTATGGGGCTACATCATGAAAAGCACAGCTGCTAATTTGCAATACATATTGACTTAACAGAAAATTGCAAACATCCACCATCTTTTCAGATTTGCTTCGTGTCACTTAATATTTTTGAAAGCCAAGATTTTACGAACAAATAAAAGAATATGGCACTAAAATTTTATAACCTGGCTTGAATGTGAAAGAACAACAAAAAAAACAAAAAACCAAAAAAACCAAAAAAACAGATTGAGCATAAGGGATGAGGGCATTTTAAGTTTTAGACTGCTGTTTTCAACAATGAAAACAGAAAAAAGAGAGTCACATGCATCCCAATGTATTGTGTTTCTGGAGCTTCTAGCACTGCAGAACATTAAAAAGAGCACTTTGCCTTGAACGTTACTCACGTTGACACAAATCTGTGTTCACATACTACCTTATTCTTCATTCTCCCTTCTCATCCTCTACTACAAAAATTACATGCAATAAGCTTAAGAAAAAATACTGTCTTTTCAGTTTAATTTTATTATATCAAACCTTCATTATTTATTTGGTTATGGAAGTTTTATTTTACAGCATTTCTTTCAACATTATTTCAGAAATATTCCTGAAATCTACATTTCCTCTGACTCTTATTTTTCCTTTTAAGAAGTAAACGTTCCTTTAATATTTTCAGTTCTTATTTACCTAGTTTTCAAACTTTTGAATCCTGCACTTTTTTGTTTATTAAAAAATTATCCCAGCATACCCAATCTGCAATTTACTCAATTGAAAAGTATGTTCTACCATTTTAAATCTGATGAATGAATTGAAAGTAAAGTGGTAATCCTAAATCAGTTCTGTATATAGCCTCATGTGTATATACAGTAACACCTTTCTGAAAACAGATATTATGTACAAAACTAGGAACATACTAATTCACTATAAATTGTTCCTTTTGTTGCCACTGGTGCAATTTATTGTTAAAAAATTAAGCCTACAGTAGAACTGTTTAAGAAATGTAATTTAAATGTCTTTCTCTTGCAGATGAAACACACTTTAAATCATCTTTGCATAAGGTTATGGGGTGTTCAGCAGTTGCAAGGGGCCTTGGATGTTAGATTGCCACAGTTCTCCGAAGAAGCACTGATCAGAGCCTCCCAAGTAATTTGTCTGTGCCTTGCTGATTCCAGGAGCAACCAACTCAATATGCATCTTCTTTTCCATGTTCACATGCCAAGATTTACAAGAGTGTCTCTAAGTCAGAGTAATTCACTCTTGTCCGTACTCAGGGCATCAGTAAACAGTTTAGACAGTATCTTTTATCTTAAACTCTTTCTATTCTCCTGCTGCATAGAAGAGATCATAGTCACCCTCCTACTTACAATGAAAGGTGCATTTGGGGGTTGGGTTTTTTTTTCCCCTTCCACAAATATGTAAATGTTACACTTATACTAAAAATTATGGCTCTCACTTAACCTGTTTTTTCAATAAGGTATACAACTCTTGTCTCTCCCTTTGAAATGTACTTGCTATTCCTCAAAGAGGGATGTTTCTTTCACTGAAGTTTCTTTTTAATTTTTTTTTAATTAACCTAAAACTAACCATTAAAACATGCATAACTACACAAGCTATTTCTGTATAGCTCATTATTGCAGCCCAAACACAGCAACAATCTACTGGGCAGACAAGTGGGGGCTAACCGATCCCTGTAATCTTTTTCTTAGGTAAACTGTAAGGGTTAGAAAATAACTAAAGGAAATGGGCACATGATGGGGAAGATGCATGCAAATTCAAATATTACTTATTTTAATAATTATAGGTAATTGTGATTAAATGAATAGCCCTACAGTAACAATGACAACATACAACTGTTAATCTGGTTTTACTCAAAAAGGATGCATGTACATAATTCTAAAGATGACAAATGGATCAGGTTGTATTCCCCCTTTATTTTACCTCAGCAAGGTCTGGAGTAAAACACCATTATCCCAGGAATCTCCAACAACTTCAGTGGCAATGATCCAAATGCAGAGTTTGACCTACAATGCTCAAGTTTGCGTACCACAATCTCCAACGTCTTCTCAGAAACCCAGTGTTGTCTTTGGACTCGTAACGCACAAGTGACCTTGAAATTTACTGTAAGTATTTTCACTCATACTTCAAATGCAGTGGAAAAATACTGAGTCATTGCTAGACTTTTTTAATACTGATGTAGAAATTAGTTTAATGCTTCCCAATTCTATCAAAAAGTTTTAGGAAGAAACTACTGCTGAGAGTGACAAATCCATTGATGCTGTCACACACACTAGAAATGAAATCTGTAAAACTTTACTGTCCTTCAGCAGTTTGTATGTGAAGATTGCTAATCTTGTAAATTTAAAGTACTGTATTTGATGAACTGAACAGATACAGAACTGTCTCCTGACAGTTTCCTACCTTTGCAGAGTTTAAAGCACAGTTATAATCTGTAGCATCCACACTTGCAGAGCACTATTTCAGCTCAGATAATCTCTTATCTTAAAGCATTTCAAAGTTTAACTGCCTAACAATAATCTTATGGAGCTCAGAATTCACTGTGAGCATAAAGAAGTGAACACACTTATCACTTCTTTCAATGTGGAAATGTCGAGCCAAAAATCAACTGTCAATGCAACTCCATTGAGTTCCAGGCATGTATTTGCTACACTAAAATGCCAGCATGGAGCTATCTTTAAGTTCTATTCTGATTTTTAAAGGTTTAGTTGTTAATATACTTGCTAAAATTTTCTTATCTTTTTCCCCATTAGCCATATAATATGCCAAGGATCTCAAAGAATGACTACTTTATGAAAACCATTATATAGGAAGTTAACATTACATCAACTTCTTAAAGCAAAAGTTACCTTCAGGCTCATTTCCCTTGCTGCAATTCTAGGAAGAAAATGCTTCTAATTAGTACCTTTTGCACTACCAATAGGCAGGATAAGTCAACAGAGGGAAAATAGACTTGCCTTGCCAAGAAGATGAGCAGATGCTGTCACAGAGATGGGATATCGCTGAATGTTGTATCCACTCTAACCTGGCAGTCACATAAAAAAAATGAAAGTTTAGTCACTCATATGGTTCCAATCAGATTGATCCTGCAGTCCATATAACTGTTTAAATAAGTGCAAAAGTGGCATAAAGCAAAGGAAAAAGACATTATAAATTCAGACTAGGAGTATTTTTGCACTTTGCACTTACAGGTATCACTGTAAGCATTTGCATATACAGCAAAGCCCTAGTTTTAACTTGGTATGCTTACTAAGTGCTTCCAGAGGCAGATTCTTTGACAGGAGGAGCTTCTAATATTCTTTTGCATCTTTGCATTATTCCTATTTCATCTGAAATACCACATAATTTTATTTTATAGCACAGTTTTAAGTGTTGCTTATAATGCTCCAATAGTTTCCTTAACAATGACTTCTGTTGTTCCCTTTTGTGTAAGAAATTAATTTTTTATTTGTGTGCTCAACATATATTTGTATTATTTAAATACAAAGCTATAGTAAATAGCAGAACATACCTGAACAGCAAACACTGCCTAGGGAGGACAGACACTTGTGAGCTGCTAGCAGAAGCGAACAATGAAATTGAGGAGGAAAAGCAAGCCAAGCAAAGAATACCTGCAAAGGAGGGATAAAACTTGTCAAACAAGTTACAGTACTGAAAATACACAGAAAACAATTTCATATAATATTTTGAATGCAATCACTCACTTGTTTCTGTTAGCACGGTACTGACAGTAGATCAATATGTTTATTAACCACTTACAGAAAGAAATGGAAAAAGTTGTTCTTGAGAAAAAAGGTGGAGGAAAATGTAAGTTTTATGCAAGACCATAAGCACCAGTATCCAGCTGCTTAAATTAATGCATAATCACGAACTCCTATGATTCCTTTCAAAAAATAAGAAAAATTTACCATATTTGAAATGCAATAAACAAATAATTTATAGTAATAGATACTTCTTTTCAGCTTATGGCTCAGTCATTTTGAATGTTTCAATAAGCATTCAATATTTTAAAATCTCCTTTGATTTATAAATCAGGGGCCCCAAAATCATGGGGTATTTATTTTCCTTTATATGACTGGTTGTCTATGATTTCCAAAAAAGCAAAGAACATCCTCAGGTCAGTACCATTCATGCTGCTGTCATATCTGTCATAACATCTAACAGAGGCAGCATAGCTTCACTAAATAAATAGACCAAGCAAACAGTTTCCAAGAACAAGACACCACTGCCAGTGCTTTGGGAAGATTCACTGTATATACCCCTGGATGCTCTCTAGGTCCATTGCTCGAATCCCACTTGTTCCCAGCCAGCCAGGGCTGCCTGGATTTCCCTTTTCTGATGGACCTGGATCTAAAGCACACAGTTACTACCTCTGATGATGCTGTAGCCATAACTGTTTCAGTGCAAAAGAAGAATTTAAGGACACTTCACAGAAACATTAAAGAAAGGCCAAAAGGTTTGTCAAAAAATTAGCTGAAAACAAGATAAGAATCTCATCTATGGAATTAAACTGATACCTTCAGAGTATGTTACAGTAAAACGCCTTTAATTATTCTAACTATGTGGCAGTGTCTTTTGATTTGCAGATGAATTACTTCTTTTCCTGTAGCCGGAGTTATATATTTGCACACCCAGAGTTTTGCTGGAAGCGAGGGTACTGAAAAATGACCTACGTGACATTTTCAGTAGGAAACTCATTTATATACTTCAGGGTCCTGGAGACAAAACCTCACATTCTGAGGTGTTGAACAATATATTTGATTTAATTCAATCTTCTTAAGGAAATGAATAAAAAAAATGAAATTAACTCCAGACAAGAGAGAGACTGAAGGCAGTTGGGGTGAGAAATACATGGAGCGGACAGAAGAGAATGATGTGCAATCATGAATACAATGGAAAATAAAAGCAAAGTGTAAAGTTTGAATATATGACATTGCAGAAATAGCAGCCACAGAGCTTGAATTTTGAAAAAAAGGACTGTAGTCTGTGCAGATGCCTTTCCTGATTTTTACTAAATTAACTTTTTATACAGTGACATCACTATAAAAATTGCAAAAAGAACTGTCTTGAGAACATTACAAATATGATTTTGAAAGTTGTGAGCGCTGAACATGATATTAAATGTCAGAACCCCAACACAATTTTTCTCCCTGATTATACTATTGCTCTTTTAAACGAAGAGGAAATCTGCTTCTCTTGTAAAACAGCAATTATAGTCTACTGGACTATCTTGTTCTGCATCATACCCTGCTGGGCAGAATGCTGAATATACTGGTCAATCACATGTCACTTCAACCCTAGAAGAAACTTCTGTCTTTATGAATCAAAGGATCAGTGAAGCTGGTAAGGACATTGAGAAACAGACAGACATGAGGGGCAAAATGCAATTCTCAGTAGGCAGAATCTGCTCTTGACTCAGAACTTGAGTTTGAGCTTTCAGTCCTTTCAATGTATAACATATATTTGATATGTCTATTAGATTGTCAGCTTTTGTACTGCATACTTTCTTTCATGGACACTTTTTCTTGTTTTGAAGAATCTATAAGGATAGATTAGATAGGATGAATAGGGTGAGATAAGATGAATAAGGACTACAGACATTGAATAAAGCCTACATTTAGATGCTTTAATTTGATTAATACTTGCATCACTCTATCAATGTCCAAGGTGTTTTGAAGATATTAGATAAGACAAATGTGTTTCTCAGGACCCTGAGATCCTAAAATAGAAGATTTAAAACAAAAGTGTAAATGTTTCTGCCTATCTTTCTGATTATAAAATCCCACTGAGCCCTTAAACTTTAAGCTGACTTTCTTCAAAATATCGTTTCTTTTTATTTAGATCAGTCAGAATAAAGATGCATATTTTTCAGTCTTCCATCCCTTATGCATTTCTTAGTTCTTTTTCATATTCCAATTTGCAATGAATGCTTATATTTTGCCCACTTTCCAATTCAGAAGTTATCACACCTCTCTTGCTCATAACTGGCCTCAACTGTAAATCAACATTGACGTGTTAGCTTAAAGTAGCTAAGACTCCCTGACCAGAAATGCAGGCAAAGCTTCTACCTCAGGCCACCAATGTGGCATTGCAATAAGCAGAGAATCATAGCAACTCCTCACCATCAGGCATGGACAGTCACCTTAGCACTGCCAGTCACACCTGTAAGCCACATCCTCTTTAATTAGGATTTAATTCATGCTAAAGCTCTGTTAATCTTATACTTGCATTTTACCCTACTTTATAATAAATGTCACTTTTTGCTAAAAATTAAACAAATCTTTTCTATTTCTATCTTATTTCTCTTGGAGAAAGTTTATTAACATTTCCAATTTTATTAGAAGTCATCTTTCCCATTATCACCTTTCCACCATCTAGCCTTCATTCTTTTATCCAACACAGTTACAAACAATTATCTATACCTTGTTATTCGAAAAGGAGCTTGTACTTTATTCCCACCATAAATTCTCTCTCCTTCTCTCACATACACAGACAGATACATACATAAACACGCAAATAGGACTTGAACAACATTAGAGATGTGAGATGCCTCCAGTACATTTTTCGGCTCCCTTATGGACATTTCCTATGGAATTACACAGATGAGCTCCAGGAGATTTTATAGTCTTCCTTTGAAATCTGTAAGAAACAATAAGTACACATTAGGGAATTCCAAAACATAACTACTATCAAAGTACACAGAGTGATTCAGGAACTAAAAACAAGGAATGGACCATCAAGCCCACACAATCAAGTACTGCCCCCAAAGGTCCACAGACTGTTTCTCACTCACAAGAAAATCCTGCATCAAATATTAGACACAAAACTACAATTTACTACAGTAAAGGAGTGGGAGACACAGAGCATCACAAGGGTCCCAGGTTTCTCAAACTGTTATTATTTTCCATTACATTTTAAAGGATTTCCTTCAATGCTTTGTACACACTGAAAAATCAATTTTTTTTTTTTTTTCTTCAATGTCTTCCCAAGCACATAAGGTTTTAGGCTGGCTGTCTTCATAACATGTTCTTCTCTCCACATTTTCTTAAGCATTTGAAAAATAAGCATAGTTCAAATTGTAAATACGTTTCTTTAGCCATGCTCTGGCGGTGCCTCAGCAAGAGAAATGGAAGAAAGTTGTCTGGCTATCAACAGAGCAAGGTGCTACAGCATTCCAGCTGGATACAAGAGCTGTGGCAAGCTGTGACAGGGTTGACAAAGGTGTGCAGGGCGTGTGACATTTGACAGCTCTTGCATCAGAGCTAAGGAAAAGGAAAGGAGATTATTGGAGTTGTGGGAGGTGGATAGCACTTCTGCAGTGAAGAAAAATAAAACAAAGAGTAGAAAAATGTGCACTTTAAGAGTGGAAAAAAGTACATGAGAGAGAAGCAGCTTAAATCTGCCAAAAGAAACCGAAAAATGGGAAGGAGGAACATCACAATACAAAAAGAGCCAACAAAACTGGGGAATCTGTACATAGCAAATAATTTTCCACCGATCGGGTTGGACCCCTACAGACAGCATTAGAAGCTTTGATTTGGACAAGTCAGGAATCATACCTTTTGGATGAGATCTTCATAGCGTGTCTTACTTTGCTGGGTAAGTAAATTGAGGAATCAAATGACATCCCTTACAGGTTCACCCTGCTGTTACTTATCTTAATATATGTTTTGATAGCAGAAAACTAGTTAATCTCATTAATTCGAAGTACTGCAAAGGAAAGAAAACTTGAAATATAATTTCTTGAACAGCTGTAAACTTTATTCATGCACAAATTAAATACTGCAAAAAAATAAAAGCTTCTAACTGAAAAACAAAACACTGTGACTGAAACTCAGTGTTAATTTTGTACTCTTTGAAGTTCAGCAGGAAAATTAGACTTTCCAAATGTGAAGTCCTTCCTTTTGTTGCACGTTGGATAGAAAAAAAAAAAAAATTCGGAAAGAAGAAATAAGAGTTACTTATCCATCCATGACAACGGCAGTGTGTTAGGTTAATTTTACTATTTGTCAAAAGAATGAAAATAGGATGGCACCATTTTCCAAAGCTGATGGTCTGAAAACTGCTACTGGGTCTCCCTGACTGATCACCCAAGATACAAATACACTCTAAAAATACTTTATCAAATACAAGTGGACCTTAAAAAACAGACTGTAATGACTTACACCATAGATTGTAAAAAGAAATACGCACTCATGTGGCTGTGCTTTATGCATTACTGGAAGGATGAATGTACTACAGTGATGTGCATTAAACCAAGTACATTATAACAAGAACAAAACAGAGTAGAATATTCCACACTGTTCTGTTGTCCACAGAGCAGGTTTTGTAGCAAATTGTTCATTTTGTACTGGGGACTTTTCCCCTTATCTCCATCTGCTATTAAAAAATTATATGTTGTTTTATTTATTTTAGTACTCAATTATAATTGCATAAGAAGTGATCTCAGCTGGTACCAGAGATAATCTTTCTACTAAGATGGGACCTACATTACAAAAGTTTTTGAAAACTGCTTTTGCCAACAGTGTGTTATACTATGGCAAGAATAAGACTCAAAGACTACTGGCACACCACTCTATCTGTAGGTTGCTGTAACCTATTATTGACGACAAGGTGTTCTTTGGAAAATCATATTTTCACAGAAAGACCGTTGACAAATATAAGAGCTTATGTTTGCTTAAGCCCTTTCCTATGGTAATTACCTGTAAAAACTTACTGCTCTTCAGCGGTTTGCTGACAAAATATGGAAGACAGATGCTAAACTTCTTCCTATTTCCTTGAAATACAGATTTTCCAGTTTCCATCAATGAAAGTGATGTGCAGTGAAAATGAAAGTAGATTTAACATTGCTAAGATACCATTCCATAGTTGATCACACTCAGATAATGTATTCCAGAGAGAAAGATTAAGATTAGAGAGAGATTTATGTTTCTCTCTTGACTGTCCCCCAGGGGGAGGCATAGTAGACAAAAGATGATGAAATTCTATCAATTACAGAAAACTCCATAAGCCAAACTTATTCATACAAAAGGGATATTTTCAAGGAATCATAACCTTGTTTTCTAACATACGAACTGAGGTGAATAGGTATAATGATACTCTGGACCTTGCTGAGATAGATTGTCTAACTTTTCTCATTTGAATTTTATCTATCACATAAATATTGATCATTTTAATATGTGACTTGATTATAATGCTTCTTAATAAGTTTATTTCTATATCCTGGATTATGCTGCATAAAGTCTTATCTGTTTGTATATAGTAATGAAATATTTCACAATCTATTCTTTAGAATACTTTAGGTTGGACAGGCTTCTCAAAGCTTATCTCTGATATAAGGTTTGTCAAGGAGACTTGAGCTATTGTTTAGCGGATTTCTGAGAACTCCTTCCAAAATACTTTGTTTCCCACCAAGTCTTAGAGTCACTGGCAGAAATGCCAGCTGAAAGTTGACAGAAGAGATGAAATGTAAATTTCTTTCACTAAACTGCTTGCTTAAAAGGCCAGGCAACAGAGAGGTCAAAAACACAACGTGTGAAGCTTTTGTGAAAAAAGAACTGGAATTGGCCCTGTTGATCATCCATATTGACATAGAGCTGTTCCTTTGGGTTCACGTAGGTCATGTCACCTATATTCTCTTTCTTATGCTAAATATTTTAATAAATGTTAGTAGAAACATATGAGCAAGTTGCCCAGTAAACACAGTAGTGCCTTTGCACTCAGATAAATGCTAAGCTTTTTTAGTCCAAATAGATTGAGCTAGCTGAGATGAAAGAACAGAAAAAGTAAATGAAAAGGGTATAGATGGGATTCTCGCTTCCATTAAAAGACTCCAGGAAACAGGTTCTCCCCCAAAATAAAATGAATTAGTTGAACTGCATGCTATCAAAAATGCCAGTTCACTCGTCCTTATCTAAAGAGACTTGTTTGCAAGTGTTTGAATCTCTGGTGAACAGCCTGATGCAGTACTAATCAAAAGGTGCATGGCTTTCCTTAGATGTGAAAGATGGAGTTTTTGCTGAAATTGTCTGATATTCATTTCAGCCTCAAATTGTCAGTAATAGATTGCCACTAGCCAGTAAAAAGTTCACTGTAAAGAATTACATGTCCTTTCTGTCCTTGGTCAGTTACTGTGTTATCCGCAGTAGGCAATTTTCTCATGTGTTCTTCAGAAGGTCATTCAAAACTCTTTTACTTGGCAAGATGACGGGGATCTGAAAATATTATGATCTCCAGGCATTTAGCTTTAGTTAAATTTCCCAGTGTTCAAAATAAGATGAAAGTCAACAAGAAAGGTTAAATTCAAACAGTCTGATGCTTATAATTTACATCATATGAAACCAAAGCCCAATTTTATAATTTTGTCAGGAGTTTAAGCTGTCATATTTAATAGAAGTACCAAGGATACTCAATATATACCAACCACTCCTAGAATATCTATGCCTTTTGCCTTTTTTATATATAATTCTGACTTAAATACATATATAAGGTTGTACCTTCCAGCTTAATTTTTTGGTAACAGAAAAAGGAAATAGCCTGAGAAGTTGAGTATGCATACTTCATCTCTAAAAATATGCCCTCATTATGTACAAGTTATAATACTTCTGAAGTATACACAATAACCTTGGAAAATTACATATGGAAAAAAATCCTCCTGGATTATTTGTAGAAAAAGGCCTCAAGCTGTGCAAGGTTTTAGGAGAGGTTTGGTGAGTTTTTTGGGGTTAGGCTTGAATTTTTTGTTGGTTTTTTGTTTGTTTGGTGTTTTGTTTTGTTTTTTTAAACCAAGATTACAATGTACATATGGTACAAAATAAATTTAACAGCTGTCACATTTATATCCAGTGATTACTTTTTTTTGAAATATTTCAAATGACCCCTTGATAAATCAACACATATATTCCCCCACTTGCACAGAAATGGCTTACTCTCAGCTTCCTTTTGAGTGCACATGATTTTTGAGAGTAACAACTGCGTACACAAGTTCCAAACTTACAGATTTACTACCTCTGATAGTGCTAACATAAAAAAATACCATAGGGAAGGGATTCTTAAGAAGACATGCTTCAGCTAACAAGGACTAAATGGAAATGAGAAGGAAGGATGTGCATTTGCATTTTTCTAGTCATCTGTTTTGGTTTTTTTTTTAAATGTTTGGCTACGAATGCTCTTCTGAAAGGAGGGTATCAAGAAGATGAGCCATTTGTGTAGCTTACACCTGGTAGGAAAAATGTGAAGAAATGAGAGAGGAGATAAAAAACCGATACTAGAAGCAAAAAGTTTGTCAGATGTAATGTATATAGCTGGTACTCAGCTATCAACAACTATTGCAAAAACCCATCCTCTAATTTGGACTCTTGGGTTGCTGTTAGGCTTTAATCTTCAGTTAATAAATGTCTGAAACATGCCTGACCAGAGTTTTTAGGGTATTACTGGTCTATAATTGTGCTGGTTACTTGCAGGTCAAGGTTTATTATCTATCTAATAGGCCCTCATAAAACCTAGTAACCTCCTAAAGCTTGCCAGATAAAAGGAATACAGTCTGAAGCACTGCCTTTCATGAAGCACAAGAGCACTGAAGCCTTACTTTCTGTGATGAAAATTGTGCTTGTGCAGGGAACGGAGGACTGCCCAGCCTCTGCCATTTAAAGACAGACAAGTGGAGAGACTGGGCTATCCAATGTGGTCATGAAATTACTACTGGCAGAAAAAAGGAAGACGCTTGCAGTTTTTGATCAATTTATAAATCCTCTGGCAACATCAGTTGAAGACACAGTCCTATTAAATATCACTGTCATGAAACTGAATGCTGTCATATTTCTGCCAGAATTGTCACAATGCTGACATAAAAGCAGTATTGTAGTTTAAAGATTTCAGCACCAACTATTTTAAGGAATTCAGTTTTCAGTTTTACTTGGGTTTACAGCTGAATGTTTGAATAGCGCATAGTATGAAACATGCCTGGAAATACTTCCTTTTCTCAGTCTATTCACTATAAGTTAAGAAGCAAAGGAAGAGTTGAGAAACAGGAAAATGCCCAAATAGAGTCAAGTTGCAGTTATCTGTGACTGGATTTCTGAGTTATGTACTACTAGGTCCTGCTTTCCCAAGCAAGTATATAAAGTTGAAAAACACTCTATTCCTAGATGAAATACACTCAGCTCTAACCAAAGCAGGTGAAAAAAATGAGGTGATAGTGTGCAATGGGAAGGAAAAAGAAACCTGATAACTAACCAAGCATCATCCTTACACAGTTCCCACTCTCCCTCTCTTCGTTCTTCACGTGTCTGTGAAGACACAAGGTTCTGCTCAAACTAATTGCTAAGCCAAAGCAGCCTGATCCTTTCAAGTATTGACAAAATAAATCTGTCACAGCAGATCCCCAATGTCTTTCATGTATTCTGTCCCATGAAAATGACCACAATGAGCCATACAATCATCATATTCAGACAGCATTACCACAGCTCACTTTATTTCGGGACAGACTGTGAAAATAATGGGCAGAATCCTCCATCCGCATCTCCTCCAACCACCTGCCGCCTCACTGAGCCAAGCAACCGTGAACGTATTCTCCCGAGTGCCAGTCTTTCCACGGATTCTCAGTGGTTTTTTGTTCTTAATTCCAAGTCCTAATTCTCCAATTGATCCATAGATCAGGTTTTCAGCTACTCTGTGACAGTCATTTCAATGAAGCCTTTAGCTTTGCGATCCATGATACAATATGACTTTTAGTTAGAAATTTAGGATTAGGCATAATAATAAGAAGCAACAACAATAAAGTGGTCTTCTCCCTTAAGGGGATGTGAAGCGTTATGTTACTTCCTAAGGAAATTAAGCTAAATCATATCATAGGAGAAACAATTTTGGCAAAAACGTAGAACTATAAAAATAAAGGGATTTGTATAAACTGTCAAGTATGCATTAGCACAGGAAGACAGTAACAGAATGCCAAAATTCCCAGGGGAAAAAAAAAAGTAAACATAATATTTTTGAGGAATATATTTAAAATAGGAAGAGAACAAAAGAAACCCAAACTGTTTTGACAAAGAAATATTATGACTCTCTTGTTAGTTTAGTGTAGGTGAAAACAAAAGGCTTTGATAGAGTTTTTTTGAAAGACTATAACCATAAAAAAAAAAAAAAAAATCTTTAAACAAAGAAGTAAGTTCAAGCACTTTCCATAGTTAAACAAGGTGTCAATGAACCCAAAATAGGAACCAAAAATATTCATTCTTTAATTCTAGCTTCACAATGCTTAATAGCAAAGACTATCAGTTATTTAAACAGTTCATAGGAGGACTAAAGTTAGTTCAGGGAATAAAAAAGATATTAAATTAATTTTCTCAGATATGATTGTGAAAAAATTGAATTAATTCATTCTCATCTATTTTCTTTTGTCTCTATTTCAACTGTATACATGAGATAACTAAGAGAATTGCTAGTGTGTGCAATGAATGTTTAAATGTCTAATTCCCACTAAATGAGGAAAACAGTAGATCTCAGACCCAGATCCTTGAAGTATGAGAATCACTGAGACCATGATAAATGGTTTGTAGGTGGTCCCTCAAATGGCATTAAACAGTTTCACACAAAAGCTTCAAATTTAAAAATGTTGAATATGTAAATTTATGGCAGTTTGAAGACCCACTAACTTCAAGAAGAATTCCATCTACAAGCAGTCATCTAAAAGAAGACCCATAATTTTTCTGGAAGGAAAGGATCCTTCTCTGCATTTTCTAGCTGACTGATGTGTGCCACTCTAGAAACATCAGCAGTATAGACTAGAGTGGAAAATAACAGGCGAGAGTATAATGACCACATAGTAATACAGGGTGGAACAACTTTTTTTTCCAGCACATACTCTCATGACAGCTTTCTAAGCGTTCCCCTTGAAACAAAAGGCCATCATTTATGAGCTTATGTTCAACATGAAGACCTTCGGTATTCCATTAACTTCTCACAAGATTCTCCCAGAGATAGAAAACGCATCCTTCATAAGGGGTTCTTCCTGAGGGCTTTTATAATGATTAAAACCACCATTCCTTTTCATTCTTATTCTCCAAGCTAAGCCACAGTTATTTTTTGAGTGTATTTGGTTAAAGCTATTAGCATTCAAGTATGGACATGGCCACTATCTGAATCTTCATTATATTCTCCATGCCTCCACCCTTCAAACAAAACCTCAGTGTTTGTCAAGCTTTAATCAGCTGCATTTCACACCATTGCCTTGAGATACATGAGAAATTATGAAGTGTATTAGCAGTTTATAATAAAATAAGGGTGATCAAAACCAGAAAAATAATCAATATAAGCATGTTATACATGAATTTTGTTTCAAAAGAAAATGAAGTGAATTGAAGCACTATTTCAGGCAAACAATCTATGTTGGAATCTACATGGAGAAAGATATCCCAGTGTCCAAAAGGCAGACCCAGCAATAAGCCAAGCAAGAGACCTTGAGGGGACACTGAATTGAAGAGATGAGAGAATTACGTGGTGTTTTGGGAGTTTAAGGTCAGGGGAACTATTCAGTAGGAAGGGGAGAAAGCATATGGAACAACTACAGCAGTTGTTCATATGGAGAAAAACAGATATTCAGTTAAATCTAATAATTAGTGAGCAGAACCTTCAAAATTTTTATTAAATTATGCAAGCTTACACTCCTAAAGTAAAAAAAGGGCCTATTTCAGGTTATTGTGTATTTCCATTTGAATTGAAATTAGTAAGAAGCGTGAGCACCATTAAAAGAAAAAAATTTAGTCTATTTATATTTCATTATCTGAAAATGTATGCATTTCTAAGAAAATGAGCTTTCAATCCCATCTTCAATCTTTTGATAAGTACTTATTATGTATTTCATGTGACAATGCCTCTATACCTTATCATCTCAACTAGTCTGAAGTGCCCTCAAACACCCACAGCAAGACAGATTTAAACTAGTTTATAAATTGTTCATTTGCTAGCACATGCAATTAGATGAACTATATTCAGAAAAACTCATTAAGTTATGATTTTTATTTACGTTTCCCATTCTTATTGTTTCAAAATTCAGATTAACCTCAATTTTAGGTTTTAATTTCTGTATCAAGAAATACAGATTCATAGAAAGGAACTACCAACATTTAAATTAATCCTCCTTCCCATTTCAAAAGAGAATGTGATATAGGCATGACTGAAGGTTTACATTGTTTTTTAAAATCTATGAATCAGTTTATTAGCTAATAAAACCATGCTGAGGAAAAGGATAATCAGCTCCACAGAATTCACTTGAACCATAGAAACATTGACTGTGTCCTGTAAGTCAGTTTGGTTTTTTGGGTTTTTTTTGTTGTTGTTGTTTCCCCCCCCCACTTACCATAGTGAGATGAGCCAACTTGCTCCTACATTTGGTGGAATCTGAAGTGACAAGGGAATCTAAATGATTGGTTTTATAGAAGTACCCCAAGGAATACACAAGGAACACAGAGCAGAGATGCTCTTACTAGGAAGACGACCTACAGAACAGCACAAAGTAGTTCTGCTGCTGTTGATTGGAAAAGTTCAGGCAGACCAAAAAGCATCTTATCAAACCCCAGTCACAAGTAGTTTGTCTACACAAACTGGAACAAAAAAACCCAAATGCACTGTGTTCCTTAACTATGGTTATTTCTGAATAACTATAAAATTGTTCTGATTAAAAAAAAAAAAAAAAAGCA
This sequence comes from Platalea leucorodia, assembly GCF_965183815.1. Classification (NCBI taxonomy): domain Eukaryota; kingdom Metazoa; phylum Chordata; class Aves; order Pelecaniformes; family Threskiornithidae; genus Platalea; species Platalea leucorodia. Next base: position 44,836,030 of record NC_138828.1, on the reverse strand, counting down.
ACACTAAAACAAAAATCCACAGCGTTTCTTACTTAGCTTTAATAAGAGAAGAAAATATTTGCTATGCAGAGCCCCTACTTTTTAATTAAAACCATAATTAAACGTTTTGCAAAGTCTATAAAACTGCTGCTACAAAGCTAGCAACACCTTTTTCTCAGAACTACTACTAAGGTAATATCAATAGAAATCAAGAAAAGCCACACATTTTAGTGGCATAGGGGATACTAACTGAGTATTTAAAACCAAAAACCAAGTAATGAAACAGCATGGCTCATCTTACTATGTATCTCCACACACTGTAGGAATTAATGTTTTATTGGATTTTATTATAACAGACATTTATTCAAATAACCTATGGCTTTCTTTTCAAAGATGATGCCTCCTATCCCACTATAAATAAATTACAAATAATTTATTATGAATCAATGGAACAACAATCTCTTTAGTTCATTCTACTTTTAACTTCACTTACTTTAAAAGTGCCAAAGGATTTAAATTTATCATTGCTCATTAAACCTACAAAAGGCTGTGTTAATTGGATGTCACCCTTTCTAATTCACTTATGTGCTTGCTGACAATAAAGACCATATGATTTAAGAGCAACTGATTCTAAAGACATTATTTACTGACTTCACTGAAGTTCATAGTCTGAAGTGGAAACAAGCGTGTTAAGGACTATCCCTTAGAAAGAAAAAGGATGAAAGAAACACAATCATTCTAAATTAATAACTGGAAAAAAAAATTGAAAGTGTAAAACATACATTAATGCCTTTAGTATTTTTAAAGCCGTAATTCAGTGTCAACACAAATAAGGATCATACATTTTGGTAAAACTCACTGTTACCACAAAGAGGAGAGGAAGAAAAAAAAAAAAAAAATCACACTGGAAGCTAATGTTCTTTTTGAAAAACTGAACACACCATTCTGCACCAGTGATGTGCCAACTCATGCCTACCTAAAGCATCACAGTTTAGCCCAACCACTCATAAGGGAAGTGAAAGACTTATATTTTGAAAACCATACTGAAAGCAAGGGAGTGGTTGAAAAAGTGCTCTATCATATACAATAATAATTAGTGATTAAAAGATGCATATACATAAACACACACGACAAAATTTAAAGTTCATTTAATAATTAGATTACTTCCGAGCCATGGATAACAGGAAATATTACCAATAAAATATATAACAATCAGTTTAGAATTATTTTGAGAACCGGACATGATAGTGCAGTACAAGGTTTAAAAAAAAAAAAAAAAAAAAAAGAAAAAGCACCATTAGGTGTGAAAAAGATAGTTTACAGAAAGTTTAAAACATGAAGGAGAAATAATAATAGACAGAGGGAGATGTCTGTCATGCTGGTAAAGACGCAGGACTCAGATTTTCCAGTATTTTTCTTAAAACCCAGAATCTCTCTCCAGAGCAAAGCTAACTGTCAAAAATCACACCACAAAAATGACTCATGGTTTAAAGCTACACTAACTTCTCTGTAGATTAGCACTGCAGTTGATAAGATCCACTCTCTATCTGTGTGCCCTTGGCAGAGAGTAAAACCAGCAGTTCCTCAGAATTTGCTTGCACAGACATGGCAAACCATGTACTTTGATTTGCTCATCTCCTGAGTATCATTAATGCTCAGCTGAAGCTGATGATGTTATTAAAAAGGAATAGTTCAATTGCGGTTTTCTTTCACATTCACTTAGATTTAATCTGTAATACTATGTCTGAAATAAATAGTAACATGGCCAATAATCCTTTGGCTACCTGAATTTCTGTAAGAGAAATATAAGCTTCCTTCCCACTCACCCCCCTGCCAAATATCATCTTTTTTGTTGCTTTATAGAGCAAACGGAACACATGATTAATAAATCTATAATTGCTCTATTTCCTATCTGATCACTAAGAGAAGGGGAGACATCAGAATAAGCATAAAATTTTGTAAGATTCAACTCAATCTGGGTTACACAGATGAAAGTAGCCAATTTTGCTGTCCCCAGACCATAGTTCTTTCCTATTTCTGCATATTCCTTTAAGGACTTGTCCTTCATACTCAGAAAAATACTAAAAACATGGGCACAATTATTAAAATAGACCAGGAAATAATACCATAATTCAAGTGACCCTAAACGAAAATAATGGATTCCTAGAGAATAAGTGCCTTCTAGAAAGCATTCTTTATGCTACTTGTCACAGACCACTCGGTATGCAAAGCAAAAATTTTGTTTTCCATCTGTAATTACACAACTATTTTGTAATGAGCTTATTAAATCAAATTATTGATCTGAGATGTTAGAAACTCTACAAACTAAATCAAACTGCCCTTGTCCTTATGGGGGACTTCAACTTGCCAGATATCAACTGGGAATACCACACAGCTGGTATAAACAGGTCCAGAAGATTCCTAAACCATCTGGATGATAACTTCTTGGTACAGGTACTAAGGGAACTGACCAGAAAAGGTGTCTTCCTTGATTTGCTGCTCATTAACAGGGAGGGTCTTGTGGGTGAAGTGGCAATTGGTGTCTGCATTGGCCACAGCAACCACAAAGCAAAGTTTAAAATCTATGGCAACAGGAGGAAAACTGCCAGCAAGACCTCAACTCTGGATATGAGGAGAGCTGACTTCAGACTGCTCAGGGAACTACTTAGCAGGACAACCTGGGAAAAAGCTTTTGAAGGTGCTGGGGTCCATCAGCGCTGGTGACTTTTTAAGTACCACCTCATAAGAGCACAGGAGCAGGCAATTCCAAAATATCGGAAGTCAAGGAGGCAACGTAGAAGGCCAGCTTGGCTGAGTAGGGATGTTCTTTTAGAACTAAGGCGAAAAAATAAAATGTATGGCCAGTGGAAGCAATGTCAGGTGACATGGGAGGACTGCAAAGATGCTGTTTGCCACTGTAGGGAGGAAATTCGCGCAGCCAAAGGTCAGTTAATGCTGAAGCTGGCCAGTACTGTGAGGGACAATAAAAAGGGCTATTTAAAATATGTTAATCATGAAAGGCAGGCCAGAAATAACATTGGCCCGTTACTTGATGAGCATGGTCACCTCACAAACAGGGACATAGACAAAGCAGAGACATTTAATGCTTTCTTTGCCCTGGTCATCTTCTGGGTGTCCCAGAGCCCTGGGCTAGAGAACCATGACTGTGAGAACAACAAACTCCCAAACAACCCCAAACTTGTGTGTGATTTGCTGCTCCAGCTGGATCCATGTAAGTCAACGGGGCCCGATGGGATTCATCTGAGGGTACTTAAAGAGCTAGCTGATGTCATAGCCGCCTACGACAGCCACCTGAACATGAGTCAGCAGTGTGCTCAGGTGGCCAAGAGGGCCAGTGGCATCCTGGCTTGTATCAAGAATAGTGTGGCCAGCAGGATCAGGGAGGTGATAGTGCCCCTGTACTCGGCACTGGTGTGGCCGCACCTCGAGTACTGTGTTCATTTTTGGGCCCCTCACTACAAGAAGGACATCGAGGTGCTGCAGTGTGTCCAAAGAAGGGCAAGGAAGCCGGTGAAGGGTCTGGAGCACAGGTCTTAGGAGGAGCGGCGGAGGGAGCTGGGGTTGTTTAGCCTGGAGAAGAGGAGGCTGAGGGGAGACCTTATTGCTCTCTACAGCTACCTGGAAGGAGGTTGTAGTGAGGTGGGGGTCGGTCTCTTCTCCCTAGTAACAAGCGATAGAACGAAAGGAAACGGCCTCAAGCTGCGCCAGGGGAGGTTTAGGTTGGATATTAGGAAAAACTTCTTCACTGAAAGGGTAGTCACGCACCGGACCAGGCTGCCCAGGGCAGTGGTTGAGTCTCCATGCCTGGAAGTATTTAAAACACGGGTAGATGTGGTGCTCGAGGACATGGTTTAGTGGTGGACTTGGCAGTGCTAGGTTGACGGTTGGACTTGATGATCTTAAAGGTCTTTTCCAACCTTAATGATTCCATGATTCTAAGATATGCCAGGGGAGGTTTAGGTTGGTTTAGGAAAAGGTTCTTCACCCAGAGGGTGGTAGAGCACTGGAACAGGCTCCCCCAGGAGGTAGTCATGGCACCAAGCCTGACAATATTCAAGCAGCAGTTGGACAACGCCCTCAGACATATGGTGTGAATTTTGGGGTTGTCCTATGCAAGGACAGGAGCTGGACTCAATGATCCTTGTGGGTCCCTTGCAACTCAGAATATTCTATGATTCTATGAAACTATTTCTAATTCACTCTAATTCACTTTTGAAACAAAATCATTGGAAATATTAGTGATATGTTCGTTTTAGACAGCCCTGTATTAGAGAGATCATGCAAAACTCAGATTAAGATGTCCTGGGAACCTGACCAGAAAAATCTTCGATCATTCAGCTGAAAAAGTGTGGCCAAAGAAAGCATAGTTTCCAGTGGGAGATGGATAATCAGAGATTATCCTGTACATACTGCTCTACAAAACAATAGTCTATCACAGGCAGCTGGGATATGATGCAAGTGCATTGTAATTGCAGATCTGTGAGTGACAGCTGGCTGAATCAAGTGGAAAGATAGAAATAGTATATTCTATTTGGGGGTAAAGGGAATACAATAAAACTAGAAGTGTAATTTTTTGCAGCTGCAAAGCCTTTTTGACAGCAATTCACTTCCTATCACTTTCAAGTAATACATGAATAGGATAGTCGACGTCATTAAAATAATTTACTAGTCATCAAGAATAATAAATGAATAGAATAATTTACTATTCACACACATCTATTTCTAATGTAGACACCTAAAACGTGGTTAGAGACAGCGCTCTGCATGCTAACATGTCAGATGTGATACTGAAATCTACTCCTTAGACAAAAAATAGTACTGGAAACAGCAGTGACTGGAATAACTTCAATGGTATTTCTCAACCATCTGCCAATGAACTTCAACCTACTGCTCCTAAAATAATCTTTAGAATTATTAAGTGAAGCCATGTATTAACCTGATGTACCACAAGCATGATATGAAAGAATGTAGACCTTCATACACAGAGACAACTTGTCTATTGAAAGGAAAATACCCGCAGAAAAAGGAAAAAGACTTAAATCCAATTTTTGGCCTTCCAAGGACATTTAATACAGGGCTACTGATGTCTCAGAATACTCCTTAATCTGTTTTAACAAATTAATAGAGCATTCATTTTATACAGGAACAAAGCTGTAGTCAAGAGAGCAATGGCTGTGACCGAAGTACCACTGCAGCCCAGCATCTCCCTCCTGTGCCAGCAGCTCCTTCATCCCGACGTACACAGGATGATCTTTGGTAGCAGCCTATAAACCCACCCAACCCATGGGACACTTGAATCCAGGCTGTTGCCTTTTTCTGTGGGAAAAAGCAAATGACTGCTTGAGAAGCAAATGCTGCGGGACAGTTGCATGGCTCTATGGGGCTGGTCACAGACCCCCTCCCAGCCTCTGCTTGTTGCTGCAGGGGCTGTTTCGCCAGCACCAGCTGCCCACCTCTGCACTGGACAACAGCACCGGCAGCTACAGGCTGTAGAAATCCGCTCTTGGGCTTTCCCCACTCTGGATTTAAAACTTCACCTCACCAGGTAACTAAGATTACCTTAAGACGTTCAGCTTGTCCCCAGTCCAATGAAGAAAATAAGTCACATAATAATATCCACATATGTTTAAAAATAAAATCTGGCTAGATACAGTACTGATCAGGTATGTTATAAACCCTCTATACAGACAGTAAAATGAGCATGGCTTTTGAGGCTGTTAAAGAATCATTAGCATGCATCTCAATGGACTTAAAACATTCAGGAGTTCAAAGCCTACAGAATTCGTTCACACTTTACACAGATCATTGCAAAAAACAGTCATTGAATTCAAAGGATGGCTGATTTAATAAAGGAAATTTTAAAAGTTTGCAGGGACCTCTGGATTTTATTCTAATGTCTCAAAAGCCTCTTTGTGTTCAAGAGGAAGAAATTATTGGCTGTGTCACTTTCTCGCTGTCTTTTGTTTAAGCTTTATTTAATTGATTATCTTAAGTGGAACTAAAATTAAACAATATACAAGCAAAGCCAAAGAACAACTAAGATATTATGCCTACTTTGTAAATCTATCTCAGTTTCAAAACACATATTTTGAGTATCGATCTCCAGTGGAATCTTGCCTGCCTATACTCTGAATATAGAGTGGAGATTTGGTCCCACATTTAAGTTATTGGATGTACTTCTGATTATTCTAGGATCACACGGGCATTGTGAAGCCTTACCACAGGAAGAGTACTGCTTCCACTGTGAAAAAAGTGTTTGCTCTGTTTTCATTGCAGAAACCATTATCCTGGCTCTGTATTTTAGATTCTCGGTTTATCCTGCATTTAGAGCAAACATTAAGTTTCTTCATATCTAAAAAATGCACTATTATTCCTTTTCAAAATTACAGTACATAATGACTTTTTATGAACTGACAAAAAAATAAGCTATTTGTTAATTTCCAAGTGTAAGAAATCTTAAAATAGCCTTTTTAACAAGCTTACTAGATATAAAATAATGTCTTCCGCTTACATAAAATTTAGCAGATAAGTGATCATGAGTGTATTTGGGTTTGTACATCATTTGCAATATAGGGTGGGGGGGAGGCAAATAACTTTTCAGAGATCATACCTACCACTTCAGAAATTTCTCATTAAGTAGAGTCAAGAGGGTAATGTTCTTGGTTACATAAACTCCAAGAGAATTGCACAGTTCTTAAGTTACTTTAATCTTCCTTTCCTCAAAACAGTGCTAAGAGCACAATGAGCCTACATATACAGATGCCATGAACATGCACCCATAGCTTGTACAGGCTCACTATGCTCTTAGTACAAAAAAAATATGCAACCTCTCCTTTTCTCCTTCCTCCTCTGATTACTGACAGCTGAGAAGACCAAAGTTTTTCCCCGAGAACAATTACTATTCACCTACCAGGAACTAAGGGAAGAAATGACAGGGTTTGCTAGTACCGTCCTACTGCCCTCACATACGCAAGAGCAGTAAATTGGGAGAGAATTGGGAAGAACAGCAGTTCTTCCTGAAGCTTTCTGAAGGAGATTTAATATTCCTGCTTAAGGAGAAACTTTGGAAAGATAACAATAAAAATAGCAATGCTAACCCTACATTTAAGAATTATCTACTATTACTCTTTTTAAGACTCCATAACACCTTTTCATAATAACCTTTTCACAGCACTAACAAAACTAAAATATGTCTTAAAGTAGTTTTCATGTTGTGGTTGTTTTTAGCATCCTAGTTCCCCATGCCCTTCTTGCATATATTTGAAATTCTTTTAAATGTCAATCTTTGCTGAGATTTGGGAGGCGACACATATAGCATTTGCTATTATGATAATACAATTCATTTTCTAATATTTTGAATACTAAATCAGTGCTATTCAGCTACAGTTCAGTCTTAATATGCTGCAATCCTAACAAAAATATCTTCTGAAAAATATATTCATTCTCTTGTGAAAGCTCCAACTTCGATGTATGAAATGCTAGTTAAATATACATCTCAGAAGAGGTAATAAATTTATTCAAATAAATGAAACACCATATTCACTCAGCTTTATTTATAATTATAAGAATTTGTTTCTTCTACATAACTTATCTAGTTATATTCCCAATACTGTGACACTAAGGAGAAAAAAAAAAAAGAAAAAACCAAACTTGGCAGTTTGGGGAATGGACAGGTTTTTTTGGAAATTGAAATATATTCTAATTTTGTGAACCATATTAAATGTTTATCATCTCACAAATACAGCTGCCAATGTCAGTCTGTATTTTTTCCTGTAAGTCATCCCAAAGAAGTAATCATGATGAGTGAAACAATAAGAAAAAATGCAGTCTTTAATAATTTTGCCCAATTAGTTGTCAAATATAAACTAGTGCTCGTCTCTTTCACCTCCAAAAAAAAGAAAAATACATTAAACTTTTTTGTGTCAGTTCGTATTTAGGAAGCATGAAAACAGGTGTAAAATGATTTTAACTTTTTTTTTTTTACATTATTAGCATGCAATTGAAGAGAAAAAACAGATTTTGCTAGCCTTTACAGTGGTCACTGTGTCTATAGTAAAAAAAAATTTAAAAAGTAATGTAACTTCTGTATGTATAAATGAAAAAGTAGCACAGTTCTTTTTAGAGATGCTAAGCAAGTTTGAAGGTTAACTAAAAATTCTAAGAAGAATCCTAAGACTACTTAGTGACTGCTCAAGGTTTTACTGTTGTTTTTAATACAAACCCCAAATCAGATCACTCTTAACATATTCCTCTGATTAAAAGCCAGTATCACCATGAAATTAGTTTTTGTCCTGCAAGTAAATCAGGTCACTCATTTTTAAATTCTCATGCTTTATTACCAACTGGAAATCTTCAGTGGTTTAGAGATTTGCCACAGTACTTTTAATAAATGTCAGTTGATGGGATTATAATGAGAATTAGAGAAAATAAAAATTCTACATTAAAAAAAAAAGAGTACAGTTTAAGAATCAAAGGCTAACTTATTCTAATTGGAAAGCTATGCCTGTTTGCAAATTCCAAACACAGACAACTACAAAGTGAAAACATGTTCGGTTTATTATCTTTATAAATTTATCTAGAACACTTAGAAGTATCTGATACCTAAATCAAAATTAAAATATCAGTTGGCTTGGAAAGAAAACTATGGAGATTAGGACAAGTATTGCTATAATTAACAGCAAAGTTTTCTATTAAAGAAATCTGTTACTGTAGACACAAGATAAATGTAAAATTCAATATAAGACTGATTTTATCTGAATAACAGAAACCCAGGTTAGGGGCCAACATCACAGATTCAGATTCTTGATACCTGCTATCTTTATTTCGCAATTAGTATAGACAAAGGAAAGGTACATGACTAATTAAGTAAATGTGCTCAAATACTCTTCTGTATATAGAACACTAATTTAATTAAAGCATTCCTGTGAGCACAAGATACATTCTTTGCAGGATTGCAATGCTTTTAGATACTTATTTGATATTATGCCTAGCTACCACAGGCCTTGCCTTAAACTTCATAAACCTCAGAAATGCTGTGATACACAAGACAATTAAGCCTTGAGTCATTTGCCAGACGTAGGCATGGAGTGTCATCTGAGATGCTCCAAGATACCATAGCCAATCTCTGCTTGTCAACTTCTGAAGTCAACAGCTCTCCTACAGGTCTTACATTATATCTGTCAGCTACATCTAGATGTCTTAGAGGATCTCAGATGGTGCTAGACACCTCTGTGCTGGCAAGAGAAAAAAAAGTGTGTGTTATTCCTTGCAAGAAGCATGATGCCTTCCTGCTCCATTAATACATTGGATATAAATGCTGCCTGCATACTGCTCAGCACATTTGAGGGGGCTCTCAGTTCCTCAGACCAAGATCAGGTCTCAGAAAACAAGTGGGTATAATGATTCACATCATTTCCCCTTCAATTTCTATTTCATATTCATACAATAAATCTAAGATTGACCTAAGGTGCTGTCATGACCTTTTAATAACTGACAGAGAGGGTCTCTAGTGATATAGAAGCATATACTGAGGAAAGGCGAATCTCACAGCAGAGACTGAGGAGCACAGAGTGGTCTCCTCACCCTTCTCTTTTGTCAGCAAGCACGAGTCACAAACTATCCGAGCAAGCTACCAGATGTTCTGTCAGCAATCTTAGGAAGAAATGAGCTTGAGTGCCCTGGGCTCCAGAGGAAGTCTTCCTCCTCTTTGCCTTAAGCAGACACCAATTCAGATGAGCACCACAGTTTCAGAAAGGCCTTGCAAAGGGCTGATCATTAATTCCAGCTTCTGCAATACTTCAAGTATCACTTTGAACCAGGCTTTGTGTAAAAAAAGTCAGTTATTCATATGCTTGTTTTCTGAAAAAACAAACATGGAGCTACTCCTCATCCTCTGTGACAAGAGGTCAATCGTCTCCATTGGCAGTTTGTGAAACACACTCAGAGTGAAGCAGCTTAAGACTGCGTACTAAGACTGTCAGATACAAAGAGCGTTGATCTCCTCATTAAATTTTAGTACCAACTGAGAGAATACAAGCTAGATGAGACCATACAGTGAACTTCATATCATATCTGTTTAACACACAGACACAAATACATTCAATGCTTTAAATTCGAGTTCTCTCTCCTTGCTGCAGGGAATAAGGACCATGATGTCTCAGCAAGAATTACAGTTGAGCATCCCAAGAGTATCAGTTGTGTATGAATGTTCAAAGGTGAACTGTAAGCCTTAATGATGAAAACTCATTTTTCATTCATCATCCAAGGCCAGCAGGACCACAGACAAGGTAAATGGGTACATCCAGGGTACGTAGCAAAGCCCCTTCCCCTCCAAAAGCATTTTTCATTCTTTATCACGTGCATGTGGCTAGGTGATCAGGACTGCTCAACTTTCTTTGGACTACACAGTGGATATAGTGGCAAAGCTGACAAACATCATGGAGAAATTAATAGACACACACAGAAGAACTCAATGGTGTGTATCACATGGCTCACAGTTTGCAAAGCAAGGTCCCAATTTTAAGCTGTACTATTTGCTGCAGCTTAATGTGCATTTCCCACAGCAGCTGAACATTTTCTTTATTCCAGCATCCTCTAAAGACAGAGTACCTCAAACTATTACTGTCAGATGCTATTCTTATGTCCACTGTCCTAACATGTTTTGAGCTCTCCAAACACCGAATGTAACTCACAGGTTATTACACAATCGTGAAGTATTGCATTAGTTCTCTGATATACTAGGAATTACACCCAGAACAAAGCAATTTAAAAGTTTGTTTAAAAATATTGCATATTTACAACTCAGTTTCTGGCTGGTTTAGAGACAAGACTTTTATAACTGTATTGACCCTTAAGAGGTAAACCTTGGTTCCTTCAAGAAGCTGGATCTAATCAGATGTCATAGAAATTTCTCAGACTGATTTTTTTCCAATCCCAATATTTTGTATTTTAAAGAATTAAAATTTCTTATACAGTTTCTCAAAAAATCTGCAATAAAGAGCTTCCAAGCTTCACTACTATCCAGGAACTAATGAGATCTTGCTCCCAACTCCTACTTCTGTGCAACTTCTTGTTTTAGCTTTTGACAGAGGAATCAATAGAATTACATTCAGTTTAAAAGCAATCATCACTTAAGAGAACACCTACAAGATAACATTGCTTCAATACTGTTATTCACTATTTGTAATACATTAGTACCACAAGATCCCACTGTAGTAAGCACTACAGTTAGGTGCGCATCATTTTGTAATAGTGACTTCCAAAGTGACCAAACCCCCAATTTTTTCATAATTTAGTTCTAAAGTTCCTTATTTTCTGTGTAGGTCCACACAAATCTGTTTCTAATGTGCAACCCAGAGACTGCCAATGTGCCTACCTTGGAAGATCTGACAATGTACTAACCGAAAGGGTATGTGAGAATGCATCTTCCAACCAAACCTGAAATGGCTTTTGGAAGATTTTAATGTACAGAAGAGGAGTGTTTCACTTGGATGGTGGATTTAGCTGCCTTTAAATAACAGTGTAGACCGAAACTATCAATGAGAACAGAGGATATCATCTGCACTGGAGAGTAACCCCTAAATAAGGCAGAAAGAAGATCAAAGAAGGAAGGAAGCCAAGGCAACACAAGGTCACAAACCAGATCACCGGAGATCTGCAAACGGAGCCCAAATGGCCTGGCTTTACACATTCTAGGTCATACCATTTCTAAGTCAATGAACAGATAAACCAATTTCAGTTGTTTCAGCATCTTGAATAATTAATTTAAGGAACCAGAACATAAAATCCATTTTCCCCTAAGTAGAAATGTCACAAATGAAGAGTCCTACTCTTTCCTCACAATTAGGTCACTGAAACATGCTGTGGCTTAAGACCCTGACATTCTTTCCCTTACTAATTTAGAACGGGAACACCTTTCAGACATAAGTATCCAGCTTCAGATACACTTCTTCTATTTAAAATGAATTAAATGTAAATGTTATTCTAAAAATGGAATATTTTCTCAGAAATCTGCTACCTGAATCCTCTTATCTCATGATTTATCACCTAATACCTTTGTATCTGTCATACTATGATTTGTTACTAAAATAAAAATGATTATCATCTCTGCATCAATAAATCTAAGAGCCATACTTTTTCAGAGCTTAAAAATGACAGGTTTCTCAATCAATATTTCGCTCACTAATACATATCCTTTATTCACAACTTTTTCAAAACAAATATTGTAGGTGTCCATAGTTCTTGCAAAGATTTATTAGTTTATCTTTCATAGGCTGTTTCTAGTATGATTAGGTTTTTTGTGGATGAGGATTAAATAGCGAACACATTTGTCCAAATATCTTTACAGAGCCAATGATCTCTCTCAAAGTATAGAGCAGCTTACATTATTTATATGTTAATGGTCAGGGTCACACGGCCAACACATTTCTAAGTTCCTGTTCTCTAAAGGAAAAAAAAAAAAAGTTGAAGCTTTAAATAATTCAGATATCATTGAAGAGAAATTGGAAGACTTGTTGGGCAAATATCAAAGTAATCTAAAGCTGGTGTGTGTAGAAGACATACTGTGCAATGACATGAGCAGAGTTATTATTTTGGGAATACTTCTCCTTGCACTGCAAAGTTTAATAGACCACTGGCTGTGAAAGGAGATGTATTCCACTTATGTTTTTCTTCCTTTCATTTTTTTTATAATTCTGAACCTTCCTCTAATGAATAAAGTTTATTAATTATTGCTTGACTTTACTAGCCCCCCAAGTGCAATTAAACAAAATTAATACAAATTCAAAGAGATATGTGTGTTCAAGCCAAGTGCAAAAACAACAGACAAAGTTTGGAGAGAATAAATTTTTCAAAAGCCATGTACTTAACAAGCAGCACATGCTTACTTGTAATACAGCATACTATAGTCCAAAAGACAGTATTTAAAATCTTAAGAAAGGCCAGGAGGGAGGACAGCAATATTGTAAGATAAAAGAGATAATTCTTGATGTCTTTCATGGCATTCTTAATCCTACAAGTTTAAGTTTCCCTTATTGGGAAGAGGCTGAAAAAGAAAAGCAAGCAAGCAATTGTTTTATTACAGCTCTCAGTATTATGTTGAGCCTGACCTCTCTCTCAAGATTAGACAGTCTCCTCTTCTATCACATGTAATGTGGAGCTGTCCATGGGATACTTTGCCTTCACTGCAACCTTAATTGCAGTGTCTTTGACTTCACCAATGCAAATAAAGGCGCAGTTCAGGACCTTCCAGTTAACCATCTTACTTTCCAGTTCAGTATCATAGAATGGTTTGGGTTGGAAGGGACCTTACAGATCATCTAGTTCCAACCCCCCTGCCATGGGCAGGGAAACCTTTCCCCTAGAGCAGGTTGCTCAAAGCCCCATCCAGCCTCACCTTGAACACTTCCAGGGATGGGGCCATACACAAGTTCTCTGGGCAACCTGTGCCAGTGCCTCACCACCCTCACAGTGAAGAATTTCTTCCTTATATCCAATCTAAATCTACCCTCTTTCAGTTTAAAGCCATCACCCCTTGTCCTATCACTACGTGCCCTTATAAAAAGTCCCTCTCCAGCTTTCTTGTAGGCCCCCTTCAGGTATTGAAGACTGCTATAAGGTGTCCCCACAGCCTTCTCTTGCCCAGGCTGAACAATCCCAACTATCTCAGCTTGTCCTTATACAAGAGGTGCTGCAGCCCCCAATCATCTCCGTGGCCCTCCTCTGGACCTGCTCAAGCAATGTCTTTTGTATGTTTTCTTATATCTTCATGTTCTGCTGCCCTGAATAATCCGATCACCAGTTCCAAAACCAAAGGCACTTAGAGGCCAATTTAGTTATTGGCTCAGGCCAATACAAGGTCTGACATTTAGATTCTCCACTGTTCATCGAGATTTACAAGCCTAAGAACATGATCTTCTCATTGCATAGAAAAGTTTAGGTACAATTAATGAGAGTCACAAAACTACATGATGAATGGCTTACTGCTTAAGTGACCACCAGTACTGATGAGATTCATAGCCCTCGAAAAAAAAAAAAACAACCTGCAAACCCCACCCCCCCATTTGCAGGAATAATTCTTTCCTCTCCAAATACATTTCTTCTCAGAACTCACACCCACAAACTCTGTTCTGTGTCTATACCAAGTAAATAACATTAGTTTTGTAAAAAGGTGGAGGAATCGGGACATATCCTATCCTCCTAATACTCTTATTCTGTATACCCATGTACAGAATTTTTCATGAAGTATGTGGGATGCCAAGATTCAAACTCTTCTTCTACTTTTCTAGATTTAAACCAAAAATTATTTTTTTCAGAAAATTACTCTAAACCTTGGATTAAAGGGGAACCTGGGCTCACACACTTCTCAGTTCTTCTGTTGAAGGTGTTGCCTATGCAAACTTGCCACAGGTTTTCACCAGCCCTGCACAGCAGGTCAAACAGATAAGTACACCTCCCCTTTTGAGTCAGTCTGGCTTTTTTGCTTCCCCAGCTGTTAAGTCCACAGTTTAGCACGAGATGACCTTCTAAGTGTAAAGGGGAATAGCCAGCTCTCATAACCCCTGAAAGTTTCCTTGAGACACTAACAGAAAGGCCAGCTAGTGATCTTAAATGCCATGAGTTCAATGAACTATACACTTCAGGAAATCGTGTCACTAAAATGGATGGTTTTCTGCTGCTAATGCTGGCCATCTCAGAAAAGAAAATGTTAGAGGTCCTGTCTGACCAGTTTTGTAACAAAACTGCTTGGTTTGACAACCTCTAGCCTTCCAAAAAGCTTCAAAAATATCCCTCCCATGTTTTCTCTCCAATAATAAATCAGGCAATAATAAACAGGGCTTGTTTGAGGTCCAGAATCTTTTAAATCACAGTACCAACTCAAAAAAAGTCCGAGTTAAGGAAATAAGATTCCCAGAATAAGGCAAGTCAAATTTTAAAGTGAAGTAAACACGGTTAGAATTCCCTTTCTTAATGTAGCGGAAGTCTAGCCCAGTATGGGGGACTGAAGTAATAATAGATACTTACATCATTTCTCGAGAAGCCTTAATAGCTCCTTTGTTTGCAGCAGCTCTTCGAAAATCATGCAGCATAAAAGACAATAATAATGAATCTTTGCTTTGAAATAGCACTTCTTGCCAGCGTAACTGAAAGCATTTTATGAAATAACTAGTATCAGTATCATTCAGATGAGTATCTAACACACAAAAGGAATTTCTAGCCTGAGGACATGGGTCACACTCAAGGCCATGCTCAGTAGGCCACACTGTTCTGAAAATAAATTATTTCAGGTCTTTTCTTTGTCATGACATTCTTTCAGTCACAGCTGACAATTTTTCAAGCTATTGTGCTCCTGTGATATGTGGAACTGGTGGAAATTTCAGATGCATACTAAAATAATAGCTGTTAATACGAGAGTCAAACTCAAATGGAGAAACAATGAATAGCAGGTGGGTATTAGAATAGTAAAGGAGAGAAATGGAAGTGAGGTACTTGTTTCTCCAGAAGAGCCTCAGATCTGGGCTCAGTTCATCTTCTCAGCTGATCCCATATGATGGGAGGAAAAACTGTATCATAAAGGATTCACATACATGCATAGGTTAACACTTTGTACTTTTCACCTAATAAAAGAAACATGAGGAGACAGCATTTCAGATGCCTCTTACTCCATATTTATTTCTAACCTTCAGGAATAGAGGCTTGGTGCTACATTCAGTTGGCAGCTAAGTTCATAAAGCTGTGTTAATGCATGGTCTCACGGTGCTAAGAATATGACCTTGAGCTTTTTCACTATACATTTTTCTGAACAACCTCTGATCTCCCTTTCCATAGCGGGCTCCCAGCCTTTACATTGAATTTGTTACTTCAGTTTGGGGCCATCTCCCTGTTATTCCAGATACTGCAAGTCCCAAAGTCTTGAGCTACTGTAGGGAGAAGACAAATCCATGTTTTCCCCTCAAAGTTACCATGCAATTACACTCAGCCACCATCTGTCTGCCCCCAATAAGTACTTCAAGCCTGATAGTAGCACCTCTTCCCACCAGTCTATTTAAGTTGAAGCTGAACGCCTGCAAAGGAGGAATTGTAATCATTTGTGAAGGTATTGATTCATGTAAGTGCCACCAGGCACCCCACCAGCCTGACTGATGTGTTTCCAGCCACTCCCATCCTGTCTCACATTCCAGTAAAAGAAAAAACAAACAAACAAAAAACAGAAACAAAGAAAAAAACAAACAACTTCAAAAAGCATTTTCTCCAACTCTGCCACATCCTTTTTTTTCCTATGAGATGAGGCAAAGACTTCTCATCTTTGAGGATTTAATGTGTGAACATAGACTTCTACAAATCGAGTTTTACAGGTTTGAC
Organism: Platalea leucorodia; assembly: GCF_965183815.1. Taxonomy (NCBI): domain Eukaryota; kingdom Metazoa; phylum Chordata; class Aves; order Pelecaniformes; family Threskiornithidae; genus Platalea; species Platalea leucorodia. Next base: position 44,819,671 of record NC_138828.1, on the reverse strand, counting down.
TTGTACCACCTGTGAACTTCAGCATCCTCACCATCAGTTGGTAGCATTGGGCTAGCATAATAACCCCTGAGACCTTTACCCTCTCTTTGTTCTCTCTACTCCCAAGCTACTGACTGACCATTTTCTTCTGCAAAAGTATTAAAATAAGAGATGTGCACATACTTAGGGAGATTTTTGCCACTCTACATTCAGCCCAGAACTTAGTCCCAAATAAGCCCTGTATCAGCTCTAGGACTAGCAATTAGAGTTCTCCCTGTTCATTTTATAAAACTTCCAATCTGTTTTATCAGTCTAAAAATGTTTCATCTTTCCAAAGGCAATGAAAATCCATGAAGAACCTCCTAAATGACACACTGCAGCATGCAAAGAAGGTCCACGCTCCTCTGAGCAGTAAAGAGTTTTCAGCATTGCTATAAGACAGACCAACTAGCAGCTTTCATAAAATTAATCAGGATTTAACATGATGGAAAACCATGTTGGTAAATCTGTGCTCTAAAATAGTAGAATCACTTAAAAGTAAAATTCATAACTCTAATTTTTAAATCAAAAAGCTAATCAGCTAACTTTAAATTGACAGAAAGGTAGACAGAGGGTTGGAGAAACGTTAAGGCTATATTCTAACTTGGTACAGCCTTCCTTATGCTCTCCATGAATTTCCGGTAATACTGCATATAGTAAAGGTTGTAACAACCGTTCATAAATTATGAAGTATTTAAAATCAAAAGCATATGTATTAGAAGTCTAATATCCTTTCTGTTCTCTGGTCATAATGATGGTTTCATTGCATCACCATTTCCTAGATTTATTTTTCTTTTTAATAAGGAACATGTCACTTTCTCTGTAGCATAGATACTGAAATGAAGAGAAAGAAGAACAGTTCTGATATTTATGGACCTAATCCTCACACAAGCAACACAAAGTTCGTGAGACTTATCTTCTCATGTACAAGCCACCCCTATGACCATGAATAGCACATTCTGTGAATGAAACAAGGATTGAAATTTTGGAGGAGCCACTAATATCAATAAGGTCACAGAAGAGCATTGATTTACAATCTCAGAAAGCAAGGGATAAAATGTGGATTGTTTCCTGAGTGCTTCCCAGTGTCTGGCCAAAGTAGCCCACATTCCAGATACAGGGTGAAAGCTACAGTATAATTGCTAATGAATCAAACAAAAATCTGTGAGTAATGGAGAAATTGCTACATAGTTAAGGATTCTGGCTGAGATAGTAACTGCCATTTTAACATATGGTTTTTGACAACTGATTTAAGCAAGAAAATTCAAGACAGTCTGCACATCTTCTAAAAGAAAAAAAAGGAAAAAAACCCATTAGCTACAAATACCTTCTTTTGGTTGGTGATTATTGCCCCTCTACAGTTTAAAAAGAGAAATGAAGTCTTTTTAAGGAAGTCACTTGTTTCATATACATCAACAGATGCAAAAAGATCATTTAGGGGTGTGAGGAAGTCTAGATCATGTTCGAAAGCTCATGTGTGCAGCACATTTGTTATTCCCTTGATGTTATTTGCCACAGCATATGACTAATCCAAGAGTTACCTAAGCTTGCACATCAATGTTTCTATTTTCCATCTGTGAATGCAACCAGTCTGTATGGTAAATTACACATCGATTGGTCAGGGTACATGCCAAGAAGAGGCCACACGAAGATATAAATTACCCTTTGGTTTAATTCGTACTTATGCCGTCTAACAGCATTTTGCTGCACTGCATAGATTATACCGGCTTTAACTCACCCGTTCAGTAACAGCAACTCATTTAGTAACATTAAGCACTATGCAGTAGGATTAATGTGTTAATATTTCATGAAAACATGTGGTTAATTAGTAATTTATTGCTTTGGGGGTTTTTTTGGTTTCACCTCTGTGTGCAGCCTGTGAGCAATGCTTGCTGGGAACCATGCTCACTGCCACATGGCATGGACAGAGTGATAACTGGATACTGTGACGGTTTTGACGTGTATAAGGTAGCTAGACCAAGCTCTGATGTGAAAGTCCTCTAATCACAAGTAGCAATATACTCACGCATATGTGGACTACAGATGGATATAACATTTAAGCACGATAAAGAGTGTGAGCTACATAAAGCTGCCACTCTTTCTCATCTACAACCGACTACATTCTCATTCACTAAGTTGCTCCCTGATGCTTGCCTGTCATAGGATAAGCCAGAAGAGCCCCAAACTATGGTTACAGAATGCACCTCTTACCCCAGCCCTGGCAGAAATTACTGACCATGCATGTCAAGGATGCTGGGCAGAAACAACAACCATTTCCTTTGTTGTGTTTGAACACAGCTCAATCACTTCACTAAATAGTAACCGAGCACAGTTTCTTCAGCAAAGAGCAGCTTAGAGCTGCAGTGAAGTCCATAAACCAGGAGTACCCAAGAGTTTTCTGGGACACTCTCTAACTGTGCAGTAAAACAGTCCTTTACATGGACTGCTGAATTCACTTAAGAATATGCTACCTCTAAAACAAACAGATGACTTCACAGTCCTCTGGTTTTCTTTGTAAGATGTTTTCACTTGCTTATTCAGGCACTGTGTAAATCTGAGATGTCCATTAAAGCCATTATAAACAATACTTTTAGCCTGATCCCATTAACGAGCTCTGCATTCACGTAAAGGATTGTTACATGGTAGTGTTTTAACAGTAAGAATAAAAAAAGGGATTGCTTTAAGAGTGCTACAATCCAGCACTAAAAAATGCTGGTGAAGGCTTTCCCCCAAAGGTAAACCCTTAAAAAACCAAACTACAACAACAAAGGGCATTTCTGTGTTTATGCATGTGTGTGTATGCAAGGGTATAGTAGGAAATACTCTCAGGCACTGAGATATACATATCTAGCATGCATAAATTAATGTTATCGAGGTTTTGTATACATGCCAGGAATGATATAAGCAAGAAAGATGACAGTAATATGTTTTATTTTATTAGTATTGGCATAAAAACATCACATTACTATTTGTTTCCTTTATGAAACCTCAAGACTTAAATGGAAATCTTCTCTCTAACATAATATATTTACACACAAGGAAAGTAAATATTCAATTTAGCACTAAAATAACAGTTACAATAAAAATTATAAGAAAATTACTTTTACTTTGAAATGCCATTTGCAGTAAGAATACTTGTAGGGGAAAATATTCCCAAAAAGGAAAATATGCTGTCTGATGAAAAGCATGATTTGAATCTCATCTGTTCATGCAAGATGCTTAAAAAGTTATAATTGAAAGAGAAATATACTGAAAACATTATTCTACTCATTTTTTTCCTACTGTGTGTACCATTATGACATTTGGATACATATCAGTAGTGCTTAAGATCATCTAATATTTCGTACACGATTTTTATTAAATGCAATAGGGAATATTAAATGCAACATAGAATAAATACAATAGAATAAATAGAAAAAAGTATGTTTACAACAATCAATTAATCTGTATGTCCTCTTTGATTTATACTACAGGATTTGGATTTTGCCACTGACATTTGACAGGGGAAATTGCTTCCTTGTGCCCTAAAGCATATATATCCTTCACAGATTTTAATGCATACTAGTAAAAAGGAAAGCCTTAGAGGAAAATACGACCAAGTTCCAACAACCAAAAGAAATATTTGCCTGAATGAGTTTACACCCCTTTTCTTCCTCCCCTCTCCCTTTTTAGAAAGCTGATAAGCAGGCTTGTGAAGCAGGCTTCTCCTCCAAGTGTCTTCAGAAAAATAATCTTAAATAACACAGTAATATTCATAGCTCTGGCATTCAGTATTCAATAGTTTATAACCCTGCTTCCTTTTCAAAAGCAAGACATAGGCCCTTGCTATCCTGTATAACACCTTGAAACCATAATAACCTCACTTCACTCACATGCCATCACTTCATGTGACCACTGAAGTTTGTTTACTGACACTTCTATACACTAGGCAGCCTGTCGACCTGGCTATCACCTTTCCAAAGACTGAAAAAACTCACCCACCACATTAAGAAGAAGTTGGCATCCAATACATTCACAGTTATTCAGATAAAAAAGACACTCTTTCCCCAGCAGGTTATTGTATTTCCTTGATCTGCAGTCTGGAAGCGTTACATGCTCTTGCACATTAAAGCGTTTCCTCCCTCCTGCCTTGAAGCAATTCTGCTCGTCTTGCACGAAGTATGTTTTTCATGCAAGTTTGGCCTTATCGAGAGAGCTCAAGAAGTTCAGTAGAAATTTCCTTCCCCTCTTTGACACATGAAAGTATAAATAAAAATGTTTAATCCTTTAAAAAGTGTACATACCAAAAAGAAATTCTGGGATTTTAGCCACATATTTTATAACTCTACCTTGTTGTTAAAGAGAAGAATCATGGCAAAAAGAGAAGGCTAATATTTTTAGCCAATTGGCATCTGACAGATAACACTATAGGAACTCAGTTTGCAGCCCTAAACTGTAGCAAAGAAAGTGCTTTTGCCGTCAACGTGCCTGAAATAGGCCTCAAAGCAAAGTTAATTTTTAAGCATTGTTGAATCAGATGCTGATACAGAACACAGAGCATGCCAGACATTGTATTTATTATTCTAACCAAGCTACTGTCCAGACAAAAAGCCTGGATAGTAAACGAGTTTTACAGTTTAGAAATTCTAATGAAAAAAAGAATATAATACTTCTTGTTACTCAGTGTGTTTTAAATTCCTTTCAGTTTTCCTTGCTAATACATACAGGGCCTAGAATCAACAAATTCTTTCTACAGGTTGGATAATTTATTTTCCCCTAGAAAAGCTGAGAAATGACAGGAAGCACTTAGAGTATTGACCTATATTACTCACTTAAATAATTCAGCCTAAAAATAATACCACATCAGATGCTTTTCTACACAGAATTATTCTGAAATAGTGCCCTCAACTTAGAAGGGAGGGGGGACAAGAACAACAAAACCTGAAGCATTTCACTTTCAAGAGAGCAATTAGTTTACAGGATACTATAAACAATCACCAATTCATTACATGTAGGCCTCACATACTAGAATAAAAACCATGCAAAACATGATTACTATCCAAAATTAATTTGAGTTATTCAGTATATCAGGCTCAGATACAAACTCTGATTTATGTGTCATATCTTAATGATAGTTTCACCTACCAGCATGAAAAGTTAATGAAATTATTTTCTCTGGGATCAGAAGCAGTATTTTCATTAGAAACTCAATACTTTCTGTTTTCTAATTATACCAACTATCCGATCAAGTCCCTTCAGGTTAAATCCCTCCTGGAGCCTAAATTTTCTCATTCAACGGTATTCAGGTGGTCTGAATGTTAACTTCGGGTTAACCTCTCAATTGTTTTTACTCTCATATACAAAGCAAAACCAGAACAAGATAAAGTTTGTATATGCCATTAAAAGAGTTCCAAGGAACACAGGGATAATAAAAATCTGCTAGCTCAGCTAGCCTATTTTCCACTTTCTCAGGCCTCTCCCTTCCTTTTAGGGTTAATTAATAAACTATCTTCAGCTAGAATACTATTCCTGCAAAACAGAAATTTTAAAACTTTGAGGACCTATAATGAAACTAATTGCATGTCACAATATCATACCCGAAAATGTAATTTTCAAGAGCTCTCAGCTTGTTTTCACAGCATAGGGAAACAATTTCCAGCCACTCTTATCCCTAACTACATTTTGAAGAAATACATGACCTATCCACAGCTCAGTTCTGCCACTGTGTTTGAACATCACACAGTGTTGTTTTATACCAGGAATTAAGGTCAGGTGTTTACACTTAAACGCTTAATTAGAAGCCCCAAACCTGTCAGGGAAGGGTGTTACCTTGAGGGAGAGTTGTTACACAATTAGTGAAGTCTGGAAACAAACATTTTGCTGGCTTGAGTGCACAAGGCTTTTTAAAGCTGTTTTTTTATTTTTAATAACATAAAGGAGTGTAGTGAATGGGGAAGTCAGTATCACAGCTCCAGATTTATAGCCGTCTCAGTTTATTATGCTGTAAATAACACCACTGCAGAAATGGTCAATGGTTTATTTGAATTGAGCAGCACTTCTCAGTGAGATATACATCACAAAAATATCCTCCTTACTTCACTCAGCTTGCCTCTAAAGGGAGAAGCCATTCTCAGGGAGAGTTCAGAAGTATTTCCTTAGAAGCTTATTCTCAAGGCATAGTCATGAGGCTTGATGAGTACATTTAAACCAAAACTATGGATGCTGTCATTGCTAAATTGTCACAGACATAATCCCCTATTCTATGGGGCTGTCAATACTCCATCTCGCATCTTGACTTAGAAGCTAATAGTGTTCTGTTATGGCCTTTATATTGCTCTGCACTTGGGAGGAATCATCTACTTCTTTTTTCCCAGAAGCTAAGGAGTATAGAGACTGAGGAAAATAGATTAAACTCTCCTTTCATGCTAAATTTCCATACTACCCATTTAGTCAAAGTGCCTCTGGGGCACACTTAGCAAATTTGGAACTGAATATTCTTGAAAGTCAACTGGATGCTTTGACTGTAATATTATTTGGGAAATAGTTCATTACTCTGCAATAGCAGGTTACAGATTAAGAACAAACCCCACAATTCTAATCATAATTCTGACAAAAACAAAGCAACAGAGGAAGTATGTGAAAGAAAAATTAAAGTCGCAGTTCAGTACACTTTACTAGAAAAATCATATAGTTTCTGAACACTTATAAAGAAAACAAACACCCTGGGGTGGGACAAGCGAGAAAAGCAAAGGCTTAGTCAAGAATATACATTGCATCTTATACACACAGCAAACTTAAACAGGCTGCTGTATCAGCTTCTGCAAATTCTGTGAATTTCATATGCTTTCCATCGCTAAAAAAAATAAAAGCACCAAAGAATATATGCTGGTAAGGTTCATACAGGCTGCAGATAAAACATTTTGCCTCAACCACTGCAGTGCTACCTGGTAGCTATAGGATCTCCTGCTGTTGATCTATGTGATCAACATAGTGACAAGAATAATGTTAGAGTATATAGGCAACCTGATATGCACCTAGATTATTAAAACATTTAAATAATCCCCCCTTCCTTTAAAGTAGGGAAAGGTCTTCTGAAAAGCCCTGCCACCTATTTGGATAGCACTCATTTATGAAAACAATGAGCAAATGAATGACACATTTAGTCTGCCAGCAGCCTGACTGAAGCAAATCTCTGCATCACCTGGGCTGTCCTCAGTACTGGGCACTGGAAAGCTCAAGAATGTGATAACAGAATCTAAGAGAAGTAGCCCTTTCACAACAAACAGGGATGAAGTGCACTGATGTTGAAGTTTGCATTGCCATTCTCAACATTTGAATATTTTATGGTCAAATGTCTTGTCTCCAAGACTTTTGAAATGGCAAGTCTCACTTCTGTTAACTCTGAAAAAATTGAGTATTTATAGTTCCACTAAATTATATTAACTATAAGTACAGTGAATGCAGACATCAAAACACTAAAAGAAAGTATATAAGAAAGATTTTTACTCATTATTTTCAACTTTTGGAATTAAATGGCTGAATTTGTTTCCTTAAAACACATATTTTCATTTTACAGAGTATATTGCATGTAGTCTATATACTGATCTTAAGTCCTTTCCTTCTTTGCCAATTCCATTAAACTGTTCAAGGAAATATGCAACATAAACAAGATATATTAAGTTTCACCTTGGCAGGCAAAGCCCTCTCTCACAGGTATAGATGTGTAGGTTGAAAGGAAGAAACAGGATTGTCTCAGCACTATTCCTTATCTCATACAGCCAGAGCTACAGTTAAGATGATTTTGGAAGTATTTTTGCTCAAAAAAAAAGATTAGAGTCTGAAATGGACTTTGTGTATTACTGTAGGTTTGATTTTTTTTCTCTTTACTGAGCTGTTCCACAAAATTCAACAGGTTTGCATATCATGGTGAGCTGCACAAGGGGTTTTCTTTAGATAGTTCTTTCTTCAAGGAGACAAAACTGAGGTTGGGTAATGCTTGAGCACCTGCTTCTTCTGTCATAGTCAATAACTGCAGGTGTCAGTGTGGTACTAGCAATAGCAGCTGCTGGTTTCTCTATAAGAAGCCACAAATGAGGCAAAACAGAATAAGTCAAAGCCAAAAGCTGACTAAAGCTTTAATGCAACCTTTATGTGAGTCTAGCAATAGTGCAAGTTCTCAAAAAGACATACAAGTTCTAGGAGCATCAGTAGTCTGAAAGCATGAGATGCTGTAAGTGTTAAGCTACCAGGCTGGTATTAGCAAGAGTGTAGCCCACCGGTCAAGGTAAGTGATTCTTCCCCTCTGTTCAGCACGTGTGAGGATACAGAGGAGATGGAGCCAGATTCTTCTTGAAGGTGCATGGTGGTAGGACAAGGGGCAATGGTCACAGGTTGAAACACATATTAGGTTTCCCAGAGAGGTTATGGAATCTCCATCTTTGTCAAAACTAGACAACAGAGCCCTGAGAAGCGTGATCTGATGAGATCTGTGTTGCACTAGATGACCTCCAGAGGTTCCTTCCAACCTAAATTATGATTCTGCACATAAAAGCATAAAGACACATCAATGGGAATGGTGAAGCAAAGCATTGTCTGGTAAAGGGAAATCCAAGAGAAAGCAAAGATGGTTGACTGGGAACTAGGAGAATATAGACATATTATCAAAAATTATGCAGGACAAGACAACATAATGCGAAACTAAGAGAAAGAATGACAGTTACCACCGAAACAAGAATGGTTTTAACAAACTGTTCAAAGAGAGTATTTATTGAAGTGTAGTTAACACTGGCTTAGGGGCCAATATGGAGAAAATAAAACAGCCAATGTCAGTAGAAAAATATGGTTCAAAACTGTCTTCTGTTAGAGCCTTTCTAGAGTTTTTGAATGTATTTTCTGCTCAGCATGCAGAAGTCCCTGCTATTACGCTTCTGTAGTGTTGCTGAAATAAGAAGGCTTATTGTTTCTAACCATCCTGTGACCAAGCGATGCTGCAAGTTTGACATTTACTGCTAAAAATGTATTTAATACTCATTAACATCTTTCCTTTAAACTTCTGTTTTTCCATACAATGATTCACATTTTTCCATTTGGGGCCAAAATAGGACGTTTTAAAATTCTGATGTTTCAAAATATTTGACATACTCATTGTTGGAGTTTCTTATTTTTTTCTTCACTTGTCATTAACCACAATAAAAGGAGCACTGTGTAGGGATACTTGTTTCACTTTCTCTTTCTTTTTGCACTTTATTTTTTTGTCTGTCTGTACCTCTTTATAACTTGTTCAGCTTCTTCAATAGTAGTATCAGTCTAACAAAAATAAAGGGAAAAGAAAATCAAGGAGGAAGAAGAAAGAATTAACCACAATAAAAGAAGATGCATGGTTCTAAAACATTTTTCATCTGCATATAATTGGTTTTTAAAAGGTTCTAATTTTTAACATTTTACTAAACCATTTCTAATTCAGCTTCCTAAGAGGACAGCTTTTACTGTCCTGCTGTGAGTTTATTTATCCCTTCTGCATAGTAGGTTTTGGATCTCTCAGCAAACTTCAGCCATATTTGAAAAAAGACACTTAGGGGTAGGTTCCTATAACAGCTGTGCACAACATATGGCTCCATGGCCACATGAAGCTATAGGGCCTTGGCTTCTGAGAAGCTAAGATGCAGTGTATTCTGCTGAGTGGCAGTCAAAGGCAGGCAGCCAGCCTGCCTGTCAGCACACTCACATAAAGTAGTGAAGGCCCATCTATTTATTGCCTGCCAGAGAGCCAGAAGAGCTGGCGAACAAGATCCTAGACTGACCCCTGGTTCGGCAGTGAAATTTTGCTTCCTCAACTGTCATTTACGAGCCTAAGTACTCAAAATATATTGCGAGTTGAACGGCTGCAGTTTAGCTCTTTTGTATGAATAGAAATCATTATTAGGAGGCTGTCTGTCTCTCAAACTCTGAGAAGAAAAATTACAAAAAAAAAGTCCATTTATAACCAGAATGTCTGCTGTCTATACATAATGGGTAATATGCAGTCGTATCATTCCTTAAGTTATGTACCGTGAATCTTCACATTCCATGGACATATCAAACTGTGCTTACATTATGCAACAGCACTGCAAATGTACTTCCTTTACAATTTACTGTCAGGCTTTAACAGTGTTATCAGAAAATTTAAGTCTGCCTGGATTTCAGTTAGACCAAATCTGCTTCTGCAAATGTTATTACTAGGATGTGTAAGATTATGCAATCAAGCCCATTATAATTACATTGGAGAATAATAGCGCTGTGCAATTTCAATGCCAACAGCATTTCAAAAGCATCCATAATAAATTTCTAGACGTAATCCAACTGATTTCCTGTCTTTGAAATAGGATTTTCTTCTTTTCTGAAGGTGAAAAACCTATTTCCATTTCCAAGGTTCAAAACTGAGTTAGACTGCATTTTTAATGTAATTTGTTTTGTTAGTATAATTAAATCAATAACTATCTTTCAATAAATGCATTAACAATGCAAAATAAGAGATTCATTAACATTTTAATCCCCAATTATGTTCTCCCAGCCACCAATTTTTTCCCATTCTAAGGCATCTATAAGGAAAACATATTCAATTGCATTTTAAAACGCCTTGAGGGCAGGCATAAGTACTGGGGATCCTATTGACAAAAGTGGAACCTTTCTGTACAACCACTTATTGTGAGATCCTCTTTATTAAGTGACTCCACTCCTACCACATTAATTACTTATTATTTCTAGTCTTCTTTTGGCCCCCTCCCCACTCCCATCTTTCTGAATTCTGGTCATCGTGGGCCAACCATTTGCCCACATGAGAAGGCTTACATATGGAGGATCAGGAAAAAAACCTTCAATCACAACAACTTCCAGAGAGTGTCAGGGATATATGTGTTCATTCGTCTTGGTGATTTTTGCTTTCAGTATTAGTGAGCCAAGCGTTTTAACATTGGTTTATGTTTTGCAATTTTCCAGAAGCATCCTGTTTTTTGCAGCGGCAGGCTTAGTATAGCCTACTAAAATCCTTGAAGTAAAAATACATATAACTTTTCCACAGAAAAAAGTCTGAAAGAATCAAGCAGACTTAGCTAAGAACTTCAAAGACCAAAAGGCAAGTATGAAGACCTTTGATTTTCTGAAGTCTCATGTTGTTCAGGCATGATTTATAAGTTGGAAACGGACAGCATAAGCAATATTGTCTACATGGAGAACTCATTCTTTTACAGAGAACACACTGAAACTTTCTGCCAACTGTCCCATACAAGTTCATCCTCAGTATTGATCTAGGAAAACATAATAGGTCTTATTCTATTGAATGCACTGGTTCTGCTAATACTGACTTTTTAATGATTTCTGTCTTATTAATAATTAAAAAAAAAGCTTCACCATTTGTAACTATTACTACCACTAAAATCCTCTTTTAAATCACCAAGCTCTATACAGAGATCGTTTCTATGGGCAAATCACTCTGATCCTCAAAGCACTTTATACAAAATTTTACATCAATTTTTGATGCACTTACATTGGATTGCTTTATGATTTGTTTTGCAGTCTACAAACCACTGCAATAAAGATGAAAGAGATCACCAGGATCATTGGGCACCAAAACAGAGCAGTTCCATGATGTATCAGTGCGCTGATCTCTTTTTCAAAACAACAACAACAAAGAAAATTATCTATGTTCCCTTTTATAGAATATTAGTGAAAATAAAAAATATTTCTCCAGTAATTTACACAATTTTACCTTTCCTCACTTTAAAATTATCAAAGAATATTTAGATCAAAAGTCCCATGACTGAAACTCCAAAGTGATATCTGTCCAGGTTCCTGGCTCCGTGCTTCTGTGCTGCTTTAAATGGTTCAAAATACTACAAAGAGCTGAGCATGTTAAGGAACTCCTTTTCAACGATAAATATTTCTGATAATTTTAAATATTTAGAAATAAACAGAGACAGTATGTTTCAATCTTTTTAAGGCTACTTGCAGCATGCTTAAAGTTTTCATTTAGTTAACATAGAAATCCAGTTTCTGTGAGAGGGAGTTTTATTCTGAGCCATTGCCTCTCTTTTAGTAGTCTGTACACTTTCACATTTACTTTGCAAAATGCAGATCAAGCACACTCTCTCTTTTTTTTCTCCCTTCCAGGTATGTGCCATACAACTACAGCTTATCACCATTTAGCATCTATATTTTGGTGAGATACAGAGACTGCAATCATCAACGAGGTTCTTACTGCGTTAGTCACTGTGTAACCGTGGAGGAATATTTCACATAAGCACTAGAATTGGTCAAACTCAGAATAACTGTTAATAAGTAATCTATTCATTAATTTTCACAGCACTTCTGAAAGTCAGGAAAGGTATTGAAACATCACAGTAATAGAAAGTTTTCACTTTGCCTTGATTCAACATTCATGCGACACGCTCCTACATTTACACAAAATTGTATAGGATCTGTATAATGCTGGTCATCACACAGTCTCTTCTATGGGACAAACCCACAATGTGCTGGTTCTCCTGATATATCCCGCAGGTACCAAAGAGCAGACTGTAGTGAAATATGGAAGCAATCCTGCGAGAAATGTTACCATTAGGAAAGAATGGGGTATTCTCCGTGATACCATGAGGTATCATGGGAGCTCTTTAAGTACAAGCTAATCTCAGAATGACAAAAAATGCCAATTTCTTAGTAAGTCATAGAACTCTCTAAGTTTTTGTTCACCTAGTTCCACGCAATCTTATTACTTTCATTTCTAATAAATTTAGCAAACTTACTCTTTTTCTTGCAGAAAAGTATATTTCCAAGCACTTAATCATTTGTTGAAAAATATTTTGAAGGCAACAAGGCTTATAAGTACCTGTATACTCTCAGATTGTACTTTATTTTAATAAATAAAAGGAGGAGGACTTCTTTGTATAAATTGCAACAATACTGAATGCAGGCAACAACATATTCTCTCTTCAAATTACTCTGCTATTCAAAGCTATTTATGAGCTTCAATCTGAGTGCATTCGCACACTAAGCACATTATAATGGTAAGATTTTCTGCAGTATTAATAATTCTACACAGGGCCTTACCAATTGTTTACGTTAAAGGTAAGTGTTTCTCTTAATTTGCAACACACTTTAGAGTACTGGATTAAAACCACGTCCAGTTCATGTCTATATTCAACCTACCCCAATTCACCTTTCTAATTTCTAACAACTACTATAATAGATGATGCGCTATATCATGCTCCTAACCTCTATTATTTTCAGCTGTAGAGTTGGGTATTGTCATCAAGATTTTACTTTTTAATTCAACTGCATGAGTTGAGTGAGTTTCTTAGTCTGTACCCTTCATTTTACCTCTGAAAGCAAAAGGTATAAAAGGGATTTTAGGAAGGGATTAAAGTATTTAGTCTGCCAGAGAACGCTAAAGGTTATTTATCACTTTAACTCATGTGAAACTCAAACATCTATAAATCTCTCACCATGTCCCAAAGCACTAATAGTGGCAGTAGGCAAAATTAAAAACCACCCAAACTACCACAGAGCATTTTATATCAAACTATATTTGACGTAATGTCAAATATCTCATCTAGTATGTTTTCCACACTGGCAACTAACTTAACTAAAGTGGCACCAAAATCTAATGACCTTTCAACATAGAACCTGACACACCAGCCAGTGCCAGGACTGCCAAACCCATTTTCTTCAAAATCCTATATGCTGTGCATTACTATTATGATGTATCTTTGTCTTTTTTGGACAAAGTATGAAATTTTTACTATCTAGAAAGCAGAACTGATAGGAAAAATTCATGTTGTGGTTTACCAGTTCAGCAGTGCTTGTCCTGCATGCCTATTATCTTCTCCACATTTTCTATTTTATTTGAAATTCATTCTTAGAAGTTATAGTGCAATTATTCTTGCAGGAACTATACTCCAACACAATTCTTGTGAATATCAAAAACCACACACTGAAATTAATTTGTACATTCAGTGGTGGCTATTCAGTACAAGTCTTTGCTTAACAACATTATTTCCTCTCCCGCTGAAGAATTTGTTCTCTTTGAGCCTATTCAACATTAGCGACTGGAAGTAGAACTGGTGGAGAAATTCTGAAAAATAGGCTGCTTAGCTGAAATCAGAGCATTTAATAACACTGGATGATGTTGTAATTTAATTTCAGAAGAAAACTAGAAAATAAAGCTCTGACAAGATGCAAGCAGAAAAAAATGTTGCATCTTTTCATTTTCAAATCATTCTTTGTTCAAAGTCTCCAATTTGTGTAATAGTGTAATAAGAAGTCTAAATTTTAACACACAACACTTTGATTTTGTACAGAAGATACATTTTGATTAATCTATTTTAAAAAATCTAGATTTTCCTAGCAACAAATTTAAAAATGTTAGGGCTTGTTCACTGGGGGGGGGACCAAACAAAAACAAATTTCAGTGTCTTCAAGTCTTTGCAAAATTTCTCTTCTCTTCATATATTTAACCTGTTCTGCAAATACTCGGATAAAGAAATTATGTTAGGACAGAATTCAAGCAGTCTTGGGAAGTGAGTGAAAGGAAAAGAAGTAGAGTGGAAATGTCAGATAATTTGAGGAAGATCAACTAACATGAGAAACCGTTTTGGAAACAAAAGCTAGAGTGAGGTGAGTTGTGCAAGAGTGAAGCGTCATACATCACTGTAGCCCAGCGTTTATTGTTTGAAGGCAGAACCACCTTAATTTCTGGTAAGTATCTCTGCTCTAGTCTCTCCAAATGCCCTCTTCATGTCCCAAAGAAACAGAATTCTCAGTTCAGAGACCACCAGCTTGTTCTTCAATCTGATCCATAAATGCCTCACTCAAACTTGACGGAATAAACCTAGCTTTTTGAGTCATCCTAGACATGTTTAGAAAGCAATGAGGGAAATGATAGTACACAGACTTGAATGCAAACATGGCTTTTGGATTTACATAATGGTACAAAAACCAAATGGAGCTTGAAAAAAGAAAGAATTTTTTTTTTTAAAGAGTTGTTGAAAAATAGGAAAAAATAAAGAATTGAAACATTCACGTAACATCGGAATTGCATTGAAAACTGTATTACTAACTTAAACCTGAATTAGCTCCTTCTTCTACAAGCACAGGGAAGTTCTCCTGTCAAGGTTATCTCTACTCCTTTATTTCCCACAGTTTTTAAAGCAGTGGATGAAACTCAGCCACACATTTCAAACCTCCATGGTTAAGAAGATGAGATATACAGTGACAAGTAACATATGTATAGGTGTAGTATTTACAGACTGGAAAACGTGTGCTGGACACACCTGAAAACAGGACTTGTACTGGAGCAAGACTGATTCCACAACTTCTTGAGGTCCCTTTCAGCCCTGTTTTTCTGTTATTAAATACAGTCATGCAGGACGTGCACAATTTTCACAGAACTTTCTTATATGGGACTCATTACGGCTTTTTTGGGGGGCTGTAGCTGCTGACAGGGTTTGAGGTAGTGATGTGTAAGTTCTCAGTTACGCGCAGGGTAGGCTTGCTCCGTGTAACAAATGGAGGAATTAACTCCAGACTCTGATTTCTATACCCCTGCCAGGGTGCTGCAGGGGCTCCCCGGGGGCATCAGGGCAGGGCCTGGCAGTCACAGCCAGAGCCCATCCCACTGCCCCAGCCAGAAGCAGGGCAGCTGGGGAGCAGCCCCATCCCCTGGCATCGGGCACCTCCCTGGGGACAGGGATGGGCCGAGGCTGGGCTGGGAAGTCAGCCTGCAGGACTGCGGGGCTCTGGAGACCGGCACCACTGCACTGTTGCTGGGACAGGGGGCTGAAATGGGGTCCTGGGCCCTGGGCAGGGGTGAGGAGGTCCCAGGGGGTGGGCAGGGACAGTCAAGGCTGTTGGTGCCCTCAGGGACACGACAAGCCCTACTAAAGCAAGAAAAACTACAAAATAGCTTAGCTTTGAGAGTGCATTTCATTTCTTTACTTGTAAGTATCCTAAATCTCTGCAGTATCACCAAATGCTTTTTTATATGTCTTTGTTGCCCTTAGACTGTTTGGTTTTCCGTCACTGCAGAGCCAGCTGGACGTCAGTCCCCTTTTCATCCTCTCTCTTAATTCTGCCTATGTCCTTGTTTGGTCTCTTTCTCTTTCCCCTTGCAAATCCCTCCTTACAAACTCAGATAAAGAGCTGCATGGAGGAAGCCACTGGCTATGGACAAGATGTTATTCTGGTGTTACGTGTTATTTAGAAACAGCATTGCATGCAGACAGGTACTAATCCTGGCATCCTCCATTTCTTCTCCTAGAGAAACAGAATAATAAAAAGTAGAGATGAAAGAAATCCTGAGCGATTACCCAGTCCATTTCTGCATGCTAAGATGGAATCAGAGACACTCAAACCATCTTAGACATGTAATTTCTTTCCCTAATGTTTTGGGTTTTTTCCTTTCTCATCAATTATACACTCATCTCCATAATCAAGGCTTCTAGGTGGAAAACATCCTACATCATGGCACATGACACATCAGCGTTGCAGACCAGAGATCATTAATCACATACGTCTTCATACTTCAGGAGAGAAGACAGGGATATTATCTGTCCATATGGTTCCATTCTACTCTCAGATAAAGTGTCTATATGCTGCACCATACACAGACAGATTGCAACCTGTACGTAGGAGCATAAAGAAAGCTGAAAGTTCAAAGACAGATGTGAAACTATACAAGCTCTCAATAACAAAAAGAAAAATTTTTGCTGAGAGGCTGCAGATTCACCAAAAACAAATGAAGTGCAAACCTTAAACCTGTTGTCTGTATCTCTGTAAATCTTAGATAACCAACCTGTAACACACTGCTGTGTAAGTGTTTATTGTAACAGGTGAGGTGCTCAAGAGAGCAGAAGATACTCCACCAGCTGTCTCTGGTACTTTAATATGTGAAGCACAAAAAGGCTGTCACAAAACAACCAAGGAGTCTTCCAGAGGAATTCTGAGACATTTGAATAGCAATCATCTAAGGGGCATTTTCGTTTCTTCTAAAGTTTCAGTCTTAAAGAGAAAGAGCACAGTGGGAACCAGACAAGACACCTTGGAATACTATTTCAAAATGTTCCCGAAGACCTAACAGTGGTAGATTCAGAGTCTGCTAAAGACCAGTGTATTTTCAGAGTGGAAAGCTGCCAAGGTGTTTGTGACTCACTTCATCACGTTAGATGATAACTGCTCATGAGCCAAGGTACACACCTGTTTAAATGCCTTCAGAATCACAGCTTTAAATTACAAAAATGAAACTAAATATCAGGAAAATTTAATTTATTTTGCTGATAATTAACTTGACATTTCTTCCAGCATGGAAAGAAGAATGCCAGTAAAGGCAGCAGTCTCAGCCACTTGGGTTTTATCGTTAAAGAGAATACAAGCTTCCCATGGGATCTCTGCTTAAGATTCATAAATCTGGTAAAAAAAAAAAACCTGCAGGACTCTCTCATTAAATTCATATATATTTCTTCTTTATAACCTCTTTTGTTTAATGTCTAAGAAAAGCCAGACTGAAGTTAGGCAGTTCATGTAGCAGGACACTACCTACGCTATAGTCTAATGCATCTCACCAAATCCTAAAGTTTTGTTGTGTATCATCCCTCATTCTATGTTTAGATTGTAAACTTTTTGACAGGAGATCATTATTTGGTTTTGCTTGTACAGTGTGTAGAAGGGTGGAATTCTAGCCCGTGATAGGTTCTTCTATGCACCACGAAATGGCAAATAATGAAAGTAATAATATCTGATTTACTGTGGAGATCTCTCTCAAGTCATTTTCTCCGTATAATTCTTACTCAGTAGTGCAATGCTCTTTAGCTTCTGAACATTAGAATATGTTTTATATTTTATATGTACTTTATTCAGAGATTAGTTATTTAATGTTTGTATACATCCTTGAACAGCAAAACACTGGAAATCCTAATTATTCATATTCTTTTATCATGATATTTTATTTTATTGTTCTAAATTCTGTAAAGACTTGCACACTACCAAGACACTAAATTTCATCTTGGCTATTTCTATATACTATCTGAGCTTAGTGGGATGTAGCTAAATCTATGAGTGCAAAACTTCAGATAAAAAACAAGTCAGAAGAAGAAAGCATCTGGGGACACCATTCAGGTGCAACCCTCAAACAAGGGCTGCCTCTGTCTATGATCCAAAGCCCAGTTTGAGGCAGTGTAGCTATGTGACCTTTGGTCAGTCTGCTGAGAAAACTGCTGACATGACCGAAAGGAATTGAACCAAGAGCCATGCAAGGTAAGAAGTGTAAAAACACAGAAAAAAATTTAAGTGTGGATATAGGGATAGTTAGCAGCATGAGGACACAAGAGGAAATATTAAAAGATTTAAAATGCTGAAAAAATGGGGAACCGGAAGATGGCAACTCAGCAACGTCAGGATCAGCTCAATCTAAGGCGCAAAGATAGTTGACCCCTCTTTGCCTGACTTAAAACTGCCTGAGAAGCAAGCGCTTGTCAGATGTCTCATCAGACTGGTGAGCATATAATGATCAGTTCGGTAATATTAACCCTTAGCTACTAGCTTACTAGTCCTAGCCATCCACAGTGTGATTACCAATAAATAATTGCTCTGTACTTTTCAGCTGTGTAAATTCTGTGCTTCATGCTCACAGCAAAAAGAGCAAAAGGAGTAAAAGTTGCCAAAGTGAATCAGAGAAAAAGGGTTACAAATGCAATTCTCTTTAAAGAAAAAAAAAAAAAAAAAAGCAGGTCCTTAAAATTAGGGGGAAAAAAGTGAATTATGGTTGCAGTACCATAAGCCTATTATGTCCCAAAGGCATTTTCATACACAACATACTGCCAGGAGCCCTTATATCCACACTGAAGTGATTATTATGAAATATGCAGTCTCCTGGAATCATTGTGCTAGTATACATTCCATATAGGATCCATGCATAGAAAGTTTCACCTGCAAAAATTATGTGAACATAAGTTTGACATATGAATGGGCAAGAAGAAATAGGCTTTTCATATTAGAAAAAAATAACACAGTTGCAATCAAGCTCAAAGAGTGGCCTGCACAGTACCGAGTGGAAGTTTTGCAATCAGCTTCAGCGGTAATATCTAAATTGCCCTTGACATGCCTAAATTCAGGCTTAAATTATCAAGACAAGTGATCTGCATCAGCCATATCCATCCTGTAAGATGCATTTGCCCCCAGGCTCCAGACAGTAGAACACACTGTACAAGACAGTCCCTCTAATATGCCACCCACAACAACGCAGTATAAAGTGCACTCCTTGACTAACTCCTGTGTCCCGTTCCCACCACAAGATTCTCCAAGCACATCCGCTTAGAGGGGGCTCCATCTCATCATTATAATGTCTGCGCTAAACTTGTTTGCACGAGCTTTCTACCAGCTGCTGGTCTGATAGTCAGCGATCAGAAGCCATTCATCTGAAAAGACCTCAAGCCTATTTCTCTGTGCTGTGGCCAAGTGCAACAAAAGTCTCTCATGGCTTTCTGGCATAGGAAGGCACTGCATGCATTCCAGCTAACAGGATGTCTATCCTTTAGTACATTTTACAGGAGACAAGAGAAAAGTGAGAATTACCTTCCTGCCTTCTGTGCAGTGTCACCTGTGAATCCTTCAACACATGCACATAATGTTTAAAATCCTATTCTAGCTCCCAAGATGCCAACATCTTCAAGTTTACTGGCCTCCCTGCTTTCAGTTGAGAGTGTACACCACAGGTAATGTTTCTACTCCAGCTGTTGCTGGCCTCCAACCTTTACTGACTTTTCAAGCAGGTCCTCAGATTCTGCACGGGGGCTGTGATGTGCATGCTTAGCTGGCTAACTGCGCTGGACTGAATTTCACACTATCACCTGGACACCAGAATCTCAACGGAAGAATATCACATTTTGCTCTAAGGTCATAAATTGTCCAGGGACTCCAACAAGCTCGTCCATCACAGCTGAGGTGTCAAGTCCTTCCCTATTTTTCAGCTGATGGATGAGGAAGTACAGTCTGAGATGCCTGGGTGGTCCAGCTTCAGCACAATTTGTGGTCTGTAGGGGTAGAGTAGAAGTTTGAGATGGTCCTCTCCCATCCACACCAGTCTGAAGCTCTTTTTGTCACCCAGTTTATTCCAGTTATAACTCATTGGAAGTACTAAACAATTTGTCTGCCTTTTTGGTGCTTAGACCTTTATCTAATCGATGTCAATTGAATAAGCCCACACGGGGCACACAACTTTTCCAACAGATAATGTTCTGAAATGAATTTGCCGAATACGAAGGGGAATAAGATCTCATACAAAGTCTCATACAAACTTCTGCACAATCTTTCTAAATCATATGTAACACATGGATTCAGAAACCACACATTTTTTCTCTCCTGATAGGACAGCACAAATATATACATCCCTTTACTCGGAGAGCTAAAAGCAAATGTTTCTTCTAACCAAGAGAACTGTTTGCATGCCTAAGTAATATACATTGTGAGCAATGGATGTAAAACTGGCCACATATAACTATCTAGTATTTACAAACTACCAGCATTCCAACACTCTCTCTGGCAGAGCTGGCACTTTCAAGCAGTTTTCATGTACTAAAATATCTGGGTTAATACAGTGAGGGAAAAGAATATCTGGGCTTAAAATTCACATTGGCCCTTTCACAGCACCACTGCAAATGTTTACACTCCCAGCATCTCAAACATACGCAAACAAATTCAGAATTAAAGCACTGCAAAATGCTTTCTGTGCAGTTGCTTAAATTGCTGCAGATTTTCTGAAAAGAGGCCAGTATACGCAAAACGTGCTGGGGAAATGTGGACTGGACTTATTCATAGGTAAAACCTATCTCAATATGCACAGGGGGAAAAAAATAAGTTCTCTAAAGAACAGAAACCATTCATAATTAATATATTTAAAATTATATCATAATCTTCGGCAATATTAATTATTAACCATAATATATAATTTTAGAAATCAGTTAGCACTAATGTGTCTATAAGAGGAACCAGATGTTTTAGAATTAATATCTTCTACAAACTTTTACTTTTTATCAAAAAAACCCTAAGTTTCCAACTCACAAATATTTTGATATATTGTGTTGGTCTTGGTTTGCAAAGATGCAAAATACACTATACATCCACGATGCATGTCTAATCTATGTTAATTAATGAAATATAATCAGAAATAGGGCCAAACACAGAAATACTATATAACAAAGGGCAACTACTTTTGTACCTTTCTCACCTTTAAAAAATAAAAAAGAATTTGTAGTTATTTTACCTCTAAACATTAAGCATCATTTACTCCTGCTTACAATAAACTATCGGACTTACAAAACAATCAAAATAGTGCTGGTAGTCAAAGAAGATTAGAAATGGCAAAAAGATTAATTTAAAAATACTAACCACTTTTGGGGGTTCGACATGATCTCAGTGACTTCAAGGTTCTAACTTAAAAAAAAAAAAAACATATCTTCCTCAGTTATGTCCACATCAATAGCTAGCACTGTACTATCACAAAGCTGTTTTCAAACCTTTTGCATTATGAATTCATTTTTCTGTAGATGACAGTGCTGTTCTGGAGAGCAATTTCTAGCATGTACCTAAGTGTTTTCCTGAATAGAGATGAACCAATACAGATGTTCAGGTTATATCAATAAAAGAAAGGAAGAAATAAAACTTTTAAGTTCATTTGGGGGGACAGAAGAATAACTGCCACTAACCTGAATGCTCAAACACGTGGGAAAAACTCACAGTCTGTCTGTCCCTGAACTTTCGAAGTGGTAAAAGAGAAGTTGCTCTTTAACATAGCTAGAACTGGAAAGCGTTTTTCTCCCTGAAATATATTAAGGTTCTAGATATTCTGGTCAACTCTGGTTTACTCTTTAGATATGAAGTGCTATAATCAAATAACTGAAGGAGGAAGCAGATAAATATTATACATTATGTGCCTTCTGAAAACTGGTATCCGTTACTATTCAGTATCACTATATGTGATGGCTGTCCTGTTTCAAGGTGTAGGCAGGGAAAGGCAGATGCCTCAAATTAAAGAGCTCTGGAAATGCAGACAGCTGCCTTTTGCTGCCATTGCTGGATGGTCCAGCGTGGGGGAGCTGGGCAGCACTGTTCCTCACGGAAGCAGAAACTTTCCCTTCTACATCCTTCCTCTGAGAGGGAAAAAACAGTAGGGAAGCCTGGTCCCAGCCCTTCCCATGGGAGGAGCATCCGAAAGCCTGGCCCCATCCTTCACCTCAGGACGAGACATCCAGTGTTTCCTGTGTGGCGGACTTACCTAGAGCCATATCCAAGAAGGAGGATCTCTTCCAGTGGGCTGATTTCTGACCTCTGCGAGGCAGAGACAGATAATGGGACTGTTGAAGCTGAGAGTTAGGAAGGGGAATAGCGTGTCTAAACTGTATGAAAGATAACCCCAAATTGAATTTGTAGCTAGTGCAAGAGAGGCATAACTAAATTTAGTGAAGCTCTGTCAATTTACATCATCCTAGAATAAGGCTCTTTGTACATCCAATAAAGATGAACAGGGTAATTTCCAAAGCTTTCCATCTTTGTTCAGTTGCTGTCAAGTTTCCAGAGGTTTTTTTTTTTCAAAATGATGTACTGCTTACCTTTTAATTGGTAGGAAAATCTATTTTAATAGTTTCCATTCAATCAGTTTTTAAATGGGTAAAACAGAAGTCACGATCTTGTTAAGCAGATCAGTAAGCAGATTTAAGGCACTTTATTTATCAGACCCTACCTTTCAGCCCACAAGATAACCTTGTATCTTCTGATCAAGCCAAACTTTTCAACGTGAAACTGATGGAGTTTCAAAGACCCTCCATAGATGGGTCCCTCCCATCTGCCATCAGCCTGCTCTCCAATCGGATATGCAACCCCTCTTCATTTGCAAGCCTGAAGGCATTTTGACTGTGCAGGATTTGGTAAGTCTTTAAGAAACCAGCTGGGACTCCAGAAATGGAACATGTTAATTCCTGGCACATTTACACATGCAATGGGTCTAAATGTAAGAGAGTCAAAGGCTTTTGACAGTCCATCTCCTCTGACTCAAAGCCTTAGGCAGATAATATTTTACTGTAATACAAAAAGAGCACATTACTGGAGAAGAAGAGATGTTGTAACATGAAACAAACTTTTCCTGTTCTTTGAAAACTATGGAGTGACATGTACTTTGCCACATCATGCAAGAGGAGTGAGAGGAACACAAAGCAAGATGGAAATACCCCCCACTTCCAGCGGGAAGAAGGACCTCTATCTCAACATGGGTGGGAAATGAAAGTAACTCTGCCCAAGCTTTCTTTTTCACTTGGCTCTGAGGACAGTGATATGGGGAAGCCCAGAGAAGAAAGTAACTGAACTGACACACTCTCTAGCTTGCTTGTCTCTATGTTATAAGTTTTCAGACATAGAATCAGCTGTGACTGGCCTCCAAACTCACAGTATTAGATGGAGAAAAACGCAAAGACATCATTTATTGTATGAGAACGAGTAGCAAGAAGGCTGCAAGTATGCAAAAGTTTGCGAGGGGACACAGTTGGGACAGTTGACCCAGACTGGCAAAAGGGATATTCCATGCAACATAATTTCATGCTCAGCAGTAAAACTGGGGTAGTGGAAGAAGCAGGGGACAGGCAGGTTGGCTTTCAAAGGTGGCCATTGCTCAGAGACTGGCTGGGCATCACTCTTCTTGTGGAAGGTGGTGAATGATTGCCATTGCATCACTTGTTGGGTTTTTTCCTCTCTTTCCTTCACTTATTAAACTGTCTGTATCTCAACTCATGAGTTTTCTGAGTTTTGGTCTTCCTAGTCTCTCCCCTGTCCTGCTGGGGCAGGGGTGAGGTGGGGTAAGTGAGCAAGCAGCTGTGTGGGTGCTGGCCAGCACCAACCCACCACACATACCCTTCTAAAAAACTGTCTTTGCTTCAAGAATGCAATTCTTTCTTGGAAAACATATTCAAGGTGCTCTTACGAAGACCTCATTGCAGTATTCATTCCAAGTACTTTCATCTCTCTCTCACTGCACAGAAGAGAAGCATATGAACACTAACAATGTGACAGAATTTTTAATATGTAGTTTGCTTCCAGTCATTAATACATTTTCTTAACATTTTAAAATAATTTCAGACCTATATCAGTTATTATAAGATCCATTTATTCCTACAAATAGTGTTAAACAGCTGACTCCGATTTAAATCTTTGAAAAAAAATGGCTGGTGTCTCAAAAATACTATATCAATGAGAAAATGGCATCACAGTGGCAAAGAAGAAATCAACACTAGTTACTGCCTAGTGTTCCACAGGGCACAGCTTCATTAAATAATGTAGCAAATAAGAACCTCCTTGTTTACAGAAAATGACTTGTCCGCTATTCAGGATTTTTTTTTTTTTTAAATTAGAAGTTAAATTGGCATAGGCAATTCACATGTATTCATATATTTATACAAATCATTTTCTATTGATCAAATGGATCAATAAAAACTATTTAAGCACATGATTTATTGTGTGGTTTATTACCTAGTCATCATTCATAGCATAAATATCTACCATGATCTAGAATCTCACTGATATTTTTTAAACATAATGTTTGCATAACAGTAAATGTAGTTAACTTTTATTTCAATTTGCTCCGAATTAAAGTGGAAGATTTGTAATAACTTTATATTCTTGCTTTGCCCCAAGCTTTTTGTTCTTCTCTTTTCAAGTTAGCAAAATTTCTGCCCAAATGCTACCTGCTCTTGCAAGTTCCCCAGCTATGAGCTGTAAGAATTTTCCAGACTATGGACTGTAAAATGAGATAAAGATTACACTGCAAAAATAACCTAGCAGAAAAAGTCCAGCTATCCCAGACTAAACTGTTTTCCTGTGCTTCAGCCAGTTATTCTCATGTAGAAGACTGAATGCATTGAAGTCTAGATTTTCACCACTGTCTAATTTACTTCACAAAAGCTATCCCAACCAATTTGCACTGCTGATCCGGTTTTATAAGTGCACTCTCAGTTTTTTTCCTGATTCTCCCAAGGAGGTCAAGGGCTTTTTTGCAACACTTCCCACCTTTCCCACACTCACCAAGACAAAGGCAAAAAAGTATATTGTCTATGGCCTGTAAAATCCACATTCTCCCTTTTTATTGGCTGTATGCCTTTTCACTGCTACCCGATGCTATCATTCATAAGGGAGTCCTCTGATAAAAATGCTGACATCACATAAGCTTCGTCATGCAAGAAAACAGTCAACAAGTTAAGATTACTGGGAATACATAGATAATTAAATGCGTTAAGCTGCTTTTCCAAAATAGGTCATAATCTAGCTAGTACTGAACATGCATTTTTGCAATAAAAATATGTACTTTCCCTGATTTAAAAAAAAAGTCTAAATGTGTAATGGAAAGATTCAGAATTAGGAAAAAGCAGAATTAGGAAAGAGCATCACAAGCTTTTACTTTCTTCAAATAAAATTTAGGTAATTTTAGTGGGTTTACTCATTTTTTTCTTGGCATTCTGCCCTGAAAAGTGGTGAGCACAATTTAAATCTCTTCCTACAATGCTTGCTTATGTAAAGAAATAAATATGCACTTCTTTTCTTGAACTTTTAACAGGATTTATATCACGTTGAATTTTGGTTTGCTGCTGTTTCTTTTTTTCCCCTAATGCAAAATGAACAATTGGTTGCTGAAAATACAATTAATATTTTTTCAATTGTGCAATTCTACAACATGAAAAGACTGTGACAAAGTTTTCAATAAGCTTTGTCTGCACTAGAAAGGGAGCAATGTTGCCTAGGAAAGAAGCAAAATGTAAACAAACTCTTCATAGTGATTTGACAAGACTATGTTATCAATTTCAATACATAAAGCAATGCCATCTACTCCTCTAAAAATTCTTCATCTAAATGCATCTTATTTTGATAGTCATGTTTACTTACTACATTTTTCTAATGCTTACCAGTTATAGGACGTGGGCAAGTACAGAAAAGGGCTAGCCAAAAATGAGCCTTGCTTTTAAGAGAATCTTAACTTTCCTGTAATGATTTTTTTTTTTTCGGTTATATTTAAAAATGCAGCTCAAACCTCCTTCCTGCTTTGGCCATTTCCATGTCAGCTGCCCACTGTTACTTATCACCATGCCAAGACACAGAAGCATTGGAGCGACTGACAGTAGCCACTACTCTGGAAAACACTGATTCAAGAAAGCAGGGAGCCACAAGGTAGGTCCAGATGGAAAGAAAAGTGTTGAAAGAGGGATTTGATAAATACTCAGATTTTCATTGTTTGTAATGCTTAGAAAGATAAATACTAATCTTTTTGTTACTAGCTAAATCTCTGCAAAAGACAATAACAAGTAGGTCAAAAACCCTCTTAAATCTATCTCCAGATTGCCATCAGATTTTTTTTTTTTTAAAGTCTGTCTGAAAAAGATTTAGTGCTCTGACAGTCTTATTAGAGACTCAGTGTTCATGAATCAGGCAAGACCTACAGAACAGGGAAGTGGAGCTTAGTATCTTAAACTATTCCATCTACAGCTGCCACAATTCATACACTTCTGTACAACTGATTTTCAGGCTGAAATTAGAAGGATTTCCAAACCCTCTTCACCTTGACTTACTTGTTACCAAAGTTAATAGCAAATTTCTCATTGTTTTTAATAGCTGTGAGTTTAACTCCATGCAAACCGCTGAAAAATCCACTCTGCTTTCTGAAGGAAAAGTATTTACTCATGAGAACTGTACTGTAAATAAAATACCTGATGTGAATCAAATGAGTTAATTTGACATATAATTCATCACTGCTGTGAACATAAATCATTCTGGGCTTACTTAGGTATTTTTCATTGAATCCTTTATTTGATTTTAATGGCTGGATCCTTCTTCCTAGTGAAATCAACAGGAATTTTGACTGAGTTACTGTTTCAATTGCATCAATTAAAGCTTAGATAGTCAACATATATGTCCCAAGATCCTTTTAAAATATAATTGTAAGGACTTGAGATCTTGGCTTAAGGACAATAAAATCACAATGAAAAACAGGAATGCTCGGTTAACAGCACTAATTAAACAATAAAGAAAATAGTTACCATAACTTTCCAAGAGTAGGAATCATTGCATGTGAGTACATACACATTTGGCAAAAAAGGTGCTTCACAAAATTCAGCTTTAATCCATACAGACAATCCAGTATAACATGGTGGGCATTTGGTTTCTTTGTACATTCATTTAATTCCTCTTACTATAAATCTACCCTTTTAAAAATAAATTCAGTTGAGATATCATCTGGTTTTGTCACATTCTCGTGAAACACTGGTAAAGTTCATATATGCTAAATAAGCAGGCATTTCTTGCTTCCTGCTTCAGCCTTCCCTCCTTCCCTAAAGATTTTTTTAATCTTTATTCACATTCTGTACATCCCCAAGGTGCTTTGCTTTAGCGCTCCAGCAACTTCACAGACAAAACTGACAAAGCAGACACTTCGGCGATTTATTCGACAACAAATTCTTATCTATGCAGATTCCATGAGAAACCAAATCCTAGTCCTGAACATCCTTCAACTGAAAGGAAATTTGGCTGCAACATTCTCCCAGTATGACTTTGGAGAATATTACCACGGGGAAAAACATGTTTCCGTTATTTAACTGAATTATTTACTAGCTTTACAAGTATTCTATTCTGAAATTTTCCAATGCTCAGTCATACAATCTTATTGGTTTAAAAGATCCTGCAGTATTTTAACAGCATGAAGAATGGAGTCATTAGGCACACATGCTATATCTTGATCAAGAACTCTCCTTCTTTCCTTTGATCCCTACCAAAACAGTCCACTATCCAGAAAAGGCTACAATAATACAGTGGGAAATCCAAGCTCAAGCACCTGACCTGCTTCTGC
Source organism: Platalea leucorodia (assembly GCF_965183815.1). Classification (NCBI taxonomy): domain Eukaryota; kingdom Metazoa; phylum Chordata; class Aves; order Pelecaniformes; family Threskiornithidae; genus Platalea; species Platalea leucorodia. The sequence continues at coordinate 44,791,782 of NC_138828.1, read as the reverse complement.
CAATTCAAGGCCAGAAACAGAATATGTCCATACTACCCATAGAGTAACTGGAGTTAACTGGAGCTAAATCCAGTTGGTGGCCGGTCACAAGTGGTGTTCCCCAGGGCTCAGTATTGGGGCCAGTTCTGTTTAATATCTTGATCAATGATCTGGATGAGGGGATCGAGTGCATCCTCACTAAGTTTGCAGATGACACCAAGTGGGGGGGAAGTGTTGATCTGCCTGAAGTAGGAAGGCCCTGCAGAGGGACCTGGACAGGCTGGATCTATGGGCCGAGATCAACTGTGTGGGATTCAACAAGGCTCAGTGACGGGTCCTGCACTTGGGTCACAACAACCCCATGCAACGCTACAGGCTTGGGGAGGAGTGGCTGGAGAGCTGCCTGCCGGAAAAGGACCTGGGGGTGTTGGTTGACGGCCACCTGAACATGAGCCAGCAGTGTGCTCAGGTGGCCACAAAGGCCAATAGAATCCTGGCTTGCATCAGAAATAACGTGGCCAGCAGGACCAGGGAGGTGATGGTGCCCCTGTACTCAGCACTGGTGGGGCCGCACCTCGAGTACTGTGTTCATTTTTGGGCCCCTCACTACAAGAAGGACATTGAGGTGCTGGAGCATGTCCAAAGAAGGGCAATGAAGCTGGTGAAGGGTCTGGAGCACAAGTCCTATGAGGAGCAGCTGAGGGAGCTAGGGTTGTTTACCCTGGAGAAGAGGAGGCTGAGGGGAGACCTTATTGCTCTCTACAACTACCTGAAAGGAGGTTGTAGTGAGGTGGGGGTCGGTCTCTTCTCCCTAGTAACAAGTGATAGGACGAGAGGAAATGGCCTCAAGCTGCTCCAGGGGAGGTTTAGGTTGGATATTAGGAAAAACTTCTTCACTGAAAGTTAGTCAGGCACTGGACCAGGCTGCCCAGGGCAGTGGTTGAGTCCCCATCCCTGAAAGTATTTAACAGATGGGTAGGTGTAGTGCTTGAGGACATGGTTTAGTGGTGGATTTGGCAGTGCTAGGTTAACAGTTGGACTCAATGATCTCAAGGGTCTTTTCCAACCTAAACAATTCTATGATTCTACCCAGGGAATCAGGATGTAGAGATGCCCATGCTGGCAGCCTGCAAGTTGGTGTCTCACCTGGAAGTTGCCTATGGTCATCAGTGGGGTGTCGTGCTCACCCTGCTCTTCCAGTCTGAGGGGATGCAAGACCCTTTGCTCACGCTGTTTCATTCTCTTTAGCTCACTTTTGTTGGAACAGGAATTTACTGGAGTACTAGAAGGTTATAAAGTCAGTCAGAGTAAAGCTGAGAAAAAAAACAACTATAAAGTCAGAGTAAGCTGAAAGAAGAGCTGAATTAGCTTACCCTCGAATGCCCTCAGCATTCACTGAGACAAGAAGCTCTCCTCAAGGAGAGATTCAGGTTTATGTCTTTGCTTTCGTTTAGGCAGAATAAGGACTTGACTCTCTCTTCCATTTACCAGGTAGGTACCTTTACTCCCAGTTTACTAGTTATTCTGTAACAGCTCGCTATCTATGCTTTTGGTCACAGAAACTTTCTCAACAAAACATGTAAACTTCTTTGAAGCAGTTTTGATATAATAGAGTTTCATCATGGCTTCTAGCATATAGCTTCAGAACATTTATACAGAGTAGGTAAAGCATGGTATGACATAAATATCAACATAAAACTCACCACTCACTGGAAATGTGAAAATTCATCATAATTCTGAGAGCTCAGCACTGGCAAGACCAATCCTCTGCAGAGACCATCGGAAAAGCCCCCGCTCATTTTGTTGCTTGTGGTTTACACAGCAGTTGTGGAGCAAAGCCAGGAAAAAAGGGCAATTATACATTGTGAGGAGAACTATTTTCAACCTGAAAGGTGAAAGTGAAATGCAAGAACACTTTCAAAGAATAAAACACAACTATTGGGTAAGTAAATTGTTCCTATGTCAAATATGTATTAGTATAGTAATGGTATTGGTCTTAGAATAATTTAGAAGAATTATCAGTAGTATAAACTTGTCTCATATATGTGTACTTTACTAATTTTGAACATGTAAGTTTTACATCAAGTATATATGCTTATTGATATATATATTTAGTATATATAGAATATATTTGGATTTATTTCAATATTTAAGACATCAAACCAATATAAAATATTAAAAACAAGCAAAAATATTATTTGATAGTAAAAGAGTGAATCAACTACAAAAAATTACTTCAATCAAGCATTTCTTTAATGTTTTTATTGCATTTGCTTCAAGTAACACTTTTGGCAAGTGAGCTGTCATTAATAGCTGAGGTTAGACTTCTCACAATCTGCTGATGCAACAGAACACTTAATCACGAGGTTTCACTTAACAGTAGGTATGCTGCTGCACTGAGGGTGTGCAGATTCAGAAACAGACAGCAAGCAAGACAAAGGAGCCCTACTACAGAAATAGGTAGTAGCAGGCAGCTGCCTGTGGGGATGCTGAAAGCACTGTTGGGAACATGGACATTAATAAGCCTGCTATAAAAGCAGAGAAAGCAAAGCATAACAAAAACAATGAAAAAATCAATCTGGCCAAACTTTCTCCTCTCCCTCTTCCTATCTACACACACACACACTCAGTAGGGAACAGACAATAGTATCTCATTGTCAGCATCTAAAGACAGACTACTACAATGCAATTTTTCTTTCTGGCATCTGGATTGTATTTCAGATAGCTCACTGACCACCACAGTCCATTAACATATCTAATTAAGTGCAAAACTATATATCAGAACCCAGAAGAGCATTTTATTTCAATAATCTTGGACAGAATTTTCCCAGTTTAAAATTTCCAAACTGAAACTTAGTATTTAAAAAATTATGCAAGTTTTTTATCCAGTTTGTTAGAACTGTAACTCAGTGATACATATTCTATTTCCTCCTCAAATACATTCACTGTTTTTGCATTTTATCCTAGATATTTGAGGAAAACTAGCAGTTGTAGCAAAGAGATCAAAAACTAGGGAGGGAGGAAAGGATGGGGGTGGGAGTTAAGACTTGGTTTCGTTACAATATTTTCAGTTTAGCTTATCTCGTTAGATGATAGTGTGAGAACATATCACAGTTCCCCTGAGGTATCTTCCTAGTGAGGGGATAACCAGTTTGGGTATCAGTTTTCCATCCTTGCAATAAGGTTACATTTTTACCTAAAAAGCTAGAAATTTACATTATTTAATGAAAGTGGAGATTCCAAAGGAAGCTGTCAGTTGCAGCAGCTGGAGCTCTGAGAGCAATGCAAGACTGGCAACTAGAAGCTGAGATTTCTTTTATTGTTGGTTGTTACATAGTCTCAGTCAACAACCAGCAAAATCAACTTTAAACACAGTCATTCTGGTAACATAAGAAAACCAATAGGAAATAGCCAAACAGAATAATAGCACATTTTTGTTTGTTTGTTTGCACTCATTTTTAGAGAACATTTTGAACAACAAATAACACTACATGTATCAAAAGTTTGAAGACAGCTGTCTGCCAAACTAAAAAAAAGATTGTTGGCATTGAATTGTATATTTACAAAGAACAAACTTCAAAAATTCATAAGTACTGTGGGATAAGATTGGGTTTGGGGATTGTTTTGTTTTGTTTGTATGATAGCACAGGCCTGATGGACCCTGAAACAGACGTGTCAAAGAATTCATACAGCAAATTTTCTCCTTAACTTCCTTCCCTTTGGGTTAGAAACTATTTTTATAGATATGGTGTGGTATTTTACACAGCTTCCAGTGTAAAATAATCTTCTGGTGATGACTGCTGAGGAATGCTGAGGTGCTTGACTTACAACTTTTGTTCTCGATTTAGGTGGACTTTATGTCTGCAGTTGGTACTTCATCAGATTGTATTGTTCTGTCCAGGTAGACCAAGACATAATTATAAAAATTGGAACAGAGCAAATAACACTAGAAAAGAACATCCAGATGAGGGAGCAATAATAAGGTATTTGGTCTAGTTGCTTCTTTTTATCAGAGCAAGTATTGACCCCTTTTGGCACCAAAAAGCTAATCTAAGCAGCTTTGTTCCACTCCTGGAGGAATACTAAAGAATGAACCTTACTATTCTGATGAAAATCTCCTTATAAGAAGCTGACTAATAATGAGTCAGGACAAACAAAACTAGAATAGACTAAAAGAAAGCCTTGAAACTAATGGTTTCACTGGAAATTAGTTTCACAGTATCACATTATGTACAGAGTTAGGAAGGCCGTACTGCTCATGAGAAATACAGAAGAGCAAGAGATTTAAGTTACCTATACTATTACAACTATCTCATCTTTATTATAAGAATTATCCAAACTGATTAATTGCCTTTATTCAGATGGTGAAGGACAGCTTCTGATGATAAAATAAATTTTTCGCAGGCTAAAAAACCAAAATAAAATCAGCCCCCTTTCTCTGAAATATCTGTCTGTCACTGTCACTTCCAGTTCTTCCTCCCCAAAGATATTCTAGGGAAAATATTTGGCCCAGCATCAACTCAGCACCAGATGAGTGTGTCAGAAAAGGGCTGCAGAAGACTTTGGTTTTACTTCCCATTCCAGAATAAACCCAGGAACAGGTCCTTCCCAACACATAATTGATAGTTCTGCTAAGTTGCATTTGCTGCAGGAATCCCTGGAGGCCATTCTGGCTCTTCCTGGAGTGTTCATATTCCAGAGGCATTCCCGATTATTTCATTGTTACCTTTCACTGGTACATAAGAGCTACACAAATATTTCCTAGTTTGGAAACTGACTTTTTTTTACAGCACTTTTGATTGAAAAAGTATTTGACTTTTTGACAAAAAAGTGTCTTTATACTTCCCCAATTTTTGAAAAGTATTAATTTGCAGAAAAATAATTTTCATTGATTAACACTATTATCACAACGATTAACCACTATTTTCTTTGAATCATCACATTTCTAGTATATTCTGTATGTTCTTTGATATACCTTTTTAGAGCACTGCTTCAACCTACATACAGGTTTTACCTTCTACTTATTTTCTCTTCTCATTGTTCCATGATAATAATTCTCAGGCAGTTTTTTTTTGGATTAACAGTGTTATTTCTTATTTGGAATTGGCAGAAGACTTAATGCAATTAATGACACTAGGAAAATATCAGTTATCATAAAACCAGAATTCTGTAGAAAAGTTTCAATTCAGATTTTGGAAGAATACTAAAGTATTTTGCTATGTCTATTCAAACTACAGGACTAGTAAAACCATGACACAAAAACAGCCAAAAGGGGAAAGTGTTACAGGTTATCAGTCTCCAGGTTGCCCTGAATTTTACTGCATTTTAGTGATTTATTCTATCTAGTAATGCCAAAGTCTAAAAACTTATATGCCTATACTATCTGTTAAATCCATGCCACAGACTTTCAATGAGTGCTTTGCTAATTTTGAAAGTTCGCTGCAACATCCCTGTGAATCACTGATACTCCAATACAGATTTAGATACATTCTTTAAATGATTTTATGACATCTGCAGAGTGTAAGAAATCAAATCCTATTGAAAATCACTGGAAATTAGATACATAGCACAGATTTTCAAAACTACTCATTGCCAAACTAACTCTGTTCATATTCATAGCCACAGAAATTTAACCTTTGGCTATAATCAAACCAATGTTTAATGCTCTTTAACATTCACAGTTCCATTTTAAAATTAAATTTAAATTTTTTTGTCAGGATAAATGGTGCCTGAGAGTTGAATTCAAAAGTGTGATGTAAATATAGCAACGTATGAAATACAGGATTTACAATTTAATTAGAAATACTCTGGACTTTTAGAGTAAGCAAGTTCAAATCAGTTTTATTTATCTAGAGGGAAAATACAAGGATTTATTAATACACGTTTTCACAGATAATTTACAAGCCAGAGGGCAGGAAAATGTAAAATTTAAAATATACAAACAAGCTTAAAACTATTAAAAAGATGTTATGGAAATTTCCAAAACTCTTTGCAGATAAGCACTTGTTTTCAGTAGACATATTTTGGCAATATCTACAGAAATGCACTAAGAGCAGAGTTAACAAAGAATTTCTTTGTACTTATCAGTACAGAGCCGCTCTGATTAAGTGCATATAAATTTGGAGCAGATGACCAGTTGCCACTAATCTTTACTAAAGCCCACAGAAAACTGTGATAAGTTTATACATTATTCTAGACAGAACTAGTTTCAGCAATTTAAATCTGAGTAAAAAGCAAGCTTTCTGCTTGTGTAATTCAACGATTCAGACATACATTAATACTAAGTGGATTTATACACACAAGTGGCTCCAGTCTATGTGCATTGAAACACTATGTGAAGTTCATTTTCAGGCTCTTTTGACTTGTGTGTCAAATCTCAGATTGTGAAAGAATGAGGACAGATGTGTAATGTACCTGTACTAGATTTCCAGATCAGGCAATTTTTGTGAGGAGTATTCCCTAGCTATATGCCCCAAACTGTGTGTTCCCTTTGCATCTAAGGCATGACAGGTTGAAACTGAGCATTTTAAAGTTGCAGCTGAAGGACTTTAATCTTTATCAAAAAGATGTCTAACCCTTAGTTTAATTAACACAGACATTACAAGCATAACAAAATGGTTTGCAATCTAAATGTTCAACAGTTTTCGCAGACGGTGATCATATTTGGTTCCTTCCCCTCTCTGTAACAATACTATGCCACAGAAATAGCTGGACATCATAAATCTGCTACAGCATATTCAGTACATTTCTTAAACTTGAATATAGAAACTAGAAAATTCTTCATGAGCAATGCAACTTTTTTCTTCCTGATTCAAAACCAGACAACACTGTTCAATAAATTGGTTACTGCAATATGCCACCACTCACATATGTAACAGCAGCAAGAAAAAAAGGTCAGGAATTTTGTGCATCAGCTATTTTTTTTCTTTTCTTCCTGGCTGATATATACTGAAAAGTATCTAAAAAAAATTAGGAAAAAAGCGTTTGGGACCTAATTTGTAAGCAGAGTTGATGTAATGTATCCCAAACCTTTTCAATTCACTGTAAATGTAACATCAAGTTATTCTGCGCTCATTTGCAGTGTCCACTTGTCTAATATCATATGTAGAAGAAACCATAGCGTTTTCAAAGATAGAGGAGGCTTTTGGTGATTAACATTATGGCTCATGTTGCTCTGTTAGAGGTTTGTGCTGTTTGAATGAACGAAGTTGTTAACATTTCCTGACCTCGCAGGTAAACTCTGCAGAAGCAGATTAATGTCTATACTGAGAATTTCATTCACGGCTTCTACCTGGAGAAGATCACCCAAAATAATGTGCTGCAATACTGAGGGTACTGCGAAAACTGAGCTCCTTCTGCGAGGAAGGATTAAGTTCTGCAGTACAATTTCAGAAGTTGTCATAAAGAAGAATTTTTTTTAAAACCTAATTTATTTCTTCTTAATCTTTCAGGGTTACAGTTTTAAGACATGAATGAAATAAATGCAAACAAGTGATGATTCATCTTTAATAGCAAAGCTGTTTATCCACCTGGCATGTTTCATAGACACCTTTGGCTCTGCTGGCTGACATCAGCACATATTAACTTCCTAGTATTGGAAAGAGAATGATTTTCCTCCAAATTATATGTCCTATAATTTACAGGAGAATGAAAATGGCAACAAGCTATGAAAAGCTTATTTAAGGAGAAAATATTTTGGAAAAATATTTTGTTTAAAGCCAAGCTACTAATCGATTGCTTCCAGAAGAGACCAATAGGGAGTTATCTTGAAAGCCACTACTTGGCAAAAGCCTGCTGAGCTGCACTGCAAGAACTACACAGATGTACTAACATTGCACATACCTTGGAAAAGAAAGACCTAATTTTGAGAGGACCCTGCAGCAAGAAGTATCCTAGGGGGCTGAAAAGCTAAAACACAGCTAGAGCTAACTACAAAGAAAACAGTAACATCTTTAAAGCTGCAGTCAGGAATGAATATTGTTTTCAGACATCAGTTTATGCTTGTTCACTTCTTCGTATTCTATACATCTGTGAAACTCACTTTATATCACTTTCCCAGTATGTAATTGAAACAAGAAGACCTCATGTGTAAACTAGACAAACATTCAAATACCAAACAAATAATCTGCTCTCTGCCAATAATATATCTGTGCCGCATGCACATATAGCTGCGCATAGACCTGCATGAAAAGATCCCAGCAAGAGTGTTATCCCCGCTTCTCTTGGGAAATCATTTTGTATCCAAGTATAGCTTAGTAACTTATGAACAGGAATTTTCTCATGATAGTCCACCTACATTTCACCTTTTCCTTAATTTAACTCTATTTAACTCTAGTTGTACCACTGTGTTTATTCTAAAGGATTCTTCTTCCTTCTTGTCACTACCCTTCAAATATTTATGAGTTATTTTCATTCCTTTCCAGAACTATTGTGTGAAGGCCATACAATTTGCCGTCAAAGCATGCAAGGTCAGGAAATGCCAGCTGCATCACAATGTCATGGAGCTATGCCAGCATGCTTGGAACTGGCTGGATTTCTAGGCAGAAGGTCTCCTTATTGATCTACTTTATAATAGTTTAATCAATTACTCAGCACAGTATATTCTCCTGCCCTTTCTAAATTTCTACATTTAAATGTGCTTTTTTGGGTGTTTGGGGGTTTTGGAGAGGGAATGTGTGGATATGACTCTCATTTGATATGTAATATTAATGGACTTTTTTTCCTGGTTTATAATGGATGTCTCTCATGCATTTTAATAAACTTTTAATGGCTATAAAGGAACATCTAAGCTGCTTGCAGGAAAAACAACCCACATGGCACATCAAGTGAGATTTGTAGTTCTTTTCACCTCTGCTTCCAGATTGCTGTTACACTAAATGTTGTGAGTGATGAGTGAATTGTGGAGAACATCAGCAGAAAAGCCTTTCTACATGTGAGCTTCTCAGAAATACTTACTCAAGAATAGTTTTTTCCAGAACAGCAGTCCCTGAATAATTCATCTGTGAATACTCTTGTTCCAGGATAAAAGTGCTACATCTGGTTTAACATGATCCATTTTGAAAACAGTTTGAGATAAACCATTGTGGCAATTCTGTAGCTCATAAACACAGTTATTCTGGGATAATTACTCAAATCCTTTTGTAACTTTATTCCAAGTTATCCATCAAGAGAAAATAAGCCTTAAGTAACTGAAATACTCCAAATATGCATGGAACAGAACAGTAACAAAGCTGAAGATCATCAAGTGAGAAAAGCAGAACAAGCATCACAGTAGCTACTCACTCGTCAACCAACCTAGTCTAACTATAGGAAGGAAGCACATGTGAGACAAAATTGAGGAGTATCAAATCCAGCTTATGAGTAATTAGAAAAACCCTGGAAAACTTAGAAGATATAAGTAAAGGAACACTGAAGTAAACAGTACCACAATTTAAGAAGGGAAATGCACACTCTACTTTTATATAATATTTTAGTTGTTAGAGCACTAACCGAGAAAGGTGAGATTTCAACCTCACTTCTTCCCTTCAGGATACCTTAACCACCATGTTAATTGACTGAAACACCTAGGTAAGCAGTGCCTGCTTTTCAGTTTCTTCTTCTGCCCTTAAGGGTCTAAGTGTAAACTTTCCATTTCAGTTATGCTGTGCAGAAGCCCTGAGGTCTCCCACCTAAAGAGAGAGTGGGTGACCTGTGGGCACAGATCTTCTCTCAACCTGTGCATCAGCGCATGAACTTCAAGACACTGAGGACTCACTTACTTCAGTGGAAAGCAACAGCACCTGTGTTGCAAGCTTCAATACTTTTTTTGGCACAGAAACTCATCTGGTTTTCTGCATTTTAGATTCATCACACAGAAGGAACCAGTGCCTTTACATCCTCTTCATTATCTTGCTTCCCTGTCTGCTCCCTGTGATGCTGCTATCATTGCTCAAACTGAATGCTCATGTGGATATGAGCCTCTTGAGTTCCATTTTGTTTCTCTGATTACATTTTCATAGAATCATAGAATGCTTTGGGATGGAAGGGACCTTTAAAGGTCACTAGTCCATCCCCCCTGCAATTGGCAGGGACATCTTCAACTAGATCAGGTTGCTCAGAGCCCTGTCCAGACTGACCTTGAATGTTTCCAGGGACGGGGCATCTACCACCTCTCTGGGCAACCCGTTCCAGTGTTTCACCACCCTCATCGTGAAAGATTTCTTCCTTATATCTAGTCTGAATCTACCCTCTTTCAGTTTAAAACCATTACCCCTTGTCCTATTGCAACAGGCCCTACTAAAAAGTCTGTCCCCATCATTGTTAGAGGCCCCCTTTAAGTACTGAAAGGCCACAAGAAGGTCTCCCCGCAGCCTTCTCTTCTCCAGACTGAACAACCCCAGCTCTCTCAGCCTTTCCTCATAGGAGAGGAGTTCCATCCCTCTGATCATTTTTGTGGCCCTCCTCTGGACCCTCTCCAACAGGTCCATGTCCTTCCTGTGCTGAGGACCCCAGAGCTGGAGGCAGTGCTCCAGGTGGGGTCTCACCAGAGCAGAGGGGCAGAATCACCTCCCTCGACCTGCTGGCCACGGTGCTTTTGATGCGGCCCAGGATACAGTTGGCCTTCTGGGCTGCGAGAGCACATTGCCGGCTTTTCATCTATCAGTATCCCCAAGTCCTTCTCCTCAGGACTGCTCTCAATTTTCCCTATTTGACATGTTGAGTCCAGAAACATGGAGCTGTTGTTCCAAAGTTACATTGCTTTTGTTTAAACAAAATGTCTTTCCTTGATTAACAAAAAAAAAAAAAAGGCTTTTTGGTGAGCTCACTGTGGTAGGTGGTTTTCTCTGGGAGTTGCTTTTGAGTATCCCCTGAGAACAGAATCACTCCAGCTCGGCAGCCAAAGACAGGGCTTGGGCTGTCCTCAAGCCATTGGGGATGGCAGGCTGTAGAGAAGGAGCAGCTTTTTGCAGAAAGGTGGGGAGGGTGTTGGTGAGCAGACTGATCCCTGGGGGAACCTGAACCGTGCATGAAACTGCAGAACTAGGACATTGCTGGGGGACTGCTGCTTAACCTCCACTGCCTTCCACTCCTAAGCCTTGTGCGAAAGGGAAGCACTTGGAAAATAGATCAGGATGTCAAAAAAGCACCCTCAGTCAGGAGTGGATCCCTTAAGATTTGGGGCTTTTTCAAGATCAGTTCAAGACAGCACAGTTTGGAGGAAACAATGTTGGGGGTTTATTTTAGATAAATTCATGTCAGGAAGGTTCCTAATGTCATTCTGATTACAGGGGTTGTGACCATTTCTTTGTGTTTAACTCAAATGCAGCTCATGCAGGAGTCAGCCTTTTCAACTCTAGTATGAATCTAAAATACCTTTGCAATCTTTTTATTGCTATAACCACAAAGTCTGCTGAGCTGTGAGGCAGTGCACATAGACTAAGAGCCCTGTAACAACCAGTATAAAGTACAGTATAAACAATAATATAAAAGCAGTATAAATTATATAAATCCTACACATAAACCATACAAAGCACAGTACTAGAAGAAGAAAGCAAATCTGATGAAAGATTGGAAAGCGACACGCATGGGATCTAGAACAGCAGAAAACATTTCCACTTGGACTGGGCTGCCACCAGTAAATGTCTTTGTGCAGGTGTGTGCCTCTGTGAACGAACAGTTGATGTGCACTGGGTAGCTGAATATTTGCAACACAAGGTTTGCACTCCCTGCCCATTTGTCTGCAAGGGCTTGATCTGTATTATGAGGAACATGGCTCCCGAGAGAAGTTTTCTAAAGATGCTCAGGCTGGACTCCTGCAACATTCAAAGCATGGGAAGGGATCTTTACTGAAATCTTTGGAGAAAAGCTCAGATCCAAGCTATAGTGGCACAACCTGTGTGCCCTTCTCATGAAATGTACAGTTACTTTGATAACAGGAGCAGCAAGCAGTTTCTTTTTAAGGGAAGACAGTGCTACGGAAACAAGTTTGGAGATGTTTGTCAGGAAAAAATTCTAGCAGAAAGCAAAGCTGTTTGATTTTTAAACGAAAGGTTTGAAACAGCTCAGCATGTGTTTGAGGCACAGAGCAGATTCAAAACTCCCAGGTCTCTGGGTGTGGGAGAAGCACAGTTCACCGTGCTGAACTGATGAAATGCTGTGTCTCATTTCTGAGTGACTGGTCTCTCAGCAGCTCCTCAGTTAGGGGCCAAGGTGGTTTTGGTTTGGAGAAACAAATAAAGTTCCGTTCTTTGAGGATCCGAAACAGTAACTAAAGACGATAGTGGCACCAAGCTAGGAGCAATGGTCTGGCATCGATACCTTGCATGGCCTGACAGAAATTAAACTCGCTGCCTAAAACTGAAGGAGCTTTTAATAGAAGAGAATTGTTGCAAGCAGGGAGGTAAAATGTTTTTATTCTCTTCTGGTGAGACGGTATAATTTGTAGTTTATGTGAGCCAAATGCTGAGCTGGTAACCTGTAGGAAAGCTCTGGTAGAGACCTTGTGAAACTTTCTACTACTTGTATTTTTTTCTTGGGAGTGATGTATCTATTGTAGGAGTTGTTTTTGTGGAGGAGTAGGAGACAACAGTAGTCCAAAATAGCAACAATTAAGCGGGGCAAGTAGGAAACCACTGCAAGACTTATGGGGCCCTACTGCTCATACAGAAAAGGGTTAACTTCAAAGCCATATTGGTAAATTAAATCCTGCAAAAAGTGGCACAGGAAGCTGGAAATGAGGCTCCTCCTGGTAGCAGGTTCGAACAGGGCTGAGCTCCAGCTCTATGGATCTGGGCACGGGGCAGAGGCCCGACAGCAGCCCAGCAAAAGCCTGGCACAGGGGGCTGGCAGCCCAGGGGTCGACAGCCCCGGGGTGGCAGGGCAAGCGCCTGGCTGGGCCGGCTCCTCACAGTTCTTCCTGTGTCATTGGAGCTCTCCAGGGCCTGGAGGTTGCTGAAGGTCCCCTCCCCTTGCATTGGGTGTAAATGGGGAAGTTTTGGTTGCGGTGGGGTGGGGGGGTGCGTGCAGGGGAGCCCCGAGGGAGGCGCTGGGGGCTGCACCCTAACCAGCAACAGCCGGTTCCCGCGGGACACGGCGCAGGACACGGCTGAGCCAATGGGGGGAGCCTGTGGCGCCTCCGAACCAATCAGAGCTGGCGGGCGGGCGAGGCCGGGGGCGGGCGAGAGGCCGGGGGCGGGCGAGAGGCCGGGGGCGGGCGAGAGGCCGGGGGCGGGCGAGAGGCCGGGGGCGGGCGAGAGGCCGGGGGCGGGCGAGAGGCCGGGGGCGGGCGAGAGGCCGGGGGCGGGCGAGAGGCCGGGGGCGGGCGAGAGGCCGGGGGCGGGCGCGCAGCGGCGCTCTGTGGCGGGGCTGGCGCTGGCAGTCCCGGGGGCCCTTGTGGCCGCGGAGGGCCCGCGTCGGAGCGGGGGACACGAGCAAGAAGGATGGAGCAGGGAAGAGCGCGAAGGAAGGAGCAGTCATAGGCCTTTATTTTGGCCACATCGCGTTGCACCAAAAGCCTAGATCTAAACGCGGCGAAGATCAAATGCCTTAAACGTACTGCCAGCAGGCTGGCTCTCACTCGCCTCTGGTAACGACACCCCATCCCTCCCCAGTTTCCATGATGAACTAAAGGCAAATGGCAAAACAAACAAAGCAGCTGTCAGTTACAGTCTGTTTAGGGGCTTGGAGGGCTTTACTGGGCATTACCTAAGCATTAATCCAGAAGTCATATACTGCCTCTTCTGTGTCTCTAGTACTAAAGCTGAAAGACAATAGAAGCCAAAAGAAATATAACCTAAAGCGATAGTATTTAAGTTTAAATACATTAAAATGTTGGCATCCTAAACATGTTTGCTGATGACATGAGAGCTAGGCTTACAGCCCAAAGCTGAACGCTTTTTCTTGCCTTGTCAGCACAGGATGAGGCACTTTACTACCAAGTCCTGCATACACTATTCAAAAATACAGGCAGCCTGATAGAACGCAGATAAAATACTCATACTCGCCCTTCTCCTCGTCTCTGACTTGATTTTCTGTAACAATAGTTGCTAATCTGTAGCTACAAATATTATTCAAAAAAGATAAATAAATTGAGAAATCCAGCCGTTCTGACCTGACAAATCCTTTTAAAGTCAGTTAATTTGTGAACTTTCATGTGCTTTTATCACTCTAACCAGATACAAGTGGATTTTTTTTTTAGTATGTGAAAGCTGTTGCTGACAGGTATTTATTGCTGCCATCATCCACTCTTAACATTTAGACTGTAAAAATTGACTCTAGCCTGTCAACCATTAAGCAGCAATAATTATGTCTGAAGTTGTGAAAGTGAAGTGTGACAGCCATTTCATACCTAGTGCTTTAACAGGTCTTATAACCTCCTGAATTACTTTTATTATCTACTTTCCATGCACCAGTCAAAAAGATGAGTGTGTTTAGGGAAAAGAGTAAAGTTTGTATATGACAAAAAAACATGAAATTTTACTGCACTGTTGTTGTGAAAGGGTATTATGCATCAGGTGGATGTTAAGGTGCCAATTGACAAAAAAATCTTGGTTTTTCATCTGTGAATACACCAGCAAACAACATTTTTTTAGATACATTGGCATTGCAAAACAAGGTCTTGCTGCCACAACTAAGCAAGAATAAACAGACTTTGTATGTAGGTAAAAAGTTATACACTAACAGAAACATTTTGTGAACTACAAGTAGCCATATGATTTTGATCACAAGACCAATATAAATACATCACACAAGTTTTCTGTAATATAAAGCATGCATCTCAAGCACCAGTTTACGATGCCTTTTAGAACTGGCATATTTATTAAATTGTAAAATCTCTTTGGGTCTGCTTGTAACTTGTTGATGCTTGTTCGTGTTCTAGTGGCAACACTCCTGTGGTACATACTTCTCATTTATTTTGTTTCTGGGTACTAGAAAGAAGGAGGGAGATAGTGCCTCAGACTTTCATTTGCTATATTAGCTTGGGCCTGACAATGAAGCACTCCTTCAGGTAAAATTCCTGGCAGATACCTCCCAAGAACTGCAGTAAGACCCCCTCTTGCAGCAGCTCTATAGACCAGGCAATTACTAACAGCAGTTATACAGCGTGCAGCCATACGATTAAATTCCCTTTCCCAAGTTAAATGGTCAAAAACTCATCAGTATAGAAGAATGAAAAGAATTCAAATGTTAACAATATGCTGCAAATTATTATGCAAAACCCAGACACATTTTCAGCTTGTTTGGTTTCAAATTATCTCAGGCTAATACAGTTTATTTAGAATGACTGACTCGTAGTGGGAGCTTTTCTTGACATTTAAAATTCACTTCATTTTTCATGAATAAAATTGTTTTCATAACTTGACATGTCTTGTAAAGTTCTGCATTGACCTAGTCATATATGTGCATCTTGTTTACATTTCAAAAATTAAATGGCACAGAATGACAGGAATATCATATGCACGTAAAGCCAAATTTGGGTTGCCTTTTTATGTGGATGGCACCTCAACATGTAACTGAAAGTGGTCTTAGAGACCACTTCTGCTAGCGGAAAAAATTCACAGTGCTTCAGCAACAAGGAACTGATGACTGAAAAGCATCTGGTCAAAAATATAGGCATCATGTCCATAATTTAGTACTCATGAACAGCAAAAGTAGAAGGCAAGATTTTTCTCACTAATTCTACAGGAAAATCCTTCAAACTGGAGCATCCTATATTTTAGTAGAGAATCTGCCCCTCTAAATTAGGTAGGCATCATCCTCACAGAGTCATATATGTTTGCCAAGAAAAAAAATTATCATATTACTGAATTAGTCTAGCCACCCATACCAGATATCATCCCTCTGAAGACTATACATGAAGCAGGAAAATTGCACTACATTTATCTTTTCATCTACTCATATACTTCCTCAGTTATTCAGAAGACCACTCACCAAAAATTCTCCTTGCCCAGGAGAAAAGGTCAAAGTCTAGGTACTACTTAAATATCATTTCACTGTTAGGGCAGGTTCCATAACAACTTTAAATATTCAATGGAAGAAAGCCAAGGACGAAAATAGATGTTTGGGAACTTACATTTGATTCAAATGTAAGTGTATGGTATTTTTAATAGCAAAAAAGAAGAAACATCTTAACAAAATCTTCCTGGAAATTATTTTGAGGTTTAATCAGAGATGGAGAAAACAAACAAACAAACAAACAAAAAAAGCATAGAACAGTTGTGACTTTTGAAAGGCTGCAGTACCTTTATAAACAGTGCTATGATGAGAGGTATCGATAGGCAAAGAGACGTAACACCAGGATTGGAACAAGAAGTGCTAGGAACAAGCCAGTAAGATAAGGCTGAATGAATTAATTTATCAAACCTTTCTTGGCAAAGTCAATTTGAGAAGTTTGGCGTGTTCAAGACTAATCGCAGCAATCAACAGGCACATGACGAGTACTTCAAGCTGAAGTTAACCCACTGTGTGTATATATATATATATATTTGTTGTCTATTCTCTCATCTTCTTTAAGACTCTCTAGCTATTCCCAATATTGAGTGATAACTCTCTAGAATACCGTATTGTTTGGTTTTGTAAAACGGATGGTTTTTTTAAACTTATCATACCATACAAAACTCTAGGTTAGCTTTCTAAGGCAGGAGTTACCTTTTCATTCAGAGCTTAACACAGTAGATACCTGGCTCATTACTAGCAGCGCTAGCTGATACGGCAATACCAAGAATACTAAAAAGACACTTTTTCCCTTGCGATCCATGTGTGAGCATATACTTTAGGAAGAGAAGAATGTATGAAACACTATTTAAAGCTTTAGAGTCTTTCTCAGTCTGTGCTGTCAAAGATGCTCCATTTTGTGCAAAACACTTCAATATTCATTAAAGCAAAGCCTGGGACCTGCATCTCTCAGATGAATATGCTCTCTACTAGGCTACAGCATCACTCTCATCATCATTCTCTTTGGACCATAAAAATCAGTATGATGATCAGTGGGAATCTGTGTGATTTACTTCTAGAACATTTTTATATAAAATTGCTATGAGACTTCTCTTTCAGCAAAGATAACCTGGTTTGGCTGACTGGACAAAGAAAATATTTCTATTTGGGGTAAATTCGGTATCAGTATATACAGATATGTTAGTTAAATGTATGTTTTTATTGAGTTTGGTACTTTTCTAAAGAAAGTCAGAGCAGTAAATCACAAAAATATTTCACTACATTTATTTTATACAGTAACTATAAGCATTAGCTTCTTGAAATAGTTGTCTTTTTAATTTCAGGAAATGTTTTCCATTTAGTTGGAAGACAGTAATGTTATGGTAAACTGCTGTTCAGGGAAACAGAGTATGTTGATATTTGAAGAAGTAACTACTTCAAATTTGTGCTACTTAGTTTCTATTTTCGTTAAAATCCTTTTTCTACAGTGAAAACTGATTCGTATACCTGGAAAACCTCCTCCCCCAGTAAAAACACTCATCAGCACACTTCACAAAGCTCCAGTTTCTCTGTAATATAATTCTGTATTCACAGTCTCATCTCCCTTCTTTAAAAATCATTCTTCAGCAAATTATTGCCATCAGGGGGTGTTCTGTGAAAAGCAGAACGGAAGCATCTGGGCCCTATGTGTGCATTTCTTAACACTATTTTCCATAAAACAGTACGAGGCAGACAGAGAGGTTAGTAAAATGCAAGAGAAACAGAAAATCAGAATGATTTCCAAAGGATTCCGCACAGAAAGGAGAATATTTTTCTCTTTAGAGAAAACACTAACACTCACATCTGGCATTCAGAATTCCAATATTATGCAGGAGTAAGCATTTGACCTAACAATAGTCTTAGCTGGTCATTTTACACTGAAAGAAAAGGTAAATAAATATGATGGCTTCCAAGTATGCTACTAATCATCCTCAAACAATACCTTGTCCTAAAAATATATAAATACAAAACATTTAAAAATCAAGCTTTTTCCAAGCCTTGAATAAAATAATTCAGGCATTCTGCCTGGCCCACATCACTATCCAGGATGCCAGTATCTTTCTGTAAGTTTTGCCTCAGGAGATTTGCACATAAATTAATTGCAAGTATATTCCCTCCGGTCAAGGAGAAGGTACGTGTATGTAAATCACTCTTTTCTCACTGAAGGAGAGGTTCAGCTGCTCTACAGCACTTGCTTGTCCCCCAGCTCAGACTCAGTAGGGTCCTCATTTTGAGGCAGATTACAAAGATTTATCAAGCCAAAGGAACGATTAGGCAGGACAGGGGCCCAGCCACAGTTTATGGTCTGGGGTTTTCACCTACATACCATTACCTGTTCCACAAACAAGAAATCAACGTCCAAAAGCAAACTGATTCAGCTGCAGTGCTCATCAAAGCAAGTACCATCAACACAACAGGATCTGGAGTACCCCCTCTACCTTTGACCCATTCCAGATTATTTTCTTTACCACGTTTTTTACCAAATTCCCACAATTTCTGACTTTCACCATCACTTGCACCAAAAGCTGGGAATTTGCAAGAGTCTACATCTGTCTTTGGAAGAGACATCCACACAAAGGTTTTCCTTGGGTTGAAAACCATCTTTAAATACTTTTACTTTTCTAAGGAACAGTTCTGTTCTAAAAGGATGGATTATGTGTATGAAAACGGATTGCTTTTTGACAAACTGCCTCAATATCAAGTTCCAAGAATAATAATGTAAGAAGTTCCTAAAAATAGCCCAGGTCTATCTTTGAGGAAAAGACAAATCTAGATTTCCCTGTCCTGACAGTGTGGGGATTGGAGGAGAATATTTGTAAAACACCTGTGAACTTGGGAGAAAGCTACAGAGATGCACACATTCACACACTTTATTGTGGGCATGAATTTAGGTAAGTTCACAACACAACCTTCTGGTGAGCCAGATATTCTCATCGGAGGCTGTCGGATCTGGCAACAAGCAGTGTCTGCTCCAGGGAAAGGTTGAACCAACTGGTGCTCTTGGCAGGCATAGTAGCAAGCATATTTACGTTAAAGTAACTCAGTCTTTTTCACTAGTCCTAATGTTCTTTGTCTTCGCTCTAACGATTCTTACCACTTTCATCTCATTTGATATTACGAAGCTCCTCAGAATTTTTACTGTGACATTCCTGTATATAGTACTGCTTATATGCAGGTTTTATATTTTACCCTATCATTTCACAGAAGCTACCTTGGAATTTTAATGCCAACCAATGGTTTTTCTTTTGATACAATATATACTTACACTTGAGTCTTGAAGGCAATTTTGCTCTACAAAATGTAAGTGGCGATGAATGTGAAAGAGGAGCAGAAAGTGGCAAAAATCATTTTGCTTAAACAGACAAACTCATGAATTCTACTAACAGTTAATGGATGGGGAAAAGTGAAACTGAAATATTGAAGTAAAGACAAAACTGAGAGGATAATAAGAACAGAAAGAAATGAAGATAAGTTACTCTAATAGAAAAGAAAAAAAACCCTAACCTTACTATAAAGAATTTGAATTATTTGAAAAGTATGTCTGATTTCAGAAGATGTGTATAAATCAAGTGGATGTATGGGGTCTAAATGATCTGCATCTATATGCACTGTACAGGAAAAGACTGAATAAGTGAATTGTAAAAATGTAATGTCTACATTAAGGGCTATATAAGCTACTACAGGATGAAGAATTTGCTCCAGTCTAATCACTGTGGATTTCACTGTTGGACTAAAAATGAGCAAGATAAAAAGAAAGACAATGTTGTAGCCTGTGCTAATCATAGAAATATAAAGGTTATGAATAACTAATACAGGGGAAAATGAGAAATGGAATACAGAAGAGAGGCCTTAATGGTGAAATGAAAAATGTCTCTCAAAATGAAGGAGAGAATCTTTGGAACTGAAAAAAAGTACTAATGTAGCTACATTGAGTATCTACATTATTTACAGCAGCTTAGACCTCCTGACTGATTTTGTCTTGCACTTGAGGTTCCAGTGCAGAAGTTCGTGAGCCAGACTTCCCCTCCAAGTTCTGAACAGCACACAGTGCACACGTGCTGCGTCCTGAACATCACCTCCTAGTATGACATCCAAGAGAAACGAAAGTTTAGACATTCTCATTCTTGAAGGAACAGTGTTATAACAGCGGTGAAACTGCAACAGCAATAGAAAAGATTAAAAAACACCAATGAAAGGAATTAAATGATGCATTTACCTGTGACAGCAGAGGACTAGATTCAACAGCAATTTCTAGTTCTTTGTTCTTATCCCAGCAGACTGCTGAGAAGGCAGGCAAGTAGGTTACAGAAACCAGAAATTTCATTTCTGGAATCGCTGGGCCATTCAGGAGTGATTAAGTTTACAATGTGGCAGCCCACTTCACTGTGCGAGGTTGTGATCTCAACCTTTCCTTTTTACATTGAGAAGGGATAGCATAAGATTCATGACTGGCAAGAAGCATCTACTTGCAAACATCCCACCATAATCACACCCACAAACGCTGGCAGTAAATTCACAGGAAATCACCCAGGAGAATTACACTTTCACATGGAAGGGAAATGGAGGCTAGCTGCCCACAACTCGAGTTTTATTAATGCATGCAGCATGATATCAGACATCCGAATTCCGCAATCAGAATCAATATTGTTCTGCTGGCTTTTTTTTTTACTGTCTACATCCAACAAGCTAACATTTCTTTTTCCACTTCTGTGCTATTCTTCATTTGCTTATTAAAGTATAGTGCCTGTAGAAATTTTCATTCCACTCTTGCTTCCAGAAGATTGGTATCCCAGGTAGTTTACTTTATGAAGCAATTTCTGTTACAAAAATATATCACAACTTTTAGCCATCAGTCTTTTGTATTGGAAATCATGTTATGTTGTATTTTAATGGTGTTAGAAGACTTTTGTATTCAATCCATAAGATTCTTTAAGCATTGCTCTCTTCTTGATGCCCTTGTAAACAATATCATCTTTCTGTAATTTTCCCATATACTCAAGCTACAATTGCTTTTTGGTACTTTCTCAATATTTCAGTACTTTATTTTCAGCACTTTTCATAGAATTCGTTTTTAGGAATCTATCTAGTAATAAGTGTGCCAAATAAGCATGGAGGCAAATAACCATTGTAGCAGAAATCCAGATTCTTCTATCACTGTGTTTTCCTCCTGTTAAAACTACATAACACTTTCCATGCTTATTTAAAATGTAATTTACATAATGTCCTTCTATATTTTTATAATTTTGTAGCACATTTGGTTTGCTCTGCAGCCGTTTATTGAATAAATTTGAGAGATCAATTTTATTTTCATTACCACTGGTATTTTCCTCAATAACTACTGTACATGGCTTACATTGTCATTTCAGTTGTATGAATGGTTTGACTTCTGTGCAAATTTCTGTTCATTTTCCCGTCCAAGTTCATTAATGATACACCTGCCCACTGAATTCATTTAAACTCACTTTGAAGTATTTCTTATTTCATGTAGACATCTCTGCCACTCAAACTACTACCAAATTTCCTTCAGTAGCACGTAGGTTCTTCTAAATCCTGCTTTATCTCAGCTACAAGATTGCCTCTTTCTTTTCCTAGACTACAGCTAATTTCAAACTAAAAACACCTTTTCCTGATAATTCCATTTCCAACCACATTAGGGAATCTTCAGTGAGAAAACGATAGTGAGAAAGAAACTAAAATATAGATCAGTATAACGTGACCATGAGAACTGAAGAGAAGCAACAACATAAGAAAGATGGTAAATTGTCAAAACTGTGCATAGCTCTAAAGATCTCTGAGTAAAAAGGACTTAGAATAAGTATTTATACAGAAAGAGGGAGGGAGTTGACTCAACAGAAAATTATCTCTGGTGTGGCAAGCAAAATCATGAACGGTAGAGACAAATCTGGTATCAGAAAATGGAAAAATCTTTTAAAAATCCAGTATACATTGTAAAGAAGAACAGAGGAACTACAAAATGCCATTTAATGCTTTCAAAGCATAGTAGTACTGCACTAGAGACTCATTCCACATCAATAACGAAGTCTAAGTTGCCAAAGAAACAAGCATATGTTATATAGAGAGTATTCCACAGCAGGCGACTTTCTGAATAAACTAGGAATTTGCCATGAATCTACAGCATAAAAAATGATAGCAAACACACTCTACATATTCATGAAATAGTATCTAGTATCTCTAGGACTACCCCAAGATAAGACATGAGTAAGTCTGCAAATTCATCCCAGAAACTGTTTATGAGGCAGTAATAGCTCCTCTATACAGTCTTTCAACTTCAAAAGTAGCAGAAAAAGAACTAAACCTCATATTTGCAAAGAAGCTTTTCCAGGCTATTAATAAGACATTAGCACTAAGACTTAAAAACATCAATGAGCATTACATTCTGCTTCCTTTCCCTTGTTAAAGGACATGAATATGTAATACAGAAATTGGATGATACTTAACACTAGCAACATTAATTGTTGCACCAGACTATTTGGCATCTTAGAGTTTCAGAATAATTTACAAACATTAATATAGCCATGCAACACCCTTCTGAAGTAAGTGCTATTAGTATTTACTTCTATGAATGGTACAAAAGACTCACGGAAGGCAGTTGACTTTTCCAAAGCTCAGCAGTCAGCCAGCATAATTAGTAAAAGATACATAGTTCTCTAACTAAATAGGGAACATTAAATTTTCCCTTTTTGTTGACATAATATTCATCTTGAGATACTAAATGGAATAAAATCATTCAGTAAGTTAAGTCAGTATAGCTACAAGCAAGAGATTTAGATCCAAACTACCGAGTGAGCAAAGTATTTATGAGGATTCAGAAGAAATCTCTTTAGACTGCAGTCAGTTCAAGACTATATGACAAAACAAATTTAAGTAAACCCAAATGCAAAGTAAGTATGAGGAGTTAATGAGATTCTCACATGTGCGAAAAGACAAATCAGATGGATGATCAGGACGACTAAGCAACTCTATAAAGACACTGAGAATACAGTCCAACAAGCAGCTTAAGCCAGTCATTGCCTTTTCTCCTTTCCTCACCTTTATACCATTTGCCCACCTGCTCCAGCTTCCCCACCATCAGCCTGTGCCAATGCCTGGTAAATCAGACAATGGAACTGATTGAGCTTTATTTTTTAGTAAAACATAAAACTTTGTATGTTCCAAATATAAAAGTGGGGATGGGAGTTGGCATGGTTTCTTTTCAGCTGGACCAGCTCCTTTGCCCAGTTCACTGTCCAAGCTTACCAGTGCTCTCACCTGGACAACACAGGTGTGGAAATGAGAAACCTGATTAGACAGAACCGCATCTAATGTCTCACCATGGCCTCTCGCCTCCTATACCAGCTGGCTTTTGGTCATATTAATTGAGAAAAGTTAGAACCACAATCAAGCCCATTTGGGCAGCTCTAGCAGCACAAAGCGCTCTGAATTGGCTGCATCTTCATCCTTGGGCAAACACCCTGGCATGTACCCATGCCACTCTGAGGTGGCTGGTAGCAATGTCCCCAGCCCTGGGTAGGACATATAAGCTATGCAAGTGTACGACTGGGTACAGTTATGCTGCTCTGATTGACATACCTACATTAACTGTGAGGCCAATTAAGAGGAAATGCTGATGACTGGTGTTCATCTTGCATCTCACCATGCTATGGGATTTGTGTTCTTTATGGGGGGATCAAATCTCTGAACGCCTCAAAAAGAATCAAGCAGAACTCATCTAAACACAGGCAGTAACAGTAAGAAAGTAAGAAACCCTCTTATAATGTACATCACTTCAGTCATCATTAGGCACCCTAAAATCCCTTTTTGCCCTTAGCAAGTACCTTGAGACTAGAGAATCATAGGATGAATTCCCATGTGGGAGAAAAACTGATAGAAACTTTCTAGGCAGAAACAGTTGCTTATGACTTTAACTGTGCAAGATCTGTACAAGGCCCTTGAAGTTGAAAAAGCAGAAATCTGCATCCTGAAATATCTAACCATCACCTAAAAACTGGGTCCTAAAGATTGCTCGAGTGAACTCTGGGGCCAAGCTAGTGTTGAAAATTATCACAGAGCTGGAACTACAAACTTGTTTCCATTTGTTAGCACAACCATAAACATGCTCCACTGTGTTATACTGCAGAACATAATGATCGGCAAAACTAGGTCATTTTGGATACTTTGTAAAATTAATACGAAATAATACTGCTATCTATGCACACCGCTCTGCAATAAATACAGCTTAGCGTAGGAACAGAACTTCTGAAATAGATGATCTGAGACTGTAAATCACACAGGTAAATTGTGTCTGAGTTATTTCTATATTATTTCAAACAGTTAAAGCAGTCACACAGAAGTGCAGTTATTTTCAATAGTGTCCAGAAATCATCGCTGAAAGGCAGTGATTTAAAAAGCGGAGCTCTCAGATGTGCTTTTGTTATGAACATAATAATGTCCTCTGTATGTGACAGACCTCTAAACCAGAGGCTTGGGGGAGAGAAAGGATAAAGGTCAGGAAAAATAATAAGGAAAATTGTAATTGTGTACAAAACGTGTAAGAAAATTGTTATGATAGCTACATGCACTGTACCTCTAATAGTTGATTAGAGTCAACAGCTTATTGAGGAACAGAAAAATTAATTTCTCATACAATATGGCCATGGAAATATGTCACAAAGCAGAAAGGCATAAAGCCACACTTACTGCTTGCTGGGTCATATGGTAAGTGCCTTTACTTCTACTTGCACCAGCTGTGGCCTGTAGTACTTTCCCACATGGTAAAGGTCCTTGAAAATATATAGAAAGTAAGCACTTGAAAAGCTGTCTTCAGTCTTCAGGGGTATATTCAGAAACCTCTTTCTAGGGGTGCTGCAGCTGATTAGCACCTTCAGAAAGAAACCCAGCAAGCCTCCAGCTGCTCCCTCAACCTGTTAACCCTTTTGCCTTGCTTCAAATATTGCCATAATTATTTTAGACATATAGAGAAGTGCAGACAGATGCATAACCAGCTCTGATTTAATTTATTCCAGTATCCCATGCATGTGTATAATCTGTAATTTAAATCAATAAACATTTATTAAGCAGGTTGTCTATTGAGTCACAGATGCTCTTGCTGCAGTTCATTACACTGACTCATGTTCCAGAGTGCCCAGTGAGTGCTGGAAGGATAAGGTACTGCAACATAAGTGATAAATGTCTAATGCCTCTGGCTCCTCCAAGGAAGGAAGAAAAAAAAAAAAAAAAAAGTATTACAGTGCTTGAAACTTAGGTTTAGCAGTATTACTAAACAGTGCGACTGAAACTCCAAGCCAGAGTCCTGTCATGTTTGATATTAGTTGAAAAAGACTCGAGCAAGAAAACCAGCACTGCAAGACCAAAAACACTTCACAACATCCATAAAACCTCAGAAAATTGAGATGTTGCCCTGAAACTGTAAATGCACTGCTACATTGCTAATCAATGACAGGTTTGGCAACACAGAAATGTCATATACAAACTTCAGACAACTCATAGCATAGTTCATCATATTCACAGATCACATTAAGCCTAATGACTTCTTTGAGATGGCTGCTTTTACAAATACAAAGGAAATGAACATTATACTCAGACTAAATAGGGTATTTAAATTTCCTGTAATGAATAAAAGCAGACAGAAGAGCAGTAAAATGAATTAGAAACAAGCCCAGCAGATTGTAGATTAAAAAAATGTAATTATGTCCATTTTTTAACTAGCAGCTGACAATCATATTGATTTAAGTGATTGAGAGTATCAGAAAAACAAATATCTTCCATTGCATATGAATAGGAGTGTCTGTGAAAGTACCTAGGGAGAGTTCAAAACAAACTGGTTTTAAATAAAAATTGGAAGGAACAAAATTCCTCGGGGGCAGCAGATATCCCTTGGGGCCACAACACACACAATTGGTTATGTTGCTATTTGACAGAAAGTGGATGTTCTAGATGTTCCGGGCCATACATTTTTTCAGAAATAGATGGACAAGCTTTGCCTACAACACAGCAGTTAATCTCTAGGAAATAAGGAGCTTTCCAGAATCCCTGATGCTTCTGTCCAGCTCGAATTATAGGTAAATACCTTAAAGAGGTTAGAAAGATAGTCATCTGCAAATTATTTGGATGACTATTTATGAGTAAACAAAATCACAAAACCAGAAAACTGACCAGTTAAACTGGTCAGAAGAGAATAGAGCAGCCACCATACAGACGCCAACACTTTACTTAACACTCCTACACAATACTGGTTTTCTTCTGCTGAAATACGTGTTCACCAGATTAAGCTTTGTGTCAACAGGCGAGGCTCAGAGCTCTCAAACTGAGGTCCTGCAGTGAGAATTTCACAAGAAGAAATGGCAGAAGTTAGCTGTTGTCGAAAAAATGCAGTACTACTGGCAGTAGCAGGCCTGAAGGAATTACCTGAACCTTTGCCCTAGCTGAGTGAGGAGATGGAGCCCCAGAAGAGGACCTACCTCCACTTCTTCACAAGACCAGCCAACAGAGACGTCCCAGCACTCTGCACTCCTGACAGGTGGAGTTTGGCAGATGGGGAGCAGGAAAAATGACATGGAGCAGGTTTTGCTAGACAGTCAGCCCTTGAGCTCAAACCAAATTCACAGACTACTCCAAGTTCCCAGGCTAAGCACTCTTTTTTCCCTTGGATGTAAAATATTGCTATTTTCCCCCCATTGCTCCTTTCCTCTCTAAATGTTCTTAGGTTTTTATTTTGTAAGTAGGCTTCTTCGAAGCAGGGAAGCAGTAGCAACTAAAAGAGCTCTCAGAGCCCACTCTCAGGAGGCGTTTGAATTGGTGGTGGGTTATAGATGAAAAAAAACCCAAACACACAAATCAGAGTAACATATTTCCACAGAGAAAATACTGAGGTCCTTTTATACTTAAATCTAAACCGCTACATTTCAACAACACAGTGTGTGTGACAAACACAAAGCTTCACAAATTTAGATAGTAAGAGGTAATGAAAAATAAAAGTATCAGCTGGTCCTTCAGGATCCTCCATTAGTCCATTCTCTTTGCATATTTAAATTGCATTCAACCATCCAGCTAAGTTATTGTACCCAAGTGCATCATGAAGTATAGTTTGTGCAGTGTCATTAATGTGTAACGAACACAAGAAATGATTCTTTGCACAGATCCTAAACAAACAGAGAAATAAAATACTCTCCTGCCACTATACAAATGTTTCTTAACTGTTCAACAGCTGCAGTGCTTTAGTGGGAGATGCTAGGAATTTGAAATCTAACAATTTACTAGTCCACAGAAGGGCCTTCAGGTAATCTGGTGAGGCAATGAGGGACTCACAGCCTCTATCCTGAAGACTGCTAGTTTGCCTACACAGAGAAGCTATATTGCACAGTAACCTGTGTGAAATACACAGTGCACTTGATGTGTTGTGGGAATTCCCCACTGCAAACAATTCCAGTTTACTCTAAGCAAGACTACATACTCTTTTACTGAAAAACATGGAAAGAGCATATCTGCACCATTTAGCAGCATCCAGCACAGACAAACTGCAGCTACCTCCAACAAAGCTGGTACACCCGCGTGACATTATGAAGAGCTATTAAGCAGATCAATCTAAAAGGAGTAGAGCTACATCAACTTCATTGCAATGCAGCTCTGACATAACCGTACTGCTTCAATTTCTGAAGCTCGTATGGGCACTTCTGCATCATGTATTGTGGGCACATGCTCTAAAATTGTCTATGCAAAGAGTCAGTATAAAGAGAGTACTTAGAACAAATTACATAGATGAATATACTAGCTTGCTTTACTTGCAGCAATTCCCCTTTGCAGGCAAGTCCTGTTATTCCACAGGGTACGCTTAAATCCTGATTTGGATTAAACAGCCATGAAATTGAGTGCAGGAATCTGAAAAGCTTATGTCACCAACAGAGTAATGTAGTAGGAACAAAGAACTGAGTTTTAGCATTTTTCAAGCTTTGGAGAAGTTGGGGTTTTTTTTCCCCTCCTTCCCCACTCAAATAAAACCAGTAACACACAGTAACAGGCTAGCAGCTTTTAAGTGTAGGTTCGTTTCCTATCTAAGTCTAGTTCATGTAGTTTAAGGAGTCATAATCCCAAATGAAGACAGTGAGTTAACAAAAACTTTTGATAATTCCACATTTTCTTCAACTTCATCGTTTGAGCACAACTCTGAGTCAGGAGACAGACCCTAGAAGCTGTCCACGTGGGAAGAACATAAATTGTAATTTACAAAGTACTTCATGCAACACATAAGGACACAGTAACGAGAATGAATTCTCACAGCAACATAGCCAGGAGAAATCTGTTAAACTTCTTGGAACATATGCGACTGATTGAAGCAAAGTAAACAACAGTACCAACAAAGATCTTTAAAAGCTAAATGGGAACACGACAAGAAACCAACACCAAATTCAAGGATTTGCATTTCATTCAAGAAACTCTGCTCATTCATTCTTTTTTATCTGAACAATATGACAACTAAAGTGTCTCATAACATTTATCAATAAAATAGATGAAGAAGATACATGAGTTATACATGTCTTCAGAGTTAACATCTTTCTACGGTCAGACTGGTTGTAGTTTATTTACGTGCTCTGGAAAGGAAAACTGGCAAGTTCCCTTAGCTGTGCCATGAATACACTTTGTAAGAGGTTTATGCAGTCTTCACAAGGGCAGTCATAGCAGAGCACAGACCTAAGTGCTGAAAGGTGCTCAGAATATGGAATTCTGGCACTATCGTGTAAATAAGAAACTCCAGTGGAATTCACTGGCACCAAGCAACCCTTGTTTCTGAAGGGCACTGATTTTTCCAAGGCCTCCGAGTCTACAATTCTGGTCCAGAAAACCAAAGTTACCTGAGCACAACTGTCATGAACAGTGGTTAACCCATGGGCTAACCCACAACACAGATCTCATGAAGTTTCAGTTTCTGAAACACAACATTCCTGAGAGTGGGAATTTCCACCCCTCTTTTTTTCTCCTATCCGTTCTAACAGAGAGGATGATTGTCGCTTGAATAGCCTACTTAAAACTGGCTGCAGTAATACCTATCCACCTATTCTTTACCTAATTTCAAGAAAAAAGTACTGAGTATAAATAACAATTTCTCACTAGCACTCCCTTTCATTTTCTTGAGGTTGAAAACACACAGAAAGTGTATACAATTTCCATCAGGAATTCAAACTATCCTCAGCACTATACGGCATTTTCCATTTAAGCAAGAACACACTTACGTGAAAGAGAGAAAAGCATGCAGCAACACAGACTAGGAGAGAGGTAGGGAGTGGAGAATAAGACAGGGAAACATACTATATTATTATTGTAGATTTTCAGCATGACGTTACTTGGGCTTTGCCAGTATTACTGCATGCAGAGAACCAAGGTTCACAGCTGAGTACTTAGCTTGATATAGCTGACAAAGGAAAGTTATTAATAAAATGTGCCACAAAGGCAGTTGCTTCATTTGCAGTATTCAAGTTTGTCCATCTAATTAAAACTCCGTTTGTGCAGCAATAAACCAGGGCCAAGCATTCCAAGACCAACGCACCCTAAATTCCCCTACGGTGCTTAATATGATCAATGCAACTTCAGAACGCACAGTAAGAGGTTTCAGTGTCAGGAGCTAGTGGAAAAAGTCTTGAGGTTATGAGCACAAAATGCCCCTATTTAATTCATCCCATATTCAGGAAAACAGATTCTATAAATAAAGTGACATCAATGAAATACATCCAATTTCTCCTTATAATTGAAACAAGCCTGAATGTTGTGCTGCTCAGGTCAACAAATTGTAATAGTAATACTGCCTATAACACTTTCTATTTCACGTTACAACCTCTAAGAAGCAAATCCCATCACGGTGAATGCCAGCAATACAGGAACCTTCAGATAGCAACTAAAGAGTTCTGAGCCCAAGGAGAAGTGACTGCAAGTTTGCTCTGCTTGGCTTAAGCATGGTTCACTATTAAAGTAGAACATTATATCTGTCCCTACAAATTCAATAGCACATCTGTAAACTTAATTGCACAAATAGCAGCCAAGGAATCTTGAAGAGAAAAAACATAATCCAGAAGATGACACTACATTACATCTCACAGAAGTAACATTAACCTTCAATACCAAATACCTCATCTATTCTTTTAATTCTTTTCTGAGAAAACAAATACATAATAGTAAGCACAGGCATACAGTACTAGAAGATAAATACACCAAAGTGCAATCTGAACTGAGCAAGGACTGAATGTTGAACTCCAGAGGTTTTAATCAAGAAAAAGGTCTTCCTAGAGCAGGGTTTCCTTTCCCATGGTGCAATATTTACATAGGATTGAAGTTGTTCAGGTGACCTTGGTTACCACAAGGCTATGCAGACCTGTCACTTGAAGCAAAATGTTATTACCTTTGGGGACTGGAGTAATTACAATCAATTTGCTGTGTTGATTGGCTAGTGACCTCTTCTTCAACTTCTTAACTCACAATACAGAGAAAGCTCCAAACGAAGTGAGTGAAGGCCCATAAAGTGATCTGACATTCAAAGAAATACAGCCACATCACTGCTGAAAACTTCATTTAATATCTATTTGAATTTTTAGAGGCCTTGCTAATTCCTTCTTTTGCTTACACCTATTGTGACCCTTTAGGAGACCAAGCTTCAGTGTCACCTAAAAGAGTGAATAATGTTATTAACAGTAGCCATTTAGAGCTACCCATATGAGGACCAAGAACTAATTTCAAAGTTAAACTGTTTTTCTGGTTGTGGTCTCACTTATACCATTCTGTACCACTGTCATTTCATTGATTTATGTGGAGTGACTGCTGCTTGACAGCTGGCTTCATAATGTAGTAACAAAAAGTACCTTTTCATTGATAATATATTTTAAAAACAAAGCTGCAAACCATTGAAAAATAAACTCTTGGAAGCTGCAGATACTTATGCTTGATTTATTGCTTAACCATATCTGGCAAAATGAACTTCCTCTCCAATGATTGCTGTGTTCTAGATTCTTGTTTGAACCCTTTTCAAAAGGAAATCTGCATTTCAGCTGACGATTCCCATGTCAGGTTTCATTCAACTGCAAATTACCCTAGCTGAATTACATAAACCACCGAAAACAGACTTTAAGGCAAACTTCAGCTCTTAACTCTGGCAACGCTGCTGAGTTTGACTGTAATTACCACTACACCACCACGTCATTTACAACCCCCTAATGCCCTGTGCCTATTGCTATCAACAAATCACGGATTACCGACCCAGTTGGTTGCTGTCAAATATATATTGTCTGTCTAGCCTTCAGACTAATAGCCTGCAAATAACTGACTGGAATTATGTCATGTCAATACAACACCTATAGGAATAAGAGGAAAATGAGCACAAATGGGAAAAACTAAAGTAAAAGAGAGGGATGATCTCAGCAATTTTTTCATCATGTATAATAAAGTTAAGTATATTTGAATCAAGACCAGAGAATCTGGAAAGTGAATAATGCTTAACCTACTCTTTTATAGCAAATAGAGATGGGACACGAAATGCTCTTTGGTCCACGAGATAAATGCAACTTCTTTTCCCTTTATGTTTGTGAATACTTTTTTCAGTCTATTGCTTGGCAGCCTCTGCTGGTGTTGAAGCAGGAGCTGCAGCTACTTAAAGCAGGAAAATCAGCTTTGTGGAACTGTGGTTAATCAATGCAGTCCAGTAACACAATCATAGGAACAAAAAATACCTTGATGTCATGCCAGTAACTATTTCTCATAGTAAGTTACATAAAAAGAAAAAAACAACCTTCTTTATTTGAACTTGTCTAAGAGTTGAACTTTTTCTGTTGCACATTTCTCTACATTTCTTACTGTATTTTGGGAAATGCTTTACACTGGATTTCTTATTTAATTTCCTTGTTTGTCTTTTCTCTCCAGTTTTGGAGTTACCGAAATCCATAGAAGGTTGCATGTGCAGAGATAATTTTGGAAATCATTAAAACTCTGCGACTTGTACACCTGTACTCTCTTAGACTCACAAGCAGAATGATTAAAAAGAGGATTCTATGAGAAATCAAACAGAACTAGGGTTTTGTGCTTAGAAGCATATGGTCTATATGCCCACTGATGTGATGTGCAAAGTCTACCCGTATCCCTTTGGGGTATTTATGGTGGTCCCATTGAAGTGACTGGACCACATGTTCTTATCTCCATACAGACTTTAACCTTTCTATTTTATATAATGTTCCCGTTTTATATGAGAAATTATAAAATTGCAGGTAGATATCCAACTGAGGGAAGAAAGAATATAGATAAACTAACAGTACAGCATATCCAGAATTGTAAAATGGACTTTCGCTCAGGATGTACGTAAGCTACTAAAAAGAGAAATTGGATGAGCATGCCAGGGGAAGGATCACTGTTGTTGTTTTCTTTCCCTAAGGACTGGCTACAAACATAGGATGTCAGGCTGATGAACATCTGAACTGACCCAAGACCACCGTTCTTAGATTCTTATTAGTAGGTATAGTCATTCCAGACAGTGACACTGATTACAAACGTCCATCAAAGACATATTGAGAATTAACAAACATGCCTAGGACATAGGCACAAATCCTCAGCGTATCTGAACTGCTGTAATTTCCTTGCTGTCAAAATTGCTACGTTGATTTATATCTTGCCCTACAGATCCGTTTGACCAAGTCTATCATGCTATTATGACAGCATTTAATAAATAATCAACACGGTGGAGTTCCAACCTATGAAAATCAACAGAAGTGTAAGCTTTAATTTTAGGGGGAAAACTGTTTGCAATATATAATTAAGTTTGAAAATAAATTTCTAATTAAAACCCCTACTTTTCTAGTGTCTTCTCATATTTATAGGCATGCCTTCAGAGCCCATTTAATAAGTTCTTTTAGCTACACAGTATTATGTTTTTTTCCACTATTACTTCTTGATTCTGCATTAATGCTACTAGTTCTGGTAACAAAATTGTCTTTGAAATCATATTTCCTAAAAGCAAGAAAATTGTCTGGAAATAAAGAACTACCCAAAGAACTATCCAATTCTCTATGGAAATTTTGATAAACCAAATTTCAAGAGAATATTTATACGTCTCTTAACTAAGCACACTAGGACAAAGAATGCCTATAGATTTTTTAAAATTCCCTTGTAAAGTGATTTTCAGAACATACAATGGCATAGGATAATAGAGAGCATGTTACGGGAAAACATCTTTTTGGTTTGTGTTTGTAGAGCACAAAGCACAATGGGGTCCTAGACAACAGAAAAGAGATTCTAGGACATAACAGGATTTGTATAAAGAGCAGTATTATGCAGTTGATATTTAAGTATATATTTTTTCATTAGATCTTTCTAAAATGTCTTTATGATTTCTTCTTAACTTGAAACTGTTTCTCTGTTGTTTCCTTGTTTGCACCTGGAGGAGAAACTGCTGAAGACGGGTGTGGAAAATACCGCTTTACTCCTTGGAAGAATGATTTGTCAAGATCTAATAACAGCGAGTGGCATACGAGAGCTGTGCAAACGAGGCCATCTCTTGACAGAATTGACAGAAGCAATATGTGCGCTGCTAGAGAGATGAGAGATAGCGGCTGTTCTAAACACTGGCATGATGTTGTAAGCTGGTCGCCTACTGCATGGATCAGCTTCTTCAGGTTTACAGATGTACAACTTAGGATTTAATAAATTTGGCTAAAACCGATCAAAAGCTCCTTATCTATAACCCTATAGAAAGAATAACTGCCCAAATAATTCTCATGTAGAATTCTGTAAGCTGCTAATGTGTTGCCACTTTCCTAACCACAAGGGCACAAAAGATGAAAAGAGAGTTAGTTTCTAAGGCATACAGCAACTTTTGAAATGTACTGCAGCCCAGCTTGGTATCTATTTAAAGAATTTCACAACTACTGTCACGCTTCCCATGACTAGGAGAGGATATGACAAGAGAGGCGTTTCTCTTATTGCTATCCACATCCTATGAAAAAAATCATACAGAATGTCAGACTTGACCTTACAGCACCGAAAAAGAACTATTACCTCCTTGGAAACACTGACATCATTTTTACAGGGGCTGTGCCCCCTCCAGTACTGGCTAGTAGTGATATTTGGTAAATTCTTAGCCTGACGAAGGACAAAATGGTGTCACAAGTGAAATGGCGCCGCCCAGCTGGGGAGACTACATGCATGCAGATCCTACTGAAATACCTTTCTATAGTCTGGGCTCTAGACTTCATTTTGAAATTACAGTTATCAACGAATGTGAAAGTGAAGCATGCAGCTCCTTACTGGAGCTTGACTGATACATGACACAGTAGCAACTAGCTGCTTTGCATTTCTAAGTAATTCCAGTTTTATCTTGTAAGGAGACTCTCCGAAGAGAGGTAATAAAAATACGGAGGAAAATAAACACAGGAAATAAAGGAAAATAAAGAGAGAGAACTGTCCTCATAACGGTAGAGTACTTGGAGCAGTAATTCACCTAAAGGGAAATAACTGGCTGGTTGGCAGTGAAGAATTTGCTTTCATTGATCTCTTGGTTAAATATTGAAGACATTTGCCTACAGGCTTCAGTGAATGAGAATAAATCCCTTAACCACCCCACTTTTGGTGCCTGTGCTTGTAAATCAATACGTGTCACGAGGATAACTGGCAAGGTTTTAAAGAATGCTCTACCACTATCAGCTGTGTCTTCTAATTGCCCATGTCATGAACGTCCCACAATGGTACCCCTTCTTTTCTGGTCTGATCTTCATTTCTTTTATAAAACAATATTAAATACTGCCAAATACATGTATAAAAAGTTGAACATGTGCTTCATGTGTTTTAACATCTGACAAAAGCATCACAAATATCTCAAATTCAACTGAAGTTTTCCAACTGTATTCTGTAAAATACTAAGGCTATGGGTTGAGAAATATTCTATGCAGTTAGATGGTCATATAACATGCACACGTTACAGCATACATTACAGCAAACAACTTGTTAAACTCTAGTGTTCTGTCTTGCTAGCCTTTTTCTAAGAAAAAAAATCTTTATATATAAGATATAATTAAAAATTGATTGATCTTGTTACATTTTTCACTATGACTAACTAATAAAATTTAGCTTCTTTTTGTCCTCACCAAATTATCTGTGAATCAGTTAAGCGCATACGAGCCACAGACTCATGCTAGAAGTCCGTTTAGCCCAACATCCTATTCAACAGTGGCCAAAAGTGAATGCTTGAGAAGTAGCAGAGCAATATATTTGCAAAGCAACCTCACAGCTTCTGATCATTTTAGTTCATGGACTTGCTAAGATACAGCTAATTTGTATTTAGCAATCTCAAAGGATAACTGGGCTCATTTTAACTCCACGTGGCTCTTTGCCTCTCCATATCTTGTGGCAAAGAGCTCTACTGCTTGACTATAAGCTAATTCCCTCCTCAGCCCACTCCTGTTATTTTGAGCTCACCTTCTGCTGTCTTCATGTGACATCCCTGACTTTTCATAAAATGGAGACTCTTACAGGATGTTCCTCATTATTTCCTAGGTAGTCTTGAATATATTACTAGTTATTTTTGAATTATTTACCAACACATTTAAATGATTATTATATTCATGGCACTAGTTTAGGGTATTTTTAAGGTCTGCTGCTGTTCTGAAGAAAGCCCAGAGCTCACAGGTGTTGTCATGAGGTTTCACGTTCCTTGCTCTGGCAGTAGCACCAGTTTTCAATGCCTGCCATTTATACACTTAACAAAGCAGAGGAGGGGAAGTTTCCAAAAGCCAATGCCGCAAACAATCTAGAATTTAAAAGCCAAGCTGGATTCCTGCCTTCTCAGCCATCACACTGCCTGCCTTTGCTGGCCAATTTGTACTTTCAATCAAATCCGGGCAATCCATGCCTGCTTTAAAGAATGCCAATTAATATTTTTCAAGTCTTACTGACAGCAATGTAAAAATTGTACAAAATAATTTGAAACCCTAATGGAGTAGGGTTACCTCACAGACATTCAATCCATTTGTGCCTGATTTCCATAGAAGTCATTGTGACTGAAAGGAAGTTTCCCCTTGAGAAAACTGAAGGAGAGGTCTTAATTCAGATGTATGTGTTCCATGAACTTTTGTTTTGTTATTAGAGAGACTTTGACCTCTGAAAAGCATATTATCTTGCAAACTAAAGCCTCCCTTGTTTTCAGAAACTGCAGTTTTCTACTTGTCTTCCTCACTTCCCTTAGGATCTTGAATGCCACTACAGACAAAGCTGCCATTAATGATCACCTCCTTGACCAATTTTTCTTTGTTAGTGAGTAGCAGATCCAAGAGATCCAAGGTGACTACACTCACTTCCTCACATTAATTGGGTAGTCTGTAAAAAACACCCAGAACGCACCACCCTTAATTGCCTCTCCCCAATCCAGCTCCACAAGGCCCTATTTGTCATTCCATAGAAAAGCTCCATACGTTCAATCTGCTGCTTCATGTGAAAGGTGTGCTTCCCTCCTCATCTTCCCAGCCTGTCTTTCCTAAAGAGCCTGTCTCCATGCATCACAGAAGACCAGGCATCCAAGCCATCCCACTGTATCTGTTCCTCCGATGGTGCCATACTTCAGTGTCTGCACAGGGAGCTCTAACTCCTCCTGCTTGTTTCCCAGGCGAGTGTGCTTTCATCTACAATCACTTGAGGTGAGCCCCGTTTCAGCCTCTTACCTTTCCTGAGGGCTCCCTCACTTCCATCACCTTGCTTCACACGCTTACCACCCTGGCCTCTATTCCCTCACGTAGATGCAAGCTATTATCACCATCCCCCAGCATGAATTATTAGAACAATTTTTGATTATCCTGCAAATTTATTAGTGCTATTGAGAAAACACAACGTATTTGATTTGTATAAAATTATTTCAACCACTCCAATCTTTTCTTTCCTTGAATGGATTGCAAGCATAGAGATAATTGCTTCTCTAGACAGGAGGATAAGAATATACACACTGTCATGGTCAAAACTGACTAAATTCTTAAACTCTTTGCTGAATCAAGTTTGAAAGGATTTCTTTGAAGATGCAGCAGTTAGGCACTTAGATCCCAACAAATTTCAATGACTGTGGTCAGAACTTGTCTGTATGTAAACTTGTCCTAATTGTCATTATAAATTTATAATGGTGAAAGCTTTGTGTGACCGTACTTATGTTCAAATCCAGGGGGTTAAAATCATACACACTACACTTATAAAGTGCTAAATAGACCAAGGCTATACCCTCTACTGGTTTACATTGTCCAATAAATAATATGGATCTTTTCAGACAAACAAGTGTGCTGGGAATGCTTCCTAAATGGATAAGGCTCAGGATCCTCATTTCTTTTATTGATGCTAAGAATTTATATTTGTTTGACTTAAATGTCCATAAAAAAAGCTGCAGCAATTTATTATGTTAGTGTAAAATCACACCAGATAAATTGAGGTAGTTTTGTATGCCAATAGAATGAAATCTTTATTTATGTTATACTTTAAATTAAAATGAAAATAAACTATTTGCCAAAAGTGTCTAATATGCTATGACTTTTTATAGCAAAAAGAATTACATTTTAACTACCTTTCTCTTCACTGTCTCCCCATTCTTCCAACTCACTTTGTCAATGTCAGGCCACAGTTAACAGGCTGTGAGTTCCTTCAGGGGAGAGAGGGATCTTTGGTTAAATTATGCCAAAATTTGTGTACAAAAAGTTAAGTATGAGCAATTTTGCTTCTAACACAACAAAAAAGCTTCAAAATACTCAAAGTTCATCATTTACTGCTATTTTAGATTCAGAAAAACAATTATTTCATGAAAGGACACCTGAAGTACAAAATCTCAGTTTATTGTCGCTATCTGTGAACTGCAGGTAAACAGAAGGGATCTATGCTTTGGGAGCAGAAGGTTTATGGATGACAGGCACTAGCGAAAGTATTTAATAATGCAGGCAATATCATCTTGCTAGAAAAAGTGCTCTGGAATTATGCCTTTTCAGACAAAATTAATGACTTAGTTCAAGCATACTCAGCCTAACAATTAATCAGTGGAAGTTCTGTGAAAGACTGTCAAAGAAAATGGTGGAGGTGAAACACTTCGGGGATTTACCACACTCTTAATTTCTAGAAAGCAGCAGGTCAGTATACTGATCACATGCCTGCAGGCTTGAAGCCAGAAGTTCATATTGTTCTGAATGCATTTTATTACTATCATCAACAAAAAGTAGAGTATATTCAATAATAGAGCTGGTTTCCCATTTGCTACAAAGGCATTATAGCTGATGTATGATAATGTAACTGTAATTTTGATTTAACAGGACTGGTTTAGTACAACTGTATGTTACAGCTATTCACGTATAGCCCACATGAGGAATTATTTTTCATGATCTCATCGTTACAAAGAAAATGTGTGGAATAGTAACACCAGAGTGATAAACAAAGGTGAAATGGCTAATCATACAAGTACTTGAGAACTGTGCTAAAGAGTCCATTGACACTGGATGCAGTGAGAGCAAGATATCAATACCTGAAAGCACTAATTCCCATTTAACTTTTACATCTGTTTTTCATGCATGGCCTGAGTTAATTGAAGAGTGCCTCCCTAAATAAACAAATCCCATTGACTTCACTGGGATCTGGATCATATTCTTCATTCTTTGCACTCATTTAAATACACAAAATTTCCTTCATAGTCTGTCAGAGTAACAGGAATTACAGTGATTGAAAACTGAACTTGCTCGGTGTATCTGTGAGTACCAACTGAATACGGAAATAGCAAGTAACTTGCTCAAGTTCACAAGATGACTCTTGATGAACATGAAAGCTCCAAACAGTTGTCCACTAAGCACTTCCATCTCCAGTGTGTTTGCTTAGAAATAGAAGGAATTTCAGGACACACAGATAAAGGTGAATCCATTAAAAAAAAAAAAAAAAAAAAAAGTAAGAAAGCTTGGATTGAGATTTGATACTAAGGTTTGTATCAGTGCAAGCTCAACCTGACCAAGTCTAGTTTGCTGCATCCGGCATGTTCATCCACATCAGGATGTTACATTTACCATAACTCTTCTGAAAGAATTTTTGCCCATTTGAAAAGCTCAGTTATTGCCTTTAGGCTGTATTAAAAGGGATGAGCTTTATCCTAAATTAACCTCCTTTTATAACTTTGCCGAGACTTTTACAGGAATAAGGCCCTAAAAAGCAAACAGCAGATGTTGCTTTACGAAGTCAGTTTACATACATACCACACTTTCACCTGACAGTCAAAAAATACAGGTCCTTACAGCAACATTCTACGTAAAAATTACAGAATCCATCAAGATTCTGCTGAGTGTTTCACATACTAAATATCTGAACAGAGGCCGTCACAGATTAGATTTAAGTCTCACAAGATTGCTCCATCACTTCCAAAAAACTTATGGTACATCAGCGAAGCTAAAGAACTTTTAAACCATGACTATGTATTTTTCTTGCTTCAGTTAAGCTATTTATTTATTTGTTTGTTTGTTTTTTAACAGAAGGCTCTTCTGCAGCCATTATGCCAAAATTTTTTTCTTTAGTCAGTGCAAACAGCATAACTTTTTCTTCTTTTTAATGTCAGTAGACTCAGTGGACTCGCATTCAAGACAGCATCACATCACACCCAACAACATTTAGGTAGTATAGCTATCAGACACTTCTTCACCTAGAGAAAATGAATATACATATGGACAGAGATGCAGAACAGAAAAATACTACAATATCAAGCTAAAAGTATTTTCAGTTCAGAAAAAAGTGTTAGATTTCCAATCAAACGAAACTGTGTAAGTACTACATATACTAACCACTCTGTGGTTCAATCCCACATATAAAAAGGTAACCAAGATGACAACAGCAGTGTTGTGCCTAGAACCACAACTAAGCAAAAATAGCAAAGTCAGGTAATAGGGGACGTACCAAACACAGCAGCCCACCAGGACGCTATATACTCCGTATCTGGAGAGTTATGATCACGATGAAAGGCAGAGAGTTCTTCAGACAACAGTTACTGGCAAAAGCTAAGTATCCAGGTGTCAAGAGTAGACATATAGTTGGTTATTCTTTGATTTAGTCATAGTCATGGAAATGTATGTCTGGTTGGAATCATTATTTGACTTCTGATGTACAGCATGTGCCTTGAGTCCAGATAATAAAGACAATGTTTAACTAGTTCTCCTCTGCATGCTACTTTTGCTTCAGGAAGCAGGCAATTCTCAACATTTAACATCAACATTTTATGAACAATAAATATCAAACTGATGCGGCTGTAAGGGCAGTCAGGTGAAAAGAAACATTAGTCTAACAGAAAAAAGTATTTGCTTATTTCAGTAAGTTTGGTAGCAAGCTTGGGAATAATGATGGTGAAAGGGAAAAACTAGCTGATCCCAGAGCACCTTTCACTTTACTGTATGCCCCTCTCCTTTCTTTTTTTCACATGCATTTCTCTTTTCCCCATCCTTGCTTGTTAGAAGTGGATTGACAGCAGAGAACTAGGTCACATCATGAAATCAAACAGTAGGAATAATTATGATGGACACACTTGGATGAAGCAGGATAAAAGGCAATTTGATAAGGAGCTATTCAATTCTTGCTGTAACATAATCTTTCTAGTAACTTTTACAGGGGTTGGACTGAAATCTAGACATGAGGAAGAAGCATG
Organism: Platalea leucorodia; assembly: GCF_965183815.1. Taxonomy (NCBI): domain Eukaryota; kingdom Metazoa; phylum Chordata; class Aves; order Pelecaniformes; family Threskiornithidae; genus Platalea; species Platalea leucorodia. The sequence goes on along the minus strand of NC_138828.1, from coordinate 44,751,188 downwards.
TATCACTTTCCATGCTCGAGGAGAGGCTGAGTAAACTGAGATACTAAAAGTAGAAGATTCATATAGTAAAAATCCTTTGTATTTCTTGGGGAAAGCCAGAAGACAAATCAGTAGCTGAGTTGGAGGCAGAGAAGAATTTGGGTAGTGAGATGGACTGATGATAAAAAACAAGACTATATATGTTCTTTGCTATAAATTTAAAGTAATTTAAAAGTAATTGACTGATTGTCTCTGTTACCATTAAAAAGACAAATAAACTTCCTGTTGTCTGTAGTGTACACTGTGGATTAAATTAATCAGAATACAGTAATCTCTCTCTACGTAATAAAAAAAGCATATTTGGCCTTGAAATGATCTGATCTATGACTGCCATAGGCAAAAGTGCCTCTTGGCACTGATTTGAAGATTTTTTTTTTTTTTTTTTTTTTTTTTTAATATGTCAGTCAGGGTAAGTTGTGTAAAGAATGATTGCTCTATCTACTTTGGTCACATTTAAATGCCAGATTGGGGCTCTCAAATGAGACTGGATTTATCAATGAGGCAGAAGGATACAGAGGAAATTAAAAGGCTGCAAAATAAATTATTTGGGAAGTTAATTATAAATAATATAATCTCTATATGCAAATATTAAATGTGTTTATTTAATTAAATCACTGCAGATTTTAAAAGTTCTTTCTGGCTTCTTTGACTTGTCATCCCATCAGACTGTTTCTTGGGGATATAATTATTTAGTTAAATGATTAAACGAATGCTGTTATACATATTAGCCGTTCTAAGCTTTAAGCATATGAAAGTGTTTTGTCAGTATTCTAACTGGGGACTGATCCAATTGTGAAAGGTTATACTGGGGAAGAGGAAAGGAGTCATTAGCTAAAAAAGCAGTATCATACAGTAATTCTCACTTGCATTTTGAAGGTCATTTGTAAGTTGCACACACAATACTATTGAGTTACTCAGACCCATTTAGAAGTTTCTCTTTCACTGCTTAGAAGGCTCAAAATGATAGCTCGAACTCAGTCATCATTCAGAGAGGAAGAATGCAGAGTAATTTTTACTTATTAATTTTAGAAATGAGCAGGGATGAATAATCCACTGTCATCACTTGACAGAAGTAATGACAAGTAATGATTTTAGCAATGTGTTTTAGACACTGTCCGTTAGTGTCACTTCTTATCATCCTAAATCAGCCCACATTTTGCAATAGGTTAGGTGAAATAATATATAAATCCCTACACAATTTATAAGTTTCCATGCCTCTTCTTTCCAATGGACAAACAGCATCAACCCAGCAAGCTATGGCATCCACAGACTTTTCAACACCACAAGGAGAGCTACTAATGCAGTGCTGCACAGCTGAAAAGGCAAGACCTCACGTAGCCCTGCAAGCTCCCTGCTTTGCTCCTCGGGGGCGGTCGATGACTTTTGTGATATACCAGACAACCACCGCCAGGAGAGACCTATTGACGACTTCCGTATTCACAGCATGAGCCTAAACCTCAATGCAGTCTTAACTTTCAGCGTCGTATTTTGATAGCCCAAAACTGACATATAATAATGTGTTTCTCTTCAATGGCCTGTCATTGTTAATGCACCTGGTTCACTATTTTAATTCCTTGGGCTCCTGGGTTCACTCAAGCATGGATTTGCAGATTATTCCAGCCAAGGCATCCGCTGGTTAGCGCTTCTTATTTTTTGACAATACGCCTAGATGGTTGTACTGTGTACAATACACAGTTAAGCTCCTGTATTTTATTACTCTTTCAAGTCAACTTCACAATGAGAAAAGAAAAAAACAACCTTTTAATGAACAACTTACTTTCTCCATGTCATAGTATAACCACTTTATTTTTTCAGAGTATGGCAATGTCTAAGGTAGCTATTTTTCTTGAGATCTTTAGCTTCTCCCATGTAAGCAGTAAGACTGCATCAGCACCAAAAAGACAGAGTAAGATACATATTAAAAACAACAAAATCCATTGAGTCGGTAATCATAGAGAAAGTATCTCTGCATACTCAAAATTAGCCTGCTATAGATGCTAGTACAAAATGGTTTCCAAGGTAAACTTCTTTCCTTCGACATCTCCAACAGCTTTCCAGGGCAGTCATCATCAAGCAGACAGTTTCCATGATGGTTCCAGTACTGAAGATTTCTTTCCCTAAGTGTCAATAAAACCCTTCAGCTAACTTTAAGAGAGCTGACTGATAAATAGACTGAAAACTTATTTTTTGAAATGGGTAATTAAACTTTCATACTTCAAACACCTTTAAATGCATGAATTTTGTATGTACTTTCAAAACAGGACTTTTCATAAGGGGTATTTAACTAGGAGAGTACACTTTGCTACATTTAAAAAAAAATGCTTGCATTTTCATATCAGAGAGATCACTTCTAAGTATGTTCCTTGGTGAGGAGAAAAGATCTCTGCTTCTCAGCTAATCCTGTATTTACACTATCTTAAAAATGATCCCAAGGAAGCTATATCTAACATAAATTAAAATCCAGACCAAGCATAAGGGCTTTAAAACCAACACAGCAAAATTCTACTTTCTGCTAGTCAATGTCCTTGCAAAAGGCCTTCTAGTGAGCCACCATACATAGTAAGACCATGTCTCGATTACTATCAGAAATGTAACTGCAGCAGCAGAGGCAGGCCCACAAAAGCCAGCAGGGTGACAGCAGGGCTGACAGCACCCCCAGCTGCAGAGTGGATTCCTCACTGCCTCTTACTCCATGGAGCATCACACAGTGAACATCACACAGGCCATTGCTGAGAGACACTCTAGACCAGCTCTCTGATGTGATCACATTTCATTAAGAGACCTTTCCTTTATGACAACAGGAACACCATCATGATGAAAATAAAATTTAGTGTCTTGTCACTTAGCCTGTGATTAAAGATGACTAATTAGCATTGATGTACAGATTTTTCAGTAAACAAATACGTCTAATGATAACAGTATGCAAGCTTTTTCTTTTTTTTTTTTTTTTTCATATCACTAAAAAGTGCAGTTTCCTTCTGAAATAGAAACATCAGCCACAGGGAAATTATTTTTTTTATTTTAGTGTCCCCTATCTCCAAGTAAATGTGTGAAATTAGGAACAATAAATTATGCAAGGGTTGCTGCTGAGAAAAACCACACCATGACTGCAATCAGAGTAAGTTACGTTATAAGCTCTCCTTGCCTACATTGCAAGCTCTCCTTGCCTGCTAGAACTTAAGAATCTCTGTTTTCATTTATCTTTGCATAAAAGCACCTACATTCTCAGGCAGATGTAGCCAAACAGTACGCAAAGAGAACATCACAATTCAGACAGCTCCTTCACTGTGTCTCACTCCCAGCTACAGCGCCCATGCTTTTTGATTTATTTATTCAGTATTTATTATCTTATTTTACTCCAGTTGTACAACAGTTACAACAGTTGTAATTTTTCTCTATGATCAGTGCTTTCTGATACATATTCCATATTTCCAGCTTGTCCACATCTGAGAGAGATGAGGGTAATGGATGAGGTAGAGATAGAAAAGCTCTTATGCAAAAGTGAAAATGTAAGGCTTTCCAAGAGAGTTTCATGGCTCTGGCACTGGATCACGTATTTTTGCATTTCTTGTCCACGGTATGCAGTTACCTAGTAATCTAGTCTTCTAGTATCATTTTCTACTAGATCAGAACGGGGAAGCTTGACTTTTCTCCTAATACACCCCCCGGCCCCGATTCCTTGTATTCTTTTCCATTGTGCAACCCTCCTGCTCATCATGTCCCCCCTTTCTCTAAAGACTGCCTCCATTCCAAATGTCCATATACTGCTTTCGGTACCAACTATTTTTCCACTCACATTTCCCCCAAGGATTGTTTCATGCCCGTGATTTACTCAACCCTAAAATTGCCATTGCAAGGCACAAAACTACAGAAATTATGTCAATAGATGGAGGTCATTAGAAACCATCATTTGTGCTCTGTGCATGCACAGGACCTAAGAAGGAAAGAGTCTGAGCCCTAAAAATGCAATAGCAAACAGCCAGCTAAACAAAACATAGCATCACCGCTTTAGGATTCACGCGATCACTGGTATTTCTCTTTGAACCTGAGCTGAGAAGCTCTTGTTTCCTTTTTAAACATTTAAACAGCAAAGGGACTTTCTGACTACACAGAACATCATGTAATGTTTATTTGGCATTACTAATTAATCTATGCTCCCTGCAAGAAAGGATTCAGGAGAAGAGTTTGCTCTCACTAACAAGTTGAATGAATTGACAGGAGAGAGCACTCCAGATCCTCAGTGCTGATCATTTTTATAAGTGAGAAAAAGATGACCATAACAGTGATTGTGATTTTTGTCCTCACTTGAAAATAAGCGAGATCATCAACACATAACCAGTTTACAACCAGCCTTGCACTATTAGCAGATCCCATCCCAAAAATGAAACACAAGTAAAAGGCTTTTTCTCCCATCTGCAGCCCCCTGAGCTGTCCACTCTTCCTCTAATGAACTTCTTTCTTAGCAGTATTGTGCACCACACGTTACAGGCTGCAATTTGCATCACAATAATCTTTTAAAAAAAACCCATCCATTTAACGCATTTCCCCCTCTTCAAGATACACAAAGATGTAACAAATGGTGTTTATGAAGAATAGATGGAACTGGAAGAAACTCTTTTTCAATTTAGAATTTAATTGTAGAAGGCCAATTATAAAATTTTAATTTCTGCTCTCATCTGTCTTGAATATTTATCTTATCTAGCAGTTATTTTATTCATAATGGAAACCTTTGATGGCTTTTTTGTTATGCTGTTCTGAGTCATGGATAATGCACACTACACTGGATTAAATTTGTATGGAAAATAGGCCATGCTGGCTTATGTCTGAAATTAGATGCAGCTAACTTAATTTTGCTGACATCTAAAAGAAAGGAAGCTTTGTTTAAAAAAAAAAAAAGAAAAGAAAAAGAAGTAAATTTACTTAAAAATCTCATAAAATATTTCACTTGCTATCGTATCTGTCTAACGTATGAAATCTACAGGAGCTTAAACAGCAATTTACTGGAAATCAGAACAGGACACCTGGGGTACCCACTTTCTGCTGATTAAGACTGCATATATTGAGTATTTAATAATGATGTAAATTTAATGTTATGAGTGTTCAGTGTAGTTCAAAAAACTACTTTTTAAAGCTGGAAAATTCAGGCTCATGTTTATCCATAGATACAAACTTCAATGCACTGAAACAACCTCAAACATTAAATATTTCAGTCTTCAAAAAAGAAGAAAGAAGGGCATGGAGTAGATAAGCACAGATTCCCAATTACAAAGCTATTCCAGTAAAACAGATTTGCTGCAAGATAATATAGAGGATGTACATACAGCAGGGCAAAGAAGCCCTCTTTTAATTACTGTGGATAAAGCAAAGCAATCGCCACTATTTGCACTTCAAAAGCATGACATTTTCACAAAATTGGAAGGGCTATAGATTGTGTAATACTGAGATTATTATTTGCAGAAAAAAACTATATCAAAAGATCCAAGCCTCTGCACTTAATATGATTTCAGCTTAATCATCAGTAATCTCTCATTTTGTGTCGGTTCAAGTTATTTGGTGGACTCCTAACATTGGCGTGCTAGGTGCATTTTCTGGAAGGCGTATTTTGACACTTTCATTCTGTTCCCCCATGTTTTTTCCTCTTTCAATATATGCTTTCAGGTTTAACTCCAACAGCACTTACATTCATACCAGTCACGATATACAACTACAAATATGTTAAAAACAAGAATCTGGGGGGAAAGAACCACACTTCCTTCTTTCTCCCTCTCCTTGGTTTAGGTGGAGAAAGGAATAACGCAGAGAGCCAGCCAAAAACAGGACCTGCAGGATTCCCACACCAGGATCCCAGCTCCTGGTCACTTTAGGGTTTTAGTGCTTTTCCACAGCTCTTTTACTCCTGAAGTTTCTCTTGATCTCAGCCATTGCAATGCCAGAAAAAGTCTTTCAGTGCAGTTTGTGATAGAGTGTTGATGGAAGCAGGAGGAGGAAGGAGAAGAAGGAAGAAATTATGTCTGGCATAAGACACTGGAACCATCTTTCTCTTCCTTCTTGTGGCTGAACAAGTCTGAAATTCTGTGATTGAAGCACTAACGGTGCGAGCTCAAGAAAGTCGATGCTTCTAACAATTCACAAAATGAAAATAAAACCTCTGCCCAGTGCATGAAGAATTCAATCAGACCTCCTACTGAACAACATCCGTCAACTTTTAGGTCTTAACAAGACAAGGTAGGCCCTTTATGTAACACACCTTCATGCATGTTAAGCAAGAATGACAAAGTGCGTAAATGCATGCATCACATCCAAGCAGGATTAAATGTTTCATGCCACCACATTGCCACTGCAGTTTTCTACAGAAAAACTCAAAGATGTTGAGCGTGCAAGATGGTATAAGCTGCTGACCTTCAAGAAAGAGAATACTGCCTTACTCAGTGTAAAGGCGCAGCTGACATGAAATTGGCCATCCATTCTAGAAACCATCAGCAAATAAACTTTAGTGAATGTTAGTCATCACCCATAAATCCCAGAGTACAAAAATAAGTATTAATTAATTCATATTAATTTTTTATTAGAGTCATATGTCATACAAGAAAGAGATCGAAAACACAGACTGGGTGACAGTCACAAAGACTCAATAGTGGTTGTGTTCAGCAGCGCTATAACCCAGAGCAAGGACGGGTAAAATAGGTTTATGAACTCCTCATACAGTTAGTGTGGAATTTACCTATGATCCTGCTTGGAAAACTGAACACATGAGTTTGTCCACCTTCCTGATTATCTGTCAACATAAGGAGCTACTACTTGCTTTCCCCCGCCCCACCCCACCCCTGAGATTTCTGTGAAAACTGAACACTAAGCACTGTACTTAAAAGAAAAAAAAGTTGTCTGAGGAAGTACATGTCACTGGGGGGAAAAAAGTAAGAAAAAGCATTTCCCAGCTTGGTACATGGGGACAGGGAGAGCTTCAGAGAAGGCATCCAGAATCTTCATTTTCCACCTGGTAAGTCTTTAGTAAAATGGGACCTGTTCCACTCAGTCCAGATGTGTTTGAAGGAGTGCTATCAGTGCTCATTATTTCGCTTCTCTGAATGCACAGGTCAAGAAAGTCTGCTGCAATGACAGTTGATGAGGCTATTCACTAACCCAATGGAAGCCTTTCCATTGATTTCTAATGATGATGACGGATTGACTCATTAGCCTGTTTAGCTTTAGACAGTCACCTGCAAAGTGACAGCTGTTACACTGACTGTGTAAATATAAAACACGCTAACAGTTTTGTTTAGACCTGAAATACTATATCACATTGACAGCATTGAATTTGCATGCTGAACAACTGATCAGTATCACTTCAAGAGTGCATGTTTACTTATTGTCCTTACCTTGGAATGAAAATTAGAGTGAAAACTGATTTTCTTCATAGACAGAGAAAGCTGCCTATGGACAGGGCTTAACTGACAGGCTTGCTGGAAGGAATGAAGAGGACAGAGTTTTCTGCTTTTTTTGTGTGTTAATGGTTCCTTGCTACTTTGGTGTTCTCTCTGCGGCACAATCTTCTAGCAGGCCGCATGGTCAGACTATGCTATACACATCTTCCGCATTGCTATAACATGTCCATTCCCCAGGACAGGCTAACAGACCTCTAATTTGCTCCTTTGCACAGCAAAGTAGAACCCAGAGCAGTATGGGTGAAGGACACTTGGGTAGAACCTACTGCAAATAAGAACCAAATCACAGTCACCATTGGCACAGCACCTGCACCAGCACTCACTCTGTGCTGAGAGAAGGTGGAAAAAAATTGAAAGATGTGTCCATTATTGCCCAGACACTGCCATGCCAGTGGCACTTGGCATAGCTGTCCTTAATGTTGATCTGCACTGAATGATTGAACATGGGGAATAGTTCCTTAGAGTGGCTAACCCTGGAATGAGAGCCCAGCACCCTTCTCCTCGCTGGGGTCTGCCACAATGCCACTGGCAGAAGCTAAGGCAGCCAGCGGGCCCATCCTCTGGGCTACCACCACACTCCTGATTGCTGGAACTCGTCTCAGAGCAAAATCTGAAATAATTTTTCTTTCTACTTGTGCAGTCAGGGAAAAGAAATCATGACTGTGCCTGGGTCAGATTTTTTTGACACAAGGCAGCATACACAGTCTGGGTAGAAGGAGTATTTCTCAGCTCTTCAACTCACAGTATCTAATGGTAACTGCAGCGCACAAAGCAGAAGCTGCCAAGGGTACTTCTGGATGAAACAGAAGTGTCTGCCAGCAAGGTGCCCCCCACAGTTTGGCACAAACATATCAAACACAGCACGCACATGTTTCTAGAAGGGTAACTCCGACAGACATCCTTTCATGGTTGCATATGCTCACGCACTGTGACCAGCTTCTCCCTGAGGCCGAGCGCACACCACCAAGGTGCCACTCTTCCCTCCAACGCACCCCTGGAAGCAGCAAGCCCAGGCAGCAGAACCAGCTTTTATTGGGATGGCAGAGCACCGTCTCACACAAACCCCTGCTGCAACCACCCCATTCACACACCCCATGCTGCCCCCAGCCTACAGCCACAGCATGGACCCCCGAGCTACCTCAACAGCATGAGGCTCTGAATTTGTAATGTATTTAGTATAAAGAGGCATTACATAAATACCACAGTACTGTGAAACAATTAACATCTCCTTGTAGCTCATGTATTTGCAATATTAAGTATCCTCTGGTATTATCAATGATTTCATAGTACCAGTACACTTGCATTTATATAGACAGAATGAGCAGGAAATATTAATAAATTGTTAAAATAACACAAAAGAGACAAGTAAAGCAGGGCCATATTTTTCACTATGGCACTGGTTGGCTCCCTGTGCAGAGCTTGGAATTTTCGCACGCTTTTTTGAAATTATATACTCTATATGTTTATTAAAAATATATATATTTATAGAGAAGATATTTTAAAGTGTTAAATAGAACTCCAATAATCAAATTAGAAATAACAGTTATCTAATCCAAGAGAGGGGTTAATTTTTTTTTGTGCAGGTCACCACTGTTGTTTCTCGTGACAAGTGAATTAAAACTGGATTAAATTCTGAACGCTGATGACTTTTGGCTTCCCCCATTTTTTAATTTCTTAGTTCATAGAGCCATATTTGTGCACCTGTTTTTTTAAGATGTTGTACAGTCATTTTTCCAAACTACTTCCCGATGTCACAAAGTCTATCAATAGCCAAGCTGTCACAGGCTGACCTAATTTAGTCCCTTGCCCAAATACAGATTCAGTTATATCTATGTCATCCCTTAAAGATGCAACCTGCTCCTAAAGATCTCCACTGCAGGAGAACAGTCTATTTTAACTCTTCACTTGAAAAAGGGTTTTGCTATCATCTAATCATCCTTGTGAAAGTGCAAATCCACTACTTGGTATACGCACCACGAATCAGAGAACAAATTATCTACTATTTCTTTGTCACAACCCTGTAAGCACCTGAAGACTTAAAGACCTCCACCTGTTCCCTCTTCTTTTCGCTAGAGTACATCCTACCCCAACACATTTAGTCTTTCAAGGCCAGTGATGTCTTCCCAACCTCTGATGATTTTTACTGCTCTCCTCCTCTCTCAGCTCTCCCTAACCAGTCCATTGCTTTCACAGCGCTCAGGCCTAAACAGGATGCCACCCCCATGTAGCTAAAACCTCACCTACGTACAGCCCCCTGGGATGTTTGCGTGATATACTCGGTTCATGCTCACTTGTGACTCCTGGTAATTCCCAGACCATTCTGAAGACAGCTGCCAATAAATGATCCTGTATTTCTTGTTTTCCATGAAATAGATTCAGATGGAAGACGTAAATTGAAATAAGAGTACTTACTTTGTAATATTGCAGTAGGCAAGTATCTTCTCTCTCACTCATCCAGTACACCTATATATATATACACACACACATACACTTCCCAATTTTTCTGTTAGTGTCCCACTGAGCACATTCTTTTCCTTTCAGACACATCTTATTTTAGAAGAATGTTTAGACTTTGGATTTACAATTGGCAATTCAAATGTAGAATTTTCAGTCTATTTGCTTCACCGACTATTTCAGAGGACAGAATTGTCTCTTAAAAACATCTTGAGGATGTATTTGCTAGGCTTCACATTCATATATAAAAAGCCATATTTAAAAAAGTCATATACCCATACAGTTCAGTAAAATTTAATTCACTTCAGATGAACTTCACGTGTTAGAAACAAGGTTACTCAAACAAGCCTTATTGGCTTGGACTTCCCTTATCACACTCTCCCACTGTTTTGAGACCAGATGCAGTAGTATGCAGATAGTTGTATTTCTGATGGCCTCTATTTTGTGAATCCAGCAGCTATGCAGTGTAAAAATATCCTTTTGTGATTTGATACTAGTCCTAGGAACTGTACTTACATTTATATTCTTTTGTGCATATTTTCTGGTACCGCTGGCACTAACCCAATCTTTGTTCAGATCTGATGAGAATCCTGCAATATAAAATACTTCTTTCAGGCATAAGAATGTGGCACTGAAAAAGAAAGCTATTTGTGTAGATAATAAACTGACTGGATACGATAAACTTTATGCCATTAAAACTGTAACAATCAAATTTAAAATATCTATCTTCAGTCTAAATTTTTATGCTGAAGCCATCATTTATGCTTATGGATGAATGGTGGTAATATATTGATACCAGAGCAGTAGTTGCAATCCTAAGCATATATAATAGGAGCCATTATCAAAACGATTAAATGTGGTACAGGTGTGTAAAACTGCAGCATGCACAGCAGTAAGCTTAGGTCCCAATTCTGGTTGCTGCGGCTCCTCAGTTTCTGCCTCCGAAGAGCTGGGGCACTGCCCTCTGCACAGGTCCTTCACTCCAGCCGTGGGACGGGCAAGACCGTGGTCAGGTCATGCTTGTCCCTTCCCTTCTCCGGAGTAGCAGTGCCAGAGCAAAGCTGCTGGGCTGAAGCAGCACATGATCCATGTGTTCCCAGAAAACAGGGATCCCAGCTCCCAGTTGCTGCCTACATCACTGATGAACATTGCATTGGTAGGGAACAGGAGTCTAATGAAAATGAAGAGGCTGTCATTCATGGCTCTCCTCACTCCCCAAAAAAACAAGTTCACTAATTCTGTCCAAACGATTGACAAGTGTGCAGTACCTGCTATTGATATCTTTTATTTGGTATCAGTATTTTGAACCATTTAAATGGTGTTTTCCTTCACTGTATGAATCCCTTAAAGGTAGTTATTACTAACATTTAATCCTGATAAACTTAGAGTGATGATGATACAAAAAATTACTGGACTGAAAGGTTTAATAGGCTGTCAGTGTATTTCAAAAGTAATTTGAAAGCTAAGTCAGAAGATTCTGCATGAGGAAATTATCTCCTCTGAATGTACGCACAAAACACTGATCAATTTGGTTTCATGATCACAGTTTTTCCAGTGACCCTCCACCTTTACTCAGTATACAAATCATCTAACATCACAGTCAGTTCCAAAAGACAAAGTATGAAATGAATTGTTTGGGTTTAAAAAATACTCATTGAATTTTCAGAACATGGCATTTCGGTATGCTTCAGAAACAGGGTCAGAAAAGAAATGTCCTTAGTTTCTCTTTCAATCAGCTTTTCATTATGCAAAACCAGTTTCCACCTAATTAAATTGCTTTTTTAAAGTTCCTAATTTATTAAACTGCTGAGTCCTTGAGCCACAGGAATGTTCCCCACCTCTTTTTTCAGGCACTGCCCTCCTATGTTACTTTTAAGTTATTTATAAATACATCTCTCCTGCAGCCTCTACCAGCAGGGCACCTTCACATGTTGGAATTTAATGAGGCTCAGGCACAAGTCATGAGTCCCTGAAGAAAAGTATTACCTGATCTGCTTCATTTATTTCTACCAATAATCATACCATTACCTACAGCTTCTGTTTTTAATTAGTGGTATCTAATGATTAACACTGGCCAATTTGCATCCAATTATGTCCCCTGAAAAATTAGAAGTGTATGAAAAGGCTGAATGCAATTAATCATTCTGCAACACAAATTTGCTTAAATATCAAGGATGAATGTGTTGTACTTTCCTAAATAAGATTTCATTGAAAACATACACTGTCTGGTTATGAAGCAAAAAACATGATGCTTCCCATGACAGTAAGAAATCTGGATGTTAAACACTACAGAATTACCACGTACATTCACATATATCTTTTTAATAACAATGAAAAAAATTATGCAACTGGTATCTAATTACACTCTCGATTTACATGCTACAGAAACAATTAAAAACAATAAGCAAGATAACATTTTACCACACATAGACAGATCTTAACCTTGTCTGAGACAAAGTTTGGGTTTAGTATGCAGTCTTTCGAATATAATTGCCTCATCTTTTCTTTCATTCTTAAGTTTAGCGTTAGAAAACATTCTGTTCCAGCTTCAAAGCAAACATTCAGTGCTACTTAGTTGTGGGATTTTTTGGACCACCATAACATCTTTAAGAAAACTTATTAATCATCGGAAACATTTACATATTAAAAAACAAAAACAAACAAACAAAAAAAGACCCCAAAAAACCCACAGAAAACAAACAAACAAAAAAAACCCACACCATAACCCAAAACTTATTTATATGGTGCTTTCAGCTTTTCCCCAATTTTCGGAGACCAAACTTGATCAGTCAATATCAGAGATGATGGCAACAGGGTGCTTCTAATGAAGAGTTTCTTCTTTGTCATACCCTCATCTCTCCAATAAACTCTGAAAAAGCCTCATATAAATATAGAAATATTAAATACCACTGGTGAGATTTCTTTTTTTTTCCTCCATGATGGTGAAATTGTTTTGTCCCTAGGATAACTTAGAGATAATTAAAATAACTTGACAATTATTTTAAAGATTAGTACTTTTATAGCAATTTGCAGGTGTAAAACAGAGCAGCAACCCTCTACGCTTAACTTACAAAACTAGATTTATTACACTACATTAATTCATTCCTTCATCCCAATTTTTAAAAATTTAAGCATCATTCAACATATTGTGAAGATGTTTAAAATACAGCAAAGTTGACAGAAATCTTTTGGAAGAAGAAATTTTTTGAAAGAAGATAACAATGAAAACAGGGTTTAAGACAAATGAAGATCCTAAATGGCATTTGATGTATCTTTTCTGACTTTTAGCATGCAAAAAGCTAAGCCCCTGACTTTGCACCACCGTATTTTTGCCAAAAAAAAAAAAAAAAAAAAAAAAAAAGGTAGGCATCCAAATAAAGTATCCATTTCAATGGCACAAAAACTAATAGTTTCTACCTGCATTCCTCACCTTTTTCATATCTCCTCTCTTGTTCTTCCTCTGCTTCAAACAATCTTTCCAGTTCTTAGCCTTACTGTCAGAAGTTTTGTGTTCCTCTTCATAATACCTGGGGCATTACTTTCTTCCCTTTATTGTTGTATTCTTCCATCCCACTTTCTGTTTAGGACATGGGTCAATTTTTAACCTATCCACATTTTGCATTGCACTTTGGGGTAGATGTTAACTGGCTGGTTGTTTCCTCATGCTTAGAAGTATTGTTAAATTTTATTTTGCAAGAAGTGTCTTTCTTCAAAATGTTCTTTTTAGCTACGTTCTTGTATTCGTTATGCCAGACATTCCACAAATAATTTGGTTTTGAGATATATGGTGCTTATCATCTCTGCTCCTACTACAGGTGAAATCATCAAAAAAGTTCCAAGATGCTATTTTAAGAAGTGTAGCTTGCCAGGACAAGTGCTTTGGTTTTGAACATGAGATTCATTTACAGAAGCTGTACTGAAAAACATTGCAACAATACTGCAATTCTGATCCTCTGCAAGGAGCCCAAAAGGTTAGAAATAAGATCTACAGTGCATGAATACACTGCATTCATTTTTTTCCCCTTAGGATCATCAAGTTTCAATTAGGATGGACTCATTATCCTACAGTATTGGGTTACACTTTGTGAAACAACCTGCAATGACCACCAGCAGACTTGCAGTTTCAGGCATAACAGACTATCAGGGATCTTAGTAGGAAAGTTTTTATGCTATCTCCCTAAAGCTGGATGAATTTGTAGTGTCTCAGATACTGTAATGCTAGCATTAAAAAAAAAATCTGCAAAAAAAACCCCTCTGTGCATTTAGCTAAAGTTATTTCTTGATGAATGTAACATCTGCATGCTTCTCTAACCCTGCCAATTGACTGAAGCTAGTTGAGGCTCTTTTTGAAGTCCAGTGACCTAACTAAAGTTGAATATGTTAACTCATTTAATTTCCCTATTCACGACCATTTAGGAAAATAAGCAAATCAGTCTACCAAAAATTCATTTTATAAGCAAAGGTAGATGGTATTGCAGTATAATGGCAAAATCTGTGGCAAACTAATGAAGTTTAAAGATTGCAAACAAAATATATACTACCAGGAAATAAATGCCACCAACCTCATAGAAACAACAACAAAAAAAAAACCCAACACACTCCATACCACAACCATGAATTATCATTTTGAATTAAACTTGTTTCAGCAAGAATCAAGACAAAATCTTGATGAATGATGCAATTTCTTCAAAGCACCTCCTCCTTTGAACACTACAGCAATGCTGTGCCCTGTGGCTTTCAGGAACGGTCTAAGTTCTTTGGGGCTTGTGATATAAATGGGGAAAAGAGTCCCAATATATATCCTTTACTGTCATCACTATGGTTTATACATATTGAGATCTACCTGCAGTCTTTGTTTCTTCATGCATATTTAGTCCGGTGACTAGCTTTGACTATGATGACATCATAGTGAACACAAATCATGAGAAGATTTTGACTCTCAGACAGAGGTGAAAGACCCAAAGACGGAAGGTGTGACTTCAAACAGTACCGCAGAGTGTTACTCTAAGGCGCCTCGTACTTATCTCCCTGCAGTCCTCATAGATGATCACTTGAAGAATTACTTTTCCAATTCTACTATTTCTCATTTCAGCTGTCTCTCAAACACAATCTTCTTAGGGCCTCACTGTAAATATACCCAGTCTTGCCTTATTTGACATACGTATCTTTCCTCCTACACTCCCCCTACTGTAGATATTCTCTCATTTCTGATAAGATCATTGACCTTCCTGCCACCCGAGTGCAGGCATCTTTGACATCCCTGACCCACTCTCCTCGGGCATCCAGAACACAAATATCCAAGTATTTGGTATTTATCTAAAACTCACATTTTTACTGCCAAAACTTCCTGTATACAAGCCTGACTCTCTTTTAACTTACCTCCATAGAGGTCAAACTAACCGCAGTTTCCACAGTGCTGTTTTCCCCAGTCCCCACTGTTTAAGTGCCACTCCATTCACGTTCACACCATTGCTCCCCTTTTCCAGTTATATAAAGTTCAAAACTTGTTCACTTGTTTTCAAGGCTCTTCCTAATTCTGCATATTTGCTCTCTCCTATTGCACTGCCCACTGTGCCAAAATATTTAACGGTATCTGTTCCTTACTTGCCCATTTGGCCCCCAACTCTTATGCCTTTGCCATACAGAAACAACAGTTTCTTCTTTGCAACCCACCTTCATGTTTTTATCACAGTGCTAACAAGTTAGCCGTATAAGATGATACAGCAAAATCAATTACAGCACAGCAAAAGCAGTGTTTTAACTCTTTCCTGCACCATTACCTTTTGCCTTTTTTTGCGGCCGATGAATAGAGAGTGAGGAAGGAATACAGTGACAATCAATTCAATTGAATGGATGGGAATATTCTCCTCTGCTGGTCACACACTGATTTTCATGCACTTCCCTCCTTGTCTTGCACCAACATTCTCATTGCTTATTTAGATAAGCTTGTTATACAACTATCTTAAACTTCTCAGATACTTAGAAAAGTAAGAGACTTTTAGTCCTATAAAATACTCGAAGTATGGGCCGACAAACCAGCTACAAGAAGCTAAATTAGGAGGTAATTTTACCACACAGCATTGACAAAACAGAACCACCTGCGTGCACATAGTATCAGAAACAAATTTACACCACCCTCAGTTGGCCTGTGATAGATTGCATATGTGCCCATCCCCTCAATAACAACTTCTGTAAAATGGTACATGGAAGTGAATTGGTCATTTCAGGAAGGATTGCCCCCTCTTCTAACTTTTCAGAACATAAATTTCTGCTTGTCCTTAAGTTATAGGTGAAAACACACATATTAAATGAAATATCTGGATTGTTTGGATTATTTGCAAGAGAAGGAGGATTTAAATATTTAAGTCTTATTTAATCACTAGAATGAGGTCTCTAATCAGTCTTCCTCTAAGGAAAACATTTGTGAAAGGAGCTAGACATGCAAGCCATTTGTGCTGCAGATGCTTTTACTAGGCATTCTCAACAACAGAAGGGCCAAACAAGGAAGCAAACTGTGGTACAACAGGCTCATTCAACTGGAGTGAGTTTCTATGCTAATAAAGACACATCTTTATTTCACATTGCCAGAGAAGATTTGCATATGGCTATGCAGTTGTGAGTATCTCCCACATTTTGTACTGGTCCTTCCACTCGTTAAAACTTTTTATTAGGCCCTGAAACTAAAATGTGGGCCTCAACCACATCTATATCAACAGTTGATGTGAGGAGTGGTGAACTGGGGGGGGGGGCGAGTGATGTCCCAGTAACTTGTTTTTTGGCAAATTTCTTAAAAATACACCAAACGGATTCATCTATATTCCTAAAAATCTCAAGTCATCTACAGTGCGAGTTTGACTATTGATTTTTCATGAAGAAATTGCCTAGAATAAAAATTAAGCATGAGGAGTCAGCGTACCCAGGATTATAAATCCATTTAAGTCACTTGATCACTATGACCTTGTCTGCGGTAGGAAAATTAATTCAGTATCAGTACAAGCATTAGGTTAGACAAAGCCAAGGCAGTGTTACTACTGAGAGGGCAGGCTTGCTTGAGCTACTTTAAACAAACCCAGCTCTTTCTGCTCTTATTTTCTTTGCTGATTTTATGAGAAATTTTGCCATAAACTCTTAACTCCAGCACTGGAGCTGTGCACAGCTTTTTCACATAAGCAATAACAAAATAGCCCAGGACCAACACAATATTGCATGTACTACTTTGTTTTGTAAAGTAAGAAGCAAGGGGCATGGGCAGATGTCACCTTCGCTCAAAGGTGCAGAGTAGCTGAAACCAAAGCAATAGAAAGCAGTAATATATTGCTGATATAAGCCACCATCGAGGTACTGGCCTCCAGGGTAGAAAGTAAACGGGGGAAGATTGTGTTGTGGAGGTGTGTTTTGGGGTCAGTGCTTCCTGAGGAGCACAGCGTTTCACTTGCTTGGGGCTGTATTTAAAGTCAGTATCTAGCCTGCAGGCAGCAACAACTGGCTCTCCCTACATAAATGTACTTTAAGAGCATATCAGGTTTTCTATGATACTGTTTAGAGAGTCAAATGGGGGTGTGAACTGGGAGTCCTTTGGAGATCAAGAACCCAAAAGTGGGAGTCAGCAGCAGAACGGAGCAGACCCTGCGAATCCAGCCTCTCCCCTCCGCTCTGCCCCAGGCACTGCCAAGTGCCTCTCCTCCCCACCGCCCTGAAAGGGAGCAGACAGGCAGAGGGTAGAGATGTCAATCAGAATGCCTTAGCCTGCAAATCAAAGAATTTAAGATTACTGCATAGGAGCACTGCAGAGATGGAGATCAGCTGAATCCTGGGTATTCCCTTGGCACTGACAAAACAGATGCACAACTGAGCAGAGTCTATATGATGATGTTTGCAAATGACATTAAACACCCAGTTAATTAAGCTTGCTACTGTAGTGTGAATGAGAGGAAGTCTATTCATTGAGCTAAATGTTGTTCTCCTTTTTGTTCTTTTAATATCTTAGGAATTATGAACTCTAATGGCTTGGTGACTTAAAGCCACATTTTACTGAACTTCCTGCAGATCTTCAAATTGGAAGATCTTCAAATGACATATAAGGGCTTTCTTGACAAGATACAGTGCTAGAGAAAGCCTCTGAGCTGTGATTTGATAGTTTTCTATACCATATTTAAGTGCCTAAAAAGGCAAGTAGGTGCAATCTTGGTGTTGCTGGCATTTTCAAAGCTGCTAACCAAACATACCTTGGTACCGCTATTCTTTCCTATCGGCATCCCCAAGTTACCCTAAATACTGCTTGCACCACACACAGGGATTGTAACCAGAAATTATAATCTTCAGACAAACCACCTTCTCTCCTTGTCCCCAGCAGCCTGTTTGGTCCCTGAGCCCCTCAGTGACATTTCACCGATGACGGGGTGCACTTGTCCCGCTCACAAGAGCCTGACCGCACAGCTTCCTGAATGGCGTCCTTAAAGCAGACCCAACTCAGGCATACGGACCAAGCACAGCGAGTGAGTGGGAGTATGTTCTAGTCAGTCAAGCTCACTTGTCTCCAATCCACTGACTTAGCCAAAACATCAGTTATTGGGACAAATCTGTGTTTTGTGTAATTCAGTTTAAGATAGTGCTCCCATACCATAGTCTTCCTACAAACGGGCTTAACCAACTGAAGCTCTTAAGATTTCTCTTTACAGATCCACCTACTACCCCAGTAATTATTTTGGTTCTTTTCCACAGTCTCCTAGAAATCTGAACAGCGTGATGCTCTCCAGGCTCAGGGCTGGATTCACCTTTTGCTCAATTTCAGTGCAGCCTCTCTAATTATACCAGGGATCATTTCAGTCCAGGTTTACTTAGTAGTCTTAAAGCCACTTGGCTCAGTCATTAACTCTCTTGATTTATCACCATTTGATTGACTTCAGATGCTTCTCACTCCCTTCTAGCAACCACTGTACAAAGGTTTTTTATCTTCCACTTATTGCACATACAGGCACTGCAAGGATTTATTCTGCTGTGTCTTTGCCATAACTAAACACTGTTCAAAAGTTAGATTTCTTGAATGTGCAGGAGTGCTGACCATGTGTCTCCCTTCCTTCTCTCAAACTTTCCACTGCATATAAAGCAGCCAGGCCTGAAATTTTCAGATGAAAACGTATACCACAGTCCCATCTATAAACAAACAGTATAAGTGGAAAATGGAAATATTCCCCCAGTCCCCTCCAGGGATTCTGCTCATGAGTTTTTGTTAGGAAGATCGTTTCCCATTTATTTTTTCCTTCTGGACTCAGCCTGTTAGCAATTGGTTTGACTTCTCCATTATTCATGTCAGCATTTTTGACCTTACAAACTTTCAATGAAACACTTTAGCCAACATCTTACAAATAACATCCCCACACCCCCAAATAAACTGCATACTTTCCAACTAGTCACTCCATCCCAAAAAAATAATTTTATTAAAAACTGAAAATGTTTATTTTTGATGAAGCCATGGTGGCAATCAGCATCCTTAACAGATGACTCTAGACTTTATATGACTGCGTAGGGCTAAAGGGCTTACCCAAACTTTACCTCTCTCCTATATTACTGAACTATTTTAATGGTGACCTACACAGTAGCACAACTGAGTAGATTGCAGAGGAGTTACATTATCAACACTCGTGGCTTGAACATTTGCTTGGATCTTGTCAGAAGACGGCTTGCCAATGTTCGTAATTACCTGTTAGATTATGCAGACATTTCCAGTGCTTCGGTGTGGTAGCCTCGTAGGGAAACAAGGCCAACCCCTCTCACACTTCAGCAAAACTACATCACTACATCACACCCATCCTGCGTAGCTTCTGCTACACTGTTGTACCATTGAGCTTCTGGAGGGCAAATTATCAGCAAATTCAACAGACACTGAGGCTTTACGTAAGAACAAGTAAGCCAGATACGTTTTGCTTGCAAAGCAGAAAGTATGCAGAAACCTATGGGAAAAGATTATCTGTACATGCATAGACTGACAGACCTCCCTTGTAAATAGGAGTGCTTTGCTGTCTTGGTCCTACAGCTGTCATGAAGAGCGGCCTACCAGGTCGTAACTGTACTCAGTGGTTAACTCTTCTCCCTACTCTTAGACAACCGTATAGAGGAGAACCCAAGATTTTCAGTAAGAGGAGAAGGAAGAAACTTAACCCAGTTCTGCATTCCTGTCTCTTCTTCCTACTTACACATGTATACAGGCATCGCTGCCAAGGATCATTGTATATTGCAAGGTTAGCTATAATCGGTTCTTTACATCCCTTTTTTTACACCAGATGAAGGCAGTAGTCTGTTATTCCTAATTTGGCCACAGGGTGATTGCATTAGCTGCCAAGTTAGGAAAAAATGAAGATGCAGGAATTGAGCTGAGGGCCTTTTTCCTCTTGTATCCACTTTTAGAAGAATAAACCAGGAGACCCAGCAGGACATGGGGTACTAACAGCATGGAATTGAAATAAAAGTCCAGTCCTGAGACTGTGAACCATTACACAATTGACATTTAGCCAAGATCAGGACAAACATGCATGTCAGATCTTTTATTTAAACATGTAAATAACTTAAAATTGAATGAATTACTTTCTTCTAGATGTCTTGTCATTTATTTTCAAGGGGTTTTTTTATGCACTGTCCTGAAGTTCAACAGGTCTACAGTAAGCAAAGCTTAGCAGGTTGAATTTAGGGGGGGGGTGGGGGTGGGGGGGGGTGGGGTTGGAGAGTAAAAGTAAGCAAGTAAAATTTCAGTAGAAAACAAAAAGTTTTTAACGTGATGCCTACTCAACTGCACATACCTCAAGGGGCCTAGGAATTTAAATTCTTCAGGAAAACAAGGAACTTTAACCTTCTGAATACACTGCTTGCCTTTGATACACAAGAAAAGAATATTTTATATTCTTATGTGCTCCCCCACCCCTTTTTCTCTGTGCCAGAGTAAGTAAAAAACAGAGAAACAAAGAACAAAGTAAAAATATGACTTCAAACCAATTCAGAGAAACCTGGAAAGCTTTCAGGAATAACAGTCTGGGGGCTCAGAGAAGCACTGAAGTCAGGGAGGGGGGTGAGGGGGGAATGCAAGCAACCAGCCTTCCTTTAATTCATGCACTCCAATGACCTTGTGAACATTACAAAATCTTGTATGCACAGTCCCAAACAGACTTTGTGCCTCATGATTTTTTTCACCTGAGCAAGGCTCAGTTTTAGAGGGGAGGAGAGACTTGGGGTTTGATAAATGGAGATCTGAATTTAGCTTGCCATACACCGAAACCAATTAAATCAGGTTGAGTGGCTCAAGAGACATTTTTAGCTTTCTGCTGAATAATCAGAAAGTATTAATAGTACTTTGAGCGAAAAAATATGGAAAAAGTGTGCTCAAGGGAAAGAGGAAAATTTTGAATTGATGGAAGTTTAAATGAAGTGAGTGGTTGCACAGAACTAGGAAAAAAAAATTCACAATGCAGTATCTCTCCGATACTGCTAATCTGTGTATAAGGGACTTGTTTCCAAAACAATGCTATATAGAAGAGAAAACAAATGCAAAAACTTAACAGAATTATAAGCTAGGCTAAGAATGCACTTTTTGCAGATAGATGTCATTGGGATCCTAAGTGTTATGCTCTATGAAGCAGAGGCTATCTTTGCTTTAGTTCTTTCTGTGTATCAAAAAATGAGTCCCTAAATCCACCTGCTGGAGTCACATAAATAATTAATAATTGATGAAGAAATAAATTATTCTATAAAGCAATTTGCTTCCTTCAAGC
This sequence comes from Platalea leucorodia, assembly GCF_965183815.1. Taxonomy (NCBI): domain Eukaryota; kingdom Metazoa; phylum Chordata; class Aves; order Pelecaniformes; family Threskiornithidae; genus Platalea; species Platalea leucorodia. The sequence goes on along the minus strand of NC_138828.1, from coordinate 44,729,494 downwards.
CAGATATGCGTAGAAAGCTTGGAGTACAAGTTTAGGAGTTTAACAGCTTGAAGAAACAATAACTTTTGACTGTTCAAAGCATAGCATTACAATATTGAGTGCGCTGCAAAAAATGCCAACAAAAACAGCTCTCAAAAGCATACCCTCTTACTGTGTTGAGAGAGCCAAGAATTTTAAAGCAAAAAAGGACTAGTACGCACTATCCCATAAGGCCTCAGAAGTTTAATTACATGCCAAAACGAGAAGCTAGAGCAATAAGAATAGCGTTTCAAAAAACAGGCAATGAAAAGGCAAGATAGGAGACTTCTATTTACTAATATTATGCAGGACAGTGAAATATTCATACTCCTCCAGCCCAGAGCTTTTACTCACCACCGTGCATTTTATGACGACGGGCACGTTTCAGTTGGTGCAACCTGCTGATTAACAAACAGGTGGAAATCCACCAACATGACATTGCGCTGCAGGAAAAGACCCATAAGCTTTCTGACTCGTTCAGCCTAGCAGCAGCATTAGACACTTCTAGGACCGCTTACACTTCATAGCAAATATCACAAAAGATTTTCAGCTGAGCTTTGACTGCTTCATGGCAGATCACACCTCTAAGAAAACAGCAGGTCTGGGAGAGTTAGGGCTTGGTTGTGCTCTAAGTTACAGGACCAGTTTTCGCCAACATAACCGAAAGCTACTTGATAGCTGCTGTCATTGGAGCCATGATAACAGAAATCTAACTAATCTTTTTCCATTTTTCAAGTAGATTTTGCAGCCTGCACTGGCCTCCACTGTACTTTATTCAAGCAGTACATCACTGCCCAGCAAGAGCTTGGTATTCCTATGTAAGCTTCACTCATAAAGCACGCGTTCTTTACAGGTAGGCATATCCAACCACTCCTGGCAGTCCTCCAAAGGATATACACAGCATACAATTTTTGTGCATTTGAAGTAGCAAACTTTTTAAGTAAACTTTGTGTAGAAAGCTTGGCGTAGGAAGTCCGAAACTTGCAGAAACCTTAAAGCAGCAATTGTAAAATATACCCTCGAAAGCAGCTTTGCAAAAAATGCCAATAAAGACTATTTTGTATAAGTAGAAATACAATATTTGAATCTATATACTGTATTTACTGAAAGTTTAATTTTTAAAAGCATCCAAAGTCCACTCATACTTGAAGTCAATACTATTTTATAGGTTAGATGTTGGTTGCAAGTAGTATATACGCAGTAAATGTTTTGTAATAGGCTACTAATTGTAACTTCAAAACAATGTAACATTCTTATACACTTTAAACATCTTTTTCAAAACATGTTTGAAGTGTCTGAATAATGTGGGGTTTTGTAACTTGACTGTCATTTTTAACTAACAGCAATCATTTATTTGTTCTGCTCCTTGCTTTTTATTATGCCTATCTCCCTTCCAGCTTTATCTATACGAGGAGTAGAACTAAGTATCTCCTGTCTTTGCTGGATAGCAGAGTTGAAACATAATGATGTAAACAGGATGTAAATATTTCCAAGTTGTGTCCAAATGAAGATACAGGGAAAACCTTTACTTCTCACCTGAATGACCTAATAGTTCTTTAACTTTGCCAAGCTGACTATTTTCTACCTTAAGCACTAGCTCTGTTGCTTACTAAATGCTCTCCTATAAATTTATATAAGTATTATAAATTTATATAAGTATAAATTTATATAATAAGTATAAATATTTATATAATAAGTATAAATTTATATAAGTATTATAAATTTTATATAAGTATTTTCAGTAAAGTGATAAGGAAGTCTATCTGAAATGAATCAGAAAGATTCTATAAATTAATGATATGTCAAAACCCCCATACCTTCCAAACAATACTGATGCCAAAAAAAACCTGTTCTCTCTGTTAGATACAGATTTTTAAGCCTTTTCCATCAATAACTTGGCTAACTTTTTCAAACTCATTCTTTTTTGCATTTTAAATCCACGCAAGGAAATAACTACCGACTGCAACGGCTTGTTTCATGCTACGGTCCTTCAGAAGACTCACAGTAAAAACATACACTGCCAGAGAGCCCACTGTCGGATTAAGTGCAGCAGGAAAAACTTGCAGCTTTCCTCCACGTACCGCACATGATAGAAGAAAAGGTGGCCTGAACAGTCTCCAAATTCAACACCTATTTATTCCAAATGCTAGCCCTGAGAAATAGCCTGTTTCTGCCTCTCAGGCTGCACAGATCCCCTTGCCATCAACTCCCAATCCCTGCCTTTGCTTTTTCTGTCCATTCTCCACCATACCTTGTCCTCCCATCGGGATCTCATTCCTTGCTCTCTACTCACACGCTCCTAGGACACTACAGTAAAGGAGAGTGCTCTTATCCTTCCTGGGGGCATTTCATGGAGAAAACAGGGAGCCCCAAAGCAAGAACAATTTTGTTTTCCTGACGGACCTCCATGAAACAAGCCAGTGGGTTCTTGGGGGAAAAAAAAAAACAAAAAACAAAAACAAACAAACAAAAAAACAAAAAAAAAAAACCAAAAAAAAACCCAACCAACCAAAAAAAAAAAAACCCAAAAAAAACCACAAAAACCCACACACACCTCCTGATTTCACAAATATGCAGTCTTTCCCAGATCATTCCAGCCTCTGTTTCTGTGTTTATAGGACTCGTAACATGACACTGTTTCCACAGCCAAGAAAAGGTGATAAAACTTCTCATACATGTCCTCTAAAGGTCCCTTTCATTACCTACAGAAATAAGGTCAGGAAGTACAAGGAAATGAAAAAGTGTCATGGGTCAAAATAATTCTTGTCGAGGCTTTCTGCTATTGTCGTTGGAGAGTGTCTCTTTTCCTGGCTGACCCAGCTTCTTTCCTCTTTCAGCCTCTGCATGACAGGAGAGGACTTGTTAACGTTCCCAGGAGCTGTTTAAATGACTATTATGGATAACTGCTATTGCTGACTGACTGTGAGGTTCATTTCAAGAAGACTTGGGAGCATAATTATTCCTCCTCCGTTTAGACCAAACTGTCATTTCAACTACACTCCTAGGTGCTTTATGAGCATCCAACTTCACAGTAGCCAGAAAAGGGAGTCCTTTTTCAGATGAAGTGTTTCCATCTAGAAACTGCAGTTATCATTGCACAAAACTATGGCAGTACTTTTTCAACTAGAAAAATTCAATACTGTCAGAAATATTTCAGGTTTTAGTTTGGAACAGAATTTCAGAATTTGCTTGAGTTGAGACATAAAAAGTCCCATTGACAGTATCCATGGCTTTTTTCCAAATTGAATAAAGCATCTCTGTAGACACACATATTTTTTCCTGCTCACAGAAGAAACAGGGAAAAAAGAAAATCTTTACAAATTATATTTCATCTGTGACAAACATTTTCATATTCATGAACTATAGAGATAAACTCATTTTTCCATGCCCTTAATCATGACTAACCTTTTGCAATACAGTAATGTAAAGACTGAATTTCTCCAATTCCTGATATGCAACCTCTTACATAAAAATTAATTAAAAAAGGATTATGCAAGCAGAATATCAGCAAAATGCTACACAGAGGTCCAAGGTCCTGTAATTCAGATTCCTATAAATATGCACACAGTGCATTATTATTGAGAACAGGGATAAAGAACATATTTTCTTCTCACCTGATTACCATTAAAGGAAACAGCATTGTGCTAAATTTGCCATTAACACAAATAATTATCCGATTTTTAAAAAAAGTGTCTCCTCATTTACCGGTTTACAGTATTTTTTTATTCCTTTAGGTATGTTTACATTTCATAACTGTAAAATACTCTACCCTTTTCCTGCTTACTACCTGCTTTGACAGATAACATTTGCAAGAACTATGCATGTACTTGGTAAGTACCAGGTTAAGCATTATCATTTTCTGCTTGCATATAATACAGATTGATTATTCCCACATACACCTGACATTTTAGAATAAGCATTTATTGCAAGCAGCAAAGAACCAAGAGGGAATACTCCAGATGTAACTTCAAATCCAAGCTCAGGCATTCATTCAATGTGTGACCTCAGGCAATGGACTTGACCTCTTTCTGGTTCAGTCAATTCAGCTGGCTGAGAGCAGGAAATCATTGAAAACCAGATGCTGCATCTAAAAGCAGATCTTCCCCAGGTAAATAAATTACAAGAGAGCCACAGGGATGGAGGAATATAGTGTTTCTTATTGTAAGAATCAGGAAGGCATATGGATGTAAATTGGAAATAAGCAAGAGGTCTTTTAGCCTCAAGCTTTACTTTGATATTTGAAAAATACCATTTTTAGTGCTGTACAGATACTAAGATTTTTGTGCTATAACTAAACTCCGAGGTTAGACTATCTTTATTCAAATGTATTCAGATCATATAATCAGGGATGTTTGTTTTCTTTTATTTTGCCCAAATTGCTGTTCACAGACATCTGAAGTATTCAGACCGACACTTGATTAAATCTGTAATAATGCAGGACAATGTCCAAAATTCAGACTTCTAAGGACTTTGAGGACTATTGTAAATGGTGGCCATGGTTATTTTGGAATACTAGGAGGGTGTGGGTCTCTCTTTCCTGTTAAGAGGAGAATGCTTGCAGCTTCCTAGCATCTCTTCCCCTTTCCCTGCATCCAGCTCACATCAAGCCACTTTAGACTATGGTTGCAGTTGTCAGAGTTACAAGCGCAAAGTCCACATAGGTTTCAGAAGAGAAGCTACATATCACACCATGTTCCACCAACGCAAAACAGAAAAGAAAGAGGAAAAGTTTATATTTGGTTCAATTTTCCCACATCTAGTAGAATGGCTGCTATTGCTCATGCAGGTCCTCTTTAGGGCAAACCATTAACGCACACAGTCAACTTTTGATCTGACCTTTGGACAAATACAATTGAAAACATTCATGGAGAAGATACCATCCTGCAGCTTGGTTAAATCATTGATAAACAAGCTGGAGGAAAGAACAATCTGATTTGTTAAGTGTGGCTTTGGAAAAGTATTAAAATGTACAGGAGAGTTTCCCATCATGTTAAATAACTGACAGTAGAGAAGGTTCTGTCTGCGGTGATGATACAGCAGGACATGGGAACTTCTTGACCTCCCTCTAGACAACTATTTACAACACATTCGTCACAAAGATCAAACTACATTTGCCACAACCTGAAAGAATTTATATCTACCAGCAGCCTCGCTATCAAGAACTTAAAAACTTGTTTATAATCTTTTACTTTTACAGGAATGTAAATAGCACATTATTACATTCCGTAAGCATTATATATAATCCTATAAACATTTCAATGCATTCTTGGTTGATTTCTCTGACATGAAACCATCCTGACATAAGCAATAAGTTAAAAGCACACAGGTAATAAATGCAGCTTTTTTTATAGATGATTTTGGCATAAAAAAAACTTCATGAATAGGTTTGTTTGTTTATGCCTACCTAACGAAATATCACTATTTATAGTGGAACACTTAACTAAGACAGGTGAGAAGGACAGACTTTCAGGGTAAATTACCAGCATCTGGAAAATAAATTGTTACAAATCAATCAAAACCCATAGGTTTTGTGCAGAAATTTAAGACAAAAACTAGCCAGTCTCAGTAGTTGTAACATTTGAACTGGGAACCCAAAGGTAGATTTGTCTTCTGATTCTCATCCCTTCCACAATTCAGAAAAGGTTCTGCACTACACAAACCAGCGGCTGTGCTTTCCTATAGCTAAAATGACTATCAGGTTCAGTAGGCATGCAGTTTCTCACAGGAATCGTGAATTAGCTACACACTACAGAGAATGAGCCTGAGCAGTCAGGTTCTGTTACATCTGTTTACTCCATGTCACTCTCTTGTCCAAAAACTGTACGCTAGTATGAAGGTTTTTTTGCCTTTCTGATCAAGCGTCTTGGGAATTGTATTGTTTTCAAATGCAGGCATGTGTGTGCATATGGGTGTGTATGCGCGCATGCATGCACACATGTATTTTAAGTAAGAGAGGAAAAAATATTGCAGCAAAGGTAATATGTTCAGACTGAGAAGATCTGGATGCAATACTGATTCTGGCACAAACTTACTAGGCCAACACTGAACAAATTCACTGGTTTAGATTCATACCTACAAATAAAATTTTGCTATGTACTGTTATCACTTTGCCTGGAAGTCTAAATTCTTTATCAGATACTTTCTCTCTGCCACTGTGTGTATAAGGAAGAAACACAGAAGGACACTGACCTCATTTGAAACTGCTGATACAAGGGTTACCATAAAATAATTCTGATCAATGTTGACAGGTAGAGAAAGGACTACAAAGAGGTTTCAGAACAAAAAAAAAAAAAAAAAAAAAATTACCTCTCCTTTAGTGGAAAAAAAAATGGAGGGGAAAGAATAGAGTTTGCTTCTTATCATAAATAGATACAAAATGTTAGAACTACTCCTCTTTTCCTGTAATCAAGATTGCAGATAATACAAACCATTACCTTTCCATATTAGATAATTTAGTAATGCCATTAACTGCTTAGTTTTCCCTTTAAATATAAGTCCTTGTAGAGAAGGTCAATACAAGCTTTTAACATAACACTAGAAATAAATGACAAATTTAATTTAGGCCTGCATTGTCCCGCTTCCTGGAAGTGCTTGATTTCCTGATCTCAATTAAGAAAAGGCAGCATGTCAGGGAAATAAATGTTTTTACTATATACGCCTTTGCAGCAACGTCCAGAAAACAATTTAGGCACCATGAAGATGAATTCTTGCAGCATTTCTATGTAAGCATTAAGCACTCTGAAATTCCATGTCAGACATTCAGGCTCCCTATACGGTATACAGAAACAGGCATCCTAAAATAAGATCCCAATAACCAGTACAAAAAGCATGAACTAAAAAAAAAAAAAAAAAGTAAGAATCCCTTCAATCCCTTACTTTTCCTGGTTTGGTGCGTTACTTCTTGCTTACCAGTCAGTTCTTTCCTCCACTTAAGGAGTCCCCAACCTAGTACTTCTTTCCTGAAGTCCATTTCCTATGCTCGGTCATTCAAGGATTAAGCAAAGGGATATCACGTGTCATTTTAGAAATAAGGGCAGCATCTTCCATTTCTGTACTGAGATCAAAACTTTGTTTTGGTCAAAACCCATACAACCCTTCCCTGGCAGAGTGCACTACCTGCTAGGCTGGGAGCTATTCTGGAACTATGAAGCCTCACTAAATCTTTGAGGTGAAAAAGCCTGCAGAAGCTTTATATAGGTGCAACATATGGGAGTGGGATTGGTTTTGTCTGCTAAAATGTAAAATGAGTTATTGAATGACGGGGTGTTGATTCATTTTTCATTAACTCATTTTTCTTTTGCCTTAATTTTGCAGCTATATTGTCACAACTTATGTCTGTTCATGGATTTAATAAACCTAAAAGCACAATCACGAGATGAGCAAGTAAAAGTTACAAGGGATCGGGAACAAGCAGCCACCACTTATTGAGGATTGTAATATAAGCTTTGACTTGCATTAAAAATTTCCGGTCTTTTTGAGATATTCCATGAAAGGAAAGATGCATGCTAGAATGTTCTCACAAACAAAAGAGAAGTGAAGCTACCACTAAAGCTCCTATTCAGATTTTGTGCTTCCAGGGTTAGTCAGAGTTTAGGGTTTCCAGGACTACACTTTTGGAGTTAGGTACCTACATTTCACCATTTCTTCCTAAATAATTGCTCTTTTTTTCTTTACCTGGCACTCAGGAAAAAAAAAAAAATTAGATATGATTCCCATTCTTTCTCTTTTTCCTGATGTCTTCAAATCAATCATGAGGGAACCTTGTTCAAAGGGAAGCCACCAACTAAAGTCTCCCCATGGTTGAACTGCCAGAGATGTTTGGAAAGATGTCAGTAAGAACTCTAATTTGTCACTGAAGCCTAATGATCACACATACTTTTAAGCCCTACAAGGTCTTTGAAATAGCTCTGCAATGTAGTGAACGTGGTAAGACGTTCCGGCTTTCAATTCCTACAGAACTGGAAGAACTTCCATTGGGAGCCCCCAAGTCTAAGAAAAAAGATCTGAAAATGGTGTTTGGAAAAAAGTCTGAATGTGATAGCTGGGTCCTGTAAGCAAATATATAGCACTAATGTACATGCAACAGTCTCAGGGCTTTGTGGGAAGAATGCAACAGGCCAAAAATCAAAAGTAGGATCTTTTGAATGCCAAGGGGTTTGTGTTGAATTTAGGCCATATGCAAGTCATAAAGGGCTGTATTCAAAACAGATTTTACAAAAGAAGGTTGAACAGAGGGAGAGAAAAATGAAAGCAGAAATGAGAAAAGCAACAGAAGTCTTAAATGAAAACTAGGGCACTTAACATATCTAAGGAAAAAAAATCAAATGCTAATTGGACAATCGTGATAACAATCAATCACAGTGATTTAAGGATATTGCATTGCTTCAGAAAATTATGTCAAATTATATTCAAGGAATGAGTTAAGACAAGAGACAATAACTGACCATTAAAAGTGACCTCCAAATTGTTTCAATTATTTCCTAATGCCAACAAACCACTAATAGAACAATATGAAACAGCATTGCCTTAACACCCAGTTAACAGCTATCATCAACAACCATAAATTTTGCACTATCTTTGTATCAGATAATTAGTGGCAACTGTAAGATCTGTAACAAGCTGCACATTAAGGTTGGCTTAAAATTATTTCTTGTTAAGTAATGGGGATACATTCATACAGCAAGTCATTTTGCAAGAAATGAACTCACTAAACATTTGTATTTAATATAACTAGCTAAAAGACTGACAAAACAAAGGACTCAACTACAAGAATATTCAACAATATTATCTAGAATATTCTGAGTTTCTGCAACACGTGATGTCCTGCTTCTGAAGAGGATCCGGGTGACATATTTGCACACCCAAGCCAACTTTGAGATCTGTGCACGGAAGGACTTGGAAATCATTCAAACAGTGTGTAGAATACTGAGAAGAGTCCAAATTCCCAATATATGGAAAGTGGTACTTGTCTATGAAATCCAGCCAGACAGAATAACTAAAACTTGTTGAGAGTCTGCTCCCCAAAATTATATATCATTAAATTCGCTGAAGAGCAAAGCTCTTGCCCATCTCAAGTTTATTTAAGAAACAATTCTGCAGTAAATATTTGTGAACAGGGCAAAGCATCAAGTATTGGTAACTGTCAGAAAAGAAAGAATAGCCCTGTTACATGCCTTATCAGTTTAGCTAATGGTTGAATGGAGGCACCACCTCAATTTTCAGTCTCAGAGAATGAAACACTTATGCACATGCTTTCATGCTCTGCAAGTTTATCGCTGAAGCCAACGAACACCTTTGAAAGCATCTAAACATAAGACGTATATAAACTTTGGGAAAATAAGTACATTTCAACCTTCATCTGAATTCTTTCTTCCTTTCTCAATGCAGGTACTTTTTAAAATCTTAGTGATGGGAACAATACATCATCTTCTTCTGCATGACAGAGGAGTACATTCTTCTCAACAATACCAGCTGGGAAGAGATCCAACCATCAATTAATAATATCAATAACCATTTTAAAAATCAAAGCTTCTTTTCTGAGCTACTACCTAATTTTCATGATCTAATTTTCATATTTTCATCTGCCATCCAGCTCTACTGACTTATACCACCTTAACTGGCTTGCAGGATTAGATCATCTTGTGCGTGGGTGTTATGGTTGAAACTGCCCATCTGGCCACTCGGAGTCCTCATATGAAAGAATAAAGTTAGAAGGCTAAAACACAATTCAGACCCTGACTGGACTCTCTTTTGACACAGTTTCAACTGTCTTCAAAATGTTAAGGGTACCTACCGCCTGACATCGACCATATCTTCAACTGCAAGCGATTTCTTCTTTTTAAAGACATTGTACAGACCATTTATGACCACTGAAGCACAAGACCCCCCAATACTCTAGTTGGGATTTAGGTTGTTTTTTTGAGAGAATTTATGTTAAAAGTCTTGCAGAAAGAGGCATATGACAAAAGGAATTCCTATTTCCAGTCTAAATTAGATTATGCAGGCAACAGAAAGAACTGACAAAATCATCCCAGTGCACCAGGGCTCTCATCTGTCACAGAATGAACTCAGTTATTACAGAACGAGGAGCCTGTCTCCCACTGTTTCTGTTCATGCTTGCTAATCTACTTATTCATACTAAAGGATTCATCAGTTATAAAAATCCAACTCAAATGTCTACATCCTAGGAACAACTACGGAATCTCAGAATAGCTGAGCTTGGAAGGGTCAGCAGGAGATCATAGAATCGTAGAATATCTCAAGTTGGAAGGGACCCATAAGGATCATTGAGTCCAACTCCCTGCTTCTCTCAGGATTACCCAAAACTAAACCATATGACTAAGTACGTTGCCCAGACGCTCCTTGAACTCTGACAGGCTTGGTGCCATGACCACTTGCCTGGGGAGCCTGTTCCAGTGACTGACCACCCTTCTCAGTGATGAACCTTTTCCTAATGTCCAACCTGAACTTCCCCCGACACAGCTTCATACCATTATGATCACCTATTCATCTTCTCTAACACCACCTGCTCAAACCAGGGTCAGCCACAGCAGGCTGCTTAGGACTGTGTACAGTTCTGTTTTGAATATCTCAAACGATAGAAGCTACACCAGCTGTCTGGGCAACTTGCTCCAATGTTTGATCACCTTCACAGTAAAAAAAAAAAAAAAAAAAAAAAAAAATCTTACAAATTTCCTGTATTTTGGTTTGTGCCCATTGTCTCTTGTCCTGTCACCAGGCACCACTGAGAAGAGCCTGGCTGCCCTGTCTTTACTCCCTCCCATCAGATGTTTATACACATTGATAATATTCCCCCTGAGCCATCCTCTTCCTAGGGACTGAGGTGAGGCCAGCCAACCTGTGCCTCCCTGGATCCTCCTTCTTTCCCATGCATATATGGTATTTTACAAATAAAGCCCATATTTTAATCAGGAACTTATCTTTCAGAAATGTACAAGTACAAAACTGAGCAAATTGTTAGCAAAATTCATGCAGTTCAAATTAATTTCATTTATAATCAACCATATGCTCAACATTTTATGAAACTGAAATTGGACTGGCATATTGATCAATGGGATCCAAGAAATGGCAGTGAAGAAAATGCCACTTAAATTCCGGCAAAGTTCAGGCCAATATCGAGATTAGAGCCTGCTTCTATTATAAAAGGCACTGATTCTGTCAGCACCAAAGCATAACAAAGAATGTATCAACTTCAAGATCTTCCTGTAACAATAAAGCAACGGGTAGTGAAAATCCTTACACTTCAGTCTTTGGTTAGCCCAGCAAATAAATAGCAATTTCCCAAATAGTGTGTTGCCCTTGTCAGTTGGGAAAATAATAATGGCCACAGGTAAGACACTCGCAAGCACAGACTAAGCCAACTTATTGTTTTCCACTGACATCCAAAATATCTGTTAGACCAACTGAAGACATGTGACAATGAGTGTGTATGTATATATACTCAGTCTAGGCCAGGAAACAGAAATTATTCTGACATCTTATAATATAGTTCCCAAGAAGGTACAGAACTGACTCAAACCTGCCTGAACTAGGATGCACTTTGGGTACCTGACCTCTCCACAGCAGAGTTCTTCCTAGGCAATACAGCACAATCCCTCTGAAGGCTCATCTTACTCCCATCAGGGACTGACCAGAATTGAAGGGCCCAAAGACACCAGAAAGCCATTTTCATGCTCTGCTTTCCTTTCAAAACTATAGCTAAAAGCCAGTTCAACACAATATTTCAGCAATTACAATTAACACTTACCTCTGCAGGCTGATTTGGCAAAGACTATCACCATAAACCATGCAGTGCACAACCATGAGAGGATTCTCAACAGACTGCAGAAGAACATTGCCTACTACTGGAAACGAGTTTCAACAAACCATCAAGAGAAACCATCTATGAAGAATTAGTTCTAGTTTATGTTTTATACTCATTCTAGTCAGGACTCCAGGTAAAGCCAGTATCCTTGTTTCCACTAAGCATGCTGAAGTCAAAGCCATAAGTGGAATCCCTCTCATTTACTATGTATTAGTGCTAATACATTTTTCAACATTAATCCTTTGAGCAAATGAAACATTGATAGCCTGGGACACTAATGGGATACATTAATTGCAAGTAGTATAAGAAAAGAGGATTACTAAAATGCATGCTGGAAACAGAAAATGAGATTAAAAATGGCATTTTGGCTAAAGTTCTTCAGGCTATTAAAAAAATACAAGATGATTAGTCAAGGAGAAACTAGAAAGCCCATAAATGAAAAATGCTGAGGGTCAAGGAGAATCTGGGAAAAGGGATTTACGGCTAAAAGTGGAAGAGCTGGAAAAAAAAACAGCACTTAAAGGAAAAAAAAAAAAGTATGGTATTTCAAATACTACAAAGCCATGTTCTTCAGATGAGAGGAGAGCAGAGCTAATGCCCAGATCCTGCAGATATTTAAGCACATGAATGATTGTGCTAACTTTAGTAATCACGTGGTTATAGCTAAATACTTAACTCCTTAAAAATATAGCCCAAGCAGACCAGTTATGAAGGAGACACCAATATCTTCTATCAGACAATGAGAAAAAGACTGACCAGTCTTTGCACCATAAGAAGGTAACTGCAGTCTGTGTGTGTGCGCAAGCAAAGGAATCAAGTCAGAGTAGTGAGGTAACTTTTACAATATGATCAGTACTGGAATAATGTATCTTACAGTGTTAAAGTTCACAAATTAGAAAGGGTTCAGAGATGATCCACAAAGAACAATTCCAGTACCAGAAAACAGACATTACAGAAGATGCCAGGAGAACAATCAAAAAGTTAGTTAAGGAGAAACTAAATAAAAAGTGGAAGGAAACTTTGACAGTGAACTCTACAACACAATAGGAAAAAAAAGTATCACTAGACCCAGCAACCTGGGCATTTAAGAGCAAAGACTTTTAGGATGGTTTCCTAAACAAACAGTTGATTTTTCTGTCATTGGCAACTCTAAAATTAATATTGGACATTTTGTAAGTAATATTACCTAGGACACACCAGGGGGAATGCAAATCCTGTGTATGCTATTATAAAGTCAGACCAATCATCCTTTTTATATAATCTATCCAGGAAGAATGATCCTGGGTACATCAAAACCAAAGGTGAAAAAAGACAAACACACGATTCACTTTATTTTCAGTAATTACAATTCGTGAACTGCCTCAAGCATTTCCCTTAGTTGGTAGTCCCTCGGTACTGCAGTTACAGTAGATAACACCCCCAAAAAAGTGTCTTGGATATTTCTGTGTCACAGCTGGTCTACGAAAACATGGTATGTGTTGAATTGCAACTGGAAGCAAAGGAAAGCTAAAAAAGAGCACAGAAGGCATTTGGTCTCGCTGGTCTACCACTCCTAACTGCATACTGCAATAATAAGAAGTGTCAAAGGTAGAAAGGACACAGAGGTAAGGACATGCACACATGACTATGATAACATTTACTCTAGTACCATAACATTGAAAATTCATGCAAGAATTTGGTGAGAAAAAGTGTGCATAGGTGCGTGTAAATGTACGCACACAGTAAGCTCTGAACAGTCGTTAAGACACTACCTAGTTCCTTCTGCCTTTTAATGGCCTTGAGAACCAGGGAGGACAGCAGTGCTGAGAAGAACCTTTGGTATAGACAGAAAAAGAGTGAACTTAGAGCATTCAGCGCAATTTTCTCTCAAAAATCATCATCCAAAATACAATTCTGCATGCCGTAGTTGCACTCCAGATCACAATATTTAGCTTCAAAATATACTCATATCTTGTGTCAGAAGGACCTATAGAAAACTTCGTTTCTAGCGAAAGTTTCCATCCATCCTCTGTGTGAATTAACTGCATATTTAGATATATAGTATTCAGCATTCAGATCCCTCAGCTGAAACTTCATACCTATGTTCTCCCTAGTGTAGCAAAAGAAAAATAACCAAAAATAACCTCCACAGAGAAGGGCAAAAGAAGCTGCACTGGCATATATTGCCAATAGCAGACATAAGAATAGCTACTTTCATTCTCTCAGAAATTCTGAGATTTACACTGCAGCCTACACAGTAACATCTAGGCTGTCCAGCTAGGACCGATTCTCTGCCGGAATGAGAGAGATGTGCTTGCTCATTCCTACTTGTTAATCCACACTTTCTTACTTGTTAACCCATGCTGTCAGGAAGAGAGGAAAGTTAGGACAGGGCAAGTTTGGTGTGCGATGACTAGCAGAATTAACACAGCAAAAGCAAACATAGGCAATGAGTGCAGTGTAGCTGAAAACTTGAATAAATAACCCATGTTTTCATACCTCTAAGACAACTCACAGAGACCAGTTAAAAATAATTAAAAAAAACCAACCAAAAACCAAACAAACACAGAAAAAAAAAAAAAAAAAACACAGAAGGAAGATTTTCCATATATATTGTATGACACAAAGAAAATTGCCTACTGCAGAGTTTCTACTGGACTACTGGCAATATCTACCACCAAACCACAAAGACAATTAAAACAGGACATTTTTTGCATGGTTTTAACAACTTCATCTACTCCAAGCAAAATTCTTTCAAATCTCCATGGTTATCAGCCTATATTTTCATCTCTGCGGAAGCAGAATGGAGCTAGACTATTTAGGAAGAAGTTTTGCACTAGTTATGTTGGAATAAGCCTGGAAAGGATTTTATTGCCTTGTATTGAGGAACTTAGATGACCCTGCTTATAAAAGGGTTTAGATTTGTTTCTATTGCAGCAAGTACCAGAGCTGCGGGGGAGGAAAAAACGTTGATTTTTTTTTTTTTTTTTTTTTTTTAATACTTTGATTGCAATACCTCAGACAGGAGGTAGCCGATATTGGAGGTAGTGAGGAAAGCCCCATGGAATTCAATGAAGCACTTTGCTGAGAGTCTGACCTCTCCACTGGAGTTTAGAGAAGACAGACCAAGTCTGCCCTGCAATGAACCCGAATATTTCTCAGCAACAAAACTGTATTTTAAAACACTCAATTAAATTTGAGGGTTTGCTACCATCAAAAAAAAAAAAAAAAAAAAGTCTGTAAGGCTTATGGTTTGGTTTGTTGTTTGTTTTCCTAAAAAAAAAAAAAAAAAAAAATTGCCAATGAAAAGTAAAAGACTAAAGTGAGTGCAACATTTTCCTAATCTGAGCAGACAAGCAAGGAGTAGGTCTACAGGGGGATCCTCTAAGCTACCCCAGACATGACTACAACTGAATTGCAAACAGTTTCAGAGAACACGCTTGAGATTGTTTAAATTATAGAATGTGAAAAGCGAAACAACAGGGACTAACAGGCAATCGCTTCGGAGAGTTTTTATCCTCTTTATAGATTCCAGTACTGCCACACATTCCAGGCAAGCAGAAGCCTACAAAACCTGCTTTAGCCCAGTACATGGAAACTGTTAATCAGAGTTTAACTGTGGAGCTATCAGTGCAACTAAGTCATATCCGTATATCCTTTCTGTTATAACATTTCCTGATGAATTATGTATATTTCTCACATAGCACATCTTTGACATATTCTGGTACAAATGTCTGTAGTTTTTCCATCACTAATTTACTTTTTTAAAGAAGAAACATGACCCTCACCTTTTCCTTGTTCTAGCTGGAGAACTCATGGAAGAACACAACAAAATGTAATACAGAAATGTCTTTGCCAGGAAATTAAAGCTTGTACAGCATGGGAAAAATAAAAAGAAAATTTATTACTTGACTGCAAAGACTGCTGAGGAAAGAGTATTTTAAAGGAAGGGATTATTTTTATTTACAGAGCAAATAGAAGCAACTAGATGGAACCTGAAATCAGTTATTCGTCTTTCACTTTTTTTAAGCAGAACAAAAATCCCAGTTAAGGCATTATATCTGCTGTTTTAACCACAGGACATAGCTATTTATGGAAAACTGAAGTGTTGTAATGTAGATTTATACAGTAATAAGGGTATATAAAGCAAACGTTATGAGTACCACATACTATTTGAAGTACTAGATACATCTGAAACCTGGATATCTGGGAATGTAGAACTAGTATGTAGAAACACAGCGCCCTTAGTCTTCAATCCTATAGACTTCCACACAGCTGGACACCTGCATCCCACAGATTAATTTGCAGCACAAGCAGCTTATTGCATAATATGCTGTTATGAGCTATGCTATTGAGAAAGCCTAATGGAGTCAAAGGCATTGTAAGCTCACAAGCTGGTCTGACAATTTCTGTTACTATCTTAAAAATAAAATACTTTCAATGGTATTTAAAATTTCATATTTTCTTATCAAATACCACTGTTCATCTAGAAAAAAAAAATTAGATTTACTGAGAGTGAATGGAAAAGTAAATGCTAGAAAGAGAAAGTACAGGACAGGGCCTGGCCTTTCTTGCTTTCAGTGAAGGCTTTTATCCGTGTTAGAAGGAGGTAAAGCTTTTTAATTGACAGTGGACATTTTTTCCCCAGAAAGATAAAACAATTTTTCTAGTCAGAAAATTGGGAAACTCAGAGAAATTGAAATGCTATCACCTCAGCTGAAATGTCCATCACTAAGATGCTCTGTGAAAGAAGATTAACCCTTAGTTAATTAAATATCAGCCAGAAATTAATTTGTTC
The DNA here is from genome assembly GCF_965183815.1 of Platalea leucorodia. Classification (NCBI taxonomy): domain Eukaryota; kingdom Metazoa; phylum Chordata; class Aves; order Pelecaniformes; family Threskiornithidae; genus Platalea; species Platalea leucorodia. Next base: position 44,712,875 of record NC_138828.1, on the reverse strand, counting down.
CATTCATTTTAGACCTAACTTCTGGCATACTGATATTCTCTGTGGTTCCTCTGAAGGATTTGGAATAGCCAAACTCATTGTGAGCATCATCTGTTACCGGAGTTTAAAGGACGTCATAGTTACAGAGAAAGCTGTATCTCTGTACTCCCATCTGTGGCAAGCCTGGGATTCCATGCTTTAATTTTTTTAAGAACTATACAGTGCTTCTCCTGGCAGAGGAGCCATGGGATTACAATCATGTCTTTTGTTAAATTCCCATGCAAGGCAATTCCAACCAGTGTTAACACATCATAGGTGCACATTCAGGTAAGAATTACAATGCAAGTGAAACAGTAACTCAAGCCTCTCCAAAAACATAGTGGTTTTATTTACCCATTAAGCAAAGAGTTATCAGGACTGCTTGCAGAGTTTTCTCACATTTTCTATCCCCATGAAGTCAAGTAACTTCCATCATTTTAAAGGAGAAGCAGCATAACCTGATAGCCGTGTAATTATTCTCTCTCCCTCAGGTGGTCTTCACTTGCTCGCCTGCCTGCCTTTGCTCAGTTAGAGACTTTTATGTGAAGATAAGGATCCTCTTTGATCTCCAGCTATCCTCTTGGGGGAATAAGACATTCTTTTCTCTACGGAACCACCCCGGTAATTTTGTTCCCATTGATGGTGCAACTATGGTCTCCTCAAGAAACTTTATCTTTGTTATTTTTTTTTCTTACTCAAAACTTGCACTGGGGTATGTTTTATCTTATTATTTCAAGGTGACAGAAAATAAATTCAGATTAAACCTGTATGGATGGAAAGTGACATATTTGTGTACGGAAATATTATTTCAGATACTGGTGTCTTATCGGTGCAACTCTTCATGCGGGCGAAAGAAATGGCATACACAGTGTGAGTGAGAGACTGTGTGTATGTGTTTTGGTTTTCAGATATGTTCATGCTCAAAGTGTCTTACTGAGTTTCCTAAAAGCAGTGATAGTCAACCTTATTATTTAATTCTCCAGATTAATAAAACTTTTCCAAGTGTTTTATGGGGGAAAAAAGCAAACAAAACAAAACAACCCAACAAACCCAAACACAAAATAAACCATAACATTTAGAAAAACGTTTTCCCCATGAGTCCTTTGCCCAGTTCTAGTCCCAAGATAAATGCCATTTAGCACATACCGAATTGTTTTCAAGCCATTCAGTGCATTTCAAATTATTTCCTCCACTCTAAGTCTCTATCTGTAATCACTGGTGTTCTATCACAGATCGAAAGCATAATACTAAATAAAGATAAAAGTAGCCTGACAGCTCCATAAAGAACTAATTAGGAACCTCTTTACATTTACTTTAAACCATGTAATTGGTGTAGAAATGTATGAATCAGATAGTATCTTCCTAATATCCTCACAATGTTTTCAAAGTCGATGACTGTCACATTTATTTCAGATCATTCAAGAGGTGCTATTTTCCCCCCTCTCTTTTTTTAAAAAAATCTATTTTCAGGGCCACAGTTCAGTTTAATAATTCATTAGCAGCATCTTGGAACTGACGCCTGGTGAGACTTGTGACTGCCGATTCACAACTCTCTTGTTTTTTTTTTTTTTTTCATTTTTGTAAATAATTGCTGTTTCTGTTCATTTCAAACACCACACTCTTACCTTCAAACCTCTTCAAATCATTAGCCACATCAAAAATTTGACATCTGTATACCTGCTTATTTTAAAATACCATGTTTATTTTAACCCTTTTATAACATCCTTTTTACAGTTCTCTGAACTCGCACTGGTGCTACCTTTAAAAACCTGGTCAGCAACACCAGCTTTGCAGTTTTGTTTTGACTTTAACTCACTTTGACTAACTCAGGTTTTGTTTTCCTCTGCGTTCTTGAAAAATTCAAAGGATCTCCACGGAGCCTGGCAGAAATCACTTGGATTACCTCAGTAAGCAAGAGAAGGATTCCCCTGCAGCCCTAAGAAAATATTTCGTAGGACTAGAGAAAAGTTCCCATAAATAAAGGGCAACCTCCAAACAGCTGCTTGGTATACTGTAAAAGAGCCTACTCAGCTGTTAAGGAAAGCACACCAGACTTCAGTCTTATTTAAAAGGTGATCTAACCATGTTAGGGCTCAAAGAACTTTCAGTCTTTGCACAAATATTTGCATTTTCTAATCCTAAAGAGGTTTCCTTTCCCTGTTGTAGCACAAAACCCTCAAAAGAAGAGTTTGCGATTTTCAGCCAAAGCAATGCAATCACCGAAGTGAGCTACCACACCATCCTAGCCTACCCTGTCCTGCTCAGTACAGCTAGGCTCAATCCTAGCTAGTTTCACACCAGTATCCCTCTGGTTTTGTCACTTCTGAAGCTGCAGTACAGCCATAGCATAATAAGTAACACTGACTACAGCATATTTTAGATCAAAGTAAAAAGAGAAAAAACTGTAGTAGCTGTAGTAGTTTCCTTCTGAATACTCACTCCTCCTCCTCCTCCTCTAATCCCAGGAATTCTTGGCTGGGAGAGAGAGAAAAGGTTGGTCAACAGGAAGACTCCTTTTAAGATGACAGATTCATCTTTTAGATCACTGAATCTGAGATAGTTTTAGAAAGCACTTGTAACTGCTAATGATAAAAGATTTTGACAGGATTGGCCCACTGTTCCCATAGGACAAAAACCATTTTGAATAGCACATCAAGATCATCTGGTACTTAAACCTACTTCAGATAATAGGATGTTATGACTTTAAAGGGAGATATTGTCAAGGACTACAGGAATACTACAAGACTTAATTATGCCCTTACAATATTTTAAATGCATTTAATGGGCAATATAGGCTGGATCCAAAGATTACGGCACTCTATGAAAAGACTGCTATTGACACGAAAGGTGCTCTGAAGCAATTATTCAGTTACTTGAAATTCTTTTTCTATTTGCAAAGCCATTCAGCAGATCTGTCACTTGCAAACTGTCAGCTTGCTGTGCAAGTAGCAAGACTTCAGAATTAATATATTTTTATAAAATTACATAGTCACACAGGAAACAGACAGGCATGATTGCTCCTGTGAAAGACATCCAATGAAAGAGTTTTGATAACTTTGCAAGCCAGTTGGCATGAATGGACCATGAAAATGTGGCAGCAGAGGAAATAGAACTCAGAGATTAATTAAGCAACCACAATGTTATAAAACCAAGAGAAAGCAAGCAGGCATACATTCAATAGCCAAGGTCAAAATTGTAAAATAAGAAATCTGCAAGTATGAGCAGACAGATGTTCTATTTTTTGCAAAAAAAAAGCAAAAATCAAAATACAGCATTTTTAAATATAGGACTGTGCTGCCAGACACTTTCAGCTAAATAACTTTACAAGAACATTTCATTAAGTTTTCAAGATAAAATTGTCAAAAGTATCCTTCCCCATTCTAACTGCATTGCGACCAAATGCCTGATTGATTTTCATGGAATAGCAGCACCATCATTCTATTGCATTATATTAATGGTTTCATTAAGTTTCAATATGCAACTTTGAGGTAGCCGGGGGGGGGCGGGGTGTGTAAATCTGAAACCATTCAGCAACTGGGAGAAACTGAAAATTCTATTTCATGAAGACAACCTGAGGAGGCCTTTTGGCAAGCTTGAATTTCTCTCCCAATGTCAGGTAATCCGATTATACATTCAGCTGCAAGCTGTTTTGATTGAACTAAAAGCCTGATTTAATCTGCTACAAATGGCAAATTACTCCTTTATCTATCCTTGTACTCCATGTAGTACAAATTACTACATTTCACATTATCCTTGGAAGTTTAAGTAGAAACGAACAAAAGTCCAAAGAGAATTTTCTCCCGGTATATCAACCAACAGTGCATAGATACCTAAAAGCCAGGTCTGTGAAACTGCCCAGCAGCTGCCATTTATGCACCCAGGGACACCACCTCATTGCCAAGCATGCCTTAGGCACCCTCCTTGCTTAAAAGGGCTTGCTGATAACTTCATATTCACTTTCGTTAACCTGTCAAAGGGCAGCCAATAGTGGCAGAAGATTATTTATGTACTGTTTTCCTGAATTTAATAACTTAGGCAAAAGGGCTTGTTTTTTTTTTTTCCTTTTGGCTAGCATATCTCTATTTCGTTAAGGCCCTCATGGCTGCTATGTTTCTTTGTTACGCATCCTAGCTTCGTTCTACTTCCTCAATAGAAAGGAAGGCAACCAGAGAATAAGTGTCTAGTTACATATCAGATCTCATAATCACAAGTCAGAAATTTAAATTATGAAAATAAACATGACCTCATATAATTCAGCCATTCTAAGAAAATCTCTTGAGTTTACTTTTGTAAGTGGCAGTTTGGTGGCTGAATCCATTCTTCAATGACTCCAACAGATAATACAGAAACTGTTCTAAACTAATGGCCATTTGGAGGCACATCATGGTGATGAGCACATCAGCGCTAGACTCCGTAGCACTATTACGCTCAGTAAAGCGCTAAACAATCTCCTGCTAAGGTAAAGAAGCAGGTCTAAGAATATTACTAAGGTTGACTCCTGCACTGATATTTAGCATAAGATGTTAGACAGAAAAGAAAGTAATTAGGAAAAACACTGAACTATATTCACAGCAGCAAGAATCAAGTCTTAGGAGTTATTAGCAGACATTATTGCGCCAATTACTTCTGCAAGTATACCTCTTTATTTAAGACGTTCTCTTGAATATATGGCCAACTAAGGAGACCAAAATACCTCCTATTATCAAAAGGCTCATCTTTTCCTTTCAAGGAAAGATCCTAGAAATAGTATAATGATATGCACACAACTCACCATCTGAAGTTCTTTCCAACAGTTAAGACACACTATCAAAAGCATCTTGATGTACTAGGCATATAAATCTAGACCCTTAAAGCAGTTGCAGCTTTAATAACTTCAAGGTTCAAGCAAATGAGGTTCCAAAATCTCACTACGAACATTTGAAATATCCCATAATAAGATGATGTTATAAAATTTAATTCCAAATTTTATTTAGTTTTCCTGTAGTGATTGCTTAGACACTTACCTAAGAAAAATTACTCTGATTTAAGCATAAGAAATATCAAGAAATAGACAATATATTTAATAGAAAAAGAAAAGTAAATTACTTAGAACTAAACTCAATTTATTTTCAGCTATCAAGTAGTCCCACTGATTTCAGAGAGACTATTCATCTGCTCAGTTTTAACCAGGTATCTTGCTCCTTACAGAAGCTGGATATTAGTCACTGTCTCTTTTCTCACAATAATGGAGGAAAGAGAAAATGTGCTGTAGTACATAGTCAAAACAGGAGCAGATATCTCTGACATGGCTTGACTTTGGCTTTGAGCACATTTTAGGTTGACTGCATGCTTCTAATGCTGAGTTTGGCTCAATCATTATATTTGAAAGTACAAATTTCAGGCTGTTAAGAGAAGCGGGAGAATAGTATTTTAATATCATGCTTTTAGAATATTAACTGTAATTTCCAAATAAAGACTGCAAGTCGCAATCACAGTAACACAGGTTCTCCTGTTACCAGTTACTCCCAACCAGGAGCTTATGCTACAGAGTAAATTGTTAGATTGTTAAAATCTCTTCTGTGTGGTTTCATTAAATAACTGAAATGTTTTCCAGTGCCTCTTTTAACCAAACTTCTCAAATTTTTCTCACATCCATATATACAGAGTACAACTACCACACTGACAAGATCATGAAAAATAACTAAGTAATAAGGACACCGAGTTAAGGTCTTGAATTATTTTCAAGGTTTTTTTTTTTTTTTTTAGAGATTAAGTATTTTAAAAGCATAGCAGATCATTCTCATTAATACAGATAATGATGTGAAGAATTTGGTTTACACTTTACAAATGTAAAATACCCCAAATCATATCATGCTCAAGTAAGGAGAAAATCCTTTGTAGAAATTATACGAAATGCACAAAAGGCGGCCGGTTTCATATCAGCATTTGCAAAGTTGGATAGCTAAATGTTAGGTAAATAAATATTTGTCCAGGATAACAGAAATATGGGCTCTTAAGTCATAGTTTTTAGCACACAGCAGAAAGATTCCCAACAAAATATTTTTCAACTCAGGTCCATTTTCCACCGTAGAAGGAGAGAAGGCTGTAAGGTGGTTATCACTTCATGTCAAATTATGTGGAGAAAAAGATCTGTTACTGGGGATATAGGATGCATTTAACATTTCCTGACAAGGGTACAAAAACTAGTAATTGCAAGCTGGAGTTAAACTGAGTTGGACTGCAAAAGTGGAAACTTTCCAAACAGTGAAAATGAATAAACACTGAAACAGCTGACCTCAGATAGTGGATTTACCGTTTTAAAAGAAGAATTCTTTTTTTTTTCTTTTTCCCACTAAGAGTTATGCTTGGATCCAGCTTTCCTAGGGTAGCCTTTGGCCTGCTTGGGCAAGAAATCTCTGTTCCAGTCTCTGTACTAATACTGTCGGGTCCCTTTGGATAACCGGTAGGTTCATTTTACCCAAAATGGTCATGACCTCCTAGGTTGTTAAGACAATAATTATAATAAATACTTTAAAAAGTCCCTATAGAAGAATGAGGTTATTTTCTGACCTCTCTCCTCCCCAATAAATAACTTCTACTAAAGGATTGTTTGAGGATAACCTTTTCCTCACAAGCCTAAGAGATTGACTACAGCTGGGTTAAGGATGCTGAAGCAATTGGCTGTCTGAAATAGCTTTCCTTCCGATGACTGGATGGTGTTCCTGCTCATATATTAACGCACAAGAAAACAGGAAGGAATTTGCCCCTTCTCACTTGCTTTGTAGTGCTTTGAAAAGAGGTACCTTCAGCACTCCTCGGGCTCCCTCAGATCCCAAGTATCAATAACATATTAGCATCACTAACAGCATCCCATCATCTCATTATGGATTGCTGCTACTAGATCCAAAGTAGTACAGTTTTTTTAGCTTACCAGAGCCAGGTTTGACATGAAATGAACAGTTCTTGTCTGTTAGCTGAAACATTCTTGGCAAATAAAGGATTATTCCATTAACCAAACCAAGGTAAAGACATCTGTATTTCTAAAGCTAGGCAGAGAGTCAATTCCAGCACCCAAATGGGCTTGCTGAGTACACTCAGATGGGTGCTCAGTAACTCCAGAAATCAAGTCAATTACACTACACATTTTCACTTTTGGTAAATTAGGCACCTAAGTTTAGATGCTCAGCCTTGAAATATTTCTTCCCTTTCCCTCACCACCCTCCCAGATATGCAGACAATGGCTTGGTTTGTTTTGAAAACCATTCCTACAGCCACTAAATGTCAAAGAAGTTTCTTTTTGATAGCTGTACAACAGCCGAGAGCAACATTTCAAACCCAATGTCAAAGCACATATCAACACATGGGCCTTCTGCCCTGCTTGGCTGCCATGGGAACACAATTCTTTTAAGGGTGGATTTGAGTCAGTGATTTTGTTACATGAGGACACACATTCTCAGCTAAAAAACACCATGCTGATTTATATCACTAAGAAAGCTGACTGTCAGTGTGAAACCATAAATAACTTCTTATTTATTAAAACTTCTGGCATGATTAGCAGTAATTTGTCTTTTTATTGTGAGCCTCATAAGAAAATATGACTGCTAAAAGAGGAACCCATTTGCAGCAGATGTAGGGAAGCCAGCTCATGTGCAACACTATACCCATGCAAATCATTCTTTGTTCCTAGAGACATGCACTAAGGTTGCAATGAAAATCAAAATGCTAAGATCAGGAAAGCAAGAGCACGTTATTGCCTCTAGCAATGAATGCTGATGAATTATCAATTATCTTCTGCTGCCCGGTTGCACCATTTCATAAGAAAAAGGCCATGGCAGGAAGATTTAAACACTATTCCTGACACTATTCAGATTTGTCCTGTTCTCCTTGTGTAAGTTGCTACTAGACTAGCAGTTGTTAGAGGCATTATACTCCCAGTCCTAAAAGACGACTTTCGGTATTACTTTGGTCTCCATAGCAAAACAGCAGGTGTTGAATGGACTCAACAGGCCAACATGGTCCTTTAGAAATGTCTTAGTACTGCTAAGGAGAGATGGAAGACAAGACAATCATACTGGTTTTCTAGAATACAGATATAAAATTAAGCATCTGAAGCTAAAAGTTTTCTCAACACGTTAGACCTTTGTTAACCATAAAGGTTAGAGGAAAACAGCACGTTCCTACCACGTGTTCAGATTTTTAAAATCTTTTAAGAGGGTTTTTATTTTTTCTTTTCTTTTTTAAAGTTTTTTTTTATTACAGCAGATCTCCCTGACAGAGGCAAGAAGCAAAGAAAGATTAGTCGCATGCTACAGCCACAAGAACTAAAATTTATTTAGAGAAAAATTTCAAAGGCATAAATACATCGGATATCTAAGATGTTTTAAAATTTCCCATTGTGGCAGATACCCAACACTTCATCTAGTTCTAAAGATATGTAAACAATGACTAAATGCTTCCTTTTAAAATCTAATTTAAATTTTAAATAGTTGTATACCACAAGTCACGAAGGACACATCACAAGCATCTAAATATATGAGAATGTCACACAAGTTTAAAATTGCTTCATCTTACCAAAAACTTGGGAATGATCAAATAAAATAGATCAGATACTAGATTCAATCAGTCTCTCTCATAAGGAAGTTTACTTTTTTTCCTTAGTAGAATAAATAGAGTAGAACAGTCAATCATTGGAATAATCTCCCCAGGGAAGTGGTTGACTCCGCTACGCTGAACATGTTTTAAGACTCAGCTGGACACGGTGCTGGGCCACCTCGTCTAGATTGTGCTAGAAAGGTTGGACCAGGTGATCCTCGAGGTCCCTTCCAACCTGGTATTCTATGATTCTGTGATAGAATTCTTGCAAGTCAGGATGCAATCCTGAAATATCTGGACCTGTATTTAAGTGGTTGGCATTGCCTAGTTCTCATAAGGTGTATTTTTGCCTGCAACTATTTTTTTTCTATGCTTTTGTACCTTTATCATCAGAAACTCAGTCCCACAAGGTTTCGTCTAAAGGAAGATCCAGCTGCGCAGTACCCGTTAGCCAAAATGTTAGCACTAAACCTGGTATATCAGTGTATTCACATCAGTCTACAAGAAAGGCATCAAGATGAATAGTACAACCTATTTAGCCTGGGCTGCCATGCTTACCTGCAGGCAGCCTATCTAGTCAGGCAGTATAACAAAGTCAGCTGAGCTCCTTCAGCTCCACCTGCTCCACAGAGGACAAGTTCAGGCTCTACTTTGTGCTTGCAGTTTTATTTTCTGTACTAACAGCGATCTCTAAAGCACTATGGAAATAAAATCCCAGGATTAAAACAAAGCATGTGTTTAAAAGCTTTGCTCGATGCAGGTCATAATGATTAGTACCTTTTTGGTCCCTTCTGGCGTTACTGGACCGAAAAAAGGCTGTAGGATCAGCCTCCTTCAGAGTTTGAAGGTTTCACTGTAATCTTCATTTTATAGAGCTGCTTTTACTTTATACAGTTCATACGTAGCTACCTAAAGTCTTCTGTTCTTTTTATCTTTAGCAGGGAGGTAGAAAGGTACCATTAAGTGATGATAATCACTACACATACTTCTCTATTTAAATACTATATACAGGACAAAATGCAATGAACCTCTCTTCAGACTTTAAAGTACTAAAAGTAAAAACATCAACAGCCTTTAAGGGAATTTTCTGGGGTTTTTTGCTGTTAATCAAATGTAGTGATTTATAAAATCAAAATAAGGCACAGCCTTTGCCTGGCTGAGACTGTATTGTTGTACAGGAAAGAATATACTTAGGAACAGCTTAGTCATGGGAAGATGTCACGCTTTTCACACTCTCCTGTTTGTTTTCCTACAATGAAGAAATGCTATTTTTATCACTCGAAAATGCGCAAGTGACATTTTCACATCATTTTACTCCCTTTTTTTTTCTTCTTTCACTCCCCCCTAAACACTAAATACCCCAAAACTCTCCCCCTTCTGCTTTGGAATCCATAGTGTTGAATTCTTCCAAGCTGAGTATCAGTGGTGTTGATTTACTCCGAGTCATTTTACTGAATACTGACACTAAATCTAAAGCTGGCACTTCTGAATTTAGCTAAAAAGGATTCTGGAAAAGCATCCCAAGTTAGAAAACAGAGTGCTGCCTTCTGGATAAAGGGTGTCATTAAAGATGAATCCCTTCTCCACCTCTTTAAATCCTTGAGGAAACACTGAAAACAGGGGAGGAAGACAAGAGTGGACTCAGTAAGTAAAGCATCATTTTGAATCTTGTCAGCTGTAAGAGGTAAAGCAAGAGAAAATTCACTACAATCACATTAGTAAGATCAGTTGTTCTAAGCCAATTTCTTGAACAGTGTGTGTCCTAAATTCTCCCTGCCTCCATCTTATTTTAGGCATTAAAAACCTACTTTCCTAAGCAAAGCAAATTTCGGAGGACTTAAATGGCTTTAAGACAAAGTGAATATGTAATCCCAGTGTAAATTTAGGATGACAAATACAGAAAAAAAGTAACACTAGAGGTAACAAAGATGATGTCATATAGAGATACTACAGCAAAGAAGTTTTAAAAGCATTCAGGTAAGTTCTAGTCCAGAATTATCCACTTCCTTGCAATTTTGATTAAGCAAGGGAACTCCACTAAGAAATGGTTTTCTTAGAAGAACCATGTGATGGCTATGAGGGTTGATTAGATCACAGCATTAATTATCAGACAATGTGAAAGTCATCAGTTCTTTCTTAATCACTGTCCCTTGCTTAAAGGGTGCTGTCACATCCACATCTCAGGCTTCAGCTGAGATCACATGGCCACAGCATAAAAGGGGGGGGGGGGGGGGGGAAATCCCATCTGAACCAAGAACATGGTATTCAGAACCTTACAAAATCACAAGTACAGAAAACCCAAGAATGGGAAAGAAAGTGCATATCAGAAACAGACTTCTGAATATACATATTTCTCTGCCAAAAGCCATTACTACCCCTGTTTTCCATACAGTATCTAGAATGAATATTTTATAAACCTGACTTAAGACAAAACCAGCAAAATTCAACACGGTTATGATGGAAGAGGAGATAAAACCAACCCTATTTCTCTAGAACAGAAACTGTGTTTGACTCCCCTGGTTTCTCTTTATTATTTTTGTCTCAAAAACTGACTAGTTTGAAAAGAATGACATTACATTAGTTATTTGTCAGTCTCTGTTCAGCCCCACCACTACCGAGACTCAAAACTTTCTCTCCACCATAAGCACGGGCTGAGCTTTACTCGATAAACCTTGCAGCCACTGCCCAAACACAGCCAAGTTCTTGCTGTAGCCTTCACTTTCCTTTGACTGCCCTCCACCTCAGTCTCAGCATAAACAAAGCCCCAAACATCGCCAAAATTTAAAATTTCTCAAGATAACTCCACTGTGGGAAAATTTTCCACCTGGGTGATGGCTGTTGGGTTACATGTGCGTGGCTCAGCAATGGTTAGAATTAGACAGAAAATCTAAAGCTGCCAGGGCCTCACCAGTAAGCACATCGACCTGCTTTGAGTAACCTACTGATGTCAGCTGCTACCCATTGCTCCCTGCTAAGAACAGTCTCTTCCACAGTACTGACTTCTGACTGCCCGATATCCCCCGTCCCCAAACCGGCTTGTGAAAACAATCACCAGGCCATTACAACAGCCAGCTTTATTTCAATGTGAAGGTAAAGCTGCAGTGGAGGAGCAGTAACTTGCTTAAAACACGTTCAGTCAGTTCTGCTGGCAGGAACTCTAAATGCAAGCGCATAGTTTAACCCAAATATTCACAGTAACATAATGTTCGTTTACCATGTTCTAGCTTCAGTAAGTGGACTGTAACTCAGACTTGAGTTGCTCTTATCCACATCCAACAGCAAGCACAAATTTTGAAAGGAAAGTAACTAGCACATAGAATTAACTGTAATCATTTTATGGTGTTAAAACTAGTTACTCCCCTGATTTCTGGAGTCATATACTACACTAGTTTTAACAGCTTTATCTTCCATTCACATCAATAGCTCCCAGAAGGAAAAAAAAAAAGACTACAGAAAATTACAATTTTAAAAACAGCAAAAGAAATTCATTCAGATGGAAAGACAAACGTTTACCACATTTGCTCTCAACCCCATCACTAAAGACTGTCTTTATTGCAATAGACACGTTCATTGCAATACAATTTTCCTTGTATACAGCCTGTACACAGAAGGGGAAAAAGAAGCAAGAAAGGAACTGAAGACATCTGGGACACAATTGTACATACACAGGTACCTCATTTCTAGAATTAAGATAAGCAAGAAAAAGGCAAAAGTGCTATTGTCATAATTTGCTGCTTCAAGGCAAATTTTTAAAAAAATTTTGAAATTTAATGTGTTCTGATCAAGCGATTTTTCCATCTCATTTCCCTGAAATCACACTGTAGACCTCTGCCATGATGATGAATGCCTTTTAGGTATTAGGGTAAGTATCTCAATGGCTATGTGCAGGCAAATGTCTGGCTGTATAACTGGTTTAGCCTATGCAACTGTGTGCACTCAGTAAAGAGCTCCTGTTTCTGGAAACTGGGCCACTGAGTTGCATTCTGTCTTTTTGTGAAATGGTCAGAAACCAAGTCTGCAAGTACTGGCTTCCTCATGTAGACTGCAATTATCCAGTCTTCACCTACACTTTTTTTTTTTTTGCATTTTCACTCTCCGTTTCTAATTTCTCCAGGCTCTGATTTAGTAGACTGTGTCCCAAGGGTGAATTCCCTCAGAACTGTGTTTTCCTTTAAGACACCTGCATGCAATGACAAGAGGCAACTGCAGTAATATTGCCTGTAAAACACATGAGCAGAATGGTGAGAAGTTTAAAAAAAAAAAAAATCTTATATAAGATTCACATTAACATTTTAACACCATCTTTAGCAACTGCCTCTTAGCAAAGATAAATATATAGGAAATTTAACAGGTAAAAAAGTTTAATCAATTCAGAACCATGATCAAATTCTAGGACTGAGTTTTTGTCCAAATAAGTTACATTTGACTCTTCAGTGGGATGGCAGCTTATTCAGTTCTAAATGTGATTTCCCTGCTCCTAGAGTATCATTTATCTGTTTTCTAACAAAAACGGGTTGTGCAATTATTGCAAATAGTATGGAAGATATAACTAACATTCATAAAAGTCAACTATAAATATACACTACGTCCATTTTGCATATATTAACCTAAAAAGCAAATGCAGAAGTACACTTCAGGAGAGGTTAAATCTGGTACAAATTGTCAAAAGCAAGAAAACTGTAATCACAGTTGACATTCATTCTTCAGCTCAGCCCTAAGGCTATGGATATCCTAGCATGTCCAACATACAATATTACATCAGATTCTCAGCACCCTGTAAAACTCAGGCACAACAGGCTGCTTTCAGAGCTGATTGTCAAAGAAATATTGAATTTTCCTATTATTTCCAACATTTCCCCAAAACAAGACTTCCTATCCAGTCTTTTATTGTTTACATTATTAATCCATTTATTTTGTGGTAGCATAAAGCAATAAACAGATATGACTCTCCTACTTTAAGATCTGATTTTATTTTTTAATTAACATCTATGAAGGCCCCACACATTCATTTTCAGGAAAAAACTAGCAGCCTCCTTTATAGAGCTGGACTCCATGGCTCTCTGAAGCAGACGCAAGACTTCAATACGCAGAAAGTCTACAGCAAAGATGGAAACAGAACAATTCCTCCATTAACTCCCAACATTTACTGTAATAGCCTGCTTTACCTCCCCTTCCATTTTCCTCTTTGAGTACAACGTTATGAATAATTAGGCAGACACCAAGTTTACGGATAACATTGTTACTATAATTCTTTTATCTAACAACTGGCAATTGTTTTCCTAGAGGCTTCTTCCTTCAATTTTTTTGGGCTCCTAATCTCTTAACAATGACTCATCCAGCAGATTCTGTTAAAATCATCTACTTTGCTCACGCAAAGCTTATCAAAGGAACACTAGCTGCCCCTAGCTGCATGGAGTAGCAGCACAATATTACATCAATTGCATATGATCAATTGCATACAAAATTTCCAGTACTGTATAATATATAAAACAACACAGGATTACATTTTTACAACAGCAGACCTTTCTTAGTGGAATTCTATAAAGTGTATTTCCTTTTAACCAACAGATTGCTAATAGGGCTTTGGAGCCCTTGAGAACTATCGGGCAAGTCACAACCACTTCTTTTGGTTTATGGGAAAAACTACCTTATGCCTTATTTATTTTGTTTAGGGCCTATTGCTATAGCAGAGTAGGCATGCTGTGTTCCATGTGCTCACTGGAGCCCACAGCTTCAAACTTTCACCTGGGTCTCCAAACAGCTGTAAGAACATTCCCACAATGATAGAAAAAAAATCATGTTTGTTCTAAGTAGGATTCAGAATGGAAAGGGACACCTAGTTAGGAACCTAGGCCGCCTTCATCTTTCCAGTGCATCTGTATGTACACTTGGCATATATACAAACGCCAAAGAGTTTGAGTGTGTAAAACCTGACACAGAAGAGTTCACATATTCCTAAAAACTGTGGAGTTTTGGGTTTGGAGGGTTTTTTTGTTTGGTTTGGTTTGGTTTGGCTGGGGTTTTTTTTGTTTTGGGTTTGTTTGGTTTTTTAAGTTACTCTTCCTGCTTGTCCCTTACTCTTATGTGGCAAAGTTAGGTCACAGTAATTTTAAACACCGTAAGCATGGAAATATGGGCTTTTTTTTCTTCTACATCATTCATCCAGTAAGCAAAGTGGTTTGTGACTTTTCATTAATGATTACAAAAGACATCAAATAAGACTCAGGCAGAGGGTCAGAAAAGACAACCAAAGAACATGAGATGCAAGCAAATGGATTCTGAAAAGTAACACGTATGAAATCTTTGACACTCTCATCCTTATACTCACACTAACCATGTATTCTCTGCTCAGTCACACACACCATTACCAGGATGAATCTGATCTGCACTGACAACACCCTTAACCTGCCAGAGTCACTGGGCTCATTCCTGCACTTAAGAGAGTAAAAGAAAGGACACTTTTCTCTATCTGAGTGATGAGTAAGGAAATACAATAGAACATAGCATAAAGCTTTTAAGTGCTCCTTAAAACCTGGGTGGTGTAAGTCTGGCTGTACGCAACACTACGTGAAATGGAGCTGTACGTTTGTTCAGACTTAGAGCAGCTCCATCGATGAGTCAAATTTCACACAGTCACCATCCTTCAATTTCACACAGTCACCATCACCACAAACATTAAAGCAACTTTTAATACTACTTTTTTCACTACATTTTCAAGGTGTCATATAACCCCTTCTTTCTTCATGTGGTTCCAAACTGTAGTACGTGCTCTATGATAAGCCTATAAAAGGCCATACTTTACCACTGAGCCTCCTTCAAAAATTGAAGACACAAGTTTTAGTTAAATCTCCTTATATAAAGGGATGTACTCAGAGCAGTACAATTTTTTATGTAAAAGATATTAATCTCATTTTTATCTTCACCAATAAAAATGAAATAAGAAAATAAAATTTCGAAGGTCTTTAGATAACGATGTTCCTACTGTGACATTCATTTATGAAACTATCATCCTGTAGTTTTAAATGGCTGGTTTTTTTGTAGCAAATCATGTAATTTCTGAACTCTACACTTTTTTGTCTTCCTTTTTTTTTCTTATATGTAGAGAGAGAGAGGTGCAGATTTACATTTGGAAAAAAAAATAGACTTAATTAGATACTTTATGAAACAATAAAAGTCCAGTGAGACCCCAGAACTATTTAATGATGCATTACACGTACTGCCACTGAGTGAAACAGCTGCACGTATATAGCAAAGACCATCAAAGGAATGAGAAACTCCCTACTCCATATCTGGTATTCATCCCTATAAGAAATGTTAGCCAGTAACGTTCCAGATAGTTTTTCAAGTTCTCTTCTTCGTGACAAGGAAACATTCCCTTTTGGGAAGACACTGGGTAGTTTAGTGGAGCAGTTTTCTATGGACATCGTTCAGATTCTTTGAAAAGAAGCTGCTTAAGAAATTTGCTCTCTACCTCACTCTTAAATCAAGTCAGGCCACAAAATTGTAATGTTGTGAAATTAGGGAAAAAAAAGAGAAAGGGAAAAAAAGGGGGGGGAGGGAGGAAAAAAGAGATACTCCTAATACAACCTTCACTCTGCTCTTCTCCAGTCTTGCAAAGCATTTGCTATAATTTGAGGAAGGTGGAAAGTTATGATCAGAATAGGAAAATTTCGGTTAAAAAAAAAAAAATGAATCGTCATGCTAGAAATTGGTCAAATACAAAAAAACACATCTCAAATACTTCTTACAAACTGAGAAACAGTTCAAAATGCTTTAGAGCTTAAGTGGAACATAAGTTTAGGAAGGGTTGAGAAGTTTGATTCAAATTCTGAAGCCAACAAAAAGTTTCCCAGAATCTAATTTTGAGATTGTCCCACAGTGAAAAGTTGTTAACTGGTATTACTCTTCCTTCCAGTTAGCAGACTTGAGGGATACTAACCAGTGAAAAATACAGAGCACAGGTAGGTAGCATCAATGTTAACCATGTATGCTACCCAGGCAGAGCGAAAGAGTTTTGAACCTGAGCAAATCCTCCTGAAAACACCTGGCTGAGTTTTGCCTTGAGAATAAAACCCTTATTGAACTGAGCTTTGTTCAGGTTAGGATTTTCACATGGCTTTTATTGTTAAGACATTCCAATTCACCCACAGTGACCCAGGGTATTCACATTAGTGTGATAAAACCAACTACTATTAAATACTTTTTTTTCATTTAAATTTCTTTAGTTGCCTAAAATTCTGATAACAAAGGGTCTCATTTTTGGCTTTTACTGCCTGCCACCTAGGGGATATGAAAAGAGTTTATCAGACTAAGCACTTTATACAGACTGTAATTGGGAGTAATGGTAAAGGGGGTAGGCATTTCTACTTTTTTTTTTTTCCTAGACATAAACCAACTGTTAAGTCTAGTTTACTGAACTGCTCTACATACCAATACATGAGTGGGGGAAGGCTGCAAAGAGCTGTAGAAACAATGTAGGACAGAGGCCTGCATTGCTGAAGGAGAAAGATAAAAGAAACAATAAAATATAGTCCAGCTTCAGCACCCTCAGGAGAGGAGATGCTGCCCTGGAGAGAGTTTGAAAGTAATCACAAGGCTCAAATGACGGGGCAGGTCAGAAAATAAACATGCCATTTCAATGAAAAGGTTTCAAGGCTGAGACATTTATTTTGTTCTAGATGAGGACAAAACAGACGTTTTTCAAAAAGTCTCACATAAAGTTAAGGAGAGACCTAGCCATGAGCAGCAATCAGTGTTTGGTCACTCACCTGGATCCAGACTTCCCATATCTTAACACCTTTTGCTCCCTGTCTGGGAGCAAGAAGAGAGATCAGGGTCACCAACATCCCTGATTAATACCAACACCATTAAGCCCTTTGTGATGACAAAGGTTCCACCAGAAATTCCCTGGTATTTTCTATTTTTAATTCACTTCTTGATAGCTTTCACAATGCCGTGGTACCATCATGCTGTATCTCTGATACATTTAGTTTCACTTTATGTTACCAAAACCATGACATCATTTGAAAGGACCAGTACTCTGTCTCGTACACACCATGAAAAGAGGAAATCAGTTGTAGCTTAAAAAAATACAGACATAAACCCTATTTCTTTCTTCGTGATGAAATGGCCTAAATGTAACATACTGCCCCGCTTCCCCCATACTTCTGCCCCATTATATTTGAGTACAAAAGGCTTCATGACAGAAGCTAACCCTCTCCTGCTATTCCCTGACCCAGAGTTATGTATGTTACTACTGCTAAACATATCATAAATTAAAGATAGGAAGGCAGTCATATCTTCCTTGCATATAGATTTCCTCATAACTTATCTTGGGCTTAACTGAACAATTTGTTATGCTTTGGTATTACAGATTTTCTAAATAATAAAAGTAAACAGAAGCTTCCTTAAGCGTGAAATACAGCAAACATGGTTTAAAAATTACCTTCTGAACGAATTTCCTTTTTCAAAATAAGATCCGGTTTTCCATCTATCTGCTATACGCATCGGTGAATGTTATTCACATCCTGAAACCATGAAGAACATAACATTAGTGTTTCATCATTGATCACTGTAGAGCCAATCATGTGCAGTAAAACCTGGTTGACTTTAATGGTCAAATATGGCCAACGTCAATAGAGTATCACCAGGATAAATCTGATCAAGCATCTTTATTCTGCAAACAGTATTTCAATGCAAAAATTGAAATGCAGCTGCACAGAGCCAGAGTTAGTTTACTATCTAAAAAAAAATATGTCCAAGTAGACAAATATTTTAGTTAATGGACTAACATTAATTGAGAAATAAATTAGTCATGATACATTTGCAATCAACCTGCATGCATAAAACATTGGGAATATTTTGAGTAATCAAAACAACCATGTCTGTTTAATAGCTTACTTTTTCCAATTAAAAAAATTTACCATGAAAAGGAAAGAGCAAGGAAATATTGTTCTTGTGTACTGTAATATTTAGTGCTCTGCTAGCTCCTCCATTTTTTACAGATCTGCATAGCCACACAATCTCTTGAAATATCTGCAGCAGTTTTTTGTTTCATAAGCATATTCCTGAAGTCAATGCAAAATAAAGCAGGGGGGGTTTCTGATGTCCTTAAAAAAATCCAACAAAGTCCTAGGTTTATAAACCAGTCCTACAAACTCAGCCTATCCACCATAATGAGGAAAAAGAAGAAATGCTATCACTTCAGACCCATCTTTTACTATATATAAGTAATTTCTGAGAATTTGAGAACATTTCTAACAGTGACCACACTAACAGTGCAATTATTAAGCCTTATTAGGGATAATATGTGCCAATGAGATACCCATCTAGGGAGATGGCTCTCAAGTTTAATGTCAGTTGTATTATTTTAAAGAATATTAGTTGGCATTTTTAATACCCCATTCTCGCAGTTTTAGACTTATTTTCAGCAAAAAGGAAGTCACTAATCTCTCTGGAAGCTCCCTCCCTTTCTGAAGTCAATATTACCATGGCCTTAAGGCATCAGTGTTCAGCTGAGTTGGATAAAGACCGCTCAGGTATGTCCTTGCATGCTGTAATTACACCTCTCACTGCAATGCAGACACAGATATGAAATAAGCAAAATGAACATGCTCCCTACACAACTTGCCTCTAGCTTTTCTCTCCCTAGGAAGTATTTTGATTTATTCTCCTCCTAATTGCAACTCAAAACTACTCTTCTTGCAATTCTCACACAAAGGTTGAACATAATGTAATTTCACACCTGCTGCAGGCAATCCTGTGTATCCAACAGTTAATTTGTTCAGTCATCCAGAAAGATTTCAACCTTATTCAGTCATATCTAGACCTCACTCCCCTTCGCCGTACCAGAGAGACACGTGCTTTCATTACACGAGCTGGCCCAGAGCACGCGGTGGCATTTCTGGACCTGTACAATATTCAGTCAGCCAATGAATATTTGGGCAAATAGCATGCAGCATATGAGTGTTCTCAGACAGTGTCCAACATGAGAACACACCTTTATAATTTATTAATGCTAAAATCTGGGGGGAAGGAGAAGGGTGTTTGCTCTGTTGCCCTTGTCTCTGCTCGTAACAAACCTGAAAGCTGTTGCCATGAGCACTTTGGTGGGATTCTTCACGTACAAACACGGTAACACAAATTATGAATGTAGGCATCTGTTCGAGGAGATATGTGAAATTTTCCTACTGGTCATAATCACAACTCCATCTGTGTTATAACACACTTCTGCAGGCTTTTGTACATCCAAACGAGACTTACCTTTCTTTATTAAATATATCTATGCCAATATACCCTGGGTTATGTACGCTTCCACAAAAACTTTAAGCACACAAGTGTGAAGTTTTACAGGTATATCTCTCCAGCTTGCTTTCGTCCCAGAAGGGGATTTTATAGCTGACAGTTAACCTGCTTGAAAGAAGAAATTTTCTGTAGCAAGTGTCACTAATTTATTCTTACAATGCTTTGATCACCATTCTTGGTAATAAAAACAAAGATGCAAATCTTGCCATTGCCACACCTCCATTTTCAGACTGAATGAGGAATGGATTGTTCTAGTTAGCAAATGAACAAGCAATTGGCAGCAGCTTTCAAGAGTAATTAATCTAGCAGTTCTGCAGGAGCAGCAATGGGACATCTCCTCTCACTCTGTCCTCGGCTCTAGCTGCAGAAAAACAAGCCGCAAAAATTTACCTCCGATAGCTCTGAGAAATTCATTAACTTTTTGTGCAGCTTTTATCTTTATACCATGGAAACACTGACAACACAACTAAACTTTATGAACTGAAGAAAAATGATGATGACCTAGTTCCAAAGCAAATAAGTGCCAGAATTAGAAATTGGTCTAAGATGTACCTGTAACGCACTCTAAATATAATTTAATTGCCCATTTATTTTTTTCCTTTATTGAGCAAACTGCCATTTGCTCAACATATTCCCCATTTTCCAGGATTAATAAAGATGATTTTCCATCTGCCGCAGCGGTCTTCTGAGACAGGGGAGGTAAGTGAGTGTGCATGAACACCTGTCTGACCAAAGGAGAAGAAATTCCTCTCTTGCTATGGAAAACCCAAAAATGCACCACCAGAGACAAAGCCCAGAAGCCGATGCTTTTGCAGGCTCTTGGCAGTAAACTCAGTCACCTTCAATCGCTACAGCACCAGCCTTGTTTCTTGCAATTCTTTACATAATCAATTACTGGCAATAAGGAATACTGCGGAAACACAGGGTGACATTTGAAGAATATTTTAAGTTGCAATGCCACGAATTCATTTCTCAACAGGATTAACAATAGCAGCATAGTTTTAAGGAGAAGTTATCCACCATGGCTAAAGAAGAAAGCAGCATGGTTGGTTTCCTTAGCTTTTCTGATTTTTTCTTCTTATGAAAGTTTCTTCTTTGACAAATCCTTGGTTAAAATCAATTTACTGTGTAAAGACAGACAAATGGATCAACAGCAGTGATTATGGGGCATGCTGATCTGACTAACGTGTTATTAACCCACAGATTTATTAGTCTGATTTGGAAGCCTATCTACTTCCTCAGACTGAGCAGTTTTATTACCAGTCCAGGACTGCCCGATTCTTGCTTTTCTTTGTAAAGCAATGCTGCCCCCATCTGGGACTACAACCTGGAATCTACTATGCTTACAGCACTTACTCTATCCTACCTGAAATGTATTAATTGTATGAAGTTACCAAAAATATATCTTCCAGTATAAAATACTTGGAAAATGCTTCATGGCTCAAAAAGATTTTCATTCAAAATTTATAGAGAAGTGCTTAAACCCAGTGATCTGAAAAATCAAGATTTTTCTTACTGGATAGATAAATACACACTGATTAAGTGCAAGGTAAATGTACTTTGGAGCATGTTACTGATATGTGATGGTAAATATTTTTAATTCCCAATTTTATTGAAAGCACATTTTTTCAACAGAATTCTTCTATAAAAAATAGCAGAAGAAGGTACAAAAGCACAGAAAGTGATCCTATTTGATAAAATATAGAAAAATTTGATGTATAATCAATACAAAAACATCTATCTATTGATCTTTTTGTGATCTGTATTAGCGTAATACACAAGATTTAATCAATGCATCAGTCAAGTCTCTAATGGTCTACAGAGTTAAGCATTATTCTCCTGTGC
The DNA here is from genome assembly GCF_965183815.1 of Platalea leucorodia. Taxonomy (NCBI): domain Eukaryota; kingdom Metazoa; phylum Chordata; class Aves; order Pelecaniformes; family Threskiornithidae; genus Platalea; species Platalea leucorodia. Next base: position 44,691,137 of record NC_138828.1, on the reverse strand, counting down.
AGGCAAAATGAAATCCCTTTTGGTTTTGGTTTTTTTGGGTTTGGTTGGTTGGTTGGTTGTTTTGGGGGGGGTTTTGTTTTGTTTTGGTTTGGTTTGGGGTTTTTTTTGTTTGTTTGTTTGTTTTTTTGTTTTTTGTTTTTGTTTTTTTTTAGCTTCAGTGTATAAGCATGACTTATGAATAGCTGGCATGAATGTTTACTAAACATTTTAATCAGATATGAATTTATCAATTAATAGCATACTTCAACATACGGATCATAATATTGCATATGAACCTACATGCTTACTCTTATTTATGCCTCTTTTTTTCCCCCTTGCCTCACCTTAAGGGCGATATATGTTATCAACAGAGCCACAATGAGTACCTGTAGAACATGGCAAGAGAATCCCAGATTGGAGTTTTTAAATGGTCTCTGTACTGAAATCACATTGAAGGTCTGTTACGTTACACCTCAAAATTTTACCAGCCAGCAGATAAGATTTCAGAGGAACATAGAACAGAAGAACAAATCCAATGCAGCCTTCACCAAGTCATATTAACTCGAGCTCTTCAGCACCCACACATGACTGTATTGCAGAAAATACATCTCCCTGACTTTTCCACAGAAGAAAAGTTCCTTGTATTTGATCTGCATTCACCAGAACAACCATTCACTGCTAGAGGAAACCTGGCCACGTGAAGCATTATCTTTTACATTAACCTTCCTCTTACTGAATCTGGGGATAGAAACTCTTCCCCTAGTTGAAGTGCTACTAAATGCATTACGGGACAGAGGGCGGCCATCAGAGAGCTGATCACACCTACCCTGTTCCACAGGGGGATGGGTGCCACCCCACCACATGGGCAGGCAAACCTCGGGGTGCTCTCCTCCACCACTTGGGCACCAAGCCCGCATATTGCCTGAGCGATGCAAGCGTCTCAGATCACATACTGAGCAACCTGTCCCACTGCCTGCCCTGGGCCGAACAAACATTTAGTGTCACATGTATGAACACCATACGTGATTTGATCAAGGTCTGCATCTTTTCTGTGGCTATACCTGTTCAAAGAAGTATAGTCACTGTTTGCATTAAGTTGCAAGGTGGTAAGAACTCACCAATGCATTGTTTGAAATAAGTCATTTATGAGCTGAACAAATATTTAACTACCTGCAGTGGGCACATTCAAGGACTGGATGCTGCGGGGGTGTATAGCGCATGAAGGGCGGTACAGAAGATAAGGAACAAGAGGTACAAACCCATAGCTGTTTCGTGTGAAGCGCATACGGTACTCCTCTCACTTGCATGAAAGATCTAACTTGTTACTGCCACAGTCCAGACTATCCCAAATAACTGCCAATTAGCAAAATATTCCTTTGCATTGATACCTCAGGTAAAAATACAGATTTTGAGGCCATCCTTCAGATACCTTTTTCCAAAACATGAAAAATATTGCCTACCTTTGACATATAGTGCAACATCTCCCATCTGATACAGTGAGCCCTGACAGTTAGAGCTTAGCCCGAGAACAGTCTATCCAAACTTTTAAGAATACCCATGGATAAAACTACCAAATTTTTTGTATAAAATAAGACAGCAGAATACTGCACCCTGAATATTTTGTACTGTGACTAAACCATTGTTAGAACCAATTTCTTTTGGGTCTTATGAAAACCTAGCTTTTCATTGCAGTACAAGTTCATTTATTGTTATATTCTAAAATCTACATAAAGTTTATGGCTTTTTTACTAATACTATGATAAATATTTGGTACCGCATTATAAAATAGCAAACAAGTGATAATTTTACCTTCTGCTCTGTGCTGCTATAATTACTTCCCTTAGGAGTACAGCCTAGCCTTTTGTCACTTTGATAGCACTGTTATTCTCAAATAGAGGCAGCAGAACAGCTAAAGGAGATGGATGCATATGTAAAAAGCTTTTAATCACAGGCATGAACATACCTAAAGCAGCAGTGTGATTCTTCTTCCGAATAAGGTGTCTGGGGCTTCAAATCAGACATATGCTTAAATTTTCTAAACTGAGTAAGAAAATCTGAGTTCTGGCACTGGTTTAGACCCCCAAAAAACCCCAAATAAACTAGAATTGCAAGCACCAAAGAACCAGCACTGACACAGTAACAGAATTGGGAAAAGCAGTCATCCATTATATACAGAGTATATTTACCCCTTGCTGTTATCACTGTGAGGTCAAAATTACTGTAGAATATGGTTAAAATGTAATAGAATCAATGTCTTTTTCGCTTCTTGCCATTCCTCCTTTCTGCAGTCCAATACAATTTACTGTAATATGAGCATTAGCACCTATCTCTACTACTTAACTCTGCTTTGAAGGGGGCTGTGGAGAGAGGGGACACACTTCAGGAATATTAGATATCACTTGATGGAAGTCTGGTACCATAAACTTACACTTTGTTAGCAAAGTAAGTATTCCCATCTTTACCCTCTCCCCCCTGTAAGGTGCTAGAGATCACAAAAAGCACTAGTGCAGGACTGCAGGAATAAAGAGAAAACTATCAAAACAAATCCACTTTACATACATCAAGTGTGAATCTTCATAATTTAATCTCAATCATTTTCTTTAATCACAGGGGCATTTTCTAAACAAGATGTAAAGACTGAAAAGCACAGCACAGGTATCATCATTATATAAAGTATTTGGGAATGAAAAAGATCCATTTGCAGGAAGTTTACAAAAGATATCTAGAGATAAGCTGTATTTTTCACTGTAAGAAAGATTTATCTTCCCACATTATTTGAGTTCTATATGTTATATAGATTATTTTTGTATGTAGCCACAGATTTCAAATTATACAAAGAACAAAGGCTTGAAAACACAATCTAATGAAAAAATTAGCCAGTTAAACATCATATGGCATGATCTGACAAACAGTACGCATTAATCTAATCAGGAACTGTAACGTTACACATCCACAAGACCAAGATTTGCCATTTCCTGGCTTCTGAATCCTTAACTGAGCAAACTTAACATTATTTTAAAGCCAGCCATGCTGTTAACATATTAATGAGCAAAGATCTGATTTAAGAAGTATTTCACACTTTCACTGAAAATTTGGCTCATTGACTGCTTGTTTTAATACAATATAATTACTGCTTATAGGAGGGTCTAGTAGATAAGAGATCAATTTGTTTAAAGTCCATGGCAATACTGCCACTCATCTCTGTGGACAGAATTTTATCTTGAGTATGACAAATATTTTCAACAATTGTTAATAAATCAAAAGTACTCTGAAGAAGAATCTGAGTACTATAATTAAATATAATTAAATCAACTAAATTGATTTCAATCAATAAATTAAATGTAATTAAGTCAACTAATCTCCATGAAAGCCAAAAATACCAGCACTTAGGATCTCAGAATACTGATGGTTTTGTAACCTTTTGGGAGAGGTCGGAGGGGGACAGCCTTTGGCATTCTGGTTTCTACTCTAGTTCAGTTTCCCAGAAGACAAGCATTTATAGTTAATTACCAACGTCAATCATATTTGCATATCACTTTTCTTAAAACACCTTTTCAAACACTTCTTACAAGATGAAATTCACCTTTTATTTTCAGCTTGAACTGAATACTATCAACTGTAATGCACACTTATAAGATCCATATTTTTATGACAATGACTTAGACGTTTCTGATTTTACAGGTCACTGAATTAGAAGTGTGATGAAAGAATCTGACCGGACCATTGCTAATGAAAATAAGTTATCAGTTGATGTGAATCAGCAGGTAAAGACATTCTCCATTATCTGTCATATCCGTTGTCCCAGAGTGAGTGAATGATCATCTGGCATTCCTTTTCCCTGGAGAGAGGCATTCTGCTACATCCATGGCTGCACAACAAGATCATGCACCCAGAGGCTCAAATACATTTAAATGAAGTCCTTGAGATTTATACTCTTTGAAATCATCTTCTAATACTTTTCCTCCACTGAACAGTGGAACGTACCATTGATGTCACTTCATAGGACTTCTCACTAAATACAACACCGCCTTTTCCGAACAACAAAACTTGTCTACAATTTTTTCCAACAGCCTAAACTGCAGTAATGTGTGCTTGAAGAACAGCTTTCAACATGTAAAAACATACTAAGCAATTTAGCAGCCTAAAGATGCTTCCTCTATAAAATCAATTTATCATAGTTCAGAATTTGTGGGAAAATCTGTTTTTCCTGCTGTGCCACCACAATGAGATGGAAAGTGCCAGGTTTCCTTTTGACAAGTTAGGATTCTGTTTTCAAAAAATCCAGAAGTGATAATGGTAATGATATATGGTGTGTGTGTGTATATATATATATATATATGAAAAGCTTTAGGTGCTAAATATCTATGTAGATTTTTAATGTGTCTCAATGTAGATGATTTCAAATTAAAAGTTCACCATGAGATAGTCCTTATCCAAATCTGAAAGTCTGGCACAGCGAAGCCATAAAATAGAAGGTTAAAATTCTGCTGAGTTACATGAATCTGCAATTGTGGGATTCTGCATTTATGTATACTACTCCTGTAAAAAAAGCATTTGGTGAGCCAGATTCAGAACTACATATTACGTTATCATGCCAGAGGATAAAGGCAACAGTGGTGTAAAATTCAAGATCCCTTTTCCTCATGCACCAGGACAAATTTGATTCAAAAGTGGAGACTTTGAAATGTTTGAAGTATCCCAGTCTACACAGCTTCAAACTTCTATCCTAGAAATTAGCTTGATATTTGTATTTAAGTGGAGCAACTCACAGGCCAAATTAATCTGAGGCCAAAACAGCCTTCTGGTCCTGTCCATGGAACTGCCATGATAATTAACAGTAATGAAGAGAGGACTAGCCACAAGGAGGAAAGAGATTTCACATCTGTCTCTTGATAATTTGCTTACAACTATCTTGTTTATAAGAGCAGAAGCAGTTAGCTGATTTAGAACTAGTGGATGCAGCAAATAATTTTTTTTTTGTTAAAAACAGAAAAACAAAGTATGGAAGAAAAGTTGTTACATTTGATATCTTACATTTTAAAAGCACTTCATTGATATGTAAGAGGAAATACAGATGAGAAAAGGACATATCCAATTAGCACTGTAATATTAGATACCAGCCTTACAAATAACATCCTGCAGTATTTTAGGTGAAAACAATCAAGGAAAACACTCAGTATGATCTTGTAGCTATAATTTTTATGTATTTTTATTGGGTTCATAAACCAAAATTACTTTTAAAAAGGCAACAGATGAGAAGCAGGGAAGGATCTCCATCTGTCAGGCTCTAACTCTAATCATTCCCTTCTTTGAAAGAAAGAAAAAGTCTTGATAAAACAACATGTAAATCAAAGTTGTCAGATAGTCAGTGATAGCACCATCCATATGCAAAGATGTACCTTGGCAGTTTTAGTCTGTGTTGTTTTGCTCAGCCCTTCATACTACTGTTACTTGGTTCCCCCATGGATAACACTCTCTTGAGTTGCTGAAATTCCAGATACTCCTCTGTAACATCTCCAGTTGCAAAAAGTCACTAACATGTTGTCGTGGTGTAAGCCCAGCTGGCAACCAAGCACCACACACAGCCGCTTGCTCACTTTCCCCCAGTGGGATGGGGGGGAGAATCAGAAGGGTGAAAATGAGAAAACTTCTGGGTTGAGATAAAGACAGTTTAATAGGTAAAGAAAAAGCTGCACATGCAAGCAAAGCAAAACAAGGAATTCATTCACTACTTCCCATCAGCAGGCAGGTATTCAGCCATCTCTAGCAAAGCAGGGCTCCAGCACTTGTAATGGTTACTTGGGAAGGCAAAACTCCATTACTCCGCACATCCCCCCACTTCCTTCTTCTTCCCCCAGGTTTATATGCTGAGCATGACGCCATACGGTATGGCACAGCCCTTTGGCCAGTTGGGGTCAGCTGTCCTGGCTGTGCCCCCTCCCAACTTCTTGTGCACCCCCAGCCTACTCGCTGGTGGGGTGGGGTGAGAAGCAGAAAAGGCCTTGACGCTGTGCAAACGCTGCTCAGCAATAATGCAAACATCCCTGTGTTATCAACCCTGTTTTCAGCACAAATCCAGCACAACTTCTTCCACTTTGAAGAAAATTAACTCTATCCCAGCCAAAACCAGCACATATGTCCTAATCTATCTAGTGGCCTCAGGTTCAGCTAAGTAGGTCATGTTGACTCTCACTGTAGCATATCATCTGGCTGGGGATCCTTCTGTTGTAACAAGAGTGACCATACAACCAAGAACCCGATAGCATGTTTTCCAAGAAGCGGCGTTTCAGCTGACAGCACCGCACACTAGAACAGTCCCCGGATGCCCTGTATCTTGATAGGGCAAGTCATAAGGATCAAATGGATCTATTATGGGCACTTATCGCATTTAGTATTCAGTGCAGAACTTATGGATCAAATGACATGTTTAGGAGTGGCACTCTGACGTGTTATTTCTGGACTGCGGAAATAACAGCCATATGAAGGATCATAAAGTAATTATGTTATAGGATGCACAAACACTTCAGTTTTAGACTGAGGCCTTCACCTTTACTTAAGCATGTTAAGGTGTAATAATATTCTTTGTCAGACACTGAATTATGCTAAATATTAGTTTTACCCTTTGCTTAATGGCATTATTTACCTCCTTTCTGAGAATCTGTCGTGTCCTAGAGTATTTCCATACTTTCACTTAGTTTCGCTTTTTTCTCTTTATCTACAGCAGTTTCTGTTATTCTATGATAGCATGTCTTTCTGAATTATTTTTGGGCATATTTTCAGCCCTAGAGTATGTAATTTCATTTCCTGATGCAATCCCATCTAGCTCACAGCCACCTTTAGTAAGCATGTTCCCCCGCTGCACAAGCTAAGACACAAACACCAGTCTATGTTCAATGTGACTGGGTCATATATCCTTTATTGCAACTTTACTTACAGTATATTGGTTTCTGCATGACTGGGCAAATTTATAAGCCTATAAGTTTCATTTGTGTTCAAGGTGATAATTTAGTCACTAGATAGAAAGGTCTATGGAAAACTTCTCACCATTACCTTCCTCTGCTGAACAAAATATATTTTGTTTCTCCTCAGGTATTTTCCATTTTTACTTTCAGGCTTCAGCACACCTCTCTCACTTCTCACAATTATCTGTCCAAAAACTGGACACAGATTAAGACAGGGTTTTCTTTCATGATTTGTGAAATCTTTCTGCATTATTTCTTACAAGCTTCTTTTGATTAAATTATAAGCTCCTTCTTAGGTTCAAGGATAACATCCTATTTTTCTTCCAAGTTCACAGCCCAATATCACTCTGCAGCAGGCCAATTCTCATTGCTTTTTCCACATCCCGCCAGGATGTTCTGGCAGTCTTTTCTTACCATGATGCTTCATTATAATATGGTTTCACTTAGGGGTTCCACCAGCCTCAAAACCTGTGTACCTGAGTAAGTCTCAAATCTTTCAAAACATTTCCAAAGTTTATCCAACTTCTTCCTCTTTGAAATCCCTCTCAGAAAATTATTTCCACAAAGCACAGCATCATTCCCCTTTCTTTACCACAGTTTGGTAACTGGATTGCATGTCATTCTACTATTAAATAAATCCATTTCTGTAACTTTTATCCTTGATCCCTCTCCAGTTGTCTGCAATGATTCTTGATTAAGATACTCCAAAGTTTGTTATTCCATTGTCTTTCCCACCTACCCCTCTATTTCTACTTCCAAGCCTGATAATGGTTAAAGAAAACTCAGTCAAAACTGACACCAAATAAGAGCCTTTACTCTGCCTACAGGGAAGCTAACATTCAGAAAGAAAATCAGAGGAAAAATTAATGTCTTTAGCCCCGCAGCTGCTAATGTTTCAATCCAGAATGTTCCTTGCCAGTCAATACATACATAAATACCACTTTCAAATAAGCTTCCTTCAAAGAAAAGTCAGCCAGCCAGGAAAGCTAAAAAATCTGGTACATCTTTCGGGCCCCGTTCCAATGCTACTCACCAGTACTGCTTATGCAGCATGAAGGAATGAATATGTCTGATTTGCCTCTGAGCAGATCTTAACCAGCTAAGGATTGGCTTTCTGCTGGCACAAACTCCCCCGCCCCACTTTGCTGGGGCCCATGCAACTGCCACCATTGCACCTTCTGCAATTATACAATTCAGTCTTCTTACTGAAGCTCAACAACCAATCCTTGAACTATATGCGATGCAAATTTCCTGTATTTCTTTTTAAGACTACTGCCTCCAAGTCGCTCACAGGAAAAAGCAGGAACATTATTTTTTTTTGCTGACTTTTCACCCTAAGAGGGGATGTGGAGCAGTAAGTCCATTTTACACAACGTTTTTCAACAGACGGTTGCAGCTTTTCAGCACAGAGCTGCACTTCAAATGTAGGTCACCCGAAGGTAAGACTGCATAGGGGGATCACTGCTAAGAAGTGAATGCGGGCTAGATATTATTCATTGGGATTTCTGAATTTGAGGTAAATATGATGTGAAATTATAGAAAATAATGAAAGAAGCATTAAAAGGTTGTGGACTTTCAGCAATAGAATTGCTTATACAGGCATGTTTCACCATTAAAATATCTATTCTATTAAAATGTGTAGCTAGCTACTTTTTTAATCCTTTTTAATAGTCTACTGTCGTTCAAACACCTTTTTTGCTGATCTCGGAGAGCTTAGTTCATCCTACTGAACAGCAGCATAGAAAAGAGGCTGCCTGCTCTAGGAAATATGAAAAATATTGTCCCTTTCCCTAGGAAAAATTGCAAAATGAGAAGGATTCTCATCAGCTTTCACCTACAAAAAAGTGATAGACGTTAACCTGTATATTCTACTTCTATTTAATTATTTAAGAAACCCAGTTACTAAGCACACAATCATTAAAAACTGTTAAAAGCTAGAAACTTAAAGGGACAGCATGTGCTATATCTCCACAACAGCAGAACGACTCTGACATTTCTGCACACCCACACATTTTACTGTTACACTGGGGACACACAGCTAAGCAAATGCTGTTTATGGTCAATGACCTAATGATACTGGTTCATATCCTGGACTTCAGGCTCACTCATTAACTCCAAATATCACTATGCATCAGATTTCTATGCATTATAAGGAGACAACAGTACCTTTTTCCCCAAATTGTTTTGTTTTTCCAGCTGAATGCTATAATCTGAGCAAGTACAAAATCATAATATATCTACAATAGTAGAAAGTTAAAAAAGGCATGGATTTCCTACCTCTGAACAACACAAAGAAATACATTGCACTGGTTTAAGTACATTCTATTAAGTTCAAGTTCTCTTCCTTGTTATGTTGTACTCACCCATACTGATGTGCTCACTGTAAGGTATAACATGGCTAAGCCAGAACCATCAGAAAATAGCATTGGTAGGTCTTTAAAGGCAGCATCTAATCCACACCCTTGACCTAAACCAGGACCAAGAACACATTGAAATGCATGTCTAACCTCTTACATCCCCTTAAGGGTCCAGAGCTTCCCCAGACAGTCTGTCCTTTTTCTTCATAGCTTATGACCAGAAAGCTCATCCTGTTTAACTTAAATTCTCCTCACTGCAATGTAAGTCACAATGAAGAAAAACAGAGTGGGATGTTAAATGGTAGATACATTGGATGAAGCTCTACGCGTGAGTGCTTAGCTGGGAATTTCCCACTTAACTCAGTAGGAAAACTCCATTTAATGTCATTTAAGCAGTCTTAGGGTCCATAGTCACTGCATGCAAGTCATACATTCAACATGCTTCACTCTTACTGCAGATTTGTAGGCTTCTTGCATACTTGCCAGCCTGCACTTGCCTGGCCAAAACAAAATAAAAAAAAAAAAAAAAAAAAAAAAGAGAATATCAACATAATTCATTCCCGAGTATCTACTAAAGAAATAACTAGAATTGTTCAATAGTAAAATGGCAATATAAGTTTATGGTCCAGACAGACCTTCCTCTGAGTTAATCTATAAACTTCAACACACTGTTCAAACTGAAAATAAGTCATGAAAAAAAGTTCCTCATTTAGAAATTTTTACTGGAGCAGCTCAGAATCCGAACAAATCTACTCAGACTCCAAATGCCGCTGGACAGATGCAGGGAGAGATATCCTGCATCAGTGTTTCTGGAAAGGAGACTGCTGTCAACTGGAAGGTTTTTCCATGTGAGAAAGAACAAGCACTTAATTAAATCCAGAAGCTGTTGCTTCCCTTCAGGAATAACTTATTTAAATCATCACGGACAGTGAAAACTGAGAGTCCAAAAAGAACTTAATAAGGTACAGAATTTTAACAAAAAAAGGAATTGATATACAGTCAGAACTTGAATTTTGCCTTGAAAAAAATGTAGCTAACATTGATTCTGGCAGTTTTATTAAGTGCTTTATACTAAAGTCAGTGAAATTCTGCAGGTACCAAACATTTGTGTACATAGTTGTTGTACACAGTTGTTGGCGGGTTTTTTTGTTGTTTGTAAAGCAGAATTAGATTTACCATTATTTCCAGCTCAGTTCTTGTATAAGCTGTATGGCAACTGGGCTTACCGGGTAGAAACATAAAACCACCTACAACTTTGTATCTAGCAGCTTTAATCCACACAAAGCCAAAAAATCAATTTTTAATTAGTGAAATAGCTTGAGAAATCATGTTCTTATACTATGTTTGTGATCCTGTGGAATTTAATAGCAAAGCTACCATTGACTTTAAAGTAAGTAAGGATGAACTTGGCATCCTCAGGCCCCTTCTCAACTAATTTCTCTAAGGCTGGGTCTCAATGAGCAAAAAACTCAATGTGTTTTAGTTGTGTTTACTGAACTGAATGGGTGTGATATGATTGAAAAGCACTGTTCAGGAGCAGGCTAGAAAATCTAAAGTAACATTAGCTGACCAAACTAAACAGGAGACTATTTCATTATATTAAGTTCATTCAACTGAGCCCACAAGATTGAAAGACAGACTCCTATTTGCTTATGAAGACATACCCTAACTGTTTAACAGTGTCATGTCATGTTATTCACTGGAAGAGAAAGTGACAGAAACACAGCACAGAAAGCTACGACTTACATTCTGCATCCAGAAAACTACTCTAGTCTGCTATACAGCCATCCATTTTTTTTTTATCAGCATTTCACAGTGCACAGCAAAACGCAAGCTGTGATGAATAAGGGAGTCTATGGACTATTTATAATTTTCATTCAAGACTGAATTTCCTGCACTTTTAAAACTACAAATCTTACTTTACTCAGACTTAGCGGACTGCCTTTATATCTCCATTTTGGATCAGGAATTTAAAGAGTAGCAACATGACGAAATGTAATATAATAAGATACAAATAAGAAGTAATTTAGTAAAATTAGTAGTAGTAATACACCCCAGCAGGTAACTAAGACTCAATGTTCTTCTATTTACAGTTAAATACCCAGCAATTTTAGCAGGAAAGTCTACCTGACTTGGAGGAGAAACCACATGTAACAAAAAAACCAAACATCTTCTAGGGGATAAATATTTTAGGTAATTCAGACCAAATAAAAATAATAAATGGTGAAGAAGCAAACAAATCATACACAGGCTCCTACCATTTGTCTGGATCCACATGTCCTCTACCAGCTGTACTTGTTTAGAATATCTTTTTGCCAAAAGACAGAAATACCTATCTTCAGTTTTCTCTCATCCACTGAGAAGTACACAAAACAGTAAGCAAAAGCTCTGGAAAACAGCATGCTTCAGTAACTAAGACATTGTAAGGAAAGGATCAGCGGTGGTCCTAGAAGCCTGAGCAATTAGACACTCCATTTCCCTACTGATGTAGGAGGTAGCCTAGGCACAAGGTGAGTGTTGGGGTCAAATATGAGATAATGCTGGAACATACCTAAACCACAGTACCAAGCCCACATACATATGGATGCTAAATACAGGAGTCTGGCAAGAAATGTGTCTGTTCACTCATCCAGTACAGAGACCTGGATATAATGCAAATAAACCTTTATCAGGAAAAAAAAAAACCAACACACAAAACAAAAAAACAACCTTAAAACACTAACATTCAAGTTCAAAAGTACCAAATACCTTTGGTGAAAAAAACCAAACCAGATCCACTTCATTTAAAAAAAGATATTGAGGTTAAAGTTCAAGTTAAGCAGAAAAGACAAAACTCATGGAAAACCAGAGAAAACAGTCTCTCCTTCATTTCTGTGACTGAAATCTAAGGACATGCCTTTAGAATGCAGGAATGAGAAAAAGACTGTACAAAAATTGCAAAACTACAAAAAGGAGAAGTTATGGGGCTATTCCAAAACAATCATCATAGGAGTTTTGTTTTGGTTTTTGGTTTTTGTTTGTTTGGTTGGTTGGTTGGGTTTTTTTTACAAAGAAAAAAACCAACCCTCTGAAGTACCTAGCAATCGTTACCATCAGAGACACAATACTGGGGACACTAAATGGACTGTGGATTTAATCCTGTATCAGAAAATTCTGCCCTCTATCTTTCCTCTCCTTTTCCAATATCTTTTAGAGAAAAGCAGGAACAAGTCCATAGAGGAGTAATGTCACCATTAGGATTATTTTCTCCACTTATAACTATCAGGTTAAAAATAAATAAATAAATAAGGGGGGGGGGGGAGGGGGGGTGAAGAGAAAAGAAAGAACTGGCTTCTTCCCATCCCCCTTTCCAATCTCAAAGAAGAGAAATTGTATCAAGTAACTCAAAATCTTTTCTAAAAGACAGTCTGGCTCTTGAAGTGAAGGGACACTACTCTTTTCCCCACAGTCAAGAAGGACTGTGGTCAAGGCACACAGAGTTGAGCCACGTAAGGCTTTATCCCCAGCTTTGCTACAGACATTTATGTACTGATGCCAAGGCAATTATTTCATCTATCCATTTCTATTTATAATTCAAGCTATTCAAGAGTCTCTGCTACAGGGAAGTTTCAAGTCCTGTGTTACAACAATGAGCTTGCAGCAGTCGAAGAGTTAGTGTGAGATGGATGTGAGCTGGGGTATGTATAAAAAAAAAAATACAAAGGAAAATTTAACTCTCACTAAGAAAACTTCTACCATTCTACTGCAGTCAAAACAGTGAACAGTGGAACCATTTAAGTTACAGTTATGTAAAAAAAGGTATTTGTTCATCCAGCCTTGGTTCAAAGTAACACAAATCTAAAAAAAAAACAAAACAAAAAAACAAAAAAACCACAAAGCATTTTTACGTGGGCTTTTGTACAAGGATGCATTTAATTTTGTTTTGTCAGAATGACAAGGCAACACTGCAGTTATTTATTACATTAACTGTTCTAATATTGAATCAATGGATCCAACCAGACATATCATAGGATGACTTCTCTCTGTTGTTATACATCTAAACAAAAAATGTGTCAACCCATATACAATGGTCTCTACCTTTATTTGTGATAAGCATGCACCGTTTGATAGCACTGAAATATTTTTGGACGATCACCGCTCACTGCAAGGAAGACAAACAGTCTTCCAGATATTAGCACTTCCTTATAATCCATTGGTCACAACTGATGCTTCAAGGGAAACAGTTACAGAAGCTTGACATCACAGAGCATCATATAGGGATTGCTATTAAATGACACGGATTAACTACCTCTTATTTTCATACTCAAAAGAGGAAAATCAAACAGAGGTGAGAAACCGATTCTTGTGCCAGGAGAGAGAAGAGGCAATTCAGAAGACAGTGATGTGTCATACACGCCCACTTCTAGAGACTGGTTTTCCTCAGAGCCCTTGCTATCCAAACAGGCCTGTAAGCCTAACAGTGTTCTAGAGTATACACATTAGCACGCTTCTTGACATTATTTAGCATGGCAGATTAAGACAGCAGGGGAGATGCAAAGCTATGAAAACATGTACCAACATCAGTGAGAATAATTATATTCTCTCAAGCTTTAATGTGACAATTCCTATTGCAGCATTCTTTAAATAACTGCTAATAACATTTTATAGTTCAGTCTATCCTGCATTACATTTTTCCTGAAGTATATGGTACTCTTAAGGTAACAAGTCACTGTCCTTAAGCTTTAAATCTGGGTTTCTAAGTTACCTGCTTAGCAGTTCAGTTCCTCCTTGGGATCTACAGCTCTTCAATAATAGTAAAAACAAGGAAATAATTCTCTCTTTTATGAATTTTTGACATTAAATATATTTGAACTAAAGTAGTTAAGATTGCATACGTTACACAGGCTGTGTACACCATGCAATTCATCAGCATGAAAGCTATTTTATTTCCACAGCTTTAAAGATTGCTGACTCCATCATCTCCTTTTCTATTGCTGGTTAAACAACCTCCAGTGCTGTATCTGTAAATGATACAGTAGTACCATACTGGATGAGGAAAACTTAAGAGACATTCCCTTCAAAATTAGCTGAAGATGCATGAAGTAAACAACAATTTTTTAAAAAAATCTATAAATAGACATCAGGCTAATAGTTATTACATTCAATAATTTAGCATGATATGCATGACAGCTTCGACCTCCAAAATAATTTAGCGCCTTGAGCTGAGATTAAATGCAGAACATTAATTTTTCCCTCTGGTTGTCAAGCCAACCATGAGGCCCGTCAAATCCATTTAAATAAAGCCTGCATCATGTAATAATATTAAAGGGGATAAAATATTAATATGGGTCTGTGATAGAACATTGGACAAAATAGCTGCAGTAAGGCAGCTTTAATTTACTAGACCAACATCTGTCTTTATGCCGAAAGCAGGATTTAAAGGTCCGAAGGAATACATATTTGAGTTTATATCATATGCTCATTTATAAAATGTTACTGATTTTCAGTTGCTGAGAATATTTAGCATTATTATGTAGAAAAAAAAAATGATGGTTCCCAAATTAATCCTACTGATATAGAAAAAAAAATATTGGACCAAAGTTCCCCCCACATAAGCAGATGTTATTTCAGTTACAGCAGTATGGCTGTATCCATTTATTGCCAGTAATGAATTTTCTTCCTTCAGCTGGAAGATGATAAATGTCATGCAAAACTTCAATATTTCATAATATAAAAATGGATTGAAAGGGTACGTTGACTCCCAGACCAAAGACAAACAACTCTAAATATTAAGGCTACAGGTGCTTTATCAGAACAGTAGGTTTTATGTTGTCAGTACAGAACTACTTAGAGAAAGAAAAGAATAGTAAGATGGAACAAATTAAAACAAGTCTGTGCAGTTTCCTATCAAAAAAATAAACTTGAAACCTGCAGATTTAGCATGTTTAATTTGCATGATAAACGGGATTGGTCATCTTTGCAGACAATATCACATAAATACAGAATATATTTAATGTCACATTCTTTAACTCCATTGCAGTTACCCCTCTTTTATTCTCTAACTTTCCAGATCATTTACTTGTCTAAAGTTGGGATCCCAACAGGAATGCAGAATTAAAAATTTATCCCGTGTCAGCTAAATTCAGACACTGCAAGTTTGCAAAAGCATTGCTGATAATTGTCAAAAACTGGATCAAGGCCCGAGTTCCTATTTAAGAATAGTTTCCTCTTTATTAGCAGTAAATATTTTTTATTACTGTGTTGTTCATATGATGGTGTGCCTCTCTATAATGCAAAATCTTGTTTCCTAGAAGAACTGAAAGATTAAACAGTAAAGTCCTGATCTTAATGCATTTAATTGCAAATGTGGGGCTGCACTGAGGTCAGTGTAATCATGCACATGTGCATAGTTACAACACAGTCACATGACTATGACAAAAACGTGAAACTCGCAGCAATGGAAGACCTACAAAAAAAAAAAAAAACAAACAGCAAGAGGGCAAATGAAAAAAATTAACTATGCAGAGAGTACTTCACATAAAACATGGATAGGCTCTGCATTAGCTCTAAAGAAACCAACATGGAGCAGGATATGCAAAAAGCAGGGACGGGAAAAGGCTGAGATTTACCAACGCAGAGTGAGCACAGGAGGATGTCTGGGTGAGCTTGGAACTGTTATTTGTGGCATGGCTCCAAGTTATCTCCCAAACATGATGAAGTTTCTTGCACAAAGCCTGTCCATCAAGCCTAGTCAAGTTTGTTAGTTAAGTTTAACTGAAAATTAGTAACTTTAAGAGACTAAAACATTGGGCTGTCTAGCATTCCTTAAACAACACACATTGAATGCAAGCTCATTCAGTCTTAACGTTACAGACTGAACTGACAGATGAGACAGCTCAGGGTAAGCTAAATAACTGACAAATTCTTAGTGGGCATGCCTAAATGGCTGTTGTAGAATGTTCCCAATGAGTATTTCACTAGATATGTCATAGCCTGTGTCAGTCCTTATACCAGCGGGTTTTTTTAGTGCTCATCCATACTGCTCAAAACACATGGCACTCATATGCCATATCCATGCCACAAACCCCTCAACAAATCCTTTCTCACACACAGAAAGAATGTAAGATAAGTGGCTCGCTATGAGCAAGGGAAAATAGATTATTTATGCCTGAGCTGATAGTTTTGATCCAAATTTTAATTTCTACCAAATGAGGTCTAGACTACACCAACCTTTGCACTGCAAGACCAAAGCAGTTACAACTTTGACTCCATGTTCCTCTAATGAAGGAAAGTCTTGACATTATTACATTTTGGAAAGTATTGGTCTGCTAGAAAACCACCCCCTTCCCACTGTTTTCATGGGAGGGAGAGGGTATAGGTCATAATTTACTAAGAATCCTCCTTGAAGTTACAAAATAGCATTTCAGCAGAAGACACATTGCTTCTTATAGAGAGTAGAGAGAAACTAAATAACCTGAATCCATTTTTCAAAGCAATTGTAGTTCCCATTTCAAGGCTGATGAAATTGATAAATATTGAGCAAAGTGTAAAAAACATAGAAGTTTTATAAAAGTCAGCAGAGATGTGTTGGAGCTTGCTATTTGTTTGCTGATAACATTCCTTTTTTTTTTTTTTAAGCTGGCTGTCCTTTTTTGTTGGCCACCTATATTTCACATATTTGTCCTTTTGTAGCACTTTATATCTTTCACAATTAAATTAAAATTAAAGGAGGCTGTGGAACATAAAAGGTGCTATAGTCATTTGGTGTCAGATATACAGGAAAAAAAAGAAAAAAAACAAACTAGTAATTAAAGAGAAAGGAATGCAGAGGATACCTAGGGACAACTATCCATAATGCACCAGAAAAAGCCCAGAAAAAGCAAAAAGTCAAGGACCAATGTAAAGATTTCTAAGCTTTCAGATACTACGTTTAGGGCAGAGGAAAGTCACGTATTCACCACAGAATGACCTCAACCTTCTCCAAATGCTTACTTCACCCTTGTGTGCTCTGAGGCAGAATCTGTTCCATAGCTACTTTTAACATTATCTGACCCTACATTACACATTTTAACTTTTCTGTAAAGACCACAATATACCTAAAAAAATATATATATATATATTTTTTACAGAACCACTTGCTTGTCAATTTGACTGACCAACACGTGGGAAGGATACTTCTAATTTTCAGGGAAAGTTCTATTTATCTCTTTTTGCAGTGTGAGAATATTTAACAGTTCCGCTTTGACTAAGCTTCCATTTGAACATCCGCGCTTGCTCTCCCAATCCCAATGCTATGCAAGAGGAGCACAAAGCTGCACCGTGTTTCCCAGCATATCTCAGTTTGCACCCAGGGAAAGTGCCAAGTTGCCTGCCCAAAAACCACCAAAAAAGGACTGGAAGAACAAAACCACAAGTTGCAACATGCAGCACTTTGGCTGTACAGAGCATGGAATCAGTGAACTGCAGTAAATGATCTAGTGAAAGATTATGGGTTTAGTCTCAAAGTTTAGCAAATTCTTGAGTTTACATTTTTTATAAAAAAACTCCTGGAATACTCAGTCTTGCAACATTTACAGAAGATACAGAATTATTTTTCTGCACCTTCTTTTGGAAGATGTGAAATAAGTCTTGGCTTGCTTTATATCCTTAATGATTTCTGTGCATTTTAGTTTGTCTATTCAGGTGTGATCACGGGTTCATCATTAGGGCACCTCCACACATTAGTAGTACCGTTGACTTGTTCCTATTCCTTTTTTCTTAGAGGTAAGACAGGAGCACACATTTAGAATTTCTTTTTATTATACACTGACAACTGACACTGGAAAAATAATTTTAAAAAGAAGTGAGTTTTATACTAGGATCCTGAAGGCAGGGAATCTGCAGCTGTCCAAAACCATGTCAGCACTAAAACATATCAACTGTCCTCTTAAGAGATTTAATGTTTTTGTCATCATCTATTGCAGAATTTTATGTCAGTTGGATATCACAGCAAAGGAGTGCCTCCTTGGACACATTGCTGCTAGGTGCTTTGAAGAGAAGAATCAGAACCTTGAATACGACCTTATGTCAGAGGGGTACCTAGGACAATATCTTCAGGCAAAGAGTTCACATCATTATATGGTATCAAAGGAAACAGCTACTGCAGTTCAAACAGCTGAAACTTTTCTGAGCGTACCTGGAGTCAGCAGCCATCCTAAAGCATGACAGATTATCATTACCCTCTCTTCTATTCTTTTCACTATGAAATTAAATCCCAAGAGAACGGGAACTGGCAGAAAGCCAAGACCAACTTCAATTGTAGTAGCTGGGAGCCACATTGCTTGGATAACGCGAGCACAGCTTATCTGTCTGTCCTGTGGAAGAGATGAGCAGTAAATCAGAACATTCCTCTATTCTGAAGGCAAGAAGTAATAGCTTTGTTTGTAACTTTAGTATCACCAGATGTAAATAATCTAGATTTACCCCACACATGTAACCCTAAGGCTAAGGAAACAACAAAACCCAGGTGAACACAGTAAGACACTCCTGTGTCTAACAATGTAAATGAACCACTCTGGGTCATTTTTACAATTTTTTACTATTTAATTGTCATAGAACATCAAGTTTTATTAAATACTGTTCAGGTTAGTGGAGCAAAGTCTCTGCTTTGGAGAAGTGGCAGGATCTTAGACAGAAGCACTGAAGAACAAGAATGGCAATAATGGAGGGAAGCGGACACAAGCGAACCAGAACAGCACTCCACATGTTGAGACATGTCTTGCTTCTAGCTAATCCTCCATTTATCTGACAATAAACAATGATCGAAACTGAACTTCCAAACTGAATTACTTGAGGTTCAGTTTCAACTGAACTACAGCACACCTGCTGATCCATTTCTAAACATCTTCCTTAGGCCCTGATTCACCAAACAATTTCAATATCTGCATGGTATTAATCAAGGAATTATTCCAATAGCTGAAGTCATGCACATTAAATATCTCTGGAAAAGGTCGGCAACAGATACCAGGTTATTCTAGCTGTCACAATTTCATAATACCACCAATACAAAACTGGAGTCAATCGCTTATGATCCTCAAATGAGTGCTTTCCACAGATGTACTATGGAAAGAATTACAGCATACATGACAGTAAGACTTAAGAAAGGATAGCTAAACACCCCTTGTCCCTAAAATGAAAAGGAACATCTATTGAGTACAGGGCCCTTTAGACCACTGAGCCCTTTGAACGTTTTCGTGCAGCGGAAAAGCTCTACCTACTCCACACTTCAGAAAAACTCAAAATTTACTGTTACCCACACTAACCTTCACGTACTTAGATACCACTTAAATTATTTCCATAATATAACTATTTTACAAAGTTACTATTGTAAACTTTGAGAACACACACTCACTTTGAGGAACATAACTTCAGATATTTTGAATCAGTCCTGCTCTTGAGTTTTTCAGTAAGACACCTGTTGGACCAAATACATTTCCCTAAATATACCCTGATGTTACATGTTCTTATAGTCCAAGTGTAATTGCAAGTTATCAGACATGCAGTCTTAGGCAGGAGACAGATGCTGCTTCATGCTAATATATTAATTGATTAGACTACTCTGAAGCATTAGGACTTTTGGTTCTCCTTACCAAATGGAAAAAATTGCTCTGCTTCAATTTCTGTAGAGGCAATAGTAGAAAAGAGAAATGGTGCACTTTCAAGCTTCCCCTAGACTTAGAGATACATCACAAAGGTTTTGTAGAAAACATACTCCTTTTTTTTTTTTTCCACCTTAGGTAGAGATTTCTTAAGTTCAGTGTTACTGAGCCCAGCAATTTTATCCTCAAAATTATATTAAATATGACAGACTGGATATCATATATGTGGATAATTTCAGTCATAAGGTGTTTTCCCAGTGCTCACTACTTGCAACTGATTGCGACCCTCTACTAAGAGAGACTCTGTAGACTCCGTACGTAACATTTTCAGTTTCCTGTCTTCTCTTCCTTTCTGTTCATTTCTTTAATGAGACATTAATACACCTTGGCTAAAGTATTCAATAAATGAAACCCAGGCTTTTAAGTGCTTTATACACCTTCAGAATACTGCATACTCATTTGGTGTATGTGGAAAAGCAATGTTGCTTTATTTGACTCCCTTAAAACAGCAGCACATTCTAAGTAAAGACTTACAATCTCTGAACTGCTTTCCTGACAAAAAGGCCTGGTTTCATCTAACTTTCTGCTTTCAGTGCAAACGCAGAAGATCTTCCCTTTCATTTTGCACTTTTTTCCCAAACAGTTAACCCATTCATCTTTCCTTGAAAAACAATCAAAATCAGGAAAGCCTTTTCATCTCTTGTAACTGATGAGTTAAGGGGAACAATTATACCACCTTGTGAATATTGTAAGTAATCAACTTGCCCCACAACTAAACAGGACCAAACAAAAGAAATGTATGTTACAAAACTGGGTGCAATAAAGTATGGCCTCTGATCTATATACGTTGGCCAAGTACACTCTGTCACACTAGTTTCATAGCCAGCAACTGCCAAAGGAAAGCTAATGGTAGATAATGAGAAAATATGTCCCATAACATGTCTTGCATTGGTGTTTAATGCACTCATTTAGAATGCAGAAAATCCAGTGCAAGTTTCTACTTCACATCTTACATAGCTGGTTTTGACCCTGCATCAAACTACAGGGTCACATATCAAATGTGAATGTTACAATCTTTAAACTACCCTGTGGTAGGGGATTTGGCCAAAATACATTCAGAGTTCAAGAATCCTACTTCAGGGAACATCAGGCTTCAGTCTGAGCTATAGTAGTGCAAGGCTTGAGGAGTTAAATCAGACATGACTGACGGCAGAAACACAAGAACCTACAGGGTGAGGAGGTAGCTGAGCAATAGCACCTAACTGATGGACTCTGACCAAATACATCCAGGGATCTGGCTGTTTCAACCCATTTCAATGAGATTTTCAATCATATAGTAATCTGTGATTTCACTGAGATAGTCAAAAGAATTGTTTCAGAAGAGGCTATACTGGAAGGTATCTAGTTGTGCACCCCAAAACTGCCCTTCAAACTAAACTCACAACAGTAAGTGGGGAAACAGGGGATTCACTCAAAACCACTCACTCTCCAAACAAAAATGATATTGTAGTACAGCCTGCCAGAATTAGCCCCTAAATTTTCTGACCTTTCCATTTTTATCAATCTATAAAATGAGGGTAGTCATTCTGCCAACATTCTGCCAACCTGTGAAGAAAGATTAATTAATGCTTGTGACACTGTGGCAGTGGGAGACAAACAACTCCAAAAAGACATTTCTTTTACCCATAGATATGGAGGCATTTACTGCATTTTCATAGCTTTTCCTTTGATTAAGAAAACTACGAAGTTGCAATATTTTTCAGCCAGTATGACTGTTTCAGTCATGTCAGTTACAATTTTAATAGCAACTCTAACAGTTACAGCTCTTCTAAAAACATAACTTTTTTTTAAAGTTATTTTTCTCCCAAAAGAAGCCAGTCTTGACCATAAAACAACCAAGTCTGAGCAGAAAGTAGTGACACCTGTTTCTTCTATAGATTTGTGTCTCATACCTGATTGATATCTTTAACTGCATTATAATGAAGCAAGGCAAGGTTTATACGGAATGGTAATACCTTATTAGATCAACTGACACCACTGAAAGGGCAGCAGAGTTTTGAGCACACAAGCCTTTTTCAGATCTCCACAATTCTAAAAAGTATAAGCTTACCCCTTATTAGACAGTGGAGAATCCAATGAGAAAAGCAAGATTTACTGGGGTTTACATCTTCTGACTTCTAATACAACACATTAGCTAAAGATTTTAGGTCATTGTTAATAACTTCCCTTTGAGAATTCTGTGGTAACCAATAAGGCTAAGTTGACAGTGCAAACGCTCAGTTCCCTGGAACATAAAAGGATGTTTTCTCAGCTTAGCTACTGTCATGAAATTTGAGGCAATCATTATCCGTCAAACAATTCACCCTGTCAAACAATTCAGTCAAAATTCTGGTTACCTTAGGACTGCATGTCAAAGAAAATCCCATACCTTCCCCAGACAGACAGGAAAAAGTACTCAAGACTGGATTTATTACCACTGAGTCAAAAGTGTTACTGCTTGTAACATTTCCAAGTCAATTGTGGAATTAGAATCTGTACCTAAGCATATAAAATTTCACATCTCAAATTACCATTCAGATATTACAAGCATGTAAAAAGCAATCTACAGTGTAATGCAGTTTGCTCTTACTATTGGCAGAAAATAGTAACTAAAATCAGTGGTAAACTTCGGAATCTGATAATTCAATAGACAGTTGAGTCTGATTCTATACTGTTAAATCAGCCAACGTGAGATTTTTTTTTTTTTTCCTGGCTGAGTAAGGACTACAGGATTCAGTTCTTTGCCACTTAAAGTGGCATTTTGAAAAATGATGTTAGTTTGGTTTGCAACCTCAGCTGACATAGGGAAAATGCTAAGATGAATTGCTAACATTTCTGCATGAGCTCTGGACAGGATGATGCAATATGCTGAAACAACCCAAACAACGGGAAGTGGCACAGGAGCAAACAAACAGCAAGAGCAGCCCCTGTAGCCCATGAGTGATTAACTGCCTGCTCTGATAAAATGGGCAAACCCTCTCAGTGCCAGGTGGTTATTTACTTCAGAAACAAAATCCAAAACTTAATACTCTTGAACAGAGTCTGTCTTACCTTCATTACTGCAGCTTATGAGAATAGGTATGTCCGCAAAGCACAATGCTAGATAAACGGGGAAGCTGCAGCATGATCATTCAAGGAAAAAAGTATGTGAAAGATTTCAACATGATTTCCAATGCTGCCAGCTGGATCAAGCAAACAGCAGCAAATAGGCAGATTTCTCCTTACAATATCTAACTTTAGGGAAGTGAGCAAGCTGGAAAAGGAATTTGTTTCCTTTTATCTTTTCATGATGCAGATTTAACTACCATCACTAGACACTGGGACAAGCATAACAACCCTCCTGCCAGATCACAAACAAGAACGGTCTTGAAAGAACCAAAGGGTGTCAACAGGGGATGAAACAATGAATAAAGGCAAAAATACCAATGAACATGAGTTGATATTTAGGGTTGAAAGAAAAACGGAAACTCTGGCACAGAACAAGTCTGTATATACAGAAGGCAGACAACAATTTAGATTTACAGAGAGCTTTCACTGGCAGAAAGCTAAAAAGCAACATCATTGTTTATCCAATATCCCCTTATAGTGGTCAGATTAGGTGCACTTTCACCTAATCGTAGTAAGTGAAAATAAATTCCTCCAATTTTTTCCAAACAGGACTGGAAATCTCAGAACTAAGCCATGATACATCCTTCCCAAAAATGTTCCAAAGATAAGTTTTGTTCTTACGTGCAGTGCAACCTGTATTGTCTGTGTTTTCCCAACACTTTAACTAACCTTCAGTGAATGCAGGACTTATCCTTGCCTCACTTGTTTCACACAAATTAAACAAACAATTCAGAGTTCAATTTGCTGTTGGCTGTTAAACAAAATTAAAACAAAAAAAGGAAAACAGAGTGAGGCATTATTAATTATGTGAAATATGAGCTGCAGCTCTTGGATTTATACTTCAGCTATAAAAACAAATTGCTGTAGCATTATTATAGTAAGTATTCTTCTGCCACTAGATAGGAATTTATGTATCTCCTCATGTGTTGAAACAGGACCACATTGTACCTCCAGTGGTCTCACAAAAAAGCACAAAAATTCCATATTATAGAGAAGAATCCAGTTAGGCAAAGAGACCTTCATTATTCAGGGTGTCTATTCAGGATCTCACTTAACCCCCTTCCTACAACACATCTTACATAATCCCAAAGCGAAATATTGTGACAATGTAAACAGGTTTTTTTCCTGTCATCACAGGAAAGAAGGTAATCAAGAAAGCAAGACGACAAAAAGCGATTGGTGGAAAATAGCTTCCCAGCGTTTCACGTTTCAGGACTGCAGACATTCCATGTAACTTTTTAATGCCACATTTAGAGTTGACAGTGGCAACTAAAAGAAATTAGGTCTCCTCTCCAGATCAGATGTCAGATGGATTCAAGCAGATCGGTAGACAGGTACTTCATGTCCTCGTAAAATGTTTCAATTGAATGAACTGGTAAATAAGTACAGACTGAAGCAGCTCCAATAACTGACGAACTAAAAGCTCAGACAGTTTGAGGTCCGGTAGGTTTTGTATAAGTGCAACACATCACTATTGCTACCAGCCAACTCTGTCTAAATCAATACGAATAGGGAGCTGGGCTCCACAGTATACCGAATATCCTACTTCCTTCATCAAACAGATGGTGGATCTTGCCAGAAAGGCTTCTCAGTTTCCTTGCTCAGAAAGTATTCCCACATCCACAAGTTTCAGATGCATTCTCTAATAAGATATTGGTCCCTTAATCTAGCAAACCAGAAAGCTCCAACTAACAGACCTACATTTGCAAACCTGCCCTTATATTTTACTTTATTGTCTAGCTACCGTGCACCATTGCCACTTCACTCCTGCTCTCCCTTACATTACCCTTATTTCCATTGCCTTAATACAGATGCGGTGTTAATAATTAGAGATTACTTCCCCCCTCCTTAATAGTAAGCTGTCCCATACAGTAAAGGGTCTCCCAAGTTTCCTAGTGCTGTTCCTTTACTGTCCACTTCACTTCCCTAAAAGTGAACAAAAGCACTGTAAAGCCACTTTGTTAACTGAAAACGCAATCACTTTACAGTTGCTATGAGGCTGCCTTGCCCCATCATCTCTTGGGCATTTTCAGGATACAGCTTTATAAAGCAAGCATTACTTGAGTGTTGTGTGTACCCTGGCTAGGAGAACCATCTGGCTCATCAAGCTGTTTCAGATTTTGCCCCGTCAGTACTGTATCAGGAGACTCGATAGCCTAGGGCTGTTTTTTTCCCCAATCTCTTGATCTGCCTGATCCTGGATTAACAACTCAGCTGGGCCTCTGGTATCTGGCTAATGATTTGCAGTGCTTCACTCCTCCTGAGAGTCCAGGGCAGAAGAGGAAGGTATACAGAGATGAGAGAACTGCAGCAGTAAATGGAGGGAACTGAGGCTTAAAAACAGAACAGCATCACTTTTCAGTGACACAGTGG
The DNA here is from genome assembly GCF_965183815.1 of Platalea leucorodia. Taxonomy (NCBI): domain Eukaryota; kingdom Metazoa; phylum Chordata; class Aves; order Pelecaniformes; family Threskiornithidae; genus Platalea; species Platalea leucorodia. The sequence goes on along the minus strand of NC_138828.1, from coordinate 44,665,703 downwards.
ATGCACATTATTTATCTTCATCATCTACAAACTCTCAGAGCCCATCTGCTGGAAATGTTGCAGTGGACCCAAGTAGCAAATTGGATCCAGATCCAAACTTCCCAATACCATTTGTCTATCCAGAAGACTTCAACCTTTAGACCGTGCTTTAAAAAGATAAGGAGTGTTTCTTAAGTCCTTTCCTTCTACAAAGCACACCCACATCAATCAAAATAAAGCAATCCCTCTCTCATTGTCTGAATGCAACTTGAAACATATCACTCAGAACATCAATCACTAATATGGCTCCACAACTCCACTTCTAACACTATCATCAAAAACATTTGTTTTTCACTGGGTGTAGTTTTAAAGAGCTAGTAATGACTGGATTCCCTGTTCTCATTAACACGCTTGTACAATTCTGAATCTGTATATGACCTGGAAGAATATGTTTAAACTCAATGATATCCAGAAAGCCTTTCTTGCCAGAAAAGGAGGCTCTGGCACAGGGTGAACACATTGTGGTTTTACACCAACGAGATATAGGGCTAGCTGAGGTCCACCTCCTTGGGAAGCACATTCCCAAAGTGTCACTTTTATCTATTTATTACAATGCAACTTCACCTGCCAAAGAAACAGGCTAGAAGAGAGATGCTCATAACCAGGTCAATGATCAGAACTGAAAAGTGTCAGAAGCACAAAGGGTGAAATCCTCTCTGGTAAAGGAGACAAGGGGAATATCTGCACAAATAATCTTCAGTATTAACTTTAGAAATACACACCTAAGGACCAAGGTTGTCCAAGAGATGGTATTTCAGCTCTGGAGAACCATGGGATACAGCCTGGGAGCAACTTGATTTGGCAGCCTGCTAGCTGAAACAAATAAAAGGAACACTTCAGAGTTAATCCTGAGTCACAGGTAACTTCTAGACAAAATATTTTTTAGTGCACTGAATCTATCCCAACACATAGTACCTGAGAAGAGCTTTGCAAAGCACTAGAGTGGCATACAAGCCCCCAACACTCCAGCCCTGAGGAAGGGGAGATCTTGGACAGGTGCCACATTTCCAGGGTCTGGCACCCCAGGGAAGGTCCTCACCATTCAGTGGTAGCCCTGCACTGTAAAGATCACAGAAAGGCATCTTTCAGTGACAGGAACAAATCAGTCTCCTTTAGCACTGAGCAACAAAGTGGGAAAAGGGATTAAGGAAGAAGATTAAATTGGAACATCAATATTTAAAATAAAGCACACTTCTGCTTCCTCTGGGCATTGTGCCTCTCAAATAGCAAGCTATGAATGAGAAACCAGTTGAAAGGGAACTATCCTATGACAGCAAAGATACAGGGCCACAAATGCAAATCCACAGAAGTCATACAAAATTAAGGATAAATCATTTAATCAGTTCTCTGCTACAGCTTCCTTACTTGAAAGGACTGACGAGGTAAAAATCCATTCCTCAGAGGTATTGAGAACCTCTGGGAACAAAAAGGGCTGAGGAGAACATGGATTGCAATTAACTTCAGACATGACTGTGTCTGTAGAAACAGCTTTAATTTATGCCAATATTGAAAATGGTTACAATGTTCTGGTATAGGGCTAGAATTCTGAATCTTTTCAAGGTTGGTTTGATACGAACAGTATCTCTGTAATGGAACTTCTGAGCATCAGAATGACTTTTACCATTTCTCAAAGCTGCATGATAACAAAAGGTCACAGCCTGGCTCCAGTTCCCTTGTATTTAGCAAAATAATGTGGTTCAGAACAGAAAGGCTCAACTTAAAGGTCACAACAAAATCTATTTTTCTCCACTGTATTATACAGAATATTTCCTTAGAGTCATGTTCCATCCTACAGCAGACTGAGCAGGTTTCAAAATGAACCTAGGTAACATATTGTACATGCCTTTTTCTAAACACTATCACTTTTCCAATTTTTGGAGGGGGGAAGCAAAATTTAATAACAAAACAAACAAACAAAAAAAAAACTGATGGAAAAGTACCAGAACACTTAAGGATGCTAAATGCTACAGCAAACTGAATTAACACCTGTGAAAGTCAGCTAGTCAGCTGTCATGACTTTAAAAGCTTTAGGAAGCAATTCTTATATCCCTGCTTGGACTATTCTTAATAAAAAGCAATCAATGGTGATAAAAGCGGTTATTGCATCATCTGTTTCCAACCCTAAATGAATTTTCCAGATGCAAATGCTACACCAGACAAAACCAGACTTTTTTGCTTTTTGCTTATCTTCTCGTTTGAAAGAGCACTGGAGTATGAGGTTCAGCCTATTCCTTTTGTTCTGTTTGTTTTTTGGGGTTTTTTTTTGTTTCTCTCTCTCTTTGGGATCAATTTTGAGTAACAAAGTCAAGAGGAGAATTACTAGAAGAGTGGTATTTCAAAGGTTTTCTACTAAGTGAGAATTAGCATAGACCTTTATTGCCTGGAGGAAGCTTAGAGAGGAATGATACTGTCTGTGGCTACTGAAGAGGGAGACATGGGATAAATCCTTCTCCCACATTTTTTTCGTAATGCTTTTGAAAAGGTTGCCACCCACAGAATGCTGTAACAATGCAACTTAGTGAATATACGGGGTGCAGCTAGATTTTAGACAAGGAAATGGATGAAGGAGCTCTTTGAATCCTTCCAGACATCCTGTTAAGTTCACCTTTTTGCTTCTGTTTACTTCCCCAAGTTTCCGATACATTATAAAACACTAAATAAAGTCAAAAAGCTGATATCTAGGATGTATGAAAGATCTTTTGTCTTTTTCATTTGTGTAGAGGTTTCTTCCTCCTCTCATCCTTTAAATCTGTTTGACATGGATTGTGATTCAGTACCTTCTTTGGGGTGGGGGCAGGGGAAGTCTCAGACCACAACCACCTTGATACCAGGTACTCTATGAAAAAATAGCACATATCTGACACAAGTACATGCACATATGTATCACCAGAAAGATCCATATTACACCAGAGTGATAAGAAGAGCAAAAAAAGAGGCACACTAAGAGGATTCTGATAAAGCAGTGCAAAGGTGGGTTTTTTCATGTCTGGTAAAGATAAAACACCTCTTATTAAGAAGCAATGACCTTTACAAGCAGTGACCTTATATACAAAATATTTCAGAGCAATTTTAATCAGCAGGATAACTGAAAGTTTAAACAGCCAAAAGCCCATTAGTCAAGGATTTAATTTTACTTCAGAAGAGTCAAAGTGTATGTCTGAATTTTCACCTTTCTTATCCAAATCTAAAAAACAGCTGTAGCTCTTGCTATGGACATTTAACATTATAAAGTCACGCTGAGTGACAGCACTGATGCATAGCACTACTGCATGTAGAAGCCTGCAAAATAACTACATGACCAGCCTGTAACTGAACAAGAATGTAAGCATGATTTTTATTTTGTATCCTTAATATGTATAGAAGCCAGAATCTAACCTAGAGTTATCTTGGAATAAGTGTAAATGGTACAAAAGAAATCAAGCTTAGCTCCACATAAGCCATTTTAGCTTGCCTGGGTTTTTGTTTCCAATTTGTTTGAAGGAAACTATTATTGATGAAAACAGAAAAAGCACCTGGTATTCCCGCTTTAAAGATGAGAAATAAATAACATTAAAGCTTTTCTTCCTTGAATCTTTTACAAGTTTCATTTTATGGGCATCAACAGCTATTATTCCAAAACAAATCTTCTAGTAGTAACCTGACTAGAAATATGTGTGACTACAGATTTGCACGTATTTGTCCCTTTTTAGCTGAATTTGTGGCCAACCTACTCAAATGTACATACAAAATTTTCACTCACTTCAAGATTTTAACGAATCAAGAGCAGTTACTATACTTGCGATCAACTAATCTTTTTTCCCATCTTTAGAGGGTTGATCTTTGTTTACCTACGAAATTAAGCTTCCAGATAACAGACAGTTTTAAAACATGATGGAGACAGGAAATCTTGAGAGCTAACGACAGAACTGTCCTGCGACAAGCAGCGAGAGGCTTTTGTCATGCAGGTTTCTGCTCAGCTGTAACATATACACAGTTTGGGTCTCTTTAAGGAAGATGAATTGAAAAGCAAATATTTTTCTTCCTCCTCACACGTATAAAGGATCAGCAAAAACTGATTGGCCTCTTTTTACATGCACACTTAGTACTCAGCTCTATTTAGCATCATGCCATCTGGGCCTAATTTTTTTTCCTTCTGACATCAGCAAGCTTCATAATGTAAAGCAAGTTTCTTTTAATGTTAAGGCTAGATCAAGAAGAATGAGCAGGCCAGCATGTTTTTCCACATTTATACAGCCAGATGAACTCCTACTCATCTTCACCACATGCTACTGAAAAGTCAAGATTTTCCTACAGAGGTTCAATGTCTTGCAAGAAAAAACAGATGCAATATTTAAGCATTGTTTTACTGTTAACAGGCGGTAACTTTCAAATTCAGCAACTGTCAAGCAAGTGGATTGTCCCAGCTCCTTGGATATTTACAGAGTAGCCTATTCCCTTCACAGATTTTTTTTTTTAAATAAGTAAACAGAGACAAAGTTTAGATCCCAGCCGTACCTATACACCACTACACAAGACTTCTTCCATCCTGTCTCCTAATGAGCACTGCTTACCAGCATTTGTGTGAGCATCTCATAAGAGAAAGGTGCCAGCAATACACATTCATGTTGCCAAGCCATGAGCTTCTGGTAAAACTCTGCCAGTTTCCAAGGTAACAGTGTCCTTGATTATTGCTTGAAGGTTTTTTTCCACATACAGAACAGACTTACAAAGACAATATTTAAGATCTTCTTTTCCCTTCATCATATGATTTTTTTTTTCAGTTGCTTATAACTTTGCACATACTTTAACTGCTCAGGTTGAAGTCTGCAATCTTGTCTGAATGGGTAAAAGATTTTTTTTTTTTTTTTTTTATTTCATAGAATCATAGAATCGTTAAGGTTGGAAAAGACCTTTAAGATCATCAAGTCCAACCGTTAACCTATCACTGCCAAGTCCACCACTAAACCATGTCCCTAAGCACCACGTCTACCTGTCTTTTAAATACCTCCAGGGATGGGGACTCAACCACTTCCCTGGGCAGCCTGTGCCAGTGCCTGACTACTCTTTCGGTGAAGAAGTTTTTCCTAACATCCAACCTAAACCTCCCCTGGCACAGCTTGAGGCCGTTTCCTCTTGTCCTATAACTTGTTACTTGGGAGAAGAGACCAAGCCCCACCTCACTACAACCTCCTTTCAGGTAGTTGTAGAGAGCAATAAGGTCGCCCCTCAGCCTCCTCTTCTCCAGGGTAAACAACCCCAGCTCTCTCAGCCTCTCCTCCTAAGACTTGTGCTCTGGACCCCTCACCAGCTTCGTTGCCTTTCTTTGGATCACGATCTAGTACCTCGATGCCCTTCTTGTAGTGAGGGGCCCAAAACTGAACACAGTACTCGAGGTGCGGCCTCACCAGTGCTGAGTACAGGGGCACTATCACCTCCCTGGTCCTGCTGGCCACACTATTCCTGATACAGGCCAGGATGCCCTTGGCCCTCTTGGCCACCTGAGCACACTGCTGGCTCATGTTCAGGCGGCTGTTGACAAATACCCCCAGGTCCTTTTCTGCCAGGCAGCTCTCCAGCCACTCCTCCCCAAGCCTGTAGCATTGCATTGGGGTTGTTGTGACCAATGCCTTCCCTGTGTCAAAAAATCGACACATCAATACTCAAAATCTCAAGCACGCACATATCTGTAGCCAGGAGTTGCTATAACACAGCAACAGGCCACTAAGACAAATAAACGGCTTTTGTCTCCATCATTTGTGCACTTGGAAGATAAAGATTTGCCAGAGATTCAGTGCCAAAACTTTGATAGATGCCACTTGCACCAATCTAGTTCAGCATACAGATGACCAGGAATTTCTTTACAATTGTAGCTGCGAGCTTCAGCGAAGCCAAGAACCAGAACTGAGAACTGTAACATCACGTTCAAAGGAACTGACTGAACCAGCACTTACAGAAATACCTTCCTGCATACTCCTGCTGTGGAATAAATGTGTGAGCTGAGGGTTGGCTATCTGAAAAACAATAACAAAACACCCCCCCGTGCTTTAGCAGCATGTCTGAAAGGTCAAAGTTTTACACCAAGGGAGGCAGGAACAGAATCCCCTGCCTGTCATCTCTTCCCTTGTTTTATTGAAAGAAATCTATCTTCAACAATCTGACTCATAAGATGTCAAGAGAAAGGCAATCACTCTCAAAGGTCAGTCCCAAGCTCTTCTGTTTAAACTACTGAAGACAGAGCTGCAAACTGCACCTTTCAGAGTCAGCAGTGTGGAGCTCAGAAAAAGATTGCATACTGTACGAGAAAAAAAGTTCCCAAAGGCACCGTGTCTATTTGATATAGTCTAGATACCGAAACTGGCATATTTCTACACACCATTCTTGTAGTTACGAAGCGGTTTACTCTAGAAAGTACTTTCTCATTAAATTTCTCACTACGTGGTACATGTAAGGCTTGAGTAGCAAGCAAAAACACGGCCTCCTTGTTCCATTAAATAGTTCTCTCAACACATGCTACAAAGAGTTCTTCCTAGCATTAAACAATCACACTGTGATACTTCAACAATTTCTAGAGCACTATTAATAATGTAGCAGCATTCTGCATTCTACAGCACTATGGCTTTTCTTTGAGCATTTTATCTTTTCTTCGTGGTATGCTAGCTTTGCTAATACGCACATGATTTATGAGATTTCTGAAAAGGAATAGCTTTCCTTCCTGAAAGCAAGGTCTGCAGAAAGACATGCATTTTATTCCAACAGTACTTCAGATTCTACACCTCTTCCTTGACCAAATAAGCATTCTCTACTCCCCGACTTTTCAGTAGAAATTTTGACCTGTTCAAGCCAGAAACAAGTTATCTCAAAGACTCACTCTTTGCCCCTATTGTTTTACAATTTTACTCCGTGCCTTTGTTAAAAACCGGGGATTAGTGACAAACATACCAAAACACCTACAGAAAGTAAAAATTACTACCACCACAAGGTTTTGTGCACTGCAAAGTGTTATCAAAACAAACTGTTAAATATTTAAAATTATAGGATATTTGTTGATCATGAAAAGTGAAAAGCAGTGTGCAAGGAGGAGGATGTATCTTAACTGACTTATTTCATGACTGATGGAGCTGCTGTGAATATGGCCTGGAGTTCTTCTATCCACTGCAATGTCACGGTTAAAAGCACAAATGATCAGCTGCAAAATATGTACTAAGCAAATTGACAATCCATTCCAAATGGAGGCATTCTTTACTTGCCCTGGAATGTTACTCAAGCAGGAATGACTGCTGCTAAGATTTATATCTGCAAACACCAGTATTTGTACCAATCCAAAAGTGGGAATGATACAAGGTCAGTTGTATCAGCATAATGCCATGTAAAATTATCACAGCCATAACAGTTCTGAACACCTGGAGCACATTAAAATTACTAGTGAAGTGGCTGTCATCTTTGGCATACAACTAACTGAAAAATAGCAAAAAAACAGATTGCTTATTTCTTCACGTTTTCATATATGTATTGATAAAAACAGGGCCATTATGGAATCCAAGTTTACAAATATTTTAATAGTAAGCTTTTAAGGAGGAAAATAACCCATTTAAAAGAGAAGAAACACAGTTAAAGGTAGTGCACTGAAAGCCTAAGTGAGTTTCTTCTAACTATAAATCACACCAATTCACTACTATAATAAAACCAACAAAAAATAATATAGTGTTTTTCATTCATAAGCTGCAAAATCAACTGGAGAACTTTCCCAGCTGATAACAGTAGCATTCTCTCCTGAAACTAGATATGGAATACTCTGATTTGGGGGTATTTAATGCCATTTTGAACAAAAATCGCTAGTTCTTTGTTGCTGTAAGGAACGCCTTAGGATCTTCCAGTCGACGTGTCACCTCAAAGCTGTAGGCCAGGGATTACTATTAGCGAAATCACTTACGAACAGATGCAGCTCAAAGAAAAAAATTTTGTTTCCTGCTAAGATGTAAGTGGTTAAACTTAAGCTAAATAGAAACAAAACCAAAGAATCCAACTAGACAAAGAAGGAACAAACACCTGAGGTAAAGGATGCTACTAGTGGTTTATAAAGCCTTCCTGGTGATCACAGGAGATGAAACCACACTGCAGAAAAGCAATAATCATTACTTCTATTAGCTGTGATCCCACTTGAAATGCTGTGTGCAGCTCTGGTAATATTCACCACCAGGCTGTGAAGAGTAACACGAATAAGACTGAGAAACTGATTTATGGGGAAAGATTAGGAGTTAAACATATGAATCTTTGCTAACTAACAGTGAAGAGCGAGCATGAGCATCCATGAATATTTGATATATGTAACTTCTAAGGAGGAGGAGATCTATCTGGTGTGACACACAAGGATTAGAAACAAAATTATGAAGACCAGAAAAGAGAAATTTTGATAAGAACTTCCTTATTGAGATGTTCCATCAGTGAAATAATTATACTGTGAAATTGCTTCATGTTTCAGGCTATCACAGATAAAAGTTTTAAAAGTGTGCTGCAGCAAGCATTTTCACTTTGGCAGGGATACAGACTGGCTAATCTAGCCATTTCTCCTAGGCCCCTGGATGACTCTGCTTCAGTTTGAAGGGACAAGCAACAGCTGATGGGTCAAGGGCAAGTGTGCCATGACCTATTCCACTATCTTCTTACCTTTCCTTTCCTAACCATCCACTTCCCACATATGTATCCACCTACCTCAGTTGCTTTTCTTGTCTCCTCCCTTCGCAAGCACATACACAGCTGCTGATTCTATGCCCGTACCTACATCTATAAACGATGGACACAGACATGAATTGGTACGGATATGTGGAACACCACCACATGTATGTGTCCACCTGCAGAACAAATTGATGCATATGTGTAGAATCACATAGTAGCAGTGACAGAAGTTTGTAAATGGGGAATGAGCAGGGAAAAAAAAAAAAGAAAAATCTACACACACTGACTGCAAGCCCTCAGTGCTGACTATAAGGGGCCCATCAACAGAACTGACTGACAAGCGGTGCCAAATAAATGCACGTCTGCCACACTTTTGATGCTTCCATGTGCATTTCCACCTGACTTGGACTCCGAATGTAGAGCACAACATGAATCACTCTTGACATTGATAGCCCTAATGATGGACATCATTGGTAGTACTGGGTATGTCACAAGCCAAACATAGGTAAGTAGCAGATACTATGCTTGGCGACATGGATATATCCTTCTAACATCGTAGGCTTTTTACGCCAGTTGTGATCATAGGAACCCTCATAATTCTTAAGCAAGTGAACACCGAAAGCTTTGTTGGAAAAGGGGAGTTCTTGAGAAAGACAGAAGTTTACTGTCAAATAACATTATTTGTCCAAACAATATTGCCGGACTTGTCACTCCCGATATGTATAATGTCAGGGTGATGATATATAGTGAAGCTTCCAAGAACAGCCTGATTGCATAGAGACTCAAGAGAACTGTCTTTCAATTTGTGTCCTATATCACTCAAAGTGACTGCTATTAATGAACAGATAAATAAGGGATAGCCTGTAATTGATACTGAAGTATGCCTGTTTGGTTTTTTGTGGGTTTTTTTTTTGTTTGGGGTTCCCCCCGCCCCCCCCCCCCCCCCCCCCCAAAATAACCAGCTTATTCGAGAGTTAAAGCTTCTAAAATGACTCATCCAAAGTGGCTCCCTTAAATGTCTAAGTTCACTTTACTGGAATATAATTTAATCAATTGGGTCCCTATCTTCCCTAATCTACATATAAAATGTTTGGGTTTTTTTTTTTTTCCATTTGCAACAAATGTTATCCTACATAAGTGTCCAGATCGGTAAAAATTGAGCCATTTAGAAAGCAAAACAATTAGAGATGTGACACTGTTGTTCAGCTCTGGTTGACAACCATTTCCTCAAAACCAACATTTTAAAGCAAATGTAGTTTTTGGCACGTTATCTACCTTCATGCAAACTGATACATAGACCTTGATAAATCTACAGAAATATTGGAATTCACTCACACTTCAGGTGCTGAGATTTAAGCATCTGAAACTAAGACAGTTCCCTAACTCTGTTAAAGGGTTTTCAAGTTTAATCTTATCACTCCTCATGCACATATCAAGTAGATGTCATGGTGCTTCCAGTGCTGTAAGCTTGAAAAATAGACACCAAAATTGCGTTAGGACAGTATTTTTACTCTACGATTAATATGTATTATCTTAGAATATACTTCAGCAACATGCAGAGATTACCTATGAAGATTTATGTAATGCAGGTATTTAGAAACTAATTGTAACAATAAATAAATAAATAAATGAAATCAAAGCTTAACAATGGAAAATTTCAGCTTACCATAGTTGGGGGAGAACTTTGTTCTGAAAAGATGTGTCTACTTCAAACTCGTTAAGCTCCATAGCAATGCCAAATGACGACTCTACACCCACAACATACAGATAGAATATACTGGAAAACCTATCGACCCTCACTGTGTAAATGGTGGCTAGCTACGGTATTATACAAACTCAATTACTGAAATAAAATTACAATATATATTAGAGATATAAAAAGGGCTGTATTTTTATGTCCTGCAAAATAAATTCATGAGACTTACTGCCACAGCTGTTCAGTGAAGTAAATAATTTAGTAAAATTCAAGAAAAATGGATATGAATATGATTAAACGTCTACAAAGACCCTCTATAAAACTTGTGCAAAGATAACATATTTGGCCCAAGAATAACACTGTCTCTACTCATAGCTGATGAAGTTACATGAACTATTAAGTCAGATGCTTTAAGCCTCAGATCAAAAAATTCTTATGAAATCCATGACTTTTTCCTTATGAGCTGCATTATAAGTACCACATAACTAAATGAATTATTACAGGTAAAGACACTTCCCTCAAAAGCTCCTATAATAAGTAATTGTTAAGCACAGTCCATCAGAGAAGGTGTGTGACTTTCTTTTCTGATGAGCTTACTCCTTATAATTGTTTTACAAAGAACATTGAAAGGCAAAACAACACAGACACAATCTTCCCCAATGTTAATGTGATATGGGAAGGGGGAGAACATAGCCCTTTCATCAGGTAACTTCTTCAGAAATTAAAATGGGGAGGGGAGAGCAGGTGCAACTGGAAGAGATGGAAGAGAATTGTTCGGCTTTCAGTGGTTTATCATGCTTGAATTGTTACCCTTCTAGCAGGATTTCTTCATGTATTTTCTCTACAGGTATATAAAAATTATGGTGAGCACCTCAATACCTGATTTGCCCAGGGGGGAGAGAGTGAAGAGCAAAGCGGGTCTCTATCTTTATTTCTGCATGGCCGGGGTTATTCATACATTATGCCAATTTGTTCACATAGGAGAAACAGAAGAAATGCAGCAGCAAGTATGCCCTTGGGTAAATCTAACGGTTAGAGAGCAGCAGGTCAGAAGGTTTATTGAAACATAACAGACAAGCTTTAAAATCTACCTTGAATGTCAGGTATCTGAAAACTAAGTAACATTCACATATAATTTTAAGTTAAGCATAAATAGTTATGATGGTTCACAACAGCCTGAATATAGTTTTCCAAGGTTATATAGGGAAACTGAACATCTTTCCCACTCCTTGCCAAACAGACTTTTCCTTCCGAGGCCAAAGTTGTCAAATGTGGGATACAAGCTATAAATCAAATACTGGGTATACACAGTCTCATCATGTATGTTACAGTATCTTTCTCATCATATTCAAAGATTCAGTCAACATTTGTGTCAACAGCATTACTCAAAAAACTTGGGGAATCACTGTTGTCACAGTGTCTTCACTGAAATCCTTAGTCATAACAGGAATAGCATTTTAAATGTAACCAAATTAAGTCATTTTTTTTAAAAAGCTCAGCTCTGTTACCCAAATTCACTGCAAGGAAGATGCTTCAACTGAGTGGGACTTACTTGCATGAATAAGTAATATTATTGAACAGTAACAGAATTACATTATGTCAGAAAGATCTTTCCCTGACTTCTGCTTTTTTGGTTAAAATTTCTTCCCAAACAGCCGAGTCAAATATACCAGTAGCATATAATGTAAACATTTTTCTTCTTTTTTTTTTTTCTTTTTTTTTTTCTTTTTCCTAATTATCTGTTATTCACCTACAAGTCAGGAAAACACTAATAAGTCCAAGGTGAAGAACCAAATCCTTCAGCTGGGGCTGCATGGCTAGAAGGCGCGTCCCCTGGGTGGTGGATAGGGGATCCCTCTCTGGAGGGTGCACCGGATAAAATTGAAGAAGGTGCCGCGAACCAACGCAGCCTAAGGGAAGGCCACCCTGACAGAAAAACCACTGGCCCTCCAAGTCATGGGGGTTGGGCAGGAGGCCAACTACCTCCTCCCGGAAAAAAAAATAAAAAGTTGCAGAAACAACGAGCATCAGAAATGGCGGGGATGGAGAAAACCAGTAACGAAGTGAGGAGGAGGAGATGGAACTGGATCGGTCATGTCCTGAGGAAAAAACCGACAGAAGACTGCGATGTGGCCCTTGGGTGGAGGGAAGAAGAAAGCAGGGTCGTCCAAAGACTAGCGTCGGATGGTGGAGGTTGAGAGGAATGGTACAGGCTGGAACTCTTGGGAAGCGGCACGGCACACAGCCGCAGACCGATTGAAGTGGAAGAATGATTTTCGCGCCTTGTGTGCCTTCTGGCACTGAGAGAATTCAGATTCAGATCAGAGAAGAACCAAATACATCTCCCACTGGTATGTCAGCGAATTCTGATTCTCGTTTTAAGAACTTTGCTTAACCTGTTTAACTAATTCTTTCCACTGTGACCACAGCTGTTATTTCTTGTAATTGGAAATAAACCGCAGATTTGACTAACTGTTAACTTCTGGAACTACTTAATGACAAGCCATTTTTGCTGCAAGTCCTTGACAAGAAGTCACATAATGGAGTTCTGGTTTAAAGCACCCAATGCAACCTTTCCTAAGTAATCATTCTGAGGACTAACAAGAGTCAGCTGCTTGGTAAAAAGCCAAGCAACTTTTCCACAATCAAAACCATGGAAACTTCATGTGGTCACCTAAAACAGCTAAGTCCTTCTTGGAGCATCAGTATTTCAGAGACATAGTCACTGTGTAACTACATGCCATTAAGCATAGGCTCAGGTCCCATGTTTTCACACGATGTGAAATTTGTCACAACTTTTGTATCCATTTACCTAATTTTGAACCATCCCACCTTTGGGGAAGCTGCAAAGCCAAACCATCAACCCTCTGTCTACCGGCAGGAACTGTGACAGAAAAAGTCACAATGCTACTTGCGGTGTTAAAAAAAGCATCACATTTAAAAGTACTAATATTTCTTGTTTCCCACATCCCCGTCTTATACTGTGAGCAGTGTGGAAAGCCTGACCTATATAGACACCTACACAGGCACGTACCAAAGTAATAAGAAACAAGTCTGCAGTCTTCTGCTCTTTGAATTCCAATGCAGGCTTAGGGCATTTGACTGCAAACTCTTTCAAAGAGGTATTTTGTTCACAGCTCCTAGAAAATAGACACGGCATTGTATAGACAAGCAGCCTCCAGAGAATGGCACAAAGAATGCCTGAAGCTAGTCTTCTCCCTCCCACCACCCAAGAAAAAGTGTTAACAGCTGCTTCTTCAGTAAAATTTGTCCTTAATTTCATTGTTTTAATAAGACAGGAACTCTCTGACTAATTTCACTGGCCTTCTCTGCAATGCTATTATTACACTGATATAAGAAGACACGGTGGGAGGATGGTTATCTAGCAAAATGAATAGGCACCGATGTTCTGCTCCAGCAGAGATGAAGGTTTCTACACATAGTCAATGTTTCTATTTGTAATTAGGACCTTATTTAAAAGTACTTGGGTGACCACTGATCCTGCAAGCCCATTGCTATAAACTACAAACCTCCCATTAACTTTAACAGTGCAGTGCAAAGCTCACTGTTTTTAACAATTTAATTCTCTTACAACCAAAATTAATAAGGGATAACATGCAGATGCCTCTATAATTCCAAAAATATTTAACGGAAAACCATGTTTAAGGTAAATATTTAAGTGGCATCAAATAAATTTTATACATGACATTCTTATTTTTGGAGAGTTCAAAACATTCAGAAGGAACCCGTAAGACTTGCAAAATCCATGCATGAAGTCCTTTCCTGGTCAAGCAAGTAAATATGATCATAATATGAAGTATGTAAACAGAACTGTATGTATTATACATGCAAATAGAATTATACTGATTCAAAACTTATTACATGGGGTTTTTTTCCCCTGTTACAAAGGCAAGGCTGCTCTGTCCTAGTCACATACCATTTTTTAAATTAACTGCCTGGTGAAATTTCAGGATATGCCTCAAGTCTGATGACAATTTTCAGAAGGTGCAACCCCACAACATAAAACTACATTTTAAAACCGAAAGATTTCCAAAGAAAAAGAACAGATTTGAGAAACAAACTACCATTTGTAATTCAGGCAGAAGAGCCTTTGGAGTATGCTGACATTTAATTTCAGGGACCAAAGAGGCTCATGTGATAGTATGATTAGCTACAAGGACCATGATCTGAATACAAGTGCTATTATGGTCAAGGCAATGATATAGAATAGAAGAAACTTGTTTTCAAGAGGAGATTGAAGCTACTCCAGGGGTCGGACAGTCTGTGTTATAGTCTTAGACTTAAAAAGCCCCAGGTAAACAAATGATCAAAACAGCTACTTGCTTAATGGAACAGAAGCAAGTGGAAATGCACTCAGCACTTGAGTTTTGATCAGGTTAAACACATTTAATTCCTATTATGTTCTAGTTAGGTATGCATTTTGTCATTTAATATTGAAGCAATTTCCTTGCTTGATGACAGACACCAGAGTATTTTACCTTTGTCTTATGTTAAATTAGCTATCTTAATTTCATCATGGATGGGACTATGTTTTGGGTGACAGAATTCCTATATATTGAATAACAAATTTTCACACATACTGGAATCTTCAGGCCAACCATTCATTTCCTTCTGACTACAATCCTAGTGTAGGACCTTGGAGGGTTTCTCGGCACTCAGACCCTACCTCACACACTGCTCCTGCCCTCAGCCTTCCACAGGAAAGAAATGCAAGCCTGCAGATGAGAAGAAACTGTATTAACCAGCCATATCCCCAAAGGGAAAGACTTGGGAATCAGGCCTGAAAAGGATGCTAGCAAACAAACCCACCTCTCCAGGCTGGATTTCACCCCGGTCTGTAAAGAATCAGATTTTAAGCCTCATAGGAAGCTGCATCTTTAACAACCCCATGTTGAACTGATAATTTGCCTCCTTTTGTGGGTTTTTACTTCAACAGAAGTACACAAAATTGGGGAAAGCAACAAAACTCTCAGCCTCAAACCACCTGCCCAAGACAGCCTGCATCTGGGCTTCTCTCTGGACCCTGCAAACCACAGCCTAGACCCCAGCCCCTCCGCTTTGGCCAGTCCCTGCACCTGGCTTCTTCCGAGATAAGAAACTACTCATATGAGTGAATTCAAATAATTCATTTTAACCTTTCCAAGCAGAAAAAATACCTGCCACAGGGCAGGGGGTGGGTCAGGCTGAAAGCCTTAAGGTACACAAATGCAATACTATAACTTCTGTCTACAATTTCTGCAGAGTGCATCTTTCTGAGACAGCAGCCAGCCAAATGAACTTTCTCTTTTTATTATTCTAAGCTTGTGGATCCAGCTCTTCTTGAAGTAGTCACTCCTCAGCCACGTCCTACACCACCTTCATGTTAGGCAGAAATGGCTCACTTGATTCATTCGTATACATGGTTGGTTATCAAATGTAACAAGCTGGTATCAGATGACTATGTCTTTCTTTCACAGTATATAAATATATCTACACTATCTCGGCACTACATATACACTAAAGACACTGTGATCGATACACACAGACCTAATAAAATGTTAGACAATGTAAAAAAAAGAAATTATCCAAGCTTTTAGCAAAGCGGGCATCTTCACTGGAATATAAAATGCTTTGCAAATTAGTTAGATTGAATTTTTCATACTATAAAAACCTTTATAAGAACATTGCATCATTTTGAAAGTGCCATATGCCCCAACCTTTAGTTTTTAAAGTATACATACAAATGTATAATATTTTAATATATGTAAACTGTATATAAAATACATACATTGAGAAACATCTGGCATCAAAACAAAATCCTTAAATTTCATTATAATTAAACACTGAAGTCAACCTCACACAGTAATTTGTCTTTCATTCTGACTTGCTCAAACTTTGGAGGAAAGTTTCCATTTGATCCAAATACTGCCTGTCAAATGCCAACATTATCAGAACCCTACTAAACCCCAATAATTCCTCCAGTCACACTGTTATTAGTGTTATTCCCCTGATGACACTGACACTCTTGATCTCCAAGTTAGGACTTTGAGCACTAAGCTTTATGAACCCTTAAACATAAGGTTTCAAAACTCTTCCCCTGTGGAGCATTCACAAATGCTCACCTTGCTCTGTTTACAGAGAGACAGTGTCCTTCCCTAGGAGTCAATTCACAACAAAACTTCTCTTTAAGGGCTTTAAATCGTTACCAGAAGGACTTGTCTTTTTGTTAGCAATTGAGAATTAATGAAGTCTAGTCAGGTTAGACTTAATCTGACCAGCCTGAACCCCTCTTTTGGAGGATTTAAAATAATAATAAAAGTAGTATTCAACTGGAAATGTTAAGTTACTGTTCTCTAAAACCAAAAATAAGATAACTGCTAAATCATTACTCTCCTTATAAACCAGTGCAGCAGAACTGTAGTTCTGAGCAGGCCATGTGACATTTTTGTGAAATTATCGTGTTTATTGACTTGTCCCTGACTCCTCTTTAATTCTATTATCTGTGGGAAATATTTTCTTATAATCTAATGGTAAAATGAGTTTTTGAATAATGAAGACTGGTGGAGATGTAAGGGAGGAAGTCATATGGAGCTGGGGGAATAATTGAAGAGTCTCTTAACACAGGCAGTTTTTTCCCCCTGAAATACTACTTGCTGAATATACTGCCTTCTTCTGTGCTGATAAAAATAAGCAAAGCCCCTCTGCGTAGTGTTGTAATATTGTGACTCCTATAAGAAGTAGCAGAGCAGCTGCTACCCTCATTAAATTAAAGATAGTAGCAAAATGTAATGGATCTTAATTTGTACAGTGATGAGCTTTGAATAGATTGCTAATTGTTCTGCTAGATGTTGATTTTAAGTTTCTCTTGTGATTCTTCATTCCTTCCTTAATCTTGTGACAGACGTGAAGCACAGGAGACCAGGAAACTGCTACCCCAGGATATGGTGAGACAAGTCTGACTAAATTCTCCCTGATTTATTTTATATTTTATAGAAAGCACTCTCTGAAGGAAGAGAAACATCTCCATTGTTTTCATGACCATACCACATTTACTCCTCTACAGCGCAAATTCCTTTTGCCTGCAGCAACCTGCATTATGCCTCAGAGTGTTGCTTACATGAACAGGGATATTCGTTGTTGCTATTGCACATTATGAGTTAGACAGGTAAGTGATTGATTTAGACATTTAATACAATGAGAATATGAGCATCTTGGTTTTGAACGAGGTGAAAAAATAGCTGTGGAAAATGTGCATAAAGATTGGCATGTAAACAGGTCTTCCTAGATGAGATGCCTATCTTTCCAAAAGTAACAGTAAACATGTGCTGGGTTAAATGTGAAATCCTAAGCCAATTCCTATCAGTTTCATTGGGGTGGGGATTTTATCACCATGATGCCTGCCTCAAAAAAAATGGTCAAACTATAGGCACATCATGCATTTATCAATAACCAGAAGATGGAGAAGGAAAGTGAAAAGATAAATAGTGACTATTTAGTAGTGTTTGTAGGAATAAACTTCCTTCCACGTGCAACGTGAAAATGGTAGAGTCATTGGGATTCAAAGAGTAGCAAAAGCACTCGACTGTTAGAAGTCCTCATGTAAAACTCACATCAATGTCATAAACCCTTTGCCACACCGACTTGCAGCCATCTCTAAGGAATATGATGACAATCACACTGAGCACAGCTGTGCACAGAACAGATAATGGGAAAGGGATGAATGGCTTAGCCCTTTCAAACTAGGAAAAAATCTCCAGGCTTAAGTGGCACAGGTGCACCAGATCAAATGTTAATTGAATTTAGGTACTTTGGTCTTTTCAAAGGACCTAGGCATAGCAATGCTTAGAACCGTGGTACTCATTTTTAAGCATCTTGAAACTGCAAACAAATGGCACAAGCCCTGCAGACTTTTTCTGTTTCTCCCTTAATAACACAGGTGGTAATTACAAATATATAGGAAGGATTAACGAATCTCCTCACCCTGACCAGACCATAGAAAAAGCAAAATAGACACCTTTACCCCAAACCCACCTAGCAGTGCAATTCAGACGTCTTGCTTTTGCATTGCAAAAAAGGTGGCCTCCCCCACTTGAAATTCACAGCCCTTAATTGTGAATTATGCTTTAAAACACTTCAAAAACAACAACAAAAAAAGCATTCAAGTCTCTTCATTTGAAGCATGGCTTGCAGGTGCTCTAGCTACTCAACTGCTACAACAGTCCAGCTTGCAGGGATCTCTTTTACCTACCAATTGCTATGAAATGCAAAACTTC
This sequence comes from Platalea leucorodia, assembly GCF_965183815.1. NCBI lineage: Eukaryota > Metazoa > Chordata > Aves > Pelecaniformes > Threskiornithidae > Platalea > Platalea leucorodia. The sequence continues at coordinate 44,647,043 of NC_138828.1, read as the reverse complement.
AGTTGAAGCTGTTGCAGTTCAGAAGGGAGTAACAGCTTCTGCAAGCCAAAACCTAGAAGTACACATCACAGTCCTACTGGTTAGGGCAGCAAGAGAGGTTCCAGCTCCTGCTTCAGTGCATGCTTTTGTTTCACTGAAAAGGATCTCCATCCACAAACAATAACAGACATCCAGTCTGTGCACACCAAATTGTGCTATCAAGAGAGGAACAGCTTCAAACTGAAAACACCTCACATCACAAAACATCTGCAACTTTGCAGTCAGGAACTTTCCCTGAGAAAGGGAATGGGATTCTGTTCTCCAGTATGCCAGCAAGCGGTCTAACCGCTGCTTGCCAGGCAGCTTCCTGGAGAAAAGGGTGGGTTTTGAACTGCAGCCAAAAAAACACTGCCACAACCTGGAGCTAGGCAGCCCTACAACATAAGGATCCTAACAAGTACCAAAGGCAGAAATACAGCCATTAGTCATTTAGTGAGAAGTCTGTACACCAGGATCCCATACTCACAAAAGATGGGAACCCTCCCCACATATTGTACAGGATACCTACATGTCCAACTTGGGACAGTGAATTCCAGAAGGCAACAAGAAGTTTAAAATTATGTTGTTAATACTTTATTTTGATGTTAAGAGTTGAGAACTTAATCTTTTCATCAACTTGAATGAACAGAAGTTTGGGGTTTTTTTCCCCCTCAATATTTTAGAAATGCCCAACCATTACTAAGTAAGCAAGAACAAGCTTCATGATGTTGCTTTCCTCAAAAGACTCAGTAATATTGGAAAGAATGCAACTTTATTTATCAATAATCAAAGGTCTGGAGTTTAGAAAGTTTGGACCGCATATCCCTGAATACCTATAACAAGTGAGGTAATGCATTTGGTGCAAGAAATGCAGTGTTTGATAGAAATGGCAATGCTGAACGAGATCAGTATGAATGTACTTGTAAACATGTTGTATAACCCAGGAATCACAAATACAGTGTAACTTACCATCTCTGGCTCCAAATCAGGAAGACCTGGTTTTAAACTAACTGTCAAGGTACAAGAAAATACATGACTTCATCTGAAATCAGATAAAAACAGATTTTTCTAATCAAGTCATTGCACCAGTCTTCTATAAAGAATCAAGAGCCTTTCTCTCACTGTGAGCAAGCCATTGTTTCGACAACCTTTTTAGACATGCTGAGAAGCATTTTTTAAATAGCAAGGACATTTTCATTGTGGGTGACATGAATCAACTATCTGAAAGAACAGCTGCATCTTCAGATGACATGAAGAGAAGTGTGATCTGGATGTAAAGTATAATAAAAGAATGTTTTCTCCTCCATTTACTATTTTTGTTCGAGTTCTACCTCAGAAATTTAATTTTAACTGTTCACAAAAAAGCTAGAAAAGAAAATAAGGTGGTAGGGAGGAAGCTTTTATGTGCCTGTGTTAATCTGTTTCAAAGATTACCTTAAAAAAATGATTTGTTTTCTGTTCACTGAACCACACTGCTTCACTGAAGTCAGGGATGAGAGAACTCTATGTTAAATAACTCCGATTTCACGAGTCTAAAAACTGAGCCTTCTCATTTTATGCTTTATAATTGGAAGCAAACATTGGAGAATCCAAACAGCTATGAAATTCAGCCTTTGCAGCTTAGGCATATTTTAATTATTCTTGTAGTATTATTACTCATGTCTTATACGAAAGACCTCAAATACTGGAGGAGGCCTCAAGAATTTAGACAGAAAATGAATTACAAAGCATGCCTTGAACACAAGAACTGACATCCAGCCTCTGGCATGCTGTCATCAACAGCCATCAGTGCTTGGTACTTCAGATACCACAACAAATGCAAAACAAGACGTTAGCATATGCATTGCAACTAATATTTAGTACTCTGTGTGCTCTCTGTTGTTCTAGCTACTTACTGCAGACACCATTCCCTCTTAGGCAGAGAAATGACATAAGGCCATCACTTCAGATCTTTGACAAGTTCTGAAGATGAAGCAGCTTACAGGATCTTTTAAATTTATTCTTGCATGGACTACACTACAATTTATAAAATAGCGAGAGAGCTTCAAACCTGAAAACTCAGCACTTCCAGTTCAGTCTAGTCTGGGAGCTGACAAATATCATGTCTATGACCACAGTACAGCCAACAGTACTGGTGAAGGAAAGCAACATAAACCAGTCCAGAGGGATGAAAAGAAATGCTACTCAAGCTGTGTTAAATTTAAACTACCAGATACAATAAAGTTAGTATCAGCCTAAAAGGATGAGGAAAAACTGTTCAGACAATTCCAAAACCTCATCAGAACAGCAGCTTCTTACGTGACTTTTCCTAAACCAAGACATTGATAGGAAATGGCAGACAAATGCAATAGTGATGAATGGCAAAACTTTGAGAGGACCTTTGTCAGGAGAGGCAGTTATATCAAAGCTAAAGTTTCACAAAATGAACATCAGTTTTGTCAATGGTGTATTTTTGAGGGGAAAAGTCTGAAATATCTCCAGAGCAGATGGGGAAGAGCTTGCAAAATGAGTTATAAACAATGTTTCAATCAAGATGAGGCAGTTTATCCTCTCTTCTTTTGGAAATTTTCAAAATACTCTTGTACTTGACTCAAATCTCAAAATCTTTCATATAATATTGGATTCTCCACATAGCAACAGACATTAAGCAAGCCATCATTTTAACAATTTTATTTATTGAAAGCTTACTGCCAGTTTTGCAGGAACTTGTAAAACCAAGATTATACCTGCATATAGAAAAGTCAATTAACAAGCAGGCAAATAAGAATTTCTCTGTGGAAAGCAGAGAGGCTAACATGGCTTATAAAATATATTGGATCATAGCTGGCCCATCTCCTAGGGACACTGAAAAATAGAGAAATGAACAACTGACAGGGCAATAGTAGAAAATAATTTTCTGTACTGTTGTGCAAGTCTTGTCTAAAATGCTCAAAATGCAATCAGTTTTTAAATTCATTCACCCTGATGCAAGCGCTTTCATAGATCTGTAATCAGTTTACAAGTGATTCTCATCAAACCTCAAAAAATATATTATTCCCACAGTCTGTATGCATACTATTTAGCAACCAAAAATCTTCATGAGTTATCAGATCAAATTTTCAAACCAGCTTCTTCCAATGACAACTGATTTTTAACTTGAAATTTAGTTTCCAATGCAAATCTCGGCACTCTCTTCCATCTATGCACTCATATGGGAAATACAGATAGTCAAGAGGCTTGAATTTGCATTTTCTGCAATTTCTTCTGGTGGGATGAAACACTGTGGATACAAATTACAGGGAGAAAATGGGTAGATCAGACCTCAGCTCTCTGAATATTTAGCACCATAATGTTCTCTGCCTTGAAACTGTTATTTGCAGGTTGGGGAAAGAAGCTTCTGCTTTAAACCATAGGAAGAGTCCTTTAAGGAAGGGCAACTGGAACACTGAAAGCACTATTTCCACCAAGGCTAGTCATATCAGTTCTTTAGAGCAGGGGTGGAAATCCTATTAGTCAGCTTACGCCTTCCACAGCTTCAAAAGGTATCCTTTGAAGCCGAAGAAAAACTTCTCAAGTGGCCAGTTATGCAAAAAGTTTTTTAAAGAACAGGTTATTATAGAACACTGCATTCTTCCAGGTATTCTGTAAACTGGGAAATAACCAAAGATGCATGGGGATCTGAGGAATATGCCAGGAAAGACTTTTCCCACTTCTGCTTCAGTACAATAGCTTTTGCTAAGTAAGCAGGTGCACTCAGCTGGACAGCTTCCCTCTGAACTGACCAGCACCCCACAGCACAGTTTCAGGCTTCAAAACTCTTTCATTAAGCCCATACAGACTTTAATACCCCATGGATTTCAAGGCCTTTCTGCTACTTTCTGCAACATTTACTTTATTTGCAGTCCCAGAATTACAGCATGTATGCTCATCACTCCTGCAAGAGACACAGAATAATCAGGAGAAACGGTCAGGCTTTCAGGTTGTCTCGGTGATACCCAAGCAGATCTGTAAATGTCTAGAATCATGTTGAAATATGACGTGACAAAATCTTTCCCTTTCATTTATCTACTAAGAGCAAGCAAACCCAAAATATATCAAAATCTGTAGTCATTTAATATTAAGCTAAGTAAAGAATAGAGAGCTATTAAACCAAGAAGTGGGATTTGGGGGGTGGGATGGGTGGTGTTAAAATTTTCAGTTTCACATGGTACAAAACTATGTCCAAAATTTTGATACAGCTTTATCCAAATTAAAGACTTCATTTAACATGATACTGATAGATTACAGAGGAAGTTTAGTAAAAACAATGTTTCAAGCAGGTAATTCAAAAAGCCTTTAGAAAACTCCAGCAACATCTAAATAAATAAGTTTGGAGACAGGGTATGTCTTCTCATAAATAGATCAATGTATGGTAATATTTTTATTTTGAAACTGATGTTTATTTTCATTTTGAGAGAGAAAAATATTTGAAAGCATTTGACAGCGGAACTCATTTAAGAAACAAATTTAAAAACACCTCTTACATTATATTCCTCTCACCTCCAGCACTCGCATTTATTTCCACTCACTGTTGGCCACAACCCAAACATCTAAAAGGAGACGTTTATGGCTCCTCATCCATGACTCTGTCACTCTGCCATTTGAGTCTCACGCCTTGCATTCTTACAGGCTCACAGCCTTGTATATACAGTATTCTTCTTCCCCCACAAAGTGAAACTCTGCTACAGAATCTTCTCAAGAGTATTTCACCACCTCTAGACGCTTTAGTGTCAAGAGACTCATATCATAGGAGTCAGAACCATCAAGGTGACTGACAGCTGGAGAAGGCTCGAGCACGCCATCTGACAGGAAATCCTCAAAACGTGTCTAACACACCTCAGCCCCGCAGAAGCTGCAACAGTGCCTATCAAGGTAGCAAAGAGAATAAAAATCCTGATATTTTACCAAGCTTGACAAGTCTAAGGTCCAATAGCAAATATCCAGCACAGCACCTCAACAGTCTTTCATAAACGGGTAGCCAGGAATCGGACACATGCTTCCCTTCTGGAGTCATGGTTTTCTTGCAGCATAAAGTGGAGAAAACTTCAAAGCTCCTTCAGTCTGACAGTGTAGCTTTCCACTAACTTTTAAAAAAAAAATCATAAATACCTAAGACTTATGGGTAATACACTATACTGATGAACGTGATAGATGTCAAGAATGCATGGGCAAATTCCAAGAACACTCAGAAAGGTGAGTGATTAGTTTTCTAAATAATATTTGAAAATATTTGTATCACCCCTAGATCTGACTATAGTAGGTGTAGTCAGAGCAAAGCTGGTATCTGGTTAAGTTAGGCACAAGGTAAGCATGCTAACACAAGTACAGTTTTCTAAAAAGTTACTGCAAGTTGCAGCCTGAAGTACCTGCCTGGGCAATATGCGGCCATCCTAAAAGCAAAAGCGCATTCATTCAGATACTGACCCCAGCTACTTCAGGGAATCCCAGAACATGCACCAATCTTTCCTACCAACTACCAGGCTCACATCCATGTGATAATCCCTCCTAAGAATTCCTGCACACCACAGAAACAAGGAACTTCTCTAAACTCATAGAATGGCTTAGAATTTTGATTCATAATTCCTGGGATCCCAAGGACACTCTCACAAACACAGCTAATCATTTATAGGCACTATCGCAGCACAGGATCACCTACCTGTAAGCATCTGCCACACAATATTCCCTCTGTCTTTCCCCTACAACAGACACGGCATTAGGCAGAATTACCCTAAACACGTGGCCTGGTTGTATAAACAGTTACTTATACTCAGTGCTTCAGAGAAATGAAGGAAATTCAGACATATTCTATACATGAAGATAAACTGTTTTATTATGCCATCTATTGAATTTGCCTTGTGAATATTCTGGTTTTCTATGTTCACTTCCATCATTCTACAGTTCCTCTTACTTGTACCAATCTTTGCCTTAGTTTTACTAATTAATCAGAGTAATTTATATAACTTAATTCCTGAGGAATTAACTTTCGCAGTTTAATTGCTGACAGTGTTAGAAAAGCACTTTCTAAACCCATTTTAAAAGCAGTGATTTATAGCATGAATGCAAACAGGGAGCAAAACAAAAGCAACTGTAGAGCTAAGAGCTTTTGATGAATGCTAAAATGCCATGAAAATGCTGTTCATATTCTATATGATACAGTCAATTTTATCATTCTTTCTGTGAATGTAATTGCTTCCTCTGAATATGCTGACAGAGAGGTACAAGTCCATGGATTGTTGGCGCTTGCAGAACTGCTTATCATTTTTTAAATTTGGTGGTGTATGAAAAAACACAGAAAGCTTTACAAAGTGTGCTTTACAAATCAAGATCATAAAAATGAACTTGGCTGAGGCTGTCTTTTTGAGGATTTTGATTCATGCCACAGATAAGCCAGAAGGAAAAAGGATGAGGAGCTTGTCTGGGACAAAAACACTGAAGTACAAAATGCATTTAACAATGATAGCACTATCAAGAGTCACTTGACATAGGAATAAAACTGTTTTACAAAGAGTAGGGAGTTTAACATCAGAAGAAACTAACTGTACTATTTAAAAACAAGATAAAACTATCCCTCCTAGAACTTTTTTTAATTATTTGATGATGAATTAATATAACTTTATTCAATCTGTATCCATCACCACTAAAGGAGCATTTCCAAGATCTACCAGACCTGTAGAACTCATGATTTTGCTTCCATCTGTCCTGTTATTCTAACAGACAATACATCATTCTGATTGTCCTACGGAAGTTACATTGTGCATTACAGCATTAGACATAGCAGCCACAAAACAGTTTGTCACTGCCTAAGGAAAAGTCCCATTTAAAAAAAAAAAAAAAAGCCAAACAAAACCCACCACATTTGGTACCAAGTAGCATGCAGACAACAAAATGTACCCTGGTTATAACTCAAATAGGTTGGTTAAGGATCTCCTCTGAAATAAGGGAAGAATTTGGATTTGCTTTAACTAGGAAGCTGTTCCATGTAACATGAAAGAACACAATACAAGAGAAAGCAAAATGAGAAGGAAATTCAAGGAATCAATGCCAGAGCTATAGGTACAAAAGGAAAGCAGGACAGAGAAACAACAGACTGATGAATGAAGAGTCTGAAAGGGAAGGGAAGAAAAAATTGAGATGATGCCCAAAGATCCTGCAGCACTGCAGAATTCAGGCAGACATGAATATTTTTCACGAAAAAGGATCACCTTGACCACCTACAAGGTTAGAAGCCCAAGAATCTGAGCAACAATGCATATTTTTCACTCTTGGAATTGCAGGGCTCAGCATTTGTTTGAATAAGGGTTACAGCATAGAAAAAGATGCCATAATTAAAACCTGAATTAACAGATTAGCATTATCAGAACAATGGTGCATTAAGAAATTTCATTAGGAAAGGAGCAGCCACAGGTAGCAATTGTCCACAGAAGAGAAACCCAGTGCTTTGAGCGTGTTCTGACAGAGGCGATGTTCTCAAATATGAGAGAGAAAAGGAGGATGAAATAAGAGATGGTCTGAGGGGAAAAAAAAATAAGGCTAGATTACACAGAGTATCCCTGAAGCAGACCTATAAAATGGACAGCACTCACCTTCTCAGTTCCTCCCATTCCTGCCTAGTCTTTTTTTTTTTTTTTCTTTCTTCAAGTATGTTGAAGAACATTTAACCTTCATTAGAGATTAACTTGTTGTCAATGTTACAGAAACTTTACATCAAAGGGCAGACTCCGCAGCTTCTGAAGCTTCTCATCTATTTTAGGTTTGAATCTCAAAGGCATCAGCCAACTGCAAGGTAAGTACAATATGCCAAACACAGTAATACAATATGTCAAAACATAGTAGAACAATAGCCACTAGTGAAGTTAAGCAGGAGATGGAGTTGCTCCATTTAATACATCTCTACAAATATAAAATATACTTTTCCAATAGTTTTCCCAGATTTTTAAAGAGTCCTAGTTACATGCAATAACTGTATACCAAGCTAAGACTGGATATCATGGGGTACATAACACAGGAGAGAATTTGCATGCTTCAAAGGCAATAGCTACATCAGGCAATCTCCCCAGGTTCCCTGTATATTCAGAGTGACAGAAGCACCTTCAGGCTGCTTTAGGAATTCTGTATCATCTCTGGAGCCATGTAATGACTGCAGGCAGATAACCACCATAAGACTGATTGATATGAGGATCTTGTTTACCCACACCCCGCTCTGGTAACACATGTAGATGTCTGTTCTCAGAAGTGACATAATTTTCTTTTTACTACAGATGTAATTTGAACATGAACTGAAGAAACTTAGCTCTTAAGAAGAACAAAACCTAATGAAACAGAAGCATAATTCTATCGCAACTGCTGAATGTACAATTTGGCTTGCAGTTAAGATACAGAGGAATAGTCTGAATTATTTTTTATGTTTATAGAAGCAAGGCCCAGAAATTAAAATTTAATAGATAAATGGCCACGTCAAGACAAACTTATTCTCATCACAAAAGGCCGAACTCTAATCAAGAATTAACAACAACAAAAACATATCTTCAGCAGTTTGAAGAAGACTAGATGCAAAACAAGCCAGTTATTCCATGTTGAATAGAATAGACAAACTTCAAAATACACAAAGAAACACAACCCATCTCTAGTACCAGCTGTCATCACACCTGAGAAACATCTTTTCTCCAGGCAATGACAAGAATGAAGCAACAATTCACTTTTCCATGATCTCATTCTGCCTTTAGGATCATTCCTTATTCCATGCCACTCTTGCATCAGACTAAAACATGTGACCTTGCAAGGAACAGAAGAACATACAAGGCCAGGGGAGGAAAAACACTTTTGCCTGCACTAAATGAAAACAGGTAATAAAGGCTGAGCCCAAGGAATAACATATGTTGCAAATAATAATGAGTACTCACTTCCTGGGAGATTTACACAATAGAGTTCACATGTCAGCAACTGTTTGCCTATAATATAAATTCAAATTGACAAGACAGAGGTATTATGGAACAGCATTTATCTCAAGATTGTCAAGAGAAGTCATTTCATTTTTTATGATTCATTTCATTTATACGTTAGTGTATTAACTGGATACATTATTGATCTTTGCTCCATCCAATTTCAGCTTCTATAGCATGGACAAAGTGTTCTGAAAAATATCACTCCTGGCTTTTCTTTTTTTTTTTTTTTTTTTTTTTGAAGTACAGGAACGTCTGATGCATGTCTAAGGAAAACATTTCACTGTATTAGACATGCTATCAAAGGACCACATTCTGGAACAAGCAACTGCTTTTGAGGAATACATTACTGTGAAAGTCAACTTTTCCAGCGTTTGTACTAGAATATCTAGAAAACTGTATTTTTCTAGATACTGTGCTTTCCTCTCTGCTTGATTGGGAAAAGGCAAAGATGGAAGCAATGATGACAGCCCTGGTACACTAAAAAAAGAAAAAAGAAAGGCTGTCAATCAGAGAATGACTGCTACATATCTGGGTGAAACCACCTTTCAAGCACAGAGGGCTGCTTCAAACATATACAAGCCACAGCTGTCACTCTGCAGAACCGTCAGTCTTTCACTCTAAGACAGTATCATTTGACAGCTGCTATGAATATTATGAATACCATGGACATCCCGTTACTTCATCTGACAGTCTCTGAAGCATAATAAGGAGCCAGCCATTAAAAAAAAAAAAAAAAAAAAAAAGAGGAAAAAATGTAACCAAACGAGCACCAGCAGAAAGCACACTGACATAATAACAACGTCCTCCTAACTCTGAGGCGGTCAACAAACATGAACAGCATATAGGAGAGCCTAAGCTGCTGTTCAATTTTATTTGGATAGGCAGCAGGATTTGTAACTGTTTGAGAATCTTTCTTCACTGTTCCCCAAAGCCCTCTCTCATTTTTGGGATGCATCAAGTTCTAAAACCCTGGATAAAGACATTACAAACAGGTTTTACTATGCAGTTGCCTCAAAAGAGAGTGAGAGGAGCAAGCGACAGCATTCTACTTGTTTTGCAGTAGCTCTGATTAGGGGCCAGCAAGATCAGGGCCCCACTGAAAAAGGTACGACAATAAAGGAAGAACAGAAGTTACTTTCCCAAGAGCTTACAGTGAAGCCAGACAAAGAGTCAGGAAATTACTCAAGTAATCTGCGAGCCAAAGGACAACGAACATCACATCTCTTCCACTAATTCTCTCTAGACACAGAGCCAGCACTCTCCTAGCCGTTTTGGCTTCCCACAGGAAAAGGAGGTACCTCTGATCTTTACAGTAACTGTATCAGTGGATGTTCACGTCCCAGATTCAAACAGTTCTGCACCGCTGCGATCTTCCTGATCGTCGTGGCTGCTGCACACCTGTGATGGTTTGCTGCATACAGGGTGTTCTGCAAATACAAAAGTACTGCCAAAGTCAGCGTTTTTTCCTGCGGAAGGCAGCCTGTGGCAGTAACAATTTGCTTCTGATGTTTAAAATGGCTGATCTCACACTTATCCGTTTTCTGGTCTTATGCGATTTCCTCATGGGCAGCCATTCCAATTCGTCACGTTAAAATTTCCACCTTCACATCGTAACGCTATTTTGACAGTGCCACTTTTTAATTCTGTTGTCTCCAATAAGTAATAAGCATTATTGGCCAAAACTTAACCCATTAATCGAAATGCAGATAGCCAAGCTGTTCAGGTGGGACTCTTAATTTCGAGTTTCAGAAACTGCCTGCAGTGAAGCAATTACAGTCAAATAAAATATGCCAATATAATTTTATCTGAAATTTTTATTTAGCTCGCGTTCCCTACCTGGAAACGCAGTGCGTATGCGCCATCTGATGGTCAACGACAGCCGGTGCGAGCCCGCAAACCAGGCTTTCCCCAGGCACCGCTGAGGCGGTAACCCGCCTGGTAGTTTTACTCATGACTGGGTCCTCTGCAGGCAGCATCAGGTTTTTCATAGGCTCACATTTAATACACGTGAAATTAGCACTTCAGATAGGGCACTGAACAACTCTTACAGAATAAACGTGCTTTAAAACTATAAAAATTATAGTACCCCAGGCTACATTGCAGCTTCTTATTTGCACTTGACACCAAAATTGATACAGTTGCAAAAACAGCATCTCGGCTGAATTTTGGTGTTTACTGTGTCAATTCTTTGCTCTCCTCTTGGTCTTCTTAAAAGGAATACTCTTTTGGTATTTCTGAAGTCCTTAGGGGAGAAGGAAATAGCGCAGGAATATTATTTGCCTGATCAGCTTGTTCTCTTAAGTCAAATTGCTTTAGGGTTTTTTGTTCTGTTTGTTGGTTGCTTTTTTTAACACATAACTGGACAGAGCTTAGGCTCAGCATGTAGAGATTTTGGAGAGAGGCAGAGTACGTTTTAAGATGACAGGAGATATTTCTCATTAGAAACAACCACATGTGGGCCTTACCAGTGCTTTGTGAATTATCTAAGACTCGCAGCAAACAGCCATTGTTCTAAGCGTGCGCAGAATACACAAAGACAGCAAGGAAATAACTATTCTCACACAGTAGGAAAACGGAGCCCTCGACTTGTGGTTGCTAAGGAATATAAACAGTGATGCAGAGATCGGCCATATGAATCCAGCAGGGATAAGCATCCAAACATTTGTACACTTTCTAAATTTTTTTCATTTGTTTCAATAGGATGACACTGTAATTTGCTAAGAGACCAGGCAAAGCCCACAGAATTCAATGGAAATCCTTCTTTTGACTTCTCTGGGCTTTGGTCTGTGCCACAAACTGCAACACTGACAGCCTGGAAATGAAAAAACAAGATTACACAAAAAGCAGCTCGGATTCAATTGGTGTTTTCACAGCCAGCTCCCCACAGAAGTTTGGTGTTTCTCCATTTGTGGCTGCTTGGGGACATGTTCAATATACTTGGTTTTCTTACAAGTTGTCATTCTCTAGGTTATTTCATATTTATATACCCATCTTCCTACAGCATTCTCCTGGAGAAACTGGCTGCTCGCAGCTTGGACAGGCATACTCTTCTCTGGGTAAAAAACTGGCAGGATGGCTGGGCCCAAAGAGTTGTGGTGAATGGAGTTAAATCCAGTTGGCGGTGGGTCACAAGTGGTGTTCCCCAGGGCTCAGTATTGGGGCCAGTTCTGTTTAATAGCTTTATCAATGATCTGGATGAGGGGATCGAGTGCACCCTCAGTAAGTTTGCAGCCAGCAGCGTTGATCTGCTGGAGGGTAGGAAGGCCCTACAGAGGGATCTGGACAGGCTGGATCGATGGGCTGAAGCCACCTGTATGAGGTTCAACAAGGCTCAGTGCCGGGTCCTGCACTTGGGTCACAACAACCCCATGCAACACTGCAGGCTGGGGGAGGAGTGGCTGGAGAGCTGCCTGGCAGAAAAGGACCTGGGGGTACTCATTGACAGTTGGCTGAATATGGGCCAGCAGTGTGCCCAGGTGGCCAAGAAGGCCAATAGCATCCTGGCTTGTATCAGAAATAGTGTGGCCAGCAGGACCAGGGAAGTGATCGTCCCCCTGTACTCAGCACTGGTGAGGCCACACCTCGAGCACTGTGTTCAGTTTTGGGCCCCTCACTACAAGAAGGGCATTGAGGTGCTGGAGCGTGTCCACAGAAGGGCAACAAAGCTGGTGAAGGGTCTGGAGCACAAGTCTTAGGAGGAGCAGCTGAGGGAGCTGGGGTTGTTCAGCCTGGAGAAGAGAAGGCTGAGGGGAGACCTTATTGCTCTCTACAGCTACCTGAAAGGAGGTTGTAGTGAGGTGGGGCTCGGTCTCTTCTGCCAAGTAACAAGTAATAGGATGATAGGAAATGGCCTCAAGCTGCGCCAGGGGAGGTTTAGGTTCGATATTAGGAAAAACTTCTTCACCGAAAGGGTAGTCAGGCACTGGCACAGGCTGCCCAGGGCAGTGGTTGAGTCCCCAACCCTGGAGGTATTTAAAAGACGGGTAGATGTGGTGCTTAGGGACATGGTTAGTGCTGTACTTGGCAGTGCTACGTTAACAGTTGGTCTTGATGATCTTAAAGGTCTTTTCCAATCTAAACAATTCTATGATCTTTTATTTTTGTCTGTACATCACATTATTAGAAGGTAATTACCTACATTTGAAATTCTTCAGGCCATGAAAGTTAGTAACAAAATTTGATGTTCAGTGTAACAGTGTTCACATACCAACTAAGCAGACAATCCTTCCTCACCTACATCAAAACCTAAGAAGGAACTTCCTTCTATTTCAATACATTCCATGTAATTATGGAGCCTTTCAACAGATCCCAACACTGCACAAAGTCACCCAAATAAAAGAGGAAAAAACGGTATCTTGCTATGGCACCTCCTCTTTTTTTCTAGAGCCATTTTGCTCTCATACCTCAGCTTTGCCTTGAGCAGGTTTTGGAAGATGCCAGTTAAAAAGTGGCACTGGAAACCTTACAGCCTGGTGATTTACTGATTTAAAGCCTAGAAATGCTCCAGTGCTCGTCCCTTCCAGCATTTTTACTCCCCTGCCTCCAAGCTAACTATGAAGATCTACATGTTGCAAAGCACGCCTGATTTCACGTTTCCTTGCACTGTTTTTTCAGTCTCCTTTATACCTAGACCCATCTCTTCCATTTTGCACTCAGAAGCAAGGACAACGGCAGCCCTGAGGTGCTAGTCCAAAGCCTTGACTAGAAAACAACACTCTCTGGACCTTTCCAAGCAGCAGCGGCTGCAGTCACATGCGTTGCACAAACAACGGCAAGTGACGCCCAGAGAGGAGGGGACATGCCACAACACAACTGATCCTGCTTTTCCTTGCACTGATCCCGTTCATCTGTGAAAAAAAAATTTACTTTCAGATGTCCCACTTCAAAATTTTAATCTAAATACTGCTCCCTTTTCTCAGCAGAAGCTTTCGTGAAAACATGACAAGTGGATTAGAGCGTAATTCAGTTGAAAAATGAGAATGTTTTTGCTGTGCTCGAATCGAAGCCAGTTCCTTCATCCCGTGCGGCTCCAGCAGAGCAAGCCCCAACGAGCGGTGGGAGCACGGCCTGCCTGCGCTGCTGCTTTATACACCTCAGAGCTTCAGGATACCCCCCGTTACTCCATCATCGCCGCCCTACTGAGGGCTGCCAGACACCACCGGGTTCAACTCTCCTGCTCCACACTGCTGCCTCTTTTTAGCCATCCATAAACTAATAGTTTTATTTAAAAGCTGACGTATTGACCAAGCACGCCAGGTCCACTAGTCCTAACCTTCCAGATGAAAGGAAAACGATAGGAGGTTTCACATTCTCCTCCGTGTCCCCCGCCACCCGCTCTGCTTCGCCCCAGGGCTTGCGGCAGCCCCGGCCGGCGCCCCGGCCCGCCGCCCTGCGCGGCTGCCCCCTCTCCCCGCACCCACCGAGCTTCCGCCCGCCTTTTTAGGGCGCTACACAGAAGGAACCGACGGGGGAGCCGTGGGTTTCACGAGTTTTGCACGGATCTACACAGGATCGGCGTCCAAACCCGCTCAGCGAAAGGCAGCCGAGCTGCCTTCCCGCCCGCGCTCCCTGCAGCTGCCGGACCAGCTGCCGGCCCCGCTACCATGCTGCTGCGCCGCCCAGGGCCCCAGCCGCGGCCCGGGCCCCGCGGCGCTGAGGGAGCCGCCCCGCCCGGCGCCCGGGGCCGCCCCAGCGCCCGTCTGCGCCGGCACGGGGCGGGCGGGCCCGCACATGCCCAGCACCGCGGGCGGCCGCCGCTGCCCTCTCCGGCCGCCGCCGCCGGCTCCGCGCCGTCCTGCCGGTAGGTGCGAGCGCGGCCCGGCCGACGGCCGCCACCGTCCCCTCCGCCGTGAGGGGCCGCGGGAGGGGGCGGCGCGGCCCGCGGCGGGGCGGGTGCCCGCAGCGAGCGGAGGGAGGCGGCCGGGTCGCTCGGGGCGGCCCTGGGGGCGCCGTGCCCGCGGCGGGGCCCCTCCGGGAGGGGGGGGCGGCGGTGAGGGGTCTCGGGAATCGCCTCGGGCAGGGCCGCGCCGCGCTGCCGCAGGTACCGGCGGAAGCCCAGCCGGAGGCGGCCCGGCCGGAGGCGGCCCGGCCGGCGGCAGGGCAGCAGCCGTGCCCGGAATGCCGGAGCAAGCTCCGTACAGAGCCGGCGCCGCCACGGCCCGGCCTCGGCGTGCTGCCGCGGGGGGAGACGCGCTTGAGGGCGAGGAAAGTTAAGAACGGTATTTTTAGAAAGCATGAGAGTTTTTGTTTGTTTGTTTTTAAAGCAGTCTTGCTCGACAGGTCATTTTTAATAACTGCCAGCACGTGCATGTTGCTGGAGAATTATTTTCTGTGAATGCAGTTGCAGCGCACTTGGAACTGGTGGTCAAAAGGACAGGGTCTCTTCGCCCGTCATCCCGGTCCTGCGCTTTCCTTCCTTACCGGGGAGCAGCTCGCTTTCCTGTGAGGCCAGGCCCTGCGGCGTCCCGCAGGACTGCGGCTCGCCATCCACTGAATCTGTGGGCACCAGGGGAGAGGGGGGAACACTCATCTGAAGCATTTTGGGACATTCTTCATTAGCCTTGCTGAAAAAAAAAAAAAAAAAACACCTCTGACTTGACAAGTGTTGTGACTCCTAATGATGGCTTGCAATCGGTAAAGCACTTTAAATGCAATACTTAGTACAGCTAAATAAAGCTGGATTCTCATTAAAAATGAGCTGATGGGTGTTTTAAGATCTGTCAGATCTTCAAATTTGTAATCTGCCTTTAGAACTCCACAGCTGGCAGTAAAGGGAGGGGAAAAAGGCCTTCTCCTGTTCACTGCGGACCAACAAATTCTCCAGATCAAAGCTGCATTGCTATTTGTGTTTATCAGAACAGCAGCATCTGGCCTAGTCTCGCTGTGCCAGCGTCGTTGGGAGGCTGTCACAGAACTCGGGAGTATGAAGTAGAAACCTTTTCCCTGAATTCAAAAAGGAAAATACATTCCAGCACTGACTTTAACATGAATAAATTGACATTTATGATAGAGCACATCTATGGAGATGATGAATTGGAAGCATTACTTGTGGGAGATACACATACCAAAAGCACAGGGGTTCCTGTTCACTTTTCCAGCTTCATGTCCAGCTAATTCCTCTTTCCCTATAGATATGAATTACTCTCGATTCATCACCACTGTGAGTGCAGCAAGAAAAGCATCTCCAATAAGACTTCTGAGTGAGTATACACCTGTTCTCTGCAGGTTCTCTGGAAGGGTATCATTCTACATTCTGGACTTTGCTGAGGTATCATGGCTAAAGACTTGAAAAGGCTTGAAAAAAAGCCATACCGTAAGCTGACAAGCAAGGCCAGTTAACTCATTTGACTTTTGTCAAGTTGAGATGTCAAGCAGGTATAAAAAGAATAAATTGAATAGCCTCGAACCATTTCAGAAACCCATCCAGACAGAAGAAATAGTGTTGTCACTTCAACATGAGTCTGAAAAATCTCTGCTACTGCCTCGGAAGCAGGGCTTTTGGCACAGTTTGCTACTGAATTTACGCTGGTTGTCCGGGAACAAGCAACTGCTAATGACTTGAAATTCAGTCCCACCGTAATGTTTCTTTCCACCTAGCTTTCCTGTATCCTGTTAATGTCCATAAATTCCTCGCCACGCCCACACCCCCAGTTACTACACTATTCTATATTACACTATCTTTAGGCTACCATGTTACATAGTCTTCTGTTTGACAGATAGAAAAGGTTAACTGCCTACTTGTTTACTCAGTTGAAACCTCCAGGGACCTGACAGAATCAGAGCATGTGACATCCATCACTAGTTAAGCCTTCAGGGGTCAATTTCATCTCTTGGTAAGGGGTTGGCATTTGTTGTTCTGCTTAAAATGCTTCATACAGGTACAGCTAAGTCAACTACTTCACTCTAGTCAGTCTCTATAGTTTTTCAAGTAATACATTGATATGCACCATAACACAAATAGTAAGTAGCACAGCTCGTTCAGAAAGACATATTGAGGCTGCAGTTTTGATGACAAAGTAAATCTCTTTACCAAAAGTCAGAGACATGACCCATATTGCTGAACTGATAAGAATTCCCTATGCTCAAGTTTGCTAAAAAGTAGTGGAGAATAAACTTGATAACAGGAGGCTTTAAGCCAGATCTGGTGTCATCTGTCCTCTCATATCTGATGTAAAACTGTCAAGCCAGCATGAATGCTATATTGTGAGCTCTTAGATTTAATGCAATCGAGTGCCCTTGCTGGATTAAGGTCCAGTCTGCACTGCATAGATTGGATCTGAATGATTGTGAAACTGTGACTTTAAAGCAAGAGTTAACATTTTCTTCATACCGAATTATTTACACAGTGCCTCTGCAACTGCAGCTGGGCTGCCAGAAACATTCCCACTGCTTTACAGAAAAGCTATAATCATAGATATAACTATCAGTGTAGCTGCACTACTGCCACATCAGCTAAAGGGAGACTAAACAAAAAACCAAAGGCAATCATTCCAAGTCAGTCTAAACAGAAGATCATTAAAATTTTAAATTCTTGAGGCTTAAAATACATCAGTCACAGAAAAAAATTTATAATAGTAGAACAGAATTTAGAATAGTCCAGGTAAGATAAAAAAGCTATTTATAATTTATTTTAAAACAAAGATGATTTTTTGTTTTGGCCTGTCCTGCCCATGTCTCCCTCCCCACCTCCCCAACACCTATTTAATCCAAGTAGAAAGGTGAGTTTAAAAAGAATTACCATCCTTTTGAATTCATGACAGTTAAAAAAACAAAGTGAAAAATAGAACAAACTTCTCCAAACCATTATTATATACTGACTAAAGGTTGTGATCAGTGTTGCAATAATCAAATTGTAACCAAGGTCTTCTCCTTTTATCCTCTAGCTGAATTGATGCAGAAGTCTCCTCCATCTCTCATCTCTCTGGCTGGAGGGGCACCAAACCCTAATGTTTTCCCATTTAAGAGGGCTACTGTTGCCATCGGACATGGAAGTGCTGTTGAGATTGGGGAAGATCTGATGAAGAGAGCTCTCCAGTACTCAGCGTCAGCAGGGTATCACTCAGCTGCTTGCACTTCAAGACACCAGAATCAAAGGATCATGAAATCCTTTATTATTGCATTAATACACCTGTGTTTTTAAAACCTATTTTACAAAAGCAGGTCTAACTTCTTTCAATTTGCCTCACTATTTACATTTCAGTTTAAGTGGAAAGTTTTGAGCAGATGAGTAATTTAAAAAAAAAAAAAAACGTAATACTAGTAATTCTCAAGCCAGAGCATTTCCTGGCTGTTAGTATTTGAGAATCCAGACTGCCAAATAACTAGGAGTAATCATTTTGTGTTTTGCAATAGGATACTCATTAAAAGATACTACATTGCAATACGTAGTTTCCACATTCTCGAGTATTTGTTTTGCTCTTATTTCATACCATATATTAAAGTCAGTATGTACTACTTGTGCTAGTTGAATGGAAGTATTTATAGTATTGTCATTTTTAGTACAAAAATTGCATATCATTAAGTCAGTTTAGCACTCATGAACTCCCCAGCAGACAGCACTGAGACAGGCTTGTGACAGTTTTGCAAAAATATTTGGGTACCTACAGAGGCACACAGGGCATTAATCAGAGAAGTTAAGACTTTTCGTAACATTTAAATGAACCCAGCCATTTCTTGACATCCTTTAAGATGTTAAGACATATTTTTTGAAAAATCTGTTTCAGAAATCCTTATCTGCGGCCTATTACTAGTAGTATTGCAAGCTTTGTCACATTGCTACATTTGAGTAGGGAAAGATCACTCCTAGGAGTGGATATTGTTCAGGCTGAACCCCTGTTCCATCCTTGATGAATCATTTCCACCCAGATTTCAGTATGATAATTTGGTGTATGGACCACAGATGCTTATCTCCTCTGCTTTTCCATAAGAAACATTTATCTCATTTTCACCATTTGATAAAGCAGTCATAAAGTCAGCATCTAACTGTATCTGTGTGACAGTTGAAATCAGACTCAGGACTATGTGCTAGATTTGGCGGTGATTTAGAGGAACAGCCTAGCTTTGGCCTATATAAGATGTTAGACACACCTTATTTTATTCATGTTTCAGGATTCCAGAGCTCTTGTCTTGGCTAAAGGATTTCCAGCGGAATCTGCATAATCCCCCCACAGCCAACTATAGCCCTGAGCAAGGACAAATGGAAGTGTGTGTCACAACTGGCAGCCAGGAAGGCTTGTGTAAAGTAAGACCAAAAGTTTCGTATGTTAAAAGCATTTCTTTCAGAGAGATGTTTATTCTTCCATCAGTTCAGTTATACTCAGCATTAAGTGCCACTGTGTAACTATATGCAGGGTAGTTTGTTAAGTGTATGTCTCTCAGTATTATCTATACAAGATAATAGAACTGAAATAAAACTGATGTGGCAGTCTAATCTGTCAGGACAGCGTGAATGTTTCGGTAAACCAAAGAGCCTGTCAGAAGATATGCTATAAGGTAACATTTCATGTTACTCAAGTAGCACAGTAATAAGTACATAGGTGCATCATTTGCTTTACTATAACTCAATTCTAATTATGTTAGACCTCCTTAAATAATTACCCTTTCCAGTCCACTCTCACTGCTGCTTAGCTGATCCTTTCTGTACCTGAAGCACTGTTTCTATTGTGTAACAGAGCACTGTCTTCCCATTTGGAATTGGTATTCTCTAGCTGATTACCTAGCTTCATTTGGCTCTAAAGCAGATTTTTCATCTGTTCATTGCTTTTCTCACAGACAGCATAATGAAATGGTTACAGAATTACTAATATCTAATCAAGATTTTTTTTTAATCCCATTAAGAAGTCAGAAGTATGAAGCATGTGTACAAGAATGGCACAATCTTTCTAAAATAGACTCTCTTCTTTCACAGGTGTTTGAAATGCTCATTAATCCTGGAGACAACATCCTTTTGGATGCACCCACATACTCTGGGACACTAGCAGCTGTAAGTATTCTTTAGGTACAAAACACTGTGAATGTTACATTCGAAGTAAGCAGCAATTTAGTACCTGATCTGCAGGCTTATACACACTGTATTTACTGTAAAAACACATCTAAGAATCAAGTTTTTAGTGTAAGGTAAGTTCCTAAATATTAACTCATAGAAGCTTTTCTACTAAAAGTTCTATAAAAGCTATTCCCAGGACAGAAGTTCCTCTTCCAAATCTTAATTCATTCAAGGGCTAAGGTCGCATTTGGGGTTGGAAAGAAAGCCATCACAACCTAGTCAGGTTGAAGCAAATTTATAACAAATGGGTATTTTAACATCAGCACATTCACCTGAAGTATTCATGGTCTGATTATACCATAGCTGTAAATAGTATAAAATTGGAACAGGCCTGAAACATTCATATATGAGCATGAAGATGTGAATTAGTAAGAACTGTACAAAAATAGCAAAGTTTACTTCTGGAAAGTAATTTAATCAGTATATAATTAAATGTCAGTTCAAAATGCATAAGAACTGTAGGAAGGGTTAGAATAGATAATACACCACAATTTCAGTCTAGTTTCCCCTTGCCTGGAAAGGAATTTTGTTATTGTTTGCTCTGCTAAGTTTGAATATATCTTGCCTAATCAAATATAATCTGTTTGGACTATATTTTGACAATACAGCAACTTGCATTTTTACTTAAAAATGCAGAGGGCTATGTGATACAAATTGAAATTCCACAGAGGGGAGACAGCGTGCTTTTTTGTTGGTATTTTACTTATATTTTTTCATACTGCTGTTAACATGTCATTGCAGTAGCATCATTTCATTCTCCCTTGTATTGCTGAATATATCTATTGAGAACAGATTCTTTGCCCTTTGTCAGTGTAGAGTGGCTTATAGTGCTGGCAATTCCACTGAAGTAGAGTGTAAATTGTCAGTAGGAACTGAAGGTGCTATGAACTTACTATCTGTGGTAAGAGCATGAGGAATCCTGAGAGAACACAGTTCAAATTCACAAAATCCTTTTCTGCTTGCAAAACTATGTGTGATTTCCTATAGAAGAGCAGCAGTTGGACATAGGAGCTACCCATTTCTTTTCAGTTGGTTTAATAGGGCAAATAGAGTAATGTGGTAAGTTTGACAAGTTCACAGGAAATTCAGGCAAACTTTCTTTTGAATCATGAGCAAATGGAGTTTGAGATAGCTATAAAGTCAGAAGGACTTTGTATCACTGAAATTTTACAATGCCAATGACAAAAGGAAGACCTTTGAATTATGGGATTATGACAGTTTTGTTCCTCCTATCAACAGCTGAGACCTTTGGGTTGCAACATAATCAATGTTCCTAGTGACCAACATGGCATTATTCCAAAAGCTCTAAAAGAAATTCTGTCTACTTGGAGCTCAGAAGATGTAAAAAATCGTAGCCACCACCTCCCCAAATTCCTGTACACTATTCCAAATGGCTGCAACCCAACTGGAAACTCTCTGACCACAGAGCGCAAGAAGGAGATTTACCAGGTATGTACCTGGGCCCTTGTGTACCTTGTAGGTGGAAGTGGATACATGTCAGTCTCGTTTCAGTTGAGGGTACCCCATGTGTGGTGTTTCGGCCCATTATTGGTCTAGCTTCTCCCAGGCTTGTTTTAGGAGAACCTCTTTCATGGCAACTCTTTAGAGGTAGACTGTGCATCAGATAAATTATTTTTGCAATAGTAGCCCATTGCTGACTGGTCTCTTTGCCATGGGCTTCAAACCAGACATATTGCAAGTTTTCTGCACAGTTTAAGCACTACATGGAACAGACCTTCAGTTATATACATGTGTCCTTCTACTGCAGGTACCATGTTTCCTCTTACAATTGCTTGACGTCTAAATTGGACATTTGAAAGGTTCTCTTGATAGGGCCTTGTATATAGTGAATGAGCAATCCGTAGGATCATAATATGGCCCTGGTAATAAGCCCAGGGTATAGGAAGAACAGAATTTAGTGTCTTTACGTTTTAACGAATCTTTACTTTTTATTCATTTCTTTAGCTTGCAAGAAAATATGATTTCCTCATAATAGAAGATGATCCTTACTACTTTCTTCAGTTTGAAAAGGTAATTTGTCTTCCATACTCCGTAATAACATCTTTTCTGGTCCAGGACAGAACTAAGGTTTGAGCCATGGATCTTCGTGCATGCTCCTTCTTCATGTCCTACCAAGTTAGTTCTAGGCCTAACAGTCTACGCTACTTTCAGTTGTTGTCCCCTTTGTGTGGCATTTTATTACATCAGTCCTGTTAATCGCAGTTCAAATTCCTCAAGCCTTATACAAGACAATTTCCATCATTAGTCAGAAAATGACAAAGACTTGGCCTCCAGAGCAAAACAAGTATGCCACTGAAGCAGCACTTGAAAATAGCAGCCTTTTAATGTTCCTTTCAGCCTCGTCTCTTCTTTCATTCAGTTTAAGACTGCCTACTCCTAATCTACAATATCCCATTTTTACCCCTTTGCCCTTTGGAGAACCCAAGAGTTCTCCCAGATACCAGAGGAAGTAGTACTGGATAGGCAGCTTCCCTTCTTCACGTAAATTTTCCCCAAATGGGTGACAATCAAGTGTTGACCTGTCTTCACAGATGGATCTACAGTTGCACAGTCTGCAAAAGTACCTAACTTCAGGAATAAAAGCTGGTCTTATAAAGCAGTAAAACACCGGTAGAAGCTAAAGTTCAGTATTTTCTATTTTGAAATAGTTTTTATGGGAGGAGGCAAGAAAACTGCTTCACTTACTCATTGAGTAGCATTGTGTAGCTTTGTTAGAAAGTGTAAGGGGAGAAGGTGTAAAAGTAGAATTCCTGATATGGAAAAAGTGTGCTGAACTCAGATCATCAAAATTTGGTCATATCTTGGTTTCCTTTAAGATAAAGCTAAAAGCTACAGGGCCCCATCTTAGAAATGTCAGTATCTTTCTGTTTACTCCATAAAAAAAATATTGGCAGAGAAATCATTATTTCTCTCTCCTACTTATGGCATCATACCAAAACTTGAACTGAACACTTGTATGCTGAACAGTGGGCTAAGCATCAAAAAATAACAAGGCTGATTTTGTGATTACAATAGATATTCTATGAAAGTCATCAAATCTTGGACAGCTAGCCTAAACAATCACTTGTCAGCAAGTTACTGAATTTTTTTCCTTGGAATGTGCTGCTGTGAAATATTTACTATCAAAATATTTCTTTAAGAAATTAATTATGTCTTCATGGTAAAGAAAATAATTCCATCATAATCCTTACTAGCACCTTGAATTTTATTTTTTGTTTTTCTTCCAAGCCATGGGCTCCAACTTTCCTCTCAATGGATGTGGATGGCCGAGTTATCAGGACTGACTCTTTCTCTAAAATTCTCTCATCTGGGTAAGGCCAGCTTCAGACCGCTCAGCATTGCCTGTTCAGTTAAGGCACAAGGCTAATACTTCATACAAAACTATCAGACATGTCATAGCGTTTTTTCATCTAATACCTATCCATTTCTGGAATGTACTTTTGGATCCGTGGCTTTTCTCAGTCAGCTCACTTCTCATGTCATCTCTGGGCAGCCATTTAACTCCAGATTCTGTTTCTCTTCTGGTACTGATAGTTAAGCCACTCTCCCCAGGCAGCCCATTCTTGCAGACACCATATAGGCAGAAAGACAGATGCTGGATTCCAGCTCTGTTTCTGGAACTCTTAGGAGCTTTTCTCTCTTCTTTTTCTCTTTCTCCTTCTATCTCTTACCATTCCTGCAGACTCCATGAACTTGTAATACAGAAGAGAAATGATGGCATCATTCTCCACAAGCTATTCATAGGGTTATACTGATCTCTCATCTTCTAGCCTGACAGTTCTTTCAGGTTGTTTCCACCTGCCTGAAAAACTAAGCTGGCTGTTTTCCATTTCACACACATTTGATTTTTAACTTGCTTTTGTTTATTACCCTAATAGATATAAGAAAGTAATGTGAATTCTGCACTGGCAGCTAGTGGATTATAACCCCATTGCTGAGAAAGTGAGGAGACAACATGATGCTGAAGTTTCAAAAGTGGTACTGCAAAAAGGCATGATGCAATTTAATCTTTGACAAAGATGCATATGAGCTTACTGGTTCTATTTTTCTTCAAAGAAAAACTTCAGCCAATCTGTAAAGATGGATCATAAGCATTGAAGCATGAATAAGAATCTGGTTTATCAGTCTAAATTCCATTTACTCTGTAGTACTGAAAGGGAGTGAAAGCTGTTTGCCACTTCCCATCTGTTTTTCATAAAAGCCTGAGCATTCATGATTTTTCATTATGTGAAAACCTATCTTTCCTTCCCTTTGATTCATGTAATCTTTATGGTTGCAGAGGAAAGCTTATAAATGTGGGATATGTCCTGAAGTCTCAGAAC
This sequence comes from Platalea leucorodia, assembly GCF_965183815.1. Classification (NCBI taxonomy): domain Eukaryota; kingdom Metazoa; phylum Chordata; class Aves; order Pelecaniformes; family Threskiornithidae; genus Platalea; species Platalea leucorodia. Next base: position 44,622,678 of record NC_138828.1, on the reverse strand, counting down.
TAAGAAGCAACCATAAGCATTAAAAACCCTTAAATGTTTTTATTTCATGACTTTGATGCTCAGCTCATAAGTTGCACAAACCTGGGGCTTGGGGCAGTATTAAGATATAGATAAGCTTAAACACATAAAAGATCCTTATGATATCAATGAAATGGTTACAGGTTTTCCCAGTTATAAGTTAAACCATAACTCACACAAAGTATTAGCACATTGCATTTCTGTAGTAACTTTTTTCTTTTTTTTCCTCTAGGTTAAGAATAGGTTTTCTGACCGGTCCCAAGCCTCTTATCGACAGAGTTATTCTACACATTCAGGTTTCAACAATGCACACCAGCACTTTCACACAGGCAAGTACCAAACTGCCAACTGAATTGTATTCAGGGAAGATAGCATTCCAAGTCATAAGAAACCAAAACCGAACAGCTTTGCACTTTTGCAGTTGCTCTACACTCTTGCAGTTTCCTTTATGATAAGCACATACATTGTCAATTCTGCCAAAAGAAGAGAGACCACCAAAGAAATTACAACCAGAGCTAGAGGGTGTCTCAGTGCACAGAAAGCACAGCTAATATGCCCTTAACCCTCAAATTTCAAGAACTAAGATTTAAAATACTTTGTATCTCTTGCTAGTAGGTTCACTTGAAAAACCTCAATGTAAAGCATACATTGGAAGCACTTAGTTTTTTTCTATTTTTCATCCTACTTTGTAATTAGAACAATACTGGCAGCCCACAGAGACAAAAGCAGGCTGCCAACTACAGTTCCTTTATAGCTCATAATAAGGAAAGGAGACATATGATTCTATTCTATGGTTGAGCACATCTAAATATGGCTTCCATCTTGCAGCTCCATTAGTTCATCCTAGAGGCAGTATTAAAACAGAGAGGCTGACTTGGGCAGGAAGGTAAAGCAATAGAACATTGCCTTCCTTTTTCTCCCCGATTACCATATTTAGCTCTCCATCCATTCTTCCCTCCCCCCACCCCAACTACCCAACACTGCCATGATCCTCAGAGACAGCAGTAACATGGACTACAATGGCCTGTTGCTGTTGCCACCTCTGTTTATAAAGGGCTCCAAGAGACCCCGCGTGCAATTTCTTGCCTGTGTGAATTCTGAATAATGCATCAGGCTACGTATCTTTTGATGACTGCGGAACAGTCCTGTTGAAAATACAGTATTGATAATGTGTTTTATTTCTTTAGATTATGATATCACAGCTGCTTCAGCAGTGGGGAGAAAAGGGTTTCTTGGAGCATATAGACAGGTAGGGTCATGTCATATGCTGAATTCCATCATGCGTCATTCTGTTCCTTGTTACCTACACAAAACATTCTTTGCAGTAAACAGGTCAGAGGAGGTGCATCAGTATTAGGCCAAATGGATAAGCCAGGTCACCAAGACTGACAGTGTTCACAAGACTCCTGAAGGAGCTCTGTGTGAAGTTGCAGACACGCAGGTCAGCGCATGTAAACTACCACTACAGACCAACAATCTGCCAGTCCACTGGCACAGTCGTTATGCAGCTCCCATCTGAAGGGAAGTCAAGAAGATCCTGGGAGCTCCAAGTCAGTGAATAAAGTCTTCATCCCTGCTAAAGTGGTAGGGTCTGTAGCAAAGGCTAAGATCACTGAGCACATAATGTATTGAGAAAGAGTCAGAAGAGCTTCTCTAAAGGGAGTACTTGGCTCACTAATTCATCAGGGATTCACTCTCTAACATCCATAATCGAAGGATTGTGGATGCTGGTGGAAGGAACTACAAAGAATAGTGAGGTTCACCTACACTTGCTAAACATTGCCTCTATCACCACTGTTGGAGACAGAGCACTGGGCTAAGGTCTAACTCAGTAAGGCATTTCTTACATACTGACTGGCACACATTTGTTTTCCATTTACTATGCTGGAGGAGCATAGTTTCTCTTGAGTATCCATGCTTCATTTCAGATGCCATACTTTGATGCCATTAGAACACCAAGCTTCCTACTTCAGTGGGGAGCATGCTACACTCTGCAGAGGCCTGTAACAGTAATGTGAGCAAAAAGCATGGAAAAAGTCCTTATATCTGACTGTAACAGCCACTTCCATACTCTCAGCACCTGCCTGTTCTCCAAACAGTAAACACTAGTATTTTAAAAATAAAAAAAAAAAAAGGCAGACATGCCAGTCCTGGCTTTGCCTTGTTTTAAGAAATAGAAGCACAAAGATAGGTTTTGCAGCAAAACTTGGACCACACTTCAGCTCAACTTTCAGCAGTTAGAAAAATACGCCCTAAATGCATCTCTTTTCTTACCTCCTTCTTGTACGCAAAAAAAAACCCATCCTTGCTGAAAGAATGCTGTTCTTCCTCTTGACTAATGAGAATAGTGCTGCAGAAGGGTAGCTGCAGCCCTTTATAACCTTCTAGACTTTGTTGTCAGGTGACTTATTGATGAGGCCCAACAGCTGACTGCAATCTTTTCCAGGTGATTTCATTTGGACAAGGCTGATTTGTTAGATCATGCTTTTGAGTAGGAGCTAGCCTGGTGTTTTGAGCAGCTACCTTTTTGTGGAAGTCTTATGTCGCTAACACTTTCAATTTCATTTCAACATGAAAGTAAAATGATAACAGGAGGGCAAAAAACTTGCAACAGAATTTGTGATGTTGTAAAAACTGTGTAAGTGAGATTTACCATTTCATGCAGAATGTAGCAATTGGTAGAGGCTAAGTCCCAAAACTGTGTAAGTCTTTGGTATCAGGTATAATGAAATACATCCAGAAATCAAAGCTATTGGTTCAGAGAGTAGAAAAAAAATTCTAAATGTAAAATTATGGAAATTACTACATATAGTTTCTCTACAGAGAAGGGAACACATTTGCATCTGATTTATGAACTCTGTATCAGGCATTTCTCTTGTGTCTCCTGCTGCAGAATCACAACTATCTCATTTTATATCAACAAGAGCCACTGAACAAGACTTGTCCGTGTTGAAACTTGGGTTAGGGTCATTTTCCTCAGTAAGAGATTTAATTATTTCGAAGTTTTACTTGAAGTGTGAAGGTGATAGATAGGTTCAAAAGTTTAGAAAAGGGGAAGCTGTCAAATAGTCATGACAGGTTTATCATATGATTTGCTTTTTACCTTGTGAAATATCATTTCCATGTGTACCTATTACACAAATTCAACCCAGATGCACAAATATCGTGTCTGTGCTTTTGCATATGTATGAGTAAGTAAGTCCTTCATTTTCTTCAGGATGCCTGTTTTGTGTGGTAAATATTGCTCACAGGGCTTGTATCGACTGCTAAAATAGACAGAATGGATATAATATATAAAGCATTTCCATGACATATGTAAAGCTTAAGAAGCAACCACATAGCCACTTCCTTTGTCTGGTTGATCAGTGCTTTGTTGGAGACACGCTGAAGCATTCAAGACTTTTCTGATTGATACATACACAAAGTTTTATACACACAGTGTACTGTATTGTGCCCATCTAGGATGTGCTCATATTTCCATTAAATGTGCACTTAGGTTGTTCAAGTAGAAAAGCTTTGTTTCTGCCTTTGGAAACAAATGGACTCTGAAGCGCTATGGGACCATGACTTTGAATTGATAATTTACTTTCAGAGTGGTGGAGTTCTACAGGACCCAGCGGGATGCAATGCTCATTGCTGCTGACAAGTGGTTAAAAGGTCAGTGAGTGTAACGCAGCTAATTACTTACATTTTTTTTCTATCTATCATCTTTGTGTTCAAGAAAAATCACTAAAGTTCATCTCTTGACTGAAGGGACAGATAAGCACTATAAGCAAATCAATGACATTAAATATTAAGCTTAGGACAAATTATCTAGTGATGCTGTTTTCATGCTTTTCTGGTGGGACAAAGAGATGGTGACGAGAAAAAAGCTCAGCACTTTACTGTATAAAGCAGTTTTACAAAGACCATATATTTCACTCCACTATGTTCTTATACTTTTTATGTTTAAAATCTCTGTCTTTAAAACCTCTGTCTGAAATAACCAGATTTAGTGGCCTTAATTTAAAAAAAGATATAAACAATAGATATAGCAGTAGTAATAATCATTTTTTTCAGAAATCAATTTCAAATGTCCCCTTTTGTGGTTAATCACGGAGCATAGAAAGAATTTTATCAACAATAATACAATGACAGTTAGTGACTCACTCCTTTTAGTCAGTCTAAAGTGGAATCAGCAATAACTGCTTAAGAACTGCCCACCTACCTTAGATGATACTTCCATGGGACATGGGGACTTGAGCACCACACAATCAGTAATGTAGTTACTCTTGCTAATTCTAGGTTTTTAGATATTAAGTATTTCTTCTTTTTCTACATGGCTCTGAACAACCATGGCTTGTTGACCTAGGTAGGCCCTCTTTGTCTCAATTCCCCAAGTATCAAAACAGCATAATAGCACTGGGCTACCTTAAATGTGAGAACATACTCATATGTAAAAGACTACAGGGTCTTCACGTTTTCTAGTTATAGCAGCCATAATATTATGGAAGACAGACCTTTATTTTGTAGATATGCAATGGTTAAATACATCAAGGAAGAGATGGAGAAGATGTCAAGTCAAATAAATAGTTTCTTCAAAAATATGTCCAAAGCCAGATAAAGAATTCTGGGTAAACAGAAGGTATACAGTAAGTCTGCATACATAATTTAAGACATAAATCCTCTCTAAGCCTTCCCATCCTCGTAACTCCTAGGCTCTCCTTTTCTTTGGGGAAAAATCTGTAATCACTGTAACTCAAAGGAAAACATTTTTGTGCTTTGCTACACTTTAAATTATATGGATAGTCAATGTGATATTAGGAGAAACTGCATCAGAAAAATTATTTTAGATTGTTTACTTGATCTGAAAATAATCAACAAATATAGTTTGTTAATGTTTGGGATATCTGTAATTCAATCACTTTCACAGAAAGTATTGAGGATACCAGCACAAGTGCAATAAGCTCACACAGATTTGATTAGGAGTACTCTAGATTTTGCAAGTGGCGTCCTGGCTCTGTGGCCCACATTCCCTTTGAGTTCCTTGGAGCAACAAATCTGCAACATCACTGAATCTATGATATGTCAGTTAAAGGTGGGGCAAAAGTTTCTTTCTTGATTCCTTTCTTTTCTCTCTCTCTCTCTCTCTCTCTCTCTCTCCCCAGACTTGGCAGAATGGTACCCTCCTGCTGCTGGCATGTTCTTGTGGATCAAAATTAAGGGTGTTTCTGATACACAGCAGCTGATCATGGAAAAAGCTTTGCAGAAAGAAGTATGACCTATGGTTTAATGGCTTATGATATTAAAATTAAATGAGGCAAGGATAAAATAAAGTTACCATATCTATCCACGCATATGCGCACACATAAAAAAGCAGAGGAACTTGCTGTGCACCACCATTGCATCTGCAAGTCAGGCATTGTCACATAGTGACTTGTTAATAAAATATTTTCATGTCTCTATTCAGATGTTGATATTTAATCAGCTTACTTAGATTTAAACCATTATAATATATAGTACAATCCCATGTATACAGCGCATATATATAAAATTAATACCCATACCTATGAATGATGGCTGTCCGCTATATCTTTTTAATAAGAGAAATTAAGTGTGATTTTATTTCTACGATTTGTAAGAGCCAGCACTGTGTACTGAGTAAACTACATCCCACCTCACTGGTGCTTCTAAACATTGTGATGATAAGCCAGACCTGGTAACCCACCAGCCTAGGTAACCAAAACCTAAGAGCCCTTTGATTTTTTTATGAAAAGTCTCATTCCAGGTTGTATATTTTTGGCTTCTCATTTTGAAGAGAAGAAATATATTAAGCCATGTTCTGATACCAGTGTTTCAGTAGTGAACCTTCTCAAATTTAATTTCACATAGTGTTTTAAAACTGTAGAAGTGGTGATAACTGGGTGGCTAATCAATTTTTCTTAGGTGTTACTGGTTCCTGGAGGAGCATTCAATATCAACAGTTCAGAGCCTAGTTCTTACGTCAGAGCCTCCTTCTCTCTGTCTTCTCCAGCCCAGATGGATGTGGTAAGTGAGATTTTTTTACATTCTTATCAAGACACTTTCTCACATAATAATGCTCCCTTATTTTTACTTACTTCTTCTTATGTGTTTTCTTGAATGTTAGTGTGGGGTTTTTTAGTACTCAGGTGACTAAGCAGTACTTTTGAAGCAGTATTAGCTGTTTCTTAGGCAAGGTACTCGTATCCAAATGACCAGAAAGGTGCCAAATTTTTAGGACCACTTAAAATTTTTCTGTGTATTTTACACGTGTCGAGTCTAACACTTAATCTTCCCAGACATTATTCATAAAGGCTTTACTGAAGTCAGAGTAAGTTTTGCTATTTGCTTTAGCATTAGCAGGCATCACGTATCTTTTATTTTCCAGACTTTCCATTCCTGAGATTGAATTACCTGCTTTCTTTTGTGTGTGTGTTGTCAATCCTTTATAAGAAAGAATATTTTTTTGCTTTTGTACAATTGACATACATATTGTATTTAATTTCTCAGGAACTAATCTTCTATGTATTTTAGGAACATTTTGGATGTAAAATCAGTGAGAAGAAAGATAGGGCACATTTATTTGTGCAGATTTAATAACTCGTTTGATTCAGGTGCTTGAAACAGTTCAGTATTTGTTGTTGTACTTTCATTCAGTTGTGAAGGTTTGTAACAGATAAGCGCTTCTATTGCCTTCTATTGCTTCTTCTGCATCTCTTCTATTTCTTTCTTCTTCTTTGTAAAAGTAATTCCTAACCATACTATTGACAGCCAAATTGTGTCTTTTATATGCTTCCCCACTCAACTCTTCTTCCTTTTCTTTCACCTTTGGAGCCTCTAGGCCCTTATATTAAGTTAAAAGAGATACTCTTCGAGGGATCACTAGTTGTATTAAAAGTACATCTGTTTAATTGCATCTGAACTCCAAATAACCTTTGAACATCAATATATGTATTTTTCTGTTTCAGAAAACTCTGCCTTTTATTTTCTATCAGAGAAGTGGAAGCTTTGTCCAGTCAAAGCCCATACATGTTGTTAATAAAAGGAAAACAAGAGAAAATCAGCACAATTTTGCAGTATAAAATACTGAGTTTGTATATGGTTAGGGTAGTTCTAGTAGCTTTATAGGTTTGGTGTGTTGCCTGTTTAAGTAATGCTGGAATATAAACGTGAACCATATTTGTGTCATTGCAGGCCTTCCAGAGACTGGCTGACCTTATAAAAGAAGCTTTGTGAAACAGCTAAAGAGAGCTCTTGCAGCAATCAAAATTGTCTCCAGAAAATATTTATTAACATTTGGATTTCATCAGACCACTTTAAAAGCAAGCACAATACAGTGGATGTTTCCTTAGATCATTTCAGCTAAAAAAAGCAAAAAATGAAAGATTGAAAAACAATTTGCTGAATTTTTTTTTGACAGGACATTGCATTACTAAATTTATTCCAATTCGGAAACATTTAAAATACTCAAACACAAAATGTTCTGTTTCCCATCAAATCCATGGTTTCGTTAGATTTGAATTGATTTTTGTTCTGGCTTTTGTTTCCCATTGGGGTTGGGAAACAGGGAAATCAGTTGCTTAGGAAGATGCACCTGAGGTGATGTTAGCCGTTCTTACTTAATCCCAACTTATCCATTCCTCCAATACCTTATGTTGGAATTGGTTTTGTGTGTCACTTTCCTTCTTGTCCTTCTGTATGGCATCTGGTTTTGAAGATTTGAAGATCAGTATTTAATTTTACTAAAGTTTTGTCAGATAAAACTGACATAAGGATGTTAAAAAATTTAAACTGATCCAGCAAAATGAGGCTATGAGTACGAATAAACTATTTGGCCTAAGGTCCTTTGCAGTTTGCATGGGTTTTGCAGCTCGTTCTCTAATTTGTAAAAGGTTTTCTGATGGCTGGCTTCCACTTCAGTCTGTGAATAATTACTCTGTACCTGTGTTAGAAAATCTGTGGTATGCAAAGGCATGTGGATGTGCTAATAGAACTGCTCTCTGCTCTTTGTTAATCAGACGTGTTTTTGAATGGAGAGTGTAAGTAACTGAACAGGGGATGTAGCAGAATGGACAATACCCTGACACTGCCAGATGTACAAAGCAAGCAAAATGAAAAAATAAATGTTTTGATCTCTAATCCTTTGGTTGTTATCGTCCCAAACTTTTGATACTTGGCAACATGTACTAAGCTTTCAGAAGGTTTTAACTGTACGGATTCTCCAAGGCTTCCCATTTTGCTTAGTGACTTAAGTTTCATTTACTGTCTGGATGAAAGCACTGTAGTTTTCCACCAATGGCAGATGGTTGTTTCTTTATGTGCAAGTGTTCAGAATTTCAAAGTAAAAAACATGTTCAAGGATCCAGCCAATACTTCTGCAGCACAGGTAACCCAACCAAATACGGGTCAGGCACAACCTTGCTTAATTGGAAGTTCCACAAGAATCATGGTTTTAGTAGTAACAATAATTCTCATTCCCTCTTTCCCCCCTAGTTATAAATAGCACGTGTCATAACACGCTAGCACAGATGTGTGCCTTTCCCAGCATCTCTCCTGTCATGAGGATCATGCGAGTGCCTGCAGCCCAGCATCACCTTTTATCTCTATCTCAAGCATTTTAATTTAGTCACACATCCAAGCCATCTTTGCACTTTGCAGCTTCTTGAGCAGCATAGCCAAGCTCAATCCTTTCCCCTCTTCCCAGTTTACTGTGACTTTTAGTCAAGTCCACATGATTTTCAGACTAATTTTCTCCAATTTGATAGCAGTACGTGACGCCTTTCGGACCCATTCAGAGCTTGGTATGGTCCCAACTTGTCTGTAACTCCTGCCCTCTTCCTGCAAACATGGGGCTGGGTCTGTCGTCCCAGCACACCTCATCTGCAGCCCAGCCCGCATCCCCAGGTTCCCCTCCCATCCTCCCCGTCAGCAGCAGGAGTGGGGCTGCCGCTGGCGGGCGGGCGGGCGGCCAAGCTGGTGCAGTGGATGAGGTCAGCCCCCCCCCAGCGTCGGGCTGGGCAGCAGCAGTCCCGAAGCAGCTCTCAGGGCACCAACACTCTCTTCGAAGACAAACCTATCATCGGTGCTAACGGCGGGGCTAAACTAGCAGTCTCCTCTGTGCAGTGCTGCTTAACAGCAAGTTTTCACGTTTCAAATCAGTTTCTTAACCACGTGTAGAAATTTTGAAAGCCCTGACTTTGCTATCAGTAAGGCAATTTTTATCTTAAGTTCAATTTAGAAAATCATTCTATACAACAGAATGAATTGATGTGTCTGTTTAATTAGAATATTTTTACAGAGGAATAAATGTAAATGTCATTTAAGACTGATTTTAGTTCTCAGGCAAATACTATTGTCGTTGGCAAATACTACTGTCATATTGTCATTCAGCCAGACCTGAATTAGAAAAACATAATCAAAGTATTATTGCGCAAGCTTTATATTGGTAATGTGTTGAATAATACACCTCTTAAGTTTCAGAAATCTAGATGTTCATTTAGTTGAATGTAAGCAAAATGCAATTCCATTTGCTGCACATTAGATGCTTTTGCTATCAGCTAATTTAATTTAGAGAGAGTTTGGTTTTTTTCCTGACTGTGGTGAAGTATCTAAAATTAAATTAATACCCTGAACAATGCAAATTGAACAATGGCAGTGAAATCTTATATGCACATACTGTTTCCCTGAACCTCTTTTAAGGCACAGTTTCTTGTCTCCTGGGAGAGAGCATTCGCTGTGATTAAATGTTCCTGGAGGAAGCCATTTGGAGACAAAAGGAAAAGGCTGGGCAACAGGTTCACATAGAAAGAAATTATGTGGCAAATCAAAGTTTTGGTTTTCCCTTTCTGTTTCATCCATCCAAAAGCAAATAACCTCTTTCATTCATAGCTGGGCTTAAGCCCTCTGATGCAAGTGACGCAATCTGCCGTTGGGGAAGAGGGGATACAGGGGGAGGAAAGGACGTGGTGTGGTAAGCACATCCTCTGTGCTACCTAGGTAGGGGCAGTTGTGGAAGAGCTTACAGCAGTGCTGTGGAGAGCTGCCTGACATGTGGGCAGCTCCGGGCAGGCTGGGTCTCCGGACTTATTTCTGAGTGGGCAATTACCTGGTTCCACTGGATTTTCAGGCTTTTGGCAGATGAAAAACACCTAGAAATTCTAGACAAATAGCCACTGTACATGACCCAAATAATTCTGCTGTACAAGGGACATAAATCTCAACCCATCCTATGCACATCATGCGTGCACGTGTTGTTCCACACATTTAGACTTGTGCAATACATCCTGCTTCTGCTTTACAAGTTTTACAGATGTAGCAAGGGAGAGCAGTTCTTCCCTGGGAGAATGCAAATATTAACTATAACAACTTCAACGTAATCCCTGAACTTCCCCATAAAATACATTTACAAATTTTAGGTTCACACACGTCATTGATCTGAAGGAAAATATCCCCCTTTACTTCCAAACAAGAGCCCTTCAGCACAGCTGTGGTTAATGAATAATTGAGAAAAGATTTTTATGGGGAATTCATTAGAAGAGAGAATGTATGAGTGTACACAATATGACAGTTCTTACGTTAAACTGTGAGCATGTAGAGAATTATTTCATCTAATTGAATGCCAGTCCCTGAACATCAGTGGTGGTGTTCAAGAATTTACAGGTTTTGTGGAAAACACTTGGTGTTTCGTTTTGGGGGATTCATAGAATCATAGAATCATTTAGGTTGGACAAGACCTTTAAGATCATCAAGTCCAACAGTTAACCTAGCACTGCAGAGTACAGCACTAAACCGTGTCCCTAAGCACCACATCTACACAGCTTTTAAATACCTCCAGGGGTGGAGACTCAACCACTGCCCTGGGCAGCCTGTGCCAGTGCCTGACTACTCTTTCGGTGAAGAAGTTTCTCCTAATATCCAACCTAAACTTCCCCTGGCGCAGCTTGAGGCCATTTCCTCTCATCCTATCATTTGTTACTTGGGAGAAGAGACCAAGCCCCACCTCACTACAACCTCCTTTCAGGTAGTTGTAGAGAGCAATAAGGTCTCCCCTCAGCCTCCTCTTCTCCAGGCTGAACAACCCCAGCTCCCTCAGCTGCTCCTCCTAAGACTTGTGCTCTGGACCCTTCACCAGCTTCGTTGGATTGCCCCTGAAATTCTGAATGCAAGTTTCATTTCAAACTTCATCCTTTAAAAATCGTTTGCTCTGTATGGAACCTTGTATTTTAAAACCTTGTGGCCTACAGATCTGCAGCACTCTCAGTTCTGCCTTTGCAATCTGGATTGTGATACACTGGGGCAAATATTTAAAAGAACGCCATTGAGCTGTACTGGTGCATGCCCTAATCTGTCTTGTTTTCTTTATTATTTAATAACAGTATTTGAGCAGCCCACTGCAGGCTGCGTCTTAGATGGGAACAGAATGATTGCAGTGTTTGAACTGTAATCATTCTGAATGAAAAGCACTCTGTGAATACAAAGAAATATACATTTTCATTCTTCTAACATTGCTACCAGGAATACCAGTACCTCACTTTTCTCATAATGTCTGTGAAAGCTATTGTGTAACCCTGCAAAGCTCAGATATCACCATGAGAGAAGGATAAGGGTCTGGCTGTTTCTTTTTGAGAAAGAATATCCCAGAAATGTGTTAACAAATCTGGCTGCTGCTAGAAGATTCCCTGCTAGCTGTACAGAATTTGGAGAATACCTTCAAAATTGTATTTCCTTTTTATTTTCAACTTATATTAAATCAGATCTGAATTGATATAGCAAATGAATATGCTGTAATGTGACCTGGAAAAAATTAACATGAAGGTATTTCTGTTCCTTGATTTACATAGAACTTCGAACTTTCTCTATGTTTGGCTAATAACGAACTTTGAACCTGAAAGGTTCAAAAGATTAAAAATATTTTCCTGTGCTTTCCTCAAAAAAAATCAGGCATTAACAGAGGTAGAATACCATTGGTCTGCCCCAGGATTTTGGCTCCTGCTTATTGTATGCTGGAATTTCTAACCAGATCCAGCTTGAGACGCCAGCCTGGTATCCAGGTGCATTAGCAGATAGGAAACTCGATCTTTTCAGTGCACACCACCACCAGCCTGTAGCCACTAAGGACATGGTGGAGCATCTGTGTGCCTCCATAGTACTGGAATAAGCAGCAGATGATGTGGGCACATCCTGAATTAGTGGTGGGCAACAGCACTAAAGAAAGGACAAGGTCGCGGCTTTTGTACACTGCACATTTCGGCATGTAAATGCATGCCGGAGCAGCAGAACCCTGGAGGAGCAACCGCTGCAGTGTCTCTTTCAGGAAGGAGAATATAACCCAGAAACTGACAATATAAAAACAAACTATTGCTTCTGCAGAAAATCAAAGTATTTTCTGTTCTTTTTTCAGCTTGTTACATCACTTCAATATAGAAATACGCTTATTGATGTCATCAGCATGAATTATCACCAGTTTATCTGCATATAAAAACACTTCAGGAAAAAGTTTGGCTCCTAAGAGAACACCCAGTTTAACTGCTATAACATTAGCTTTTCTATTGTTATTTAGCCATGAAAATTTAGCAGAAGGTAGAACACCTCTTGCGATGAAACTGATAGCAAAGTTTGATTTTAGCAATCATGAACATGGCTTGTTCACCCCCATTTTGTAGCCAGCAGAATGCAGGAACAATTTGAAACACTGAATATTTTTACTTTTTTTTTTTTTTACATCTTATTTTTTTTTAATGTCTTTAAATTAAAATTTAAATTGCATCTAGTGAAAGTCAATATTAAAAAAAAATTAACTGGGCAAACTAATCCCTGTACCGCTGCTAGTTATGTTTATGAAGTTGTACTAGTGCTAGCCTAGTTATTCCATGAGAAGGTTTCAGAGTTACGTCTATATTGATGACTTCTGTTTCCATTTTTCTGGGATAAAGAAGTTTTTCTGACAAGATCAAATTATTGTATTGCCTTATATGGAATCTTCTTTCAATTAGACAATGTATAATTTAATACACTCTCTCACTGTCTGCCTCTCCTCCAAAACAATAAAGAGAAGGGATGGAAACACCAGTTCAGTTTTCTTGGTGGATTATGTAAAATACTGTTTTCAACACAGTTCCAAGAACTTGGAAGACATTATTTAATAAGCAAATCTCTGCAGGAAGACTGAGAAGAGTTACTGTCTTAGTATGGGCATAGCCAGTTAGACTGTAAACATTTTAGGCATCCCACAAACATGAAAGGAAAGAGCAGAAAGCCCATTAGAAATACCTAAGAAAGGAAATACTTTATCACAAACCTAAACCAAAAGAAGCCTTGCTTCTCACAGATACGTTATTCAGTATCCAATTTTTTCATACCTTTTCCACTTCAAGTATTTAACCCACACTTTTGCGTCTCAGTGCATTTTTTTTTTCATCTGGACTTCTTTGTTCAGCTCTTTTCATGGATCTCTCTAATCTTTCCCTCCACGAGCCCCCCAGGTAACATATTTTTTCAATAATCAAGGCCAATTATTTTCTTACAATTGCCACCATTTTGTTTACCTTTTATTAATTTGATAATTGAGTATGCTATTACCTTATTCTCTGCATTGGTCACACCATACGTAATCCCATCCATAATTAATCTCTGGCTGGTGGCAAGTCTGATCCAAATGCTTTTTCATTTAAAGCAGCCAACATCACTATAGGAGACCAGCACTGACTTTGGGGAGATGTAGCTCAGAAGGGTAACTATCAGGAATATAATATTGCCTATATCCTCAAGTAACAGCATTTATGCCAAATGAATAGGAGTGTTATTTGTTTCTGCTTCCTAATTGGCATAATAAAATGCTTCCCATTTTTAATCTTTTTTATTCCTTTTTATTTAGTTATTGTTACTTATTCCCAGTCATATAAATTAGGAACTAGTCGTATGTATCAGGGAACTGACTACTTTGTGTTACTCTGTTTAAACTTTTCTATTGGATACCTTTAGGAACTCCTTATTTTTACTCTCAGGATGAATTAAGTTACTCAGCAATAGTATTTCTATGAAGCCTATTACAATGGCAATCTTCCATGGCCATGTTTAATTCGCTCCCTAGCAATTCTGCAATAACCCTTAGATGTTAAATTAGTTCCCACAGAATAGGTGTCCAGAGAGGACTTTTAGAAGGCAACGTGCCCAGATGATTCAGGGATTGAACTCTGTGGATATCAGTCACATTTGCAAGTGGTGGTTGCTGTGAACAAGAATCCCAGTGACTCATGGGTTTTAAAGCCAGAGGAAATCATCATCAGCTTTATAACAAAGGCCATGCATTTTCATTATCTCTGAGAAAGATATCCTATCTTGGTTTTAAGACTTAAAATGATGGAAAACCCACCAGAATAATCCATCGGATTCAAGAGCCCTTCATTACATGGCATTCTCTCCAGTCATGTCACTTGTATGAATTCAGCTACTTCCCTGAAGCCAAAAGTAAGGGATAAAAAGGATATATTTCAGAAGTCTGGAGCTGCTCTCCTAATTAATGAGTCTTCAAAAGAGTCTCCATAGTCTCCCCAAAATCTATCCTAGGCAGGGAAACATGAAATTTCCCTTTTAGACAGGAAGGTTTTGTAAAGTAGATAAGAGAGCAGGTGGGAAATACATCAATGGAAATAGTTTCTGTGCTGGCAAATCACCCTTTGCTGTCTGGTGTCAGAAGTAAGGAAATCACATTTGAGCCTTTTATGATTATCATATTATCATAAACAACATAGACATCTGATGTCAGTAGCATTATATTTCAAAGGCCATTGGATATGCCTGTTTTGCATCCTGGCAGTTTAGGCCTTGGGCTATTTTGTAAAAGTGGTGTTCAGAAAAATTATTTGGAATTGCTTAGCTGTGGTACCAAAGCCATGAAGGTGGGATGGGGTAAAAAGTTCCTAAAATCCCCTAACTGTTTTTAAAAGTAAAACTGTTTTTCAGAGTGTGTAAAGTATTTAGGAAGGTGAAGTCCTCCTCATTATTTTTGTAAATTAAACTCCTGAATGACCAAGTTAGTTTTTAAAATGGAACTAAAATTCCTAAGACAATTACATGGTTTTGATGTCCTCTTTAATAAAATCCCACATAAAAGCTTCATGACTCAGAATTGCAAGGGCAAGAGGAAATCTCAGCCACGTTCTCATGAGCTTCCTGACTGAAATGTTGCAGCGCCATGACGACAGGTACACCCGCACGTTGCCTCTGAGGTCCAATGGCAGTGGAAAAGATCTTTGCAAACAGGTTAGTAGCATGCTCTGACCTTTCTCTCACTGCTCAAAATAAAGTATTGGTGATGCTCGGGACGAATGAAGTGAGAAGGATAACACTGGAGAAAAGTTGAACAGCAGAGGAGAAAAGGAGAGCAGAACAAAGCATATAAGAGAAATCCAGTGATAACAGACAAGAAGAAATCTTCCCCAAAGCCACATCCAAATAGTTGAGAGAGACTTAATCTGTTAGAGATGTTTCTAATACTCATTCACAGTGCTAACCACAGTTTCTGATTGTGAAATGGCCTTCTTTCTCAAGGGATAAAAATATTTTATTTCTCTAAAATTTATTTATATATTAATGATGACAAACATCAAGCCAAAACAATCATATATGACTATTTAACTACTGACACTTCGAAGAATTTCATTGAAAATACCGCTTACTCTTTTTTTCCCCCAGCCTATAACAGAATTCTTCTAATAGCTTTGCTAACATCTTTACCAGCACACTAGAAATTTAATAGCTGCCACAGCTTGGTACCGGTAACTGATTCACAGAGCACAGAAGACACAACATACTGTGATGAATGAGCTACACAAATGTTTTGCCCCTGCCAGAAAGTGAAACCTGCAACAAAACCTGTTCTCTTGCTCTTATGCAGCACTCTTCATTCAGAAAATCATAGCTGTTTTATATGTGCAGCCAGCATCACAGCATTAGAAAGCATACAAGGATATGAAACAGCTTCCCTAAAGGATGTATAAAATGGGCCAGGCACTGCAGTTTGGAAAGAGACCGAAGGTGTGCAAGACAGCTTTACAAAACCAGCAACAGCGCAGGCCAAGTGCATAGGGAGTGGGTGGGCACTGTTCTCATCGCAAAAGAAGTAGGGGGGATTTAATCAGCAGATGCGGAAAAAAAACAGGAAAACATGTTACATGCACCATAACATTACACAGGACTTCGTGCGGGCCAAATGGGTCTGAAAAAAGGATTAAGCACAATGACTGAGAATAGGTCCACAAAAGACTATTAAACACAATGATCCACATGGTCGAGGTCAGGAGTTCCTAATCCAATGATTGCCTGAATGAGGGAGGAGCTCAAAGGATCACTAAATATTTCCCCATTTCTTATGCCCTTGCTTTGGCCATTGTCAGAGACATTACACCGGACTAAAAACCATTGGTATAAACTAGAATGGCAATACAGGTGTTTATGTTAGCTTGTCCCTTTGTTTTTAGCAAGGACAATTCAGGCAAGACAGATTATCGTGTAGGAAGTTAGTGACAGTGAGAATTAAAATCTAGGGACAAGGTTTAGAAGTAATCCTCAATTCATGCACAGGCACCAAGTCAGTTTGCTGCTAAGTAAGTTCAAGCTTTTCTTTAGGTCACATTTTTTTCCAGGCTTGGCTTGGCTTCTGTGTGCCCAGCTTAAGCCAGTGGCTGCATCTTATTTCTCCTTTCTGCCTGCAGTTGAATATGAATGGGATGAATAGCTGCATTGGAACAACATGTTGGTTATGTACTGAAGGGAAAAAAATCCTAATGGTGCTGCCAAGTGGGCAGAGCATTGTAAAAGCGTTTGACCTGGATTTCCTGCTCCATTCTGAGTAAATTCAAACGAGTGTCTTCATTCTCTCTGTCCCCATGGGGACAACGATAGCTACCATCCCTTGTACAGAACTTTGATATGCAGTGATGCATTGACATTCGCAGGTACTTGTATCATCTAATTACTTAGTAGAACCCAATAAAGAATGCAAATTTATTTGAGATTCTTTTTTTTCATAGCTGCAAAATATTATTTTCTTATAGAAGAGGATGATCCATATTGTCTTTTACAATTCAAAGAGGTAAAAATTCTTTTCTGAATTTACTAGTGTTCAGGGGAGGGGATGAAGAGAGCAGAAAGATGAGAGTATAGACCCTGCCCTTAAGAATCTAAAGTAGTAGCTCTTGTATGACTTCTGTGCTAGGAGGGTCATCTCTCCGGCCACTCTGAAGGCACCAGAGAAAGAGAGGCATGTCCGGATCAGGACGCTCCATTGCTCTGAGTCGTTCTAGCTGCGCTGAAGGCAATTACCCCATCTCTCTCGAGTACACGGGGGTCCAGGAAGACAGTCTCCTAACCCAGCCTCCCATAATACACAGTTCTGAACAGAGAATGTGAGATGCATTTGAGGTAATTCTGTGTTAAATGAGGCGGTTGGATACTACAGGGTCACACACATGCCTTTTAACATGCCATAGTGGTTCTCACATTCTTAAGCAGACTGATTTTAAAGCAGCATTTGCTCTAGAAGTCTCACCATGGCAGAGCATCAGCAGTGTCGCTGAATCACAGTGCCTGGCATTTGTAGATCCCCTCATAAGCACCTCCTAAAAATATCTCCCTGATTAGAGCCGTTGCAAGAACCAGTCCCATAGTGCTTTCATTTCAACTCTATTTGAAGCATAGGGCAGGAAATGGGGAAAAAAATCATCAATATATTAACAGTAATTATGATGGAAAATTAAGTTATTAATCTTTACAAAGCTTTTATACTGGCTTATTTACTAGATGCTGCTATGGGAACCCATCTACACAAATGTCAATTTATGTAGGCCATGATGTACATATCTGCATCTGAATTATTCACATCAGTCAATGTAATTCATCTTCTCTATAGCTGAGGTTTAAAATCGGTCAGATGAATTGGATTTCTAAGATTCCTTTTTCCTTCTGTAGACAGTGACTCGTTTCATTATAGAGGACTATATTTTAGCTATCAAAAGCTCTGTGAGAAGAATCTCATCTTCCATAGTTCTTTTCATGACATTACATTTTTGTTGCTCCGCGTCACACTGGATCTTCTGTTAGAGACGTGTATCAGTGACAGCCTAAGGGAAGTTTTTAGAAATTATTGCAATATTTTTTTGGTTTTTTGGTTAATGAAAGCAGATAAAAATGGTGGGTTTGGTGTTAATACATCTAGCTCATTTATAACTTCATTTTTCCCTTCATGTCTTAGGCACCAATATTTCTGTTAGTGGAATCTGAGGGCCTGATATATCTTCTACTTTTCCTCCTGGATAAGTACTGCTCCAGAATAGTGCCCAGGAAATAACTCTACAATGTGCAGACAGCTGTGGTTCCCAGCACTCTGTATTATTCTTCTCACAGGTGTAACTCTATTCCAGTCATATGTCCATACACTCAACCAGTCATCTTTGCAGTTAAAGGTGCCTTTTTACAGCAGGCCTAAAGGGTTCACTTTTCTACTTAGTTGAGATTTATTAAAAATAAAATTGGGCCTTTTAACTGATCCCAATACTCTTATTATCAGCACAGTTCTACAAATGCAGATTTCAGAGCATATCTTGGCACTTTCACATAGATGAGCACCAATGTGCAAATAACAAAGAAAGAAATGTGTTTCCTTTTTATGCATGCCAGCTCCGCTTTCTTGCATGAGGTTAAACAGGAGCAGGGTTACAGAGCTGTCAAAAGAGCAGGACATGTGGAAACAATATTGTGCCAGTAAAGGAAAATTTTAAAGCAGAAAAGCTTTTTGTGTTAAGTCTTACAGCATTAAGAATATGGTCCACAAGACCTGTGTCAGAAAAGCATGAATATGTAGAGCCTTGGGGTGTTCACATTAAAAGATAAAATGGGCTAGAATGCAATGAGTGGTTTCAAACTAAAGAGTCATTCACCATGCCAGCGAAGAAGCCAAAAGATAAAACATTTTAGCAAGTCTCCAGTGATAATATTTAGATAGAGCTTAGCCCACAGAACTGCTGTCCTACCACTCAAAATGTAAACAAGGTCACTGACAAAGCAGCACTCAAATTATTAAGCAGTAATAACAATAATTCTTTCTTGGGTACCATTATCCCAACTTCTTCAGACATGGAAATGAGGCTTCCTGAGGCACGTAGGTAAGTGACATGTTTGTATTGCTATATAGCATTTTCTTTTTCCATTGCTGAAACTGGCATTAGTTAGATAAAACACAAAGTAACACTAAACATGGACTTAGGTGTAAACTTCCCAATGGGGAGGTCTCCAAACATCTGCCACTTGAAACATTACCTGTCATTTAAAAATGAAAATTACATTGGGAATTGCTTGACACTATTTCTAAGAAACCGTTTTATTTTTTGTCCTACATGTTTTCATTACAGGCTCAAAATTTCCTTTGTCTTGAATCTGCCCAATGCCACCGCAATCACAGGTCAGAACCCTGTTCTCACATAGTTTGGTTCCTGGCCAGGTAGGAACAAAACTCCAAGTTTTCAGAAAGCGTCTGATCTGAAGAGGTATTGCAAAGAACAGCAGATAAGAAAAAAAATTGCTCCATGTATTTATGCTGTCACAGAACAATACACTTTAATTCCTTTAAATTTATTTTTACAGCTCACAAGTTATATTTATAGCTCATTTTATAGAGCAAATTATCTCAAATTAAGGCACATCTTAAGAAAACTATTGCAGTATCTTAATTCTGAAGTATTATTGTTCTCTGGTCATGCATTCAGTGGTAGCACAGATCCTATTTATTCTGTATAATCTTCCTTCAGAGTGCATCTCTAGACCAGATGGACCAAGCGGGCATAGTGCTGCTGAATATGAATAGCCCTGGGTGAACAGATGCATCTGATAACGTCGTTCAGGAGGTGTTTGTATTTAGACTGTGTTCTGGGGCCCTAATTTTTGCTCAATCTGATCTGCAAAATAAGATTTTATTTCCTCCACTAGACAGTATCAAACCAGGTCTGGTTTGCTTTGGTTTGAGGTGGTAAGTAGGTCAATTGCTGCAACAGCTATAACTTAAGGAAAGTGGTTTTGCACTTGTATATTAATTGCCTTTATTATTCACTGAAATTATGTGCTCATTACTTGAGAGACCACCTTATTTCAGGGTCCTTTCAAGAGAATTTACAAGCAGGTGGTGCTTTTTTAATTCTTGTCTTTGCTTTTCGATGCCAAGCTCTGGCAAGTATCATCTGTTAATATCTAACAGCATAGTTTTTAATGAGAATGCATTTCGGGACCCAGGTTCAACATTTACAAAACAAGCGCTCCCTTAACAGCATATAACAGTGTTGCCAGCCCAAGGATTATGCCACTTTGCTATCTAGTTTATACAGACAGATGAAGCAGCCGAAAAAAATGATCGAGATAAGGGTGAAGATAATCAGGGAAAGAGAAAACATAATTAAATGCCTTATGGGAAAGGTTCCAAAAACATAGAGCAGAACACTAGCATCCACTGCAGTATCTACAGCAGAAATGAGGATGACGTTTTTTGCCAACTGATTTGTGAGCAATGTATTAGATTTATTGAAAACAAAGGAGTCATCATCCTATTAACCAGAGAGAGGAATCATGCTATTAAGAAGCGGGAGAAAAAGAACAGAATACTGAGAGTACAGAGCATCTAGATGATGGGAAGTTTTAGAAACCCCATCAGGGAGCCATAGCCAATGTCATGAAGCCCAAGGCAAGGCCATGCAGGGTCTGTTTCATCAGACTGTTCAAATGAAAAGGTATGCACACCCTAGCCTGTGCAACCTGGGAACAGGAGTTCTTCAATTTACATTCGGGTTTTAATTCTCCAGAATATTTTCAGAAAATTTAGCAAATGCTTTCATGAATCTAAGGACTGGGCTTATAATAGAGTAATGGAACTTATTCCGGCTAGAAAGCTATACACAGGATGTCCAGAAAAATAAGCCAGATTTCTGCCACCTGCAGCTTTTTCCTACTTCCCCCAGCAGAAAGGAAAATTATCCCTTTTTGAAGTTCTTATGGAGAGCTGTGGCCTTGCACTTCTTGATAATGCAAGATGAAGAGACCAATTCAGTATATAGTGTTTTCGTTGTGTATAATCTAGTTTAAATTGCACCACGTCATAAGACTAGAATTTAAAATGTCATGAAACTCCATCCTTTTCCTCCCATACGAAAGGTAGCCTAGATACAAGCCACAGCGAGAACTCAACCTCTGAACAATGAGAGACAGTTGCTGGCACTGCTGAATGCACAACTTTCTCCAGCAAGGTCGTGGATGTGCTGGAAAATTTTGCTGCTATAAATTTTATTGACTTTCAGTTTCTGATAACACTAAGTGAAAGCACACTGAACTCTGGCGTTGTGCCATGAGAAACTGTTTTGTTCTGACAGCCAAACCCCTCAGGTTGCTGAGTCACAGAAAACTTGCAGCGATAAGTCCCTGTAAATGAAAGGCACCTTTTGTCAATGACAAATTTGTAATGTAACTTTGACCAGACTTAAGTTTCTTTTCTGTCTCTCCTAGAGGGGGATATAACCAGAATATAACTCAGAGAGAAAAATATTGGTTCTGCATGTGCAGGTGTTAGAAAACCCTCCAGTC
Source organism: Platalea leucorodia (assembly GCF_965183815.1). Lineage (NCBI taxonomy): Eukaryota > Metazoa > Chordata > Aves > Pelecaniformes > Threskiornithidae > Platalea > Platalea leucorodia. Next base: position 44,601,042 of record NC_138828.1, on the reverse strand, counting down.
TGCCTGGCCCACAACTGTTCCTCAGTTTCCCTAGTGACTGTATGGTGAGAGGAATAAAACAGCTCTGGGAGCAACAGAATTTAATTCCACTGGTTCTTGTTGCGCTGTCATGGATCACACTACCTCTCCTCTGTCAGTATGCTTCAGTGATATGAAGAAAATGTAGAATATAGCTTCTTTTTAAATACAATTTCCTTTTTGCTTGCAAGATTTTGATTTCCTTATGACAGAGGATGACCCATATTATATTCTTCAGCAGGAATAGGTAAGTACTTGCTTGTGGTTTTTAGTATTCCTGTCATGAACAATTTTTCTTTCACAAGAAGCAATGTATTTGCATCTGCCCCAGTTAAAACACGCAAATAGTCAAACATATTGAAAGAATCCTTTGTTTTAACTATGTTTTGGCAGTTAGATGCCACCCAAGCTGTCATTCACCAGTGGTCAAATTTGAGCCCACAAAACCCAGTTATACGATTGCAAGAGTGAAACATATACATATACATATGTATATATGCAAACTCAAGAGCTGCTTAAACTCACTGGTGCTTATGTTTGGAAAGTACAACTGCTGCATGGACCTGTGCAGGGAAAAGTAGGTGGTGGGTGTTGATCCTGTCAGGCTGCCTTGACAGTTCTGCTGGTTAATACAATATTCAGCAGCGCCCTTGGCAATGCCCCAGCAGTGCACTTGGCAATGGGGGGCTGGCAACACGCACTGTAGGGGATGCTGAATGCACCACTCCCTTCCTCAAAAATCCCTGCAGGTGAAGTTGGCCAAGCTACCTGGAGAAGAAGAATTTCCATAGACTTGTCACTGAACTTGCCTTAAAATTCAGCTCGCCTGGAGCTCTGCTCCCACAGACATTAGCTCAGTACAGTGAGGTTCTTCTAAGCTTCACCCGACCCTCCACAAAGATACAAAGTCAAAGAGGTTGCCTCCTTACACAATCCCAGAAAAGCCATCCAGGCTACTTTTGGGCCATCTAGGCTATTTTTAAATGAATGTTAAAAGCCTAAGGCACTATCTTTTCTTTCCATGAACATTGATGGTAAAGTGGTCAGGTTTAATGTCTTTCCAAAATCATCTCTGCTGGGCAAGCACAACTTCAAAATGTTTTCTCTTATTACCCACTTCCAGAACCTGTTCATGATTTCTGTACTATTCAAATGAACAAAGAGCCTCAAGTCTTCAATAGTCTTTGCTGAAAAAATGTTTTAAAGCTGGAATGTCACGTGCTGTATAAAGCAAACCTCTGGTTACATAGTCGAGATCAGTGGAGAAGCAGTGCTTCATTACACAGGTCCGAGAACATCTTCCCTCTCTCCCTGACACCACGCTCCTGAGCATTGTGCCCTTTGCGGTGCTCCGGAGGAGCGTGGCTGATTTTGACAAGCCTTCTCCCTGACAAGTCCTTGAGGAATCAAGTACTGTTCTTTCCCGAGTCACCTATGAGGGACCGCAGAGCGGCCTCTTACTGATTATACTTTAAAAAAACAAATCTGTAGATTTGTGATTCCTGTGGGGCTCATTCTTGGCAAGCAGGCTTTATATTACTTAGCAAAGGCAAATACTGAATAGGCATCGCCCCTCAGTCTATCGATAAAACCACCATGTGCATGGTAACTCTTTCTATATTTAAGTTTTACTTGTAATGGTTGATGATAAAGCAACTTAAGGCAGAGCTACTTCACATATTGTGCAATGCACATGTGACATAATAGGAGACAATAATTTAACCCACAAAGATCCACGCATCACAAGTGCAGTGACTCATCAGATTCCCAAAACATGATGAAATCTACCTAACAGATTCTAACGAAGCAAAATCACAGACTAATATAAACTGCTGCAGATTATACACATTTGTTTTGATGCTTTTTCTTTTTGTCTATGCACAACATCAGAGCAAAAGTAGGGAAAAGTACCTGTTTTCAGGTGAGAAAGTGAACTATATCTCACACCAGGGCTCACAAGCCCAGATGGATGGAGGCATGCAACATGTTGGCAGACCCAGAAAAAGCATTTTATGTCTAAGATGCTCTTTACAAAAAATGGTACATTTACCTCATAGTTTAAATATTTTTATTCTGTAGTTTGAAACACTGAGACACAAAAATAACGACTTGTCCAAAGTTCCTGAGAAACCCTGTGGTAAAGATGGAAACCTAGACCTTTTGACTTTCAGTTCTCTGATTCAGCCACAAGACCTTCCTCACCATGTAACCAGACTGGTGCATTATAGACCAAAGTCTACCACAATTTACACTTATAGAACACATGTAATGTACAACAGAATTTGACATTGCCTTTTATTTTAGTTTTAGATAATACTATGAGAAACAGCTATTCCCCAAGGGTTGTGCGGCTCCATTGCCAGATGCCAGCAGGCTGCACAGTTTCGCCAGTGATCAGGCAATAGTTAGCTGCACTTTTTTTGCCTGGTTGCTTCCTCCCAAAGCCAGGCATTCAATTAACTCATCAGCTGCCACTAGTCAGACACCAACTTTGTTCTTTTTTTAAAAGCTTGGATGAAAGAAAAAAATCAAAGGACTTGGAAAAAATATAGCTAGAAGCAGCTCCATCTAGGATAGCACTTAAAATTGATTTCCAATGAAATTATGGCTGAACACGACAGGGAGGGTAGTAAGGGATGACGTCTCTGTGACTGACTCATGTCTTTGCTGTTCTTTGAAATCAAGAGCATTGATTTTTTTATACTTTTACTTGGGTTTGCTTCCAGCATCCTGGGATTTCCCAGGGCCCAGAAGGATACAATGCTTGACACACAGGCAAGTTGCTGAAAGGTCAGTGTGCTCAGTGCACATCGGTAGCATCTGTGCTGCTGCTATATTTGCCAAGATCCAAGCAAATTCAAAGAAGAAAATGATATTTGAAGAGTGTTTACCTGCAGTTCTAGCTCAGCCTCCTGAAAAATACCCATCATTGCTAACTTTTATTTATACATTTGTGCGGGACAGTCCACGTCATTTTAAACAGGCTTGCATCTGAGTTTTTCCAGCCTTTCTTTTGCAGACTCACTCTAATTCTAAGTACAAGCCTAGCGTTTCCCCGAACCTAGTGACACCATCCAGTCCCACATGTACGAACATCACAGTGACACAAACTGGCGCTGACACCCAACATAGTCTGGCCACCTCTGTGTAACCGACTTGTCAGCAACACTTACTATCACGAGAAGAAGCAAATCCCAGCTTGTACCCCAAGCCTATTACTAATCTTTTACCCAACCTTGCATTTAAGCCCCAGAGCAAAAAGTGGCTCAGAAAACAAATTTGGCATCATTTCTTAAGTCAGTCTGAAACAAGTCATCACCTTAGCCTCGACTCAACATATATCCCAATCTCACCTCCATCCTTTCGCAGTGGAGTTTCCTAGCCTGCCACCCAGCTGCCAGCCAAAGCACAGGACAGCTCTGTTTCCCATTGCAGACACTCTCCTTTACCCTGCAGCTCTGTTAACTTGAGCCCCAACTCTAGCTCCAGTCTTTGCACCCCACTTTTTCTCCCCAGATGCGGTTTTGCCCCCTATCTCTTCTAGGCCAGCTAGAAACTACAACTGGGATTATGGTGGATCTTAGGATGACTTTTTAGGTTTGCATAAATCATGGTTTTACTCAGTCTGACTCCTCGCCTTCATCCCACCCAAAGCTAATCATAGCCTAAAAACTGCTTTAGGCTCTCAACATAAATACAGCTCAGTGTTTTATGCCTGAACTCTGAAAAGCTTCCCTGGTAAGCTGCTATGACCTCAAACTTTGTCTTTTATCTCTGGAGGTCAAACCCTACTTTACCCCACCATGTTACCCAGTGACCCAGGCTCCCGTCTCAGAGCTCATTTCACAATGACACTGGATCGCACGACCTCTCAGTTTAGTTTAGCAGGCCCTTTTAATTACTGTTAAGTAGCACATGAGTTTATAAATTTACATAAACAACCTCTAATTCTATGCAAAATCTGTTTACTCTCACCAGGACATGTAACCTTAATTTGGAAGGAAATACACAGCCAGGAGTACCAGCCTTTCAGATCTGCCTATCTTGCAGAAAACTGTGTCTTTTATTAAGGCAGAAGCACTGCCAAGAGAACTTCAAACACATTAAAATGCTCAAAGCTTGACAAGAATCAGAGAGTTTCTTTGAGTTTGTATGAAAATTAACTTATTTTTCTTGCAGTAGGGATACAGTGATGTTTTAGAGATGAGACAATGTCTGCTGTGCACGTGTACTGTCTCGCATTACTCTGGATGCCATTATTTCCACTTACATTATAGCATCAGAACACATTATTGACTAACTTAAAGGTAATAATATCGGAAAGGTTTTATGAGGCAAGAGTATTATGATCTGATAACAAATTACCTTTTTTTGCTTTGTTTTCTGCCTACATCATAGGAAGCATCTAACAAGACTAAATTATAACTAAGAGCAGCTGCTAATAGCTGCAAATGTAATCTGTTAGCAGCAGCGGTGAACCACATAATCAAATGAGGGAAAGAGGTGATGCAGCCTCTGCCTATCTTTGGAAGTGAGAGTCTGCATATGTACACTTACTTACACACACAAACGGCCAAACTGCGTAGAAAAGGTTTAAATTAGCATAATCATCTCTGGCTTTAAACTTACAGGTCACACTGGCTGTAACACCTCACCAGACCACCAGAAATTAGCCTGACAGAGAAGCCCCTCTTCACCTGGAGCACAAAGTCACTTCCACACAGAAGTGCAGACAGGCTCTAAGGACCAGGCAGACACTAAGGACTACACGCGGATGAACTCCACGACAATTTTCACAGCTTTCTGAAGATGAGAGTTAGGGAGATTTCAGCTGGGAGCCCATCCTGAAAGGGACACCCTGGCATGCATCTTCAGTGAGCTCCTTGCACAAAAAAGTGGGACAGACAGAGGCAAAGAGCAGAGAGCATAAATCACCCAGGTCATCACAGATTATAAGTGATACCTGCAGTTTTACCAGAAGCTACCAGAGAGAAATGCGCAGGCAGGAGCCCATCAGACTGCAGCGCTCGCAAAGCAGGCAACTCATCTGCTGCAGGAACGTCATGAGGATCGGAAGGCAAATCACCCTCGGCTCTGCCAAGAGTTGTCCTGCTGTCTGTCAAAGGCCGGCGACTGGAGGCAGTTCCAGTGAAATCTTTTGCCTAGTGAGGATATAAAAGATATTCTGAGCACTGCCAAGAGCGGGAGCCTCGCAGAGAGAGAAGCACCTGGAGGGACCTTACTTTGGAGTCAGTCTGGTGATGGGAAGTGACTGCACTCTGCTGCATTCATCTCTCCCTAGGTAAGTCATAACTTCCAGCCAAAGCATAAAATATAAGCTAATTAGATCTTTTTTTAAAAAATCCAAATTACTGCTTTTGACAGAGGAAATGATCAGTAACTCACAAACTCCTGCAGCCTGTGCTCAGCAGAGGAAAGGGAAGTTTTGTGCCTGTCCTACTGCCTTGGGGCCACAAGCTCCTTGCCTCAGAGTTGGTCTGTGTGATAAGCAGTGTCTGAAAGGCACTGCTAAGGCAATTGAATGCTGGTTTGCAGACTATGAGCTTGTATACGAGCTGCGTAGTACAGAGTACCGTGGGTTCATTTCCTTCGGGGAAATATTTTTTCACCTGATAAACTGTAGAGGCAGTTGCTGTCTGTGGGGTTAATAAGCTATGCAAGGCATGTCTCGCTAAAACTGCTGGACTTTCCTTTTTAAGTACTGCTATAAATATTAAAACGATTTAGGAAGACTTCTAGATGCATCAAACAACCCTGCAGTTCAGATTTACCTTCACAGCATAAGTTTACTCAGAGGTAATTATAGGAGACATGTATGTTCCCAGAAAGCCATTTTGTGATGCTGTCTGTTTTATTTAAAAAATAATTGCCATGCCAAATTGACCTGGTAAACTGGACTTTCCACAAAACACTGTTTAGAGTCTTTGACAATGAGCAGAAAATGGACAAGAATGAAATAAATCCTCTGAGGGAATAATTATTATTTAAGCAGCTGCATATGCTGATAATCAGAAGGCGTTGCCTATATAGACTTGCTAGGAAAAAAAACTGGGGGCCTAAAATTCTCCCTAAAATTGACTCTGTCAATGACCCTGCAGCCCACCACTTGTGTAAAAGCAGATAGTGGCAAATGAAGTTAGCAGGCCTCTCACTGAATGGTGCTAGTTGCAAACAGGCTGTCTGGAAGGAGTATTTTTTCCAGACAATGCATAATTTTAAAGTTCCAGCTTTCACAGGGAAATACAAAGCCAACTGGTACCGTGATTTGCCGCAAATAAAATGATTTAGCAGCAGGCACAGATCACATAATGAAATGATGGAAAGAGGCGAGGTACCAAGCTGCCAGGCTCTGAACATGTGTCCAGGTCTACGCATGCACCCTTGCATACACACACATACGCTGCACAGAAAAGGACCAAATTAGCGTGATTATTACCAGTGCAAATGAAGACAGCATTCCTGCATTTCTTTACGTTTCGTGCCGGTACACATCTGGTTGTAATGGAGGATAATTATGCTTTTTAAATTTTTTTTTTTTTAAATATTTAATTTAAAACAAGCATTGATTAAGTTATGCTGAACTGTGTACATCACTGATTTGGAATGATCATTGATTGACAGAGGGAAACCTAGCCCAAGCTCCAGAAAAAGAGGGAATTGCTTGGTCATTGCATAACACGTCTGTAAAAAAATTGTGTAGTAAATTACCCACATTATTGTAGATGAAATTTTGCCCATCTTGAAGCTACTTTCAGTACGATAGTGTTGGAGAGTTGCAGGATCAATAAAACATTCATTTTATATCTTTTCTTTTGCAAGGATTGGCAGAGTAGAACTGTCCTTCCACTGGAACGGTTTTGTGGATTACAATTAAGGAAACCTACAAAACACAACAGCTGATCATGGAAGAAGCCACGGAGAGAGGGGTAAGTGAAAACTATCCACTCTGGGGAAAAAAAAAATATTCCGCAGGTAGTTTTGCCTGTATTGTGAATTTTGTTGTTCTGAATAAGCTGTGAGCCAAGTGATGTTTTCTTTCGGAAGGCAATAACATTTCAAGGAGTGGGAAGAGGGAATCACATGGTTATTATAATGATTTGGATCTGATCCGCTATTTGCACGTCATTTCCTCTGGGAATGTAATGTAATAAAATTCCATTAGATGAGATGGACATAGAAAATGTCTACAAAGAAAAACGCTTGTCTCCCCAGGTACATATAAAACCTGGGATGGGTGAATCTTGATACCAATCTCTCTCACCTACTGACGAAAAAGGTTAAACCAATTATTTTACCTGATTCTTTGCAGAGGTAATGTGGTTAGCAAGTAGCAAGAAGTATCACCGCAGAGATAACAAGATTAGCAAGACTAGGGTGTGAACTTTTAGCAGTTTTACAGTTTTTACACTAAAAAATGTAAAACACTAGAAGTATGAACATAATATTATAAGGACACCATCAGCCTGGAAGGTCTTCTGAGTGACCACACTCATGTATTCAAAAATGTGGTCTCCAATAACAGCATTTCCACTGGCTTCTTTCAGCCCCAGTGAACCTGGCCTCCACCTTAGATATAAGTACAAAAAATGTATTTACACAGCCTATGGAGAATTTTAAACGGTGTGAGCTTGTTGGTTCTTGGAAACCCCAAAATTAATTTATTCATTACTTTTTCTTTATAAATACTTGGGAACATTATGCAATTTACAAACGTTATGCCAAAACCAAAAGGAAACTAGAAAAAAAAGCCTTTAGAGTGGAGAAAAAAAACCCAGCTGTTCTAAAGTCTAAGAAATATCCTGGCAATAGTCTTAGCTTTCTTCCCATCTTCAATTTTTGTTCTAACATCAATTACACTTGTTACCAAGCCATTGACTTACTTTCTTCCAGGACAAAACTAGACACACATTCCTAATCCTACAGTCACTGTGGATCACTTTTCGATTAGCAGAAAGGACTTTACAGGAGTTTTCCAGGTCTGCAATACATCCTCCTTCACTATTGTATTGGCAAAAGACATTCATAAAATAACCAAAGCGGCACCTAACTCTTCCTCCACTACTGAACAGGAATGATACTTCCACAAAATAGCAAAACCTTCAGTTATTTCTGTAAATAGTTGTATGGGTTATTTGTCATAATCTAGCCCCAAACACTTGCAATTACTTAGCTGAAGCTCTGTAAGGCTCAGATTAAGCTTTTAACCCAAGGAGGCATAATCGCCACAGATGGCAGAGAAGGGATGGCTAATATAATACCTAAGCTTGTCGGAAAAAAATATGAGAGTGTTGTGAGGAAAACTAAAGGTGATGACTGAGATGCTTAATTTTCATCCTGCTGAATCCTGTCAAATCCTCCTCACTTTTGTTTGCCTTCACATGCAAATGATTTGTTTTAAACAACTGATGAGCGTCCAAGTCATATAAACTGACACTTAGCAGCAGTTGCACTGCACCACTGTCAAATATTTACATCCATTTTCCAATCATCTGGCAACTGAAATGCAATTAGCAGCTTTGGTTTTATGTACCCACTGGAGTTGGCTTGCATATCCGTCACAAATGCGTTCATTTACTCTAAATTTGCTCTTTGGATTTTACTCATTTAAATGAAGAAATTATATTCTTTCCCAGCTCCTGTTAGCCATGATCTCTTCTCTCCATCAGCCTAGAGGGTCTGTGATAACCCTTTAGTTAGTTATTTATAGCCTGTAATCATATCTGACATTGTCATGGTATTATAGCCAATTCTGTTCACTTTGAGCCTGGATCAGTGCAATTCCAGGAGAGAAGAAGGAGATGCCAGATAGTGGTGAGAGTAGCTATTAAAAATCTCTTAAAAGCCTAAAGCTGGTATATGATCCTGCATGTCAGTAATTACTTGAAGTCATGAAGACCTAAGAAGTGGTATCCTGAACAAAATCAGAAGCTTCTGCTTGTTGGAGACTACCATAGTATTGGAATGCTGGATAATACTCAATGTAGGTATTTTCACAACATGCCTATTACGTAGATAAAATCTTCATTTTACAGTTGGGAGCTTAGGGAGTAAAATTCAGCATGGATCATAATTATTATTCACTCCTAGGAGCAATGCCTCTTTGCTGCACAAAGGGAACTGCAGCCTCGCGCTGGGAACCCTACAGCCTGATTGAGCAGATGATGGCTACAGGGGATGGAGCACATCTCCCCGTTAGCAGAGGTCGTTCACCTTGAAACTGGCAGCAGTGAAGCTGCATTAGAGTGGTGGCGTGCATAAACTGAAAGAGACGGCTCGTTAGCTCAGAGGTGGTACCATTCTAGCAAGGCTGGCTGTCTCTGAGGACTAAGCTAGAAGCTCTGCTTGGTCCATTTGCACTCTCAAGACAGCTCAGGCAGCTGACACAGCACACATGAACACATACCCTCCTTTCCTCTGCCATAGGAATACTCTGAAAATACTTACTGGCTCTCACCCTGTGGGTCAGAAAGTCCAGGGGATGTTTGGGTGTGAGAATCAAAGTGGTCAGTAGTAGCCGAGCCAAGGCATTGGAGATCTCAGCAGTTCCAGATGTGGTAGTGATGGACTTGTAGCCATTCACACAGTCAGTCAGCCCAGGCAGACAATGGATTTGTCTACACTGACTAACACCAGCTTGAATACCAAAAAGCAAGACAATGGCACATGGTTAGCTTTCTCTCTACCTAATGGGCCCATCCAAAAAGCCACCCATCTTTAACCCCTCACTAATGTGTGGTTATTTTCATTACTTTTAAGCAGCCAAATTCATTTTTACAATAGTGGCAAATTCGTAATTGCTAATGCCTGGCGACTTTGAGCTATACAGATTATTATTGCAAAGTTCTCTGAGCTGTTTTGATGCAAAGCGTACGGTGCAGGTGAGATGAGCAGGACAGAGTCAGCACTGGGTGTCTGCAGTGCAAAGCTCCATTGCTCGGAAGGTGCAGAGCAAGATCACCCATCTGCCCAAGGGAAGGGAGCAAATGCAACGTGACAAATCTGCGGTTTTCCCGATATACTTCACTGCTTCTATATCCTTTTCTCCAGAGCTGAACCATCTGTCTCTAGCTCATATACGATTTGTACACCTCATCAGTCAGCTTTAGAGACACTGTTGTTGTGTTTGCTGATTCCAGATGTTGGAGACTGTCCCAGGCAAGTAGAAGTGCTGCCTATTTCTCCCCCGCTCCCTCAGACTGATTATTCAGTTCATTTCAGAGCAGGGTCATTTCAGACACTGACAAACTGCTGCATTAAAGTATAAATTCTGAAGCGTAAGACATCAGCCTATATGCCACCCTAAACAAGCGAGTCAAGTCAATCATAACGTGAGAGAACGAAGGCTCAAAGTGCCATCAAGTGGAATGGCATGGAGGGGAGCAAGATGGAAAGTTCCCCTGGGGTTTTTAACATGTGAAATGACACTACTGCCTAAAGTTCCTTACAAGCACAGTATTACCGTTTGATATTAGCAGACGGTATGTTAGTTGCTGGTATTTGGATTAAGTCAACTCCAGCTTCTCTTCTTTTACGACACTTGTTTTATCTGCTTTTTTGTATATTTTCAATGGCAGGATTTTAGGACACTATCAGAAACTGTAAGATAAATTGTATGAAGAGATCAAAACAAAATTCTCTTGTGAACTGGCACTTTTTGAAACCTGTATTTATTAATGTATAGAAATTGTGGCTCTAATTTCACTGAGACATTGAAAAAAAGTAACAATCTTACCTTTAGTAACTATCAAGAATTGCACAATAACTCCAAATAATAGTACTTTACACAGTACACGCAAACAACAGAACATCCAGCAATGACCTCCTGAAAGTATCTCTGTAACCTAATTATGAATCTACTACCACCATTTTACTGGTGCATAAATTGTAGCTCAGGGCAAAGAGTTTAAGCAATTTGCTCAAGGATTCACCCCACCTTGCTGAGAGCCCAGGATTTCGGAGCATCCAGCCCCCTGGATGTGTGACTTAAGACTATTGTTGCCTCTCTGTGTGACCAGAGCGCACAATGATTTTGATTCCTTTTTAATAAGCGTGTTTACGCTCATCAACAAGCAGAGCCCCAATGAGGAAGAAATACTGGCTGCTCAGCAGTGTCACTACCATGTCAGCCATAAGGACTGTAATCCTAAAGAAAGTGGCTGCATACACCCAGTGGCTTCGTAGACTTTTTCCAGCGCTCCGAGATCCTAAAATATGAAAGAGCAGACCCAAAAGGATGAATTCTATATTCCCCATATAAAATCTGAGCATTTGCAATCCTTCTTGCACGGCACGTGAGGGAGAGGAGAACCACAAGGGCAGCCTGCAACCATCCAGCAGCACCTCTACATACCTCCACACAGGACCTAAGCACGTCTGGTGCGCTTGGCCTTACATTCCATAAAGAAATGTCACCAAAGTTAAATCTCTTTTGCAGCACAGCGTCCCTTTTCCTTAACATCTTGGTAATTTTTAATAATAATGTTCTTTCAAAAGAAAAAGTTTAGTTTTGGAAATGTCTTCATGAACTACTTCCAAACAATCAAATAATAGGAAATCCACACTCAGATAAACTGACAGTTTGCTTTATCTTTATGAGAATGAATGACATTTGAGTGAATAACCATTTAATTTTTACATTTTAAGTCTCAGTTGACTTTAAAATCAATAGATATTACAGCTAATTCATTTTACCACCAATTTATATTTTCCAAATAAAATGAGATCGAGTACTGTTCTTTCTAATACATCTTAATTTCCTATCTAAATTTTTAAAAATAATAGATATACTATCAAATAATTTTCTCACTTTTTATGCTTAAATGCTGTTTGATTTTATGAGACACGCTGTACACATGCTAAGTTACTCTATGGACTGTGATATTTTCCAGCATTTTCACAAATTAGTCTTCTAAAGTGATTAAGCTGCTCTCTGGACTCCAGAAATAAACTCCTCAAGCAAAATTATGTATCTTTCATTGAACAATAAACACCAAAAGTGGAAGCGCTTTATTTTTCCAGAGCTGCAAATACTTTCAACAGCTACTTGTCATCAATACACGGGCTATATAAAGCATGCAAAGAGAAACCAATTACGCACATATCGGTTCATGTGCGGTGAAGAGAAAGCCATGTGCTCCTGTTGCTGTGAGGAATCAATTATCTTGAATTACCTATTTGCTTGAAATGCACAGCTACATCTCCCACCGAATACCTGATGTGGATAGCTTGAACGTGTTTGCCCCGTGGCACCCGTGAGGTGGCTGGACGTGGTTCACACCAGCTGGGTTTACCTAAGATGACTCCTGGCTTGTAAGTGCATAAAGGATGGGGGAAAGATCATCTCGGGGTGTACTGCCCCTGCCACTGCATTTCTTCCCTCCAATGCATTTCCACTGTAAAGGAGAACAGACACCATCCTCCTCTTCAGAGTGGAGGGACAACTCACTGCTAGTCAGTGCAAGTGCTGAAGGTGATGGGTATTTGGCATAAATGAAAATAAAAGACAGAATAAAATTCTACAGAATACAGAAGAAACACCAAATATACCGTGTTTGTTCTGCCAATTGGAATTATCGTGGTTACCCTTTCCTGACCATGCTCAATTTATTCACAGCAGCCATTCCCACCTTCGGAGCAGGAAGGGTTTGCTGGCGGGAGGCTGGGCGGATGGATACTCTGCTCTGTTCTTCCTGTTTTTCAAAGAAGTTTAGTACATCTGTCTGTTCTGGAAAGGACATAGGTAGCTTTCTGCAAGCAAGAATTACCCTATTTCACTCTGCAACAATGAATATTTTGGCAGCCCATGAGCCTTGGAAATTCTTGCAATTTTATTTATTCTATTAGTTGGTACCACTTTCTCCCTCTTAGGCAATCTGCCAGTATCTGTTTGGAGTTCTCCTACAGTGTCTCGTTAATGCAGGCTTGGGAACAATAAGAGTAGGCAGTAAAATCAACCTGCGTTGTACACAAAAGGGAAGTTTTATAATGCATAAATATCAAAGCTCTGTGAAATGGATTGTGAAAAGGAAGAAGCAGTTTTAATGAGCTTTTAAAAACTATCAGAAGAAAAAAAGGAGGTATGTGGGCAAAAAAATTACATGTTCTGCATAGCGTAGACAGTAGCCGGTCTTTCAGGAGGTGAAATACAGGGGAGGGGGAAGAGATTTTTCCTACTACTGCCCCACACACTGTATCATGATGTGACAGGAGAAGTTAAACCAGAATATTTTTGGTTCCCTTTAAGATCTAGCCATGACTGAAATTGTCCCGCTTTTGTTCAAGAAATACTTCAATGTAATATGCAGAGACGTAGCGCAGCTGGAGGAAGGAACAGAACCCAGCCCACATCAGCTGGCTGACTGCATGAAAGAGACCTGCCGGCGTTCGCAGGGGGGCAGAGCAGCATCACAGTACCTTGTCCCACCCCATCCCACCCTTCTCTCAGCCTAAGTACAAGCAGTGCTCGTTCAGTGCTGAAGCAGAAAATTAGAACCAATTTCACTGGCAATCACCCAAAATATCCTTATTTTTTGTCTTCTCATTGTGAGCAGCTCAAGGAGTTCCTGTGTCCTCTCCCTCAAAACTACCCCTGTTTATGCCTAATGCAAAGATTCTTCTGCAAAGCCCAGAGGCTGACCCCACCGGTCCCATCTGCAGTTCCTCCCATTTCAGTCACAGATAAATGATATCCTGTATCTGGGGCTTTAAAACCTTGCCATCTGAAACTGCCATCTATTATGTTGTAGGATACAGCCCTCCGTAAGACTAAATAACCTAAAATGGTTTTGAGCTGAAATTTAAGTAAGCCTATGATTGTGCCAAGCCTCATCCCTTCTAATATATGGTGGGAATAAATTATTTTTTCAACAAAGGTAAAACCGAATTATTATTAACATCCAGACAATGTTCTGGTACCAATTACTTTTTTCTTTTGATATCTGAAAGTAATACCAACCCTATTCAAGGTCTTTCTGTGAGGAGGTGAGCTGTAAAATGACAATTTTAACAGCGAGTAGATAACAATTTGGTCTTTTGTGCTAGCGAAGAGAAAGTTACATCATTTCCCCCATAATAGAAGTGTCTCCTACCAAGAAGTATTATCTCTTTTGAAAAATAGTATATGGAGGAAAGAGAGCTCTAATGAGACTTTGATTACATCTCTGCCATTACATGATAATCCTTAAAATTACTCACCTGTTGTATCTTGCTTTTTAATCTAGTCTTAAAACCATAACTGAAGCGGATGCTTAATATACTTCATTTGCAAAGCTGTTTACACTTAACAATCATTCTGGAGAAACTTCTGCTTGCTCATGGAAGCTGTCACGGCTGCCAAGCCAATGGTGGTTAGGCATAGCTGCACTGCCAGGGGCTGGCACACCTCGCCCCGCTCCTCCTGCAGGGAGCCCCGTACAATGCCCCCCCCCAAGAGGTCTGGATGTGAGTCTGATCAAGCACTATGCAAGTCCTGCTCAGCACAGCTAAAGCTGCTGTTGATTTTATTTGCTGGGACTGAACATAATGAAACGTAGGCTGTACCTGAGCTGGTGAAGTTGCATGTATTGTGCTATGGGGTACAGACCCCCATACACGGACAGTTTTAGCTGGGAATCTCTGCATGGCAGTTGATTAAACAGGGCCATAGCCTCCAGTCCCTGCAAAACAATACCAGATGATTTATGAATTCCTTTAATTTTTTTATGGGACAAACTTTGCTTTACTTTTTTGGGGTTGGGTTTTGTTGCCCTCTCAGAGGAGGTAATTCCTCTTGCTCTTTAGATTGACTTTTGTGCAAAGCTATAGGCTTAATTCTGGGCAGAAAACCAGTCTTGTGGAACAACTAAAGCAAAGCTCATCCACAAAGAGTGGGTGTAGGACGAGCATGACATGGGGTGGGTCTATGGTCAGTAGAGATGTCAGCTCTGATGCCTTCAAGGCAAGATGTTCCCAGAAGCACAGACATAACAGTATATGTCTGACCATGTTACAAGAACTTTGCACCTCTCAGCTACATGGCTACACAGAGAAAGAAAAACATGAGCTCAGAAAGCCAAAAAGAGCCTTCACCTTTTACTAGACCCAGTATTGCCAGATGCCAGCAGTCTACCAGCTGCAAAGTAACTTACAGAGAAGAGGACAAAATTGAAGCCGGTAGCCCCAGAGCCTCTGCCACAGCACCACCTGCAAGCGGAGACTGGCAACACAGAAACATGCACAGCTCCCTCAGCACAGCTGGTCTGTCACAGTTGGTCTATCCAGATGCTTGCTTCTTCTGTCTCTCCAGATGAATACCTCGTGATCCCCAGGATCCAGATGCACGCTCAAATGGAAATCAGGCGCACACATGTGAAACCTCTGAGCCATCAAAGGAGCTGTGCACCCCCGACTGCCCACCGAGCTCCCAACCTTTCTGACCATGCAGAGAACTGGGAGGCCAGGGGACTCCCCAGCCATCCTCCCTAGTCTTGGGGCACCACCCAAAAAGTAGCTAGAGGGGAGGATGAGAGATTTGAAAACCTTTGATGGAGAAAAGGTTGACTGTGCGAGAGGGAAAGGAAAAGTTCTTGTTTACTACA
Organism: Platalea leucorodia; assembly: GCF_965183815.1. NCBI lineage: Eukaryota > Metazoa > Chordata > Aves > Pelecaniformes > Threskiornithidae > Platalea > Platalea leucorodia. The sequence goes on along the minus strand of NC_138828.1, from coordinate 44,585,428 downwards.
TATTTGATCCCTTCCCAGGTAACTCATTATCTGTGCATTTCAGATGCACGTTTCCCCTGCACAACAGGAAATCAGTCCATGCTTTTCAGAACAGAGGTGGCCTTTTTTGTAGGTAAAAACTGCAGACATCCCCACCCCAATTTTACAGATCAAAAAACATTACTGAAGACTTCCCAGTAGATGGCAGGGTTACCTTGTGACAAAGCTGAAAGTCTCAAGTTGTAAGGGCTGCTGGATAAACGTTCAAGTATTGGCTAAGTATATTTAATTAGCAGAATGAACCAATATCTGAAAAGGCATAAACACATGCTGGTTTCACTGATCTAATGCAAGCTAGAAGTCATATTTTAAGGTAGTGAAAGATCTTTAACCTCAATACAGTATTAAAAATTAGCTTTGTTAAAAATGAGCTTAATTTAGACAACTCTTTCTATCACAAAACTGACAAGACAGAAAACACAGTATTTAATGTGAGAATCCACTGGAGTTGCTGACTGTAGAATAAAGTCATGGGAAAAGCAAAAAGCCTTCACAAATATTACTGGAAGTGATGAGCAAAAGTGGCTTTCAGGACCAAAATCAGTTCAGCTGGACGGTGGAGTGTTTGCCTCTGTCTAGGAACTGAGCAAAAGAGGAGCACCCGAAAAAGGGAGTTCTGTGCCGCTTTTGTCAATATGAGAAATCATGACCTCAGCGGGTGGAGAACACCTTCACAGGTCGGGACTCCCCTCAGAAACAGCCGAGAGTAAAGCCCGATGCACCCTGAGGATCTCGGAAATGTTTTGTTACGTGCCGGGAACCGAACCGCCCAGCCCAGTACAACTTAATAACTGGCTGCAAATGGACAAGGCTTCAACTTCTTAAAACTACAATTCTCTGAATCTGCTTTTCCAGCCAAAGCAATAAGAAGCATCCCACTGTACTTCAAACACTTACAATGACTCTAGTAAGTGAATTCCCTTGTAAGTGTCCGAAGGTTGTACGGGCATCTCCTTGAAGGATAGCTGGATTTCCATGCGGTGGATATAAATGTGGTCATTCTGGCTGTGTGAACATTTTCTGAAATAATTTGTGGACGACCACTAATGTCAAACCTCTGTACGTTGCAGGTGAACTGAAATGGCTGCAGGAAAAAATACCAGTCCACATTTTATGTGGTTTTCTTCAGCAGAAAAGATTCAGACATCTGACACCCAATACTTTTGCTTCTCATTCAGTCTGTGCCAGGTTTCGCTTGCCTCACTGAAATTACTCACATATTTAATTTCACTATTATACTGTGGAATTAGAGGATTAGTGGAAATACTATACTTACTCATAAAAAGAGGTTACCTGCTTTCTTTTGTGAAGATCTAATAAGAAAATGCATTGGCTGACAACACACAGGGCTTCTGAAAGTAAAAAGGCCCAGGCTGGCACATCTTCAGTGCCAGGACAAATTCCGGACCATGCAGAAAAACGGAATTCTCATTCCTAGTGATAAACAGTATCTTCAAAGTCACATTTCCTATTATTTCCTGCAATAATATACTTAACTTCCTCTGTTAAGTGTAGAGTGTCACTAAAGAACACAGCTTCAGACTATGTCACTGAAAATAGATTTGGGTTTTGGTTTTATTTTATAAAACCCTTAATAGTTCATTATCATATTTTGGGGGGGGGGGGGTGCATATTAATGTGTGATTACATTGTATTCCTAAAAAGTTTTCCCCATCCTATAGCGACCTTATTGACAATTCACACCTATTGATTCGCCTTGTTTCTGAAAGCATTTGCTTTATAAAAATAGAAAACCAAAAAGGAATAAAAACTGCATTGACTAACGCTTTAAAATCCTATCATCTTTTTGCATTTGGATAACACACACAAAGCTTGACACATGCTTAAAATTCTGACTCTGGTGAGAGTGTAACAGAAATGGTAATATTAACGTGATCATCTTAATTTTTTCCCCCAAGAATAATATAACTCTAACTGCTCCAAGATCACATGTCTTTTTTCCCCCTTTCAGCCTCATGAATAATTTGGCTCGTCTTTCTCACTGACATAAACACTGAATCTTGCTGAAGGTCACGCAGCATTCCTGGTACCTTCTCAGTCAGCGTGCAATTCAGCACTATATTCTGTGCCTCATATTATTTTACATTCATGACATGCAGTTGTACATTGTTTCCATGGTGGTATAATGTCTGATAGTTCATCCAGTGAATGGTAAACACTGATGTTTCAAGAGCTAATTAGTGGTGTAGATTTGTTTTTTATTGCCCTATCTCAGTTCATTCAGCTGGAGAGCTATGGGCCAGGCGAGGTCAGCAAAGGCAATTAGAGAAATGATCATTGTTTCATACAATAGAAAGTTGAAATAAATAAGATTATTTGGTGTAGAAAGGAAAAGAATTAAAGAGTCTGAGGCATCTGACATTATTAAGGTAACTGTAAACCAATTGTTTTGACCCTTAGGCCTTTGGCTCACCCAGGGTCCCCACTAATCCATTTGTCATCCAATATTTGTCTGAAGACAAAAGCCCTCTTAAGCTTTGACAGAGAACCGAGATCCTTCTATTCCTAGCTCAGCAACAATTCATTTCCAGCCTAGAGTTTCACCCCATCAGGGTCCTCTGAAGCAATACCCTGTCTCCAGTTTTCAGTAGCTAGAAGGAAATGTATAGGAAATCATGGGGCAGGGAAGCGGTGGGGGGTGCAGAAAAAGAAAGGAACCAAAATTCTTTTATCTGTAGAAGTGCTGTCAGTTGGCCTCAACTTACACATGGAAAGTTTCTTCTGCAAGTTGCTGGGGGGAGCGATGGGGACAGAAAGGCTTTCACTAGCCCTTCTTTTATTTCGTCATGTCCTGAAGAGCTTGGCAACTTTTAAGCAATGGTGCCAAACTCTCTGAACCCAGTTTTATGTGACTTCATTGTGGAATTTTCCCTTCAGATCACAAGAGCTGTGGATTTCACCCTCTCCTCAGCTGCCAACAATTTATGCAGACGTATCTGTCCTTGGCTTAGCATATCCGCATTGGCTAGGCTTTCTGTGGCACACATCACCAAAGAGCCTGAGCACCAACACTTTCAACACAACTACAAGCACACGTAAAAACTCTCCACACACATGCTGCAGGACAGGGAGAGACCTTTACATCAAGAGAATATACTGCAAAGCCAAGAGAACCTTAAAGAGGAAATTAGACCACAAAAGATACGCTGTTAATTTCAAGAAGAATCATATTTGCATTTGTGTAAGATAATATTATAGTGACCACACAATCCGTGGTTTTGTTTCATTTATGGAGTGTGTCTCTAACATAGTTCAGGAAGGACTTTCCCTCAGAAGTGAGTGATGATAGTGGATCACTGCAGAGAAAGTCTTCCTCAACAAGACCAGAATTTTTCCTCCTCTGGGAGGAGCAAAGACAGGGGTCACAGTACAAGTATAAAGCCAAGTTACTTTTGTAACCCCATGCCTTAAAAGATAAGGCACAGGGAGGAATAAAATTTAATTGGTCATTCCCATTCATACACTTGTAGGGGACAAAAAGGAACCACCACCAAAACTGGAAAGTAACAAAACCAGAAGTGCAGTAGAGAAATAGTTATCACTACATGGTATTATGAGGTACAAATAAAAAACACCATAAGATCACGAGCTTCATGCCTAATCTTTTTTAATTTATTTTGAGTTATTTCAAAAGGTAGTGAGGAGAAACAAGAATAAAACACAAGCCATGATATAAGCCACGACGCTCTAGGACACAATTCAGAGCAAGATATTTCTGAAAGGACCGATACAAAGCAAGCTCTCTCCCTGATCAGGTACCAAAAGAAGTGTGTCATTTTTTACTTGCTGCAAGAATGTATGCTGGGTTAAATAAATAAATAAAGTATTTTGAACTAGACCCCAGTCGTCCGGTTCAAGGTAGGAATGCCCATCCCCTCCCACACCACCTCCTCCTGCACCAGTCCGGCACATTTGGGAGTTCCCAGGACCATATGATTTCTGCATCTCCCTCCCACCCAAGATGAGTTGCAGGCCAGATCCATGCCTTTCAGGTGTCCACATCTTTCCCAAAACCTGGGATGCTACTCAACCAAGAAAGCAGTGCTGGTCTAGCTTGGAATTGCAGCCTTTCAGATGGGAATAATGTGATTACAGTGACTGATGTAACAATCTCAGGCAACAGATACAAATAAAACTAAAATGCAGCTCATATTTCAGAAAACAATTAAATTGAGTTAATATAGCATGCTGAATACACATATCATAATAAAGAAAGTTAGCATTTTCCCATTAGTATTCATGCAAGATCTAATTTTACTTGGGTCTTGAAATTTTAAAAAACAAAGACAAGAGTAACATCATCATACTGAAAAAAGGCATTTCTTGCAACCAAAATTTTCCTTTCTACTTTATGTGAAATATGCCAATCTAATTTCTAAATGGAATATCCCTTCGTGTATCTGTGTTGACTGGCACGCTAATACAGCTATTTTGCTCAATAACATTTGAAAACTTCCCTTTTTTCTTTCGTTTCCCTGCTGTTACGTTACGTTGTGTGGCACACAAGCTTGTCTCAGCCATTCCTGTATCCCGCTCTGCCTAGTGGATGGAGGGACTGTAATTACACAAAATGTACAATTTAATCTTATCTTAGTTTTCTAACGGCACGATTACAAGGCTTCTCTGATTATGCTGTTCAGATACAACTGCCAGCAATACCAAAGTTCTGTTTGCTCTAAGGTAAAAGGCTGCCTCTTATTAAATGATGCTATGGTTTTATAGGAGTAAAATGTGCTCACTGTAGTACTAAATATAAAATGCCAGTGTTTACCTACAGCAGGCATTATCAAAGAAAATAACAACATTCTCAATTTTATTTGTGATGCGCTTTCATCTGTAGATAATAATTTAATCTTGGGTGAATTAGGGAGATTTTTATAGCTAATCTCGAGCTAGAGCACACATCTGGAAGACCTGTGTTACAGTCCCTGCTCCACTCAGAGTGCCAGTCCTCTGCATGCAGCTGGTGCAAGCACTGTTGGAAAGGTGGGATGGAGAAATGCCTCCAGAAATCCACACACTCACTTGACAGACCAGCATTTCAAACCTTGCTCCAGGCTGGACAAAGGATGAATCTGAAGCCAGCTCTCCCTCTCTCTCCCAGAGACCTTAGCTGTTTTTTCCTATGCACCAAAGACATCAAGCTAAGCCACCAGGGTGCAGAGTCAGTTCAGAAAGCTTGCCAAACTTGCAGCATTAGAGGCACAAATGGTACACCAGGTGGGCATACCTCATGCTGGAAGCAAGCGCCAGGATCAGCCATTTCAAGCCCTGGGCAAGGCCATCTGACCTGCCGGAGGGCAGTTCCCCGCTGGCCATCAGGAGTTTATGGTCAGACATCGACTGTGCACCACGGGGGCTGGAAAAGGCAATTCCCCTTCAGAGCTCAGCTGTCTTCCTCAGGGCTACTACATGTTGGTTGCAAGAGTGGGAGACAGGGAGGGAAGAAAGGGACATCAAGGGAGCATTGAACTGAAGGAAACTGTGCACTGCTTTTAACTGCTGCGGTGGTATAAGTCCTTGCATCCTACCTGCTGCAGACCATGAAGAGCAACAGGAGACTTCCCATGGTAGTCTACATGGCTACATCTCCCCGCTGAGCTACCCCCAGAACTGCTACAGTGAATGGGAGGACAAGCACAGGCCACACCAAGCATGGGAGACAGTGATCTCCCAGGAAAGGGCATAGAGCAAATAATGTGGTGGCTTTACTGTCAGCGGTGGGGTCATATCAAGATGTGGAAGCGCTGGAAGGAGACAAAAGTCTCAACAAAACTGCCTCTTCAGCAGGTGTTTGGGCGTCCAAATTCCTACGGCTGTCTCCAGCAACACAGGCTTATGTTCACTGAAACCTGAGGAGACTGAAAGGGTAGCCACTTACAGAGGGACTAAGGAAAATGTGTGACTTTTCCAAATCCAAAAATTCAACCTCATCTCACACAGATCTGACATGCATTCAGAGAGCAGCAGAGTGCTACCTGACTTAAAGGAGTTTGTGGGATTACGGACTCCATTATCTAACTGCTCCATCATTAACCAATAAATTAAAGCCACTCGATTCTGTTCAAAACCAGCACTTAAACACGGGAAGAAGGAAAAACAATGCATGGTAAGTGGGGCCAAGATAGCACAAGTCACAAGGCAGTGGCAAACAAGGTCCTAAGACCAAAACAGCTCCTCCCATCAAGAAAATGTTTTGCTGGGTAAGTGGATGAGTAAGAAGCACACTCCTTGACCTACTCTCTCAGTTGGCACCTGGCTCTGGCCAAGCCTGACAACATCAGATGCGTCTTCCCCACTGTCTTCCAATTTTTCCATACTGTAGACCCTGAACAGAAGAAGGCCTGGCTGTCAGCAGCCCTGGTCTCGCCAGTGCCCGCACCACTCCCAAGCACTGGCTGCATCCATGTTCAACGGCTGCAGCCACCCCTGCTCTTCTTGCATGCGAGGTGGTGGGTCCAGGCCCTTAGCGTAACTAGTCCAGCTCTCTGGAGTGGGTCTTCCTCTCCGTTTCTGAACGCTCTGTTGCTGTTCCTCTTGAGTTTTCCCTACGCAGGCTGGAGACCTGCTTTGACGTGCACCATAGCGTGCCTCACATACCCCTGCCCCTGCAGTGAGACGCAGCCCTAACCCATGTTGTTCTGGCAGTTTCAGCAAACCCTCTCTCATCTGACTACTCCTCCCAAAAGCAGAGGAGCTTCACTTACTACTGCCCTGGAAGCAAGCAGAAGAGGGCATCAAGAGCAGGGTCCAAGCCTGGCTATAGGAGGATTACAAATATCTGGAAACATAGACCTCCATGGTTTATCCCACTGGCCTTGATGCTCGGCTGAAAGTGGCCCTTCATCCTCCTCTTCTGATGCCACAAGGTCAGGGAGGAAGTACGGGAGGGCGGCGCAGGACAGCACCAGTACACACCAGGTCCCTGCCAGACTCCTGCCTGCAGCTGCCTGCATACACCCCAATCCATATTTAGTGGCTGCACAGGCAGCACCAACTGCATTCCAGCAGTTTTGTTTCAGCTAAAAGACAGCTTTACCCTCTTGTGACAGAGCACTTGGATACCGGCACAGACAGTGTCAGCTTCCCGCAGGCTGGGACCTCCTCAGACTGGGCTTAAACTGGAGTTGGGTGCTGTAATCCCCTTACGAACATAGCCCTGCGGGGAAACCACGCGTAGCATTTCCCTGAGGCACAGCATTCTGATTATCAAGATTATCCAAGCAGGCTGGGTGTCTCCCTCCTCCCTGCAGCCCTTGCTCCCGCAGACATCTCCCAGAAGGGATGCGATGACAGGCGCTGCGCCGGCCGGCCCAGGGGCGCGCTCCCGCCGGACCACAGGCTCCGCACGGCCAGAGGGGACTCCGGGGGCGGCGGGGTGCCACCCCCGTCGCTCCCGCCTCCCCCCCCGCCCGCCTCGCAGCCGCCCGCTCGTTTCACTCCCCGCCGCCTCGCCTCCAGCCGCCGCACGGCCCCCGCCGGCCCTGCAGCGGCGACGGACCCCCGTCCGCAGCCTCGCCCCGGTAGCCCCGGGCGCTGCCACCCCCCGCGCCCCCCGCCGGGCCCCGGGGCCGCCCCCCGGCCCGGCCCCGAGCATGCTCAGTGCCGCCCTGACCTACTTTCCCCTGCCGGAGCCGGCAGCGGCGGAGCGGTGGGCAGCGCTGCGGCACGGCACGGCACGGCGCGGCGCGGCGCGGCACGGCACGGCACGGCACGGCACTGCGGCAGCGCCGCGCTCCGCCCGCCCCGGCCCCAGCATGGTGCTGCGCGGGCCGCGCTGAGGGGCACGGCGGCGGCGGCGGCGGCGGCGGGCGCTGCCGCGGGGCGGCGGCGGGAGCAGCGCGCGAGCGGCAGCAGGCGGCGGGCAGGTGAGCGGGGGCGGCGGGGGCGCGGGCCGCCCTTCCCCCGGCGGGCGGGCGGGCGAGCGAGCGGGCGAGCGGCGGTCCCGGGGAGGCGCTGCCCGCCGCCGCCGCAACCGGCCTCGCCGCGCCGCCGGCACCTGCCGCGGTGGCCGCGGAGCTCCCGGCTCCCCGCCGCGGTGGCCGCGGAGCGGGCGCGCTCCCGGGGGAGCCTGGGGTCCGGAGGACGGGGACGGTGGCCCTGCCCGGGGCGCACGGCGAGCCTGGCAAGCCCGGCATCGTCCCTCTCCCCCGGCGGCTGTGGCCCGGCGGTTGGCGGGGAGCCCGCGTGGAGAGCGGTAGGTACCGGCGCAACGGGAGCGGAGTAACGCTGCGTTCAGCGTGGAAGTTGAAGAGAGGGATTCACGCCGGCGCCGGGGCGCGCAGGAGAACGCGCTGCTTCGGGCAGGGAAGCTGACCAGCCCCAGGCCGCCCCCGGGGCCGCCGGCCCTGCGCCCCCGCCGGGTGCTCGCCGCTGTCCCGCCGTGGGCAGGGGAAAGGCAGGGGTGCAGGGACCGCTTCGCCGGGGCTGACTTCTTAGGGGAGCTTAAGTTGTGCTGCTTCAAATTCAACATAAAGGCTGCCTCCTGATCTTTTGCTTTAATTACCCTTTCACTTGACAGGATGGTCTCACGAGATACAACTCAATTTCAGAAGTGCCTTGAGGGAACAACCATCTAAAACTTCAGAGCTGTCAGGCAATAGCTATCAAATACTGTTTCTTAACAGGGCAAAGTCGAACAGCATAGGGCGAGCGAACTTAAGACAACAGAGAGCACTACTGAGCAGGCACTTTTCTAGTGCATTTATCTGGAGAGTCTTGTAAGAGACTACGCTTCCTAACAGCCCTCTCTCAGTTGTTAAATGGGAGCCTCTCAGATGGAGCTTCCCTGATAACCCTGCTCCGAAAACACAAGTACCAACTGTGTAAGCAATGCTAAATACTAAATGCGACCTCCCTTGGTCCGTATGTGCCTGCAAGACTGTAAAGTTAGTTCAAAGGGAACAACACAAAGGAGTTAAGAGGGAAAAAAATGTAGCGTTTTAGTTGTTCAGAGCCATTACGTTGTGGAAGAGTTTCTCTCTTCACTGCAGTAGGACAAAATACAGCAGGGAGATGATGTTTGCATGGCAGGAATCTTTTGTCTGGCTTAGCATGTAGAGTTAGTAACAGCACCATTGCGATACTTGTGGTTGGTGTAGTAGGTATCCCTTTTTATTAGAAAGCCTTCGACTTGCAGTATGTCAACATCAGCTGATGTTGAGTGCAGCTTGCGCCGCTGGAGTGCACATTGCACACCCGTTTTTTCTGAAGAATTTGGAGTTTTCAGAGGCCTAGACAAACAGCAGAACATCCACCAAAAAAAGGGCTTTCTTCCTACTTTAGTACAGTGATACGTGGTATTTGTCCAAGACATGTTTCCCATTCTGAAAGCTGAGAGATAAAATCAGTCGCCCTTAAAACATGTAACACATGGTGGGAGCGTGGCGGTGAATTCTGAGGCGATCTGTGTTGTACAGCTCCAGTGGCCTCCCTGCCCCATGTCCCCTGCCTCCCTGCAGCTAGACAGGTCCTGCTCTGATATGGAGGAGGAGGATGGAGATGGCACAGGAACCTGGTTAAAGTCTGTTCATCACTTTAACCAGGGGGAAAATAAACCAAAACAAAATAAAACAAAAAAAACCCCAACCAACAGAAATATGCAAAGCCACCCGCGTACAGTTTAGGAGAGGGTCACGTTTGTGACACAATGATATGGGTGCTGGGGAACGATTTAAATGGAGCAAAACCAATCTCCGTTTCAGTTCTTGCCTAGAAAGCCTGGGGACTGACATTTCTTTTATGGTTTAAACTTCTTGGCAGTGTAAGGCACCACTGAGATATGGATGCAACCTATAACAGGGAGAGTGAGCTCGCCAGGAGCTAAAGTAACCTGTACTGAGCTTTGCTAGCAGGGTCGTCTTTCTCTGTCAGCAAGTTGCACCTTTACTAGAAGTTTTTGCAGGCACAAATGCCTATGATCCTGCTTTGGGATATCCTGGACCATATTAATATGTCACCAGAAGACTGTGGTGTAAGACCAAGCTCCTGGATACTTGCTGGAATTTTTTCATTCCTGCGATTGTGAGCTGCTGTCCATCCGTGCAGACTTGTGTGCCTTTGGAACCTCTCTTTGTAGTCTTAATTTTGTTCTTTAGTTCTAGTAACTAAAACAGTGGCATTTGCTATCCACATACAGACCCATTTCCAAGACAATGGAGATGCTATTACTTCTCACCAGTTACTATTATTAAAGTCATTCATAGCAGCATTTTAGAGCGTTGTATGCTGTATCTGCCAGGAAGGCTGTGAAGGGCAGACAAAACTTGTACATATTTGTGTCAGGACAGAGGAGTTCAAACAGATTTAGTGATTTTGATTTAGCTATCTAAGAAATTTTGGTAGTGGACTGTCTTATTTCAGAGTAAAAGGAATTACCATGAGTAGCACCTGTTTATCCGAAATAAGGAACTCTGTACAGACGTGTATAAATGTCTTATTTTGGAAGAGGGCCAGCACACGCGGAGGAGTTACATTAGGAATAACCTGCCTAAGCCCAAACTTAACATTTAATTGACATGATTCTGCCACTCTGAGAGTTTTATACCAAGACAAAATTTCTGCTGATACATTTAAGTCATGCAGGGCCAGGGCACAAATACTGCACTGCAAGTGCACCGCTGTGTGTGGTGTGCAGTCCCCGGTCATGCGTGCGTGACTGTGTGGTGCACAGTCCTGCCGACAGCACTGGGTGCTGATAGCAATACTGGGTGCTGAGAAAGTCATGCTACTTGAATGTTACATTTTTCAATCCGAAGTAGAAATAACTGGCAGGCGATCTGAAATTATAGAGGTTCTATAGTAAACTCTTGAGGGCTTCCAGCTAAATTATTGCATATGCATGGCCTTATATAGACCAGGAAGGGGCTGAATTGATCACGTTTGTGTACAAGCAAGACTTAAGTTATTATGTGGTGCAGGGCAAACTCCTTTGAATGCCCTCTGCTATCCTCTTTGTTCCTTGTGGAGGAAATAGGCACAGGCACTTTTAACCTGAAATGATCCTTTTCTACTGCAATCAGCCATGAATGGTTAGATTCCTTTAAATGCCCCCTCTGACAAGGTTAATCCTGTCCTAATCACGGCATCCACGTGTGACCTCTTTGCCCTGTATCCCGGAAACCAATAAATGTGAAACCCAGTCATTAAAAATTACATCCATCTTGCAGTTCTATAGGGATAGAAAAGAATCAGTCATACTCAAATCTGTTTGCTCCTCTTTTTTTTTTTTTTTCCTCTTTTATATTCCAATTAAAATGGGAGCCTTTTGTTAAACTAGTATAATGAAAACTGTATCAGTGCATTGAAAACATTGTTATTCAAAGCACATACAAAATTTAGAGTTTAAATAGTGGAAGTCTTTAGCCCTGCAAATCCCTTCATATCTTTGTTTAAACAAAACTTAATTTTTAATTTTATGTCTTGTTTGAATATCCTACATCTGGAATTTTTCTTGTTCTTTTGGAAAAAGAAAACAATTAGATGTGCTTAAAGGATGGTTAGCTTTGGCAAACACAGCTCGAACGAGGAAGCGGGGGGAAGTGAATCAGGCCGCATTCTGCATTGCTATGTTCTTAGCAGGGTCACGCAAGCCATGCCAAGAGCATATGAGATCTGTTGTATTTGCTGACTTTGGTTATTTAAACTGTTGGCAGAATAATGCTTACAGAGTGCCGCTATAAATAAAAGATAAGGGGTGAGTAAAGAAAATGAAAGATAGAAAGACAGTAGGACTTGGTGAGGCCCGGCCGTGTGCAGATGAATGTGGAAGTGTGGGAGAGATTCTCTGTGCATCTTCTTTGTTCCTCCTTTCTCAACAAAGGGGACTTTTAAGCATTGATCCAGCTGCGTTCACTGCAACAGCAAAACAGCAGCTATGCTGAAAGCTCACAAGGAGTTAAGCAAGTGTCTCTTAAAGCCATACAGATGTTTCTGGAATAATAGCTTTGTATACAAAACTATATTGAGTCGTAATTGTCCAGCTTCCAAGTAAATACAAATGCTAAATAAATCTAGATAATCTACGTAAAGGAAGTATTTATTTGTAAGATTAAATATCCTGTAAAGAGTGCATACCTAATCAAACATAAGATGGGTCTTAAAGTCTCCGCTACCGATAGTGTTGCATCTGTTTTATGACCTGGGTAGCCCACAACTCAGCAGGACATTTCTGGCACAGTACCTGTCTTGATTAAAAACAGCAAGCTTCTCCATTGAATATAAAACTTTGCTTTGCTTTTACTGTGGTCATTAAAACACCTCCAAGAAAGAACACTTAAATTGCTCAGTCCATATCAAAATGCACATATGAACTACAGCTTATTTAATGAAAAGTTAAGCATCCAAGTTGCCCAAGTGTTTTTGTTACTTCAGTGTATTTTGCAAAAAGTTGATTTGATACGGCAGGGATGCTGGGATTACAGCAGCTGCAACATCAAAAGGGAACTTTTCAGTGGTTTGGCATTCTTGAGGTACTTTTAAATAATCTCTCCAGTAATTACCTACCAACAGCCTTCATCTATTCATTTTTAGGTTAATGGATTAGGGTCTCTGAGTGTTCGTTGACATGAGGGGAGTGCACATGAGACCACTCAAAGACATGGTTAAATCAATGGGTCCATTCAAATATTTCAAGTGAAGAGGATCTTAAAATCTCTAGGATGCCATATGCTTGCTAGTTTTGCAATATCGAGACATGAGGTAGGATAAAGAGGGACAAAACTGAGGAGAAATTTACAGTAAAAATATTCTAAAACATTTACACACTCATAAAGGCAACATGAAGAACTCCTTCATTGTACCATTGCTGAATAGAATGGCACGTGCTTCTTTCCCTATACCAAAAGTCTGGATATAGCATTCATTCTCGCTTGGTGCTTTCTTGCTGCGGTTTATTGGTATACTATGGAACCCTGAAACTAAGATAACTCAATCTTTACAGTCGTTAACTGTACTCTGTTACCTCCTACAGTGTTGGATGTGTTCAGAACAAAATACCTTCAGAAGATATTCATTATAAATTTTACTCCATTTCTGCCATTAATGGTAGAATAAGCTATGACCCTTGATTTTTCCATTTTCTTTCTTTTTTTTTTTTTTTTTTTAATTTGTCACCTTACAAAAGAAATGGACAAATGTTTGCCTGTAATAGTTTACCAGTGCCTACAAAATGTAAAATTAATTCATGGGCTTCTTTATTATCGTTTCTTTTAGACAGCAGTCCTAGAAAAGGGCTCCAAGTTGCCACACTGACAGCCATTCTTGTTCACTGCCCAGGGCCATACACTCAGAGGACAATGAATACACAGAAGACAGTTGAGTCCCCACATTCTGTATAAACCATCATAACCTATGAACCTGTGCAGGTAAATTATACACAGTCTCTCTTGAATCTTCCTAAATTCCCAGCCCTTATGTTATCTTGTGTCAAGAAATTGCAGTCTAGTAATTTTAATCAAAAAACTTCCTTCTCTTTTCTCCCACTGCCCCATCTTCCACCTCAGTTTCACTGAAATTTGTCTCATTTTAGTATTATGAGAAGCAGTAAATACATATGCCTCAGCTGTCGTCTTTACACCATTCAATAGTGTGTATCTTTTTAATAACACCTCTTCTTACTCATCTACCCTCTGATGTCAGTAGTCTGAAAAGTTTATCTTAGTCTGCCTTTGAGTCTGACTTATTTCTGCTTTATTCTATTTCAAGATTAGATTCACCACAACTGACAGTTCTCGAGCATCGAGAAGCCAGATCTATCAGCAGATAATAACCCATGAACTTTAGAGTCTTGACTATCTACATGTGGGAAAACAAACAGCATTCACTATTGCAGACACCCCAAACAAGTGATATTTCATTACCTAGGCTGGAAATAAGTCCTCTCTGTATGGTAAAGGCACCCATTTATCATGTAAGTACAATGGAGAATGCCAAACACATTTTTTCAGGCTGTGGTCAACACTCTCAGCCTGTCTTATCATTCTAAAATAATGCTACTAAAAAATAGAAGGATTATGAAGGGGATCATGAAGGCAACTTCCCAGCATCCCATACAGAGATTTTTAAGACTAGCCGTATTTTTTACACTGACTTTTCCCAGGCAATTTCTGTATTTGTTTCTAGTGTATTAGAGTTTCTTTAGGTTGGGATGGGCCTCTGGAGGCTATCTGGTCCAATACCCTGCTCAAAGCAGGGCCACTGTAGACCAGTTTGCTCAGGGTATGTCTAGTCAGGTTTTGAACATCCCACAGCCCCTCTGAGCAACCTGCTGCAGGACTTGCCTGATCTCCTGGTTAAAAAATTCTTCGTAAATAATCATAATTTCCATTGTTGCAGCTTGTGTCCCTTGTCCTTTCACTGCGCACCTCTTGAGAGGAGCCTGGGTCTGTCTTCTCTGTACCCTCCCATCAGGTGGCTGAAGGCAGCAAGCGTGACAGCAAGTGGCTGAGCACATGTGGCCGGGGCAGTATCACACAGCCCTGATCAGAAGTTTCTGAAAGATTCCCAGGCAGCTGAAAGCAGCTGAAGAGACTGAAACGTGCACATAGCTGGGAGCTGCTGCCCAGTTGGGAAGCCCCAGTCTAGATGTGCAGAAGGAAGCTCTTCATCTTACAAACGTCACCAGCGTGCCACCTCTTCAAGATAGCCAGGGATGCAGAAAACCGTGAAGTTCTGAAGGACTGAAATCCCCCCAAAGAGAATGAACAGAGCAGCTCTTTCAGAATCAAGCCTTAATATATTATTGACTAGCAAATGGCTAGAAAAATAAGTCAGAAAGTTTCTGCTAGTTCTAAATGAGGGACATTTCTCTTCATCCGCCTCTCTGGACCCTAATAGCTTAACCTTTTCAGTAGGTGGTTCTCACTCTTAAGCCTATGAACTGGCAGTGAGCTTCTCGCCTTCCGCGTGGCATAAGTTCCTTCATTTGCATTCCTATTCCAGTAAAACCTGTTAACTTTTACTTTTGCCCACTCTGTAAAGGCATTGCCCATGGAAACTAGGAAAGGTAGTAAGTAGTTTTTAAATAATAAAGAGTTAGCTTTAATTCTGTTTTGTAGCATCATCCTTGATATTTATAGACAAATGAGAACTAGAATGAAAAGCATTTTATTTTCTTGATCACTTACAAGCCAAGCAAGATAGCATTGGGATGTTAAAGCTGTAGGAACATAATTTATGCATTATACAATAAGCTGGCTTCTTGTGCTTCACTTCTGAATTGAATAACCTCACAGTTAATCGGATTACACATTAGTCCAAGAACAAGAACAGGCCAGTCTTACAGAAGTGAGTGAGCCAGGAAAAGGTATGCCTCACTGCCCTCCTTTTCTGTTCTTTTGTGCTCTGTCATCGTGTTGTTCTGCACAAATGCAGTACTTACAAACGTGGCCCCTCACCCACAGTCATTTGCTTAGGTGGCAGTAATACTGGGAAGCAAATTCATCTGTGACATGAAAAAATAAATGGTCAATCAGAACATGTCTCTGAGTGATTAATGTTCCCAGCCAGTCCAAGGTATAAGTGTCTTCTGTTTAGACTGATGCTTGATTTTGGAGAGAGACGTTTTAACCTCAGTTTTTGTCCCTGTTTCACACAGTTAGGAGTAGTACCACCACCCTGCAGCTGTGCTTGTTCTGGAGCACATTCCAGGGAACTTATCTGGATAGAAGTGTGTAAAGAGCATGCTAGAGCTGGCTATCATGTCGCTTAGAAGAAAAGCCTGTCGTAGTTCCCTCATGTGGCTCAAGTCTTGTGCAATTTTCCTTGGAAGTTAATCCCATGAGCAGTAAATCTGTTACTTTCAGATTTTCAGCTTATACTGTTTGGGTTGGGAAAGAAAAAAACAAAACTACTTAATGTAAGGACCACTGGCAGCCATCTTTCAGTGGTAAATGCTGCTACAGATACAATACGGCAGGGTAAGTTATTTATATTTATGTTCTAGGTGCTGGAGGAGAGTTTGGGGATTCCTCTGATTCCATCTTGGGAGGTAAGCCTGTCCCTGACCACAACTTGGGGTGGAAAAGGTAGCTCAGAGTAGCCAGGGGTGTTCTTTTTCCTTTTCATGCACCACAGTTTTAACATTTAAAAACAAAAAAAAAAAAACAAAAAAAAAAAAAAGGAAAAAAGTGTATGTAACCACATTAACTATATTATAAACTTTTACTTTTTATAAGTCTTTTACAGGTAGCTCATGTGCTTTGGGGATGGGAGAAATGAATGCTTATGTTCTTTCCATGATCAGAAATTCAGCTTTTTGTTTATAGTGACCCGTTTGTGGCAAAAATGCTCCCAGAGACTCAGTCTGTTCCTACAGAGCAATACTCAGAACTGCAGATGTCCTCCTTCGTTAGTGTCCTGTGTTACTCTCAGTCTTGAGGAGTTATTACAGGAATCTTTGTTTTAGTCTAGTCAATCCAGCTTTCTCTGACTTTAGGCCAGATTAAAAGGTGATAACTTTGGCTGCCTTCATCAGGTTTATCATGGGCCACAGCTAATTACCACCTCTCATGGCCAAGATCCAGGGTGACAGCACTGTGCCCACTTCTCCAATATTCTGGATTCTCTTGCCGCTTTGCCAGAAGTGGGCAGACATCACTAGCGCTCCTATTTCGGTCTCCTTAGCCTTCTCCCCCTGTAGTTGTGTGATTGAGTCATAACCCATTACATCACTTATGTTTAACAAAGCAGCTGGCTCCCAGATTTGTTTTCCCTGATATCCTCAGGCTGCTATTGTGCCTACGGCAAAGCAGTAGGACGGAAACTCTCAGGAAATCTTCCTTTGCACCACAGTCTGGTGTGAGCACATTTTCTACCCTTTCAGTTCTCTCTGTCTGCTTCTTCCTGCTTTCCTAACCTGACTGTAGCATTTTTGGTCCTGCCCAACATGTTAGCAGAGGGTCCTGGACGTGTAGTTCCCTGCATGGCCACCCTTCAACTTTCTTGTGCTAGGCGAGGCTGAGAAAACCTTCTTTGTGTTTTCTCCCATTTTTTTGTTCCCCACTAACAGTGCAGAGGATGCCCACCAAAGAAGAGATTCCCTGTCACTTCCTAGTTGCCCTGGCTCCATTTGTCTAAACTTGAATCTTAAAACACTGCTCTTCAGAGAGATCTCTCCCGGACTCCTTGTCACACTCCTCGAACATACTCAAGTGTCCGTCAAGAGCACTTCCCTGGATGGCACGTGAAAGCAGCAGCCACCGTTTCCAAACATTCTGCTTTAAACCTACTGCCTGGTTATTCCTCATACTGGCCATCAAACTGTATTTATTTCAAAAACAAATGCATCTGCAGAGGTTTTCTTAACACGCTTCATGTCAGAAACATACATGGGAAAGTACATTCCCAGGAGGGACATGAGTAGGCATGAATCTCCCACAGTAGACATAAATTATGTGGCTCTATTTCTTAAAATTTACTGCAGCTATTTATGATTCAATTCTGTGCCAGGGTGAGGGAGTCACTGTTATTTACAGACAAGTAATTGGCTCTTTGACCATGTTAAGAACTGGTCACATTTGTTATCACTACACAAAGGTACGTTTTTTGCTTTCACATGCTCCGCGTTAAGCACAGGTACATGTACAGAATAGGCATGCCTTACATTCTTACTGCCATCACACGCTTTCCAAACATCCATCCACAGCACCCCTGTGCTGCAGGGCCTCAGTGGGCCACCAGCCGCCTTGAGCTTCCCAATGCACTGCCAGTCCTTCCGTACAGGTTTTCTGTTCACCTGTTGGGGTGATGCTGTTTCATTTCCTTCTGGAATGCAAATTGCTCTCCACCCTAAACACCTTTATTGATTGCTAGTGATTTTTCTGCCATCAAAAAATATGGTAGCCTCAAATACAATAATAACAAGCCACAGCCAGTAACTAGCAAAGCTTAATCAATTTATGTTGTTCTTTTGCCCTTCCCATTGTCTTAATCCAGCCAGGCTTTGTTCCTGCTCCCTTGCCAGGAAGTGTGACGTGTCTTTTGGCTTTTCTGTATGGCGCAATGCAGATCTATAACGCTGTACAGAAACTTTTTATAGGGTGACTATGGGTAACCATAAAGAATGGCTGTCTCCAAGGTTAATGGAGTAGTAGAAATGAGATGTAAATAGTTACTGAAGTGAACAGGCAGAATTGAAGGATTTTTTCCAAAGTGCAGATTCCGACAGGCTGTACCTATAGAGAACTTCAAAAGCTCAGGCTCTACATGCTTTGCATAATTGGAAATGGATTTCTGAAGTCATTGTTTATATAGCTTTATATGACAAATGAGATTTGCATATTAATTTAAAGTTAAAAATTATTCTGGCTGTTCAAGACAAATATTTCCACATTCAATAATTAGAAAAACAAAAAAAAATGAGGGCAGGCTTGGAGTTGTGACAGGCATCCACACCATGCATGCAGCTTATCTGAAAAAAAACATAGTTTGTCATTTCTAGTAATGATTCGTCCTACAAAATGGAGGAAACTATTTTGCTCTTTTAATAACAGTTGTATGAAATCAAGTTTGTTGCCTTACAGAGAACAGGGGATGGAGAAGAAAACAACCTAAGTCAAATATTACCGGTGAAAGACAGTAACGTTGTTTTCTTTCCTTTTTGAATAAAGAAGAAAAGAGGGAAGGGGATTGTTTGTTTGTTTGTTTTTATTTTAGTGTTTCCTTTATGTATGGAACTGACCTAACCTTGTCAGCAGTGATTTTCTGTGCTATGGTAGATGAGTTACTATAGTGTCAACGAGATCTTTAATAAAATGTAAAGTTTTGCAAGTAAAATGTTCACTTGGGGAAGTTTTGTTAGATGGTTACTGATGCTTATATTTGTATTCCAGGTAGATTCCTCTAACTAATAAGTTTCACTAAGTTTCAATTATTTACCTTGCAAAAACATGAGTAAAACCAATGTAGTTAGATACTCTGATGTGAATTTAACGTCATTTGTGGCCCTTAGACTCTGAGTGAAATTTTTGAAGGTGCTCGTTTCGAGCCCAAGACTGTGCCCTGAGTCAGTACTGAGTGCCAGTTGTGTTCACTGGGAGCATAATGAGGCCAACAGAGAGCACATTTGTAAACCCCCCTCCCTCCTCTGTCTACAAACCGAAATCCCTGTTTAAGAAAGAGCTCGTTGTAGATGATTAGTTGAGGGAAAATATTGTAGTGAGAATGTGCAAAAAGTGTACAGGCAAAATGCTTAATGCTACATCAGGAATGGAAAAGTCCCAACTTCATTTGTATCTCAAAGAAACCTTACCCATAATTATGTCACTAGCGAGTATTTTTCTTTCTAAATCTGCTCTAAAAATGACATTGAAGTGACTTTATCAAATACTAAATATCCTCTTTTAAGAATATTCTTCCATGCTATGTTTTATTTCAGAAAACTTAAAAAAATGCAGTTGCTTAAGAAAAGTGAATGGTCTGAGATGTTTTGCTGTATGTGTGTTTAGACAAAATTGTATACATTAAGGATTCCAGCATCAGCTCCAAAAATCTTTCCTGGAGCAGTTCTTTCTTACAGCATGTTCTACAATTCACCTAAGACCATGCACGTGACAGTTGCAGCAGTGAACTGGTAGTGACAGCTTTAATGTGCTGCACCTTTGTTTTTCCTGTTGATTTTGCAAATGTTAAAAAAAAAAAAAAATTCCATAAAACTTTTGGCATAAAACTGTAGCTGCTGCTGCTGTAGCTAAATTGCTGCTAAGTGTCTAGGTGATAAAAGCCTTCTCCCACGCCTGCCACTCTGAACAACGCTATTGTCAGGAAAATGTATGCATCTTTTTCCAGTAAGAATAAGGACTGTGATAACATTAGCATTTAGACAAGACACTGAGCTGATGATTGTGAATTGCATTAATGGATGTGTCACTATTTTAAAAGAGCACATCTAATGGATTGTTTATACATGCCATCTCATTCTACTTATTTATTTATTTTATAGGATATTTTAAACATAAAATTGCACGGATCAAAGTAGAACTCTCCTGTGACCTCCTCACCTCAAAGGCCTGCGTTCAACAGAACCGATCCCAGTTCCCAGCCAGTTGCGTATACCACTGAAGGAAAATGAACATACTGAACAGCTACCACTTTTTGTACTTTCTGCCTACCACACACCTTGTCATCTTATTAGCAGCTTTGACGACTGCTGAGGATGTGACTAACAGCACTTTCAACCGCACTGACACGAACATGGGATCCGTGCCTGTGGTGATCTCCCGCATCGACCATATTATAGTCAAGGAGGGGAGTAGTGCCTTGATCGACTGCAATGTCCAAGGTAGTCCTAGTCCGCATTACAGGTGGTACAATTCCAACGGCCGCCTGCTCCAAGAGGAAGAGAATAAAGGTAAGGTCTTAGTATTCTCACTGATACAGCCTGTCCAGACACACTTCTGACTTCAGCAGGTTCACCAATAACCTGAATTTAATGGCCTGACTGTGGTGTTTTCCTGTGTGAAAATATATGAAAGCCCGGTGGCAGCCATAAATTTGTTGTGCGCACCTTGGAAGAAAACAATAACGTTTTTATAATGTGTTATTTATAGCAACACATAGCAAGAAGCTGAAGCACTTAACAGAAAGTGTAGACAGGCTTCTTTTCATTGGAAGACTTTGGGTTTGATCCTGTTTCCCATTCTGGCCTCTTTTGTTCTTCTCTGGCACCGTAAAGACTGAAAAGCTGTTTTCCAACTCAAGGGAGGATTCTCTTGACATATGGGAATGGTTTGTTGGCATGAATTCAACACAGCTAACTCCCTGATACGCCTCCTGGTTTTATGCATAGTGCCATGGAAGTGTGAGAAACAGGAGATGCCCTGAATGACCAACAGAAAAACCTATATAGGGCAGGAGGCAGAAGGACAAGCCAAGTTTGAGCCTTCCTGGCTTTAGTTAAGACTCTTCAGTTGTATTTGCCAGAGACCTTAATTACACATTAGCTTGTTTTCCTTAAATGGAAGGTTTGGGTGGTAATCCTAGTTATACTTCTAGGGAACGTTTTGGGGGGATGGAAGGTGTTTTGTCCATGTAATCCTTCCATACTGACTGCTTTGTTCACAGCATGATGAAATAAACTCTTAGTTATTCATACCAAATGCAAGATAGGTTGCCTAACTAACAGCTGACCTGAGGGAGAACTCTGCTGTGACAGGAGTAATCATTGACCCAGCTGGATGTGCAACAGCATAGTATATCTGTAAAAGCTTACTGCATAACTGGTTATGTTTTACATTACAGTATTTTATCATTTTCCGAGTAAAGCTAGAGAAAGGAACTACTTGAGCTAGTAAGCGGACTTTCAGATATAATTTGTGCAGTCATGGCAACATACTGTGATTAGTGCACTAGAGTGTTTTACTAAGGCTCCCTAACAGAAATTTTCCTGTTAAATTAGGCATCTAACTTTAGGTCTTTGTATAGTCAACTGAGAGAAGTAGCTACTAACCCCAATGTTCAGGTAGGTGAGCAAGAACTTTGACCAAGTCAGTGAAAATTGAAGATGTAGTATTAAGAAAACATCACTTTAAGTTAGACTTTCAAGAGTGCACTTCCTCCTTGAAGACACTGACTGTCTTCCTATAAGACCTTTCTTTACTATGGATGTAGTGATGTTGAGTATGGCATTGAACTGTTATCAAAACCCAGCAATGCTACGTTTTCTAATCATTGTTTTCTCATTAGGCTTATACTGTCTGCCAGGATCCATTGGCACAGACCCAGTCATTGAGTCACAGTTCAATGCCATTATGTCATTTATAACAGCTGTAGCCAGGATATATCAGCAAGGCGTCTTGTCATTTTACAATTAATAAAGACCTACTTTCCCAACATTGCAATTCAAAGACATACTGAGCAGCCAGTACCCTCTATTTTTTCTTACTCTAGAGGTAGAGAAAGAAGCATCATCTGTTACAGATGCTGACATTTCCTCTGTAAGGGAGTTTTCCTCTGAATTTGCCTAACTTTAGCAGATTGGGGCGATTTTTTTATGTGAAGGTCTGCTTTAGACTGAGCTTTTTATTTATTCTATATTTTTTAATTTCAGGCAAAGTGATTCAGCTGTTCTCAAGAAGTAAGCTAGGGCAAAAGCTAAGTTAAAAAATCTAAGTAAGAGGATAAAAAGATGTAATTAAGAACCGTCCATACAGGAACTGATGCAGGGATCTTGTGGGGATACTTTCTACATAAGCTTCTACTTGAGATAATGTAAAAAAATAATTTGGATAAGCCATGTTTAATTAGAAAAACTTTCAAAATGGTAAAAGCCCATAACTACTCTCAATTAAAGGCTTTTTTTGACTATTGAATTTCAGAATTGCCCACAGGTTCTTCCTTGAAAGAAATAAAGTGACAGAATAATTTTTTTAACAATGAAAGGACTTCCATGAACAGGATAAAATAAATGTGGAAGCAAGGTATACACCAGTCTGTGGCAGGACTGCAGTCCTTGTCTTGTGATTTACACGCATTTCACAGGGGTTTTGTACTGTTTTAGTCCTCTGACCACAGATTCTGTGTCTTTGCTCAGCTGCCTTGATAGACTTAAATTGCAGCTGGTTAGGTTAGGTTTGAGGAAAAACAACTTTCTGATAGTAAAATGGGTAAACACCTGAAATTCCGTGCTGTAGAAGATTATTGAAATTCTGTTGCTGCCTTCAACAGATACCTGTCAAGAATGGCTTGGGATTGTGTTACAGAGATTGAAAACAGTTGGGTCTGCCTCTGAGCAGCAGTATGTATTAGATGATCTCGGTGGCTTACATCAGGCTATGTCATTGTGTTACCAGGAAATCTTCTGTATGACATTGCCCTGAATGAAGTGTTCAGAAGGCAGAGAGGCACTCCTACGCTTTCTGGCTGTTCTCTCCACCATGTGAACACTTCCAGGGGCAGGCTTACATGAAGGAAAGAATTGACACCAGGCTTTCCTATTGGAGTTGAATCATGTTTTTTATAGCAAAGTTGCAATTTATTAAGTTGTATCGTGCCGAATAAGGCAAAAAATACACATCCTCAGCTCTTAAATGGCAGTGGTACTTGAATAAAAATGAAGCTCACTTGGGGAACTAAAAATCTAATTTGTTATCAATATCTAGTGGCAAACAATAACTAGCTGCATCTTGAATCACTTTAGCAGTGATAGGAGCACTGGGTTTTAAGATGTTTCAAACTCAGTCTTATAGCTAAATTGTTTTGCTGTGCCAGGTTCAAAGAATACGAAATGTACATGTACAATTACACGTACTGACCAAAGATATCAATTATATTACACTGATAGAAATTTAAAAGTAAAAGAAGGTCCACTGTGGTATGTAGAAGTTCGCACTAGCAAACAAGATGTTCTCTTAGTTGGTCGTGGCTCTATTCTTTCCCATCCATCTTACTCCTCCTGTCCTATTTCCCTTTTTTAAAATCATAATTCAGAATTAAATTCTGAACACCTCAGAGGGCAGACAGTGTAGTATATGATGTCTGAAATTTTACTTCTTTTAAAGTTTACATTAACAGAATGATATGAGATACTGTAACAAAACACCAAAAATAACCCAATTGTAAGAAAAAGCAATGTCAGGGAACAAAACAAGGAGGGCTTAGTAGGTTTTTCTGCCTCACAATCCCATTGTTACTGATCTTTGAGGAAGTGTGGCATGTGTTTGGGAGGCTCTCTGGGGTAAGTAGTCATATCTTTCTTTGTAACTTAACTGAGCATAAGATTGTGATAGATGTCATGCATATTAACGAATATTTTTATGAGACTTTTAGGGCATGATCCGATTATTCACAGTTGATGTCAGAGATTTGATAGTAACATGGCTAGGGTCTCAGGGACATATAGACCTTTGTGATGGTAAATGCTTTGTCTTCTCGTGAAAATTATTTCCTTCTTCCAAAATCTGAAGCCAGTTTGACAAAGCTGATGTTTAAGACTATACTGATGACGTGAACAAAATACTTCTAACTAAGTAACTCTGTCTCCTCTCCAGCAGGAAAATGGTGGTTTCTTGACAGTGGGCTACTAAACATTACCAGCGTGTCTTTTGAAGACAGAGGTAAATACACATGTGTCGCATCTAATATGTATGGCAGTGTTAACAATACTGTGACGCTGAGAGTTGTTTTTACCTCCGGAGATATGGGAATATATTACATGATCGTCTGCCTTGTAGCTTTTACCATTGTTATGATACTGAACATTACTCGGTTATGTATGATGAGCAGTCATCTGAAGAAAACAGAGAAAGCAATCAATGAATTCTTCAGAACAGAAGGGGCAGAGAAACTCCAGAAAGCCTTTGAGATTGCGAAGCGTATCCCAATTATCACTTCAGCCAAAACGCTCGAGCTTGCCAAAGTAACCCAGTTCAAGACCATGGAATTTGCTCGCTATATTGAAGAGCTTGCTCGGAGCGTACCTTTGCCACCTCTCATCATGAACTGCAGGACTATAATGGAAGAAATTATGGAGGTTGTCGGTCTGGAGGAGCAAGGACAGAATTTTGTACGGCAGACAGCAGAAGGCCAGGAAACCACTGAAACAGATGAGCTGTATATGATCCCGAATGCTTTGAAGCGCAGTGACTCTCCCACAGCAGACTCTGACGCATCGTCACTGCACGAACCACCTCAACAGATTGCAATAAAAGTGTCAGTTCACCCGTTGTCCAAAAAGGACTGCATGGACGGTCAGTCGCAAGAAAGCGTGCAGTTGGACACCAAGGAAGAAGACACTCCTCAAACACCAGCACTTCCTGCAGAGCCCCCTCCTGAGCCTTCTGACGAACTCAGTTCTGATGACACAGCATTGGCAAATGACAAAAATACGTGCGTTATATATGAAAGCCATGTATGATAGTTACTCCTGAATCTATGCATAGCAGGAAAATCAGGTGGAGCTCTTTTAAAAATACATATTGTACTTGCCGCTAAGCCTTACCTGGAGACTATCATAGCAGAAGCATGTATGTGGATTATTTGGCACTTTCTTCTCAGTTTGACTTTAGTTTACCATGATGTATGGCAGAGTAATTGCTATTACATTAATATTAATTGCTCTTTTTGATGAGGAGTATTTCCAAGAAACATTTACCTCAGCATTTTCTAGGTTGGAGTCACCAGTAGTGGCCTGCTGGAAGTCATTGGTAGTCTTTGATGTAGGACACTTGAACTTACTAAACATAAAACTGGCTTTCATTTTCGTCCTTCGCTCTCGTTATTTCCATCTATTGCATTTTTGCAAATATTATCTTGTGAATTTGAAATACTGCCCAAGAGGCAGCACTCCCGTAGCCAAATAAAATCCTAATAGATCCCATTTACAAAGCCTGTTTGCTCAGCTGCATTGTGATTTAGAGGGCTATTAAAGAAAGTTAAAGTGTTTCCATTTCATTTGAGACCACACTGCTTAGGCACAAGGGAAATAGTTTTCGCTTTTGCATGGAATGAAGATGCCAACAGTTGTTTTTTTCACATCGAGAAACAACTTTGAGGTGTATTTTACAGATGGGAAAGCCCATAACCATCTTACAGAAAGTTGCAGTCACAACAGCTCTGCAGGTTTTTTTTGCATATATTTGACCATTTTTTACTTTGCTAGAAGTTTATATGGAAAACAGCTGCAAATATGCAAGATGTCCTGTTTTGTAGTAGTTTGGTAGGAGTAAGTATGCACTACCTTACCAGAAAATATGCAGGTTCCTTAACAGTCCTGCTAACGCCAGTAATTAGCTGATGACAAGGCTGAAATGGCAGAATACCCTTTTATTGGGATTCTCAATTTTGTGCAGATTCATATTCTGAAGATCAAGCCTAAATTCTATAAGCGTAAGTTTGAGAGTGTTTTATCCAAACTAAAAAAAAAAAATATATAATCCAGTGTCCTGTGAAATTACACTGACGATCACACAAACTGTTTACTGTGCTATAATTGCTTTGGTATTTTAAGAAGCTCCTACCTATGTAGGGTGTTCACTGCTTGAGTACATGTGACTCTACCCAAGTAAAGCTTTAATGATCACAGCGAATGTGGCATTAAAAAGGATCAACATTCATGCCAGGAAATGCCAGGGTGGAAGGGAAGTGATAATTTCTATTGCAAACAGACAATAAAAAGGACCTTCTCCAGAGTCAGTCTGGAAAGAAGGCACTTATAAGGAGGAGTTTGTGTAGGATTAATAGCATGTTACTTAATTACCTGACACACATTTAATTTGGAACTAATGAACAACCTATCACCTTACAGTTCTTAAGAAGGTCTGTAGTGTAAGTATAGATACTCAAATCTGGAATCAAGTATATTGCAGACAAAGAAGTCACTTACGTCTATGGGGAGATGATGCATGGATGGTTCTCTGGACATTTTACTGAAGTAGGCTCATCTACATAAGGTGTCTGTTGGAGGCAATCAGGTATATTAACTGCACAGGTCATTGAGACCAAATGAAGTCAATGTTGCAGCTATCTAAAGAAACCCTTGATAATGAACTGAGGTTTTATGTCAGCTTCCTCGTGTTAAAATGCAGAGCTTCACTAGCAGTGTAATAGAGAAACACCCTGTGACTTACGTAGGTGATGCAGAGAAGGCTCCATATTTACCTTTCTATGGTTATTAAAAAAAAAATACGTTTCATAACGGACTTCAGATTTTGTGACCAACTTGTGAAAATGACAGCATTTAGTTGCTTAACATTTCTTTGTGCTCGCCACAGTGGCAGGCATCTATACAAAATGCATTTGCACATGCCGAAAAGGAAACATGCAAGGGCAAAGTCCCTTTAGGAATGTGGCTGGAAATATGTTAGTTCCAGTGAAGCAATATAAATCTAGAACACAGGGTAGATTAAGAGAATACCGTAAAGAACCTCACTTCTGACCAGTGTGATTGAAAATACTACTGATGCAAACTGTTAACTTCTTGTCTGAGTCCAAAGTACATTTCTGTTTAGTGTTCACATCAGTTTTTCAAGTCACTTAATTTGCTTCTGGTATGAAAAAGGACAAGGGCAGAAACAAAAGCAGGAACTTGCACTAAACTCTTTTAATTCACCTTAACCTCCTGAAAAGAGGCATCTTGATTTTTCTGCCTGTCCAGCATTTATGAACAATGCTCCTGCATTCTAAAGTTGCCTGCCTGCTGCCCAACTAAGAGTGCACAGATGAGCAAGGATGTTCTTGAAAGCATAAAAATAACTTTAAAATTACACGTTAAAATGAAAAAAAATTTAATGTTTCAAAATTATTTATTAAAATACTGTATTTTAATTTTGTTTTTTTAATTCTGAACTTTTAACAGTAGAGACCAGACCCCTTCATGTATTCATATGGTGATTCATACCAGGCAGTTCTGATCCTGACTGCTGCCCTTGGGCTGTCCTCCAGCCTGTTTATTATTTATTTACTGAGAAACATTTGAGAGCAAACAATCCCCATGGTTTTCTTCAGTATCTCTGTGTAAACTTCCTTGAAATTACAGATTGTGGTTTTTTCCAGAGGTTGCCCACAAAGAGCATGTATTTAAGTACACACAAACGTCCATTGCAAACCACGTATGAGCGGCAGTTATTTGGATTAGATGCACGTAATAGGTGCAATGCTGAATTCCTGATGTCGCAAGGTCAAAGGGAACCTTGACTTTGCTGGAGCTGGACTTGCTCGGAGCTGAGAGTTCACAGGTAGGACTGGTCCAGCCAGTCTGCTACAAAGACTTTGGACATTTAGCTTTGTGGTATTATCGGAATAAAAACAGAACAGCACTGTATCTGAAGAAAATACAGATTGTAATGGTTCTGGTTTATGTGTTTTTTCTGTTTTCATGTATGCTGCTCAGTATCTTTATGCAGCCATTATGTAACATCTGTAAGCATAAAGGTTTTTACATGCTTTCAGGCACTTCCTTTGTGGGAGATAGATGGGAAGCAAGATCCAAACCCATCTTTCCTGTTCCAAACTTTCTGGCTGTGCTGTTGTGAAGTAAACAATTCTGTCTTGCAGTGTTTCTTAGGGAATGACTATTTTATGGTGCAAGAACACAATTAACAAACATAAAATTAATGATGGCTCTAAGGAAACATTTGCATTGTTATATATTTTCATGCACCTTAAGCACTTCAGGGACATTCGAGTGATCCGTTCCCATCAGTGGACTATGCACACCTTTTGTTACATTGTTCTATTTATTATACCACCAAACACTAATGGTTCTTAAAACACACAGAATCTGGAAAATCTGGTCCAACTGAATTTGTGTTCTAAAAGCATAAGGAACACCAAGCCAGGCTTACAAAGCAAAAGAGATTTGCAGGATATATTCAGACTGTTTTAAAATATTTTTGCCAAAACTTCATGAAACGTGACTAGATTTCTGCAGCACAAGAAATCGGTGCTGGATCTGAATTTTACACTTGCTATTCTTTTTGTACTAAATGTAAGACCATATTAATCAGACCACTTGAACACAGTACTCAACTATCTACTTACTCAACATTTTCTTTTTAAGCAGCATTTGTTTACTGTTGATCCTTTCCTGTTTTCTGATTTGAGTACGCTTGTAATGAAACCTACCCTTCAGTCATTTTTTGAGATTGTCATTTGAAAAATGTAAGAACCCATAGATCAGCATTTTTATGCAGGTTTATTGGTATTAGGTGAGACATAGCAGTTCACTCCTGTGCTTAAAAATTACTGTATAATCGCAAGACTTGCAGAATGGCATATGCGGGCAGATGTTGATTTTTTTAAGTCAGTGCCTGTTTTATTCTAATGTACATACTATGTCAATTCCTTGTTTCGCAGTTACCTTTTGACAAAAGTACTGTAACATATAACCAGGGCTTTCTGACATTCAGTTTGGTTCAGATCAACTAATTCTGGAAAGTGTTAACAGTGTCGAATTTTAAAAGTTCTCATGGAATATCTTGGCAGCATGCTATTTTAGGAGTTGGCCTCCTAAGTATACCATACTTAGTGGGACAACTGAAATCTTCTTAGATGCAAAGGAAATGCTTGCACTAAAGTATCTTAAGTTATATTTCATTTATTATGAAATCCTTTTTGATTTTACAAGAAATGTAAGACAAATATGAATGTGTTCTTTTGAGAAGCAGTTACTGTATTTTGATTTAAATAACTGTTACGATTTTATAGTTCACGGCCGTAAACCACAGAGACCAGTTCATGCTGAAGTGGCAAAATAAAATGTGATCCAGCTTGTAAATTGATCATTGTTTCAATAAAGAATTTGCACAGAGTATGCCGGGTTTGTACACACTCAACAAGATGATGGTTGCTTAGTAAGAGTATGCCATGGCTCCAGTTCAGGTGGAAGTAAACTA
Organism: Platalea leucorodia; assembly: GCF_965183815.1. NCBI lineage: Eukaryota > Metazoa > Chordata > Aves > Pelecaniformes > Threskiornithidae > Platalea > Platalea leucorodia. The sequence goes on along the minus strand of NC_138828.1, from coordinate 44,556,041 downwards.
TGTCTTTCATTGTACGTTTGCTAATATTCCAGAAACTTTGATCAGGAGAAACAGTTTTTTACCTAGAAAGGAAGTTTTAATGAAGCTCTGAAAGGGAGCTGTTGTCATTATTCAGAATATAGGCCCAACTGTTAACAGGTGGTGGTGTCAGTAGCCTAGATTGCTCATGTATGTAGCATCTTCTCTTTGGAAGCCATCAGCACTTCTGCATGTAATCCAAAGGACTTTTTTGTCAGCTCTTTCCTCTGGGAGCCCTGTCACAGGGCCTTGCAAAAAGTCTCGCTGCTGTTTCAGAGTTGGGGCCAACAAAGTAAGTGTCTCTTCTACCAGAGGCACCCTAGTACCAGGACAAAATAGAAGTGTGGGTTGCCATACCCACCCCCATTCCTTCACCCACCTTAAAAGGATGAGGTGAAATGGCTTTCCTGTCCCACAGCAGCTGGACTACATCACTCCCTAACAGTCTTCAGCAGGACTTAGTGGAAGCAGACACTGTAATACCTTGTCCTGGCTCTGCTGGTGCTACACAACTAGCAGCCAGTGGCAGTCACTGACAGAGATGGAGTCGGGGGGACTTGCCCTTTCACACATGAAAGATTTGCTCTTGCCAGCTGCCTGTTCTAGGCTGAAACACATAGCCAATAGCAGGAAAACAATAGCTATTTCATGTTTTAACACTGCTGTTTGAAAGAGTCCTCCAATTCTGAAAACTATTTTCAGAAGCATTTTTATTCAACAGTTTCAGTTGAGTAAATTGGGCTAAGATACATCCACCATTTATCTAAAAATATCTATGAAAAATAGTGAAGGGGTCACAAACTGATCATAAAAATGGAATGCATGTGGCTAGAGCCATATGCTATTTTATTGTCTCAGCGTGGGACCCTGTCTTGCAACTGGGGCAGTTTGATATGCTGTAACTTTTTTTTCATATACAACTGCACCACTCCAGGGTGCTCCCCTCCAGCACGCTGAACTCCTCCAACAGCTTTGTTGGAGCATTTTTCAGGAAGGCAGGGTACCACCAAGTGGTTGGTGCCAGTGAGCTACGCTCCTGAACACTGTGAAACAGGCTCTCCCCAGCCCCAGTCCTTCTTACAAAGAGAAGAAGATATTTATCATGTGGAGGAGACTGCCTTACAGCGGTACTACAGAGGCACTCCAAAACTAAGGGCTGCTGGTGGGTAGTATCTCCACAGAGACAAAGATGGGGACAGTGGGGGATCTCGGCTCTCCTACTAAGACTGGAGCCAGGGAAAGCTGGTCTATAGCTGGGGGCTGGTACCCCAGATATTTGCAGTGCTATAGCACAACTTTCTCACAGGACAGGACATTTTCTAGCCTACATCCTGCACCAGTGCCTGGAATAACCAGCTAAGAGACTTGAGAATCCGTTCCTTTTTGGTGTCCATTTCTTCCATCTCTTCCTCTCCCTGCCTTACCTTCCTGTGCTTTTCTCTGTCCCCACCAGCTCCGCAGTGCTACTTCTCAAATGAGAACAGAGTGAAGTTAGTGGTTTGGGCAAGTGTTTCTGCACTCCAGGCACCTCTGTTCCAAACTGACCTTTCCTAAGTCCCAAAATGGACTTTTTTTTCCCTGGCTGTACCAGGCTCTAATGCTATGTACTATATTTATCTCTCTGGCTCCCAGGCCCAAACTGAGTCATTATACTCTTACAGTAAAGGCTGACTCATGAATCCGTGGTATCATGTATAAGTCTGTAAACTGGTCAAAGACAGTAACATGAACTGAAGTTAAGTTACCAATTTCTTTCTCAAAATCAGAATGTATGGCAGCAAACAAATGTGACAGACTTAGGACACCCAACTTAAGTAATGAGAAGCTATTTCATACCACAAGAAGATGAGGCAAGAATGTGAAAAATTACCAGCCAGCCTTGTATAGCATCAAGAATACATGTAAAACCTTGCTTATGATTGAGTAGGAATGTAGCGTAAGTATCAAATCAATTTAACATTCTATAGCCACTTTCTATTTTGAGAACAGATTCTCTTAACTCTAACTAGACCTCTCCGATGTGGGCAGGCATCATAGGCATGGAAATACCACAAGAGTTATCAAAAGAGCCTTGTCTCCTGCATCTACCATTTTTGAAATTGTTTTCAGGACTATTTAGCTATGCATCAAAGGCCAACCACAGACTGCCACCCTGTCCTGTCGTGGAGCCACCGAGTTTGGGAGCTCCCTTTTGAGATTCACAAGCTGATATTTCTGAAAGAAATCTCTGTCTTCTCTTGCATAGGTTTTGATTATACCACCCAATAAACCACTCATATTTATAAATGGATGAGGCCCGGGCATTCTGAATTGGTAATTACAGAGAAGCAAAATAAATGCCGCCACCACTTCCCTCTTTTTGAAGCCTCTTACTGCTTCTACCTCAAGATTAGCCCTGACGGACAGATAGCTTGTGAGCTGTGAGTTGTCTGGGTATCCTTTAACTCCTTCCTGCTGGTGAACGCTACCTTATTCAGAAAGTAGGATTCAAAAAAAATATCAGCCAGAAAAAGAAACTCTCTTCTAAGGAGACAAGCATGGATCCTGCCTGTTTAAAATGCTTCATTATCTTTCTGTCTAATATGTACAGAGTAAAACGCCTCAGGAAAAGATGGTAAAAAATATGGAGAATTTTTCTCCTCACTCAAAACATCCAGAGGTGATTTATCTTCAAAAGTATATTAAATTCTAACTCATTCAATCATGTGTTCATTTGTTTTTAAACATGATCAAGTGGAGAAAAAGGAGATTCCTAAAAACAATGCAATTTTCACCCCCCAACCCCAAACTAAATCATCACAAAAATATGAAAAATATTGCCCAGCCCTTCTCTCAGGATACCTTTTATCAGAGAAGACATTTCTAGTCCTTTTTATGGTTCTGCTTAGGTGACTGCAGCTTCCTTAAGGGACTGGTGGAAGTGCAGTTCTTTTCTGCTGTTGTCTTCTTCATTAAATATTCTCTACCCTGTGTGATCTCTTCTTTGTGTACAAAAATCAATATTCTACTGAAGATTTATCTTCTTGCTTCTTTTCCCCATGGTAGCATTCCATTTTGATACCTTTTTTGTGTTTTGTTTTACTGATTGGATTTTGTTTTGTTTGCCCACATTTTAAAACAAATCAGAGGATCCTAATGTTTTTTCAGTTGCCTGTTTTGGGGCAGGATCGCACACACTTATCTGTATAATTCATTTTTAATTATGCAGGTGTACAATTAACGACTCCCACATTGGTGCAGAATGAGCTAATCAATAGGCTGTAGCAGATTTCTTTTGCAGAACAGCATCAACAGAACAGGTAAAGCCATAATTCCCAAGATACAAGTGAAATAAGTGTCCTCAGTCATGTATGGGTCTGTGAATATGTTGTGTTCTTTTGTTTGTTCACTTCAAAAAAGTCACATATGATACATCTCTGCCTTAAATAACGCGTTTCTTTTTGCTTAGCCTCCCATCATGGATGGACTAGCACATTTGCACACTCCCTACGCTTGTACATCAGCTATCCATTATCTGGATTGGTTTATCTTACTCATTGGATAGCTTGCCAAGCGCAGGGGCCTCTCTAAATTAGGTATATTTGAAGAGACTGCAGCCAGCTTGGTGACACTATATAAATGATATTCATTTCAAATGCATTGATAAATGCTTTTTGATTTTTTTTTTTTTAAACTGAAATGCTGTATTTCTATATAGGCCAATATCTACATGTTAATAGAGTCTGTTTTTCTGTATTCTTTTAACTAGAAACTCCAGTTTTTCATAAGTGTGCAGTAAAATGACAGTAATCTGCTGCTGAATAAAACTGCTTTTTGCAACTACAGTTTCTACATTTCGTAATCCCCGTGTAATCTCTGTTGAACACAGAGCTCATTCTTTAATATATACGCCACAAATGAGGTGAAAGGCTCCAAATATCTGTTATTCATGTAGTCTGCATCGAACTCCTAGTTATTTTATTAGAACATATAATAGACCTACCCTGACACTGTAACTCCTGTTGCAGTTACCAGAAATAGCCCCACAGCATTAGCCAAATGTTATATGATACAGCACCACTGAGAACGATGTTCCTACTTTACATCATTTTCAGAAAAAAACTCCAGAGAAAACCCATCCCTTCTCAGAAAGGAAGCAGGGACTGAAAGCCTCTGAAGTACTTTCACATGTTTTTCAGACAAAAACACAACACCTAGGTAATCATTGGGGATCTTGCTTGTAAAATTGATGCAGGACCTAAAATATCACCAAAGATGGAGCTCACTGCAGCATAGACGCTCATCACTCCCAGCAGGTAGCTGTCAGTTGTCAGACAGTAGCTAAAGACACTTCTCAGGGTAACCCATGATACTATAAGGAGGCAAGCGTTATTCCATATCATGTAAATTGGCGATGTCCAGGAGACTACGGATGGTCTTGCAAGATGCAGTCCCCAAACTGTTCAGGTGATGGCACTGCATCTGAAACTCAAGCCTGTTTCCTGACTAGAGAAGGGCACTGGGAGCATCACCAAAGGCTCTGTGCTGGGGCAGTGGGGTCAGACCCTTTCACGAGAACCCAGTTCCTTCCTTTTGGCTTGATACTGTGACCAAAGTACCCCTCTTCTTTATTTGCTCTAGCACTACCTCATAGTTGTTCTTCAAGGGAGACTAAACATGGGCTCTTCAGTGAGGCAACTGCTGAAGACCATGCAAATGCCCAGAGGAACGGGCAGCTCAGCTGTACTGGCAGATGTGAGCTTGCCTTTGTACCATACCAGATAAAGATGCTCCCAGAGGCCAGCATTCAAGTGGAAAAGGGATGTGATGCTGTGAATCTGGACAAGCTGGGAGCAGATGAGAACAGGCAGGCGGGAATGAGCTGGAGGCAGACTGGGCCAGTCCAACAGACATGGAATTAAGATGACAGTCTGTCGTGGTTTAACCCCAGGCAGCAAGTAAGCACCACACAGCCGCTCGCTCACTCCCCCCGCAGCGGGATGGGGGAAGAGAATTGGAAGGGTAAAAGGGAGAAAACTCATGGGTTGAGATAAGAACAGTTTAATAATTGAAATATTATAATAATAAACTAATTGTAATGAAAAGGAAAACAACAAAGAGAGAAGTAAAACCCAAGAAAGACAAGTGATGCAAATGAAAATTGCTCACCACCAGCCAACCGATGCCCAGCCAGTCCCTGAGCAGCAGCCCCCCCTCCAACCTTCCCCCTAGTTTTATTGCTGAGCATGACGTCATATGGTGTGGGATATCCCTTTGGTCAGTGGGGCTCAGCTGTCCTGGCTGTGTCCCCTTCCAACTTCTTGTGTACCCCCAGCCAAGGGTGGTGTGAGAAGCAGAAAAGGCCTTTGACTCTGTGTAAACACCACTCAGCAGTAACGAAAACATCCCTGAATTATCAGCACTGTTTCCAGCACAAATCCAAAACACAGGCCCACACTAGCTACTATGAAGAAACTTAACTCTGCCCCAGCCAAAACCAGCACACAGTCCCACACTTGCTACTGAAAAACACCTCCAGCAAAATCAGCTCCCTTCCCCTACCCCCTCTTCTCCAAAGAACTATGTCACCCATCATCAGCTCAGCAACAGCTCCTTGTCCTTCTGCCTATTCAGGCTCTGACCAGCCAGATTTTGCTTCTTATTGAGCTGCTCAAGGTTGTCTAATCCTAATGGAGATTTGTTCTGGCTCCTCTTGCCCTATCTCTCTCCATTACTAACTTATAAGAAGGCATGGGATTCACTTGCCAGCACACAAGTAAAAAGCTAGTCCTCAGAGACCTAACAGACCAACTCTTCTGTTCTAAAGGAGGAAGCGCAGAAGCTAGGCACATCAAGATGAATTAATGGATTAAAAGCCTCTGCCTGGTTAAGCTTCTTCATCTTCTCATTCTGTAATGGCAGGAGGTTGGCCAGATTTAACAAAGTACAGCTTGACCTATTGCTGTGTTTTAAAGGAGAGTTTTATATGATTTTTTTTTTTAACCTGTGAAAATTGAGCAATGAAGGGTTAAGAGAACAGAGATTCCAGACTTAATCACAACACTTTCTTCTCACAAGGGTATGAATTGTATTCTGTCTCTATTTGCCATTTGCAGAACAAACACAGGATATCCTAGAAAAAAATCAGTATTTTGGTGGTTGTCCTGAGCTTGCCTCCAAGTAACAGAATAAAAGGTTTTAAGGCACTGTCAATTAGCAGACTTGATAGCAAATGCTTTTGATCAGGTACCCTGTTTGGAAAGCAACTACACTGGGAATTGCCAGTTTGTAGATGAAGTCTGTTGCCTTTATACTGACTTACCATATAATGGATTGTAAAAGGCCAGTTTTACTGGAGCAGAACTACACGGCCTTTCACAAGTCTGGCCTACTGCTGCACATTTTTTCTTTTTCCTTGAGAGTCTGCTATAGGATATAATATATACTAGAAAACTTCAGTGCTCTACCCATGCAATTAGAGAGGTTTTATTCAAATACAGAATCAGAAAAAAATAAGTCTTCCTTCATATTTTTTTCTTTCAGAAGCTATCCTCAGTAACTCTATCATTTGCACCATGCTGTAGCCACAAACACTGAGACAGATGCTGGTAACATTTCTGCCCACTTCAGCCTAGACCACACCACTTCATTAGAGTGCTGAGAATTTGCTAGCTTCGGAGAGGCCAAAGCATGTATTCTCAAGGGACTGAAAGGAAAGTGTTCCACGAATGCCAAGCTGGAACTTGGCACCGTGGTCACTCGGCAAATGAATGGCACTGTACATAATAAACAAGGAGAGAGAAGGAGCTTAAATTCTAAATACCCTCTTGAGAAAAGATAGAAAACAGTTCCTAGGAACAGTGAACAAAAGCTGTCAGAAAACTAAGATCATTGATTTTTGTCATGAATGACTTATGATTATGGCTATGTGGTCGCAACAGGAATGGAACATTCTGCAGCACAAAGCACTGCATTCTCTAATCTCATGTGAGATTTCATTTACACTCATTAGATAAAGCACAGTGTCACATTTGTTAGATGTGCTGGCCTAAAATACTGTATTTTACACATTAATCCAATTATCGTCTTGTTTCACTACATCTTTAGATTACATTAATGTATCATCAATTAATAAATGCTTTTTGCATTTCCACGTATATCTGTGTAAAGGAAAAGACAGTTTAGAATAGCCATTAATTTTCCATTCAAATGAATGATCTGCTTCAAAATGAAACTGACGAAGCTGCAGTTTTATTTCCACACCTCTCATATTTTTATTATACAACACACAAACATTAACAATAAGAAAATATATGGCACAGAGCTTAAGCTGCCAACTGGCTACCTCTCAAATGAACAGATTAAGCAAGGCAGCAGGATCTCTGATCCAGCAGATGAACAAGCTGTATTCTGCCTTCTGCCTGTTAACACTGTTCAGATCTAAAGGGAATCTGCTGTGACCCACACGCCCTTTAGTTCTACACTGCCCAGCACTCAGGATATTCACCAATCTGTTACCACACCCCATACCCTCAATATCTTTCACAGTCACCATCCATTACTAATTCAGGGTTTCATAATGCACTCTTACAAAAGCTTGCAAAACCTTATTCTGCACTGAAACAGGAGTCAGCCTCCTCCGAGACCAAAATACAGCCTTGTTCTTTACCTCAGAAGGGCTTTAGTCCACATCCAGTCCCATTCTCTTAAAATACAACCAAAGATTAACAGAAGGTGGAAAATGAACCTTCAAGCTCACCAAATAAGCATCTTGCATTTTAAATACTAACACTAAACCACCACTGTGCAAAGCCACATTCTACTCTCCTCTCTTTTCTTTTGCAGCTTTCCTTTACAGTCTTTGACTTTCTGATTTGTGGGCCTGAACTACACCCTCCACCAGAGGAATCCAAGTTTGTCTTCTGCTTTTTCTTGCACCTACTTGCCGCTTGAAAGAAATCCAGTTGTGCAGTTAGGCCCAGATCCAGAAACACACATAAGCACGTTATTTATAATGTATGAATAGTACCATTGTAAAGGGTGCAGGCTCTTTCCCAATATTTGCCATCAGTCTTTTCTCTGCTATTGCTTCTTTGTTCCCCATTACTGCATGTGGTCTTTCTGTTTATTCCAAGATTTTCCTGTAAATTCAAAATGGGGTACAGGCTATGTATATGATCACCCCCAGGACTGAGAGGAGAGGGCTCTCAGAAGAACTGAGACACAAAACACACATACAACTGTGTTTAAAATGAGATGTCAGAAAGTTCTCAGCACCGCTTTTCATCTCAACCAATTAACACATATCGGAACAACTGTTGGTTAGCTTGCTTGTTCAGCTTGAACTTTTAGGAAGATCATCCTAGTAGCTCATTTGGTTAGGGAAACATCACTGCAGAAGTAGTAGTGAAGGTTTATGAGTTACAATACAGTTGGGATGTTAAGCGCTAAATACTCTAAACTACTTAAAAATAAATAGCATGGATTCTATGATATTGTGAACCTATTAATATTCTTTCACCTATGAGCAGTGGTGTATATTTAGAAGAGAGATACCAACATGTTCCAAACAGTCCCATAAGCAAAATAAACATTTAGAGATAAGTATTAACTGAGACCAATCACCAACATGAATTCTCCTGGAAACAATTTCAGATAATCAAGTAATTTCAATTATCCTACTTTAGGCTTAGGAATTCCTGTTGGAGATTCCCACATATTGAAGCAGACATTTTAAAGTGCTGATGGGATATTTACTCTAAAATGCCAGACATGAACTCTTTGCAGATGTGTCCGACATGATGCAACTTCACACTGAATGAATTGAGTCCTATGGTCAGAACTGCAGAAATACCGATGCTGGTCAAACACTCATCATCATTAACTTTCATAAACTCTAACGGGAGTTAAAAGCATGTCTCAGGGAGGTGTTCAAAATCTTGCAGAGTCAAAGTCCTGATAGACCTATCACATAGCAGACACCTCAGCTTTCCGAGATTAAAATCAGAAAAGAAAGCTGAAAGTTGAAAGAGCAATTTTAAAAAAAACCTGTATTTGATTAGTGACATGTAATGCATGCAACGTCATCAGTCTGGTTCTCAGAGAAAGGGATAATGGTTTCAGTGAGAAATTTTGCCTCAGCAGTGCATACAGGGTCAAGGACAAGAAGTTGATCTTACTGTAAAAGTACATTCAATGCTGTTGTCCTAGTAAAATTAATTCCTAGTTACTCAAAACCTGACAAAGCAAAAAACCCTTTAATTCAATATTCTTGGTGTGTTTTTAAAAAAAGCATACTATAAGCTTTTGTATTAAAGTGCATTCTAGTTGAATCTTAAATCAGTTGATGTTATAGTGCTGACAACTTACTAAATGTTTCCAGGCAACAGAAAGAAAATAGCAAAAAGTAAACAATTCAAATATGCTACACAAGAACAAACTGATACGAAAATAAAACTTACTCCTGTATGGAGCTCCTCACTTCTAAGCAACGTTAACTCCTTTTATGTTTCATGCATAAAGAAGTAGTACAGAGTGTCACAAAACAAGGGGCAGTGTTTTTCAGAGTTTTTTTGGCTGTGTTATTTTCACAAAGGATTCTTTTGTTTCTTTTCAACACTTCAGCAGACAATTGCTTCCAATTTCAGCCAACCCACAAAAACCACCACAGAGTCTCCAAAGACTTCATAAAGTCACTGAGGCAGACTCTGAAACTCTCCCTGTGCTATACATACCTCTGCCACGTGTGTTGGGGGTTAAGTGTTTCCCTGTAAGCACTCTTGTGTGGCCTGCATACCAGGGTGTGGAGTCTGTATTTTGTGCCTTGTGATACTTATATATTTTTTACTGCTCCAGCAAACTAGAGGTGCCGAAATTGCAGTTTGTGCCAGTCAAGAGCAGTTGCTGACTGTAGTGAACTCCCCTTGGGCCAACCAGAGTCCAAGAGTGCTCTCCAGTATTTTTCTGATTGTCAGTGAGCTCTGCCATCAACTCTGACCCACCACCAGAAAACCCTTCTTCCTCCCTAGACCCCACTAATACATGCTCTCTACCTGGGTGGGACAACTGCTGCCCTTGGGATACACTGCAGAACACACAGGCACTCGCTCCAATACCCCTGATGCCCCAATTTATAGGTGTGATGGCTTAAGAGGCATCACAGTTCTGGGTGGGGAATACCTTCGTATTACCCAGCTACTTCAAAATCACTCTTACCACAAAACAAGTTAAAGAAAGATGCACACAAGAGCATCTTTCTGCCTAAACCTCTCCTTCATGGTACAGTTGAATAATTGGAGATTTTCCTGACAAAAGGTTCCTCCTTTCGGTGACACACACATCTCGGGTAAAAATCATTAAACAGTGTCTTATCATGCTGGAGAATGATACCCTCTATAAGCTACCTCCTATTTAAAATCCTGCCAGGGGTCATAAAACATTTTTTTTTTCCCTCCTTATCCACTACGTCAGCTGACCATTTCCACTTTGTTAAAATAAGCACTGTTTCACTCCCTTGGAGCTGAAAAATACCTCTTTGCTAGATGAGGTATCAGGTCCTGTGCTTGACTGACTAATTGACAGCTTGTATTGGGTTTGCATGCCAAGGTTCTGGTAGCAGGGGGGCTACAGGGGTGGCTTCTGTGAGAAGCTGCTAGAAGCTTCCCCTGTGTCCGATGGAGCCAATGCCAGCCGGCTCCAAGACGGACCCAGTGCTGGCCGAGGCCAAGCCCATCAGCAACAGTGGTACCGCCTCTGGGATAACATGTTTAAGAAGGGGGGGGGGGTGGGAATTGCTGGGCAACTGCAGCAGTCAGAGAGAGGAGTGAGAATATGTGATAGGAACAGCCCTGCAGACACCAAGGCCAGTGAAGGAGGAAGGGGAGGAGGTGCTCCAGGTGCTGGAGCAGAGATTCCCCTGCAGCCTGTGGTGAAGACCATGGTGAGGCAGGCTGTCCTCCTGCAGCCCATGGAGGTTAATGCTGGAGCAGATACCCACCTGCAGCCCGTGGAGGACCCCACGCCAAAGCAGGTGGATGCCCCCAAAGGAGGCTGTGACCCCGTGGGAAGCCTGCACTGGAGCAGGCTCCTGGCAGGACCTGTGGGCCTGTGCAGAGAGGAGCCCACGCTGGAGCAGGTTTGCTGGCAGGGCTTGTGACCCTGCGGGGGACCCAGGCTGGAGCAGTCTGCTCCTGAAGGACTGCACCCCATGGAAGGGACCCACGCTGGAGCAGTTCGTGAAGAACTGCAGCCCGTGGGAAGGACTCACGTTGGAGCAGTTCATGGAGGACTGTCTCCCGTGGGAGGGACTCCATGCTGGAGCAGGGGAAGAGTGTGAGGAGTCCTCCCCTGTGGAGGAAGGAGCAGCAGAGACAATGTGTGATGAACTGACTGCAACCTGCATTCCCCATCCCCCTGTGCTGCTGGTGGGGAGGAGGTGGAGAAACTGGGAGTACAGTTAATCCCAGGAAGAAGGGAGGCGTGGGGGAAAGGTGTTTTAAGATTTGGTTTTATTTCTCATTACCCTACTCTGGTTTGATTGGCAATAAATTAATTTCCCCAAGTCGAGTCTGTTTTGCACACAATCTATGATTCTATAATTTTATGATTGTAATTGCTGAGTGCTCTCTCCCTGTCCTTATCTCAACCCACGAGCCTTTCGTTATATTGTCTGTCCCCTGTCCTGCTGAGGAGGGGAGTGACAGAGCAGCTTTGGTGGGCACCTTGTGTCCAGCCAGGGTCGACACACGACACAGCTCCTTCTATCAACAAGGGGTGAAATTCTTCCTTTGTCCCTGTTGATGACTCGCTGCACATGTTTCAGTTTAAAGCATTTCCCACTTGAACTTTATAGTCCATGTTGCATATCTGTAAATTTGTATTAAAAAAAAATGTGGCTTATTACTAGCTCTATACTGCAACCATGATAATAATGTCACCACTTTATTCTGACAGTTGGTTTGGTATTATCTTCCCCATCCTCTTTCTTCAAAGCATCCTGTAAACTGACTACACTACTAAGACAGGAAGGCATTCTTCAGGAGGCTGGTTTTAAATTTCAGTTCTTTTCCCAAACTGCTATGCTCTTGCTCAACTTAATGCATTTTGAAAAGGAGTTAAGCTAAAAATGAGAGTCATGCTAATTATGGAATAAGAATACCCACATATGGAGCTACTCAGGAATAGCTGTTCTTGAATAACATCATATAACCAAGCCTGGGACGTATTTTTAAGGTTTTCTTTACAATCATGACAAGTAGGGCTTTGGGATTTTTTAATTTTTTTTTTTTTTGCTTTGTTTTGCTTTCCAATTTTTTAAAAGTTAAACAAAAAAATCTGTGGCACAAAACTTGATTCAGACAAATTGTTCAGACAGTGCATGAGTATTTGTATCTCCAAGTTCTATCCCAAATTTCAGTAAAAGATACCCATTACAACGCAACTAGGAACGCAGAATAATTTTCCGCATTCCTAAGAGCAGAAAAAGTGATATAATTTTAATTATATCAGGAAGTATCAATTCAGCTCACAATGGGAACAAGACGCTGGTCCCTGATGTTAGCTTGGTGACTCAGGCACCATGGCAGGATTTCCTTCCCTCTAAAAATTCTTTAATTGGAGTGGATGATGAGGCATCTGTTCCCTCTCCTTTGGACTCAGTACAGCCCTCTACGGAAAGACACAACTGTTTTGGGAAACAGACAATGGAAAATCTTTTTGACAAAGTACAAAAGGCCAACAAACAGTGGAGCCAAATCCATTCCTGACATTCCTGACAAATTTCAGTGGCACCATGGCAGAGATTATTATAGCCTACGTGCTAGATGCTCTGCTACAAATTAAAAGCATAGGAGCAACTTCGCAGACCTGATTCACAGAAACAGCTAGCAGTTAGGACATCTGGCTGTGTGTGTTCATGTTCCACTTCTTCCAGGAAAATGTTGCTAACATTTTTCTTAGGAAGACCATTGGCTCTTGAGCCTTGCTCCCTCTTTCCTTGGCCCTTCAGAAAATCAGGGTGCATATCTAAGGAACAGATTTACATTGTTGCAGCAATATTGCAATATTGTTATTGTTTCTGGAAAAATGGGAAAGATGTTCAAAGACAGATAACTTAAATTGTGTATCCCTTGTACCTCTGTGTGTGCACAGAGAGTAGGATAAGGTAGAGAGCAGGACAGGCATCTTAGAAAGCAGTAAGGAGCACTGGAACAGTTTGAACGTATGTTTAAGTGTCTGCTTATTAGAAATTGTTATTAAAGGGACAAAGTCTTTTAACTTCCACACATTCATACTCCAGTGATGAACTAACTAAACCTAAGGAGGAAAAGCTACACACGCAAGCGTACAAGCACACGCACACACTCTTACAGCCCCCCCATATATACAAGCACAGAAGTGGGGAATAGTTCTGAGGGAGGATGGTACACCCCTGCTGTAAGAGCTGCCTTCCTTTACCTACGACTCGCTGCAGCACTGACCTTGCTAGGAACTGACGCAGCAGCCAATTTACCAGCTCGGGAATCACTGAAGTGTTATTTTGCCAAGGAGTCTGAAGCGTTTTAAGGAGAGGTAAAATGCTGCTGTTCTCTTGGGTTCAGAAGAGTCATGAATTCACAAACACACACATTATGAGGCCACCCAACAGAGACTACGAAATCAGCTCCCTGAGATGATCAGAAGTGTCTGTATTAAAGACACCTTGTAGCTTAGTGTACTAAGATGTGGAAATGTATGCATTGCAGCGAAATCTTGCATTGAAACTTGACAATAAAAAAGCGGGGGTGACTCTTGTAAGACACATTTATGGACTGATTTGCTCCATATTAGTTTTGTTCCGAAGTTAGCAGTACTGTCTGGAAACAGCATTAAACTTATTTCAGTAAGAAATTACATAGTACTCTCCAAGATTTCTTGGAAGTTGCTATAACCACAAAGTACAGCAGAAATATACATAATATTCAGAGTCCTGAAGTCAGAATCCTAAGGATAAATCTTTCTGCAAATTCCTGAGAAAGCCTAATTTTAGCCAGCTTTCCAATAAAGAGAGATAAACAGAGAGCAAAGTAGAAGACGCAATAACAGACCCATGCATAGTTTTACATCACTACTATTACAAGTACACAGACGGATTAGACTGCATGGGATTTCAAGCAGGAGAGGATCTCCTCAGTATTGTTCTCCTCAAGCCCCATTAGGAATTAATGGTGCCTCAAGCAGTATTAACTCTTGCAGATTTCTTTCTGCTGCTGCTGCTACACGCCTATGGCAACCTCGCGACTTCTGCCCAGCCTGTGCTATTAGGGGAAGAGATCTGCACCAGAAACAGAGAGGCACCAATTCCTCGGGGACATCTTACTGATCTGCACATCACTCGACTCCATTAACCACATATCTGGGATTCCCAGACTTTACCATTCCCACGGAGTGCTCCATCTTCCCTAAAGCTCTGAGAGGACAGCAAATGTCAGCTGAGCCTCCCAAAAACTCCAGCTTTGTTTCCCTTCCTGTGGGATGCTGTTTCTGGGGTACAATGATACATGTCTCTGTGTACGCCTTTAATTGAGCCTAGATTCATTCTGTCAGCAAAATATTAGGTTTATCAGAATAAATGGGTGAGAAAACTTTGCAGAATTAATGGAAACACTCAACCTTTTCTAATTATACACTGCATTAAACTTTTATGAGAGAAATCATACAAAAATGCTTTGCTTTGAGTGTGTTCTCAGAGCAGCTAATTTAGCTTGGTCAGCTGAACTGATCAGGCAAACAAAAGTTTAACCCAACAAAGTAAAAATATTCATGCAAGGGTGGAATCCCACATTAGTCTCTGAGCAGAATAAAAACAAAGACCAAAGCTCACTGCTGGCTCCAAGAGGTAATAAAGAACATGCTGCTGTATCATAAAAAACCCACCCTAATTCTAAAGTGAAAGGTTGTTCTAAGGCACTATTTCCAAGCATACGTGTTTGTCTTTCGCTCATTTTATTTATCTGCCTTTGATATATCAGCTAATGCTGAATTTTATTTATATTAATCTATTTGTTTCTGCAGCTCCAACCCAGATGCACGTCCCTACTGTGCAGTACAAACACGTACATAATAAAACATCAGCTCTGTTTCAGAAAGCAAAGAACTTGAGGACTAAACAGACAAGGCAAGAAAATTGGCAGTGAAAAAGAAGATGCAGAACACCCATTTCACTTTGTGGCACTGAGGCACAAGACTACAATCCTACACTGGCAAATGTTTTATCAATGAGATACACAGGGATAGGGTTGTATTTTACATGGTGTACCCAGTGGGACATGGAACATCCATGGCAGACGGGTGGACTGAGCCCCACGCTGCCACGCACCATTTGGAGACAGTGACGCTCTTTCTTTGACTGTTTACCAGCACAAAATACTTTTGTATAGCATAAACGCATACATCACATATACCTTCTATACATAGTATGGAATATAACATGCTATTTATAACATAGTGTATATATCGTTTATACAGTACAATATACTTTATACTTACCTCAAAAAAGCCCCACAGACTCAGAACCAGTGGTTTTGATGCCTGCTTGGTACTTATTAGAAAAACAGTATGTGGCTCTGCCTAGTAATTTTTAAGTGTCAACACCTGCTGGCTGACTTTTGAGAAAGAGACAATTTGCTGGTGCTGATTTGTGACAGATGCTAGTAGGCTGGTGGGTGGGCAGCCAGCCCTCCAGATCTGTGATTTCACCTCTTGAGAAAGAGAAAGCGTGTGCACTAAAAGAGAACATGGCCTGGGCTGGGCTGGGCTGACCCGACCCCCGTCCTCAAACCTGGTACGTGGAGAAATGGCTTTAGAGTCAAGGGGTGTCCTGCTTTACCAGCAGCCATTGTCATGCCGGGCAGATCCTTTCACAAGTTTCCCCATTTGGTAGCTATTGGAGAAAGACAGCGATTGCAAGTGTATAATAAAGACTAGACCTGGGTGGAAAACAGCACTTTGCCTAACAAAAGATGGTGGTATTTCAAGTTGGGAGAAGCCCTTCAACATTTTCAAAATTCTACACAGGGACAAGGGAATAAAAACCAAACAAAATTCATTTCTGCTCCATCAGAATCTTTTGAGTTAATTTTAGTTGGTTTTTTTTTTAATGAAAGCTAAGAAAGCAATTGAAATAGATACATCATTTCAAACAACAACAAAAAACGCCCAACAAAACTCATTATTCTAAATATGCCAAAACCTAGTAAAATGCTTTTTTGTTTGTTTGCCTTTTTTTTTTTTTTTCAGAATTAACATGGGCAAAATTTATCTTTCAAAGCCCTTCAAAGTCAGTATCATCCCTGATGTCTTGCCAACCAGCTCTAATAAAAACACCTACTGTTGTGTAATTCTTTCAGAACCACAAATAGGAGGTGATATATACACGTAGTGAATAATAATAATTACTAGTGCAGATAGATAATAGATTTTATACATTTTTGAGCTAAGCTATATGTTCATAGCTATAAATCAAGAACTGCAGCAAAACTAGGCTGACCTCTCTTGTGTGACATGATTGACAGAATGAGCTGGTTACACTAAACACTACATTAAGTCCTGCTAGTCTGAATCAAGATCTTTCATGACATGTTGTCTTGAGTTTTCTCTGTGATTCCTACTGAACATTTCTGTGGAGAACATTCATTTGTTGTTAGCTTCAATGTATATACTGCAGAAATAATTTTAAGGGATATATACTGAAGCTTCAAATAGTATTTTGGAATAACTCATAGAGGCTTACCTTCCTAGAAATCCCAGATCAAACGTGGATATATTTCTAAAAAGATATACAAATTATCAAAAGGAAATGTGGTAGTCAGTGCAGAAATTATTTAAAGAGGATCTTTAGCTGCAGCATGCAGAAACTCGGTCTCAATGGTTATACTGTCTTTTTCTTCATTAATATTCTATCTCTTACTCACCTATTGTGATGGAAACTGTGCTTAAAATGAAAAGAGCTGCTTCCTTATTGCAAACTTGGTGGTATTAGGCACAGTCTGAATTTAGTTTTGCTGCAGCATGTGTAATTCTGCTGATGGCAAACAAATGATGCCACTTAGTGATTCTTTGCTGCAAACTTTATCAACCAGCTTTGGCAGTTTCTCTGTATGGCTTAAGGCTGCTGGCCATGCAACATCTAAGAAAGCAAGCTGTTTTCTTGTTCTGTGCCCTGCAGAAAAGGGCTTTGCCTGATTTGCCTATGTGCTCAAGCTCTGTGGCATATAGAGCTTCATGCTTCACAGTTATTGTCTCCTGCAGCAGCTGTACAGATATGTGCTAACCTTGCTCAGGAAGAAAGGCAATACTTTACCAGCTGATGAAGTATAAATGTCTGCATCTTCATGACCAATTCAGGTTATTTCCAATGCTACCTGAACATGCAAGCACTCAGCTTGAATGTCATAGCTGTGTCAGAGTGAAGTGCACAGCACTGAACTGGAATTCAGAAAACCTGAGCTGTGTAGCTAGTCCAGTGAACAGACTAAACTTCTCTGCACTTGGAGCCATCATCCATCAAACAGGAAAAAGATGGCCTATCAATGAAAAGTGTCATGTAAAAGCAGGTATAGTGTTATTATCATAGCTACTACTGACATGATTTTACAGTGCTTTTACTAACCAGAGTTAAGTAAGAAACAAAGTTTGGATCCTAATGCTCAATTTGCAGGTCAAATTTTGCCTGCCTAAAGTCACGTCTTAAAATATCCTGAGTACAGGCTTTATGTGTGCAAGGTAACAAACATACCATTCCTTTTCTTTCAAGGCTGGTAAAATTTTCTTTTAGGATTAAAACATTAGCTATTATTTTAGCATTTTTGTTGGATTTGCTCTTCAGAAGTCACCCATGATTTCAGAACAAGGGTAGGGAACTCCACCCCAAAGGAAAAATTTCTGAGAAGTTATGAGTTCCTAAAATAGAACCACAGAAAGACAAGACTCTGGTTTTTTCCTTTGTTAATTGAATAGCTATAGCAAAACACAGGAGGTACATCACTCTGTGACCTGAGATTATGTGTATAATTCAGTGCCTTTATCTACTAGATTTTCTCCTATAGCTGAAGCACATAGTATCCAGGGACAAACCAGTGTCATCTTGTCACACAGAAAGCACCTCAGATATTCATACAGGTTCTGCCTGCATCAAGACAGCAAAAGTTTATCCCAATTTCACATGCTGATATTAGAAATAGAATGGGCAAAGTTTGAAAAAAAGATAAATCCATCAAATACAAGAGTTTTCATTAAATCCAGATGGTACAAGAGCATTAACAGTGGACACCTCTGCTTCAACCACAGGAAAAAAAAGTAATTTTCCTCTGTATCCAAGTTTTATAGTTTTAACTGAGTCAGTAAAATCTATTTTTATATACATAAAAGAATTACATAAATAAGTGTTATTTAAGGAATACTTGTACACTCTTAACATTTCTGTGACTGCAGTTCAGTCCTGAAGAACTTGCCAATGCTGGGAATCAGGATTTAGAAGAGAACAAAATGTACTTTATAGAGAAATTGGTGGTAAAAGCAGATGAACTTGTTCTGGAGAGGGTTTTAGTATGTGCCCTTTGAAAATTATATGCCCCACCATTTACAGCTACAGTGAGTCAGAGATGAGAACTGGGCAAGGCAGACTCCTCAGAGAGAAAAATGACTCACCAGAATCTGCTTAGACTGAACTCCCTGGTCCTGACTTGTTATAATAAGAAACAACACTATGGGAGACATGGGGGTGGTCAGAGGAAGAAAAATTTGCCCCAGTGGGGCCACTTTTTCCTAGCCCTTAATCATCTGCCTTAGTTGATAACTACTTCTTCATACATGAAATTGTAAGACGAGGAATTCTTATCTCACTGAAAGAGCAGGTCCTTACAGGGGAGCATAGCAATGATTCAAAGGCAAGGAAAGAAAATACGGATAAAATGAAGGGCTGACAAAATTAGCAATTACTTGGTGGTCTTAGAGATGGCCTAACTTGGAGAGAATAGTTTCATATGTGGCCACTATTTGTAATTACCAAGGTTTTATTCTGTATGTGATCCCCTTTTCTCAGAACGGCCAGAACCCTCCTCACTGTGGTGCAATCACAGACGGCCAAGGCTGGTCCTACGTTTCTGTCCCCAGCTCAGCAGAGATTACATGCAAAAACTAATTCAGCTTGGAACTGTAATGTGTCTTTCCAGAGACACACTCAGGGACAAGAGCCCTTCAAAGCGGTTATCAAAGCACTTGAACATAAGGAAGGAGTCCTTAGTGCGGACTTAGCAGAATCAGAGAGTAGGACTGGCGATGGAATAATATGAAGAGGACCATCATCATACCGTACTCTGTGGAGCAACGTAGACTAATCTCTGTAAAAGGAATACCCCAAAACATCTGCTCAAGAAGGAGCTCCAGCACTGTTGGGTGGGGAGCTTGCTGGAGGGACTGATGCCCAGGTGGGTCCTTGGCTAAGAACGGCACGGAACAGAGCCAAGCTGTCTCTGACATGCCACAGCTGCCAGCGAGTCAGCACAGGCCTGCCCACGATAGCAGAAAGAAAAGGTTCACTCCTTCCCAGGATAACCTCCCAGGGCAAGCATGACCATCCCCATCCCAAAAGTGGATTTAACGAGTCACCAGGAACAAAGAGTGTGTACTCTTCACTACTTATGCCAAGAATTTTTTTTCACACTTTTTACAAGGTTACCTTCCCATTCTTTGTCCGTAACAAACCAGCTGTTGGATTTAATTTGTTTTATTTGAAATAGCACAGGGTAAATGAGTATCTCACAATGGGACACAGCGCTTTCCTCCTCATCTTTTTTTTTTTTTTTAATAGTTTAGTCTTGGTGCAATTTCATTCATTCCAAATACTTCCCCCAAATATTTCTTTCCAGGGACTTTACCTGCGGGACTATGCTTCTTCTTGACAGGAATAATCTGACAGTAACCAGAAGTGGAATTAATTCTTCCATTGTATAAAAGGGAATCAAAGCAACCTTGTCAATCAGTTTAGTGGCAGAATATTAGTGAGGGGCTCCCACAGGCCCCAGAAATCATGTTCTGCAATGAAATCCAATTTAATTTAATATGATCCCTGCCACCTTGAAAAATACTGCACATTTCAAGCTGCCACTCAGCCCTAGCTAAAACCCAGCACTGGCCTTTCAACGCACTTGTTTTTTATACATACTAAATGTATTTATTTTGGGTGGTCTGGGTTTTTTGTGTTTTTTTTTTTTTTCCCCTGAAGCAGTCAAAAATTATTTATATGTTGCTTTCAGGGTTGATAGGCAGTTTATTTCATTATCAGCATTAACCATACTACTTGAAATTCCTGTTGTTTAACAGCATCCTAACTGATTAAAAAAGGAGAAAAGAGAACACTGAGTGCCCCTGCAGGAGGCTGCCTGCCCTGTGTGAAATTAATGACAGAGATCTGCTGAATCTCAATACTTCTCTAAAGAGGTTCACACAAACGGTGCCTGAGGAGAGCAGAGGTCTGAAATGAAAAATATTTCTCAGATTTTAGACTAGTTAATCCAGCATTTCTCCCCCTGTTTGGAGATCACTTTGTTCAGAGGTCACTTGTGATGCTTTTTTAAGTCACAATTAAAAATGGTGTTACATCTCAGCAAACATTTGAGTAGAAATTATGAGCCAACCACAAAACTACAAATCCAATAAAAATATTTTTTTTAATTTATTCCCCAGAAATATATGTGGCTTTACAATCCACGTGCATGTATCACCATTAAAATGTAGGTAAATATATCAAAGAATGCAGATATGACACCTGGATTAAGCTACATATTACATCAACTCATTCTCGCTCAGTGCAAGCTCTTAACAATTGTTTTACATATAACTACCAATGAGATTTAGCAGAAAGCAGTATTTTTCAGGAGATGGTTTGAAATGTTATGACTTTGGTGTTAAGTCTAGGAAGTTTTCAACAATGAGCCAGAAATGTCTAGTGGACACTGTTTTGATTAATATTATTTTTTATTTGTATTACCATAATAACCAGGAATCCTAAAAAATGATCAGCCCATCTCCTATGCAAAGAGTTGTGCAAACATTGCATAAGAAGTTGTCAAAGAATCAACATCCAAATTAACAAGCCGTAACCTAAGCCAAAATCAGACCTGGTAGACAAACAAATTCACACGGGCAGTATGCTTTAAGCACAAGAGAGAGAGTTGTCAGAAAACCAGATGCACTTGGAAAAGTAGTGCAACCTGAATTGATTTGGTATTGGGCAGGTACTCAGAGAAGGACGTCTCTTTGAACTGGCATCTTCTTCATGATTTTCGTACTTTCTCAGTCTTGTGAAACTAATGGGTAAACCACAGCCATTCTGCATTGCTGCCATACAAGAAATCATAGCAAGTTCTATGTTTTTATTGCTCTCCAATGTGTTTCCCTAATAACTTATATGAAATGTTTAACTTATTGCACATCTCTGGTGAACTTTTTCCCTTCTAACTGCCAATACTAAAAAAGAATTATGAAGGGCATTAATTTAAAAGTAGATGAATCCATATTACTCTTCCACTTTTATAGGTGGTTGGTTATTAAATATTGCATATATTATCATAGAATCATAGAATCATTTAGGTTGGAAAAGACCCTTAAGATCATTGAGTCCAACTGTTGTACAACTTTTTCACTTTACATCACAGGAAAAAAAAAGGCACGGGGAATATGGGTATGGTGATAATGGTTAAAGATTGTGTTTCAGTTCTATTACTGTGGGAAAAAATGCTATTCTACTAGCTGTTAATAACAAGATGATGTCATTATTACAAAGAAAAGAATGAATTTAGAAAAACTGGACAAAGATAATTTCAGCATAATATTTTTTTTTTCCTAAACCGTTATGCAGCACATAAATTGTCTGGATTTTATTTGGTATCCATACAAATCATTCAAATGTTTCAAGACTGATTATGTTCTCATTTGCACTGATTTGCTCTATTTACAGCAATGAAACTACTTATGTTTTGCATCAAGTGTAAAAAAAAAAAATAGTCCTTCCTTTAACTTACTATAAGTTATTTGATTTGATTTAGTAAGACACTGTGCTTTTTTGACTGATTGCTATCAACAACTTTTATCAATGAGATTATTGCAAAGAAAAACAACCTGAAAAAGTACTGAGATTTTGAAAACTTCTTGTAAGATGCCCACATACCCACATTTATGAATTTCATTTTGATAGTAGCATTTTTCTTTAAATAGTAGATGATGTGAATTAGAGAGAAAGCCACTGCCAGTAATCATTTGCAACTAATATTAGAAGTTCTGGAAAGTAACTGCATGCTTTTTATCAGCCTTTTTTTCCTCTCACCACTACAGAAGTACACTGTTTTCTAAAGCCAATCTTCTCTGAAGACACTCCATCATTCTGATAATGTAACATAATGACAGAAAATTAGCACTTAATTTTCAGTCCTGCTCTTCCAGAAACTCTGTATTTGTCATTCTTTGAACAACCAGAAACTGGAACTTGTCACAGAAGGATGAAATCTGTATCGAATCACAAAATCTTTCTGAACACCTTCAAAGATCAATTTTTTACTTCAGTTAAAATGAGATACAGAGTAACTAAAACCAAAGTAAAACCACAAATTTAAGTGAAGAACATATTTCCAGGAATCGGAGTATCAGTTTTAAATAGATCAGCATTCAAATAATATTTAACTGAACTGGGGCTGAGCAAACAAATGAATTCATCAAGGTGATCCCATGCAAATGAATGATAAAAAAGCCAGAAACCTCAGCTTTGATGTGGTATGTGAATAGCAATTGTACCTTTTGAATTCCAGGACATTCTTGATCTGCTTTGTCCCCATCTCTCTATGTGCTAAATAATGGACATAGGGGATGCTTTTAGCTAAATCTGTGAAACTAACTGCACCAAATCAGCTACTGACTTGGAAGCTGAGAAGAAAAATATACACCTCAGCCTGAAGTGTTTATTTATTTTTTCTCTAGAGAAAAAAACAAGGAAGCCTATAAACAGTGCTGCCACCTTGGAAAGGATATTCTTCCTTACTGCCACATATAAATATGCTTAGATACAAAATGTTCTGAAATGGAAATCTGAAGCATTTAATTAAAAAAAAAAAATCAACTCAAAAGACTTTGACTTTTTGATGAAAAACACTTGAATTTCTGATAGGGTTTCTTGACCAAATTGCTGAATTCACACATAGTTTTGCTTATCTAAATCAGCATTATTTTCAAGTGAATAAAATATTCAACTGACACATTTTACCATCAGCCAACATTTTAAACTGAACATGCTAAAAACCAGCTGGCCCATCACATTTCTTTCAGAAAACACGCTGTGACATCAGAAAACATAGTGTGACACCAGTCTTCATCACTATTAGACTTAATGCCAGTAACACACCCCATGAAGCTTAGTGGGGAGCACAGCTCTTCCAACAGCTGAAGGCTTAAAGGCCAAGTTACAGTCATCGTTTCCATGTATGCAGAACAAGAGAGAGCTCCAACCAGAGAAAGCATTTATGCACCGTTTGAGATCCTCCTGAAATAGCACTGGGAAAAGCTCCAGGGAAGTCAATGAAATTACACAAGGGATTCATCTGTTTGACAAGCATCATCTCTGCAAGGTTTAACATAGCAAACAGAAAGACACCCTCAGCAAAAGTAAAAATCTATTTCCAAACAGAACTGTAGTAAGGAAAATATTACCAGTCCCTCAAAAAAAGATCATGAAATCTCAAACCTCGCAGATTTTTGATAGTTTGAATTGTCTTTTGATGTCAGGGCATTTATGTTCACGTTTTCAAGCTTTTCTTCACAGCTACTATGGCTAGGACCTTTCTTTAATTAAAAACTAACACTCCCAGGCTGTATATAAACCAAGCAGATTTTATAGACTAGAACCTCAGCACTGACCCTGGCCTAATCCACACAGTTGAGTTCAGTTCCACTGAAAACTGAAGCAGAGAGGAGAAAGAATGTGAAATAAGGTCTCATCCCCGCATGGAGCTGGGGCAGGCACAGGGTTCCTGCACAGGTCCCAGCGTTAGAAGTGCTCCTCTCAGTAGTTCTTAACAGAAGAACTATTGCGTCTGATAACAAATCAGTCCTAATCTCAATCTCAAAGCTGATAATTTAAGGAAAACACACCAAATGAGATAAGACTATGATTTAAGATACAAACTGGCAACACTCAACAGCACTATTTTTGTACAACATGTTCGTGAAGCATTGACTCCATCTGTAACGTGGAGCCACTGTCTGGGAAAGTTACAGCCTTCCAGGAAATTTGGGCAAGTAATTCCAAATCTGTTATAAATAACATCATAATAACATATACCTAATAACATATAACCTGTTATAAATAACAGAATTTGACCAGTTGACTCAACACCACTAACAAAACTGCAAAACAAAGGTGAACAGAAAAGGAGCTAATAGATCATTAGGCTGTATCAATTGAAGTCCCACATTCTGTTCTATACTTAGGCAAAACTCCAGTCAGCTCCAGTGAAGAATATAAGAGCTGGACTGTGTTGTAAATGTTAGGAGATAGATACACTGAAGCGGTCTGAAGAACTCACAGTTCTTCTATGTCAAAACTTTTACTGACATTATCTTTCTTAACTGTCAGCTATTGCAGTATTGCAGTGAAAAACAAGCTGTTAAAGGGGAAAAAAAAAAAAGCACCTCTCACTCTTTTTCCTTAGGGTGCAGTTATATGCTTTTATTCTTCATTTGGTAACCCATGTCTGTTACTGTTAAGTTTTGTGCATCGTTAAGAAAGCTGTTTATGAAAATGGTATTGTACAGCTTTCTGTTTTGGCAGAGGAAGAGAGTTATTTGAAAGACATGGAAATTTTAGTCAATCAACATTTCAGCTATTGGTAACTGAAGCATTGCTTGTATGTGTCCAGCTTCTGCAACACCTCAATAAAGTGGCCAATTAAAATGTTACAGATTATGCTCACTTCATCTTTGAAACAGACTCTACAATTATATGTGCAAATACTAACCAGCCTCCTGAATCACCAACACTATAAAATCCCAGTTCCTAATACAGGCTGATATTCAGTGCTGATATTTGGTTTTGCTTCCAAAGATAAATCAAATTCTAATGAAAATATGGAAACTATTTTGACAAAAAGGAAATCTGTGTATTTATTACTGCTCTTCTTGAAATATTCTAAAGCTCCAGCTTCTTGTCCTGAGGGTACGAATGAGGTATCTGTTATCACTAAAATTTAGCAAAGGGCTGCCACAATTCACCGTTACTGATCAGGATAATTTGCAAATGTCCAAAAAGAGCTGCATCAAATACTCCTTATCTGAATTCAACACAACTGCAATGATAAAAATACAAGATAAATAAAAAAGAAACATAAGAAAAGGAAATTAAAGGAAGAAAAGAAATGTTCTTCTTCATTTTGTTGTGAGCATTCTTCCTAAAATTACCACTGATCTCCCACGCTTCCTTCATGTGAAACTACATCGCTGCAGCATGTGTTGCAGCTCTGGTCTAGTTTGGATCAGCAACAGCACCATGTATCATATGATTGTGGCTCAACACCACAGTATTTGCTTTAATCATACTGAGTAAAGGCAACTTGACCACCTACCTCTACCTTTGAATTTAGATTTCTGCTCTCATCTTATTCTACAGAAGAAAAATGTGTTGACTGAATATTTTTCATATAGATCTTTTTAACTATATATGCTACCAATTATATGAATGGCATGGGTTTTTTTTAAGTGCAGGGCAGGGAAGTTTGTGTCAGTCTAATTTCTGTGATCACTTAGCCCCATGTTTGACTGGCCTGAAAAACATCTGACATCTGAACATACGAATTTTACCTATAGAGAGCTGCACTGTGTCAAGCAAAGAAAGTGATGATGGCTTTATTTGAGGGTTTTAGTTGGCTGTTCAGATATACCATGGAAGATGTTGACTATCAGGGTCAAAGCAGTGATATAATTCAAAATTCAGTGGGAATTTTAGCAGAGAAAGGGAAGCTTGAGTGTGGCACTGATGATCTGTGAGGCAGAAGACATTTCTCAGTAACATTGTGTACTGGATGGTGCGTAAGTATGGCAGACTTCGTTTTCAGATAGACGGCACTGTTGTAACACAACTGAGAAATGATAAAGGTGTGAATAATTGATGCCAGATTAAGATAAGGTCGTTTAACTACCCACTGAAAATACTCACTTGCAGATGGGGACAAGCTCCTAGTTTGTTGAAGGATCACAAAAACTGTTGTACAAAAAATATGAACCAATTATTTTCCTTTACTGAGTATCCTAGACTGTATGCAGTTTGTTAGTCTAACACCTGTGCCTCTATTCCCAGTCCTACATTTATGTAAATCAACTTACTTAAAAGAAGTTATTCATAGCTCCCATTAATGTAAATGAGATCAGAATAAAGTTCCACTTTATATGTAAACATGGGTGAACATGCATCTGTATACAGTGCTATGCTATGCATCACAGTATATTTACCCCAGTTGGTCAGACCCAAAGTGTATTAATCTTTTCCCCACCCTGCCAAAGGCAAAAAGATACATAAAGGGAATAATATTTTAACCCTCCTGCTAATAAAACAGCAACAGATGCATACTGAAGTAGGAACAATGTGCTTCACTTTGGTGGTGGTGTGCCAGTAACACATCAGCTGTGCTACAGAACAAATTCTACAAAGCTCAAACATGAGCACAGAAAAAAAACAAACCAAATCAAAAACAGCCACAAAAAAAGAAACTCCTGATATTTAGGAAGACAACAACGTGAATGAAATGTTCCATGTACCAAGCATTAAGAGCCCAGCCCAACTCTCTCTGAAGCCAACAGGAAAATTCTCGTAACTAAATGTTATGAAACAGGGCACAACCGTGGTAAAGCCACTTTTAAGGCACGGCCCTCTTTCTGACTTTGATCCTCACTGAAAAAGAATAAGACACTATATGAAAATGAAAAATCCTGTATGAAATCAGTTCAGACAACGTTACACTGTATCCATACACATCGAATAGCTGCTACTGCTTTCACCATATTTTTTCAGCCACCATGGTAGTTAGGACTGGTATGTAAATACTTGCTTAAACCTCTTCGCTTCAGTGCTTCTATAAAACTGCTTTGGTGGTCAAAAAAATATCTACTCTAAGCAGGTTATCTTTACTGCTTTTTTATTTTCTACTTTTCTTTTCTGCAAAACTGGCAGTTCTTCAGGACTCCATGCTGTTGCCTCTCATATTCTCATCATTTATTGAAAATCTGCCTGAAGGCTGAATTCACAAGCATGGCAGTAGCACTATTTATTTACCAGCCTCTTTTACTCTGCCATTAGAATTGCAGCACTAGCACAATCTAAACAATTTATAGAGTGAATCATAAATCCTAGCTCTTCCAAATAAAACGTGTGACTGAAAGCAGGTAGTACAAACCTCAAACAAAAGCTCATGACCCACTGGGAGGATGTAACTAATGTGTGGCTGTACTACTGCCCATTGCTGGATATAATTAAAACAGGTTTCCTTATATCTCTGGCCCAGAAACTTCTAGTTATACTCATCGCTTAATCTTATTTCTCAATGTAAATATTTCAGGAAATTTTAGTTAGTTAGGTAGTTAGTTAGTTAGTTGGTTTAGGGATATTTTTTTCCCTGGGTAATTCTATTTCTGCATCCAATAATACACAATACATTATTTGTGCTTGCCCTGGAAAGAAGTCCCAGAAGGCTCTAAAGTCCATCAGGGAATAGCTGATCAGGAGCGCTGATATTACAGCATACAGACACAGGCACTGAGCACTACCCTCCTGCAGAAAACTTCAGTTAGCTGGGACTATAGTGAATTATTTACATCCTGCTTTCTATTTTACAATTCAGCTAACCCCAGGGAGAAATAAAACTCCACCCACACAAGCAAAATCCTCCAAGCCCTCTTCTTTTTCCTTTTCTTTTTCCTATTATTTGGACTGCTCATAACCTATGAAAGTTTTCATGTAACATCTATCATTTGCCCTATATCCCCATTCTCCTGTGTTCTCCTCTATAAACAATATGCAATTTGAAATTTCCAGGCAATTTGAAATTTCCAGGAAACTTGGATGATTTTCTCTCCTTTTGTATCCTATCAACCTTCCCTGCATTTTTTAATTTGGCTAAGTCCACGGTGTCCTTTCACAGCTTCAAGGCCTCAGCTGGGCCCAAAAAGCCTCCCACTTCCCAGTTAATGGGGTTTTTTCTTCCCATTAAATAAATGTGACACTGTCTGAATATTTCTTTTAGCTATGTTTCTGTAACTGCTTTATTGTACCTTGGTTATTGCACTTCCCTTTCCTCTTTCACTGCTTTTCATCAATGAGCCCAAGTTACAATTTCTGATAGAATCCACGTAAGCTCTGGTAGCTGTGGTGCACTCTTGCCAGACATTTGAGCAATTAGACCTTTGCTTGTTTTTGAAATCACAGATAGAAATGGGCTGCCTGGATAGCAAATGTAACTAATCTAAACTGGATAAATATCTCTGCATTCAAACATCACTTCACATTCTGCCAGAGACATGCAAAACATGAGGAATTGCTTCACTGATTGGTCTTATATTGTGCTCAAAATGCGCTTAGTTCAACTCTTTTGAACACCTGATTTCAGCGCTGACACATAAGAAACAAAAAGCAGGCTCAGAATGTGCCATCTTTACAAAGGTTAAATAAATATTTCAATTTTATCTTAAAGAATGCCTTTCAGGTGCTCTGTTTCCAAGGCAGTGCAGAGATGGCTGCCAGCAGGAAAAGTTTTTTAATTCTGATGCCAATAGAGAGTAAAACTTCCTCACAGTTCAGCAAGGCTGAACATTGTTGGGTTTTAGTTCATATTCATCCTTTCTCTGAAGAGTATCTGCATACAGCATTGTCTAGCAAAGAGCTGCAAGCAGATTATTACATATATTAAATTGCAAAGCATTTAAAATAACAACCCTCTCCAAACAGCCTTTGGGCTTTTTAGGTAATAAGAGACAGTGGAAGGCATTTATAGAATAGCCAGAATTTCAATGGCAATAGATCAAATGTTAAAGATGAACTGATTTATTACGCAACATCTGTTCTGTTTTCATGATATCCCATCATCATCTTCTCATCACCTTTTCCTCATGCACTTCTGCTTCTTTTCATTGCTAACCAGTATTTGCTATGTGAAACACAAATCAACGGGGCAGGCGAGGTGGAGGTGTCACATTATATGTAGGGGAGAGGTTTGATTGTACAGCCCTTACAGTTAGTGATCATGTGGTTGAGAGCCTCTGGGCGAGGGTTAAGGGGATGGAAAACAAAGGAGATGATGTAGCGGGTGTCTACTACCCACCACCCAGCCAGGATGCAAGCACTGACGAGTTATTCTATAGGCAATTACGGGAAATTTCTGGATCAGTAGCCCTGATCCTTATGGGAGATTTCAACTTCCCAGACATCAACTGGTAATATCATACTGCTGTGATGAGCAGGCCTTGGAAATTCTTGAATTTCGTAGGAGATAACTTCTTGTCACAGGTACTCAGTGAGCCAACGAGGAAAGACGCCCTCCTAGACTTGCTGTTTGTGAATAGAGAAGGACTCGTGGGGGATGTGAAGGTAGGTGGCTGTCTTGGCCACAGTGATCATGAAACGGTTGAATGCATGCACGGCAATGGCAACGCGGTGTAAATAGAAAGAAAGGTTATTTCTGGGAAGAGCCTGGGAAGAATAAAATTGTTCTCCAAAAACACATTTTGCCTTACAGTAATCATTAAATTTTGTTGCCAGGAGCTTTCTAGGTTATGAGCTTAACAAAAGTGGAACTTAAATGCACAAAAATAAATCACTCAAAACATATTACACATCTCTATGGGTTATACACAGTACAGATATGTATTACAATGTTTAATGGCAGAGTTTGAAAAAGAAAATGAATTCTGTGCTAGAGTTATTCATATAGTATAAAAAGCTACTCAGTTGTTTGGGTTTTTTTACAAGTAAAGGCTCTGGTTGTCTTTGGAAGAAAAAAATGAATATGTAATATTTGAAATGCAGCAAATATTGCTTTGAAAAAAATATTTCTCATCTTTAATCTGTATTCAGTAAAGAAATATTCTATCTATAGCTGAAATAAATACATAACAAAATATTCTAGTAGGACAGCTGAAGCAGCAAGCCGTTACTCTGCTCTGTTGTTCAGTTTAGATACTTCTTAGATTACATGCTCAAAAGTTGTTGTTCCGGAACTGCACTTAGAACCATCCATTAATAACAGGAGTATTTATGGCAAATACTGTGCCATTTTAAGCATTATTCTTGTTTATAAGTGTATAGATAATTGTTTTTTCAATTTTATGAAGTGTGAAAGAATCAGTCGCTTATGTTACATTAACTCCTAACTATAACAGTTAAGAGAATCAGAAAGTGACAGCTTATGGTAATGTACTCCATATCCTGCTACTTGAAAAAACAAGCTTTACAGTCAGATTCCATTTTTTCTCTTAACAGCCAAAGACAAACCCAAATCCAATACAAAATACAACTAGATTATGACTCGTTCCGTATGCTTGCATAAAACCACCACTGTTGCTCATTACTTTTTTGTTGTTTATATACTGTCCAAGCTATAAATTGTGGCTATTTTTTTCCCTTTAGGCCCACTAGTCTACTGGAAAATAGTAGACATTAAGAAAGAGAGTGTCCTTAGCCCTACTAAAGAGACTTGTGATTATCATAAAATTTTACTTCCAGTTTCATTGACCAAATTGAATTATTCCCAAAGTCAAATCATATTTTCCCTTCAGTGCATACTGTCCATCCTTCAAGGCAATGCTGGAGGTAGTTTTAATATTCCTTTAGACTATTAGATGAGAGTTTTAGGCACTGAAGCTTACCCTGAGTGGGTACATTTTAAGGCAACCTAGTGATAATCATCTTTGCTTTTTGTGATGACTGGCTGTAGAAATATTGAGCACACTAACAGAGAATATTTATTGGCATATTTAAACTATGTTACCTGTTCATTATTTCTTTCAGAGGATTAATTTATATCCACATCAGCCAAGTTAAATTTTAAGAGGCTTTCTCATATAAAATCTGCAGTGAGAAACCTGTCCGACAGCTCTTATGAGCTTCCTTTTACAAATTCAAAGCCAAGGAAACACACCTCTGTAAACACAGACTAGGACTTCGCTAGAAGTTAACAGTTTGGATTTTGTCTCTTCACACTCAAGCATGAGTCTGGCATTCATCAAATTATTCAAATGTATCCAAATGATAAGAAATATCCAGGTGCCAGGCCCTAGAAAACCACTGAACTGAGACAGAATGAACAAAGAGAGGTAGACTCAGAAAAAGGGGCATGGAAAAAAAAAGCAAATTAGTAGTCCAAAACCATCAAGCCTAAATAGTGTATCTGAGAGTGCAGATACAGTTTTTATATAAAATGGCTGAATTACTAAAGGGAATATGCAATGCTGCATTAAAAAAAAGTTGCAAGGTGACAAAACGTCATATCATACGAAGTTACTTAAGTTTGTAATGTCCAGAAAAGACTGTAGGAAAGTGCAGAAAGACCTAAACAAGAGCATCATGATAGTATAAACGAGTATTTAATATGTATACTGAAGAGCATACACATTTAAGAGAAATATATAAACCACCTGTTTAAACAACCAGTTTAACTGTATCCAAAGAGATCTGCATGTTATTACAGAAAGCCAGATAAACTGCAGTAAAAAAAATCCTACCAGTACTACAGACAATATCTTTATATGAATAAACAGTACAGTCTTGCCTCGTGGATTCTGGGCAGCACTGGACACCTACCCTGTAAAAATATGTATCAGAATCAGAAACGTTTGGTTATCAACAAAGACAGACAAAGGGATGCTGCAAGGATTTGTACTTTACATCAGGAAGAGGAATACTAAGTGACATCAAGTATATAACGTATATAATGAGTGGAACACTGAGCAACTATCGTCACTGACTTGTGACAGGAGAATAAGGACATATACAATCAAATAAAAATAAAGTAAATTCCGAATTGATGAACTGTATTTTCACACAAACAGAAATAAAACTAAGGAACTCATTGCCAGAGGCTGTCAGATATCTACCAATGTGCAAAAGTTAGACTGAAAATTTGCATTCCACTGAAGGTATCAAGTAGTAGCGTAAGACTGATAAAGATCTTGGAAAGGACATTAGACTGGGTACTTTACAGACTTGGCCAATCTCTAAAGAGAGATCAGAAGCCTCAACACAGGAGGAGTCTGCCAAGCTCTTACATCGTTCCTTGAAGGACCAGGCATTGTTCACTTGTTTGATAAAGACCTAACGGACACTGGGCCTAAATCTAAACGGTAACTCTTGTATTTGTTTTGTATGGACTTGCAGTTTGACCCAAGCACAGGAGGATAAAAAAAGTGGCAGAGCAAGAAATAGTCCCCAAGCAAAGTATATTGGAGTTTAGAAGTTTTGGTCTGAAGAAAGGTCTGTTTTAGGCGTACCACCAAATTTAAAGGCTACAGGGTGAACTTAATCAGCATTAGATATTCTTTACTACAAACAAAGACAGTTGGCTGGTGATAAGGCCGATCATACCTTTTGTCTCAATATTCCTGCTGAAACAAACACAGTTTTATTCCTGCAAAGACTGAAGGATCAAGTCCTTGATAATTAAGTACAAATATGGTTGTAAGAGCATCTACATGAACAGAAGGGGCTGTGAAGTATAGGGGATTCTTTTACATTGCAGCTGGCACGTGGCTATTGGAGGATTATAAAGGATAAGCAGGGTCAAACTGAAAAGATGTGTGTCCTTTCTTCCTGGACTAGTCCACTCCTCCAGCAACACTGAAGAATTATCACCCTCTGTTCTTCAGATGATTTGTGTTTTAGTTTGGGATTACCTAAAGGATTAGAAAGAAGCCCTGTGGAAAAGACTTTAGAAGCACTGAAACTTAGCACATTATTTTCATTCCCTGATGAAACTGATTGTAGCCATCAGTTTACAGTCACATCTATCGTGATGTGCTTGTGCACCTCCTTCCAGCTGGCTGCTTGTTTAGCTTGTTTCCCCAGTGGTTTTAGTGTTAATTAACAGAACACTGTGATGTTCTATGGCCTGTGAATTAATTTGGTTTCTTCCCAGGTCTTCCATCAGCCAGAATCACCTCTCTTTCAAAATGAGGTAAAGATAGCAAACCAAAGACTTTCAGTGCTCAAACGAAAAGAAAAAAAAAAAAACAAAAAAAAAAACAAACAAACAAAAAAAAAAAACCAAAACAAAACAAACAAACAAAAAAAACCATCTTCCTGCCAGCAGGCCAGAACCGGCAGCTGTAAGCTGGAACAGTAAGTCAGCATGCACAGGTGAGCCTATGTTCATACAATAGAAGGGCAGTCTGTATTAGTGAGGCAACCTGTTTCAGCTTCAAACTTTCCAAGGATTGCTCCAAAGTAAAATCTTATTTTAAATATTAAAAACTAACTTCTTGATACTGTCTTTCAAAACAACAGCACCTTTACTCAGTGCAGCCTGAAAAGAGCACGAAACATAGCTTCTACAGCAGCCTCAGAAAAACCCAAAGAAAAAAAACCTGAGAGTAGATCTGTCAAAGAAGTGGCAGCAGAAAAAGCAGGCAGGGAGAAAAGCAGCTGACCCACCTACAGGTGCCGAGCTCTCATACCACTGTTAAACAAAGATAGTTAGTGCAAGTCACTGAGTCACCAAGTCCTGCAGCTTTTTTATGTTGGTGCTATTGGAGTCTAGTCTTGAATTTCAGTGATGCAAGCAAGAGGGAGACCCACCATGAACAGGTCTTCAAGTATCTCTGTTACACTGGACTTGGAAAATTAACCACACTTCGCTACTTAGCTGATGGTATTTCATTCATTATTTCATGCATCACATTTTACTCTTTCCTTTTAATCACCTTTTCTAAGGCTAAGATTCTTGAATGCCATCACATACCCTGCTAGAGTCATTGCTCTAGGTGTGTGCAGGTTATTAGGCGTGTGCAGTCCAGCTGCCTATTGCACAGTGTGAGGCCTAAAAGGTGTCCTAAACACCAGAAGTCTCGAGTTTTGATAGAAGAAGCCTTCACTCTAAGGTGCCTCACATGTATTTTCCATTGTGCTTCTGATATTTGCTTCTGGATAAAATAGAATTGCCTGTTCTTATCACCAGGGCAGTGGGAGGCATTACTGTTTACTTTTGATTT
Source organism: Platalea leucorodia (assembly GCF_965183815.1). Taxonomy (NCBI): domain Eukaryota; kingdom Metazoa; phylum Chordata; class Aves; order Pelecaniformes; family Threskiornithidae; genus Platalea; species Platalea leucorodia. The sequence continues at coordinate 44,521,778 of NC_138828.1, read as the reverse complement.
TCAGTCCTCTGGAGAACTGCTAAGGGTCACTTCATTTAGATATAATAATAAATAGAGCAGCCTTTTACTAATTATTGTTACATTTACATTGTTACAATTACATTGTTGTGTTTTAAATATCAAGTATGTAAAAGTCATTTCTAGCTCCAGTGTAAATATATTAAACTAAAAAAAGAGGGAAGACCCACATTCAAGTTCTAACCCTAATTCCTATCCTAATTTAAGTGGGAGAGATGGGCAGCTTCTCTGCTGATTAAAGGAAGATGCTATCAGGCAGCTTCTCATATTCTCCACTCAAATGATCGCAATTCAAGTTAATGGAGGCATGTGGATGAGAGCTTGAAAGCTACCCTCACTTTTCCCCACAAAGCTGAGCTGCCATCACTGATCAGTAAGGGAAAAGATCGGAAGAAAAGGGAGAAGCAGAAGGCAAAGTGCTTGGTGTCGACTCTATTCAAGAGGAATCCTCCTGACCCAGGCTGGTCTCTGTATTCGTTTTAGAACTGCCCAGTGCAGCATAGAGCAGTCACAACAGAAGGCCAGGCATAGCTGTACCGGACACAGTAAGTTCCCCCTCTTTAGAGGTAGTGTCTTTTCCTTCCTTTCCATGTTACATCTAGAAAATGAAGTTTTCTTATTGTTACCTGGGACAGAAAGTACACTTTTCCCTGGAGAGCATTTAACACATGACAATTAGGAATTATATACTCCAGTATGCAAACAGGGCCAGAATATTCAGTGATGCATAATTAACAAAGCATCCATGAAACCACCCTGACAAAGACGTTTTCTCTGTAATCAAAAAATGAAGTTTAACAACAGTCTATTTTCTCCTTTGTCATCAAAAGTTGAGGTGTGATTTTCCCATTTTGGTTTGAAGTCCAGTTTTAAAACTTAATTTCTTTTTAAATGCACTCTGATTTTGTGAAATATGTTCTCGGTATATCAGATACTAAACGCATAGATGTTATTATCTGTTATTTTATTAAGCACATCTTTCAGGAGTGAAAGGAAAAGGGAACCTGACTGCAGGGCAGTAAGATGCACTCATGTAGAAATTGCTTTGTTCATGTGTTTCATCTTCCCACCTCAGGGAAGGAAATCTTTGCAAAAATGGATGCCATCATGCCTCCCATCTGCATCCTGCTTTGATCCCCTAGAGAGATGACTGCTAGCTACTCACGGCTCTTCAAGGAGAGAAAATATGCACTGGGATATGATCCCACAGTTTCACGTGGTAAGTCTGATTGATTGTTACCATTCACCTGATGTGCCAGTACCAGGCTAAGCAACCAGCTATCTGGATGAGTTGATCTTATTCAGAGTACTGTGAAGATCAAACCAAAAGCTTCGGGAGAAATAGTGAAGAACAGATGCACTCCCTGAAACTATTTTTAATACTTTTGCAAAAATAGCTATAAAGTTGTTTAAAATCAGACTCAATTATAACCGAGGAACACACAAGAACTCCTTCAAAAAACAGTGACATATTTTTTTAAAGATGATTGATTGATTTTCACATGCACTATAGATTCCCTTATTTGAATTTGAATATTTTGCTATTTTGGATAACAAATTATTCATCTTATTTGGGATTGCTGAGGTTGAAAAACTAGCTAATGAAACTCAAATAACATCTTTCTAGAAAACTGAAATAGAATGAGATTAATTATTAATATTCAGCTATCAGATCTCAGATTTATTTTGTATTATTCTTAACACCCACTTTCTGTCATTGCTGGTTTTGCTACTTTTCTCTACATCTACCCATGACTCACTGTTGCTTGCAAATCTGAAGCATTTAATTTTAGACAACGTTTGTCTTCTGGGAACCAGTCATAAATTACTATAAAAACTGACAAACTTTTAAGCCAAAAATGTCATCTCCCTTCAGAGATGTTGAGCCTTATTCTCCATGCTCTTATCTTCTTATTATTCCATTTATTTCTGCAGAGGTAGTCTCAATTCACATCAGCCTCAATGAAGAATCAATTCCATAATTTCAAGGCTTAGCAAAGAACACCGGTTAGCTAGGAGCAATGGATTCAAACTACTTATTTGTGCTGTAGTAATGATGTATTGTCAGCAAATGCTATTTTAAGGGAGTTTGTACCTCCTGCAGTAGAAATTAGTAAATCTCAGACCAAAGAGATAACATAAAGAACAACATTACTCAGTTTTACTATTTTAAAAGTAGAAGCAAACATTTAAGAATGGGTTAAATGTGTATGGTGACTGTTCCAACCATTTGCGTGTTTGACTTGTAAATCATTTTAAGCTAGTTTTCCATGTTGTTTGTTTTTTTTTTTCCCCTGCTTTGAAACTGAGCCAGTGATTTCCTGTTTTGCTGTGATATCCAGCAAAAAACCTGCTGGGATATCACAGCTATTGTGGAGCTCTGCCAAATGAGTGAGCCCACACAGAATGGCACGGGTCACTGCTGACATATCAAATGATCTTGATGGCTTTAAAAAAGGTACATTTTTATCACATTGCCCAAGACAAATTGCACATATGGTTTCTTTGACTGTATATATGGTGGTCAGGCTGGGTGCATAAATACGTCAAGAAGAAACACAACTCCATGAAAACCAAGCCCAAAGCATACCTTTATTTTAGATCCTATTCATACTAGCACATCACAGATTATCCTGGCTGGTATAATATATCCTGATTTTTCTTAAGAAAGCATCAGCGTCTTCACAATTTTACTTAGCAGCTTAAGTAATAGCAATGCTCTGAGACTATAAGAAAACAGAAAGGTTTTGTTTCAAGAGTATTACCTTACAAAAAAGTAAGCCTTGAGGGCCATGGAAGACAAGAGAAGAAAAAGTGCAACTTCTGAGGGACTGAGGGAATGGCATCAAAGCACATCTGTTGAGGTGTGGGTCTTCCACTGCCCCAGATAGCTACTGATGTGAAGATACCAAAGTCAAAGTGGTGACAGAGGAAGAGAGGACAGAGGAAGAGAGACGGGGAGACACATAAGAATGGGGACAAGGGAATATGGGGAAAAGTAACAGTGGGCCTAGGGAGGAATGTGTAAACAGGCAAAAGAGCTCAAGGCAGGCAAAACTACAGACAATAGGAATGAAATGCAATTAATGAAGGTTAAAGTAAAATTCAGAAGGAAAGGAGGCTCTTTAGGAAGGAGAGATTGGGAATGCAAGGAGAGGGATTTGCCTTTCATGTGAGAGAGCAGTGGGAAAGCACGGAGCTCTGCCCAGGGACGCACATGAGCCAGCTGACAATTTACAGGTTAGGATTAGTGGGCAGACCATCACGGGTGGCATCGCAGTGGGCATCTGTTACGGACTTCCCGTTCAAGAAGAAGTAGATGAGGTGTTCTTAATGCAGCTGGTTGTTAGCCCATGTGAAAACCTATGAGCTCTTCAGAGGCCCTGGGTATGTAGCCTTGCAACCAGAGTATGCTGAAACTTCCATTTTAGTTACCAGTAGTGACTACATTAAAATTATAAAAGAGATGGCTACCCAGTCTACATATATGCCTTTTTTTTTTGCTCAGTAGTCAGGCACACTAAAGGCAAACTCCGACCTGCTTCAAATGTCTTTGCAGCCTAATGCGAATCTTTCCGTTGACTCCAGCAAGAGCTGAATAATAAATATTGCACCAAAGATGTGCAAAGCAGGCTCATTGTGCAATATATTCATAACAGTGACATTTTACTGAGCTGCAATGGGCCATGAGTCATGTATGCTAGATGTAACAGTCTGAAGACAAAAAAATGTTATACACATAATAAGGAGGGGGAGGAGGGATATGAATGTTGTGCAGAGCAACTAAAAGTTAGATTTCTCCAAAAGCCACAGAAACTAAAATATTAGCTAGCCACAAGTGCATTCAAGGGTCTAACAGCAGTGAAATTTTAAAGACTCAGTAAATCAGGAATGCAGGAATTGCCCACCCAGCCATCTGGGGTAGTTACATCATGCGATATTTAACTATTCTGAAGTGAAGAAATGACGGCCTGATAAAAGCCTCTTGTTTTGCAATAGGTCGGAATATTACCCATAAGTTTGCTAAATACAGTCCCAAACAGGTTCAATACCCTAATGCACATGACCAAGTACAGCTCCGTAACAACTCTTTAACCACAAACTCATGCATGTAACCATTAAATATAATTATTTTAGTGACTAGAATTCAACTAAGGCTGACTCTGCCTCAGATTTCTTTTTAATATTTCAAGGACTGACTCAAACCATGGTCCAAACATCCATAAGCAACATCCCTTTGTCAACTGGAACAGGGACTGAACCTAAGCTTTTCTAACTCTTTCAGTAGACAGTTACAGCAGTGTACAGTGAGGGCTGGCTGCTCCCTAAGGGATAGGAAGGTGGGAGTTGAGCATGATGGCCAGCCAGCAGGGCAGGCGTCTTGCCAGCCAGGGCCCAGCCCCATGGTACCCAGGCAAGGAGAACAGGGCAGGACAGACCCAGAGATGGCAGCCAGGCTCAGTGAAGAGCCCGGATCATCAGGCAAATTCATGGTGACAAGGCAGGGCTGAGTCAAGCCAGGAAATCAGTCTCCAGGTTAGGGTCTCCTGGCCAGGCAGGACAGGGCTGTGGCTGAGCTGGAGACCAGCAGCCCTCCGACATAGCTCAGGTAGGGACTGAAGGCCCTGTGCTGAGCTGAAATCAGGCTCCCAGGCCCCCAGGGAAGGGGTGTTGGCAGAGGCCCAAGGGGAGGCTGATCAGGACCATTAAGTTCTAGTTGTGCCCTGGTAAGTTAAGTCTATGTTCCTTCAGCAGCAGCAACCAATTCAAAGATTCAAGACACAGCTAAAATTTGCGGGTAATGATCATAGTTTAATGTCTGCTGGGCACTTCTAGAGAAACGGCTAAAACCAGTGATGACCACACTAGGGAACAATGAACAGAATGACCAGTATCAATTTAGCGTTCATTTCTCAATGACAGATTTGGGACCAGCTTTGTGACTATCATTAACTAGGAAGGAAGCTGACACGCAATTCATGTTTCACAAAGGTTGGTTTTTTTGGTTTTGGTTTTTTTTTTTCCCCATGTATTAGAAAACATTATGACCCACTACATATGACAGAATTGCAGGTTTTACAATAACTGCCTCTGTTATGTGCATCAAGGTAATCTTAAATCTGTATATTTATATTTCACTACTTCAGTTGCTGAATATATAAATGCTCCATAAATTTTTGACCCTGTTGAAATCAATGATGATCACTGTAATTCCCCTTTGTTAGAGTTAGGTTTTCAGTTTTTCATTCCTCAATATTTTACTGAAAATCAACAGATAAAATAGGCAACTCTTACTACATTGACATCTGGCTCAAGGTTTCATTAAAATATTGTTAAAATATTAGACAGATGGATTAAATGAGACCAAACATTACCCCATATAAATTAACCCTACAAATATAATGAAAGACCTCTTTCACACATGCTACTATAAAGCCTTTGTTAATAAGAATTCCCCTTCTTGGATACTCAAAATGAAGTATTGTTCATTGCCATATGGCTCATATTAAATACAAGAAAACAAACAAAACCACAGTAAGTCTTTGACATTTTAATGACCGTGGATCAGCTACTCCTACCAGAAGCTGCTCTACCGACTAATTACAGTCCCTGGTAAAAACATTAACTTTGTTTCTAGCCTAATTTCAGCTCCTGCCTTTTCCTGCTAATTTTGAGTTCAAATCCTGGTGATGGAAAACGTTATATGCATTATCAGTAGCTGTTAAAGACCTCCCTTTGGCATTGCATAATTAGAATGTAAAAGAAAGCTCCTGAATGAGATTGATGACACAAGACAGAAAGAGAAATGCTGAAAGTGAATGGACATCGCAGTGCCTCCATTTTAGGATAGGGAGTTTTCTCCTATGGGGGAAAAGGTTCTTATAGGATGCATGCTGGTGGTCTGGCTAGCTCCGAGAGCTGGGCAATAAAACTTCTCACAAGCACAATCTTCCCACTAATCTCAGCTTTTAGAATCCAAGTGAGTTACTGAATAGTGCCAGCTCCTACTGCTACCAGGAGCATTTGTAGGTTTGCAGTAGTTCATAGGATCGTCTCTCAATCTCCATTTGAAAAGCAGAGATTTGCTATTGAATATAGATGAGACAGAGCAGATCTTTCAAGTACAGTATTGTGTTAAAAGTAAATGATTTACCTTTTGAAGGAGAGACATGGCGATGAGATTGAGGAAGCACAATCTGATTAAAGAAGAAATTGGTCCACACAGGATGGGAACAGAGTAATTCATGTAAGTCATATGAAAGCAAGTCAAGTGAAAGACTGATGCCTACAGTAAGAACAGAGACACCACTGGATTGCTGCCTACCATGATGTCAGAGTACTACCTTATACTAGAAGAGATGTCCTGTCAAATGAGGACAAAACCACAAAACAATGTTATTATCTAATTATGAACATTCTCCTGTGATCAGGCCAACCACAGCTGGCACCTTCACTTGTAGACAGTCCCATATTATGCTGAGGGAAACTAATAAACCTTCATGCATGGACAGACTGAGTTTGAGTATCACGGAGTTATGGCAACATATCACAGATATGAGAAATGAAGTAATATCAAAACGTTTCTTACACTACAGCCCTATTAAAAGAAAATATTTTAAGGCTCTAGGTGATCCCACGTAAATATTTGGAAAGAGGACAGATTCCAAGAGAGAAAATACCCTATTTTCAATAATTCAAAGCCATGCAAGCAGAATGATTTTCCTAAATAATGGTGTCGAGAAAACAAGGCATAGATGCTGTGTGAATCTGATGGTGATGAAGGCAGCTGCACAAACACATGACTGAGGCTGCTAAAAGCTCAGAGCCCAGGTAACATACCAACAGTTCTAACAGGGAAGTCTGCCCTCATCATTCTCTGTACCCATACATTCACTCTGATAAATACACATAGAGAGAAAAGGATCTATTAGCTGCCTCCCTAGTCTCTACTGAAAGATGATTTTGACAGTTTTTTTCCATAAAAGTCTTACATTATTTTAAATAAAACCAAGGGAAATGGAAAAGATTACATCTGGACTTCAGAAAGGTATTGAAAAGATAAGCATACACCTCCAAAGGAACACAATTACTTTCAGGCACTGACTTGCTCTGCATGGAATATTAGTTAGACATGATGGAGGAAATGAGCACAAGAAACACGAGGTAGGTAAGGAACAGGCTAAATGGAACACAGTGATTTGTACCGAAAGTGGAACTACTCAAATAAGGGGCAATTCTTAAAGGAGGTCTTCAAGGATCCATTTTAGGATGAGTCTTTTCTTAATATTTTCATTGATGACCTGGACACAAAAAATACATGTACTAGTTAATGTTTGCTGATGTTAAAAACTGGGAAGCAGCACCAGTCTGGCTGAGGACCAGAAAATCATGAACAAAGAGCTGTATGACCTTGAGGACTGAAGTAATAGAAACTGGATTAAATTTTAATACTACAAATTACAGTGTTATGCACTTGAGGGCTGCTATGAAATATAGACAACTGGAAGCAATATAGGAAAAGGATGGCCATCACAGGATGCCCAAGACACACATTTGATACAGCTGTGAAGAATGCAACTGAAATCATATGATGCATCAGGAAAACTATTTCCAGCAAAGAAAAGGAAATATAAATGCCATTGTATAAAGCACTTTTGATGTTGCAGGACAAATGCAGTCTACACTTCCAATCATCTGTGTTCAAAAAAGATACATTCGAAATGGATCAGGTGCAGAGAAGTCTTCAGGATAATCAAAGGAACAGAGAGATTCCCTGTCTTCCAAGGGAAGACTTAAAGAGACTGGCCCACTTACCCTGGGAAAAAGAAAATTTAGTCAATTATGATAGCACATCTGTATTGGGTTTGCATGGCAAGGTTCTGGTAGCAGGGAAAGGCTACAGGGGTGGCTTCTGTGAGAAGCTGCTAGAAGCTTCCCCTGTGTCCAACAGAGCCAATGCCAGCCGGCTCCAAGACGGACCCAGTGCTGGCCAAGGCCGAGCCCATCACCAACGGTGGTACCGCCTCTGGGATAACATATTTAAGAAGGGGGGAAAAAAATTGCGGAATTGCAGTCAGAGAGAGGAGTGAGAATATGTGACAGGAACAGCCCTGCAGACACCAAGGCCAGTGAAGGAGGAAGGGGAGGAGGTGCTCCAGGTGCTGGAGCAGAGATTCCCCTGCAGCCTGTGGTGAAGACCATGGTGAGGCAGGCTGTCCCCCTGCAGCCCATGGAGGTTAATGCTGGAGCAGATACCCACCTGCAGCCCGTGGAGGACCCCACGCCAAAGCAGGTGGATGCCCCCAAAGGAGGCTGTGACCCCGTGGGAAGCCTGCACTGGAGCAGGCTCCTGGCAGGACCTGTGGGCCTGTGCAGAGAGGAGCCCACGCTGGAGCAGGTTTGCTGGCAGGGCTTGTGACCCTGCGGGGGACCCAGGCTGGAGCAATCTGCTCCTGAAGGACTGCACCCCATGGAAGGGACCCACGCTGGAGCAGTTTATGGAGAACTGCAGCCCGTGGGAAGGACTCACGTTGGAGCAGTTCATGGAGGACTGTCTCCCGTGGGAGGGACTCCGTGCTGGAGCAGGGGAAGAGTGTGAGGAGTCCTCCCCTGTGGAGGAAGGAGCGGCAGAGACAACATGTGATGAACTGACCACAACCCCTATTCCCTGTCCCCCTGCGCTGCTGGTGGGGAGGAGGTGGAGAAACTGGGAGTACAGTTAATCCCAGGAAGAAGGGAGGCGTGGGGGAAAGGTGTTTTAAGATTTGGTTTTATTTCTCATTAACCTACTCTGGTTTGATTGGCAATAAATTAAATTAATTTCCCCAAGTCGAGTCTGTTTTGCACACGATCTATGATTCTATAATTTTATGATTGTAATTGCTGAGTGCTCTCTCCCTGTCCTTATCTCAACCCACGAGCCTTTCGTTATATTGTCTGTCCCCTGTCCAGCTGAGGAGGGGAGTGACAGAGCAGCTTTGGTGGGCACCTTGTGTCCAGCCAGGGTCGACCCACCACAACATCAGAAAGCGGAACACCAGATCAATCTAGGCTAAACAATACTGGCACAAGAACAAATGGATTCATACTGGCCACAAATAAACTTAGGCAAGAATTAGGAAGAGGCTTCTAGTTTAATCAATAAAATGAGTTTTTGGAAGAGCCTTCCAACAAGAGGAGTAAGTGCCAGAAATGTGACTCACGTTAAAATGCATCTTAAGCCGTTCATGAAAGGGACTCTAATATGTTCTATGATATGATTTCTGCAAACAGCTGTAGGCTACACTTAGTGACCCAGCGATCATTTCAGTCCTCTTTCCTGTTTTCACCTATTACTATCCAATATTTAAACCCACATATACGTACACTTACACCTTACAGAAGAAATTATGGACTATGCTTGGCATCATAGTATGTGTAGCCATGAAATAAAGAGCTGTGCTGCTCCTACAACTCCACTTGACTGGGCAACTAAGTGAGGTAAAAGGGGTAAAAATCGCTTTGCTCAATGTCTCACTAGCCGACATTTAACACTTGTTTTTTTCCCCACCCAGAAGTCTGAGCCTATTTCAAATCACCTTATTGAATAAACACACTTAATATTTAATCAATTACTGTTTTCTATAGCTAGGTCATGCAAAACAAAAATAGGGGAACCGTTCCCATTTGTGGCAGGAGTGGAAGTTACAGGCATTGCTTAGGTATCTATACTTGTTTGGAAAAAGCAAATAGCATCTGCTGTCATCTAAATCACTTTGTATGTTCTCTCTTCGTAACCTAGACTGTGATTAAATATATCAAAGGCTTCAAAATAGCAGATATAAGACCAAATAATAGAGCAGCAATCCTGCAGCACTGCTTTCAGACTCTACCAGTCTCCTCGTCTTCACACAAATAACTGATTTACCCTAACAGTAACTGGGAGAAACAAAAATTCTGTGGAAGAAAAGATCAGCTCTTTGACACTTTAAAAGTTTTGCAACACTTCAGTAATTTAGAAAACATATGCATATGCAATATAAATGTCACCAAGCGTAAACACAGAAAGATAACCATGAAGAATATACCTATAACAAACATCTATGTCCACAGGTAACATATATATACACCCTACCATATAGGAATGCTGCTGTGTGAGACATACGTGTGTGTATAAAACAATAGTTAATTTATATGAGAATTATTTATTATATAACTTGTAAAAGTGTGAACAAATTGGAAGAAATTTAATAAAGGATTTTTGAAACTATTTTCAGCAAAAAAGCTTGTTATTTTATTGTTTTCCAATATTCACCTTTTTCTATGTTAACTGGAAAGCCTTCAGAATTCTGTAATAAGCAGGAGTCCTCTACTTTTATATCATGCGAAGTGACTTTATAAAGAAGGTTAAACATTTATGAACATAACAAAACAACACAGAAAAATTGAAACATTTCATATTGAAAGTCAGGAAAAACAAAGAAAATACCCTTGGTAAAGTTTAAATTCTTTAAATGTAAGGCATTTGCTCATCTAGAAAGCTACAAAGTCGATCATTGCCTAAAAGAAAATGTCATTCCAAAGGCCCAAAGAAGTCCTATAATGCTGCAAATGAATAGTTATGAGAAGGAAAAACAGACAAATTACATGTAAATGTCCATCACAAAGCAAAATATTGTTCTATTAGCACATTACCTTGTGTATTATACACAAGACAAAAGAAATTGCATTCATCTACTTTCAAACTTGGCACATTATTGGAGGAGAGAAAGTGGTTATTTTAGATCAAACATATTTGTGTTCAAATTCTCTGGAACACTATTTATGATTCCTTGTGTGTCTATGTTAGTATTGCCCATCTCAGCACTGGTCTCATTTAAAGTGAAATTAAATCAGAAATACTATCCTGACTATTGTAACAATCTGGCAGATGGAATTAGACAGAGTTAGAATGGTGTCTGTGTAAATTCAACATCAGCAAAAGAATTTATTTCTTCAAAAATTGTCATCTTACTAATGGATAAGAAAGAGATACTGAAGCATTATTAACGGAGAGAAAAATATCAGTTTGTGCTCGTAGGGGAAGTCAGAAAGCGTGGCTTCCTATGAGACCCTAGCAAAAAAAGGGTTGGAAAATTGGTGGCAGAGTTTTGAAGAAAAGAAGTTTTAAGAAAAATAAAAGAAAAACCTTGATACAAAACAGTTCACCTAACATTGCAGTACTGAAGGAAGACTTTTACAGCTGCTTAAGCAGATCAATCTTTTACACAATGGTTTAAAATGCTTTTCATAGCATTGTTATTAAAAAGGCTCTTTCCTTATAAAAGAAATATCTTTGAAATGTTAATTGAATAATTCAGATTCTCCATTCAAGAAGAATTGAAAGAAAACTTCAGTTCTTCTTTGATGGAAATTAATAATTTGCCCCTTGTTCCTCCTGGACAGGATGCCGTGCGTATGTAAGCCCAAGAGTATTTCATGCAGTGAAGTAACTATTCAAGGAGACTGGTTATCAAGGCTTACAGATTCGTATCAGCAGAGGCTTTTGAAGACATGAGAGAGAGTCATGCACTGAAACTGCTTGAATAACGTCCTTCTACAGAGTGGAGAAGTGGTGTTACAATTATAGCAAAAAGATCATGGTTGACATTTCTGTTTTTAAGGCAAGAACTCAGATTTCATAACAAAGTTTTCTTTCTCCTTCCCTCCTCCCTTGTCAGTCCCTGAAGACACAAAGAATAGTAACTCGTACTTTGAAATGAATAAGTAAGTTTGGTGTGAAGGCAGAGTCTTTCTAGCCCTGCAATTTGAACTGAATTACAAGACAGAATTCATGAACTGAACACTCCAAAATAGGCATTTGTAAATGTCCATAGTATTACTTTCCTTTTTGCCACTTAGCGTGGAAATGGGAAAAATTAGAGAAAAACAGCACACACTTAGTTCACTGCTCAGAAAGTTAGATGACGTCAAAAATGCTATCCTGACAGTAACAGTCCAGCATGACAGCAGAATTAAAACACTGTCTTTGTAAATTCAAAGGTCATTTGCAAGGCTTCACCAGCATCTTTTACAATCTTTATCGATGCAAATAATCCGTCCTTTTCAACATCAAGAAAGAAGGAAGAAAAAGGTGAATGGAATTAGTCTAATTTCCAGGTATTGCCAGAATATTTTTTGCAAATAAAGTTATTTCAGTCTAACCTGTATTTATGAAAATTAAAAAAAATCAGTTATTTGAGAAAATGCTTTCTTACAGATAATCTATTACAGATGCAGAATACATTTTTAATGACTCTAAATCTGATCTGGCCTTTGAGGTTCTGTCTCTATCATGAGATCTGAGAGCATCTGATATTCCCTGGGTACAGACGCACGTGCCTGGTTCCACATCAGCATATGCATTCCTCCTTATGTGTGTATTGTTTTCAAAGAGGAAGACATTTAAGCAGATGGTCTCGAGGAGAGTCACAGCATACTCCCCTCTCTTAGCACCAGAAACCTAAATGCGTTTAACCTGGCCTTCTGACTTAGGGAGCACTTCCTAATCATGTGAAAATAAGGAGAATCAGTGTTTAAGATAGGTGCTATTGCAATATTTTGGATTACTGGCACTTCTCACTCAGAAATATAAAATTTCTTTCATATATATCATTGCATATATACATGAAATATGTATTCTTTCTCTGGCTGGAGCAAATATACAGTGATAGGTAATGCTAAAAAAAATTTATTGATGTGCTGCAGAAGTGAATCCAGAGGACTTTCTCATGACTGTCTTAGTATTGCTATATAAAAGGAACATGAACATTTTTGTCGCAGTGAAAAGATGATAAACACAGAAGACTGGAAAGTATCCCTTCCCAAAATATACCAATAAACCAAATATCTAGAACCGGTGGGTTTGTAACAGCTACTAATACTATGAGAGTCTCAAAAGAGCAATTGATCAGTATAGAACAGAGTTGCCAAGATCTGGGATTCAGGTTGAGAATCCCAAGGATCTATGAAATGCTGGTCATACTGTGAGCCATCATAGCAGAAGGGAATGGTGATAGAGTGGCAACAGTATGTTATCAACAGCGTCAGAAAGACACAATTTCATAGGGTGCTTTCAGATGACCAAAATATAAATGAGTAAAGGTCATTCAGATCAGGGATCCAAAGGCATTTGGACTAATCAAATAATTTATTTCATATGCTGGTAGCCACAGAATCTGGTTTGCAGATAGAAAGGGACATTGACTGTCATACGGATCTTGACACTGTGAAAGTAATCAAGTATAAAAGGGACTGAAAGGAAAAGAGCAAGATAAGAAGCTCTAGATCATATGAAGTTAATTAAAAAGTGCAATTTTACCTACTGTTACTGTAACAACACATATTTTCATCATACTTTTAACCTTGCAAAAGATTTATTTCTCAACTGGTATGCACCAGGTGTGTTGCAACAGTCCATCAGCTGCAGTCCATCAAAGGAGGACTTGACTGCCAGCATACAGGACAGCCAAGCAAGATGATTTTTACTGGGACTGGAGTCAACATTTATTTCTACAATTTGGAAGCGGTAAGAACTAGCACAGAATAGTACAAGCTGCAACAGAAGCATCTATTTCCTTCCACTATTCTACTTTTGGGGAAGTATTTAGGTTAACAATTTATAAATACTCATCAATGCCCTAGACCTTGACTAAATCTCAGAATATTCATGCCTCAGATACCAAAATGTCAAAGGCTATAGCTACATTGCTAGCAAATGCCATCATCAATACCTAATTCAGGGGCCGCTATTAAGTTACTACTGCAGAAAGAATAAAATTTTAGCAATGCTTTTTCTGGATATCGACAATGGCAGAATCCTTCATCTGTACATCATAATTCAGAGCTGATCTAGTAGTATGAATGTGGTTTAGTAAAAGCTAGCCTCTGTGAGATGAATATCATATTTCAAATACGACAGCATATCACATTTCAAAACCAAAAAAAAGTCACAGCTTTCCATGGTTACCTTCCCTATTGATAGGGAGTTTAACAAATATGAAGGGAACTGTTTCACTCCTTGAGACATGTTCCTCCAGCATGAACTCCTGCAGAATACTCCTGCAGAGCTTTGTCATTCCTGTATCTAACTCCATGAGCCAACAGGACATTTCTTTCTAAAGTAATGTTCACCAGAAACAAAGACAGGGAGTTAAAAAGTGTTGGCTAACCGCAAATGAAATCTGGATTTATCCAAATGCTATTTAGTTATGATATGCCAGCATGTGAATTTTTACAAATCTGATCAAGTTTTGCCAGACACAAGTAAACAAAAAGGAGTCCCTCTACACAAATACTGATAGAAAACGCAAGTACATAAATCTCTTGGACAAATGGACAATCACTTACGAGAAATTTTTTTGCATTCCCTGCCCACCATAATTTTTTGGTAAAAACACTGTGAAGATAACATAAGTAATATAAAATCCTGATTTCTGTAAGACAGCAACTGACTTCTTGCAATAAACTGACAGACTACAGTCTAGGACTTACCAGTGTGAAAAACATTTTAAGCAGTCACCCAAATTGTCTTGACCTGGTTTATCCAGAAGTGTCACAACTGAAATGTTTAAGATGTACACTCAGATTACATGTTTTCTTCATTCTGTCCCAACACTTAGAAAAAAATAATTCTTGCTCAGTTTGCAAATAAATATGAAATTGTCTCAGGTCACCTTTGTACATTGTGCTTTTTTGGAAAGCAAAGAGTAAGGATAACCGTAATATTTTTTTTAACAATTTTTGAAGGTGGAAAACACAGAATTGAATACAGAGAGAAGAACAACATTCCAAAAGTACAGAGTGTCCTTTAGACATGCAAGGCAGTGCAGAATTTGTAGTAGAAATAGCAGTATGGGATTCCACAGTAATGTTCCAGTCATGTTATGGTGAACTGCTATCCTGGTCACATTAGTGAATTATGCCGCAGTTAAAATCATTCACTAGCTGGATCTGTCCTGGGGGACATTTACCTCATGGCTGGGCTGTCACCACAATTTATGTAGCATGCATACCTGCTTTTAGCTCATTCAGATAACAAAACAGTTATGTTGATGACACAATCATCCATTCCAACACCCAACCCTTTCATATTCAGGACTAAATACTGTATTGAACTGCTATTTTTAAGGCTCTGATGAGAGTAATAAGACATCACCTCACAAACTCTAACTGTTTTGTCCTCCAAGGGGCATGTATTTGAATAATGATAGCACAAAACAGACTCTAAATTGATCCTGAGTTAAGGGCCAAACAGCAGGAATCCAATCCATCTGTAGGTGAAGTCAAGTCTTAAATTTTCATTTGATTCTGTAAATACATGGGGGCCTTACAGATACTTTAGGCACCCAGTTAGACTGCCTGTGCTCTTCAGAGAGACAAACACATTGGTACACAGACCTCTGTTCTCAAAAGACAGACAACTTGGCTGAGTTTGTGGTTGTAGAACTCTACAACCTTACACCTACACAATTCTACAACCTTACACCCAACCTTCACACAGGTTGTTTCATGGATCGGTTTCGCTCTGCAGAAAAATTATTTAGGGAATGAAACACAAACCCTCTCCTCACTTTTCCCCAGCACCTGTGCAAAACTGATCCTCCACTCCAGTATTTTCTGTTCGCACATCATTTTTTCACAAAGTTAATATCTGCTTAAAGGAATGATACTTAGGGAGTCTCACAGAGTATCAACCACTTGACTGGATCCACTGATGTGCCTCATGCATGCAGATATTTGACCAAAATTGCCTAATGAGCATTAGCTTTGCAGACCAAAAAGGGGAGTCCATCCTTTTGAAAGCCTCTATATACCTATATTTTTAGAATTTTTGCTTCCAGAAGGAAGGACAGATTCACCAGGGGGCACATAAAAGAGCTACAGTTCCTGCTCGACCCCATTTGCTCTGCACAGATTGATGTGCTCTCCATGTCATATGACAGAGGATGCGTTGTGCTGTTCAATAGCACCCTTATTCACATCCTGACTGCATCCAGCCCTGATGTATAGCAGCACTGTGTGAACAGATTGCTTTCATGACAGTTTTGAAACTCAGAAGGAGCCAGTTTGAATTGCAACTTTATTTTTAACCATCCTACAAGTGATGTCTACAATCTAAGACACAACTGTCTCCAACATGGTGCCAGTGTAAATGAGCACACAGTTCTGAATGGTTACCTTATGTACCTTTAAAGGGCAAGCCATGACCCTGGAGAGATTCAGAGTCCTAGTACCGATTTAGCAAACAATCTTGCCATTTCTTTTTAGTGCCCATCTTCTTTCTGTTGTGGTAACTACATAAAAACATGATGAATTTAGGAAACTGCTCCAAAAACTACATCAAGGACACATGTGCAGCTTGAATTCTGGATTCCTGGATAACCAGAATAGTATGACTCAGAGGACTCGATAAGCTTTCCAATAATCTATTTCACAAAAGCACTTGAAGTACTTTTTAAACATTTCCAACTACAATCGCGTGATTATTTTAGCCCTTTGCACTTACGCCGTGAAATACTCGAACAAGACTAATTACGCATATTCTTTTTGTACAGGATGACATTTATCTCAAGTGGTGTAATTGGCACTTTGGTTATGTGCACACTGTGTAGTGCAGTGTACTACAGAGATACCCAAGCTAACAGGAAGGAACACGATTGTGATAATTACAGCAAGAGCGTAGACAATGCAGAAGGGAGGAGAACTTGGAGCAAAACTATCTTCCGGAACAAAACCTTCTTTAGCTTCCACACTTGGGCTCCGCTAAACAGCTTTAGAATATTTTTACCAGTGAATAAATCAAAGTGCCACGCAGTAATTGTCTTTGACAGACAAGAAAAAGTGTTTGTATCTCATTATTGGATCCTACTAGAGCAGCTTTCCTTTAATCAACCAATTCCATACCCCTTTACTAGACAGAAGCCCAAGTCTTCCAGAATAAATGGCCACCTGATTACATAGTCTCCGGGGCCTTATTGCTCTGCCTGGATAGTAATTATCCCATCAAGGTCTCCATGACAACTTTCTTTGCTCATGATGGACCCCAAGTAAAGCCATCCATTTAAAGTGATAGGACACATTTCCGTTCAAAGCTAGATGCAATGAACTTTCACTTTCCTTCTTATTCTGTCTACTCTGACAGGATACTCACAAGGGATTCCCAGCTTCTTTAGCCACATGTTGTATTCTTCACTGGACTAAGTGTAATCCACTTTTCACTTGTGGAACAGTTCAGTGAAATCCAAAGCTACTGTCAGGACTGAATAGGAGAGAGGAAATAAATGAATCATATGGAAATAAGATTACATGCACTGACTATATGCATGTAAGAAGTGCCAGATACCAGGTCATTTACCTGCTTTTTCCAAAAAGCACGTGGAGTCATTCAACAGCTGTGCTGCATCCCATTAGAGGCAGTATCATACAGGCAGAAAGAAAAAACCATCCTGGGGAAGGATTTCTGAGAAACGCAAGGAGTTAGCAATTAGTTACAAATTGCTTACTTAATTAATGAAGAATAAAATGATGACACTATTTAATCTTGTGATAATAGACTGATTTAAGAATCGCTGATAAGTACTATCATTAGTCAGAAATGCTGCAATATCATACAGTATTTCATTTGTTTTAGAAAAGATGAAACTGCAAGAGGTTAATGCTCTTTCGGATTTACAGACATTTAACTGCTTGTACCCTATTACCATTAGCAGCCATGTGGTTAAATCACCATGCTTTATTTTAAAGAAAAAAAAAAGTAGTAATTTTTTAAATTATTTCCATTCTTAATTTCTCTCACAACAAAACTCTCCATTTTGTGTACATTTTAGGTTTTGTCTCATACTACAAAATCCACTTGACTATCAATATCATACTATACATAGAGTTGCTAATATGATGAGTGTGCAGTCAACAGCAGGGTGAAGACAACAACTGTCCATTGTTTTGCTTTATAGCTGTTTTCAAGTGTACGTACACACCATAATAACTGTAATAATCCTGCCTATTTCAAATTATGTTTCTGCTGGCTTAGATGACTCATTCTGGATTTTTAATTCTGTGTCCCCCCCCCTCCAAAGGAAGTAAATTCAAAAACTATTTTACATAGAATGTCAACTTAAATGTTGTGAAGATATACATTGGGGGGGGGGTGGGTGGAGAGGAGAAAAAAGATATTAGTCATATCACAAAGCAAAGCTAATATATTAATGGTGAACATAAGAGAAGACAACAGCAAGACTAAAGAATAGCTTGTTGCAAAGCATAGATCAAATTTTATGTCATTTTCTTACACCTCTAGCAGATGGTTAGTTCTCACACAACTGACTGAGCATGGAGCCTGCTTTGCACAGGAGTCCCTGCCTGCTCTATGGGGCCCAATTCAAAGAAATACTGAGAAGAAACTTCGTGTAGATGGCAAGCTTTCCATGGAGCGCCCCTTCCACAGATCTTGAATTTTCTTGCTTTTCAAGAATCACTATGCAGACGGCAGTGCTGGGCTGCACCAGCGACCACAAAGCTCTCAGCGGCCAGGACACCCTCAGGGCAAGGGTGGGGACTAGAGAATGGGAATCTTCTGAAAGCTCTAATGAGGAAGATGAGTTTGGTACTTTGCTCTACCTCCAACTCCCATCTGAACTGCAAGTGTAAATCTCTATGTTCTCCTTGGTTTTGACTTACTTAGGAAATAATACACTGCAGTCTTCTCAGCCCCATCACTCTCCTTTGGATTCTTGGTTATCAGCCCAATTGGTATTTTCATCAGAATTTGGCCCGTAACAGTAAATAATGTTGTCCTAGAGAAAAGTCTGTATAGTATTAAGAGGACTAATCTGCAAATTTTTCTTAGGAAACCAGCCTCATTGGACCAGTCCTCTTTGAAAGAAACAATACTCTTGACCTTTTCTTTAACAAGACATAGACAGCAAACGCTTAATGCTAGCTGGTCACCTGAAAGTCACGGGCGTCTCTACGCAACAGAACAATGGGTCTTGCTAGAACCTCCTAGAAGTACAGGTGCCTACATTCTTTCTTAGACAATTAAAATAATTACTGATCATAACATGACACTCACATAAAGTATATAATAAGACATTTTAAAATATGCTAGAATTAACTATCACTACTCAGTGCACCTCTCTGGGATGTCTTATGACATTGCATGGACTTGAACATCGGCCTTGGAGTATCCATATGGCTGAGTATTTCTGGATGTGGCAGTAATACCTTTGGAATAATTTTTTGTTTATGTGTACTTAAGTCCCTCTACTTAACTTCTTCAATTGTTCAAAGCCTTTAATAACTTTCTATCCTATGTCCACAGCACATTTATGCATACTTTTTGCAGTTCATATTTTGCCATGAACCATGTCCGATCCTGAAAGGTGTATTCAACCTACAATTCAGAGTTCCCAGAACCCTGCAGAAGGTATCAGAGATACAAACTTTTCTAGCAAAAAAGAATTTGATTTTAGTATGTTTGATGTTTTAGGTTAAATTCCATGCTGTAGGCTGCATCAGCGCCAGGAGGGCTTTATACATGACTGATGACAGAAGCTGAGCATCTAATAGATATCAATTTGAAAAAATCGGTAATGCTTAAATGGTGTATTTAGGTGCTTAAATGGGTAGACAGACAGTCTGAAGACACTGAGATTTTAAACAATTTGGATGTAAAAGAAGCGGGTTTTAGAATGTATTTTTAATATCCAAGATTTATTTCTTTACTGTTAATGCACCACAGTCCAATTATAGTGAAAGCACAACTAGCGATAGTTCAATAAGAGTTTCCACAAGCCCTACTTGCAACATCCATCCCGTTTGCTGCTTTTTGGTACTTTCCTTTTCCTTAATTAGTTCCCTCTAGTTACACAGGATTATTTGAATGACAGAATCAATATAAGAAGTCTTGCTATTCTTTTAAGCCAGCCTTGACACTGTAACAAAAACAAAGACTTGCAACTGCCATATTAAGGAGTACATTTTCTACGACGAGGTGCCTACCCAGTTTCCTTCTTTTCTTTTTCAGAGGAAATTTTACACCTGTTATCTCTTCTGATAGGCAACGTGAGGGAGAGCGGGTAAGTAAAAAAAATGGAACAAGTAAGGGAAAAATATGGAAATTATGCAGGAAAAAAGCAGCTGTGGTGCCTTATACTGTGTTTTTTGGGGCACTACAAATTCCTTAAGCTATGTCCTGCTAAATAATCTAAAATCTTAAACCTCCTTTTTCCAGTTACATCTGCTGAAAACTGGAACCAGAAATGCAAGGGTTAAATGGCCAGGGAGCAGGTACAGCTGAGACCCTGCAACCCATCAGCCAATGCTGATACCTTGGTAAGAGCCCATCTACATAAAAGAACAAGCCATAGTTGCTTTACTCTAGCCTCTTAATAAGAAGTCATACAGCTTTTGCTACAAAGTCACAGATTTTGGTAGTACTTTGGAATTTTTTTGCCCTGCAATGGTAAGAATTCTCATTTAGAGTTATTTGTTCTTTTAATCTGCTGGGATGTGTAACTTAATAAGAGGTTTTATTCCCTTTTGCTCTGAGAGCAGTAGAAAAATGGAGAGCTTGTCTAACAATAGCTGGTGTATTTATCTTTCTGCTGAGAAAGCAATCACTACTGATTGGTAAAGAGAAGTACTAGCTAGGCTGTATTGCGCTGAAGTGCTGGTCTAACTTCTCCATGAAGTATGGAATAAAAATACTTAAACTGTGAGGGAGTGGAGTGGTAAGAACTGGGTTACCTGGCTAAGCTATAGCAATTTGGCTCTAAATAGAACACAAAAATGTCTTGTGCACTGAAGCTATTTTGTATATAGTGTTCTTAAGCTTAGAAAATATTTTAAAAATAGAAAAGGCTAATTATCAAATAACTTTTTTGGTGTAAACACAGAATAAGAAGCAAAGGGAGTAAAGAGAGCACTGCCTTGTCACTCTTCACCAATGCAACCTGGAGATTCTTCTTCTTTTGCTGTTTGTTGCAAAGGGTGGAGTTGATGATAAACTTAAGATAGTTGTTAGCCTCTAAACTGGAAAACTGATCCCTCTGGATGTGGAGACTTGTATCTATGCAATACCTGGCTGAGACTCTTTATGATCTTAGCTCTTTGTGTGGTAGTGTCTGTTTGGGTTTTGCGGTTTCTTTTTGTTTTTTTGTTGGTTGGTTGGGGACTTTTCTAATGCTTTTTCTTGTTTTGGGATGTTGTGAGGCTTTCTTGGGTGGGGTGGGGGCGGTATTTTCTTTAAAGCCATCTTGGCTAGCTGGTAGTAACTGTTGACTCAGGAGTCCCTAGGAAGAGTCCCACATCAGCTTTCAAGATGGAGGCAAAGTCTGTATATTTTTTGCCAATACATTATGAAAAAAATGCTTAAAGCTTGTATTGTGCTGGTAATTAAGTTGGTGGCTTACAAAGCTGGTGTACTACTATGGGTAGGTGATGAAATGCAGTTTCAGTATACTCATGAATACCCCTAATTCCTAACAGCTGTGGGCATTTGTGGCTTGTGAAAAGCAGTGCATCCCAATAATGACAAAGCTTAACTTCACAAAATCTTAACAGGAAACAGCGATGATGCTAAAGACAAAATCCTATTGTGAAAGAAGCATTCACTGTCTTTTGGGGCTATTAACCTACTTTGATATTTCGGCGTTGATACTACAGCTGTCTAAATTACTTGTATGTATTTTATATATCTGTACAAAAAGTTGTGGGCCCTACAGAATTGAAGTGTCATAAGAAATATGTTGGCTCCTTGAAGATGAGGAAGCATGTCCATCCCTTCTTGTGGTGTGAAGGCCTGGTCTTTCAGACATACTGTATTTGTAGCTTCCCAGTGGAGCCTATAGTAATTGGGTTACTGCACTAAGGGCAGATTCGGCCCAAGACCTCAGCAGATCTGCATCAAGGGGGGATGCCAGGCTCTACCTTCTCCCACCACCATGCTGATGAGATGAGGGTTGTTTCTTGATACTGGGTGTAAGCCTGCCTTAGACAGTGTTGTTGTCTTTGAATATGCTATAACCATGGGGGAGGGCTTTAGACATATTTTCCCTGCTGTGGTACTTGTTTATGGTAGCTTGTAATATCAAGAAAGACGAATGTGAAATGGGATCACATAAAACACAGTTGGATATATTGTCAGCGCTACCTATATCGTGCATTGGCACAGCGTAGCAATCCCAGGTGAGCATCACAGTTGACTGGTTCAAGAACTGGAAACAGTAGAGCTGTGTCAGCGCAGTGCTGCACCTGAATTAATTAGTCATGCTTATAGACAGAAGGCTAACTTATTTGGGAACAGACTGTGCTAATGCTACACAGCTCTAGGCACGGAAGCTGTGAGCTGGGAATGGCACAGTGCGAATATGCCAGGCTCTATGTTACTAGCTAGGAGAGGTCTACAGCGCAAGTCTCCTGTACTGTTGCACTAGAAGCCATACGGAGTGGAAACATCGGAGCAGGTCTGAGGGAAAAGCCTTACATATGAACACAAAGTCAATATTATACTTTAGTGCTGCCTCTAAGATTTATGCTAAACCCAGCTTTTGTTCCTTTTAATGTTTTGTGGTTGCCAGGGTGCCCAGAAAAATCCAAGAAGAAATGTTTCTTACAGAAGCTGCTAAATATAATTGGACTGTTCACCCTAAACCATACACTAAATCCTCAGATTTGGGGATTCTCACACCATTAATGACTACAAAAGTTATTATTTGAGACTGGTTTATCTGAAAACGTAAACTACTGCTTCTCAGGATGTTAAAATACAAAAATGGATTTACCCTGTTCCTAAGTGAGTCTTGCCAGTCAGTCAGTTACAGCCAGCAATTCTCTGTCTCTAAAGACCAGACAATGGGAATACGATCAATTCACCCAACTTTAGACCCTGAAGAAAAAGAAGAGAAGGAATTATACTGAGTTGCTTGCCTCCTGACTCACACTAGCCTAAGCTGAAATGACTCAGAGCCGTTATTTTCCACCCCCTCACCCCATTATCTGTTGGGGGAAGAAACCAAGGCATATGTCCTGGTGAAATGTTGATGTCATCAGTCAACACTCAGTGAATACATATTGTTTCACTATTTGTATTGACTGTCACCCTAACATCTGGTGACAGCAGAATGTGAATTGCTCTGTATGTTAGGAAACTGTCCCACGAAAACAGAGTTCTGAAACTGAAGACTGGGAGGTAGTGTGTATAAGTAAATGCGAAAGACATGACAATCTTACAAGTTACTAATAGTAAAGCAATGTATGCAGGGTGTTTGCTTTGGTGGTAAGCATGTTTATCAAGTGTTTTTTTTCTTTCATATTAAAAATGTGAAGCCTCACAAGGGGGTTTCCACTAAGAAAGCACTGATTAAAATAACTTGCTGTTAATTACTTTTATTTTTATGTATCAGACCAAAGACTCTTTTTCATCTATTGCCTCCAGTGGCACCTATTTGACTTTATACATTTTATCTTCTTTACCTGTGTGCTGTATTTTGTACATATACAGGAAGGGTTCAAGGTGAAAAGTTACAGATTAAGAAGGACAATACCCATAAATGACAAAATGTAACTGGAAAAATTAATCTTGTACCTAGATTGCCTGGCTGAGAAAACTATCCCACTAGAAATAAAATTGGATTAGACCTACTAACTCAATGGTTCTAGTTTTTTTTGGGTGAAACACTTTTTTTTGGATATGTGCTCACATTAGGAGCCCCTTATAGGAGTAGATTCTTACAGGAAGACTCTTAACTTCCTGGGATAATACATTTGGCTGAACTGTACCTCACTGCTGCTTTGAATGTATATAGCTGTGCTTCCAAGTAAACTAGGCAACTTATTATGTCTATGGCTATCTGTAAAACTTAACTGGTAGGTATGGCAAATGGTCCTACATAAATTACAGTTCTGAACAATCACAGGACTAACAAGTAATTTAAATGCAGAATAGCGTAGATGTAGGGGTCAGCATTGCAAGCGCTAATTTATGCAATCAGAATGGTTTCCCTATATTCAAAATAGAGCAGAAAGACTTTGGCTTGCAGTAAAATACTATTCCCACCTTAAAATCATAGTCTACTGCTAGCTGCCAAATCTAAATAGTGGTTCAAAATGCGAGATTACAGCAGTACCAAGCTGTGAGTTTACATTCTTGTCGACAGCAGTTATTGCAAGGCACACTGAATTGATGCCAAAATATTAATCACTATACTAAAATGTATATCTAACTTCAAGTCCTTCACAGCAAGACTACTGTGTATCTTCACCCATATTCTGTTTTAAACATTCACAATACAAAACAATCTGAGGCCTCCAGGACTTCTCAGGAAATATATGTCCTGCAGCATCCTGATTAATTTTCTTCCAGTGACATGACTTCTTTTTCCCCTCCTCCCACTGCGTTTTCTTCCTTCATTCAGCCTGATGTATAGCCTCCCTCACAGAATTGCAAAGGGAGCTGGCAGGCATCCAGGACAACCTGTCAGCACAGGCAGCAGTGAGGTGGTGACTCAGCAGAGGCACTGTGTGTCTTTGCAGTCTGCTGCAGCACTGCTCACTCGCAACCTTCCTGGAGGCAAATCTTGTCTTTGACATTGAATGTGTCCACAGTTCCTATTCATCCTTATTTTGATGGAAGGGAAGGGAGGACGTGTCCTCCTCTGAACTTGAAAACATGGAGCTGCCCTACAGAACCTAATAACATATGGAACAGAGCCTCTGTGTGATCTGAGGATTATTTGAGGCTTAACCTGAGAAGGCGGCTGGCAATTTTGTAAAGCAACTCATTAAGAACTAGACTGTCACTTAAACTGCAGTGTTAAAACTATTTTAAAATACATAATTTCAGTGCATTTGTCCCACACTGCATTCTCTACAACCCCAACATGACAGCTGACACATACAAAAATCCAATATATTTACTACCTATGCTGGGATTATTTAGAATAAGATGAAATTATCTGGTCTTCAGAAACAAGATGTCTACTTTTAAAGGAGTTATAGGACATCAACGTGGTCAATCATGTATTAAGATACTTATTTTTTGGTCTTCGTTCTTCAAACTGCCTTTTTAATGACAAGCATTTAAATGGCTCCCTCTTGTGGCAAGAAAAAATGCAGTATCGGGTTTTTTGGCAAAAATTAGTCCTCGAACAGAAATTAGAATTTATATATATTTATACTGCATAGTCTGCTCATCAGTATGTTGTCGTGACTGATGAGGAGACTGCAGACACCTATCCATTGCTGCTTAGGTACTCTTGAAACTACCTAAAAAAGTACCTAAGCATGACTTAAACTGTTACCTTTCAGTTGTATATGCTGGAGGGTAGGGAAAAATTGTGAACCACGTGTATTGCACCTCATCTAACTTGCTAATGCAGACTAGGCTATATTCTGTCTCAGAGAAGTCTCTTAAATCTCTGGAACATCTCAGCACAGAACATCTGGATTACGTAGCCTGATAAAGCTTTTACTTTGGCTTTTAACTCATGAAAGCTTTCTTCACAATAATTAATAGCTATAAAACTCTGAAGAACTGAGATTTTGTTATAGTATGGGGCATACTTTGATAACTTTGGATATTAAGGAATAATCTTGGAAATGGACACAGGAGAGGAAAAATCCTCATAAACCACACTGAGGTCTTGGCGACCTCAAGGGGCAAACGAAATGTATACACAGGAAGTATCTACCACAGCTTTTGAGACAGCAGATCTGAAAAGTTTTGTTTCAAGACAACAGATTCCAGTCTTGTGGTTTCTCACAAAACCTGTTACTGCATAGTTATGAATCAAAAAAAAAAAAAGCTAGGCTCACTGCAGAGTAGGACTAATACAGATGGCTTTATAGCTTGATAAAGCTACTTTGCAGATTAATCTCTTGATATAATCTCCATTTATGCTGATTCAGAAGTCTGGTATAGACACAGGAAGCTATGTTTACTAGTTGGAAGGAGGGAGCTTTAAAATACTATATTATAAACTCTGCTTTAGTTGCTTATCCTTCTTTCTAAGAAGTCTTCCATGTTACAGCCTTGCAGGTTGTTAACAGAATGGATGACAATATGATTACCAAAATCAAATTGTATATGCTTTTCAAATCTAGGACTTGAGAAATGAGAACAAATTATTTGGAGGTAGATAGACACAGATGGAGTTACCACTCATTCACAGAGAGGAAAAAATTTCTATGGTGCACTGAATAATCATTCAGTATCTTACAGTTTCTCTTTTCTCTGCCTGGTGGCACCCCACAACCTATTTCCACGCTTCAGAGAAGAACTGATGAGGATAGACCTAACCGAAGAATAACTGAAAGGGTTTATCAAACCTAAAGTGTGTACTTAAGCTCAAAACTACTGTTCCAAAAATGTCTTATCAGCTGCCACCTGGGACTAGATACATCTAACCTCAAAAATAGCCCTTTTATCTATCCAGCCATGCAAAGTTAGTTTTCTGAACATAACCACCATCATGATCTTAATGGAACCAAGCTGCCTTGTATTTCAACCCTAGTGGGATAAGATGAGGCAACTGGGCATGTTATTACCTATTTCTCATGAGGTACTCATTCTAAAATTGTTTGGAAGATTTCTATAAAAGGATTGAGTTGCACTACATATATACACACACACATATATATATATACATAAAAATATTTTTAAAAGCCCATTTTATCTTAAATATGGCCAAACACTGCTACTCCTAACCAATAATCTAGTGGTTGGGGTACCTGCCTGGAAAGTGTGAGAGACCAAGTTCCTCAGATGTAGAGGATTTAGTATCTTCCCTCCTGGATTCTATGTCTTTCTCTCCTGGGGTATCACCAAACTGCAGGCTATTCTAGAAGAGAGGTGCTCTCAGAGACTTCAATAGCTTGTGTGGAGAAAAGAATAAAAAAAAAAAAAAAAAAAATCAACTGATCAATAAAGCTCACAAGAATTGTATATTCCGTGAAGTGGTAAAGGCCTTCCAAGTTAGGCTTTTGAGATCTAGCACTACTATTAACAATAAGCCAACACAGGAGTATTTTTTCTAATTAACTTGTATTTTTTCCAGCATAACTTTGCCTTGTGAAATATTGGCATACCTAAAATGGGGCCACCACAAGTTTATTTCATGCCTCCATTACTTTTCTCTCAATGCTATAATGCAAAATATTTTAAGAGGCAAATGTCAATCTCTTAAGTTTTCAAAGTTCTCCACCTATAAAAAGGTTCTGTTTTCTTCTTGACCCAAAATAAAGGTGGAAACTTTCATGCTGACTTCATTTCATTTACTTGTTTTGTAGCAGGAGACTAATGTGGCAGGAATACACACTTGAGACTCCGGGCTAAGTCATGAAGCATGCTTGGGCTATCCTTCCCATGTCACTTTTGCACTCACCTTAGTAAAACTGTAATTGTGGAACTGAAAATGGTTATGTGAAGGGTTTCTTTCAGTAGAAACTGAGAACAGGAGGGCACGATAAGCATCTGCAAAACTATAGGTTTGGAGGTGAGGTTAATTCCTTAATTAGCCACACCTTGCAACAGGGAAAAAGCTTATCCTGAAATAGTAATGCATGACAGAACTTAGCATTTGTTAGTCTTAATACTGAAATGGGAAATATTGGTGCCTTTGGTGTCACTGAACCAATTTGCTGCATGAGGTTGGAATTTGGGTAAGCTAAGCTAGGGTATAAAATGGATACTCTTGATGGGGGCGGGAGAGGTATGCCTTTATTCTAAGTCACCTAGAACTCTTTCTGCCAAGTTACTGAGGAAAATGTCCTTCCTTTGGGTGCCATTTTGTCTAGCCTCCACTGTGGTTAAGGTTTGGTATACTACAAATTACGGAGTGAGACTAATATTAGAAAGCATTTCCCAAAGAAACCTCAGGGGAGTACTCTTCACACTTTTCAGGTTTGTGGTTTTGTTAGTGAGCTTTTGTACCTCATTTCTGCTTAACCTCAGGTTATGAAACATACTTCATCCCTTAAACAAGGTTTGGATTTGAAATTTAATATTCATTCCTTATGTGTGCAGGATTTTATAAGCAAACAATTTAATATGTAGGCTGATTTAAACAACAATTTTTTCCAGCTGAAGGAGGAGACACTGTCACTGATTGTCCTGTACCTATATGATATCAACCCATGGTTTCTATGAAGTGCCTAGCTGTTTTTGCATACAGGAAATAACATCATCAGTCAGGATCAAGTTTCCTGTGACATTGCGTGTAACTCTTAATAGCGAATGCTGTAGACAGACTTAAAATTATCAAGCTTTTGTGTTAGTTGCATAACTGTCAATGTCATATGTGGTTGAAATGCACTGCAGCTTATTCCTAGACCTAAGCTAATAATCTATACCACAGCAAGTATTTACAACTTTAATGGATTGCAAGATAAACCCTGCTGGATTTATGCCATGTATGCATCTGCGCTGAACACACGCTGCACACCAGAAAGAATTCCTGTAGCTAAACTACATTATGCTTCTTTAAATAAAACCACTGCAATCTGACTTATTGAAACAAAAAAGCGAAGGCTTATATATAACCAGCTTCCCACCGCCTCCTTCTGTGCTGTTGGTTTTCTAGGCCTCTTTTTCTATGCAAAGCATTTCAGCAATATACTTAAATGAGTGGATGTTGCATAATACGATTATGTGCTTTTTCTAAACTGAGGAATGTGTCCCACTTGCTGCATGCTACACATTGCTGCCTTGATTCTTTCATTGGAAGGGAAATTATGTGCTGACACTTTTATATTCGTGGCAGCTGTCAAATGCTAAAGCAGAGGCTTAAGGGATTGGCTTTTTTTCCTTTTTCTGTGTCCTGAAAACTAGTATCACTTCCTCTCTCTGGTTTTAGCTCCTAAGGGGAAGATTATATTTGATTCAGGTAATCTTTTTTTTTTTTTTTTTTTTTTTTCCCCCCTCTATCTCATCCCAATATACTACCCTAACTTGTATTACAGGAATTTGCACGGATGGGGTAATTAAGGCAAAAAAAAAAAAAAAAAAAAAGCCTCGGAAGTGTACACAGGCAGCCCTGAGGTGAGCTAGCCTACCACTGAGGAAACATGGCTGGGAGCCTCCCGCCTTGATCTCTGGCACCCAGCTCCAGCCACAGACGTGTCCGCCATCGGGGGTCAGCTGCCTCCGTCCTCTTCCCACCTCGTTCCCCCCTCAGAGGCGCTGAGCCCGGGGCTGGCACAGCCCACGGGCTACCGCTCTGCCCCCTCTTCCCGCCCCCTCTAATCCTCCCTCTCTTGCCAGCCGACTAACGAAGAGGCTGGCTCGGAGCCGGCGCGTAGATGCAGAACTGCGTACGGCCCCTGCAAAACCGCTCATTCACCTTGCGGTAAGGTGCCTACGTGGGAAGGGAAGGCGCTGCGCGCCCCCCGCCGCCGCCTCCTCGGACGGGGGCCCGGGCCCGGCGCCCTCCCGCCGGCCTCCTCACGGGCGGCGGCCGCTGCTCCCGCCCCGCCCGCCAAGCGCCGGTGGGCGGGGCCGGCCAGGCGCGCGCCGCCGGCTGCGCAGGCGCAGCTGCGCGGCCTCGGCAGCGGCGGGGAGGGCGGGCGCGATGCGGCCGGCGCGAGCATGACAGGTGGCGGGAAGCGGAGGCCGCGCGGGGCGGCGGGCCCGGCCGGCGAGCAGGTGGCCGTTAGCGCGCGCGGGGGGGGCCGCCGTGCCTGAGGGGCGCGAGCCCGCCAGCGGGGGGCGGCGGGGACCGGCAGCCGCGGCCTGGGGCACCCCCGGGGCGGGGCGGGGCGGGGGTGGCGAACTCTGAGGGCGGCGGTGGTGGGGCCGTAGGCCGGAGTGGGCGCGGATGCCTTGCCGTAGCGCCGGGCCCCTGCCGCCGGGCCCCTCGTTCTGGTTTGCGCCGTGGCTTCGAGGAAAGCCCCCGGGCCCCTCGCTCTCCGACGCGGGAGCCGCTCCCGGGGGACCGCCGCCTTTCAGGTGTGCTGTAAACAGCAGCCGCCCAGGCTGCCTGCTGCTAGAAACCAGTGCTCCTGGTGCAGTTAAGTACCTGATGGCGGCCCTCCTAAGAGGTGAAACGTCTGCCTCGTTGTACTCTCCTAACAAGAGAAAAGAAACCTTGCTTTTTTATTATTATTCTTTAAAAGAGGGGGGTAATGATACATACCGATTCTTGGAGCCTTATGTGGGAATGAGGTGGCTGAGGTTACTGCTTTACTGGTGCGCGTGCTTGCATGGATCGTTTCTTAGCCTGTTTCAGTTCGTGTTACATCAGTTTTTAAAACAACGTAAATTTTAAGCTACTTTTAAAATGCTATGCTGTAAACTGCACCATTTCGGATGTTCATTAGCAGAGTACTTCAGATAGCAGAGACATGGAGGATTTTTCTCGTGTCGTTTAACCAGACATGACAAAATAGGATCCCTACTTCCAAGCAGCTGTAAAACACACAAGTTTCTTGGATGCAAGCTGGTTTGTGGTTGGAAATGGTCATTTAAAAATAATGTAGAACTTAGATTAGACTTTGGGATTGCTTAGTCTTTTGCTTCATTAACTAAAAGTGCTTCTGTTGGTTATATTGACCCATTAATATCAAAGTAGTACTTTTCTATTTCATACATGTTTAGCACATCTCAGATAATGCACTTTTAAGGGATTCTGTCCAAAATAGATGTTCTAATCAATATATATATGCTGGTTTAAGCAACAAGCATGACTTAATGGTCTTAATCATTATTCCTCCATTAATACAGAAGTTTTGTAAAATCCTTTAGTAGAACTGACAGGAAGCAACTAAAATAACTTTTTTTATCTGCAGTGTGAAAAAAATGGAGATGTCAAGAAGAGAAGGTCAAATCAGGCAGATGTCCCCGATAATCTTCGTCAAGAAGCAGAAGCATGCTATCGGCTTAGACTGCCTGAAGACTTCTATCAGTTTTGGAAGTTTTGTGAGGAACTAGATCCTGAGAAACCAAGTGGTGGGTTTTTAAATATATTTTGCCTTCTCTAACTTTCACTCTCAAGAACAGCCTGGAGGCAGGCAAGCTGGAGGCGGTCAGATGCATTCTAATGCTGCTTCAGTTTTCAGTTAAGATGCAGGATATTTACGTGAGTGTAAACAAGAATACTGGAGATAATCATGAAGATGTTGGTACACTTCAAGCTTTCTGAGATACAATTACTTAAATTGTGTAATACAAAGGGACTAAATCTTCTTTTC
The DNA here is from genome assembly GCF_965183815.1 of Platalea leucorodia. Lineage (NCBI taxonomy): Eukaryota > Metazoa > Chordata > Aves > Pelecaniformes > Threskiornithidae > Platalea > Platalea leucorodia. Next base: position 44,490,557 of record NC_138828.1, on the reverse strand, counting down.
TTGCAAGTGTATTTAAAATGTTTAGTATGGAACTGAAGTTTCCTCATATCGATCCAGGTTTCAGCTTCCCCAAATTTATTATATAACAGAGTGTGGCATCCCTAGGCACTCTAGAAATGACAGTTTCTTTTAGAATCATAGAATGGTTTGGGTTAGAAGGGACCTTTGAAGGTCATCTAGTCCAAACCCCCTGCAGTGAGCAGGGACATCTTCAACCAGATCAGGTTGCTCAGAGCCCCATCCAGCCTGGCCTTGAATGTTTCCAAGGATGGGGCATCTACCACCTCTCTGGGCAACCCGTTCCAGTGTTTCACCAATGTCATTGTAAAAAATGTCTTCCTTATATCTAGTCTGAATCTAGCCTCTTTCAGTTTAAAACCATTACCCCATGTTCTGTTGTAACAGGCCCTGCTAAAAAGTCTGTCCCCATCTTTCTTATAAGCCCCCTTTAAGTACTGAAAGGCCACAAGAAGGTCTCCCCGCAGCCTTCTCTTCTCCAGGCTGAACAACCCCAGCTCTCTCAGCCTTTCCTCATAAGAGACGTGTTCCATCCCTCTGATCATTTTTGTGGCCCTCCTCTGGACCCTCTCCAACAGGTCCATGCCCTTCCTGTGCTGAGGACCCCAGAGCTGGAGGCAGTGCTCCAGGTGGGGTCTCACCAGAGCAGAGTAGAGGGGCAGAATCACCTCCCTCGACCTGCTGGCCACGCTGCTTTTGATGCAGCCCAGGACAGGGTTGGCTTTCTGGGCTGCGAGAGCACATTGCCAGCTCATGTCCAGCTTTTCACCTATCAGTACCCCCAAGTCCTTCTTGGCAGGGCTGCTCTCAATCCCTTCATCCCCCAGCCTGTACTGATACCAGGGATTGCCCCGCCCCAGGTGCAGGACCTTGCACTTGGCCTTGTTGAACCTCAGGAGGTTCACATGGGCCCATTTCTCCAGCTTGCCCAGATCCCTCTGGATGGCATCCCGTCCCTCAGGCGTGTCAACTGGACCACTCAGCTTGGTGTCATCTGCAAACTTGCTGAGGGTGCACTCAATCCCACTGTCGATGTCATTGATGAAGATATTAAACAGTACTGGTCTCAATAGGGACCCCTGAGGGACACCGCTTGCCACCGATCTCCAGATGGACACTGAACCGTTGACCACTACTTAGGAGAAGTGTAATAACCTAACTCTTGAATGAAAACTCAGCTTTCCTTGTCTGGTAGACAAGTGTTTGACTGTTTGGATTTAAGGAAGCTTCTGGTACCTGAGTGACAGAGGAACTTCTTGGTTTATGCACCCACCAGAAAGTAAACAAGTTCATGCTTTGCTTTTCAGATGCACTTGTGTCAAGTGTTGGACTTACACTGGTCGGACCATATGATATTCTTGCTGGAAAACACAAAAAAGCAAAATCAACAGATGTGGACTTCAATCTTCATTGGAGATTCTTCTATGATCCTCCAGAATTCCAGACTATACTTGTTGGCGATAGCAAAACACAGTATCACATGGGATACTTCAGGTATTTTATTTAATATATGCTCTTGCTGGACTATAATTATGTGTAGCTTTTTCTCCTCTTTTCCACGAGATAGGAATTGAGAACTGTGTACTATCACCGAACAAGATCTTTCTCTTCTGTAATAGGATATCAACATATGGGTTGATATCTTTTATTAAAAAAGATCAAAGATATTGGAGTTGAAGACTAGATTTAAGTATTTATTAAACTACCTCTCCCAGCCCTCCAGAGCACCCTCACTTATTAATCTTTAAGTTTTGCTATGATACTTAGATGAAAAAGTGAAGCCTTACGAAATAAAGGGAATGTGTATTCTCTCCGCATGTATTGATACAAGCGCCTTTCAAAGTCGTGCTCTAAGATTTTAGAGCTTTAGATCTAGGGGTGTTTCTTGTAAGGTTTCTGAAGGAGATGGCAGCATGGTGAGGAGGCAAATTAATTTTACTTTGAAATAGGAGAAACGGACACAGCTTGACTATTTGTGTGTACATTTTCATAAACAGGGATGTGCCAGATGAGCTCCCGGTGTGGGTTGGTGCAAATGAAGCTAAGAAGGGCTGCGTGATTTCACAAGTTGGTGATAATGTCTTTGCCGCAGTCAAGTAAGGTTCATATTTACTTCTATTTCTAAAAAGTAGAGTAGAAGAGAAACTATTGATTGGGAGATGTGATGTGGAATAATGCAGCTAACTTTTGTATCTTTCTTTCTCGAGAAACCCTCACTTATTTTCTGTTCCTGCTAGCAAGTTTAATGGTACTCCTCAAAAGCCTTAATAGGCTTCTTGACAGTGTTTTCCTCTTACAAGTAAAATAGATAAGTGTTAATTATCTCATTCTTTAAGTATGTTGGAAGGGATAGGCCCGATGGAGGGGGGGGGGGGGAGATGCCCAGTGGGTGTGTTAAAATACTTCATAAGTAAAGAAAGGGCATCTCAAACAGTGGCGAAGGAAATCTGAATATCGTCCTAAATGCGTAGCATCTAGCTCTTGGTTTTGCCTGCAGAAAAGTACATCATTTTTGTATGTAATGAATAACTACAAGCAGTACCATTTCTGACCTGGGGCAAGATAACATTTTTATGGATATGGAATTCGGTATGATTCATGAAGCTTTACATGGTCCTGCATCATAAATGTAAACATCAGATTTCATGACCTGTCAGTTAAAAATGGAAAGCTCTCTAAGGACAGGCGCATGTCAGTAAGTGAAAGCATACTGAAGAAAAGCTTTGGCAAAAGAACCCTTGTGTAGTGCAGAGTTAAACGAGGCCATTTGTTTTGAAAGCACCATGATGAAACTCATAAATATGTATTTATGTGCATGACTTGGATGACAAATAGTGTATACGGCACTGAAGCAGCAAACTGAATTCTTAAGATAGAAAGATGAACCACTGCTGAGTCCAGGAGAATCTTCAGCACCTGCAGATGGCATAAACTATATTGTAATGCAAATACAGATAGGAAATGCCAAAGTACTGTCTGTGCTAAACTTTTTTTCTTTCTTGTTGTTAAGAGGCTTGCATTCCCAAGCCTGTGTGTATAAACAAACACGTGACTGCTAATCTTCATTATAAGATTTGGAGGTTTAGTGATTAGAAGGCTATTCACTTGTTTGTTTTCTGTTCAGATCTTTTAAGACATGTTTCTTCTGTTTGCAGATTATTTTTGTCAAAAAAACTTAAGGAAGTGACCGATAAAAAGAAAAATGCTATTTTGAAAGACATAGATGAAAAGCTAACAAGAACAGCAAAAGAACTGGGTTATTCTCTGGAACAAAAAACCATGAAGATGAAACAGAGAGATAAGAAAGTATGACTTTCTGATCCACTGGAGAGAACTAAGTTCTGTTAAACTTTTTTCATTTACTTCCCTGGGGTTTTTTATTATAATTTTTTAATTTTTCCCCCTAGTCATAAAGATGCTTCATTTAGGAATTTCAAGAGCTAATCACCTCTCTCTATAAAACTTCAGGAGAAGGAAGATTAATACAAATGTGTTCCAGATAATAGGATTAAATCAAAACACTTCACTCTTGTCAACCATAGCTTGGCATTCAATTAAAGAAAAAAAAAACAAACAAACAATAAGGGAAATAGTCTAAAAATGAAACCAAATGGGGAGCATGGAGAAAACTGCTTCAAAGTGAAGATGCATGTAAACAGTTGGGTTGGATCTATTGGAAACGGGAACATTAAGGATGATATGGATTAGTAAGAGAGGTTTTTCACAGACCTATCAGAAATAATTATGGTAGGGAGTGACTAAACAAATGTAGTACAGTGCTACACACAAGTGACTGCAAAGATTCCTAGATTTCAGAACTTCACTGAACTGGAGTTTCCAGTTATTTTTAACTTCAGTACTTAGAAGTAACTGCTATATACTTTAAAACTAAGTGGATGTCCTGGAGCCTGGACACTATGTTAGGTTTGACCACCAGCAGTCAGGTGCTGTTTAGTGAGGTGGGTGGTTTTATGTCACAGTATTAACTTACAGTGCCATATTCAATTTCCTGTCTCTTTTTATGTAGGTGGTGACCAAAGCATTTCATGGAGCAGGCCTAGTTGTTCCTGTAGACAAAAATGATGTTGGATACAGAGAACTTCCTGAAACAAATGGTAAATATCTTCGTTTACTATATTCTTCTGCTTTAAGTAAACAACCTTCACTCACACAGCTACTCTGCAAAAAACAAACTGCTTTCGTATTTCCTACTTGAAGAATATGAGTGGTGGGAGTAAAAGGCAGAAGTCTTAACCATCACACTTGAGCTCAAAGTATTTTCCTTAAATGAACCAGATGAGAATCAGTGAAACATGCTAAATCTGAAATAATAATTCCTGAAGTAGTAGTTTAGAAGACCCTCTCTTTTCTGTTGGCACAGCCACGCAGGAAGTAGATCCAAAGAACTGATCTACATTCAGGGATTTGTGGGTTTTATTTCTTATCTCCCCTCTTCTCCCAGTGTTGTTCTAATCAGAATCAGTTCCTTGATGCAAGTTCACCACACAAATGCTTGTCTCTGTGTGGGGAACTGAGATGGATGGGCACGGGGCAAGAATGAGCAGCAAAGGAAAGGGGGAAGCTTTTTCACTAGCAGCTCAGGGTGTGCCCACTTAGTCTTCACGTAAGTGTGACACACAGGTATGTTTTTGCCACAAACTACTTCTGTGCAATATTAAATTTCTTTATTTAAGCATCTAAATATTTCTGCTTCTGTTTCTTACAGCTAATCTTAAAAAAATCTGTAAGGCCATTGTTGATGCACCTACTGATGATGAGAGACTGAAGGCCTTTGCACCCATTCAAGAAATGCTCACCTTTGTTCAGTTTGCTAATGACGAATGTGACTATGGAATGGGATACGAACTGGGTATGGACCTGTTTTGCTATGGATCACATGTGAGTACTACGACAATCATACTTCAGAAAATTATGTATTATTTTAGGCATGGACCAGGAGTTGTTCTGTGTCATAGATATTTATTCCCAACTCTATCGCATAATTAGCCCTAGGAATGATGCAAGTCTAAAGAATATTCTTGATTTGTGAGGACTGTTGAAAAGTCACACTTAGGGCACCGTTCCATGTTGAATTTAAAATTGCTCGTGTGAAAGCACAGTCCTGCAATCCAGAAGCATTTAACTGTTGTGATTCAGTGTGCATAATTCAAGGAGTTGCCATTACACTCCTAAAACTGCAGAACGTCCGATCCAGGTGTACTGAACAGCTATAGCCCCCTATCCCCAACTACCTGCATGGGCGCAAGCACGCACGTTCAACTGGATCAAGAAATAGCCTGATGTTTGCAGTAACCCCAGCAAAAAAAAAAAGGAACCTCAGTCAGTTGCTGACCTGCGCTGCCTGTGTGGCTGCATAAAACACCTCCCGCCAGCTGGCTGCATCTCTACGCTTCTAGTATCTCTCTGGTTCTGTGCTAACAAAATATCATAAATAAGCTGATTGACTTAATCACACGTAAAGAGTCTACTGAACGCTTTTTGTTCTGTATTAGCCACTGGCCCGTTGATTAAAAGGGTCATGTCCGTAACAAATCTATGGCTAGGAAATAACATTTAAAGAAGCTTCAGCATCAGTGTAATATGAATGGGTGGTCAGAGAAACACCCATGCCACATGGCTTCGTTTAGTAAAAACAGTATTGGCTAAGGGGTGCTCCAGAGCATCACGTAGAAAGATCAAAATCTTGCAGTACTAAATGTGGGCCCAGAAAAGTTGTGCTAAACACTAGTTCAAATATTTAGCCACTGAAATGAAGGAAAATTCCCTGCTCTGTCATACACTGTTAAATTACTAATGTGTTTCTCAGATGTCCTGCTCTGCTCTCATCAGTTCCCTACAGCATCCGAGAATGTGGTGTTACTTTCCTCTGATACCTTGCTTATTTAGGACCCTTCCTTCAGTGACTGTGCTGCTTCAGCTGCTTAATTCCTTCCTACGGCTGGAAGGAAAGTTACTTCTGCTTGGCTGAGCAGGTGGAGGCAAACCCCCATCTTCCACGCTTTGTGCTTCTCTGCACATGAGATTAACCACTAGCAAACTTGTGCAGTGACTGATTATGTCTTTGCAGCACTGTGACACGGCCTGATACCTACCTTATGCAGCAATCTGAAACAGCTCTAATTTGGCAGCTGTTTTCTGAAAATAGAAACCTTACTTCATTTTCTAGTGTAGCACAATGGCTTTCCACATAAATAACGCCCCAGTTTGGCCCCAGTGTTTTTGCCTGCCTGTAGATGTTGAGAGCTGCTTTCTGGTTCTGACTAGAGCCCTGCCTGCAGAGCCAGAAGAAACACGGACGCTTTATCTGTAGCCGAAGGCACGGAACATGACTGAAACCTCTTCCCTTTCCTAGGAGAGGTGTAATGGGCTTACATGTACAGTAGCGATAACGAACACTAGATCTGCTCCGACTTGTACACGTTTGGTAGTACTTACACATTCAGTACTATCGTGATCCCCTCGAGCTGTGGAGTGTGACAGGAGATGGACTCCAGCCCAGCCTTCAGGCTGGACGGCTCCATGCCTTAACAGTAGCTATCATCTCTTGCATCGCTAAAAATCGATTTCCCCCTCTCAGTGCCGCAGGTCGGTCGCCCGGCCCGGCCCGGCTGTGGCCGTTACCGGCCCGGGGTGGCTGAGGAGCGGGCTCTGGATGGGGCAGGGCCCGGAGGGCGGGCTGCTGCCGCTGCACGAACACAGCCGTGACCCGCGGCTGCTCTTGTCTTCCCTCTCGCCCGCAGTACTTCCACAAGACGGTGGGCCAGCTGCTGCCTCTGGCTTACAGCCTGCTGAAGAGGGGCCTCTTCGCCGAGATCATCCAGTCGCACCTGGCCAGCCGGCGGGAGGAGGAGGTGGACCGGCTCGCGCCCTGAGGCGGGCGGCCGCGCGTTCCGGGCCCGGGCTTCGCTTTGTGCTGCCGCGTGCGCGCGCTCGGCGCGGCTGCCCGCGCTCAGTAAAGGCTTGGCGAAGGAAACGCTTCCGGCGGCTCCGCGTGCTGGCTGCGCGTGCGCCGGGGAGCGGGGGGGGTGGGGTGGGTGGGGGGTGTCACGTGCCGGTACTGCGGCAACGGGCGGGCGGAAGTCGGCGCGCGTGGGGCTGGGCGAGGGGCCGGGGCCGCGTCACTGCCGCCCGCGCGCGGCTGCGCCAGCCCCGCCCTCAACCGGCGGCGGCTTCCGGGGGGCGCGGGGGCCCCCGACGGGGAGCAGCGGCGGGGGGCGCGGGGCCGCCCGCGGGCGGGCGCTGGCCGTGCGCCCCTGCTGCCGCCGCTGGCTGCCTGCGCCGGCAGCGCCGGCTTCCGCAGAGGACGAGCGGCAGCCCGGCGTTGGGGTTACTCCGTTCTCGGCCTGGAGCTGAACCCAGAGCAGTAAGCGGCGCCGCGCTGCCCGCCGTCAGGAAACGCAGGGGCGCGTTACTGTTCTGCGTTTCTCGGAGAAGCTGTGGGTATCGGGGAGCGATTCAGTCGTGGCCTGACTTGGTGTACCTCAGTCGCACCCAGCTGCTTGCTTACTTACACCTACCGAACTCCATTTCTTTGCTCTTGGTGACTTTTACCGGCATTGTCCGTTTCCTCAATTCTGTCTCACCACATACATAAGTAAAAAATTAAGTTACAGCAGCTTGCCCTTTTGTATTATAACAAAGCACTGCGTCTGGTCTCGATCTTCTGGATCTGGCTGAATTAACAGGAAACAACTAGGATTAAAACCCAGCTAACTAATATTACAAGATAAATAAGAAATTCCACTGCATTTGCTACCTTATTAGTCAGGTGAAGTGACCCTGTTTTCACTAATCTGGACTTCTAAAAATAGAAATTATTTTGTACAAGATGCAAATTGTTTTCCAGTTCATTGCTCTGTTGTTCTATTTTGTTATTACACTTAGGGCTTTATTTTCAGGCAACTGCTTGAAGTTAGCAGTCCAGAAACCAATGGAAAATAACATTTGCTCTTACTCGACAGGCCTGCCATCGTACAGCGACTTGACTTCTATTGTAGCAGTTCACATCATTACTAATGATGACAGTCCTGCTAAGGAAGATTATAGACCACTAGCAACGTGCTCAAATCTCAAAGTTGTACCTGCATTTTAGCAGACAATTATACTTCCGAAGGTCCCTTCCAGCATAAACTAATAAATAATTCACAGTGTAAGTCAGAGTCCTTCAAAAGTGCATCTTGAGTTTTTAAGTCAAGGTACTTTTGGTTCACAGAACTGTATGTTGCATCTACTTTTGTAAATTTGACAACCCCACCCCTTTCAATCAGCATATAAATGTTCCCTTTAATCAAACATAAACACAAGCATACAGGGACTCCTTCACGGGATCAGAATTTTATATTTTATACATCAAAAAGAGGTACTTTCTTGAAAATTCAGTCTCATTCCCCCTTACTTTTTACATTCTAAATAGAAGATACCTTCATATTTAATGTCCTGTAAATCGTACAGGTACCAAAGAAGTATTCACCTTTCTCCTTGTTTAAATATGAACCTAATTAATCTGCAAAAATGGGGACCGTAGTATGGATGTTCCAGTCTTATCTATTAACCTCTAATAAAGAAGGAAAACTGTGCCATCAACTGAAAAAAGACTGAAGTGCTGTACATCATTAATACACATCATCAACAGCTGCCTAACAATTTTTTTTCATACCAGAGGTACTAAAAATGTACTGTGTAGAAACTACATAATCCTGGCTTTTAGACAGTAAAGGCATCATCTACTTTTAAATCAGGAAGCCAACTATTCTATAATTAAAACAATTCTTAAAATTTCTACTTTGGAACAAAAATATGTAATACTGATCCGTTTGTTTGATGGGGTTGATTTGGCTGCTGCCTTGTAGCCAAATGCTAGGCAATACACAGATTCCGTCTCCTCCTAAAATTCCTCCTTTTGTTATCTGCTTACTAGTTTTGTATGTAAAATTCCTAGCTGTCCATTTTCTCTCAGGGAAAATAAATACAAAAATCGACACAAATACTGTTTGTGAAAAAAAATGAGAAGACATGACAGAACAACAAATGGTCATACAGAAGTTTTTAATGTTTGATTAAATCATCACAGTAATCAGAATTTTTACTGTAATGATATGCAGCTCTACCACACTAGTATAAATAAAAACATTAAGATCAATATTAAATACAGTTCTAGGCAACATCACAGATTAACAAAGAATGCATTCTTCATGAACCAGTAACTGAATGGTTTTTAAAAAAAAAAAGAAAAAAAAAAAACCAAAACGCTGACACTTCCCCCCTCCATCCACCACATTTTTTTTCAAATTGCCAACTTGAGTAAGGCGCTGGAAATTTTATGTTAGAAAACTGTTGTTGCACAGCACAGGCACACATACTTCATTATCAGAACCTCTTAACGTGTGTTTAGCAGAAGACATTTTAAATGTCAACAGGGAAAGCTTAGCAGGTAAGAAGAGCAAACAGAGATGCACAATTTATATGCAGCACTTGGGATCCATACCGAAATTATAAAACGCAGCAGGGGTGTGAACTGTATTTTAATTCAGACAGTACGGTCTGTAGAATTAGGTGCAAGTTAATACAGTAACCGCAGCAGTGTTTTATGAGAACATCAGAAATGGCAGAGGTTTCAAACTGATTTAAAGCAATTTTTATATGTGTAATGCGTTTGTGTTCTTCCCACTGTAGAAGAAAATGAGACAAGGGAAACGAGCATCGCAGACAGCTGCCAGAGCTGCCTTCCACCAGTGGGCCAAATCCCGCTCTTGGTGAAGTTTCTTCTGTAAGGTTTCTTTGGAGTTAGACAAGGGAACAGAACAAATGCCGACCCGCTAGCACTGGCTGCGGGTGGGAGAATACGGCCGGTTGCTGCAACGCTCCCCTTTGAACACAGCCGGAGTCCCTGTTTCAGTTCCAGACCCCTTCTTAATACAGGGGCTGCTCGCCATGAGCCCACTGGCACCTTCTGCTTTCTACTGGTTCCAGTTGCTGCCAGAGATGAGATGTTGAGGTGGAAGTGGCAGTTTTATACTCAGAAAAATCAGTAAAAATTCAGCAGAGCACTTAAGCACAGGAATTATTTTGGAGCTTTGCAAAAGTACCAGACTTTTGTTTCAGTAGGTTATTGTACTTAAGATAAAATCATACTGAGTACTTTGCGAATAAAGACGTTTGAGGTAACTGTGATGAATGCCTCAGAGAGACCTAGGATGATTATTTTAGACTTTTACCATTTATATTTTTGCAGTCTTGTTGGCATAATTCTTAAAAGAAGGAGATTTTATCGAACCCCATATTAGAAAGCATGATTTCTTTAATTTTTTTCCTCCCAACTTTAGGCTTATAGCATATCGCCTTTTTTCCTCTGCACGTGTTTGTGGTGGTGGTTTGATAAAACAAATACGAATTAATCTCGTGACTGGAAAGAAAAACGTAAGGAAGTTCGGGATCTGTCAGCTCACCTGCTAGCGTCTGTGTTGCTGCTGAATTTTAAAGTCCTGCCAAAGTTTCAAGTACCGGATTCCATTCTACCCTGCTGCTCATCTTCTGTGGCTACATATAATTTACACCTCTATATACTTAAAAAAAAAAAAAAAAAATTCAAAAGCAATCTAATAATTACAGTTGCTTTCTTCCTATTATTTTCAAAACCCTGCAGTTTTTTTAAACAAAATTTTTCTATTACTGTTCCAGTTATCTGCTAGTAGAGGAAAAGGGAAATCTCAAGGTAACGGCAGTGAAAGTTACATTTGAAAATGCATGTTGGATCATAAAGAAACCATTTTGTTTAAACCCTTCATCTAGTTGTAAACATTTGCTAATCCTCCATTACTTGCAGAGGATTATATGAATTATTCTATAAAATCACATTAAAAAGGTAATTAGTTATGTGAGATATTAACTGATTCATATTTAATAGATTTTTTTAATCCATACAAATATAAATAAAGAATGGTAAAACTTCAAGAAAAATAATATACATTTAGTGCAAGTTATGAGTTACATTTCTTCCTACCATGTCAGCAGTGGAACGTCTTTTGTGGAGAAGAAAAAATAAAAATGACCGTTCTCGAATTTTACAGGGGGGGGGGGAAAGATCTCCAGTGTTGAGGCATGCAATTTTTACCAGATACACGTATACAGAATTGTTCCAGCTCTTAACTAGTAGAATAGCAGTATTTTTCCTTATACTGCACGACATTGGTATATATCATAGTGTTTTCAATAATACAAAAATTGCATAAGACCAGGTCACATTATTGATATTTTCTGCAGCAAAAACAGTCTTTTTCTTTGAAACGCTCGTTTCATCCGGTTTTAGTTTTTCTCATATCGCGACAGCACGTGGGTTGAAAGAAGTCTCGCACGGTTCTTGCGAGGTATTACCTGTTCGATCTGTTTTTGTCGCAGTGGATCTGTACTGCCCCAAGCATTTCACGATGTACAAACTCGCACGTTTCATGGCACAAGAAAAACCTCCCTTCTTGTGATCAAACCTCAGTAACTCACAGTACATCTCAATATGAGAAACAACTGCTTCACAGGGGCACACCAATTTTAAAGAGGCTTGGTTACGGCTCAGGAGAGAGAGAAATAAAGCTCTTATGGAATGTAGAAAGGTGAGGTGTAATAACTATACGCTTCATGAGTTAACGCAACAGTTTTCAATGGTAAAAAGGGCAAGACCTTTCAGTCTCCGTAAGATGGCTCAATTCAGAACGATCCCTCCAGGAAGAGGGACTAGTCGCACGTCTCTTCAATGCTGAAGTACCAGGCTGGGGCTGGAGAACTGCGCCACCTCGCTCGGCTCACCCACTGCACTATCATGGCAGACCTGACGTCTCGGGACGCATCCAGTGCAGGGCAGCAGCTCTGCCTTCCCACGCTCCCATCAGCCTTCCTCCTCGCCACGTACTCCCCCAGACCAACTCCCGATTTCCAGCAGCACTGTTACGCAAAAACCCAGCTCTCGTCTCTGATTTTAGAAGTATCCCCCAGACTAAAGTGTTGTGCTATTCAACAAATGAACCTCCTCTTCCGCTTCCTCTCTCTCCTCAGCTATGGGTTTCAGTTGAACATTATTGAGGCGGGGTCTTGGTTTGCCGTCTGGGCCATATGACGGAGGATATCTTTTTTTGTTATAATGCCAAGGAGGCGCCTGAAAAGGATAAACGGAAGATCGGTATTAATCCAAGCGGGAAAATAATAAAGCAGAACAAATCTGTAGCCAAGTCCTTTTTGTTGACAGGAATAGAGCAAAAGTAAACAGCCCGATTTTCTTATTTAAACAAAAACATTTTATTAATCAAAATATTGAGGAACCACCGGTTTGTTAAAAGACAGCAATGCTGAGACACCATATCAGATGGTCTCTGACAGCTGTAGTGCATTTTAATGAAATACAAGTAATACAAGTAGAACCCATGACAATTTTTATTTAACTTTTTGTTTCTACAAAAATGAAATTTTGATTAGCGTATGCCAACAAAAAAGTAACAGAGAGGGACAAAGAAAAAAGAGGTATGAAAAAGAAGTGATATTGATCCCATTTCGTAAGGGAGGCATGTTCCAGCCTAGCCATCAGAAGTGACGTACCGCTTGATGGCCCAAAATCCTAACAGCAAATCAAACTCCCCTCGCCTCCGTTTTTAAATCGTAAGGATCCTTCCAGTCTGACGCACTGGCTCAGGCTGAATGTATTCACAGGAGCACACTGGATTGGCCATGAAACTTTTGTAAAATAAATAACAGTTAACTAGTTTTTGAAGTTCACAGCTTTAGAAAATAAATTGTGACTACTAAAAGAAAAATTTCATTTTCCAATTTAGATACTGTGCTCTTACGACAGGGTCTTCATGGCTTTTAAAATTATAACTGTGAAACGTCAAAAAGGGTGAGACTGTCCAAAAGGATAATATCACAGGAGAAGCAAAGAGCAGAATGAAGGAGCTGCTGCCCTTGTTATTCTGGTTAGTACATTTCGTTTTGTCTTATTAAAGGACGCATGAAATACTTGTGAAATATGAGCATAAAATGAGAACATAATTAGCATGTTTTGCACATAAGCAGCTAAACTTGGTGGGTAGGTTTAGTAGAGAGGTAACTAGCAACCCATGTCCAAATTAAGACAAGGTCCACCTTCCGTCTAAGGTTAGTTCACAACATCACAGTTAAAACAGCATCTACATTCTGAAGTCAACAGTCAACACAGTAGCATGCCACTCAGTGGCTTCGGATATCACTGAACATTTTATAAAGGAGTACATTAATTGCTGTAGGTAACAGCAGCAGAATCACGGGACTTTACATAAAATCACAGGACTTCACTAAAAATAAGAGTACGTTTAAAAAATGATGTTGATAAAGGGGGATTACAGGGAAGATCTAATGCTGCGACACGTTAAAAACACGCTTGGCTTTGCTTCTCAAGAGATGTGATACTTACTTTGCTATTTAACAGCTATTTAAAGCTGTCAAGATCAGAAAAAGAAATGGGCATATATGAAAAATCTTAATTTGCATTAGGAGGGGAAAAAGTATTCCTAGCTGCGGGCTTTCCCACCTGGGGAAATCAGCAGATCAACTAGATGGGTCTGTGTGATCTCAAGAACAAAAACATCAGAAAGTCTGTCGTTTACTTTCCTTTAATGTTGTGACTAACGGTATGTCCACGTTAACAGCTTAATTTCTACAAAAGGATTTTGCACATATTGTTCTATGGTTTAATACAAATTTTTAGCATAAGATGATTTCATTGTTCAGCCGATGTCATAAAAGCCCTGAACAGTTCACAAGTTTCATGCTTCCTGACTTCTAATGTGTCTAATTATGAGATCTGATATATCTAATCACCAAGGGTTCGACGTGCTGCTTTAGTTGCTCGAGATGCTCTAATATGTTCTTCTTTGTGATGATCCCCAAGACAATCCTGAAACAGATCATGTTATGCTAATAACTGTGTGTGAAATCAAATAAAAAAGTTCTAATCATAACGAAAAAGGATTAGAGTAGAGCAAAACTAAAAAAAAAAAAAAAAAAAAAAAAAAGGTTGCAGGAAAGCTAATGAGATAATTAAATGAAAAATGATTTCAAAGTCAGTACCCTTTCCCAGACATCGCCTTTTTTCTTTTTCTCCCAAAATGCTGAACACAATTGGATCTTCCACCACCCCAGAGCAGTATGTTTCTCATATCAAGTACACGCCAGGGAAGCACACGCTTCATCCCTTCTCCCCAGATTCACGTCTCTTCAGGTTTTAGAGGCACTGAAACTAGAATCTGCTTTATTTTCTTTGTTTCATAGTTATTTCTCCTCACACATACAGATCATTATTCACATTTTAACAAGCCACGGCAGATGAACAAAGTAATAACTGTGTAAAGTCATAGCAACTGAGGTTTGAAGCTGCACTACAGAGCAGGGTTATCTGGTGTCCCTAGAAACAGACAAATTCAGACAAAGTTCTCATTCATGACACTATAAATCAAGAGCACTCCCTGAAACAGACATTCTGGTACAAATCAGGAAGATGAGGCTGTCTTTAGATCTCTCTCTGTTTGTCATCAGCACCAATTTCTGCACAGTTCTTACTCCAATCTGGATTGGAACCAATAAGTTGATGTGTGTCTTTATGTGTGTATGTTCAATTTGCAGGAAATTTGCCAAAATATACCTTAGTCCTTGATGTCCACGTGGCTACATGCCATGGCTAAATACCACTAGTACAAGTATTTACTATCTGATCTTGTTGTGAGTGTGCTCACAGAATAGCACAAGTTTGTAAATTGAAGGAGGACAACAAATACCAATGTCTGAAACCAGCAAATTATTAAAGCCATCCATACTTGCTGCTACTTTATCATAAAATAGTTAAAAATTTATAGCAGAGTTTGACGTAGCTTTGCACAATTAATATTTCTTTAAAGTCAATTTTAAAATCAATGTCAATGTTTGAGCACTCAACCACAACAGAAACTAAGAAAAAAAAAAATCATAGTAAATATTCTTCATTGAATTTTTATCAATTCAAATTTCCCTCCCCAATCCAAGAATAATCGCATGCCTGCGCTGACTTCTAAGTGTCAGATCATGATGTCCTTTCCTCATCAGAGAGAGGGTTTGTAAGTCATTTATGCTTCTGAAAACATCTACTCGCCGTTCAATACAGGGATGCATTGAAGAAAAAAAAAAAGCAGGAGAATATTTAAAATAAATCGGTTTTAAAATATATCTGAAAAAATAAACTTGGATACCAATTGATATTTAAATATTTGCCACTTATAGCAGCAGTCCTTTTGCCCACAGCAAAACCAAGTCCCAGCCATATTTCAGGTTTCTTGGGTTTTGTCCCATGGACACTGATCCTAAGTAACGCGGATTAGCAGGCAATGTTTCACTCCCCAGGTGCCTTAAAAGACACGCTAAAGAGAAAGCAAGATGCTGTGGCAGGAGCTGCAACGTTGTGTGTCAAGTGTTTAACGCAAGAGATACAGGAAAGCAGAATGTTAAAGGAACAGCTACACAGAAAAAGATGATGTAAAAAAAGGAGTAGTTCAAATAAGAGGCAATTATAATGAACATTTGTTTCCATGCCTAGGGCGGATTTATTTAGTGGGTAATCACATGACAACTCCCTATAGTCTCATTTACAAACATTCGAAATCTTAGAATTACTTTCTTGAAATATTTTGAAGTATAGAAACAAAGGTTGCAGATTGAAGTTCCAGAACTAGCAGCAGTTATTTAGTTGTTAGTATTCCAAAAACAAGAGCTTGGTGGTAATTGCCATCACTGAACTCCAGCAGAGGAGACATTGACTGGATCATTTTCTCCCTTACTTTTTGTGAACCCAGATATCTGTAGATGTTCCACAGCTGACACAGTGCCCACTGCCAGAACACATATGAGGAATGAGGAAATACAGGCCTTAGACTCTGCCCCACACAAGACTAAATTTCTGCAAGACAAGTCGTGTCTCCTCCACATGCAAGTTGCACACACACAACTTGCTGAATGAGAGCTAATTTTTAACAGAACACCTTAAAATGACTGAAATCACCTGCCCGCTTACTTGGAACAGAAGGGAGGAGTAAGAATTTAAGAGAGGTGCCACAGCACAGCACCTTCTTAACAAACAGTCAGGGTCCTCAGCTGCAGTACCAAACTTACGGGTTCAAATACCACGACCCTGGAATATATCCTGGTTCAAATACTCTGATCCTGGAAGTGAAAAGTACTGTATCTAACAAAACGAACAGCACTGCCGCCACTTTACTCACCCATTGTGTGTTACAAGGCACTGCCTCAGACCCAGCTTCCGGAAAATATCCACCACGATTTCCATTGGTGTGTGGTCTGTCACGGTGAAAGGGCTCATATCAAGTATGCTTCTAAGCTTCAAAGGTCGAGGGCTTTCTGCTGGAAGTGATGGGGTATGCTGGGCAAAACACACCCTGGAACTGCCAACAATCCCTTCCTGCTTCTTTCTAGCACTTTCTTTAAGAAAAAGAGGGGAGGGGGGGAAAGAGCAGAGGAGGAAGAATTTACATTCTTGGAGTAAGATAATTTAGTGCAAACAGACAGATCAATCAACGCTGCCAGGCTCTGATGTTATTCTCTAGATACTGATATTCTGATATATGCTATTTCGATGCGTTTCCATAGCCACTACTTTATCCCTAAGAAGTGTTTGTGCAGAAATCACAAAAGCCGTCTACCGCACAGCTTTAGCCATGCTTCGGCTACTATCCTTCTATCTCCAATAAATAACTTTTATTTACTATAAAGAGGTGGAAAGACTTAAAAACTAGCATACAGGAAGCACATAGATGGCTGCTGAAAAAACTGTCGAGGGGAAAGCCAATCTCAATTGACAGCTCCCCTGTCATGATTCCAATGGCTGCAATTATTGCTGGTGTGAAACCAAAGAACTCATTTCTGATCACTCTGAAAACGTTGTCTTCTTGTTTATAACGAATTTATTTAGCTTTGTGTGAACTGGATCCTCTTCCTTTTCACGTCTTCTTCACCTTGGTGACATCAGCATCCCGCCCTGTACCCTGAGCTATTTCACACAAGGACTCTCTTAAGGCAGCCAAAATCCAAGACTAAGCAACTTGCACTGTGCAATCTCAGCAGCTGAAATGAGTCTTACCTGTGAAAGTGTATCATTAGAAGAACGTTCTGCTATTCCGCCATTTACTCTTAAGTAAACGCAAACTTCAAACAGTATGATGTCTATAATAATTTCCAAGTTTTGGACATTCCTATACATCCTATCTAGTGTAATATCATAGTATACACAGTATTAAGACCACAGGCAAAAGTTTTACTGAAGTAAGTAGTGTTGTGTTCACAAAACATTTTTTAAAAAGTTGCAGGAGACTTTCGTGTCTCTTTCTCAAGTGTCTTTGTTAAAGAGATACTTGGCAATGTACAATCTTATGAATTAAAAAAAAACCATAGTTTAAGATGCAACTTCCATCACTGATTTCATGCACCAAATGTTACAGTTTTGTAATGTTTTCTTACATAATAATGATTTTTTTCCTTTGGTTATGATAGTATCCTCAAAATACACAGAATTTTTCTTGCCAGTGCGCAAAGCATTGTCACAAGTATCACACAAGTCCTAATACTCACCCAGAGAAAGAGTGCCCAAACAGGGCTTGCGTGCTCATGTGCCCAGGGCCAAAGTTCCCATTACTCAAATTGAAAAACAGAAACCTAAAATAATTAATATTTCACTTACCTCTCCATAATACAATCTTAGTTGTTATAGCAACAGTAAATAACATACTGTCGGAGAGAAGTACGATCCACATTTAAATTTAAAAATTACTTGGACAGTAATTCTCGCAGAATCCTGCTGTTCTAAAATGAGAATTACTCAATTTTGAAGAAGAATGTTAACGTAGCGTCACTTGAGGGAAAGAGATACTAGCAAAAGCCTCAAAACAAACAAAAATACCAGACTAGACGACGTTTTGGCCTACTTCTGTATGACAACTCTTGTTTTTACGACAAAGAGATTAATGTTTTCTCCATTTCAGAGCCTGCTATTGAAGATAATCACATACTTCAATAAAGTAACAGACAGACTGTGCAAGGTATCTGAACCTGAAATTAGCCTAGAAACACAGAGTAAACTCTGGTTTAAGCTATAAAATCATTTAAATTGGCATATACAATCATGTAACACCAGAAGATAATTACCTATTGCAATAGTTAAATCTCTTCTTAGAGCGAAGCCCACTAGCCTCTGCGATTCTTTTGACATAATAACAGGAAAACCATTATAGCTGGTTTCATTGATCAAGTTTTCTATGTCTTCGACTGTCATGTTATCCTGCGTCAGAACTGCTAAAGGTGGATCGCTTCTTCGAGGTCTCATGACATCAGCAGCCAGTGTAGTGTGAGTAAATTCTTCCTTTGCATCCAAGAAAGGATATCCATTCAGTCGGATGTGTGCCTCATAGATGCCTTCCCTACCAAAGGCATCTCCTACCCACTTACTGGTCATGACTGCAGCCATTAGGGGCACAATATATTCCAGCCCTCCTGTTAGCTCAAAGACAATAACTACTAGGGACACAGTCATCCTTGTCACACCACCTGCAAGAAAAATGGGAGCCAGTAACATTCAGATAACAATGCATTTAGAATTTCCTGCCTTCCTGTTGAGAACTACAAACATAACTTTGCCATTAAAGGATATCTGACGAACATCATTCTGTATTATACAAACAGGAGCAGACAGGAAAAATGAACACAAAACTTTTAGAAGTAAAAGTGTGCTTTAGGGAAAATGCCTAGAAAGTCAGAGAATAAACGGATTTGAAAAATATGTGCAGTTCTTTCATGTAAACTAAGAATAAAACTACGTATTTCTCCATACCAGACCTAGGTTAAAAATACTGAGAAATGCAAGGAAATCCAGTAAGATATGAATTTGGAAAAAGAATGGAACTAAGGCAGGGAAGCCACAGGTAGCAATTCAACAGCTATGTTGTCCAAAGGATTAGGAATTTAATGCTGTTGCTGAATCATAAAAGCTAAAGAGAATTCTGAGCTGATGCTCTTTCTTGGACAATGGGAGAAGACAGGGATTATATTTCTCTTTTGTTAGTATTCAAGATGTTTTTTCTGCCAAGGTTTCCGATGCCATATCTTCATTCAATAAAAGGATATGATCTTTCTTTCAATGCATTCCGAAGTGATTCAAGTTGGTCTATTAGAAGAGAAAACCACCTCTTCAAAAACTACATTTGTACCACTAGTTTATTTGGTTGCTCAAATGTACTTTTCCTTAAGGAAAAAGTCTGCTTCTTTGCAGAATCCGTACAAATAGCTTTTAAGTTTAATTTTTAAGGCAATGAAGTTGTAAGCTAGGACAAGGCAAGGCCTTCAGAAAACCTCTCCTAGTTTAGGTGCCCAACTTAAGTCTCCTTCCATGAAGCTGATTTTCAACAGTTTTTAAATCAGACTTCTTAAAAATATCTGTCCTGGTTTCAGCTGGGATAAAGTTAATTTTCGTCTTGGTAGCTGGTATGGGGCTGTGTTTTGGGTTTAGGATGAGAACAATGTCGAGGATACACTGACGTTTTGTTCTTGCTAAGTAGTTGCTAAGTGGCGCTCACAGTGGTAAAGGACTTTTCAACTGCCCCTGCTCTGCCGGGTGCACAAGAAGCTGGGAGGGGGCACAGCCAGGACAGCTGACCCAGACTGGCCCAAGCGCTATGCCATACCATGTGACGTCATGCTCAGTATATATATACTGGGGGAGTTAGGCGGGGGAGGGGGCAACGATCGCTGCTTGGGGGATGGGCTGGCCATCGGTCGGAGGGTGGTGAGCAATTGTAGAGTGTATCGTTTGCTTTGTATTACTATTGTACTATTATTACTTGTTATTATTATTATTGTTGTTATTATTATTACTACTGTTCTATTTTTATTTTACTTTAGTTATTAAACTGTTCTTATCTCAACCCACGAGTTTTCTCCCTTTTACCCTTCTGATTCTCTCCCCGATCCCACTGGTGGGGAGTGAACGAGCGGCTGCGTGGCGCTTAGTTGCTGGCTGGGGTTAAACCATGACAATATCTCAAGCTGGACTCCTCACATCATCAGACACTTCTGAAAGTTTTGTTTGGATTATGAATTTCAAGAGCATTTTTTGCAATTCATGGATCATGTCACCTCCTTGTAATAATTTCAACAGCACTTGACTCTGCAAATCCTCTACTTCATACATTTCAAGAAACTGATTTTTCTGACTGATGTAGTAATGACACCTCTTGATACCAAAAAGAGAAAGCAAACACTACTATTTAAATTCTTCTGTTTCTCATCAATTTAAATTTCACGTTATTCTTCCTCAGAGCACAAGGATCTGATGGTCTCGTATAGAGATGTGAATGTATTATTCTGAAAAGAGAGAAGTCCATATAAAAAGGTGTTCCAAACCTGCACGTGTGTATCTCCATTTTTAATCATTATTTTGGCAACATACAAGAAATCAGATACTTATTTACTTTGTTATATTTTGGTTACCTAAGCACGCAGCAGCACCAACCATGGCATAAAGGCCTGGTGTAATACAGTCAGCTCCAACTTCACACCACTCCTTGAAAATGAACCAGTCATGATGGTAGTAAGCCAGCTGCTCCACTGCAATTCCTACAATCCTTCCTGCTATTGCTCCAATTGCCATACTAGGTATGAACAACCCAGATGGAACCTGCAATAAAAGCAGAAGAGCTGTTGTCACACTGATGGGAACATACCTGATGCATAGTTTTACAAATAATTTTTTTTTTTTTCCAGAAGAGATGCAAATGCTCAAATTGCCATGTTAAAAACATGTAGATTCACATTGCAACGTTAGTAAAACTTAACACAATGCTATTGATACCTCTGATCAACCTGGTTAGCTGAATCCATTTTATCAGCACATATGTTTGTTTTACTGCATTTAAGAGCAAATCTATCACCAATACAGGACCACAAACTACACTCTCAGGGCCAACAGCACAATTCTGTGTCCAGTCTGAGCTGCGCCACTAGTACTGCAAAGTCTCCCTTGCTATTTCCCATCTCCCTTATTACTTCATGTTCCTCTGAGTCAACGTTCACTTACTAAACAAGCTTTGCACACAGGACTGTCTTCCCAAACCGCTTCCTAACACTGCTATAAATTAGATGGCCACCTAAATAGGTGATTTTTAGAAGAAACTTTGCTTACTATATTGCAGTTCCCCAAAGTTGTGTATATAGAATGCTAAATACACAAAGAAAGAAAAAGGCAGGACAACCCTCATTGCAAAAAGAAGATAACACATTACTGTAAAAAAAAAAAGTTCTGACTGTAATTTTAGTTATTTAAACTGTTTTTCTGTTATTTACTAAAACCTGAAGAGGTCACACAGCCTTGTCATACTAACATGGCTTAGTAAAATATTATTGCAAGTCTTGCTTTTATCAGCAGCTTCATAAGGAGGGAGGGTTCATCTGAGAAGCCGCTGTAGTCTATCTTTTCTCCTCCTTAGGCAGCTAATCTTTCCAAAAAACATACTGGTGTCTAAATGTCTCATTAAACTAGAAATGCCCACTGCTTCTCCTCACAGCAGTTGTTAGTATCAAAATATTTTCTACTGTGACTGAGGTACAGATCTGACTACAAATAAGTAGTAGAATTTTTACTTTTTGTCTAAATGCACCTAAACCCATCTTGTCAAAATAACTTCATTAAGAAACTGCACTCCTGGTATAACAGGACACAAGTTTTTTTCCCACACTACAGCTGTGAAATTTCAGTATTGTGCAATTCCGAACTATAGATTTTGCCATGGAATCCAATAGCCGGTACAGAACTGCATTTCAGAATCTATTTGCATCACCATCATCATCGCCAATATTTATTATTGCAAAGATCATTTCTAACAGACAAACCAAGGACAAACAAAGATGGCAAACTTTGTGTTTGAAAGCCAGCAGCACAGGTTTTGGCGAAAAAGTTTAATAGCCCTTCATTCCCATCCTGAATTACCCAGTATTTCAGTATTGATCGAGGTAACTATTCAATGCTATTATTTTAGTGTAACATCCAAATTGTGCATTTATATCACTACTGTTACTTCCCACAATTAATCATGCATCTAAAGCCCTTTCTAACTGTTAAAATCCAAATTTTTTCTTGAGTGAAACTCTTTCTTGCTGAACAGTTCAATAGCACCCGGAAAAAATAACATTTCAGATATAAAAGTAATGGAATAAATCTTTGAAACCGCCTCAGATTCTAGTCTGCTACGGCAGTATGCCACAGAAATTCAGTCTCCACATAGAAATTACATCCAAATTGTTTCTGGTCCTTTGTTAACATAACTTTTTTATGCATCTAGCTCCTTCTCCTCCTTTCATCACATGTGGATAATGGTTACAAGTCTAACCGTAATTATGATTTTACAGCTGCATTTGTTTGCATAAGCCTCTGAATCACAAGTCACAAAGTGGAGAGGAACCTTCACTGAGGAGGAGGCAAGGAAAAAAAAGTTAGGTTCTACCTTGTCTCAGCTTTCTTCTCCAGTGCATGCCAGCCTAACTCAAGTTATGCTACAGAGGAAAAGATTTATTCTGTGGCACACGTATCATCTTTGAAACAAGCAAGGAATCAGGATATGGGTGCAACTTTCCACTTCTTCGGTAGTGCAGTTGCATACCAGTCAGGTTCTGAGGCAAAGCTGTAATCTCACCCCAACTGTTGACCATCAGCGTTTAGACACAGTAAGGAGTCTACTGATAATAAGCAGTACAGTATGCGTACAAAAGCCTGAAATGAAAAAACAAAAGCAAAAACCCAAAGAACCCAAACAAACCACTGCCAGATCAGCTTCCTGGTGATCCTTGCTCATGGCATTAAGAGCAGCAGGAATCAACATGCCCCACAGGCAGCAGCGAAGTTGCTTTGCTTACTTCACAGGAAAACAGTTGCTGTGGGGGAGACCTGTGTGTTTGCACATGGCTACAGCTCCGGGCACAGACCTGGACAGCCCAGAGGATCCTTAATAATGATTTAAATGACACAGTTGTCTTTTTTTTTTAATTTTGAATTTTCTCCTCCTTTCATACAAATAAAACTTAAAATGCAAATAAATATAACATTAAAGTGACATCCTCTTCTCCAGATCTCCAGACACTCTAACCACCCCTGTACTTTAAAGCTTCAGAGAAATGTATGTAGCACCGTCCCATCAATGACAACAGCATGACTCCTTGCCTATTGGCAGAGTGATAAATATATTCTTACAACTTCACAAAAATATTTCCACCAAATTGCAAGTGCTGAATTTATGAGAAAAGGAACCAAAACCAAATGAAGTGTAAACTCTACCCTTCTGTCATCTAGTGAATTCTAATACAGAAAGTGTGATCCTGTGGTGACAATTCCATGAGAAAGAGCCAGATGCACACAAATGCAGGAATAGTAAGAAATGTTATAACGCTTAGAAGGGCAGAGCCCTAGATATAAGTGAAATACAGTAAGTGAATACAACAGATTGGAGTGGTCATGTTATAGAATAATGTCTGAAGTTTTGACCTGTGGAAGACTAGTATTTAAAATACACACAATGGATTTCTCTTACCCATCAACCAATATATGGAAAATAACTTCAAATAACGGACTGCAACATCTTCTAAAATATCAACATGCGAGAAACACAACACGATGTTGTTCTACCAATTACAGAATGACAGAATGGTTGAGGTTGGACGTGACCACTCCAGATTGTCTAGCGCAACACCGCTGCTCAAGGAAGGGCAACTACAGCAGGTTGCCCAGGATTGCATCCAGTCAGATTTTGAGTAACTCCAAGGATGGAGGCTCCACAAGTTCTCTGGACAACCTATTCCAGCGTTCAACCCCCCTCACAGTAAAAAAAGTGTTTTCTTATGCATGCAGTTACGTGGAACGGCAACATAGACTGAAAAGTTAAAGCCAGTTTAAACACAAATCCTGCTTAGGCAACATTCTACAATACGTTTGCGTTAAGATGTGTTTGATAATGATGTAGTTGCAAAAAACTACGAAGGGAGCCTGACAAGACAGAAACTGATGAAGGCATGATAGTTGTATGTCATTCAGAAAACAGCCACAGGTTGGAGAGAAGCTGAAGAGAACTCCAAAACAGATTTACGAAATGACCAGGAAAGACAAAAATTATGCTGCTTTCTATTGGAGAAGAAATTCCCATTACAGTCACACGAACAAAGCCCACTTTCTAGACATGACATGCAATACTGGAAATGTCAGGAAAGAAATAATCATCGGCTCCCTTTGACAGTCTGCAGTAATCACATTTATGTGATAAACGCAGAGAGGGGATTAAAAAAAAAGCAAACCTACAAGTTGTTCAAGAGGTACAATCTTTTCTTCTTCCATGTGACAGGACTAGGGAACCTGAGTGGTTATG
Source organism: Platalea leucorodia (assembly GCF_965183815.1). Classification (NCBI taxonomy): domain Eukaryota; kingdom Metazoa; phylum Chordata; class Aves; order Pelecaniformes; family Threskiornithidae; genus Platalea; species Platalea leucorodia. The sequence continues at coordinate 44,466,066 of NC_138828.1, read as the reverse complement.
TTTGAACTCAGCTGAACTCAGCTCTTGGAAATTTTAGAATCATCCTTATTGCTGAATCAGGCCCATACAAACAGCCATCCACCCACACGGTTACTGTTCCCTATTAAATTTAGCATGCATTTCTATTCAGCTGAACAAAGGGCTAGTTTGAATTTAATTAATATTGTTTTCTACAAGAATTGCTTACTAATCAACAGTAAAAAGACCTTTTTTTAAAAGAACTACACATGAAAAAAACTCTGTAAACAAAGCTGCTAGCTTTGAGAGATGGAACATGAGAAAGGCAATAATTAAATAATCACAGCAGATGATACAGCCACTGCATTCACACCTACCTTGATACCAAAGGTGAAAACTGTCATGATTATTTTAAATATGAGTGCTAAACACAACTGCCATATAGCTGAATAGACTCCAGTGCCTGCTGGACGGTCAGGAATATCATCTACTATTTTGCTCGCGTTCATATCATTTCTGTAGTCACAGAGGGAGGAGGATTCCAATGGCCCACAGTCTGTGAAGAGCTCTTTGATAAGCTCACTGGTGTTTAGCCTTGTATACGGATTAGGAAATGCAATGACAGCTGTTATTGCTGCAACAATAATAACCTCCAGGACAGGATACTTCCCAAATTTCGTAGATTTGCGTCGACGACACCATGCGATGTTTGCTCGGATGAAAAACGCTCCCCAGAGCCCACCAAATACTCCCAGAAGAATAAAAGGAAGCAGTTCAAAAAGGTACCAAGGAGTGTGATATTCCACATAAAAAAGAACCAGGCGGCTATTACCAAAAGGATTGATGGACCTTAAAACAAATGCAGCTACTAAAGCAGCAAAAAATGACCTCCATAAAGTTTTCAGTGGGAAATAGTAACTGACCTGCAAAAGGTAATACATGAGAATTGTTAGTGATTCAATTAAAAATACTGGAAAGACTGTTTTATGCCTGTGTTACAGTACTGCCGCTCACATGGTATATGCTAAAGAAAAGTACTCTTAAATTATCACTATTATCCTTATCACTTGGAGCACTGCCGCTCCAGAACATACTACGTTTTTATAAAGCTCTACAATGATTCATACTTACATCAGTTTTAAAGACAATACTAAAGCAGTATTGAAGCCACTGCTGTTTTAAAACTGTTAGGAAATAACGCATAGTAATTTATGTTCAAAAGCTTCTCTGTTTATGAGTATCTCTTGAATATCTTTCAGTATTCATAAGAACCAAACTCTGTACTAGCTGCTCTCTCAAACGTCCTGCTAATACTGCTTCATCTCCATTCAACCCACACTGAAAGGTTTCTGGCAGATGTGTTATTTTCATGAAGTATTATTAAAACACAAAAAATTCCTCAAAACAGAGCATGCAATTTCATACTTAAGCCCCACATAGCCTGATCTGAATTTCAAGAGTTTTCTTCTGAGCTTTTTTGGCATTTTTTTTGGCAACAAAGGAATTCCTCAAAATCCCCTAATGATATAGCAAAATTATACATGAAAGAATATTTTCCTTCCTTTTTTCAATTCGGAGATTTTTAAATTTTTAGGTTTTCTAAAAATGCTAATGATCTAAATAACATTTTTACGTATTTTGAAACCAACTAACGAAAACTAATTTAATATGAAACATTTCTTGGAGAAGAGAGTTTGGTTGCCTCGAAGGTCAGTTTTATAGCATATTTGCCCTTTTAATTATTAACATAGTCAATTGTGTTTAGTGTCTGAAACTTTATGAAAAGTAATGTTTAAAAACTTGTTTCATAAAACCGTCAAATAGGTTTCTAAAGCCTCTTTCAAAATGAAAAAGAGCCCGATTTTTTTTTTTTTTACAATATACTCCTAGAGTGAAAAACTGCTGTATCTCTATCTGTATGTAAACTGTAATTATTAACTGACTCAGCCCTTCTCCAGAAAAATATAACTGAGAATAAAGCAAAGCTGACATTCATCCAAAGAAAAGAAAAAATATCTTTAGGAGTTTGCTGGTAACAGGACTCTTGACTTTGAAGCATGGGTCCAAAAATAATTCTCTTCTTAGGAAAGACTCCGCCACTTAAAGGAGTATGAGATTATTTATGCTAAAAGAGATTTTTTTTTTTTTTTTTTTTTTTTTTTTTAACATCTATCCTTCAGTGCCATCTCTTGACATACCTCCTCCAGACTGAAAAGGACTCCACCAATTGGGGCACCAAAGGCTACAGATACTCCTGCTGCTGAGGCAGCTGACAACACCTGGAAAAGAACAATGGTGAGGGTTTTTGTTGCAGTCTGTGATATACTTTAAACATGAAGAACAGAATCTCATTACAGTTATCAGTTTCTTCTGTGTTTCTATCAAGGACACACAGACTTGTTCACAGAAAAGCGTCAAGTAAAGGTATCAGAACACTCATAAGATGTGGCCAGTGGCCACAGCAGCCGCCGACCAGGTACTAGCCATGACAACGCCAAGGACACTGCTCAAAGCCTCCCCAGCGAAGCACCCAAAGGAGTCTATGCTTCAGTATGAAACTGCTGATATCTCATTTTCAATAAATTGTAGTAAGCTTTCTCTGTGCTAGATGTGTGTGGCAGAGAAGTCCACCAATCACAAATATTATTCAAGGGACAAAAATCGATGACAGACCACATAGCTTTTATATCAGTCCTGGAGATGTGCGCTCAATAGTCTTCAAGCAAAAACCTGCAAAAAGATCTGAGGCGAACTGAGATTAAGGGAGAGATTAAGAGGAACTGAAGCACCAGCTGGTCCTACAGCATCATGGATGAACTATGTTCAATATATAAGGATGGTTATAAAGTGCGTGCTAATTATAACAATATTGGACAAATTCCTTGTGAGAACACTGACCCCCAGGTACTAGCCCTTACACACCTGTGGAAGAATATACAGAGAAACTCAAAGAATTATTATATTATTCTGGGATAAGCAGCTAAACCACAGGTAAGTTAAATCATTTAAGAATGAACAGCTTTGAAACAGGAAGTGAACCCAAATTTCCCATGTTCTGCTGTCTCCTTCTAGAAGTAGAAGTTGAGCCTGAGAACTGAGGCAAAGCGAGGACGACAGCCTTTTTTATTTTACAATACAAAAACTTTATTGAATTAATAAATATGTTAAATCTTGCTACTCTCTATTACTATACTTTCTTTCATTAGCATGGCTCTCTCTGCTGGGTTTACGTGCCAAGGTTTTGGTAGCGGGGGGGCTGCAGGGCTAGCTTTTTTGAGAAGACATCAGAAGCTACGCCCACATCTGATAGAGCCAGTTCCAGCTGGCTCCAAAATGGACCGGCCACTGCCCAAAGCTGAGCCCGTCAGTGATGCTGGTGGTGCCTCTGTGATAAGATACTGAAGAAAGGGTAAAAAACACTGCACAGCAGCTGTGAGAGAGAGGAGAAAAATGTGAGAAACGGCCCTGCAGACACCAAGGCCAGTGAAGGAGGGGGAGGAGGAGCTCCAGCCGCCAGAGCAGAGATTCCCCTGCAGCCCGTGGTGAAGACTGTGGTGAGGCAGGCTGTCCTCCTGCAGCCCATGGAGGTTAACGGTGGAGCAGATACCCACCTGCAGCCCATGGAGGACCCCATGCCAGAGCAGGTGGATGTGCCCTGAAGGAAGCTGCAGCCGGTGGGGAGCCCACGCCAGAGCAGGCTCCTGGCAGGAGCCACGGCCTGTGGAGGGGAGCCCACGCAGGAACGGGTTTTCTGGCAGGAACTGCGGGCTGTGGGGGATCCAGGCTGGAGCAGTCCGTTCCTGAAGGACTGCACCCCGTGGAAAGGACCCATGCTGAAGGAGCTCACGAAGGAATGTCTCCCATGGGTAAGACCCCATGCTGGAGCAGGGGAAGAGCATGAGGAGGAAGGAGCGGCAGAGACAAAGCATTACAAACTGACCGCAGCCCCTGTCCCCCATCCCCTTGTGCCACTTTGGGATAGAAGGGTCAGGAGTGAAGTTGAGTCTGGGAAGAAGGGAGAGCTGGGGCAAGGCGTTTTTAGTTTTGTTTTTATTTCTCACTATCCTACTCTGTTATTAATTGGCAATAAAGCAATCTTCCTCAAGTCTAGTCTGTTTTGCCTGTGATGGTAACTGGTGAGTGATCTCCCTGTCCTTATCTTGACCTATGAGCTCTTCATCTTGTCTTCTCCTGCTATCTTGCTAAGAAGGAGGGGTAAGAGAGCGGCTTGGTGGGCACCTAGGCTAACCTACCACAGTCTCACTAACAACGAAAAACTGAAATAGAGCAGAAACACTGTTGTCACCAACCCTTTTCCAGGAATACTTTGTTCATGGGTTCAAAAGTCCTCTGCTGTCGTCACAACTGAAGACACTCATCAATTACCAAAATGCAGAGCGAAGAACAGAAAGAATTTAAGTAAAATCAAATGGTCTCTGATGTGTGAGAAACACAAACTTACTCTGACATGGAAGCAATTTACCTTGGAGAATGCTAGGGATAATACATTGTTCTTAATACAATAAATAACATTCATAATCCAAGCCTAAACACCGTCCGAGAGAACAAATATCATCTTTTAAACAAATTCGTGTAAATGCATGGGTATTCAATACATTCTGGAAATGCTTTTGCAAGAACTTACCTCTCTTTTTTTAGCTTCATTTGTGCTGTACTTTGGAAAGAGGTAGGAAAAAATATTCCCACAGCAGCAGGCAACATGTACCAAGGGACCCTCTTTTCCTAAACTCAAACCTGATGCGACAGCCAAGACTAAAGTAATTGTTTTTATCATCAAAGTCCACTTCCCCAAGTAACCTCTGATGATGAAGCCACTCAAAATAGTTTTTATCTGGAAGAAAGAAAAAATAATATATGTTATTGTATTCTCCTTTCCTCAGAAAATAATTATATCTATCATTTTAGTTGCGTAACTTCAAAAATAGCCTTTTCAAATGACTATCGCACTTTAAAACATGTATTGTTCAGATTGCTACACTGAGTCCATCTGGTTGCCAGAGGCTTTCTATTTGCAACTTACTCTTAAACACTGGACAATAACATACAACAACATTATCAATTACATTTAGTAGAAAATTAATCTGCAATAGCTTCTGTGACTGCATTCATTGGTTTATGATGTGAATTATCAAATCAGAAAACTCCCAAAGGAAAAATAAACCTGCACAAACTATACTCAAGGACATCTATTGTAGCAATATCACATTTGAACCAATTTTACTCCTCTGTTTTCTCCTTATGTTTTACCATCTCTACGTAAAAATTTAACAGTAGATTCCTTGACATAAAGATGAAAAAGATCAACCTTTTTTCACTAGAAAAGATGTGCCACATGCCTAAGGTATTACTTTGCCTAACAGTGTCATATTATTAGCCTGAAAAATATGCCCATATATAGGAAATAATATAGTTATCATAGGAAAGGACAACACGTCTATAAATAGGATATACACAAAACACTGGGCACCTGTGTCTAGAAAGTAAAGGTTAGCTCAATTTGGAAACCAATTTAGGATGAAATCTCTCCTGGAATAACTACTGCAGGCTTATTCAGAGACAGGATTTGTCCTTCAGCTTCTACAGTAGACATACATATAGAAATATTTACAGAGTGACTGGAGAAGCGACACTGACCAGACGGGTTTTGCCAGATGGGTTTTGCCCTCCCATTCTGTGTATAGCAGCAGACAGCAATTGTAGGAAGAATGAGTTTTTGAGGATATTACACATTTTACTTTGTGACTGTCTGATGGTTTGTGCTAGTTAAGGTGATTAAAGCCAGTGCAACAAAAGATCAATTGCTGTATCAAAGGACCTGCATTCTGTCAATGAACCGCTGCTCTCTTACCACCACAGGGAGGGTGGGGATTGGGGGGAGCTTTGGAAATCACTCTTCAGAAGTCTACTCTCTTAAGCTAAATGCTTCCTTAAAAAGTAGTCCAGCCAGAATCATGCAACAAAATCTACAAACTTGGGAGATTCTCTGAAACTTGGGGTATTTTTCTCAGCAACAATTAGCACAATTACATTATTTCAATTTGAATACTTGTATTGATGTATTTCATCAAAGTCCCAGGGCACTCCCTCTTGTCTTCCCTCTCAACCTGTAAGGCAGCAGGAATTTCCACGTTAATATGAAACATCTATAATGTATATATTAGTTAGACCTCACCTCAGGTATCCCTGAGCCACAGGCATAGGGAGCAAATATCTTCACCAGAGAAACTGCTAAGAAGGCAAAGCTCAAAGCCCAGAAAATGTACATTATGTAGTTCATTATGTATGAACCTGGACCCTAAAAGCAAAAACAAATACCAAAAAAAAAATGTCAGAATATAAATTTGATGTAGGAGCAAAATCACTACTTAAAATAACCCAGAAGTACTCTTGCTGCAAGTACACTTATGCACACATTTTGAGGGATAGTAATTATTACCAAGCGAAGAAAGAGAGAGTTTTGTTTGAAAAGCATAAAGTCACAATGTCTGCACATCAGCAAAGACTGGGTTATACAAGGTAGAAAGTGTTCTAACACTTCATCTTAAAAAGAAAAAATAAACATAGCACAGGTATTTTTTTTAATAGCTCTTAGCTGCTAAAATCTACTGAATACTGAGTAAATCTTTATTTAAAAAAAATTTGTGGTAGAAAAAAAATAAACCCAATCTATTCTTTAGTTATCGAACACCACAAATTCCATTTTTATTTTTTTATGTGTAGCTATGATCAAGAATAGAAATTCATGTGCTATTAACAGTTCCATATTCTTCTAACTTCCTTATACCCGCAACACTCCAAGCCCCCTTGCAGTGCATGAAATGCACATTTATTACACTTCGACCTATTAATCAATTCAAATGCTGAAAAAATGGAGCAGACAGTACAACCCAAATCCATGTTTAGCACCCTAATCTTAAGACCATTATTTTCTTTCCATGTTCAGTCAAACTGTTGAGCAAGACCATCAAAGAATGGGTATATACTTACTTCTGCTTGCCCAATTATTAGTTCCGCCCATGTTTTCCACTGTGGACATTTATCTCTCTCTTCAAATGTGGTCTCATTTGAACCCCAACAACACTGTTCATGGTTAAACCACAAAGCACTAAGGCAAATGCCTTCCTTTAAGTCAGTCATCCAGTCAGCAGCAATGTCAATTAATCCTGCCAATGCCCCTGTTGTAGAAACAGTTTTGTATTTATATTCTGGTAAATAGGAATAACACACACAGCTAAAATGAAGAAATGTGCTGGTATTAATTGATGTAAATTGAAATTACAGAAAACCTAAAGAAATAAACATTTAAAATATTACTGATTCCCAGGAGTATATCCTATTTGCAATACAGTAAGATTAGTATTTGCTGAAGAATCTAGTACCTTGTGTATTTCCCAAGTTAAATGCATCTTTTTCTTCTTTCCTATGCCACAGTTCAACAGTCCACCGAAACTAAGGAGTTAAGAATCAAAAGAGGACTGACACGTTTTTGTGATGAAAAAGACAACAGACCATCTGACAAAACTATCTTGCCAGGCCTCAGAGAACTCATGGACTATTCTACTATGTTTTGTACAGAACAGCATATTTGAAGAAAATAATTCCTACCTTGCCAGCAACAGTTTTAGAACAACATAAATAAAACACCAAATAAACCCTGATGACATTCATGTGATCCATGTACAAAATGACTTAATTCTGTAATACAGTGAGCATGTAAAATTCCTACTGCAGGTAACAAACAGTATAGACACTAAGCAGTTCACAAACTCAAAGCTTAAGAGGGATTCTGTGTTGTAACTACATGCAGAAAACTTGCCAGAGTCCTCAAAAAACAGGCATTACTTAGGAAATTGCTTCAAAGGATTTAAAAAAAATAATTAAAAAACACCTTTATTTTACAAAAGCAAGAGAGTTTTTCATGGTAACAGTATACTGAAAAACTACTTCTAAAGTAAATTTTTTTGTGAACATGTACAACTGTTAATTAGTTATAATCTACTATTTTTAAGGTATTAGTCACTACTAGAAATAGCTGTCTAGGAACACCCACAATTTACTTGTGTAAGTTGGTAGCAGATAATTACCTCCGATTTACTAATTTATATTTACTAATCTTGACAGATCCTCAGTTTGAGATCCTGAACCAACCAAAGTCAAAGACAGTATTTCAGTAGAACAAAATTTTAACCAAATTGATTAAAATACATAAACATAAGATGTCCCCATGACTGAAATCAAGGTTATACCATTTAAGGTTCATTAGACACATACAACATAAAGCAATCAAAACTGAAAAACCATAAGATCTCCCCATGACTGAAATCAAGGTTGTACCATTTAGGGTTCACTAGACACATACAATATACAGCAATTGAAACTGAAAAACCTAGGAATGTTCCCAGTCAGAATTTGCTCGCTTTGTTGCTCAGAAACATTGTAAAGCAATTTTAATACACAGCAGCTTGGGAGGGTGGAAACACAACACTGCACGTTCCCACCCAAATTATCACAAGCAATTTCCAGTAATTATACACTCCCAGTTTGTACATTCAGAGGTATATAAACATGCTACAAACTTTGCATATGTATTAATTTATATGCAATTTGTGAAAGTGATTATGTATATATTTAAGTAGTAATTATACAGTTACCATGCCTTTTTAACAGGCATAGCCATACTCTGCAACTAATCCAATTTTCCTAGCATTTAATCTAAGATCTCTGTTTGAAATACTTTTTTGGAAAAACTGGGCACAAAGTTCGTGATGTCTCACTCCTGCACATTTTGGTCACTCCAAACTATGCTGACACAAAGCAGCACTGCATGACAGTGGGGCCACAAACTATCAGATGATTTTAGCTGTAAAACTCATCCTAAAATACCTTAAAAAGAAAAGACAGAGTTGAAGTAGAGGCCAACAAACTCTACCTGCTAAAGCTAATATTTTCTGTGTAACAACCTCTAGAAAGGTATGACATAAACATATAGCTAGACTTTGCTCCTGTATAAACACATGCTTTACAAGGAAGTGTGTTTACCGAAACCACACACATACCAGAGCTACTTTTTGGTCCATATGGAATAAGCTAATGGGTTCATTAAAGTTCCTAGGGAAAACAAAACAACAAAACCCAAAACAAATTCATAGTAGAAAAACCATCTAGCACAATCAATTAATACACTTTCACAAGAAATGCTACAGGAAAAAAGCAAAATTTAACAGAAAGGGAAAACACAAATCTCAGTCACAGGATTAAAAAACATTGATAGTTTAGTAGGTGAAAGTTCAATAACGCTGAGAAACTCTCACTAAATTCAGTGAGGATTTTGTGTTCCCTTTGATTAGTAAACCCTCCCCTCAAAGCACTAAAGTCTGTAAATCAAGACAGTCAACCTTTTCCTTCCCTCATGGAATTACGGTAGTAGTCTGAACCAGCACCTATCCAGGTTGGTGGATAACACACAAATGAAAAGCACAGTAACTATACTTGCTGACAACTGTAAGAAAGAAATCCTCTGTTGTTTAATTTACCTGATGCCAAACCAGTTAGTGTGACTACTAGCCATCCTGACCATGCATCGTACAAACTTTTTGTCATCTCCCATGCTGATTCCTTCTTCTTGCTGTTAATCTGCAAAAAGAAATTATTATGTATACTTATATGTGTTTCCATAATATGGGTAGGAGGAAAAAAAACTAAGTATGACATACAAACTGCATGATGCAAGCTGCCGGCAAATATACCCTCTCTTTAAGCTACAAACATTCTCCTTGTATTTAGTGCTTTACATAGATATATCAGCTTGGTTATTCATACATCAAACAACTGACAGAGGAAAGTAAATTTGCTTAACTTAAAGAACTAAAACCCAGGAAATGCATTATTAGGACAAATGAATGCTTTCTATGATACTCATCTAAAACATGTAATTGTATAATTATTTCTCTCCTAAATCTTATTTTTTGTTGAACCTCAAATAAACTGTCAGGGTACTACCAATAAGCTATTCTATACAATTCAAATTCCTAAACTTCTGTTTCAAATGAAAACATCTTTCTTTTATCTTTAGACTAAAAACCATACAAAAATAAAACAAAACCAAAAACTGGATAACTACCCTATAATACTTCTAGACAACTATTACTGATGACATCTGAAGTTATTGTACTGAAAAAAATAGTAATTCTTATTTTAGCCTTATTTACTTTACTTTGTGCACTTAGCTGAAATTTGTGCATAACTTGTTTTACGATTAAACCTTCATTATGTAATTGGATCCTATTTGTATTACTTTTTTCATACTGTAAAAGGAGGGAGAAAGTATGTGCAACAAACAGCAAAAAAAACCAAAACAAAAAAAACCCCAAAAAACACCACCACCAAACCAAGAAAGCACAATACTAGACAAGGAAATCTAGAAAAAAAAATACCACCCCTAAAGCAAATAAATATATTTTATAGTTTCCTCTAAATTTGTGAGATTCTCAAACTTTTTTTTTTTTTAATTAAAAAAAGTTGTTTCTACAGTAGCATGCGTTTCAAAACCACCACGAACTAGTACTCGTTCCTTCTTCTTTCTACATCTTCAATTACATGGCCAGTCTCCTATCATTCAGGGCATATTTACAAATTTCACAGCAGTTCTGTGACAATAAACTGTGAACTGTCTTGTCTGACTTTTCTGGTCTCGGACATTAAAATGAGTAACAGCTGAGACTTCACTGCAGAAAACCCATTTCCAGGTGTGATCTGCCTTGCCAGGATTTGGTCTGGCCCAGCATTCTATCCAATGGCATATCCACTGGACACTAACCTACACATCTGCAGTGTAAAGATGGTGTTAATCACTGCTTAGACATCAAATTATGAAATAAAGTATTACATGGAAAACACCTTCTTACTTTTCATTAGAAGCATTCAAACACAGTACGTGTTCTCAGATCCATTGTCCAAGGATCCCTTTTCCTTAAGAAAGCACTAGAGACTGCAATTGTGGATGTTTTGGTTTTTAAATTAGTATAAGATTTTTTTTTTTTTTAACCGTGTGAAAGTAAATCAGCATATACATCCTACATTTGCTTCCAGAAAGTTAAAAATGGTGTTTCCACAGAAAGCAGTGGTGTACCTGAAAGAACCTCTCCCCTGACCCCTCCATACAATTACAATTCATTTTTAACTATTCATTTTGATTAGTTAAAAATATTTTAGGAGAAATCACATCTCCAAATCTGTTCTGTTTTTAAGGTTAACGAATGTAAGCATCCCAAAAATTTGGCAGTAAGGCTCTAAATAGCATATTTCCTCTTAAAATGCTATTAAACAAGTCTATTACATGAATGACAGTATCTAGCATGTTGCTGACTAATACAACTTGAGTCCATTTCATGAAATAACTTATTGCAGAGCACACTGATAAAGATGAATGGCCTGGACTTTGAAGATCTTCTGAAGAAATCAATAAAGAAGAGAAAAGCAAGTTCTGTGATGGGAGAGTGGAAAGGACATTTAACATACGTATTAAGACTACTTTGTTATTAAGCATATATGCACTGATGCAAGTGTTTTAGAGCTGGGATTTTCACTTTCCATAACCCAAACAACGGCAGCACTACATATCAGTAGCACAGATACACCTGTGTCAGTATAAAAGCAATATACACCAGTGCTCACTTTTCTGTACGAATACCACCATAAGCACTATTGTACTATTACAAATATATCTACGCTGGAAAATAGCCTTAAATGTACTAGCATGCAAAAAAGGCAGTACTGTAAAAACGTCATTTGGGTGATGGGGAATTATTCCCAGTCCATTAAATTACTGTTTCCTTTCCAAGTTATAATACTGTTGCAGGACTGCAGGTATCAATGAAACGGTGCTTTTTTAATACTAGGTCAGACCTTAATTCCAATACCCAACAAAAAATATTTTCCAAGCATTGTTATTTATCTCAAGTACCCGTCTATGCCTTTCTCTGTCTTTGCACTTTTCTCGAACCCAGTCAATGGTATGGAAGTCATCGTATGTTCCTACTCCAGGAATTGGTTCATCCAGAAGATCCAGTAGATGTGTTGAACTGTTGATACTTCCTCCATTTGTCATTGTATAATGAGTTCCTGTGGAAGAGGAAAGACAGGAATTAATTCTGCAATAAACGAAGTCTTTTAATGTTCACAACACTGCGGCATATAAAATTTCTGAACAAGTAATTAAGACACTTCCCATAACATGCATATTTTGCTTCATTTAGGTCTCTCAATGTTGCATGTCACTATTTTTTTCTGTCACTCATCTGTAGGCTAAATTTGCATGTTAGTGACTTTGTATTTCCGTTGGTTAAATATGAATGTACTAGTCAAATTGTTGTTCTCTTTTGTATGCAGTCTCCAGAGAAACTTCAGTAGAACAAAGTGGAAAAAATGAACAGCTTTGACACACATTTAACTTGAAGTTTATTTCAGTTTATGAACTACCAAAGGAAAACCTGACTGTAAGAAAACAAAACCAGATCATTAGATACAAAGTTCACAGCACTTCTGTAACTTGCCAGTTATTTTTAAATATACATACCACTGATTACCAATCTCTCCCACATGTCTAAACTAAACCTAAAGTACATAATCAGCAGATTATCAGTGCAGCTAAAAAGTAACAGAAAGCCAAGCAAATACTTATTTTTTATTTTTATTTATTTCAGGTAACTCACAGAACAGCCCTCAGTCATGGAAAGCTGGAAATACTGTATAAAGAAAATGCCTTCTCCTAATTTGTTATCACTAGCTAGTTCCCTCACAAGCAGCTTGCATAGCAATATCCCCAACAGTATTTCTTTTAGTGATCAGAAGAAGAATAGCAAGACGAGTACTGAGAATTCCTCCCTCTTCACAAGTGATCAAGAAAGTTTTATTTTTTTAAGCTTTCAAATATCATCAATTCTGTAATAACTTGGCTTTTTTGAGTTCCTGTGGTATATTGGCAGATCCCAAGTATAATTTTCTGCTGGATGGCTGCCTAAATATAGCATGGCCACCATTTGCCCACCCAGCACAAACTGCTTCTGCAACAGTAATTGCTGTAAAGGGAACATTTATAATGAGGTTAATATAGGCAATAATTTGAAGAGTGATTACTCTTTTGTTTGACTAAGAACAAAATAATTTGGCCAACAGCATATGGCGTACCACGACAATCTCTGTTCTTAAAGATGTAGGCCCAAATTGGCCAAGGCTTCTATCAGTTCAGACAGGCACTAGAACTCATTTCACTAGACTGACACTGGGATGGTTAGGCAGGTGGGGTTTTTTTGAGTTGGGTTTTCTTGTTTGTTTGTTTGTGTTTTTTGAGGTTTTTTAATTGCAGGCTCAGCTGCAGTGTTGTCAGTAGATGTTTCCAACTTATCAAAAAAGAACAAAAAAAGGTTTTCAAAGGACCTACCTGTAAACTACCTGTAAACTCAGCTATAAATGCCAAGTTCACCAGCCCCAGTTCTCACCAACAACTGACAATTAGATTTATACATAGGTAAAATGTGCTTTTTCCCTTTAAATTTGTGAAGTCTGAGATCTAGCAGAAGTAGTGTGACACCTGGCATTATACTCAGGCCCAAAGGTATGCCTCAGCCTTGAGAGGTCTTGTTTATGCCTGCTATATAAACGCAGTGTTTATTTGGACATTTTCTTAGTGGTGAAAGACAACACACAAGAAAATAATACAAAAAACCTAGTAAGACAAAATGCAATCCAGAATTTTCAAGATACACAAACTACTATTCATTACATATACACATTACATATAGAAAAGCTTAAAATTCTTTAAAATTCTATAAAAAGATTGCCTTTTAATCTTAAAGAAGAGAATGCAAATGCAGGAGACAACTCCTCAACAATGCCAATACCATTCTCTCATGCTAGACTGGCTGCCATCTTTCTTAATACTGCTTTTTTCCCCAGTCTATTCCATATTAAATTCTCCCTCATCCATTCACCATAGCTAAGCCCTGTAAATCTCTTCCCAAAGCTGCTGCTAGTCTCTCTTAAGGCAGATATAAAGAAGCATTACCTATGCTTCCATTAATAAAAGGCTAACAACAACAAATTAAATCAGATTTGCTAATAGAGGTGATTGTGAAAACCTTGCTTTAGGATAAGGGATTCAATTCTCTTGCCATTTCCAATTTTCATAACTAGAAAGGAAGTCTAAGATACACTTCTGGCTAGCTGAAAGGGCAAGCTGATCTCATGGAAGAGGTAGTAACAAAATTCACACTGTAATGATTAGTTTAGCTCTCAAAATTAAAAGAATAACAGAATACATTATGAACGTGTTATTGTTACATGAAAGTAACCTCCTTTGCAAAGCAAGGGGACATAAATTAAATTCAGCCACGGTTTAATTATTAATCTCCTACCAAGTTACAATGTGATCAAGCAGTTTCCTGAACCTGAGTGATCACGGTAGGACAAAAGCTTGCCTTTGCCCCAGGGGAGTTGGTTTTATGCCCTGCTATATATGAAGCAATATCAAGCTATAAGGAGCATGCAATCCTATGCCACACAAGGCAAAGGAGAGTTGAGAGTTATAAATGTATCACAAACAGTAACAGATGATTTCATGCATATCACAAGGTGCTGAATTGGAATTCTCTCCAGGGAAACCATCAGGGATGGCACCATACTCACTTCACCAGACCCCAAGCAGAACCTGGAGTAGACTACAAAGAATGGTCATTGCCTGGATACAATAAAAATCCCACTGACACTGTGTCAGGTTCCTACTTTGCCAGCATTTGCTGGCACACCAAATACTGGAACAGGAATTATGATGATACGACAATGACTCTCATCAGCATAAACACATGCAAATTCTCATCATTTATTGCTAGTTTCATCAAAGTGTTATTAAATTTATTTTCAACTCAATAGATTTTGTCAAAATCCTTATCATAATATAGATTTTTCACCCCAACATTCTAAACTCCAAGCAGGAAATCATCATTACCCTGATAAATGGTAGCGTTTAGCAAATGTAGCCTTCTGGACATTCTCAATGTTCAGAAAGTATTTCCCCTTCCTTCCTCCCCCTTTTCCCCAGTCCTCAAGTTTCAAGACTCCTTCTCAGGCTACAACTCAATGCAAGTGCTTTTCATCAAAATACAAGCAGCCTTCGTCCTAAAAACCACAACAAGCACTTAGCACACAAGGTATATAGGCACAGCCTCTAGCTATAAGAGAACACCTCCATTTTCCATATGTACACACCTGAGCCATTCTGCAGCTGTAAAGAAAGTAAAGCCTTCTTTTTGTTACGTATGAGTTTGCTTAAGGCTTCATTCGACTGGGAAGCAGATGGTAAAAGTGGCAGGCAGAACTTTTACTATTACTGTTACTCCAAACTAACCCACGGTACTACAGGGAGGCAAACAGTAATATACTGATCCTCTCAGAGGCTCAATATAACTCACAGGAATCCTTACAAAGCAAATTCAACACAATCCTTCCATATTTTGCAAAACTAAGGTAGCTGGCATCCCTTTATTAGCACACTTATCCAACAGCATCTTGAACAAACCTGGATTCTCAACACAACTAGCGAGCTGCTGCAATCACAGATGGCAAGCTTGCAGATAGTAAGCTTCTAGACAATAAAAGCAACATGCTTCTTCAGAGAAAGAAGATTGTCTCTTTTGGGTGATTCAGTCACTGTAGGTCTTGCCTGAACTACTTTCTAGGAAGGCAGGTGACTGTTGTTATCCTTCCATGCGTGTAATTCCAAGCCTTCAGCACAATCCTTTCTCTGCAAACAGCTCTGGTAGTGCTGAAGAACTGCTTCAAGTGAAATTGTTAAAAAAACAAAAACAAACCCAAAAAACCTAATAAAGAATACTGCATCATGTTGAAATAAAAAACCTGTAATAAGGATTAAGGTTAACAGTAAAACACTGTACTTTGGGACACCCGACCAGAATAAGGTACAGCAAAAACAAACAAAAATGCTACATGGACAAAACTGGAATAAGAAAAGTAGATTCCAACACCATAAAAAAGGTCTCATCTCTGAAGAAGTCAGAGTTTTGTTTGTTTGTCTGTTTTTAAATGAGAATGAAAAAAAATACAATCCAAAATTGCTTAAGAGGACACTATACCAGATAGAAAAAGCAGTCCTTACCATGTTTCTCTCCTTCTTTTCCCTCTGAACATGAAGTTATACTGAATGGCTGCTAGCTCCCAACACTGATCCAACCCCCCGCTTTGCTTAGCTAGTCCCTCCTGATGTAAAGCAGGAACAAAGAAGTCAGAGAACTAATATTTTGCTATACTCACACAAGTTGTTTTATACATTACAGATTCCTCCTTGCCTTATGTCCCCTCTGAGGCAAGGAATATCTTTTTTCAAATTCTATATGTGCCTCATATAAGCAGTCTTCAATCTTGATTGATGTTGGAACTATGATAAACATGACAAAAAGCTGATTTATGTAGATTACACACAGCATTTTTCAGGTGCCATGCACAGCATTTTCAAAGGCTGCCTCACCTCCTCTAGTAGTGATCTCATACTCTCTTGTCCTTTTGCAACTCAGTAGATTTCTTTCAGATTTGAAAGCAACCCTGGGTAACACACAGATGACGAAAGTTGTGTTTTTTTAAAGAAAACTATCTGGTAAGTTTTTAGCTAATTCATTTAAAAAGAAAAAGATCACGTCAGCAAGCACTAATACCTTTAAAACACGAGCAGACTATTACTGACTATTCACTATGGTACAGTTAAAAAATTCTCAAGATAAAACATTTTAAAACACTAACAAATCAAAACATGAGTTGCCAAAATTCATACGCTGTTGCATTTTCACTTCACAGATCTCTCAGAACAAGTCCCCAGAGAAGGAACCCAGTTGATCATAAAGATCTTCAGGGTCCCGCTCTCCTGTCCCTGGTATGAAGAAATGAAGAGCCAGTGGACCTGGGTTCTCACTACTTGGTGATCTCTCTCCAGGGGAGGCAGTGGGTTCCAGTTTCCCCACTCTTATGATTTAAAAATCCTACTGGAAGTACACTTAAAACACCTTGAGTTAAAGAAATGAGGGAGCTAGTGCTTCACAGTTATCTAAATACAGTTTCACACAAGAAAGGGGTTTTGCAACATACTCCTTGTTCCTGCATAACTGTTCAACAATCCTTCCTGACTCTTTCCTTGTGTGCAGTGTTCCTTCTTTTCTCATAAAAATAATAAGAAAAACATCAGGATTCAAGACACATACTGCATCCTGGGTAATCAAACAGTGCACGACAGATTTTTATGTGGTTCGTCACCACGTGATTATCTGAGTAATTACCCAATATCACCTAGAGAACAAATCCATGCAGCTACAGCCTCCATAGAGGCTAAGGTACAGAACAGAGACATGAACAGGCTCAAGAGGGTGGCTAATAGAGTTAACAGGGAGACCATAATTTTATGATAAAGTTTAAGACCCCTTCTATATGCTATCCAGCATATCATATACATCTTCTGAATGCACATCACAAAATACACTGCTCTGTCTCAAACTGAGCATGTATCAGCTTACTCCATTTTATGAAATGAGACACATCTCTCAGGACGTAATTACACAATAAGACTGAGCTGTTCTAACAGACAGCTGCCACCCAAATAGAAGATCTTGCTCCCCCTATTTCTCCCTCCCATTCTTGGTCACACACTCCCACTCTCACCCTTGGATCAGCTCTGTCACCCTTGGATCCGACTGCACAGTAAGCCAAGTAAACATGCTAATCCAATTAAGCAGACAAAACTAACAAAAAAAATTCTGCCATTATACAGAACTGGAATCAAGCTTCTGTGCTATCAGACAAGAAACAGAGCCAGTGCAAGAGCAAGAGCTGAGAGCAGAGATGGGAATGACAAGCAAGTTCACCCTCTTCCACAGCAACAAACTGTCAGACTAGTTATACTGAAATACATAAATGTTCCCTTGGGGTCTTGTTAGATTTTAATTAGGTCTTTCTGCTGGAAACAATTCAAAACTTCCATATAAATATCAATATCCAGACACTATACAGTAATATCCATTTCACAGAGCTCAAAACTCCCGAAGGTGGCTACGTTTAAAAACATTTCAGAGTTGTGAACACAACAACAGATAAACAATGTCAGTATTGGAGTCAATGGCAGAGCAATAAGAGGACCCAATTTCTCAAAGGTATTTCTCTACAAGCTATGTAATTGCTAACTCCTACAGCAAGAATACACTGGTTTGCTGCTGCTCACACATCCAGTCTTCTAGACAGTGCACAACTACACAGTATTCCTGTCAGCAGCTGTCCTGGCTGACAGCAGTGCAACGCGTTTCGTTTATGCTACTCCTAGCAGTGTGAAAGGAGGGGAAAAAAGAAAAAAATGCACCTCTGTGAGTGAAAATGAAGCTAATCAGTTTACACCAGAGACTGGAATAAGCTCTCCCTGACATGACCATCCAAACCTGCTGAGTGCTAAAATCAGCAGGGGCTGTAGCTTTCCGGAGGCCAGATACTAATCCAAGGCTTTGCTTCACCCGTGTGTCCTTGGGTATTAGGTGGCAAGGGGAATGGAGGCAGGGAATCACCCTGAATGCAGCGCACACCATAAGGATCATTTACACTTGTAACAAAGAAGATTTGCATACACAAGATATGTGTTAGGGCCTGAGCGTCTTTCTGTCTCCATATTCAGACCTCAAAATATGAGGCTTTCAATTAAAAAAAAAAAAAAAACAAGAAACAATCATCAGTTTATTTAAATTTGTCTGTAACCACTCAAGAAGAGTCATTAAGCACTATTGTCTTTTCCTGGCTAGAAGTAATTTTTAAATTTCAGAATCAGAAGCACAGCACGCCATGCCACAGTACTATCCTTCACTACTGTTGATGACCAATGATTTTAAAGTCTTTGTAATCAAGTAATATGTTCCCCTTTGTGTGTGTGCTGGTTTTGGCTGGGATAGAGTTAATTTTCCTCACAGTAGCTAGTATGGGGCTCTGTTTTGGATTTGTGCTGAAAACAGTGTTGATAACACAGGGATGTTTTCGTTGTTGCTGAGCAGTGCTTACACAGAGTCAAGGCCTTTTCTGCTTCTCGCCCCACCCCACCAGTGCGTAGGCTGGGGGTGCACAAGAAGCTGGGAGGGGACACAGCCGGGACAACTGACCCCAACTGACCAAAGGGATATCCCATACCATACGGTGTCATGCTCACTATATAAAGCTGGGGGAAGAAAAAGGAACGGGGGGACGTTCAGAGTGATGGCATTTGTCTTCCCAAGTAACCGTTACGCCTGATGAAGCCCTGCTTTCCTGGAGATGGCTGAACACCTGCCCGCCCATGGGAAGGAGTGAATGAATTCCTTGTTTTGCTTTGCTGGCGTGCGCGGCTTTTGCTTTACCTATTAAACTGTCTTTATCTCAACCCATGAGTTTTCTCACTTTTACCCTTCCAATTCTCTCCCCCATCCTACCGGGGGAGGGTGAGTGAGCAGCTGCGTGGTGCTTAGTTGCTGGCTGGGGTTAAACCATGACAGTGTGTAACTAAATTTTCAGCCTGTCTCTTCAGTTGGCTCTTCTTAACTGCATCAAAGGCTTAAAAGCACAAATTGGTCTCTGCATTACAAATCAAATGAACACAAAAATGATAAAACTATATATACACTAACTGAAAAATATCAGCTGGAAAAACTCTGATAGGTGGGAAACAGGAAGATTCAGAACAAAATTCAAAGAATAGGGAAAAGAAATAAAATGCTTTACCAAAGTACTGAGTACCAATAATCCCCTCCTCTCCATTTCTTCTGCCAAAAAAAACCCCCACCAACCCAAACCTGGGTTTAAAAATAACCTTTAAAAAAGTAGGAGTTAAATGAAAAGCTGAATAGTAGCACCTCAGAGTTAAACCAAGACTTTTGAAGACTTGCATGCACTGCAAATGCACAGGAATCTGAGAAGGTGGCAAAGAGGAGGTCAAGTATTGCTCAATGTGTATAGCATAATTAAAAAAAAGAACATAAATAGCCTTGGCTTTTTACTTTAGGTGGAAGAAACACTTCTGTTTCTATGAATCAGCAGAAAAAATGGCTTTATTATTACAGATTTCTTGTCTTAAAGGCAGAATGGACTATATTTGTTTAGTTATGTCTATAATGAATAAGTACTTCAGATATGGAAGGGAAGAGTTATGGGGATCCTCACACTACTAAATCTACAACTTAAATAGAAGATGAACAGTGCAGGAAGGAGATGAGAAAAATAAAAGGTATGAATATATATTATATATTCATATATATTAATTATATATTACTATATTTATTATATATTATATATATATATTATATGTATTATATACATGAAGTTAGATAAAGCAAACATTACAAAAGAGAAGTAATCTATCATCTAACAATGGCCAAAGCAGTAAGAGTCAGAACAACAGAAATTTAGATAATTAGATTTCCAAGCACTGCTGCTGCTGCTGCATGTACGTAAGAGCTACTTACTTATACGTTGTTTTGAAGGGCAAAGACAGGATGCAACAAAAATAATAATTCTGCTAATATGATTATCACAATCAGGCCACGTTCAGGCCCAAGGATGGCATAATCTTGGTTTGTTCATTAGCTTTCTAATATCTGAGGTAATAGTACATCTCAAAATTATTTCCGAAATTGAGAAACACTTGCCTAACAGGGAACCTTATCAATCATACAGCACATGCCGACAGATAACCTGTAACTACCTACAAAGAACTGTAGTTATATCTGATGGTACTTTCTGTTAATCACCGAAGTCAAAAATGCTAAACTCATAATTGAAAATCCTTATCCCCTTTTTATACTAGGAACCTCGAAACAAAGTGCAGCAGAAATTCAGTGCTGTAACCATGTTGAGTTTCTCCAAGTAATGCTTTTTCTCAAAGCACTCAATTTTAGACAACTATAATAACCTTGATGACATTTTCTGTCATAAGCCTGTAATTAGTCTAAAAATTAATTTTATTACTCTCCCTCTGCTACCAATAAAATTCCAGGGTCAAACTCTAGCTCTGAGCACACGTACACAACTTTCACACCCCTTTACTTCAAAGGTCACGCTGAGAATTTCAGTCTCTAATGGCTTTTGATTTATCTACTAATTCTTAAACAGAAGAGGCCCATAAGCAGAAATGCAGTCTAAAATACAAAAGTATAAAAGTTCTACCACTTCGAGGATCTGAACTGGCTCAGTATGCATCTGACTCAAACTATTCCTAGGATACTGTTAAATATCCTCTGCCCCGTAGCTTATGATAACAGGTGAAGCTGGGGGCAGGGAGGCGGAGAGGTTTCCCCAATGTTACTGTTAATAGTACAGCTAAGCAATAGGAGTTGCACCTACGTGCAGTGGTGACCAGTGCACAATAAATGAAATTGAGAGTTTTGTCTCTCAAAAAAAATTAGGTTTACTAAAACTAAGTCATCAGTAAATTTGGTGTGCTCTTTATATACGTAATTTTCACGTCTCCTGGCTACTGACTCAATCGCAAATTATTAGTGGTATACCATTTCATTAATTTTGCTCGAGGACTTCCAAAATCTAAAATCTAAGATATGCTCATGTATACATAACAAATAACAGGGGGTTAAACAACTCTCATGCTTGCTGAAGCTCAAATTTTGCTACTGGAAGTCTGGCCACTACACATGTATTGCTATCGCTCAGATTTCAAATTTTTAAAGAATGGTGAAATGAATGCTTATTTAGGAAAAAAAAGGGGGGGAGGGGAACCAAAGAGTCTGAGCATGTCTGTAAACGGCTGGAAGACAAGCAAGATACTGATAATTTGGAACTTTCAAAAGGGTCCAGGCTAGCAAAAATGATACAAATATAAATCCCAGGGGAAAGAACTAAGCAACACAATTTATTTACACAACGTATATTCCAGCATCTGGTTTATTATATTAAAAATTCATATGAAGAAGTGTACATGTCAGTTACTTATGATATATGCAATCCTAAATTGGGACTTTAAAACCCTTTCTGAGGAGAGCAGTAGTACTTTTAACTCATTTAGTTACCAGAGAAGACAGTCTTCCTGCAGTTTTATTTCAGTATATCACAGAGGATAAGGAGGTCTGGAATGATGCATTTAGTACCAGATAAAGAGAAGTCTCAGGACAGAGCAAGTTAAAGGAACTCCTGAGAAGTATTCAATAATATCTGGTTTTTTTCACAGATATAATGATGAGTAATCAAGATTAAAAGATAAACACAATTAATAAATTCGTGTTTTAAAATCTTTCCATTTGATGTTTCACAGCATATTTGCACTGAAAAAAAACAAAACATCTTCTTAATGCAAACCAACGGGTCAGGCTTTTAATAATAATGTATTATAATATTTTGTATTTCATTTCATTGAACGTTAGTAAAGGCCATTAATTAAACCTCAAAGACCCCTAATGATTTAAACAGTCATTTCATCATTGTTGAGGTACAGCCACTTTGAGTGAGCCACTGCAGTCAATTAGTGCAACAAATGCTTTGATGTTACAAAGCAGTTTTGCATGACGTGAACGTTACTCTGCAGGACAGAAGAGCTGTCAGTACGTCAATAAGGGGAAAAAAAAAATCTACAGGCTTTAACAATTAAGCTTGTTTTCTCAAAATATCTTTATTTTCTCTTCGCTTGTTATTACAATGCTCTGAAATCTGCATGAGAGGAAAAAATATCTCATCAGTATGATTTTCTAGACTCACAAATAATGAAGAAATGTCAAGAATTTACTTTAAATTTCTGGTTTTGTCTGTTAGCATTTTAAGCCTTATTTTAATAGCTAGATGATAACAGATTACTGTGATATTGTATATCAGCAGGAAATACCCACAAATTTTGATGAAATATATGGAACGAACTGGTCTGGAGACTCAATTTTCTTATGAGTCATATGCACTTGACAAATTAAGATTTGCAAGAGATTATGGTAACACTGTTGGGGTTTTGTTGTTGTTTGTTTGTTTTTTTAACCTAAACTCACAACAGCAAACGGAAGAAGCACCAGCAAAACTCATTTTGAAACACAGTATTAGAATATAGGAAGTACAAGCACTACCAGAATTCAATGAAACTGCAAAAAGTGACAAGTCACAACTGGGAATTCTCTCGCTGGCTCCTAGCAGTGTCACCACAATGGGAACACCTAGTCGAACCCTTGACTGTTTTCATTACAGTATTTGTAAACTGTATATTTAATACCAATACTGCAATGTGCCAGATACCATTTTGCACTGCAAATATCTACTTCATGTATTGTAAAATCAGCTAAAACCTGGTAATTTCCAGGAATATATAGCTGATCACATTTCAATGTCTAACTATAATCTGCAGAGTTTGAAAGTGTAATAATAGGGCTGTTTTCCAGTTTTCATCTTTAAAACTATCTACAAATCTACACTCACAGAACAGTTGAGGCTGGAAGGGACCTCCGGAGGTCATCTGGTCCAACCCCCGTGCTCAAGCAGGGCCACCTACAGCCTGCTGCCCAGGACCATGTCCAGACAGCTTGCGAATATCTCCAAGGAAGGAGATTTCACAACCTCTCTGGGCAACCTGTTTCAGTGCTCAGTCACCCTTACAGTAAAAAACTGTTTCCTGATGTTCAGAGGGAACCTCCCATGTTTCAGTTTGTGCCCATTGCCTCTGGTCCAGTCACTGGGCACCACTGAAGAGAGTCTGGTTCTGTCCTCTTTGCACCTTCCCTTCAGGTATTTATGTACGTTGATAAGATCTCCAATTCACACCTTGCAAATGTTCTAAAAAAATACCATCCTCAATTTCTCAGAAGTGATTCTAAAATCTGACTTAGAGAACTATCCAGCACCTGCTATAGAACAATGATCTGGGCAGAGAAAAAATTGCTTGTCTTAAAATACTCTAAGCCATATTAGAACTTGTTGATATTCTTAACATACGCTGAAAAACATTCTAAGAACCATAAAAAGACAACAAATAACCTTAGTAAAATGCAGATAAACACAAAAAAGTGTGACCTAATTCATTTACAGAAATAAGAGCTTACAAGGAAAGGTGAAACAATAAGTTAATATGGAGAGAAAAAAAATTCATCTTATGTAAATCGTCTTTATTCTCAGCCTACCTCCTCTCTAATGCCATCACCAGCAGCCATAAATGTTGATAACTTTCTAATTTTAGATTAGCCAATTTAAACAAAACTAAAGTGAGAATTTACCACATTTACTGTTTTTAAACACCAAAGTGTAACCATCAAATCCAACCAAGAAAAAAAAAAGACTTATACCCTCAGAATTTGAAGGCACAACTTTAACTTACTCCTACTATATCATCTCTCAGTACAAAACCAAACCTTTTTCGAACGTATTCTGCTTTAAATTTGCAATAAGAAACAAAAGGCAAGCTCAAAAGAGGATTTTTTTCCTGAACATCAATAACAGTTTTCTTTTTAAATCTCCTTCCTTGCAAGTAACAGTGTAAAGAACCTACCACAAAGCTCCGGTTTCTTAAGAGCTCATCAATATTAGCTTAACTGACATATTACAATTACATAGCTTTCCCTTCACAAATCAAATACGTCAACAAAGAGCCAAGTCTAAAAGCACATACAGAAACTTCAAAGCTAGACAAACACTGTTCCTATCCAAGTTACTGAAAGGCATGAAAATAGCCTACTGAATAAACTCTTGCCAATTTGGTCATGCTCAGTCACAACCACAATTTTGGGTTTTTTTGTGCACGAGATCGTTTTATTGACGGGGGGGGGGGGGGGGGGGGGAGAGAGAGGGGGAGAGAAAGAGAGAGAGAGAGAGAGAGACAAGACTGCCACATATCGAAGATGGAGTCACAAGCCGAGGAGATGTGAAGCAGGACTGATCTGCCCACAGAGAAAACAATCACTGACAGCACGGGAACCAGCCAGAACTGAACTCTCCTCCTGCAGAAGCCATCAGGCTGGCAAAACAATGCAATGCAATAATCAACAAGCCTTTACACCTCGGCTTCAAACCTGAACGGCAGTCTCCCACATCCAGACACGCAAACAAGTAACTGAAACGTAAATTCGGCATACCTCGTTTATGCAACTCCCTGAGCGGAATGCCGTCTCCTCCCCCCCCATCGTAGGGCAGGTACGGATCAGAAGCGACATCCATGGAGGCGGCGAACCCGAGGCCCGCCTGCCGGCGCGGAAGGGCCGCGGCACTTCTCACGCAAGGGCGGCCGCGGGGGACGCTGCCATGTTTGACCAGGACCCGGCCTGCGCGCTGCCGCCGCCGCCTTGGCGCAGGAGCCGGGCTCTGCCCCGCCGCTGATGTCAGCGCGGGGCGGCCGCAGCCGCTGCCAGTGGCTGCGCGGGCGGCGGGCGCGGCCCCGCGGGGCGGCCCCGGGCGCGGCCCCGCTACCTGCGCCCCGCGCCTCCCGCCGCGCGCCGCGGGGGACGCTGCCGCCGCGCGCCTCGGCGCGCATCGCTGCGGGCGGTTTCGTCTCCACGGGAAAAGGAAGCCGCGTATTCAACTGCTGACGGGGAGGAGGAGGAGGAGAAGAAGAAGAAGAGAGCCCGCTTGCAACTTCGGGAGAGGTACGCCCGGGTTTCAGCCCCTCTCCGCCCACGCTGCCCCCGCCCCGTCCTGCGGCTTAAGCGGCGAAGGGAATCGTCACGGTGACAGACACGTGAACGACGGAAGAAGTTCACTTGCACGCGTCAAGCTGCCAAATCTGCCAGCCTTCCCAACAAGCGAACGGTGGGTTTACCGGCCGAGTGAGAAAGGCAAACCTGCATTTCCGTGCCTGACAGCGGAGACAAGAAAGATAGGCGAACTGACTTCGTTTGCCCTTCCGCAGCCACGCCGGCAGAGACTTTTTGAACAGCTACCATCGCATTGTATCTGAAGGGGCATAAAATCCCTGCATCGCCACTGGTGGGGGGCAAGCCTGTCTCCCAGTGAGTTTATTTACTCTTTTCCAACATCAAAATGTTCAGCACCGAGGAAGAAGGATGTAACCTGCTAAAAGCCAGGGGCGCTGCTCCAGGGGGCTAGCTTACCCCACTCTCACCTCCACCCCCCGTTCACATTGTAGAAATCCTGCAGAAGTAAATGTCAGATGTGAACATACGTAATCAAAAACATTAAAGCAAGAATCTAATTACATATCTAACTAAAATGGTCCGGTGCCTCCAATTTTTTTGTGATGATTATTCTGGTATTACAACCGCACAGTACCCATATTCATATTAAAAAGCTTGGGGGGGCGGGAGGGGGAGCAAATGTAATAAACACAAGTCCATACTAAGCTTGCATTACTCTACACATTGACAAAATGCTCCGAGTCCCTTAAAAGTCATAGACTCAAAATAGGCAACAACCCACAGGAATGCTAACCAAGGCGTTCACGTGATATATCATCAAACAGCGACTGTTACAGCTTTGGCACAACCCAAGCACTTCAAATATTTAGTATCTAAAGACAGGAAATCGTAAATTGCTTGCATTTGAAATGGATGTTATTATATATTGTACCCATATATTAATTTACATTTACCATATGATCTTGTACCGGTCCTATCTTGCAATTACAGATAAGAAAACCATTTTACATGAGATTTCCATAGTTAGTTCAGCTGTAATGAAATACTTACATAAGATATGCATATTGTTTTTCCTTTTTTTCCCCTCCAGCAGGTAATATAAAATTATTGTTCCCTGATCTATTTTTCTCAGTCATTTTAAGTGTTCTGCTTCAGTAAAATGTGTCATACATTAACTACACTAAAGTTGCAGAAATTCATTTTTTGTCAAACTACATGAAAGGAAAAAAAACACTCTCAAGAGTTGAAAATGGATACGCAAGTCATTAGACATACTGCCCCAGTATAACACTTGAATATATCTTGCACATACATGTGGGTATACACACAAACACATGATTTATGTAACCAAGGGGTCGCAGTGAAATTACTGAGACTATTCACACTCAGCGAAGTTAGGAATACTGCATGCCCGCAGCACCAAGGCCGAGCTTCAGCTTCATTCACACAGGACAGAAGGAATTGGTTTTATTACATATGCCTTTTCACCTCTAAGTGTGACAGACAACTATTTTAGTTTTCAAATGCATTAGTTT
Organism: Platalea leucorodia; assembly: GCF_965183815.1. Lineage (NCBI taxonomy): Eukaryota > Metazoa > Chordata > Aves > Pelecaniformes > Threskiornithidae > Platalea > Platalea leucorodia. Next base: position 44,438,930 of record NC_138828.1, on the reverse strand, counting down.
GAATAATTAGATATTTTTCCAAGTATGTTCTTAAGGAAGTTATTTCTTTTATAAGCCAATGACAATGTTATAAGCTGTGCACTGTAAATGATCTTTTTGAGCACAGCGGAGGACATAAAGAAATACTGGATTTACTTCACAGACCTGTCAATACATTAAATCTTAAAAATACGGCTCCAATACAAACACTGAGAAAATGCTGGTGTCTCTATAGGTGGAAAAACAAGTGAGAATGAAGGAACAAAAACCCCCATATGAGCATATAGCAAAACATGTTTTAAAACCTTAAAGACTCTTACCTCCAAGACAAAGGGAACCCTTGAGCCACAGATACTCAGTTCTAAAATACTGGTGTCTTCTACCAAGTTAAAGAGACATCTCCATTTGCTGTCATCTATACAAGGAAATGCTTTCTGAAGAGTGGCCTCCTACAATCACCTTTCCAACAAGAGCAACTGAATCCTTTAGATCTTGGATATCCAAAAGAGGTGTGACTTTCAGAGCTATTACGCATTCTCACCATTTATTTTTGCCTGTGAAAAAACAAACCTAAGGACCTCTGAACTTTAAATTATCCACATTACTTTGATTTAAGGAGAAGTACAACAGAAATCCCTGCATTCTTAACTCCTTATCTCAACAGCACCTGGAAAGAGTCTGTAATCTTATTGTAAGGCTCTAAATAAAAAGTCATTCACAGCAGGAAGAAATACGACAACAATTTTTGTAACCGGAAGACTTATTACAGAATGAACTGTTAGTACATTTACTATGTCGATTACAGAAGGCAACACTATAAATTCAACTCCATATTTGAAAGAATATTAAATAAAAGATATAAAGGACTTGGATTAACACGGCCTGAAAGATCACCGCTAGTTTAAGAGTTTGGTGTATTTACCAAAGGCCCGGAATGTCAGAACTGATAATAAAAATCGGTCACAGCAAAGAAATAGCTAACCTGATGGCCTGAACTTCTTCACTGGACTAATGCACATGCAAAATTTCTACACAAGTCTAAAATTCAGTCCGAGTTGGATAAGATAAAGGGTGTAACTAGTTGGAGGGCTTATCTGATAAACTTTAGATACAAGGGAAAATAAAAAGAAGTCTGCAGTGTAAAACAGATACAACTTCATATTTGCTACATAAAATTTCAAGAGTCTACCTAATATTAAACTGTAACAGCTCTTCCAAGGTCACTGCTTATAGACTGGCTGCCAAATACAGTTCTTTCTTTGTCTAGTCTTAAAGAGCAGAACAGTCATTTTCCCTTCTCAATTACCAGCAGCTTGTATTCTCATTGTTCATAACCCTACCACTGTGTGCATTCCCTTTCCTATAATACAATGAAAAGGTTGGGTTTTTTGTTTTGTTTTGTTTTTAAGCAAGAGAGAGAGAGAAAGATATTATGCATGCTAACCTGACCTAGCTAAGCCAGTCTTTTTTTTAATATCTAAAAGTCTATGCGATTTCATCTTTCCAAATTACTCTTTTTCTATCTGGTTTGAAATAGTGCCTGACTTTAACTGTCTGATAATTTTATATTCAAAAGAGTATGACAGTTACTTCTGTTGTGAAGTTCACCAAATTCCAAAATTGTAGTTAGTGAAATGGTGTCTCTAGTTAACTAGTTATTTTGGGTATTAGGGAGCACACAACATTATGAACACTTGTTGTAAGGCCTAAACTTAGTTTTACAATAGCCTTATTTTCAATGACCGAGAACCCCTTAAAATGGCCACTTCAGTACATAGAACAGCTCATATGTAAACAGCAGGTTTGTACAGCAGCTTGCTTTCAAGATTTCATCACAGTAATTACAGACTAAGGCCTCAATCCCAGAAATCCTCCATGCCCAAATAACTTCACACACCTGAGTGCTCCCATTGTTCTCACAGGCACATACTGTTGTTAGCCATCACTTCGATGCATCTATCTTTGCAGAAAAGGGCTTTAAGTCCATTGTTCTAGAAATATCACAATGTATATGGGTGACACACCTTTAAAGCATACTGAGAATGAAGAAAGATACCTTAATCCTCCCACCACACCTTATCTTTTCCCTTTTAGGGAGAGAGAAGAAACACATTCAAGATAAAGTATCTGAAAACATAAGAACAAGTCAGAGGTTAGACAAATCGGATGCACCCAGGGAAAGGTGTTTTGAGGTGACAGAACAAGACCAATGAAAAGAAGGGGAGTATCACAGAGGTATGACGGCCTGCTTACCCAAGGTTGGAACGAAGACCTTAATTCTGAAGCACTATTTCATATTAAAAAATAAGCTAGGTTTAAGGAAGGCAGACAAGCACCTTGTTACATATAACCAAATACATTCTCTCCATTCCCTCAATTCCTTGGTTTATTTTGGTGACAGAATATGTAATTTCATTGCACCGGGTAATGAAAATTAAAATAATGTCTTTTATGAAATTCCAAATGTAAGATTGGGGATGCTGAATCATTTCATTAAAGCAACAAGAGATGCCAAAAATGCGTCTGATAATTACAAACGTTAGCGTGACTGATGCAAAAGATTTTAGTGACTCTTAACTGTCATTTTCTTTCCTATTATTATTCAAAACTAAAGCTTCTCCTTCAGCAGAGCTAGAAGATAATGTTCTCTTGAAAAATGCTACATAATAGAGCACTCTGCAAAACAGCTACCATCTCCAACCATTCTGAAAAGAATTTAACTTGTAGGCACCCTCAGTTGAAGGCTGGGCATGAAGGCATCCATTTACAATAGGGTACCCAAAGAATACACAAAATGTCTTAAAACCTACTGCATCCCATTCCTTGTCCTTCCATTCCTTTCTTTCCAGCTTTATTCTCCTGCCTTTTTTTCCAACTTCTTCTTTCATTTACCCTTTTCTCAATCCATGTGGCCAAAGTAAGCCCAGGTCTAATCCAGCTTGACTTCTCATACTTAACTTGTCTCAGGAGGCTCCATTAAGCTGTTTCCATTGCCACCTCATCAAAAGCCTCAATGAGGCAAACAGACAAAGACAGGAAAAATTTCAGACAAAATATAACGTAAAAGCAGAAGAAAACAAATTTATAACATATGCTGTTGAGTAGTTCAAGGCAGATGGGGTTTAAACAAAACAGGAATCAAAAAAACCCAGAGGAACGTGCTTAGCAGTAATACACAATAAGATTTTTTCTATTTGCATTTTTTATACAGAAAAAAAAGCTTCTTAGTCACAGTTTCTTTTTTCATAATTGATTGTTTCCCACAAATTAGTTACTTAATTTTGCTCACAATCATTTCACCCAGCAGAAAACACTTTATTCCAGGATCTAGCCTAATAAGCTTGCTTCTTCACTGACCAACCACAGGTTCTTGAATTATGCTTCTACAGTGTTGTATAACTTTCAATGGTGCTTTTACTCACTGCCCAGACACAGAAGATGGTAATTGAAGTCAAACCCAACCAGCAAACAGAATGCGGCAGAACAGGTCATACAGCCGCAAGCATGTTCTGTAATCAATTCTGAGACTGACTTCCCCCTAGGGTAGCGGAACCTTCACTGCCAATCAGTGAAATAAGAGTAAATGCTCCCCACTGCCATGCAAAACTTGAGGGCAGGAGAAGAAAGAAATAGACAGAAAAAAGGGGAAATAATGAAATCATGATGCAACATTAACGCCTAAGACCAAAAATAAACTGAAAAAAGTCAAGTGTTTGGTCCCTAAAGACTGCTTTGACATCTTGGCGCAAAACACTGAAGGCAAGACTACTCTCTTCAGTTTTCTTTTCACTTCTTTCTGGGGTTATCCATCACACTCTTCTTGATCTATAACCCAACAATGCTGGAAGAAAATCCTTGACATCAACAGACTACATATAGCGATCAGCTGTGACAGGTGGGGGTTTTTTTTCTTTGTTGTTTTGTTTGTTTTTTGGTTTTTGTTTTTTTTTTTTTTTTTAATTGGTCAGCTTTCCACTGACATTAAAAATATCTTTTACTGTACTAATCATGCAAGGAGGACTTGGAAAAAAAAGCAGGTTACTTTCTGCAAACAAGTTGCTTTCTCTGATTCTCTAAGAGCCTCTTAACTACTTTCTATCTTTTTCTGTTCTTTTTCTTTACAGGGGAGGCTTTTCCTAAGAAAAAGTCCTGCTGCATTTTTACCTTTGCATACGTGTCCTTTCCTCACACTCCAATCTGCTAAAACTGTAGTTGTAACTCATCATCCAGAAGATTTGGCATCCTTAGTAGGAAGCAATCCTGGCTTACTTAGCAGCTTTCTTAAAAGTTCACTTCTCCCTTTTCTAGGACTAGCCAAAATTCTGCTATCAAGATCATTCCTAAATGCATATATATTTGTCTTACCTAAATGTGTATAAGGAAATAGGTGTTATCTGCTAGATTGCTCTTATTCTGTTTCAGGGTGGTTTACTTTTGGCCACTATTTCCAACTTACTGTTCAAAGTATGTGCAGGGGATAAGATTACAGCACGAACATGTATTCCTCCCTAGATATGCCATATATATTAAGCTTACTTTCTGTCTTCCAAAATATAACATCTTCTCCATACATACATAAGCTGTGTCAACATAGTGCCAACAGCAATTTTGCATGTTGTTAATACATAATACTATAGTATGCCAGGCATATTTGAATCTTATGAAACTATGAGCTCAATCCTTAGTAGTGGTCAGATTTCCATGACATGCTCATCTTCCAAATGCTGTGTGAAGTTCTGATCCCTCCCCTAAGTTACAGATATTAGAAAAGGTCAGAAAGGGGCACTAAAAAGGATCCAAAGCATGGGATAGCTGCAAGGTCCAACTGAGCAAACCAGAAGTCCTTAAGCTGGAAAAGAGGTAACTGAGGAGGGAAAGAAATAAGTAGCAATGGAAATAAAATTTTCACCATCTGTTCTAATGAAAGAGCTCTCAAGATAGCTATTGCTTTAGAGGATCAAGACCACTACAAAAGACAAGGGCAAGGAAAACAAGAAATTTTTGTTAATGAGTAGACATTGTATACAGGTATAGCAAAACATAAGCTATAAACAGTTTGATACCTCACACGTTATAGATATAAATATACTTGCTCACTGATTTGGTATAATTAAATCACTGCTCTGATGCAGTTCTTTGTGGTGGGAAACTTGGGATTTTAATCCATGATTCTTTCCTCTCTCCTCTTAGAAGTGGGAGAGGGAGTGCCACCTTTCACAGTGACAGCACCATGCTATCCACATGTTAATCCTTGTCAGCTTCTACATGCATACGGCCAATGCACGATAGGCCTTATCAGCGTATGTGTATTTGGCAAGACAGTCAAGTCATCCTAGTTTCAGGTCACCTCGTCCTAGTTTCGTATCAAACCTTTTTGTATCAACAGCAGTTTCATTTCAATAAGCTAATAATACCCTCTAAAAACCCCATGTATCAGCAGAAAGATTTTTCACAGCTGCAACTATCAACAACAACAAAAGAGGTTAAGCATTTATGCTGTACAAGGGTTAGTGACAAGGAAGTCCATGTGTCAGTCCATGTTAACACATAGGCCAGTGTTAGCCTAGGCAAGACTCTGGCAGCTACAGCTGTTCTCAGCAGTATTTATACCTGGATTTAGGTTCAAAATAAAGAAAAGAAGGTGGTTCTTCACGTATAATGTAGCTAAGCTGTTAGAGCTTGCCAAAGGATGGTGTGGGTGCTAAAGAATTGCTTCAAGAAAAAGTCAGTGGAAGAAAAATCCACTGATAAGGACTAAAACTCTAAAAACCACCGCTCAGTTGAAAGAGGCCCTCAGCCATACAAAACCGCTGTACAAGTACTCAGATGAACCATCACTCACCCTGTTCTTACTCTTCCTCAAGCACTGACTTTTGACCCCTGTCAGAGACAGGATGCTGAGCTCGGTGGATTTGTGGTTTGACCCAGTACAGCTGTTCTTGCGTTTCAGGAACATCATGATATCATCTTCCAGAATAACACTTCTGTTTAATCTATGCATATGAAAAGCTTTCACTTTAAAATGTATTTATTATCTGGTAAGCAAGAATATTCTCACAGATAGAAAGCAAGAGTGCAGCCTGACATCCATTTGGGTAAAATCGTATCTGCCTCGTTTGGCTGACTTGAGAGAACAAATCAAAGGTAAACCGAATAAATGAAATATTATTAAAGCTGTAGTGAAAATTGTTTATTCCGTACCTAAAGACTTTACGGTCGTATTAGACTTAATTATTTTATTGTACGCTTCAGACTCTTCTTTCTACATACCTACACATAATGCCATCCCATTTCCTCTGCTTTCATGCCTTCATCTTACACTATTCATACAGGATGCCTGGGAGAAGGACATACTTACACTACACCAGGCTGTCAGGTCAGTAATAACTGCCTCAGCAGCATCTGTAAACAAAGCCAGTGTGCTTTAAGCACATCAGCAGAGCTGCAGAAGGAAACCAACAGGATTATATAATATCAGAAAGATGGAAAGAATGAATTACTAGCATTATGATTCATCTTCTTCCAGAGTATCAGGCTGGAAATGCATACACTTGTGTGTTTTGGAAGATGAAACCTAATTTTGTAAATACAACTTTGGCAGGAAAGACTGGTGAGACCATTCTAGGACTGTTGGTAGGGTGAAGTTCTAAAACCAACACAATTCTCATATCCTATGAACAAGTCTTCAAAGAACTGACCATGGCATTTGTGAGAAATTGAAATGGTCAATATTTGCTTTTAAACATTTAAAGGAACAAGAAACTAATTGGCTACTAAAACTCTACATACACGCTGCCATAATTTCCGTCCCTTAGAAGGTCTAATGCCACACCAATCCAATTACAATCTGAAGGCCCAGACTAACACTGTAACGCCATTACAGGCTGTTCAACTAAAACAATACCAAGTGAATTTTCATTTTGGACAATACTTGTGTTAAAAAAAAAAAAAAAATACATCAGAGTTCAGGAAAATCACTATCATGATAAACAGATAAGATGCAAAAGACATTTCAACACCTGCAACTCACCCATTCAATAATGACATCCAATTACTAAGATAAAACATTTTTCCCCTTAACCTAAGAATCTCCCAGTCAATTTTTTTTTGTTTTCTGCCAGGAATTTTGAAATCCTTGAAGGACGGACTTTGTTAATTAGCCCAGTTATCCACATAAACATAATGTATAACAACTTGTGTTCCAGATAGATAGGCAAAATTAACTTCATGCCTTACTAGTTAAAAAACTAAAAGCAAACATGGTTCTGTATTGTCAGATATCCTGCGTTCAACTGCATTAGTAGAATGGAGCACTGGCAAAGCATCTGCAGCTTTAACTACAATCCAAGAGGAAAAAAAAAGGTAAATGATAACCAGTTACTGACAATTTAACTATTCGAAAGAAACCACCTGTGCCTCATGCTTGCCCTTGTGATCAGAGAAAGTCATGTTATCTCATGCTTCAATTTGTATGGCATCATTTGAGAGCAATATATTCCTTACTTAAGAAGAACAATGAGCCCTTTAATGCAAATACTGCTAACTTGGAAGACAGGTTGTACGTAACTTAGGAAAGAGAGATGTCAAACTGTCATAATGACTGTTCAGTCCAGTCAGTTTTATACCACATGCATGGAAAACACAAACAATGCCAACGGTGCAAAATGACTTTGAAGACCCTTCCTCATATCAGCTGTGGACAACAGGAAGAATCTGTTAATGCAATTTCCATGCATAAAGAATATAGCAGGAACTTAAGTTCTTTATCCAGGAAATAAGTTAGTTTATTCTTTTCTTTGGATTCTTTCTTTTCTTTATGAACTGCAATAGCTAAATAGAAACAAGCATACACATGAAAGGACATTCATGTGTTGCTGGAAAACGTAACTATGTCTAGATCTTGCTTGAACAATGAACCTATGATGTAGTATAAATTTCTTGATTATATAGAACCACCTGCACTTGCTGAAAATTACATTCTGTTCCTCAAATAATGCCATAATATTAGTTCACTATATCATATTTTTAATGTCAGTATTTAGGGCTCTGAAAATGGATTGTTTTAGTCTCTCACGTTAGGCAAAGGACTCCAACTCATGGGTGGGGACAGTTTAGGAGAGCTGCAGTGTTTTACACCATGACCTGTTGGCATATTCTTTTTTTTTTAGTGGTGCTGCTATCACTGCAAGGAGGTAGTAGCGGCTGTAGCAGCAGTTTTTGAATTACCAGTTTACAGGTTGTCATATTAAGGTTAACTATTGCCAATTTTATGTTAACACCATATGCCAGACTGTAAACTGTCTCCACACTGAAGTCACAATATAAGCAACTAAGCTCCTCCAACTGAAGCAGGAATCACTATAGCTATTGAAAAGAACGCCAAGCTCATTCAGGACTCAGACTCCCACAGACAGATCAAAGTACCTTGAAATGTAAACACCAGTGAGATCATTTGTTTGCAAACCATTTTTACTGCAAATAAGGTTTAATCATCTGATTTCAGTCAGTGCCTTGAAAAATTTGCAGTCTGACAACATTACAAAAATACACCTCCTGCTGAGCTTGCCCTATACTTACATAAAAGAACAGTGAAAACTGATGCAGTCCTCTCTTACATCATATAAACAGCCCTCAATTCCAAGTAAAATTATGGAGACCTCTCAGTTTAACCTCACTAGTTGGCTAACCCTGAGTCATAAAAGCAGAAAGTTTGAACTTCTGAAGAGACTTGTTACACCCTTCAAGCCCAGCCAGTAGCCAAGAATTGTGTCTCAAACTTCAGAGACAGGCAAGGCAAACCAATGCTGAGAGAAAAAAAAATGGATTAGACACTTCATCTCCCCATTCATATTCCCCAGTTAAAATATTAATCTGATAATATATTTCAATTTTGGAGATTTCACTTCTGTTTAGAAAGAACTCTTTTATTTCTCCTATTGAAGTGATGGAAAACAATGAACTATCCTAGTGTAACAATTCTTTAAATACTAAATAGTATAGACCTCCTCCTATAAAATTTAAACCAGTAAATATTAGCTTATTTGACTTAACTGTTAAAGAACTGATAGCTTTTCAATGGTAAGTATAAAATGTTTAAATTGACCAAGCAAGAAGCAGGGCAAACAGTCTAAAAATAAAACACAGATAAATCATGATGAAAATGATCTCCACAGATTGCATACATGAAAGTACATTGCACGTACAAGCACTGGTAAGCCGTCCTCCCTCAAAGAGGCAGATACTTCCGTTATCAGTATAACGCCACCGTACTTCTCATTAGACAGCAGTTCAACAAGGAAAAACACTAACTTCAGTATGACAAAGAGATTAGTTTTGATAAGCAACAAAAGCAAGTTTTGATCAAAGCTGACAGGCAGTATCCCTTCTAGGCAAGGCTTTGGTGCAAGCCATCCAAGCCTCAATATGCATAGCAATTTAATTATTTAGCATGTTAAAACACACTACGTTCAAAGAATTCACAATGTCACGATACCTACTTGTTCTCCATAATGCTGCTACTAAAAGTCTGAAATTTATGCACCGAAAACAGCTACTGGAGAACATAACGGACATATGACATACTATACATATAAAATTATAATTACTACACATATATATTTATATATGTATTTAGTATATAATAGTACGTATGCACAATGTCTGTATTCTTCTCAGATGACACAGTGAAGGATAGGTAACATACATGCTTTCAGATGGTGTTAAGAGAAACAAGATTTTTGTACAGCATTGCTTTTAACATAATGGTGAATCCCCCATATGGAACTACACAAAATCATTCAAACTGCAAATCAGAGATGACACTAAAAAGGCAGATCTTTAGCAACTAAATATTAAAGATACCTAAAAGTCTAGGTGATAAGAGTTTCTGAAGACAGGTTCCAGTTAACATTCACTTGTTTAGTCCCATATAATAGAAAATATTTTCCCACATAAGACAAGTAGTATATATCATTAGTATTCTTTCCCAATATCATCCAATTTCCACATGCTTTCAACAGAAGGCATATTCACCATTGAGTAACAGCCTCAATGGCTTTGTAAGCCTCAGTTAAGTGCTTAAGTATGAGTGGTAATGTGAATGGCAGTACTGTGCAAGCTTTATAGACTTGCTGTCCTCACAGCCATGGGACTTACCAAGCCTACTGAAATGAGCAGACTTCTTCCATTAACTTACTGCCCTCTGAATGAGGGGGGGAAAGACTACAATTACTTTAGAAATTCCATATTGTTAGCTTTTCATCTGCATAATATATGAGCAGTTTATGGTTCAATTTTCATTAGCCAAAAAAAAAGAAAAAAAAAAGATAATTTCTTAATCCTTCATTTTCTCCTCATTGCATGATCTTGATTTTTTAAAATCTCTAATTCTATATTTTATTACATAAATTGTAAAATTATGATGAACACTCTATTGTCCATGGCAACTTATCCAGATCGGAAAAGTTTGTGTGTGTGCTCATCTGTACTCCAAGCAACTATGTATTCTGCAGCTATGCAGCTTTCAATTTAACTACACTATTTCCACACTGGTTTTAAATAGAGATACATTATTGCCATTTTGTTCATGTTGCTAAGAAACCAGGCTCATAAATTTTTCCAGCCCTACAGACTTAAAACACAAACTGTATGTTCAAACAGGGCTCCTGATTTTGGCAGGGTTCACCAGCTAAAGCACAGAACTAGACCTAATGCATTCACATTGTGCTCTGGAGGGCCTGCAGTGCTGAGCAGCATTGGATCTTCCAGTTACGATGTCCTGCCCTTCCTCAGAAGGTGGGAGAGATGCTGTATGGCGAACGGACAGATTCTCTATGGTGAATTCATCTGTACTTAGACTCAACAGAACAAAAATACATTAAGGGATGATTAAAGGATAAGAGTATTTAAATAATAATAATTAAACCGAACAAAACAAACTGTTGATGCTAAGTGAGTAACAGAGTACTACAAAAAGGGCACATGCAGTCCAGCAAGAAAGTGCTTGTTTGGTCTTGTCAGTGAGATTTGCTGAATTAAAAACACACAAGAAAAAAAATACTTTACACATTTGGAGACCTAAGGAATGAGAAACACAGATGTTAACCTCCTGCACATAAGTTTATTTAAAACCTTTTTGGAAGTCTGTTCTTACCACCTTGAAAAGAAAATTTATACTAGATTCTGATCTACTGCTGAGATATTTACTATGATTTACTGTACAAGAAAATATTTTCCATGCATAGACATAGAGACACATAAATCACCGTTCACTTAAATAAAATAATAGTGCCTATTACTATTGCTGCCTCTTACTGAGTGACCAGACTTGTGGCAAGAAGATACACCATTAGCAAAAAATTCAACTCCAGGAAAGAAAGTACATTAATATTTATGTTCTAATGCACATTCTAATACTTCAGCTTTACAGTGAGATAGGGGCTCCTGGCATGTGCAGCAATTAGCATTGCTTTTGACAGTACAAACAAAACAACCACCTCATCTGTTTGGACTCAATTTAGAGATCTAATTTCACAACAAGTAAGGGACAAAACACTGGCTCTGAAACTATTTATTTTACTGCAAACTTATTTCTCCTTAAAGTGATGGAGAGGATTTATATAAACAATAACAAGAGTAGCTTCAGACTTTCAGTACAGGTTGCAAATATTATGTTAGACAAACAAGGCACTCACTTTGTTAAAGTGCCAGATACTCAGAACAAAATATTACACACGGAAGCCAGTTGTTCACTTAATAATTTCCTGACTATCAAGTGCTTGACTTCATCATGCTGGTGTTCTCTAAGTAATTTGGCAAAAGGAATTTTTATGAAGATTGAAGGGGTCCTGGCTCGTGATACTTGTATTGGTATACAAGTTAAATAACTGTACATTCAAGACATATCTAATTAGACAGAAGAAATACAGATGAGAAGGATGCTTATAATGATACAACACAACTATCTAGTACAATGCCAACATCCAATTGCTAAGTGTGGCAAGGGGAAAATGCATGAAGGAAGAGACTCTGCAGGGATGGAAGACAACTGAATGTTAATGGAGGAGAAAAGGATGATAAAAAGAGACAACTCAAGAGGCTGAGTTCGATTTTAAACAGAATAAGAAGAAGTGACAAGAGTATATATTTAACCAAGTATACTGTCTTAAACAGAAATTACTTTCCTTCCCTCCTGTTCCCTTCTTTGACCACTGCTAAGAGAATGTTAACACTTTCACGCCATTAACTGCTTTGTTAATCAAAAAAAGAACCCAAAACACACCACTCTTCACTCAGTCAAAAGTTCAACTAGTATGGTATTTTCTGTTGCTTTTAACACCTCTACTTACAAGGGGGTTGCCTCTCTTTTACAGATCTGAAGCTGAATCAAGCAGAAACAGATTTATCTCTAGAAGTAATGATTACAAGAGACTGTTAATTTCTGCCCCAAAGAAATACTGAAGACAGGGAGACTTCCAAAAATCCCGCCACAGCTAAGAAAGACCAGGTAGCTGCAGAATAGCCATCCTTCCCCTACTTGACAGTAAGTTTGTCATTTGCCAGAAGTAAGTTAATATCTGCCTCGTATCAGAAGTCATCCCATACAACATAACTGTTAGGCAAGCACACAGAAAAACGTTCAGTCACTTCCAGGTTTAAAGCATTCCTCTGAAGGGCAGATGAGCTAAAAAGAAACATTAATTAGTTATGAAAAAGGGCTGGTTTTGTTTATTTAAAAAAAAAAAAAACAACAAAAAAAACCCACAAAAAAATCAACCCAGAGACATTTTTAAGCTGAAACGAACATAAACTTACCAATCGATGCATCACCATCCAAGAGATTGTCATCTTCAGAGGTCTGAAAGTCCATAATTACACCTGCTCCATCTAAAAGCTCCTCATCGCTGCTTGCACTAGTTATACTGTTGTAACTGTTTCGATAGTAGCCTCTATGAAACAGCTGCTCAGACTCCATTTAGCTGCTTTATAACCTATATAAAGAAAATGAGTTATTTTCTATTTGAATATGCACAAAAGACTGAGAAGTTTATATCAACTAAAACAAAACAAGTGTATTTCATGCTTTGGGGAAAAAATATTAAGGTCACAACACTAAGTTTAAAAAATGTAGCGCTAATACAGAACATTATATATATAGAACATTTTACACAAATCTTTAGTGATTTTTAACAGGATGATGCTTCCTCATCCCCGTCCTTGGCCTCTCCTTAGTTCAATGTTATCATCATGAAAGTATATCAATTTCAGTACAGGTGGTTGGAATGCCCATGCCCCAAGTGTACAAATGTGCACTGCACCATGGAGCTGGTGCAAAATCCAGCCAATGTTAAGGTTAAAAAATGACTTTCCTTAGTTGTGGTATCTTTGTACTATGTCTGCTTGGAGTGAAACAGATGGAAGGCTAAAGCTGTAGTCCCCTGCAAGTGTTCACGTTCTTTTGCACAGAAAAGTGAAAATATAAAAGCGGAAAACCATTCAAAATCTTTGTGTCCACATAAAGCTTTCAAAACCCTTATCTATATGCCTTTTGTTTGGTTGTTATTTTTAAACACAACAAGGTGTGTTTAAACACATGCTTTTGCACATTTGGTATAACACTAACATATTAGGTTTTCACAGACTCGGGCCGAGTCCTCCTTTGCCTTGTAGAGTTAAATCCATGGAAATAACGTTGTGACTGGAGTGGGAAGGAGGACAAGATGTGATCACACCTTGATTCCATGCTCTTCTTTATCCAAAGGTCTTGTGTTTGTCATTTCTCAAAGATCATCACTCCTTATTAACATACAACAGCCCAATATACATTTTTTCAGTAATAAGAAACCTCCCATTCCTCCAAGCAAAGGAGATGCCTCCCCAATCCACCCCCAAATCTTTTCCTTACACCCTTTTTCCTCTGCTTATCTGCAAATTCTGTAACCATGCACTGTAACTGCTACAGAGCTCTACGCACTGTAAACATTCAGCCCCCTGACAGCAACAAAAACAGGTAACAGGACTTCCAATTCAGACCCTCTCCTCTAGCCAGCTGTTGAGCCTTGTGAAGTATAGCCAAACTGGGTGGCCCATATCAAGAGTTACTAGCAGAGGTCAGACAGCCAGCTTTCCTGTATTGGCAAACAGCTCAGCCTTTTAAGTCACCTGGAAGAAGGGGTGAAAAACAAAGCAGCAAGGTTTGCTGGGTAGCTGCAGATGGAACTCTCAGCACTGTGCAGCTGGGTGATAACATGAGATAAAACTCTGTACAGATAAATATGAATCACACCACGTGGTGAGGGGGCAGCAGAACCAATCCCAGCTTACCTTATAAAGCAACGGGCTCTGACCCGACTACTGTCATTCACAAATGTAATAATAAAGTTACAAGAAAGAGCTCAGCATGCACTTAGAGTCCCCAAATTAATCTGATACAAGAATTATCAGCTAAGAGAGCGAACTTCATTAAACCACCGTACAAATCCACAGCTTGTCCACAACTTAAGTACTTTACATAGTGCCAAAAGTCCAAAAGGATTACAGAAGAGCTGAAACAGGTTACAAAAGAGCACAAAGACAATGGAGTACAAAATGGGTTTCCTTCTACAGGGCAAGAAAATGCATTAGGACTCTTCAGTCTGGAAAAGATGTAACGTAGAAAGTGACACAACAGATATCAGCAGGATCACAAGCGGCATGAACAAAGTGAAGAGCATCCGTTGTTTTTCAGTAGTGCTTACGTGTCATAATGAAAGAGGTGAGGTGACAAGCAGAGGAAAAAGGGTTGATTCTTCACACAGCATGTAAGGAAGTGGTGGACTTCTTTGCCACTGTGCAGTATGCAATGGTTCATAAAGTAGCCTGACAAATTCACAGAAGGAAAAAAACCCACAAAAACAACAACAAAAACCCCCACATCAGAAGCTATTAAAGATGACACCTCTGGTGGAAATGCTGGAGGCTAGGAGCGCATTCTGGAGACATGCATATGCTTATTCTGTTCTTATACTCTTCCCTAGAGATCTGCTATTGGGCAAGACAGATCCCTTTGGCTTTACTCACTTGCATTTCCTTAAAAAATTATTTAGAATATTTACAACTTCAAACATACTCTCTCTTCAAATAAATTTCTTCCATTCATCTTTATGTGAAAATTCTTCTTGATGATCTACCATTTTACAGCCACTGAGAAAAGCTTCTTAATAGACAGCCAGAAAAATTTCACACTGCCACATTATGAAGCATATCCTATTTGAAAATACAGTTGCTTATATCTGGAAACAATGGAAGCATCTCCATTTTCCCTCCAAACAGATCAGATCACAATTTATAATTCATTCAGAAGCTATACTTGAAACTGTTCAACAGATATTAACTTTTCACACAGTGTAATTTTTGGGATTCCCAATAAAATGGTACCTACAAAGAACATGCCCCCCAAAAAGTCAGATCACAAACAGTGACTATTTCATTATTATGCTCACAGAAAGTCCTGTTAATATCACTCTGCCAGTACCAGTTGGGTACTATCATAAATGAAAGCCACACAGCACAGCTGAAATGAGACACTGGGACTTCCTAGAAGTGTTTCCACTCACTGCATCATTCGTCACCTTCCTCCACCTGCTCCACGCACCAAAAATTATATTCTAGACTCTCAGCTGCCAACTGGCCTCCTGCCTGAGTGAATCTTTGTTACTTTTACATTCATCTGATTTTTTCCTAAATTCTGATGAGGTTTGCAAGGAGACAGAAAACTCTCCTGCCTTGTCCATAAAAATAGCACTAGAAGACAAAAAGCACAAGACACAAACCCCTCCCTGTAGCACACTAAGTTTTAGTCTATTGTGTTCTCTTCCTGTTGTATATCTGACTTCTTTGAACAGTTAATTTTTTTCACTTGTGTAGTAATCTTTATTACAAAGGAGAAAGCAATTAACAAGCAGGAGAAAGACCACTATTCAGTTAGCAATCACAAAGAGTTGTTTGTAAATGTATCAAAACAACAAAGAGGCAGCAAATCTAGACCCCAAAAGTACTACTAATTCGGTATAAAGCCCAGGCCTCCAAACTCAAAATTCAAACTGCTCCAAGAATTCTTGAAGATCCTTACTGTTAGTGTGCAGAAGTGAGAGTCTCTCTCTTGTAAACCACAGGCAGAAACACAACTAGTAAAAGCAATTACTTGAGATCAGAAGGAATTGATTCTACAGTGTTAACAGATGCAAATTAAGGAGGCATGAGTAGTAAATTCTGTTATTAACACTTTGTTGTTATGCTTGATGCGTACTGAGTACATGGCTAAAGCCTGCTTAGTCTTTTAATTATTGTACCAAGTTTGGAAGCCACATACAGATTTTTCATCTAATAAAGACATTTTCCTGTAATAGTCTCAGAAGAGAGATAATTTTCCTTATATTAAATTCCACAGCTTCAGTTAATCTTACTACAAACCTGCTATTCAGAGTAAAAGAAATAACTCTCCCTTTGGATGTCTTTTTAATCACTTTAGAGAAATGTCAGAACAGTGGATTACAGATATTAAATCTCCCAAAAATTGAGAAAATGCTTTCAGCCTGGTCTACAATGGAAGGGAAAGTTTCATCAATTAGTCAGTAACTGACAAACAAAACCAACAGATTCTCCAGAGCCAGACCAAGCATACAGGGAAGAATCCCTGCATCATCTCTGCACAAATGCGATTCCACATGCCAACTCCTCCGGCACATACATGCCTACAGTTACATGATAGCCCTTTTCTTGTTTTGAAATACTACACGTCTCCTGCTGCAGACATATTGCTTTTGACAGACCTCTCCAACAATCAAGCAAAAGCTGTAACACCAAAACCATTCATTTTGAGGACCCTAACCAAGACTCTGAAGAACTGTACATTAATTCTCCGCGTTCCCAGAGAGTCAACGGCTCCGTACCTGACAAAGTGTTACACATACTGCCTTATACCAGCATGCAGCAATGGCAGGAATGCAAGAAACTAAGACCATGAAAATGGTAAGTGTTCAATAAGCTTCATGTAGGACTAAAATTTTACTTCTTGAGAGCATGCCAGTCACTAATTTGTCCACCACTACCTGCGATTAATGGGGGGGAGGAGAGCTTAGGTCAACATACAACAAACTTCCTGGTTTGCCTTTAAAAAAAGGGTTTGTTTAACAAACTAGGATGCAAAATGAGGGATGCGCTATCTTGAGCTGTGTTAAACGTTCAGGACAACTTGAAAGTGTATGCTCATGTGACTTTAAAATACAGTTAAGAGGTAAGAGGTCTGCCTTGCTTGAGTGAAGGAAACTGAGTGATGTGGATGCAGAGAGTAGACTCCTCCTCAGAAACAGATTGCTGGGAACAGCAATAATAAAGAAAAGGAAGAGCCAAGAAAATGGTTTTTTTTTATGGCTACAACAGCCAGAAGAGAACCAGTATCGTGCCTAACTCAGTCTGGTGCAGATTATCCTTTGTGGATACTGGAAGAGTGCATTCATGCAAGAGAGCCTGCACAAATGCTTATGGAGTTGTGAAGAGAAAACTAACCAGCCAACTTGCTATTTTATAATGTCAGATTCATTCCACAGATTTCCTGCCCTATCCAAATGGGCACTAAGAAGCAAGTGGGGAAAGATGGAAGTTACTCAAGAAAAATTGCAAACGGGGAAAAAAGGTACTGGCTGAATGCTAGCGAAACCCAATATCCTGAGAAGGCAAACAAAAAAATCCTACACCGGATTCCCAACAACCATTAGTTACAGTAAATATTTAAGTAATAAACCTTTTTTTTCAACCTAGACTACTGTAAAAATCCAAGAGACATTACAAAGCATTAATGAGAATATTAAAGATATTACATTTAACTTATTTTGATGAAGCATAGAAGCACAGAATCATTAAGGTTGGAAAAGACCTCTGACATCATCAGGTCCAACCGTTAGAACCTAACTGCCTGGTCCACCTCTAAACCATGTCCCTAAGCACCACATCCACACGTTTTCTGAACACTTGCAGGGACTGTGATTGCACCACTTCCCTGGGCAGCCTGTTCCAGTGCCTGACCACCCTCTCTGTGAAGAAATTTTTCCTAGTATCTAATCTAAATCTCCCCTGGCACAACTTGAGCCCATTTTCTCTCATCCTGAAGCATCATAGTTTTGATCCAGAGTCCAGTCCAGATACCTCAGAATGCAGACTCAAAAATACTTCAGATTACCTTTGAAAAAAAAAAAAAAAGAACCAAAAAAACAACCAACAAAAATAGTGAAGTAATGCACTGTAAGAATAAAAAAAAGAAAATCTAAGTGATATTCAGGGAGCTCTTGGAACAGGGAAGGAATTTGACTCAACTCACATACCCAAGTCTTCTATGAAAAGACTGTAAAGTAAAAAAGGTGCAACTAACCCATCATGCTTCCATTACTAAGGTATTTCCAGGATGTCCTGACCCATCAAAATTCTTCTACAAAGCAGGTTATCAGAGAAGCCTCTGACACTAAAAAAATTAAACAACAAAACAAAAACAGCAAAAACCCCAAACAAAACCAAAGAACAATCACCTAAAGCAGGATGTCTTACCTTTTATGACTAGGGAAAGAAACAGGTATATTGAATTGTGAAAGATCTAATTAAATACAGTGCAGGCAGGAACTACATTGGTAAAGGAGAACAGCACAGAAACAGCTACATTAATAGTAGAAAAAGCATATAAGGCTATTGCAGTTTTCTGCACAGTCTAGTACCTCAGGCACTTTTCTGCTCTCAGACACCAGACAGCCCGCATATCTTTCAAGCTTTACAAATAAAAGGTCAAGCAGAGAAGCGAGTCAGCTGAGGCAACCACTTCCAGTGCCGAGAACTGCCTCTGGAAAAGATGGAGTAGGACGGTAAGAAGTTTGATTTACAGGACATTTGTCGTCAGGTGATCCTAGTAATCTGTACATCTCTGCTATGTGCTCTGCTGTCCCATAAAAACACATAAACCTACTTTTCTATATCTCAAAGAGGTGGCAGAAAACAAAGGCATCTCAAGTTTGTTATTTCCCTGGGAGGAAGGAGGAGTGAAAACTTAAAAGTACTTTTCCAGATTCCAGATTACAAATCCGCTTTAAATAGTTGAAAGTAAAAAAAAAACAAAAAAACCCCCAAACAAAACAAACCCAAAAAGCCAAAAAAACCCAAACCACCAAAAAACCCACAATGATTGATCTTATTAACACAAGAGCTCTTTCCCAAGCTGAGAAGAAACTTGATAAACCCCAAAATCAGTGTAATATTCTATTTTTCAGTTCACTACGAACAACTAAAAGGCAGTCATCTGTCCCGTAACTCACACATACCTTCCTGCGAACCCTACGCAAGGCCAGCACCTAGTGAGAAATGCTATGCAGACATAAAACAAAAGCAGATGAAATTAAAATTAAGAATACAATCTTTACACAAAAGAATGTATTCTACCGCAGAGGAAATGCAGTGATAGCAATAGAAGAGTCAATTGCTGAAAATTTTTTGAAAAATTATAGTATTTTAAAGGTTTTAACTGGTAAGAACCTTCAAAAGTGACTATTCTTTATAAAATAGTCAGGAATTCTATATACATCATCTTATTAAAAAAAGTATCCAACTACTATACACTTTAAGAACAGGTAAATAATATGACATTCCTCAAACCCACACTGAAATTAGAATTTTAACATATATCCCATATATGGGGATATATGTCAGAATAACTGCCCAAAAGATGGAAGGAGTCAAGAACAGTTTTGACCGCTTAATTCCAAACCTCCCGTATTATGTTAATTTAAAATAGTGCAATGTCATCTTTTTTATTTTTTAAATAAGCCTACCCTTCAGAAAGAATTTTGAGCTCAGAAATGATAAGACTTTTACAACAGTTTTAAAACAAAGGCCATGTTGTGGCCACTTTTTCATCCGTAGTCTCACCAGCGTCAAAATTACATTCCCATTTTCATTGTAGACCCAGCATATCTAGCCTCCATTTATTTATTTTGCTTGCCATATGAAGATAGTTAAGCAAGATAAGGACATCACTCATCTTCCAAACTTCAGGTTTGGAAAAGGGGTGAAAGAATTGTGAGGAATTTCTCACTGTAATTTTTAGATCACAACAGACTATTTCTTCATAAAAAGGCTTAAAAAAATCTTACACTTCAAATCAAATACAGAAGGAAAGATGAGCAAAATAGCAGCTTTCCTGAACTCTCTCAAGTCAGGTTAGACCACAAAAATTCTTAAGGATACTCAAGAACCCAAACTGTTAAAATTAGGGAATGTATATGTTAACCTTACAAAAATAAATACACAGAAGATAATTCTCTGTAGCATTCAAAAAAAAAAAAAAAAAACACAACCTATCTGAAACTAACTTAACTGATCTCAGGAACAGGACTCCTCCTATTGTAGTCATTTAGTGAGAAAGGATCTTGGTCAATTTTTAGGTCATCTTTAGAAAAATAAAGTCACAAAAGAGCACTGCCAGTTAACTGACACTATTTGAGTATTAAAAAAAATAAAAAATAAAAAATCAAACAACTGTTTGAGTTTATGTAGTACATTCTCTTGGAATAGAAGATAAAAAGTCAGTTTCCAAAAATACACATAGGTAAAGCTTAGTCTAGTTCTGTTCACAGCTACTTCCAAAATAAAATCAATGTTCATGGAGGGAAGAGAAACATACTCAAATATTCTTTAAACAAGAAAGCAAGCAAGGACAAGAACAGAAACACATAGACAAAACTACATGAAAAGATAATACCTGTAAAGCACGAAACAATCTTAGCTTTAAAACTGTAACAAGAAAACAGTATTCATATCTACTTTTCAGATTCTACTGAATCTTACCACTCTTAGTTATAAAAGTTTAATATAACATAACAACAGCCTGAAAAGTTTTTTTTCATTTTTATGATACGTACCAATACAGAATATCACCACTATATCTGATCTTCACAAAAGCAGAATCAATAATAAATACTCACTTTTTATCTTCTCAGCTTCAAAAAAAAAAAAAACAAACAAACAAACAAACTAAAAAATGCCAGCCTAATTACAGGATGAATACTGCACTCATGCTTCTAGTCATATGATTCCAAACGTTAAGGGCATTGACTTTAGTTTGTATAAAGTATTCAAAACTATTTCGTTTCCACTCTCTAAAATTTTGTTGTGACAGCTGAAGATTTGTACCACCTGGCACAAAGGTACCAGCCTACTTGATGGAAGGGATTGCTTCTTTCATATTCACCAAGTTACTAATGTGAATACTTTTTAATTGCTTTCAACCAAAACTGGCTGGATTAGCTGAAAACTCAGATTTAAACTTACTAAATTAACCTCATTCATTAATACATCAGAAAAAACTCTGCTATCAGAGTTGAAGAGTAGTCTCCCACACAGACACGGTAATAAGCAGCTACATGAATGGTAAGGTCTTTAAGGGGTTTTTAGTTAACAATTTAAAAAGAAAAAAAAAACAACCTAGAGAACATAATCCCTTAGCATGAACCTGAACTAAATATAAAAGCAAACATAACTCAAAAGCTTAAGCTTCACAGGCAGGTATTGATCCTTAGCTAAGTCATGGTAAACAACTGTGTCCATGGCTGCCACTTTGGAGCAAGCCAAAAATACAAGTAAGATACAATATTAGTTTATAAACTAATGGGTCAATAGATATAGCTGCAAATATTCTGTACTGGAAAGAAAAGACAGAGAGTCCCTTCAGCAAAAAAGTCTGTGGCATTCCTTCTGTGATCATCTTCAGATAAGAATAACACTGGAATTCATTACAACAACTGAGAGGTAAAAACCATACTCCTCTATTGAAGGGCACGAACTATGACTGCAGGTTCCACTGCAGACAATGTAAGTTTTGTCTGTTGAGGCTTTTGGCCACGATGCTCATTTTCTGTTTGATGAAAAGACACAGCAACAGTGTGCAACCTCTTTACAGTTTTTAAAGGATTTTGCTCCTTTTTAATGTGGACTTGTGTTGCAGTCATCTGAGCGTTACACAAACAATGGAGCAGAGCTTTTACGCACCATCAGAATGACCGTATGTTGTTATCCATACTACGCTTCTTTATCTTTTCAGAGAAATGCACTGTACAGTACTTGGCTATGTGCGCAGATTCATAAGTTCAGGGTCGCACCTTAGCTGAGTATCTTTCAGATAATTTTGTTCAATACGTTTGTATCTGAATGATCTGAAAGTACTCAAGGAATGAAAAAGAAACTTTAATATAAAGGAAATAAGAGAGTATATAGAAGACAGGCTTTGCAAGCCAAGACAAAGAGCATATGAGAGCACAGACTCCAGCAGAAAGAAGCACAGGAAAGGTATTCATTCTTGATAGGCAAAATTATTATTCAGGATCATCAAATTGGAATCTGAAAAAGCACCACTATCCCCAGTTTAACTTGATATCTTCTTTATCTTCTCGATAACAGCAGCTACCACAGATTTTTAAGGTCCTTGTACTGAATTCCACCTTCTTTATAAACACACTAAAGCCCCTGAGATCAAGAAAAAAATCCTATAGAGCTCTTCCAAAATACAGCACAGGCATACAACC
This sequence comes from Platalea leucorodia, assembly GCF_965183815.1. Lineage (NCBI taxonomy): Eukaryota > Metazoa > Chordata > Aves > Pelecaniformes > Threskiornithidae > Platalea > Platalea leucorodia. Next base: position 44,416,359 of record NC_138828.1, on the reverse strand, counting down.
ATTGCTTATGAAATCTTGTGGGGACCCCTGGTGGTTCCTGTTTACCTACTCTCCCTACTACTGATTCGCAAACTTCAAAGTGAAGAAAATACCAGCTAATGAGGAACCCATTTGCTGTACTCTGGTTAGAAATGACAACTCTTTGGTAACCAAAAAATAAAAAAGGCTGGGGGCTCTTCTTGGTACGTGTAACAGATAAATTGACAGATGCACTACGTAGAGCTATTCAAACTTCAAGGCTATAAGCCCTGACAATAGGCTTGCTCTTTTTCTTGCTCTGGATCCTCTCAAGCAGCAGTGTTAAGGCAGCAAGGTGAGGAAGGACTGAAGTGATCTGCAACCAACACCTGGGCCTGGCTCACAGATGACCTTCTTGGCTGTACTAGACAGAAGCCACCTCATTTCTGTAAATACAGCATATCCAGCCATTAACGATTGCCATTCTGGTCTTCTTCAAAGGATGAAATAAATAAGTCTGTTAAGAGAGACCTGTGAACCTCTGATGTTAACAAATAAGATTATTAAAAAGCAGAAACAAGCCACTAACAAAAACATATACGCTAACGAAAGGAGATTAAAAAAAAAAAAAAAAAAAACCACAAAAGACAGTGAAGCCCTAGATGCACAAACACCACCAAAAGCAAAGTAATGACTAAATCAAGTGTGTTAGCAATTCGGAATGCACAGCAAATTCCTCTCACTTGAATATTCTTCTCTCCAGCTGGTTGGCAAGTACAACTTCTAAAATTATGTGTATTTTGTCAGGGTCTACAAATGGTAGACAAGTTTCTGGCAGGAGAGTCTGGAGGTAAATTATTACTGTTAAATAGCCGTATCAAGTTGAAAGCAAGAATCAAGGTGGATATTTCATGAGGAAAAAAAGAAAGTGGCTTTGTGGGAGATATTTAATTTTGAAAATTGCAGAAAAAAGATTCAGTAATACTTTACTAAAAGGCTTCTAGTTAACAGAATTAACACAAGAAGGTCAGTTATCTTAAATGTGTTACATAACCACAGATAGGAGATCAGTTCACGGGCTTCATAGATCAAATTTATTAAAAATAATCCATCCTCTACCTATCCAAAGAACCAAAAGGTTTTTTAAAATTTGTTAGAAAGGAATAAACATTTAGATTTTTGTGACTGTGGTAATAACATGAATACTCAGTGCACAGGTTGTTAGGTCCCCTCAAGTGTTCTGCAGTCTTATAAGCTTTGATGCATAAGTTAAAAGAATATTCATGTCTCGGCACAAAAGAAAAGAAAAACGGTAAGTCTGTAAGACTGATAATAATTTTCAGTGTTTACTCATTCTTATAGTGTTCCATATGAGACTAAAAGACAAGCAGCAAAAAGTCAAATAATAATAATAAAAAAAATATTTCAGTTTTCTTTCCTAGACATACGCACTTTGGAAATTTGTAGATTCACTTTTCAGAATCAGAAAATGAGCATGTTTGGAAGCACATGGAAAACTGCCTCCCTCCCCTCCCCCCCAATACACAAGAGAGAAATTAGCAACAGAAACTTCAGGGGAAAAGCTGCAGTAGATCAAGAACTGCAGATAACACACCATAAACCAACAAATCTGGCATAAAACACTGATTTGGAGATAAGAGTGGAAGGAACTCAGACACAAACTTATCTTTCAGAAATACAAGTACTTGAATTTTAACTGGCAGGATGTCAAAATATTAAGTCACCTCAGTAGCTCTATTTGTAATGTAAACATGTTACTGATGTAGAATTACATTTTTACTATTTCAATCAGGAAATCTTCATTATACTGTATTGCAGTATGAACATGCACAATGCACACTTGAGTACTTGCTCTTTCATTAACTTTTTACAGAAATGTATCTGTATACAAAATATACCAAAAGTAAGAAAAAAAAAGTAACAGCAAAGGTTATTTTTATCAAAGGGTCTGTGCTTTAGGACTGAACTTAATTCACTTTTTCATTTACTATTCCTCCTTACCCTCCCAAAGTAAGCAGAGAGTCTACTCCTGTAACTAGAAACCCTAAGCAAAATGCTTAACAAACAAAAAACCTGTATGTCTAGAAGTTCAAGGGGAAGTAATTGACTAAACTCTCTGTGAGTCACTAAAAATAACCACTGGTACCCACTATGAAGTTACAAATTCTCTTCTTTCCATTCATTTCCAGGAGTACATATTCGAGATTACTTACTACATAATACAAACAAATAAGGATACTCCAGATGTAAACAGATTTACAACTATTTTAACAACTTTGTCTAGAATCCTTTCTATTATGCATGAAGCCCAGGAACTACTTTGTCAAATATCTTCCCTCTGATAATGACAGGTATTATCAGCTCATTAAATGTAACCACCATCTCAATGTTTTATGTTGATTTTTCAGTTTCTATCTTTTTAAAGCAGAGCATATGTACCAGCAAACATTATTTTTACAGTCTGTTTACAACCCTCTTATCAGATTCAATTTAAATGAGCATTGTTTTATCTAAGCATTATTTTATCAGATGATTTTATAAAGGCTTCCAAAATTCAAAAACAAGTTTCAAGCTAAACAGCTATAAAAATTTATAATTGTCAACTTCCTAATATTTCGAGCATCTTCAGTTTCCAAAGCTTGGCATATAAACAAGCACAAAGTACCATGCAGCGGAGCCTAGAGCTGCATACCTCATTCATGAGCACAGGTAAAAAGACGGCCTGACCCCTGAACAGCTTTAGGAAGTCGGCCAACACGGTCGGCCTGCACCTTCAGGTTATGACATAAGGGAAAGACTGATGCGGGGAGCACAGAATTGGGAACTTGTTCTTGGAGCACGCAGGTATAAAGTTGAAATCTTAGTTTGGGGAAAATCAGCAGGGAGAATGTATAAGCAGTTTCATGCGCATGGTCACTGCTACTGCTGACCGCCTTCAGAGCTTGCTGGGTTACTGCTGCTGCCAAGGAGGTGCTAAAGCAAGAAGTTTAGGAACACGCAACCTAGAGTCTGAGAATTAGGAAATGAACTATTCAAACAACTTGAACTGGCACTATCATTTCTGGCACAAATCTCTTCAATAGTAGAGCTTCTATTGCACTTTTTTATTATGACGAGGTTAAATATCCCTACTGCCAAATTATTATAAGATTTTTACCCTGAAAACTTGATCTGCACAGTAACACCCATCCACATGCATATGAAGTCACTTAAATAAGGGGAGGGAAAAAAAATTCTGAATGTTCCTAGAATGCCTTTTGGCAATGGTTGTGAACTAGGAACAGGTGTCCCAGCTTTAGTGCTTACAATCAAAGAACACACCTCTGCTGTTGAAATACTAAGACACACACACACACACACACACAGAGCCCCCAAAGCAAAATGGGGGGGTGGGGGGTGGGTGGAAAAGCCAAAGCGTATATTCAGTAAATGGGAGAACACATACTACACAGCTAGACCCAGCTGTTCATAGACTAACCAGCACACAGTGGGTTCTCACTTGTAGGTTACTGAAACATCAGTCTGTGACAAATGTTAGGTGTGGAAGAAAGCACAAGAAGAAATACAAACATAGTCGTGACAGAAAAATGCAGGCAAACTCATAAAATGAAGTGGCTCAGAGCAATGCAGTCATGAAGAGCAAAGACCAACAGCTTCGAGTGTCTTTCCCGGTTGAGGAGTTGGATAGGCTTGTTCTTATTACAAGTCAATATTAAGCAAGAGAGAGAGAGGAGATACACCCCAGGATTACTTTAACTTGCAAGTATGCACCACTGGGAGAACAGCAGTATTGTAAACCACCCACAGATAGGATGCCATAAAGATCTGGGCAAAGACAGCCTTGGGAATCATAGAACAAGGAAAATATATTTCTAGAAATATTGCAATACACATTGTGCATGACATCTACTATTGTCAGGCAAAGAATTTTTAGGACTGGCATACCAATACCAAACAGAGGCAAAGAAGAAACAAGCTCCATTTTTCTGGGCACTATATACCTTTTATTTTCACAGGTGTTGCAGACAGATGCAAAGTCATTTTGTTTCAAGCTGTGAGTTTCAAGCTAGCTGCAGTTTTCCCACAGCAGAACTGATTCTCATTTTGACAACTCAGAGTACTGAGCAGCAAGTTTACATCTGTTTGCCAACCAAAGAGACAAGACATCAAATTTAAAGCAGTTAGCCAGTGTAAGACTTTTATCTTAGAAAAAATGATAGTGACAGTTGGCGAGTCCTCTAGGGGCTTATTTTACTTCACAAAGGTACGTTTCCTATAATGCACAAATGATTTATTTTTAATTTTACATTACAGCATATTGAAGTTTCCTTAAATAGAGAAACAGTATTGATAACTATCTGCTTTCAAATCTGTCATGCCAACACGTCCTTCATTCAAATAGCTGTTTTTGCAAAGAAGTATCTATGTTGCCAAGGGATACAGAATATGAAACCCTTCACCAGTCCACCAAGAAGAAAGGCGCCTGAAAGCAGAAAGTACCAATATATCTGAGGCTTAAATAATCATTAACTTAATTTCTTTCACAAACTCTGCAGCATAAAATTCAGAGGTCCAACAACCTCAAACAGGAGGTGCAAGTCCTAAAACCCAAATCATTACCATTTTGGGACATCTTTTGAAAAATATTTTTAAGTGTCTATTCTAACACGATCTAGCACCAGAAACATTTTAAATTTGCTTTTAAGGCCTTGTTCTACCTAGTTAAGTACTTTGAATAGTCAATTTGCTGTGTCACACTTTAACACTGAACATATTTCACTATCAGCACACAATTTTCCACTGTCACACTTGCCGCTACTCATTTTAAGTGAGAATTGATACATACTTGTTTTACAGTCAGCTCCATGTTTTTGGATAGGGAAGGGAAGGATTCTGGATAAGCAGGGAAGAGAACACGAAAGAATGCAGTCAGTCTTCGGTTTTAACCTCGCTGACCTGCACCCTCCTCATTTAATTAAGAGGCTCCAAGAAGAGCCCATTATCCCCCTCTCTTGTGTAACAGCAGCCTCGCTAACCAAACCCGTGAGCCAACATAAAGCGAGCAACTCAAGCAGAATAATATTCCTAACACTGTTTATGTGGGGAGGAAACTCTGGATCTTCCAAGTTGCAGAGCCCCTCAGTTTTCCGGAGGCGAACGGGAGCCGCCACAGAAGGAGACCGAAGTCAGGTGACGAGACGACACGCTGTGTAAACACGCAGTGCCCTCCCCCTCACCCCGGCCTTCCCGGTGCTGGGGAGGGGGGACAGAGAAGCGGAGGGGCCCATGAAGCACCACCATTTCTGCCCCTTCCCGCCGGCCGGCCGCAGGACGAAGCGCTCTCGCTGAGGAGGGCGCGGGCGGGCCGGGCCGTGCGGCGGGGACTGCCTTCTCCCCTCTTCCCCACGCCCCGCCGCGGTCGGGTCGGAGCCGCCACCTCGGCCTCGCTCGCTCCGACGCCGGCGAGCGGAACCGAGCGGCCCGCCCGCCGCCCCTCCTGTCACGTCGCGGTGCCGCGGCGACTGTCCCGTGCCGCGGCCCTCCGCCGAGGGCAGCCGAGCCCCGCTCCACTCCGCCCCGCCCCGCCGCTACCTGTCCGGGTGGCGCCGCCTGCTGCTCCCCGGGGAGGCGCTGGCTCATCCTCCTGCGGCGGCGGGGCGGGGTCGCGGAGACGCCGCGGACACCGGCTCGGCCCCCGGCCCAACGGTTGCTCCGCCAGCCGGCCCCGCCCCCTCGGCCTGGGGGGCGGGGCTTTCTGCCACGCACGCGCGCCGCCGCTCGGCGCCTGCCGGGCCGCCGGAGTCAGCGTCACCGCCGCTACTTCCGGTCCCCCCCTCCCGCCCGCGCGGAAGGGCGTGACTTGCGGGCGGCCGCCGAGGGGCGCGGCCGTTAGGCGCGTGCCCGCCGAGGGGGCTGGCGGGGCGCCCCTTCCCGCCGGCGGGCGGGCTACGGGCCGGGGCCACAGCTGTCCCCTGCGCAGAGCGGGCGGTAAGGGGGGGAGCGGGCAGTCCCCGTGCTTCAGAACGGGGAGAAGGCGGTTTCCCAGGTGAAGGAGCTGGCTCGGCACGTCGCAGCATCGTTTGGCTTCTGGCTAAACCAGGGCGCGTCTAAATTTCACGGGCACCGGGCGCTCTGACTGCTGGGCCCTAAGGGCTTAAAAATTCTCCTGATCTGCAGATGGAATGCGGATCTCGGGCTGAGCACGTAGCTCCTGCGGACTGTCCCCCGGAGGCAGGCGCCAGGCGTTTCGCTGCCTGCCGCGATACGGGGGCCAGTAAAGAGTTTACTTGGCATACGTCGACGGAAGGGAGCCTCCAGCAAAACACTGTGGCAGGTTGGGTGGATTTTTTTCAAGGAAAGATGATAAAATATCCGCAGGTTCGTTTATGTAAAAGGCTCACGAGACTGAGCAGCGCTTTGTAGCGTGCGTGCAGGGTGATGGATCCAGACGATAGGAGTAAGACTGAAAAAGGGCACGAGGCATCACCGGCCTTTACTCGTGTACGCTACGAACGTGCGCTTCTGGCTGGGGAGCAGAGGCATGGCAGACGCCACCGCGGAGCCAGCTGCCGCGGGCAGCCCGGCCCTCCCCCGTCAGTTTTGGGCGGAGCCGCGCAGGGCCACGCTTCCCCCCACAAATCCCGCCCAGGGGAGGTCCCTGGGAAGACACCTACCGCCGGTGCCGGGCGGCGCGGTCTCGTGGGTCGTGACTAGGTCGTGACAGATTTATAGCGGTTCTATTTTATGTTTCCCCTGAAGGCGAAGAGCCCCCGCCGGCCCCGCCTGTCACGTGACCCTGGCCGCGCGTTACCAGGGTGAAGCGCCGCTAACGCGGGAAGGGCGATCCCGCGAACGTGCTGCCCCGCCTCGGCACGCGTCGCCCAATGGGCGCTGAGCCGCTGGGCGGACCCGCCAATAGGGGCTGAGGGGGCGGGCCCGCGGCGGGCGTGAGGCCGGGTTGAGCGGCCGTGGCGGCGGCGGGCGCAGCGGGGAGGTATGCCGGGGCGGGCGTGAGGCGGGCGGGGCCGCCCTGCCGTGGGGCCGGTGGCAGCAGTAGCCGCAGCCGCCGCTGGTGGGGCCCGGTTCGCGGCAGGTTGTCTTTCTCCTTCGCCCCAGGACGGGGGAGTCCCCGGCCGCGTCTCTCGCCCTGGCGGCGGTCATGCCCCAGCTGTGCGGGGGCGGCGGCCTGGTGGGGCCCGGCTGAGCGGCGCGGCCCGGCCCGGCGCTCGGCCTGGGGGCCTCCTCTGCCGCCGTGCTGGGGCCGGCGGGCACTGCGCCGTGCTGCTTTCCGTCCGCCTGGTCGCGGCCTGGCCGCGCGGTTCGGGTTTGTCGCCTCACCTTCTCCGCGCCCAGCGCTCGGTCGGTCTGTCTCGGGGTGGGACTTGTGCCCCGGCGCACAAGCCGCTCTGGTGCGTGCCCGTGATGGATAAAACGACTGCTTGCCCAGGGCTTGAGAAGCCAACGCCCTGTTAGTGCTGAGGTCGTTTCTCAAGACTCTTATTTTCCATGTCACGGGTAAAAATAAGCCGTGTAACTCGTACAAAATTCCATCCCCTCTTTCACTGAACGGTACCTTCTCGTCTACAGGCTGCTTATTGATTGTTTATAGTTGCACAGAACAGTATGCAGTAGGAGCTGTGCCTAATGCAGCTGGTTTAGCTGTAGTACAGCATAGCTTGTTTTGTAAACAGAGCAGGGGTAGGAAGAGAACTTGGTAAAGCCATGTGAAGTTAAAATTGTGTCCCACCTGCTATATTTTACTATTGCCCAAAAGACAATACTGATGTTAATACTGACTTTTTCTTTTTTTAGAAGTGCAACATCACACTAAACTATCTGTACTTCAAGGAGAAAAAAAAAAAAACCCAACCAAAACCCAAAAACCCAAGACATTGCAGGCCTGTCGTTCTCACTTTTTTCTTTCCTGGTAGTTATGCTTAGTTCTAGTTGTTTCCTCATCTCCTATTTTGCAGAAAAGATTACTTCAGTTCTCCTGTGTTTTGTCTCGCTGTACTAATCAAGCTTGTTCATTTTAGTCTGCTTCCATCATATGGGTCCTTCATCCTCCTGAGACTCTTTAGCAGCATTGGTGTCTGATGCATGGTAATTCTGTGACAAAAAGTGATCCTAAATCAGAGAGAAGAGCCTCACCTGAGATGTGTGTGAAGTATGAATCTAAGTTAATAGGATCTCCTGTTGGAAGGAAGCTGGGCACAGCAAAGCACAAATGCTGTTAGTGCTCTCAAGTGAGGCTTGGATGCAGAAAAGCTTAGTAACCTTTTGTCTTTTTCAGCTGATGGAAACTTCCTCAGGGTATAGAAGTTCTTTCTACTGTAGAAAAGATGACACCATGAATTTGTTTTGATGTTTATCACCTTGGTCTTTCTTTTGCCAATTCTCTTTGCTGTTCTGACGCGTCTCTGTATTGCCATACCTTCCGCATTCAGCTCACTAGTGTCTTATTTTTACCGAAGTGTTTTTTGATATAGAACCTTAAACACCGCCAACATTCAGCTGAGTAATCTGTTTAATATCAATAGGTAGTCTAAGTAAGTGGTCGGGTAGTACATTAAAAGTACTGATTTGCACCATTTTATAATGAGTTTATTTTCTGTGCCACATAGAAAAATAAATTACCTAAGTTTTCAGTCAGAATTAAGGTCACACCCTTCTATATTGAATAATGATTCTAAACTTAATGGGGATCTCTTGAGTTCAGTCTATTTTTGGCTTCATTATAGTGACTAAATTCCAAAATACTGGATTTAGTGCTTCTTAAGAAACAACATGTAAGAGGTTTTTTCCCCCCTACTATCGTAGTTCTTCCAAGTAAAGTTGAATGAAAGGTTTTTAACCAGGTCCTTTACCTTTATATGATGTTTGCATCCTAGCTGAATCAGAAGTTGTAGCACTGACTACTTGCTTTATTGAAAGCTAAAACACATACTTTTTTTATGCTCTCTGTCAAGATGAAAGATTAAACTGGTTTTAGTAATGCAGCCTTTTTCTCTACACCAAGTGAGCCAATTGTACCAAAATAGAATTGAGACTAAGAGTAGATGATTTACAGAAAAGCTACAAAGTATGTGATATAACTGAGGAGACAAGTGAATTGACATTTTGAGCAAAAAAAATGTAACATGACCTAGCAGGCTAGATGACTAAGTACAGCTAGCTAAACCTGTTTTGTGTTTTGTTTTTTTTTTTTTGCCTAGTACTGGAGTAAGGATGCCTTAAGAAGATAACTATGGATAAATATATTAAAGTGCGAAAGATTGGAGAAGGATCCTTTGGGAAAGCAATTCTTGTCAAAGCTAAAGAAAATGGCCAACAGTATGTTATTAAAGAAATAAACATCTCTAAGGTGAGTGCTTATTATTAATTACTGATCCATTCTTTTTGTATCTCTGTTCTCAAAAATCATTATTTTCCTTCTGAAGATGTCAAATAAGGAGAGAGAAGAATCAAGGAGAGAAGTTGCTGTATTGGCTAATATGAAACATCCGAATATTGTCCTGTATAGGGAGTCATTTGAAGGTAAGATTAATTAATACAGTAGAACCTGAACTAATGATAGTAAGTGACTGTACACTACTTATTGCATGTAGTTTAAAAGTCAGTGTGATTTCTCTTATTAATTAGTCTTTTTCATACGTCTATTACTTGCTGCAGTTCTTTTTGGTTGTATTTTTTTCACAATTCCCCTGCACATGTAAAAATAATAGTAATTGAGGAAAAAAGTGCAATAATTAAACAGAAATATTCATGTCTCTTCCTTACATGCAGCAATTTTTGTTGACGCTTAAATGAAACAGTTATGTTCTGTTGTTTCTCCAGAGTGTATGTCTCCTTGAATACTTGTGTATACCCTAATGACTTAAATGCTTGTGTATGTTAAATATGAGTATGGTCTAAATTGGGGTATTGATAAGCTAGCAAGAGCAATTTTATCTCAAAGTCTGTTGTCTTAAAATGCAGTCTTCTGTAATTGCAATCGTATCATTGCTTTCAGAGCTGGAAAAATAAATGGGACTGTTTGCTTCGTATCAAGCTATGAAGGAAGGAGAAATATAATTCCACATTGTTTTCACAGTGAATGTCTTGGGAAATGAGCGGAACAGATAAAAGATTCCAAGAGCCTATTATATAGGTTAAAATAAAAATTAAATATTTTTGGAGATACTGTTTAGGAACACTGCTCTTTTCTCCTTTCCTTCCTTTCTGCTGACTTTCATATGTCTTTTGGTTGGGGGCTTTTATTTCTTTCTATTCATTAAATTAGAATTTTGTGCCATGGTCATATTGCATAGCTATAGTCTTCTGATTTATAAATCCACGCTTCTGTCTTCTCTGTAATAGAAGCCTGTTCTTTAAGACTGCTTTTTTTTTTTTTTTTTTCTTACAAGGTAGATTCTGTGATCTGTAGGTCACAAGACTTCACGTTGCATCTTTATTGCTAAAGCACATTGACTTTGAACATACTGATTTGGTTTATAAAAGAGAATTATTTCAGCAACAGGTCTGCAAGAAATCCAGACTCCTAGGATCATCTTTTAAAATAATACTGATTATAGAGCTTAACCAAGATACAAACAGCTGTAAGCACAACAGAAAAATCCTGGGTTTAATGTTCTGAAAGACAAAGCATTCTGTGGGAGTGAAATTTAAGTGACTTAGATGATTTTGATGAATTTTGACTCTATTTAGAGTTTAATTGCTAAGACTAACTCTTTCATAAAGGAAGAGTTTTTCTTTTGAGCAGCGGTGCGGTTGATTTTATGCATTTATTCAGCTCTTCTCAAAATCGTGCCTAAAATGTGAGTAAGTGAAGTTCTTGTGGTTTTGGTAACTTGCAATCTTGCTTCTGCCTAATCTCTCTCTTTCATCAGTAACTGGACAAGATTGCATTGGGGAACAAAACTGTAACTTTGTATGAAATGTATTATATATGTTCATACCTCCTAGTGGAAACTTGTGTAGAATTTTTGGAAGACTCCCCAAATTTCATTCAAAAATGAGAAAATAATTGTTTCCATCTGTCATTGTCTGCTGAAAGTTTTATTACTGTTCTTCAGTCTCTGAAATGAACTGTATGTCTGGTATGAAAGCTGGTGAATGTCATGTTCTTGCACTTAGTGTGATTAACACCTTGTCCAGGTAAAACTCTCAGAAAGAATTAGGCAAATAGAGGCAACTACCTGAATTAGAACTTCAGATCTCTGTTTTTAGGCTAAGGTATCTATAGGATGTTTGAAAGCAGGTTGGAGAATATGAATGCAATATCAAACCAAAGTGACACCTTTAATTTCGTAGTGGTTTTGAACCCCATTTTGAGGCATTGGTTCAGCAGATGTAATGTTTTTCTCTCCATATCAAAATAGTCCAATGTTACCAGAAATGGGAAACTTATGTTGTGAAACTCAACATAATAAAAGCATTTTTGCTTGAGGTTTGAAAAAAGGACTAATATATGATATCTGAAGTTGCATGTGAAAAGGTTAATTTTTTGTTGTGTTTTCTGTGACTGCAGTGAAGATATTCAGAAAGTTATGTTAAACTTTTTTTTTCTTTTTGAAATACTTTGTGGTTTATTTTACAGAAAATGGTTGTCTCTACATAGTGATGGATTACTGTGAAGGAGGAGACCTATTTAAAAAAATAAATGCCCAGAAAGGAATCTTATTCTCTGAAGATCAGGTAACAGCAAACTGCTGCTATAGTGTTTTGTTGCGTGATACTTTTTAATGAATTTTAAATTCTTTTGGTTCAGTTTGTTAGATATGGTGGCTTAATCTAAAAGGAGGTTCTCAAATTGTGATTCTTGTTGCTATCAGTCACAGTAGTATCTTTAAAAAAGAAAAAAGAAAATGTAGCTGGAAATCCTGGGTATGTTAATTGGGGTTTTGTCTGTATGTGTGAAATGCTTTAAAAAAAGTTGGATCTCTTACAAAGTAAACCAAATCTGAGAAATGAAAAATACTGAAGGACAACATTAATATTTTTAAATCTTTGAAATTATTTTCTTTTTAAGGATATAATGACCCAGGATTTCTGTTTTGTAATACTGATCTTCATTTATCAGAAGTATAAAATAACATAATTTGGAAATATAATAACATGAAAAACAGCAATATGAAGTTTACATCATTCAAAAGTTTTATTTTTCCATTTGAAAAAATTTAATATTGTATTGGAATTATACCAGCAGATTTTCTTTTTCCAGGATAGTGGTTATAAAGCCACTTGTACTGTGGGTGAATCTGGAATAAATGAGAGGATTTTATGTACAGAGTTGATTAAATTAAGTGAAAATAGATTATGTAGGGTTCAATTTTTTTATTAGAATTGACATGTGTTCCCTTGTTTATAAATTGTTTCTATGCTTTTGTGTCTGCATCCAGTAGGATCTCAATTTACCTGTGGTTAGAAAGGCTTAGTAGTGTATTAGGTCTATTGATGATATTTAGAATAGGGTAATCATGAAATGTTTTGGATATAATTTATAAAACTTCTCATTTTTCTAATTTGGGCTCACTTTTACAAGAAGAACTTATAATGGAAAAGTGAAAATTACACCTTGCATTACACTGTAATTTTGACATGTATGCACCTCTAAGTTGGGAATGTGAAACCACTCTTTGCATGGAAAAGTTCTTGCCATTAGTCCCTTCTAATATTGTGATTTTTACAAATCTACAAAAAATGGTTTTTGTTGGGTTGTTTATAATCTTCTAGTTATATATTGTTTGTTGCTTTTCTCATCGAAATCTGCTTTGTACTATTTTTCTTTTTAAGGTAAAATACATAAAATTACTGAATGATAAATAAGTGCTTCTGTAAACATCAGTAGGGCTTTTTAGGACTCTTGGTTGATTAACTGACTGCAAGAAGACTTGTATTGGTTACAGCAAAAGTACAGTCTTTAAGATGCAAGTTCCATGTCTTAAACATTTTAGCCAATCAAATTCATATTGCATACTTCTGTTAGCTTTATAATATGTAATGAAACTGGTAGTCCCAGGCAAAATATCTAATTTGGGTAATATGCAGCTTTCATTAAAAAGTTTGCATTATAGTGACAGTACTGTTATGTTTTTAATTATTCTATGGTATAAATGAAGACGGGTTTGTGGGAAGAGGGTAAAATCTTGAGTTATAATTATAAAACTGATTTGATAATATCTTCAGTTATGGAACTGGGGAAGCTTTCAGATAAATAACAATGGTGATGTTGCATTTTCTTTTATGCATAGATTCTGGATTGGTTTGTACAAATCTGTTTAGCACTAAAACACATACATGATAGAAAAATCTTGCATCGGGACATAAAGTCACAGGTATGTAGGTAATTATTTTTTAACTGAATTTACTTCCAAAGTGATTACATTCATATCTTGCTACTGTAAGTTGGCAAATTATGGAAAATAGTCTTTTTATGTAAACACTTCTAATCCTGGAAACACTTTTTTTCTTCAGAATGGTCTGGAGTAGTTTTATATGATATCTGTACAAACAGATGAGGCTATTTGAGGAAGCTACTTGAGTATTACTCATATTTATGTGTGGGGACAGAAAAGGTTATATTTTAGAATGTGTAATAGTGTTTTCTTTCATTTTGATGAAGTAGGACTAGAATAAGTCTGATGTTTTGTAGTAATCAGTAACACTACTGCTAGTGACTTCAGAGTGACTGAATGGTAGAAAACTTTATTCTTCCCAAAACATGTTGAGAACAAAAAGTGTGCAATTGTATGAATGTTTTAATTAACAGACTTCTTAAAATTTCTATGTCAAGAATATATTTTTAACCAAAGATGGAACAATACAGCTGGGAGATTTTGGAATCGCCAGAGTTCTTAACAGGTAACTCCTTTTTGATGTTGTTTTCTCTGAATTAATCTAAATCACTTTGATCTAGGAAAACACAATCTGTGTGCTTCATGTGACTTAACTAGTTAACATTCGTTCTTATTTTTTTCTTAGTACTGCCGAGTTGGCTCGCACTTGCATAGGAACGCCATACTATTTATCACCTGAAATATGTCAGAACAAACCTTACAACAATAAAAGGTACTAATAAGTTTTTTATTAAACATTTTTGGTAGGAGAAGAAAGTGAGTTGTTTAAAAATCAGAAGTTGTTCTGTTGATACGATGGTGAACAGCTGTTAGTTCATGCCTTACCCAGGAAGGTGCTCAGTCTCACTGTACAAGTGTAGGTCTGTGCAGTACAAAGCAACGTGATGCAGAGATGACTTAGCTTAATGCTCTGAGTTCCAGATCTAGCTGTGTTCTTTGTTATGGCTCTACTTTTGCCTTTCTACACACTAGTTGTACTGCCTTAATTTATGCAGTATGAGTGTGAAACCATGTTAAGAATGAAATCACAAACAGTAATTGGAGTCTTTAAGCACATGCGTAGATAGGTGGCTCAGCTTGCTTCAGATGAGTGTCATACAGATACTTGTTTGGATGTTTGCTGTTCTGGCAGTAGGCTGTATCTGGTAACAGCGTCCCTAGTGTAATTAATGTGGTCACTATCAAGTTAGTCTTATGCTTCACTAAGCTGCTGCATCCATTGCTGTGAGTGCCTTATACTAATTTCAACTGGTTTCTTAAAAGATAAAAATGATTAATTCCTTGTACCTTAATTTCTCCTATATGGGATTTATTATCCAATGGTATTCTAACCAAATTCTGTAATCCTGTAATGAGTGAGTGTAACCTAAGTTAATGTTAAACAGAGGAAATTGACTTCAAGAATTTTATTTACTGAACTGGGTGGTGGGTTTTGTTTGGGTTTTTGCTTGTTTAATTCAAAGATCTCAGGCAAATGTATACATTTAAAGAAAGAAAGCCTTTGTCCATGTGTTGTCTAATTTCTCTGATTGGGGTGGTTCAGATGAAGAGGTCTAAATAAAATCTGGAGCCAAAATAACTGCAACTGTTTTTCAGGTTGGCCTTATTTTTGGTTGTTGAATTCTTTTTTTGTTTGGGGCTTTGTGGTTTGGGGGAGTGAAAGATACACAGGAGCTTGTGCATACTCAAAATACAACCTTTTCCTTTTCAAAGATAGACTTCACAGATGTAAGTTACATGGCAATGTTATACCTAGAACTAATTCTTAAGTGTGTTCTCGTTGATTTAGTGATATCTGGGCCCTTGGCTGTGTTCTCTATGAAATGTGCACACTTAAACATGCGGTGAGTAGAAACTTCTTGTTTCTTTAAAAGAATAGTGATTTCAAACAGGGTTTTTTCCTGATGATTATGCAAATGTGTTTCAGTTGATGAAAGGCTTTCATGGCGACTGTTTAAAATTACCTTCAACACTCTAATCTCCTCTTCTTATACTGACCAACATTTTCCATCTGTGTTTTGCTTCATGCCAATCTCTCCAGAAACTGTATATTTCATTTTTAATGAACTGTGTTAGCTGAAAAAATTGTTAGGTGCTGTAATAAACAATACTGTGAATAGTGTTCCTTTCTTTCCAAAAACTTGACATTTTCATTGAAAGTCTGAATTTGGACTGTCGGCTTTTGTGCAGATGGATTAATGCATTTCTGTTTAGAACAGAAATAGTTCTTAGAAAAAAACAAGATGAAAGAGTTGTCTTTTTTTGCATATGTGTGTTGTTTTGAAGAATACATCTTTATCATCCATTTTCCAATCATGAAGGGAAGAAAAAACCATTTTTTCTGTCTTGTGGTTTTTTCGTTTGGTCTTTTTTTAAAAATAGCTATTTTTATTAAAAGAAAAAAGATGAAAACATGAAAATCAGAAGAAAAATTTCAAGGGGTAAGGATTTCACTTTATTTCAAGCTTTTGTAATTTCTTACTGCTTGGTCTTTTCTGTGGCAGCAATGCTGACAATGTTGCCTTTCTGAGAGTTGATGGCAATAGGTTGTTTTCTGTGAGCTGGGTGATATGTACTGTTTTCTTTTTCTTGTACAAAGGAATTGAAATGGTGCGCTCTGCTTCCTGAGCTTAAGCTGAAGTCTAAGCATTCCTTTGGATTTTACACTGAATGAGTGTAAATGCTTTACATTCTTTCATTTGAAATGTGGCTTTGCTAAAAAGGGCAGAGGGCATGTGATGGTTGAAAGTGTTTGGGAGAGGAGATCAAGTAGATAATTATATAATTATTTTATCCATAATTATATATCATTGTCACTCTAGTTCTGGAGGGAAATAATTATTTGTTAGCAAAATTTATCTCCCTATAGTATGAAATATCTGTATGATGATGTATTTATAATCGGAATACTTGGTAGCGGGTTATTTTAAACTGCTGATGGTAAGCTGTTGATGGCCTTGAAAATTTTTTTTCATGTGTTGAGGCAAGGAAAGGTGTGTTGTTTTTTTGTTTTCCTCTTCATCTTTATACTTACATGTGGACAGACAGTAAGTAATACGTAGTAACTTTTCTTTCTTGTGTGCTATAGTTTGAAGCTGGTAACATGAAGAACTTGGTACTGAAGATAATCTCTGGACCTTTTCCTCCTGTTTCTATGCATTACTCCTATGACCTACGTAATCTGCTGTCACAGTTATTTAAAAGGAATCCTAGGAATAGACCATCAGTAAACTCCATATTGGAGAAAAACTTTATAGCCAAACGGGTTGAAAAATTTCTCACACCACAGGTATGGAGTTAGTTTTAATTCTAATTTTGCTAAAAACATCATAGGAGTTTTCCTTTTCTTTATTCTAATGTCAATATACAACATAAGAAATTGGAGTAATGGTATTCCCTAGAGCTTTTACAGAGACACTTTCATTTGAGGAAAAAAGAGTTTTACTATGAACTGTAAAGAAAAATCTCAAATTACTTAAGTATTTGGTAGTTTCCGCAAACAAATTTAAATAGACATTTTCTTAAGTTCATTGTTTTGTGTGTTGTTCTATACAGTGAGGAATTATGAGTGAGATGTTGTTTAGGTATGCGTTTTTTCATAAAATGGTGCTGTCAATGACTTCAGCATGGCTTCTTTATCATAATTTCTTCAATCTGTTTTTTGTTTGGAATTTGGAATGGCCTGAAAGTGTGTTCTGGGAAGTATTAAGTAAACTAATCTTTTAAATTTCTTGATGTTTAAATGTATCATGTGTATATAACCTAGAAGAAGTCGCTATAACCTAGAAGAAATTGCTCACTGTTTGGTTTAGAATCTGTTAATATAATTTGACATCAATTCATGTCCTTTAATATAAATCTAATCAAGAGATCAAGATTCACAAGTGAATAATAGTACTGATACAAGGTAAATAAATATAGACATGGAGGAAATGAATGCAAAAGGAGATCTCACGAAGTATAAAGAATTCTAACGGATTCTAATTCACAACTAAAGAAATATCAAGAGAAGGCCATATATAATTGGAATTTCAATTGTATGTGAAATAGACTTTCAACTAATAATAGTTCAGATTAAAGTCCCAATGAAAGGTAAGATTCAGAAGTCTTTACAGATAAGTTTGTTGTCCTAACTTTTAAAACAGTAATAGTTTTATCTGATTTTATTTCCAGTAGCTAGAATAGATATGAAATTTTTATTTGGGGTTAGTCAGGCAAAGTATAATTAATAATAGACTGCTACCAGATGATAATACTAATTTCTCCTTGATTGAGTGTGAATACTTGCACACCATTTTTCCAAGCGAATCACTAACATGTTCGACTTAGAGGTGCTACCTGATCTTAAAAGCAACAAAACCCCACACCCAGAAAGCACCTTTTACTAAATATATCAGTACTGGTATATTTATATTCTGCTGGAGGTGGTCATTCTGTGACACATCTGTAATGCCTATTTGCTTTCAGTTTCATCCATGGCTAATGCTCTTGTCCTCTGCTTTCCTTAGTCTAAGCTTAAGACATCTTTCATAGTTGACATCTTCAACATGTTGCAGCTATTGCTGAAATTCTCCTCTTAAATGACAGGAAAAGTCTTCCAGTTTTAGATAAATTCTGTCTTAAATTTCGTAGTTACTAAGTTGCAGTAAAGAGTGGATCTAAATTAGCATCAATTTGGAGAAAAAAAAAGGCTTTTTGAAAGGTACTGGAGAGTCATATTTATTTTCTGTCAGTAGCTGTGTTATCATGGAAACACCACGCTTCAGTTGTTATAGCTTACCACCCAAATAAAAGCTTCGAGATCACTGAAATACCATTAGTAGGAGATGATTCTCATGTGTGACTTCTTGCTTACAGAATCTTTTGATGACAGACTATACAGGTTAAAAAAAGTTTCTCTGCCATCATGTGCAGAGTCCTAAGTTCTGCACTTTGGCTCTTGTTTTGTTTTGTTTTCAGTTTTAACTCCTCAGCATCCATTGTAACTGACTGGTAGCCCCTAAGCAAATAAAAATAATCTGGATAGTTCAAGATTCTATAAAGACTATTGCTTAAAACCTTGTGGTTTAGTGACTATTCAGTTAACGTTGCTGTCAGTTGTCAGAACGTTAAGTAACATATTCCTGGCGTGCTCTGTCTCTAGAAAGATGGTCTGTAGTGTGACCATTATCTGTCTGCAAGTAGCTCTACTGCTGTAAAAAATACCTTTGCAGTTCCCATCCTTTGAATAGTCTGTATTGGTAGCACCAGTTGCAGTGCTCAGATTCAGTGAGAAGTTTCAGAGCAAGATGTTAGAAAATGAGAACATGGTGCTGGGTCAGCTAAAAGTCAGTCTTGCTCTGTGTCCTGTGGGCAGTGAACACTGGCCATAAACAGTGCCTGGTGAGGCGTATAAGAAGAAGGCAAGCCTATGTGAAATTACCCTGTAATACTCTCCCAGCCTTCATCTTTTGTTGTCTCAATTGCATCAGCTCAGGAAGTATCTTCTTGGTATTTAGTTGTCCTCAATAGATTTCTTGTCCGTGAACTTCTCTGATGTCTCCTTGAACCTGTGTGAGGTTTTTATGATCAGTAAGAAATTTCACAGGTCTGCTACTTGTTGCAGAAAGCATCAACTTCGTTTATTCTAAACCTTCCTCCTTGTATTCAGTTGTACCCCACTTCTTACATTGGTATTATCATTTGCTGCCCTTGTGTGTTTCTCTGCTTTCTCTGCATAATCACATGTGGTATTCTAGACCTGTCACATTACATCTCTGACATCTTTTCATAGGCTGAAGAGCAAGCTTATTTGTTCTTTGTACTGAAGCTTTTCAACACCTTTAATTATGCTTGCTGCTCCTCTTTGAACCTTTTTCATTTCTACTACATGTTTTTTGAGGTATTGGGTTCAGAACTACATACGGTATTCAGTGTGATGTGAGATGATGGCCTATTCATGTTTGAATGTTCTTTGTCTAGACTTCAATTTTTTTACTCCAGTAAGGCTGTTTTCCACATTTTATTATGCTAATTTGATATGCCTGACAGCACACGGTGTATGTTGTTCCCAGATATCCACATATGTAGTCATCTTCCCATCTTGAAAAGGAGAGAGAAACTAAAAACTGCAAGCATATCTAAAAGACTATTTTTTTTGACACAAGCTGTCTAAGAATTTGAAGTGAAATTTGGCAACTATACAGAAATCTAAAATGAACTATGCATGAAACTATGTTGAGGCTCGCATTAACTTTCTTCCAGATTCTTAGCTAGTTCATAAATGAGGTAGCGTGTGCCACCCAGAAGTCAGACTAAATTGCTTTTTTAAAATTATTTGAGTAGTTATTCCAAAAATATTTGAAAATACCGAATCCAGGTTCATATTGATGTTAATGATACTAAATTGAATACATGAGTATTCATTTAAATTTAAGTTACAATAAATACTATTAGTTAGATGCTTACTGGGAGTGGCATGCTTCTCTGAAAAGGAGTTCTTTTGCTGCAGACATAAATATTGTTGGCTAACTGTTCAACTTTTTGTTTAGCTTATTGCAGAGGAATTCAATCACAAAATCTTCCACAAGTTTGGACCACATGCTGCACCAGGTAAGTAAGTGCATAAAGTGCTTTTGCTGTCAGCTCTGGCAAGATTAGTGCATGTGGCTTTGGTCTTTTATTGGTTTTGGTGTGTTCTTATACCCGATTCTAGAATTTTCGAGAAAAAAGAGAGGGAAGCAATTTTGCTCTCTCCCCCGGGGAGGTGGGTGTATGTAGGGTACAAACGATGCAAGTAAAAACTATGGTCCTGTGATATTTTAGGTGTCCTTTTCCTCTTGCAGTATGCTACGCTTCCAAAATGTAAGGAGACAATGAAGGCTGCAAATACTGGAAATAATTTATGTGGTGTTATTGGTCATGAGAAATACCATTCCCTGTAAAAACGTGGGAGGTTTTGCTAGAGATTCCAGGATTAAGCCCTGACTTCAGCCCAAAGCAGTAGAATTGCTACTGCTGGTAGCAAATTAGATTGTGGTTCACTTTGTCAAGGTGGTCTTACCTTACGTCATTTTCCTGCATTATTTTACTGTTTTTGTCCTAGATTTTCTTGCCCTTTCTTTATTTTATTTCCTTGTAATTACTTGAAGCTGTGACAAGTGCTTTGGTGTCTTCTGATAGTGTTATGTGAGTGTTTGACTGCTGTCCTGCTATTCTGTAGCAAGAGAGCCCTGCTAGCACGGAATCAAATCCACAATATTGGCACATTTTCAGAAACTCTACAGTGAAAACAACATCCCAGAAGGCCACTGAAGCTCTTCCAGAACTCATCTTCTGCTGACATTAGTGTTGCAGTCCAGTGTCGTTAGTGGAAGAAGGCCTGTCTCTCAATTCCATTAGGAAAACTTTTCCCTCTGTCTGTGACAACTGGATAATAAAGCATGGCAGCTGAAATAAGCTTCAGTTCTTCAGTTTGAAGTGTTGAGAGTAAAAAGCTCAGGGATTGTATTCTGCTGTTTCTTATCAAGCATGAAATTTAGACGAGCTGTTTTGGACAACTGGGTATATTGCAATTAGATATCGGCTCATGTGAATGAAATGTTAGCGGTTCACCCATTTTCCTCCAGCTTTGCTGTTCCAAGACCTTGGGAAAGGGAAATATGGTACACTGGCCAGCCTGGATAGCTGTAAACCATGTTGTTTTTTCTTTTTAGCTAAAAGACCAGCTCAAGAACAAATGCTAACTTCAGTTGCACCAGCTCAGAAAATTACCAAACCTGCTGCAAAATATGGAGTGCCTTTAGTGATCAGGAAGTCTTGTGATGCACCTAAAAAGCCTAACGAGAAGAAGCCATTGGCTAAATCTAGACAGGTAAGAAGCTAAGTTACTTAAATGGAACTGTTTTGTCTTATTTAAATCCTATGCAAATACCATGCATTCCTTTTCAAAATGTCTTTTATGTAGACACATGCATCTGCAGAGAAAGTAGTAGTAGTTTAAATGCTTGGCTTGCTTCATTATTGATGTTTTTGTTTAGTTGGTTTTAATATAGTGATTTTTGGAGACTGCTACCTTAGGTTTGGTTTTTAATTCCACTGCTGAATTAGATGTGCTTTGCATGTTTTCAGTTCCTTTGTGGGTGTTGACCACTCTTAGAAATATTGGAAGTCTGTCAGGTATACCAAGATCATTGATACTGGATAGGAATCTTTGCATCTTTCTTCTTCTTTGTTCAAAAATAATCTCAAATTTTCAAAACACAGAAAACTTTTTTAGTCATTTTCTAAAGTGTTGTCAGCTAGAGGAATTATGTAACTGGAAGAGGAGTTTCCCAGACTTAATTGCATGAACTAATGAGAAATAGTCTTCTGTATACCTTCATACAGTACTTCTTGATCTTTCTTCCAGTCATCTTCTCTGTAGTCCTTATTATATAAAACTCTTCCCAACATCCCCCCGCCCTTTATTCCTTTAATTACTGCATGGCCAGGAGATGTTTATGATACAGCTATTTTGAGCTATATACACGTGCCAAACAACAGGCAACCAAGAAGCTTCTACTTCAGCAAGAGAACTAATTCAAATTTGCTTCTGAATAAGTAATATTTTTGTTCTTGTGGTGGTGGGGTTTTTGTGCATTTTGGGGGTTTTCTTCTTTCCTTCTTCCCATGGCACTTCGGGGAACATAATACTGAGATCTCTATCCATCTGTTAATTTTCTATCCACCTGTCAAATTTATCTTAAGCTATAAATTATCCTTGACATTCAAAAGTTACTAGAGGTTTAGGGAAAAGCTCATTGATCACACAAGCCTTGTTCACTTGTGATACACAGTTTGAAAAAGAGAGCAAGAAGAAGGGAACGCACAGACTTTTTGTGTGCCCTTATGAGACCATGGGGTTTTTACGTTCTAAGGTTTTGCAACCATCTGCTAGTCTGTTGCTCTTTATAATCAGTTTCACCAGCCAACACAGATCCAACTTGCACAGAGACTCAAAGTAGCAGGGTAGAGACTGAGGAAATATCCTCTTGCTGCATGTAAGGAGTCGGTAACGCTGCAATTTTAAGGCATATTCTTTGTGTGGATTGTACCTAGTGACAAGGGATAAGATGTAGGATAGAAACAATGGCTACAGCGTAATGTAAATTTTCTTCTTTACTGTTGTTCCAGGGTAGTCTGAGCTTGCAGCTCCCAACTGGCTTTTCAGAGGAGTATGTAACAATCATCTCCTTTGTTTAGTGATATTACATTAACTCACTGTAGTTTAACTACATTGATTTAAGTCTCTAAAGGCTTCCAACTTCTGAAATACTTGATTTTAAAGTACTCGTTTGATAGGCTTTTAGGTCATCAAAAGAAAATATTATCAAGTTCTCTGTGTTCTAGTATGGTCAGAAAAAAAATGCTTTAGAAGTAACCATCACTTTTTTGAGAAGATTAGAGTAAGCAGCACCACTCATTATGTATAGCTGCCTCTTTACCAGGTATTCAATAGTGGCTGTGTTCTCCTCTTCCATAGGTAACAAGAACCTTGGTTAGAGTTACCCAAGCAAAAGATCCTAAGTTTAACCTAATAAATTGATTCTCCAAGTAAAAGAGAATCGTAATATCTAGGGACCCTCAAAGACTTAAAATAGGAAAAGATTGTAATGCAGAATGATATTGCCAGAGAAGAAAAATTAAGACAAAACAGACTTAAAAATTACTGCCTTCAGCTTTCAAGACAGAGCTTCTCATAGAGAATGAACAAGTACAGTAGCATTTACCCTTAGATCCTAGCAGGGCTTTTCATTTAAAACCTCCTGAGTAATTAACTATTTTAAACCCCATTTTGCACATACTAAGTTGTGGGTTTAAGATTTTTTTTTTTTTCTGAATAGAATTTTTCTCTCATTCTGGCATCGTGCTATCTAATTTGAAATTTCACCTTTTATCCAGGCCTTTCCAACTCCAATGAAGAAAATGAATCCAGGAGAAGAAAGGAGGAAAATGTTTGAGGTATCATGAGATCATCTGTTAATTTTCAAACTAAGCAAAAGCTAAGTCCAGAGCAAGAATGGCAAAATAAAACCTTCAAACCTTTCCTCCTTCTCTTTTTTCCAAACATTATGTAACAGTTATTTTTTTTAAAAAAATTTTTTTAATCCTCATGGACATACACCAGCAATTGGAGCACTAGCTATCTTGACAGAGACTTGACAGAATAATGGCTCAGTAATAAATACCAAATTATATGCTTATTTTTCAGGAAGCCTCAAAAAAGAAAAGGTTAGAAATGCCTGAAAAAGAAAAACGCCAGAGAGATCAGGTAGACAAGATTCTTGAGACTTTCTTTTTCCACTCATAGTAATTTTAATGAAATATCTGTGCTGTGATGTGTTACATGTTACGTAAGAATATGAAGTAGTTTGATTTCCCATTTACTAAACATGTTTAATCCTTACGTATTGCAGATCAGTTTACTGAAGGCAGATGAAATGAGAAGATTGGAAAAAGAAAGGGTAAAATATACTTAAAATGTGTTAATAGTGAAGTTCAATTTTTACTTAGTGATTCCTTGAATTATGTTTTCCTGTATTGTTTTCTCCTTCAGATGGAACGAATAAACAGAGCCAGGGAACAAGGATGGAGGAATGTGCTTGGTTCAGGTGGAAGTGGTGATGTTAAGGTTGGCAGCAGATGCAGAAATGTGGTGTAGTCTGTTCCCCCCTCCTTTGGTTATCTGGCATGGTCTTCTCTTTTCAGAAAGATCTGCTCTTGGAGGTCAACTCTTGGGGCTGCTCATTATTAATCTATGGATAGTTTAAGAGAACCTGTATAACAGACTCTCTTCCCTGGCTTTTTGGAGATCGTGTGCAATTTTCATTTTTAATACTTACTAAATTTCTGAATCTCTTCTCTTTCTGCCAGTAATGGTTTTCATGCACCACTTTCTTTTTTCCACTCCTGCTTTTGCTACTTTTCCTGTGCTGAATCTATGCATGAACAGCTTCTTTCACATTCAAGTTTGTTCTTGAATTCTTTTGTTGAAATCTTTTTCCAGGTTCTCATATTATGAAAATGGACCCCTTCCCCAGTATTAAACACCTGCTTCTAAGCATTCTTTGTTATTTAGCAACATAAATGTTTATATATACTGATAAGTTGTTCAGGAGGGGGGTGAAAAATCCTGAGTAAATCTAATTATTTTTTTCAGAAAGCAGTAAACTCTTTAGCCATTCACTTCTTACATAATTTAATCTGATTCCTATGGCCGTTTCTTTTTGCCTGTTTGTGTGGGTCATAGTTTCATGGAAACATAACTGTTCTGGGAAGTAGTCTCATGAAGTTACTTGAATATAAAGGTCTGGGTACTTTCATCAGACAGAGACAGTGCAGGAATTTAAGTATTGCTGTGGTATAAATCTATCTGACAATAGAAAATGGATTAAAACACAGCTATTTGTTGTGGTGGTAGTGAGTCTTACAAAAACACATGGCCTAAACATGTTTAGTAGGGTTTTTATAAACAAGCTCTGACTGAGCACTAGAGTCAAAATGAAGAGAGGTTTTATTTTCTGTGCCTTGTACAAGAAAAAGGAATGCACAAGCGCTTGACCAGGTTTCAGTAGCTGCTTATTAAATATATTATTTCAAAATAGACATCATCTTCGGATGTGTCCCACACATCATGTAAGTAAAGCTTAAATATAAAAGCAAACTTAAGCATACCAGACTTCAAAAACTACCAGGTGCTGATTTAATGGAAAAATTGAAAAACACATTTGGTTCCTGTACCATCCTTCTCTCCCTCTCAAGACAAAACTGGCAGGCACCAACACAAGCTTCCATACAGCACAATGTATCAGCATCGTCACATTTGGATGAGAGCTACATACGTTCCTGAAAGCAATCATGTTTCTGATTAACTTTGAAAGTTTTATTGAAAGGTCCTTAGACACTGCAAACGTATAAAGTGTAGCTTTATACAGTACTATAAAATGTATAAAGTTGTAGCTACAGCTGCATCATAATCAGTATTCTCAGTCATCTACGGAAACTGAGGTTCAGTGGCTGTGTACATTTTCACAAAGTGCCACTGGTGTAAAATGTCGTGGCAGACATGCTTTAAAATTCATTGAAATGTCTTCTCCAAATTGAATAGTTTAGTACAAATCTTACTGCAGGCTGCTAGGTTATCATCGCTTCAGGTTTCCATATACTATTACGGTATTCTTGACTTAATTATCCTTTTCCTTTCTCCAACATGAAAACAGTGTATCCAGCAACTCCCTGATGCTGTCAAATAGCATTTGTTCAAGCTTTCCAATAACGCAAGCCATATAGCCTCTTATGGAGGCACAGCAGGGTCATGCACTGCATGATTTTTCTCCTCCTGTTGTCCGTCTGGGTTGGTTGCTGGCACCTGTTTCTGAGGGAAAGTAGGGAAAGAGATGGCAAGGATTTGCTTCGGGTTTATGGTTCTAGCAGGGGCTGTAACTGTCCTTCAGACTGTTGATGAGCACCTGCTTCATAGCACTTGCCTAGAGATTGATAATACTATTTCTTCAGATAGTCCTTTTGAAAACTGAGCTCTAATAATGACAGGTGAAACCTTGAATAGTGTCTAAAGCAAGACTTTTCCTTCTATTTGTAGAAACTATAGTCTTGTATAGTAAATTATTTTTATTCAGATGATCAGCATACCTGTGTATTTATTTGAATGCCTGGATAAATCTTTCAGTTAGTATTCTATCATATGGATTATGGGGAGCTATTGATGGGTGTTGAGCAACTGAAACTCAGGATATGAGCTAAATTCCACTGTCAAATATAATCTGTTTAAGAACTTCTAAGTAGGCAATCTTAAACCTGTCACATCTGCACTCACCTATTTGAATTTATTTAAAATACTTAAGACTACTCTGGAAGGAACACTGACACTATTATTAAAACAAATTCCATAGATTCACTACCATGGGCTATTCAGCTGCTTCCCCCAGGTGTAAAGGGAACATCTTTATGCATGTGCTGACAACCTTAACCTTGTTTTGCCAGTTTCACGTTTTCTGCATCCATCCTTGGCTACTACTGTACACAGCTGCTTGCAACATTTTTTTTTAATTATTTTCACATGAAGGTTCTGTAGGAATTCTAATTCTTTGAGAATGACAGAGATAATTTGTGTAAAGCAGTAGCTTGTGGTAGATGTTCTCCTGATCTGAGCTTGAGTAGGGAAGCACCTCAGTTCTGGTGATGAAACGAAATTATAGGTTGGTAACAATGGGGATTCTCAGATAAATCTGCACTTAATGCCATTCAGCAACCTTAGAAGTGTGCTTAACCATTTCCAGCTTCATGAAAAAATGGGTGTTCGGCTACAAATCACTCATTAGTACTTCAGTTAGTATTGTATCACTTTTAGCTTTTGTGCTAAAACTTTGATTTTTGCCATGTAAGAACAT
Organism: Platalea leucorodia; assembly: GCF_965183815.1. Lineage (NCBI taxonomy): Eukaryota > Metazoa > Chordata > Aves > Pelecaniformes > Threskiornithidae > Platalea > Platalea leucorodia. Next base: position 44,389,595 of record NC_138828.1, on the reverse strand, counting down.
CTATGTCCAATTACACTTCAATGTATTTGTTACCAATAACTTCCAAAATATGTGACAGATGTCTCATGTATAACTAGACTATTATCAGAGGGAGGTAAAATGCTGTGTTATTCTGGAGTGGTAACAGAAAAATAAGTTTTTAATTTATCTGTCTTGTAATTCATTAAAATAGGGGCATGCCAGGAATAAAACTAGGACCAACTCAGAATTGTTGCAGAACATATTAATGCTTTTATTCTGCTGAAGATGTGAAAATTGGAAGGGATTGTTAAAACCAGTATTTGAGATTTGCACCTTACCCCTTTTGACTTCCAGGCACCATATTATGGCGGTGGAGGTGGTGTTGGTCCTTTTCCTGTGTCTTCCAGAGGACAATATGAACACTATCATGCTATTTTTGACCAGATGCAACAGCAAAAGGAAAACATTAGAGTAGCTGAAGAGAGGGAAGCCAAATTGAGGGCGAAAGTACAAGGCCAAGAAGTTGTTGAAAGGTATGGCTGCCTTCCATTAGAAGTTGCATGTGGTCTGCTTTAGATGAAAGTAATGAAAGTTACTGTACGTATTTATCTACAGAGGAATTCCACCTGGAATACGTCCAGGAGTTCCTAAGGGGCCTGCAGGTCATCACCCTTTACCTGATGCTGGTGCAGTTAGGAAAAAAATGAAAAGATTGAAGGAGGTGTCTAAACAAGCCAATGCAAACAGGTTGGACTATGATAATCCATAAATCTGTCCCTACATGTTAGATTCTTGTTCCGTGTCATGTTTCATTTAGTAGTTGGGCATGTCTCAAAATCACTTTTATCCATTGGTACTGTGCCGTCTGTTTGTGTGTTAGTCCCTCACAGACCACAATTCTTTTAGAACCAATGGAAACTTTGGCTTCCCCAACAGTGGAAAAAATGGATTGCTAACAACTGTAACTAAACTAGATTTCATCCAAAATTCTCGGCTTAATGCAGTTGTAGGTAAAATTATAAGCCTCCTTTGCTTTTTTCATAGTTCTGCTTTTTGTGTTACCTGCCAAGACGCTTCCTTCTCCTGTCATCTCATTCTGACTGCCTTCTCTGTAGCTAAGCGTTAGACTCTCTAGCATAGGAGAGTGTCTAGAATGCTCCCAGAATTGTTTGCTCCTGTTTATTGATCAGTGGAAAACTTCTAGGAGCTTTTATTGAGATGCAAATGCCAGGTGTTATAGTGGTGTGCAACTTCTCATTCAGTGGTGCTTATTCTTTGCAATTACTATAAACTGAGTATTTTATATATAAAAGGATTGTAAACAAGTATTGATTTTTTTGTTCTAAATGATTTCACTCTTTGAAGTAGCTTCTTCAAAACTTCTTTTCTCTCCTTCAGATCTGTTACTGTTGCCCAAAGAACTGTGTCCGCACTTGTGAGCAGTAAATGGGAAAATATCTTTTTTTTTTCCTAGAAGTTTAGTACATGACTGTTACTGATTAACTTTCATAGAGGGACAAATTTTCTCATGCATTATTTAAACTTCTGCAGATCCAATGATGTATTGCATGGAGGAAGAAATAAATGGAGTTAATGTGAGGAAAAGGAAGTGGCCAAAGAAAACATTTGTTCTTCTAAACTAATTCTATTCAGTTTTATGTTTTAATATAATATATTTTGCCTTTATAGATTTTTTTTTTTCCTATTTTAAAATTTGCAGCAATACCATAACACATTTAACACTGCTGTTACAATTTTGTAAGCTACAAGGTATATTTTATTTTCCTTATAGTAACTTGTGCTGTTGTGAGCTAATTAAAATTCCTTCTGGTACAACCTGGTACTGAAAGATGGATTTTCCCAGCTGATGTAGATGCGTATTTCCATCCTGCTCTACTTATTCTCAATGCTTTACACAATGTGCCACGATCCCCAAATCTTGCCTAGATTAGGAAACAGTGTGCCTCGCACATTTGACAATATTAAATGATACTTGGCTACACCTGAGTAAAGTGTTTTAAATGTGTTAAAATTGAGAGGAACTATAGTAGAGGGCTGCAAATTATGAATTATCTGAAGATCATGAAGAGAAACTGATCCAGGATTTCTCAACTACTTGAACTTGGAGGCACTCACTGAAAATACTGTGCAGAAATTTCAAAATAGGTGGAAGGTTTTTTTTTTCTATTTATAAACTGGGTTACCTTTAGCCTTAAATAGAGGTGCTGTTTTTTAGCATTTAAAATGTGGTAAGTATTTGTACTTTACTATCTAGAAGCAATTTTATTATCATAGATAGCCTAGCAGCATTTCTCTCCTGCACTTTATTCTTTCAGCTGGAGATGAAATATAAATATAAGTGTTTAGGATGTTTAGCTCAAACAAAGAATTTAAATAATTGCAGCTTTCCTAAAGATAGGTAATTTAGAGCATATATTAAAGAAGTTGAGAAATCCTCAAGTTGCAATCTTTCTGATTACAGCTAATATAAAGCTAAGTATATTCAACATCAACAATCTTTAAAAACTGTCTCTTGGACAGAAATGCAGCCCAGAAGAAATCTAGTTGAAATATTTTAGGAAGATGAGTCACTCAGCTTTAAAGTAGGGAAAACCATTTTCATAAAGCTTAGTTGAAATAAGTTTTTACTGTGAATTTGGTTTGAGACAAATAGGTTTGGGTTTTTCGCTTGGGAAGCACCTGTCCCCCAACACTGTAAGCTAGACTTCAGCTATATGATAGGGGTTTGGACAGATCTCACTATCCACCAATTGAGTTAATATGTAATGAACAGTTACAGTAAAAATCTTGTAGTGAGTCAAATATGTGTATACAAAGGTTGCCAAGTGTTTGTTTCTTTACCAGTAATGCCTACATGGATCGTCTTGCTTTTTCAGAGCAGCTATGGCATTTGTTTTATTGTATCAAAGTAGTTTTATCTCCGTCTTCCTCTTAATGAACTGTAGCATATAGAAATATTTCATTTCCTTGTTGCTTGGGGGGGTGGGGTGAGGGGAGAGAAAAAACAAGATGCAAGGATGTTTAATTAGTGTGCTAATTCATTTATGAATTACTAGCAATAGCTCCTGTATTGCAAAATGATTCTTTCTTTAACTGTCTCAGCCTGATTGGTTATTGCCATCAGCTTATTCCAATTTTCTCCTGCCTGTTGCTGGAACCCCAATACTCCTCAGTCAAATGAGGCTAGGGGAACCTTGGAAAGGGGACTGCCTCATCATTCTGCCATTTGTTAGAATATCTTACACCATTTCTGAGTGTTTTTTTTTTTTTTTTTTTAATAGAAAGCTTCCTCTGAGTCCACTTCTAACCAATTTGTCAGAAACTGGTTCTTCTACAAAATGCTCATTTGTATGTACTAGGAGACTTGCCAGATGCTCGGTTACGGTAACTTGAACATAGCCGCCTTCTCTACCCAAGCAGGTCCCTGACCTGGGGTGGAACATGTGAAAAAAACCATCTTGTTCTGGCTAATTCTAAGGTAGGAAAATTTTTTCACGGTCCCTTTAAAAACAAACAAAAATACCCTAAGATCCCGCAAAAGGAGTTGCCAGAACACTCTAAGAATACTAGCACCGTACTACTTATCTCAGTGGTAGAAGCTCTTACTCCAAACGTAGGTTGGTTGAAAGACTGCTGCAGTATTGACCTTACTGACTGACTCATGTGAGGAGTTCTTGCTCATCTCTGAAGGGAAACCTTGAAGGAGTCGTCTTTTTCACAAACGATAACAATAATGAAACAAGCTGAGACATTTTCAGAAATAATTGTGCTAAGATTGTGTTTTGACATTCATTTTTGTTTTGGTGACCAGGATCTGGATCACAGTGTTTTGGTTGTTTTTTTTGTTTTTGTTTTTTTAAATTGTTCTTTTAACTTAGTTGAGCCTATTTTCCTCCATTTTGTGGAAGTCTGAGTTGTATTTTGGCTGATGAAAGGCATTTTTTGAAGATGCCTTACTCATAGAAAGTTACTTTTTTGTGTGTGTCCTAGTTAGAATAAATGTAGGGGGGTCTTTTGAATGTCATATTTCAGACTTTCATCTTTCTATGTGTTGCAATTACTCAGGCAAAAAGGATGGATAGCTGCAGATAGAGCAAAGCAAGTTGAAGAATTTTGGCAACGAAAGAGAGAAGCCATGGAAAACAAAGCTCGAGCTGAGGGACACATGGTATGGAATCTGGTCTTCCTCTGTTTATTACTGTTTCAGCATGCTTTGTGAATCTTTGAAGTAGCATCATAACCATGAAATGCTGGTGAAATATTTTTCTTAAGTATTTTAAAAAAAAAAAAAGAGAATGGGAGGTAGGTTTTTTGCATTTTGTTATTGATTTTATTAAAATGTAACAGAGTTGTGCAATACATTTCTCATGACTGTAAATTTATTCACAAAGGAAAATACCTTGGTTTGCATGTGTCTAACTTGATATTGTGAATTTTAGAACATTCATTTACATTTTTTTTTTTTTTCTGGTCACAGCTTTAAAGTTTTGGTTAAAATTAAACTATGTATTATTCAGTAGCTTGAACCTAAAATGAAGTTTAATTAAACTGATACAGCTAATGATCAGATACAGTAGTGTGTTTTACAAAAACACATTCTGCTTATTGAGAAGGTATTATAAAGACATCCGTCTTTGTCAAGGTTGATGTTTCTAAAACCTTTACTCTTTAGAGATTAACTAGTGGACAGCGTCACAAAATGTTCTCTGTTCTTTATGCTTGCAGTTTTAAATTCAGTATTCCTTTAGGAAGTTTGTTTTGCAGTAAAGCTATCTTGGAAATGACTCATTTGCACTAGGACTTTGTGTGGTTGAACTATGTGTTTTCATAATGTGGAGAGCTTTGCTTTTTGAGTGCTCCTCCACACTACTCATACAACCAAGTCACAATATCACTGTCAGCTGCTGAAATTAAACTGACCATGCTGGCATTGCAGTGAGATGAAACCAACTGCAGATTTATAGAAGCATCTTGTGAGTTATATCTGAATATCAGATCATGATTTACAGCCAGGTCTTTGTTTCAGGGATTATTTCACTTATAGTAAGCAATTCTTAAATGCTTTGATGGTGAAGTATCCTTAGATTAGTGCATATGTTTTAAAGCATGAGTCTTCCACTTTAAGACTATGGTTCTGTTTTTTAAAACCTCCAAGACCAGTAAATAATTTTGAAAAAATGAACAATTCTTGTTAAGACTGCCTCTTCTTAGACAAGTCCTTAGTAGTACCTGCTTCCATTTTGTTCTTGACTTTGTTGGCATTAATATAAATGTATGAAATCAATTAATGCAAGGTACCCAAGTATTCAGGTTAATGTTTCTCAAGTTTCTCTAATGTATTCAACTGAGCCCAAATGTTTTATTCTTAACTGGCTGCAGTAATAAAACAGGGAGGTTACTGAACAGTTGTAAAAGTAACTTGCAGATGTTTAAGATGTAACTCGAAGCCAGGGTTCCAAATTCGTGGACTATCATTTGCCATTGATAGCAGCAGCTTCCTTCTATTCATGCAGGAAAATAATTTGATTAGCTGGCAGTAGTTCTCATATAGGGGGGGGACTCTTGTCCAGACCATGATGATCCGAGAGGAGAAATCCATAGGAATCATCAACTAATACGCAGCTCTTTGTATAAAGACTTGTAAGTCAAATGACTCGCACTAATTTATCCAGCTTCTGTTAATATAGAGTTGCTGTCAATTTTAATTTTCAAGTGACAGTCTAAAGTTTGACTCAGTAGTTGAGTTGATGATACTTTCAGTCATCTCTTCTTTAAGACAGCTCCTGACCTAATTTGCTACTTCACTGTAGCTGTATGGCATTGCAAAACATTGAGTCCTGGTCTTTGAAAATTTTAATGCAGGCAGATGAGTAAAAGTTAACAATCTACAGAAAGAAAAGGAGTTCTCAAAAATCTTGCTTCCTGTTTCTTTCTTGTTTAAGAGCAGTGATATAAATCTCCATCAGTTTGATGAAAATACCTAAACTAACTTGAATGCTAGAATGAAGAACAATGAGGTGACTTGAATAGTGCCAGTTAGCTTTTGTAAATCTCAGGAACATGCATTAAAAAGTTAAAAATAAAAAAAGTATTTTCTGAAAAGGTGAATATGGAAAATATTCCTTTCCATTTTGTATAACTTAATGCTCAAAGCTGAAACCAGAATTCATGGAGTCGTCATGAATGTATGCTACTTCTTATTCACAGGATGGTTCCTTTAATTTGTTCTCTGATCCCCCAGTCACTAACCCACAGAAGTGCAGAAATGTGCTGTTTCCCTGAGTTACTGATTTTTTGCTCAATCTGAGAGAGTATTTAGCCAGAATATTTCAATTCAGTCCTCCCTATCAAGAACTTAACTGGAGTATTTACTTACTGATAGCTCTCTATACTCAAGCCTGAGAAAGCTAAAGCCCTGGTATTTTGTAAGGCAGAGGGTCCATGTAACTATCACATGTATGCTTACTGTCTTTATTGTACGTTGAGTTAACAAATCAAGATATTTTTAACCTGTTCAGCAGAGGCTTATGGTATATCATGAACAAAATAATGTAAATATTTTGGATTTTAATGCAAGCAGGAAACCTGGAGTTAAATGATTCTTGTACTGTTTGTTGTTGGACTTTCTTAAAGGTTGAAATCCTTTTGGTGACAGTTAGGACGCTGTAGGACATCATACTAACCAAGGCTATACACTGTGAATGCATATGTATTAGGCATTTAACACAGCTTGTTAGATGTAATATGTATATTTAAGTATTTTATTAGGTTTTTCAGTTTGCTACTTGTAGTATGTTTTTAAAAAAGTCATCATTGTGGAAAAAGCTTAATCTAAGAACATATAAAGATTCCACTTTTATTTTAGGCTTGGCTCAACAATGGCAGAAATGCCAACTCTGTGCCACAATTTGTATATAATCCAGATGTAGAAAAACTTGTGCCCATCAGAATTTAGGCTTTCTAACATAGCAGGAGAAGAACAGAATTGCAGGGAGAAGGCAACTCTATTCTTAAAGCTCTAGTCTCTCTGGCTACTCAGGATTTCTAGTTACTACTGTCATATGTTTCGTGTAAGTGAAAAAGGGTTATCGGTTAACTTCAGAGCAACTGCGGATTTGGTTTCTTGTGAGTGAACAGTTATTGGATAAAGCAGATAATTTTACCGCCCCAGCCACCTTAAATTTGATACCATTAAATGGCAAACAGGGTACACTGCAAAACGTGGCAGATATCTATGGAGGCAGGCCCATTTCTGCAAGAGGAAGGAAATCCAGAAACAAGGAGGAAGAGGTATGCTTGCCGCATGTTTGCCACTTTGCTCATCACACAAATAGCACTATTTTGACCTTGACTGTGCCTTGTTTCCCTGCATGGTTCATCTGTGTAACAAAATAAAAGGACTTCATAAATTCCTAGGAAATAATTTACTGTATAAAGTTCTAGAGTTCAGGTGTTCTGGGGTTTTTGGTTTTTTTTGTTTTTTTTTTTTTTTTAAAGAATCAAAATAGTAGTTGTCTACATCAGTCTGTCTCAGAGAGGTTCTTGAATGTGCATCCATATAGATATGACTCTGTATATCTTAATCCTGTTGTGATAAATATAACCATTCCTAGCCTTCAATGATATAAAATGTTATGATAGCTTAATACTGGAAAACATATGTTCCAGTTTTGTTTATTTTCGTTAGATGAGAGTTTTTCTGGAGATTAGTAAATGCTGATATGGTGATAGTAATATTGTGTTGTTTGGTTCCCCCCCCATCTTTGTGTTTTTTTGGTTTGTTTTTTTTTTTTTTTTTTTTTTTTGTGGAATCATATGTATTTTAAGTTAAGCATACTGGGGACAGTTTCGGTATAATTGAAACTTATTTCCTTTCTTTGCCTTAGGAATATTTGGCAAGATTAAGACAGATCCGGCTACAAAACTTTAATGAACGTCAACAGATTAGAGCAAAACTCCGTGGAGAGAAGGTTGGTTTGAAAAATAAATACTTATGGAAGTTGGCTGTGGGATGTATTCTTTTATCCCTGTGTGAAGACTCTTCTTGTAGGCAGTTTTATGTATAGACATATATTTTTGACATTTAATTCTGTTCCGCAGTTAGTGTACTTCCATCTCTTCTTCCAGAATATGCAAAATCTGTTCGTTATTTCAGTGGTGGGGGCGCAGCTTCAGTGCCTGTAAAGTAACAATGTTTTTAAAACAAGACAACAGAAGGTTACATCTGAATTTGACACCTACATGTCTCATCAAGCAATAGCATGTTTATGTTTATTTGCTTTTAGTTATAGGAACTTCTCCAGAATTCATTTTTTGACAATGCTCACACAGAGTGCATATGAAGCAATTCTTTTCATATATTCTGTAGGTGTGTATTAAACTTAGAAATTCCTGGCAAGAGCTCAATTTAATCAATACAATTTTTTTTTTTTTCAAACATCACTTTTCCAAAATATGTTCATAATACAACAAACACAATATAACATGTTCATAAAGTAGATTCAGAACAAACACTTCTTAAGGTGTCAAATGAGTAATCCGAGGCACCCTTGGAAGCAATCCATTTACTTGTTTAAAAGAGTTTCATTTGAGAGGCAATCTATGTAGTAAATATGGTCTGGAGTTTGTTTCCATTTTTTCATTAACCTACTGTGTGGTCTTGTACTCCTGTCTGCTCTTACCCTTCCTGTCCATTGAGTGTTTGGGTTTTCTCAAGTGATTACCTGCTTATTCATTCACATTGTATTTTGTGATTTAAAACTAGAGAAATGTTCCTGCCCCCTCCCCTTGCCACACCTTTAAGCACCTGTATTAAGTGCTTTCATGCATCTTATGTATGGTGAGTGGACATATAAGGCAAGAGCATGCCCAGTACCACTCAGTTTCTTTGGACCACCATCCCAGCTAAACAGAGTTGCGCATTGCTGTAGGTTTGGGGGCGAGGGGTGGGGTGGGGTGGTTAATGCTAAAGTATTCTAATTTTTTCCTGTATTAGTGACTTCTTTTGAATAGGTTTCTTTGTTTTCTTTATTTTCTTTAACTTTGACTGCATCTCACTGGTGAGATGCAAGAGAGCCAAATTCAGTCCCTTGACTGACATGCAAAACTTCTTTAGTGCATTGGAGAGGAACCCATTCCCCTTTCAATCTAAAATGAATGATCCAGAGCAAACGTTATGTACGTTTCTACCTGAGGAGACTATGCAAACTTTATAAGATGTGCTAGTGGCTAAGTCTGGCATGGGACCGACATGGACCGTTTTCCTAAGTTTGTCTTAAGGAGCAAGAAGAAAATCAAGGTTTTGTGAGTCTATGAAGTTACTGTAGAGGCTGGTCAGCGAAGCTGATCACTAGCGCTGACTCACATAAAATGCTGAGCTGATGCACCATAAGCACATGCTGTCTTAATTGCATTTGGTGCTCGTTTCACTCATAACTCTGTCTCTGCTGTTTTGGACAAGCTTCAAAACTGCTGCAGTGGGACTAGTCATCTCCATACACAGCCCTACAAAATCTTACTGTGGCTCATGAGTACCCTTAGAATACAGACAACAGTGCTAAAATGTCACCAGTATAGAGCCAGTGCTGTACTGCACTGTTCCAGTTTTTTCACTGAGCAGCTGCAACACTTTCCCTCAAAATTAGGAGCACCCATGCTCTCTGCAGTATGGTTAACTGCAGAAGTAAATGTACTCTCCAGAAACCTTTTCTCTGGAGGCCAAGGCTGCTTGTGCTAGTGAAGTCAAACAAAAGTACTGTTACTGTGCCCATGACACTAATTCTCTGTATGGGTTATTAGGCACATCAGGAACCTAACTTCTTTTCCCAGTGGCTGTACCTTACCTGAGGTCGCATTGTATGTCCCAGAAGGTATGCCACCGACAAAGGAACAGAGAACAGATTAATATCTTACCAGGAAGTAGGCCTAAGCTAATTTTCAGAATTCAAAGACCAAGTTCAAGGGGTGTTTTTTTGTTTTGTTTTTTTTTTTTTTCTTGATGGCCTGTGGATGCAAACTTTAGCATGGAGGTTCACTTCTAGAGGAACACCATCTCAGACCAAATCTTGTCATAGATATGTTTGTTTCCTTATGTTGATAAACAATTTTATATATATCGCTACTGCATAGTATCCTATTTTATATACAATAGATCAATATATGTATTCATTCCTTTGCCTATGAAAAGTGCCAGATTATTTTTCTGAAGTTTTTCTATCTCCAGTGTTCTTTCCAGTCATCTTTTTTTCCTGTTAGCTGGCTGAAGCCAAGGTGGGCCTTATTTTTTTTTATTTTCACTTAATTTACCTAAAATTCTTGCTTGTGTTTTGCCAAATTATTTCTAATAATACTCTTTTTCTTATACTGCAAGAAGCCTACTAAATAGACCTTCTAAATAGTTTATTTTAAATAAAAGGTCTGCACAGGTTGGTCATGAACAATAAAAGGCTGCTGTCAGAATTTTTTTTGCGTAACTCTGTCAGTCTGTTCTGTAAATGAGAGTATGCAGAGGCCGTGGAAAGAAGTAAGAGAGACTGAAAACAGAAATGTCAGCCATAGACCTTATATATTCTTACTTGTTACCATTTCCCCCCTCACCCATTCCACCTTCCTTGGAGCACATACAGTGGAAGAAACTGGAATTCCAGAGCTTCAAACCTTTCTTGTTTACCTTACCTGCAGAGCATGCCACAGTGATGAGGAGTGGCAGGTGAGAGCCCAGCATCGTTAGGTCACTTGTCTTGCAACAGTAGGCGCATTACTTTTTTCCTGGCTTGTAAAAGCTTCATATCTTTTAGAACAAAAAAAACCCACAAAACCGAACAAATAGACAAAAAAAACCTCCCCATGAATCTCAAAGATGAAGTTCTGTCTAAGTAGACATTACATTTGAGTGAGGAGTTACCTAGTGAAGTTATGACCCGTGTTAGTCATACAGTCAAAGTGATCCGAGTAGTCACTTACATCACTCAGCTTTTAAATACATGAGTTAATGATAATTCTTTGAGGACTCTTACTTTGCAGAATGAAGCTGCCAGTTCTGATGGACAAGAATCAAGTGAGGAAGCAGAACTGAAACGCAAAAAGATAGAAGCACAGAAGGTAATTGTGGGGAAGGAGGGGATGGAACTTACTGTTTTCAGATTTGTTTTGTATCTCATGAAGTTTCTCACATTTCAGTTTGCTATCAACAGTTTGTTCATACATCCACTACAAGAGGTTTTTATTTTAACTGTGTTGAGATAATAACTCTGTTCAGCTGTTTTATCTCAGTAATTTTAAAATATGTTGTGACATAGCATAGCAAGTCAAGGATTTTTATCATCCCTGCCTTTGGGATTTTTCTCTGGGTTAGCTTTAGTCCTAAAGGAAATTTGGTATAACTAAAATAGCATTTTGATACTGAGAGGGAAAGGAAGATGTACCTTAAATAACAACAAATTTATTTTAGTTAAAAGAATAAAGGAAGGCAAAACTCCCTACCTGTGCTGACATGGGCTACATGTGGATTGGAAACTGAGCTATATACCTTCGTGATGAAAGACATTTAAAGCAAATGAGTTTCACAGAAATCCAATGTTTGATTGGAACTTTATTCCATATGGTGTTCTTATAACAGTAACTATCTCTACCATACGATACATAGCAAGTATTACTCTATCTATTGTATGACTTTTTTTTTTTTTCCATCTTCTGCAAAGAGCAATGTAAGAACAAGCTATCCTTATGCCTAACCTTAAAACTAGAGATGAAACAGCAACTGAAGCCTTTTGTGTTTATGTTGAGTAAGTTTGTAAAGTTTAAACTGGATATTTAATATTTTGTGATTAATGCATTTGGCTTCAAAACTAATTTTAAGGAGAGATTCTAATTTTACATTACTCTGTTTAAGATTGCTATGTACACTAAAAATACAACCATGCAAATCAAGAACTGTAATTAAATTTTGAGGAGTTGCCGTTATTTTCAACGTAGAAGATCAGTTGTTATACTTGTGTGGTGATTTTGGTTGTCAGTGGAGTCCTTCCTTCACAGTCTATACATTAATAAGTGAGAGAAAGGAAGATAAAGTAATCCAAGAATGTTTCTTTTTAAAATGTTCCATGGAATGGGGTACTAATGCATTTTATGAGTTTAAGTTGGTCTTTTTTTCTTGCTTGTTTATTATAGGCCCAAGCAAACGCTCGAGCTGCAGTTCTGAAAGAACAGTTAGAGCGAAAGAGAAAGGAAGCGTATGAAAGAGAGAAAAGAGCCTGGGAAGAACATGTAAGAAAATAAATCTGTTACATGCAGTCAAAGTATGTAGTGTCGTATCTTTGTATAACTAAAATCCTGTACTGTGATTTTTCAAGCTTAGATAATTGGTTTGTCTTCTGAAACTGAGGAGAGCATCTGTCAGTTAGAATTCCCTCAGAAGCCTAACCTTAGGTATACTCGAATGAAGAATTTGGTTCAAGAATTTAAGAACATCAAACCTAAGAATCATTAGGATCACCTTAAGTATTTTATTAATCATCTGTAACTTACCAAAGTACTTAATCTTCTTTTGCTTCCATGTGCTGTGGAGTGACAAGTCCAACTAGTAATATATCACTACAAAAAGCAGGATGTTTTGAAGCTGGTAAACTGGAAACAGTTCACATGTGCAGCTGGCACTTGTCTTTCGTATGAAAATGTGTGGCATTATTGTCCTTTTCTAAGGTTTACCTGGGCCTATTTGATAATACTGTGTTTAATGTGCAAAGTCTTGAAGTTAATTTATTGATCTAAATTTTTTTTTAATTGAATCTGTACAGCTGATAGCAAAAGGGGTAAAGAATCCTAATGTGCCTTTTCATGTGGGAGCTACAGAACACAGTCCTGTGCATGGACTACAAGAGCTTGGAGCAGCTCTTCCTAAGCCACAACTTCCAGTGAAGCCTGGTACACCAGTCATCTCCATGACTTCTGCTTTGAAGGAAGTGGGTGTGGTAGGTACTTCTGCTAAGAGGGTAAAATTGATGAAAGGAAAAAAAAATACCTCACTTGAAAAAGAATTTTTAGAAGAATGTATAGATTAGGTAGAAGAAAATCATTAAGGATACTTGCTTCTCATTAGGGAAAGAAAAAAAAAGTAAAAAGAAAGCAAAACTTGGAAGCTGTTAAAGTACCTCTGTACCCTGAAACTCAAATTCAGTCAGTTTTGAACAAAATGGCTTATTTATGATGGACCCTAGGCAATTTCAGTTTTGATCAAGGCAGTCATGATTAGTGGAAGAAGATACCAACTAACCAGCATTTCCATCAGCCTCTTGAAGAGGGCAGTTAAGGAGTTCGTAACCTGGTGGATGTGAGAAAATAAATTTTGAATGATAGGACTATTTTATGTTAATTCTTGTTTTCAGTGAGTTTGAAAGTATATTCTGATTATAACAGAGAATACAAAGTTTGAGACTTGCATCTGATAGTGTTGTCTAAAACATTATTAGAGACTTCCTAATTTCTGTTTTCTGTGATCTTCAATCCTGATACTGTAAATGCTTACACATTTACCTTGACTACCACCATTTGATTTAAGTAACAATTGTGAAACTGAGCATACAAGTGAATTTTTGTACAATTTGAGTTTTCAACGCAGTCTGTGCTAATTTGAATGCTAACTTTTGGGTTTTTTACCTAAGCTATTTCTAGATTTTGGTGTAGTGTGGGATTGTATACTGTATACAACCCCGAAGGCTATGACTATGGGAACATAGTGAAACTTAGTGCTAAATAATGTATATAAAATGTAATATGCTGAAAGATGTTGGTTGGTAGCTGGAAAAATAAACAAATCATGTTTTGTCAAATGCTTAAATCATTAGCACATTTTTTCCATGTGGATAGTTTGTCTTACAGTAACGCAAGATGGTGACTATAATTAACTAAAAATTAGCACCCAGAGTAATTGGAGAAGACAAGCCTTGTACACAAAGATTATAAGTTATACATTTTTGCCTTCAGGTTTTAGTGTGATTATTTTACGTATTTACTGGTTTACAATTTTGAAGAGTAAATATGCTTTCTAAATGAACTTCATATTGATTGCTTTTAGATGCCTGGTAGGTCTTAGGCAATAGTTGAAATTTCATTGCTGCCATAATTAAGGCAGATTAAGAATAATGCAGAATGTTTCCCCCAAAAATGCACCACATAATGGAATATTTGCCTTAGTTTGGTGTAATTGTGCATCTGCCTAGTCTCAATTGACTTAATCTGGGCAGGCTCTCTGATATGTTTTCAGATATCAAGGAACTACTGTTTTCTTCGTCTTTATCGACTTGACATTATATATGCTGTAATCACTAAAGTTGTTTCTTCTCCCTTCTGCTTTTCTTTACAGGTGCTCCTTGACTCTGTCCTTGCCACTTTTTTTGTTCTCCTATAGAGTTACTCATTTCTAGCATTGGAATTTGGTGGCATTTTGCTGTAGAGGTCATATGTAGCTTTATCTCTACATGTTTCATGTTCTGAAATTTCACTTGTCTGCTTAAATTGATTCCAATTCATTTGCTCACCACTTTCAGATAGGGAATGGTTTAAAGACTGAAGCTGCCCTTGAAATTCTGTTTTTGGGAAGCCCCGTAAAAACAGAAGCATCATACATTCTGTCTCAGTTTATCTGCAGTTGTCAATGAAAAGGTTTTAGAGGTGATTTTTTCACTATTATGTCTATTAATATTCTCAAGATAATTTTTTTCTGACATATTCTTCTACATTGTATTTCATGCTTCTTGGACTGAAAGGATGAAAATGTAACTGCTATCCAGGAAGCCGAGGGGGAAATAAAAAAGCCAGATTTTGCAATGCAAGTATGTGAAATCGTGTTCGGTTTGATTTAGTTTTCTTTTCTTTTTAAGAAAGGTACTATTTTAAGTGATATATGTTGCCCCTTATTTCAGAATAAACGAGAAATACTGAGAAGATTAAATCAAAATCTTAAAGCTCAAGAAGATGAGAAAGGAAAAAAAGAGTGTAAAAATATCTCTGAATCAGCTGGGTCTGAAGATGGTAAGGAACAACAAGAAGGTGACCATCCACTTCCAGGAGATCGCAAAAAATGGGAATCTGGGGCATCTGAGTTGGTAGTTCCTCTAGCTCAGTTATCAATGGAAGATTCTCTCTCTGAAACAGACCGTAAGTGCTTCTTTTGTCACCATGATATTAGTAAATCAGTTTACTGTATGTAGTGTCTGTTTTTATAAAGCAAGTACTCTTTTTTTTTTTTTTTTTAATTATTATTATCATCTTGTTATCAGTTGCGTGTCATCTGTTTCTAAAAAATAGGTGGTTATGTATTCCCTTGGATAAGGAATAAGGCACAGGCTGAGTAATTAATTGGCCTGCAGGAGATTCAACAAATAATTTCCTAATTTCAACAAATAGTTACCTGATTAAATGCATGGTTACTTTCTTTGAGCTTTCTTTGGAAGTGTCTTTTAAATGGGCACTAATTTAACAGAAAGAATAAAAAGCACTTAATATATGGAAGTTTCTTATTTAACTTCAAAATCCTTTTGTGTTATCAGTAGGACAATAAAAACTGAGGGTTTTCTCAATTTATATCTGTCACTTTTATTGCACCCTTCATCAATCTTAGCTTTTTTCTTTTTTTAAATCAAGCCTGTCTTTTCAAATTTTCTATCTGCCTTCTCCGGGCTTTTGGGTGGAAGACCTTTTTCCTGGTTTTGCTGTGTCTTATTAAGGGTCTGTTTCACATTGTAGAAAAAAATAATCATTGAGAATGTGACAGACTTACTTCGTAGCATAGTAGTTTTACATGACTAGGATATTAGAAGATGAAGAAACTTCTTTTGTTCTATTATTCTTTGTTGCTTTATATCCTCTGTTTTCCTTGGAGGGAGAAATAACAGAAACAAATGTCAAAGGATAGCAGGACAAGAGACTTTCTAGTTTCCCATTTCAGGTAAAGTTAAGGCCATCTCATGCCAGTTTTAAACATTACTCATACTGTTTTCTTTTGGAGTGCCTGAATTGCTGAGAAGATCTCCTGCTGCTATGAAGTTGCAGATGTTAACGGGCATTGAATAACTCCTCTTATTAAATGGAACTGGCAGAAGAAAGGCTCTAGACTTTTGAGGACAGTCTTAAGGCTGTCTGATTTGGGGTGAGGTGGCATGAGTCTGGCTTTGTAGTTTTTAGTTTTGTGGGGGTTTGTTTGTTTGTTCATTATGTAGAAAGTGAATACAAGTTTCTAATTTCTAAAAGTTTCTATATTTGTGTTTGTGTCCTGACAGGACAAACTCTGGGGGAAGTAATTAGATTAGATATTGGAGAACCCCACAGAAAAGTCTGGGGCAAAAGCCCTACTGATTCAGTCCTGAAGATCCTAGGAGAAGCAGAGTTGCAGCTGCAAACTGACCTCCTTGAGGAACTAGATGTAATAAATGGTAAGCACAGCTGGTAATTATCTGCACTGCAAGTGTAGGAAGTGCCAGATTGCCAGTTTGTCTACTGAGAACAGTTTGGAAGTCATAGAAGTGTATTCTGTCCTCGCTCTTGCTTTCCACTTCTGGATGTTGCCTCAGTTCTAAATGTTATAAATATCAGCACAAGCTGATACGGGAAGACATGAAAATATTTCAAACTCTGTGAAGTGGTAAGAAATTAAGAAGGATGTGCTGAAAAGAAAGGATATTCATTTTGTTGAAAAGTCTTGGACTTTGCTTATTGGTAGAAACAAGTCTGTTTTTTAAAAGGATGTCATCAACTGAATATTGTATTACATAGGTCCTATAACCTTCTTGTTAGCATGTGACTTACCGTATCAGTGGATTTTTTTTTTTTTCTGGTCAACTCCTGCTTTTTGTCCTTTCCAAGGACAAAAGGACTATGTTTATTCCAAGTATGAACTTGTACTAATCATAATGTAGCAAATAAAATTCAAATTTTAATATTTCTAGCTTTCCTCTTCCTAATAGTTACAATAAAAGCATGAAAACTTTTCTGTTTTCCTTTAAAGAAACAAAAACTCTTAACTTACCCTGTAGTCCCATTGTAGTTTATTATCAAACTGTGTCAAAGCACTGTTTAAATAGCATAATTTTGTGTTAGGTACTGCAGAACTTCTTGAAGGAGATCATCAGTCCTTAATTGTAAAAGAGGAGAAGGAAGAGAAAGCTTTTCCTACAGTCGGAGCTCAGTCTTCAGTACCAGTTGGTATCACAGAGTCTGACATGACTATACCAGAAGAACCTCAAAGAGCTGGACCTACCCAGGTGCAGAGCAAACCTGTTATGCTGGATGGTAAGTCATTTCATTAGTAATTCTAATTACAGTCTGTTTTCCAATTCAGTGAGGGAAGTAATGATCCTGTATACTTTTATTTCTTCCCATAAGTAATGTGCAGTTTTTCATTAACGCCTTTTAGGTAGGACCAAGTGCTTTCTATGCCTGTGTTGTAATTTGATTCAGTAATGTATTTTGTAAATTTCCAGAAACCTTTTTTGTGTGTCTATTGAAAACTCTCTAGAATACAAGTGGAATTCTAAAGTGCTTCAGTTTTGTTGCTGTTGGGTTTTTTTGTTTGTTTCTCCCCATCAGTTGTGCTGGAATACCAGCACCCTGCTGAAGTCTGGGGGAATGTTACTGATGTTTTTAGAAGACATCGTTCGCTGGAGCGTTAAGATACTTTTCTTGTATCAGAAGCAGACTTTTAGCTCTGGGGTTACAAAACTTCAGTTGTTTCTGCAAAATGCAGAAAATTATTAAAGCTGAAGGATTTAAGTTAATCTTAAGATGTATAGTCGCTCCTGTCTTTTTGTTTGGTTGGGATTAATTTTTAATGAGGTATATGACTTTATTAATTTTAGAGCCTGATGATTTGGAAGCAGAGATGTTGGAAGAAACAGAAGAAGGTAACAAGCACCAGAGTAAGGAGAGCAAGGAATTTCCCATTACTGTTAATGAAGCGTGGGTAAAAGGGAAAGAGGATAAGTAAGTGCTCTCTTCTTCTGATCCTTTTCTCTCCAGTTGAAACAACTAGCTTTAACTGAGTAGCATTTAGATACATCAGTTAAAATGTTAAGCTTAGCTAAAGCTTCATTGCTTGTCTGCCATGTTAATTTTACTGCACTTGGTGGATGAGGATTTTTTTCAGTTGAATAATGACTATTTTTACATGGTGTTTCCCCTGGATGTGGTATTTTATAATAGGGCACAACATGACAGAAGAAATGAGGCAGCTTCTGAGAAAGCAGCGCTTGACAAGGTGCAACCACAAAAGCAAGCTCCAGCAGGTCAGCTGAAGTCTCGTTTTGTTTATTGTAGCTGGCAGTATGGAGTACTTGAGCCATCCCTTCTCACTTCTTCACTAACCCCGAAAGAGCAAGTTTTCTGTTTTCATTTTCTTTTTTATTTCATACTTCTAAAAAGCAAATTTCTGATGGATTAGGAAGACAAATTGTGGGTGTTATTTTTGCCACTTTGGAAGAAAACATGTAACAACAAAGTTACACTATGTATAGATGAACAGGGCAATGGCCCACACTGGTACTTAAAAGTGAATGTAAAGTTTCTGAATGTTATGAAATCTGGTTATTTTACTTAAAAGTGTTGCTTTGTTTATAGACATCTCAAATTAATATTGAGCTGCAGCTTGAATTAAAAAAATGTTTTAAGCAGCTGCTAGTGATAATCTTTTATCTTTATTGCATAGAAGAATTACTTGCTCTTGGAGGTCTTTGAAGTAACTTCAGAAGGTCTGCATATTTTACAGTAGAATAAAAAATACATTGGCAATAGTGTCACGTATCGTTGATGATACTATCACATCTATTTACGGGTGGCTTAAGCACACTGGGCTTTTTTTTTTCCCAGTGTTTGGGAAAATTATGTTGAGATAGCTTTGAAGAAATCTAGTACAAGGCAAGAAGAAACAGATGAAAATGGATGACACAATAATTTCAGGACTGGATAACAAGAAACTAGAAGGCGCGAGAATAGAATAGGCTATAGCTGAGGGCTGTGTATTCTCAAAAAGTTAAAATGGGAGAATTTCACATTATAATGTATTTACTAAAATATTCCAAAGAGATTTTAATACTTTTACAGTCCTATCTATTTTCCCCTTTAATTGTACAACAGAAATGACTTAGTTTTATTCATTTTATTTACCTTTTGCTCGAGAGCTTGGGGGTTTTAATCTATTTAGATTTGTAACGGACTTTCTTTTACTACATCAGAAACTTGTTCCAGTGACTCTGTGCAACCTGAACCCTTATTCCAGAGGGTAATACAGCCTCCAGCTGTACCAACAGCCTCACCAGTTCTGTCAGCTCAGTCTTCACAGGAAGAGTCTTTTGTACCTCGTTCACGTTCCGTATCACCAGCAAAAAATAAAGGCAAAAGTTCCTTGTTGATTGGACTTTCTACAGGGCTTTTCGATGCAAATGACCCGAAGGCAAGTTTAAAAAACTAAAAAGGAATACTTGTTTTTATACAGTAATATTATTCTTATTTTCTTGCTGAGGCTGAATGAGGCCAGAACAGATGGCATAAGTTTCAGCAGGTGTTTGTATTTGTCTAGCCATGGCTGCCCTGCAGTGCGACTGCACAGCGTTCATTGTATCAGCAGGACTCGCGCAGCAGTGAGAGTCTCTGGTTTCGCCATTGAGCATTCTGTGTCCAGGTGTTTGTGGAGGAATGCCACCACTTCTCTGAGACATAACTGAGGGAGTTCATGAGGAAATTCTGAACTTCCCCTATCTGCTTTCTCCTTTTGTGCAGTTTTTCAGACTTATCACTACCTTGCCATCATAAACATAAACACTGAATGGATCAGCAAAGGTATCTTGTCTTTTCTGGCAATCAAGTGATTGGTTTTTTTCCTGTAGGATTTAACCAACTAGCATAGGTTCTGGCTGCGAAGCACGAAGACTGAAGAAGAGTGAATGGAACTAACTGCTTGCTTGAAGACGTTTCCTGACCAGCTATATAGGGTTGAGTAGCAGCTCACAGTCTGTGAAATGAGCATAGGATGGTGGAATGTGGTTTTGATATGAATTTAAAATATTGTAAGAATAGTCATTAAACTAGTAGATGAAACAGACTTAAATTATGTGCAATACTTGCTTGGGTTCTAAAGTGGAAAGTGCATAAAAGAGCAGCTGCTTTTTGGAGAAACAATGGTGGCAAGGGTTTCTGGAAACTTGCACACCTGCATTGCATTCCGTCAATACGTAGTAAAGGATTTCCTAAGTGGTGGAATGCTGGATAAGGAAGAACATTTCTTCTTTTGACTCCCAGCCTTTTTTTGTGAGTGCATGAACGAAGTTTCTCTATTGATGATTAATTGAATATTGAATAATATCTATTGGTTGATGCATTGCTAGGAAGCTTAATATCAGGGATAGTGCTGTTTGCATCTGTGGGAGAATGAGGCTTCTTGACAAGCTTGTGTCTGTTTTCACAGATCCATATATTCACATAAATGGATTTAGGACTCTTAATTTTGACTCCTCAAGAGTTAGGCTATCGTTAACTTCCCTAGTTTATGAAGATGTTTATCTGGCAGTTGGACAATGATTACAGAAAAGCTAACCTGTGAGCAGGGGGAAGATGAACATTCCTTGTACCCTTATCAGATTTAGAAAGTAATGGATATGCTTTATAATGAAGTTCTTCAGTGTATCAATAAGAACTGCTTCAGTATGTCACTTGTTACTGCATGTTTGGCATGTGTTTTGGCCACAAGTGTTTGTCACAGAACTGTTAATGCAGTACCAGATGAGCTCTATGTAATAGCAGAGACCTTGGAGAAGAGCAACAGATGTGGTGTTACTGCTTCAGTAGACTTAATGAAAAAGAGCAACAAGTTCCTTTTCCTCATTTGGTTGCAACAAGAGAATATCCAGTGCTTCTTTGCAGTATCTGCAAATGTAACTTTCTGGAATTTCCCAAACATACCCCTGCTGCAGCTCTTACCCAGAAACTAAGGAAACCTTTAGCAGGGAGCAGGGCAGACAGTTAGTGTCCTATCTGTAGGCAGGTCTGTATGCTAACAGAATCATAGAATCCTAGAATGCTTTGGGATGGAAGGGACCTTTAAATGTCATCTAGCCCAACCCCCCTGCAATTGGCAGGGACATCAACAACTAGATCAGGTTGCTCAGAGCCCCATCCAGCCTGTCCCTGAATGTTTCCAAGGATGGGGCATCTACCACCTCTCTGGGCAACCTGTTCCTATGTTTCACTACCCTCATTGTAAAAAATGTCTTCCTTTATATCCAGTCTGAATCTACCCTCTTTCAGTTTAAAACCATTACCCCTTGTCTTATCGCTACTGGCCCTGCTAAAAAGTCTGTCCCCATCTTTCTTATAAGCCCCCTTTAAGTACTGAAAGGCCACAAGAAGGTCTCCCTGCAGCCTTCTTTTCTCCAGACTGAACAACCCCAGCTCTCTCAGCCTTTCCTCATAAGAGACGTGTTCCATCCCTCTGATCATTTTTGTGGCCCTCCTCTGGGCCCTCTCCAACAGGTCCATGTCCTTCCTGTGCTGAGGACCCCAGAGCTGGAGGCAGTGCTCCAGGTGGGGTCTCACCAGAGCAGAGTAGAGGGGCAGAATCACCTCCCTCGACCTGCTGGCCACGCTGCTTTTGATGCAGCCCAGGATAGGGTTGGCTTTCTGGGCTGCGAGAGCACATTGCTGGGTCATGTCCAGCTTTTCATCCACCAGCACCCCCAAGTCCTTCTTGGCAGGGCTGCTCTCAATCCCTTCATCCCCCAGCCTGTACTGATACCAGGGATTGCCCCGACCCAGGTGCAGGACCTTGCATTTGGCCTCGTTGAACCTCAGGAGGTTCACGTGGGCCCACTTCTCCAGCTTGCCCAGGTCCCTCTGGATGGCATCCCGTCCCTCAGGCATGTCAACTGGACCACTCAGCTTGGTGTCATCTGCAAACTTGCTGAGGGTGCACTCGATCCCACTATGTCATTGATGAAGATATTAAACAGTACTGGCCCTAATATGGACCCCTGAGGGACGCCACTCGTCACTGTTCTCCATCTGGACACCGAGCCATTGACCACTACCCTCTGGATGCCACCATCCAGCCAATTCCTTATCCACCAAACAGTCCACCCATCAAATCCGTATCCTTCCAATTTAGAGAGGAGGATGTTGTGGGGGACCGTGTCAAAGGCCTTACAGAAGTCCAGAAAGATGACATCCATAGCTCTTCCCTCATCCACTGATGTGGTCACTCCATCATAGAAGGCCACTAGGTTGGTCAGGCAGGACTTGCCCTTGGTGAAGCCATGCTGACTGTCCCGAATCACCTCCCTGTCCTCCATGTGCCTTAGCATAGATTCCAGGAGGATCTGTTCCATGATCTTCCCAGGCACAGAGGTGAGGCTGACAGGTTGGTAGTTCCCAGGGTCCTCCTTTCTACCCTTTTTAAAAATGGGTGCAATATTTCCCTTTTTCCAGTCCCCAGGGACTTCGCCTGACTGCCATGACTTTTCAAGTATCGGGGTGAGTGGCTTGGCCACTACATCAGCCAGTTCCCTCAGGACTCTGGGATGCATCTCATCAGCACCCATAGACTTCTATACATTCAGGTTCCTAGGTGGTCATAAACCTGATCTCTTACAGTGGGAGGACCTCTGTCCTCCTGATCCCCATCAAATGGCCCATTTACTCAGGAGGTGTGAGGAGAGAGAGTGCCAGTGAAGACTGAGGCAAAAAAAGTTGTTGAGTATCTCAGCCTTCTCCTCATCTGTTGTTATCAGCTTGCCACTACTGCTCATCAGAGGGGGTACGCTTTCCTTAACCTTCCTTTTCTGGTTAATGTACCTGTAGAAGCCCTTCTTCTTCTTTGCATCCCTCACCAGGTTCAGCTCCAGCCTAGCCTTGGCCTTCCTGATCCCATCCTTACACAACCAGGCAGCGTCCCTGTACTCTTCCCAAGATACCAATCCCTTCTTCCACTGCCTCTGTAATATCTTCTTGGCCTTTAGTTTGACCCACAGGTCTTGGCTTAGGTTCTAAGCTGTAAGTGAATGACATACATACATTGTAAACAATTGTGCATAGATATTATTTACCAGCTGCAATGTTCCTTTTCTTTAGATAGCTGTCAAGGTAACAACGAAATCTGCACAAAACCAGGATCTGTATGTCAGTTGATGTTAAAGCTTTTCAATCGCTGTAACCTGTAAAGGCAAAAGTCAAGATGTCAGGTTTTTAACAATTAGAGTATTTGTGCTGGACACATTGTTATTTTGAAATTGACCTCCAAATGGAAAAGGACAAAAAAAAGAAAATCTCATTTTAAAGTATTTTGTAACCTCAGACTGTCTTTAGTATTGTTACCAAACAGGCTTTCTATTACCTTTGCAGATGTTGAGAACATGTTCGCTCCCAGATCTTTACAAACTGTACAGAACTTTAGTTGATGTTCCCAGTGTAGCAGATGTGCAGCATCAACATAATCTTGAAATAGATGATACGGAAGATGAGCAAGCCAAAGAAGGACCCTCTGATTCTGAGGATATGTGAGTGTATCAAGTTGATTATCAAGTATAACAACTGGCATCTTAGATCAAGAATGTTTTGGGTTAGACACTAACAATTACACACAGTACACCAGCATGGGGTTTTTACTGAAATTTTAAAAATCCTCTATTGAATCACCCATTTACTTTGAGTCTTGTTCCAGAGGATTGAGAAGCTGATGGGATGTACTGCTTACAATAGCCATCTGAATTTCCTTCCCAAATTCCACCCAAGATGCTATTCTGTCTGGCTTCTGCACCTTGCATTCCACTGAAGCAGATCAAAGTTGATGGCTACTGCTCTTCTAGAAATAAAGATTTCTTGAATATTTCCTTTCTTCATATGTTCTGGGAATCTCGTTCATCTATCTTCTCTACTGCCTTATTGGGATGTCCTGCAAGTCCTCCCAATTCTTTCAGGGGCTTCAAAATCTGACCCTGGCTTTTGACTATTCCCTGCAGCTTGGGTAGTCTGCAGGGACAAAACCATCTGGTGTATCTATTCTGATGAGATCTAGATCTCTTTTTGCTCCAGACACGTTTTTATTTGGATTGGAAATGTTATTCTTGCCGGGGTTCTATAACACTGCACAAATACAAAGATTTTGAAATTCATCATCTTTTTACAAGACGATCTCATATCTGTTTAGCTAATCTGTATTCCCTGTGTCCTGCATGCTGTAATGGTATCGGTGCTGTAATCATGTCGGGCTGAGGACACAAATATTTGTTTCTTCTGCCCCACACCCTTCCAGCTACATTGGCTTCCCAGTTTGTTGGCTTAACAAAAGAAATGAGCTCTTCCTACAGGGTTTGTCTCGTAAAGTATTAATAGTATAAACTTTATCTCACTTTCTTTTAGTATGTTTGGGGAGGCAGATACAGATTTGCAGGAACTCCGGGCCTCAATGGAACAATTGCTTAGGGAGCAGCCTAGCGAGGAATTCAGTGAAGAGGAGGAGTCTACTTTAAAGGCGAACGTCATCGAATGCGTAACAAACGGTACAGAGCTGGATGACGGAGATGAAAATAACCCCAGCAGTGAAAGTGCACTTAATGAAGAATGGCAGTCAGGTATAATTTCTATTATACCCGTTTTATAAGTTATTTATTGATGTTAACAATTCAAACACAGAATAATGTTTTTGCATTGTATACCTATAATGAAATAAAGCTCTAATAGTTTCTATACAGGAATTTAAAAAAATCAGGTAATATTTAGACTTTCTGAATGTTAAGGTCAACATCTAAGCAACATTCAGTGTCGCAAATTAAATGTTGGCTATTTGTTAGCCAGTGATTATAAGTCACTTTTTCTCCAGTTGTCTAAAACTTGTCTTCAAGGAAGATCAAATACTCTGTGTGCATTGTATGTTTTGAATAATTCATGACTGCAGTGTAAGAGTAAAAAAGAAATAGCGATTGACATGACTGGAGTATCTGGGATCCAGCTTACACTACAATTAAGTAATTTAACAGGCAGTCAAAAGGAACATGAAATTATTAACCTTGTCCTTAGCCCAGAATAGCTATTAATGCAGTCAAACTGAAAATGAGACAGAAAAATTTATTACTGCTTTTAGCATTTTGCATTAGCTATACACAATGGTGTCCTGAAGTCTCAGTTCTGGTTTTTAAATTCTGGTTGAAATATAAGTACTTTACTACTGCTGTAAAATAAAGTGCATTTAGAAATATAGGTATAAAAAGGTGTAGAAAATCAATAACTAATCTAAAACATAGCTTTTGTGTAATTTTCGTTTATTGAAGACAATTTTAAACAAATTGAAAATCTGTGAATATACCTGTAAGATATTATCTATATAATACATTCCAATAAGTATTTTAAGGTAAAATAAACTTGGGTAATACCATCTTCTTTCATTTTTTGACAGTGCTGATGCTATACGCCGATAACATACAGTACTATCTGTTTCTGTGATTCTGTTGTTGCTGTAAGCGTTATTGTATTTGGTGTCAGTGTCCCACCTTCTAGATTCATGATATTTCGTAAGAATTGCAGGTTCATTGCTGGGGGCGGGAGGAAGGCCTTCAGAACTCCGGGGAACAGACAAAACTCGAAACCAAATCTGTTCAAGATGAGAAGTTGAATACAGGATTAGAAGTCATCTAGGGTTTTTAAGCCATATACCACTTTTCCTTTTATTTCAGTGATAATTTCTTATTGCTGTAACTGTTGATACTTGAATCAGGGATGGGATTTGGTCAGGATTATACCTTACACTAGTCATGTATAGGAATTGAAAGTAGTGGAGTTTTAATACCAGCTCACGAAGTCTGTGACCTATCAGGCAATACTATGTATTTTTTTTAAAGATTTGATAATATAAGCTCTGAAATCTAAAAAGGTGTATGTTTTTCCCTGGGTAGGTAAGTCCTTTCATAATTCAAATACTTATTTAAGGAAGTATTTTTCTTGGGCAAAAGCAGTTTGCATTTTATAATAGGATTTTACATAGGGATTGTCTTGTATTTTTAAATAGATCCTTTTTTTGTTAAACTTACCTAATGTTTGACTGTTACAAACCTATTTGTAAGGTTTCTGTAGCCTATAAGCAAAATCATCTTGATTTCTCTCGCATATCTTATTGCACCAATTGGAATACTGAACTTGCTACACAAAGGAGATGCACTCATGAAAGGATGAGGGCCTGTGTAGCTAAATTAGTACTTTTTGGTTTTTTTTTTTAGGCTCGCTCCATGGAACAAGATGCATCTCTGTGCAGAAATGAAATAACTGATTCTTAATAAACATGTCCTTTATTTTCTGCTAGAAGACAGCTGTTTCATTAAGGAGCCCTTTTCCCTAGCGTGGGACAGCCAGTGAACCCTGCATCAGTTCCACCTCAGAAATACCTGGAATGGTCATATGGAACTTGACCTACTAACATTGCTTTGCTAAATAAAAGTCTGCTTTAAGACCATACCTTGTTATCCTCCAGCATGAATACCCTTACGGCTAACTATCAGAGTGGGGGTTTAGAGGAGGTAGCTAGGCGCTTCCCATTTGGGATTCAGATGGTCTTTGCTGTCAAGAAAGGGACTGTTCCTGTTTCCTTGCAGGTTGTTCAGAACATCTGCCAACATCGTCTAGCGCTCCTCGGCGTCCCTGCTTTCATTACGTTTAGAGGTTTGTGTGGATATCGAGTTTAGGGACATAGAAACAACATTAAGAATGTAGGAAAACTGAGGGGTTTTTACTGTTGTTTTCTTTCTTTATAGATAATAGTGATGGAGAGATTGCCAGTGAATGTGAAGAATGCGATAGTATCTTCAGCCATTTGGAAGAGTTGAGATATAACCTGGAGCAGGAAATAGGCTTTGATAAATTCATTGAAGTTTATGAGAAAATAAAGGTTTGTGGAATAACCTCAAGTGGAAAATATTTTAAGAAACAAGTACCTAAGGCTGTTTACTCTGCCAGTAACTAATTGCATTGTGTGACTAGAATCAGTGCTTATTCTTTAGTCTTTTATTCTGTTTCCACACACTAAAATATTAACAGAGAAAATGGCATGCCAGCGGATTAAAGAGGAAAACTTTGGGTTTAACCATGAATTGCATTTAATAAATTTGAACTATTTCATTCTATACCCATTTTCATTTTGGCAACATGGATTGTCCTTTCTCCCAGGCTATACATGAAGATGAAGATGAAAATATTGATATTTGTTCAACCATAGTTCAGACTGTTCTTGGAAATGAACACAAACACCTGTATGCCAAAATACTTCACCTAGTAATGGCAGACGGAGCCTACCAAGAAGGTAATCTCACTGTATCCGGGCAGTTACAGCTTGTCTTGTGCTCTTTCTTGGTCATATACAATAGGTTCCAATATACTTTTCAAACATATCTGTGCTTTGTTATATTGATCGGCTAAATTGATAAAAATAATTTTTTTCACAAAGGGTATTTTTATTCCTGCAACAAAACGTGGCAAACTTTGATTATGCATGCTGACCGCTCTGATTTAACAGTATGTACATATACAGTCAACTGTAACAAGTTGTCTTATGAAAGGTGCAGTATAATTATTTAATTTCTGTAAAACAGTTACGCAGATCGGGAAGATGGAAGTCTAGAATAAACCTTTCAGAATTAAAAAAAATTTATCTTAAGAATTAATGGATTTTTAGCGAAAATAATATTGTTCTTTCCAAAACTCTACTTCTAATGGGTTGCAGTATCACTGCTTTTCTGAAAAGAAACTTTCATGTGGCTCTTTATCCTATAATCGTCATTTTTCAGAAGAACTTGATGTGGGGGTACCATCCATCTTAGTTTTCAGGTGGCTCAGTAATCCATGAAGAGCATTTCTCTTGCTTGGGAGCCCTGCCTAGCTTAGCACAGATTACTAGGCAGATGGATAGTTCCTAGATCTTTCAGAGTCACTCTGTGGAAAACCACACAGACCACTATCAATGAGAAATGGGTTTGTGGGTTTTGTTTTTGTTTTTTTTTTTTCTCTCATGTCAAAAATTTAACTGCGGTTATGTAATTTTAGATTTCTAATGATTTTTATAGAAATTAGAAGCATTATATATTGGCTTTAGAAATCACAGAATCACAGAACGTGTGCAATGATCGCTATTTAATGTATTTCAATTTTGAAAAAAATATGCTAATGCATGTTAACCAATGTCTACTTTCTGCATCTTTTAAATTCTTTTACAAATGTGTTGCAATAGCAATGAATAAAGGGTCAACTAAGATTACAGCTTTCTATGGTTTTTATATGTAAATGCTGGGGGGGGGGGGGGAGTCTTAAAAGCTAGTTTTAAAAACATAATAATTAATTCTAATACAAATTACGTTTTCCCAGTTTTTCTTTGCTACTGATATAGAACCACTCAGTAAGAATAACCAGTACCATGTTGTTTCCATGCTGTGGTATAGAAGTATGACAGAAAAGTGTCTGAAAAATATTTTTTCAACCACAATTTATTGATTTAATGACAGAATTGAGAAGATGTATTGGAGTAGCTCATTTTTCAAGAGTCCAAAGGACTGGCAATCTAGAACGAGAAGAAAATGGTAACTCTAGTGTTACCAGTTTCTTTTCCTTGCTGCTTTGCCTTAAGGATATTCTAAAACTAGTACTAAAAGGCTTAAACAGCAATTTGCTGAAATGTTGGCATACAAATTCTAAGCTGTTGTCTGAGTGAATCCTATTAAAATGAGTTGACTTTCATCTCGCAAAATGCTGATTAACAAGTGGCTATTTTTAATAGCTTCAGTTCTAATTCTGTATTTTACAAGTCTGTGGTAGCATGCAAAAATGTAAAGAAAAAGTAGTTCTTTACATTTCAGACATTTAAAGTACATGTAGTACTTTAGTATTAAAATACACGAAGAACTACATTTAAATTCGTTCTTTAATTTTCAGACATTTAAAGAAAAAAATCCTATGCTAATAAAGGTGAATAGAGGACAAGTGACAGTCAGAAGGATGTTCGTGAGCTTCTGTCTCAAAAGTTTTATACTCTTCCAATAAGAAAAGTTAGAAAAAAATTCGTATTGCTCTTTATTAAGAGGATTGTTCTAACTGAAGCAGGCCACTTGAGATGAAACCATCTTAAATTCACAAATCCAAGAAAGATGACATGTTGTTCAATATTTGTACACACAGTGCTTTCAAGGCAGTTTTGGTAACAGTCACCTCCTTGGTGACTGACTTAGTGAATTCTTGTATTATTGCTTACTAAATCGTGGTTTCTAGTTTGTTTTGTAACCCCAGCTTGATTTTGTGCGTGTGTTTGTCATTCCTTTTCACCTTGTCTCTCCCCCTCTCCTGCTTTTTACAGATAATGATGAATAAACCTGACTCAGGAAATTCCTTGATGCCGTACTACATATCGGTGTTTGAAGGCTGCACAGCCGAATAACAAATTGTAGTGGAGAATGTAACATGGGGCAGGAGAAGCAAGACTTCAAAAAAGCATGTTGATTGTATGAAAAAGAGGAAAACCAAGACTTTTTAAAATGAGATACCTATACACTTCCCTTGTGTGTACTTGCATATGTGTTCATTAAATAGTAGATGCCCAAAATTAAAAAACAAACAAACAACAACAAAACAAAACCCTAAACCTGTAATCTCTCAAATTCCAAAAGAAATATAGAAAGGAATACCTGTAGATATTCTGATACAAAACTGGGACCTATAAAGTAAAACAGAATTTCTGCCATATCAACAGTAGGCTGGTACGGTTAAGCAACTGGAAGCATTACTACACATCTAGCTATTTACTTACCTACTTAAAATAGCCTCTCTTTACACCTACATAAAGAAATGACTTCATTTTTATTGACCCTCGTGGTTGTATTTTAATAGCATCTTAATCTAGTGGTCCAGTTTGAGTATGTCACTGTTTTCTTAAGAAAAAAATTATTGTATTTTGAAGCTGAAGGCTTCTGTCACTTTTTAACCAGTGCCCTCTGAAATATCTTAATGGTGTTTCTAAATCAAGGCAAACTGGTACTTCAGTCATCATTGAAATGCCTGGGGTTTTTTGAGATTGTAAAATTCATTTGGAGCTAGAATACTTTTTTCCCCAGTATTCTTCTTCCTCGTCCCCTTCCCCAAACCCCAAGTATTTAGCTCTCTTGAATTTTGTAATCTGGTCAATGATAATATAGTATGCTGTTGAATTCAAAGGAGTGGATTTCTTTTCCAGTTTGTTTTTAAATTCTTACTGTCACACTCGTGGCTCCAGCGGCCATAGGGGAAAATTAAATATTGCAGGCACAAGCGCTATGTAATACTTCTCATCTTTTGCCTCATGTTTTGTAGCTTGATTTCCACCACCCTGAAAGAAAAAAACAGGTTTCTTCTGACCCACGTTTCCTTGTTCCTCCTGTCAAAGCAGTAGTGTACAGGGCAGACACGAGCTATGCTGCTGTTTCCCAGTCATCACCTCTGGAACAGCTTTATTGGCTTATCCATACAATGAGTCCTTGTTACAAATCTGATGTACTGTCAAACTTCCAACTGCCCTATTGGAGAAAAACAGATTTTTTTTTTTTTTTTTTTTCTTCAGCTACAGCCAGTCACAATCTAAACCTGTCAAAAGTTACTTTTCCACAAAGTAAAATCAAATATATATATATATATATATTATTTAGAACTGTCAAAATATGTACATGATTTTTGTATAATTGTTTTATGGTGTTGTTATTAAAGTTTTGCCCACTGAAAAGTGTTAATTTTTTTTAAACACAGTTCTTATAGGTAGACCAAACTTATTCTATTTCAGCTGTGTCCTGGGAACCTGCGATAAGAATAAAATTAATAATCATAAAAGCCTGTAATACATTAATTTTTTTAATATCCTTATTTATTTGACAAACACCTCGTGCCTCATCTGATGGGAAAATATGAACGTTGTTGGAAACAATGCTGGTTCTGTCCTATGCTGCTTCTCTTTTCCTTCCTCCTCTTCCTCTTTTTTTTATTTTTTTTTTTAAACTTTCCGCGGTAAATTTGGGGGCTTCTCACTAGGCTTCTCTTCCATTCCACTTTTAATCTATTCAGAGAGATGATTGGATGAGCTACATCATCCATGACATTTAGCAATACACTCTAAAGACTTTAATAAAGGTTGAGTCTGTATTATCTTCCTTTTTCAGGTTTGCTTTTCAGATCATACCTTGCCCCTCTTTTGGGGGAAGGGAGGACCCAAAACCTTTAGATTTAAAATAATATAGATTAACCATATGGAAAGAAGAAAATATACCAAATGGTATATTCTGTGCTCTATGTTTTGAATTTTCTCAAGGTGATAGAGTCTTACTGAAGTTAAGGGTTGGGGGGTGTTCAATTCTTTTTAAATTTAAATCATATCATTATTGACATTCTTCATTTCTTATGTAGCGTGCTGGCTTGCTTCTGGTAAGAAAAATGGACATAATCTGCAGACTTCAAGCTTTACAAACATAGAGCTTTTTATCAATTAATGATTTGAAAAATATGCGTAGATTGTGCACAGCTTTTCAAGAATAATCTTCAAACCTGCCAACCAATACTGGATATCCTTGAAATCCCTCAAGAGCTAATTTAGAATTGACGCAGTAAATAAGTTTGCTGAAGAAATGCTTTTATCTGCAATCTTAAATCCCTATTTATTGTAGACTATAATGACATCAAGGACAGTGTGGCTTCAGGATGATGTATTGGTCTGTATGTAACAACTTCTTGAAATGAGTTGAGCATTTGGCTTGCATTCATATTACATTCACTATAAGATATCTTCTGTTGTAATTCTAGTAGCAAATTGAGATACAGAACGGCATTTTTGGCACAAAACATACTCTGTAAACTATTTCACGTTATGTGCCTGTACTCAGTCTTCTGAAACCAACCGTAGTTCAGATGAGGAATCTTGGGGGAAAAAAAAAAAGAAAACAAACCACAAAAAAACCCCAACCCCACCAACAAACCCACAACCAACCAAGCAATGACACACCCCCAGACCCCAAAAAACACAACCCCAGAAAACCAAACCCATAACGCCTCTGTTGTGCTGCCCTGCAGACATGATGGTAGTCGATGGCCGTGGCCTCCCCGGGCGAACTGCGCTGCCTACAGCTGTATGCACGCCTTGAGTCTCCTGGCCCTCAACAGAAAGGAGTAAAACCCCAGCAGCGAGGCAGAACCGGAGAGAACGTGGCCTCGCGGTGGCAGGAAGATGGACTCTTGGCTGCTACCTGCCTTTGTCCGAGCTGAACGGGTACAGCAATCCTACCCCGAGCGCTGGTGCCTACAATCTTTTTCGAAGAGCAGAGCCTGCGGAGGCTTTAGCTCTTCAGTTTGCTGCACTTTGAGTGTGTATTTGGAGTTACCGCTAGAAGGGACTTCAGAAAAATGTATGACCTGGTTGGCCAGCGTGGTTGGGCTAACGTTTCTGTGGTCTGGTAAGCGAATGGCCACTTGAAACAAAGTTCTATATTGTGTACCATATTCCTGACAAGGCTCTCTGTGCTCTTGAGACATCTACATCGCTTATCAATAATTCTTATTGCAGCTTTTAGTGCTTCTGTCTCCCTCTTGGTCTGATTTGTGCATAAATGCTGTATGTTTATTCAAACACACGTTCTCTACTAACCCTGTTGTTCTAAAGCTTTACAACCTTGCCTAAATCCGTTGAAAACTTACCAAATATTTTTGTAAGATTGGGGTTTTTTTCCACGTTTGTTTGCAGAGGAAACTGCACCCTTTCAAAACTCTGCCTGTCCTCGACTTAAAAGAGTTGAGCTGTGAGTTCTTAGGACAGTTCTTAAGGCGGCCTCGGTTTGTCGTGGGGCGGCGGTGCCGCCGGCCAGCCGCCAGGCGGCAGCATCGCGGCGGCCGCCCGTGGCCAGCGGCGGGGGGGCCGTGGCCAGCGGCGGGGGGGGGCCGTGGCCAGCGGCGGGGGGGCCGTGGCCAGCGGCGGGGGGGGGGCCGTGGCCAGCGGCGGGGGGGCCGTGGCCAGCGGCGCCCCGCCGCCTTACACGGTGCGGCGGCTTTGCAGCGGGTGCGGGCCCCCGTGCGGACTGCGCTTCGGTCGGAAAGATGCGGGGCGACCTGGGGCTCTAGGTCGGGTCCTGGCGCTGGCAGACGGCGAGTCTGAATCAGCGCGGAAATGCTTCGGTTCCTATGATTTGTAAGTATTTCCTCGAACAAGGCCAGGTTTTGAAGACCCTACACATAAACACAAATCTTCATATGTTTACAAAACGTTGTTATTCACAAATAACTTACAAATCAAAAATCTAGAGAAATCTATAGAACTTACTCAACCGGGTAGGAAGCCCTTAGAGAGAGCACAGTTTCTCAGCTCGTATCGGTCCTGCGATCCCTACCCTCCTTTTCCTGGGGGACAGGAGGATGGCACAGTGTGTCCAGGTTTCCCAAATGACTAGATGCAAACTGGAATAAAATATGACGCTTTTAGCACAGTTACGATGTTGTGTACAGCTGGACTCCGTATCAATCTTCCCCTCAGCCAGAGGGTGGGGTAGAAGCGTGCCCCTGACTAAATGACCGATTTGACGTTTCTCTCTCCATTAAAAGCACCTCATCAAGGCTGAAATGAAGCTAGGCTCTACTTAATTTTATTAACTATGATAAACCAAAGACAAATGTAGACATTTGATTTTTCAATCCCTTTAAACGTTTTTTCTTCCCAAACAATTGTGTCGTTTCTCAAATCTCATTTCAACACTTGTTCATTCATGAGCTATGTAGACTAAAGTTAGCCTAAAATAGAAACCAATAGTTACCATTCCTACCACATTTCTTTCTGCCATTTGTATCATAGCAGTTTAGGTGAAGCAATTTGTAGAGTTTAAGTACTAGCTTTAAAATCCATAAAGAGATTCTTCCTTTAAATTAAATTTGTGTGTTAATGCAATACACCCTTCAAATGCATTTCCAAGTTGATATGTTTTCCAGCTGAGCTGATGAGTTCATCAATTCAAACAGGAGCACTTTGAACGTTTGGCTTGTGCAAGAGTCTTAAAAAACACTTCTTCAGCAACTAAAACCTTAATTGAACTGCTTCCATAAAGATATATTAATTTGTAGTTACTTGTGAGACACATATATAAGAGTTCAGCTGCTCCTACTAAATTGCTTGCCTGGTGCGCTCTTCCAGATTTTATTTCCAAGACATTTTTAAACCGAGATGGGATTTAGCTAATTCCATTAACTCTCTTTTTAACGATGCAGTTTAAAAACTCGTAGAGCCAAAGACTCGGAGAGTTTTTTTCACGTTAGCTGCACAACAAAAGCCAAAACCAGGCGGGTTGCACAGTGGGAAATCTCCAGCGAGGTAGCATTTGCTTACTTTCAGGACGGCTGTGACAGTTCTTTCACAAGTCATCCCTGAGGTTGACTGTATCAAGTGCGAGGCCGGGGCATTGCATGAGTCACTTCTGCGTGGCTGGTGGATGTTCCCTTAGGGACTACCGTCAGCCAGGAGAAAACACGGTTCAGTTTTAAATAGCGCTGTGGCTCAAGCTGGCGCAGACGTGCTCTGAGGATAACGGGACCATAATCAGGTCCTTGACATACCCTAATTTTTGCTGTATCCTGCAGACAGTCCTGACAGTAATCTCTTCTCTAGGGGAAGGGATGAAGTATGCATTTTTGCTGTATCCAGATTCAAATTTTAGGCAAAAACTCTGCGGTTCGAGCTCTTTTAATAAAATTTTAAATCTTGAGCAATACTTCCGGAATGCTATTTTTTCCTTCTATCGCCTCCCCCATCAGCAGTCAAGAGTCCTCATTGCTGTTTGTTTTATTGCTGCTAGAACTATTTTAAATGCTATCAGAGTAGTTTTGCAGCAGTCAGGTACGTAGCCTTTTTCTGAAAAAGTCATTGGTTTGATGGGGATATAGACAAGACAGAAAACCTGAGATGCCGTTAATGATGAGCTAGAGCTCTATCTACAGCGGAGCTATACCAACATGGCCGCTGCTGAAAGGGTCAGTCCGTCTCCTTTTTATAAACTGCTGTAGCTCTTGTGCTTCCTCTAAACTCTCTTTCTTCCTCTGTATTGAGCTGTAACCACTCTCGATAAAGATGTCTAAAAGACAGTAATAAAACGCATCTCATTTGCCATTACTGTAGTGCACTTAGCTGATCCTTTCCCACTGATGTTAGTTTTGATAACTTACATGGCGGTTTGGAGTATTTTAGTCTTGTTCTTCAAACTTTGTAAGAGGAAATTAAAAGGTGAAGATCACGGCAGTTGAGCTTCTCAATAGTAAATTCAGACTTAACGCTGGACATACTTTTATGCCTTTTTAATTCTAAGAAATGTTAGTGTATTTTAGTTTTCCATGCTTAATAGTTTTAAAGTGGATCTGTATGTTACTGTTAGTAAACGTATATGGAGAATTATTTCCACAGCAGTAAAACATCTCTAATGTGATTTTTAGCTATTAATAATATAGCATTTTTTTCCAGCTGTTGAAAAGCCTGATTGCGCTGAATTGTATATCCTGTTCCACCGTGGACTTGAGTGTACCAGTGAATGATCACAGTGCCCTGAATGACTTAACTCACTGGATTCACTTAATTCCCTGCAGCGCCTCCTTTCCTCAGACGACCACTATTGCTTTCTCTCCGCTGGGCAATCTTGTTTGTCCAGGAAGAGACTCCAGCAAATTCTGACTCTAACAGACAGTGGGGTTAAGCATTGCCAGCCGGGAAAGGGAGCACAGTTCAATCCTGGCCTGCGGCCTTTGTTAACCACGCAGCGATACTACAGTAACTAGTCTGCTCAGATCAGCCACGGACAGATTCTCCACCATAAATACCAGTATCTAGCCATACGTACAATGGCAGAGCACGGATGGCCACAGTCATAGGGCCACCCTCCTCCCAGTAAAACGTAAAGAAAGCTTGAGTCAAATCCCACTGTGACCTGTTAAGATGCTCCTCTTCTCGGCTCTCTCTTCTCTCCCTCTGCTGCTGATTATCAGGACCAGCAGCACGAAACGTGCACCCACCCTCACGCTTCGGCACAAAGCGTAGCGTCGTTGATTAAACTGCTGAGAAGATGGGTTTGAGCCAACTCACCAGGCTCTGAGCTGCAGTTGGTGAGGATATGAGCACATCTTCCATTCTGCTGCTTCTGCCACAGTGAAAGCAATCTCCATCAGAAGGATGGGGTATAACAGATGGAGCTGTAACTTAAACCACTTCATCATAGTTCCTAAAGCTCATCTGTCAAGAATGGTGCAAGACTGCTTGTGCAGCGTTAGTAAAAGAAATTTATGTATGAACATACAATGTGAAACAGGCCTGCTGAGGAGCAAACGCTGTGCAGTGTATAATGTTTATCTTGCATTAATCAAGTCGCGATGTACTTACTTAAGGCTATTTTTGTTTTCACTTGATGGCAAAACTCCCGACGGTTGTTTTATTCTGCCTTACAGCAGTTAAAAATGCGAGAAATGTGTAACTGAAATAGTTAAAAATCTGCTAATTGTGAAATTGCCTGTTTTATCATACGATAAACCATGCGGACTTGTTAGAGGGATCACGCTAATCCGTATTATGAAACAGCTGAGATCCCTTCCTACATCACTAGCTTTAACAAAGCTGTCTTTGATACCTCAACTCAGGTATTTTCAGATAAATTCAGAAGCCTTGCATACAAGGCCTGTAAGATGTGGGGTGTCTCTCCTGCCCCGCCATTCTGCATTTCTGTCTTAGTGGTGTCTAAAAACTATGCTGCTCGTTTACAGTTACACTGATGTTCATGGAAATTGCAGGTACCTCATTTCTGGAAATCAAACTCTGATGCTTTGTCAGCCTTAGGGAACTGTAGTTCCTTGCCATAGGATAACAGAGAGGTCAGGAGGCTTTGTGATCCTTGGACAGAAGACTGTGTAGAATAATAGAATGAACTGGGAAAAAAAATGTGCTGAAAGCATCTGGGAGTTTTTTTGTGCATACTAGACAATATATTCTATACTCACTTTCTGTGACTAAGTTTACTGTTACCGAGGCCTAGAATTAGCCAAATAAAACAGCAGGGAAGCCTTCTCTGTGTTTCTTGCCTCCATTTCTTACTAACATTTTTACATTCATTCCCTCCCTCTTCTAAATGGAAGCTGGGGGGAAAGTGCTGAGTACAGCACTAATGACATGAAAAAAAAACACTGAAGGGAGCAGCAGGGAGGCCAAGGTTTCAACCACTCTCCCTCCCTTGCCCAGGAAAATTTCAGTGACCTCTTGACACCTCCCATGGGAAACTTTAAATTGACAAGAGTATTTGCCAAGTAAATACAAAAAACAGCATTACAATAGTATTGTTTCTGACTTAATCCTCCTAAAGTCAATGAAAGTGAGTTAAGGTTCCCGCAACAGCTATAATGCACTAACCTCATTCTGGATGGCAGTGTATGTGGATATGTACCAGGATTGATTAAAAAACACTTCCACGCTCTCAGAAGTGGTATTCACTTGGGAAACTGAAAATAAGAATGCCAAAAATTAAGTTACAGCTTGCTCCTGGATTATCCTGGTATTTTTTTGGTTAAAACTACTATGTTTCATGTTATGCAACACTACCTAGCGTCAAAACATTGTTAATTTGTCCTATGAAAACAAAAGGGGAAGGCATTTCAAGTTAGTTATACTTTGTTTATTCTGCCACGTTTTTGCTGGGGTAAGTTACTCAAGAATGATTGTTGGGACTCTTAGAAAATATTCTGGCTTTATTATCTGCCATTTGCCAATTTTTATTCTGAAATCTGATGATCAGGAATGGAGGGATATTAGTGTACACTGCATCTCAGGCATCTCCGTACCGTTTCTCCCCACACCTACAGAACACCCCTGTTACCCAGCAATGCTTGCTAGTCATTAGTAACTCTGATCCTGCTCGTTAAGGGTATTCCAGGAGACAGGTCACTAAACTGGAGATCTGTGGTTTAGTTCTGGGAAGTGTCCCTTTGCTTCCTCCCCAGCAAATGACTTAATTTATCCTGCAGAGGCAACTGCATCTATGCCAGTCATTATCTCCCCTCATTTGTCTTGCCTTCTCTCATCTTTCCAGGCTTTTTCGTTGTTAGTTGCAAAGTCTTCAGTGTATGAGGTAACTCTGCCTTCGTGCTCCCCATCCCTGTCATACGGAAAAGGAACAGCACAATAAATACCATAAATCAGAATGCTTCCAGAATGCGATACCAGAAAAATGTTTAGTGACTAATGTGAACTAGCACATAGGAAAACACCTAGCAGAGACCATTTCCTGACAACTGTTTTGAGCACAGCTGCCTTAGCTATATTTAAGGACTGTGACATGGATGAAAAAGAAATCCTTTTTTTAGTGTAGGTGTGACCTTAGAGAAGAATGGTGGTAGAACTGCATTAGCAGTTTGCAGTGATGCTTGCGAACAGGTTTTTGGCACACTTACTCATTGTCAGTGCCCTAGTCACATCCACATGCAGAGGGTTGCTGCTCGCGTTTTCTGGGACATGTGGGAAAACGTTACTTGAAAATGAGTTTCGCTATAGCTCATAGAAAGTGTATATTTAAGAGGTATTCAAGGGCTGATTCTTAGCTAAAGGGATGGAATCCAACTGCCTGTTTTCTTTGGCCCTGAGAGTCAGTTTGATATGATTTAAAAGCTAGTTTCACAAACAAAGAGCTAGGGGGTTGGTTTTGAGGCATTTTCTTTAGGTGTATGTTAGTGAGTAAATATTTTACAGCCCAAATTCCTAGTTCCACAAAATTAGTGACTCCAGGCTGTGGGACAATGTAAGTAAGCACAAAGGCTGGAATTTATTGCTAGTAATGATCTATGAGATAAGATTTTCAACTAAGCCAATGCAGAGAGGTCTTTTGCCAGATGTGTGGGAGTGAAAGTGACACAAATCTACAAAAAAAAAACAACTTTGGCAATCCCAGCGTGATTATATAGCCTTGTAGCGCTAGCAGCCTCAGAGAATTCATTTTGCGTCTCAATGTCTTCATCGACTTAAAAGCCACGTCCCAAGCTTTGTAAAAGAAATCCAAAGTAGTGCCATGAATACTTCATAAATTTATCTCACTTCCTTAATCTTATTTTGAACAAGGGAAGTTTTGTTTGGTTTTGTTTTTTTTTTTTTCTACATTCCTCTGTTTGTAAAGAACTGTGGTAGCAGAATGATAGTGACTCTGCAAAAAAATCAGTGAGGAACTCGCCCCTTTATTCTCTTACTTTCATCCACATGTAATTCAAAAGTTTCCTTCAGAGCCAAGCTACACTGGAAATCCTTGCTTTTTGCTCCTACGATATCACAGACAAAAACAACGGTACATGGATGGTACACTGATCACATCCAAACCTCCACCTACATCCTTTCGTAAGTGTACTAGAAATTGCAGATAAGTGAAGCTGTAAAGGAGCTTCTGTACCTTTCAGACAACACAGGAAGTATAACCTGTGCTAATGGGAATGCAGCTTTCCTTGTACCTGAGGATACATTCCAAAAGGGGATGCTTCAGTCGAAGAAAATGCCTTATACCTTGGTATAAGGACACTGCTTTGACTAGTTTGGGATGGAAATGTTAGTGCACTTTAAATGCTGTAACCCATTTTAATTTCTTATATCCTGGTACACAAACTCTTACAAAACCTATCTCATCACTCATATGTGTTTGATACCACAGCAGAACTGTGTAAGTGTGGCAGAGATGTTTGAAAAGTAAACATGCTGATAATTCTACTTGCCTGTCAGATAGATCTGCCCAGCAGGCAGTTTTAGTAGGAAAATGCTATTTTAAGGAAATAAATCTTTTAAAATAAAAAAAAACAACCTAGCTGAGCATGCTTTTTGGAACTAACATGACAACTCTTTTTTTTTTTTTTGGCTAACTATCAAACTGTTGCAGCACTCAACATTCTAAAATGGCTTAGTATAGAATTTAAACAAGCTAGCAAATTCTTCTTGTAGATTTTGCTCTAAAACGACGAGTTTTATATGGAAAGATGTCACACATTTATCCCAGAGCATCTTAGCAGTCCCTTCTCCTAAGCCTGGGAATGTGGCACAGCTACATTCGGACTCTGTTCTGGGACAAAATCCAAACTGACTCTCACTGCAGAGGAGATCTAGGTGAAGGGAGTACGGTGCTTTTCAACAGATTTCCTGATCCGGACAGTAGGAGGAACTGCAGGACTCACCATAAAACACACAGAAAGCACAGTACAGACATATCATTGCCGTTACTATACATTTCTCATGGTTTAAGGACCACAAAAGCACAAGCTGTTTTTATGAGTTGCTCCTTTGTAAATGCACTTCCAGTAACTGCTCTTAGAATAAGACACCTAGAATAAGGGGTGTGTTAAAAGCCGCAGAAATTTCTGAGTTTTCATTATGTTTTCGTGCAGTTGCCCAAAAGAGAAATAACATCCCTGAAATCACCTGTCATAGAGCCTATGCTCCAAGTGGACTTGAAAATTTCTCATCTAGAAAGACTAAAGGGGGTGCTTAATATGGTCTGAAGATACAGTTGGTGTGAAAACGTGACGAGGTCTGAGGTTCCAGCCTGCTACTTTTTGGAGGATGCTTTTCTGAGGACAGGACCCTGAGCCTTTGCCCAAGGATGTTTGCTCTAGGAGGGTTAATTTGAACGCAGGACCCCTCTGGACAAAATAGCACAGTGCTGTGAGTTCTTCTCTATTCATGAAACTTATCGCCTAGCTTTTGTCTGTCTCACAGGATTTTAGAGAGTGAAGCCGTAGTGCATTTCTAGAAATACAACAACAGACAGAATCTAGGAATTATAGAGCTAACATGATGGATACAGACTTTTCCCAATGCCCACAGCCTCCCTCCCTCTGCACAGTCCACGTGCAGAAGTGCCTCTGACTCTCCTCAGCAGTTCCACCTCCTCCTATCTGATATATATTGCATTTTTTTGTTCAAATAATACATATGCCAATTATCCAGCCTATAGACATTCAGCTTCTTTCAGATACTTCGGTAATGAGGTGTGGTAATGAAGACTAAGTAAACTTTTATGAATGTTTAATATCCTTTATTTATTTTATCCTTATTTAAAAAGAAAAAAAAAATGGTTTGGGCCCCACAACTCATCTCATCTGTTTGGGTTTTGAAAGCTCCAAACATTTGTCACAACGTTCCTCGAAGATAAAATTGGAGTTTAGTCACTCCAGCCCACTATCACTCAAAGTGGTTGATTACAGTTCTGCCTGATCTTAGTCTAGAGTCAGTAACACCATAATTCTACTTAAACATTTATATGATTATTGGTTTACTGTTCATATGAAACAGCTTTACCCTGTGACTTGTACGTAGCCTTTACAAGTGGGGAAAACATTATAGCTTTTTAATAGCTTAAAATTTGCTAACAATATAGCAAGCTATTAAAATGGCATGTAAGTATTCCAAAAAGTATAGGGCAGTCAATAATTCTAAAGCTACATCCTGAATCACTCACGAATCTTTGGGAGAACAGATCTAAATAGGATTGGCAGATACCTAGAAAAGGATTGAACAGACAATCTGGCATGCTCTGTCCCCAGAAGAATCTCCCCCGTGCCCTGAGAGCACTAGTTCTAGAGAAGCAAAGGAACATTAGCACCTGCTCTGCAGCCTCACAGATGAGGTCTGCTGCTTATCAGCTGCATGCAAGGAAGGAAAAAGATCATTTGATTTTAGAATAAACTTATTAAGAATGGATTCTTATATTTCTGTACCTCTTCTAGGATCTTCACAGCTGTGCTACCTAGTTTGATTTCTTTAAATAAACGTTCTCCTTTGCCTTTTTTTTAACCTTGTTTGCAGCAAGGGCAACTTCAAAGTTGCTGGTTAATGAGATGCAGCCACTATGTTCCCATCAGTGTAATGATCATTTAAATCAAGTTCTTGACCACCTACACACCCCAACACCTTACTGCATTTCTACAAGGTACAGCAGTGGACGCTGCAGCTAGGCTACGGGGATCATAAGCACCCATAAGCCCAGTGTTTTCCTGTGACTAGCCTGGTGGGAATGTCTTAAGGTAACAGCGAGCTCACCTAAACACTGAGAATTTGTAACCTGTTTAATGCCACAGCCACTTTTTCTGTTGCGTATTCCCCCATTGTGATGCAAATTAAGTTATTACGAAAGCATCAATGTGTGCAAAGGTACGATCCCAGCTTCACATTGTCAGAGCTAGTTCACAACATCAATACATGAATGATACTCTCCTCAAGGAAACAGGAAACTAAAAAGTAATCCAAATTCAAATGCCATCTCTGTCTTGTCAGGTTTGAGACGCAGCCAGGCAACTTTTGTCTATACCCCAAGCTGGATGCCTAGAATACAGAATAAAGATGTAAAACTAGAAGCCAAAATGTACTGAAAGCACAAGAACCCATTTCTCCTGCCTCCTCACAAATACAAAAAGAGCAGAGACCCTTCTGGCAGGATGCAGAACCCTTAGAAGTATATTTGTATTACAGTCATGGGTCTAGTTACGACTAGTTGACAACACAGAAAATGCAGCAGGGGCAGCACAAAACTCAGTTTGCCAGCAAACTGACTGGATCAGTATCAACCACGCTGAGCTCCACGCTGCCAGAATTCTGCTACAGTAACCGAGCTAGGCAACTTAAAGCTAGCATGAACTGCAGCATAGACATCTCGTAAAAAACCCCCCAAACAACCCAAAACCAAACCACAATCCC
This sequence comes from Platalea leucorodia, assembly GCF_965183815.1. Classification (NCBI taxonomy): domain Eukaryota; kingdom Metazoa; phylum Chordata; class Aves; order Pelecaniformes; family Threskiornithidae; genus Platalea; species Platalea leucorodia. The sequence goes on along the minus strand of NC_138828.1, from coordinate 44,346,874 downwards.
CTCAACCCCCCAAAAAAACCCAAAACCAGGAAAAAAATCCCCAACTCTTTAATGAAAAAGGAACAAAGTCACTGAAGAACATCCTTGCTCATTTCCTCCAGTATCTGAGGACAGTTGGCCACGCTTCACCGTGTGCTGCACTTGCCAATATAAAGCCAGCAATACTGGCATGGCCATCAGCAGTAAACTCTTACTAAATTGATGTCAGTGGGAAGCTTGCGTGGCCTTTGAAAGAAAATTGCCACTGCATCTCCAGGGGTCATTTTACAAGGAAAAAAGATTAACCTTTTTGGTCTGTGCTTGAGATCTACATTGCACAGGAAAGATGGGCTGATGTGGACATTACAAATGGGAAAACATCATCCTTTCGGACAAAAAAATAGCTATAAAAATAGTTTAGTACACAGAATGTATCTTAAAACAAAAACATCCTTATTCTTCTCAGTAGAAATAATCTTAATGTTAAAATTCATTCCCGAACCTACAAATAAAAAAAAAAAAATCAGACCATGACTGCCACAAGACACTATCTTGTGTTATGTTTTCTTTCTGATAGGACATAACCCCTCTTGTTCCATGATTCTTATTACCCTTGAGTCTTTTGTAGTCATCTCAAGATTTTAAGGATGGAATTCACAAATAAATTAAATATGCCTTCATAGGTTTATTCTCACAGGCCAGGGTTTCTCTACTCGGCACTCACCCAGTTTTGTTTTGTGAATCTAAATATACAGACTGCTAACGTGACTTTTTCAGGCACACAGGTTATCCTGCCATCGGGGTCACAATCTTCATTTTGTAGTATTAGAGTGGAGATTGGACCTAGTTTTGTTTTTCAGTGCATTAGTGCATTTTAGTGCATTTAATGCTTTTGCTCTTTCATGCATTAGTTTGCAAATGTCCCTATGTTTCAAAAGATTTGCATACTAACAAGTGGAATCCTATTCTGAAATGTCTCATACCACTTCTTTGTTAAATTTCCTAAGGAACTAGATGTAAATAATTATAGAGTGCATCTGCCAGCCTCTCTTCCCAATTATTTATAATTCATTGGCAAAACCTGACAGGACATTTGTAAAGATATTAAGATTCTATAGGTTTTATGGAAAACAGCAGTCATACCCAGAAAAGATCTAAAATGTAATGTCCTCCCTACAGAAAAGGCTGCAGCAAAGGTCAAGTTATCTCGTCTTGTTAGCCTGCCAACTTATCAGTGTTACACTGCCTCGCATTTTAAAGACAGAGGAAACACTAAGGATACTTGGAAACGTGATAGAAACAGGAATTATTGCAGTGGGGTTTAGGGAGGAATAGAAAGTATGATTGTTTTGGCAGTGAGGGCTGAAGGCATGGGGGGAGGCCTGTAGGTTGCCTGGCCCACAGAAGAAAACGAAGGTATCGGCAAAAGGGAAGGAGGAGCAGAGAGGACATAGTGGGTTTATTGCACGAAGGATCCTGGACACAGAACACAGAAAAAAGAAAGAAAACAGGCGTTACCAGTTCTGCTACTGACATTTTGTCTTTTGCTGTTCTGCCTATCGCCCTTTGCTTCTTCCTTTATCCAACGGCTTCCAGATGAAGAGAAACAGCATACGCTGGAGAAAAAAAAAGTTTGTGCCTGAAAACCAACTTCAGAAGTACAATTTATTACACCAAAAGTGTGTAATAAATATGTTTTCACAAATATGAACAAATATTAATAGATATTATAATCATAGAAATCCAGGGATTTGAGTAACTGCAGGGCCTCTTCCTTCAAATCTGTGGTTTTAATGGTTCTCTGTCCTGTGCAATCTCTCCTTTGCACCAATTACTTAGTAAAGGTTGTGCAAGGAACTAATGAACTGTACATAAGAACGGAATGGTTTCAAGAAGGGAGGTCTCCTCGTGTAAAAACGTGCAAAGTGTACGGTTCCCTGCTTGTGCCTGGAAGCGAGAATGAATAAATGCTTCAACGTAACAGCAATTCTGTTCCTTTCAGTCCTGGCGTCAGACTATTCCAGCCGCTCCGACTCAAACACTTCATCCGTAAGAGGGCAGTGGCGTACATCAGCACGCACACCCACAGACTTTTACACAGATTATATTTGTTTGAAAATTAACTACTGCTGCTGCTCAGGAAGTAACATATTTATCTGATATTCTTCAGAATGTTTACTGCTTTGGCTAGTATCCCACAATGTATTTTGTATTTTACAGACTTTACATAAAACACTGTCAAAGACCAGCCCTGATAAAGGGCTAATCTTTTTATCCTGCTTCTCTGAACTTTAATCTTGCTTCCCTGGTGCACCACCTGTGTTGTAAATTCCGCTACCATTTTAATACATATTTTACATTCCTTAGGCAGCAATCTTAAGTTTAGACAACAGTAATTGTGTTGCTTACAAAACTACGCTGGAAAGGCTGGCAAATTATTACCACGCAGCTTTGATGAGATCTTTTGGAAAAGCTACAGCCAAACGGGAAACCTAATTGTGAGAGGAACTTCTGTTTAGATTCAACAAGTCCCTATTTTATATCTACCAATTTTCCTTCTTTCTGCGGCAGCGCTGACACGGCAAGATAGAAGAATACTACGAGACATGGGAATATTCTTAAGTATCAGATGTTTATACCCTTCTCTTCTATTTATATTTTGATACTCGCTGGAAAGCACACAGACCAGAACTCCATCTGTATCAGTTTTCCTAAACTCCAGAATTCATGGGGGAGGAAACCTTATTTCTTAATGAACTGAAGATATTTAGCACTTTCAATATTTCTACTACTAATAATTAAAAAAATTAAAATAATTAGAGATGCATTCAGTGTGGGCACTTATTTGGAAATCCTAGTAATCACAGAATATCATTACTGTAGAAAACAACAAAGGAAAGTAAGACAGAAAAGCCTGTCACGCTATCAACTTACACAAACTGACACAACCCATTAAAAAAAAAAAAAAAAAGCTTTTTATATGCACACAAAATTCAGTAAGACAGACAAACTTGAATAGCTCAACGCAAGAAGGAAGCTTTTGGATTGCTTCCTTTCTGAGTTGCAGCCGGCAAGATGATTAACTGGAACTTACACGTTTCTCTAGGTTTGTTTCACCATCCATAGACACGGTGCCTCATCTGATTTCAAAAGTGCATTTTTTAAATTCCTTTTTGCTGCTTTATGATAATTTGTATGCGCCTTAGGGTTTGCTTCCTCCTTCATTCCCAGTGTCTTGTAGAGAAGTGTTTCGCATACAACGCCTCCAACGCAAGCACTTCATCTCCCAAACGCAGGTGCGCGTGTCACGAGAGGCGCGCACCCATTTGGGGCAGTTGCTGACGCTTGATTTATTTAATTGAGCAACACTAACGAATAACTTTGTGTCATCCTGAGAGAGGCACGCACAGCCGAGACGAGCGCTGTATGCTGCCTTCAGCCCTATGGCAGAGCGGTCTGCGAGGGCCTGACAGCGCCCTGCTGCACCCGAGGGCAGCGCTCGGTGTCAGCGGGCACCCACGCACCCACCCGCCCCCATTCCTCCCCTTCCTTCCCTGCCCGTTCCCGCCGCCACGGCCCCCGGCCACCGCCCACAGGCGGGAAACGCCGCCGCTCCCCCGCGCCCCGGCCTCACCCCCTCCCGCCGGGCGCAGAGCGGGGCACAGCCGGGGACAGGCCCGCCTGCCCCGCCGGGAGAGGCCCCCTCGCCCCACGCCTGCCCGCCCGGCCTGAGGAGCCTTTCCTTGGCCGGGCCGCCGCGGGCTCTGGGCACCCCGGCTCTCGCCCGGCTCCTCCTTCCGTGGGGCCTGGCAGCCGCGGGCCGCCGCCCCGGGGCCTGATTTACCACAGGGAGCGGGGAGACCCCTCCGGCCACCCCCCGCTTTCTCCACCGCCGCCCCCCCGCTGCCGGAGGCAGCCTCAGGTGCCTGGCGGGGCCCCCCACGCCCCACAAACCGGGCGGGGAGCGCCTCACCGGGGCGCGACGGCGGATCCCCTGCCGCGGGAAGCCCCCCGCCCCCGCCGCCAGCCCACGGCACCTGGCGAGGGGGCGGTGGGGAGAAGGGGGCGCCCGGCCCGGCCCGGCCCGGCCCCGCCTCCTCCCGTGAGGGGAGGCGCTGCCGCGGAGGGGAGGCGGCCCGGGCCGGGCTGGGGGCCGCCCTCCCCGCGGCCCCCTCGGCGGGGCGGTGCCGTGCCGTGCCGCGCCGCGCCGGGCCGGGCGGGGCGGGGCGGTGCCGCCCCTCGCGTCAGCCCTGCGCGGTGCGGTGGGGCGGGGAGGGGACCGGAGCCTCGGCGCTGCCGCGGCGGGAGAGGCACCGGTGGGGCCGGCGGCGGCTCCTCACGGGAACAAAGCGGGGGCGGCGCGGCCCCTCCGGCGCCACACGGTGAGAGTCGGGTGAGGGACGGGGAGGGGGGCGGTGCTCGGCCTCCCCGGGGACCCTCCCGCGCCCCCTGAGGGGCGGCTCGGCGCGGCGCGGCGGAGGGGCCGCAGGCCCGCCCCCCCCCCTTCTCCTCACCGCCGCGGGGCGGGGTGACAGCCCTGTGCCCCGGGCCTGCCCCCCGCCCGCCTCCTGCCCCCCGCCCCGCCGCGGGATGCACCTCCTGGGGCCGCCGGCCCCGCTCGCCCCTCTCCCCGAGGGCCCGCGGAGGGGCGCGCACGCCTGCCGCCGGGTCTGCCGGCCTGCGACGCGCTTTTGGGGGGGGCGTGGGGAGAGAGACGTAAATAAAGAAGGAGCCGGTACGGACGCGGAGCCCGAAGGCAGGTGGGTGCGGGGACGAGCGCCCCGACGCGCGTCCGGCGCCCGGGGAGCCGCGCCAGCCGCTTCCGCAGGCCGGCGGCGGGGGCTGGGTGGAGGCGCGCAACTTCGCCCGGGGCCCGGCCCCGGCAGCCCCCGAGGGGCAGGACGGGGCTGCGCGGCCGGGCGGCCCCCGCCGTGCCGCCGCGGGAAGCGCTGGGGCAGCGGCCCGGGCCCGGGCTGGGGCTGCCTTGCCGCCCCAAGTACGCGGGCGCGTCGCGGTGGGGAGCGCCGAGCTCAACAAGGCGTTTTCTCCCCTGCGGAGCAGCCCGGTGTGGCTGCCCGCAGGATGGTGGTTTTTTTAGGGGGCTTTTTGGTGGTGGGATGATTTTTTTTTCCCTCCCTTTCTGCAGCCCCTCGGTGCATACGCTTCAGCTGGCCGAAGGCTCGCGTTGCCTGTGTGGCTGCATACGCAGCGCTCGTGTTGTCCGAACGCTGTGGCAGCAGCACTTCCTGCTGTAAATCACTTCGCGATAGTTTTTGAAGCGCTTCTCAAAGGCGGCACCGCAATGAGCCCTCTTGTCAGTGCCTGTGGTAAGCTTAAAACCCCGTGCGCTGGAGGCTGTTGTCAAGATTGATGTGTATTATGTGCTGCTATTACTTCTCACAGAAATGGTAGAAACGTAGTCTGCTCTTGGCTTAGTCTTGGCATAAATGTAATTCCCTTCGCTCTGCCCTGCTGGTGTACGCTCTGTTGTTTTGGACCCAGTTGTAGTTACCTCTGCCGTCTTCTTGTCGTGAACAAAGGTAATTTCAAATAAATGTTCAGAGATACAGGTGTATTAAGCAAGAACTAGGAAAAGTGCGCTTCACTATAATGCTGTACTGGGGATATCTCTTCATGCTGGAATAATTTGAGAAAATAGAATCACTCGAGATTAAAATTTATGAGGACTTGAATTTAAAAACCTTAGCTGTTAGCATTTGTTATAATATTTTAACTGAACAGATACATTAATGTAGATTGCTATTATTATTTGTTGCTATTTTGATATTTCTTCCATTTATTGGAAGTATCTACTCAATTGGTCTAAAGATCTTTTATTGTGCTCTTCTTATGAACATCCTCATATAAAATAGTCTTGCTGACTCTCTTTTCCAGCTTATTAATGCCTTATTCTCTCAAAAAATTTCAGAGCACTGTCAGAAGAGGAATGGATGTAACATGATATCCTTGGAGTGCTCAAAACACAAATTCTGCGAAGATTTGTTTTTTGGTTAAGTAATACAGAGAAAATGGATGAATCAGCTTTGCTGGATCTGTTGGAGTGCCCTGTTTGCTTGGAACGCCTTGATGCTTCTGCAAAAGTCTTGCCTTGCCAACACACGTTTTGTAAACGCTGTCTGCTGGGCATTGTGAGCTCTCGAAATGAGCTTCGATGCCCAGAGTGCAGGACTTTAGTGGACTGCAGTGTTGACGAACTTCCCAGTAATATTTTGCTTGTTAGACTACTGGATGGTATCAAACAGAGGCCTCGAAAACCCAGCGCTGGTGGTGGGACTGGTAGCACAAATGCTTTAAGGGTCCCCATCAGTGCTGTAGCTAATTGCGGATCAAAAGACCTGCAGAGCTCTCAAGTTGGACAGCAGCAAAGGGTGCAAGCACGGAGCCCTCCTGTTAGGGTAAGCACTGTGTGATGATGGTGTTTTTTTGCAATTGTACGTTTTCCTGCTCTGTTTCCAAACAGTTGATGTCCTCTGCTTCAGTGTAAGGGCAGTCAGATAGTAAATATGGCAAAACAAAGTATTTTTGAGAATTGTTGTAGATTTCTAGCAAAACACATCAGTGTTATCAGTATTAGTTTACTGTTATGTAAATACCAGTTATAATACTTCCTTACTAGAACTCTCAGTTGTTGAGGCAAGGAGAAGAAAAGCATCTCAATAACTGTGTTATTAAAAGGAAGTTAAATAGAACAAGATGATCGTATGTGAAAAGCTTAAGTAATTGTTAAGGATAAATGTCTTGTGAAGAACACTTGAAATTGTTCTTGGTTTGTCAACTGCAAGATTAGAGATTTTATTTTGGCTCTTGTGGTTTCTGTAATGATTCCAAGTGTCAGTAAATTTCCTTTGAGTTAGATATAACAAATGTTAAATATGAGCAGGGAAGCTATGTTCTTGTTGAAGTCGATGAAGGTTTTGCCATTGGCTTCTAAGGAGCTACATTTTTACTTCTCTTCCTTTAAAAAGAAATCTTTGAATTACTGTGGTCTGGTAGGTTATTTATATTCTCAGTCCTCACCCCTTCTTTAATTAGTTTTTCCTGAAAGTATTTTTTCTAAGTGATTGGGAAAACCTTTGTACTGTGATGGGAAGACATTGCCTTCTGTCTGTACTCCTGTTCCTTCCTATGATCTATGCAACCTGTAGACTCTGTCATACCTTATAATCAAGACTCAGTAGCCTCACTTATGATTATCCATTCTAGAGTCTGTGTTGGGAAATATAATTTTGAGATAACTGACCTTGCTCTGTTTTATCTAATGACAAGGCAGAACAGCTTCTCTGAAAGGTCTTGCTGCTCACTTTATGATGCTTGTGTATTCAGAGTTCCTGTGTTAGAAGCAGAGTTTCTGAATGGTTTAGGTGGTTTCCTTCTGGTGAAGTTTATTTTATTTTTAAGAAGTGTCTTAAGTAGTTCCAAGGAGAGGGCTTAAACGTGTATTTGGCAGGACTAGTCTTTATTTTAAAGTATAGCTGAATGGTTTAGTGTACTTACCTAATGAAGGAAGCCTTACCCTGATTTGTCCTCAGTTGTACTTACATGATTGGGATCTCTCTAAAACATCTTAGATACACCTCTTAAGTCTGCATAAGGATTTAAAATACAGGTGTTCTTCCATTAGATTGTATTGTTTGCTCTGCTTGGTAGAGACCCTCATTAGGTTCATTACTTTAGAATATAAAAATCAAAATCATCATGCCACTTCCTGTTAATGAGTTTTGTTCTGTGCATAGATTAATTGGTAAGGGAGGAGAGAAGATGATGTGGGTTTTTTTTGTGGTGGTGTTTTTTTTTTGTTGTTGTTTTTTGTTTTTCTCTCAGAAGGTAAACCTTGAAAAATAAAGGAGCTTCAGTAGTATCAAAACCAGGCAGGTCTTCTCCAGAACCTTAAGGTGTTTACCATGATGCCTTGCATTTGCAAAAGCTCTTCAACTTAAAACAAAGCAAAATACCCATGTAACTTGTTTAGATATTTTCATGTCAACCTTTGTAAATAACTGTGTTTTCAGAGACTGCTGCTCCTCCAACAAGGCTTCCCCTGCAGCAGTGTGCTGCATATGTGAATGACTGCGCCTCAGAGTTTCTCAAAGCCTTATTAGAGAAAATAACTTGAATATGGAATATTCTCTCTCTTTTTTTAATGTTCTATAATATCCTGTTGTGCAACATTTGCATTTCCAGATGTGCAGAGCAGAAAGTGATAACATATGGAATGTTGCTTCAAGTTATTAGTTATGCTGTACCGTGTGCCGTTAAAATTGTGACCATGTGCATTCCTCATGCAATTAACTCATACTCACTGTATATTAGAGATATATTTCAACATTTTACAGTAAGTCTGAAGACATCTTTGTTTCTGGGGTTTCACAGGCGTTCTTGTGTCTTCTTTCCTTTGGGAGACAGGGAAAGGTGATCTTCTCATCTTTTATCCACTTTGTCCAGAGCCTTTTTTACTAGGAAGGCAGTACTTCTAAAATCACGAGCTGACTCAGAGGAATAAGAAGGGGGAGATAAGAATTTTTCCTTTTTCTATATGAAAAGTCTTCTTTAAAAAAAAGTCCAGAAAGCAAAACGCCAATTTAATGGACAGCGTTGAAGTGAATGCCCTATTTGTTTTGCTAACTATAACATAAAGATGGTTGCAAATACAGTTCCTCTCTGGGAATTGGAGAGGAAAATCTGTTTCTAGATGAGTGGCAGAGTCAGATTTCCTAAACTAATTTTGCTGAAGGGGCACTAGTAGATGAAAGTTGCTGTTACGTTAAATGAAGTGAACGTGGATGAAGGCTGTCAAGTCATAAACATTCTGCTTATACCCTGAAGTAATACTAAGCTCATAAATGCCCTTTCAGAGCATGCCATAATTTTCAGAAAAGGTTAATACAGAATGTACTGCAGCGTGATTTCCTGAACTGTATCAATGACTATGGAGCTGCCAGCCCTGTTATTGCACAGCCCTGTGTATATTGCATTCTCTTATGTATGTGGTGACACGTGGCAATAAACAAACAAATGGCTCCTTGTGTCTTAAAACTAATGAAGCTGGGTGGGCGGTGGGGATTAACAAATTTTGTGCCTTGTATCTCCCCCACTGCAATAACCCTGTTTCTTTCTGTAACCTCTGTAATCTTTCACTGCTGTAACAACTGCAATTTGTCTCTGCAAGTTCTTACCCTCTTTCTATTCCCTGCTATTTTGATGCATAAAGCCTTCTGCGCCTTTCCCCGGGTACCGGTTGGACAAAGGCAGCATACTGCTGTACCTGTTGGAAAACTCTGTTTGCTGACTGCCCAGCTCTTCTGTTCTGAGCAGCCAGCTTGCCTGGAAGAACAAATAATAGTTGCGCTCATGCTGCAGCTTCCTCTCTGGTATGGATGCTAATTTAATGCTTTTCTCTTTTAAGTGAAAACCTTCAGCTAGGTTGACGGCTTGGAAGAGGTTTAAGAACCACAGCCTGCTGTCAAATCTGCTTGGGAATGGTCATCAGGAGCAAGTTATTGAGGGCTGTTGAGGGACTGCATGATCACGAGCCTTGTTTCCTTCAAAAAAGCATATGAAATTTTTAGGGTACTTAGTTTCAAATCTATGCTCGTGTTATTCATCTTGTCATTTTCACAAAGTACGTCAAACAGGTATTATCTTAAGTGCCTTATGGCAGTTTTACAAAGGTATGTTTGTTGTAGGACTCCTAAATGTAGCTGTGGGCCTAAGTTGATAGATGCTGGAGAGCTGTTCTAATTTCTCTACTAGAGGATAGATTTAAGATAACATGCATTTAACTTTTCCCTTGAATTTGTATATGCCTAAGACATACCACTTCTCCTGCTAGTTTCTTCATAGTCCAAGTTTCTGAAGTTCGGGGTGTCTTCCCAGCAGAACCTAGAGCAGAGTTGTCTAGATAGTCTGAAATCTCATCATTGTTGAAAAGATTTTTTTTTTTGTAATTATGTTTTCAGCTGTTGTCTGCACCAAGTGTAGGCATGAAGAGATAAGTGAAGGATGCGAATGATCTCCCTTTTCAAAAGAAAAGCATGAATAGCTCAAAAGTTGGCCATGCTGAATAGAGTTGACGCTTATGCTGAATAAGTATGGATAGTGTAATTTGAGTATATTATGCTGTATGTCCGTGGGAAATCTTATCGGGAAATGTTACAGTGCAGACAATGGGAAGGTCCTAGCGCTTTTCCCTTTTTTCTTCTTTTTATTCTGGAAAGCTGATGGAGATCTCTGACGATGGTGGTGAAGTCTTCTTGAAATGAGAGGGTAAAGGAACATTACAGGCTACTAGAAGATGCTCATTTAGGTGTCAAAGGGGGCTTTCTGACTGCATCAACAGATTCTTGCTCTGTGCATTCCTAAAACTTTGTTTTTCTATTGAGAACCACTGACATCTGAGATGTTTGCAATAAATTCTTTTAAACTGACGAGGAAAGAAAAACCCACAAAGAGGAGGTTGTTCCGTGAGTTTCTGCTAATGCTCAGCTGTGTTGCTTTGTAGTGTAAACCCGCACGTCCATTCTCATGCTTTTGTAACACAGGAAAGCAACAGTAAAATTTTAAATTCTTACATCCGTACTGCCACAGCAGCGGTCATTTGTGATCCAGTAGGCTTGCTGGGGAACTGCTGAAGCAGCTTTAATGCCAAAAAGGAAAATAAATGTAGCCAAGTTCTCTTCCCTCAGCCGTGGTGTTTGAACTCTGCACGCAACTTGGGGCAGCAGGGACGATGGGCCACCTTCTGGTCTGGACTTAAGCAGGTCAGGCTTCTCTGTCTGTTGGACTCAACGCATGATGTTAGCAGCTGGTTTTCTTTTATCCTAACCACCCTGGAGAACAGAGCTCAGGGTGGCAGCGCACACGGTTTGACTGTTTAGCAGGATTCAAAAACCTGATAGGAGCTGAAACAAGTGCTGCTGTTGTAGCCACGGCACTCGCCAGCCTGCTGAGATCCTGGCAGAACTTAGTTGTCAAAGGAAACTTCTTGGATTAGGAAACTTCTACTGATTAGAAAACAACAATGGGACTGAAAATGTGCGTTCATAGATTAATAACTTCATTAAAGGATTGAAAATAAATATGGGGATTGCCAAGCATAGCAGCAGGTGTAGTAGGTTGGAGCAGATGTTTAAATTGGCTCTGAACAAGAGTTAGCAGAATAAAACAGTACACAGAAATGTCATATTAGGAAACATCTGCTGGTCAGGTATTCTTAGAAGAGGCTCAAATTGTGATAACAGATCAAATTGTAAAGTATGCCACTTTGGGGAAAATGTGGTTGTAGAAATATGCAAGAAACAGTGGCTAATGCAGTTAGTTTCATGATTGCTATTTGTGATGGTAGGCTGGAGAATCATTTCTTGATGATACCTGGTTTTGAGGATTGTGTTTGTACAAATTTGTATAAAATCTGCTTTCTCCCTTGTTAATGAAAAAGAAACAAAAGTGTATCTTATTGTTGTCTGTGTAGTTTTAATTATGCATTTCTGCATGTATTCCATCCTGTAAAAACGAGGATTGTCGAGGTGCAACTTCAACGTGAAATATCTTAATTTAAGAATGTGGAGATAGGCGCCTGTTCATATTTCAGAGTGATCATTAGAAAACATTTTGGGAAGTCTCTCTAAATCACGTATGCACACTTTTGTTTCTTCTCACGCTTTCTGAAATACCAGATTCTGCTTTTACATTTACAATTGCTTGTACAATTTTAATTACTTCTCTGTAACACTTTTGTGTCCTATGTTAAGCTAAAGAAAATTTGATGGAGGTTATAAATATAAAAGGAAAATAGACTGTCTCTCGTGGTGTTAATGTGTTTCCTCTCAGAGATGAGTAATTAAGTAAAGAGAGGGAGGATAAGCAAAAGGAAGAATTGTCTCAGTATCCAACGGCATTGGGCTAGGAGCGAGAGCTTCCGGGCTCGGTTCCTGGCTCAGCCACAGACATCCTTTATAACCTTGCACAGAGTCGTTCAGAGCTCTTTGTGCCTGTTTCCCATCTGCAGATATGACTGATAGTACTTCCTTTGTTTGACTTGCTATTTAAACTGTATACTCTCTAGGGCAGAGATCGACTTTTTTATTTTGGATGTAGCTATAGGGTGTTCTACAATGGGTCCACAGTCTCAGTTGAGTTCAGTAGAAACTGCTGTTCACTCTTTAAATCATTGACTTCCATGTTACTGGAGAGCTGTTCATAATCCATTTCCTGTACCAAAGATGGTCCAGGGCCTAGTGTTACATAGTTAAAAGGATTTCATTTTGTTTGGATGTTTAATAGGGAATCACATAAATACCTCAGTGAGGAAGAGTTAGATGCTTAAAAACTCTGTGGAAGCTGGTGTTCTGTTCTTCAGCTAGAGAAGTCTGCATCCGACTGGCACACTGGTGTGTAGATTTGAGTGTGTTTTGAAAGGAATAAAAAGAGAATATCTAATGTGAATGGTGTTGGTAGCACAGAAATATTTAATTCCATGCTTTGAACCCTGATAGCAATCTTTAACCTGACAGCTAACATTAATCTGCTTGAGAAAATAGCTGTGAAACTAGTGTAATACCTTTATTTAGAAAATAATTAGGTTTTGCATTAAGTTGATTTATAAACTAAAAAACAAATCCACAGTATTTAAGTGCGATACTTAAATTCCCCCCCCCCCCCCTTTTTTTTTGTGTATTAGTGGGAGGTACTGTCGCACGATTACTTTGTTTTCAGGTGGAAGAGGGGGCTGTCTTTATTTCCCTTCATTTTCCAATTTAATATTCCTCCATTTCTGTAGATTAGTTTAAAACTGCCTACCTGAAATAAAATGGTGTCTTTTTTTCTCCACTGTAATTTGGCCGGTGAGTTACAGGTTATTGCTCTATGCAAAAAGCTTTGATCATTCAGAAAATTTTAACTTCTGCACAAAAAGGAAGTCTAAAGCCCTGACTTTTAATGGGCTTGTGAAGGGGAGCAGTTTTTTTTAATGACAATAAAAATATTTTAATTTTTTCTCTTATTACCACAGAAATCAAATACCACTAAAATTGCTTTACATAGGTGGTCCAGAGTCTCGTTAGAAAAGTCAGTCAGTAGTGCTATTGCTGTGTTTCTGTATGCGTAGCGTCTGTCTTTCTGCAATGGGTACCTCTTGTTCGGTGGCTTAATAGATATCCTGTACGGTAGGAGGACCTGAAGGGACTGGTTGGGATGGGGCCAGCTAGAAATCCTTCTCTTCCCCTCTCCTTTACCTGAGTGTTCACATGTACCTTCCCCTTCTTACCCCTGTGTTTAGTGCATGGATAGGAACTGCGGAAAACAGCAAGCCTGAAACTGCAGCTGGGATAATAAAACTGGAAACTTGTTATGTTCAATTGTTTGTCTTTCTTTTGGTGGACTTCCCCTTGCAATGCATTTGGCCTTCTCTTTATGATATGCTTAACACCTTCCTTGGTCTTTTCTTTGGCTCCATCGTCCTTTATTCAAATGTTCTCTCTCCTCTGATCTTAGTGTACTACTTCCAAGAAAAAGAAAACATATATTTTTCTTCCCTCGTGTCCAATTTGTCCTTGACTGTGTCAAACATAGGGAACATAAAATAAGCAGTAAGAAAGAAAATGTTCTGTTGAAGTATCTGGACTATAGACGCTCTTGTGGTATTTATGACTAAGTGTGCTAAATGAATGAAGAGTGTAAAGTGTAGGTTAGTATTCCTGTGTTGCTTAGCCTCCTTTGGTTTGAGAGTTTCGTTTTTGTTTTGTTTTTTTTTTTTCCTTCTCCTTTAAATCACTGCCTATATGCACATCCTAGCGTGGGCAAGAATGTCTCAGTAATTAAAGCTGAAATATCATCTGGTCAGCCCTCTTCATACATACGCCTTGTTACTGTGTGCACGAAGGAAAAGTATGCATCTGTTATATCTCAATTCCTATCAGATGCCTCTTTGTTAGTAGACAGAAAAACTCATCTCAGAAAATCAGCAGTGAATTCTTGGGTCAATTGCACTAGATCAGTTTCTTTGCTTTTCTTTTCATATCACCAAATCAGAATCTTTTCGGAGAGCAGGTTTTTTTGGACTGAGAATGGCTGCTTTGAGGTGAGCTGGATTAATTTTAGGAAGCCAGTGGCCCTGAAGAGGGAGAATTGCACATTCAAGTGCTCTTTTCTGCACTTCTCCCCCTCTATACCCAGAAAAGATAAGACGGCAGCACTGTCCTCTGTTTGATCGTCAGACGAAACAGTGGAGCTTGTCCTAGTTAGAGCCGTGCTGCACTGAGAATGCCTGAATAACTGCTTCCATTTATTCTCGTCCCATAGATGTTGCCAGGGCTGCCATGCAGCTTGGGCACGAAACCCCTAGCTGGTCTTGGTCAGCGCAGAGGCAAAGAGTTAAGTCTGTTTTCTCTTCGGCATGCTCTTAAATGTCAGGAAATCGTTGGGACTCGGGGAGATGCTCTGGAGATAAGGACAGTCACTCCAAAGAGAGAAACTGAGTCCAGTATTTGGAATTCTTTGACATGTGATGCTTATATGCATATCTTTAAAATGTTATTCAGTGTTTCCTGGAAACATACAGGTTTGGATTCTTCAGCCTAGGGGAAAATGAAACACAGAAGTCAAACTTAACTCTTCATGTTTCATTTACAGGCGCTGTTGCCAAAGTGTCTCAGAATCTGAGCTTCCTGGGTACATGAAAATCAACTGTGGCGCATATGAGCAATCCACCATGGAAAACGTTTATCCCTGTACCCTTAGAAGCTTAGGACTGTGGCACTCGTTTGACGCTTTTTCTGGCACTCAAGCATGTGATTTGTTATACAAAGTTAAGTATTTGTAGCATAAGAGCATGAACAGTTCAGAATTTTAAATAATTTAATTTCTCATCTAGGTCTTTGTTCCGATCTTATTTGGCTTTTGATTAATTCCCCACCACCATCACCTATAGTATAAGCACTTAAGCTCTCAAGTATTAAAAACCAGAACCTGCGAGAACGTGTCTGATCTCCTAAAAATGAGAACAAGACTGTCTTGTGCGCATGTATGTGCGCTATCTCTCTCGCACAGTAATTTTGTTTGAAACGGTGCTGATATGCTTAGCCTTCCATATATAATTTTTAAAATATGGTGTAAATTTGTGTGGTTTTTTTCTTTAATTGAACTGAAAGCTCTGGTCTGGTGCTTAACTGTTCTGTCTTCCAAGTTGGCAGGATTCTTCAGAGTCGAATGTAGATTATCCATTTTCATTTTCTGTAAATGTGCAAAGTATAATTTTACAGTTTCTAGCTGGGAAGTATGCTATTAATCATAAATGCATTTTGATCAAAGGTAAGCATTTCAATGTTGCTTAAAAATTAATACAGATATCATTCTCCTCCTCTCTGAAGTGAAGGAGTGCTGCCAGTGTTGCACAGAAGATAAGCCAGGTGTCAGAGAGTGTCCTGTTGGACTTCGTAACACCTGAAGCACTTCCTCAGTCTTCGGTGTTGCTTTGTTAATAAAACTGATTTTGTTTCATGGCATTAGTGTTGCAGTAAGGTGAGAGAACTCTGCTGTCCTTTTTATAAAGGAAAGATGTGCGTATTGCCTCTCTTGACTTCCTCTTCTCAGCACCTAAACTTCCAAAATACACATGTACATTAAAAGCTTTTTAAAGAACTGAAGCACTGTTTTATCTTGCGTGAACCACAATTTTACAAGACAAGCTTTTGAAAAAGTGCTGGCTAAAGACAAAAGTACTCGCTCCTACCAGACTTTCAAGCTGCTGAACTCAAGAAAAGGAATGTAGTCTTACTTGCACAGAGGAGTGAGAGGATCAATACTGAATAATTTGAAAAAAATATCTTCAATTATTATTAGCATGCTATCTTAATTCTTTAATTTTATTTTTATATAAAAAAATCTTATTTATATAAAAAATGGAGAAGAATGAGGCACTTCTGACTGATTAAAAAGTGTTAAGATGAAAAGTATTCAGAGATAATCAGATGACTATCTGAGCTGGCATATATAGGGCATAGCTGTTCTAGAAGCTTATTTTAAACAAATCCAGTAAAGATGAATTCAGTGTGCTGTAGTAATGTGCCTCTGAGTAAAGATGAAGCTTTTATTTTGAAGCTGAGAGCTTGCTAAAAGAAAATGTCTCACGGACCTTCACTTGTTCATGTATGCCAGTGCTCTACTATCTCACATGGTCTTCTTTTTACATGAGCTAGATAAAGATCTGAGAGGAGACTCTTAAATCTTATCCACACTAGCAGAGTTAAGCCATTTTCAAAACCTGTTTATTTTAACACAATTTTAAATCCACAGCCTTATTAAGTTAACAAGCCTTCAGCCTTGCCACCAGGTTCTGTAATCCTCTTAGATCTTCGGCCTAAGCAGGGCAGGGATAGTCAATAAGTAGATGAATAGATAATCTTTCAGAAGACATACAGGTCTTCCAGAAATAAGTGTTGATATCTACGCTGAGTTTTGAAAGGTTGAGAAATGCTGATCTGAACTTCCATTGAGTATAAGACACTACGATAGTACCTACAACTTGAGGAAAAGTTGAAAGGACCATCACTTTGTTTTGTTTGGGGAGGGGGGGGAATAAAGGATTTTTTTTTAAAATGCATTAATTCCTGGTTTACAGCCCAATAAAATTAGGTTAAATTTTAAATATAGAATGAGGTAAATAAAAATAACAGTTTGTTTCATTGCCGTTATGCTTATGCAGATTAAAAGCTTCTTTGTGGTTGTTTCACAAGCTATCTTTGGAAATCTTTCAGGCAATCAGTAGTCTGTGAACCAGAATTTAAAAGACATTAATGCAGATAATGTGGTATTGGCCACCACTGCAGTCTGCATATTACTTCTGTTCAGTTTTGGCTCTTCTAGCCCTGTTGAACTTAAGCTGTGTCCATCTTCTGAGCAAAGCTCCTGAGGTAGTGGAGCTGGAGGAAAGGAAAGAAAAAAAAAACAAAACAAAACAAAAAAAAACAACCAAAACCCAACAGTTTATAGCAGAAGAATTCAGCCTAACATGAGGATCCCTGCCAGTCATGTTCACACAGCACCAGAGTAGGAGCAGAGGAAGTGAATGTGCGGTGCGAGCCCAGTCCAGGAGATGCCAAGGGTGACCTTGCATTTGGAGAGGGCGGAGAAGAGCTGAGCACGGAGCGAGTATGAGGCATGAAAGCAATCACTCATCTCATTGAAAGGATGGGAGAAGGCCTCTGGGAGGAGATGACTGAAAAGCAGAGAAACTTCAGTAGTAATGGGTGATAAAGACCCGAAAGGTCAAGTAATAAGGGAACGGAGGGATAGTGAATTATGTTGAAAGGAAACAAACTATGGTAGTAGATTTGGAACATAGCAATAAACAGATTGGATAAAAAATGACGGAGGAGGAAATTGGATTGAGCAAATGACTCTCTGCTCACTGGAATTGAATTAGAGACCTGGGGAGGAGGAGGTGCTGGAGGAACAAGTTGAAGAGGTAGCTTGATGTTTGAGGAAGGTTTCGTAGAACATCAAAATAGAAAAGTTGATATGGAGGAGTTGGCTAGACAAGAGGTAAGAATAAGAATTAAGCGTGTTGACTCACATGCCATCTATTTTCCTCCAGTATGTGTGTATTTTAATTTTAAAATACTGTGTATTTTATTTTTCATATTTATTTTGAAATAGTGTGTCAGGTGACATATGTGACACTTAGAATATTTCAGTTCCAAAATGGTTGAAGAACCTCCTGTTCAGGACTGTGAGGATTATTTCTGGCATATCTCAAGCACCTTGAGATTCTTCACAGGATTCTAAAAATGTCAATTTTATTACTAATAAACTATTCTCATAGTTCTCATGGTTCTCATAGAACCAGTAACGCTACAGATTTAAATCTTCCGTTCAATGAACTCAAAAAGAATATAGGAAAAGGTGGGCTAGTGTCCTAGGAATTGCGTGGAAATCGGAAAAGATTCTCAAAGAAGGCAGAAAAAAAAAAAGAGCATTTGTGACTATTCTGATTTGATAGCATTTTCTTTCACCTTTCTTCCATGTTTCCTCAGACTTTTGTGAAGTCCTTCAGTTAGTAATAGCTGAAAATAAGGTTGTAAACATCCTACCAGCACTCCAGAGCATGGCTGCAGTCTTACATTCTTTTCTTTTGAATTTAGTCATGACAGATGAGAAGAACTAATTTGGTGGGGCAGGTTCTTCAAGCAAAATAACAGAATATTTTCAGTATGTTTTCAGTCCCGTGGAGCAGCTCACCTTTCTGTAATACAGTTAAAAGGGGAACTATCTTTCCAGAATTATGTTTTCAAAATACAGGATTTTCGTTCAGTAAGGGGGATTTGTGTTTGTCTTTACTTTCAGTAATAACTGGAATTGGTTTTTCAGTGGAGAAATAGAATAGCTAGTGGGCTGTTTCTGCAAACAGATTCCCAAAGCAGCTTACAATTTCAAGAAATGTTTATCTTCTCATACTGAAACCTCCAAACCCAGAAAGAAATGTAAGGGTCAATGAAAACTTATTTCTAACTTCAGCTCCTGTTGCGGGTGTACAGTCTTTACTCAGGAAATCATACTTTTTCATATACTCAAGTCAGAATTTTGTTGCTTGCAACAGGAAGCTGTTGTCATTTATGCTTCCCTATTTGTTATTTTACCGGCTCCCTACCTTTAAAAGGAACAGCATAAAAGAGGTCAAAATTTATTTTGAATGGCATAGAAGAGGAACTGGTTATTCTACACGCTCTGTGCAAAGGTTGTATAGTTTTATTTCTTTAAAAAGAATAAAATTAAATACCCTGTCTGATGCAGTTAAATAGGAAGTATTCATAATTGCATACCTAGCGATTGATAGGGACACTTTTTTTTTTTAGTGTAATACTCTTGTTTCAAATTTTCTGAGTTTGCGCTAAAGGAATTCAAGAAAAAATGGGGTATGAGTTAAAACAGCACAGTTGTCAGGAAGTGTTTGTGCCCTTTTTTTCCTGCAGCAATCACAGAATTTTACATGCAAACTCAGATGCCATTTTAAAAGTATTCTCCGAGTAAAATTTTATGTAACATGGCATCCTTAATCCTTTTAGAGCTTTTGAAATGTCTGCAATGCACATGCAGTTAGGCTGTACCACACAATTCTTTACTTTTTGACGTTGATGGGAGTTATGAGAGTTAATGAGATAGATTAGTTGAAGTTTATGCCCTTGTTTATTGGTTTCTGTAGGCTGTCGTTGTATGAATGGATGTGTATTTTTGTCTGGAGTGTACTGCTCAGGTCACAAATAGAGTTTAGATTAGAAATGGTTAAACAAGAAGAAATAAAATTATTTTTGAGCCTATTTTGTACTTGCAGTAATGGAAGGGCATGGATTTATAATAATCAGAGGCATAGTCCTCAGAAGAAGTCAGTGTGTGTGAATTTTTTCATCTGCTTACAAGGGGATTTCAGTGCAGCTTCACTTAGATATAGTCAGATTGAAGTTCAAGGTAGTTTATCTGAATCAAACAGAAGCACTAACTTGGTTGTTGTAATCAGACATCTTATAGCTCAAAAAATCTTGTAGCCCAGTATGCAGTAACCACAGCATATTCGATGGCTGGGCTTAGTTAATCTTGCCTATAGTGAATGGAAAACAAAGTATTCTAGATCATGTGTTTCAAACAAGTTTTAAATAGTTGTCTCCAGGAATTCCTAAGTTTGTTTGCGTAAGGTACCTTATGATGTTGGAGAAATCCTCTTCATGCTTAAACAGATAACCTCACTCTCTGGATGTTGGCTGCAGTCTCGTTTAGGAAATCATGGCACTCTCTCTTCTAACTGCTGTTTACAATGTAAGGTTAGGACCCCACATCTCCTTAGAAACAGCATTTAATTCTTGGGAAGTCAAATACCTCTGGTTCTCAAAGCTAGAACATTAGTAAGAATTTCTAAGATTTCAGATAAGCCAAAATCAAGTTATGCGCTAATTTTCTAGGTTTGAATGCATGAATGTGTTTAAAAACTCAGATTCACATTCTTTCTGCTTGTTTCATTTTGGGGAAAGAGGTAGAGTCAATGAAGCTTTGGTAGAGTGTGGTTTTCTGACTTAGGGAAAGCCCATGCCTTTGTACAAAGGCAGACCAAACTCGGCACCAAACAGAATTCAAATGGCAGGGCTTTGTCAGCACCACGGAGCTCTGGTTTTGGGTGCAGACTCCAATTACTGAAGTCTCGGCTGAACGTACTGTTAGATGCCAAACTGTGCTCTGTTTTCGGAGAAGGTGGTTGCTTTTTATTAGGATAAATGAGTCCGAATGTCTTAGTAGCGGCACTCAGTGGATGAAACAGCATTTGATTTGCGCTGTGTTTTGAAAAAAGAACACTTTCTGCAGATTTCTTTCTTCTATTCAGCATTAAGTTTAATGGAAGAAATCTGTCCGAAGTGGTTTTATGTAAACACTCACTGTGCTTATATTTTTCAAGGTCTTGTAGCTATAGAAATAAAATTGCAGTTTTGAACTTTGCTATTAAAATACACATAGGAAAATACTCTCTTGGAATACAGAAGAGTGTTAATGGCTTCCATGAAAACAGATCTGGTAAAAATCAACAAGTGCAGTAGATATCCTTCATTAGAGGGACACTGGTCTTAGTGTTCCTGTGGTAGCTAAAGCAATAGAAGCTGCTGCTAAAGGCGCTGATCAGCATAATAAATCTGGAACAGGGGAGACTACCCTATGAGGACTGATAAAACTGACCATAAATATCAGAGCTGGGTCATTGGTTAGTGCCTGAAGAAAAATGGATTTTCTAAGAGAGGGTCAAAAAGAAGGAAAAAAAGAAGCAGAGCTCTGCATTAACCATCAAGGCACCAGACAACACTCCAGAGAGCACAGGACTTGCTGGTAGCATTAACAATTGCAAAGTATGTGGGTGCTGTTTTTTGGTCATTGTGTTTTTGGAGAATCATGATTTTATGAATGTTCTTGCTAAATACTATTTTGAATTATCATTTTGTCTTTCTAATGGAGGTAAGCCAGCAAGGACCTATGAAAGTTGGCTAACCATTCAGATCAAGGGCTAACAAATACTTCGTATTTTATCTCTATGCTTTTTGTTCGTCTTTGCACACAACGTTTTTCAAAGACACTGGAAAAAACAGCATTGGGTACAGAAGTCCCCTGTTTTTCCTGTTTTGTCATTTTGTCAGTATGCATTAAATCTGCCTTAAGTGAATCACCTTAATTAAGATAATCCAGCCTTTTGTTCAGTATTTAACGTACTGTGAAGATTGGTACTGGTGATCGTAGTGGCTTAATCATGTAGACTTTTGGCCCCCTTTCTAAAACTGAAGTTGTTCTGCTCTGTGAAAATAAAATATCCACTAAGAAAAGGATTAAAACCCAACTGCCCACATCCCAGGTGAGTGCTTGGGTCATTGGGCCAGAGAATTGTTTTGCTGTCCCTTTCAGTGCTGTAATAGAGGTTAAAGAGAATCCATGCCGAGACATCTGTGGTTTGGTGGTTGGATCTCATGTCATGTTGGATCGTGTATTGCAGGTACTAATGACACTTTTTATGGAAATAGCACCTTTTTCTTTTTTTTCTTAATCTCCTTGTTTGTGTCCCCAAGGAATTATTTGATGAGACAAAATAATTCTGATTGTATATTTTGTCTAGAAAGCACAAACTTAAGTATGGCTCGAAGTGTGGTTTTCCTCTATTTTTTGACTATCAGATGGGGAACATAACATTTGTTGTTTGTGTTGGCTTAGCTGTGACATTTCTCTTCTCATTTTCCTCTGTAATGTAAAGATGTGATTAATTTAGGAGAAAATAGTTCGTTTCTGACTTCTGTTTTTAATGAGAAAATAGTATCTCTTGGGATGAACTCTCAGATGGTGGAGCATTATTGTTTTGAAAGAAACTAATACTTATCAAAGCATAAATTAAGTTTTTTTTCACAAGTTAAATTGCTTTTAAAAATACAGCCTTAAAAGCATGCATAACGGAATATTACATTTCAGGTTAGCTATGATCTTCTGGGGATTATATGTCTGCTATTGATTTTGAAGGAAAAATAACAAAAATAGTAATTTCAGTGTAATGTTATTGCCTTAAAAATAATAATACCCAGCAAATTGCATTGAGATGTATGTGGACTTCAGTTTTTCATATGACCTTGCACATTGTATGTAGCCTTTCACTTTTTCCGATTCAATGTTCTCTTAAGACACGAGTGTCAGGTATGTTCTTTCTAGGTGGTAGAAAAAATGATTAAATTTTGTGTGCTTTATGTTGCGGCACCAAGTGTTTGAATGCCTGAGTAGTAAATCTGTATTTAAAATGAATCACTGAGCAGTGTAAAATTCCTTTGTTTCCTTTTTTTAAAAAAACAAAATAGAACCACAGTCTTCTACCTCCAAGGAGAGAGAACATCTGAGGCTGTACAAATGTAGTAGTACTGAGAAGTACAAGTACATACTCACATTATGGCTCTAGATGGAGACTAACTGTTCTACTCGATGCGTGCAGATGAGGGCATAAAAGTGACTGGAATGTGCTATATAAAATGTTGGCACTAGAAAGCTGAGCTGCGGGTGTGTAGAAATCATCCTTTTGTTCTCTTTCCACGTTCTTCATTTATTCTGTGCAATATTTCAAATAAAAAGCAAAACTGGGATTTTTATGGGTGTATTTTACTGTTTGCCTTTTTTTAATAAAATTTTTTTTAGGTATCACTTGATTTTTTTTTATTTATGTAAATTACTTTTATGTATTGCTTGAGTTTTTTTTTTTTTTTTTAATCCCTTGTATTCAAGGTGCTTCAGTGATGATTGTCTTATGATAGCTGTAACGATTCTTAAACTCATAGCTTTGTTGCAATTTGTGTTGGTGTCAACCATTTAATGTCATTTTGAATTCAGAAATGTGGTCACCAAACAGTGTGCACAGAGAGGGCTGCTGGGCTGGCTTGGCACTCTCTGGTCTAATCTACTCAGGAATAATTAGTACAAGCATTACAGATAGTTCCAGCCAGGCAGCATCAGCACCAAGTTTCGAAGAAACCTCTCCCGTCTAGTTTTGTCTCATTAGTATTGGCAGTGATAGAAGCAGAAGAGTGTGCTGCCAAGGTTATTACCAGGGTATGACCCAGGCTGTTCTTGGCTGGGGGGCGAACCCAAAACACTGGACTTGAGCTTACATCGGTACTCTGCTTGAGATGTTGCTTAGACCAAGGGTGTCAAAATTAGGAGAAATTCTTACTGTAAGTGAAGTTGTGCTGGAAGCTTCTCTGAAGTGAATCATCCTCGCATGGACAAGACCATTAAATGCGAAGCCTATCCACCAGCGTTTTCCTGTGTGTGCTTTTGGTGCTTGGATTTTTCAGTCAGTAACGGTAACACTGCAATGAAATGTGCCACCAAGGCATATCAGAACTGCTGTGACTGTCAAAAACTAAATGTAGCCTCTAGCACTTTAACAGTAAAAGTAAACTGTTCATCTATCTCTTAATCTAATATGTTGCTGAGATGAGAAAGAACTGTTAATAAGCAGTAGAGTCTTTGTGAGTATAGACTTAATAGTAGTAGATTTAATGATAAAAATTATTAATGGAAGCCTTGCCCCACACTTGCTCTTGTTGAAAATCAGTGTGCTTTCCATGACAGTTACTGGTGAGAGATCTTAATTTAAATGCTATCTTCTGAAACTAATTTTAGGCACATTTTTTGCAGCGGGCAGATGTTTATCCCACGTGCTGTTCTGCAGAAGCCTGTTGTTGCAGTCAGGCGGGCGACATCAAATTTGGCTCTCTGACCCAATTGTGTTTATATTCTTAAGGTTTTTAGCTGGACTGACAAAAACTTGGCTGTTAAGATGCTAGATACTGCAGCTTCGATCATGTAGCTCAGCTTTGATTTAGGTTTCCCAGTGACCGGTATTCCAAAAGCGACCCACTGCAGCTAGCCCATAGGTAGCACTGAAAAGCAGCACGTGTCTGAAAGCCTGCCTCTCCACAGCTGAGTGAGCTAATCCTGAATTGTAGAGGAGTATTTCACTGGTAGTCACAGTTTGAAATTCTCTCCTAGATTTAAATGGGTATGTTGATGATTCCTTCAAAAGTTATTTTTTTCTTTAAAAACAAAAAACTCCTCCCAAAATAGGGCAGTCACTCAAAACAGCAGCAGCAGCAAAAAAACTACCTGGTATTTCAGTGACTTGAGTACTTACCAAAATACATTGATTTTTTTTATTCTCGGTTTGTGGAGCTGTAGACTCTTCTGCTCCTGCTTCTGGAGGGTGGGCCCTATCCCCCATCCTGCAGGCTGAAGAGCTTTAGGGTGTCTCCACCCTCTTGTTCAGGGCATGCCAGAAAAAAAAAAAATGGACTCAATTGCAGAAGGTCAGTAGAAAATGAACAGGGAGTAAGGCAGCTACCAGGGCTGATACACGTCTCTGATTCAAGACAACCTGATACATTTAGTATTACTTGATAAAAAATGCCTCCAAATCAGTACGAGGGATGGTATTCTCTCCTTAATTTCTCAAAGGTAAAACTGAAGTTTGCTTTAATGCTCAATGTGGTGAGCATAGTAAGTGCTGCTGGTGGCAATATGCTAAAATTCTGATATAATACAGTTGAAATAGATATAAGGTAATAAAAAGTGAAATTTTTAATCTGGCACAAAAGCATTAAACAGCCATAGCTAAAGATCGTCTGTAGACTGAGTACTGCATTGTGGGTAAAACGTTATCAAATCACTTGTATGTTACGCAGGTCTTCATTCACAGTGAGAAAAGTATTTTTGTTGTTTTTTTAAAGTTTTGGGGTTTTTGTTTATATCTTTTCTGCTTCTTAAAAAACATCTCAGTGACTTTAGAGGGTGCAGTTTTAAGAAAACAAATTTTAAATGAATGCCTGAAGGTACTTTAGATTAATCTGGATTTCCCAAATGAAAATCAGTCTATTTGATTAACTCAAATAGAAGGTGGAAGGGAAAGAGGTGTCAGCATGCTGACTGGGTGAACAAGAGTTGCCTCTAGTCACCTTACTGTCTTATTTTTTTTAAGGTAACTTATATTTGCTTTCAGATACTGTCTTTGTGTTCAACAGTAATTTTTAGTTTCAAGATTCAAAATTGACTTAAAGCCTTGTTTTACTATAAACCTTTTAAAAATCAATGCTAGATAATATAAAATAATGTGAGATTAAGTATTCATTGGCAAAGAAGACATTCTATGCTACTATTCAGCTTCCTTACAAATTACGTGGGGGAGAAATCCCTCGTAAAAGAAAACCTGATGTGTCAGCTGCTTAGAGAGCTTAGGATTCCAAGCTACTGTAGAAATCGCTTCTTTAAGTAATACTTCTGACTCAGGACTTATTTGGGAAATTACTAGGACATGAGCTATGAGCTAGTCTGTAGTTCCTGCCCCTAAAATATTCTGAGGTGTGGCAGTAATGGGCTATGCATATTGCTGCCTTCATCTTGAATGGAATGGTCTCATTTATAAATTAATATGTAGATGAAGGAGCCTGGAATAATAGGTTGGAATAATAGCCTGGAATAATAGTCTTAAGTGGTATAAATAAGGAAAGACCTACCTGATCCATCAAGATTTCAGGTCTATGTTGCATCTTAATACATAACCTAGACATGGCTCTTAAAAATTTATGACTTGAGTAGTAGTAGGAAAGTATTAAGTATTAATTGCTGCAGTGGTGAAATAAATATTTCTTGTTATGTATAAGTGAAGGTGCCGAGAATTAGTTTCAGTGTACACGTTCCGTACACAACTGTTGAAAAGGCACAATAAAGTATTATCAAATAAGAATTTTTATTTTCTTATTAGTGATTCACTTGGTGGATAAACCTATGGCAAGTTATATTTCTTTATAGATGGGAGTATTCCTAGTTTTTTTGTGGGGAAGAGGGACAAGAAATAATCTTCTATTAGTTGCACCTAAGACTATATCTGCATTTTAACAATCACCCTTTTTTCCTGGTGTATTTTTTTTTTCTTGCCATTGGATTCTCCATTAAAGTCTGACCCCTTAGTGGAAAGATTATATTATGATACCAAAATACTTTATAAAATATATTTAATGAATTGGATTGTCATTTGGATCCTGTTTCCAGCAGATGGGGAGGGGAGATAAGGCCAGTAATTCTCAACAAGTACATTCACAAGACTCTCTCTCCCATAATCAAGATGCGTTTTACATGCCACTCGTTTGGTTTTTAACTTTCCTTCTCTGCTAAACTTTATCAGAGTGGTTTCTCTTACTGTCCATTGCAATAAGTATAGCAAGCTGTGAAAATAACATGTTGTTTTCAGAGGTACGATTGAAGCCCATTATTTCCTTTCAAACAAATAATAGGTTGTACTAGAAAGTTGTTTTTACTTCAGTGTGTGTGTGAAGGTGGAGGCACAGCAACACTATCAGTATACTCCTATGTTCAGTAGTCAGTGTCTTCATACATTCATAAATATCGGTATATTTGTGTTCAGTCAATGTTACTTATACAGAGTACCTCTGAATACATTATCTGTCCTGTACACTTGTATTTCCTACCATATTGGCAGTTTTCTTCTATGCTTTGGTTTTACATATGTGTAGGGACCTTTGTAGTGCTACACATGGTGGTTGGGATTTTTATAGGGTGCTTTTTTCTTGTGTTCTGTCACTGTTTGAGAAACCAATAGAGATGAATCACCATCTCCAGTGTACTTGTTGTTGTGGTAAGCTCAAGTACACGTATTGAATAAATGCGGTTTGTTTTTGGAGGAAATAATGAAATATTATGTCACGACATTAGATCGTTTGATGTTTATTGAAAAAAATGCATTTTTTATTTCAAGGGCAGATGAAAAGAGAAATATTGAGCAAAGTTAATCTCTGTCCAATGCTATATCCAACAAACTATTTCAGGGTGGTTGTATAACAGTTCTGTTTCTTCACAGTTAAGGTTATTGCTTCTTTTTTTGGTTTCTATTTATCAGGGTTTTTTTCCTTTGCTGATGGACTCGTACTTTTGAAAAAAAAAAGGCAAAATAAACATACTACGTTGGGAAAAAAAGAGTCAGCTCCAGCTGAATTTGCTGAATGAGATGACCATATATCACAGCTCTGGAGTGAACCTGACAGTATTCTTTCAGTTCAGGTTCATGTGGTCAAGGTTGCTCCCTAAGCCAGCCATATGAAAATGTGGCCGTGCATGAATTTGACAAAATTTGTATCTTGCAAGGGAGAGTATTCTCGGTAGGCTGTGGAGTTTTTGTAGCTTTTTATAGGCTTGGGTGGAGTTGTACGTTATGGAAAAGAAAGAAAGACTGGGAGCACTTATAAAAATCTGAAAATTACAGGATGAATTCAGGAACTTCATTTTTTGCCCTTAATAATGAAATGCATTAATGAATGCTATCTTGCAGTTAAGACTGTGAGATACTGTTAAGTTCCAGCTCTTAAGCTGAATATATGACATTGGGCAAATCACTTAGTCTCTCTGTGAGCTGAATGATCTTTGACAGGTTTATCTGTGGCAATTTAAACTGTTATCACTCCTGCCTTCTGCTGAAGGTTACTGACAAAGTCAGCTCAGGCTAATCGGCAAGTTATGAACTATGCCTGCTGATGAGCTAGCACATGGGGTTTTTTCCTGTTGTCCTTGCCAAATGGACAATAATCTTCAGCATGAAAGTGGAGTAGAAAATAGAGGCAATAACATTTTAGATGCTGTAGTAATGTCTTCCAGAGAGGATGAATTAGTCTTTAGTTCTTGATCTGTGAAATGAATGTAATACCTCTTTTTTCTTTTCTTTTTTTTTTTTTTTTTTTTTTTTTTTAAACTTTGTCCACTGCTTATTTACTTTGTACCTAAGATTGAGGGGGGTCAGAAATTATCTTGTGCTGCATTTAAGTACTGGGATGAGGGAACATCCAGGTGCCCTAAAAGAGAAATTATGCATTTCTGTAGCTTATGCAATTAAATCTCTCAATTGTTGTAATTTACAGAAAGCTTGGTGAAGTAAATTGTTTTTCATTTATTAAATCCATGAAATGTGCTTTCTTTTATGCTAAATTTTTAACAAAAAAAATACTACACCTGAAACAAGTCTTAAAAGCAGTACAGTTTTACATAAGCAGGTATTTGTTACTGAAATTGTAAATTACTTGCATTACTAAAGCAGTGAATGAGATAGCTAGTAGTAGCAAACGGAAGTAGAGCTGGTTTTTTGACATGATTTTTCTAATTGTATTTTGAGGCCTAGTTTGATTTTTGAAAAATATTTTTTCAAGTTGTAAGTGGACTAGATCTGTTTTCTATTGGATATTTATCATTCAAAAAACCCTGCATATCTCTCTCTGGTTTTTAATGAAATGAGCACGTATAATTTGTATACTTAGAAAACATTCCCTTTCTAACACATTTGGATCTCCTTTGCGGGTGTAATAGATAAGAAATCTCAAACATGGAAGTACTGCATATTGATGGTGTTTATGCTAGAATATTGTGTGGTATTTTTCAGATGATATATCTTGCTCTTGAACTCTGTAACACAAGAAATTAAGGTTGCTTACTCATAAATGAGTTTTTAAAGATTGTATCTACATGCTTGTTGAAATGGAAATCATTGTACTGATGAAACGGAATGAATAGAAATTTCCCAATGGCAAACACAGTATTAAAAAAGCATAGGCAAGTCTTGGCAAAATTGGTTACAAAACCCCAGTAGATTATAGCAATATAAATCAGATTTTTTTTAGCATAAATTAGGTTAACTGTATAGGGTGGTGTGTTTGTGAATTTTTTTTTATTAATGTGTAAGTATTTCTATTATACATTCAGTAAACAGTAAAATAGTCTTTTTCTTGTTCTAGCTGTACGTGTACACCTTTACTAATATGCGGTTGAGTATTCACCTCAGAAAGTTATAATTAAACTAGCATACAGTCTTGTCTTTAGCCTTTTTCATGTGCAATCTTTAATTAGTCTTGTCTTTAGCCTTTTTCATGTGCAATCTTTAATTACTTGCATTATGTCATCTTATAATACAGTTTTTAAAACCCTGGATACACATGTGTTTTGATTTACTGTGCTTAGATCGATAAAACCTTAATCAGTCACATGACAAATACATAGTAAATCACTGTAGACCATGCTGTGGATTACGTATAGTACCTTACAGTAGTAGTAAAAATTTGAAAACAGATTACCCAAGTTTCCAGGTAATGTTTTCTATTTGTTATAATACATAATAGAGAAGAATCAAACTTCCCTGCCTGGTTAATTTCTTGATTTTTTTTTTTTTTTTTTTTTTGAGATTTTTAGCTGTACAAATTTAACTTTATATCAGGTGTTTCCTAAGATAGGTGGTAGATAAAGGGGTTTCTTCTAACTGGTTTGCTACCATTTGTACAAATAGGATTTTTTTTTTTTTTCCTTGGCATGGTGATTTTTTGAAGGCCAGCTATTTTTAAATTAATCAGTAATAAGCATGATTTACCCACAGAGCTTGATGCTTTATTTTGGACTAGTTTATGCAATCTGGCAGTTAAATACAGAAAGATTTATCCTATGGAACAGGAAGAGTTGAAATAACCGATTGTGTACATTACCACGTTAGTTGTAAAAATTCTGTAGTATAATCTTTCCTAAAAGTCAGTAGGTATGCATTGTTTCAGAGTATGGTGTTAAAGATGCTATCAAATTTTGCTCAAGCGATCAGATGAAGCACAAGAAACATTACGCCCTGTCGCTGCTAATGATCATGAGACTGATAAAATTCAAAGGGTTTGCTTTCCTTATTTGAAGTCTAACTATTATCATCTCATGCTGTTATGAATAACTACAAATATCTAAAATAGGACTGAATATTTTGGGTTGCTCTAGGCAAGTTTTGATACAGAAAATGTAAACCGTGAGCTGTGGCATCCAATATTTTTGTTTAAACTGAGGCTGGTTTTTTTTAAGCTTGTTTGCTACTTGAGGTAAAGCCCCTAAATCACCAAAATCAGAAATTTCTACATTCTGTGAGAATGTTTTAAATGACCCCCACCTTTGACTACATTTTTTTGGGGTAAATTTGACTTTAGAATTAAGAAATTTAAAAATTAAGGTTTTTTTCTTCAAGTTTATTCTTCATTGAAACATGGGAAAAGTGTACAGTCTATCAGCTGTATGCCTCATACTATGATCTTGTCCTTTAAAAGCAGACTTGTTTCCTAAGTACTGGGAACTTCCAGCAGGCAAGTTTAAAGTAGGTTGACTTTTTAGGTTCTTTTTTGAAGTTTCAATTTGTTAATTATTGTAAAATGTCCGGACACAATACACGTTAGTTTTACTTCTGCCCAGTGTTTTGCTTCAAAAAAGTACCTGTTTTAGTAAAGGAATAAAGCAAACTGAAGCAAGTTCCTTCTTTTTTCCAATTCTTCTTAATTAGACATTCTTGTGGTTTTAGTTTACATTATTTGTCATCTAGTAGTAGCCAAAACTTTTGTTGCCTTTCTACCTTTCGTTAGAGGTAGTTAGAATAGATGTGATACTTTAAGGAGAAAACTATTAATTGTTTATACTTCCTGCAACCTAAAAATTGAGTGCAGTTCAAATCACACTAAACATGATTAAAATTACTGTTTGTCTGATGGATTGTGCATATGTTACCTTACACGTGGGGTTGTGCAGAAAAGAATTTATAATTCTTTCTTTCTAAAAAATCATTTTTGATTGAAGGTGATCACAACATGTAAGCCATATCAACTTGTAAAAGCAGTATTATTTAAAAGGAATTTAGTCCTCCCTCATCTGCATGCTGGAAGAAGGACTAAAACTTCAATTTTTACTAGCTAGGTAGGTTGTCTTTAGTTGCAGGAGTGGGTATAATCACCCCCTGAACGTTCCTCCTACGCATCCTTTACGCTGTTTTGCAAGCATTCAGGCCTGTGTGCATCTAATCCCAAATGTTCACGTATGAACGTGAAATTTTAAGACTGTAATTGTAAATTGTAATTTTTCCTTGGTTCCTATTAATCTGAAATGAAACGATGCCCTCGAAGAGAGTGACTCACGTTGTTGTGTTACAGCATTAAAATGCTGAACAGTTTTCCAGAAAGCCAGCTCGCGGCAGAGCAGGTTTCTGTGCTGCTAGCAGCTGGGCTGTAGAGACGACGCACGCTGTAAGGCTCTTGTCTGCTGCTCCTCTGAAGTGGCTGGAGCTTTTCACTGTTGCATCTGAAAGATTAAAGTTACTCTTACGTCGAGTTCTGGTGAGTATGTAGGAGGCTATTTGAATTTTTCCCCTGAAGACAGTAGTTCAAATACTCCTGTCAGAATGGGAATTGGTCCCCTTTTAACTCGCGCTGTTATTTGTTGCCCTCTGATTGAAGAGTAAGATGGTAAATATTGCTCATCCCAGCAGGCAGCTGGAAGGCGGACAAGAAGAGCGGCTCTGCTAAACTGCCAAGGGTTTCAGCCTGAGGAACGAGGAGCCAGTTGGCAAAGCTGTAAATGACTTGGGCTGATCTTTGCACCTATTTATTTGCAAAAGTTAAGATGTTCTGAACTGAGGGATGGATTGAGGGGGGGCCCATTTTAAATCCCAGTGTTAGCTTCGGCAGCAGGAATCAGCTAACACGGTTGTGTGAAACCCTCTCGCTGGTGACTCTGGTACAGTGACTGGCAGCTGAGTTATTAAGTGGGATTGAAAAAAGCAGAAAAGGAAAAGGATAAAGAATGAAATACCGTGTTCAACATATCAGCTATCCTTTTATAAGAGAGGCCTCTGGTTTTCCACAGCAAGCAGTTTGACATGATATGGAAGTACCTTGTTGCGTGATTTGACATGATGTTGTAATGTTTCTAGTGGCAGTTTTCATTGCATGAGACTGAGCTTTTGGAGCTGCAGAACTATAAATAAAAGGAAGAGGGGAAACAAAGACTTCATTTTTCTTGCTAGCTTGTAGCACAGGCACAGGGAGAAATATCTGGTGAACTAAAAGAAAAGGAGAAGAAACATTTTTCCCTCCAGGGTTGCTGGTTCATAGTAGATAGTTGTAATCTTGAATCTTTTCAGTGTCTCCTCATCCACATCCTCTAGAAACCTTTTAATTTTTTTTTTTTTTCCCCACAGAGATTTCTCACTGGGTTGACTAAATTGTCCATGTGAATGGTGGTGTTAATAATGTTTTGTATCATTTCTGTAACAGTAAGTTTTTCCTTTTTAATTTTTAAAAAGGATTATTCAAAACACTTATTTTGATCTTTGTATCCCTACTCTATATGTTTCTGAGAGTTAGGTTTGATTACCAAAATATATTTTAGTATGTAGGAGTTCTAGGTAGTTTAAAATTTGGAGCTTTTGCAGCTGCCATTCTATAATCTTTTGATGGTTTTGTATTTTATTACTAATATCTTTACTACTCTTAGGCAAAGAACTGTGGTCAAGGAACATTTTATTAGTCTGTATTGCTGGCTGTGAAAATGCTGTTATTGTATAGTACTTAAGGAAATTGAAGGTCATTTGTATTTTAGACTCTTAAGTTAAAATTATTCTTTTCAGGTGCTTTTTCAAAGAAATTTTCAAAGAAACATACTGTACCTCTGTATACCTGAGGAGTGGTTATCAAAGAAAGCTCAGTCTTTGCTAATAGTGGTTGAGCTGCATCAGCGTGTTACGGGAGCGGGAGGTCTGCCTTTGTTCTTCAGTGCCAGTCTTTCAGAAGTAGCAATAGGAACAACGGAAATATGTTGTGAAAACTCTATTAGTGTAGATAAAGGTTATGTGTCCACTAAATAAATTCAGAGTTCCTAAGGAAAGGCGTGAGTATATGAAGATCACAGATAGGTTGGTCTGAGATGGGCAGGGGGAGCAACCCCTTTTCCCTTAT
This sequence comes from Platalea leucorodia, assembly GCF_965183815.1. NCBI lineage: Eukaryota > Metazoa > Chordata > Aves > Pelecaniformes > Threskiornithidae > Platalea > Platalea leucorodia. Next base: position 44,314,034 of record NC_138828.1, on the reverse strand, counting down.
GAATGTATGATAAAATGTTGATGAAGATAGGGGAGCAATGAGAAGGAAGAAATAATGAGAGAAAATAGAAAGATCCTTAAATTTTGTATTTTAATGTGTTATTTCATTGTGTCTATGGTTTGTTCACTAAGTCACTAACTACTTTTGGTAAGTTTATGGGTAAAAACTCTTTCAGGTTACGTTGGAGTACAACGTGAATATTTGTCTCTGAGCATTCTCCCAAGTCCTAACGATTTCCTTTTCATTTTTTTTTTCTTAGACTGAAACAGTGTATACGTTCTCTTTTAAAGACCAGAACAAAAGTGGCAGGAAAATAGAAGGCAATAATGAGTTTCAATGTGTTACAAAAGGATGAATGACATTCCTAAGGGAAACAAAGTAGGAGGACAGGGCAAAGGTCATTTAAACGCTGGACAGTAGCAGCTATTGTCTGCTGGGAAAAATGAGGGCCAACAGAAAAGCATATTTCTTCTAAAGAGCTTATATTCCCTGCAACAAATATTCAGAGAAAACAAAACAAACTCTAACCTTCAGCATTCTCCCAAGTGCTTACTTCCAAGACTCAGCTCTTAATGCATCTGCAAAACGGAAACCTATTCCCAAGGAAGCTAGTTACATTTTATCTGTGTAAATTTGTTTCTCTAATGTATTCGACTGCATGTTTTGAGGGATCAGAATGGAAAATTGTGCATTTTCTACCTCGTATTTTAAAATACTCCCTTTTTTCTGGCAAGTCCAAAACATGCTTTGTATTCAAATAGCATAGTAGGTCTTTATTGCAGAAAACTGTCCTGCTTTTACTATCAAGCTGCTAATGAACTAGCTTATGCCAAAATATGAATGAGTACTAACACTTGTTCACCTAGAAATAATGTTCTGCCTGGCTTCTGGTAACACCAGCTAACTTCTAAACTATAACCTTACATTGCTTATTTGTTTTGAGAAACAGAGGAATAAGAGTTAGATTTTTTTTTTTTTTGTATGGGCGCATACATAAAATGCACAAAATCTGCTGTAGTGTGGATTCTGACTACCCATGTAATAACGAGCAGTTTCTAAGATGAGTCTGTGTGCGTTGCCATAAGCGTAAATGTGTGTGTGAGCATTTTTAAATCATCACTTGTGATTTTAAAAAGCATTTTGCAAGCTATAATAACATAGTCATTAACCATTGCATTAAGTATTTTTTTAAAATACCGATTAGTTTTTCTTGGATTTCCTGACATAATTTGTCATTTTTTTGGAGTAACTGGAGTCCCACTGTACATCTGGAGATGGCTGATTTCTAATTCAGAGATCCTTTGAAATGCTAATATACAAACAGTATATAGAAAATAGCTAGGCTGATGGGCATTAGCTTTTCCATTTTCAGGTGCCTGCCTCAAATGCTGTAATCCTAACTATGAGTCAGGCTTCAAAATACCCTGTCAGAATGGGAAAGTATTTAACACAATGATTTTAAATGGTCCATTTAATAGAACTTTTTTTTTTTAATAACGTTAACTGCAGTAGTTTTCTGGAGTTTGTTGATTATTCAGCACTGGAAAATACATTTGCAGAGCATAGTTTTTCAATGATATTTGCCTTCAAGTAGGATGTGGAGGGTGAGGGACGAAATGTGTGTATATTCACTTTTTTTTACTATTATTCTTTTTAACAACTAGGAAGTGTACCACAGTTACAAAGTTTTCAACTGTCTATGCTTAGACTTTAAAGTTTACGTTACAACTGAGTTTGTACTGATGAAAGTACAGATAATGATGGTGTGTAAGCCTCATCACAGTATTTGAATCAAGTCTCAGTCGCCCACATGAGACAGTGGAGCTCAGTCCATTTTGAGAAAGGAAAGAGTGATATTGCCCATGAGAGAAAATGAAGAATGTTGGTTGGGGAAGGGGAGGGTAGAGAATAAGAACAAAATAAGTCGGTAAAAGTTGAATATTGCAGCTAGTTCCTCCTGGGCCAGATGTATTTATATGAGGTTATCTATAGCTACCTAAAAATAAAGTGTAAGTCAGGAGAGAATAGATGTTAGAGGTCTTAAAGCAAGGGACAAATTCTGTAATCTGATATGTGCCTATGGGATATAAATGATGCTTTGTTCTAAAAACATGTGTTTGAGTTACTTTAATAATGCAATTGCTTGTAAGTCTTCTTTCTTCCTCCAAGGTATTTAAGTGGTAGTTTAGCTGGTACATGCAGGCAGTCGGGGCCAGGAAAATGCAGCAAACCAGAAATGCAAGGAAGGGACCATGTTTTTTTTCCTGCAAAGGCCAATACTTTTGCCTCTCTCTGTTGTCAAAGAACATTGAATCTAACAGCTGGTTCACCTTGGACAACCACAACACAAAGGTTGACATGGCAATACTACTTAGTGCCGGCCCCAACAAAATACTGTCTCAAGCGTTCTAGATAAAAACTGTTCTCACCTTTTTTGCTCTTGAATGTTTGGAAAGGAAAAGCATTCCTCCTGTTCTCCTATGGATATAGCATTGTTTGGTCCTTTGGTGGCCAGCTGAGAACTTCAGGTATTCTATCAAAAGTAGCGGTTGCTCGATGTCTTTCTTTTCCCCAGACTTTGCAATCAAACAGATTTCAATATTAACTTGTAACATCGTATCTGTTCTTAAGTATGCGGTAGTTTCCTGTATGGAGAAGTGTGTGTGTTAGCATTTTGGTGTTTGAGCTGCCATCACTGGTGCCTATCTTATGAATCTCTGAAGTACAAAACTAAGCGTCCTGTATCCTGGAAAAGCAGAGCTAGAGAGAAAGAAACAAAACACGTCAGCTAAAGGGAATGAGGACTTCTGGTTGTTAACTTTTTGCCTCTATCTGTAAAATGAAATTTATACCACTCCCTCATCTCATTGAAGCAATTTTGAATATTTATGAATAACTTTATTGTGCTTAACATAATTAAAACCTTAGTAAGGGAAACTGAGAATTTAATATTTCAGGTTGGTCAAATGAGTAAGACATGGAGACTTAAGATCACTGATTAATGATAAGAAAACAATATAATGCAGTCTCTTCTCTAGAAAGTTAAAGCAGTGATCATGTAATTAGAGACTGTAGTATAGTGCACATATGGGGCATAATGTAAAGTTCTGCACGCAATCTCAGCTCAGCATTTGCTAACTTTGAGGACTTGAGTTTGTAACGTTACTGGTTTTTAACACAAGTTGTATTTGAAAGGGAGAGACAGTAGAAGAGCTACCTTGTGTCTAAATGTAAGTTGGTCCCAGTAACGAACTAATGAAACTAGTTTTTCTATATTACTGGAGGGGTCACTTTGTTGTTCGACTAAAATGCCTTTCATCTTTAGATTCCAGTATGATACCAATAGGTAAAGTACAGTCTCTGCACTGTTTTTTGTCTGTCTCCAGAGAGAGGGCTGTTTTTTTGAATTATTAGTTTTCCACTGTTGCCTGGATGGATGAAGTTAAGCATGATATCTTACAGATTTCTGTAGTATTTTTTTTATCCCTTTGGTAAAAAGGGGCTGGGGGGAGAGAGCTACTGAGATCCTCCATGGGATGACACTTGTTGAGCCAGTTACTTGGTTGTCAGAAATCTGGGATCTTATCAGTCCAATTTGTGAAACTTATAAAATCTTTGCACGATTTGTATTTCAATCTGTAATCAAGGCAAAATGATAACACTTTCTGAAGCTAATGAGAAAAGTTGTCTTTAGATTCAAATCCTAACTTGTGTTGCAATGTGTCTTATCATTAGCCTTCCTCTTAAGTATAAAAATGGTGTATTAACTTTGTGGAGGCATCTCCTAACTTGCACAGTGCATGCCTTTCCTGTCCTCACCCTCTCATTTTCCATACTTCTTTTCCCATCCTTCATTTCTTTACTCAAGTCCTGGATTAAGTTCCTTATTTGATAAATATTTTAATCAAAGAAATTAAAATGCTGTTTGACATAAAAGTTTCTGTGGCTCTGTGGCATCACTGCTGCTTCATCTTTGGACAAAGCATAACAAAATTAAGCTTTTGATGCTTCTGGAAGGGACCAGTGGAGCACACTAATATCCATCACTTACTTGATCAAAGGAATCGCTGAGCTCCCTGAGGAGGTGGGTTGCTGCTCAGCTGATGTGGGAGGTATACGTCTGGGTATGGAGTGCTTGTGCTATGGAAGCATCTTCAGAGGCCTCTTGTTCTTGGCTCAGATAGACTACTTGTCCAAAGCCTGTCCCTACTCCATATGTGGAAACAAATGAGGTTTCAAGGACTTTAAATAAATAACAGTTGTGGGTTATAGTAAATGCCAGACAATAGGGATCAGCTGATGGTTGGAGAGTTAATGATGTTAAGTTGGTGTCTTTGCTGCAATAAACTAATTCCTGGATATAATAAAAAAAAAATTAAGTTTCTTTAAGTTCAAAACTTTAAGTTCACTTTAAGAATTTGTTTGGCAAGTGCTACAGAAAAAAAGAAATTGGGGGTTAATCCACACCCTTAAAATGTAGAGGGTTAAGATAACAGTTTTAGAAGTTTAATAGTTTCTTTTTTTATTATGTTGCATGTTTTGGAAGCTTTAACAGGATGGGTTATAAAGAAAAGTTATTCTTACTAGAAGACTTTGGAAACAGCTATTAATTTTATGAAGAGTAGAAGATAAAATTGAAGACTGGAGAAGTAGAAAACCCTTAATCTGTACAGTAGTTAACTATGCCCGGGATAACCACTTGTAGCAAAGACATGAGGGGGGAGAATTTGGCTTGTACTTGCAATCACTATGATAGTACAGGTACTTAAATGGAGCTACAGCTAAATATAATTTTTCATCTACTGGACACCAAACAGCCATCTGAGAAGAATCTTGTTGCTTGAAATCATTTGTAGAGTTTTAAAACTCTTGGAAACGTGCAGATTTCTTCAGTTCCTAAAGTTAAAAGACAAAACTTCATTTCTCAACTGCTACATTCAGATCTACAGGCAAATCTTTTTGTATTATGACCTCTGTGTATGTGTAAATATAAAAAAAAAAAAAAAAAAAAAATTAACATGTTGGTAAACTGGCTGGAGACAGCTAGAACTACGTTCTGTTTTATTTCATACAGTCTGAATATATTCAAAGTTTTTCTGACTCATTTTTCTTTTGGCTCTGTATTTTATTGATATAATCTCAGAGGATTAAAGCTAAGAAAATATATTAGCATTATATATATTAGCATAATTTCATTTTTGTATACAGTAAAACAAGGCTCAATAATCCAACTTTGAGTTCTTATTTACTGGGCTAACTTGGATGTAAAACTCTTGTAAAAGGAGAAGAAAAGCTAACTTCAGTAGCCTTTTTAGTTGAACCTTTGTTAATGCAATATGATGCATAAAGAAGTATCATTAAAATTTTTTGGGGGGAGATGTAATGGGAAAATAATCTATCTATGGTTAGGTAAAGCAAGTAGTTTAGTACATTTTGTGTTCCAAAACGTCAACTGCATTTTTGGAAAATCTAAAATTTGTGTTGTGGATGACCTGATGGATGATGTCGTCTTTGAAGATAAACTAGACTGCGATCCTTTGCCTTCCTCTAGATGTGAGATCTTTCTTTAAGGGGGCATTTTGAGTGGGAGAAAATAGTCATTTCTTGTAGAAGGCTTTAAGTATATCTTATATATAAGATTTTAAGTATAGGTTTTTTTCTGCACCTTTTCTTGAAGTTCATTGGCATGATAAGACATGGTGCTTTAGAAGCAGCCATTACCATCTGCCTGGTATTTTTAAGACATAAACGTGCTTCACTGACTGCAAAGCCATATTGATGTAACAGAAAGTAACAGTTTGGAAGCAGCAGTAAATTATTTCAGGTGAATGACTGACAAATTTAAAGTCTTTAGATAAAGCTTGAGAAAACATACCAAGCTAAAGTCGGTAAGATGTGGCTTGTACCAGAAGCTGTAAGGTGAGCTTTCATGGCAGTATGTGGGTAGTCCTGGTCCTTACTAAGAGCCAGCTAAATAATGAGTTGCTCCTAGTTTTTCTGACCTGCAGGGGTGCTGAGGCTCCCTGGCACTGTGCAGGATGGGGTTTGAAAGCTAGGCAGGTCTCATAATCTGAGCAGCCTGTCAGAAGTCCTTACGCTCGATGGTCACCCTGTAACACATTTCACAAATTGAGACTTGCTTTATTGTTGTGTGGCGAGCAAGTTATGCATTACGATAGGAGACGCCTGTTTTATCCCCTTTGTAGGGAAGAGCAGCAGTCATTGCTCGAGTAGCCGCTCGGCTGCTGTGGTCTGGATTCTGATTGTTGTCTTATGCAGCTGGGTCTGCCGGTTACTGTCCTCTTCCCCTCTCAGCTAGGAGCTTTTTTTAGGGAGGCTGGATTTGTAACTCCCTATCAAGGCAGATAATTTTATTGAAAAGTATAAGATTATATAGACATTAATCAGTGAATGAGGCGAAGCGATCAGTGTGTGCTGGGGTAATCTGGACGCACAGGTCTCTTCTTTCCCTAGAGGGACCAGGTGAATCCCATTGCCTCAGCTTGTGCACTGAACCCAAGTGAAAAAAAGAACTGGTTTTGCTCCTTTGCTCCTTTGGCTAGGGGAAAGTGGAAGACCATCTACATTATTTCTCCAATTTGTGCACATGTAACTTTCTTGAAAGGCATTTCAACTTGAAGTTTCCTCTGGTTAAGAAGGTTGCTTATTTTCATTAGACGACAAGATTTAGGCCTGTACCAACACTGTAATGACCTGTGATGCCTCTTCATGTCATCTGGTCCCACGGTATTTGGGGTTTGCTGGTGTCCCTTGTCGGTCTTGTGTCCCCTTCCAGCCAGCTGGAAAAGGGACGCCTGTAGCTGGTGTCAAATTATACACATCCTCAGCGAGCAGCCAGCAGCACAGAGAACCAAGCGGAGGATGGCACTAACGTGGCACTCTGCCTTTTTATGTGCCTGCTTGTTTTAATGCAGCTTGATAGAGAGGGGAGTGGAGCTGGCCAAGACCGCAGGGATTCCTTTTCAAATGTAACCAAGCTAAAAATTGCCTTTGGCTCCATAGCAGCCATGGAAGGTTTCATACAAATTGGATTTTTTTTTTCCTAAAGTCATGATGGGATCTTGGAATTTTCATGCACATTATTAAGGTTTATATTCTAGCTGGTGTTTAGAGCAGATGTTAACAATAACAATTACTGTTTAGAACAAGTTTCCAAAGTATGTGTGGCTTTTATTATTGCTGTCTTTGGTATTTTAAAAGAAAATCAATTACAAGCTTTTGAAATACATGCTGATTTGTAATGATGACAATGCTGATTTTTAAAATACAGTTCCTTCTGATATGTTTTTATGTTAAGCTCCTCTGTACAATGTTCAAAGACTCATGTTGAATTTAAACAGAAGACTTGTGTGTATAGTTAAGTTTAGGGGGAATGTTACAGATGTAGATTGAATTGCTAAGGAATATTTTTTAATTGTCTCTTGTATTTAAATAGGATTTCACACAGAAGCTTTCATCAGCTGCAAAGAGAACTTAGGAAACAAAACTGCATTACGTTACTCATCTGGAGAAGCTTTTACTTGGAACTAGTTAGTGGTGTATTTGCAGAGGCCATTTAAGGTAGCACTGTGTTTTCCTGCACAAAACAATTTAAGTACATTCCTAGAAATGTCCTTTTTTCCTTTCTTTTCTAAGCAGGGGAGAAGAGAGGCAATGTCTGACCTGTCATAACATCTAAATAATTTAATTGGAAAAGCCAGCTGTCAAACCTTATGTTACTAAACTGTTGAGCAGTATAGCTCTGCAAAAACAAATAGGAACGTGTATTTAGCACTCCCAACCGAAAGTTTGGGAAGCACAAAAATAGTGTGATGCACGGAGCACTGGAGACACCATCTTGCCAAGGTTGGCCATTTTTATGTAGAGCTAATTATTTACTGTTCATCTGGAAGTTGAAACTAAATATAAGCTGCTGATGTAGACTTAAAAACTGTAAGGAAATTAAATTTGAACACTTGAATAATGAGATAATAAGTTTTTGATTTCCTTTTAGGCAATGTAATAAAATTGCAATGTATTTTGCCTGATGCATGCGTGATAAATGAGGTTTGCAGAAGCGTGTGGATGCAACACAGCAGAATACTTAGAAGCAGTGTGGTGTCATGCTCATTTTTTCTGAAGGGTAGAGTTTTGTTTGTGCTGCAGGATGATCATGCTAATGCCTAACCAAAATGGAGACATGTTACAAGAAAGTGCCCTGATATATATACCACGAGAGACTTTTCTTGGTGTTCCCAAAAAACTAAATATAAAATGAAGAAATGCTTTAGAAATTATTTTAGTTTTATTCTATACAGACCTTATATATTCTTAGTTTTTAAAATATTGTGAAGAATTTATGACAGATTATCAACATACTACTAAAATTTTTTTCTGTTTCTTTGTATTTTATTTGATGCTTTGGAAAAAGAGCTGTAGTACCCTTGCGTCTGCATCTTAAGCTGTGTTTAAATAGAAAATCCATGCCTTCTTTTTTTGCATTTAGATTTCCTCCTCAGTCTGCAAAATTTGCGAGTTGAATCCAGGGAACTGAAAAAAGTAGTTTCATGTGGAAAGTCTTACAATTTTAGTAAATAAGGATTCCTGTTACGATCATTATCACAGAAAGTTATTCCTTTGGCCTTTCCTTCCTAAATTATATAAAGACTGTTAAGGGATCCAGAGAAAACTTTAGTCAGGTCTATTAACAGGGAAGGTTTGAGTTGCCTGTAGAGGAGACAAAGCATGCTTTGAAAGGTACGTGGCAGTATGTGGTTTGCTTGTTTCTTTCTTGTACTCTAGGTCTCATAAATAATGTTAAAGACTACTTAGTCTTTGTTACCAGCAACTCAAAGCATTGGGGGGGCTTCCAAACTCACATTTAAAGAAAAGAAAAAAAGTCAAGTTTGGAGGTAACTTTAATTTAATTTCCAGATTTTGAAACTGCAGCATTACCTTTTTGGCCTTTTTTTGTAGCTAGAAGGGTTTTAAATTTATTTGTGAATACATCAGAGTATATATTTACGTAACTGTAAAGCCTGGAGTTCTGAAATAAATACTAAAATCAGAAGACTGAAAGTCACAGAAACTGAAATTATGTGACCAAATTATGGAGGCACATGAAAATTGGCACAAGTGTAATTATTCATATGCCAGTTCTGCATAAATATTGCAGAGCTGCAGAACTTGTGCTCATGTGACTTGATCCTTCTTTGATATTGAGATCTTACTTTGGTACAGTGCAGCGACATTAACGGTAGCATTAATGTAACCATTCTGATTTGGCAAATCCCAGATTTCAGAATACCTTCTCAGAGTTTGCTTCCAATACAGAGAATGCTGGAAATATATTTCTTTAACTGGAGTTACCTGCAGATAGCTGTAAACAACAGCTTGTTGTATTTGAAGGATTTTTAATGCATTTAGGAGTAGACCTTCACAGGCTGGCTGTATTTATTCTTACAGTCTGGCTTCTGCCTTCTCCAGGATTCATAACTGATACAGATGATGAAATAGGATCAGTGTGACCTTTGTACTTGAGAAAAGTTAATCTATTGGGAAATGTGAGAAGACCTTAAATAGTATTGGAAGGAAGAAGAGAGCAAAGAGAGATTATATGTAATTAGCTGTCAACTCTTTAAATAAAACTTTAAAAAAGCTTAAAAAAGAAAAGAATTATTTACTCCTTAAGCACTTAATGTAATATAAAGGAAGTGTCTCAAACTGAAATTCTTCAGTATAGTAGTCTTATTCTGAGCATCCTATGCAGCTTATATTAACATAATGTTAGTTTCTAAAAATATAGATAATTATTTTACTTTACAGAATGTATTGAAACATATAAAATATGATGGAAATATAATTTCCTAGTCCAGGAATTGAGTCATTTTGCGCTGTCATAATGAAGTTCAAGACAAAGTATTGGTTGCTTAGAAAAATAGTAAATTATGTTCAGTATAAGCATGTATACATACCTGATTTATATGTTTGGTGATTCAAAAGGGCTACTTTCCCAAAGCTGAAAAAAATAACGAATTTAGCAAAAATAGTCTTGGCGTAACAAGTGGCAGAAAGGAGGAATAGCAATTAATACAAATTACAGCTTTACGTAATCAGAAGCATGATGGTAAATAATGGGCCACAGTTACCATGAGTTACACAAGTACTTCAAGAAGCATCTAAATCTTTGTAGCACGGTAAGCCAGTGGAAACCTCCTGATGCAAGGGATAAATTGCTCATCTGTCGATGTTTTTAGTTTAAGACTTGGTGCCTTTCTGGAAAAAGTGATTTTCTGCATCGCAGGCTTAATGGGCTCTTTAGAAACAACCTTAAATGCAGGCTTTCAGGCAGTGCAAGGACAGACTTACAAGCCAGCTCTGTTGAAAGCAGCAAATTTTGGACAGAATGTGTCATGGTATACATCAGTATTTCTATACTGTACTTTCCAAAACTGTGTCTGGGGTCACATCAAATCCTAAACCTCAGCCATCCTACAAAGAGAGAACAGAGTTGAGTGAATAAAGAGAAAAATTGGAATGTCAACAAAACTTGGCAGGAGGGACAGTTAGGAGAAACATGGGGGGTTTGATGCTTACAAGATAATTTCTTTCACTTTGAGCTAAAGTCAGTGGGTTGAAGAGTGCCTTGCAGGAAAGCTGAATGCGTGTGACAGCAGCATGTGCATTGGCCTAATATCAGCGTTGTTGTACCATATGCAAGTTTTGTGCCTACGTGAATATATATTCAGGGCTTTTTATTCAGGACAGTATTTCTGTGTCAGCACCAATTCACACAAATGTGCTGAGTGGAACAATTACAAAGCTGAGGGCCCTATTAATGCAGTTGTGATTCACAGGGATTTTACTATACGTTTGTGTTTCTTTCAAGAGTAGTTGATCAGTTTGATGCTATATAAATAAGGTACAATCTCATACAAGAGCTGAGAAGAACCACCTCCATTAGCAGTGGGCTTTAATGTGCAAGCTGTCCCACCAAGGTGACAAAAAGTGGCGGAGTTGCGGTTTATTTGAGTATCCTGCTCAGGGAGTTGTCTTCCATCAGGCCTTGCTGGAGTCTGAATCAGAGAACTCTGAAGCAGGACGACTGAATTCTGCTTTCCAAATATATCTCAACCAGTTTAGTAGCATGAATACTTAGGAGAGAGAATTAAAGAGCCGTCAGCCTTTCATTATCCTATCTGATTCTTAACTCTTGGCTCCAAAGCAGTGCTTTCCCATAATAATGCATTACGATTGAACCGCGTAATTAAAATACTTTTTATCTAAATGAGAAAGTTGTACTACTTGTAAGTTGTTCTTGAGAATTTATTTGTGGAACATAATTATTCTGTGCATTCCCTGTTAATGTAAGTATGTGGTTATTAATTTGCTCACTATGGAGTCTCAAAGGCAGGAGGTCCTTATGCAGTAGGAGCTAACAGGCTCCTTAAAGTTTTAGAAGTTAAAATTGCTCAAGAAGTGCATGGTCTCAGCCCTGTGGAAGAGCTTACTATCTCCTACAAAAGTTTCTGATATCTAGCCCCTTCTTCTTGTTAGTGATTTTATCTGAGCAGTTTTACTATCCATAGGAGGCAGGTCTTGGAAAAAATCTGTCTGGATATCATGGAATTAACTTTCATGGAACAAACTTTTAGTGGGATTAACCTGGCTGGAGTGAGAACTGTTCTAATTATTTCAAAGAAAACATTGAGATCATAGCATGTATCACGTTTTACAACCAGAGGACTAAAAACTTATTTAGGCTGGGAAAACTTTGGCTATATCTATATTAGCAAGTAATCTGCAGTGGGAATGGCTCCATGGAAGAAAAACAGTGGGTGCTGAGGACTTAGTGGCCACAGCCCGTATTTTTTCAGAGGTAATACATCGAGTGGACTCTACTCTGATTCCAGGGAATCACTGTTGGAGCACGTCTTCCATTTTAGCTTCATCAAAAGTAGTGCAGTTCCTATACTTTAAGACTGCTCCAAAATGAAAAAAAAAATGTACAAGAATATACTACTTATTAAACTTTGTCATACATATAGCTACTTGATTAAAATCATTATATAGAAGTATATATTTTCATTTGTGGCATGAACACACAAATGAGAACTATGATCAGATCTGAGACAGTGAATAGTATAAAATGTAAATAATCCCCTTCATTGGGGAAGGAAAGTGGTCATTTTCATTGAACTGGATAAAAGAATGGATTGTTTCTTTTGTGTTTATATCATAAACAAATGGAAAAAATTACCTTCCTTAAATTTTCCAAATACTTGAGAGAAAAAAAAAGAACCCTGTATAAACTTGTTTTTCATAGACGCAGAGACTGGTAAATTGTGGTACAAGTCCAAGAGATACTTCAGATGTTGTTTTACAAAATGACTACAAAGTTCTCATAACATTTGGAGAGGCGAAGGGCTTTTAGGAAAACACATATGACAACAGGATAGAATTGCTATTAAATTGTTGTTTGAAGTAGAAAGGATGTATATTTTGAAATAGAAGACTACTTTCAAGAAGCAGCTTTCTGCATATAATACTCAAAGCTTACCATTTTGAGGTAGTGTCTACCAAATACAAAAAAGGTGAGGGAAGATTTCCCAATGAAATCATGTGTCAACAGAGAGATTTAATCTGTGTCACGGCAGCATAGTAATGATCAACTTGTTACTTTCAAATTTCCACTCTTTCCACGGTGACTGCAAACGCGGTTGCTGAAAGACCATTCATTGAAGTAGTTTAAATGCTTCTAGTTTCTGTGGCACAGTGAACTCTGTTGGGTTTGTTGTAACCAACTAATAGTATGTCAACAGTGCAAGGGGACTAGAGGAGCAGAACTGCTGTAAGCAAACGCAGACCAACTAGACCTCCCTGGACCTAAGGTCTGGTAGTTTTTCTGTGGTAAAATGTTGAGAAGTGAACAGGTTATCCTTTCAGTGTAAGTCTCTTATTGCCTAGCATTTTGAACCCTAGCTCACCTGTCATGCTTAAAACCAAAATAAAGTAAACATCTTGGATAAACGACTGCATTTGAAAGCAAAATGGAAAATCCTTTCCTGTCTATCCTGAAATACCTACTTCTACTTTGCGTACTCCTTATGGAACTCTGCCTGCCTCTGACGGTGGAATTACAATAATGAGAGATTCTGATGTGTTTGAGCTGATAGTTTTTGTAAAAATTAAGCACTCCTCTACAGTGAAGGACAGTCTAGAGCCGGGCAACTTGGGAGAAAACTTGGCCAAGATCTACTGGAGTAACGGAGTTTGACACCTTGCTTAAGTATTAGCTCCCACCTAAAACCAGGGGCAACTCTTAATGGAATAAGGGACTAATTAACATAAACAGGTGGAGCATGGTTTTCTGCACTGCTTTGCAGAGAGGTAGTCACATATGGCTGGAACTTTGTCAGCCGCTTAAGGAGCAGAGTAATGTCGGGCCCCAGGAGAGCCAGTTCGTCTTCAGGGTCAGGGGCAGCAGGAGGTGGGGGGCGATGGGGTGGGCTTGCGGGAAGGCCGGGCCAGCCGAGTGGGGAGCCCCTCGCTGAGCTCCCTTGTGGAAAGGAAGTGTAGGGACGGTGGAAGTGGGGATGGATGACACTGGAGGAACGCAGAAACACTGAGCATGTAGGTATGGGATTAAGAAAGGCAAAGCTCAGGCAGAACAGAGGCCAGGAAGGTTACGGAGGCTGGCGGGAAGGGCTTGTAAAGGTACAGTGACAGCAGAGGGGAGCGCGGTGATGCAAGGTATGGCTAGGAAATGTCTACGTACCAATTCAGACCCAATAAACTCAAGGCACGTGGGTCAGTTTTGTTTTCTACGCTAATACTTTTATGCTAAAATGTATTCATCTGCGCAATATGAAATGTGAAGCTTAGTACTCTCTGTAGGTATTATGGGTTCAAGCCTGTTCTAGCAGTACTACACTGAGCAGAAGGCTCATTTGCACCAGGCTGTTTGGCTCCTCTTACAGTCTGGCTGAAATAACCAGGAGGTGCAAACTTGAGCTTGTCACTGCACAAGAGATAAATGTTAACGTAGCATTCTTCTGGCTCACACAGCTCTTTTGTTATAGTAAAGAGCATACAGGAACATTTATCTTGCAAAAAAAATGCATCATTTCAGCTAGGATTAGTTGCCTTTTCAAAAGGCCGACCAGCTGCTTCAAGTAGAGTACCATAAAAATGTTTTGGAAAAAAAATACATATTCCAGGAAGCTTCGAGGCATGAAAAATTTAAAGGATAAGTAAAAATAAATAGCAAATGGAGTTTGTCATTTACTCTTTGCATGCAGCGGAGGTATATTTGTGTATACTACAGTGACAGCTGAAATTGGCACCTTTTCTTTCCCACAATAGGCAAGGGGCTGTTTGAAGTCAGGATACTAAAGGAATTAAATTGGTTCCAAAAGCATTTCAAGGGAGTGAGGGGGTTTCAGGAGAAGGAGGACATGGTACCAGTCCTAAATCAAGCTTAGCGCAAGTCCCTCCAGATCCTGGCAACAAGAGTTTGCAGAGAATACCTGAGAAGGATGTGTGACAGTGATGTCATGTTCATCCAGAAGGCTGGACAAGCACCTGAACGTTTAGAAAATAGTGGAAGTGATGGAAAATAAACCTAAAAACACTTTCTCAGCAGGTAGTAGAATGTCAGATGCTATCTCAGATTTTCAGAATCAAATTCAGATAGGAGAGATGTGGGTGGTTACTCTCTTTTTTAATACCGTTGCCAGAGTCGTTTTAATTTTAGACCTTGCACTGTTTTGGCGGGGAGTACGGTAACACTTGATCATAATGGAAAGCAAAGCATGCTCAGATAAAAAGTCATGCCTGTCAACCTTGATAGGTTTTCATCAAAAAAATGCAGCAACCTCTTCATTTGCAATTCTGTGTTTTCCCATTACCCAATTTTTGGCAGCAAAGTATTTGAGAGATTAAAGGAATGTTTCTTCATGCTGATCTCACCAAGAGTAATCCTACTAAGTCACTCCCTTGTTCAGAGTCATTTGCTGGCTTTGCTCCTTCTGTATCATGTTCAAACTCCTCACCTTCAAAGCACAGTAAGTTTGCTCTTGGCAATCTCATTTCTCATTTATTCTTTTCAATTTTTTTCAATCTGTCTTCTCACCTGGAATTCCCTCTCCTTTTCTTGGTGCAACAAGTAAACATATTAATTTTCACATCACAGTGAGGGAGGCTTCTTTACGTTCATTTTCAAAGTGTAAAAACCTTTAGACTGACGCAGAGCATTACTCTTTAATTTTTTACATTGTTGATAAACCCTCTGGAGCTTTTGATACTTGTGTTAAAATATCAGCTCCCTGAAGTAGGGATAGGGCCTCCTGTGTTCCATTGCTTCATTGATAAACCAAAAGTTCCAATCTTCTGCACGAAGTAGATGAACTTTTTTTTAAAGTGAGCAAACAGAATGTGTTTATTAAGGTGACTTGTAAAGTGGTGTTACAAAGTGCAGATTTGTGAGAGAATTTTAAATGTGGTCAGTAACATAGATCTGCTTTTCCAATATCGATGGCTTGCGTTTAATGCAAAAATGAAAGAGAAGGTATGTATTGTGATTAGCCATGTTAAGACTGGTAGATGACATAGATAGTTCTATTTGTTTCTTACCACTACTCCAGCATAGCACAACCTAGTGGTACCCCGTTAATAATGGAATCTTTTCTAGGTGTTAGCAATATCCTATGGTGTTATGTAGACTCTCTTTTATTTCTTTCTAATGCAGTGAGGTTTTGTGTTAATGTATTAAAAAAAAAAAAAGAAGAGACTGTATTAAACAAAAGGAGATGTTTCTTAGCATTGCAAGATGGTTCCTTTCTCCAAGATTGCTGTTGCCTGTGTCCCTATATCTTTGCTAACAACTACATATGCTGCAGAAATTCTCACCAGCTGTCATGTACAGTATGTCTGCCATACTGACTATATAGATTACAGCAAGATATTGTTTTGTGACTGTTTTGTTGAATTAATATGGTTTTTTCTTTCTTTTTGGTGACTGATAAAAGTTCTTATAAGGTTAAATGACAGTTCAGTTAGTAGGGCAGATTTCGAATTACAACAGTTGCAGTTATTGATCCTTTATTTGTTTGTGGAAGAGCGTATGAAGGTCTGTGGTGTCTCTGGCTGCCTCCCATTAAGCCAAGGGGAAAGAAGACTATTCTGAGTTTACATGAAAATTTCTATTTGATCTGGACTTGGAGCTCAGAATGGCACACATCTTGCTTGGGAATTAATTATTTGGCTCTTTAAGCAATTGCATATATGGTGTTTGACAGGGAGAGTAAATTCCAGGTAACTGTATTAGAAGGATAAGTATGAATTTAGGCAGCAGCAAAAGAATGCCAAAGATGTGTAATTTCCAGTTTATGTGGAAACTAAAATGAAGACCAAAAAGAGAAGGCTACACAATAGCCAGGTAAGAATGAATTTAGGGAAAGAATTTAACACTCAGATGTTGTCTGTATTTTGGTAGTTTTCAGAGGGGGTTTTTTGCCTCTTCTGTAGTAACTGTTTTGTGATTTTATGTTCCTAATACAAACAAACAAAAAAAAGCAAGTGATATTTAAGAATCTGTATTGGCACAGGGAAGTTGGCACGCTTCCCATAACAGATTTTGGATGGGGAACAAATAGTTACGATAGGTTGGTATAACAGCTTATAAGAGCAGACCTTTAAAGCAAATCATTGCTTTTGGAAAGAACTATTTTATATAAACACCTTAGCTCTACATAGTGCACACTTAAAGTTTTGTTTAGATTCTTACAAGGATCTGTTTTTTTCAAAGCAAAATGGTTTTGTAGTAAACAATTAATCAAAAGGCTTTTAAAGAGTCAGAATGAAATTGTTTGATATGCATTGGCTTTCCTTTTCAAAATCAATGGGAATGCAGACCCAAATTCTCTTCTGCATCTTGAAAGCTACCTTCTCAGTTTTTCCTGTGCAGACCAGTTTCCTCATGCTTCTTGGTTTTTTGCCTGTGGAAAGAAACAATCTTTAGCCTGTCAAGTGCATACATTTAAAATACTTGGGGACATGCAATGTGCAGGATATAATTGTTTTCTCCTCTCCACTTTTTCCTACTTTTTACTTACTTATTTGGTTATTTTGAGAGCTTAGTTTAGTGGAAAGTGTTTGAAATTTTCTTTACTTGACAAACCTCAGAAAAGTAAGTAGCTGAGAACTTTGCATTTCAGATAGGCAAAGGAAAGAAGGAGGCATTCTGAAGACACTCGTTTTTTCATTTGAAAATAAGGTTTTCAAAAACACAGGTATGGCACAGAAAGGGACTGGGCTAAGTGCCTTTGGAAAGCTTTGTAAATGTCCCTTTCTAACCTTCCATATTATTAGTCTGATTGCTTAGGCCTTAAGGCAACATTTTTAAATTCCTTTCATTTTCCTGTATTCCAACTTTTAATTTCAAAACAACTTTGTGGGAGAGAGTTGCTCATACTTATATTAAACAACCTTATATTTATTTCTTGACATCAGACAAGAAAAAATGCCAAAATATTTTCTTCTAAAAGCTGTTAAGACAGAGGAAGCAAAAAGGACTTTCATAAACTGGCTACTTTAAGTAGGTCATTGATAGTTTACCTCTAAAGAACACATAAAATTGTTTACATGAGGAGAGGAGCTACCCTTCTGTTACAAAATATAGGGTTTCTTTGAGTCTGTCCTGTGAAGATCTTTTGCAAGTTACCAAGAGCAAAGTTAACTGATAAAGTCCTCAAAAGAGTCAGGCAAAGGGCTCTAAGAGTGCTTGGCATTTCAACCTGCGTTAAATGGTTGAAACCTGGAAATTAATAAAGAGTATTCTGATACGTCACACACTATTACATGTAGAGCTAGTACTGGTGTTAGTTATCATGTATAAGCGTTAGAGAAAATTTACCATATTCTGTAATAGTTAGCTAGTAGCAGAGAAGCTTTGCAGGTCTGCTAAATAAATTTTAACTTGATGGTCGAATTAAATAATCGTAAAGATATCATCCCATTTCTTCATTTATCAAGAACCTAAAATTTTTACTGGTTTCAGTTGTTCAGCTTTTCCAAAAGCATAACAAATATGTTGGCTTGATTGTGTTTTTTATCCCACATCCTATTTTTTTCCTACAGTAATCTTTCTTCAAAATGATTAATTACGTAGGTCATGGTTAAGTTACACACAGATGGGTTTCAAACCTAGTTTCTTTAATCAGGGTAACCTGGCTAGCTAGTGTCCTCTCGATGCACCACCTCTCCTACTTCTATTAAAATAAAAAACTGTACCAAGCTGCAACTCACCATATTTGAATATGGCATTTCAAAACAACCACAATTTTTTTACTGTTTTAAGTCAAATGTTTGCTTATTTATTTTATGTGTGCTGAGAAAAATGAGATTTAGTACAACTATATCATTAGAAACTACTAGAAATGAAAATACTTACAAACATTAACATTGCTCACTTCCTTAATCTAGTGAACTGTCATATAAAAAATACTGTTTCACTGTATTCAGTAGAGCAATAGTCATGCAGATCAGATGGTACCGAAAGTTTGGGTTTATGGTTATTGCAGCATACTGGCAACTTGATACAGCCTCCTGACATAAAAATATCTTACATTTTTATCATTCAGATAGCAGGAATGTCAGAGGCGCTTTAACTAGAAATAATTTCATTTGCACTGACGACCTCTGCAGTTGTCCAAGATACTTCTGATGGTAGAAGTATGTAAAATTGATTCCGCTAACAAGTTAGTGTCAGATACAGATTAATAATGCTTGCATTAGCCTTTTTTTGAGCAAATCTGACCTCATTTGTATTGTTTCTTAGATAAGAAAAATGAATGCAGGGAGCCAGCTTTTAACATTCTTCTTGGGTTATGGAGACACTTTGTGTTCTGGAACTCAAAAAGAAACGGGGAGACTTAGTTTTAAATGTTATTGCCTCTAGGTTGGTGTGTTCTGCAAAACGGAGTGTTTAATTTGTTCAGGTGAAAGCAGCATACCTATAGCTTAACATAGGGAGCGTGTGTCCTTTCTTTAGAAGGAAATTCTACTGAAGGAAACACATCTCTTAATATAAGCAGTTTAAGAAGGTCTTCCGTGAAGTATTCTTATAAGCTCTGTGTCTCAAAATATGTGAAAATTTAAATGCAGGTACAGAAAGAACAAAGGGGGCTGACACAAAGAAAATGGAACTAGACAGATCAGATGGCTTTAAATTAAGACTTGAAAACAGGTATTGGAGCCAGCAAAATGAAAGAGACATGAAAAAACTATAGGTGCAAAATGGGGTGTTCTTGCATGTAGGACTGGACAGCTTGGTAGAGGCCAAAGAAGGCAAGAAAGCAAAAACGCATATTAAAAAAAGTAATTAAAAGGATGCATTTGAAAGATTTGAGTCAAGAAGGCAGCTATATGAAGGAGAATGGAGTAGAAGATTAAAAGAAGCCATATTGTCATTCAAAAGGTTTGAATGACTAGGAGTCTGAAGAGGCAATCTCAGGTATACCTGTGCCTACTGGAGAACGCACACGTAAAGAACTCGCTCAACACAAATCTGCCTTGCAAACAAGTTGGCTGCAGCATATTGACAAACTGCTTTCCTTATGTAAAGCAACTTTTCTTGGCAACCAGATATGTCTTACAGTACTGATTCTTTGGGGAAAAAAAAAAAGTTGGACTGATAAAAGCACTTCTGTAGCACTAGACTTACTGTACTTACAATTGCTGTGTAATGGGAGTTTTTTGTAATAGTTTCTCGTCTCGGTTGTTAATGTGACTGTTTGATTTAGGAACTGCATAGAAAATGAAAAGGTGAAGAAAAATCCTTTTTCTGTCTTTACTTGTAAGGAAATTGCAAATAACTGATGATTATTAAAGATCCTTTTATAACATGGATCAAAATGATAGTAACTTCCAGTTTTTAAGGTTCTCTGTAAAGAAAAGCAGAAGTTACTTAGGACAGCTAGGCATAAAAACTGCTGCTGAGGTGTCTGAGCAGGCCAGATTTTTTGGAGTCTGATAGCACTTTGGTTGTGCACATCGACAGTTTCAGAAATCTTTTTTGTCTGTCCTACTGCTAACATAAACAGTACTTCTGTAAAAAGATGACTTCCTGACCTCTTGAAGACACTCAGTGTCTGAGAACCTCAAACAGGTGAAAACGGCATAGATATTCTGGGTAAATTCAACTGGTTCACAGGGAAGCCCAGGCCACATCCCCGTCTCACAGCCGGAGAACAGGGAATGCCTTGCTTGCTTGGAAGAGTGACAACTGGCAGCACTGCAGCAGGGAGGCTTGCAAGGGAACAGAGATGCAGATGACCCAGTATCTGTTCCATTCATTTCCTTGGGAGGGGATTTACTATTTTCGCTACTTTAGCTTATGCTGTTTCTCCAAGCGCAGTAAGTTATACAATGAACGCTGGTTTATGCCAGTGTAAGCATATTTACATTTGGGCTTCTGCCACAGAAACTCCTTTTTAAAAGGAAATCAGATCCCATGTTTCTGTGCAGGCATAAGTTTCTCTTGGCTTAGGCTCATGAAAAATGCATACAGTTGCATATTGTCCGTTAAAAAAATAAGAGTAAAGTTCGAAATAAGGTGACTGAAGACAAAGTGTAAATCCAAAGAGGAAAATTGTAAGTGAATATTGTAGGTTTCTAAGGCAAAATATCTGGGTTGGGAGAAGAAATCTGAGGGATCCAAACCTCATATATATGAATGCATATGCATTTTTTCATGTTCTTGTTAAGCCGTTTGTTTTGATGTCATTATATATTGTTAATTTTATTTTCTTTAAAGGAACCTGGCACGTGAAATGTATGTATATCCATGCCTTAGCTAAAAATTAAGCAGTTTGTGTATCAGCAGTAGCATTAGAAGTTCAAATATTTTTGCATAAGGACTGAGGAAATAATTCTAAGAAACCTATTTTGTATGGAGTCTTTCTGAGTTTTATATTTTAATTTCCTAAAATGTTTTTTGTCTCTCTCTCTTTTTCTTTTGGTTGCTTTCTCAAAGAGCTGGCAGTGTAAAGGGCAGCTGTAAACCTAAGAGTAGGCTGCAGAGTTTTTCTTCCAAAGCCTTCCTTTCATGTTTAGCCAAGTGAGAGAGACGGAGTGAAATGTAAACTCCGGCTCGGCGTATCCTCGTGGCCTTCTCTCCTGGTGAACAGCTGGAGGGGCAGAAGGGGGGCCAAAGCCACCCAAGGCTGCTAACCGCAAGGGCCCGGAAGGTTGCTCAGAGGAGGAGGAATGAGAAGATGGTGCTTGAGGGCCCTTGATACCGTACCCATGAGAATGGCGCTCCCCATCGCACCCGCTCCTTCTCGCTTCATCTTCCCCCTGGGACAGAAGGAAAAGGCATTCGCTTTACTTCTCTTCCGAGTTGCTTAACTGTTTCTCTTTAATCCCTGGCAATCTGACTGAGAACTAAGTGTGTGTTTTGTTGAACTTTGTTCTGTTTGAAATTACGGACTGGGACCATTTTCATTTAACGTGGGAGACGAGCTTTGCAGAAACTCAACCTATACACTGGGAAAGGAACTTCTTATAACATATAGACAGATGTTTGTACGTTTGAGTGAAGGTTTGTTCATGGGAGGTGTTGTGATAAGTTGGATAAAGGCAATATCGAGTTTTAACAATTAAATGATGACTAATTGATGAGTTTGATCACTTTGACATAATCTGCTGCGCTGGCACTCCTGCTTTGTTTTAGCTTAGTTTGTTTTTAAAAAGATGGTTTTTTCCAACTGTATTTTATACACACAGCTAATCTTAAAGGACCTCCTTAGTATGGGGACACAGAAAGCTTTCTCCCGAGGCAGCGGGGTGATTCCTGGGAGAACTCCAGCTGTTCCTTCCAGGGCAAGAGAGATGTGTGTGTCTTGTAGTAGCCATAAGTGCCTGGGGCCCTTTTTCTACCAAGTAATTCTTTGACTCATAATCACTGAAGGGCTGTAATTTTTTTTGGTTGGTTTGTTTGTTATTGGGATGGAAATGGATAAGCAAGCAGTGTTTCCTCTCTTGTGTAGAGGTGTGTTTCTTTTTGCTTCCAACCTGCTCTCTCTTCCCCAGGTCTCTCTTTGCACTTGTCCTTACTACATCTACACTGACTGCTTCCTTCATTCTCTCAATTTACTCTGCAGAGAGCACGTAGGACTAAAAAATACATACATACAGTATTTTTTAATTCTTCTATTGTGGCCACGAATTTCCCCCTCAATCAGTTGGGGCCCACAAATTCTCTAGTTGATGTCTTAGTCTTTTTCCCTATCCGGGTTTATATAGAGTATGCCAGTGGTGTTTACATTCTGTACTGATGCAGTTAAGTGTGATTGTAAAGAAGAATATTGCTTGCTTCAGTCTGAAGATCACCAGTTTTTGTGAACAGTTGCATGGATCCTGCTAATATAATAGTTTAAGTACCCATCCCAGATGCAATAGAATGAATTGTGATTTTCCTGTATTCGTATGTAAATCAATCTCATCTGTACCTACGTATATACACATGGCTTTCCTTTGACTGTTTGAAAAGAAAGTTGTTAAATAAGCTAATCTTTAAGATATTATTTATCCATTCATGGAATTATTAATGTTTATAAAGTCATACACAAAAATTAAAGATGTCCAGACAAATCGTATTACATTGAAAGACCAAATTTTAAGTGTTTAAATGTGAAATAAATTATCAAGCACTTTGTCTTCTGACCAATGAGACAGGACTCAAAGTGGTAATTCCTTTCGAGAATTTCCTTGCATTGTGTGTGTACCTGTTGGGATATTGCAAGTGCAACTCCAGTTTACAGTCTGAACTGGTAGAAGACTTGAGAGAAGAGACATACTATGGGGTAGATGTGGCAAATAGTATTGCCAAAATTGGATTTTGTTAAAATTTGCCTTTTCAATAAGGGATAGCATTAAAGCTGTGAAATGCTGTGCTCTAGTTGAGTATAAATGCTGTCTTTGCTATGGAAAGACTGTCTGAGTAATGCAGGTTACTGCTGTTTGCATCATTAAAGGGGGTGAGCTCCCCTCTAGGTATTTAAAGGTGGAGAGAAAAGAGAGTTTTGAAGGCAGTAGCCCTAATGCTGGAGCTGAAGAGTTTTATGGCTCACTCTTGCAAAATGTAGAGGCACAGGCTGAGCAACTGAAAAATACCACCTGCAGTGTATATAAGGGAGGATGACACTATTATATTGTAATCCTTCTGACTTGCATTCAAGAGCAGCACCAATGACCTATAGTTTTCAGATATTATGGAGGAATCGAGTGAAGAAAACCCAAGGATACACACCTTCAACAGATTTTTTTTCCCAGTAATTCTTTTTAGCCATGTTTTTAAATAAATAATTAAATTAAAAGGGTTGTTCCAGGATTAAATATCTCACATTTAATAAAGTGAGACTTGTTTTTCAAGCTGGAAAACACCTCCCTTATGTCCTCATCCTTAGCATTCTGCACCTGTGAAATAAATAAGGGGAGGAAAATAATAAGAAAGTCAGGCAGAAAACATACCTTAAAGGTCTTATAGCAAATTTGTTATTCTAGTGCTGTATTTTCTTGCAGCATTTGTCTGTCAGATCTCTCAAGTAGTCGGGATACTTTCCAGTTTGTTTGGTATTTTGTTTGTTTGTTTGTTTTTTAATGTGTAAGCTTAGTGAATTAGTAAATGAGAGTTAAAGTATTATCGTATTTTGCCTCTCTTGTGTCTAGCAACATTGTAGCATTACTGAAAATCATAATGAAATTTAGGAGGATGTCAAGACTGTATAGAACTGAAGCTCTTCCTACACATTTGGGTAAAATCAGTAGAATCATTGCAATAAAATAATTTTATTATGTATAATTTTACTTTGCAATTTTATCCAGTTTCATTCATATTCTCCCAAAGCATGTAATATAAATTCTATTTAGTAATACTCATCTAATTCTAGTGTTTTTGTTGTTTTTTTTTTTTTCTTCTTCTTTAGGGTGTACCTCAGTTACCATGTGCCAAAGCATTGTATAACTATGAGGGAAAAGAACCTGGAGATCTTAAATTCAGTAAAGGAGACATCATCATTTTGCGTCGACAGGTGGATGAAAATTGGTATCATGGAGAAGTCAATGGCATCCATGGCTTTTTTCCTACCAATTTTGTTCAGATTATTAAACCTTTACCTCAACCTCCGCCTCAGTGCAAAGCACTTTATGACTTTGAAGTAAAAGACAAGGAAGCAGATAAAGACTGTTTGCCATTTGCAAAGGTAAAAACAAAACAAAATTATTATTTTCTTTTAATAAATTCATTCACTTGGATAAGAAA
This sequence comes from Platalea leucorodia, assembly GCF_965183815.1. Lineage (NCBI taxonomy): Eukaryota > Metazoa > Chordata > Aves > Pelecaniformes > Threskiornithidae > Platalea > Platalea leucorodia. The sequence continues at coordinate 44,289,712 of NC_138828.1, read as the reverse complement.
TAAGACTGTTGTGCAGTCCTGTCTGCATTTTTTTTAATGGAGCTGCACAAATATGAAAAAGGCAAGTAATTCTGCAGGTATTTCTCCTATGTTGATTAGTTTTGCCTTCCTTCTCTTGCTAAATTACATATAATTTCTCTGAGGTTTTATTTTTGAGAATGCAATTTTTCATAATTGCAGTAGTAATGTTCTTAATTTATGAGAAATAACCCGTGTTATGAATTAAAAGTGTTCCATCTTCTAAAGAATTACTAATTTTAAACTGTTGAAGTTGGTACTATTTTCAGCTTTGCATTTAGTAAGCGACATTTTTAGGATCTAGATACTAGACACAAAGTACTACCAAACTTTGTCATTCCATAATATTACTAACTGCCTTTAGGAAAATGTGATGGTTCTTTTTATATTGTTTCTATTGTAATTAATTTTCTGTCTTGCAAGGCACATAATGATACAGAGTTTTAACAGGAATCAGAGCTGTTCCTTTTTTTTTCAGTTTCTGATTCTTTAGTTTATCAAATTGCACAAAAATGTTGCAAGATCAAATGTGAGCTAATCACTTTTCTAGCCTTGCCTATTAAAAATGAAAAGGATGGCTAAAATTCTAACAAGGAAAAATATTAACATGTGGACAGATAATGGTTATTACAACACAGAACAGCAATACTGTTGAGGATGATGGGCATTAGCTTGCCTATTTTGATTAACTTGTTGGCAAACTGTTGTGTTGGGTTTTTTTATTTAAATCTGCAGTCTCGCTTGAGTAAGCATATATGTTTCCAAATATTTTAACTTGCATATGAAACAATTACGTATCTCTGTATAAGCGAAAGCAATGTTTAATGTGCACGTTGATCCTTTTTCTATGTAACATTCTCAAAACCATAACTAATCCAAATGCTCCGTGTAGATTTGAAGGAAATTATATCACTTACCGGTGTTCTTAAGTACTTAAGTAGAAAAGCAGCATCTAGGGAAGATTAGGTAATGAGTCAGTTGAGAAGGAAAAAGATTGCGGTTCTCTTCATTAATGCCAAGGACTTAAAGGGGGGCTGATGAATACCATGGACTGAACGCGGCAGGAAGTCTGGCACTAAGGACAAAGTCAGATGGCTGAGGTTAGCTGTGGACAGTTAGCTGAACTCTGACAAAATAGGAAAAGGAATGGCTGGACCGACTTCAACCCCAAAAGTGGCATGTTCCTGTTACGGAGTGCCTTCTCTGCGGTTCTTGTCCATGTGCTGCCTTCTCTGATTACCCGTGCGTTATGGAGGGAAATTAAATTAGAAGTTTAATTAGAGCTGGGAGACATAATCGCTGCATGTTCACACAGGATGATGTTCTGACTGTAATTCGCCGCGTGGATGAAAATTGGGCAGAAGGAATGCTGGCTGACAAGATAGGAATATTTCCAATTTCATATGTTGAGGTGAGTAAAGTTGGGCCCTCAGTAAGGTTGTGCCCACTGTGTATTTCATTTTCTAAAGGAAAAATAATCAGTACTAGTGATGATTCTAAAATAACCTGAAATATAAATAGTCTTAGACCTAAAATAATCTAAGATCTCTGTGCTTAGTTTGGGAAAGTTAACTACCTCAGTAGCTGAATCAGTGATTTTTACTTAGCTATCAGTAATTCAGAGTAGTAGTAAGCTTTGCTCTGTCACTAACACCTGCCTCTCAAAGCCAAATTAGCACAACTAGAAAGTCAGAGAATATAGGCTGTTGTTAAGCAGGTAAAGCATTGACTTTTACATCCAAAAGACCCTTATATAAAATCTTCTGTATCTTCCTGTATTTCTCATATGTGATATGCAATTTACAGTGAGGGGTAGCAGTTGAGAAAGTTTCCCCAAGCTTTTAAGGTTTAAGAGTTGAAAGCTTCTATATAGAAAGACATAGGTGATTAAGAACAGTATGTACAGCTGCAACAATGATTATTAAAATTTGCATTACAGAAAGATACAGAAAGAGGTTTGGAATAGTGTTTGTCTTTTTCTGATAGGTATGGCTATGGATACTTGGTAGGATACACTTCTCCCACCGAAGAGATTTTATTTAAATAAATGAGGTAGAATGATGAAAGAAAAAAGTATTTTCACATTACTTGTGGGATGAGAAATATGTACCTCAGGTCACAGAAGAAATGTGTAACCATACTAAGAATCAAGTCAGGTTTTATTAATTCAATTTCTGAATGCCCTGATGGGATGGGAACTTTTTAAAAAATGACAGTGTTCAACCACCATAGAATTTTTTTTTTGAAAGGGAAAATATGTATATTCATTTTTATATGTTGATGTAAAGATCTGTGTATCTGGAGATAGAATTTTTCACATGACTGAAAAAACAACAACAAAACCAAAAGGGTTTCAACCTGCTTAGTGCAATTCTGGCTTTATTTTAAGAAGTTTTTAAAAGCCAGTTTAAGAAGTTCTTGCCCCTGGCTATTCATTCCTAGCTCCTTGCAATTAACTGCCCCTTCAGTTCAGCCAGTAAACGTATTTGTGGTGCTTTTTAAAACTAAATCACTTAACTTCACCAAGTTAGAAGAAGCCCTTTCCTAGGGCTGCCACTTGGGCTAACTGTTTAGCTAACAAATCTGTTTCCATCTCTACAAAAGTTTGCAAAATGGAGATATACTCTTGAAAAAAAAATGTAAAAATGATACTCAGTCACAAAATGTATTTCACTGTTGATGTTTTCAGACAAATTCCATCAACTACGAAAACGTATCTTCAATTAACTCTTTTCAAACAGGCACAAGCACTTGAGTACATACTCACAAATCTCTGCTAAAATGATATGGGAAATCTAGAACGATAAATAATATCCAAAGAGATACTTCAGATCAGATAGGTGTTTTTTTTCAGTATATACTAAACTGAAACACATGCTGTGGTGAAGAGCCGTGAGATATGCAGAAAACTATCAATTTGAATTTTGAAATACCTGTTTTCTGAGGTTATGTAACTATTGATCTGGAAAATATGCAAACAGTTGATACAAACAAGTATATCAAACCATTGTTACATATGTTATTATTAAAGACACCAAAGATGAGAAGTAATTCATATTTTTGAGGTATTTCTTATATAGTATTTTTAGTTATATTTCCCAATCCTGTAATAATTGCCTATTTTTGTCATAATGACAGACATATCTTTGCCTTGTGTATGTTAGTCCACTTTTTTTTTTTTTTAACGTGGATTAGTAGCTGCATTTACTGGAGGTTTTCTGAAGTCATTAACTTTAAAATGAGTGTAGTCTGTGATGTTTATTCTGTAGTATAGGTCTGATACTTGTGATGTTTACTGTACAGGTCACAGGATAAACTTTAGGTATGTTGAAGTCCATGGAAAACTCTGATTATATTTGAAGACAACTTTTTACCTGGAGGAACATTTTATGATTCGGGGATTGCTAGTCTGGTCTATTCTTTCATATCGCTTTCACTTACTAAATCTATGGTAATAATAAAAGCTAAGACTAAAAACATTTTGAGAGGACTTTTAATAGTGATTCCATTAAAAGTATAGTTTGTTAACTGAGTCATAAAACATTACGTCTTTATCTGTAGACACATAGCACTGTGAAATAATTACAACTATCTGCAAATGAAAAATAAATTATGCAAAACATTGCAAAAAATGAAATTTATTTTCTCAGAAGTGCTAAAACCAAACAAAACTTCTCGTTTTACTAGATTAAGACCTGATTAACATATCTAAATTACTAGACTTTTGACTGATGGAATTTCAGCGTGCTTACATTAAAAGCAGGTCAACCAGGTTCTTGCACAGCAACGGAATAAAATGCAGTGAGTCTAGAAACTGTATGATTAAGTTCATAACACTTACATTTATCTCTGATCCAAAAAGAAAGATTAATCAGAACTAAACAGATAGTATTAGAATATTTCGATGTGGCATACAGTTCTGGGTACAATATATATTTCTTGGCAAGACCTCAAATTTGACATTTTGATGTCATTTAACACTTACTAAACACACTCCAAATCTAAAAAGTATTTAAATTTTTACAAGTTATTCAGCACTCATACAGAACAACTAGAAAAATACAAGTGCCCAGAATATAAAAAGAAAAATCAGGGAAAAGGAATCACTTTTTAATCAAAATATCAGTAGAAAATAATGACAGCTTTTGTTTTCTCAAGTTAATGTGAAGAACTGGGAAACACCTTTGTATTAATCCAGTGCCTCTAGCTTTATTTATAAACAGCCTTATAGAAATGTAGGGGGAAAAAAACCCAAAATGATCTAAAATGTTCACTGTAGTAGAATTTTAAGTTCATTGTCATTTTATACTACTGCATCCATCAGTTAACATGACATTTTAATCAGGGAGAACATAAGTTTTTATGTACGTAGTGTGTGAGGTTGGTTTTTTTATTAGCATCTCGTCCCGTACCATACAGCAGTGTTTCAAAACATATTTATTTTTTATTGTGCCTATACTTTTTAGATTGGATTTTAGGCTGGATTTCTAGCATGGTCTTTTTAATGTTGTACTTACTAGTCTAAACTTTGTCTATCACTGTTAAATGATGTGATCTGATTTAAAGTGCTCAGAAAAAAAAAAATCAGACTTTTGTAACAATACTAACTCAGAAGAATAAGATAAAACCTTTTATGGAAGTTTCTTCTACTTTTTGACTGTTTTGCCTGTCCAGACCTTGAAACAGAAAATTTACGTAAAAAGTAAATGTAGTATGTTATAACTGAAAACAGAGGTTGTTAATTTTGAATAGGAAGTTATAGTCTAATCCGCACTATATTTGTATTTGATAATCTCAATGTTATCGTTCCAGTGACAACTTTTGAGCATCATAGTTTCGATTAATTTCCCTAACAAAAGCTGCAATAAAGAACTATTTCATTTGCTTTGAAAATTAATATAAACGCAGCTTTGCTCGTGATTGTGATCTCTTCAAGATTTGCAAAATGATTCTTCCGCTGCTTTGGACAAAACATGTTTGTGCCAAAACTTGAATTTCGAAGCTGAATTTAGGTTTCTAAGTTATTGCCTATCCTCCAGGAGGATGCTTAGCAAAAATAATAACGTCAAATAAGGACAACGTTTACCTTAGTTCCACTTACACATTACTCCTTTGTTTGCAAATATATGTGAAAGTGAAATGTTGTCTAGAAATTGGAATTTGACTAATAATAGTGTTGGTAATGTAGCAAAATAACTCCTTGACATATGGTGATGTAGTAAAATTCAATAATAAATAAAAATTCTGGATGGATGTGAATAGAGAGATCATTTAAGGGGGAAGATGGTGTTTTCACTTAATTTCAGAAAGTGATCATATTTAAATTCTAACTATCTACGCGTGAGTGAAAAACACCTGAACTCATTTGTAGAATCAGTACAGTAAAGCACAACTATAAGAGACCTCGAAATAGGTCTTGCATGGTAGTCTACTTGATAATTTCTCCAGGCGGCTGCAAGCAGGCGGAAACCTGTCTGCTGGCCTCGACCCCTACCACGGCACTGAGGCACGGCCCAGCCGGCCCCCTCGGTCTTGCCCCATTCGCAAAGTTGTTCTCTTTCCTGGGTTTTGGCGGGAAAGGGAATTCGATTTCAGGCTACCTGGTACAGCAAAGATTTTGTTGAATGGAAGAAACAAACAAATGTGAAAGTAAAAGTTGAAGTAAAGAAGCTTTAGTTCAAATACATCTGTTCAGGAAAACAACTGATGTAGAAAATGTGGGAATAGATATGGGGGTATTTGTTGCAAAAAGGAGTTGCTGTATTGAAACACTTCATAGCATGAGTGGGATGCATTCCCGTGGTGACCTTGAAAGGTTGCTAGCCGTTTCATTGGAGAATGCATGCAAGTTCTTCGTTTCTCTTCTCAAGGAAGAAGTAAACTGCACTCTGCAAAATATTCTGCAACTATTGCTGTCCTCAGGTTGCTTCTAAGGCCAGCAATCAGTTCACTTCCATGTTTAGGTTTGTGCTACTGTCCTGTGCTTTCTTCTCTACATAAGGAAGCTCAGTACGTTGCTTATATTTGAATCAGTCTTGAATCAATCCCGTGGGTGAGCCTTAACTTTTCGCTATTAAGTTGTTCGCTGTATAGAAGTAATCAGATTCGGCAGGCATTAATAGCTTCAGGAGGTAAACAAACGTAATTAGGTGTAACAGGTACCTTGGGGTGCTTTTAGCAGAGTGGCTTTTGGTTTTGTTTTTTACTCCTGGGTGATCCCTTAAGTATTCCGATTAGGTAGTTCTTGCTTTAGAAATGAGTACTGCTTTTCTTTCTCTTATCTGTGTAATTCGTGAACAGGGTCTTTGCCAAATAAGGGAGAAGATTAGATAAGAATGGAAGTGGTTGCGGCCATTGTATAAGACAATATGGAAAACACAGATTCTCAGGAAGGACATGAAGAATTTCAATCTGAGTTGGAAAAAAAAAACCCGTGCAAAATACCTAAAATTATTAGTCTTTGAAAAGCCTTCATCTTCTTCCATGATGAAGAATTAGGACCCTGACAGGAAGAGCAGCAGAGCAGGCTTTTCTTGGTCTTATTTTCTACTTGTTTCATACCCTTCAGCCTCATATCAGTGCTCTGTGATAAAATAACGTTGTTTTCACTGGTCTGTTAAAAGTATGTTTGCTCTAAATTTAAAATCTAATAAATAAAAAAAAAATTATCTAAATAATGGGCTTGCAAGTTAATTGGAGAAAGCTGTATGGTTATGTCTTCTGTACTACACAAGTGGTACAAAATTATTTTGTCCATATGATCCATGTCCAGTGTTAGCAGGAAGGAAAATCTATCATCCACCTTTTTCTTTACTACTGTGACATTGTCTTCCCCTATCCTTCCTGGTGTCTTCAGCTGCCTTCTAAAGGACCAACAATAAGAACATTTAGGAAAAAATTCCACATTTTCCTCTTTGTATCCTTTTTCAAATCCCCCATTATGCCCCTCTTCCACTGCAGTGTGTTCTAGGTAGTTCTTCCTCTTCAAGCATTTCGTAATTTTAATTTTCCTGCTGTTACATCCTAGTAGGTTTTTATGTCAGGTCCTCATTTTTCCAGTAGTTCTAGTTTTGAACTTTGTTTGTCTATTTCTTCTGTATATGCATGGAATTTCCTTCCAGATCTCATCTTTCAAATATGACTTGAAAACCTTTTCTATATTTAAAAAATACATATTCTTTTGTACCACTCTCTCTATATATATCTACGTGTCCTCAGAGATAGGGAAGTGTTCAGGGTATAAGCTGTTGTAATTTGCAGGAGTTGCATTTAAGTCAGGGTTGATGATATGATGATTAATGGTGTGTTATTTGTCTAGTAAAGTTTTGGTGGGGTAAAATGCTGCTTTAAAACTCTTCATGAGCATAGTAGGTATCTTAAGACTTGTGGAATAATGGGTAAAATAAATTGAAGAAATAATATGCTGAAGAATAGAAGTAGTACTTCCACAGTAACTAATTTCATTCTTTCATCCTGATGTTCTTCAGAAAAGATTTTTCCCTTCCTGATAATAGTCTACACTTATTCAAGTAACAGTATTCATATGTAGTGGTACTTATTAACATTAGTTAACTTGTTCAGAAGATGGGTGCTGGTGTTACTTCAGCTCATGAATAATAAGAGTTCTAACATTATTATTTCCAATAGCTCTAAAACATAAATAAGATTTTCTGGAAATAAAGGGTTTGTGAAAAATGTAGGGGGTTTTGTTTGGTTGGTTGGTTTTTTCCCCCTCCTTTTACATAGCTTACATTTCATTGTAAGAAGAAAATGTGTGGAATTCCATATTTCTTCATTGGAAAGGAAGGATTTGTTTGCATTTAATATAATATTGTTGTAACAAATGAACAAATAGAAAATTTCATTGTGATCAAAAATTTATTAGATAAGCTTAAAAAAAGAGAAATCCATTTGGGGGTTCTTCGGCACAGAGATGCTGCCTCTGCATTAGAAAATTCAGAAGCTGAGAAGGTATTTTCACAGAATTGCCAATATATGTTTCTTTTCTCCTTATACCACCTTAGGCTTGTATAGCTACTTGTTGTCAGACCATATACTGATACAGCTGGATCTTTAGTCTGTCCTACTAAGTTCTTAAATCTGCATTTAGGAAGCCTGTTTTTTACCACTTGTGTTAGTGTTAAAGATATGTGCATAAATACCAAGGGCTACTAGGAGGAATGTCTTCAAGAGCCCACATGCAAATGTGTGGGCTTATGTCATACTTACAAACAAAACAAAAAAGGCTTAAAATGAAATGAACATTCAAGAAGTTTTATAATACAGATTTTTATATTATAAGGTCAAAGGGGACCACTGTGATTTAGTCTGACTTCTAGATAACACAGGCAGCAGATATTGCTGAATTAATTCATAGCTGGACTAGAGCATAATGTCTTTTCTTGATTGAAATTTTACCTAGGAGGGATAGTCCACACCAACCCAACAGTAAGTGTGTTGAGTTTGTAGTAAAAGACTTGTCACTCTGTAATGACTGATTTGTTGAGTAGGTCACAGTTTTAAGTTTCATGGTTTAAATTCCATTATGAATAAAAGGAAAATAGATTTTTTTTTTTTGTTATATTCAGGTGATTCTTATAAATAAAAAAATACTAATGTGTGACTATCTTTTGTAGTTTAACACAGCAGCCAAACAGCTGATAGAATTGGATAAGCCCTCAGGTTCTGCTGTTGACTCTGGAGAAGGTACCTCTGGGGCAGCCCACAACAATTCAACCCAAAAGCACACTGACACTAAGAAAAACACCAAAAAACGGCACTCTTTTACCTCCCTCACTATGTCCAACAAGTCTTCACAGTCTTCTCAGAATCGTCACTCAATGGAAATAAGTCCTCCTGTCCTTATCAGCTCCAGCAACCCAACTGCAGCAGCCCGCATAAGTGAGCTGACGGGACTTTCCTGTAGTGCCCCTTCTCAGGTAATTTACATGAAATCAAATATAAATCACGTGTGTATTTTTTTTTTAATAACTACAAAGGCTTCTGATCTTGTCAGATTACTTACTTCAAATTATTAATTATATGTAATTAATATTAACGTACACTTTCACAAAGTTTATCTTCCAACATGAGAGCATTTAAGGAAAACATTTTACAACACTTCTTATACAATGATAGCAAATATTTTTGGTCTTGTAAGCTAATTTTTTTCACAGTTGTTAATTTCTTAGTGCCACAAAGATTTTAACTAAACTGTGGAAACCAGAAACTGGAGTGATTTAATTTCTTGGGTTTTTTCCTAAAGTGAATATAATATTGGATGTTAATAAAGCACATGCAAGTAAAAGGTAAAATCAACTTGAAAATTACATGAATTCCAGAAATGTACCATATTAGTCTGATTGTGATAAGTAGAAGTATTTATCTGGCTTTATTTATTTGTTAATCTCCTGTTTCTTCAAAGCTTTTAGTTACAAGTTACACTAGTTTGTGAACAATTGTCTGTTTCACATACAGATTACATTTTGGGAGAAGCAATAGTTATGGAGACTAAGAAGTGTTGGTGTCATTTTACATGAGCTAGTAAATATGTTTTATTTGCATGTCTTTGGGATCTGACAGCCTTTTATGGAAAAAAAGAAAACTGACATTGGTAAAAGTGTGTTTCACATTGCTAATTCAATATATCTCTGAAGTTTCTGAAACGTCAGGAAAAAAACAAAAAAAGTGGTGTGATTCAATATTGTTTGTTTGAGTATCTAACAAAAAATCAGTTCTAGTGTCAAGTTACAGATAGTGGAGTACTGGTGATTTTGACCATGAAGCTTACAGCCGTGTCAAAAACAGCTCTTACTAAACTACTCAGAACTGACATTGCTCTTTTATTTTTTCCTTTGACAGGTTCATATCGGTACTACGGGGCTAATTGTGACTCCACCCCCTAGCAGCCCTGTCACAACAGGGCCTTCATTTACCTTCCCATCAGAAGTTACCTACCAAGCTGCTCTTGGTGTAAGTACCATTTAAAAAAAACTCAGCCTTCCCATTTATCTTTGGCCTATAGAGTAATTTTTTTTTTTTCCTCGAGTTCTGATACAGTGATTTGAAATTATTATTTTATGATGGTTGTCTGTGTGATAGACAGTGGTATAAATTGAACTACAGCAAAAGCATTATTGATACAATAATGTTTGCATCCTGTCATGCATATCCATTTCTCCAGCTTTCCTCTGTCATTTCTCTGTAATAAACACAAGAAGTGCACTTCCTTCCAGAATAGTGTTTCTTTTCAGCATGAGTAGGAAAAGAGATTACGCTGGGAGGGGAGGTTAGGGGAAACAAGCAAGATCTTACAAAAAAACATCAACTTGAGACAACAGCTGCCAGACATTTCTGTCTTAATAACTCAAAATTATCAAGATTCTCTGAAATAAGTTTCAAAACTCTGCTTTCTCCTAATTAAGATTATTTTAGTTGTGTGTATGCCTGTGGCAGATGAAGAGCATATCTAGCATGTCGTAAGTTAGGTTCTTGGAGATCAACATGAAAAACTGTTGCAAATGGCCATCTTTTAAAGGAAGGAATACATTGCAATGCTGTTTCCTTTGGACAAAGAAAATGACATTGTCTTCAAAAAGTGCAGGATTTCGTTCCAAAACCAACTGAAATTCTTTATTTTGCTGTGCTTGTGGTGGAGAAGCTCTGGAATGTCCTATATCATACTGCACTTATCAGAGCCTGACCTTAACTGCAGTAAAGACTGTGGATACTGGTTTTCAGAGATCTTTAAGGGAACTTAATAAGCCTTTATTTTGATCACAGGAATTCTTGAAATGTAATTCTTGTTTCAAGTCCAAAAATTGTGCCCCTAACCTTGGGGGAGGGGGGCACAGTTGAATAATAGATCTCCACCTGGTTTAAAACAAAACAAAACAAAACAACAACAACAACAAAACCCCAAAAACCAACCAAAAAAAACCCACACAAAAATACCACCCAAACAGAAAACCCCAAGGCCTGATCTTGTTTAGGTGTCTAATTATCCTTGCAGTCTTTTACAGCAAGTAAAACATGATGAATAGCCTTGCTTCTAAATTTGCGTCGTTTTGTTTTCAACTTTTGGCACTTGGATCATTTTACACATTTGTCTGCAAAAACGAAGGCAGAATTGTCTGTCTTCTATTATCAACTTTTTGTTGTTTAAGTAAATGCTTAGGTGTGGCTTGGTCGCAGCTTAGGGGTTGCATTTTGACAGCTTTCTTTGGGGCTCTAACTTACGGCTTTCAGTCCCTAAAATTATGAGCTGTTATTTTCTGAATTATCTCCAGTACTTCCTTCTGGCGTGGTAAGCAGATGGTACACGCGTTCCAGGCCTGGGCACAGTACTACATGGTCATTTTCAGTGATGAAAATATTGATAGTACGACCCTTTTACTTTTATCCTGTTAGTCTGATGTTTATATCTTGAGAATTTGCATCTATTCGTTTGGCCTGAGTGTAGCACAAAGTTTATGTTCAGTTGAATATCCACCACGATCCCACAAATTTTCATTGTTGGTAACGATGCAATAATTGCTCCCATCCAAGTAAATGTATTTCACATTCTTTGTTGACCTTATTATTGACAACTATACAGACAGTGTGCTTTTGCCCTGCCTTACTGAATAATCCACGTTGTGCTGTAGCAATGCTTTGTTTTTTTATTGTTAACGACTCCTTCCATCTGTGAATCATCTCTGCAATCCTACTCTTAAATGTATGTTAATCTCGAACCAATTAATAATCTCCTTATATTTAGATTCATATTTTAATGCCACAGAGTGGTTGAGGTTGGAAGGGACCTCTGGAGGTCATCTAGTCTAACCTCCCTGCTCAAGCAGGGCCACCTAGAGCCAGTGGTCCAGATCAGTGTCCAGATAACTTTTGATATTTCACTAAGGATGGAGACACCACAACCTCTCTGGGCCACTTGTGCCAGTGCTCAGTCACCCTCACAGTGAAAAACTGTTTCCTGATGTTCAGACTGAACCTCCTGTGTTTTAGCTTGTTTTTCACTGGGCACCCCTGAAAAGAGCATGGCTCCATCATCTTTGTACCTTCCCTTCAGGTAGTTATATACATTGATGAGATCTCCCTGAGCCTTCTCTAGGCTGAACCGTCCCAGCTCTCTCAGCCTTTCCTCATAGGAGAGATGCTCCAGTCCCTTAATTTTCTTAGTGGCCCTTCGCTGGACTCTCCAGTATGTCCATATGTCTCTCTTGTACTGGGGAGCCCAGAACTGGACACAGTACTCTGGGTTTGGTCTCACCAGTGCTGGGGAGAGAGGAAGGATCACCTCCCTTGACCTGCTGGCAAGACTCCTCCTAATGAAGCCCAGGATACCAGTACCCCTCTTTGCCACAAGTGCACATTGTTGGCTCATGTTCAACTTGGTTTCCACCAGGAAGGACCCGGAGGTCCTTTTTTTGCATGAGGTGTACACCTAATACTGGAAACAATTAACTGCTTATATACTAATCCATATAATCTTTTGTACTTCTTTCATCCTGTGCTTCAGAAAATACCTGTGAGAACTGAGCAAACAAAATCAGTTTTGGTATCGTTTGTGCTGTTAGGCGGAATACACATCTAGCTAACATACATGCTGCAAACATTGAGTAATTGATTTGATTTGTGGGTGAGATCTTTTGGAGAGGATGGGGTAGGCAGGATTCAAAGCACAATTTCAAAAGTTCTGTCAGAAGTTGCCTTTTTTTCCTCTTAGTAACAAACACTTTTGTTTGTTATTAAGAATCAGTAGTTCTTTGATGCCAACATGGAAAAATACTTTATTTTGGTGCTGGTGTGAAGTCATTAAACCACCTCGGGTGCTTTAGTTGCATAAGCTTGTTCAAAAGCGATCTCACCATTGGTACCCACAGGAACTAAATTACAGTGCTAAATGCAGCATGGAGTCAAACTCCTGCCACATGATCGTCCTGTATCCTGGAGTGCTGCTTTCTCGTTGTGATAACCATGTTCCTGGTTATGTTTCCAGTTAGGCATATAATTCCCATTGAGAATCTGAATTTTCTCTGCCACCCTCTTTAACCTTCTGTACATAATGTTCTGTTTCTTCTTGACTTGTTTTCAGCATGACTAAAATACAAGTTGGCAGCTCAGGCTACAGTCAGGTTGTCCCTGTGTTCTTTTACTATAGATGATATTAGATGATGATGCAGTTTATAGTCACAGACTGTGAAGCGTGTCTTTTATGTTCGCTTTTCCTCTTGTTTCATAAACTCTTGTTTTCATTTTAGAAATGTGCAAAACAGTTCTGACAGGTTAAGAGAGAAAGTGATGTTCTTGTCTCTCTAGATGTTTCCCTTCTGGAAATACCCTCCCTGACATTCTGAGCATTAATTTTAAGCTAGGGAACAATTGTGATTGTATGATTTAATACATCAGAAGTGGTTGGCTTGAGTCTTTTTGCTTTTGTAAGTATGAACTCCTGCAATTCTCTAAGCTTCTCCCTTTAGCTTTTTTTTTTTTTCCATTTCTGAATACTAAGCAAGGGAGTTGGACTGGAGCAGGGAGAGTTTCTCTTTAGCATGAAGGTGGTTTAATTGGATCTTTTTCCTGTCAATCATTTTTTGGTGTTTGTAACACTATTTAAAGTAATTGATTGTTCTCTGAGAGCAAGCTGTTTATACAACTTCTTTTACTTCATGCCAAACTCGGATTAAGGGAGAAAGAAGAAATTGGAGAGGATGAGCGTTATTCCCCATCAGTGAAGAAGAGAAAGATATATTCCTTTACAGTAATCCTGAATTTATGCATCTTTGCTACATTTATCTGTCCTGAATCTAGAAGCAAAGAAAAGCTAGTGTCTTGTCTTCTGTAAGAAAGATGGCCTTTTTCTTGTTAAGAGGAGATATTTTGAGCTGTCTTGTTGGGTTGCAAGTTTCTCTAAGACAGCCGAGAGTAATTCCTAGCCCAAAGGAGCCTGAGTCTTTTGTCTGGGTACATGTATAGGACCACATTTTAGTTTGTTACATTGTTATTTTGGTTCAAAAAATGCCAATTGTATTAATTTTATTTTGTCCGTAATAATCTTTCGTAGATGCTATTTGGTACCAAATGTTGTATGAAGTAAGTAATTTACAAATTTGCAGCCAAAATTGACACAAATAAGACTTAGGAATGAGAGCGCTTTTGTCAAGTGACCATATACACTCTCTGCTGCTTGTATCACTTAAGCAAATTTTAATTTGCATTCAGAAAACCTGTGATAATTTATTTTAAAGTTTTATTTTACAGCAGCAGTTCTTTAGCCTAGTTCTTTACCCGGCAGCATTAATTCTTGTTTTGAGGTTTGATTCTTTGAAATTGAAGAAGCTATGAACTGAGACAAACTTCTCACAGCTGAGGCTTTTGACTGTGATATTATCACTTACACTGTTCTCTGGGACTTCAAACCACAAGTTTGCCCTTAATGGGGGCATTAATTGGTCTGCTCTTCTTGGCCACTGGCATTTTTTAATCTTGTAGGTGCTTAGTATATTTGAAGTTCTTTATAAAATATAAATAGCAGATGTCAAGTTCAGTAGTTGTTAGGTGAAAATATGCACATACAATTATGTAAGGCTCATTTACTTGGGAGGAAATTCTTGGATGTAATTTATAAGGTAGTTATCTAATGGAGGAGATCTAGTTGCCATAGATTTTGCTGAAAAAGCTCTTAAAGGAAGTATGTGATTTGAACCATGATATGGGAAAAACAGAGACAAAATATACCATAGCAAAGTTAGAGTTACATTCAAAAGCAGCAGAAGAAAAACAGAATGTAGCAACAACAGATAACTTACCTTCCTTTCATTCTGCCTTTACAGTCTCTTGAGAAGTTAAAAGTATTTTGGACTGCAATCGACCTACATATCCATATTGCTGCTTCTGCAGATTGAATATGTTGACTTTGAAATGGTGTCTTGGTGTGTTCACTTAACTAGCAGAAATAGGTGATCTATATTTGGATGGCTTACGTTCACTTTACATTCATGAAGGTTTCAAAATTTTTAAAATCCCTCTTTTTTTCTGGTCCTGTTCTCTTGCCCACACACACAAAAAAATTGCCCCTCTATGTTAAAGTATATAAGGTAGGCTTGAATTATTATTAATGAGGCACAAGCTGTGAGGGTTCTGGTATACTAATGACCTCTAGCTCTCTTTCATGCAGTTCCAGCTGATTCAATAGTGTAAGTCAGGAGGAGGTTTAAATAAGAACTGAGTTTTAACCAACAAAAATTCAAATTGACTTTTGTTGGGTAGAGAAGGCAGCTGAAAGAAACAATGAGGTTTTGTATGAGAGGCCTGTTCTTGATAACATATATTTATCGTTTAGGAATTTTGTTAAACATGAGCCTTAATTTGTTAGCCCTCAGGGGATTTTGCAAGTCATATATTTTTTCCTAGACCATGTGGGAGTGAAGACAGTTAATGAGTGGTTTTTTCCACTGCTGTGCCTTTTGTTATTCTTTGGGTGAGCTGATTATTGATCTTTAGTTGACTGATATGGGAATGCAGCCTAAGTATGTTTAAACTTAGTAATATGTATGAGTTTCTAGAGCATGAGTATAGGTACTAGTTGAAGTTTTTACATAAATTAAGTATAAAATTATGTAATGTTTCATCTTCCAATTAAAAAAAATTTGTCACTTATTTGCTTTTATATGCTTGAAAGTACACTTGTCTGAAAAGTAGTTGCAGAAACTTTCAATTTTTCTCCCTCAACTGCCTAAAATAAAAATATTCTTAATTATTTTAATAAGCATATTTTATTAAATCACGTGGGGTTTGCATATATTCTTTCACAGAATGTTGAATATGGGAACCATCAAAACTAGCTTGTGCTCTGGAGGTAGGTGTATTTCTCAATAGCTAGACAAATGGTTACCTGCCAGAAAACTTGAAAACTTGGCTAGAGCATTTGGATCTATTTTATCAAGTTGTAGCAGTACAAGCTGAGGAGCGTTAGTCCTCTAAAGCCTATCAGGTAGTTTATTTAGATTTCTAAGTACTTGCCAAGTCTTTAGGAGTTTAATCGGGCTGTGGCTGACTGCAGGTTTCATTACCATAGACGCAAGGAGGGGAGCAGAACCTGACTGAATAAAGCAGAATAAAATAGAGCTGGGAAGGTGCCTTTATTGCAGCTTAAAATTCAATGTATATTGTGTGTTCAAATGAATAAAATACAACGCCCAGCATTTATATCTTTAGAGACACAGGAAACGTGGAATCGTGACAATCTTGATACTGTGCACAAATAGGTTTAATTTTAAAGATTTCCAGCTAGTCATCTCCTTATGTGGATCTACAGGTTCTACTGTGTATAAAGGAATCTAGATGCCTAAAAAAAGATTGGAATTTGTATTCTATAGACAGGCTGCCTAAAAGTTAGATGCTCATGTTCAGCTTGGATTCAGCTAAGACATTTGTTGAAGCTGACTGGGAGGGGGAAATAACTTCTGCTGTAAAGCAACTGAAAGAGAAATATTGGTATTTCAGTATGAATTATCAAGGTATTTTAAAAAGACTGTTGGATGGATGGGAATCTAGAATGTGAAGCAAATACAATTGCCATTCTTGTAAATAACTATTAGTATCAAAGCTCACAATGATGTTTCTCCAGCAGGTCATGTCTGCTTTGTGTTGTATACAGGAGGTCTATTTTGTCTTAAGAAATCGTTAATGTATGATCAGAAAAAGCTTTAAATAAAATAGGACTATTTCACAATATACTATGCAATTTATATCATAACTAAGCATAAGAATTTTGACTGAAAAACTATAAGAGTTAATCAGTTTTTTCTAGATTTGAAAGCTTTTAATCATGCAGTGCTTTATTGTGTCTGGACAGCGTAAGACTAGTTCAGAGAGCTGTCTTTTTATTAACACTTTCACCAAATGCAGCAAGGTAATAATCACACAGTGTAGAACTAAAACTTATTTTCCTTACAGGTTTTTGTTTAGAAAAAAAAAAAAAATAGCTTTAGAAGTAGGCTGTTTGAGGGGAATTAAAATGAAATTCAATTATATATTTTCCAAACTGATAATGTAATGCTGTGCATTTATATGCTGATGTACTGGAAGAGCCAGGCAGTACTTCAGGACATTTTGTTAATTTATATTTTTGTTATGTGTTTTTTAAACCTGAAGTGGCGTGGTTTAGAGTTTTGTTTCAGGATTAAAGGATTGCGTTAAGTCGAAGATCATGTTTGAAATTAATTCAGTTTTACATTTTCAGATGTTGGAGGTTTTTTATTACTCTTTTTGTGTGTGTTGTAACACAAATAATTATTTTTGGAAGGGGGGAAGGAAAAGGTCCTCTTTTGTGAGAGACTTTTCCCAGGAGTGTCGGTACACAAGGTCCTAAAGAATTGTCCGAGGCTTTACAGAGCAGAAGGTAACAATTGCTCCATTGATTCTCAAAAGGCATAGAAGCTTGTAGGCAGGACCCCCATTACGATCTGCCTGTAAAGGAACTGTGCCTTTTTACTGGGGTGTTTGTTAAAGATTACCAATCTTGATAATACTGAATTTCAAAAGCTAACTCTTTAAACTAGAAGAACAGGAGAAAGTGGTAACAATAGCTCTGTGACTATGGTCTCATATTGTGCTCGCTTTTGTAACCCATACATCAAAAGAAAATTTGCCCCAGAAGGGGTGGATTTGGGTGCATGCTGCTGAATTGTATATTGTGTTTCAGCTTCAGGGTACAAAAACAATCATGTTTTGAAGTACAGTCAGCAGTAGGATGCAAAATCTACCTCCTGGAAGGCTTCTGAATTTTTGTCGAGTCCTATCCTAAAGATGTTATAATTAGAAACAATGCTTTCCGTTTTTCCTGTGCTGAGAAATTGCTTGTCATTTGCTTAATAAGCTTCAAGATTTCTTCAAGATTTTAAACTGGAAAAAGCGAAATACAAACAAACCTAACTCTCCAGTTGTTTCATACCAGTAGGTAAAGGAGTACTGAACTCAGCTGTTTTTTCCCATTTCCTTAGAATATCATACTTTTTTTTTCAGCTGATTCAACTCATCAAACAATATTTATCATCTGTTGCTATTTTTTTTATTCTCATAATATCAGAATATGAATCCCCCACTTCCACCACCGCCTCTCTTGTCTGCTGCAGTCATTGCGTCGGCCTCCTCTGGACCTCAGTCTGCGGGTGTAATACCAAGGCCTACATCAGGATCAACTGACCAAATGGCACATTTACGACCACAAACTCGTCCAAGTGTGTAAGTAAAATTGAAACTTCTCGCCAGTCAGAAACATGGAACGAGATCAATAACTTCACATGTACTTACACCATGCCAGCTGGCTATGTTCTGCTAGAATTCCCAGAAAGCCAAGCATAAAACTCAGAACAAAAGCAACAAAACGTACACAAAGGTGATGTCCCCAAACAGCCTTCGTACTGAGGGTTATTTATGCCTTGGGTAAATGTAATCAGCCGTTGCTGCGTATAGAAAGGACTGACTTCAAAAACATAAAGTATTTATCATGCAGAAGATTAATGAATCCTTGAGTTAATGATGAAGACGGTATAACTCGCAAGTGGCAAACTCTCCAGTGAATTTATTCCATGTTTTCTGTTATATATGGAATGAAAAGGCTACTCTCATATGGAATAACTTACGCCAAAACACAGAAAGTGCTGTATTTCATTTAGACTGTTATATTAGCATGTCATTGTCAGACTGCGTGTGTAAGTTGTGATTGAAATTTGACTGAAGATTCTATAGTTCTGTTAATTACTGGGTGGCAATTTGGAATGAAGGCAGAAAGCTGCTAGTTAGCATTATGTCTTCACACTTGTAATACAAGGAAATGTGCGTCATCTTTCTGGGTGAAAATATTTTGTATATTAGCATGTGCTGCTGACAACATCTTTCTTCTTGGAAACTTCTTTGTGTGCAGCTTGGAGAATAAGAATGATAAAAGAAAAAATAAAAATCAGGAGTGGCTAAACCATCTAATAGGACACGTTTGAATAATGCAAGGACCGCTTTTGTTCTGTGTCTTTATTTTTATCTTCCCACCAGGTTTCCTCCCACACCAAAAGAGCGCCCTTCTTGTGTAGCAGGTGCATCTGGATTTGGGCTGTTTCTTTGGTGTCAAGCATTTTAACACTGTTTGTTATGGATTATTGTGCTTAGTGCAGTTAATCAAGTTCCCATCTCATTTATTCCCATCCTCCATCTTCAAAGGGTTGCTCTATATGAGGATACTAATGAAATTTGGAATGATTTAACTAAAAGGGAAGTTAATGAACACCAATTAAAGCACATGAGTTGCTTTCCCATAGAGCTTCAGTATGTGGCTTTGTACATCACCCCTAAATCATGTACCAGTGAAGCCTTTTGTTGCCACTGTGTCATATATTGCCTTTAAAGCATATTTTGGACTTGCTTTACCAGGTACCTATATTGCCCTTAAAGCATTTTTGCAGATAATGCAAAGTTTCCTGGGTGGTCAGCAAGGAACAAAAATCTAATGCAAAAACGAGAAGCGTCCAGTAAGTGGTGTCGTTAACGTGCACAAGAGACGATTTTGACAAGAGAACGTTTTGTAAAGCTGCTTTTTTTACCCTTGGGGTAGCAACGGGAGTGGGAACGACTAGCATTGCAAGTAATTGTGGATCCTTCTTCAAAAAAGGGGATATTCTACTCATCTACCCTAATTGGCTACCTCTTGTGAGAAGTATATTCTTTTTGAGAAGATGTGATTTATTAGAATGCTGTTTCCCGTAGGTCTGGATCCATAATTATATAAACATTTTCATATAAACGGTTTAAACAGTTTTTTTCTTCTGTTCAAACTGTGGCAGAAAATAGAACATTGTGGTGGTTAAAACAGTATCACTTTTTAATGTGATAATAGGAACTTGTGCAATCTTATTTGAAGACTGCCCTAGGAATATTCCAGCGTACAACTGCAGGAGCTTCAGTTTTATTTTTACTTTTTTTCCCCGAAGAATGTCTTTTTAAAAGAAAAAATGCAAAATGTTTCTGAACTCTCACTATGATTTCAGATGTATTATGCATTAATGTTGCTTAGAAGGAAAAAAAGGAAATAACCTTTACAAGTGAGTAACTGCTAGCTACCTTACCCATAGACTTCAAATTCTAGTAACGTATCTTTTTTTTGGCACTGCAGTTGCACAGGGAGGTTCCAATTTTGCAATTTGAAAAGTAATTCTGGTACTGATCTTTCACTCCCAACTGACAAGAACTTCTCTGTGCTCCCCAGCCCTCCAAAGAAAAGTTAACACGTCACAAAGTGCAAGAGATACTAGAAGCAGGTGTAGGGAGAGAGAACTGGTATATGCTGGGGATCTATAGCTGATAAACACCTATTTAATTAAGTTCACTAACTTAATTAAGAAAATGGACAATCTTATTAGAAGTATTGTACATTACATTAAAGTGCAGTTAGGAGGATATTCTTAATGCTCATTGTTTCCCTTAATATCACCATAACTTCTGTTTTAATATTGTAACAGTATGATGTATCAACTAACACACAACCCTTTCTGCCATGCCTTCTCATCTCTGACTGAACGCTCTCTGCCAGAAAACACAAGCGATGTTTTCAGTTGTTTTAGGTTTATCAATTGCATCTTTCCTGTCTTTTAGGTATATTGCTATATACCCTTACACTCCTCGAAAAGAAGATGAGCTGGAACTGCGGAAGGGAGAAATGTTCTTAGTGTTTGAACGCTGTCAAGATGGCTGGTTCAAGGGAACTTCCATGCATACAAGCAAGATTGGTGTTTTTCCTGGAAATTATGTGGCTCCAGTTACAAGGTATATTTTTATACAAGTGTCTAAATAGTTTATCAAGTTTCAAGTCCAAAATGCTTCTGTTATTGTATTTAATGCTAAAATTGGATAATAGAAGAGCTGTGGGTTTTAGTAACTAGCTCATTTTCCAGTTGTGTTTTAGTGTTTTGCTTTTAATTTTGGCAGGACAGTGACAAGTGCATCACAAACAAAAGTTCCCATGTCTACCGCTGGCCAAACGGGACGAGTGGTAACTATGGTCAGCCCTTCCACTGCTAGTGGAACATCTCAGAAGCTCCAGGGGAATGGTGTGGCAGTGAACTCCAGCACAGTACCCACAGCTGTGGTTTCTGCAGCGCATATCCAAACTAGTCCACAAACCAAGGTCCTTATGCATGTGACAGGACAAATGACAGTCAACCAGGCTCGCAATGCAGTTAGAACAGGTAAAAAAAATAAATAAAGCTTTTTATGTGTGGTAGACAAACCGTAGGGTCTGTCTGGGCAAGTGGCTGGAGTCAGGGTATGTGTAAATATGTGTTGGGTTTTTTTTTTTTAAGGCATTTTTTTATGTTGTGTTTGAGAGTTGAATGCTTTCTGAAATTACAATAGATCTCTTTGAATGTTTTATTATTCTCTTCTAAGCAACTGTGTGTACGTACATACTCCTACTGTTGGGAATTTATATGCGAGTACTTGAGGTGGAATTTTTTTTTATTCCAGCAGTATCTGGGACGGGGGCATTCTTTAGGCTTCCCCACTCATATGCAATTCATATAGTAATAAAAGCAATAAGAACATCTGAGTCATAGCTTATTTTTTTTGTGTTAACTGCATAACAGCTACAGATTGCTCTAATTGTGAAGAGGGCTTTAAACTTAAGTTGCCGGGGGAGGGGAACCTCAATCCATGCCACTTCTACCAGTTTGATGCCAGTGCCAGCAATAGATGCCCAGAGCCTGGAGGAGGATCACAGGTCAGCAGGAGAGCACCCGAAGAGCAGCACAAAGGAATTCCAGCCACTCCAGCCAGTGAGTCAGCTTCATTGGGGGCCCAACTTAAATGCCTCTATGCAAACGCACGTAGCATGGGGAATAAACAAGAAGAGTGAGACACGTGCACACGCCTGCAGGGCTATGATCTTATTGGTGTCACGGAGATGTGGTGGGATGGCTTCTGTGACTGGAGTGTTGGAATGGAAGGATACAGGCTCTTTAGGAAGGACAGACAGAGGAGATGAGGAGGGGGCATTGCCTTCTATATAAATGACCATCTGGAGTGCGTGGAGCTCTGCCTGGGGATGGACGAGGAGCTGACCGAGAGCTTATGAGTCAGGATTAAAGGGAGGGCAGGGACAGGTGACATTATAGTGGGGGTCTGCTACAGGCAGGAAGACCCAAGCGGATGAGGCCCTCTGGAGAGAGACAGGAGCAGCCCTGGTCCTCATAGGGGATTTCAGCCACCCTGATATCTGTTGGAGGGACAACACAGCAGGGCATAAGCAATCTGTGAGGTTCCTGTAATGTGTTGATGGTATCTTCCTTCTCCAAGTGATAGAGGACCCAGCGAGGAGAGGTGCTATGCTGGACGTTGTTCTCACCAACAAGGAGGAATGTGAAGCTCAAGGGCAGCCTTGGCTGCAGTGACCATGAAATGGTGGAGTTCAAGATCCTTAGGGCACCAAGGAGGGCGCACAGCAAGCTCACTACCCTGGACTTCAGGAGAGCAGACTTTGGCCTCTTCAGGGATCTGCTTGGTAGAGTAGCATGAGATGAAGCCCTCGCGGGAGAGGGGCCCAGGAAAGCTGGTCAATATTCAAGGATCACCTCCTCCAAGTTCAGGAGCGATGCATCCCAACAAAGAGGAAGTCAGGCAAAAACACCAGAAGGCCAGCATGGATGAACCAGGAGCTCCTAGACAAACTCAAATTCAAAAAGGAAGCCTACAGAGGGTGGAAGCAAGGACAGGTAGCCTGGGAGGAATACAGAGAAACTGAGCATCCAGGGATCAGGTTAGGAAAGCTAAAGCCCTGGAAGAATTAAATCTGGCCGGGGACGTCAAGGGCAACAAGAAAAGCTTCTATACGTACGTTGGTGATAAAAGGAAGACTAGGGAAAATGTGGGCCCTCTCCAGAAGGAAACAGGAGACCTGGTTACCTGAGATATGGAGAAGGCTGAGGTACTCAATGACTTTTTTGCCGCAGTCTTCACTGGCGAGTGCTCAAGCCACGCCGCCCAAGTCGCAGAAGGCAAAGGCAGGGACTGGGAGAATGAAGAACCGCCCATTGTAGGAGATCAGGTTCGAGACCATCTCAGGAACCTAAAGGTGCACAAGTCCAGGGGACCTGATGAGATGCATCCGTGGGTTCTGAGGGAACTGGCGGATGAAGTTGCTAAGCCACTATCCATCATATTTGAGAAGTCATGGCAGTCCAGTGAAGTTCCCACTGACTGGAAAAGGGGAAACATAACCCCCATTTTTAAAAAGGGGAAAAAAAGAAGACCTGGAGAACTACAGGCCAGTCAGTCTGACCTCTATGCCCAGCAAGATCATGGAGCAGATCCTCCTGGAAACTGTGCTAAGGCATATGGAAAATAAGGAGGTGATTGGTGACAGCCAACATGGCTTCACTAAACGCAAATCGTGCCTGACAAATTTGGTGGCCTTCTACGATGGGGTTACGGCATTGGTGGATAAGGGAAGAGGAACTGACATCATCTGCCTGGACTTGTCCAAAGCATTTGACACTGTCCTGCACTTCATCCTTGTCTCTAAATTGGAGAGACGTGGATTCAATGGATGGACCACTCAGTGGATAAGGAATTGGCTGGATGGTCACACTCAAAGAGTTGCGGTCAACAGCTCGATGCCCAAGTGGAGACCAGTGATGAGTGGTGTTCCTCAGGAGTCGGTATTGGGACTGGCACTGTTTAACATCTTTGTCGGCAACATGGACAGTGGGATAGAGTGCACTCTCAGCAAATTTGCTGATGACACCAAGCTGCGTGGTGCAGTCGACATGCTGGAGGGAAGGGATGCCATCCGGAGGCACCTTGACAGGCTGGAGAGGTGGGCCCATGCGAACCTCCTGAGGTTCAACAAGGCCAAGTACAAGGTCCTGCACGTTGGTTGGGGCAATCCCAAGCACAAATACAGGCTGGGCGGAGAATGGATTGAGAGCAGCCCTGAGGAGAAGGACTTGGGGGTGTTGGTTGACAAGAAGCTCAATATAACCTGGCAATGTGCGCTTGCAGCCCAGAAAGCCAGCCATATCCTGGGCTGCATCAAAAGAAGCGTGACCAGCAGGCCGAGGGAGGTGATTCCGCCCGTCTACTCTGCTCTCATGAGACCCCACCTGGAGCACTGCCTCCAGCTCTGGTGTCCTCAGCACAGGAAGGACATGGACCTGTTCGGGCGAGTCCAGAGGAGGGCCGCGAAGATGATCAGAGGGCTGGAGCACCTCTGCTATGAGGACAGGCTGAGACAGTTGGGATTGTTCAGCCTGGAGAAGAGAAGGCTGCAGGGAGACCTTATAGCAGCCTTCCAGTGCCTGAAGGGGGCCTACAAGAAAGCTGGAGAGGGACTTTTTACAAGGGCGTGTAGTGGTAGGACAAGGGGTGATGGCTTTAAACTGAAAGAGGGTAGATTTAGATTGGATATAAGGAAGAAATTCTTCACTGTGAGGGTGGTGAGGCACTGGAACAGGTTGCCCAGAGAAGTTGTGGATGCCCCATCCCCGGAGGTGTTCAAGGCCAGGCCGGATGGGGCTTTGAGCAACCTGCTCTAGTGGAAGGTGTCCCTGCCCATGGCAGGGGGGTTGGAACCAGATGATCTTTAAGGTCCCTTCCAACCCAAACCATTCTATGATTCTATGATAATTTAGCATTCATTTTTAAATTCTCTCCTAGCATCTCTGATGACCTTTAGCATTCATTACTTCTTTTTCAGGGCTCTAGCTCAGGGTAGGTCCTTAGGCACTCCAGTTTGTTCTCTAAACTTGACTGCAACTTCTTTCAGCTTTGACTCTGAAACACTAAGGCTATACTGGCTTCAAGATCCATACCATCTATGTCATAAAATTCTATATTTCTGACAGGTATAACTCTGCCTTTATTATCTGGGGCAGGCCACATCATAGTGAAACATGCCTTCTTGTTATTTAAACCTAGATCCAAAAACATTGATAGTGGTGTTTTCAAGAGTTTTTGTTTACCAAATCCTTGCACTCCTCTGTGGATTTGCCAGACTAGGAAAATACCACACAACTGGAGCCTAATCTGTTCCAGTTGCTCCTAGAGCACTTCCAAAAACAAAACCCTTCCATTTCAAACTATCCCAGTGTTCCCTCTTTCAGCCTTGAATTTAGGGCCTATGATCTCTTGGCTGAGAGAGTCGTGACCAAAGGTTTTTTTTTTTAATCATGAGATTCTTATTGGCAGAGCAGAAGAGAAAGCAAAAGATGCAAATGATATTCTCTGTTACCCCTTAAGGATGTTTCTTATGGTCTCAAGATCCATGAATTAGCCCACCCCCTCTTCAGTCATGCATCTCCTAAAACACCCTCTGCATGTTCAGATGTCAGCACCAGGTTTTCTTTGGAGGTAGGATATGTACATACGTCTTCAGATATTTTATTTCCTTAATTGGCTGCATCTTCCTCCAGTCTGATCTTAGGCTGGAACAGATGTGATAGTCCTCTGTAACAACTTTATTCTTTACCTTTAAATAAAAATAACCAGGTGCTATTGGCAGCTGGTAAGAGAAACGAAGCAAAGCATCTGTACTTTCCTGCCTCTCAGGCATAGGAGGTTTCTACTCTAAATCCTTCTTTTGAGCTGCCTAGAAGCTTGCAAGTGACAGCACAAAGGAGAAAGCTCCCGTGGGCTCCAGAGGTCTCTCTGTCCCTGCCTCTCTGCACTGCTGTCAAGCTGAATAAGCTCTTACAGTTCAGTTCAGCTGGAAAACATGACAACATACTTCCCACCAACTTTTCAGGTCCAAAATGGAAAAATCAAAGGGGCTGCACTCTCTTCACAGAGAACTTAACATGGGATTGTGGTGTAAAGGTGTACTGTTCAGTCAGAAATACAGATCTGTCCCTTATAAGGGCCTGAGAACTGAAGCAATAATGGCCGCTTTATGTTCAAATGTTACAGAGAACTTTGTAGTCAGCGTCTCAAACGTGATCATCTTGAGCTTTCCCTAGCACCTTTGCTGAGTGTTACTCCGTTGATGAGGCTTCACAGATCAATGCTGCATTTTGCAGGGCTGTTCTTCAGTTTCAGTCTAGCTCAGGACTTCGAGGATGCTTCTTCAAATGGTGTTAGTGAGACATTGCTTGACATCACCCTCCCTGAGGGGGTATGCGTTCTTTGATTGAAAGGAACTGGGAAGAAAATATATATTCTTCCTATTTCATTAAAGGATGAACTGCATGAAAACAGGGTGACTTGAAGCATTTTTCCTATGGATTCCATCAGGGATAAGAAAACAAAACCAGAAAGCTATTCCATGCTTGCACTCCATTGATTGCATTTAAGTATAGACATACCTTGAAGAATAGCAGCTCCTTGTAAGAAAACTGACTTTGTCTCACGAACAAAAGGCAGCGTTAATAATTGTTTTTTACAGAAAATCTTGCTGCACTCTCCTTATCTTCCTTTTTGAAATGTTCACGGTACTCAGAGCTAGGAAGGGTCTGCGACAGGGGAAGAGGTTATATATCAAAAAATAGACATAGCATTTAGTGGTGCTTTCTTTTTAAGAAAGCATTTGTGTTTCTTATCTTAGAGATTGTAATTGGGTATAATACTGTAGGATTGTTATATCAAATTTGTGAACTTTGTCAGTCTTCTTTAATATACTGTTGATGCAATCTAACCAAATTGCCAGGGGAATTTGTAGAGAACAGAATAAAGAGAGCAAGTGCTAGAGGCTTGATTCTGGGATATCACTTAAAACAAGCCCAAAACTCTAATTAGTATCTGAAAAATCAGAGTGAATTGATGCATTTGAGATGTACGTGCACCAAGCTAGAGGGATGACCCCTCCTTAGATACTAAGTTTCAGACTATTTGAAGGAAAGAGGCTGTGCAGCACTGGGATGCTCCATTTTGCCTCATATTATTCAGGTAAGATGTCTGCACTTCGTATCACCCAGCAATGCAGAGACACCCAAGCTGTTGAAATGAACCAAATGCATGTATGGTTGACCATACAACTATAATAGCAATGTTGCTTCTTGGAAAGGATAAATTAGTTCATGCAGAGCTCTGTACTTTGCAGCTAGGCTGCAGCCCAGGTTAGTATATTCAGCCCTGTGCTATTCTTCAGCTTCCAGTGTAGACGTTCCTTTTATTTCACAGGGGTATGAGTAAATCCACTTCTATATTTAAACATCCCAAGAGACAATAGCTTACGTTTTCAGAGAAACCACTCATAGCAGTAATTGCCACTGTACTTATTGTTTGAAAGACCCACTAAATCTGTTGTGGATTTTGTGAATAGTTTAGGGAAAACAATCCAATTATATTTTTAGCAGCTTCTATAAGGAGTGTTTCTTCCTACTTTATGTGCCCTGACAGCTACACAGCATATTAAAAGGAACAAACAAATTCCAGGCAGGATTTAGCTAGCTCTTATGAACTAAAATGCAATCTTCACTTTGCATCTCTGTCTGTATGTTAAGCATTTACTTAGCAGCTTGGATTTCTCCGCAATAGCTGCAGTGCTGTTATTCTTCTGTTGCATACTGGTGCAAGTAGGGTAGCATATGCTACTACTTTATTCTGGTGAGATAAATTTGATGCTGTGTAAGATGTCATTATAGTAATATAAATGGAAGTTACCGAGGTAGGAAGGAAGCTTC
Organism: Platalea leucorodia; assembly: GCF_965183815.1. Lineage (NCBI taxonomy): Eukaryota > Metazoa > Chordata > Aves > Pelecaniformes > Threskiornithidae > Platalea > Platalea leucorodia. The sequence continues at coordinate 44,262,035 of NC_138828.1, read as the reverse complement.
TTGTGACTGATTAGCTATAACACAGTGACTGTACTTCACTTTGTGTGTCTTGTGAAAAGATGAACTCTCTCACATTTTATTCTTTTGTTCTAGTTGCCACACACAGTCAAGAAAGACCTACGGCAGCAGTAACACCCATACAAGCACAGAGTCCAACATGCCTTATTCCTGCAGCTGTGATCATTCCCCACCACTCTGTTGCCTCCCAGCAGCTTCAGTCCCAGCTTCCAAATACTGCTGCTTACGTCACGGCTGTGAATGTGAACCGCTCAACCATCCCACTGGCATGTGCAGCAGCTTCTTTGAATTCTCCCAGCATTGCTGCTGCTTCTTTGGAGGGAGATATTAGTGGGAGAACTGTAAACACTCACCCTGGCGCTCCTGCATCTCCAGAGAGTGCTGTAGCAGCTGGTGGAAATGCTGCTGTCAGTAAAGCAGACAAGGATAGCAAGGTGGGTAGAGAATAAAATCAATTCCTTGAATTCTTCCATTTTCACCATGCAAACTTTTAAGAGCTCTGTAGTTTTTTCTTACATTTGCTGATTAGCAGCATTGTAAGGTTTTTAAGACTGAGCCTGAAACTCAGGCAGCCATTTTGTGACTACAGCTATGGGCAAATTTATTCTTGGCCATACAAGAATAATTTAAGATGGATAAAGTACAGAGCAGATCTTGGAGAAGGGTTAAAATAGGGTAGCAGGTTCATGCCTTAAGCAGGAGAAACAAAAGGTGAATGGATAAAGTTCAGAAGAACTATTAGACTGACTGGTGGAATTTTAAGTATTTTGTTTTTCTTTTCCTGCAGTCAGTTTCCTGAATACTTTAGAAAGTTATATGGTTAGCAAATGCTACCAGTAGGTATCTGTAAACTAATAAGCCTGTAATGCAAAAATTAAAAAAAAAAAAAAAAAAAAAAAGAGAAGATGAACTTGCAGGAACATAAAAAGTTCAGTCTAATAAAATAAACCTAATATTTAGTGAAAATCAGTATTCTTTTAGGTTGCCTTCCTTACTAAGCAAATACACTGACAGATTATGAAAAACACGTCAGCAGCAATGTTTATTGGACAAAGAAAAAAAAGCACGTAACTCGTGTCCTTTTTAAATGTAGATCAGTAGAGTCTATAGTGATTCTGCTTTCCTTCCTTCTGTTTTCCTCTGTGTCTAAACTCGTTCTCACTGTCCAACAAGCCATATGATTATGTTCTATTGTAGGCAGAAGTATTCCTCCAATTTTCTAACTGGTTTTGTTTTACAATTGTGTTGTAGGTAGAATTTCTTTTTCTCCTTTTGACAGCTTTCTTTATGTCTCAAATGTTTTAGACTTTACCTTACTACTTTTCACCCACATGGACTTCATTAAGAATGAAGCTTATGAAAGTTTAATCACAGGCAGTACACTAACCTCCCCCAGTTTTTAATTATTTTTGTTGATTATTGTTGAATGGAGGTACCTAGAACTTTGTCTTAAAATTACTTCAGCCATAGCCACTGAAATCAGACTGAGGTGCCCTTAGGCAGGGCTTTTAGAAAACCTATTTATAGTTTAAGGTTAAAGATGCTAACATATTTGGACTATGTTAATTTCTTTGAGTTTCTCTTTTTCTTTCCCATTTGCTAGACAGCAGTTCTTTGCTGAAATAGCTTTAAGTTATTGGAGACTTGGAAGAAGGAGAGAGGATTTTTCATTCGCAGTTCACCAATTTCACTGCATCCCAAGCTATAATAAAAATCTCACATTGCTCATGCTTTTCTGTTTCTGTGGTTAAATAGCTTATTTTTGTCTCCAGGGCTTACAATCTGGCACCTCTCATAAGCACTAAATTCACTCAGTCAAAGGGTTAGTAAGAAGATCACTGCCCCACCCCTTAAAAAAAGACAAGAAACACAAAAGCTACTTAAATAATTCTCTTCAGGGTAAGTAATAGTCTTCAGGGATTCCTGTCTGGACAAGCAAAAAGAATGTTTACAATTCTCCCCTCTAGCAGAGCAGCAAAACACAATACGTTCCCCTTGTGGCAAATTTCTGTTAAATCATGAAGGTCTTCCCTTACTGAGGGAGGATAAATAAAAGACACTTATCTAAACAGCAGCCTCCAGGGCAGACTTTTTTCCCTGCTTGGTTTGAAATGACTCTTTATGCCTTCCTAGAAACTTCCATGTTAATGAAATGTTTTACTTCTTATATTCCCATTGTGGGAACCTAACTCCTTTTTCTAGACAACCTTTTGGGCCAGTGCATTGGCTTTTAAGGTAAGCCTTAACTTAACTAGCTAAGCAAAAGGACTTTATGGTCTAAATGACTTGCTGTTTTTCTCTTTAGAATTTTCATAATTATCTTTCTCTTTCATGATTTTCATAATTATCTTGTGTAATTTGTACAATCTCAAATATCTCCTCAAAATTTACCGAGTCCTCTCTGATCACGATGGCATCTGTCAGAAGGAAGTGTTCGACTCTTCATGGGAGACTTTTGTTCTAAAATGAGGCACTGCTTTTGGTTTACAGAAAGAAAAAAAAGGTTTGCTGAAACTGCTTTCTGGAGCATCCACGAAACGCAAACCCCGACTGTCACCTCCAGCATCACCAACACTGGAGGCTGAGCAAGCAGCCGCAGAGTTAGCCCTGCAAGGTGCAGTCGGGCCAGAGCTTCCATCAGCAGGTGGTCACAGCAAAGCTGGATCCTGTCCCGCTGACAGTGAGGTCTCTGGGCTGGCACAGGAGACTCTGCATCGGAAAACAAGTTCCCTGGATTCCTCTATTCCAGTAGTGCCACCACCTCGGCAGCCTTGCTCATCCCTGGGTCCAGTCCTGAATGAATCCAGGCCTCTTGTCTGTGAAAGGTAAATTATCCTACGCAGCTAGACTCGGGCAAACCAAGGAAAAATTCACTCTCTGACACTTGCAGTGTATACTAGAACTGCTTCGAAATGCTGAGATATTATAGCAAAATGAAACTTAACTTTTTTAACAATGCTGTATATGCTTATCAACCAACGCTCATGTTTGTTTACTTTTTGTGTGACTTCAAGGTTTTGGAATGAATAGACACTCAAATACAGTGATCACGGGTCTGGTATGAGAAGAGGTAGATAAAATAGGCCTCCTATTTTGCAAAACATAACACATTGAAATACTGCATTTATGAATATCAGGTTAGTCCTTTAAGATTGTTAGCAGTGCATAACTGCCAACCTAAATATATGGTGGATGAGATCCTTATCTATGAGTAGACTTAATATGTGATTTCTTGAGCTGTTGCAAAGATACTTTTACTACCTGAATGCTCCGTTACTGTGCACTCCACGTAGCAAGCTCTAGGGCAGCCTCTGTGTCCTGGCAAGCAAGCCTGAAAAACACATAGTTGTCTGGACTCTGAAACTGCCAGGCTGTTGCTTTAAAGTTCTGACGCTTTTCTTTTGTGTCCGCCTATTATTTTCAAATTTCCAAGTCCTCAGTAGATTGCATGGACTGTGAAGGAAGTGGCAGTTTTCTCACTACTGTCTCTTTCTATTATTCCTGCTAGTAGACAAGCAATATGAAGAGTGTCATAGGATTTCTTTTGCAGTGGCAACAGGACTGTGTGGTGTACAGAAAAAACTAGTGGAGTTGCAATGTTAACAGCTCTAGGACTGAACTGATTCATGCTGACTATTGTAGACTTTGTTCTGATACTATTAACTCATGGTGTGTTGGCATACTGTTGTATTTCCAGAGGCCCGTTGACCTTACGCTACATCTATGTGTTAAGAGCCAGACAGTGTATAAGTTTCTACTTTGTCTGTTATTTGACTTCTGTCATACCTTTAATATTTTTTAAAAGGTTATTGCTGCTTCTATGCAATTTCCTTGCAGGAAATTTCTATTTCATACTGAATTTCTGAAGTAGATTTACACTTACAGATGGAAAATAAAAACCGAAAGACTTTTCTTTAAGAATAACATAGTTTATTTTCACATTATCATAAGTCTCTTTGGCACAGTAATGTGTTTTTATGCTTTGAATGTGAAAATAATATCAAATTCATTCTGGCATGACCAGTGGATATTTGTGTAAAGCTATTTGCATCTTCACAACAAGTAATTTTTTCACTTCTGTGATGGAGATTTTTTTTTTTCTCAGAACAACTTACAGAAAATGATGCTGTATATTTTTATTGATCTAGTAATAACATACACTCAAACATTCTTTTTAATATATCTCTGTATCCTTACAGTTATTTAAATAATTGCTGCCAGAGAAGTGCTACCACAAGATCATTCTTTGTGGTATTCATGCAGAATTGTTATATTTTAGTCAGTGTATTGAAATAGAATTTCATCTGGGTTCTCTTTGTCTTTTCAGGGCAGGGTTAATGCTTTTCCTGCTCATGTGCTCTTGTCATGTTTCCATTTCTTTAGGCTGAATTGCTTAAAATGTGTTGCTTAATAATACTTACCACTTACATTGTACTCAATATCTTCAAAGTAATTCATAAGCATCAATTAATCTTCATTAGTCTGTAAGAACGGGTGGGTAAGAACAGTATCTGCAATACTATCTTCAGTGAAAATTTGGGGTTGAGGAGGAAAATATTCATGAGGATAAGCTCAACAAAAAGCTGAAGAACAGAGAAATCTCCTGCTAAGATTATTCTGCTCTTAGGTATCACATTTCCAATCACAGGCTATGATCTGTTTGGAAGAAGAAACAGTGCTTTTTCTGTTCTGACTTTGGCTTTGCAGTATAATTATTAGTGTTCAAGTTTTATTTTCAAAGGTGACTAGAGGATTTAGGAATCAGGTTCTGCTGATTATTCTGTGTGAATTAGGAGCACAAGTAGCTAGCTCAATTCTGGAAAGCACTTGAGAATGTTCCTGTTTTGGATACAGAGTTTTCCCCAAAGCCCTTGCTTCCTTTAAGATGCAATAGCAAATTCTTATTCTAATTCCGGTGTTTTTCCACTCACTAGAATTGCAGGTTGTCTTAGAGTACCTTTTTCCTGTGTGTTCTACAGAAAATTGGAAGTAGAAATTGTGAACCTGTTTCCAATCATACAGAATAAATGGAGGGGCATTTGATTTGTTTGATAGCAAACAAGCTCTTTGTGGCATGGATTTGCAGAAGTATACTTAATACAGGTGGCCCTTTCTCTAAAGGAAGGGAAGATGGTGACATTCCCTTCCATCTTACTATTGCAGGTCTTCTCTGTAGCAAACCAGTAGTTTAGTTCCATTCCTATATTCACTCTTCTGTGAACTAGGCTGGTTGCTCACCGTGGTCCATGGTCCTTCATATGTTCCTTGTACAGAAGGAACAGAGAAGTTAAAAAGAAATTTCAGCCAAGCCTTCCTTCCAGCTTGGAGCAGTTTGGAGAATTCCTGTCACCTAAGACTTTGCAATGGTGTTCGGTCATTTCTTCCGATTCTCCAGCCAAGACACAAGTTGTCTTGGGGTGTTGTGATTTCTTGTATTGATGCAGCACTGATGGGGCCAAGGATCGCTGTCTTTTTGTTAAAAAGATAGATGATTCCTAGAGGGAGCCATGTTATGCTATGACAACAGAGTAATTCGGTTATCTGAGGGGTTTAGTTTTTTTCATGTCAAGAGGTAAACAGAATATTTCAAGCTTTTTTCATGAGCTTTCTCTTTTAGAGGGAAACACTGATTAAATAGCCTTTTTACAGTAAATATACAGCACTGTAACAATAAACTTCCCAGCACTCCACAATGGTGTTGAAGACCTGAAGTTGAACCTAAATGCACATCACTGCATATCCTAAACTATAATATGAATCCTTCATCCAGTTACAGTGAAGGACAGCAGTAATTTTGTTGTGTGATTAAAGTGACCAAAGTAGTTTTATCCACCACAAAATGACTGGTGTAACATCTGCTTCCAGTGAGCAGGCCAGTGGCTTTAGAAGGCAGCAGGTTTTATCACATCTGGCAGCATTTACTGCTGGTAATTAAATGCTGAGGATCGGTCTGCCCTAGATGGGCGTTGACTATTTGTAGGAGTCAAGGTGCCTACTCAGCAGATAGGAGAGCTGCACAACAGCAGGGCATAGGTGAGCTGAAAAGTAAAAATTCAAAATGTAAGAAAAAGAAACTAAAGCACGAAGTTGAATACTAAGTATGAATGTAACTTGTGTAATAAGAGTAATTCCAACTTTCTGTGTTTTCATCAGCTAAAATTTTCTGTACCTGAGAAACTATTTTTCTCCACTCGGTGATCAGGTAAACCACAGCTAATTGTCCAAAAATCAACTAGAAATAGGTGGGAAGTATTTTGTGTCTAGTGAACCAGGGAACAAGGGGGAAACGGATGAAAGATACAATCTTTTTCATGTTACTGAAAAGTGTGAGAAACGCCAATATTAAAAATGAAAAGTAGAATGGAGAAATGTGAAGACAGACCACCGCCACCACCATCCCCCTCCTCAAAAAGAAAAAAAATAATTCACAATTACAAAGTGCAAAAGCACTGTGGGATTAGGAATATCAAGAAGGAACTGATGGCAAGTATAGTGGCTGCTTCTGGGAAGCTGAAGTACTTTTATTTTTATAATATTAATATTTTATCGCTCGCTGATTAAAAAGAATTAGGATAGTATTTTGAAAATTAAAAAAAAATACCGTAAGAGAGTCAAAGAAAATAGAGAGAAGAAAATGCATACTGTGCCGCTTAGGTGCATGTAAAATATTATAGATTAGGTGACCACAAAAGATCTGCAAATTTGACCTTCAGACATTGAAAACATTTGCAAATACTGAATAGGAAGATAAACAAGGAAGTGTTTTGGAAGATCCAAATGTGTGAGAATTAGTATGTTTTTCCAAAACATAGGTCATGCTTAGTAAATGTGATTATTTTTCTCCAGGGACCTGGCAATGAACTTTTGAGCTGAAGCATAAGCTTTTTACACGGCATGAAATTGGTAGTTTTGGCAGTATGTTGTAGGTGATGAAATAGGTAATGGAAAAATAGTTTTTGTTCCGTAGCTGATCAAAGGTGATCTGAGTAGACAGATATGTGAATGTGTGATGAGTCTGGATCTGATCACCTCTGTTTGGGCAAATAGAATTTGTAAAACGTGGTTTTAACTCTCAGGAGGCAGCAGCAGAAGCTAGGGAAAGAAGAGACTAGTCTATAAATTCAGGAGAGCACAGAGGTTACTGACGGACAGCATTAGAAACTGAAACCAAGTGTATTTCAAGTCAAGTGTTTACAGGGCAGCATTTGACGGAATGCAAGGTAGGAAAGACAGGTATTCTTTCCTGAAACCCATTTTTTAACAGGCTTGCTTTCGGATAAAACTAGTGCCGTGTGTGTGTTATGTAGTGTGCTGGTTAATTTTCAGCCTGAAAGCAACCTGTTTATTACAACAGAAGAATTTCTTCATAGCTTTATTGCAGTTCTTTATCCTTGACTGCCTTGTCCTGCCTGAGTAGAGGCTATTGTTTTATCTCAAGTAGTTTAGTGTCTTAATTAAACTCACAGTCTATTAAAAATGTTTGCTTCTTATGTCCTAAGTCAGCATTAAAGTCCAAGTTGCCCATAGGAGAAGTTAGTGCAGGCACCTGCCATGCTGCCTAGGTTGGATGAGGAGCATTCTGAAGCTGATAAATCTTGTAATTGGCTTGGTAACTTCTATGAAGCATAAATCTAATAATTCCAGAGCTCTGAAATCTGGGGATAGTCATAACTGAAACAAAGTCATAGTTTATAAGTCACTAATAAATAACATTTGACAACTGATGAGGTCCTAATATGATTTGCTATACATAGATTTCCCAAGAGACTAATTATTTATACAGTGCTGCTACTCTTTTCTGAATACTTTTAACTGTCTGGACAGACTTCATTTTTGGTTTATATGTTCTTAAGTAAAATGTACTACTATAATATAGTATCTTTCTCCATTTCAGCATTACAGAATTAACTTGTATTATTATGTGTGTATTGAGCTATAGTTGGTATTCCATCCTTTACTGGAAGTATCCTGTTATTTTGTGTTTTCATCAGATTGTTAATTTATTATCTTAATCTATTAAGTTAATAAATTATCTTAAGATTATTAAGATAATAATTTTCTTAATCTCTTAAGTAATATGTAATCTTCATGAGTGCAAAGTGTTCTGATTAACTAGAAATTAGATTTTGTCCAACAGACCTTCTAGAACTGCATTTAAGGCTCTTAAGCTTAGAAGCTTTTGAATTCTGCAGTCAGCCATGGATTCTACTTGATTTCAACATGCAGACATTATTGGTTGTGTAACTAGAAACTGAGTTATAATATCTATCAGATAACTTGATCAAGAAGTTGACACAGTTGTCTGCAGAGCTGTAACACTTAAATTTTAGGTTGATGTGAACTCAAACCATGGTAGAAGAGACTGAGTGGTGTTATGCGTGTTTAAAAATAGAGATAGAAGAGTGTAGCCTCTCTTTAATGTGCTCATATTCAAAAAGTGATTTTACTGTGAAAAACTGAAAAAGTATACTTTTTTTTATCATGTGCTTAAGAATATTGTTGAGTTGAACACTTTTTAAAATGATGATTTTTAATACAGTAGTACACAAATTGTGCAACTGTGTCCAAATAAGATGGCGTGCATTCCATCCTGAAAAGCTTCTAAGATCAATGAAAATAATGTAAAACAACAGTGCAAATAGGTTTTGTTAGTTGCTTCTTTATGTTCTGTGCCTTTACTTAAGAGCCTTCCCTGGGATAACATCATATTAAAGATACAGTTGTAAAATTATGCCCAGTTACTGCTGTGAATGCTTTGATTATTTTTGAGTCATGCTGGCTGGAAGAGTCTGCAAATTTATATCCAAAAATACATTTACAATTTTCTCCTGTTATTTAACAGTTTTATGTATTTTTACAGAGATCTTGGTGAAAAAAAACTTGATAGGAGATGCATACTTTTGACTAAAATTCATTATGTTGCTATTGTTATTTTCTGTTCAAGATGTACTTAACTGTTATGTTGTTACATGCTCAGCAAACAGTTCTGGCAGTTTCCTGTTTTGATAAGTTTTAACATGGACAGGAATATTTTTAAAAGCATTGGTTTAAAAAAAAAACAAAACAAAACAAACAAAACAAACCTAAACTACGGTGTTTTTTTCTAATTACACAGGTACAGGGTTGTTGTATCCTATCCTCCTCAGAGTGAAGCAGAACTTGAACTTAAGGAAGGTGACATTGTTTTTGTACACAAAAAACGTGAGGATGGCTGGTTCAAAGGCACTCTGCAACGAAATGGAAAAACTGGCCTTTTCCCCGGCAGCTTTGTAGAGAACGTTTGAGAAGATTCATTCCAAGAGCTTCAAATCATACTGTACTGTAAAATAGCACAAATATTTTACCAGAAAAAGCACAGTCATGAAATATTTTCAAATGACTGTAATGTAAACAAAAATCTACATATTTTTACAGTGTCTATAGCACAATTACACCAGCGAACAAAGAAGATGAAGGCATCTGCTGGTTTCTTTGCATTCTTAAGTGTGATGTGTGCCTTGTACTGTCTGATTTATTATATAGAGGAACTTTTTTTTCCCCCAAGTATGTTACATAAATGAACAATTGTTTACAAGGCTGTAACTAATTTATTCTTGTTTTTTTTAAACTTGAATTTTGTGTAATAGCTAAAATTCTTGTGACTATGATTTTAACAAATTATTAATTTATGAAAGAATAACTAAGGGGAAGCTGGATTCTCTCCTTATAAGCAAGCAATTATATCTGATAAAGAGCCTCCCATTTATCCTCTGGACATATTTCCCCTGCTGTGTCTGACAGTGGAGTAAGTCTCTGTTTTATGAGTTAATGTTGAGTGGTGGTGATGTGGCGTCAAATAGAATTTGCCAAGTGGGGAAAAAAATGTATATTTTGTTCTTTGGACAGAGAAAAAAAAAAAAAAAAAAAGTCAGTGGTGTTCTTGAGTCTAGTTCTACTTCTTCATAAATCACCCAAGTAGAGTAATGTTTCCAGGAGGCAAAGATGCATGTGAACAACTGAATAAAATTCAACCATCTCAAGGTTAGGATCATCTCAAGGTTAGGAAGGAAGAAATTTAGGAGTGCCAATAAGAAATTCCCTGTACCTTCTGTTTATGTAATAACTTGGCTATTTGAACAAAGCTTAGCTTTTTCTATTTGGCCAGTTATTTGGGCATTTAGCGCTCAGGATCCAACAAAATTGGAAGGAATGTTAAAGCCCAACACTTAGAATGGTTATATCTTGAAAACATCTGTTTGATAAGACTGAATATAAAAATAAAATTACAAGTTGTACTTAATGTCTAAAAATGCCTAAGAAGTGTAATTTGCTATGTTTTCTTCTCAAACTGATCTGCATGGCCAAGAGATGTTTTAAAATGTCTGATCAATAGTGGTGGTAAGTGATGCACTTGTGTTAAAGTAAAAGGCTGTATGAAACACTGTGAAAACTTTACTAACTTCTTAACCATTGCTACTTTGGTGTGTTCTGACCTTTTCTTTGTCTTGCATGTGTTACTCAATTCTTGCAGTAGTATAACTGTGCATGGTTGGCATTTTCCATTCCAGTTTCCTGTTGCTGGGTTATTTTGCTCTGAAAGTTTCCCAAAAGCCACTTGACCAAAACTAGTGAGCAACTCGCCTTCAACTAGAGAAGGTGTCCAGTGTTTGAATCATTAATAAAATATTTTAATGTCCTTGCAGCTGATGGATATAAAGAATGCAGCCTGCAAGAAAGTGCTGTTAGTCTTTCAGGGTTTTGTTAGAGATTTGACACTGGTGAACACACATGCTACTCAGCTGAACTTGGGGTTTTTTATTTTATTGTATGATTATAGCAGTTTAACGGTGATTTTTTGCAAGACACTGAGCACCGTCATCCCCAGTTAAATCTGATGTAATTTGGCTGTTACTCAGCACTTTACGAAGGGAAGCCAGTAGTGTGACTCAGTATCACACAGTACACAAACAGTGATGAAAAAGTACACAGTGATGTGTTAAATCCTTATGATTTTTTTTTGAAGTTATACATTGAAAAATATCAAATGTTAATGACAAGGACTTCTTGCAATATCAGGTAGTATCATGATGGTCTTAAAAATAAGAAAAAATATATCTATAAATATATATAGTTGGACATGAAAACATTCCCAAATTAACCATTTCTCTGAAACACTGTATAATTCAGTTTTTGTGTTTTTAAATATTTTTAAATAGTTTACTTGAATATTCATGTAATATATAAAGGTTTTGTGAATTGAATTTTAGTTAGAAAGAAGCTGATACCAGCTTTTGTCAGCATAAATTGGCACTAGTGTGTCATAATATTCTTATTTTGGAAAATTTAGTGCATTTTATATTAAAGACTACTAAAGGTTAATTTTTTTCTATCTCTACTCTCCATATTTTAAACTAAATGACTAAGGTACCTCTATTAATAGAATTTCATGGTGTAAAGTCAGTTAAAAATCAGCTGTTAATCCAATAGTTCTGTTAGATGGCATACATTTTTAATTGATTTTTTTTAACATTAAGTAAATGTTTGTAAAAAGGGCTTATCACATAGCAGTGCAACAATGACGAAAATGCAGTTTATCATGCCTTTTTTTTGATCTTTTAGGGGTTATTTTTTGGTTTTGGCTTGGGATTAATTCAGTGTAGAAACAGACAAACCCTGTGCATTTGCTTTGTGTAATTCCATAAAAAATTTTGTAAGGTATTTTATATCTATGTTTGAAGTCCAGTGAATGTTAAGTGTTTGATTTACTATGTTAAACTTCCAATCCTAATAAATATTTTCTTAGCAAACAGCTAAAGCAAAATGTGTATGCAAACATTAGACATAAATTACTTGTAAAGAATTTGACAATAAACTTACCAGAACTTAATTTCAGAATTCATAGGAGGATATTTCTGCTCATAGAGAAAAAGTCTTCAGATTCCATAACGTTAGAAGTTTGGAATGATGAATATAATGCAAAAATTGTAGCAAGAACTGAGGATGATCTTTTCTGTCTCCTTATTTCTGCAAGTAACTTCCAAAGAGGTAGGTAACTTCCATCTCATCTGATCATGACTGACTAGTTTGGTCTTGTCAACAGCGTATCAGGTGCATAATAGTTATAAAGTGCTTTCCCTAGAGGAAGAAGTGTCTAGCGTAGTAGATCTGCTTTGTGTATATTGAGAGATAGTCCCCAGCCCTGAGGGTGAAGCATCTACCCGAACATTCACTGAGGGCCAAAGTGTTTGGTGGTAAGAGACTCGTTTGCCCTGAAGAAGTTTGCTGTGCACAGCAGTCAGACAGTAACTGCCTACCTAGGAGATCTTCTTGATCTGAATGCGGTTATGTGTCTACTGTATACATGTGGCTGCTGGGAAAATGGTAGGAAGTTAATCCTAAAAGTTTTTGCAAAAATGTTTAGACTCTGTATCAGCTACTGCGATGGAGCCCTTGTTAGTTAAGACGGAGCATGACCTAGATTCTGCTAGCAGTGAGTGCCGCAGCATTAAGTCCTCCCTGTAGAGAAGGAGCATCTAGTCTAACTTTTCTTAATTAAGGAAACATGATTTGTAGAAATGCAGAATAGAGAATATAGAAAACCAGCTTTTTTTGTTTTTTAGAACTGTGATCTGACATCAGTGCGTCCATAGGAGGAAAGTACACACAAACATCAAGGCTGTGCAGTAGAAGTAAGACTATTTCTCTGGTTTGGGGTTTTTTTGATATTGTAATTATTGAGTAATTCTAATATGTGTTTAACATTTGGCTTGCCAAAAGTGCCTGAAATGCTGTTCACCCTCACTTCATTACCTCTGCCTTATAGCAGTAATGACAATTATGATAGTTTTGCATAGGCTGAAAAACATGGCTTCTGAGCATTCTGGCTTTTTTCACAGGGTTGGCAAAATGTTTTAACTGGCTTGTTCTTTCCAGTAGCTTTAAGCAAATCTGTTTAAAGGTGTATATTGACTTCAATGAAACACAAGAATGCACTTGTCTAGTTAAAAAGATTTGTGTCTCGCATTACTTAAACTCCTACGGTATAGTCTTCCATATATTTGCACAATAAATAATAATGCCACTGGTTTCTGTAGGACATGCCAATGCACCCATCACCTTTGGATTCTTATCCTGAATCTGCAATATTATACTTCTCAAATCACTCTCAGGTGCTCTTTCCCTGCACTTTGATAAATGGTTAGTGGTAAATCTTACAGCAGATTTGAAGTTTGACTTGAGCAAAACCAGTGTCACAATTCTTTTGAATGACTTATTCATAAGCTGGCATACTTGAAATATGTATATACAGAAACAAAAGAGCTGAGAATGGTGATGGTGGATGGTGAGGACGTGGACGTTAAATGTGGGGAAACAATGGGAAAGAGAAAAGGATTTGGAAGACCCATATATGGGAACTGAACCTTACCCAACTTATTTGTGATCTTACCTGTTACTAGTCCAGCTCTGTGAAAGGACCTAAGAGGAACTTGAATGTCTAGGGCTGAAAATGCAGCCCTCAGTCTTTACCCAGTCTCTTAAGCTTTTATTTGTTTGCTGCTTGTGAGCAGAGCAACTGCTGTTGCGGTAGGCCCGAGCTGCATCGTTGTTCTCATGGCAAAACACATCTGAAATCCAAAACTAGGCATCTGTGTTCCTGAATTACCTGAAAGGCTTGATATGATGGGTGTGCCTTGAGAATATATATATCTCACACTGAGTACTGAGGTAAATAAAAAAAAAAGACAACAGGAGTTGCAGGTTTGCATTAATAAACAGGGGTAGTGTCCGCTTTCTACGTAGTCTATGCAGAATTCTAATATTAGAGGGCTCTCTTGGGAAATGGTATGGGTGCGATGCATTCTCCTTCCACAGCGTTATCCAAATTGCGCTTACTTTCTAGGAGACAAACGTGCTGAGAGAGCCTTGAAGTTAGCAGCTGCTCTTGAAAACCTGAGGTCTTACCTTTTTGAGCCTCGGTTCCCTCATTTGCCAAACTGACGATGCCTGTTCTTGCGAGGTATGTGATGTAAAACTTGTTTTGAAAGTAAAGGCTGATTGATTTTCATGAATTTGCAAATAGATTCTGATGGATTAGACCTGCCTCCAAATACAGGCAACAGCTGGAACATCTAAACCCTTCCCCTAGAGAAGTCTCCTAGAGACTGATTTCTGTGGGCGAGAGGCTTAGCTGATCCATTTTGACAGCTGAAGAGCACTTTGATCAGAATCAGCCTGATAAAAGGAACAAAACAAAAATGAATTTTCTATATCCAATCTGCAATGTGCAAAAGCCATTCAAAATGTACCATAATGAGCATTTCATACATGCCTATCAAATCATAGTGGTTACACTGAATGTAATATTAGTAGATGTCAGAAATTACTATTTATCCGTTCCTTCCACTGTACTCCTTCCTGTCAGCTGTATTATTTTGCTGAAAAGAGAAGTGGCAAAATCAGTTCTTAACTTCACTCAGTGGAGTAAAGACAATTTAAACACAGTAATGTTAGCCCCAGATTTCAATTATTCACAGTTATAACTAGCTTGTAAAAATTCCTCTTAGCCAATGTAAATGAATAGTACTCGGCTGCACTCTGTAGCCAACTCGAGTGCCTAGATTATGGTTCTGTTTACGTGGCATGCAGAACCCAAAGGTCTTCTGAAGTTTGCATCTAGTAGTCATTTAGATCAAAACCAATTCACAGGATGTGCCCAAATGCTAGCTACATTCTAATTTCGGAGTGGTGGGAACAGCCTGTACAGGACTGTAGAGAGTGGAAATTTGGCTGGCACAGCAAGAAAAAAATACGCTTTAATTACAAAGGCAGAAAGAAAAATGTCAGGATGATTAAATATCTGTACAGGTGTTTTCTTGTCCCTGCTATCTTAGACGGAACCCCATTCCACAAAGCAAATGGACTTTGATTTCCCCCCCACACCCCCCTTCCCAGAACGGAAGGCAATATAAGCCTTTAAAATATCCAGATTCTTGGGCATTAGAACGCATGGCTGAGCTCTCAATTACTGCAAATCAGTGCTACTTCATTGATTTCATTAAACTTTGCTGGCATACACTGAATATGCCCCCTACTGTTAAATAGTGAAAGAAAATATCTCATCTGCCCTGGAGGAATGAATATGTCTGAAAGAAACTGAGCTGGATGATTTTCATACTTGGAAAATCCAGAGCTATTTGGGCTGTGTTATCCTTTTCTCAGAAAATGTTAGTCCCACTGGTACGGCTAAGGCACTAGATCAAAGATGCTGCTGTCTAGCAGCACTGTAAAGCATGGGAGACTTGTTCACTTTTCAGTCAAACCTATAAATTTTCAGATCCACAATTGCAGAGTTGGGTTTGGTTTGCTAACAGCTGCTAGCCCCAAAATCTTTTGTGGTTAGTTGCTGCCGTATTTTCTCATGGTGTATATCTGTGGATGCTTGGGAGAGAAGATGAGTCAGCAGCAGAATTGACTTTAAAGTGGTCATTGACTTTGTTCTCCACAACAAGGGACATGCCCTAGGTCAAATTTCTTATTTCAGCTGGTTGAACTTCTCAATAAGCTGAAGAATGCTAGCTCTAAAAAGTTTACAGTTCAAAGAATTTTTCTTCACTCCTCTTTGGTAGGCAATCTCAGAGTGTCTTTGGAATACACACAGATCAGGAAAATCTGCTTATTTTTTTGCTCCTTATCAAAGATTTACGCTATGCCTCTGTCTAACTTCTAAGTTTATCGTACATAAGTAACTATTTTCCCCTGCATATCACTCAAATTCTTTGCATTCAATAATTTAAGATCTCTGATACACAATATAGCTTTTTTTTTTCCAAGGATGAAATTTAATGACTTCTTAAAATAAGATAATACTGGGCTTTGTAAAGATCAACCTTTTCATGGAGGATAAGAACATATGCAAAGAGATAAATGTTTTAAAACTCTTAACAAAACG
Source organism: Platalea leucorodia (assembly GCF_965183815.1). NCBI lineage: Eukaryota > Metazoa > Chordata > Aves > Pelecaniformes > Threskiornithidae > Platalea > Platalea leucorodia. The sequence continues at coordinate 44,246,089 of NC_138828.1, read as the reverse complement.
GGTACTTATCCTGCCTAGGCATTTGGTATTCTTCACTACTTGCACCTAATTCATATTTCTTAATACTGAATTGGTGATTTCTGCCACAGCCTGCTAAACATAATTCTGAGAAAGCTGGCATGTTTCTGTTGAGAATGTCTCCAGTAAATAAGAGAAAAAGAGCAAGAATGAGGTAACCTTTGAATTCTGTCTGAAGAACCAGAGACTGGTTCAGGACCAACTTTTAGTGGTCCAGTTGTGCACACCACAGCCATATTGCTATTTGGAGGTCTGCTACAGCTGTGCTCAAGAAAACGGCAGACGATATTTCTCATTTGTTCTTTTTCTTATCTAGAATACTACTTGATAAGGAAATCCACTTTAACCTGGTGTCAAACGCAGATAAAATTTGGCCACGCCTGCAAAACACGACAGTGCTCTTGTAATTTGGTTTCTCTGATTTGGCAGTGTTAGTGAACACTTAGATGATCCAAGAAAAATTAAATACGAAAATATAAAATCCTGTGGGTAACATTTCTCAACTGTTGTGCACAGCACAGGATCAGCCAGGCTTGAACGTCAGTCTCTGAGTCTGGGAAAGTTGCTGCAGTTCTCTTAGTAAAGATTGACATGTCAGCAGTGCATGTGCCAGTGAGGAACGGGTGGGAGGAGAAACAGCCCTGTAATCAGAGATCAGTGAAACATTGTCTGGTCCAACCACAGCTATTTCTTTTTTTGACGCTAACCTATCCCTTAGTAAATGATGCTAATGCTCCTCTCCCATAATAGGTTGGTGAGGTTTGTTACTGGATGTGACCAAGTGTTTGGATGTCTGGGAGATGAGGACCACAACAGAACTTGGCTAGTTACATGCCCTGGGGGCCTCTGCGGTGATAGCTACGTTGCCAGTGCCCCCAAGCGCAGCGCAGGCCCAGTCTAGGCTGATGGCGGGAACTGCTGTCGGAGCTGCACGACAGCCTCAGACAGCTAAACCAAGCTGTGAAAGCTCTCTGCTGCCAGAGCAGTTGCATCTCTTCAGAGGTCATGCTGGTGGAAAAAGATCAGTCAGTAGGATGCGTCTGTCTTTGCACTGTAATATATTTATGTTGGCAAACCTTTGTTGTGTGGACTCTGCGTAAGCGTATTACTGATGAACGAGATGATGTGGGAATTTTTCCATCTGCTCTCTTAGTACTTTTGCCGATCTGTGTAACAGGTTTGTTTTTGACTGTGAAGTATCACACTCTCGTAGCTGACAGTAATAGAGCATCTCACACAGCTGTGATTTAATTAGCTGACAGCCCTCTTTATTGAGTAATGGCTAAATCCACCAGTACAAGAAGTATCTTCTGTCAAGTACAAGAGCTGGTTTGGAGAAAAATTAGCAAACCTGTACTTCTGAGCTTTTTGGAATCCATCAGGTAATGCTAGCACAGGCTGGAACTCTCTAGTTGTTTGTGTGTGTCTGAAGATCTGTCTGTACGTATCTGTCTGCATGATTTCTCTTTCACAATCCTGTCAAAAGCAACGTTTTTTAACAAAATAGTATTTTTTCAAGGGCAAATACTAGATTCTGGTCAACTTCTGGTTGATGTTTTTTCTTAAAGCTGTCAGTGTGTCTGGCATTGGAAAAAAAACACAAATAGAAAGCCCATGTTCTTATAACTAGAAGCACTATTGACAAATCTACGATAGCTTCTAGCTAGCTTATGTTATCTTCCTTGCTGTATTTAGTAGCACAATAGAATGCTTTTGGAAGAGATATTAGATGCTGAAATAGTGATTCCAAATATAAAAGAGGTCCCTAAGGCATGAATGTAATATCTTGCTTATAACTTTAAATTACTTTTTTATAGCTAGAACTAGCATGTCTAGTGGTTAATTATAATGTAGCCTGACGTTATGCCCAACCACCTCCTTCTCTGTCCTTCTCACATGCACTACTGAACCTCCTAGGCCTTCATTTCATAAAGGATTAAGTGCATTGGACTCTTACTAAGCAAAAAAAGTGAGGGGGGGGGAAAGTTAAGCACTTTACAGAACAGGAATGGATTTAAACGTGATCTTAAAAGTTAAATGTGCGATGAGGTGTTTTGCTGAATCATAGGGTTTTTTCCCTCTCGACCATCCTGGAAATAAAGTGGTATGGTTCTAGGGAAAAAAAAAGCAATGTTACTTACAAATAGAAGTTATTTATACTGTTCTAAACCAGCAAAAATAAATTAAATTGACATTTCAAACTTGAAATTGATTTCTTGGGTGCTGTAACACTTAGATATGAGGTGAAAGTACAGCACTTTGGAGAGCTCAGGTAACGTTTTCTATTTTCTAGTTTGAGATTTAATGGTCATGGTTCACTGAATTGGCCTAGAATACTCCCTCCCTTCCTCCCACATTGTGCATTAGTCACAATGGCCGTGAGTTGGTATAGTCCTTTGGTGCCTGCACTACAGCTGTACCGACCTCAGTGGGAGTTTCAGGTGCTTGTGAGTTTTGCTGAATCAGGGACTTAAATTATGCCTTGGACCACGCTTAAGCAAATAATCCCAGAGACTTCACCAACTGGGTATTTTAAACAAGCCTGCTGACACAGACGCTGTCTCCACTGAAAGCACGTAATAGAGCAAAGGCCTTCAGTTGCTGTAATCAGGCAGCTCAGCACAGGGATCAAGACTTGTTCCAAGAAATCCTGGCAATCCTGACAAAAAATTTGATCTGCTTATGCATGTCCAATGTTAGTCGTGTGGAGTCTTCTCCCACAACTGCTGGAAAACTGCTGAAGTCCAGGATGAGAAATTTATAGATGCAGAGGTAGAAATTAAGAGAGAAAATGCTTTCTCTTTGAGGAAAGGAAATAAAATGCTGGATGTAAGCCGGACATTGGATCAGGCATCTGTAGGATAGGTGCATAGGTTTGGTTTTGGTGACAGGAAGGCACCATCTGTACTGCCTGGGAGAACTACTTACCCAAGCTGTGAAGGAAAAGCAAGGTGAATGTTATCTGTGCTGACAATTTGCACAATGAACATTCAGAAGTGGGAGGTGGGAGAGGGATGTCTTTTTCTAAAACAGATGTGCGAAGCTCTTTACTTCAGGGTAATATGTTCAGAGGGTTGGAGGGTGTGCCACTAGTGCATATGCTTTTCTTTCTTGCTTTCTTTGCTCCTTTTAAAAAGCAAGGCATTCACTTTGAGGAAAGGAAAGAGTGAGGTAACTGATTCCTCTCCTTACAGGCAAACTAGAACTGGAAGTGTATCAGTGAGGGGGAGCACTAATTCTGGGATTGGTACTGGTACCAATGCTAGGTATCAGCTGCAGGAAGGACTGCAATAATTGGACAAAATTACTGTGCCTAGAAAGTGAATGGCTGCACAGTATTAACTAAAAGATTTATAGTGACAGGATGTGGTAAAGGTATGAAAATTAAGGCAAACGTGTAACCTGTGTTTGTTAATGTCTGCAAAAAAGACGTGCCTTTTAAATGACACTGTAAAAAGAAATTAGGACCTGTAGCATTACAATGCCTTGTCTCCAAAGGAAGATACGTGGATGAATACTATGCCATTAGTATTTGTATGCCTGTAGTTGCCATTTATGTGTTAATGTGGGTGGTGTTCTGAAAGAACTGAAACACGCTGTAGCAGAATAAATGGATTTTATTATAGAAAACAGAGATATAGATGGAGCTGTGATCCAGGCCGATGCTATCTTTGTTTTACCTAAAAATTCTTCTGTCAACTTGTGTGTGCTTTGCATAATGCATACATATGTTTATAAATAAACCCAGAAAATTCTTACTTATGAAACAATTATATTTAGAGGCACGAGCGATGCAAACGGTCATGTTGCTGTGAGAGAGCTTTAGTCAGATGGTAGAACTGGGCTTTGTTTTGCATTGTTCATTTACACGAGTGCAACTCTCCCAAGTTTGGAAATACTTGGAATGCTGATACTACTAAGTATGTCCTGTATGTTTTTTACTTTTGACAGAAGAAATGAAGAACTAGTTTACTTGCTAGGCTGATAAAATATACAGCAATAGTTAGTATTAGTGACAGCTGTGATTTCTCAGCTGGTATAAAGATCTTCAGATGTGTGCTGCTTTTTTGAGTTCCCATGAGTGGAATACCTATTGCATCCTGCTCTTTATAGCATATCCATTTTATCATCAAATAATCTCTGCATGGCTGCCCTGCACATGCCAAGGGAGGCTCATTAGGAGCTGCTACCCAGCAATGGCTTGTCTCGCATTCACATAAATTTGCCAGCACAGACAGTGCAAACTAATTCCACATACACAGGTTTTCTCATCCCTCAGGGAGCAGCAGTATGTCTTATCAAAAACAGAATGACCCTCTTGTCAGCATAACAGATTTATGAACTTACAAGAATCTTGTTTTGAAACCTCCTGCTGTGTTGTAAAGTTCCAGATGGCAAAGCACAAGAGCGTGGCAGCAAGTGTATTTGTTTACGGCCTCCACCCTTCATTGACGCACTTGGCTTTGCCATCAGAATTTCTGAGTGTGGCAGGTACAGAAGTCTTAGAGCAAAAGGCTTCCTTCTACAGCCAAATAGTGGAGTTCAGTGCCTTATTTATTTCCCAGTGTATCCTTTTTTTCTCAACTGCTTAACAAAATAGCAAGCCTAGATCAGTTCAAGCTATGAAAGATGTTGCAACTGGAAGCAGCATTACAGCCAAAATGAGTTATAAAACATTTTGCAGAGTTCTGCTGCTAAAAATAGCTATGCATTGAGTTGAGAAAATGCAGAGAGGCTGGATGAGGTCAGTTGGCACAATATTACCAGGTTCTAAAAATGGAGAAAATATACCCACCATTAGCCCACATGTTATTCAGGAGATGGTGTCCTGCTGTCTACGGGATGAGGCCTTACTGGTTTTTTCCTTATCCCATTTGGTTATCTGTTGTTCTCCTTCCCTTTATTCCCTGGGCTGTTTTCTGCAGGACTGCAGCTTTTTCTTTTCTCTTGCATCATTGTCATCAGGCAATGGACCAACGTGTCGTAAGTAGAATTGCTTAACGTGTATTTATCAGATTGTTTATTTACATATATTTAACAGCTTTTGAATCTAAATGCACATTGCCACAAAAACCCTCTTGTTTTTGTAAAGCGCTTGCTTATTGCAGCAAATGAAAGTCTAGCAGTTTTTAGTAAATAGGATAAGTGTTATTTGGAAATACAGAGTTAATGTCAAACCTGTTTTTTTAAATTAAACGCTCAGATTCTTTTTTGAAACTCCCTCAACCTTCCCTAATCTATCTGTTTTTAAGTTTCCCATGAAAAATTAATCGAGTGACTCCCCTAAAAAAAGATGATGCCTTTCCAAATGGGGTTTAAGGCTTGTATCTGGTAATTCATTTTTTTCAGGTGCAGTCCTCTTTCTACATTAAGGCCTACAGGTGCTTCCACAGAAAAACAGTAACTATAGAGTAGGAGATCTTTCCCTAGGGCTGTGTCAACAGCAGAAGCTGACAACCATTAGCCTCAATTAAAGATGGGAGAGCTGACATTTGGAGGGGAAAATCTAAGTGACTTGGCAAGTCTTAAAAGAAACTTGGAACATGCCCTCTGAATCTCAGTTCATAGGGACATCCTTCCCCTGAGAAACCTACGTAGTCTATGGCTTTAGCATCCCATTCCCCTGCTAGATTTTTTTCCTTTCTTCATGTCACTCGGAAAATAAACTTGGACCATAAACCCCTGGGAACAGGAGCTGTCATCTATCCTTATTCTCTGAAATGGCTGGCACGTTCTTAGTTGTAGGAAATTAAATTATAAACAAAATTTAACCACTTTCTTTTTTTTTTGTTTGTATCATCTATAAATACATTCTTTCTTTCTTTTTTTTAAAGTGGCGGGCATCATGTGATGTTAGCTTCCTTAAACACGCATATTCCAATGGATTTAATGAGCGTTTGGGAGCCAGATGGCATACCATATTTTTTTCAAAACATTTTAAAGCACACGACAGACAACTCATGTTGACAGGAGTGCTTCATTGAGGTGTCTGTAAAGCAAATGTGTTACTTGTTACTATTAGTGCAGAATAATTGCTTATGAAAGGCATCCTGAAGTTCAACAATGATTCGATGAAGTAAACAGAAATGAATTCTGCTATGTAAACACTGCAGACTCTGCAGAAATGTTACCCACTTGTATAGGTTGCCTACAAGAATTATGATCTGAAATGCATGATGCAGTGTGGTATTATGCAATGATAGTCACTGAAGTCCAGATTCAGGCAATTTTGCTTGAAAATCTTCAGTCTGTGGGCAATATTATGGAGGAGGCTATGGCTGGAGACCATAAAGATGACACTTTCTTCTTCCTGTAAGATGGAAAGAGAGAAGCGTTCTTTCTCCCTTTGTCTACGAGGAAGAGAGAAAACCATAAAGGGAATAACCATGTAGAAAAAGGAAAAGACATAAAAGCAATGGACTCAACTATTCTAGTCAAGATTGGTTGGAGCTGCAGGTACAGCTAATGCAGTCATGCCTAATGAGCCTCTTGCTGCAGAGAGTCAGCAGGGAGGAGAAGCCAGCTATCTGCTTTTGGGAAGCTAGCAGGGTCTTTGATAAATACTTGGTCTGCACTTCTGCATCTTCTCTGGTTTAGTAGCTAAATTGTGAAAATTAGGAGGGAAATACTAGCTTGAATATTCTCAGAATATTCAGTGTTTCAGTTAAATAGCTCTCTGAAAAGTTAACCTCTAGCTTTTCTTAAAAAAAGATGTCAAACAAACATGGACAAATGTACTTCATTCCTAAATTTTATTCATTATTTTTTTCTGTGTAATTTCCAGTGCCCTTCAGAACTGATATTTTTGGCAAATGTTTAGTTCCCTAAAAAAGATAAAGGACCCTGCTCAAGCAACAGTATATGAGTTTTGCGTCCGTTGAAAGAACTTGGATGGGGAGAGGGAAAGCGTGTTTCTTTTGTCAAGAAAAAAAGACCATGATGTGTAGAAACTGGATAAAGAGAGGCTGAACTCTGACAGAAAGGGGAGCTTGTCCACAGCAGGCTGGAGATGATCTACCACTGCAATGTGCAGAGTACAGTATATTCTGTATGTTCAGTATAGAAACAATACATAACCTCATAGAGAAGATTTAGGCAAGTAAGGATAAAACCAAAAAAGTGTACTTAAAATATATATGTGAATTTTTCCTGTTCTGGAAAAAAGAAACTCCAAACAGGCTCCTGTAGCACCCTACAGCTGTATCAACCTGCATCACATGTGGCTTTGAATCAGGAGAGTTGTTCATCACTTTTGCGTTTTCATAGCCAATATAGTCAGTGTGGTAAAATACACACCTTCTAGACCGATCTTCTAAACTGCAACTTTTCCCCCCCTTTGTGGTAGATATTTAATTTTCTTTTCTATAAAGTAAATATATAGGGTTCATAACAAAATTCCCTTCCGGAGTTTAGAGACAGTAGCTTGTGCCATCCTGGGTTTCTGTAAGCCACACTATTCTGTGTGTGGTCGGGCAAGAGTGGTTACCAGACCTCTTGCGGGGAGCTAGAAAAATGATTGTCTTCTAGTAGAATCTCATCATAAACTGTGCTCTTGAAAAGCAAAACCTATGAGGAACGATTAAAAAATAAAACTGTTGAAAGAAGGTATGCATTTTATATAATCAAACATTACTTGATCTGACATCGTCTGGCGTGAGCAATAGTTAATTCTTTCCAAGGATGCTAATCACTTCTGGTAATTTTTGAAGGAAAATACTCATTGTGATAGATAAATTAAAAACTGGTGTAAGCAATCATCTAAAAATACCTCTCCTCATCTTTAATAACCTACTTCCTACCTCATTAAGCCAGCTGATTGGGTATTATTATGATTTACTACTTTAATGCTCAATCGTTGGAAGGACATAAAACAGTAAGGGCTTCTGTATGTCAGAAGACGATGAAGTCTTCAGCTGCTCAGTTAAGTACATGAGCAGGATGAAATGACAGCAAAGTAGTTCTGTGAGGAGAGACAATATGAATCTAGGTTTATTTAGGACAATCTGATAGAGAAAATTGAATGTTGGGAATTGAGTTCTTGAAAGCTCTCCAAGTAGTACTGTATGTGTTTCAGGCTGCAAAATGGGTAACAGCTGTAAAGAATATTGGTTTTGACATTTCCTGGTGAAGATAAAGGAGGTGAGCGGTCTGTGAGATATGAGTGATTGTCACTATCACTATCACAGTTGTCATTTATTATGGACTGTGTTCAACACTCATTGCTGGCAAATCATCAGCTGAAGTTTTGCCAGTGTAAGTCCCTTATGTTTAGGGTCACAGTTATTTGCAATTAAGGGGGGATGACTACACGGTCCCTTGACTTGCTGCTTTCTGTCAGTAAGTAGATGTGCTACATTAAGTTGGTATTCCTGTACTCAGTAAATCTGTGCCTCATTAGGGCTAACCTTGAAAATATATTCATGGTCACATGATGAACATATGCTAAAATAGGTGAGGCTATAAAAACGGTTTAATGCTTGTGGATATGCCTTCAGTTTCCTGCTTCAAACAGCTTTTGGTCTCTTCATAAATGTTACGGATTTCAAAGCAGATATTAGGAGGAATCGTAGAAGTATTTCATTTCCATGTGTCTCAGCTCTGCTGTTTCCTGGGGGCTAATTACTGTGTTCATAAAGCAAAGACTCTGCTTGTATAAGTTCTTAGAGCTTCTCATGACAAGGGGGGTGAAGGACCAACTCATGTTGCTTATTAACGATGTTTTACTATTCCTGCAGTATAGGCCTTTAGCTGAATTTTCTTACCCTAGTAAGTTCAGTCCAAATCATCAGGTAGAATCTTTCCATCTTTATCCCCCCCACCTTCTTTCTGACCCTGCCCCTTTTTGTCATCTTCTCTCAACATCCCGCTGTCTTCCCTTTCCCCAACAAAACAAACTTTAAGACACAGTAACCACAGTGTACTAAATGTAAATATGAGTAGATGCAGCAAATTTCCAGAAGCGTGCATCACAGGACCAAAGTGGGTGACAATCTGGAGTTGTCCATACCATTTGTGGAGGTTCAAAACCTGAGACTGTGATTAGTGATATTTTAGGTTAGGAAAACCTTGACACTTGCTCCATCATAATGTGAAAGAAATTTTGGCTGTTTAGAGCTTTTTACTGTTAGTCTTAATGCTCAGAGCAGTTTTCTGTATGTTTATGAGCTAAAACCCAGTTACGTTTGCTGATAAATACTTCTGAAAAATACTCTTTTTTTTTTTTTTTTTTTTTTTTTACCAGCAATTGTAATAATTTCCAAACAGGTTGTTACAGGATAAATTAATTCTTGAAATGATTGGCCATGGGTCTTATTTTGCAGCTTATATAAATATGTAGTGAACGGGAAAAGGGATGAGACTATGAAAGGCAGAATGGGGGAAGCTAAGACTTCATTGATACATAAAAAAACCCAAACATAAATTATGCAAGGTCTTGAGTGGACTTTTATAAATGGCATTTACCTATTTTTAAGTGCTGTTCCTGAGACTGCTTGTTTTCTCTCCTGAGTATATTAGATACAATTAAAAGTAAATTGCCTCTAAGAGAACAGGAGGAGAGTTATTCAGTCATGGCTATTCAAACACTTCTGCAAAACTCTTGGATGTCATTGTACCAGACTTCTAGTGGAAACTCATAGCGCTTACAAAATCTGCAATACACAAAAAATATCCTTTCTATACCAAATGGTCAGTGGTGACTGCTGGGAGTGAGACATGTCCTTCTGCGGTGGTGTCAGTTTTGCTTCTTCTCCAGATGACCTTGCTGGGAGATGCTCACTGCTCTGTGTGATGCTCTTTGCAGTTTTGAAAAGCTGTCTGTCTGAAAGGTGCTGTACAGAAAGCGGCGAATTTACTCTCTGGATGGCTGAGCTGTTTATTTCCTCCTTGTTCCCAGTTCTCACTGGCTTGGGACTCATGAGCTAAACACTGATAGACTCCGTGGCAGTGCAGTCCTTAAATGAGGAGTCGGACATATGGAGGGAAGCAAGAGATTTTGAGAGATGCTGAGATCCTAGTTTCCATCCCTTTGGTCTGAAGTCTGCTGAGACACGGTAGGAGCGGCCAGTGCCTGTGATCAGACAGGAGTCGTGGACAGAGGCTGAATGTGCGACAAATGTTTCTTGAAGATGCTTTTACAGGGAGGGGTGATGGCGAGGTTTTTTTTCTTTTAATGTGCAAGGTGCCGCATGGCAGCACTGGAAGTGAAGTGTTTGATTTTCGCAACAGATTAAGCAGCAATAACACGAGCTTCTCTCTGTTGCCTCCGTGGTGCGCCCGACTTCGCACCAGAAGCAGCAGCAGTTCAGTGGCTGTGCTAACTTAAACATGGGCCTCATGCTGAAGTGTGAAATAATACTAGTCATAGTGGGGAAACCTGTTTAGCCAGGAGGATATGAAAACATGAGGTAATTTGCCAAAGCCTCTGATGGTTTTGTTTTGTTCTGTTTGGGGTTGTTTTTTTTTTAAGAGGAAAGGCTTTTCACAGGGATACTGGGCATAAGTTTCTTAAGAGGAAAAAGCTTGCCCACATGTTTGTTGAAAAAGTACATCTAAATTGTACAAAAACACTTCATGTTGGCATGATAAAAGTTCACTCTTACAACACAATAACAAATATTGCAGAGATTTTGGATAGTCTAGAAAAACAAAACAGACTGCAGCGTAATAAAAAAAGAAAGACCACTTAAGAACAAAAGTATGATAATTTGGCCGCTTAAAAATCTGAACTGGTGTGGTTGGGAAAAGTTGGCCAAGTTGCAAAATACTGGGAGGAGAGGGGAGTGTTTTTCTGTCGTACAACCGGGCGGTTGTTTTTTCCTCAGGAGTTCATCTCAGGCTTTCTATCACTTGCTTAGAAGGCTGAGGCCATATCAAAGAGATTTGGGAACTGCAATGTATAACTTTTTAGTTACATAATTTATATATTATATATGTGTGTGTATATATAATATGTGTGTGTATATATATATAATTAGTAACTAGACCCAATTTTCCCCAATGCAAATCACAAGTGCGCATCTGATGAAAGGGGTGATTTAGGCTTGACAGGAACAGAAAGAGTCGGCAACCTCAGTGCTGAGCTGCCCAGGCAAAGTAGAAAATGATGAGGAGCCCTAACGACGGTGCCCCTCTGTGGTCTAGAGGAGAGCTCGCCCAGAATGAGGCACCTAGTCCAGTTACGCCCCTACGCATTACAGGAGGAAATGCGTAGTGGTGCATTGACTGTGTGACCTGCCACCCAGTTATCATTTGGCCTGGAAAGAAGGAAACCTCTGTTTTTAAACTCTTTACTGGCTTAATTCTGTCTCAGTCCATGACTCCTGTATTCCAGGTACACACCCTCATCATCAGATTTGCTTAACCCGGAGAGGTCATTTTTAATATGCTAGTCGAAAAGCAAAATAGTTTTTTGAATGAACTGTTGATTTCAGTAGGTGCTTAATCCCCAACCTCTCACATCTCTGGACAGTAATAACCTCGCTGTAGGGTCAAATCTCCGTGGCTTACTTTTTTTTTTTTGTTGTTGTTCCTATAAACTGAACCCGCTTCAGACTGATGGTTATGGCACTCTAGTTCGATTGTGAGAAACCATGGTTCCAGTAAGACAGAAGATTTGAAAACAGGTTTTCTTTTAGCTGAGTGCTCCAACGAGCAGGCTTTTGTTTAAAATGGGACTGACCCATACATGCAGCCGGTTCTCCAGTTGCTTTATCTCTGGCCGTACACAAAACCCATATAACGTGGTAGGTGTGCTTTCCCAAGCAGTATAGGGAGCAGTATGAAAATGCTGCTGGACCTTTGAGCAGCATGACTCTTTCATGTGGGACTCTTGGCAGAAATTTAAGAGACCACCGTTTGGGCATCAGTGTGGTTAATGATTAGCACTCAAGTTCCTTTGTACATCTAGCCTTAAATCCAAAACCAAGAGGAATCTGAAATAGCTGATACAGGGGACCTCAGTTACAGAAACAGCTAGTGGCCTGTTCTGTGATGTTATGCTTTGATTTGTGTTTTATGCTTTCAGGTACATTAAATATCCTTTCCTGTTTGAGGCTATCGTGTTTTCTCCCCAGTTACTAGAGAAATGCTTACTTGAAAGCAGTATCTCAGTTGTCTGGAGGAACGATTGAAACGTTTCAAGAAAAGAATAAAAAACTCTCTTAGGAAGAGAGTTTAATGCCTGAACGCATTATGCTTCAGGGAAGACCGCTGCATCATTTTGTATATTGTGAGCAGGTTCCATATGTGTGTATACATGGTCACACAGACAGCCGTACAAGAATTACTAGCTTATAATTCCCCATTAATAAGCCAGGCATAATAATGGTCAGTATTGAACTAGCTGTTACCGATCTGGACGTGATGGATGGAGCAGGCCTACCAGATCAAGTTCATGCATCAGCTACTGTCCCCCAGAAAGGGGAGGTACGCAGTAGGACACTGGTTTCTCTCTTGGACTCTGCTAGCTCATCTTGCTTTAGTGGGAAATCGGCGTGAATAAACTGGCTCAGACGAACTCTGCTTCCACTATCTGATCTCGTGATTTAACCAGGCATCCGGAGGAAAAAGCCTAATGTCACTTTGGCCAATGAATGAACACACATCTTGTTTTAAGCACTCAGTTAGTGAACAAGAATTGAACGGAATCTTCCTTGAACTTTGGAAAAGGATATTTTACTTTGTCAACTATAATACAGTTTAAAAAAAAAAAAAAATACAGTGAAACTCATGCTTACTCTGTGTCAGCAAAGTCCTAACAGTACAGCAAAGATCAGCTTTTCTTGAACTTTCTTACGAGGATGGGTAATCCAGTTCTCTGGATGAGGATGCAGGTCACAAATAGGTTAAAGTCGTAATTACTAATATAATTTTCACATAAAGTCTCTGCTGCTGTCCTCGTACAATATGGTGCTCATAGTTATTCTCTCCGTAGTATACACATCTTCAGAAAACATGCCATATCACTAAGGGTAATTTTTTTCCCCTCTGTGTCACTTTGCTTGTATGTATCACTTGAAGAAGAAGCCGTAATTTTCTCCGGTGAATCCTGATCCTTAGTTATGCTGGAGACCAAAAGTCTTGGTCAGAGACTATTCTGAGCCATGGTCTCAGCTCTCTATGCCTTTTCTTTTCATCACTGGGACCTCCGGCTTATCAGAATATGGCATATTTTTCCAGAAGGTGGCATATTCTGAAATGTCATTGGATCACAAAATCTCATTTACTCTTTTGAAAACAGGACCAGCTTGCAATATAAATATAGTTGCTAAAAGAAACTAGTTTTGCCTAACAGCTTTTCTTAAAGATTTTTTTTTTCTTACAGATGTTCATCTGTTTAGCAATGCCTCAATCTGCTTTTCCTTCTATATGTAAAGAATGATCCATGGAAAAAGAATCCTATGGGAATACAGGTAATGTTATTAAACTCTCTGCAGCTCCCCTGAAAACATTTATAATCTGAGATCCTGAATAACAGCCTTCAAGTCAAAAGCAAGAACTCTACAAAGTTACGCTCCCACTGAGCTCATAGAAACACCAGTGTGATTTTGGCACTTGTTACTTTGTGGAACCTTTAATGATAATTTTTCTCAAAAAAATTTCAAAAGTGTACTCTTGTACACAATTGTGATTGGCTTTATTCTTATCTCTCAGGTCAAAAAATTCACTCGGTATACCTGACTTAAGAGTCCACAGAACCCCCTCCAGCATATTGTCAGACATAAATGTTAACAGCATTACTGTTAAAACACAGCAGTTTTTTATATTAGTGTAATTGCATATTGTGAAGATTATTTTGGTTACTAAACAGGAACTCTCACAGTTGTTTCTCTGTTTTGGGTTTATCTACCTTTGATTGTTTCTGATTTAACTGTACTGGTATAGCAATGCCTCACGCAAGATCCTAGGGATTTTGGGGCAAGGAAATGTGAAAATGAGAGAGACAAAATCCTTGTTCCTCAGCTTGTCCGTGTCTACATATGAAACATCTTTTTGTATGTGGAGAGGGGAACAAGAGCAGGACGGAGATCTCCAGTTCAGAGTGAGGCAGCTGTTTCACGCCCCATATAAATTCTGGCAACAAGTACTTAGGCTAGGCGGGAAGCACAGTACAAGCGGCTCAGACAGATGTTGTCAGGATAACTAGCTGTAAACCATACTTTAAGAACTTGAAAGTGTAAAATGAAAGCAGCAGGGCCGAGGCCCCCTCGGGGTGGCTTGGGGGGCTGTGGCGGTGGCCCTGCCTTGGCGGGTCTCCCTCGCCTGGCCCAGGCCGCGACGCGGGCTCCCAGGGCGCCGCTGCGGGAGCAGCAGCTGCCGGCTCCCTGCCTGGCCGTTAGCGGCGGTAACGGCTTCTGTGAACAGGTGCTTTACATCGTTTCGTCATCTCGTGACGCCTGTGTTCAGCTCAGACCAGAACCGTCATCGTCTTGGGGAGGAAAAAAGCCTCGGTATGGAAAGCGAGCAAAAAGCTGCTCGGAAACCAGAAGCTAAATCGAAATACAGACAAAAGCCGTGTTTTCAGCACTCCCCTGTGGCGCGCCGCCTTCCCGAGCTCGGGGGCGGCGGGAAGCGCAGCCCGCGCTTGGCTCGGGGCGCGACAGGGCTGTGAGGGGGGCACGGCACGACGCGGCCGCCCTGCCACCGTGGCACCGCCGCCGCCCGGGGACTACGCGTCCCGGCCTGCCCCGCGGCGGGCGGGCGCGCTCCCAGCCGGCGCCGCGCCCCGCTCTCCGTGCCTCGGGCTCCACCTTCAGCCCGACCGCCGGGCCGGCAGCGGGGCCCTGCTGAGGCGCAGCGCCGCGGGGCCCTGCCTCGCCTCCCCCCTTCCCTCGCTCCCTCCGCGCCGGGCTGCGCCGCCCCGCCCCGCCCCGCCCCGCGGAGGAGACGCGGGGTGAGCGCGGCGGCTCCGTCCCTCCGCCCCGGGCGGCGCGGGGCCTCGCTGCGCGCGTGCGCGGCCGCCCCTCCCCCGCTCCCAGCTGCGGGGGTGGGGGGCGGCTCTGGCGGAGGCGGTTGGGGCGGTTAGAGCTCGCGGCGGGCGCCCTCAGCCGTGAGGGCCTTCGGTCGCTCGGCCGCGGTCGGAGGCGGTCGGTGGGAGCCCAGATCTCCCCTTCCTCCCTCCCCCAGAAAGGGAGGGGAGGGAAAAAAGAAAGGTTTGCCGCGAGGGGAGGGCGGGCTCCTCCTCGGGGCTGGGGGCGGTGGCCTGACGGGGCAGCGTGGGCCGCGGCTGAGGGCGCACAGGTGCGGGCGGCGGGGCGGCCCGGCCCGGCCCGGCCCAGCCGGGCTGGCTGCGGTATCCCGACTGGCGTTTGTTGAAAGGCGTCCTCCAGCGGAGTTGGAGCTGTGTGCCGTGAGGCGGTTAGCAGCAGTGCCGTTAGAGCCCTGGTGGGCACGGATTAAGTAGTTGGTTCTGGGAGAAGGGCCGTAGAGGACAAAGGTGGTACAGGCGCTTGTGTGTACTGTGCGGGGACCTAGAAGAGCCTGTTGCTCAAAAGATACTTGTTTTTTCCTACCTTTATTTGACATGGGAATATAGGGTAATTACTGCTACTGCAGTTTTTTTCTCTCAAGTCACAACTCCAAAGAATCTGTATGGCTCTTTTGTGCTAAACTACAAATTGTATATGGCTGTGTTGGAAGTTGGCCTTATGCTTCCCCTGTAAGTACGTGGTTAATGCACAAGGGACTTCCACAATTCCTTCCGAGAAAAGCAGAATCACTAAATTTTTTTCCCTTCTCACAGAGACCAGAATGATACATTTTAAAGAAGGTCTCACCCCACAGGCAGCTTGTTGGGTCCTGTGTAGCTAAGTGTGTTCAGAATTATTTGGAAAATACATCTAGGTCTGACAGCATTTATAAACAGTATAAGATGGTTCACTTGACATTGCTTAGGGGTGGAGGAGTTAGACAATGACTTCCAGAGATGCCTCCTAATCTATATTATTCCATGTTTCAAATAAAAATAAGAGAGTAGGCATGCTCAGTGCCTGTAAGAAGAAAATATGAACGAAGAAATCCTACTACAACATTGCTGCAACAAGTAGGCAAGAACTTCCAAGAGTCATTGTGGTAATTCTGTAAAAGAAGAGATCAGTCATGATGGAGAAGGCAGACTGAGACTTTGTTTCTAAGAAAAAAATCTGTCAACAAAATATGTGTTGTGCCTTTAGTCTGCTAAGGTAGAGCTGGCGTTACTGGGGTGCAAAGCCTCTTGATTCATCTCTTGCAGTCTAGCTACCTAATGAAGACTACCCAAAAGATTAGTCTTTCTGGTGAGGCAGTGGTGCCTGTTTTTATCACTAAGAAAGTGTCTTCACACAGGACATCTTTTTGTACGTGTTCTTTTGAAAGGGCCGCCACCTGAGATAGAAGTATTTAATCCTCTTCCTACTCCTAGGAAGTTGATTTAAACTTGCCAGTGGAAGCAGACACATGGGTTGATTTGAAGCACTTAGGCTTACTTTGTTACAGAAAAGGACTGTCTGCTCTTCCAGGCCGTGTCACAGAAGACCAAAATCATTATGCCATTGTATGAGTTGATGGTGTCCTTGTATGCCTAACACTGTGTGCTCTGCTGGTTATCACACATCAGAAAGGGTATAACAGACCTAAGTAAGGCAAAGGGAGGGTGGCAGGATTAAGGGCTTGGGCAGTCTTTAGTGAGATACAGAATGGCTTCCGTATGTATAAGAGTAACTAAATAGACCTTAAAGAGGATATAGGGGGAGGGTAGAATATAGAAGAGTAGCCTCTGGAGTTACAAACAGAAAGGGAAAGATATGAGGAGAAACGTATAGTATTCTCTAATCAGAAAGCAAATTAAGAACAAAAGGAAGTACTCTTCCCCAAATAATGAAACTTGTTGCCTCAGGATGTTATGGAGACAAAGTATAATTGGGTTCAAAAAGGATTTATTCAAATGTATGGAAAAGAGGTTCATTACTATTGCTTGGATTCTGCCTCTGGCTCCTCAGGAAATCCCAAAACAGCTGATTTGTTTCTGGAGGTTGCAGAATATAAGAGCATTCTACGGAAGTGCTTTCTTCTTACACTCCTTCCTAAACATCTAAGGTAGCTACTTCAGAATCATTTCACATTCCAAAAAGCTTCTTTTTCTTCAAAAGCAGAAACAAAAAACCTAAGGCTGGTGATGAAACATAGTATTATGTAGTGGAACTTAGTATTAAACTAGTGTAAATACAATAGTATCGAATCATGCTTAGTAGTGTTTGCAGTGTGGATGTCCAACACAGATACTTAGGATGGAGTGAGACTGTGAGGCTAAATGACTTCAGTACAAAAGTAGTGCTTGCAAGAACAATGTGATTACGGCTACTATGCTGGCTTTGAATAAACAGCTGAACGATACATTATGGGCTTTAGATACATAAATCGCATATTTCATCAACTGAATAGGAGTTAACAGCGAAATGCTAGATTACATGCATCATTTTTTTACTAGTTAAGAAATCATTAAGAATTAACTTGCATTTGTTAAAGTGGTGTCTAATTTAGTTCAAGTATTATTTTTTGGTGAATAAAAAATTAACAAATCACTAGTTCTATAATCCAATATTGCAAAATGCTACAGACTAGTAAGGGCTGGGATGTTGACAAGAACAGTGGTTATTCTCTGCTATATTGGACCTGAAATTCATAGTTTATTTGCAATTTGTGAATTATTTTTGAAGATGGGCAAGGTTTGCGCCATTTTTGGAGGATCCCGAGGAATAGGAAAAGCTGTTGCAGAATTACTGGCACAGAAAGGCTGCCGCCTGGCGATTATTGCTCGAAATCTGGAAGTAGCCCAAACCACTGCACGTAATCTTGGTGGTATGTATGCTGCTTTGCAGTACTTTCTTCACTGTCCAGTGCTTAGGTAACTTGTAAAAGCAGTAAGTCATAAAATAAACCTCATTGTTTAAGTTGATGAAAATGAAAGTAAAGGCTGAGAAATTTGAAAGAAAAGCTATATCAGTACAATTTTCACAATATTCTTTGGGAGAGTTAAGTATGTTACAACTCATATCTTGTGGATAGAATAAGTAAGATGAAAGGAATTGTTCAAGGTCACAACAGGGAGGTGGTATGAATTGAGTCATCCTTGGCTCCTGACCAAGCCAAAACTGAGACCAGTCTGCTCATGCTGAACTTCTGATTTCAAAAGGCCAAAATATAAAACCAGAAATTGTCACGTAACTGATCAATACGGTACTTGAAAATTGCCCTTATTTAATTCTCTGGATATTAAATGCGTTCCTCAAGTTACAACTAGTTCAACATCTGTTTTAGCAATTGACTTGATCAATTCTGAAGAAGGTTTATGAATGGTATACCACCTTTTAGTATTATTACAATGTGCCTTTATTTCAATACAGCAGGACATCTGGCACTTAGCTGTGATGTATCCAGCGAACAAGAAGTCCAAAATACTTTTGAGGAGATGCAGAGGAATTTGGGTCCTATTAACTACTTGGTTAATGCAGCTGGGATCAACAGGTTAGTTATTTGTTACAAGATTATATGTAATTCCAGATGACCGCATCTTATTATAAGGTGCTAAGGGCCTTTGCATTTAGTAAGAGTATGGTTACGGAGTACATCTGAAAACAGTATTAAGCGCTCACCTATATCATGTTCCTGATGAAGGTAAAATTCTAACATGACATAGCTTTCACTGTAGTTTCTGCATTCTGAGTTTGAGTTCCCTCTCTGCTCCTCTTTCTTCCACTTCCTCACCCTGAAATAGTCCAAACCAATGTTTGATACCTCTCTTCAAAGGAGGCTTTGTTGCCAGAAGCATAGCTGAATTTTCTCTTGCTATGTGTCCTCCTTGCAATGTCATCATTTTGAATGCTAGAATGTATAGAAACATATAAATCCCCATGAATATTCCATTCATCAGTCATGTTTTATTATGAGTAAATGTGATCATTGGGCTTGTTCAGTGAGTTGTTTGGGGTTTTTTGGCCTGTTTGTCAGGGATGGTTTGTTACTGAGAACCAAGACTGAAGATATGATAGCCCAGATTCACACTAACCTGTTGGGAACAATGTTGACGTGCAAAGCTGCTGTAAAAAGTATGATTCAACAACAAGGAGGTGCTATTGTCAATATAGGTAAGTTGCTTGTCTAATCCAGTGGAATTCTATGTAATAGTTTTCTGGAAAGGTTTAGCAGGTGTAAATTGAGTATTTTCTTTGTATTTAGACATCCTATATTTAGCATTTCTACATGAATGCTTATTCTTTTGTGTGATTTCAGCAACTTCTAGATGCAAAACCAGCTTGTTTCAGTAATAGAGTGTTTATATTGGTTTATATATTGTTTATGTATTGGTTTGTATATTGTTTATATATACCTTAGAGTTTATATTTTATTGAAAAAAGAATTTTACCATTCTTTATCAGCTCTTTCAGTATGTAAATCTACCAGCTGCTAGTTATTAACTAAGAATCAAATGGGTACAGTTGGTTTCTTTCTTTTTTTTTTTTTTTTTTTTTTTTTTCTCTCCTGTGCGAGGATATTTTTTTAGAAAGCTTTTCATTTTACTCTGCTGGTGCCTGTTGGTCAACATAGATACATGGATTCCACAGAAATCACAGATCATTGAGGGATTTGCTTGTCCCAGCAGTAGGCTATAAAGTACATTTAGTAGTATACTTTTAATTCCTTTGCTTTTAATCTGATTTTCCATTCCAGATTTAAAACTAAAATGATAAAGCTAGTGCAAGGTTTCAGATGAGTCATTTAATCTTTTCTTCTCTTTGATGTTTCTTTATTTTAGGAAGTATTGTAGGACTTAAAGGCAACTCTGGTCAAAGTGTATACAGTGCTACCAAAGCAGGATTAGTTGGATTTTCACGGTCTCTTGCTAAAGAAGTAGCAAAAAAGCAAATTAGAGTCAACGTGGTTGCTCCAGGTTAGTCTTTGGGAAGTTCCTACATCCTTGACTGTTGCAATACATGATCATCAAGACTGCTGAGTATTTGCTGTACTCTGAAAGTAACTTAAGACAAATTGCTATTATTTTCTTCAACTTCTATAAGTAAATGTTTTTAATTTCTTTTTTTCAGTTTAAAGTATAATACATTCTTTTACAAAACCTTCAGCCTTTTTAAGGGAACACTGAGAAGTTTGGAAGACTGTGTCTACCTGCTCCTCTATTCATTATAACATCATAAATGTCTTTTTTCCTTTGTTCCTCCTTCAAAACCTGCTGTCCTTGCAGATGGAAGGATTAGAACTAATTATAGACAGAGAGCTGCCCCCATCTCCTGCTGAAGAATGCTTCTTTGTTATTAGAGAAACATGAAAGACCACTTGAAGCTGGCATGAAAGCATGCCTGTCTAGCCCTGTAGTAAAAGGAGAGAGTCTGGAAGGAAAGTTCTGTGAGGACAAGGCTGTGATTTCACAAGACGATCTAGTCGAAGCAAACCACCACCCTTAAGGAAAAATCCCTTCTGTCTTTTCTGACTTCTTCCGCTCGTAGCTGTGTACTCTGCTGCTCAGACTTTCCCTTCTTGGTGGCAGCTAGAAAGCAGATAAGATCAGCTCTTTATGAAGCTGCAGCTTATGTGAAGAGAAGCGTAGCAGTGGGAAAACTGAATCTCAGATAACTGAAAATTGTAAAGAAATGTCCGTCAAAAATGTCAAGAAATATGCTTCAAATGGATGCTATAATAGAAATTATGCAAGTGCTGTCGTAAGTTCTAAAATATAATAGAAACACTTGGAAGCTGTAGGGGTTTCTTGCCAGAGATTTCATACTCGTGGTTTTATTGAGAAAGTTTTGGTGAAATGAGTGTATTTTGTCTTCTAGAAGAGTGATACTAAATATGGTTTTGGGGCCCAATTTTAGTTACCTTTTTTTATGGACTTCTACAGATTGATTATTACATCAGTGCTTCCAAAACCATAAGGGATTTTACTGATTAGGCAAAAAATTGATCTTGGCCATAAAATGATGTGGACTGATTTCTGAGACTTTGAAGAATGGTAGCCGGTGCTGAATCTGGTAGTAGATTTCACTTTGGAGGATTCCAGGGAAAATCCGCTAGAGAAATTTAGTTGAAGGTTAGGTAACTCTTCAGTCTCTCTCCTCTCTTAGGCTTTATTCGGACAGAGATGACTGCTCATTTGGAAGAAGATCAGCTGAAGAAAGCAATTCTGCTTGGAAGATTTGGAGAGCCTCGTGAAGTTGCACAAGCTGTTGTCTTTCTTCTAGAGTCCCCTTATGTTACAGGGAGTACTCTAGTTGTAGATGGAGGCTTGCAGCTTCTGACTTAAATGCTACCTTGGATAGGTACCTACTTTAATGTCATGATGGTAATATATAACTATATTCTAATTAAAGGGGGAGGGCTGGAAATTAGGTGAAGATTGATGTATGTAATTGACTTGATTTTATTTAATCAGAGGAAGAATTCAGCTGGGAAGTCCAGCGTGTATGCTTAGCTGCCTGAAAGAGTCTGCTTGGTATTATGAAGTCTGTGTATGTAACAATTTGAAAAAGATCTGGTTTTGTTATGGTGATAGTTTTAAATAACATGCTGATACATTTTTAAAGCACTATATTTTTATAAAGTCATGTTTTCCAATTTGGGATAGAGTGGAGACTTGATTCGGATGATCATGTTACACTAAGGTTAATAAAGTGCAGAGGCATGTTTTGGTTGGCAGGTGTGATTGCATCAAGATTTTCATGTCGGGTGAAGATTGCGAACGGCATCATTTTTCATTCTTATCAGTTAGTCCCTACGGAGTGGCAAGGAGTTTCCTTTGGGTTTTGTTTGTTTGTAGCTAACACTACAAAGCTAGGAGCTTCTAGATCTTCAGCATACCTGAATTGCCTTTAGGAGATTTAATTATATGCAATGTGTTTTTATAAAGACAAAACCTGCCCAGTTCCATTCTTGAATGTATGTACCGCATGCATTTAATCCACTAGCACTTGCATGTGTACGTTGAAGGACTATTGACTGGTCACTGGAGTTGCTCATTCTGTAATATTCTGAGTTTGAGCTGCACATACGCTGGTGAACAGTACAGTTGCAGACCTTGCTGCATAAAAGACTTTTCACTGACTCAGGACTCAGTAGATGTTTAGAAAACACGTATCGCTTCCCGAGTGTGAAGTCAAGGTGTTCTGCTCTGTATCTTCTTGAATGCTCAGTTCAACTGTTACGTTGATGTATGTATAGTCAATAAACCAGCCATTTATTTTATTCAAAGCAGCTTTTGAAGCAGAGTAATTATTCAGCTGTAAACGATCCTGAGTGTTCTTCTCTTGCTGAAAAATTACCAAAAATTTGACCTCAGGCTTTTCTATTGAGATCAAGTAATTTTTTGGTAATTGATGTTTTTATCATCTCTGAAGAAAACTATGAATGTGGTTTAGGACCTTCACTTCTTAGCTCCAGTGTTCGTTGCATCATGATCCAGATGTTGATTCAGCTTTTGAAATTACTTCCCGTCTTGGCACAAACCGAAGAAGAGATCTCACTGATGATAACTTGAGTTTTTATCGTCTGAGATTTTCTTCATTTGTGCAGCTGAGAAATTTTGTCTATGTGCCAGAAGACAGCGCGTGTTCAAGCTTCTCGCAGGTATGTATTGGGAAATAATACAAGGAATGGTTGCATATTCGGGGGATTTTACAGCTGGTTTTGTTATTGGCTTTGGAATATAAAATACCACTCCTTTCAGGAGTCCTTATCTTGCTGTTATCTCTTTGTAGAGAGGTGGTGTTACTTGCTCTGAGGAGTTATGTGTCATATGTGTCTTTGCACCAAAAATATAATTGCTAATTATGCTTCTCTTTGATAGGAGGAATTGGCCAGAGAATAGATGAATTTTTTCCGAGGGCACTGAAGGTGAGGAAGGACAGCTGGTACTCCCATTTTTACTGGTCAAGTAGTAATATGTCAGTAACGTGGCTGCTGCCCATACCTGTCCTTAGTATTTTACAGGCAAGGCCTGTGTGACATATCTTGACCAGAAGCCAAACTTAAGAGACTAAAAATAATTTCCTCTTAGTGAGTTCTGACTCCAATTATTATTGTCCCTTGTTTTGTTGGGTAAGGGAACTGTTAAGTAAGTTATTAGCAATGGCATTTTTAGTTTATATTTGTGATTAAAACCTGGAATAACACCCTCAGAAGAATCCCAGCCTGCTGCTAAGTGATTTTTTAAAAATGTTGCGATACTTACTGTGCTTTTATTACTACTGTTTTATAGGACTGAAGTGTTGGTAGCCTTGAAGTCATATTTTTAACAGACCTTTTTTTTTCCTTTTTCTTGAAACTGGTAAATTAGAACGGAAAACTAGTTAAAAACAGTAATCCATTTCAGCGTTTACTGTGTAGATCTGCTCTAGGAAGTAGTATCTGTTAGACTAGGCTTGTGTCTGGCCTGGCGCGATGTCTGAGACAGTGGAAGTAGTGAACACGTAGGGTAGGTAACAGATCAGCTGTGTGGTGATGTCTCCTTAGCAGACTCTTGTACCTCCAGCGATTTGTGATTGATATGTTTGAATCTGGCATTTGATAGCTCTGGTTGAGGCCTGCGGGTTCTTACGTTCAGTGAGACATTATAACAACCCTCTTGTGCTCTCTCTGCGTCGCTCTCGAATTTGTAGACCTCAGTCGTATCCTGCCTGCCTCAGTTGTTTCTGTTTCAAACTGAAGAGTGATATTTATTTTAGTTGATTGTTGCTGGAAAGCTCTTTTGTACCTTGCATCATCTTTGTTGTCCTTTACTTTTCCAGTTTCTCAAGGAGGGAGGAGCAGGTAGAACCTCTCACAGTATTCACTGTGGATTTATCTAAAAAAAAATTAGGATGTTCTGTGTTTTGTTTTATATTGCTTCCAAAAATAATGCCTAATTGTTCTGCCTTTTCCTAACCTTTACACTTACGTTTTCAGAATCTATATAAGAACAATAACTCAGTCCTGAATAATTAACGGTGAACTTGGAGTCCGTTTCCTTATATATGTATTTAGGACTGATTTTTTGTGTTTCCCCCAGTGTGAATTGTTCTCATTTATCTACAGTGAATTTAGTCTGCTGGTTTTGACAGCTGTTTCCTCAGTGAAATGGTTCTGCAGTTTTTTAATTCCTTTATCCCTTTATTACTCTGAGTAACTTAGCTACTGGAATATACTGTGGCCTTCAGAAATTGCTGTCTCAGAACCCTTATGAATAGGTTGTGCTTTGCTAGCCTCAGGGTAGGTGCGTGTGGTGCTCTGTTGGCGATCTGTGTCGTTAGGAAAGAACGACTGCTGATTCACAACCTTTGTCTTCTATCTTTAAACAATTTACTGATACAACTTCTTCTACTCTTGGCAGCCCAGCATCGTCAATGGTTTTTGGCAAGGGAATGTGTCAGATGCCTTTTAGAATTTCAAGCATGCTGTATTAGGTCTCCTTACTCTCATCTCTTTTTAGTCTTTAGAAGAACTCTAAGGTGTTTATCAAACATGACTTTCCTTTGCAAAAACAACACTGACTTTCCTCAGTATGTTTATGCAGTTGTTTTCGTGGCTTTAGAACAATTTCTGGCAGTTTGCAATGTACAGAAAAATATAATTGGTCTGTAGTTCCCTGCATGCCCCTGGAATCTGTTCTTAAAAAACAAGTGCTCCTTCCACCCACAAAACTCCCAAAAGCTTGCTGTCAGTTTTGTCAGCTTCCAGTCATTTGATAATGAGGTGGTTTTAACCAAGAAGTTTCACGCTGCTTCATTTCCTTTAGAGTTTGGGAGTGATAGCCCCCAGCCCCGTCACCCTTTGCTCTGTAACCTCTGCTGGTGTTTTGCTCCGAGGGGTAAAACTTCCAATGAGTTACTTGTAGAGGTTCTGCCCAAGTTCCTGCATGGTACCAAAAACTGATAGAGGGTTCTGTTCAGAGTTTGGGGTTTTTTTTTCCTCTGTGGCCTTGCCTTCCCTGAGCACTTTGCTTTTTATTTTGATCATCTGCTTGGCTTACTCAGGCACGGTAGCTGTTCCTCAGGAGGTGGTCAGTTTGTGTGCAGTTCTGCAGATTGTTCCTCTGCACTCTGATCTGTCTGTAGATTTTGCATTCAGTGATAGATTCCGTTTGACCGCTAAAGCTAGACTGCTGGTTTTACAAAGGTTGGCTTTTAAATTCTAGTAGCTTTTAATCCATGCCAGCTTCCCCCTCCCCACAAAAAGAGTTTAATTTGGCGTCTGTATTTAAAGTTGTCATACTGAAGTTGAGTGCATACAGTCTCAGTGTAGTCTTGAAGCATTGCATCTTAATTTTTTTTACTTGTCTTTTTGGTGTCACTTTAGCATATTTCCTTATTTTATGTTGCTCCTTTTTTATGGAAGTCTGCAGTAGTGGACTGTTGTCTTTAGTAATAAACTTGATCAATATTCTTGCAGAAATAAAAGTTACCATCGCAAAGCCCATCTTTGAAAATAGCATTTTGACTCAGGTCTTGTACGCTCCCAGGGACCGCAGCCAGGGTTGAGTGACCCCGTTTGGCTGCATGAAAAAAATATATTAAAAAAAATGATCTTGGCCTCTTCAGTGTGACATTTATTCAACCTGCTGCTAACTGCCGTCCTTCATTACAGTTACGTTACTGGTCTTACAGTCCTTGGATGTCATAGCTACTGCCATCATCTTAATTCTGTAGGTAATAATATTGTCTAACAACAGTTTACCTTATTAGACCTGGAAATTCAATCCATATTGGATTTGATGAGTTAATATATTGATATTTAGTTTGATTAATTTCTTATATATTTTGTATCAATATCTTGCTTATCATCTCTCTTGCTTCCATCATATTTCTGGTATGCTCGTTATATCACTGTCCTTGATTAAAAACAGACTTTGGGTTTTACATCTTGTGCTGCTAGCATTCATGCCGCTATATATAAATGTTTGGGGTTTTTTGCATGTGGGTGTTCTTGAGTAGGACGGTGCGCTTGACTGACTGACCATGATTTCTCAATTGAATTTTGAAAACTTCAGTCCACTCTCTTATTGAACATACAAAGTTTCTGTGATTCCACTCCTAGTGGACGTGAGAGCATGAGCTCTTATTCATCTGGTATTTCGTCACCTGCTATATTGCTTAAAACTCTGCTATAATCTTTTGTTAAGTACCAACATCTTCCTACTTATTTTTGATTTAGAATGAACTATTTTATGAATTCCCACTGCTCCATGTTTCTGCAGTTCCTAAAGAATCTGTACTTCTCTTCCTACAACTGTTTTTTCGGGCACGCATTGAAACTTTGCCTCACCATCTAGCTTTGGGAGCATTTTAAAGAAAGCTGCTATCCAGGTCTGGTCTTTAACTTAATCTACGTTTTATTCCACATCTTTTCTCCTGCCCCACCCCGTGTCGCTGGTACATCCATGGCCTTTTACCACCTCCACAGAATTTCTAAAGAGACCCTCAAGGCATATTGTCAGGGCTTCTGCTTTTGCAGATGTCATTTAATTCAGCATGCAGTCCTCTTGTACAGAAACCCCCTTTCTGACTCACCCGTAATTACTGCTTTTTTTTTTAACTCAGCTGGGTTCCTGCTTCAGAAAGGATACCTTCGCTAAAAGAAGGTTGGGTACTGCAATATTTACTCATTTCTGTGCCCCTTGTGACTGCCAAGTTAGGAAACCTAAAGTTGTTCTTCTGTTGACTTTACATTTGATTCAGTTTAAACTTTAAAAAGGTAGTGTGATTTGCACGTTCTGGGGTTTAGATGATCTCTGGAACACACTGAGGGCCTAGAATGTTACTTGTTTTGTATTTCTTCCCTGCATTTTTCTAGTGTTTGGGAAGACGATGGACTCCTCTTGTCCTTCTTTTCTCCTAGATAGGTCATTGGAGCCTTACTTCTGCTTATCTCTTAAGAAATGTGTTTGTAACTTAGAACTTGCTGTAGCGAACTCACTGCGTTAGTCTTTTCCTACCTTTGAGGCATGTATTGCAATTGATTCTCATCAGTAGCAGTTTCTAGCAGGACACATAAAATGTTGGTGAGGTGTTTTGTTTGGTTTTTGTTTTTTAATACTGCAGCTGTAAGTAGGGGCTGCGGCGAGGAACAGCTTTTGCAGACTTTCTTTTATGGATGCAGGAGTATGTACAGTGTGCTGAGTTGTTAGTGTGTGCGGAGCGTGTTAGTGTGTGCTATCCCACGGAGAGATTTCATTTTGGCCTCCTGAGGGCAGCCTATCCTAAGGCATTATTATGCTGGTAATGATTGGGCTGGTATATCTATATAGTTTTAGGGAAGTGGAGTTGCCTGTGTAGATACAAAGTTGATAGCTGGCATTGCTGTTAGCAGTTTTGTAAAATCCAAATCCGTATATCCTGAGCTATTTGGGGATGTAAGGCATGATTTTTAAAGATGGAGAGGATTTTGATACTGAGTTTGGTGAAATTTGGATAGAAAGTGGATATCTAAATCCCAGCCTTCAAAGTCTCTTTGTTACACTATTATCTACAGTTAGAACATACATTGTAATGATTATCTATTGCTGTTAGACAAATTTTCCTCCTTTGATGTGTTGCACAGTGTGAGAGGTTGTATTGGGTGAAACTGAAATGTGTATTGTCTGTTGCAATTATGTGACTTTTTTTTTTTTTTTTGGAAGCATAGTGTAGTTTGTTTAAGTAAAGCTAATGAAAACTGAACTTTTCAGGACCGGGTACATCCTCTTAATCCAGGTAGGCAGTCAGTGTTTGAAAAGACATGCAGTGGTGGAGAGAAGTCTGTAAAGCGCATTGGCTGTGCTTATTGCCTGAAGAAGAACTCTGCTGAAGCCCCAGGTCACGTTTTGTTTTCACCCGCACATTATGTTCAATTTCAGACCGTGTGCTGAGGGCTCCGTTTTGCTGTAGATACGTCTACTGAGCGAGTAACGAGTTGTTTAATGGATTTGCTGCTCAGAAAAAGCTTAAAAATAATTCAAAAATCACTTCATTCTTCTATTAAGATTTTTAACTTACGCTTTTCAAATACAGGACTTTTTGAGGGAAATAACGACCAGAGCCTATTGTAGATTTGGAGATCTACATTATGTAATTACACTTTTTTTTTTCCTAGTGGAAAGTGGATCTGGAACTTTACAAACTGAAATTCTTGAAAGCTGCTGCTGTTCCATGCCTGAAATGACATCATTCATGTACAGTTCAAGATGTTTGGATTTACTAACAGTTGTGCTGATAGAAGAGTGACATTGATTTTAGGTTTTTCGTTTATTATACGTTATTACACATGAATGTAAATGATGATGAGAGATTGTACAGCTGAAGTTAATACAGAATTTAAGAAAGGGAAAACTTCTGTTGTAGATGAACAGTATATTACAAAAATGTTCAGTGAATCTGATTCTGAAATATTGGAGGAGGAAGTGAGTTAGTTACTATGTATGTTAACAGAATTGTGCATTATACTATAGAATAGTGTGGTAAAACAGGGTTTTTTTCAGTGGCCCTTTCCTACAAATGACCCCAGCAGTTGCTCAGACAAACGCTGCAGGTAAAAGCCATCTCCAAAATCCACTCGTTCTTAATCTGCAGTAGAGTAGAGGTGTGGTGCCTGTTGTGCGGGAGGCCCTAGCTTACGAGGTATTTTCAACACCTTTTGCAGTAGCTTGGAAAGGCCCTGTCCTTGGCGGTGTAGTTCTGTACCATCCCTTCTCCTTTGTAGAAAATACTCCGTGATGTCTGGGCCAAGAATCGGCCAAAAAAAGCTTGAGGATATGTTTAGTTGTGTGTTTAACAGAACGGTTTCAGGCAAAAAAAAAAAAAAAAAAAAAAGAAAACTAATCCATTCAGCGTGATGAGGTTTGTAGAGCTCCTGCTGTAAATGATGTCATCGTTCTGAGTAGTGGCCATGTGCCGTTATTGTTTTTTCTCCTTTCTTGTTCTGCAGCTGTTTCTGAACCACTTCAGCTACTGCAGAACTAGAGAGTGACAGCAGTTGCAAGACTTGGCCCTTCCCCGGGTTTACCTGCTGCACCGCCCTTGTTCCGTAAAGCAAACAGTTTCTCCTTCCGGGTGGTGTTGGACCAAAGGTCATTCGCCTCCCTCCTCTGCATAGCTGCTGAAGGCACTGCTGTGCAGGTGCTGTTGCTTGTAGTCTGGCTTCTTTGCTCTAAGCGTGTGTTGAGTGCTGTGTTCCAAACACTGACATGGTTATTAGAGATTCAGTGCAGTAGATTATTTTAGGTATTAATCATTTTTGTAAAAGGATGCAAATTGTGGCTTAATTCTGGATTGGAGTTGCAAGCTTTAAGACACGTTAAAGAATACCGCGTGCTGGCTGGAATAGATTGTAAATTTCTTGGGCCAGGCGCTGTGTTTTCATCTGCCTGATGTCTCCTACGTGCGCACGGTTCTGTTCAAACAGCGAAGCTGTGCAGGGGGAGGGCTTTTTCTTTTAGCCAGTTCAGGAGAACGAGCTGAATGTCAGCAAATCCTGCCCCTTGCCTGTACAGCCGAGTCCTGAGGCAGGGCATCAGGCCGGTTGTCAACATGCAGGCGTTTCCAGTCCATGCATTAATCCATCTATACTGCGTAGTCTGGGTTTGGCAGCTGGGTCGTGCAGCCAGAGCGTGCAGCTGATCCCCTCAGCATCCTGACATGATTGCTAATGTGATCTCACAAAGTACTTACATATTTATTCCGTTTGGGCTGCGTGCAGAGATAAGGATGTAGTTGTCCATATGAGGGGAATCAAGGCATTTATTAGCATACAACCTAAGTGAATTAAAATGGCCTTTGAAAGTGGTCACGTAGGGAGAAACTACAATTTATTAGCTAGGGTTTCAAACTGGACTATAGTTTGGTTTTGAGCCCCAACCCCCAGTTGGCTGTGATGGGAAAGAAATTGTGTGTGTGTGTGAACTACTTGTTGCTGTGGTCGTGCGGTTGCAGGAGAAAGGCGTTGTGTGTTAAGGTACGCCGCCGGCTGAAAAAAGCTTCCTGCACGCGGAATTCTGCACCTCGCAGTTGGTGCTCCTGACAGGTTTCTGTTGTCATCCTGACTGTGGCTGCATTGAGTCTTGGACTGCTTTGAGTGCGCTTGGGCTGAGCAGCTTCCTAACTAATCTGAAGTCTTCCCATAGCTGAACCTGAAGTCTTGCAAAAAGTTCGGACTTCTTTTTTTAGTCCCATAAAATGGTAGAAGTGCACTTTCAGGTCATACTGCCTATCTTTGGAGTTTGTGGAGGGGGGTGAAACTTCTGAAAGTTACTTTGATGCTTCCAAGAATCTCAGATTTTTGGCTTGCAAAGTCTGTCGTTTTCTTGTGCCACGCTTGTATCTCTGAATTTGTAAACCCAAACAGTCCCGGTAACTAAGCAACAGCACAGCTGAATGTTTTCATAAAAACAACTTTGCTGCTTAGAGATGTGATTTACTACTTAAGTGTGTGTCTGTACATACATACAGAGGCAAAAAGTGATGATGACCTCATCTTAAACCAGCTCACAAGAGCAGTCTCAGTTTTTTGTCTCTCAGCCAAAGACAAATTTACTGTAAGCAGCCAGAACTCCATTGACTTGGGTTGCAGTAGCACCAGTAACGTCAGGGCTCGTTAATTGCTGAGATAATTCTGTTTGTAGCAATCAGTGCTTGAAATGTAAACCTAAAAGAAAAAAAATTATCATCTTGCATCTCGCCTGGTATCTTTGCACAGAAAGGAGAGGAGGAGAAGCTAGTTAATACTCGGGATTTTACAAGTAGATCTTAACATTTTTTTTTTTTTTAATTTTGATATTGCCTTGTTAGAAGACTCTTCTTAAATGAATTTAACAGCGCTTGGACCCTGCCCTTTACTTAGAAACCGTTCTAAGTGATGTCATATTGCAATTACTAGACACACAGAGTAGACCTGCGTATTTTCTACCCTATTAAAAGAAAGCATCTTCAAGTACTTTTATTTGGCAAAAGTTTCTCAGAATTTATGGGTCGTGTTCCTCTGTTTTGTTTAAACAAGATTCTGGGTCACAAGCAGAAGACTCTGATAAATTCTAGCCATTTTTAGGTGCTGCATACGGCCCTCATTTCATCTGTATTCATAATATTTAAAAATTCTAAATCTTACACTTGCATGCTTCTACTGAAACAGTTAATAGTCTTTACCAGAAGGAAAGCTTTCTATTTGTGTAATATTTATTGATGTTAAACCCACATGATATCAGCACAACAATCCAAAGTAACGATAATACATTTTTTTATAAATACAAATAGAAGGTGGCAAAATAATGCTAGTGAAGCTAAACAAAAAAAGTAAATTAGCATGTCACAGTCGAGAAGAATTTGGCAAATGATATGACATACTGGTTCTAGAATCGTGTCAGATTATTCCCAGATGACAGCTTATGACGTTAACCTAGATTAACGATCCCCATAACTGGTCATATCCTGCACCAGAATAGTACTACCTTATGTGCTAAAGTTTATTAGTCACTAAAAAACAAAACAAACTTTGTGTACTTACAAAGCAATACACGTATAGCAGTAATGCAATATATGGTGTACACAATTACAAAATTAAAAAAAAAAAACCAAACCCTAAGTACAGGACTTCTGAATAACTGAACTGAGATAAAAGATTTCAACACTTTTATTATAAATAATGAAAGATACCATATATGTGCTTCATATAAGGAATACAGTGTTTTCCTTTCATAGCAAAGTATCATAGCTAGTACCATCAAATGCTCATTTTTCTTGTCAGGCCTAGGAATTCTTCCCTCCCTCCCTCCCCTTCAGCTGAAATTCATTTGGTTCTAATTTAAAACTACCCAGTCAGGTCCGACTGAGGTGGGGCTCCAGTTTGATGTGGATTTGCCTTGCGTTCTGAAAGTGGCCTTCAGGCTTTTCATCTACGGCGCACAGGCTCTTCCCATTAAAAGAGCTGTCATTGGCCTACAGTTGGGAGAAGAAAAAAATAAAATCTACCAGAGACACATGCTATGTTAAAAAGAAAAAAAAAAAAAAAAAAAAGGCGCAAATTTGATGTTGCTTTTGTCCATCTTCGTCTTCTACTTCCTCAAGATCTGCAAGCTTATCACCTGTGGTGTATACTTGTCATTTAAATTCCTATTGCAGTCTCAACCCATTTTTCACTTGCTACACATCTCTAAAATCCTCGTACACATTACACAAGCTTTAAACAGTCAAACGTCCCATACATCCACTCCCTAGTTTTCGGCTCACCTTAGAATGTCCGATTCTCGCATGGGGGTATTACGAGGTTACAGACCGTCTGCCTTCAGGAAATCCAGAGAGCGTTTCAGCCCCGTGCCCCGTCCCCCTCCCACCCCTTGCAGGAGGCTCCTGCAGCGGGTCACGCTGGTGGCATTTTTCTCCCATCTAGTTACCAATACTTATAGTCTGGAGTAGACTGTTATTACGTGTCAGCTCTTTTTCCTCATTATCTTGAAGAGGTTAAATTACTTATGCTTAAAGTGTCTTGGCTGTCTGTTTGTAAGTCAGCCTCCTCCTAGACGGCAAAAAAGGAAAAATACAGAAGAATTTAAAATGACGGTGTTGATGTTGCTTTATAGAATTGTCCGTACTAACGGCATAAGGCAAGATATTTCTTTCATTGTAGAACAGAAAGCGGTTTGCAGAGATACAGCATTTGCTTACGTTTCTCTTGCTTGTCCCCTCCTGTTTTATTCTTACAATATTGCACTTGTTCGTTGTAGCTCTCAGAATGCATTGCCATTTTAGAACTATAGGTAACCATACATTCTAATTTTCTTTGTGATCTCGTGGCCTCCAATAAAACATCTTGCACCATTAAGATTGTGTAGCATCTACTTACTGCTTACGAAGGCATGTAGTGATAAATAGTGTTCTCTTCTGAAAAATCTGTCTCTCTGATGTCTTTCGGCCTTTATGAAAAGGGTTACTCGTAAGAGCTGAAGCAACTTAGGTATAAGGAACTGGTGAACGTGATTTGTTGTGCAATGTGTACATTTCTATTAATAACCTAGCTATTCTTCTAATTTGGTATAATGAATAAGGAATATATGGTTATTGTGTTTGTTGTTTATCTTTCGTACTTGAAGGTGTCTGCCTTTGCATAAAGTGACATAGGAGTATCATTGGTCAAGGCGATGGCTTTCAGTGTTTCTGCTTTGAAAGAAAATGATGGAAGCGGCCGCCGGATCTACAGATCATCGCTCTCTACCAAGCCAGGTTGCATCGTCAGGTGGACTGGATTTGCTTCAGGCTGGAAAGCTGCTTTGATGTCTAGTCCTTGGTCACAAAGTGCCGCGTATCGGCTGGCTGAGGGCCGCACCTTCTTTGGCTTGGTTGTCTGAGGTGGTTGTTGCCACTGAGCTATAGATTAAAAAGCAAAGAAAAAACGTGAGCCATCTTCAGCTGTGCAACAGAGTGTACCAGATGCACAATCAACCCTTTAAAAAGGAGATACTAATTTCTGAGCAGCAGAAAACCAGTATATCAAAGGTAAGTTTGTTTCAGTTCTTGGTGGCTTTTTTTTTTTTCCTCAGCATCTGGTTTCACCTTCAAATGTGGTAAGTGAAAAGGGTAGTGTCTGTGGTTTTGTTACTTTGCCTTTTCGGCATCGCTTTCTACCTTCCCTGGGGTCACTGAGGAGGGTAACAGCAAGGGGTTTGTTTCTGCGCACTAACGTTACAGTGACAGGCCTGTTCAAGGGTTGGGTTGTTGCATATAAAAGGAAATCATCTGGTTGCCACTGCCGCCCCTCGTACGCGGAAGAATGCTGAGCCACGTCTCTAACGCGCCAGGCCCCCTACCGCCACCACCCCGGAAACCATCCCTCATCACTCCCATCTCTCCCCTCGCCCCCTCCCCACCCCCTTAATTCTTGTTATGAGACGACTGGTAAGAGAGTTTGGTTTAAAAAAACATTCACTATGTAAGTGGCTGCTTCGGAACAAACTGAATA
Source organism: Platalea leucorodia (assembly GCF_965183815.1). Lineage (NCBI taxonomy): Eukaryota > Metazoa > Chordata > Aves > Pelecaniformes > Threskiornithidae > Platalea > Platalea leucorodia. The sequence goes on along the minus strand of NC_138828.1, from coordinate 44,212,132 downwards.
ATTAAGCAGAAAGCCATAAAAACATCTACTGCGCTTCTGGGAGCTGTCAGAGGTGTATTACAGACTAAGGTACGAAAGGATACAAAAGGTTAGGGAAGTGCTAGCAGAGCTATAGTAATAATGATCCACAAAAATAATGTAATCATGCCGTTATCTGTTGTTAATTAGCTATATTTAAAATACTAAGCAAAAACAGAAAGCATGCATGCTTGTTTTGCTTTAGGTATCTGAAAGATGGCGAAATGTACTTTGACAGAGCATTTGTTGTCTTGATGTGGATCGTTATTATTGAGGACAAACTATAAACAAAAGAAAGAGAGACCAATGTAAACCATTCTGCCAATAAACTGAAACTTGTAGAACTGTTGCTTTTGGGGGGATTAATGTGATCATGAAAACTGAAGTCACTTACTATAAACATCCAACCTGGCAGTGCACGACACAATCCCAGCCTCGTTCTTGGCTGAAACGGTGTACCAACCGGCATCCTCCTTTGTAGCTCCCTGGATAAGCAGGCAGATGTAGCCGTAGTTATCCTGGTGCATGCTAAACAAAAGGAAAGTCGAAAATTACTATTTAAATTGCAAAACAGCGTAGGCTTTTTTTACATATAAAAAGACCCAATCCTAGTTACAGATTAATTATAGTCCGCTTTCAACTAATACGGAACTTCCTCTGAAATTAGCAAGTGGAAAATAAAACCTTCAGTATGTTTGACAATTTGGCAGTTTAATACCCTGTATTGAAAGCTAAGAAGCAAAAATACATAAAGTAGCTTCTCTCACAATTACAGATTAAGACATCTGAAATCTGATGTAAGTAGTAGGGATGCCAGAACTTCCCCAGAGTTTTTGGGGAAAGGATAAAAAACTTGAGGAACAAGGTACTGAAATACTCTTAGTTATTTAGAAGGACAGCAATAATTCATCAGTGTCCTATCAGTAACAAGTTCCTTTTCTGGCAACATATCATGAGTTTGCTTTTAAACATGCCTACAAAATGTTATCAAATATTGAAGACAAGTTTATGGAGCTTAGAAATATTTTAAAAAGTGAATCTTAATTGCCTAACTACACAGCAGAGTTATGAATGAAGGCTTCTGCTGAGAAGCAGACAGACAGCTTTACTTAGGAGCCTAGCTTTTCACCAGTAAATTTCTACACATCTTAGCTCTACAAGAGAAAAGCTACTTCTCCACATGCTTCAAGTGCAAAGATAGTTGTTTACGTCCAAGGCTGGAAAACAGAACTAACATGTTAATTCTGGCTCAGCCAGCAGGCTGGCTGCAGGTTTCAGTAAATGTCATCAATTAGTACAATAACTAGTTAATATTTACGAGCTGCTCTTCACACAAAGCATTCTTAAGACCTTCTAGGTTTTAATTTGTGTTACAGGATAAATCGTCCCTGAAGTTATACATGGGGAGATTATTCCAAGTCAGTCTAACCTCACTCGGTCAGTGTTGTATGTGAGTGACTCGTTCTCTTTCTTCCAAAATATCTGAGGAGAGGGCTCCCCCGAGATTCGACACTCCAGTCGCACTGGGAATCCCTCAGTCACACCTGTGTTTTGTAGCTTCTCTATAAACACAGGTGCTTTGTGTACTTCTTTAGCTGTGAAAATAAAGATTGCAGTCATGTTGACACAAGTCTATGAAAATGCAGCGTTTCTTTCAGCAATATGCTAAAAACCAATAATGAAAAATCTAACTGGCAGGAAACGTGTTGTCTTCAACAACAGAGGAAAACAGTCACATCAGTATTTTAAGAGGGAAGAAGTGAGCACTAATAGAGCTGAGTGGTGCCCCCCCCCGCCTCCCCGGAAGAACTGAAATGTGGAGCACGAAGACCCGATAAACTGGCTGCACAACGCTTGTTCAACAGGGATCCTTCATACTCCGTAGAAGGATGGGCTTTTAATTAGAGAAGGAACTGCCCTGCCAGAAGGCTGGAATGGCATTAGCCTAATACGCTGTGAAACACACAAATGGTGTCGTACTGGCTACCCGTTGGTAGATCTGGCTCTGCACAAATTGCCATTAAACCCCCCGTTCCAGTAAACGGTCTGGTTCGTGGCCCCAGCTGTGGCAACAGCCCTCTTTTCTTAACTGTGTGCGCAGAGGTTACTTGCCAGCCAACTTCTGCCACAACGTAAGATAAATGTGTCGCCTATAACTATAATATAGTTCTGTTACTGCCAGGTTTCCTTTTCCCACTGTCCTGGTTTCAGCTGGGATAGAGTTAATTTTCTTCTTAGTAGCTGGGATAGTGCTGTGTTTTGGATTTAGGATGAGAATAATGTTGATAACACACTGATGTTTTGGTTCTTGCTGAGTAGTGCTTACACCAGTCAAGGACGTTTCAGCTTCCCATGCTCTGCCAGGTGCACAGGGAGCTGGGAGGGGGCAGCTGACCCAGACTGGCCAAAGGGCTATGCCATACCGTATGGCGTCATGCTCAGCATATAAAGCTGGGGGAAGAAGAAGGAAGGGGGGGACGTTCGGAGTGATGGCGTTTGTCTTCCCAAGTAACCGTTACGCCTGATGGAGCCCTGCTTCCCTGAGGATGGCTGAACACCTGCCTGCCCATGGGAAGGAGTGAATGAATTCCTTGCTTTGCTTTGCTTGCGCACGTGGCTTTTGCTTTACCTATTGAACTGTCTTGATCTCAACCCATGAGTTTTCTCACTTGTACCCTTCCAATTCTCTCCCCCATCCCACCGGGGGGAGTGAGCGAGCGGCTGGGTAGGGCTTAGTTGCCGGCTGGGGTTAAACCACAACAGCCACCCCCATCCCTCAACCATCTCATGTGATGGCACTTGCATTTTCCTTTTTCATGTTTCCCTTTTCATGTTACCCCTGCAGTGCTCAGCGCGGAAGCTTAGCATGAAGATGTTACCTGCAACAATGAGCTCCAGGCTGAATGTATTTTCACCAGCTCGATTGCTGGCAATACACGTGTAGATTCCAGCATCTCTGGCTGTGACCGGTTCTATGATCAAGGAGTGTACGCCGTTCTCGCGCACCAACATTTTGTGAGAACTATCGGGACGAATCGGTCTTCCGTTAAGTTGCCAGCTTAGATCGGGAGTCGGTAATCCACTAACCTTAAGTGTAAACAGAATAATGGGAAATGGTCTTAGCCGTACGAAACACTAGGAGTCCTGACTTGTTACTTCAGAGACGTTTGGTTTTGTTTGCAGGTGTACCACAAGATTTAAAGATCTAATTCTGTCCTGAATTACACATTGACTCAGTTGTGTTCATTTACCGACTTTCTGGCCAACTCCCTGAATTCCATGATGTCTTATGGGCGTGACTGAAAAAAGATCAGTGTTTAGATATGCCAGAAGCTAAATAACAATACATTGCAAAACAAAAGGCAGCGTGACACCTTTTGTCTTTTTTTATTGTTTGCTCTTCACGTGGACTGAGAAGGTACTTCTTTCTAGATTAACTTCTTGCGGAAAAGCTGCAGACAAAAAGATGTTAGCTGACTAATTATTGAACTCTAAGTTCCATTCCACTTAGGTGTAACCCAGTGACAGCACCGCCTGCGCTAGTTAATGCTTGCTCTGTGTGAACAAGTCTTGTACTTTTGAAAGCCGTGCCATTTGCTGTGGGTACCACTGGAAAACAAATAGCTTCTCCCAAATATATCAGCGAAAAGTAAACGGAAGTCATCCAAGCCTGAATTAATTCTGCTAGGCAAAGTCATAAATCAAGATTATATTGTCTGAAATTTAATGGGGGATCGAAACTCAAGTAGTAAAAGGACTTAAAATGGAGAAGCACGCTGTCTTTATAGTGTGTGCTGCTTCCCTCCACGCCCCAGCACAGCTGAACTCTCAGAATCAGTTTACTCTGAGCGGTAAGGTTTGCCTGAAGCACTTTGACTGGAGGGGAGGCAAACTTTCGTTGTCAGCTTGCTCAGAAGCAGTGAGCTGAATTAATATATCGACAGTCGCTGGAACTGCCAACACCTTTAAAAACAAATAACATGGGCTTTGAGTCAGCTAATGTTATCGCGAGGTTGCGGCTACCCTTGGCGCGATACTTGCCTTGCAGTCCATTCGGCATAGCTTTCCTTCTTGAACAGTCAGGTCTCCGGGAGCCTGCAGAAAATGAGGCCGGAAGAATCGTTCCTGAATTGGTTCATTTTCATCACCACTGTCCCTTGATCGAGATCGTGGTCTTAAAATAACATGAAATAAAAGTAAATTATTTTTTTTTCTCTGCTAAATCAGAAGAACCATCATCCCTTATAAGGCTGCTTTGAATTTTAAATCACTTCTCTGACCTATACCATAGTCACTCCATATTTACACACATATCCTGGTAGCATTTGGCTCAGACTGAGTTAATTATGACACTGTACTTACTAATTACTCTCATTTCATTCATGTGTTGTGGCAAAATAGGATCTAGCAAACAATCTTGCTACAGAATAATTGCTTGTAATAATCATTTATTTATACATGATCGTATTTTTGTTTCTAGTTAGTCTTTAAATCACTGAAATACAAATAAGTCAGGCCTTAGCATATAGCTGCAGTTCCCTGTTTCTAGTGTCCTGTGGGCTTAATCCCTTCGCTGTTGCCGATTACAGCAGAAAGTGCATGTACCGTTCGTTAATTATGTTTACCTTTCAGAAAATAACAGCAGCTAAAAGCTAACTCATCTCAGTTGAGAAGAGACTTTTCACGTCAGACTTATTTTTCATCTTCTCTTGTTCTGCACTGCTGAAGACCATACGGAAAATTCTGTGGATTGAAGTGCTGTGGATATTTAGTCCTCATTTAACAGGTTTTTTGTTCGAGATAGTCTTGAACATTTGCAAAGCCACCAAACTGTGGTGTCAAAACAATGAGAACTTCATTTGTGAGCAATAGGAAGGAAAACTTCGGTCATTAAATTGTTCTTCATAAAGGTACTGTAAAAAATTTAATAAAAAAGGAAGGAAAAAACTCCTGTCCCCCAAAACAGCATCAATCACTTTAAGCTTCCATAATACCATTTAATCCATTTTCAACATTGGCTATTCTTGCCTGTTACTTTAACCTATCAAATCTTTTTCTAAGATTTAACTGGGTTTTGTTTCCCAATTGAAATTAGCATTATTCCATTTATGTGCTTTAGTAATCAAAGAAACTTGTAATTGAAACAGAATTTTAGATCAGTTTCTGTCCTTGCCTGATCAGCTCCAGTGGATTCCATTCTGGAGCCGACTGCTGCCTACAGTAACATCTGCTGCAGCGAAGGGGAGCTCTTCACAGGTCCTCCTGCATAACTTGTGTCGATGACACCTCACAGTGAGGGTCGCTTTTCTGAACTCCATTTTCTCTTAACTTTTGCCAGGGTTGCCAATTCGGCCACTGTCTGCAGTATGTGTCCTGCAGTATACGTGGCTATACTGCGGTTTCTGCTGTCCAGGGCCGTTTCTTTAGGTTAAAATAATTCATAACAACAACAACAAAAAAGCTTAAAACCCCCAACAGTGACATTTGGAAGACACGATGCTGTACCGCTGTACGGAAGATAAACGCTGTAGCTGCACACTCTGTTCCACCAAGGTTAAGTTTAATTAGGCTTGCTTGAATTTGGTTTATTTTGTCCTCTGTCGTTGCCCTTCTCTCTGTTATTGCTCGCTCTGAATTCTGACCAGTCATCACTTTTCCTACAGTATTGTCTGTCATAACTAGGTACATCTTGACTTTTTATTGATCATCACAGGCTTCCCACAGCTACAACTAAAGGCAAGTGTGTGTGTGAAATCTAGCTTATTATATATAATGATTATATATAATCACACTGCTTATTAATGTCGGAATGGATACTGAAGTGGGGAAGACAGACGGACATCTCTGCGCCCGCTAAAAGCTTATGTAACCCTTCAGGTGCCTAAGTCCAGGTCTTAAGCACCCAAGTTGTTTTGCTACTTGAACGTGCCTAAAGCTACTTCAGTAGCCCCTGCATTACAGCTCACGAGCCACGCTAAGCTCTAGCTGGCGAGTTCCTAGCTGTTTCTGCAGGCATACGTGCCTCATGCATGCAGCTGGGATGGAAGGTGGGTGGTAATAAAGTATACTCGTATCTTTTGTCTAATTTTTATCTAAGTGGTTCTGCACGACCAACTAGAGGTGCTGGTATGTAGTCAAGTGAGTGCTACACCGTGCAAGCAACCCAGGCAAAATCTGCCTGCGTCGTATTTCCATGCATCCTGTTTAGAGGCATAAAAAGGCAGCACTGGTCGAAACTGGGGAAAAAAATTACACCAAACGAAATGGAAAACGAAAAGGTTAGGAGTTTGTGACCAAAGACGTTTCTTTCTGAGAGCATGCTCTTGAATCGTGAAAACTAAGTTTTCAAGTTACACATTTGAAAGGAAACCTAAATCAGCATGCTGTTCAGTCCAGGGTCAGAAATAAATAATGCATTTCTTTTTACCTCTTTGTAAATTTACCTCTGAAATTGCAGACTACTTTCAAGCCTTTACCTTGAGAGGTGAAACTAGGGTTATTTTAATTCTAAAACATTTTGTGGTTTTAAAGAAATAATGAATCGAGCCGAGCCAAGTACTTCAGATGTCTAGGAATGACAAACTGCAATAGACTGGAATAGCCTTGGATTAGTTGTGGGTTCTTTGGAGTTGTGATGTGGGCATCAAATTGCAGAGATCGGTTTCAGCAGCACTGACATCGGGTACTAAATGCGTCCAGGGGAGACTCCACGGGTCGGGGTGACGCAATGCACTCGGAATTTCAGTGAGCAAGAGGCTGGGGAAGACTTTATGACTGACCATATGATAATGATTGCTAATTTGGGATAAAGGAGATTAAGTTCAAATTAATCCTCTAACTGAGAGCAGGGGCAATAGGAATATTTATTTTTTAAATCTTCCTTAAATCTCGTGCATATTAAGATGATTTATTTGTGCACCACAAGACAGCTTACGTGCTACGGTGTTGAGCACCATGGCGTCTAAGGGATTGAGCCCAAGCTTTGTACATGTCAGATGGTTCAAAATTCCCACCCCCCCCAAAGTAATGCTAAGAAGGTAATGTTTGCAAGCTAAGCAAATTTCAGAAAAATACATTAAAAATGAAATAACGACTACAAAGTGTTTTAAAATGTCTGTGACGTAGTGAAGGTGACAAAAAACAGAGTTCTGCCAGAACACATTCTGTAAGGGATTAAAAATACCTCAGGAAAAAGCCTGTCAACAGTGCAAGAAGTCATAAAGTTCATTAAGCTAATAATTACACTTGTAAAAAAAAAAAAAAGTTTTGTTGCTCTCAAGCAGAAAAGCTTATAGAAATAATACTGGAATGCCACAGGAGTATTACTTATCAAAAGTATATGGCAATATATGGGACACGTACTATAGCCTATGGGGGAGCACAATACTGTGGTATGTTACGCCTGAAAAGCCGGTGGTGGGAGTCTGTCCTAGGAAGGTTTTACCTGCTCAAATTTCATCAGTCCCGGGGAGAACTGGATGGTGGGAGCAGCGGGAAATGTCACTAAACAGAAATAGTATTGTGCTGAATGCTGAGCAGGAACAGACCTTCCGTAAGCAAACATACCAGGAGGAGCCCTTCACGTATGGTAATTTTACAGGAAATAAGTATCCCCAATAATTGCCCTAATTTCAATTAAACTGCTACGTTAAATTGCTATAGTGGCTGCCTGAGTCCTTGTCTCAATTAGAAAATAAAACACCGTCTGTAAGCGGCCTCAGACTTCGATTGCATTTGGAGAGACTGAAGAATGAGCCTCCCCCATTCTTACTGAGGGTTCTGAGGGCCCTTTCTCCCGTCCCCGTTTTTAAAGATGTTTCCCCTCTCTCGCCCTGTGTGCACTGACTAATGCAGCTGAAACCTGACTCTTCCTGGCAGCTTTTCCCTTCAGGGATTAACAGAGACTTGTCATTTTTGCCCATTGTTTGCAGGTGTCAAGGCCTTGCTTACTGCACGCCAAATGGGCCCAGCGGTTTTGGGCGGCTGTGACGCTGCAGCGACAGCAGGACGTTCCCCTACAGGAGCAGCCGGAGCTTTGGGCGTAACAGGGCCGGAGGGGAGCTGGGGGCGCGCCACAGCGAGAGACACTGGAAGTGCTCTCAGGACTGCGGGAAGCCCAGTTTGTTCCATGCGGGAATAAGGCTGGTAAGGTCTTTTAAACAACCAACCTCGCTTCCTGGCACTTTCTAGTTATCAGAGGGGGGGAGAGAGCCTGTTTTGCATGCAGCAGCTCCGCCTACCTACTGCTACCACTACTAATGGTTACGGGACCCATTTCTTTGTTGCCCGTTGGCTAGGTAATTACATCTGCTCTGTACGTTACAGCTGGACAATACTGAGGTTCTGTGGCCGTTGCGACCACTAAGCAAAACACGTGCCTCATCGCAGCAGAAACCGGAACCAGAGCCCTCAGACTGCCTTGAAAGCAGTTCTGTTTGGGTAACCAAAATGCATTTTTTTGTATCATCATCTAAAGCTGTCTAAGCTGTGCTAAATAGCCTCATAAATGCTTTGGGTAAGGAAAAAAAAGTATTTGAAGGGAAAATTCCCTTATATGGTCCAAAAATATAAACTAAAGCTTCGTATGTGAATAATTGTAAACTCACCAAAGATAAGTTTAATACTTCATTTCTGACTCATAATTCCTTATAAGAACCTGAACTGAAATAACTGAAATACTAAAATATTTCTAATGTAAATCCAATAAACTTCTTTGGCCTGCAGTTATTTCTGCTGTTTCTTTAAATGCATACTTATTAAAAGCTGCAGCAAGTACAGGTTCCTGGTAGAATCCTGGTCAGGTGAGATGTTTTAACAAAACCAGTGACAAAGTCCTTCCCACCAGCTGATAGTGTAATTTCAGATAAGGAGTAATTAGTGAACATCACAGAGGAGGAGGAGACAGGCAAAATTAAAGATACTTGGAAGTCCTGCCATTGCAGAGGTTGCTTAGACTTCTGAGTATGCAAGCTTTGCAGAAATTTTTAGACGGCAGATGTCACATTTCTTCCTGAATGCCATACTTTTAACTTACCTTCTTACTTCACATTCTTTATCTTAACCATAATGATTTTGCAAAACACATATTATTAAAAAAATAAAAAAAAAAAGCATCAAGTACCTTCTCATATGAGGCTGACCAGAAGGTGACCAAGGACTGCGGCCTCTTTGATTTACAGCTTGAACCATCAGCCTGCCCGTGCAGCTTATTCTGCCCTGTTGGGATGATGGAGAGGAGGAGCATTAAACGACTTAAAGCGTGTAATATTAATAACATTCAGCCTGATCTCTTCTTTTTTGCCCACCTGTTACAGAGTCTGTAATACAACCTCTTCTTTCACACAGTCACTGGAAAGCATTTGTCAAGATACCTTCTGATATCAAACTGTTCTATCAGCTTCCAATCTAGCACAGAACAGACTGGGATAATTGTGACTGTAACACAGGCACGGTTCAAGTGTTCCGCTTGGAAGTTTTTGTTTTAAAGAAGGTTATTAGTACCACGGGCAATTAAGTCCTTAAAGCTGTATATTGATAAGTTATTGATGTGGGTGGGAGGTTTCTTTCTGTATGGCAAGTGGACAGAAAGACAACTAGTTCAAGATCTTGAAAATGGCACTGGGTAAGGGTTGGCAGCAATGACAGAGCCGCTGCTTTGATCCGCGTGATCTGGTGGGGCCACAGCTCAAAAAAAACCCCGCGAGTGTAAAAACCAAAAGAATTGTACAGGTACTGAGAGGGTCCTCTCTGAAGAGCGAGCCTGGCTGGGGGCAGGAATCGCACCAACGCACACAACTGCGCCGGTGGACGTCGGAGGTAGCTCCATTGTCTGAGGTTATTTTCAGTGAATGATAAATAAAACATGAGCTCTGTTGTATTTGGTCCCCTTTTTGGTTTTACGTTGTTTTTCAGAAGGCAGATTGTCCGCCACGAGCACTAGCAGTAACAAGTTTGGGACAGGACTGCCTGCAGCCAGGACGCTGACATCCAGGGCTCTCTAGAATTCACCGTGTACGGGGTAAAAGCATCTGGTGGTATTAATCAATATACACAATAGATACAAATATAAAAGCTATGCATAAAAATAACACTGTAGTAAAAGTTTATATGCTTCTATACAACAATTTTAGTAACTTTTGAAAAATGATAGTTTTAAATAGCTCTTTGGTAACTGCCTACAAGATGTACATCTGTCTCTCTGCTCCCTGGACGGGCAGCAGCGAGGCAACATCCACACCAGCTTTGCAGGGCATTTCAGTTCTGTGAGCTCCACGCTCGAGTCTGTCAGCATAAAAGTGACAGATATTTTTGTCACAGTAATCGGGGGGGTTGCAAATAGCTGTTCATTAACAACTGGCCAAAGCCCATCAAAAACCCATTTCACCGGGGTCACAAGCAGCCTTCAAATGGCAGCGACCTCTCTGTTACTGCTGGACTGTTAGAAGTGACATCTCTGTGTCCCGCTTTTCTTCCCATGACCCATTTAGTCCACAAGAGAAATACTTGCATTAAACTAAGCCATCGTGCATGACCTGCAGCGATTTCTTAAGCAACAGCTTTTTGTGTGTGTGTGTGCTAAAAGATCACGAAAGACATCTGGAACAAACGCATTTCTATTTTAGGCACCACTGCATGTTAATCTTTTTCTGGCAGGTGACGAATTCACACATTTTAGGATAATTCCTGCATATCTCAGAACACGAAGGCATGGAAACACAAAGGACAGTAAGGAATTTGGATAGGGAAGAACAAGCAGGAAGCCAAAGATTTGGAAAAGTCATGGGATGAATGGGAAGGAAGCGATGAGTGGGAAGTAATTAATGAGAAGATGGCCTAGAAAATAAGGGAAATCCAGACTGAGGGCTGGGCGTGCGAAGTGCAAAGAAGCGGAGAGCATGGGATAAAAGGAAAGGAGGTGAAAATCAGGACTCGACTTGAGCCCACACAGCTGATGGAAAGAGCTCAGCGAGGGGAGGCAACCTGTAACTCCAGGCCTAAAATGGGCGAGGTGTCGTGTTTGTCTGGGCCCGGGGTCAGTTTGCCCTGGATTAAGTCACACGGCAAATGTTACTGCAAACCCCAGAGGTGTGCTAGAACCTTAATTCCAGGTCGCCCTGTTTTACCTCGCAGGCAACGGTGCCTGCTGTGTTAACTAGCACGGCCGATTTCCAAGGTGTGTCAACAAGTCACTTCACGTACATAAATCCTGTAACAGTCCGGACCGTGAGCTGGCAGAAACTGGCAGAGCCTTAATGAACTGAATCCTTTGCTTTAATAAAATCAATTTCTGTCAAGGAAGACTATGCCTTTTTGCTTTGTAGTTTGGTGGTTCCAATAGCAAGGACCAAAACACAGCAACAGCCCAGCAAACATCTACCAGTCCATCGGAATCCTGAGGTAGGCTCCCTTATATTTACGTATTTCGCTTTTCTTAAGGAAAGGTTGCCAAAGTTTGTGATAGCTTTGAGATGTGGACAACTTTCCATTAGAATTGAGGAGGCTATGCCAAAATTATTTCCACTCAGGATGACTTAAAAGAATTGGAATCCAGATCTTTGAGTGTGAAAGGCTAGGCCATTAACTCACAGCCCTTCTTTGCCTCCATTGTACTGTTAAATGCATAGTAAAAGCAAGCAAATAGTGGGAGAGATAAGCATGTTTGCTTGGGAATTACACGGCGAAGAAAGAATTGAATGGGCTTGGTGAAACAGACAGATGTTTTGTTTAGGGGAGCCAGAGGAGGACGCTTCTGGTTCTTCTCCAAAGAGGAGGGGGGAAAAAAAGCACAGATGCAGAATTTTATCATTTAACAAAACTGCTTTTTCAATCCCCAAACTAGGAACAATACAAACGCAGCTCATTTTAGTGCATCTGAAAACCCACTAACAAACTAGTGTCGTCAGTGAGCGGAGCTGATAACCTAGGTCACTGTTGTGTCATTGAATGAGCTTTACCCAGAATAACAAATGCTAAAAAGCGGGCCCTGAATATTCAGGGACAGAGTTCAGTGCCCAAACACAGCGGCAGTTATTCACCAAGTTCGCTAAGACTTTGGAACAGGCAGTAACACTACCTAGGGAAACTCTGTACGTGCACGAACACAACACTTACAGGAAGATGAACAGGATTCGCTTCCTGCCTTAAGCATGTATGTATTTATTTCGCATTTTTAAACCTGCTGTGAATTTCCACAATTTCAGTGGTATGAAGTGTTAGAACACAATGGTCATCTATGTGTAAAAGCTCCCAGCTCGAAGAGTTCCCTCGGCCTTATGCTATTGCTTTATTACTTCTTTATTTCTATTATTTGTATATGTAGAAATAACGTTTAAACCACCTAGATTTAAGCACTGCAATTTGTAGAATCTAGCCTAAAACTGCTATTTGTGTGTCGCCTGCGCGTACGATCCCATACGCTCGCAAGCAGGCTGCAATACGAGCAGGACTGACAAAGAGCAAGGCAGAAATGGCAGCGTCATGCTAAGTAACCTAGCAACCTTCACAACAGAGCACAACACTCCTCTTCCGATTAAACCCTGCCTCAGTGATCCAGTTTGCTATTTCACAGTGTGATTCTCCTTGCAGGCCCGCTCTTTGCAAGATATTTGGTGCTGCAGAAGAAAATACTTCGTTACATCCCTACAGTTATGTTACTGCCTTGGTTTCTCACGCGCAAATCTTTCCCTTCAATTTGCTGTGCCGTAGGAAAAGCGGAATGACAAAGTTACTTCAATAGGGCGCGTGAACGGTAAGTTTAGCTGCGTCCAACGTGCTAGCAGGTTTCTGTTGTACACCTCAGCTCTTGTATTGGGTCTGCGAAGAACAAATAATATTACGAAACCAGTAACACTGTGTGTTTCAGAAAAACATTGTTGAAGGCTTCGGGATCAACGCAGGAGACCTCCCCCCCCTACGTAATAAGTGCTAGAATTTTTTGCCGTACAGAATTGCAATCACTGCCTAATGTAAACATGCTGAGGTGTGATATGCTCCTACTCATTTCAAAAAGTTGGCCTCAGTCAGTGAGCAGTGTCAACAGAAGAAAAATGAAATTGCTGGATTGGGTTACTTCTGCTGGTAAACTGGGGTTTTTTCTCCCTTTAGAGTATGCATGCTATCCATGCTCCGTTCGGATACTGAGATGTTATCAGCTGAAACAAATGGTGGAAGAGTGATTAAAAAACAACACCCCCTCCCCTCTGAAACCTCAAACTGCAGGAAAAAAACTGCTGTTGAGTTGCTAATCTCTTGGAGATAGAAAGGTCCCACCCTACTGATGCAAGATGAAAACAGAAATCTAGCTTACATACTTTATGGTGACTTCATCATCTAATTAAATCACGCATACGTAAGATGAGATAGTTTTCTGAAGATTTATGTCCAGAAGCACGTTTGCTCTGGAGCCAAACCTTCATTTACCTGTGGGTTAGCAGCCATAATAGTGTAATTCCCATCATCATCCAGGGTGGAGGCTGCAGTATGCAGAGAGCAGGTTCCATCAGGTTCTCTTTGAATTCGGTAGTGATCACTTCGTTTAGAAATTTGCTTCCCATCTTTAAACCAATAAATCTGCAGGAAAAAACAAGGCACGCTGATAAGAGGTGGGTGCTCATTGTCATCGCTTCTCAATTAACAGCACTAATGAATCTTAACTGCTGAAAACCTCTCTAGTAAGCATTAAAAGAAAACCGGTTCGATCAACTAGTGAAAGTGCAGAACCACGCTCCACGAACCACTTTCACCAAAAGACAAGTTACAGGTTAGCAATCCTTTAAAGAGAAAGACGGCAGCAAGAACATTTACCGAAGAAATGTGCAGGTGCGTAAGGGCTGTACCCATCCCAAGGACAGAACAGCAGCTGAACATTTCCAGAACTGAGAATAAATGTCATTACAAAAAAAAGTTCTATTTCAGAGAAGACTACTAATTTTAAATTTTTATTTCACTTAAATCTGAAGAAGTCAGAGAAAGAACGCTATTGCTCTCTTTTCAGAAAACAAAATCATAAACGAAGGTAATTATAGGAATAATTAGTTCAATGACGAATAAAATAGCAGTAACGCTCTCACTGTTGGAACACCAGTTTGGTCTCATATCCATCACGCTGACTGGACTGGACCAAAAAGCCGGACGGGGATGCAGCCGCTCCCACTGGCAACGAGCAGTTGGGTATGCGAAGGGGCCAGCTCAGGATAATTGCACGGCTGAAACCAACAGTGTCACCCCATGTGACAGACATCTACAGAAACGGACAGCTTTACAAAGTAACGGGAAACACTTCAAAGCAAGTCAGCACATAGGTAGCCTTTAATAATTGTAGGCCAACACCAGTATAGTTCCAAGCTGACCAGAAGGGTTACATTGTCTGTCAAACTGCAGTCTTTTCCAGTACTTTTGATACATAATGTTATTCTCTGGCTGACCCAAGATCTACTTTCGGTGAGCCAAAAAAATGATGTATGCAGAATAACGCCTTATAGTAATCCATAAATTACACAAAAACCATGTATGTGTTTTTAATGCCTCAAACTTGAGGCGAAAAAAAAATTCAAATATTTTGACCTAGCTTTGGGGATTTTTTGCTATATTTTAAAAATAATATAAAACCCCAAACTGAAATCTGCTGGAATCAAAAGAAAAACGTGGTGTATGCATGAAAACACACAGAGGAATATGTAAAAAATGTTATCCTAGGAAGGCTGTAGTCAGCTCCCCACACCAAGAGCTGAGTAGAACATCATTTACTTGTCATTTCTCACATTTCAGTGTGTATTACTCCATAAGGTCAGTGGTGCTCAGCATTTCTTAAGTCACTTGTGCAGATACCTACACAACTTTTACGAGGTTAAGTCGTAGAAAGCAGAACAAACGTATTTGTCCTGGTCGCGTGACTGCTGGGACTCTTTAGCATGAGGAAAACGCACACGTTTTCCCCAGTCTAATTCTTGAAGTGGGAATTTAGGTCTTACAGTGAGGAAAGGGTGGCGGCTGTCCAGTAAAAACGAAGTGGCAGAGCAAAGCACAATTCCTGATAAGAGTTTAATATGCCAGGTTCTTCATACATGCCAACATTTCAAAGCTCTAAATTCATTCACTGGGGGGGGGAAAAGTTAAGGATATCTTCTAAATTTCACAAAAAGACAATGGAGAATGTTTTGGAGGGAACGAGTGGAAATTTCCCTTAAAAATTAATTACCATGTATGGTTTTTATATTAACAAGCATTATGCGTAACTAGAAATGATTTCATTTCCTCAATAGCTGGTTATACTCGTTTCCCATTTTGTCTGTCAGCAGCCTTGCAGAGACTCTGTGGTGCTAACAAAAGATTTAGTCATGTCTTCTCATCTGCTGACAGAGCACTTACTGGAGATGCAAAAGATATTTGATCACTTACATACACAGGCTAATGGAAGCTGGTAACAACATAGCTGCAAAAAATGAGTTTTAACTTGCATGCTTTACGTGTGTCATAACGTTGCTTGGAAATCTACTGCATCAAGTAGTAATTATTTAATAACAATGCACTTATCAAAAATATCAGGAGACATGCCAGGAATTATTACATGGAAATACATGCAAATATTAACTGAACCAGCTATCCAAACATCATGCATATGTTGTCCAATACTCGTTTCCACTAAGTTTAAAAGCATTGGCATCACTGGCTTTTACTTACGA
This sequence comes from Platalea leucorodia, assembly GCF_965183815.1. Lineage (NCBI taxonomy): Eukaryota > Metazoa > Chordata > Aves > Pelecaniformes > Threskiornithidae > Platalea > Platalea leucorodia. The sequence continues at coordinate 44,196,434 of NC_138828.1, read as the reverse complement.
GAAGTAAATTCTTAATATTACCTTTATCTGACATGGAGTCGATAAGTAAAACACTACCACTGCTGGAGACAATGGCCCTTGCGGTGAAGTATTTTCTTTCTAGGATACCTTTTAATAAATGTACCATTAAACTACGTAAGCACTGAACACTGCATCTGGATTGCTTTTATTTGTACCAGATTTTCAGAAACCAATGTGTAATGACTAGAAATACAATGGCATACACAGTACAAAAGGGTTTTTGATCTTCGGCAGCACAGGCATTTTTAATCACTAAGAATTATATTCAGCCATGTGAAGAGCAAGCAGTACGAGCTTTATGCAACATTCATGTCTCAATTAACCTTTTGTAGGGCATTGTCCTAATTCTGAAGAGAAATATCTCTTAAAAGAGGTATTCCACAATCCCTCCTCTATCACCACAGGTTCTCGTTTTAATGAGAAAATAGTTTTACATTACACTGACGGTTATAAAAAAAGTAGACTCAGGTTTAAAAAGTCATATTTATGAAGACAGAATTTGCACATCAGTATTCAATTTACATGGCATGTTCAGGGGAAAAAATAATCAAGCCAATAACCCCGCTTAGAAAAACCCCTTGTAATGAATGCCAGATTTGAGAAACGCTACAGTCCTTCCCAAAGCCATTCCTTGGCAGAGCTGACAGAATACTTAGAAGGGAGGAGCTTCAAGTTAGTAAATTATTTCCAGCTTTTCATTTGCCAAAGTAAAGAATTTGTTCAGAGGCAACACTTCCAGCTTCAACAAATGACAGCAGAAGGGCAGCCCTCAGCCATCGAGCATTTCAAAATTGCTATCTTGGCATGCTCCGGCAGATGAGGGGAAGATACAGCTTTTGACATTTGCAAAACCCAGCTAACAAGTAGCCATCCAACGGGACTGAAATTGGTTCCATCCCAAGCAACTTAACGAATCGCACAAAGCATCTGCAAGTGAACGGAATAAAGGGTCATAGTCCCAGGTGCAAGAGCAAATAGCTTCTTAATGCGCACGCTTTGACGCTGCAGAAAAACAGAACGTGGTATCTGAATCAGGGTGCGTTCACATCAGATACTCCTTTATAATGCCATGCTTTAGAGGAAGTGATAACAATGTGGTTTCTTGGCTGTCCAATCCCTAACGCCAAAACAAGGAGAGTGAGGGAAAGGAGACATCCTCTTTCATCTGTCTTAAATCAGATTAAGATGACTGTGAAACTACACCTTAATTGAAAACTGTGAAAATTACGGAATGGCTAAGTTGACTAAGGCTGACTCATAATAGGTGATCCAGCAACTTAGTCATAAGCCTCAGGCAAAAAGAGTACCTCTCCAGCATACTGCACCTCTAACACCAACCGACCCGTTTGTCTTCCACCCTTATTCAGCACAACAGACTCTTCTGTACGGTCATCTCAGAAGTAACGCTGGACATCAAAGGCTTGGTTTCAGCCAGACTGGGCTAATCTTCTCAGTGTGTGTCTTCAGTTTGAAGCAGGAGAGCTTTTTTGATAGGACTATACTGATCAGCCCCACTTGCTTTGCAATGGTTCACATCGTGTTGCGGTCTCGGAGCACAGGATTGGACTCCTTTCAGATGAAACTAGGCCAGAAAACGTGCTCCAAGAACACATCTAATGTGCTGCATCTGCTTCAGTCTGTGGGACGAGATTAGAGCTAGCCTGAAGTAAAACCTTCTGAAATGCATGCAGGGATGGATATCCCATTCCACAGATTTGCTTATTCTGGTCTGCACTACTCGCTAAGGTAGGCATAGCTCTAGTTCTCTGTTGTTCCTTCTCTGCTGCCTGACAAAGTCCATTTTTCTTTTTACAGTTTGTGCAGTATCGTACACCTATATCATTGGACATAGAATCATGTAAAGTCATTTGCATTTATCTCTGATCAAAATCCTAAATGCCTGTAAAACTTACACTAGATGAGAGATTTGGATGTGGCTGCTGCTGCGAAGATCTTAACTAAGCGATAAGGCACCTTTGATCTTGTCTAAGAAGAACAGAGCCCCTATCCACAAGAGGTCACTGTAAGAGCTACAAGGACCTCACGGGGAAGATACTGGCTTTGGCAAGGAAGCTGAAGAAGCTACTGCTGTTTGCCTGCTGCATAATGAGTCAGTTGATTGCCAAGCAATTTTTGAAATGGTTAAACACAACCTACCAAAGGAAGGCATTCTTCCAGATCGCTCACATCACGCAACTGGTACTTTTACATGTGCTAAAAGGAAATGCTTCCCAAGCCCAACCCTCCCTCAGAAGCTCATCATTAAAACCTCACCATGATGTCTCATCTTGCTGTTGGGATATATGGGAGCTTACGGTATTTTATTATGCCTTCCTCTAACTTTCAATAAAATTTAGTCTTGTTAGGGTGTGTAGATACAAACTCTGCAATGCTGAAGAATGTAGAGGTGCCACGCTGGCTTCTGAACCAGAAGGAACGTATTTTTGCATTAGCATGTTGCTGTGCCTGAGCTAATTACCACTGTTAACCTGAAGAGGTTGCTTTTGGGACTACTGTGCCAGCTCACATGGGGTTTTCTAGCATTGCACTGCATTCTGTGGTACAGATGTACTCTGAAGGTAACTCTGAAAATGACGGAAGTATTACTTCTAGGTAAAATAATTGAGATGAAGTCTCAGGAGGGAGTAACTAAGAGCTGAAGCCTCATAGTAGGATTTTTGACTAGTATAAATCTAAATAATTCCAGTGATGTCAAAAGAGATTTGACAGTCTATACCAGCTAGGAGTCTATCTTGTCAAGAGAGAATGTCTGCTGTTCCTGTAAGATACAGCCCATAGGGTCCAGGGGCCGACTGTAAGGTACCGATAGAGAACTCTTCAGAGCATTTCTAGAAACAATTTACCCTCTTTTCTTACCTTTGGCTTTGGATTTCCTGCCACTTTGCATGTAAATGTGACTGGCATTCCCTCAAAGACTTTGTAATGCTTCAGCTTTATCTCAAAATACGGTGACATACTGTTATCAATAGGTTCATCTCCATGTTGCACCTCGTCATCTGATTCTTCCACAGGAGATCTCTCCAGCCTGTATTCAATTTCACTGATCAATCTTTGCTCAAAGCTGGAGACTTTATACTCCTGTCAAACAAGAAAGGTACATATTAGTGTCCAGCTTCAACACATTGCTCAGCAAGATGTGTTCCTAATGTTTTTTTGTATTCTACTGATCTTTGACAATCCATTAAGGTTTTACATATAAAAGGAAACTCTATCTTGTTGAAGAAAAACTATAATCCGTGCCTCCAATAACTTCCCTATGAAACAATGAAGACATCTGGTATGAGGCAAAAATTGTATTTCATGTTATCTTAAGGTCTAATTTATAAGGGGAAGGAAAGTCATTGGTTGCTTTCTTTCATTTTTTTAAAAAAGCCTATAAGAATAAAAGTATTCTGAAGCAGTTCATAAAGACAAAAGAAACACACTAATATTTCCTTGAGGGTACAGGCAGATTTAGAGTTGGTTTTGTTTCCAGATGGCCAGAAGACCATATGGTTCACATCTGCTATTTGCATAGAACTGTACCGGAGGCTGCACCAGAAGGCTGAAATGATTTTGTTTACAATTGCCTGTAAAAATTATAAAAAAAAAAAAAAAAAAAAAAACCAACGAGAAAATGGCAACACTGGCAGGCTGTGATAGTTGCCTCCCTTTATTCCTGTTGCCATGGTCCCCTTTGTCTGGCCAACAGTATCACTTTTTCCTTAAAAACAAAATTTATCATAAGAGTATTCAAGATATAGCAAGAAGAGTGGAAAGTTTCATCCACTACTGCTTCTTTAAAATTGCTATTCAGATACTAGGAAACGTTACTGTGACATACACAGTTATTTACTTTCTTGAACCGTTCACTCTGTCTACTCTGCAGTACAAAAGTCCTGCTTTGAATCTAAGTGATAACAAAGATAATGCCAGAATGTAAGAAAGCTCAGAAGCAGGAAAAAAAAAAGAAAATTTTTATTAGACAATGCTCTTCTCAGTCAGCAGAAACTGAGGCACTCTTTCAAATGACCTTTGGCCACTGTCTCTAACCCCGATTTTATCTAAGATAGAACACATCTCATTCAAAGCCTCCTTTCACATACCCATCTTCTATCATTGCCTCTGGTCTGGAAATGACATCTAGTCTTTCTACTGACCGGTTACAGAACTAATCATAACCCTCAATAACGGTAAAAAATGGAAGGAGAAATACCTTTGTAAACTGCAGATATTTTTTTAATTTCTTTGTTCCCTGAAAGTTTACCATAAAAGTAAACCCTGAAGTACACATGGTATATATAAAGAGCAGCTGATTGGGATGCAAGGCAGTGAGTATCAGTGTATGTTAACATTACAGCAGGAAGATACTGGAGCACGCCATTACTGCAGTTAAGCTGCCTGCACTCAGACAATTAGGCTTACAGAACAACTTTAACACCCTGAAGGGAGTGCAGCCCAAATCTCCCCAGTTATTAACGCTAGGTGACCTCCCGTTATTAACCGAGAACAGTAGAAGGGAAAGGGCAAGGACGACAGGAAAAAAAAAAAAAAAAAAAAATCAACGGACAGAATGCAAGACAGAAAAAGGTGAAAACGTTAACCTTTTGAATATCCACAGGACTCACTACAGAAGCACCAACAGAGCGAGCTTCCTGCAAGGGTAGAAAAAAAGATCAAGAGGCAGAAAGAAGACCAAGAGGCATCCATGACAGTTTATCAGGGGTTTTATCAGGAGAACGTACTTTATGTGGTAACATAAGCAAACGAATGCTACACATTTCCAAATAGCAGCTCTGGCATTTGAACAACGGAGAACATGTACCTGGCCTTTCAAGCAGACTTTCTGTTGTGTTTTTGGTCTGCATCCAAAAAATGCAGATTACACACATAAAGAGATGGCTTCAAGATAGTAGATGTATTTTTGCCTTGAGAGACTTGAAGGTCAGGACAGAATAGGATAATCGGAAGAATTTAAAGCAGAGAGCAGACATTTGAGAACTCTTAACCTTATTCAGTATGGAAAAACTGAGCAATAGGCATGTGATCCTCCAGTTTACTTCACTGATACATAACATATGACTTCTGTAATCAAAACCGTCCTATAGTGTGTATATTTATGGTTTTATGTAGGACTTTTTTTAAGACACTTCACAGCCTGTAAAAAAGAAAAATTGAAAGACATTTTTTATTTTCCTATGAAATTGTAGAGTTATGTGGCACCTGTATAGCAGGCTCCTCTTCTGGTTCCTGTATGTTGAAGACAGTTGCAGCACTGTCTGCTCCCAGCAACCGACGAGCCATTTTCTCCTCGTACGTTAATCTCTGAACAAAAAATACAGGGATGGGTTAAGGGGGAGGGAAAAGAAGAACGAAAAATTCTTATTTCTCCTTAAGAACTATGAGGCAGTCTGACAGTAAGCAGTACTTTAAGTAATGTTAATAAAACAGAGCAGCAATATGTTTCTAACAGAAATTTTCTACCACAGTTTGTAATGCATTTTTTTTGCATTACAAGTGGCTCTTCTGGCTTAAGCAACCCTTGCCCTGACTCTGCCATTTGTTTCCATCCTCCTGCCAGGAACTTGGGCAGGAATGAGCAATAGGAACTGCTTAAATCAGCATGGCCATCAAAAAAGTGCATGTCAAATCATCCCAAATCTTACTCCTAGTTGTTCTGGTTGATTTTTTCATTAGAACCACACAGCAGAAAACTCTGCCAAAAATGCTAAGGAGATACTACTCTACTTGATTATTTTGTCAAAAATATGGCAGCTTTATAGAAAAATATTATTCTTTAAGGTTTTTTATTTCTATTTCTTCTTACTCTTTAGGAAATTAAGGAGACAGCTTATAAAAGACAATTTACACTCAGAAAGTAAAGCAAGTTAAAAGAAAACCTTAAGTGTACAATTCAATTATTTCATTATTAGTTTTCCTTCTACATTCAATAACACATTCCAGGCACTTAGACACTTTCTTACAAATCAACACTGAAAAAAAATGCCAGTGAATGAAAGGCAAACTCATTACATGGTGAAATGCCTCATTTAAACAGAAAAATGAAAGAGTGGAAATTGTAGAACATTACATCTACTTAATGCTTCCATTTTTAAAAAAGCTCATTTAAATTAATTTATAAAAGATGTCATATTGTAGCTAAACCAGTAGGCTGAGATTCGTGAAAACTAGGTACCAATCTTGGCTTGGTTACAAATGTCTAAGCAAGTCATGAACGTTTCTTCAGTTTCTTCTGTGATCACTCCAAGCGCCCACAGCCATGATTACACAAACAGAATCACCCAAGACAGGAATTTGCAAGGCAAAAGCCTGAAGGCAAGCACAGAACCAGAGTTTACTTGGTTCAAGCTCCCACATCATCTGATCACAGTTGGGTTTTTTTTTTATTTTTGACTCGGGCCATGTGGGTTTTCTCAGGACATTCCATTCATTTGTCCAGGCCAAACATCTCTCTCACTTTCCAAAATAGGCATTGACAGTCATGCTCAGCCCACCTCCTTTGAAAAAAATGGGAACTTATACACTATGAGAGTGATTCTGCTTAACTGCTACAGAAAACTGCCGAACCCCATGCAGTCAACGGAGAAAGGTAAGTACAGTAGCACTAGTCGCTCTGTCTAGTCTTTTCCCTACTTCACTCCATTGACCTTATTAAGAACCAGAATCCGTCATCTGTGGAGTAGATAGTTAGACTCAATATGCTATCTTGAACTACAACACCATAGTCCGCATCTCAGACACGGTAGCAAACATAGATTTCTCAGGACCATGCTCAGAAGTTTGCTAAAGCATGCTACCTTTCAGTGACACAAAGGTATCCCAAGGCATTCAGATGCTTTTGAAAACATTTCATTGACAAAACAGGGGCGACAGTCTACATTTTTACAATTACTTTCCCTTAAAACAGATTCCTGCTTCAAAGACATTTAAATCAATGCCTTAATGACTGTAATCAAGTCTTAGGAGAGCTGCTTCTCATCAGCTCTGAGCAGGAAGAATTTGGTATTTTATCTTTTTATGCATATCTTAAAATGCACAAAAATTAATGGAGAACTTTGCTGTTGTGCATTTCAGTTGTTTGATATACTTGCCCATTTTACCTCATTTCTTGACTCCTCAGGCAGATTGTTAATTCTTCATAAAGTCTGTAAGTTAGTACTATAGGTTGTTTTTTATTCCATTGGTCAAAAAGTCCCACAACTGCAGGATCTAATGATGCCTGGTTCCTAATGGGTTGTTTCTCGTGATGAACTGCCTTGGCTCCCTCTGATACCCACTCATCACCTACTCTTTCCCCCTCTTGTCCAACAGCTGGACAAAAGGTAGAATGAGCCTGGACTGATCAAGAGCTATGCATATGCTTACTGGCAAGCCATCCAGTCATGAACAGTCAAAAGCAAATGGCTTCTAAGGCTGAAAAAGCCCTTGAGGTACAGACTGTGCAGGCTTCTTATGTGAATTCATCATCTTTGAGACCTCCATTGCTTTGTTAAATCCAAGTAAAATTGTCCAACAGGAGAAAGAATGATAGGCCAAAACATACACTATCATGCCTTGTGGAAATGTAGCTTTGGAAATGCAATTAAAAATCATAAATACATAAAATATAAAAGTAATCTACAACAATTATTTTATATGCAGCATATCTGAGAAACTACCCGTGATGCCCACTCCCATTCCCCGGGGGTATTTTATGTTTTTGTACCGGTTGCCCGTTGTTCAAAAGGTCTTCCTTGAAGCGAAGTTTTCTTTCCAGATCCTGAATTACAGCATCTTTTGACCCTTGAATCTCTTCATCTGATGCTATCCTAGCAGTTCTGCCTGTTTTCTTGGGAAATCCCCTGCAAAACAGTACAGCAAAATTCATGAGCTTTCCTGAAATCATTGATATTTAGGAATTTATCTGGAATCACTGCTATTACTGAAGAAAATGACATTGCGTCTTTGAAATTAAAGGTCTGGCATCTTTCTTACTATGCTGTCCCTTCTAACTCACATCACTAATTAAATAGTTAGTTTATTGACAAAGTTGAAACTTCATTTGTGCATGAGTTAAAATAGGGCTCAGGATTGTGTAGCGGTGGCTGTAAACACCAGAGACTCAAAGAGGAAACTGATGAGCAATGGCAATAAAGCAAAGTGAGAGGAAACATGAAAGAGAAAGCACGACTAGATAAGCGGGGATGGAAGATAAACTATCTTCCTATGAAGTACCAGATGGATAAAGCTCAGAAGGATGTAAGACAAGGCAGTTAATTATTAATTTTCTATATTATTTATTAACTAATTCTTTGTTACAGCTTTTCAAAACACAATACATAATTCATTTTTATTCTTCATATCTCTGTGAACACCGACCCAGAAGGCAACATGTAAATGTTGTTTCTGAAAGAAGAGCTGTTCACAGAGCCTAGGTTACACTGGCAAAAAGAAAAATTATCCGTGTAAAGCAGTTTTCAGCAGCAGGGTTTCACAGTGGAATAGCAACCATTTAGCAGTTTGCATTCACAGGGCTAAGCTGTTCCTCACACCAGTCTACAAGTTACGATTGCACTTTCAGGATGCCTCACTCCCATTTCCTGAAATGGCACGGGAATTTTTTTTTCCAGTCTGCACTAATATTTCACACTTTCAGTAATGTTATGATGGCTCTATTGCTGGAAATTCCCAACAGTGGTCATTTCTACTGGAGATCAGCTGTTCTTACACAGTTGTGAAGAACTCAACATTGCTATCTGTATTTGAAACTTGTAGCACACCCCATTTCTTCAGTGAAGTCACACATTGTCGTTTAAAACACTGATACTGATTCAATATTAGTTTGGGTTGTTTTTTTTTTTAACTTCATCAACTAAATAGGGCTCAGCCCATTACATAGGAATGACTTATGCAAAATATGGAATCGATCAGGTAAGTTGCCAAACTCGCAGATGACACACATAGAAAAAAATCAGACCAGCATGTAAGGGGTAAACTTCTTTCCAATACACAACTTAATAATTCCATTACCGGCACCAAAATGTTAAACAAGAATCATACAGAAATAACAACTTTTGTTGGATATTGTTTGGTACTATGTTTCTATAACATGGTTAGAGAAAATTCGTTCTTCAGCAAGTGTTTTCAATGCTAATTTTTAGCATTAGTTAAAATGAAACAATACACATATGCTGTCCAAAGCCAAAAAGGAATTAAATGAATAGATGGAGAAGTCAATAATTGGAAACATTTCTGCCTAAATTCCATAAACATTTCATATTCTGTTACTGAAAGTAAATTTAAAATGGGAAAATGGTGAAGTTCTTCTGAAAAAGAACTGCATTTTCACATTAAATCACAGCTTAATGTCACAAAGAGCCAGAAAACAACATCCCTCACCCTAGAAATATTCAGCTATTAGCTAAAGATCATCTCAGTCACCAAGCAGAATAATTCCCTCAGCATTTGGCTGGGGATGTTCTCAGTCACAAGTAACAAAGTCTCCTCCACTCTGTTTTGGGGAAGAAGTCAGGAAAATTATCCCATCTACAGGGAGGCAAGAGAATGCTAAGAGGAATGGGTAAGGTCTCTTCAAGAAAGAGATGCTTCAATAAGTCAAGAAATTTGGGGAGAGTACATGTAAAGGAAGATATGGAAGGAAAATGGACCGGAGAAGGAGGGAAGAGGGGATCAGAAGGTAACGTCCCTCAGGGAGGCTGGACCAACTGCTGGAAGGCTAGTGGAAAGGTGGCATCTGTCTTTCTCCTCACAGTCTTTCCCTTCACCTTCCAGCCTCTTACCCCACCCAGCCCAGCACTGCCATGGAACCAAATTTTGTCACTTTTTGGATAAGGACACACCCCCCTCAAAAAATCCAGCCAACTTCAAGGCAGCAAATTTCAAATTTGGCTTCACCTTGAAGAAGCCCTGTACCAGCTTTTAATGGAGACCTGCATCCTACCTTGAAAATTCCAAGTGATACATTACAAAATACAGTTTTCATTTCACATTCTTACAAATTTCATACTTGCGTGATAAAAAAAGTCTTAGCGGAAAAAGGCCTGCTGATGCCTGGCACTCAATAGGCTGTAAAGGTAAAAGGTACAGTTTACCCAAGAAAGTCACAACAGTACATGAAGAGAGAGGGATGGGCTAAGTGCTCTGGAGTCGATTTCAAGTAATAAACGAAAGCATTTTCTGAAGCATTATCAGTTATCTCTGAAAACAAAAACCCCTAAGCAAACACACCCATTTTTAAAAGGGGAAGGAGTACCAAGAGAATTACGAGCCAGTAAGTAAGTTCAATGTCCATACTAAACACAAGAAAACAATATTACAAGTCCATTTCAAAACAATGCAGGATAATAAGGAAATGAAAATTGAATCCTATCAAACCTCACTAATTTCTCTCTCTGTCAGGTTGAAGGGCATACAGATAGGCAAAAAGAAGTAGCTTTGATACACTTCAGTTTATGGCTTCTGAGTAAGCCTTCAGGAGCTGTAGTAAGTTCAGTAAGTTCCCTAGTAAATCAGGAAAACAGAATCTGGCTGAAATTTCTATTATGTGGCTGCATAACTGTCTGAAAAAAAGCTATTGAGAGAGTAGCAATGATTTTTTTTTTTCCTGTCAAACTGGAAGAATATAGACCAATGAGGTCTTTCAAAGGTCTATGTATACTAAGTTCAGTACTTAGTATTTCAACCTTAACAACTGGAATAGTGAAATAAAAAAACACATTTCTCAAATTGGCTGACACTGAACTTGCAGAGCTTGCAACTCGTTTGCAGGTAACAACTGTCATTTACAATAATCTTTGTAATTAGTCTAGAGGTGGTCTGATGATGATGAAACTCAGCAAAAATGTTCAAAGCATGACAGCAATGCAAAAGGAAAATTAGCACTAACATATTAAGCATCTCTCAAGAATCTGTGAGATTAAAACTTGGACAATAACACCATTATTTCAAGAGAAAATGAAATATTAGCATAAGACATTAAATTTCATTGTTTTCCTTTATTCCTTGCTGTTGGACACTGAATCCAGTTTTACCACTGCACTTCAAGAAAAAGAGGGCAAATTGGAAAGTTTTAGAACAAGAAAATTGTCAGATGGTTTTAAAAGCATAGCTTTTGTGATAAGCTATGTCCCACCCACACACACACACACAAATACCTTGTTTATTTAGTCAGGAAATGAGGAGAATGAAGATAGAGAGGTGAATCAAATATAAAACGTCAGAAAGTAGCTGACATTCAATGGTTCTCCATGTCCATTGAGGATGATAAGTAGACAACAACTTGAAGAACAACAGGCCTAGCTTAGACAAAACGATTGTAGAACTCTCCTCCCTCCACCCTCCACCAATGACAGTTAAACACTGGAACAAGTCATGTAGGGAAGCTAAGGAATTTCATTTAAGAACAAGGTATGCAAATATTTCAGCAATGGCCTGGGGATCCCTGGTAGCTTTTAACAGGAGAGGCAGAGTCCCTAACAACCTCCCAGATCTCCGCTTATGCGCCAGAACATCCTGAGCTTTGCACAGTGGGTGTGGAAGTGTCATCCAAGACCTGGTCAAGGCAACTTGCCTAAAAAATAGATTCTCTTCTCTTTATTTACATTTACAAATATGTATTTAAGCAAGGAAGTAGTCAGTTTAAAAATATAACTATGAAAATGAGCATCAGTCAAAATGTCTTCAAACGCCTTCAGAAAACATCTCTCTTTCTCTTTCCAGACTATTTTAAATTGGGACAAAAAAAGAAGAGGTGCACAAGGAAACGTAATTCTTCCTGCAGATGCTCTATTTCCACCCCCTCTTTACAGTATCTTTCTTTCTCTACATATATACACTTTAAAATATGCACATGAATATATATATACGTACATACCCCCATACCAAGTTAGCTCTTAAGACATACATTCTTGAGATGAATTTCAAAATGGCTACAAGGCAATGGCAACAAATAGAACGTCCTTGGTAAATCTATCCTCCAAAGCACAGATCCAAAAGACTGCTTACACGTCAAGACAGCCTGGCAGCAAACTTTCTTCAGCTGCTTTTGCAAGCATTTTTCACCATCCCTACATGCCCTTATCTGGATGCATTAAGTTCCTAGGATTTGTGTCCTCCTCAGTGACTCATCAGCTTTCTTTTCGTCTTTTCTCAGGGATAATATCAAACAAAACGTTCTGCCAATTAATTTGTGTATTTGTATGTTCATTCTTTGCCTGATGCAATTTTCAGAGTATATTGTGAGTACTATGGCAGCAGGAGATAGCTGGAGAAGGCATATTTCAAGATATTGATGCCATTAGTCTCGAGCACCCAACCACCACCCCAAATGTGCAAAGAAGCTATCGGCCTTTGAGAATCAGGGTGAAATTCATGTAGATTTTAAGCACTTCTGAAACATGCATCACTTAAGTCACCGAGGGCCTGAATACAGACATAGATAAAAGCACACAGGTCTGAATTCTTTTGGTCAGAAAGGGCAAAACAAAATTGCCAAAACTCAGTCATCTTAATTCACACAGAGATTTTTGACAGCAAAGATTTTTGCAACCTCGGCTTGGCTCTCCTTAGTTTTGAATATTTGCCCTAACATTTGTTTAGAAAGAAGGCCAAACCAGCAGTACTTTTCATGTTTTAATTACACAGAGTGCACGCTGGATGCCTTTCCCTCTTTTCCTATGTACCTTTTACAGTGTAAACAAGGGCAACAGGCTGGCTGTTGTTATCCTTCCAAGAACAAATTCCTGTTTGCAGCCAATATGGCTTAGTTTCACAGAAATCCAAATCAATTCTCTGGTACTGAGGTAATGAACAGTAACTTGATTTTTCCTTTAAAACTCAAGCCTTCCAAAAATACAGCTAATTCCTGCCCATTTAACACATTTTTCACTTACTGTAAGAATAAAGTTACTATAAGTACTGTAACAGGTCACAAACTTTGAAGCTGCAGCTGCATATTGAAATTGTTTTAGTCTGATCTTGCCATACGTGCTGGGGAGACCAGGAGTCAGCTCTGCTCAGTAATGTGATGTTACATGCACCTGAATTAAGGGAACGCCTGAGGCACAGACCTGACTAAGGATGACTTGTGCTAAATGAAACAAAGGTAACAAAAGTTCAATTATTTCTACCACCCAAGAAAAGGTTATGAAACTGTAGTTAAAAAAAAATAAAGAAATCTCGCCTCAGCATTGGATAGGATCAAGATTGACATGAATAACATACATTTCTGAGCAAGTTTGATCTTTCTTAATGATTAGATAACACAGAGAACAACTCACCTACAAACTGCAGGCCTACCACCAACAATTTACTTTTCTAAGGCTTATCTTTAAAAATGCATTTTTACTCATTAAAAGAAGAACTACTACGTTTTCGTTCTCCTGTTTAGTTCCTTCCCCACCTGAGCAAGTTATCCCTCTGCCTAATGCTGCACTGGTTACCATAGATACATTTGCTTTTCAAAAGATGTCCACATATTTTGGTCTCAATTTAAAAAATACTATCTATTTTGTAACTGGTAATCTTATCTGCATTTCTGAATGTTACCAGCATTATGCTAAAACTGATGGTCAAGAAGAAATCACTAAAGCACTGACTGCTCCTGAATGTAGAAAAGGCTGGCACAGTCCTCATAGTCCTGAAATCTTGAGAAGAACAGGTAACTGCCAGAAGCATGTGAAGAAAAACCTACACTGGACTGAGAAAAGGTAATATATCCAAAATATTCACCTTCACTCCAGCTGATGAAATGCTACCGGTTAAGGCCTCCACAACTATCAAGCACTGTACCTGGCTTTTACATTCACAGACATTGCTGTGGCATTCAGATCTGCTTAAGATAATGAAGTTATAAAATTAAGTCCTCTGAAGAGAAAAATCTGCAGACCAAAAAAAGCTGCAAAGCAATGCTGCAAATAGCCTCTCTCTCTTTTCAGAGGTATCTGTACTATTTCTCTTAGTTAAGTTCACTTGTCACCTTACAACTTTCTTAAGTATCTGCAGATACTACTTAGAAAAAGAACTGGATAAAAACATCTTGCAAATTAAGACTTCCAGGTGCAATGATTTGCAGGAGACAGTAGGTCAGATATGTTGGTTATTGTCTGTGTGTCTCCATGTTAAATCCTTGATCTCTACTTTTAAGCACCTTTAATTGATTAGATCTGGGGCACAACCTGGATTTCAAAGTTCAAGTGGAACAAACATGCATTCATCAGATTTCAAAAAAGCTGATATGGATAGGTATTTTATGATAATCATGTGCATGTACATAATAAAAAGGTGTTACATCGTGCAAAAACAAAGCCCCCAGTATGAGCTGTTTCTTAGCACAATCAACAAGAAGTGATCTGATATCACACATAAACCACTCGGGTGTTGGTCTGACAGCCACAAGTAGTATCCGAGCCATGGGAAAAGGAGGTACAACACAATAAAACAAGAAACTTTAAACAAAAATGGCCTAACGGACAGGAGCAATAGCTTAATAAAACTGGGGGTTTGGAATGAAAGCAAACCCTAATATTGGCTGGAATTTCTCCAGTTATGTACATACTTGTCTTCAGATATATTTTCCTGAGATCCAGGGATAACTCCAGGTATGACTGAATAGGTAGCATACAGAGATGAGGTGAGCTCCCTCAGAAGCAAGAAAACACCCTGACCTTTCTCCTCAGTTTGATGTTGGAATTTTTAATCAAGGTACTTCCTCCTACGTATCACCATTTTCACAGCAATCGTACTGTAGGTAACCTCCATTTTTTGCAGTTGTGATAGACAGAACTTACAGAAATGGGAAAAGTAAATGTCCGGTCTACATTGGACAGCAATACAGTTTACTCTAAAGTGAAAGCTGGCATTTGTACTGTGACACTGTTGAAAGCTGTAAGATAAAAAGATGGAGAAGTGTAGCTTTTCCTCAGAGCGGCCACCATCATTGCTAACTGACTCAAGGAACATAAGGGTTACTAAAATATTTGCTTCAGTGCTATTTGAGACAGAATTCAATGGACAAGTCACAGTACACAGCCGCAAGAGCAGACCAGCGGCTCTGATTCAAAGGGGGAAAAAAGTGCAGATCTCTCTCTGATGTTGCTATTCTCATGATTCCCACAGAATCTCCTTTAAGATCTGGATTTAAGGTTCTAGAGATCATTGAAAGAGCAGTTAAATTTATTATACAGAGTGATAAAAGCAGCTTATTTAATTACATTTTACAGGTATTTTAGACAATCTTGTCTTCAAAACAATGTTTTCTTTTCCATTTTCCATTCTTTTCCAGAAAGTAGCAAATCTAGAATCATGTTCTTTCACCAGTTCTGTACAGTCAAATTTTTTTTCTGGTTGTGCCTAAGGTAATATTACTGAAGATACCTACTTTAAGAAAAAGTCGACTTTAAGGAAAAGTGTCTACTTTAAGAAAATACTGTAATTTTTTAAGTTGCTTTCAAAAGGATGTATGTATAGCTGACAATCCATGGTTTTTATACTTAGAAAGAGATTCCATTTCTCCAGGCTGGAGGACTCCACACCTTTCTGTAGCAGGATTTATGTTCTTGTTACTTAAATATTCACTAAATAGTCACTAAATCCTTCTCATGGGATTAATTTTGCTTTCACAAATGCTCATGTAAACTTACTGATGTATGTGCTTACCTAGAATTTGTAAGTATACTTATTTCTTTTCAGGCAGATATAATTTGTTTTTTCTATGAACAGTGAAGACCAGATTCTAGCTTCTACAGGTTTAACTGTGGACAAAACCCCCTCAATTCTAGGTTTCTGCCACATTAACTCTGCTCCCTGCAAGTCTGTTGTAACCGAAAGCTAACCTGAGTCCAACACATCCAACCCACCCTAGAGTTTTCTTTAGGTAAAGAAAGAAAGAACCGAGATTTTTAAGAACGGTATCCAACAATCTTACTCCAGCCAAGTTTTGCCTCAGAAATAACTGACGAGTGTTCATAATTCCCTTAAGTACTTAATTAGCTACGCAGTTCCACCAGCACTTCTCTTTTGTTTAATAACGCTATACTCTGGCAAGACATGAATTTATCAAATCTGCCCTATTAATAAAAAAAAAAGGTTATTCCCTAAGCTTTTTCAGCTAACACCACCACAGTCACAGCTTGAAAATGCTGGGCACTACAAAGTGTCTAGAGCTTACTGGAAAGATTCAACAGAAACATTTACCATACAATTATTGCAAATAAATGCTTAAAATATTTAAAGGTGAATTAGTAGATACTAATGACACAAAGCTGCTTTCCATGTTTCAGATGTCCAAATAAAATGTAGTAAATTCACAAGTAGCTATTCCCATGATTCAGGCAAGGCTGTAAGACTACATGTTGCTAAAAACCAACAAACCCCCCATCCCAAACAAAGAAAAGAAACCCAGTGCAATGTTTCCAAATCTATCAACTGGAAAGAATATTCATTTGATCACACTGGTTTAGATAATGCTGTCACTTCCCCAGAGTCTCAGGGTCCAAAAGCAAGGAAAATGACCTCTTCTATAACAAGAGGCACAACACCTCCTTGGATTAACTTCTCTTTTAAGTAGAACAAAGATGATACATACACCGGAAAGGAAATGCCTGAAGAAAGCTGATGGAGGGAAGGTCTGACTCCATGAGGAGAAATGAAAACTCTGTTGGTTTGTGTACAACCACTGTGTCTTCCATTTTACAGAAAACTTCACTGATACAGCCTTTGACCATCTCCAAAAATTATTACCTCCACCTGCAATGTTTATTAATTTACCTTTATTCTGCTCCTACCACAAAAGCAATCTGAAGAAAATAAGAATCATGCTTACTAAGTACTGATTCTGAGGAGCAGATCTGTAATTGTGGTAAGATTTAGTAAGGAAAAAATCATTGAAATGTATGAAAAATTAAACAATTACTCAATAAATTCCACAGCATATCAAGATGCATAACTTAGAAAAATAGTCTGCAGAATTTCTTACTCTGCCTAACAATGTTTTTTGTTATTTACAAGAGATTCTGGAAAGGCTAAATATTTACTGTTTTCTTTCAGATATTTGGCTATCGGTGTCACAGTACCCATGCCTGGGAGAGAAGAGAATAAACAACCATGGTAAAAAGACCATATAATCAAAATATGAACAGTGAATCACCAACCCTGAAATACACACACAAAAAAGACAAGGCAAGAGAAAGGAGCCATGAAAGCATTGAAAGCAGACAGGAAAACTGTTTTAAGAGCATTTTATCTGGTAGAGGCACTTGACATGAAAATGTTGAAGTATCTAAATGGAATGACAGGTCCAAGTCTACTTGTACCGATGTTAAAATATAAAAACAAAACATAAAGTTATTGTCTAAAGAGGAAATGCTACCACTTCAAACACTGTATTTGGAGTCTCTAGTAAAAAATGTACCTCCTTTCCATGAAAGATATTTCAAACTCTGCCTAGTTCACTTTCAGCAACCCACTACCATATTTTCAATGTCACCACTGTATGACTGCTCAAGAAGCAGAGACAAAGCTAAATGGCTTGACTAGCATTCTTGACAGAAATTTACTCAGCAAGACACACCAGACATCAGTAACCTACACAGTAAAATGAAAAAGGAGAGGCCAGGGAAAAATTGGCATCAAAGACCCATAATGATAGACTTTTTTTTTTTTTTTTGCATCACGCAATATATCTTTTACCATGTTTTAATGTTATAATTCAGATGACAAATGCTCATTGTGTGTATATATATATATATACACACACACGTACGTATATATACATATACATAAATCACACACACATACATTCAGTATGGTTAACATGATCCAGCTCCCGTCTGGACTACATTTCCTGAGGGAATGCAGGCCAAAGAACCAACCACCTCATCCTCAGCTCAGAGCCTGACGCGGCTGCCTTGTCCCCGGGGGGACAGACACACCATCACTTGCACACCCACACTGGCTGCTGGGCTTGGGGAAGTGAGGGGCATGGGGAAGGGGGAAGCATCCTTGGAGAGTTGTCTCTCTGTCCAAAGATCGACGGGAATGGGGAAGACCATAGCTAATGCCTCAAGTGAGGACAAGTGTGCATGAACGTAGCATAACAGGGAAAAAGGGACACAGCAGAGGCTCCAGCTGCTGCTGTCACCCTCACACCACACAGAAAGGAACTTGAAAGAGAGTCCTGTTCCTATCCAGAACTATATAGCTGTATTAGAGTCTTTCCTGGAAAACCAGGGGTAATTGCAGACTTTTGTGGGCTGTGCTTACCTGTCAAGCTGTCAGTAAATTAATCATGCGACTTTAAGCAGTCAGTATCAATAGAGAAACTCAGCCAGTGCAACGGACACAGTAAGACAGAAAATCACAACTATTGTGAGTGCAAGGGCAAAGTGTACTATTTATTCATTTTTCTCCTAAATCTGTTTTATGGCCAGACTCCATAATGAGCCCTATGACAGAAATCAAGATAAAGAAATGCTTTTTAATGTGTATACATGATTTATTACTTTGATATCTGTCCGCTTTCTTCCTTCTCTTCCTTTTCATGTCTTGGACTGAAATAACAGAAGTTCCCACCACAACGGTATGTAGCTGAGCAAGTCACCTAGATACCGTAGATATGTTTAGACAAACTTCTAGACAAAGTTATAAATAAGCCTTGGATACAGCTATTCTCATTTTTGTTCTTCAGCATGTCTCTTTGTTCTCTAAGGATGGAATGAGAGTCTAGTGCCAGTGGAAAGACAAACTGATCTATGATGGGAGCTGACATGCTCCAAAATACTATTTTGGCCTTTAGAGAAGACAAAAGGGGAAAACAAGTATGCGGAGTTGTTAGGGGGAGGGATTCTGTTTGTTTTTATGCACTGCTTTTCTAAATCCCCTCCTAAACCCTTTTCCAAACTTCCTCAGAACAAAAACTCTAGCCAGAAAGTCAATATATCATTATGACCACTTTGTTGTCAGATGTATACTTTAATACCTCATACTTTAAGTATCACAAAGCTATAGGGACTTGTGAACAATGCTCTCTTTAATTGTTATTTCTCTACCTGCAGACGTAATGGAACATAGACTACAAATATCACTGAATATGTGACTTTAAAAGAACTGGGTCATGAGAAGGGTTTTCTTGGCTCTCCTTCCACCGCCCTGGGCATGCAGAGCCTTTTGCTGCTGCTTTCATATTTTCATCAACTCCCATTTAAAGCTTTAGCTTCTCCTCTTTTGTGTTCCTACTGTAGGACTTCTTCAGAATCTCACTTCTGTGAGGGTAAGAAGACTATCCCATCTCTAGCACAGAGGCATTTGCAAATAATTCATGCATCTCTCCCTGTCAGGTAGCAGGTAACAGCAAAGGATCCTAGAAAAGTATAAAATGAAGCAAGTGCAATAATCTTCAGTACAATCAAACTCAAGGAGCTCATTAGCTGATACTTACGGAGGCATCACTCCTTTCGGGAGGCCTAATGCGTTGACAGAAACGGGTGGTGGCTGGGATGGCAACATGGAGCTGAGAAAAGCTGCTGGAGACTGGCCGGAATTAGGAAATCTGGGAGTTGGAGACAGGCTGTGGGAAGGTGAAGAAAGTGAAGGAAGAGGAGGGGGTGGAGGAGGTGGAAGTGGAAAGGAATCACACACTGGATATGCTGCGGTTGGACTAAAGACAGGGGGAGGCGGGGGCGGAGGAGATGGAGAAGAAGGAGACCAGGCGTACTCCCCTTCTGGAGCAAACTGCTGAGAGAAAGGGGGAACAGGCACTCTCCCAAACTGTTTCTGAGAAGCAGTTGGGGACATAGGAGAAGGAAGGCTGGATGTAGATGATCCTGAAGATGGAGTCACATAACCCGAAGCAGGGCTGATATTCTGAGCAGCAATGAACTGCTTAGGCCGAGCATAGTTGAAGGAGCTGGAAGACTGCATGGTTGGGGAAGTATGAGAGTTAAGAATACTCATTGGCACAGGAGAAGTGACAGATTGGCTGGACTCAAGCTCCTGGAAGGAGGGGGGAGGAGGAAAGGAAGGAGAAGAGGGAGGGTGCTGCTGATGATCAGGTTGCTGTTGGTGACGATACCGCTGGCTGCTTTCTTGCTCCAGACGAATTTGGTTCTGCAGCTGCTGTATTTTTATAGGGTCCCTGTAGGAAGGAAAAATAGACAAAAAGATGATCAGACATGCAGTGCTGGTCGGGGAGGAGGTAAAAGTTCCACTGAGCTATGGTCTAGGAAATTCAGAAGGCAGTGAAAGTTCAAAGCGTTTGCATATCTTGAATAGCCCTATTTCTTCAGAGCTAAAACATTGCTACAAAAGTCCGTTTTCTGAGGTCAAGAAAGGGGGAAAAAGGTATATGAACAATAGAAGTTAACAGAACCTTCAATTCTTAAAAAAGGTAACTTATAAGACAATTTGAAGACACTTAGGATATTTTAAAGAAGCAATCCAGATAATATAAGTAATGGTAAAAATGTTGAAGTTCTTAACAAGGTCTCTTTTCATTTCTTGCCTATTTCATTCAATGGCCCTGTTTCAATAATAAGCCTCAGATATCTACCCAGTGACAACTTCAGCCTTGACTTCTGCTGTAGCCTCTGTGGGCCGATCAGACAGACCTAATTACTGCCGTACTTTTAATGAGGATTTTGGAGACAAGGGACCAACTTCTGTATTGGAACCATCCATGTATCTGTAGATGAGCAAAGACTTCCAAGAAACATTTGTAACCTAAGGAAATGGTGAACTGAACTTCTCCATATCTTTAGTCCCACTTTTTTTTCCAGGCTTTATTCTTAACTGTAGGTCCTGAGACGTGTCTTAGTAGATACTGAACACAGTTCTGAGGAATTGCTAATTGCCGTACTATCAGTTCAAATAGAAATGAGAATTTCTTTCAGAAATGCAGATACTCACTACCAGAACAATGAAGACTATAAAAACTAATACATAGGAGCACTCAAAACTGTTAATTAAGTAGGAGGGGAAAAAAAACAACAAACCAAACCAAAATGTTCAGCAGTGAAGCAAACCAGACCATGCACTGGCTTTTTTTTTTTTTTTGTCCACAATACAGTTGTTTGAACGACAGCGAGATCAAAATTAACTGTGTGGTCTCTCATCTTAAAATACATCAGACCGACTTGCTTAAAATTGTCATGTTGCAGCTGGAAATTGTAACTTTATCTCAATACTCCAGATGTCTACAAAGTTTCAACATATGCACGTATACCTTTTCTGTATATTTAACGTACAAATACTTTATTATATACAAGTGTGTCATTGTTTATATATAATTTAGCTCATTTAAGCAGAAATTTTAGAAGCTGTCTACTTAATGCATGGCATATGAATGTATGATTCTGGCACAACAATATACTTTTGTTGGTAGCAACAAAATTAGAAATGGTAATATTATCATATTTTCCACTCTAAGATTAATTTTGATATTCCAACTATTCACATTTACCAGAAAGTGTTTTCTGACAATAATTCTGCTTATGATCTCAGGCCAAAGGAGATTGTTTAGATAAGAAAAAGGGGAGCAAGCTTGTTCAGGACAGAAAACTGAGAAATCAGTTATTTACATTTAATAGTTGTTTTTTTTCTTTTTTGTCATAAAGATGGTTCAATTCTAGCAAGAGTCATCTCACCAATAATACGTATTTCAGTAGTTAAAAGGAGATTGCATTTTCCTCTTTAATTAAATCAGCAACAAGAACATCAAAATGTTGCAGTTCACTTGCAAATTTTATAATTCATTTTTTGATGTTGACAATAGACTTTAAATCCCTATCAGTTCAGCTTTTCACTCCATAGGACATGGGCTGAACCTTATTCTTCGATTTTTGCTAAGTTACATAAAAGTCTCCTTACCCTAAATGGGCTAAAGCAACACAATTTTAGTTCCCATCACCATTTGACCTTCTTGGCTGATGACAGAAATACTTCAGGTCACCTCTGATTGCAAAGAGAAAGTCCTGTAAGATTACTACTTTCAGCTCATTCTGTATCTTTAGTCTGACTACTTGCAGACCTACTGTCCAATACCTCTAAAATTATTTACAAATAATATTTATTTTATTTTCCATTATAATCGCCTCAATAAGTTTTTTTACTTATTGCGGAGAGGCTAAGGTTAAAAAATGGGGGAAATCTAGTACTGTAAATGGTGTGTTGAATATAGAAGAAACTTAGCTGTCTCCAACACTCCTATGTTTACCCAACATGTGCTGAAAGCAAGTCGGAGTGTCTTGTCTTGGGACTTTTTTATTTTCATCGCCAAGTCACATGGCGATGTGCCCAGCCAACGGCATAACACAAATGACCATCTATGGCCCTGTCAATGGTAAGTATACTACTACAGCGCCTGCCACTGAACTGCTGCTGTACCAATCCGGGCAGAAGTACAGACCAGATTTAGTGTATGTCTACAAAAGGTTGGCAGGCAAATGTGAGGTTGCTCTGCGCTCACACTAAGCTTGACTTGAGGCCACAGGAATATACATGCCTTTAAGTCAGGGTTTATTAGTTCAGGACAGCACTAATTCCATTTGCAAAGCTTTTGATCAGCTTAGAGTTCAGACAAAGCAAGTGCATGTCTGCTTGAAAAATAACATGCAGACATAATCGTTATCCCATCAGTCCACGTAGCAAAAACCACGAAGACCTTCTTAGAGCAAATTTTCATTCCATTCATTCCAAATTTTCTGCCATTCAAGTGGTAGAAATGCACGATCCTTGTCTGCAAAGGAATGTTCTCCACCTCAGAGCTATTTTTTTAGCAGCAGATGCTGCTCTATACCTATTAATTTCTTGAGCAGATGTATCTCAGGGATGTGTCATTATGAATAAGAAAAAAAAAAATAAAAGAATAATCAATTCACAAGTGTTGCTTTGCAACGACACCAACAGCAGTGGAAGCTGTACATAGGCAGGTCCCTGAAAGGTAGCACTGCTGTGCCACAGATGTAGAGAGCCCAGCAGTCAAAACAATGCATGGGAATTGGTCTGTTATGTTGCCCTCATCAGTAGGGAAACAAAGGCGGCAATTAAAAAAAAGTTCAGTTTTTGGATGAAATTACAGGAAAAATTAGTTTAATTGTAATTACATCCTCTTTCCAATTACCTGAAATTTGTTTTGTAATCACAGTGTTTTAAAGGGCACACATGCTTTCAGGGAATGCATCAAGCTGTTTAAACAATAGAGAATAAAACTTGTTTTCTCATGCAGAGTTTTTGGGTTTGCCAAATAATTAATTATAACAATGTAAGAATGAAGAGTTAAAAGTAAATTTTAGTAAAATTCAATCAGTAAATCAGTAATAAAAAAAAATAACTAGACTAAAGCGAATACTGAGAAATTTCAGCAACTCACTGAAAAGCAGGCCTAGCAGTAATATAGTAAATATTTTCAAAAGGTCTGCTTCAGTATTTGTGAATTTTTTTTCAATACCAGTTATTCTTACCCAATATTTTTATATACATTTTCAGATGTTCTAATAGGCATGCTAAAACAGCTAAAGAAATGCAAAAAGTAAAGCAGTAATATTTTAATTGAAGCAGACATTAATTGCAACAGAGGGAAAAACAGTATTTATGCAGGTATTATTTACAGTTCGAATATGTACAGATTTGCTGTCCACAATACTTAATCTTTTCTTATCAGCTACTAGAACCGGAAGGTACAGACTTTTCACCTTCACTTATGAATTTGTCTGAGTTGTTTTCCACTTTTCTATATATTTCTAACTGTGGAAAGAGATGGGAGAATGAGAAGAAGGAGGGGAAAGAAATTCAGGTTGTTCAGCAGTTCAGGATGAGGATTTGTTTGCATCACTAGCAATATCCAGTGGTAGAGGATGTGACAGTGAATAGAAGTTAATCCTGGAGCACTGTGTGTGTACACAATGTCAATCTTCCTTTTCTTTATAATATTAAACATTGAACAGCTAGAATAATTTTTGGATATTTCTATGGTGTCTCTTTAGGCATTTCTTTATTTAATATGCAGGTGAATAACAAGATGCAATATTACACATTCCCAAGTATTTCTACAACCTTGCTTTCTTCTCTGTCCTCTCTAAGAACAAACAGCTGAAGGAAGATACAGCAACTAAATTTTTTTTTAGATTAATTTATTGGCTTGCTTCATGGAAATGAAGCTAAATGGAGTTAAATGATAGTGAGAAACATTTGAAAACAGGTTCAAAGGGAAGAACAGAGACATTAGATTTCTTGGTGGGCAACTACAGAATACTATCTTTTTAAAGGCAAAACACTGATTGTACGAGAAAATAGTGGGCAGAAATGCTCAGAATCTTCTCTAAGGATGCCAGTACATACAGCATATTTTAATAGTTACTCAAAAATTCATGTTCTTGAGGTATGCACTTGGTTTAGATTATATTAGGCTCTTTTATCTTTTTATCCCATTTTCATAATGCTTTTTCTTCCTGATACCTTCTTTGTATCACATTGTTTTGAAAATTAATAGAGCAGTCCTCAACTTTGAGATCTAAACTGGTAACAGCCATCATCAGGAACCGTAACTCCAAGCCTAGGCCAAGTGCCTGGGACACAGTGCTAACGGAGGAGGGGAGACAGGCAGATGGTCGTACATCTCTGAAAGTCTCATAAGGAACTGGCTACTGGATTGCAGAGCACATTACAGCAGATGGCGTTTTCAGGGATACAATAAATCCTTCATACTGAAAGTTCTCTGTCAGGCTCATTCACAGGTTCCCAATATTAGGATATGTACCAACTTTATTTTTATCTTGCATCTCTGGGTTCATAAAGAACATTAAAAAATTTATTTGGAAGAACAATGCACCAAAACCTCTTCTGGGAAACACCTTACTATTTGCAGTGTAATCATCAGCTCCTCAGTATAACCTAGTCTGTGTACCTTTTCAACACAAAAGTTCATGTGAAAGCCCTTGTATCCATTCTGGCTTGGGAGAGGGGTTTCTCTAAAGGTGGGGGGATGCTGTCCAAGCCTTGAGAGGAATCAGTCATACACAAAATGAACCCTATCCAGGTAGTGTCTACCACAACGTGTGTGGTAAGGGCATTCAAGTTTATTCTGTTTTTTACAGCACAATATACAAAGTAGATTGAAATAAACCACCACAGATAAAGAACTAAGATTAAATACATTGTTCTATGCTATAACTTCTTAAATTTCCTGATTTTGGCTCTCCTTTGTCCTCCCTCATGATCTTAACAAAAGAAAAGGAGCAAATGGAAAGCACATAAAGAAAAGCAATTTTTGTTTAAAAGAAAGAATCCTATGTATCTCATGTATGGAAGAATAACAGGCTCACTTCTGCCTCAGGTCATTCCTGAGTGAAAGCAGACTGGCCCCTTCACAATCCTTCCTGCCCTCTGAGAAACAGACAGTGCAGTTCTACAGCAATATACTAAAAAATACCTCTGAAACAAAACTACAGAAATATTTTGAATGAAAATAACCAGAATTAACCACAATTAAGCTTGAGCTAGTTTTCTAAATTAAGATTTGAAACCAATGCCCCAAAACCTCTGTATTTGTATCTTGGGGTAACAACTACTCATCTCCATTAAATCTACTTTCCAATGAAGACCTAGCTTCTAACTCAATACTAATGCTTCAGAATCATGCCAGAGCTCTACAAAAAAGGAAACAGTCACCATCATGCTGTATTAAAAGGCAAGGGCTCTTCTCAGGTAACCCTGACTTGCATTGTCAGTAAATGTCTGTGTTTAGATATATTTTTTATATGTGTATTTATATCTATATTTAGATACTTATACAATGGATGGAATATTTTTTCATTATAATTCATTAATTTATTAAAGTTGGAATGTAATAAAATTCAGTTATACATATCTAGCTCCTTGGCAGCCCAACTGGACAACTGGTAGGCAGAGAAGGAATGGAGAACTGGAAGTGCTGGCGGCTGCTGTGGTTCCCTCACTAGATAAGATTCACAGCGCTTCTGCACCTGCGGCTCCTCAGCAGCTGGCATGGCGGACTTGCCAGGTAGCTGTTAAGCTAGCTCTTAAACACACTGTTTAATTTACTTTCTACAACCACAACATCTGTATTTTACTGGTATAAATGGTTCTGTTTTCTAAACTTCTTCTGACGGTTACTATTTCAGAGACTGAAATGCACATACCGACTCATGCAAAATTTGACAGTAGTCACTGGTATCTGGAATTGTCCTCTGACAAAATTCCTAATAGAATTTAAGGTTTTCCGCCAGATTTATCAACTGGTGAGAGTTGTTAAAAATGAAAACAACCTAAGCTAGCAGTGGATGAATTAACAGCTCTACTGAAAATAAATACTCAGAATACACAGGTAATTCCAACTAAACTGTGTCCACTGAAGGAATACTTACTCATTTTTAGATATGTTAAAAACGTACATGTATGACAAGGCAAGAAAGTGAAGTAAAGGGAGAAGAGATGCCCCCTTTTACAACAACTGCAAGGTATTCAACATACAGATAGCCTTCAGGCTGTATTAATATAAACACATTTACCCAAGCATTAAGCTTCCTGATGCTGAACAATCCCTTATATTGTGAGAAACAAAGGTGGATTGTTTTAAATCCTGCAAGGGTTCACATTTATGTAAGACTGGAATTATCAGTTAAAATAAAGACGGGGGGGAGGAAAAACAAAAACCAGCACCAGTTTGGGTTCTAGCCCACAAACATTCAGACATATTTTTTGTCTATGCTAACAGATTTCAGGGAGGATGCAGGGCTGTCACTACAATTTAATCCTTACGTTGAATAACTAGAGAGCTATAACTAGGAACCATCTCCACCAGCTGCAACCTTTTAATGTTTTTATTACTTGCCCTTCAAAGCGTAACAATTTGAAAAATGCAGATTTGTGACAAATAATATTTTCCATATTTCAGGTTAATATACAGGAGTATTTATAATTAATTTCACTGTAACCTACCACACTCTTAGGAAAATCAGTATGGTGCAAGAGCTAACACAGGTACTGTATTAGGAGCACACTATGAAACTAAGCCTGACTTTTCATCTAAGAAACTTCATACACACAGAAAATAAATGTAAACCATCTGCACTGTACCTGTATTGTTTGTGAACTCACTTGTAAGGAAATCGTGCTGTAATTTGGCTGTTAAAAACTTTTCTGTCTATCCTAAAAAGTGGGAGTTGTACCTGTGCCCATTTTCCATTATGGTTTGATTATCTGTCAAAGGCATCAAGGTAATTTCTGTACTACGGAAACCAACAGTAGTGATAGTGCCAGTATTCAGCGAACACAAGCAATTCTTTTAGAGACAGGAACCATTTTTCATCTCTATACCACTGCAGGGACATTTTTCAAAACATGCACCGGTGAGATAACATGTTTAGCCTGGGCACAGAAAGAGAGGAAATTGTGCTCTTGTGCACATTCATTGTTCCCAAAAGTCATAAAGACACAATACAGCTTTAGTAAAAAGGCTAAACTTTCTATCTGTGGTAGGGTTAGGTCATAAGAATTAGTCTGGTAGTCAAAAACCTGTCTGGCTTGGTAATTCAATAGTGTTACACAACTAGTACACACAGGTAACAAGTTTTACTGCTAAAGGAAACAAAAAGCATCATGCTATTAAGAGGTAAATCGTAACAAGGCATTCATAGAAATATAGGTTCCAATTTACAGCTGAATTGGCCCGAACTGTAAGAAATCATGACTTGGAATGCAGGAATAAACTGGCCTGCAAATGGACAAATAGGTCTTCGGCCTCTGATTGTGCTATAGCCTGTGGAAGGTTATATTCTGTGCTGACTGATATATATTCAAAGAAAGTATGGGGAAAAAAAAATATATATCCAAGTTTGAAAAACTGTACTAGCCAAAAAACTGTACTAGCCTAAAACCAAAAGCAAACATAAGAAAAGATGGACGGCCACTCTTCTTCTAGATGTAGTACGATACATTTTCTCAGTGCTGGCACTGGAACAGCACAAGCACAGTGGTCTTTTTTTTTTTTTTTTTAATTTATTTTAAATTTAATATATTTGATTAACAAGATGCTCTATAAGTCATCACATTTCATCTACCACTAGCTACCAAAGACAGGAGATTTGCTTGTTTTTATGACTTCCCATGAACAGTTACAGTGGGCTTAAAACTAGACCTCCATGCATTCAATGTTAATATTCCAGTATCTGTCAAGTGCCTGTTCTTTGGGTTACACATAAAGATGACTGCTTTGTACTACTGAAATAGATACTTTAGGGAGGAAGAATGAACATCATATTAAAAAGACAAAAATAGAGTAGTTATGGGATGCCCCGACATTAAACGGAGCACACAGTTGCTATCAGAGTGTTTTTAGGAAAATTAAATAAAAATTAAAACTTTAACTATGTTTTAAAACTACTTGAAGAAATTAAGGTAGTTTTAGAGCCTAAATCCTAGGCCCTTTTACCAGCCATTCCATATTCACAAACGGTTCTGACATGCGAGCAGGTCGCTGCCTCATGGGTATTACCACCTGATACATCAATAGCCTCTTTTACTGAATCTCACTGGAGGTATCCTGTTCTTGAAACACCATATGAAAAGGAACTACTGGAAAGGAAATCAATGTACAGAAGACTGGTATTTATATGAAATAAATATATACATCTGAGATTCTCCCACTACAACAATCTGACTGACTAGGTGTCAGCACCACCTTAGTACCATAAAGTTTTAGTACTATACCATTCTTGCTGAAGTCCTTCTATGCACACAAAAATAACCCTATCAACAACATACACTAACTTTTACGGAAGGAGGAGAAGCACCAGGAAGTAACAGCAACTGCTAAAGACAGTCATAATCTTTCAGACTGGTTCTCAAGAGCACTGGAAAGTGAAAATATACTCACAACTTTTGTGACATTTATTCAACTAATGTAATCCTAACGCAGTTATACCTTGTGCTCAATCCAGTGCAGGATGCTATACCCCTGTCATGCAATCTAGGTTGGTAACCTCAATGAAAGTTATGGCAGTAAAAACAAAGATACTTAAAAAGGATGAACAACTGTGTAGTCACTCTGCATCCTGCAAACTTCCTAGGGTATCTGAAGTTACTGCTGTGTTAGGGATTGGTATCATCCCGAGACATCTGCAGATCTATTGGGAGAATTTTTCCTCCCAGATGCCCTCTTAGACAGCCTTTTAAAAGCACTGGTGAAGCCCATCTCATGCATTAATTGAAGAAACAACAGCCTTTCACTGCTTCCCTGTCATTGTTCTCTGGCACCTAAACCAGGGAACAAATACCTACCCCTCCATGTTACATAGCTGCTTGGCGCCAGCTGCAGTTAAGAGTTTGTTCAGGTACAGATAAACTGCTTCAACTTTCTTCCCCCAGCAGGCTAGCTGACAGACAAAGCTCTGGTTAAGTGAAATATTCACTTTGTTGCAAAGAAACTGAATATAAAAAATAGCTGAAGTGTTCTCAGTGTTTGCACATGTTGCAGCATTGCACATAAATATTTCTGCAAAGAGTTGGCAAATGCTCCATCTATTCATGCCCAGAACACTCTTTGAGGGTGACACTCCTCACAGAGCAGAATGAAAACTCCAACACGCACCAGCAGAACAGCAGCAACAAAAAATCTCAGTAAAATGAAAACACTTGACAGTGTGGCAGATGTACCTTATGTTAGCTATTACATTTAGAAGACCAAAAAGGACTCTTTGAAGACTTGGCTATAACAGTAGACATAACTTTACCTGCTCATGTAGACTGATAACATCTTTTTGTTTCACCGCATTTTTTTGCTATCAGCAACTTGCATCAGCTTCAGTGATATCTGCCTGATGAATACTGCTGTGACCTATTTTGCAGTCTTTTAAGATGTGGATCTCCATTCATCTTGCTGGATTAATTTTGAAAATAAAATAGTTTATAGGGCTCTGTCACTTCTTATCTAGCCAGACATGTACTTCAGAAGTGTGAGTTCTGGGGTTTTGTTTTGTTTTTAAAAGGCATCTTCCCCAAAGTATAAAAAAGACAAGAAAAATGATGATAGTCAAAATGTTGCTAAAGCACCTTTAGATATGCAGAGCTACTGCTTACGACAACTGCATGATAAACGTAATTATAATGAAGATGTTTTAGGCAAAGCTGAAGGACTAAGTAGACTTGCAGCCTTACTCCCTGACCGAATGCTATACCTCACTGTATTTTCCCCATTGCTTGTTATAAAACAAAAAATGAATACCTACACGGCAGAATTACTGAGCAAGAGCAAAAACACAGTACATAAATGTCACTGCAGTCAAAACATATTTTTAAATATTCAGAATATACTCCGCTCCTGAACAGATTCAGCAGACCTGACCAGAACTACTCACATTCCCTACTATCACAGAGAGAAACAATGTATCCTGAAATAACACACATTTGGTCGGACACAGAAACTCAACTTGAACTAACCTCTTGTGCTGGCAACACATAATTTTAAATAGTATTTCCCTGATAAATAAAGTGATTTAATGGTGAGAATTGAACATTTTTTTTAACTGCTAACTAACTACACAGCGCATTGTGCTGAAAAGCTTAAATGGAATACCTTACATAAAAATGACAGAGCAAATAATTGCTTTTGTACTTACGAGTGAAAATACATTCCATAAAGATGATTCATTTCAAATACTATTTATTTCTTAATACATAAAGTAATCTTGCGTATGGGAGACTTATACAGTAAGGACTTCTTCCCTGAATTAAGCCGTGCCTTAAGTGATGTATAATACCATAAAAAAGAAAGAATCGTACAGGTAAATTGTGTAATGATAAACACTTGTTATGGCCAAATACTGTGCCAGTGATTCTGTATGGCTGGTCCCTTCTCTAAAACTGTTTTGAATCTTGCTTAGCTCTCGGTAAAAGGAGTCAGCATTCTTACCCAGAGAAAATAAGAGAAAGGACCAGGTTTCATTTTTCCCAAATAAAACAGTAACCAACATGGTGACTGGCCAAAACCAAGGAACCACACGGATTGGCACTTCTCCTAAGCAGACAGTAAGGACACATCTGCATTTGTGCTTTAGCTTGGATCAGAAATGTGCTTTTGAAGCAAATCTCCAGTTGTCCCCACTTGCTTGTTCTCCAGTTCACATCCTGGAGAAGCCTCTCAAGAACATGAACTGATTCCCTGTCAGGTGAAACGAATGTAGCAAACTCCAGCCACTAATGGGCTTCAGTCCACTCGAGCAGACTAGAGCTAGTCCAAAGTGAACAAAACAAAACCCCAAACTCAGTGACTCCGAAATGTGTAGTGTAGATACCATGTCCTCAGCCTGTTTTTTCACTCTACAGAGCCACTCTTGTTTCTGTGCACTACTTGCTAATGTAGGCCATATATACAGAGCAGATGTATAAACTAGCATGAGGTGTCTAGCTAAATCATACAAGCTAGAAGGCATTTAAAAATAAGTGCATATACCACAAGAGATTCTGGCTTTATATGTCATGTAAGTCTCAATTTCTAGGCAGTTAAACATAGTCTTGCTAAACAAATATGCTGAAAATTAATCTCTTCATTTAATGTATTGAGTTTCTTGAAATATTTTTTTAAGTGTACAGCATATTGATGTATAAAATATTAAGAAGTAGGGTACCATGCATATTATTTAACATATATACATTCAGAGACAATGTATGGACCTGTCCTAGACAGAAATTTTACTATTTTGTATGTTGTAGTACAGATTTTACTATTTGATTGCCTGCAGCTGACCTCCAGAATTCAATTAATTCTGCTCCTTCCTTCTGCCCTGCAGTAAAAACCTCCCAGTCAAAACAAACATGTCTTGTTTGCCCTCAGTTTGATTGCAGGGTAGTTTGTAAAAAGCTAGTTACAAAGAAAGGTGTATTCCTCAAGATTTAAATCCATTTTGTCTGACAATTATGAAGGAAGATTCTCTCTTTATTTTGATGACTCATGCACCTTCTTAGCCTGGAACTGGACACTCTTGGAGAAAGAATACTGGCCTAGAAACAGCACTTGCCTGATTTGAGGGTCCCGAGTTATATTTTCCCATATTTGTTTATTAAGATTAGATTAGATTTATGTTAAAATGAACATTCCAGAATGGATGATGAGAAAAGTTTCCTACAGCGAAAGCCAATGTAGTTTATCTTGACCAACAGCAGTTTATGTTTTGTCCTTATTGAAAAAAGTTTTTACATTGAATAGTTAGTAGTGTGCACAACATATACAAATTGTTTCCTTAACATAACTAGAGTACTTAGATTACATTTGGAAACTACTGGTAAATCACTGTTAGTAAATTAAAATTAAAAAAAAAATAAAAATCCATGCTTTGTTTCTATTATTGTAAGTGCTAATAAGATGTAAAAGTAGCAATACACATCTTTCACACTGAAGTCAACCCCACCTGTATGTAAAACCTTCTCTTCGTGTACCA
Organism: Platalea leucorodia; assembly: GCF_965183815.1. Classification (NCBI taxonomy): domain Eukaryota; kingdom Metazoa; phylum Chordata; class Aves; order Pelecaniformes; family Threskiornithidae; genus Platalea; species Platalea leucorodia. The sequence goes on along the minus strand of NC_138828.1, from coordinate 44,163,951 downwards.
TGACAACTTGCACTTCAAGCTATCTTTTACCTCACAAATAGCTGAGATAGAAAAAAGAAAAATGTTACCTGTCTGTGGTTTAATAAACAACCTATAACTCCACATCGAAACGGTAGGTTACTTCAGAGACAGAGGGATTTTGACAATACCAAAATTGGTAGCACTGCAGTCAGCATCAGTGTGGATCATATGCTTGTTCCTGTGTGAACCATGAGATTCCACACGATCCTCTGTTCCTCTCGGCAATACTCAGGTCATGGTATAATGCTGGTCTGTCTTCAATTTTTCTTCTCACTGACCTCCCTACTCTCTAACTGCTGCCTTCTTGTCTGATTCCCTGCTTCTTTCCCTTGGTCTATCATCACCTCTTCACCACCCCTTGCGAGCTCCAGAAGCGCTACCTAGGATGTACGATACCAAAATTCATTACTTTATCTTCTACCTCACTTCATATGCTAGCTTCTCCAGAAAAGCATACTTCACTCTTCAGAAAACACTCATCTAAAATACCCTTGTCTACTACAGTTTTCTACCGTGAACTAAACGATAGTTATTATAGGTGTTAGAACCCGCCTGACCCTTGTGTCTCTGGGCTCATTTACTAAAACTACTCTGTAGTCACAAGTAAGAATTACACAGTACATTGATCCTGTTTCTCATGTGAAGGATCCCTCTATTCCTTTTCCGTTTCAGGGAGAAACCTCAAACACAGCACTGAACAGAAATGTTACACAATAACAAAAGTCTTTGGATTGTTTGAGGTCACCTAACTGATAGACAATTCATACAAAATACGATGATAATTTTTTGCAGAACAAGTAATAAGTAAATGAAAGTCAAAAAGCCAGAGACACCAGAGAGCATTTTAACATATTGTAGTTTTTGTCACAGAGGGCAAAATAAGGCAAAGACATTTAAATTCTCTGACTAGTTGTGCCATATATCAAGGAACGTGGGCACCCAGATTTGCAGAAAGACTGAGCTGCTTAGTATTTTTGTTTGGAGAAAAGTAAGTTCATTCCCCTACAGTCATCCTCTTTTGCATGCCAAGACTCTAATGAGCCCATGCACTTAGACTTACCACATTAATTACATTCTCACGCCCTAAAGGCAATGTTGTCTGAAGCTGTCCATTTTTCAGTCATTTCATAAACCTTCAGAGACTGCAGTTTTCCAAATGGATTTCAAGACTTCAATATTAAAGTTACTTAAATAATAACTAATCCACCAGACCCGAGTTTTAAAAATGGGGAGATTAACTTCACTAAGCAAGAATTGATAGCACATAATTCTTGCTGTACACTGTCCAGGCAATACTTCACAGATTAGTTATGTCTGATCTTCTACTCTAGGGAGAACTTTTGTCCTCAAGAGCCTAATATAAGAAATGGCATCTCATGATCCAAGGTTTTTTGTTTTGTTTAAATTTGTCCTATGTTTAAAATCTGATATTTGAAATTAAGAGGAATCTGTAAGGCAAAAGGCCCAGCTTGATTAACATACTTCATAATTGCAGGAAATGTTTTTCGACCCTTAGTTGACTCAAAATGTTTTCTCATGATTTTTTAGCAGCATGATCTACTTCCCTAATAAATCATTCAGAATGAATAAGAAAAGATCTGCATACTTGGAAATAGCAACAGAATCTCACAATCATTTTGAAATCCTCTATATATTAAATAGCTTTATATTTTCAAAACAAGCTCCAGATGTGTAAAACAATGATACTTTATTTGTGATAGGCCTAAAAGATCATTTGCCTTTTTCTTCTGGCCTTGCAGCACTTCAGTTTGCTGTCATGTTGCTCTAATTTTTCTAGTCGAAAGAAGACACATAGGGAAATGTTCTCATCATCTCATCTTTGGCATCTCACTTACATGAGTAGTAGTACAGCCTCCTAGATAGTCAGTGAAACCTCCAGAGTACAGTTCAGAGTGTGTAAATTAGATGCTAAATGTCAGAATGAATGAAGACCCTCTTAAAGAAGCATCTTTATAAGTCATCCCAATAAAGCACAGGCTTCAAAATGAAGACAGGCGACTCAGATTTGAGCAGATAAAAATAACACTACCCAAAATTCTTTCCCCTGCCCACAACTTAGTAGACCATGAGTCAACTGCAGATCTCATAATACATCAACATTGTTTCGCAGTCACACTGGACTTAACATTTAATTTATTAATTTAAAAGTAGCAATTTTTTTTCCATATGCATTATGTTGTTAACTAGTACGACAGCTCTTATTTATCGGCAGCTAACATATGTACGCAGCTACTCTTGATGAGGAATATTCTTTTAGGCGGACTTTGTATTGGGGAGGATCCATAGTTCCAACACTACCACACCCAGCTAGGGTCACCGTGTCGGAGTAAAATTAATAGAAAAGGTCAAATTGTTTAACAGCATTATGAAGTAACATTGTTAAGAGTCAGGAAGAAATCTTGTGATTATTTATCAACACCATCAGCTGTAGAACAAAGAGTTGAACATAAACCAGGCAAAAAAATTTTACCCATTAGAAAGGGGACTCATTTATTCATTTAAAAAGTAGTCCTAAAGGAAAGCCAGAGAAGTTAATCAACAAAAGATATGCCAAACGGATTTTAAACATCACAAAAAAAAAGCACAGTGTCGCACTGCATTCCATATGAAGATGAATGCAAACATTTCAGACCAGAATATCAGACTAGAATGTGTATGGCAAGATTGGTTTTAGTCGCGTAGGTTAAATGTGAGGACATCCAGGTTGCTAAGAGCAAAAAGACTCAGATCAATGTAAATAACTTCCTTGTACTTTGTGTTCTTTAAACAATCAGCAAAAGAGTTCAATTAAAATGTTAAACAATGCTTTTCAACACAGAAATACATATGTTGCAAGTATAAATGCTAAAAGATACCCTAGAGTCTTTCTATGCACCAGGAGCAAATCTGTTATTTACTTTTCCCAAGTTCAACCTGTTTTATTTCAATAAGATGCCCCCAAATCTTTTTATAATTATTTCCATTGCATATAAACATAATCTCCTGGTATTAGTAAATTAGCTTGGCTAAATATAGCAAGGAGCACTCATGTTTTATGGGGCATTTTCTTTGGTATGCAGCTAATATAAATAAAATGAGCAGAGAGAAGCTGGCAGTGTTCCACTGACATTACATCACTTTTCCTTAATAGGAAACCTCTCTGCAACTTAACATCTTGCTTTAAACACTCAGAAGTGTCCACAAAGTCTTCAGTGAGGATCATCATATAAGGCCAGTAGTTAGCTGCAAAGGACTGGAACATAGAGCTGGAGCTTACGGTACAACATTGAAGAGAACGTCTAATGAAAACCACCTTTGATTGTCACCAACTGCAGAGCAAGACTTGCACAATCTCTAACCAAAGAGACATGTGAGGCGTACATAATTCCAGTAAAAAGCAAGAGATGAAGTTCTAATCACTATGACTTTACTTCAGTAGACTCGGGATTTCCTCGAGAAACCTTAGAAAGCGACAAATTAAAAAGAGAGGCCTAATCCACCGGCCAAAAGCAGGACAGAGACACAAGCATCTACCACAGTTTCATTTGCTGCTTACCCTTTGTGATCCTGAAAAAGACGAACCCTCTATTTTATGGTAGCATCAGTACCGTCCCTCATCTCTAGTATGACATTATTTTGAAGCAGTTAGTTAATTACTGTAAAATATTGTATGATATTCATTAACTAAGAGCCAGATGTTGCCACCCATATATATGTTGAGCTTTTCACAATAGGACTCCTTGATTGTACACAATAAAAATAAATTAAATGTGCCGCAAAACCCAGTGGACCTACAAGGTTTTTCTGAGAAAAAGATAGTCCTTGCACTCAATGTTTTGCATCCATTACTGAGATTGCTAGACTTTATTGTTTGTGTCATATACTCAGAGGCAAAAAGCAATCAACATAGAACATGAAGAATAAAAGCGCCCAGAGAAATTTATGTTCGTGCTGTAATTAATGTAAACATCAGTTCCAGTTATTGTATTTCTAACGTGCAATTGCTGAGCAATAATCCAACTCCTGCTTCAAGTCTGCATGCAGTATTTGCTGGCATGGAATTTTATTGAGAGTGTAATTTATTTACACACTGTCACACACACACACAAACACAAAAATGTATTTACCATAGTACAAAAAGTCAGGGTAGGTCATTTCATCCTCTGCTTTTTCCAAAAAAGTTTGAGAGGAGTTCACTGAGTGGCTCCTACTGCTTTTAGCTGCAGCTGTGCAACATACAATCTTTGAAAATTTACAGTAAACGTTGCCATGTTTACATCAGTGACTCTCAGGAAAGAAAATGCTCATCAAGTAAAGGTATGCAGCAAATAAATGTAAGACGAAGTACACTGAATACCATGCTCTCATTTAGGAATCACATGGTCTTACGATACCACAGATCCTCTGCCCCCCTTACTCAGTAAGACATCCCCAAATACTTCTGTGTGCCCTTCCCTGTTCTTTCACATCCAGTTGTGATGGCACAACAGTTTAGGACCCTCACAGCAGAAGGGGCAAGCAAGTTAGAAGTTGAAAGTAACCCTCAAATTTGAGTGGATTGGTGCTTTTGTTTGTTGGTTGGGTTTTTGGTGGTTTTGTTTTGGGGCTTTGGGGTGGGGTTTTTGGTTTTGTTTTTTTTTTTTTAAACTTTTTTAGTCTGTTCACTGCTTCAGATTAAAGAGCAGCCACCCAAAGGGCTCTGCAGGTGCAACAGAAGGGTGGTGCTTGTCCAGGAATAAGCACCTGAAAGCTGGACCTCCCACAGCTCACACTGCCGGTGAGAAAGTCCCTTCCAAGGTAGGGTTTGTGAAGCCATACCTTTAGTTTGTAATCGTGAAGGGTAAGAAAGAACTTCTATATCCACTTTACTTCTGAGTGGCAGCATACGAACAAGATCTTTATGTTTTAATTCACATAAACATTTTTAATTCAACTGCTCTAAAATTAATGAAGTCTTTAATGGAAGTAAAGCCAAAGTTTAGGTTACAGCAGAGAAAAGTGGTTTTAAACTGGTTAGCGTGCACAGTGAATAACTGGAGTAAATTCCACCTCCATAGCTGGAACTATCTAAAGATTTCAAATGGAGGGTATTTGTGCAACATTAGCATACTCTCTCCAAGTACACAGTATAGACCTTCATTTCACAAAAAATGAAGACAAGTAGCTTAAGACTTGATTGACTGAATGACAAAGGCATAAATAACAATATTCACTTGACCGGTTTCAGCTTTGTGTACTTTTGTTGATCAGTGAATTGGCTACTTACTAAATAATTAGGTTTTCTTTATTTTACAACTATATGCAGAATTATTAGCATCAGCCAATGCTCATTTTCTAAAATACCATTTTAGTAGTGGTTTCAATTAATGCCTAGTTTTCAGAGAAGGTCAGGGAAAGCCGAGGAATTAAGTTAGACTCAAAACACAATTTTGAATAATATGGCAGCTATATTTATCTAACATTAATCAAATCTCAGTTATGATAAAACTTTACCAAAATCTTCTTATTGGATGATACAATTCCTGCTAAATAAGTTATAATTCTCTGTTAAGTTTCAACTATTGTAGTGTGTTGCACCGTCATTTTGGAAACAGAGAAAACATCTGCTAAAATGAGCTGTAATGGAAAAAATTCAACTGCGAGTCTGTCTCGCTCATCCATTCTAGCACTATTATTATGCAAGTTAGCCTACTATATATAGCAGCCACAAGAGGAACTGATCTGCTAGCTGGGCATGTACATGTCGAATCTATCATCTTTTTGTTTTATCATAGGAAAAACAAGCTGCAACAGCTTTCCAAACTTGTGTAAATGAATTCAGGAATTCAAACCAGTAGCCAATTTGTTCAGGCACACAGACATTCCATTGAAACTAAGGGGAGCAATGGTAATTAGTAGCTCTGAAAATCATGCAACTTTTATATGAATTTAACTTCATTCAAACAAATTTGAAAATTTAGATTTAAAAATTCAAGCATGTATTACAATAATTTGTTTCAAATTTTAGTCTGTGCTTTAGGAGTAATTTTTGAAGGTGAATTAAGTATCTCAGTAACTTGCCTTTACTTAAATGGCACAGAAATACTTGGAGATGCAAAGGTTTCATACCCAGGTCCCCAGTTAAGTCCAATCAGTAGTGCCAGAAATGGAAACCAACTGATTAGCATTTGGTAGTATGATTGAAGTGAGCCAATCTCCACTCTCTTCCCAGAAAAGCTGTCACAAAGTCTAAATGTACTACCTTTCATGTCAACCTTTATTAGCAGATTTAAGCAGTGAAAACACAGAAATTCTTCTTTCATGCCTGAAAGATGTCCCTATACATAAAGAAGTGTGGGAAATTTTTTGTGGATGTTAATTCGGTGTCCCTGGTGTCAAGTTTTAATTAAATATTCAGATCACAGGGAACGCTTATCATGGCATACAAATCCAGGTAATTTAAATAACAGCGATGAATGACATCATCTGCTTCAAAAATTGGAACAGAAAAACCTTCCTATTAAGGGGTATGGCAGAATTTCTCAGGAGCTCAGGAGAACTTCTTTTGCTAAATGACCATGGAAGATGCAATAATACGCAACTTGCAAAGATCCACGCATGTTTGTAATAGTTCCAATTTCAGGTACTATTGACATATTTCAGCATCTGTTATGGTTTACACTGTCTAAACTTGCTTTGTTACTGCTAACTTAATGATATGACTGCCAGAGCTACAGAAAAGCTACAAAGATACCAACTATTCCTGGCATAGACCACTGTAGAAAAATTAATAATTTTAAATTAAAATATGAATTCTGCATTGCAAAACTAGCATAAGACGACTGCAAGCCAAAATAAATCAAATCTTGAGAAAGCTCACACAATGAAGGCTCAGAAGAAACTGTACCACCATCAGGCAGAATAACAGTTTAAAATGTCTAGAAATACATAAATCAGAAGGTATCTCCTTCAATACCAGCTAAGTATCACTTAGTTAACTGTGGCTTAACAACCACTTCTACTAATCTTCTGCAGTAGTTTTAGCCTACAGTACTACAGTTTAGAAATGCTGCATTTCCCTCTGTTTTGGACTAGGAAACTAGAGATGAAGGAATCAGTTGGGCTGGCCTATAGGCAGAATTATACCAGAACAGATACTCCTACCACAACAGGTACTCCAAACTCCTTACGTGTACACACATATTCTGGAACAGAAACAGCCAAGTTTAGAGCTAATGAGGTATAAGTAATTAAACTTGACACTTCCTAGAGACTTTTATAATTTTATGTTATTCCTAGCCATAGCCTGACTTGACATAGCCTGAATATGATGTACAACACTATTAGTTCTGATTGCTTACATATCCTTCGGTTTTCAGGCCAGTATGTAAATTCATCAACAACAGTAAATGTAATCCTAATTTTACTGGGGAACAAAAAATCCAAACATGCCACAGATAAATCTCAAGAGTTAACACCTCAATGAGAATTTGATTAGAAAGGCAATTATTGAAAAACACTGGACAATATATATTATTATGACAGCAAAACTATTTTCTGAAAAAAAAGGCACTGAAATGGTTCCATGAAACCAAAAGCATGATAGTTTAGTTTTAGCACATGCCCTTGTCCTCACAACATGCCAATCTGCACATCAATGTTCAATATTCATATGACAGGAATCTGTACAATGCAAGACCTGATAACAGGTAACAAGAATATTAGGCACAGTCAGCAATTTACAGGACAACCAATTAATTTAGACCTGAATGCATACATCCAAGAGCATCCAAGGAAAACTCTGAAACACTAAACTGCTTCTCAGACCAATTAAGGAAATACATTTTTCAAATGTCCCGCATCTTCCAAAAAGCCCTTTCACCACCTCTTTCCTGTCCTTTATGCAGCACACTGCAGTTACCTCTACCAACTATGAAACACATATGAAAGCTTAAATTATTCTACAAACTTAGCCAGAGGTCAGTGGTTTTAGCAAACCCTAAATTTTCCAAAACAAAGGGCAATCAACCAAGAAACTAATCATATTGCTAGCTTCCTTCCTTTTTAAGTGACTCTTGTCAAAGACATTTTCAATTTCATGCAAAACAGTGGACAACCTATAACAAAACTCTTGAAGAATCTGAGGTAATTAAATAGAGGAAGCATTTGAGAATAATCTCAACAACCACCCACAAAGATTAACATCAGTAACTCACGAAGCTTGACAGCAGATTTCTGTGATTCTTCCTCTATCACAAAGACCATCAATGATGAAAGAGAGACAATTTCCCTAACTCAAAAGCACATTAAGTATTATTTCATTATGGCTTTGTGAAGAATTTAATCTCTTGGACAAGCTGCTTCTGTCTTTTATCACTGTCGATATGAGGCCCTGGCATTTTTTAAACATTTCCATTAATTAAAAAGGTACTACTCACACGTTTTACAAATGTCTCCTAAACATCCTTGTTTCACTCTAATTAGTCAATCCTCTATTACTCTGCATAACCAACTTTGCTCTGCCAGTACTGGAAATTCTGGCAGACATACCAAACCTTTTTGGAAAAAGGGAGGGTACTTAGTAAAATTATTAGGCATCCCAGAGCTTTGTATGTTCATACAAAGTCACTCAGTCCCCCCAAACTTTCGTCTACTACAGATCAGCTTCCTGCTTAAATGCATTCCAATTCTATTCTGCTCTGCTCTTTATCAATGAGCATGTTACTTCAAATATCAGCATTGCAAACAGTTCCTCTAATTCAGTACTCATCCAAGCATTCACTCAGTAAACAGGGCCAGTCTTTTGCATTTGTAGGCATTAATGCTTAAAGCACAAACATCTATCCTCTTAATCCAAAAAAGGACAGAAAGTGAGCACTGTGTTTTAGTTGCAAACCAATAATTAGCCGCAATGGCTGACAGAGCTCTTTTGTAATTCATGATAATTCACTGTCCCTAGGTCAATCCTCTTTTCTAGTTACAAACTACCACCAAAAAAGTCCAAAGTTTGTACCCAACAGGGATGTTAACTTTACAAAGTTAGAGAAGTACTACAAAACAGTCTTCAAAGAGTGTTCAAAGTGAGGATGAAATAGCCTTGCCTGGCAGTTTGTAGGAAGAGCAGACTGCAGTCAGAAGAGGATAAAACCAGCAGTATTTTATTGCGTTTTAGTAAAACAACTTGCTAAATCTAGCATTAAAAAGATCAATACTTTTTCTGAAACAAACATGAGCCATGCCCACAGATAATAATCAGATCCTTTTAAGTGTAGGAATGGCTTGCTTCATCTCAAGACATGCATGGCGAAAGAACCTGAAACTAATTTATAATTATAACATTTGCGCTCACATGTTAATGCCCTGATTTATTACTGCAGTCTGTAACTAACAGAACATTCACTACTTGTGCGTGTGTTCCTGGGGTCTAAATTTCTTGATACTTGTGTGAACCTGCAGAATCCCTGTGATTGATTGTTTGTGATAAGAAAACTTCCAGTGACGTATCATAGACCAGCTGGATATGCTGAAGTTTAGACAGGCAATTGCAAAACCCTGTTTCTTTAAAATGACAGCACATGCTCCAGAAAGCATTGCTTCCCTCCTTAAAAGATTCCTCAGAGTTCAAATTGGGTCCTTGATCTTGGGCAAACTGCAATGCATGCGGTCAGCGCTGAGCTCCACCATCCTGGGAATGGTTCCACCATACACTGGTCTGCGTACCACATGACGCGCCTTTGACATCAAGGCTAGATTACTGCAAAATGTTCCAGCTAGGGCTGCAGGGAAGGTTCACGTGTCGCTTGCAGCTGGTTGCTGACGGCAGCCATAGAATTGGTGGGAGAGCAAGGGAAACGTGGCAAAGAGATCCTGATTTCTGAGTCTTCTGCTTGTTTTTCTGGGTATTTCATATGATTCAGATAGATGTCATTATTCACATTAATTGGCTCTTTATACCTATCCATTAGCATGACCACTAAATTTTTAAGGGATGGGGACACAGGAACCTAGAGTTTTAGAATCAGTTGTGTAACTTTTATTTCTAAAATCTCAGAAACACTTAGAGACGCTCTGTTTTATGGGCCAGAGACAACCATAGAACTGACCTCAGAGTCAGCAGTTCAAAGTTCATTCTTCGTTTGAGAAAATGTTGACGTATCATTTTGGTTTTATGTTAATAGGCACTCTTTTTTTCTCTCCATCTATGCGGACAAATATGCACACAACACTCATCTAATTCAGTTGCGTATATATGAAAGCAGCTTCTAACCTTGGTTTTTCTTTCCCTGAATGCTCTACTTCCTATGAGCACAAATGTTCCTGAAATACAGTTGATATTAACATGTTTTTTCTTCCCTTTTTTTTTTTTTTTTTTTAGAAAGAAAGAAGACGTTTAGAGGGTATTTTAATAAAAAGCAGAAAATAGAAGCAATCACTTTCCAGAAATTCCTGACAAACAACTTAAGAAAATGTTAAACAGTTAATAACCTCAAAATCTCTAGCAGAAACTCCAAAAGCTACTAAAGATAAAAGAATGGGAAACCACATGTAACATCCTAGAGACTCATAAGACAACATAATGTACTTTCAATATAGTTTGAACTTCCGTAGTCTCACTTTATAAATTGGATTTCATGTGTCTGCAGAAACTGATGGAAGAGGTGCGTCTCTTTTTTATGTTACATACAGATCTCAAGATTTTTGTAACGATAGAAAAACTATGAAGATTTATAGGAAATCAAGACTTCCTCCCTAGAACACAGCCAAACAGTATGGCAAACTATTTACTGCCTGAAAATATATGCTACAACAGTTAAATGTGAAAGAATATACATGTGATTTGGCGAGGACAATGAACCTAGGCATGTGAGAATTATCATGGATATATGAAAATTATCAGGTAGCTTTAGAAACAGAAAAACAATAGAACTTGGCCGTGTCAGATGAGGAAACATGTCTGTTGTGGAAAAGAAAACACAAAAGTCTCTGACTCCTCATTGAAAAGAATCTGCAGTTTATAGAGCAAAATACACAGGCTGGTGGCTTGTCAACTGAGTAATACTGATGAGCACTTCTGAAGCCCAGGCACTCTTTTCACGAACATGTCTGAAAGGCATTTGCAGCTACACGCCAACACCTCTGTCAGCATGGATATCAATAATCCCTTTAAATTTTCTTTACGTAATTCTGGTTTGAGGTGCCTCAGATTTGCCCAGAAGTAAATGGCATCATCTTGCAACAGACTCACCATCAGTAACACAATACCAAGTCACTCATGCTTTCATTTAATTCCCTAAAAGTTTTGACAGGAAACACAGATCACACACAAATACAGAGCGCCTGAAAATACCTCATCCACAAAATACTATGACCACCTCTGGGGTTTTCAAAGCCTCACTTGTACTAAAAAATTCACTAGATCTTTGGTCACCACAAAATACAGCCATAAATCAGGGTGCCCTCCCGAAATCTTCAAACAACTGAAAACAAAAGCTTTATATTTCAGAGCCAAAGTAAGTACAGTGAGGTGGGCCGGATGAAATACAGCACCACTGGGTTTCTGCACAGAGAAACTCTCCTTTCATTTGTGCAAAACTTTCTATGTTGCCTTGGTGAATCTGCTCTGCTAGCCAAAGTTGGCTATTAAAATTGTTTTGCACTTTAATAGCTGCTTTAAACAAATCATCCCCATGAGTCAGATACAGATTTTTACTTATGCTCTGTATGGACACACACACACATATATATATATTCACACACCATTAGATGCATATGCACACAGAAACAGACTTGCATTATCTCCTTTCACTTAAAAAATCTTCATTATCTGTTCTTTGAAGTCAGAAACGTACATTTTACACACATCTGCATGTACATACGCACATGGTCTTTGAAACAGAACTGAAAGAAACAATTCTGTTTCTAGTGACTATTTTCATGATGCAACTTAGCCTATTCAGAAGAATGAATTCAGCCATGTAGTCTACAAAATCCAACTACAGAAATAACATAATTATCTTTTTTTAAGGACAAGTCTTCCAACTTGTGAGTAAGGTGCAAAAATGGGTAGGAGCAAGCCCAGCTTAAAGCTTGGCCTAAAACCAGCAGGTTGGCTCTCCTGAGAAAAGTTGCTGTAACACATGCAGGTCTTGATTTAAACCAGATTTCTGTATTCGGTGTGGCTGGAGAACTGGGGTCATACTTTTTAAATGATTCTGTAGCAGAAGAAGCACAAAAAAAAAATCAAAATATTCCATACTCTTTTTCTATTCACTAGAGCCCAGGCAGGAACTCCTAATGAAGTTTCTCCATCCCACCAGATACTGCCTGCATGCATTTCTTGCTCTCTGAAGTGGATTCTTCTTCATCATAGGAGAGGAATTCTCTTTAGACTGTAATTTAAAAATTAAATCCAGCTGACTGAATCTAAATTCAATGCTTTTAAAGCAAAGTTCAGTCATTTTCTTGTAAATGCAAAGATTAAAACAATCCTGCCCAAGATCATAAAAGCAAGGAGTTAAATATCAATGTTGTAAACTTAATTCCCTATGTTTTCCCATTATTTACATGCACACCTAAGGTACTGTGTTGCCTTAATGAATACAGTAGCATACAAAAGAAGAATATCACTCTTCACTGTGAATTTGATGGCATTAGCTGGCTGGTATAAATGTTAACATTACTAAAACGTATTTTTGTGTTAAGCTATTTTTACATTTTAGCCTGGAAAAAAAATGTAACCATGTTGCCAATGAAAACCAAAAAATCTTCCTGTACATTTCTGCTGGCTGACACATCATGTCTGCAAATAATCGTCTTTCTCTAGAAACCCTTCACTTCACACAAATCCAAAAGGACAAATGAGACATATGCCATCTTATGAACATTTACCAAAACTTGGATACTTCTTCGGCAACGCAGTATAGCAGCTCCTGACACACAGACTCAACTCTTCAACTAAATAACTCTTCCACGTTTTTAAGGCTGAAGTATGAACTCAAGCTCACATTGCCACTTTCTTTTTGAAATATTCTATAGTGAACTGTGATATAAGGTTGGTTTGTTCAAAAAGAAGAATTAGAAGAGTTGTTTTTTTCTTCTCCTATGTTTTAGACCATACATATAGACCAACTTCTGAAACCGGTAACATTTCAAGGAGGAACTTCAAGAGGAACATTTTTTGGTGATGTGAAGGAATAAAATTCCCCAGTCTCAGAAGAAAGTCCTGGAAAAGACTGGAATGAATTCTGAATAAGTGCTACCAAAGGATGGTTTAAGATAATCTAAATTAATCCAAGATTTCTTACTCAAATCACGCCTGGAGAGATACACACACTGTGCAAACTACGGAAAGCAGATTCAGTTGTTTCTTGGCTCATCTCACGCACGTGCACCAGGCAGAAAAAGTCCCAGCAATAAATTGAGCCCATTGCATTTATTTATTTATATAAAAATAAATGCTGTTTATCTTAAACTCCCTCCCTTTGCGGAAAAGGAAAGCACTGGGGAGTGCCATATACAAGACACTAATTACAATCACTTTCTGCTTCAATAAAGGAAATACAAACTTCCTGCCTTGGCAAGGGCTAGAATGTCTCAAGCAGGTGTGAGAAGGACCATGTTAAGTGTCTAACCAGCAATGCAGAGGAAAAATATTTCCTAAGTTTTCTATTCGTGTGCTAATCCAGAAAGTATACTTCACATATGTAAAAAGAACTGCCTTAATTATTGGTTCTCCTTCTGTGATAATTATGATGGTATAGTAAGCATTTTTTTTTTAATTATATGAATACCAAAATGTTAAATGATCTGTAAAGCTCCAGGAAGTTCTGACACTTGTGGTCACAAAAGACTCTCCACTTTCTGCAGAATAAGAGGTTAAAATGAGTCTTCTGGGCATACTGTAACTTGGTTAGTAATTGCTCTGTATACATTATTCCTAATTCTTCCAAATGGATGTATTATCACTATGAAATCATTGCTCAGTACTGCTATTACTGAGTGGGAGCTTCACTCCAAAGGGAACTTTATTACTTAATCTAGCACTGAAATGCTATCTGTTAAGAAAAAGGGAATATTTCCAAAATGGAAGAGGATTCATGAATACAAAACTCCATAGGCATATTTTGATTAAAGAATATTCCCAGGATGAAAGATTTCCAGCCAATGATTATGCTCTCAAGCATATATGGGACTATCAGTTAATTAATATGTTCTATATAACCCTGAAATTTTTATTGGGAAACTAAAATCTTAGGGCTACCAACTCTTCTCAGGTCAGTAAAGGTCCAGTAGATCCCCAAATACTTCAAGACTCCTTTCTTGGAGAGTAAACAGCAAATGAAAGGACGTATGATAATAGCATAAAACATTTCATATGGAAATTATGTAACTAATAGTGCATATACTTATCTTCATCTTTCAGACAGTTTCTCCTCACTGCACCCCATGCACTTCCCTTATCTATAAATTTTCATCTCAGAAATTCAGCTTTTTAAAACCAAAGGGCTTTATCTTCATGTCTTTCAGGTTTAGTGCCTACCACTATTCATAATCTACAGGAAATGATGCTATGCACACAGAAAAAACCTATACACATGACATCACACTGATTGATGCTCTACTCTGCTCCCAGGCACATGGGTCCACATTAATGTTGGCATGAGTAAAATCACAAAGCAGCTCCTTTAAGCAGAGCTGGTTGAGAAATTCATTTGCTGTTCAAAGAATACAATAATTTCCCACCAAATACATGATTTTACAAGTCAGATCAGTTTCCTTTGCCCAGCTGAGAACCAGGTACGTTTAAATAAGGTGAGTCTCTCATGGATCATTTTGAAGCACAGCAATACAAAAGAAATTTTGTACAGGAGAGAAAGAAGGAATTCTCCATGTAAGTGGGCTGACCAGCATCCCACAGGTCACTTCCAGCCAGACTGCTCCCTTTGTCTTCCAATGCCCAAAACCCAACAGCTGAACATTACTCATCAGATTTACCACTGTGTCCTTACAGAAATGGAGGCATGCTGTTCTAACATAGCTAACATAGCTATTAGAAATGGCTATTGCAGTCATGCAGACCACAAAGTGGATGACAGAACTGCAACCCACTCCTGTTTGTGGAGAGGTTAGACTATCATGCCCTCCACAACTGTCGTATAAGCTCAAAAAATTCTTCAGGGCAGAGCAGAGCATAGTGAATTGCTTTCTGTTGCCTGGAACTGTAGATCTCTGTAATTACTTTACAATAATTGTAGTTGTACAAAACCAATAATTACCATAGAATAACACTTTGCAAAGTTTTTTATGTTGCAGTCATCACACAGTTTCTGCAAAGAGAAAGCAGTAGACTCAGGCTAGTCAAAAATAATAGGCCCACAATAATAGGTGCATTAGTGTCCAGCAAGATGAGCTTGGCCAGGACAATATATATCAATATATATAACTATTCTGCTCTCACCAAACAAGAGAGAGAGAGAGAGAGAAACTGAAGACCAACTTGAAGATAACGGAGAATTTTCTAGGACTTAACATTAAGTATTAGAACATAAAAACATGTATTTTACAGCAGTGTTTTTTAATGGGATCCTGATATCATCAGGATGCTTATTGTTACTTAAATCACACTAAGTTTTCAGAACAGTTTTTCACTTTAAAAAAAAAAAACTGCTTGGCTCTCATAAAGCTACAAGAAAAGCTATGTGACATACATCTGCCAACTGCTAACAAACCTTTACCACACATCCACCATTCTGATTTTAGGAAAACTTCTATGTCAGATTGCAGTGTATGGTAACTTGGTAAATTCTGACTTTGTCATTATCAGGTTTCTACGATCTCAAAGATGACAGAAATGTTTTTATCCAAATGAGACACTCCTAATTCCAACAAAATCCTGCCTGCATATTCCTAAGAGTTCCAAAAGCTGTAAGAACATCTGTATACTTTCTACTCAATCTTCCCAGTTTCTTTTATTCAAACCGTTATCCCTTTGCCCCCACCTTTTCCCACAAGTTTTCTCCTCCTGGCCAGGAAATTTAGTACCAGAATATTATTTCGCAGTTGGTTCTTTCAGGTTTTGTCCCCCATCCGAAAGCAGGATGCAACAGAATCTCTCTCAGAATCCTGTTCTCACCAGTATTTGCCCCCTTTTTCATAGTGAAGTGGTTTAGATACCATCAACGGACATGGGCTGAGCGCCATTTAACTTTTTATATGATTTTCCATCCTCTTGCTATCAGTTCTATATCTTAATCCTTCTATGTCTGGTATGCATTGTGAATCACAGACCTGCTCTGGATGCCTGGAAACTGTTGGGCTTCCTTAAGAACATCATCATAACTTTTCCCACCCCAGAACTCCAGTGCATTTCGGTGCACACAGACTTGTGAGCGGACATAAAACTTTCCGTACAATATGTAATACATCTTACGGAGTTAATTTCAGAAATATAAGGTTTGGTCCTAGGAATCATGGTTTCAGTTCAATACAGCCACAGAACACTGTGGAAAAACAGTTTCTTGACCTCAAAGCCTAACGAAACATTGAATGTGTCCGCTCCTATTTTTAGATGCATGCTCTGCAGTGCCATATTCCTTAATATAAGGCTGACCCAAATGTTCCAACAGCAGACGTTGGTTTCTCTTTGATAGCCAATGCATATCTCTGCTTTCCAAGTTTCTGTAAACACATCATTATAAGGCAGGCCAGTCTTACTTTTCCCAGCCTTCTTTCTAATTACATGCCTGCTGCCAGGAAACTTTCACTTTTTTTTTTTTTTTTTTTGTCTTCGCTACTAAAATTTAAACAAATGTCTGCTACAGACTTGGAAAAGAAGAAAAAAAAATCTCCAGAGCCGTTACTGTTATAAGTTACAAAGTTACTAAGTAACACCAAATTCCTTTCAACACTCAATGATAAACATTCGACAAAAAAGTCAGCTACAAGAGGACATCACGGCTAGCTCACCAAATATGTCTTCCTTACAGACTAATGAATTCCACAGGACAAAAAAACCCGAATATTTCGCTTGATTTTGGTTTAATTTTGGTAAGAAGCCATAGTAAGTCTTCTAAAACATCCAAGTCCCCTGTCCATTACCAACTCTCTTTTCATCCAGGAGTATCACCGGGTTCCTACAGAAGTCTCCTACAAAGAAGGCTGCGAAAGCACTCATATTTTACTTCTCTGTCACATTTACTAACAAACTAACAACCGATTTAGCAAGTCTTGAGCTACGGAGATACCCACAGCCGCTGCTGCCACAACAGCATCCCTTCTGTGTTTGGAAGCACCAAGGCGATGGCCAAGGTCGGCAAATAAAGTGCATCGGCCAAACTCGAATGCAACTACAGGCGATGTGGCAAACTAAAAGGGCAAGACAGAGTCGCGCGAAAAAGAAACGCTCGAAAGAAAGGCGGTCAGCCCGATCCGGTTCCAGCCCGATTTCGTTTGCCCCGACCTCTCGCCTTCCATCACCCCTCCCGCCGTGCGTTCGCCTCATCAGGAGGACGCACGTCACGTACGAACTCGGGACAGCACCCTGCCACCTTACCTCGGCACCGTTTCGGCGGGCCGTTACCACATCCCCGAGCGCAAGTGTTCGGGGACGGAGGGAGACGGGCGGCGGGAGCGGGGCGTCGCGGCGGCCGCAGGTACGCGGCGGCGCTATATAGGGCGCGCGGGCGGGCGGGCGGGCCGCGCGCCGTGACTCAGGCGGCCCCCGCGGGCGCGTCCCACTCCGGCCGCTTCACGTTAAGAGTCCCGCGCTCGCGGCGGGCGCCCCGATGCCTGCGAGAGGCGGTCCCAGGCTGCCGGGAACGGCGGGGAAACGGGGCGGCCCGCAGCGAACCGCCGCCGGGATCGCCTTTCCCTGCTGCCGCCGTCTAAGTTCTAATGGCTCTCCCCTCGGAGCTGCGAGAGCGGGGACTTTTGGGTGCGCCTTTTCCCGAAAAAGGCTGGGGTCCCATGCTGGAAGTTCGCTGTCTTCCCTCCAGGAGCTCGGCATCCACCGCCAGCAGAAAAGCTTGAGAAATGGCTGCTCCAGCAGAAGCGGGCGCTGCAGCTGCCTGCAGAGCGGAGGGCACGTCCCCGGCGCTCCCATCGCGCCCCTCCGCCGCACGGGTCCTCGCCGCGGGAGCTGACGGGGGCCGCTCCGCGGGGGTGGGGGGGGAGCGTCCGTGGGTCGCGCGGCGCCTGGGCCGGCACGGCAGCGCGGGCCCCACGGCCGCGTGCCTTCCTGGGGAGCTGCCGCAGCAACGCCTCTCTCAAGTTATTCTTCCATGCTTTTTAATACTTTTCTGCTCTTTTTAAATAACACTTATGCCACTACTCATCGCTACCGAGTCCCTGAGTTTTCAGGTTAAACTGAATTTAAGACTTGTCTCAGAAAAAAACATATCACTCCATTGCACACCTCAGCCATCTGTTTTATAAACAATCTCCTCATCTTCATCACCTGTCAAATAGCACCAGAGTTCAGAGAACATTTACTGTACATTACAAAAATCATGCTATTTTGCGGTCTAACTATGCAAAACCATCCAGAGTGTCAAACGCTTACTGTAAGTACGTTAATTACTACTGCATATTCCACTAAGGGCATCATTTGGAGGTAGATACTTCTTTTTCTTCTTTTTTTTTCCCCCCCACAAGGAGATGAAGACTGAAGAACAGATTTCTGTTGTCGGTTCATACCCTTCCTACAAGAACGCGCTTGGTCTGGCTCCAGTGCTCTCTTACAGATTACGTGCCAACATCAGTTTTATAAGTAATCATAGAATGCAACTAATCATTCGTAACATCCACTTGAACGTCTGCTTAAAACAAGACGGACAACCTCAAAAGATACAACCATAAAACCTCCATTCTCAAAACCATGCTTAGTCCACAGAGGTGATCAGTAGCATCACTTGAATTTTCTACAACGTGGACAGCAAAAAGACGTATACAAACGTACTGCCTCTTATCTCACTACTATTAAACATCTTGGACAATGGTTAAGAGATTTTAGGGGAGCTGAAAGTAAGGGTGCTCCTCTTTTTCCCTTCAGCTCCACTTTCCAATCCATGCATATTATAGTCCAGGTCTGGATGCCTGGAATCTGCTGGGTTTACACAAGAACATCATCATAACTGTTTTTCTCCAGCTGGTATGAACCCCCAAGAAGAGCAAGACCCGTACCTGAGAAATTGCATTCTACAGCGGACGATGCAGAACAAAGTGGCACTGCAACTCCGCTGCTGACTCAACCCCCTTCACTGCTCCTCGCCACCCAGCCCTCTTCAGGCCTCAGAACTCACTCCTCACCGCTCCATCGCTCCAGAACGTAACAGGGATAACAGAGGAATGCTGCCAACTAGGAAAAAGGGAGGGGGAAATAAAGCCTCTCCCCATTGCTAGAACAGAGAGTGACATGCCAGATCCTGGCAGCGAGAAGACTGGCACTGCACTAACGCTCTTTCCAATTCTGGTACATGAGTAGGGGAAGAAGCATGGTAGCTCATACATGTAGTATTAAGACAGTACAAAGACAAAAAAGGGTATTACTCATCGCTAATCAGGTCTCTGTATGATTTTGGATAAGTATGCTGGTCAAGGATAGTATTTTGTCTAACAAGCAGAACACAGTTCAGCCAGTAATAGCTGCAGACAATCTAACACAACAAAGAGCAGATGGATGTGCGGTAGGAAAAGCCAATTATAGAAAAACAGTACCTGGACTTCATGTCTCTTAACTGCACCTTCTCCTTTGTATTTCATTATAACAGAGTGAGTGAATATCACAGTAAAGATAACTGCGTTCTCTGACATTTTCTTCTGTCACAGCTCTTACATTGCACATATTTTGCACATATGTTCCAAGAATTTTGGAGAAGAATTTTATGTCTATGCATGTATGCTCGTGTTCACTTCATGGGGATGGAAAATGAAAGCAAGAAGACAGCTTGTGCACATCAGCTTAGCTGAAGACACTTGCTGCGCTGTGACTCCACAAGCATAACTGGGCATGGAAAGTGAAAATGAGGCTCAACTTACTGGGAACCAAACATGAGGCACAATGTGAGATAAAGATCCAAAGAGAAAGGAACCAAAACCATATGCGTAACTTAAAACTTAATATGATCTGTGATTCTTTCTTGTAAACAACTTTGCCTATCATTCCAGCTCCAGGAACATTTGTTTCTAGTTTAAGGAGTTTCCAATGATATGCACAGCATGACTGGCAAACTAGAAAGAGGGAAACTAATTTACATGTAAAAAGACAATTGCATACAACTCCAATGAAGTTCTAATATTTAAATGAAATATTTAAAATGTAATGACAATTACAACAAACAGTCTTTGGAAAAGTGCAGTAAAAAACCCAACAATGAATTTCTGTGCACTAATGGAGGTAATGGTAAATGCCATTAGTCAAACAGGAAAACGCCAAACTGCCTGAAGTTGTATGAGGGGTTTTTGCTAGCATTTGGTCAAAGTTTCAGAATCTTCACAAAACAAAGATTCACTTTTTATGCCACGCTGTAAATAAAATGAAATTAGTATTGCTTAAAGTACGAAAAATAAAAAGGATGACTTCAGGAGAAAAAGGCTGAAAATGCAGAAAGACCTTACACAAAGTAATTACATCCACAGCCATCTGAGAGAAAACAAATTAAGATCAAATAACTCAATGGACTTCCTGAGAGAGTCTGTCAAGTTCTTAAACTACTGCAGAATAATTTGTAGTATTTAAATGCAACCTTTTTGCTTGCAGTGTATCTTCAGCGAAGGAAGTGTATTTTAACAGAGTGTACATACCCTGCCCTCCACAACAGCTAGTTTCCAGGTGCTACTATACTACAAATAATTACACAATTCTATTTCCTCTCTTCTGTTTGCCGGCTTGTTTTTTCTTCATTACAATATGCAAAATTTTGGCATCCTAGCTGGTGAATAACAAAGACATTAAAAGCTACACTGGAGCGAGCAATTCTGATCATGCTAGTTAAGATCAGATCTCTCAAATTCTTTAAATCAAACCAGGATGTTTTTCAAAAAGAAAACAAAAAAATAGAACTAAAAAATTCTGAGGGCTATGAAGTTGTGATTGAGATTCAAATGGTGTTTTCTACATGGGGGAGACACATGACATGAGATTCTTCTGGTCTTAAAAAGTGGAAGTTAATTCAAGAATATAGGCGCGCCTGTAAATCAACCCAAATAGTATTCAGCTAGCCACAACGGAGCTTTCCATCATATTACAGTTCAAACATCGTTAAGCTCAGATGGAAATGGCACTAACATAGACACTGAAGGACTAGAAGAGGGAACTGAAAGAGTTTACAAGCTTTCAAACTGATTCATATGCAGCTGACTGAATTCAATGATTTATGGAGCCCAATTCAGCACTCTCCCTGTTTTTCTTACATAAAGGAAATGCACCCCATTTACGCTAGCTATGCGAAATAAGCTTTGACATGCCAACCATTGTGGATTTTCAAATTTTTATTTAAAACAAAAAAAAAAATCTCCATAAAATTACATCCCCTGCCATACTGTACTTGACAACATTTAAAAGCTTTGAATGGGGACTACTAAGCCAGGAACAGGCCACTGATTTTTTGGAATGCATGAGAGTTTGAGATTTCTTTAGAAGGCCAGAATGCAAAGTTAGGTTTTCCTAAAAACAAAAAGGACTAACTATACTTCTGAAATGGCAATTGGCAAACACGTACCAGTCCAAAGCATTTAGCACTATTTCAAAAGTCTCTCAAATCCTGTATTACAAGCATCCTGTACTACCTAGCTTTGCTGGTGCTGGCAGACACTGAGGCCGTAACTGTAAAGTGCTTTTTTTGGTATTATTTCCTGCTGGTGAAATTCACAATGTCGAACTAGGAGTATCAAGTTGTTTGTGGCTTTTGTTTTTCTTAGCACTTCTGGAAAATAAAGGATCACATGTTTGTTACAAGAAAGATTATTTGAGCAAACATTTCCCATCACTTTCAATTCTGCCAATACACACCATCAAAGTTATGTGTTTCACAGAGAGGAAACCATTGCTGCTAGAGCCAGCATTTGAAAGCACATCATACTGCAAAGTCTCTGATCTATTAACACATGATTCAACAAAAATAAAATGAAAACAGGACCTTTTTCCAAACTTCTAATTATACATAGAGGAAAACACAAATAAAAAGTTTCTATTGCTGAGACAATTTTCCTAAGAAGGCAATTACCATTTTAATGGACATATATGTATACACACACATGCACGTGTATATACATGGTGATGAAGTGACTCATGCTTAAGTGTTCTTTGTTATAATACTAATTACTTCACGTTTTGGACTAAAATAGCAAAGGTCTTCAGGGTACAAAATTGTTTAAATGATATTGATTGGACTTACTGTGTAACCTCTATGACGGCATGGAGAAAAACCGCAGGTCTACTAGACAGGCACTTTCTAACAAGGAACCAGAACAGTGACGGTTGAACAACAAGCATATAGAGAAGTCAAGCATCCCAATGGCTCCCTTAAAGTACCTAGATACTTCAGTCTCCATGTTCTCAGTCTATTTTGACCACAAGTAATCCCTGAGAATTTCCTGGCCTGTACAACTACTAGTATAGCAATGTGTATGAGCTCTGGAAATAGCTACATTGAATATAACAAAATATAACCTGGAAAACGATTCACTCAGACTCAAAAGGATTTTGACCCCTCTTAAGCTGCCAGTTTCACTAACCCCACAAAGGAGAATTGTTTTCTAAGTTTTTGTCCAATTTCTTTTCTCTCCCAAGCTGTGCAACTGGTTCTGCCCTGTATTTGTTTCCCAACTCTTGCAGCTTTTCCTTGCACTTTCATTCTCCCTCACTCTACTACTCTTCTCAGATTCTCTATTTTTTATTAATGAAATAAATTACAAAGACACCTGTAACATATTCTTCTGTTTCAGCCAACATATCAGGATCAAGAGCAAAATAACCTTGCCTAAGGCTTACTCTCCGTGGTTTTGTTAGCATTGTATCTATGGTTTCTTCTTTACTTTGTAGTAAGATTGTCATAACACTCTTCAGCTGTGATATTAAAATCACATTTGCAAGCATCGCTATGCATCTATGACAGGTCTACCTACACTTCAGACGCTTAAATTGTTAGGAGGCTTATATAAAAGTCACAGGTGGTTACACCAGTTCTTTCCAGTTCCCAACTCAAATCTCAACACTACATTCTCTTCTTTAATACTCCTGATAGAGTAATACTGAGTGTCTTTCAATTAGTCACACTTTAGTAACTTACAGCTGCTGTAATTGGGAGGCCTGTCAGGCAAGATAAAGGAGCTGTTTCTTCTAAGTCAGGCTTCCCCACAATATTTAAAATGTTTTTCAGTAGCTGTTTATGAGCTGATCTGGTCACAATTTCAAGATCAAGGCATAACTTACTTCCTTTCATCAGGATGTCAAGCTCATCCTGCATTTAATTGTTTGCTATAAAGGCTGTGAATTGAAGAGAGGTTCTGTTGCTAACGTTTTGAAACCAGAGCAAACCAAGCCAGTATGTTAAACGTTACCGCTGAAGTTTGTGCCCATAGCTACTTAGTTTTCTCTGTTGTAGCTTTCACACATTCAGCAGAGATCACAGCTGCTCCTTCATCTACTGAATGTTTCTGTTGTGTTGATTCTTCCTGCTCCGAGAAAGTCTGAAGTGAAAAGGTGAATGGTGTTCTATGTCTTTTCCCATCAGGAATAAGACCGTTTAAATTCAGCCCATATAAGTAGGGGGAAAAAAAAAAAGTCCCAAGACACTGGCGATTAGGATCGCAGGGTATGAATTCCTTACCTATGTTTAAAACAGTAGCTTACTTGCATTTCTCATATCCCAGAATATTTTTCCACCAAGTCATTTTGTTATGAAATGCTTTGCTATCAGAATTGACAGGATAGGGTTTTTTAGTACTCTCTCCTCTCTCTTTCTCTGCAACTGTGCTCAGCTGCAAAGACACCTCAGTCTCTTGGGGGTGCATATGTACCCTTTCTAGGTGAATTTCTAAGTTTTTATTAGAACACTGCAGTAGACAAAAATTTGTAACGTGTTTTCGTAATGCCTGAAATTCTCTACAACGGGATTTTTTTCCCCTGGCAGAAGAAGACTCATTTATCTCCAAGCTGCTAGCCAACGGGGCTGCCAAAGACCCCTCCTTTATAAACAGAAACCTATAAAGAGCTTTCAGAAACATGAGAAAATATGACAAACACAGCTTGAGTTCGTCAGCTTTGCTGGCAGAAGATTACAGAAGGATAACGACAAGTTCGTGAGCCTTGATCCCCTCTATTTACCACTTCGCTTTTACCAACAGAGAGCAGCTTCCTGCCGAAAGACCGCTTCCCGCCTACATCTCCCCCCTGCTCCTATTCTGAAATCCTCCGGCTCCAGCTTCCTTATTTGGTTGCCGGGACGGTTCTTTGTCTGGCTGAACCCCCCGGGCCGCGCCGCCCCCGGCTGGGCCGCGGCCCGGCTCCAGCGGGCCACCCCGCCCGGGCCCCGGGCGAGCAGCGGCAGCCGCCGGCCGCGGCCATGCCCATGTAAGGAGCACCTTCCCCGGGCGCCGGCGGGGCGGGGCGGCCCCGGCCCGGGCAGGCCCCTCGCACGGCCGCTGCCGGCCAGCCGGGCTCGCTCCGCCAGGCGGAGCGGGGATGCTGCCGGGGGCCGCCGTCAGGCCGGCCCGGGCTGCTCCGTGCCTCCCGCCGGCAGCCGCACCTTTGCGGCCGCAGAGCCGCGGCGGGCGTCCCGAGTAGCACCGCGCTGGAAGCTGCCGTAGCAGCGTGTGCAGGCCGCTGGCGGCAAGACAAAGGAAACCCACGTTACAACGTTCCAGCGGAGAAACGCACAGATTCTTGTCATATTTTTCATTTTAGAACAGGTTACGGCCTGTCCTTTGGGGATTTAACTGCTGCTTTCTGCCGAGAAAAAGGACTCCCTCAACAGCGCTACCCGTTTTTTAAAAAGGGGCTGCTCTGTTGTGCTACACGCAGGAAGCCAGCGAGACGAGTTTTACCCCCAAAATACCCCCAAACTCTTAAGTACTATTCCAGAGAGCAGCTTACCTCCTGCAAAAGTCGGTGTAAATTTGCTAGCAGAGCACTCCCTACCGTTATGACTGTTGCTTGGTAACTTGGGTTTAGTAGCGCGTCAGGTACTTCATGAGAAAGAACTTACAGCCTGAATGCACGCGTGTATGCGAGACCGACAGCAAGCAAGGAAGAGCACTTAAATAAAAGAACTAGCCCTGCTGGTTACTCTATTTTTTGTTCACATCTTTTAGAGTTAGTCTTTTTGAAGTGGAATATCACAGGCATTTATGGGATAGTAGTTTTTTAAATAAATACCAAGGAATCCTGCAGGAAGTGATTTCTTTCTTTAAATGTGAAAACGATAAGAGTTCAGGAGAATATGTACTGAATATGTCCACAGTGACCTGTGACGAAGAAAGTTAATATGCAGAGATCTCTCTGTCTGACTGAGGAAATTATTGAGCTGTGACTCCTTAAAAGGAATACCCTTCACAAAGTAATGATTCAAAATTAGTAAAAGTCTTGTGAGACAGGCCTCTCTAAGGCAGCATGACAAGAAACAATGTTTTGCAACAAATTAAAGAAGAAGTTGTAGCTAAACTTCTAACTTCCTAATCCTGTTTGGAAGTCTGGAAGCATTCCTGTATTTCTCAATATGGTTCCTTAGCATTACGTTGTGAAAAGAAGTCCTTAAGCAATGCTAAAAGTTCTTCCGTTATTGCAAGCTCCCGTGGATGTCTGGGTGAAGCAGAAGCCAAGTAACAGACTGGAACACAGAGAGCACTGCCTTAAGTCACTGATGTACAGGGCAATAGTGACTGCTCCTGGGCACAAGTGCATGAACAAAAATAATTAGGGAGACTACAAAGGCACATTTATAACCACCTTCCTGTAACACTCCTTCAGCTGCACCCAACACATTAAGCCAGTTGTATTTTCAGCTCAACAGAAAACAGACTCTGGTATTTTTATATTGCATTCTTGCCCTCAACAGAGGCCCGAACAAGTTAGTTTACTTGTGAGAAACTCTCAAACTAGAAAACCTTAAGGAAACAGCTTAATAAGAGTAGCGGAATAAGAAATATATTGACCCCATCATATTTACATTACGTACATAAACTATCATGCTAAATTCACCTCAGGGGGAAAAAAAAACCTACAGCAAAATAAGAAACATACAGGATTTATTTAGTAGAATTTATGTCCAGAAAAATCTCATGGTTTCAAGTTATCTGTTTCAAGATGAATGTAATTAAAACTTTCATAACTAACAAAAAAAATGCTAAAATTAAAATCCAAAATACAGAAAGGCTTTAAGAATAAATTAAACAAAAGTCAGAAGGACATATGATTGTCAAATAGTAATTTAAAAGAAAATGGGATAGCTCATGGAGCTCATCCTCTCCACTGCTAAAGGCTGGAGCAGTAGGGGTTTATTTCAGAACAACTCCATCATCTCCAGCAGGTGTTCAGGCTACTGACAAATAACTCGCTGCTGATTCTGCAACCAATTTACTGTCCAGGCCCTGTCATCTGACATCCGTTCTTCTGAATGGAATAAATGACACCACAACAGATATCTTCAGGGTAGAAGGACACGTCCTTCGACCTTTGAGGTGCTGTTCCACGTTTGCTCTTTTGCTGTTGTGCCATATTTCCTTTCTGCAAGTAGGAGTACGTCTCTGCTGAATTAGAAACTCGCAATGCTCTTAAGAAAGCTATCCAAAAACTTAGATAAATGCATATGAAAGCTTAGGCCTCTACCTTTGCAGAAAGGATGATCTCCCAGAGATCTGGAAGTTACTACTCAACTGACTTTCAATGACAATTCCAGACCTCTCTCTGTCTGGTCAAACAGGTTTCAGAGTACAGGTTTTCTCTCCCTAAAGACTCCACATAGGTAAATTGCTACCATTAACCCCAGCGGCAGTCTTTCAGCAAGTAGAGTATACATGTTCCCCATGCCCTTCTCATTTTGGTAGCTGCCAGTTGCGCTTGCACAACTGAATCCTTCCGTCTCCTCCCCGAGGGGACCCACTCACTCCAACTACTGCGCTGCCCACAGTAAATCCACAGCTGCAACGAGACTGGGCCGTGGCAGTGTCTTTCTCACGGGCTTGAAGCGCTGCCCTCAGAGAACCACACAGTATGCTGTCCCACCTGCACGGGGGCCAGAGAGTACTCCTGCTGTCCAGCTCCGCATCAATGTCATGGCAGTTTTGTGTAGTCAAAAACTAGAAGGCTCTACAGGAGCAGTGGAATAGAAATGTGGCGGCAAAGATCACATCATTAACCTGCTGGGTCTGAGTAGTTTTATCACCTGAATATGAAGGTATTAGGTACCGGTGCACAATCATCTATCACGTTTAGAGAAATACCAGCAACTGTTTCAACCTGCTGCTGGGGGACACCGAATACATAAACTACAAAACTAAACTAATTATGATTGTACTAGTGTTCAGCCTTGTAATGAGAATTAAGAATACCAGCATTTAACATAAGTGCTAAAACATTTAGTAATATCATAAAGCATAATCAACAGTATATGTATAGATACACATACTGATAATAATATATTTTAATACAGAACTTTAACAAATCTCTTGCCAAACTATGAGAACATACATTGACTTAACTGACAAAAATAATTCTTAACAGATCTGTTGTACCTAAACACCTGAAACCTGAACACCAATTTTTTTGTTTGTTTGTTTAGAGGAAGGGGTTTTTGTTTTGTTTTCTTTTTTAAAACAGAAGTGATCTGGAAAAAGAGGCACATATGAGGAACAGTGCCAGACTCAGCACAGCTCTGTGTGGAGCTCAACTAGTTATCCCCTGCTTTTTTGAGAATTGACAGTTTACTTCTATTTTTGGTTACTTTCTTTTAAACACATTTTATTTGGGCAAGAAGATATATTTTGTCAAGCCTTTATTCCTTGGCTGCTAAGTTTCTTCAGAAGCCTTTCAAAATGGACTGTGTAGAAAACCTTTGGAAATCAGTGGACCGTATCAACTAGACTTCACACTCATCCACATGGTTCTTGTTGATTCTTTCATATCGTTTGAATAGATTTGTGAGGTGCTACCTCTATTTACAAAATTTATTTTGTTTTCCCAAAATATCACATTATGTACATGACCTTATTATTCTAATTTCTTTATTCTAGATCATACTATTGTTTCTATATTATCTACTAATTTTTCAGATACCAGGCTTATCAGTCAAGAGTCCTCTGAAACTCCCTGCAAACTCTTTTTAGAAATCAGTGCTATATTTGCTGCCTTCAGTTTATTAGCTAAACATACTATTTCTTTCATGTCAAAGTATTGTCCCGAATTGTATTGGCCAATATATAATGTGTAGGCTTAATACATTTTTCTTTTTCTAGACATTTTAGATACTCTTGAAAGAAACACATGTCCACACTGAAACCAAGATAGCATAATCAAGGACTGCTTGCTGCAAATTTCTCCCAGAACTTTCAAGGAAAGACACGGAACGCACACATGGAAGTGTACAGGTACCCATAGGCAGCCACACAAACACAGGCAAAGAATGGTTATTTCCCAGTTTAAAATTAATCTGCACAGTTTAGCTGACCACTAAAATATGTTTGCATGGAATCACAAGAAAGATAGAGACAAGAAATTTCTATCCCGGCATTTTCACCAAGATAAGAAAAACAGATGGTTGATATGAAAAAGAACTCTGCATCATGCACTACATGCCTGAAATTACAGCATAGCATTAAATACTTGAACATAACTGTGCAGAAAAGCTTTTCATGATGCTGTAACTATCATATCTAAAAATCATATTTTTTTCAAGTATCAGAGATTTTTATCAACTAAATGTAAGTGGGACTCTAAAAGAAATGCCATCTTTTACTGAAACCAAAAACGTTTGCCTAATATCAAGACTTTGGTCAACGATATTTCATTACTACACATCAATATATTGCTTGAATTGAATTCTCATTTAATCTTAATGCATGCTTTTCTGATTACAAACCCATGTGAGCAACATTAACAATATATATATCTGAATGAAAACCATGTGCATTCATATCAAAATAGTATTGCCAGAACTTTCAGTGCAGAAGTACTAAAACACATCCTGGGGGAAACCTGGATGAAAGCTACTCTGAAATATAATGCAGTCATGAGTGGTAAAAAGTCTTACATTTGAGTTATATTTACAGCAGCAGCCAAGGACAGCGCTCATGTAGGAGAGAGCTGGGCACACATCACACATTCATGGGAATAGGAAGTACTACTCTCCATATATATGGTTGACATGCCCCATTTTATTGTATTTAGACTGGAAAATATTTGCCAACATGTTATCATCAAAATGGAGGAAATACACAGAATGGCAGCAGAAATCACTATCAATTGCAAGTAGATGACCACTTTCCAGTCTGGTTTTAGAGAGAAATACATGCTGCATGACTTCGTTAAATGAAAACTAGTGATACCTGCAAGTGGTAAATAGTAAATAAGCACAGACTACCGAGAGGAGTGGCAGAATGAAATTAAGAAATGACAGATTGAAGCTGACTATAACAGAAAACTTGACAGTATTATTCCATCATTTCACTCATCTCAGTCTGTTGGGCAAACTAGATCCACAGATCAGACAGTGCTAAACAGAAAATAAAGCAGCACTGTAATAAAATTAACTCAGCAATACAAAATCATTTTTATATTAGCTCTCTTAGTGCACTGTACTAGTGAGATCTTCTTCCTTTGTAGGAGTCATGTTTATTGAATGCTCAGAAGAAGAACAGAACTTTTGAGCAACCAAAACCCACTATAATGTATAACAAAGACATGCAGCATGAAGTCTGGGACTGTCAAAACGCAACATCCTACAGACTTAATTTTGTCCTTTAGAAACCAGGTTTCTTCTTCCTAGACATTACAACGTATTTAAAGAAAAAAAAAAAAAATACTTCAATAGTGATTTGCAATAAGTGATCTTACGGGTAGTGTACTCCTCATGGGAGTTCAGAATGACTTAGTGTGAAGATTTGTGGACAAGATTTTTATGCTCTGTTTACATTTTCTGGGAGCTTAAGAGAAAACAGTCTGAAATAAACTGCAGCTAACATGCTACAGGAAATGAAGGAAGAGAACCAGACTTCTCAAGAAAGATTTACATTTATGTAATGATGATGGCTATGTTTTGGCTTAGGAAAAGGAATGCAATTGTTCTAAAATACACAGAAAAGCTGTTGACTGGCGCTTCTCCTTTCCTAGTGGATCATGAACCACTCCATCACTGTATACTGTATCAAAATGCTTTTTAAGAGAGTTCTTTCATCATTGTTTACAGACCAAAACTTCTTGCATCAGCAAGTCCTCTCTCTGTATGGCAACCAAAGAGACACTAAACTAGCACAACCCTCACCTGTGCCAAAGGTGTTGGTGTGAAACCCAGCAGGGCGTTTGCCGTGGTTACAGGAGAAAGCATTCAGACAGTTTGTTGGTAAGTAGTAATATGCTCTTCGAAGTATAGCAGCATCTTTTATTAAAGATGACCACAGCACATTGCTAGAAGAACCTGCAGACATCTGCTTACAGCTTCGAAAATCTCCATTTGTGCTGAAATAATCCATGGCAAACACCTGATCAGAATATTTTTGTTGTCTCTTTTTTTAAGTTTTATACAACGAAGTTTTAGGTGTCTTTGCAATTGAAGTTTTGAAGTTGAAATTGATAAAAGGGGAACGTGCTTCTTGCATCTTAAGGTTGTTCTAGCATGTGAACGCTTCTGTAGAGAATTAATTTATTTGGCAGAGGATCTTACTAGTGCCAGAAATAAGTCTTTTTTCTCTACGCTAAACTATGCCTATATTTGGCTAGATCATGAGCTCTTTTATTTAAAAGTAAACAAACAAAACCCCTTCCTACCAAAAATTCAGCTTTGCACATGCTCAGTATGACATCAGAATTTCCAGCCAGATTTTTTTCCAGCAGGTCAGAAATTCATGGATCGTACACGTAAGATGGTCTATGCTAGATAGACTGGACTGTTACAGGCTTAGCAGGACTTTCCCAGAAATCCTGTTGTGAAATCACAGATACAAGGCTGGAGACCTGAAAGCAAAGAGTTTGTCTTGCCAGCATTCCCAATGTTTGCTCAAGATGATGACAGGGCAATCAGATGAGATTCTGTATGAAGGTGAAAGAGTAGAGATTTAAGGGAATCATAGGACATTATAAACTAAGTTCTTGTACTTTATAAACTTCTTTTCATGTAATTTTTGGTGATATGTATGGGTAGAAATGGATGAACAAACTTGCCCAAATTAGTTTTAACTTCTATTTTCATCCAATCTTACATGCTCATCTTCCACAGAAATCCTTTGAGAGAGTTTGCACCATACATCTCTTTCTGGGCTTCTTACCAGTATTTTTGGGAAGCATCAAGTTTTGCATACATCAGCTATTCAGCTGAGATGAAAATAAACTGCAAAGGAATAGGGTATCATAAAACTTCATTTCCAGAAAGAAAGTACTGTTAAGACAAATTTGTTTATACTGCAGTAAACCTGAATATTAAAATGCTACATTTCATTCAACCAGAATTATTGGAATAGTTTTGTAAAATCTGTGAAGTGTAATATAAGACTGCATGTTTTGATGCCTCCCTAAGATGTATACGACCTCTTGCTCTAAATTACTTCACAGCTATCACTGCATTTTTGCTATCTAATTTACAGTGAATGCTGGCTATTTTTTTTCCTCATTACCTGGACAAGAACAGGTAGAAAGATTGTACCATACATTAAAACAAAACTTCTGCTATTTCATCTTGAATTTTGGTTAGAACTTTACCCCTCTCCCTATGCAGTTCTATTAAAAACAGTATTTTTCACTCTAAACTCAATTAAAACATGCAATAAAATGTCCACGCTTCTGTTATAGGACAGAAATACCAATCTGCAGATATCCAGAAGATTCTGAAGTATTCTGCAGCTCCCTTTTTTTCTCTAAAAAATGATTTTTTACATTAAAAGTGAAAATTAAATAAAAACAAAACTGGAAGTCTCTTTAAAAACAAAGTTGAACAGGTATCGTGGCGTGGTCAGTGATAAAATATTCTGAAAAGTCAATGAAGCAATAGATATACAGACTTTCTTAAAAACATTGAAATTCTATTTATCTGTATAGGTTTTCATTAGGTACAACAACTTCATAAGTATGCAGTTTCTGTGGTTTAAAAAGACCATGCTCTGTAAAAATCACAATTTTGATTTTTTTGTCTTATATGAATTCTTATGAACAACATTTTGCTTTCACATGGTTGTATTAGTTTTTAAGATCCTACTTGAACTTGTAACTGGGCTTTAAAATTATAACGGACTAAAAGAATGTGGATGGAGTGGACAGACAACATCTGCTAACTGATGACACACAGGTGCTAACAACCTTTGATACTTTCCCTTTTACAGTTTTAGTTAGGCCATGAGAAGGCCTTTCTTTGACAAAGCTAAACAACACGCAACATTTGTATTCCAGAAGCATGCCAAGGACTGTTATGTGAGGTTTTGGCCGAGGAGTGCTTCATGGTCAGGGATGCTGTATCTCGACCCAAACTTTTAAAGGTAAAAGTTCCTTTGAGAGGATATGCCGAGGGAGCAGTA
Source organism: Platalea leucorodia (assembly GCF_965183815.1). Lineage (NCBI taxonomy): Eukaryota > Metazoa > Chordata > Aves > Pelecaniformes > Threskiornithidae > Platalea > Platalea leucorodia. The sequence goes on along the minus strand of NC_138828.1, from coordinate 44,131,242 downwards.
CTGCAGGCCCATGCCTAGGCAGCAATCTATGGGATGCCAGAAGTTTCGTGGACTTCTACAAGCACCCGTTGTGAGAACAAGTACAACAGCAGCAGACAGCCGTTCTTAGGCAGGAAGTTTAATTCATGGTATCACCAGCTATGCTGGTGACTGATCATTTGGCGTATTCACTAATTCTACTGATCTCAACAGTATGGATGTTGTCTACTCTGATTAGGAAGGATAACTGCAGAGTCTTTTAAATTTTTTGAAGCAAATTTATCTTCTAGCTCAACAAATGCACTTATCCAGAGGAGTTATTTTAAAAGTAGTTCAGCTCCATTTATTACATATAGTATGATCAAAAGAAAAAAAAACACAACAGCCATCAAACAAACAAAAAAATAGCCCGCAAACCCACAGCCAATGAGGATTTTTCCGTATCACAACAACAGTATGTTTTGGGCTGGAAAAGGACGGCATTGCAGACATACAGTTCCTATCAATAAACTGATACTTACTCACTGACCAAAACTGGACTTACAAGGAGTTTGGCCTCCTTTTTCCCCAGCAGTGGGGTGGGTGCCAATAAAGAATGACGGACAATTGTATATTTTCCCTCAAATTTCTACTGTTTTGAATAAACTAAAAACATAATATATTTGCAGCTAGGATTTTGCTACAATACTATATAAAATGTATGGTTTGTATTTGGAGAAACGTAACACCTTTGTTAAAACACAGCCCTTATGATTAATATACACTAACATATGCTGGCTTACAACATTTTATTACGGTTATCTTGAACTTACAGAACTAGCAGAATCTTTTTTGGAAAAAAACCCCAAAACATTAGGAATTCAATAAGGGCGGGGGTGGGGGGGAGAATAAGACAGTACCCCAATGTATTCATTGCCAAACATATTCTTGGATTGCTTCTTTGCCAAATCCAGGGTAAATCTTTTTCTGGGTTTGGCATAATGATAACTCCCTATAGGTATCTTGTATAATGGAACACTGTTTATTTTGCTGCTGGGTCTGTTTAGTTTATGGAGAATCTGTTCTGAAAGAACTACTGTGTTCCTTTTACAACTTTACACTCTGCCATTCTGTAAAACCTATCCTTCCTTCAGCTTATTAGGAGGAAAGGGGCAGGGGGTATCTAATTCTCTCCAAGATATTCCACTGTGTTAATTGAAATTGTTTAGTATTTAGGGGTTTGCTGTAGGATGTTTACAGGATTTTGCTATAGGATGTTTATGCTAGAAGACTTTGGAAAAATAAGTTGTTTAACATACTGAAATCAGCACTTACAGAAAATACTGTATCACATAACAGGTATACTCTCACGACAACTATCTGAGGGTGTCTGGGCTCAGGAAAATACCACTCTCTCTAAATTGAATCAATCTTTCTTGTATAGAAATTTCTAAACCAAAGTCCCATTATGATTACCTGCTCAAGGTAACAAACTTAACTGTAAGTATCTCTCACTCAATATTTATAGACTTATAAAATAAAAAAGCAACTAATAGTTGTCTATAGCTGTAATGAGATTTTTTGGGGTATGACCTCTCTCTCTCTCTCACTAGATTTACTGCAATTCCTATAAATTATTTAAATATTATATTGTTTATTGTAGAAATATTTTACAAATGTTTTGTACTTTAAAAATAAGATACTCAAAATCCCTTGGTCAATCATCCAACGGTTCTAAAATAACCACGCTCTGCAGAATTCATTTACGTAAGTAACACTGGGGGCAAAAAAAAAAAGAGCGGTCATGGAAAAAGGTTTAGCCATGTTCATTTATAGGTAGCTGGGCAAATACTTCGAGGAACGGCTCAATCTCTTCATGACAGGCCCCCAGCACTGTTCTAGCCTCACAGGGGAAGAGCTCCCAGCCGATGTGTGGTTGCTATGCCAAGTTTCTGATACCCCTAAAAAAGATGGGCATGCCGGAAGATTCAAAGAAGAAAAATTATGGCGGCAGCAGGTTTTACTTCAGCAGTCCTTGCCTGGCCAGGGACCACATGGAACTACTGCTGGGAAGAAGAATATGAAAAAGCTCATATTTCAATCCCAGGAACTGTTCAGGGCACTCTTGCAAGAAAGACTCAATATTCAGGTTTGTCCCAAGAGGCTTCTAGATTTCAAGCAGAAACAACGCCACATTAAGAACCTAATCTATGTGCAAGGAGAAGGTGAATGCATAAGAATTACAAAATCAGAAGGAAAAGGTTACCTGAGAAAGTACGAAAGATAAAAATGGTATCAGTCGTGCAAAGAATGTGGGAAATTTATTTTGACTGGAAAAATGTTGTAGAATTAAACTACGGTATACAAAGTGATATAATATTATATTTTTTTACTTCTTATTTAATATTTTATTTATAATGCAAGAAACATATTTTAGATCTTCACTGAGTACATGTAATCTTTATCAGTGGGGAATTAGTGGGGAATGCTACTGTAAAATAACTGAACAGCAATCCAGACATAACACAGCTAAAAGTTTGATGATACATAAGGTGGAATTCCCTCAATTAATTTTTGCAGAACCAGTTTTAAGCAGCAATTCAGCATCTCTAAAAATGGGACGACTGGACTCAATTTACGTTAAGCCATGCACAAACAGGAACAAATTTCTATCAAGAGGTGTCTCAACCATGGCCACTTGACTATCTGTACCAATGTCTTTTCTCAGGATCCCATATGGCATATCCCAAAGGGAGGAACTCCTCAAGCCTTTAACTCTTAAAGGTGTGGTTGCATTGAAGAGGGAAATTCCCCAGTTTGATTATTCTCGCTCTGGTACTCAGATGACAACAGGTATCACCTGCAACTAATTGAGAAGTTTGTTGCAATATACATTTGCTTCTTCAAAACAAAGTGTGATTTATGTCATAGTACTTAAAGAGCATTGTATTTAAAAACAAAAAAACACGTTTAAACAACTCCAGAAACAAAACAAACCACACCAAAATGAGTCTTAGCTTTTCAATGAATAAAGGAGGAAAGTCTAGCATGGTTACCTGTCTCTGAACTATTTGCTGCACACAACCTCCCCTTATCGCTGACTGGCCTTTTCCACTGATACACAAGGAAGTCAGCATCTCACTACTATCATAAGTTACTTTCTTTTCCTTGAATCTTCTGTCTTGCGCTTTAAGGATCTTTTGTCCCCCTCAGCCCACCCTAGGGAAAAATATGCAATTCTTTTTTTGATGCAGTCAGCTAGCTAATTACACTAGCTCACGTTTTATTAGTGCCTTCAAAAAGCTGTGCCTGCTTGACTGATTTATTTGCATCACTATTTTCTGGCTTGTTCTTCTAAGAAATACTGTACAGCTTCCTCTACTTAAGTACACATTCCAAAGAACACAATACACAGTGAAGTGAGGAAACAGTCCCACATATTTGTAAAAGGTAATACAGTGTTGTGGTTTTTTTTTTTTTAATTTCCCAGTGAGCTGTGAGAAAAACATGCCCTAAATAATACTGCCAGCAGAATGGTATGACTGATAGTATGGTTCGATACAGGCTCTGGGATGCGAATCTCAAAAAATAAAATAAGCCTAATCACTAAATGTACTTTCTTATCCTACTTTAATCAGATATTGCCTGGACAGAATTCCATACATTCTGCAATAAAACAACATATAAATAAAGGTCTGGACTTTTGAAACAAGGAGCTGCAATGCTAGTCACTGGTCTGGGAGACTAAAAGCCACCAAAACCCAACATCACAAACATTTCTGTTTTCAGACAGAAAACTGGGAAAAGAAAAAAAAAAAAAAAACCCCAAACAAAAGAAAAAAAGCAACCCACACTTCAACAAAGCCTGAAGGAATCAACTGGCTTCAGGCCAAAAACTGCTAATGGAACACATACTAGCTGAGAAGAAGTGAAATAAGTTTCCAAGAGTCATGGAAATTGTTTAAGATAAATACTCATTGTACAGGGGAAAAAAAGCAACTCCCCTGGACCATTTTCCAAATGCCTGATCTTGCATTCCTTGCACACCCTAATTCCCTTTAAAGTAATTATGAGTTTAGGCTACATGCCAGGGTTATATAACTATGTCTTAAAAGACAAATGCACAGTAGCACAAAGCAAAAATATATATAAACCCAGGATTAGGGGAAAAAAAAATCAATAGCTGGACAAACAAAGCTAGAAATTTAGAACGCAAAGTACAATGAAAATAGCTAAAGGTGAGGTACATTTCTAATCCCTTTCTCTAGAACTGGAAAATATTAAGGAGAAGGAAATTCAGAGTAAAAGGAGTGAAATTGGAAAAGTTAAACAGGGTTGTCAAATAACAGAAATATTTGAGTTACATTTCCTAAACTACTTTAAAAGGGAGTAAACTAACCAAATGCCATCTGAAATTGGCTGTACACCCACCACTTTGGTTGACTTCAGGGTCAGTAAGGCAGAGGACAGACATAAGCTAGCATAGCTGAAAAATCAATACAAATATAGATAAAACACAGACGGAATTTATTATAGAGCAGCTGGAAATGCAAACAAAGAATTCTGTGGATCTATACTGATGGTGTAACTTCGAAAAATATTCTCCAAGAATGAAAGTGCTTTACAAAACAAACAACTTTAAGAAGTGAAGTTAGACATAGCCATACTACAGAAAACAGACTGTGCTACTCTGAAAGTCTGGCATAATGTTTCTGATCAGTTTAATAAAGTTACCTTTGAAATAAGTCCAAACAGACTTGCTAATGAAGATCAATAAATCCCTCACATAATAATGTAACACACGCATGACAACATCCATGAATGGGCAGAAAACAACTGCCCAAAATAACATGGGAAATTCTAAGCTGTTTCTTTCCCCATTGCTTTTCTTCTAATATATATTTTGGTTAAATTCTCAGGTACAATTTCTAGTACTGTGCAAAGTTTTGTGCAAAGAATTCCTGGAAAGCTTTCAAGACATTCATCAATGTCAAGATTTTTATTCTGTAGGGAGTCATGTCAGCATCGACACGATAAATGTTGCCATGAAGTATTGCTAGTGAGCCATTCTTACAAGAACGTTTCCTTCTGTAATCCAGCACAGGACAGTCAGTCTTATCTCATTCAGGTTTATATTTCAACAACACCATTTCTAAAGTACTCTGCACCAAGAGTAACATTTAAACGATTTTTATTAAAGGTGTACTGAAGCCACCTTCCACACTAAGGATGCAGTTTCACTGTCAGTTTAAGCCGATCTAAATTTGGCCCAACACTGAAAGGGTAGTGATCTGGCTGAAAAACTAGGGGTTTTTTTCCTTACATTTCAACCATATCAGCTACCTAATTCAGCTGGCCATGTGGCTTCATGATTCCTGGTGTCTTCACAGGGGAAGAAGTCGTAAGATGGGGGCTGGGAAAGACAGGTTTATGCTTTTCATGGTAAAATATGGCCCTTGGTGCAGCATAAGCCAGTTAACAAACTACACACTGAAAACGATATGAAGATACTAAATTCTGCTGTGTATCTTCTTAGGGCATATGTGGTATCTGAGACTGCAGATGAAGAGAGTCACTGATCATAAACTTTCATACTTAAAAAGAGTAGACAAACAATGCATAATGCGAATGTCTAAAATGCTCTTTAGAAGAAACTATGAAACTCAATGGATAGCAAGTTGACTGAGTAGCAGGTTACAGGTATTTCACTGAGAGGACAGAACTCCACCTAATTAAGCAAGCCACCTCACTTCTGAATCAGAGTATGTTTCTCTTACCCTTTTCTCTCTGTATTGATACATGTTCTCTCTCTTCCTACTTTGCAAAGTTAAAAAAAGCCCTTCTGACAGCAAGGGCACACATGCTCCATTAGATCTTGCAGTCCCACCTGAAATGGTGTAGAATGGTTTACTTAATAAAAATTAGAGGTTAGTAATCATATATTGAATTCAGAAATCAAAACCAGAGAGGTAGATAATCTTTTTCAGATGCTTACATGAATGTTGATGTTGGTGAAAATTCAGTGGAACTTGTGAAAAAAAGAGCACGTCACGATTACAACAGCACGTATATAACACTTGGGAGACAGATATGAATAGTATTTGAAGACAGGTATGAATTTAAGCAATACTATTTTCTATAAACTGCTTCTCACATGAATTAATATGGATGACTGCCATTCTTCAACAACAAAAAGCAGTACCTTTCAAATTCTTCTCTGTCTGGATACCAAGAAAAGGGCTACGGCATTATCAAATACTACATTTTTTGTGTGTTTCTACAACAGATCGGTGGGATTTTAGAAATGTGGGCAGAACAAATGTCCTATTCCCTCTTTAATCCCCCAACTAGCAGTCCAAGGAGTAGAAGCAGATTCCTACTTGGCAAAACAGCCTGGTTTCTGCATATCTGTTGCTGGAGGGAGAGGTAATTTGCGCTACCCCACCTACTTGAACAAACTTTCCTCACTGGCAATGACCTTCACTTTGAGAGTGCACTGCTAACTACGCTGGCAGAGAGAAACCTCCCAACATACACACTTGCTATTCTGCCAACCCAGCACCACCAGCTTGTCCTGCAGTCCCATTGCAAGGTCTGGGAATGTCAGCTGCATAAGGCAACAGGAGGCTCCATCTGGAAAGAGTCACTATTGAGTCTCCTGTGTCTATAGTCCATCCTTACTGAATACACTAATGAATTAATCCATGCAATTGTGTTTGAAAGTGCTCATCTCAACTGAAAAATAACAGTCATGCAACTAAGCTCATTTGTGTGCAACTGCCTTAAGTCTAAACCACAGTTATCTCAGCTTCAAGTCACTGGACCAAGAGATCTGTGAGGCTGGCTGGCTGGCTAAATTTCCATGAGACAGGTTATGTCTCACAGCAAGGGAGGGGAGGGGGGAAGGGAAGCTATCTTGAAAGGCTTTCAAGAGCTTCCCCAAGCCTTTCCAACTACTTGGCAAAGAACCCTTCAGGATATACTAAGACTAAACTGCGATGCTGGGCCAGTTCATGAGAGTAATTCTGACCACAAATCAATTTCAGGGATATTGCTTCATACTGGTCCAGAACATAGACTGAGGTGATGTCGGTCTTGATATTCTGCAGAACACTGTCAAACACTTGTCTTGTTTAGATTCTTCCTTCGGGATCTTCAACTCTTTAACTTTCAGTTGTCTGTCTGATGTAAGCTGAAGCTCTCCTCTCCTCCCACCTCATGGTTGAGCTACATAGTTTCAAAATGTTTTGTTTTGTTTTGTTTTTTAAACAATGAAAAAGAACTGAAGGAGATATTAGTCATTATTATATATGGCTGAAGGCGGGCCTGAAACAAAAGCCCGTCTGAAATCCCTTGGAGCTCTGATTCATAATTTTCAGTCTGAACCATTTCTTGATCCCTAGTATAGAGAACAAGTCTGGGGAAAAAGTAAAAGGGAAGTACAAGAAAATAAATCAAATGCTACACAGGTAATGGTACTGAGACTGCTGTGGCCCTGAAAATGAAAAGCCAAAGCACAGAGAGGAGGATCATCATGACATATTATGGTTACAACTGCCATTTGTAATAAAAATCTACAATTTCTATGTAAGGTGGATTTGCAGATTAGTTTGTAAAGTGTTAATAAATCAAAATGCAGAGGTTTTTAAAAACTGTTATTCCCTAGTTACCCAATTCCACCAATTAGTAGTTTGGCATTGTTTCTTATGAAAAAGTTCTACCAGCTTTTATAATTTACTAGATAGTGGGTGAAAGTGAATGACTGCTTTCACTGAAAAAAGGTTTGTGCAGATTGGCCAGATTCTTCCCAAGACTTTCAAACTCCTGCCAATATATTTTAATACCCATAGAAAGCAAGCAGCCTTGCTTTAAATCTTTATGCTTTGAAGATATAAGCAGACATTCATAATAAATCAAGATGGGCACCAGCTTCATTTTGAATGTGTAGGGTATGTCAGATTAATTACAAATTAAGCATAAATAAGCAAAAACAGTGGAACTGCCATTCTAGTTGCTTAATACATTTTTCAAAAAAAGAAAGGGAACTTTCAATGAAGAGGGTATATTCCTAGATCCTGAATATACTCTTGAAAGACCATACAGTATGACATTTTCCTTATTATGGAAAATGTGGATAACAAATTAATTATTTTATATAGCAAATGACCAATAGCATTGATTTGCTGCAAGGACATCAGAAGAAAAAGGAAAACAAGAAAATCAGACTTCCTTGATGTGGAAATAAAATTTGAGAAGAAGGGATGGTGCATCCTGAGTCTTCTCAGGAGATAAAATCATAACACGATTTAATGGGGCACCTGGACTTTGACGTGCTCCTGGGCTCTGCAGACCAATACTTTGAAACAACCCCTATAAGAGCTCCCTCTCTTACTAACCACATAAGAGATGATGCATGACAAGTCTCCTAATATAGCATTCTTTGTGTGCATTAAGCAGTGTGAACAACTTGTACTTCTTTGCAGCAACCTCTTTCACAGTGACTGGTAAGCATTTGCTTTATGTCAAATGCTGGAACACTTTTTGCTGGACAAAGAGCTTGTCACAAAGGAAAAGAATTCCAGTAGTTTGTCAATACCGTTAATTGCTCTGTTTGCTAGCTAGACCTGTACTCTGCGAAGTACCACCGTTAATATCAGACCTAACCTGATTTTGAGACTATGAGATCATAACTTTAGCAAACCAGTACGTTTTTTGTGAGACCTTGGCTACTAAAATATTAAATGTAGTAAGAAGTGACCCATTATTTTTGAGAACTATTTTAATTCTGGAAGCATTTGAACTTCTTGTTAAAGTCCTAGCAATCAGGTTAAGTTTAAAGTGCTTCATGGGTGGTCATGAGTAAAAATAAAGAAGTAAAATAGCCTGACAATCAAGAAATTACAAGAAAGTATGGGCTTCCTGAATTACCTCCCTTAGGGATGTTAAAATAGGAGACAGGGAATTATAGTATGCTTCACTGTTAAACCAGAGCTTGGAATTATCTAAAGGAACAGCAAACTAACAACTCACACTGTGTGAAAATCAGTGGAAAGAGCAGCCTTTAGAGACACTTTATAGTTTACAGTACAGCTACAATCTTCCCTAGAACGCTTTTTTTCCTAACACAATTAAAAAAACCTCCATTCAAATTCTTCTCTAAAAGGCAGTGCATGAGTGTTCTTCATTCTGTTTCCAAGCAGACTGATAAATATATGCAAACAAACACATGCCCACACAGAGAAGAGTCTGGTTGAGCAAGTTAGTATACTTCATTCTGAAATGCTCAATTGTTCTGCCTGGAGAACCCAGTGTTTTTCATCTGCCCAGGAAAATCCTTTTTTACATTGCCACTTCAGTAAAAGAAAGCCATTGTGGAAGTGTATTTAGAGTTGTACTTTTTTGCTTTGTGTAAACAAACAGTTTTAGGGTCGTATCTTTAAAATGAGAAAAACCAGCTGCAGTATACAGTTCGTATCAGTGCACACGGGTGCATACTGCAGCCACCCACAAATATCCAAACACAGATACCCTACAACCATTTTTATGGATGTTTAGACTAAGTGCTAATATAAACACTCCGTGCAATTGTACATGTACTATTTTTTAAAATTTGGTACTTTGTTTCCAAAAACAGAGCTATGATCAGAAAAAACAGATACAGACCCGCCTGTGACACTGGCCTCAAAAGCTCAGGATATTGCATACTGGTGTCTGACATTAAAATCAAAAAACCCCTAAGTGGTCGAATTTTGACAGCTAACAAAAAAAAAAAAAAATCCAAATATTTTTGCACATGCACCAGGCTTTTGACCAAGAGCTGGGATGACTGCGTTCTTATTTTATCTGATCTAGTTTACTTTTTTCTAATTCTGAAAAAAACACTCAACTGCAAATATGAGTTGTAGAAAAAGAACCGTAACATTAGGAGTAAATGATATGCATAAAATACAAATTACCAACTTGTGGGGAAAGTAACATTTGCCTTATAATCTGATGCCTTATATAAGACTAATTTGCCTTAATTGAAAATAGCGACAAATTTTGTGAAGTGTCTCTATGGCTCTGAAATCATCATAATTCTGTATGAATTATTATCACGTATCATATTCATAAATGATAATGGGTTTACGTTTTCATTACATTTTAAAGAAGTTTCTGTGTCTCACACACACACAATTGGTCTTGGCACAGCCTGATGGAGATGAACATGCAGCTGGGGACAGAAAATGGAAACTTTAAGTGGAACAGAAATATTTTCCATCAGTAATTTTAGGAATTTGCCTTTTCCCCTCCTTTTCAGTCACTTCTTCATCGCTCCAGGCACCATCGCTACAGTTTCTCACCTCTCTGCTAATACAATTGTTTGTGTGATTAGACTCTCAGGTGACAGAAATAATGTTTCTGTTTAATGATCATTATTTATTTCTGTCACCTCAGAGACACACAATTTATTTTTTATTCTTCTCTCCCAAATCAGTTACTAGTTGACCCGTGAAGCAAAATTCACAGTTCCATTAGATAAATTTTGAAATCAATAACTGATACTAAAAGTAGACAATACAAGATTCCCAGTAGCACTACCACTGTACGACAGAAGGAAAGATAAAACTCACCCTGAAGGAGACCTGTATTTGCTAATTTTCATAGTTAGGGGGGTTTGTCTGGCTTTGAGTAAACAGTAGGAAAATGGAAAGAATTTGGGGAGAGGCCACTATGTTTGAAGTGACAAGAACTGAGGGGAGGGGAACAGGACAGGGGATGGGCAGGAAAGGGAACAACACAGGACAACAAAGCAAGTGGAAAGGAACAGTGCTATTACACTGCTCAGTCCCTACAGAAGTTTCTACAACTCTCCATCTTTCCAAATGAGTGAATATTCCATCATATTCTTCTGAAGAATGGGGTGAAACTCACTAACAGAGTATAAATCAATTGCAGGTGTTTCTTTGGAGTCTGATTTTCTAGGATACTCGGTATAGCAGCTTTGTCGTTTCAGTTACCAGACCTCAAGGGACTGTAAATCCACGATGACAAATAAAAAACAGCAACAGAAGGAGCAAATGAACTCATGGATAAAGATCCTGGGCCAAAAGTCTTTTCTGTTAAACTAAAACCCATTTATACTGCACTGTCATGAAAAACCCCTAAAGCAACAAAAACATTTCTCCCAGTAGAGTTATTGAGCAGGAGGCCACCGTCACTGGAACAGCAGCAGTTCTGAAGACACAGCTTCACATACAGCTGTCTTAAGTTGGCATTATTGTCGTTAAGAAGCTACTGCTTGCTGCCCACACCCTACTGCCAGCACAAGCATTTATCCAGGCGTCTGCTGAATTTACTGCCTCTCACCTGGCATGGCATCCTGGGCTGATTCTTCGTCTGCTCCGAGGGAAGAAGTGCCACGGGGCTAGGCTGGCTGGGGGGAGGCCAGAACAGGGTAACAGCAGCATTGACTTATGCTTGTTGAAAGTGCATACATGAAACCACAGCCTAAACTAATCCTCTCACATCTTTCAGTACCGGCATGTTGAAAGTGTGCCAAAGCAGAAGAGGCCTCCTGGAGTGTGTATCACTAATATTATCTACTACTGAGAATCCATAAAAAGCCTATGAAAAAAAACAATATAAGCTACAGAAGGCTGGAAACCTTTCAGGCTCCCAACCATCTAAGTGGGTTTGCTACAGCTAGTTTAAAAGCACCTCTTTCACTTACTACGATCAGGATCTCTTGCTCTGAAATTATTCTTAGCATTAAAAATTCTACAAAAGAACAAAGCTATACAGTGTACAGTAAAAATGTTCTTGAAACAGAATACTTTTCTAAGCTTTCCATGGAGTATTTGTGGGTCACTGGGTTATTACAACCGCCCACTAAAAATAATAACTGAAAGTGTGTAATTAATTGGTTGAGAAACAACTACTGTCCTCTCTCCTTCCCAGAGCATGTTTCCAGTGATTTGGAGTAACCTGCCTTGCTTTGGCAGGCTGTCTCAAACTGACTGAGCGGAACAAACCAGTTTTAAAGGGACAGCTTTACTTGGCCTGAAACATCTTTTGGCAGTTCAGTAAAACAAGAGTGTATCAAATGTAGTATGCATCTAGAGCTATAGATTTTTTGTTTTGTTTAAGAATATTCTCATATAAAAGTGACCTTGCAACTATGTACCACCAAAAAAATCAACATAATGTAGGGTCACTGCAGAAATTGCAAATGCACTATCACAGTTTTACATTTTCTGTGCTGCTTTGGCAGCCTTATATTGTCATAAATAATGTTTATTAAAAAAAAAAAATCTTGACTCCAGTTCAGCAAGCTTAGATTAGATGACTACAAACGGACTTCTAACAGACTGTGTGAAGACTGACCTCTGAATGACCGTGTGAAACCAGCCTCATCAGTGAGACTCACACTCAAGACATACTGAAGATAAACAGATGACAAAACTTAATTGATCAAATGAAGTGAGCTGTGAAAACCTCACGTGAAGTGTCAAAAGAAGCATCAGACTTCTGAGTGATGCTCAAGTTTCCTCCTACATACAGGATGGAACTAACCCATGCAGTTAATCTAGCAACTAGCAGTCTCTCAGTCCGGAACCAGTGTTTTCCTGTACTGGAGCAAAGGAGAAAAAATATAGCCATTTTTGATAGTTTAACGGAACAAGTCTGGCTGGGCCTTAGCTTAGTAGGTCGTCTGATCCATCAACTGTATAGCCAAATTTACACTGTGTCTACCCCAGTGGAGAGACAGTGGGTCCTTCAGATTTGCTCCTGGAAGACAGTGATGTTGAGGAGGTAGCTGTAAACACAGTTTTTGGCAATCAAAGCCATGAGAGAAAGGTCAAGTGTTAATATATTTTGAATCTGTGAAGAATTAGAGGCACACAGCATCCTAATACTTTTGAATTAGCGGTATGCTGTATCTAGTCCATCAATAAACCTGGAACCAGCTTCAGGGATGTATATTCAGCACAACCGGCAAATAAGGGGAAAAAACAAGAGCAACAACAAAAAGTCCTTAACAAACCAAAATGACAGCAAAAGTCTTTTCCAGCTACATACCACAAAATTGAAAGTGAACTCACATGCAGCGTATCACATGCCTAGTGCAGTGACTATCATGCATAATTTCTCAACTGGTAAGACTGAGGTTTCCTCTTGAGTACTAGAAAATATTTTTAAGTGAAGGAATCTTTTAAAAGAATTATCATAGGAATCCATACACATATATGCATACACTCTTACCCACTATCATAACCACAAACCTAACCAACCTACATTTTAGATAATTTTTGTTCATAAAAGAATGGATCTAATAACCCTATTATTTCCACATTCTAGAAGATGTGTGTAATATCATTGCTCTGAGGACTGGTAAGGAATGTAGCTGGGTTCTGCTCCAGCCAGCACAAGACCAAAGTATCTTTCGGGAACTTACAGAAAGATAATTACTATGGTCTGCAAATGTTCAGAAGAGATTAAACGATTAGTATCTGAAAAACCCCTTCTCCTTACTTTCATGTTAACATATATAGCTCATTTCAAAGGGTCTTGTAACAGTCCATCTCTTTCCAACCAAAAAAAGAAAAGGATTTAGTGGTATCAAACAAGGACAAAATCCATTTGAATTTCTGGCTAAAATAAGCTACAATATTACTGCGTTTTAGAATCTGTTTCCAAGAAGCTACATACACATAGGGTATTAAGTGGATATTCCAGTAAAGCCAAAGAAAATCAGCATCAGGTCATTGCAAATGAAAATGGGGACCTGAGAGTTTATGTTTTGGATATTTGTAAAGTTTGATTACTAGAACAAAACTTACAAAAATACCTTTGTCTTCTCAGAATTGCTTTTGCATTAATATCAGAGGTAGAACACTCAATATTTTATGTTTATTATACTTCTTTCTCATTTTAGATAGATAGAATATTTCTCTCTCATTCACTTTTTCTGAAGTTTAAGTGAATACCCTTCCTTCTAACCACAAATTAAAGAGGTAAAATACTTGGGCTGTAAACCAACTGTTTTCTGACAGCTTATGACAAATCCTTTGACCATATCTAAAAATAGATTCTGACTTCTGGAGGATACTAGGTGGTATAAAAGCAATAATTAGAACCAGTTACAATGTTTAAAAGCATATGGATTCCCATACAAGAAAGACCAAATGGGTACAGAGAACTCAAAGAATTTGCTACATATTTTCAGCAAGGTCAACAGCCAACATACAAAGCTGATAAAGTTACTGTCTGAAATCTGAACTCTTAAAAATGTTATTCTGCCCTTAAATAATGCTGTACTGCATTTTCTGTTGGCAAAAAGTTGATGTAGTTTCCCAATGTTTTTCTGAAACATTCCATGGGTGCGTAAACATGAAACGTACAAGTGGTACACAACAAGTTGAATACAAACAGCTATTTCCTATCCTTAATATTTCCTTTAATAAGTTACATTTACGTTGTCCAAACCCCCAGTCGTTGGTTTCACAAGACACTGAAATCATACTAGTACTCATCTGTTATTACATTTTAACCTCCATCTGTAAAGCTTTGCAGAATATCATTATCCAGAGCATTGATTCTAAATGTTTCACTCCAAACATCGCCTGATCAGGCTTGGCAGTCCAGAGCTTGCTCTTTCATTGTTTGAATATAACCTGGGACGTAGATGTGGCTTCAGTGAGGGCTCTTAGTATGTCCATGCCTTTTTAGGAGGATCAGATTTCATCTTTCGAAGATGTTCTCTTGTTCTGAATTTTGTTTGCCATAAAGAGATGACATAACATACTATAGCAATATTTATAACAGAGAAGTAAATATTTTCTAAGTTTTACTGCTTATGCCATTACTTATACCAGTATTAATGGTATGGTGGTAGTAAAAGAATATAAAGAAACACATTTATCTACCTCACATTTTACCAGTACATTTGGGGGTTTTTCAGCTATAAAATGTCATTAATTGTGACTGATTTTTTCAGAAAAGTTAAACGATGATTTGTGAAATTACCATTTGTTTTAATGACTTGCAAGTTTGTTCTGAATTAGCCTTAGCTCATTTTGGAAACAATAGCATAATTTATTTAATAGCCTAAATCCATGTCTATTGTTAGAAGCATCATTCCAGTGAGCTACAATGTCTTGCTTTCTTTCAAGTTACATAATGCTATTTTTTTGCTAAATAAGGGTTAACTTTGCCTTGCTTCAGTAAGGCTGGTTCTCTGGCAGAAATCAGAGAGTCTTGTTTGGAAAAGGATTTGACATGCACGCTCTCTCCTGCTCAGAACTGGCAGAACAAATCTCATATAAAAAGCCTGCTACATCAATGCCCAGGAAGCTCATCCACTCATATATTTAGCTTACTTTTTTTTTTAAAAAAGACCAAACTCTTCCTTGTCCTTTGGCTACTTTTGATGAACTATACTTTATGTCCCGTAGCATTTGCTGCAGATTGTACAGGCAGCAATTGAGCAAAACACCTATGTGTCAATATTTTCTTTAAGTTCCCATGCTCATTCTCAAAAGTATGTCTTAAATCCAAAATTTCAAACCTTCTGAGTTCTGGTTTGACAAATTTATGAAAAGCAGCTAGATACCCTAAATGAAGATGATCTAATTCTGTCTTTCACATTTTTGTGTCAACAACTTGCTAGTATTAACTCACTTTTCATTCTGGCAGTAGAACAATAAATGGCAAGGCAATTTAAAGCCTCCTTCAATGTCTTTATTTTAATACTAACAGAGAATTGGCAGGTATATTTAAAATACCTCTTTACCAATCAGCACAGACTATTACCCTGTTTTGGGTAAGTTTTATCCCTGACTGAAGTTAAACTGAAATGCTTTCCTGAAATTCCCAGCTGAGTTTTCCTCATGAAATTGTCCTGCTACAGAACCATTTATACGCTGATAACTTGTTAGAAATTAGACTGTATCAAGAATAAAACACGACTCTCCTACAATGGTCCTACATTTCTTAACAAATGTCTTCTCTCCACCGCTTACAGCAGGGAGCCTTAAATGAGGTGTTAATAGCCCCACTGTAAGAGGATGCTGACAAAAAATGGCATCTGCTGCCAGACGCTGCCTACAACTAATGTGACAGTAAACAACATGGAAACTTGAACAAGCAGCATGCTTGTTTATATAAGCCTTGGTAGATAGCCCTGCAATATTACAAGTGCAAGTAAAATCTGGACTATCCATTGCTTTACCATTTTTTCCTTAATGAAACACAGAATAATTAGAATTTAAATATTTACCTTAGCCATGAAAATACTGTGGAATACCCTAATTAGCTGATGATAATTCAGCAGTATCGCTAATAAGCTGTTTTATCTGCTTCTATGCATACCAAGAACAGAGGGGTTTTTTCCTCCAATTTTCCTCAACCTGGAAATACTGTGAGAATGGTATCTAGCACTTCATGATGTAATGAAATTATAAATTATGTTTGGACAATATCAAATTCAAAAAGTCATTTCTGTAGCTTTCTCCAATAAAACACATTGCTGCAACTACAGTTAATTATGAAATCCTGTGAATTAGTGACAGGAAGTCTCTTGTGTCTTTTGTCTTTCTACTGCCAGGGACAGGAATTCACATAGGAAAAGTAAACTGTAGAGAGCAAAAAGTACACACATCAGCATTAGAACTCCAGAGTCCTATCTCAGTGACTTAAACATCTCTGCTATCTTTAATTAAGTTAGCAATTCTTAAGTCTCTCATCTACACAAACGCATGTACTAGCAAAAAAAAAGAAGATATATTTACCTATATAATAGCAATAGTCAGGGTGGACATTTCTAAGTCTGGACATTTGTAAGGTTTTTTTGCCCCCTTCCTCCCCTATTGTGAATATTTTGTTTTGAGGCAGGTGTTTTAGATGCACAACACACAGTCCTCTGCTGTGGCACATTGTCAAAATCTTCTGTGACTTTGATAAAGCCCAGATGAGGCTTATTACGCGATCCCAACGGCTATGGATGCTGGTAGGATGTGCATGCTTATTGAGTATTTCATGCTGCACATTTCTGTGGTGTTTGCTGATAACCAGCACCATGTTTGTGTGTTTTAATGGAAGCTTTAGGCACACAGTTCTGACTTCAGGGGCTGACTTGGCAGTTTCACTCAGACAGGCATTTACTAGATAACAAAGTCTGTAAATGTCACTAAAGTCCATTTTAGACTGTGTTGAGAGTTAAGTAAACATGATTAGTAAGGGGGCCAAAAGGGCAGTTGTGAATTTCTGTTTCTGACAGAAAACACTGTTTATCCTATATTACTTTAGGGAGGAAGAGTTTAACTCCCAGTGAGCATTACAGAAGTAAACAAAAGTTGAAATGTATCCAACTCAAAATTCTAAGCAATTTCAGCAAGCCAGTAACATCTAAGTCAATATGACAACTATTTCCCTAAGTATTTAAAATACCACAGAAATTAATTTAAAAAAAAAAAAAAGATAAAATGAAGCACTTAAGAGGACTTCTCACTTCTGTGTAATCTCCAATGACAATTTTATCCTGTAAGCAGTTATGAAAAGTTACTGAATTTTAAAGATGTAATTGATATGCATGTTTGGAGCACTCAGTTGTCAGAAAATAAAACCAGACTTTTCTAATAAAGTTGCCATTTCGGTTTTGTAGGTTTTGAATATTTAGTAATAAAATAAAAAACTTTTTTCTTAAAAGTGCCGCAACAGAAAATGTTACTACTGAATTCAGAGATGTGGCAAATAAAAATACGTCCATCCTTTAGGTAAAACCAGAAACAAACTGCTGCAATAAAACTGTTGTCACCTGAGGTTGGTTGAGCTTTCTCTCTGTATTTAATTAGCAGGTCACTTTCTCAAAGTAAGCGTGCTACCTGACATTCATTAATCTTTCCATAAACTACAACAGCAGCAATCCATGCCATTCTGCTTTGCCTTTTGGAACTGCATGTGCTGTTGATGCTCTAATTTATTCAGCTACCAGGGAGAAATACACTGCTACTGAAGCACAAAGTCAGGTTCTTTGACCAGATCACCACTCGCATACCTACTGCTATTCTTGAACACCTGAGAAGATTCTGCAGAGATACAAGATTTGCTTACCCAATTCGTATTATAGAAGCTGAATTAGAAAGAGGTGGCATTCAAGTACTCTGAATGCAGGTCTTCATTAGGACTCTAGAGGCTTTAAGCTTGGTAAAGTTTCTTTACTTCCCTCATTCTCTTCCAAATTAAAAAAAACAACAACATTGGACTGCAGTTGCCAACACAAATAAAAAACAAAGAAATCCTTAGTTTAAGAAATCAAGTACAGGTAGAAATATAAAAAGGAAACAGGTACAGATAAGGAAGGGGAAAAAATACCAAAGGACTTGCACAATGCATTCACTGGCAAAGTACTTTATGAAAGTCCATGAGATAAACTCAGATAAATTACCATAAGATCACTACCTGTTAATGTTTGGCAAGTATACTGCACACATATGAGATTATAGAAGAGTATTTTCTTCCAGATTCCAGGCCAGTCTTTAGCACAGAGAATAAACAGAAAATTACATCATGACAAAGTATCCTTCTGCAATCACTGAAAAATTTTAAGTATTATCCCACAGACCACTTGCAGGTTCAGAGATGTTTCTAATATTTTTATACCTCTATTTACATATATTTAAAACTAGAACCAAGTTTTGGCATGTTAAACTCACATCTGCTACATTCACAAATTATCATCAGCTTACCATTTGCATGGCAGGTCCTTAGGTGAAACAGCTAGTTTGTCAACAAGACATTCGTCTTGCTTGGTATTCAATGAAATAAGAATTGCTGGTACACTTTTGTGTATGTACATTGAGATCATATCCAGTTCTGCATGGAGTGTAGAGAAATATCTGCATTTACCAAAGTCTTAATCACTATATGGCAGCTCCAAGAGGGCAGTAGAGTTTATAGGTGCTATATGATGTTTTTTATATTAGGGAATTGTAACAGAATATAAGCAATTCCAAATCTGCAAGTACAGATTTTTTTTTAGAAGGACAACATGTTAACTGTTTCGCAGACATATATTAAAAATGTAAGATTAAGATATAGAGAAATTATAAGCAATTGCAAAAACTGAGAACATCAGAACAACAAAACAGAATGTGATTACAGAAGAACACTACAGGTGGGATTAACAGAGAAACAGATCACATTTCCCACTCAAATCAGCAAGAAAATGACTTAATTATGCAAACTCTAGGTATGTTGTTAACATAACCATTTCTAGAAAACTCTGAATGCATGGCCTTGTAATGTCAGTACCATTAAAACAGACCAGTATAACCATTTAATATTATAAGGAAGAACTTATCAGTTCACTAGAAACATTTTCCATGGTATCTTTAATGAAACCTCTTTAGTAAGAATTTTGAAATTAAAAATTCAAACTTCTACCCTGTCCCTTCAAGGTATCACCCACTGAGAACTTAAGTGATTTGATCTGCATTTTATACATCTGTCAGGACCATCCAAATATTTAATTTCTCCAAGCAGGAAAATGAATGCAGCAGCTACATTATAAACCAGAACTCACAGAAAAGAAAAGGAGTTTCTACAGCAACTCTCCCATTATTGTATTTGAAATGGAAAATATGCTATGAGTTTTTCTTCTGACTCTGCTAAGAAGCCTTTATGGCCTCAAGAAAACATGACAGTGCAATTAATGCAAAACAGTCCTTATCCTGAATTGATGAACCTTATGCTAATAGTGGTTCATCTGTCAGAATTGTGAAGGTTTTCCATCAGAATGAAAGAAGTGGGGGGAGAGAGAGGAGGGGGAGAGAGAGAGAGAAAGCAAGAGCAAGTGTTAGTGAGAGAGTGCACGAGTGACAGCAAGTGAGGGAAAAGGAATGAAGCAAAAGCTACTTCAAGCTCCAGTTACTTTAACTTTTTTTTTCTATTACAATTATTTTAACAAAAGTATTTTAGAAAGAGAAATGTAAAGAAACTTTTTCCTTTAATTGCACTTTTAAAATTCTTAAGCCAAAGATTTTTCATGCAGCAATCTAAGCAAAAGAATTTTTTCCCTTGGATTGTTATTACTACCTCATCTCCATTTTTCACTTCAGAAGTATATCAACAACTGCAGTAGGGTTTCAGTAAGCTACTGCCCCTTGTACTGAATTGACTTTAATGAAATGAATGACAGAGAGAGAATACCAAATATTTGTAAATTTTCAGTACTAATATCCTAAAAATACTAAGAATTTAAATTGTTGTGAACTTCACCAAGCAATTTTAACTGAGTAAGCTCCTTCACTCAGCCTTAAATATTTCTGGTTTTTTTAAACATAAGTTATATCCTTCAATTATTTTCTGGAAACTAATTTGTAAAAGTCACTAATACAGACAGAAGACAGATGTGAGGGAAAATGTTAAACAGATTTTAATGGCATTCTACCCATTTTCCTAAATACATTTTTCAGCGGCTGCCATCATTGTCTGGATGCCAAATCAGCATACTTATTTGATTGATATTTATCAGCCATATAAAATAGGCAAAAATACAGGTACTCAGTCGCATAGAGAACTGGGGAGTAAAGAGTCAACGAATCAAAGGTTATTTTGATTATACTTTCATTTGCAAACATGTTTTTCTCATCTGACTTTTGTTATTTTCCTTATTACGTTTCACATTATTTCCTAGGTTGCGTCTGCCAGGTATTTTACATATTCTGGTCCCTGTGACCTCTAAAATATGCCTAGGAGTTTAGTGTTTTCACAGTCATATGAGAAACAGATAACCTGTAGATCTGATCAGTTTGGCTTCAGTTATTCTTCAGTCACCAAAAAATATATTTGGTTGCATAAGCATATTACTGCTTTGTGTTGCAGGTATCATATAAGGTGTGAAAAGCCTCCCCATTCTTGGTGACAAGTGACCATGATTTTTGGACCTTTTCATGGTTAATGGCTAAACATGCAGCTTTTTCTTAGTAGCTCACAAACAACAGCTGCTAGAACTAACAAAGTTTATATGTAGATTACGGTAAGCCAGAAGCCAGTTTAGGAGAGAAAATCAGACGTAGCACATAAGATCAACTTGAACCAATGTATGACAATCAGTGTATTTTGTTTGCTCTTAATGAGGCTGACTGAAGATTTAACGCATGGAACAGTAAGAATTTGGAAGGCACTGGGAAAGGAGGAAAAGTTGTAGAAGACAAGACAATGGGAGGTAAATGCAGAGAAAGGTTGGGTGAAGGCAGTAGAATAGTAGAAATAGAAAAGTAGGAAGAATAACGCTTGGTATTTAGAAACAGATGTCTTGAAGAATTAATATCAAACAGTGTGAATGTGTTTAAAAATAACTGCAAAAGGACATCTTAAGAAATCTAACAGACACATACCTGTAATAAAGTGAAGGCATATCAAATAATTACAAAAAAATTAAAATCATTCTCAAAATAAGCTTTGCAAAAGCAAGTGATAATAAAAGACAAAAGTGACTGATACTTCTAATCCATGATTTATGAAATTTTATGCAGCAGTAAGAGAATGGAACAGCTGAGCAGATCTATGGAAGTAGAAGGAAAGGATTTTGTGATGTTTAAGTATTGTGATGTAGCTAATTAAGGAGAACCAGGAAGGCATATACAGTGCAGTACAAGAATATTTGTGAAGCAAATGATAAGCCAACGGCTGTTGTCATGCCATCAGAAAACAGCATGAAAAAAAAATGAAGATTCACAGAATGCACAGTAGAATAAAGGTTAGAATAGTTGCTGACATAGCAAGCATCTCTGTCTCTTTTGCAAAAGTCAGGAGTCCATATACATTTATCACTAAGAGCCAGGGACCAATGACATTGAAAAGGCTTGAAGGGAAAGGGATTGCTTAATTTTGGGTCGAATCTTATTTTAGTGGCGCTGATGCAAAAGATAATGGAAGTTAGACCTGGGGACAAGGAACAAAACTTGAAATGACATAGAAGGAAAGCTTGCTAGTATAATTGCAGTTGGAAGAAGCACGGAAATCATCAGACAATTATATCACTTCAATAAAAAAAAACCTGGCATATGTCAGGAGGGAACAGACGAATAATAAAAAAAAGTAGCTCTGTAACTATGTGAGTTTATGATTAAACTTCATAAGCTGTAGCATCCTGTCCAGCAACTCTCCTTATGCAAGCATGAGTTCCTAATTTGGCAGAGCATTTTTTAAAGCATGGGCATGACCAGCTGCAGGTAGCTGGGCAGGACCAGTTGCAGGTGGTTAGATGTTTCTGCAATAAGGTAAGTTCCAGTCACAAGGTTATTAAACCAAGAGGACACCCTAAGAGTAGGTACTGGGAGTCTGAGAGTAGCCAGCACTTGAACTTGTAAACAATTTAGCTACTTTTTTGCATATATATATTACACAAAAAAGTATTCAGGAAGTTAGCTATTCAGAAATTATCCTTGTTAAATGAATCCTCAAATTACCTTCTTTTTTATAGTTCTTGAAGGAAAGAATGATAGAGCAATTAGTAATCACTCCTCATTTTGTTGCAGATCTCAAGCCAAAGTGACGTAGCTTCCAAATTCCATTCAAACAGGATACCTGCTGTTTACTTCAACTACCATTCACATAATTATGTTTATGCCTATCATGGACTACTGAAGTGTCCATAATACTTCAAAGTTCATATTATCAAAAGGAACTTTATACCTGTATATTTATCTTCCCTGACTCTACCAAACACATTTTCTAAGCAAAACGAGTATTGGCAGAACTAGCTTTGACCAGTACCTCTCAGTCTCTTAAACTTATATTGGTTGATCTTTCATTTCAATTTCTTGATCTATTTTATACTCAGCAAAGAATATGATAAAAAGTACTGTCAAAACACGTACAAAAGATACAAGCAGACTTCCCCAAAAGGCAAATTGTATTTTCTAATATTAATCAACTTCTATGTCATGTCTTGATTGAGTAAGAATTTCCAGTTTCTCATTTTGTATTAGAATACTAAGTGCTGTATGCAGAGTGTTTTTTCATTTCTCAACAGACCTGGGTGCCAAAGGAAGTGGCAGTGTGGTCTTCTGTACTATTAGTTAAAAGC
Organism: Platalea leucorodia; assembly: GCF_965183815.1. Taxonomy (NCBI): domain Eukaryota; kingdom Metazoa; phylum Chordata; class Aves; order Pelecaniformes; family Threskiornithidae; genus Platalea; species Platalea leucorodia. Next base: position 44,108,210 of record NC_138828.1, on the reverse strand, counting down.
TCTTAGCCTGAACCAGAAGGGACCTTTCTCTAGAAAGTCACTCAGAAGGCAAAGATGACAGACATACTATTATTGGCACTTTAAAATTTAGTGTTCCTCTTTCCTGCAAACCAAACACAAAATGATGAGCACCATCTGTCCCAGTTTTGAAGCTTCAGCATCTACCTGCTACAGCCAAAGTGAGCAGTCCTGAAAAATGGATTTGTCTGCATTAAGGCAGAGAAAAACAAAGGTAGAGGAAAAAAGAATCTAATCCCTTCTCACCTCTCTTCCTCATTCTCCCCAGTGAAAGATGATAGCTTTACATTTTCAAAATTATGTGTGAATTGAATTGTGAGGTCAGGGATGAAACAATACTAAGGCAAATGTGGTTGCATGCCATTTTCAAAGTCATGTAAATATGGAGTAAGTACATATGATGATTAGTCTGCAAGGATTATCATGCAGGGAAGCATTTAATCATCTTGTTTGAGAACTCAATCCTGTGATCCAAGAGAATGCACAAACACTTCTACAGGAACTCCCTATCCAAACCCACACTGTAGAACCTCTTGGAAAACGCTGCATATTAGAAGAACTGAACACTTGGATCTGCTTTGCTTGATCATTTCCAAGTATTATACCCATACAGTTATTTCAGTGAGAAAGAAAGAAACAAAAACCAACAGAAATGTTTCAAAAGTCAAAATGTTTCATTTCAATGCTTTTAGTTTACGACTATCATAAGACTACCGTAAGCTGTTTATGCAGACGGACAGTACAACATTTTCTCCTGTATTTTCTGGTTCAAAGGTGCATCATAAACCGCTGGCATACTGATCTACTCAACCTTGTTACAGAAAAAAAAAACAAACCACCCCAATGGCATGACGTGCCCCATACCCCCCAACCTTTGCTAGCTTTATTCTGTAACACTGTCTGGTTATTTGTGCATCCACACGATTCCATACACTTCCAGCACCAACTGAAAATGAAGAAGGATCTTGGCACTTAGGCCGAGCTTCTAGTTTCTATTTGCTTCTTAGAAAAAAGCCTACTATTGGTACCTTGAGAGGAACTGGGAGCAATAGTTGGCAACAAAGGTATGAGAAAGGCAACAAAGCTATGAAGCAACAGCCAGGTAGAAAAGAGAGGGAGAACACTCTTGGAGGCACCAAAGATTTTTTACAAGCTTACAGCATGTGTTTAACTAAAAACTTAAAATGCACAGACTCAAACAAGTGGCTGAACCTGTGTTCATTTTCCTCCATTTCCCTGCATATCCTATAACCTGGATTAATTTCAGTGTTAAAAGACAGACCTAAAAGCCACAGAAGTCCTGTGTGCATATCGCACTGCACACACACAACTGCAGTTTTGGGAGGGTATACACGACACATATTTTATAACTGATTCAAGGATGTTTGACTTTTCCTGTTGAAATACTGATTAGCTTTTATGTAAGCAGGATGTACCGTTAGTTCTCTCCACCTACTAAAGGTCAGAAAACATCAGTGCCAAAAGAAGAAAGAAAAAAACTAAGAAATACATTTCTCAGCTACCTTTAACCTTGTTGTGGATATCCATTGTTACAAAGAGATTCAGACTTCTATTGCTACATATTTTAAAAGGCTTAAAGTTCATTTACATATACCCTTTAACACTATGTTAACAAAGGCATTGGTAAAAAGGAAATTTCTCAGCAATAACTGCCACTGGTTTTGGATCATGCTATTCCTTGGTCTGAAATAGGCAATTAAAGTTACTGAAAGCAGAACAAGCACAAAAATCTGATTTTTATTTACAATTTCAAGTTACTATCTGTTCTTAGGTTTTCATTAAAGTCAACTTTAGGAACTGGGAAAAAAAGTGACATTCTGCTGCCTGAGCAAGCTGCCTTTAACAGCAGACTGACCAGCACATCATTTCAATATTCAAGTTATTTGTGACTATTTTGAGAAATATGAAAGAAATTGTTCACGCATTTTCATGGGACTTTAAGTGTCTAAATGAGGAATCGTGAAAGTCACTGGGATTCAAACTGTCTCATAAACCTGAATTTAGGATAGTTTTAACAAATGGATCATTAATATGCAGCATCAGGTCCACCTGATCAGTAGTTACAGAATGGAAAGCTCTATTTTGGGTGGAAGTGGAACAGTTCTTATCTCTTCAAGTTCATGCAGTTCCATTAGAGCTGATACAACTTGATACAACTCAATTACAGCATTTTCACACAAGTATTATGTATTTATACTTCTATTTTTTTAACATACTAAGTACAGACAATCTAGTTTTCCCAGCAAAACTGGGTCTTCTTTCTCATAAGAAAAATGGTGCCTAAACTGTTTGCAGTTCTCTAGGAAAGAGACATGCTTTTAGAAGCGTTCTTTTAGTCGTAAAGAAATAAAGATAGAACAGCTTAAAGACCTGTAGGAAGATTTAGGATTTAGCATCATGATAACTTTAAGAAAAGAGAATAATAGTTTTGATTCTAGTCCTCTCACTGGGTCTCCTTGCATACTTTTTTAACAGGTAGCTGTATCTACAGCTGCAACATCCTGTCGCCTGTCTAATTTTTCATCTCTCCTACCTGCAAACATCAATCTAACATACCACAAAATGCTCAGAAACTTTGTTCTACTGATCCGTCTTTTTTTGGTAAAAACTGAACAACACTCCCTTAATTCTTTAAAACAATGAGATACAAACCATGATAAATAAATGTGACTTTCAACCTACATTTGATAACACTTCCTATTTCCTGTCTTGAATCTCCCAGTGGTCTCAGAGTGTTTCACAGCGATCTGAGATCACTAAGGAAGTCAACTAATACCTTGGTTTAAACCAACCCAATCTACTGTATTCAGTCTACAGGTGTGCCGTGAGGCATTATAATATTTTTTTGTTCCTCCTCAGGATTTGCAACTTTTGTGTAAGAAAATACGCTGAGAAAATGGAGACAAACCCCTATTTCTTAGTATATTCTCTCATAAAGCCTCTTCTATTTTTATATATTATCTGTTATTAGTAAATCATAAACCCTAGTCCTAATATAGCAAGTGCCTGTTGATTAGTAGCCACTGAAATGGAAATTCTTCACAAAAGTTTTCCTTGTTTTATTTCTAATCCTGTTAAAAAATACTGGTATGAAATAAGAGAGAAAGACAAAAGCACTACAAATGAACCATTCATATATTAATTGTGAAAACAGATGTAGAAAATGCTTGGGACATGTACTATAATCAAGTGATTAACTTTGTGTGCAGTTATTCTGCTTTATATTTTAGCAAATTTTGTTAGCATTAGTTATTTCTACTACAGTAGAAAATACGTGTAGATCAAAGTTTTACTGTAGGCAGACTTTATGAGCAAGATAAGGATCCAAAGGTCCTTATCTACCTTGAAAGAGCACAGCAGATGAAACTGAAGAAGTGGACCTGGATGGACCTTTGTTCATGAATGCAAAGTTACATGTTTACTGTAATCACTAACTCCTAGACAAGACAAGTGTGTCAGAATTTTCTTATACAGACTAAGATTTTCCTGTTTATTTCCAAGTAAAATACTATGAATGTTTACAACTTTGAATTTTGTTCAGCCTTATGGAATATGGGAACCTCAATTATATATTACTTTACGCCTTTTTTCTATCAGAACGTGTTACGGGGGATGCTAACCAGTGTCTTATTCTCTATAAGAGTACATATTTGTAATGTGAATTTTCAGACTCCATGGAATTTTAAATTATTGTTTTTTGATTTAAATTATTGTTTGTTTGTATAACTTCACAATTTTTTGTAACAGCCATGTTTTCTTTTTCTTTTTGCATTTCTGTAATGACAAAGCTTTCACTTCCCACATTTTGCTGTAGCAAATAAATCTTGAATATATACTGTATATATTTCTGATTGACAGTTCTAATTCAAAATTAGTAATACCTGCTTTTGTTTTTTAACTTAAATTTTGGAGAAATACGGAAAACCCACTAGGACACAGGTCATTGTTGAATCGCATATAAGAGGTGGGGAATGTCTTTCCCATAGTTGGGAAAGGCTCTGTTACTTTTTGTTTCACACAAATAATGGCAGCAGAGCTCTGTTCTGTGGGTCGTTCAAATATGCAAGAATGGTCTTCTATTCAGGTTTTTATCAGAAGATGCAATGACTTCAAACAAAAACTTACATAAATCAGTGTTTAACATTCCAGCTGAGCATTTCTGTGGTCAGTCTTTCCTAGTTTAGGCCACTAAAGCAGATCACATTCATATAGACATTAGTAGAACTGGACGGAAAACAGTTTTCCTACATCACGTACCTTCTCACCATTTCCAGAATAATGTTGTTCTGCATAAGAACAAACATGAAGCCTTCAAAGCTCCCAGCACAAGTGTCTGGGCTTCAGTGGTCTGGGCTCTCTTAGGCAGACTAAGGACTTATACCTGACTTTTGTATATTCCAAGGCACTAATCATTGGATTGCTGGCTATTCTCACATGTTCTTTTTCTGTTCTGTTCCTAATATAGTCTAAACAGTGACTTACCACTTTCAGTGATGAGTGAAAAACAGTGAAATAAACATTTTAATAAAGGGCATAGAGACATTCTAGAAATGACTGAACTAGCATCTTAGCAAAAATGTCTGAGGCATCGATTACAAAACAGAAGAAACCATGAAAGAAAACTCAGCTGCTGAGGAGTGGAGGCTGCAGTGACAAATAATTCAGTTCAAGAAATAGTATCACTTTCACAACTAGTATGAACACAAGTGTTTTTAGTTAAGGCAGTTCTACCAAGTCACACAGCAGTGACTCTGATGCATATCAACTAGATTAACTCCTTATCTTTAAGAAATAATTTTAATTATAATCGCAGCTTTTCCTTACTGATGTTACATATAAACTGCTTGATATCTTTTTAATTATGTTTGTGGTTAATTTCTTCTGTGTATTATTTAAAAAAAACTAAGACTTTTCCATACATTTTAAAAAACCCAAAATCTCAGAAAAAAACAGGAAACAATATAGCCATATCTGTTGAAGGAAATACTAATTATCAACAACTTCATAAACTGCAAGAAATTACATCTTACCGCTTTTCACTTTTAACAGGTATTCTTTTTACAAAATTAATACTTGCCTTTCATTTTCACTGAAAAAAAACATTGTCAAAGAGAACTGGGTGAGATGGAATTCAGGAATTCTGCCCATTCGTCTACTTCACGGCATGCATGATACATGTCCATGAAGAATATTACTTCTCACAGTAATGCAATGAAAAACATGTTGATCATTCTACAGAGGTAGGTATTGCTGTGCTAATTTTAAAGGTGTCAAATATGTCACTTCCTACTGGCTGCTTTAGAGTTTATGTTAATGGATTAACTATAGAAAGGCAGCTATCAACACCTACAGTTGCTCTCTGCATCTGCAAGGGAGAAGCACGGAAGAGAACGACTCCTGCTAAGCTAATACTCTTTCTGATCGTTGAATATGACAGACTGGAATAACGCTCCAAGACAAAGAGGATAAAACAGCAGCCATTTGAAGAGAAGCTCTCTGGTCAGGAAATTCTGGCACCACACTATAATCACATTGAGTCTATGAACCTTGAACTGACGGCTTGTTACAAAGTCAACTAACATCACATACATAGGTACATCCAGTATCCATATGAATGCCATCTTCTTTTCTGTTACTGCTTTAACAGACACATGGAAAAATAATAGGAAAAATAATACTAGGCCACTTGAATGGAAGTTCTTCATTTGAAACCATGGACATGTTATATACAGTTCTACAGAACAGTGTCCTGCCTTTTTTGCAGACATTCAGATTGAGGATTTTGAGAGGTTTAAGGCAGCACTTTCACATACTGAAATTAATATTAACACTTATTTGCCTAATTTTGAGAGATGCAAAGTATCTGAAGATACCATACACTTATGGGGACATTTCTGAAAGCTCATCTGTGCGTTGCACCAATATTGTCTGGAAAAGTCCAATGCACACTCAACCTTTTCAAGCAGGTCACAGCAGCAGAGATCAGAATTGCAGAAATCTGGGTGTTTTGGTCTCAGTTCAACAGTTCTTCCTCTCTTGTCTACGTAAACTCATGTTGAAAACAAGGCGTGACAAAATATTGTGCCTTTTAACCATATTTAGCATTATTGTCTTCTAAATACTGTGTTAGCAAAATATCTGGTATTGACTGCTTTCCCAGTTAATTATATGTATTTTTTTCCCCAGAAAATTCTGTATATTATCCATTAAACTCTGTTTTAAATATTCTTGCACCAGACTGAGGCAACAACTAATGTTATGGCTTAAGGATTATTTACCTTTAGTGTCTGTAACCACAAACTGAGCATTCTGTAGGGCTTTAAAAACACTTTCCAAGCCTGAAAACAACTACAGTAACTCTCTGTAGCATGCCAGCTATTGGATTGCACTGAATTGTGTTAAATCAATATTTACAGGTGTTGGTTACAGCTGCATTGCCGAGGTACAAATGTATTTCATACTTCAAGAAGGTACTCAGTCTCTCCTTCTTGTTAAACTAAAAATAATAATACTAATAAAAAAACACCAAACCAAAACCATCCAATCATTCCCAAATTCTTTGCAATTACTTTCATTGTTGGCTGAATAAACTATTTTCAGAGAATTCACAGATAAACCTGTTAAGTAATTTATGAGTTGAGATAAGCTTGAAAAGAAAAGGTTCATTAGGAAATTTAAAATCAGAGTCAGTCTTCATCAGAAATAAAACTCACTAATGATATTCAGAAGCTTCAAGCTTTCTACATAGCCAACATTACTTTAAATGTTTAAATAATAAAAAAAAATTATAATAAACATGTTTGCTGTTATGTCATTGCTAATATATGCTGCTTCTATCATCAAATACTAACACTCTACAGACAGATACAACTCCACAGATGAGTTCTCTTCAAGAGGGATCACTCTCATGGTTGAGATGATAGCTACTTTACTACTCAGCTAATTTTAATGCAATTATTTTGTTTGCTTTGACTTGGGATGCAGTTTCCCAAATGCTGAAAGCTGATTTTAAGTCTCTGCAGCCAGACATTTCTTTTCCTCCTCCTGTTAGCACTTCTTCCCTTTCTTATGCTATCACTATGCTTGGGAGCAAAATACTTGGCTTAGGGGAAGGCAAGATTTCCATTTCTGACAGCAGCATAGACTTACACTGGCTTTGGCCAAGCAAAACATGTATCTTGACTGCAATCAAGATCAGTCTCTTGCACATCAAGTGTTGTTAATGGCAAAAAATAGGACTCAAGTGCAATAGCCCAAGGTCATCAATTTGGACATCAGCAACCAAAAGGAGTCTCGTAATAGCATCTCTCTCACATCATCGTATACAACGTTCACCTCTGTTTATACGTTGACTGTATGTTTAAAAACAAAACAAATTTTGCACAAGTAGCAGTGAACATTATGCAATGGGAAATCTATTACACAGCCTTCTCTCCTTTATCTAGGGCAATCTGCCTTCTGGGAAAGAAAGCTCTGGGGTGAAATTCGATTTTTACTGCTCTGCTGGAGCTGCTATCTCCTTTCTTCACAAATGGGTCTTGCAACAGATGTGCTGGGTACAGGACCGCCTAGCTCACTCCACGCCACGTATCATCTGCAAGCTGCCGTCCTCAGCAACCTCCCTCCCATACATGCAATTGCCACCATATATACTATTCTTCCACCACTCTGTCTTTCTACTTCTCCCACTCCTCCTTCTCTTTACAATTGTCAGAGACTGCTTAGAATGACAAAGAGCAACAGAAATGAAAAAGTGGTGAGTGCAGAAAGGGAACCCTGTTGGCTTGCTGCCTCAAGCATGTATTTTTGTGTGTTTAAAATCAGTACATGATTACTAAAAGAACAGCATTTTTATATTTTGCAAGTTATCTTGTGAAAACATGTAATTAAGAAAATGACCTTGCTAAGCTTGAAGACCATGTCATGCTTAGTCTTAAACATATTTTTATAATTAATAATCCCTTCTGATTATTGATGCAAATGAAATAAAATAGGATTTTAGTTACTTTGGCACACTCTTTCTTGATTCTTGAGGGAGATGGAAACGAGGAGTCTGTGCAATGCTAAAATCAAGCTATAATTTAACAGCCAGCATAAGATCACTCTTGCGTAAGTACAGTATCATCACTAATGTAAGGTAAAAATGTTACTACAACTTTTTTGACTTATTTCTCTCTCCCCTCCTTGAGCTTTTCGTTTTCAGATTTTCAGTTACAAAAGAGCTACTGTAATCTGACAGCAGAATGAGTTACATGTTATATATAAACAAAATGTAAGAAATACTACAAACATCACACACCTGAATATCCCCTGACTACATAAAACCAAGAACATTCAGACTAAAGACAGCTAACCAGTGTTGAAAAAGGAAGAGCGTGCAAGAATCTCAGGCCCCTATGACATTTAGGTACAGTGACTAAGAAAAAAAAGCACAGAGCAACAGCCACTACCACTTATTTCTTTTTTGTGACTTTATCTTAAATCTTTCTATAGAATTTTGTATATGTAATGCACTTTGATGTATCACTACGAGAAAGAAGACAGTTCTTTCTTGTATTCAGCTCTTTGGGACGTAAATCACAGCAGTAAGAGAACTGTTCAAGGGACAAGCACAGCCATTATCCATTATTTGTCTAACACTAAATTGCTTCGGGCAAAAAATTGCTTTCAACAAATATCACGTTTTAGGAAACAAAGAAAGAAACAAAAAATACTCACAGCTTTGGTTTGGCAAGCACAGGTGGTGGCTCCTTTGTGGGTGAAAACAAGACAGCTGGAGGTGGAATGGTTTTATCACCATTTGACTTGTTAATCATTCCATTAACTCCATGAATGGGATGGATGCCATTTGTTTTTTCCTCAGATGAATTGAGCTGTAGTTGAAGGGCTGTCACACCAGATCTCAACTCAGTGTTGTTTGCTTGGTGGGTCTCTGTATGTTTCTTAGGAAGAAGCTCAGGAGAGCTGATTTCAGCTGGAGGAAGTGGTGGGAAATGATTGAAATCATCACTGTTGGAGTCTCTTGTCAGTGATTCATGACTAGAGCTTTCTGAGTTGGCTGAAAGAAATCAAAAAGAATGTCTCTCTGACAAGTCATAGACAAAGTACATGGTACATACATGCTGTACTTTCAGCTTGTTAAAGCTGAGATCTCTTTGGTTCTGTGCAGATATTTTTCTAGACCTCCTGTTGATAATTCATGCTGAATTAGATACATGACTGGCTATTCATTTTCTGACTCTGCCCCATCCAAAAGGCACAATAAGGAACCTTATGAATCCCTCTAAATCTATTCCAGGAATCCAGCCACTGAGACTGGCAAATACTATGGGAGACAACATCTGAAACAGCATTTCCTCTTCCCGGAGTCTCAGCATCATTTAAGAACAAATGATTTTAAAATATTGAAGGATGTATGTATACATGGCATGTTTGCAATGACAGCTGGGTTAGTGCACTCCACCACAATATGTATGTAACCATATTACAAAACCAAACATACCATGTTACAGTTTTTTATTTTAGAAAATGCATATGCCACCTTTGGTAGCATAATTTCATCTGCTTTCATTTTGCCTCTGCTGCCATCTAGTCCCAGAACCCTAATGCTTAAGAATCTGCCAGGCTTGTGGCAGACACTTTAAAAAAGTATTTTACATTAACAAAAATATTAAACTAGGGAATGAGCCAATAAAAACATTCAGTTTGTTTTATATGAATGCTCTGAGGTTGACAAGACCCCTGTCTTACAGCAGCCCTTTTCTGCAAGGGAAGCAGACTGATAACTTCACAGGTAAATTAATTATCTAAGATCTATGATTAAAACTTTCTCTTTCCCTTCATCACATACCTGAGCAGACAGTTAGCTGTGCACTGCTTGTTACTGAACCATGTTCATTTGTTGCTGTGCATGTGAAAAGTCCTGAGTCTTCAGGAAAAGTTTCTGCAATTACAAGGGTACATATCTCTTCTGGAAGTAAACAGAAAAATAAACTGCATCATAAACTATTCAAAGTAATGTAATGTTTTTGCATTGTATGTTAGAAGGACACCACAAAGTACTCCTTATACAAAAAAATGCTGGGAGAACTGCCGAAGAGCTTCCAACATAAATGGCTTTAATGAAAATCACTTTGTATCTAAAACAAGTAAATTTACCACGCTAAGTTTTCAAAAGGTGCCTGTCTTGAACTGTAATTTTGCAGTCACAAGTCTGTGCAGTCATTTTACACACTCAATATCTTCATTTTTATGCAGGATAGTACTAATTCATACAAATCAATGTATTGGTTTCCATACACAATTAATATTTGCAAGCTCTCTTTGGGGTCTCTAAATAACACCACCAATATGAATGTCACATCATTCCTTCTTTCCCTGAAATTTTCTGTATTTAATACAACATTTCAGATCAAATCCCATTCCTAGTAAAACCAGAAAGTATTTTGTCGTCACTTCCAATTAACTTTTCTGTATAAACTGACCAGAATTAAAAACTCTGGATGCATAAATATTCCCGTTATGTAGAATTTGGGAAGATAATTTCTGTCTCTGTCTGCACAGCAGTGAGAATGGATAAATTGAAAATATAGGACAAAACAGCATCCCCAGAAACTCTTCAGAATGCTGTGACACATATTCTGCAGCTGTTTGATCGGTTCATTCTACTTTGATATGCCATAGTATATGATTTGATTATATCAGCACCTCAGTCAGAAAACTTGCATGAAGGTTGGACTGTTCATATTTCAGGTTGGGTCTCACAGTAATGTTTTCTAAATCAATTCCTCCATTTATAATGGACACATTTAATTATCTAGGCATATTTTTTTCCAGATTCTTCAAAGAAGTCACTTTATTTTATCTCTACTTGCAATGGTATTCTAATCTTTCTAAAAAAATGCACAGTATAGCTAATCTAAATAATCCTAGTATTTACACAACATACCTAGATAATTTTAGACCTGGACAATGTTACGTTGTAGGTTTCCTTAAGTAATTAGGAGTTTCTTTTGCTTATGCCCATTTTGTAGTCTCAAAACAAAAGCAGGGAAGTTTTACAGAATTCAGTTTCATTTAAAAAAAAAAAAGGCATCTTGCATTTTGGACATTTACATGGAATCCCACATATTATCACAAAATCAATGGAATATAGCTAATGAAAACAAACTGAAAAGTGAGGAAGTATATTTCAGACTCCAGTAACTTTCACATGAAAATTATTCTGTAGAAGAGGTTCAGTAAGGTAAGCTTCACTTCTTTTAGTTCAAAGAAGGAAAACATTTTCTAATAGTTCTTTTTTTTTTTTTCATTCCTAATTTTCACTGTGGAATGGCAGACCACTGTCTCATTTAGACAATTAACAAAAAAGTTATGGAATTTTTCCAATTATAAATGACAATGTATCCAAAAACTTCCTGTACTGGAAATGGGCTAAAAATGAATGACTAACTAAAGACTTGGCACAGAGTTGTTTTTCAGACAGCAGAACATGCTTTTTCTTGGCAACATAAACCAGTGATTCTGTGTAGTTGCAAGCGGCATGTCTGGTAATACTGTAGCACGTTGGATCTTATCTGACCCAGATGAAGATTAATGACTCATGAAAGGCCTTATCAGGAAAGTAATGGGTAACACAAGCTAGTTTTTGAACTACTGAGATCAGGTTTTTTTTTAGAGTCTTGGTGTGTCGTAAGCAGTTGAAGCTATATTGTTAACCACACATGCGTACTCCTGGATTGACCTGACTCTGGGGATGCCATCTGATACATGCAGCATACTAGTTTCCTGTTCATTGAACAGCAGAATTCTGAAAGCTGGGTATTTCAGGACTGCAAAAGAAAATCACTCCCACCATGCTGAGAACTGCTGTTTGAATGAGGGCAAAGGTACTACAAAATATACCAACCAGCAGAATTCCTATTTTCCAAACAGCAGAGCTAATTAATGCATCATGTTCTTTCAGTTTTTGAAGTATGTAAAACCATCACATGAGAAGACCTGATCTTCACTCTTCAGCGACAAAAGAATTCTAATGGATTCCACCATGATGTGGTTTGTTTACTGAAGTGGTATATTTGAAAATTACACATGGTAAATTGCAGTAATCCTTGTAAAAGAAATTGAAAGCAAATTAGGGATGAAAATAATCAGAGTTTTAAACAGTCTTCTCAGCTGGATAAGCGAAGTACAACACATTTGTGATCAATCATGAGAAAACTGGCTAAAGCAAAAACATAAAAAACCCCTACGGACTAATCAAAAGGCAGCTCGGGCAAAAAGCATGTGCGAGCAACACATTGCCATTGTCTTTATTAATTTTGCTCCCCCCAAACCAAGAATCACTGATCTCCAGGTCCTTGCTAAAAGGCTTACTACTGTGGAAAGCATAGAAATAAAATACTAATTTGACAAAAGAAACATTCTTTAAAGATTTCCGTAACACACTCTGAATGCACAGTGCTCTGAGTATTTTTCTAGGTTTACATCCTGACTTATGTAATTATTTTTCTTTCTGTTACTGTGCTAAGTAGACTCTGATGATTTGAAGTAAATAATGTCTGTTCTACTTCCCGGCAATCATCAGCTGACAAATAATTTCATCACAAAAATGTGTTCCAGAAAGCAGCTCTGAAACGCTGTTCTCAGGGCCTTAAAACATATTTAACACTTGATTAAATGAATACAAAAACATTCTGTTCACTGAAACATGTAAAATGCTTAGGCATGCAAGTACTTGACTATTTTGTCAGTTACTTAGAAAGAAAGATTACATTTTACAGAGTAATCCTTGCCCTTTATGGTTCATGAGTCCATTAGGAAGAATAATCTCTGGTAAGACAGAAAACTGTTGCATTTTAACAAATTTCATCAGTGGCAATGTGTTTACTTCAGAATGTTTCTATGCATTACGTTAATGGTAGAGTAGTTGTTTTATCTGCACCTTCATCTCCAAATGTGATCATTAGCTTCCTCCACTGTAATGGACATACAGTCCTGGGAAATAAGTGTGGTCTTTTATTATTAGTTGTTCGTTATGATGCAATGAACAGAGCTATTTCTATAGATGTAGGTTCAAAGCCCTAAGTTTTCTGCTAGACAAAGACAGCAGGTAGTCACAGCAGTGGTTTCCTGGTAAAGACTCCAACAAAACACAAGCCTGTCATCTTGTAGACAACTTGTCTCTTATTCTCCCTCTTGTTCCCCTATCCATCAGATGTTTAACTACAGTTTAATGGCATAGCAATGTGTCCGTCAGGTAACTTCTCATTTAGGTATCTGTGCCTCTGTTATGTAAAGAGAAGAGGCAAGTGTGAAGATAGAGAAGAACTGAATATGCAGAGTAGCATAATAGATGGTAGTGTTGCAGACCTGTAGATGCCTTAACTTGCAATAATACAATGAAAAAAGTATTTAATTTACCTGTTTCTGATGATCACTATTGTATACACCTTTACCCAGTCAGGCAGCAGTTCTGGCTTATTTAATAGGCTTTATGCCACTCAAAAAATGAAGAGAGAAGTTTTTGAAAGATATACAGAACCAATTATGTTTGAAGATATCTGAAACAGCACTTACAAAATACTGAGAAGAAAACTGAACAACAGCAAATGTGATTGTGGGCAATATAATGCAGTTTTAGGGTACAGAACCTAGGTTACAGTATATGTAATCAATGCACAAGATGGCTGCTATCTAGCCAGCTCAGGTACAATAAATAGGAATACTGCTGTGGCAGCATGGACTTTAGTCCCTAAAGCATTGTTCAGGTTTGAGGATAAATTAAGCCCTTCATCAGGGTCATCAAGTTTATGCTAAAGCTTACACTAAGGCAGTTATGGTGCTATAGATGCCTAAGCCAGCTAGCTTGAAGTTAAGTCAGGTGTATACATCAAAGCTGAAATCAACATATTCAGCAACATAACTGTGATGATTAATGTACCCCAAAAGGCTTTAAATATTTACAACTGAAGAGGAATAGCAGCAATTTTTCTAAAACACGTAGTACAAAAAATCAGAGGTTTACTTTGAATTTGGAAGCATCAACAAGCAAGGACAGTTGTAGCAGTCAGACTTAAGATGGGATGACTGACAGGACCAGAATTCTGTAGGCACCTTGCGAGTGCAGAGTACAACAGAAAATGTAATTGACAAGCAATAGTGCATAGGTTGATCAGACCACCTTTAATGAAGGACAATTTTAGCTTATTTTCAGGTTTTCTCTTCATTTGACATCTTGAGCTATAGCTCATTGGAGATTGCTATCTTCAAGCCCTTCTTTGCTGCTCAGCAGTGAAAGAGAAAGCCAGACTTTTCATCATAATTCTTTTGTTTTCATTAAAAAATGCAAGGATCCAACATGCATGCTGACCTACTGAAGTTTCTGTGTTTTGAATTTCACCAGCTATCAGAAAGCTGATTTTTTTGGTGTGGGGAGGCAGTAAGGATTTCTGTAACATTTGCCATATATTTTCAGTTTCAAGCATTATGCGGAAATAGGGTGGGATTTCTTAAGGCATTATGTACTAGAGCTGAAGCTCTGGAACACAGCAGCCAAACCGGGAACAAGAAAGCACAATCCAAGAGAAGTGATGACTATCTCTTGAGATGTCTTTTGTGAACATACACAGTATTGTGCTTAAGAAAAAAAAGCATGTATATGTGGCAATTCCAGAAAAATTACTTCATATAGTTTTCTTCTTACATGCCATTAGACAATTGTTTTAATGTAATTCAATACAGTTTGTGGCTGCCTCCAGACAGCTGAGTAATGGTCAAAATATCAACAGCTGGCAAATGACTCCATGGGATTTTTCATTCTCAGGCAGCCTATTCTTTGAAGGATTCAATCAGTATAAAGTCAAAACGCCCAAGAAAGAAATACAGAGCAGGTAATTTGACAAACTGATGTTTGCTTTAAGTAATCTGACTAGCTATTAATTCACAAAGCAGTCTGGAGAGATTTGTGATGCAAACTGATTTCTGTCTAGACAGAAAAAGGAGTGCAAAACACATTAGGGTGGATAGAACGTACCCAAAAAAGTAGCCAGCCACCCCCTTGCTTATTAATTTCTTACCTGCATGAGTTCATGGAACAGTTTTGTTTTAAATCAGTAGTACTGACCTTGCAAAGGGTAACCAATGTTTTTGAGCACTACAAAGTGTTTATTGAGAGTTGGACTTTGGTTGGCAACCGGCAATTAAAGTCACACTACAACTTGTTACAATTTATGTAACATTCCATGGAAGCTGTACACTTGGAAAAATTTTTGAACGAATTTCTGAAAAAAACCAATGTCCATCTTTCAAAATTCTGAATACTTATCTAGCATAGGCATGTTGGTTTCCCTATCAGTCTTGCACACTTATTCACCACCTGCACTGAACAGCAGTTGCGAGTTTGCTTATGAACAATTTCCTCTGCAGGTATTGGTTTGTCTGGCAGCTTAGAGTATGAATTGCATCACAAAGCAGTGCTGTACCTATTATGTTCCTGGTACCCACCCAGCTTCCTATTGTAGAAATTTTAAGATCGTTCATGACATCCTAAAAACCAGTGTTACTTATTACCAGTATTACTACTAATACACAAAATACTGCTCATCAATTATGCCAAAGGGAAATATTTACATTTTGCCCAAATTTTATTTGCATTCCCTTTGCATGCACAGAGTCAATTCCTACACAAATAAGCCAATAAGTGTACTGTCATTAATTTTCCTGGAGAGTAAGACACTCACATTATTTAATAAGGCTAAGTAGGAACCGATAGATGCACAAATCTTACAGGGATAGCGCTTAGCTCAATGAATCCAGGGAGAACAAAATACCAAACTGAAAGTCTTTCATAGATTTTGGGTAGCAGGGAAGTGCTTATAAATATATATTACAAAAGAATTACAAGCATGGAAAAAAAAAAAAAAAAAAGACAGATTGCTGTCAGGCATTCACTACTGTTCTGTCTATTAAACCACAACAATACAGATACCAAAATAGTATTTTGAGATGCCTTCCTACTCTTGCCTTGGCACCTACCTTGAGAGTGGTATGAGATACCTTGATATTAAATAACTTTTCTGTACCTGTGAAAACTCAAGAAAAGCACTTTTCACGTAAGGATTCATTCCTTAATATGCTTTAGAAGGCTTCATTCTCCCCGGGGTCTGCAAGCTAACCAGACATGGGAAGGAGAGCATTCAGCACCATCAACATGATGGTGCAGGTATGTGAGAGGGCTGGCAAAGTGATGATCTTTTTGGACTCAGAATCCTACCTTCTATTTCCCATTTCAGATAGTAGTTATGAAAGGAAATTGTTAGCTTTGTGAACTATCATGAATATCCATCAGATAGGCTATACGAACCCTGCAACTAATAATACTGAAAATTACTTAGTTGTCCATAAAAAAAAAAAATCTTCTAGCAAGAGGCATAATAGACGATTTCCGTTGTAGTCAACTATTCATGCAATGGAATTTGAACGTTTTGTCTCAAGCAAACAAGTGCTTCTCCTTTCTACTAGATAACACTGCATTCCTACTCTAAAATATTTTGTTAATCTAGCATTATACACATTATGCTGCCTAAAGAGGGTGAAGGCGTAAAAAAAGATTACCAAAAATAAGCAAACATTATTGATGATTATGAGTTTTGACAGAACAGTTTCAAATTAGATATTAAAAAGAAAAACCCTAACATATGCTAGTAAATTTAGACTTCATAGAAACTTTTGTGTAAACTTTCAGTCATTACAGATACTTTCTATCATGTTAAAGGAGAGAGTGCGTGCAGTTCAAGTGATTCTGTAGAAAAGAAGCTCCTAGTAACAGTGAGCTAGATATACTAGGTACTATTCTCAGCCTTGGTAGATTAAATCTATAAAAGATGTTACTACTTGGACAGCAAATAAGTTTCTCTGGGAAGGGGAAAAAAGTCAACCCATTGATCCGATTTTTTTTTTTTTTTAAATATCAAGAAAACAACTAAGTTGGGAGACTTATTTGGTAATATATATATATTACAGGAGTATGTTCCAAGAAAGATACAGAATTGAACATATTTCAACACAAATCTATTCTCCTTTATTTCTTTTCATATCCAAAAGCTTGATATGATATTGAAACTCTCCTCAAACTGTTTTGTACTCTAACTTAAAATTTTTAAACCTTAAAGTTTGGGTTATGATTATAAACTACCAATAGCCCATTGTTAGCACTTGGACATATTTTAATTCCTCATTAGAGGTCAATCTGGTTTTCCAGCACTCTTCTTTCCTTCACATGGCTCACATTTCAAACCTCCATAAATCAAATCAGTCAGTCACATGTATTTTGGGCATCAGCTGTTACTAGAGGTGATGATGATGCTGCACACCACAATTAATAATGTTAACTGTCAGGATAAAGCACGCATGTGTGTGTGTGCGCACACACGTGTGTGTATATATGTATATGTATGATGGTCATGAAGTAAAATAGGTAGATAACAATTTTGTGAAGCCGTAAAATTAGTGAATAACTGACAGAAAAGCAGAAGCTTTTTCCCTCTTCACCACCTCTCCTTTCCATGAAAGCTAAGAGAAAGCTGCATTTCTCCTAGCATTAACCCTTCACTGCTTTTTCGTAGTCCATATCCTCATAGCCACACTGCTACTTTACAAACATCACTCAGCTGCTAAGTCTGTTCTCCCTGCAGTCAAAGACTGCCAATGCAACCACTCGAAGTTTAAAACATCCCCCCATTGCTAAGGTCCTTCAGTTCAGAGACACTCTTTGGGAGTACCCAGGTCTTAGATAGAAAACTTTCCTCTTTTATCTTTCTACTCCATAATTAAAACCCTCTCCAAATTCAAGCATATTCAAGCACAACCAGCCACCCTCTTAAAGCAAGGCTCAGAGTGTATCACTGTCTTCTCTTCTACATGTTGTTTGACCTAGAAACATTAAAGAAAAGAACAAACATTCTCAGTCTTTTAGCATCCACTTACTATTCAAGAAACTACCATACCATGTAATGATGCATAATGGGAAAATGAAGCAGCCAGAGAAAACCTGTAGTTGAAAGAACACTTTTTGCTTGCTGAAATCAAGGACTTCTATCTTGCGAATAGGCTAGAGAAATTCAATGTGCCCTTGTTTTTGAGGACCAGCTTTTACTTGCATTTAAGACACTTCACATCTGCCAAGCTAGATTGGCAAAACTAGCATTTAGTGGTTGGGTGTTATGAAACTCTTATGAGTACAATTTGGGTAACGGAATTTTGTGGGATTTGTTCTTTTTCCTCAGTAGCATGCAAATTACTCATTTTCTGAGAATGAAGTTTGCTTCAATGTTTAAGCTGTGGGATTCTCCTTGCTGAATTTACTGTTTAACTATTAAAGGAATTGATGTAAAGGACAGTGTAGAATATGGAAGGTGTGATAAAGAAACATTGTCTTTAAGGGAGTTTCATATTACCAATGCTCAGCAGAAACACTTTTCTATTTATGGCGTCAGTACAAACTCAAAGAGTTAGTGAATCAAGAGATTATTTTTTCATATGATTCTTACCAGGTTCAGTTGCAGATCGTGGCTCTGCATATCACAACATAAGGAAGGGAAACAAACAAGAAAAATGGTATTAGAGATTACATTAATAAACAACAGTATACTGAATGAACATATTATACTGAAATACTGTAGACAAGTACGGAATCTGTGCAGACACATTACAAAATAAGGAAGACTTAAATTGTCTGTTGGTAGCAGTACTTCAATTATTACTTCTAGCCATTATAATTACTGAAATGTGAGTAAGAGAGGACTCTATCCAAAACTCAATCCTGACAGACTCATTTCATGATCTTTCCCCACCCTCTATCAAAAGTAGCCACTTCAGATTATTGCCTTACTTTTTTGGAGAATTCTGAAGTCTGGAGAATCTTGAATTTCAATGCCCTGTCGAAACCACTTAACATGAATGGGAGGGGGTCCTCTGACCCTGCATTCCAATACCACAACTTGTCCCTCAGATGCTGTGGAGTTTTGTAGCTCCTGAAATATAACAATCACAATGCAAATGAACCTGAAGTATTTTACATTCTTAAAAATAGTCTTTTCTTTCCTTCCCAAATTTATCTTATTGTGTCATTACATTTTTGCAATAGACATTTTCTCTGAGCTGTATTTTCACTCTGATTAAATTTAATATATCAGCTACATAGTTAAAAATGACTAAATAGGTTATTTTCGAATACATTCTTAATATGACCAAAGATGGAAAAGGTGTAGAAGTATTTAATTCCTCAGACCATCACAAGCAAATAGTTGCAATCTGACCTTTCATTTTTCATCCTTCTTCCACAAGGTGAAAATTCTGCAACTAACTACACATTGATTGACTCGGTCTTGAGAGAGTAGCTGCGTTGCTTTCAGGTCAACCTCTAGAATGTGGAGTTGCTTTTCCTCTGAGCCATTTATAAGCAAACAAGCAAAATTAGATGACACAAATATGATTAGGATATATTAGCTTATGTATGGATACCTTCTGAGACAGTATTATGGCTGTAATAAATTCTTATATACATCTGAAAAATTTCAGGAAGCGTCTAAATCTTTGATGAAGAACTACAGTGAGAGAGGAGAAACACAGTATTTTAAGTAACAGAACTGACAGGAGACAGCCACTATTTTGCCTTTGTTATCCATCTTAAGATTATAAATCAATGAGTCTTTCTTACTGTACTGGCTGTCCCATTCCCTTTCCAGTTTATTAATGAAGTTTTAGGCCTTGATGCAGCAAAGCACTTGAAATTAGGTCTAAGCTCAGTTATCCCTAGCTACTCGTCATAGATCTCTAGTTAATCAAATACATAAGAATTTTGTTACATGGAAACCTAAAAATCTTTAGGTTGTTCCCTGAAGTTTGTATAAAAAGAAATTTACGTCAGGAAACTGGATTAAGTATACTTTTTGTTGTTCATATCTGGTTCATTTCTTCTGTAATTAAAGTTGGTTTAGGTTGGTATGTCCCAACTGGCTTAAGCCAGTTAATACTGGAGTTCAAGAACAAGAGATATGAGGACTGGGAAAGAACAGTAGAGTTCTGATTGCTTTGGTAGTTTCTGAATGAGGGCTGGATTTCTCCTATTTCCCACTCTTACTAGGAAGTTGCCTGCCTCCCTACCTTGCAGTAATCACGTTCTCTAACCCCTTGCACCTCCACTATTCACTCTCCTGTAATACCTGCAGTGTCAGTGCAGAATTGTGAGGGACAGAATCAGACCTTTCCTGACATGAGAGAGGGATATGATGGAGCCAAGCTCCAAGTTGTGGAGAACAGGGCTTACTCTACTTATCTCTAGGTAAAACTACTTGCTGTTCCATAGTAGCTTTTCACCAACTGTTTTTCTGAAGTAAAAACCAGAAATACCTTCTTTGCTTCATTTTGACTTCAATAAATGGTGATTAAATAACAGTTACTGCTATGGAAATGATGGCTTGAGGTACAATGAAAAACATATTGTTGA
This sequence comes from Platalea leucorodia, assembly GCF_965183815.1. Classification (NCBI taxonomy): domain Eukaryota; kingdom Metazoa; phylum Chordata; class Aves; order Pelecaniformes; family Threskiornithidae; genus Platalea; species Platalea leucorodia. The sequence continues at coordinate 44,087,665 of NC_138828.1, read as the reverse complement.
TTAAAGTTGTATTTTAGAGATTAGGGAAACATGCTGTCCTTTTTGCTGTTACCTAATTCCCAGTTCTAAAGTTTGATTTGGGATGAATGTGAAGATAAATATTGACTTAAATAATTACTTAAGAAATACCGAATAAAAGTTTCCCTACTAGAAAGCCCAGGTATCAGAAATAGTGTGGCCGGCAGGACTAGGGAAGTGATTGTCCCCCTGTACTCGGCACTGGTGAGGCCACACCTCAAATGCTGTGTTCACTTTTGGGCCCCTCACTACAAGAAGGACATTGAGGTGCTGGAGCATGTCCAAAGAAGGGCAAGGAAGCTGGTGAAGGGTCTAGAGCACAAGTCTTGTGAGGAGCGGCTGAGGGAACTGGCATTGTTTAGCCTGGAGAAGAGGAGGCTGAGGGGAGACCTTATCAGTCTCTACAACTACCCGAAAGGTCAGTCTCTCCTCCCTAGTAACAAGCAATAGGACAAGAGGAAATGGCCTCAAGTTGCACCAGGGGAGGTTTAGATTGGATATTAGGAAAAATTTCTTCACTGAAGGGGCAGTCAGGCACTGGCACAGGCTGCCCAGGGAAGTGGTTGAGTCCCCATCCCTGGAGGTATTTCAAAGACAGGTAGATGTGGTGCTTAGGGACATGGTTTAGTGGTGGACTTGGCAGTGATAGGTTTACAGATGGACTCGATGATCTTAAAGGTCTTTTCCAACCTCAATGATTCTAAGATTCTATGCCTTACATTTTACAAGACATCCTAATGAAGAATATCTATCTGAACTGTTTTTTTAACTAACATACCTGCATGGATTTTTTTCTAAAACAAAGTAAAAAAGCCTGTGTTATTTGTTCTTGCCAGTAAATACATTATTGTCAATGAGAGTTTATCATGACCGTGATGTGTAATTGGTGCCTACCTTGTTTTATTTTACAAAGATTTCTCAATGAAGGACAGTCATGGGCATAAGACAAACATATACAGAATATTCACGTATTTCCACTAGTGGTTTCAACAGGGTAGCATAAGAACTTCATTGTTGCAGTGGAAAAGTATTTTCTTAGGAAGTCATTAATACTGAAAAGGGTAATGAAAACTGTAAAAGTTCTAATATGATCAAACATTCCTGCATTAGTATATATCATTTTGATATTTCCTTCTGGACTATAGGAGTATGATATAAAAATCATGATGGATAAAACATACCTTTGTAAAAATGGGTGCAGAATAGCTAGGCTTGGGTCCATCCAGACGGTGCAGGTATGAAGTAGGGCTTTGAACCTGCAAAGTAATGCAACAATGTTATAAAATGGAAAGAATAATGGTTTCAATAATATGGCCTGCATATATCTATGCAATAATTCAGACTCTCAAATGCACAGTCTTATTATGGTGTTCTCATTCTAGCACGCTTCTTGAGTGACATCACTATTTCACATCTGTTATATTTCTGAAATCAAAATGCAAGCTTTAAAGGCTTCTATACTTCCCATGAGAATTTTGTATCCAACTGTCTTTGCCTTGAAGTATTTTGAGAGTTTGACTCCTGTTAATATCATTCAAGTAAGTCCTTTGCACTGAAGCATTTTTGCCTCTCCTCTTATTACATCCCTTGACTGATGTAGCAATAAATAAATCCAGGTACCTAAAAGCTAATCAAGGTTAGCCAAAGGAAGGGAAAAGAATTTACCATGTACAGTCTAACAGAGATTTTTATTTTATTTGTATTTTATGATTTACATGCAAACTCTAAGTCATCCACTGTAGCATTAAAACTTAGTATAAACTAATGACCATTGATTTTCTACATTTAACATCTAGATAATAAAATTTAATTTTTCCTAAAAGACCCAGAGAAATGACAGCAATATTTAATTTAATAACAAAATTTAAAAATTTTGCTGAAAAATATTGTAGGAATTCATTTGTATGACATTCTTTTGGAATTGGAACAACTCACTATTAAGTGATATACTCTGTAATTTTCATCATCACCAGATCTGTCAGCTGCTCACATGCTGTGTTGATACACACTATGTAAGAATCCATATGTATATTTACTTTTATGCCCCATTCACTAGATACATACTTAATTTTTTTAAATTGTCATTCTTAATAAAATAACATAAGTTTGTAGTTCAATAACTGTGCTGTTCAATATCTTCATCAATGACATAGAGAGCGGGATCAAGTGCACCCTCAGCAAGTTTGCAGATGACACCAAGCTGAGTGGTCCAGTTGACACGCCTGAGGGACGGGATGCCATCCAGAGGGATCTGGGCAAGCTCGAGAAGTGGGCCCACGTGAACCTCCTGAGGTTCAACGAGGCCAAATGCAAGGTCCTGCACCTGGGCCAGGGCAACCCCCAGTATCAATACAGGCTGGGGGATGAAAGGATTGAGAGCAGCCCTGCCAAGAAGGACTTGGGGGTACTGATAGGTGAAAAGCTGGACATGACCCAGCAATGTGCTCTCACAGCCCAGAAAGCCAACCCTATCCTGGGCCGCATCAAAAGCAGCGTGGCCAGCAGGTCGAGGGAGGTGATTCTGCCCCTCTACTCTGCTCTGGTGAGACCCCACCTGGAGCACTGCCTCCAGCTCTGGGGTCCTCAGCACAGGAAGGACATGGACCTGTTGGAAAGGGTCCAGAGGAGGGCCACAAAAATGATCAGAGGGATGGAACAGAGCTGGGGTTGTTCAGCCTGGACAAGAGAAGGCTGCAGGGAGACCTTATTGCAGCCTTTCAGTACTTAAAGGGGGCTTATAACAAAGGTGGGGACAGACTGTTTAGCAGGGCCTGTAGTGATAGGACAAGGGGTAATGGTTTTAAACTAAACGAGGGTAGATTCAGACTAGATATAAGGAAGAAATTTTTCACAGTGAGGGTGGTGAAACACAGGAATGGGTTGCCCAGAGAGGTGGTAGATGCCCCATGCCTGGAAACATTCAGGGACAGGCTGGATGGGGCTCTGAGCAACCTGATCTAGTTGAAGATGTCCCTGCTCACTGCAGGGGGTTTGGACTAGACGACCTTTAAAGGTCCCTTCCATCCCAAAGCATTCTATGATTCTACGATAATAATATAATTCCTCAAAATGACAGAGTTTTTCAGAAGTTACAGATTTTGAAATCAGATTTTAAAATGTAATTTAAAAATTGGTGTCTAAAAATACCTGCTGACTGGGCACAGAGATAGGCTGAATTACAGCTGTGGTGACTCCAGACTTTGGTGTAGAAGACCCTATTGTCAAGGAAACGGAGGTGGTTTTCTTTTGGGCCCTTAAAAAAAAAAAAAACAAAAACAAAACAGCAAGCACTTTATAAGATCTGAAATCAGAATATGTTAGTTTGTAACCCATAAGCCACCTTGTATTTTCTACATCTTTAAATATGTCATTATCAGCTGAAACGATCAACATTGGAGGAAGCTTGAGCAGAACACAATCTTTGGCTAATTTACGCTTTCACACCCAATAAAAAGTACTGATTTAAGATACAAACTAAAATGTATTTTGTGTCTTTAATTGTAGGCCTCTGCATGTTTTTTTGGAGGCACAGGGCTGGGTGATTACAAATGAAGACTTGGTTAACTTAAAGTTACTCCTGAATATGGAAAGTTGATATCAAAAAAAGAGCTGTCAGGGTAGGGCTAGGTTTCTCTGACAGAAAAAGCACATTAATACAATCTACAGTTATAATACTACACATTTATATCACATGAGAGAAGGAGAAAAGACAAGACATACACAAATATACCCCAGATACTTATCCAGATCTAAAACTACCAAAGATTTTCCAGTGCCCCTTATTAAGAACATTTGCACATCATTGGTTCTACTTTGCACACTTACTGTGGCATAGCTCCAGATTTTGATTTGAAAATTAAACTTTCACTCTCTGAATCTGTGGAACTGGCACCTGGAAAAGAAAGTATTTTCAATAACCTCATATCCGTTTACTGCTTTATTTAATGTTTAAATTCCAAAGAAAAAACTATGCTACTTTTGCGTTTCACTTCAAGAGTTGAGAATTCTCTGTAATAAACTACTGCAGTTTTTCTTATCTGATAAAGATTGTAACTATGTACTTTAGACAGTTCCAGAAATCATAACGATGCCAATTTAATTGCAAACTGTTTTCCTTAGGCTCTTAGCTGTCTTCCTTCATATTGAAGCAAATATAGCCAAAATAGAAAAAAAATTGCTGACTACTACTACTGTACTGGAAATGTATAATTTTATTTATTTGAATGTTAAAGCTTAAAGCTTAAGCAAACAGATGGCTTATACACAGATAACAAATCTTCAACCTTAAGTAGGAGCAACTCGGTATAGCAAGACATTTTCAGACTAAACTTGCTGCTCACGATCTCCATAGTTCAGACTATTTATATTACCCTATACATAACATTTATGTACTGGTATTTCTTCCCAGTGGAAACCTTGATATAATGTATGTGCTTGGCAATACCCTGAACTCACTTAAAGAAAAATACGAAAGCATTTACTCCCTTTGTCTTATTTTTTCCTAACAACTGGTACTTCACACAACATTTATTCTAGACATTTATGCAGTACATATTATTCCTCAAAGGATTTGTGCGCACATATGGATAGCTGTATTTGTAATACAAATCATAAGCAATTCATAATCAATATGCATAGTATAGCACAGACTGATTCCAATGAAACAAAGCTTGGACTGAGGCACCTGAGTACCCTATCTATTTACAAAGTTTAGACTACAAAAATTAAAGCAACAAGTAGCACAGAAAAGGTAAGAAGAGAGAAGCAATGTCAAGTCAGCAAAGTGGGTCTACATAGAAGTATTTCTCATGAGCAAAGGATAACCGGGTCTTGTGTGGCTGGGCCTGCTGCACAGAAGAAAGTATGAGGCATCAGTGTCATCAAGATTATTAATGTAGAAGTCAATGCTTGTGTGACAATCTGGTTTCCTTAAAGATCATAAGGGAGGAGCCTAACAACTTCTACAATTCTCTCTCTTTCAAAGTTACATGTTGTAAAACTTCAAGAGAGCACTTCCACATAGTAAGACTTTCCCAGATCTCAAAAAAGAAATTGTTTTATTCACTGTATCTCTCTGCCTAGCTGTTTCTTTTTTAGTGTTGCTGCTGTTGTTATAACTTCACACAGTATTATATATTTGCACTATCCCTGAGTATTTCTGAAATCATGCTTACTTCTGTACAGAAAAGTCTTACTGGAATCCGTAAGATTCAGAAAAGTCTTGGGGATTTTGCTATTATATCCCAGTGTGGAATAACAAAGTTCTGAGAATAAAAAACATAATGAAGGAAACCCTATAAATACACATCTGTCATAATTTAGCTAATTTATAGTGAAAAGTTTATTGCTTTGTTAATCAAAAGCTATTTAATCATTTTGGTATGGTATTATTCAGATTTGTTATGAGTATTTGTTATATGAATTTGTTTCATGCTTTCAATTAACCATTTAAATTAATTTTAATGAGTTACAAAACTGGTAAAAGAATACATATTACCAAGATGTTTGAAAGATGAATGTATTAAAATAAAAATCAGTATTCAATTAATATAATCATGCCTAAAATACAGTCCTCCACTAAAAAAATAATTTAATAATTTTACTCACGGTCAAGTCATTAAGTTTCCTCAGAGAATATAATACTTGAATTATGACTAATTTTTAAGTCAAGAAATATTTTGACAATTACTAGCAACTGATTCCAGACAAAACCAGAATGACTGACTTTTAACCTGACTTAAAGTCAGTGTACCAAATATGAAGAATTATAATACATTTACACATGACTGAAGAAGACTCATTCGGGGCAGCCACATTCATTTGCACTGGGAGGAAGTTCAGAACTGAGGCAGGAATTACTGCTATCATGAAAATCATTACTGGTATCAACAGTCAGATCTTTGATTTACAGAGGGTACTACTGAAAAGTTAACCATATGCCAAAAGCTCTGCTTGTTCCTCCTTTTGCATTCTTTATCTTACTTGTACCCTAAAAAAATAGCAATATCTACCCACTGATTCTTGGGACATTCCTTGAAATACCTGAATTAACATGATGTGATGTTCAAAGTGTGTTGCATTAAGGGGAAGCAGAGGAACACCATAAAAATACCACCAAAGCAAATGTAATCTTAACATACAGAACCCAAAGTAAACTTCAGCTTAGTTATCTTTTCCTGTAGGCATCAAGTATCTTATTATTTCACCTCTTACCTTCAATGAATATTTCAGCTGATGTACTGTCTGAACCAATGGAATTTGAAGCCAGACAAGTATAGCGTCCAGTATCGTCTTCAAAGGCTTCTGCTATAATTAGTGAATGAAGTCCTCCACTTCCAGAACGGATCTGAATGTCAGGGGAATTCTGGAGTTCTTTTCCTTCACAGAACCATCTGCAGCCCACACACATTTAGAAAGACAAAGAAAAAAAGAACATAAAAGATTGGTTCAGGCTCGTCGCACACAAGAAGACATTACACTCTGCTGCAAAAATCTAAATTGCTACTGAAATAAGCACATGGTGCTTTGAAGTGTTTAATGGCATTCGCAAAGAAGTAACTTGCTGGAATAAACTTTCTTGAAAAGGTAGTGAGACATTTCTGAATGCTAAGAAAATTGTACACTTTTACAATTTAATACTATTCCCTGTCCTGTTTTGGTGGAATTAACGCTTTCTGCATATCTTATGTACTGGCTTGCTGTGACCACAGTCTAATCCATTTCAGTTTAACTTGCTAATCCCTTCTTCCTAATATTCACCTATTTGCCACACGGGATGTTTGATTTTTGTCTATCATGCCCAGTCAACCTAATATAATCCTATGGCACAGGTTCCATATTGCTAAATTTTAAATAGGTTTACTCTTGCCTCAGATCAGGAACATAAACTGGTTTTGTAGCCCTGCCTTTTTGTGTATGTATATAATACATGTTCCACTACCAAAAAGGTATGCCCCCACAAAAGTGCTGGGGTTAGGTACTTGCTACTAGGTAAAAGCACAGCTTATTTTGTTTACATTGGGTCAATCAAGTGTTTTCCAGCGCAGGCTGTCTGAAGAGCTAGTCCGTGTTCTCCATCCGCATTGCTGCCATGAAGGTACCAGCTCCCATCTTTTCTCTGTTTGATTCCCTCATATCAGCTAGTCCTATTCTCATAGGCTACTCCCTGATTTACCCATATCTCTAGCAGCCCAGTAAGTATGAGAAGTGGATAATTCCTTTTTTACAGGGGCTGCTATGCATTTTTTCAAGGAGTGGTAGACTGGTCAGTCACTAAAGGAAGATCATTAGGGAGCAGCCTTCCTTCCGTTCTCAAATTTTCACTATGATGTCCTGAAAACAAATTTTGCCAAGTCTTTCTGAGCTTGTTATTCCCAACTCCAGTCCTACAAACTCACTCTGATCTTTACCACTCTTCCTTCCCTTCCTCTCACCCCATAATCCTAATCGGTGCTTTTCCATGTTCTCTCTCTGCCTTCCTTTCCCTCTTCTTCCTCTGCCAGCCCAAACTTCAAATCTTGCTGTGGTGAGGATAAAGACTAAATGAGTAATTCTGGAGAGCAAGCTTCAAAAGTAATCTTTCATTCTCTTCCCCCCATATACTTTTAGTTTCCTACTGTAGTAAGGATTTTTTTTTTTTTTAAATAAATAAATATAACCACAGAAATTCATGGCGAGTCAATTCAAATTAAAAGATAACGGTATTTTTAAAAAATATTTTTAAGGACTTAAAATCTGTCACCAAAAAAAAATGATATCTTTCCTTTAGTTTGTACATGTTTATGAGCAAATTTTTGCAGTTACATTCCAGTAATACTTCAGAATTAAACTTTTTTTTCCTCCCTATCAGATGACTTTCCCCTGCCCTCAAAAACCAAAAAGTAACCCCAAAGAGTTACAGAACCCCCCCCTACCTATTTAGGAAAAGCATGCAACACTACAGGATGGCAGATACCACACAATAACAATCAGTGAGGAGTCTTTAGAAATGAACTGCCTCACTTTTATTGTGCTTTTTTTTTTAATTAGTAAAGTACATGTAATTAACAGAAATAAAAGATATGTTACAAAACTTTCCTCTGAAAATATCAGATTGTAAAACTTGAAATTTCATGCTTGTTTCAGAATGCAGAGTTAAGAAACCTAACAGATTTACACATAAGACAATTCCCCTTAATAACACCCAGAACTGTGGGCAAGCCCTCTGTGTTTATGAACAATAGATGTTTTATTCCTGAAGGTGAAAAAATGTTGATAGTGGTATTAAAACCATATGTAATTGTCTTCTGTCATTAAAAGACTAACGAGTTCCTTTTCTATCTTCTGTTCTGCCCAGACAGTGCACACAGAAAGTATAATTTTTGGAAGGAACTAACAAACTTCCATTTGTTTACTCAGTAGACCCCTTTGGCCTACTTTTACAACTGTTGGGCTTGGAGACAAATCTGTTCTGTCAGCTCGACTGCCAAAATTAACATTTCTCTTCCCCCTCTTCCCCTCCTTTCCTCTCTTGTCACAAGTACTCCTTTCTCCCGGTGTGAGGACCTCTGCTACTATTTCTACTTATTAGACCTTCAGAGTCCTAACCTCTGTGCAGCCTTTCCTAAGTTACATTTTAAGCGATATGCACAAGAGAGAGGTTAATTCAATTTCTAGACAATCACAGACAAGAGCCTGTAATATGAGGCTCTACTTAACCATTAGTTCTATTTTTCTTTCCTTTCCAGAAACATCCTGCAAAGGAAAACCTCTCCTCCAAGCCTAATTATTTTCTCAGATAGATCCTCTTTTAGTTTCATGCAAATTGTATGGCTTTCCACTGTCCAAATTCCATGCTCACAAAATACTAAAGAAACTGTGATAAGCCTATGAATCTAAAATAAAAAAATCCATTTATATTTTTTTTGTCAGATGATGTTTAATAAGCAAACTGTTTTCTTAGGAGGACAAGTTCAACACTGTCCCTTGATTCATGCATAGACAGAGTCAGCCTGAAGTAGTGGGAGCTATTCCTCAACACTGGTTGGGACTGAGACTCATTGCATCACTTCAGTGACACACCACTGAAGACGAGTCCTGACCTGCTACATCAGACACTGTCTGCCACAGAGAAAAACACAAAAGTAAGCAATTCAATACAAAATTACCTCAGCCATCATTAAGGTGATGCTTGATGAATGGGAAACAGGCCTGGTGTGGGACCGCAGTGTTTATTGTGGAAAGAAGAATTCACCTTCACAATGGGCAAGAGCAGCGTTATTTGAAATGAATAGACTGGAATAGACTTAGTTATATTCTCTTTCCTTCTCTAATTGTATTTTTTTTTTCTTTTCCATCTACATGTTGATAAAAGGAGAGGATTAATTAACGCGAATTTCTTTTGAAGATTACATCAAAATTAAGTGAATGAGAAAATATTAAATTGAAATACTTATCCTGCAATACCTTGCTAGTTGCCAGTTCAGTTCAAAAGAGTTTGTGAATTAAAAAAGGGTCAGCTAATAAAAATAAATGAAGTAGTTTTTGCCCAAACACAGACTGAATTTTAGTTTTCCGCCTATTATATAATATGGGCTATTATAGAGACCAAACTGCTACCTACAGGCCCCATGAGCCTTACTGCCATTACACTTGGAACAGTCAATGTAAGAGGATTTTCTGCTCCTAAGGACTGAAAAAGATTCAAAGACAAAACTTGGAAGCATTCTCTTTCTGCAGAGGGATCACCAAAGCAAGCAACAAATCACTATCAAAGGGAGACTGAGCCAAAGAAACCAGAAGGACTCATGGCTAGACACAGAAAAACAGCCACAAAGCAAGTCTTACAAGAAAATTCCAGCTTTATGCTAACTAGGGCAGCATTAACTCATGTCCAATCTATTCCAGCCTACTGATCCTCTTGGGGATAAGAGGATTACTATCTAGCTGTGAGAAGGCAAGAATACTTCTGGAGAGCCAAAAAAACCCAAACCAAAACCAAAAGACACAGAGAGTAACACAGAGGAACAAACGCACGGCAGATGCTTTGCGAAAAAGAGAATTCCCTGTAGAGAGAATACTGGTTTAAAAATACATCTATTTCACAGGTCTTAGATACTGAAAGTACAAAATTGATCTACTCATTTCCCTACCCCTTTGTTGTAGGTTCTCAATATTGTATAAAGTGCGCAATAGAAACAAAACAGGCAGAGACACCAAGAAAAGGTTTTGCGTATGTGTGTACATATCAGCCCACAAAACAAGAACTCAAGCTTCCATCCTAGGTGCATTTGTGCAGGCCATGCTAGCGTTCATCCAAATTTGTAGAGAACTCTGCCCTTGAAAGAAAACTGTAATGATGTCAGATAAAGGCTGGCAAAAAAAAAAAATCAAATACAAGGAATATACCTTTTATGTAACTGGAATTCATTTTATTAGTCATTAAGCGTCTCGCCAAATTTTGAATTACACTGAATTTCTGTGTTCTTTCCTACTTTTTTCTTTGTTCTCTTTCCTCCATTTCTCTTCCTGCCTGCATTTCCATTGTACCACTCTTTGCCTTGCCTTTTCTCCAACTATGCGTAGTTTTCACCTACATTGTATCTACTGTATGTTTAAACGATAGCAATTAAGTATTTAATGCAGACACTGAAACACAATCACTAGACTGGAAAGTCAATACTCCAAGGAAGCAAACCAGAGGTATTTTGGTAGCAGGGGAACAATGGTTAAGATACTCGCTTTTCACGCTTCAAAGCCTAGTTTGCTTTACCACTGGCTACATTATTGTATGACGGCAAAACTAGAACAGCAAACAAAAAAGGGCAGTCAGATGCCAGGTGAGCAGCAGTTCATGTACACTGACATCAAGTAGCCATTTACACGATATGTCTTTCTTGTCCGCTCTTCTTTTCTTTATGCCCTCACAACCCGCCATGGATGGAAATACCTACGAGCACATGTGTCTGGGATTTTAATGACTGTGAACAAAATATAAACAGAGTTGAACAGTACACTGACTGAGTAAGCACCAGGGCCTTAAGAAAAACAGTTCAAGGTTCTCTCTAATGCATAATCCTGCTGGAACTTGTGTTTTTTGAGAGTCACTGAGGAATAGAGAGGTTTTCCTTTCTGCACACTCTTAAAAGTTAATTTAAAATGGCAGCTGAAGTGAAACTTTAAGATATAGCCTTAGGGAAGAATTATAATAGGGAACTCTGACCACTACAAAAAGTGCAGAGAGATAAGTTGTAAATTAAAAAGTAATTTTATCCTTAGTGGTGTTAAGTATGTCCAGCAAGAAAGTTAAAATGAAATACTCTGATGTTCCTGCACTCGCAGAGTCAGCGTTTCCATCACAATACTGTGTAACTTCCATTTTGTTTTTTCTCCATTCAAGTTAAGCAGTCCAACACTTCCAGACTGTAAAACATTACCACTTAAAGAATTTAACTTGATTTTTAAAAGAAATCAACTTTGCCATATAAGATTTAGAGGACACTGCAGTAATCAGATTATTGAGATGCCTGTGTTCTTTGCACACTGCTCAATTTCTGTGCAACTTGCAATGCGCTACTTTTATGCCTTATATACAATTTCATTATTTGTATAGGCAATTCATAAAAGAGTTACCAATAACAACATACATACTTTAAATACTTATATTTTGTAATCTTAAAAGAAAATGAAGGTCTCGATATAGATGCTGGTGCTTTGCCTGAACCTCCAGTTAAGCAACTAAAAAATGGCTCTATATGATGAAAACCACAGAAGCCAATTTTATAATAAAGAGTGTGTTACATTATAAACAGTATACATCATATACTTATTCAGAATTTAACTGATTCTTCAGGTGTTGCACAGTGTTCTCCAAGCTCTCACAAATTTCAATGAGGACTTCATATCCAGCTGAGTAAATTCCACAATTAGGTATTTGGGGACCAAAACTGCCTTCTCAAAGTGTAAAAAAAAAAAAAAAAAAAAGGCAAAAGAATACTAAAAAGGCCGTATTTTCAAGACACTTGTCAACATTTCAGCCCACCATTTCCTACAAGTTAATCCTGCTCCCTCTGAAGTCAAGCTTTGCATCAAGCTCTGTGCAAGGATGCAAAAAGGAGAGGCTACGGAAGGTAACAGATGTGACCGGCTGAGCCATGGGCTACAAAGCTTCCAAGAACAGTGAGCAATGTCCTCTGTTGCTGTTTGCAGGCTGCAGTAACTCCAAAGATAATTATTTTAGCTTATTCCTGTCATTAGGAAAATTCCTCCCCTACATTCTTGTGTACGTTTTCCAAGACTCTTCCTGTTCGCTTTACCTGTGGAACAAGGATTCTGCTCTGCTTCAACATTTCTTTAAAGAAACCAGAGATAATATATCAATATACAAAAGAGGTTCCTGTTGTATGACTTATTTGGACACGTAATCCAAAGCTACTTATTTGTGATTAATAAATGTCTCTGTCATAACAGGCTGTTCAGGAGGTTAAGGTGATGTTCATTACTGGCTACTCACTTCTTGCAGGAGCAACTTTTTTTAAAACTGGATATGTTCACTATTTGTTTTAGAACTCTGATTATAAGAAAAATATCTAAATATTTAATAGAAGAACAATGAAAAGCATCTAGCACCTTTCTTGTTGAACTGGCTCCAAAGCCTCATAGGTACATTTATGACATACGGCAAAGAAACCGGGAAGTGACTCTTGTTGACAGTACTGTGGTGTTGGGGCAAATGATATTTCACAAATGCATCCAATGGTATCCAAATGAGATACCACATTTCAGGTAATCCTGTTTCATCATGCAGAACAAAGACATCTGTGCAGCTGTATTTATTCAGGAAGAACAGCAAGGAGATCGTATTTCTTTAACTGGCCAAAGCAGCAGTCAATACTAAAGGAAAAATCTGCATGTTTTCTTCTCTAACCAGAATGAACAAATATCGTATGCTTATAACGAAATTCTAAAAAAATATTGCTTATGTTACAGTCAACCTTCATATATGAAATAACAGAATGCTGACCTGTATGCTGAATAACTTATTTTCCATTTCTGAAGTCGAAAGTTTAAATCCTTCCTCATATCCTATATTGATTTATTTTTGCCCTTTGCCCCAAAAGATTTATCTTTTTTCCTTATCTTTGCCTATCACCAAAACACAAAGTACCTTATTATTCTTGATCCTAACTGCAGGTTTTCTGAAGACAAAAGCATTGACTAGGTGTAGATGTAACCCACAGATTTCACAAACAATTTCAGAAACCTTACACAGAACTTTCTTTTCTGTACTTGGGCACAAGCCCATGCTATAAATGTGTCACTTTCAGAAGTAGCAATTTAACTGACAAATAGATGTGGATAGATAATTCAGTTTATTCTATATTTGGGTAATCATCAGATCAAGAAAGAGAGAAAATACCATGCAATTTAAGGGCCAATTATGTAGCGCAAACTGCAAACCACCTTTTACAACAAGCGTGTTGATTATTTGCCACACATACAGCTAGTTGTATAAAATAACAATGCCTTCTCGTTTCATTGAATAACTTCCATAACTAGTGATTTTGGGCATATATAAATTTACAAATTATGTTTCTATGTTCATATATGTAAATAAAAAGCATGAATAAAAAACCAAGAATAATTTATATGCAATTTAAGATACTAAGGTTTCCATACTTTCATCTGTAAGACGTTTTTGAGGGCTGTTGGACGCATTAGATAAGCGGTACTGTACTGCAGGTTAGTTTAATGAGATTCTTTATAGCAGTAATTTTCTTCTGAAAATTCAGAAATCTTATTGCAGAACAAGTGATTAACAATATTTAATGTAACATTTTCCCTACATCATCTCTTCTTGGACAGTTTCTTCACACTTTACTATTTTCTGGACCATTATTTTGTAACTGACATCTTCAAGTCTATAGGATGATATTTTATATAATCTTCTGTTTGACTAAGTTTGAGTTCCTGGCACATATAAGCGTATTACTGCCACTTACAACTCAGCCATACATCTGAGATATAGCTCCTAAAAGGGCTTTTAAGATGAAGTGCAGTCAGTGCAAAGACGGCTAGAGCTTCTTTGCAGGTGCCTGAGACTCTAACAACTCTGCTCTCTCACAGGTTAGCCAGACTGAAGAAGAATAAATCAGAATAAAAGGTAAAACGACTACCCTCCTCAAAAGTCAGAGTAGGCACCTTCTGGCTCAAATGAAAAGTCAAAAGAACTCTTTACTCCACTACAATTACAGTTCTGTATTTGAGTAATGAAAGCAATCACTCAACAGCTTGGATGGCTGTGCTTGATAACATGTCATTTTTTCAAGCTGTCGTTATGTGTTGAAATTGAAATCAATTTCCTTCAGAACAAAGCCGATACTGCCTTACAACACACCTCCAACTTCAGGAGGCTAAGCTGTTAAAGGTCTAGACTGAAAAATCTCTTCACTTACTTAGAATTATTTTCCTCAGATATAAGATCCCAGAATTTAATTCTAAAAGCCTGCAAATATCAGGAGAAAAAAGAGAGATTGGACCGGAAATAGCAGCAAGCTGCAATAACCCAACAGTTATGTAAATATATTTTTATATACATAATATATATATGTTTTCTCAATATCATTAAATACGAGATATGGCAAAATAATTGAATAGTTGCAAATTCCCACTTGTTCTTACCCCCCAAATTATACCACTTAGGTTTGGAAAATGGTTGTTTGTTTCATAAATACATTAGTGAAATCATCTGTAACCTCTCTGAGTTTCAGAGTTTTTAAAGAAAAAAGAAAAAAATTAAAAAAGAAAAAAAAGAAAAAAATCACAAACCAAAACCTGTGAATACTAATAGATCATAATGTGGTCTGCAATTTGCAAAATTATTTAAAATGCATTAAAAAGGAAAATTCTTTGGCCTTCTGACATATCTACAAATGCAATTCTCCATAATGGGTTAGTAAAAACAAAACAAAAGCCAAGCAGCAGGACAGTAGATACAGAAAAAAATGTTCATACAGTAGTACTGTGGTACATTTACCTGTGTTTCAGAAGACTTTATGCTAAAATCAGTAGGCGCTATGAGCAGTGAGAGGAAGAATGAAGCAAAGTACAAGTTCGAATTAAAACAGGCAGAGTGCATACAGCTAATGTACATTCATTTCATTCCTTAACATTCCATGCAACTTTCTCATTTCGTCTTTTTAGGTTTTGTATTCTGCTGGAAGCTTTTTTTTTTTTTTTTTCTTTTGCAATATCTTATACATTTCGATCTCCACTTCCATATAGGCAATAGCTTGCCTCCAATGCCAATAAACATGGAAGCTGCTTCCATGTATCAGAGCACAAAGACGGAACAGTTTATAAATGTGAAGAATGAGGAACTGCAGTCACAAAAAGCTTGACAATAGCTGACTCAGCAGTTTTGTCCCTAATATTATTGTAGATGCTTTCATTAATTTTTTTAATGTAATTCAGGTTTAAATGATTACCAGATATAACCCTTCATTTTCCACACTTTGAGTTTTATACTCTCAGAGGATTATCACAGAACTGTGAAATACTCTATACAGAATTCAGCACCTGAAACATGCACTCTTTGCTTTTAACTAGTTACTACATAGGAGCTCCTATAGTTTTAGGGCACGAAATGCCAGACAGCGAGCAATAATTTCTTACTTTCTGACAGGTAATTAAATTGACTGGTTTTGTACAACTTCATTCTTGGGCCTGGAACATCTTACCCTGAAGTCAAAGTGTGGTAGACATTATCTGCATTTCAGATTGTTCCACTAATTCATTTGTCAGTAAGTCAAGCAGACCCCTTCTGTTTGTGTCTGTAGTTGTGCCAGCAGAAATTGATTTATTTGCTGTTTTGTTTCATGCAAAAATTATCATCTCTTTCCAAAAAATCAGAATATTAGATTTCCAAAGTAGAGATGCTGCTCTGTATTTTTCACCCTGTGGCTAAAGGAACCCTTTGCCACACACGGAAATACATACATGCAAATTTTCTCCCCAAAATGGATTCCAAAGATAATCCAGGAAACTCTGCCTGTTTTATTTTCCATTGAGTGTCCTCAAATATTTGTTTAAAGGAAGTTATAGACAGATATCCCATACATTTTAAAAAGCAGTCCTGAAACGCAACCAGCCCTGTACTCAAAGTCAGTAATGGGGGAAGCATATGAGAAAAGAGTTACAGTTTAGTGCTTCAGAAGAAACATATATATGGTGTAAGAGAGAACACTCCTGCTTTCATATGGTTTGTTCTCAGCCTCAGAGTGTGCTGGAAAAGACAACTAGAGCAGCATACTATGCCTCCCTCTTTCTATTCCACCAGTCCCTCCCCTCATCCATTTTTCCCATTCTCTTACATTAGGCATACCCTCATGTGTATTTTCAGTAAGAACATTCATCATAATTTTCCAGAGTGTCTAGCACATGGCACCTATCTTACTGAATATAAGCATTGGACCACCTGGCAAGAACAGCCTAGACAGGATCTAATGGTTCAGACCAACAGTTCCCTCTAATCTACTGTGCACCTTGGCAATTGCACAACGAATGTTCTCGTGTTTGAGGTAGCTGAATAAAAATGCTTCTCTAAAGAAAAGCTCAGTGAATAGGACTTTGAGCACTGAAACAGTAATTGAACACAAGATAATTAGATATGTTTTATTACTGAGAAACAGAAGTTAAGCACTTTGTCCACCGTCACCCAAGGAAGGTAAGAGCCAGGTCAGAACTCAGCTTCCACTGCCTTAACTCTAAGACCACCTTCCATGCGCTGACCACGTCTCTAGAGTAAGAGCAGATCCTGACCTTGCATTACCAGATGTACTGTTAGCCTTAAAATTATTATTCAATCTTTTAAAAACCTAGCAGATTGGAATGAAGAAACTAATGTAAGTTATTATAAAGCACTGCATGGCAATGAAGTACTGGAGTTTCATTCTTAGGGGTCTGTTTGCCTGTTGTTATGGAAGGATTTTATGTGGCAAACTCTGAGGGCAGTTATGCATCTAAGTCTCTGGTGCGTGCACTAAATAACTGTAACTACATTCACTCAAATTGCAGATACCGTTACTTGGCTTACGCAGACCTAGGCTTACATCAAGTTACCACTTCTGGTACTTGATAGGAAATTAACATGATCATGGAAGGGAATAAAAGAAAGAAAATTAAAAGCAGTGAAGGCAGTTACAGCAGGTTAAAAAAAAAAAAAGTATTTAATAATCACATGTAAAACGTTGAACATTTTTCAGACCCAAAGAAATGTTGAGGCTTGTAGGATTAACATGATTGCTTGTCTAGCTGAAAAGGAATGCATATTGTCTATAACAGAAATGCCACTCTCAGCTATCCACTATAACTGTATACTCCTTTGACCAGAAACGGATTTTGAACTAGCACACGGTAATTATTTTGCCTACATAGGGAGGGGAACCTCTTACAGAACTGCCAGGCATAATCTTCCAGCGGAATAACGTTTTGAACTTTGAGGGAAGGACTGTAAAGAGTTAGGAGTAAAGAAAAAGATAGAAAGTTATAAGGATAAAATTGCATTCACGCAGTTTAAATTCTATACGTAAGGTAGACTGCATTTAATATGAGTGAGTTAGTGGCAAGTTCATGGCTGGCAACACACGTTTCAAACGAAGCAGTAATACTTGTTCTCAAAACCATAATACTTATAAAGGGAAAGAAGCTGAAGTATTTTAGACCAATTGCTCTAGTTCACAGAAAAAAACCACCAACATTCAATCGTGAAACCTTAATAACCTAAATCAACAATAAGTAAAAAGAAACCTCCATCCAGGGTGTGTAATCTAATTCATACTGAAAACATGGAAGTGGCAAGTGCAGAACTTGCAGGTTTACCTTCAGAACTGACAGATATCTTGCTGGAGTTATGAAAGGTAGAAAATTATTATATCAACTATGACATATATTGCAATCACCGTGATTTTTACAGGCACAATTAAATGATGCCTACAGCAGACAGTTATCTACGTTATTGTAGCTGAATGGATAAACCCTTTTATTTGCAGCTGCAACATTAGCTAAATGAGACCAGATTAAATACAAAATGACACTCTACATATCCAATACAAAACTGTTTCATTCTTATATGGATACTGTTCCTACTACCATCTCTCTTCTTACTTCCCAGTTACTTCCAAGCCAGACATGGTAAATATAACTTTGTTGACCGGCAGATAAAATACTTGATTCATGCAGGTCAGGTCAGCAGCTTAGTAGCTGAGAACAAAGGAAGAAAGCTGTCAGCAGTTCTGTCAGTGCCTTGCATTAAGTATGACAGCAGTCAAATTTACTCAGTGAGGCTCAGCCTGCAGAGATCAGCATCAGGACGTAGAGAACAAGCACCTCGGCACTTCGCTGACTATGGTTTTCAATAGTAGCAGCAGGTCTTGAATGGCTGGGGTGCCAATGAAGGAAACTTCCATCACTGAAGCATTCAAGATTAGGATGACCTGTATTCACAGATGGTTGCAACAGTTGAGTCTGTTTTATGTATTTACAGATAACAAAAGCAGCAACTGTATAGTTAGAAGAGATGGTTTGGCTGGAGTTGGTGGTGTATGGCTTAAAGCTCTATGTAATAATTTCTGTTAGTGATCATCACAATTTTAATCTTCTAAGCTTAAAACAAAGTCCTCATGCAAGTGCCCTCAGGACTATCAGGAGAATAAAATGTGGGTTTTGTGTGTTTGTATGAGGTACCCAACAACGTATATAAACAAAATCTCAGAAAAATCACATGCCTTATGTTTAAAAAAAAAAAAAAACCAACACAACACTAGTAACAACTCATACTCTGGTTCTTGGGGTTTTGTTTGTTTGCTTTTTTTATCAGCAATATCCTAATATTTTCTTGTTCATAAATAAAATCAAAACTTTGTAAACGGAGACTATTCTGCTGCTTTGGGGTCTTGACAATTTTGTGGTTTGAATGTTTTTCTTTAGTAATGCCTGAAACAGTGAGCAAAAGCAGAAATTCTGATCATTCCAGTTCAATTTTAATTTAAAAATATTTATCCTTCTGTATAGTGTTTTCTTAAGTTTTATTTATTTTTAACTTTTTCTTTATTTTTCACATTTCTGTGACATCCCAGAAACCAATAGGAGTTATATAATCAAGGCCCAGCAATAACGCAGCTAATTTGCACTATTTTTAAATGCCTAAATTTTTTGCCGAATTTTGTTCTTAACTTATGGATGCAGTCTTTGCCAAATATGCTGAAGTATCCTTCATCCATACAGCTAAATCTTGCTATCTTGCATGCATTCTTTAATTTGGAATTCAGACTCAGCGATGTTGACTACTTTCTTTACGTAAGGACAACTGGAAAATTTTGAGAAAACTATCTAAAGAGAAATTCAGGAAAGGAAATTATTAAAGCTAGATCTGAGGTCACCTGGCTAATCATTGAAATAGAGCAAACAACCTAAAAATTAACTTTCTTTCAATAATAGTTTAATATCCAGAAGACCCAGAGAACTTCAGACACTTTGCAAACCCACATTTGTAACGTGTTAAATAGTTTCTAAGTCTACTGTCTGGACTGAAACTGGAAGCTTTCTGAATTAATTTCCAACATTAACTAGCAAAACACTGCATCAGCAATACCAATTGTATCTGTTCTGATTCATAATGTAATATTATCAGACATTTTTCACAGTTGCTGGTGGAAAGAAAAAAAGGCTTGATGTCTATGTAACAGCTGTCATCTTTACAAGTAACTGTACTTTTCTTTGGCATGCTACTTCCTTATATCCTACCTCAGACATAAGTACAATAACAGACATAGCAGAAAGCTACCCATTAAAAGAGCTAAAATAAGATTCAAGACTTTGGACTCCCAGATAACATCTGTGGTGTCCTAGAACAGATTTAGAGTGTGCTACGTGAAAGGGTCTAGTTGAAACAGCAGATAAGAGGAAGGAAAGGGTGGGGAAGGAAAATTGACTGTCTTTGGAGCCTCAGTTCTCCCAAGGCAGCAAAACTTATGCCACCATTTCCTCAACATCCTTATACACAGCATCCCTTCACAGAAATTACATAGCATAGGCAAAATCTGACCGACTTACTTGGTTTATGCAAATAGATACCTGTCATTAGGGTTAACTGCTGCATTACTGTGCATTTCAAAACCCACAAGGACTCTTCAGAGGAGGGCTACATTCACCACCTAAGGCAGACCTGAGGACTAGGCATCACCTTTGCCTAATTAATGATTAACTGACCCTATCTGTTCAGCTATCAGTTAAAGCACCTTTACACACTCTCACTAGCTGCAAGACACAGCATGGCTCTCACTTGAGACTTTCGTTTCAGCCTTATCAGACAAGCTTATACCCGTTGTTGCCAACCAGGAACGTGGTATGATCCAGAAGCATGCATGTACCCTTGCTGTGTGCTTTGGTCACTATCTGCGTAGCTATGGCCAGTGCCTGCTTGCTCCGAACATTCATCACTTCCAAGGTTCTTCCCATCTACCAACATACACTGGCCTAGCCAGCCGTGCCTCAAAGCATACCATGTGTATGTTTCACAACCATTATGAAAACCAAAATATGAAACAGTACCAAAAGCAGGTTTTACTGGAAAATCAAAAATTCCATAGGAATCCAACAGGTTGAGGGTCAACGCTTAAGACTGCTTTACGGTCTACTCCTTTTTGCAATTACTAGAATTTATATATGCTTGCTGTGGCCCATGTAAATCCTGGAACATCTTGGTTCTTATTTCCAGCCCTTTTCCATCATTCCTCTCTTTGCTGTTTGAAAAACTGACTAAAGAGAGAGAATCTGTTTTACATATGAGCAGTGCAATGCAGATTGCACCAGCGTTACAGTCAGAAAAGCCATGTAAGTAGTCATTAAGTTTGGGAAGAATGGCAAATGTCAATCTAGTTACAGATTAATACCTGCATACCCTCAGAAGCCCTATCAAACCTGTCCCAGAGATGTCTCAAAGAATAGAATACTCTGGTCTTTATATGAAGACACAGGGATATTCCCACGTATACTACGGATTAGAATCTTACCACCTCTGCTTCACTCGATCTGTAAAGCACTGAGGGGCTCTGGAATTTGTCAAAGACTTCAGGCACAAGATGCATCTTTTGAGACTGGACACCATAAAGGCCATGCTTCCTTTTTTTTTTGGTAGAAAAACTGTACTGTTTTGTCCACACTACAATTAGGATTGTCTAGTATAAAACCAATTCAGGTTGGTTCTACATATTTCATATACATTAACACAGTAAAACTGAACATTGACACAACACATTAACATATCAGAGGCAGGAATGTCAAGGTGCTGTAGTATACATTTTGACCTCTGATTAATTCTCACAGCAGTTATTCAGAAATACTAATAACTTTCCAATCTGCATTGTGCACTTCAAAGTTACAAAAAACTGCAAATAACTTTTAAACATTTACATTGTAGTTTACGTGAGGCAAAAATTAACTGAGAGTGATTCATCAACCCTGGTTAAAGGTTGGCGGTTTTTTTAGTTTTTATCCTTTTTTTAAGTTAACAACAAAGTTCATGTGTGTCCTGGAAATTAGAGAGAGAAGTAATGTTAAGCAAGAAACTAGTTCAAAAGGATGTACACAGCTATATGACTGATTATTCTCTTTTTTTTTTTTTGACTTTCAGCCCACTAAATTTACTACCCCAATACTTAAAGACAGCAAAAAGCTTATACTTGTTGTTTATTGGATTTGCTGTCATAGAATAATACTTACATATTATTTCTAGATAAATTACTGTGTATGCAGAACTACTGTAGGAATTGTTCTTCATCTTTACTTCATCTTGCAAACAGAGGCAAGAATAAACAGTGTTTTTCAATGCTGTATCTTTCGATCTGTTTTCTAAATTTGAAATTCCATGGAGTTGTTTTCCCATTTAGAAAGTATCTGTATAAAAAACATTCACGATCTAATACTCGCATTTGAAGGAGATTAGGACGAAAGTCTTAAATCAAGTGCTATGCACTAGTTTATGGGAGAGAGGATATAATTGAGAAGGAAGAACTGCGAGAGTACTGAAGGAAGAACAAGATTTGATTACAAGTATCTATTTCAAAATAAACAATATGCATAAAAAGAATATAATAGTACAAAGTGCCTACAATATAGATTATTACAGTCTCATTCTTTAGATTAAGGATATACTTTGTTCTAGATAATTACAACGGTTTAATAAAGCGTTTAATAATATAAACTTTTCACTCCTCTTAAAAGCAGCCCAAAATGCTAACTTTGAGAGCAAGCAATTAAACTGTATACAATCAAAAAGGTAATACTTTTCATACTTTCCATAATGTATTTGGAATGGAACATATTTACTGTGATTTATGACAGGGAGATCTTCCCTTATCTCTATCCCTCTCTCTCTGTCTCAAATCAGGTCACCAATTACCCTGTAATGTCCAAAACAATTTCTGAGATACATTTGCTCTCATTTAAGAGAGGCATGTTTGTATTCTATGCAAAATATTCAAAAAAGCCATTTCTCCTTTTATTCAAAGGAACATTAAGAAGTATTTGTTTTAACCCTGACCTTACCATTAAATGCTATGATCCCAACGCTTAGCCTCTAGGCAATTAAAAAAAAAAAAAAAAAAAAAAATCATTTGAGTACATCCAGCCAACAATTTCCACGTTAAAAAAAAAGTCTAAGTTGGAGCCATGTGGTCTCAATCAGGCAGTAAAAAACTCTCTGTATTTTCTTAAATGCACAACTGCAGAATGCCCATAACCTCTCCTTTAAATCATCTTAACCAGATCTGAATCACTCTCACCACAAATGATTCGGTGGCCCTGGAATGTGCTGGGGTAGACAGAGTTGCTCTGCAATGAACGTTGGGACATTTCCCACTTCCCTAGTGTTAAGAGAATAGTCTGCAGGAAAAAAAAGTGTTCTTTAAAAAGTTAAAGCCAAGACAAAAAGTGACATCACACTTCAATCATTCAAGGAAAAAAAGAAAAAAAAAAAATGCAACTACTGCCTAATAAATCAGTGCTGTGTGCCACAAACCGCACTGAGCCAATACAGCCAAAGAACAGCTTTTCTTGCTGAAGCAAACAGAGATACCACAAGCAGCTGGCAGATGCATGTGTAATTGTATTCACAGAGAGTCATTGAATCCATTAAGCCAGACAGACTCGGAGAAGTTGATCAATTAATAAAGCAGAATAACCATGATTTCAGTAACAATAATCTATGCATCCCCTTACGCTGCACTGCAGTATTTCTTACCATGCGCTACCACAATATTTGCACAGATGAGTATGTATATGGCACTTTGTTAAAAGCTTATAGGCAGATCTCTTAGGATCAAAAAAACTGTTTGAGGTACCTGCCTTACCTGATGTATGCTGCTAGCCTTCTCTACTGCTCCACTTGAGCAAGTAGGAACGACAGGCACAAAGCACCTTAGCTTTCTCAGCATGTCTCAGAAGGAGTTCCAAAATATTACTTTCATCTAAAGTTATAATAGAGGAAGGGGAATGTCATTCCTTGGGGGCTCCTAAAAGTCAAGTTTAAGCAGCAAATGAGCAAGCTTTGCTTAACTAACGGTAAGATTCTTAAATGCCACTTCCGCTTTAAAAGTCTGTCTGCAGCCTGAAAGATTTCTTTCAGACTTAATCACCTCAAAAAACAATTTAAACATGTGGCCAAAGCGATGTGCATTTAAAACAGGAATAGGCCAGAGCCAAGACTTTTGGATCCAGTTATTAACCTTCTCATACTTCATGGATGTTGGAATCCAGGGGTTTTGGTACAGGCCCATCTCTGAACTCAACACTCATTGCCAAACCTCACAGTCAGTAGAAAATATGCTTTAACATATCAAAGCAGGAAAAACAGCATAAAGATGTCAGATTTTTCCACCACATCAATGAGAAAAAATGTTGTTATAGCACCCATGTAAATTGCGAAACTGAAAGCAGCTGCTGAGGCAACCTGACATGGTGCCATCGGCAGGGGGGAGCCCAACTCAGGAAAACACTATTCCATTTTTAGCTCTGAAAAAGAATCTTTGCTAGTTCTAGTGTGCAATTCCAGTTCAGTGAATAACTTGCCATAAATAGAGCTAGTAACTGCCACAGAAAGAAGTGCCTTAGTACATGGCAAATAAAACCTGTACTAAACATCCCCAACATCCTAACACATTGCACACTATCCTGCTGAGCACTGTTTTGCAGTCATTCCATAGTAACAGAATGTAGTGGATTCGTTACCACACCAAGCAGAGTATTCTTCCAAATGAAAGGTGAAAGTCAGAATGGGAGAGCTTTGGTTACGAGTTTCTGAATTAGAAAAAACAAACTTACAGACCTCAAACAAACAGTTCATTGACTGTGCCTACTACACTTCGCACAATCACCCATTTGCTCATTCAGCATATTTTTCATGTGATTAGATCCACCTTCACAAATCCCTGATAACCAGCAGTTAATAAGGGTGTAAGGGGAAGGGACTGCTCACTTTGACAACACAAAATATTGGAATAACTACTTGAAGTAGTTGATGGAGCCAGAGTTAAGGGAAGCAAAAGGAAAGCTTTCCTCTTTTCAGATCTATTGTCTCAGTAATGTTTTGTTGGTTGTTTTTTTTTAAAGTATGTAAGTACATTCAATCACCTGGTCTTTCCCCCTTTGTCAAATCTATTACACAGCTGAACTTTTGGATTTCAAGGGTTTCTTATTTATCACTTTATTAAGATAACCCATGTAGCAAGACATAATAGCATGCTGATAGCAGGGCTTATCAGTAGCTTTAAAACAAATGGGTCCCTACAGTGAGTTTCCTTTGACAGCTAGATGGCATTTCTGAAAGCAAGGCATTTGGATTAACCTGCCGCTGTGCTGATCATTATAAAATTTTTCCTAAAGACAAGACAGGTAGATGAAAAAAAAAATGTCCTTGTAACAAAGCAATCCATTCTGCTAGTACACTTAAAAGGCAGCAGTGTTAACACTTTTATAAAGCAAGAACAGCTACATCATTTTGCTTATTGGAAGAAAACCAAGTTTCTTTTTGCAATTCCTGTCCTCTCTCAGAGTCATTTATCCAAGCATACACTCTTTTCTACCATACATTAGCTTTCACTTGCATGCCCTAGAACAGTAGACCCTCAAAGCTTTTTGTTTTTAAAAGCAGATTCACTTGGCTCCTGATGCCGAGGAGGGGAGGAGGGGTGTGTGTGTGTGCTCTGAATGAATGCCAATCATTTAAAACAAGTTTATTTTGGGTTCCCATAACCTAAACAGTTTTAGGAAGCATCTCATCTCTTTTCACTCCCCCATCCTCCTGAACTTTAGTTCTATTTGTATCATCTGTGATGGAAGATCTTTACTTCCCAGGTTCAGCTCTTGCACTTAAAACAAATAGGTTACTCTGCTAGTTAAAGTTACTCTATACTACACATGGTTCAAAACAAAACAGATTTGCAGAAAAGCCGATAATGAAGCCATTTGGAAAGTTTTCTGGAATTGTACAGGTACTTAGGAATTTTGCTAAAATATATACATTCTTATAGTGCTTTTTGGAAAGGAAGAAATGAGGAACATTTTACTGCTAGGCACTGCTCCGAGACCACTATAACTGAGCAGACACAGTATGATTCACTCACGTACTTTTTTCCCCTCCTCTATTGTAGTAAAACAGCTAAAGCACCTTATTGTTTCTTGCATCTTTATACACATTTAATGCTGGCACTTACCGTTGAAGAACAGATGAACCCCCACCCCCCACAAAGAAGCTGATAGGTGATGGTCTCTGGATCCTTTATTTCTTGACTATCCCCGGCTCTTAGCTTTGCTGCTCTAAATTCAGCCTAGTTCGCAGGAGAGCACAGAAAAAAATAATAGGCAGCTGAGTTGCCAAATTCCAAACACTCACGATCGGCAATGAAGACGTTCTCCCTAGTTCTGACTGATTCCAAAGAACAAAGCCTGCTGGCAATGAGGAAGCGGAGTTTAAGTCCTCTGGCGTCAGTCCAAACGTTGCTCTTGCTTTTGCTTCAGAGTACGTGAGAGTGTTTGTATGAGCTTGTAATGCATGTAAGAGATGGGGGCTGGGGAAAAAAGAGGGTGTGTGTAAGGGGAGGAATGCTAGTCGTATCCAAAAATAACATGAAGGAAGTAATGTAGTGATCCGTCTCCCCTCATTCTCTCCTCTTATCGCATGTACCGAGAGTGCCTCTACCCTAAGATTCTGATCTCAAGAGTAGGTAGAGAAAAAAATCCAGTGTGACTTGCAGCTCATTTGATTGCGCTATTAAATTGTAACTGAGGAGCTCTAGGCTTACAAGGACACGTCACGAAACGCATGATTTAGTAGCAATCGACTTGATAGTACTGAAGCCAGAGTGCATTTCACACTGTGTGCATTTGTTCGCAAACTGGAGAGAAAAAACAGAAACTACTATTGAAGTTTACTACGTGTCAGAAAAAATAGCATCACATTTGCCTTTCCAGAGGTTCCTAAATTCCAATCCCAGGTATTTCTAGATACTGCATAACGTAGATTTTTAAAATAGCAAATGTTGCAAGTTTACAATATAATGCAGAAATAGGGATATAAAAATCTCTATATAGTTTAATTTCACCCTACTTTTTCAGAAATTTTCATAAACAAACTCCACATTCAGAAGAGCACTCTCTGTCAAAAAGAAAATCAGCACCCACAACACAAACAAGAAAACCCCACAGAACAAAAAGAATTAAGGCTTCTTTCCTGGATAATCAGAAAGCTATAATGTAGCCATTGTAACTTTTTTTTGTAAAATCCTTTAGAATCTAGGTTCCAATAATTGTGGGCTTTTTAAAATCTTAAAAATGGTCATTAATAAGTGAACAACAAATTTAAGGAAAAATAATAAATCATTAGTCATAGCCTCAATTTTTTTTTTTTTTATTACTTGTATTTAATCTGGTCTCTGTCCAATAAATTTGAGGACTGCTAAAACTACCTCTATACCCAGTAGCAGTCTCTGTGATCAGTTAAAATTTCTGGAGAATCTTTATTGTGTCCAGCAGGGCTTCAATCTCAAGCAAGTGCCCTCAAAATATTACAAGCTAACACAATACAATTTATACTTTTATCATACTGCTCTCTGTGATGAGTAGTACTTTGCAGAGAGTAGTACTAGTTTTTAAAAGGTTTAATTAAAACACAACAATAAGAAAGGTCAAAGCAATTTTGGATTTCACTTCATCTCATGCAGAATAGTTTAGCCCAAGAGTTTGAGGTATCTGACCTAGTACTTGGTATTTTAGAAAAGCAAAACTGGCCAATTTCCACAATGAATGGTTCTGAAATACCAGTTCTCACAACCAAAATAAAAGGGAGAAAGAAGGGAGAAAAGAGCTAGAAATTAGACTCCAGTGTGCCAGTTTCAACAATGATAGCATAAACCAGGCACCCTTTTACACAAGACTTTGTTCCTCCGTATGGGAGACGGCGTAGATCAGACCTAGTGATTTCCATAACCAGGGACAATACTTTTTCTGGACCTACCTTTTTTTTATCCTTTAGTAAGACTAATGGAGCTTTGGATAGGAGCTTAGGTTTTATAGAACGATATAATACACTTCCCTACATTCCCATTACATTAAAGAAATTACAGTGCTTTTCCAAAGCTAGTAGCAAAAGGAATTGTTATGATAAATTTTAAAACTACAAATACACTCTATGTTGAAGGTAAATCTCAGAAGCCTATAGAAACCATCTGGAATGAAAGGAAGTTATGATGATTTAAGTTTGCCTTCCTGCATATTCACTAGAGACTGAATTTCAATATATTGTAAGGCCATAAAAGTTACAGTAAATCCAAGTTCTGTATCAGGAAGTTCACTGAGCCCTACTGTGACGTACTTTTCTGCTGGTACTTTACTCCTTGGTAGCATTACAGAGCTTGGCTTCCTTTGCTGTCTTGAGGTTTGCCAGCCCAAATTTAACCTGACAAATTTCACATGGAAGAAAAGATCAAGAAGAGATAAGATCACCTGAGGGCTTTTAGTCCACACCTCATCCCATCTTGAACATCAGCTGCACTGAATTTGCTGAATTGGCTAATTACAGTTCTAACTTGAAAAACATACGCTTCGAGTCGATAACAATAAGCCCACATTTAGTTTTGTTTGCAATTGAGTCTCCAGATGAAAAAGGTTAGTCTAAAATCCAGTCTTAGTCCAGACATTTGAATTTGTTTTTCTATCATGGAAAAGCACAGGCCTGAAAAAATATGAATTCAGCAGAAGTATAAAATTACAACATAAACACAAAACAAGCAAGCAAACAAAAAAGTGATGGGGAGCTGTCACCTGCTTTCCTCTGTCTGAGCATTGCTGTCATAACCAGACCCAAAATCGTAATGCTGACTTCAGGAGAATTTGAAACCCAGACAACCAAAAACTCAAATAAGATATGATAAAAGTAAGATTGAGTAGTTCAGTAGCTGATATTCCACAACTTTTATCCATCAAACGAATCATTACTAGCATAGGTACTACATTCTTGTTATTCTCTGATGTCTACATAGATGACAAAGACATGTGGCACAAAAAAATCCCCAGAATTATTTGTTATTGTGTAATTAGTGAATTAAAATATTGAATTTTTCAGGGTCTTAGTTGCATAAATGATTACTACACTAGTATTGTTGTTATTTAACTCAAATATAATGTAACCCTATCACATTTAGGAAACTTATGACAACTGTACATTTGCTAATTTGCAGCTGATCTGCTCCAAGTAACGTCTTATTTTCTGCCTACAAACAATTCAGCTGCAAGTTTCAAATTCTGATGAACATTTATCAGAATTCAGTTTGTTTTCCAACTGTTCTCATCTCTAGTTAAGGAAGTAAGGAAGGAAAAGAAAATATATGTAGTATAGTTTCTTTCACTGAAAGTTCATTCTCATTACACACAGAAATGAGACACTTTGTGGGAGTAACGCTTTGACTGGTAAGACATAGCTGTCATAAATTGGTTGCTGCTCAGACCAGATGGCTACAGTAATTTCTGAAGCATTAGATAAATGCATCAGAAATTATAATCAGCAAGAATTAATACAGATTTAAAAGATTCCTTAAGCGTGATCAAAGTGTTCTAAGTAATGTCAGAGTTGACTACCAGTAGTAGCTTCTAAAAAGCAAGATTTTCTCATATTACTATACAGCAAGGCCCATTCAGAGAGGTTACGGCAGACCCTCCTGGACTGTTTGCAGGAAGAAGCCATTATATTTCTTTTTTTTTTTTTTCGTCCCCAGAATAATAGTATAATAATAGCCATGTATTAAGAGGAAAAAATAAATTTTACTCACTTCTTCTGAGCAGTTACTAGACACAAGCTCTGGTAAATCGGGCCACTTAACAACTTCAGTGTCTTGTACTCTGTACACACAAATGTGTTCCCAATATAGCCTATGTAAATTTGGCATTCAGCAATAAAGGTCACACAGTGTTTGGATGTAGGGAGCACTTGCAAGACAAGGGCTATAATCTAATCAAAGAAACAAGACTGGTGAAAAATGCAAAAAGGTAGAACACCAAGGTCAGGCAGTCTGTATTTTCCTAATTCAACCTTTTTCCTTTTAGTATCTACATACCTTAATTGTTCAAATGATGACCCATGCTGAGTTTATCTTTGATTAGGAAAACAGTTAAAGGTTTTGCTTTTCCTATCCATACAGCCTCTCCATGGTTTCTGTAACTACTGACCCAAAGCATGCTCTTTCCTGATCTCCTTCGCCCTCTCCACTGCTCCTAAAGATTTGTGTTCTTTTGAAAAGTGGAAGTGTTTCTGTGGCATATCTCTGTAAAGATAATGCGTGAAGTATGTGCATGTTCTGAAATTATTTAATGTCAAAATTTCATTCTCAAAAGGGCCTAAAGAGCATTTAGACATTTTTGAAAGTGAGACTTTACTGTATAGTTTCAAAGTCTTTTCTGTCTCTTAGAGGAATAACTAAGTTAGTATTTATTTAAGAGAAATAGGACTTCCCCCCCCAAATCTGAATAAACTTTTAGAGAAAATATTCTCTAAATCAGAGGAAATTAAAAATTTCATAACACTTTCCTTGCATGAAAACTTTCCTATTTGAAAGAAAAAAGAATACACATAATTCTGTCTTTGGAGTCTCTAGTTTCTCTATTTACAAACATTGTTAATTCACTTACACATAAGCAGTAGAGATGCAGAAGAACAAGGTATTAGAAACAGCCATATAGGCTGTGTACATAAAGGGATGTGTTCAGATATCTCAGAATAAGTTAATTAATGAGATCTCTTCCACACAACCCAAGGTCAGAATATCGTACCTAAACTGAAGTTTCAGAGAAATCACAAGCTTTTCAAACCCAAACCAATATCTATTAAAATGAACGGTACCTACAAGCTACAGCCTCAAGCAGAATGCCCTCAAGATTAGTATCTGTATCATACTGACAGTAGGCGTTCAGACAAGTTTGGTTTCCCAAATGTTTTATAGCTGCATCATAACATAAACTGATAGAAATACATATTTGTTACAATTACACAAATAAAAATCCTCCTCATCTGCACTTTAAGCCTGAAAGTCAGTCAAACCACATGAATGATATTCCAGAGCACTAGAAGAATGTAGGAATCTTGTAGAGTATGCATCCCTCATTTAGATGCCAACAGGAATTCCCCAAAGACCGAAAAATCCAAGAACCATTTTGATAACTATTACTTTCCAAATCAGTTGCTACATCTGATTTCAACGAAAATTTGTTTACTTTTAGGGGGGATACAGGCAGGCATCCCAAGCCCAAACCAGTCAAATGGCTGAAGTATTTGTTCACAGAGTTAAAGAATCATCTACTTTTGTTTGTTTATTGAATCCATTGTAATCTCAGGATAAGTAATAATAATCAGCCCTGAAATAGGTTCTGTTTAAATTGCTGAGTGATTAAATGTAAAAGCACCTTAAAAGGATGCATGAATTAGGATAATGGTAGGGTGGAGATGAGGGGAACCAAACATTTCTAAAACTCAACTCATCCCCTTGTTTAATTCATGCATTGTCCATATGATTCGTACACTGGGGATGTTCTGCTTGAGGCTATAGCTCATGGGAATTATTCTTCTTAATTGCCAGTGAGTCTGAGAATCTCATGCCTTCTCTTATAGATGCATCTATTTATCTGCAGTTTTAGTTCACCTTCATTCTCACACTGAAAGAACATACAAACCTAGAGTGTGGAAACGGGTAATGATTCTCCACTATGTTCTGTCAGAAAGTAAAAACCCAGGTACTTCTTTCTGGATAGTGAACATACTCTCAGTCACAACTGAAGATTTTCACAAATAAGTGAATACTCTGAAAGCTATTAAAGAAAATTACACTCCTTCTTTCCTAAGAAATTATAAATCCAATATAGGGTTAGAGAAAGGTGTCAGTTTTGGTTGTAAAAAATAAAAAAATACACCTAAAAATTGTTGCAACTCTTGTAATATAATTTTCAGTGTGAATGCTCCCTAGTTCTGCCTCTATTCTCTCCTTTTTTTTTTTCTTTTCTTTTCTTAATTTTATTTCATGCCATTATCTGCTAATATTTACTACAGAAAATCTATACGGAATGCCAGAAACAAATGTAGCTCGAACACAGCATAAAAACTGTGGTCACATTACCAAAGACCTTCGGCTGGGGCTGCACGGCTAGAAGGCGCGTCCCCTGGGTGGTGGATAGGGGATCCCTCTCTGGAGGGTGCACCGGATAAAATTGAAGAAGGTGCCCCGAACCAACGCAGCCTAAGGGAAGGCCACCCTGACAGAAAAACCACTGGCCCTCCAAGTCATGGGGGTTGGGCAGGAGGCCAACTACCTCCTCCCGGGAAAAAAAAAAAAAAAAAAAAAGTTGCAGAAACGACAAGCACCAACTTTGATGGAGAAAATCAGTAACGAAGTGAGGAGGAGGAGATGGAACTGGAAGTGGAAGAACGATGTTCGCGCCTTGTGTGCCTCCTGGCACTGAGAGAATTCAGATTCTGATCAGATCAGAATCAGATCAGATCAGATCATTACCAAAGAAACCGGAGCCGCAGGTGTTTAGCAGCCTTTCTTTCCAAGCAAACAAGGCGAAACGTTGGGACAACTGACCAAAAAAAGTATATTTTAAGATTGAAACAACAAGTATTTTGCAAAAAATAGAATGAAATAAAGTGTAGCTAAGCTGGGAAGGAAAGCCCTTATTTTTTCTCATGTCCTAAAGGTCTTGAACTCTGATCAAGTTTTTAACTGACAGCAAGGCAACTGCCATCCCCTGA
Organism: Platalea leucorodia; assembly: GCF_965183815.1. Lineage (NCBI taxonomy): Eukaryota > Metazoa > Chordata > Aves > Pelecaniformes > Threskiornithidae > Platalea > Platalea leucorodia. The sequence goes on along the minus strand of NC_138828.1, from coordinate 44,055,324 downwards.
AAGTCATACAACAGTTATTAAAAAATAAGTCGCAGTTTTTACAAAAAAGCCATGCAAAACTATAACCATCCTGCCCTTGTCACCATACAATAAATCCGTCTATTCTCAGCCAGCAGCAGGTTGAGAACCAGCAACCATAAAGCTTTAAAATGGGAAGAACAACTTCCTTTTAATGAAACACAGTGATTAGTTTAAGCCAAGTGAAAAATGCTGCATTTTTTCAAGATGTGTTTAGAAGCATTCAGCGGAGTTGATGGTTAGCCAGCATTTATGAATTCTCATAAAGAAAGCAGCTAAACTGAAGAAACAAACCTTTGTATTGGGTTCTGATGTTAAATTAATCAGTACTTAAGAAGTTCTTATAGCCACAATATTGAGACATTGTTTTCAAAAAAGCCCCTATGATTCTTTGGTTTACCACTAACAGAAAAGGTAAATTGTTTGCACAAATGCTTTATGTTAGACAAGGGCAGCATTTAAATAAGCCAAAAATCCATGTCCATCTGCAATGACATAAACAATACGTATGTCTACTTATTTAAAAAGAAATATTCTCTTTCTATCATTATCGGTGTTTTCTTTTATAAGCGAGTTACAAAGGTGGCCACAATTTTTCCTTCTCAAACTTTCATAATATGAAATTTTGAGACATACTATATATTAAAAAATTATATTTTTCTGGAAGGTTAAAATATTTTCTTTACCAATGAAACAGAAAAACACAACTTACATTTAGATATAGAGAGTAAGGACTAGAAATAACTAAGGAATTGACATTTGTCATAAAGGAAATTGTTATCAGCAGAAAATGAAATTAAAAGTACATTTAAATAATCTGCCAAAAGTATCTCTCATTCTTGAATTATTTTTTTATGAAATCTCATTTATTTACATATCCTTACATATTCTTTCACTTTGGAGTCAACACAGGTGGGTTTTTTTTTTGTTTTTTTTTTTAAATAAACTATGCAATGTCTCTAAGAATGATTTCCAGAAGAGATATTTTGGCACAAACACTGAGGATTAGGTCGGGTGGGGGAAAACTTCCCAATAGATCACCTAGCAGAGACTGCTAACGGGACCATAAGGGGGTCCCAGTTCACGCATCGCCTGGAATGGGCCTCCCTTGAACATCAATCAATGCTTTTTATATAGAATCAAGCTTGCTTTGGCTGTTTGGATAGCTGCAGAGTGAAGGCTGAGTTTTACCAGGCTGCCTGCTTCACCTACTTCTGGGACAAATCCCCTTTCATGATTTGAAAAAATCTTGAAAATGCTATTCAGGCAGATTAACTGCGCAGCAGTAATTCTTCAAAAGTAACTTGAGGTAAACCACATATTTCTATTCCTGAGTACGGAGGAAAATCAGTTCGGGAAATGAGCTCATAGGTAGATTAAAAAATAAAATAAATAATAAAAAAAAAACAAACAGAAAAAGTAATGCTTAACACACAGTGCTATTCCCCTTCAAATGCATTGCTGAAACCTTGAAGAGGGCGGGTGTGTGTGTGTGTGTATGTATGTGCATTCTGATACATGGATTTGGTAGTGTTTCTGGCCAATAGCAACCAAAGCTGCACCCAAGATTTTTTTTGCTGTCTTTAATGGGATTAAGTTTTTTCTCTAGACCCTCATATGTTTTATGTTACCAAGTATACAGCAGGTTCTCCTCATCAAAACAGTATTTTTGAAATACTTAAAATATTCAGCCATTTTGGAAAATCAGGCTATTTATTAAATATCAGGCTATTTATTAAAACATGTAACAAACAATTTAAGAAGCAATATGCAGTATTCTTGTGTTTGTTGTTTTTTTTTAAATATATATTCCAAAGTACAGGCTATTTGTTGTTACCTCATGCCCCAACTTTTTTCCTTTAATTACTCATCTTCCCAGCTTTGACTGGGTGTATTAGGGAACCTAACTGCTCCTTGTGTCTAACTTCCAAAACAGCTATGTTTGTTTATAGCAGATCATTTTTGCCATTTGAAAGTTATACCTGGTTTCCAAGCCATCTCAAAGAACCACTGATTTGCAGTTTAAGACACATGTATCTGAACTGCCCCTTCAAGTGCATATTGCCTTTCCCAAGGAACATCAGCATACAGTTAGCAGTAATCGTAACCACATTTATGCTTATGAAGTATTACCTCTACCCCTGAGGTACTAATGGTTGGAGATTTTTTTTCATTTCAGACCCCCTACATATGAAGTTTGTGCCCCTTTGCAAAGCTAAATTATCCCAGATTCTGGATATAGTTTCCCCTCAGGCTCACTTTGCTTGCAGTGGCAGAGAGCACTATTTTACGTCCCCTAAACATTACTAGTTAGCTTTGGCCAATTCAAGGAGTGATTTCTTACCTCTATCCGATCAACTTAATACATATGACTTTTTAATTCTACAAGCAATAAAACTCAGGCTATTCTTCAGGGATGATTTCTTAGATATGTACGATTTATGTTTTCTCCACTTTAATACTTTACAAAGCTGTGTTACACAAATCACTTTATCTTCCCAGTAAGAGCATCAGTGTCAACCCTCAGATCTGCACCTTGCAATCCTTTCTATGCCCCCTAGCTACCAAACATTATACGTTGTGTTGACATCGATAATTCTCCTCTGGTATGTACAAGCTGACTTAACAGGCAGCTGGGCAAAAAAACCTAATAATTTTGCATAACGATTTGCACCAACAAAGAAGTGTTAAGGTCAGTCGGTATATCGAGTTTGGTTTCGTATTTTAATAGAACCTTTAAGTAGTTAGCTTTGAAATCTCTACTTATGACAAATTCTGTTTGAAATCGGCCTCCAATTCAACAATTATTATGCCAGAAAGAGGCGGAAATATTCAGCTGAAGGGCAAGGAGGATTGGAGTGTGGCCACACGAAGGAGATCTCTTTCACGGCAAGCTTTCATGAACAGCTGGGATTCTCTAAGATCATGGCTTCTACAGAAAAAAGGCTGTCTAACCCTCTGCTGCTGACACACTTCCAGTGCTTTTCTCGCGGTGAGCTAGCATACACGGGGGTGTTTTTTTCTACCAGTCCTTTGAAATCCCATGCTCTTTTAACTGAGGCTTTTCACTTGAGTTTTGTGTTTATATTTGGTGGTGGCAAGATGAAGAATAACAAACAGCAGTGAAACAGGAATGGTGCCACGTCTTTGTTATAGGTTTTACATTTTTAAGAGAGAAGCTTTCTTAACTTCATTCCATGTAAAGTATCTCTATGACAAAGCTGAATTTGCAAAGTTTTACACAAAAGGAAGTTTCAGGATACCCAGAAAAGATTAGGTGAAATTGTAATGTACATGTGTCTGGGCAATTAATATACACACTACATCAGAGGATCTTTCTGAACTGAAGCTTTTAAATGAGGACAGTCTTCTCCACAGAAGGCAACTTCTTATAGATCAGTCACAAACATAGCAAGGGCTAAGCAAGAGATCATTAGATAGGAGAAGCAGAGATGCCTTACCTGTAGCATGCCATGCTTGAAGCACGCATCTTACCCCCACCTCTACCCCTCCACCCTCTTCATAAGAGAGGGTATGGCTGTTTAAAACAGAGCCCAGAGCCCTTCTTGCCTGCTCACATTCACTCGCCAGTGAGGTGCATCCTCACCTGAGTGGGCTTAAGTAAAACGTAGGTAATCATAGAATCATTTAGGTTGGAAAAGACCTCTAAGATCATCAAGACCAACCATTAACCTAACACGACCAAGTCCACCACTAAACCATGTCCTCAAGCACCACATCTACCCATCTCTGAAATACCTCCAGGGATGGGGACTCAACCACTTCCCTGGGCAGCCTGGTCCAATGCCTGACTACCCTTTCGGTGAAGAAGTTTTTCCTTATATGCAACTAAAACCTCCCCTGGCGCAACTTGAGGCCATTTCCTCGTCCTATTGCTTGTTACTTGGGAGAAGAGACCGACCCCCACCTTGCTACAACCTCCTTTCAGGTAGTTGTAGAGAGTGATAAGGTCTCCCCTCAGCCTCCTTTTCCCGAGTACACTCACACACTCCTCACAAGACTTGTGCTCTCAGCGGCTCCTCACAAGGCTTGTGCTTTAGACCCTTCACCAACTTCGTTGCCCTTCTCTGGACACGCTCCAGCACCTCAGTATCTTTCTTGTGGTGAGGGGCCCAAAACTGAACACAGTGCTCGAGGTGCGGCCTCACCAGTGCCGAGTACAGGGGGACGATCACTTCCCTAGTCCTGCTGGCCACACTATTCCTGGTACAGGCCAGGATGCCATTGGCCTTCGTGGCCACCTGGGCACACTGCTGGCCCATATTCAGCCAGCTGTCGACCAGCGCCCCCCAGGTCCTTTTCAGCCAGGCAGCTCTCCAGCCACTCCTCCCCAAGCCTGTAGCGTTGCATGGGGTTGTTGTGACCCAAGTGCGGGACCCGGCACTGAGCCCTGTTGAACCTCATACAGGTGGCTTCAGCCCATCCATCCAGCCTGTCCAGATCCCCCTGTAGAGCCTTCCTGCCCTCCAGCAGATCAACACTCCCACCCAACTTGGTGTTGTCTGCAAACTTACTGAGGGTGCACTCGATCCCCTCGTCCACATCATTGATCAAGATATTAAACAGGACTGGCCCCAGTACTGAGCCCTGGGGAACACCACTCGTGACCGGCCGCCAACTGGATTCCACTCCATTCACCACCACTCTTTGGGCCCGGCCATCCTGCCAGTTTTTTACCCAGCAAAGAGTACGCTCGTCCAAGCCATGAGCAGCCAGTTTTTCAGGAGAATGCTGTGGGAAACGGTGTCAAAGGCTTCACTAAAATCCAGATAGACCACATGCACAGCCTTTCCCTCATCCACCAAGTGGGTCACAGGAGGAGATCAGGTTAGTCAGGCAGGACCTGCCTTTCATAACCCCATGCTGACTGGGCCTGATCCCCTGGTTGTCCTCTATGTGCCGCGTGATAGCACTCAAGACGATCTGCTCCATAACCTTCCCCCACCACCAAGGTCAGGCTGACAGGCCTGTAGTTCCCCAGATCCTCCTTCTGGCCCTTCTTGTAGATGGGCATCACATTTGCTAACCTCCAGTCAACTGGGACCTCCCTGGTTAGCCAGGACTGCTGAGAGATGATGGAAAGTGGCTTGATGAACGCTTCCGCCAGCTCCCTCAGTACCCTTGGGTGGATCCCATCCGGCCCCATAGACTTGTGTGTGTCTGCGTGGTGTAGCAGGTCGCTAACCATTTCCCCTTGGATTATGGGGGCTTCATTCTGCTCCCCATGCCTGTCTTCCAGCTCAGGGGACTGGGTACCCCGAGGACAACTGGTCTGACTATTAAAGACTGAGGCAAAGAAGGCACTAAGTACCTCGGCCTTTTCCACTGTGTTTCCCCCTGCATCCAATAAAAGGTGGAGATTCTCCTTGGCCCTCCTTTTGTTTCTAATATATTTATAGAAACATTTTTTATTGTCTTTTACGGCAGTAGCCAGATTAAGTTCTAGTTGGGCTTTGGCCCTTCTAATTTTCTCCCTGCATAACCTCACAACATCCTTGTAGTCCTCCTGAGTCGCCTGCCCCTTCTTCCAAAGGTCATAAACTCTCCTTTTTTTCCTGAGTTCCAGCCAAAGCGCTCTGTTCAGCCAGGCCGGTCTTCTCCCCCGACAGCTCATCTTTCGGCACATGGGGACGGCCTGCTCCTGAGCCTTTAAGATTTCCTTCTTGAAGAATGTTCAGCCTTCCTGGACTCCTTTGCCCTTCAAGACTGCCTCCCAAGGGACTCTGTCAACCAGGCTTCTGAACAGTCCAAAGTCCGCCCTCTGAAAGTCCAAGGTAGCAGTTCTGCTGACCCCCTCCTTACTTCTCCAAGAATTGAAAACTCTATCATTTCATAATCACTATGCCCAAGAGGGCCTTCAACCGTCACATCACCCACTAGTCCTTCTCTGTTCACAAACAAGAGGTCCAGTGGGGCACCTTCCCTAGTTGGCTCCCTCACCAGCTGTGTCAGGCAGTTATCTTCCACACACTCCAGGAACCTCCTCAACTGTTTCCTCCCTGCTGTATTGTATTTCCAGCAGACATCTAGTAAGTTGAAGTCCCCCACAAGAACAAGGGCTAGAGACTGTGAGACTTCTCCCAGCTGCTTATAGAATATTTTATCCACCTCTTCATCCTGGTTGGGTGGTCTATAACAGACTCCCACCATGATATCTACCTTGTTGGCCTTCCCTCTGATTCTTACCCACAAACATTCAACCCTATCATCACCATCCTTAAGCTCTAGACAATCACAACACTCCTTAACATACAGGGCTACCCCACTGCCTCTCCTTCATTGCCAATGCCTTCTGCAGAGTTTATAGCCACCCATTGCAGCATTCCAGTTGTGTGAGTCATTCCACTGTGTTTCTGTGATGGCAACTATGTCATAGTTTTCCTGCTGTACAATGGCTTCCAGCTCCTCCTGTTTGTTGCCCATGCTGCATGCATTGGTGTAAATGCACTTCAGCTGGGCTGTTGATGCCACCACCTTTTTGGGTGGAGAAGCCCTAATTCCTGTGTGTCTATTCTCAGGTGCTTCTCTGGTTTCTAACATATCCATAACCCTTGCATCTTTGCTGCTGCATGGATCTCTGTGCCACGCGCAGGCTTGTCTCTAGCGAGCCTCGTTTTATGCCTTTCGCCCTTCAAATCTAGTTTAAAGCTCTTTCAATGAGCCCTGCTAACTCCTGTGCAAGGATTCTTTTCCCTCTTTGAGACAGGTGTACCCCATCTGTTGCCAGCAGGCCTGGTGTCATGTAAACTGACCCACAATCAAAAAATCCAAAATTTTGCCGGTGACAGCAGGCTGGGAGCCAGGTATTGATCTGCTGGCTATTCCTGTTTCTTCCCTCATCATTCCCTGCAACTGGAAGGATAGACGAGAACACTGCTTGTGCTCATGATCCCTTAACCAGTCATCCCAAGGCCCTGAAGTCTCTCTTGATTGCCCTCTGACTTCTTGTTGCAACTTCATCACTATCTACATGAAAAATCAATAACGGATAATAATCTGAGGGCTGTACCAGGGTAGGAAGCTTTCTCTTCACATCTTTAACGCAGGCCCCAGGGAGGCAGCAGACTTCCCTAAGCAGTGGGTCTGGTCTGCATATTGAGCCTTCTGTTCCCTTCAGAAGGGAGTTTCCTACGACAATGACATGTCTTTTTTCTTTATGGAAGCAGTTTTGACGCAGGGCATAGACAGGTCTGCTGTCTACCTAAAGATTGCTCCTCTAGCCCTGGTAGACAGCCAGGAGCGAGTTACAGCACTACTGGCTGCCAGGGCAGGAAGCCTGAGGACTGTGCACAAAGAACGGAGGTACCCTCCTGGAGGCCGGAGTCTGCTCTTTAACTGTCTATCCTACACACTTAGTATCCCTGCAGCTTGCATTTGGAGATGAATTGCTATCAACATGTTGACTTCCTTCAGTCCAGTATTATTTAACAGGGTAGTTGCACCCTGTCCATATGCAAAAATATCTCATGATGGTATGAGCACCAGTAACCAGTATACAAAAATAAAAGCAGAGAGACTCCATGTGTGTTTCATGGTAGAACCTGATCACATTTCACATCATTCTGCAATGCAAGCTCTGCGCTAATTGCATGGCAAACAGGATTTATGGTGAAAAATGGATACTCCATGCATACACTGTCCTGAATGTCTTAAGCAGATATCCTGCTGCTTTCCAGCGCAGTATCCGTGATATTTGCATACCTTCAACAATAGCCTCACAAACTGGAGGGCAAACTGCCTAAGCAGATCTGGAAACACATTCTTAAAGTTTCACTCTTGCAGCATGGCCAGCTGCTCTATAGCAGCTGATGAACAAATGCAGAAAACATCCACAAAGCATTCGAACACTCCTTGCTCCCTCACAGCTTCACTGTGCACAAAAGGGTTAAGCTAGGTTAAGAGAACTAATGAGTAATGCAGCTGGCAAGAAGTTCTCTTTCCCCTCTCACTCACTGAAAAGCTGGCTTTTGTTTCTGCATTCAGTGAATGAACTCATGCAGCAATACCTGTTGGCAAATCGAGGCTTGTTGTATTGCTAAGATACATACAATGTTGCCAAGTCCTTGATGTCTTCACAGATCTTTGCCACGCAGATCAGTATGCCAGGGACTCAGCAGATCAAGCCCATATAGTGCCAGAAGTAACATCCAATTGCCACATGCCAGTTAGAGCTCTCAGGACACAGACAGAGCACCTGTGTTTGCCAAAGTTCATTCACAGCCTCCCCTTTGGATACTGCTGAAAATGCCAACTCCCCATTTAAAATGGAAGACATTTTGTTTTAGGCATGTAGGAAATTGAGGCAAAACTTATTCCTTTCCTTTCCCTTCGCCCTTGCCTACTCCTATAATGGATATTATTAATATTGATTTCTTACTACATGTTGCAGTGATCCATGCATGTGGAGAACAGAAATAAATTTACACTTACTTGCTTATTATATATTTATACAATTCTAACCATTCAGGCCCTTGACTGGGCGGAGGCAGAAAGATATTTTTATGCTCTAGCCTTACAAAGAAATTAAAGCTTGTTAGGTAATCGTGCTCCATTTTCTATAAGCAGTTTACCTACTTTGTGAAGTAGCCAAAAGCGCACATAAGCTGAGTTAAGTCTGTCTGTGCCACCATGGTTCCATCAACAGCTTCTCCGTTCCAATGGCAGCATTTTGCAAACATTACCTGTCTTGCTTTATGGGTTATCATCTGTAGGAGGACTTGCATAGTAACTACCTTTCAACAGAAGTGTCTGTGGACAGAAACCTGGCCATTTCTTAGAGAACTACAATCTGTCAAGCATGTAGCTTGCTGAACTGCATTCACCCTTCTAGTCTGGGAGGAGGGGATGAGCCTGGCCAGATCTAAATGTTTCATAGACAACCACTTTGTATTTCCTCTTATTTTAGCGCTCTTCAGAAGAGCAGCAAGCTGCTGAATGACAAGGAGAGTGAACTGAAAGATGCTACAAATACAAGTTATGGGGACGTGAAATAGTATTCTAATTTAAAGACCAAGCAGGTCAATACACACAAGCGTGAACAACAATATTTTTACAAAAATTGCTAGTACATACAACAAAGCATATTTATATTAAAATGTATGCATTTCAACATACAACATTGGATGAATAAAAATTATCAGATTAGCTACCTGCACAATTGATGTACTGGACAAAGGCTGTAAAGACTTTGAACTACTTAGAGCTCATGATATGATCCATGTAAAGCACCTCAAATTGCACAGTCTCAATTCTGAGATTATAAACTCATTATATTATCCATGTACTAAGATATTGCAGGCCTTCCCTGTAAATATACATTAAAAAAACAAGGAAACATTTCTGATTTCTTTTCCATGTTCTTCAGAACAGAAAAGAAGGAATAGAAAAACAAGACCAGATGCCAACCAATAGGTAAGATAGATAGTTCACATCCATTATTAAACCTGTATCATGAAGTCAGAGGTTCAAGAACTTTCTTTATGTTACAGGTATGGTTGACATTTGTTCTGCAAAAGGCCACTATTGAAATGGAACTACAAAATGGATATCTCTGTATCTCTATAGCAAATTCTTGGTAGCAGCTCATAGTTAATGCTGCATTCCTTTTTAAAAGGAGGAGAAGACTTTTCCTTTAAACATGTGTAAACTTTGTAAAATTACATATAAGATTGAATTATTTATATGGAATAAAAATTGTTGGCTTCCTGTTCACATTGCTTATCAGGAACAGAGCATAAAGACTTTCTCTGCTGATACAAAACTTCAGCTTTTTTCTTTTGCAATGCCACTTTATGTTACCTGAAAAAAAAATTAGCTACAACACAGAAATGCATGTTCTGAGGTGTCCACTAGAGAAAAGACAGGATTAATTTGGATTTAGTTTCATTTTTGAATGGCTACTTACATTCTAGACAGAGTTTGATAACATACACAGGAGCCTGATTGATTGACACAGACTGCGAGCACACAAAGTTATCTCCATCAGAAGTTACACTTTTCTGTTAGATTTTGCACTCCTTTTGTAATATGGAGTCTCATGCAAACCTTCTGGACAACCCAGCTCAACATCACTGCAAAGCATATGGTAGTACAGTTCACACCATTCCCTAGTCAGAGAAATACAAAGATAAGCTATCCAAATGTCAGATCCTTCTAAGCACCTAAGTACAGGCAAGCATTAGCTCAAAGCTAAGCAGGTAAATATAGAACTCTTCTTCCAGGTGACTAATTCTGAAAAGCTGCTTTAGATTCCTGAAAGCATCAGCATACAACTGAAAACAAGCAGTTTGAAGTCCCATTTATTAACATAAAGTCACTAAAACCTCCTTTCAATGTACAGCGACTCCCAAAGGAGAAAGCAAAACACAGAATATTACATTTTGCTTTAATATTTGTCATTTTGTATCAAAAACCAAGAGGGGGGGGAAAGACTATAGGCATCCAAAAGCCACCAGAATTTTGGAAGGACTTATGAAGAGTAGGGTGGGGGAAATATCCAGACCACACACTAGAGTGCAGTACAGAGGCATTTGAGGTAGTGTCTGTCCTGCTGCACAAGGACAGTACCAGATGAAGGTGTTACACCTCAGCTCCTTCAACCTGGCAAAACGGTATCAACAAGTCTGTGAAAGTCAAGTTAAGTGAAATTAAAAAAGGGTTTAGGTATAAAAATCATTATGTCTACAGATACATTACGCAGAACACAAAAGCGAAGCTATAAGGAGCATAAGCAAACTACAAAGGACCGAGAACCTTTCTGCTAAATATAGTCTTCTATAAGCATCCAATATGAGACTTCTTACAATTGAACCAAAAGAAACTAGTCTGACATTTTCCATTTTCCTTTTTTTTTTTTTTTAAATTAAAATTTTCCCCACAAGTTTAGTCATGAATACAAACTAACACACACGGGGGATGAAACTAAAAATTGTACTAAACTCTGTACACCTGCTTGCAGCTTTCCTTTGTAAGACGTGTCATTTAGTATGTGTATTTCTCATAACATGAGCTAGTGGAAATGATAATTCTAGAGACTGGACTATCATTTTCCAGTCATCACCAGAGAGGAAACAGGCTGATAGCACATCATCTAGAAGGAGAATCACATGAAATGCAACAATACATAACGACTTTTTTTCCTAATACAAGGTGGTGGAACCTACACATATTAATTAGCATATGGTATAAGTTTCATTTTAACATGTGGACTAAACACCAACAGTTTCCTTTAGTACTCCTGCAATGAGCACCCTATATTTAACCTCAATTATTTAACAGCCATTGTTAAAACAAAAGGTTTCTTTTCTTCTGTCAGCAAACTAATTGGAGAATTTGACAACAAAAGTTATTCACAAATGTTTATCTGCTTGATAAGCTTTGACCTGTAAATTATTTCAATGTTTAACTACAAATATTCAAAACATAAAACTTCCTGCTCACTCAAGTACTGAAGAGAAAGAATCCTCCTAAATTTACTAGAATAAAATGCCACCTTAAATTATTGAACTTAAAATATTCTCATGTAAAAGGAAATGTATCTTAAAACAAACATTTGTGAGGGATTTAGAAATACCTTCAAACACTCATGTGAGAAGTGTTAGAAGTGACAATCAAGAAAGCAGTCAAATAAAATATAAATCAGTATTTCAAATGCATTTTGCCTGGCCTGGCCAGCTACATCACTGTAGCTTTTTCCACAGCCTGCCCAGCAAGACTTTATTTTACGTTCTTGATTTTCTTTCCTATTCTTCATCAGTATTCATGTTTATCAGTGTAAGACACATTCTTCACTAATTCACAGAATATGCAAGTCAGTTTATTCCTGCAGTGACTTGCTGTAGCGTGTGAAATGCTTCAGTGAAATATCAGATACATCGCCATAACAGAAAAGTTGGGTGAGAGACAAGGTCATGTGTGCTGTTCTATGATCACAAGACTTGCTTAGCTAAGATTTGCAATATTAATTGTATTGATTAATGTATTTTACCTCAGAAGTTTCGAAAAATGACCATTCTAAAAACTGTATAGTATTTGCCCTCCCTGGCTGCAGTGATTTGTGTGTGCAACATGGAGTTCATGGTACAGTTTGTTTTTTTTCTCTACCGTAAAAGCATGCCTGCAGAAGGAAGTGCATCAAATTAACACTTTTTTTCAGCTTTCCATTTGTTCTTGAGATGAAATTTCAGTATGTTTTTCTCAGCCATGCATGCTTAAAATTAAATGCTTCCCTCATAATTTTTAGGTAGACATGTAGGAAATTAGTATAATAAAACTCAGTGCAAAACTTTACGGGAGATGAAATAGCATTTAAAGTATCTCCAGGTAATTTGATTTTACCTACTCACTCATTCCCTTGTAGCTTTCATCTACTCTTAACATACACTCTCACACCCATGTATTTACAAGCACCAAGACGTGTTTAGTGGTCTGGCCAAGATCACTTGTATGCAATGTGGAAAACAAGGGATGCTGGCTATCAAGTCCTTGTGTTTTCTCTAGGTTTCTTCTTCATTAGCAAAAATGACAGATTTTTATATTCTTTAAGAGTTAACACTTGTTATGGGAAGTCTTTTGCTGTAAGATTTCTTCCTTTTGGACTGACAGAAAAAGAAATAGCATATACTACAACCTTGTTCCCACCCTTCTGTTGTCAGAATGCATAGTCTTCCACTAACAAGATGCTGTGGTCCTACTGAAGTGCAGGCCTTTGGGGTTTGATAGAAGCAACACAGTCTTTCATTTGATCGACTGAGAATGATTGTTTTTGCTATCATTTCAGGCCATTCTTTTAACACTTATTCTGCTGTTTCTTTTGGTGCTTTCACACACATTTCTATTCATGCTTCATCCATAGCAATCTTAAAATTTGTTATGAGTCTCTACAAGAGTTATTTCCATAGCTGATAATTCCGCTTCCCTGCCACCTCTTACCCCTTGAGAAGACCCCAGTCCTGTACTGCATAGACCTTTGTTTAGTAGCATTGGTAAAAACCAAAACCTGCTTTCAAAATCCTCTTGGTGTGGTTACTGCTGACTGATAGTTTCCCAACCAGTCTGTGCAGTCTGTTTTGAAAACACTTCTAGCCTGTATTACCAGGGCAGGACCAGGAATATAACAGCCATTAAATCTGACAAGCCATTTATTGTACTATAAAAGTACTCACCAGACAAAACTACACATATATCCATACAACGGAGCATCGAGTTTACTATTAATATAGCGCCAAAGTAAGTCACGCCTGGCTGATACCTGCTTATCAAGTCAATGCTATCCCTTACTCCCTGTACTTCCACAGAACCTGACATGGCCTTTCCTCCTTGATGGCTCTCTGAAGGCAGAGCTTTAAACAGTCTCTCATGCCCAGCTATGCTGTGGGACTTCCAATTCCCACTGGAAGAGAGTGATGTATTTATGGAGTGCATATTATTACTTTGAAAAAACTAACTAGGAAACAGTCAATTCTCACGTATTCAGTAGAGATAACAGATGCTGGCCTTAAAAATATCACATACATACAAAAGGCACAGTGGCCTCCTTCCAGTTGAGGCCTTAGGCCCCTCGAGTCATGGACTTCATCCTATAAAGTAGATGCTAGAATCTCTGTTGCTCTCCCTTCAACAGAAAAAAAAAATTAAAAATTGGTTCCTAATTCCAATTAGGAATAAAAATGAATTTAAAGTAGTGAAAATGTTCACAACAGGCAATGCCTATTCCATGTAATATCTAATATTCAGCTGGATTTCAGATTATTTTATAAATTTACTTGTACTTCTCCCCATGGGAAGACTTTTGTTTGCTTGTTTCTAGATTTGAGGCAAGAAATACCTCGATCACAATATTGAACAGTGGTATTTGGCTGCTCCTGGCCAACAAAAGCACACAGACTGTGTTTCAGCTCTTCCCAATGAATGAAGGCCCTTCTAGGAATAAGATCATTGGAGCTCACTAGCACCTGCTACTACTGTTACTTATAGGGGATATCCAGAAATAATAAGAGCTATCTGCCAATTCTTTTTCAAGCTCAAACATTGCTTCCCCTGTATTTTCAAATATGGTGCTGTGATATATGCTCAAATCATCAAAATGCCCACAGCTCCAAAAGACAGGTTTACTTCAAGTATGCCGAGTTTATTCACTGCAATTAGTTTGGCTGAATTAGTTTATAAGATTATAAACGTTTAATTGGAGATGCTATTGCATGTAATACAAATAGTTTTAATCAGAAAGTAAAAAATGACATTAAAAACCAAAGACCTAACAACCCACTATGGAATTTTCCTTCTGTACATCTTTTCCAAGACTGAATTTGTTAGTAGTTTTTATTGAGTCTAGGGGAGATGTTAATTTAGAATAGATAACTACCCATTTATAAGCTGAATCAACTCTCAATTTTATTGATGCAGTCCTTCAAGCCCTGTTTACGCCTTTGGAGTTTAAAAAAAGCAAATGAGAATGTTTTTGCTAAAAAAAAAAAAGGAAAAGGCTTTAGTAGAAATGTTTAAGTATACAATGACACTTGTCTTTTTTGGTTTCAATGGCACTGGAGCTTTCTGTAGCTATGAAACTATAATGGTTCATAACAAGTCAATAAACTAAGTTCCTAATACATCCAAATATAGAGTTAAACAATGAATAACTTAAAAGAAATACCATGGAAGTTTGTTATTAAGATCCTTAATCCAGGAACATTCCATGATCAAATTCCTTTCTTCTTCTGTAACATCCAGGCTTAATAAAAACAGAAGTTTGTCTACCTTTTAATCTCATTTTATCACTCTGCTGGTATGCTAATCTGTCATCAAGATGTGGAAATCAGAGACTACAAATGTTAATTAAAATGACACAATTCAGTTTGGATCCAAAGGAAGCCATGAAGTTTAGGGCTTGAATTTCTGTAAGTGTTCTATGGAAAGGTCAAGATCAAACACGTATAAATGCAATACACAATGATACCATTTTTGTGTAGCCATAGTGAAGTGGTGGAGAATTACTGCTGTAAGATGACAGACATTTCATATGAAAGGAAGCACTTGATATCTTGCTACCACACAGACTAAATCTGTTTTGTCACTTAATTTGACCTATTTCAAACATCTGTCTTATAGGGACCATATTTACACAATTCTAGTACAAATAACCTGCAGCATGATGATCCTCGCAGGGGTAGTCCAGGAAAGAATATGAGAGAACAAAATGCATTGTGACCAGTGCTTTTACTCTACCTGCAAGGAAGCTTACTGACTCATTTTCTACATATTCTTAGTTTTCCTTGTCTTGAAACACTCATTTCACTCATTTGTCTCCATACAGCCAAGATCATCATTATGGGGAAACTTATGAAAGAGAATTAATGTCTAATGACTGAATTGTCATAAACAGCAAGCATACATGTTAGAACTTAAACACCCTAAATTTTATGCCACTTTTGTGCTCTCTAAAAGCATCCAAAAATACTTCAATCTATATAACTCCTCTTACGTAGAACATGTAATAATGTTGGCAAGTCCTGAAACAAAAGTGGTTCTGTATAGGGTAAACATAAATTCACTTTAAATTGAGGAATGGAACCAACAGAGGCAAAAACCGCAATGCAAACAAAGATAAAACTTAAGGGGAGTACTCATTTGAGGCAAGAGGTTCAAGTAAAATCAATGTGTATATTCCCATGCTTACGAACATTTAAGTTCTACTGAAAAATCTGTTTAATATTCTTTGTCAGAGGACAGCATGGGCATTGGAGTTTTAGACTTTTGGATCCCATCCAATTTTAAATTTAACTTTGCAGCTCACCTTTAAGGACCATGTGCAGAAACCATTATATCACTGACCCTTCTGGTCTTCAGATGAATTTGGCAGATTATTTTAAGTGACCTACTGAAATCATTACGAAATCTGCATGATCAGCAGGAATCAGAACAAGAATATACTCTATATACAATGCAGCAGTTTATGGCATAATAAATGACTGTACCAACAATTTTTTGTATCAACAATTTGTATAAACAATAATTTCTGTATGAACCCTGCACATTTAAATAACTGTTCTTTCTGACTTCAAGATACTAGATCTGACAAAATATACCTCCACAATATTGTTTCAAAGTGGTCTACAGTGTACAGCTTTTGAAAAGATGGTCCTACTGGTCTTAATCTGTATATGAAAAGTAGCATCTTTTGTTTCGTGAATTTAAAGCCAGACAGCTACACTGAATGCTAAAAAAATTTAAACTTTAAGTAGCTCTTTACATTCAAAATAGCTCTACTTAAAATTTGAGTTTAGATGTAGGAAGAAACACTACTTTAGGACATTTGATATTTTTGGACATTTGTTACTACTATTGGCACATATACTGCATCTCTGCAAGTCAGAAACACTATCTTTATAACGTAAGATGACTCTATTCTTAAAAGCAAAATTAAATTAAAAGAAAAGGTAGCATTTTCCCTATTGGCCTCAAAGCCCTCTCTCTCTTTTCTTTGCATTGCTATAGAAGCATTTTCATGTAATATTTATGACTAATTAGCAGTTAAAACCTAGATACCTTAATATATATGCAAAAATTATAAGATATTATTCTTTATAATATTCACTAGTGGAATATACACATATTACAACATTTACTCAAAGTATATTATACTGGGTTTAAACTGAAATGAAGAGGGAAGTCTCCATAGTAGAAATTGTATTTACATAGAAAACATCATTAAACAGAGGACACTTATTAAAAAAAAAACAAACAAACATGTTTAACATTCCAAATACTTTGACTTATATTTTTATGGCTCATCTCTTTGAATGCTCTAAGTATATTATATATTAAAAAAATGTAAAAGGAAAAGCAGGCAATATAATATCTCACAGTTTATTCTTCTATCCAGAGTGAAGTAAAGGCACTTTAGCAACAAAATGAAGAATTAAAAGAGGTGGCAGATATTAAAAGCAAGGGTTAAGATTGTTAAAACAAGGGTAGTGAAGAGTTTTTGGTTTTTTTCTCTAGTCACTGCTTGTTTATGAACAATAAAAGGCAGCTGAGTGCAGCTCTGCTAAGAGGCTCTACAGACAGTGAGGACTTTAAATAAAACACTAAATACTGCACACGAATTCTTACTGAAATTATGAATAAGTTAGAGTGATTAAGAGTACAATTTTTTGTAAATATGTGTAAGTCATTAATAACAGAAAATTAAAAATGCTTCCTACCTAAATTCTTCATGAAGCAAGCCTCAGCACTTTGTAATACTTTCCTGTCACAAAAGTGCCAAGTATTTACAATTTGCAGATGAGATCATACTCTAAAAACATTCACATCAGTGAAATGGGGAGGGGGTTGTCAGGAGGAACTGCAGTACGGTGCTATTGGCATGAGCAAAGCTGCCCCAATGTGCCCTGCCTCTCATTGGCCACTCCGGACCACTGCAACAATATTTGCTGGTTGCTATGTAGACAGAAGTCATTGCCAATTCATCCCATTAACAAGACTGAACCTGGTTCTGGTTGATAAGAATGGTTATTGTTTGAATAAAATGTGCTGATAAAATACTCCCCACAGGTAAAACTGATAGTTTTTATGTGCTTGAAGAACGTCAAACTCATGCCTTGCAACCACTCATTTAATAGAAATTTTTATTTGCATATCGTCTCTGTTAGTCTTGCTTTTCAGCAGATTTGGAGGAATGATTCCTCATGTTTTTCAAAGGGTACAAAGAATTTGTTGAGTATTTTAATCATTTCAACCCACGGGTTAAATAATAATTCTCAAATAGTTTTAAAAAAAAAATCATGAATTGTAAGTCAGCTGGAGCAGCTGTATGTCTGACAGGCTGACTTTATGTATCTCATGAATAATGATCGAGGGTTCTGAGCTTTCAGTATTATATTTGGAAAGGAAAGACATTACATACAAGCCTAGTACATTAAAAAGCATTGCTAAGAAGTTAAGCACTCGGGTATTAGGAAATGCCAAATAGTCAACACCTGATCTTGAGAGAATTCACTGAGCAGATAATGCTGTTTGGGAGAAGAAAGGATGGGACTGTCTGATACCAGGTTTCACCAGCATTTGCTAATGGCACAGGAAGGGTAAGAGTAAAGATCCGAGAGTCTGAAAGGGACCTGTTCTCCCTCCATTTGTCCTCAGCTTGATATATCCATGCCCATTCCTGTTCCATTTCTTCCATAACTTTGGTCTTCATCAAACAACACTCAGAATTCTTTACTACACAATGCCTCCCTACTTTTAAGAGAATTATTAATATCCTACAGTCTTTTTTATTTCCTTCCACATTAATACTTCATAAGCAACTTCTTTTCAGAATTAACACTGTGAGATACAAGGTGTTATCATTGCTTTGCAAATGGGATTGCAAAATACAATACGAAACATTTAGGAGCTATTTTTTTCAGAGAATACACAATGCTGTATGTATTTAAAGCAGCATTTTCATTACTTTCAGTTGCAACTGAAATTGCTGACTTCAGTACCTCAAATAACATGTTTAATTTTCAGTATTCATTCAATATTATGTTTGCCAGCTTCAGCAAAAATAAGCTAAGAATCCTACAAAAATCCTTTCTTGATTGTACCCCTCGTCTCATGAATAAGATGGGGAGGGGGGGAAGTGTGATTAGGGCATTACATACTGTAGTGTACTGTTGAAGTGCAACTTTGTTTTCTACATTTTGAGTCCTTGACTTTATAACTTCAATAATTCTTTATAATTGAAAGTATTTTTAAGTTTCTAGAAAAAGCCAACAGGGTAAGTTCTATCATACAGCATCACAGACAGGTACGGAATCTTTTAGTCTACATCAGAACCTTTTAGACTACTGTGAGAACTTCTGACTTACTAAATATCGAGTGAGACAGTTGAACACTGTTGTCCTCACCTATCCTGGTACCATCCCTTCTACATCTATAGCTTTTTGTCTAGGCAGCCCTAATCCATGTTCTTCAGATTTCTTACCAGAGGCCCAGTGTTACCCGGACCTCTCATTTAGTTTTCTTTGTATTCCACCTCCTTCCATCTATCCCTACTGGACTGCAGTTCCAGCCTCCTTATTCAGGCACTGCATCCTTCCCTCTCCCCCTAGTTCCGAAGGGCTTTCGTCTGATCAGCTCCCAGTTTGTTCACAGCTCCCAGCAGTGGCCTCTTTGGTCAATCAGTGCTCATCCTAAGTGCACCCTACACTCCTGACCAAAGCTTCTCTTCACATTGCCTCAGCCTCTTTAGCCTATTGGAGAGCATAGAGGTCCACCAGCCTGTAAAGGCTTTAGGCTGCTTGGACTGTGTTTCAGAGATGAACATAGCCAGTACAAACATAATCTTTGCTTTAGGGAAAATTCCTCAATCATGGAACCACATATAAACCCAGGAAGAACTGCAGGTTGCAGCTTGGCCAGCTCTGGGTGGATTTTCATAGGAGTGGCAAAAGGCACATCTCTGGCACAAAGGTTGCCCTGTATCAAATTTCAAAATATGCCCTAAAGAACTGGCAGGATAATATATATATTACTGGGCAGCATTTTCTTTTAATTCAGGCAAACTAAACACATAATTTTCTGCTCATTCCTCTCTTAAAAAGAAAAAAAAAAAAATCCCACACCCTTAGCTGTCACAAAATCCTTCCCAGAACCTTTTAATCGGTTGGGACTTTTGAAGTTAAGGGATAATGCAGCTGTAGTCAGCAGGTCTTCAAAGGATAGAAACAATTAAGGGAGGTGTGGATGCCCCCAAAGAAATAATTTATGATATGATGTCATTACAGTATCTGGCATCATGAATCAGAACGCATGCAGTACTAACATGACCGATGCTGATTCTCCCATGCTATCCAAGGTAGAATTCCTGCATGGACTGGCAGAAAGAAGGAATCCCACATTCCCTCCAATGACACCTTCTCCAACAAGAGATGGGATCAGACTGCCTTGATGGAAGATAGTGGTTGTGGGTCTGAGTCTTAATTCCCCCTACCCCACTGGACCCTGCTGGTGGCTTTTTAAGTTACGTGAATATTGCAACTGTTGAATTGTTTACTTAAACAAGAAGTATCACTATCACAACTCATATGGTAAATGTAATACAGGTAGTGACATTTCAAAAGCATTATAAACTGAAGTGCACTTTCTGAAATAGAAGTTATTTAGTACCTAATAACATATTGTGATATCTTTGCCCCATATACAGAATGGTGGTCAACAATTTGCAATCGTCTTGAGCAAAAAGATGTTTCACTGTTCAAATTTCAGCAGCTTACCTTTTTCTGTACAATAAATAACAGTTCTTTTAAAGATCTGTAAGTAACCAAAATCCTCTCAAGGCTGAAGGGATTTGAAATCCCTCAAACCATCTAGAGCCTTCCTATCCCTCCCTGCCCCCCACCCCAGTGCTATATAGATGCATACAATCATCTCTCCACAAAGACTTAAAAAAAACCCAAAAAAACAAAAAACCCACTAAGCTCACTTGGTACAACAAACAGGAGAAGCAGAAGATAATTGCAGGACCCATCACTGCACTTTTCAGGATTTATTACTGACATTGACTGTGCCACGAGTCAGTTCCGTTAAGTAAAATACTGAAAATATATTATTTTAGTGTTTGCCTTTATGGTGACACATTTGTACTATAAAGTCATGAATAGCATATGTCGTTCTCTAGTATATATTCCAGTATACCATTGTTCACTAGTGATAAAAGTCCTTCCTAAAACAATGGTATTCTGTAGTTTTTCCCCCTCTCACCCCATCCAATTAAAGCATATTTTAAATAAATACAGAAAAAGAGTTAGACTGCAGACCGCTTTTCAAACAAGTCTGTTCTCTAAGGTGACAATCTAATTCTAGAAAGCAGCGTGAAACGAAGCTAGTGTCTCTCAAAATATATTACTTTTCAAGTTACTTGATACCTTCACTCTCCCAGAGAAAATTTCCTGCTCTGGCTGATGGCCAAAGAGATTATATAGTAAGAGGCCATATCCTTTTGCCTTTCATTATCTAGGCTATATTTCATACTATTACAATGTAATCAAAATACTTCCTTTCTAGCCAATATTTGGCCCTAACACAGATCAACACTGGTATTTTTAAGTAGCTACTCTGAAGAAAAACATCATTGAATCTCAGCATTTCTTCATTTTGCCTTCACACTGTGATAAAAATCAAAAGTATCTATGATGGCTACCCTCAAAGGGTTCTCAGGCTATAAGGTTTCATGAAGCATAAAATTAGAAAAGTGAAAGGGATTCAAATATTAGGTGAAAGGATAGTTTTATTTTTCTCAGCACAAAATAGACATACCAGAAGAGCCATTTTTAGAAATATAATCACATACAAATAAGAAAACCCACTCAGATACATTTAAAAAACTTGCAACAATTATTTGCCATTTGTTTTTCTCACTTCAACTTCCTCTCCTGATTTCTGTGGAAAAGTAACCAAAAAGCACAGCTCTGTTTTCAAAACAAGCTAAGAGAATATCTACAGGACTTGCTGGCCTTACTGAATTTACACAGTGCATGTATAATTTGTCTTCCTGGAAGAAATGGGTTTTTTGATCATCACATAGCCAACAGAGGGGTTTGCATGAGAGATATGGTGCATTGTGAAACCATGACAGACTACCATCTTCTACGAATCAATATCTGTTTGTATGTATGGAACAGATTTCAGCAGGTATACATGTATTTGCTAACAAGGAGCAGAATAAAGGAGTCAGGAGTTCTGGACTCTAGTGGCAGCTCTGGAATGGGACATGATGCTCTGATTACAACCACCACAGCTAAGTACAGACTTGTCACAGTCATTCTCTACAACTGAGTGACTTTGTGAAATTCTATACCACAGATGAGAGGTGCCTATAGTTGGGGTGCAGTGGAGCTACAAAAACACAGTAAAACTAAAGTCCAGTGAAAACTGCAAAACTCCCACAAAATTAAGGGAAATAATAATAATCATATTTGTAGCTTGCACTGAGCTCCATCCATTCAGCTATGCCTTGCGCTTACACCCCTGACTGATGCTTGCCTTGCTTGCATCTTGGGATATCTTTGTGCTCTATGACAAGAGTGAGTCATGAAAGAATCTCATGCCGTCTCTTGTACTACAGATTTCTTTAGTTCTGTAACCTGGTTACATCAGATACAAGGCCAAGCTCTTTTCTGTCCATTCATTTGCTCTGCCTCTGTTATCTCTCACTGACACCCATGTTTCAATACAAGGGTTTAAGACTTGAGAAATAAGCAGAAAGTACATTAATCTGTCAGACTCTTGAAATCAGTCTCCTAGTTTCCTGTTTACTGCACTGCCTTTATGATAAAGGGTATTTTGAAATTGGAACTGGTTGTGCCACATGCTTGCTTTCTTGAAGCTTAGAAGTATGAACAAATTGTTAGAATACTGAAATAACAGTCAGGAGCCTTCATGTCCCTGGCTTGCTCTCATTAAACACTGATGTGCTTCAAACTCAACTTGGCATGCAACCTCTTCTTGCTTCAATTAACTAACAAATGAGAACTGGACACTTGCAAGCAATTTCAAAATATGACTAGAGTTGTTATCAGCTTTAAACAAATTCCTGTGGAATGGAGTCCTTTTTTACATATTGTGCCTTTCTATTTATTCAGGACCTTGGGTTTAAGTGAACTCTTTAGTACAAGAGCTTGCATTATGGGTGGTATTGAATCAGTGATGTTCCCCCTCCCCCCTGCCAAAAAAACCCAAAACAAACAAAAAAATAGTAACTTTAAGGATAATTTAAAACTTTCCCAGAGCTATTATGCAGAAAGACTGCAGCTGTCAGAAATGAATCTCCCTGCACCCTAAATGGTCAGTCTGAAAGGTTTTGGCATTCCATTCTTCAGTGAGCCAAGAAAAGGTTCAGTTTTATTCTACAGGATTCACTAAATAAACCTAACAGAGCAACTGATTTAATTGATCTTATAGCTGAAGCTATCCTGCTTCAGCTTATGCAAGAAAGTTTAATTTTAGAAGAATACCAGATGCCTGCAATATTTTAGAAGCCTCAGCAGTTCTCCCGCTCCCTTTCCCTTTGGCCCACAATACAAGGTCTTTTTGGGAGTCAAGATGAAATATGCCAGATTGAACACTGGATACCGTGTGTTTAGACAGTTCTGTTAATTTTGACTTTTTTATAAAACATGGTAGCTCTTTAAAGTGCCTCATAGGACTTCAAATAGATGACAATCTAATTCAAGACTTTACAAAAACATCTAGTCTTACAACTGAAAAAATAAGATCTTCTCAAAATTTAGCAGAAATATGCCCAAGGATGTCAAGCACTATTCCTATATTTTAATTTCCAGCATGTATGTTACCGTAATCTTCACTCAATTCGCCCCCATTGTTGCTTTTTTTTTAATTTCACTTAAACTAAGGAAAAGCAAAGAACAATTCTTTATAGTATCACAAGTGAAATTCCCTTAGATTGACAGTTATGTGCTTCCCTCCTGAGAAGATTATGCTAACCCCTGATTCACTGCAGAACAAAGAAATTAACAAAGAACCTCCACATTTTAAATAGCCTACTGTCACTCCTAAACAAAGGTGCAAATAATTATTTTATATCAAATATTACATCTATGTTAACTCACCATTGAAATCCCTTCTAGTTCAGATAACAGGTATTAAGAATTTTTATAACACTTTTCAAGACTTGAATAAATAGTTCAATGACATGTTTCCATCTTAGAGATGCACCTAATACACATGGAATGGGTGATAGAATAATGTTAAAAGAAAAAAGGAAAAAAAAAAACAAAACAAAAAACAAAAAACAAAACAGCCCCACACTCCAGTATCTTTGAGATTTGATTTCAAATATTCAAAGTTTTTGATGCTTCCATTCTTAATGCCCACTTGAATCTTTTCATCATTACTGATTTTTAATTCAGTCATGGATTTAGTCACTGTTTTTTCATGAACAATGAGGAAAAAAGCCTTTTTGTTCAAAGAATCTTATCTTACATACCTCCTATATAACCAACAATTTTGAGGGAGATTATATAACTAACTGGATGGTTTCAATTTTGAGTACAGTGAAAAAACAGTACTAAGAAATAGGGTTTGTACTGTTCAATAAGTATAAATGAGCCAACAAGAAAATAGATCCGATACAATATGGAAGGCAAAAATAAAATGCTAAGTATGAAGCTATTCCCTGCACACTGTTCACCAAACGGTATGCAAGAAAGAATTCAAAGGTTGAAAACTTAGCAATAAAAAGAAACAGAGCTATTCTAAAGAACAACAGAACAGCAATTTGATTAAAGACTTAACACATTTCATGTATTAAGAACTTGAAATTGAGGGCAGACGTGTTCTACTTGCAGGAAGACAAGAAAAATCAGCATCACTCTATGGAAGTGGGCTACAGCCTAATTTAGATGCAACTAAACATACTAGCTCAGGTGAGGCAGTTAAAAAAACAAAAAAGACAGCAAGAGGCTAAAGAAGAGGTATAACTAGTCAAAACTCCTAATTATATTCTAGTGGAAGAATAAGCATCTTGGTAAAATACCTGGCAACACACTGAGGAACTTCCCTGGTCTAACTGACTCCTGCAGCTGAGTTTCCACAGCCCGCTTTGATCTCCAAGTTGTATTTGGAAACCAGACCAAATCTGAGGAAAAAAAAATCCCTAGCATTAGATTCTGGATGTTATGCATGAATGGGACTATCCTGTAGTGTGAAAGAGAAAACTTTCTGAATACCTAAAGGAAACAGCAGGGAGAGATGAAGATTCTTGGTAGACAGATGTAAAGGGTTATGAAGTCACTTGATTTCTCAGACATACTTGCCCTTCTGTGAAAAGAAATTGCTTTTTCTTGACATACAGGTTTTAAAAGGGAAAAGGAGATAGGCACGGAAAATAGTATTAAATGCTCTCCCACAAAAAAAAAAAAAGGTATCACTTGATTTTTTTTAGGTAAATTACTAAAGTTGATTTCTAAAGCAGAATTCCCTATTAGTAACATAGATAAAAGTATACGATAAAACACTAGGAACTTCATCTCTTCTGTTGTATCTGATGGTCATCACATCTTCCCTACAATGTTCTACCTGTAGTTTAATTAGTAGAAATAAATAAAGGACATTTCTGTTGAAAGAAAATATGTAAGCGTGTGGTTGGCACAGAAGGCAGTCAGATTGCAGTATTCCTTCTAAATCTGCTCCCGGGAAGCTCTGCACCTCAGTTTCATCACTTATGAGCAGGAGATAAGAACAAGATTTTTGTTTACAACAGTGGAAGTCCTTAAAGAGATGTCAAAACCAGATTGAACTGGCAAAAAAAAAAAAAATTTCCAGTAAGGACAGTGCCTGAGGCCTCTCTCTAGCATTCCTAAGTAGTGGCTGTTTCTTCAGTTCTTTCAATTTCACCCATAAATAGCGTGTTTGCATGTACTGTAGTTTTCTTGCACTGCCAATTCACAGAATGCCTTAGGCATATATGGGAAGATCCATGCACAGGGTCGGTGGTTCCTCATGTCTCCCACTGTCAGACATTTGCATTCCAAGAATCTTTATTAGGTGTGTCAAGAGAGCCTTTCTAAGGCATCAAAAGTTGCTTATTTCACCCCTGACATTCCTTATCTAAGGAAGTTACTGCAGCACTCTCCATGGGAAAACACAGATAAGCTGCCAGAAGTGCAGCTACAGTGTTGCCAGCTACCACTATGCAAATTTCAGTAAATATTAAAAGGGGACATTTCACTTTGAACTGCGATAAATTAGATGATTATTCTCATCTGTGTACCTTAGAAATAGCCCTGCACTTCTTAAGGCAGCAAAGGGCAACGAGGCTATTTCCAGAACTGTTTTTTGCATCCAGCTTGTCTCTCAAAAACTTGCTGGCTGCAAAAGCAATCTTATCAGAACACCATGTAAACTGGGTGTAAATAGAACTTAAACTTAGTGAGGACTTCTGTATCTAGACTACCATGCTTTTGTTTGCCCCATGCTTCTTTTAGGTGTATAAAACCTATTACAACACTGAGTCAGGTTTCATGTTGTAATAATACTTGCTCCAAGTTTTAAGATTATATTTAAAAAAAAAAAAATGGAAATTTTTTTTTAGGTCAACTGAGATTACTGCAACTGCTAGTCTCATTGCTGGTGAAGAAAAAGGGGAATTGGCAAGGCGCTGTATAAACCAGAGTCGAGAACAGATTTGCAAGGCAACATGTTTCAGTTTGAAAACAAACTTCACTGAAGTTCATGGGAGATTCATACCACGTATGACAAAAGTTACATGAACATGGGCCTTTCCTGAAAAATGGAGATGAATTTTGTTTTCACAAAGATTAGTATAAATTTTCTTCCTCTCACTTGAAAATGGAGAGCCAGTAGTCTAGATTGAATAACTTGCTCTAGGAGAAAAATTAACCTTTTAGATTAAAAGAACTTCAGTTCTTCTATTAAGATATTCCAGACAAAGAAGGGAATCAAAGAATACAAAGAAGCTTTTCAGCAAGTGTACTTTTTGTAGATTGTTTCCCTTTTCGTAGTGTGTGATCCCCTTTGATTCTGGATATTCATTCTATAACTTAAACATTAATCCACTGTTAGACAATGCTCATTTTACATCAACAATATAAAAATACATGACTAGAGATAGTATCTCCCTCCAACCCAACTTTCACACTCCCTTTTCCACAAAAAGGTGGGGAATAGATACTTTTCCAAAGGTTACCTGAAATACCAAATTAAAGCTTTTTACAGAATTAAGAGGGGAGAGGAACCAACGGACTGCAAAACAATATTCTCCTGGCTATTGTCTTTGCCCTATCATATGCAGAGCATTGAGTTGTCTTAATTGCACATCTGTACAAGAAAAACAGATAGAGAACTAGACTTAAGTAGCAAATTTCCAAGCCACTGAAGAACTCCATTTGTTAAAGTCAAAATTTTCATTTGCATCCTAAACCCCATATAATTGCTCTGAATTAAGCATGAAGAACCCCATGGAAATTCTTTCTAGACTGAGAGGTTATTACAATATGCACTGGTTCATTTTCCAAAGGGTCTGAAGTTTAAATTTGCATGTAATATACCACAATGCTCTTTCCTGAAGCAGAAAAGTTATGGATAACATTACGTACATTCAATCTAGAGATGCTTTTTGGGACAGCAATGTCCACTTTTATGTCAACATTTAACTCCTTTCCTGTTCCCTATTTAGAAAGCAGTATTTAAGTTATAGGTGAGCAAGTTAATCTTTGGGAATGCCAGAACAAGAGAAAAAGTGAACAGTTGTCATACTATGAATAAATAATAGTGCAGCAAATCAGGATCATCCTTGGGATCAACATGGCCATAGAGGTACATGCCACATTTTTGTTGCAGTTTGAACTATCTAGACATTACATAATGTAGCAGCCTTAAAATATATAATACCAAGCAAAATATCCACACCTATAATAGAGGCTGCATTCAAAAACTTGTAATGTCTTTTAGTCAGTCAAACTGCACTACACTAAAATCAGCAGAGAAGACTATATGGTTAATGGAAGCAATAATTAATGAATTCAATCTGTGTTTAAAATGCAAAGTATTGAAGTGCAGTCCAACCTTGTGCTGAAGGCTGATGTAGTAGAGCCATCTTTCAAATAGGCGGGAAGCAGAGTAAGACAGTCTGCTTTGAATCATGATGACTACATTCAGTTACAGGTTACCTATCCAACACCATCCAGCTAGGGAAACCTTAATGTTGCATCTTTCTTCTCCATCCAAAGCATGTAATTTCTATCATCATGTCATAACACCTGAAGAACAGCCCTTCTGAGGACAAAAGCTGTGAAGGAACCTAATATAGCAGGTCTGCTATAACTATGAAACTAAGGAAGGCCTTCACTGAAAGCCAGTTTCTGCATCAGTTTATATAGGAATTTGCTGCGGGTTTTATGCCAGTCCTGGGTTCTGGAGTGACTTTGGCTGTAATATCACACTACGTAAGGTCACATGCATCCAACTTTCAGGTTGCCACTTATCTGGATTACAGCAACAGTGGTGTTTCCTCTATCCAACAAGAGATTAAGTTAATCTCATTTAGTCTGTATTTTAGGTGGTGTTTTTTTTTTTTTTTTTTTTTTTTTAAAGGGGGGGGCCTTTAGTCAGTGATTAGAAATCCTCTGAGAATAAAGAGAGATTCTATGCTGAAACTCTGAATCATCAGCCTCTGAATTTGCAGTCAGTAGCACGTTCTAGAATTGCAATGCCTGGCATCTGTAACAATTCTCCAGTGAAGGGCAAGTCACCATCTCCACCTACTTCCTTTACAGGTAAAGTCCCCCAGAATTACCTCATGGGTTTTGTCAAAAACAGGCTTTTATAGATTCCTTCTGGCCATATGGCAAGCCCGAGGAAGCTCAGATAGAATCAGCTCTCCTTCTGTCCCAACCCTCCCTAATTAAACTTGAAAGCCCTCACCAGAGGCAATGCCGTTTTGGAAAAAAGGCAGAAAACATACAGTAACATTTACCTCTGTAAGGCTACAAGTGTTTTCTCTTGTTCTTCACTACACAAGAGACTCACTGTACCAACATCTCAAGCAAGTCATAAATTGAGACTTAAGTTGTCCATCTCTATTGTCCTAAGGGACAAAAGGTTGCAGTCTTTAGATCCAGTCAATATCAATATTAATTGATGATAAAGACTGTAACATACAAATGCTCTCTGCAGTGTATGGGAAAGACATATTAAAAAAAATTAAGTTCAGCATTCTAGTGTGGATTCTGTCATACTGCTTCTTAACTATGATTCAAGCTCTCCCTAAATTAGCATCTGCAGAAGAATTCCTTCTAGTAGCAGCAATTCACAAGCATTCCTGGGGAAACTATCCAATATGGAGAGATAAGTATTTTTCCCTCCGTGTTTTTTTCCTTTCCAAATTTGCTTTGCTGATGAGTGGTTAAGTATAACCATAGTTTAGGAGACAAAAATCCACATTTAATTAAGAAAGCTGTTAAAGTGCAGAAACAGAAATTGAGAGCATTTCCTCATTTTTTTACAAATCAGTTCAGAATATTATATCAATCTTCAACTATGTTATATTATACATAGTATCAAAATTAGTTGTGCATGAGAGAACTCAAAAATTCATGAACATAAATCCCATTTGTTCATTATCGTGGAACTCACTTTGAGGACTCCCCATGCAGCAACTGTGAGAATCAAATTTTCTATAGATTAGTCATTCAGAATTAAGGCCCTTAAAAAAAGTAATATTTCCCCACTTTTTATTAGTATCTTCAATTCTGCATAAGAACTTCCCTGAAGGACTTTTTTTTGTCTTTTTTTAAAACACTAATACACTCAGTAACTTTTGTTTATCTGCTTGAGGCACATATCAACTGATCACTGCAGGTTTTAAAAGGGTTTGGTTTACACTGCTTGTAAACACGCTAGTTGATAAATAGCTATGTCAGTTATCTTAATGTAAGTCTTTCAGGTTGAAAAAATAGAAAATTGTGAGTGAAGGGATCTAACTGGAACTAAGAATTAATTTTGCCAATAAGTATTTAACAGAAGAAGCTGATTTTATATATTAAGAACAGGAAAAATGAAAAGCCACTTTTATACCTTACATTGCATTTGTTAATTATCTACACAATTTAATTCCTGTTTTCTGAACTAATTGGTTCAGCAAGTATTTACATTCAGAACTAGCAGAGAAACACATTTCCAGGAAGAAGGGAACAAATCAGAAAAAGTTTTGATGAGCTTCACATTCAACTAAGTGGGACATCTGGTACTGGAATAAGAATTCTAAGCCAGCACACTTTTTGATCAGCCTATACTGTACGATAACAGAAGTTCACTCCTCAAACACTTTAAAATTTATAAAAATTAACTTACATAACTCAAACTATGCATATTGCATTACTCCTTTTTATCCAGAACTATGCTTCAGCTGAAAATAAGCATGTCAATTCACCTACACATTATCTTTGTTTAAATAACTTCAGGTTGTTTTAGGGAATAAGGTGGAAACTAAGTCAGTCCACATTCAAGCTTTAACTATGGATAACTGTCATTATGAGACCCATGTTTCTACTTGATCTCTGGGCTTAAATATGATATTACAAAGAATACAAAGAATATCTCTGTGCCCACTCATGCCCTTCACAGTCCAACATAGGCATGTAGAATATTTAATTGTAGCAATGAGTTACTGCAAGCAATTCTACCTTAAAAAACAAACAAAAAACTCCTTTTCTTCCTTCTATACATCACACAATGATTGCTTGTCTTAGACATTGAAAGCATTAATTTACTCGATAACACAATATCTATTTTTGCAATGTTCTCTAACTTGACAATGAATAGGAACACATGCCTACATACAAAAGGGAGAACAAGAATTTTCTTTATTGATTTTGCAGATATTTGAGAGAATGCCATTGCATTGTAACTGGCCCCGTTTTGATTAAGTGAATGCACCTGTTAAACTAATCAACAGAGAATTTATATTTTTATTGAACCAGGTTCCACTTTGCTATCTTATTCCCAGGAGGAAACCTTGTGAGTATTGCACTCAGCACCCTTGGAGGAGTTTATTTAAATACAGCTTGTTTTCCTGCATGAAGAAATGTGCTTCAAATCCTAGGTTAAGGTGTTTTTTTTCTTCCTGCCTCTTAAAAGCAAAGCTGTCATAACACACAGGGACACACTTGGCCTAAGAGACCCACCTTCCCCTTCAGAATTGGCTATCTGGAAATCATATACCAAGGATAATAGGTTCTGACAGCATCTGGTGCTATACCTGGCCCCTAATTATCAGTGTATCAATAATTTATCTATTTTTACTAATATATCGCAGTAAAAAAAAAAAAAGATAGTGGAAGAGCAAAATGCTAAGGATGCTATATTGTGGCCAAATGTTAAACATCTTCTATGAAGCTTGTTACCAACTTAGACTTGTCAAGATTAATTTATAGGAGTAGCAGTCCCTCAGTTCATGTTAGTTCAGTTAAATACATGCCTCAGCTACTCACAGGGCAAATATGTAAGTGGTCTTCCCATAAGGAATGATTTACTGTTGATGATATGTGTTATCCTAGGGGCCATATTTTCTGTGATATTAAAAGTCATAGTAAGATATGGGTACCTGTCAGTTGTACCATAAATGAGAGATGGATTCTATTTGTCTCATCTTTTTCCTTTGGCCACCTGAAAAGCACAACCTTGTCAAATAAGAGGAGATAAACAAAAGCTGTTCACATATTATACAAGCTGTTTATAAAGTACTGAAGTGCTCAGATGAAAGGCACCACATAAATGCAAAGTATTAATTATTTTTATAACATTAATGCATGCATGCACTGCAAGTATACATTATTAATAAGATGGAACAATGAATCACTTTGATTTGAAGCAGCATGTTAGTGCTAGACTAAAAGAAACACGTCTTCATAACACTTGTTGCACAAAAATTTTAGTCCTCTACTTGCTTTGACCTGCAGGTAGCTGAAAAAAACCCAGTGTTTTAGGAGTCATTCTACCTGCTAATTACCTCCACCCCCCCAAGCATTTTAACTTATTACCCTTTCCCACAGGAAGTCTGACGCATTCGTGTTCACACTACTCCTAATCTTGAGTTGTGTACTCATCTATACAGAGTAGTAATACACTACAGTTAGTGTGATACTTAAGGAAAATAAGGTTCTTGGTGTCTGGTCTATAATAAGCGCTTTGACATGCAGCACTTCAGTACATCAGATAAGATACTTCTATACAGGCATTTGCGCCTTCTGTAACGTAAAGGTACCTTTGTATATACAGGTGAAATTATCTAGTTGAATTATTCCTCCTGATTTATTTCATAAAAAAGCATCTCTTCTCTACCCAGATTACCTAGGTATATATTTAAGAAGTCTGCTCATTTCCCGATTTACAGAAACATGTCATATGGATATGGATTCAAGTTTTCAGTACTTAAGCAAGTCCCTTACTATTTCAGATGTTTGTAATTTTTCACTATTCCTACTCATCAATTCTCCTTGTGTGAGTCACCTCAGACAACGCAACTGAGAGGGATACAAAATAGCAATTAAGTCCATATCTTACATTAATTCATGTAAAAGTTTTCTAGACAACAAAAGCTGAAAAACACTGAAGTGTCTACAGGGAGAACACTTCAGTAAAGGTTTATTCTGTGCAAAGCTAAACTTCCAAATTCTGTTCGTTTTGCTATCTCCTCACTACATAACTGTAGATTATTTTTCAGTATCTGTCCTGGTATCCACCACCATATCCAAAGGGGGGGGGGGGGGAAGGCATGCGGAATGTGAGAACTCATGACAACAAAATGTTTTGTGAATAAGTAACATGGTGAGAAACCATTATAATGCCTCGGATATAAACAAAATAGCTGTTCTGCATACAGTGCATCTTCAGAGGTTTTGTAAAGCTCTGCCTAAAGCAGGAACAACAAACTTCTTTCATCGTTATATCTCTTGAACATCTCTCTCACATACCTTAAGAAAGCTACCCAGGATTTCCATTCATTTATTTCTTTCTACCAGCCTCACTGTTGCTCAGTGATGGGTTTCACTGAAAGGAAGATTTTCAGAGGGTTCACAGAAATAACAGGTCTCTTAACTGCTGTTCTTGCACCACCCACCTCAAAATGTGAGCACAATTGTACAAGGTATAGAAACAAAACACTGCTAATTCCTTAACTTTCCTGCTCATTTTACATCTCTCTGCTCAGGGAAGGAAATACAGATATTATGGGAAGGACTTACTCTCTTATTTTCATATGTTTCAGGGAGTAGGAGTGCAAGGGAATTTCTTTTACTCCTTCCTTTATCTTTACATGGGCTTAAAGGGCAAGCCCATGGCCTATTAAGTGGTCCACGTTTACAGTCCACTTAACCAAGCCCTATCAAACTGTAAGCCTTGTTAGAAAGACGACTCTCCAGATGCGTTCTATAACTAATAAAATAAGCTCGATTTTCACTGCTGTTTAAAAATGTTTCTTCTATGTTTGGTCTATTATAAGCTTTTAGTCCATAGCCTTCTCCACCTCCCTCAAAGTCCCGTCAGCTCTAATTGCATGAACTGAAGTTGTTGAAGTTCTACCATTGTCCGTCATCAGCTGTGAATGTTTGCAGAAAAGTCCTATTTGTTCAATTTCATCATCCAGATCTCTAAAGTTAGCTTTCACATTGTCAAGAATGCATTTACAGAGCATATTTCAGACATGACAAAGTTTTTTATTGGGAAAGAATTTTTAAAGCATCAAGTTTCAAAGTGATAATTGTATTTACTTAACTTATATTTATAAAGCAACATATTGTATCTTACAGAGGTCTGTCCTGTTTAAGTAACATTATTAAACTGCTGTAATTACCCTTAAGAAACTTAAACAATCCAAGATGTGGTATTGCCTTTAGGCAAATGAGTAAACATGTCAAAGAATATTAAGCATAATATTTTAAATAGGATTTGGAATAGCATTGCATACCTGTTGAACATTGATAAATCATGATGCCAGAATTACTGACTCCAAACACTTCTCTATATGAAAAGCCTCACTACTACGCTTCTCTTCACATTTCAGTACAATTAAAATGGGCCACTTCTAAAACATGTGGGTTCATTCCCACCTCTGTTCCACTTAGCCTCTAGGTTTAGTTTTAATTTTCACAGATTGATACTTGCAATCAGTCCATGACAAGCAGATTGCTAATATATTTCCTCACTGTCAGACTTTGTGGCTCTTGATGCTTTGCACAATACTGGAAAGGCCCAGAGACAATATATATAAGATTTATACAATAAATGCTGAAACATGAAGTAAAAGCAGCCTCTTGGAATACTGCCTCTGGCCCTGTTTCAGCACCACTTTTGTTGGAAATCTATATTTTAAAACTACATCAATTAAGCTTAGTTTTTAAACTAAAAAATGTTTAACATGGACAAAGCTAGTGTAGTGAAACAGATTTCTGAAGACATGGTGCCTTGTTATTTTAGAGTTCATCCAAGTCTCATTCAATTCCTATGTAAATATAAGGCAAAAGTTCTTTATATATATTTTTTCATTATGCAGATAGCAACACCATTTTTCTTATTTTAGAAGAGTAATTTTTATTAATTTACTTTTAAGCTTTTCACATTACCTGTCAAGCGTAGAATCAGTTTAAAATGTACTTTGATAGCATTTTCATCTAATCTTTGAGTCTTTTTATAGATAGTAGTTAATATGTTATTTATTTATGGAGCATTAGCAAGGAACTTTAGATCTGCATTCCTTTACTGAGAAGCAGACAGAGCAGAACAAAAGAATAAAGAAGTGAACCGCGATGCTTTTAAAATTTCAGTAATGTAATCAGAAATACACCAAGACAGAGACATTGGTATTCACAGACAGAAAAAAATAAAGTAACTGAGCTGGAATTCTCTTCCAAAATCCAATTTGAAAAAGCAGTCCTAGTTTCAAGAACTATCCCATTGTTTTTACAGTTGCCTCTTATAACACCCATCTTCATGCACCTAACAGGCTTTATTCCTCCTATTTTCAGGAGGAAAAAAACAAAAAGTACGCAATTTTCTAAAACAAAACCTGCAAGAGATATTCCAGCATTGATGAAAAATACTGAACTTACAGCTCTGAAGAAAGAGAGCCTGGTGATGCACAGAACCTATATAACAAAGATGAGGAAATGCATACACCATGTAGTCAAAGCTATTCTACAGAGACAAGAAATCAGTGAAACTTAAGAATAACCCCAGTGTCCAGGATCTATAGCTCCTCTTTGGGGCTTTAAAACAAAAAACAAAAAACAAAAAACAAAAAAACCCACACACAAGGAAACAGTCCATGTCCCCTCCAGCTGCCCTACCCCCACCCCCCTTCTCAATTTTAGATCTTTGAATATTCATTTTGTAACACCAATGGACTTCTCAGCCTAAGTTATGCTTGAATTAGCAATCTGTTTATTTTATAAGACTTTCATAAATTATCCTGTTATCACAATCTGGACTTTGTAAAGATCATTTCACCTAGGAAAGAGCCTAGCTCTCCAGATACCCATTTTAAATACTGTACTCTCTGGTTCTAGACAATAAAGCAGGACAAAAAAAACCCCTATCCAAATAGAACATTTGGTTATCGTATACTACGAGAGTCTCCTAAATACTGTTCTGAAGTAGCGTGATGACAAATAATAAATAATCCTCTTTTCAACATCGCTGTGGTTCTAAGGTAAAAGGAGTATTACTTGCGAGTTAAGAAATCTGATGCGCTACTAGCAGTTCTCAGATATGCCACACTATTTTTAAAGCGGATGGGTACATAATCTAAACAGGCCTTAACTCCACTGTATTTTTTCCTCTAGATGCAGAAAATCCTGACAGTGTGGACTTCCATTGCCACAGAATGAATGGAGAATGGAAAAGAAAATATTTGAAAGATGCATGTTATTTACCTAAATCCTGCAGGCCACAAATTACTACAGGCAGCCACTGGAATAGCTTAACCATTTGTGCTAGGGTATAAACCCTTGCTTCCCCAATAAAGCCCACTAGGCCAGAACACCGTTCTAAGACAAACAGAATTAAGAAGCAGCTTCACAAGTCACTGAGGTGACTTTCAATGTTACATTCCAGATCTGCTCTGAAGGAAACAAACTCACGGGATGCCTGGACACAGACAAGACTTATCTCAAATTAGCAAAAGCAAACAAACAAAATTCAAGACATAAGAATGTTATAGCATGGTCCAATAAACCAGGAGTATAAAAGGAAATAAATGAGAAGGGCTAAAAGAGTAACAAGGTCCAGACTGCAAATAGCTATTATTTTTCCTTGTAAATGAATAAAAAAAGTAAAAGTAAAGAAGAGATTATTGACATGGGGAGTAAGAAAAAATATTCTTGTGACAGAAAAATATTGAGGATGTTGATATATCATTTTCATATCTATAGATATATCTTAATTTGAATGCAAATAAAATGCATGACAACACATTACTGCTGAGCACATTTCTGAAATTAATGTACTATCAGATTAAAATGGCTAACAACATTTTTCTATTTAAACTCAGCAATATCGCACATGTTGTTTGTAACGTTCAGGTGATCTTCAGTGTTCCATACACAGAAAAACATCCAAATCTACAAAGATAACATTTTTGACCCAAGGAACTCCTTAGGTGCAAAAATCTTCCTCTATTCTTAACAAGTACTCTCTCTTTGCAGAAGACTAGTAAGAAGACAGATTAGCAGGATTCTACTCTGAAATGATTAGTAGAAGACTATTGTAGATTCCTGTATAAAATTATGTTTATTGGGCAAAATAGTTTCATAAAGAAAACCAGTCAGACTATGGGGAGAATACAAATAAAACATTTCTATTTGGGAGCAGTGTAACAACTAACTCCATAACCTATCTCCCTTAGGAAATAAATACAAAATACTCTAGAAACACTTATTGTTTACAAAAGGTTGCGTAACAAAAAAGAATCACTATTTCTTTAACAAAAAATAACAATAAACAATTATAAAACCACTGTGAATTAATGGAATAGAAACTATTGTATAAGTTAGGGAAATGTTTTAGATTGATTCTGACTGTAAAATATCACATTTGGTCATTGTGGTCAGTTGACCCTGGCCTGACACCAGGTGCCCACCAAAGCCGCTCTGCCACTCCCACTCCTCAGCAGGACAGGGGAGAGAAAATATAATGAAGGGTTCGTGGGTCAAGTTAAGGACAGGGAGAGAGCACTCACCCATTACCATCACAGGCAAAAACAACTCAACTTGGGGAAATTAATTTAATTTATTGCCAATCAAATCAGAGTAGGGTAATGAGAAATATAACCAAATCTTACAAACACCTTCCCCCAATCCCTCCCTTCTTCCTGGGCTTAACTTCACTCACAATTTTCTCTTCCTCCTCACCCTGAGCGGCACAGGAAGACGTGGAATGAGGGTTGCGGCCAGTTCATCACACATTGTCTCTGCCGCTCCTTCCTCCACAGGGAAAGGACTCCTCACACTCTTCCCCTGCTCCACCATGGGGTCCCTCCCACAGGAAACAGTTCTCCACAAACTTCTCCAACGTGAGTCCTTCCCACGGGCTGCAGTCCTTCATGAACTGCTCCAGCATGGGTCCCTTCCACAGGGTGCAGTCCTTCAGGAGCAGACTGCTCCAGCCTGGGTCCCCATGGGGTCACAAGCCCTGCCAGCAAACCTGCTCCAGCGTGGGCCCCTCTCTCCACGGGCGCACAGGTCCTGCCAGGAGCCTGCTCCAGCACAGGCTTCCCACAGGGTCACAGCCTCCTTTGGGCATCCCCCTGCTCTGGTGTGGGGTCCTCCACGGGCTGCAGGTGGGTATCTGCTCCAGCATTAACCTCCATGGGCTGCAGGAGGACCACCATGGTCTTCACCACTGCAGGAGAATCTCTGCTCCAGTGCCTGGCACACCTCCCGCCCTTCTTCACTGACCTTGGTGTCTGCAGAGTTGTTCCTCTCACATATTCTCACTCCTCTTTTGACCGCTGCAGTTGCCCAGCAATTCCCCGCCCCCCCCCTTCTTAAATACATTATCCCAGAGGTGCTGCCACTGTCATCGATGGGCCCGGCCTCGGCCAGCGTTGGGTCCGTCTTGGAGCCAGCTGGCATTGGCTCTGTCAGACATAGGGGAAGCTTCTAGCAGCTTCTCACAGAAGCCACCCCTGTAGCCACCCCACTAGCAAAACCTTGCCACGCAAACCCAATAGAGCAATAAACTAAACTACAGTAAAACCACCACAAATACACACAATAAACAGAAAAACCAGTAGACCAACAGACCAAAGGAAAAAGTGAAACATGTGCTTAAAGGCTGCTAAAATACTTTGTATATGAATTATTTGAGTTAAAATGAAAAATGTCACTTCATCCTAAAACTATCAATACCTGAATAAAAGGTATTAGAGACCCACCAAAGCAAGCAGGCCTCTGAAAAAGCTGTAAGGTTGCCAGAGCATCTAGAGAAATGCATAAGGAGATGAATGTTTTAAAGAAAAAAAGAGGAGAGGCACTTTGCTTTAATTACAGTATTAGTAACGAATTTTGATAAATTACATGACAATTCTCCATAATAAAAATTGCAAAAATTCAGAAATAAACCATTTGTATAGTCAATACTATCTCTGGAACAAAGTAGTACTTCAGTTTCTGCAACAGAATTGTTGCCTATTTCTATCCTCTGTCAAAAAAACCTGAGCTTCATTTTAAAGCAGGAAATATATATATATAGGAAATAGTGTGAGAATCACATTAAACCTCAATAAGATATTTGATTTTTGCAGTATAAGAATAATAGAAGTGGCTGTTAATGATTTTCAAGGCACAAGAGCCCTCTCCTGCCACATAGATCACATACTAATCCTTTAATCTTTTATAAAGTATTTCTGCAATCACTGTAGCTACCATAACACTTATAATCTAGTGAAGTCTGTTGTTGAAACAAGTTCATCATAAAAGAGCTTCACTAAAGTTTCCATCTTGAATAACATATGTATTTAAGCTTATGAAAACATTTGAAAAGCAGGACCTGAACCATCAGGTTCTAAACTCTAACCAGAACAGTTAAGATTTTACAAAAAAAAGTAACAGTTCTGAAGATGACTTTTAAAGAGATTATATAAAAAAGTGAGAAGAAACAGTTTTTTTTGAACTAAGCATGCCTAGGATTGTCAAATAGGTTGTTAAATATGTTCTGTTAACACATACATAAATAAATAGCTACTAATACTTTATAAAAAATAAGTAGTATTAAAGTCTTGCCATTACAGAACCAGTAGAACACCTGTATCCCCCACCAAGGCACCAGTGTTTCATTAGAACTACAAAATTTACACAATGAGAGACTTGAAGAAACAAAACTAAATGCCACCTCTAAACTACAGTTTTTCTACCCGAAATCAAGCCTAGTAAAGAAGCAGAAACTACATCTGTGACACCCTTTACATTCCCAAGACTTAAAAATCTACCAACTGCTGTCTAGGTAGTTCAGTCACTATTGTCCCGTACACCTGGATTTCCACCCAGCTGTGTAGATCTGTGTTAAGCATTACTTAATCTGACATCCAATGTTCTTTGCAGCTGTGCCTGATTAGAGTACTGGGGGATCAGGACCTTTATTATAGGAAGACTTTGGTGGAGACAGTTTATTGCATGTTTTTAGACTTCAAAGCTTTTAAAGGCTGTAAAACCGGCTAAGTTTCATGAAGTTATAGAAATCAAGGTAGTTTGGGTTTTATTATAAATTTAAGTATTGTACTTTGCATTTGTTTCTACATTTCCTAAGAACAGTTCTGGATTACATGCAAATAATGTTTCTAGGTGGGAATTTTGGGTACTTGTTACAGTGAAAACAACACTTCTGAGAAGAAAAGGGTTATAATGAGAGCAAATAGATTCCTTAAAGCAAAGAAGCACTGTTCTTGCCATGTAGTATGTGGAAAGTGCCTTCAGGTAGCAAGGCAAATGCTGAAGAGCTCTAAGTCACTCCCAGCAGGGATTTGCTTTCACTAGCTCAATGTTAACTTGAGTATTTTAAGTACTACACTGCTGACGCACTTTGAAGGAAAGCTACTGACTGATACAATGGCTTTGAGAGTAATATAGAAAATTTCTGTTTCAACTTGTATTTTATATGCTTTAATCCTTCTTTAGAAGACACATATCCTAGAACTTCTCAAACTACCCGATACTTTGCTACATCTTAGGTCGAAATCTGTGTTGTTCAGCAATGTTAAAATTGTTCTGACCAGCAACAAAATCTTCATTGTTAGATATCTAATTTTCTGCTAGTAGAACTAGTAAGTTAGGCATTGAATTTTGAGGAAATGTAGTGGTTCTTGAAATCTAACTGTTTTCTTTTGGGATTCAACCCTAAGATTCTAGTTTAAAGTCCTTCTGTCAAAGTTTACTTATTTTGCTCTTGCAGAACAAGGCTACTTTGGTGAAGTTTTGTCACTCGTATCATAATACTTACAGCTTTTACTTTCTATATGATACAGCTATGAACATGCAAGGAACTTAAATTTTAAGAAGACTTCTTAGTCATGTAACCTTCAAATATAAACCTTGTCCTTACACTGCATTTGATGGTTTCTCTGCTTATAGTAGGATTCTGCAACCTGATTATCCTTAGCCTTATAAGAAGGGTAGCAGGTTAAGGCAGGTTTCTAGCTCCAATTTGGATAGGTTGAGGACTTGGAAAAGTTTTGCTCCAAAAAAGCAATGAAAAGGGAAGAAAGCCAGTTATAAAGATTATTGGGATCCAGAATAAAGTGTGATGCGTAGAAAAACAATAACACGCTAAACATTCAGAAATACCCAAGTAGTTTTTTTTGAAGGCCTTCTGCTCTGCTGTAGATCACTTGGATGAACTTATGGCCACCAGTGTTTGATTCTGCCTGCATATCAGCTGTGCTTATTACTAGGCTGGACAACTTCTTGGGTGTTGGGAAAAATAACAATTTAGCCAGTGCTTTTCTTGTCACCATTAAACTATTGTTATTTCATCATGACTTTAGGAACTATGGCTACTGGTTATTTTCTTTCCAGCTAAGGCAAAAAATGAAAATCCCAGTTGCTGTCTACTTTTATCACACTTACCACACAGAGTTCCAAAAATATTATTTGCAGTGGCTCTGTTATTGAAACTGTCTTTTCTGGGAAGAATCAGAACAACTGAAGCCTTATTTCTGCAGATTTTTTTGCTATGTGCAAATGTACAGATTGTGGTAATCCTGCTCATGCCCCTATCTGCATCTCCTGTTCAGCAAGTTTGGCACATGCTAAGTGGCTGGCTCTTATGCCTCACAGACCAGATAACTGTTCAATTTGTTCTATAGCCTGTCTTTTGGCAGTAACATTAATATCCATTTCTGTCTTCTACCTATTCAGCAGTTTTCACAAAACATTTAATATATTTTATACCTTTTTTCCTCTGGTCAGTTTCTTCAGAACACAGTAGGTATTTAAATCTTTCCAATTCATATGAATAAACTCCAGAGATTTTTTTCAAAGGTATTACAAATCAGAAATTCAGTCTAATGAAACAGTTGTCTAAGTACAGTGCTTTAGAAAACTAGATTACCAAAGTATAAAAGAATGGTCAACTGCTATTGTATCACTGGTGTTTTGCCTTTTTTTTTAACCATATAAAACTCAAATGTACAGAAATGTTCCTGAAAGTGGCACAAACAGCAAGCATTCTTCACTTGCTCTGCAATACATCAGTGGTTTTAAATAGGCTTGTCTTTTTCCACTGCGGCATACTAGCTGTTTACTGGATATTCAGGATATACCATACTCCCTTTCAGCTCCAGAAAGAGGGGAAGTGATGTGCATAGGTGATATTATGTAACTGTTTAGAAGTTCCTAGTAATGTTATTACAGTCCAGAATCCACTACAAATTTTTCTGCATGCTTTCTTATCTTCTAAAGGAAAGAACCCCCTCCTTGCCCCAGGATTCAGAGATAGGACTTTGGAGTGTCACCCAAACAGCACGCAAGTATTTGCTGCGTCCTTAACACGGTTAGCACAGTCTCTTAACCACTGAATGAGTCTTGGCTTTTGTTCTATGGGCTCCCCAATAGCTACAGGGCTCTGTGCTTCCCCCTTGTGCGGCCCGGCCCTCGGCAGAAACCCAGCCTGCGAGAACCCTTCCCGTGCTGTATGCGAGTGACCTCTTCAGCCAAGTCAGCGTCATTACAGAAAGGTCACGCTGCAAAATTGTATTGACTTCCAAAATGAATAGTTTTTGAGGTACAGCTGCCGTATTTTTCCTCTCTTGAAGATCCACAATGAAATGGAGACTAAGAGGGAAATGTATTTTTAGTAGGAACTTTGGAAAAGTAATTTTTTGTAAGTAATATGCTTTCTTTAAGTATATTCATAAATTCGTGTGCTGTTGCCAGATGGAGAATTATTAATAATTATTAAATAAAACCAATTCGAGGGTGGACTATGAAAGTGTATTAAATTGACTACCAAGGAGCTTTTCAAGAGACTGAGAAGTTGGCATGAAGCATATTTGCTGTGATTCAGCAATGGTTGTATCTGCAGACTATTAACATAGCATAATTAGGGGTTTCAAAAAGGGAAATAAACCAAAAGTTACAAATTATTTGATACTGATGAGATTTTAAAATCAAGTATACTTTTAAGTAATCACCTACTATTATGTCAGCAGTGTTTCTCATGACTCATTCTGCTCAGTGATTAAGATTTGCCTTCTCATTTAATGACTCTGAAAGAGTTAAGATTCAGAAAAGCAGAGTTTACATTAAAATTTAAAGAACATAAAGCTTTTTTCTAGATTTCTTGTAAACATATTGATATTAGCAGCCTCTGAAATGAATACAACAATGATGTAAAAGACCTAAGCAAAAATGCTCCATAGCTTGTACAAAACTTCCTAGTTCAGTTGATATTTATGTACAGTTCTGGAGTCATATCACTGAAGTAAAGACTGATGTTCTGCCAGATAAAATAAGAGCAACAAGATACTGAAGCATTACAACAGCGCATCTTTACTATTAAAACACTGCAACCTCGTTGCTGCTGTCAAACTCACCTAAACTGTCTATGCCATATTTCATAAAAGAAATCAACAACTTCTAATTGGTTCCAAAGAGAACTGTAGTTGCACCAATGCCAGGAAACAGAGTATGTGAGTCTGATGGCACCAGTGAGGTTTTTTTTCAGCGTTACAAAAGTAAATGCGTGTTGACCCTGGGCTCTGTTCCTCCATGCCTATGTGCTGCCTATTCTAAGATCATTTTCACCCCACAAAATGGATTTTGTAACTCAATAGGACTGAAATATGTGTTAAAGCATAATAGAGTAAAGGTGGTAAAGCCATTCAAGCCAACAGAAACAGTGTTTCATTCTAGTAAAACCATATTGTCTATAGACTGACTCTCAGTACCTTAATAGTCTTATTAATGACTTGATAAGGAGGACCCTATTAAAAAAAAGAACAAACAAACTTTGTGTCTCTTGCTTTCTTAGCAAAAAACTTTCTTACAAAGTTTGCTGTTCAAGTTATGGAAGTATGGATGTTTCAAAATTGAAACACTAGGAAAACTAGGTTCCTTTGAGGCAATATGTATCATGGTGAATGCTCACTTATAAGACAGACAGTTTCTTTTTTTTTTTTTTTTTTCTTCTAGTTGCATTACCTGTGGATATGAGTTGGCAGAGCAACTCTCTCCCTGTGCAATCTATTGGCATAGAGATGGGGCAATGGGTGGGATTCACCTCACCTATTATAACAAGCTAATAATGAAGTGTTTGGTCTGGAGGATTTGCCTTAAATTCTTGTCAATGTACCAAACAGGTGATCCTTGGTAGGTGTGCTTCTCTAGTGACTGTAGATGGAGTCTAGGGTGACTTGGTCAGGTTAAATATCTAGCCTACAGACGGGTAAAAGTAGGTGAAGAGGTCTTTAGTATTAATTAATAGTATTTTTTTTTTCCTTAAGTGTGGTCCCTCTGTTGCTGCTACTCTATTTTACAACTCAGAAGTATCAGTAACAACAGTATGTTAGCTGTCATATTACCTAACCCAACAACAACAAAAGAATTACTAGAAGTTAACAGCTTGTGTTGCCCTAGTGTCCACATCAGTACCACTGGCAGGCTGCAATATCTTAGTGAGAGGGAAGGAAGAATCTAGGAGAAGAAACGCAAGAGGAGGATTCCCTGGCTGTCATCATTGTGCGACTTCTACAATTCCCCTTTCCTGCTTCATGGAAGTCTGAAGGAGAATGAACAGCTGGAATGCTTTTGCACCCCTAACTGTGATTCCTGTCCTTTTTTCCCAGCAGATACTTAAAACAATAAAATATCAAACAACTATTAATGACATGACATGGCTGTCATATTGCTTGACGGGCATTACAGTTTAGGCATTACAATTATATTTTTGGGGTAAGCTTCCTGACCTGTTGGCAAGGCTCATAATGTAATTCCTTTGTTTAGCATACTTAGATTCACAGCTGTCTTGGTTTAGAAGATCAGTTGGCTTCAGCTTGTAGGACAATCTAAGCTTGAGTACATAACCAACGTACTCAATGTGTTGAGGTACAACTTTTTCCAGCTTGAATACCAGAACAACTGAGTACACTTGATGTTTCTATAAATGATCTTTCGACCCTGTAAAAATTTCAGTGTCTCAATATTCAGCTTGTCTGGGATACATTTTCACTGAAGACTCAGAGAAGGATAAAGGCAATGCTGTTGTCTTCCAAGAGTCAAACAAGGCTCTCTGGAGATATTTTCTACAACGTAACTTTTCACCTTGGAATGAAAGCATATACAAGCACATACAGCCATAACATGACTTTTCAAAGCTGTACTTTTTTAATCTTGTTGACAAAGATCTAAAATCTTCAAACTGACAGCTCTGTTCCCTCTGCAAACCTGTACCAAAAGGTACAGATTTTAAAAGTATATTAAAGACTGATTTCAAAGGAGAGGTTCAATTATAGTATGTATGAAGACACTGTTTAGTGATGGACATGAATTCCTAAGCTTGCATAGCTGCAAGCTCTACATGTGACTATGTGCAAGAAATCAGGGGTAACTCAATGCAAAATATTAGGAATTTCAAAGTGTTGAAAGACTTCACAGCAAAAGATATGAAGAAATTGAAAGCACAAGTACTACAGGAAAGTGATTGCTAAGTTCCTTCAAGGAAATGTTGAGAACTTTAGAAGAATTACATAGTCTTTAGATGTAACTAAAGAACCTTACAGGAAGTTCTGAATGGGGAACTACAAATTCTATCCTGTCCAAACAGGACTTTTTGGACAAAATTTTCCTTTGAGAATATCAAATGTGCTCAGTTGACTTGAAACTAAAATAGATTGTGAGGAACTATTAAACTAGAGGTATGATCTACC
This sequence comes from Platalea leucorodia, assembly GCF_965183815.1. Taxonomy (NCBI): domain Eukaryota; kingdom Metazoa; phylum Chordata; class Aves; order Pelecaniformes; family Threskiornithidae; genus Platalea; species Platalea leucorodia. Next base: position 44,010,353 of record NC_138828.1, on the reverse strand, counting down.
TCTTGTGCATTAAGCAATCATATTAGCATTAAGGCTCAGACCTGTGAAGTGGCAAACACTGTGCAGTGCTGGTTGACCTTAATTTCTATTAGCTTTAGAAGGAAAGGAAGACAGTGGAAAGTATTACGAGTTATTCAGCCCTCACTGATACTACAAATGTGGCTTTTATGACTGTTATAAACACATGTTAATAAAGAACCTAAAACAAACTTACACAGCAGTTACTTTTATGTTTCGTCATCAAACAAAAGCAAATGCACATACATTTCACTACAAAGTATCAAAAGACATTTTGAAATGGGGACCATCTTAATGTCTTCTGGAAATTTCCTACACAAGAAGATATTTGGCTAGATTTAGGTTATCTCATAGTATGGACCCCAAATCCCATTGGTATGGGCCCTGGGGACATTCTAATTAATTGACAGTAAAAACTGTATCGACTGCCTGATACGTGCTCTTCAGGGGCAAACTGTGAATTTCTTCGCTGAGGTTAATGAGGTCACAGTCACACAGAATGTTGTTAGAGCCAATTCTGTTTCTAATTTTGCCATGTAGCTTTTGAATCAAGTAGAACTTCATGGCCCAAGCAGAAAACAATGAAACACTCTAAAAAAAAACTGAAGAGGTCAGAATCTGTTATTCCATGTGCTTACTAACCACCACATGATTCACTGTTCTTGTGTGACTACCTCTAAGCAGGTCCACTGTGATACCTGTCCTTAGGTATCTTCCACAATCAGAAGATGATGATATCCAGTGACTTAGTTAAAAGGCATGCACTTACCTGACATCAGGGACTGGGTTGCCAGCAACTCTGCATTCCAGCAATACTTTGTTTCCTTCAGCAACTTCCTGGCTCCGGAGCTTCTGAGTGAATTGAGGTCGTGAAGATTGATTCTCTTCCATGTTGATGGAGGGACGGCAAAGGACCATTTCGCTCTGAGCGAAGCTCTCCCTTTCAGAGAATTGTTCTCCATTCAGATGAATCCCAGGTAATTTTGCTTCAGGCTCAGTCTCTTGATGTGGCTTGTCAAACTCCTGGTTCACTGAGGTACTTACATCTGGTTGTTTCTTTTTAGGAGACAGGTATCCACTGTCTGGAGAAGAAGAGTCCCCATCAGGACTTCGGCCTCTTGTCTTTGCTGCCTGTCTAAATATAGATGACAGTTCCTCTATGAATGTGGCAGCTTTGTCACACAGCTTGTTCCTGAAAGGAACTTCTCCCTGGGATGCCGATTCAGACTTTGGGCTTGTCTTAGGCACACCTGGACCATCTTTCTCCAAATGTTTCAGATTTCTAATAAAGCTGGGACTAGCAGTTAGCAAAGGTGAGGTGCTTGCTTGCCTCCTGGAAACTGTGACAAAACTACTTGCTGTCTGAGGTGCGGTGGATTGCTCTTTCTGATTCCCTGGAAGAACGTGACTTGCAGCAGATGAAGTCAGACTACTTGCTTGAGGCCTCTGTAAAGCATCTTGCTCATGCAGTTTGGTATCCCTGGAAGAAGGATTTTCTGAAGTGCTAGAAAGAGAGGTGTTGAAATAATGAGTAAAGTCTGGTGCTGCATTCTGATCCTCCTTCATGGAATTGGCAATGGCTTCCCGAGCAATGTCAAGGCTCTTACATATCTCCTCCTGGGTAAGGAAGGCAGAAAGTTCATTTGAAAATTCCCCATTCTGTATGTATGATAGGGAATCATAGAAAAAGTCATGGTAGGATGAAGCTTCTGACATATTTTCAGGATATCCCTTATTGGTGCCTCTCTCTGCACAATAAGCCTCCTTCAGCATTAAAGAAAGAGGTAATGCCTGGCCACAGCTTCTGTCTTGCATCCTGGAAAACACAAATACAATTCCTTAACAAAAAACAAACAAAAAAAACCCCAAACTTGTCAATAAAAAAATCCCTGTTATACCCTGGTTCCCCTAAGCTAGACAGAAAACTGGAAGAAGAGCAGAACCCAACAGTGCATGAAATATTTGAGGTAAACCTTCATTTCTATTAGAATGGGCCAGGGCTGGAAATTGTCTAGGTGGAAATGAGAGCACTTAGGAGTCACTTTTCTCATGCCTCTTCCTTCAGAACTATGAAGACATCCTCTGTCTGTACATTGCCTAGCACAAGCTCAATTCCACTGGACCAATCTGAGTGATTTGTTATTTCACATCTGATTTGTTACTTCACATCAATGCTATTACACTTTTTCTGGTTTTAGGCTTACGATGATTTGGGGAATATATTTACTTTTCTCTTTCCATAACACTGCCTTCCAGACACTAAACTATCAAATTCCAAGAGGAAAACACTGTTCTGGTTGAAACCGTTATAAGAATCTACACAAGGATGTTTGGATTAGAAATTCCAAGTTATCATTTAATGTTGATAATGTGTTTAATATTATTTTACTTCTTGTGTTAATATTTTTAACTTCTTACCTTTCAATACAACTTAGTAGCGCTTTTCTCAACACTCATAACTGGAATATCAAACTACCACATGCTAAAAGTAAAACACTAAAGAAATAGATTTCACAACCTATCTATCATTCTGCACCACATAAGTGTATAATGTACCAGTTTCACAAAGTACAGAAACATCTATACATCTCCAGTTGTCCCATGTGATCTTAGAGAGGATGAATGAGCGTTCTCTGCCTCTGTAAAGCCAGCAAAAAAACAAGACATCAGGGAACTGCTCTTTTCCCAAGGGAAGGATCAGCCTGAAACTCTTCTTACTGAAATTTATTTGTCCTGCTGGTCATTAGATCACAGGTGATCTGATCTTAAAAATAATTGCTGCTTCTGCAAAGCATTTAATTGAGTTGAACATCAGTGTTTTTAATTACCCTTGAAAATGCTCTTCTTGTTATGATAATTTCTATAAGATTAATTCTGCCCAAGATTTTAAAAAATATTCTATTTTCTCTTATTTTCTCTTAATGGTCCAAGGTATTTCTCCACTGATAGACAGGCGGTTTGAGAGTCATGAGATGCACTCGGATATATTTTACATCAGCTTGTGCAAGCTCCAATTACCTTTAGTCACTTCACCAGGGCTTACCCGGCATGTAGTCATTAACTGACTGATAGATTATTGGAATTCTTGGCCTGGCATATGCAACTCTTGATATGCCTGCTTGTCTTGCCAACAGATTACAACTCAACACATAAAAGAGAAGTATAAGGGAACCAAAGCATTTTAGGATTTGATATGTTTTTATAGAATACGGTGATAGGCTTATTCTTTGCTGGGATTTCATCTTTCTTTCCTTTTGTATGTGTTTACAGGGCAACAAATTTAGCAACCATGCCAATCTCTTGTCAACAAAGTCTAAAAAAGTATATACAGTATAACTGACTACCACAGAGCAGCTTTAAAGAATGAATTTGAGAAGCCAAGCAAACAGTTGGTCTAGAGGCTCAGCTGTTAAGGCATAAACTGGATGAACGCCAGGGAACCAAGGGTTAAACCTGGAGAGTTTCTGCCTCCTTAATCTTAGTTATTTTTTAAAACTTTGTATTCAAATGAACAAAGGTGCTACTTTAATAACTAATATCTGTGCTTCAAATAATATCTTTAGTTAAATCTGATTCATACTGGTTCCTAGCTTGCTCACGTCTCGAAGTGATACATTACATACTCAGATAAACTTCTCTGACTTCCAACACCAAGCTGCTCTGGTGTTTCAATGGGTTGTGGGTCAGAGGACAGTTTCACCTATTGCTAGCCACCTGACACGATGATTAAAATGCATGTGTGATGAATTAGCGTATCTCCTCCTAATACTCAGTTTTATGCTGTTTTGTCACTCATTAGAAAAATATAATGGCTACATATGTCATAATTTTCAAAGCCCAATGTCTAAATTTAGGTAAATCAGTCTGTAGTTGGGTATTTAGATAAAGTCGATGAATTTAAACATGTGCTGGTCATTGACAATTTCTAATGCTGATAAGCGTTCTGGGTGAGAAAGGTCTGGTGCCTAAAAATGGATTTATATGTCTAGCTTTAGACAGCTGAATGGAAGCTTCCAGTATAAAGACTTTTTTCAGCCACACTGTAATACATAAAACCACTATTCTTTTAGAGCAACTTGTAACCACAGTGAACTGGTGAAGTATCACTAACTCTATCAAGTAGCATATAAGATCATAATTAGAAGTTTCAAATGCTATTTCTAGCTTCTCCAAGTTAGACTACAATGTATTTATAACAGTTTTCATCATCGTTACTCATTAGGTAACGTGCAAAGCCATATACTATATCATTTAAAAACACAAACATAAAATACAATGTTGCATGTAAATGAGTGCTTACCTATACTTCCAGCATTATTGAGTATAAACTATTATGGGGTCCTATTTGCGATATATTTAAAAATTACTCACAAGTAAACACACATTTTAGTATGACACTGTTTAAATACTTATTCAGAAAATAATATAGATGCTCTAAGGAATAATATGGTAAATAGCAAATTCAAAATATACTGGATTACAATAATCTCAGAAAACATTTGAACAATTAATCAAATTAAGGTATTCAAGAGATAAATAATGAAATACGGAAAACCGTAGAAAATCAAAGCACTCATTTCAAGAAAAGTATAAGCATCCTGACTTTGTGGAACACGTCCAATGAAAAATTATTACTTAAAAAAATATGACCCAAAGCCAATCTGTTCAAAGCAATAATATGAAGGAAATGTATCTAGTAAGATTTTTTTAAAACAAAAAAGGCATATATTTTTCCTCTGAATTTTGAAATCCTGCAAAATAACTGCCCAAAGTACAAAAATTAAATTAGCAGAAAATATAAAACAGACCTTACAATGAACAGGCCAATATGAAGAGTCTCAAGTATAATTAACAGCAGGTAAAGTTGTTTTTTTCCTTCTTTATCTAAGTAGGCTTAAAGTTGCTCCAGCTATTCACTAAAGATTGCTTGGTCCTCAGTAAGCATTGAGAAGACTGTGGCCTGTGCGTTACATCTGTCCTCTGTGACTATGTAATTCTTACCCCACTCATCTATATTTGGTAACTGAACTCATGTTTCAGCAGACTGACGCTATCTGGAATTCCAGTAGAAGCAATGTTAGGCCTGGAAGTGGCACAAAGTTCTGTGCACTTACTACTCAGAAATTCAGAGAACTTAATCACTTAAATGAGCAATTTTTGTCGTATTTAACACAGTATTTTAGGCTGGTTTAAAATATTATTCTGGAATTTCAGGATGTGATTTTTGCTCATTATTAAAGGGCCTACCTCCACAGGTCATAGAAAACACAGTGTGCGAAGTTAATTTTTGAAAAATAATTTATTTCTACAGCATTTTGTCTTAACAGATTTTTAATTTTTTTAACAAAAGTAACTATTTTTATGAAAATAAATAAATAAACTAATTGGCTTTTTCTACTAAAAGTAGCTTCCTTGTGTACCATAAAATCTTCCAGGAAAAGGAAAAAAACATAGAATTATAGAATCATTTAGGTTGGAAAATACCCTTAACATTTTTAGAGTTATCAGCAGAAATGGTACATCTTTTTGTAATAACAGATAATTACTAATCTGTAATCATATACTACACTGTATAAATAAATTTACCTACTGAATTTTCACATCTCAAATGAAGTAATCCTATCATCAAAAAAGACATATCTCCCTCAGAAATGACACACAAAATCCCTGGAAACATGTGTGCTTTAAAAAGACCCCACAACTCTGACACATGTATTAACACTGAAACAATCAAAATGCATTTCTGGTTTCAATAGCCTTGTAGAGTGTAATGAGTAACGCAATCAGCTGTCCCTTACTGACTTTGCTAAGGAAGTACTTTCACCTCATTAAGAACTCCTGTGAGAGTTTTGTCTCAGGGAAGAAAAATTTTCTGTCCAAGAGCATGCTTTTCAGGCACATCATTTCCTTCGATACTCAGTGAAAGGGAGAAGTAAACATGAAGACTGCTGGTTTAATCTACAGACTTTATCACATAATTTCCATAAATAAAAGCAATGTGTGGGTAGGATTGTTTCTGCCAGATCACAGCCTATTGGGAGTCAAATTCTCTAGAGTAGATAGGAAAAATTGTAGCTCCAAGTAGGTGTTATAGACCTCCACACCTTTTGCCAGCGTCCATTGTATCTGCTCTCTGATTTGAATTCATTTTGTGAGCTGAAACTTGTTCTTAGCTCAAGGTCTTCTAGATACTGCCTTGCATTTTTTACTAAAGTTTATTCCTTGGCAACAATGGAAGTGCAGCAGACCCGTAGTTGTGACAGAAGCGCACAAGAGACTCATAGCTCCCTATTGGTCCCAGCCCATCTTTATGTGTTACCAAGTGCTGGTATCACACATTTTATTTCAGTGGTTAATATAGTACCTTTCACTGCATCTTCATACAGGCAATTACTGTCCCTTAATCAGAGCTTCAACAGATTCACTGTTGGATTAGGAACACTTACTTACTTCACAATGTATACAAACCCCATTCTTATGACGTGGGATCCTTACCATGTTGTAATTAAATTAATAAAAAGGATTTTATTTCATGTCATTTTACAGTAATTTCAGTGTGTCACATAAGAACAGAATCATAATTCTAAAAATTCCAGGCTAAAAACTGTACACAAAAAGGCAGCTTCATATAAGAGTTAACCACTGTATGCCTAATTTTTAAGCAGTCACCCCACAGAGTAGAATCCAGGCCCTGTGTCAGGCACCAGCCTCTCCACTAAATGCATAAGAGTTAGCCACCTTGGAATGGGAGCCAAAAATAGCCGGCATATAAACAGCAAACTGCCTCAGGCTATCTTCAGCATTTTCTACGGGGAGGGGGGGATGAAATCCTGTTTCTTGGAAGCATATGTTTAAATTGTCACTTCTGGGAAGAAAATATATCTGCCTGGAGACACCTGCAGAGATCATTTTTAAAGGAACTGAGCTTTTATGAATACAGTTGCACTGGTGATTTGTGTAAATCAGGTATGACTATTACTTTTTGCACAGCACAATAGAAACATTTGCCCAGAAAGTGGAAGATCTGTATTCAATTTATTCCTAGTGGCTTCAAGTGTTAATGTCAAGTGTTACTCGTCATAACTTGCAAACTTATTAGGGTAAGCTTTTATACAGCTGTAGTAAGCTATGAACAAATTTTCCCAATATCATTCTAGTAAGACTTAGGGAATGCTTATATCCGTTGGCCTTTGCTGAATCTTTTAGAAACTTGCTTAATTTTTGATCAAGACATTACATTTTTGTTGCAAAAATAATGCATATGCTCCTTTACAAAAATGGCAGACAGCAGTAAATCACTATAAGCAAATGCCAGAGGGACTAAAAATTTGGAACAATTACACATTTTGAAAGATAAACATTTGCAATACTATGCAATGATGTAATAATTTAGCATTTACATGTAAAATGTAAAAATTAATAATAACATACAAACAAGATAAAGGATATTATGACTGATATGCTCACTCCATTCCTATTGTAGTACTGACGAACAGAACTCCATGGAGATACTACTTTTCACTACTGATAGATTTGATGGAGCATAGCTAGACTGGTCTCCTGAAACCTTAATAATAGTTTTTAATACTAGTCAGCCCGAGTCATTCAAAACCTCATGTCACAAACTATAAAGCTATTCTGGTTATACAATCTTTCTATTCCATCTGATGAAGATGTTACCTGATGCAAAAGATTTTCATTGTTAATTGGGCTAAAACCAAAATATAATAACAAGCATGGCTCTTCACCCTAGTAATTCATGTACTGACCTGAGAAAGCAGAAAACCTCTGTTATGATCCCTGCTATTTTGTATTTTACTCTAAATAGCAACAGGATAAAATACAAGTAGATACGTAATCTCCTTTCCAAGACCTAAAGTCAAACACCAGTCTGTAAATTTCAAATAAGAATCTTTAAGACCTGCTTCTACTTTAAGCAGCAGAGACAGATACAACCCCTTTTACTAATTGCCACAAAATCCTCCAGTTATTTTGAGTCACTAACAGACATTTTTCTCCACCTTTGAAAGTTTAAAAAAAAAAAATCTGGTCGCCTGTTCTTAAACATAGTGGGTCACTGCCATGCTGTAGTTTGATGCCTTACATAGCTTTGTTATTTTGTTTTTCCTCAGTATGCAAACATGTTTAATTTTGCTTGTAAATATATTTGTAAATAAATTAGTTACATAGCTAGAGCTAATCTGTGTTTTTTATAGAGTGCATTGGAAGTACTTACCTGTCGTATATATACAAAAGTGTCAAACATAGTGAAATAGTCAAGCAGTATCAATGGTACTCAAACACCATTTTTCCAAGTTTCTGGAAGAGTTTCTCTGAGGATTTTCCTAGGAGGAAACTGTAGAAGTGCAACGGAAAAGCTCATACGCCTTCAGTTTTGCTAGCAGCGATACTGGTACTTCATCTAGAAGAAATACAACAGTTGTTAAAATTAAACTGTTAAAAGAATAGTAATAATAGCTCACATCCTTCTTTTATAGAATACTTCATCAATAAAGTGACTGAGGGGCTGCAAGTAACCACCATTCAATACTTAAAAATATCACAACTTTCCACCATTACCACAGCTGTGAGTAGGAAACCATAAAATGGAAAGGAAGGCTAATAAGCAACTCACAAAGAATTAATACTGTTTCTTAAACTGAGGAAGAGATGAAGGCTTCTCAGTCAAAGATCTATGGTATCCAAGGTCTTGCTGAGGCAACCTACCTCGGACTGAGAAACCTGTAATTCAGCTTCCCTTATCCAAAGACGGCGAGAATACTTGTAGTACTGTTCTCTCTTAAGGTGCTGTATTTTTTAATCTATCACTAGCCAGACAGGTAAAAACTGAACTCACGGACGACTTGCCACGTTACTGGCGAGTGTCTTCAACACCCCTTAAAATCTCAAAGGAATTTTGTTGGGTATTTGCCCCCCCCTTGTGCACTATGATCAAAACACTTTTGCGTCTGGGGCTGTGAAGCACACTGTGCCCTCACAGGATTTAGCACGAAGGTGCAGAAACGTAGAGCAAAGCTATTCCATCCTTGCCAATAAACGCTGTGCCTGGGGTGAAGACATCCCTGCCCAGGTTACCTGAGAGCGGGTAGTGGCCGGGGCTGGGCGGTGCAGTCCGCCATCCGCCTGAGCGTCCGAGACCGGCCGCCCCTTTGCTTTTCGCCAGGCCCCGGCGTTCATCAAACTCCCTCGGGGTTCGCGACGCTGTTACACGCGCGTTTTTCTGAGCCTGCCTGTCGCCTTTTTAAGCCCTTCCACTCACAGGCCCACGTATATATATGCGCCCAGTGGCGCAACGCGAGGCTCTGAAGGAGAAAGGCGGGAAGGGGGTCGGCGCTGAGGGAGAGGGCGGGAGGGGGGTCAGCGGCGGGAGAAGCGCGGCGGGCGGTTGCCACCGGCTGCGTGGCGGCACTGCCGGAGATGAAGAGGTCCAGGGCGGGCCCAGCGAGAGCGGCTGCCTCAGGCGGGGAGGGCAGCCTGGCAACCCCTCTGGGTGAGGGGCAGAGGGCGGGGAGCGACCGCCGGAGCCCGGCGCCCCGCCCGGCTGTGGCGAGCGGGAGGGCGTCGTGGCGCGGCGGAGGCCCGCGGAACGAGGCGGGCTGCGGGGACGTGTTGCTGTGGTGGGTGCCGTCGGACTTTTCGACCAGGGGCCAGCACGTTAGGCCCTGCGCTGTTGGCACATTTCTCATTGCGATTCCTCCTCAGAACAGAGAACGTGCATAGACAATCTGATCTACAGGTACTGATGTTTTTGTAGTAAAAGTCCTTAAAAATCCATATAGGCTAGGCTCGCATCTGTGCAGAAGGCCTAGAGAAGGCCTTTTCACTGCCTGATTCCATTAAAATATTTAAGGCATATTATATAATAGTATTAAAGGACACGAAATGAGGTGTCAACAAACTGTGGAATTGCGAGTCTTCTGTGGTTTGCATAGAAAGGCCATTCCAGGTTTTAGCATTTGGGAATGTATGCAAATAAGAATTTAAGCAAGTCTATAATACAGCTGATGTTACTGAAGCACAGAAAACCAAGAAATCCATCTCCTGTTGAATTAGAAACATGTGGGAAAGGAGTGAAAGGTACAGGAGGCAGGATTGATTCAATCTCACAAGGGTAGAGAAAACAAAGGTAAAATCTGGCAGCGTAGCACATGGCGATGGAATTGCAATTGGATAGTCTAGATGTAAAGATTTCAGATTATATGATAAATTTAAGAAATCTAAGCACCTTTTTTAATGTATTAGCTCAGTGTAGTCCTACATAATTTTCTAAGGAAAGAAATGAAACAAATTATAACTAAAACACTCTAGTGGAAAATCTGTGTCACAAAAGTAACATTCTAACTTTAGCAGACTGATACCCCATATACTGTTTGAAAGAAGAAAAGCAAGCCATAAGTGTTAGGTAGTTAATTTAAGTGTCCTGGCTGTGCAAAGCAGAATTAACACTAGTCTCGTTCTTAAAATTAAGAATTTTCTTTTAAGGAATCCAGATTCAAGACCTTAGCTGTAATTTTGTCTAGTTTCGTTTACCTTAACTGCTTCAACTGTTACTCTAAGTTGATTTTGTTCTGTATTCTGTAAATGTTAGTCATATTCATATGGCTTTACCATTTCTTTTATTTTGTAAATTAATTACACTTGTTATCACTCCCGGTACCGTATCTGAAAAGTTATCCATCCCTCTATGCCCTATGTGGTATGGAACTCCTGCTTTAAGTATGTGCTTCAGTCCCACTCACATTACCTGTTACCTGTATACCTCTGTGAAAAATATATTTCAAACAAATCTGGTTTTTTTTTTTTTTTTTTTTATAAAAACTGTTTGCACTTACATGTATCATAAAACTCTCATAGCTGGGCAGTGAGGAAAATGCTTTATAGCATCACATGGCATTTTTTATGTTGTATGTACTAAGTCTTTGTCAACGCAGCTCAGACTTTCCTCTTCATAAGGAAAATGATCTCCATTAGATTAATTTTAGCTGCAGGCCTATAGCGCATATTTTACGTGTTTATATTCACAGCCAGTCATGTACTCAGATTCCTTCTTAGCATGTGAAATGTGTTTGATCTAAGCAGACACAGACGGCGCTGAAGTTCAATACCAGATTAAAGCCTCTTTCTTTACAAGGAGATTAACTTTGAAAAAGGAATGTGCCTCTTTCAACAAACTGTGAAATGCTGATCTCTAGGAAAATAAATATTTACTTCTCTTTTCTCTTTTAGCATAATACAGCTTTACATTACTTTACCTTTTTAACATCTATTGCAAGCTGTCTTTTGATTATACCAAATCTATTCCTGTGGTCTGTAGGAAGACTCAGCCTGCCACCTAAAAACATGTCTGGTGCAAGATAAGGGTAGACAGCTGTGTATTGCTGCCAGAAGTCATAGCGCTAAACAAAGACAAATGTGCAAGAATGTGACATCTATACTTCTGGAAAGAGGAATGAATGCTAAAGGAGGAACACTGAACAGCTGATTACTTCCGCTGTTAACCTCAGTAGGACTAAATTTAAAAAAAAGTTAAAACACAGCTGGCTATATAGAATGAACTGCTGAGAGATTTGTCAGTCACTAGCTTCTATTAGTGAGACACTTAGCTTGGGAGTATTTTTGGAAAGAGTTTCCATGGAGTTGGAGAGACTTCAGGCCTTTTGCTTTTTTCTGATTGGCCAACAAACAGGTGCTGAAAAAGGTGGTGGCAGAAATATTCCAGACGTGGTGAATATCGTATCGACAAGCAACGGCAACTTACTTTTTGGTTTATGATAGGCTGTATCATGTAAAAATAGAACAGAATTTTTCCTTTCTCTCTTTCTGATGTGAAACAAAAAGAGGTCAAAGCACCAAATAATGTCAGTTGAAAATACAACAACCTGTGTTTACAATTTGGGAGTGGTGTATTCTACCATAGCACATGTTTAATGGCTTAAAACTAAAACCATATATTTTTTTTCTTCCAGGGTGAAGCATTCTACGTACTTCTGATTTACAAATACATGTTCTATGTTCAAAGTGCCTATGTTCTTCAACTAGAAATGTATTATTCCATTGTAAATGAATCATTTACTTTTAGAGATAAATCGTGTAACAAAAAAATTATTTTTAAAAACAGGTGCTTTTAGGAATGACATAAAGTAAGCCTCAGAACTTGGGAGAAAGCAGGACCGTTTCAGTGGCAATGAAAAGTTGTGTGGCGGCACTGAGAATCCTTGTATTTCTTCATTTCAGAGTCAATTTACAGAGCTTGGACCCTCAAATTGAATCCACTGGTTCTGTCAAAAGCAAGTTAGAATTTTGACAGAGTATTGATTTTGTACTTGTAAGTGCATATCTCTCTAGGCATTACAGCTTCAGAGCCAAGGACTAAACATTGTGGGGTACAGTCCTGATACTTTGGCACTGATGGACTAGAAAAATGGAGGTCCAAGATTTTTAAGTAAAACAAGCTGTTAAACATGTTCTCTATTTAGGCAGGATCAAGCCTTTTCCTTCTCCTAAACAGTGATTGTTTCTGGAGGGGAAAAAAATAAAATTGAGTGCATTTAGAAGGCAGTGATGAAAAGCTGTGTAAAAATATATTCCAGACATAACATGATAGGTTCTACTCACCGTCAAACATGAAAAATGCGTGATGAGATATGCACACGTCCCTTCCTGTCCTGTTTGATACCTTGGTTAGAATCAAGATACAGAGGCAAAGTATGCAGTTACCTGCAGGTATGTGTTTGTATGCTTTAAATTCTACAGCATCAGATATGCACCTTGTATTGGATACTCTCTACCAAAGAAGGAACAATTAATTCTAAATTCATGTATTTCATACTTGCTGAATGAGATGTCATTTGAGTTTCAGTGATACTTTATACAGCGATTTTCTGGTCCTTAATATGAAGCTGCTGGTATTAGTCTAGAAAACTGAGTCAGACTGATTGATCAGTGAACTAATGAACTCTCTTTAAAAGGTGAAATGTACAGATAATCGTGGAAAATATTCAACCAGTCAGAGGAAGAAAGTGGACCTGGGAGGAAGCAGGCCTGAAGAGCCAAGACAACCACCCTTTAATGGTGATGCAGGTGTGCATATGAGAGTTAAAAGCTGTCAGTGAGATGGCTGAGGGAGCCACTGAAACAATGATTCACCCAAGTGGATTACTGAAAACAACACCTTCAGACTGTTTGGAATACAATTTCTGGCTTTACCATCAAAATTTGACTGGATCCAAAGAACCTGCTGATGAAAGACAGGAGGTTTTTGTGATGATTTCACAAAAGGCTCTGAAATTCTAAGATGCCATATAAGCAATCTAATACATATATTATTTGCTTTGAAATTTGGGCAAGGGTAAAACCTGGCTATAACCCACAGAACTTAGGTAACAAATCTGTTATTGAAAAACTTTTTGCAATAGCATTAACTATATTGTTGCACAGGTGGTACAGACAGAAATAGAGGCAGGTCTGGTGTGCAAAATTAGGATCCAATGGAACAAATCAATCTAGATTTTACTTTACATAACAAAAGGGAGGGAGGGTGGTGCTCTAAACAAAACAAACCAAACAACAAGCTGCTTAATTCACTTTGTTGCCACCATCAAATCCTAAACCAATCCGAACAGGCTGGAGAGTTAGAAAGTTTATGTTGATGCAAACAATTTTAGAGGAGGAATTAGATATCTTTTATATGGAATTGGGGTAATAATTATGTATAATATATTTTTTTTAAAAATCCCTACACATGTACAACTACAATATGTAAATACACAATGTTGAGGAATTAGTTAACACAAAACTTTTATTATTTTGAGGTAATTGTATTTACTGTGTGAGAATATATTGCACAGTTTTGTGATCCGTGGATATATAATTTCTATGTAAACAAGCCATTACAGCATTCTTATGTCTATTTTTAATAGGATTATTTTGGAGTATGCATTTTAACTGCTAAATTGAAAGCAATCTTATGAGTGAGTCTCAGGAATCGAAATTTAAAGCTTCCTCTTGGGACATGCTGTCTGTGAGTGTTTAGTCACAGAGTCAGCTACATCAAAAGGCCATAAAAGTTGCCACCTCTCCTTTGCAGACATCTAGGTATGTTTGACCAAGAACTCTCTTCTTACCTTTCTTCTGCAAGTTGAATGGATGGTGTAATATTCCAGCAAGCATTGAAGCCTAGCGGGTTTCCTGTATAGCCAATTTTGACACTCTTCATTTTCCTGGGCATTTGTACTGGTGTGAGTACAAGTGAGTCTGCAGTGTTGGGAGTTGCACAGAAGGGATGGCAAAGACTATGCTTAGGATTGTTGGTGTCCATTGACTTCAAACTCTGATGAGGTTAATTAGTAAATATGATTTACTAAAACTTATAACAATAGTTAGCTTTCATCTTTCAAAGTTCCATTGACTTCATTTACACAGTTATTTAACTAATAAATCTTAAAAGAATATTTTTTTTCTTAGAGATATCCAGAAGATGTAATATGTGGAGACAGAACACCTCTGTCTAATAAGCATATATAAAATGAAAGGTGACAGTCATGACATCTGCAGTTTGTTTTCAAAGTGGAAATGATAATGACAGTCTCACAGCTAAAAGCTATGAAGAAAAATTTCTATCTTTTGAAGATCAAGGCAAAAATAAAAGTGACTGCAGAGAATTTTCAAATACATTTTCTTGGAGAGAGGAAATAGAGCAGATCTTGACAGTCAATGAGTTTAACAAAAAAGATTTCAAAAATCCAGGTAAGAAGCTAATTCTCTTTTGTGTTTATCAAACTTCCATGTGGTTTGAGGAAGGTACTTTAATCAAAACTCTTTTTTTTTTTTTTTGAAGTTTATTACAGAGCTTTTATTCTAAGTATTTCCCTATTGTTAGAGCAGACATAATTGTTCTGATACTTCACTAGCATTCTACATGGATAGGTAAGAGGTTGTGACTTAGGAAATGTTGGTTTTAACTAAATACCTTAATTTTTGGTCAGTTGTAAGTCAAGTAGGAACTGAGGCCTGTCATGTACAGACTTTGGTCCTTGCACAAGGCTTTCAAGTTCCTAAATGTAACAGCTTTGAAAGCAGACTGCACATTTGTTCAGGCCTCACTGCTAAGGTCTCACAGAGGCTGCGTATGGTATACATGACATAGTACTTGTGAAAGAACAAGACAGAAGGAAATTAACCTAGTTTATCCATTCATGTCCTAAGTTCCTATATGATTTCATTTTCTTTCTGCAGGCAGACTTCATTTCGTCATTATCTGATTTCTGAATGTTTGGCTTTGCAGCCTTAATGTTATTCTTGTATGTTGCATCACGGAATAAAGGGGTAGGTGAATATGATCACATAATCCTTGTGATAGTTTGCTAAGACTTTCTAAAACTTCACTTTTAGAATTGTACAGAGGTATGTTGAATGGACTAGTGTTTCATCATATGATGTATGTGTATAGGTTTACTTTAGTTCTTAGGTTCTACCTAGTACAACTGGCATCTGAGTGATTGTTATTTAATACATTCAGACACACATTTCCTCAAAAATACAGTGCAAAATGTTAGCAAGACTTCATGATAAAGCTCTTCAATCTGCCATTTGTTTAGTGATGCAAAGTGATAATAAAGGATCAGTACTGGTCCTTTATTGGGCTTGCAGCCCTCACATCTTTTCTGAGCGTTTCTTATGGGGAACAGAGGCCTAAAAGCAGGGCCATTCGCACTACTTATGTGTGTACAACAATTATTTTGTTTGTTGGCTAATACACGGAAAATGGGACAGGGCAGAGGAATGCCAAAGGCATATGACGGAATCAATGTTCTAGGTATTACTACTATTAGACAGTTTAATTAGCAAATGAGTGGTGAATATTATTCTTTTACAAAGGTTTATTCTAAATATCATTATAAGTTTGGATAGTAGCCGATACAGAGTGAAAATAAATAAATTTGTTTCAAAAAGTTTGAATAGTACAATAGAAAAAAAGGTTTCATTTAGTCTGAATATGTGAGGTAGTCAGTTGAATATCACTGCTGTTTCGTGTGTTTGTTTATTAACCAACTTGTATGTATGATAAAGTACATATGCACCCTTTACTCAAAACAAAGATTAAAGAGTTCTCAAAACCTTAATATCGCTTTGTCCTTGGACAGGTTTTCTTCACTGTATGTGGGTACTTTTCATTATCACTGGGTTACTACTGGTGGCATATGCACCAACTATGATTTCGTTTTGAAAATATTTTATATGAGAGAAAATGCAAACTGTAAATCAAATTTATAAAGCAATGAACATGGAATTTATGGAAGACACTTAGCATTTGTAAACTTAAAATTTCACAAATACTTTATATGTATTTTGATTTATTGATAGAATTCAAAAGCAGAAAAAATCATTGAAGAAAACCAGAAAAGGATGAAAGATGAAGAGGAAAAAAAAGGAGCAGAAAAAATGGAAAAGCCTTTGCATTGACAACCAAATTAAACAGAATTCTAGGTCTGGAATAAATAAGTTAAAAGATTTCCTGGAAACATGTCAAAGGAATTCTGTGAAATGTACTGCAGAAATGTCTGGTTTGAATGTCTGTTTTCAACTGTGGAAAGAACAATCCCTAGATAAAAGGTAAGAGTACATATTTTTGTGGTTTCTTTGGAGAGAATGGCAGGAATTAACTGTATGAAGACTGGAGAAGAACATCCTAATAAACTTTGCCTATTGTAATGGCCTAGTGTTTTCATACTAACACCAGTGTTTTGTGCACAGCTTAGATAAGTTCAAGGAAATTAGTTTGTGAGAAAGGCATATTCTGTATTTTAGGTGTTTTCTAGGCATTACAGCAATTCATCAGTTTGGCATCATCTCCATTTTGTAAGAAGTAGTTTTTTGTAATAGGTATATTGCAGATTATGTTGGGCGAGCCGAGTAACAGAAGAGGAAAGAATGCTTTAAACATGCTAAGGCACACAATAGACCCATATTGTGCTTTTTGAGGGTGTTTGTATTATGTCAAACTTGCATATCTTAGTTCATTTCTGTTTCCACTAAGTTCATAGCAGTGATGATGAACATATGTTCTTCACATGGTGGACAATAAAAATGGTATAAAAATGTCCATGAGTGAGGTGTGCATCCACTGGGTGTAATGGCCTCTCTTTTGCTTAATACTCTTCCTCCACAGGGTCAGCCAGGGGCTCTGGTGCTGCATCAGGTGATGCATTGCTATTTTGTGGTTGCCCAGACCCACAACCCATTCAGTTTGGGACTGTTGATGCTGCCCGGTTTGAGCTGTTTTGATGAGCCCACTGATACATTCTCTGGGAATGAAAGGAAATAAACAACTTGCAATAGCCTTTGCTTTGACCTTTTCAGGCTAATCATTTCCATTCTTGTACATACCAGCTGCTTATGGCAGCTTTTCATTTTGTTTCCAAGCTGGATCTCGTAACAGATAAAGGTTAGCCTATCATCAAGTTAATGTAGAATTACTGGGAGAGTAACACCTAGCAATGAAGTGGTGACAAGAGTTAGGGGTGGGCTGACATCAGTAACTATTTAACCCAGATCAGCAGGTGCCTCTAAGGTTTATAGGACTGGAGGCCTGGAATGATAGGGGTAGACCAGCGGAAAATGCATGCCGCACATTTGCAGACCGAATATGCATGCATTTTCATTTCCAAGTACATCTATCACATACGCTGATTTCTGTACATATTGGGACATCTGTGAGAATCACTGGCTCCTGATTTTTGAAAGTTTCTTCCATTAGGGGACAGATTCCTAAAAGCAAAAGTATTGAATGTGACAATCATTATGGCTGGCTTTTTTTTTTCCCCATGGCAGAAGTGTGAAAAGTCTAAGAACAGCTGTTGAAACAATGAGAAGAATCCATTCTCTACCGGATAAATAGCATGATTTACTGGAGACAACAAATTATCAGAGGACTGCCAAATGCCTTAGATGTTTTGGATTTGAGAATTTGGCAAACAGTCTGGATTGTCCACAGGTTATGTCTATAAAATAATTAAAATTTTTCATTATTCTATTTTTCCTATATATATTTGCTGCTCCGTAGTTGGTACTGGTTTTCTCAAAATATTAAGTTAAAGCAACAACAATATTAGCAGTGAAGCCTCTGATAAAAACTTCCTTACATTGCAAAATCAAGAACTGTAAAGTTCAGAGATGCACTATTTATAATTGCCTGTACTACCTGTTGTAAGCAAATAATGGAAAGTTAAGATTGTCTTTCCTGAATTTGTGCAGAAGCGCAAAACCTCCATAGAAGGCATCTTTAATAGTATTTTAAATGTAATTCTCTATTCTTTACAAGGAAAAAGGCAAGAACAAATTTTATTACAGGGGACTGACTCCCTAAAGTGTTATCACCAAGGCTTTAACCCCGAGACCTATGACACTGCTGCCATTTACAAATGTTCTTAAATGCCTAGCACAGCATGGTTGACTGCATATCAGATAGTGGTGCTTGATACCTCAAGAAGCACTTTCTCTCTGAAGTGTGTAAGCTTTTATAATCAACAACTTAGTGTCCTCCAGCAGTTTGTTCAGATCTAAATGACTCTCCAGCAATCCCATTCACTTCCAATTTATGAGTTCAATAGTACTCTCTCTAAGTTACGCTTCGTTTTCTTTTCTGAAGGGCACATACCACCTTAGCAGGCCAACTGTGATTTTCTTTGCTCTTTTGCCTAATTAAAACTGCTCCAATCAACGAGGGGTAAAATTCTTTTTCTGCTAGTTGAAGGGATAAGCAGGTGTGATTTAAGGCAACCTCATCCACTGTGCCTGTGTATCGTTTAAAACTTGTAATTGGCAAACATTATTAATAAAGATACATACATGGGGTTATTATATGCCACCCAGTACTGCATCTTAATTGAGACTAGATACCATGGTAATCAGCCATTTGGGGTCGTAATAGGTTTGAGATGATTGATCATCTAATCCTATCATTAGGGGTTCCTATTCAGGATGGAAGGTTGTCTTGTCTCTTTTCCCCTGTAAGAATTCACATTTCAATGTAAATACCTTTCAGATGTCGTAATGGCTTTTTGAGTTGTTTTGAAGGCCAGTCTGAAGTTCCAAAAATTGTACTCCTTTTGAATTCATTTGCATTTTGTAGGCCTACCTTGCTAAGGAATACAGGCCACTGTATCCATATTTGGGAAAAGTACAAAGCTTGTGAACTGAAATCCTTAACAGAATGTGAGATAATTTCCGATATATTAGTATGTGCTTTATGCTGTTGCCACATCTTGTTCTTTTATCTATTCAGTTTGCGCAGTTGTTTTTTTAAACTTTGCTTAACTCTTCCTACACTGATGTCCACATCATTTCTATGGCATTTCTCCAATTAGTTTTGTCAAGCTGGGATGTATTTTGCATTTGGCACTTGTTTTTACCCACTTCATCAAGATTTCATTTCTTTAAGAATTAAAGTCTGTCCAGAATATTTTCTGGGTCCTTGGATGCAACTGAAAAATGTACTAAACGTCTACAGAATCCAGAGCACAAACAGAGGTCTCCACGTTTTCTGTTAGCCTGGGAGTAGCTCAATTTCAACTGCAGCACTTGGGCCATTACCTGTTATGAGAAGAGAGGAAGACAGAGATCCCAGGGTTCAACGTTTTTATCCAGATACATGGCAGGTAATACCATGCACTGTGAATTTTATTTAATATGCTTATGTTTATGGGTGTGCTCAGGAAGACACTGGTATTATAATAAATGAAATAATTTAAATTCAAAGATAATCTTCAGATATTGATACAAGATTACTCTGACATATATCTTTGAGCCAATAGTTATTTGAATAGGCTCAAGAAAGAGTGAAGGTGACATGTATTTTCTCATTTCAGCATTGTTCATTTCAAAGTGAGAGAAGTCTCAAGTATCATGGGATTGGATTAAAAATAATCAGATCAAAACAATTTTTATATTATTAATTTCTTAATTTTCTTCTATTCAGAACTTTGAGATATACCTAGATTATGTTTTCAAGCATTTTCCACCAAAAGTGAGAACCTAAAACCAAAATGGGTATTTCCGATCTCCAAAAAACCTCATTTTTTCTGGAACAAGAAAGCAAGAATATTCTAAAGCTGAGATACTGTGAGACACGATAAATTGATGAGGACCGATAGAAGGAACTAGGAGCTTTATTCATGGTATCATGCTTTAGTAATGTTGAATAGAAGGATGACATCAATTAAGGAAACATAAATTTTCTTCAAGAAGGAAATTCTTTCCTTAAAGAAGAAATTGGTGAAGAAAAGAAGAAAAAAAAAAAAAAAAAAGAAAATATTGACCTTATATCAGTGAAACGTTACAATTGTGTTTGTGCAATTCTGGATGTATCACAAGAAGTTTTCTTAACTTGCCATCCATTTGCTCCCTTTTCAGCAAGAGATTCTTGATATTGTAGATAACAATAAGTCTGCAGGGATTGTTGTCCGTACTTTATCAGTGAAAACCTATGCATCATACTACTGCATGGAAAAAATCCTGAAGGAAAGCAATGAAGGGGTAGTTGTGTATGTTGCTCCCACAAAGGTATGACTTTACCACTTTGTGTAGCTTAATACAAAATAGTAATTCACTGCGATGTTACAGTATCATCGTATGTGACCTAGTGCAGTGACATTGGACTTCTTGAAGCTAAGCTGAGGTGGGCAGGCTGATGCTGTAGCTAGCTGGAGTTAAATCCTTAATTTTCAGCATACAATAAATAAAGACAAGACAAAACTCAAATCAAAATCAGAAAGAAAGTTGACAGGTGTTTACTATGGTCTCTACAACGTGGCCAATCTGATCTTTTGCAGTCTTTCTTGCATTCAGTATAATCCTTCTGTCATTATTTTCTTATATACTTAGCATGCTGAGTTGCTTTCTATTATACCACATCCTTAATCTCTATAAACTGTATTTTGAATTGACTTTAGTATACAGTAGTATACTGCTGTATTTACAGGAGTATAACATGGGTAGTTCAGCGATCACAGAATCACAGAATGGTTGAGGTTGGAAGGGACCTCTGGAGGTCGTCTGGTCCAACCCCCCTGCTCAAGCAGGACCACCTAGAGTATCTCCAAGGCGGGAGAGGCCACAGCCTCCCTGGGCAACCTGTGCCAGTGCTCAGTCACCCTTGCAGCACGACCCTCTGACATATCAGCCACTCCTATTTTTGTGTCTTTTCCCAAAAGTCAGGCTCTTGTTAACCAAGTATGGGCAATTATTTGTAATCAATTTAATAAAACACTGCCAGATGGCTTAGCAGTGAGTGGTGTTTTCAGATGGGATTTTCACTGTGATGCTCTCAACTGTCAGGTATGCTATATTATTTCAATTATTTAAAAAAATATGATTATTCAAACTTCAGGCTATATCAGTATTGAAAAGTTCTATTTCTAAATTGTGAACTTCCAAAGAAATAAGAACATACAAAAACTAACGCTGTTGGACAAGGGATGACATTGTAGAACAAATATGCTCTCATTAACATCACAGTTGTCTCACCGAGGAATGCATAGGTACCCTGATTTAGCACTTACTGTAACTATTTTATTGAAGTGCCAGCTGGAAGATGTAGAATTCCATCCCAGAAATTAGAGATATAAGTTACTGAGCATCGTCTCATATGGAGTTCAGGATCTGGAGCTTTTCTCCAGACAATTTCCTTCCTCTTGCGCTAACATCCATACGCTTACGCACCTGAACATACACATGTGGACAAATCACTACATATACATGCTTATACATGCAGACGCACAGAAAAAGACAAATCATTCTGTGTATTACAAAAATGAATAAACACATATAATTGGCTACAACTTCATGTCAGCTTTGCTTACTTTCTAATTGTCTTATTTGCAGTTTCCACTTACCTTTTCCAGAAGGAACTTTTTGTCAGAATTTGCCTATCATGATAAATCCTCAGAGGAAAAAAATGTATAAAATAATACAAATCTGTATTTGGATTGTATTCAAAAAGGTGATGGATTGAATCTGTGGGCTCTATCTAAAAAGCAGTTCAGCAACTTCTCAGACACTGCCGTGCTGCTAACTGTGCATCTTACAAGAAGGCAATGGATCTACCTAACCTCTGTCTGGTCAGGCACAAACTGCATAAATGAGGAAACCTCTTAGGCACACAGCAGGCCATTTACATACTGTTCATCATCTGTCACCCAATGGCTGTTAGACAAATGGAAATAAAAAATGTGTTCCTTAGTGACATAAAATCATACCGTTTTAGCAGGGGATTCTGCACTAGTTCTTGTTGTTGCTGTTTTGAAGAGTTTGCCAAATTTGTATAGCTATATTACATCTGCTAGAAAAGTAATACAATGCATTGTATTTCAAATTTTTTTTGATGGTTACAGAAAGTAAAGAGATGTTGGCAATATGCTGAGAGGAAAGAAGAAGAAATCTCCAGTTTTTTGACAGGTTCCAAAAAAGGAAGGTGAAACCAGAAAACTACCAAGACAGTAAATAACATATACAGTGCTAGACTGGGTAAGTAGGGGAAACTAAAATATCTTTAATTCAAAAATTGGTCTCTTTTAAAATACAGTTATGTTTTTTAAATATAGGAATCTAAGTTCAGGCACTTAATTCTGTATTTAGAATTGAGTGGCATGTTTTTTCTGCATTCTTAGTACCTACAGTTACCATTGATACAAATGGGAAAGTAAGCATCTTTGCAAATATGGAGATTTCTGAACAGCACCATCAGAGGCCCTGAGCCAAGCCAATCTAATGGTTTGCTGGGGCAAAAAAGGCCGCCCTAGTTTTGCTTCTCCCCTTCTCTGCTCTCTTTTCTCTCTCTTGTCCCAGCTTTGTGAGCTACCCTATCTCACACTGGCTCTGGTACTGGTCTGGCTCCACAGCAAGTGAATTTATGAAGACATTGCAGGAGAAAACTAACCCAAGAAAGTGAATAGTTTTCTACCATCTTAGTGAGCTGAATCAGCAAATGAGTGACAGAAAGAAAACTAGAAAAGGGATGAGTCTGTGTGGTTGAGAGTGAGCAATGGGTGGA
Source organism: Platalea leucorodia (assembly GCF_965183815.1). NCBI lineage: Eukaryota > Metazoa > Chordata > Aves > Pelecaniformes > Threskiornithidae > Platalea > Platalea leucorodia. Next base: position 43,987,267 of record NC_138828.1, on the reverse strand, counting down.
AAAGGAGTGAAAGAGAAGAGCTGAAGGAGAGGTACCATGAAAACAAAATATTCCCAGCAGCTACAATGAACTGTCGTCAGTTTATACATAGCACTAACTTGCACTTCACTACGAAATACATTGTGTACAATGGGGAAGATAAATTGAGGCTCTCCCTCCCTCTGCTGCTCAGTTCGGCCTCAGCAGCTGCAAGTGTAACTATACTTGTACTGATACAAGACCGTGGGGATGGATCACTGACATGATCCGGGCTGAAAATAATCCTATTCTTTATATGCTTATATTTAACTTTGTATTGCTCAGTGATCCAGGTCAGAGCAAAGCCCAAGAAGTGCATTCTAGGTATCACTGAGAAGTTGATAATCTACAGCTTTAAGCATGCCTGTATTCAAATGCTGACTTTTAATATTAGGATTAAAAACCCTAAATGTGTTTACATTGCACTATGAAGAGAGATACAATGATTTAGTAAAGTATGTTCCCTGGAGAATGGTAATTTTGTCATCCATCACTGCCATCCATGTGCTGCTTTTAACCGTGAAGCATGTAAGTTAAATAGCAAAAGTAAATGGAATTAAAATGTAAAGAGATTAGAAAATGTATTTTTAAGTTGTTTCATAACAAAAATAGGTTTCCTGCTTAGATTGTCAGATGCAGGAATGTTACACAAACAAATAATTAAGGTTCTCAATGATGAATATTCCCATATCATTTGGAGCAGAGTTCAAAATCAGACTATTTTGATGGACACAAGCGTTAAATAGAATTTTTCTCTTTCCTGTTTTAAAATGCATGCTGAATTGCAGGCATCAAAGCCAAAACTATAAATATCAGAGTGAAAAAAATTTCTTAAGGCATAAGAGCGAAAAAAATAACAAGAGTAAAAAAAAAATTTTTTTTCTGTAGTTTGAAAATATGGTTTCCTTTCAGACCTTGCTTTATCACCACGAGAAAGTCTTTTATTATATGACACAATGGTAAAAGTCAGGAAAACCTGGACAAGGGCCCATGTAAGTACACATTGCTATTATTTCTACAGTTAGCAGGAGCAGATGTTTTGTCAGTGAATTTTCATGTTCATATTTTCCACATATTTTTAAGGAACTGAATCCTTAGGAATTTACCTGCTTTAAAAATAACCCAGTAATGAAAAAGATAGATGCAAGGAAATATGAAAATTAATTGAAAGAGGAACTGAAAAATTGGATTTCACATAATAACAAAGAAGAGGTAATTGCAGTTGTTAATTTCTGTAAGAGTCGTCTTCAGGTAAAGCTAGAAAATCACATTTAATACAAAATCATACTTCTGCTACCAAGAAAGTTCATTCACAACATTTTTTTTTCTCAAAATCATTTGTCATCCTTTTGGTAATAAATATATACAAATCATGCTAATTTTAAGGTTTTGAACCTTGATGACAATCTTCCTTAAATGTACAGAATTATATAAAAAAATTTGCTGATACGTTCTTTTTGTATTACATGAAGACTTTGCATAAAATATTATTTTACATGTGATTTCTATCGTTCTTACTACAGTTCTGGTACTGCTGTTAGGTATAGAACTAATATCCATCACATGCAGTTACAATTTTTCTCTCCTCTTCTTTACAAGAAAAAAAAAAGTCTCCAGACTAGTATTCCAGTCCCCTAGTTTTTTTCTTTTTTTTGGACAATGCCTATACTTTGCTATGTGCTTCTCCTCTCTACAGTAAGACAGAAGAAAAACTAATGAATTTTAAGTGAAAGTGAGGGGTTTATCACATTCCTTAGCTCTGTTTGTATTTTCTTTGACTCCCTGGGAAACATGTCTGTTCTACATCCTTACTGATACGTTGTAAAGTACCACTGTATCTTACAAGGTTGTCAGCCATGGTCCTGAAGGCTATTAAAAAATAATTTTGATATTTTGGCACTGAACTTGCAAATGTCATATGGAAGAAGACCATTTATTTTAATTATTATTTATCTTAGACTCTGCAGAAGTTGATTGATTGAACACAGTCAATGAAACAAAACAAATCACTTAAAGACACTTGTGTGGAGGGGAATTGGATATCATCATGCTGCTATAGACCACAAAGGAAGACAGTTGCTATAGATGCTGTTCAGAAAAGGATTTATACAGGTCTCTTCTTTTCAGAGATTTTATGCATATGAAGACAACTGTGATAAGCTACCTTACATCCCCTTTTTCCTGAATGCTAATTGGAAAGGGTTTATTAAGTGCAATAAAGAGGTTATTATTGATGGGGGAGGTATTCCAATAGCCTTTACTAATGTGGAACAAATACACCCCAGTTTTTAAAAAAAAATCTTTAATGCTGGAAAAGGGACACTGCCAACTTTCTCACTCACAGCTGGAGAGTGTCTGTTTTGTTGCCCTCAAACCAAATATGTACAAATGTTTATCCTGCCCGGGTAGCTGACAAAGCTGATTGCACTATTGGAAAGGGCAGTACAAAGAACAGATGAAGATTAGAATACTCATTTAGACATTGCTTAATAGTCTGTTTTTCCAGTGTTACAACAGTATCTCAGTCAACTAACTTGCTCTTTCTCCTGTTATCTCAGAACTCTCTTGCCCCTGAATACCCTTTGACTTTACAGCTCACCTGGCTACGTTCTAAAATGCCTATTACCCTTAGATAAACTTAGGGATGTGCACAGTCCCTTATAAAAACAACATTAAATACATTAAATGTGTAAATGAAAAATACAGAACTATGCCAATATAAATCCTTACTGAAATGATATGACTATAATTTGTCAAATTGACAGCATTTCAGAATGCTAAATATTCTTACATATCTTCATCCCTACTCCATTTCGTAATCCTTTTCCCATCTGACAGGGATTTGCATGTAAAATTAATTTTCATGCTCAATTACCTTGTGACTTTTTTGCTGTATTACTGTTCTCAATGAAGAAGAACTGTTATTTGAGGAAGAGCAGCAAAACCTTTTTGCTACTATTCTTGATACATTTGCAGCACTAATTTACATTCTTTAGGTTTTGACTTTTCATTGATAGCATTTTCAGCTTTACTTTCCTCATGGCAGAGGGAAGACCATGTGCTGAACAGGCTAAATCTCAAAAAGTACCTGAAGAATCCTTTGCTCACATGCTCCGTATCTGAAACTCAAAACCTACAATGTAAAAGTCACACCAAACTGTAATTAAGAGACATGTAGATTTGTAATGATCACTCTAAAAAGTGCATTATTTAAACAAAACAACCACCTTGATTGTGGGAGATCTGAGCTCTGCTACAAGTCCGTTGTTTTAGGGGTGAAGCACTTGTGTGTCTTACCTGTGCCTGAAGGAATGAAGGGAAACAGACGTCTCATTTTTTTAATTTTGTGCTTCAAAGATTTTGGTTTTCAAAACAGACACTTATTAAAAACATAAATTTGCACCTTTTTTTTGTTTGTTTGTTTTTCTTTTAGGTTGTTACAGCTGCTAGGTCATTGGCTTTAGGAATCAACATGCATTCTGTTACTTGGATGATCTGAAGTACAGACAGGTATGGAAACACATATGCAGCATAACACATACTGAACATGTAAAGTTCATGTGTATGTATATGTACATACTAGACACAATCATAAATCAACATATTTTCTTATGTATAATTGCCTGCTTTCCTGCAAGAAATCCCCGTCCAACATGTACACGTGTTCAGAAAGCATAAAGGGAGGTTTGTGGTTGTTCCTTGGCTGCCTTGGGTAAAAACACTCATATCTGCGGCCTGTGTTGTAAATAAAGCTCAAACTGAAATTCTTCCTTCTCATCCTCTCGGGATGGTAAGAGCCAGTTTTATGGTGTTAATTGTCTAGGACTACTTCTTCCCACCACTCCCTACAGCATCAATAGACATTTCAATAGCTAAATGAGAGCTGTCTGGAAACAAGGTATGCTTGAGGCCCATGTTTAAGGCAAGTCTAGGTAAAACATCTCATAAGAGGACTGTGCTCCTTAAACGTCAGGAGCTCTAATCCACTGCCTATGCTTTCTGTCTCCTTTCTCTCCCTACGTGTCCTTCAGCCTGCTCTGACCTTTTCCAGCTACTGCTGCCTATGTAGTCTTCCAGTGGTGATTTAGCCAGCATTAAGTATAAGAAGCAGGGAAGCATCCTGGTGGAGACAGGTGAGTGGGAAAAAGTACTTTTCTATTTTATAATTGATGGAGGATTTTTCCCCCCGTTCTTAGGGCCTGTGTAGTTTAATGAAGATAGTTACTAAAGCTCATAAATAGGAAGGAAAAAAAAAAGAATACTTAAATGCAATGTTAAAACTTGCTGAAAAATCTCATCTTTTTGGTAACATTATGCAGTGCATGTAGAATGCTTGAGTGTGTTCATTGTCATTTGTAGCCGTTTGTGAAATTTACCTATAGTTTCATCACTAATGAATCATAATGCAGCACAATTTAGACTTGGCTTAAATATGTAGGACAAACGGAATCAGGGATATCCACAGACTACAGTGATTTGGAGAGAGATGGTGGTTTTAATTGTGCCACAAATTGGGAAAGAAATGGGTTGGCAGTTGGGTTCATTAGTTTTGCCATATACTGTTGAAACTGACACTTTTCCTGTATGTCACAGAGGAAGGATGAAATGTAGAATTGGATGGATAGAAAAAAAATCAGGCATGGATAAGTGGATCTGTAAATCATAAAAAACAAGATTATTTTAAGCCTTTGCATTGGATGTGGTCACCTGATAAAAAGTGCATGAACAGAGAGGAGGAGGAACAGAGGACTGTGTCCTGCCATAAACACTGGAAGAGTAAGCTTCCCTTTGAAAAAACATTTTTACTTTACGATAACAACATGTAAATTCCTGTTACTCCAGTAACAGCATGTAAACTCCATGCTTCACAACTCTCATCCTGATTCTTTATAAACTTTTAGCTAGTGAAAGTGGCAAAACTTCATGATTTGAAATACTTCGAAAGTAAAAAACTCAGCATACTTTTTTTACACTTCCTTCCTTTAACAGCTGGGTATGGTCCTGTATGGTCCTGTATGCCTACTCTGTATAGCATAAAATACAGTCTGAATAGAGGCACTGACTGGTTTGTCTCTGCTTTTCTCTCGACTGACTGTTTTAAAAGGTTTAATTTCATTACAGTACAAAGCATCTCACGGCAAAATGATCACATGGAGGAAAGTTGCATAACAGAAGATTCCTGCATCTCTGAAATCTTTCTTTTTACCAACTTGCATCCCAAATGACCAGAGCTGAGGTAGCTGCCTGAGGGTCAGAAAAGATGTGGAATACACTGATTTAAAAATGTCTTCATCCAAGATATCAACACATCTAATACAGCAAATCTGATGAAGGAATAGTTTGATTCAATTAAACATTTATTTATTTTTTTCTTCACCTCAGTTTCTTTTCTTTTTCTGTCTAGACTATAATCTTGGGGTGCTGTCAAACAGTGCCAAAATTTTCTTCATTTCATTGATCTCTCAGATCCTATCTACTCTCCTGGAAGTACTAACATCCACAAGTTACACTATGATATCATTGATTCAATGTACCTTTATGTACCCAAGACCCTTCTGACAACATACTTCACTTTAAGACATAGTCCTGAATATTACTGAAATGACATTTTGCTAGGATAGAAAATGAAATAAAATTGTATTTTTGAACCCTTCTTTTCAGATGTCTGGATGGGCTGGACAGCATAGACTAGATGTGCTGGAAAATATGATTTCTATAATATTCCACTGCCCAAAATAAGAAAACCTGTAAAATCCAGTGTACTTCAGCTGAAAGGCCAGTTTCTGCTAAGTATCACATTGGTATTGAGGCTCACGCTGTTTTTTGCCAAAGCTGATGACCAGGCAGATGCAAAAGCAAAGGTATATGATATAGTTTTATTCCTCGTTTTGAGAATGGATTCTGTGTCTTTTAGCTAAACATATTTTTTAAATCTTAAATAAATGTGTTAAATCTATATGTTATTTTTGACAAGCTGAAAAATACACATTCTGTTTTCAGTAAACAGGTAAAAAATAGCATTCCTGATAAATTAAATGATAAAAAATGTTCACGTTTTTCTTTCTCTATTCTGTATCCTGTGTAATATGCCTGTTTTCTTTCTATTATTTACTTAAAGTGCTCACAGAGAGCTCTACTCAGAAGAGATATCTTCTGTTACTTGTTCAGAAGGATGGAGAGAAGGGTGTAATGCTAAGAAAGAAAATAGAGCAGTCTCTACTGTGTAAGAAAAAAAGTATATAACAGTCTGTATAGCTTACACCTTCATCCATGGTTCACATCTCATTTTTGTTGGCAGAATAATGTTCCCCGTGCCAAATAGAAAGAGAAGAGGGAAAAAAGATACTCCTTCCCAATCTGTCACTTAATTTTTCATTTCCCCAGACACCTCAAAATCATCACGGTACAACTAACAGCTAATTACTAGCAGATGATCTGTTTAGACTTTCTAAAGATATTATTTAAGGTGTTTTTCTCTCAAAGATTTTGTCACTGCTGAAGCATTCATTTATGTCCTTCAAACAACCAAAAGCCTTAGAGGTGTTAAAACTCTACTCTTTGTTTTCTGTGCATTTTTTATGAGAGGTTAGTCTTCATCGTATTTCTTTTTTATAATCAAATTGATTATTTCTACATTTACACTCTTGTGGCCTCAACATACCATCTGGGCACATATATCTATCTATTCATGCAGAGTTCTCTGCAGGGTCAATTCCTCTTCAAACATGTTACGCCATCTAGCTTTTATCACTACATCTCTGACTATACTGGTTGTTACTGCTTTTACTGTCCAAAAGCTTTCCAGTCATGCTCTTCAGGCTCAAAATTTTCCATGTCCTTCACTTCCCATGTCTTTCACTTGCATCAAAAATGCTCTAACACCACCATCGTAACATCACCATTGTGTTTTAACTGTGTTAAAATTATGATAAAGGAAAGAAAATAGAGGTGGACTACATGATAGTACATGATAGTTGGAAATCTGACAAGAAATATCCAACTTCATTTTATCACTGAGAGTGTCAGTGCGACAGCAACCATATTCGTAACTGTTGATTCAGCATTTATTCTCAGATGTAAACCATATAAGTTGATGATCCCTTGAAGGTATTTGTCCTTTGGAAGCATACCACCTCTCTGAAAGAGTATTTCTAGAACAGCTAGAAGCCCGTGCCAAACTCACAAAATATGGACCACTACTTAAGAATATTTCTTATGTACTAAAAGATTTTTCCTTTAAAAAATATTTATCTGGAAAGATAACAGTTATTTACACAGGAAAATAATATTAGGAACATATTCATTGTGTTGTCTTCCTGCTCTCTTGAACACAACGTCTAAAAAAACAAGACAGCTCCTAGCACTCGATCACCAGTGACAAAGGGATCATAGTCCAAGATATTCTGCTCTAACACTGTTTTCATTGAGCATATGATAAGTTTCTGAAATGAAGAGTAAGGCCTTTGCTTTCAATAAGAAACATGCAGCATAGAAGACATTCACATTTTCTAAAATACTCTTTCACTAGATTTGCAAGCTTTGGAAGGTACCAAATAACATCTTCAAGTGTAAGCTCCAGAAACAGTACAAAATAAAAGATAAATTGTCTGCAAAATCCTGAAACTAATGAGTGGATTCACTTTGAAATTCTGTGCTTCAAAACTGCAAAATACATGGGTCTTACCATTATGTCTGCTTTGATTCTTGGAAGTTAATACACAGATACTGAAACTTGCTTGAAAAGTAATTCAGCCTCAGCTCAGATACTGTCAGGGACCTAAGTGTATAATTGGCATTAATTGCCCTGACTAGCCTCACCTGGAGCCTTCCCCTACACTCTCCCAACCGTGGGGCTCCATTTAAGCTCCATCCTGTTGCAGCCGGCTTGTCTTAGTCCTGTTCCTGAGTTACTGTGTGGGGTTCCTGGGTTGATCTTGGCTTATTTGCCTGATGATGACTGGACTGTTGGTAGGACCTTTTGCTGTCGCTGCCCTGCCTTGCTTGACCACCTCCGGCATGGTGGGACCTGTGCCCCTCGGTGCAGTTGCTGCCGGCCCTGCGCTGCCAGCTTGGCCACAGGCTGGGAGTGGCCAAGCTCCTCCTGCTCCCCAGCAGCTGCACTGATCGATTGTTGTGGCTGTATCATAATGGACTTCAATTATAGTATTTTATTTGATTATAGCATTTCGTGTTTTCTTCTAGCTGCTCAGAAACATAAATGTAAATTATGGGGTTTTTTTAGGTAATTCATAATGATCTCCCAGAAGTTTTTGCTGCTGCCTTAAATGAGTGCAACAGCACAACAGAGGAGAACTTTGGCCAGTTGCTATTGATTGCTTCTAGAATGGCTGATATGAAACAAGAATATCTCCTTCCACCTTCAGAAATTGGTAGGTAAATATTCTATTTTTATAATCGGACATACAGTGTAACTTCAACAAACTGCTGTATGGATTGCGGGAAGATTTGGAGGACCATCTGTGTGTTTGTGTTTGGGAAACCATAATCTCATATGATATCAGGCTGGTAGTGCCCCCATTCTTGTACCATGGTTGTGCTTTCTCTAATCAAAATGTGTTTGCTTACTGTGTCCCCACCCAGTGCACCAAGAAATGTTTTTGCTGCTGTTCCTGTCTTTGCATCCCTTTGACAGTTTTCGTCTGTGATAATCATGAGATTGAAAGAAACAGTAAGGCATGTTCAGTGTCGTTGGTCTGTGCACTTGATGCATATGTAGTGTAGGAGTAATCAGAGATTTAGATTTCAGTAGGCTGTTACAAATAACCTGTACTGAATTGGTACAATTATATTCTACCTATGGATAGAATTTAGCCCAAATCTTGGTGAACTTTCACTAGGACTTAAAATGCACATGTTTAACACCAAAACTAATTTAAATTTTTCTGTGCTATATATTGTTACATAAATTTTGCAGCTGGCCCGTGCTGGATGAGGAAAGAGGCTAGGAAGCATAGTATAGAATTACAAGAGTAAATATTTATTCATGCGCATGAGGTGTCCCAGCCAAACTGGGACACGCCTAATGTGGTTTTATATAGCAGGTTTTATACCCTTCAAGTGTTCGGGTACAACACAATTTGACTAATCGCTAATTAACACATACACTACCTACTACTAATCATAGTAAGACTTTGCAAAGCAACTATATTTCTGCAGTGTTATCATCCATCAGTGTTCTTGCTGCTTGTCCATTGATCCAGGTATCCCTGGAGTCAGTCTTGCTGCAGGACTTATTTGTGACACCAGATGCTGGGAGGGTTTCAAAGATGTGTTGGAGGGGCTAGGATGCTAGCATTACCTTGGTTGTCCAGGGGTATCTCTTCTCCTAAATGAACAGCTCTAAAGAGCAAAGTCCCTATTTCCAGAGCTGGGCTGTCCTGGTGCTTGCGATGAGGTGGTGTCCTTTCGTTTGCTTTACTTAAACGTGAACAATACCAAAGCCTCCAGTAAAATTCCACTACCTCATTGCATTGCAGTTAGGGAAGGAAATTTTCATAACAGTTGTGGGTACAGCCTTTTCAAATAGAGGTTTCTAAAGAAACAGAAAAATAGTACTAGCTAAAAATAGTTCTCTTTTTTCCCCCTAAGCTATTTCGCCTTTTGCATGCTTGTCTGGAAATGGTAATAATTGCTTATGCAGCAATTATAAGCTCATGCAGAAAGTGTCAGTGTTGTAAGTATGTAATTTAAAGGCTTATAAGGACACATTTCGTATCCAGGATGGATATAGTTCAGAAAATGTGCATGAAATTCTATAGATTGTGTTTTATTGCTGGTTTTGAGGATATTAATGTACTCGACAAACATGTAGGGAATCTAATTTCAAAACAGCCACATGAGAAAGGCGTTCTTATTTTACAAAGAACACTTTTCTATTTAATGTCAAATTCTTTGTGTCTCCTTTTACGGCCACGTGCTGTAGTGCTGATCAACAGATTTTATACCTGGAAAAGTTTGGTTCGTGCCCTTAAATTTGATAGTATATGTCAGATTTACTTTTCTAGGAAAGTAGTTGAGCTAACCAGCAGCGGGGCATGTGACCCCATCAGGTGTACAAACTAACACATTTGTACAACACATACATATAAATGCAGCTGGCCACACAGATCAACAGAGTTGGAGAAACACTCAGCACTCAGGAAGAAGGCCCTTTAGCGGGAAATATATACAATGCAGATCCCACCAGTAGCTGGGCCTGTGCAGCTGGGCTATCCAGTGGCTGGCCGTCGATCCTAGCGCTCCCCAGTTGCCTCCTGCACAGGCACTCACATGCACATGGAAACAGGTGTCCGAGCTGAGCCTGAGACGTTATTTACGGTCTTGCGAGCATTTGGCCTGGACCCCCTAGTAGACAGCTCCTCCAGGGGTGTCGCCGTTAGAGACATGCATACCTGGCTCCCAGGCCGCTTCACCTGCTTGCCGGCAGGTCTGGCTTGATAGTCACTAGGGACTGCACGCTGACTTACGTACCCTCAATCACTCCTGTTTCTGGTTCCACAGACACATGGACCCCTGTGACCCATGGTCTGAGGCCAGCTGCTGGCACTCAGGCCTCCATGCACACACATGCACACAGAATAGGTAGTCCCTCACCCAGGAAGGTGGTTAGAAATGGAGTTTAATGAGCAGACAGGACAGCCTGTGCTGATGAGGTGCAGGTGCATGACCAGACAGGCATTCCACCCAGCAACCTGTTTACGTGCAATCAGTCTCTTGCCTCCTTATCCCTCTGGTTTCCCATGCTTGTTCACCCACCCATATCACCTTGATATCTCCCTCCTCCAGAGCAAACATGGAGATCCTATTCTAGTGCCTTGCTTACCATTGTGCTAGGAAGCAGATTGATTTGTCCATGCAGAATGGGCTGCAAACCCACTTCAGAAATCTCACATGAATGAGTAAATCATGAGCAGATGCAGATGCCTAGAGTCTGGGAGAGAGTCGTTCCTTATTCCTATAAACTGAACAGAAATGTATCAAAATCTAGCTGATCTTAAGAAATGGAGCTGAAATATTTGGATGTTGGAGAGCCCTCTATGATGATTAGTTTCAGGAAAAACTGACAAGATGAACATGACTGGAGTTTCACCATTTAGGTTCAATGAGAAAAAGTACAGTAAAAATACTAATAAAAATGATTTGGTAAGTCTGAATAGTTCCTAATTTAAAACTTTAGCTTGTTCATAATAACTATATCTTAACACTAAGCAAAGAATTTTTCTTCTACATAAAAGCATGAGAACATTTAATCTTTTCCTTTAGTTTTCCAGTGTTTCGTTAAGTGACGTCTGAGAAATGTGGTGAAAGTTCTATGGCTGGTGTTAGACCAGACAAGCAGAGGGTTCCTTATGGTGTGGCCTTTACACTTACTATTGTTTGAAAAGTAATCAAAGCATTACCAGATTTCTTATCACTACTTTCTGTACTTTGTGTTGGTCCAGTAAGGTTAATGAAAGAAATTAAAATATTTATATATTTAGTTAAATCTTTAGGTCAAAAATTTCTCCCATTCAGACATGTACTAGTCTTTCCACCACCTGTATTGAATTTAGGGCTGGATTCCAAAACCAATTGAGGCACAACTTAGGCAAAATTTGAATTTATGCATTTATTTTAAAGGAGAGAGCTTAGCTTAGCTTAAGATAGGTGGCTCCTGACAGCTTCAAGTAGGTGTTGGGGAATTTTTATTGTACCCCTTGTGGCGAATTAAATACATATTTGTGTTTAAGTATAAAGTGATGTAATGGACAGTGCATTGGATAGAGTCCTACTGCTGTAAGCGGTTCTACAGGGAGTCTCCAAAGATGTGGCATGAGCCGATTCCTTATACACACTTGCGCCAGCACCAGCCATATCATTACAAATCAATACTGTAGCATTTCTTATTTTATCAACAGGGGAATTTGTTCTCCCTTATATAGAGTCATTCTACCTCTGGCATTCCTGTTTCTATTGTTTAACCTGGTTCCGGAGTTAGGCCTTCCCACTGCCAGGACCAGGTCATTCCTTGGTCTCCAATTATTGCTGCTGAGCAGTTACAATTTGAATTTCCCCTTCGTAGATGGCTCAAGTTAAAACTTCTGCAGCTGTTTTTCTATACTAGATGGTTACTGCCAACTGCTCGATGATTTTAGGCACTCTGATTCATGCCTGAAAGAATGGCTGTCTCGGGTCCTCATCTCAAGCGTCTGTCTCTACCCCTTCCCTCTTTGCCTCGTGCATTATGTGGAGAGATCTAAAAGAATGTGGTGGGTTGACCTTGGCCAACTGCCAGATGCTCACTCAGCTCTTCTCTCACTCCCCTGCCTCAATAGGACGGGGGACAAAATAGGATGGAAAAGCCTGTGAGTCAACACAAAGACAGGGAGACTGCTTACCAGTTACCATCACAGGCAAACCAAATTCAATTTGGGGAAAAGTAGTTTAATTTATTGCCAATTAAAATAGATTTTGGTAGTGAGAAACAGAAAATAAAATTTTAAATAACACCTTTCCCCCACTCTCCCTATTCTCAGGTCAGCTTTACTCCTTTATTCTTGACTGCTCTGTCCCTCCCCATCCCCTGAGTATTACAGGGGGGATGAGCGTTGGGGGGGTTACTCAGGACACAACAGTTTTTCTTAACACTTTACCCCTTCTTCAGTGTGAGTCCTCTCCATGGGCTGCAGTCCTTCAGGATAAACCTGCTCCAATATGGGCTTTCCACCGGCTGTGGTTCTTTCAGGGCATATCCACCTGCTCCAGCATGGGGTCCTCCGTGGGGGGACCTGACCTTGGTGTTTGCACCAGTGTTTCTCACTTTTATTCCCCTCTGACCCCCTCCCCCTTCTGAGTGGTGGTTTTGCTCTGTCTTAAATATGTTTTCATGGAGGCGGCACCAGCTTCCTCAGGAAAGTAAAGTGTCTGATCTGCCTTTTAGTCAGATGAATAGCAGACCTAAAATACACTTTTTTGAACCAAAATGCATCATCTAAAGGAATGGAAAATTGAATCTAAAGGTCTGTCTTCAGGGCCTAATTAAAAGCTATATTAAAAGCTGTTGAGGCATTGAGGCTAAAGATCATCTCCCGTTTAATTTGAGGAAAGGAAATAGAGTTCCAATTATTTCCTAGATTGTTCCCTACCAAAGAAAAAGAAAGTGTGCTGAAGGCAGGGAGCAGGGGCTTATCTTGGCTAGCTAAACAAAATAATTCTGATATGCTGGAGCACTGCGGGTGTGTTGCTATACTGTAAAAGATACCGTTCTCATGAGTTTCTGGAATCTTTGTACAGGTCTCAAAGGAAATGCAAGATGTGGAAAAGACCTCTGATCTGCTTACATGGCAAGTGTTACGTGCCAGCGGTCCACCGGGGGGGCTGTCGAAAACCTACCTGGATCCAGGAGGAGGCTATGTACGTATTCCACGTAACCCCAGCGGATCCCTGCCTGTATCCTGCATAAGGATCTGATCTAAAGAGGAGCTGGGCTTTTCACTTCTCACCAAGACAATCTGATACATAAACTCTGGTTTCCTAAATGTTGTTTCAACAGTACTTGGGTACCCAGGTTCCCTTGTGAGTCGAGGCTTCACTATTTTAAACTAAGTGACAGGGGTGTCAGTGACAGTGACTGTTCCTGCTAAAGGATTTGCTGGAAATGCTAAAAAGTTGTGTGAAGTATATCTCTTAGTTTATTTTTATATGGAATTTCCTACTTTAAGAAAGCAGGCTGTAGAAGAATAGATTGTGGTGAATAAAGGGACGGAAATAAGAATCAGTATTTATTTTCTGCGTTGTATATGCTCTTGGACTATTACCTGAAGCCGCCGTAACTGAAAAGCATAATTTCATGGCAGCAAGGAAATACCAGTGATACTTTGCAGTGCTGTGTTCAGGGACGCAGTTCCCCCGGCACCTGTGAAACGAAACCTGAACTTGGCGGCCGGGCCGTGCCGTGAACAGAAACCGAAAGCGGAGGCAGCGGGCGGTGGCAGGGCCCGAGCCCGGGGACGCCGGCGCCTTAAAGGCGGGGTGGCGGCGGAGCTGGGCCTGGCGGCGGAGCGGGCAGCGGCAGCAGGTACTGTCCGGGCCGGGGCTTTGTTAGACGTTGTGGTTAGAGTTGCCTTTAGGGTGGGGTTTGGGGCTGAGGCTGGGATTGGGGTTAAGGCTAGGATTGGGTTTAGTTCGGGGAGGGAGGCTGTGGTTGGGTTTAGTCATGGTGCTGGAGCTGAGGTTGGGGTTTGCATTAGGGTTGCAGTTGGTTTAGGGCTAGAGGTGGCTGGACAGCATGCAGGGGAGCATCTGGGACTTTGCAGGCAGCAAGGGAGCACGCTGCAGCGTGGAGGGGCAGCGAGGCTGCTGGCAGAGTGTCCAAGCCGCCTGGTTGCCTCTGCCCACACTGTAGCCCCAGGCACCTCAGATGTCAGTGTGTACACTGCAGAAAAGCACCGATGTAGCAAAGTATTTAAGCCTTTTTTTTTTTTTTTAAAAAAAAAGGAAATATATCAGTCCGTACATGAGTATGTACAGATACGGCTTGCTTTGAGAACGGCTGACTTTGCATTTTCAGATATAGAAACTCACGCTTGCTTAGGAGATCGCTGAAGTAGTGATGGCCATTTTCTAGGTAAGTGACAATTTCAGCTTGCAAAAATACATGATTCATCCCAGAATGGTGTTCTCAAGCCTTTGATATAGCTTTTTAAATTTAGATAAGAAAATGGACAAAAGTCTTAGCTTTATTGCTGCCTTGACAAAAAGTACCTATGCAGGTACACAAAAGGCGACTTTATGTAGCTGTATGTATATAAATAGCTTACATTTTGTGAAAATAGGTATTAAAGTTCAACTGTAAAGTCACATTAAGCACACGGCTGTAATATAGCACACTATGTGTACAGTATTTTACAAGTAGATGATAAAAATGTATTTTTGTTTCTTTTTTCTGCAACTTCATTTGCTAGGAGTTTAAACTAACACAAGGTGAAAATCAAAAAGAAAATTTCAGCTTAGTTTTGAGTTGAGTTTGTGAAATCTGAAAAATGGAAGTTGCACTTTAGTTTCTTTTGTTAGTTTTTTAAGAAAGGTTATAAGACTAAAAACGACATCTACATATGAAATCGTCCTTTTATGGTCTCAGGAAAATGAAGGATAACCATATCTAAGGCATATGAATACTGCAATGGCAAGTACTGCAAAGATAGACACTGCATGAGGCTGTTACCTGAATGGAAACTAGAGTAAACTAAGTTCAGAAGAACTGAGCTGATGTGGTAGGGAGTGTGCAGGGTTATCCCAAGCTGCTTGTTTGTTCTTTAGCTCAAAGGAACTGAACATCATGGTCTCATAAAGTGGGGAGTTACCCTAACCATTACAGCTGTATGATTACTCAAGATTTGAGAATTCTACCCTTGAAAAAAAAAAAATTAATAAAAAAGCTAAAACTGAATTAAAAAGTGGGATTGATACCAAACCATGATTACAGCCATCGTGCAATCAAGATGTTGTGGCATGCCTACTTGTGACTGGACTAGCACGAACGGTGTGGGTACAAGTCACTTGAACCAGGAAACATGGGTCATTCCTTGGAGCATGCCATGTAGATATAGCTAATATAGCAAATTATGACTAACCCCCCCCCAAGGGTCCCTTCATGCAAAGCACAAAACAGATATGTAATGCTCCTCTTTACTGAACTTTAAGAAAGACAAAAGCTGATGTTTTCCCTATAGTTCACAAAAATATTTATTGAAAATATGTCTCACAGGGACGTTGTCTCACAAGGATGTTCACAAAATGCTTTCTGATTTTTGTTAAAGTTTTATTCCAGTGTGATTACGAAGTAGATAATTTAATGGTTGAAGCCTCAGAGCATACCATATTTCCTGAAAATTATCTCTTGATTGCTTAAATTTTTCTTTTTTTGGATGCCAGAATCAAGATCTGTGATGGATTCTGCAGAAGGCCATTTCAACAAAGTCCTTCATAATGATGCAAATGAGAATGCTAGTGATAATGATAGTGCGTGTAGCGACAGTGAGAAAATAGACTTCATTCCAACAAAGGAACATAAAGAGAGTGACAGTGATGAGGAGGATGAGACCAGTGACAAAGCAGAAGCAGCTGTTATGCAGATGCTTAAAGAAGAGGAAGATAGAGAAAAAGAAGCTGAAGACCCAGATTACAGTAACACTTACAGTATCTCGACCACTGAAGAAGTGACACTGCAGGCATCACAAACAGAAGGCAAAGATTTCAAAGTTTTCCAGCATGAACGTGATTCCCAAAGCCCTGGTGAGGAGCTGTTATTAACTTACGCTCATGTCTGTGGCTTTTATTGCAGTGTCCTACCTTTTGGCTCTTTTGTAATTAATTGATGAGTTATGGTTATATAGTTCTATCAATAACCATATATGTGGTTATTTTAGAAATAAGAAAACATCTTGAATTTCTGAAGAAGTTGAGGCTACATGTTTGGGCATCCCTATCAAGAGCTCAGTAAGTACAGTGGGGTTCATGGAAAGAAATGTAAGAAATGGTAATAGAAATAGTTTCTTTGAACTAAGTAGACGTGATGGTGTAGTCCCCCTTGGAGAATGAAGCTATGTGCTTGTCACCTAGGTTTGTGGAAAACCAGGAGACCTAAGGCATGCTTAGGATTTCATACTTCTTCCAGCCACATGAAGGAAGATTCCCAATATAATAGAATGTCTGCCCAAAG
Source organism: Platalea leucorodia (assembly GCF_965183815.1). NCBI lineage: Eukaryota > Metazoa > Chordata > Aves > Pelecaniformes > Threskiornithidae > Platalea > Platalea leucorodia. Next base: position 43,970,529 of record NC_138828.1, on the reverse strand, counting down.
AGTAGGGATCGTCTGCACATTTTAGGAACTGAAGTACAATTTTAACTATTGCTTTTTATTCTTTTTCAAATCCTCTGTCATTCTCTTTTTGAGCATGTTTCCTTACATGTTTTAAGGCTACTTCTTTTACAGCATTTAAAACAGTTTTCCTACAGAATTTTCCTTTTCGTATATACCTTCTGTGTTTTTGCATGTCAGTTCTCACGTATGATCTTCTGCATCTCCAGATTCTGATTCCTTCCCCTGCTTGATATGGAAAAGGATTAGCAATAGTGTCATTCACATTGACAGTGAAGTGTCTTCTCTGCATTCTGGAGCTGACATGCTAAAGAGATTAGTATTAATTAAAGGCAGACAATTTAAATGTTTAAGACAGAAGTTTACATAGTTTTTGTTCATGGAAGGCTACTCATTGCATCAGGTAACAAACTGGGCTTGTAAACCAGAGGCTACTGATCCCAGCCAGAAAGAAAAGGCGGGTCTTCCCAGGTGTGTATCTAAGGTGTGTATAAGGCATTTTTGACAGCCTTGAAGAAAACAAGCACATTCTTATCATTAGAGTATGGATGTTCTCATAATATGCATTAGTATTGTAATTAGTAATAGTGTAGTATGTAATAGACAAACATGAAAGCAGAGAACCTTTACTAGAAGGGCTTGCCTCTTCATCTGGACCTGCAGAAGTTCTTCTGACTCCTTGGTCTGTCCTGGGTAAAACATCATGTCCCTGGACTTTCATGGATTCTTAAAGAGCTGGAGAATGCAGTCCATTCCTAGGATGTATTAAAAACCACTGAGGTGCTGCCTGTTTATATTTGCCATCTTTAGTGAAGAGGATTTGTTTCAAGTTTGACCTAAGACTGATGAATGCAAATTTTATGAACTTTCATAGTTTTCTGAAATGGGAAGGGGATGAAGAAGTCTTTTAATTCTTTCGTCTCTTGAAGGCATGTATTGTGATTGGATTCCTCTTGCTGTTAAGGTATTTTTCTTGGCATAGACATTCCTTGGATGAGGGAGGTAGTTGTCATTGTCGTGATAGTTGTTGATAAGCCACTTGCTATTTTTAGCTGGAAACTCAGGCCGGAAGGCTGTCAAAATGTGTTTTGTCGTTATCTCCTGTGGGGTATTTCTTATAGAACAGATAACACTTTCTGCATAAGCAGACACGGACAAGAGGTGCTACATAAGTCACAGAAGCCTCAGATGCTACAAAAGTATCTGGAGCTGTAAAGGAGAAAATTGCTAATACATTCAATAACTGAAAGGATTGCAAGCTATTTAAGACTAACCTTAGATCCAAGAAAGATGGTTGCTATTGATTTAATTTATACATTTAATGCTTACTTGATTTAATTAACAAAAACATTTATTTTAAAATCTATTAGTAAGTAAATTTCTTCTGTCCCATGTCCCCAGCTTTTCTTGGAGTAATATTATGTACATGCTATTTCTTTTTCTTTCAGGTATGTCAGTCTGTTAAAAGACTTTGTTGAGTCTGAATTCTTTGTGATAGATGGGGATTCCTTACTCCTTATGTTTTTAGATGAGGAAACACAATATCTAAACTTCTTCTACCAAATTGAATGCTTCCTGCAGGATTTCACTGAAAAAGGAGCCAAATACGTCATTGTTTTCTTCAAGGTACTGAACAAGTGCCATTTGTCTGCTGTTTAAACCACTGCACTCCTTCAAAACCAACTGCTTGATTGTAATCAGGATTAGGAAACTGTTCATTGTGTCAACAAATGTAACTGGATAATTTCATTGGTTTTATTTCCCACAGGATGCAGAACAGATGTACTTGCCGTATCCTCATTTTCTTTTCTTACGTACTGCATTAATAGAACACCTGAGGCATAACACAGGCACCACTGTTCACACAGAATTTTCCAATTGTTTATCATCCAAATGGAAGATTTTCCTGAAGAAAAGCTATCCTTACTTCATCATCGTATCTGACATAGGACTGACCTCTCTCCAAACTGACTATTTATCTATATTAATTGCTCATTCACTGTCAAAGAAAATCAACGTTGTGCTTGCTTCAGGACAGGAGTATGATTTTCTTAGAGTTTATGGATATCATGTTCAGAGTGTGTATAAACACAGATTATTTTTTCAAATGGTAAGTTACACAACTTTGTTGTTGGTTTGCAATAACGGTGTTAATTCTGCTTAGCAGATTTAATTAAAATATCTCAATATGAGTATTATATTTTACATATTAAAATTATAAAGCACTGATACGTGGCTCATTTTATGTATCTTTAATCTACTGGTCTTGAAATCCTTAACAGGCAAACATTGTGATTGGTGGCAAATTCCTGCCCTGTCCTCTGTAGTCTCATTTCACATCCTTGTTCACTTAAAATATGGTAGTCTCAAATACAGCCTTTCCCTTAACTTCAATATCATTTGTCTTCGTTGACTTGTAATATGCCAGACGAGACCAGCATTTAAGCCAGGGATGTGATGTTTAAAGGAGTTTTATTTACAATAGATGTTTCTTGGAGGCTGAGGATTGTTATATATCTGAATGGTTTCTGTCTGTGGCTAGTAGTCCCTGATGCATTGTATCTATTGACTTTTGCATATAACTTTGACTTCTGCACTTCTTAGTATGAAGGAGATCTGCGATATGCCTGTGAAAACCTAGTCAGGTACAAAGAACCATTCGTGTGTCTATATGAACATCTCAAGCTGAGCCTGAAAACAATACAAAAAGAGGTAATTGGACTTCTTTGATCCTTTTTCTTTTTTCTCCTCAAGCCGACTGTCTTCCTCCATTCCTTTGCCTGAAATTCTTTCCTAGCCAGAACTGGGCGCTCTCTTCCTTATCCTGAAATTGACACTCTGAGTCTGAGAAGGTCTCCTCTGTGCCCATTCTCCTTCACAGAAGCTTGAAGCTGTTTCTTTCTTTAAAGTTCACTAAAGTAGGATGGTTCAGCTGGAAGCTGATCAGTGGGATGCCACTTAAGGGATTTTTCCCTCTTGGTGACTGCCTTTGTCTTGTTGAAGATGGGAACCAGCCCATTCGGCAGAAAACACCATCTGTGGCATAAATCCAGCTTTAGCCACCTGGGGGGCTGTGGCTACTACCCTCTGGGTGTGCTGTGGCCCTTGCCTCCCCCCCCTTGGCAGCAGCTGGCTCCTGAGGGTAGGATGTAGGAGGGTATGTTCAGCAGCGGCGGGCAAGAGTCGGTGCTGCTGCCAGCAGCAACCTTGTCTGTAGAGACATCTCAAAATCTAAACCTTTCTGTTGCAGCTGCCAAGGCTTGCACACTCTGTTGACTATAAAAGCATGCACGATCTGGGAATTTTTTTTTAAGAGCTTGATTACAATTGCTAGGTCCGTGCTTGTGTGATTAAAGCGATGGATTCATTAATCTCATTTTACAATATTTTAACCGTAAAAGTTTGGTGGTTTTATGTATATATTATACCTTTAGTGCCCAATATACCCCTGCCATTTTCCTGAGTGTTAAGTTGCACTGCAGGGTTGTGACTGTACCTCTGCTCCTGCAGAGGACAGCAGCAAGGCTTCCTTGGACTTCAGTGAAAATGATACTGGTCCAGCAAGCTGATTTTTTTTCATTCCAGAAAAAAATGGTGTTACTTAGAAAGCATTTTAAAGTCAGTAGAAACATGGCTGCCTGGCTACTGCTAATACTTTGTTTTATTATGATTACCTTTCCTGAGGCAAGTTCAATAATTGCATACCCCATGAGCAGAAAAACATCAGGGTGCGGTGAGGACAGGTGGCTGCTCCCCTGGGGCCCAGGCTGTGGGAGCTCCCCTGGAGGCGGCAGGGCAGGGCCTGGTAGCCAGGGCCTATCCCACTGCCCCAGCCCCAAGCAGGGCAGCCGGGGGGCAGCTGCCAGCCCAGGCATCAGGCACCTCCCTGGGAACAGGCTGAGGCCAGACCGGGTTGTCAGCCTGCTGGGCTGCGGTGAGCTGAAGACTGGCACTGCTGCAGCATCGCTGGGGCAGGGACTGACGGTCCCAAGGGGCTGAAATGGGGCCCTGGGCAGCAGGTGGGGGCAGGCCCCAGGGGTTGGGCAGGGACAGTCAGGGCTGTTGGTGCCCTCAGGGGCATGCCATAAAAGAGCTATTTTTACTAATGATTGTGCCCACTTTTCCTTCTGTAGTTTTCATATCCTTTTTTTCCCTTCTCTGATGGAACTCTGTAAAGGATAAGACTTGTCCTTTTTTTTGTAATTTTTATTATAGCGGTCATTTGTGCTATTCATCATGTTATGACTACAGGTTTGCCAGACTGTCCATTTGTTGAAACAACTGTGGCCTGAAGGATCTGACATTCGCCGTGTGGTCTGTGTTCTTGCTTGTGCTGTGGGATTAAAAATATACAGCAACATGTTGGAAAATGCAAATACTTCCATGGGACCAAAGACAAAGCTATCGGCAAGAGTAAGAATTTTTTTAATATCTTTTCAGCACAGTGACCATAACCATTTTGCTAACAGGAGAGATGATTGTACTTCTAGATCCCAAGATGAAGAGAGGCCCAGCTGCTTCCTTCGTGACTGCATTCTGTAAGTGGTCTGGTTCAGATAATTGCTGTGGCCACAGCTTTTCCAAAGGAGCATGGTCTTTCTGTGGGTCACACTGTGCCCCCTGCTGCAGTGGCTATTCCTGGGGAAAGTTTTACCTTAGGACCAACTACTTCCGTAGGAAGTTTTACCTTAGAAGGTAGTTGCGCTCATCATTTTTCTTTTCCTAACGTTCAGTGGCATACTAGCTTTTACAGAATATGCTTTTCCTCAAGTTAGCAAGACATTTCAGAAAAAATGTTTCTTTCTAGATGTGGTCATGACATTGTTTTTGTGACCATACTGCAAGCCTTATATTTTCATCAAGTTAACACAGACACAATATATCAGTAATATTTTGAGACACATATTCAATGGACTACAGGATAGCTACGAGTGGTTAGCACAGCTGGATTTCTGTACAGACTTTTTGCTGTGCAGTTGAGAAAAGAGCATAGGTCTATACATAGATACTAAATTTTCCTCTTAAAATAATAACATTTCTAGCCAGACACACTGACAATTGTTTGTAAGTTTTGTCTTGATTTTAATAGCCGTAATCTTTTCAGAAAAGAGAATTTTTTTTACATTATAACTGATCTGCATCTACCAGCACTATAAGAATGTTCATTTTGAAGTAAGTGTATCCACAAGTAATTAAAATGCACAAATTTTTTAAATAGATCAAAATTATTAGCTGTTTTAACAAAGTGCAAACCATTCAATTAAGTAGAGGTGAACACAATTATTTTACTGAAGGACGTGGTCAACTTTTTATCTGTCATCTCTCAACAGGGAAGAAGTAAACCCCTCTCTCCAGAAGAAGCAGCTGACCTCTGTAGAATGCAGTGTCTTACAGTGGCTTTTCTTCTTCATATGCCTCTTTCACAGAGAGCTCAGATTAGGATCATGAAATCCTGCTGGACTAAGCAAGTTTTGCCATTAATAAAAATGGTATGTGTAGCACTGTCTTACTTCCCCTGTCATCAGGTACAATTGTCATTTCAGTTTTCATTTTCCTTTATATGCTACTTTAGTCATCTGATGAGATCAAAGAATGTAATGTACCTGTTGGAAACAAACCTTACCTGGTTCAGGAATCTTGTGAGCCACAGATCAGTTGGGCTAGGATAAAGTTTGAGGCAATATCTCTATACTTGACCTCTTCTTAGACATCTCCAGTTAGTCAGCATTAGTGTTAGGGTGCTGGGCTAGATGGACCTTTTGGTCTCATCCAGTATGGGAAGTTTGATGGCAGGCCTTTTTATTGTTTAAAGTTGGTTATAACAGTGAAGGCGGTTTCCTGATCACAAAGAAGTCAAGTAACAGTGTGTTGGTTTTCATGTCAATAAAATCTGTGGTAGTTAACCTTGCTTTGGAGATGCTTTGATCCCTCCACATGAAAAGGTGCTCCATAAGAATTAATTCTTTGCTTTATTTTAACAGCAGCAGTTGTGTATGCATTTTGCCCTGACACAGCTAAGTGATACAAGTGATTGGAAATTGGATTTAACTTACCTGCCTGACTTAAATGATGATTCACTGCTCATAAATCTTGCACATTACTATGAGGTTGAATACATTAAAGGTATTTATCTTCGTTGAACAGTTTGCTTTCTTACATTTCTAACTTTATTAAGCTGCAAAATGAGAATGAAACTGCTTGTACAAGCAGAAATGAGCACAATTTTCTAATTACCCATATAATGGATACATTTTATAGAATAACAGGGAAACTTTTTTCTATAGCCAAGTCTAGAAAATCACATCTTTCACCAGTATTCATTCTGAATACTTTTCCATATCATACCTTCGATGTGCCACCTGTACTGATGCAAAGGAAGAGTGATATAGCATAGGTAGTAAGAGCTCTGTGTCAGTGTTGTTGGGTATGCTCAACCTTTTGTTTTTTAGCCAGTTTTCTATCCATTTAATTTTGTCTTAGTGCAATGCAGTCAGAATGGAAACTAGATTTGATCCCTAATGTCACTGTGACATTGGATTTTTAATTTCATGTGAGATTGATTCAGAAAAAAACATATATTGTCTTATAAATACATTGATTTGGGAGTTGGAGCTTTAAGAACACCATCCCATGTGTTAAGATTCACAAAAAAGTTACAGAAGCTGACAGAGCAAGAAAGTATGGAAAAAGAATTGTAGCAAATGTTCTTTCAGAGTAATTCTCTTTACCTGAAATCCTCTGCCATGAGTTTGTCTGTCTGTCTGATAGTAAACCAGAACGCTTTCTTTATGAATCTGGTCACAAAATGTCCTGTATTTACCTCAGTAGAGCAAGTGTAGAGGAATTTTTAAAGGAAGTATAAGTTAGGAATATGAAACATTTGTTTTTATAATGATACCTATTATTGGGCACTAAAAAGAAAATTCTCAATTCAAGATCCTGCCCTGCAGGGGGTGAAGGCGAGAAAACTCTTCTTTAGCTGTGGAGCTTGCAGACTTCCACAGACAGTCTAAATCTGGTGTTTCCAAAATACATCTTCTCAGTACATTTAGTTATTTATATGCTGGGCTATTAAAAACTGTGAATGTACAACATTCTCTCCTAATTTGTTCTAATGACCAAAGACCTTGGATACGACTGAAGTCTTTGTGCCTGATGCTGCACAGGTGAATAGGTAGGTTCTGTTTGAGGAAACTTTTTTAATTTTTTTTTTTCTTTTCTTTCTTCCCTCCCTGCTCAGGATTAGAGTTGAAAAAGGAATTGGGGAAAGAAATGGAGAATGAATACCAATGTTTATGGGACACTGTAACAAAATTGTCTGTGAAATACAGTTTTGGAGATGCTTTCCCAATACGAAAGACCTCCCAACTCTTTCTTGAACAGAAACAGACATTTAAAGGTACAACTGACAACTCCACAAATTAAAGAGTTAGAAGCATGATCTTCATTTCTAGAATTTCTAGTGATAGCAGTAGTGATCTGATTTTATCCTGATCACAAATCTAATCCATGCTTTATGGATCCTCTCTTTCCTTTCAACCCACTAGCAAAACTTGCAGCCGATGCCAAAATAAGTCTGACCAGGCCTTATGGGTGAAATTCTGACTCCACTGTAGACAGCACAAGTGTTGTTATTGACTTCAGTAGGAATTGGGTTTAGTTTCATGATTTGCTAGCCCAAATCTATTGTATGTCCTGTAAAAAAAATTATGATTAGTGTAATACAAGTAATAGTAAAAAGCATAATAACTACTCATAATTAAAGTAACGATTACGCTGCAGGAAGACTGTCTCTGAAGAACATCTTTGTACATGTTGACATAGGGTTATGCAGGTATTGGGCACGGGAGCAGCAAATTAAGTGAGATATAGAATTGTTACCCTAACGGTAGAGAGTCCAGCCATCACTGTAGCTCACATTGCCATCCTTGAAGGTTGTAGAAATGTGCCTTGCCCATAAGTGTCTTAAGTTACACCATCATCCTGTTTAGTAGCCCATAATTGGGGAAGTTGGCTCAGAGATTATTTATTTTCTTCCCTCACTTACAAGACCTGTTCTGAATATCTGAAAGGAGTAGGTAGAGATTTTTGCCTGATATCTGACATTTCTTGAGAACCAGTTTTGTTACCACCTTCAAATGTTTGTTTTAAATCTATCAAATTGTATAAATCTTTAGAAGAGACAGTTGGTAAGAAATTCAGTAAAGGCTGGAATATAAGTCTGCTGAAGTTTGTGAGTGTTCTTCAGCTGATTTCAAAGATGCAAAGTGGGCAAAAAAAGACGGTTTCTTTGTTATCTGTGGGATATTAAGGCATCTTCTGGCACAGCATTTGTGTTGCCTATTTCTGTATCTCCTTTGGAGACCTTGAAGACTGAAGTTGTGGCTAGACTTCAAACGTGGGAAGGATGCACAATATGATGTTACATGTCATCTTTAGTCGTCTAACATAAGTGCAGTTGAAAGTGCATATTTAGGAGACTGTGGTCTTTATGGAATCAGTGCAGGAAAGTACATGCCTGTGAGATGGGATGGGTTGTAACATTCAAAAAGCGTAGGTGTCTAAAATGGATTTTGAGAATATCTACTCAGAAGCAATGATGATGTCTGCTTCATTCTTCTTTCCATGCTTGAGAAGAAACAGGAAGAGGGGAACTAGTGAACTGCTGCTTACTTTTAGGAAATTTTGCTTTATAGGATTTCATTTATAATGTAACTTGACAGAATTTTCAAGTATGATATGCAATTATATATATTCTTAATTAAACTATATTAATTATTTTTTACACCGTGAAGACTATGAAACAGAAATTCATAACATTGGACTAATCCCAGTGAAATCTGGTCTTGTTGAAGATTATGCTGGAGACGTTTTGAAAGACCTACCTGTTTTAGAAAGGTACATATATGAGTTTTATTCTAATGAAATAACATTATATGGGCTTATTTTCTACTCCTCTGCACTTTACATCCGTATTATGCTCAATTTGTATAAATGTAGAAGTGCTTTTGCTATGACTGGGTAAAATTTCACATTTACATGGTGTAAATATTAACAGAAAGTTCAGAACAAGAATGGATAAGAGTCAATATATCCATATTTTCTCATACTGTTATTTGTTTGCATTATAGTCTTTGTTTCTTATTTTACATTCTGGAACTGTTTTTCTAGATGTACAATTTGTATTTGAAAGGTCTTATCCTAAATTGCAAAGCTCAGATTGATTTCAGGAGAAGAAAAACATTAAATAAAAATACTGGAAAAAAAAGTAAGAATAGATTATCCTTTTCATTTGCTCTGCTGCTTGTGGAATTGGGTTCTGTGCTGCACAATGAGTATTTCTTAGCCAGTGTGTGAGTTATGTAGTTACATTGCATTCTGTGATTAGTCTGTATGAAAAGAAGTGAAAAAATGGAGTTTTACTTTGTTTGTTAGTAATTCTTTCTGAAAAACTGAGGCTATCTTGACACACTATATTTGGAGTAGAATTAAACCATATGTTGGTTTTCTGCCACAGTGAAATTGTATTTCTCAAAATACTCTTTTTTTTTTTTTTTTAATGTTTTGAATGTTTCATTAGAGATGCCAGAAAACACTTTTTGTTTCTCCTCTATTTAATGTTTGTAATTTTCAGCAATGATCCTGCAGTTACTTCACTTATTAAATACAAGGAATTTGATGAGCTTTGTCACTGGCATTCTGGCAGACCTTTGAGTGAGGAATACGAGCGAGTACGGTGCAATGCTGATGGTAAGAAAAACTGACACAAAGCCCACGTGTCTGTGTTGGCTAGCACAATATTGTAAAGGATATCGTGGTTTTGGAGGACTTCTCATTTCAGAAAATATTTGCAGCTGTATAAATACTTGCCAAACTAGAGCTACTGCACTAGCTAAATTATACTTAAACTGATGTACCTGTGCATTATGCGTATGCATTGTGTATTATCTTAAATAGCTCTGACGAGTATAACAGAATGAACATTTGTGGTCAGATGTTCATGATACATTCCCTTTTCCTTGCAAAATGTTTCACAGATTTATATAAGCAAACTGTATGTACATATGCAGTTTAATGTTTAAATATACAGTTTGGATAATGCTTGGTAAGCACATCCATACGTGTGCAAAATCTGCTCAGATATTTGCACAGTGCATGCATAGCGAATCTTATCTTTTGAGAACAGAATTAAAATAAGAAGTAAAAGAAGTTGTTGTGGTTTAAACCCAGCCAGCAACTAAGCACCACGTAGCCACTTGCTCACTCCTCCCTACCCTGGTGGGATGGGGGAGAGAATCAGAAAGGTGAAAATAAAAAAAACTCATGGGTTGAGATAAAAACAGTTTAATAGGTAAAACAAATGCTGTGCATGCAAACAAAGCAAAATGAGGAATTCATTTGCTACTTCCCATCTGCAGGCAGGTGTTTAGAGCCATCTCTAGGTAAGCAGGGCTCCATCGTGCGTAACGGTTACTTAGGAAGACAAACGTCCATCACTCCAAACATCCCCCCACTTCCTTCTTCTTCCCCCAGCTTTATCTGCTGACCATGACGTCATATGGTGTGGGATATCCCTTTGGTCAGTTGGGGTCAGCTGTCCCAGCTGTGTCCCCTCCCAGCTGCTTGTGCACCCCCCGCCGGCTCGCTGGTGGGGTGATGTGAGAAGCAGAAAAAGCCTTGACTCTGTGTGAGCGCTGCTCAGCAATAATGAAAACATCTCTGTATTATCAATGCTGTTTTCATCACAAATCCAAAACGTAAGCCCATGCAAGCTACTGTGAAGAAATTTAACTCTATCCCACTAAAACCAGCATGGAAGTAAACAAAAGTTGTTTGTATCTTAATTCTTGATTTTATGCATTATGGTTTCCTGTAAGTTTTTTCCAGTTTGAGACACTAAGGAAAACAAACCATGGACTTAGTTTTGATCTTAGATTTGCATATTTACATGAAATGAATTATATGATACTGTATGTACCAGCAAGTACACAAAACTTTCTCTCAAAGATGTTCCCATCATCTATTGCATTATACAGTGAATTAAACTGTGAAAAACCTACCAGGAGTTCAGAAGTCATGGATTACTGTTGGTACTTCCAGTGTTGCTTATGGTTTTCATTCAGTGACTTAAAAATGTTGTTTCCTCAGTGGATATTTGCACCACTTGACCTATGAAACCAGGGTACCATCTGCTTATCTTTCTGACCGGGTGATTTTTTTGCATTCTTCCATGCACTGCGATTTCAACAGGAAGTTTGGAGAGTATAACATGCAGAATAGTAGCTAGAGCACCTTCCATAATGTTGGAGTTGAAGGTCTATGTCCACTCCAGCTGAAGAGACAGCCCTCTCTCTCCCATGCCTTGCATGAATACTCTGAATGCTGGCATGTGTCATCTCAGTCTTTCTTGTAAAAAACAGAAAGATCTTCTGAGATGGGTCTTCACGCTCAAACTGACTCATTTTGATTTTTAGGGCAGAGAGAAATACCTAGCTTGAGTGTGGAAATATCCATATGCTCAGTTCACTATCTTCCATTGGCTAGCATAAGTGTTCTTCCAGCAGTTTTATTTATGTTCTGATGGCAGAGTCTTGTTTTCATGGGGAAGAGGTCTCTCTCTGATCACCTGAAATGCCTTTGGAAGACACCTTCCTATTTTCATGGACTGTGTGAGAAGCCTAGGCATTTTGCTCAAACAGTTATAATTTCTTTCCAGGCATCCTGCTTGTTAAGTTTTCCAGTATTTTTAATGTGTGCCTAAAGTAGTTTGAATTTGAGTCTGTTGCGTATCTCTCAGATAATTCAAAGTACTGTTGGATTTCAGTGAGTCTTAGTAGCCAGCCTCTTTCAAAATGTGATTTTGGCCTTTAGGTCAATGAGGAATTTTTAGGAAATTTATCCATTACCCAGGTGTCTTTTCTGGGAAATAGATTAGGCTGTAATTCTATCAATCAGAGTGTTTTTTAATCAATTATATTTGTTTGCAGCAAAATCCAAAGATCCAGAAGAAAGAAAACAAATACAAAAGTTACAGACTTTTCGCCATTTTTATGGTAGCACTTTGGAAAACAGCGCTTCAAAACTTATTGTACATCAAGAGGATGTGTCAAGGAATACCAATGCTGCTGTCAAAAAGACACAAAAAAAGCATGTGAGTATATTCAAGTTGCTCTTTCCAAATCTTTTTTCTGTAATCCAGGAAAGGATTTCTACTCTGAGTCTCACAGCTGAAGTTTTATGTTCTGAATGCACTAGTAGTTCTCAGTTGAAGAAATTTACATTGCCTTTGTACTTCAAATTTAATTAGCTAATTGGCAAAAGTATTTTTGTTCTTAGTTAGGAATCCTGATGAGTGATTATATTTTTACAGGCACAAGTAAATAGAAAAATTGATAAATGTGAACTCTGTAAAGGCTGATAGGGTTTGGCTCATGGCCAGTATTATAATGTGGAGTGAAAGAAACTGGAGTTCATGAATTTAATTTTACTTTAAGAAACTACTAAGAAATACTGGAGAAAACATTATTCAGTTATTTATTTCCCTGCAGTATTTGGAAACATTCTCTGTGAAAGATCCTGTAGATATTGCAATTGATACTAACTATGTGAATGTTGTCAGACATCACAGGGTATGTAGCATGTACTTGCATACTCATGAACAATGCTGAGCAATAGTAATTTGAGTAATATTTCATAATAGACTCTATTATGGATTACAGGTTATGGCTTGTTGAATTACCTGTAAAAGTCTGTATGTAAAATAACTTTGTTAACTTCAAGTAAGGTTGAACTCTTAATTTTATTTAACTAATTGAAAAGCATCTCAATATGATCAGAATTACTGTTACCCATGTATAAAATAAAAGCTTGAAATTTTACTTTCAAACATCAGCTATTTTATTTTTCCGCATGTGTGCTTTTTTATGCTACTTGTGAAGCTTTATACTGACTTAAAATGAAGCTTAGGGAAGCTCTTTCGAGCAACATAAATTGGGATTCAGAAATTATATCTCCTTCAAAATAAGGTTCCATTTTAAACAATTCCCAAAACACAATGCATCACACACATGAATTGAAACCTATAATGTACCTGCTGTTATTGAGTTTACGGATTAACTTTTTTTAGATGATGCTTGCACACAGTGATTGTTATTTCTAAATATCTTCCTTTTATTGGATAGAAAAGTAAAGCGGAAACAATTGCAGAGGAAAACAGCAGGCGACTAAAAGCTAAAGAAGAAAAGAAAGAAGAGGAGCAATGGAAAGCCTTGTGTATACCAACTCAAAAGGAAATAAAAGCAAATCTGACTGTTGGTATCAATAAATTGGAGAAGTTTCTCAAAACTCTTAAAAGTAAATCTGTGAAGTTCACCGTAGAAATGGCAGGACTGTCTGCCTGTTTAGAAGTGTGGAAGGAACACTGCAGAGAGCAAGGTATGATAACCAAATTTGTGTTCTGTATTCAACTTCCATTCCCTTTAACCAAGAGAGTTCAGTGACTTTGGACAGTCTCAGCTGGAATAAAGACGTGTAAATACAGCCCTGTTTCAGGACCATGAGAGGTGTGTTTAAGTATTAACAGGCTCTGGTCCCCTTTTGCAATTTCAAGATCCTTTGAAAGTATCCAATGAAATCAGATTGTAGCTGTTTTCCTGTTTTGCTGAGCATGCAGAAGCAGAATTATTTGGGTGCTTGGTCTTCAGTGGCACTCCTTGTAGAGGTCACAGGAATGTGGGTTGTCTTCGTCTAGTTGTCTTTAAATAAAGTTCATTTTTAAATTGTCATAAATGTGGTTGGATATATAAGGTCTGTTCTAAATGTCAGAAGATTCCCAATGATACAATCAGCTCTCAAATAACTGTAAGCTTTTTTTTTTTTTTTAAAGGTAACAAATCTAAAGATTTAAGCAAAGCTGTTCAAGTCATGAGGAGAATTCATATCCTCCTTGAAAAATATCAAGATCTCTTGGAGAAACCACATCTGCAAAAGCTGACCAGATATCTAAGACTTCTTGGATTTGAGAATTTGGCACGTTCTCTATCTGGCCAGGTAACTTTATAGACTGTAATGATTCTACTGTGGATCTGTAGCTGAATATCAACAGTGTTTTCTTAAGCATTGAATAGTGTGTAGAAGATCTATATTGAGCTTATTTTATTTTGTATTGTGCCATAAGATTTAGAACTGTGTATTCTTGCTTCAGTTATTAATCTTCTTTGGTTCCATGGATACATTTCTCTGCTTGATGTGAGGGTTAGCTGGTACAATAGGTCACTTCCCCTTAGTAAATAGAACTTTATATGGCTGTGAAGGTACCCTTTGAAACATGCATCAAGATTAATTTGCTCTAGTTATGTCTGCCTGAGGCCTTAGACATCTCTGAGAGGTACCTGCTACTCAATTCATCACATCAGCTGAACTCTGCATCTTAAAAATAACTGTTAAAAGCTAAGTGGTGAGCACCTGCTCTCTAACAGGCCCAAATGTGCTACTTCAGAAAACAAAATCTTTGAGACTGCAGAGGTGGATGACAGTCCTGCCATTTCTGTTTGCTGTTGTGGTATTACTGATCACCTCTAAAGGAAACAGTTTGAGGTACTGAACTGTTTGTCATTGCTAGCACAGCTGAGACCACCAATAGCTACACTGAATTTGACTCTGAAGTAATTTCTCTAAGGGTTGACCTTAGGCTTTTCTGCATGTTAGCAACCTGCCCACTGGCTGATTTAGTATTAAGAGCAGTTACCCTTGTGTGTAGATGGGATGTTATTAGGGAGAGGGGATGCTAAAGTGGATCTCTGAGGCAGAAGAGGGAGGATATAACTCACAGCCTGCAGAATTTGGAGTCACTAGCAAAAGGAAGGAAGATTATAGTGAACTGTGAAACCAGTATCAATCACTTCAGAGTCTCATTTTTCAGGCACAGTAGAGTTAGGAATTTTTGGAAGCTTATTTCTGGAAAGTGTTTATCATCCTTCGTTGAGGATCAAGACTAAGAGGTGAGGGAGGAAGTGATTGTTCTGTAAGAAATTTTCTTCCCTTGAAGAGTGGGAATTATTTGTCTCTTTTTCTATGTCAATTCAACTGGTGTACGATGATAGTTTGCTCTTGGCTACATAGTTATTGTAAGGGTGTTTGGTGCACCAAATAAAGTATATTACGTTTCAGGAAGTAGAACTGTAGGATCTGAGGATCTCAAAGTCTGTTGTAAAAGTTTGTGGTGATAGAAGGGATGTGTTGGCAAGTTTAATGTCTTGCTCAGAAGGGCTCTAGATCAGTCAGTGCATTTTGGACCTACTTTTTTTTTTTTTTTTTTTTTTGCAGCTGCTTTTTTCTCATTATTACTTTTGCAAAGTTGGGGGAATTTTAGGAATAACTGAAATTTTCAGGAATAACTGAAAATATTTCTTTCAAGAAATTGAAGTTGACATCTCCATCCTTGGAGATAGTAAAAACTCGGCTGAACACAGCCCTGAGTAACCTGATCTAATTGCACCTGCTTCTAGCAGTGAGTTGGATTAATTGACATCCAGACATCCCTGACAACCTAAATTATTATGTGATTTTTCTGATCTTCTGGTGTATGTTGTAAGATGTAATGCTTTTATAGAGAGCTTTCAGGATCAGATGTTGTAATCAGACGTGTCCATGAACGTTAAATTTGGTATGTCTTAGGGTATACAGGCATTGTTTAAAAATACAATGCTTTAAAAAATTTGGGATCAGACTCAGTCTTTATATTGAATTCCTTTTCCAACTGTGATTCATTGCACAAGGGGTCAGGCCAGGCTGAAGAAAAGAGACATAAATATAGCTTTGGTAGGCAATAGCTTGAAGAGGCTGAGCTTTGCCTGCTAGCCAGTTTTCTTAGCTCTTCTGACAACAAAACCAACACCAAAACCACCCCCGGCTATGGAAGACACATTATTTTTAGAACATTTTCTCCTTTGGAGAGGTACAAGCATAACCCTGACATAAGGCTATATGGTGTAGATTTCTGCAAGAAATTATTTAAAAATCACCTGCACTTTCATATGTTTTTCAAAGCTTGCAGAGTTCCACAGAGCAAGAGATGTGCCATTTTCTAAATCTCTTGCTAGCTTTCAAACCAACTTGAATTTCATTTGACGTTATAGACAGAAGAAAGTAATGATCAGAGCATAAGGAATTATACCGTTGAAGTGGGTCCAGCTCGCTTTCAGCTACAATACATGGATTATTACTTGCTCAGAGAAGAGAGAAATGATCCAGATCCCCGAGTGCAACATTTCATACCAGACACATGGCAGGTAATGAGACTCAAACTTTTTGCATAAAGTTAATGGACTATCTTTGATTTTTTTTCTTGTATTCTTTTTTCCATTTAAAAATACACATTATTATACTAATTGTCAAAAATAGTGTTGTTTAACAAATTTAATTTAACAAGTTTAACAAATTCAGTAGATAATTTTGGACCGTATTCCATGTTCTTTCTACACTGAGAGCTTTTCTACAGAGAGCTTGGCCCAAGGAATTCAACATAAGGCATGCCAACTCCATGGGATTTCACTGCTTATTACCATATCCGATGGTAGTAACGCCCCATTTGGATAGTCTTTGAATGTTCATCCTCTGCTCATTTGGCCCTAAAGAATTACCCATAGTATGAGTTGAGAAATAACTTTTCTGTCTAAAGCAGACTAAGTCTAACTTAGATTTTTTTTTTTTTTTTTTTTTTTAATTATTATTGGACTGGGTAGGCCAGCTGAATTCTCCTTTGCATGTCCATATCTGCAAAACAGTTGTTAGCTTGAACAGCAGCTTGGAACTTGGTATATGTGCTGATAGAGAAAGATAGTGTTAGTGCTATTTCTGTTTCCTCTTCTGTACTGCTTCCCCCATCCTTTCACAAACCTATATAAGGTGAGAGAGCATAGAGGAAAACAATAACAGGAAAGAAAACAGGTTAATAAACACTGTATGCTGGGAGCAGAAGAGAGATTTGGACAGTATCGATGTAACTATTATAATGCAAGAAAAAAATACTGCCTTGTCTAAAACAATGAAATTTTTTGCACTAAATTATAGAGTGCTGAGTTAACTGGTTTTGTTTTTTAATTTGAAAACGTCCAGGTTTGGACTCAGAATGTTCTGGTATCAGTATCTCAAACCAAATGATTGAAATAGACAAGTTATAATTTGTAGTTCCATTTTTTTCCACTAACTGTTTAAGACAAAAGAATACAGTCATAAAACAACTAGGTTAACTCTAACTTTCTGTAGTCTAAAATCTGTATATAAAGTCTACATGCAAAAATAAGAGATGTTTTCATAGACAGAGCTCGTTTACACAATAAGAACTTAATAGCAAGGCATTTTGACAGAGTAACCGCTTTTCTCTTAGCGAGAACTTCTTGATGCTGTAGATAACAATGAGTCTGCGGTGATTGTTGCTCCCACTTCATCAGGAAAAACATATGCATCATACTATTGCATGGAAAAAGTTCTGAAAACGAGCAATGATGGAGTAGTTGTGTATGTTGCTCCTACAAAGGTAAGGCTGCATCCTACTCCAGATTCTGTATGTGTGACTATGGTATGATTCTGAAACTGTTCGGGGTAACTTGTTACACAAATTTACTTGATTTTTTTTTTTTTTTTTTTAATTAGAAATGGAATCTTTACTTTCTGTTTTACATTTATTAGAAACAGCATGTTTAAAAAAATCTTCAAAATATTTAAGCTCATGTAGAGTCTATTAATAACTGTATAGCTAATTAAAGGTCAGAATCACTAATATATATGAAAGTGCTGTAAGTAGCATGTTAAGTAAATAGTGAGTACGAAAAGCCTACCAACATGGTGAAAGTAATATTAGAACAGAACAATGACCAAGCAAGTCATGTTTTTCTAATTGAGTTCACCATTAGATGCTTCAAGAGAAAATTTATGAAACTCTAGGCAGTGGGATATTCTTAATGAGAGTTCTATCCCAATAGTTAAAAACTTACTTAAGTGCTGAGGCACAATGTTTTGATTTCTTCCAAAACTTATTTTAATGTTCAATAATATAATTTTCGGATATTAAATTACATGTACTATAATACAATAACAATCTCTATGGACTGTTTTCTATAAGTAAAATTTTTTTTTTTTGTGGTTATACTCAGGTTGGGCGTGAAAAGCATCTTTTCATTTGAATATCAGTCTGAGTGCAAAGATGTATTTTATACCTGCAGCCCTAGGCCTTTGAGATCATTAAAGTGCTGTAGATGCAGTAGAATGTGATCTATTTTTAACTGCTTTGAAAATAATTAAAATACAGAATTGATAACGTATGACTCACTTTACACAACACTAAATTTCTTTGAAAGCATTTGAGTATAATTGAGAATCAAGTACCAGATCTTTCTAAAGGTAATATTGTTGATGGTCTAGACCTAATAGTACATTACAGTCTAGTACATTACAGTCTAGTACATTACAGTCTAGTACATGAATACTGGTGCCAAAATTGAATGCTTTTATATGTCTCGGAATATCATATGCCTTTAGACATACACTGTCTAGTTTTGTTAATGACCTGCTTTATTTAAGGCCCTTGTAAACCAAGTGGTGGGAACTATATACAGTCGATTCACCAAGAAACTTCCAGATGGATTGGTAGTGTGTGGAGTCTTCACACGAGATTATCGCAATGATGTCATGAATTCTCAGGTATATTTTTACAGGTGTTTTAACACACAATAATAATGACTCTTGTATTCCATCTGGCTTCTGAAAATGTTAATTCTAATCATAACAATTGTACCATTACTAAATACAAAGTTCAGGAAAAATTTAGGCGTATCTGTACTGCTTACCAGAAACTTTCAGTCTGTGGCATACAAACTTACCTATTCATCCTTAGGGGGCATGCAGTTGATTACTTGCTCTGGTTAAAAGAAAAAATATTAAAATCCTTTGGTTGCCAGCATATAGCAGATGCCTTACAGAAGTCCAGATAGAATACATCAGTAGCGCTTTCCTTGTCCGCTGATGTAGTCACTCCACCATAGAAGGCCACTAGGTTGGTCTCTCTTATAGTGGGGAGCCCAGAACTGGACACAGGACTCTAGGTGTGGCTTCATCAGTGCTGAGTAGAGGGGAAGGATCCCCTGCTTTAATTTGCTGGCAACACTCCTCCTAATGCAGCCCAGGATACCATTAGCCTTCTTTGCCACAAGGGCACTTTGCTGCCTCCTGTTCAACTTGGTGTCCACCGGGACCCTCAGGTCCTTTTCTGCAGAGCTGCTTCCCAGCTGGATGGCCCCCAGCATACACTGGTGCATGGGGTTGTTCCTCCCCAGGTGCAGGACTTTGCACATCTCCCTGTTGAACTTCATGAGGTTCCTGTCAGCCCATTTCTTCAGCCTGTCTAGGTCCCTCTGGATGGCAGCATGACCCTCTGGCATATCAACCACTCCTCCCAGTTTGGTGTCATCAGCGAACCTACTGAGGGTACACTTTTCCCCATCATCTAGATCATTGACAATGTTAAACAGGATCAGACACACTATTGAACCCTGAGGTACACTGCTAGTTACTGGCGTCCAACTAGACTTTGTACCACTAATCACCAACCTCTGGGCCCAGCCTTCCAACCAGTTCTCAGTCCACCTCACTGTCTGCTCATCTGGCCCATACTTCAACAGCTTGTCTGTGAGATCTTATGGGAGATGTTGTTGAAAGCCTTACTGAAGACAATATCCCCTGCTTTCCCCTCATCTACCAAGCCAGTCATTTCATCATAAAAGTTGGTCAAGATTGGTCAAGCATGACTTTCCCTCGGTGAATTCATGCTGAATACTCCTGATGATTTTCTTGTTCTCCATGTGCTTGGAAATGATTTCCAGGATTAATTGCTCCATCACCTTCCCAGGGATCGAGGTGAGGCTGACCAGCCTGTAGTTTCCTGGGTCCTCTTTCTTGCCCTTCTTGAAGACAGCAATGACAAATCATTCATTCATTCTTGCTTATCTTGAAATCAAATACATATATATATTTAAATGCTTTCTAAATACAGAATCTACTTATAGTTGATTAGTCAGTTTACTTGAAAATAATGCTTTACAAACCTTTCTTCTTAGATACTAGTGACCGTGCCTCAATGTTTAGAAATCTTGATGCTGTCTCCTCGTTGCCAGGAATGGACCAAACGGATTCAATATGTTATATTTGATGAGGTAGGCATCCTTTAATAGTAACCAATCTAACAAATACACAAAAAATCTTGAGGAAAAATGCTGGTGACTCAATTTTTCATTACATACCTTATTGCTGGTAAAAAAAAAAAAAACAAAAAACAAAAAAACAACCTTTCAGAGATGTTATTTCAGACTTGCTTGCTTTTTTCTGTTCGCTGATAGTGTTTATGTACTCCAGTGAATGAGCTTAAAACTCTGTTAGTCCTCAAGAGGACATAGAGTTAAGTCAAAGCTACCAGGAACTTCCTTTATTTCTCTCAAACCAGTCAACTGAAAAACTAAAAGCCACCACTGTAGTCTCAGTGGCACAAACAGAGCATTCCAGACTGGGATCATACACATTTCATATCATACAGTATTTGTCAGTCTTTCCAGGGAAAAAAAATCAATGATTAATCTTGCTGAATTGAAAATTCCTTCTGTATTCTTTCTTTTTTGTAGAATTAATTGCTAATGATGCCTGTGAGTATCTAGGGTACAAACGCTAGTGAATGTAGTATTGAAATTGAGACTAATTTGCTATCCGGTGAAATCTGGAGAGGGATTTACTGGACATTTGATTTGGATCTCATGGTCATTTGCTACAACATAAGAATTATTCAGTACTGATCTTGCCAAACTTTTGATCTTTGCAAAACACAAAACTCCTCTTATGGATACACTTTGATAAGAAACACTTCTTTTCTTTTAATCCTTTTTCCCAAAAACATAGGTCCATTGTCTTGGCGGTGAAATTGGAGCAGAGGTTTGGGAGCATCTTCTGGTAACAATTCGGTGTCCGTTTTTGGCACTCTCTGCTACTGTCAGTAACCCAGAACACCTAACTGAGTATGTGTGGAATTTTCTTGCTCACAAGAGCGTATTTAAA
Organism: Platalea leucorodia; assembly: GCF_965183815.1. NCBI lineage: Eukaryota > Metazoa > Chordata > Aves > Pelecaniformes > Threskiornithidae > Platalea > Platalea leucorodia. The sequence goes on along the minus strand of NC_138828.1, from coordinate 43,949,415 downwards.
TTGGATATGAGATGTTTTAGACAGATAGAGACGTCAATTACTACTGGGAAGCAACTGATTTGGAATTACATTGTTATTTCTGTTATGCTGCCCGTACTCCCCCAACTGAAACAAAACAATACTGTAACTCTTAACTCTGTAATGAGAACAGGCACTACTATTCCTTCAGACCCTATAATTGAGCTCTGAAGAGGAATTTAGGAGGCTTTTACACCTCTTTGAATTGCCGAAGCCTGATAATCACACTGGCCCATCATCAATCAGAGAAGACATCTGCACTATGTTTATATATATATATAATGGTGCTATTTCACATTTTTTATTTGCACCCTGGGATAAGCTGGAGAAAATTACAATGAAGATGGTGAGAGGAGGACTGGAAATGCTCTAGGAGAAATCATAGAATTGTAGAATCGCTTGGGTTGGAAAAGATCCTTAAGATCATTGAGTCCAACTGTTAACCTAACACAACCAAGTCCACCACTAAAGCATGTCCCTAGGCACCACATCTAGCCATCTTTTGAAATACCTCCAGGGATGGGGACTCAACCACTTCCCTGGGCAGCCTGGTCCAGTGCCTGACTACCCTTTCGGTGAAGACGTTTTTCCTAACATCCAACCTAAACCTGCCCTGGTGCAACTTGAGGCTGTTTCCTCTTCTCCTGTCTCTTGTTACTTGGGAGAAGAGACTGATCCCCACCTCACTACAACCTCCTTTCAGGTAGTTGTAGAGAGTGATAATGTCTCCCCTCAGCCTCCTCTTCTCCAGGGTAAAAAACCCCAGTACCCTCAGCAGCTCCTCACAAGGCTTGTGCTCTAGACCCTTCACCGGCTTCATTGCCCTTCTTTGGACACGCTCCAGCACATCGATGTCCTTCTTGTAGTGAGGGGCCCAAAACTGAACACAGTGCTCGAGGTGCGTCCTCACCAGTGCCGAGTACAGGGGGACGATCACTTCCCTAGTCCTGCTGGCCACACTATTCCTGGTACAAGCCAGGATGCCATTGGCCTTCTTGGCCACCTGGGCACACTGCTGGCTCATATTCAGCCAGCTGTTGACCAGCGCCCCCCAGGTCCTTTTCCACTGGGCAGCTCTCCAGCCACTCCTCCCCAAGCCTGTAGCGTTGCATGGGGTTGTTGTGACCCAAGTGCGGGACCCGGCACTGAGCCCTGTTGAACCTCATACAGGTGGCTTCAGCCCATCCATCCAGCCTGTCCAGATCCCCCTGTAGAGCCTTCCTGCCCTCCAGCAGATCAACACTCCCACCCAACTTGGTGTTGTCTGCAAACTTACTGAGGGTGCACTCGATCCCCTCGTCCACATCATTGATCAAGATATTAAACAGGACTGGCCCCAGTACTGAGCCCTGGGGAACACCACTCGTGACCGGCCGCCAACTGGATTCCACTCCATTCACCACCACTCTTTGGGCCCGGCCATCTAGCCAGTTTTTTACCCAGCAAAGAGTACGCTCGTCCAAGCCATGAGCAGCCAGTTTTTCAGGAGAATGCTGTGGGAAACGGTGTCAAAGGCTTCACTAAAATCCAGATAGACCACATGCACAGCCTTTCCCTCATCCACCAAGTGGGTCACAGGAGGAGATCAGGTTGGTCAAGCAGGACCTGCCTTTCATAACCCCATGCTGACTGGGCCTGATCCCCTGGTTGTCCTCTATGTGCCGCGTGATAGCACTCAAGACGATCTGCTCCATAACCTTCCCCCACCACCAAGGTCAGGCTGACAGGCCTGTAGTTCCCCAGATCCTCCTTCTGGCCCTTCTTGTAGATGGGCATCACATTTGCTAACCTCCAGTCAACTGGGACCTCCCTGGTTAGCCAGGACTGCTGAGAGATGATGGAAAGTGGCTTGATGAACGCTTCCGCCAGCTCCCTCAGTACCCTTGGCTGGATCCCATCCGGCCCCATAGACTTGTGTGTGTCTGCGTGGTGTAGCAGGTCGCTAACCATTTCCCCTTGGATTATGGGGGCTTCATTCTGCTCCCCATGCCTGTCTTCCAGCTCAGGGGACTGGGTACCCCGAGGACAACTGGTCTGACTATTAAAGACTGAGGCAAAGAAGGCACTAAGCATCTCGGCCTTTTTCTTATCCTGTGTACTATGTTTCCCGCTGCATCCAATAAAGGATGGAGATTCTTCTTAGCCCTCCTTTTGTTGCTAATGTATTTGTAGAAACTTTTTTGTTGTTTTTTATGACAGTAGCCAGATTAAGTTCCAAAGCAGAAATTGAGCAGATTGTAGTAATTAGTCTGTTACAGCTCTATCAATTTTCTTAAAATATTTTTTACAACTAATTTTTTTTTTTTTTTTTTTTTTTTTATTCTTGCACTGTAGGTGGTTACAGTCTGTGAAAAGGTATTGGCAACGTGCTGAGAATAGAACAGAAAGAAGCTCTAGAAACTCTGGGAATAACTTTACTGGAAAATGTAAAGTGAAATCTAAAGTACAAGGACAAAAGAAATCGTATCGTGTTAGACTAGGTGTGTATCAGAATATTTTGTAACTAAGAAATTTCAGTGTTATTTCTGCAAAAACTTTAATCATTTGCAGAACAAAAACAATCATATTTTGGTTTGGTTTTTCTTTTAAATAAAAACAAGTCTTGCAGGATTAAGTACTTGCTTTTTAAAACAACCATGTACGTCATGACAGCATTTCTGTCTCTTCACAGTCTTGTATGAAGAGAGATACAATGATTTGGAAAAGTTTGTGTGTTCTCTAAAGGGTGGTGATTTTATCATTGAACATTGTCATCCATGTGCTGCATTAACCGTCAATCATGTAAGCATAATACTGGTGTCAACATTGTCTAGCAACTGTTATATTTAGGCAACATGGATTCCATCAAAAGGATTCCTTTATTTTTCTTTTGTTTAAACTCCTTGCAGATTGAGAACTATGGTATTCCTTCAGATCTTTCTCTGTCTCCACGAGAGAGCATCCAGCTTTATGACACAATGGTAAAAGTCTGGCAAAAGTGGCAAAGGGCACAGGTGTGTATACACAGCTGTGAGCAAAATATATAAAAGTGAATAGATAACAAAGTACTGCAATGTTTTATGTTAATGTTGTTTCCAGGAGCTAGATCCTGAGGAGTTTGTCTCTTTCAAGAATAAAGTAGTAATAAAAAAGGCAGATGTGAGGAAATACGAAAAGGAACTGAAGAAAGAACTAAGCAGATGGATTGTGCTTGGCCAAAGACAGAAGGTAACAGTTGTTACAGGGCGCTTTCTTAAGATTGTGTGCAGCTTTAAAATGATGATAATTATATGTAATAATATAATTCTGGGAGTTTCTCCTTCCGTAACTATTATTTATTAGGTTTAACTGCTGTTGTGCTTGAAAGATAAGCACTAATATTTGTGGCATTTCCATAAGCGTTTTGAAGGTGGTGTTTTCACAAGCTTCTCTGGGAATCAGACTTCTGATCCTGCTGTGAGATTTCAATTCCTGATCCCTTTAGGTACCTCCTACAATTAGTGAGAATATTGTACCACTGCTCTGCTTTTTTAGTATACCTCCTTTTTGCTGCTTATTTGAAACCTTCTGTGTAACCACAGACAGTATGTATGTTTCCATGTAAAAGATAGGAATTAAAGCAATGAGCAGAAAATCAATTAGAGGCCACCTATTCCCATATCGTAAAAAGTAATATGAGGAGGTCGTGAATCGACAACAAGGAAAAAAGAAAGAATATCTGGGGAAAAAACAGATTCCTTGAAATATGACATTTAAATGTGAAAATATATCATAATCAGTATGTTAGTAATACTTTATTATTTGCACAGTAATGGTAGCTATGAATGCTACAACAGTTTGCATTTTGAGCTCTTACCAAAGTCAGTTGAAAACTTGCAGACCTCTTAGTCTGTAAACCATATGTGGCTATTGCAGTTCTGAATGATTTAAAAAATTTGAGCTGATAGAAGTGGGCACAGGAAAATGGAGTCTTCATATTTGTTAGCCTCTGGCCGGAAGCTTCTGCCATTAAAATCTCCACAATAATACTACTTTGGTCAGGTGAATGAGCTACTGGAGCACCTTAAGCCAAAACCTGTGGATTGCTCAGAACAGGAAAAGTGGAAGCATTTTGCAAGCTTTGTTGATAAATTACATGAGATGGATAAGTTGCCTGCCATATTTTTTATGTAAGTATTTACATGCCATGTATTATAAGTGTATCATCACCTATATTCAGAAAAATGAGTTTTAGAGATAAGCATTGATATGGCTTGGCAAATGCCATTTATATGGTATTTGTTACCTTTGCTTTAAAACATAAAAAGTAAAGGCCTACAAGCTCTATCAACCCTTGTATCTTTATGGCACTAAAGGTTTAGCTGAAATAAAGCGTTTAATTTCTGTGTGGAAAGGGTAGAATCCATGGGTGATATCTGAGAAAATTACAAGAAACTGAGTCACATTAAAATGAGAGTCAGATTCTCAGTTGCTTTGCCCCAGCGTAGTCAGTGAAACTTGTGGAAGGTGCATGCTGTTTATTTGGAGGTGCAAATAGTGTACGTAGGGGCAGATGTGCTAGGAAAAAGGATGGAACGAGATTCTGTTAATGTGTGCATTTGTCACATGGTGATGGTTCCACTGCATAGCCTCTAACAATCTCATCATACATCCAGTGACCTGCGTCAATCAACCTGTTTTGCATCTATGTGAGGTGTAATTACATAACATCAAACATGCACAGCTTTGAGCCTACTGACAATACCATTATTGTCAGTGATATTGCTAATATTAGTAAAGAAGGTATGTACCTCTATGCTGGATTTAATAATAAAAAGAAGCTGCTTATCTAGTCTAGTGCATATTCTCACTGTAATAATGCATAGGAACAATCATATAAAACAGAAAGTTTTCTCATCTCGGTATGAAGCCTTGCCCTTCCTTACATTGGACACTTTGATAGTTAGGGGTAGAATGCTCACTGCCATTTTAGTTCTCACATGCTTGATGCTGATAAAAAGGCATTTCTGAAAGAACTCTACAAAAGAGGAGGCAAAAAGTGAATATACATATTGATGGCACATCTCAAATTACTCTAGTTGCTGGTAAATTATTTATTTTTCTATTTCTCAGTGACCATCTAGTTATTAGTTAATGTTATGGCAGATTTCAAGCTGAAACCGGTAGTTTTAGAAAGGACTCAGATATTTGTAATTCCTTCAAATAAGGAAATAATTTCAGGGCTGCTGTATGAACTGCAACATCATTTTTGGGCACTCAGTAGGAAGTTCCAAGGTGCTTCTCCTTAGGGGAGATGGATAAGTGCCTTCCTCTCACCTACCTTGGAATGATGGGTCCTTAGAAATTCTTGGTGACTTAGGGCTTTGATAAGGGACTGTGAGTAGAGTATGAATATCCTAGACAACTGATAAATGATCATGGTGAGACAAGAACACATCCCAGACCAGTGAACATGGAGGCAGAACCTAGTGGTATCAAGTTGGGGGATGAGGTACAGCAATCTGTTATCTAAGGGTCTTTTAAGGCACAGGTGTAGTGTAACAGCACTTGGTAGACCTCCCCAGTGTCTTCGTAGTCAGACAAGGGACAAGAGTCAGACAGAATTAAAAAAAAAAAAAAAAAAAAAAAAATCCTGTAGTTAAATGTCCCAGTCCTGAGAAATTATGATGAAGATGAAGAGGATGAGTAGCCCTCACAAGTAGTAGACAGTGACTTGGAGTCAATATTATATTGATATATAATATTAACTTATATATAATACTATTGATTGATATATAATATTGACTTGATATTTATGCTTCATTGGTGCTGGTAAGCTTTTTCTCCCTAAGCCATTATTGATGAATGAGGTTGCAAAGCAGTTATCTTATATGGTGTTATGTTAGCATGGAATTAATGGACACTCCTGAGAGAGCAGATATCAGAGCTGTAGAAGCCAAATTGCAATCGCAGCCATTGGTGGTAGGGAAAAAAAACAGTAATTAGAGTTTGCTTTTCTTTTCTTAGAGCCACAAAGGAAATGAACAGGCTGGCACCACTTTAGTACTCCTTATGGCTGAATAAACTCAGTGATAGAGAGAAGTTAGATCATTCAGTCTGAGCTTCAAAGGGAGAAAAAAAAAAAAAAAAGAGTAAATGGCAAATGACTGTTATTGAGCTCTGTCATCCGTGAAGATGTGAAAAGCTTAAGTCAAGGAGAGGTTACCTCCTAGCCTTAAAATCTGTATTGGTCTTTCTGGATGAAAGGATAAAGTCCTTCAATTTTTGCTCCTGTTCTTGGGGACTGCCAGATTTGAACGACTTGTGAATATTCTAATGGACTAGGATGCAACCTCACCCCATGTGTTGCCAGCACCTTGTATGGTGTTAGTTAACAGGATCTGCCTGCTGCAACAAGAATAAAAATACTTTTTGAGAGTACAGCTGGAGAAATCTTCACCCCAGTTAAACTCCAAACAGTCCAATACTGAAAAAGCTATGAGGGAGAACAGCTATGTAGAAGACCAAGACAGACAGGCACTGATTCTCAACCGGGTAGTTGAGAAGAATTAAAATGACTTAAAATGACAAAGCTACACTTTGTTTTATCTTTATGTCCAGGTGTCCAGCTTAGGGAAAGATAGAGTTGAGCATACTTTCTATAGATAATTTATTGGCAGAACCATTTTACATTTTACCACTCAGTTTTGGAATACTAGCAGTTTGAAACTGAATGCGGACTATGATTTGGAGAAGGAATAGGGATGTGCTTCTAATGATTAGATTCTATTGTCAGATGATAAGGCTCACTGAATATTATTGTAACAGCATTACATACATATTAGAGTTCACCTAACTGATGTATATTATATATTATTTACTTTAAGATTTAACGTGAATTCAGTGGAATGTGCAGCCAAGAATGTATTCTTCAATTTGCTGAAAAAACAAAAAAGTGAACAAGACCCTAATACTGAGAGGCAAAAAGAACGTTTAAGGGATGAACTAAGAAAAGTGAAAAAAACGCTAAAAAAATTCAACCCTCAGTAAGTATTATAACTATATATTATTAAAAAGCTTACATATTACAACAGAGCATAATTTTGTGATAACTTATTTCTGGGGAATGTACGTTACAGCAGCACATTCATCCAGCTTGCAGTATAGTAGTCCCTGCTCCTCTTGGTGCTCTAGCAACCTGCGCAATAGGAGCATCTGTATGGCAGGTATCAATCAGCAGTATGCAGTCCCTAGTCAGGAAGCGGGAAGATACCAGTGTTGCTGACATTGTGTAAGGTGCTGGCACTGCAACATAAGAATCAAAGAGAGACACCTGAGTATATGAGATTGGTCAGTTTGGAATAATTCACTACTGAGATATCAAGATATCAGAATGACTCTTTCTCCAGACAGTAACTTTTCTCTTCAAACCAGTGGAACATCTGACCCTGGTGCTGGGTCAGCCACTGTGAAAGAATATTTTCATAGTTTAGCCTCACCATGGCTGGTTACAGTGGTAGATCTCTGAAGTACAGATTCACCTGACTGGTGAGATGTTCTTTGAATATTTGTCATCCTTTTGCTTGGATTGTACTATATTTGTTTCCCCCTTAACCTTGAATTTTCTCGATTTTGTTATAATAGAGTATGGATTTTTATAAGGCATTTGGCAATGCGATATGGTTATAGTTATCAGGATTGTCAGGAACATAAAGCATCATGGTTTTGTCCTCCTAATCATGACAATTTACAGTGCATTCTTTGGACATAATATCATGAAGGAATCAACTTAGCTGACTTTAATAGTAGCAAGTGAGAACTTGAAAATCCAGTAGGAATTTAGACACATTGACATCACTAGACATTGAAGGAGCTTAAAAATCTGTCTCTAAATAGTTTTCCCTCTCCTCTTTTCTTCAAATCCTGCTCTAAATTCCTACAGTCCATGTAATTATTGGCAGTAAATCCATCACATTTCTCTTTCATGTTTAATTCTTCTACCATGCAAATCTTGTTAGCTTACTAATTTGCTAAATGAGGTACTTACAGTTGCTGTCTTCATCTTCCTTCATTTTTGTATATCGCCATAATTCTTCCTCTCTACTAATTACTTGCTGTTTTGCGTACAAGCCATGATAAAAGGAAGCTGTTAGCATTATCAGTAAATTTACAGTAACAGATCTGCCTACATGTTTGAGCCTACAGTTTAAAAGGGAATGAATCTGCATCTTTCAGTACCCAAAGAATATTTTAAAATTGAGAAATGTATGTTAATTACAGAAATACTATTTTTAATTGCATATTGTATACAGGGATACCAAAAAGTTGAGCTCCAGTAAAAAGGAAGACATGGTATGTCTCTTGACTACAAAACAACAGTTAGAAAAAAGGCTTAAAAGGCTAACTGCTATCCCTTCTGTGTGCACTTACGCTGATTCTAAAGCAGTGGATGAAGACGTAAGTAATTCACTGATAATTATAACATGGTTTTGTTTTTGTATGTCTAAAATGCATGAATTTATGCATAAATACATAAAAAGCATATAATGTGTGATGCAGTTGTACTTCATAACAGTATGCATTGACTTCATGAAATATTCTCAATATTTCAATTTAAATTTGATTCCAAGTATCAATCTTAGGTAACTTTATTTTTAAGATGTATGGACAACTTTCATTCTGCCAAATAAAAAGTTGTTGACTTGTCCTTGTGGTAGGAGTCCTGGGATGCATACTACAATGAATTCATTTCCATGAACTACCAGCAATGCTGTTCTATTACATGTTGATTCAGGTATCAGACTCCTATTTTTCTGACTGAGTCATCAGCATATGGCCCCTTTGTGTGCTTATCAAAACATTTTTAAGCTCTTCATATCTTGTAAAAATACTAAATAATAAATTATTTTAGGCTCTAAAAGTTCTAGTCCCCACAAAGCAAAATTTTCCATGCTCTTCAATGTGTTTATACCCTCTGATGAGAAAAAAAAAAAAAGGTGAGAAAAGCACTGAAAATCTGCAGATGTCCATCAGAAATACTAATGTGTATCTTTGTATACAAATAATTAAGGAATAATTTATGAAAGAGATTTATATGATGTGGTTTCCAGCAGTAGTGGGGGACTGGGCCTTGATCCAGGAGATCCCCTCTGGTCTAAACTTCCTGAAACATGACTGTGGTTCATGTAGCTGTTTCTTCATAGCTGGGTTTCTTTAATTAAAAAAAGTAATTGTGATATATAGCTCTTATTTCGGAGAAAAGGTTCTCAAAATTTTGATGAAGTGTCTCGATAATGCTTTCTGCTTATTGTGATATGTCTTGAAAGAGAGGAACGTTCTGTGTATTGGGACCAAACTTGAAAATTCTCATGATTCCTTATCCTGGCAACTTGGGATCCCAATGGCATTTTTGGGCTGCTGTCAGCCAGCATGGAAGGAACACTGCTTCCCACAGTTGCACATGGGTAAACACAGTGAAGAAGTAGCTTGGACTTTAGAACAGGTGGCACTTAGCTGTAGACTGAAGTTCAGAAAATACTGAAAAAGCTTAATTCAGTGCTATTTCAGAGTTTGGGAAAGCGAAGCTTCTAACTGTGCAGTGAGATGAGATGAGATGGTGGCACCAAGCAGGGATGACAAACAAAAGCAAAAGAGTATCAGCTTCATGTAGCTACTTAGGAATTTGTTCTGTGATAGTAGCACACAGTACATGGTCATGAGGCCATGCTTCAAGTAGGAAAGTAATGAACGTGCAAGCTTGCAATGTCTGGTTGCATTGAGCTGCATGCTATGACAATTGGGACTGTTGTAATGGCATTTGTTGCAAAGCTGAAAAAAACTGATAGGATACAGAAGCGTACCGAAGAACCTGGATTTGTCATCATAAAACATGACGTACATTAGGTGGTACACATCCAATTATATACTTTGGGCTTCAGGCTCACTGAAGATTATAAACAGCTATATTTCTCTGTAGTGCTTCAGACTTTGAGGTAAGACCTTTTTTTTTTTTCATTAACAACATCTGGTTGTGGTTAATACTTAACTTTTTTTTTTTTTTTTTTTTATTTGTAGACTTTGTGGAAGATTTTTCATCGACTTCGGTTTGAGAGAAGAGGTTATCTGCAGCAAATGATGGCACTGAGGGGCATTGGGTACCATCATGGATCTATGTCCGCCAAGGAAAGACAAGTAGTGGAGATGCTTTTCAGATTGGGATATATCAAGGTTGGTAAATTGGGATCAGTTATTTTTTTTAAATTTTAGTTTCTCCATATATATATAATTAAAAAATATAGTGTACCTTTCACCAGTGGTACAATATATTGCATTGGCTTTCTCATGCTCATTTAAAAAATGTTGACGTGAAGGTTTCAAAAAAAAATACAATAAACTGAATTGATAGATGTAGAACGTTATTTCTATCCTTCAGATTAGCATATCATAGAATCATTTAGGTTGGAAAAGAAAGACCCTTAAAACCATTAAGTCCAACCATTAACCTAACACTGCCAAGTCCACCACTAAACCATGTCCCTAGGCACCACGTCTACCCGTCTTTAAAATACCTCCAGGGATGGGGACTCAACCACTCATTGTACTGACTACTCTTTCACTGAAGAAATTTTTCCTGATACCCAACCTAAACCTTTCCTGGTGCAACTTGAGGCTGTTTCCTTTTCTCCTATCACTTGTTACTTGGGAGAAGAGACCGACCCCCACCTCACTACAACCTCCTTTCAGGTAGTTGTAGAGAGCAATAAGGTCTCCCCTCAGCCTCCTCTTCTCCAGGGTAAAAAAAACCCAGTACCCTCAGTGGCTCCTCATAAGACTTGTGCTCTGGACCCTTCACCGGCTTCCTTGCCCTTCTTTGGACACGCTCCAGCACCTCAATGTCCTTCTTGTAGTGAGGGGCCCAAAACTGAACACAGTACTCGAGGTGTGGCCTCACCTCACCTCACCACAACTGGTCTGACTATTAAAGACTGAGGCAAAGAAGGCACTAAGTATCTCGGCCTTTTTCTTATCCTGTGTACTATGTTTCCCGCTGCATCCAATAAAGGATGGAGATTCTTCTTAGCCCTCCTTTTGTTGTTAAAGTATTTATAGAAACATTTTTTATTGTCTCTTACTGCAGCAGCCAACTGAATGTGTTTTAGTTAAATGATATTTTGTACTGTCGTCACGGGAATACTTCAATTTGTGTTCAATTTCAACATTTTTTCAATTTGTGTTCTGTAAAAGATGTGGTATAAACTTCCAGGATGCATAAGTTTAATATGGATATGTAATAGATATATGAACTACACTAAAGAGTGAAACTCATGTATGTTCATAGCTCTGTTAAATTAATCAGGTTAAAGTTTAGCTATATGAAACATGATAGTAAAATTCCTGTTGATTTAAGTTGGATATTACAGGTGTTTTTTTTAAATTGTATATTGCCATTTCTAATAGATATATTCATGTTTGAAATTTTATAGGTAGTGACAGCTACTTCAACACTTGCTCTAGGAATCAACATGCCATGTAAATCTGTTGTCTTTGCTGAAGATTCTGTCTTCTTAGATGCCCTAAATTACAGACAGGTATGGAAATAGAACACCTACTTTGTATTACAAGAACAGTACACATGTAGCTGTCATCACATACAAATTCAGAAAAATGTCTTTTCTTTTGCCTGTACTTCTGGGTATGTTCTCAGTTTTAGCTGTTCATTTTGGTGACAATAATAGTTTTAGTTAAGGTGATTTTACTAATGTTTCAGAACTACGAGCCCACAAATAATGTATGTAGTCAAAAGACCTATTTCAGTAATGAAAGTACTACAATTGCTTAGTGAATTAAAGGCATAGTTTCGACTTTCAGTTATGGGATCCAGAAAGACAAAAACTTTTGTTCTGGCCAGGGTTTTACGAATGTGGGAAAAATATGCTATAAGAACATACTGTGGGGATGTAATGAGGAAAAGAAAGATTGCTGGTTGGATTAATAGGGGCATCTGAGTTCCTTCCATCTTGGAAGTGGCACTCCACACAATGCAACACAGCAGTGGGTAGATGAGGTTGCAAATGCAACAAAGCAGAATATCTCCAGTCATGGCACAGCTTACTGGGTGGGCTGAGACTCTAACCTCTTGATTAGCCCCTGTTTCCTGCTCTTGTGCTGCTTTTCAAACCTGTGTTTTCATTAAGTACTGCCAGTTTGCCTCTGGTTCAGGAGGCCATATAGGCCAGATACAGCTGATGGCATCACCTGGCCCATAGCTCTCAGAATCAGAGTGTGAGTGGATCTGTGCAGTAGCTGGACCTACGTGCATCTCCCTTTTGCTACACATACATATGACTCCAGCTTTGTCACGTCATCTGGTACAAGGGGCAAGTCCCCACAATGGGCCTGACCAAGAACAGGGGATCCAGGCAAGGGAATACACCCTTAGACAGCTTCTCTCTACTCCTTCTTCATATTCTCTGCTCTTTATTCATACTGAGACTACCTCTGCCCCAAATCTACCCAGAAATAACTCAGAGCTAAATGTAACTTGAAAACAAAGCTGATATATAGGTATAAATTAAGTTAAAACTTACCTTGAAGAAATATAAATGTTAAAAAGACGTGTGAGAGAACATAAGTATTCTGGACAGTGTTTAGGTCTTCTATCAAATTTGGAAGTTCATATTTAAAAAAGTAAATAAACCCACCACATTTGTAAAGCAGCTATATTTGAGGTACAACATATTTTGCACACATTATTTTAATAATTCTGCATAAAAGCTTTATTAAGACTGTATAGATGGTACCAGTATATACAACTTAGGTGTATTTTATTTAAAAATCAATAATTATATAACTTTAATAATATATTTTATTCTTAGATGTCAGGACGTGCTGGAAGACGGGGACAAGATATGATTGGAAATGTGTTCTTCTATGATATCCCACTGCCGAAAGTTGAAAGACTTATCAAATCCAACGTACCTCAGTTGAAAGGACAGTTTCCTCTGACTGTTTCCTTAATATTGAGACTCATGCTGTTGGTTGCGAAGGCTGATGACAAAGCAGATGCCAGAGCAAAGGTTTAATATTTTTTTCTTAATAGCAATTTAATTAAATTATAATGTCTCCTTAACATGAGCAGAAAGTTATGCACTTCAGAAGTAAGCAATCTGCCTCCAAATGAAATTGCATACTCTGCTATACTGCTTCTAGTACTTGTGCCATCATCTCACCAGTATTGTACTGTCCATTTTCATGCATTTATTCTTTGCAATAAATATTACCATCAGAAAGAATGCTACTATCGGGAAGGTATTTTTACTGACTCTTGTTCTAGGCAATATTTGCCTTAACTTGGAGAATCAGAAAGTCTTCCAGTATTTAAAATTTCAGCTTTATTTGAGTGAAAGATGTGAACATACATTTCCATAGGGAAGATAGCTATGAAATGCTATCTCAGTTGAAACAATGAGAAAATTCTATGTATTACTTGCTTGTTTAAATATGCGTACTAACTCTCTGGAATCAAAGAATTCTTATTCTTGCTATTTAATGCAGTGATTTAAGTAAACAACCATGATTACAAATTGGTCAGAGATCTCCTCTTGTAATCATTAAGGAACTCTTACCTCCAGATGATCCGGTTTTTACATCCGCTTCAGCATATAGACATTTATTTTCCAGGACTCACTGAATGAATTCAGACATAAGTCTTAAGGTAACAAAGTAAATTGGCAAACTTCTGTGTTAAATATTAAAATATTAAAATGGTACTAAAGTGTAAGGACTATTTTCAAAAATTCCTGGGTTTAGTTTAATAATATTTAAATCCTTGTCTTTTAGGTCTCTATATGAATTTCATGTAATTAACTTTACAAACGTCAGCATAAATGTAGAAAATGCACACACATGTGACACAGAGAGGCTGGACTTTTTCACAAGCATTTCCAGGAGCTGGGCATGCAATTTAAATAAAAATACAACATAACCCCCCCAACATTTTTACCCTGAAAACCAATTGATGAAACAATGTATAAAAGCTGGATATTGAATTTCTTTGCTTGTTACAATATCAACATTTCCGCAGATTTCTAATTTCTTCTTTTTTTTTTTTTTTTTCCTGTTTGTTTGACCAGGCATTGTCAGTGTTGAAGCACTCACTGATGTCATTCAGAAAAGAAAGATATGCTGAAATATTAAAAATTTATTTTATGTTTTCCTTGCAATTTCTTATCAAAGAGGTAGGTTTTAACTCGCTCTCATAAAGGGTAGTTCTTCTTAAATCTACAGATTCTCATTTGTTTGTGTTAGTATGCTTTCATTTAAAGAACCATATATTTTATATTCCATAGCAACAGGCTATTTCTTTCTGTTAGAAAAAAAATTAAGGAAACAAATAGAATTAGAGTGCTTTAAGTTTGAGGTTAATTCTGAGCTACTTATGGAATAAATTCAGTAGGGAAAATCTTATGGTATGGTCTATATGATTACAAATTGATTTGGAAAGTAAGAGTTGTGCATTTATATTGTACATGAAGATGCATGCATGTGAAATGATAGGGGTTTAAAACATGCTAAGGATGACATGATTTCCAAAATGCTGGGAGAAATTGTATCTCTAGCAAAAATTTAGGAAGTAGGCCTTAGAGAAAAGTGAAAATTAGTGGTGTATCTCTCCATAGTAATAGTTTCAACTTGATGGATTCCATTTTGGAAAATTTTTATGCATTACTCCATTTTGGCTTACAGCCCAGGACTACAGGCAGTAGGAGGCACCAATAATGTTGATTACATTAACAAATCATCTGTGCCCAGGTTTCCCAGTCCTGCTCCCAGTAAGAGCCCTAACCAACATTTCTGCCTCCTCTGCTAGGTGTCCCTTGTATGTGAGACCAGGCATCTGATGCTCCCATTGAAGTGAAAAATCTAGTCAGCGTACAAGAGAGATTAGTAACATTTCCAAAAAGTTACAGTTAGTATAAGAACTGGACAATACCTGGCCCACAGACCTTGTATCCTATCTCCAATAATTTTCCCAGGGAAGTGTATTAAAAAAAGGGGCAACCATGATGATTCTCTGGATACTCCCTACTTTCTTACAGGGTGTTATGCAGAGTGATCTCTGACAGGAGAGGTGTGCTGGAATTTATAACCTTTGATGGAGTTTTATTCCATGAGCTTGTCCTGTTGTTTTTTGAAACTATATAAGCTTCTAGCACCCAAACATCTTGCAGCAACATATTTGACAGATCACTGCTTGCTGTGCTTTTATCCCTTCAAATATTTGGGTTAATTGTTGTGTTGTTTTTTTTTTTTTTTTTTAATGAAAGTTGCATCAAATCTGACTATGGTGACTGTATGCACTTCTCATTTGCAACATGATCTGAATCGGCGCTAAAACTATGAAGTCAAGATCTGTGCTTTGCATAGGGAGATGAAGATCTCCCATGGAAATACTCAAATAGTTGGTGACTTGTTTTTCAGTAAGGACAAATTTTTGCCTTTCAGTGGAAACTGAATGGTTTCAATAGGTACCTATGCATTAGATTGAAGGACTATGCTTCTGAATGCCACCATTTTATATTTTTTTTGTCATATCCAAGTTAATCTTTCACAGCTAAGTGGTGTGTTGTTTTTTTTTGTTGTTGTTTTTTTTTTTTTTTTTTTTTTGCTTTTAAATTAAATAGGGCTACTTGGATCAAGAAGGTAACCCCATGGGATTTGCTGGACTTGTGACACACTTGTACTATCACGAACCTTCAAATTTTGTTTTAGTGAGCTTTCTTGTGAAAGGTTTATTCCACAAATTGTGCCAGCCAATTAAAGGTAAATAATACTCCATGCATCTTAATTGCAGTCTGTGGGAGGCTCTGTAACCCCAATGGTTCTGAAATTTTCTGGGTGCCTTCTTGCTGCTGCCACCTTTTGCTTGCCTAGCCTTCATCCTCATATCCTTGGTCTCTGCCTTTGCACACTCTGCATATGCTTATATTTCTGTCTGAGAAAGCCAAGGAACACATATGGCAATGCTAGTATCATCAACCTAAATTTACTGTTTGTGAAACATTCTGATGAGGTCTAAAAGAAAGCTATACATGGAAAAAATAATAATTCTGACTCCAGAGCAAGATTTGAATGCCATGTAGCAAATAAGATGGATGACCATTCTGAATAGCAACAAATTAAAAAAATGGAGTGCTACTAATGTCTAATTACATGAGTAAAATCCATTCTGTGCACTGAGATATGCTGCAGTATGTGAACGTATAAGAATATAGTATGTATTTTATGTATTAATTGCTTAATTTATGTATTTTATATAGTAATTGCTTAATTATCTACCAGAGTTTTTTGTATGTAAATAGTTGATCTTTATCCAACATAGTTTTTCATAACCTCTGTCATGACAATGGCAGCTGGGAAGGAAACTCTTGAATAGGAGCTGTTTATTTTAAGAAAAAAAAAAACTTTTTTTTTTTTTTTTAATACGTTCATATTTAACCCAAGTACTTTCTGTTTTGACATAGGCTCAACTGTTTTTTCAGAAGATGTCCTGGAAAAGCTAGTGCTCATTCTAGCAAACCTATTTGGGAGAAAATATCTTCCAGCCTGCTCAGTGAAATATAAACGCACATTTTGCCAGTCAAAGGTAGAGAAAGCATTGGTCTCTACTGTAACTTATGTTGTGTACCACTTCAATGAACTTGTTTCCTTTTGTCAGCTAGACTAGCATTATTATCAATATACAGTAGTCTGGTGGGCTAGCAGGTAGCTGCCCACCCAGCTGCTCTCTTACTCCTTCATCTCAACAGGATGGGGGAGAAAATAGGGTGGAAATGCTTGTGGGTCGAGACAAAAACAGATTACTTACCAGTTATGATCATGGGCAAAACAGCCTCAACTTGTAGAAAATTAAATTAATTTGTTGCCAATTAAAATAGATTTTGGTAGTGAGAAACAAAAAATAAAAATTTCACCATGGCATTTCCCCCCACCTTCCCCAGGCTCAACTTTACTCCTTCACCCCTGACTCCTTTACCTCCCCCCGCCCCCCAAGCGGTGCAGGGCTGATGAGAAATGGGTTGTTGAGGTAAATTTTTAACAGCTCGCTCTGCCGCTCCTTCCTCCTCACACATCACCCCTGCTCCAGTGTGAGTCCTCTCTGTGGGCTGCAGTCCTTCAGGATAAACCAGCTCCCTGGGCTGTAGTTCTTTCAGGAAATATCCAGCTGCTCTGGTGTGGGTTCCTTCACAGGCTGCAGTGTGGATACCTGCTCCGGCATGGCTGTCTCCACCGAGGGGGCTACAGGGAACTCTCTGCTCCACTGTGGTCTCTTCTACAGGCTGCAGGCGAATCTCTGCTTCACCACCTGGAGCACCTCTTCCCCTCCTCTTCTCTGATCTTGGTGTTCGCACTGCTGCTTCTCACTCTGCCCGTGTGACATTTTTGCCCTTTCTTAAGTAAGTTTTCACAGAGGTGCTGCGCCTTGTGCCTGATGTGGGCTCAGCTCTGTCCTGTGGTGGGGCCATTGGAGGTGGCTCTGTCTGTCACGGGCAGCCCTTGGCCTCTTCTCACAGCAGCCAGCCCTGAACTGCGCGCCCTCCCCCACCCGCCCCCAACCCCTTGCCACCTACACGCCATACAAGTAGCTAGAATAATGAAGACAGCACTTACTGGATTAAAATAAAGAAGCCTTGATTTAACCACAGAAGCAGCAGTTGACTGTCAGGTTAAATGAAAAGTACCTGATCATTCAAGTATGTTTTAGTGATGACAGATGATTATATACTGTCATGATACTGAAAAATGTAAAAGTATAAACGAGACAGCATTTCTTTATACAATACAATACAACTCAAGTATCTCTTTGCCAAATGGCGATTTACTTTCTTCTCCTCACTCTGCTAGAATTTTGTCTTCGTCTAAGGAGCTGTAGCTTTTTGTGACACACACCAATGAGCCAGAAGGACACCAGCATGCTCTGCGGTACATGACAGTGTAGGCTTAGGGCTCTTTCCAAAAATGGGACAATATCAGTAGGATGAGCATTAACATTAGTTATGCACAAAGTTAACCCACCATGGGTAGAGACAGAAAGTGACACACTTGTAATGTGCTCCTGTTGGCTCTTCTGCACAAAGCCTTAAAATTTTGGAGGACGCAGCTGTGGCTGGAACAACAAAGGAAACTTCTTCCAGATCAAGATGCTTATCTGGCCAGTTTCCAGCAAGCATTCCAAGAGGAAAAATGTTATTTATTTCTGAAAAGTGGCTAGTCATGCAGGAGGGATTACAGGACTGCTGTGGCTAATGGCAGCAAAGCATCAGTCTGTCATGTTTGTAGGGAACCTGTTGAACACCAAGATATGCAAAACAAGATCTGGGAAAGGCAGCCCTTCAAAAGTCCCTTTTTAGCTAGCCGAAACATCTTTAATGGAGCTGTTTGCCAAGTACTCTGTGAGTAAAGATCCAGGAATTTTACACTTACTGTTTCTCTTCCATGCCTTTTTCTGCATGAAATTCACGTTCATCTTTAAGATCCATTAATTCTAGATGGTCAGGCAGTCTGACAAGTTGGGTAAAGTTTGGAGCTGTACTCTTTCCTTCTTTCTACTGACACGCTATGTGTGTACTAATACTTTATGTATGTACCAATGTAGAACTGTCACTTTTGGAGAAATTACCTGAATTAAGCAATAAACTGCATGTTATTTCAGGTCTTTCTAGAAGATCTGCCAGAAGACTTTGCAGATGCTGTAAATGAGTACAACACCAAAGTAGAGGAAAATTTTGCTCATTTTCTTCTGACAACTGCCAAGCTGGCAGATATGGAACAAGAATACAGACTTCCACTGTCAAAGACAGGTAGGAAGTGAAAAATTAATGCATATTCATAATTTGTGACATTGATTTTATTGGGAAAGTTAGGTTAACTCTTATTTTGTGAAGAAAAAAATGGTGACTTCAGACATGCTATTAAAAAGATACAATTTCTACTTCACTTCTGTTTTACAAGCATTATAGTTTATATTGTATATGGCAGAAGTTTTGTATGGGAGAAGGATCATTTTAGTTGCTATTTTATTGTTTTGTAGAGGAAATAAAAATCAAACGGACTTTTTAATAGAAGGAAAAAAATATATTAAGTGTAGTTTTTGAATAAAAGCCTTATCTAATCATCAACGCATTTGCAGATCCTCAAATGCCTGTGATACTTGAATTGCTTTCAGAGTCTTACAAAGATTAGATTTTCAACATCTGAACAGCCTTAAGATTAAAGTAACAGTTCAAGAATGTTGCACTATTTGTTACATCAACTAAGTTACTTATGCCAATAAATGATGTTCAATAACCAAAGCAATATGAAAAGCCATGACTATAAAATTACCAAGCAATATGGATTGCCATTAGGTGAAAAATATTTAACTACTACATAATCTGATGTTACTTCCTGGCAGAGAGATATAAAAGCAATGTAGTATACCACTATCCCATTGCCTAGCTCCACTAAAAATAACATGCCTTCAAAAATACTATTTTTGCAGTGAGGAAGCACTTTAATTACAGCAGATAACTCTGTGTATTCATCCTTTTTTCCTACACTGGGACAGTGATTTTTTTAAGTCTCTGTTGTGTACCAATAAAAAAAAAAAAAAAGCCCAAATCACTTTACAAGCTACCCGCTCTTATCATCTACTTTGAGTTTCAAGTATGGGGATACCTGGATCATAGAAAGTTTTGTACGAAGTGGATGTCAGCTTAATACAAAGGTGAGGCACTGGGGGAGACAGATAAACAGATAAGGTGAATGCAAAACAAGATTGAATACTACGTATGCCTTGAGATGGTTAATAGCAGTTTTCCATTTCCAGTACAGAGCACTGGGAAGTGCTGCATAATGGTATAACGTTAGCAACACTACAGTGAAATCCTATTTTTTCATATTCAATTCAAGATTGCTTATTTTAACAATGGAGGGACCCCACACTTTGATATGTTACCTGAAACACATAGGAAATCAAGAGCTGTAAATCAGAGAATGATGGAATTCCAAATTAGAAGAGCAAAGCATGGGCTGCGTTGCATTTTCAGGATATATATTCCTTTAAATATATTAGTGTTACTAATGCCACTTTTACCCAGGATGTGAGCTGTGGAAATTGAATTTCCTATTCTACTTGAATGGTAAAGTTTCTTGTTTAAACGGAAGGTGTAATATGGTTGCATTCTCCCCATTTTGCTGAAGCTGTTTTACTTTGAAAGAAACACTTTCCATTAGATTTACAGAAAAAGAAATGCAAGATCAAACTATGTCCTGTAGTTCAAGAGGTGGTAGAGACTTTTATACTTACTTACCATAACTTGGGGCGAGGCTGCAAAAAAAATACTATGTCAAACTGCTGAGATTTTTTTATAAATGCCATGAACACTGTAACTACAGCATACTTACCATAACACAAAGCAGAAGAGGTTGCAGCATAAGGATTGAAAGTATTGTTGATAATTTGGAAAGAAAGAGTAAATTTCTATTTAGAAAAGGAAAATCAAAAGTACAAATATATTTGGAAATAACTGGACAGGTCTTCTACAGAGTGATTGAAGTTACAGGCAGACCATAAGACAACTGAAATGCCATGCTGTTGTAAAACCAGAAATTTATACTAGGTTGCATAAAGCAGAGCGCTTGTATGTGACAGCCTTCACATACTTAAGCCCTAACAGGGCCTCGGGTAGAATATTCATCCTTTAGAGCTCCATGCTTCAAGAAAAATGTTGGCTGGGAATCCGGAGGATAGCAATAAAAATGATTAGACGTCTAGCTATGAAGACCTGTGAATACAGGTTGAAAAACGTTTTTCTTCAACATAGGACAGAATAAAAGATGGAGGTAAAATAAGTCTTCTAATAGTAACCTTCCCTTTCTTTTTGGCACAACTTCATGCTGTTAGCAGTTCTGGCTCCAGATGAGTCAAGGAGAAAGGCTTAAGTTGCGAAGAGGGGATTTAGACGTAATTATTCTCACCACTAGAAAGCTCTTTCTTATATACTATAATCAATTGCGTAGAGGTTCTTATGAATGAAAGAAACAAACATCTATCAAGAGGGATTTAAGTTTAGAAAATTAACTCTATTGCCTATCATTATCTACTGAACTGAAAACTACTCGCTTTTAAAATAGATTGCTGAAAGGGAGCTTGTGTCTGCTTAGCTAACGTTGTATTTGAAACTTCTTGTGTAGATTTTACACCTAAGAATTGGCATGGCTCTGAACTAGCATCTTATTTGATGGACAACACCAAAAGCATATCTGCCATCTCACCTTTTGCATGTTTGTCTGGAGTGGTTGATAACGATCTATTTCATGGGGAGATCATTAATAAAGTAAGTTATTTTTTCATGGGGGGCAGAATTTTATTAAAGTTCAATAAAAATATTTTTTTACTACGATCTTCTTGCCTCTGTGTAATATGATAGCACTATGCGCAAGTGTCGCTCTTTAGGAGAAACAATTTGAAAGGTCTCAAAAAAAGCCATCAGTACGGAGTAGCACCATATTACCACAGTGCAAGAAACACAGAATAGATGGATGCAGGAAAAAAAATCTGAAAATAGTTTACTTTCTTGCAAGGCCTCTGTTCCTTTCAACTCTGAGACAAGTAAATTACTCTAAAATTTCAGATTCAAGCCATATCCCCAGTTTGTTTTCTCCATGTCAGGAGTTTATTTTTTTTTTAAATCAATCACACATTAGTCTCAAGGATCCGAGCAAAAGGATGCATTATTGCATTGATCAGTTTCTTCTCAACTAGGATTTCAGTGATTACATTAGATAGCGTATGAACTACCTTAACTGGAAAATACATCAACATGTTTACTGTCAGCTTGCATTTTCATGCGGTCTTCTACCTGGGCTTTGTAGCATTAGGGAATTATCACATGACTCATCATTCTGTAATAGAAAAAATTAAATTCCTCCACCTGGGGATTTGAAATTCTCCTTAATCCTTAAAATGTTCCATGCTTAAGGTTGATTAATACATTCAAAGCATCAGGGAGAGTCTGAATACATGATCTATGCATATGGAAAAATCCTCATCTAAAACGCAAGTGAAATACAGTGACCTAGTCAAACTTTAAATTACTCTGAACGTCCCAGAGCTGCACCAGCAGTGTAAGTCACTTTTTACTAACAAACTTGCTCCTGTGTCTACAGTCTACATGTACTTGTGCAGATTTTTGGAGAGGTCCAGGATAAGCGTGGAACTTTCTAGCTGTGGGTCTCAAGGTGTAGGTTTGAGAAAATAGGCATGTAAACAAAACCATAGTAGCTATTCAACAGATATTTCTTTCTTTTTTTTTTTTTTAGGCTGTCTTACGTTCCCTTGGAATTAATGTCACAAACTGCCCCCTGCTTTATTTGAACAAGTATGATAATCAAGGAAGGAGGCGGCCACTCAATGCATATGCACTGGACTTCTATAAGCATGGCTCCTTGGCTGCATTGACAACTGATAACTGGTATGTGCTACCATTTTTAAGACGGTTAAACAGCAGCATTGTTTACAATATGGTACATAAGTACACCTTTTTGTTTTTAAAGCCTTCTCCCTCCACAACTTAGGGATGGAATAGCTGTGAAATATGGTTAGATTATTTGAATGTTTTAATGACAATAAAACATATACTACATTGAAGTCCAGTGGCAATAGCTGTAAAGTACTAGCTGGGTATTCAAAACAGTACCATAAATGGGAAGTCTTGACTTCAGTGACACAGGTTATTTTGACAGGCTCTTCAGAAAGTTTTTTTTTTTTTATTTAATCAAGGTTTTTTCACAATGAAAAACATCAGGAAGGTCCCTGAAATGAGGAAGCCCAATGCAGTAGTCTAGAAGATGGTAACATAGTAGCAGAGAGAGGTCAAAAGCTTGGCCAAATAATAAAGACAAACAGATTAAAGGAGGAATTCATGATCAGTGTTCAAAGACACAGGCATCCAAAACACAAACTCTTTCTGGCACAGGAAGACTGTCATCATAGAAACCTAACTTTCACAGTAGCAAAGCAAAGTTTGCCAGGAATTCAGTATTTGTATCAGTATTGCTTCAATACTTCCCCTTTTCCTAATCTTTTCTAAGCATTTAGCAACTTGTCCTGGTAATTCAATCATAGTACCATCTCTCTTTAAAGGAAAAAAACCAACCACCCACGAAAGTCTGTGCCCAAGCTGGTCGACCACTGCCCTATCTCATCCCATGTTCATGTTTAAGCCTGTGGTACATGCAGTCTTCCTCTCTTCTTTCCTCCTGGATCACTTATGCTCTAGATTTTTCCAAACTGGAGTTTAAATCTTTTCTTTTATACTCTCCTGCCGCATCAAAAGATGAGGAAATATATATTCTTTGATTCTATCAAGCTCACCTAGTGAAAGATGTCCCTGCCCATGGCAGGGGGGCTGGACTAGGTGATCTTTAAAGGTCCCTTCTAGCCCAAACCATTCTATGATTCTATTATTTTCAACACAATACTGACTGTAATTTTTTTTTAAATGTGGTATTCTTAATTACTAGGAACCAAGTTTATTAAAGTTGCTTTTCAGTAATCAGTGGTCATTTTTGCAAAATATAGGGTCTTCGTCATCTGTAGAAAGCTTACACTATCTTCTGCTCAATTTAGCCAGCAGATTCATCTGAAATAGAGCGTTCCAGTTTAGCTTGTGACAGGTTAGTTATTCAAAGTTAAAACCCTGTTCCCAATATAAATAAATTAAATTATCTTTCCAAATATTACTCATAAGTCTTTTATATGTTTAGTATAATTATAGAAACATGTCTCTACAGCATTATTAATATTTTAAGCTTATAGTTTTTCTACAGTACGTCAGTGTTTGAGGCCATGGCATACGCTCTCTGCATCCTTACCCAACCTACGTGGCAGGGTTTATTAAAGGTGAAACAGTATGTTATACTGCATATCCATTTGAATTTTTTTCTTTCATTAGGTTAAATGAAGGAGATGCTTACAACGCACTCAAGGATTTTTTACTCCTCATTAAGTCTATTGGGTATGATAAACTTTTTAATATACAATATAGTTCATCTTCAAAGCAACTTAAAATGAAACAATACCTTTTTTTTTTTTTTAAAACAGAACATCACTGAGTGAACTGTGCGATGATCCAAATGATAACGTTCTACTGGCATTTCAACAAGTGGGCACAATCTATGAAGAGAAACTGAAGCGTGCTACCTGAAGAAAAAAGAAAGGGAAAAAAAAAAAGAAAGGCAGCAGTACATAATACTCTGAGCACCACACAGATCAGCTGCCTTTTAAGTTAGGAAGCGACTAGGGGTCTGAGTTTTCAAATACGTTTCATAATAAAGCTTTAGTAATATCCAATATTAGTAATACAAAGTTTACTTTAGAAAATTAAGCTTTACACATTGACATTTTAGCAGCTCCACTGTCAACTACATAATTGTTTCTAATAGATTACAAAACTAAGTAATTGCACGTATCTTTCAATTGCACTTTTTTTCAGACAGCGATACATGTGTTAAGACAGCTCTCAGCAATCTCACCGTTCTGACAGCTGGTGAGATTAGCCTCTCAGTAGGACAGCATTGGAAACTTTCAGCCCATTTGTGAAGGATGTTCAGCAATTACTTTGGCAATTATAATCAAATAAATTGTTCTAATTATTTTGCAAGGTTTCTATTAAGTTATGAAGTAGTACCTTCATGAACCATTATAAAAGCTTTTAAACCAGCCTGCAGTTTAGTCTACAAAATTTTAACTGTAAAGAGGGTTTTATATCAGTACAATAAAAAGTTTGATTAATAAAATGTTCCAACCATACATAGAATTCCTTCATTTTTCATGTCTTGTATCCTTAAGAGGCAGAAAGATCCAGGACACCTCTAGCATACTTGTCAAAAAGTCCCTTGCAATACAAATTACTGAGTTTAGTAAAATACATTTCCTAACTATTTTCTTGGGTTTTGCTGGGAAGAGCAAAGTTTTCAGCAGTATTTTCATATTATTCCTGAAAGGTCTTCAGTTTAACACTACATTTTAGTCTACTTGTAGTCCAAAAAAATATATACACACATACTGATGTTTAGATAACCTAGGAAAGTCAGGCTGTGACAACAGTCCTCATTGCCACACACAATTTCATAACGATGACCAAGATAGTGATGCAAGTTATTCTCTATTGATAATAGGCAAAACGTGCATTGAGGAGAATTCGGAATCCCATTTCTTCCAGTTAGCTCTGGTGTTCTTCAAACAACCACTGATCAAATCTTTGACTTGAGATCTCTTTAGGCAGCATTAAGCTACAGGCAACATGTTGCTAGGAGATATTGGGGGGAAGACCTGTTTGTAGTCAGGTAGTGCTGCCTAGCTACCATCAACGGACTGACTTAAACTCCTTTTTCCTTACAGTTTTTTAATGTGTGAAACGCAATTATGACAGCAAGGGAACATAGTGGTAGAAAAGACTGCTTTAACTCTGGAAAATACAATTTACTCAAATTATTCTTTACTGTCTGGCAAGTCATGCCATATGTATATAAATCTTGCACAACTGTTCCTCAACTAGGGTAGAGGTGATCTTATTTAGACCTTTCCATGTTCATGTTTCCCGATATAAATGAAGTAATCTTAGCTAAGACACAATTAACTGACCAAGGAATAAAGTCAGAAATTGGTCCTGCTGTGTTCTCACTTACTTGACCTGTAAGCATGAAATCCTGGGTGAAAACCAAACTTCCTAGGTCTATCACAGGGTACTAATTTTATATGCCAAAGACTGTGAAGTCTGTTAAAGCATTAGTAACAGCAGTCAACATTTCACTTTTAATAATTATATACAAAGCACCTCACTCCTGTTATGGCTTTTAGTAAGGAGTTGATAGTGAAAGATGACAAAGTGATAAAGTCAAAACGCCCAAGGAATCAACTTGTGAAAGTGTCAGAAAAATCAATAATTCTACTGATGTAGTATCTGGGTGGACTGTAATTTTACTGCGACCTATTGTAAATGAAACATCCTGCTTACCATTTATCTCCCCCATAAAACCTTAATGCTGAGCGATAATGCACTCAAACAACAACTTGCCATGCTTGAGAAGCAGTCCTAGGACTATATTGAACCCACACACCAACAATTCCTGCTTTCAAAAACAGTGTATCATAGTCTGTTTATTTGCTTTATGATTCTGTAATGGTGTCTTTTCACTAAATGACAAAGTATTACTTTAAAGTTTAACTTTATCAAACTCTCATGAAACAGTGTAATAGAAATGAACAGAAGATACGTTGATAATAAGCAATTTTAAGGAACTCTGTAGGGTTTCTGAATAACCCTAACTCATTAGGAATTTTTTTTGTCACTGTAGCAGAAAACAAACATTTTCTACAACCTTCTGGCAACAAGTTTTATAGGTGCCTTATCTGTCTCCCTAAAATTGTTCCATTTCTCTCGCTTCCATTACAGTGAGATCAGCCTCCATCCATGACACACGCTGCCATTATCACCATGCTCAGCCTTTGTCTTCCAGGAATTTAACTTCATACCTTTTTAACGCTTCTCTCCTACACATGCAGGAGAACATGACAAGAACGTCTAGAGATAGATAAAAGCAGAACAATTCTTAGGAGAAAACTGAAATACAGTAAGACCCAAGAGATGAACATAAAGAACTAGAAAACGAACAATAAAGAGAATTTTCACCACCTTCCTTACTATAATGCAGACGCAAAGAGAAGATTAGTAAGTTCTACAAATTCCAGAAACCATTTTTCAGCACATTTAATACAGGAATGCACTGCCACAGAAAAACTGTGGCCAAGAATTTAATGCAAATCAAATTAAAATTAGGTCAACATTTCCTAAACCAAGAATAGTATTTAAGTATTCTGTCACAGTAAGTATATTGGTAAGCCTTGCAGAGATTTAAATTTAAGTCCTATTTCTCTTACGAAGTTACAAAGATAATTTGGATTTTTTTTTATTTTTTAGAAAAGATGACCATCTAGTTGCCAGTGAAAAATTCTGAAGGGATATTAAACATTCTGCATTCTGATATAATACTTGCCAGTTGACATATCTACCTAACGCAGGATTAATTTATTTAAAATCTGGCACCAGCTCTTGCTGGAGAGTGAACACTAAATGAAATAAGAGCTTTAATCTGAAATAGTACTACTGTCTGCATATTCTAATAGCTAAAGCACAAACGGCTCTTGGATGCAACAAAATAGTTAATAAATTAGAAAAGATGGTATTTTTATCCTCACTTTGTGTCATATTTCACAGACTAAAAATTCAATGAGTTCTGGATCATTAATGCTTACAGTGAGAAGTGTTGTTTCCCTTTTTTAAAAGGAGATTTTTGCATTTTAAAAGCTAGATTCTCCTAATGCTTTCATCAAAACAGCAAGTTAATATCTGTCCACTGATTCCCAACCTGTTGCCAAAAGGAACTGAAAATTAGTTGTGACGGTTACTTTGCATAAAGGCAGCACTTCAGAAGCGGAGCTGACACCCTTCTGCTGCGTATAACAAGAACATCGATGTGGTGTTTCAATTTTAAAAGCATAAGAGAAATTATTGAAATTATACTAGAAGTTGCACCTTCAATGTACATGACGTACACCATAGAAAAAGAAAACAGCCAAAGGGAGATAGGCAAAACAATTTTCAGTAATGCCCTGCAACGTCCTTTATTTTCCCCATGGCTCTCCTCCCTCCGTGCCCATGAGGTGAATGCTATTGCCCGTACTCTCTTCCTGATTTAACCCTAGTGCAAGCGCTGCTGTACCCAGCCAGCACCATCCTGCTTCCTGGGGCTGAGGCTTCACTGATCCTGCCTTCTGGGACACCCCAGTCCCCACCACCCACACGTACCCCAGTGGCACTCCTCGGCCTTCTGAGAGGTACAGCACACATGGCCATACTTGAGCCTGTCACAAGACATGACAGTTTTGGTTGTTTCTTCAGTTTGGGTTTGTACTACAAAAATCACTTTAGTGCATTGTACTTGCTGATTAGCAGTTATGTTTCTAACACAGAGATACCTCGATTGGCAAGACTCAGGGAGAATAACAGTTGTAAAAATCACAGGTATCCCCACTTTTTAAAGTGTTAAGTGGCATTTATTTAATTCCAGCTTATTTAAGCATAGTTCTCTTCCATTTCACTCACTCTTCATGTCTCCGATTTTCTTCTAGTAGATACTTTGTCTTCGGCAACAGAAAAATATTCTGATGCACTGCTGGTGTCAGTAGAGACGGATGTCTGACTGAGCTCTTCAGTGTCCGAATCGCTGTCACTTGGCATTCCTCCTGCCTCGTTTACCGTAAGCACAGATCCTCCTAAAGATGGATCGTTGCATGTACCAGGAACAGAACAAGCTGCACTCTGACACTGTACAGACTCAGGTTCATCTTCCCTCCTAGGACAGGAACAGTTGTTTTCAGCAACAGTTTCACTCTCTTCCTCTTTTACCTTTGTTTCTTGTTTTGTTGCTGAAATACCAAGTTGAGCGGAAGATGCATTCTCATATTGAACAGGAGGGACAACTGAACATAAAGGCTGACTACAAGAAGAATTACTATCAGCAAGCATTTCTGCACTTTCAGTTTTCTTAGACGCGTTCATAGGAAAGAATGAACCTTCCCATTTTGGATGAGTATGTCTAGAAGCAGGCTCTGCACACTCTGAAGATACCGGCTTCCCCAGATCTAGAGGTGTTTTGTCAGGAGATTTCATCTTCTCTTTTTCTGTTTTTTCGGTACCATTTCCAGACAAAAACACAGAGGAAGTCAGCGAATCAGAGGTATTTCCGACAATACTTCCAAATGAAAACACTGGTGAAGGCAACTGAAAACAGTTATGCTTGAAGGAAAATACACAGTTACTGGGGAGAAGGGGGGGCTCAGAGGCATCATTCACCCCAGCCGCAGCATTGGTTTCTGAAGTACTGCAAGCTGCAGTTGTGTCGGATTCCGAGGCATTAGCTTTTTGTTCCCATGAGACAGATGGTTTCTGCGTACCATATTCTGCAGTTTCCTTCACAGAAAGTGTTTTTTCTCTCGTGTGAGATGATGTATTTTTGTCAGATGGCTTCTCAGATTGGCTAAACAATGAGGATAATGGTAAAACCTTAAGTGAATTGCTGACTCCCGATCCTGCAAAACAATCCCTTTCTGAATTTACAAAGGGAAATGAAAAACCTCGCTTCTCACTTTCTGCCGAGTCTAAATTAGGACTGGCTGAAGCATTAGAAACTGTGGTTTTGGTTACAGGGCCATGTTTTCTAAATTCGCTTTCATCCTGGTTATCGATTTTATCCACACGATCACATTTTCCTAGATAAAACTGAGGGAAAACATATTTCCTGTCTTTCTTTTTAAAGGAAAATGTACCTGTATCTTTAATAAATCTGGGTAATGAGTTGCTACATGCGCTGAAAGCAAAAGGCGAAGCAGAAAATCTCTCCGCAGAAACATCTAGAAATTCTGATTTTGAAACAGTAGCAGCTACCGATGCTGCTGGTTTTAAGCCGGATGAAGTGCTAGAATTTGCGTCCATTTCGCTGGAAACAATAACTGCCGATGCCTGCATTAGCAATTTTTCTTTAGTTACTAAGTCTTTGGAGTTTTCTGATAAGGCTGGAGTGGTTGCTTCCTGGGAACTTCTCTCATGAAATAACTTGAAGTCACCATTTGTTTCAGAAAAGTTCATATTTGTGGATGGGATGCTGTGATTACTGGTTCCAGAAAAGCTTCTCTCAAAGCCATCTGCTCTTTGCAAGGTTCCCATTTTTACTTTATCTGTGTTACTTGCTTTGGTAGGTGAAGATACAAAAGGAGTTCCTGAGGACCTGTCCTTCAAAGCCTCAGCAGTTACAAATTTATACTTTTTATTTGCAGGTAAAGTTTGCGTCTTGAAGTCATCGGTGAGCTTCTGACGTTCCATGTAGTATTTGTAACGTAACTCCTACAATTACAGCAAAGAATCCCGTTAAGTAAAATGGCATTTGTTGATTCAGAGGTTATAAAACTCACACACAATCCTCAGACTGAAGAAAAGTTTTCATATATTCTATAGCATTTATGATGTATTTTTCCATTGCTGCTAGAAGGCAACAGAACAAGAGTCATTATGGACTAGATAATTGGAAACTAAACAAAAATGAGATTGGATTCAGTTTCATGTCAAATTATCAGGAATTTAGGTAGCCTTAGAAGAGTGAATTCTATTATCTTCAGAAAACAGAACATGGGCAGATTACTTCCTCTTGAAATAGGCAATAGAGAAACTTATTTGGATTAGAAAGCTACAGATGTGACTCAAAACGCCACACTAAAATATAAAAATAAGTATTTGAAGTCAGTAGTAAGATTAAGTTCCAGCTTTCTGAAGAAAACAGGAAGTAAAATCCTGACAGCTTTAATAACCTAGTCAGATTTACATTCTAGAACTGGAAGGGTACCTTTCTACTAAGAAAACTGAAAAAGATTATAAAAGCTTATTTAGAAAGGTGTGTCATAACAAATAGTAACTTAGCCGTACTTACAACAGACATTCAGTCATACCTCATGACTCATGTTTTGAAACGCTGACATTTCTGATATTGACATTAAGCGAGTACAGATCCTGCTACCATCTGCTAGTGCTTCCTCCTGTCCGGCCACAGGCTGAAAAATGTTTTGCGGCATACATTATAGTTCATTTCAGTAAGACAAAATAAACAAAATAGTACAGTGTTGTAGCCCCATAGTCAATAACTTACAAGAAATGTGTTGGGTATATTCTTCTGGTCCTGCCATTGCTTTGTGTTATTTTTAAACAGAGTATTTTTTGTTGAGTTCTCATTTCCTCCAGAAGTTAGATCTATTAGAAAGAATACAAGAATACTGATGGAGAGCATATTAAGTATGGAAAATACTGAAAGGTTCCTGTGCATCTAAACACAGATTCCAATTAAGAACAGAAGTATATTGCCTTAACTGAGACCCCAGTACTTTTCGAAACTTCTGTGATATAAAGCAAGAGGCCTGTCTAAGAAGTCTGCTAAATGCCCGCCCTGATATAAAACATAACGTTTTCTCCTATGAGGTAAAAGCATTTAATCAGAGTGTAGTTAACATTCATACTACACTACAACAAACGCCCGTCTAGTTCAGCCACACACTTCCGACAGTGGCGATACTGGTTGTACAGGAAAATTATAATGATACTTCTCCCAGCTTCCAAAAACACAGCCTAGGGACATTCTAGAGAAAGCACATTCACAAAATGCATTGAAAAGCCCTTGATGAATTTATCATCCATTAATTTGCTCAGATGCTTTCTGAACACTTGCATACTTTTGCCACGCAGATTGTTTAACAGCAATTAGTTCCGCAAGTTGCAGGTTCCTAGAGTGACTTCCCGAATCTTGTCCCACATTAAGTCCTTCTTCCCTACCTTTAACAACGCCTAGATTAACAGGCATTAACTTCAAAGCCAAGATTTCATTAACCACAGGTTTGATATCCATCTTCTTTTGAGTATACTCTGGTGGTTTTTCATAGCTGGATGCTATATTCATTAAGTCAAGCTGAGTTTTCATTCTGGAAAAGGGAAAAAAAACCCCCAAACTTAAACACTTTTCTTAACGCTCACACGCAACTAAATTACACCTGCCTAATACAAAAAAAATATTCTAAAAAGAAAACACTAAGAGGGAGAAGAAATCAGAAAAAGTTTTCAATAAAATGTCAAGTTTCCTAGATTTTTTTTTCTTAAAACTTACTACTCGACAATTGACTTGAATTCGGTTTCATACACAATGGAAATTGCAAGAAGTAGTGCCTGTAGTTCAGCAAAAAGATTAAAACACCCCCACTTCTCTTAGTGTGCTGTACCTCAATCTAAATTATACTCTTTCTTCAGAGGGCAATGCTAATGTTAGTTTGAACCATGACATATTTTAAAGAACTCCATTTCCAATATTCTTTCTTAAACTCTGCTTAAAATGTGATAAGAAATGTAATTAAGAATCTTTAAAAAGAAATATACAGGGTATGTGCACTGCAAACATAAAAATTAAGACACTGCAGAATCTCCATACACGGCTCTTAAAGATTTGTGTAAAAGCTCCAGGCATGCTTCAGCGTTCCTGAGTTTAACTAAGATATCTAAAAATATCCAATCATCATGTATTAATGAATTCCTATACTCAGTTTTTGTCAGGGAGCCAATTCAAAAGATTGATTATCTCTAATCCCAGATAGTACATCACAAAAATTCTTGACACATTTCCTAAAATTTGGAATACAGAGCGCCCAGAAATCTGAAAGCATTATGATGTCTTAATTACTAAATACTATTTTCATTTTAAGTTGCTATTTCTGACCATATCCAAAGTAACTATTTTCTTAGTTTTTAATCTTAAAATTACACTAGAGAACTAACAAAGCATGAAAAAAAAAATATATACCTTGTATTCAAGCCACAGGCCACCTATAAATAAAACAAGAATTTGTAAGATATGAATGAGTTTTCCTTCAACTCTCCAAAGGAGATTATTGCTTTATCAAAATACTTCAGAGACTGAACTCCCTTTCTTTATTTCACAGAACTATAGGAAATAAACCTGTTAACATTCAAAAAAAGTGAAAAAAAAAAAAAGACCATCTAAATATAAAAAAAAAAAATTGTCTCGGACAATGATTGACCTTGTAGTATTTTGTGTTAAAGACAAAAAGAACACCTTCAGAGCCAAATGAAGGCATTCAAATCATGAATCATGACTGATATGGTTATCTAATCCATTTCAGATGTTCAGATACCTGTAAACATTCAAATGAAATACTATTTTGCATTTCTTGGTGAGGGAAGCCTCTCCTACCCGCTCTCACGATGCTCTTACACCGAGATTAAAAAAAAGCTGCCTTTTAGTTTTAAATCAGCCAGATAACGGCAGTATGAAGTACACTGCACTTTAGTCAACTGACACTTCCCAAAGAATACATAGTGAAAAGTAAAAAGCTGACTGGATTATAGACTAGCTGCTTCCCTGTAAAAACCTGGTGATCTCACTGTACCAAAAACAACAACAACAAAAACCCACCTCACTGAAACGAGCTGTATACTGTTATGGGAGGCGGGCGGGAAGGTGCCAAGTTTAAAGCGTACTAATCACTGGAGTCAGAGTATTTCTTCCAAAAGTGGGAGTCACTTTTACTTTGGGTAAAAGTGAAGTTTTCCTTAACGAGTTGTTACCAGAAACTTAGTCAAACTCTAATTACTTTTAGCTTCTTGTTTATCTGAAGGCAGCAAAAAGACCCATTGCAGAAAACAACAATATGCTGTGGTTGTTTAGGAAAGCTTAAGCCTTGGAAGTTAAAGAAAACACAAAATTCAGTACTTATTCAAGTACTTTGCCCCATATCTACCATCTGCCTAAATTCCATACAACTGCAGCCATACTGTTTGACATAAACGAGATGATGCACTAGCTTAATTAACAGTGAGGATTCAGCTTGTGTCTTGGGTTCCTTTAGCATTTATCTCTAAATCAGAAACAGTGTTTTTGTCTGCAGTTCCCTTAAACACTATGAGGAAGACTTTCCGGGTGTCCTGTATACAGAACTGTATATACTGTGTAGTACAGTTCGTATCAGAAGTACCTAAACTAGCTTTGAATAGGCTGATTTATTTCCATTGCACACCTTGGTGCAAAGTTTACAGCAGGTTTTAAAATCGGTATAATCACCTTCGCTCAGATATCCCAACACAGTATTCCACAGTGCAGCATAGACAAGTTATCGGTTCTGGCTCCAGTCTTTCCCCAAAAAGCATTTTTAATGTCTTACAAGTTTAAAAATGCAATGCAAGTGCTTAATACACAAAGAATTTGAAAATAAATATGAAAAAGCAAATAAATGTGAGACAATTTTGAAGGCAGTCCTAGTAAATAACTCCCTACGCAGCACCAAGGCAGCTTACTTTCACAGCTGGCAGCATAATACAGCAAGTGATACAGCAACAGCTGTAGAGTCAATTTAATTAGTTTTCAGTGAAGAAAATAAGTGTCTACTTAATTCACTAAGTGTCACTGATAAGCTGCAAAGAAAGCTTTTCAAACTTTTCTAAAACAAAAAGCATTGTTATAAAAAAAGTATGAAGTGTTAAATAATTTTAGTCTGTATTTTTCATTTGTTGAATTTAGTTTTCCTGATCCAGTCACTATCATAATCTACAATACAGCAGGCTTTATACAACATTTGAGGTTCTTTATACACTGATATCAAATAATAACAAAAAGGCCATCACCTCCAGAAAACGCTGAGGATCACACTCATGGACAAGCTTTTCACAATCCTTCAAAAAATTCTCAATGGTCTTCTTGTGAGTCTCCTTCATCTTCTTCCAAATCTGAAATTCTTTCTCTTTTTTACTTCTTTGATTTTCAACATCTTCTAGCAATTGTCGTTTCTTCATTTCCAGAGTTTTGAAAATTTCTCCAAATTCTAGTATAATTATCTCTGCATCGTTGTTCAGCACCATCTAGAAGCACAAGAACATAAAAACAGATGAAAACGCAGTAGCAATGTCTACATGGTGTCACTTCCCTAAGTAAGCTCAGAGCACATCTATGCCACAAGAAGCACCAGTATGCTCCGTATTGTGATTAACCTATCATGAGAAGAGAAACAAAGACATATATATATACACACACACAGACACACACATATATATAAAAAAATATACAGAAAAAAATCCAGCATCTGTAACTCACGTCCGTATCATTTGGTTGACTTGCAATTTCATTCATCAGCTTCTCATTTATTATTCTCATTTTTTTCAGACTGCTGAAGAAGGTTAACTGCAAGACAATTGAAACACTTATTACGACTTTATCCACTCCATAAAATAAATACATTTCAGTGGTTATCTACAATCACATCATGGGATGGTCTGTACATCATATTAAACGAAGGTTGTGACTCAAAACATCACTTAATAACATTTAATGCTTTCATAGATCAGTACACAAGCTTTCTTTCGTTATTTCTCTCTCTCAAAGTAATGTTTTTAGGCTCACCTACAATGCATATTGCTAGAATGGCTACGGGGTTACTTTATAGTTAAAATATTGTTTCCATCAGCTTTTTTTTTTTTTTTTTAAACCTCTCCCCTCACACACACATCTATCACAATGTAAGTTTTAATGCTGTTATTCCAGTCTGACAAGCAACTGTGTGATATTCACTGGTTTTTATGCCTCACAATAATAAAATATAAAGCTGTCCATAACTGAGTTATTTCTGTTTGGTTTTAAACTAAGATTACCACTGTTTTTTCCACTAAGTTTTACATAGAAAATATAGTGCAAAGACTGTTTTCCCCTGGTTTCCCAAGTGACACACAACTGGTGATGGGAGAGGCAGGAGGGAAGTCAGTGCAAAAGCAACTTTTGGCTTAAATAATAGTCAGTGCTGTACTTAAACTTTTATACGTATACTCTTCATCACTGCCCTGCACTTGTTTCAGTTACTGCACAGCAGAACTGCAGTATGACATGCCATCCCGCACCCAATTTGCACAGGGCATGAAAAGCTCATTCTACTCAAACGGTAGCTATTTTGGCAAAAATCACAACTACTACCACTACAACCAGTCAACCAACCATTAGGCCAGGCAGCTGCTTTCTCTGTGCAAACAGGAATGCATTTTAGTTTTACATTTGTTAAATTATTACTTACCTAAACCATCTATTTCTAAATACGTAATTATCTATGACCCAAATTACCTATGCCAGCTCAGAGAGCCTTTAAACAAAATATCTATGGGTGGGGTTTTTTTTGTTAGTAGGACTAGCATCTTCCTGAACTTGGAAAAACTGGATCCAGACATACAATAAACTCTTAGCATCAGTGTGTTTTTTCAGCAAAGACTGCAAGTCTCTATATTAAAAAGAAAAAAAAAAACAAACCAAAACACAAACCAACCAACCCAACTCTTCTGGTGCTTTGGTAAGCTGGGTTTCCATCTGTTGATACTGCAATATCGCCTGGTTCCCTGTCTGTGGTGGATGAAGTCTGACGGCAGCAGGGGAAGGCACACCCCGGTAGTCCACAAACAAATCCTGACTCCTGGTTCAAAGCAGCATACTCCCTCGCTGCCTCTCGCCTGCCCACCACACCGCGTTTTTCCCTCCCTTTTTGAGTAAAAGCAACCCGGGCCCGGTGGGATCCCCTGTGGGACAGCCCAACCTCCCAACCGGACCCCTTACTTTTTCCTCCTGGTACACAGTGTCTATGAGGTTGACGGAGTGGAAGATGCCTTGGTGCTCCTCAGAGACGCACTGCCCGCACCCCGCCTGGCGACACATCCGGCAGTAGAGCTGCACCAGCCGGCTCGGATGCTTCTGGCAGGTTCCCCCGAGCGCCAGCGGGGAGAGCAGGCCAGGCCCCGGCCCCTGCTCTGCCTCCCCCGCCTTGGCGGCCGCTGCCGTGCTGGACCGGTAGAGCTTGACCACCTCCGCCAAGGTGGTGTTGACGGGCAGCGCGGCGGCACCGCCGCGGGGCAGCGGGCAGAGCTTCCGGCACAGCGGGCACGACACACGGGCGCCGGCCGCCCCGCCGCCAGCGCCCGGCCCCGGCCCCCCCCGGGAGAGGCGGACCTGCCCCTGGCCCCGCTGCTGCTGCAGGCGGGCGGCCTCGGCCGAGGCCAGGCACTCCAGCACGCACTCCCGGCAGAAGTTGTGCGAGCAGAGAGGCAGCGTCACCGGCTCCTCGAAGAGGGACAGGCAGACGGCGCACGTCAGGCTGGCCTCCATCTGCGACAAGCAGGCGGGTGGCCGCGGCCGAGACCGCCGCTCCTGCTGCCCCGGGCCCGGCTCGTCCCGCTGCCCCGCTGCCTCCAGCTCGCCCCGCCGCTGAGGGGCTGCGGGCCACGGCGAGAGAGCCGAAGACCCCCGCGAGCGCCGAACTCAACCACCGCCCCCAACCGCCAACTTCCCAGGAAGTGGAAACCGGCAGCGGGGGGAGGGGCAAGGAGAGACGCGGTGGCGATTGGGGAAGGCGCGAGATCGACACCGCCGCTTTCCAGTCCGGGCGGACGGGGGGCGGGGGGCGGTGCCACGGGGGCGGGGCGCGGAGCTGCCCGTCCGTCACCGCCGGCCCGGCGGCGCCGCGGGTGCCGGGCCCCGCCCCCTGCCTGGCCTGCGGGCGGCTGGGCCCGCGGACGCCTGCCGGGCCCTAGCGCCGCCGCCGCCATTTTGTGACAGGCTCTCCAGGGCATTCCCGCCCTGCGCCTTGCGAGGAGGGGATCGGTGTGTGGGAAGCAAGGCGGTTGATGTGGAGAGAGGTGTCCTCGCTCCTGTCTGCGAGTGTACAGAGTTAAAGCGAAGTAACTCCCCAGTGCTGAGGTACGGCTGTTATTAGCTACCTCTAACTACAGTTGCAAAATCATCATATAACTTAACCGTAGGATCTTTTTTATGCTGACGAATTGGGATAGTGATCATCTCATTCTCATTTTTGTTCTTAGTTTATTTTTCCTCCCAGAGCCGTTCCTTCCAAAGTTCTGGCTTAATAATTACATTATCCACCTGAAGTATTTTGAAAGGTGTCAAACTCAAGAGGGACTCAACTGAAATTTTGAGTTTATTGTAAATCAATAGATTTGTAACGTGAAGTCAGTCTTTGCAAAAAAGCAAGATACACTGAAAATTACGTTTTCACAGACTGAGGGGACAGGTGCAAACAGCATAAAAGCAAACGTGTATGTTTTTATAGTAGTGCTTTATTCAGTCATACTGAGCTATACTTGCAGAAAGTACCTATTTAAAAAAAAAAAAGTCTGTGTCAAGTTGGAAACCTTGTAGCTGCAGGAGAAAAACAAAGGGCAGTTATTTAGTGAATATTACCACATTTCCCCTTACTTATGTCTGTTTACATAAGAGACTGACAGAAGGTACAGAGACATGGGCTGGCAAGCCTCATCGACAGGCTGCACTGAAGGGACTCAGGATATCTAAAAGCAGCGTCACATTTTCCTGTGGGATGAGGACTCAAGGCCGGGCTCTGCTGCCTTTCCGCACTGCGGTACGAGTTGTTGTCACCAGATGTTGGCAGACTGCATTTGCTGGTATTCTGAGGAGTGCTGCATCCTTCAGGCTCATGTGGAGGTGCGGTGTTACCTACTACTCCTCAGCTCCTGAGTTATACCATCTGGGGCATCCTGGAAATACCTCCGTGCTCTGAAGGTCAATATTCAATTAGTGATTAAAATGAGAGGCGCAAATGGAATTTCAGAGTTTAATCCTCTGGAACTTCTCTGCTCAAAGCTACATAATGCTTCATCTTCCAGGGGTTTCCAGTGCATGGCACTAAATCAAGAACGGTTTGGGATACTTGGTTCTAATTTTTTCTTTTGTTTCAGACAGAAAAAGGGAAATGCCGTTAAGTATGTCGGGTAAATGAAAGAGAATACAAAAGCAGTCTTTGGTGAGTGACTGATATAGACTGGGGCAGATGCTTAGTTTGATAGTAACTAAAACAATAATGTTCAAGAGCATAAATATGAGGTATAAAAAGTGGGAAAGGAAAGAAAAAAGTTACTTAAAGGAAGAAATCATGCTGCTAAAAGTAAATAAAGCAAAATGTTTTTTCTCTCCAGTGTGGAATTGAATAGCTTCTCCCAGAGCCTATTGTCTAATGTTTGGGATGTTGCGAAACTAAGTGATAAACATATGCTTACATGGAGTTATTTTACTACTTGCTTCATTAATTTACATTAATCATAGAAACAGAAATATTAATTAGAACTGGGGATAGAACCATGTTCCTGCCAACATTTTTTCCTGTCTCGAGAAAGATTTAATATTAGCAAATGTACAGCACTGATTTTTCTGTTCTTTTATGTAGAATAGTGATCTTTTAGTGTATTGTGTATAGCTTCAACTTCTATTTAAAATAGATCTATGCAGCCTTCGAAGTTCATCTTCTTCTTCCTTAATAATCTTCAGCATCACCAGCACAGATGGCAAGTAAAGCACTCTCATAATGCCCTGAAGCAAAATGCTGTAAGAAAAAAAATCAACATTTCTGTGACTGTATGTTTTCTTAATTTTTCTTCTCTTGGTGTGTGTCAAGGACTAGACTGATGTTGTAAGGTTTTGTAAAATATTACAGTATTTTCGTAAGGATTCTAGGCCAAGATTTTTTTGATTTCACATACCTTGGGCTTTGGTTGCTTGGGCACCTAGAAACAACCTGCCTTTGAAAGGTGGGATCAAACCTGTTTAATACTTCTCAAGTTCAATACCAAAAAATCATGAGCAATTTCTTACAGTTACTGCACATCTTACAGTTGCATTATAGCAACATAAAAAAGGTAAAGTGCCTTAGCAAGAGTAATTTTATACAATTAAACAATGCCAGAGTTTTGTTTTGAGATATAGAGCAAGAGTACAAGAGGAATTGTTTTTCTGAAGATTGATACCGCCTAAGCGCAAGGATAAAACCAGCTTTTTTATCTCAGTTTTGCCCGAAAGTGGTATCAGCCTAACCTTGCACAACAGTTTGAAAGAAGATGGTATCAGTTAGTGTAGAAACTATTCATGCAAACTATTCCTCAGCATACACTCTCCTGCCCTGTTTATATCCTCCTCTTGCTATTGGGGAGGGACAGATCACATAGAATGAGAGTGAGTTGAGAATGCACTGCTCACTTACTGAAGTTAGCCTGAGGCACTGAAAAGGTATGCTACTGGTTTTATGCATTGCTTTTAAAAAAAAAACAAAACAAAACCCAAAAAGCCCCCCAAAAACACAAGCGGTTGAATGGAGACTAATCCTCTGTATTTTTCTGGTAGAGCTTGGCACAGTCTGTGTGGTGCCAGTGTGGAATATATGCAAAAGTGTGTAAAAACTTACTTTAATGTCATGAAAGAGTGATTTCCCGTATCTCTCTTTGTATCGCTGTCGTATATTCATCAAGTCAATCTCACTCCTGGCAATGAGAATCCTTATAACTGTTTTATTGTGAAACCCAAAGTCCTAAAAAGAAAAGGAGAGGAAACTTGACAGTTAGACAATATGTGTTTGCCTATCTGTATATGCTCATATTAATTTATAATAGATAAGCCAATTAATTAGGCTACCCCTAAAGATATCCTAGATTTTAAAGGAGTCTAAGCATTCAAAGGTTTTATCCTACAGAGTTTTCACATGCTCAAATAATAGAATTCATGTTACTGAATAACAGAGATTCCCCACATATCAGTGTTTTAACCATGCACCGAAACTTTTAAGAAGAAAAACCTGATGAACTTTTGTCAGTAGCCTTAGGTATTCAGTTTGTAGGTAGCTGTTGTGACTGTCGTCGTGGAGTCTATTCAAACTACACCGAAGCCAATAATCTATTTCACAACAATTGCTGCCGAATGTGAATTCAGTGAGATTTTTTTTAACCATTGATTTAGAATTTACATAGCTTGTATTCAATTGTGTTTTATTTTAACTGTTTTAAAATAAATTTTCATATTGTAATCGTGTGGAGAATGGGGACATCTAGTGGCAGTAAAAGTAGTCAAAACAGATTT
This sequence comes from Platalea leucorodia, assembly GCF_965183815.1. Taxonomy (NCBI): domain Eukaryota; kingdom Metazoa; phylum Chordata; class Aves; order Pelecaniformes; family Threskiornithidae; genus Platalea; species Platalea leucorodia. Next base: position 43,908,828 of record NC_138828.1, on the reverse strand, counting down.
AGGGTTGGGACAACTGATGACCAGTTTACATTATTTAAAGCTAAATGGTAATTTTATCGACTAGCCATTGACACTGAAATCTTGTTCTCAAAAAACCAAGAAATTAGATATGTTAAAAAGCTGCATATAGAGAATTTGATACATGTTTGATGACTAGATTAAAATCTTTCTTATAAACCATTATGGACTATGATTTCAAGCATTAGAATCCTGGGTGGGTTTTATTATATTGTATTATAAATGGATGTATAAAAAGCTTTTGGTATAATCTGGACATAACTTGGCTGCAAAAACAGACACTATTTTAAATTCTTGCATTTCTTTTGAGAATTACCTGTCTTCATTAAAACACTTTGTGGAAACAGGGTAAAATATTAATTACAATAAAATGCAAATGTTTATTCTTAAAAATTAAAAACTTTTTCCTGCATCACATACATCATCTGACTATAATATAGAAGAAAACTATCTATGTGATATTTCTTAAAATTAAAAATGAAGTTTTGACTTGAAAAGTGGTCTTGATGCAGGATCTTTGAGAAACATCACTTTTCCTCACAGCTGGTATTTCCTGGTACTTTTGGCAAACCTTTTTCATGTCATGTGCCAGAATCCTCTTTTGACCCCTCAGACAAAATATTGCCTCTTCCTCTCAGCCCCTGGGTTTTTCCTTGGTTCCTTGCTGGCCCATGTTGCTGGTTTAGCTGAAACAGGGGACAGCAGTAGTGGCAGCACCTGAGGATGCTGGGGCCCTGTTGAAGTGCTGCTGAATAGTTTTATTTGATGGTTCTGGCTTGAATCCTATCATCTTTGCCATTCCTGCTCTAAGATGATACGTCACATTTTACCCATGGCTGGCTTTTATGACCATCTACTAAAGATTACATTTAAAAGATTAAGCTTAAAAGATTATACTTTATTTTTCATGTAACGTAATGCCTCATTATTTTCACTAATGAATGAAAAACAAAAGAAACTATCTTCAGTGACCTCTAGTAGGAAGTATTTGTAGGTGTTTCTTTGCATTTACCCACATTTCTTCTTGGTGCTCATTTGTTTTAGTATGTTAGCACTTGCACACAAAGATAAAGAACCTGCATATATATATATATATATATATGTACACACACATATGTATATGTGTATATATACACACACACATGTATATACACACATACACACATATGTACATTGAGCCCCACAAGAAAATATGACCATTTGTTTTTACGTAACACTAATTTATGATTTAATGTTTAGTGGTACTTATTAAATCTCTAGATATAAAAATTGCGTAGGAAGAAAAGTGCACATTGAATTCTGCACAGCAGGGGGAGATACAATCCATAGAAAAGAAAGGTTTTCAATTGAGAAAAAAATGGACAAAGTTACTGGACAGATACTTTTTTAAGGAATCTAAATATCTAACCTTTTCCTGTTACTGCTAAATCCTAACTGCTGCTTAGGCACTACTGCTTTGAAATTTATGTTTTGTTTAGTTTTAAAACATGCAATCACACCTTAAAGATTGAACAGACTGATTTGTAAATACTTCTTTAACAATAATCAAGCAAACAAAAAAATAGGGAAGCTACTTTTTATGATATGTGAAGAAGAAAGACTACTTACATGAATTGCATTATAAAGCCTGTAAGCAAAGTAGGAAGGCTTGTCACGAACACAGAGAACTAGGAGAGAAAAGTTGCAACAGGTAAACATAAGATTATTATAAAATCAATTCTATTGGCTTTGGGCTTCTTGAAATATAAAGCTGGGTAGTGCTGTCCATGACTCAGCTTAAAATTAAGCTACCAGTTTTCACAAATATGACTATATTTATAGTTTTAAAAGTCTAGTACTTATTTTAGATAGGTACTCATTACTGTTGCATCGAAGGGCTTAAATATCAGTGAATACGCTCACGTGACATCTTTGTAGAAATGCTATTATCCTTATTCTATAAATGGAAAACAAAGACACATAAAGCTTGAAACTTGTTTATATGCCACTCAAGTCCTGAAAACCTTGCCAGTTATTTAATATATATAGAATGAGTTGGTAATGCACAAAATTGATGACACAAAATTTATTATCAAATAAAGAACGGATACTAGTTCTGCTCAGTCAGAATCTAATGCTGCATATATACTTTTTTAGATTTACACAAACATGGAAAAGTAGTTCAAATATTATTTTCTAATTATCCCTGGAAATTTCATTACACAATATAAGAGAGTAAAGTGGATAAAAATATCAGAAAAATAATATTCTTATTACATCAGAGATACCATACTAGATATTTATTAAGACATTGCTGCTAGTATAAAATAATATTTTTACGTTACCTATTGCAACCAGTAGTTCTTGAAAGTATCCATCATAACATTCGTTAATGGCATCTACTATGTCTTGCCCAGAGATATTTTGGAACTCCTGGAAGACTTGGGGGAAAAAAAAATCTTGCTTTATTCTAGTTCATTAGTAATGATCAACTTGCCTTTTTTTTCCTGCTTCCCCCCAGTAGTATAACTATTGAGTTTATTTTTTTTCCCTATTTATTCTCAGTGTTTCATTATGTTTATATGCCCCAGGTAAGACAATCTAAATGAGTAGCCTGAAACCTGGCTTCCAGTACATTCTTTCTCTGGGCACTCCAAAGCCTATGTTTCACTGGAAGCTTTAATAAATTCTCTATCTAGCAACCTCTGTTTACGAAACTTGTAAGAAAGTCATGTCATTAAGACAACTTCTTTGCTTAGCTTGGCTAAAAGTGGCCAGAGATTCACAGATTGTGACAAGAAGCCATGACATGACATGCATACCATGTCACTATCCAGACATGGATGCTCTGGATAATGCAAGTATCCAGACTTACTTACACACACAAGTATACAGAGTGTGCTTACTCCTTTAGGGAAGGAGGAAAATTTTCAACTCACTGCCCACTGTAAAGCTTATGGAAGGCTACATTACAGGCAGAGCCCTCAATTCTCTGTTACAGAAAGAGAGTAGAGCATAAGCAGATATGTTACATTATGTTAAATCCTATCATCACCAGCCTTACAGGAATCATGACAGACGAATTAATTTGTTGATCCATGACAGCAAAGTAGTTCTAAGCTACTGTTAGAAGTTGGCCTAAGAAATACAGCTGGCTGCACAGTGATAAACTTGTCACCGAACAGACTGTTTTTCCACTGCAAAGCAAAAGACATCTCAAACTTGTCACCAAACAGATACAACACGTTTCTTTTCTATAGTGGAAGATCTGTCTGTTCTCACATAATTTTCTTGCAATCTGTAATTATGTCTGATTGTCTATTTTAAATAAAAATGTCCCATTATGTTTCTGTGTGCATGTATGTTCATTATGAGAGAGCAGATGTGGACCCTGAAGTGCTCCCACCAAAAACTTCTTTGAAACTTCTGTGGAAAAGCTTCAACACAGCAATGTGTTTTCACATACAAACATTTGTTGAAAATACTGCAACTGCCTCTCCCAAGCTGTTTCCACTTGTAGCAAAGAGTTACTTAGGAAAAATGAAGAAAATAGTTAAGAAAAATCTGCCTCATCCTGTTGTGTTGTGTGTAAATGCAGTGCAGCCATAGCTTATGCCTTTCTTTGGCCATACATTCTTCTCTCTGTTATTAGGGATCCTGATGTCTGTTCTATCTGCAGCTGTCTAGTCATCAGGCAAAGTTCAGTTTTGCATTACTTCCAAAATCCCATTAACATCAGTGGGAGTCTGAGAGCTCCAACAGTTCACTTAGGTTTCAGGCTAATACCCTGCTGCACACTGAGCTTCTTGGTATGTAAACCATGGTTTTATTAGCAAGTCAGATTTTTCCTTTCCACTCTATGTTCAAACAGCTGAACCGCTGGATTACCCATCCACAACTGCTGGTAACTCTTGTTGCAGAGAATCATTTGCAGCATGTCTTTGTGTTCGCCTGTTTTCTGCTGACATGCTTCCCATAGAATCTAATATACCAGAAAAAGGAAAAAAAAATGCAGAAGATTTTAAGTAAGTCCTAAATGTCTTTTCAAAATTTGTATTTGTTCTTTTTTTTTCATGTTTGAGAAGCTCACATCTGACTATATTTACCATTGCATCCTGAGCAGCTGTACAAGGATCTGCATATCCTTCCATCCTTGTTCCCTGGGGAAAGAAAAGATACATTTTCTTCAAAAGTTAAATCCTAAAAGACTGTAGGAATATAATATAAAGTTGTCTCTATGTGAAGCTATGTTTCATTTCTTGAGATAACGAATATGGGCTTTTAGATTGGATCAGTATATTCAATGGCTGAATTTGCAACTGTAGAAAATATCTTCAAGTTGTCATGCTATGTCTTCATTTCCTCTAAGTAGAGCAACTCTGGAATGGCAAATGGTCTTGTGAGAGAAAAAAGTAGGGGAAGTGGATAAACCTCTCACATTTTTAGTCCCATTTTAAACAAGCTTTTACCTTACCACTACCATCCCACCACCATTTCCAGTGTTATGGATGTTATATTGCTTACTGTAGTATGTAACTATGAGGGGAAAACAAGGATAAGAATAACATTTGCCATTCACTGATTATTTCTTATCAATGTGCATATTACCAGAAGAATCTTTTCTCAATTTTTTTTCTCCCTGCACAAGCCGTAGGACCAAACACATCGAACAATGGAGATTTTTCTTGCTTATAATTATTGTCTAAAATTAAGATCCAAGACTAGGACATTGTTTGACAACTTTGATACGCAAACCACAGAAGAATATTTCTAATTTTCCCATACGTCTAATAGCTTTTCAGTTACACAAATCAAGCTGATATGCTTTAGTAAACATGCTATGATCTGATTTATATACTTGTTAGAAAAAGAGAAAAGCACATGACTTTTAAAATTGCCTTTTTAACCATAATCGACTTGTAAGGATACAAATCAGCCCTGGCTGCAGAACTCTTAACAATCTCAAGCTGCATGTAATCACTGCCTTAATGATATGTTCGAAGCAATTTACTTTAGTTTCAAATTTACAGTCATTTTACCCTATATGTGAAAGGGAGGATTAAAATTATGTATTGGCTCTCAACTTGTAGAATGACTGATTTGTAGCTCTTTCCTGTTAAAAATGTTGATTTATATTTTAATTAAATTGTAAGAATTTCACACAGTGGAATTCCTAGTAACAAGATGAATTACTTGAAGGAAATTATGCTGGAATGACTGCATAAAGTTACATACGTGAGAAAACACAGGAAAAAAAAGACAGACAAGCAAACGATAAGTTAAATAATACTCTGCATGAGTCAAATGCCCGCTTTCCCCAGTAACATTTAACAGTGACTACCCTTGGCATAGTTTTGCTGAAGAATCCCACAATACCTATAATTATTTTTTAAATTGTAGAAAATTATCATATTTCAATTAATACCCCCAAAAAAAAGAAAATTAGAATAAAAATCTGTTTGTCTCACTAAAATATTAGTTAGCCTGAATTGACTCTGTTAATTTATTTAGGAAGGACTATCACCTATAACTGCTCATCTGCCTCAGTGTGGACATGAAAACCATAAATACCACACTATAACAATTGAATAATTTGCTCTCCATATGTGAAGCACATTTACTTCTATCTGTAGTCAGATGTGTGTATCATCAGTCCCAAGATTTGATAGAAATCAAAGCAAAGGGTGTCTGAAAAAAGCATTAAAGGATGCATTGGAAATGTTGCTATAGAATAATCTTCTGTAAGATGCATGGTACTAGAACTAGAGAGGATATATTTTGATGAAATATCACTGAGTTTTAATATAAGATCATATCCAAACATCAATGATTCAACTAACAATCTTCAGAAGTATACAGTATAACTGAGTAAAGTTGGAACACTTCATTATCTTGAGAAAAATAGCAGTTAGATCTTGTTAGCTAAGAAGTTGCTGATTTCAGGTCTGTGTATCTATATCTGTGGTTTAAGAAAATAAGGGCTAATAATGTAGTCTCAGATAATTTATTTTAAATTTGTTCTTTTGATGAGTAAAATGTGTCCCATGATTTTAATAAAGATGAGAAGTGAGGTTGCTTAACCTGTAGCTCTTCATTTTTAAGCAAGGAAGAATTTTTATTATTAATTAGGGGGAAAAAACATCCAACATTAGAAAAAAAATATTTCCTGTTTATGGCTTTTACATTTGAAACATCTGCTCTTTAGCTCTGTACCTCAGTGAAGCCTGCTGCTTTTTCAAATCTTAGTAAGAAACACTTTTTCCCCAGACACACATATATAAAAATACAGATATACCTTATGTATGCTGTTATCTCCTGGCAGTCCTTTTGTCATTATTTGTTACTCTGGTTTACAAAAGATTTTTAAGATAATGAGCACAGTGACTACAATGAGAATGGGAACTCATGATCTGACAAGGATGACCAACTTTGTTGTGTAAAACTACAAATTGGTAAAACTGCAGAAGTTGGTGTGTGATAGTGACAATTCATTTGCCTGTGTGTAAACATACTGTGATTTAGCATATGCAGTAGCACAAAGAACATAAGGTTTAAAACAGAGAATTATTTAATACTTTCTTTCATAGTCAAATGTGGATATACCTCCATTTTTACATAATGCCTAGACTGGATTATGAATCATATATTCTAACAAAAGAGAAAACAGAGCTTTAAAAATGAAAATCTCATTTGTACATGCAAGTAGACTCCTTTTGAGATGAGGCAGATTGAGCAGAGGGTCAGGAGTTGAATATCCAGGGACTTACTCAATAAAATAGTCTGTTGGCCTTTGCCTCCATCTGAAAGCCAAAGTCAAAGTCAAAGTAGATGAAGGAATTCAAGTTCTCTTCCTCTTCTGTGTTCCTCCCTCTCTTGTTCAAAAGTGTAGCCCTATTGAACTAGCATTAGCCACAATCACCTTAAAATTTAAGACTTCTCAAATAGTATCAAAAGTTATTATGAATTTTTAGAAATGTAAGTCATACTACTTGTTTTTACAGTACCTGAGCAAGGTTCATGAGCGTATCTCTGAAGTGACCTGAAGTCTCAGAATCGATATCTTGTTGAAGATCATTATTATATTCTAGGTTAAAATAAAAATGTATAATCCAAATCACAAGTGAACATGCCCTGAATAGTACTAATGAAGATTAGTAAACAAAGGATAAATAAATAGGGTACAAATACTTGTCCATTTTCTCTGGTGATTATTCCACAGTAACCCGTGCAGGTTCTGCCCAGACCTAGCCGTGGGGCTGGCAGGTCTGCCTGGGCCCTGCTGCGGGGCTCGGCCCTGCTGGGGGGCCTCAGCCATGGCTCCGGCTCGCCTGCCCACCCACCACGGGTGCAGCCCCACCGCTGCTGCTGCTGTGTGGCGGTGGGATACTCGGAAATGCCCCGTCAAGGGAGGTGAGTGGAATGTCCAGCCTGAGTAAGCACTTTTTGAAGGAAAACAGCTTAGGTACTTTTTTTGAATAAAGTGTGCAAAAGTTTCTGAAAATCCCCAAATGTGGCTGCCAGGTATTTCAAATGTCATAGGCAGCAATACATCTCAAAAATACTATGACGTATTTTCAACTTTAAACATTTTGCTTCAGCCTTGTATATAGTTATGGGAGAGGAGGGGGAACGGAACCAGTTAGTATTGAGAAGTCATTTTTGTGGTACAGTTCCTTCATGGGTGCTAACACATCCAGATAATATGCATAGTACAACTGCTACTGTGCACTTGTAAAAAACATTACGCATTAAGTAGGCTTCTTTCATCTGGAAGATCTCCATATTTGATCTTGAGGCTAATATGTCAATTAGACATTTTTCTTCTGTGTCTACTCCCTGTGTGGAAAGAAGTAAATATGAGAAGATTTTGTTAGTAAAAGCTACAGCTTTTAGAAGAAAGCAATGCTGCCCTTCTTAGAAGTTACAAAAGAATAGCAGTCTCTGCTGGAGCAATGCAGAGTGTACTTTTGTATAGTCTACTTGTTTAAGTAGAAAATGACTTTAAATTAATAGTGGAACCCTGTATTTCAAATATCGTTGTACTTAATCTAAATTTCAGCATGTACATTAACAAGTGGGGAATGAAGCAAGACTCATGTTGGCAGAAACATAATGGGAAGAATTTTAGAGCTTTAGTAAGAATTTTGGATTTGCTGAAAGAAATCAGATGCAAAGATTGAGCATACACCCCCAGCAAGTGTTCAGGCAATCTGAAGTAGATATGAGCACAACTATTATGTTGTGCTTCTATCTTCTTTTTTTTATTTTTTTTTTTTAAATTTATTTAGGAATGTTATGGTCTGTAATGTCTACCATAGAACTTGGTATTTAAGTGAAGCATCATGGCCATGCATGCAGTGCTGCAAATCATTGTATTTTCCCACAGGATTTGAATTAATTTTATAAACTTGAATTGACATAAGATACGCTGCATATGCTGCTTTTGATATGCACATATATAGAGTTGGTGAGTATTCTTCATTTGAGATAATGGGAGAACATGACATTGAGCCTGAGCCTGGAGACACATATGGCCTGTTTTTTACTTCGACCATATGAATCCAGAGCAAGATAGAACAATAGAAGCAAGTTTAACTTTGAGCCACATTTAGAAAAAAATATAACTTTGGCATCTTGTCAATAATTTTAATAAAAGTCATGCTTCCAGTGCTACCAGTGATACTTCACAATCCTTTTAATGCCAACTGTAATTTAAAATATATCAGTAGTTCTAAAAAGTGCATCAGTTTAAGTGTCTGACAGACAAGAAAAAACGTTAGTCTTTTTTTTTTTTGAGGGGATTCTCAAAATATGTAAGATAGATCACCTTGCTCAGAGTCATATAATCTCTGTCTTATTTGTGACAGTGGACAGTAGCCAATATTCATGGAAAGAAAAGGAAAACAGTGTTGAGCTCTGATATGCCTTCTCATCTTCCAGGAATTGGCAATTTAGGAATTTCCTGAGAAGGAATTTGCCAAGGATTATTATTTTCAGTAGTGAATAGTGGACCTGTTTTCTAAGAATTTATTGAAGTCAACGTTCTGTGCGAATGAATTTCATCATTTAATTACATGATCTTTGAAAAAATATTTTTGTTTGTTTCAAAACTTCAGTTGTTGAAGGAGCACAGGCTCAGATCCTGGGAATAAAAGGAAATATTTTCTTCAAAATGTGCAATCAGTTCAATTTGAGTGGAGTGATCATTGCTTTGTCACAGAATAATTTGTAAGTGTTTATGTAAAGACATGTTCTGCTAAAGAAGTATTGGTCTTTTTAGAGGTGGAGGCTTAGTGCATGCGCTGGCTGTTCAAATGAATTTCATTCGTAACACACATAAATGCTTGCAGGATCAGGGCCTTACATTTCCTTGTATAAATATTTCTTCATTTACTGAGTTTACCATGGGTGTTAAATGGGTTGTATTTGTTACATGACAAGGATATTATTTTTGCTGGTTTGAGCATACTAATGAATAAACTTCATATAGCACTATATTTCTGATGGCCTAGTGTACTATGTAGTAGTACACTATTCCAGTCTACTAACTTCCAGCAGTTTATCAACCATTTAAATGTAAAAAAAAAAAAAAAAAAAAAATTAACATATGTTCAATACTGTAGTTAGTGACTGCGACTCTAAGCAATTCGGAATTTGACAAGTACCTTCAAGGCATGCCAGAGCTCATGGGCATCATAAGAGGCAGGTGGATACATCAAGCCAACCATGACTTCTTTGAAGTGATGAGAGAGATTCTCTTTTAGGTCTGTTATCAGATCCTTGAAAAGAAAACGAAAATGCATAGACAGGATTATTTCAATAGTCACACTTTATGAAGACAGCTTAAAGTATTAGTGGTTTTCTCTGTAAGTGAATAAAGATGAACTGTTGAAGATGAATTCTGGCTAAAATTAAGTAAAACAGTATTCTTTTAAATAGTACCTGCTTCTTCTAATACTATGGGTGAGATGACAATAGACACATAAGCAAGTAGGCCACATAGGATTGTTGATTTTTGGTTCATTAGAATACAGAAGAAAATTCAGGGGTTTAAGTGCAACTACTACTTAAAGGCTTGGAAACCTGAATACCATGGCAGATAATCTGCAGCTTCCCTTGACATATTCCTTTTGTGAATCTGTGGGAGCTAAGCACCTTTGGAAGTCAAATCCCATAGAACACAGGTGATTTCTTGTGCTTTTTTCAGTGTTACTCACTATGTGAATAATGTAAAAAATCATCCACGTTGCTCCTAGTACATAAAAAAGATCTGCTTTGGATTACTGGAAGGTTATGTGCTTCAATTTACATATATTTTACATTCAAACTGAATTCCCTACTTCTGACAGATGCTGGATTAATAAAAAGGAACCCCTCGTTCCCTGCCGTGTGTCTCAGTACTTGCTTGCTAGGTAGCTGAGTAATGGATGAGAGTTTCCTCCCCATGCTCCGCTTTCCCAGTAGTATCCTTCAAAACGCTGAGAATGCCAACAGCTTATTAGTTTACTATTGCTCTTTCTGATTAAGAAAGTACTTGTACACGAATTTTTTTTTATTATTTTTTGTGTACATCACTAGGCAGCTGTCAGATATGTTCTGACCTAAGTCTGAATTTAAAGGAGAACCAGAAATGGTTCCCATGATATAAACTATTCTTTTTTCAGAGCTGCATCTTTTTCAGGCCTGTACTTTGGTTTTGATACATATCTGAATATAATTAAATTAGTAGCTAGAGTAGCAATGAAGGAGGACTTATACACATTAAAAATTAAATTTATGATGAAGAAACATACTCAGTCTTCAGTGAATGCACATTAGATGCATTTGACAACCACTAAATCACACATGGAATAGAAATTAATTCATTAAGACGTTTCACTTCTGACAACATGCCTGTGGGAAAATGGATTAATAATACAAATGGATACTAATTAAAAATTACTCCTGCAATCAGAACTAAGGGAAGTGAAGTACTGAAAAATAAGAAAAGACAACCCTAAGTTGTCATTATTAACATTTCCTAATTGTCTCTGTTATAAGAAATCCTTGAAGGCTAATTGCAAGAAGGAATCTTAAAGCTTATCTGTATGTCTAAATCATGCAGCCAGTTCAGGGTTTTATTTTCTTTTTTAATATATTTCTCCTTCTAATGTGTCACACTTGACATTTGTCAAATGAATGGGCATAGTGGCTACCATATTGAACAGACTGAATTGCAATTAAGAGGGTGGAGGATTGGACTGACAGGTTTACCATAAATTAAACTGTGAAGGCTAAAATTGTTATTGCCTCGCTGTCTGTCTTTTCTGTCCTGTAGAGTTTACCACTCATAAGCTGGGACTGCTGAATGGCACGTTTGCCCAGTGCAATATATCCATTAATACAGATTACGGGCAATAAAATGCTATCACTGATGTGTGCGAATGTATCTTTTGAAGTGTAAGCTGCAGCAATTCAGGGCAAGACACAGCCCATCCTGTTCAGCAGTTCCAGCCCAAGATAGCAAACTTTTGAGGGCTCAATCAAATAAACTGCAGGGAGTACTAACCAGATTAGCCATTGCAGTATATCTGCTGTCACAGGTGAGACAAAAAAAATCAGCATTCCTGTTTCATCTCTGAACTAGATTAGAGGTAATTTGTACTGACCCCTGTTTCCACATGGCAAAAGGTAGAACTAGTTGGGGTTTTTTTTGGAAAGCTGTCAAGAGTATCTTGGTATATCTTGCGCTATAAAGTATACCCAGCGCTTAACAGATTCATTTAAATTAAAATGGTAGGTGTATATGCAAGATGTTCCATGAGTTTCAGAATTTTCTGTAGCCCTTTGCTGGAATATAAAAATAGTTTGCTTGCCTTTCCCTTCTATTATTATTCATAGTTTCAGAGATTGAAATTACATCTAATGTTTTCTTCGGCTTTTTTAGTTCTTCTAGGTTTTTAGGTCTGTGGCCACTGGCTTTAGAACACCTCAGGTTGACTGAATATGGCTGACAGAGGTATAAATTTGAAGGTGGTGTGGTTTTGTAGGCATTTATTTATTTGTTTATATTTTTATTTTGGATTTGAAAAGAAAATCCAAATAGATCAGTGGAGAGCAAGTCAATAATTGTTCTCTTTGAATACTAAATAAGGCAAATCATAACTCCATTCCTGAAGGACATTTGGCAATTCTTTATTGAGATATCATTAGTGTGCTCTCTAGGTCATCTTCATGGATCACAGGGCAGAAATTAAAGATAAAAAATGATAGGGAGCTTTTAAATGTTTTCGCTTGTTAAAATGATAGGTCTAGTTGAAACACTCTAGAGAAAAGGTTAAAAAAACCCAGCCAGCTGCTATGGATGGGGTAGAGAAGGAGCACTGTCCAGTGATTACAGAGGTAAATGAAAACTTGAAAAGAATGGGCTTAGGTGCTTTACTATCACAGACACCTTTGAGTAGCTTGACATGCTTTAGTTTTCTATAAGTAAAACTAAAACTCAGTGTTGCATGGATAAACACTGAACTTGTGTGGTTTGCATGTGTAATGGTAATGGTAACCTAATAAATACCTCATAATAGAAAAACACTTTTAATCATTGAGAACCACTGATTTTAGTCATTGTCACAGTCTTTGGAAGGTAAGCATACCTGTGATTCAGTTATTTTGCTTTTATGGTCTATTTAAAACATAGTCATTCATTCAAGGCTGCATCTAAAATATCACAAATATTGTGCGTTTGAATTTTTATAACAGTTCAAATAAAGCCAGTGATCTCCTGTAGGTGAGTAACGACACCAGATCAACCCACTGCACTGATTAAATCCAGCTCCTCTCTTTCCCCCAATTCTAGGAGAGTAAGGGGGTGTTCCAGCATATTTAGAGGTCAACGTTTGTGAGGTATTTTGGTATACAGGTGGCCCAAAGGCTGTTTCTGGAAAACTGCTCAGCTACCCAAAGAAGAAAATACGTAGTACTACCAGTTAACAGACTGGTAGGTGACAGACTACCACATCAGCAGTTAATGTGGAGTTTTTGAATGAACCATTCTTAGTTAACTCTAATTAAGGCTGATGGCTGTGTGGTGGGATTTCTGCAAACTCACTGTCCTCATTCACACTGATCGATTCAGCGGCAAGCATGCACTGACCTTCAAGGCATTTTCCAGTGAGCCGTTAGTTTTTCAGGCTTCACAAGAAGAAAACTGGATTTTGTTTAAAATGTTTGGCTGGCTTCTAGCTTAGGGGAAGGGCACGTCTGGTCAATTTAATGACAGCATTTTTCTTTAGCTTTCAAATAGTATCTAGTTTCATACAGCACTTTTCATCACTAGATTTCACAGCGATTTTACAAAAGGTGTTGCTATTATTTTTGTCCATATATAGCTGGGGTAACTGAGGAAAATGCAGGCATTGCAACTTTCCCAAAGTCATTTGGTTAGCAATAGTAGGTCTGGAAATAGGATGAGGATATCCATCTGTGTGTATGTTTAAGAACTCATAAAACAAAAAATTACCTTGTTATTCACAGTAAATATTGATAAAATGCATTTGGAAAAAAAAAAAAAAGCTAACTTTTTATTCTTAAAATTTCTGAAACACCTTTCAAAGAATCATAAATTTAACATTAAGCAACTCGGATTAGTATTGTGCTTAGTGTATAGGTGGGATTACATGGTTTGAGGTCTGAGAATGTCAGTGCTTGAGATGAGAACATTAATCAGTGCGTGAATAAGACACAACTACCTGTAACTGTTGGTATGGTGTTTTTCTTTGGTATTTCAACCCAAATACAATACTATTTTATTATGTATTCCAAAAACTTGAAAAAAGTAATGCAGAAGCCCCCAAAAGCACATAGAGGAAGAAGTAAGTCTGTCCAGAAATTCTGGTTTGGTCAATAGAGGAGGAGAATGAACTATAGAAGAAGAAACTTTCCATGTCGCTTTTTTTTAACTTTGTGTGTGGCAGACGTACTTTTACTGCTATATAAATGACCATTTGAAACTGTCAGAGGTATCAATACACGAGCGAAGTTGTGTGCCAGTCTGTTGGTGCCAGCCAGCTGCCTGCCAGGCTTTTGGTTCCTTCCTGAGAGAAGGGCTGACCAACTGCACTGGAGACAAGAGAGACAGAAGTAATGAAGGTACAAAATGGCTTTGTCATACCCTGCCATACATGTCTCTGTACGCCTCGGCAATCATAAGCCTCTGTGAATTGCAACGCTGCGTTAGGATATCAATCAACACATCTTTTTCACAACCTGTAAAGGAAACACGACACAGACTCTAAATTAAGCGAGTGTAGTTATTTACTTACATTTGTGATTGTTCATGTTTTGTTCAAGAACATTAACCTAAATTCTTGAAAAAAAATAGATCAAGAGATTAATATCCCACTGGTATTTACCAACATCAATTATATTTACCGTGCTTATGTACCTTTCACTTGCTGGTGTAATACCAGCAATACTGAAGTAGTCTGTTATTATCAGATGCATCACCATCTCTTTCAAGCTCAATGGATTTGAAAGCATCAATAAAACAGATAGAGGCTTTCATCTATTCAGAACTAGGCACACTAGCAGAATTTGTAGCTGAGCCTGAGAAGTCATACTTGTATGCTCTGTTGATATTGATTAAATTGTCATTTCACCATTAGGGATCTCTTTTATGAGGATGACAAATTATGGTCAGACCATTTGTTGAAAAACTGAAAGATGATAGATATTTTCAGAGGAACTGTATAAAATAAGTGACGAAGTTTTAAAAAAATATAATATTTTAACCAATTTCCAAGGGCATTTTATTGAAGGTTACCTACGATCTTTTGCTTGATAGCTAGAGCATACTGCTAAACTTCTATAATGAATCAGTATTAACTGCTTATGAAAAAGAAGATAATGATTAACATATTCTGAAAATTATTTTATCATTTTTGTATTTTTTTCCATCCCAAAAAATGGCTCTTGGTAATTTTAGATGGCTCAGCATTTTAATGACATTCCAGCATAAATGTATCTCCAAGTGTAAATCAACTGACTTTATCACACTTGCAGCAGAGATGAATTAGGCTAGAAAGCATGGGGATCAGCTAGCATCTGAACGGAGAAGGGTAGTCTCTCATGTTTCTACCAGTCATTGTTGTATAGGCATATATATATATGTCACAGATACACATTCTGTAGCTATTATAGCTTTCTTAGGCAGATTTTATCATACAGTCTATAACTGACAGGTTCCATTTTGACACAAATGTAACTGGATATTGAATATATTTTTTTTTTTTTTAAGTTGGCAGAAGAAGTCTGTATTTGCTCATTATACAGATTTAGCTCTCTTTCTTCTGGGTTATTTCGTCACAATTACACCAGCTTTTTAGCATGACACTGATTTAACATCAGTCTGATTCTTTTCCATCAAACACAAAATCGATGTATTACTGAAACTCTGTGCATATGGATTTCTTTTTACTTCTCAGAGAATAATTATCACTAGGAATCTGTACAGCTTATACAGTCTCTACAGTAAAAACTGAAGGATTCAGGAAATATTTAAAAACCTAAATAACTTTATTCATTTGTGTAATACCACTGGTATTAGTGGGACAACATATGCGACTGAACCTCCTCACAAGAATGAACGTCATGTGCAAGATTCAAGGTCAGTGGTGTCAGTGCCTGTAAAGGTTATGGAGACTTAAACTCTTCTGAAGCTGAACTTTGTATTTTGCCAATTGTCCTTGAAATTAGAAGTTTGTTCCATGTACTTTGATAGGTAAATTAAAAGTAAGGTTAATGCACTTGTATTTACAGTATTAAATGAAGAGAATGGTATTTGTGTTGCTGTGTTAGCAATGTTGCATTAAAAGTACTGTTTGAAGTATAGCAAAATATTTAAAACTTTTCATCTGTAGCCAACTTAATCAAAAAGATACATCAGATTCCTCTTGATCAATAATACCCATTTTGGTTCATTTGACATTAGATCTGAGTCTTCACATTTCCATGAAAGAATCTGAAAACACAATGCAAGGTTCGGTGCTGTATAGCCTTGTGAAAAGCCTAAGGGGTATAAAATTTTTGATATAGGCAACAATTTCAATGTGAGGAAAACGTTTCACAGGATAGTAAAAAAAAAAAAACAACAAATCAATATTCTGACCCTCAGCAATATCAACAGTGTTCAACAGGAAAACACAAAAGTCTGAACAGAGAAAAATGCTTTGGTGAACAAGATTTTTTTTGTACATAGAGTGAAAGCAAAAATTGCTTCTGAGTGAAAGATAATAAAGTCTTTAAACTTTCTACTCCATTTATTTTTATTTCTTGATGACTGATTAAAAGACTTAATAGTTCCTGGTAACAGTTAATTGTTGAAGTTACAATTAAAAATCTTTCCTTTTTTGGCCTTCACTGTAGTGCATAACACAGAATTCTGTTTTCTTTTTCTTATTTTCTCCAGGAAAGCATTCATTACTCTAAGTGTTGGTATAGATTTTAGTTTAATCTTAATCACCTCTTAGTTCCTGTAAATGCAAATACATGATTTATTTGGACATCACCAGTGTGCCTTATTGCGATACCTTGAAGAATCAAGAGATACGTTGTGACGCTTTTAATTTTATGACTTTATATTTTGCCTAATGCTTGTTATTTTATGGGAGCTTTCTGGAAAAAAAAAAAAAAAAAGGTGTGTTAGAATCAGTCAAGATACTCACTAATTCCCTGGAGGGCTCCTCCTAGCAACTGAGCATCCATAACAGGGTTAAAATTGGGAGCAGGAAAAATCGTTCCTTGCATCTGCTGAAGGAGAAAGCAGTCTTTAATTGAGGTGTTTTACATCTATAGCACTGCATAGATAATTCTGTTGAAACCAGCAATCATAACATTATATTGTCTTTGCTTCATGGGGAGCAGGATGCAAAGTTTTTAATTTATGAAACAGAACTTAAACTTGCAGGAAGCCCTAGGAAGACAGACCATATTTGAGGAAGTTGCCCCTAGCATGAGTTAGGCCTGAAAAAAACCCCCAAAACTAATTAATTTTTTTTGCGTTAAAATGTAACCGCATTTTTGTGCCTATCTCTTTCCCAACCTTTTTCTGAAAATATTATTTTAACTTTCAAAGTTAATCCGTGATATCCCTGACAGTCTTCAATATCTATTTCTCATGGTATTTCTAATTTGAAAGGACTAGTGAGAAAATGATGAATGAGATACACAGGTTGCTTACAACCGTACTGATTTTTTAAAGAAATGATGTTACTGCTAAGTGTGAAATAGCTTCCTGATATGCCATGAGGAAGGCAACACCATTTTTCTAGTTGCTTTGTAACTGATTAAATTACTGTCAGTTCATTCTCAGCGATACTTTATTTCATGTATTTTTTCTTATTCTTTTTAAGAAATCTGTGAATAATAAACAGAACTGATGTACTCATTTTAATAGAATCACAGACCCATATGTATACAGAAGAAAATAACTGAGGTAGAAAGCTACTTAGCTCTGTCCCCTGGTTAACCTCTTTAGTCCCTCTGAGGATTCTACCTGCTTTTCCAGACGTACCAAGTATAAAGTTTATCTTTTATGATGATTCCTGGTCTCAGTCAATACATCTGATTAAAATGACACTCTTAACTTGAAATTTACATTTCAAGGAAAAATGGGATATATTTTATAAATACAAATGGGGTATTTTTACGAATACTTCCTAGAATCAGGAGTTACACTGATTACACTAATTAATTTGTCTGTTTGCTCGCTTTACATACACTTGAAAGCCTTTTATATGTTGTGCCTTCAGTAGTAATGACATACACATACAGATTTTGTGTATGGCCACTAATCATGCTTCCCTGGCTTGCAATTTTAGCAAAGGAATGAAAAAGTACCAAGCAAGAAATGGATATTTTAGATGAGAAGGAAGACATCATTTCTTGATATGTTTGATCATTACTTTAGACCCACCAAGCAGAGGTAAGGGCAACAAATTGTCAGTGGGTAAGTGAGGAAAGGAATGTGTGGTCAGATATTTAAGATTGTTAAAGGAGTTACTTCAAAAAGTACTAATAGAGCAACATGATTTACACAAAGAAGAAAGTACTCACCAGTAGGCAAATATCCTTCTGCAGTTTGTTCATCATTTAAATACAAGGCCCTACTTTTACAACTGAACTTAAAATGCATAGTGCCTTTTTACTCATTAAGACAATCAGGACAATGATGAGAAAAAAAGATCTTTTGGAGATATGGGGATAAATACTGGCCATAGAGCAGACAATGAGACCATGCCAATTTTTGTAGGTTGATGTATGTTGTTGTATGTAAAATGAATTGCAGACTCATCCTTAAGATATACTCCATCCCATCTTCTTTTGTCAGTGTGCGAATTGTCTGTGTACCCTGGGCCTGACTTGTCACTTAACATATCTCTAGGATAGGGCTTTGCAGATATTAGCCTCAGAAATTGAGAGTTTGCATCCTTATGACATCCTCGCTACTGACAGTACACATGCTTCTTCAAATGTCGTTCACCAGAAGTTTCCTAGGCACGCGCTGTTTACAGCAGTGGGAGTTTGAGTGCTGTTTGGCCAGATGGTACATGAGGCTCCATTTCCCCCCCCCCCCCCCCGCCTTGCTAGCATGTCCAATAATGCTGACCTTAGTTCAGTCATCTTTCTCCACAGCTCAGGAGACAGAAATGCTTAAGCTCTGTGGCTGGTCAGCTGGACAAACCACCCCAAAGCTTTCTAATAAACAAAATCACTATGGAAAGAAGTGCTAAAGACACTGTTAGAATGCAGAATCAAAAGTATATATTGATATATGCTATGAGTTAGGAAAAGAAATTTGGCTTTCTGGCTCTGTAATTCATGCTTCCCAAAATGTCTGAGACATCAGTCTTGAGAGGAAAACCAAAACAAATCCAAACCCAACACATCATCAAATATGATGTTAGGGTTGCCAAAACAGAAAACCTTTTGATGGGGATAATAATAAAGAATGGTAGGATGCAAATGGAATGCAGGTAACACATACGAGATTCAAAGACTCTGAGCCTGCACTTCAAACCAAAGGTAGAAAGCAGAAGCATATCTGGCATTCAGTTTAAGTACTCTGAACCTGTCACCACCATCGCTGGTCAGAAGGGTGGCAATGGGGAGGAGAGAAAATGTAGGACGTGTGCATTTATTCAAATCTAATTTAAAATAGCAGTGCTGGCTCTTCATCTCTTCATCAGCTTTGAACACGTTCAATTCCTGTAAAGGTTAATTATCTCAAAGTATTTCCTTTCACACATTCAGGTTTGTGGTGTCACAAAATGAACCACTAAGTCACTGATCTTTTCAGCATTTGTGATACTTGCACTAAAATCAGAAATAAGTGACTAACTTACTTACTTAGTGAATGCTTTAAGGATGGATTCCTGCATAGTCGTTGGAACGAAAAATGAGTAAAAGTTGGTTTTGAAGTAGATATCACCTCTCAGTCGGAATGGAGGCAAGCATTAATAATTTCTGAATATATATCTTTATTCATGAAACAGTCAAAACAAAAAAAAAGTGCCTTGCATGAATGCATATTTGCAAAAATATAATGGAGGGATTGATCATAGAAAAAACAGTTTTGAATATACAGATTTGCAGGCTTGTGAACTTTTGACCACAAAACCCAACACAGCCCCTGTAATGTATCTTTCAGGCAAAATAATGGATTTTTGAACATGCTTAATTCTCACGTGGTTCAGCAGAGTTGCTGAACACTTTTATAAAGTATTCACCATCTCATTATTTGAGGCTCGCCATCAGTAGATTAAACCTGATCTAGTAAACATTTATGTCCTAGCCAGGATCTAATTAAAAACACAATGCTTTTAAGTAGAACCAAATTAAATATCAAGGTTCAGGTAAAAACTTTTAGAAGATACAGTAAAAGACAACTTTTTTTAAATACAAGTCCTTTGTGGGAAAGAGCTCTCATCCTTTTCTTTGTTTTTAAACAAATTAAAATTTAATTAAAATTTTCTTACAGTATACACACATTGTACTTGGCTTTGTCTTCCATCCCACAGAAGACATGTGTCTGGGAGTGTTACTTTTGATGAGGATTTTCAGTATACCTCGTATTTGGATTTTCAGAGTGGCTTTCTCAGCAAATTCAGCATTCTGCCAATATATAACGGTTCTCTGAACTGAAATCTAGGATTTACAGTGTACATGCTATCAGGGTCGTCGGAAGGAATTTCTACATAACTAATGACGTCTTACTGCTGGCATATCTCACAGAGTTATTGTTGCAATGTTGTGTACCTTGAAGAAAGTACTTTGCTACTTTGCAGTGTTTATACAGTCTAACCTTTAGGAAGATTTATCCCACCACAACCTATGTCAGCTTTGTCCTGTAACCACTTTCATAGTTTCAGTCTTTGACAAACCTGCAGAAGCATTCCTGGTTCACTTTATGCACTTAATTTCAAAATCTTCAGGAGTTCATTACTTATTAAAGTCATTCCACCTGTTTTCATTGAATTTTTGAAATATGGGCTCAAGCAGGTCTGGGCCAAACCTTTAGAGCTGAACTTTGGTAATTTTGGGTCTTAATTCAGTGTGATTACCCAGCGAGAGCCTACCACGTCTGTGTTGTAGCCATTCGTTTTCTGCCCAGTAGCAAATAATTCGAGAGCGCTGTGTGATACTTGCCATGGAAGGCAAAGCCATGTAAATTTATTAGTAGACAGTTCAGTGGAGACAGGGATTGATTCTTGGATGCTGCAGTGCTGTCTGTGCCTCTCTGAAGTAAATCCCATGCGGACAATCCATACACTTGTCACAGAGGATGGGGCCTTAGTGCTGTGATGGCAGGTGGCACTACTGTCCTGTGGTGACAAGATGCTACACAGCAGGTGAGAAGGAAAAAACTTGATTCAAAAGCAATGCAGAAATCCAAGAGGCTGCTTTTCTGAGCAAGCGACTGCTCTAATGTCCTTTGGTGTAGTTTTATGGGGAGAGTGAAAGCATGAAAGAGCTTGTGTAGTTTTAAGTTGTTGAGCAAGACTGAGTGCTCATAACAATCTTCTGTACTGAGAGATAAGCCAGGAGATTGTGGCAGGCATTTTGTTTGGCAAAGGTTTGTTACAATCTTATAGTAGATCTGTGGTTGCAACATTCTTTTGCTCCACATTCTTCAAAAAAATGAGAAAACACAGTGAAACAATGTTCACCTTGGGAAAGCTGGGGCTCTGCTTCCATAACCTAGGGCCCAGGGTGAAAAATCATGTTTCCCAAAAAAGTTATACAGGGTTTGCATTCCTAAATGTGCCTAAGAAATACATACCTAGCAGCAGCATACTGCACAAACTGAGGGAGCAGAGCAGGAGAGGCACTTGGTAACTGAATTAAATTACAACAGATTGAATTTTGATTAGGGAGCAGGCAACTACATGGGAATAGGTTGTTCCTGTCCACTATCTTTGATTAGAGAATTTCTACTGCCCTGAAGCAGGGCATTTTTAGGGTTGACTGAACACCTGAGTGTAGTTACAGGTACTGCTATTTGAGTTCATTAATTTTCACTGAAGTCAGCTGCGACTGACCAATAAACCCCTATAATGGAAGAAGGCTCAGAGGAGCTGGGCAAGGGTAGTGTGCTTATGAAACTCAGGGAATAATGCAGGATGTGTGTGTGAATGTCTCCCTGAGTTAGCCAGACTAGTATGAGAGGAGTGAATATGTGGCTCAGCCCAACACAAAGTACAAAAACTAAACAACTAGCAAAATAATTTGGAAGAGAGCAATGGGCGTGAGCTGGTTTCAACCCGTGTATTCCTGCCCAGTGACTGGGGATGCCCAGCATTGTAACAGTGAGTATATTGTAGAGACTAGTAATGGGGATCACGTTGGTATTACATTTGTATTGTGTTTTCAGTACATTTTGTATTATTGTGCTAGATTGAAAAGCCTGTGTAAAATCTCTTATCTTTAAATAAGTAAATTTGGTACTAAACATTATACTCTCCATGGGTAGAATATCTGAAAGAACCTGGTTAGAGAGTATTGGACTCTGACATCAGCATGGCTAGTTTCGAGTCTATGGCCATTTCTGTTTTGCTTGCACATCTTTTTCTCCCTAAGCTTGGAAAAGCATAGGGAAATTAATAATACGATCTCATGACTTTTCTTCCATATGCCTTAAGATGGTCACCTGTAGGTATGTTAAGTCATTCCCCTGTTGAGATTTTCTTACTTAATGTTTATTTTTAAAAATACATTTAATTTTTCCAAATATCCACCAGAAGATCCTGAACATCAAGTGAAACTTATGTGAAAGAAAAAAAGCTACCTACATAGAGAAGAAATAAACCTTTAAACACCCTCCCGTGAATGAAATGTCCAACAGAGTTCTGAGTAATTCAAGGAACAGCTCCCCATCGATCAGGATGAATTATTAGGAAGGCCATAGCACTGGTATCATCATCAGATTCCAACAGTTTAGAGGCAGCAATTACATTACAATAACTTCTTCTGAAGATTAGTTGAAAATATTTTACAGGACCAGAGAGCACATCATAAATCAAAGTGAATAAAAACCTGCAAAATCACTACAGCTTCGTCTGCAAAACAAAAAACATGAGGTGGCAACTGCTGTGAGACAGAGCATCGAGAATGACTGTGATGAACTTTTTTTTTTTTTTTTTTTTAAAAGGGGGGGGGGAACCCCTAATCTAGGCTTTTATGGGAAGCCACCCTAGATAGAAACAAGGTAAAAAAAAATTACTGATGTGCCCAACAAGAGCAGTAGTAAACTGAGACAAAACTCAGTACGGAGCATGTTGTGCACCTTAAGCACTAGGCAGCTATACAACAAAGACAAAAGAATTCAGGAGAATAGGATCAGCGGAACAGTGGCTTAAGGGGCGGGGAGGGAAAGGCTAGGATTGCACTGACATCATCTTTCCCTTTCTTAAGAAATAGTTTGACAATTAAAGTCATTATTGTTTAATTGTAGTTCAGCACTTCTAGATTATAATTTATAATGTTAAAAATTAAATTCCAGCCTTTCATCTACAGACTGAACAAATTTCTTTGATTTGTAAAAAGCAGGCTCTTTTAAAGTTAACCTTTTCTGGTCAGTACTCTAAATGTTAATTCAGCTTTAGTCTGCTGAAATTGGCTTTACCAGTGAAAATCTACTAAAATACCCAAATTCTCCTATATGTCATTAATCATTAAACTATTTTAAGACCTACACCAGCTTATATTAAAAAGTCAGGGACTATTTCCATTCTCTGGAAGGAAGGCAGACCAGGCCCTTATTGCTTTCTGTGACCCTGGGTTTAATAGATCCGAGTTTCTCTCTGTAGGAAAGTCCCATTTTAATTATTTATCGATAACTAGCTACTGTATACTTAATACCAAAATTCAAGCCAGCATTCTCTCTCCAGACTAAATCCAAGTATGTTCTGTGTCTGCCGCCTTCAAGTAAAAGTGATTCAGAGGTTTGCTGGAGTACAAAATAACTAATTGACATAGGTGCTGAAATACAAAACTGCTAAAGTCAGGAAGATGGCGAGACATGGCAGGTGCGGGGGAATAAAAGATCTAAGATTCATGCTCACATCAACTTTGTCATCCCGAATTTCACACTTAAAATGAACATTATGTTGCTGTTTGCTGTGAGCAGATATTACACTTCATGGCAAAGCTGAATCCACAGCAGTGAAAGTTGTGTTGTGGTTGTCTTGGTGATGTCAGAGTTAAGGGTATGTTCGCTGAATATTGTTTCTCTAAATACAATGCTCTCCAACTCACCCACACAAGTGAAACAAAACTGTGACTCTGAAGTAACAGAAATCTTTTTGAAAGTTGAGAAGAGTAGGGACACTTCTGGATCACTTAACATTCTTAGTACTAGGACTTTATCCAGATCTCATGGTTAGTGTCAATGGAGGTCTTTTGATTTCAGGGAGCTTTGGGTTGTGCCCT
The DNA here is from genome assembly GCF_965183815.1 of Platalea leucorodia. Taxonomy (NCBI): domain Eukaryota; kingdom Metazoa; phylum Chordata; class Aves; order Pelecaniformes; family Threskiornithidae; genus Platalea; species Platalea leucorodia. The sequence continues at coordinate 43,884,867 of NC_138828.1, read as the reverse complement.
TAATGAGCAAAACTGTTTTACGTGCTGAGGAAAGCAAGGAGAGCTTGTTGATGGACAGTGGAGGGTCTCCAAGGTGGTCAAAATGCTGGAGGACTTACCCTGTGGGGAGAAGCTGAGGGAATGGGACTTAGCCTGGAGAACAGACAGCTTTAGGGGGACCCAATAGCTGCTCTGCAGTACATATGGGAAGAGCATCAAGAACATGGAGCCAGGCTCTTTACTGAGGTGAATGAAAAATGAAAAGCAACAGTCATAAAACAAATCGGGGAGTGTTCTGGCTGGATGTGAGGAAAACATTTTGTACTGTGAGGATAACCAAGCAGTAGAAGAAGTTGCCTGAAGAGGTTGTGGAGTGTCTGTCCTCAGAGGTTTTAGAAACTGAACTGGGCAGATCTCTGACCACCTTGGTCTGAATTCAGTGTTGACCCTGTTTCAATAAGGAGATTGGGCTAGATGACTTACCAACCCTCCATTCAATCTAATAATTCTATAATTTTTTTCAAAGCCAAAATTTAACAGGAATTTCTCCAATAACATTTTAAAAATAAGTAAACATTATCAAACACCCATTGGTCTCAGTGACATGGGATTGAGTGATAAAGAAACTTGCAGTATGCTCTGGGGGTCAATCCTGTAGAGTGTACACCAATTCCAGACATACACTTTGAAGAATTCTAAACTTTTTACAGGATCAGGCACAAAACTTGACATTTCTGTCAGTGATCACCGGTGTCCCTTGCGCGTAATGTGACTATTTGAGTTATCATGCTGGTAAGAATTGTGTGTGTTGTCAGTATAAAACCACTATGAACTTCATGTGCCATTTATTTATGCATTTTCATTTCCCAAAAGGGAAACTAGTGAAGGTATAATGAGCATGGAGCCTAAGAGATTTGACTGATAGGAGTGACAGACTCTGATACTTGCACAGAAAATGTTGTTGTTGTTTATGGATATTAAGTGAGCCTAACTATAATGTCTGTCTGGAAGCTACAGCAAGCCGGTTTATCTTTACCAGTCATAAATCAATCACATTAAAAAGATTCCTTCCCTAAATAGATTTTATTTGTAATAATCTAGGGTGGATCCCATAGTAAGTGAGGTGTTCGCTATTTCACCAGTATCTGAATGTAGTTACACCTTTCCAAAGGGACATTGGCCTACATTGAAACTGCAGAGCTGAACTTCTAAGTATCTGGAACCAGAGCAGAGTCAGTGCAGACAGCTCATTATTCAGCTCTTTCACAGTAAATATAGTAATTCATTTAAAAAAAAAAAAGGGGGGGGGGGAGGGGATATGTAAATATTGCTTTAAGGAAATACTGATCTAAAAAGCATACAGAAGAAATATGGGCTAGGTCGTCAGTTGGTGTAAATGTACATAACTTTGTCAAATGCTTTGTTTTACACAAGACGATGGTTAAACTTAGATAATCTCCTAACTCCTCTCTTACCCAGATATCCTTCAGATATCCTCATTACTAATACACTGCATGTTCCCATGATCTTCATAATGAACCTTGTGGAAACTCATGCATTATTCTGTGGCTCTTCCCAGATTTGTGTATGTTTAGATATATTCATTAAGTATAGTGAATAGGATACGGCAACACTAAACTTTTCCTTCAAGTTGTCTGCACTCAAAAATATCCATCCTTACAAGTGCATACATAGGTATTTTGCTGGCCAAACAATGTCACATTCAGTTACTCAGTTTGGGTGCAAGAATGTGGATTTTGTGGACATTAGGATGGTGTATTGTTTTGAAATATATTGGCTTGTGATGCAAGTTGTTCTGTGAGCACTGCAGCTGGTAACAACAGGTTTCTTCCAGGTTCTTTTGACCCTGTATTCCTACTTACTTCCTCCAGCCACAACAGCAGCAGTTAATTTCCCCCCTCCTTGTTCCTTGAATCCCCACCTACATTCACGATCCATCAGGTCCTTTCTGAGTCAACCACTGGCTAATTAAAAGATAGGTTTTCCTGTGACTGAGTCCAAAGCATGCATCTACTGCTTGGCTAATGCTAGGCCAACAGAATAAATGACTGTTGAGCTGAAACTGCTGTAGTTTTTTAACTGGAAAAAGAATTTGGTTCTCTCACCTCCGTTGAGCAGTGTTTTCACAAAACTTCAGAAGAGATTGCCATTCCTCTGCCAAATATAATAGAAATTCACTATGAAGTTCAAAGTTTCTGGGAGGGACAGATGGATGGACAGATACACAGAAATACAGCCAAATTTTCTGAAGAAACCAGGGGGGAAATGCCTGGTATGGTCACTGAAAGAACATGAAGAATTCCACAATTTAAAAGACTTTTAATTTTGATATCTGGATTCTAGCATCCCTCATTACATAAGCACCATTTTGCTGGAGCACTCTTTACAAGCATAGTATTCAGCATGGCAGGGCTTTCTGCATTAGAAAGAAAATGCCTTCAAAGAGCAGCTGAGGAAAGTTATTTCTGAGAGCATTTTGGCCTTTTTCTGGGTTAGTTTAGACCAGATGCTGTATGTGAGCATGGAGAAATGGTTTTCATATTGTCTTTCTTCTGCAACATCCTAACAAAAAGGATATCTATTATTCAGAAGTAAGAAAAGCAATAATATTTTGCTTTTTTTCCTCACAAAGTATCCAAGCACCTAAAGGTAAGGCAAACAAATCTCCAGGGGTGATTCAATGATTTTTGACTTTAAGGATTTTAATCCTCTTTCAAGATACCCTCATCTACAAAAACACAGATTTGTTTCCACAGAGGTGGTCTAGGTGGGCACTTTATACGTATCTCTGTGTGTTTGCACATGTGCATTTAAATCTTTTGAAAGCAACAGATTCCAGAACAGCTGTGCAGACAGAAGAGGTTTGTGTGGTGTTAGTGGAATGAATCAAAACAACAAAAGAGATTGGAAAGGGACTGTAAAATTTGTAATAAGTCTGAAAAATGATACTTGCACTCTACCTTCCTTCTGTGCGAGAGCAAGGAAGTTACAGCTTTTCCTAACCAAAGCCATAAGCAGTTCAACAAAAGTATCAGTAAAAGCTGAGGCTGCTTTTATCAAATTACAATGTATAAAGTTCAGGCAATTCAGTCTTGTGATGGAAAAAGCAATCTAAAGTATGAACAACCTTCTAATAATATTTGTTCAGTAAGTCATTCTGCTGATAACAAACAATAAAAGTCAGACTCCTTAGTCTGAATGTTTCCCATAGGGAATATCTACTAAAATAAAATGCTTACTTTATTAGCTAGCTACATGCTATGAGCTAGCTGTACTTTTGCAAAGTTATCCTTTGTGTGCAACTTTATTAAATAAAAATTTCATTACTATTTTGATTTACTGTGAGTTTATTGTATGTGTTACACTTCATTTGAATAATATATGATAAAGTAATGGAAGGGCTACTTTTAAACATAAAGTTCTTTCTCCAAAGCCTCCCATCTTTCCCTGTATATATATTTTAGACAGGTCACAGATGTCATCTTATCTAATTTCTGGTAGTTTTATCTCTGTGGTACTGTGGGGAGCCATTTTCTGTACATAATATCTGATAATGATGTTGCCTTGCATTGCTGAATGTGGCAGAACTGCTGCTGTTAACAGTTTGTACATCTCATTCTTGATCGTGGAGGACTCCATCCTATCCAGTTGTTCATATATAACATATGTAATTACTAATATGTGTAACATGAAATATACAGGAGATAAAGAACCAAGTACATTTTGAAAGTAATACTTCCAATTCTTTTTTTTCATGTTTCTTATGCTTCTGAATTAATGATATATTACTGTTTTGGCATTCCTTGAAAAATATCTTTAAGTCTAACGTGTGCTTTTAAGACTGCTCCGTGTGCTTTAAGTCTAATGTGTGCTTTTAAGCCACTGCTCTGTGACCAACTTTATCTTGAGGAACCAGTAGACATCCAGGGGAGAATGTTTGCTTGGGCTCCGCAGTACATGTCTCCATTCTGTCTGGATGCCTCAGCAGGGAAGTCTGCTCCACTGGTTAGGATCCAGTGAGCTAGTTCATACAAACCCCTAATTTCTCTCCCTTCCCATCCCACAACACATGGAAATGGGAATAAAGAATAAAAAATTACCCAACCTGAGAATCCATCACAATACTGTTCAGAGAAAGCCTGTAATCAGGTTTTGATGTCTTTCCTGAGACCCATATGCACCCCATTGTCTACAGTTGCTTCTCTGCTCTCTTCTGTGATTACAGAAAGAAAAGGGCTAATTGGTGTGTCTTTATATGTTTAGAAGCAGAGAGAACAGAGAGATGATATTCACACCATTTATTTTGGAGTATTTGGTGCAATTCAGAGGATCAAAATTAGGAACTTAAGTTCCTTCTCTGCTCAAGTGGTCCTAAAGGCTGACGAATGCAGAATGATTACATTAAATTAAGCCTAAAATAGCTGGTGTAAACATCTCCCACAGTTAAGAATTCATGTGCAGTCTATTAGATTTTTTTGATAATACTATCAAACTATTGCAATATTATTACAAATATCATAATTACCAATTTCAATGACTTAAAAACAAAAGAATTTCTTCTATAAGTTATTCCATAATGTACTGCCATTAATATCAGGCAAAGTACTATATGCAGATGCAGTGTCAATTATTTAAATACAATTGGTCTCAATAAATCAGTAGAAGAAAAGAAACTGAACTTCCTGACTTCTCCAGCTGAAATGGATCTACTAGCTTTGTCAGATGAAGTTATTCTTCCTGTCTTCCTTTAATTATCAGGAATAGATTAATAACATATAATTAAAAGAGAAAATAAGAAACAAAGAAGAAAATCCCTTTTCAGTTCTTAACTGGTCTAGTAAAGAATGCAAGATCCCAAATTGCAGAAAACCAAACACATTAGTAAAACCCATTCAATACCTATTTCTTTAGAAAAACAAATATATGCAATATAATTTTATAGGAAGAAATACTTTACTGATGAGATTGGAATAATTAATGCAATTATGCTTTCAAATAAAATAATTAAGAAAAAAAGTGTTCATCCTTTAGAAATTCTATATTGATCTGTAAATTTATTGGGAATGCACATGCAAAAAGCATTTGAGAAGAACAAATCATTATTCCTATTAATAATAATTAAAAGACTATGAGAGTCTGTAGTGAACATAATTATCAGTATGCCAAGTGCAGAAAGCAATTTCTTATTTTGCTGTCATGAAATAATAGCTATAGTAGCTTTGAGAACGGAGATTTAAAATTGCAGTATGAACTTTTATTTTCTTGAAGAGTCCTAATGAAGCCATTTAATATATTGCTATAATTTATTGATGGGGAACAATAATTAATAGCTTTTCCTGTGTTATGGCCCTTGTAGAGATAATATTTCTTTGCTTTAAAATATTTTTTACATTGTGAAAAAAACCAAATGTTTATAAATGATAAAGCTATTCAGTTACTTTATGCAGTTACAGACTGTCTTGTGAAAATATAAGCCTGCCAAAATAGTGCCATGAATCAGTATCTTCTGAACAACACATTTTTATTTTTAATACAATTAGGTGATAGTATGCAATTTTGTGTCTTGTGTAAGAGCTAAGTGCAATTATAGAAAACCCACAAACAGAGTCTCACAAAGAGATAAAAGACAAATTATTTTGTCTTGAAAGGTCTAAAATTATGAGACAGGAACTGATAATTCTTTATATTTTAATCTTCATTTCAGACACTTCATATATAGTGTAAGTAACCCCAGAATTAGACCCAAATCACAAATAAATTAACTTCACCCGAGATTAATTTCTACCAGTGGAGGGAAATGGGTCCCAACATGTATGATGATAACTCAAGAGCAATGAAAAGTTTTAAAAAAATTCAGAGAACAGATCATTATACTCACATAATTTCCACAATACATTTTGATACAAGTCTTGAAGTTCTGTTGAGATGAAAATAGTAGCTTTCCTAGAATAAAACTAGCAGTTCAGTAAACTAAATTGTTATAGTTAACTCTTATTCTGTTTTTGAGAATTGAAAAAACCATCCAATCAAACCGATACCAAGTACATTAGGCTCCAAGGTAACAATGAAGCAGGAACACCGCTTGGTACTGTGCGTCCTTGGGTTTTATAGATTTCGCTGTATACTTAGTCATTAATCATATGTAAATAAGTATGATTATAACATAAGTAAACAGAGTCATTAAGCAGACACCCTCTTTTCTGCTGTGTTGATTTTAAGAATCAGAATTCAGCCAGTCACAGAATGAAATGCTCACCTACAGAAAGTGCTTCTGTTAATGATTTACTTTTCAGATTGGGTCTGGTCTAGTTCCTTTTTTCCTTGTGCTGAAATCGCTCAGCTCATCGCTTGTTCTAATAACTATTTGTACCTGGCATGCATAGGAAGATGCTTTATAGCCCTTACATGTTACCTGGAGTAATCAGGGCAGATCCTTGGGCCTCAGTGGAACCGTGTAGGTGACGCTGTTGGAACATCCCTCGATGTTTTCACACAAGTTACAAAAATCTGATCAAAAATCCTGTAATGTTGCTCTGTTAGAAGACTTATACAGAATCTGAACTATCCAACTGACAGCAAAACCACGTTTTTCATAGATAATACCATGTATTTCTCCTGTTAATGATAACTATTATTGTGATAAACCATTGAGAAAATACAAAGTTTTCTCAAAGAAAATAGGATTATAAAATAGACGTGCAGAATCAGTCTGTATATCCTCTAGTACAACTTGATGGAAGGTGTAAGCTGCCATTATCCTGATTGGGGACCAGTATAGAGAGATAATTTTTCTGCAATAGTTGTACAGGAATAGTAGCTCAAAATCTGAATTAAATGAATTCAAATTTTCTTGGTTTTCTTAATGTATCCATCACATGCTTTGAGGCACTTATTAAAAGCTGGATTTTCTTACAATTTAGGAAGACTTTGGAAAGAACAAAAAGAATACTTTATTTTGTAGCCTTAATGTCTTAGCAACTCTTCTAATTATTAAAAACTATCTCTGGGCTTGTATGAACTCAGCAGTATTCATTGAGTACAAGCTTTTGCATGTCAGCCTGTGTTATGCGTAAGGACCACGTGTGTGTCCTTATAAATAGTTAGAAGAGTTTCCCAGAGAAGCATATGCGTGTGAAACATGGGCTTCAGACTGGCATGTCTTTGCTTTCTCTTTTTTCATTAGGGCTGTGGTAGATATTTTTCTTTATTATAATCGTACCAAGTGCTTACTTTAATCTGTTTGTCTCAAGTGCTCTTTGAGGATGGCTGGGGAATATAGTCCCACTGTACAGCTAAGCAAAATGATCTGTAAAGAATCTGGTCTGGCTGGTTGGAAGATGGCACACGTGAAGTGCTGAAGGTGGTACCTAGAGCAGGATCCAGTCTCCTGACAATACATGTTTTAAAGCAGTGATAAGAATATGAGAACATTTTAAGCCTCTCATTTTCAGACTCTAATTTTACATGCATTTCCTTGCTGTGATTAAAATGTAATACAGTTAATCTTCAGTACAACACAAAATGGATTAAGTTTACGGGATTACAACAATGTTTTAGTCTGCTTCTGTGAAAATCTTCAGTGGTCAGGAACCATGGGGTGTAAATAAGTAGACAAAAATGGTTATTCTACGAAATGCTAATACCTGGCTTATAATGTGAGGAAAGTACTTGACTGATTACTGAACTAGATTCTGGTTTTAATGAATCTTTCTGAGAAAAGCCATGAGAGAGTCTCAACCTTCTCAACCTCCTCCTCCATGAGGAGGTTTCAACCTTCTTTTCCCTGTGAATGTCCTTTGGCTGTCCTTTCCTGCCATCTCCCCTCCAAGGCAAGAGGCAGGGCTTATGACAAGGAAATGCATAACATATTTGTCCACGTAACGCTCAGCAAAACGGATCCAATGTTTGTGTACCAGAGTGAACATGTTGAATCTAATCTCACCTTTACATTTTCTTCAAGACTCAGTAGGTCACAGGTGTGAATCATTTCTAAGGGAGGAGCTTATCCTGTCTTTTGGGTGAAAACCAAAGAAGTTGTGTTGCAAGTGGTTTTGGCAATCTCGCATTTAAAAAAAATATGGACTACTTGGAGAGACTGCAGAAGAAAGCAGAAATAATTACTTATACAGAAAAACAGGAAACTGTTTAGACTAAAGAAAAGTGAAGGAGACCTTAACTGTTCAAGAAAATAAAAGCTGTCGCAAGGAGAAGTGAAAAAAATTATTTGTCCTCCTGTTCACAGTGGACTGGACATATGAAAGGCTCTTTTCCTGTTTCTCCCTCTATTTAATCTTTGCAATTCTCACCCAGTTATAGGGTGAGATTTTTGTTACTGTTCTGGGCACCTGGATGCTTTCCTTCCTCTTTTTCTTGCTAAAAAGTTTCCTGTTTCTGTTCCTTCTTAATTTTTTCCTCTCTCACTTTGTTACCTGTTCTTCCTTTCTGGAGAGACTTTAATTCTTTTCTGCAGGAGCGAGGAGGGGTCAGTTCCTCTTCTTCAGGTCTTCACAGGTAATGGGATTTCTCACCTGTGCTAAAGGTTCTTCCTCAAACTTCCCCTCTCCTGCTCATTGATGTGCTTAGGCTTAGACATTGCAACTGATCGTTTCCATGTTGCTCTAATGGACACCTCGTGCAAAAATAGTGAGACATAATTAATTTCTAATTAGAGATACATATACTTCTAAAAAAGAATGGTTTAATTAAAGTGAGAAGTAAACATTATTTAATATGAAATTGTTCTATTTATTTTCTCTGAAAATTAGGTTCTAGCATATCAGTTACATATAAATTAAAACCAAAATTCACATTATGGTATAATAAGCTTCAGGTATTGCTCTGGAGGCTCTGCAGATAATTGAAACGTGAGTGCTAACAAACACATTTGTACCACTGGCTTTGTCCAATATTACTGCAGCGCCAAGCAGTAATGTGTTAAAAGCATAGGACTTTTTACTCTGTGCTGATGAGCATGCAGTTTATGTGGTGGAAAGAAAATCTGAAAATAACCAGAGCTGTTGGAGTTGCTACCCTTCACCAGAGTAGAGAATGTGTGAGCACATGACAGAGGTCAAGAAGTAGTTGAAAAATGTGGCAATGATAATTACACTCACTGTAGGAGCTTACAATCGTGTAGAATCTTACTCACCATGATTAAATGAAATACATGGTGGTAAATACCTTAATGCAATGAATCACTGTAGGATCTGTGAGTCAAATTTAACTTTCGCAAGTCCCAAGTCTGTATTTATATTACAAAAGAAATCTGGGCACTTATCTACCTGTCAATTCCCCTTAGGGTTGCCAGGGCCAAGTTCTGCCCTCTTTCTGAGAAGAGCTCTGAGCACGATATGTGTATGCAGGAGGCAATACCAAATACTGTGAGGACTGGTAATCTGCACCTGGAAAGGGTGACTGCCAGCTGCCAGTTGTGATATAGCCAGTGACAGAAGGCTGACCACATGAAGCGATAGAGGCTTTTAAAGAAGAGAATAGGGTTTGAATGAGACAGCGGGTAATGAAAGGTGTAGTGGGCGTAGCTTTCTAGAAACAGCAGAAGCATTATTACTTAGTGAGTGTAAAATTCTGTTTTCGTCATTGTGTCAATATAATTTAGAATTGCAGTTTCTGGTGGTGCATCAGCAGAAGGTGGTGAAAAAAGTCTTGGGCCTACAGAGCGCTTCTCTGTCCTGAGTGTCACTGATTTGGATACTGGGGAATTATGCTAGGCTTGCATGGATGTTTTTGCATTTCTGGAAGTGCCTTAGCTAAGAGTCCTAGACTGTTAAGTACTCCCAAGTAGTATAATAATTGTAGTGAAGTAGTAGTTGCCCAGGGTTCTACTTTGGCAACAGCTACTAGATTATTTGTTAAAATCTTTGCATACTGTCCACCCAAAACAAAACACTGACACATTTGTGGCAAAGCTCTAATCCTCCAAATTACCAGCTTCACCACTATTGGAGGTGCCTTCATTTGTAAGTATCAGTTTATAGACTATTTAAAGTTAAAGGAGATGCAGAACCCCTTCCTTTAATTTCTCCAAGTGCTTACTGTTTCCCACAAAAAATTGCAGGCTTTTTCCACAATACAAACCATAAAGCTCCGCAGTGTACATTTTGTGAAATCCTTTTGTGCCACCACAAGCCATGAAGTGGCCACAAGTCTCCAAAGCTGGAGGGTAGAGCTGACCCCATCGCAGCCACCATGTGCGGTTTTGGCACCCCAGAGGGAGCTGCTGAAGGCAGAGATCCAGTGGATCTTCTCTCTTTCCACTTCCCTTTTCCTCCTTCCAGACCTGCTGTGCTAATACAGCGATAAGGCCAACAAGCATGTTCAGCTCTTCTTTGAATCTCACATGATGTGCCGCAGGGAAGATTTATTTCGAAGGAGTTAGGTATTGCACCAGCAGCTTCTTAGGCAATATTTATTCTCTGGGGCAGTTGCGCTCTCCAGCACCTCTGGTCATCCTGGTCCCCTGATTATCCATACTGGGTGGGTACCCATTTAAACTAGACATAAGGGCTGAAGGAGCAAAACATGCTCGATTTTTTTGTTCTGTTATGAAGCTGGGGTGTGATAAGGATGCTTGCCTCTACCTGGCAGCTGGGCATGCCCACAAGAATTTGAGAGACATCAGTGTCACATGGGCTTAGCTGCCTAAAGTGGTAACCTGGTAGCTAAGCCTTTTTGTAGATTGGGGCTCCGAAGTTTATTGAGTAATTCACAAGTTAGACTTTGGAAAGTTCAATGTTTTTCATTTCTAATGGACATTTTAATCTACAAACAATCTTGTACGGTATTACAGAACTAGCCATGTGAAGCTGGGAAGGAAAGGAACTGAAGGAAAGTTAAGGAGCTGAAAAGAGACTCCAGATTTTTATGACCTATAAACCCAGAGAGGATCTAGATGACTTCTCTTGGGACAAGCATAGTTTGTCTAAGAACAATCTTTCAGCATATCAAAAGCACAGATCCTTGATTTAAGAGAAAGCACTAAAATTAATGAAGAAGAATAATTTAAAGAAATTTCACACACATGGAAAATAATCTGTTTCTATGAGAAGCAGTTAAAGGCTTTCTGAGTGCAGTGAAAGGATTGGCAGGTTCTGGCAGTTTGTGTGCAGTAGATTGCAGTTCTGGCAGATGAAATCTACCTCTAGCTCTACTGCCTCACAAAACCCCCCCACATTTGATCCCTCAAATGTTTTCTTTCTGTCTGCTCCTTTTAAATGTGCAAGCTTTATTTAATCTACTGTTAGACACGGGAGAGTGAACATGAATGTGTACAATTGTTACTGTATTTGTGATGTTAGACTTTTCTGGATAGAGATTTTTTTTTTTTATGGGATGAATATGGAATTTTTTTTTTTGTGATTTTTATCTTACACTACAGACTCTTTCTGCCACTGTAATTGCATTCATTTACAGCCTTTTTATAGCTCTTTCATGTTTAACCTGTTTAGGTTATGTTTAAAACTATGGCAGATATGTACCTGTGGGTTCCTAGGATTCTGATCACTTGGTTTAGGGAACTGTTTGGAGCATGCTTTTCTTAACAAGAATTCTTGGCTTCTTCCTGTGGAACAATATATCATTTTTATGTATTATTTAGATGTATTGCTTAGATAAGTTTTCCTAACTTGATGCTATGTTCTTCTATAAAGTTATTCTTGTTTTATGGCACAATGCTAGTGTTTGTGGGTAACGTGTGTTTTAAGGGTGTGAAAACTGTTTCTGCAAATTTGCATTTAGGAATGCAAGCAGTTGATGTGAATTCATTTTAAGGAAGATTTCTCACTCTTTGGACCTCACTTCTGCTGACAAGTTTACATGTGTTTCTAAAATTCCTATAGCTGTTTTCCTGAACCTTGAGAACGTATTAAAACAAACATCTGTACGTATGTGGTATTTTTAACACTCAACATTTACGTTCTCAAAGCTTGGTAGCTAAATGAAAAATAACTGTACGTCTCTAGCCAAGAAAAACTTTTCATTAAAAATGTACTAAAGCTGTATAAAAGTATTTCAGCAGAACTTCTGACGCTTTTGGAATGGTTGTATTTGAATCACCATGGATGCATTTTTTTTAAGTTTTCACAGTTTAAATATAAAATCGGAATGAATACAATTAAAAAAAAATTAACAATGACAGTAGCTAACCTAATACTGCAAGGAAAATCACATTATTTCAAAATATTTTTCTCTAACTACCATGGAAGGAATTTTTCACTATAATAAAACTTCCCAATTATTTGCTTAAAAAAAAAGGAAAAGGAGGCAGCCAAGCATAATTAATAGTGTTAACATGTAACTTTAATGGCAATGTGTAAATGTCAGCAGGATGAGTATCTGACCTAGCTATTGTCTACCTACAGCCACTTAACTTTCTCTATGTGCGCCTTTCTGGGAAGCAGATTGTCTATGCCAAACAGGTAAAATACATATCTCTTGAGTCTCAGTTATTACCATGGCAACTGGTAATTGGTATTAAGAATTATTTCACTTATAAAATGAACCGATTTTTATCCATGTTCACAGAAGATATTTTGTTTACAGAAGTTAGTTTAAAATGTTTAGTCATGGATAGCACAGTAAGCTGTGCAATACAGATGGAGCGAAATGTCACTGGAATTGTTTTTATGACTTTAAATACAATACATATTTGTCAAACAAATGCATAGCACTTGGAATGGTTTTATTGTACATTCCTTTGAGGCAATACATTTTGTGTAATTTATTATTCCTTTATTTGGAAGTTGGATTTTTTTTTTCATTTGATAGTTTATGTCTAATCCTGTTTCCTTTGTTTATCTCTCAACTATTGTATTTCCCAAGATTACAGTAAAACTGAGCAAAAGGTTAATGAGTGAAAAGGATAGACATTCAAGTGAGCAAATTAAAGGCAAAGTCTTTTCTCAGCCATAGTCATTTACAGGTTGTATCTCATGCTGAGCTGTATTGTGCATATTTTACCACTGCTTAGTAAATTATCCTGAAATTTGGGAAAGTTTTTATCAACTTCAGGCTTTGTTGGATGTGAAGCTTAAAGGATCATTTGCTTGAGTAGAAACTGTGTGATTAACTTCATAATTCCCTTTTCCTATAATGTCTTGCTTCAGAGAAATATATACTAACCATTCATGTCTGTAACACCTTATACTCAATGATTATGTTTATCATTTTGATCTGTTGTATGCTGTCCCCAGAAAACTGGTAGTATTATCTTATTTTCCAAATGAAGGAAATAGTGATTAAGTGATTTGTGTATTGTCACCTAGGAAGCCAGCAGCAGAGCTGGTAGCAGGTGTCAAGGCTTTCAGACCTTTTAGCAAAACCACTCTCCTATGGTTAGCGCAGATTCCTATTTACAGGAAGACTCTCAGAAATGCTGGTCTAGTGAAAATCTTGTATGGTGATGGGTTGACTGAAGTATATCCCATTAAGGCTATCTGGAGAGTGAGACTAATGATCAGGCATAAATACTACATAGTCTAGTTGGTGTAAACTAGAGTAGCTTTGATTTGCTTCTGAGTGGGAGGGCTTATTAACTCAGGTTGAACACAGCACCAACAGCTCTGTACTGCTTTATATATGCCCACTTTGGGTATGTGCTACGTTGGGGATCTCTGTGCCACGCTCTGTTGTGTGATGTGCCCAGCTTTCTTGCTTTTTTCTTGTCTAGCCGTGGTTTAAATGATTGTCTACTGTCCATTTGAGTAGGTGTGCATGTGTCTACACTGAAGTTCTATGGTGGCATCTCTCTGAATTACACTATATGTATACTAATGTAAACAGCAGAATACATGTAAAGTTGTCAAAAATAAGATTGCCATGGAAATTGAAAGGAACAACATAATTGTGAAAAAGCAGATGAAAGAACTTGCATAGGAATTTAAAGAGAAGTTTAGTAAATAGAGCTGTACTTTGAGGCATAAAGAGCCCTTGCAAGGGTCCATAGAAAAAAAGGCATCGCATGTGCTTCATTCACCCTTAAAATGTAAGAAAATGCTTTCTTTTAACTTTGCCCTAGGGGTTCCTCTCTTAACAATTTCCCTCTAGTCATTTCTCTTTGATAGCTCTGAAGGCTAAAGTAATTAGCATTTATAAGAAAAAACCTAAGCTTTAAATATGTTCACCATAGGAAGGAAATATTTGTATTAACTAAGACAGATCTCTGCTGACCTAGAAAATCTGGCTGTAGTCCAGCACTATATGAACTATTTCTTTATTTTGACTTTTTAAATGAATGTTAGGCTGTTCAAAGGGTGGTTGGGCAGGAGAATTAGGATGTTTTGTGGAGAGAATTAATTTATACCTGAGGCAAATGTAAACTTAAAGAATATAGTGGATCTATGATATATTCAGGAAGTTACATGGTGAGGTAGTGGAAATACAGGTGAGTGGAAATGAGTCCTCCTAGGAGTTGTTTTCTTACACTTAAACAGAATTGTTCTGAATACTACTTAAAACATTCTTCTGGATGTTTTGCATAGTGTTCAAAAATGCCTTGTTTTATTATTTTCAACAAAATCAACTTTTGCTAGAGAGCCATAACAGAGGAAAAAGGTATTCCGTTGAGAAAATATGCACAGAAAGGAAAAAAAAATAGGAAGGTGCCATAAACCACATAATTATCCTAGCAGCAAGGTTCCTAAAGCTGCTGCCTAAAATATTATTTCAAAATGAGAAAGAAACAGTCACCAAGTTTCTTCACTACTAATTTGTGTAGATGGCAGCAATGTTTCATAGCATTCTTGGTACGATGGTGTTCCAGTTTAAAATTAATACGTCTCTCTGGAAATACAGGTAAATAAGGATGAACTCTCAGTTCTGATTGACACAGTGTTTTATTACTAACTTTATTAGTTTCATGGCAGATAAATCATATAGGCATGTAATTTATCTGATAAGGGTTTCAAAATAAATCAGATAATTATACATATAGAATTTGTTGCAAACACTTCAAGGATTTGATACGTTTTATGAAGAACATTTAAAGATTATTTATATAATGAAATGCTCACTGTGCTCCCATGGACAGCACATTACTTTTTAAATGAGATGTATATAAATAAAATACAAAACATTGTGAATTTAGACAATTTGTTAAGGCCAACTGTGCTTGGAAGATGTAGCTGTAACTTTCTACATTGATGACTGGTTTAAATATTGTAAGTCTTGTCATGTGTTGTAAGTTATACCAAAACCAGCATATACAATGAATCAGTGGTTATAGACTACTGATTTACACAGACGCCTGTAGAAAACATAATGAATGTATGATTTCTTGTATGCTAAGCTGTCAAATTACAGTGCTGTTTCCATTATGCAAGCACTTGATCTTGCAGAGGATGGAACATTTCTCTACTGCATGCTTGTACTGATAATGGATGTTGCTCATCTCACATGCAAGCTCTCAGCAAGAAGCAAAGTGGCTGCGGGTGTGTACATGGGGCAGCTACAATTTATCTGGAGAGCATAGCTTATTTGTGAGGTTTTCTTTCTCGCAAGGAACTTTTCTGTTGTAATGACATGCTTAAATCCGTTAGCACGTCTCCCACCATAAAGACCGAGAAATACAATTAGCAAGTTGTTTACAGCAGAGCTGCATCTGCTGTGACTAAAGTGTTATTGATAGAGTGAATCAACTTCTGTGAGAATTGTTTTCCAAAGATGAGTTTAATAAAGATTTGATATGATGCTATAACTTAGCCTTGATTAGGTACAATGTAAGGCTCAATATTACTGCTTCACTGTCAAATTACTTCACATAAAAGTGACATGATATTTTGCCTACATTATTCCAGACAGTTAAGCCTGTTCTTACCACTTTTAATCCTGAGCGGTTCCACTAGCCTTAGAGCCTAGAAGCTGCTTGATGCTAAGCACTGTTGAAATTTCATTTATTTGGATGCCTGAATCTGAAGGAAGGAATCATAATAACTTCCATACTTAAGGTAGAACAATTTTCTGCTTGGGAGTGAAGTCAAAAGGACATAAGTGAAATGTAATGAAAATTGGTGTGTGCAGCAGAAGAAAGAGTAAAATTAATGCTGCCTTTTTAATAACCTGGTGCCAGCTGTCTGTTTTTTAAAATCTTTGCCAATGCTGATAGTCACAACTCATGCATAAACAGGAGATGATTTTATCTGGCTTGTGCTTTTTCTGTGTGTGTGTGTGTTCTCCTTGTTGCCCTAGTAACTGGAGTAAGGTTGACACTAGCATATGCACTTTCATCTGAAAAAATAATATTACTTATGTCTACTATGCCGAAGGAGGAAAGCTTAGAGACATAGCCAATAACATAAGCCTAATTTTCCAAAACTGGCCATAAAAAGTAAGAAAAAAGTAAGAATCATCTTAAACCCCTCTGCAGTGTTGAGAACATGGCTCTTTTCTGTGATAATTTGAGGTTATGATATCTATATCATTTTCAATGTTGGGAGAAAGAATTGATAAAACCCCAAAATGGACTTTGGGGTGCCTGGTTTGTGTTCTTGGATATGCAATCAATGGGCTGAGGCCCCATGGGAAAGTTAACTTACCTGTCTGTGCCTCCAGCTTCCCTCTATCAGTGGATATAACGGTACCTTTTATAAAGTTACTTAGAAGATGTTCACGAAAAGCATTAAGTAAGAACTGGTATGGACATATGGCTTTATCTTGTATGCAATATATTACTCTGTGAATATAAATAACTTACAAAGCAGGAGGCAGGAAAGACTACATTAGGCTGAAAATAAACATTATAAGCTTGATTTCCAATATCTCCATGGCAAGGAAGATATGAGTCCTGTTTCTTTTATTGTTGAGAGGCAAATGAAAACTCCATTTATGATTGAGCTGATCTCCATATTGAAAGATCACCATAAACTTTTGCGCGCATTCAAAGGCAATGTAGCCTCCAGTCTACAGAATTTATGTACATCTAAACAAAATTTTTGTTGTCCTCTGTATGTAGAATCTTATTTTTAAGCCTGAGGATGTATACAACCATACATGATGAAAAATCTGTAGAAGCTTGCTCAACTTGGATTACACTTCCTTCTCATTCTTTCCAAGCTCATTACATTTACCAAAATGGCTTATATGTTCCTGCAATATTTAGGTATTCACATGAACATCTCTCCACATAGAGGAGTCATTACTGCATGATGCTGGGAAACCCATATGTCAGATTTATTTAATCAGTATTATATAGTTATTCCTTTACACTTACTCTCTTTTAAGGATTTTTTAAAAAAATACACAAATCCTCTTGTTTATCTATCAATAAGAGACCTACCCAGTAACACTGTCTTTGCCTTTTGTTGATGTTGTGCAAAATCTCTAATTAATGTTCCCATCAGTAACCTCAGTACCATTCAGTCCAAGTTCTACAAAACCTGTCATCAAAACTGTAGGCAGTGAATCTTTTTTCTCTATTCTGCTTTTTCCTTTTTTCTGTTGCTTATTGCTTCAAAACGTTGTACAGATGACTCTTGTAAATATTGCAGCCATTTGCCTTGAATACTCTAGTCTATGTTTTTGATTCAATATCTGTGCTCTGACATTTTCCTCATCACTGACTGATTGACTGAAGATTTCACAGAAGAGGCTATAATTTGAATATAGCCTTCTGTTTACACTCATGATAGCTGTTTATCTTTGAACCTTAATGACCCAAAACTTTGATTACAGATGTTTCCCTGGCTCTAACATATGTAAGAGTCATGCATTAACTTCCCTTGGCAAAGTACAAAAGCTAGGCAGGACACGAAGGAGTGTCTTCATACGCTTTCAAGAATACTCCTGCTTTTCACCATACAGTGGGAGTAGTCATTCCGGTCAATGATGAAACAAGTTGTGAGAAGACTGTGAGCCTCTACACCCTTGTGCCAGTGGCTAAATGTGTGGTTGGAGGTGATAGTAACAGGTGGGGACACAGGAGTGTTACTGGTTGAATGAATCTGCTGCAGTACTACCAAGCAGAAGCATTCAGAAACATTAAGCTGGAACAAGTATTGTTAGATTTTGAAAAACAAAACCAAGCTAATACTCACCTTGGTTTTGGCTATTCCTCTAACATATGAGGACTAAGAATGAAATTTTGAGCTATGTGAGGTCTTTGAACGAGTAACATTGCTATTGGGGTGCCTGCCTTAGATTATGATGGTGACAGAAACATAGCAGAACAGGTAAAATGGCTTTGAAAGTCATTTGGGAAGAAGACACTGAGCAGAAAATATGGTGGGGGCAATTAAAATTCACTTCATACTTACATGGTAACTGAAAAAGACCTACATTGTAGATGTAGGGCAGCACATTGGAAAAAAATGCATTCATTTTTGTCTTGCTGAACCAGCACTTCAGTCCTCATTTTATGCAATAGTATTTCTGAATATTTTTAGAAACTGCCTGGTGAATCCTGTAAATTGTTAATTCTGACAAAGAAGAATTTGAGGACATCACAAATGTTAATAGTCCCATGAGTAAACAATTAGAAAAATGCTGTTGATCTTAATGATTTACAGTTGATCTTGACCTACCAGCATAATGTATTTGATCTTCCTAAGGCTTGTATTAGGCACCATGGCTCCTTATGACTCCTACTGATGTGTATAATAAGAAAAAATAACTGAAGATGTTAGGAATTCTATGAAACAAGCTGCTGATTGAAAATCAGGTTTGCTGAGGTCCTCCTGTCATAGAGGATCCGTTAACTTTCCTCTAAGTTAGATTTAAAAATTGCTGACTCTTCTGCTGATTTTTTTCAGGTTAATATCTGTTCTCTTGATTCTAGCTTCTGAGTAGGTATTTCTTCTCAGCCCATTCACATTTCTAAACTGCTCAGCAGAGAGCCACTTCTGTTTCCTTTTAAGGAAGGCTACAGACAGGAGGCAGAGATGGCAATCCTGTTCATAGCTGAAGCCAGGTCATTAAGAAAAAAAGGCAGTATCTGAGCAATCTTTCCTCTTTCAATAATGATTCACAGGGTTTTCAAGAAATGATGTTGATGGGCGTCTTTATTGTATCAGAACTTCAGGAGAAAAAAATAAGTTTAAACAAACACCACGGAAGGTAATCTATAGCCAAGGGTGTAATTTGCACCCAGCTTGCCTTGTGCCGTTGAAGCGACCCGTCTCTGCCTGGCACAGCTCTTAACTTGCCTTGGTGGGAGGAATACCTGTGTTTGACAACGCTTCTGCTTGTAAGTGCAGTAAGTGCTCTGAAGGCTAACGTAGCATTGACTGGTGCTGGTGTGAGCTTCTCTCACCCTCCTCCTCTCTCTTGTTAGGAGAGAATTTTTTCAAAAATTTGAAGCAAGTGTTATTTGCCTTCAACCAGGCATTTACGTGGCTGTGGCTCCCCTTTTGGGTTGGTGTGTTTGGGCCTCTTTAGCTGGTGCAGAAAAGCCGCGTATATACAGCTTAAAAGTGTAAAGCAGTCTGAGTCAAGGTGATGCAGCTGTGTTTTGACAGAGGTGGGCCTTGAATTTGTTAGGCAGCTAACCACCAGGCTGGGAGGTGGTGGGGAGCTGACAGCAAGGATTGCAGGGGAAGGGTTACAGAACAGACCCTTGTATGCCCTCAGCCTAGTCTGGATGTGGGATGCTCCAACAGCAATCCAGTATGTCTAACACTGTTTGAGAAGTAGCATATAGTCTATTAATCAGATCACTGAGAGTAAATTATGTTATTAGACAGGGTTTAACCATGAAAGAATGGTTTTATTTTATCCTGTTCATGTAAGGATGAAAACATTTCTGTGATGAAAATGGGTATGGAAGGAGAGCACACACAATCACATTTCAGAATATATTTTTCAAACATATTTGTTTGCTTTAGTTTCTGTCCTGGTTTCAGCTGGGATGGAGTTAATTTTCTTCTTAGTAGCTGGTATAGTGCTGTGTTTTGAATTTAGTATGAGAATAATGTTGATAACACACTGATGTTTTTGTTGTTGCTAAGTAGTGCTCACACTAGCCAAGGACTTTTCAGCTTCCCATGCTCTGCCAGGTGCACAAGAAGCTGGGAGGGAGCACAGCCAGGACAGCTGGCCCAGACTGGCCAAAGGGCTATGCCATACCGTATGGCATCATGCTCTGTATATAAACTGAGGAGAGCTGGCCGGAGGGGAAGGCGATTGCTGTTCAGGAGTGGGCTGGGCATCGTCGGTGGGTGGTGAGCAATTGTGTCGTGTATCACTTGCTTTATATTATTATTATTGTATTATATTATTATTATTATTATTATTATTATTATTACTACTACTATTCTATTTCATTTTACTTCAATTATTAAACTGTTCTTATCTCAACCCACGAGTTTTTCTGACTTTCACCCTACCAATTTTCTCCGCTACCCCACCGGGGGCGGGGAGTGAGCGAGCGGCTGTGTAGTGCATAGTTGCTGGCTGGGGTTAAACCATGACAGTTTGTTTTTAGTTGTTCTTTATTTGCTTCAGTGTTTTCCTCTTCCGGAGGATGACGGCCTAAATGCACTGTTGTACCCCAAGGCTGACATTGCCTGTGAAATTCTCCTCCCCGCTTTTGTTGCCAAAGCACTTTCTGCCGATCTTCCACTCCCTTTACCTTTTTTATTTTTTTTCCCCAGCAATGATTAGGCAATGGGAAATCACAGGGTAATAGAAGTTTACTGTTCATTTGTTAGTTCCTTCCCTCTTCATGAAATCTTAATTACCTCTTCTGTTGTGTCTCAATTAGCGTGCATCTTTCAGCTTGCCTGGCTTCTTCTGTCACAACTCTCTGAAGATACTATGGTAAAACTTCATAATCACCGTACTTGACTCACTTATTCTTCTGTAAGCTTCTTAAAAAGACAAATATGCTATCATGGATAATTAAACAGGAAAAGACGAAGCTGACACCCATGTACAATTAACTTCACTGGGGTCTTTTCTGAGGACTCCGCTGTGGTAACAAGTGCCCATTACTGGAAATCTAGCAATCGTCTGCGTGCCTTGTGCAGATCACTCAGAGCCAGGATCTTCTTACTCTCAGGGGATGGATCAAGATTTAAGAGCCCTGAAACTACTTCAAAGGAGATGAGACCAGTTCCAGTTAAAGCAAGTTGCTCAGTGCCTTTTCCAGCTGAGGGCAGCCACCATCCCCAGCACGCTAGTTAGCGATGGATGGCTAGCAGTCGGCAGTGTTGATAGCTTGTGCTTTCTGACACAGGATGGCTCAGCTGCTGCGCTGTAAGCTTCATGCAGATCTGCCCTATCATCCCCAAATTCTTCAGCTGCTACCGATTGTCCCAGGAGTGCAGTGCAAACCCAGCCCCCCATCAGCATTGTTTCATGAGTGTAGAAAGAGCATGGCACATAGTGAAATTAAATTTCTTTCATGAAGGACTGTCCTTCTCATCTTCCTTACCTACTGATGCTGTAGCTAGTGTCAGGGTCTGTGCTGCTGACAAACTCACTATGAGAGCTTCCTACGGGGCCTAATACACAGCAACTGACTTAGAAATACAGTTTTGAAATCATAGCTACATATTTGTGATGATTAATATTACCACTGAGCATTATGTCATTATGTCAGTTATTCTGTCTAGAAAAATCTTGAAACGGCTGAGTATAGAATAGCAGAAGAATAATTGAGGGAATCTGTGAATTTTCCTCTGAATTTCATAACTACTTATTGATACCTGGCTGCTTCTACAATGGAAGGATGCTTACAGTTTTGGGGGGAAAAGGCCTGGGGAAATTATGGTTTGATCTTCAGTAGGAGACTCTTGGTTGTGCAGGTACTGACACCTTGATAATTTAAAAGCAACACTTAACGTGCTATAATTCCTCATAAAAGAATTGCCTTGTAGGTTTTACCAGGTACAATAGTTAGGAAAGTAACATGTTTAACACAACCGTCCTACAGTTTTACTTCCTTTTTTTAAAAAAAAAAAAAAATAAAAAAATTTTCAACTCGTGCCAACCTAGTTCTGATGAATATGGATTAGCTTAAATTTGTTTAGCTGCAGGAAGGATACAACTTTACTGGCTTTGGAGCAGAACTGTTTGGAAGAATAAACACCTGAATAGCATGTACTTGCAGAGTAGCAGCTTCCAAACCAGTGTAGCTATGCAGCTGTGTAGAAACACATGCTGTATTGTGTGCAGTTCAGCAGATTGCTAAAACCGCAGGGTTTGGACTTGCTGTTAATGCTGTTAATCTCTGTTAATAATGCTGTGAAAATCTGCCTAAATTTTTAAAGTGATAGATATATATAGTATATGTAGTTAAAATGCTTTTATAATCATTTACACCTTGTGATGATCTGGGCAGTGCTTTAGAAGAAAACTATCCAAAATGATCCATCAGTCTGTTTATTAGAAAATTACACACATTTTGCTAGTTAATGTACAGTAGTGCATTGGGGTTTTTCTGGCAATGCTTGTGCAGTCAGAAAGGGTAAATGGAAGCTGCTGAATCCTTTAAGGCTGAAGTACAACGTGTGACAAGTATTGTCTCAGTCCTCCCACAGCTATGTAATTATGAACACTGTGTATTGGAAAGGAGGATAAAGCTACTTCACTATTCTGTTAACATCCCACTTCTTTTTAGTATAGGAAGAGAGAAAAGTGTAGGCAACTGAAACAAATGTTTTATTATTTAACTTTAGGGGAAATAACACTAGAGGCTTGTAGTTAAACTCCCATGACTGAGTCCTTGGCTACAGCTATAGGCTGTACTTCCAGTATTTCCAGTACTGAAAAGAAGGGAAGGGAAAGAAAGGAAGAAAATTGCTTTTAGGGGACTTGCAGATAATATTTTTTTTTCTTTTCAAATTTGGGGTATTTCCAACTATTATTTCTTTAGTTGTATAGGTATAGTTGGAAGAGAAGGATGTGAAAAATCCAGCAGAGCAAATGATATTTTCCTTGGGGGTAAGGTAGAGCTTCCATGAGATTTTGGGGGAAAAATTCCAGAATCAGATCATCAACCAGCACACAAGCAGAGCCAAACCCACTGTGCCAACTTGTCTCCTCTCTTTGCTGTGTTTTTCTTATGCTTCTGCACTGTCTGGTTTGGCTGAGGAGAAAAACCCAAGGGGCCAAAATACTGTCTTATATTCATAAGCATTTCAAATGGTGTGTGTAGATGAAGAAATAGCAGTACCTTTCAGCATCCACTGCATACATACTCACTTTCCATATAGAGATATGTCACTTGAAACCTTTTCTGATAAGCTAAGCCAGGGTTTTAGGTATTAATGTCCTAAAATTTTGAAGTGAGAGCAGTTCAACATATGAATCTAATTGAAAATTTAAAATCCTGTGCTCTTTTTTTCACTGTTCTCATTTACGGTTCGCAAGCAAATAATTCTGAAAATCTTATAAGAACCATGTTATCATGACAGCAGAACCTTGATGTGAAGTTAATTTGATGATATACTAGTGAATTTTGTTTCCAAGATTTCAGAACTGAAATGCATGAAGTGTAGTTCTCAAATCTAATTTTCACGCCTAATTAGGTGCCCTGATTTTCAAAGTTGCTCCGGTTCTAGCGTCTGCCTTCAAATCTTGGCAGTGGCATCTATAAAAAAAAATGGAGGTGAACCACTCTTCTCTTTGAAACTTGGCTACCAGCTGGAAATAACTGCAGTTTTGAGTCTGTAGCTAGTAGGTTTTGAAGCTTAAAATACAGAAGCAAATAGTAATTTTGAAAGCAAAAGCTTTTGTTTTCTATGACAAGTATGAAGTTCGAGCTGAAAGTTTATAAGATAGAAATATGTTACAAGTATGATAAGATCCCATTGAGCTGAGAATCTAACAAGAAGTAATCTTAAGTAGCTAAAATGTTAAGTGGAGCTGCTATAGATATAGTAGGTAGAATTCTGATAAGCCTCTCTTCTGAGCAGCAATGAAGAGATGACACAATCTTCTGATGCCTCTAGTTAATCAGGAGTTCGAAGAAAGAAAAGTCAATAAATACAGAACCAAATGGGTATAGGGGGATACTTTAGCTACACACAAGCTGCATGTAAAACTATTGAGTAATGAGGTGTAAATCCCAATGGGCAAATAGATACAGTGGCTGCCCTTGCAGTGTTTTAATTTGGAGGTTGTCAGTTTGAGGAATTCTCTGCCTGTGGAGAGGAAGAACTATAAAATAATGGGAACTTTCAAACTGGTAGAAACTTTTGCAAGAGAACATAATCAAGAGAACAGAGATCCTTGTGTCACAAGTTTATTAAATCAACAGCTACTCTTTTTATTTGGGCCTAAACAAAAGACAAAGCTTGAAACCATTTCCTTCAAGGAAGCGCTTACAGAACTATATATATCACTTCTTCTTCAGGGATTAATTTAGGTACTCAGTTTCATAAATTTCTTTCAGTTTTAGTTTACATATATAGCATATACATCTATAATACCTGAATAAATAGCTTATATGAATTTCTCATTTTTATATTACACACCATCTGTCCCGTACCTTAGACTGGACTCTTCTTTTTTTGGTGTTGGGCACTCTTGGGCATTCAAGGCTCCTGCTAAAAATTGTTAATATTTAAAATCTTCAATAGATAGTTCTGATCATGGCTTAAATGTATACATAAGCCTTTATGGGTTTTTGCTCCTTGTCTTGTTCCTCTGAAATGTTGTTTAGCAACAAATTTATCCAGGGTTCAATATGGAAATACTGTCAGTCCCCAGCACAGATCAGCCATGCAGCTGCATCTATAATGTATCCTTGTTGTTTGGTGTTACTAGGAATATGGAGAAAAGAACCTGCCTTTGAAGAGGTGATGCTGAGAGGCCCTGACTTTCTCTTGGCAAGGGCAACGAGTTAAGGGCACAGTTTTCTCCTTGAAACTTCCAGAGAACAAGCAAGAGAGTAGTTGTTTTTAAAAAAAAAAAAAAGTTAGTATTTTAAGTGCTGTGATTGAGACTAGACAGCAAAGTAGTCATGTTATAACTTTATAAAATCCAGCTCTATGCAAACATTGAAGAAGGGGGTACCACATAGGAAGAAGTGAGTGAAAGCTGCTCTAAGTACTTCAGTCTATTTTACTCAAGTACATTACTGAGGGCAACATTGTTTTAAAAGGTTTGTTCCAGAAACTGTCTACGTTGGAATGATAAATTATTATTTTATTTGTTTTGTCACTTGCCTACTTCTAAGTTGATTAATACTGATTCCTCATTTCTCACTGCAGTTTTGGAATATGTGGCAGGTCCATTTTTATTTACCACGACACTTTTGAAATAAGCAGAAATTAATGTCTTTGAATAATTACTGACGCAAGTCCAAAAGGATTTTAAGATTACTATAAAATATTCAGGGAGGGAGGGAGGATATAGTCAGCCAGGTATATTTAGATAAATTCTACAGTAGAGATATGATGGTTTCTGCTGGCTTGTGACTCTTAGTGAAATGTGACTGTCTAGCTCAAAACAGAATTTGTTGTTTCACTTTCAGACAAGGTCTCTTGTTTCATTCCCTATATGCTTTTAGAGGGAAATCATGTTTACAGTTTGCAAGATCACCTTAATTTCCATGACAACTACTTTGGAAGTCAAATGTACAGGATTAGTAATTCTTACAATGTCAAGCAAAAGAAGAAGAACAGAGAAAGAAAATTGTTTATGAAAGATGAGTGGCTTTAAAGATTTTCATAAACAACTGCTTTTTTTTGACCATGACTGTAAAAGCACGTCAGACCAACTGTGTATCTAAGACAGTTTCCTGACTCTGAGAACGGCCAATAGTAGGTGCTTGGACAAGAGTGTAAAAGTAGGCCAAGAATATAGCAGGTTTTATCTTGGCAAATTCTTTATGGATTTTTTCCATATGTTTTTTTCTGCTGTGTTTTTCAAATTCAACCATTAAAGCTCACTTAAAGAAAAAAAAAAATTGTGTATTTAGGTAGTTTGTGCATCCAGTTCTCTGTAGAAACATGCAATATTTCTTTAGATATACTGGGAGGTTTTGGTGAAGTTAGGCCTGGCAGGGGTCAGAGAAAGATAAATGTGGGGCTGGTGATCAGAGGAAGCTTTGGGAGGCTGGCACGGAGGACTATGAATAGACTTGTAGGAGTTCTGAGGATCTGCGGGAAGAACGCGAGAGAATCAGTGAAGCTCAGAAGTGATGTGAGAACTGGCCAGGGGGTTATGGTGGACTGCTGGAGGTTGCTGGTGAAGGGGGATTCTCGATAAGGAAGGTGAACTGGGAGTGCTCAGAGGATCTTCAAAGACTGAGGAAAGGTTTCATTCTCTTGTTCTCAGGCCAGCCTGTTCCTCTCTGTCCCCTGTGATAAAACAGCACTATAACTGCACTTCTCCATTGCCATGGGAGGATGCTCGCATCACTCTGCAGCAGCCCTCGTGTCTCAGGTAGCTGCTCAGGAAGCGAGCAGCCTTCCATAAGGAAGGGGGCCCCAGGCAGATGTTCTCCTGATGCTGCCAGGATTGGGCTGGGACTGGGGTAGCGGCTTTTG
Organism: Platalea leucorodia; assembly: GCF_965183815.1. Lineage (NCBI taxonomy): Eukaryota > Metazoa > Chordata > Aves > Pelecaniformes > Threskiornithidae > Platalea > Platalea leucorodia. The sequence goes on along the minus strand of NC_138828.1, from coordinate 43,858,423 downwards.
CTGCTGTGGAAGGCTGTTTCCCAAAACAGTAGCTAACTCTCAATACAAATTCCTGACACTTGGCCAGAGACTGCAGAAGGAGGGAGGCCAGTTTGGCTGTACAGATGTGCGTGGTACTCTAACAGCCAATCCCTGTTTCCTTTGGTATAGGTGAGCAGCTAGTCAATGTTGCTAGTCAGTTTGGTATAGGTGAGCAGATAGTCAGCAGCTAGTGTTTGGCTTGCTTTTGCTCAGGGTGGCATAAGTTTTCTCCGGAAACATACATCTCTATTGCTTCATCTGATCGACATTAGAGAGCAGTAATAGAGGAGTAAATATGACTACTTTAACAAGTCTTTATTTACTGCAGGCCCAAAAAAAAAAAACCTGCTAAACTGCTGCAGGTTTTGGTTGTGAGCATATTGTCCAGAATAAAGCAGTAGTAAAACCAGGTTAAAATATGTTGCTATATCTAGTTTTTTATATAGTTTTCTCTTGCTGTTAGTCACTTCATAATATTAGCTTAATAAGAGACTCAATAGACACTGATAGATTTTAAACAAAGTATATGATGTCCCCAAAATCTAAATATCTGAGTAAGAAGTAAAAATGATGGGTTTTATTAGCAGAATGGGTTTACTGTTAAGGATAAAAGGGTCCCTATCTGTTTGCTGCATTATTTAGCTGAGACAAAAGTGGGAATGAGGATAAAAACACCTTATCTGCCATGTTGCATGGTAGACACAGTCTGTGATGCTCATAAAAGGTAGCAGTAGTTGTTTTTTGCAATATAGATCAAGTGTGACCAATACTCACAGAGTTCCTGTGCTGTTACACTGCATTGGAAAGCTGTGAAAGCCAGGTATCACTAACAAAAAGCATGTATTCATTAGGAGAAAATGACAAACCTTTTGGCATAATCTTTGCTTATGTTGTAGTGGTAGGCAGTGGATCTACTTGTGTAAATGTAGTGATTTATTGGTACTATGGTAACATGAAGGAGCTCTAGCAGGGGCCATGCAAAAACAAGGAGGAGGTTTACTTATACAGCATCTCCAAAATACAGGGAAAATACTGAATGTGTGTGAACATCAGTCCTCTTTGTCCCGTAGGTTACCCTGTATGGACTGAAATGACCAACTTAAGGCACCATTAAGTCCTGCTTACCTAATTATTTGGCATTAAATGACTGGCATGTTTCACTGGTTTCTTAATGGTCTGTAAAATGATGACATTGACATTTTCTATAGTTACATGATGTGTTTTGTACCTCTACAACATCAGTTTATTATCAATGTTTACAGCTTCTGAATTGCTGCAGTTCTACTCTGTTACTGTCTGTAAGAGCTACATTGGTCTATAATAAAGTCCATAACTAGAAAAGTGTTATTTGGCTTAGCCTTATGAATCTCGTGCACAGCTTTTGCTTTCTTGGTGTTAGATACTTGCACTGCAGTTGAGCTGATTCTGGTCCATTAAGCCTCATTAACCCATATGCTGCTGCTGTGTACGCTCATATGTAAATTCCCCAGGAGCTGAGGGGGAAGATGGTACTAATGGTGCAACCTCAACTGGTTTCGTAGACACGGAAGACTCACCTTTGCAGGAGAAGTCCACTATGGGCCAGGTATAGCCAGCTGACTACGCCGCACAAGAAAACAAACTAACCTAAAGGAAGGTGGCAAGTAAAGCTCTCATTTCTTGGTTAAGAGAGTTGATTATAACTGCTTACTGGCAATAGTAATGACTAATGTAACGAGGCTAGGTGAATGAAGAGGGGAAAGGAAACAAGAAGGAAGCACGCGTATAATTTGTAAAGTTAAAGAGCAGTATGCTTTTGTGTGTGTGTGTGAGGAGGGGGCCAAACAAAATCCATCATAAAGGTAGCTCCCAAATAATTTTTCTCTTTGGAAAGTCTGCAAAGAAGTATTTCCAATATCTGTAGAGTCCTGTGACAGAGTGTATTTGAAATGCATCATCTACCCCAGGATAACTGAAAATACCATGCAACTATAATTTGTTTTCAGTGTTTTGACATTTCAGGCACCTTTTATGACCTGACACTGTGCCAGAAGTGAGAGTTTAGAGCATTAAGCATCTGACCTAAAGCCCACTGAAGTTAGAGGTAAACTCCCTGCTCTTCTGGCCTTGTCCTCACTAACCACAGAAGACCTTGTGATGAAGTCCTTGTATCCCTTGAACTGATTCAGACCTATTATATACTTCTCACAATTTTCTTTAATTTTCACTGAATTCTGTTTCCTGATTATTGACCTTCATTTCCTCTGTTTGTTCAAAACCTAATTTAGTGTGTTTAAGCAATAACAATTGAGGCCCTGGGCAATTTCTGGGGATTAATGACTGATTGAGAGGGTTGATAGCCTGAGGCAAGACTCAGGGCCATTAACTTCATCCAAAGAAAATTTCTCAGGAAGTATTTTAGACTGAAGTTGTTGTTGCTTGGAACTCTGCAGCTGTGCCTGAATTGAGGGAGGGTCACTCTATGGCAAAAGCAATTACCCATAAAGTCTGAATTGGTTTATTAAAAGGTACTATTACAATTTTGTTTTATAGCAGCTCTAAAAGGCCTGACCTAAAATGGGGATAAGGTAGGAAAATGGAAGGGTTTGTTCTGCAGTGTGCTGTGCAAAAACAAGGTAGTGGACTGTTCCTCTCAAGAAGCTTTTATTATCTTTGAAAAAGAAAAAAAGGTATTGTGGAGCTTCATAAAGTAGGTGATTCCAGTTTTTCTTATAGTTTTGAATATTGTACTATTCAAAAGTATTCCAAAATGAATCTTTAAATCAGAGTTGCCTTCTGGAAGTATTTGATACCCATAACCTCTTAAAATTACATTCCCAAGTCCTTAAATATTAGCAGAGACATATTCAAATGCATGGGAATTGGAGACACTGCTTATATGTGTATGTAGATCTTCTAATCAAGGTAAGCATGTGTCACAGGCAGTGAATTTATTCCCATACAACTGCTTGAAGTAGGATTGTGTCGTTACTCCAGTTTACAGGTGGGAGTCAGATTGTTTGAATGACCTGCCAAAGGTGAAACAGATTACCTGCAGAGCATGCAGAATATTTATCCTTGGAGCTTTCCAGAACTTGGCTGGATGAGGCCCTAAGCAACCTGCTCTAACTTCAGAAGTGACCCTGCTTTGAGCAGGGGCTTGGACGAGATGATTTCCAAAGGTATCTTCCAACCTGTATTATTCCGTGATTCTTTGCTTCTATGTATACGTAGCAAAGGCAGGAGTTGAAATTTAATCTCGCTGCTCCAACAGGACCTTGAACAAAATAAAGGCTATATTAATAGCATAATAATATCCTTTAAATCTGTGACTTCCAGTGGGATACAGGCTTGTAAAGTCTTTAGCAGGTATTGAAATCCTTCCCTTAGGTGCTTTGCTTCTCATTTAAGCTAAGGAGGTGCATGCAAAACTCAAATTAGTGGTTCTGTTTATTTTTTTGTTTTTGCTGGTTTTCATAGTTAGTGTTAGCATTTTACTTTCTTTTCAAAATTTGTCTTCACTGGGGGTTCTCTTTTGGGCCAAACACCTGTATTTCGTAGTTGGTCATGGGAACAAATGTTAAATGGCTTTTGTCAAGTGAGGTGCTCAAAAGTGCATTTGAAAATATTTCTGTGTTCAGGCAGCGAGTTTGTAGTGAGTTGTAGCATACCTCCTCACAAGACTGCTATTTAAGGTGTGCTGCTGCAAGCTCGCCTCTTCTTGTAGAGCATGCACTCTTCATGCTCCAGCCCCGCAGAGCTGCTTTTCTATTCTTATGGTTCCTGTTATCATTTCTCTTGTGTAATGTATTTAATACGCTACGTTTTCTGTCTGTGATGCCCATTACTTTTGACCTGGGATAGGTGTGACAGATAAGAAACTTTTTCGAAAGATGGACACAAGGATTTAAGTAGAACTTGAATTGAGCACGCATACATTTTGATTTGATTTTCATTTTTGGCCTTCGCTCTACTTCTCTTTCTGACTTGATTTAAAAAAGGACATAACAAAACATTAAGAATAGGTATCTCATATGAAAGACCCATGAATATACCAGCTGAGGAATTTTATGCCTAGGTTTTCAACTAGTGTTGCATCCACAAAACTTGGGTGAATACAGATTTTGAACCTGTTTGCTGCTTATCCAAATCAAAGCTGTAGCTGACAGCTTTTGCCAGGTGTTCAAGAACCATCAAAATGCCATCTTTTCCCCCTTCTTAAGTTAACACATGTTTAGGGAAATTGAGAAATGTATTACACCAATATTTTGAGTTTTCTACTCATTGAATTTGCAGCATTTCTGAAATCTTGTTGTTTCAGACTTTGAAATACAGCATCAACATTTTTAGTGACACTTATTGAATAAGAAAAGACAATTTATTGAACATCAAGCTTATGGAAGGCTTTTCCCCCTGAGAGCACAGACTTCATCCAAAGAATTATGGATACTTTTCCTGGTATTATTTTGAGAGTCTTAAAACTCCTTAATGATACATGTGAACAGCAGGCAACATAGAGCTGCTGCACATACCATCTGAGTATTTTCTAGAGCTAAATCACTGCAGGGAATTAAAAAAGTGGATTAAAAAAAAATCTCTGAGAAGTTATTCAGATCTACTGGATTTATCTTTATTTGTCACCCAAAGAATGCTTTGAGGTGCCTGTTTAAGTAGGGAAGCTCTTACTAGTTTCTCAGTGTAATACTTCTTCAATATTTAGCAGATCAGTCTACTTCTGAATGATTATGCAGCAGAGGATGAGGGGCATTCAGTGATTGTTCTCTCTTGTGTTCCTTTGTTGGTTTCAGCTGTAGTAATGATGTCTGTCACATCAAGCTGCAAGATATTTTTCCATATGGAATCTACTGAAAAGCAGACAAATTACATATATACGTGGATTAGAACATTGTTTTGTGTCTGTTTCTCTCCAAACATCACCGGCATGTATTTTGGTGTCAGCGTGGAACACAAAGGAAGTTGATAATATTTAGCTAAATTTTACCATAATCAACAAATGGAGACTTGAGAGCCCCACTGCCTTTCTGTGTGATACACCTCATGATTCTGCTTTAAACTCTTGCATTTTCTCCTGAATCTTCTGGAGTCTTATTTTGTTTTCTTACCACCTTAGTAACTGCAGGTTTAATTCTGCAGGTCCTTCTGTAGGCACACCAGCTGTGGAAGCCCTGGCCCTTCTGGGATGTAGAATGGTATCTGTGCTTTGCAGAGATCATGCTTGGTTTCGTTGTGCAGATGTTGAATGAAGATATATCCGTTTCTCTTGAGAGATACCATTTTCGACTTTCACTGCTTCTCTGACTACTCTCATGAGGAACTAAGCCTATGTTGTTATTGTAGCTGCATAACAGCACACAACTTAATGAGTTTTGACTGTGTTGCTTGAAGAGGAAGTTTCTTTTTCTGATTTCAGTTATTCCAGGTGATGGCAGTAAAGGACCTTTGCTCTTTCAGCATGTTCTGTGAAGTACAGAAAGCTTTCAGACTCCTACCGCACCTCCAGGGTAACGGACTCCCTTCTTCCGTTCCTGTTCCTTCCTTGCAGCTCGTTATGACATCCATCATGAGATGGAAAAAAAGTATGGCTTGGATTGTAGGCTGGTGGGTTTTTTTTCCTCATTCTTAATAAATAATAAATACAGTATATGTTTTTCACTTGCTTTCACTCTGTATGGGCCTCTCATGCTGTATAGGCTAGTATAACCTTTCAATAGATTCCATACAGTGCAAGTTGTAGTGTTTGGTTTTGGTCTTAAGGTATTTAAAACTGCCCCTGGAAGTTTATCATAGATTGTGTGTTAAGGGACAGAGTGTGTCCCAATAAAGCTGTTTATCTGGGATTTGTCACTCAGGCAGATGGTAACATAGCAATGTTATGTCAAAAACGTTTTCAAAATGAAAAGCCTTGCAGTGAGCCTGGAGTGTACCTGCTGGAACTGGAACAAATCAGCCATTCACAACTAATGTTTTATTGATGGCCTAAAGGAAAGGAGGAAAAAAAAAAAAAAGTCTGGACCAGAAAACACTTACAAATTAATTCAGTGTGGCCTTGAAACTTCCTTTCTTAAGCTTATATTTAACGAGCGTAGGGCAGGATAGAAAAGTGATTATCTTCCCCCTTCTCAAATAAGACACTGCGATGCCTGTTAATAGAGGATGTGTTTCACCTGTGGTTTTGATTATACTGAATAGTGCTCTCATGCTATCAGTGGGGGGGAATGAGCCAAATGTTTTCCTCATGGCAAAATCAGGGTTGGGAACATCTGCTGAAATCATTGCTGCTGTAGATTAACTTCAGGGAGGGTACCTGGGTCTGTGGAAAGGTAAGATTTTGTCCATCTAAAACTGTGTGTAGCTTAAGGCTGGCAGTGCTGTAAAGACAACAGTCTTATGTTTTAATTCAGATGGAGAATGAACATTTGAAGCAAATGTCCTAGTTCTGTCCTCTTACTGAGCTTTAATTTGCATTGCACAGTAGTTTCCCAGAGTGTGAACTGGATTGATTTCAGACAAAGCTTAACTGGAAAATGTGTTCCTGGTCATGCACTCTAGTCACAACAGAGTCGGACTACAGTGAGCACAGAGGGAAAAACTCCTGAGATGTTTTCAGTGTGGATGTCAGGTCCTCAGCAACAATGATTTTGCTTGATAAATCCCCTCCTATTGGGCTGCTCTGCTTGCTAATGCAGACCCAGCTTGTGGTTCCCTCTGGCAATGGGGATGTTTACACAACACATGGTGTCAGTGGCTGCCCTGTGTGTGTTCAGAGGGAAAGTTAACTCCACTTTATCACTATTAACCAATGAACTTTGACTAGCGGCTAATAAGTGCACTAACGTGGGGAGGTGTATCCCTGTAAAGTTACACAGTTCTAACTGTGGCGTATCTCTATGCTTTTTGCATCCTGACAGAAGCTACACAACTGTTGTCCTTTTCCATGAATTAGGCTTGGTCTTGCTGGAACAGGTTGGTTTTTCCTGCTGTGATTCTAATGCAGTGCGTTTCCAGAAATTTACTCTTTGGAATCCTTCTTTCTGTTTATACATAGCCTGTGTTGGATCAAACTTGTGTTCAAAAAACTTCCTTTTCTGGTCTTTATATGTGCCTTCTGTGTTTCAGCCTCAGCCATGATTTGACTGGGCTAAATAAGCTAAGTTAATGTAATATCCCTTAATAAAATGGGTTTTGCATTCCTCGGGTCCCTTCTCTGTCTCCCACTATGTTCTTTAGCATGGAGAAATGAGAAGAGCTCGGTGTATTAGATAAGGCCCCACAAACTCCTTTCACAACAGAACAACAAGGTAGTTCTTGTCTTTACTGGTAGTATTTCATCTGCTCTACCTCATTTCACATTTTTCTTCTCTAGAGTCACTTTGCAGAGTTGGTGTGCAGTCACCAGACAGGGAACTAGCCTGCTAAGGTCTCTCCTTTGTCATGCTCAACGGATGATATTTATGCTTATACTGGAAGGTCATGTAGGAAGCTGCTGGCTTCCTGTGCTTGCATTTGGTAGTGTTAGATCTCATTCAGTTTGTACTCTTTCAGTTTTCCAGGTTGTCTTTTTTATTTTTTTTCCCCAGTGTATTCCTGCTTTCATTCATATTCCTGTCAACTTTGTGCCACTAGCCAACTTCTTTAGTACCTTTCTACTCCTTGAGCCAAGGCCATTAGTGGAAATACTAAATAACTCTTCCCTAAACCAACCCACTCCAGTAGCACCATTTTTCTGGGCTGACAATTTGCATTTCAGCTCAGCTGATGGATGTGGCTGGTGTAGCCACCTCGACCTTGTGCAGTGAATAGGCCTAGTATGTGTATCACGGAACTTCAAAAGAAATATTGCAAAAAAAGTGAAATCTGTTCTTTATCAAGAGATTCATTACCAATGCACGCTGTCAGGGAGCAGCAGGGGCTGGCTGCTGCCTAAGGAGTGGGAGGCCGAGCATGACCTTGTGGCCAGCCAGGGCCCTGGCCCTTGCCACCTGAATGAGGCAAGCGGGGCAGACCCAGAGCTCATGGCCAGGTTCAAGCAACAGTTGAGACTGCCTGGTGGGTTTGTGGTGATGAGGCAGGTCTGAGGTCAAGCTGGAAAGTCAGTCTGTGGGTCAGGGTCTGGACCCGCGAGGTGCGTGGTGGAGCTGGGGGCTTGTACTCCTCTGGGACTGTTGCCTGGGGCCGAGGCAAAGTGGGGCTCTGGGGCCCATAGAGCTCGCCCCAGAAAATATTTGGCCAGGACTATTAAAGCCTCTAAGTGTCAGGGCTCTGGCATATGTTCAGTTGCTGATCAGGCTTCCTGGTAATTAAAGATGTGAAAAGAAACATATTGTTTATGCAATGTGAGGTCGTCTGTCTGTGGAAAAGTTTCCTGAGTCACATGCCTATAGATGAGGAGAGCATCTGGGGCCGTGTTCTCTAGCTATAACTTTATATGGCACAAAATAAATCTTCCTACTGCAGACTTCTCAATATGCTTCCGTGATGGGGAAAGGAGGAGATAAGGAATTACAAACTGATTTCTTGTTCTGTATATGTTAAGGGCTAAAGGGATCTGTTTACATCTGTGTTTTACCTGGCAGTGTAAGATTTCCTCAGTAGCTATATGCCTAGGCTGTATGTATGTATACTTATATAAGGAAGTTAAACATGCCCAGGAATGTTTCCAAGCACTGAAACCAACTAATTGACCTGGAATAGCCTGCACTGGTACTTTTAAATTTTCTCAGCCTTCAAAACAGGAGGCTACCAGCTACTAGAAAACTGCAGATTTCATAATGGTCCCTGTCCTGTGCTAACATCTGAACTGTGTCCAGGTCAGGAATTGTTTTGAAGATTGCTAGTTAATGCCAGGACTTCATTTAACAGTTTAGAAGATAAATGGTTTGGGCTGCTTTTATTTTACAGGTATATACAGGCATTTAGTACCTCTCAGCTTTTCCAGGTCATGGACAAGACAGTTGCATATAAACTGAGAAACCAAATCAGTTAGGCAAGAAACTCTTGAGTGCTTGGAATGTCATCTACATGCTTGGGAAAATATTCAGTTTCTTGATCTGAAATTTTTGAAATATACAGTACTGATAAAAGATGAGGTGAGAAGAATGCCGTACTGCTGAAATGGCAACTAGATCTACAGACAGACCCTCCTCCAGTGCAGAGGTGGAATACTGATTAAATAACTGCTTAGCTTATATCTTCTTGTCTTTTAAATGTTGTTTAAAGCTCCCTGATGTTGAAGACCTGTATATAGAATTGAATAGGTTAGAGATTTGGTAGAGAACGGTGTAGATCTTCAGTTAGAGATCTTGACATACAAACTGTGATCATTTTCTGTTCAGCGTGTAATACTCTAGGAAGACAAGTCAAATGTTGTCCTTTCAAATTGTTTGCTTTGAGGCCAGTGGGATGCAAGATCTTCAGCTGCGGGAAGTTAATTCTTTTGAATTAATAGAAGAAGCTGGAAAAGAAGCTACCATAAAAGTCCAAGCTTGGTCTTTTTTTTTTTTTTTTCTTTTCTTTTCTTTCTATAGTGCCAGCTGACTTGATATTTTTCTTTGACTGGAGGGATGATTGGCCAGTCAAAAGAAACTGAAAATGTCTAATCTGTATAGATTTCAACAAAGCATTTGACATGGTGCCACATGGGAAAGCAGTAGGTAGATTAAGATAGGGACTGAGATAAAACGTGGGAGTTAAGTATGGAATAGATTAAGCAGAAAGTGAGTTATACTGACAGGGGAATCACTAATATAAAAGGAGATTTCAGGTGGTGTTCCTCTGAGATTGGCGTTGGGACTGAGCATATTTAATAATTTCAGAAGTGATTGAGGCACAAAAAGTGCACTTTTAAAATGTAATGTTTAATGTACATTTGCAATGTGCTGACAGACCCTCAAGAAAATGTGGAGAGCAAGAGCAGAAGAAGCTGGACAGCACACAACAAAAGGAACCAAAGTGCAATGTAATTTAACAATAAATCTCATAGTACAAAGGACAAGGGAATTACTTAAGGATTAATAGTAAGGATTAGTAGTAAGACTATTAGTTCTGCTTACTCATGTTCAGGACAGATGGAGTTTAACTGGAATGAGTAAAAAGAGGGGTTAAAGGTATTAAGGGAAAATAAGAGTTTGTCTCAATGGGACAACTAAAAGAAGCTTCCTTGCTTGCCAAAACAAAGATTGAGAAGTATGATGACAGTCACTGAATATTTTAGAATGATAAACATCATAGGCAGTGAAGATCACTTTTGGGTAACGGATACTGTTGGCACAGGAGCAAAAAAGTACAAATGGTGCATAGATATCTTTAGGCAAAATGTAGCTAATTGGAATAGGAATAGTAGTAGGTTTTCTGACATATTAGCGACTAACATTTTGGCCTCTGAGAGTCTTTCTAATCTTATGGTCTTATTAACTTGTTTGCCAATTAAATGGTATGTCGTGAAGGAGAATAGAATACAATGTTCTCAAAAGTGGAGATACAGTCCCGTTTGTACACAACATTACAGAAGTATTTGGGAGAGTAAGAAAAACATTTGAATAATCCCTTTCCCTATTTTTATTGAATTACTGAATAATTAAGTCATATACAGAAATACAACTACTCTGCAGAAGATGACCTTTCCTTAGCAAATCCAAAGTTTAATTTTTTTTTTGAACTTCTATGTAGTTAGAACTGCCAACCATTGTTGCACTCAATCTTGCTTATGGGCAAAAACAAAACACACTTTACATAAAGCCAAGAATTTATTGCTAACGTAATTGAAGTCTTAATAGTCTAATCCAAGAACCATTACTGGTCCAAATGTAATTATTACAGAAAGGGAAAGAATACATCTATGCAGAAAAAGTTTAATAATAATGAAAATAGAGTTAAAATTGTTATTCACACACTGCTTATGAGTGAAAGGGTCAGAAACTGTTCTGCTTTCCCTTCCCCTACTCTTCTGGGATGTAAGGTCAGAGGTTTCGTTCTGGTGGCGGTGAGGGTGTTACAGTGGTTTGTCAGCGTATGGACTCCTTTGCTGGGAATAACATTATGTTCATATTGGTGGTTTCTTCTCCATTGCTCAAGGATTTGTGTGGGGCTGTTTTTGTATGTTTGCTAACGTGCTTTTACGCCTTTGCTCTTTCTTTGTCGGTCATCATTCTTCATTGGTCTACAGCTCCACTTTACATCCAAATTTCGTGCCTTTCACATGTGTTGGGTACTACTGCTTTGTTCATTGTTACACATAAACTCACTTTTGTCCAGTTCCAGGTCCGCTTTTCTTTTAGTGACCACTGATGAGTTGTTCATAGCTGCAGGGTTTCCAGTACCAGGCCTGTGCCGTATCTTTCATTGTCTCATGCCTGTACTCCTCTCTGCTCCATCCTGTTTCTCCACTTCTCAAGCCTCTGCTGTTGCACCAGGCCTGTATTTCTCTGTATTATGTTATCCATAAATATCTCATTTTACATGGAATAACTCCTTGCTATTGCTATCTGTATAAAACTATGATTGTACTATAGAAGATAAACACAGGTGAAACAAATTAGTCCTAGAACCTGGTTAGTTAGGAAAAGTTGCTGTTAGAGCTAACCAAAGTAAAAGGATGTTGCAGGCAGGTCAAGAAAAGGTTGGACAGACCAAGCTGGACAAGCCTCAGTCCTGAGGCCTTGCAAATTCAGTACACAGCGTACAGACCATTATTACAGGGCAACAGTTACACCATCTGTACCCTGCACATATGAATTCATGTTACAATGTCTTTACACAAGCTATTATTAGCTTAGAAATCAGGGCTGGGGGGAAGGTATGATGACCAAAATCAAATTAATGGAACTTTTTTTGCTATAAAGAAGCAGTATGTTAATTTTCCATCACTCCTGCCACTTGAATAATAAAACCCCCAAACACGGTGGACACCTTTTATGGGGCCTGATTTGTTTCAGTCTGTCCTTACTATCCTACTGAGACTGTTTCAACCTGTCAAACTCGGTAGCACATTTATACAATGTTCTTTTATTGCATGTATTCTGAATTTGACTCTTGTTCCCTGGGGAACTAAGTGCAACTGCCAAAAGTCATTTTACTTGTCACCTTTAACAACCATCAGAAAAATAGAACTATGTCTATATATGATGAGCTAGAAGGTACTTAGTCACCCTTAAGCTATTTATTGCTAAGTCCGCCTAGACCTAAACTGTACTGTTCCTCTACATGATAGCGACATCTAATGCAGTAACTCAGAATATATTAACTGACACTAAATATGTGCCATTATTTTTCTGTCTTAATTTGGCTTTAGACAAGGAGTAATCAAAAAGAAGGTGAAACCTCATATTAGAAATGCAGTAGAACATCTTTGGAAACCTCTTGGTGCTTCATGATCCATTTTCATCTCCTAGTACCTTGCTAGTGCTTCTGAATATACTTTGTAAACATTAGCCAAAAATGTGTAACAGGGATTTAGTAGCCTGACCAGTGGATACAGACATCCAGTGGTATACTGAAACAGTTGTGGCTGGCAAGTTCATCTCTGCAGTGTGGCAAACTCCTTTGGAAATTTAGGAGTACCTTCACCAGAATGCTAGTGGTCAGATTAATATAACCTGAACAATCACAGGCCATCATACTAACTTTATCTTCCTATTCACCAAGATTTTTTAATTGGCTGTGTCAAGTATTAAATTCAAAGTACGGTATTTCCGCATTCTGCGAATAATTTACAGAGGCCTTCTATGAAATACTTGGTTACAAATTTCCTCTTTTCTGTGCCAAACCCCAAAGAAGGGAAGTGCTGACCATGTGGTAGGGAACTTCTTTGGACTGTAATGTTTTCTTTAAAACAGGTACTTTTCCTGTGTGAGGAGTCACTGTATTCTGATCCAAGTCATTGCTATGCAGCCCTTGTTCCAGTTGTGTATATCTTAAATTAAAAAAAAAAAGGTAAAACTAAAAAAGGCTTGAGTCAGCTATCATGAATGACAAGACACTCCTGAAGACATGACTCCTAATCACCCTTATAAATTTTCTATTAAAAGTCACAGGATCTGATTTAGTTGCTAATTGCTGTACCCCCAGTTACTTGGGTAGCAGCACCTAAATCTTACTGTTTTCTATGGCTTCAATGATGTTATTGCATGGTAATAACAGCAGGTCTGGATGAGTGCTTACAATCAAACTAGACAAAGCAGAGCCAACAATGAGCGAAAGATGCATCATACCAGAAATATCAACAGCTGAATTGTGGCAGGTACCTTTCTAACGTTACAAGGTTAGAGCGGAGGTTGGAAATAAGAGAAATGAATAAGGGGAAGGGGTAACAGAAGCAGTAAAGCTTTGGAAAAAGAAAACTGGAATGAGCAATGCAAGGCTGCAGATGTGACTGCCTCCATGGAGAAATTTCTTTGTCTAGCTGAATGTCTGGGGTTTGCATGGCTCTCTTCCCCTGCCTGGTTGGTTTCCCTGTGCAGCCTTCTTCCAAAATCACCTGTTTGGGTGGAAGGAACCCATTTAAGCCTAGATTCACAGCAGTGATAGGAAGTAACAGAAAATTAAGCACCTAAGATCTACAGTTTTGCAGAAACAGATTGAGCGAAGACTCTTTCAGAGGTTTTGCTTCACTGTGCCTCAACATAAGGCCTGGTTTGTTGATTTTGTTATAGAATTGCAAAGCTTGTACAGGTCCTCCGCTTCTTAGAATTTAAGCTGTGATCTAAACTCTGGATTTAATTATACAAATACCGCAGCTGCAACTTTCCATTCTTATTTACCCAGGAACAGCTCTGCTAAATTGCTTCTACATCTTTTTGTGATGGTCTTTTACCATCACATTGTTTTGTTTCTTGATCTATTTTTTAATAAACTCTTGGGGTTTTGTCCTCGATCAACCTTTGGAAAGAGGAAATTCACCCTTTGTTAAATATCCCAAAGCACCAGTATAGGGAGACGTATGCTTAGTGGACCGCAGCATCTGTGAAGGTACTGTTTTCTCATAGCAAGGTACAGAATGACAGTGCCTCCCTTTTTGTTTTTCAAACAGTTTTTAAAAGTGCAACTCCATATTTCTGCCTGCATGGCAAAGAATGGGCAGCATGTGGTGTGTCAGAGGGATTCAGAGAAATATTTGACATCACAGCTTTTCTTCCGAGCAGAACGCTTTCTTCTGAAGAAGGGACTGACGTCACTGAGCAACAGTTTGTTGATGGGAAAACCTGGTGCAAGTCAGTGATTCCAGGTCAGCTGAACTCTTGCACAGGACAGTTTGTCTAACTTGTACTCCTAAGTCCTTGTTACCAGGCAAGGTGAGACCCAAGAGTAGAAAGAGGCCAGCCTGGGAAATGAGAAACAGGAGAGAAATGCAGGTTGTGCTGTGACAAAATGTGTGCAGCAGAAATGGCAATTTTAGAGAAGGATTTGTAGTCCAGTGGAATCAAGTCTTTTGTCAGTAGGGTCTCTGGCTGGGGGAGATAGGGGAGCTTGACATCGGAGGTGGTGATGGAGAGCAAGAGTACGCTTTAGGTTTTTGCGAGCAGGTCTAAATATAACTGCAAACAGTGTGGATTGCTTGGGGGCTGAAATGCTTAGGCCTGCTGTAAACACAAAGTCAGTGTTGTGTTACTTTTAGACAGTATGAAAAACACCCATGTCAAAAATGAGTGATTGGTCACACTGGTCATTTCATATGATTACTCTTAGGATAATAGTAATTTGTGGTTTATGAGTATTTCAGTTTCCTGAGTGGACTCTCTTATTCAAACGTAGATATTGGCTGAATTAATGACCTCTGGGACTTATCTATGCATAGGCACGTTCACATTCTTAATCTTATTTTGGAATATGATTAATAACACCTAGCTGAGTGCATCAGTGTCTGCCTGTCACCAGGTATTTACTCACAAACTCTGTTTAACTGCCTCTCCTTAGTGCTCTTTGCAGCTGACGCTATGCAAGAATGATCAAGTTTCAGCTGTTCTAGTGATGCCAAGCTAATCTGCAAAAACACCCCAAAACACTAAACACGCACAACAGCCAGTGCTGCTGGAGCATAGGGCGGTGGTTGGAGGGGGCCAGAACTAACACTGAGGCATGAAAGGATGCGGCTGTGAGGAGTATGAGCTTGGGAGAGTGGGTGCTGGAAATCGTGCTTCCCAAAGCATGTGCAGTTGAAGATGTGGCGAGATCTGCCAAGCGTGAGGCAGCTGTGGTGCTGGGAAGAATGTGAAGTGCTGATAGCTCTTGCTCAAACCAGTGAGAGCTGTAGGTGCCAAGCCCCAGCCAGGCCAAATTACAGAATATAAGTACATTTAATGATGCAAACATTCATTCACGTGGTTCCAGGATGGCACGTTTTGTAAAACTATGGAGCAAATGTGTCTTGTCTTTATGACTTGTTTTCATCCAGATCAGCTGAAGGGGATGGGGGGAGATCCAGTCACCTACAGGTGGAACATAAAGTGAGGGACAAGTCACTTTTGTTTCACCTGCTACTACAAGGATTTAATCTTGGCAGGAAAACAACAGCTTAACTTGATTCAAAGTGTGAACTGAAGCTGCTTTTTACTTCTTGACTGTTGTTTGTTTCCCCCATGATGAGACCTGCTGACACATCATCAAAAGATGGCAGGCAGACTTAAATAAGCAAGCAAAGCAAAAATCAGCAGGAAGAAAACTTGAAACTGCAAAATAAAATAATGTAAAAGGCTGTTCCATATCAAGGAAGGGTAATTGAATTTGTGAATAGTAGGCAAATATCCTCCAGTTAAAAAAAATTGCTGACATCGGGTATCCCTTCTTAAAAAAAGGGATATGGAATAAATCATCTGTCTTAAATTCCTGGCAGTGGAAATATTTTAAGAGGTGTTTGGGAGGAGGCGGTTGCTATACAAAAAAGGCAACTTTGGATGAAATATTAATGAAATTACACAGCAGACAAGGAATAGAGCATAAAATGAGTTGTCACTGTTCTCTTGAAGTTTATTCCTTGGAAGGATCTTGGCATTAAACAAGAAGAAAAAGTGACCACGGAGGAGCATACATTTTTCTTTTCTTTCCAAATGGCCTGTTGACTGGTAAAACTTGACCAGAAAGATTACCTAACTGAAAGTTCTTAAAAATAAGCAAATGACCTCCTATTATTGCACTGTCTATTATTTTCTCAAATATAGCTATGCAAAAAAAAGTATGTGTAATTTATTGTGGAAAGCATTGAATTTTAACAGTAGCACCATGTGCAATTTTATAAGCAGCTTAGAATACAAATTCTTGACCTAAATAAGCAGTAAGACTGCAGCACATAGTTTTATATGCAACATATATGTACTAGAAAATTATTACCATTATTCTGGATGTCAATGGTACTTTTTTATTGGGATTTTCCTCCATGCTATATGAACTTGTATGATATTTTCAGCACTTATTTGAAATAAAATATTCTTGCCAAGTAAGAAAGAGTGTGGAGTGCTGGAACAGTCTTGCAAGTAAGTTAACTGTATTATTTAGCCCCATGTTTTGCTGCTTCCTACCATCTTTATTTCTAATCTCACAAAGTTGAATCACTTCTAAGCTGATGACAGGTATGGTTGGGGTCTAAACTCCATGGAGCCGCTGTCCTTCCCTCCAGGCTAAAGGAGGGAGTAGTTCAATGCTCTTTTGTTTAGTAATTGGTAAATGGATCAGATGAACACAGGATAGGCTATGGCATGTGATTAATGTTTTCTGAGGTGGTGGAGAAATGGGAAGGAGGCTCTGATTAGTGAGCAGTGGCTAGAGCTGGGTAAGTGGAAGTGTGCCCTGGAGAAGCACGAGCTGAAAGCTGGGTCCTGGCCAGAGGCACCACACAAGAATGTAGTTCCCAGGAGCTCTAAGAGTAACTTTGGGTTAGGTGTGGCCCAGACAACCCGTGTTTGACAAACCATGTGGCTCAAGTAGGGTCAATGTTACACTTGTTGGGAAACCACCAATATTTAAAAGAGGATTTTTTTTCCTGCCTTTTTAGAGAGAGAAAGGTCACCAAGGTGAGGCAAAGGCAATGATTAAATTTGCATGATGAGTTTGTTTTGTTGTCTTTCAGCTACTCCAGTTCCTTGGAAAAACATACTGATGATCTTATCTTATATGGCCTTTCTGATAGCTATCATAGGCTTAATAGCCGTTGACTGACTAAACTGTAAGAAAAAATGAATGTTTTTTCCTTTCCTATACTTAATATTGACTCCTGATCTTGAGCTGCAAGGAATGTGAAAACTAAATAAGCTAGAGACAGTAGGTAAAGGAATCTGATTAAGATGGTAATTAAACATACAACTCGACACTGGGGTAGCACATGCTGTAGGTTCAACAAATAGCTGTAAAAAGTTTTCTTAAAGAATTGTGAATAGATTTCTTTTAGCAAATACTACTTTTTTCAAAATAACTAGCCTGGCAGCCACAGATTCCTAGTGACTTTGGCTAAAAATAACTAGACGGGTGTACAAGTTATTATATGATGAAAAGATAAATCAGGTTTCCTGCCCGTAATTTTTCTTCTTGGGAAGTGGACTTTCTATTGCTCTGTAATATTTTTATGCCTGGAGTCCTTGAGGAAAGCAATCTGAAGAGAATGCGTAGAATAGGAATACCAGCTGTGAAAGGGAATAAGGGCTGGAGCCAGCTTCTCTCCACAAACTCACACATTTTTGGAATAAATAGAAGAAAAACTGGAGTGCCTTTAGCAGCCTAATTGGTTATTTCCTGTTCTTCCATTATCATGCTCATGAGAAAACCCCAGAACTCCTGGTTAATATGTGTTCATTGGCTTACAGCTTCCAATATTTAATTTTTTAAATTAATTTTTGGTGCTGATAATTTTTGCCTTTTGCAACTTTACAGTCTTTACTGCTTTCAGGGCCACGTAAGGAATGATGCTAAAAAGGAATTCCACTGGTAATTATTGGATCAAACTAACTGTGGAAATGTCAATCTATGGTCTGAAAACAGCATTTGAGATGGTTTAAGACAGTAGTATAGATTACCCCTCACAAACACTCTGTCTTGCTAAACAGAAATGTTTTGTGCTGAGAAGCAACATATTATGTATGAAAATGTGCAGAAACAAACAAATAAAACCAACAACCACCAAAAAACCCAGGAAAAAATCCCACACCAAAGGGAAAAAGCCTCTCAAGGCATGCTCAACCTCCTAAAAGTAGGGGAGATGAAAACAAATAAGAATTGTTGTCTTTCAAACAACAATTCCTGAGACTGTTCATTTTATTGGCAAGTTAAAAATACTTGGCTGAATGCAGATTATTAATCCACAGGTTTTTTTTTTTTTTTTTAATCTCGTTCTGTTTGGTCTGTGAAGATGCTGTCTGTGTTCCTTTCATATTTCTTACTTCTCTGAGAACATATCAAAAATATGCTGCTGTTTAGATCATATTGACGGATGTCAAAATCTTTAAACTTTTTTTTTAATGTAAAAATACAGTTTTTCAACTACTTAAGTTGTTAAGTGATTGCTGAGAATCTGCCATATGAAATTTGTTCAGTAGTTATCCTTTCACTGCTTTCCTTGATACAAAATGGAGCTACAAGCACTTTGATCAATGTATTGAAAAGTCATCTAGTTTCATTACACAGTAGTTCATTCAAATGCATCTATATCCCTGAAATCTTGTAGAGCAGTACAAGTCAACTACAATGAATCTACTTGTGCTTTTTATTCCAGCTCTCTACAGGGCAGAATGGGTGTTAGAGTCAAAAATTCCTTCTAGGCTAGGCTAATATAGACCTGTTTTAACCAGCTAATATCACTGTAGTGTTATCACAGAAGCAAAGAATTCAGTATAGACTTCAAAACTCACAGAAACTGAATGAATATTTGACTTGTGAGCTCTCAGCCAATGTAGATACTTTGCAAGCTGTACCTGAACTTGTTTAATACTCTGGATATGTCTGTTTGAAATCTATTCTTAAGTTACTGTATGTTTTTGTATTGCAAAACTCTAAGCAAATTTATTTTTGTTTGGTTAGGACAAAGTAATTATATATGCTGGAAATGCTGGAAATTTTTTTTTTTCATTACTTCTAAAACTTGTTAAAGGTTGTTGTTAATGACTACTCTTTGAAATAGAACATCTTCTGTCCTCGATCAAATTCCTCCTTGTTGGTTGTAGTGAAATGGCACAGTACTCAGGGATGATTAAAATAGCTGAAAACAAAGGTTTGAGGTGGATATATCTTTTAAAATTGATATGTGAATGAAAAAAAAAAAAACCCAAACAAAAAGCGTGTGTGTGTGTGTGTGTGTGCAAATTCCCTCATCAGGGATAGTTTTGAAAACACTTTTGCACTCCAAATCAGAGCAAAAATGAATTGGAGGACATCAAGTTACTCTCTGCCACTGGCAGTTATATCTAGTTTCAGTCAGCTCAGCTTCAGGGCTTAGCAAGCCCATGCGGAGGAGCCGAGTCTCCTCAGCAGTCTGCAATAGACATAGCTGTATGATCCAGACTTCTTAAATACAATTTTTTTTTGAAGCGTGCCCTTTTCTTCTGTGAACCACCTGTGCTCATATATACAGCTTGGTTGGAACAGCTGGCCCTAAATCTCCTATGACTGAAATCTCTTTGTTTCTCTCTCATGGCTTTAACAGTAGTTGTAATTTTTTTTTCTGCTTCTGATCAAAGATTTCTACTAGGGCCTGACATGGAGGGAAAAGAGTTTTTGATCTGCAGGTCATATAGTATATTGATCTGCCCCAAGTGTTGCTCAGTTTAGTTAGTGCATTGGTTCCTGCTTAACACTGGTGCGATGCTTCCTGGGCAATTCAGCCCACAGCTCAGTTTACGTTTTATAACTTCCATATTTGCAGTTTCTAGCGTCGCTGCTTGACAAGGTGGTCTTTAAGCGAGGTTGAGCTCTGGAAACATCCTGTCTACATCAGTATGGAGCTATGAAAGCTGCATATTATTCATATTATTTATATTAGCATAAATGCAATTTCCTGCCAGTTACCTCCATGAAAGTGTGCACAAATTTAGGTATGTGTGAATCAGGAAATACCGAGCACTATTAAAGTAAAGGTTTGGTTGTAAAAAAATAAAGTTTCAGGTGACAAAAAAAATATTCCACTATTAAATCAGCTAGGAAAGGAAGAGAATCAGAGTTTGATTCACTTGAGTGCTGTTGTATTTATGCAGATGTCTGCTATTCACCAATGAAGATTTTTTAGAAAACAATCATGTTTACTAAATTATATTCAAGTGACACTCTCCCTTTGCACCTAACAGAAACATAGGATCATCGAATCATTAAGGTTGGAAAAGACCCTTAAGATCATCGAGTCCAACCATTAACCAATTGCTGCCAAGTCAATGTTTAGAGAGCAGTGCAAAAACTTAATTTGCCTCTGTAGCCAAACACTGTTTTTCTTATTAGGCAGAAGATGCATGTGATAGTTTTAAAGAAGCAGCAGTGATGTGCATGCAGCAGTCAACACAAAAATCCCTTCTAAGCTCCCTGAGACAGACACAGCTATTTATATGATACAAAAAGGTTTTACTTCTTTTTTTTTAATAAATGTAGTTGCTATAGAGATATCTGAAATTCATCACTGTCTCTAGCTACATCCTGTGACCTATTATTTCTGAGGAATAGTCCCCAGAACATCATAGGAATTGGTTACAATTTTCCTCTTTCTAAAAATTGCCCATTCCCTCTGTGTGAATTGCTCAAATGAAAGGGGTTGTCTGTGAATGATCTAGGCATAGTTGTAGGAAGTTATTTTGCCACTAGTAAAACTGTTGCTGTATGAAGAGAAACCGTGTCTCTGAGAGGCTATTTTACTGCCTTTGCTCTGATTCTTGGGCAGCCAGGAGACTCTATCCGCTGATGCAACTTTCAATCTCTAAATGCTCAACTGGCCAGCACCCTCCTCTGCACTGGCATGGGGAAGGCACAGTGTTTATTTCATAGCTTGCAGAGTGATCCAGTTCCCAGGCGTGGTATTCTCTGGGCTCATTTTTTACTCTAAAAGTATATCAGGGTAAGCAATGGTCTTAATTAACACAATGCTGACAAATGTGTTGCTGGTCACAAAATGAAAAAAGCAGTATGTCAGCTGGTCACTGGTAAAAGAGCTTACAGGGAGATGAACTCATGCACTATGTAAACAACTTTCATAAATGTGATTAGTGACATGTGAAAGCTACTATATAATATAAAATACTGAGTATTGAGGAGAAGAGTGGGAGATATCTGGGAAGAGAGTTCTCTGATACACAGTTGCTGGAATTCATGTGCTTCCTGAGTGCCTGTGGCTCAGGAAAATTTTATGATGCTGACTCTCAAACAGGCTTGTATCGTGCCTCTGTGATTCTTACAGGAAAATTCACAGCATGCCACAGGGCAGCTGGGCACGGATCCGTTTCCACTTCACGCAGGGAAATGGAACTCTGTGGCTCTGGCTCCCCCTCAGCTTTGGGTCCTCTGCTTACCAGTTCATGATGGGAAATCTTTTCTGTAAATGCACGCAATACAGCCCAATGGCACATGCTTTCATTTAGCTAACCCACACGAATGGACATTGAGTGATGTCTGTTTAATTTGTGGTTTGTTTGCACAAATGAATCCCATTTTTAAGAACAGCACAAGTGAAATTTATTAATCAGTTATAGAAAAGATGTAAAAGGTAAAGAAATTAGTAGGCAAATGTAAGGAAGAAAACAACAAACACCTATGGCAAACTTCTGACAGGCTGCTGTAGTTTGATACATAAATACCGGCAATTTATTTCTGTTTCATTTGCTTATCAGTTCTGTTGGCTGCCATTTCATATTTTGTTTGTATTATGGTTTGTCTAAGATGTATGGAGTCTTCTTTAAGGACCATGTAATATGTATTATACTGTTTTCAGTGTTTTATAACAGAAGAAATCTATTTTAGTTAGCAACTCTGCATGTTTTGAGTCTTTAGTCTTCCATAACTAATTGTGTTTACTGGCAACCAAGTACAATGATGTTCTCCACTACCTTTATTTTAAAAATAGGCGTCTGTTTTTAGAAAAAGTTATGAAGATGACTTTGAATGTGTGTTGGCACATATGTATGGGTATTTCTGTGAGTTCAAGCTTAATTTGGGGGGAGGGGGAGTGAGGCAGTCTTCAGTTTCGTATAATATATTAACCTGACTTAATGAAGCTGCTGTTTCTAGCTCAGCCACCTGCCTGACAGATGCACTCTAGACCGAGAACGTGGCCAGAACATGCCGTGGCTCAGTGATCAGCATTATTCCTTGACTTCAAAATACTGCTTTGTGACATTATCCTGCATACTTTCTAAATTTCATGGTTGATTGTGAGTGCAATGAAACCAACAACAACAAAAAAAACCAAGACAAAGGCCTCTGAATATTATTCCTGTGCTTTATTACATGGTTATACTATATTTTGTCCAACATCTTTATCCAAGACAAACAGTCCGAACTTGTAATCGTCACTTGTAAATAGCTATGTTTTCTTTTACAGACTCAGAATGTAATTGTGTTAATTCAAGATCATATGTAACACAAATCAAAAGCTTGGAAAGGAAAGGGTTAATCTCCAGGACAGGTTCAGGTCATATCAGGTGTTCTGGGGGAGGTTAAAGGGAACAGGTGAAGCTATTGCAATGCATAAGGAGGCCACAGTAGGAATAATTACCTCAGCTGACTACCAGGTGGTTGTGTTTTCTGAAATATGTAACTGGGGCGGAGGGGAGAATGGGATGTGGTATGGGGATGGGTTATTTTTGAGTTATGTTTAACTGAGTGAAGAAGAGAAAGTCCCTCACAGTTTTATGTCTACTTTAGGAGAAAATAGGGGTTTCTTTTTTTCTTGTGGTGGTTTTTATGGTTGTTTTAGCTGGCATGATGGTGCCTGTGATTCAAAGGACCTATGTAGGTAAGGATTTTAATTTTATTTCACAGTCTGCATTTTGTTGCGGGGTTTTCCCCCCATTATGCATTGTTCTCTTGCTGTAAGCTTCACTTTGAGCTTTGTAACACCCTTCCACTTCTGTAAATTAATAACTTAGACTAAGTTGCTGAGAGTTGCTCCTGAGTCCTATAAGTTTTGTGAGTTGTTCCAATTCAACAACCAAATATTGATCTAGGAAATCTCCTCCTGTGTCTGCTCTTTGGTTTTAGTTGCCTGTCTATTCATTTGTAAATGATGTCCATCAAAAAATAACATAAAACACAAGAAGGCATGTTACAGTTGGTGGGTTTTGTTGTGCCATTCTAAGAAAATGAGCTCTGAATCAGATGAAATACAAGACATTGTTTTTCTTTATAGAGTGCAGGGATTCATGTAGGAAAAAGTAACCTCTAAGCTGAGGGGGAGCAATGTTAGTGAGAACTGGAGCCTGTCTCGGCCCTCTGCTGAGGGTAAGTTGCAGTATATTGATGTGGTGGCGGCAGGAGCAGATTCTCCAATCTGACTGCAATCTCCTTCCATTTAGTATCGCGCTGGGTGGCTAGGGTAAAACAGCAATTGCTTATATGACTAAGGAATACTGAGAAAGTACTGAATGAATTTTAGCTGTCTTCCTCTGCAATTTAGCTGCTGGAAATTATTACGAGCTAGTATCATAAGATCAGTCAGTATGAAGCACTGTCATTGGAGAACATCTGTGTTTAAATGATCAAACAGTGCTATCGTAAAGATTGCTTAATTCTTATAATATGTCCCATATATTTATGTGTGACTAGCCTTAAGTAGTAACAGCGTAGCAGATGTCATTTATTTTTGAAAAATTAAAGAAGTGGCCTAGATGTGGGGCTTTTCAGTGTAGGAGGTGACATAATCATAAGAAACAGAGGGTGATATGATGCTGGCATATCTGAAAGGCTGGACAAGTCAGCATACCACTTTAATGTCTGGAAGAGTTCCAGGTTTAACAAGCATTTAAGCTCTTTTCTGCTGTGGGAACAGCATAATGAATACTGACAGGCCTGGGTTGCAGACTGGCTGACACAGCAGTCCTCAGGATTCAAGGGCTTTAATAGTTGCCTATCCCTGAGCACTTCACTGTTTTTGAGTAACCCCCTGGCCTCAGACTCAGTATCCTTCCTGACAATGAAAGTAAGTCGAAGACTTGGAAAATTGCTTTCTTGCCACTTCTGGAAGTGATAGAGTAGTGTCATCTTAACAGCAAAAGCCCTCCTGTGTTTCAGTGTTATGCATAAATGTTGATCTTTGTTATATGCTATTCTGTATGTACATATTTGGGGAGGAGAGTGGATGTAAGTTCGGAATGCTACCATCTCTGAATAATTGTAGAAAAAACTTGTTTTGCTGAGCATAACTTCCAACACTAGTGAAAGGAACCAGGTGGGTTGCACAACACTGCTGTTTGTCACAACACTCCTTATATTGACAGTAAGTAGGCCTGTTTTAAATGTGTACAAAACAGAAATAGCCAGGATAGCTATCAGAACTATGATGCTCTTTTGCTATACCTGTATGTTCATAGTTATGTAGTAAATACTTGCTCTTCTCAGATGCAGCCTGTGGGACATCAGGGAAGAATTTGTTATTCCACAAAGGGGAAGGTATGGAGAAAAGTAGCAACTACAGCAAAATATAGAGGAAAAATGCCAATTTTTATTTTAGTTGGGGAAGGTACAGCTTGTAAGCCTGTGGAGGTCTAGGTGCGAGACACAGAACTGTGTGCTTTTTTTGTGTATTTGAAACAAGTTGCTCAAAATCCCCTGTTAAACAAAAGATACCATGTTGTGTACCATCCATGACAGTCACTGTGAAGAAAGAGCTTGTGGAGACATCTGTGGTAATGATTTACTTATGGGAGCCAGTCCTAATGGCTGGCAGAGTGATTCTTCCCTCATTCAAGCCTTCCATAATGTCTTGTGCACCTATTATTTCCAGAGCACAGACTGAAAGCCTCTCGAAAACTGACATCAGTTGGTTCAGACTGCAAGTTTTAGAAAGAATTTGAAGCAAAAATCTATGATTTAACTTTATGCTCTTTGTTTGACTAACTCTGCTGCAGCAAATGAACATTAAAATGTGGGTCCTACCAGGTGGATCTGATTCTGAAACAGCAGTGTTGGCAGGTGAAACATCTAAGGGGCTCTCAAGGGTTGCACCTCCTTGCATTCAAAATACCCTTCTGAAATACTGGGTCACCTTAAAAAGCAGTAGAGGGTAATAATGTTTTGGAGTTAAAGCTATTGGTTGTGAGATGCTTGGGCTGAAAACTTCCTATGTAACTTGGGACAGTGGTTGCTTTGGACAGCAATGCTTCTTGAGTCTTGTGTTTTGGGGATTTGGTGCTTTGTGTTGTGGTTTGGTTTTTTGGTTGTGTGGTTGTTTTGTTTTTTTTTTTTTTTTTAAGCAGTTGGTGCAAAAGGCTGCAGCTGAAATCAGGGCTCTAAATGCTGCTGAATCCACCTTTAGTGGGTAAGCTGCTAATAGATTTTTATTTAATCACTGATGATAAATCATGCCTGGTTTATGCTGGAAGGGGCCTCTGGGCTTGTCTAGCTTAATCGCTGATCAACTTATTTTTACTATATGGGGGAAACAGTATGTAGCATTCTGATTCTGATTGAAAATATTTTAGATAAAATGTGCTTTGCTTTAGATAGGTCTAGTAAGTAGTGTAACTATATACATTAACAATATCTACATTTCATGTTTGCTTTCAACTTCCAGTGCTACCAGATGAAAAACGAAGAAGTTAGAGGTGTGAGAGATTAATTTCTGGGCTTTGTGCTGGCAACCTCCTTGTCCCCAATATTCCAGAGTAGGTGTATTTGCAGTTTGGTCTGGATCAGCTTTCATGTTCCCTTCATTCATGTTAGTGATGTCCTTTCTTGCATGAGAATAATAACCCGTACAGGAGAAATCCAGTTCATGTATTGTTCTCAAATATGAAACCTACAGAGTTAAACTCATGTTGAATACCCCCATGTTTCTCCTGTTCAAACACTCTGAGGCTTGCTGATCAAAAACACTTATCAAATTAAGCTAAATTAGTGTACTACAAATTTGGGATGCTCAATTTAGCATTACTGTGAAAAATCCATTTGGGATAATAGACTTTGCCATAGGGATTTAGAAGAGCCACCAGAAAAAAAAAAAAAGTACTTCAGTCTTGGATTGCTAATTAAAAATTAGTACCATTGGGAAATGTTTAATGCTTCAGTCTATTTTTTGACAAATATGATAGATGCTCTAGATAAGCTAATATGGAGAGATGCTCAAGTCTAGGGAGGTCTAAAATGGTTTCTGTTCTGCCATGCTATTCTTGTAGTGGTTTTGGGTCTCACCTGTCTTTATAGATGACCTGGGCTGAAAAATGGGATGGGTTGGAGGGCATTTTCTGCTGACACAAAGCTGTTGGTCTCCAGAACAGCTGTTGGTTTTACAGAGCACTGGTGTTTTGAAAAAGAACTATATTAGAGCCAGGTGAAATTTAACAGTATAGAGTGCAAGGTTGTTCCCTTGAGAATAAAGGAAGCTTTTTGCTGCAAGATGTGACTTGTCACCTTGTTGCACTGGTAAGTCATAGGAAAAGTATGTACTGCTAATGCTATAGACATTGCGGAAGAAGCAACTGATCCTAAGATGTGTTGGGTGAGAAATCTGGCAGGAGAGGTTGAAGTACTATGCCAGCACACAAGGTGAAGTCTTTGAAGTAATGTGTACACTGTTGAAATGACAAAGTCAAAGCTGTTTTTCATCCCCATTTCTGAAGCCATCTTAGGATACAGAGATTTTTGGATTTTTATCCTAGCAAAATTGAGCCTGTCTAGGCATGCCATTGCTCTTTGTTAAATAGTTAACAATAGGGTTAGTTAATAGTTAACAGCAGGGTTAAATAAAAGGAAAAGAGAGAGGGAAGTATACAGTGAGGGCAAATTTGTATAAGCAGACAATGGACTCCGCCTACAAATTAGGAGACAGAGTCTAGTTCTAAGAGGACAGTGATTATTGTACATACCTTGACAGGAGTGGGAGAAAAAAATCTTAACTGATTTCTGGACAGGAACCTTCATAAATCTAGAGAGTATGTTATAACTGACTTCTGCAGCAGGGAAATTATGTTCGTGATCCAGCAGGCCTCTTCTAGTCTTCTCTTCATTAGTAGGAACTGTCTTACAGTTACATGATCTACTTGGCTTTAGCTTTACAGAGAAAGAACATAATACTGTTTAAGGAAATATTTGTAAATTCTTGTGTAACAAATGTGACATATCAGTTTGCATAAATAAGCTCCCTTCCATCCACCATGGGAAAACAAAATTAATCTTAGTATCCTCTGTGCCAGGAAGAATATCCTGAATGAAAAATATATTCAGTAATTTTACTGCTGGTAGCTGTAGCATCGATTTTCTGATATATTAGTGATTTTAATCAAAAATTTTAACTTTCAGCCAATTGTCATAGAGAAGAAAGTAAAGTTTAATACTGGGGGACTCAAAGTACAATGGCAATGATTGGAAAGCACCTTTTTTTTTTGTGAGATTGTACATCTTGCTAGCTACTTCTTCACAGGAAACAATATATTGTGTAATGCATGTTTTGTAAATCCCATTAATTTCTCACTGAAGTTGCACCCTCCCTCCCTGCAGGGAATACTAATAATACTGAGTATAGAGGAGGCTGGCATCAGTTTAATTACCCAGAAGATCTTCTCGTCACCACTTTGAATGCTAGTTAAGCTGCTGCTTCCATTTTCCCCACTACTGGAGACTGCACCCTATTGAGCAAACAGGAACACAATCTGGAGTTTATGTATGTTTCAGTATAGAAAATTGAAGGTAGCTGTTGGGGGGGAAGAAAAGAACAATTATTATGACTCTAGACATTGTTTTCTGGACTGGATCCTTGAGGTTGGATTCTATATCTGACATGCTGTAAAATGACTTACTGGGGAATTCAAATGCCTTTGTGAAGAACTTTTCTGGAATAAGCTGAAGCAGAAGAATGCTTCTATGCACTGGCTAATGAGGAAAAATAGTTCAAAGATGCATACATTAATTTTATTATAACGTAAAGTGTGAAGACAAATATTAAAAACATATCACCTTCTAAATAAAGAATGCTTTCTAATACTGTCTAAAACACTTGGAAGTACTGGTTTAGTCAAAGCAGTATTGCTTTTATTAATTATGCTAAAGTTCATTAAGTCTGTTCTGAACTGATCTCTGACCTATACATATATTCCTGCAAACTTGCAAGATGTGCACTTTTGCCCAGCTCATGTTGCATTCAGCCCAACATAAAGCTAAACATTCTGGTGACTGAATATTGATTTTTGTGGGAGTGCTGCATTCACTACATTTCAATTTGGATTATGTGAAAATTGGACTTCTGTTTGGATGTAAGTGCTCTCAGAAGAAAACCTGGTTTTTTATAAGGAGGAATAAATGGTATAGAGAGCTATAAAATCAAAGGTAGAGCATATTGTTTTGGAGAGAGTTTCAGATATTGATGTGTTTTGGGGTTTTCAGTATAACCAAGTCCCAAAAATTGACTGCCACTATGCTGTGCTGTGTCCAGGTTCTGCCTCTGTGGTGTGCAGGATGCTGTGGCAGCAGTGGTTCTTCAAGTAATGCTGTCTTGCTGTCCAGCCTCTCACTTGGTGCCTGGAGTGCCAGCACTGACGGAAAGTAAAATTGGTTAGGAATTTTGTTTGCAAAATTGAAGATAAAGGGCTGGCTCTTTCTGGGGGTGTTCATCTTCACTGACTTTGAAGGCCTCTATTGATTTTTAGAATCAGCTCAAGATGCCGTGTATTTTTTTCTGTTTTTTTAATATGTTAGCTAGCCAGTGTATAAAAGTTAATGAGGAAAGTGTCGCAACAAAGCCAAATGATCTTTAAGAAGTGCAAAGCTTGTAAGGAACACAATTTAAATTGATGTGATGACATCTTCTTTGCCTCCAGTGTGCTTTCAGGGAACAATCTCCTTTTCTAGTGAAGAAAAGCCTTCTTTATAATATACGGTTACATGTTTTAATGGGCACATTGTTTTTAAACCAAGACTTCAATATGTTTTGCATAAATCATTCTTTACTGGGCAAGTTCCGTGATACCTTAAATACATGAGAATATGCTTTATTCAAAGTAACAAACTTCTGTTTTCCTTATGGTTTATAAAAATAGTTTTAGGGGACTGCATTCCTTTGGATGTTGTTTTATATCAAACAGATTAATTGTATCAGTTGTGTTCTTGATGAAATCCAAAGCACCAGGCTAGTGAAAATCTTACTCATATTACTCAATTCTGTTGTAAATTCTTATGAGGGAAAGAAGGGAAATGTATGTTAAGGTTGATCATGAAATCGTAGGGAGCTTAAATCAACTTCAGCACTCAAAATTATTAAACTCTATGGGTGCCATGTTGTCTTGCATCATGAGGCAGGAAGAGGTTGAAAATATGTCTACAGAAGCCCTATTTTGAGAATGAAATTGGGATTATAGAGGTCTCTGATGGTCCTCTCCCCAGCATTAATTTCATTCTGAAATCTGATTTTGGTTTTGAACAGAGTTACAGAGCTCATGGGTATCTGTAATGTGGGGAGAACAGCCATTAGGCCCTCAGGGGCTGGGGTGGCTGCAGAACCTCAATCTGAGGAAGGGCTGGTGCAGCAGGAGCGCATGTGGCAGCCTTTGCCGGGGCTGGGATGCCTGGGCTGCTGAGCCCTGAAGCCTGAGGGGGGGTGTGTGTGTGTGTGTGGAGGTTGGGATAATGGGGAAAGTCCAAGGTGGTGAGTAAACTCTACTGCCTGGGTATGCCCAGGAGGCTTGGGAAGCTTGGCAGCCCCCAGGGAGTTCTCCACAGAACTACTCCCCAGCCTGATGGTGCCCAGCTTGTCTTGCTCTTCCTTCCCAGGTGCAGGGCTTTGTATTTGCCCTTGTTGAACTTCATAAGGTACCCATTGGCCCATTCCCCCCACCTGCCTGGGGCCCTCGGGGTGACAGCTCTGCCCAGGACTGCGTTGGCTGCCTCTTGGAGGGGAAGTGGAGTGGGACCAAGGTTAGAGCTAAATTGGTATAAATACGCTTGTGAATTAAATGAACTAGTCCAATGTGCATCCGTTTTTTTCACAAGCTTTCACTTAAAAGAAATTGTGTTTTGTAAAGAGTAGACTGAAAGCAATACAATGTTACAAAAACTATCACTGTGAATAATCAAGAGTATTCAGATAGCTGGTGGTGTTATAGCCATTGTGAAAGTGTTTTGGGTTATTGTGTGTGTGGGGGGGTTGTGTGGGTTTTTTTGGTTTTGTTTTTTGTTTGTTTGTTTATTTGTTTCTTTGAGAGGAGGTGTGCTGTTACTGAAGTGGTGAGGAACTGTGGATGCTGATGCCTAACCAGTACCGAGTGTTACTGCTGCAGGGAACAACTGTGGGGGGATACGCCAGTAGATGGAAAGGGAATAGCTGTCCTTGAGCATGGGCAGACTAGACTACTATGAAAATGTTACTTGGATATTCAGTGGTATTTGATATGCATCTCTGGGGTGAATGTTTTTAAGACAAAATAAACAAGGAAAGGGCTGCTGGACTCCAGTCTTAGTGGTATATCAGCAGGAAATACTAATGAGCCTTGCAATTTTGTTTTCAATATAGTGTTTGCTTTTTATAATGGATACTATGCTATCTACTTCTGCCCATAGGATAATGTAGCTCTTCACAATGATACCAATAACATTATATTATAAGAAACAGATCTGTGGAGCTGGCATATTTTATAGAGCTGTTTTTATTGATAATGTTAGTATTCAAAATCCTCATGTGGAGAGATCATTAAAGCTCATTTAAAAACCCTCAGAGGGTTGCTTATAGCTCAAATACAGTGCAAGGAATTTAATTCTTAATTATATACAGAGGGATATATGAAATAGAATTTTCAGTCACAATGCATTTCTTGATTGTGAATCCATAATATATTATTGTTTCTTCAGAGAGTTGAAAAGATGCCATTAACGTAAGACATGAAAGTATTCATTAAATCAGTGGTGCAGCACTGGGCTCTTAATTTGATGAAAAGAGACTTAGAACTAGGTAGCTGCTGCACTGCTGCCATTTTTAGCCTCCTCTACTGGTCACGGTAGTGATACTTTAATAGCGAGTTCAGTATTTTGACAAAGGGCAAAACTTAATCCTTTAAGCTGTATTCCTTGCTCTAAGTGCTATATGAAAGTGATAAGTAGCAGTCCAGAATTAATCCACGGCTAAAGCGTAGTTTTTACTATTGTTAATTGTTAAGTTTTTTTTTTGTCTTCTCAGTATTCAAGATAGCAAGCATTAGCAACTGCCTTTTTAATTTCTAATATTAGTATTTATTTACAATATATAGTTGGATTTCTAAAATTACTGACTTGATTCCATCTATTTAAGGGTGTATATATAGTTAGTGTATGTGAGCCATATACTTTTTGACATTATTCTCTTTTAGGTCTTAGGTGAATTTTTTAGCACATATTTTAAATCAGGGATGGGGGGGAGGGGAGAGAAGTACATTTAAGTAGTCTGAAGCAGTCTGCAAGTTTGTGTCTTTTTAGCTGGATTGCTTTCTTTTAAGTCCCAAATAACTGAAACATTTGAAATATTTTGTCATTGTTTTTTAAAACACACAAAATGTTTGTAGTTAAAAATGTTGATTTCTGTGTTATTTAAACCATTTAGTTGAAAGAGCTCAAAACCTAGCAGAGTGCTTCATTTTGATTCAGCAAGGGACTTTGAATGATGGTATTGTATGAAACAAAAAAAAGCGATGCCTGGTTCTACCCTGGTCTGCACATATTCTTCCTGTTGCTCTGCTTTGATACCTTGCTATGAGTATGTGGAACTTATGGGTATGTGGAAGGTTACTTGTATCTGCATATATAACAGGTGCACAGGATCCTTGCTATATGCAGGTCATGGAAAATGAAAGTATCAGGATGAAGACCAGAAGTTAAAGTTCTGCTTGTGTCATTGATTTCACTCTGGAATGATATTAAACATTAGCTTGCTAGCAAGCACAATGAGCACATGCTTGAAAGGTTCAGTGCTTTGGGAAGGTTCTTTTTAGGAGCAAAGTTGCCTGGTGTTTGTACCTGGATTCACGCAGCATGCTGTAAAGTGCATCAGTGGGGTGCTCCATTTGAAACCAAGTCTGAAGTCCTGCATCGGGATACCATTCAGGACACCCTATGTGGAAGCGGGTGCCAGATTCTCTAGTGGCTGCTCTCTCTGTGCACTAGTGTCTGCGACCTAAGACTAGCAGGTGATGCAAACCTGACCGCTGGTTAACAGTGATGTGATGGAGCCTAGGACTATAACACATCACAACAAAATTAACCTTGGCTGTTCTCTGTGTGCACCACACCAGTTGTTAATGTAGAAGCACCTGATAAGACTAATTGTGACTGCCTCTCTGGTGCTGGTGTCATATTTTAAAATAAATAAATAGAATAACTGATTTCTGTGGCCTCAGAAATACATTAATGCTATGCTTTATCATACAGAGTGATAATTGCCGTCCTCTAACCCAGAATAACTAGTTTAGTTTATTTACCTAGATTTCTAGGCAAGCTATGGGAGTACTAGGCTATATGAAAAAATCTGTTTTGTCTAACTCGGGGAATATCATTCACTGTGTGGTTTTGGAGGCTGTTTTAACAGAGATGAGTTGGAATTGAAATACTTACTAAAGAAAGGCAGCTAACCTAAACCTCTAATTATCTGGAAAACTTCAGGCTGAACATTCAGCACTGTAATTACCTTGAAATGACTAGCTGAGGCTGGACAAAATGTTTTTCTTTGGCACTTTTGCTTTATGCCTCTAGCTTGAAAGAGAAATTAAACCTGCAAATGCTGGAGGGACTGTCAAAACAAGACAACCGAAACAAGAAACAAGCTGCTTTTTAATTTCTATGGATTTTTCTCAAACTTTTTCAACTTGCCTTCTGTAAAATAACTGCAACATGCTATATCATTTACTATTGATCTTAATTAAACTCCAAGGTGTTGTGCAAGGAGGTGAAATCAACAAAGTTGAACATAAGTAAAAAGACTAGAATCTGGAAGTAGACAGCGTTTAAGTACAAACACAGAAGCACTTTAGCCTCTGTTCTGGTCTTTGGGGCAGAGTGAAATAGGGAGCCTTGCAGTCAGCTGAGTGAGGGCTCCCTTGGAAAGAGACCTGGGGGATACATCTGTGATGTGTGTGCATCGAGATGACTGAAGAAAAGCCAGACATAGGAGGTGATGGGTAGCACTGTCATGGGCTATTTATATCAAGTAAGCATGAACCCAAAGAAGTGTCCAGTTGTCAGTGATCCTAAACAAGTTATAAATGTAAATTGACCAGGGGCTAGAGAATAGTTAATAGCTGGCTGCGAGTGGATCCCAACAGTGGGCTTGAGTGTTTCCAGGTCAACTGGATGTCGGAGGAGTTCAGACATTTTTTCTAGTTTGATTTATGGTGGGCACTAATGGACTCCTTAAAGCTCTTTAGATGTGACTCGTGAGAGGAGAACAGATTTTGAACCTGCAGCAGGTATCTGGACTGTTTAAGTTCTTCCATTCACTCTACGTATGCTGCTGGAGACTCCTACACAGACAAGGGCATCCTGAACCGCTCCTAGGCACTTCATCGACAGTATGCCAGGAGCTCTTGATACACACAATTAGTAGTTCCCCAGTTATGGCCAGCCTTAAGTAGGATGGATTTTTAAGTGTTTGCCATCAAGTAGCTTATTTGTACAGTCTCCATTGTGCTTGCTCTACTTGAAAGCCTCTATTTCTGGAGTTTGTTTTAGTGTGCGGAAGTCATTTGAAACACAGTGCAGATAGCTTCCCTGTAGTACACCTTGAAAGAGGTCCAAGACACTCCCCTCCCCCCCCTCGCCCCGAGTGATTATTTGGAACATGGTATAGAGTATCACCCTTAGATATGAGTCTGATTAGACAACACAAGCCGGTGTTTAAAATGGAAACATGCCCTGCTTTGAAATCCACTTATTGACAGGTGCAGAACATTTTTCTCTACTGTGAGACTGGTCTGCATGGCATCTAGAAGCAGTACAAGAGAAAGGAACCATGAATCCAGTTTTCCCAAGGGCAGACTGACCATCTGACCTAAAAATTTGCTCACCATTAAGGCAATCATTAGTGTAATGATAGTGTTGGATGCACGGATCTTACATTACGCTTGCAATAAACCACTCTAGGTGCAAAAGCTGTAGTCTGATCATTCTTTCAAAGCTGAAAGGGTCATGCCTGAACATCTAGCTGGGGATAAGAGACGAAAGCAACGTAAGGATTTTCTGGAGTATGACTTATCTAATGGGATTTTATGACTTTGCTTTTTTTATCCACTGTTCTACAGATATCAGCTTTTAGAGTTTTAGAAAATACCTGTAGAATCAGATCAGACCTCGCTCAGTGCTGATCCATCAATTTCCATTCATATATTCTAGGTTGGCAGTTGTTCCTGAAGGCTCTGTGCTTGAGAGGTGTGGTTTATAGTTGCCCCCCCCCTGCCATCAGCTTAGAGAGACTGTTTCAGATGGACAACTGAATGGTAGATTGCTCTGGCTAAAATTCAGGAAATAGAAACTATTTCTACAGCATAATGCTTAGTGACTAATGCTTCGTGACACATAGTATTTCTTTAGTGCTTATGGTTTTTTAGCAGCTTGAATAACAATCTATATTTCATTTAGCAGGCGAGGAAAAGGGACATAGATGCTACTTTTTATAGTTTTATAGTAATATTACTGTTTCTTAAAAATGTTCACTACAAATGATACTGTGATGTAATTTGGTAGGTGACATGGCATCAGTAGTATCAGTGAATTGAACAGAAGACAACATAATGTCTGCTGCAATATGTTGTTGTAAATAACATTTTCTTTCACTCATGGGGCCAAGGTTTGGAGTGAACAAAGTGAGGATTTTTTTATCAGTAATTTTAGAAGTGAAAGAAAAGACAAGGAGGAAAAAGTAGACAAGAGAAGGACTTTGCGTGTATGTAGAAACCTAAAGAAATCTGAATGATGATGAAACGTTGGCAGGACTTGTCAGGTAGCTTTTTGTTTTGTTACTAATTTTTTTTTTCTTCATTGATCTCTGCAATAAAAGTGAGATTATTTTATTATTTATTAAAAAAAAAAAAAAATCTTCACATTGCTTGCTTTAATTGTTATGTGGTCCCTAAGAAAACCCAGCAAGTGTGAAGGATGCTCATTCTTCCTGAACTTCCTGAAGTATTCAAGAGCAAATGAGTAGGTTATGACTTTCAAGCCTGAGCAGCCTGTGTCTGAGAGATCCAGCTATAGTGTTTTCTGACCAAGAAGGGGAGAGCATATACAATCTATAAGACTAGAAAAAAAAAAAATAGAGTTTCTACTTGGGTGAGTGAGTAAGTCCTCTGGAGTTGTCCTAAGAAACAAATTATGCTTCTGTAATGCATGATTTAAACATACTTCATGTCTTCAAATATAGTAAGACTAGGAAGCTCTTATATTGTAAATCAGTTAATTTAGGTAATGAAGAATGGAAATCTTACTTCCTGAATGCTTATTCTATTTAAATTTATGAAAATGTTAAAACATACAGTAATTGCACACTTCAGAACTATTCTGTTACTTACAAATACTTACAGTCAATATTTTCCCAAACACTCTCGGTAGAGGTCCTTTTCCCATAAATTGACTGTAAATGAACTCTGATGTAACTTCAAAAGATAATTTTAAGTGGAGATTTATAGTTGACAGCTTCCATGACCATAACAATGTTTTAGTGGTGTTTTTATTCCAGAATGCTGACACCTTTTCAAAATTTGAACAAGTCCTGCAGGTAGGAAATATGTCCGTGTTAGAGCTGGATAGATGAACTTAAAGGAAAAATGAGTAACTGATTAATTTTATTGTTTTTTTTAAGAAAAAAATGCTGTTGTAATAATAGAACTAATTTTTTAAATGTTATGATATTTCTCACCAGAAATGAAAAATTTTAAAGATGATATTCAAGGCTGTATATTCCTTCTACAAAATGGAAATAGTATGAAAAAGTTTTCTAAATAAAATTAAAATAATTTTGCTTACAGAGAAATTTAATAGTATTGTTCAGAGCACTTGGAAAACATCACCAAAACATAAAGAAAAATTTAGCTTATAGATTTGAGCAAGAAAGGTCAGGAAGGATGAAGGTAATTTTGAAGTTGTTTTAGGTATAGGGGAGAAAGATTCTTGTCACAGTGGATCAAACCAGTGATTTGCTAGACCTGATGCCCTGTCTCCAGCATGCTGGGTATCGTCAGACTGCTTCTATAATTCACCAGATATATACATTAGTATATCTGTATCTGAAAGGATGTTGTGAATAAGTTCCACAGGGAGACGTAGAGGATATTACTTTAAGAAAAGAGCTTTTGTTATCTTTAAAAACACTTGATTTTTTTTCACAGATGTAGTCATGAACAAGGTCATCCTCTTCTCTACATATGCCACATATAAAATACAAACTTCCAGTTTAATGTAAAGGATTTGATTAGATATTTTGGTCTTCCTAATATATACCACTAATGCTTCAAAGAACATGCAATTCTTAAACTTATCATGATCTTATTTATTTGTTTAGCATAGGGTAAATGTTAGCTCTAGGATTTAAGCTTGGCTTCCAAAAATATTTCAGAGTTATTGAAAGGAGATGGTCCCTTTCTGTAAGGGAAATCAAATTTTCTTTCATTTCTGAACATAATTTTAAAGATATTCAAGGCAAAACATCACACAGTTGGTTTCATTTCATCCTGTGAAGACATAGTGCTGGGGGGAAATAAGCGTATCTACACCAGAAGACAGTGGCAAACTACTTTTTAACCTATTTAATTTGTTAGATGTCAGATTGGTGTTTTACTAGACTGTTTCATATTCTTTTATCTGGAGCTGATCTTCCAGAAGAATCCTCTTTCTAGATCAGCTTATGTTTGCAAACAAACTCTCTTGTCAAATGAGGAATCTCAAAGACAGTATGGCTCCCTGCCTTTGCTATTTCCTACTTTAGGAAGGAAGGGGAAGAGAAGGAAAAACAAGAAAATGAGATATCAGGGAGATATGCCTTCTGAACTACTTTCTTCATGGGATAAGAAAGCAAAACCCGGAGATCCAGCTACACTGATACTCTGCCTCTGACAGAGACCAATATTGGATGCAAAGCCAGAGCAACCACATCTGATTTTTCCTACTTTATTCTCCCTGCTTTCAATGTGATCTGGAGAGGGAGACATCATATCCAGCTACAGCTGTTGTTATTTATCACTGTGCCTTCAACTGAGCAGTGGGAAATTGCCTATGACAACAAAAAGATTCTCATACAACTGTTGTTCCCACTCTAATCTGCTCCTGTTTATGAGCCAAGGCAAAATTGCTCGAGCTTGCTTTCTACATTTTCCATTCTGTCCAATCTGCTGATCCACAGTCTCTGTTCCCAGATGAACTGCTGATCTTCTCCTTTGCTGTTCTTCACCTTGCCATCCTTCAGGTAATTCCTACCCTATCTAAAAAATGTGCCTGTGCTAAACATCATGTATCATTTGCTGGACATGACTGTTTTTTCAAGCGGAGTCCATATTTCTCTTTGTGCTCTGTCTATCCAGAGAGTAAGTTTGCAGGGCCAGGATTGTCTCCTATTTTGCCTGTAAAGTGTTGGCATCATGCTGTTTATTTGCTTTTTGGCGTTGCCACAGTAATAGGAAAAGCTCTGTAGAAGGTATAGAAAAATACCTTCAGGATATAATTAGATTTCAACTGCCACAAAATAAAAGGGCTAGCATAGTGCAGCCTAGTGTGGAAGTAGGTTGGAACAACTTTGATAAATGAAACCTAAATTAAAAACTTGCCCAAATTAAGGAGGAAAGAAAAAAAAATCAGAACCAGACCATGCAGGCAATTCTTGGATAATGAATAGACTTACTGAGACAAAACTGGGAATGGCTGAAGACTTGCTTAAAATACTCAGACTTGTCCTGCTGCAAATGTACAGCTGTCTTAAACCAAAAGAGTGGAAATTGAAGGAGAAGCAACCATTAGTGAGCGTTTCAAAGGAGTGAGACAGGCATATAACAAGCCTGTAAAAAAAAAAAAAAAACCAAAAAAAACGTTAGCATTGTCAGAAATTGTTTAGGTAGAAGATAGACAAGTTGATGGCAATCTGTAACACGTGGGTGCAGAAATACTGAGGGAGGAAAAAAGACCGGAGCTGATAAACTCCACAGATCAAACAAAACTGGGAAATCAACAGCAATTAAATCTAATCTTAATAGCCTTGAAATAAAATAGAGAAAGTCAGTGGAGGGTAAAAGACAATGAGTTAGCGAATTAAAAAGTCAGAATTAAAATAACAGCACAATTCTATTCAGCAGTAAGAGGAGGGGGAAACGGAATGGAACTGCAGAAACTGCGCTGATGGAGGTCCTGTGTGGCACTGAGCAGAGGGCATAAGTCAAAAAAGACAAGGGAGGATGGAAAATAAAACAGAACAATTAAAGATACCTGATAAGAATGTACAGATGTTCATAAAGCGGAAGGTTTTTGCACATTCAACAGCCCTATACAAAATTCACAAATGAGCTGCCACCCTTGCCCTCCTCCCTATTAAACAAGGAGGGCTATCTCACGGCAGCTGAACCAAGAGGTTACAAAGATAACGTTAATGTGACCATGTTATCTTTCCGTTGCTGGAGAAAACATCATTGCTCCATTAAAACACAAAAAACCCAAATCCCGACCCTCTAGGGTTATTGTTTTGTTTTGTTTTTTCCTTCTGCTGATTTGTTAACCCTTGTAAGGCAACACAGCAATACCTTGGTAAATAAATGACAGGATGAGTACTGGGGGAGCTATTCCCAGCTTTTCAGACTGGACACTAGTAACTAGAGAAGCAGTGAAGAAGGCAGTGCCTATTCCACCTCTTCCATCTTGCTAAAGCGAAGTGTGGGCATTGGCATCTCTGTATTCTCCTCAGTTCAGGGCAGGGAGGCTTGTGCTGCCTCGTTCCCACTTGGCTTTTCTCTTTAACCAGCTTTGACACTAAAAGCACTGGTGAGTGTCCTTGTTCAGGAAAACAACCTGTAGACCCTGTGCTCCACTGGTTTACTCCCTTTACTTGTAATGCTTGCACCAAAAGCTTTTCATACCCTTCCAGAGGAGGTACGAATAGATTCTATTTGGCACATGCATAGCTGATGTTTGGTTCAGTACAGTTCCTTCAGGAAGAGAAGTGTGTATTTCTGGCAGATTTATGCAAATCTTTGGTGACAAAACAGACGTTCTCCTCTTATTTGCCCTCCTTCCCACCTTGAAATTGCATTGCTGATGTATAAACACATCGACACTTCAACTAGTACTTAGCACTTTCTAAAGATGCTGTTAAAATGGGAATAACTCTAGCAAGAAGAGGGGGAAGGCAATTGGGATGGTGATAGTTTCTAGTGGTTATCGCCTGTGTTTTAAAAAGTAGCTAATGGGAAGCTAAGGAGCAAGCTGTGGTGAGACATCAGAAGAACACCAAATAAAACTGATAATGAGCAACCCAAGAAGTAAATGATGGAAAGCAGCAAAATGTGTGGAAATGGAACAGGAAAACTGGTCATTTTTTGACATAATAGATATTGACATAGCAGACCCTCAAACGATTTTCTTTCTGCTTGGGGTGTGTGTCACTGAATCATTTCCTACCAAGCCTGGTAAGATTAAAACAGTGGGGAAATTCAGAAAGGAAATTCTAGACAATATACAGAGAACAACCTTTATCAAGGATGCTTTTTTCATCACATGAAGTGCAGCTTCTTACCAGTAGGGAAAAAAAAATAGCATCCTATCCAGAGAAAACAGGACCTAAGTGTGGAAAAGATTTTGTTAAGTTCTGGAGCTGACTTTTCCTGTCTCGGATGGTAAAGAGCCTATGTAAACTTCCTTCCTCATTATATGAAAGGAAGATAGGGCAGCTTGAAAATTATTGTTGCTTTGCAAGAGATGGGAGGGATTACTCCTATAGCTCTGAAATCTAGGTGCCGTTCAGCTGCTGTGCAAAGCAAGTTCCAGAAGGCTGGGCTGCTAAAAAAACATAGCGTTGCAATTAAAAACAGAACAAACCAAACCAAAACAAACCAAAAAACCCCAATATATTTTGACTGGGTGGTTTTATTTTTGGATCAAATTAATGCCATAAACTGTTTCATGGGTAATCCTGGATCCATTACAGTGAAATGGACCATTGTGGTAAAAATATATGGAGATGTGCTGCTTTTTTTTTTTTTTTGTGTCTGGTTTAAGCAGCTCCTACTATTGTGGCTTGCCAGAAGAAGCCTAAAGCACGAAAAATATTTGACAGTCACCGTTATTTTTACCATCACAGCACCAATGGGCTACAGTATGAGTGGACTTTGTAATTTTTTTGTTCCCATCAGCACAAATCCAGCTATTCTTCTGCTTTGTTCAAATGCTGTTGGTTCAGATAATGATTTAAGATGAAACAGTTGGAAGCCCTTGATGTATGTTTATTTCATAAAATAGAGCTTGTTGCCAGGCTGCAATCCTACACAACTGGCATTTTAGTACCTATCACCTGTGCAAATTACATAGTATAAAAGTTGAAAAATACTGTGAGAGAAGATTGCAGTAGATACCTGGACCTCTGCAGACAGTGTTTCTGGAAGAGGTGGGATCATACAGTCCCTCAGGCAGGGTATTACAGTATAGCTGACTTCTGCCTGGTCAGTTTTATTTGGCTGGGTTATCTGAGCACTTCCCAGTATCTTAAATCTACATGTTACGTTCTCCTTACTAGCGTTTGCCATCTGTATTGCCCTTTTACAGATGAAGAAGTAGGAGGGAATTCACCGCAGGGAACGGAGGAAGCTGATGGAAGGGAAGGGAACCCGCACCTGAAGTGTCTGAGGCGCGTGCTCTCACCACCGAACAGCTCTTCCTCCCTGCCAGAGGGTGACTCCTAGTGTTAGATTGGCCAAGAATAGAATGGGAATGAAATGGGAAATTTAGAGCTTATATGGAGGAGAGGCAACCTGCGATTTTAGTAGGTAGCTTCTTCAGCAGAGTAGGTAAACAGTATCGATTGAACCAAAAAAGAGCCATCACCGAGAAGTGTGTGGTTAGCCTTGGCAGTGTAAAAAGACTTGAGAAGAAACCTGGGTATATCAGACTGGAATTTTTAAAATGCACATAAAAGAAAACTGGTATTCCAATAGAAACTAAAATAATTGCCTCTGTATTTCATTTCTGTCATCCTTCGAAGCTGCAAAGTGGTAAGAAATTACAGTATTAATGTTCCCACTAAAGCTGAATGAAAACCGACTCTATTTCTAAGGAGGGATATCCACTACAGTCGTATTGCTGTAAAGTAAGCAGTTGGAATTACATTTGTAGAATTTATAACCTGAACCCA
Organism: Platalea leucorodia; assembly: GCF_965183815.1. Lineage (NCBI taxonomy): Eukaryota > Metazoa > Chordata > Aves > Pelecaniformes > Threskiornithidae > Platalea > Platalea leucorodia. The sequence continues at coordinate 43,816,977 of NC_138828.1, read as the reverse complement.
AACAACCTGAATCCTTTCAATGTCCTATTTCTATGTTCATATTTTAATATTTCTGATGCAGATATTATTCTAATTTTATGGGCTTGAGGGAATGCCTGCACTAGTTGAAATGCTTTCAGGAAACAGTGTTTTATTTTTAGGTCAAATGAATCTGATCCAGATAAAATCTAGACCTGAGCTTGGCAATTACCTGGTTTTGAGCAAAGAGTAGCACATTTGAGGAGGATGAGGAATTGGATTTTTTTATTTCACTTGTTACTCAGTATGCAGGGATGTGTCAGTATGCGCAGTGTATTTTGCTTGCATTGATGTATTGGTTTGTGGAAAATTGCCATATGTAGAAAGAATTAAAATATGCAAAATATCGGTTAGTGGTGTGGGCATAGCAAGAGCATAATTAGCTTTGTATGGTTATTACTAACTCATAGCAAAATTTTGTTAGTGGAGAAAAATGAAGACTTGTGCCCTTTACAGGAAGGAGCATGTCATTTTAGTCATTCTGTGCAGCATCTAGCACTAACCCTGATTGTGCCTTGGAGGCACATCTATTAAATGGTTTCATTGCATTAGGCTAGTAATTTTGCTTTTCAACAGACTGTAGCTAATAGTAGTAAAGGCGATAAAAAGGGTCTGTCTGATTCTCAATCTTGTATTTGAATTATTTTAAAACTTGAGTTATTAATGGGACTCCTGGGCAAAAGGGATGTGGCAAGAGATGCCTACTGGGAGAAAGCAATGACGTTTTCCTGCACATAATTTGTTCTCCCATGTTTGAGTGTCAGTGTAGGGGTGAGTGGTCATAAGTTACAACGAGCAAAGTGCACAAATGTTTCAGTGAGATGTTGCTGGCTTTGATATTCTACTGCATTTAGGTCTTATAACAGAGAATAATCTAGGCTTAAATACTATTGGATTATTTTAAATTTCTGTTTCTAAACAAAAGGAATGCAAATACAATTAAAAACATTTCTTCCTGTTAAAATATTCTTTAGAAGAAACAGTGACTTGTTATCATATTAGTTTCCTTGGTTTAAGAGGGAACAATTAATTTGGATTTTCAGGAATTAATGAACCTTTTATTGCTCTTACAATTGTACATTTCTTTAACAGTACAACATGGGGTAATCAACATCCCAATTTCTTACTAAAGAGAGTACTTAAAATAAGCAGAGGATGACATATCTCCTCTAATATCAGTGCTTCAAAAAGCTAAGGGTTTTTTTTTGTTTTTTTTTTTTTTTTCCCAAAGGAAAAATGACTTCTTATCAAGATATACTTTACTTTTTTTATATATCATGTGAAGTCCCTTTGACTATTGGGCCTCGTGTGTGGTGAGGTACATCTTTTTTTTTTTTTTTTTTTGTAAAGTAATATGCTTGAAGTAATGCTTTATACTGTGAAGTACTCCTAGAAGAAATAAGTTGTTTTTCTTTTTTTTAAATAGTAAGAAATTGAGCAATGAAACTTCTCTTAGCCATTCCCTACAGAACTTCTTTAAACCTCACAAGAAGCTAAAAAACTGCATGCAATGGGCATGACTTTATTTAAAAAAAAAAAAAAAAAAAAAAAAGGCAATAAAGGAAAACCTGGCTAGAGTCTCTAAAGCAAGAGATCATCATCTCTTTTTGAAGAGGAGACAATGTAATTTAGAAGTTCTTCTAACCAGGTTAAAAAAAGCTTTCTTGACATATAATGACATTGGTCAGCAGCTTTCTCAGTGTTAGCATTGTAATTGACTGATAGGACCTTGTCTTCCAGAAACCAAGTTACATTCTTAGTGCTGTATCATGCTATGCTGAAAATCTATATTATTTCCAGTGCAGACACTCAGACTCAAAGCAACAGTTATACCTTCATTTTTAGCCACCATAAATCAGGAGATATTCTTCCAGCTGTTGAAAGGGATCTTGAAGCAATTTTATAGCCGAGCTCCAATCAGATAATGCAAATCTCGAAGGAGTACAATGGTGCATTCACAGGAGAAAATATTAATATTGTGGTTCACCCCAGAGGTGACTGCATTTCAATTTGATAAATTGTTTATTATCGTCATCATCTTATCTGTCAAGCTTTGAATGTATTTTGGGGACTTTGGAAAGAATGAATCTCTATAGACATGGTTCATTGCCATTTATAGCAATGTGTCAAATGACATATGCTCTATTAGACGTAGTCAAACAAGATTAATTATAATATTTCGTAGGAGGAAAACAATATCAAAACTTTCTTATTGTTTTGACTTTACGGCCTTGTCACGATGGGATGATTCTGGAACAGCAATAAGGCATTCCTGCAACAGTGCCTCATCTTTTCCAGTGCAAGGTGCCTGCATCAGCTTCCACTGACACCAGAGTAAATTAGTAAACTTGCATCATCTTAAAATGGCTGTAACAGCTTAATCAGCCTCAGAGTTTTGCTGTTATGAAAATTTGATAATCATCCAAATTGAACCTTAAACCAAATGTTTGGTCTTTCTGGCATTGGTGCACTTCAGAGTTAACTGCAGCTTTAATATGTAGAGTACTTCAAATACAACCAAGGCTGTGCAAAATTCTCAAGTCCTTAGAGATTATTTGAAAATGACACATGAAAAATCTTTAACCTTGGAAGTGGTAAACTGACATTTGAATGTAACAAAGTGCCTTAACATTTGCCTCTTAACTTACTCAGTCTTTTTTATAAACATCTCTCTATGCATATACACTCATGAATATGTACACCTAAGCTTCATTTATTTTTGTTTGTTGTTATGAATTGGCATTTGTACTGCCCCAAAGGGATTTGTTTTATAAGGTATAATACTTAGTAATATACTTTCATCCTTCCAATGAAGTGTGGTGCCTGAGCATCTATGAGAAATAAGATGCTGTGTGAGTTGCTTTACCAAAAGTGTTGGTTGAACTAAGTTAATTTCAAAATGAGACTTTAAACTAGAAGCTATATACACAAAACACATTCACCATTTCAAGGCCAGATGTCTTCTGCAGTTTTTCAAAATGTCCATTGTCTACTGTAACTGATTTTGGAACTTTTGCCTATAATTGAGACAGAAGCTTAAACCTGTGCTATGTACATATCATTAATCAACTTTTGTTGCATCGGTTGCTGATTAAGTTTTGAATTGTTCTAAATGTAGTTTGTACCAGAGTGTTGGTTTCTCTGACTTTGCTTTCAGCAGTATGAGGAAAATGGCTGTGTCTACACTTAAGGACAGGTACGGTCGGCACAGTAATGCTCAATCCTCGTTCCCTGACGAACCTGGAAAGGGAGGACTGAAGCAAGGTGCACAGAAACTTGCTGCTTTTCTACATGTCTGGATTTTCTGCTGTAGGAAACTAAAGTACATGTTCGTATCTTATCCTGGCATCCAGCTGGGCTGTGGTCAGGGTATGTGCTCCATCACTAGGGCTGAGATGTAGCCAGTAAAACTCTGGGCTCCAAAATAGCGCATATTTCTTTTTACAAGAGCAACCAAATTGTTTGACAGGCCTTAAGAATAATGTCTGAGGCTTATCTCTGAATATTTCTGTCACCAAAAAAAATAAAAATTAAGCCTTTGAGTATATAGCAGATATTTCAGAAAACATTAAAAGAAAACTGTAATATTCTGTTTTATTTAAACAGTAAAATCACTGTCTCATGAGGGACTCTAATATGGGCCATTTCCTTATAGTTCCAGGACAAATGAAAGAAAGTACGCTGGTCACATTCTTTCTCTTGAAACTGTACTTCTTCCACTGCTTGCTTTCCTAGTGCTCTTGTCTGAGCTGTTAAATTGTTGTTTTAAAGAAGTGATTCCAGCTCACTTAATATAAAAGCTCATATAAAAGTTGGCAGATATGGGGGGGGAACTTCCATGAAGCTTCTGTTTCCCACAATTCTGAAGGAATTCAGGCCAGTTTCCTTGTCTTAAGCATGGTTGGGAATAAACTGTGGAAAGTGGTCACATTTTGTTTTTCACAAGCTTTTCCTATTTTTTCTGAACTTTACAGAGGCTTTTGTTTGGCAATGACACAATATTACTCCCCCCTATAAAAAGTAATAGGTTCCTTACATATGTAGGATGGTAGCATTAGGGTACCTGGAGTGAAAGGTATCTGGAGTTAAGGCCTTTCTCATATTTAGTAACCAGCTTCTTGGCAGGTAGGAGAGCTGTTGTATACTCAACAGAGGTTCAGAGCCTTTTTCTGAAAGAGTTCTGTTTTTCTAGGATCTGTTTATCTATTGTGTTCTTGTTTTACACCAATTAAGGCAAGACCCTAAACATCGAAGTAGCAGTGATCACATTCACATAAAGACAGATGATGAGAGAAAGCAACAGCAATGAAAGACCAGCAGTGGGGTGAAAGGACATAAAAGAGGTCTGCAAGAAGAATGCAGGAGGCAGAGTGCTGCAGGCTGGCATTTCTGGGTAGAGCGAAGGTCACTTGTGGAAAATGACAGTGATACGAGCACCTCTGGGTGCTCACAGAGCCTGCTTTCACAGTTTGCAGTTACAAGGAGAAGTGTGAGTTAATGCAAATCTGTTTGACAAACCTGATGGAAACAATTGCAGTTGCATCTTTTTGTCTCCTGGGCAATATTAAGGAAGATTACCAGTCTCGGGAGACTAAAGTTCATAGTTATCAATTCCACAGGTTGTCCCAGGACTTCTTATTCTGCCTCAAATCAGCTGAGGACATTCTGCTGCGTTTTTTTAAACTCACGCAAGAGTCCAAATTTTAGAGCTATAGTGGTCCTTATGCTGCCTGCAGTATCACCTTTGAAAGTTTAAATGTTGTTGCGGAAATTGGGTTGTTCCCAGATTTAGTCTGTATCTTACAAGTTAACATTTTAGATTACTTAACCTGTGTGATGAGAGGTAAAGGAATAGAGGCATGATGACTTCAATATTAAGATTCTAGAGTGACTTTAGCACATGGGTTAACCCCCATGAGTGGTTTTAGAGCAGGATTCGCCTCGTACTCTTTTTTGAGGGTATCTGTAAGTAGAGAGGCCGGAGTTGTTACAAGTCTCCCATTTATGAGCACAAACTGCTTGTGTATTGGGTATATATTTTTTCTTGTTTTGTGCAGTGTAAACACACAGTCTTTACGGAATGACTTAAAAGCAGTGACACTAGATCTTTTGCACATTTAGCTCATCAACTTCCACTGTCCGTAACTCTAGATTTGGCCATTGGCTTTATTGCAGCATGACACCCTGAAGTTTTGAAATACTGGCTAGTCACTAGAGGGCGATAACATTATATGGTGAAAACAGATTACACCAAGGTCGGAGCATTTCCATGCCGTGACATTCTGAAACGTCACAGGGACATGAAGCATGACTATATATTTCTACTAGAAAGTGTTGCATTTGAGGGTTTAGATTTCAATTTTAAACCCATGAATGAAAGATAAATTACGTCTGACATTAGGTTACTGTTGAGGATAGCGGTGTCTTCCCTTGAACCCTTAAAGTCAGTTTTCCTGTATATTTTTTTTTGAAGGCTGGTTTAGTTATTTTCTTAAAGTTAATTCCAAAGAATGCCCTACCATCACTTTCAAGATATGAAATTGAAAAGGAATAATAATTCCTACTCCTGACTATTGCTGTTTCATTCACTGACATCCTAGAATAACAACAACTAGTCTAATCAAATACTGCTTGACCTGTAAACTTAGCATTTAGCCCTACATGAGGCAAGAGCTGAAAAACAAATGTAGAATTTCATGCCTACTTTTTTTTTTTTTAATTTTTATTTTTTTAAGGAACTGTCTCTAAATGAAGTAGTATATTCTGAAGATAATTTGAATTAGTATTTACAAGAAAGATCCCATGCTTTGGTGTTCTAGGGCTATTTTGACTGAGAGGAAATAGTAATTTTTGTTTTGGAAACCATAAGACTTGCTTTTGGCCTGACAAAAATTTAGTCTTTCTGTCACTGAGAACAGTAGCTGATTAGATCCTCAGATAAGAAATGCAATGTGTGCTTAATAATCTTCTGAAAAAGGGAACATATTGGAGCCCAAATGTTTGTGTAAAATAGAATATACTCATTTGTATAAAGTAAACCCTTCTGTTTCCCATAAGTGCAGACAGCTGTGAGTGTGGGTTTAATTCCCCTCCACCTCCAGGCTCTAACCCCTGAAAATATTATGCGCAAAGCTTTCATGAACAAACCTAATATAAAATGATCCCCTGAATAATTAAATGGAAATTTGAAAGAAAACAGATAGCAGTTTAGTGGCGGTCCTCTATATTTAAAATATGATCAACTTAATTGTGAAGAAACCTGATTATTTTTTTCAGTTTCAAAATCAAATTGCCTTTGAAATAATCTCTAAATTTTAATTTTGTCCATCCAAACATTAATATCTACTTCTGCTCTGGTGTCTGGAATGCCATAAGAATGGTTCTTATCAACACCACAGCTCAAGATTGTGAGCAGAATGGAAACAGTAGCTGGAAACCAAGAACCAAACCTTGACTACCCATGGTCTTAAAGGCTTGACACAGGGGACGTACTAATCCGAGTTCCTTAGCCATATTTTATTCAAGAAATGAAATATTTTGCAGGCTACTGATCAGGATTTTAAGTGCACAATGTGCTTTTATTTTTAGGCTACTTCCTTTGCTAAGCTAAAACACAGTTGAACAAAAAGAAGTTGAACTATATAGTAATATAATACTCAAATACAAAGAAAAGACCTGGAGTTAAAGTCATGATTGTCCAACCTTAATTCCTTTTAGCTAATCAAGGTGATGTGGGCAAGTACAGTGCTATTTGAGAAGATATTCTGGATGTAACTTGCAGACATCTGTGAGGCATTTGGTACTGTTCCTGTGCAACTGCAGTGTTGGATTCAGAGGCTTATATGAAGACTTGACACTGATTCAATGGCGGCTGATGCCAATGACGTACATGAGTTTGCTGTGCTATTTTATATGATCTACTCTGTATAGTGCGTGGAGTGCTGCATTATTAAGACGGGGCTTACAAAAATATAATTGTAAAGAAATAGCTGATGATTGATTCATTGAGGCTATACATTTTAAAAGAAAGACAACATTTAAAGTGACCATTTAATCACTGTCGTGTATCACTAAAAGAACCCTCCATTATATGTGTTTGAACAACTGACCTCTAAATGAGAATATTCCTAAGTAGAGCAAAAGAAGGTATTAAGACCACAGTTAGCTGACATGCAGTTTCTTAAAAATATTGTACTGTTCATCAAACTGATGTTAAGGCGTGGCTGCAATTTTCAGCACTCTAGGCATGTTATTTCGAGGTAGCTCCTTTTTGTCATCTAGAAAGAATTGTACCTCTAAGATGATATGGTACCTGAGCTCTAGCTATCACAAGGGGAGTGCTAAATGGAGACAAGCTGCTGAACATAGTGAACTACCCTCCTGAATGTTTTACCTAGAAAAGTAAAAAAAACCCTCATTGGATACAAAAAAATGAACAATCAAAACCACGAGAAATATATAGTCCCAAAATACTAATTCCTGACCTTTTAAATACCCCATGGCATATGCAAAAAGTAGTTTTGAATAAAAGACAGCTAAGTCACAGTAATAAAGGGTAAGAGACAGTCATCTAGAAAACGGTAGCTTTTTCTACCGTGACACCTCTGTCAACAGAGGTCTGTGGCAACAGAGGGACGAAGTTTAAAACACAAAATTTTCCATATGTGAAAAAATGCACGCATTTATAGTGTCCATGTCTTCACAGCTACATTTTTAGGAAAAGAGTTAAAAGTCAGATCTCTAATCCTTGCTCATGTAATTCTCTGCAGGGAATTTCCTGAGTACCTTTCTCCTTTCTGTTCATGACAGGATTTCAAGGAAGAGATCCGTCAACTTTCCTCTTTACCTGAGTTGCTGAGGAATTACCTGCCACCTTGTATCATGTCCACACTGCTCCATGCCCTATATGAATGCTGAGAAAAGAAGCTATATTCCCGTTTCACTGGTACAGTATTTTATTCCTACTTTTTTAAATGTAATGGGCTTTCAATGTAATGAATCCCAAAAGTGATGTCAGCAAGACTTGTGGGAAGGTTGCTAATGCTTTGGACTTTCCCTCCCTGCCGAAGAGACACCATGCTGAGTGGGAAGATTAATACATTTATATTTGTCATAGACATTGAATTAAGAGAGAAGGTAATCTCATCTCTGAATATTTTTGTAGATATTCAGTATTATTGGTATTTAATTCTTTATCACAGGGAGATTTATTAGCAGTTTCTTGTTGCCTGGACAACAGAAACAGTCTGTAGAATACAGCATCTGGGAGGCTGGTTACACTTTGGCTCTTTGATTTCATGTAGAATGAAATACATACCCACTTGGAATACACGTTATTCCAACTACACAGGACTATTATCTTGTACACTAAATTACAAAAGCTCTTTGCCTGTGTGATTTCTCATAAATTGGAATCTTAAATTATGTGCATTCTGGTTGCTACTTCATAGTAGGATCAGCTTCTAGTGGATAAATATTTTGCCTGTCTCGGAAGACAGTTTTGAAAGTTGTTTGTCCCCTGCTTTTTTTTATTCTATTATGTTATATTTGTTGGAAATGGCTTTTCACTCCCTGATGATTGCTTGTCACATAAGTCATAACAAGAGATTTGGATGAAAATGGCAGAATGAGAAAAGATGCATTTCGATAGCTTTTTGTAGTATTCTACAAAACTGGCTTGCCACCTCTTCCTGATTTATAGTAAGGCTGGTTCAGTATAAAGTGATTTGAAGAAGTTTGGAAAGTCTCTGAATTTTAAATTTTTCTGATGAATGTATACGTGATGTGTTTCAAACTGTAATCCAGCTCCCATTGAAGTCTATGGCAACGCTGCCATCAATTCCTATGGTGTAGAAGTGGACTTATAATGAGCTATTTAACACTTCACTTATCTAAATTGTCACAGCATGAAAGCTGTAGTAAAAGACTGGTGGGGTTTTGGAGTGACTGAAGGGCCTGTAAATGTAATCAAAGAGACCAAATTGTGTGTGAGAAGCTGTTTCATCTCAATCTCTTTCATCTACAGAAACCTGATAGAACTTCTTTAGTAGATTCTGGCATACAAAAATACATAGTCAAATGCAGTATTTAGAATGACTCTTCAGAACAAAAGCAGATAGATGAATAGTTTTACAGTTATACAGCTATAATTCAGTAGTTTTAAGTTCTTCACACTCTGTCACAAAACTTCCAATGAAAAAGTCCTGTTTGTAAACCATGTGTAACTTGATTTTATCTGTACAATAATGGACCCATATCTATCTATCTTGGAGAAGATCTGAAAATACATGCTCTAATATTTATGGAGTGTTTCGAAAGAGTGGTGATAAATAAGATTGAGTATGAAAGCTATATATTATGATATCTGGTGTGTTTAATGTAAAAATTTGTGTCATATCTCTGATCTTAATGTGTTGTTCAGAATTACATAGAATTACATAACACCGGATCTCAAATGGATGAGTTTTTATTTTTTTTGCAGGAGGTTCTCTCACCTTCTAAAATACAATTTGACTAAATACATCCAAAGAGTTACTAGTTCAAATGAACAAATAAATGGATTTTCTTTAAAAAAAACCCATCCTGACAGAAAATGGAACAAATTGTAGTAATTATGTTAGTTACATTTCCTAGTACAGTAAATGAGGTATGAAACAAGTGTGACTTCATCTTCTTCTTTTGAAAAGACTTAATCATAGAGACTTTAATGATAAAAGAACCAATGTATACACTATACATGTTACCACAAACTGTCAGCAAATGATCTGCAGCAAGATGGGAAGAGTTGCAGTGTACATGATGCAGAACTGATCTTGGAATTGCCAGAAGTTGTAAGCAAAAAATAGTTTTGAGTTCACAGGTAAACTTATATAATGTTTTTCCTTGAATTTGGAGATTCTGAAAACTAGTTCAGAAGCAGTACAACAGTAATAATCAAAGCTTGGCCAGATCACAACATGTCTCTTCAACCCCAGTGAATTGAATTGTGGAGAACTTAAAGTTTTATAGGCTGGCGCTGCTACAGAATTTCATTTTTTATTATTAATAATGAATGAGATGTCAATGAATGAATCATCCAGAATATTATTCAGCATCTTCAGGCTTTGCCATAACTTCTTTTCTGTTACTGAGTATAAATGTGTTGAGTGTGATTGCCTGTGTTAAAACATCTGTCATGTGTTTGTAAAATAATAGGTAAATTATCCCTCTTCCCCCCGCCTTTTTTTTTGTCCTGAGATTTCAGCCTAACTTTCTTTGATAGTTTGTTTCCCTTCATTGAGACATGGTGTTGCACAGTTATTCTAGCACCAGTTTTCTTAGCAGATAGACTACCTCTCCTCTCACCTTCTTGCCCACTGTTAATTTAAAATGTCGATTGACAAAATTCAATTCTTAAATTAATGTTGCCTTCTGTAGAAAATATTTCCTAGGAAGACTCTGCCATGGAAAAGTTAAAATTCTAGGAGTGCTTGTATGGTTTAGAGGCACTATATATTTTGTTTGTTTGTTTAGCATTGATTTGTTTGCAAAATGAACGAGCGCATGGAATGAAAATTTTTACATACAAATCATATATTTATGCCTGTAGTAACTGGTACTGAACAAGATCTGTTTATTCACCTTACCCTGTGACATCAGTCCTATGAGCTAAGTTTCTGTACCCAAGCAAACTGAAAAGGAGGAAGAAAAGATATTTTTCCTGAATGCCAAATCTTTCCATTTCTGGCCTAATAATTAGCCTAATAAAGGCTAATTGTAGTTTCAATGGAGAAAATTGTTCTGAAAAATCCTGAATGTATTTTTCTATTATTCATGTTTTTTTTCATATGTGAAAGAACAGCCAACGCTTTAGGAGACCGTTCTGAGTAAACTATTTGATAGGAAATTGATTGATGTAGGAAATCATCTAGAAAAGCAGCAACTTTAGCTTTTAAGTGCTCATGAAGCTATACAGGCAAGTAATTAATAAGAATTAGACTTTAAGATAAATGACTGGGAATTTGTAAGATCATGGGAGAGCGTAAATCAGAATCTGATAACATACTGTATGAGAAAGGTTATATAAGGAAACTAGTCTTCACCAGGTTGAAAAGTTTGAAAGTTGTAGTGATTTATTTATGAAACTGATAAAGGGTAAGAGGAAACATGGGTCTCAAGTTTAGGATAGTAAGCTGAAGGAAAATTGACATTGATTCCCTAAAAGGTTGGAATCCCTAAGGTTGTCCTTAAGGCAACACTTTCCTGATTTCTTGTCACTGGGTGAAATAAATGCCAAAAACCAAACCACCAAACCTCAAAAGGGGAGACTGTTGACAGCATCAGTGTATTCTGACCTTGTGTTCTTAATGGCAGTGTCAAGGTGCATCTGGGCATAGAACGACTTACAAAGTTACTTACAAGTAGTCTTTTGTTCTAACTGGAGTCATGCAGCAATTCTAATTATGGTGGGTCAAATGTAGTCTGAATTTGAGTGACTGCAACACTGTTTTAACAGAAATGGCTAGGCCAAAGCCCAGGCAGTTGGCTTAACCTTAAGGTTTGGAAAAATTAGATGTACGCTTCTATGGATGCTTTATTCTGGATAATGACAGAGCCACGAACAACTAAGAAAAGTGGTTTTAGATAGCATTTTTTTTGCTAAAGATAAGTTTTGAATTTGCTTATGTCCCTGTGTGCATAAAGTAATGAGTAAGCATACTGGAGACTCCCCTGATATTAGTAACTGTAAAATCAAGGAAAGCAAAACCCTACTGCAGAGGTAAAGAAAAAGGTAATTATGGCAAGATGGGGAGCAGCTCCTTCAGGATGATTTTATCATTAGCAATGTTGAACTGGGCAAATGCAACAATAAAAAGATAGTAAGCTAAATTACACTTTTTTACAATGTTCATACATTCATGCACACGTGTGTAAATATACGTGTATGTATATATCTCCCAGCCTTCAGCTGGGGCTGCACGGCTAGAAGGCGCGTCCCCTGGGTGGTGGATAGGGGATCCCTCTCTGGAGGGTGCACCGGATAAAATTGAAGAAGGTGCCGCGAACCAACGCAGCCTAAGGGAAGGCCACCCTGACAGAAAAACCACTGGCCCTCCAAGTCATGGGGGTTGGGCAGGAGGCCAACTACCTCCTCCCGGGGGGGGGAGGGGGGAAGTTGCAGAAACGACGAGCATCAACTCGGAGATGGAGAAAATCAGTAATGAAGTGAGGAGGAGGAGATGAAACTGGATCGGTCATGTCTTGAGGAAAAAAACAACAGAAGACTGCGCTGTGGCCCTTGGACTCCAGAGCACGCAGCCGCAGACCGATCGAAGTGGAAGAACGATGTTCGCGCCTTGTGTGCCTCCTGGCACTGAGAGAATTCAGATCAGATATATCTCCCAGTCCCTGGACACTTGCATGTGTATTTATACACATATTTCCCAGCTCCTGCCTGCATGGTAATGCTACTCAAAATATCTTCTAATATATCAACTATGTTACAGATGTAGTCTATCAGTGACTCTCATGGGTTATTTAATCTGTTTTACCAGACCAAAATCATGTGAGTGTTCTGCTGAGAGAAAAATCAAGTGCATCTTAAAACTTGCATTTCCAATTGCTAATCAAAATTGTAGTCTGTTCCAAAGCCTCTTGAAGTGAATACTGAATACATCCCCCCCCCCCCCCCCCCAAACTTACTTTGGATCTGACCTATAAGGATTCTACAGTGTGGCATGATATATCAATTTGTGCAAACAGGGAGAGAGAAGGTGACACTAACCTGCCTCTGACTCATGGGATTTTGACCTTCGGAAGTAATATGTAACGTTAATAACCTGGTACAGGACAAAAAGTGGTAAAAAAGAAAAATGATTTATTGCTTTGCAGAGTAAAAGTATGTTCACTGCCGGTTCATGAATTCGCAAGATATATTTTGTGCTAACACTGTTTTAGAAAACCAACAACAAACATATTGTCACCCTATCTGTATGAGCAAATTGATTCCTTATAGCAGTTTCAAGTTTAAGATGTGCTTTCCCTAGCTGAGGCTTGCAGTATTTGCAGACTGTCTGACTTCTAGCTACCCTTCTGTTAAAAATGATTTGACTTTTAAATTTTGTCTAATGACTAATACTCAAATTTACTGTATCCTTTAAATTTTAATAAGAAATGATCACTTCTGTTGAACTAAATATAGTATTATCAATAGACCTGATTATATAAAAAGCAGCTGAGAACTTAGTCTTCCAAAGCAAGTTTTGTGTGTATACACACATTTGTATATTGTGTATATAGGTTTGTATTGTATATGATACATAACTCTTCATATGTTACATTTTAATGCTGTCAGTATTTTCCTGCTGTTTAATTTCGTATGCAGCAAAGTTTGTCCCTAGTGCTAACTAAAACTGGTTATTTAATAAAAGTGATCTCAGAAACATGAAGTCAAATTCTTCTTTAGAATATTTAGGAATACTTTGATCTTAATAACAGAGAAGTCTTTTTCCCTGTAATAAATGTTCCACATTGATAATCAGTATAGTGGAAGGAAGAAATGTATGTCACCAGAAGTTTAGATTTTTTTTTTTTTTAATTTGCTTTTTTGTGGTGTGTTTTGTGTGGTGGGTGTTGGTGGTTTTCGTTTGTCTGTTTGTTTTAAAGCTTGGGAGAAACCCTAGTGATGCAAAGGCAGTCACTCACCACCTTCCACAAACAGACTGATGCCCAGCCAGTCTCTGAGTAATGGCTACTTTGGAAGACAAAACCCCAGTTTTTGTTGTTGAACATGATGTTATATGGCATGAAATATTCCTTTGGTCAATTTGAGCCAGGTGTCCTCGCTGCATCCCCTCCCAACTTCTTGCCCGCCCCCAGCCTACTGGCTGACAGGGGCAGAGTAAGGAACTGAGAAAGCCTTGAGCTGTGCAAGCACTGCTCAACAATAGCCAAAACGTTGGTGTTACCAACACTGTTTTAGCCACAAATCCAAAACACAGCACCACACGGGCTCCTATGAAGAAAATTGACTCCATCCCAGCCAGACCCAGTACAGCTCTATTCTTATCCACTATGGACATGTATAATGATGATTTCTTCTTAGCTGCACTCCCTTATTAGTTATTTCCTCTTGAATAGTTTTCCTATTCACAAATTTGTTTTGAATGTTGTCTTTATCTCAGAATCATTTTGTTGCTTGGAAAATTCATTCTCAGATAGACTGACCAGAATAATGCTCCATCTGAATGCATATCAAAAACGCTCCAACATACTTACAGTGTTATCATTAACTGTGCATGCTTCCAGTCTTTGCTGTCTTCATTGACATTGAACTTGACACTCTTCTCAGTTATGTACACCAAAGCCTTGGGATTTTTTTTCCCTGAGTTTGATGTAGTACGTTTAAATTCAAGCAGTATGACTCAGTAGTTCATATTACTTTGTTTATTATGTATTACCTTGTGTTTGTCAAATCTGTATTTCATCTCCTACCCTTTACCTTTTCTTTCTTGCCTACACTTCCATATTGAACTCAGACTATTCATAGAAAGTGGATGCATAAGTGATATGAAAACAGATGAAGTAACTTTGATTTTAAATGTGAGAATATTCACTCTATTTAGAGGATAATTAGTGAACTAATTAGGATCTCTTCAGGAAAATCTATTGTGGTAGACTAATAGTGTAATGACCTTCTGTGGATTCTATTGCACTGCTTCCTTGTGCAACTGGTGGGGCCAACAGCACCTGTATTTTATGTTCTTATAAGAATGTATCAAAGTAAGCCAATTTTGCACTGAGAATGGTGTTTCCTAGAAAATCTTTACCTGCATTTTGTAAACATAATTGTCCTACGTAGAACTGGTGGAGCGATGACGTGAAAATCTGTTTGAAGATATGACCTGTTTTTCCATGTAGGGCTGCTTTCATGGGTGTCTGGGTAATTGTATTGAAAAAGCAGGACTCTGGCTTCCCCTCTGGCAGGCTGACCAAGTCAGTGTTGTCTGGGTTGGGAACTGAAGGGCAATGCTGCAGCTCCTCCCTAGGAAGCTAGGAATTGGTATAAAATATGGACTCTTGTACAAGAATGTGGGAGACATCGGATATCCAGGACATAGGGAAGTCCTCAATGTATTTATTCACGCTGACTCTGTAGAGGAGTTTTCCACTACTGATCCTTGTTTACAGAGCCTGCAGAATTACAATCCCAGATTTGGTTAAGCAGTAGCTAGAAGAATTGTTGAAGTATTATGAATTTGTATTTCCCCATCTTTAAATGCCTTTATTTATGATAATGTCTTACTGCACCTATACAGTACAAAACAATGTAGTAAAAGACTTCAGCTTTACCTTTGAAAGCTCCTCCTTCTGAAGACTTTGCTTTATGCTTGTAAGCTATGCTCTACATATGCAATAGCCTAATAAAGTTTCTGTTAATGGGCTTTCTCCTGCAATTCTTCTTAGGGTAGAGAAAAGTCCATATGTGTTTTAGTGCTGGTATATTATATTACAGTGCTCTGTATATATTTGAAAAGTCTTACCATTGATTTTCCATAGGTTCTTCATTTGTCTGGAGGGGAAACACTCCATTTTTACTCCAATTGCTCATGGTGGTCCCCTCCAAGAAATTAATTTTTTTTCCTTTCTTCGCCCACATCTGCTTACTATTGATATATCATACCAACTCCTTATTGAGGAAAATAGGTGTATATAAAAGCTTAAATTTAAGCATGTACTGAAAGCCAAAAGGTATTGAAGCATGTGTTTAGAGCTAACTTTGAACTTGCCTGATTCAGCAAGTTCTTAAATAGTAATATTCTCATGTTGCTCGTCAGAGGTCCCATCACTTTTTTTATATAAAAGTCCTCTGTCATTTTCAGTTACGAAGTTTGCTGATACAAAAGGACTTAGTATTCATAGACTATATATGAAGAACTCTGCCTTCATTGCTTTTGATATTCTGGATTTTCTGCTGTAGTATATTTGGTGCTCTGTCATAGCAGTAACCTCAAATAAGCAACATACATCTTGAATTACAGTATTTTCTTTTCTCGGTTATTTGCTTTATCTTCATCCAAAATCTCCCGCTGGTTTTGATCATCTGTAGCTCTTTCTGTGGCACAAAAAGGTGAAATAAGTACTTATCATTAAGCAGTAGTCACTGTTACAAAACACCTTCAATTATAAATTGCCTGTGTCCAGAGTAACATTTGACAACAATTCTGTGCTGATGTTGCAAAGGAAAATCCTGTGAGGGTCCTGTTGGCTTCCACAGCATCGTCTTGGATGTAAATTCAGCTGTCTGTTATAAGGATATAGAGAGACCTGGGAATGGTTTATGTTTGCTTTGCTTTCCATTTTAGTGATTTACAGCATACTAACCTCATGCATACATCAGAGAAGTGGTGTTCCATATTTAGTTTCAGAAATGCAAGGGATTATCTAAGATGGAGGGACCGAGACAACATAGTCACAAAATCTGGGTGGAAGACAATCTGTTCTATAGGGAGTGAGATAGAATTTGTTATGTGGTTAAGATACCACTGTTTCAAGACTGTTTAGCAGATCAGAACTTCAGTTTTCCTCTTCAATAGGACAGTAAGGGTGGTGTGCAGCTGTGGTCAAGTTATACAAAGTGGGAACATCATGCTTCTGTGGCCAGAGATAATGCTAAGAGTGGCAAAAGTCCCTTTAATGTTCTTTTTCACATGCTGCTCCAAGCCATGTATTGCTGGGAAAATTCACATCTGAGATGCTGCAGACCAGATGTGGCCCATCAAGTATTTTACGAAGTATTACAGGTAGATTTTCTTTCCGGCCTCCCACATTTAGAAGGTACTACTGTTGTGAATTCAGCTGCAGATGATGTAGGGGGCTTGTTCTTCACAAGCATTCACTCTGATGACATCTGGTCGTCACTGCAACTTCTGGAGGAAAAAACCACCACCAAAATCCACTGCATGACACCTCTGAAGATCACAGAATAAAAAGGCAAATTTCTGAAACAAACCAGTTTGATGCAGAATATTGTCTGAGGCCTTTTTCAGACTGCCTACAAACCAAGCTGGAATGCAAGTCTGTTTAACTGATGTGGTTGAAATTGTCTCTTGGAATTAGTCACAGACAGCCTGGATTGATGGTAGGGTGTGTTCAGAGCACAAGTTTTTGCACATGCATAATATTGTTTCTTTCATATACCAGAAAATGGAACAGCAATTTTGGCTATTATTTTGCAAATAAGTGTGCTGGAAAGATGAATACAAACCAATTACAAATATGCCATTCTTAAGTTGGTTCTTGTTTGAAGGCTTTGCCAGCTCTGTAATTGCTCTCAGACTAATCAATTACACAAATTCTCTTTTTATAAATTAGAGCAAACTGCTAACCCGATTTCCTGATTATTGTTCTTTTATGTTTTTGTAAAGCTTTTAGATTAATTAATTCTTAGATGAACATAATTTTACAAGCACAGTGGATGCTTTCTGGAAAGCAGTCATTAATCATTGTAATGTATGACCTCAATCATATCTGGTGTCTTAAAAATATGCTTTTATATTAATCAGTAATTAACATTACCTTGCACTGTGTCCTACATTTAAGAAGTTATCCTTGTTACTTGCTTGTTGTTTGTAAAAGGCAAGTAAAATAGTTATGAACTTCTCACAGTACCTTCCTTCAAAGCTGTTGAATGTCACAAATAGAGGATGGAAAGTTAAAGGTATCATCTCTGATTATTTAGCTGTGTGGGAGATGGTGTTTGAGGCAAAATGTTCTTCCTGTATCAGCATCAATACCTATGGATCATGCTATGCAGTGCACCAGACTGCAAATTTTAGTGACAGACCACCTATGTAGGGTGGTTTGTGTGCTTCTCCCAAGTCCGTAATGAGTTCAGCATTCAAACCCAGTTCGATCATCAGCCTGCAAACTGATTATTTATCTTTTGCATTATGGCTGCACATATTGGATTGTTCTGGAATTAAAAGAAATGCATAAGTAAGATCTTTTGAAAACTTACATAGAGGTATGGATATGTACGTACGTCTGCGTATTGTCTGTCTTTCTGGGCTTGGTAGGCAATCTACTGGCAGGCTGTTTCTGACAGTGTGTGACCTTGAGAAGGTCTCTTAAGATATCTCCTCTCAGCTTCCTTAATTTTTAATAGAGATACTGATACCTGCCTGCCTTACATTATGTATAAGTTGCATCTTCCATTGCAATGTATTTTAAAATTTCTGGATGAATAGGTTTAATTGAAAAGAAAAACAACTAACCTCTTCTATCTTCCATCCTGACTGAAATCCTCTGGGCTTCAGATAAAGCTGAAATATAATAGAATAATACAGAACTAGAAGCACAGACCACTTATTTGTGCTATGTTGCCAGATTTGTGTTAGCTTAAAAGCCACAAAAGAATCTTGCGTGTGTGTCCCTAGCTATAGAGACAATGGAGACTTTTTCTGTGGTGTAATTTTTTAATTTTTTTTTTTAATTAAAAAATTTAGTTTCTTAAAAATGGTTTATGGAAAAAGCTTGATTTCAACAAATCTAATTAGTTGGAAAAAAATTCTAAGAAATTTGTGTGAAATATCTCCTAGTGACATGTCTTCGTTTTAGTTCAAAATGATCATATGGAATTTTGGTCACTTTATTCTATGAAGGCTGAGCTATCTACATGGTTGTAACTGGAGTGAAACAAGTTTGCATTTCAGTTCCACAGCCTTGATCACTGCGCTAATATGTTCCCTATAGTCAAATGTAACTCTAGGTTAGATTCAGCGGGAGGGGTTGGTTTCTGAAAGATTTTCATGGGAAACAGCTGCTGTCTGCAGAAAAAGTCACTTTTTAAAGTTTGTATTGCACATGTTGGTAATTCACACGTTCCCAGATAAACAAAAGCTTGCTAGCTGAAATATATTTTATTCTGATATAACATCCGGGTGTCTCATAAAAATGGTATTAGTTGTGAATATTTTTGCTATCTTCAATGGAACAAGCTCCCCTCAGTGTATTTTCTCTCATATGAAACTCGGAAACCATGAACTCGCATGCATATTACTTTATGACCCTTCAAGAGGAGGACGTTGTGATGTTTGGACACAGGTTTTTTCATGAAAGTGACATCAAGAAGCATGAAACATTACTACCGTTATAATGAGGCAATATATTGTCACTTTCAGAACTGAACTATTTAGGTTTTGAATGAGCCGTTTTAATATTTAGCTAAAATAGTTAAATTTTATTTGATAGATTAAAGAAAAATGTTTACTACGGACATGAACTCAGCTCTTCTAGCATCATTATTGTAGTACGCTTTTGTGAACGCGTAATTAAATGGAGAAGACCAATTCAAGTGTTTAAAATGATAAACACAGCTACCCAGGCTTTTTGATCAAGTGCCAAGCATAGCTATCTTCAGGCTAGTGACCAAACTTGTTTTAAAAAAGTGAAAACGTTTCCCATGAGTGTTAATCGGGGCTAGGATATGAAAGGGTACCTTGAGAGCTCACAACTTCAGGATAGAAACTACCATACAGTGCTGTTGAATGGATGCTAGTGTGAGAAACAAAACAAGCTTTGCTTATTTGAACTTCTTACTACTGTCTTGATATGATTGTATTATATTTCACTTCTGAAACTGGACTTCTTTTTCAACCGTTGAAAAATCCTCTGTAAAATTAATTTAGGTCTGTTCCTTTAGAAAACAAATTTGTTAGGACAGAAGAGAATTTATTGAAATTAACCCAGGGGCTTTTCCTGAACTAGGCCTTGCATGGGTGCCACAGTGGTATGTGCTATGTAATCCCTCCTTAGGTTCACTAATACAGATTCAGTACTCGTCAGCCTTAATTCTAAACCATATTTTAATCTTTCAGCATTGTAACAATACCCATGAGACTTGTGAAAGTGTTTCAAGCCACAGTGAATCTGAATCATGAAGTGGAACTACAAAGATTTTTTTTTTCTTGCTTCTTGACCCACATTGTTGCACATAATGAAATAATTCTTATTATATTTCACAGATTATCTTCTCATTGCAGTAAAAGTGCATGTAGTCAGGGAATAGCTCCAGAAAGCTGCAAGTAATTTAGTTTTAGCATTTTAGCTCCCTTTGCCATTGAAGTGACCAGACCATTTTGGAGGAGGCAATGAAGGGGAGTGAAAGAGAAATAAGTTACTACAGAAGCCATAGACTGAAAAACAACCTGCTGCTTCCCCCTTTTATTACCTTTTTCCTGCAACATATACTGTTTGGGAAGTTATGTGAGTGGAAGCATGAAGTATGAATCCTCTCTGCCTGTCCGTCAGTTCTGTCTCATAATTCTCTTGGCTTGGCGTATTCTTTCCTTTTACATAATAGTATTTATATTGCCAAACACCACAGGTTGCCATTTTATCTCAGGTGTGAGTGTACTCCCTTGTTTCTGTAATGTTAAAAAATCTTCATTCTTTTCTTTAAGAATGTTTTTATTATTAGAATTAGTTATTGCTTGGGTAGATTCATTGTTAATGTTAAAATGTGCTTACACCTACCTAGGTCTCTGGACTATACATCATCAGTGTTACTTCATGTAATGTAACTTTCATTGTCGTAATTTGATGGGACTTTCATTGTTTATGCTGTTTCATAGGTTAGCCAGGGCTGAAATGTTATGGAGGTGGTTAAAAAAAGAAGTGTTCTTCAACTGGTTTAGTAAGCAAAAAGAAAAGATTTGGTACAATTCTTATAAACTGAAACTAAATCTTTAAGAAAGCTGAAAAAAAGAGAGGATGCACACGTAATGTTAGAGGAGGTGCATACGTGGAAGTGATTGATACAGTCTTCCCAGAAAACATTCCTTTCTCTCGTCCCTTTGAGACACAGTAAAATAGGATCTTGACTTTTCCAGTGCTGTGGGGGAATGTGCTTCCTGGAGCGCCTTGAGCTGCAGCTGCTGGATACCTCGAGGGCATTCAGGAGGGTATCCCTGTATGCCTGTGCTGTGCTCATGCTTTCCTCAGTTGCTGTGAACAACAGGTTGCAGGGTTAGATAGACCTCTAGTAAAGCAGTCCTTAGGAAGTAATTTGAAATTTCTTAATGCTCAGCATTTTTTAAAATTAAGCTAGCTGTTTGGCTGTCTAAAGGGAGACGAGAGCACCTAAACTTGGAAGTCTTGTGTTGAAAATCTTCATCAAAGTTTCTTATGATTAATGTCTTTTAAATATAATTCAAGAAGCCTTAGTATGAAAATGCTACAGAAAATGCAATAAAAACATAGAAACAAAAGCTTTTTAATTAATTAGAAATGCTTCGGAATTGGCAGATAACTTTCCCCTGGGGACCTCTAGAGTATGCATAAAACGCTAGTATACACAGAATAATATCTCACAACAAATCAACGAGTTTTCTCTTTAGACTCAGTGCAGCACAAAAGAGAGCTCTGAAGGAGTCAGCTTGCTGCCAAAATAATTTTCCAACACTCTTTCCTAATGTCTTCTCGTTTCATTGGTTCACTAGCTTACTAACATAATTTGTTCTTCTTTTATGTTTTCATGCTATGAAAAAGGATAAAGGATTGGAAGCATTGTGATGAGTTCCCTGAGGGCTCTTGTTTCAAGAATGAACCTCGATTTTTTTTGATGTAGGTTAGAAATGTTTTTTCCTCTGTCTGAAAACACATCTGCCTCCCCTGACTACTGTGATAAAAGCTTTCCACCTATGTGTTGTCCTGAGCATTTACTGGGGAATCTGTTGTGGACCTGCATTTCTTGAAATCCCAGCATTGTAGTTCACAGATTTAACACGTGCTTTGGGTGAGAAATGCTTCAAAACTGTTCTTTATGCAGTTCAGGCTGAGCTGAACTGTACCTCTAAACAAAGAAAGCAAAGACTTATCCCCATCTACAGTAGGTAACTTATAAAGGATATTGCTTAAAAAAACCCCAAAAAACAACGAACAAAACACAAACCCCCAACCAAATTCAAAAAAACCCCACAGTGAATATTAAGGCTAAATCAGAAAAGTCTGTCTGTCTCTCTTGTCCTAATGGGTGCTCTCTGGCAGAGCTGGAGGTAGGGTTTCTTTATGTTGCATATTTTATGTTGCATCTGTGAGATATAATATATTGATAGGGCCATGACCTTCCATAGACTGAAAGCATCAGTGTCTCAGTGTTTTTTAGGCAACCAGTGCTGTCAGACGAAGAACAACACAAAGTAAAAGAGCAAATGGCACTGTATAGCATATCAGTCTCCTACCCAACCCCACACCAGTCATTCAAAAATGCAGTGGTATTAAACAGTCATCTGGTCTGTTTGTTGCTGCTTTATGTTGCGAGTACGTTTATAAAGTTCTAAAAGGGTTAATGGGTATTAATTAAGCATGAGTAATTTGAGCAATAGTAACAGTGTAGCAGCATTTCTCCTGGGCTGTTCACATTGCTGAGAAACCCAGGCAGAATGCCAAGCTACTGTAGCTATGCAGATCTTCTGAAATTTGGATCTTTCTGCAGGATTATACTTTGTGCTATCTTGAAATCTCCTTACAGATTAAATCATTGCATGGCTGGCTTTACCACATCTGCACAGAGGAGTGAGACAACTACAAGAAGCAAGCAGGACTAATTTTATACTGAAAGAGCATCTAATGCATATCAAATATATCTCACGTTCTGTGAGGACATTCTGATTGTCCTTTTACAAAAATACCTCTGGTTGCAAACAACCTATTGACATAATAGATTATGCAACAATCCATTGTGTTTGAACTTTCAAAGATTAAAGCTTCATTAAACTTCTATAAACTCTTTATAAACGCTTCTTCAAAACAAGGTGTGGGCAAACATGACAAGTTGTTCTGTCTCTTGGTTCTGTCCACTTTCTGTCTGCCACGAGATAAAGTACAGTACAAGTGAATTCTAACAAGTATATAGCATGAAGGCCATTCAGCAGATTACTTAAGCATATACCTAACTTCAAGTCTGAGTTGCATTGATGTTGAATACCAATGAGGTCAGAGAAATAATAACACCTGTGGAAAAACTATATAGCCTGGTCTTCCTCTTTTCTGAGATTGCACTATCATTCATACTTGTGTTGCCATTATTATCATTATCATCATCCTCATCATCATCTTACCCTACAGGGCAGCTGACTCTGGAACCATAAAAATGATACGTAATCAGGTATTTCCTACTGTTTGCATTCAGTGTTTGTATTAGAGTTTGTAATTTGTTTTTTACGTTATGTAAAAGGAGGACACATGTATAAGGCTATGTATTCAAGGTTAAAACATGCTGATTTATGATTACATTATAGTTTATATTTCTTCATACACTTTTAATCAGGTAAAAAAAATGAAAATATGTTCACAAGTACTCTTTCAGGAACAGATAGATACTAGTAGGTCTCCAGCTAAATGTTTTGCATTTTGTCTGTAAATATTATACTTTGCATGCAATAAATCTTTGTAAGAGTTTTATTAAATATTTTTAAAAGGGATTTATACTTAAAAGCAAGCAGCTCATGTACATCAGCAGAGCTCATTTTATTATCTGTGGTACTTAGCTGTGAATACTTGGTATGCAAACTGTAGCATTATCAGGTGGAAAAGACTGGAATTTGTTCAGTATGATGATATTTATTTAGGAACTTTATGATGACTGCATCCATGGAGTTATTGGAAGAAAATGATTGTTGTATGATCCGTGTAGAGATAGAAAGTTCTGGGGAAGTTCAGTAAATAATTGTTGAACGCTTTGGATGGAGCACAGAATCAGGTGACAGTTCTGAAAGATGAAAACGCTTGGCAGGAGGAAAGATGCTTTCATGTGATCAGCAGTCGGGGAGATAATGATTGGTATTACACAAAAATGTGTACAGCCTGTGAAAATGGCAGGGAAAATAGTTTGTTTCTCCCCCCGCCTCAATTTCTGAAGAGGAAAATGGAAAATGTGATATTTTTCTCTCTGCTTTCTTGTCATGCAAGTTATGACATTTTGGAACTAAAGAAAAGGCAAATTATTATCAATGTTTTACTGTGCAAGTTCAATATTTGCTTATTTACCAAATGTATGGATCTCTTTGGAAATGCCCATCTTTTCTGTTTTGACAAGCTCTTTTGCTGCAGTGATTTGTGCCAGAAGATGCTTCTCCAAACAACAGGCCCTTTCAAAAACTTCTGTTAAAGAACTACTTTCAAAAACATATAGGGTTAAGTAACGAATCTCTGTGTCATACCATAAACAGACCACTCTATTTCTGTTAAGAAAATACAATTTTATTTAATTAGCATTGAATTGTAAAATGTGAAAATTTAGAGATAACATTTTTAACTGAAAGTTCTCCTGGACTATAGCCTTTTCAAATTCATTTTATATCAATTTATTGAAAGCAGGTATAAACCCAACAATTTATAACTGCCTTTTAAGGTTCTTTTTCTGAACCTAACTTCCTGACAGAAGTAATTTATGAGATTAATGTTAAATTTTGCACTTTTGCTTCACCCAAGGGATGTTCTTTATCTGGGCATTGTTACTTTTGCCTTCCTGCATCAATGATACACAGCTGTGTGTGTCATCATGCCTGTCATACTCTGAATTGGAAACATATTTCCCTCCTAATAATGCACCTGCTATGAAGCACATCCTTAATGATGAGATACTAATTTTTCAGAAAACGGTCCAAAAAGTTATAGAAAGTTTGTAATAGAAAGTTTGTGGGCTGGATTGCCCTCATCATTGCTTGATTGAAAATGGTGTCTGATAACTCTTCACTCACAAACTCATCTGTTTGCCCCTCTACAAAATCAACACCCTTTTGATTGAAGAAGGTTTGGCTGTATATCAACTATGCAATTAAAAACAATATGAAGGAGCATGCTTTTTTTTGTTGCAGATCTTGATTATACCATTAAAAATCAATCTATTCCTGTTCCTCTTGTTGGTTTTCTAGAGAGAAGCGTAAGTAACAATTCAGATCCGGTAGATCCAGTCTTGTGAATTCAGAAAATTTATTGTAATAAAGAACAGGCTGTTCAAGTGTACCTTGGTGGAAATAAAGAAGACTAGAGTCAGAAACATTGGTACATACATCTTAATGTAACTAACTTACTTTTTTTTTTTCCATTTATGCTGTAATGCTGTAACTGCACTTATGGAACATTGTTGTTAAAGAAATACACAATGTGTTAAAATGTCAACTAAATTTAGTTCACTGGTACACTTGAAGAGTGGAACCTTTTGTACCAAGCAATCATAAAATGTGCTCCTATAATTATTGTACTATGAAAGGCA
The DNA here is from genome assembly GCF_965183815.1 of Platalea leucorodia. NCBI lineage: Eukaryota > Metazoa > Chordata > Aves > Pelecaniformes > Threskiornithidae > Platalea > Platalea leucorodia. Next base: position 43,791,704 of record NC_138828.1, on the reverse strand, counting down.
GAAATTAGTTTTCAGTATAGTCATGGAAATGGGTGGTACCTTAAAGCACGGCAAATCAGTGGTGCTGACCAACTTTCTGAAAATGCAAAATTTTTTTGCTTTTCCAGATGTTTGATTGAGAGAACAGTTCTGGTTTAAGAAATGAACGCCACATGCTTCAAATTGTTCAGGACTCTTCCCCCCCCACTCTTTAAAGTTATTTTGAAAATGTAAATTTCACTGAGGTGCAAAAGTCACTTAAGTACCCCTGAAAAATACACCTCTCATGCTCTGGTTAGCATGGAGATGTTCACAAAGCATGCCATTGAAATAAAAGCTTTATAGCTGACTTAAAAGGATGCAGGATAAGACCTTCAAGTGTAATATATTCATGAAGGTCTATAAAGTAAAGATAGAGTATTTGAGCTGATCTTTTAGTAGCTGTGATAATGAAGGATTAGTAAATAGTTTTGAACATACCTGAAAGTTGGTAGGACTTTTAGCATTCTAGTCTATGATTGTTAGATTCACAATAATGTAATATGCCATCACAACAACTTTTCCTCAGGTGCAAGTATGAAACAACGCTCAACTGAGAACAAGAAAGGGTAACGGTATTTGACTTTTTTTTCTTGCAGAGTCTACAGGAACCCCCAGACATTTCCTAGGACAGGTCTAATACAGTGGGATAAGGGCTAAGGAAACATTTATTTTTCTTAAACTGCTTGTGGACCTGGTACAAGATTATCGTGCATTTTAGAAACTTGTCATATTTTGGCTATCTCTGTTCAATGCGCTGTTATTCCAGTGTATTGTTTGGGAACATAACTAGTGTGGTTGGTGGGGGGTGTTTTTGATTTTTTTTTTTTTTTTTTTTCCCCTATAGCCCTGCTGTTTCATAATCTGCTTCACCTCTGGTTATCTGTTATGAAATCTTGTAACAGTATGAGGAAATGTGTGCTGTTCAACATCATCAAGTTTTCTATCAATGCAGATCAGGCCATGTAGTCACCAGTGTAAATTTCTTAAGACTCCAGTGACTTCTGCATTAATTTTCCCAAGATGCAGTTATAGTCCTTAATCTCTGTTTATGGGCCACACCAATGGAATCCTGTTTCTGAAATGCTCTGCTTTCCCTTTGAGGTAATTCACTTTGAGGTAATCATTCATTCCTTTGAGATAGTTCTGATGCATGATTTTTGTATGCCTAAAATGTTTTGAAAATTGAGCCACTCTTACTGAAGTGAGAAAAAGTAGATTTAAGAAATCAACTTTGAATTTTAAATGCTGTTCTTACTAATATAAAGAGATGATTTTACCACTCTTGATTTTCTTTTCAGCATGTATCTACAGTTGGATACAGAATACCTAATCCTACAGGATACTCACTCCTTTTTTCTTTGGTTCTTTTCTATGTATGATCAAAGAAATATCATTACTAACGATTATCTTAATTTTTAAACAGCTGTTTGATTAGTAGCTTTTTCTCTTTTGGAAAATATTTCAACCTCTTTCAGTAAAGTTGTTTGTTTGTTTTTTAAATTATAACCATCCTTTTTTCTTTTAGTAGTCAGTAAGTATTGCTTATTGTGTAACTGACATCATGTAAAGCAACAAAGGCTCCTTTTAAAATCTTGTTCCAGAACTTCACTCTTTTAAGGATTAAATTTTTTCTAGTTTCAAGCCCAGCCTTATTTATGATTAAGCTATAACCATACGGTCATGACATTTGCCTGTTTGTTTAAATACCTCTTCTAATCATTTGGTGTTTCACTACCATGATTGTAACTAGAAAAAATATTAGCCTCTCCACCTCCATTCTGGCAGTTGTTGATTCACATAGATAATTGGAGCCATACCAGGGAGTATTTGGGAAGATATCTCAATGATACAGCAACGTTAATATTTGTTTATCTTTGCCAGAAATGTAAATGATTTTTAATAAATGCATCATTTGTAGTAGTATATGATCTTTCTTCTTTTCCCTCTCAAACCAATCATCTTCCATCAAAGAATATAGTTATTAAACCCTTTCGCTTTGCACTGTTGAATTGTTTTCCATTTCTGTCTCTTTAATTTCTAGCTTATCCATTCCTTCCCATATTTTATTCCAGTCTTCTATTCACTGATGCTGTCTCTCAGCTGCTTCTCTTCAGATTTTTAATTAGTACTGGCCAATAAGATTAAAAAAAAAATAAATTTGCTTCTACCCACTATGGGAGAAGAGGGAAGATGGAGAGGAAAGAGAAGTACCTTTTAAAGAGAGCATCTCTTCCATTACTTGTCCCATGTACATTCATATGGAAGGAACAGACATCACTGATGTGGAGCTGATAGAGCATTACCCAGTTTGCTGATGAGACAGAATCATAGAATCGTCAAGGTTGGAAAAGACCCTTAAGATCATCGAGTCCAACTGTTAACCTATCACTGCCAAGTCCTTCTATACCATGTCCTCGAGCACCACATCTATCCGTTCTTTAAATACCTCTAGGGACGGAGACTTAACCACTTCCCTGGGCAGCCTGGTCCAATGCTTGACCACTCTTTCGGTGAAGAAGTTTTTCCTAATACCCAACCTAAACCTCCCCTGGCACAGCTTGAGGCTGTTTCCTCTCGTCCTATCACTCGTTACTAGGGAGTAGATGAAGTGAAAGCTTTACTGCATTCATCATTACCATGATGAATAAATACATTTTATTAATAATTCTTCTTTATTGAACAGTGATAGTATTTAAGCTATTTTACAAGCTGAAGAGAATGTGTCTATAAGACAAGTACAAAGACCATGGGATACACTGGTAAGCCCAGAAAGTGGGAAATAAAATAAAACACTTCAGAAATAAATTAAAATAACCTATTTTGCTCCTCTCACATTAAACTCAGACACTTGTAGCTCTGTTTTAATAATGCAGAATTAATTCAGGCAAGTTATGTAAGAACTTGTCTAATTTTGATTATATGCCCAAATCTCTGTGAAGTCACTACTGGAGTATGGAAATACTACTGATTTATTCTTAGAACCTAACTGAAATCATACATCGAATAATTTGCACATATATGTAATGAGAAGACTTGCTTTGATAGTTAACCATGACTATTTGCCTTGTCCCTCAGAGCAAACTAACTGGCACGTGAGGAATGCATGGAGCTTAAACAGTGGCTGGTACTTAGTCACTAACGCAAATGGCTGAATAATGACACAATTGCTATAAATCATAACCGACTTCGAAGCAGTAAAATAGCAATGCTTGCAGTAATGCAAATAGACTTGTATACCTCTAGAACTGTTCTAATTACAAAACTCAAAGCAAGGCTGGCCTATGTTTTGCATACCTGAATATGATCCTGAATATGATAAGTTTTGTCACATTGTCCAAGCATTGAAAGGTATTGTTGCAAAAAAATGGCACTTGGTGGTTTATGAATACTGAGAAAGTTTTAGATTCGTATATTCCATTGTGGTCCTGCTCAAGGGCGTTATTTTGGGTCCTACTTTTGTTTTTCTCCTCTTGAGATTTGCTAACCTCAGCAACAAGAACTTAGCAGGTTGCAGGGTTTTTCTGTGAGCTGCAGTCTCGTCAGGTCTCATCTGCTAAACAGAGCTGGTTCTGGTCAATGCCGGGTATGACTCCAAGGGAAACCAAGAGAGTGGAATACTTGCTTCTCTGTGTCCTAGACTGCTTGTCCTGTGGTACTGATAACTTGTCTTTGTTTTGATTTTTACGTATTTCCTTCAAATATTTTCCACCTGCTTTTTTTTCTTAGAGAATATAAAAAATAAACAACATCAGTGAAAAGACTTTCACTTCCAGAATCAGAAAATAATGTTATTTCTTTCAGTAGAATATTAACTTGGCACTTATGCAAATACAGAAAGGCTGTTGATTACCCTCTCTTATTTAATTCTTTCTGTTTGTTTCTTTTCCATTTCAAGTGTTGTGTGGACTTAGAAATGAGTACCCCATATTCTACCAGGCTTATTTTTCTTTTTTCTTATTCACTCTTTTCCCTCTTTTTCTTACCTGTTTTCCTTTCCTTTCTCTCTTGTTAATGACCACGTAAGACTAATAGGGTAGATACACTATTTAGCAAATGTCATATCATTGGAGGAACAGTCACTTAAAAATTCCTTAAAGTTTTTCTGTATCCCAAGATACGTAGATCTATATGTTCTTTTAGCAAACACGTGAATCTTTGTCATTCCTTAAATACTGTATAAGTCAACTGGGTGTTAGCTGATTAAGTAATAGAAACATTATAGCAATTTTTATGGTGGGAACACCCAGAAGGATTGGAGTCCCGCTGTACTATCACTGTATAAGCACATGCTGAAATATTTCTTCCCTTACACTAGAAGCCTTTGTCTTTGAGTGTTTTATGCATCTTCTAAACTTTAGATTAATCCTATTGAAGTTATCCATTTGCATAAGTTTTCTTTTGACCAGGACCTAAGAAACTGTTGTGCGTCTGAAGTCTTGGATACTCATGTGGGATAAAACCTTGCTGTGGCCCTTCCTTGGGTCCCAAAGCAGTCTGAAAGCCCCGAGAAGCCTTGCCCATGCCTCTTTATGCATACTGAACCATATCCTCTTGTCTTTTTACCCCCATATTTCCCAGAGAAAAAAAGAGAAAGTGTGGCCTGTCCCCTGCAGTGTAACACTTCAGTTCTGTTGAGGGCTGATAAGAGTAAATATTCTCTATTCTTTTAAGAACCTAGAGTTGCAATAAGACATCATGCCAGCAATAACAGAAACCATTGTCTTATTCTGGCTTTCAGCAAAATAGTTTATTTTAATGTTGCATACTGAGTATGTATGATCATAATGAGAGATTCTGTTTATCTCAAGATACATGTATATGTGTATTCAGCTTTCCTACCATATTTTTGAGTGCCTGAATATAGAAATAATGATAATTTTTCTCTTTTTATTTTCTTGCTGTTGGTAGATAAAATAGCAGAGAGAGGATGTTAAGAATGCATAAATTAGAGCAGATAAGAACACAAGGCGATGGATGGAAGTTACTATGGAAACTTCAATTCAAAGTATTTGTTAATGTTAATATTCCACACTTATTCTTGCATTAACAGGTGTGTAATGAAATAATTGTTTGAAATACAAGGTGACAGAAATGTCTTTAAAACCAGGGAGTTATTATTAAATGGTAATAATAACAACAAGCAAACCATATGGTGTATCATGTCTTTGTGTATCATTGGCCAAAAAATTTAACTGAAAATCTGTGATCAGTCATTTATTATTTTGGCTACAAAGATGGGATAACATGAGCTTAGCATAGATAAAAATATCAACAAAGATAGATATCAAATATCAACAAAGGGTTGGCGGCATTTTTTTTTTTGTGCTGTTGTAAGGACATAAAATGTTTGATGACAGACATTATTTGTTTTAAAGAAATCAGCATGCCACCTAAAATCGATGGCAAGACAGGTTATGTGAATGTAGCCTTCCTGCTACAGTGCCAGATGGTAAAAGCACAGTATACTTAGCTCAGTGCTGTGATTTTTACAAGCACAGAGAGACTCATGCACAATCAGGAGTCAGCAAATGGCCCGATGTGCTACTGAAAGAACATTCATAACATTGTATTGTTTCACAGAGAATGCAAATTACAATTGTTCTGGTCTCACCCCTTCAAGAATAACTTCTTTGTCTGTTTGTGCCCATTCTTCTATCAGAGCAGCAAAACAATTACAGTTGCTGTTTCTGAGTCATTTCCTGGGACTCTGCACAGGAGTACTTGAATACTTTAGTTGAGGAAAAAGGAAAGGAGAAATGTTTGCTGCTAGCTAGAGAAGTGAACTGGAGTTCAAGAAATTTGGTTCATATTCCCTGTTCTGCTTTTGTCTTTTATAATTTTTCTTTTGATTGCCTCACCTGTGGCACCTGCAGTGTTGTGCAGGGTAAGGAATATGTCTGCAGTGCAAAAGTTTGGTTCTGTCTGACTGCATTTACTTGCTGAACTGTTTGGTGAGTGCCCCCAGTATATGGAAGGATGTTTCTTCCTCTCTTTGGTTTGCCAGGCTACGCATTAGGTGCACAGTCAGTGCTAATTGAGCTGCTGGATCAGGGAGTTGGCCAGACATCCACATTGGCTTTTGATCACCAGTCTGTAAAACAAGTCGTCCAAAGTGTAGATGAAGGCAATAGTTAAAAGACTATAATTCAGATTTTGGTGTGTATATTATAAGATGTTAAATGGGAAGGTGTAACAAGCTGTGGAGGAGAATTCTCTGACAGCAAATGGATGGATTCTTGCACTTAAAGGGAAATGGAGATTAGCTGTCAGGAAAGCAATAATACTAGAGTTTAAAGGAGGAATCAAAACTGAGCAGAACAAACAGTACTTTGCAAAGAATCTCTGACAGAAAAACTGATGAGAAGCTGTCAACAGAAACAAAAGAAATTGCAAATATTCTTAGCCGCCAGGTTAATGGATGTACTTTTTGCCAAGCTCAGTGCTGCAGAGAAAGGTATGCTTTGCATTCAACTATACTTGGGAAAAACTGGACGAATGAATGTGCCTGTTGACAAGATGGGATACATTTTTAAGCACACAGAAATTTGAGGCACTGAAAAATTTAGTAGTGTTTTTCTGAAGGAAACATGCAAATGAAAATAGAGCAGCAATGAGTGTTTTATATTGTTTGATTAAATGATTTTTTTTTTTTTTTTTTTAGAATCTCACATTTTATAATTGATGTTATGTAGTCTCTTTGTGGTAATGAGAAGACTGGAAATCTTTTACTCACTGAAAGTGTTTTATATCTGTCTCTTTCTTTAAGTAGCTAAATTTAAACTATATATTCCTTTAAGAAACAAGAGATACATTTGTAGAGCTTAAAAACTTGCTGGTTTGAGAAAATGATAAAGCCTTCTGTAGTAGGAGAACAGCAATACAATCCCAAATCCTGGTGAGAGGCAGCCACACACAGGTTTATGATACCCCATATTAATTGTTCCAAAACGTGGTATCTGTATAATTCGTAATACCCAAGTTATTGAGAAGAAGTTTGTGAACAAGCCTGAACAGACAAATGCCATCTCCTGTGCATCTCTTTGGCTGCCGGGGTTGCCTCCCCACTTTCTGTGCAGGAGAAGTAGGCAAACAGCAGAACATGGATGTGAGCAGGTTCCTTAAGAAAATGAAAAGAATAATTGGCTCTGCAGTAATAGTGCTGAGTAAAGAAGCTGGAATGGACAACCCATGGTTGTGATTATGTGGAGAGCAGGCTGGAAGACGGATGAAGCTGTGATCTGAATGGGGCAGCCCACAACTTTCACAAGCCGTTGCTAAAAGATTGGTCTGTGAAAAGCTTCGAGAGGTGCAAAATTTCAAGGCTGGGCATGAAAGTTAATTACCTGCGTTTGCAGTCTACTTGGGTTCTCCTCACTGAGCTATGCTTTCATAGTTAAAAATTTCTCTTAGAAGGAATTAAAAAATGGCTGCCTTTTTATGCATTTTCAAGTATGAGTTCTGTGTTTTATTGTAGTTTGAGTATAGACTTTTCAGGACAAAATGTCCTGGATTGGGAAAAGCTACGATATTTAAATATTTTGGTCAGCTCTTTGGTGGTAGCAGTTCAGTTTTACTCTGAATAATTCCAGACACTGTGTCTTTTCTTTCTTTTCCTTCCAAGAATCTGCAAATTTGCACAGATTTTTCTGAAAGAACCCATGTATTCAGCTGGGTTAAATGGAAGTATCGCTCAGCACCTTTACATGCAGGTCACATTTATTCCAGGGAAAAAGAGAATTTCTGCTGACCTACATTGCTCATCATACATTTAAAATCTTTTATTAGCCAATGCTAACTTTACGAGAAAACGATTTAATGAATTTTATTAATGTTTTCCAAATACTTCTGTGGAAAGTAATACATGATAAAATTAGAACAGTTTTTATACGTGCAGATTTCCACATAGCCTTTTTTCCAGAAGGAGGAACTCACAACTTGGCTCTTCATTATCTTTGCAAGTTCCTTTCTTTACTGTGTATCTGCTTAGAGCAGCAAGCAATGGATATTGTTTCATTCTGAGACCTTACGTAGACCTGAGAAGCGTGGTTTATAGTGGGAGTGTTGAATAATATTCAGACATTGTTGGACGAGAATGGTATTTGTAGAATAGGAAGCGGGTCTGCTTTGCCTGCAGTGCATCACAATTCCTGAACTGAAATACCTGAGCCCAAATACATCTTTGGTCTCAGTCTTTTTGCCAGGATATTTACATCAGCTCTTCCTGCCATAGGTAACCCCGCCCTGAGATTAGCAGACTAGTGGTCAGGAGGAACGTATCGCTAACATGCTCTCTTAGCATAATGTGTAGTTTGATCACAGAGAAATCTTTGTTTCTGGTGAAGCTTTTCTGCTCCAGTATACGTCAGTACCATTCCATTTGTTTATTGCCAGATACAATATTTGTACAAAAAAAAAAAAGTTTGCAAACAAAATAAATTAATAAAGAATTTAAGAAAATTGAATTAATTGGGTGAATTTTTATATATAGCTGCGTGAAATTTGTTTGAAGGGCTCTTCTCTTTTTCTCTAGCTACTTATACGGTATTCTCCATAGATTAAAATTTGACCATGATGCTTGGTCATGAACTTTGGGTCCCCTTGATTCTTATAACCATAGCAAGAAATTCTCATTCTTAATTAACCATGAACCAAGAATACATTTCCAAACTGTTTTAGACGGAAGAGAAAAACTGAGTAATAGTCGAGCAGAAATATTTACACTGGTCACATTGTCAGCAGGGGTAAGTGTAAAAACCTGAAAAAGTAATGATTGTGCAGCTTTGCCTGCATGTTCTGAAGAGCAATAATTGGGTCATTCTTCTACTGTGCAACTCTGGGGTTTGTATGTATTTCAAAGCAGCAGTTACTTAGCCGAATAACTGTTTGGGATCATTTTTAAAAGTCACAGTAATATTACTGCCAAATTTGGAGGAAAAGAAAACATTCTTTGCATCAAAAATTATCATGTATTTAAAAAATCAAAACATTAAAATGATCCAAGATGGAACAACTTGATCTAGTAACATGGTGGCAAATGGATAGTACTATTTTATCCTTTCTGGGCTACATCTTCAATAATCTTGTGGAAGCTGGTGAGTTTTTTTTAATAACATGCTTTGATATTTAGTGTTTGTAAAATGATTATGACTATAGAATATTCTGCTCAGGGGAACAAATAATCTCCAACGGAATTGATTCTGCTGAACAGAAATGGCAGGTGTTACTTTGCATTACAATAGAATCAGTAAAGACATCCCCTCCATTATGTCCATCCGTAATGCTACTGCAATTACTATCAGCATCATTACTAGAGTTCTTTAAGGTAGGTGATTAGTAGTTATGGAAGCTACTAAAATAACTATTGATTCTATTGATTGTTTTAAAAAGATTTAAACCTGAGTGCAGCACATGTAATTGCAGTTTTGTTTTATCTGGTGTTTCCTGTTCCTCTTTTTTTCTTTTACTGAAGTGTATTTTATTTTCCTCCTCACTTTCTTTTTCAGTCATGAGGCTGTGCAAAAAAAAAAGACTTCTTAGAGAGAAACATATTCTTTAGGATGCTGGAATGTTTTGTCAAAACCAGCATGCTAATTGGATTCTCCCTCCCTCTCCTCTTCAGTGCTTGCCTCCCTTCTCTGCCACTGACAGCAAAATTGCTCATCGGGATACCACATTCCTTTGTATTACGGTCTCCTTTTCTCTACTTTCAGTTCTTCCCTTTTTCTTTCTTCTTAATTTGGTGCCCTCCTCCAGTTCTCCCCCCTCCTTACATTAGAGAGTTTCTGAAGCTTTTTTTTTCCCATCAAAACCTGCTCTGAATCTATCTGCTTGTCTACCTGCAGTACCAGCTCTACTGCCCTCTGATATGTACAGGCAGAGAGACTTGTCCTCTTTTTCGTCTTGGTTAGGCCTCTGGTGACTTCTGATATAACACTAGGTTGTCACCTCAGTCTAGACTAAAATGCGAGCTTGTCCGGTTGAGGGTCGTTGCTTCACTTTCACCTTCAGGAAGAACTTTTGAAAGAGGCTTTGCTTTACAGCTCTCCTAATAGCGCCATGCAATGCTGAATCAAGAAAAGAATGCCTAATAAGTGGATCTGCTATAAGGTTTCATTTTGAGCCTTTGTTTCATGCAAGATAAGCCCAAACTACTCAGCATTCAAATACAACAAGCACTATTTCTGCAAGTTACCCTTTTTTATCTTTCAAGTTCTCAGCAATCATTTCTGTCCTTTTCTTTCTTGACATTATTTGTGCTGTAATCAAACTATATTATCTGTTTAGTAATACTTGCTTTCTCTGATAACGTTTGAAATACAGGTATTTCTGAATCTAGGCATATATATGGTGCAAAGAAGAAGGCTTTTGTCTTTAGCTTTCTAAAGAAACATCTCCTTCTCCTGTACGCTGTGAAAAACAATACCGTCACTGCTTTTATTGTCAGTTCTTTGTTTTACATGCAAAATCCCTTCTCAAACCCACTGTGGATCTCGGGGGCAACCCGTTTTCAGATTTATAGCATGTCCTTAACAGCATCCTATTTTAATGAGTGCAATTCATATCCCTCCACAGTAATAACTTGAAGGCCCACCATTTTCACATCAGTCCATCCTCCTTTTAACTAAGGCACATCTTTTTCCTGTTCATCTCAATGAAAGACGGGAATTCAGTATTAAGTAAATACCCATTTAAGTATTGACATAAGTATTAATGGTAATGTAAACAACAACAGAAATAACAAAACCTTTCTCTCTGTTATTGAACCAGTACTTGAATGTTCTCTATACAATTGTGCAACATGAAATCATTGCTTTCTCCACCACAAAAATAAATCAGAACCTCTAAAGATTATTGAATGTTCTGCAAACTTTCAAGTAGTTGGGCAAAGTTAACTCTCCAAAGCAACATACTGGATCTCCAAAAACACATTCAGAAAATCTAAAGAATTCAGTGGTTCTCTATTAAGTTGTAAAGGGCAGACTGTACTATTTAGGTACTAAAGATACTCAGTCCAGAGTATTGTATCATATTCTATCTTTTTCTGTTTTATTTTCTTTGCTTTTTGATGTGTGATGGTGTTCAGCTGTGCTCCTTTGGTATTTTTGGGCTTCAGTGCTCCCACCAAAATTGAAAGTGGTAAGAGGTGTGATACTAAGAGGCAGTCCTCCAGCCAGAAAGGGAAAAAGTCTTATGAAGTGTGTAGGTCACTTTGTGAAATCATGGTGATCATTTACTGAAATGTGGGGAAACTCTTGTGAACATGTTTATCTTCATAATAATGGGAAGTGAATTCCAAACTTTGATCTGGTCTGCAGGCTAGATTGTCTTTAATACTAAGATTAAGGGGAAAAGCATTAGTTGAGTGTTATATAATTTGTTCTCATATCTCTAAATAGGTAGGCTGGAGTAAAGACAACTATGGGACTGAACAATCTTGTGAAAATAGATACAGAGGGAAAAGAGTTGTAATTGCCCTTGGTTAACATCTGAAAAAGTCTCTGAATCTATAAGAAACCTTGACTCCCTAGTCCAAATCTGCATCCTCATTATGCCTCCTATGCATTTGTGACTGTCTACTTAATATTACTACAAAACCTGACACAATGGGATTGTAGTCCATGATTAAGGCTCAGAGATATGCATTAATAATGAGACAATAATTACAGTGTTGCAACAGTAAGGGACAGTAAAAAAATAACATGGTAATTTCTAACAGAACAAAAATATTTACTTTTCAGCTTTTGGAATGGCCATGTATATTGAATTGAGCTTTAAAAAAAACCCCAAATCTGCTAAATTTGGCCTTAAATTTTAGGTTTTGCTTTAAACATATTATTAGACTTGTTCTTTGGAACAAGTGTCATTTCCTGAATATGGGGTCTGTAATGCCAACATAATGCATTTACAAACCTGTATTAAGACTTTTCAGTCTTGTTATATTACAAATAATAAACAAATATTAGGTCCTGATAGCAAAGGACATTTTTATTCCCCAGTATTTCTAGCCCTGTCATTATAGCAATTTGCTGTTATACCAGAATAACCAGAATGTGCAAATGTTCAAAAAATAGCTAATGAAAAGTGAAATGCCAGAAGGAATTTTATTATCCAATTTGGAAAAAGTGCAAAAATAAACAAATACATAAAGACCAATGCTAGTATCTTTAGCACAGAGAATAGCACAGTGTCTAAATAATGCCCATCAATTCTGTGAATGCTTTCTGCAATTAAAAGCTGCCATGCAAAAAGGAGAGTGTTTAGGCACAAATCCTTGCATCTAGGGATAAGCATGCATTATTATTTTATTCATAATGGTGATTGTCTTCAGAATATTAATTTGTGGAAGGAGGCTCAAAAGCCTCTATGGCTAATACCAGCTTCTGCAAACAGACTTCATACTATATTTCAGAAAAATATCAGGAAAGCATTTATTTATCTGGAACCTTAAGAAGTATTCTACTGCTGAGTATACAGGGTTCTAGTCAAGAGATCAGAAAGGGATAGCAGAAAATGAGTAGCCTCTTCTCTAAGAAATTTGATCTTTAAAATATCATGCAGAGATTAAAAGATGTGACAAAAAAGATTTTTTCAGAACTGGCTTCCTATTTTTATGGCATTATGGTAACTACTTTATATATAATATATAACATCATAGCCATATCGGGGCTGAGATCAAAATAATTGTGGGCACAGGTGAAATGCCCAACTATTTTTCACATATATTTATTTTTGAATCTTTGCAGCAATGAAAGTTTCACAAAAGTGCTGGGAACCACGAGAGGGTTAAGCCCTGAAACAGGTTGCCCAAGAGATTGTGGAATATCTGTCTTAGTGGTTTTTCAGCACTTGACCTGATAAGATCCTGGGGAAACTGATTAACTGCTCCAGGGATCCAACCTAAGCTTTCCTATGATTCTTTTCTGTGAAGTAGAGGTTGAGTTTTGGAGCTGAGTTGTCCATGTGCACATTCACAGTGTCAGCATGCATGTGTTTGCTGTAATGCTGGAACTCGGGGAGAAGCATGTATTTGTGGTGCGCATACCTGCTGCTCTTCAACTTCCTCAAGGAATATATAGAATCATAGAATCATTTAGGTTGGAAAAGACCTTTAAGACCATTAAGTCCAACTGTTAACCTAGCACTGCCGAATCCACTGCTAAACCATGTCCTCAAGCACCACATCTATGCGTCTTTTAAATGCCTCCAGGGATGGGGACTCAACCACTTCCCTTGGTGGCCTGTTCCAATGCCTGACTACCCTCTATGGTGAAGAAATTTTTCCTAATATCCAACCTAAACCTCCCCTGGTGCAGCTTGAGGCCGTTTCCTCTTGTCCTATCTCTTGTTAGTTGGGAGAAGAGACCGACCCCCACCTCTCTACAACCTCCTTTCAGGTAGTTGTAGAGAGTGATAAGGTCTCCCCTCAGCCTCCTTTTCTCCAAACTAAACAACCCCAGCTCCCTCAGCTGCTCCTCCTAAGTCTTGTTCTCTGGACCCTAAACACCATATACCACTTTTCTTTCATCTACTTCAATACAGACAAAGTCTGAGGGACAGGAGAAGGAGAGAGTGGTGAACATTGAAGAATTAATGGTAAGTAAAGATAAGTTAACGATAATGTTTTTTTTTTTCAACTAGTACTTGCCTGTCTACAGTTTCATGATATAGAAAATTCTAAGCAGCGTCTCTGCTTTAGTTTGACCAGATGTGATTTTGCAAGTATAGAGTATGCACCGAATATCATACCATTATGTCTGTGTGATGGCATAGTACCTGGAAGAAGTACAAACAAAACTCTTAGCAGGATACCTTGTGTCTGGTGTTGAGATACTTCTTGAAAAAGGCAGAGAGACAGCTTGAGCTGTGGTAGAGTATTTACAGATCAAACATATCTGCCCTGGGGATTTCATATTGTATTCTCAGCATGGAGATCACGATGCTGTTGAATTTTTCAGCTCTTATCACTAACAGCAGTTAAACTATTTTGTCTAGTGTAAGTGGAAGGAGGAGAGCTATTGTGATGTCCATTGAAGGGATGCGCAGGAGGAAGAGGTTAGACCACTCTCAGGGATGATCTGATCACAGATCTTTTCTGCAACTGTTTCTTGCATGCCTACCTGTAGCATCAAGTCCTAGGGTTGCAGTTAAGAAGCACAGCCAAAATCTAGAGCCCTGGTGACTGCACTCGTCACTACTGCCTTGAGATGAGTCCTGAAAATGAGGCTAGTGATGAGTCTTTTAATTCTTCTTGGCCTAAATGAATGGTTTAATGTGGCACTTTTAGTCTCAGAGAGAATATAAAACTTTCATGTGCTATGCTACAACCAGCTAATTTGATTACCATGACGAGCAAGGAAAAATAAACTTCAGACACTTCAGTGAAGCTACAGGAACTGGATGGAGAAACATTTGTCATTAGTTTGGTTCTGGCCAAAAGGAAAAAAGAAAATAATAACCCTAATCCATTGACTGCACAGCCTTGGAAGGGAAGACCTTCCCTGGAGACAGGACAGAGGCATAAAGTCCATCTCAAATGATGAAGGGTCTCTCTAGAAGGAAAAAGAAAACAATGTTCTTCCTTCCTGTGCTAAAAAGCAGGCTGGGATGAGAGTCTCTTTTAGAAAGATTGTAATTTCAGGAAATTTTTAGTTACACAGTGTAACTAAACCAGACAGGTAGATGTATACCTGTTTAAAATTAAAACTATTTAAAAAATAAGTTGCTAACTATTAATTATGGACTATATTTTGCCACCTTTAGACATGCAATTTTATTGCAGAGATAGAACCCCTGAGACCCTATCTATTTAGTCAATGAGTGACCCATTACCCAAGGACAGTGCACGTTAGAAAAGACAGATTTAGCCTGTATTGAAATCTCCAGTTGCCCCATCATCTCCTCTCTAACCTCAGATTCCTGCTGCTAATATGCAGCATAAACCAAATGTAAAGTCATTGAAATGCCACATCTCGTGCATAAGTACCAGTTAACACTCAGACTTGGTTGAGACCTGGTTTGGACTGGATCAGACTTGTACTGAGCAAGCATATATGATTTTATTCAGAAACCTATTAATTATGTATTCACTTAAGAAACACTAGTCATGTCATTCCACCACTGGCTTTATCTTAGAAAATTAAAACCTCAAATCCACATTTCCCACATCTAGTACTATTGCCAAGCAGTGGATTATTGATGTTTGGGACATATTCTGTATGTGTAGAGGATAAATTGCACAAGACTTATCAGTCTGGAAAAAAGTATAATTAAGGAAGGATATTATAAGTCTATAAAATTATGACTTTCATGGAAAAGGGAAAAAAAGAACATCTGCTCGCTGTTTCTTATAATGCAAGAAAGGAGGCATTAATGAGATGATCGGGTATTAGGTAATTATCAAGTTATACATTGACTGTTGCTTTATTTTTTTTGCATTCAGGGTTTTGGCTGAGGTATTTCTTTCTTGTTTTGCATAACAAAACCTCATTGTGGATCACTGAAGAGCTTCAGATATACTAGTACCAAAATGACCAACTTTAGATTGAGGCACTGATATGCATGACCTGACCACATCAAAGATGTCTCTTCAGCTACCTGCCCCTTTCCCAGAATGCCTCTTGATTTTATGCTGTCAAATCAGTTCCCAAACACCATCACTTTTTTCCTAGTTCTGCATAAACGTTCAAGGTTGTTATCCAGCAGCATAAGGTGTCACTGTCTGACATTGGACTGGAGTGAGGACGAACAATAATGTTTTATGGTTAGCATAGTGCAGAATAAAATGTCAGCTTCAATTTCTTGAATATGTGCATCCACAAGCACTGTATCACCACATTCATCTTGCCATTCAAAGTAGTTTTTCATCCTCAGCAAAATAATGAAAAGAGACAAGGGAATCATATGGTTGACAACAACAGATGGAGCATTTGCCTTTTTGAGGACTTCTCCTTTGACTTAAAGAATATGAACAGGGATGGTATGGATATCCTCGGATTTCTGTGTTTTAAAAAAAAAAAAAAAAAGTAAATTCTTACTACACAGGGTACCTCATAGTGTCACGTAGAACGGGTTTGTATTATTGTCGTGGTCTTGGACCATACAGAGATAGAAGATCCACAAGAACGGAACACTGCTTTTGCATTAAAAGGCTGGAGAATCTAGAACAGCTTCATTTCTTTGGCTAACCATTCAGTAAATAAATGAAAGTTATCCTTAAACAATGTACAGAACAGGTATGTTGCAATACTCAGCAGAACTATGTTGGTATTGCAGTCTTATTTGTTGGCACTGGTATGTTTCTTTTCAGCTCATATAAAGCAATGTTTGCAAAAAATGCTGCAACTCAGTCTGCGTTGCTTTAAAAAAATTCTGTAAAAGAACAGAATTAGTTTTTTCTTTTCTTTCTCCCTCTAATATTCAGAGAAGAGGGTGATACTGCTGCATTGACACCTGCGTTATAATGTGATTCACATTGGAGGGAAACAAGACAGTTACAAAACAGTTACAATTTGTTAAGATGGTATTAAGATCCCCTTAAAAGGAAACCTGTGCTCATTTTCATTATCAGTGCAGTCTCATAGTTCATTTCCATAATTTGCAGACTGTGAAATGTGCTAACATGCAGTTTTGCTACTCACGGTAAAGAAGGGTGACAGTCTTGGGGCTCAGGTTTGTTAAAAGTAGCGTTTTCTAAGCTACAGTGCCAGGTAGTTGTCTCTGAAAAGTAATATTCTGCAAGAATATGGAAAAATATGTATGCTTATTTCCATTTGGCTTCTGTGTGGATATAAAGACTCACTGGCATAGTTCTGTTCACCACTGGGGCTGGCACATAGGTATTAGGGGTTGCAATTTTTAGATGCTAAATGAAGAAAGAGCAAAGGACTGGGGAAAAATAAGAGAGAGCAGATCAAATACAGACAAGTGTTTCACAGAAATCATGACTATGAAGTTACATCTGATCTTTTAACCTGACTTTTCTATGTTATAGGCTGTTTTACACTCATACTGAAGACTTCAGGCCAGATAATTTAGTATTCAAAATAGCTCTGAAATTTATGCCATCAATAAAGACATCAATTTATCATTGCCTGAGATCCCTACAATGTCAGAGAATTGCTCAGGCAATATATATCCAACAGTTCCTCCATCTGCATGCAAATAAAATGCCCCAAATCTCCCCTAGTTTCAGTTGGAGAAAATTTTCTTCCAACCAGAAGTCCCACAAGCAGTATGGCACTGTGTATCTGAGCTGTGCATACCAGACAGAGGATTTTTGTAGAGAATGATCCATTTCTCAGTGTGTTACCTTTGGCCATAGTGTACTGCTGATATATTAGAGTACAGTGGAAGTAGTCAAAGAGACAATGAGGGGGGAAATAAATTTCCAAATGAAAAGGTTGACTAGCAGAAGACCTGAGGCCTGGAACTGGAGTTTAATAATTTTAATTCAAAACTACCAACATTATGATTTTACTAAAGGCCATCCAAGCAATTCTTTTCTTGAAAGGATCCATGAAGGAGGAGGAATGGAAGGACCTCAATTTTTAAGAATTCTGAGGCTGAGAGAATGATTACAGATCCTTCTCAGCCCTTCTTTCACCCACTGCAGGGCAAAGAGTTTGCACCAAAGATGGATCAAAGTAGTATTTTAGTAAGACAAAACTTTCATCTTGAAGATGCTCATCAATCATAAATCACTGCTAAGTCATTCATTTGATCATTCTGCCTAAGAGGAAATTACGTGTATTTCACAACTGAATTTGTCTAGCAGTAACTTGTATCCAATGAACCTGTTCCTAGTTGCCTGGTGTCCCACCTATCAGGCTTCATTTTGATGCTTGAATTTTTACAGCACATCGTCATGTCATCTCTCCAATTTGTCTTAAAGTAAGCTCTTAGTAAGGTGATCCTTAAATCTTGTTTTGCAACTTGCAGATCTTTTTTTCCTCTCTTTCGAAATCTTTCAGGTATTTTCATGTCTTCCTGGAACTTTGGAAACCAGAAAAAAAGGAAATATTCTAGCAGAAGACATAGAACTCAGATTCTTTTTTCTTTTTTATTGGTGTTCTGTTCTACCTGCATCTAAGGATTTTGCCACAGCTTTGCTTTTAAAGGCCATCTCTACCATTTAACACGCATCGACATCTCTGTTTTTCAGATCTATCCCTTTAAACTTGTCCCTACAAGAAGATGCATAATGTTGTACAGAATGTCAGAACATTATGAAGTTTTGTGAAGCAGGAAAGCACAGCATGGAAAAAGAGGCAGCTAAGCAGTTGTATGGCAGAAAGAAAAAACAGAAGAGGTATTTGGGGAAAAAAAAACCCAACCCATCTGAAGAGCCCTAATGGTAGAGGCAGCAAGTAGACCTGAGAAGGGCTGCAGGAGAAGACAACAGTTGCAGTGTCCTATTTCTCTTTCTCTTTTTCTCTTTCTTATTTTTTTCTTATTTTTTTCTTATTTCTTTTCTTATTTTTCTCTTTCTCTTTTTTCTCTTTCTTATTTTTTTTTTTTTTAAATCCTCCAGTTCTGCATCAGAATTAAAAGTTGTAGGGCTTGCACCACAATGCTTTGTTGGAAACTTCACTAATTTGCAACAACAGGTCAAGTTTCTAGAACAAAATACTTTAAAGATAATTCACCTTACCTATAATTTAAGAAGTATTTCCTTTTCTTTCTCTTTCCTAAATTTATTAGTGGGTAAAAGACATTAAACAAATCTATCTCTGAGACATTTGTTTTCTGTGCAATGTTGGAATTATTAACATCATCTGGTGCCCACAGAATGAATGGGAAGTGTATTACTGACCTTGTTGGTCTTTGGACCAGTTCCTGGGTGAGAATACATTTGATATGTATAGAAATAACTGCATCCTCAAGTGGGGAATAAGCAGTTGAAGCAGAGTAATTGTCATGACACAAAGATCCTGTTTTCATATAAATGTCACTTCTACTATAAACAGATGGAGAAAATAGTAACAAGACAGTGGACAGAATTATTCCACTGAAATGTCTTCTGTGAAGCATCAGACATTTTATTCTACCAGGAGATGACATTTAGTGTGGAGACAATAAACATTTCTTGCAAACACTTGTAAGTGATTTTCCACCCTATATAGGGTCTAAAAAGTGGCTAACAATCTTTAACATTGATTTCTCTCCTAATACGCTCTACCAATACATACCTTTTAGATCAGTTCACTCACCTCAAAGACTATCACAGTGTTTCCTAAACTTTTTAAAAGCTACGTCTTCCTGAAAACAACATCAGTTTCAGCAACCTGTTCTTTACCAGACATTATAGCCCCATATACGCTTCTCCTGTACATCTTTTCTAGTAGTCCTTTATTCGCAGCAGAGAAATACTTGAAAAAAGGTAGTGTATAATATGCCAATTTCTCTCTTTTATTGCAGCCATGGATAAGCAGTGGAGCTTTCAGGTATATTGATGTTTGAGTTATCACTAAACCCAATGTATTTTGACCTCAGAGCTATTGATTTATTGAGACTCATTGCTGCCCTCCTCCTGTTAAATAGGAGAAGGGGAGCTAGCTTTGTTCGTTTCTTAAAGATTCATTAGGAATTCTTTTATTAGTCCTCATATAAGTTGGCCTAGAAGATAATGATTTGAAGAAAAATGATCCTCTGTCATAACAATACAGACTAGATTGGCCAGAGCTGGCTATGTTTGCTCTTTTAATAGCATCAGGGTAAAAAGGATGCTGTTTCATATCTATTGCTGCTCACCTGAAGAGGGGGTGAGGAGGTGAGGTCCAGTGTGGTGGCAGTCGGCAGAAGTAAAATAAAGGACAGCAAGTCTATCACCACTGTGCCAGGAGGTGTCTCTCAGCAGGTTTCTGGATGGGTGAGCTCTGTGTAAAGGCTGGACCTTTGGTCCTAGCAGAGACAACTCCTAGCTCTTGACACAACACATAAGCTGAGTGGACAAAAAGATTTTGGTTTCACCCGTTCTCCTTAGCTGTGTTATCCTATAAACCTGCCTTGGATTCAGTTTAGGCCTGGTAGGATTATAGTACTGTGCCTGTGTGCTAGAGAATGTGGCAGTTTGCCATTTTAATCCATGCTGTGTGTCTAAGCAATTCTTGCCTGCTCGTCTGAGCAACATTTCACTGTATCTGAGCTGGGGAATAAGAAGGAAACAATAGATGTGGGAAAGGCAAGCTGAACAGAAATTTCAGCTTTTGAATGATCTGCTCCTTCTTTCATCCCTTATTTTCCCATCTCAGTTTTACAACTTTACTTGCTCAAGTGTAACAAAACTTGTATTTATTTATTCTTCATGTGAACTCCAGCAAAACATTGGAGATTCTGCTCTCAGAGAGAAAAATCCAGTGCTACATTTACGTGTTTTCTTTCAACATCTGGACACAAATCTCTTCTGTCTCTTCAAGGACTGCTTTGTTTACTATTATTCATTGTTTTAGATAAGTACTTGGCTTCTGAAGCTGGCTCTTATAGTGTTTGCTGCCTCTAAACAGACAAAGGCAGAAGTGCATTTTATCTTTTTGACTACTTGGTCTTTGTATTCTGAATGCATTTGTGAGATGGAGCCTCCAAGAAAGGACCAAAATTGTTATGTTGCCTTCAAGTGTGAATAGTCCTCACCTGGGTACGTACTTGCTAGGTACTTACATCCTACTTCCCATGCCTTGCATATTAAGTTTTCCTCTCTTCTTTCACTTAAAAAAAAAAAAAAAAAAAAAAAAAAAAAAAAAAAAAAAATTAGGGGTCAAAAACTATCCCAGCAACAAACACATCACTCTCTCATTCTGAAGTATGGGCATGACAGAAAGGAGGAGTCTGAGGGATCTTATGAAACTTTACCAAGAAAGTTAAATGCAGCATTCTAATATAAAAATACAAACAATTATACTAGGATTGACCTCTCTGAAAATGCGTATTTTTATTCTTATGTTTATCTCTAGGACTGTTACAGCACCTTGTCATCTTCATACTTTTATAAAAGCTTAAGACAAAGCTAGATGACTGTACGAATATCTAGAGGATGGTGCTCTGTTGCAGAAAGTCATAGCTCTCCTTGTTTCCATGTAGGTTCAAGGTAATAATGACTAACCACATATCTATATGAACAGTGAAACTTTTGGCCACCTTGCTGATGGGGCAACCATCCTTCCAGAATTGTGCATGTTTGCAACCCTCTCCCAATAATTTCTGCATTTAAGATGTAGTAAAACCAGGTTTTTATTACTACTTACCTTCTTACCTGGACACTGATGTAAATCACAAGCTGGCCCTAAATAACCAAATTATGGGAAAATTACATTATCCCACTTTCAGACCTATGGAAACTAAAGAAAGAGGTCATAGAACAAATTAAGTTTATAGCCATCTTGAGCTAATTCAAAGATCATGTTTTAACTCAGCAAGCAGGTTCTTTGCATGTGTTCACTCTCAGTTTGTTCTTCATACATTTTCATATAAATTCAAGTCCTTCAAAGAACTGATTATTGTACATAACTTCCAGGTTTTTAAATCAAGTTGATGATTGATCCTTTTTCTGCTAGCCATACAGCAGGTGATCTGTAGCCACACAGCTCGGTGGGCGTTCCTGAGTATACTGTGCCAGAGGCAGGAGGTTGCAGAAGCCAGGAGTTCCCATTCTTTGCATGACAAGAGATGCTAGTGTAACCCCATGTGAATATGGGATAGGTGCTGGTTCACTCATCTAAGTCACTTAATTAAGACTGTGCGTCTTGGGCCAAGAGTGGCTGAAAAAAATGGCCTAAGCATTCTTCTGCATTTTGTACTCGGGTAAAGTAAAATGTGATCTTATTTCTGAGAGCCTTTTTTGGTGGAATGACGGGCTTGAAAGCCCATGCCTTCAACATGGGCTTTTTAACTTAAAGAGGGAGTACATCTGCTTTAGTGTAATTTTAATGTGATGCATTAAGAAAAGCAGTTTCACAGGTGGTTGAGAAGTAATTAACATTTGGCTACTGCAAAAACCAGAGGTTTGCTTAGAGGCATATCCAAAAGTAAGCAGGACAACCATCAATGCTGAGTGTACTTCTCTGGCATATCATAGCACATGATGAGGCAATAAATGTATTTTGTAACGTCTTACTTGTTTGATATTGATGTAATTTACTTTACAGCCTACTACTTTACGGTACTTAATATCAAATCGCAAATCAATATACAGCAGCAAAATCTGAAAATGACATAATAAAATACAAGGGGCTGTGAGATGCATCATAAAGATGACACAAAATGATGTGAAACAAATAATATTTTAGAGTAGAATTACCCAATTTGCTAGAGATATTTACTAGAAATACTTTCTCTGCATTGATTATTCACAACCCAGATACTTCATAGTATAAATTATACTACATAACATAATATGTTTTCCAACCCAGGGACCTTCTGGTACTTCTGGACTGTTTCTTGGAATATTTTCCTTCGTGTGATTGATTTTAAACAGGAAAGGAGATAAACCCCTGTTATTAACCACTTGAAAGAATTACAATGTGGAATTGTCAAGGTTCTTTCAGATTTTCTTCTTTTCTTTTCCTATTCAGATGGGGGAAAGTTTACTAAGATTCTTCCATCGTTGCAAAAAACTCCTCTGCAAATCTTCCCCCCGCCCCGCCCCACCTCCCCCCAAAAGGAAACAAACAAACAAAGAAAAATTCGGAACAGAGAAAAGAAAGAAGGATTTTAGGCAGAACAGAAATTCAACAATTTGACAATTGTATGTGTGAAAAGGTGTTGAGTGAGAGTCATAAAGCCTTGACTAGAATATAGTAGTCTATATGAAAAGTGGTATTTTACTTAACCAGCAGTCTTGAAATGATTGTCAGTCCTGACAGTATTTATGAATAGAGCTCACACAGTTCCATTTTTCTCTGGTTATGACTCTGTAAAACTTTCTTAATCAGTGGAAATTTCACATGTGGCACTGCTGCAATAAATTTTTGAAACGGGCAGTTAAATGAAGCCATTCTCTGTAAGCATTTCTAGTATGTCTTAAAGGTTTTTCAATGAGGATAAGAAGAATTTATAAAATACCCTAAAATGTTGCCTAGAATTATTGACTGGTACAAAAAACTAAGCAGCAGTGTTTTCTTCTCTGGGCAGAGTATGTAAAGTTTCTAAATTATTAAAAGCTTGCTTTGTAATTCCCTTTAAATCTCCTGTTTTACATTTTGTTTTGTAAGAAATATGCAATTACTGTAGCCCCCAGCTGTAGTTTACTAAAATATTTTTCAACTGGTAAATTGTTATGGGGTTTCTGAATGCAAGAACCACGATTGAAAAATCTTCCATTTGTTTTAGAAAAGAAACAAAACACACTTTTTGGAATAATGTATCTAGTATTTTTTGAATGTGCTACGTGACTGGAGATAAATTTATGGCATGTTACACTCCAAGGGTTTCATTCAGACTCATGCTGGTTATTTTATGGCCGTAGATCTGGCCGGGTTGCTTCTGTGGTGGCTATTTCTACCTGAAGATTTTTTCGACTTGTTCTACCAGTTTCAGCTTTTGCATCTTAAACAGGTCCAGTAGCTATGACAAAGGAAGAAATTACACCTCATCAGGATACACTGCTGTTGAGTTTTCTTCATAATGTAGATCTTTTCATTAAAAGCTAGGCTTCCTGCTACTGTGTTCTCTTTCTCCAACTGTGGAAATAAGGCAATGCATATAAAAAGAGCAGAAGATACTTAAGCAGCTGAAAACATAGTCCCTCCTGTTCATACTTCTAATTTGGCTTTTGATTTCCTTCACAAGCAAAATTATATCTTGGCTGAGGAAAATACAGTGGAGATATTAGAAAGCAACCTAAATCTGAGAAGATCAAGGAGATGATTATGGCAAGCTTGTTTTCCTAAAAATCACATTCATGCATTTCTGATGTTAACAGGGTTCTTTTTAATTTGCAGGAGTTAAGTCTCGCAAAAAACTATTATGCTGTGACATAGAAACACTTTCAAAGTGTTATATTGTTATGCAGCAATATATAAAGTGCTTTCTATGATGTTATTTTATAATGATACCTTACTGGCTCTTCATACCCGTTTCTCAAAGTATCAAACTGTGACTTTATTCAGCTGATAACACACTTGATGTGTTCGACTTTGTTTAGCAAAGCTTATAGAAAAATAACAGAAAACTCTGATACAAGAAAATAAAGATGAATTGCTGAATATTAGAGAAGCACGTTCTTCTTCCTCTGGCAGTAGCTGCTAAGCTGGAGAGCTGTCCTATCTGCTCAATTAAATTGAGGTTGTATTGATACCTGATTAGTGCTAATTAAGCATTTAAAAAGTTTCACATAGGTTGGAGCTTCAGGCTACAAATGAAGGAAAACATGCCTGGTTCAGTGTGCCTTAACAATCCTGTGGACAGATATTATTAGCTCCTTATATTATCAATTCATATTAGACAATCTCCTGAAGAGCTGCTGGTCAGTATTTGTATGTGCCCCATTATATCCTTGCAAATGTAATTACAGGCACAGTTAGTAAGTGCTGAGTAAATAAATAAAAGAATAACATTACTATTCAGCTGTCTATTTTTCAGTTACATTCCTACTTGCACGTGTGCCTTGCTCAGCTAATAAATGAGAAATCCATGGGATATTCCTTATTTTATGCATCTTTTAAATATGGTAAGAAATTAATTTATTTGCAAGTGAAGTAATTCTGCTAGCACACTCCAAACATTCAACAGCAAATTATTGATTCAGCATCATCTCTATAAAAAAGCCCCAACCCTCAAATAAAAATTCATGTCAGATTCTCTGTAACACAACGTCTGGGAAAGAAACACTCTCTCTATTGCGTTGAAGCTGTTATGTAATTGTACACCAAGTCAGTTCATGATCTTCTCTTGCAGCCTCACATATGTGTTGAACAGGAAATGCAAAAATATTGAAATAAGCTCAGTGGGACACTGTGTGTCTCAAAGAAGATGATCAAGCACCGAAAGCAAACCTCTACTGTCTTTGCTATGACAAAGAGAAGGAGCTACCTTAAAATGATTCCTCTCATCCCTTCTAGGAGCCATACAGGAGATATCAAGGCCTTATAATCGACCCCGCAGAAGAACAATGAGGGGGTATAAGGAGTTCATGGAGGAGCCTGGTCTCTGAGCACAACCGTCTCTTCTGCGGGCACCAGCAGAGCCATCCTTGCTGTGTCCAGCACCTGGGAAAGGCAGCTAGAGTGGTGGTGAGTCTCCTCTACAACTTGTCTCCTCAAGTGTAGGGCAACTTCTGAACTTTGCAGAGCAGCTCTCAGTCTTATTCTGCATTGCTGTTCATCAGCTTGAATGTAAAGCTGCAACAGGAAACCATGGGGAAATTTAGATAACAGCTTGTAGTCAAGAGTAGTTTGGTGAGACCAACTGTTGTGAATTCAAGTATCTTAAAAACTGGTGTGGCCTGTGCTGTGTGATGTTACAAATATTCTGAATATGAATGTATGTTGTCACTGCTTTAATGCATGTTATGTATGTCATACCTTGGTACATACTTAAACAAAAAAATTTATTTAAAGCAGACAGAAATTAGAACAGTATGTCTGACTACTCGTATCAGTACAAGTGAAACAATCTCTAGTCTGAAAGGTACTGAAGCAGCCCTTTTAATTGATCAGTATAATATGATTGATTTATTAGTGTTTGTAATCAGTATTGTTTTCTAGCAGCCTCTAATGTGGAGCACAGTGTGCCTATTATCTTTTGCCTACAAGTCTGATTCTCTTGTTTGCTCTATTAATACAGAGCCTACATAGGTTAGATTTCACGTTGTTGCATTGCTATACTCTGCTGCTCAAGTAATGGTGCGTGATCAGGGAGTTTTACTCTTAGATTTCTCCTGGCAAAGCAGGAGCAGTATGCGGGGGATGACGAATGCCTTCAAATACATCTCACCTGAAAGCAAGTCGCAGCTCTTTTGCACCTGATCCTAGCACTTGCAATCTGATTGAGTTTGGCATCGGTGGAACCAGTGAGGGTTGCTCTTTGCAGTGACTGCGGATATATTCAGTATATACTCGCTGTTCTTTTCTGCTCTCCTGGATGCCCAGCTGAGATATTAAGAAGTAATTTCTGGGCAATTGCCAGATAGGATATAGTTTGTTTCCTGGAGATCAATATCCTAAGCTGGAGGGACTGCGCTAGTGGTTCAGCACTTCTGCATGAGCACAATTAATTACATAGGTGAGCCCTGTGTTTAGACACCCTTTCATCCTTGATCTGCCTAACAGCCTGTCTGCTAGGGATTATCCTCCCTCCTCACTGACTAATTTGACAACAGACTTTATCTGTGTCCTTTGAGATAAAGATGAGAGAGACAGAGTTGTCTGTCGGCATTCTGAGTTTTGAGGTGTTTTAAAAAAAATGCCTTTATAACGTAAACTCCATTATGAAGGATACAAAGGAAGCCCCCACTGCAAGTATTCTAATCAAAGGAGAACTCCCCTGGTGCTACTGAGGACAGAAATTGTGATGAGCTCTGTTCTGCTCTAAATTACTAATTGACTTTTTCTAAAGAACACCTACTAGGAATCTTGAAGTTTTATGGCAAATGCTAAACAGCAGCTGTTTTCTAATTGTGCTTCCCATTCTATACTCCTCGCAAATATGTCTTTTGAGTAATAAGCTGGAGATGCTTCCAGTTAAAAGCAGTGCAGATCAGAGGAAACTATGTTAATGTAAGAGGATAGGTCTTAAGCTCACAAAAGCCATGAAATTTATGGATGAGTTTTAATAATTCTCTCTTTAAGGTTCTTTTGCATGTTCATATTTCCATGGTTCGTTTTATGGCATGAGAGGCTGACATGCTGTTGTGAGAATCCCATGATGAATATCTGCTTATCAGCACACAGAGAAAGAAGTAATTACAGCATTAATACTGAGTTTTTATGTCACTAAATCACCATTTCGATCTAAGCATAACTTACATTTAAAAAATATGATTATCATTAGTGAATCATCATTGATGATCACTTTGAGAATTCAAGAAAATGACTGCTAACAGGACTTTCTTCTAGACAGAATCAGGCCCTTTGTGCCAAATTTTCAAATGTACAACAGCTGCTGTGTATAGGCAAGTACACGTGTACGCTTCTTTGCCTACATTTTTAATATCTTTCATTTTACTTAGCCAATTCACTGGCTTGTGCGGGCCAGTGTAGAAATGCATATGTATTTCTTACCCCAGAGCACACATCTTTATATAGAATTGATACAAAAATTTGATACAGAATAGCTGTATGGTGTTATTCTTTGGTGTAAATACTGGCTAGGTGTTTAAAAACCATAAAGACAAAAAAAGAGTCAAAATTCTGGTGGGAGGAACACTTAGAAGACAGGAAAGAAGAAATAGGTTATAATTTTGAAGATGTTCTCTCTGAATAATTTATTTAACACTTTAAATAGGTGTCCTGATTTTCAGCGCTGTCAAGCCGATTTAGATATCTTAGTATAGGTTTAGGAATGTAATTAAAAGTTTCATTAACATTTTTGTATATCTCCAAAAATATTTTTGGGAAGACAAAGGTGGTTGCAGGGACAAGTACACCTGATTATTACATTTTGATCAGTATAGCATTTTGAGCCAGATGAATCAGCTGTGACATCCTGGATCAAGTTTAATCCACAAACGTGCTATGCCAAAAGGCTAGTTTTAGGTTTTGAAGTGTAAAAAGAGAAAGATTTAACAAAAGAAAATTTTGGTGCCATTATTTATGCATGGGCAAAACCTACACTTGCCTGAGACGGCTGGTTCCGGCAGCGACCGGCAGACAGGAGCGTTATGGAGACTGAACCACATTGTCTTTAGGGACAGCCTGAATTCATCATGCCCACAAGCCTGTTCTGCACTTGCCTCGGACAACAACAGGACTGTTTGCTAAGGAGACTGTTCTGTCTTCTCTCAGTGGTCTACCATGTGGTTCAGCTGCAAGGGCAGACGGGATTGAGTGGTTAAGCCAGATGTGCAGGGTGGATAAATAGGCTCTGGCATGCAGGGCACTCCCTGTGGTGCATCAGCTACTGCATCACCCTGGACCTAAACAGTGAAGAATGCTTCAGGAGGTATGCCGCACGGGCAGCTGGCCAGCTTAGCTTTGGGGCTACTCTTAACACTGCTGTCTAATTATAACTGGAAACCATCTCCATTGAACCATGTCTGATTGGAGGTCCAGTGAATGCAGTGTGATAAATTGCTGCTAGGTTAGAGGTCTGGCATCTTTAACATTTATCCACCTTGGTGAGAACGACTGTAAAAATCACAAGGCAATGAGGGCTCTGGTTTCAAAGGGGACTGCCTGCATGAACAAGGCATGCCGGAGCTGCCTCTGTGTGAACTTTTGAGCAAGGAGGCATTTTATATTAAATTGTCTTTTCCATCATCTAATTTTCTTGCCTTGGGAATTCAGTTGTGAACTGACCCCAGTCCATCATGCTATACATAAATTACTAACAGAACTTTGAAGTTCTTTCCACATTTAAAGAGGAAGTTCAAAAGTATATCCTGAAGGGATTCTGGAGAGATATGTTTTGAAAATTAAAGGAAGAAGCAGGCAAGAGATTCAATATCCAAGTGAGTCTTGTATCAAGGAGGATAATATTAACAGCGATTCAGAATATCAGTCATGTCAAAATGTGCTAATAGGCAAATCAGCCTCCCTGCACAGTTATATATAGGTATGTGTTTGTTTATAGATATGTATGTGCACTTCTACATGTATGCAGACAGGTATATAAACAAAACCTGGGTTATTTTTTATTATGGGAACATTAATATTTGAACATTTTTCTAGCTTGTAAGTATATGGAACTGGTTAAATAGCTATTTTCCCTGTGTAGGTAATGGCTTTCAGTTATGCCATCCTAACAATGATGCCCGATCAGGTTTTACATAAAGAAGTCATCATACATTTTGTAACGATTTCTAAAATGTAAATTATTTACATCGAGAATGCTTATTGTCTAGGTAGGTGACTCCAGTATCTTACAAATACTTTAATAATAGGAATAAATAATTCATGCACATTTCTTTTTAAATCTGTTACTATGAAATCCTTCAGTATTCAGAGTAACAGATTTTAGGAATTGCTGGCATTTCTTGAATGTATGTAGGATTATTCATTGCACTGTCTATTTCCATAGTTTGAAAACTACTTGCATGCAGAGAGCCCCCAAACTAAACAAAAACTTTTCACAACAATTAAGGACTTGCTTCAGTGATGTACTTAAGCTGCATTCTTAAATTTGAGCCCATTCTGAACCCCACCCAACTCATTAAAGGCTCAGCACAAGCTTAGGTACTGCTGAATTCACTAAGAGTTAGTATGTGCCCAAGTGCTTTCCTGAACAAAAGCCTAAACTCTTGCTAGGCTTCTACTACCTCTAACAATCCTCCCTGAAGGCAGGTTTTATGTTGCAGACAGAACATGCCGCAAGTGCTGTTGCTGACTTTCTCATCTTTGCTGGAAGCTGCTTGCAACTGATCCAGCACGCTCCTGCATTCAGGGAGTTTAAAGGAAAAGGGAGTGTGTGGAGTCACTATCAGGTTTCCCTCTTCCCAGCTTTTTTCGTGTGCAAAGCCCCGTGTTCTCATGGAGAGAGAGACCATCAGCAGTCAGCAGGTCTGACGAAGAACTTGCTGCTCTGCAGTTTTGCACTTCTCATCATCTGCGCAGACCAGAACAAACAGGCTCTCCTTCTTGCACAGTTCTGGGTGTGCTTAATCAATTAGAAAGAAGCTTGGGACATGTCTTGCTTCTATGATGGTTACTATCCTTTTGATATGTTCTTCAGGCATTTATAATAACACATTCCAGAGGAAACCAAGCTGGATTTGCAGTACTAAGTGGGAATTTAACTTGATTTAATAATTGGAAATGTAGCTGTTATCCTTTTGTCAGTGAATGCTAGTTTTTCACCCTGAATCCTTCCTACGTTTTCTTAATATCCATGTTCTGTATGGGGTTTTTACCCTTCTTTTGTCCCTTTTATGCTTCTTCCAGCCTTTTCCCAATTTTCTCTTTTATACTTGCAGTCTCTTCTAACTACTCCATTATATCCTTGCAAAGATGCCTTGTGAAAGTTAGTATAGAATATAAATACATCAAGAATATTTAAAAGTTAATAAAAAGCACTCCCCCCAACCCCAAACAAAAAACCAAACCCCACTCTCCCCAACTCCCCTCCAAAAACCAACCCAAACCCATGTTCTTGTAGTATGCCTATCCCCACCCTAGTGCTTTGGGTTTTTTTTACTCCACTCATTTGTTTTCCTACCCCACTATATTTAAACTATGCCAACAGATTATTTGGCTAAATGTGATTCTTATTCTGAAACAGAAGAAAAGAGATCTTCCTCTTTCTTTAACGAAGTTATTGGACTAATATTCTTCCAAAACCAATGTTGGAAATATAAAGTCAAAGTAGTGTAGTAACAGCCGATCTGTATCCATCCCTTCAGATTTATAAACTGACAAAATAAGCAAATCATCTATCCACACTGATGCCTTGGGACATGTTGGCACACAGATAATTAGGAAGCTATTTTCCAAAAGAAGGTCACGGTGTTTTATATAGCCTGAGTATGCCAGAGGACTGCCAGTGATTTAGCTAAAGACATGAGCCAATGATCTGCTGGCTGAGAGGGTTCATCATTGTTATGAATTCAACAATAAATTTAATGAGATGTTAGGACAATTAGGGTGATAATATGCTCCTTCACAAATGTGCAGAGGAATCATTATGAAAAGGGAAATTGATGAAATCATTGAAGTGAACATAAACTTGAACTGGATTTGTAAATCAAAGAGGAATTTCCCATGCAGAATTGCTGGATGGGTCTATTACATTATACATCACTCATAAATGCTTAGTAGAATCACTTTTTGATCATGAGTACATTAACCCGACTATTGTTACACATTGTTTAAGTATAGCTGATTATTTACTTTACTTACTTGACTTTTTACCTCATTACTTAATGTGCATCTGAGGAAAATATCATGAGAGCTTGAAGTCACAGTAGGCTTTCATTAGGATGAAGATGGTTTTATGGTAGTTTGCTACCTGACTTTTTTCTTTTAGAAGCTATATTATAAGAAAGCATGAAAGACAAACAAATGAAAGTTAGTAGAAATAACTCTAATATACTTATTAAATAAAATGTCTCAATTTTAAATTGGAATCGTCCATAGATAATTTTTTTGTGGAATGTTTACTAATTTTTAAGATTAATTCCTGTCTTGTTTTATAGTACCATTAAAATATTCTAGGTTTGATTTCCATCTAAAGAAAAATTTACTTGTAATATCAATGCAAAATATTGCAGCATCTCCAAAAAAGAAGAAAATAAAATGTAGTAAAACTATAACAGTAAGTTTCCTTCTTAGTTACAGAGTGAAACAAAAAAAAGGAGTATTTAGGAATAGGTTATTTACAGTGATTTGATGTACTCATAGAAAAAGTCTTTTTGTTAGCTGAATTGCTTGTGGACTTTCATATTGAATGCATTCACTGAATGTTAAGATTTTCTTTGAATAAAGTGAGGGACTCTAGGGGTATACTGATCCGCTGGACAGTTCAAGGTATAGTGATGATGTATGAATGGTTTATGCATGGTGCTGATTTATTTACTGACATGTTGTATTATATGTCTTGGCCTCTGAAAGGTAAATTCTGTAATATGAAGCTAAAATTAAAAAATTCACCCAGGAGGTGTCAAATAAATCTTGAGATGGGGTGATGGTCTTTCTGCCATGAGAAACAAAATGTGTCATTGAAATTATCTATTAGAAAGTGCTGCTTTTTTTTAGAGAAGTTTGGTAAGAAACATTTCTACCCAAGGGACAACTGAAATAACAAAGTGTCATGTATCTGTGGTGTAGAAAACAATAGCCCTTCTGTCTGTCGACTGTCATGTTTAGAGCAAGGGTAGTTCTTTGATTTGTAGAGTACAAAGTACTGTCCTAGCCTATGACACTAAACACTACATTAAAGTATAAGAGATAATTACTAGGAATTGTATGAGAAGTCAAAATGTAGCCTATGTATTTGAGAGCTTATGTCAAAGACATCTGCCTTGGTCCAGACACATACCTGCTTTTGAAACTTGGTCTATCTTTCAAATACTACATAGATTATTGCCATTAAACTCATGAATGAAAATTGTTATTCTGGTAGATGTGGGATTGCTAACTTTTCCTAAACCTTAGACTTTTTGAATGGTATTTATAATTTTATTTTTTCAGAGCTGCCTAGTTTTCAGCTCATAATACTTGGAGGTACATTGGTTGGTTAAGGGTTCTTTTCAAAGATGATGGCCTATAGAGATACTGTGAAGAAAGTTAAGAAACTTAATTTTCTATAGTCTTCCTCAGATGAGCTACGAAAGGAACTCTTTCCTTCCACTATTACAGTTTGCACTGGTTATGTCTTTATTTGTCCAGTTATGCAAATGTACTGAAACATGTGCAAACAGCAGTATATTTCGTTTTGATTATGAAGATGGATTGCTGCAGAACTTTTTGCGCGTTATAGAAAATGCAAAATGCTTGCAGCGTCTCAGCTTCTGACTCAGAACAGTTGTGACCATGATATGCTTGCTCTGTTTGCTGTAATAGCGCTTTATAAAGTAATTGGTTATATGATGAATAACTCTGTTAGATTTTTTTGAAAGTCCTTGATAAGGAGGAGAGATTATATTTGAAGCTCTCTTTATGAAACTTCTCCTGCTTCATACTTGTGCTTTTATGTGCCTTTCGTAAAAACATTCAATGAGTAAGTAAAAACTCTGGAAATAGGCAGCAGAACGCATCCATTGTTGGTGAAAGTGAAGAGATGGGTATTAACAGAGTTAAAGCAAGCCTCTGTGGATATTTGTTTTTTTTTCTTTAGCTGCACTTACTGTTAGGATTTGGATAAAGAAGGGCATCTGAGGGATTGCGCAACAGCTTAGAAAAGTCACAGGTTTGGTTAGGGTGATGTGTGAGACTGGTCAACAAAGCTACCGGCACAAGGATATGAATAAAAAAAGCTTCTTCATGCCTGACATCAGGGACAGCAGTGCTGATATTGGGCCGTAGCTGTAGCGCATAGCAGGTTATCTGGGCTGGTGAAATCCTCTAGGACAGAGGCCAGACAGGCCCAGATTCTCCTCTCCCCCTCAGGCAGGGAAGTGGGAGAGCCTGAGCAGAGTCTGCTGGGCTCTGACCTTCTCCTCCCCTGGACTTTTCCCTCCTTTGGACAGCGAGCTCACCACATCCAGGATAGGGTTTGGTACAGAGATGCCATTGCTTGCAGCAACGTGGGAGGTTGGATGTGTACTCCTTTGTTCCTAGATTGTGCCTGAGCTTCTGTTAAGCTGCAAGGAGACCCTTGTCCTTGAATTTCTGCCGTGAAGTCAGAGAGAAAAAGAGAAGGTAGAAAACATGCTAGATTTGTAACAAAATAAATATGTAATTTAATGACATAACAGGGAGTGATTAGGCTGAAAAAGTTGAATGCCACGGCTCCTTGGAAGGGGAGTACCAGGGTGTGCTGGCGTCCTCAGCACTCGATAATCAAATGACATGGCAAAGTAGGGAGGGAAGCAATGGAAGGAAGGGTGCCAGGATAACTTTGAAACCTGGTCTAAAGACCTGGTCTAAATCCACCTATAATGATTATTAGGGATTGACAGGGTTAGCATTTGACCTAGATGATCATCCATGATTTACAGAAATTTTAAATCTCTTTTTTCCTTCTTTTTTTTTGAAAGGGTAGCTTTAATAGCGCATGTATTTAAATTGCTCCAACTTTTCTGGACTCACAGTGCTATATTTAGTACATTGAGAGTATTACTTTTGATATTTTATTTGACTTGTATGCAGGCCAGAATAGACCTCAGGATGCCCTTATCTTTCTGTGATGTTTTGAAACATTGTCCTTGGATTTCAGTGTCTATAGATGTGATCAATTATTTCCCTTTGACAGTGCTATTATTACATACGTATTCCACAATTCATGTGCGCCAAATTTGTTATTGATCTTTAGAGTACTATAAACAGTATGCATTTATTTACATGTATATACATGCATGAGGAGGTAATTAATTTACTTGCTATCGATTTGTTTTCCTTTTGGTTCTGGCAGACTGTTCAGCATTACATTTTGTTACTTATGCAATAATGTTCTGATGAAAGTTGTAAAACCAGAACATTAGTAAGCTTATTTTTGCTGCCTTAGTAAATCTATTTGTAAGGTAGATGCGCTAAACAGTAGTCTCTGCACCTATCTTTTTACTAGGGAATGTAAAATAAAACATTTTTCTGAGAGTACAAAGCATAAAAGTGCTGAATTTACCTCAGCATTCTTGACATCAGCGTAAAGCCTCTGCGATAGATCAGGATCCAAAGTGATGAGGTATCAATCTTCTAAGTTTAATCAGTGAGGAGTCCCAACAGTATTATTCAAATACTAAAAATTACATGTTTACCGTTGCACTGATGTGTACAGCTCCTCTTTTCTACCTGGAGTATCCAACCAAACCAAGAAAATTCCACCACCATATTCAAAGCCAAACTGCTCAAATTAGCCATTTGTATATGCTAATCTCCAAGTGGTTTGAGTTACGGACACTGCTAAACTAGGGAGACAATCAAGATTCAGTATGTGTTTATGCTGTCTCATAGACCATATGTATGCATGTATTTACCGTTGTACATACATTTAGATGGTTTGCTCATTCATAAGCCAAGTTCTGCATGAGCAAAAGAGAGCCTCTCTGCCCTATCCCTCCTGACAGCCTGTCTGGTGTCAGGAGGGACAGACATGCCTGCTGTGTACACGGATTGTGTTTACAGCTTGTCGTTTTACCTTACAGCACCACATAAAAGCAGGCAGAAAGGTCCATTTTGAATAATCCTGTTGTTAGCAAGGGACTGTGTCAGATGAACTTTTTTCTTCTATTTTCCTTTGTTATTTTTACATGTATATTCCTGTGAAGATGAGTTTTGAATGAAACTCAAAAATTTGTAAGATATTTTGCATCATTTTCAGTGGGTGTTGACAGAAATGGCAATCTGATTCATAAACACAGAAAAAACCCAGATTAGTTTTCGTACAGAGTTGCATATAATGTACAGAATGAACTACTGTGTGTGGCTACTAAAATGCAATAGATTATAAAAAAATAAGAGTCCGTATTGTCTGCAGCTCTGTTAAGATATGGGGGATATATTGTGCCCTGGTTTATACAGCAGCATGTGTAATGGCTGTTACTCCTCTTGCTACGATTGTCTACGTTCCTTTTAAGTTTGCAAGGTCTATTTCGTGGTTACCTGAACATCTGCTTTGTACTCAGTAAAATTTGATTTTTATTAAATGTAGTGGTACTCTCCCATTCTAATATAGATTTCCAAGCATTTTGCAAAGGGAATATTGCTTCCCTTATCTTTTTATGCCCATTTTACAAAGATATTTCAATTAGGAAGGGAAGCATCTCTGTGAAGTTCTGGGTTTAAATTCTGACAATAACACATTGGCTTCTGAATCACTTATGCCCTTTGAAATCACTATTCCAATGTCCAATATTTGGTTTTACTTGAATTAATGATTTTAAACCAGAAGGTAAATAAAATTGAATAGTTAGAGATTTTGGTAAATATATGCACTTCTACGTTAGTATAAGAGGATAGATGCTTAAGAAATGTATAAATTTAGTAGATGAGAAATGTATGTAATCATATGACATTTAGCAGTGATTATTTAATTTTAAAGCATTTACAGCGCAATTTGTGACATTTATATTAAATTATATCACATTTGCAATTAATTTTTTAATTATAAAGTATTGTGAAGAAAAGTACATTAAATTAGCATTTTTGTTTCATTTTCATGTCTATTACAAAAAAAGGAAAAAAAAGACTCTATGGTAAGTGACATGTTATAATGAATTCTTTTTATATTCAGAAGAAGAATTTTGCTGTCTTTTGATAAAGTAGTATATAATTTAATAGATATTCTTCTGTAACTTAACAGAGGGCTACCAGAGGGCAGTGCTTGACAGATCCATTCAGCCGCTTGCCAGTTATGGGTAGGGATCCAGCTTTGCCCTCCTCTCTGTGCAGAGCCTCAGCGTTGATGAGAACAACAGTTCCTCTCCCCACTGCTGATAGTTTTGGTGGCACAACGTGAAACACACAGTTGGAAAAGTTGAAACACGCATCTTCAGACCATTTGAAAACCTGGAGTCTAGGAGCTAAGGTCAAAGCCAAGGCTTCCACTGAGCAAGCCACCCGGGTAGCAAGAAAGCATTCCTGTGAGGCAGGTGGAAGGGATATTTGAAGAATAGCTGCCTCCTCACTTATTCTCTTGGGACTCAAATGGTCTTCAGTGCTCTCTGCTCTCGCTGTTTTCTCTTTAGGTAGGATTTAGCACCTTAGGTTCAGGTGGATCCTCTCATGTCCACTGTCAGCTTGCTCTTCACTACTAATG
Source organism: Platalea leucorodia (assembly GCF_965183815.1). Lineage (NCBI taxonomy): Eukaryota > Metazoa > Chordata > Aves > Pelecaniformes > Threskiornithidae > Platalea > Platalea leucorodia. The sequence goes on along the minus strand of NC_138828.1, from coordinate 43,755,185 downwards.
CTCCCCAGTTCTGCAAGGCAACTCTACCTTACTGAAAGAGATGGTGGCGCCTGTCCCTTAAGCAAGGCAGAACTGTCTCCTATCTTCCAGAAAACACGAACTCTCTGTGCCTTTAATACATAGATTCTGTCTGTGTATGTAACTTCATTTACGCCTCAGAAAACTGTTCTTTTTTTGGGAAGCTCACGTTGCAGCCGTCTTTGCCCCTCTACCTTCCTTACACCCCGGACACGGGACAGCACTCCCTCAGATTTTGGGAATGTGTGTGCACTAATCAGGCCTGTAGAAAAGTACAGAATAATCATTAACCTAGAGTGCAGAGGTCCCAGACAGCATTCAGCTGGCCCACCCTTCCTGCCTGTGTCTGCCATTGCCTTTGGATCTGCTTCAGCACAGACCACTGCCATGCCAGAGATGTCTGCCCAGCTCAGATCACCCACATCTTCTCCTGTGTAGCTACTTGGTCTCCTCCGAAATCCATATGGGAGTATGTTGGCTCTTACAGTTCCTGTGCTTTGGGCATGCCCTGGATACCTGCTGACTTCAGCCTGAGCTTTAGGGAGCCTGAGAAAACAAAAGCACACCCTCAGGGCAAACATGAAGCGCTGAACAGCAGATGTCTGCTCTGAACAGCCGCATCAATGACATTTAGCCTCTTCAGCAAGATCTTCTCTGAGCTTAGTTGCTTTATACACCTACACCTCTGTCAATTAGCCCTCTATTATGCAGATTTCACCTCAGTTTACTTGGAAAATAAAACCAGCTAACATATCTACTGGTACTAATGAGTAATGACTTGAGATACTGCTTCTCTATTTGTGTGTAATGACTTAAATAGCTTCAGCACATTTGCTAAGCTGTAGCTGGCATCTTTGCTTTTGCTTTTTTTTTTTTTTTCTTCTTACCTCTCTCCTCCTTTTGCTGTGAGATGGTTGAGGCTGACAAGTGAGGTATTACCAGTGCTCAGGTATGTGCCAGGTTTCAGAATGACAAATAATGCATCTTAAAAGCATGTAGGTGGGCAAAGTAATGTGTGCTTCCAGGATGAAAACCCTTCCTGGAAGGCTGACTGTCCCATCTGACACACCCAGCGAACAACTCATAACTGCTGCTGTGGGAGGCAAAAAAGTTCCTTTCTTTATATCCTGTTGTTAGGGAGTGGAAGAATCCAGGTAGTTCTCTCTCTTTTTCTCCAGTCCTCATGTCTGTCTCTCCATTTGAGGTGAAGAGCACCTCCCCTGCTCATTTCCTTTCTCCTTTACGATGTGGACCGAAAAGAGGGCAGGTGGGTGAAAAGCATGAAAACTTCTCCTCACCCAGCCTTGGAAAGTGAGAGGAGATGAAGAATCCAGTGACAACTGAGACTGAGAAGATAAAATTGCTATATGGAGCTAATGGGAAGGAACAAATACAGAGACTGTACTGATATGGGAGCTGTGCAGTGCAGGGAACTGCTTAATTAGGTTTAATAACAGGAGTTCTATGTTTTTAAGCCCTACTAAGTGCTCAGTTGTAGCTGGAGTTGCTGTGGATTTGAGGAATGTGATCAGGAAATAATGCTTGTCAGGACAAAATCAAAGGATTCTTTTTTTTTTCCCTTTTAATTAAAGAAAATGAAAAGACTGTATTTTGTCCTTACGTCACATGTGATGCTGGAATCATTTTATTGCTGATGAGGAAGGGTAACTTCAGGCTTTTTTCCTGGATATCACTGAGTGACACGCTAATTGAGAATGTGTGTATTTCTATGCCTTAAGTGATTTACCTTTGATTGATGATATTGTCTGTTTGTTTTTCTTCTGTGAAAACTACAGTTTTGATTCCTTTTACATCTAAAATTATTTATATTTTAAGGGTAGATTCCAACTTTTTCAGTTTAACTAATCTTAGATAAAGACCTTTGCTCTCTTAACAGGTGAAAATCTATGTAATTAAGATGATGTTATGCTTTAAACAGACTTCTGACCTCCATACATTACATCTTCACGTTAACCCCAACATTTCAATAAGATCCAGTGTTGGTCTATATCCTAGTACTTTCTGTAGATCATCTACTGTAATGCTACAGTGCAGGTATTAGAATCTCAGCCTGCTGGGTATTAGAATCTCAGCCTGCTGGGTGGGCCACAGATGCTCTCTGGAAGACATGTCTTATGGGACCCTGTAGGCATCTTCTGAAAGACAGTAAGGATGAGCAAATTAAAGCAGTCTGTTGCACTGTTCATAGCTTAGGTAAAGAACAATTAACAAGGACAACTGTGGGAGAAAAAAATCTATTTGAATAACGCGAAGGATGTGTGAAAAATCGGAACTGCTCTGACTTCCTCCATTAGTGCTAGACTCTTGTAAGAAAAAAAAAAAAGTAGGGGTAGAGAAAAATGGTGAGGCCTGTGATGATATGCACCAATTGGACTATTCTGACACTGGTATTTGACTATGCCATTGTGAAATAGTGTTGGCAATTCCAAGTATATGTGTATAGACAACTTTTATAAATTTTCTAAAACAAAATAGGAATAATTAGTTCTGTTGCTCTGATGATGTATTTTCTTTTACTAGCAATCCACTTGGTGTGACTTAATCTGTTTTTGTCAGAGTATAACATTTCGAGAGGGAGAGGTGCATGCAAAGTGTATTTATGAAGAGATCTATAATTTATTGTCTGAATTTCACATAAAAATATATTTATGTGTCATATATACAAAAATATTTTTATATATATTCATTGAGGCTGAATGTTTAAAACTGAAAAAAACCAGCAAGTCATTTAATTAAGAATCAGAAAACAGATCATTTAACAAAATGCTTTGTAAATGCTGTAGGAAATGGAAAGTGGCCAAATGTATGTAAATTTCTACATGGCCTGTAGTCTTCGTTTAGTCAAAATTCCTCTGATATTACTGGGAATTCTCACAAACCAGGACTGTGGGGAGAAATTCTGGCAATTTTGAACTTAATAGAAGAGGCATATTTGCTAGAATGGCAACAACATTTAATCACAGAATGCAAACCAAAGATAGGAAAATTATGTCCAGCTAACCTGATTGCTCAGATTTTATATAAATTGAGGTATATTTTAGATACATGTCTTACAGGATGTGGACAAGGGAGAAACATGACAAAATTTTTGTTACTCTCATGAACCATTTCAGTTCTGACTGTATATGTGTAGCTTATCAAAGCATTTAAGTTTGCAGTTGGTCCTCTACCTTCCTATTGAGCGCTCTCACAGGTGATGTTTTGAAAGAACAGGTTAAGTCAAGACTGTAATGAACTATAGATTTATACTTCATGAATTATGCTTAGTGTCCATCCTTCCACTGGAAATAAATTCCCTGCTGCTGGGGGTTTCAGCTGAGTTCTGATTTACTCACAGGGTAGCAAGATTTGGCATAGCTTGGGGAGGGCTGTGAGTACAATGGATATATATTTCTGAGAATCCATCACCAATTCCTTTCATGAAGGCTTGGAGACTGCATAGTATGGGGAGAAGATTCTTTCACTGCAGTGATGTAGATACAAGGGTGATCGTAACTGACAAAAGCTGCTTTTTTTGGAAGACGATGACCACCTGAATAAAATAAAGCATCACCATAAAGCAGAGGCCATAATCTCTCTGGCCGTTCACTGAAAGGGAATGTGTGACCTAGAGGACACTTGCTATTCATGTAGCTAAAAAAATTTAAACAGAAATACTGACCATTTTACATTTTGAAGATTTCAAGGATTAATTACACTTGGTGGTGAATATGATGTATTCTTTGCAGTCATTATTATTCCCTCTTGTCAGGGGCTCTGTGCCGTTAACTGATAAGAAATCAAAAAACAGTCACTGATTCCCAAGTAAAAAAATCCATGTGTGCACTTGTGTTGAATCGATACAGCTTCATTGATGCTGATAAGTAAGTTTTATCACCTAAAGGACTGGCCTGGGAAGTGTAATCATTTTTCAGTAGCGGTTAATTTACAGACCCAGAATTTTCCATGATGTATCAGCTATTCAGAATATTCCTGCTCATTCCATATAGTACTTTGCATCTTTGATTTGGCTGAGATACATACCAAAAAAAGAAAAAAAAAAAATTAAAAAAGGCAATTAGACCCTTTCAGTAGGCAAAATACAGCGCATTTCCCTCAAGCTGACTGCTCAAGCCGGCTGTTCCTCACAACACATTCAGTCGCAGAATCTGTCCTTCCTCAGACACTGTCTCTCACTAAAGGATGCTCTTATACCTTGCCATCTGTCATGTGCTGGCTGTTCCCACGGTAAAAATGGCTCCCTGGTTTAGTCAGATTTGACAGTTATTTCCATTGAGATTGGTGATGGAGTAAGCTTCAGTAATGTGTTCGTTTTCCCACTTCTTCCTTCAGATTGATCTCGTCTCGCTTTCATATGTAGTCCTAAGTGACTTTGGTGGGACTTCTAAAGGATGAAGATTGACGCACAGAAAAGGTTGTGCCTGAACCTTGTCATTAGGTAACAGTGCAGAAAGGCTTTGCTTTAAACTTCCTATATTCTATCAAATTTTCGGTAGAGTCGCTCCTCTTCAGTAGAAAGCCGTACATATTAATTGGAGACTGTATAAATTTTCAGAAATATGTAGCAATGATGATGGAGGAAGAGTGAGTGAGAGGGCCAGCAGTGTGCTCAGGTGGCCAAGAGGGCCAATGGCACCCTGGCTTGTATCAGGAATAGTGTGGCCAGCAGGACCAGGGAGGTGATGGTGCCCCTGTGCTCGGCAGTGGTGAGGCCGCACCTCGAGTACTGTGTTCAGTTTTGGGCCCCCCACTACAAGAAGGACATCGAGGTGCTGGAGTGTGTCCAGAGGAGGGCAACAAAGCTGGTGAAGGGTCCAGAGCACAAGTCTTATGAGGAGCGGTTGAGGGAACTGGGGTTGTTTACCCTGGAGAAGAGGAGGCTGAGGGGAGACCTTATTGCTCTCTACAACTACCTGAAAGGAGGTTGTAGTGAGGTGGGGCTTGGTCTCTTCTCCCTAGTAATGAGTGATAGGATGAGAAGAAATGGCCTCAAGCTGCGCCAGGGGAGGTTTAGGTTAGATATTAGGAAAAACTTCTCCACCGAAAGGGTGGTCAAGCATTGGAACAGGCCACCAAGGGAAGTGGTTGAGTTTCCATCCCTGGAGGTATTTAAAGAACGGATAGATGTGGTGCTCGAGGACATGGTATAGATGGACTTGGCAGTGATAGGTTAACGGTTGGACTCGATGATCTTAAGGGTCTTTTCCAACCTTGACGATTCAATGATTCTTTGAAATAAAGAATACTTTGCAAAGATAATAAACAGCAGGGGTGTACACTGTATGTGGACAAAATACACTTTCACGAGGAACAAGGAAATTACAACATTGTCATATGCATATTTCACTCGGATCTGTCAGCTATGACACATAAATACTAAGCTGACAGCTCATACTTCTCTTTTCCCAATCAAATATGAACTTACAAATATTAATCCTGTATTTTTTTCCAGTAGAATAGCAAAAGGAGATATGTTAGCACAAATTAGCAACTTCAGTGACTTCTGAAATATTTTTGACATGTTCCTTTGTCCCTGTGATGCTAATTTTGTGTTCAGTCTTCATCTCATTTCCCAGATCATCAGAGTGTTTGCATTTGAGAGCTAAAATAGCTAAGTCTCTCAGTGACACAAGGATGATCTCCAGTTCCATGTACACCAGCTGCAGCACATCTTCAGTGAACACCATGGATAGAAGAGACTTAGATGTGCCAAAGATGATGCCAATGCATCTGTACATAATCTGGATCTTCATGACCCCAATTCATTCCACTAGCAATATCTGCTGATGTCTCCACCACTCCTGTCAGCCAGATGTTTCAGGTGCCTTAGCCTTTTTTGTGGTTGAGGATTCTTCACTGTAATAATATCCAGAATTAATAGCCAAATTAAAAGGGTGTGTTCTCAGATATTGATTCACTAACTCTGTTAATAGCAAAGAAAGAAGCATCCTAATACAACTGATGACTGTTTAGCTGCCACAATCCTAGGTAGAACATCTAAGTAAAAACATTATAGTGCATTCAAAGAAGGCCTGATAAAGCGGGGAAGTGTGCTTTGTATCTGTTGTAATTATAGCATATCCATAGTACAGTGGGTACACTGCACGTATCCAGACTGTCATGCATGCATGACTTTAAATGCATTGTAACAATTGATGCTAGCTGAGAACTAGCTTGGTGTGCTATGAAAAATAAATTCCCTGGTGATTTGAAAATATGGGCCCAAGCCTTGCTGGCTGGAGCCTTTGTTAATGATCTGAGAAATATCTGCAAATCTAAAGCAAATAAGTGAAGCCTGCAGGCTTTCCACAGTAGTTTTGGGAGTCTATGTTTTCAGAAGCCTTGCTGAAGACATTTATAGGCTCTGTGTGTGTGTCTGTACTTTCCATATAGGTGGGGTTGTCAATATTGTGCTTGACCTTACTGTGCAGTTGCTTTTAGCATATGCTAATCAAACAAGCCATCAGGAAATCCATTTTCTAAGATGGGGCCTTCTGTCAGAATTATTTTATATGAAGTTACTGTTATTCCTTGTGACTGTGTAGCTCTCCCAGCTGAGAGAAATGTGTTGAATGTTCAGAGACAGGAAGGGACATTGTAGTTTCACAGAAAAGCACCAGCCACTAGGAATAATAATCTTTTTCCGCTTGGGGAAAACGTTCTAGGTTTTCTCAGGTGTATCTAGGAATTTACATCTAGGTCTCTTTCTAAAGAAGCTCATCTGTGCTCTGCTAGCTCCCTGCCTGGCGTAGAAGCACAGCAAGCCTTCTGTGAATTAGTAGTTTCAAGTATGGATGTTCTAGAAAATGGAGAGAATGCTATGACATGTGTTTTTTCTGTGTTAAATCAACAGAGGTTCAGATCTTCTAATTAAAGACTTGATACTTGCTTCCCTTAGATTGCACAGTTTATCACAAAACCCCAAAATTGCTATCAGGATTTGCTATCATAAATGTAAGAGAAAGCAAATTGTAACTCGTAGATCTGGTACTTCAGCTGTTGTATTTTGATGTAACCCTGTAGGAACTTTGTGAAATCTTGCTGGTTTACAGCAACTGATGATTTTACGGTGGTAGTCACTGCAATATGTAGTTACATGATTGTGTCATTTTATAGTCTTGTCGGGAAGGCATTTCTAGTAGCATCACAAATTGTTCAGAGAAACCTGCCAGGCCCTCAGTACATCTAAAAGAATATTTAGAAATATTCATGTTCCTCATTTTGTATTAATTCAGGCATGCAATGCTTGACTTGTTTGTGTGATTAACTGTTGTTAAGACCGTACTGTCACAGAATCAAGTGCTTATTATACTTTTTTTGACTGAAGAAGAGGATGGCTCCTATTAGAAGGCAATGTGAATAAATAGTAGAGACAAGATTAACACATCACCATAATCTGCAGTTATTAACAAACATAAAAAAGCTACAGAGAATTGGAGCATGAGTGTTTTTTTACAGCAGAGGCAGTACAATTTCCTCAATGCCTTTTCTAATGGTATATAGGTTACTGTCCTTTTGTGGGAATCCTGTTGTTAATGCTTATTTTTGTCTGTATTCCACTGCCATTGCTGCAAGGTGACCTCTTTGCTATTTGGAATCACAGTCCAGTATTGCCTCGTGCTAGGGACTCCTTAACTAGAGACAAGAGAGACCTCCTTCCCCAGTCACACTGGGCAAACTGTGATGGGAGACTATACAGTGTGGAGAAAGATTGTGCAGCTGGAACACTTAATTCCATATTTTGTGGGCCAATGACAACTTTCTGGCAGTTGTAGGCAAAGCCGTGTCATATCAATAAAGCTCCTAAAGTAGGTCCAGATCTGTGAGGGACAAAAATGATGTGCAGTAATCTTTTTCTGTCTTTCTGCATGGCTGTTCCTTTTGGTTGGCACCTCTCTGATTTGTGATCAGTTACTTCTGGAAAAAATCTTCTTACAAATTAATATTTCATCTGCTTGGGAACCATAACAAGTTACCTCAACAGCTAACTTTGTCAGACCTATCTCTAGTACTCATTTTGGGTCTTTAGTTAGTTTTTGTATCAGAGCCTATGTAGGGATACATTTGGCTAACCCAAGAGAGATTGCTTTCTCTTTGAGAAATTGATAAAAAGTTACACTAAATTCTGTTTACTGTTTTTACTGTGGAAGCCTCTGAAAATCAAAGCTCTTTTCCTCACTTATTGTTATTTCAGAGCCTTATCTTTTCTTTGAGTTATTCAAGTTAGTGGTTATATGATCTCTGTTGTTTTTCACTATTGCAGGCTACTAAGAATAGTTTTAAAGTTTAAGGACTATTTGTTTGGTTTTTCTTTTTCTGCATGGTATCATTCTTTATTATATCTTGTTATGTCCTGGAAAAGCATCTAAAGAAGTGCTATGAGGTATTTTAGTGACGTAAGTGACAGTTTTGGCCTCATGTCTCATTATCTGAAAGACAGCATCTCCAGCAGCACAGACATATCTCATCCTGCCAAGGCCCAATGTAGAACATAATGTGTGAAAGAGACTCAAAATGAGGGGAATGGATCTCTTTCTTGCTTAAAATACTATGAATTTTATTCCTTTAGGGTGAATGACTGTATTTTATAATTCTAGTTCTAGGGATAATAAATAATTTTAAGCCACTGAAGTGACAGGACAGTACATCTTTGTGAAAAGTGAATCATTTAGGGAATAAAAATGAGCAAGATCACTCTGAATTAAGTGCATGAGCCCACAGCCTGAGTTATTGGTTCGATATTCAGACGGTAGAGCGCAAGAACTTCCTTTGTGCTAGTCCTACAGCCAGAGATGCTAGAAAATGTGATCTCATGGTTTGAAACTGTTTGGATCTGTCTCTGAAGCAGAGGCAGAAACTCTCGTATCCTGCTTTCACCTTCTGGGCTGTCAGCAGCGTCTTCCAGGGCTGGAGACCTAGAAGTTGAAGGGTGTAAGAGCAGCTCTGTGACATGTGTGACCTGGTGCTGAGGACATGAGGATGTCTGCAGTCATCCCACCCAGAGATCCTGCTGGCTGTGGGATCCCCTGCCCCAGCTTAGATGGGCAAGGAAGGTCTGCACGCACCTGACAATTGTGTTGGTGCCTGAAAGCTGGCCAGTAAAATTGATATTCTGTTGTTAGGGCTAATGGTGATAAGATCTGTATTTGATTGAATAGGTGCAGACACTGGAAGCTTGCAGAGGTGGTTGTTTTGTTTTAGTGCGGGGTAGGGCTTTTAAAATACATATTAATTAGATTTGATTCAAATTTGGTAGTAAAGTTTAAATTTAAACTTTTTGTTTTGAACAGCTCTTTGGAGTGTCACTTTTTACAATAACCTGAATTCTAATTAGAGAGCCCTGCTATGTCTTACCATGTCTGGAGAGGTCACAAAGGGAGAGTGGCTCCGGGTTATTGGTTTTGGGGCCTAAAAAACATTCAGTAGCTATTATCTGTAGTTAACAGATCCACAGAACTCATGCTGATTAATTTCCTTATCTGAAAGCCATTCCTTTTCATACTGTAAATGATAGCTAATGCTCCCTGAAGGGGTCTATAGTTTATAGATTTTATAAGTGAATGAGAAAATGAATGCGTTATTTTCTTGCCTTTTTGTGATACTGTTAAGTTATTCACAGAATGTTCCATTTTAATACAATTTATGCTTTTACCAGCATTTTAACATTTCACTGTAGAAGAAAAAAATGAGCCTTTTATCATTCATATTGAAAAAAAAGCTTAAGCCTTAATCCACTCGGAGTCAGTAACTGTTATTTGATCTTAAAGGCTGGCACTCATAAACTATAGAAAGGCAAGGGCTAAAATATTCTTTATGGTGTAAATGTTACAGTGCATCTCATATTTATCGAAGGGACCATCATTATGCAGAGTCATTATAGTGGATATTCACGGCACTGTATCAAGCAGTATCTCTGAATTTTATATCAACTCTATAAGCCTGAATGAAGTACCTGTATCTTTTCATTATATTCGACTTTTCCTCCTATTTAAATCAACTCCCTGTGGAAGACTGTGTTGTTGCATAAATATATACAGCTGTAGCAAAGGAATTAATGGAGACCATAAGTGTGGAAATGAGACTGTGTAAGGTCTGATTGGGTTATCATTAAAGTGTACATGTTGATTTTTTTATAATTTTTTTGTAGCATGTTGTGTACCATCCTCTGTTCATAGGTTTGACTCATATTTAGGCAATGTTCTAGTGCTGTGGACACTTTTTAGCTCCTCATTAGGAAAGCCCAAATTAATGTTTACTGCTTATTCAAAAGGATTTTCCCAATGTTGCTTTTTCTGCCGATTATTAGTGTGAAGCAGTTACAAAGCTGACCAAACAGAGCAAGAACAGATTCCTCATAGGTTTAGGAATCCCCAGTTTTTGTGATGCTGGTTATCATTGAGAAAAGCTGAATTAATAACTATACATAAATGGCATTTTGATATTTACATTTTCCTGAAAGCCTTATTCTCATGTAGGAGCCTGGGGAACTGTGTCAAAGGAAGGCAAATGCAGAAGGCAATACCTGCTCTTTAAGGCAGTACCTTTACTGAAACAACCTTGCAACACTCTAAAACCTCCAGCAACATGGTCCTGCAAGGGAAGGTCCCAGAGAAGTGCTCTGCCTCCTCCACCTGAACTTGCACCGTGCACTCTGCCCAAGTGTTTCATTTCAAGGAAAACCAAGATCTCATTCTAAAATTCAGTTTATTAAACCATCCATCTTATCTAATTGCCTGATTCATTAGGAACTCTTTCTGATCTACATTTTCTGCATACAAGAAAAATAATATTAATTAAAACAAAAGATATACCACAGCCTAAACTATTAGAGGTAAATGCACCTTTACATAGTACGTAACACTGTGTACAAGTTTTTTTATGGTATAAAGACTGCCGTATTTCAGAACAAAAAACAGTTAATAACTGAGAAAAAATTGAGGGAACTTTCTTTAGTGACGAAGTATTCCATAATTATCCAATATATGAATTCTTCTGGTTCTGACCATAGTTGAAAGCAAGCTAGCTGCTGTTATGTTGGTCAGGCTTGCAGTTTTAGAGTTGGCCAGATTTCTGAAATGCCTAATACATTGAATTTTTAAACTTTCAATTGTCTTTGTAGCTAGTAAATAAAAATTTCAAAGAAAATGGTAGAGTTTTTGTCCTTCCTACTTAGACCATATTTTTGATTTGCTGCAGTCAATCATATGTTGCTTGCATTTTAACTATATTATTAAAATACTGGAGATTTTCTAAATTAAAATTGTTAATTCTTTCCTGACATTTAAAAAAAAGTTCTAATTTTTAAATCTTCATTTTCCTCAGATGTATTTGTTTACACTCTGTGGTATAACTGCATTGTTATGTAAGGGTTTATGAACCTAACTAGAATAAATTCAAACATTTGAAGCTCAGAAAGTGATACTGAGAGTAGCTAAAATATATTTGAACACAATTTAAACATTTGCCAAATGGAGATTTTCACAGAGGTGTAAACAGTTTCTGCTACAGGACTGGAGCTGTAGTTAGCTGTTTCAAATGCTACTAGTTATCACTTTTAGTATCTACACATTGTTTGCAAAGAAAAAAAAAGAAAGAAAGAAAACCTTAAACCTCTACTCCTCACTATTGGGGAAAAAACAGCCTAAATAATTTCAAAGAATGATAAATTTACTCTCCAAAATGCCCTGTAATACTCTGTACTTTGCAGTGAAATGGATTGCAAATAAGTATGTTGTAAGGCCATATATGACCACTGAATTTATTCCTAATTATTGACATTATGTCTGGGGCGAGAGGGTGACTCACGAACCACTACCTCACTTCTCCTGCCCACTCTTTCCCAAATGGCCAGCTGCTTTGTATTCACTGAGCGTTAATAGCACAAAAGATTAAGATTATGGCACACAAGACCAGGAAAACTAAATATTTGCTCAGTATAGTGTAGGATCAAGCCTGTTTTATGCAGGAGTCAGATGAAGAATTTGTGAATGTTCATCCAGAAATGAAACATCGCTATTCTCCTAAATGGCACCCTTCAAAAATGGGCCTTTGCTCTCATCTCAGAGAATTGCTTGTGTTTTGGAGAAGCTAATCCAACTACTGAATTTTACAGTGGAAATAAAGGAGTTATATCACTGTGTATCTCAACTATCAGGTTTTTCTACTACCTGTTTGATGGTACTGTTTAATTTTTCTGTCGTCATATAAATTATAAATGTAAAGAGAGAGAACTCCTTTGCTTTTGCTGCAGGCAGTGTTTTGCTATTGCAAGCCTGCTGTCTAAACCCTGATGCGAATTGCAGGCTAGATGTATTACGACCTGTCTCTCCCGCCTCGGAGGCGTTGTCCAAGGCACAGCGAGAAACAAAGTATTTCTCTCCTGTGCGCTAGCCTAGGAGCCGTCCTCAAAGCACTCGAGGCTTTCTTGCTTAATAGGCTGAAAACAGCAACCAGCCTCCCACAGCCCTGGCGTCTTCAGTCATGCAATGTATTGCAGCGTGTATACACGCCTTTGCACACGCGTGGGCACAAGCGCCCTCGGCGCTGGGCGCAGAGAGGGAAGGAAAATGGGGAGTCTGCCGCTGTAGGAGGAGGTAACTGCAGCTCTCACCCAGAACAAGGGGCTGCGCTGGGCTCTTAGCAGCAAAGGGCTGCGGTGAGAGCTGGTTAATGAAGTGTGACAGGTAAGGGAGGAACAAAATCACAGCAACTCGGTGGGCAGACCATTTAACATGGTAATACAGTCAGCCCTCATCTCATCTCAGCACTGACACTCCTCAGCATTTGTCTGTGCCACTTGTTCTGCGCAGACTGTCAGGTGGATATCAAAACAAGCACGGCAGGCAAATAAATACGGGAATCAGAGCAAATATTCTCGCTCCTGCAGGAATTGTAGACAAGCGTGACTGACAGGAGCTCACTGATGATCGCGTTTTTACTCTGTGACTACACCCTGTGGGTTATTTCTTGTCATGCCCTGCATTTCAGATTACTTATATAGGTCTCTGGTAAGCTCCCCAAGTCATATCAGCATTTAAGAATATAATTTTAACTTGCTGTGTTACATCGGATAGCTCTCTGAACAATTTCTCTGAAGCAATTTCAGAGATAAACCTTTGTGGTTTAATGATGAAAGTGTATTGGCTAGGGTTTAATAGATCAGCTATTAATAGATTGGGTAGTTTGAATTGCTGCTTTCAGAATTTTTCTGCTTAAACTGACTGTATCTATGATTAGATGGAAAAACTATCACATCAAGATTTTTATTTTTTTTTTTAACATTTCAAACTTTTATGCTCAAAAATAGGCAAAGTCCATTAGGTCTCCAAGTAACTGTTTATTAATAGAAGTGATGCCTCATGGCCTGACCACAATCTGTTGCATAGACACTATTATCTCAGAACTAAGGCCTGATGTATTTCTCTGTTGTAGGCATAAAATTACATCCATGATAGTTAAGCAGACAACTTTTTTTTTCTATGTCTGGAGTCATAGATGCAAGTGTGGGTATCCTACATCCCTGACGCAGGGTAAATCACATAGATTACCTTCATCTGGGCAGAGAGTTTACTGACTTTGGTAGGCTTTGGATCAGGCTCATTACTATTCTCGTTCTTATTTAGAAATTGGGAATACTAGTAGTTGTCTACAAAAGAAGGTATATGAAGGAAAAATTAGTTCTTGTTAACAATGCAGTTTGGGATTATTGCACTGAAAAATTCAGTGCTGCATTTAAAAATATCCTTGTTGGCTCTGATTTCCTTTGCTTGTACAACTCCTCTTTTGCATGTGGACTTGCTTGTGTTTATCTTAGCTTGCTTTATTCACATTTCTTGTTTTCTCAGACATTTGGAGTGTATAATTTTAGCAGCTCCTATGTACTTCTGGCCAGTTCCATGTTGCTGGTTTTGAAATGGAAACCTGTGATAGTTTCCCCTGCCAAGTGGCATCAGTGACACTGACCAGAAATGGGGGAGAAGGCACAGATTTTACCTGCTGTAACTGTCCAACTAATTAGGACTTTTATCTGAGTTTTATCCCAAGCAACTGTGCAGTGAAGGCATGGTAGTTGTGTCATCAAAATGTAGTCCTAATGTGGTACAAATTTTGTTTCAGGGAATGCAGGTTTCTAACTTTCCCGGCACCTTGGGTTGCTTTATGAGTTGAGGTAAACACTGAGGAATTTGAGTATGTGCCTGAGCTGCATGCACGCTCTGTATTTCCAGGACTTCCCAGTGTTTCTGCCGTTCTTACCTTGGCTCAGCTGGAAAGGAGCAGTAAACAAAGTGTCATTTCTACTGTTAGAAGTTTTCTTTTGGGGTTCTTTTGGTTAATGCCCCACAAAAATTATGCATAGGCGAAATCTGGAAATGATGATTGGAAGTAGTACATTTTGCAGTGTCTGTATATTCTGTTCAAATGAAGCCAATTTAAAAAAAAGCCTTTCCTGACGTGGCCATAATGAAGAATGTCACACATATGTACTGGCATTTTTGGAGGCAAGAACCTACCTATAGTAATCGACATACGGACTTCAATCGTTTTGCTGTCGGTATACAATGTGCACATATTCTGGTTTAGTGTCTGAATGTATATCCCTGTGGTATCTCCTTGCACTCAATAGAAGTCCAGTGTCTTTTTCAATAAATTTCAATAGTCTTTGGATAAGTATCCAAATGTATTCCTCTATTAAATTAAGCTTGCAAATCTCGCTGCTAGGCTCCTCCAGCTTACAATCAGATGAAATTTCTCCGATTCTGTGAATACTTCCTACTGGATTGCATCAAATGTTTTGATTAGTGTGTGTAAATGACAGTTTACACACAGAGAGTTAGATGGAAGTGCTAATAATTTGTGAAGGATTTTTTTTTTTTGTATCTTTGAGCAGATCTCAGTAATTTGCTTTATTTAATATGATTTAGAAGGAAAAAAAAAAGTTATTCTTCCACTCCCAAGCCTTTTCATTACTCTCAGAGACCTTTTAACTGAAAGAAAAAAGAATGGTTTTACTTTTTCTCTGTTTGCAGAAGGAAGTAGTAAGGCAATCATATTCTTTCAGGCTGATAGGACTAGATATGAATTAGTATTTCAGCTATTTCATATTTACACACTTAGTTTATGCAACAGTTAGTGCATATTTTGGAGGAAGAAACTAGATAAGTGATATTAAGGTAATTTCCATGTTTGAAGAAACGTCCCTCAGTTCGTGAAACAAATCTCTCTCTCTCTCCTTTTAGTGGAAACGATATTTTTGTGAATGAAAACTAAATAGGTTTCAAAATTTATGCCATAAGACATTCCTCTACACAGCATGCATTTACCCTGATTGTAGCAAAAAGGAAAGGATGTTATAGCTGTTTTGTTAACTGTGATTTTGATAGGGATTTTTCAGCTTTTCTTTCTTACTCTTCACAAGCTGTTGGAATTTCTAGTCTGAGGACTGTTTAATTGGTACTGGCTATTATTTGGTATATTTTGAATCCCTCTCAAAGATAATATATTTTTTCTTAAAATTCTTGCATTTGATTTCATAATCTATGAGTCATTTCATTATTATTATTTCATTCTTATGAGGTCCTAGACATTTGCACCTTTCGTCTCATGTGGTTTGATGTGGAAAGAAGTCTGCCAGACATTTTACATACTGGGCAAGCTCTCTAGCCTGTTCATTGAGATAAATACAACACTTGCAGATTAACATAGCATTTGGTTACGGTATCACTTAGCTAAACAGTTAAGGAAGTTTGAGATCTTACAGATTTTGCATCTTTGAAGTTGTTACTTGAAGTTCAATTATGTTTTCTTGTTCTTGTCAGCTCTTTTGAGTTACTTTATCAATTTTTGTGTTGTTATAGACAGTTTAGCAATAGTCTGCATGTTGTACACACAGTGTAATTTTTTTATAACCAAAATAACTAAATCCTTACCACAGATAATTTGCCTTTTAAAATGTTTGCAGCTACCCTGCTCCTCACCCAAAGAAACCTGTAGTGCTACTGCATGACCCCTCAGCTTTGGAGCTCTGGAAACGGCTTTTTGTTGCACTGTTTATTTATCCACTGTTAATTTTTTTGTCATTAGAGGCTTTTGAATTTATTCGCCACTTAACATAAAGGAAACACCTAAGTAAACAACTTCCAAATTCAGCAGTGCATTGGGGTGATGCTGTTAAGGTGAACTCATGGGTACTTTTCAGTTCTTGAAGCAAAAACTCCTGTACAGTTATTGCACTTATTCGCTATGGCTCTCCTGGTTCCAGGTTAGGACATCATGTAAGGGGAGGCAAGGTAGTTGGGCAAGGCTTGTCTTGGGCTTACAGGTGCGTCTCTAATTTATGCTAGAAATTTTTCATTCCCTCTGACTCTGTCCTTCATCACTCATCCCACTCTTCCTCAGCTCTGGACTTCTTTCCACCCACCCTTCCCACCTACTCAACCCATCTCTCCCCAACAAGACACAGCCCTTGTGCCCCTGTTTCCCGTTGTCCTCTGTTCCTCAACTGCATATTCTGCTTCTCCCTCCTGCTTCCAAACCTTCACCTTTCAAGGAAGTAAATGTAATTTAGGCTTCATGAGAATCTGATGTTTTCTACTAATTGCTCATTCTCTCCCATCTTCACCCAGATGGCAGGGGATAGGTGAGGCAGCTTCGGTTTTGGAATAATTCTTCGTTTTGACAGCGGCCTGCGTTTTTAATGTATGCATTTCTGAAAGCACATGTTCCCAGAGGCAAGGCTAGAATGTCTGTCTTTTGAAAGATGGAGGCTGGCAAGATTAGAGGCAGTTCTTGGTGGTTGTAGAAGTTCATTCCTTAGCCTCAGGCTGGCTCAAAATAAGTCATGCACTGGTAGGCTTTATTCCTGCAGTTAAGATGTGCCATTGTGCTTCAGCAATGGAGCTGTCAAACACAGTCCTTATGCTTTAGACAAAGATGTCAAAAAATACCTTTTACCTGCCCACTTCTTTCGAAAGAGGGGAAAATTAAATCAGTGTTAAGAAGTCTAGATCCTTGAAGCTCATCACCAACTGGGATGCTGCCAAGGGTCAAAAAGTTATTAAGATCCCAAGCTAGTTCCCATTGCCAGTCTGACTTTTGACTTCAGTATGGGTTGAATGAGTTCCTTACAAAATAAAGCAGCTTTGCAGCTGATGGATAAGCTCTACGGCAAGCAGAAAAGATTACTGTAATATTTTAAAAGAAGTGTTTTCTATCTGCCCTCAAAAGTTGTAATTAACCTGTGTGAGGCCAGAGCTATGTATTATGAAAGAGTGAAAAGTATCTGTGCTGTTTGTAGAAGAGGCAACTCGTGTATTTTACAGGCAGTGTAGCATTTTAAAGTATGGACTTTTAAGGCTTTCATTTTAAATGACAGTGGCATGATCTGTAACTGCAATATACTGCTGTAAACCATCTTTACCATACTCTATTACCTCTGTGGCTGTTAGTTCCTCAGTGGGATCTGAAAGAATAATTCAGACAAATTTCATTTATTGTTGCTTCACACTTCTTCACCACAATAATATGCTTAGCTAACAGGTTAACAAGTATGCCCTGCTCACTTTCTTTTTATATGAAAAGATTTAACATGTCCTAGAAAGTACCTTCCAAACCTTACAGTACTCTGCAGATCTTGCAGTAATAATAATGTTCCCATTCCCTTTTCAGTCTTTTTTCTCTATTGCTCTCCTGCTTTATTGTCACACTCAGCCTTTTTTTATAACTCCTGACAGGATGCTGCCTTCAATCCACTCCCTCCAGCAATCATATTATGTGGGTTTGATTTTGTGTTATGTATATAATAATATATTAAACAAGAATCTTAGCAGGAATAAATCATTCTAACTTCACTTGTGCTGAAGATCTGAGCTGGAATATGTGTAAAAGTTGAAATTACTTCCCACTATCAACAGATGGAAATGTTGAAATTACAGGACTCTTAGTTTATGTGGTATCTAAAGAAGATAAAAAAGAAAGGTAGGGGTAACAGTAGTTTAGAAAACTCAATAGGTTTTTCCCCTCTGCTTTTATTAAAAATACTCTTTTGAAAAATATGTTTTAGATACTATTTTAAATGTGAGATAGTTAGAAGGCTTTTTTAAACTAATAAACATTCCAGAAACCAGAGTTTTCTCTGGTTGCTACTTATTCATATTAATGCAGATGAGCTATGTTTTGGTTTTGAATCACAGCAATGGCAAAAAAATCCAAGAACAATCTAAATTTGCGTGACCTGTCTAGTGATTTTTTTGTCTTTTTTTTGTCCTTTTTTTTTTTTTTTTGTATTGTATAAGATTCTGTTTTGTTTAAATGTTAGAAGATTCTGTTTACAAATTTCAGTCATCCAGTCAGGGATGAAAATCAGTATGGCTTAAAAGGCTGCTTGCACACCATAATCAACAAGCATCAAATATCAAGAATGAACAGTAAACACAGAGAGCACTAACTCTTTGAGTAAACTACACAATGACTATCTGCACATAATGAATGCATTCAGGGATATCATAAATATTAAAGAAAAATGTAGGGTTTTGCATAATCGTTTCCATAGTCTCAATGATTACTTTGCACACTACCTCAAATTCCATATTGACTAAAAAAGATACCTAAATTATGAGCTTGCCCTTTGAATTTTCCATGTATACCAGATGCTTTAAAAAGAATTTCTGATACTACAGTGCTGTAACAGCTTTGTCCCTGTTCATGAATTTTCTAAACTTGGTATTTTTCTCTTTAAGTAAATCTGTCTAAATGTCACTGATGTGTGATAGGCCACATAACCTGAACTCCAAAGGCCAAGAGTCTAGCTTTAGGCTCTGGTGCAAGGGTCTCCATGGTACGTCCTCTCATGGTTCTGCTTTACCAAGAATCCAGTCATTCCAGTAGTTGCTTCCTTTCCGTGTACATAGGACTCATTACTGTGAAAAACAAAGAATGGGAGGTTGTGGTGGTGATGGTCATAGAGGTGGGAGGTGCATGGGCTGGTCTCCCTCTGCTTGGGGAAACAGGAAGGTGAGAACTATAAGGTCCTTGTCAACCCCAAAATTATGTCTCAGCATGTCAGGCGTAACTACTTGGTTCGGACAGCTCTTCTGCCTTTCCGTCTGTGCTCCGCCCCAGAGGGCTATTGACCTCCTGTTTGCTCCAGCCTTTTACCTGAGCAAAGGAAGAAACTACTACAGTAAGACTTTTTTTCATTGTACAGAAAAACACCTGAGATATCTTGCATGACCCTAAATTGACCTAAAGATTAGAAAATTCAGCCTCCTCTATCTTATTCTTAATTTCTCTGAGTACCTGTTTTATTACATACGCATGAAGGCAGTAGGGGGATTAATTAATTTTAAATAGAAAAATAGAAAAAGAAGATTTATTTCAAAGTATGACATTGCTTTGTTTTATTTCACAAAATGAAGAATCCATTATAAGATGACATGAGTGGATTCAGAGTTCAAACGTGCGTGACTTCAAAAATATCTTTAATTTTTATGGCAGTGGCTGTTATTAAAGTATGAGGCATGACAAATCCCACACAATGGGAGGGCTGATGACATGTTATACATTGGGCGTGATCAAATGAAAGAAATGGCTGATGCCATCTCAGAACTGTCAGCTGTTATCTTTGAGGATTTTTATCTTCCGAAATAAAGTGGAAGTACTGGAATACTGCGAGGAGGGAAATATAGAGGTAGAAGGGAGACACAAGGTAAGAAATTTTAGATCAAACCACTCAACTTCAATCTCTAAAAATAATCAGACTATTTGCAAGCACCTGGCGGGTTGCAAAGAAATCAGTACCAGGCAACATGAATTTGTCGAAAAACAGCTAATTTCCTTTTGACAGATCAGACCAGGCCTTGTTGTGAGTTACTGTTGTGGTTTAACCCCAACCAGCACCTAAGAACCACACAGCCACTCGCTCACTCCCTGCCCCCAGTAGGATGGGGGAGAGAATTGGAAGGGTAAAAGTGAGAACACTTATGGGTTGAGATAAGAACAGTTTAATAATTTAAATAAAGTAATATTATAATAATAATAATAAATTGTAATGAAAAGGAAAATAACAAAAAGAGAAATGAAGCTCGGGAAAAACAAGTAATGCAACCACTCACCACCCACTGACCGATGCCCAGACAGTCCCTGAGCAGTGATCCCTGCCCCCCGGCCAACTCCCACCAGTTTATATACTGAGCATGACGCCATACGGTATGGCACAGCCCTTTGGCCAGTCTGCGTCAGCTGTCCTGGCTGTGCCCCCTCCCAGCTTCTTGTGCACCTCCTTGGTGGCAGAGTATGGGAAGCTGGAAAGTCCTTGACTAGTATAAACAGTACTTAGCAAAAACTAAAACATCAGTGTTTTATCAACATTATTCTCATACTAAATCCAAAACTAAATACCAGCTACTAGGAGGAAAATTAACTCTATCCCAGCTGAAACAAGGACAGATACAAAGCCATAGAAGTTATTAATGTTGAATATAGTAAGAGATATCTGTCTCTTTTGACATCTTCATAAATAAGCTACGGAAACATAGTCTAGATGAAACTATTATAAAGTAAATGTAAAACTCATTGATTAACTGTACTTAGAGGGATTTTATCAGTGATTTACTGTCAAAAAAAATATTCACTGCATTCTGGGAGGGTCATTTTCAGGACCATAAGAAAGACATAAATAATGGAATAATAATGCTTGTTAAAGGTATAAACACATTAGAGGACAGGACTTGAATTTGAAATATTCTTGGAATATTGTGAGAAAGGTCATGGAGCAGATCATCTTGAGTGCCATTATGTGGCACGCGCGGGACAACCAGGGGATCAGGCTCAGCCAGCATGGGTTTATGAAAGGGAGGTCCTGCTTCACTAACCTGGTCTCCTTCTGTGACAAGGTGACCTGCTTAGTGGATGAGGGGAAGGCTGTGGATGTTGTCTACTTGGACTTCAGTAAGGCCTTTGACAGTCTCCCACAGCATTCTCCTGGAGAAGCTGGCTGCTCACAGCTTGGATAAGTGCACTCTGCACTGGGTTAAAAACTGGCTGGATGGTCGAGCCCAGAGAGTTGTCGTAAATGGAGTCAAATCCAGTTGGCGGACGGTCACAAGTGGTGTGCCCCAGGGCTCAGTGTTGGGGCTGGTCGTGTTCACTATCTTCATTGATGATCTGGATGAGGGGATCGAGTGCACCCTCAATAAGTTTGCAGATGACACCAAGCTGAGTGGAAGTGTCAATCTGCTGGAGGGCAGGAAGGCCCTACAGAGGGACCTGGACAGGCTGGATCGTTGGGCCAGGACCAACTGTATAAGATTCAACAAGGCTAAGTGCTGGGTCCTGCACTTGGGTCACTACAACCCCGTGCAACGCTACAGGCTTGGGGAGGAGTGGCTGGGAGAGCTGCCTGGTGGAAAAGGACCTGGGGGTGTTGGTTGACAGCCGGCTGAACATGAGCCAGCAGCGTGCTCAGGTGGCCAAGAGGGCCAAGGGCATCCTGGCTTGTATCAGGAATAGTGTGGCCAGCAGGACCAGGGAGGTGATAGTGCCCCTGTACTCAGCACTGGTGAGGCCGCACCTCGAGTACTGTGTTCAGTTTTGGGCCCCTCGCCACAAGAAGGACATCGAGGTGCTGGAGCGTGTCCAGAGGAGGGCAACGAAGTTGGTGAAGGGTCCAGAGCACAAGTCTTATGAGGAGCGGTTGAGGGAACTGGGGTTGTTTACCCTGGAGAAGAGGAGGCTGAGGGGAGACCTTATTGCTCTCTACAACTACCTGAAAGGAGGTTGTAGTGAGGTGGGGGTCAGTCTCTTCTCCCTAGTAACGAGTGATAGGACGAGAGGAAACGGCCTCAAGCTGCGCCAGGGGAAGTTTAGGTTGAATGTTAGGAAAAACTTCTTCACCGAAAGAGTAGTCAGGCACTGGCACAGGCTGCCCAGGGAAGTGGTTAAGTCTCCATCCCTGGAGGTATTTAAAAGAAGGGTAGATGTGGTTCTTGAGGACCTGGTTTAGTGGTGGACTTGGCAGTGCTAGGTTAACGGTTGGACTCGATGATGTTAAAGGTCTTTTCCAACCTTAATGATTCTATAATTCTATGAAAAAAAATTGATGATACTGGATGAATGTACTACGGATAAGTGCAATCTTATGTTTAAGCAATGGTAATCAACTGCACAAGTTCTTTCTGGAGAACAAGTGTAAGTTTTGTGGGAAAGGACATGGAGTTTCTAGCTAGTCTGACTGTAAGTCAACAGCATTGTGCCATAAGCAACAGGCACAATCAAAGGGGTATCTGTTACACAAAAAGTTGTTTTCTTCTCTACCCAGTTTGGTGAGACATCAATAAGAGTGGAGCATCCAGTTTGAGGCAGCACACCACAGAGTGTGTGTGGGAGAGCAGAGAGAATAAACAGTGGGCAGACTGTGTGAAGAGAGTGAAAGAGCTGGGGTAATTTAACCAAGGGAAAAAAAAATGAGAATGAGGAAATACGACAGGAGAGCTTTGAGCATGCAAAAGACAGTTGCAAAATGCGAGGAGCAACAGAATGAGCTAGGTGGCCTCTTGAGGGCCCCATTAGCTCTATTTGTCATGATTCTGGACAAGCATCTCTGCAGTACACCTTTGTTCTTCGCAGTTTTTGAGTGCAAGTAGAATTATATGTTTTTGTTTTTAATAGCATGTGCACATGCTCATCCGTATGCTTTCTGGGTTACTCTTTTAAAGTTTTGGGAGTTTAATTTTTGTATTAAGGACCAGTTTGCAAAATGCTGCTAGTTTCAATCAGAGAGTGGTATTTCCAACTGATCTTCCATTAATCTGATAGTGTGGAAAACTTGATTTTAAAGTGCTTGAAGAAGCGTGAAATACATTACTATTTAGTTTCTGTTCTTAATGAAGACTTATTGCAGAACTATTGAATCATGTTCAGTTATGTCATGGTTTAAACCCAGCCAGCAACTAAGCACCGCACAGCCACTCACTCACACCCTGCCCCCCCCCCGGTGGGATGGGGGAGAGAATTGGAAGGGTAAAAGTGAGAAAACTCATGGGTTGAGGTAAGAACAGTTTAATAATTGAAGTAAAATAAAATAGAACAGTGGTAGTAGTAGTAGTAGTAATAATAATAATAATAATTAAAAAAATACTAACACAATAATAATATACAAAGCAAGTGATACACTATACAATTGCTCACCACCTGCCGACCGATGCCCAGCCAGTCCCCGAGCAGCGATCGCTGCCCCCTGGCCAACTCCCCCAGTTTATACACTGAGCATGACGCCATACGGTATGGCACAGCCCTTTGGCCAGTCTGGGCCAGCTGTCCTGGCTGTGCCCCCTCCCAGCTTCTTTTGCACCGGGCAGGGCATGGGAAGCTGAAAAGTCCTTGGGTAGTGTAAGCACTACTTAGCAACAACTGAAACACCAGTGTGTCATCAACATTATTCTCATCCCAAATCCAAAACAAAGCACTATACCTGCTACTAGGAAGAAACTTAACTCTATCCCAGGTGAAACCAATCAATTATTTTATACATTAATATCTGTACATTACAGTGCTTCTGTTTCACGAAATAGCTGGTTTCGAAGGGTGCTTAACTTTCTCAATGTGAAAGCTTTTGATTTTTTTTTCTTTTTCTTTCACTGTTCATTTGGTTGGTGAAGCATAGACAGGCTAGCTGACGGGTTGCTGATGATATGTAGCAGGGGGAAACATCTCAAAAAATCTGTAATTTAAATAAATAAATGTTCCCTCCTATGCTAGATCAGCTGAATTTCTTTTTTGGTCTGAGAATAATATGTCTCTGGAGACTTGCCCAACCTTTCAGCTAGAAGCTGAGGATCTATGTTAATGATTTCATTGATACTTGATATCAAGTAATTAAAAAAAAGTCCATGTCTGATTAAAGCCAAACATTTATACATACTCTTATGCGTAATAAGAAGCTCAATGTCGGCTCTGATACCAACGTGGATGCTCCAGTTACTTGACAATTCCATTACAACAGGGAAACTAATCAATTTTTATCTGCTTTCTAATATAATGTTACTGCAACCCCATCTTTTACAGACATTTGGAAAGACTTTATGTCAAGTCTCTGATAAAGACCGGTAATAAGTGGTGAAAACAGACTTTAAATAATATAAGAGGACATTCTGCATATAGAATTATACTACTCTGGATTTCAGTAATGGTCAGTTTTTCTTCCATCACCTACAATGTCCACAGGACTTGTAGAAAGGATTTTTGTCTCTGAGTGGTTCTCTGAGGAAGGAGACTCATGACAATGCCTTACTCCGTGTTACTGCTGCTGCTGCCACCATTGCTGATTTGGTGGAGGGTCTGAGTACTAGTGGCAGGAGGGTGAGTTCAAGTAAGGTACTAGGTGAAAGAGCTGAAAAACGTGTGGAAACTTGTTACAAAGAAGTTTTAAGTAGATCATTATGTTTCGGTGACTATCTATAACGTATTCTTTTGCTTGGATTTTATTCTTGAATGGTGATATAGAATATAGATATATCTTCAAACAATTATGATTTTCCTGCTGATCCCATTTCTAAATGTTAGAATGTGTTAAAGCAGTCTGATGGCTGCGGTAAGTTAAGCTATTTGCATACAACCCTGTTGTTAGAGATTGATGGGTCTTAAGGGGTTAAGGGTATGTATTAATTATCTGGAAAATACATTAACTGGAGTGATGACAGAGTTGGTAACAGATAGCTGCTAATTGTTAGGATTAGGGAAGACCATGAAGGATTTCAAGGGGGACAGGGGTAGGAAAATTAACAAGTGGTAGATGGATTTTTATGGTGAAGTGCGTTGCAAAAAGTGGTAGGAATTACTTAGAAACTCTGCTGGGCTCAAGATGAAATGTAACAACTCAGAAAAAATGGTAAGAGTCAGTATGGATAAAGGATTGCAAACTTTTATGCCTTTGAGTTACAATGAGAAGGGAAGCTAGATATCATGATGTTTAAGTAATGCAATAATATGATATTACAGCCTCATGTGAATCGTTGGTACATTCATCTCAAACAGTTCTTACACCTCCAGTAAAATTTTGTATGAGCACAAGGGCATCATAGTTTGGCAACGAAATCCTGAGGGGACTTGTTTTGTTTTGTTCTGTTCTGTTTTGGAGTCAGGCTTGGAAGGAAGGACAGAGAAAGCAGGGAACATGACAGAGTGAGTAAAATAATGTATGGCTTATAGATGTACAGCAAGAGCTTTAGTTGTCCCTAATCTGAGAATGAGGAGAATGGCCGCACACTTGAAAGTGGCAAAGGAGCTTTTAGGATGCATTAGTTGCCTGTGGAGTTGATTGCCAGCTGCAGCAGGGACATCCTGACTGTGGAGCATCCTGATCATGGAGACTTGGCATCCCTGATGAGACGTGCCCTGAGGATCTTCTATACGCTAGTTCGCAGTCTTTGTTTGGCACACACCACTGCCCATGCGTGAACGTCCCAGTTTGGTGGATGGGTATGTAAAGTTCCAGCTCAAACCTCCAGTCAGTTAGTCCTCCTTCCTGTCTCTCCTGCTTTCTTTTTCCCTTCTGCCTTCTGTCTTTGAATTTATTTTTGCCTTATGCCTAAAATCTCAGGTTACCAATTAATTAATGCCTTTTTGTTACTGCCTTGTGCTATTTATGCCCTTTTGTTATTTAAAAAAGAGTTTCATTCTCCTGCTAGCCTATGATGTTATGTAAATCATATGATTGTCTCTGTAGACCACAACAAAGAACAACTAATACTGCAACCCTACTACGCACTGCTGCTCTGATCGCCTCGGAGTGCCCTTGTACGTTGCTTTTGCAATACCTATGTTTTCGTAAGAATCTGGGATGCATTTAGCCCCCTAGCTTATGTACAATTAGCTTCCTCCTCTACGTATCACGTCTGACTGGGTATATTGTTTTCTTAGGATTTTTATACTGAAATTCTCCATGGTTCAAAAATGTGATACTGTATCATTTTCTTGAACATTTGTTGTATTACTTTATCACATATTCTTGGAAAGGCCTGGACCATAAATATTTGTCAGACTCAAGGAAATCAGGGCAAAAGTAGTAAAATGTAGTCTACCAAGAAGGGTCTTTATGAGCCAAAACCAATGCGTGTTTCAACTCCTTTTGTAGGAAATGCTTTATAATGCATCATTTTCTGTCTAGCTTGACTATAGTTTCTGTTTAGGCTGTTAAGTGTAATATCTCAGTTGAAAAAAGTTAATTCTGCTTGCACAGTGGTTTAGACTCAGCAGTTTGTTCCCATATTTAAATGACAGACCTACTGTGCTGCACTTAATTCAACAGTGCCGAGTGAGTCAGCATAGCGTCATATCACGGTGGAGGTATATGATAAGGGCTGACATCAAAATGTGGCTTGTTTTCCTCCTCTGTGTTACAAAGAAGTGTGAGCTGCAGCTTACCATCAGACTGCCTGACACTGGTTCTTAGTTCGTGTTCACCTGCCTTAAAGATCTCTGTTGGAAAGTAGCATTTTAGGCAAACATAGTAAATAGCAGTGGATCAGGCTGAAGAGGGAATAATGAGGAAAACTAAAACGTAGTATCTTCTTAGCTGTTAAATAGTTCCTTTAACAACCTAATGTGTCTTATTACATGATAGATACGTAGAGCTCCTATAGATCTAAGGCTATGTTTTCATGTTTCTGGCTGAAACTGAAAGCTGAATTCAATTTATTCTGTTACCAGCTTCAGATGGATATTTCAAACTGCAAATGCATGTATATCTGGCAACTAAAATATTATGGGTTTTATATACCTAAATATTGTGTATCAGCGAAACAGACAAATCAAGTAAATAAATGACCAGTAGATAATTTTCTTCCTTCTGCCAAAGTTCATTCAGTCCCCAGAGTCCTTATTATAATATGTGTAAAAATTGAGTCTAGTGCATTTCGAACGATTCAGCTGTTGGATTTCTACTGCCTTCCTTTTGCAGATGGTAGTAATTTTTTTCTTACCTTTTTTTTAAAGTGGTCAATCGTTGTCATAGAAGCTATTAAAAAAAACATTTATTTTGCAGTGCATGCTTTGCCTATTTTAATTCTCTGTTAGTATTTCACTAAAAAATGTGATCATTTTATGTACCATTAAGTTAAGCTGCTTACCAGCATGAATCCCCCAAAACCCTCTAATCTGAGGACTTTTGTCATTTTTCCAAAACCTAAGAATTTGCGGTAGGCTGTATTTAAAGACTTGTAGTATAAGATGAGCAGTGTGATTGTATGCATAAAAAGTCATGCTTCCCTAAAGCAACTGAGTAAATGTTTGCATAAGTAATTGCATTTGCAGTTGTTTAGTTTGTATGTGCCTTTAGGAGATATGGAAAAAGAGCTGGAAATCTTGGCCAACGTGATGGTCTTAAGCTCTCATGAGGCAGTCTAACACAAACTTTCATAAGGTTGAGTGATATAGTTCTAAATCATGTTTTATTTTCCAGCTTGGTTTTTGATGTTTTACTGAAATATTCTCTAGGACTTTTAAAACCATTTCTAACAGCAATTAAAAACTACTTTGTAAAAAAAAATGTGTGTGCAGGTTTGGTTTGACAGTTGGACAGAAGTTTCTGCTGGATCTTATTTTATCTGAAACATTTTGACCATCCATAAAACATAACTAAGTTTTACCAAATTTCTTTCTTTTGAGCTAACGCTTAACACTATAATACAATACATCCCAATACATCCTCTCTATCTGTTGCCAACATGATTATATATAAAGCCTCAGCATTAAATTTTGAATTCTTTGATTTTGTTAAAGAGACTGACAGAGTTACGAAGAAAAAGGTTTGTGGGAATGCAATTCCTCTTCCCTTTAGAAAAGTAATTTTAAAATAGAAGTTACATTATTTTCCACTTTTTGCTATTAGTAGATCTCCTGGGTACAGTTACCTTGGAAACATTGTATTATAAAGGAATAAGAATGTATGGAACATTTTCTTGCACCCATTGATAATGTCTGGAAAAATTATGCTGCTGATAGCAGTGGAAAAACATTCAATTTAGCTGAAGCAGAAGCCTGACTTCTAAGATGAAGTTTGGAAAAAGGAGAGAAATCTGGGTTTGGAATGTCTGTAGTTGAGAAGGCTTGATGCTTGCAAACCTCTCTTTTATAAGACCAACTGGTGGCTTAGTGGAGAGGATTGTGTTCATATCAAGTGTATAAACATCCTCTAAATTAGAGCACAATTTGAATATAGTTAGAATATATTAGATCTATTGAACATCTATTGCACATCTATTAGAATATAATTAGATAATATATTAGATAATATATATGTATCTATATAATATATATCTAATATATCTATTAGAATATAATTACATAGTTAAGTTGCAAAGAAATATGATGCAGTATTCAGGCCTAAACTCAGTGCCTAATTATTATTTACAGATGTCATGATTATAACAAAGCTGGAGTAAACACTCTAAATTCAGCCTTTCTGAATTATTAAAATCATGGAAGCATTATTGTTATTAATCACAGTTCCTTTAAAATTCTGAGAGCTGAGATTGGCACTTGCTATGTTTTGCATGAACCCTGATGAGGTAAGTGTTATCATGGTCAAGTGAAGCAGTTGAAAGGCTTCCTAGAAGTCTTCCCTGAATATGCAGGATGGGATTTTCTTAAACTCTAAATAGGCACTTGAATCTACATTGTACTTCAGATCTACACAGGAGCCAAATCTACACAGGATCCCCTGAAAATCGTAGTCCTCATTCAACTTTTTGGCACTTTGAAACCTGTCTGTGTGTTTATGAGAGCTGCATATGTGTTGTTTCTGTTGAAATGAGGATTCTCCAGATGGGACTGCGATGAAGGCAAGATCGTATGATCCACTGCGATCGTGGCAGTGACTGGAAGATACTTGATAAGAAGCAGAATAATCCTTGCACCTGTGAGACTGTTGAGTGTTGTTTATTTATTTACCTCCATTTCAGGAGGTAATACAATCTCTATTTTGTGGTTTCATGTACTGGGAGATTTGATTTTATGTTACATCACATACTGTTTGCACTTTGTTAAAAGGAGGAATAGGTAAACTTGGCTTTTTACAGTCATCTAACTGTAAGGCTTATTCCTTGTGACTGACAGTCTGTTAAAGCCAGTAGCAAAACAACCAGTGGCGCAAGAGATCGACTTTTCTATATTTGTAAATCTCAACAAACAAAACCTTCAACAGCTCTCATGTACAGATGCACACAAAGAGATGGAGTATCCAGAAATGTAACGTCTTTGGGTAAAAAACAATGGGTCAATCTGGATCCTCAGGTGAAATCATGTTCAACTCATGGTACTAAGTCATGATACCGGTGACAAAAGTATTATATAACAAATTAACACAGTAAATACATGCCAATGGCTTTTCATATGAAATTAATCTATAACTGCTTCTTGTACTATTTCTTTTCAAATTTGATTTTTCAAAGCTTTGATTTTCTCTCAGAAATTAACAGAAGTCCGAATGAGAGCGAAAGACATGTTCTCAGAGCTCCTGGCTGTGTATTGAGTCCTTTTTTTGTACTAACTCATTTTAGAATAGTTTTGAATTTATACCTGATAAACTGTGGAGTATTGAAAACACCTGAAAACAGAACAGCTAAAACTCTGGTTTGTGGGAGGGAGGAGATGTTCAACAGGTACTTGACCAGACTTTTGCTCAGGATACAAAGGATGTCAAAAAGTGACAAAGTAACAGTGCAAGTTAAAAAGAGCCTAGAAGAGAAAGAAACCTATTTAAAATTGCATTAGAGGTTACAGGAAATATTGTAGAGGTTGAACTGGGAGTACTCTTAAAGAAACAATTAAGATTTTAATCTATTATTGAGAAGGGGAAGAATAGTGTTAGAGAGCATGGCATTGTTTGGGGTTTTTCCCCCTTAGATTCTTTTTACTGATACCTTTCTCAAGGAAAAGACACTTGCCTCTCTCAAATGCTGCATATAAGTCAGCTAGATCTTATTTGTTCCAGGGTGCTGGAGCCCCATCTTTGACCATGTCTTGGCACGTCAAGTTAGCCAGCTCTGTTCATTTTAGGGAGGTGATGTACCACTAGGAATTAAAGATTTATGGTCACAGCAGTGTCAGGCAGAACATCAGTCATGTGCTTGCTGGAAGAGCACAAAGCAAACAAATTTTTTAGTGTCACACCTTCAACTGACCCCTTGGAGAATGAAGTTTCTATACTTCTCTCCAGCGATGCAGTGAGACCATGTATGTGGTTAAGGTAGGTCAGTATGGTGCTATGGAAGTCAATATAGCTAGGCAGTTTGATGAATGTCTGACCTAGCATATGCAGGGGTAAGTGCCTGAAGATTGCTCCTAAAACGTTACCTCATGCTCAGAGAAAAGGGAGCCAGTTTGCTTTCAGTTTAGAGAGACTTGAAAAACCAGATGGAAAGGCTGATGTGTCAAGTCAGCAGTGAAAAGAAATATTTGCATTGTTGTCAGTCCAGTCAGAGATTTGGAGTCATTATCAAGCTTGGTTGATAAGGCAGAGAACAAAAAGAAACAAAACCAAAGATGAAACCCTGATTAAAACATAAAAATAAGTTTTCCTGTACAGCTTTCCTTTGAAAAGTATTCTATAATTTCCTCTGGAATGTGTTGCATTACTCTAAACAAATTTTGTCTCTCTCCGAATTCATAATTATACCTGGGTATTGTAGGGACCACAACTCAAGGTTGCATTTTATATGTAGGCATCTTTATTCAGGTAATAATGGTAAAAAAAAGCAAAACACTACAAGCCAGTGGCAAAAGAACATTTGGTAAGGTTCAGCTTTCCAGCAGACCACGCTCAAAGAAATGAGCCCATGGGTTCCTTGCGCCTATGCATCTTTAATCAGTTAAGTTTAACAGGTCTTTGTATGTTGTACCATTTATTTCCTAAAGGTTGTCTTCTGCCATGAAACTCTTATGCTTTTTTGACTTATTAATTGATGTAGCCAAAAGTCAAACAGCTATTCAGGCTCTCGGTGCTAGCAGCACTTTGGCATTCAGTTCATGCGAGACATCTTCAAATGCTATATAAATAATGTTTTCCATCATGCATATCCTCATTGTACAATATGACTGGTGTCTTTATGTGGATCCTTGCTAATTCACTGCTGGATAATACACATGTTGCTCATTAGTCTATTATCTAGCATTTTATCAATCATCCTCTTAAGCACCCATCACTTCAGTTGCAACAGTTACGCTTCATATTTTTCAGGCAGCTCAGTGTTGCATTAGCGTGCAGTCACAATTCTTTATTGTGCTTCAGACTCTTTCATCCATGAAAGCTCACTGCTGACAACAAAAGTATTCGGGTATCACAACAATATAGGGTTTGTGTATATGTGGCTGGCTGCAAAACATGGGCTGCAAAATGTAGGCACTGGAAGAGGTAAAAACTAGCTGACTCTCGGAGTGGGGGGTGGGTGTGCAGGACTGCCAGCTGGAAGACAAGACCAGCCCCCTTCCCACACACACTTATACACGTGGGACATCCTTCTCATTTGTGAACAGCTTCTGTTGGCAAGCAGGAAAACAGGAGAATCTGAGATATTTATACCCTCAACAGCTTCGAAGGGCCACCCTGAATGGCGCCAGTCAGAACCGCTCTGCCACGTCGGAGATCAGCAGATTGCATCATGTTCTTCTTAAGAGGTCTGCTGGCTGCGCTCCTTCCTGGCACCGACGGCTTTAGACAGAAGTGATGAAGAAAATTTTATAGCAGCAAAGAATTATTCTGAACTGGGGAAATGTTCAGCTCCACTGCTCAGTGTGTATGCAATTATGTAGCTAATGCCAAATAATACAAAGTATATTTAGCAGGTAGATAAAAAAAATCACAGAGGTGTGATAACACAGTGCTGCCTTAGTGAATCACCTTTCCTAGTTAGGACCATGATTTAAAGATTGCTACAGACCATAAGCTAAAGCAAACTATTTTTTTGGAGGTGGGGAGAAGGGTAGCTTTTAAAATCTGTTTTAATTTAACATTCTGGAAACTTCCATTCCATTTCAAGTAGCTTATTCAAATTTAATCATGAGGGTGTCAGAGTATGAAAATGTCTAGTTGTGACATTGTTGGGGAATTTCAGCTTTAACTTTGATGATACTTCTTGTGCCCGTATCGAGAAGAGAAGTATCCATGGAAACAGTGCAGTAATTCATAAACTGTTGAGCTGTATAAAGTCTTTCTACCACAAATATGTTTCAGCAAGAAAATCAAGACGACGCTTTTCATGTCAATGTTGCACAGGTAAGAGTGCCTCTCTTAAGTCAATGATTTGAGCCATGCCAGGGTATAGAGAATTATTCAGTATTTTGTGACTTAATGAACTGGGAAAACCAAACCAGAACTACAAACCCCTCACCTTCCCAAGCAGATAACGTATCACAAAAAAACCTTGAAAATTAATTTTCATGTGAACTAAGTACAAAGTTGTACTAAAACTGCTTTTATGAGTTGTTTGGTTTTTTTTTTTTTTTTTTTGTTTTTTTTTTTAATTATCAGATAGTAGTGAAGTAAATGGAAAGAGGAATATTCTGCTGGTACCTGCCCAGACTATAGTCTGTGTTCCTATTTAAGTCCAGTTAACTAAGCATGAATCAACTTGAGTAAGGTAACATGATAAAAAATAGTAATCTAAGCACTCTAGAGCTTTCTTTCTAGGACGAAGATTTTTGTAGTTTTTTACACATCTGTGAACATATCATTTTACTCAAGTTAAATGTCAAACAACTCTGTTGCTCAAATAACTGTAAAAAAATTTTAGTTCTGCTATATTCTTGTGAAATGGAAACCAAGGAACTAGTTTTCTAGACTTGGACTTTCCAAAGACTAGCTGTCCGACTTTGTCAAGTCAGCGAAGACCACATGTTCAAAAAGATTACTCCTCCTTTCCATTTTCATTCAGAAGGAATAATTGGTGTTGCTGTGATCCTGACTGGAGACCATTGTACATTGAGGAGTTAATGATCCCTATAGCAATGAGCCTGTGTAGGTGCAGCCCTTCTCTGTGCTGTGCCGCACGCACAGTGTGGCCCCCAAGCCAGTGTTGTGCTGTGCATATCCCCTGGCTGCAGGATAAACCTGGTCTGCAGGCAGCTCCCATCCAGTACTGGTGATTACGCCACCTGAGTGTCTTTGCCTTTATCTAAAAGTGCAGCCACAAGTTATCATGTGAAATGCTTTTTCGTTGACAGTAGAAATGACAGCTAGAATGTTTTTCTCTGAAGAAAATCCTATAAGAGCTCAAAAGACCAAAATGAGGTTGCCTTACCATGGATGGGATCTGCACAGCATGCCGTGCCCTGGCTGGACATCTGTTGGGTGCTGCCCAGCTCAGGGTTTTCAGCATGTGAATGGACATAGGATTGTCTATACTATCCTCTTTTTCTTTATAGTTTTAGCTCCAATAAATGGCATTTTAAAGGATACTTTACTACAGGGTCTGAATGCCTTTCTTAATGGGATCATAATGAACCAGCATCTCCTGGTGCAAAACATGTATATAATCTAGGTAATCAAATAAATCAGCTTTCTAAAATGCCAGAGGGATTAGGCATAGCTCACAGTGAGAGCTGCATTGCTCTGCACACTTTGCCTTTTTGCTTTGAATTTGGAAGTTCAAATACTGATACGCTATGTTGGCGTCTGATACTTTATTTTGACATTTCTCATTTACCAGTAAATAACTTCTTATGCAAACTTTCTTTCCTCTGAAGAGTGGCTCTATGTGCTAAACATCAACATATTTTTCAAATAACCTTCATTTCCAGTTACTAAGACAAGCTGCTTTTGAGATAGACGAGGTTAGAAAAGTTTTAGAGGAAATTTTGAACAATTTTGCCTTTTCTTGAGGCCTCTGTATCAAAAATAGTTTTTCCAAATCACTTTAAATGCGGATAAAATAAATTTTGCTGTCACAGTTCAAGGAGGCAATATCTGAAGTAGAAATAACCTTTTTAATGAGAGTTTTAAGGAGAAGGTACAGTTGACCTTATAATACAATACACACTTCAACATTAATGTTGGAAATTACTCCTATATCGTCTTAATACAATTTTTACCAAACAGTGTTATACAGTAATTTCTTATTTCCAGTGAAATAGCAGGTTGGACTTTTCAATCTTTCAATGCCTTCAGTTTATTGGAGCACTGAAAGCTAGCATCTGAAAAATAGAAAGAAAAATTACAGCCTGACTGTTGCATCCACATTTAACAGCCAGTCCTCAAAGGTGGGTGACCAGAGAGGTCAAACACAATCAGCAAGACCTTAGATCAGGTGTGAAAATGCAATTCCCTTTGTTGATAATAAGACAACACTTGCATACGTAGTGGTACGGTACAGATTAGCACAGCGATCTGCTCTGGATACCTGATTCTGAAATATGGAGCCAGCACAAGCAGTGGGTTTTGTTGCAGGCTTGTACAGATGATGAGTTATGGGCAGTTTTCATAGACTGATACACAGTTCTAGGTGTGATTAAGTTATGTGATCCCTGGACAGTTGCTGACAAAGAATTTAAGAGAAAGTTCCTGATTTCCCCCACCATTCTTCAAACCATAAAGTCCCCCTTCAGCTGGAGATTCCTGTTTTCTCTCACCACTGCTCAGGATATGCACCTTTCTGGGAGCCTGCTAATGGCTTCATCAGCACAATTAAGCCATGGGCATTGCTTCTGTTGTGCTCTAAAACCAGCGCCTGCCCAGGTTGCATTCAGATTGATCAATAAGTGGCCATCTGTGTTCACAGTCCTAGTCCCTCTGGCTTCAACCTATGCTTGTGCTTTGTGCTTCCAAGGCTTCTGCTATCATTCTGCAATCGTTCACTCTACACACTGGCTTATTTTAGGGTCACTGGTAGTTCAGTTGACACAGAAATGGTTTCTTAGATGTGTATGTGTCCATTACTATCTTGACTACATGCTGTTAATATCTGTCTCATAATGGTAATGTTACAAAGAAAGAACCTTATAAATGTTCTTCCCTTGGTTACAA
The DNA here is from genome assembly GCF_965183815.1 of Platalea leucorodia. Taxonomy (NCBI): domain Eukaryota; kingdom Metazoa; phylum Chordata; class Aves; order Pelecaniformes; family Threskiornithidae; genus Platalea; species Platalea leucorodia. The sequence continues at coordinate 43,720,138 of NC_138828.1, read as the reverse complement.
TATGGGTTTTTTGACACTGGAATATATTACTTTTAATTCACTTTTAGTATTTTTCAGTGAAATTATTTTGTTGTCATGACAAGGGAGACGTCTTAATGAAGGTGTAACCAGGCTATCTAGAGGACTCTCTGTCATTTTGTAACAGATACAGGTGCATAATCTTAACAGAAAATACCGTGGCTAACTTGCCTTAATTTATTTTAATATGATTTTCACTGTTGTTTACACCAGTTCATATTCAGAGCTATTAGGTCATGTTTTGTATAAATGTGTCTTTCCCTTATTTGTCCAGTATCTTAAGTACATACCTATCCTAATGAAATTCTCTCACTTATATTTATGTCTTTCCTGTCCATGTATAATTCTTTTTCGCTACATTATTCTTAATATTTCATTTTCATCACTGTTTCAGGTGCTTCTCTTCCCTTTTAATTACTTCCCCATTCTCATGGCAGCATAAAACAGAATGATATTTTATAACTGAAGTTAGATTTTCTCAGGTGTTGCAGATAAAAAATAATCTTCAGAGAAAGTAACTTTTATTTACAAACCAAGTAAAAACAGATTTTTATCCATTAGTTGCTTTCTTCTCTTATCAAATAGTTACCAGAAATCAAGACTTTTTAGTATTTAAACTGCTTAACAAGCTGGTACCAATAATTTTCCATATCCGTGTGAGGGTATACTAAGAAAAGCACGGACACTGTGCTTAACCCAAAATTACTTAAAGAGGAAGTGGAAGAGATTTCGTTCTAGATTGATGTACGGATGTTCCTAGTAATTTTACTGTGATTTAAAATTATGTCACTTCAACCTGGAGACAATCTTACAAGCTGTTATCATAAGCTTTTTTTTAAAAGTCTTGAGAAAACATGTTTTACATATCTTCCTATCTTCTACCAGGTAATTGTGGAACTGAAAACACTTGATCCCAGGTAGGCTTTCTGCATGGAATCCAACTGATATTCTCCCAAACTAGCTGAGCAAGGAGTAAGTCTTTAAATGTGAAAGGTTGAAACTCTGTAGAATATAATGAGATGGGACACTTCACTATGGTTACATTTCACTTTTCTCCTCTTTTCTCAAAAACAGCTGTAGGACTTCCTTCTATCATGACTTCAGGAATTTTTCTGAAGCTCTAAATTAATAAAAGTAATTTGTAAAAAGATTTTGACTCTGTTTATTTTTCCCTCTTTTAATAATTCCCTGAAAAAAAAAGTCAATACCTGCTTTTCAGATCCTGAGTATTGAGATGGGGTTTTGGATTCCTTTGCAATTTTGTTCTCCACCAAAAGGCTTGGCATGGAAGGCACGCTGTCCTTTTGCAAGTTGACTTGTAATTGTTTTCCTACAATCAAGAAATGTCTAGTTGTTTATACTCTGAGTTACTGAGACTATCTCACCTTTGCCATGTCTCTGATCATCTCCACTTGGTATTAACTTCTCCCTAAGCATTGAAGAACAATCACCTTCTATGCTTTCAAATCTATTTCTAATTACTGTTAGTTCTGACTAGATTTTGAATTCCTCAGGAATTCTGTGTTGTATCTTTGGTTTGCCTATTTCACTCTGTTCTATAATATAACAGGATTTACAGAAACACATACACATACTGTTGCTCTTACAGGATATTAATCCTAACCATAATTAAGTCTCCTTAGATTCTGACAGCGTGATAATTTTGGACATTACTCATGTGTCTTGAACTAATGAGAGTATGGCTAAGCTGATTGGTGAACCTAGATGTAAGTATCCAATTATGCCTGTTTATGTTGTTATGAAAATATATAGTGCTCTTCGCAGAGTCTTCATAGATGATGAAATTAATTAATCTAATTTTACTGTTGCTAGTTACGCGATGAAAGCATTTAGTGCCTGTTGTTCATTTCCATACATCTTCCTTTCCTCTGTCATGACTACAGTCCATACAGGCAACTTCTATGACATGTTTTTGAGAATTTAAATTTGGACAACCCCATTTCCAGGTTTTGCACAAAATACATCTTTTATATTGTTTTACTTTTCGTCATTGAGACTTTATGTATTAATGAGATCAGTGCTTTGCTTTTTCCTTGTATCCTTCTGTAATAATTCATTAATGCCGTCCAAGCCAAAGCCTGCCAATTGTATAATTTTCCCAATTTGGGTTGTGCTGTTTAACGTCCACCACAGAATTATGCAGATATTTTAAACTGGAGTGACCTTTCTATATAACTTGTTGCAAAGCTGTGGTGTGCCTATAGTTCTTTTTTGGATGATCTACCACACTACCAAGAATCCGTGGCTTAGGTAAGCTTCGAACCACGAAGGCTGTACATACAGTGTATAGCCAGATGTCATATTAGTAATTTCCCAACCAGCATGATTTGAGAATTTTTGCCAGTTACACTTTTTTATGGGTGATGTTATGCCTGGTTCCCATTGCTCCTTAGGTCAATCCCTGTCCTTTAATCTCCCTAGAAATATTCTTAAATCCTCTATAAAATTAAGATTTTCAGGCTTTTCTCATGACAGTTTTGCACAGTCTTTATTGGTTTTGTCAATGTAAACAAGAAAAGAATCAGTACTGACATTCCAGTCACTGTCATCTTGATCCAGACCACTTAGTCTCCAACTTTATTCAGACTAAACAACTGACCTGAAATTATGATCTCTCCCTCTGCCCCCATCTCTTTTTTTAAAGGAATTCAGAGGAAAATACCAAAGCTAGAAATAGATGAGTAATTATTTCAAATGGATCTGCAACATGCTAGATGCAGTAGATTAACTCTAGCAGCAATCTAAGTGAATGGTAATTCAAGTGATGTGAAAAACAAAGCCACACTGAACAAACAAGTATAATTAGTAATGCTCAGGCCATCAGTCTGAAAAAAATTAGGGCCCTTTGTAGTCATGTAGAATCCATTCATTAAAATGAATCAGTCTGAGTTATGGACTTTGCCACTAAGGAAAATACAAAGAACAAATCAGTGTAATTTATCAATTGTAAACAGCTAAATTTGTATCACTGGCAATAAGAACCCACAAGCTTCATTTTTCCATTCTCAGGTGTAGCAACTTATTCAGTGATTCTTCACCCACAATCCTTCAATAATAACTGACAAACCAGCTCATCAATACCTAGTTAACAGCTTTAATTTGGTTTACTGATTTGTTATATCTCTGTAGGCTTCTCTGTCCCTTACACCAACTCACATTTATCTCACATTTCTGCTGCTATAATGATTAGTACTGAGGATCTTATACAATCTTTGCTACTCTAAAGGGTACCTTTCATCTTTCATTTCTTAATGTACTGTTTAGTTTGGGTTACAGTGAGCTGGATACATTAAACCATAAACATCAAATATATAGTTAAAATATTGCAGAAGGGTCAATGGATTTGTTCTGTAGAGGCTATGGAAATACCATTCTAGAGAAGCGTTTGTTTTCAGTCTAGGTTCAGGGGCAGATAACACTGTTGTCTTAGAAACTTGAGGTTCAGTGTGCTCCTGCTCTGTTTTTCAACAGAAGTGGGAAAACAACAGAGACTTACATTCTCGAAAGATGTTCACAGGAATCACGCACTTAAAGTTTCAAAAGCATTTTTTAAATGCATTATGTTCATTATTGTTGGAGCTTTTCATATTCCCTGTGCTTTCCTTTGCAGTTTATTCTTGTGGAATCTGTGACTTGTCCATTGAATAACATTTGTTGGAGATGTTGCAAGGATGAGCACTGGTAAACCTTTAGGAAAGCCAGCATTTGACATCTAAAGAATCTTGTGCTTACCACCTGTTTTTATTAGAAGAAAGTAAAGAATCAGATTAGTCACATTCCCACTTGCAAATATTTACTGGGATAAAAAAAAAGAAAAACAGGTGTCATACATTAGGGCTCTTGCAAAGCCATAACTTTTTGATACTTTTGTTACAAGAGATAAAGAAACTTGCTTTTGTTATATATGACAAAAGTACTTGGGATGACAGAGGAAGTAGGGAGAAAGAAGCTTTTATTAAAAGATCTGTGGCTCTAAATCCCTAAGCCCTTTTGCAGCCGATGCACGGACGGTGCACTGTCTGCATCACAGCACTATTCATCAGCAGCACAGGCTGAGAATGACTTCCAGATACCTCAGCCAGGGATTTTCAGAGAATAGTAGGAGTGGGAGACTGGTATTTCTCAACAGACAACTGCTAATGAGAAAAAATGAAGTTGACAGATGGTCGTGATGTGATCCTAGGGTGACGTATCACATCTCTGATCCGCAACATTTAAATGCTGTCAATACCATATATTTAAGCATAGCTGCTTTGTTCTACTGGAAGCAATAAAGCTTATTGCTGTGAAAGCACTGATCAGGTCCAGTCAAATTTCATCTGGGAGATGTGTTAAGGTCACAGTCTCTCCACTCCTTCTTCCTGGCGCTCAGTGGGTTTGAAGGAGCTATCAAAGCCAGGAAATAACCCCTCTCCTTTCTCTTCTGACTGTTCAGGTTGGAGAACACTTTCATTAATGTAGCTTCTAAATTTTCCCAGTAGTCACTCCCAGTTCTAGGTTGGTAAACCTGAATATGGTATTTTGCCACTAAATCTTAAAACCAAACAGAAATAGCAGCAATAAGCCATCGGGAGTTATCCGCCCAATTACAGTGTGGGTCTGAGTCAGCTTTGTAAACTGTTGGGTGCCATCCAAGTATGATCACCTTCATAAACAACAACCTTTCATATACGTTATCATGGGTCTGCTATCAGCAGCAGTAACATCTTGTGCCCAGTGTCATACAAGTTGAATTGCTACCACTGGAGGAATAAAGTCAGTTGAATCTCTTGTACTGCAAGGATAAGTGATGATCACACAATTAAGGTGGAAGTAGTAGCTTTTGGATGTACACATTAACATTTCGGTTTCTGCTTGGTGCATTGTGCTGCTGATGGAGTCCTGGGTGTGGGTGTGGAGGGGAGAAGAGGAGGAGGTAGATTCAGATTTCTTTTACAATTCCACTGATGGTTTACTCGCAGGATCCACAACTAGCATTAACTGATGCAGTCATACTGGTGAGAGACATGTAAACACTGTTCAATACAGCTGTGTGGTGCTTAGTTGCCAGTTGGGGTTAAACACGACATTTGTCTATAATTTATGTTATATATCTAAGCTGTTTTACATAGCTACACTTAAGAAATAATGGTCTTAGGCTGTAGTACTGTAGAAATGTGCATTTTCTGTGGAACTGTGTCTGTGTTGGTCCCTATCCTTTTATATATCCATTCCCCACGCAAGATGTTCGATGACTCACTTTTATTGGCCATTAGGCAAGCTAACCACAGCAGAAAGGGTGGTATTCCAGACCCATCACTCCATTAAAGTAGTTGTGTTGTGCTGGTCTACAGAGTAATTACCTCTGATTTAGAATACTGTCAGCATCACGTCTATACTGATGCTGATAGGGATGTTAAACAGCTTTTAGCACAGTTTGGTGAACTGGGTAAGTTCAATCTCAAGAACAAACTTGCCACTTGCACCCATCCTCCACCCTGAAAACACTTTAAAATTCAGTTGTCTCAAAGCTCTGGTGTGTGTGTGTTTGTTTTGGCTTTCTGTTATTTGATTTCTAGCAGAACGTTGTAAAGTTTATGTAATTTTGGGCCTAGCAGTTAATGTGTCCCCTGCAGGCAGACTCTGTATGAATTAGAAAGAAATTCAATTACTGAACTACTGATAACTTATCTCAACAGAATGCAAATGGATTAAGATGGCTAAATGTTCACTTGCTTATAAATGTACCATTTAACTAGAAAACATGCTCTTTAAGAAAAACAACAACACAAAAAGCTATTCTGATGTTTTATACTTTTAGGTTTTTATGCATTTCATATTACACCATTTACAAAGCAAACTATCGTGGTCTTTATTAAAATAAATTAGAATGAAAATGACAAAAATGGTTTTACAAACATGCCAAACAATTTATTGTATTTCCCAAACAGATACAGTGGCAAAGTTTCCTCTTTAAAAAGTATGAATGACCCTTTTGATAAAAACTGTTACATATTTTTGATACATAGATTTGTTTTTCTAGGACATTATTTACCATAGTACTGAAATTAAGACTTTGTTTTATGTAAAATATGGTCATCTCTATGTATGATCATTAGTTATTATACATGGAACAATGAACTAATTTCATTTTCCTGTAAAAAAAATCCTCTTTCATGTAGTTTTTGAGCTGATCTTAATTTTACATATATACAAAAATTGGTCTGTGAATGGTGTGTGTTCCTCATCTTCAGAACCAGTGGAGGCACTATGTTTATTAACTTACATAGTTAATGAATTAGTCCATGTTTCTCTATGGGCTTAGAGAACATGGAAGTTATTTATTCACAGTGCATGTAATGTATATAGCTGTAGGCTCTTCACTGGTGCATTTCCTTGAAAAAAAATTTCTGTTATCTGTTTTATAGTTATCGTATAGGAAACTGGTTGTCATGTAGTTTTGGGAGACTGGTTAGACTGGAATTAAAACATAAAGACTAAGTTTACTGCTACTTTTGATCTCAAAACTTTGTATGCATTGGTCTGAAGGGCTATAAATTTTTAACAAGAAAATAAAAAAAACCTTTTAAAATGCTTTGTGTGTGCCTTGAAGAATCACACTATGAAGTCATCCTACCAGCACTGCCAATTAAATTAAATTAGTGCTTTATTACAGTAATAAGTGCTAGATAAAGATGTAAATTTTGTAGGCTGAAGTCAAGGAGCTACTCTATCTTCTTTATACTGAATAGTTATAAGTATACTTATTGAAATCATTGGCAGGCATCTGGGTACTTGATTCATTTTAGTGGACCTTTAGAAGCAAATTTGTTAAGAAATATCCCTGTATAACTTTTATAAAACTGGTATTTCTTCAGATCATAAACCAGTATTTTTCTGTTTCACAACAGTGAAGACATTAAATGTGACTTGTAGTTGTGGGTTTAGAAGGATGAGTTTCATAAAAGTGTTTTTATGAAATAAGGTTGAAAGAGAAATAATGAATGATACATATCTGGTGTCACTAGCATAGCATATTATTATTGGATTCTTCAGGATGTGTAAAATGTATTTGAAAACCAATATCCTGGGATTGGGGCTTAGTCCTACAATGTATAGGGCTTTATAACCCTGTCAAAAAAGGCATTCACGTAGATATTTAATCATAAGTATGGAAATATTTCAGTTAGGGTTGTAGTCAGGACCAATCCTGCAGTCCGCCTACACCTTATAAAAGCAGCAACTGTCCGAAACACAACCAAACAGCTTTTCAGAGGAATGTCGGTGTGAATGAGAGGCTCGGTGTACAGCGCTGGGTGGGCTCTGCCTGGCAACCCCGCCGTGCAGCCCTGCGCGCCGCTAGCGCAGACTGCACACCCCGCACCTCGGGGCCAGCTCCCCGCAGCCACGGAGACCCAGCAAAGAGGCTGGTTTGTTCCAGTTATAGTGGTCGGTTCAGCAAAAGCTCGCTGCCTGATAGATTCAGTAAAGTCTGAATCAGGAGAGTCAGGAATGAGGCTTTAAAGTGACAGCTTACATGGTCACATTATCTTTAGTTCTCTGTGTTTTCTTCCTTAAATCAAAAGTCTCGACCTACTACGGCTCTGTAACAAGCACAGTCCTGCACTTTAATAGAGGTGAACTGATGTTGAAAACCAACTGGAGTTGCCAGCACCAGCCTTTTGGTGGATTATGACTACAGTATCATACACATTATAGGACCAAACTCGCAGAGCAGAAAATGTTTCTGCACACGAATAAATTCAGATATATGCTATGATATTGACAACGCATGGTTCTTTTTATTCTTGGATCAGATGCTTTTTATGAGTCATATAATATGTTAGTTCATCTGGAATAATAGCTAACCTGCTATCCTCACGTACTCCTCTGACAGCTTCATGGGTCCATGAGAGAAGATACAGCTTAATATACACAGAAAGCTGCATAGTCAGTTTAAATACTGAGGTGTGTTGGGGTTCTTGCTTGAGAGGGCCCAAAATAGTAGAGGGCTTTTTGTACAGAAACAAATAATAAAAAAAGATAGCAAAGAGATAGATTTCTTAAATATTTATGGCTTTACCATTTTAGTAGATTTCTGTTTGCTTCTTTTTCTCTATTTTCTCATTCTTCCCTTTCTTTGTAGAGTAGCATGGTCTGTAGCCGGACAGGATTGATATACCTTCTGTTTCACTTTTTCCAGTTCAAGTGAGTGAAAGCTAAAAGCAGATCTGTCCTGAGGATTTTTTGAAACCATCCCAAAAAGAAATTTATTTTCCAGGGCTTCCTGTACTGTATTTTGCCACATAAACAAAAAGGTACCTGTAGGCTGCACACCATCAAGAGTTTGGAACATTTTTTAAGCAAAGGTGGTATGTTCATGTCTTCAGTCATGTGTGTCTGTGCTGGAAGTAAGGTTATCAAAACTTACTTTAGATGTTCTCAATAGTATTACTAGTGAAGAGGCCAATTAACATAACAATTTTAGTACCTAAAGCACCTACAAACTGTGATTCTGATTATTTGATACTGAAGTTGTTGACCAGAGTACAAGGTCTTGCCATAAAGAAATACTGATAAAGAAGCAGAGAATTATTTTTCTAGGCAGTCCTAAGCAGATGACTACACTACTGTCTTCTCTGAAATTTTCATCATCTAAATAGTTCCAACAGAAGACACTCTGAAGTCTTAACGAACCAGTCTTAAGTCCTTTGCTCACCCCGACTGTGGCTTACTTTTATGTGACAACAAAGGAAAGAAAGTTAAAAAGGAACGGTGTTTATGCCGAAAAAAGTTCCATCTATAGTTCCACTCAAAATCCAATCAGCGCCAAATTAATTCTGTTTTCCTCAAAGGTACCTTCAGTATTACTAATCAAGGCAATGCAACAACTTCCACTGCCAAGGATGATAAAATTGTTCTATGGTCAACAAAAGGCATTCATTGATGCTGTGCCAAAACAAGATGTGCTTCTAATTATTGAAGTTGTCAACTGCTACAGTGCAGGAATTGTTTTAAATCAATGTACCTGAAAGCACACAGTTCTCACAAAGTGTCTTTTACTATGTTAAGACCATCCCAGATACATTTGTTAATCATAAAGATCTGTTTCCGTTAAGGAACATCACTTGATCCTATAATAGCAAATGAATTTCAAACTTTTCTTAAAAAAAATACTATCTACTAAAACTTGCCAGTAAACAAACCCCAAAAATCTGTGATGCCTGTGGGAAGTTGCAGATTTTACTAAAACAAACCCACAAACACCACAAATAACTGTTGCAAGCTATTTCTTAGAGTAAAATGTAAGATTAAATTATTATTTTGTTAAGATTTTCAGAGATTTGAGTAATAAAAAGCTTTGAGGCAAGGAAGGGAAAAAATCCTAATGCAGACAAACCTCTTTAAAACCATGTGAGTTGCAATGTTCACCCATCCTGCAGCATAATCCGAAACTATGGTGAAGGAGGCTTTAGGTATTTATAATGTTGGACGGAAACTAAAAGAACATTTAACACAGACAATGTATATCAATGTATATAAGAATGTAAACAGCACTTTACAATATATAATTGCACAATTTCTTTAATGGAAATATTTAATTTTGGTCTTTTTTATTGCATCCTAAAGGGGTAATGGTCTTCAAAGATAGTAATGGATAGATGGGTAAGACTGCTTGAAGGAGGATACCTGGAGGGTATTAACACACAGAGATCCGGGGTAGTAGTAGAAGGGAGTGTGGGCTAAGGACAGATCTGAAGTTTTTGCTCATCTTCTTAAGGAATTCATCATTCTGTTAAGCTGAAAACAGTATCTAAATATGCCCTATGATATCTGCAGCTGGATCAGTAATTTATATATAAACAATAAAACCATTAAATAAGCAATAATGTATAACTAAAGGGTGAATATAAAGGGGTAGCCTATGGAACTAGGGAATGTATAGATTACAGCTATTAAGAAATGTGAAAGGCAAGAAAGAAGTCTATACAAGTATAAGGGGAATGCTCCATTAGTTAATAATGAAAGAGAATGAAAAGTGAAATGCAGAAGAAAGGCTCTAGTATTTAATGATTTTTTTTGCATCTGTCTGCATGCATTAAAAAAAACGTTAATTGTGACGTGTAGATTAGCACGATCATTTCAATAAGGAGGAAACATAGGCTCCAACGGGGAAAGAACATTTAGATAATATGACTTCAAGTTAGCAAAGCCTGATGAAATTCATTCTGGAGTACTTAAGGTACTTGCCAAAACTTCTAGTGATTATTTTGGGGAGCTAGTGGAGAATAGGTGAGATCCTAGAAAACTAAAGCAGCTGTAGCATAGAACTTGTCTCTGATTTTGAGGGTCAGATGGAGAGAATGTTAGAGGTCTCTGGAAATTAGGAACCAATCTTCTTTGTTTTGTTAACTTAAAAGATACTTGAACAAATTATTAAGCAACCTACAAATATCCGGAAAATAAGTAAAAGCCAGCATTGATTTGTTCTTGAAAAATCCATTTCATTTTCTTCTTTGACATAATAATTGGTCTAGTAAAAGAGAGAAAAATAATAGATGTTATAGATCTTGACATCTTCATAAGCAAAGTAGATTAATACAGTGTACAGTAAAATTACCATTTTGTGGAGTGATGGGTCTATAAGCACTGTATAGCAGGGAAGAAATTAACTCCAGCAGCAATTAGGAATGTAAAGCTGTAAAGGGACCCATCTGCAGAATACAGTACTGGCAGAAGACTAGGAAGGGAAGAAAGCTGTCTGGAAAAATACAGTCTGTGAGTAGACTGGGTTCCTAAGGAGGTCACATACAGACTCACTGAGGGAAAAAAACCTCAACCTCTCTCAAAGCTATTAATTGCAAAGAAGGCCTCATAAACTGAATAAGACCAGTATGTGTCAACAACAGGCAATAGCAGTGCCTGTGGGCAAATTTCTGGTCCGGGACAGGATGGCCCTGGCTAGAAAAGGTTATCCCTTTACATAGCTACATTAGCGCGAAGTGTGATAACTCATTGCTTCTGTGCTGAAGGTTATGGAAGGTCTGCTCAGCTTTCTCAAGCACAACCCTGCCATTGTCTGAGAATTACAACAGGAATACTAATATATGACTGTGCCCAACAACGATGTCTTGGTGCTGCTCACCCAGCAACAGGCACTGACTGAGGGTGAGTACAGCAAGACTAAAGGCCTGGGCTGGCTGAAATGACATTGAGCAGTGGCCCTGAAGTGTCTGAGGACTTTGCCTTATGTAGCCTACTTAGCTACATACTGGGCATTACATGGGGCTGCCTCCTTGGTGCTTTTCCCAAATGCTGATGGTCAGATCATCAGAAACTCTCAAATATTCAGTCTGGGAATGGATGGTAATAACGTCTCTGTCTTAGCTGCTAGTCTTGCTATTATATACCTTGCTTGGAAGAGGCTAAAACCAAGAACTAAGTCCATCCTGAGATGACCAGTCTTACCTGTTTTAGGGGCGTTCCCCTGGAACGCTTGGCTGTGGGAAGGCAGCAGTTCCACTGATACTGTTCTGAAAATCTGAGTGATCGAGTATTGTCTGGCTATGGGGTTACACTGTCACCACTTAAAAGAGAGGCGTGATGATCTGTCATCCTTCCAGCCTGAGGCTACTGTGGGATGAAAGAAGAACCAGAATGCAGTAGTCTCCTGGATGATGATGGAGTCAGTAGCAGCCTCCTGATCCTGATGTAATTCTTCTGTCAATGAGTGGGAGGCAAAAGAATTTACAAATACAAGGAGGCAGACTGGGCTGTGATCAGAGATCCCATTTGTTCATCCATATCAAACCACCTCTGGAGTTAAGTCAAAGATTAAAATACCAGACATACAAGAACAAATACAGGCTATTTAGGAGTAGATTCAAATTTTAAACATGGACATGAGTAAGAGGTCACATTTAACAAGGAAAATCTATGAGTAACCTCAGCAGACATCATGTCTCAGAGATAATAACTCCGAACTGTAACTTTTCCTCTAAATCTTGTAATCTCCTTATATACGCACATTCTACCAGTAAGAATACGATGGTGGAACAAGTGCTCTGCCTCTTTCTCAGCCTCTTGCTCTTGCCTGTTCCCACTAGCTGAGTGTGAATAGGTAGATACTTCTGTTTTGCCACATTGCCTACTAATTTTCCTGTGGATGTCAGGAAGCTGAATTGTTTTTGTTGTCTGACCTGTTCAGTCTGTACTGACTGATACTGCGGCACTAACATAAACCCAGGAACCAGCCTATATGAATTTGACAAATATCCCAAGCCAAATACTGCTCAAGACACTTCTGCCAGCCGTGCCAGCCTTACGCAGTGAGAAACACCAGAGGAAAGGGAAACAATACTTAAGGAACAGAATGAAACATCTCCAGCACAAGAAGCAAGAAGTGTCCAGATGGGAGCATATTTCAGAAGAGAGAAAACAGATGGTTACACCTAAATTACCACACCCTGAGTCTGGAAAAAAAAGGATATTGGTCAATAGGTAATGAGCCTTGGTAAAAGAATTACAATGAACATGTTATGGACATGAATAGGTTGTATTATGAATTTTTATGAATCCAGCACTAGACGATATCAGAACTCGGAGCCACTGCTGTTCACCTGCTGGGCTCTGTGCCATATAACATCTATTAAACATCTGTTAACTCTTTACAGCTAAGTGGAAGTTTTACACCAAAGTGTAACCCTGTGGCACATAAGATAGCATAGATAGTATGATATCTATGAAACATAGCTTTTGGAAGATAGTGTTTGCACCTAAGAAATAGAAGAGAGATTGGGAGTTTGAAGATCAGCAACACACAGATCCAGATCACTGAACCCCAGCTGTTAACATGATTACATTATAAATCTGTGTTTCAGTTCCATGATACAATGATACTTCACAAATTTAAATAGTCTTCTCTTATTCTCATCTTTGTAAAGAATCTTGGATTGAGATTCCTCTCTGAACAAAGAACAAAAAGCCAATGATTCTTTTACAAACTCAAGTAGAGTTTCATGTCTAACCTAGTGTCATTGCTCTGCAGTCATTCATGGTGCAGTAGAAATATAATAACATTATATTATTATTATGAAGATAGATTTTGATCCTGTATTGGAGCTCATCAGAAGTCATTCAAGATTATGCAAAGAATGGGACAACAATATGAGAGGAACAAACAACAAAGCATGACAGACATTTTCAATGAGAAAATTTGTTGATTAATGCCCTGAAATGCCAAGAAAGTAGCAGAAATGTGGGCAAAAAGGTTAAGATGCAAGTATATATGTATTTATTATAATTTCTTGGAACTTCTGGTCTATTTAGAAATAGTGTACAACTTCAGCAAAAGTAATTAAAAATTATACCTTTTGTTAGAGCTGAATATTTTTAAAAGGATTTTAAATACTGTAAAAGAAAATTAATAGATCTTTTTGTTCTTGTTGGTGCTGAGATACTTTTTCATTAGCTCAGATATTTGTGTGGAACACGAAAACCATTTTTTGCCTTGGTGTATTAATTAGCCCAATTGTGAGTGTAGGCTAGATAAACGAACTTACAAATGGAGAAAATTAAAATTTCACCTTTACAAATGGCATTCAGTGTTCTAGACTAAAGCCTTTCAAACCTGATGAACCATGGTATGTAGCAGAATGCATTCAGGAAGTAATTAGTACTGAGGTTGCATTTAATCATTATGTTGTCTTATACACCTCTCAGAATGCAATTAATTCAGTTTGATTTTGATAATCTTTTCAAGGAACACATTTCTAAATATGCTAGAAAAAGAAGAAAAACAAATTCAGAAAAATGTGCCTTTGGTTTACAAAAAAAAATATTTATTATACTTTATTATGCTGTCAAATAACATTTTTCAAGTGTAGAGGTATGTATGGTAGATTTTTGAGACTGAGGTTATATTTAATCTCACTTTTTGTGTGTGTGTGTGTGTGTGTAATCTATGCAGTATTTTGCAGACAGCTGTGTTTTCAGTTTTATCTGAATCAAAGGTGGCCATGTCTCAGAAGATGTGTAGTGCTATGCACGCTGTCAAAAAAGCCTTACTGAAGTCTAGGAAGACAATATCCACTGCTCTCCCCTCATCTACCAAGCCCGTCATTTCATCATAGAAGTTGGTCAAGGCTGGTCAAGCATGACTTCCCCTTGGTGAATCCATGCTGACTGCTCCTGATGACTTCCTTGTCCTTCATGTGAGTAGAAATGGTTTCCAAGATTAGTTGCTCCATCACCTCCCCAGGGATTGAGCTGAGGCTGACCAGCCTGTAGTTCTCTGGGTCCTGCTTGTTGCCCTTTTTGAAGATAGAAATCCTCCAGGTTTTCTGCACTGCTTTCCCACTTTGGAGGAGCTCCCTGAATATTTCGCATAAACATCTGCATGTCTCCTCTCACCTTCCTTAATCCCTCCACTACGTGTTAGGCTGAGCCCAGTCAAGCCTGTTTTTTCTCGTTCTTTCTTTCTCAATATACTGTCTTACACATAGATTCCCTGTTTGTTCAGAGCCCAGTATGGTCAGATTTTAGGATAATTGACACGACCATACAAATAGTGCTAATATGGTGAAAGAGTATGGATTCATACTCATCAACAGATTACATATCACTTTAAATGCAAGAAACACTAGGGAATTCATAGTGCTGTGTCATGGGTGAAAGTGATTTAAACACTGCATCTTCACTGCCCCATGAGACATCCTAATTTTTTATTGCTATTCATGAGTAGAAATAACTGTTCTAGGTGATATTTCTTGAGGGATTTACTCTGAAAGATTCCCAGGCCAACGTTATTGTCAGTTATTGCTGGTTTATTCAGGAATATCAGTTGTTTAAACATGAGTTAATTTTATTTAATGCTTTGTTAATGGAATAATTTTATTTTAGATCAACAACAGTGTTCTAACCTGAGACCTCCCTTTGTGGCTGTTTATAAAACCAGGACACAAACTGTTCTTCATTTTGCCAGCAAGTACTTGATTATACTAACTTTAATTATGCTGTACAATAGTTCATCACACAAAAAAAAAATCCCCTGCTCAAGGCAGTGAGATTGTCAGAGGTCAATGTAAAAACAGGAAAATGACCATGTGTTAAGGACAAGGCTAAGATGCTGGAAGCACTATCTATATCTCCGAATTCACTCCAAATTTTCACTGTATTCTTTGCTAAGTCACTGAGGACAAAAAAAGTAAGCTATTTAGGCACCCAGATCTGAAAAGAAAAAATGAAGAGCCTTCAAGTAGGACTTCTTTAGACTTCAGATACCTGGATCCAAAACTGAATTCCAGAAACTCTCGCATATTGGGCTGCCTAATCAGAGTGCAGAAAAACTTACCAGAAAGAGCAAGCAAAAGTAAATGTACATCTGTAGCTTGCCTGCCTAAAGCAGGAGGGTTTGGATTCTCATTTATGTTTGATATAAATAAATGAGCAATCCCAGGGCTCCCCCCTCCCTCAAATTGTGTAACAGCTGGTTTGCAGAGTCATGCGCTAGTCACAAAACAAGGTCTCTTAGTCACCTGTGTGCTGCCTAGCAGATAGGCATCATCATGCTCTGGGTTGGGAAAAAAAATTACTCTTACCTGTTTGTACAGAAGAGTGAGCTGTAATCATAAGTGGATGAATGCCCTGATCTGCATACCGAAGTCAGGCATCTAAGACTTGAAGTGAGGCAAAGTTTTAGACAAATTCTTGTTGACAAAACTTCCTATTTTTTTTTGTTTACTGAGAATCTATTCTGAACACAGCTCAGCCTATACTACTTTTTGAGGTTCTCCATCTCAAACACAGAGGTGTTTTTTGCATCAGGTACCAAAAAATTTATGGATTCCACTAAATCCCTTATTGGTATTATTCCCAAAAGCATAAATGCATAGCAGCAATGCAAATCTGAAAGAGGCATTTATTTGGCTTACTGTGTCTCAGGTCACATTTAAATGCTGAACAGCAGCATGTAGCATAGATACATTCACCTGGCGTGATGCTCAGATACTGCAGCAATGAGGGTCTTAATACAACTGTGGCCTTCTCATGTCCTCAGCAAATCCGACCCTCTTCACATAAGTACATAAGTAGAAAGAGTGTCAGAAGCTGTCTCTGTCTATGGTGGAAAACTCTGTGGGGATCCTAGGAAAGTGAACATGAGCCTTGCTAAAATAAGATGCAGTTACGTCAGCAACTGAGTCAATATAACTCATATTATACACAAAATACACATAAAATACTACTTACCGAACACCTTATTGGTACTAAACTAAGCTCTATTGTAAATGTTGTCAATATGCATTAGTATATTTTCCTTTCCTTGGTGACGTTTTTTGCATGTAAGGCACTAAAGTTTCACATTTATAAATAAAACACATTCAAGAGTGTATCATAACTATAAAAATATGTAATGCTTTATAATTATATAAAAACTTTGATAAGCCATTTGAGTTTGCTATGAACATAAGTACGATAATGCACATGGTTTAATCAATACACCTTTCAAATGAGCCTCATTTGGGAAAATGCAAAAGCCATATCTTGCAGTCAGTATTAAATATTTCATTAAATTATCTCTAATTTAACTCTCACTCCCATTGGCAAACCTCTAGTGGTACATACTTTTTTCCTCTTGATTTTATTGCCCTGGTAACATGCAATCATCTCACAGCCCTTTGCTTTCTGATCTATGGTATATTGCCTCGCCTTAGATTAATCTCATAGTCATTATCTCATTTAAGTAGGTAATATTTGACCATCTAATCAGCTTAAAGCAACTTGAGTAGAATAATACGGGCTTACATTTGGCATTCAGAAACATTTCTGAAACAATGAGAAAGTGATTTGACAAAAATATATGATCTAAATTATTCTCTTTATGCATGAAAATACACACTGCTTTTACTGACATAATTAAACTGCCTATGTATCTGACTTTTTAATAATGAAAAAGCAAACTCTAGAGTGTTTAGATTATTTGCTATGTTCATTTAAATCAAAGAATTCAGCAGTACCTATTCAGGCATTTACTCTTCTTGTGGAATGTAGACAGAATAAAATCAGTGCCATAGCTTTTTAGGGTGGCAGATTTCATAGAGATTTGTTATTTTTCTGTTTTAAGTGCTCCTTTTCAGTGCTTGCATTCGTATATACTAATTACGGTGAAAAGGAAAAAAGTTTAGTTTCTCTTGTCATCCAGCTATAGAAAGAAGTAGTATGTTCAGATTTCAAACTTGTCAAGTTGCAGTTTTTGATAGATAAAGAACAAATTTTTTCAAGGGTTTAATATGTTTTCTGGGCAGATAGTAAAGGCTTCTAGGTGCTCTTGGAAATCAAATTTAGACCTTGCAAATTAATAACTACTGATCCTGATGCCAGGTTTTTGACTGGCAGGTAAGAGTTGCTGCTTTTTTGGTGGCTATTACAGCATTTGCACCTTGGGACAATGGGGATGCTTTCCATCTAGAAGATAAAAGTTCTTCAGAAACCTGAATAGAAATGAATGTAGAATTGTAATGGAAAATGAATATAGCGTCAAATAGAGTCTCATAAGATTTGTCTAAAAATGGGACATGGGACACTAACGATTTAAGTCCAAACTAATTTTTAAAGCAGATTAGCAGCATGAAAAGAATTCCCAAAGTGAACGTTGCCTTTGCAGGCCGGTTTTCCTCCCTGTGTGTCTCAGTGAAGCAACGCTATAGCTTAGATGTGTCATCAATTATCTAAGTTGAGTTGACACTGATGTTACCTGTAAAGGCTTAGCTACTTGCCTTTGTTTGTAAGAAGACCCTTGCCTTGCTTAGGCTGAAGGTTAAATAACATGCATTTGTTAAGACATCTGCTCAGTACTTTATATGTAATCTGTTCTCTAGGAAGATTCATTTCTTATTCCCTGCACATTATCCAGCCTCAACTTCTTTGGATGCTTGCCTCATTCACTAGATACTATCCTTCTTCTTCAAAAATATGTCAGTAGCTTTCCACATTGCATCCTACTGCTTTCTTGCATTCTTATTTTATTTTTAAATTAACAAAAATTTAGGAATTACAAAAATTTCTATACTAGGTATTTATTTTGACATAATCAAAGTTTTGACAGGCATGCAAATTTGGTCCTATCTGCCTAAATCCTGGGTGGAAGAACTAATCCTACAAAACCAAAACCCTGCCCTTCTTCAGCTGCAATTTCCAGCACTTTCACAAGGCCCTCAGCAAATGTGCTTAGTAGCAGGGCAGTAAACCGTGAATCCCTCTCACAGGCCTCTAGCTCTCTAAGGAAAAGTAGGACTCGCATTTACCTATTATTCAAGTATTGTCATATGGCCAATTGTCAGGGTTTCTTTTGCTTTTAAGAGTCTGGGTATTCTAGCACAGGGGATAGAAAGATCTATATTGTTTTTTATGCCAGAGTTTCAGATACTCGACATTGTGCAATAAGGGACTGCAGCATGACAAGAGTTATTTGTTACGAAGTACGTATGAAAGCCCCTAGCAGTCAAGACATGCTAGACTGAAGATACTCAAGAGTTTCCAAGTTACACCAATTTCACTTGCCATATGGTCTCTTTTTTTTTTTTCTTTTGCTTGTAGATATTTGATGTTTTAAGCTTACAACAGAAGCTTTCTGAATCTGGAAGTGCAGTACAGTTCTTCTAAACACTACTTCCTAAGAAACAGTTCTGAGTTTAGTGACTTGGTGATAGGTCCTACACTGAGACTTACCTGCCACTTTGAGAGATAATTTATGACTACTATCACACAGTAATTTTAGCAGGACTTGTTCTGATACTGCTGTAACATCCATTTGTCATTTAGCTTGTTGATTAGCCGTTCATCTTCTTGAAAGAAGAATACTAGACATTTTCCTTTGGAAAAGAGGCAAACAAAATTTCCATGCACTAAAACCCTAAAATGTCCCATGGGTTTAATTTGGATCCTACAAATTCTAGAATGTTGCCTCAGGAAATACACTACATTTTATATAGCTATGGTTCTGTAACATGAGTTCAGAGCCTAGTCGTTATTAGAATGATATAATTACTGTTATAACTCACTCAGTTACCCAAATTAGGTTGCGTGTGCAATCCAAATATAAAAAAAAGTCAGAGCATACCCTCCTGAGCAAAGCAAAATTGTAACCCTAGTGGAGGAATGTTTGATTATCTGGTTTTACAGCTATTTGTGTCTGGGGTAAAGAACATGATTTAAACATGAAAAAAAAGTTGTTTATCTTCAAAGGTAGTACAATCAGTGTTAATTGGCAGGAAAAATACCCACAGATCTATCCTAGTGGCTTGTCTGCAAAGTACATTGAAAGAAGAAACTGCAAAAAGGCCTCTGGGCTATAAAGTAGAGTAAATAAAGCATTATACATTTAGAAAATAATAATGAAAACCACAGGAAAGAATGTGTGAAGAAGAACATGAAACCTTTTCTCATAGCTAAATATAATAAAAGGAGAGAATTTAGAGAATAAAGCTGCCTTCATAATGGCAAATTGCTAATTGTTTTGAGACTCATATTATTTATGCTGCCACAGCGCACTGCCATTAAAATTAGGGACCTGTGTTGTCTATGTGGTATACTCAAGCCCACAGTGTTGCAACTTGTATGTTGAGTTTCACCACTTGTACACAAGTTTAAAGAAAAAAAAAAGCTCTGAAATGCAATAGCTCCCAAAAGTGTCTGGTGACAGCGAAGTGGAGATATTGTTTGTTCCTCTAGATGAGATGCATATATTCAGTGTCATTTTAGTTTTCTGACACTGTAGGGAAGAGGGATCATGGGTTTCTGATTTCTTCTTTCTCACGTGGCAGTGTTCATCCTCTGGTGATGTCACAAAAGAACAGTGTTTATGCTTCTCTCTGCACTGGAAACTGAAATAAAAGATGTCAGAACCTAAGAGGCTGCTAGAGGCATTTTTCACATTCATACATTCTTGAAGGGAAGTCATTTTGCCAGCGGGTGGGCATTTAAAAGACTACTGTCCCTTCATGCTCAGTCTGTGTGTTTTCAAGCTTATCTTTCTAGGCTTGTTCCTTGACCTCTGTTTTTTCATTATTATTGTTGATCCATCTGATATAGTTTAGTACAAACTTCTGCATTGCCACAAAGGTGCCCTCCGTTATCCCTTTTCCTGGAGCCAGCCCTATTCCTCCTAAACATCCCTTTTGCACAGATATGTACTTTGGGCAGTCTAGTTATGGTTCCCAAGCGTAGAGCATAAGGTCTGGAACATGACATGTAGACTTTGGAGTAGGGACCCTACCTACAGGAGAGATCTGGATGAAAAAATAAAGTACTTAAATTACTTGCCTGTGAAGGAAATGAAGATGTCGGTATGATGTCACATTTACAATGATAATCTGCTTAAGTTTAGCTGCTGGGTATCCCAAACTCTCTCTGTTCTCTTCCTGAAAAGCTTGCTTACTTCTTTTGTTCAAGGAGTTCCTGGCTTGGGGCTCTGATCTTGAGGGTTTGATAAGCCTCAGATACTTACATGGGTCAGCTTCTGTAAAATTGGAAGCCAAGTTCTGCTTGGAACTGAAACACTCAGGACATAGACTTCTGATGCCAGACAGCCAGGAACCCAAGGGCAGAATGCACAGAAAGTCTTTAAAGTGCTGGTAATCTTGGGATCCCAAATGCTATTCGCTTCCCTTGATCTGCCCCTCTTTGGAAGGGAGCTACTTGAAAGGCTGTAAATTCCCAAGAATGGATTAGTCTGCCTCCTGAAGTTATTTTAACATAACAGACCCAATCTGGGAACCTGGATAGTGCATGGAAGGATGATAAAAACTTAAGATAGTATCTATCTGATGGAAGTCTGCTTGTGATTTAGCAAAAGTTTGCCAAAACTTCATGTTCCCATCAAAAGGTCATTGCTGATGTATCTTAATTATATGGAAAAAAATCTTTTACTGGAAAGTTCTCAAATGTCTTGATTAAAGATACTTAACCCATATTAAGTACTCTCTGGGGTTTCAGTCCAAACTGAGTTAAAAAGACATGAAAAGCTAGCCTATTGCCATAAACATATTCGGGCTGAGAAGTAAATACAGATGTTCAGAGTTCATCATTTCAAAGTGGAATGAAAAATTTTACATTGATGCTCAAAATCATCATTTTTATTTGATAGCATGGATTCACTTAATGGAGCATAATGAGGAAGATAAATTAATGCCTCCTGATTTCTAACCTCTTGTTCCATTCGTTATCCTTCTTTGATTTCCACTGAATATAATGATGCCCCCACTTCCAGATGTTTCTTTATTAAATTTCTTCCCAGAGAGAGAAAAAACACAAGTCATCCCAAATGCTGAAAGTTCTCAACTCATTATCACATTTTACATATCATACAGACATACTGACAATGTTAATTAGTGAGAAAGGCTTGATTGTTCTTTAATTACTCTGCCAAGAGCCAGTACAAAATATGAAGCCACAAATTATATGACATATTATAAGTGGATTGGTTTTAATGATATCTTCATGTACCAACATGCATATTTCATTACTAAGCTTTAGTTATTAGCATTTTAACGTGGCCATTAATAATAAAAACACTGGGTCATGTACAAGAATAAGAAGATTATTACTGTAGAATTTTAAAAGGTGCCTGACACAATGGTGCAGTTTTATGTGTTACAAAGTTCCTAAGATCAGCATCAGGATAGGGTGTACAGATCGTAAAGCTCTCTGTAACTGTCACCCTAACTGTCATGCCATTATGTATTTCATGAAATGACTCATTATGGAAAAATATGCAGTCTGTGGAACAGAGTACACTCCTCAGAACATGCCCTGTTGGGTAGAGGGTCAAATCTGTCTTATTTTCTGTGGCCCTGAAGATCTAGCTTTCTGAAAACTAGTGTGCGGCTTTGGGGAGGATTCCTCTTGCAGTTATAAGATGTTTCTCCTGCATCTCTAGGTTTAAGGCTGCGATGAGAGTCAGATGCAAGTCCCTGACTTTCTGCATGCTCTGATAGCAGGTTATTATGCATAAAATGAAAACAGTAAATGAAAATGTGTGTAAATGAAAACAGCTCCCCAAGCTGTCTTTCCAAGAAAAGATTGAGCACCCATTGACTGAAACAAGCCTCATCCCCTTTTATATTGATATATTTTTAGAGCAGTGCTATACTACCTTGAGTAAAATGACTATTGTTACTGACTGATAAGACAATGCTAGTTTAATTTATTATATTTGTTTGTTTATTACTGTCATAGTATGAAGATGACATTTATGCATCAGCTTTGGTTTGAGCAAATAACTTTGACATTCAGCAACAAAAGGTCAGTCTCTCAATTTTGCTTTGAAGTTCTATTATTCAAATATGAGCAAACTTTCTTCTCTACCTGCACCCTGGCTTGTACTACAGGATAGGAATAGCCATGTGAAATCAAAAAGAATTGCATGTATCTGGTGGTGGGACGGTCATATATTTTCTATCATTTGTCCATTCTCCTTTAAAACCAAAAAAGGAAGATGAGACATTTCAATCAGATTTAATAAAGAGAAAAAGCCATCAATACCCATTATGTAAGTATGAAAACAACTGGGCTTGCCATTTTTTTCTCCAGTTTTATAATACTGTCATTTCACAGAAGAGTTCTCAGCTGGAATACCTCTTTCTCTCTACCTACATTCAAGAGCGCTTTTGTCCTGAATAATTAAAAAGTCTATTGTAATCGCCTTTTCATGATATCTAATGCACTGCAAAAATGTCACATTTCACTTTGCTAAATACAATTAAAAAATCTAGCAGAAGCAGATGGTTTGGCATTTTGAAGGAGGTAGACTGCAGAAGGATGCTGAGTTCATTCACAGGGTTGCCTTGTTCAGTTCAAAAAGATGCCTTGTTCATCCCAGTGAGGAACTGGGAATACTATAGGACTGATGATCTCACTCTTCACAATTAGTTATGCACGCATAATCACTTTGAGAATCTTCCAAAAGCTGAGACATTACATTCTTGAAGGAAAGCCAAGGACTTCTGTACTGTAACATAATGCAAGAGAATGGATTTTGAACAGAGAGATTAGGATAACAGGTGAGAATCAACAAATGCTCTTTGGACCAGAGTGCCCTTTTAATTTTCCGAAGGGAAAATCCTGATCCACTACTGAAAAATACTGATTTAGAAAATCTGGAATACTGTCTTCTAGACTAAAGGAGAATAACTGAAAGCTCTGAGACAGAGAAATGACTGGCTATATGGTTATATTTTGAGCATATTCCTAGGTATTCCTAGGAACTTTAAAGCTGAGCTAACTTTTACTTTTTGCTCACTTGTATACAGTTCTAGAGAAAAAAATGCAGTGCTTTAGAGGAATTGATACTGTGCAAAGACTCTTTGTGAAAGCTTTTATGTATATTTAATTAATTGAGGGCTTTATATTTGCAATCAGACTGTAGGGATAGAAAGCTGTTGTTCATCTTTGATTCTGAGCAAGTTTTTTACTCTCAGTATGACTCGCCTTTTCTTTGCAATCGGAAAGACAGCTCATGGTCCATAGTGCCAAGTGAGAATGAGCACATTAAAAAAATTCTGAAGGTGGCTGCAAGTGCTAATGATTTCCCTTTGTTTCTCTCTGGTGGCTGAGGCTATTTATTGCCTGCCAGTTTTGCTTGCCCGTTTTCAGATATTGCCAGCCTTCATTGAGATGATGTGGAAAATGTTTCCATTAGGAACAGAAAACAAATATTCTATGCTAACATAATTTAGTCTTTAATTATTTGCTCATATATTATTTTTCCAAAGTCTCCTGGCTTACAAGAACACAAATACGTGGCACTGATTTAATGATCAGCTCCTCATCTCATAGTTCTGTGAATGACCCTTTCCTGATTTATTAGTTCAAACTATGCTTTGAAGACAGAAGTGGGAATTTCTTTTTCTGTCACTGGTCTGTCCTTTTCACAAAAAATGAATGTATTTATACAACATTTTGTGAAGTAAAGGATATGATAATTTCCCATTTTACAGATGTGAAACTATTCAGTCAAAAGGATACATTAAAATTGTGACTGAACAGTTTAACAAATGTAGGGCTTGTCTTCTCTTGTTTTGTACTAAATGTTTTGGGGAAGCCCCAAGCCCAGCTGCGGTATCTTCAGGTGGAGCTGTGCAGCTGAAATATCAAAGCAGAAACACAGACAGCTTCACTTTCAAGAGAATTTCAGCCTGAATGCTGGTTTGGTAAAACTGAAGCTACTGGTAACAAATGGAAATGGAAGCATTGCCACAAAACAAAGGCACACAAAATTCAGCTGTTATATTTTGTTTGGTGGTAGCCAGCTGGCTAATAGCACAGATGTGTTGGCTATGCAATTAGCAGATTTACAGCCCTCAGCTGCAGAATATGCTGATTCTTCCTCATTGAAGTGACACAAGGAGGTAGAGGGAGGGAAAAAGGAAGCTGAAGGTAAGAAATAAAGGATCAAAGGGTACAAAACTATAGGAAACTAGACTTTATTAGAGTCACTATGCTCAGAACAATTTATCCAGCTGTGATACAGGGCTGCAATGGTCAGAAGACCCTTGCTCTTGGTTTGGATTGAGAGGCAGTCAGACTGTGGAGATGTTGAGGGCAGGATGCCAATATCCGATACTTTACCTAAATGCTTTCTTTGCCCCATCACTCTCCTACATAAGCAATTTCCTGACTTGGAGTTTTGTTATCAGATTTTTCAGTAACCTCATACACGCTGTGTGCTAGCAAGGGCAGTGTGCTACATATGAGCACGGTAATAGAACTTGAACTGTTCTCTATTGTGAGTGTGCCGTACTTTGTGATTATGATAAAGTGAGAAAGTATGTGCATACCATACTTTCAGTTCTTTATGTAGTGACCAGGTTGGCTTGCACATTTACATAGCTTCATGTTGTGAAGGTTTTCCTTTCAGTAAGGAGGGAGAAAGCTATTTTTATGTTCACTGAAACATAAATAATCCTATACTTATCCAAGGACAGAAAGATTTGGATAGCGTGCTATAGGGATTTAATCTCGGGCCATCATCATGGGAAATTTATGAGATGCTTAAAGTGCTGTATCTCAAGGTGACCTAGAAAATGTGTCCATTTGATTTGGAAGCATCACTTCTCTGTTTAATACTTTTAATTTGTGTGTTTATTAACCTCTTGACATACACAGGTCCTTGGCAGCAAAACCTGAAATTTGGTGGATATTAATACATATGTATTTTTTGAGGGCACCACAATGGCATGATCAGTTGTGGTTACACAAGCTGAAGGTAGTAAAAACAAAACGAATCCAAAAAACACCACAGCCCCAGGAGAGATAAGTGAGATTTGTCCATTTGAGACTGCTGGAAGGAGGCTGCACAGCAGATACTGTGCAGTCATAAATTTGTAATGTGTAGCCATTGTGGCTGGGGGGATAAATATTCAGTACCTGTTATTACCTGATAAAGTCATACACATGTATGGATCCATTTTATGTGATAATTAGAGAATCTAGTTTAAGCATCTGCTTTTACCTGATAAACCAACTTTATTATTTTAAATAAAGGAAAAGCAATAATTCACAAGCTACAGACACCATGAAGATGTGAAACAAACCTATGAAAGAGGGGGGAGGAAAGAAGGGCAATGTTTCAGATCCACATCTGAACAGGAGGCCGTGTGAACAAGAACTGTGTGTGCTTGCTTTCTATACGGTTTATTGGAAATACTCCTGCCTGCTTTCAGAGTACAATTGTAAACAATTGAACTAAGTTTAATTTTAAATAAAAAGGAATTATGGACAAATATGGCCATATCAAACATGCCTAATTTGGAGATCAATTCTAAAGGTAAGTGCTTACCAGGATAGCTGATTTTTATAGCCCACCTCTGACAGAGACTTTGACCAATGTATTTTGATAATCCATTGTCACAATGGTCAGATAACAGCTGACAAATAAATAATAAGAAAAGAGAAGTTAAGAATTGCTGTTTTACATTGCAGTCTTAGTCTTGGGCTATAACGTGTGCATGGTATTTCACCAAGTGCAAAATATTTGAAGCCCTTACTTTTCCTCCCCAGCAGAGGTGGTGGGAGGAACTGATCTGTGCTTCAGATTGTTTCTGTGCCTTCTGATAAGGTGAGAAGCAGTTTTAGAAGGTACTGCCTTTTTCAGAGCTTTTAAACTCCCACTGCAGTTTGTCTGCATAAATTATTTTCTGTCTTTTCTAAGTGCCACTTCCTTAAAAAATTCTCTTTGATGAGGAATATATCTTAGCAAGGTGGCCCCATGAAACACAGAAGTATTTTTGTGAGAAAATGGAAAATTATATACAAAATAAATGAACACTTTCTGTATGCTGGAAAAGTACAGGAAGGAACCCAGTGGTCCCAGTTGTTTGTGATGGGGTTTGAGTCTATGCTGTGTCTTACTCTTTTTTAAAACGATGCCCGACTCCTTGTGATGTAGAAAAGCATTCTGGTACCACCGGCATTCATGCAACCCCTGCCTTTGAACTCCCATTTTGGCTGCCACTGTTTCACCCTGCTGCTGCTGCCTTCTCACATACCCTTTTACTGAGCAGCAGTCTGCACACATTTCCTCCTGCCTGGAGCCCCTTTCGGCTGTCCTCCTCACAGGGCTGACGGCAGCCCTTTGTTCCTGCCGACAGAGCCTGGCAGATGGGCTGGGTGGCATAAAAGCCTTTGATTCTGAGTGGAAAGGCACATGGGTTGAGTCTTATGGGAGGGATGGAGTACTTAACTAACTGCACAGCTCATGGGAAATAAACTCCACACCTGATATTCATAGGTTAAGGTCAAACCTGTAAATATCTGTAGAATTAATTTGAACATGACACTCCTACCTTTATTTTTCAAAGGGCTTGGAGTTGCTGGTAGAAAGCTGGTATTTCATAAGGTGTGAAGGCAAATTAGCCATTCTTTCATTCTTTGAAAGAATAAATGTGTTTGCTTATCTGAATAAATTCCTTTAAATTTACCTGAATAAATTCCTTTAAAGCTCCTTCATAATGCAAATGTGAAGTAAGGATGATAACTTCCTTGCCTTACTGAGTTTTATTCCACAGCAAAGACATTTTTTACAACATCTGTTCCTCAGCTATGTGGGTCCTTCTGTCACTCTTTGTTCCTATCCTTTTTTGTGGGCAGCCTGAGGAAAAAAGGCCAAAGCAGAGGTTTGCCATTTGTCCTCAGTGACAAATCCGTCAGAGTCCATTGCCAGCTGAAGTATAATGGTTCTGTCTTGAGGTGACTCAGGATTTCCGTACATTGACATGGTTATAAGTAAACTTCCTGATGATCCTGTCACCCCTCTTTCTCTGTCACACCAGGCTGGTCTCATGAGAGATCCCTCAAGGCTGTTCCAGCTGACAAGCTGCAGCACCCTTCTAATGAGCGGTCACTCAGCCTAAAAGCTGTTGCAATTGAAGTGTAAGATGTAACGTTCTCCTTTTTCGGGAATATTTAAGGTATGGTCCCAACAGAATTAGTACTCATCTTGATGCTATGCATGATTTGTATCAATAATCAAAAAATTAATTAAAAAGTGATTACTGATAAAACTCATGAAAGACACAAAAATGACAGAAATAATAATTAAAAGAAGCAGGTGATTAATGTGAATTTGTGACTGGGTATTTTACTGGACTCAAGTATAGGTTGTATATTTAAGGACAAGGAATTCAGCGTGTATCTACAAGTTTAGAGACTCTGTCCGTGAAAGCAGTGATTTTGAAACCACCTAGGTTTCATAGAGTGCCTATGTGGATACCTTAGTTTGGATGAGGAATGTGCTTTTGAAACCAGTTTCCCAATCATCCCATTATCCTTTAGTTTGTTTGGTGGAGCATCCAGTGTGAGAGACCAGGCTGGATATAGTCCAAAGTAACACCTGCTGGAAAAGTATGCAGTGCGGGCATGCAGCTGTATGAGAGTTCCCTGCGTGACGTGATAGAAAAAAGGGTTGATGGGCTCCTTGATGTGTAAACACAGTCTATAGGATAAGAGATCATTTTGCAAATAGGTATGGATTTATTTACTGTTATGTGACGAGGATATCGCATACAGTTCTAGTATCCACAGTTTCAAAGGATTATAAATACGCAATCATAAATTATGAAGCTGATTCAAAAAGATATCTTAGAGCAAGAGACATAGCCATCTGGATCTGTGAAGTGGTGGGGTTCGTTTGTTTGTTTGTTTGTTTGTTTGTTTTTTAAAGTTTGATTATTGTGAATAAGAATCTTCAAGAAGATTATTATGGATTAAGAAGGTTTTTAACATACTCAGCAAAAGGTATGATGTAAACCCATTGCTGGAAGATAGTTTGACAAATTTAAATTAGTGATATGCATCACTTTTTTAATGCTCAGAATTATTAATCTTGGGTACAAGCTTTCTTGGGAAGAGATGAATTTTCCATCTCTTGATGTCCACAGACCAAGACAGAATACCTTCCTGCAAGATGACCTCTAGCTAAGCACAAATTACAAGTCCCGCTGCAGGGAGAACTGTGATATACAGCAGACTGAACTAAATAATGTCAGACAAATAGTCCTTTCTGGCCCTAAAATCTATGAATCTGTGTTATCAAATGTATATATGCCAGCCTCTTAGACAACTGAAACTTCATTTTGAGCCACTTTATAACCACAAGTTACCTGACACCTATGCTATCAAGTTTCTAGCATGCTCTTATTCCTGGAATTAGTATCTCTCTGTCCTGCACACTCTCAAGGTGCTTCTTCCAGACAGTGCATTCATGAAGATAAGGTGTTCTCCAAACAAAAGAACACAATGCTCTTTTGACAGGTGGTGCTGTGATGCAACCTTAATTAATCAAACATATTCCTTGGGATTTTTTCCGAAGAGCCTGGCAAGGGCACTCACTAGCTGAGGGTGGGGGAAAAAACATGGTTAAAAGGAGAACTGGTATTCTTTCCCACAACTGAATTTGTCATTTCATTTTATCTCGGAATGTTTTCAGCACCTAATAACCTTATCAAATTTTAACCTTTTCTGCTAAAATCTGCCATAGGATTTTTTTTTTCTCCTCCTCCCCCCTCCCCCCCGGGAATGAGATTAGGCTCAGTAGCTGCATTTCTAATAACTGTAATTTTTTTTACTTTCGGAAGCGTCATCGCTCCATGTGTCAGCATGAGAGGGAGCTGACATTTGAAAGGAAGATAAATGATTATGTTGGGTGGGTAGGGGTTTCATAACACTGTTTAGAGAGAGAGGCCTTTCTCCTGTCACCATAAAAAAATCTATTTGATTCTGGCCTCTAAACACTGAAGACTTAAAGAGTCTTGGAGACTGGACTGTTGGTGAAGGGAATGGGTCAAGGCACTTTCCATTCTTAGATCTAGTTTTGAGTGATTTAGAGTAGGTGTTATGAATAGAACTTATCTATAAATAAGATTTATTAATATAGGGCCACAAATCTGTATTTCTCTGTAGATTACTAGACATTAGGTGGAAAATAGGGGAGTACAAATGAACCCAAACAGACCAGATTCTCACAACAATAAATAATAATTTTACTTGAAAAGTTAAACAGTCTATAACATGAGTAATTGAAGAAAAACAATTCAGATATGACACAAAAAATCTGTATGATGCATGAATATATAATATATGCAGTTGGTGAACATATAAATAATAATGAAAACAAATGAATAAAAATATATTTTTAAATACAATAGTTAAGATTATTTTGAAGACCATTAATAAGTAGTTAACTTATTAGGGCAGAAAAATCTGTATTTAATCCATGTTTAAAGGAGCTTTTGGAGACTGCAGATAGAACCCCCTGCATGGACGCATACTCAGTTCTTGGGGACAGCATCCTGGTGCTGAATCCCGATTTTATTGTCTTTTATAAGGATACAATGATCTTAATCTATATGAGGTAATCAGATACGTTACCATTTTAATACAAATGATCTTAGACTTGCAAGTATAGGCTACTTCGTGAGCAATCTCATTTGTCTGATTTTTGCCTGTGGAAAGGTCTTTGTCTCTCAGACCCACCTGTCTCTAAGATCTCTGATTTTTCCCTGTTGCCTAACTTCCTACTCACCTAAGTAAAGCTAAGCTGATTTAAGCTGCTTGTGTAGCAGCTTGTGCAGACGTGTCTATGCTAAATTGCTATCTTTCTTATTCTATCTCCAAGTAGTTATCAAATATTATTTCCAAAATTACCTTATACTAAATAGTGCACTTACTACCAACTAAACGAGGGGTGAGTAAATGATTTTTTTACATCTCTCCTGCAAACTACAAACATTCATATAATGGACGTAAACCCAATAATAAATAAAGCCTTTCAGGTATATCAGTTACAAGTCAATAATATTCACTGAGGGTTTTGACTCACTTTCCTCCATAGTGATATGTAAATTAAAATATATCTTTTCCAAAAAGTTACTTAGAATACGGTTATTTTTTTTGTCTGTGTTGATGGAAGCTTGAAAAATAAAATTCATTGCTGAAGTGCTTTATTAACATCCTTACTGCTCAGTGACACGGTCTGTTGTTTGTGTCCTGCAAATTAATAGCATCAAGGCCAGTTGCCTGGAGACAGCATAAGTATTTCTGTGTTTAGAAATGAAAGGAGCTCTGGGAATTATATGAAAAATATGTTTAATTAAGTAGGGACAAGTAGAGAATTAAATGCATTTAATTTAAGGACACTTTAGAAGTAGGTGGTGCAGAAGCTGTCCCATTAAGTTGAAGCTGCTGTCCAATTCCATTCTTATTTTCTCAACTAAATACATTTTCAGCTCAAAAACAATACAACAAGTGGGAGTAGATTTGTCCAGGAGATTGAGGCTTATGTTATTTTTTTATTCCAGTTGACTTGATCCAGATTTACTCCATAAGCAACTATGTTTCTCTCCTGACTCAGAGTTACTATAACTCAGAGAGAAATGCCTTGAGTTGCATAAACTCTGTTGCTATTCACCCAACCCCATGCCAAGTATCTCTATTATAGTCACTTTCCTCACTTCTCAAACGGGTTGCCAGGGAAAAATTCATACAAAGCAGTGCTCTGAGTTGAAAAATAATAGGAGTTTGTTTACAAACATTCTTCTGCATTAAGATATACTTTTGAACCTATTCTGCATAGTGATACAGCCTATTTCTGATAAAAGATGCTCTGTACCTATGAAGCTCCTCCTCCTAGGCTGGCCTGCAGCCAGCTGAGAGCAGCTCCTCAGGAGCAATGAAGCAAGGGATTTGTGCTCTTCTGAGAGTCAGTGACATCAGCCGTTGTTGCAGGCATGTGCTTCTCCTTTCCATTGCGCCCTGTCAAAATACCAAGGTCAAGCGCCATGGCAGACAGCTGAGGTAGCTTGTGGAAAGTTTCATTGCAGTGCTTTGTTAATCAAAATTAAAAAAAGGGGTGAAGCTCAAGAGTTATGAAGACACGTCTTAGCATAACAACTGTTATGCTTGTTATGCTTACAGAAATGTGTAATAAGTACTGCTAACAACTAAGCTTTTATTTTTTACTTGAAGTATGCTGAGCTGCCTAAAACTTTCGTGCTGTTCTATGTCTGATGATTTTTAGTATGTACCACTGAACAAAAGCAGCCCTTATTTCCCAGTTTGGACCAAGAAAACCTCCCTTTTCTTTACAGCATCAAGAATATGGAATTCTTCTTGATCAGCTTACAAGCACCATTAGAAACAGAGCAGAGAAGTTCAAAGCCCTTGACTCCTTTTTGACTTTCACCTCCAGCTTCAGAAGCAGCAAGCTCAGCAAAGAGTTGCTCTGCCCAGAAAGTGTGGAAAGGTAGCTGAGTGGTCAGTATTGGTTTAACTGCTGGATCATTTCTGAAGGCTGATCTTTTGAAAGGTCTGGATGATGACAATAAGAATGAGAATTTATAAAATGGCTCAATGTTTGGACTGAAGCATCACATCAACGTTCGAGTATGTCAGATATGGACCTTGACCAGTTATGGATAAAGGAGGTGTATGCCTACAGCAATGAAAATATAGTGAACATACCAAATTTTCTGAAGGAGAAATGGACAAAAAGAACAAATACTTTGCACATATACATCACATGCTATCTGTTGGTATTATACAGTGGTATGATGAAGAACTTGTCTCTGAGTACATTCTCTGAGTTTTGAGATTTTATGTTTAACCGCAACTCACTTTACCCTTTTGTCTGGGTAACTCCTTTTCATGTAATCTTAAAGTGTCTGAATGATTTATCTTTTAATTTGCATCTTTACTCACCTGAGCTTGCACACAGTGTTCAGGAGAATGAGAATCTGCAGCTCATTTTGACAGAATTCAGAACTTCAGTAAAGCCTCAAACACAGTTCTTGTTCTAAAACTTCTGTGTGCCACAGAATAGATGAGCCTGGGAGCAACTTTTGGAGATTATTGAGTCCAACCCCCTTGCTCAGAGCAGGGTTACTTAGAGCAGGTTGCTTAGGACCCTGTCTAGTTGTGTTTTGAACATCTGCAAGGGTGAAGGCTCCACAATCTCTCTGGGCAACCTGTTCCAGTGTTTGATCACCCACAAAGTAAAAAGTTTTTTCTTATATTTAAAGGCAACTGACCTCAGGGCCTTTTCTGCATAGGTGATTTCCAGCTGGTCAGCTCCCAGCATGTACTGGTGCATGGGGTCACCCTCAGGTGCTGGACTTTGCATTTCTCTTTGTTGAACAGCACGAGGTTCCTGTCAGCCCATTCCACCAGCCTGTCCAGGCTCTCTGATGGGCAAAACAACCATCTGGAGTATCCTGCCAATTTTGTATCATTTGGGAATGGAATGAGAAAACCGGTGTTTCAGATTTTGTAAAGTCATGTGTTTTACCAGTAGAGCATCTGAAACATATCACTACAGCAAGAGCTGAAATGTAGAGTTGACAGAGTTACCAGCTCTTTTACTATATCTGACCTGTCTTACATGATTTGCAAGAGTCACTGCCATGGTCTTTTCAAATTCATCATTTTCTGGCAGTTTTTAGAACTCAAGCTTTAAAATGGTGTAAAACCTGTGCACTTTTAAAAGAGCCATAACAAGAGATTCAAATAAGCCCCTTTTGTCAAGTTTACATATAAAGTAAGCAAATTTAACTAACCCTATGATCTTTCCAGTAGATGTCCCCCCAAAATAACTGTAATATCTTAATTAAAAAGATATAGCTGAGTTAATAACTTTAAATATTTAATTATATCATTACAGAGAAGGAAAGGTACAGTAGTTGAAGTACTAATTAAGGGGACTTAAATTGAGTTCTTAGCTTTACTGTTTTTTTTTGTGACTTGACATAGGCCTGATAATAGAGAATTGGCAGAGAGAGCCTGAATCATTCAGTCAGACTTCCCACAGGACCATATGGTAGACATCTCATGTAGTAGGGTCCCTAGAACACTCTTTTTATGTGCCTCCACTCACTGCAAACCTCAAACGCATCCCAAAACTGGTAGGAAACTCTGGGTCTATAGTAAAAGGTAAAGAAGCCCTGGTTATGGTGGTGGTTGTATCTCTGACTCTATACTTGTTAGATGCTAATTTAATATGCCCTGTATTTGACAAGGCTAGATACAAAGATCTCTGCAGAAATGTCGTTGCAGTCTTGGTAGACTTGGCAAGATCAGATTTGTAGGAGAAGTATTTTTTTTGTTAGACCAACCAGCATAGCTGGAAAAAGAAACATCAAAAAGCTTCTGTGCACATGTGCCTTTCTTCCAGTATGAAATAGAAGCAGCAAACTTCAAAGCTATACACAGACTGAGATAGATACAAATCATTAGATACCTATCAATTCGCCTGACTGAGAGAACAGGTATAGTATCTATGGGATAGGTGGAACATTACTAGGGGGAAATGTATTAAGATGATGATCTTTTCATTGCAAGGTAGGTAATTTCATTTACAGACTGTGAAACATCAAGAGGTTAATGCGGAGAGAGATTATGATTTGTCACAAAACCAGCACCTGTATTGGATCCCTGATATTTGGTATCCAAGAGAGTTATAAATTGCATTGCATAGAGTTACCTTTTGAAGATGTTTTGTGTGTCTCCCTTAAGGTTTAGGACTGAGAGATCAAAGGTAAAGCGACTGTTTTTTGTGTTTCCCTTCTGAAAGTCATACGCATGTTGAGCTGGACTACTGTAGCTTTGATTCCAGCAGGGGTCTAGAAAGTAGACCATCTTAAACCTAATTTCCCTGGAAGGCTCCATGCAGTAGCATTCATGTGATGTCTAGGAAGAGAGACTTGCAACGGCAGCATCGAGGCAATGACATTCTTTCATTCCTGTCTGCCTCCAGTTTTGTATACAATAGACTCCTTGTTGGTGTCTTATCTCCGAACTGCAGTTTCATCTCTTTCCTCCACTGTTTTTAGAGGGGGGGACGTAACAAAAGAAGCTGTATTTCACCAGATAGCACAACCTTGCTATTTTTAAATGACAAGAGTATCTCGACAGTGTTACTGTGAAACTTTGAAGGCATCAGTTTTCTAGAAGCGGTTTTGGATTGTGCATACTAGAGGACCTACCTGTGAAGGTGAATTTCCTCAACGTTTTCTCATGGTTAATCAGCTGAAAATGTAATATGATGGCTTGCCATTTTGTGTATCCTGCTTCAAAAGCCCGTCTTTTCCCATGCACTGTGTAGGATACCCAGGTACTTGCATAGTTTTAACCCGTGATCTCTCTCTGATCCAACTTCACATTTATAAAACAATTGTAATGCTTCCTTTTCTTGCAGTGGGCTGCATGGCTGGATATACTAAATCACTATGAGCTTCTCAGAGACAAAGGTCTGTAAACCATGCTGTGAGGAATAAATAGAGAACAGCCTGAAGTTTTGAAATGGCAGAGAAGTAGAAGCATAAGATGTTAGTGTTATTACTGTTGCCTGCCCTAAGAGCTCTTACTTTGCATTTTAGGAAGTAAGAAAAAGAGAAATGAAAAAAAGTAAAATTTGCATGCAAAAGCACAGTCTAAGTCCTCTGTAAGACGTGCGTCGCAAGATGCATTCCAGTCGGTCATGCATGAAATCAAGGAGGTCCTTTGCAAGCAGCAGCGAAGCAGCACTTCCTTCTTTTCCTTCTTTGGGGAACTCACACATTCAGGGAGGTGAAAAATCTGACACAGGCTCTAACGGACAAATTGTTAAGGCTATGGGACATTGCCCGACAGCAGTTTGAACAGAATTATATTAATATAGTGTAAAACACATGAAATACATTATTTTCTCAGTTATGCCCCAAACTTATTCACAGTCCACTAGTTGCTGGCAGGAGTGGATTGCAGAGAGAGGATGGCAACCTTTTCCCCACAAAAAAGGGAAAAGCTGATTGAAAAAATTTTGGCCTGACACAGAAGAAGGGATTTTAGGGCAAGGTAATGAATCATCAGTAAATCACTGATGGGTGAAGCCCTTAAACAGGTATTTAAACTTGGCAGCTTGCCTAAATGCCACTGGGTTTCATGCCGTGTGGGTGTGTTTGTGGACTGGACGCAGGCATCTCCTGCAACCATGCTCAGCTCCTCACTCAGTGGTCTGCTGAGACAGAGGTAGGGAAAAAACTCCACTCCCAGACTGGCTTAGGCTGCAGCAAGAAAAAGTCCTTCTTAAGAATTAAATTGAAGGTTTTTAGATTAAATTTAAAAAAGAATGACATTGTGTTAGATCCTTGCATTGAGAACTCATAACAAAGCTAGAAAAACAATCATCCTCAGGTTTTTGATTCATCATGCCAGAACTTTTAAAATGAAAATTGTCTGATCCATGTTGCCAATACGGCAGAATATAATGCATTCTGCACTGTTCATTGTCGGCTGCTATATATAATCAGTTTTATACACACACACACGTTAGGGTATTCTTATTCCATTTTCTTATTTGTAATAAGGTGATGGTTTTTTAACGCTGAAGACTGAACCTGCTGTGAGAACTGTTATCTCACAGGAATCATCCTGGTGTAAAATGTTTCATCAGCTTTCTTCCAGATTGACAGTACTCTGCTAGCCATTTGATATAATAACAAAGCATGAACCTTTTTCTGTCTTCTTTTACATCCTGTTTTTATTTCAGAGCTTACATGGGCTGCAGAAATAATCCAAGCCTAGGAGCAGCTAGCCACTCTCGCAGCACAGACAATAAACACTCTGGAATGCCTTCCCTGAACATAAAATTTATGTACTTTGTATTTTGTTTACCATGAATCTTAAAAATCCTAAATAAACTGGACATCACCAAGACAGCATGCCATGCCCCCCCCCCCCCCAAAAAAAAAAGAAGAAGAAAAAAAAACAAGTAAAGAAATGAGACATCTCCTTGAAGTTCTATGGATTCTATCAGACAATAATAATCCAAACCATGGAGAAGCGTATATACTATGTTATTTCTAAATGAAAATGTTTGGCTAATTGTATAGATTATGCATTCAGATGGAGATGTGTATTTTCCTCTATTAATTTTTCATTCATTTAGATTATGACACTGTATCATATTGTAGCTGTTCTCATCCCATGGCATCCTGATCAAGTAAATGCTGGAATTACAGCATGATCCGAAATTTTAAAGGAGAGAAAATTCCAGGATGCGAAGCTTTTATGTATACGTTTCTGTTCTGCCTTGTTGTAACTTTACAGTCATTACTTAATAGCGAGTGAACCTAAAGAAAAAATTCTGATTTTATGTTCTGTTCCTCTAGGCGCTAAATAGCTCTGGGTTAGCACAGGGGATGACACAGAAGGATGCAAAAAGGATATGAGACTCATTTTGGAGAGGAGGAAAATGAGGCAGAGGTTTTACAGGGAGCTCTCTGCAATGTCAGCTTCTCCAGTAGCGTCTCCTTTTCCAAGCAGGTTCACCCTTCCTTCTTTCCACTCTTCCACTTTGCTGAAGCTGCCTGCGCTGCTCAGGCAGTGCTTCAACATGCACGGCCTCAGTGTCAGAGCAACAGCTCTCCAAACCTTAGCTCCCCTCGTGCTCCAGGTCATGGCTGGTCCCAGCACCTGCTGGGTCAGTAAGGCTGAGAGGTTTGGATAGGGCAGCAGTGGGTTTGGGATTTCATACTGTCCTACTGCCATTCACTGCACTGGGCTGTGTGTTAATAGGAAGGTAGTGATTAAATTAACTGACTGGCGTAATTTATTTTTGGTTCATTGTATTTGTTTACAGTTATCAGCTTCTACAACAATATTTTTTCTTTCCAAACTTAGCTTCTGATTAGCTTCATCATTATTCATTAGCTGCATGATTAGCAGAGAGTTTCTTTCACAGTTGTCAAGGAAATGCTTATTGGATTTGTTTTTTTGTTTTGCTGTTTCTCAGTGACATTCTCAAAGCAAAGATTTAGAGCGAGCATTCAGGTATTAAACTACAGTTCATCTGTAATAGTATAGTGCTACCTTTTTGTCATGACTTCAGTTTGTGTACCTTATTACTGAGTAACTTCAAGACAGGGATTCATTAAGCAAACATCTCTCTCGGTCATACCGTGTGAACTAAGTACCTGAAATCATGCTTATATTTTCTATTGTCTTCATAGTTTTCTGTATCTCATTTTTCTTGTCTCTCCATTTTTAAAGAGAAGAGGCCTAGTTTCATTGGTCTTTCTGTAAAACTGAATTCCCCAGATTTATGCATCATTCAGTGTTCCTTTTACTTCCCTTTCTCCATCCCTGTAATATCAATTTTATATCAAGGTGACCTTAATTGAGCTTGGTATTATAATGTAGTGTTGTTGTAGGACCACCAGGCATCACATTTATTATCCACTAGCAATTTTTCTTGCTTGCCACTAGGAAAAGAATGATGGAACTATCTAAGATGTATACTCGTTCACATACTGATGCTGGTCTCAAGGCATTTATTATTTTTTTTTAATCCATGCCTCTAGATTCTGCAGTTCATAACTCATCATCATTGAAGTGTAACAAGTTAGGTGAAATTTAATTGCATGAAATTTCAAAGATGCAAATTGGTCAGGGAAGGGGAGACCATATGAAATCTATTAAGTTTTGAAAAGCATCTGATGCTGACATTAAAAAGGCTCCAGAGGCAACAGCATTCAGTGCGTGATGAAGTTCCTCAGAATCAGTTTTGCAGTCTCCTTATAAACTGCCAAAAGCATCTATATATCTGTATTTGCAAGTGGGGCGGAGAAAGGCACTCAGTGTGGTAATGACATTAAGGCTCTATTTCCCATACTACTCACAAGCAACGTGTGAAACTTGTTTATCTGCAGGTTTAATTTAAAGGAAGAAGTAAGTTTAAAGCACTCAATAAAATGTGCCGGCAATGCTGTATTTTCCCATGGGTAGCTAGTGGGTAACTGTGAAAGCCTCTCACTTCAGGCAAGCTGGCTTGTCCGCATCTTAAATGACAATGGAACAAAGCAGTGTTTTTTTCTAGTGCTGTGGCTTTTTTTTGTCAGAAAAGGATGAGTTGGAGGGGTTTATCAATCTCAATGAAACCTTAATCAGGCTGAGGAGGGAAGGAGTGCCCCACACCAGACTGGGAGGGCACTTATCTAGCAATGGGATGCGAGGGAGTCTCATATTTGGTTCCAGCTACTTGGCCTAATTTGAGGGGGAGAGGAGGGAAGGAAAGGGCACTGCTCCTCTCCAAGATAAAATTTGAAAGTTGGCAGGAAGGAGGATTGCTCAAGATCTCTGAAAGTACCTTCTTTTATCTCCAGATGATACTGTAGTAACCTTAGCAATAGTGACTGTGATCTGTAAGGAGTAGCATTAGGCCTGAAGGAAGTAATCAGGTAGCCAGATGGTTAGTAAAGAATAAATAACCAGACAAATTAGTCTGGGAAAGCACCTCTTTGGCCTGAGACTATGTGATAGCTTTAAAGTTTGATGTGTGGTATGTAATAAGTTAATACATGAAAGCAGAAAGCTTTGTGTGAACAGAAATTGCTCTCATCTGTGCAGTGCGTGCTCATTTAATAATGTATTGTAATGTGTCTTTAAGATTATTTTTTTTAAGAGGGTAATTAAAAAATTGCAGACCCAGAGATACTCTGCTCCTCCTTTAAAGGGTCTGCACTTATCTGACTTGTCATACAGATTTCAATAAAAGCTTTTTGTGAGCAGGTGCTGCAGGAATATGTTGCATTAGCATAAGCTCACCCGCTTTGTACAAAATCAAATCCATCAAAGTGGTTCAGTACACAGCTAAATTTAAGCTCATGTTTTGCTGTAAGCATGTGAGTTGTGATTAGTTTCATTGACTTTAGGGCAGCTGACATGCCTGAGTTTTGTTCAACAACGTCTGTGGAAACAAAGCAAGAGTTGCTTGTTAAACACTGAAATAATAAAGGTAAGGACAAAGGAAAGTAGTCTTCATTCATTCCAAATAACTTTTTAGTTCTCAAATGTAAAAGTAATTTTTTTCCCAGCCTCAAAGCCCATTTAGTGGGCAATTTTACTTTAGAAATATTCTCTGAATTTTTATCTCAAGGCTTAATATTGTCTTCTTTTTGTTCTCATAATGCTTTATATACTTCACAGTCATTTTAATCCAATTGAGAACAATGATCACCCACTTTGTGCCCAGATTTCTTCTTGAAAGTGTCTCCCTACCACTTCACCAGTATGAGTGCTCTTATGCAAACAGTAAGTGAAGAGACAAACTCCTTTGCTTGAACTTGCTTTCCTTTATTATATTGAGTTATTTGCTGCTATCATCATTGTAAATTGGCATTATAGACCACAATTTTTTCTCTATTTTTTGTGTAGCACAAGGCTAAGTTTTGAAGTTTAGCAGATGAATAATCGAGAACAAAAACAGTTACACTTACAGCAGTCCCAATGTTTGTAGGAGCAGAACAAGCACTGGTGTCAGCTGGTGGGTCATAGTCCCTTCACTGACTTCAGTGAGGTTGTGGTGATTGTGATGCCTTTCCCTTCCCAGGATTTTTAGCTAGATTTGGGGATAAAAATGTCTGTCTGGAGAAACAAGGGTGACAGCTATGAGATATTTCTACTCTTTTTTTTTTTTTTCTTTTCATTCAGTCTTACATCTCCTCTCTGATGTGCTGCCAGGTTTGGTTAGAGATCTCACAGAGTACAATTTATATAGATGACAAGCTTAGTTACCAGACTTCCTGGGCATATCGATGATCACAGGATTCAGTCCACTTCAGTTTATACTTCAGCCTCTGTCATAATGACTTAGGATAATTAACCAGCTTTCCCTAATGTTCAAGTACGGCAACTCAGAATATGGTTTTCATATTACTCTAAGCATTCTGCCAAAGAATCTTGAATCTTATTCTGTCGCTGATTTCAACTAGGCAGTTTTGTCACAGTGATTACTTAAAATTAAGAAAAGTAATAGAACAATTAATTATGAATTAATTATAAATTATTAATCATTAATACATCACAGGAAAGCTGTGTCAGTTGTCAGAGTAGAATGAAATTGGACAGGACCTATCCAACACACATTATGTTGGTTTGCTCATGGGTACTCGTAATGGAGAGAGCCGCAGTTTTACTTCAGCAGGAGCTCAGACGTGAGGAAGCATTCCTTTCACATGAAAGTCAGAGGATGAGATGCTGCCATAGTCAGCGCTGCCCTTCATACTACGGTGTCCAAATCTACACAGGTCACTCGTTTACATTTATGTCAGTTCTGTGTTGGCAGCATCATTAATAGCAAAGTGTTAACATAGCTGTACTAGCATTCATCCTTTAGAAAGGCTTGGTGTCAAAAAGGCTTGACTTTGTATCATTATTTTCCATTCTAACTCACAAATGGGGGAACCCATAACCTTTCTAGGTGATGAAATAGTTTCTGGCACCTCCCGGCAGCTCCCCAGAGTGCTAGCATCCCATCGCGCCGCCCTTGTGTGGTGTGTGGGGCCATCCCTGGCAAGTGCGAGCTCTGCAGGCCCCTCTCTGTGTGCGCGTCCCCCGGCGCTCCTCCAGCGCGCTG
Organism: Platalea leucorodia; assembly: GCF_965183815.1. Taxonomy (NCBI): domain Eukaryota; kingdom Metazoa; phylum Chordata; class Aves; order Pelecaniformes; family Threskiornithidae; genus Platalea; species Platalea leucorodia. The sequence goes on along the minus strand of NC_138828.1, from coordinate 43,679,181 downwards.
GGCTGCCCCACTTGCCCCTCCGCCTGCAGGACCGCAGCAGCCTGTGCTTTACTGGCCCACGGCTGTGCCGCGTGCTTTGGGAACCCCTCCTTACTGCCTTGGCAGGATGCTTTTCCAAACTCGCAGACGTTGGTCTGTAGGGGCTCCAAGCGTTACTTTATGTGATGATGATAGCCCATCTGTTTTTTGGCTTCTTTGATTTGAGCTGTAATTAGTGTCACAGAAGCACTGCATTATCTGGCTTCAGTCTTGATTTTTAAATGAAAAATTAGATCTTGCCTTCCTCTTTGTTCCTTCTCCTTGAACACGCTCCGCATGGGCAGCGTTAGCCTCCCTGCCTCCCCTGACATGCTGGTAACACAGCCAGCAGCGCAGGGTACCTGCAACTCCCCTCTCGCTCTCCTCTGCCACATGAGCCTGTTCCTCCTCCCTCTGTCAGCATCATGGCTGGTGCTCCCTGCTCAGTCCCCGCTTACCTGCCCATGCACCCCTTGGGCTGCAGTTCCCGAGCTCTCCGGTCCTCTCTTTTGCCACCTTCAGGTCTGGCAGCCCAGAGACTCAGGGCCATGTAGCAGGGGGAATTCCTGAGCCGCACTGCATGTAGCAACATGCAAGGCTGCACCTCTCATCACTCCCTTTAAAGTCCCTCCAGGAAGGATAATAATGGAAATACCTATGAAACAAAATATTTATTAAGAAAAAAAAGCATTGTAGCTCATGGCCTTCTTTATTCCATCTAGCTGAGTGCCTTGATATCTGGGCAACTCTACGCATAATATATGTATAGTAAAAATAGCAATACAGCTTACTTATAATTCAAGTCACTTTGCAACAATTTTTTTTGAGTCCCCCCTGCATGTATTTCTGCAGAGCTAATTATGCTTCCCTGTAGGATCAATGCTTTACTAATTTAAATATGTTGTAACAATATTGTCACCAATGAATTTTACGGCTTCAAAAGGCAAATTGCTCTATGCCAACAATTAGAAAAAAATTGCTTTGTTTTTCCTTTATGTAAATTCTTTGACATTAGCATTCACCTTTTCAAGCAGGCATTTGATACAGGACAAGTAGCAGTATTACATAAAAGGGTGGAAAGCAGAAAAATAATCACATCTCTCAAAAGAGAGAAAATTATAGTAATCTCTGTGATAAACAGAGAATTCTTAGAAATCAAATACTGAAGTTACATCTGCTCTTGGGAAACCTGATCAGCACATATCATGAACATCAGGTAGGGCATGTTCTCACACCACTTATTGGAATTACAGTAGCAATCTTTACACCTGTAAAACACATGGTATGCCTGATTTGTTTTTAAAAATTATGATTTGCTTTTCTTCAAATGTTAGGCACTATGTTCTTCTGTATTGACACACTGTCCTTCTACCAACAAACTATTTTGGGGGCAAGTACTATTTGCCTTACATGAACTATCATGTTGACAGTCCGTAACGATTATTCATTTAAGGAAAGTAGATTTGCTGCCTCCCCTTGTCTGTTCTTTTAACTTCATAATCACTTAACTGTAAAAGGAAAGGAGAAAGAAGAGCAATGTCTCTTCCATGGAAATGCTTGTGTTTGCTAGAAAAACAATCAGTATAACTGGCAATTAAATACATTGTATACTGAAATAAAACCAAAAACATCGTAAACTGAAATTGACGGAGTAATATCTCCCTTTATGGCTTTGATTTTTAGTCTCTTGTCCTTTCTTTTGCTGCTTGGGGTTATGAAGCAGTCACCAATGCAAGACAGAGGCATCCATTTTAAGGCACTGGAAGTGTTTGTCAATTCAGCTTGAGTGCAGTAACTGTTTTTATGCTGAGGCTTAGAGCTAGTTTAGTGTATGTGCAGTAGTTGAGGCTTGCTGTTTTATTCAGTCGACATTAGAATTTTCAAAACGTACTTTATGATTAGGCTGAGGAATGTCTGGGAACTGTCTTTTCTTTCTTTTTTTGATAGCAGCTCATGCAAACATATCCTCACCTTTCTCACTTAGGAGTCAGAAAGTTTTATGTGCCCATTCAAAATTATGATGTGGAATAGTTAGAGGATTTTGAGTTTATAACACAGTTGTGTTTTTAAGTAATATAACCAATTTTCCTATTTAACCACAGTGTAAAGAGCATGCGAGTAGGTGATGTCCTTATGCTGAGCACACTGACACTGAAATTCAGGCAAGAGAGATGCCTGGGTAATTTGCATGACCAGACTGCTCCCTGCAGACTGGGAGCCACTGGTTTGCCTGCACAACAGCGAGGCATTCCCTGGAAGCTCGGTGCAAGGCTCGCCTTGTGGCCGGGAACAGGGCTGGGGTGGCACGGTGGTGCTGGGTGACACCAGCAAGGGGCTTTGCCCTGGCTGTGTCTCTGCCCTTGCAGGGCTGCGCAGGTGGCACAGCAGCCCCAGCATGATCTCTTTGCCATGACTCGGAAGTGGGTCTCCTTGACTGGGATCAGCAAAGCATAGCAGTGAACCTGAGCTGTAGTGTGGTGCAGAACTTCACCCAAATCAGGATGCCCAGCTGGTCATGCTCAATGAGTAGTACCTGAAGTATGTATCAGTGAGTTGGGTAATCTAGAACAACACGTAACCTTTTACTATATACTGTTGTAACCTTTTACTATATACTGAGCGTGTCTAAAAGTGCCTATATCGGTGGCCACTTTACCTTCCTCTTGTGAACGTGGTTTGGGAGCACGTGCCCTTGTTCCCTACAGAGCACAGCCCTTTCACCTGCAGCTCTGCGTATATCTTTTCCTCAAAGCTTAGCTGGGCTGCAGTTTGGAGCTCTCCGCAGGCTGGTGTAAGATCACTTTAAACTCTGCAGATCTGATGCTTAAATAACATTCAAATGAACTCTATTCAGCCTCTAAGCTACTGTTGTACCAGGTCTGCTTCACAAAGCAGTGCAGGCTTTCATGTCTTTCTCTGGAGGAATAAATCTGAGGCTTCATTCACATGAAAAACTTCAATATGATTTATTTACAGGTTAAGGGCCCAAGCACATCCCTATAAATAATGCTTTAGCCTTATTTTTTCCTTTGTGAACTTTGCATTTTTTGTGTGCCTCCTAAGGCCTTCAGGTTATTATCACAGTGAATACCGCTACATTTTATGTACTGTGTTGGAAAGACAAGTTGTTTTCCTCCAACCCGAAGAACTAACACCTAAATCTAGTCTGTGTAGTGCTGATGCTTCACATCCTTTCTTCTATTAATTTCTATCATGATTCTCTTTCTTTCCAAAGTAGACACCTAACTACCACTGGTCTATCTACTTTGATATGTATTTCAAGATGGTGCAAGTAGTCCAAATTGAATAACCACTGTTAGGTTAGACAGGTTTCTTTCAAATATGATTATGGGTGTGTAATAAAAAAAGTGAAAAAAACACATAACAGAATATAGGAAAAAACCCCAATATTTCTTTTATTTTCATAACTTTCTTCAAAGACTAAGTATAGTCCTTTTTAGTTTTTAGATTACAGCTGTTAATATGGTTTACTAGAAGTCTAGCTTTGACACATTATACTATCTGCTACAAAATATTATTAGTCTTCACAAAGAGATTATGCGTTAACATCTTCATTAACTACGAACTATAACTAAAGTAAATTAATTATTTTAACTTAAGTAAGAGCTACAAGCCTGAACACCAGAACGTTAACAAAATTGCTAGTTTACAGAACAAAACTGGAGTCAGGTAAAACTATGCAATTTCTTTGAAGATGGGTATCCATAAAGAGATTGTCCTTTGGCATTGATTTTATTGTTGCAATCAATATAAATATGTCTTTTAAAGTCTCTTTCTGATATTTTAATATCTGACACTTTTAGCCCTGTGTGTGGGAATAAAATACAATTACACTTTTCTCACTGGGCTGCCAGATGATCTGTTGGTGGAATGACCCTGAGGTGAAAGATATAACAGGCTACTTGCTGCTTTTTACAGTGTTTTTACTGGGACTATTTTTATTAGAGTTATAGTGGATGCTGTTATGCCTCAAGTGAGTCAGGGCCTTGGGACGTTTATGCCACCTGTCATCCCCTCTTAACAGCTTTGATCTTGCGTGCACCGGTTGGAAAAATTATTGTGCCATTTTTCAGTTTCAGCCTGCAGTGGTTTAACACAGCTACCGACACTTTTTCACAATTTGAGGTGATACAGACAAGCATTTTTGAAGAGAGCCCTAAGGCTAACAATAATATTTATATCTTCTGCCATTCATGGAAAAGCAGAGCCAATAAAGCAGGCAAAGGATCTGGTATGTGTTCCCTTTTGCTCATTAATGTTTCAGCTGATTCTGTGGGTGTTCTGTGGAAGAGTGGTTGCTTTCATTTTCTCATGAAAGGAAAATACTATATTTCTTATTCAAATCTATTGCCTGTGAGATTCTGCTTTAAGCTTTTTCTTGAAGGATGTTGTTCATCTCTTTTACACAGAGAGATGCATAACACAGAAATATATGTGAGTTGAACAGTGCTGGATGGGCCTTGAAAAAACGGATGCACTGAAGGAATAGTATCTGAGAAATGCAGATGGAGGAACGGAGAGCCTGGCTCAATAGGAATTGCCTACAACCTTTCAGGGTGCATAACTGCTAGAAGGAGGAGAGGACCGGTTCTCAGAAAGGCAAAACTCTCCTTACTGTGGTTGCACGTAAATGCTACTGTGCTGTATTTCTCACCCTGATGGCTCTACCAGTTGGTCTCCGACTCCCTTGATATGAAGAGTGTCAGAACAAAAATTATCCTTTTAAGAGAGAAATTATGCTATTGTAGAAAAAATGGGACTGATTAAGACTGATTTAGAGAACACTTCTTAATCCAAACCAAGAGGGAAGAGTCCTAATCTGTGACCCGGATAGGATTAATATCTAAAGTACCTTGAAAACAAACGCCATTGTTTGTATTGTGTGTATACACAATACACATATGGGATTTCTCCATATTGTTTGATATAGTGTCACATGCACAAACAAATACATGGTACCTTACTATTTTATTATTGGTTTCATGGATGTTTACTTGCAAATGAAAAGGACCAAATCCACTAGAAAGAAATCCATAGAAGAATCCATAGAAGAAATTCCAAAGTGGCAAGGAGTATATCAAAATTACTTTTTAATTCTTGTGTTTTAAAATGCCACTGTGTGGAGCAAAGTTTGGATGAAGCTGATTTGTATTATTTAGCAACTAGTCATGAAAGTTCAGGATAATTCCATTTAAGTGTGGGCACCTGGCTGTCATACTTAAATTAGGAGCCTAAATTAGAAAGTCGTGTTCTAATGATGTTTCAGATCTTCAGTGGGCTGAATCACGTTTGAAAGTTACTTCATTTGAAAATCATGGATAGTATAAGAAGTAATAATAGATTTCATTTAAATGCTGAAAACGAGGTGATGTGAATTTGGAGCCCATCTACTGCAGTGGCATTCCAGCTGTTTCTCTTTGCGCCTAAGTTTACAGTGGTCAGTGAAATCAGTGTTTCTCACCAACTTCATATATGGCATCCACCTGTTCTTTCCCCTGTTTCTCAGTAGTCCATATCATCCTAAACAATGTGAAATAATAAAGTACTACTGAAATGTCATGAGCCAGATAGAAAAATCTGGTAATGAGTCAAAGTTGAGATACACTGACAATTCACAGGAAGATGAGAATAATACATAGGAAGATCAGGGTGACCTTAAAACAGCATTAATAGAAATGGAATGAAATGTTCTAGTACAAGGTCAGGTACTTAAGAACTACTAATAAGAAGTCTACTGTAAATTGAAAATGAGTGATAAAGACAGAGACACAGTTAATCATAGAATAATTATGTGATGCAGCTCTGAAAAAGACAAAAGCCTTCCTAGAACGTGTAAGTTCAGAGACAGGGAAAGTATCTGTGCTATTGTAAAAGGTCTTGGTGAAATAATGGCCGATCACGTTCCAAAAATACTAGCATACTTTCATGCATATAACTCGAGAATTATCTGAGTAAAGAAAAAGAACCAGCAAGAATAAACCCCTTCCTCGTAATTGACAAGCATGACAGATTATATGTTTGTTCTTATTAGAGAACCTTAAATCACAGCCTGGTGACTTCAGATCCTTCTTTCTTTACTGCAGGTGCCTCTCTCCCCTAACCTTTATACAGCCCCAGCCCTTTACAGCTACAGACTACTACTCCTGGTCCAGTCCCATCTCTGATTTTATGTCATTTGCTATTTCAAATGTGCTTGTACTTGAAAATAAGTACAGGTTGTAGATTAAAAAAAAAGGTGAATGTTTTAAGTGAAACAGTTTTACAAAAGAGCGTGTGGGATGATCAGGACAACAGAGGGCATATCTGATGGTAGGAGACTGAGAGAACTCTGCTTAGCTTAGAAAACTTGAGTCCACGGAGGGTAGGATTCCTTTCTCTAGAAGTCCTGTTGATGTCTTCAGTAGGGTAAGTAGCTTGACACATAAAGTTACTACTTAAGATAAAACTTATAGCAAACTTTTAAAGAAATAATAGTAATGGGCCTGAGCAGACTTAGATGGCAATTCTAAGAAAATAAAGTATAAATACCATAGGAGTTATATTCTGGAACAGCCTTGAAACTGGAGCAGTGGAGAAGCAAGCCCCCCAAACTAATTGCTCCTCTTTGATTCATTTACAAAAGGGATTAGTTATCTAGATTGTGTGTGGCAGCAGGAGGCTGGGCTTGATGACCCTTGAGGGACTTTCCAGTTCTCAGCTTTTTAGTTTTTCTGATAACAAAATCTGTGAACAACAATGTCCCTTTTTCTTCTTTGCCAGACATGAGGTTTTTTATTTGTTTTTACCTTTTCCAAATTTCAATTTCCACAAGCAATGTTCCTCAAGTCTTAAAACTGACGCAGGCTTTCTTATGAGTCTATGAAGTAGCACTTAGTTCTATTACAGCTGAAGCCTGGTGTCCTGGTTTTGGCTGGGACAGAGTTGGTTTTTTTTTCCTAGTAGCTGGTATAGTGCTGTGTTTTGGATTTAGGATGAGAATAATATTGATGACACACTGATGTTTTAGTTGTTGCTAAGTAGTGCTTACACTACCCAAGGACTTTTCAGCTTCCCATGCCCTGCCAGTGAGAACCTGGGAGGGGACACAGCTGACCCAGACTGGCCAAAGGGCTATGCCATACCATATGAGGCCATGCTCAGTATATAAACTGGGGGGAGTTGGCCAGGGGGCAGCAACCGCTGCTCTGGAACTGGCTGGGCATCGGTCAGCAGGTGGTGAGCAATTGCATTGTGCATCAGTTATTTTGTATATTTTTTTATTCATATATCATTATTATCATTTTCCCTTCCTTTTCTGTCCTATGAAACTGTCTTTATCTCAACCCATGAATTTTACATTTTTTCTGACTGTCTCCCCCATCCCACTGGAGGCGGAGGGGAGTGAGTGAATGGCTGTGTGGTGTTTAGCTGCCTGCCGGGTTAAACCACAACACCTGGTCACCTTGATTAAATTGAGCGTTATGGGCTATTTGTATATCATTCCCAGGGCAAATTAATCCCAAGCACTTAGAATGTTATATAGTCTTTTCTGTTCAGAAACTGCTAAGTATTTTATCAGCAGTAATTAAACTCACAATTCAGTGAATTATTGAACTGACGCAAAGATACGTATCAAATCAATGACAGAACTGCAAAAAGAATCCTTCTCTAATTCTAAAAGTTAAGAATGCTGTTTTCGCTGAGTAGAAGGTAACAACATAGTCTTATTTTTGGTATATTGTACTGTATTTTATGCATTTTTTTTAAAACATTAGTACAGCTTTGCTTCAAAATATTGGAGAAATACTATCTCATTATACAGGGATGGGAGGTTCCCACAGGCTTAGTTTGTAAAGGGTTCACTCTTGGTATCTTTATCTTAGTTTTAGAGTTATTTCTGATCCCTAGATTAAGCTACATGGCTGAAAAAAGTTAGGAAATTAAAATAGAGACTTTTTAAAGGCTGATAGTAATGGAAGAGTGATGTCGCATCTGTTGTCTCTTTGCATCATTGGGTGAGCCTTGTTAATTTGTCCTGGGCTGACATTTCCAGAATTAAACACTTGCTTAATTCTGGTTTTATGTCCCAGAAACATTGGTGGTAAAAACATCTCCTATAGATCCAGTATCTAGATGAATAGGTATGAAAAATGGTACAAGTGAGAACTGCAGAAATAAGTGATTTATTCAACAGTGGTGAATTGCCTTGAGAAGTATCTAGTGTCTGCTTTCATTGTAAATCCTTTGAACAGCTAAGTGTTAAATAATTTGTATGAGAAGTATGTTAACCTGAGTGGTACTGAAACTCTGGAGATTTGTGAATGATAAATAAAAGATTTTTGTCTGGTTTAGCAGCATGTGTGCTTACTACTTGTTGTCATGCTGAGCAGCTGAAAATGAGATAGTGGGAACATGATGTCATACTGGTGTAAGTCTGGATTTTTAAAATAAGAAATTTGAGATCAAAGACAAGACTTGTGGGGGTAGATCTTTTTTTCTAGTGTGCAAGTAAGTATTATACTAGTTTTACGTCTTAATTTGAAATGAAGCCATAATTAAACAAACTTTTGAAAAAAGTATATTTGGTAACTTAAGCAAGGGTGAAGACTTCCATTATAGACTCATGCTAAAAATGTGTGAGCCACATAGACATCTGCTACCTGCAACCACCCATCTGGATAGTTCCAAATAATGAGATTTCCCGTGGGTTAACTAGGAGATAGGCACCATTCTTGTTATCATATGCAAAAGAGAAAATATTTCTTCCAAGTGTCAATGCAAATACAACCTTGCTTTTGATTGCACTTAAAGTTGTGTCACGTACAGAATGAAATAGCGCGAGCCAGGAGAATGTGACACAAAATAAGTGAAAGAGGTGAATTCTTTGTATTGGTAGATTAAACAAGCCTGCTCTTTTGGGTGATTAAACCATGTCGTCTCTGCCTTGCCCTCCCCCACATTCCATAAGGGCTGTTATAACAAAATTTCCGGCAGATAGTTTTGATATACTCAGATATGATGTCTTTCCATCAAGGCAATTGGAAAAAGTCAGATGCTTATATCGTGTATTCGTTATGTCCCATATATGTCTTAGAGTTCAGTACCTAAAAGAAGATTGAAGAGCCTAGCAGTATGCACAAAAAAACCCCAAAATCTCACCCATTGTTATTGCTATCTATTACTCGTATAACTCCAAAAGTTGCCAGGTACTTTCGTAGAACAAAAGAGCTTGATTATTGTCAATCACTTGAAACCTCTTAGCTCAGGTACAGGAAGCAATCTAGTCACTAAGTACAGTATGAGCTGCAAAATTCATCTGGGAAGCAGGGTAATTATTTAGTTTTTGCTGTGCTCCATGCTGGAGCTCTGTGGCTGGATGCTGCTCCTTCTAAGTTTGGGCTACTTTGACATGAGATCTTTAAATTCTCTGTTTCACTCAGGATAAGGTCATGACTGTTGTGTTGATATAGTCTTTGTTTTAGGAAGTTTGTCATCTAATTTTAGACATGGTAAGGAATAAGAGCAAATGGTAGGTGTGTACATATATTGAACAAGTACAAAATGAAACAGTAAAGAAGACTATCGTTCCATTGTGGGCTGCATACATCTTGATGGTTCTCTTTCAGAAAATGGAAGAATATAATAGTAATTTGCCATGGAAGTTGCATGTTAGAAAGTAGCAGATTATTTATTGCTAGAAAGTGATAAATGCATGTAGCAGCCTTTTCCCTCAGTAAAATATTTGTTCAAGCACCTGAAGCTGTGGGTTCTGTCAAACTCAACCTGGCTGCCCTGTAGCTACCTATAATGTTTGCAAGGAAGACTGAGTTTCAAGTTGTGTTTCAAGTGGCATTTAAATTCTCATGCACCTGTATATTAAACTCTCTTGTCTTGTTTTTGTGTGTGCGTGTGCTGTCCTGCCAAGAAAATTGTGGCTCAGTTGTTAATTGTCTGCCTTCCCAAAATGCTGTCAGGCTAAGGCATATTATCTTATATATCATCCATGAACAGTTAAAGATTAATTAGGCTTTCACCCATTTTAAAGGTATCATCTATATCCTGAAGGCAGAGTATGGTGTTTGGCAGCCTCTTCAATCACTTCAAATTCTTCTCTGTGTACTGTATAAATAATCTGTGGAAAAATTACACTGTTCTGTGAATAGCTACAGATACAAATGGCATATTCTGTACAATTCCACAGTCTTCAGTCTATACAGATTGCCCCATTTGAGCACCATACGAAGGATAATAAATATTTTTCACATGTCCTGTAATCTTACAACAAAACGGACGTATTATATATCAGCATTCATTCTGTGATTTTAGGGCTTCATGCATTTTTTATTTTGCCTCATTCACAGAATGATAGTTGTTGATATGGGATATGGAAGGTTTGTTTGCACTGCTGAAAGTAAATGTTATTAAGTGTACATAGAAAAAATGGGAGAGCAAATTATAAGCGGTTGCAGTGACGCTATTTGGATGCATTACCTATATAAAGATTATTAGCTACTGTCGTAAGCAGATTTAATAACCTACTTGTTTACTTCCTTAAGTTCCTCCTAATTAGTTCTATTTCTTATGAATTAAAATATCTGCCCAATATCCACAAGTATGAAAATATGCTGTCTGCCATAATGGTTGTGTACATAGTCTGAAAGTACACAGAATATTTTATCTAATTACTTCAGTTTTCTGTACGTTTTGTTTATGATGTTGAGATTTTACCTCCCTTAACAGCCACTAGTGAACAGGGAGCAGGGCAAGCGTAATGTAGGCAGCCTCTTTTCCTGGGTAATGCACTGTGAACTGGCATCTTATTACCTCACTGTGCACTAGGGTAAGTCTGATTAGTAGGATTGGCTGTTTGTGTTAAAGATTGGTAACCAGTGCCTGAGGCTAAAATCCTCAGAGATTAGAAAAACCAAGAGCAAAATGCTATGTTTACTCGTCTCCATCCTTGTAATGCCGAAAGAAAGAAAACTGAGTGTGTATGGATGTATGTCGAGAGTAGTGATTCTGGAAGAATGCACCTTTACCAAAAAGGTGCATTTTACAACCTGATCGGACATTGTAAGGGTTGGATTCAACCTGATTTCTGTCTTGGCCATAGGTTGTGTGGCCAGGATTTTCTTCCAGGACGTGCTCTGGCCCCAGCATCTGTGAGTCAGCTGGTTGTCACTGCCTGACAGTACTGCAGCTGATAGAATCTCAGCTGTCACTTATAAATAAATAAACAGGCTTCCTGCATTGCAAAAACAGTATTCATAACGTGAGCTGGTGTACCACTTTCTCGATAAACTGCCTTTGCAGAAAATCTTCGTCAGCCGAACAATAGAATAATAAAGGTATGAGCTTTATTACCTTCTGCTTCAATACAGCTTTTACTTCAAAGCTATTTAAACAAGTTATACTATTAACCGTGAAAAATGTGATTTTTTTTTTTCCAAGTGACTTGCAGGTAGGTCAAAATATCTTGGCCTGGTAAGGAGATGGAACACATGAATTAGTGCATATTTTCTATTTTTAATGTCTATGAACTACTTTTGTTGGAATCACTAGGAAGAACAAAAATTACTGCTTTGTTATTCCCTGTCCATTTTTCTGGGTAAAGCATACCTTCTCTATGGTCATTATGACAACAACCAAGCTCCTATATACTTCTGTCATTCTGTTAGAGAATTTATTTTACTTAATTTCCACTGTATTTGGATCATTCTTCTGTTGTACCATGATTCAATTAATATTATTTTTGCTAAAGTGAGATCAGAAGGCAGTGTCTGAATATTTTATACATGTAAATAATAGTTTTGACACCCCCCGGCTTTTTCTAATATCCGTTTTAAAGATGAGGTTGTGCAATATCCTGGAGCTATATGTAACGACTTTGATATATTCAAAGCAATACGTTTCTTTGCCTTGATGGAGATGTTCTAGAGCTGGTTTAAACTTATGGATGAGAGAAATGGTTGAGGCCTTTCGAGAATGTACCAGGACACAAAGGAGACATTTATATTAATAAGTCCCAAGCATACAAGCATATGTAACTTTCATCCTGGATTGGATCATCTTTAAAACTCATGATGAAAACTCACTGAGGGGAAAAATGAAATTTACCTACGTCCACTTTGGAGATTGCAGCTTCTGTCCTGATGGGTCCATGTATTTCAACTGTGTCTCTTACGCTACCAGGAAGCTGAGATAACAGGTACCCCTGATAGGATTACTTCACCTAAAGTCTGTAGGTGTCAGTTCGTAAGCCATGGAATCTATGGTAAAAACAAACCCCCTGTTTACACAGCTTCCATGCAGCCAACAGGTATGTGCAAGCATACAGGCATGGCCACAGGCACGGTATGTGCAGGAACCAGCTTCCAGCAGCTGGCAGGAGAAGATGTAATCGTTATGTTAACCTTGTTTTTTCCTCTCCCAGTTGCAGACAACAGTGACCTAGGAAACAGGCTGAAGAGTTTTTTGAAGAGTTACACAGCAAGGGGTGGTGCTTTGTTTCTTTTTTTTTTAAGAATTGCTTGGTCCTTTTAATAAAAAGTTGGAAGAAAAGCTGGTTTATGGGCTTTGTCAGGCCTCCTAGCTGTACCAAACAACTACAGCAACAGGCAGCTTCTCTGCTTTGGCACAAAACATTTCCCCCAACATATATTTATGAGTTCCTAAATAGGTGCTGTATAACAGATGGATATTTTTATTATTTAATGGATTCAGTAAGTTATACTTTTGGAAAGATAGTTCTGAAATTCTCAGATCTCTACATCATTTCAATATTTGAAGCGTGGCAAGCTAGAGAACTGGTCCGTGTTTACTTTATATGAACATCCAGTGTTTGCTATAACCTTTGCTATTGCATTTATTATGCTGGTCTTATTTTCCTGATTATTTCTGCTGTAAGTATGAAAATGTCAAAGTGTGAGTGTATTGGGGGGAGAGCTACAGAAGAAGGTCATCTCACCGCGCAGTGCGCACCTCTAATTTCAGGGGAATATGAAATTCAGACACTGTGTGGATTTTGGACATTTTCCACAAAACTGTCAGAAGAAAGCCATGGCCTTTAATGATCACCAGCATCTATGTTCAATTGAGTGTGACTAGATGAAGCAAGAATTCAAACCGAGTCTCCTCAGTGAATTGTCTGCTGATTGAGATGTAGCTCAGTGAGAGCAAAATGGTCCCATGAGAATGAATTTCTATTGAAAAAGCAGGTGGAAAAACCTGATTTGAGGCTAGGAATTGTTTTCTGGACAAGTTGTGATGCAGAATTCTGATAAAGAGGGAAGGGAGAGTGATAACAAAATGCTTGGGTATTTTTTTCTTTAGAAATAAAAATGTGCATCACTCATTTATACAAAAAAGATAATACTCTTAATTTCTTGCCCTTTCTGTGGAAATACATTCTGTTTGATCTGCACACAGAACTCATGGAAATTCTCATGAATCAGATGTTGCCTAGAGTTTTGGTATTTCTTTCTGTGAGATATTTCAGATTAACAACTGTCACCTTGTGTTGAATTAAAGAGCAGTTTACAAGTCACACACGCAGCTGTGCTAACTTTTCTTGGCACCTTATTGGATTTAGAATTGGCAGAATTTCCCTCCATTTCTACCTTTCTGCTATTCTTATCTATATTGGATAGTAAAATATTAGAAAACAGCAGAGAATAAAAGAAAAAAGAGAAATACAAGGAGAGTTTATTATATAGCTCAGGAAAATTCCCCTAAGATGCAATCTCTTTTGATGGAGAGACAGAATAAAATACTGTCTGCCTAAAACAGCATAATGCATTCAAGCCTTTTCAAACCACTCTCCCTCCTCACAGTCTGGGAAAGTGCCTCAGAAAAGGGTGACCTTTTGAGGTGAATGACAACCTACTCTGAAGTTCCTTCCACCCAGGGAAAATATATGGGGTGTCTCAGACAATGAATAAATGTCCCTATGAGGCCTACAGTTTAGATCTTGTCTTATTAATCCAGGTTCCTTTCCTCATTTGAGTTGTTGTCTGCTGGAGCTGCTGAAACCTTGATGTAGGAGAGCTCGCATCAGCCTTTTGGAAATGCTGCTGGTGAAGCCCTCCGTACCTGATCACCAGCTTGCTTTAGCGGCAACTTTCCGCATGGATCTCTGTTCTTGATCCCCTTTTGAAGCACTGTTTTTCATGCGACATACCTGCCTGAACTGAGGCTCTGTGCTGGCCATGGTCACTGGTACACGCTGGGCTCCTCCAGAGAGGAGGCCAGGCAAGTGCCTGAAACTTCTGACTACGCTTGTTTGCTCCAACCAGGGAAGCCCTAGCTGCTAGCAATAACAGACAGTGAACTCCCCAGCTTTTAAAACATATGCTTCTAGAAAGTAATAAAATAATTGGGGATTGTGACAAAATGTAGCAAACTGCCCTAGTTGTGCTAAATTTATATTTTCAGGTGAGAAAATTCTTAGACCCGGTCATTTCATTCAGCTTCACCCCAAATTGGAGGTGCTTAGGAGAGAACCCTGTTTGCCATGAGTGATGTCTGCAGTGATATTCTTCCAACGAAAATATTATCAGCAATTTTTTAAATGAACTTATAATTTTTATAAGAAGTCTAACCCTTCAAACTCTTATTTGAATATGGATAAATCTGTGTAAATATTTATTGGACATTTATCTATCTTTCTTGTTTTGTAATGAGCATATTGTAAGTGTGTAACTGTCTGCCCTGAAGTCTGCAATAGATAAAATGTAGACAGAGCATAGGTAATGAGCCCTGTTTGTCACAGCCTTATAGTCTTCAGGGACCTAATATAAATCAAGGTCTAACTCCTCCCAGAGGTCTAGTAATTTTTAAAGTATAGGTTTATTTTCCATTTGTATTCTGATAATGAGTCATATTTATTATGGTCTTCCTAATGGCAAGTCTTCACTCAAGTATTAAAGAAGATATAATTCACAGGTGACTAGAATTGAAAATAAAAAGGCCCTGAAGAATATCATTCCTACATCATTACTCAAGCCATTTTTAATGAAAAAAAAAAATGTGCATTTAGATGAGACAATTAAAAAGGATGCAAATTAAGAAAAGGAAATTGAAAATTCAGAGTACACGAACAGTATTTGCATGGGGGCTACCAACTTAAAGGTGATTAAAATGTTTCCACAAATTAAACTGTAGCAGGAAAATTGCTTGGTTATTCATATAGTTAATTACCTGGCTATATAGTAAGTGCTTTTCTTATTATATTGCATCATTTAAAGGCTGGCTGGTACAGAAGTGGCGTGTCATAGTTTTGGATTAAATCCAGTTTTAAATCATGGTTATACTGAACAGTGGACTCCAGTTGAAACTGTATCAAACACTTTAATTTGGGAGGTATACTTTTGAGAAAGTAAATACCTAAATTGGAAATAGACAATCAATCGATTGTCCAGGCCATCACCAAGGCTTCAGAGGAAAGCATTAGGGCTTGGTACACAAAGCTAGTTATCCTTCCATGTTGGGTTTATAATAGCGTAAGCCCCGAAGCATGAGATTCAGCACCGCTCTACAAAGTTTAGCATTAATTTTGATAATGCTGTAATGTTCTGTGAAAATTACTGTGAAGCCATTAAGTTACAATATTCAGATGGAGGAAGGCCAGATTCTGCTTTCAGTTGTACTCGGCTCCACTTCCTTACGTACGCTCTAGGGTAGGATCAGGTTCAAATCTCAGACACAAACCTGCAAACTTAATAAAGTTCATTAATTAAAACTAGGTTATTTAGCATGTTTACAGTCGTCTGCAGGCTGTCACTCTAGCTTCTGAACATGGCAGTCCCATTTCTTCAGTTCACAGGGCTGAGATTCTGAGATGTTTCACCCTAAACTAGTTTTAGCAGACAACTGGGAGAAAGAAAATGTGACTTTAATGCTTTTACTATTTACAAAAATGAAGTATGTTTGTTTACATAATATGATTTAAAGCCTTCCTAGGAATATCTGTCTTAATCTGTAACCTTCTACTTGTATTGCCACTTTATTTTTTTTCTAATAGGGTAGGTTATTGCTATGGTATGAAACTTTTTGATACAAATTCCTGTTAAAACAGAAGGTGCAATATTGGACAAGAAGCATTTCTAATATCTCAGCAAACTGCTATTGACTTTCTATAAGGAGTGCTGAATATGTTCCTCTTCCTCCATGCCAGCAGATTGAAGTGTTCTTCTAAACAAAAATAATGATTTTCAGATTAAAAAAATATATTTTGCTGGGACTTATGCATTTTTTATACATAACATAACTTCTCTAATGGGTTGTTATTAATTACATTCCTAACTGGTTTCATATATTTGAAAGATCTCAAATTTCTTCTGTGATGCAACTATTTTCTTCAACCACGATGAGAGTTTACATAAAAGGAAAAAAAATAGGTAGTCAATAAATCTATTCAATTCTAAAATTTAGAGACTTTCTAATTCACAACTAGCAAAATAAAGCAGATTACATTGCCACGAACCTTCAGTATGCATAAGTGGGATATAGTTAGATGCACAATATCTTTATCTTACTTATATTTGGTTAAATAAATAAATGTATAAGATTAAATATGTAAATAGATTCAATAAAATACACTTTTTGTTAGTGTTCACAATTTTTCTTTGTTCTTGCAGGCAGAGTTCAGTTGTCTTTAGTATAGGTACGAGAAACACAGAATGTTTTAAATCTCAAATGGACCATATATGCATAGGTATAATTCCCAGAAGCATAGAAAGTATTCAGTTGTGACATACAATCCCAGTTAACATCTGCTTTGGAGGATTATGAAGACCCAATATAATTACATCTTGGAAATACTTGTTCACATTTGTCAATATATGTCAAACCACCATGCTCGTACCCATTTCTTGCTCACTTTGACTGAATATTTTTCATTTGGATCTCTCAGATTTACAGGACAACACACTCTGTGGATAAAACTTTATCTGGTGTTGCTCCCAGCAAACATCAGGCCTTAGCATGAGCGTTGTGTTAGGCCAAAACCTGAGCAGCAGTTGAGTGAACAGCCACAAGAGTCATGCAAATACGTCAATTTACATGAATTTACATTCACCTGTCCTCATTCCTAAAATGCTGTCCTTTATTCCTGCAGTTTTCTTTTTCTCTTGTTCATTATGCTCATTTTTCTCTGAATTTTTCCCTGAAAATTTCCTTTCCTTTTTAGTACTAATGTTTATAAAACATTATTTTTTACTAAATATTAGAGTGAAATTTATGAGTTTATGCCAAGTAGTATGTGACACAAATGAGAAAAGGAATCCCAAAAGTGATTTTTACCTATGTTAAAACAAGAAAGATTTACCTGCGCCCAAAAAAGAAGAGTCCTTTGCTATCCACGACTTGCCCGAGTTATTTATGATAATTAAGCAGGATTCGTGTATTGATTTTTATGCTAATTAGTTCCTGTTTCAGTTCTGCTAGAGAAGAGTGTTTCTATCAGGTGATTGTCATGCTGTTAGTGAAGGTACAATATCTACTGGAAGCATTTCACAGGAAGGTCACAGCGGAAGAAATTATAACTAAATTACTAGTGTTAGAGATAAGCTGCTGCTTTTCAGTTTTAGTCTTGCATGCCTAAATCACAGTCTCCCCTAATTAAATGTCTTAACCTTGTTAGCCCAAGGTTTACTGTTACTGAGGATGAACTCTTCATGCTTTAAGCCTGTAAATCACTTACAGTGACAGAATGGAGTGCCATCCTCTAGGAGCATTTCAAGTGGAAGATACCAAAATGTCACTACTGAGCATCAGAAGACTGACACATGACTTCAGTGTCTCTTCAGCTCCTTTTAATCCTGTCAGCTACACGTATTAGTTAACAGAGGTAGCTCAGGGGAAGTAGTACAGCATGGCCTTCATCTTTATTGGTAACCTGCCTTTCCTCCAAAGTGGGGTGCCTTTGCCTACTCTGCCAGGAGGGAGCCGTTGTCTCACCTGAGCATTGCTGGAATGAGTTTTACACTGAAGAAGCTAAATTGTGTGATGGAACAATTAAACAGTGTGGACCATTGTATGCCTCAGCACTGTGTTGTTATGAATATAGCCATTTTTAAAGCTATACATTGCCACTGGTTTTGGAGGCCAGTATGTGATGGATAATTACTTACATCCATGGTGGCAGCTCTATGCTGCCTGCAGAAATTCAGCAAGATTTAAGAGCTGTCACAGGGCACTGGGACAAGTGGTCACCCACCCGCAGATCAGCTTTGGCATGTGAGTGTTCCTACGTGGGCTATGGATCAGACAGTTGTAGACAGGTAAGTATCTTGCTAAAATCTATCGGGTCTTTGTGAGGTTGCCCCTGTATGAGGAGCTGAACCATATCACATGCAGCTCAGCGTACTTCATATTTCACTTGATGTTGTGCCTCACAGGTGTGGAAATCTTGTCTTCCAGCTAGTAAAAATTCCTGAATGACAAGCTGAGGTGAATATGAGAAGCAGAATTCACTGTCTGGCCTGTCTTTATGGGTTATAATTTTAGTAAGTTGAGAGTGCTTTAATGAACCGGTTTATTTGTCAAGAAGATACTGACTACCCAAAAGCTCAGTCCTGTGAGATGCCATTCTCCCCACCAACTTTTCACATGAATACTGGAGAATGTACAAAATCCCTTCCAAAAGGAGTCTGTTTTGGTTGCTTTCCTCCCCTGTATCTCCTTATGTACACCCCATTGAACAAAACTCAAGAGGACAATTTAAACAGAAGGTGAAAGTGAATCATGTTTTTAATGAAGTATGGTGTTGGAAAAAATCTGGGTGTGGATGTTCTTGTATATGACACAGTGGGTAGAAATGGGAAAAGGTCTATTGGGCTGGGTGGTCTCTGTTCTTCTAGTGCAGGTTTGTTCTTCATAACACATTTGTTAAAAATCTTCCTTGTTCTGTCTAGTCCGGAGTCTCAAGCGACAGGAGTCAAAGACAGCTTTTGAAAGGCTATTTGACAACTTGATTTTTATAGGTGTCAGGAAGGTATTTCTAATATAGTTTCTAACTTTATCCTGTCTTAATAGTATTTGGTTACAGTCCCTACATCACACTAATTTTTTTTTTTCCCCACTGTATTATAGATGCCCTTGATGCACACCTGCCTCTAGATACTTGCAGGCTTTTTCGTACTTATCATCAGCTATTGCCAGAGATGCATAGCCAAGGTTTCTATTTGCCATAGTACTGACTCAGTACTCTGAGTACTCGGTCTTCCTTAACCTCATTTGGAAAAGATCATTTTTAAACGTGAATGAGTAGGTCAAGTTCCTTTATTCTTCCATCTTTGCTTTCATTACGAAAGGTGAAATTCGATTGCCCTAAACGTTGGCATCTGGAGACAGTTTAGACATATTAGAGCATCCTACTTGCCCTCCAGCCACCACTGCAGAACAGTCTGCCCTATTCACCAACTCCATATGGGTCATTGTCCCCCAATAATGTATCAGAGAAGACTGGGCAACTTAATCATAATCAAAATATCTACACTGGATGTGGACACGTGAATTTAGACCATCAAGCAACCTGATTAAAAATTGACTCCTGAAGCATTTTTAAAGATAATGACTCAAAAGTATCCATTTAGAGAAATAGCTGATGATAACTGGGAAAGAGTCTGTGAGTATGCTAATGTAGAGATGTAAAATTCTCTAGAGAAAAGGAAAGAGCATTAAAATGTGGGAGTGCAGGCTGACTAGTGACTACACACGCACACAAAATCCTACAAGCCAAATTTGAGTCTCCTTTCAAGAGCATAATAGACCTTTTAGAGATTTCTGTTACCCATCTGTGGATCAACCCACTTCATAATTACTATTAATAACAATTGTTAGAGTTCATTTGGGTAAGTTCAGGTAAAGACAGAGTATTCGGAGCAGTGTAGTGACTTGATAATAGTATTGAAAACTAAATAAAATAAAAATACATGTGAAATAATTCTGTAATCTTGTAGGAAATCTTGTAAGACAGCTGGGAATGAGGAAAACAGTGTTCTGTAGCTCAGTATTGAATTAAAAGCATGAGTTTTTCAAGTACAAGTATTCATGCTAAGTGACATTATCGTATTGATTTTACTCCCTGCAAGTAATTCTTTTGTTGTTCTACAAATCATACCAAAAGACTAATTTGATATAAAATAGTGCTGACATGGAAAAAAATAAGAAAGGAAGACCCTGCACTAGTGAATAATATGATAGGATCAACACTTTTTCCATTTTTGCTGTGAATTTGACAGCTGCATCTTTGTAAAAGCCAAGCTAATAAGGTCAAAGGAAAACATCCGTAAAAAGAAAACTGCTGGTTCAGCAACATTTCATGGTGCTGACACAAACTATGAGGTAGGTCTTCAGCTTGCTTAATGCATATAGCATTTTCTATTGATACTGATATTATTTTGTTACTTTGTTTTAGCTGTACTGTTTTCCTCACATTTTAGCTGTGTTTTATTCTGATGGTACCCAACAATATGTTTTATATATGTAGGATAAGTTCTGAATCTATTTTTTTATCTTCCAAACCATTGTCTGTTTTGACTAAACTTTCCGCTGCAGCAACTACTTCCTACTAGTTTTTTTTTTTTTCTAAAACAGTTGACATAGTAAGACCTATTTAGCCACTGGGTACGCCTAGCAACAATCTACCAATAAGAATAATAAAAATATTATTTATTATTTGTTTCGGGAGCTTTTAGTGTGTCCCTCCAAACATGAAAGGTAACAAATTCCCTGTACTGAATGAGTTCACAGTAATGTTATTCAATTGATTTCTGGTAATAACACCTTTACAATAAAGTGAAATTGTAACTTAGAAACATGGGAGGTAAAATAGCCATGGAAATAGTCTTGTAAAATATTTTTATTGTAAAAAAAAAATTTGTTAAATTAAAAAGCATCCTCTGCTTTCCTGAGGACTTGAACTTTGTTCTGTTTCTTTTTTCACAAAACATACAATAAAGGATCCTCTTGAATTTCCTTGATGGTATATTGAGAAGCTGATGCAAAGCCTATTAAAAATGTTGTCCATAATGTTGTTGAATAGCTAAATAGTCCTGATCTTGAGATAGGCACACACATTACAAAATAGAAATTAAAAGTTTGCTTCCAATGTTTTAGTTTGAGGAAATGGGAAGTATATAACAGAATGTCTATAAAGCACTGCCAATGATCGTGCAGTAATTCTATACTGTTCCTTGAAAAACAAACTCAATGCCAGTTAAAAAAAATCAGTAGGAATCACTTGTTCACATTGAAGCCGCTAGTCTCAAGGACATCACTTTTCAGACACTTGCGGACAGCTTCATTAGAAAATGAGCAAGCAGCCAATTAGGGTGTCTGGTGTCCAAAGCGCCGTGCCTGTTAACACTGTCAGCTTAAACAGATACAGGGGTAATTGCTAACTGTGTTTCTTTTTTCATCAGGGGGTATTAACTGGTAACACTGGCAGAGCAAACCCAGAACTGTGGTTAAAGCAAAGCGTCTTAACATCCAGGTTTTACTTACAGATCACATTCATCTCACTGGGATGTGTGGGTAACTTTGAGCATGAGTTATGGAGCTGTTTTCTTAAAGTACTTTGAGCTATAGGGCTTTGTAAAGCTTGTCAATACTTCTCTCTTTCATGGTCATACAGAAAAGATCAAGAGGAGTACTGAAGATATTGCGAAAATTAGTTGGTAAAAAAACAGTTGCATTTTTTAAATTTTCTCAGGCCTCTTTTTTTGTCTGAAAGACAAGATCAATCTATTTTAATGGAATCACTGGGGAATGGTAATAATACAATTCTCTTAAACTTCAGGGAAAAGGATCATGAAAATTGGCTTAGCTGGATAACCAAGTGAGTATTTATAAAGGTGATCTTTTCTAATTAGTCATATGTTCTATTTTTATATTTATCTGAATGGAGGTCTTTTATGACTGCAGTCTGTAGATCTGCTGAAGCTTACACTCTTCTGGAATAAGTTTTAGCCTGAAAAATTTTAGAATTATAGAATCATGGAATCGTTTAGGTTGGAAAAGACCTCTAAGATCATCATGTCCAACTGTTAACTTAGCACTGCCAAGTCCACTGCTGAACCATGTCCCTAAGCACCACATCTACCCATCTTTTAAATACCTCCAGGGATGGGGACTCAACCACTTCCCTGGGCAGCCTGGTCTGGTGCCTGACTACCCTTTCAGTGAAGAAATTTTTCCTAATATCCAGTCTAAGGAGGACTAGTGCACATGATAAATGCCTGGATAATCAGATACAGAGATGTGTCACACCACAACACTCCATAGGAACCTGCTTCTGGGTTATTAAAATGTGCAAGTTGCCTACAGGCTTTCTAGGTTAATATATGAGATCTTTATTGAGCACACAAGAATTAGAATCCAAGAAGTGAGTACTCATTTTTAATTAAAATCTTCCAAATAAATACAATGTAACTTCCACTAATTTTTTTTTTCTTATATTTTAATTAAATAAAAAAAAAAAAACTCTTTTTTTTTCACTTTGCAGGTCTGCGCACTTCCCCAGGGAAGCATCATCTTTATAGCAACTGAAAACAACAGTTATGCTTAAACATGTCTGTCATTCTACCTCTTAAAGACAAGGCTTTGGATTATTATCTCCAAGCCCATAATCACCTCAGATTTTCTGGTTACCATCATGTCTGAGCTCAGTAAAAATCTGGTAGCATGTTACATGAAAACTTTCTCTTAGGACTAGACTATTGCCCATGCAGGTGAGAAATTCAACTCATCTTCAAAATGGGCTAAGAATCTGCTTAGGGTTTAGCCAAACACCAGCACAATCATTTTCTGAAAACAAAGGTCAAATTTCCTCTTGATGACATTTGGACTGAGAAGGGGCAAAAAACTGAGAAGAGTTGACTCAAGGAACCTCGTGGTCCCACCGTTCCTTCTCCATAAATGCACCTTTGAAAGGCTGGCTATGCTTTGGGACCAGCTCTTTAACTATATAACATGAATGCCTGGAGTTTGTCAGCTGGAGACAGAAGGGAAGAGGGAGACCTCTGGATCTGGTGCTACAATATGTAGTATGGTCTTCTTTCCTCTCAAACACCTCCCTTTGTAAGTCTGTAACTTTGCATTTATGAATCTCAAAATATACAAATATAGTTTGCTTCTGCCTTAGACTCTTGTGTATCAACAATGATTCAAGGTAACAGAGTAAGATAGCCTCCCATCTTTAAGGCACTTCACCTCACTGGTTGTTGCAACCTTTAAACTCTGTGCTTTGGAAAGCTGGCTGCACTTGACTCAAGGCTCTCTGCTTGCATCCCTGATTTGTTGCACAGGCCACTTTGTGTGGAGTTGACAAGGCAAGGATCTCCGAGTGACTGCTGTAAACCAAGTAGACTCATTGCCGGCAGCAAGGAGTAAGGGTTTACTGAGATGGGACTTCAGTGAATGCATATACTTTATGTACCTGATTTTAGTATCTGTGTACCATTTACAATACTTGTATTTTGAATATGGTTATTATATAAATAAATATATACAGTACACATTTAAAGTAAATCTATATAGTATTTTCAAAAAGCTTAGATGCAGCTTCCTTTTCCACAATATTAATTTTTTTCCCATGAAATTTTAGGTCTCTTTCTGATGATTGTTTTCTGTTCAGCTGATACAACATTCCCCATGTTCCAGAAACATAACAAAGACTTAATATTGATAGTCGCATTTTTATTGTTAGTACTTGAGTTTCATAGCCTTTGGCCAAATTATCCCCTTGCTCACACTGAAGACAAACTTTGGTCTTTAAATTTGTATGAACTAGATATGAAAACCCATATATGCCCGTTAGTGAATTTTTTCCTAATAGCAGAGCAATAGTTCACTTTTTCCTAACATGTTTGTGGGAGTTATTGTGGCCGTTAGCATGGAACAGAAGAGCATACAGTGAGATTCAACAAAGCAATGCAGAAGGCGTGTTTCCAAATTTGTCTTCCAGAGTCCTGAGATGGCTGCGCCCCAGCCACTCCCATTATATAATTTAGTGAAACAACACGGCACTGGTACCTGTAGCTTTTGGGAGATGAGTAACAGATGGCCTGAGATGTATTCGGAAGAAGGGTGTGTATGCAACTGGACTCAAACAATTTTTAAGCAGTTTTTCAAGACCACAACATATTGTGGCTTATTTAAATGATAATGTGCAAAAATAGCAGTAAGTGGACATAACTGAATAGCTTTAGCGCAATGTCTCTGATGCACCTGGGGAGACTTGCTCAAAGCAGAATTGGAATTGTATCCTGGTTTAGCTGCACGTCAGTGAAAAGAACCATTTTGAGGCTTTTTTATGGCGAGTTGGACAGTGCATTCTAAAATATGCCTTTCAGCCACTTTAAATTTGATCTGATAATTATCTTTGATTTGAGGTGTCTCATCATTAGGCCCATCTTGTAAATCAATTTGTGACTTTTGAAAAAGCACCATTTATGGTGAATTATATTTATCATTAAGTCAATGTATTTTTCAGTACATTTTCGGCTTTTCAGTATCTTTTTCAGCTCTGAGATCATTCTGAACTCTTACACGGGTAATGCTTTCACTTGTATGTACGTAATTCAGATTGGTAGTAGGTTCTTTGCCATGAGCAAAACGCTTGGCTGAACGACGATATTCTTAAAATGGAGATAGAAGTAAAATCCACATACAATGTAATAATTTCCTTAAACTTAGTGATGACACAAGGAGAGAAATGCAGAAAAATATGTTATGTAAATAGTAAATGTTTGTAGTGCTATTAGAACTGGAAAAGCTTATTCATGTCAGGAGTGAAACTGTGGCCTCTCTGAAGTGTCTGGAGTTTCTGCCACCAGCTTCAAGCAATCATGTCAGAAGTAAGGAGTTAATGGATTAAAAACATCACAAGTTCTTAACGGAGTCACTTCCAAAGTTGCTTTTGCAAATCCTGCTCTTCTTCATGATGACAGTTGGATAACAGCTATGCACTCAAGCACATTTTTCATAAAACAATAACCATTCTGAACTCCTTAACTTGCCATGTGTTCATTAAAAAGAATAAACTGCTTACAGTATTGTATGAGGTCATCCTTGAATGAAAAAATTATGGGTTTCAAAGTAAGCTGTAACTGTCTGTGACCCCAGCCAAAGGACACAGCTGTCATCAGCTGATTCACACTTGCCCCGGGTGAAGTTTGGGCTCTCTGCAGCAGACAGGATACGTGAGCTAAAAGCAAACCTGTGCATGATGCGGGGTACAAGCCTGTAGGAGATCTCAGGTGTGTTTCTGCTGTCTGACAAGGTCTCGTCTGTTAGCTGAGCTGCAGGAACAGCTAGCACATATCTTCTTAGCCTATCCCAGCTGCAGAGTGAAGCAAGCTATCTGAAATTCAAGTTAAGGAAGTCTCCGCTAATGTATTTTACTTCCCGGTTTGGAGGCCGGGGAAGAAGCTCAGAGGACATAGACTGATATTCCCACTCAGCTTGGGGCCACTAGTCATTCCTCATGCCAGTGGACCATTCTGGCAGTCTTCTGTTAACATAAAAAAACATAGTCAGAGAGTATTCTTTTTGTACCAACTCTATTCCCTTAGGTTTGCCTTCCACAAGAGAATCTCAGTCTTCCTAGTGAAACAACTAAAGTAGTAGCTCACAGAAATGTGCCCGTTACACTTGGAAAACCATTTAAACATATGGTAATGAATTGGTTTCTTGCTAAACTGTTAGAGGTGTTATACAGCATCCGGCTGTATTATCATGCAATTATCTCATGCAGGTCTGCCTGGGAACAAAAAGGGAATTCAGGGAGATATTTGCTTTTAATTTCCTGCCTTTTCTGCTACTGAAGACTTAGTTTTAAAATTATAAGACTACACCTTTGTGCATATGTCGTGGTTTAACCCCAACTGAGCACGACACAGCCACTCACTCACTCCGTGCCTCCGGTGGGACGGGGGAGAGAATTGGAAGAGTAAATGTGAAAAAAACCTCGTGGGTTGAGATAAGAACAGTTTAATAATTGAAATGAAATAAATTATTAATAATAATGATAATAATAATAATAATAAAACAATATACAAAGTAAGTGATGCACGATGCAATTGCTCACCACCCACTGACCAATACCCAGCCAGTCCCTGAGAAGCGCCCCAAGGCCAGCTGTCCCCTAGTTTATATACTGAGCATGATGCCATACGGTATGGCACAGCCCTTTGGCCAGTTGGGGTCAGCTGTCCTGGCTGTGCCCCCTCCCAGCTTCTTCTGCATCTCCAGCCTTCTCAGTCAGTAAGGCATGAGAAGCTGAAAAGTCCTTGACTTAGTGTAAGCACTACTGAGCTACAACTAAAACATCACTGTGTCATCAACACCATTCTCCTACTAAATCCAAAACACAGCACTATACCAGCTACTAAGAAGAAAATTAACTCTATCCCAGCTGAAACCAGGACAGCATAATATACTGTCATTCTATTATGACAGCTTATGAGCTTACTGTTCTTTGATGACAATTATTAAAAATTATTTTACATAAAACATGCAAACAATACCATTGTGTTTCTGAACACTTAGTGGATTATTTATTGGCATTTCCCTTTAGTACTGCACAAACTATAGCGACAGATTTTTCTCTCAGAAATCATCCATCATTGCCTTGACCTTGTCACGATGAGTAAGGCTGCGCCATGCTCATCTACAATGGCATTCACATCTCTAAAGCCAAAGCTTTCATAAAGGTATGAGATCTCTTGGGGACAGACAAATTTGATCAGGTTCTTTGAAACAGTTAAAATTACTTCGTACTTAAATATCTAAACTCTGGAAACACAATTGTTATAATTTCTAAAAGCTCCTAAAGAAAATGAAGTTGAATACTTTACCTGTTGCTTTCTTTTCTATTGGCATAAGTAAACATAAATTTTCCTTACTGTGAAAAAAAGAATAGGTTAAATGTGCCTTTTAAGCGGCTTCTTAGTCTTTGAACTTTATACCTTATTCATTTTCATATATATATGTTAAATCTAAAGATTTAACGTAGCAAATCACAATTCTGAGGAAGAGAAAGAAGAGACAGTATCATAGATGATAAAATATACTACAGATAATGTAATTCTTCATTGAGGATGTTTGGGCATGGAGCCAGCATATAGGGTGTGTGGCCCCTATGACGGTGTTGGCCATGCAGTCCCCTGTCTCATTACTGTGTGATCAGCACGCCAGCTGATGCTGCTGGGGGGAGGCTAGAGTCCCCTTCACCCTACTGCTTCTCCCGTGACAAATCTGTCCGCATGCTGAATATGCACACACTGGGTAGCTTTGCCTCGCTCATGTGGGAACTCAGTTCAGACTCTCCTAGACTGAAGTTTTGGTTACACCGCCTGCAGTATCTGCCTACACTCCAAATCAAACAAAGCAGGCACGGAGTACGTGGCTGACTCAGATTTCCAGTGGGTGTCAGCATTCATAAACAGCACGCATCTTGTTTTTTATATAACCTGTATATTAAGAGGGAATCTAGGCTGGGAAGCCGGAAAGCAGATAACCTTATTCAGTAAAGATGTATAGCTAGGAACCCAAAACGATTGCTCTTGGGCTTCAAAACCATAAATAGCTTTCTGGGAGCAAGAGCAGCTGGCCGTGCCTGGGGCCGTGCCAGGCAGGAAGAGCCATTCCTGGGGAAGGGACGAGTTCCCCAGGAGAAGCTACCAGCAGATCAATCTCTGTTCTAGACTGGGCCTTCATTTCTGTCTGTGCTAGAAAAAAAATGATCCCAGATTACTGTGAGCACACTAGATATGGCTCTCTAATTATAAATTTAATTGCATCTAATTGCCATGTTGCATTCCATTGCATAAAAGTCTGCCTGTTTCTCTGACAGATGCGAATTCATTCAGCTTGAAAACCTTTCAGAGCTTGAGGTATGTAAGTTCATGGCAGGCATCGCTCTTGCTCCAGATGGCTGCAGCTTTAGGTTTGTAGCATTTTTTTAGGAGTACTTTTTTGAGTTCTTCGGTCACGCTTCCACATTTTTGAGAACACATGCTAATAAGCAGCAATGATATCAGCTAGTGAGTAGAGTCCCCCTGTCCCCCCAACTGTAGAACACCTCATCTTCTGTTATTTATTTAAAAATAAAAGAATGGAATTGGAGAACCTGGCAGGATGAAGATGAATTTGAAAGTATGCAAATAGGATGAATGGAACTTAAAAATACAGCGTATGCGCAGACAGGAGAGAAACGAAAGTGCTACAGGAGAGGTAGCATTTTAGTTTACTTCCTTGTAGTTTGCGCTACAGATGCCATTTTTTCTATGGGAATAAAGTAAGCAAATGACAAATACCACCATGATTTTCTGAAAGTGAAATTCAAAGATAATTGTATTATTATTTCCATGACTGTGTTTATAAATACAGATGATAGAAATAGTTGTCATATTTACAGGTCTGTCTTAATGTAATATGTAAAAGTCTGGACCTTTAACATATTGTAGTTGCAACATTCCTGTCAAGTTTGAAAATGTGATTTTGCCTATATAACAAATAAGAAACTGAGGCAGAGAAAGAGGGAGCCCTACAGAAGGACAAAAATGTTATGAATTACAGGTGCAACACGGAAGTTGGTAGAGAATGGATTAAGTAGACTCTTACGAGGGCGAGAATATAAGGTAAAGGGAGTTTTTTCTTCTATAGTGTCTGGAGGCAACAGGTCATATATTTCAAATGCAAGATTTTGAGAAAGAAACTGCTTTGTTAGACTGCTTAAAGATACATTCTGACTTAAGAGAATTTATGTCACTTATCAGCTGTATATTCCTGCTATTTTTGTCCCTCCTCTTTTGAGCTATGCTAGCAAAAGCCCCAATTCTGACTCTGCATTTACTGGCTCCAAGGATTTTTGGTGCTCCATGTAATGTTTTTTGCCATTTAGAGTGATGGAATTTGGCTTACTTTGTTACCTTACCCTTTTCCTCTGTACCTGTATGAACTGTATTAGCTAGTCTGTACATATCCACAAAAGAAGCCTTTAAATTTTTTAAGATAAGGCAGAAGATCCTTAGCTAGTCTGAATTATTGTCGCTCAGCTGATTCCCTCTCCCTGCTGCATCTCATCTGCCTGCCTGGGGAGTGTTTCATTTTTGTCTGTTGAATTTTGTCTGGAGATATATGTTTTACTTAAGCTTTTCTGGTAAAAAAAATTACATATGACATTAATAGTTGGTTAAACATTTATTATTAATATATTTTAATTAGTTAAAATTATATAAATAGATTAGGTAATTATACAGATAAAAGCTGAAGTAGAGAGAGAATAAATAACATTTCTGCAAAGCAAGATTTGTAGGAAATTTAATATCTGAACCCCATTTTCTTTATACATTTGAAATAAAAGATTTGTATCTTAGCAGGAATGGCTTCTGTAATGACAGAAGTAGTCAAAGATTTCTTTACTCTAATTTTTCATAGAAATCCAGAATCATTTAGGTTGGAAGAGACTTCTTGAGATTGTCTAGTCCAACCCCCCCGCTCAAGCAAGGTCAGCCAGCACAGGTTGTCCAGGATTGTGTCCAATTGGGTTTTGAATATCTCTACAGATGGAGACTCCACAGTCTCTGGGCAACCTGTGTCAGTGTTTGCCCCCCCCGCCCCCCAGTAAAAAAGTGTTTTCTTATTTTCAGATGGCATTTTGTGTGTTTTAGTTTGTGCCCGTTGCCTCTTGTCCTGTCACTGGGCGTTACTGAGAAATGTCGGGCTCCCTCCTCTTCATTTTCTCTCATCAGGTACTTACACACATTGATGAGATTCCCCCCCTGAGCCTTCCCTTCTTCAGGCTGAACAGTGCCAGCTCTCTCAGCCCTTCCTCATATGAGAGGTGCTCCAGTCTCTCAATCATCTTTGCAGCCCTATGCTGGACTCACCCAAATAAGTCCACGTCTTGCTTGTACTGAGGAGCCCCGAACTGGACCCAGCACTCCAGATGTGGCCTCACCAGTGCTGAGCAGAGAGGAAGGATCGCCTGCCTCCACATACTGGCAATGCTCTTCCTTATGCAGCCCAGAATACTGTTGCCCTATTTTTGCTTCGAGGGTGTGTTCCTGGCTCATGGTCATCTTTCTGTCCCCCAGGACCCTAAGCTCTTCTCTGCAAAGCTACTTTCCAGCTGGTCAGCACCCAGCGTGTACTGGTTCTTGGCATTATTCCTCCCCAGGTGCGGGATTTTGCCCTTCCTTCGTTGAACTGCATGAGGTTCCTGTCAGCCATTCTCCAGCTTGTCCAGGTCCCTCTGAAAGACAGCACAACTATCTGGTATATCAGCTACTCCTCCCTGTTTTATATCATCTGTGAACTTCCTGAGGATACACTCTGCCCCATTGCCCAGGTCATTAATGAAGATGTTCTTGGGCTCAGTAGTGAGCCCTGGGATACAGCACTTATGACCTGCCTCCAACTGGACCTTGTGCCACTGATCACATGGGAAACACTGTCACAGGCCTTACTGAAGTTGAGGTAAACAACATCCACGGCTCTGCCCTCATCCACCAAGGTAGTCATCTCATTGCAGAAGGCTATCAGGTTGGTCAAGCATGATTTCCCCTTCCTGAATCCATGATGACTATTCCCAATCACTTTCTCATCCTTCATGTGTTTGGAAATACCTTCCAGGAGGATTTTTCGCAATAAAAGAGGAGTTAACAAGATAGATTTTAACTGTGTTATTCTCTTCTGCATATTTCACAAATAAAGTCACAAGGTCAGAAATTGTGTGTTTCTACCAAAGGGTGCATTTTCTCTTATCAAAACTTGTCAGACAATAATAGTTAATTTTTCCAGTGCTCATAGTTTGTTGAGATATTACCAGACAATGACTGCAACAACATGGGCAGCCAGAAGAAGGAACAGAAAAATACAGATACTTTTCAACTGGTGTTTCAGTATTCATTTAAAAATGCCATTACTGAAATTAAACAATACAATTATCTCAAATAGCTGTGCTCTTTAGAGCCATTACTTTGGACATTTTTTAGTTTTGGGGCAATCTGTCAGGTAAGACCACTGCTCACTCAGCAAATGTATATGGTTATAGTTCGTAATAACTTGAAAAGCAAAGAGGATAATTGATGTGGCTGATTGTCACAGAGCTAATGTTATGCACTTGACTGGGGTGCCTAAATTAGGAGTTGCTCTACTCTCTGTGTCTAGAGAGAAAAGAGAGAAAAATAAGCACCTTCAGAGGGTATTTTTGATCCTAGGCAAACTCTGTCGTTTCCTTTGCTGCCTTTCTCTTGGCAGATGATAGGGGCAGATGAAAAGTCTCCAAATTGAGGTGAAGTTGTCAAGTGGGAGGGAGAAATTAGTCTCTGTGATAATGAGAGGTGTTAATGGCTAAACATGTGGCTTCAGCCACACACCATTGCCTCACATGCCTATGAACACGTTCACATGTTAAGTCACGTATTATTGCTGCTTGATGGGAGACCTGCATGAAACCTGATTGACTTCAGTGCATCTCCGCATAAGCCCGCAGCAGAGCTGATTGCAGAATGAAAGGGGAAGGGGACTCAAACTTTACAGGTGGAAAGCAGCATTAATTAGGGCCCTTCAGAATAATGTGGCGCCTGCTTCTCTCATGACTGCTGAATTGAGAAAGAGCATGTGTTCAATGACAGTGTGAAAAATGAAATTATTTTTTAGAAATAGAGCGCATGATACATTCTGTAAAAGAAGCCTTATTTTCTACCTATCAAGCTGACCGTTGGGTATCCATTTGCAATGGAAAAATTAATGTTCAGTCTCTTCTATTTTTGTCACAGCCTAAGAGGAACCATTTCCTGTCTCTGCAGTACAATTTGGTAAACAGCTCCAAGATATATACCAGGTGCAACCAAAAAACCCTCAAGCCTTCAAACGTCACACTTCTCCTTTGAATATGCAGAAGACTTTAATTTCTTTGGCAATGACCTGGGAATTGATTCTACCCTCAAATTTAGGCAAGGAGGTTTTCTAGGTTTGATGTTTCTTGATAAACTCTGAAGCAGATATAGATTGTGGTGGTGTCCTTTCCTGTTCACATGAAGAACAGATATTTGTTTTTGAGGTGTCTGAGTTTTATAATATACTGTAGGTGACTGGCAGGTGCATTACAAAAATAAGTCAACAAAAGATTTATGTCATATGCATATATATTAGGTCATTCACTAGACGGCTGAATAAATGAATTTTCTGATAGGGAAATCCACTGACACCATCAAATTCCTCAGGAAGGAATGTAACTCAGCCTGCTATGTAGGTACATTGGTGGAGAATGTGAGAGAAATGATGGTGTTGGTTCAGCCAACCCAATAAAACT
Organism: Platalea leucorodia; assembly: GCF_965183815.1. Lineage (NCBI taxonomy): Eukaryota > Metazoa > Chordata > Aves > Pelecaniformes > Threskiornithidae > Platalea > Platalea leucorodia. The sequence goes on along the minus strand of NC_138828.1, from coordinate 43,646,837 downwards.
TTGACTTTCTCTGTGCTTACTGATCCTATAGCTCAGTTTCATCCCTACAAACTTTAGATATCTAATGAAGATGCTTAAGTTCAGAGAGAAATTGTCCTCTGCTCCCTCTGTAGACTATGGTGATGCAGAGAGGCCCTCAAGGAGTGACTCTGGTAGGGGCAGGTGCTGTTTGCTCTCCTTTGATGACAGAAGGGGTCTGAGTGGCTACACTCAGCTCAAGAGGCTTAATTAGATGTGGGTTGAAAATGATTAGCTAAATGCTAATGGATTAATAGGTTGATTAATTTAAATTTATAGGCCTTAAATTCTTTCCTGTGCCATATCATGACTTTGGCGGGGTGGGGGGCCCGGCCCGGCCCGGCCCGGCCCTGGGCCTATACTTGAATGGTTGGTGGTCAGGGCTGAGGACCCTAGCAGCAAGTTTCAATTCTTTTGGCTTAATTCGCATTTCTTGCTTTTTCTGTGAATTCTTTAACCGCTGAACACAAAATAGTAAGGTAGGTGAATAGAGCTGTTTGGTTTATACTTTGTCTTGCTTGCTTTATTTTATTTTTTCTTAATAAGGAATATTGTCAGATACCTTAAGTAAAAGATGTGAGCTGACAAGCCTGATCTCACAGAGGGGCCTTCTCTACATCCTATAAATCAATGACTAAACCTGGGAAAGGGTAAGATTTCAGGTACACCTGTCTTTCTAGCATCTCTCACTGGGCAGTTTAGACAGCTTCCTACCAAAAATTTGTAGGGTATAGGAAATGAACTGTAAATCCAGTTTTGAGTAAAAACCAGAAAAAAAAATTAAAAAAGCACTCTACATGGAGCTCACACACAGGGCCGCAGACTCCCTTCTGGAAGTGTGGCAATGATGGGAGTGGTTCTGAGCCACTTGTTCTCTCACCTCTCAGCCTATTTGAACAGCTGTGAGTATTGGCAAAAGGACAGATATAGCAGGTCAGGTTCTGTGTATCTCCAGAACATGGTCTCAGTTTCAAACCAAAGAAATTATTCTGAAGTCCCTAACCCCTTCCTACAGGACTTGTGTAGCCAAAGTAACAGGTATGGTCATGCTAAATATGTTATCTGATACCAAATCAAAGAGAAATACCAATGCAAAGAGTCTGATGGGGCTTAATAGTGAACAACACAGAACTCTTGTTTTTAAAGTAAAGTTAAAAAAAAAAAAGGGGGGGGGGCTTAGTCATCCCCAAATCTCAACACTGCTGTTCAAATCACTGCCTCTGTACCCTTTCTTACAATTACCTAGGTTTATGTTAGGTAAAGCTTCTGGAAACAAAATCACTGTAAGCTGTGGCTCTTTTTTAATCAAATTTTGCAGCTGCTAGAGTGCCTAAAGTTACTGTTTCTAAGGGCAACCTAGCTTCTCTTCACTTTTTTTTATCCCTCTTTTCACAATTGTTTAGCCCATAAATGTGGGTGGGGGTAGAACCCTGTTTAAGCTTGCCTCGCCAATGCACTGCTTTGAATTTTTAACGATGACAGCTAAATAATAAACGCTCCCCAAAGGTAACAAAATCACAGTAACATTCTGATGGCTTCTCTGTAGTCTGCTATGGAAACAAACATCTGTGAAAGATGATTTCCTTTAATGCTGCCTGATGAAGATGACCTTTAGAGTTATCACAAAAGCGAAGCTTTAACCACCTGCTGAGGAATAAAAGGCAGATATTTACACAGTAAATGTTTTAACTACTGCAGGGGAAAAAATAATAAAATGCTTTAGGTAAGTCTTCAGACAATATGATGGTTAGAAATTGGGCACTAGGAACTTCTTCAAAGTTAACTTGTTACATTTTATATTCATATTCAGTAGGTAATAACACAAAGTAATACCTCAAAAAATACCAAATATACAGGGTTTTGAACAGGCACACACAGTGTTTCATCTGCAAATTGAGAAAAGAACAATATTAAAGATAACTTTATTAAATATTAAAGAAAAAGTTAAGACGACTTTGGTAAGTAGTGCAAAGTAATGACTGCAGTACAGACAAAATGAATCTGTGCTGGAGTAGCCTCAGGGCAGCAGCTGGGAGTACGCTAGGTGGTCATGATGGTGATTTGGGCTGATGCAAGCTAGCAAATGTCTTCCGAAAAATTTTCAAGGTTAAGTCAGAACGGGAAGCCACGTTTACAGAAGACTTCCATAACATACTGTACAGAATAGAGTCTGGCATTCCTAGCATTTGGAACAGTGGATTACTGAGCTTTGAGTTTATATCAATATAATTTTTTCAAGGGGAAAAAAATCTCATTTTAAGGATGTTATCCCATTTCCTACAAAAACCCACTTATATTTAGACACAGGTAATATTATGCAAACATATCAACATAATTCCATGTAATATAAATATCCACATAAAATGCAGTACAACTCTGTCATAATGGAATAATTAATTTTATTGTGAAATTTAATTTTTTTTTTCACTGAATTGCACTTTTAATCGTTTTTCATCTTTAATTTCTGAACTACTGGACTTTTCCCTGCAAATCCAGGTCTCAAACCAGCTGCAGTCCGAACTTATGGGTTTTTGTTCAGTGAAAAAGTTTATACCTCCAGAAATGCATTTTGTCCAACAGTAGCTAGGGACATTGATTAATTTTGCCTTGAAAATGTAATGAACCATAAGTAAAGTATCAAAAGATACCACATGCTGAACTACCAGCATTTTTGGGCGAAGTCTCCTTTCATGACCCTGTTTATGTTGTCAGAAGTGATGGGGTCACAGCACATGGCTCAATGGATATCTTTGCTTCTTGGTTTTTTTTTCTGCTTTTTATTTCCTGTTCAGATGGGACTGATTCCCTAGTGAAGAGATGCAATATTCTCTCAAGTTTCTGTGCTTCCTGCCCCCCCACCCCCCCCCACCCCCCCCCCCATTGGCAGAAAGATTTGGCCTTCACAAAGTAATCTCTAATACTTAGGGACTGGACTGTCAACAAAATGGTATCTGAGGAGGATGCTCATAATTGTCAAGAATAAAAATAAATAATAAATCTAAAGGCATACAAATGTATCTTTATTTTTCCCAGACATTGATTTAGGGACTGGATTTTTTTTTTTCCCAGAGAAAAGCAATTATAAAAGTTGGTTAACTGTTAACCACAGTATTTAATAAACCTTAAACGATCCAGACAGAAGATAAAGCATTATAGTCAGACTTTAATTATAGAGGCTGGACATTTCTGGTAGGAGTTCATGCAAAGTATCATCTCTGTACAAATGGTGTGGATTAATTTGTTTTAATATTTCAGATATGCTGTAAGATTTTGAGAATGGTTTGCTTAGAATAATTTAGGTAGATTAATTTCAGTGGGGTTTTTGTAGTGTTTTTTTGTGGGCTTTTTCCTGTCTCATTATACAAGCTGAGTTTGGAATGATCTTTTCTATGGTTTTACTGCCATGATTTTCTGCTGGTTTACAGTTCCTTGAGAACTGTTCTTCCAGGAGAGTTCACAGATAAAATTTTTCTGATGTGTACATAGCCCATTTAGAACTTCGCTCTACAGTGGCTAAGTGTTACAAGATCACCCATCTTCTCACATAAGCTGTTCTGAACTAAGTTTCAAGAAAATATTTCTGGATTTGTATGGACCCATTCTCAGAATAATTTCCTTTTTTTTTTCCAAAGACTTGAGAAGTGACTACTTGTATGATGTCTTGGATTTCAGCTTGAGCTACCCTGGAAGTGGTCTGGGCAGGTAAATAAGAGAAAATAAGTTCCCTTTCAAGAGCCTAAAAAGGAATCATTTAAGATCACTGGTACCTGTAGATACTATTTAGTCCCAGGCTAATGCTACTCTTTGCTTACGGGAAGCTTGCGCTTGTGAGAGGAATTCATCAGATGCTAAGATGAAATCATAGAATCGTTTAGGTTGGAAAAGACCTCTAAGATCATCATGTCCAACTGTTAACTTAGCGCTGCCAAGTCCACTGCTGAACCATGTCCCTAAGCACCACATCTACCCATCTTTTAAATACCTCCAGGGATGGGGACTCAACCACTGCCCTGGGGAGCCTGGTGCAATGCTTTATAACCCTTTCGGTGAAGAATTTTTTCTCAATATCCAACCTAAACCTCCCCTGGTGCAACTTGAGGCCATTTCCTCCTGTCCTATCGCTTGTTACTTGGCAGAAGAGACCAACCCCCACCTCACTACAACCTTCTTTCAGGTAGTTGTAGAGAGCAATAAGGTCTCCCCTCAGCCTCCATTTCTTCAGGCTAAACGACCCCAGCTCCCTCAGCCACTCCTCATAAGACTTGTGCTCTGGACCTATTTGTTGCCCTTCTTCAGACACACTCCAGCACCTCAATGTCCTTCTTGTAGTGAGGGCCCAAAACTGAACACAGTACTCGAGGTGTGGCCTCACCAGTGGCGAGTACAAGGGGACGATGACTTCCCCAGTCCTGCTGGCCACTCTGTATCTGATACAAGCCAGGATGCTATTGGCCTTCGATGTGTTAGCTTGAGTTAGCAGAAACCAAGAGTTGCAGCTAATGTCACAGAAATTTTAGAAAGAAAGCAAAAATGCCATGTGGATCATATTATGTGGCAAATAGTTCAAGCATGCTCTCGGCATCTACCTTACTCATATAACTGATAAAATTCAATTATCAGTTCTCAGAGGCAAGAATGTGTGAAGTATCTTCTTTAGCAATCAATCTGAATTTTAATGAAGGATTACATTTGGGACTTACAAAAGAACATAAAGCTCTTTCTGTTGGTCTATGGTGAGAAAAATCAGGAGGACTGAGACATTGATGATTCAAGGATTTGAGGGTTTAAGCAGTTTGTGTATGGTGAGATTGTTTTATAAGACCTTCATTATAATTTTGTTTGAGCAGTTAAGGAGAGAAATAGCATTCCTAAACCCATTTTCTTGTAGTTGGACTATTAGATTATGATCCACTTAAATTCTAATTGAAGCTTTTAACCTGTTTCAGTCTGGGACATAGGCCCATATCCACAGAGCCATTTGAGAACCTAATTCTTATTTGAACACCTAATTGTCACTGATTTGGAGAGAATGTACTTGCTAGAATGGGAGTTAAATGCCTAAATACCTTTGAATAGCTGAGCCTAGTGCTTTTCTTTGGAGCTTTAGTTTATACAGGTACTTATGTTGTAATTTTTAGCGAGACACAGCAACACCCTTCTAACTTTTCCTATTCAAACAATACGTATCTTCAAATTACGCTCTGCCAAGGCTAAACAGAAAGGCTTTCATCATGTATTATTTTTGTCTACATTGCTGCAGAAATACAAAAGCTAGAAATTCATGTAAGCAAAGATAACACTTTACCAGTCCATTTCTGCAATATCCTTTGACATTGTAGTCATTAATGCTCTCTTCATGAAACGTTGATGCCAACATTAACAGCCAAATTAAGCTTTTCTGAATAAGCAGGGGAATTTTCTTAGCTGGAAGTGCAATATTCAGCCAGCAGAACCACCTGATTACTCCATATTTTTATGTTTATGTAGCTATACTCACTTCCATGTAATTGGGCTGCTACTATTAGCAGAAATCATTCAGACTTTATTAAACGTATTTGTAAAACTCATTTTCATTAAATATGTGACATCTGCATTTCTGTCTGCTGGGTTCTGCCTTCCTACCTGAAACAATCAAAACTAGACACATTATACATCTGCCATCTTTCATAATCTAAACCGCCTCAAGTAGGAACAATGCATTTATATTTTATAATGAAAAGAAAGCCTCTGAATGCCAACTAGTAGACACAAAAGATTATCTTCCTATTTGCCAGGCTTGGATTGTCAGACATTAAATTTTTTAACAGCCACTTCTGATGAATTATTGATGTTCTCACTATTTAGAAAATGGATCACATCACTAGAGTAATTAGCACCCTGCCACTGCTGCCTATCATATTTAATGTGTCATGAGAGAAGACTGTGCTGAACTATTTCTTTTTAAATGAATGACTAGCTTTGTTTCTCATCCATTGCCCTGTTGCATGTTATCATCTAGCGCATACAGATGGTATTCCGTAGGGTTAGGATCCAACATGCCTATGTGGCTTCCTTTTAGTATATGTATACGTTTCTTGTAGGAATTTAATGACGTAGATTTTTGCTCTGAGGATTACTATGCCAAGCAAAGGTTTGAACTGGTATTTTTTATACACCAACAGAACCTGTTGACCATAGTGATATGCTTTCTCCATAAAATATGCAGTTTTATCAGGTTAAAAAGAATCCTTAAGTCTGCCATGTGACAATTCATATTAAGGTTGTAGTAGGAAATACTTCCTAAGTGACTGACTTATGATGTAATTTAATATTGCTAGCTCAATATTTGTTTGAGGTTATCACAATACAGGGTTTAGTTTTATTTAAATTATTAGGAACCCATAAAACAGCTGAGGAATTTAGTAGAAATTAGCCATGGTGTGGATTGTCTATGTATTTTGGCTTGAGTGATGTAGAATTTAATTTTTACATGTAAAACATATAGAATGGATGCCTTCTGAAACTGTGAAGCTGCAGTAGTGAGTGAAGTATGTTCAGATTCATATAGCCAAGTGTTATCCCCTGTATGTAAAATATCTCACTTCAGGAGGAATAATGTTGGTTAACAGATTTTTATACTTTAAAATTAATAAAACAGAGTTCTGTTTGGAAGTTTGTATCCAACAAATATCACCTCTTGAAATAAGAAGTGTCCACAGATTCAGGTGAAAGCACATTTTTAAAAAAACCCAAACCTTCAATATAAACACAGGCCATGGAAATCTCATCAGAATAAAAGTTACTTGCCATAATTTGCTGTCCTTTTACAAATTTAAGATGCAACAGTGGCAGTTTTGCTTTAGTCTTGATTTATATACATCTATGTATTTTGGAATTTGTCATTCCTTAGTCATCCATTTCTTCCTAAGAGCCTGCTAGAAATGACTGAAAACACAGAGGTAAATGTATACCAGTAAAGTAATTTTATCAGACCAGTAATTTATAAACATAATGCATGTTACTTAGAAATACAAATTTTAAAAGATATCTGGAACTGCATATTTACTTGGGTTATTGTGCACTTAACTGAGCACTCAATTATTCTCTGCATTTAAATGATCTCAATACCTGATACTTGGGAAAGCAGAAATATTAATAGAGGTACTTAAGAAAATAGGAAAGTGGAAAGAAATATCACATGCAGTTCATGGTCATGAAGGTTTAAAAAAGAAAAAAAAAAAATCGATAATTGTGTACATAAATAAAAGACCGCAGAAACAGAAATGGACCTCACTCTGGACACATGTATTTAAATGGACAAGGGCATTGATCAACATAATTAGATGCTTAACTGGACACACTAGTCTTTGAACTTGAATGTGTGACTATGATACACAGTATTGAAAGGTAACCCGCTCTGTTTCAAAGTGCTTTGTTTTCTGGTTTCAGGCTCTTTAAATTATTGAAGAATATAGATTATGTAACAAGGACAAGAGTGGCAAAAATTCAAAACCAGATGCAAACAAAAATCTATTCAAAAGAACAGATAAAACAAAAGCTTAAAAATGGGTGATACAGAACAAAAATAAGCAATTATGAACAGGATAAACCTAATAACATCCAGGCACATTTTAAGAAAATATATTCTTAGTGGTAGACACGCATGTAAATTGCGTCCCGCAATTGGAAAGTGAAATTGCTTCCTTATTTCCAAGCTAGAGTGGACTTTTCTTAAAGAAGTGATAGAGGCTGAAGAAATGGAAGCTCTCCCCTTGACATCTAGCATGTTTGCAGTGGAAGAGCTGCCCAGCAATTTCTGCAATTGCCTGGCAGCTGTGGTAGGTGCTGAAGCACCTGTAGAGCCTCTAAATTGAGTGCATTAAGCCTTAGGATATACTTAATGCATTAGCGGAGGATGTACTGCTCTTCATCTCTCAGCTTGACTTGCCTATTATGCTGTCAAGCTGCCTCCACGCTGCTGGGGAAGCCACGGCTCTGTAACAAGCGGAGCGCACAGAAAGCTGGCAGAGGTTGCTGTCTCTGCGTTACCTGCTGTTGCAGGGGAATAGCGATAGCTTCATTTCTGCAGGTCAGCTCTGGGATCCACTCAAAGATACGAAGGGTCTGCCAAACCTTTCTGTACATCCAAGCTATCTTGATTTCCTTGCTAGGCCTATATGTCTGCAGACTGCTTTACAAATGTTAGCTGTTGTATTGTCTTCTTTTCAGTGCTGCAGAAATACATTGTACATGATTGTCTCTACCTGAAAGTATATTAATTTGTGATTACTTATTTTTATTGGTAATAGGGGCAAAGGGAGATGCTTGGTACTGTTTACTCGATACAAGCTACAACAAAATTAGCAAAGAATATATGTGTTAATGACTAAGGCAGCGCTGATCACTCTGCAAATGTGAGCACACAACTAATCCATTCATTTTTGCTGTTGTTAGGCTGAGCCTTTTGCTGTACATTGAAGAGCTGAATACAGTGCTGTTAGAAAGGGAACGTGTGTCCCTGCCAGACTGCTCAGCTTACCTTAATGCTGTTGTAGGAGGCTTTGATGTCAGGTCAGGTTTCAGGACCTGAGAACAAGGTAGCAGATGTGTTGGACTGGTGTGCCTGATAAGCCTACATACAGCTCGTGTTTTCAGTAGAAGGTTGCTTCTGGGGAAAAGCACCTCCAAGAAAGCTGCTTCTGAGTGGGTTCCCTCCTGTAAATTAGGGTGGTTCATGAAGTACTTGTAGTGGAAAAGCAGGATATCTGTTTTCTAGGCAGAATGGAAAATACGTGGTGAACTGTACATGCACTGGCTGGGTTCACACAGAGAGACAGATGGAGGTATTTGAATTGGGCAAGTCACCTGGCCACTTTATCTTTCTCCCTTTCCTATTATCCCTGCTGATATACTCTTTCATATCAAAGTTTGCCTGAGCAGACCTCACTGTTTTTGCACCATGCTAAAAAACTCACTGTGATGGGTCCTTTGCATTTTCTGATTCTGCAGCTGAACCTCTTGCTTGCTGACTCTCAGTCTGTGGATGATTGCAGAGTAAAATTTGACTTATGTTGTAGATTCAGTTTTGGGAAGAGGGTCTGAAAATTCTTCTTTTGTTCCAAAAGTTGTACCATTGGCCACAAAATTAGAAAGTGTTTGATACTTATCACAATGTGTGTTTTACTTTTCCCTCTGCTTTAGAGTTAACAATTCAAAGCTGCAGTTCTCCAGTAGCAAATTGGAGTAAGGAAGAAAAAAAAAAAAAAAAAAAAAAAGAAATGTTGGGTCTATAAGCTTAATGGTCTGCACTCCCGCAGTTAACAATACCAGGGCTATAGCACTTAAGTGGCATCTCTGACCAGCGGAGATCGTACAGAACAGGAGTCAATCTGTGAACTGTCAGCTACTAGGTGCACATCTTGGTTTGCAAAGTGTGTACTACCAACACTCACATACCAGTTAAGATAACGACTGTAGGAGAAAAAGGAATGCTATTATGTCCTCAGAATATAAATAAGAAAGTTTCTATAAAGAAAAAAGGGACGTGTGTGTTAAAAATCTCTTGAATTATGTAATTTTTATATTGTTGCTTGTGTAATTAACTTGGATGTACTTCAAAGAACAATTGTGGTTTACAAATCCTTTTTTTTGTAAGTACAGACAAATAATAATGAACAAAAGATGCACAGCAAAGAACAATTAAAAAAATCACTTCTGTTGCTTCTCAAAGTAATTATGTACACAGAGAATAGTTAGGCATTGCAAACTAATCACTGAATTTAATATTCTCATTTAGCGTAGATGGCTGCACGGGTCCAAAAGAATACTTAACTCCTCTTTCTACTAGGATTCTAAAACTCACACAACATTGTATTTTTACTCGCATAATGTCAATATGAAAGTCTTGGATCTCTCTGCTGTAAAAATCTCTGCGGTATTTGACATAAATAATTACATCACACTGACTAATGGAAAGAACAATAAGGAAAAAAGTACTTTGGTGACTCAGGACTTCCTTCTCATTGACTTTCAATAATACACAGGCGTCTAAAAGTCTTATCAAGTCATACAGAAGGACATTGAACATTAAAATGGAATTTAAACAGACTTCAAGCCCATACTTCTGTTCAAAAAGCCCCATTCAGCAGTCACCTTCCCCTAAAACTGCCTGAATTGATCACTAACTACGCCTTACCTGATCTGGTGCTTCCATAGGTTCTTGCTCAATGTACCCATGCAGTTGCCCCAACCTGACCAGCTGACTCTTACCTAAGCTTTGTAAAGATCTAGAAATAAGGTCAAGTGATGCTTAAGTCCTTCAGAGGACCTTTCTGGCACTTGTGCTCTAAGGATGCCCCTCAAAATGTTGACTGTGGTGGCCCTCCTCCCTTCTCCATATGTGACAGGGTGCAGATGAAAAGATGGTGATGTTGCTTGCTGTTTACACGATACACTAGCAGTCAGAGCAGTCACTCAAATAACAGGATACTCCTACGGGGATCTGGGTGGATACCTCCATCTGGATTCTGGGTCTAATAATGCTTCACCTAGAAGCTGAGCACTGCTGAAATCATGTATTGGATCTAACTGTCCTGGAAATATGATCTAGAATTCACATCTTGAAAGGATTGATTGAAAATTTTACCCAGATGGACCAATGACAAGCTTTTTTTTTTTTTTTTTTTTTTTTTAAAAATCTCTAGTGCAGCTTTTGATTTTTTTCAGCAAGTACATTAACATATTTTTTTTTCCCCAAAGTCTACTGAATTGTGGAGCCCACACACTTTCCTACAGAGAATATCTGTGATCTTGGAGAAGCTCTCATAAGCCATGTCTCCCCTTTCATGCACTCAAACATGGGCTATGCATAACAGCCTTGCATTTTATCTTTTTCTTTTTTTTTCCTTTTTTTTTTTTTTTTTTTTAGTACAGTAACATTTTTATGTGAGAGGTAAGACAGATTTTTTTTTTTTCCCTGTGAGGCAGCTGAGCTGCCTTTGGGAGTGAGCACCTCAGGGTACCAGATTCAGATGCCTTCTGTGGCTTGTAGTGGTGAAGAAACAGAGGGAGGGTGCTACAACAGTGGCTTACAACTTGCTGTCTGTGGGCCCTTCCAGTCTCCCTGAGCCCTTTCTAAAGGGTCCAAAAAACTAAATGTAGTAAATTAAACCTATTATTAGGTGTTAGTTCACAATACAGGAACCTATTCCTTCATCAGAAAAGGATGAAAAATCATTCATTTACATCAATTACACTGCTTCATTAATTTATACCAGCACAGGACTTGATCCTGAACTTTGATTTTTAGGAGTTTTTAAATGCCTCATCTCTTTAACATTGCAGTGAGATAGAAAGTCTTTAGGGATAAACATAGGTTCATTAACAGCACATCTAAATCCTACATTTAAAGACTCAAAACAGTATGTTAGTGTGCTGAAAAGCTATTTATTTGTGAAGGCATCAGTTTGAGCTTTTAAATGGGAGATTGGGAATATCATCAACATCCTGCCACATTAAAAGACGGCTTCCCTGTGTATCTGGAGTTGTGCCTAGGAGCCTAACTTGCAGCTTTGCCTGTGTTCTTGTAAAGCACGCACACAAATCTACAAAGATTTCATATCCTGAAATAAAGTTTAGCAGATAATATAGACACTTCCCCTGGAAAAAAACAAAAATAATGCATATGTTTCTCTTTGGTAAACTTCCTATGAAATAATGAGGAGAAAGTATGCATTTTCTGTGACAGGTTGCCAGGAAGTTAATGAAGAGATCTGGGTATATAAAGCTGCTGAATTATTTCTGGATCTTGTACACTTTAGTTCTGCTCCCATATGTTTATGCTTTTACACGGCTTATGTTTAAATGAAAACTCTGTATATGTGTGCTAATATGCTTTACCTAGGGAATTCCAGTACAGAAACTAATTATTTCTTCAAACTGATCTGACACCATGCACAATTGATACTGATGGGTGATGAGATTATAATTTTCTTGTGATTAAACTGATTGTAAAAGCAGTGTCATCTGTTAGTGAGTAAGGGTATCCTGACATTATAATTGAGTGATGGTCATAAACTCATCTGATTGTCATGGCATAATTGCATTATTAACTCTTCATAATAAGAAGCTATTGGGCTTTCAGCCCAATAGAAATTGATTTGTCTTTTTAACATGCTCCCAAGCATCTACGAGTAGTGGTTGTACTAACATGACTGCTTTTTCAAGCAGCTGTGGTAAAACCACCTCAGGGCTAGTCCATGTGGAAGCTGGATCTGACAGAACATCAGAGCCTCTTTCTTCATGGCTTTGACTAGAAGGGAGAGCCCACAGCAGTGGTGTGATGGGCAGGGAGCAGAGTACTAATGATGCGGTCTGTTATCACCATGAACAGCAGTAGATTTACTTATTTATTTTTGCATTGGGATTGGATGGAGACAAGGAAAAAAAAGACCCTGGAATAAGATCTTCTGTGCATCTATCTTACCCCGATATAAGCTTTGTTTTCCTTTCCTGTCAGCCATAGACCTGCTACTGCATTGGCTCTGTGATGCATTTTTTAGACCTTTGTATGTCTGGAAGGTGATAGTGTTGCATTTGGGTTGTTTACATATTTTGGACTTGAGGGGAAATCTCTGCCCTTTGGGAAAATGCAAGGGTAGAGGATGAGGAAAAGAGCATCATAAAAATGTATAAGGAAGCAGACTGGCTTCTCCACATTAGTTAAGGCCTAACTTGGAGACTTCTTAAAGAATTTAATATTATTACTAGGATTGCAAAGTCAAATATTCAAAAGTGGTTAATGCCAGGATCATTTAAACGTTGCCATTTTGAGCATGTGAGTTGCAACAGTCTTATCATGGGCACATACTGCTCTTACCCCTACCAGACCCCTGGCTTATTCAATGTGCAGAATGGGCAATGCTCACATCCATTATTTACTAGCTTTTAATCTTATTGCTTAGTATATGGTGCTCAACTTTATCTACTGTTCATTGTTCTAACCCTACTACAAATATAAAATTATTTCCCCCATAGACTTTTCTGTAAATCTTCATTATCCTATCCATTAGTGCTTAAACTAATTTTCATGAGACTGAGAAAAGGGATATTTTTCCATTAGTTCCGTTTCCCAGATAGAAGACCTGGGACACTGAATATCATCAATATTGGAGCAGCTTCTGGCTTTCTTCTTTGCAGTAGCTAGCATTGCAAACTTCATGCTTTGAAAGCACAATTCTAGTCAGCTTTAGACACGGTTGTGACTCTTCTGTGACTCAGACTCCACAGTCTCAAGATAAGTGTTTATAAGTAGAATATATAGGTGACCAACTGCAGAGTTTAATTTCAATGACTAGTCTAACATCACATCAGAGGTGTATTACATTTCACATTAGTGCATTGTTGTACAGTTATATCTCTGCTTGCTTAAATACTGAGACCAGCAGATCTGCATTAGTATTACATTCCCACTTTGGCTAATATGGAACTGCTTTGTTTAGCCTCAGTGGAGCCAGCTTAAGTATCTGGCATATAGCATTGTGCTATGCAGATGTGTCCTGTGTCAGATGCAGCAGTAGAATCCTGCTCTGCATGATGCCATTTAAGTCCCTTGTTCATAAGAGTAGCTTCTCTATTTGTGAAGGCCCTTGTCTTTCTTCACTACATATACTCTAAACCCTGAAACAATGTAAGATCTGATAGACAACAGGTCCGCCTGTATATTTAATACCATGTGGGAAAAACTAGTGCAAAGTAAGGTGTTGGAAGATTTTACTTTCATGCATTTGTGTAAGGTTCTTTATTTGAAAAGCTTGACTTTATTTGGTGGGGTTTCTAGAGGAAAATGTGTCCCCAGGAAATTCTGATACCGCTTTCCTAGTTTATTCCTTGTTCTAACCCTCTTCTTACCAAAATCTACTTACTCTGTTGCTTACTGTGGCAATGCCGTCTTGCTCACATCATGTTCTCTCTGTATGCTGCTTATGTGATCCTGTTTCTTGCCCAGCAGTGGCCCCCACTCCCTAATAGGCTAAAACAAGTCCAAGAATGTTTCTCTAAAAGGATGCAAAATATTAGACCTTTCCAATGCATTTTGAAATACAAATTTCCCTACTTTGACAATCACTTTAACTAAAAGTACCGTACTTTTAAAATAATTATAGCACAAGCATCAAGCTGTATTTTGGCTTTGTTCCTCCCACCCTCCAAGTAACTTATTTGATGCTATAAACCCATCTTTGGCAAATCTGGTGCAGGTTTGTTCAGAACTCTGACAACCCGTTGAGCCTTAGGAGGACAGCGGGCAGTCCTGGCACACAGCAAGGATCAGACTGGGACTCTGAATCACAACTCAGTTATTGCTTAGCATCAGAGGGGAAGTAAATTCTATCATTCTTATTCATGGGGTATCTTACATCTCCCTTCATAATTCATGTCAGCTCACCCTTCACCTCCCTGTCTGGGAGCAAAAGTGATACTCTGTTTGTTGCAGAAGCACTTTGTTTCACATATAGAGAATCTGGCATTCCCTGCTTGGAGGAGTTCAGGAAATCAGCAGAACATCTCCTTTGCTTTCTCACGAGACATGTGGCTTGGCCAACAACCCAGTCACTGGCTTCTGTTTGCTTCAGCTCTGCTCTTACCCCACAGGTGTATACTTGTGTTGGGCTCATTTGTTATGCTTGCGTCTTACCTTAATTTTTTTTAGGTGATTTTCAGGTTAGGCTCTTATCAGTTACTTCTGAAAAACCAAAGTGTGCAATGTTTCCACGTGCCTGCTGCAATGGTAAGAGATTAAAAGATCTCCAGCAAGCTAGTTATGACCTTTATCTCTTAAATCAATGTTGGGTCTCTGTCAAAGCATATTTTCCATGACCCCTGCTCACTGTGAAATGTTTTTCATACATCCTCTGTGCTGAAAGCTGATAATAAATTAACTAACTTGTCCATAACTCTGTCCATCCTCCTTCAGTGGTACTCAGCTATTTTATAAATACACTGAACCTGTTTGGATATGGCATAAATGGCATTATCCTTCTAAGAACACTTTCTTAAAACTGTATCTTCTGCCATTTATGGGAGAGAGGCGTTATTTTTTGTACAAAGAAAATCTTAACATACATCATGTGAGCTTCTACTATTTAAATGGCCCCAAACCTCTGTTTACTTCACAGTCAAAGTAATAGTATGGAGAAATCAATACTGAAGGTTCAAGGCAAAAGAAAATCTAGCTACAGAGCTTTCCTTGTTCTGCTTCCCCTTTAAGCCAAACTAGGGTTTGAATGTGTCTGCTCTGCAGTCATAGGGCTTTCAGAAGCCAGAAGTTTTGTTGTCGCAGGCTAGAGATCAGTGGATGCACCAAAACCTGCCTGACTAGCAGGGTAAGCTAGCCCATGCCGTGATAGCACAGGAGGCTTCTGATTTTTGCATACCTCTATCGGGTATATTGCAAATGCACATTCTGTTGTGCTACTTCAGGCAGCGCTAGGAGGCCTATTCTCAAAAAAGTTTTTTCTTTTTCCTGGCTGTGATTTGAGAGGTTGTCATGATAGTTTTGTGTCAGATTGGGTAAGGTGACTGGAGTCTTTTCTATGGCTATTTTCTGAATAGTTGTAATGTTCTAATATTTTCAATCTTTTGACTAGTGCGACAAAAAACTTTCTTCATTTCCATCTTCATTTCCTTTCAGTCTCTTAGCTATGTATAGCTAGACGTAGTACTTTGTCTATTTTAATATGTGACTAATCTTTTCAGACCCATTTCCATCGCTATCTGTGCACTACAATTGCTAACTGTATTATACCATGGAATATGGTATGCAGCAGTCCATCAATCCTCTTTCTTCATCTAAAGGCAGAAAATATATAGTAATTGCTTAATAAATCTGCCATTTCTTTATCTCAGTCTCCAATTCCCCATTTGCATTTTTAGTAGTTTTATCTTTAGGGCTGGCTGGTCATCTAACCAAGACAAGGACGATAGCTAACTTTTATAGCACAGAAAGCAATAGGATTCTATGGTGAATTAATATTTTTTTTTTATTAATAATGGGTACTAAATCTTGATGGAATTGTTAATGTCATTCATAGCTCCAACCCCCACAAAACTTGTCTTGGGCACCTGGGATGGATAGTGTCTTCTCTATTTGCCTTAGGGTTGTAATCCAAGGAAGTTTCCTGCATTTCAACACAAAGAATTTGACAACAAATTCAGGGCTGAATTCCAGCAAGATCAGCTTTTCCTACATTCTTCAGCATCTCTTCTTTGTCAAAAGGATTACGATATTTTTCATGATGCATTAGTAGCATCTAATTATCAGTACGGGGATTTCTTTTAGATGTCCTGCTAAGCAATGACAGGTTCACCAGGTGTGCTCTTACTTTTCTGCTATAGTAGTAGAGATAACATGTTAGCAGAGTATCTGAAAGCAGCTAAAAATTTATTAGTGATTCCAGTTATTTATGTATATTGAGAATTGTTTGCCTTGAAGAAATCTAAAATTTCTAGCTAAGAAAAACAAAGGAAGAACACAAAGGTTTTCAGCTTGTTTATTAATCACACTTTTGTTTTACACCTTATTCTGTGCTACATCAAAGAAGCTTAAGAATACCCCATTACCCAGCTGAAGTTTAATTTTCTGTACATTGTTTGCCTTCTGAACTTGCTGTCTGAGTTGTGTGATAGGGAAGACTTGCAACAAAGCATTTATTGTTGGTCTTGCTTATCTGTACTTCTTGCCGTTTCTGAACTGGAATTTCGGTTGAGCAGATCTTCAGATTTTATAACGAAAATTTTCAGCCTTTATGAAGCATAAACTGATGCAGAATCCTAAAGCATATCTCATCAGCAAAACAGGCTTTTGTGAACACATTTGACCCATCCTACCCCTCCTACTCCTCAGGTTTAGGTGAGAATGTCAAAGCGAGTTCAAGATCCCTATCTTCATCTTGAGGCAACTCCATAGCATGAGTCCTCAGATATTTAAAAGATCTTAAGAAATTGCAGTATAAAGCCTGTTTTGGAAAACTGGCATGCTGCACCTTCCTATGCAGGATTAAATCTCATTTCTGATGACACTAAAACTCTTAAGGCTGTGCTTGAGACCATGGACTAAACTGGGACTTTGGACAATCACAAATCTTGCAAGCTTCTCCTCTCCTTTGACTGTGCCCTTGCTAGAATAAACACACAGCAACAGACAGCAAAAAACTTTATAAAGCAAACTAGAGAACCCACCAAATCAAGACATTGATTGCCTGTGCTCCTGAGGGACTGTTAATAATTGAAAATGCATAGCTGATATTTAGTTATTTTGCTTAAATAAATACCCAGAAAGTATTAAAAGAAACCTGTGGAGGACTTCTATAGAACTGTCAAAATGTACTGCTGCTTGCTACTATTACAATCTACATCATAATCCAGGAGTGATATAAAATCCATCATTTATTTTGAATTGAGTGCCAAAGCAAGAGCAATAAGGAATTTTGAGAAAGTAAGCACAATGATATGACACACAGCTCCAGTCTTATGCTTCAGGGAACCTAGGAGAAGATTTTATTCCTAGGGGAGTAGAGGTACATAAGGGAATATACAGTGGAAGAATTACTGCTTTATCTTTTACATTTTCAAAATAATGGGAAAAATAGAAAAGATTTCCTAGTTAAGCTGAACAAATATTTCTTCATGGGATATCATAGCGTAATCTTTTTCAGACATAAAATGGACAAAACAGCAAGTATGTGACATGAATCAGGCTTCTTGTGGCGTGTTGTCCAACACAGGCTGGATACAAGTGGGGAGGCTACCTCCGATCTTTAAAGAAAATATTTTAGTGTTGACAAACAAGCACAGCAAGAGACAGAAATATATTCTGTACAGGGCAAAGACAGGTTCTAAGACTTTAGATCTTAAAAAGTAGTTACAAAAATACTTAATCCAGATTCATGACAGAATTGCTGCTTGAAAGGTGGGACAGCCACATCCAGTTAATTTACTGTCTTTTAGAGAACTGGATATGCAAACTACAGTCAAAGATCTTAGTGGAGTGAGGACTGCTGTGTGTGTATATTTCCCTTTTCCTCTCCTGTAACAGAGGAACAGCCTCATTCTTATTCTTCAGTTTGATTCTGATTCACCTAGGGATTTCAAATTCCTTTCCATTTTTCAGACTATTCAATTTTTAACAATAGTCTCATTGCTTTTATTGTTCTTGATTATTCAATCTTACTTGATAAAATTGGTCTCTGCTGCCCTATTTCCTTTTAGCTTCAGCCTCGATGAATTTCAGTTATCTGTTATTCCTTTTGCGCTCTCCTTTGCTAGATTTCTTCTACATTGTCGAATTTTGATCACGTTTCCTTAGAGTATTTTACATTATTTTGAAAGCTACTTATATTAAAAGAAAATAGCTTTGTTTCTTGTGATAGTACTTACACTTCTGGGTTGTGTCATTCCTACGTTGAATGACAGTGCTTTAGCTAAGTGTTCCCTAATATCAAATTTACCTGCTCTACTTTTTCCCATTTGGCATACAAGTTCATGGATAGCCTTTTTCTAATTGCCTCATCAGCAAACCAAAAGGATCAATCCCACTCCCTTTTAAAGCCAATGGTAGAAATCCTTCTGATTTACCTAGGAGGAGGATCGAGGCTTCTTGTAGATGTCCCTAGAAATATCTCCGTGTTCCAGAGCTGCAGTTCTTCTCCCAAACAATACCTCTGCATTTTTCACAGGTCTCATGAAACCCCTCCTGCTGTTCTACAGATGTACAGCAGCGCACATGATTCATCTAACAGGCAAAATGAACACTTGGATAACTTCCCTGTATTTCTTACCATCTATCATTCTTTACCATTACCACTGATCCTCTTCCTGCACTGCTTTTGGCTATCCATTTGATAAAATGTGTGTTCTGGTATTTTTAGTTCCATATGATGTTTGTCTTTCAGTCAACCTTTGATATATTTGAGGGGGTAGGATATGTGGAGAAGTGTATGTATGATTTTTTTTTTTTTTTTTAAAGTAATCAGTGTTTTCTAAATGTCTTCGTGGAGATAAAAAGGCAAGTCAGTCTTTGCTCTCTGTGTAACAGTTGCATATCAAGACTTACATATGTAGATAAAGCACAAATTACTTCGCTAAATAAAATCTCTGAGGTCTATTTTTAATGGCTATGCTTCTGCAATGATGGCCACAGTAAAAGCCTGAAACTGCTGTGAATAAAACAAATATAAAATGGAACAATTTTATTTTCTGTCCTGTAACAAAAAGCCATTTCTGGGAAGAAGAGACTTAAATTGTTTTGTGTTAGCAATGTATATGAAATTGGCTTCTGTGTTCAGGAGAGGAAAAAAACTAGAGGCAGAAGGCAAAGGAACCAAGTAGCATTTTGAATTCTTTTTCTTTTCTACATGACATGTCTATGAACCACTTAATTCTGTAACAGTGTGGGATTTAAAAAAACAAAAAACACATAACAGAAACAAAACAATGAACCAACCTGAGACTTGAATCATAAATTAATTCAGAGATTTCTACAGAACTTACCATTGTATATATTTGAGATATGTTCTGCAGAATCTTCCTCTAGCTTGCTTTGACTGATCAGCTACACAAGTGCAAAATGTATCAAGTAGAGGCTCAACAGGGATGGAAAAATTGTGATCCTAATTAAGTGCTAAACTTTCACTGACTTCAACAGAGCCAGGGTTTCACCTGAGGAGCCAGGAGCCGTTCATTCCTAATTGTCCTGGGTGCACGCGTAGAGCTGAGTGGGGAAATTGATATAAACTGTACTAAGATGCTGCAATTTATGACACATAGTGATCACAATAAACATTCAAGAAATTGGTTTACTCTGTAGGAAGGGAATGCAGCAGTGAATGGATATTATATATATGTAGACAAACTGTCTTTTATAGTGACAATAGGGATACTATAGCAGTAAATAAACTCAAGTTCTGTGTTTAAAAAGAACTTGCTTCCACAATGGCCTGACAGAAATTTTATTCCTCATTACCAATCCTACTGCTGGAACAGTAAGTTCATTTCTAAGGCTTCAGGAAAGCAAGACATTTTGGTATGGAGGTCCTCTGAAGGTCCACAAACACTATTCCTCCAAGAGGGCTGGATCCACTTGCTAACTAACTTCTCAGTGTTTTTGCTTCTTGACAAGCAGCAACAGCAGCAGGCTTCAGATCAGAAATTAGGCTGCGTCCTTAGGTCATGACTGATTTTAAAAAGGCTTACTCATATGGTGTGACCACATAAATAAAACACGTATTAGCTGCTAGAAGGTAGAAGGGATGTGAGCATAGTGCACACTGCATGCCACAGCTACGTATGTATTGAAGGAGCAAACACTACAGAATAATTATGGTGTCATTGTGTACTCCAGACAATATCTAATATGGACACAGTTAATGTGACTTGAACAGTATGGATGTGGGTTAGTCCTTATCATTTAACCATGATCAAAGCCTGGACCACACAAGACAATGTAGATACGTTACTGTGTTTGAATGTGTTAAGTCAAATATACCACAGGCCAGGCAAGGAACAGAATAAGACAACTATGAACCATATGTTGGTTTTGAGCTATCTCGTAAAACTAACATTAACATAAAATATTGTATCTTATAATGATACAGAATGCATATAGGTATAACGTTAATTATGGACCAAAATGTCCATCTGGAGCATCTTTGTTTTGTTTAGTCTAAGTGTTTCCAGTTCAGACATCTGGGAGTCTGGAAATCACTTTACCCTTGCCAGTGTATACAGTATCTGTTTCTGGGTTTTATTGCATTTCCTTTGCAGCTGTGATTTGTGGCCATTTGCATTTTTGCTGACAGGTACTAAGAGTAAGTCAATATTTATAAAGTACTTCTTCTATGCCTTCCTTTTACTAGAGACTTCACTGATCATAATGAGCTGCTTCTTCAGAAAATGAAACACTATTTGGGTGCACATGCCAACAATAATTGTACTTGTCAAAAGAAACAGATAACATTATAACTATCAAAAATCTAATCACAAGAAATGTTATAATTCATACGGGAAATCATGTTTTACAATTTCTTTCATTTCATGGGGTTTAGAGTAGATCAGGAAAAAAAATTACACTGTTTAGGCAAAGCATGCAGAATAGTATAGAAAGGCAATTATGTGCAAAGCTTTTAAAATGTCTTGGTGTTTCCTGCTGATGGAAATGTACCTGAGACTTCAACAATAAAAACACCATATGAGAACTTGGAAAAAAAGTGATTATAGTTAACTGTTGCATAACATACTTAATTTGATTTAGTTAGGAACTATTTTAAGATTTTTCTGGCAATGCTGCTGGGAGCAAGTATATAATGTAGTATGTAAAAGAATCTTTCAGCTGTGGAGGGTTGCGATTCAGTTCTGTCATTAGTGTAACACTGGGCTAATTCATTAAATCAGATTTGTTCCATATTGATAGCCATATAAGTGAAGTCTGAATCTGGGTCAGATCTTGTATACTAAAACCCCTACAATTTAAAATTCTGATTTACAATAACAACAATCAAATTACTTTTTAACAGTATCAGCCTATTTCTCTAAAAGCCAACAACAACAACAAACAAAAGAAATCACAAACCCAACAAAACCCATCAACGAGTAAAAATCAGCCAATCAATGAAAAAGTTAGTAACACGAGATTTTTTAATTTTCACATTTTCAGTTGGCATTTTCATACCAACCGTGTTCTTATTACATTGCTTGGACAAACTGATAAACTGTATGAAGCTAGACCTTTAGAGACAGACTTCAGATGTCTGAGCCTGGCTAGAGGGAAATGCAGAGAGCTCCTGTGCTTGGTTACTGTACAGAAAGCCTAGCTAGAGTCCAGGCTAGGGTCAGGCACAGCAGCTTAGCTCTGAGCCTTAACTTGCATGCCAGCTCCTCCCAGTGAACATCTTTGTGATCCACCCTCCTCTGGTAGTATCTTGATACCTTGTGGTATCCCCATTTACTGGAGGCATCTTAGTCACTGAGTGGCTGATTCACTTGAGATATGTCTAAAAACTACATGTAGTACAGGAAGAATGTGTAAATGTAAATTCATTACTGAGGGCCGTATCCAGCCTTTGCAAGAATACAGTCAGGATGAGGGTTTGCACTCTGCTTTTTTGTTGTCTTTTTTTGTTGTTGTTTTGGTTTGTTTTTTTCGCAATATTCTGCAAAGCAATACTCTCATTGTACGATCCAAATTAAATATAGGACAAGAGTCAATAAGTTGTTTGTCATAGTGTTCCTCTTGGAAATACAAAGAAAATTAATACGTTGTTTTGCCGTGGAATGATCTTGAATTTGGTCAATGCATAATAGGGGTAGTACCTGTGGTCTGGAATTGAGAAGAGACTGTGCCCGCTTTGCTTTATACATACTGATTACGAGATTTTTGCCCTGCAAAAGGGGAAGCTTAGTGATTCAACACTCTCTTGAGGTTTTTATAACAGCAGTGTTCCCTGCCTAGAAATGGAGTTCTGTGGCAGAGTGAGGAAATTGGCAGCAACAGGAGGCTTTAAAGAAAACAGGCTATGACAAAGAAAACCAGGAATTTTTAAATGAAGATGATGATAAATGCAGTTCAGAATAATGACTACGTACTTTTCATCAAGCCTGATAGAGATTTCTTTGTTCAGCAAGGAAACTTATCAATGGTGCGATGTAACAATCATGGCAGGAGATTCTTTGTACTCAATACCTTTTCATGTGTAAAGGAAAAAAATGGCTTGTGGGTTAAGTCTTACCAAACTCTGCTATAAGCTTTTGGTTTTGTTCAACACTATAAAAACACAGAAGATGCAGAAT
Source organism: Platalea leucorodia (assembly GCF_965183815.1). Classification (NCBI taxonomy): domain Eukaryota; kingdom Metazoa; phylum Chordata; class Aves; order Pelecaniformes; family Threskiornithidae; genus Platalea; species Platalea leucorodia. The sequence continues at coordinate 43,624,001 of NC_138828.1, read as the reverse complement.
GAGATCTTTTTTTATACTTCCATTTTTATTGTCAGATACGAAATGTGAGCAGTATACAGTGACTTAAAGCTGATATGATAATATAGCCCTAAAGAATCCAGCAAATAATTTTGAAGAAACCAACTATTTATACTGAAATTTCATGTAGCAAGACCTCTGGAGGTGTAATCTGAGAGTTTAGAGCTCTCTAAGAGTACTAATCATCAGAAGAGTTTGACAGGTCTGTAATTTTGCTCTCTGTGGGTTCCTGTGGCGTATTAGTAAGGTGATTCATAAAACAAGTCAGCTACAGATTTAGGATTAGAAATATCTGGACTAAGAGAAAATATCTTTTAATCATTTTTTTTATATTTATATGGAGCCAGATTTGCTATTGGATTTGAGGAGCGTATACCTAGAGAACAGTATCCCCTGTACGCTATAGGCAGTCTGATTTATCACAATACATTTTACATTTCACAATGTTATGGAGTTTATATTAGAATGTAGTTTTAAGTGAAGGCAAAGTGAAACCCTCCTTCGGTCTTGCAAAAGTGCATAGGAAGAGGGTAAAAGATTAAGCTTTTGCCATTTTATTACTCTTTGGGTTCTTAAGAACTCATTCTTGCTTTAAGATCCCATTTTGCAAAGAGATGTCCATATTGCTCTGTGATCTTTTTTTCAAAATTATATGCAGCATTTGATGTACCAGTAACTTTTGCTTTAAGTTTGGTAAGTAACATGATTATTATTTTTTCCTTCATTATTTTACTAGTGTTGGTGACTCATGAAATAGCTGCAAGTGATGCATATGATGCTGCCACACTGTTGGCAGTATTCATCTGCCACCAAGGTGGGTGTAGATAGATACCAAGGATGTAATAACAGTTTCTGAGAGAAAAGAAGTTGAGAAGTGTACGCATGTGATTTCTGAATGCATCTTTTTTTCCCTGAACTGTGCCCTATCCCTTTTAAATGGTGGCACTTATTTCTAGCCAGATGCTATGGGAAATAAAGAAGAAATTCACAAATGAAAGCATTTTGATTAGAAATTTCTCCTTCCCTACCCAGATGCAAGAAAGGTTGCTGTCCTACTTGTTTCCCAGCTGGTTTGGGAGAGCAAACAAGAACTCATCAAACACTGCTAGAGCTTAGAGATATCAAAATTGATTTTTAAGCTATCTCGACAGTTTGGAAATACATTCAGCTGGATCACTAGGAGACTAAATGGATTTGGGACACCATCAGTAAGTCCATTAAAATTTCCCCATCTATTACATAAAGCAACAGGGAGCAAGAGCAGCTCATTTAGAACCACGTCTTCCAAATTCAGCAATAAAAAGTGAAATATCATCTTTTTCCAGTCCTAATGCCTGCAGGAAGTAGATAAGGGAGAGCTTCATGTCTTCTCCATCCATTTATATTCCTTCCTCCTATTACCTTTTAGTTGCTTTAGTACTTCAGGATATTGTGTTGCATTAAACAGTAGGTCTTTCCACTGTATAACCTTCACAAGGGTTGTACAGTGTTTTCCAGCCTCTTTAGTAGGTGGACTGGATTAAATGAGAAGGGGTCTTTTCTCTGGAGAATAACATACTGTTAAATGGGAGTGAATGATGTACGAACTGCTCTCCCAGGAACTGAAGTAGGTAAGAGAAGTGCAGTGCTTGAAATGAATTATTAGGATATGGAAGTTAGGGAAGTGGGGAAACTTGAAGCTAGTTGGTTTTGTGCATGAGGGTCGATGGAGTTTCTTTAACTTATTTGACAAATAAAAATAGATATTATTTATTTTTTCCTCCATGGAATAAAGGTATTAAGCTTCTTCTTCAGAGAAAGTGGGGAAAAAAAAACCAATATGAGCATTTTAAGCATGTAAGAGATATGTAAATAAGGTCAATAGTTGGGGGATGTGTGTATGCATGAAGATGAGGGAAACAGGGATATGCACTCATTTTTCCTCCAGCATTTGAGAGATGGTGGATATTAAAGAAACTTTGTAGCCTGCGTATCTAATAGATAACCTTTCATGTCGTTAAATTACAAATGTTTAGAATAAAACCACAGGTCTAAATATCCTTGTACATTTTAAAAATTCAGAACTGAATCTAATCCAATGTAATCCAATCTAGTATTAAGACTTTCACCTGTCCTTGAATGCCTGATCATTACTGGTAAAAGAGAAGAATCTCTTAATCTATGTAATTAATTCATGTAGTAAACACCAAATCCCTCTCTAACTATGTAGAAATAAATCACAGAAGTAAAAATCACTTGGGTAGAATAATCACTTATTGGGCAAATGATTAAAGAATTTTATTTTAAAATTTAAAATAATTGGAGAATTAAATAACAACAGAACCCCTGAGGAAATGAAGGGAAACTTGTATTTCAGGATTATGGTTCAGAACTTTCCTTTTAGTGATGGAAAAGTGCAAGCCAAGATAAAGTAAATTGTATGGCAACTTCTGGGATAAATTCTTTGCAGATAACATAAACCTAGGTGAAGGAGAGCCATATGCAATTTAATTAAACAAATGCATCAGTGCCTTCTAAGTATTAGATGGCAGGATGAGCCACCTACCTCAACAGAGTGACAAGCAGTGCACAACGTTACAACACTATCATCTGTTATGATGATAATTGGCTAGCAATATCAGATACTGACTCCGAACACGATCTTTTGAGTAGAGCCGTAGAAGCTTTGGTATGAGAACCATGTGAAACATTACTTGGATTTGAATAGAAAAGCAGAGCTCTTAGATTTGCACTGACCCAGGACAAGCAAAGCCAATGTCCTGGTGACAAATATGGTGACTTGTCCCATTCTCACAGGCCATTTGCTAATGGGATATAATCTAGTGACATACCTCTTCAGGACACAAGGCAACAAGATCACCATCTACCATTTCAGCTATTTCAAGGTAAATAGCAAACTTTATGCTATATTTTGATCCTAACTTACATGTACAATTGCGGGGGGGGGGGGGGAGGGAAGCTTGGTTGGTGCTTGGATAAGTATAGAAATATTTCGGCTTTCAACTGTAAGTGTGGAACTACCAGAAATTCACCTTTGCAACTTCTACTCATCTTTCTTCTGAATGACTGTTATGTATTACTCACAGTGTCTCCGCTTCAACTATTTTTCCTTTTGATGTTAGAAGGAGGTGGTGAAAAGCTATCTGAATATTTCAAAGACCATTTTTTTAGTTCCCCTTATCTATATTAACAGTTACATCTTCAAAGAACTCTAGAAGGAGTGTGTTACCTGTCCATTCTGAACTCATCCTTAAACATGCTAGTTTTTTCAGTTTCCATTCATTACCATTTCTAAGAAATTCTCTAAAATTGATGGAAAACTTATAGGCTTAGGGATTTATGTCGTTTGTCTCTAAGCAGTCCAAAACCAGTGCAATTGTGTGCCATTCTGTCCCTCATCAGGAATCTCTTTGCTCCACAACAGTCTTCCTAAAGCAAATGCAAAAAATACAAGGAAGCATTGTGAACAATTTCCACCCAGAAGATACCTTGCAGATGGTCTACTGGTCTGGATTTAATATCTCTGAAACTTCTCAAACCATTCTAATGCCGTATGTTCCATTCTATAAAGCATATTTCTGTGCTGAAAATGGGCTGCTTTGAAACTTTTGTTGTGGGCAAGTAAAAATTTTTTTCAGCATTACTCTCTCACAGCATGATGACTGTCTGAGAAAGGCGTAAGTTAAAATTTAGAAATAAATTTTCAGAATGGACTTCCTGTTCATCTTTTTTTTTTTTTTTTCCTCTCTGTCTTTTCAGCAATTGATTTGTATTTATTGGGAACCAGATACTTCTCTGAAACGGCACTAGTAGACTTCTGCCTTTAGCATTTAGTATGTACATATACTCTCCCACACACAGCCTGATATTTGGATGGGAATACAGAAACCCTTTTATTTTAAAAACTACTAATTGTTATTGGCTGCACACAAATTTCTCAGATGTTTTCCTTTCCAACAAAGGGAATCAGAACAGTCAGGACTAATTTATCATTTTGACATTATTCTGACAGTGATCGGTGCTAAGGGCCAGTGCCCCAGGTGACAGCATCATTGTAACATTTGTGAGCTAGCAGGTATTTTGTGTAGGTCCATATGCATCCTTCTTGTTCTTTTCAGTTTCTTCTAGATGCATAGAAGAAAGGAAAAGGCTTCCTTCCATGTTGTCAGCGAGGCTAGTTAAGCCACAGGCTTCAGGTTTCAAATCAGGTATTTTTCCTAATCATGGCACAGTCTAATGAGGAAAACACTCATTTTTTCCATTTAAATTATCTTTTAATTAAATTTACTCGGGAATTATTCAGTTATACATGATGACTTTAAATATCTTCCTCTTTTCTCTGATTCCCTTGGCACATCCAGAAGCATCTAATGACAGTAAAAACTTCTGTTTTTACTAAAATAGTAAAAACATCTTGTCTCCAAATCATCCAAGAGTCCCTTATCTCCTTCTAACACACACAATAGCAAGAAATGATCTGACTCACTCGGAGTAGAAGACTAAACAGGATTGTTGATGTCTTACGCACACTCTCTTCTGCACAAAGGCTCAGTTAACACCAGTTAGTCACAAAAGCCAACAGAGAAGAGAAAAAGCCAGTTTTGACATGGAGAGAGGAGGAAAAAAACCAAACAACCAAAGAATCAGATCAAACACCAGAACAGGGAAATACCAGCACATCACAGGGACAGTTCCTGGCGTTCAAAGGACCTGTGCTGCTTTTGCTGATACGTCAGCTCTGCCTGTGGTTCCTATAGTCACGCTTGCTTCCAGTCATGCTCGTCATTAAAAAAAAAAAAAAAAAAAAAAAGTGTTTCAATTGTTAAATAAATGAGGAATATGAACTCTCTTTTCAAACAGGCAAAGAACATAAAAAAAAGACAAAATGACAAAAAATTACACTAAACGGCAAAGTCTGTGAAACTAATGTCCCAGTTAAAAGGGTAGAACAAACTGCATAAGCCTAATGAGCGTTGTAATTTTTTTCACTTTGAATTTTGGATTTTCGCTTTCAGTCCTGATTCACTGGTGTGTATATAACACAAAATTCAGGACAATTTCATTTGTATACAGCTACCTAATAAAGTTAGTGAACTGCTGGTAGAGACTTCAGATAAAATCTATATGAATTTAATTTTAGAAATATCAGTGTCTTGATGTATTCTGTATTTTTAAAAGTTCTTAGCTTTCACAAGCGAGGTCACTGCTATGACATTTTTATAGATAATTGTTATGTCAGGGAGGAACACTAAATGTTCAACTGTATCTAATTGGCTATTCTTGAGCTTATGAATAGTCATTTAGAAGTTTAATTTCACCATATTAAATATAGATTTTTTTGCTTCCTGAAAGTAACCTTCCCCCCCTCATTAGTGTAGCCTTGCATTGAAGATTTGTAAGAAAAAGACGTTTTACTGGCTTAAAATGTGGATATTAACTATATATGGGTAAATTATGATTGTAGACCTTCATCATCAGTGCTGTACATTAGGTGCTGTTAGATCATGGGCTAAGAGAGGGATTTGCTAATTTCAGGCACTTAAAATGGAGAGCTAGGACTAGAATGAGATGGAACAGTAGATGTGATTTATCTTTCAAATAGATCATTCTAAAGCATGCATAGGTTCACTGATTCAGTTAGAGTTACTTCTGCTTAGATTTACAGTACTGTGTGGAAATTAGTATAGTGAGTCAAATGTTGCCTTTTACACTCTTGGAAGGGTTTCTTATTTTTTAACTGAAGGAAATGAAAACAAGTCACAAGTAGAGCAAGACAAAGTAAAAAGAGAAGAAGTAAATAAAAGATAAAATCATGCTAAACACTCTATGCGCTATTATCTTCTTATTGCTCTATTGTAAGAAAGGAACTAAAGCAAAGAAAAATAAGCTGTAAAAAAGAAGAAAGAAAATAAAGTCAGAATATCATAGCTCATAAAGAGATGGTGCGCATAGCGAGGTAACTGTCCATATTGGAAAATGCTACACAATACCTCTTTTCAGTACTGTATTTCCAAACCTTGTGACAAACATCGCTGTATAGAACATCACTCCACAGCTATTTATTAAACAAAACCTTTAAGATGAAATTGTTAGCTTAAATTCTATTATGAATGGAGAAAGACGGGACTATCTACTCTGCAAATCATAGTTATTTCCCTACCTGCCTTCTAGTTCCAGGATGGAAAGTGAATTGCTTTGGATCTAGCCTGTCTCCACATTTTGGGTGGACGAATTCAGAATGATTTACTGCTCTGACTGCTAGTTTGTTCTGTTTGGCTAAACTTAATGTTTGTTTGCCTTGGTGAAAAATTCCACATGCTTTCTCCTTCAGACTTTCAGGGACTGTAACCTACTCACTAGGTATTCCAAGAACTATGTCAAAATGAGTTTTCCAGCTGTGCATCAGATAACAGTATTCGTTGTTTGCCATACACTGCCTCTGCTCTGAAAAATCCATTTTGAGTTGAGCTAATGGCCATTCAGTTGCAGAAAGAAATATGGCATAAAGCAATGCTAGAATTGATTGGACCGTGGGATATCATTAGAACTTGCATAACAATAAAACAAAACGTTTAACTAGCAGCACGAATTAAAATCTGACCTATATCCCCCACAACTTGGGAGAAAAATCTGAGCGCGTATGCTCACACTATGAAAAAATATGCTGAAGCTTTTTTTTAACTTTCTCAGAATATTCAGATTCTCTCCAACGTGGTGCTATTTCTTTATGCAGCTGTCCCATTTTTCATCTTAAGAGTTCATTTACACAGAAATATTTTCACTTCTCTCTCCGATTTGGTTTTGTTGTAGGAAATGCTATCTCCTTTGATGTTGTGCACATTCTGAATGTTTCATTAGGTACTTCAAATACTCAACAAGCAATAAAGTTTTTCAAGGAGGCTACTGCAGAGGAAAAATATTGATTAAACTTCTGTTTATTTCTTTGTGAATTCAGAATAATGCATTTCCTGCTTACTTTGGCGATTCTCTTGCACTCGTATTTTGTAGATTCACTTTTGCTAACAATTCATATTTTAAGACTGACAAAATACTCACTTTCTCGTAGTATGCTTGTGACTGCTTGGAATCCTTTCAGTTGGTCTTGTGGTGGTGGTCAGGTTTTTTGTCATTCTAATTGTGTTTCTGTAATTTTAATGACTGAAATAAGTTTTAACTCTGGATTATGTCCTGCCTTTCTCCTTCATCATCTCTTCTGAGTTGACATAGAATCCTAGAATAATTAATATTTTGGCTTTCACAAGCTTTCATAAGTCTCTTTTATTATATATACAAATGGAGTATATGTATACATGGAATACTAGAAGACATATCTTATGAAAAAAGCACAGGTGAAATTAATGCTAAATAAACATTTCACTTCAGAACTGAGTCTAGTAGTTTTACAAATATCTTTTATGGGAATGCAAGGTCATAGCCAGAGATGATTGAAGTCAGTGGAAAAGACTGTCATTTAGAGACTGATATTTTTTCTACAATTTTTTAAAGGAAAAATGAAAATTTGTTAACACTAAACTGTTTTTACCAAAAAATAGTCTAAAAGACATATTTAAAATTAAAACTGTTTTGCTTTTCACAAGTGTACTTTTAACAATTCTAGGACTTACAAAGTATATTAAGTACAGGAGGTTGCTTGACAACTTTAACATGTTGTAAGATTACTGAGAAATTGCAAGACTTAAATAGCAGAATACAAACTAAATGTATTGAATGTAATTTAAAGAATCAGCTGAATAAACTGCCTTGAAGGAATATCCTTTAACTGGCAGTTAATTGGTTTCCAAATGATGCCCACTAAAGTCACAATGAAAAGTCGTAACTTGAATCGGAGCGATGATGTGTACGCAGTGGATAGAGAACTGAAACTCCTAACTTAGTTTCACTTGGTCTGCCTGTCCAGGAAGGGATGTTGTGTTTCCCACTGCCAGCTGCTGCCTGCGTAAAACTTGAAATAAAAGGACAGAGAAGGAAGTGAAATACTGTGGCTAATAAGAAAATATGGCATAAAAGAAAAAATAATAGAATGTTCTGTTAAAAAACAGGAGCCTTGCACCTGGGTTAATAGATATTTGGATATTAATACAGTCTTTAGAAATACTTTATAAGGCATTTTTAATTTTAAAACCTAGATTCTAAAGAAACTAAAGAAAAGAACAAATAAAATATACCATTCTGATAGTTTGTGCATGAATTATCTATCAATATATGCCCATTGATTGGAGAAATATTTGATTCATTTTTCCAATACTAAATAGGGTAATGAACTAGTCTTTCCAGAAGAAATAATAATCACAAAAAGACTATTGCCATGAAAGCATCCTTTAGTAATAATTATCTTATTCAGTCAGAAATTAAATAGCCTTAGTAATAGGATTTAGATTTAAATTATTGCTACTCTTGCCTACCAATTGCCTTTCAAAATATAATTATATATTAATTCCATACCACTGTAATATCACCCTATATTAATTCTAATAAAACAACATTACATGCTTTCATACCTCCATCTTAATTACATGGATGTGGAAAATTGCTGAAGAAGAAAGTACATATATATGACTTTTCAAACTAACTGATATTTCCAGTGAAAAGGTGTTTTTTACCATGGAAAGGAACTCTGAGTTTTCCATCTGCTGTCTTTATAAATGTAACTGCTCACATAAACATCCCACCAGAAGTAGAACAACAAAAAAAACCCAGAGAGTGTAACTGACCTAGCAATGTTCATGAAGTGTCCTTTAATCATACAACAAGTTGGATAAATGGCCAAACCATGTAATTACATTTTCCAGCTTTTACCATACATTGTGTTTACCACTGTGTGAATAAGAAAACATATACCTAGTTCTCAACCATAAGCTAGAGTTCTTTTAGTTCTACCTGATGTGATAAAATTCTCTGTGAAACAAATGTGCAAACACTAGATTAAAAAAGATTAAGAAGTGTTATGGTGTTATGAAAAAAATGAATAAGATTTATTTGTATATTGTGAGATCCCACTGATTTTATGCTCAAAACTTTTTTTTTTAAAAGTCTATTTTGACAGGGGAAAGCCTGCAGCATGAATTTTGTATCATTGTTGTTATCTGGAAAGCCTGAGCATCTTTTTAATAATATGCACATTTTGTATGTATATTACTGACTTCAAGTTTGAAACATCTAAATCCATACCTTGGGATAACCTTACATATCGTTAATATAGATGTCACAACATGTTTTGAAATATGAAATACTGACATTGAAAGAGGAAATTTAATCAAATCAGGAAATCAAACTGGTTAACCATGCTTATACTACCTTTAAGCCATTTCCAAACACTGTACAGAAAAACACAGATAATGAAAATTGTCATTAAATTTAAATAATAGTCATTGTAGAGTGTAATGCTGTTTCAATCTCTCTCACCATTTGACTACGTAAAATTTTTCCAGTTACGGTAAGAAAAAGAAAGAATCAGATGTCTTATTTCTGCTGACAACTTTCAGACTTCCCTTCTTCCATCTCTGCCCTGCTGCCTCTTAAAGATAACTTACATTGTCCTTGCTTTACAGATGACTCCGTTATCTCAAGCGATGACATATATGGACTGCCTATGAGAGGAAAGATCACTTCTTCTTAATTGGATGGTAGAATTGGAATTCCTTCATCTTAAAATGAGAGTTTCTCAGAGGAAGGAAAAAGCAAACAAGCCAATAGCAAAGAAGAGAGAGAGAATGATGAAAGATGAAATGATGAGTAATCATTAAAAATCAAATAGTGTAGCCTTTCTCAAAGTTGACATAATTTTGCAGGGTATCTTTTTTCCCCTTTTTTACAGTCTTGATGTGGCACACCTTATTTGACAGTCAAGGGCAAGAAACTACTGAAGACTGAGTCTTTGGGTGCCGAAATTGATCTTACAGGAAGGTTAATGGAAAGAAGGCTAAATGCTCTTGCGGTGGATGAGTACTTCTGGAGATTTGCTGCCTTCCAGTTCCGCTAGGTCAAATTTGGAAACATCAGTTAAACCATGTCTTGATTAGGGGAAAGTTTTGAAGATCTGGCACTTTGGCACGAACACACTTTAATATTTCTGCAAAAGTCCTTCATTCACCTACTTTCGCTTCAAGAAAGCTGACTGAGACAAGGTCTTATTACTCACAAACGATTATGCCCTGCATAGTTTTGTTGATGTTCATTTGCAAGAAACGTTCATAAAGTTCAATCGATGAAGACTGCGTTAGGTGGGATTAGGCGAACAGAGAGGAGTATGTACAGCACAGCTTCTCTGGGAGACAAAGAGCAGCTTAGCACTGCTGATGTATTTTTTCCACTTCCCAGAAGTTGCTTGAGACCAATAGCTGCGGACAGAAGTTCGACAAGAAGCCAACACTTTGCTGTGCCTCAGTGGAGAAACCCAGGTCCACTCAATCTGGTTGCATTACAAGTGGCTTTCTACAAGATAGGCTCAGTCTGTTACGGACTCTGTTTCCAGTAGCTGTATTATGATCTGTGAGGATAGGGCCTGTTATTTACATGCTTAATACTGTATCCCGAATATGCAGAAGCTAAATTTAGCATTACCCATTTGAACTCCTGAGTTTGTTTTTTTTTGTTTGTTTGTTTGTTTGCTTGTTGTTTTTTGGTTTGTTTGGTTTTTTTACTGGCAAGAAAGAAAAAAACTTATAAGGTTAAAAATACATACTTTAAGAATAGTATTGGGTTTCTAGAATCAGAGTCTATTTTATAAACAAATTAGTAGAGCTTTTTGAAAATGTTATATATATCTCCAATGGCAAAATTTAGAATACCTTATGTAGCAAAAATAAATTGTATGTTTGTAGAAAATGCTTTGCATTTTGTGAATGCTTTGAAGAAAGAGTTGTTTCTTGAGGACCATTTGAACTTTTTGTATGTTTTATTACAATCTTAGAGACTGTGCAGTGTGCTATTCTTGAGGGAAAGAATGGGAGGGAGGGGAAGGACACATTGCCTCTTTTTGCATTGTACTACCGTCCAAGGGCGCTTGGGAAAAGTGTACCCTGATAATAAGGTCACTGAATAGCTGGAAGAGGCATGGCTTTATCTAATGTAAGGAAACTGATGGATAGGTAGGATTCTTTCCGCCATTAAGATACACTTTTAAAAGTCCCATACTCTTTTGGCAGCCTGAAGGACACAGTAAAGTGCTAATACAAGGAGAATGAATAGAAATTGCTTCAGATTGCCATTTAAAATTTAAGCAAAATCTATGTTATACCAACTGCTTCTTGTGATAAGTTCATAGTTTTTCTTTTAGAAAACACATGCAGTACAACAGAACATAGTACATAGAAGCTTGCTGTTATCCGTGTTAAAACCTGCTTCCTTCAGCCAGGGAAAAACAAATGGGAATCAGGAAAGATCTCCCAGGTTCTAAAAATTCTCTTTTTGCAGCCATGTCTACACTGGGGCATTCTGCCAGTAAACATGTAACAACAGCATGTGCTGATCTAGATGCTATATTTGATTGCTCTTTTTAAAAATGTCCTCCTCAAGAGAAATTCTGCCAGCAGATGGGTGGATACTCCTGTACCTCCCATACCTTCACCTAGCTTGTAAAGTAGAAACACTTCACTTGGAGAATTCAGTGCACTCAAATCCAAGGAGTCGTTGTTCCTTTTCTTGTTATGATCTTATCCCATATCATCTGGGCCTTCCCCTCAATCCCATGGTCCTCCAAGGTTGCTTTTTGCTCTCTTCTCTCAAAGGCAGATCCTGTACAGCCACCAGTGTTCCCACCTCTGTTTTAGAAATAATGTGCATGGTTTCTATATCATTTCAGCTACTACACCACTATGTGTTGCCTTGAAAATGAGAAACTTGAAGGTAATGAAAACACACAATTGTTTCAGGATGTATCAGACACTTGCCAACTAGTTCTGCACCCTGTGAACTGGTGCTTCTAAATTTCTGAAAAGCACCTTGGCTGTATTATGATATAGATACAACAATTAACTGTGTGCGCACAAGATTTCCAGGTAGTGACCTTGCCTCATCTGAGGCTCTCAGCATGGAAGCACTAAAATATGAGAGCTTCTTTGAAAATATAAAGGAAACATGCAGCTCCCTACTGATATGTGTCAGTGGTTTACAACAGGGATGATAGTTATGCAGATGGGGATACTGAATCTTACAGAAAGGTGATTCTAAACACGGCAGAAAAAAAGAGATAACACATCCCAAGATACCAGAACTGTGTTGAGGGATGGCCTCAACATGTCATTCCCTAACGCTGTTTGTGTGTACAAAGTGTCTTTGGGACTACGAGTGAATCACTGGGAGGTTTCTCTGATACTAATATGTTTTTATGGAAAATGCCTGCTGATCCCCAATTCTGGAATGTGACACTGTTTGTTCAAAAAAATTGCAAATGTTAAGTGGAAAGAATAAAGTGGGAAAGAAAAAGTTGAAAGCAAACTGTTCTTTCAACAGCTAGACAGAAGAAGTTACAAAAGCCTTTCATTTGGTGTGCTTGGCTGAGGGAGACTTAAAAGAATGCCTTAGTGTGCCAGGCATCCATCATATACTGTGATGCAGTTCTAGTAGAGTCAAAAGTAGAGTCAAAAAGGGGTAATTATTGTAATTGTTTGCTGCAGTTGGCTCAAGTACACATAATAAATGATCTGCAAAAGCCCATTTTAAATTAGGGCTCCGATGCAGTGTATTATTAGAACTATGTTAGAACATTTTAACAAAAACCAAATACACTAACATTCAAACCGTATAAAAAGTAGTCATGATTAGATTTTGTATTTTAAAAAAGTTGAGTGTGAGCTTTCTGCTTAACCTTTTACTATACTTGAACTTTAGTGCTGTTTTCTAAGTGGCAGTGATAGTGATATGACTGTTGTCTTGGCTTGGGTGGATAGCTTTGCTGCTTTGAAATACACTGAGCTGTCTAGGAAGTATAAACATTTCTACAGATGTGGAGGTTTTCTAGGTATTTTTGCAGCATTTGTGTTTGCTGCCGGAAAATGACATACTATCCTGTTGCACTTCTCATTGCATCCCTGGGCTGGGCTGTTTTCTCCAGGAAGAATTTCTTTTGATCTTGCCTCCTTTGCTATGTCAGAATTATGACCTGTACATGAATTTTCCTTTTGTTTTCATGAAGGTGGTTTTATGACAATCATTAAATTTGGTTTTGCTTAAATCTTTTGCAGAAAATATTATCTGTAGGAAACAGTAGTAAAAAATGTTCAGTCATTTTGCATGAAATTGCCAACAACAGCAGTAGCACTGTCTGATTATATGACCCAAGTTTTCTCCGTTAACAAGAGGTGGCCTTCCCCTTGCTAAATAATCTGGTTTACTACACACATGTACGTAGATCTATTAATTTGTGATAGGCTTACACTTTGAAAAATTGTCAGATTTCCTTGCTATCTGTGGAACAATTGCAGATGTTTTTCAAGCACCCTAAGAAGAGGATGAGCTGCTCATGTCAGAATACTATAATTCCAGCTTCTGTTGTCTTCTAAGGAAGCACGGGTTTACAAGGGAAGGCTATGGGACTTGCGTGTCCAGCACAGTGTTAGTGCAATGTGATAGCACTACTCGCCTTCTCGCTGCAGTGCTGTAGCAGGGAAATGACATGCTGAGAGGAACTACAAATGATCCTAAAGACAGATCTACACAAATAACTTCTACAGACATTAAAATGCTAGTTGCTATAAGAATCGTAAGGGCGCATGGCTCTTACTGACGTTCTTCCATTAACGTCTCAAAGAACTGCAGTCCTAAAACAGATGTGCAATCACACTGGGGCGCCAGAAAAGCTTAGGATAACTGTGAAGGCATGAGTTCTAGTACCTGTCAGCAAAGTTTCCCAGATCAGAATTTTTATCAGTATAACTAGTCATAGTGTAAGGAACAACAGAAACACTCCCACTGTCAAGTAATATCCATTTTATCTAAAAAAATAATTTAAAAAGGAAATACAATATTTTAATTTAGAAGTAAAATAAGGAATGGAAAAATTATGGCTAGGACAATGTGCAAGTACAGGAATTGTAATAACTTGGCTTGCACCTCTGAAACACATCTTGACTGACGTTCAAAAAAATAAACGTGATTTTTCAGTTATCACTAGGGGGCACTCCTCTCCTAAATACATTAAGAAAAAGGCCCAAACAGTACATTCCTATAAATAGGTTTTCTCAGTGAGTTGTTAAGTACATGCACATGGGTGTATTTAGAGAGGTTTCTATGTTTTTGGAAGTAAATGCTAAAATGTAAGAATATGTTAGTAATTGACCTTTTGTCACATTCCTTGAATTTGTGAATCTTTGACTAAATTAAATTTAAAAATGAGTTTAGAAACGTTGGTTTCTATTTTAAAAAGATGACTGTGTCTTGACGAACTGGGATGTTTAATGTATTCTCCTTGATTTGTGTCGGTTCATGAAGATTATTGTTAAATATCTTATTCCTGCTTAGAGCTGAAAGATACTCTCATAAGAATGTCATGTTCTTAATCTTCATTGCCAGTTTGTAATCATTAACTTAACATTAGTTAATACTTCCCTATTCATTATCTATATACTTCTGAAGAAATTTATAATTTAATACTCTTTGACTTAAAGGAACAAAAGATAAAAGCTTTCCAAATGTTCAGTGTATTTAAATTGTTAACTGTCAGCATTCTTCAGACCTTTCACCCAAGTGTGTGTTTGACTCCCTGTGAGTACATTGGCACTGTATATAGGACAAACCAACTTCATTTCCAGCTGCATAAAGGAGTTTGTAAGTGAGTAGATCTGAACAGGATCAAAGAAATAGAGAAATGAAAAAGAAGGGAAAGATCTGCTATTCAAAAAAAAAAAAAAAGGGGAGTAGTGGCACTATAGAACATGAAACAATATTATAAATCAAACATCGTAGCTTTCAGTATTTACTTTTCTGTTTAGTTTGCTATAAGCTCTTAAAAAACCTCACTCCAAAATATAATAAAGGATTAGAAAAATGGGCACTTTAATCAATATGTACACATGCTTTTTCAGGTTGGGAAAAACACGGTGAACAAGTTATAGCAAGGACAGTTATATTTTAAATACCAAGTTTATTATTAAGAGAAAAGCATAAATTGCATGCTCTATAACTGCCTGTCTTTTTATATTCTCTGCGTACATGGTCTAGGATCAGGGATAATCAGATTCAAACATAATTTCATGTCTTTAGTGATTAGTGCAGACTTCTGGCGTACATAACGTGACCTGGTATATATCGATCAGTGCAGTCTATTCATTTAATGTTCTACGTGGAAGATATAATTTGCTTCTGTCATTCTAATTCTATGCACCATTTTCAGAACAATTTCCGAGAGGAGGCATCAAGATGAAAATTTCACACACACAAGTTCTATGACACTGTCTAAAAATGTCTGTGGCATGTCCGTCAAAATATTACCTATCATATAGTTTCCATTTTGGTCTGAGAAATAATGTCTGTTCAAAAATTGTAGAGCTAATTTTCATACTACTGAAATAGTTACAGGTTGATGTAAAAAATCAGAAAGCTCCATGTCATTCACTCACTGCTGGTTTTCAAGCTTCCCTTGGTCCATGATTCCCTCCCTCTTCCAGGAGCACTTTAGGTGAAAATGTAATTGTTTATTGTGAATCTCTCTTGAAAAGAAAGGATTGAGTCATACCAGCGTCATGACTCTGATATGCGGTCAGCAATGTAAAACGTTATGGAGTGATGACGAATGGGGATGTTCCTCATCCTTGATTAAAAGGAGGTCTTCTATCATGTGGCTAAAACTGTTCCTATTCTGTAACTCTGAATCTCTGAGAGAGACCCTGTTACTAGGAACAGGTGATTCTTTGATAGAGTTCTGATAAACACAAGGCCGGATGCTATGCAGTACTTTGGAAAAACCAGGACATTGATTTCTTAGAGTTTGTCTGGATTTGTATACTTTAATGAATGCAATGTAGTCCCTTCTTCAAAGGTGTTGATAGTTTTGCGTCTGGATTCTCAAAGATGCTGGCAATTATCAACTCTTATGTTCTTAACTCTCTCTTTTGCTATTGAGTGTATGAATCAGAGTGGCATGTGAAAATTAAATTTCTGTAGAGTCCAGAGCTGTGCTTGCACAGCCAAGTGAAAAAATCCTGGAAGGACCAGCTTTCTTTCCCTCTTATATTTCAGCAATAACTTATTTTTGGTATTTAGAAAGACTATGGTGGGTACAAGAGCTTTCCTTGAAACACAGCCTCCTTGAGATGCATGCTGGAGCTTGGAAGAGGCACTCTAGGTTATTGATTTTAATCTATGATATAGGGAAGTTATGTGACCTGCACAATGTTTGAAGGTAAAAGAAAGTCTGAGATCCTTGGTGTCTACCTTGGTGATGTGAAGTAGGGGGGGGGGGGGGGGGGGAACACGAAACACCCCAAAACGCATAGTAGTGAGAGATCAGCATTACTCGCTGTTGTACTCTCGTGGATTGGTATAGTTATGATGGGTGTGATCTATGTTGATATAATAAAAGGACAAATTATAATAATTGATTATGGTGACATAGATACAGAAAAATCACAATGTTTTAAATCTTTAAAAAAATTGGGAAGTGCTATGCTGTATATTAACATACTATTATTTTATTCTAATAAATTAGGAAACTCTTGAGGAAACTATTGGGCAGTTAGTGTTTTAAGCTAATAAAATATCCAGACAAGGACTCTTTAGAGAGCTATTAATAGAAGGTCAACTTACAGTCTAGTATACAGCCTAGCCACATGTGAAGAGAGAGAAAGGGAAGAACGAAGTTTCATCAACTGGCTCAATAAATTTCTGCATTTCTGTTGAGCTCTATTGGAGTCCCTGGAGGAACTGAGGTCTACTGGTGGGGTTCCATCTGCTGAATCTAGACTGCCACTCAGTGGGTTACCATCAATCTTGATGCTAGCATCTTCACTGCTGTTTGTAGAGGCACCATACCAAAATACGCTGTAGAAAAACATGTGATCCCCATTCTAGACCAGAAAACTTCAGTATGAATTATAAACCTGTAACCTCACCAACCTGGTCAAATCTACCTGGATTAAAGTCTGAATAAATTACAGACTTTTAAAGGTCTATGCTCATCAGCATGTGTGGAGGGGCAAACAACAGGTTGAGTAATGTTGGGGTTTTTTGTGCCCCCAATTTTCCATCCATGGCGATTTTTTTAAAGGCAGCATTTGTTTTTAGGGACCTTGAACACTGAAGCAGGACTGAAGTATATATAATGTATTAATGAAATTATTTTTTGCACATAGGCTTGTACAAACTTTAAAACTATAGTCACTCATTTACACACCAACATTTTTAAACCACCTTTTTAAAACACACATCTAACAAATATTTATTCCAAACCTGTATATGCACAGCTATTTGATATAGTGTGAGTCTATGTTAGGAAGAAATGGTTTGCTAAGATTGTGGAAAAACTGGCATCTCGGGGGGATTCAGATTTAAGATTGGATTTATGGTAATTCTCCCAGTGGTATCTTGCGCCCTTTGAACCAGATCATCCTAAAGGAAAATCATCATTATGTAAAAGGCAGGCAAGTTTCCAACAGATTTATAAACTGCTTTCCAGACTCCTCACTATGTGTAAAAAACTTTCATTCCCTTCACATTTTCTTTCATGTCAAATCTAGATGTAAAGTCAATGTCCTAAAACTCTCTGTAGAATCCAAACATTAAAAAAGGCTTTTTAATTTCAGTGTTTTGATTGCCCTGAATTAAAAAGTTAATTTTAATCTCATTTAATCTGAATATTCAGAATTTCAGTCAGTCAAATTGCTTCTACTGGTATCTCTAAAGTACTTTATTGTCTAAACATTTTGTGTTTGTATTCTCTCCTATGGTCTACCTAAGAAGCCAGATGGTTAGAAATTTCCAGGTCATTGACCAGGCTCTGTGGCTAAACTACATCTTCTACAACTCATCATGGTCTGCTTTGAGGTTCAGACACTCATCTGGCCCACAGAGACTAGGACTCTGAGGAACTTAGTCTTTGAAATAGAGCAACTACAAATAGCAGCCAATTAATTCTGACCAACCTGGAAACTTAATGTTCAGTTACTTTTTGACAAAAAGAAATCTTTCAATTTGGTTGAATAAAGTGATTGTTATTTTGCTATGTGAAAATCCCCACTGTGTAAGCAGAATTAGCATCCCACAGGCAAAAATTATTTTGCAGAAACACATTTTAACTGTTTAACTGGATTATCTGTTTACTGGTGTACCATGGAACTGGAATTCCTTTCCTCAGTTCCTTAAGTATATTTTCTGTTTGTTTTTTTGTTTGTTGGTTTGTTTTTTTTTTTTCTTTCCTTTGGAACCTTGTTTCTGGTTTTTGATGTATCAAAGGTGCTGGGAAAAAAAAAATAGTAATGAGAATGTTCATATAACAAAATATTTAGTTCCTAGATGTCCTGATTAAGACAAGCTGCCAATTGTGAAACACTGCTGCCAATTTAAATTGAGCAAATGATCAGCTCAGTATAGAGAGATTTGGCTGGACATTGCAATAATTTATAAATTTGTACCAACCTACTCCCAATAGCTTCATCAACCCCAGTAATCTGGAAGGCCAACTGTACTCTACAGCAGTGTTGTTTGTGTTGTGTTCTTCTTATTCCCCATCAATTTTCCACTTCTGAAATAGACCACATATGTGATTATTTACGAAGTTAAAAATACAGTCAAAGCAGTCAACTGAAGAAAGTGTAGAGGATGAGGGAGAGAAGAAAAAGATGAAAAGGAATAAGTAAAAGAGAAACTGGGTATTTGTATTCTGAAAATCATAGAAAAGGAAATTAATTGGACGGAAGTGATTTTGAAAGACAGCAAGTGACAGAAAGATGAGAAAGGTATAGGTGGTTTTAACAAATGAAATTTATGTAAACAGGGCCCGTGAAGCAATGTGTCACTGAAAGGTTTTGTCCTGCACCAGATTTCATATTTTCATATTTCAAAATTGGATAGAAATGTGCAGACCCTCTTCTGAGTTATGTCCTAAAATTCCTACCTTGTTTTTTTGCAAGATTTATGGTGAATTTAATTTACCTTTAAATTATACAGAAACTTTAATGATTACAGCACAACTTTATTTAAAAAAAAAAAAAAAAAAAAAGAGAGAGAGAGAGTTTCAAAGACCTAGACTGCATATTAAGGCTATTTGTAAAGAACTTGTACATAATTGTGTAGCCTCCTCTTGCCTCTAAATGATTTGGTAACAAGGTAAGACATACAGCATGTGTAATAGCGCCTACAGGCCCAAAACAAATTAATGTGATGGGCACAAATGTGTACTCTTGTCAGATTATGTATTTGATTAGAAATGGACTTGGCTCCAACAGAAAATGTGGTTTTGAAGAAGAAAAATATGCCAGTAAAGTAAACCCATGTAATTCTGAAATGTCTTATGTAGGGGTAGAAACAAAGCCAAAGAATACATGCAGTTTGTGATCCGACTGCAAAAGTAAGATTCCTCTTCTGTTGTAATGCAGATTCCTTTAATGCTTACGCTTTGCTCCAAAATCTACCACAATAACTAAACAAAGTTGTAATTTGCTTTTTAATTATGGTTGTATCAATAAATCTTCATACTGATACTCCCCAAATCCCAGTGAATTTCATAGCAAAACTCTCTTGAATATGTGCAGTCTTCCAGATTTACATCAAGGTAAAGAGTTATTTTAGGTGGATGATGCATGGTAGGTTCAACCAAACTCTAAAAATTGCATCACTGTGGCTAGCTAATTCCATAGGTTAATTCATCAGCCTACAGTTAGTCAATAAAGGGGTCAACCTGTCATCACTATAAGATATAGGATACTTGTGGGGAAAGGCCTTTATCCAGCTGCTGATAGAAGAAAGGGGCAAGATGGTTGTTATGTTTGATCATAGAATCATAGAATGGTTCGGGTTGCAAGTGACCTTAAAGATCATCTGGTTCCAACCTCCCCGCCATGGGCAGAGACACCTTTCATGAGACCAGGTTGCTCAAAGCCCCATCCAACCTGGCCTTGAACACTTCCAGGGATGGGTCATCCACAGCTTCTCTGGGCAACCTATGCCAGTGCCTCACCACCCTCACAGTGAAAAATTTCTTCCTTATATCCAATCTAAATCTACCCTCTTTCAGTTTAAAGCCATTACCCCTCGTCCTATCACTACAGGCTCTTGTAAAAAGTCCCTCTCCAGCTTTCTTGTAGGCCCTCTTCAGGTCTCCCCGGAGCCTTCTCTTCTCCAGGCTGAACAACCCCAACTGTCTCAGCCTGTCCTCATAGGAGAGGTGCTCTAGCGCACTGATCATCTCTGTGGCCCTCCTCTGGACTTGCCTCAACAGGTTCATGTCCTTCTTATGTTGGGGGCCCCAGAGCTGGAGGCAGTACTCCAGGTGGAGTCTCACGAGATCAGAGTAGAGGGGGAGAATCACCTCCCTCAATCTGGTGGTCACGTTTCTTTTGATGCAGCCCAGGATACAGTTGGCTTTCTGGGCTGCAAGCGCACTTTTGCTTTTCTGAAGACTTTGGTTCCCTTGAACAGTTATGCTATCTGAATTTGGAAAGATTTTAATCTTTCACAAACATGAGATTGGGCCAAATTAGTAACTACTAGTACTTTCTAGCTACCATCTCTGCTCTCCAAAAACATATGCCTAGTTTCTTTTATTTCTCACATAAAACTTTCATAAAGAGTAACTTCTGCATAAATGACACTTTATTATGAACATTTTTAGACATTTTTAGAATTCTTTAGATTTTGTGAAATCCTCTGTAACAATCTTGATAATATGTCAATGACTACATTAGAAGTGTATCATAATATGTGTTCTATTCAGAAGATATAGCTTGATAGATAGCTCTGTCCAACATACAATAACCAAATATGTTGTATTGTATCCAGTGCTTTGGATATTGTGCATACAACATTTTACAGGAAAGCATTCATTTCTTAATACATGAGATTTCAAAAAAGCCTAAAATATGAACTGATATAAAGCAGAATATTTCTGTATTTGATAAATTTGATTAAAAATTGGTTTAATTATTTGTGTAAACCTTGCCATTTTGATTAGTATTTTGGTAAAATAGACAAAACTAAACTCAGTTTTGCACAAAAAAAAATAAAGCAGAGTCATGCAAAATGTTGAAAAACTGAAAAATGTCTTAATGTTAGAATTTTATTTGTCATTAAATAATTTTCTTGCTTGACACATTATGTATAGGCTAGAGCTATTGTTAAGAGAGACATTCAAGGATTTTAAGAACCCTTTCTCTTCAAAATAAGACGTAAAAGCAGACAATGGCTTGTGGTCAGGGAGAGTAAAAATTAGAAAGGAGATTAATTAGCATGCCAAAAGAACTTTACTATGATGAGGAGGCTACAATGGGGCTGAAAATCTGCAGCTGTGCAGAACTATCAGGAAGGAGGAAAAAGTGGTAAATGAAGAATCAAAAAGGACCCCTACCTGTTTAATCAACTGCAATGATTAGAATCATGGATTTTTCAAACTGTATGATGAAGAGACATTTCTTAAGAGATGCTGGTGATCTCCATAGTAAGGAAAAAACAGAAGAGCTTGTTTCAGAGAGAAAATGAAAAAAAAAGTTTTCTTCAGATATGTAGCATGCATTTTTTTCATGTTATTTTCATTCTTATTCAAAAGAACGAAGATCTAACCTGCATAGTTAACTATCTGGGTTGGGATTTGTAAAAAATAGTTTCATTACATACTTCATCCTCTAGCTTTGTCTGCACTAGAAACACTTGCTCAGATAAGTTACACAAGTGGATTTGCAAAATGATTCTTATAACTTATTTCAGACCCCAAAATCCATAATGAAATAAGGTCACCTAGCAACAATATACTTTTCACATCATAGTTTCACGCACAGTACCTTTTGTTGAGCATAAGGCAAATTGTACCTCTGTATTTCTGACCAATAAATTTGGGCTAACAGGAAACTTTCAGTGGGCAAAAGTAGCAGAAGTAGCTAACTCTCCTTGCTTATCCTTATTTCTCATTTTTGCCTGAGGATGAAAAATATGTGTGGAAGACCTTCTCCAGTCATATACTTAGGAAAACAGAAACTATAGGAGGTATGAATTAGAGAACTGCTGACCTACAGCTTCTAGGATACTTAATTATAGAAAATTGTGAAGTAAACAGTTTTTCTCCTCTTGGGACCTGAAAGAACAAAATCACACAACTGAACAAAAACATCATATAGCTCATAATATGTACACTCCTCATAACAAAGTTCACTAAAGCCAAAAATATGAATTTCCAAAGTATGTATTGAATGATAAGTAACAGAATAGAATCAGGGGAATGCAGTGGCAGTTGAGTCCACTCTGCTGCTAAGGGAACCTGAACTCACAAATGTTCTTATTAATAAGAATGAAATTTAGAGAAGTCAAAGCTCACAAAGGGTACCTATATC
Source organism: Platalea leucorodia (assembly GCF_965183815.1). Classification (NCBI taxonomy): domain Eukaryota; kingdom Metazoa; phylum Chordata; class Aves; order Pelecaniformes; family Threskiornithidae; genus Platalea; species Platalea leucorodia. The sequence goes on along the minus strand of NC_138828.1, from coordinate 43,601,493 downwards.
CAACCCAACTTCTGAATTGCTTCTATTGAGATTTTATGGTGTAAGACTGTTAAAAAAAGTCACCATCCAACACACTGGCTGCCCAAGATTTTTTGGTGCTTAAATGGAGTCAATTCTGAAAATCCAACCTCAGCTACGGAAGCTGAGTACTTCTGTATAAGGCACATCTAGATAAACAAAATAGCTAGAGATGCCTAAATTAGGAAGGTGTTTTTTTCAAGGAGATTGTGAATAACACATGAAGGTTTTAACATGCATTGCTTTAACGTGACTTCAGTTAAAGTGTCCATCCAGCTTATGATGTTATGACTGTCTTGTTCACAGAATATCTGCTGCATAAAATGTTTGTTTAGAAGGGGTGTGTCTGGGACTAGAGCACAGGGAGATATTTGCCTTTTTCTGGAAGCTGTGATGTGTGCCAGAAGATGTTCCTGGGTAGGAAAAGATTCTGATTTTTTACAGAACTACTGAGAACAGTCAGATGAGAAGACTTTTTAGTTTATAATGAATAAACTGCATCTAAAAGATTTGATATTCAGACATAGAAGATTGTCCTTGGGATCAAGACGCTGCGTATTACTGTGTTCTAAATTTTAACACACATTTTAAATTGTTCATTGGATATGAAGAGAGTTTTGAATTTTTGAACATCAGGAAATACAAAATTTCATTGCATCCTTTCTTAGAGATATAACTTTAACAATGACCACAACAGAAAATATTCAGTAGTCAAAGTGAAAAATGAAGATTTTGTATCTAGACAAGGTATTTTTCTTGAATAGGCTAGGACAAACATGAGCTGCTGAGGCTGGTGTGGAAGTTAAAGTTCTGCAGCTTTTATTATATGAAAAGCCCAATCCTTCTGTGTTTAAAAGCTTTGCATGAAGAAGAACTCAAAACCCATGAAATTTTCCTATTTTTGAAGGCTTGAGTTCCAGGACTTAGCTATGTCAACTCCTGTTGCATCTGCTGTGGTATTTGGGGCTGTATAGAATGGCAGAAAGATTAGATGAGATGTCAGGCAGAGATGTCACACCAGTCAGAAGACGTTCTTTTTTTCAGTTCTAAGCTTGTGAGGACTTTGCTCAGACCAGTCTTGAGATGGTCTTCTGCCCATGACCTTGGACAAGCCCGTTCATCAATGCCATATGCTGAAGGGTATATAAGCTGTCAATAAGCACAGATGGATGTGTGGTTAATGCTGATCACCTGAGCTCCAGTGCTCTCTGGATCTTTGTGGTTTTTGGCTTTTTGACAGTAGTTGTGTTAGCAGAGATCCACAGATGTTTAGCAATCTAATCATAATCATGAAGAATGAGAACTATGAGCACCTTGGAGCATTTATCCCACAGGAAAAATATTAAGGATTAAATTGCAATAGTAGCAGAAAAATAGGAAAAGTCATAGAAGACCAAATATGTTAAATCTTGAGGTCTGCAGCGGCCTGAAGTAGAAGATGAAAGTCAGGGAAGATTATGAGAGATGAATACTTCAAAGCAGTTCAAGACACAAGTACCAGAAGGGGAAGCTGAGATGCAGCTAGCAAAAGACATCAAGGTTAATGAGAAATCATTAGGAACATAGTATGTATTAGTATAAAGAGGGTAAAAGAAAGGGAGGTGCCCCATTGTGGAGGAAGAATGTAGTAAGCAGAGAAAGGGAAGAAACAATCATTTAAAACCTATGTACCAAATGTCTTGCCACGCAGGTGGTTAGTTCAGCTATCACAGCAATGACAAGAAAGAAGAAATGACTTAGATAAGACTTTGTTTGTAACAACTCTAACAACTCCATTTTGTAATTTTTGTAAAAATGAGATCGTTTTTAATCATCTTATGAACTCTGCCCCTGAATATTTACAAAATTGTTTGAAAGGATCTCAGAATTGTTAGCAGTTGCTTTTGAGAAACTGTAGAGAACAAGTGGGGTACCAGATGACCGTAAAAAAGCAAATTAAAAGTTTTTTTGTAAAAAAGGGACCTTCAAAAGAGTGGGTTGAAAAAGGGCCAGAAAATGAAACTCCTGTTGTCCTGCTCTCAATTTCTAGAAAATACTGGGACAGGTAATTCAGTACATGATTTCTAAGCATCTGGAAGATACCAAAAAGATGCATAGCAGTCAGCATGTATTTGACACAACAAATCATATCAAGCCAAAATAATTTCTGTTTATGAATTAATCCTTATGCCAGTGGGAAGGCATAAACAAGGTATTCTAGTGTTCTAGGCACTGACAATGAAGAAACAGGTAGCCTGATTTAAAGGTTCAACAGGATAATAGAGAAAGTGATCAGAGGTCTCAAAGCCATGGTGCAAGATTAAAAGAATAGGGTAAAAATATGGTAATAAACATATCACAGGGAGGAAATACAAAATGGGGATACAATACTTTACAATATAGAAGATACTATTGAACAGAGGAAGATAGTAATTTGTTCTTCATGGTTTTGGTGAATAGGATTCACCATACGAAGTTGTAAGCTTAAATTGCAACAAGAAAAACTTGTTTCAGGTATTGGAAACCTCTTCTGAAATTAGACTAGTAAAAAGCACTGACATAGATTAGTGTGGAGTTTCCATCACCAACAGAGACTCCACCGATGGTGACTCTCTGGTCTAAAAATAGATTTAGATCGACATCTGCCAGGAGTGACAAGGTATAGCTGATTTTGCTTATGGGCAATGGGATAGCTAGATGTTCTCTTGGGATTCCCTTCAGCATAATTCTTAAAAATTATTTTAACTGTAAGGGTTGTGTTATATTTGCATAAACTTAACTCCATGCTTTAGTGCCTTAAATGAACACATTCTTCATTTTTAGGAAGCAGGTAAAGCACTTTTGAGACACAGTGTTCAGGACAAAAATTTCTTTGTATTTCGTAGTAATTTCTCAGCATGTCCCCTTTGTTTCATCATTAACCTATATATACAAACTCTTGGCGTGTGTATTACATAATTCCAACACCCCTTCATATAACATACAGATGTGTATACAAAATACATATTCACACGTATAATCCCTCTTTTTTCACCTCTCCATCCTTTTCCTTAGGAAACAACCGTGTTGTTTATGACAATCTTGTAACTTTCTACAAGTATATTACCAACTACACCATCTTCTTTGCTATCCCCTTGTAGGCTCCATCAGCTAGTCAGAGGTAAAGCAACCTGAATAGTTATGATTTTAAACTAATAAGTCTTAATATTTGAAAAATCTATATTACTGAAAACTTGGAAAATATAGCACAATTTGAAATTAAGAAGAAAGACAAATTTTTATTAATAACAGCAATATTTCTTAACCGGACAATGATAAAAAGAGCTATCAGTCAGAGTTTCTAAACTCTCAGTTTAAAACTATGTACCTGTTACTTTTAGTATTATTCTCTTATCACTACCACAGTACTGGATTCCCTGTGACATCTTAAAGATGCTATTGTTAGGCACATCAGTATGTAACACTACAGATATATTTTCTGTGAGAAATGTACTTACATTTAAAATAAAGGAAAGAATAATTCTCAAGACACATAAATTTAATCTTTGAAGAGCAGTGAAATTATTGAGAAAAAAAGAAAACTTCTTAGTTTTGTATCTTCAAAATGCCATTTCAATCAAGTATCATTTTTTGTGTGCTTGAATAAATGGAATTACCAACTTGTGTAAAGTCCTTGATCAGAATGAGGCTCTTAAACCAATTATGTGGAGATCAGAGTGCTTAAAATTATGAGGAATACATTTAGAATTATTAAAGGCTTCAAATAGCTTGGTTCAGGCAAAATTACATATAATTGATCATTTAGTATGTGTTGTCAGTAGAAACTGCAGTCATAGGTGTGGAAGATCACTTTTTAGACAAATCGCAGTGAAACTTTTGTAAAACCAGAGCTCCCTATTCTAAGGATTTTTACTGAACACAAATCCCAGCCACTTTATTCCTCTTCTCTAAGTACAGAAAGATGCACCGTAAGTTAAAGTACTGAATAATATTATCTGGATGAAAATGTGAAACCCAGATGAAGCAAAACCAAAATAGGTTACCTTGATTGCTAGGTAAGTGAAACCACAAACTTGGGGATTGGGATGCTTTTAAAAAAGTATAAACAAGTGATTCTTTAAAAAAAAAAAAATCATTAGCTTTATAGAGAAATTTCTTCTTTGCTAAAGGGCAAAACCATTTGTAAGAAATTAACATTAAGACTGACAAACACAAACTGGATTGTCAGAGAATGATTGTATAAGGGACTGACTCTATAATCCACCCTGAGAATAACATGACTCTTTTATTGATTGTTATTTAGCCTCTGTGCAGTCCCTCTATCACTTTGCTTTGAATTTTATGATTCATTTATTACAGAATATAATATCATTCTGGATAGGTAGCATTTTCAGAGTCAGGCACATAAATCCTAATCTGGCAACCATTCTCTATACCTGTCAGACTGGTGACAAGATTCTCATTGATTTTAGTGATACAGGTTTAGGAACAAAATGGCGTGTATTATGTAGTGTAAGATGCAGGTCAGCGGATTTAACTCATACTTTACTATCTGTCTGTAGTTACAGTTTATGACCAACCTCAAAACTTGCTAAGATCAGTCACAATCTCATATTCACTTCTCTTTTTGCAGGAAGTGGCATTTTTCTGCTTATCAGATCTGAGAATCTCTTGATGGCCTTGGCCCTAGTTTCAAGTCTGAAAGCAACTTTCAATTTTCACCATGGAAAATACTTTCAGATACTACACTAGGAGTGTCGTGCTCTCTTAAAATACTTCTCAGCAACCTTATGGTGGGTTAGCTTTGGCTAGCAGCCAAACTTCCATCCAGCTGCTCGCAGCCCCTCCACCAGTAGGACAAGGGGAGAAAATAGGAAGAACAGGAATGAGAAAGCTCATGGGTTAAGATAAAAGCAGGTACATTGCTTACCAATTACTGTTGCAGACAAAACAGACTTGACTTGGAGAAGATTAATTTATTGCCAATTAAAATAAAAATGTAATTACTAATTTGGGTAGTGGGAAACAAGATGACACACGTTTAAACAACACCTTCGCCCCCCTCCCCTTTCCCAGGCTCAACTTCATTCCAGACTCCTCCCTGACCAGCACAGGGGAAACTGAAGGGGGGTACAGTCAGTATGTAATGGTTTCTCTTCACCGCTCCCTCCTTCTCATGCTTTTCCTCTGCTCTGGCATGGCTTCTCCACGGGCTGCAGTCCTTCAGGAAAACGTGCTCTGGTGTGGGCTTGCCACAGTTCCATTGGGTATATCCATTTGCTCTGGCGTGGGACTTCCATGGACTGCAGTGCTCTGCCATGGAACATCTCCACCTCCTCCTCTCTCTCCAACCTTGGTGTTCCCTCTTGTTTCTTACTCTTTTTGTTCCCACCTCCTCTCTCCACACAGCATTCTCTGCCCTTAGCTATGCTTTCACAGAGGCACCACCAGCTTTGCTGTGGCCTGCAGTGCCTCCACTGTGGAGCTAGCAGGAGCTGGCTGTCCCCAACATGTGGCCGCCCCATACGTCTCCCCACAGAGGCCACCCCTGCAGCCCCTGTCCCCCTCCCCCTACCAAAACCTTGCGACATACAGCCAATACAAACCTGAAAAGCAGTGTGTTACTCAAGTCTAGGGAATAAAGTTAACATTACAAAATTAGATGAATTAGGTCAACAGGATGGCAGATGGAACTCAAAATTAAATATGGAGTCAGCTACGCTGGAAAGGTAATTGAACCATTTATGCACCTTGCTCATTTCTAAATTAAATTTAACTAATTCGGGAAAGAAACCGGATGTCACTGAAGGCTTTGACTTAACACACAGCTGCAGTTTAAAAAACAAAAAGCCAGACAAAGGGGGAAGAGTGCACGATTCTCACGAAAGGGAGCACCACCGGCGGCATTACGCCAGCGTGTACCTAACTCAGGGCTGGGAGGCGATTTGAGGGCGTGTGTGTCTCCTTTTCCCTAAGGCACGGGAAGTTTTATCCTGAAACCACTGGGAGTTCTTAAAGATTGTAACCGCCTAAGGATTTTCGCAGCCTTAACTTGGGGTACGAGGTGCCAACACGGCTGTAGAAAAGTTCCAGCGGCCTCCGCCCCCACCTGGAGGTGCCGGCGGCACAGCGCGGCTCCTGCGGCGCCATGAGGGGGGCGACGAAGGTGGCCCCTGCGACCGGCGGGTTCCGCCGGCGTTCCCGGCGGCGGGCGGGCCGCGGAGGAGGCAGGAGGCCGAGGCCGAGGCTGCCCTGCGATGCTCACCTCGGCACCGGCAGCTGGGCAGGAGAGAGCCCCTCCCGCAGGCCGTTAGCCCCGGCGCGGCGGCGCGCGCGGAGCGGCCCGGGGGCGGGGCGCGGAGCGGCCCGGGGGCGGGGCGGGGCGAGGCGAGGCGAGGGGCGGGCGGAGCGCGCGGCGCGGCGCGGGGCGGACGGCTGCAGACGGCGGCGCGTGCGGGGAGGGAGCGGGCCGCCTTTCCGGCCGCGGCGAGGAGCGCGGTCGCGGGTCTCGCAGCAAGGTGACGGGCTGGGCAGCCTCCCCTTCCCCCGCGCCTCTGCCCCCGCTTTTTTTCCGAGCGCTCCGCGTTGGGCTCCCTTTCCCGCTGCCCCTTCCGCACCCCTTGCCCCGTTCGGGTGGGCGAGGCGGCCCGCTGCGGGCGGTTGTCCCGGTCCCCCACCGGCTGCCCCCGGCTGGGGTTCGGCTCTGGTGTGGGTAACTCCCCTCCTCCTGTCTCCTCTCGCCCAGATGCTCAAGGTAGCAGCCTTCGTCTGCGTGTGTGCAGCAGCCTGGTGCAGCCCGGCGCTGGCGGCGGCGGCGGCGGCGGCCGGGGGCAGACCGGACAGCGGCAATTTTCTGGACGATAAACAATGGCTCACGACCATCTCCCAGTACGACAAGGAGGTCGGGCAGTGGAACAAATTCCGAGACGTAAGTTCAACCCTCCCACCCTGCCTGCCGGCAGCCGCGCCCGGCCCGCTCCCCCGGCGGGCGGTCTGGTTGCGTTGACTGAGGGCGTCCCTTGGGCAGCCAGGGCTGGGGCGCAGCATCAACTTTACCCCTTCTCCCCAGATTTTAATTTTTATTTTAATTCCCGGCGGCGCCTCGGCAGGAGGAGGCAGGTCCCACCGGGCTGTTCCCGGTGCGCTGCCGCCGCTGAGCGGCGAGGACCGCCCGGTGTGCCCCGGGCTGTGCTGGGCGCCCAGCCCGCACCTCCGGGGCCCAGCGGACCGGGCCGCGGGAGCCGCTTCCCGCCCTGCGGGTCGCCAGCCGTTAAGAGGTGGCGGTGGAGGGGGAGTTGCGTTTGTCCTTCCTCCTCCCCGCCCCGCAGCGGGAGCGGCGGTGGAAGCGGCGGCTGCGGGAAGGGCTGCGGTGGGGGCGCGCGCGGCGGCCGTTGGGCGCCGCTCCCCGCCGAAGCGGGGGCGAAGCCGGCCCGGGGCGGGGGGCGGGTGCGGGCGGGCACGGGGCTCGGCCCGTCGCCGCTGTGGGAGCGCCGCCTGGGGAAGAGCCCCCGGCCACCTGGAAGCGTGCGCCGGGCGGGAGTGCCCGGTCTCACCTTGCCGCTGTCAGAAGTGCGGAGAGGGCGGGCTGGGGGAGAAGGGGCTGCGCGCACAGCCCGAGGGGGCTTTGTGGGAGGTGTTGGAGCGCGGACGGTGGCAGGGAGGTCCGCTAAATAAGGCGGTAAGTTGTATAAATGGTGCGCCCGGAGTGCCGTGCAGGCAGTATGTGAACACCAGACCCAGTCTGACCCGAATCTCATCAGTTACGAAACCTGCTACTGTAAGGTGGCTCTCGTCCTCCGGAGTGCTTCACTTTTGCACTTAGTTTGCTCTCTGATTGTTGCGAGTTGAGTAAAACCCAGTCGATTTTCAAAAGTCCTTCACATTTCTTTCAATGAAAAACATTTTTCTTGATCTTCCAGTATCCTGCATTCTTTGATGCCGCTTTTAAAAATCTGAATTCCAAGCATGCAAAATAATTTTCTATTTAGCTTTACTGTATTGCTTACTGATTTTCTTTGATTTGGTGTAAAGCAGTGATTTGTTTTGTAACTTCAGAGTCAACAGGTTTCTCATGCTACAGCTTGCTGGTGACTGTGGCTTGCTATAGTGAACTGAAGTAAATGTCTCTGAGAAGTCGTATTTTTCTGAGCGCTGTAGTGTACTTGTGATGCATGTGTTTTCTAGCTTTATATATATGTTGCATGTGGGATGTAAACTTGGCTATTTATGTTAAGTAACTAGGAAAGAAGAGCTACTGTTAAAGAGTTGTGGGAGAAGTTATTTCCCCAATCGTTTCTATTAAACAGCATAATTTTAGTGTTTGAGAACACTCAAATTGGTATGCAGATATTTTTCGCTTGCTTTGAATATCTTAAAAACTTACATTCATGTGAAAAAAACCTGTTCCATGTACTGTACTTTGGGACCTGTGATTTCGGGGAAAAAAATACGCAGTGCTATATAAATGTTTTAGCATGAAAGGCTGCTGCTAGCAAACTCTAAAATAAGTACATCAGTTATGTTTTATAATTGGGCAAAGTCATTTACGTAAGGACTACCCTGCAAGGCTGAAGAAGCTAAGTGCTCTCTAATGCTTGTCTCCTGGGTGCCCACTGACATACACTGTAATATTGGATATTAGCCAGATAATTTATTCTGTGACAAGTAGGTGTCCACAAGGGTTTTAAGAGTGACTGCTTTGAGGAAGTACTGCATACTGATTCTTCTGAGGCAATTTACAAATACGCTGTCTTACTTATTTTTACACTGTTTAAGTTTTATAAGGCTGGTACTTCAGTGAGGAATATGCTTTTATTTCTTGTGCAGAATGCTTATATCCCATTGATTGGTACTTCATCTGGAATATTTATGGATGGTCCTAATACTTCACAAGGCTCTCCCTTTAAAGCATGGATGGTTTTCAGTAATTCGTAAGATATAACTGTAAAAAAAATAAAAAATTATGAGTTTCTCTACCTGCAGAAGAATGCATTAGAAAAATATCTTGTAAGAAACACTGATCAATTATCATCTTTGAATGTAACAATAGGGGAGAAGTTTTATTAACATCCTACAGTTCTATATAATTGGTAAATTTACTTGTATGACTGTAATTTGTTGGTTTTGAAATTGCGATTAGCAATTTAATTAGTGATTCAAATGTTGCCTCCTGTTAAGGAGCAGCACAGCTGCATTTTAAACATATGTAGGGGTAACTGTCTTGCAGAGTTAAAATCAAAATAAAGGTGTGCAAGGCCTGTGTTTATAATTTAATTCTCTGGTCAGAAAGTAGCATATTTTTTGCGGGCTTTAAATACCCTACAGATGTAAGGGTAAGATGGAATTCTGGTGTGAAAAGAAGTATTTAAAGGCTTAACTTAAGACTTAACTGACAGGACTGATTAATGTGGAAGATAATGACCCTGACTTCTGGCTCATTGGCTCAGTTTCTTCTTAGATCACAGTGAGAAAGAACATAGTCATTCAGAAAGGGAGCCCTTACAAAACCTAATAAACCAGGATGTGATGTTTTATTTAAAAAAAAAACAACCAACAACCCAAAATCAAAATAAACAAACAACAAAAAAACAAACCCCAAACCTCCAAACTTAACTCTTTTAACATCCTCTAAAATGTCAGATTTGTCAGTAAAGGTTATTATTAACAAAAAAATACTAGCTAAGATCTTTTCAGTGCTTTGTACAGGCAAAACCGTAACTGACTTTTCAATTCTCTTGAAAGATCTTGATCATTCTGACAGATCTCTTGAAAATAATGAAATAGGTCTAGGCAAGAACTGTGCCTTAATGTGCAACAGTGGCAAGCTAGGTGCATGTTAGAGGCTATCTTCTCACATCTTTGTCTTGTGCAAAAATTGATAATGGGCTCTTTTGTAAATAGGAGACTTTCCATCTTAAAGATGGGGGAGGGAAGTCTAATCTTCAGATGGCAAATACCAACTCCCTCAACCTGTATGTGTGAGTCAAACATTTTGGGTTATATACAAGGATATGTTTACTTTTTGCCTGTAGTAGCTGGGGAAGAAGAGTTTTTAACCTAATCTTAGTGCTGCTGCAGTCCAGTTGCTGAGTAGCTGCAGCTCTTATGTCTGTCACTGAAATAAGTCTCAGGGTTGATGTGTTTATTAAGGTTTTTCAAGCTGCCTGGTTAGGCTGCTTCAGCAGCCAATGGTGTTGTGATGCTGGGATGTCCTAGCCCATGTGTACATACCCGTTATTTATTTCATGCTTGGGAATTGAGGTTCTTTAGTAGATGCTAAGTTAGGGGAATGTTCTGTGTTCATATTTTGTTATATTTATAGTCCTTTGTGCTAATGGTCTTGTCTATGATGGTTGCACCAGACGTTTGATAAAAATGTATATATAAACAACAGTTTGTCTAAAATGAAGATTATTCCTTTTAAAAAATGTAATTGGGTAATGGCATTACATTTATGCTCTCCTACTTAGAACATCCTAAATCTTATGTATCAAACCTTCATTACTCATAATGCTGTAAATCTGTGGATAAAAACAAAATATAGGAATAATTCTTTATTCTCTTTATGACTTGATTCCAAATAATGGTATTATTTTTAATCCTAGAACAAAGCATAATCACTTTGTCATTTATAATCACTTTGTCTTTCTATGTGGTCTTTACAGCCAGTTGGACAAAATTTCACACAACCATAATTGTCTGTTGTATCGCTATCTGAAAGCCTTTTAGAAACTTTAATTTTTATTTCTGTAGAATTCCCTGAAGCAGCATTCTTTAGAGTAACTCATTTTAGTCATTGATATTTGCAAACAGTGTCCTGTCCGTTTGTGTTCATTAAAGGGACTGTATAATAAATGTATTTTATATGGTAAATTTTACTTGGCACTTAAGGAGAGTTATTTATGGCGTCGCTTGTTATTGATTTTTACTTTTTCTTTTCAAAGAGATCATAATTTAAGCAATTTCTGTATTTGCAAATTTAAGATGCATCAGGAAGTGAAAGATACTTGTAGTATATAAATAAATTCTGCAGAATTCAACTACGGCATAGTATTGCTATGAAATATGATCAGTTTGATCAATGTGATCAGTTGCATCATGCTACAGTGTTACTATCATCCTACCATATTAATACAGTTATCAAAGGTAAAGAAGGTGGAACAAAATTCAAGTAACAGACCTTAAAACCTATCAGCTATGAAGGGGAAGTTTGCACTAGTAATACTACCTTTTACTCTGCTTCACTATGAAGTGTTCTCACATTGACCATCAAAGATATTGCCTTCTAAAACATTCGGCAAGTTTGGGCAGCTCATGTTGGCCTCCCAAATGCGTCTTTTGAAGATACTTAAAGAATGTGTTTTTTCAACATTAGTGAAATCTAAATGTCTGTTTGGAAAGGAGATGAATCAACTATATGTCTCCACACCAATTCAATAATTGCCAGCATTCATTATTCTTTTGTCTGTTTGGAGGTTTAAGGCTTCTCAAAAATTAACACACACCATGCTCCTCCCTGCCCACCAATTAAGTTCCCCACCAACTATACACCTGGTGTTTCTTCACTGCTGTGAGCAGAATACCTCTGCCCAACTGTACATCCACACAACTGCATCTCTGTACTGCTTAAGAAAGCCAAAGGCTGTTTTTATGGTTCAGGGTTAATAAAACATACCTCTTTCTTATCAGTGGGTAGGGCAGCTCTTTTATTACATACATATGTTTTGATAGAAAGTTATGATTATGACATCAGGAAAAAATGGAATAGCAGAACAGGAAAGATGAACTTCTTCATTATGTTGTCCTAGGCCTAAGTTAAAGCAAGAACTTGCTAATAAGTTAGTTACTTTTTCAGTTAGGGCATTGAACCTGTTTTCCGCATGCCAGTTTGTTACTTGAAACTTGTTATTGGCTATTCTAAAGTGGTATCAGTCTTTTTCTTTTTTTCATGACTTATTTTGTATGATCTTAGTTTTATTAATATCGTGAAGGAGGAAAAATTTTGAAATCTAGGAGATCTGACAAAGAATGAGTATTCTGTACCTACACCTATAATTACTACCTTTGAAATGAAACTAATAAAGTAAGACTTGACCACTGTTTTTTAAGCTGTGAAATATAGGGAAATGTTAGGAATTTGCATTAATTTTAATTAAGGAACTTTAAGAAGCTATTTAATTGTTCAGCACTTCTAAACTGAACATGGCAAATTACAATGGGAAGGAGTAATGGAAATCTTAAATTTTAATTTCTTCTGTATTGTAGAAAAAGTCTTCTGATTTTTATATGTGCTTTTATTTTGTTCTCAAGTATGCATTCCTTTTTTCTTTCACCTGATTACTTTTCCTCTGGTCTGTTTTTGCTGCTTGTTTCTACTGACAGGTATTTTTTTGTCTGCAAAGGCAGTCTACTAATCTCAAACTATTGTTAACATCGAACTCTTAACCGTCTCTTGGAAGGCATTAACTTGGAAGCTCTTTATATAGCTAACCTTTAGGAGTTAAGTAAACTGTAATGTACTTTTCCTTAGATTGCCCTCATAATCTAAAGTAAAGCTGATAACATTGTTTCATCTTATCTTTATCTCCTTTCTCCGAAGAATAATCTTTATTTTATTTGCTGTAGGTTGTTTAGTGGATATGGATACCCAGTCTCCTCTTGTCTTACCATTAAATCTTATCGGGATTGACTCTAGCCATCTGTGCTTATTATAGTGTAGTATAAATAGCTTTGTAATACACTAATAGATGGTAACAGTAACAGAAGCCGCATAGGCTGTCTTGGATTTACAATCAGAAAAGAAAGATGTCTGGAGCAAGAGATATATTATAAGGGGAAGCTGAATGTAGAAAACAATGGAATATGAGCAGAATTAGAATATCTATGTTTTTAGACTAATACCATCAGTTCTTTTTTTTTTTTGTCTTCTCCATCTGTTACTTCATAATCATTGAAGCATTTGAAGTAACTAGCTGCAGAAAGGCGAGATGATAGCTTGGCTTAATATGTTTGCAAGTCTTGGCCAGTTTTCAAGCTTAACTCTTTCCTTTAAATAAACAGTTACGTTTAAATAGTTGTGTGTCGTGTCTGTGATGTCCTGTGTTGTGAGTTGTGACATTGATTTTGCAGTGGTGTTTTTCCTATTGTGTATTTGTCTTAATCTGACATATTTGAATATATTGGTAATCACGGATGAACAGCTTCTTTTTCTGCATCTGGTGTTAAGTCTCACTTGGACTATGCTCAATGCTAAAAATCTGCCTTGTTTGTCTTAGAAACAAATATTATGGACGCAATGGTAGTAAATGCTAACATACTGCATTGTATTAAGTTCTTGTAATTTTCATATTTCTTGGAGTTTAATTTCTGAAAGAGATAAGTTTGTGGCTAGTAATAGCCCCCAGGTAGGTCCCAGTTGACTGGAGGTTAGCAAATGTGACGCCCATCTACAAGAAGGGCCAGAAGGAGGATCTGGGGAACTACTGCCTGTAACTCTGACCTCGGTGCCAGGGAAGGTTATGGAGCAGATCATCCTGAGTGCTGTCATGTGGCACGTAGAGGATGACCAGGGGATCAGGCCCAGTCAGCATGGGTTTATGAAAGGCAGGTCCTGCTTGACCAGCCTGATCTCCTTCTATGAAAAGGTGACCCGCTTAGTGGATGAGCGAAAGGCTGTGGATGTTGTCTACCTGGACTTTAGTGAAGCCTTTGACACTGTTTCACCACAGTGTTGTCCTGGAAAAACTGGCTGCTCATGGCTTGGACGGGCATACTCTTTGCTGGGTAAAAAACTGTCTGGATGGGCACGCCCAGAGAGTTGTGGTGAATGGAGTTAAATCCAGTTGGCGGCCGGTCACAAGTGGTGTTCCCCAGGGCTCAGTATTGGGGCCAGTCCTGTTTAATATCTTTATCAATGATGTGGACGAGGGGATCGAGTGCACCCTCAGTAAGTTTGCAGACAACACCAAGTTGGGTGGGAGTGTTGATCTGCTGGAGGGCAGGAAGGCTCTACAGGGGGATCTGGACAGGCTGGATGGATGGGCTGAAGCCACCTGTATGAGGTTCAACAGGGCTCAGTGCCGGGTCCCGCACTTGGGTCACAACAACCTCATGCAACGCTACAGGCTTGGGGAGGAGTGGCTGGAGAGCTGCCTGGCTGAAAAGGACCTGGGGGTGTTGGTCGACAGCTGGCTGAATATGGGCCAGCAGTGTGCCCAGGTGGCCACAAAGGCCAATGGCATCCTGGCCTGTATCAGGAATAGTGTGGCCAGCAGGACTAGGGAAGTGATCGTCCCCTGTACTCGGCACTGGTGAGGCCACACCTCAAATGCTGTGTTCAGTTTTGGGCCCCTCACCACAAGAAAGATACTGAGGTGCTGGAGCGTGTCCAGAGAAGGGCAACGAAGTTGGTGAAGGGTCTAAAGCACAAGCCTTGTGAGGAGCCGCTGAGAGCACAAGTCTTGTGAGGAGTGTGTGAGTGTACTCGGGAAAAGGAGGCTGAGGGGAGACCTTATCACTCTCTACAACTACCTGAAAGGAGGTTGTAGTGAGGTGGGGGTTGGTCTCTTCTCCCAAGTAACAAGTGACAGGATGAGAGGAAATGGCCTCAAGCTGTGCAAGGGCAGGTTTAGGTTGGATGTTAGGAAAAATGTCTTCACCGAAAGGGTAGTCAGGCATTGGACCAGGCTGCTCAGGGAAGTGGTTGAGTCCCCATCCCTGGAGGTATTTAAAAGACGGGTAGATGTGGTGCTTAGGGACATGGTTTAGTGGTGGACTTGGCGGTGCTAGGTTAATGGTTGGACTTGATGATCTTAGAGGTCTTTTCCAACCTAAACGATTCTATGATTCTAATATCAGCGTTCAAAGCTTCACTGGACTTTCTTACCTAATGTGAATGATCTTTAATTATTTGTTAGTTTTTAAAATGATTTTTCACTTTTGCTTTCCCATGTCATGTCATTTCACACTGATAGATTACACTAGTGAAAATTACTGTAGGAATTAATGATTTACCTAAGAAAGGTGGTACAGTGTGAGGTAGCAGTGTTGGACAGGGTGCAAGGGGAGCCAGTATGAAATTCTCTAACCCATGACAAAGCTTTCACGTTAGAATGAGGATGTGATTTCACTGCTGTTGCTATCTTCACAAGTGACTGCTTTAAGAGAACACAATAAGAGAATGGCTTTAAAAGATGTAAATCATCCAAACTTATTGGTATTTTGCCACTTCCAGAGAATATTATCTTAATATGTTGTTATTAAAGTCCATCCAGTGCTTGACATTTTTCTGCTGAAAATTCTTATGAACTACTTTTTTATTTTCTCAAGTAATGTGTAATCATTGGCTCAAAGGAGACTGTCAGTTCACAGCTTGTTCAGCATCTCTCTAAAGAAGTCTGCAAGTCATCAAGTAATTTTATGTAGTGACTTACTTACACTGGGGCCTGCATACAGCTGAAAACAAACTCCTTTGACATTTTTGAGCTTGCATCGATGATGAAATTCATTCCAGTTGTTAAATCTGAGTAGCATAGCAATGAGAAGTACAGAACTTACTCCTCAGTATATGCTTCTGAGTATGGAAAATGACCTGTGTTTTAACAGCTATTTATTAAAATAGAGGAAGTTATTAATATGAAGACACTGGGATATATATTTAGTGATGCATGTATCTTTAAGGATTTGCAGGTGGTTGTGTTGGTGACTGAAACATCACTTTAGCAGAAAAACCCCAACAATGATTGTTACAAGCAGAATCAGTTGGCTGGTATGTAAAGCAGCAATGCCAGGAATCCATTGTATAAAGTGCCCTTCCAGCCTTTTGCAGAAGAATAAGTTAACCAGTTTGATCAGATTTAGGAAGCCCATGTTAAACTCTGGAAACTCTTTGTATTCATAAAGTTTAGGGCCAAAATAGACCATTGGATTTGATAATATGCTTGCCTGTATATAGTGGCTCATTAACTTTTATCCTGACAGATTGTATTGAACCCAAAAATTCTAGTTGGGCAAAAGCATTTCAGTTTTCAGGAGGCTGTACTGTGTGCTGCTGGCACAGATTAAGATAAAGATTTGATCTCTAAGGCCTGCAATGTGAGGGAATTAATTAGCTGCAATATTCCCCAGTGATCTAGGCAGCAGACTCTAGGCTGTTTTGCAGCAGAATAAGGAAGAATACCATTTAAGTTCATAGTAATCTGATCTGGGAGTGTTTCCTTCTTTGGCCCAAATATGACTATGACTGGTGCTTGATTAATCTTTCTTATACTAATTTGCCATTCAAAAGGAATTATATTCTGCCACCTTCATAGCATTTTCTTGTGTGTATTGTCAGTAACTGTGGCCAGTTACTTTTATGTGAAAAATCACAAATGATGTTTGAATACAAGCTAATTCAAATCCGAAGGAAGATGGAGAAACGGCTTCTGAATTTCCATTAAGATATTCACCGAGATGTATATTCATTGTCTTAATCTGGAGTGTAAGTAAGTGTTTAAATATACTAAGGATTAGGTAGGCAGTCTTGTTTCTAACACCCAAGAATGAAAAGCATGAACATGAAGAGCTCAGTAGGTTCATACATTCCAAAGCCAGCAAAGGGCTATTGGATTGCTCAGCATACTGCAAATAGTGTGCAATATTTCTTATGTGAACTGGATTATAGCACACTAAGTGCATATCTATTTCTCTAAATCTTAATAAATCTAGCATTTCCCTCCTAAACTGTTAAGCTGTTTAATTTTTCATCCATGTGCTTATTTTATTTTAAAGTTGAGTGTATCTAACTTTACTCAGAAATTCTTGGTAGGCAGTTACAAGGTCCTGTTTTGGTGAACTATGGTACTTGGGGCATGAACGGACAGACTTTCTTTATACTAGTAAGAAAAAGGCTCAGTTATGTTAGGAAAACAGGCATTTGGTTCTACCTGTAATGTGATATTCATGGGCTCCTCGAAAGAAAATATCCTTTCAAAGAATGCAGGGATGTATGGCCGAAACTTCATTGGAGTTACTGTAAGTAACACCTTAGCGAAGGTAAGTGTAACATGATGATGAATCATGGGATTTTGCTCTGAGATCAGCAGATGTAGTCTCATAAAGATGGAGAAAGAGGGATATGCAGAAGTATGCTTAACTATGTAGCTTTGTACTGCAGATTAAACTAATACAGGTGTATAAAACCGCAAAACATTTCAATGTTCTTCACTAGGACTGAATGTGTATTTATAAACTGGATTCTACACAGCCTTAGTCATCAGGGACCTCTGTGACTGGTTTGGACAAAAGCTACCATACCTTTCTGTCTTTGCTTACTTTTTACATAGGCTGAATGTTTACAGTTCCTCTTTTATTTTTTCCTTTCCTGCATAAAAATGATAGTTTCTTAGGGCATATGAAACTCTTTTTTTTTTTTTTTTTTTTTTTTCCCCCCCTCCAAGTTTTCTACATTTGGATTGTAGCATAGCTTCTGTAAGTTGAAGACGAGTAACATTTTTTCCCCAGAAGGTTTTAAAGTACTAATGTTATGAAGTATTGATGTTCAGCACATTGAAAAGTTGAGCTCTTATGTTTTTTATAATAAATATGAATGCGTGCCACATGCATGTGAGAGTGCATGCACACACACATGCACAGGCTAACTGGTATCTCAGGTCAATAACAATTTAAAAAGTTTTTTGTGTCCATCCCTCATGCTGGGGAGCAAAAAACCTCACAATATTGGAAGTCTTTCATTGGTCCAACCTCATTATGTCTGCAGATCTTATCTTACCATCAGATTTTGATATCACATTGATTGCAGATAATTTTTGGGTATATACTGAGTGACATGGATTTAACAATGCTTGTGGTGTACAGAATAAAATTATAATTCTGAATTTGTATCTCAAATACGTGAGGCAGTTGTCTACAATAGTTTCAGTTCATTGGCTAGAAGAAATACCTAATTTTTTACATGCCTTTAAGTATGACATAAGAACAAGATGAGTATGACTACAAATGTCTAGAGATTTAAAAAAAAAAAGTTTGTGTTGAACTGCAGTTTCCCCAAGAAAGGTAGGAGAAGGTATCAAAAATATTTCAGTAAAGATTGTGAAATTATTCTGTGAAGCAAACTGAAGTTAGAATCTAACAGTGCTTATCTGGTTGTAAAATGTAATAGTATTTTAGATAGTTTACATTTTAAAGGAATCTTTCTTATCAAACTGATATTCCTTTAGTTTGAAAGTAAGGGAATCTTTAGAATTTTTTTACAAAGTGTTGTACTGCGACTTTCCAGCCCAGTTTGGGTGTAATTGGACTATTCAACAGCATGAATGTTAGGAAACTTTTTTCTTAAAATGCTGCAAGTTACTGTCAAACATTAATAATAATAAAAAAAATTCATCTTAGTATCTGTATAATACTTTTTTTTATCCCCCACAGATACTTCTGCTTCTTAATCTTCATTCTAATGCAGATAAAGGTTAGTAATTTGCACATGCTTAATTCCCACATACACAGGTCCTACTCTTGTTTGGTTTTATCAGAGAGAAAATTTTTTACTGAGTAAATGTACAAGTTGAAGCTAAAATTTCTATAGCTGTAAAATTATACACATTATTTATAAAACTGATTTAAAATATATTAATGTTCCTCATTTACTTATACTGCATCAAAACAAAATTAAGCTTGAAAATCAAGTAGACGTATTTTCAGATTTGACAACTGAATTTTTCAGTTGCTTAACTTAGTTAGCTTTAGCCAAACAGCTTGCTCATTAGACCAAAAAATCTGCCAAGAGTAATCAAGCATAGGGATGAAACAAAAGACATTGTGATTTGCTGTTTTATGCTTGGCATTTATCAAGAGAAGTGCTTGATTGAAGGAAAAGGAAGGAAAAAAGAAAAGAAAAAAAGTCTTCATAATGCTGAATTAATTACTATCATAAAATTTGAAAAACCTCAGTGTTGTGTAGTCAACTAGCTCTGTAATGCCTGAATTGTTACAGGAATTCTTTCAAATAATGTATTTTTAAGGCGTTTTGCAGGAAGTGAAGCACTTCTGTTGAAGTTCTGTGTGGGTTTTTTTTTTTTGTCTTTATCAAATCTTCTTTGTGGATTTCACTGGGATAATGTTGCATTAGACTGGATCTCAATCCAGTTTGTGTGGAATCTTTCCTTGTCTAGTTGAGGTCACTGAGAATATGTTCACTGATGTTTGTCAGAGGTGGACTAAATCTTTAATTGTGCCAGTCTACTTATTTAAAATCATTATTTGAACTTTAAGTCTACAAAACAGACTTCTGAATGTATTTTGCATCTTTGAAAAATGAAAAGAAAGCGAACTTGAACTGGAGAACAAACTAACTAATCCCTGAAATGATAACTTATTTTCATTAGAAAATCCTATCTAGTGGTCTAAAGTAGAATACATATCAAGATTGTTTTGTGGGTTTTTTCCTCCTTCTTTTTTTTTTTTTCTTTTTGCTTTATTATGTATAAGGGAATTCTTAATTCGTTGCTACTTCTTGAAGCACAATGAAAACATTGTTTCTTTATTTTCTTAAGCTACGGGATTTGATTGGGGATTTTATTTCTCTTTTTAAATGAATTATTTTCCTGAATAAGTTGTTACTTTTTTTTTGTTCTGCGCGCCTCCCCCGCCCCGCCCCCCCCAACTTGTGAGGTGAAGGCAGAAAACAATCTTTCAGTTTCACTGACCTGAATCAGAATATTTCATTTTGGCTAATTCATCTGAGAGAGTTTCTGTTTGTGCATTTATAGTCTGTGTCTGATTCATCTGCTGCATTGCTTCATGGAGTTGTAGGTAGGTGCCTCTGTGCTGCCTTACATGCCAAGCTTCTACAATGAACTGCATATTGTATGATGCATGCTGCTTTCCCCTCTAGCTGAATCCCATGTTGCACTGTGCAAAACAGTGCAGAGATTCAATTAAATGGGAGGGTGGCAATTATTAAGTAGAGAAAAAGAAAATCAGACAAGCATAAAAAAGCTGTGCAGTGAATAGCAGTGCAATATTACTGAGGCAAGATTTTCATCCTGTGTGAGAAAGGCCACTTATGTAGGTAATAATACTATTAAAAACTAAAGCTGGGTAACCTATTTTATGAGAGGTATTAAAGCATCTGCTGCATGGCTTAATTCTGTGGGAAATTATACGAGTTTATGGTAAAGCTAAGCACTGGGATAGATTTACCTAGTGTTTGTTTCTTTTATCTGAAACTGGATTTTATTTTAGTTTTTTTATCCCCCTGTCATCTGATGCTGGACTAGATTGATCGTCTAGTATTAGCAGTTCTTAGATGTCCAAAGAAAGGTGCAAATCTGTAGACAGTGCTTTATCTTGATTTGACAAGTATATGATGTTTCTTTTTGTGTCAGAAATATCACATGAGCAAACTGCAATGTACCAAAAACCCAAGGATCTAGAGCAAATCAAAATCTAGTTTAAGTAAGATATACCATAGTATAATTCAAGCTAACTTTTTTGAAGTCTGTAGTTTATTCTCTGTTCTTATTATGGTATATCCTGCTTCACTTGTCTTACGAGTTCTGAAGTTCTGTTACACCTGTCTCAGCTTTACTTTCTTACAAGGTTACTGGGTCACTTGATGTTTCTGCCATTTGTATTCTTCCTCATCTTTATTCAGAAATCTATTAAACTATTCATTACTTCTCTGCCTAGCCAACACAGAGATTGTGTTGTGTATGTTTAAATATTTTCTCTAACCCCAAAACATTTTATATCACTTTATTTTTATGAAGTTCATCAGAAAATTAGAAACAAGGGGACAATGAAATGATAACCAAAATTGTATTGCCATTATGGTTAACTATACAGATTTGCAGCATGTACATTCTTTGTACGGAAGATTTCTTTGATACTGGTCACGCTGATTAAATGTCCCTGTCTATCCAGCCTTTGCAGCAGGTTCAAGTCCCTGGTCATTCCCATAAACACTTCAGTGGCAATGTCCCTGCTCAGAGACTCCAGACAAGAACCAGTGATTTTATGGCTTCTTTACACCGATTGAAATTATTTTTATGTATCTGGTATAAAGGAACTGGAAAAACAGGGGTGAAGAAAGAACCCTTTTTCTTTCAGCCTGGATCTAGATATTCAAGATCTCTTCTGTTTTAATCAGTTAAATGCATGAGACTATAAACTCTGAAACTGAAGGTCAACAGCACCAACCGTTGAACACTTTGGGGGGGTAGTGTTAATAAACGTGTAACTTCCTGCCCTTATTGAACATAGATTAGTAGAAAGTTGCTCAGTATAGTTGCATTGTATCAGAAATAGAACTTCTTATCTAATGTGACAAAACTTGGATATCAATTCACAGTGGAATTCCAGATCTCTTCATTGCTTATACCATGAATTTGGAAGAATTTTTTGTCATTCTGTGAGAGATTCAAACTTGAGTGAGAGTTCAGAGTTGGAATATTTTTGTCCTTTCTGACAGTAGACTGTATGAATCTGTAAGTCTCCTTTCTTGCCTCCTGCAAGTTTAAGTTTCTTAAAGAAAGATTTGAGTGAATGGTGTGCTTGCTGAGGTTAAGTATTTATAACAAAAATCTGTTTTATTTGTGCGTGTATTCTGTGGAATTTGACTGTGACTCCTAGATAACACTTTCTGCTTTTCAAAATACAGTTACTATTGTATTTTTGTGTTTTTCATTTAGGAGTTACGATGTGCCTAATTTCTATTACAAACCAAGGCAATTTGGCAGGGAAAATGACCTGAAGACAGTGTAGGTTGTTCACTGGGAAAAGGGTTTAAGAAATAATCCAGTTATATGCGATTAAGAGGAGGTTAAGGCTTCACTGCAATGGTGTAAAATTAGTTAAGGACCTGATACTGTAATTTAGCTGTGCCTTGCTGCTCTGAGTGATTTTTAGCTTGAGCTGTTAGGAACAGGTAGTTGTAATGACTGGCTGGTATCTCTGCTGCCAAGTAGATTTCTAGGACGGGAGAATCCCCAAATCTTCTTCAAACACTATGTATTAGTTTTCTAAGAAAAGTTTGAGGAAAATATATGAAGTCTTATGGAACAGCAGAGTACTCTAAGCGTTTTATTTGTTAAATATAAAATAGTATTACCCCACCCCAATAAACTTTGCTTTAAAGTTAAAAATAGGTAACACAAATATGAAAGAATTATTCCACGTTGTCCTTTGATTTACTGTTTCTCTTCTAGTTTAATGTCCATATTCAATTTATGTTGTTTCCTCTCTGTTTTGTTTCTTACACACAGCAATTAAATCGGTGCTCTAGGGAGAAATAATTAACAATAATTTAGAGGGTTCTTAAAGAAAAAAAAAAATCATGATTTTTATGATCACATGAAAAGAATAGAGTATTGTTTCATGATTTCTTGTTGTGAGAATATATTTATCCAAAGGCATCTGGATACCCAGAGTTCTTACTAATGTCAAGTTACCCTAGCTAGACAACCTACTATATGTGCTTATTTGGAGAAGTGGAATTTATCTGATTCTTTTATCTATATCAATTCTTAGTTTATTTCTAGGAGTCCATCTTTTACTACACTAGAAAAATAAGGTACTTATTTCCTTAAAATCTCTTACTAATGTGATGAAAATAAGACTGAGTGCCAAGTCTTAGTTTTCACAACGATCATTAATGTTTGAACACACAGGTTTATTGCATCCTTAACTGAAGGATGACATGGTCTAGTAGACTGATCTGTTAATACAGCATTTAAACATAAAGATTCATTTTAGCCCAGTGCCGTTGATCAATATGATTGACATCAGTTTTAGAGGAGTCCTGACACTGAGTTTCTAAGATGAACCAAACTGACCCTGTAGTCATGCTTAATTACTCGTTACTGGGATTGTAGATATTTCCACATGATGAATTTGAATTTCTCATGTCCTGAGTGCTCTGTGCTCTATCTAGCAAAGAGTTTAGGTCTATGGTTAATGTAAGCCTTATGAGTAGTCTTCATTTGAAATCACTTGCTATGTTTCAGTTAAGTGAGACTCTTAGTTTGTGTTAAGATCATTCCTGTCTGGCCAGTTTCTTTTTCTGCTGTTCATTCCAATAGGTTTTTTTTTTAGATGCAATTGTTGAGTTTGTTTTCTTTTGGTATAGATGCTGTTATTGGTGGGCTTGAAATTTGTTTCTCATTAAATATTTTTCCCATAGAACTTTTTAATAAAATGAACTTGGTTTAAAATAGATGGCATTTCATGGAAAAAAAGTTATAGATGCTTTCTTCAAGTGGAAAACTTGTATGAGAATTTCTGTGAATCATTGTATATCCTATTGGAGAAGGACATGGTACGGTGTTAGTAGTACAGGCTTTGTGCCTTTGCTAAACACTTTCCGTAAGACCTCGATTGTAAAACATGAAATTGGAAGCAGGAATGAAGATAATATTGCATAGGCTACCAGGGATGAAACTTAATTTTCCTGTTGGTAATTTTAAATTTTTGTTGTTTTTCCCTGAGTTTAGAAAGTATTTTCTTTTTACACCCAAAGGTTCTTTTATTATGTATTTTATTAACTACCAAAAATGGGGTTTGGTGCCTCTGCCATTTAAAGTAAGGTATGTAAAGTTTAGAAACTTTGTTTTTCTATGTTGACTAAAATCCCATTTTTTTAAATTTAGATTAAAAGTGTGCCCCTTGCTTTGGCTAATGATTAGTAGGCCTCTCTGTAATGCCTTAATAAATTATGTTCAGAAAGAAATAATGTGGAGAGTGAAACATTCTATGCCTTACATTCCTTGAAATATTAAAAAATTGAGGAATTTGGTTGGTTTATTCATATTTTGTGTTTGATAAGCTTCTTAAATAGCAAACCACAAATGTCAGTCTCTGTTAATTTTAGAGCAGAAAGAAAACAAAAGTTGCAGGCATTAATTCTGAGGTGGTCCAACAAGCTGCACCATTATATTTTGGTGGGAGAAAAGATGGATGTATTGTTCTACCTGTCTAATTATGCTACTATTATGATGTAATCTACGTGGTTTTTGAATCCACTTTTCTGAGATCAGTTTCTTTTTACTAGCATTTAAAAGAAATGTTTTCATTTCTTCTTTTGACTTTTAACAGATGTTTCTCAATTGAAAAACAACAATTTTTATCCATAAATGTTAGTTGCATGGGAAATTAGGTGTTAAATTTAATGGAACACCAATATTTGGAATTAATTTTTTATCGTGATTCTGCAGTGACTTAATGTTTTTCTGCACTGCTTCATGGGGGGTGTGTGTGTGTGTAGTATTTTTTGCTGTGTAAAACAATCTTGATACAAGATTACTTTGACACTTCAGAAAGTAAAACTCTACTACTTTGGAAAGATTAATTGTAGCACCAGTTTCTCTGACAGCGTAGTTTACATTTTAGACACACAAAAAAAGGAAATGCTATAAACTGTCAAACTACTTGAAATGTAGTGGCTGAAATTTTTAGTGTGTTTTTTTTTTTTTTTTTTTTAAAGAAAATGTTAATATTGCTGCTTTTGTGGACCAATGAAACTTGCAAATGTCTTTTTAAATTAAGTTTCTCATTATTATGCAATGTAAGTGTCCAAAACACAGAATTTGTGGAGGGATCTATGGTACAGGAGCAAATAATACTAGTGCCAGTTAATATCAGATCAGGTATGTAGAAACCTGCAGATTAATTTCCAGGAAGTTATTTGCAGGTATAACTATCTTGAATAACCACTATTCTTTTCAATATTTTAAACTTTATTCAAGAGGAAAATACATCAAGAAACCCAAAGTCTTTTCAGTAGTTTACATAGTTTATTTTATTTGGGACAGCTTTGAAATTTTTATGTTTAACAGCCGAAAGGAAGATTGTGTTCAAATTTAAGATGTCACTCAATTTTTGCAACTTCAGCTATGTACCCCATCTTTTTAGTGTTTCTGTGCCTGAAAATTCTATGATATTTCCTTTATGTCTGGACGCACCCTACCCACTCCTGCCCATGACTTACCTCTTTTAAAGTTAAACATTTCTGTAATACACAATTGTCAGTTAGTTTATTTTGCACCCTGGCTTGCAGGACATGGATTTTTAGAAACTTGCCTTATTTGTAAACCTACTTGTTCTTCTGTAAATGTGCTTTCATTGTACATCTTTCACAATAACTTACTGAAGAATAAGCAATAACTAATCAAGTACAGCAGAAGTCAAGGGCATGACCTCAATTTTTTATATCCTAGGGGAGCACTTAACTATATCAGGTGTAATATGAATATCATGAACTATGGGCCAGGTTTCCTTTAGCAACCAAATCCCATAGTTTTTGTGCTTTCATTACAGCTAGATCTGCTGCTCTGACGACACTGTTCTGAACTAGATTTCTATGTTTTTTTACTTCCCTGGGACAGTTTTGTATTGATAAAAAATTGTTTCAGGTTCCTTAGGACTATTGATGAATTCAGCAGAAGATGAAAGTAACTTTAAGTTGAACACATGTAGAAAGCAGTTGTTTTTTGGATGGAAAATAACCTTATCCAGTGGGATTTCTGTATTGTTTTTTTTATTATTAGGAAAAAGAAAAAAGCAATTTGGACTTTTTTTTGTGTGAAATTAATTATTTTCATCAGATCTGATGATTTGCACTGAAATGTTTGTAAACAGTCAATTTGTCTTCATTAAGACTTTTTTCATAGGAAACAGTGACATACGTTTGAGAAACTTGGTATGGAAGGTTGCATGCTCAAAGACTTGTAGCATTAAGTGTTACACAACAGCATGTGGAAAAAAATCACCAGATGTACTGTTCATATGTGAAAGGCTCTTATGAGTTGTGGTGAAGTCAAGGTAAAACTCTGACCTAGACATGAAAATGATGCATGCTATAAGACTGTTGAAAAAATATTGTGAAATACATGATGAAAACTCTTGAATGAAAACTAGGTTTGTGAGATATTGCTGTTTACAATCCAGTAGTATTATGCACTCCCAATTCTTACAGTTGTTTAGCAATGCTAAAATTTATTTGTAGTCTATGCATTTCTTGGTTGTTTCTGTCAGTATGTATTCTTCCCTCGCTGCCCCTGTATCACTGGTTTAGTACGAAAGCATGCAACATGATAGTACAGTGTGGTTTCACAATAGGCATTATTGATGGATTTTGGTGATTGCTATATGTAGAAGTATATGTAGTTCTGACACTTGTATTTAAAAAAACACCTAAACAACAACAACAAATAAAAAACCAAAAAGAAACAACCTGCTGCATATAATCAAATTTTCTGGTTATTAAGTTAATATTAATGGATTTGGTTGTTTGGTGAATAATTCTTTATCTTTAGCATACATAGTCTAATTAAAGGGACAAAGTATGCTTAATATTTGCTTTTTGTTTTCAAGGAGTAATTTCATGTGCTTTGCATTTTCACATAGCTTTCCCATTTGTGTTTATTACTCTAATACCACGTTTTTCATGTTGCTGTGTCTTGTGATTGCTTTCCCTATTAGATAACTAATGCAACAAAGGAAGCTGAGAGGTTCTTTAGGGGAAACAGCAAAATAAAATGCTGATAAATATACAACATAAGCACTAGAAGGATATTCTCACTGATGTAAAAGTTTTAGCAACAGTATGGTAACTTCTTCATAACTGGATTTTTAAAGTCAGTATTATGTATTTTAGATCTATTTAGGAGCAAAACAACAGGGCAAATATATGGCTGTGCAGCAGGAACAGGTTTTTTTTTTGTGTATATATGCACATGGTGGATTTTTTCAGCATAGAAGTCGTTTCACTATTAACTATAGGATTGAGACATTAATATTCCTCTCTTTTTAGATGGCAAGAAGAAAAAAAAGATGAGACCAGATGTTCATTTTACTTTTTCTTTAATTCTAATTATGGATCTAAGCTTGAGGAAAGTATGTTCTAACTTCTTTTTATTGAATGCCTTGCCATATATGGTGTGGCAGAGATTAAGTTTGTAGGAAAATTAAAAACTTTTTTTTTTTTTTGCAGGTAAAATTTCCATTATAACTTGTTATAATTTTACTTTAAAAGGACTCTTGCAAAAATACAGACTTGTTAAATTTGTCATGTGTATAATTAAACCTTTGGTCTCATATAGAAGTTTTTCATTTAAGTTGGGAAAGTTAGGAAGACTTAAATCAGTTTGTGACAAATGGACAGTATGCCATCCTTGCCATCTCAATTTTAGCAAGCATAGAGAGAAGCTTGGAATTACTTTTTTTCCCAAAAGAAAATGGAAGATCTTACTACAGTTCTTTGTTATTTGTTCAGGAAAGTATTTGTCACCAGGGCATCAGTTACTCCTGTGGGTTTTAATTTCTACTGAGAACTTTTTCAATCAGTGATGGAAATATATCACTCTTCAAGATAAAACTCAAAGATGTAAGATACTGATTCAGGTAATATTTTGCTGAAGTCACCAATAATCTGTGGAAACGAGTCCTGATTACAAAATTTCTATCGGCAACTGATACATGTATATGAACATTAGTGTAGAATAAGTAGCGATGGAGAGAAAACTACAATGCTTTAGCTATTTGGTCTGATATCTCCCTGCGGAGAGACTTAAGGTGCATCTACATGGCAAAATGTTCTCAAGAGATATGTGTAATGAGTGAGGATATGTAAGTAATAATAATAATAATAATATAGAAATAGTATAGCTCTACTAATGCAGGGCATTAAGCAAGCAAATTTATCCTGTTTTTGAGCAAAGCCTACAAAAAGCAATGTATGCTCACACTTTTATTGATTCTGGTATTTGATTTTGGTGTGCAGAGATGATTTGGATATATCTGTGTGGTACTTTGAAGAAAATGTATGGTTATCCAACAAAGTACTTAAGTGCCTTTGTATGGAGTAGCTTCATATAAAACTCATTTTTACTAACTCCAGTTGAAAAGTTATTGCAGAACAGTTAGTTGGCTTGCTTGTACACAGTAGTTAGCTCATTGAGCTTATTTTTGAACAACAGCCACTGAAAAAAATTACATATTGTGGCTATCAGGATATGTATTACTGTTGCTTTCTGAAGCAAAAAAAAGTTCAGTGGCAGTGTTGTAAAAGTAGATTGCTGATGTGCAGTGATTTGCAGGCAGCTGAAAATCACTGCTGTTATCAAAAAGGTTCCAAATATATTTAGCTTATGAATTGTTAAAGCTGAAACTTGGAAAAAATATTTCAGTTGTTGGTGTGCCTAGTTTCCTCACTTGGTAACTAAATTGTAATTCAAATGAAGAAGACAAAATATTATTTTCTTAAAAAATGTATTTGGCATGTTTCAGAAATTTTGCTTTCTCTTTCAGTAATACTTCAGAGCTGTCCAAATGCTTACCAGAGAAAGACCCCATGGAGATCAGTGGCTCAGTTTACAAATACTATTAATAAATCTACTATACTGCTATAGTATTTCTGGTATTTTAGCTGAGACTAAATTCAGGAGCCCCAAGGTTTAGAAGTGACTATTTTTTGATTTTCAGAATACCTGTTTTGTTTGATTCCTTTTGTTGCAGCAAGCACAGTAGGTATGACAGAAGGAAAGAGTCCTTAATCTATGGGGGAAATTCTTCAGGCCTTTTTTCAGCCATGGTTAACCTCAGCTCTTAACTAAAGGAGTAAGAGCAAAGAGAAGAATTGAGAGAGGAAAATAAAAGACTATACACAGTGACAATTTTAGAATAGTAGCGAGAGATGGGTTTTTCCTTGTCTGTTTCTGACAGTGATTGGAGAGAGGAGAAAATTTCAAACAAACTTGAGTGAAAGCATTGTTTGAGACGTTTATGTCCTTTGCTATGTATGCACATAATATTTAAGTAATTTGCCTGTTTAGCAGCAAAATGAGAGAAGCCTCTTCCTATTGATGTGTTGCTTCAAGGTTTTCAAAGATAAACCAGCCTCTCACAAATTAATATATGTGTTCAAATACCTTCTAGACATGTAATTTATTTTACTTGAGACTATTGCATCTTCTCTTTTCCTGTAAGGACAGATTAGGAGCTCCAGCACAAAGTACTGAAATAAAAGATCATACTCATGGAAAAGCACATGTTTGATATTGAATATTGTTATCATTGTTCCATAACAGCTTTATGATTATAAAAGTATTCAAGACAAGCTTAAGACTCTTTAAGTGTGTATATAACAGTCCTGATATTAGGAGTTACTAGTTAATATTACAGTAACCTTTCTACTTTGCTAAGTATGTTCCTGTACATTAAACTGTATTTTCTGTTTTTCATTGTGAGACTATCTGGAAATGGAGGATTTAGTAAGACATTTATCTTTTAAGCCTTTCAGCTTTGATTAGTGTGACAGTTGGAGAGGGAGAAATTTTGCAAAAGTTTCCATCTCCTGAAAGGTCATCCCTTTTCCACATAATTTGAGTTGTAATTAAAAGCAAGAGTTGTTTTAAAGGGGAGTGAGCTTAATGGGTACTGCACTTGATTAAAAGGGCAAATCTGCTATCAGTATAAATTCTGCTTCCCAAGAGATCTTTCTCCTTTTTTTCCCCTCCGTATGAACCTTTTAAAACCCTATGTAAGTTTCTTTTTCCCCCCATACTAATCATTAAGAATACACTCTAGGCAGGGGTAAATTGCTAACATTATCATCAGAGGAATGAAAAGCCTTCAAGCTCTGTAGATGACTACGTTGGTTTTGCTGACTGGCTATTACTATCTCTGCCTTAAATCAGGTGTGGTGTGTGCAAGGTCTGTGCTCTGTACTGGTACATCACTAACCTCAGTATCCTCGTCTGATAACTGTGCACATTATTGCAACTGCAAATAGTAAATACTTGAGTTTCTTCTGCTACACCAAGGTATGAAATTTGCTAGGGAATGATTTGACCAATATTGCTATCTTTCCTGCTTTTGTATTTCTTTCCTATTTCCCTCCCCATCTCTTGCATGCTGAGTTTTTTCTTGTCATTACTTGATCACATATGGCAACAATCAGCTGGCAGAAATATGTCATGTGTGTAATTTTCTAGTGCTGAGTAGTTCTAGGTAGGATTGCTCACCATCCATTCCACTGTAGATAGTTACTGCGCTGCTAGTGTTGCCTTTCTTTGTAACTATGAACATAGTCTTCACGGAGGAATTTTACTTTAATCCAAATGTCAGGTACCTCAAAACTTCATTGCACTTCTCTGTGCTAGGAGGGAAGAAAAGTGTCCTGTGATAGGGCAAGAGATTTTGATTTTTATTTCTGAACAGTTTTGGTAGTAGAAATATAAGTGAAGAAAAACGCTGGTATTTTCTGCAACCCATCATCCTTCCTTCTAAGCTCTACAAAATCTACTTTTGTCATAGTTCATATCTTTGCCATTGGGACACAAATTCTTAGAACCTGAGAAGACTAAAAGAACCAGGTCATGAAAAGTTTTGATAACAAGAATGCTGTTTCTCAAGGATATCTGGATATCGTGCAGTTCCTTGTGGCTAGATACATCTGTCGCCCTGAAAATTAGGTAGCTAGTAGAGGAAAAACTTTTAAGGAGATACCTGCTTTGTACAGTTCATATATCTTTATGTATCATTTTTCTGTTAAAATTATTACTGGGCAAGAAATAAAATTAGATTATGACTTCCATGGGTTGTGTTGGACTAGGAAGGCTGTTCACTGCCAGGACACTTACCATGGTTCCTTAAACAATTGGAAATTTCTTTTCCCTTGTATCCCTTACCTAATTTCTGTTGTTGCATTTTTGCTATTTCTCCTCCTCAAGTCTTCCAAACTATGAATGTTACTTTTACCAAGACTTGAGACTAGACATGTAAATTGTTTTGCCTTAGGAGTGGTGGAGAATGTAAATTAAATATTGCCATATAATAAGTGGAGATATTGATTCCTTTTGCCTAGAAAAATATTAGTGTTAAAAATACTTCAAAATTTTTGTTTCAAGGAAAAAAAGAACAAATGTAAATGGACTATTTTTAGTAGTTTGCGGAAAGCCAATTCTGATGGAAGTTGAATTAACTGTGATAGCAATGTATTGCTTCTTTTTGTTTGGAGTTGCTTAATGTTGCAGCCTAAAACTACTGTGTAGATTTAAAATGCTACAATGCTGCATCTGGAAGAGAAAAAGTGTCAAGTAAAAGCCTCCCCACCCCCCCTCCCGAAATAGCCACATTTGGAAAAGTTCAGTTATCTTTGGGTAGATTTTGCAAAACAAAGGAAATTTGTTCATTATCCTGGGTAAAGCACTGCTGCGTTTCTGCATCTTGTGATAATGAGGGTTTCCTTGCTTAACTGAGTAACTGTTGGGAAGTAAAACTGAGGTATTCAGAAGGTAAAGCTGAGACTCATCTTGCCTAACTATAATAGTTTAGAAGCTTGGCATAAGCTCATTTTCTGCAGACTTCCTCTATAGTAAGTGGAGACAGATGTCTGCTTTAAAGAGGTGGGTTTTTTTTTGTAATTTTGTGTATGATGTATCACCCTTTCAAAGTGGTTACCTTCTTCTGTCAGGAAGGATACTTGTCCTAGATGCTCTGCACTGATGCAACAGCTAGTTTTTAAATGACTAAATCGGATACACTTAGTCTGTATTAGACCAAGATCCAAATTATAGGTGTTTTGTACACGTGGATGGAAAGGTAATTCCTTTTTCTTCTGTAAATTCAGTCTATAATAGAATAAAGTATAAACATGCATGTTAAAGAGTTGCTTTATGTGTAGACTGTTTTCATTTTTTCAGTGAACCATTATGCTACTAAAAAAACACAAGTAAAAAATTTAGCCCTGGTATGTATAGTTAGCTGACCTTTTGCTAAAACCTGTTATTCCAAACATCTACTGAAGCATAAAAATTAATTATTTTGTCTCAACATTCTTCCACTTCCAACCAGGTTTAAGGTTATTTCCTTAGAATAAGATAGGCTTTCCGTTATTCCCTACAGGGACTTTTCAGGATTTTTATTTCTTTTCTCTCCTTTAATTTCAATAAAATTGTTGATGAATAGATACCCTTTTATGGACAGTAGATACCCTTTTATGACCACACCTATGTTAGAGAAGATACATTATATACTTTTAATTATTTATCAGATTTTTCACAAAAGTGGTTGATTTTTCAGATTAGCTTGTTTAAATGTGAAATATTGCAGTGTATTTTCTGTATGGTGTAGGGCTGATGAAGAGCATGAACTGAAATTCTTGGAAATCTTTAGAGTACTTCAGTGTGCTGTGGGTTGGACTTTGAAGACAAAGTGCTGATTAATGCAGTCAGTGGGTATGAATGTCTTGTAACACACTTCTTCCCTGCCCTGCATGCGATACGGTGCAGTACTTCCTCTGAAGTAGGTGTAGGCATATATATTTTGTCAAGAATTCTTTTTTTGCAGTACTGCTGTAGTCTGCAGAGCACAGGTGTTGCTTTCTTCAGGGAGATACAGAAAGAACATTCTTATGTGTGGCATAGTTTGTTACAAAAGTGTATTTGTGTAGCTGTGAATTGCTCTTCTGTCACTCAACGAACCACATCCATTTATTTTCAATAGTTTCAGAGAGAACCTTCAAAAGCTGCTGATCAGAGTAACAAATCAAAGGATCAGTAGCAAATTCTGTAGAAAAAAAGGAAAGGAAAGCAGATGAGGTCAATGCTTAAAAAACCCTCAACTTCATAAGTGAAGCGAAACCTACACAAATATTAGGTATACTGTGCAGATATAGCCATGCATAGGAAGAATGTTCAGCAAAAAGGGGAAAAATCTGAAAACAAGAAATGAAGCAAACAAACCAGCTTTGTGTATACTAGATGTCATACTCTGGTTATCTAGGGATGCATTATATAGTATTTATGAAGTTGCTACTGTACATACAAAGAAAAAATGTGAAACTGTAAGCTTTGTGCTGCAACTGTTTTGTTTTTGAGCCTGAAGAAAAAAGAGAGAATTGCACAATGTATTGAATTACCTATGCAGAGATAAAAGCTTGGGACTTTACCCCAAAATGCCCCAAAAATTAAAAAAAAATATGATGACTATTTTCACCATGTTTTCTGAAATGAAACAGCTTTCATTATAAACATTTTTTTTCTTGTCCTACATAGCCTTAGCCTGAGAGGCAATGAGAGTTCAAAGTAAAAATATTCTGAATGTAGGGTCTTACCTAAGGGACGTTGTTTTAGAAGGGGGGTGAGAGCTTGGGCATCAGGCTAAGAAAGCATTTTGGTGGCTCATTAACACCTGAAACATCCTGACTAAAACCATTTTTTTCTCCTGTAGCCTAAGGAGAAGAGGCAGCTCTCTGTCAATAGGTGTTTGCAAGTAGTTCTTTAAAAACATTCACTGATTGAATTTGTTTTTCTAGCTAGTCAAAAATTGTTTTATTATGGACTATGAGAACTCTAGTCTTTAGCTTATAAAATTAAAGTGATTTTGGACCAGTTTATACTCAGAAAACATTCTGGAAAGAAGAATCAAAAGTAGGCTGTTTTATATGAATGGGCTATGTAAAATACTTTTTAAAAGTCATTTGAGTGCTTTAAATGGAAGCTTTATTTAATGGAGTAAAGCGGGCAAAGAAATTTTGAGCAGCTGGGAATAAGTAAGTGCTGGTTTTGAATACAGAGTAATACTTCTAAAAATACTTGAGAATTAAAAATGCTGGTCTGTGTTGTGCAGAGGAATTAAGATAATGATGACATGAGCATCATTGCTTTTGCATTTAAAAGCAAAGGATAACTGGTACTGTACACTGGAAGAAAATCTTAGTGTTTACTTTTTTCTTTAGTGTTCCTTCAGATAACATAGGTATCTTCTATTTTTCGAGCGTTACAGCAACCTTTTTATAAAAAAATACCTTACTGGCATAGGAAGAGTTAGTTCCAGATGCTGATCCCTCAGTCTATATGAGGTTCAGTTAAAGTTGTTACTCTTGCCAGTTTGTTTTTCTATGCTCTTGGAACACCACTTGTTGTGAACAAGCGTAGAGGAGGATATAAGTAGGTTTAGTCCCATCTTCCTATTTTCTTCAGTGAAACTGGAAAAAAATGTGGTATTTGTATGGGGTATTCCTTTCAGAAATTGTATTTTGTTTAAAACCTCCAGTGCGGTTTCATAGTAGTAATTTAAAAGAATTGAAATTACAGTTGTCTTTACAGAGGATAGTTAATCCACCCCAGGAAAACAGTTCTTGTGTATATACACACTGTTCTAGTGTCATATGGCAAAGTAGTTCTACTGCAAAGTAGTTTTACCCTTAAGTCTGACTTCTTTTTAGTCAAATTGAATGTACCCTCAGGCCTCAGACTTGTAACTTCACCTATATAGGGGTAGCCTAAAGATGAGTTCTCTAGTTTTTGGCAAGCCCTGAGCTCTTTTTGCAGAGTTTTTTTGTCACACAGAGCTGTGACCATCTGGTGGTAGATGTTTTATTTCTCCTTCTGGAAGTATACTTTGTCCACTGAACCTAAATATTCTCTAATCCCTTAGGAAAGTAATTAACTTTTGTTCTGAAGAGCCCTGACAGTCCTTTTTATCTGTAATGCTCCTATTCTCTAATAGTAACCTGGGAAAGAAAGCTTACTTTTTTTTAGACAGGAAGCCTTCGTCTCTGTATACTTGAACGATATGTCTTTTGGAGTTTCTGTTTTGTGTCTTCACTGATTTGGAGGAAAAAGGTGTATCTTGTATCCTCATCAGAACTCAGATTGTCCTTAGAGCCGGCAGTCTGGTATGGTTACTTCACTGCTCTTGAAAGTTTTGTTGAAATGAAGCCACTTAATATTGTTCTGCTTTCTTTTTGTCTTTCTAGAGAGCCTTTCTCTTGTTAACTTAAGACAGTATGATTCTACAGAAAGTACACTAATGACTGGGGTGTTGTGAACTATTATAGGACAGCCTTAAATTTCTAACTGATCATAAACGGCAATAATTCCCTAATTATTTTAGACGTAATTACTCTTTGATAAGTACAGAATTAAATTATTTCTTTTCAGTAAATGTTTTAATTGTTGTTTCTTGGACAAAGGCATTCTAAAATCTATAAACAAATACCTTCAATTTTACCAACACAAATTATAAGTTTAATGATTAAGGAGGTAACACACACATCTTTCTTATTTACAGTTGTGTTTCATTGTATTGAGATTTATGGTATGGAAATAATCCAGATGTACACACAGTGACTTACCATTTGAAGTAAGAGCTTGCTGGCATTAATGGCTTTGTTTATTGGTGAATGGGAGTATTTACTTTTAGATAACAGAATTAAGAGTGCTCTGACCATGAGTGTATAGCTTTTTTTTATACTGTGTTACAACACAGCAGAGAAACTTTCTGAAAAAAAGAAACTTATCAGCATTCTGCTTATTTTTAGCAAATTTATAGGAAATTGCACTCATCTTTAAAATATAGTTGGTTCCGTGAACATGAACTCCAGTACTACATTCGTGTTTCATGTCAGTGGCCTATTTCTTATTCGAGATTATTGTAGATGAATTTGAATTATAAAGAAAAGATTGCTTTTGACTATGTGTGCAGGTATGTTTTTCTTGAAAATTGTGCATCTGTTCAAGAAGAAAATGTGATTTATTTATTTATTTATTTTTTTAAAGAACATAACAAAGTCCTGTAGAAAGGAAGGAAAATAATGCTGAATTTCTCCTGAAAGGAAAGAACTGTATGGACAATTTCAGAAGGTAGTTTAAAAAACCAAACAAGTTATTCTTATGCCAGAATTAATGTCACTGTTAAAGAAACCTTGAATCAGGACTAATAAAATGGCTTCTCTACTGATAACCAGGTAGATCTTTATATTACAGAATTATGTGCAGAGAAACCAGGCAGATAGTCTTAGGTGGTTTTTTTTTCCTCCTCTTTTTCTTTTCAGTAGCTTATATTGCTGGGAGGTGTCTGGCTTGCAATCTTGTTTGCATGTAATAGATCTACCTGGAAAAGGAAGGCTTTGTGTAACTTGTATATCCAAAAATCTGTTCTTCTATGACAAAAGACTGTCCACTTACTCCACATACTCAAGTATCAAAACTGCTTAAGATAGAAATGCAAAAGCCGCAAAGGCATAATGCTGTCATTTCAAATGATACAAAAGCACTTCAGAGCAGCAAATAGTATTACAGACTTTATCAGCATTGCATCGGTTCTTTCCTCCATAAACTCCTTTACTATACAAATCAAAATAATTGGGTGTTTGACAAAAGTGATATAAGTCAAATGATGCTACTTATCTCCAGTATGGTTAAAATGACTGCAAGTAAGGAAGGTAATTATTTCATTGCTCCATCCACATTCCCCAGTTCATCTATAAAATGTATTCAGAAAGACTTTGTAGTTTTGGCACTATGTTCATTGCAGGCTGTTTTAAATAAGTAGCTGGCTCAGGTGCAATAATATGTCCTATTATGCATAAGTCACTGGAAATCTTGTTATTTTTTTCAGTTAGTTGCACATAAAAGTCCCTTTCTTTGGCTATATTATACAGAATACAACAAGCAAATATTTAGAATTGTTGCTTTAGCTGGTAGGCAGTCATTAGAGGGTAACAGATATTCTCATCTTAGTTTTGGTCTTTCCAAAATCTCAGGCAGCTGTCTGTGCATTTATTTAGTGTGTGAGGCAGAATTGGCAGATTATTGAATGTTTGCAATCAGAATACTTTTGTTAGATGTGGTAATAATGGGGCTGCAGGATTGCCGAGAATCTTCGTTGGGATAAACTGTTAACGTCAATGTTTGCTGAAAATACAGGCTTTATTTGCCAACTCTGGAAGTCTTGAGTCCTTTTAAATTTTCCTATACTTGAAACTCTTTCTGCCAAAGAAAGCCCCTTTGAGAATCTACCAAGCTAACTGGCTTCAAAAAGGCATGACAATAGTCCTGGATTTGATGAGAAGTATACATATTATGCGTATATGTCAGACGATTGCAATTTGGAGAGAAGAAAATGGAAAGGAATTATTTATTTTTTTTCTTTGTTTAAACAACTTGGTGTCCTGTTGCATGCTGGTCAACTTGATGTGTTGCTGTTCAGAATCACAGAGAATCATGTATTCTCAGATATTGCTTATCTGACTAATTGTCTATCTAGAACTGAAAATCATGAAATTTTATTTCTGTGCAGCACAGTCAGATCTGTTTTCTACAGAGATATGAAAGGGCTTCTCTTCTCATTTGACAGTTCAGTATCCACTGTTTATTTCAGGTTTGTTCTGTCCTGCTATGAGTTTCTTCATCAAACTCTATGACGAAATGTTCCCAAATACTCTATTGAATCAAATACTCTACACTTAGAGGTGTATAGTGGCAACAATCTCCTTTTGAGTGGTAGTTATCACTTATCTATACAGACAATTTCACAAGTGATTTTGAGAAACTCCAGTAATTTTCTCTGGAGTTCTCTGTTTTTATCCTCTGATTTGCTAAGTCTAGCGGCATAAATCAGCCAGTTATTTCTGTCCTCCAAAACTGTCTGTCCTTCTGCACTTTTATCTCTTTCCAGGAGAATTAAAGAAGCTTTAGTTTTTAAAATATCTTAAATCTGGCTAAAGTCTGGATCTGTACCAGTGGTTTGGTAGACACTCAAAGGTACGTAGCCAGAAACTGCAGGAGGAATACAAAGTTAACAGCTACAGTTGTGTTCTAAAACATATACGAGTGGTTAGATAAAGAACTGAAAAAGTAATTGTGGCATACCTATTGCCTTTTAATTATACTGATCCCAGTGTGCATTCTTGTTCTCTCCTCTAAATGCAGCCAAGGTTGGAATTGGCCACCAGAGGGCAAACTAAATGTACATGCTCCCCTCTTCTATATGTTCTTGAAAATCAGCTACAATTGTTCATGTCAATATAATTTGCTTTTTCTCTACAGTAATTGTAAATATTTTTTCCCTGAAAATCTTCTTTTTCACTGAAGAGGTCGTATTGTCTTGGCTCATTGTGTGGCAACAATAACCTGAAAGGCCAACTCTGAAACAGCAAGTGGCTGTTCAGTAGGCATTATATAAAACATGAACAAACTAGTTACACATCTTACTGCTGGATGGGTTTTGATGACATCTGTAAGTAGAAGATAGTCTGCGAGTCTTTTGCTTCTCCTCGCTATCTGAAAGAGCATTAATCAGTACGAGGCTATCAAAGAGGCTATTCTGTACACAATAGGAAGTTTTTAGTGATGTAAGATTGGAATAAACTATTCTGAAGTCCCTTTCCCTGATACTGCAAACACTGGCGTTCAAAGGGAAGTTGCCATATGTTTGAAACAAGATAAAAATTTGGTGTTCCGTAATTCAAAATAGTTCTAGGAGTTTCCTTTTACACTTAAATAGAACTGTGTTATTTGCATTCCTTTTGGATCAAACCAGTTTACTAGACAAAAATTTAGCGAAGTTTTGGCTGAGACATATACTGAATTGGTTCTCAGTTTACTTATGAGAGATGACCTATCTCAATGTTTATCTATTTTTAAGTCAGTAGGAATAGAGACAGAATATATTTCTTTAAAGAATTATGTACAAAATTAAAATATATTAAGAATAAATAAAAAATCCACTCTGAAATAGCCTTTTCACTGTTTAACAAGAAGGGAATTGATGATAGTCACTAAATTTAGTATCTTAAATTATCTTCTGTCATTTGTGTACTGATACATTTTAATTTGGCTTTCTTTTAAAGACTATCTTTCCTAATTGACATAATGTTATGTCTGTCAGATCAAATAATATACATAACGAAATACCTTTCTTGTTGGAATGGAATGCTACAGTGACTTAATTTGGTGCCAGTTCACACACTGATTTTAGAATATAGGTGAGTGCACTTTCTTCCCATTATTTATCAATACCAAGCTATGATTTGGTATGTTTCTGTTTGAATTCAGGCTTCTTGGCCATGGTTAATTTTATTTCATCAAAACTTCGCTATGGCCTTGATCAAACTGCTGGGAAGGTCGATGAGGTAGTGCAGGATAGAAAGAAATGCTTTGACACGTCCTATGCTGAGTAACTGTGATTTGCAGAAATTTTGGATTTACTAACCCTCGTGAATTTTAGCTCTCTTTGCAAGACAATGACTAACATGGCCAATATGTTTATCATAAAATTTCTCTGTCATTCTTTGTCAACATTTCTAAATATATCTCTTGTATTTTTTTGGGGAGGGGGATTCATATGACCTTGTAGAAATTTTTAATTGGGTTCATTTAGAATTGCTCATTTTATAATGAGACTTAACAGTTGGAAAATGATCCTGACAGAGTAAATTAAGTATTTGACAACTTTTTAAGTGGATGTGTTTTGTAGACAGTATGTTGTAACATAATTATGGTTTTGTTCTGTCTGGTAGAGGGAGACTTTTAACTTTTACATCTGTATACACATACATACTGAAATGAATTATCATAAAGGGCCATTTTCTTTAGTGGCAGTTTGATATATTTTCCACATCATCTTGACCATATCCATTACACTTCACAAAGGTTTTCTTTTGAAAGAGTGAGCAGGCAAGATGAACATGTCAATGTGTGGAGGTGTGTCCCTGAGTCATTAAAAAATCCAAGAAAACAAACGAAAGACCAGAAACTCTCTTAAAACAGAAAAATGGCAAGCTTCATGCATTTGTTTCATGAAGAAAATATGTACATTCTCATAAATACAGAATTGATTCTAAGGCTATTTCAGACACAGGTTTTTTGAATTTCCTTCTTATCATGTGACTTGAGGATGGATGCTGTTCTGGAGCAGCACAATTCAGTGCTGAAGGGAGAAATAATCTCTCAAAAGTCTGCAGAAGAGCAGGTGGCCCCTGAAGTCAGCAGGAACAGAAAAAGTGATCTTAATGGCAGATTTTATTTTTTTTTCAGAAAATGTGTTGCAGCTTATAAGATGGAAATCAAAACATCCAGTGTTGTTATTGAGGATTTAGTTACTCTGTTAAAAATATGGATTATTTACCTACATTTATTCCACTTAACAGCTCTAGAGGAAGTGTGTGTGTTAAACCACATGTAAGTGAGAATGTGTGACTATGTTCTTAAGGAAAAGAACAGCCTATAAGCAGAATGACTCCTCTTTTATTGGTGGTTCCAGTTTTCAATAGGTGGGGTTGGAAGCTAGAAAGATGAATGAGGGGAATTTTTTGCTTGAAAATGTCAGCTTTTCAGAAACAATTTCACATAATGACATTTCCCTACCTTTTACTTTCCAAAGACTTTTGTAAAATGCTTGTTTGTGTCTCATCTCTATGGTGGATCAAACAGCTTAAAGACTCATTTGATAGCATTCAATGCTTTTTTGCTCTTTCAACAGAAGTTTGTTATCTTAGAACAAAGTTCAGGGATTTGAAGGAAATTCACCTGAAGATAATCCAGAATTAACTGACTTATATTCACTGGTTCTGATGCAGTTTGATTAAAAAAGCCAAACCAACCCCCCCCCCCCCCCACCCCCCCCCCCCAAAAAAAAAAACAACCAAAAAACCCAAAAAAGACTCAAAAGTGAAAAAAAAACTAGTAAATCCTTCTAAGTAGGAAATGGAAGTAAATCCTTCCAAGTTATTGACATGCAGTAACCTATAATGGCTGCTATTTATGAAAGTCTGACTTCTTTTCCTTTTGAATTAAAACACAGTAAGCATGAGAAGAGTCAAAAAACTGTTATTTTGGCAAATCTCTGTGAAGATGAGGCATACTGTATTTACAGCAATGTGTATTTTGTTCCTTTTCTCTTTTTCAAAGCAGATGAGCACATGAAAATACTCTGTATTCAATATATACACTTACATTTTTAAACTTTGAACATCTCATTTTAATAGGAATTTTTGGCAGCATTCTTTCAGAATGTCTACTAAATTTCCATGAAATCTCCTAGTGCTGTTCTGTGGCATGCAGCCTTGCATTATAGGAAAGTATTGACTACGTTACAAATGAAGCAAAGGTCTGCATTAATTTTTATAACTGTGTAATAGTAATGTGGGAGATAATTTTATAATGCCTTAATATAAATTTGGCAACTTTAAAGAAAAAATATTCAGTCCTTATTACTTCATTTTTTAAAACTGAAACAATGGTTTTGGCATGTACAACTGAAGGAGGCATACCTGTGGTATTACACAAGATTTTTTTCCTTAATGAATATTGAAACAAGTTTTAGAATTCATTTATAATTGTTGTTTTCATGACATTATTACCAACTCCTGTCCTGTTTGAACTCCCATCTGTATTAATAATACACATTCCTTTTCCCTCTCCCTTCTTTTCCCTCAAACAGACTTGGCCTACCTGTTCATGTTGTTCTTGAACAGATCTAGGAATATATATGCTACATGACTCCTAGAAAGAAAAAGTATTTTGGAAGGTAACCGCAAAAATGGGAACTTCATGTATTTCTTACTGTATTACTTGTGTTTCATGAACAGAGTATAGTGAACAACTCAAAGGGAGGTGATTCATAATATATCAACTGAATTACTGAGACAAATGAATTCCCCCAAAATGTTCACACATCAACAGAGGGATTTCCAGATGCATCGGAAAAACTGACATAGATGGCTTTCCTTTCTCTGCCTTTTGTGTTCCAAACAGAAGTTCTTGCTGCCTCTGCATGAGATAAGTAAGTGACGGTTCAAGGATGTGGAACACTGGAAAGAAAAAAATGGCTTTTCAATAATTGTATTCCTTATGACTACTCTAGTTTATATTAAGTCAAAACTGCCTCAGATATGGTGTTGACAACTTGAACCTTAATGACTTAGGATGGATGTTTTCTCTCTGTGGTAAAGTTCTTGTAAAAACCTGATATTTTCAGATAATCCTAATTTATTTGTTCTATCATTATGAACATATGTTGTATATATAACTGTGATACAGCAGTTTTTGAAGGTAATTTTGCTTGTTTGTTTAACAAACTGTCTTTCAAGGTTTGTTATTGTTTTAGTAATGCGCAGTTAGTGAATTACAGACTGCACCTTAATGAAGTAATTATTGTGGGAAGAAGAGCCTGCATCCACTTTATAATTGTCGTTTGCTGGTTAATGCAATCAAATTTGTAGTTACATCCATTCAGCTTTTTATGTCTCTTCTCTGGGGTCTTGTAAGTGGATCATTCTATAAATAAACCAGTTGGTCTATTTGATCTTGTAAATATTGTGGGGATTTAAAGTTTAAGGTCTTCTAGAGGAAAAAATTCCTTCATTGATAAGCAAACCCACACATGTGCAAGGTTGCCTATTGCTTTTTATGGCTGTTAGCAGTCTGTTTTGTAGTTCTTCCATGTTTGAATTGAATCTGGAGTTTTTCAGGAGTCACTTAGCAACCATCTCGGCTTCTAATAAAACATAATTGGACCTGACCCTTCTGCAGAATAGTGTCTGAAGTAACTATATCAATGTCTCTGGAATACTTTCTACAAATGTAGCGGAGTTGAGAGAAGAAACAAGATCAATTTTTCCTTAAGTTATGCAACAGTAAGGTTGTTTGGAACCAAGATGTTCAATCCATATTTCAAACATTAGATATATATGTAACATTTAGATTCTGATACGACTGCATGCAAATTTCTATACTTCAGTTCTCTCCTTCAGTATTGCTCTCACAATCAAATAAGAAGCTTTAAAGAGTAGGTAAAGTGTATGACTTCATATATGTGGTGTTGAAGGGCTCTGAAACAATAGCAGTAAAAGACACCAAGGTTGGAAAATGGCTTTGGAGTGAGATGTTAATGATGTAAAGCTATTTACCTATGTATATTTTAAGAGAAAGGTATGTTAGGCAGACAATACTTGACCAAAGTTAAGACATGCAGAGTACAACTGGGTTACCTAAGTACAGACATCTAGTTTCAGTTTAGATGCAGTAAATTTTCGCCTCTCCACCTGCCAGTCCAGCAGTACAGATTTCCCTTAAATGTTGTGTCATGTGCAACAGCCCCATACAGTTGTGTAGAATCTCCTAGGTAACACAGTGGTTATGCAGCTGCATCCCACCTCAAAGTCCTAATATGAACTTTTTCATAAGGTAAGCAACAGATGTAAGAAGGATGAAAACCAATTTTTAATTTGCAGTGTGAAATCTGAGTATCACTTTTGCTTCTGAGAGCAATACCAAATAGAGAGATTGAGTTAGCCCTACACAGTCTTTAGTACCTTTTCCTTGAAACATTCTGACTGTCTTGAGGACACTTGAGCAAATAAATAGTATTTGTAAGTATTTGAACCAGCTTGTAACTTTCATTGGCCAATTATCAAGTTTACATAAGCACTTAATAGCCACCAATCAAAACTTTCCCTCATATGCCAAAATGGTATCCATGGTATGAAGCAAATTATACATCTCAGGTTATTGTTTTGTCTTGTATAGGAAAATTATCCTGCTTTATCAATCAATTCTTGCTTGTCAAGATTGCTGTTAGAATAGTGTGCCTAGTTCTGGTGCCCACATCACTGACAAACGAGTAGTTTGTATTGTGACCTCTGTCCTCCTATTTAAAGTTTCCCTTTTTAATATATTTGGGGATTGCTATCCTATTTGAATTGAACTGTACTTCTTGTTCATAGATTTATGACTTTGTATGAAACTTGTTTGAAACATAGACTGTTTGCTTGCAGAAGGCAAGCCAATGATGCACAGCTATAGAGATGTTAAGCTACCCATTGGCTTGCCTTCTGCGTTATTTCTTTCTTGCTCCTGTTTTGGCTATATTCTTCTCTTTTTTTTTTTTTTTTTTTAGAATAGAAATATTGAAAAGATAAAAATTATAGAGGGATCACACAAGTCGAGCTCAATGTCCATCTAGCCTAGCAGCCTATATCTGATGGTTGCCAATAACAGGTGTCTAAAATGGCAGATGAAAGCAGAGAAGCATTTAAAGATCCTTCCTCAAATTGCTTTTCCATCCTCTTAAAAATATTAATTTATTTTCTGAAAATCCATTTTACTATGGTATCTTTCTATGTTTTCATAGTGTGATATAGCTGCTCCTCTTTTTTATGTTCTGTTTTGCCTTTCATGGCTGTATTTGCAGCCTTGGATGCAATTTACTATCCTATTGGTGGGATAATGGTTTTATTTCATATTCCAGACCTTGTCCCATGCATATATTTTAAAAATTAAGAACAACACTCCACATAACTCAATTACATGAACAATATCTAATCCATAGTTCAATAAAACTTAACCAGGAGCTGACTTGACCTTCTGGTTAAAATAGATCAGGTATCTTGTTACTTTTGAATAGAAGGGTTTCACCAGCTATGACTACCTGGTTTGGCTTCTACCTAAACAAGGAACAAAAAATATATTGGATACTTATGACTTTGAATTTTCAACAGTAAATCAACAAACATTTCCATCTGATAATGAAGGAAAAACATATTTAGGGTTATATTTTGAGCTTAAATTACTTTAAAGATTACTCCTGCTTTCCTTAAGTTTGACCATATATTTCTCCTTTTTTTCCTCTTCATCAGTTTTTTTTTGGTTTCCTAGCACTTCATTTGTATCTGTGGCTCGTGGCTCTCAGTGATTACTTTTCTTTCCTTTGAAAACTTAAAAAAAAAAAAAAAAGTCATCTTTTCCTCTTATGCTAAAGGGGTTTTTAACTGTTATGAGTGGCTGTGGGATTACCACTGTTTGGAAATCCATGATGTTCTTAAAGAAATCTCAGTTGTCACTTAAATTGCTCGTTTGGGTTTTGTTGTGTACAGATAAAACAATTCTAACAATTCTGATCAAACTACAATCAATTCTGCATTTTTTTTCTTTACCTAA
This sequence comes from Platalea leucorodia, assembly GCF_965183815.1. Classification (NCBI taxonomy): domain Eukaryota; kingdom Metazoa; phylum Chordata; class Aves; order Pelecaniformes; family Threskiornithidae; genus Platalea; species Platalea leucorodia. The sequence goes on along the minus strand of NC_138828.1, from coordinate 43,556,779 downwards.
CTGTTTTAGTTTTGTTAGATGCAGTGCTTTCAAATTAGGAAGTTACCTATATAATACTTAGAAATTCTGAAGGTGTTTGAATTTTAGCAGTGCTGTTTCTTCATCAGATTATCAGATAAGAAAAAGGATGAAACAGCAATTTACCAGAGAATTTGTTGAGTACCATAGCTCTTCATATCCTACCCTCCTGTCCCAGCCAGAATCAGGGCTCCATGTTGCCAATTTATATCTTGCACAGCTTCCATCAAAGCTAAATAAAATTTCTGAAGCTTTGAGTACTTCTTTCTGTCTTGCCAGAGTTCTACCTCTTCCTTGCTTCTTCCATGTTTGCTTCCACTACTATCCTGCTATGAAGCCTGCTGTGAGAGACAAGACCTTCACATAACTTGCCTTCGTTCTATGCATAAGAGCACTTTTCAAACTTTGATTTGCTGCTATAATCATACATTGCTCATAAACGGTTGAAGTCAGAGTTAGCTGCTTCTCCCAGACTCCAATTCAGCTTCTAATTTAGAAGCATTACATGATGAATTAGTCCTGAATTACTCCCCCACATGTATTCCTCTCTTAAAAGGACAATTACCCACTTCATCAGTGTTGACTGAGTTGAGTACTTTTAGTCCTCTGTTCCACTCAGTTTGCATTACTGTTTTTTTTTCTTCTTTCACTGTGTTCTCTGTCTTTTTGACCAAAACAGCTGGAGTCAAAGCAGATACATACAAAAAGAAATAAGCTATTTAAATACATGTGTAAAACTTGTTTTTGATGAACTTAATTATAGTTTCATCTTTTAAAATTATTATTGTCCTTTCCCTAATGCAAAATAAGCACTTTGATTTGGCAAACAGACAAAACAAAGCATGACTCAGACATTTTAGAGTCCTAATGAGCCAAACTATCTAAGAAACACTATGAAATACATTGTTTCTGTATGGAAAGTTGCTGAATTCTTGAAATTGTTGAATTGAAAATAGACTTAACTCCTCACAGGGTTTTGAAATTATGCTGTTGGATAAGGTATGCATGAAGATTTTAGTAAGTTTTAGTTTTCTTTAATTTTTTTTTTTTTAAAGTTAGATGTATCAGCATACAGCGTGTGTGCTATTGGATGTTCACACTCATTACTGCTTATCAGGGTATAGGAGGGGACTTTTGTTTTTTGGCGTACTTAGTAGATTCTTGCTTTACATAAACTTTGATGTTACAGAAATTGTACTGTGAAACTTTCACTGTAACGGATAACGTTGCAGAGTTGTGTGCCTGACCAGCTTCAGGAATTCATCCTTACCATGTGGTTATGTATTAAGGGTACTATGTACCCTGGTTCTTTGCCAGGGATCCTTTTAAGATTGCAATATTGAAGACTTTATCCTTTTTCATTTTTAGCTGTGATTCTTGTGTCACTGTATTGATTAATTTCTTTTTTTTTTTAGTTGCTGTTTGTCAGTGAACTGAAAACACTTGAGACCTAAGGCTTTTGTTTATAATGGTCATTACAACACAATGTTGCTGAAGTTACATTTAAGCATTCTCTTGCATTTATTCTCTCCTTTCTCCTGGTCATTACTGTGTGGGATAATTCCATGGAATAAAGTAGAGAGTGAAAAACAGTGGAACCACTTATTCCTATGAATAAAGTTTCTGCTTAATTTTGTTGAGTAGTGTTTTTTTCCTACAAGCAGTCCAGTTAATGTACATCCAAAATTCAGGTGATGAGTTACAGAACATTATCATTACTAACAGGTGCCAGCTAACAAAAAAAAAAGTCAAATTATATGTTCACAGCTACTAGAAAACAATAAAGAACAAATTAGAAGATATGGTTAAGTTCCTGTATAATTCTATGGGTCACATTGTCATAACCCCTCTGCCCACCCTCCCAAGATATAGTAGAATTAGAAGAAATATTAAAGAGCGAAACAAGTGATAAACAGTATGAAAAAGATCAGTTTCTCATAAGAAGCCACTTAATATTTTAGGACTCTCCAATATGGAGAAGGAATGGTGACTAAGGGATATCGCTTTGCTGTTTTTTCCTCTAAAGACCTCTATCTGTCTATCAGTCTGTATCTGTTCAATAGCAGATTGAGCTATCTGTTCTTGGTTCCAGTTAGCGATGGAACCTGGGGCAGGGGTTAGTTGCCTAAATACAACGCCATATATTTTAAAGATAGAAACATGTATGTAAATGGAAGTATTTAAAGGTGCAGGAAATCTAATGGAATGAATACAAGATGGATTCATTTGAAATTTAAAAGTGAAGACAATAGAATAGTTCTGGTAAAGAAAATAGGAGACGTCTATGTGGTATCAGTAATGGAAACATTAGTGGATTCTCAGTCTTGAGAGGGACCGTGCATTTTGAGAGCAGAAAAGAGGTACTTTTTAATCTGTGCTCAGTTTCACAGGAGAAACCCTTAGGGTCACAGGGACACTGAAAAATGTATTTTCCATGGCTTATGCCAGCCCTAGGAAACATACAAGCTGTGTGAATTTTTTTGTTTAATCCAATGCCAATACTAGTGATCAAAAAGAATTCTGAAAGATGGTGATGATATGAGATGTTTTTGAAGTGTATTGCTAAATTCATTATTTTATAATAACAGTCATCCTCTATGGAAACATGATCTGTTACCAGTGCATTAAAAACAAAATCCACATGTAGTTCATATTGGAATTTTCCCTGCTACTTTCTGAAAATCAAGATGGCAATTAAAAAACAAAACAAAAAACCCAACAAAAAGCCACCAAACAAAACCAACAAAAAACGCTTGTGATTTTTTTCTTTAGCTTTTATTGTCTTTAGTTCCTCTCATTCTGGTTTTCCTATCTTTGTTCAAGTTTTAAAAAAAAAAAAAAAATCTGCAGATCGATCAGTAAGCACAACCATCACCTCCATTAATGAACTGGGGTTCATTAGCCCTGTTCCAAGAAGTTCCAGTCTCCCATATTTATCACTGTACTTTCTACGAATGTATGTTTCTATGAACTGTTGTGGTAGGTTTTAGTAATTGAGAAGGAGTGGAATCTTAAGTATGGAATATCACTGCTGCAACATTGAACTCGCTTTCCTTTGGGGAAACTGCTGCAAAAAACATGAGCTGGTGACTGATACAGGTAAAGAGGACTCTTTCTGTGATTTCACATTGCTTTGTCCTTATCATTGGCATCTCAGTATCTTTCAGGACACTTTCAGTGTGGACATTGCATTTTGGAAAGCCAAACAGTGATTTCTTTGAAATGTGGTCCTTTAAATCCCATTGCTGTTATTGATTGTACAAGATACCCAAGAAAGAGAAAAACAGAAATAACCTGGAGAAAGTCTTCCAGGAAACATTGTGCTTGGCAGGTAATTCATTATGGCAGAGCTAAATTTGAGTGCACTGTCAAAAACGGTCTGAACGATGAGCATTGAAGCTCATTGCAGAGGGATGGAAGGACTGGTACTTGGCATAAATTATAAAAGTTGCCTAAAGAATTAATTTCTTCCTGCTACACTTATTTGAAATAGATGCAATAACTGAATGAGTAATTGGCTTTGTCAGTCAACGCATGCGCATTTTGTCCTTTTAGCAATTATACAGCTAGATTTAGAGGAAATTTGACCCGAGCCCTAAAATGCTTGAAACTTTCAGATATGACAGTAAGCTGAATTCGCAAAAGAGAAGTTGGCTGGCAGAGAGGAGCTGAGCACATGGAGTGTATGACTGTTTTGTTTGGCTGTCATTTCAGTGATACCAAATACATCCTAACCCTGTTTGTGGCTGTAACAATTCTGCAATAAGTGCTTTGTTGTTTGGTTGGTTCCCCCCCCCCCCCCCCCCCCTTTTTTTTTGGTAGATTATAGAGGAAATATATAAAACTATAGTTTTATAATAATAAAGATGTTTTTTTTTTTTTAAAGTAGTTTTGTTCTTTTTGGTTTGTTTTGTTCCTTTTAATTTGAACGAGCTTGGGCCATATGTGGCCATAATTTCTCCTTTCCTTCTCAAATGCTCTTGGAGGATTTTGTGGAAATAACAGGCTGCAAATCTTGTAATATTTTGGCATCTTGATTCATATCTGCTTGATGGTGTGTGTAGGAGAGCTGTTGCTTAAAGTTGCCTCCTCATAATGGAGATGGAGTGGGAGTGGAGTGTTTAAGACTGTGTTGGATGACTTATTTAGAATCATAAGGATCTTTTCCAACCTAAATGATTCTATGATCATAGAGTCCAACCGTGAAAGTATTACTTTTTCATTATTCTGATCCTTCTCTGGTAAAGCTGGAATAAAGCAGTTCTGATATCAGGTCAGTGGCATTTTAAGTATGCATGTTTACGGTACATGCAAAGATAATGTCTCTTAAACATAGTGTGAATAAGCAGCATCATGTTTATAAAGTCTTATTTTCTTTTGAATTTGCATAGTGCCATCCATGTGGTTTATAAAGTGTCTTAGGTTAGAAAAAAACAAATAAACAAAAATGAATAAACAAAAATGAATCCTGAAAGTGAGGAAAATGTAGGTAGCAGTAAAGTGTCTAAGGTAGCATTAAAGTGTCTAAGGTTAGAAAAAAGCTGACCAAAAGTAAGGAGGTCTTAGGTAGCAGAACAGGATGTTTTCTTCCATGTAGTAAATGATACATTGACATAAAAGAAATATGACAAACCAACTATTTCATTCAATTGAAACTGGAAAAAAAATTCCTTCTTCATATATTTAGCAAGGATTTGTTTGACTAATGCAGCAGGAGCTGGGCATGATATATAAAGGAATTTTACAGTGGGCTCTGCATTACTAGTGCCCTTAGCAATGTTAGTTTGACTTCTTGGAGTACGAGGATTGATACTGCTGATTTTTTAAAATCCTTTCGAATGTAACTGAATATTTTCATCTTGAGACATGTCTAACTCTGCTAATGCTTTTGGCCTTAGTTTTTTGCAGTGAATATAGATAACTTGTGAATTACTTTGGAACGTCTATCCAAATTCTGCTTTGTCAAGTATTTCCAATAATGTAACCTTTTTTTTTTTTAAACTTGACAGTCTCTAATTTTTCATATATTGTTCCTGAAATGTGACAGATATACCACAGAGAATGTTTGAGGAATGGGAAGCAATGTTCTTGATTGATAATTTTAAGGTCAGGAAAAAAAAAAAAAAAAATCAATATTTACTTATTCTAACTTCCTGTGTTATGTGGGCCAAGTTCACTACTAATCCCTGAAAAAATAAATAATTCCTTAGTACTTTCAGTCTGATTTACAGATAATCAGGCTGATCCTTAGAATATGAATGTTATAAAGTCAGGCATTCAGAAATTATGAAATACTTAAACTTTCAACCTGATATCTGAACTGGTCCTTTTTTTGATATGCAGTATGATACAGGCTGTAACTGCATGCTCATATCTTTTAGCTGGTAAGTGAAAGGAATTTTCTATCATCTGGAGATGAACCATGCTTGTCTTGAAGGACTTTGAGTCATTATACTTGTGTTTCAGTCATGTTTCAGAGTACAGAACAGGTACTGAGTAAGTCACAGAACTACAGGAAAAAAAGGAAGGAGTTCTGGCAGAGGTAGTTGATACTTCAAGTCGTGTACTGAAATGTAATCTCTTGTTTCCATGTTTATTTCTTAGTAAGTGCCCCACTCTTTGAATATTCAAGCTTTCTAACTTGAAGGAAATGTTCCGAGTGTAACTTAAAGAAGTTAATTGAAGTAGGTGTTTTGCACAAAGGCATCTATTAAATGTTTCCTGAAACAGAAGTGATGGATCAGTACTGTAGCATTGTCATGTCTAATGGAACATACACTTGGTTCTCATACCTGAAGAGAAAGTTACACTTAGAAGCCTGACTCTAGTTTCATTCAAAGATTTTTTTCGAGGGAGGTCCCAAATGGGCTTTGTGTGTGTGAAACTTGGAAAAAGGTTGCACATCCCCCGAGTGAGTATACCTGTAAATCAGTTTAAAGTCTTAAAGCTGATGCTACCTTAAAATATAAGGCAACCAATTAATCTGGCGTGTTTTGCTGCAGAATAAACTGCAGAGAGTAAATGTAAAGTTTCAATGAAGTGTCTTTCATGTAAGTTGTCATAGTGAATTACCAAATTAAAAACCCAACTGAACGTGGCCCTGAGGAACCTGCTCTGGTTGACCCTGCTGTGAAGCATGGGTGGAGCTAGATAGTCTTCAGAGGTTCCTGCCAACTTGAACTTTTTCTCTGATTCTGTGAAATGCAGATTCTGATAGTTCCCTGAATGAACAGATGAAGCTATCAGTCACTATTTTCAATTTTACATCTTACAGTAGGCTGTTCATAAACCCTTAAATGTCTTCCATGTTTAGGTTTTTGGTAGTTTGTGGTGTGTGGTGGTTTTTGTTTGTGGGTTTTTTTGTTTGGTATTTTTTTGTTTGGGGGTTTGTTGTGGGGTTTTTTGGTGTTTTGGTTTTTTTTGTTTGGCTTTTTTTTTTTTTTTTCATCAAAGGTATTTTGGTATATCCCAGCTACAGGGACAGCATGCAACTCTTGTTTTGATGAAGAAGTGTTCTATTGTAACTCCAGTGACAGTAATGCCAGTGTATGTTACATGTGTACACACACAGAAATAAATTAAATGATACAACTCTTAAAATTGACTGTTTTGTATTGTCTTACAAGTGTTTCTGTTTGTAAAGAATAAGAAAGTATATTTTTGGGTTCTGTCCAGTGTTTCCTTCTTGCAGACTTAGATTGTTCAAGATGAAGTAATGTCATCCTCATTTTTACTCAGGGTTATATTTAGATATTTTGGTTCCCATGGTAGTTTGTTCTTTTGTCTTAGTAGGACTTGAATATTGTGTTTCTTTATTGTCTTGTCTTTGTATTTCTTCTGGCCATTCTGTTTCTGTGTGTTTAGTAGAATCTTTCTTATAGCTGGAAAATATGTACTGTATATGTTGTGTAACAATGCAATTCAAGTTGTGGCAAAACCAAAGTTTTTCTGATATATCTTTTGTTATCTGTATAGTATCAATTTATACTTCCAGAAAAATAGCATGAAAATTAATCTATTTTGATTAAACCGCAAATTATTATATGACTAGAAATATGTATTCAGTGGTAGTAATGCACCAGTTTAAAGATTTACTGAATTTCAAGTACAAATGTGGTGTTTTCTTCTGAAGAGAGGTTATAAAATAGCTGATTAACCTTACCTACAAAGCAGCATTTGCTCTTTATGCTTAAAATTACTTTGCTTTAGATGATGACAGTTGCTTATGATTTAATGTGAGCCTTAATTTGTTTATTCAGCTTCATTTTCATGTTCCTCAATTTTTCTAGAAAAAATATTTTCTAGTTAAATATATTGCTTGCAAACTAAAATGCAGCTTATTTAAAACAAATAAAACATAACATGATCTGTGTAGAGGGACGTAGAAAAATATTTTTCTTGAATTCCTATTAGTAATGTTGCTAATATGTGTGTGTATATCTGTGTACCTCATAACAAAACTGCCTAATCTGGCATATCTTGTTGTGGAATTAAGTAAACAGATTGAAAGAAAAGCTACTTTGTGTAAGCGTAATGAAGACACATATGGATTTCAGTGCATAATTCTTAAACAGAGCTTAAGTGGTTTCAGCATACTTCTGGAAAGTAACTGGTTTAATACCTTATAAGCAGGTAGATAAGAAAGCAATTTCTTAAATTCATGTGTGTGCATACATGCACATACATGTTAAACCATCAAACTGTTTAGCAAATACAGTAGTTTTGGCCATTTTAGAGACGGTCTCTACTTCCTAGTTGAAAAATAAAACAAAACATGCCATTATAAAATTGATAGGAAATATTAGTCAAAAATATGTTGCTTATTTGTAATGTAGATACTGCAGTGCCTTGGTGAAGATTTGTTTCATGCTGTTGGCAATAGTATAGAGAGGAATTCCTCAATATTTGACTTTTTTGGGTGAATTTGGAGAACTCAGTGAAAAGTACTTGTCCAAATTCAGATATCTGTAAATATTCCAGGAGTAGTCTTAGTATGTCAGTATAAGTAGGAAAGCTGCAATGAGGCTAATAATATGGATAGTGGGAGGATAGGAACTGAAAAGCACTTTCCCCCTGTATGTTCTTCTTCAGAATCTTAAACTAAACACTCTAGCTCCAAGATAACAAATTCCTTAATATCAGCCAAAGCTGTAATCTGTATGCAGATATGCATACAAATTGAGGGGGCGGTATTGTTTCTTCTTCCTTCTTCATTGTAAGCCAAAGCAAATAAGGTCCAGTCTCTCTTATTCTCTGTGTTGCCATCTGAAAACATGAAGATGACTTAGTATAAAGGGACTTGGGGTAAAAAGCCAAAGGCGCGTTAGCAGTAAGGGAGTCTCCTCAACAGGGTATCATGGTTAAGTTCAAATATGTTGCTCTCCACTTTCAGAGGAAGCACAGAAATGGGATCTGGAGGGTGACAAGAGAGCTGAAGTTGGCAAATGGATGCAGCCATTGGTCCTGACATGGCTGCAAGCAGTGCGGTCAAGCCAGAAAGGACAAGGTGAACTGGAACATGCAAATCACATTATGAATCTGCCTGCCACCTGTATTCTACTTGATAGAATGAGTAATCCTTGTGAAAATCAATTAAAAGAGACAGATTTGAAGATAAGCACTATAACTTAGAGTTTTATATTACTGCCCGTCAACATGGTACCTGAATGCCTTTCATGTAATATTGAAAGGTTTTCAGAAGCCTCTGGAAAGATTGAATATGAATCACTGCTGAGGCTGTCAGATGTCATTCTGTATCAGAGCACACCTCTAAACATAGTATTAGTTCAGCAGATTCATTTGCTTTTCCCTTTGAATGCCTTAATTTCTGTTTTTCGGAATTGCTGTTAAAATAATTTTTGGACACTTTTGCTACCTTCTGATATCCCATGTTTCATTTTTACATGATGTTTTGTTTAGGAAGATCAAAGGTGGTTTTTTTTTTTTTTTTTTTTTTTTTTTTTTTTTTTTTTTTTTAATTTTAAAACCAGTTTTATTTTAAAACTCATCCTTATAACTAGCTGGTTTACAAAATTTAAGTCTTGTAATGCATGTTATTAACAATTATGGTGTAAGGCTTGTACGTATTGAGTTACAAGTGTTTTACATCATCTGAATTTGAGTTGTTTCTAATGGTTGGAAGTGCCTGTGCCTATTACCACGTTTACCAGTTTTTTGAGACCAGTTTGATCAGGCAGTGTCCAACCAGATGGCATATATAGTACAGCTGAATAGTGACCTGCTGAGCATCCAATTTATTTATGGACTCTAATATAATTTAAAAGTTATATAGTTTTTTAACCTAACATAAATAGCAGACATACAGAACAATTTTTAGTTAGTAGTCACTGAATTACATTGATAAAATAATCATGCATTTATGAAAACTCAGTCGTCCAGTGCAAGACCAGGGGCCCATGATGGGGCTTTCTGAGCTTTTGCAGTTCATTTTATTAGGTGTTTTAGACCATTGCCACACTTGAAGACCGTAGTTACTATAAATTTAGATTAAGGAATTTGTTACCACTGAGGACTGTTTTCATTATCCCAAAGTACTGAAGAAGAGAGATGCTGTGGCACAGCCTCCTGGTCTAAAGGTGAATCGTATAACAGATTCAATTGCTTGGCGATCGGGGGCAGTATATGATGGCTGAGGCAGCAGCAGATCCAAGGAATTAAATCACATTGAAAAAGCTCTAGCCTAGGGATCAGAGAAGGGGGCAGATAAAAAGGTGTAATGCGTTTATACTGTGCATTTCAGAAACCAGTTATGGTCTGATGCTAACCAGAAATAACCATGCCATAATAGGCTTCATTTTGACTAATTTCTGTGAGGCTAAACTAGCTTCATTGTCAGTAACAGCAGTACATGATTTGCCATTTGATCTGGGACAGTGGTTCATCTAGTTTCTGTAAGTCAAGAGACTTGTGAGAAGAAGGTTGCAAGAAGCCCTGAAATAAATGTATTTAAAGACTAATATTTGGTGTTTCCAAGAGATAAGATTTTAGCTTTCATTTGGCAGTTATGCATATAAACTGGAAAATGGAGATATATCTGATATGGTTGGTTGTGATCCATCACCCAAGTGTGTATTTCACTGATGGCATCCAATGAGTCCTCAGCTTTAATGACAGCTATAAGGAGATTGACAACTGGTTTTAAAAAGTTTACACAGATGGAAACATGAAAGGGGTCAGCACATCGACTTCTAATTCAAAAGGCACCAAGTTTCCAGGGTATCATAGATTTCAAATTACCAATGAGTTTAAAACTGTACCTTATCTAGGGATTCCGATACTGAAAACTTTTGAACTTAAGTCACAGAGCTAAGTACTTCTGTTCTCTACATAGATAAGCTACATTCCCATTACAGAGAATATTAACAAAGACAGATTATAAATTTAAGTCCATAGTATTAGTTGTTGGCATTCATAATAAGTAAACCTGAAACAGCTTTTCAGAAGTTTTTGCATTGCCAAGGTTACTGTTTTTGCTGAACTGCAAACCTGTGGCTTGCTCCTTTATTGTTATTTGCTGTGGAAAGGAAGTTTTATTCTGATAAGTCTTTGAGAGCTAAAAGGGTTTCTCTTCTGCATGTCTCTTAGAAAAATCAGTAACACAAAACTAAACCTCATGAATAGGAACAAATTGAAGAGTTCTGTTTCGTAATGGAGTTTCCCCCATTTGTTGTTTTTTTTTTTTTTTTTTTTTTTTTTTTTTTCTTCTCATCTAAGACATTTTGCTAGTAGAAACTGCATATTTTAAGAAATAAGCAGAAGATCTCAGTACCAAGCTGACCTATTGTGGAAACCCTAATAGGCTATAAATAAGCCTCTGAATTTACTTACTAATCACAAATTTCTGTTAGGAAGACAATGTAAGGGTATTTCTTTCTTCTGTAGTGGTAAAATCTGCATTTCCTTTTTCTCCATTTGCTGTTACAGGAGGAACCCTTAGATGTGAACTTTCTGAATCAACCTTAAATAGCGTAAGTTTGATGTGAGTGTCAGAGTTTTGTCAGAATTATGGAACTCCTGTAGAATTTGCAAGGGGAAAGAAGCCTTTCCCCATGCACAAACCACTCTGGTAGCTACTTCAGTCTGTGTGTTGTTTGTGCATCCAATACAAATGGAAATATAAGGAGTTCAATACATATATTGTATTGAACAGTAGGGGACCCAGCAATCACATCTTTCTCTCTGTTAAAATTCATGTCTTTAAAAGATGTCATGTGGAACTGAATTTTGTGACATCCAGAATTTTTTGGGTTTTGTTTCCTTGGGGCTTTTTTGCACAAACTCTGAAAGTCCATGTGTCCTGGAACCTCTTCTGTTATAGAAAGTACTTTTACAACTACATAAAAAAAAAAAAAAAAGTAGGGATTTATCCTGAAGGAAGGCTTTAGCTTACTCAGTTCATTTTGGAAGGTTTTTTTCACAGAACCACAGAGTGGTTGAGGTTGGAAAGGACCTCTGGCACTCATCTGGTCCAACCCTCTTTCTCAGGCAGAGCCACCTGGAGCAGGTTGCCCAAGACCATGTCCAGATGGATTTTGAGTATCTCTGGGGATGGAGACTCCACAGCCTCTCTGGGCAACCTGTGCCAGTGCTCGGTCACCCTCACAGTGAAGAATGTGTTTCCTCATGTTGAGAGGGAACCTCCTGTGTTTCAGTTTGTGCCCATTGCCTCTGGTCCTGGCACTGGGCACCACTGAAAGAGCCTGGCTCAGTCATCTTTGTGCACTCCCTTCAGGTATTTATATACATTGATAAGATCTTCCCTGAGCCTTCTTACCATTTTTAATAGTGAATCTTACTCGTTTCTTGTTTGACCTAGCTTTATTCCTGAGACAATTCAGGGAGGCTTTTATTTCCCTCAGTTGCAAATCCGTGCCTTTGGGATACGGTTACATGAAGTAAATCTGATGAGAGATCCTCTGGATGAACTAGAGTCACAGTCAAAACCTGTAACTGTTCTTTAGGTGTTTTTTCCATATATTTTGAGTTTCAGCAGTGATGCAAAAAGCTTTGATGTACTTAGGAAGGAACTTTTTAAGGCAAATTTTGGTGACTAGCATAAAAGTATTCACGTGTTGTATTAGTGTGATTAACAATGGATGTGATTAATGTCAAACTTTTCTTCTGCTTTCCTAATTTGTTTTATGATAGTTCTGGTGTGTTCTAAAGATTGGGCTTCAAGGTAGTTAACATTTTCATAGATACAGGGAAAGAGAAGACTCAGTCACTGAACAATTTTTTTCTGGTTGGACAAGATAAATACATGCTGCTTGGAGCCAGAAGGTATTGGCCAGGGAGGTATAGACCAGAGAAGCGACTTGCCCAAAATTCAAGTATGGTGCCATTACCAACGTCGTTCATAAATTATTTTGACTGAATGGAAGAATACCCAAAAGACACCTCATATCACACCAAGCAGAACATGATGAAGAATTAAGTTAGAATTCAAGAAGTTAGAATTCAAGAAGAAAGTTGCAGAAGTTAGAATTCAAAAGAAACGTAATAAGAAACACTAGTGCTACCTTTAGACAGTGTAACAAAATGAGAAGGAAAATAGCATTTTACTGCTTTGTAGTACATTTGTCTTCTCAGTCAAACTACGTGTTGTCACTACTTTACAAAAGACATTTTTTCCCATGTGCCAACAAACTGTTCACATACATAGTTTAGCTTCGTTTCTTCTGATTTTGAACAGACTGTGTAGTTTTAGCAGTAAACTCTGAATTTGACAAGGAATGACTAGAAAATCTTGAAATTCCTGAAACCGGAAGCCATATTGCTAATGTTCAGTAGGCCCAATGGATAGGATGTGCTGAATCTATTGCCTTTCAGTGCTGGCAGGTGATGAATCTTTTTTTCATAGTAATTCATTATTTTGATAGTAAAGAAAAGAATACTGCATAGATTCTCAGGCATTTTCTCAGCAGCAAATCTGTGTGGGTGCACAGTGTTAGATGAAACTTCTTGAATTCTTGTGATGAATGATGATAGTGATGTGTGTGGTGGTGTTTGGTTTTTGTGTTTTGTTGTGTTTGTGTTTGTTTTTTTTTTTGGTTTTTTTTTTTTTGTGTGTCCCCGTCCCCCACTTTTCTTCATTGCCTTAGTACTGTCTGTTTGGACTGCAGTATGTGGCTTCAATTCAACATGAAAATCTTTTATTTCTTCCTGAAGTGTTTTGAGTAAAAGCTGTGTTCTGGAGCTTTGATACAGCTTTTAAAAAAGACCTAAAAGCCCATTCAATGCAGCCGTCAGCTGTGTACCTCACAAATGCTAGAAACTGAAATATCAGAAATAGCAGTTCATATCTGTGAATCAAATGATAGGAAATCCACTTTTATTGTTTTGGAATCAGGTGCTCTCTGACAGCCTCAACTATGTCATTAATACAGCACAGATCTGTTATTTCAGAAAGGCACTGTTTCCGATTTTATGGCTGCCCTAAGCCTTGAAACAGTTGAAACCATGTCTGTGGCACAAGTGAGGATAAGACCTTTCTATCGTGGTATATGCTTTTTGCTATTTTGCAATTAGGATATTTGCCGTGTAAATGACTGCTTAGGTACACATGATGATGCTAGTTCAGATAATCACATTTTTTCAAGGTTTTCCTTTTTATTACATCCTCCTACTTCTCAGCTCTTCCAAACCTCACATGTGCAGACCCTCATGCATGTTTACAGATAACTAACCCAAAAATGAAACAGTGATCACAATGTCAAAGAGGAGCTTCATTGCAATTGCACAGTTACAGCTACACTCAGCTTGCAGGACTGTACCCCCTATTGACTGATGGCTTGTGAGTCTTTGTTAACATCATGTGCCTCTGCTGTGCGAATCTGGTGCCTGGTAGTATTCTTTGCACTTTGCACAAAGGCATTTTCTTTCAAGCTGCAGATTAATATTCAGTGCTGTATTTGGAGCCACTTACACATTTCCTGTTTATTTTTAGACACTCGTTGGAGAAAGAGCCTCCTTTTCTTGAAACGTTTCTGTCTTTTCCGTTTGGCTTTTGACTCAGTGTCGTGTCAGCAAGGGCTGAAAAAAATTATTGCAAATTTGAGGAAAATCCTGAGGTTGTTCCTTCAGAAATGGGTTAAGTATATGTGTTTTTGAATAACAGCAATAATCTGATTCACGTACATGGAGAAAAAATGGGTTGGAATGGTAGAATGCAAGACACGAGCTGGGCTTTGTGTTCATAATCAGTTTGCTGGTAGAAACAGTATATTCAGAGCATTGAGAAAAGTTTGAGACCTGATAGTCTGTTTTTCCACACGGGGCAGTGTGAATGGTTATGGGAGATTCTTTGTCAACAAGACTCTAACATTTTGTCTTGAATCAAGTATCTTGTAAAATGATTTAATGTAAAAATGAGATGGCCACCTAAATATGATGAAAAAAGAAATCCATATTCAGGAAAGTTTTTGGAAAAGTACACACCCCATGACAGTTTGGAAATACGTGCTTTTCTTTATTGAATAGATTTAATCATAAAAGGCAATCAAGACCTTTGCGTGTATTGAGTGGAAATCTGTAATACAGACATAGTTAGCACCATAGAACAGTTCTCCTCTTAGTCTTGCTCTTTCAATTGAGTATTATCATTGGAGTAAGATACTTCAGCAAGATAGATGGTCAGTTTTGTGCAATGCATTTTGGAAAGTAAGAAAAGACATTAATATGTTTGAATGTATTTCATAGAATCATAGAATGGTTTGGGTTGGAAGGAACCTTTAATGGTCATCTAGTCCAACCCCCTGCAATGAGCAGGGACATCTTCAACCAGATCAGATTGCTCAGAGCCCCGTCCAACCTGACCTTGAATGTTTCCAAGGATGGGGCATCTACCACCTCTCTGGGCAATCTGTTCCAGTGTTTCACCACCCTCATTGTAAAAAATTTCTTCCTTATATCTAGTCTGAATCTACCCTCTTTTAGTTTAAAATCATTACCCCTTGTCCTATCACTACAGGCATATTTGAGCCAGCAGTGTGCTCAGGTGGCCAAGGGGGCCAATGGCATCCTGGCTTGTATCAGGAATAGTGTGGCGAGCAGGACCAGGGAGGTGATAGTGCCCCTGTACTCAGCACTGGTGAGGCCGCACCTCGAGTACTGTGTTCAGTTTTGGGCCCCTCGCCACAAGAAGGACATTGAGGTGCTGGAGTGTGTCCAAAGAAGGGCCAGGAAGCTGGTGAAGGGTCTAGAGCACAAGTCTTGTGAGGAGTGGGTGAGGGAGCTGGGGTTGTTTGGTCTGGAGAAAAGGAGGCTGAGGGGAGACCTTATTGCTCTCTACTACAACTACCTGAAAGGAGGTTGTAGTGAGGTGGGGGTCAGTCTCTTCTCCCAAGTAACAAGTGACAGGAGAAGAGGAAACAGCCTCAAGTTGCACCAGGAGAGGTTTAGGTTGGGTATCAGGAAAAATTTCTTCACTGAAAGAGTAGTCAGGCATTGGACCAGGCTGCCCAGGGAAGTGGTTGAGTCTCCATCCCTGGAGGTATTTAAAAGACGGGTAGATGTGGTGCTTAGGGACATGGTTTAATGGTGGACTTGGCAGTGCTAGGTTAACGGTTGGACTTGATCTTAAGGGTCTTTTCCAACCTTAACGATTCTATGACTCATAGGTTATTTTATTGTTAGCTAAGCAGGAACAGTCAGTAGCTGTCATACAAAAACATCACACATGAAAGTACTTTATTAAAAAAAATTCTTGAGCAATGGTCTTCTTGAAAATGTTATGTGTGGCTGGAAATTAGGCTTGTCAATGCTCATATACTGTTACAACTCAGAAATAGGCGGGATATTAATGAGCTCAGCTTCAGTATTCAATATATGCTGTGGAAGAACAGCTGGCTTGAGTATATTCTAAGGCCTGACAGGCAGAAAATAGATCTGTGGTTTTTTTGGTAATCTGTAAATTACAGTCAGAGGATAACAAACTTATTTTATAGGTTGTGATCTGCATTTATGTACTCCAAGTATTTTTTAACCCCAAACCTTGAAATCCATTGCAATACTGAATGTCCAGTGTAATAGAATAAAAAAGCATGGACTTACTTATTTTTGCTTATTGTCTCTTAAGAAATGTTTATAACATACTTGAAAAGTGTTTGCATGAGAAGAGGATGAGAAACAGGTTGATTCAGCCTTAAGAAGTGAAGACTAAGGCAGATCTTGTTGCTGTTATCAACTGTCTTTTGTGGTAGTATAGAGAAGATGGAGCCAAACTCTTCTCCTCACTGATGCACAAGGACAGAATAAGAGGTAAAGGACATGTTACAATACGGGAAATCCTAATTAAGTAAAAGGAAAAATTTTCTTACGTGAGTGGACAAACACTGGAATGGGTTGCCCAGACCAGGAGTTGGAATCTCCATTCCTATAGATAGCCAGAGCTTGACTGGGCATGACTCTGAGCAGCCTGTTCTAATGGGACATACTTTAAGCAGGCATTACACTAGATGACCTCCAAAGGTTGTTTCCAACCTAGATTATAAGGAAAATTAGTCTCAAATAAGAGACTTTATTATACTTATGAAGTATAACTTACAGGGAAACTATTAAAACTTGGTTCACTAAACAGTTTGTGAAAATATTTTGTGCAACTTGTGAATGTAGATTAAGTATTAGATCTGGTACTGTTTCTGCTGAGGAAATTTACAGGATGTTCCATCCTTTCCTAATTTAAAATGTATGTTACAATTATCCATTATTTCGTAGCTTGTTTGACCAGCAGAGTATAGGAAATATTTGAGGGAGAATGATACAATAAATACTCCATTTTCTTTTTAGATATATCACAAATGATACATAATTATAGAAGTTAACTTGCAGAACATTTTTTTAGACAATGATGTGTATTTATGTGTACATTACACACACATACATAGATAAATGCTCTAGTTTACAAATTCAGAAATTGTTGCTAAGTGTTACTGTCAAACTAGGAAACTTGCTTTTAGCCTCTAGTTAAAAAGAGTATAGAGCATAGGATAGGCAAATGGTTATATCTTACAAAGGTCGTTTTCTGTTCATGCAATTTGGCAGCAGTAAGTATTGTTATTTAAAATTTTTATGAAAAACCTATAATTTTACTAAATCACAGTTTCATATTGATTTTTTAAACTATGATTACCATGAAAAATGCATTGAAATTTTTTTTTTTTTTCCACTGCTAGCTTTCTGTTTTAATTTCTGTCCAGGGCATTTTGGCTCGAGTTTCCTTATCTGTTATGGCCTGTCTTACTGTCTCCCTTTATCTGTATGCACAGTGGTTTTGGAGGACTTGGGAGAACGTATTGTGTTCACAGGCACCGTGATTTTCCTGCAGTACTGTAAGGTCTATAGAGAAAACAGGAGTCTGAATGCAGAGGCTTGGAGTGAGGCTTCGGATCCCAACTGACCTCATAGTCTAAAGCGGACAGGTTCTCTGAAATATTTCATGGAGAAGATTGTTGTTCCAATGCAGCAGGTCATAGCTGTTGACCTGGAAAACATTTTCTTTTTTGCTTTTATTACTATAGTGAACTACAACTGATGCTAGCAAATTTATGAGTAGTCGAAAATAGGAACTCAATCTATCTTTAAAGTATCACTGAGAAGAAATGAACTCAAATGTTAATGTACTCAAGTGCCCTTTCAGGCTGTTGTTCTTCTTTTCAACAGAAGGAACGTGGCACATATAGGGCATTAGAGATAATAAATGGCAGTTTTCAGCTATGATTGCAATTCATATATAAAGTGCATTATTACTGAACATTTCTAGTAGACTGAAGAAGGGAGCTGGAATCTAGTCTTAAATGTTAACTGTAGTTCTTGGTTAGCATTGAATTCACTGCAAAGATTTGGTATGTTGTTTTGTTTTCATTTTGTAACTAGCACATCAGCAGCCATGACATTCTGCTACTTCTTGTTTGTCACCATAACTAAGACAACCTGACGTATAGTGCTTGTAGGTAGACACACAGTAAAGGCACTAAGGATTTGATCTCCAGTCTTGATTTGTAACTGTTTTTTATTGCAGAACTTCAGTGACAGAGAAAGGAAATGATATGTGCAGTATTTTAGAGGTTAGCTTTATGATAGGTCAAGATTTTCTGAAGTGCTGGTAGCATTTCATCAGCTTCATTGAGCCATCATTCTCTACAAGTATAGCTGGTTTTACTACTAAAGGCCTTCTGTTTTTATTTGTTATGTTCTTTCAGTCTACTTGATAGCTGCAAAACCTGTGGTCTTTACAGGATAAATCAGAATCAAATATTAATGTCAACATTTCAAGGAAAGGTCAGGCAAAGAGGGGACACAGACTGAGAAAGTCTGATTCTCCTTCCGTTTTTATAATGTGCATCTTTTATAATCAAAGTAGAATTAAACTAATATAATGAGTTATCCATGATGTTTTCTTTGCAATCTTCAGTTTCCCTATTTGGAAATGGGAGGTCACAGCTGTTTTCTATTAGAGCAGTCTCCTCTGCACCAAACTTTACTTGGGCAGGGAATATAGGTTTGTACTGGCAGACACTTATGATATCTTGTTGAATTTGGTATGCCATCTTTAATAAACCTTGGTTAGAAAAATACATCATTTCCATAGTGACATCACTGTAAAATGGAAAGAAGCGAATGCATTTAATTAGTGATATAAGTATAGTTTAATGCCAGTCTTATTTAATAAGACGGATTGTGCTACTTGGTATTTCCTAATGAAGTAAACTCTGAATACACATGGTCTGTGTTAAATAACAAGTAGTAGTAAATAGTACCCACCCTATTTCTGCTATTAAAAGATCAGTAATTCCTTTTTGTGTTACAATTTGGGATAGTATGAAAAATACAACTAGATATATGCTGGATGTGTGAAAACCACCATTTCAGCGAATTGTTATGATTAGTTGTACTTTCAAAGTCTCTTTTCCTGCATACATTAAGTGTGACTCTTCATTCGTATTCATTTTTTTTTTTTTTCTAATAGTGATTAAACTAATGGTGAAGCCTGGTCCCAAGGTGAGGAAAATGTTTGGAAAAGCGTTTATTGGCTTATGTGGATTTTGGGTTAAGTCTATGGGGAAATGTTCCTGAAAGCTAGGCTTAGAAACTTTATATAATGAAATGAAAAATGGGGCGAGGTGATTTTCAACAGAATTTTACAGCATAACGCTATGGAGGTTCTTAGAGGAATAGAATAGAGATGAGTATATAGACTGGGGGTTATAAATACTATAAAAAGCACATTTAATTTGATTTTATATTCTTTTAGCTTAGTTTAGGCTTTTAACAAAGATGAGCTTCAGTAAAGAACTACAGAAAATTTCCGAACAGAAAAGACAGCACTGTTTGGTGAGGAAGAGTAGACAGTTGTGTTTTCTTTCATTCTCAGTATAGAGCACTGCATCAGGGCTTAATTCAGAAACTAAGAGTGAAAGAAAGAGTAGGAAGAGGCTGAAGTTCACAAATTGCCTTCTATTTGGAAAGACCCCAAAATACATTGCACTCTATACTGCACAAACGATTAACATTTGGTAACACTGAAATTAATCTCATTCTGGGGCAGGATATAGCAGATTTTAGTGCTCAGCAATGTAGTTCTATTTTAAGGCAAATTGAAGGCTCTCACTGTTTTTGAAGCATAGGGAAATCTCAAGAATGCAGGATGTAATTTCCTAATTGAACACTAAAATGGCTAATCTTCCAATTTTTTTTTTTTTGTGTGGAAGGAGTTGTAATTATAGCTGCCAAGAATTTAGCCAAAGTAAAATAGTCAAGTCTTCAGTATTAAGTCCCATAGAAGAAAAAATGCTTCTAGCAGCACAGTCCTTTCTAATACACTGCTCCTCTGTGAGTTCAACACTGACTTTGCGTGTCACGTACTGAAGCATCAGCAGGGTTTCCTGCAGCAACTGGGATTATCCTTTGTCAGTCATCCTGGCAAGGTCCGAATCTGCTTGGTTTGAGATTAAAGGCAATAATAACCTGGCATAGGACCTGAGGGAGTGAGATAACAGAATACTCTCGTGGATGGGAAAAGAGGATGATGTTGGGGTGTGCAATAAGGTTGTGAAAGTAGGACAACATAATTTCTTTAACTGTGGAATAACCATTTGTGTTGATTCTGGTGTTTTATTGTAGTAGTTCTAAGGTGTTAGCAGAAATTTAGTATTGGCCGTTTGCAGAGAAGAAGAACCAAGCAATAAGAAGAACCAAAGAACCAAGCTTTGTGATAAACCTAGCTTTTCATTTTCATGTGAATAAGCTAATTGTTTAGTAGAATCAATGAATGGGAGTTAGGCATTTGAAAATTTACGATGTCTTACTGAAGTCAGTGAAAATATTCCTGCTGATGTCCTTGAGGTATGGGGAAACCCTAAAGGCTCTAGGATTAGACCAATATTTTTTGCAGATTTACTCTAAAATGATTTTGGCATAATAATACCCAAGGGGACTTTTTATTGATTAGGCCAGAGGGCTCACTGGATTCTCCCCCTCCCTAGCCCCTATTTTGTATTTCTGCTTCCACTATGCACCTCTTCATTTGAAGAGAGCAAGATAGTCACACATTTCTCATCTTCAACTCCACCTAAATTAGCATTGTTTCTGTTATGGGATGTGTGTGTAGTTTTCTGCACCTATATAGGATGAGGATTTGCAGTAAGTGAGACTAATAGACAATAATTTAGGCAACAATAGTTACTATGGTATGAAAAGTTCCAAGTAAAACCATTGCATTTTAGTGGAATAAAATTTGCTAGATTATAGTGATGTACTAAATTGACTGAAAATTATGCCAGAAAAATTGGTATTTCAGAAAATTTCCTGATCCCAGTAAGCTCTGCGATCTTTGGATCTGCAGTGGTCCTCATTGGTGAGCTGTCTGGGGGACACACCACAGCTTCCAGGCATCTAGATTTAGATAATCAGCATAAGGTTGCAGCTCTTATGTAAAAAATCAGCAGGAAAGCAAAGAATATTGGGAAGAAACATAAGGAAAGATTATGAAAAACGAAGAATGTGATAATATGTCAAAAGACTGAAATAAGCAAAATGTACTTTCTAAAGTACAAAAGCTGAAAAAATTTCAAGGACAAATTCAAAAGATAGAGAGTAAGTCAGGACAGAGAGTAGGTGATTAGTAAATGAAATTTTGAGAATATGATAGTGTCCATTAGTGCATGTGGCAAGATGCTGCTGAAGCAGGGCTGCTAGCCAATAGACTTTTCTTTCAAAAGACTGGATTCCTGTCTCAAATTTAGGGTAGATTTTCCACCATCAGTCTTATCCCAACACAGGGAGGGAGATTCTGCTCATGCTCGGTCTTTGCTGACATTTCTCACTGTAGAACTTTGTCCTGGTATATGTTCAGGATGTCTGTAGTCAGGGAGGATCTATACCAACGTTCAGGCAACTACTGAGGAATGGCCTGCTTTTTGCTCCTCATTTTGCTGTTCTACAAGGGATGCATTGTGAAGCATCTTACAGGACCACTGGCCAAAGTTGATTGAATTTTTCAATATAAAGCACGAACTTCATCTTATACTGCATATGAAGATGTCCTATATTATTTCAGAATAATGCAGTCACTAATGATCTACAAGAAATGAGTCGATCAGTTGGAGTTAAAGTTAAATCGCATGTAAGAATAATTCCTTTAAGAAATTCAGCACTTGGTGACATACTGGTTCATTATCCTAGATGAGTCTAATAAAAGAATAATGCAGATATTTGAAACTTTCTTTTGTGCTTAAAATTCACTAGATTCCTTTACTGAGCTGCCTTTGAACACTTTTATTTCTTTTTTTCTTTAAACTTCAACAGTAAAAGTTACTTCTTTAGGGGCTGGCCGATAATGTTCTGCATGTTGAATTGCTCTTTTTCTGAATAGCTGCTGTTATTCGCAATGAGGCTGAAGCCAGTCTTTGCTCTTAACAAAAATGGCTAATGGCTTTATTTTCTTTAGAAACAATGGAAGATAGCCATTTTGGAGAACAGTTCTTCATTAATTTCCCTGAAGCAGACTATTCTTATGCAGCAGATTTGACAGATATTTAGTGATTAAAAAGACTCGCAAAAAGTATATGCTACCAAGGTGTGGTTTTGTACATATTATCACCTCTGCTCAATTGAAAGGTTAAGGATGAAGTTAAGGGTAGGATCTATATCTACATACAGGAGAAACAGACAACTGAGCAAGCTAGGAAAAAAAAATGAAGATGAGATGTGTAAAAATAAGCAGAAGAATGGAGGTGCAGAAAGGATGTCTAGCACATTTACATGCCTAAGAGAAGGGCACTGTAGGGGCTGACTTACAGAAACTTCTTTAGGGCTATTCCCAAGCATTTGGACTAGAATTGGAGCTAGATCAGCTGCTCTGGAAATGAATGGGCAGCAGGGGAAAGCCAGTGTGTCATGTAATAAAGATTGCATGCTACACCTGGAAATGCGTGTAGAGGAGGCTGAATTGGTTTAAGCCCTCTTTTCTGCTGCTGCCTCTTCTGTTAATAAACCTGCACCTGCCATTTGAAAGACGGAGGAAGGCCACTGTGTCTCAGCTATTTCGTGGCTTCTGCTGATGCACAGTAGGTAGGCTGTTTTAACTCCTTCATGTCGCAGTGTAACATATCCAGATTTTCTTGGTAAGTATTTTATGAAAGTTAATATTTAATAAAATAGTTTTAATAATCTTAGTAGTTTGTAATACAAAGTATCATAGGCAATATATACTTCATGTGAGAATTTCTTATTCTCTTTTTAGTGATACTTGTCATATATAAAGAAGAATTTTCCACACGTGGTTAAGATATCCAAACAATCTTAACTCTCAACAACACTGGCATGGCGGGTGGAGTTAGTGAAGAAAATATCTGCAATTTCTTTAAAATGAATTTACTTTTATTTGGGATATCAAGGTTTCATAAAGCTTTGGTCACTTCAGTGTCAGTTGGATTCAGCCTAAACTTGTCATGTTTGTAGACCTGCTATCACCATAATGCATTTTATTTGAAACTGTTGGAAGTCTCTTGTGTTAACTCCATTTTAGCATAGCTTTTGTCAAGGAAAAAATAATTAGAATGTACAGTGTTGGCAACTTTTTTTATTTAATATTTGCAAGTAGGATAAAGAAAAATGTCACAAGACAGGTGTTTTTTAAGGGATGAGTAAAAAGCACTTAAATTAAGGTCATGCTAGAACTAGTGTTTGAGAAATTGGAACATCAGAAAGCTTTTTGAGATGGAAAAATCTGCTGATTTATCTCAAATATCATAGTGCTATATTAATCTCTGTTAATGAACACAGAACTTTTCTTGGA
The DNA here is from genome assembly GCF_965183815.1 of Platalea leucorodia. NCBI lineage: Eukaryota > Metazoa > Chordata > Aves > Pelecaniformes > Threskiornithidae > Platalea > Platalea leucorodia. The sequence goes on along the minus strand of NC_138828.1, from coordinate 43,533,447 downwards.
AAGAAAACATTACTTCTGATTAGACAAAGTTCAGACTAGGTGAAGTAATTAGTGGTATTACGAATTTTAGGCTTTATTTTCACTTTAAATGTAGGTTGAATGAGACCAAACCTTGCTGGTTCTTGTTACAAAGCCTGGCACATTGTTGAAAAGAAGTTTGTAATTGTGAAGTATGTATCCTAAGGAGATTAACTAAAGCCTAAATTTCTTGTTAAGCACAGGGGACATAGGCTTGCAAATATTTTTCTAAGAAATGAACCCTGACTTGATTTTCTTTAGACAAACAAAGACATACCTGTGAAATTCCTCTTTCATCTTTATTCATATTTCATGTTTATTTTCCATGAGGCAGCTGATCTTTTCCAAATGTATCTAATAATGGAACCCAATTCATTACTTGCTGAAATTTTTTTTTTTTTTTCTGAAGCCACAGGATACATTGCGATCATTCTACTAAATAACATACCACCCTGAAATCTGTATGTGCTTTACCTATCGTGTTCTCGAAGTGTGGGATTTTTTTTTGTATCCCACAAATCAAAAGGTATGACCGATTTATTTAGAACATAGTTCTTTTCTTCTTACCAATATTATTTTCTCTTGTCTGTATGCTTGTTCTATTATTGAGTTTAAACTGTACGACACCTTATTTACATTCCTTAATTGTAGACACACAATTATGATTGTATTTTCAGAGTACTCTGAAATCGACTGATGAAACTGCTGCTGTTTTCAGAAATTAAAACAACTCAACTATCATAATACCTCAAATATCCATAGTGCATGTACAGATACAATTTAAAAGTAATTAATATAAAGCTAATTATACGTAAAACATTACAAGCAATTTAATACTTGAGGCAAGTTTATATCATCCTTGCAAATATTTTTGATTATGTTAGGATTCTGCCTGGAAGGTACTAAGATAAACAGTGATGTTTTATGACTTTTAAACTTTACAATGCATATGTTCTCATTTGGATAAAGTAAGTGTTTTGTAGCTAACATTTGATGGTTAGCTTATTGCAGCAGCAGGGAATACTGGGAAGGTGAGCAAAGTGCAGCTTTGGAAAGCGGGGGAAAAAAGTCACCTAGGTGATCAAGACACTCTCAAGGAAAAGGATGCTGACTATATCCACTAAGTAATAACATCGAAATTGAAGTGGGACTGAATGACGATTAACTGTATTTATAACTAAATTGTGTATGTAAACAACACAACATAAAAAATATATGTATATATGTATGAAATAATAAAAAAAAAAATTCTTGTGTCTCATGTGAATACAAGCTACCCTAGATTTCAGTGAGGGATAAAAAGTCATTCAGTCTTGGGGTTGTGAGGAACACCACTAAGCTTACACAGGTCTGAGGACTTCCCCTGTTCTCTTCAAATTTCAGTCTACTAATCTGCCACTCAACATTTTGTGCTGCAAAAGCAGCCCTTTGCCACAATTCCATGTTCACCAGCTTGCTTCTGCATAGTTTTCATTTGAAGACTGACCCTCAATCCAGTTTCTCTGGCTCACCCACCACTACAAGTGGCTCAGGAACTCCCAAGTAACAGAAGCTAGCAAACACCGTCTTGAAAGAAGTTGTTAATGCTGCTAAAAAGGCAGCTGAAAAGCTGTTTGGTCTCAAGGAATCCCACCTGATCAAAAGACTTTTTTTCTTTTGACTCTTGCAGTTGGATAGCCCGTAACATATATCATGCCTCTTATAACTAACCTTAAGTAGAGTTACTTTATATAGTCCAGATCCAAACAAAGCATCTAAGCTGCAGGCATCTGGAAGTTAATCAGCCTCTTCCTGGCTCCAATAAGCAAATCATGTGCTACCTACTAACTTGATGTTAGAAGTGGCAAAGACTGAAGAAAACTGGGAAGTCTCTTCCTCCACTCTCACTTGTGCCCGACCAACATTCTATTCTGAGCACCATTTTAGGAGTAAAATCTGCAAGAAGGTGCCAGCCTGATAACTCACTCCTATTAGACATAGAAAGTGTGTACCTTTTTATTGTCTAAGAGTTTTGTTTATAGCAAAAAATGATATTCCCATGCATCTCCCCCCAGTTCAATCCTATGATGACCTGGCTCTCTGGTCATTCAGACGCAATGTTTTCCCATGCTTGCAAATTAAGTGATATGAATAGTGAACTGTGATAGTAACCTGCACCCTTACAGGAGATCTTGTATAAAAAAAAAAAAAAAGTTTATAATAATTCAGGAATATATATACACGCACATACACACTTAGTGTAGGGTTTTGGAATCATGCATGTACTATCACAAAACCTTCATAACCATTTTGATTTTTTCCTTTTGTTATATTTCTTAGAGATAACTGACACTTAACTCTGTATAAGCTTGGTAAGACTTCTCTTGGATTTTCTTTATGTTACCAGTATATGCAAAAGTGTAATCAACATCAAATACTGTTATTTAATTCCTGCACGGTTTTGTATCACAGTATCTCGTCTGGTTAGGAGGTGGATTTTTTTTCTTTTTTCTTTTGATATGGCTGTAACTATATTGTTTCAGTGGTACAGTTAAATAGGGCATTAAATCAAGATAGCATCGCTTTTCTGCAGGTTAATGACTTGTGTTTATAAAAGGATTCTGAATGAAAACACCAGAGGTTTTAATGACTTATTCTTGATAAAGGGATATAGTTTTATGTGTTACAGGTGTACATTGTTTTAAATACTTTATTGTGCAAGTTCTTAGCTTGCTATGCATAATTTAGAAATTATGGTAAGAACATATAACTGTCTGAATAGTTAGGATGCACAACGCTGAGATCATGTAAAGGCTATAATTCAAAATGTAGGAGAAATCTGATAATATTTTAATGTATTGCATCCAAATTGCAACCAAACCTCAAGGATGGGATACTGTTATAAGCAGCTGGGATATGTATTTCACTTTAATGATAATATTCTACAGTGTACTGCTACACGGCCATGATCAATTTTGCATTCCCAGTTCTGAAGTCTGGTGCCAGTGCAAGTAGTTGTTACTTGCTATCAAAAGACATCTCAGCCTGTGTCAATCATGGGTAATTTTATACATGTTCAACTTTCCTTCTAAAACTAGTTCTACCCAGCTCTCATGTTGAATTTCTTTAGTGATCAGTAACTGGTCATTTTTTATTTGATTTTGTTGTCTTCAATATCATTCTGTGCTTGTACTTAAAAGGCCTCTTGTATTATCTTCCTCATCTTTTGGGGGCCCTGTTGCAACCTCCTGTTTTTCTTCAACAGCCTTCAAGTTGTGGTTTTCTGATAACAGAACTAGTGTTTGTTAACACAGCCTGGTCATGTGTGTAGCCTCATTCTAGGATCAGTGATTATTTCACTCTGCAAAAGTAATACTCTATTAGAAGACACATCTATATGTTGATTTATAGATACTTAGAGATGTTGTAGATGTAATGCTTTAGTAACAACTTTGTTTTTTTTAAAACATGGCAATATCACTCATGTTATTAAAATTGCTTAACAAATGGGAACTGTTAAATTTTTTTCAGCTTTTATGGACTTTTGTTTTTAAAATTATTGCAATCTTTTTTACTATTAAGCTGGCTGTGTGATGCTTTTTCACTTTGTCATAAGTATGTAAGTGTACTTAGTTTTTCAGATGTATCTAATCAGTGATAATCAATTTCCTTGAGTGTGAAATATTGTCCTATGATACAGTCTTACAGTTTTCTGTGATATGTCTAAACTGGAATGTTGAGGATGTAAAGTTGGCTCCAGCTTCTACTACTTCTGTTCCAGAACTGACTGCTGTGCGAGCGTTGGAAGAGCGCTCTGTTTAGTTGGTTTTCGGAGGAGCATGAGAGAATGTTTGCAGAGGGAAGGAAGCAAAAGAGTTTTTTTTTCTTTGCTACCTGCTTGTGTTTACTGTTTTGCAGTAAAAACAAACAAATAATAACCCAGGAGTTTTATGCTTGAGATCGAGGTGTTGAGGTCAGTTCCTAAATACAGTACAGAGTTGTGTGCCTTGGAGGCAGCCTTGCTCTCCTACTGAGAATTCAAAAGAACTCAGGATCTGAGCTGGTGGACTTAACAGTATAAATGATTAGAGGGAGTAGGCTTTTGGGAGATCTTAATGCTGACTCCAGTTATTGACATAGATACAGACTTTAGCCCATCTTTCAGCCTGTTTAGGGCACTCCTTCCCCTTGATGTGTTTAATCTTCCAGATCATCTGGGAACGTAGTCGTTATTGAATGAGTATGGTTGTTGCTCACCATATTAAACCTTGTTTCATCACTCATTACATGGGATCTGTTCCTCCCTGTTCTGGTCTTTTTTGGTAACGCCATTCTGCTTCTCAGAGAAAAACTACTTTTCAGCCCCAAACAAAATAATTGTTCAGTGAGCATTACGAATTTAGTCCTGTGCTAATGAAATACATATGAGTGGCTCAGATTTGGAAGAATAAACGTATGTATGTCAATTTTTCTACTTCCTGCTCAGAGTACAAGATCTATTAGCCTACTGGAGCCTTACAGCCCAAGATAAATCATGTTCATTTCTAGTGATTTTTGTCCAACTCACTAGTAAGGGAGGGACCTTAAAAGGTAGAAGTAGCTTTTCCCTATAAGCACAAACAAACAAGATATTTTTGAAAATTAAAACAGCAAAGCTGAGACTTTACTGCCTGCAAAGCTCTGAGTTTTTTTTTTTTTTAAAGAAGAGTTCAATTACTGCCAAGTTTTGTTTTTTTTTTGTTTTTTTTTTGTTTTTTTTGTAATTTCAGCTACTGCATATTTTCTTTTTTCTGTCAACTTTCCTCAGTCAAGCTAAGGCAGACAAAAAAACCCAAACAACAGCCTTCAAGGCAGTACTTTCAGGCACACAGAGCCAAGGCCTTCTGATCTTTGAGAAATATCTATATAATGGTATATGGACTTGATTTGGGTGCTGCAGCAGTAAAATAAATTCTAATTTCTCAACACTAAAACATTTCAGTCCATCTTTTAAATGTTCCTCTGTGAACCTGTTTCTCTCTAAACATTAACTCAAGCTTGTGAACTGTTGACAAGATGCAGTTGACTAGCAATTGCAGATACTGTGTTCGAGCAAAATTGGCTCGCTCTTTTGATTTCCCTTCAGTCTGGGCTCTAATAATTGATTAGAACTGAGGAGATGGCCTTTTTCATTCTGTTCTATGGTTATCAGTATGTTCAGTATGTTTGACTAATGACTTTTTTTCTTTGTATTGGAGAATGCTGTATCTTTTTTCATTTATGGAATGAGACAAAAGAACACTTTTTCTTGTTACTGGGAATGCTTTATTTCATTTAATTAAATCCATACATGAACTCAACAGGAAACACAGATTAGGTTCCATCAAGGAAAACAGGTTGCTCCTTGTGAACAGATACTGACAGAACAGTTTTGAGGGAGCTTTTAAATTTTCATTAATATTTTTTAAAAGATAGATAGCAACATGTTTGATCTTCTAAAATAGCTAAAGCAATTAAATTGAAAAATGTTCCGGTTCAGCATTTTTATTTTGTCTAAATGTGAAATAAAGTTTTAGTACAGATTGTCTTATAATCATTCTTGCTCTGTTGTTAAATACTACAATGTAGTAATTTTGCTGGAAATTAAGATATCACTTCTAAAGTATACAGTCAAACTTCTACGTGCTGTAGTTTAGTATACATGCAGATACAGTTAGAGTAGTTCTAGAAACAGCAAAAAAAAAAAAAATTAGAGGTAAACATTTTGATAGTGCTGGTCTGTGAATAGATCAGGGACTATGAGATGACGGTAAATAGCCTGTTTTGATAAAATCAGTACCAACAGAGCTACATATAATTAGTTCTGAGTTGGGGAAAATATATATGCATCACCAATATATAATTAAATGCCTATGTTTAATATAGAAAAATATTTAAGTATATATCTCTCCCTTCAGCTGGGGCTGCACGGCTAGAAGGCGCGTCCCCTGGGTGGTGGATAGGGGATCCCTCTCTGGAGGGTGCACCGGATAAAATTGAAGAAGGTGCCGCGAACCAACGCAGCCTAAGGGAAGGCCACCCTGACAGAAAAACCACTGGCCCTCCAAGTCATGGGGGTTGGGCAGGAGGCCAACTACCTCCTCCCGGGAAAAAAAAAAAAAAAAAAAAAAGTTGCAGAAACAGCGAGCATCAACTTTCAAAAAAAACGAAATGGCGGGGATGGAGAAAATCAGTAATGAAGTGAAGAGGAGGAGATGGAACTGGATCGGTCATGTCCTGAGGAAAAAACCAACAGAAGACTGCGCTGTGGCCCTTGGGTGGACTCCAGAGGGAAGAAGAAAGCAGGGTCGCCCAAAAACGACCTGGCACGCAGCCGCAGACTGATCGAAGTGGAAGAACGATGTTCGCGCCTTGTGTGCCTCCTGGCACTGAGAGAATTCAGATTCAGATCTGATATATCTCTCACCTATATAAATATATACATACATAAAACCAGTTCTGAGTTGAGGAAAGAAAAGTACATTTCCCATCCCATTATTTCATGTCTTACCTGCTACTGACTTCTGGGTTTGTGCCAAACTGATAGAGCAAAAGATTTTACTCAAGATATGGAATGGCTGTAGAAGGAAGTCACAGGAGATAGAGGAAACTGGTTTAAGCCTTTCCCAGCACATCCCAAGGAAGCTTGCAGGATCTTTGTCCACTTACAGATTTTGTAGCTAAATAACTGCTTATGTTGAAAAATGCTTAGCATGCTGACAGCATGCAGTGGTTAGGAAAATTTGCGTGTCTGCCTGTATTTCTATGAAAGACTGACCAAAGGCAGATGTAGTAACCTACTCAAGTCATTCATCCAGACATGTAATGTATTTTACATACTTTACTACTAGATTTGTAAATTCCTCACAACATAGTGACAGGCTACGTAAATTCATGAGGTGCAAACTGCTTCATTGTAAGTAAATAAGCTTTTCCCATACAGGATAAAGGTAGCAATAATATCCCAAATGAAAGTAATTAAAATGGGTTTCCTTCTGCATTTTGAATCACAATTATTTAGTTAGTCCTCTCAGCGTTCATACCCTTCTGTAAGAAAAAGCAGCATTTGCAGACAATGAAAGACATATTTGTTCTGGAAATCTGTAAAGGAGCACATACATGACTCAGCATTGGTTTCACGTTATGTAGTCAGATTTGTGACTTGTGATTTCTAAGCTCTAGTAAAGGGAGAAGAAACAACATAAAAGATGACAGTACAGCTTAGTTTGTCCTAAAGTATGGGACCTGCTTTCATGTAGGACTTGGATACAGGGTACCATCTAGTTTAAGTATGCACTAGTCTAGAGAAACTAATATTATTCAGTTACCTTTTGCATGCGTATATCAACTTCTGGGATATTGAAATGGAATTCACTCATTTTGGCACTTGCGTAAGGCTGTGACCTCTGCCCTAGCAGCTAAGGATATGCAGTCGTCTGCAGACAGGGCTGTGCGGTTTCACCTCAGATTTCACAGGTGCCAAACAGGATGGGGGAAACACTAGCCTTTGCTTTGTAAGTTCTGTGAAAAGGTGTAAAACATTGCAAATAAGAAATTGTCAAACAATGCTTACTTGTTTTTAATTTGTTACCCAGAATGGAAGCACTGGGACCTGAGCAAGTATAGTGGCAAAAGTTAAAAATGATAATGAGGTATATCAGTTATCTCATTATTTGCTAGATTGGGTAATTTCTTACTAGTTATTTGCTAGAAGACAAAATGGTTTCCCTAAAATCTTGGAGAAGGTATTTGTCATTTAAACAAGATATATCAGAGTCTGGGCCTGTAGGATAACTAAGGTAACATTTATCAATAACTGGAACGAGATAAGGATTATAAAGGTATGTTAACCACTGTGGTATATCCATCTGTGGTATGCCAGTGACCAAAATTTATTGTCAGGTATTTGATGATCTTGTTGAAATGAGTTTAGTTCTCTCGCTAAAATTCATGGTACACTTGCACATATTGCTTTTTTTCTTCTTTATCTTTTCTGTTGATTAAAAACCTTCTTAAGCTTTTACCTAAGAACTTCCATAAGCATTTAATTAGGTTCCCTTATATATCTTACAAACTTATTCTTGCCCAACAGCATCAGTAAAACATGTTAATGGCATGTGTCAGAAGATACAGTGTTTCTTTGTGTATTATTAATTGTTTGATGGTATAAAAATGATGAAATACGATGGCAATAAAAAGACAGTGTGATAGAAGTGTCCTTACTGTTTTTCATAGGCAGTTGTAGTGACTGCTTTTTCTACAGTTTCTTATTTTTGCTTAACTCACCATTATATGTTCATGAGGTTTGCTGATTCATATGATATTTTTAAGCTTCTATGTTACTGACCATATCTGTAAGTACCATAATTGCAATAGGGCATAAAAGTGCTTTGAACTTGATACTTTTTATTGATAAACTTAGTACATAACTCTTGAGAAATCTTGAATCCCATCTGAAATCAAAGAGTAGTTTGCTTACATTATGAATAGCTTTAACAAAAGTAACATCTACCAGAGTACAGTAGTATAATGATTGAATTTCTGAACAAATTGATATATATGCATAAAGATTTGTTTCATATTATTTTTACAATATGTGTTTTTCTGTTTTTACTGTCTTTACTGTTTGTGGATTTGCAGTATTTTTTTTTTCCATCTGGTACAAGCTGGTACAAGCTACATAGGCTTGACTATAATAAATATATATAAAAATAACCATCCGGTGTTACTATTTAGAAAGAACATTGAATGGATATTTCTATCGCTTGTTTAATTACAGCTTCTGAAGTGCAGCTTATGTCTTCACAGATTCTAAGTTCAGGTATATGTTGATTTTTAGAAGTCCTCAGCTTGTTTAAAAGGGGTATTTTTCTCACAAAAAAAAAATCATACAGATCATATAAAAATAGGTCTTAATTCTTTCAGCATAGCTTTGCTTTACTTCTTAAAATCTATGCAGCACTCTTCTTAAACTGAAACCGATAATTGTAACTGCTTCCTTCTGTTATGTTGCAAATATATCGTCCTTAATAGACCTGTGGTTTTCCTTGCATCCCACTTTCTGTTGCCACATCTGTTCTTATTTGCTTTGTAATGATAATTATGCTGTAATGCCTCCCTCATAATCTTTTGTATTCCTTAATTTCTTCCATTTTGGACTGTTTTTACACCAGGGTGTTCTCTGTCTCCATGGCAATGAGAGGTAGACCAGAACATTGTTCTGAGTCTTGGCATAAGAGACTACCTGTCGGGAGAAACATACCAAAATCCCGTCCATGCAAGTGGCATGATATGGCAGACCTCGTGATTATCATTGTAATGAATTTTCTCCAGACTGATAAACAAACAAACAAAAGCAAAGGCAGCAAAAGTATAATACCTGTTTTGTAAGAGATTCCAGATTTTTCTTTTTGACATGCTAAAAATATGAAAACTTTCAGCTTCCTGAAAGAGAGCTGATGAGTAGCACTTTTCTTTCCTCTTGCTGTCCTCAGACACGGTTGAAAAAATGTGTTCTAGAAATTGAGTAAGGGCCAAGGCCTTTGCAAATACCTTTCTTAAACACTAAGTAGACCCTTAAAAGTTAGACTGTTTCTGTCTTTGTGCCCTCTATGTGTCCTTTGTGTCTCTCAGGGCTTCTGTGCTGAACACAATACAACAATTTTCATAGCTGCATTATACAAAAAAAGCGGGAAGGGAAGGCGGGGATTGTAGACAAGTTAAATGAGGTCCTGTCATTTGCGGAATCATGCAACATTTGAAGCAGGACATTTTTCTTCTTCAAATTTTTATTAATCACATTTGGTCCAAGTAGGCTGTTGAGCCAGTCTACTATCCACCCTTTTTTTAACCTGCAGGGCTTCAAATACCATAAAAATTGATACCTCCAGTGACTGGTCTGATTCTTACTGGTGATTTATCTCAAATTGTTTTGGTTTATTCTTCACTTGACAAGAGCCCAGCATCAAGAATTCTGAGACTAGCGCTTCTAAAGCATGATAGATGTCTTCAGGATGTTGTACGGAAGGAATGAGCTTTTCTCACTCTGTCTTAAACAAAGAAATGAAGCTGCGACAGATCGTTTCTGAAAGGCATGCGTATTATAAAGTACAGCGGCAATGTACATCAGCCATGTTTTTAGTGCTGTGGGAAGGTACTTCCTTCCTTCTACTGAAAGATATATCACTTGCTGTGTCCCATTGTGAAGACTGTTTGACAACGAAAGAGACTTAGAAATGGCAAATTCTGTCCTGTGTCTGAATTTTCTTTCTGTGGTTCTCCATGTCAGTCAAACTGATCCTATCTTTGAGGAGTTCCCTTATGTCTAGGGTTTGTTTTTTGTTCCCCCTTCCCCCCCCCGGTTATTGCTGACTTGCTAATAGTTTGAAAAAAGAGTGTTTCCTAAGTTGTATAGCCTTGCTATAGTAGATTTAATTGATACAGTAAGCTGAATAAACTGCTGAAGTTGGTATGTTTCTGTGTCAGACACTGTTCTGAAGGGGTTCTTCTAATGAAGTGTCTCAGAGCAAAGGTCCAGTTTGACTCCCTTGAAAGTGGCATCCTGCTTTTTCTGCCACAAGGCAAAAGTGTTATTATCTGATGCAGTACAACAAAAAAATTCTCTTTTGACTTTGTTTCTAAGTATGTTCTGGTGTATGCTAAAAACCACTAAACAGTATTTTCTTGATAAACTTGTTGTTTCCCTTATACATAATCTGAATATTTTTTTTTTTTTTCAGAAAACTGTTTTCCCTGTTTCAAAAGCAGAAAACTGTTTTCAGTGTATTTCCTGTTCTAGTTTCAAATCATATCTTCAGCTTTGGATTTAGTGTATGAGCCAATCCCTAAATACATCTATTTCCCAATTTTAAACTATGAATTTATATCATGTAGCCTGCAAAAATCTTAACAAAAGAACAGATGTCATGTGGTCTTGCTCTTAAAAGTTTGAAAATGCCAAAATTAAAACTGCCTAGGTTTAGTTTGTCATGCATGCTCTATAATCATAATGGCGTGGTCTTTAATAATTTGTTGTTCATACATTGTTTATTCATAAAACCCCTGTAATGTTCACTGCATATAATAGAATGAAAGACTTTTCATTATTTCGTTCTATCCAACTTGTTCAGTTTTTCACCCTAGTCTTTGATCTTCTCGCTCAAACCATTCTGAAGACAATAATAATTTTCTCTTGGATTTTTAAAATGATCTTGAGAACACAAAATGCTTTATAAATTACTCATGTTCAGAATAAGAAGAAAGGTAAAGAAAATGAGGTGGCATTTTTCTCTTTAGTAGCAGGAGGGATGAGATGAAGATCATGAGTGTATGCTCTTTAGAGTCATAACCTTTGATCTGAGCATTTAGCAGCCTATCTAGCATTTTTATAACATTTGACATACTCAAAGGATGGCTTCCATTAGCTCTGAAGTACTGGAGCACTGACTTTAGCACTTGATCTAATTGGATTCTGGGTTTGATTTTAATGATATTAATTCATCATAGATTTGTGTATTAAATTTCCTATTTTTTAAAAAAGCAGGCTGAGAAAACCCTAAGAATTTGTAGTTAATGGAGTACTGACACATTATTAATCTTAATGCAACTGTAGTTCTTAAAGTCATTTGAAAGCCCAGATTTGGTTAAAAACTTTCCATGTCATGATACTTTTTGACATTTATAAAATGTTTTGTTTCAAAATGGCATTTAAGCTAGAAATTTGACATTTCCTTTGACAAGAAATATATACAACAGCTTCTTTTTAGTTCAGTATTTTTTATAACCAAAATGAGCATTTCTTGTGGCTCTTAGTGCATGAGAGAAGACTCTAAACAGAGAGCAAGCTCTGTATAAGTAGTAGTAGCCCCATTGTTATTTGGGGCGCCAGGTATGCATCATGTTCCGTAGAAGGAAGTTTCAGTAGTATACAGTTACCTTGAAATAATGAGGGGAACTTGCCAATCAAGTTAAGCAAGGCATTTCTTTCTGTAAAAAGAACCTGAATGTTTAACAGTCAAAATTCACCAAACTTGGTATGTTTCTAGAAAATGTCTGTTTTGACAAATATCAATTTTCTAACAAAAAGCTGAACAAACAAGAAAAAATCAGTGGAAATTCTCATCCAGCTTTATGCTGACCCCTGCAACTTAGACTCTAGAGGCTATCATTCTCTGTGTGGAAGACATGGGTGAAAGTTTGACAGTGCTTTTCTTCAGTATGTATTGAGAGACTGAGACCCAGAAATTTAGGATTGCTTTCCAGACTGTAAAGAAAATATTTGTGGGTTTGGTTATGTTTTTTTTGCAATCCTGCTTCTTCCACAACTTAATTGTTTCGTTACACTTCTTCAAACCTCTTCCTGTACCAATCCTGTCTCTACTGTTCTTGATTTCTCATCCTTCCTTTGCTTGCCTAGGCTTAATACCAGTCTTATCCAGTCACTTTGAGATGCACGTCTGAATTCTTTATTTCTTTCAGCTAATTTATGCTTCCTTCTTATACCACCTCCTTCCAGTTCACTGCTCAAAAAATCAGTCGCCAGTGTTGACTTCTTTCTTCTTATTTTCCTTTATGTGGAAGTTCCAGCCTAATCCTGCCTCCTGGCTGTGTCTTCTCTTCTGCCCAGTTATTAGTCCCATTCTACCCATTTGTCTCCTAATGTCTATGTTCCCAGATCTTGGTTTCCAGAAACAGCTTTGTGACTCCTCTGTTTACTTACCTTATTCCAAAACCCTCTGTTTGGTATGCTTCAAGCTTCTCACCTGATCTACTTACTCTTTTTGTCCCCAGTCATGGGTTACTTCTATTTTTTTTTTTTCTTGCATCCCAGTATTAGAAACTATCATATATGCATATGCGAGTTCAAATATCCAAGCAGGTAACATAGGTGAGTAAATATAATGAGTAATACATTGCAAAAGGACAGTAGAAAAGAATTGTTCCTTACCAGATATTTGGAGTTAAGAGTACTGACATACTGTAAATAGTCATCGATTCAGATAAATTTTAGTTGGAAGGCACCCCTGCGGGACCTATAATCTAGCCTCGCACTCAGAGTTGGGGCTGTTGCAATACTGGATTGATCAGGTCAGCTGTGGATTTTCTCCAGTCAAATCTTGAAAACCCTCAAGAACAAAGATGCTGTGATCTTTGTGAGCAGCTTGTTCCACTGCTGCACTACACTCCTAGTAAAGAAATTTTCCCTCTTACCCAGCCTGAACTTCCCAAACTGCAATGTGTGACCTTTGCACCTTTTTTAAGTCATTTGGCACTGCTGACAAGAGCTGGTAATTGCCCTTCAAATGGTTGCAGGCAACCATCCATTAGCCGCCTCATTCCCAGACTAAATAAATCCAGCTCTCTCAAATTCTCCTGCTGTCCACTGTAAGTCCTAGGCCATTTTGAACGGTGGCAGTTGTTTTGCGGCCTGTACCCCACATTCCTTCCTAATTAATCCTTCCTAGGTTCAGAACTTTCCAATTCTTATTGAACCTCATTTTTCTGCTGGGCAAACCCTCAAGTTACTGAGGTCTCTCTGGATTGAGCCTTTGCTATTTGTTGTGTCATCTGCTCCCACTAGTTAAGTTGTTCATGGCATGCTCTGTGTTATCATCCAGGTGGTTACTGAAGATGTTAAACAATACGATCCCCAGAACTGACTCTGGGGTGCTTTGGCCATTGGTGGGACACCACTTGGATGTTAAGCTGTTGACCACTGATGTACTTAATTTTCAGCCCACTTAAGTGTCCAGCCTTTACTTCCTCAGCTTCCAAATGAACATGCTGTGAGAGACTAGATAAAAGCCTTAATAAAGTGAAGGTACGCTACACCCACCATTCTCCCCTTCTGCACAAAACTGTTATGTCATTGTAGAAGGCAGTCTGGCTGGTCAAGTACTGTAAATCCATGGTAGGTCTGCACTGAGTATTTATTCTTGTCTGTGAAGTGCATGGAAAAAGACTCAAGGAGGACATTTTCCATTGATCTTTACAGGGACTGAGGTGAGGCAGCCTAGTCTGTAGTTCCCTACATCTACCTCCTTATATTTTATTTTTTAAGATGCTAGCTTTTTTCCCAGTTCCCAGATATCTCCCTGATACGGTCCACCATTTTTCGTAGATAAAACCATAGCCTTGCAATCATATTGGCCATCTCTTTCAACACACTTCGGTAAATTCCCTCAAGCTCCGTGGATGTGATCTGATCTCTCTGTATAGTCTGTTACTGCTCTGCCACTCCTGGCTGTCCTTCTCTTCTCCAGACTGTGGCATTGCATGCCGAGGTCAGGGAATAAGTTTTGCCCTTGCTACCAAGGGCTTGTGCATTAGTGAAGAGGCATCTGAGGAAACTGAACAGCGACCCTTCTGAACAGGCATGTGAAGGTCCAACAGATGACTGCCTACCTCACGTGTCATCTGTTTTCAACTCTGTTAGACTACAGCTCCTGTAGTCTAACAAACCTGTTTTAAGGCCCTCCTCACAAGTTGCATTTTGACAGCATAATAGGAGGAGCATGGCCAAAACTTTTTGTATGTGTTTGTAGTGAAAAGATGGTTCATTTTTTTTTTATTAATGAGAAATATGAGATGCACTTTTAAAGAAACAATGTTTTAAATTTTATTGGGATTTAGAAGCTTATAGTGTTTGTGCTTTGATATTAACTCCTTCCTTTTCAAAATCTTTTTCAGTATTTTTTCAGTATTTTCTAAGTATTTCTGAATATAAGCTTTAGTGAGCATTTGGTATTTCTTGGCAAATGATTTCAATACTGTGCTATTCAAACCTGCTCTTAGTAATACTGCTAGTACCAAATAGACAGCCTCTACAGAAATCTTACTGAATGAGATCTGGGAAGCAGAGAAGGCTGGAAAGTAGTGGCTCTTAGCCCAGGCTCATCAACGGTACTAGAAGTTTGAGACAAAGGGAGTGGGATAAACATTGAGCGTGGTGAGCTAAGTGCCAGAGGCCTTTGATTCTAATTGTGCTTTGCCAGCCCCATGAATACAGGCCTCGGTCGTGGCATGGCCCATGGGTCTGGAGCAGAAGAGGAAGCTGACATCAGCCTCCTTGGAGGCTGGCACTGAACAACAAACTAGCATCCTTTCACCTGTCACTCCAGCACCCTATTCAAGGAGGGTAGGTGCCAAACAAGTACGAAAGGAGTTTTGCAGCAAGGCTCAGACTCGCCTACAGGTGTTTAGGTCCTTCGCTGCCAGAGGAGCAATGCCGATACTACCTCTGTAGTGGTTCATTATTTTGGAGTTTGTTTTCTCATATTGATTCTTTGACTTACTAAACTGATCCTTAAGATTACCTGACTCCCAGAAGTATGTGAAGCACCACTGCCTTTATCTGTGTCTGAGGTGCTTTATGCACTGAACTACTTCTGGTGGTTTTGGCTAAACTAATTCTATTTCTAATGGGAGACTTAATCTGGGGAAAGGGAGTCAAATCTGGCAGTAGTCACCTTTCTATGCTAGCCTGTAAAAATCTTCTAGACTTTGTTTTTTCCTATTTCTTAAGTCCAGGTAATAAATATGATTGTTTTTTCTTTAAACCTTGACTCACTAAAGAAGAGTACTTGCTCTGTGCTGCTTTGGAGTGTGGGAAAGGAATCCTCAAATGGCTTCATGGGAACCATAAGAGGTATCTCAGCTGGTGAGGAGAGTTGGATCCTGTTGAGAAGAAAGTATAGAGCCAAAAAATTTGCCAAACAGTACCTGCCCTCCTGGAACTAGTTCTGCTCCTAGTTCTACTGCAGGTCCTTAGCTATGTGGTGTCACATAAGGTTATACGCATATTATCCTACAGATTAAGCAACCTATTGAATACATCTGGGACAATTAGTAAAAGATGTCAGGGGCACATGGTCCATTCAGGCTTCTTGCCCTCACAGATGTTCTGAGACACATAAGATGCTGCAATAGTAAATATGATGTTGGGGAGTGTGGTAACTACCTTTATTCCCTTGAGTGCACTGTCCTGCAGTTAACTGGCTAAACTAATGCTCCACATTTATACAACAGAGTGCTCACATGGCTTGTGATAGATCAGATGTCTATGCAGGTCAGCAGAGATGAAAAGCAGCATCTGATAGGCAGGTGGGTACCCACAAGCTGCTGAAGAGCATGTCTGTATCCTGAATGAGGATTCCAGACTGGCTCAGATTTCATGTTGAAGAATTTCCCATTACACAAGCATCATGCATTTTCACGGTGCAACTTACACTTCCCCAGTTGTGGTTTATGTTTTGGGGTAGTACTCTCCTTAGATGTGGTTGGAGTATCTTAGTTACACTGTGTATACTGCCTGTGGCCCTCATTTATTTTGGGGAAATGGCAGTGTTTAGGAGCAGTGGATTTCCCATATGATGGAAGCATTGATGGTGTCTCATCCTTTTATTGCTGTAACGCTTCTCCTTGTGACCAGCAATTTAAGGCTCTACAGGGTAATGGCAATCTTGCTGACATTGGGCTGAAGGTCCTGGAGCAAGATATAAGTGGAAAAAAGATTTCTGCACACTGTTGGTGCTAACTTTTTTTCTAGCACTGGAAAGAGGTTGGGACAGAGGTATCAGGTGACAACCCTACCACAGCTCTTTCAGTGAGACTTAGACTATGAATACGTGTTGTGGAATCACTGGGAAGGTTTGGTGCAGATGAGTCAAACCCTCTGCTTTTGGAGAGGTGCAAAGATGTGAAGGGGAGATAGTGAGCTCAAGTCTGCTGCAGAAGTGAGCTTGAGGCAAGTGGAGGGCTGCGATGTGGGACTGTTGGCTCAATTCACTTGGCTTGTTGAAATGGAGTCTGAAAATAGCATAGCTACCAAATAGCAAGGACCCAGCCTAAAAGAGGTAAAGAGCTTTCACATCAGATGGGAAGCAGATGTATGTACTTGAGATGAAGATATAAGAAATGGAATAGAAAATCCATTAAGAACTCCTTGAAATTAAAAACAGCAAAACAGTTTCATAGCTAATGGCAGCAAGGAAAAAAATCTAAATCTAATATTGTAGGTTGCAAGTTATGTTAGGGAGCATGTGCAGCCTGAAAGACTTTTGTTTCTGAAATTGTCAAAATATGATTTCATGTCCGTCTACAAATTGGAGTATGTAGCTCTTCTTCAATAAAAACAAACAAACGCTTAAGTAGGAATAGGGAAGCCAGCAGTAAAATGTATTTTTTGCATTATAATAATGTATGGGCAGAATTTAGATTGGCATTGAATAAAGTCCAGGAAATCTTGTATCTTTCCTGCTTTGGTAACTGTTAAAAGTACTGTTTCTTGGAAAGGCATTATATGTGAATCAGTACCTTGCATTGAACAGTTGCCTATTAGACTTGTCCCTAAATGGGTAGCTTGTAAGTCACATAATAATATCCCTGCTGTACAACCTGTGCTGTAAGAGTAAATTATACTTGGATAAAATATAAAGATAATTCTAAGTTCAGAAAACTGCTTCAATTTCAGTGGATTCTTTGACATAACTCAGCTTTGATTTTAATATATAGGCTTTTAATACATAGGCCATACTAGACATAAAATGTGAGCACGAAGCAAGGGCTGGATTTTCTTTATCCGTTTTTTCAGGTCAACCTTGGTCTGAAAATATTTGTGAGGAAACTGCCCTCCTTGCTCTAGACACCTGCTGTTCCCTGAGTCAGACTCATCATATCTACCATGTATCGTTATATTCTTTAGCAATATAGATTTCTGTTGGATAATAATTCAAGTGATGTCAGCAATATGTGGCAGCATCTACAGAAGATGTTGCAGAGGAGAGATCAATAAAATGATGTAGCAAATCCTGTACAAAAGAAAGAAAATTAATAGGATCATATTTTTGTATCTGAAAGCTGAAAATATCTGCCACGTAACTGCATTATCAGATATGATTTTTTCCAGTGTGCTTATTTTCTCTTTTACTGTACTTAAACATGTATTACTTAAAACTCATGTAGCAACTGCTTTTTAAGAATGAGGAGTGAAGAATTTATATAGAAGAATATAGAAGTCCAAAAAGAAGCAATGAAAGTGTTTGAGGCAAAATACCTCCCCCCCCCCCCCCCGCCCTTAAAAGCTTTTCTGATTAAGCTGCTTTTGGTCGTTTTGAATCCTTCTCTTAAGGCTGTCAGATTTTCTGACTACATACATAATATTTTTTTAAGGTAAGCCATTTTCAGGAAAAATAAAAAATATTTATTAGTTTCAAAGTGCATATATAATTGTAGCATGAACTTCAATTCTTGGAAACGCTTCATCACTATGACCCTGACTGAGCGTAATGCTTAAAAATGCATAATTTTAAGGCATGGATATTACACTCATTGAAATCCATCATATATGGCTGTTAGAAGTGCTTTATGTGTGTTTCAGAGAGAGGCTTGAAAGAATTACTGAAATCTCATGTAGTTTCAAGTAGAGCAGTAAGGATGAATTTTCTATTTAAAATGCATAGATACCTTTAGCTAGAAAATATTGAAAAAGCAGTATTGTTACTGTGAAAAATTTGTAATTTTGTTCTGTATTCTTTTACAACCTGCCCTTTAATGTGCTCAGGACAAAGGCAAGGAAGCCCCTGAAGAAAATCAGCAGTCATAGGCTCTGTCCTGAGACATTGCCTTTTGCATTTATAGATTGTTAAAGGATACTTTGGCTAGAGATGCTGTGATGCTACTCAGCCTTCACTGTAAACTGTGTATTTGTTCATTCTGTTTTTAATTTTATGCTAAAATTATGAAAAATGAGGCCTTTTAAATTATATTATCATCTTGGTGATATTCTGAGGAGGATATTGAACATCATAATAATCAAACTCTTATTGACTGAAGATCAGGAAAGGTCTGAATGTAACAGGAAGCCAGGTTCTTATACACGTGGTAGGTTAAATAGCTTTAGGAATATTTGTAAAATTGTGGAACTGCAATTTATTGAAGCAATTTCCTTACTTAATCTGAGAATCAATTAACTATTTTACTTTGTTTTTAGAGGCACATAAAGATTTTGTTTAACATATCCAATAATGGACTTTCTTTAAGTAAAAGGTGAGTTGAAAACTTAACTATTAAAAAATTAATAGTGTTAGTGTTGCGTTGAGATGCGTAGTGCTGCTTCATCCTGGAATGCTGTGCACAATTCTAGTCATACCATATCAAAAAAATAGACTTGGAAAAGATTCAGAGAAGGGTAACAAGAAAGGTATGGAGTAGCTTTTGTAGACAGAAATGAGCTAAGACTCTTACTTCTAGAAATGCCCGAGGGATGTTATATTTGGGATCTGTGAAGTTGTCTGCGGTATAGAGGTGAACAAGAATTGATTTCTCATCTGGTTGGCTTGAGGCCAACTTGAGAATGTGTAATTTATGCAAGCTCCACTTGTATGTGCTTCCTTAAGCATAATGCAGGATGCTTTGCCTTAGAAGGGATTTTGGTCTCGTTCAGGATGACTGCTCTTTTGTTCTAATAGCCTTATGTTCTAGTTATTCTGACTTTTCAGCAGTTTAATAATAAACATGTTGCCTGAATAGACTCATTGTGGGTGAACATTACTGATTTAGTAGAAATGGAAAGAGAATCTACCATTTTCATGTTTTTTCAAGAATTGAAAGTTTTGCCAATGTGGCATGATTCATGGAACAGCACTGCATTAAAGCTGGCTCAAACCTGTTCAGAACACTGCTGTAGGAATAACATCTCCATAGTTACTATTGGGAGGGATATAATTGGAAAACACTGTCATAATTGTCATTACTGCTTATCTCTTGCATGATTTTTTTTTTTAAATAATTTGCTATGCCTGTCTGTATGTATTTACTTTCAATAAATAGTAATTAAAAAGGCAAATAACATACACTGATTCATAGATTGTTAATCTGTGCAGCATGAGAGTAAAGGAGTGCATAAGTATTGGTACAAAACTATGGTTCTGTTCTGCACTCCCAGATTCTGTTCGTTTCTTTTCTTCTCTTTCAAAGCACGCATTCCCATAACAACATTTTTACTAATAAAACAACATCAGTGAAATACAGTTTAGGCTGCAACCACTGTTTTTTCGCTTTGAGGTAAAACTGTTGAACTATTAAAACACAAATTGTGTTTTTTTTCCTGTAAAGATGTGCTTGATCATTTTAAAGTTGTGATTATGTGGCTTTGACAACTGTATGAGACTCACACTTTAGCAGTAGTTCAATTTTTTATAAATTGAGGTTTCTTTATGGTGGTTTTGGTGATCTTTTAGCAAGTGGGATGGAACTGCTGGATATGACAATGCACCCAATGCAGTTTGTGAACCTTAATTTGTGCAGGCATTAAAATGTTTTAAATGTTTTGTTCTAGAGAATAGCAAATCAAATTAAGACACAATAATAATAAATTCTAGTAATTTTTCTGCTCTGCCTGTTACCTGAGGTGTGCAGATCAATTTCTTTACATCTCAGCTATAGATTTTTAATTTATTATCAACTTTCTTAATATCTTGAAAGCAATTTATTTAATTCAAGTTTTTCCTCCTTGAAATTGTAGCCTGATACAGCTGATGACATCATTAAGAGGATATTTTATGTTTAGGAAGATGATTTGTAGAAAATAGAGCTAATTAGACTTATTTAAACAGATCTTACTGATGCAGTTGAAAATTATGTAGCAGAAGATTTATTTTTCTAAAATTCATGTATCATTCTTTAAAATATAGTTATTTTATTGATGATGCCTTTGGAGCTTTGGTTTTGAAAAATCATTAATGGAAAATGTAATTCAGTTTTTCAGTATCTTAGAACTGAAAGTACAAGAAAACTACCGTAGCATTTTAAAAGCAATGTTAGAAATATTACCTACATAAGTACTATGAGAAATACTTTTTCTATTTTAAATGGTACTGAGTAACATTGTTTGAATAGTATTTTTACTTAATGAGGACAAATGGCTTCTGAATTACACTGTTTTATTCTATATGAATAATTTGTCCCATTATGATGACTGTAATCTTTTTCTTGTTTGTTTTTTACTGCTTGCCTTTTCTAGGAAGTAGAGGTTGGTATACATCTTCTGTCTTTCATGATTCTGTGAGTTTTTCATGTATACATTGGTTTCTTATGTTTTACTAAATGTAGGTTGTTTCTCCCTCTCCAGGATGATTATTTTCGTACATGGAGTCCGGGTAAACCATTTGATCAAGGTAAGATGCTGCTACTAGTTATTTGTATGGGATAAAATTTAAGTATTTATAATCGTGCTCCTGTTCTAGAATACTGACAGAATTCTGTGAATTTGTGTCATTTTCTCCCTCTTCAAACGGTTGATTTAAAGAGGGGCAGAAATTCAGCCTCATCATCATTTTATATCTATGATTTGTGCAGACTTTTATTGATTTGAGACAGAGATGGGAGCATTGGGAACTTACAGAGCAGCTTAAAGCTTCCCTCATACAAACAAGTTCATGGGGTTTGGGAGGTTTGGTTTTGTTTTATTTATATATTTAAGTACTGTTGCATTTTCAGTAGGACATTTGAAGAAAAGCAGGTGTGCAATCTGATATTTGTCTTTTGCAGTTAAAAAAAAAATCATTAAAATGTTGAAAGTCTCTTTACATCTGGCTGATAAAAGAAGATCTAGAAAAACAGTTTTGGAAGTCTCTGTCATGTTCAAATGATCTGTCTTGAGGCAAAACACAGATGGATCTTTGAGAATGCTACAGAACAACAGTTTCATCCTTAGAGTAATTTGAGCAAATGCAGCAAATTTTCACATTAAACATTCCTTCCCCAGGCATTGGAACTTAGTATTTACTGTCAATATAATCCACTTCATGTATGTTCTTTCAAAGTGTATGACTACCATTGTGAAACTGTTGAGAATCTTGATGCATTTTTTTTAAATGCTGCAAGGAGCACTTCAGAGACTGTCTTTGCTGATAATACCAATGGCATAAATGCGATGAAGAAACAGCGTAGAGGCTTTTACACAAGAGACTGAGATAAAAATATGTTGCAAAAATAATGCTTACTCAATTTCAAGAACTTTCTCCATAATGGATGCTGACTTTTAAGGGAGGTTTATAATTAATTGTATTTTATTACAACCACATCTTTTAGAGATGGACTTTTCATCATGTTCTATGGCTTTGTCACTTTAATTCAGGATTACTGTAGTAAGCTTGTAAAAGGAAATGCCTTAATTTCTTAAATGAATGCACCTGGCTTGTTTTGCCAGTTTGTGAGCGAGAGGAGTAGAGGGAGGGGAAAAAAGTCACGTATGTTATCACTGCTCTGAATTGTGGTGATTTTCTTCTGGTTTGGTGGAAATTTGTAAATGTTAATTTAGATCCATGGCAGCCTGAGTATTTTAGAACCTGATGATGTCACAGACCATGCGTCTCTCCTTATTATATACTCATACAATAGGAAAAAGCACTTGACTTTAGTCTTCTGACTCCTCAGAGAAAAAGATTCCTTTCTTTTGGTGAAGTACCTCATCTAAGAAGCAGGCTTATCACTTCACTACAAAGTACCTTTAGTCTATTCCTTTTCTTTGGTTTTTGATAGAGGGGCATGGTCTGCAAATATGTTTTTAGTATGAGAACTGGAACAGGTTATACTTTAATGACTTACTGGTGGCACAAATCTTTCATCAGAAGACATTGAATTGAATATGCTGTAAATGTTGCTCATTATTTTTTTGTTATCGCATACCTGATATATTTTTTTTTTTTTTTCAATTGGCTGTTAGTTTTTCAGAAGATACACTGGAATTCTATTTTTTTCTACCAGGCTTACACTTTTACACACTACAGCTTGTTCTATTACTTTGAGTTCTTTGGGGATCCTGATGCTAATGTTTGTAGAATACTTTCCTGAATTTACAAACAACCCAACTAAGAAAACATGTTAAGGTTATGTGTCCTACCTTGTTTGTAAAATGCATTGTGTATCGGATAGTGAATATTTTAAAAGCATGCCTACAGAGTTCAACTTTCTATTTTCATATCCTTGTTAACCGAAAATTAACATTGAAGAGTGAATGCATTTGCTGAGTACTTTTATCTACGTTTTACTGAGTAATTTATAACTGAAAAAAAATAATGCTAGTTGGGAATGCTTTTTAATAATAAAAGGTACACTGAATTTTTTATTATTAAAAAATGTTGCCAGTGTCGGATAGATTTATCAATCTATCATTTAAAGAATATCAGGTATTTTTACCTGCCAGTGCACTGCTTTTTAGTTTTCCTGCAATAACTGCTTCAGTCTTTGTATTGAATTTAGCAATGATATTGAATTGAGCTGTATGTCAAAAGATTTACAGTTTCTCAGGAATTAGACATTTTCTAGACTCTGATTGACATACAGATATTCTTTATTAATCAGAGACTTGCATGCTGTTGTTTTTTTGAAAGTCTGTAAATAACATTACGGACTAGATCTGGGAGATACACTCAAAGATAGAAGAAGGTTTCCCAGTCAATATCTTGGTCTCCATGTTGTCAGAATTGGCTTCCTCTTACTTTTGGGTATAATGGGAAATGATTTTTTGAAACATAGCAAAATATTCCTGAGAATAAAATACAACTATGGAAGTACCATGTACTTGTTCATGCATTCAAGTCTCTCTCATCAGATGGGAAAAGTGATCATGGGTGATACTTTGTGGGAAGAGCCATTCATACTTTCAAAGTGTCGCAACCTTGCAAATCTCCGTTCCTTAGGACTGAGTGTAATGTTCATGATTTGCTGAAGAAAACAGGTCTTTTATGATTCCCTGTGTTTGCCAATAAAAGACATAGAGTGGTAACAATCTCAGCACATTTTTTTTCCTTGTATTATTTAATGAGATAGGAAAAAGTGAGAGTTGTTAGACTGTAAAAACTAAGTTTTAGGTGTACATTCTGATAGTCTCTGTAAGTGTCGTTCCAGGGCTCTGCCATAAGCGCTGCACCAGTGCCATTCCACTCCAGTTGTGTATTACTTCACTACTAAGTTTAAAACAAATAAGGTTTAACTGTTAATTAGCTTTTTCACGTCAGTAACCATACATGTAGACTTCTGGGGTTTTAAATCTTTTTTTTTTTTTTTTTTTTTTTTCTTTCTTTTACCAAAGTGAACTATTCAAAACAATAAATGGGGACATCATGAATGACTGACTCTGGAGTCATCTGTTGGGGCTTGTTGCAAGCCAAGCCAAGCCAAGCAATCTGTGTTGGAGAATCTTTACGAGGGTTTCCCCTTCAATCTCCTGTTATTGCCATTCTGGTTTGTGCGGCAGCTACTCTTTCAAGTGAGAGCATTCCATAAAAAAAGTTCTCCCAAATGAAAACATGTAACTCCTAAGTGAAGACAAATTTTTAAAATGTAGAGATAAACTTGCAGTAAGAGACTAGAATTGCTCACTAAAGATGATGTTTAAACAGGAGCAGTAACAAGTTCTGATGTCTGTTGTGTTAAAGTTTGCAATAATACTGCTGAAGATAGAGGCAGATACGTTCTTTGAGGACAGAAATAAACAAATATCCTTAATTTATCTCTATCAGTGTTTTATTTCCTTTTATTTTATTTGTTTTATCAATATTTGGCTTTTCAGAAACTTACCTATAAATCTGTAAAAGTATGGAATAAGCAAGGAATCTTTTTGGCATTAAAAGATCCGAAGTCCAGGTCTACTAGAAAGGATATTTTTTTCTATTTTCTATGAAAACAATGGATTTTAGAAATTACTAGTGCTTTTACGAAATTTTTTCTTTGCTGATTTGTATTATAGCAATTTTACATGATGAAATTACAAGTAGATATTTGCAAGTTTTAAAATCTATACATGAACAAAATATGAAGACCTTTAAACTACATAAACCCCAGCTGACTGCATGTAATAGAGGTGGTGGTGGAATATTTAGCTTTATGTCTGTGTTTTCAAATTGTTAGTTGTCATTTAAAAAAATATGTAATCTTTGTTACACCCCTTTGTCTTTCAGGCTGTGGTAGAGGTACCTGGTACACATGTAACTCCTTGTCGAAATCAGTAGTAGTCAGACAAATGGGTTCTCATTATTTACATTTATTATTTTGTGTATCCATATTCTGCTCAAAATTAGCAATATATGGGGACCATTTTCAAATTATTTTTAGCCAACATCCATATTAATTTGCAGGTAGTATTTCTGAGGAACCAGTGCTTGCCATATAGGCATATCTTTGAGGTCTACACATAGTTATTATTTTCTGAAAGTTTATATGACTATTAAAGCCTTTTCTAAGACTTTCGTAGATTTACTGTATATGGATTTTTTAATTCACTTAATTCACTCTTCTATATTATTACAAAGGTCTAATATTCACTCTTCTACACTTTGGTGTATTTTGAAAGGCATTCTTATGTTAATATGATTAAGTATGTCAAAATTGCTCAAGGAGATAGATCTGTGTAATTCTGTTGGTATTAAGAGTGGTTATATGGAAATCTATGTCCTACCATTCCAGGAGGCTAGCCCTTACTATGAAAACGTATGGTGATATTTACTCCTGAGCTGCAAAACACAAGTTATTTTAAAAGGTGGAAAAATATTATGACTTGCATTGCAATCCACCAATGCCATTCCTTAAAGCAACATCTGACATTTGTGCAAAGAGTGGTTGTTCCCAGTGAACTCTCTTTTGCTTGTATACATATAAGATAGAAAAAATGTATTTAAATAAATGTTTTGACTGTATATGCTATACATATACATACATAAATGTTTATGTGTTTCTATAAATATCACAATGTAAATTCTTAATAAACAATCGTGGGGCAGGTATTATTGTTGGAATGAATCTGAATGTCGTATTAATGGCATTTAGTTACTGCTAAAAGGCAAGTTTTGTCCTTTCAGTGGTTTTAGAAACAAACAATTGGGATGTTTTTTGTTTTGGACTATTCCAGGTTAAATATTTTAGTAGCTTTAATGTATGTTTTATCAATGTTCTCTCAAATTAAAAACAAAACAAAACAAAACACAAAACAAAACAAAACAAAAAAACCACAAACTTGATAACGTGTTTTCTTCAAATACCGCTTTTACATCAGATAAAAACATACAAGATACTTTTGGTACATTTTATTGTTAGACTACAGATGGTAGCAGAGCTTGGAGGGTGTAGATATTGAATAAAATTGCATACACAAAGACACTGGTGTAATTTTTAAAGCGCAAAGGATGTTTTCGTTTGCTCTAGAAATACCTTGGAGGAACAGTGGAGTATTTTCATGTAATGGAAAAAATATGAAATGACATTTCTATGGAGAATGAACACCCTTAAGGTGTAGTTGGTTTGTAGATATATTTATAACATATATTTATAACATTTCTTGTAGACCATTCCACTGAATTATTTTTGGCTTTTATAGTATCAGGTTATATTAGATGTCTGTTTACAGCAGAAATATTGTAGATACCATTTTTACAGCAGAAATAGATTTTGAAACAATTTCAAACACTTATATTTTAGTGGAGTCTTTGCCTTTTAGCTCTTTATGTTTAATTTACCTAGTTCTGTAATAATTTGGGTAACTAAGGATATGCAAATACATGCAAACGCATATCTATAATTTGTGAATACATTTCCGTACTGTGAACTAAACCCATTTAGAGTCATATTGAATAAAATAATTTGAGTCACTCATTTGCAAGCCCTGGGAAGTCATAAGGGAGTTTAATGAAGATCCATTAGTTGGAATTCATTAGTCCATGAACTGTGAAAACAGTCATGTAGATTTAACTTTGCTACATTTGATATATGCACTCATGATCTAGTTTTTATAGCAAGACTATTGATGATTTAAAATCAGAAATATATAGTCATCACTTTCAAGACAAATTGCAGTACTTTGCAATTAAAATGCATCATGTATCACTTTAAATATAGTTTAGTCTTAATAGTAAATAAGCATGAAGTATTTTTAACAGCTGTTTTTAACAGTTCTTTTCTTTTTGAAATTCATAGTGTCCTCCTACAAAGACACCATTCCTTTATCTGAGCCAACATTTTAATCTGGTGAACAGTTTCCAGCTTAAGGTATTTAGGTATGTTTAGGAATCCTGTTCACCAAGAAAATACACCAAATCCTGCGTTAAACAGATTCCCACTGCTTTTTATTACTTTCAGCCAGCCCTTGCCTGAAAAGAGCTTTTGTAGATGTCTGAGGAATGCTTTAATGGCGCTTTTTCTTCATTATCTGATGCTGTGCTTTAGTGGTTCTTTATTATTTGTCTTTCTATGAATTTCTCTACTGTGGTAACACCATGGAAGTGCCTTGTCCTAAATGGTTCACAGTCTTGGCTCCTAACTCAGGTTCACTGGGTAGTACACATGTGTTTTTCTAGTTGTGGATCTCAGATTGTTTCAGTATTTATTTCTGTAGAGTCATTGAATGGATTCTAAATTCTTACAGCTATTTTAAGAAAGGCTATATAAAGGATTTTTAGTGAGGCTAAACCCAGCCTACAATACAAGATTTTGCTTGCCTTCAGTAGCAGCTTAACCCCTTGTTCCTGCTCCCCTGCCACCCTTGCTTTATGCCCTGATGTTAGGTCTGTAGTGTCACCGAATCTTGAATTGTCATCAGATAAATTAAAGATGTTTGTTTGTTTGTTTGTTTGCTTGTTCTTAACCTGGCTAAATCATGGATTCAGGTAGCCATTCAGACCCACAAATAGTCATGTCAGAAAAGTAGAAATGTGGCACAGGGCTATAGTGACTGGCTAGAGGTAGAGCACTAGACCTTAAGCTGACAGCAGGCTGAACAAAGGGTATGTGGAACTGTTTCTTTACATTTCACAAACCTGCTAAACTTCAGTCCTGCAAATCTCTTCGTTTTTAAAGTCCTTCTACTTCTGTCTACTGTGCTGGGATGTCCCAGCTAACTGTCTTGAGTCACGGGTGCCGTTGGTCCCTGAGGATTGTGTGCCTGAAAATGTTTTGGTGCGTACTAGGAATGCTTCTTTACAGCCTCTCTTAATGGCCTAATGAGCTTTCTTATGTTTGCCACAGGAATTTAATAAGAAAGCTTGTAAAATAGCTAATAGAGGTACTTATTAAGAATATGAAATATGAAATCACACATTACTGTTTAGTGGTGAGGGGAAAAAGAAATAGCTTACTAAATCCCTTTTAAAAAAACAACCAACCAAAGAATGTAAAGAAGAAAAAGGGCTGTACATAGTTTTTCTTGATCTGGAATAGAAGAATGACAATTCTTAAAGCATATTTTAAATGTTAAAAGTTGCCCTTTTGGCCCATTTTTATTTAACCACCGTATATTTAAAAACCTGTTTCCTTATTTGAGTTGTTTTCTTAACTAAGATGTTTCTTGTCTGTTTCTGTAATCCTGTTTATCTCTGGTTGATGTATGCATTACTCTTTACTAATTTTTAATTTACAGTGTGTAAGGAACATACATCCTAGGGCAAATAAGTTGCAGTATGGCATTGGCATGTAAAATCCCTATTAGTAACCTCTGCATTGTTCGTGCATTTTGATGGACAGGATTGTGAGAGAACGATAGGATTTCAGGATTGTGCCTGAAGTTCTTAGGTAATTAACAGAAATTGTGCTATTATTTATCATCTGTGAAAGTTTAAGAAACCACTTGACCTCTCATGTCAGAGTCTGCATGGCCAGCAGTAAATAAAAACAATTTTATTATTTGGACCTTGAATATATTAGATTTGAGAATCACTGAGACTGACTAAAGGGCAGATCCAGGAGTTACGTTTTTATGATCCCCCCCTGAGAGTACTTTAAGTGCTTTAAATAAGAATAGATAAGAAAGGAAGCATGTACTTTGGGAACATTTACTCTGCTTTTATATACTGCATGATATGCAATTAAATATATTCAGGCTTTGTTTTTTATTTGGCTAGGTCTCACTTTAAACGAGACTTTCTCCCTGTCAGTCATCTCCAAGTCACAGGAGATGTGACTAACTAACATTTCATTCATAAAAATGTGTTCATGGATAGAAACAAATGGATTGCTTCATGTATTGAAACATATGCTGTGAGATGGATAGTTACACCCTTACAAATTTCAAAACAGGACTTAGCCAAAACTGCAAAAAACATCTGTGGGTCAGATAAAAGATGAATATTGGTACTATAAAAAATACTTGTGGTATTAATAAATCCAGGTTGTTAGTAAAATGGTCACTGGTATTCATTAGACACTTTTCTGTGTTTATATGCTAATACAAAAAATAAGTCTAAGCTGTCAACTTGTTATGTTGAGTCAAGGTGCCTTTGGAGAGAAAGGCCAGATTTGGCTGTGGAACGCTCTGTCTGAAGTATTGCATGCTCTGCTGCTCTGAAGTCACCTTACCTCCAGTGTTACTTCTGAGCTACTCTCCGCTCCATTCTGTACGCGTACAGGGAATACACAACTTCTTCCTTTTCTGTGCTATGCTAGGTGTTGATAGCTATGAGTCAGGACACAGCTGCATGCTCAAAACTGACTGAAATTGTAGATTTCTTTATTACACGCTAGTAACTGCAGAACACCTGTAGTTCTGTCTGTATTTCCAAACTACAGGGTTCTCTCAATCTGGAGACCAGAAGTGTTTCATGCAAACATGAATCTAGTGATCTAAGAGAAACCCTGGAAGGAACATTTTAAAGTGAATTTTCAATGGAGTAGGTCCAATTTCATTACATTTATAATTTTACAGAAGAGGAATTCTTATGTTTTGGTTTTTCTTTGTTTTATAATGGCCACTTAAATCTACTTGGAACTTTTACAGGTTTGGTATATTTGTATTTGTTAGCTTGTAACAGTGAAATATCTTTAAGTACTAGAAAACTGAAATATTTGAGGTTTGCCTTTAATTTCAGTATTTTAAGCTCGAAGAAGTTTTCATAGATAGTTTGTCTGAGCCAGGATGTATATAAAAGCTTAACTGACTCAAAAAGTAATGTGCTCTGTATATTGTCATGCAACATGTGATTTCAACTTTTGTGACTACTTTACAGAACGCATTTTATGTGGAGATCTTAATTCAGTTTTATGACAGTACATTTCCTGATTATTTTTGTTATGCTAGGTTTCTTCAAAATACATGTGTATGTATATTGCTGATGTATTAGATACTTTATATGAAGAGTCTACTGGATTCTGTTTAAGTTGGTTTAAAAGATTTAAAAGCTGTGGATTACAGTAAAAAAACCCTCTGATTAAAATGTCCTCTTTATTTTAATATAAGAATACATAATTAAATACAGAACTTGACCAGTTCCCCAAGAGGGTGGAATAATTAAAATACATGTTACAGCATGTTGTTTTCCAAGAGTAATCATCTTGGCATGTGAGAAGCTTCAACAAGATGCCTTTCTGCTCTTATAGGTATGCAGATGTTTCTTTCCCGTGATTGTCTGAGTTGGAGAACCCAGAAGTCAGTTCTGATGCAGCCAGCATGTTTCTAAATTATGATTTCGTGTATTTAGGAAAAGATAATACACTTAACTGTTTGCTAGTGACATATTACTATTGTGAACTTTCAGGTAGTCTTAAGGTGTTATTTCTTTCTGACAAATCAAGGAAGTGGACATTGTGAATTTAAAAAAAAAAAAAAAGTGCTTCGCTAAAGCTGCTGAAGTCTTAAAGGATGCCAGCCAAGTATGCATGTGCATTTCTACTAGTCTTAGCTGTTGTGGATATTTTTGCAGAATATTTGAGTATTTCTTCTTATATATAGAAGAAACTGGATATAATTGTCTTAATTTTGTTGTCAGTTACATCATTCTGAGTCCAAAGTAACTGTGGTGTTTGGCAACTTAAATAAATAGGATCTTTTCTGAATTTGCACAGATAGAAGTAAGGGTGGCATTTGACTTTTACTTCATGGACTTTCTCATTTACATCAACTTTTGAGCTATGGGTAAGCTATTATCTTGTAAACTTTCAAGGAATACCCAAAAGAGAGAACACAAAATTATGGGAATGTTTTTGAAGCAGAGCTCACAGATATTTGTGAGGGGAAGAATTTCTTATAATTTAGAAATTACAAAACTGTTACTGCTAACCATTGAAAAAAGAAAAATGCAGTCGCTTCAGGCTGTGGGCTTGGGCAAAGATTGTCAAAGGTAACTAGGGATTTTGGGGTGCCTTACCTCTTGAGTGTGTGTGGTTTTTGTTTTGTGTTCGTTTTATTTTTGGTGGAAGTCTTTTTTGTTTTGTTTTTTAAATGGTACTACTAATCATAGGAGTAGACTACTCAAATGTCTTTTGAAAGTCTGAAGGTAAGCACCCAATGTTTGAGAATTTTGGAGTCAATAATTGGTCTTAAAATCTTGATAGGAAAGTTTTAGATTTCATATTTCTGCCACTCACCCAGCTGTGCTCGCACCCTTGCCTGAAACCTGAGTAAATAAGTAGGATTAAGTATAACCTTCATTCAGGTAAAAACTCTATTAGGAAAACTACAGCCTATGGTAGTGTAATATCTGTTAATTTCTAAAGACTTCAAGTGGGAGTTTAACAATAAAAACACCAAAACATTTAATAAGCTTCAGTACAGGAAGAAGAGTTGCAACATCTCTGTTTCATAGATGAGAAATCTAATGCACATTGGTTACCACAATGCTGAAGGGTGGTGGAGTGCATCAGTGCATGTTGCTAAGCACACAGTTTGAGATAAAGTGTGTAGAAATGTGGAACTTGGGCAAAAGTTGTCCCAAGAGATTGCATTTTTGATGATTTTAGAGACTTAGAGAATAGAAAGACATTTAGAAGAAAATTAGGAGGTCCTTAAATGATATACTGGTTATTTGGCAATCAGCAGTAGAATACTCTTTTAAGTATGATTATTTAAACAGTTATGTTTAAAAAAACCAAAAAACCAAAAAACCAAAAAAAAAACCAACCCAACCAAACAAACAAAAAAAAAAAAAGTGAGGGACAGGTGCTTCCTAGCTGTTTTATATACATTTAGTCATGCAGGTACATGCACCCTCACAAATACATTTTTATGATACAAATTATCTGTCCTAGCTGTTCATCCTGGAATCTGCCTATTTGAAAAACTTGCTCACCCCTCATATGCTATTGTTGAGGTTGCTGAGAGTAAAGATTCTCAGTTGGAGACTACAATAGAAAGGAAGCTGTTGGTGGAACATGTCCCGTGCAGTTTTCCTTCTCTGGGACACAAATACCTACTCTTCTGTGAGCTAGCATGCAGGGGTGGATTAGGACATATAAATAAGGCTTACACTTCGGCACGAGTGACTAAAAAATGTGTGGCTCAATGAAGATGATTGCATTAAAGGGAGTGGAGAAAGAATGAGTGAAATATTTTGAAATTGTGAAAAAGAGATCAAGCTTTGGAGGGTTTGTTCCAGAGGAAGAATAGAGACTGCCAGCTTTTATTTAATTTTTTTTTTTGAGCAATTATTTAACTCATGTTAACAGTAAAAAGAATAGCAGGTACCATATTAGGAATCACTATAAATGCATTTTTACATACATTTTTTAACCTTTAATTGCAGCAGTGAGCAAAAGGGTAATATGGCAGTACTTTATTTTGTATCAGATGGTTCTGACTCAGTATTAGATGTTTCTTCGCTTATCAGAACTTTATCTGGCATAACTGCAACCGTCGCAGAGCAACTTGACACTCAGTGCTAATGTACCAGAACTTAGTAATATAAAATGCTAGGAACAGCAACACATCTGAACAGAAGCCTGATAAAGAGGCTTTACACAATTGTCCCTTATTCATCAGTATGGAGACTTCTGAGCACTCATGACAGTAGGTATTTCTTGGGTAGAAGCATGCACACAGCCACCTTAATTGTTGAAGCATTTGCTCACAAGCCAGAAACCAGACTTCTAGTCAGCCCGTAATGTTCAGAGGTATGAATTTAAACTCCTACTTACTTGCTTGGCCACCTACAGAAAAACCTTCTCTCTGTCCTTCTTACTGAAGTTGTAGATTCATTTGGCCAGATGGAACAAATACACAAGAAGGTTCCTCTTGTGAACATCCAGCCGTAGCTACCCATTCTACTTTTCATGTTACATAATGAATCTTAAATGGCAAATACAGCCCCTGAGAGAAGAAACAAAAATTTGAGATTCTTCTGTTTCAGAACATCCCTATCAGGTTACTGAGGTAGGCTATTTCTTGTTTATTCTCTCATTTTTATTCGTGAATCTCGTTAGCTGCAAAATGATTCATTTTCTTGTTAAAGTTAAAAGGTGTTCATTCTCAGTAAATATGTTGCATGGCAAGACAGGGATGTCTTGCTATGAATCCACAACAGTGTGGATTCAAACCATCTGTGGCTGAGGAGGGCCTGTATGCACGGATGCAAATTTTGAATGCCAGTCACTGTACAGTTTAGGCAAAAAAATAACCACTATCACTGTTAACTGTAATTAAACATTTATCTGGATTCCATGTTAGCTGACAACATCAA
The DNA here is from genome assembly GCF_965183815.1 of Platalea leucorodia. Taxonomy (NCBI): domain Eukaryota; kingdom Metazoa; phylum Chordata; class Aves; order Pelecaniformes; family Threskiornithidae; genus Platalea; species Platalea leucorodia. The sequence continues at coordinate 43,500,001 of NC_138828.1, read as the reverse complement.
CTGAGTGTTTGTGTTCTGCCTTGCTCTCCTCTGTACTGTTTCTGGAAATGATGGTGCTGGGGTTCTGCTCATCTCTCTAGACCCAACAAGTTTCTTAGTGAGAAATTCTGCTTTAGGAGGTGAGAAATCGCCTTCTTTCAAAATAGAGAAGTAAAGACACCAATGGTATTTAGGTATCTTCAGGAATTGTGTGGTTTATCAAAGCAGGCAATATGAGTCATTCCCTTCTAGGTGTCTTGTCTGCCTAGGGTTGTAACCTAGGCATCTGACCTCATTATTAATGTATTAGTTAAAACTTTCAGATAATTTATATTTTTCTGCCCCCATTGTAAAATGTGAAAACTTTGTAGGCAACTAAGTCAGACGTGCCTTCTAAACTAGAGGAACTAAACCACTCATGGGATACTCAAAACATAGCTTAAGTTTTGGTAAATGTAGTAAAACAAAATGTCTCGCTGGTTCTTATTTTGCCTGTCAGAAATGAATCACAAACTTTGGAGGAGGAAAATAGAATTTAAGTTTGAAAACTTTGTTCTTAACCTTTTTTCCCTTTTCATTTTGCTGGGAGTGGAAAATTAGGAATATGTCAGAATGCACTCAGCAGATTGTGAAATAATGGTGATTTACTGTGGTTTCTGCCACAGTGCTCCTGTGAAGAGGATTCGTATGTTATGTCTTGCTAATCTTGATTTCCTATTATATCGCCAATAAAAATGATGTTCTGGCTAATGTCAGTTTCCGGGAGTGCTAGCTGTAAATTAACTTACAGAAGAGATGATGGGAAGCTTTGCCGAATTGCTCTTCCGAATTTGAATTATAAATAAATAGATCCATTAGTAATAATTGAATCAATTTTTTGAATATTAATTGCTTCCTTAGCATGTGAGAATAACAAATCCATGTCCATCTATAAAAGTCACCAGGTGATCCTAATTCTGTTCTATAATTTTTCAGCAGCAAGCAAATTATTTGTAATTTACAATATAAGTTCTTGGAGAAATAGCAGATGTTACAAAGCATTTTATACTTTTGTAATACTTTTCATGACAATGATATTTTTCTGCTTGTTGAAATTTTAATTAACACAACATTTGATATTATTTTAGGGAAATATATTGTAAGGGGAGTCCAGTTCTTCCCCGGCATGAAAAACTTCAGACTGTAGTTTTGCAAAATGTTTTTCTTGTGGTTTAGCCTTCATTTTCCGTGAAAATTGTCCATTTGTCTGTTCCAGGTATGAAGTAAAACAGGCTTTAAAAAAAGCCAAACCATTTCCATGCTTTCATAAATATCTAATTTTTTTTAGTCCTTTCAAAGCTGGGAAAATCACTCATGCAATCCATAAGTTTACCATTTTTAAAAAGCAGTTAAAAATTAAAAATGTGAGATTGTGCAAAATATATTCATAAAATTTAGATCCTATGTACTTCATAGTATAGGGCTGACTACAGCATGTGATATTGAAGGAAAAAAGGGAAAGACTGGCACTGCTTTTCACAGTTTCTGGCAACATTTCCTTCTGTATTTTATCCTTTGGCTTGCTGAGCTACAGTGTCAGTCCAGGCAGGCATTGACCCTTCAGGTAGCTGACTTTTTCACATTCCAAAAATCCATATTTTTATATCTGTGATTTATTTGGTCTCTTCCATGCTGTTGTAAGATACTGCAGCTTTTCAAAAAAAGGTCGTACATCCTTCTGTGGCTTCTGCATCACTACAACTAATTCAGTAACTAAGACATTGTTGCAAAAAAATTATTGGAAAAAGTGAGGCCATGTATCACACGTAAGGTGAGGAAAAAAGACTTCTGTAGGGGGTTCACCTCTGTATATGTATACCTTTGGTAGGAGAGGGCCCAGTCTAGCCCAGGAAGTGGTTCACTTTTGAAATGTCCAAAACAAGTCTCCACTCAACTCTCTCGTCAATTACTAGCTATAAAGAAATACCTCTGAGAAGTTAATGAACTCACTGGTATATTCCTCAGTGTCTAATTGGTAGAGATGGTGTCCAAAATCCCTTAAAATTCTTCATTTCTCTGCAGCTGGACAAAGCTGCCAAGACAACATCTGATGTCTCTTATGAATACACAAGTATGTGTGCATGCATGCACACATGCACAAAAGTTTTGTTCAGTACTTCACTTTGGTTAATAAAACAAACCCCGACCCTAAAAGAAACAGCCGATCAAACCCAACTTCTCTGTTTCATAGCAAATGAAACAAACAATGTGCGTATGCACAGAATGTGTTACCAGTTAGTCAGATTTATTGACAAGTCTTTCCTTTTTGTAAGCTGTTACATTTTCTTCAAAGAAAATTCTTAGAGGAGAAAACCAAACAGAACACAGCTGAGTTTGGTATCAACATAGGGCCAGGAAGGGGTTGCCTTGCAGATGATCTGTCGTCTTGCACAACTGATTTCTAACATTAGGTTCTCACCAATGAACACCTATCATTACTTTTCTTTTCAAAGGTGCAATTTGTGAATGAGTGCTGTACAGAAATATATTTTTTAACACAGAATTCTAAGCAATCTGGTTTATCTTTGGTGGAAAATGCCTGTTAAATACATAAGGAACCTAATGGTGCATTCTTACAGTTTCTCTTTCTTCCCAACAGTTCTCTTTCTGAAAGTGCTGTCAAAATCCAGCACTTCTTTCTGTCATCACTTTTGTGTTCAAAGCCATTTTCTAATTTGATTTCCTAGCTAGATATCTTGGACTTCCATTGATGATTTTATTTATTTATTACTGTAAAATGTTTTCATTTACTTGCATGTGTGGGTGTTTTTGGGGGGATGTGCTGTGTGTCCAGTGCCTTTTTTTTTTTTTTTTTTTTTTTTTTTTTAATTCTGGCCCCTGGAGTGCTTTTCTAGAGGTAAAGTCATTCTGATTCCAGGAATAAACTACATGTCTTCCCTAGTTTGATTCCCATCTTTATGTTGTCATAAAGGCAAAGTGTGATAGTACCATCTCTCAATTGTAAAGTTGGGTTCTGCCTGTAACATTGCCAAAAAGTTGTTATGGCGTGCTAAATTTTGATAGAATTGTCAAAACACACCTTCAGAATCCCAAGAACTCAGGAAAAGAAGGAACCATTTGAATGGGAATGGGAAGCTACATGATCTCCATTCACCTCTTTTCCTGAAACATATTTTGTACTTGGTGCTGAACTCAGCATCCTTATGTGATTCCAGATTTCTCTTGCTCATGTATTTTTATTCCATTACCCTATTTAGTTTTGCAAAACAGTTATCTGAAGATATGCCAATATCATATTCCAGTATTGCTACCTTAGTGTCTCCATCAGCAAGTATTCTGGGAAGAGGTACTTGGACCAGTACCTTGAGTGATAATCTGTTCATATTTACTAAGGGGTGACATTACATTCTGCCTGACTTTAAGCAGAGAAAATATTTGACATGGATTCTAAAATCTAGCGTATATTGGAGAAGGATACTGAATATGCTTGTTAATTTTGACTCCTAATCTGTTACCCTAGTTCAGTCATTTTTTGCTGCATTTTCTTCCCACTTGTTTAGAGTTGTAATCAGACTTACTCTGGATGACTCATTGTGGATTTATGGCTGGTTTGCTGTAGAAATAAATAAAAATACCTGGAAGAGGAATGCATCTTTGCCTATGTCTCATGCTGTAATTAGCAAAATATTTCTTTTCAATCTGCATTGAGTTATTATTATATTTATGATTCCATCACTTTTCTGCTTTGTTGGTAATATGATGTATATATTTTGCACAGCTGAATATATTGTTAAGAAGGAAATAAAACTGGAAAAGTCACTGCTTAGACTGTATTTGATCATCCTTAGCACCACAGAGTCATGTGTCAAAACTGTAACTAGTGATCAGCTTGGTTCTTGTTTCCTGGGTACATGGTTAGTCAGTCTTGTGTTAATATCATCTGACAGCTCAACTAGAGGTGTGGTTAAAAGTTTACTTTTGATCACGAAGAACAGAAGAAACATAACTTTCCTTTCATAAAATATGTATACAAAGATATATTTTATAAGCAGATGTGAAAAACAAGAGGAAAAAACATTTCTGAAATATAACTGAAGACAGTAATATGCTAAAGTGAAGATGAACACAGGAAAACTGAATTCTAGTTGTTCATAGCTTTCTTCCTTGATTTTGCGATTTAGGATTTTCAGTAGTGTCTCTTTAAGCTAGGCTTTGGTGTTTAATTTATTAGGGTGGGTTGTTTGTTTTGTTTTTTTTACCAATGGATGCTTTTCCTCTTCTCTGGGTTAGTGTGCTTATGGACCAGGACATCACCATTTATGTCTTATTGAATTACCATGCAATGTAGCTTAGTAGATGTTATTATTTTGTAGTAGGAATGACAAGAAATGGATTGAGTAGAAGTACGGTATTTTTATTAGCATCCTGGCTTACAGCTTTTAAGAAGATCTTGTATGTGGGAGATGTGGCAGCCAACATCTCAATGAACAAATGTTCCAAACTCCTGATCAAATGTCATTTGCCTTTCTGACTTCTTCTTTTTCATTACTTATTAGCTTACGGTTTTATTGTGATTTCAGAAATGTGGTGGCTTCTGAGCTCTAAAAATCACAAACGTTTAGAAGTGACATGACTGAAATGGAGAACTGTAGACAACAGAATCCGATTCAAAATTGTTTCCTTTGGGAATTCATTGCTCAGAATGACATAATGGGTACTCAGACTTTCTAAAAGTCCTAAGCAAAATCTAATATTAAAAAAATGTTTTCAGCTACAGTAAAAACCAGCAGCCTTTGACGGCCTTTCTTACAAATGTTGACCAAGAGAGAGTTGGATAGGGTACTTAGTATTTTTATAAATGAAAACCAGTGGTATTGTATGAGAATATGCAGAAGTATACGTTTCATGAAGATCCATTTTCCTTGGTAAGGAATTGTGCCCAGCTTCGTTTTGCATTATCATTGAGTGTGCTGCATTTTATCCTGGTGAAAATCAGTGCCTTTCAGTCCAACATGCTGTATAAGCAGCAGGCCAGCCCCCCCTCCATGTACTTACTGGGTTTTGTGTGTGGTGTGTTTCTTTTCTTAATTGCATGTTTCTAGATAATTGTTAACAATTTTTTTAAAATTATTTTTAGCTTTAGATCCGGCTAAAGATCCCTGTTTAAAGATGAAATGTAGTCGCCATAAGGTCTGTGTTGCGCAGGATCAACAAACTGCTGTTTGCATTAGTCACCGAAGGCTTACGCACAGGTAAATACTTTAAAAGTTAATCCTATAGACTTTTTTTATAGTGTTCGTGACTGACTGTAAACCATAAATATGCTATAATTAGTTTAGTTATTTAACAACGTATGAGCGCAGTAGGAGTGGATTTTAGAAGTAATTATTTATGCATAATTTGATTAGCATGTTTGATATTTGATTTTTTTATAGGCTGGTAAACTAGAGGGTGTACATATTTAGATATCACAAGCTGCTGATACAGATATATTTAAGGAAATACCAACTGCACCAGTCCCAAATGAATTTACCAGTTGTGATAATGTCCTGCTGCTGTACATAACTTTGACTTCATCACTTACATGAAGCTAGAGAACTCAAAACTGACTGTTGAAGTGTAGGTAATGGCCTGTTATAGTGTAAGTTTGGGGTTTTTTCCTTCTTTTTTCTCCTCTTCTATGCATTCTAATTTTTCTTTGCATTCTGGACTGGTTAAATATAAGGAGCAAATATATGATAAAGTTATTCCAGAATCCGAATGTAGATGATTTTTATTCTTATCTTTTTTTGGGATAACAGTTCCAGATGCTCTATTTATGTAGATCTTAGAGTGGTAAAATATTAATGTACTTCTGTGGCTTTATCTGGGGCAGAAAGTGAATATGTAGAGGGCTGAACCATACACTTAGTTGAGTCATGAGATTGTTGTTTGCTCAGGGGATAGAGTCAAGTTTTATATTTGACTTGGGATTATTCATTTTTATTTTTTTTCACTTCATTGTGAGAAACAGAGCATAGTAGAAAGGCTAAACTTCAATAATATGATTGAAATAAGTGTGTGTTGAAGTCCTTTGCTCAGTAGGGGCTGAAAAGAGCTAAGGAAAATAGAGACTTTCTCGTCTGATGTAAGAGGATCATTTCAAGCTTTTCAGAGAGGCAGTACAGTTTTATGAATGATACAAGGAATGTTATTCTGAGTGTCTAGTTATGTTTAAATATGCCCATCTGTAGCTTTTCAAACAAGCAAGATAGCACATAGTGAAAGGAAAAGTATAAGCTATCCTCAATTTGCAGCTGCAGTTAATTAACAAAAAAGCTCTACATTATTTGTAGAGCTATACTGTTTATATCAAACAATCTCAGTGTAGAGCTAGACATTTCGGTTTGATGAAGTATTATATAAGGTGCGAGAACTATTGTCAGACAAAGCTAGGTAGGCTAATTTCAACTGCATGTGAACTGTCAGGGGAATATGTCAGTGTCAACTGTGAAAACACAACACAATCATTTGAAATTTCTGAGAGATTACACACATCATTGAAAACAGTTGAAAAATGACATCTGCAAGTTAAGTATACATGCAGCAGGTAAGGACTGAAAACTTTTTTAGACTAGTTGAAGCTGCATAGAGTGGTTGAATTAATAAATGTATTGACATCTGCCTTCATACCTGTATTATTCTTCCCACGCTCCCTGGCACTTTTTTAGGAAGGTAATATTTTAAGGGACAAAGCTTGTCTGAATATAATAAAATCTCATAACAGGAAACTTCATAATCGCAGCAACTTGATGATTGTAATAAGCACTGCAAGTCTAGTCTTGTAGGCTAGAGGAAGTGATTTTCTACCTACCTGTCCTGAGCTAGGACAGGGATTTCCCAAGCTTAGATCTCCCTGTTCCCCCAGATAACCAGGTTCAAGGACAAATCAGTTGCTTTGTGCTTTCTTTCTAAGGAAGTTTTCTTCATGCAGTCTCTGACCTTTCTGTAGTATGATGGGAGAAGAGTATGAATAGCATATTCACAAGCAGTCCGTGTCTGCTGGTCTCTTTACCTCTATTAATTTCTTTAGCCCACGATTTTATTCCTTCACTGATATGTACAATTTGCATATTGATTTTCAACAGAGCCCTCTATTTTTCCAAGTTCCCAAAAGACTAGTCCACTCATTTAGAAGTCTTGGTAAAAAATTAGATAAGAAAGGTTATATTATCAACTGTCAGGTTGTATTATCTACCTGTATCCATTTCTAATGTATCAGTTGTGTGTATTCAACCTGTTGGGAATAAATCTTTACTAAATTTCATCCTAATAATTTTCCCTTTCTACTATGTGTGCTTATGCATGTGATATTATTCAAAGATTTGATAATTTGAATAGTTTTTATTTTTTAATTTTTTTAAGAAAAGGCAGTTGGGGATGTCTTCTGGAAAAATAGTTGAGACCTTTTTCATGGATTACTGAAAACTCTTTGTAAAGAACTTGCCCATAGATGTCCATTTGGACATATTTGTTGTGTAGATCCATAGATGTTCCAGAGATTATTCCCAAGACTCTTGCACAGGAAAAGTAGTTCTAAGCGTGTGAACTGATGCAGTGGCAACGACTATCTTCAAGAGACAGTCAGGGAAGAGGACACTGCATAGCTCCAAGATAAATAGAAGGTTTATGGGCACCTTTGAGCTACCCCAGGGAAAGAAGCCTGAAATACAGTGTTATAGCTGAATAGATTGTTCTGGAGTATCATCACTCCACATGAATTCTGGAGTGAAATTCTCAGACTTACAGTTAAATTCTGTGTTGTTAGAAGCAGCATTTCCAAGCAGCCCTATTACCTTGTTCATAAAAATCTGTATATAAATTCTGTCACTCTTTGAGGTAATAGCATAGACAGAGAGGTTGCTAATCAGTGAAGTCTGATAATTGTATCAAATGGAGAAATTATATTAATAATTTCTTTTGTTGTTTTGTTAGAAATTGACTTGCAGAAAAAAAACCACTTAGGCATGGACATTCTTTTATTCAGTCCATCCTGTCCCTGGTGTTCTTATCTATACAGTACAATTTCCAAACTGTTGTAGCCCTGTATGGATTACTGAGGGTACCTCAAGACCACACAATGAAGCATGTGATCAGTGGATATCCCAGCCATCTGCAAGGCTATTAGTGACATGATATGACATGGTCCAACAGGATTAGTTAACATAACAGTACACTCTACTGATGTGATGATTCTACCTGTGCTTTCAGAAATGTTAAAATTTGTATTAGCTCAGGGATCTCAGCATTGTGCTCTTGCTGCAGCGTGCTTGCCTTTGCATGATTTCAAAACCAGCTACTGCATCTCGTGGTCCTTTTCGTGGTGGTGTGGATCAGGCAAGCCTGTGGTTTTGCTGTTTCTTCAGTTTCCACGACAGCAGAGATCATGGTTTCCCCTCAATCTTGAGGTACTGCACACAGGGCTTGTTTCCTTTTCTGGGAGACTGCCAAGATGGCAAGCCCTCTTCTAGCATGCTTCTACAGTGCCACAGCATCCTAATGCAAGAGCTTCCTTTATGTACTGTCCTGGAAAGACTGAATAATATTTGACAAAAAGGTGAAATAAGTGTTGTAGATCATTGGTCATGAGAGTAGTTTGGAGTATTAGAGCTTTAGAAAGTATGGAGGCATGGTTAGAGGTGCCAGATTTTTGTTGCTAGTAGGTAATTGCATTTGCATCTCTGCTGGCTGTAACTGTGTTGGGAGCTGTGTTCTGTGTGCTGTGTTCTTAGCTGTGTCCTGTGAAAGAAAGAGGAAGTACTTTTAAGAAGGGAAAACATGCAGGATATATATTACTGTTATTTATCCAAGTACTTCCATGTGGACTGCTGTGAGACAGGAGTAGCTGCCTGCAGTAGGATGCATGATAGACAAATAATTCAGTGTCTGCTGTAAAATAGAATTTTTCATTCTTTTAAACTCTGGAGACTGACATTAACCTCTCCTTTTGCCTAAATGGTGTTTTACCATTCCTTCGTGCTTTCCAATTTATCTTTATTGGTTAAGTGCCTTTATGGGGAAAAAAAGCCCTGTAAAGTGTCCATACCTGCAATAATGAAATGCTTTGGAGTATACCTCATTCAGTTACAAATATAACTTGTAGAATATCAGAATACGATATTGCCAATACAGTCATACCGTGATGTGAATGTTATGGTGACAAGCAGGATATTCATCATACTAATAGAAATTTGTCTACTCAGTTTTCAGTCACTTCACTTTCAAGAGATTTAATTGTTTGAATCTGTGATACTGAGAATCTCTGGGAGCTATGAGTTCACCCCTGTGAGCCTGGGGAAGAGGAAAAAAGTTATGTGAACGTTCAGCCAGAAGAGAATTGGACAGGAAATAAAAAGGGATGAGTCAAAGGAGGAAGACTGTAGGTGGTAATGGATATTTCAGAATACCTGCAATGGAATGTGTGCTCTTTGTATATGCAGAGCAGCAGATGGTAAAGATAAATCCTTAAATCTTCACATACTTGTGGTTGCCACTTTGAGCAAAGAAAGAAAGAATTGTGGTGATACCATAACACGTGGGCACTCATTATGGCCATGGAAGGCTGGTAGATAAACAGGCTCAGAAAAGTTGAAAAGCTAGTCCAGCAACAAGCGATCATAGATTTGCAGGTCCTGATAAATAGTTTGTTAACTTGATCTTAGATTTGAAACGGACAGTTATAATATGAAGTGACAAACATGTAAATTGCTCTAAGAATAACATCCTGTGCATCATAGGCTACTGTATGAAACTAAGGTGAAGTTCTAAGCAAGCAAGTTAGCTGCAGGTGAAGAGCAGAACTCCAGAAAGCTTGAAAGAAATGGGGCAGGTTGCCACCCAGCAGAGAATTTTAAGGTAAGCATAACAGTAAACATGGGATAGTGCCTATGGTTTCAGTTGGATTACTTTTAATGAAATTCTTTTTTGGTACTGCTTGGTTGTCAAAAATATTTTAGTTTAATGCTTAAAGAAAGGCGAGGGGGAAGCATCTACCTACTTAAGATGTTTCTCTCTGCTTTTATCTCAAACCAGCTGCAGGAGACAATTCACAAATGAGGTTAATTCAGTTGAGACCCAGTCATTACGCAGTCCATTCCAAGATTCGACTGCTTACTGCAAGAAACTGGTGAAGTGATGACTTGCTCAGTAACATTTAGAAATGTTTTGTGTATAAGCTCTGGAAATGAGGAAATTGCAAGACAATTTTGAGCCGAGTAAATCTGAGCATCTTTGAAATATTAGAACCTACTGACTAACCTTGTACTGATTGATCCTAGTGGAATCTGATAGAACAGTCTCTTTTTCTTCTTCGATAAGTAAAATAAATGTACTGCTTAAAATTGATTGGATACATTAAATCAATCAATGCTTGGACACATCAAATTAATCAATGCATTAAATGCATGTGCAATTTTTCTAGGTAAATGTAGATCTGTCTCTTTTATGAATCCCCACCATACATTTATGCCCCCTGCCCCCATTGTGAAGGTCCTGCTATGCTTTTTATGGGCTTGTTTATGTAAAATGTGCAGATCAACACAACAGTTTCCTGCTATGGGAGAAACAGACTGCACTTGTCTCTGCCATTTTATATCCATGGCATGTTAAGATGGAATTGAGAGGTTGGAAGACTGACAGCTATTACTGGTGTAAGGACCTTGAACTTTCTTTTTCTTTCTATTGGATTTCTCACCCTCTCCAATCATTTATTCTTATGTTTCAGAGTAGGAAACAATAGTAACACAATTCAAGTATTCTAGATCTAGTTTGTATTTCACATATTAGGTATAGGAAATCTCTAGGGAATTATTTAGAAATAAGGGATGATTCCTTCTGTAGCACATCTTTTTATTTATGATTTATTTACTTTCTCTTTGCAGATTATGCCTTACAGTCATTTACAGTCCCTTCTTTGTCTTGTTTTTGTACTGTTTTGTTTTTTTCTTCTTTATGGTAGCAGCCTATACCTGTGTCATTTTAGTAACATAGGGGAGGTGTTCGTAAGAGGAATAGAATTGCCTTGTCATGGAGGTGCGCAGCTTTTTGGATCTTCTTTATGAATAACTGGTTCCCAATAAATATTAACTAAGCAATAGATTCTGATGATACTAGCAATTCTAAAAAAATTAAACCATTTTGTTAAAGTAAAGGTTAAAGTAGGAGCAGTGACTTAATCATGGTAAAAACATTTCAGTTACAGATTGTGATTTACCTGGAAAATGACAAGAATTCACTAGTCATGGATAGAGAGTCATAACAAGTAAGCATTTAACTAAGTTAAAACAAAGAAACAAAAAATTATAATTGCTGTTTTTGTATTAGAGCTCCACAAGGCAGGTTCCAGAGAAGTGTGCAGACTGGACCTCTATAAAATGTGAAGCTGGGTAGCAGGTGAGCAGTATAGAGGGCCTAATGATACAGAATTCACTGTTTTAAGAATTAAGGAAAAAGTGATGAGTGCTATCTGGTTCAAATGCTGTTTCTTAAGAGTTATATGAAATGAAGTTAGGTTTAGTGAGAATTGTTCCCTGCCCCTAAGCTTGTGTGGAGTAGGACCTGAATTTAGGGATTAACAAAAATTTTCTAGTATTTCTGCCTGTGAGTGCTGTCTTCAAGTTATCACGATTTCACTATTAAAGCATGTTAAAGAGCATCTCTTTTTTATAGACTCACAGAAGCTGGTAATGGTAAAATGTTATATCACTTAATCTAATTTACGAAGGGTAGAGGGATAGTTTGCTAGATTTTGTGCTAGCACTTAATCTTATTACAACTTCCTTTAGGCTTTTGAGTTAAATGACATTTCCAAGTGCTGATTTGGTTCAAATCATTGGTCATCTAGTCCATTATCTTGCCTTGGACTTCTGCCCTCTTACAGTGTTTTTGAAGAATGTGGAAAACCAGTCTAAATACTTTGTTCTATGAGCTGGATTATCAGAAGTTCTTCCCTGGGTGTGTTCACCTTAATACTATAACATGAGGAAAATGTTCCATCTCAGCTTTGAAGTGATGAGTGTTGGGCCCCGAAGCATGAGATGGGCTAACCTTTTCCTGTTATGGATGGTGTGACAGAAGCCCAGAGTAAATTTCAAGTGCTGCAGAACTGTAACACTGATTCCACTGTGAAAGCAAACTGAAACCTCTTCTGTTTGCATGCTGTGGTACTGCATGGTTGAGATTATGTCCCCAGGCATAAAAAGTGACCAAGTCCAAGTACGCGAGAGGCCCATTCGATAAGAAAAATGCACACGCATACATACATGCACACATGTGCCTACATACATGCACATACATACCTATAAGTAAACATGTATGCATGTATATGTATTTTTTTCTGTTCATACAATACAGACACATGTATCCCGGATTTCCAAAACATGATACTTTGGAATTTGAGATATTTTACTATCACTCTCATTTTGCAATAAAAGAAAGAACATTTTCAATTTGGACTTGCTACTACTAAGTTTTTGATTAAAAAAAAAAAAATGGCGAAACAAAAGCTGTAATTGCAGATCTGTAGTTCTGTTATGTAGTTGGAGCAGTTTTGAAAGCGAGTCTGTTAGAACTGATATGGAAGATGCTCTATATGATTAGAATCAAATAGAGCCTTGCTGTCATTTGATTAGAAAGAAGAAGAAGAAGCAGAGAAGAAGGAGCAGTATAGCTTTGTAGGTTTTCTGTATCTTTAGGTGCTGCAGCATTTTATTATGATTTCAAAAGAAGACTTCCAAAAAACTGAAGCAAAACAAAGGATTTGCTTTGGGCAGATTGTGTGAAAGTTGCAAACACCACTATTTAGGATGTCATCATTTCACATTATAATGCTGCTGAAGAAGGCCAGCTGGTGCAGTTAAGTCCCTTATTGGAAATTTTAGTCTGATTCATTACTGTGATTTGTAGTTGTACACAGAAACACTTAATCATTCTTATGCTCCAAGCTCTATTGAATTGTACTAAAGGCTTTCTGGTTCTTTGCATAATTTGTGCTGCCAGTCTGCCAGCTTGGCAGTGTTTCAAGCTTGTTGCATTATCTGTGTGTGTTTGCACAGGAAGTGATGCTGCACGTAGGCTGAATTTACAGTAATTCTTTTGTAATAGGCTAATGAGCAACACTACTTCATTCACAATACTAACATTATATAGCTTTGATTAGTCCAATTATTGTGTAACTATGCCATTGTGATCATACTTACACTCTACAAAGTACTAAAAAGGAAATTTGCTTAGCCATATTTTAATTGAACTTGTTGAGAAAATAATTTGGACTTTTATGTGCTTAAGAGAGAGGTGAAAATGTGAGTATTTTGGAGATTTTAATATGCTATACAATTGATTAACAGAGAAAAGTGAAGCTTCTTTTTTACTAGCTGTTTCATTGCATTGGGAAGGAAAATAGGTGATTAACACTGTGCCTCATAGGTTTTACGCATATGTTGTGAGGGCCTATTCTTTCCTTGGTGTGCATGTGTTTCTTCCATTCATTTTAGTGGGAGTTACAGATAAACAGCTAGAGGAAAACAGGATCCTCTAATGGAATTTGTTCTCTCTAATTTTTGCTAACACTAACAGAAGATACATATGTAGATTGTAAGAATGTAATAAAAATAAATATAAATAAAAATAAAATAAATATATATAAAAAATTAAAAAAATAAATAAATATAAATAAAAATAAAAACTGAGCTAAACTATGACCTACAGAGGGAAAAATACCACTGGAAGAAGTGGCACTGTCTGCTCTCAGGAGTTTTAAAAGCAAAAAAATCATGCTTTTGTGCAAACAGGTGCTTTCCCAAGCAAATTATGAAATGCTTTTTGTGCCCCACAGTGGGGGCAGAAAATACCTTTTTCCATCTGCGTCATCTTGTAATAGATTACTTTTTTCCTTCCCCTGTGTAACCATGGACTGTTTGTCACTCTCACTACATTGCAATTTTGGGACTTCAAAGTTGGATTTGTGGTTGGTCTTTTAAAGCAAAGTATTTGGAAACATGTTCAGCTCTGAGGCCGAGCGGCAAATTCGTTGTTTTGCAGAGTCATGAATTTGAAGATGAAATTAGGCAGCTACATTAGGACAAGTGTTGTGTTTTGGTATGCAGAATACCAAGGGTGCCCAGCTGGGGCACCAGCAAGGGCCCCAGTTCTATGAAGATTGAGTCTCTTTAGGAGCAACAGAGCAGAGAAGAAGCTGAGGCCTGAAGTATCTTATTTTTCAGTTTTTCTGAGCAGTTTGAAATAACTTTTAAAATATTTAGGGAATTTTCCAAACTCTACATGATGCAGAATGAAGAAGTCAAAGTTTAAACAAAACCCTAAAAGCTGGACCACAACTCTTGGTGTTACCATCGTATAAATTTTTATTATTGCTATTTTACCTTTTATAGCATGTTTTGGTTTCTTTAGGATTTTATACCTTGGCATTTTTCTTGTAGTTTTCTTTACTGTTCTTTCTCTTCAAATAACTCTTCTCCATTTTTATGTACTACTTTGCTCTTTCACAGTACTACATGTTTTCACTCAGCATGGCTTAACGTTCACGCACTCATGCCTGAAAACCTGAAATAAGCCCTGGTAAGAGATGTTTTATGGGGGCTTGAATGAAGAAGGGATAGATTATATATTATCCTGTAGGTACCATTTTATGGAACCTACATTAGAGTAATTAAGGAAGAAAGAAAGAAAAAGGAAGGAGGAGGCTAGATTGAGGATGCTTATGTACATTAACAGAAAAAAAAAATCAAAATAGGAAACTTACTGACTTTCATAATGATGGAAGAAGTTATGTCTAGCTTTTTGGCTACCAAGTTATTGTGGAATCAAGTTGAGGTTTTTTTTAAAGACATAACGGGGAATATAATGCCAATATACATAAAAGAACACTTCTGTCATGCTAGGCTAAATAACATGAGACAACATTACAGTAGTTAGTAAAACTTCTTTTGGCAGTCTTATTGACAATTTGTTTCTCTTTCATATCCTGGCACAGATATTTCATCATGAATATCTCTGTTTTACATTAAATTCTCATCTTTGAAATTATCTGTTTTATTTATATGTGTGAATTAACAGCCAAGAAAACCTCACATTTTTAATCTATTTGATTTTCTTGCCTCAAGCAACAGCACAAACAATACTTTATATTTTAAAGATAGCTTCATGTATAGATGTCAATGAAAATAGCAAGGTTTTGTTTTAAACCGCTTGTTTTTTTTTTTCCAATACAACAATATCCTTACCTGTCTCTGTGGGTTTAATATTTTTGTGACAAAAGCAGACTAATAAGTAAAACCAATTATGAATTAATTTAAATTGGAATTTTTTCAAGCTGTAAAAGTCCACACTAATAGTATATAAAAAATGATAAATTATATGAAGGGAGTACTTTTTTTCACCCAGTACAAGCCTCACTGTTGATGATCCTTGGATTTGATCAGAGAGGAAAAAGAGTATTATAAATGAAAACTAGCTTTTAGAGAACATCGGTATTGCAAAATAGGATTAAGTTTCAAAGAGTAAGGGCAAACACAAGCAATATGGGGCCAAAATGGAGGCTGCGCAAGTTACTGTTTCTTTTAGGAAGTTTAGCTGGTGCAGTGCTTTGTTGAATTACGTTTTCTATTAATCAGAGTTTTCCCCTCTTCCCCCATGAAGTTTGTCAACACAGATTTTGATATTTGTTCAGGGAATTTCTGCATATTTGGCAATATGGCTGACCACAGCATACAGACCTGTTGCACAGTGAATGTGTAATAGAAATGGCACTCTTTGATGCTTTGAGCTTGCCATATACATGCATGAATTTAATTGTGTAGGCAGATTCTGAGATGAATTAGGTATCTGAGATTTAAGGAGAAACACTCCTGACCTGGGAGAAGCTTAGCCTGTCTTCAGTAGTAAGCAAAAAAAAAAAAAAAAGAAAACAAAAAAGGAAAATCTTGAGTGTTTTTTTTAATCTAAAAGAATATCAGTAGAATAATTCAGTACAACGCAGCAGATGATTCTCCATGAATAGTTTGACACCCATTTTTGCTCAACTGTCATCTTAGTATACACTTGTTGCTATATATTTGTTCTGAGCAGACCTCTATATCAGCTTGTCAGCTTTATCTTCCCATTTTCTGATGTTGTATCAGACACGATTCATAAATACAGAAGATATCATACCAACAGAAAAGATAATACCAAGTTGGACACCATTCTGTCTTTTTTGTTTGTTTTTTTCTCTTCTTCCCCTCCCTCTGGGGGCGCAAGAAAAGCAATGCTGATATGTGCTCTTCCATCTGTCTAAAGAGCACTTGGAAGATTACAGTACAATAAGTTAACAGTTGGCTAGATGATCTAAAGGAATTCTGTTTTTCATAGAAATACCATGGCTGTTAACCAGTGCCAGAATACAGAAGTTTAGTTTTGTGAAACACTGATACGCAGATACACATCATTCTCTTAAAAACTCAGGAGCTGTAAAGCAGTGTTGTTTGCAGCTTGTGAACGCTCTTCTAACACCTGATTAACAACATCATCTAAAAAATCATAGCCTTTGTCACAAGTGAGTTAATGTAATCACAACAGCAAAACTAGTTCAAGTTAATACTGATTCATTTTTAATTTAAATACCGTATAGAGATTACTTGTAATCCTGAGCACCATTGCATAAGACAATTTTCTGTCCAAGTGTGTGCTATGGCTTAGAATCTATAACTACAGGCATAATATTGTGATGCTTTTGAAACGATTTTAGGAAGATAATGTGTTTTGGCTGTAGAATAAAGGGCAAGTAATGCTAGCACTAGCATTATCAAGACCGCTGGCCCATTTCAAGCCTTATTGCTCCTCAGAACCAGGCAGTAGATAGTATATAAAGAGGCTTCGTTCTGTCTGTTATGTGATTTTCTTGTTCAGCAGAATTATTCTTGATTTAGACTAGTATGAGAGTACAGTCCAGTTTAAAGTTGTTTAATTAAAACCGGTGTCTAGGATAGTACTACATAGTACCTGTAATATAGCAGATTAACGTAAAAAAAAGCATTTTTACTGTTTAAGCAAAACACGTGTGGTATTTCTGGAGGTGGGGAGAACAATAAATTAAGAAGTTGAGCTTTCAGGTGGTGGGAACAGCATCAGCTATGCAGAGGAATACACTGATTAATGGACTTAAGTACTGTAGAATGAAAGCCAAAACAAGGGGGAGAGAAAAAAAAAGTAACACTCACTGTAAAGCTGTGATACAGAGCAAAGAACATTTATTAAAATGGATGGCTGCAAGGGTGTGTGCCATAAAGAGACTCTGAAAGAACCCCAATTCACTTATGCAATTAAGGGATACTCAGGTCCCTGAACATGAATACTTTGGATGTATTCTTTGTAAAAGTGGCTTATTACTCCTTGCAGGCGTAATGAGGAGCTTGGGATTGCTAAGTACAATCTGGAGAGGCAGATACTTACGGCTCTCCTTGAATTTTGCAATTTTGGCTCAAAATAGTTCTGTGTTACACATACATCATAAGAAAATAAGCAACTAAGCTTAAAATACACTGCTGTATGTGGTGTTAGAAAACAATTTCAGGTAAATTTTGCCCTCTAAAGAATGGATCATTCTCTATTCTTCTCCCCACGTCTCAGTTGGTGTGAGAAAACCCATGATGATGGTGGAAATGTCATCAACATAAATAAGGTGGAAAAGGAGAGACAAATAGCAACTGTAGTGAATGCAATAGAAATTTGTTTTAAATTCAGTGCTAAGAGACTCAAGTGGAACATGCTGATTTTAGGATACTTCTGGAAGTAGTTATATTTTGCCATATACTTTTTCTGTTGAAGTGCTCAAACTAAAGCCGATATAATTAAAAACAATAAAACATATGAAAATGTATCAATATGGTAAAACATTCAAAGATAAGTAATGCAGCAAATCAATTTGCTGGTTGAACAATTATTAAAATATATGCTTTATTTTCTCTTTGCGGGGGAGGGAGGAAGGCAACTGAGGAAATTTTTTGGTAGTTTCTGGCAAGGAAACAGAAAGAGCATCCATTAATATCAACCATACTGTATTTGTTTTCATTTGTTTTCCCCTGTAGTCTCATGATTTTGTCAGCTAAACCTGGGATGTGATGGAGAAGAGTCAACTTTTGCTTGGCTCATTATAAATCAGTGACTTGTTATTTAAGCAAGGTATATGAACAGACATAGTGTATGTTCTGCTGATAATTGCAAAAATTGTCACGAGCTGTGCACTAACAAATCAAGACCACAGAACTCAAGTGGATTTGCAATAAGTGTGCGTCCATTTGTGCATATCTTAATACATATGGGTTTATGAAAGGCAGGTCCTGCTTGACTAACCTGATCTCCTCCTATGACAAGGCGACCTGCTTAGTAGATAAGGGAAAGGCTGTGGATGTTGTCTGCTTGGACTTTAGTAAGATCTTTGACACTGTCTCCCACAGCATTCTCCTGGAGAAACTGGCTGCTCATGGCTTGGGCAGGTGTACTCTTCGCTGGGTGAAAAAACTGGCTGGATGGCTGGGCCCAGAGAGTTGTGGTGAATGGAGTGAAGTCCAGCTGGTGGCCGGTCACAAGTGGTGTTCCCCAGGGCTCAGTATTGGGGCCAGTTCTGTTTAATATCTTCATCAATGATCTAGATGAGGGGATCGAGTGCACCCTCAATAAGTTTGCAGATGACACCAAGTGGGGCAGGAGTGTTGGTCTGGTGGAGGGTAGGAAGGCCCTACAGAGGGATCTGGACAGGCTGGATGGATGGGCTGAAGCCACCTGTATGAGATTCAATAAAACTAAGTGCCAGGTCCTGCACTTGGCTCACAACAACCCCATGCAACGCTACAGGCTTGGGGAAGAGTGGCTGGGAGAGCTGCCTGGCGGAAAAAGACCTGGGGTGTTAGCTGACAGCCGGCTGAATATGAGCCAGCAGTGTGCCCAGGTGGCCAAGAAGGCCAATGGCATCCTGGCTTGTATCAGGAATAGTGTGGCCAGCAGGACCAGGGAGGTGATAGTGCCCTTGTACTCAGCACTGGTGAGGCCGCACCTCGAGTACTGTGTTCAGTTTTGGGCCCCTCGCCACAAGAAGGACATTGAGGTGCTGGAGTGTGTCCAAAGAAGGGCAAGGAGACTGGTGAAGGGTCTAGAGCACAAGTCTTGTGAGGAGTGGGTGAGGGAGCTGGGGTTGTTTGGTCTGGAGAAAAGGAGGCTGAGGGGAGACCTTATTGCTCTCTACTACAACTACCTGAAAGGAGGTTGTAGTGAGGTGGGGGTCGGTCTCTTCTCCCAAGTAACAAGTGACAGGAGAAGAGGAAACAGCCTCAAGTTGCACCAGGAGAGGTTTAGGTTGGGTATCAGGAAAAATTTCTTCACTGAAAGAGTAGTCAGGCATTGGACCAGGCTGCCCAGGGAAGTGGTTGAGTCTCCATCCCTGGAGGCATTTAAAAGACGGGTAGACGTGGTGCTTAGGGACATGGTTTAGTGGTGGACTTGGCGGTGCTAGGTTAATGGCTGGACTTGATGATCTTAAAGGTCTTTTCCAGCCTAAATGTTTCTATATTAATATACATTTAGGTATAAATGTATCAGATTGTGAAGATAAGAAAGAAGCATGCTGTATCAGAGTGACAAACCAACCAAGTGGTGAAAAACTATTTAAATAAACTGTAGTATGACATTTGCATCTGAAATGATAATGTCAAATACATAATTGGAATGAGTTAGGGATTTGTGAGTACTAGTAAAAACTGATAGTAATAATTTTAAGAGTTGTTACACTAATGCAGTCATATTGTAGTGTTGCAGTACCTGGGTGTTTTAGAGCTCCTACTTGAGAGAAGGCAGCTGTGCATTTCCTGCCCCCCCCCCGCCTCGCCTCCCCGGCGTGGAGGATGTGAGGATTCATGGGATGGGCATAATAACCTTGTTGTATTCTAAACAGTGCTTCAAGTACTACAGCTAACATTGAGTTGGCTATGACCTTAAAGATTGCTAGACAGTGCAGGAATGCAGTAGTCAGCCTCCAGCCCTGGATGGCCGAGTGTGGTTTAGGAATGCCCATAATTCAGGATAAATTATGGAGAGTTAGAGAGTATTCAGAAAAGACCCACAAGAATAGCTGAAGGTCAGAAAATGTACCTCATCATGAAAGACAACAGGACCATCATATGTATTTGTTTGCAATGGAAAAGAAGGCAGCTGTGCAGCTACTTGTTTGAATACTCTCCAAAGTAGCAAAGATTTGTTAAAATTTCATAGAGGAATCCACATTAGAAAGTCTAAGGGTACCTTTTTCCAACTTTGTAATATATGTTTCCTAGTGTGTTATGCAAAGCTTTTTCTTGTTATAAAGCAAGTGGTGATAGTAGAAATGATAATCAGTTTAGTCAGACATGAAGTAGTCTTCTGTAAATAGTGTCATACCATTTTTTTCTTGTACTTGCTTTGAATGGGGCATGTTACCAGACGTATCAACAAGTTTTTATGCATGATATGAGACATGCGTACATTAATCATGAAATCTAAAATAAATATTGCCATATGATTGTTTGTCCAGCTGACAATTCAGCATATGTTTAGTTTTAAGCTTTCTTTCAGTCGGGTGTATATGCATGCAGTTCAAATACCATATGGACAGCACATCTTGATAACAACAAAATCAGAAGAAACATGTAATTGTACCTGCTTACATAGGTTTTGCTGAGCAAGATATATAGGGTTTGGTTTTGTTTGTTTGGTTTTTTAAGAGAGGTGAACACAACTGTAAATGACCCCAAATGATCCTGAAAATCCTTGCAAATAGAAAAAACTTAAAAACTAATGTCTGTGACCATAATGACGTTTTTCTGGAAAGAACCCTGTAAAGTGGAAGTCAAGATCATAAAAATATTTATAAGGGCCTCATTCTTTATCACCACATGTGCCGATTCATTTATATTGTATTCAGCTGTTTACACCTGATTTACATTGATGAGGGTGATGTCTCAAGTCCAGATATGTTTGAGAAGTGTCCAAGTGTGCTTTGAGGTTTACAATAAATTCATGACCACAAGGTCTACCATACAGGAAGATGGTCAGATAAACTCCTTGAATGTGGTCAGCAAGCTCCTTGTGATGGTATGTTGCTGTGATTTATTTAATTATAATTAATGGTAGCATTTTTCATTGAGAGCTAGGCTTTTGCACTTGAGTGTGGTGGTGATTCTTATGGCTTTGGTACCGTTGATGTTTTCACAACAAAGTTGTCTAATAAAAATTAAGTTAAATAACATATACATGAACTTAGCAGCAAAGCTGATTGGACCATAGGCCTCTGTTGTTGTTTTAAGTCTTCCTTAAGAGAGGGTAAAAAATTCAAGAAAATAATTTAAATTTCTTTAGCAAGTCCAGAAATAACCAAATTCAAAAATAAGAATTAATTATAAAATCTCGTTTGCAAAAGTGCATTTACCAATGTTTGTATGAATATGAAGGTGAGAAAAAGTGTTCTTTGTTTTGTAGCTGTTGTAGGTCAGCTCTTGCCAAAGCTGTAGAGGCATTTTTAAATATACAATTTGGAAATGAGTGGTAAATTAGTAACTGAATATAAATTATAAGATGTGAAGACTGTTTCATAGAAGTTCAGTGTAAATGGAAAATATATGTTCATGTTCCCTGCCAGCAGCCTTACTCTTACAAGTGCTTCTGTGTGGGAAGAGGCATCACAGGACGAGACAATATTAGTACATACATTTCACATTCCTGACGAACAGTTAGGATACAGAGATTACCGATGTTATTCAAAATAACAAAAGGTGATCTTATTGAAGTTTGACATTGCTGTCTCATTCGTCTGCCTAGGTATCACAACATTGTAGGAAAGGATGAGTAACCATTCTGAACATGTAATGGCACTATTCCTGAACTATATTTGCTCATTTTAAGTTAAAAAAAAAAAAAAAAAAAAAAAAAGAGCTTGTTACTCTTCTCCCTACCCCAGTCCACTTCAGGCTGAAAAACATCAGTTTGATTTTGTAGAGACTTTTACTTCTTACATATCTTCACTGATAAGCATCCTGGGTCGTATCAGAATGCATTTGACTTCGTCCAGTGCTGACAAATGAAGCTGGATTTAATTAAAGTGGGTGGGGTTTTTTTTTTTTTTTTTTTAAACAGATTGAGCTGACCTTATAAAGACAAGAATGGCAAATATATTTGTCTGAGAGAATTAACAAGTGTGAAATTGAAATCCTAGGAGAAGGATAAAACATTTCGTCAGGTGCTTACTACTGTTTTGTGTTTACCATTTTATTCTCTCACTGACTACTCTGTCAGAATAATGTATAGCACTCAACACTTAGAATTCCATTTCTTCTTGTAAAAGCTGAATTTTACCACAGTTTAAATAAGGTGATCTTACTCTTTCTTATTCCATAACCTGAAAATAAAGCAGGTCTAAGATCATGCTGCTGTCAGTAGGCAGTCCCAAATATTACTTGCTCTGATTATGCAATCTCATTTTTAAGCTTAAGATAGAGATACAATTAGTGTTTTAGTATGTACTATATGGTAAAAGCACATCAATATTCATAACAACTTTAAAGTTAATTGAGAACTTTTCAATCATTGGTGTATGTGGGGGGAAAAAAAACCCCACAATAATTTGTGTAATAACAATTCCACAAAAATTGGTAGGAAAAGACTCATAAGAATAACTGGTTTTGAATGTACAGTTTGTATGTAGTGTACATAAAACTGAAAAAAAGGAATCTTCAATCATATAGAAGAACTTACACAAATTTTATCACTATATGTCACTTTAAATATAAAGCTGAATCTTACAGCTGTATTATGTATTCTGAGTTGTCATAGAACAGAGGAAACAAACATCTGCCATAGGATAACAACATAAGTGGACACAAATCCAAAGAAGTTTGCTTGGGAAAGAAAAAAAGTAAACTTTCTGGGAGAGAAAAAATAAAAATCTCTTTATTTGAGTCATAAGAAAAAACAAGAAGGTATTAGAGCTGCCAAGCAGTGCTAAAATCTTTGGAGGAAGATGAACAGAGGATACTACTAGATTTTTAGGGAGTAAGAAGATTTGATCAGATACATTATATGAATATGAGTATATAAGAAAGTGTGAAAGGGTTTTTTTTTGTTGTTGTTTTTGTGGTTGTGTTTGTTTTTCTCCTGAAGGGAGTTGCATCATCTCAGCATTTATGTTATGTCACTGCTGGGAGGGTGATATGTTTTCCAAAATGTTACAAATGCTATTCATGAGGATGTACCATCAACTTGAAGTAATTTTAGCATTGGTATATGAATATGTGTATGCTTTCCAGTAGATAAGAGATTAGTTTTCTATGTGAAATGGATCTTTTTAAAAAAGTAAATGAACAGATGGGTTTTGGGGAAAAAAAATGAGAAAGTACAGAAAGAATGAAAAGTTTAAATGGTCAAGCTGTACATTATTTCACACTACATCAGTCACTTTGCAGAAATAATGTTTCTTTAGTTATCTTCTATACTTCTTATTCAGGAGGAAAAAAGGCATGTTCTTGGGAAATTTTTCATTAACTGATATTTTCTACCTATAAGCCTACCTAAAGAGTTGAACATAAAGTTTTGAAGAATGCAAATAAACTTTTTAAGTGCTCAAAGAAATATTTTTAGGCTGACTGCTGGCTCTTAAATTCAAGTCATTGACACAGCAGACACGCATGATGATAATATTAAAGGGAGAAAATGGAAGTCCTTCTTTCAGACATTGATTACTGTGATGCTTATAAGTGGACTTTTCTTCCTTCTTTTCTGTCTTCATGTGCAAGCAGACATTGTGACAGTTTCCATGTGAGGGAAGAAAGAGCTAGGAGCATGGGCAGCAAGAGTGAAACTTGCACTTACAAGGCAATGAGAAAGATAGATTGTGTGCGAATCACACTGTAGGGTTCTGAATGTGATGAGTGGAATATCAATCTACTTCTATAATGGCAACAGAACGCTTTCGTGGCAGCCAGTGTTTTGAGCCAACACGAAAATTAGCTATTTTCTAGTGAAAACTATTCTGTAATTATACTCAACATAAAGTAGTAAATCTTGTAGGAGTGGCCATTTTAATGGTAACATTAATCAAAATATTGTCACTATTTGTCGTCTTCGGGCTGTAGAAGTGATTATTAGTTATTTCATTGTTTCATTTATTTTATTTTTTATTATTTTTTTATGTTTCATTTATTTTCACTTTTTTTTTATGAATCATAGGCATTAAGATGCTTTCTGATGAGAACTATATCTGTAATTGGACTATCAGATGCAGGTAACAAAAAGCATCATATTATGCAAAACAGGTTCTGAATTAATAACTTTGACTTCTCTCTCAATAATGGATGAATAATCATTAAAAAATTAAACCAATACCCAACCCTGCAGTTTTGCAAATATGAAACATGCTGATCCATAGGACCCACGTTTAAATGACACTAACTAAATCTGATTATTGTGCTTCGCTTATTATTAGGGACTTTTTAGATTGCTGTTCAATAAACTATAAGAATGTAAGACTTGACAAAATCTTCTGGTTGTTATATCTAGTTCTTGAAATTATTTTCATTGACTGAAGAGAACTGGTTTCTGTCTTTAAAAAAAGAAAGTATTCTGCTTTATTAAATAATATGTAAAAGGAAATTATCTATTGGAAAACAAGTCGAAGAATTTCTTTGCTTTCTTTTGGAACACAAAAGATGTCTTTAAGTTTTTTTCCAGTAACAGATAGTGAATATATTTGTATTCAAAGAGGTAAACTCTGCAAGGCTGACACAAAATTATGTAATGTTCTGTCTTTGCAAAATAGAAAATGATGGGTTTGAGAGCTGTTAATAATTCTTTCAGCTTTATAAAAGAAAAAAGTTTTGGGAAAAGATAACTCTAAGAGAAATTATTAAAAAAAATGCATTATGACAAGGTCACCCACTTAGATTAGCATAGAAAGCACTTATGAAATACATTTGCATATCTTGGCAAGTGATCAAAAGGTGAAGTATAAGTTCATAAGTTAACATACACTATTAGAAATCTTCCTAAAATAATACATTATTGCTTTACCAAAATGGGATATGTGTGTGTGTGTGAATCTCAATTTTATTTTTTAATGTTGCCTATACATTATATGAACTAAAATATGTATAAAATTATTTGAGGCTTCAGTTCTGGAATCAGTTAAAATTGTAAGCATCCCATGTAGTCACTGGAGCTATTCGAACCTGCTCAATTTTATTACTATCGGTTTCTGCAGTGCTTGTGAAAGATTTAACCATTGATTACTAGTGAGAAATATCATGAAATTTTTAAGATTTTACAGATTAAAAGAATAATAAAGCCTTTTATTTTTTTTAAATAGCACTTATGTAACTGTGTAATTTAGGAGATCCTGAGTTTCTCACTGTTCAGGTGAGTAAAGATGCATATATTCACAGAAAGGAAAGAAGTCATGTTTAGGTCAATATTTTTATGAAGTGGAAGTAGTCTTCTAGACAATGTGAATTAGGAAAAATAGTAGGTGGGTTGATAAGCATAAAAATTATGAAGTCAATCTTGCCAAGGTAATTTTGCACCATCTACAATACGTGAAAATAATATCTAGCAGAGGAAGCATCCTTATCATTTAAATGAGAATACATTTTAATATAATTTCCAAATAATTGAAATATCTTTTTCTGTAATTTCACTGTTCTTTCTCTAGCTGATTTTATTTTCTTTGCCTTTATATCCCTACACTCCCCTTCAAAATGTTGCATTAGAGAGAAAAAAAAAATCAGCCCTTGAGTGACATTTTGCTTTGCTTACTGAATACACACAGAGCTTTGATTATAGTAAACTTGTTTCATGTACAAGGGTCTTTTTATTTTGTTCAGTTTCTGAAAACAGTAATCCTTGAAAACTTCTAATGGTAGTTGTTTCTACTATCATAGGAACCATTAGTAACTCTTTCTTTTGGCTTCAGCTTTGCTATATCATTTTATAATGTATTTTGGCAGAAATTATTATTTACTGTGGTAATTTATCCCTGTTAAACCCAACAGATTTTTATCATGACTGCTAAACTAGATGTCAACCCAGATCATTGTACTGGTTCTAGTTTTGTTCTGCACAGAACAAGAAATTTAGGATAAGCAAATAACTGTTAGAGAGATTGCCTTTGCATTGTTGTATAAGATATCTGAAAGAGAAAAAGCATTTGCGTCAAACTGTGTGGATGTTGCAGAGTCTGGATTCAAAGCCTATGAATCTTTAGCAGTTTGTATTCCTGCAGTTTGATTTTACTTGACAATGCCGCGGGGTTTTTTTGGAATTATACTGCCGTAGCCCTTTTGGCTGCATCTTACCCCTAGGAGCCTGCTGAAGAAATAACTTTCTTGATGAAAAGGGAGGAAACAAAAGTGAAGGCCCTTGTTTGTATATGTAATCTGTAGGAATTGTTGTTGAGTATGGATGTATGTGTGCATTGGGTCTTAGCAGGTTTCTGTGTGTCTGCTGTCCAACTCTTTCTTCCTTTATAGATTCATGGACCTTTCTGCAGACTCCATGAAACCTGGGGAAAAAGTGAGGGACAAGAGAGTGGTGTTTTGTTTTTTTTTTACTGATATTATGGACTGGTTGATTTAGGGTGCAATGAAGCTAACAAAGAGAGTAATGTAATTTTTTTTTTGGAAAAAAATCTTTTTCTTCCTCAAAAAACATATTCTTAAAAAAGAAGGAGGAGAAGGAAAAACTGAAGCTTAAAACTGAGGCAGCAAAAACCCCCATATGTCTACATTTGTGTTTTGGTTCAGTTGGAAGAGTGGTACTGTGTGAAAATCTGATCATCTCACCTTGATTTGGTTTTAATAGTGGAGTGGTTCTCAGGGTTTATGCAATGGATTCATTTCCAATTAAAAAAACAAACAAACAAACAAACAAAAAAAACCCCAAAAAACCAACCAAAAAACCCCCAAACAAACCCAAGAGATGTGCTTCAGGATCCTACCTAATGTGTGCCAGCATGCCATGCTAGAGTAAGTTCAAAGTTAAAAAACTAAACAGAAAAACAACCCATCGCCCCCCTCTCCCCCAAAAGCAGGGGCATTAGGTTTGAAGCACCAGGTGTTTCACTCTGTATGGTAGTCCTGTGGTACTTGTTTGCTAATGCAGATACACTGGTTGTGTTCATTGGA
Organism: Platalea leucorodia; assembly: GCF_965183815.1. NCBI lineage: Eukaryota > Metazoa > Chordata > Aves > Pelecaniformes > Threskiornithidae > Platalea > Platalea leucorodia. The sequence goes on along the minus strand of NC_138828.1, from coordinate 43,472,795 downwards.
AGAGTTCTGTGTTATTCTGTGATCCGAGGTCTCGTGTCTAATACTGCTGAATTAGCCCCAAAGGTCTTTATAATCTTTAGGAATCATTCTCTTGTTACTATAGAAACATAGCATCCTGAACTGTAGTTGTGATACGTGAAGCCTAATGCAACAGGCTAAAACTGTCGCTCACTGGAAGTCAGTAGGAGTTTTCTTATTGAATTCAACAGGACCAGGATTTTATCTACAATCTTTAAATGCTAACCTACACACAACTGATATAAATTAAAAATATTACATCTTAACTTTGCTCGATGAGAATTCGCTGACCATTGTACTGTAGAAGTTATAAATTGTGAGGTTTGTATTTGATGATGTCAGCTTTGCAGGATGTAGGGAATTAGCTTGTACCCCAGCATGTATTGTTTTTTTACCTCCTTATATTGCATATATTTATTAGGTAATGGTTGTTGCTAAGTAACGATCGGTGGTAAGAGGATTTCTCTGTGTGGCCTCTAGATGGCACAGTGATTTGGACATCCTGTACATTCTTATGATGTCAAATGGATGCCTGCATAGAAAACAGCCTCTAGAGGAATGAGAACCTTTACTGTAAAAAAAAAAAAAAATAAAAATCTGGTGTTTCCTATTGTTTTGTTGAAAGAAATTATAGATGTAACAAAAGTGCCAACATTAAAAGAACTGAAAAATATGTGAATATGCTACAGATCAGCCAATACATAGTTTAACTGTCTTCTAGAGGTAGTCGTGTTTTTTTTTTATACAGGCTGAAATAACTATGCTGAAGACCCAGATCAGAATTCCTGTGATAGGTGAATTGCTCTGCCATGTGCAAATGCCTGCTTTATCCAAGTTTTTCTTCCACTGTGTTCTTTACTTCTGAACCTATAGTTATAATCTTCCTTCTCTTGACCACTTTGTTCAAGCAATTTTTACAGTGAGCAGCAGAGTATCCTCTGTAAGCAGGATATATGCTACCTAAAAGTACAAAATTATTTATCGTCAAATAGACACAATATATAGCTAGGACTAATTTGCTGTCAGACTAAATGTGAAGATGCTCTCCACCTCTTGCAAGATACCCAATGAGTCCTTGCTAGCCAGACAGTTCAATCAAGTATAACAAGGTTTGATTTCCATTGCTCCTTGAAATGGTCTGATCCTCAGTGGTGTTTAAACTGAGGATCAATTTGAACTTCTGACTCTGTTTTTTCCTTTTATGATTTTATAACTTTTCTTACTTGTGGTTTGTTTTCCCCCCACCCCTGACTGACCTTGCCTCAACAATCTTAGTTCTGTCTGCAGTTTTACCTTTCTTATATTGCATGGTTCTGCTGTACATAATTTCTCATAGCTCTTTCTCACAATTTAGTAATTGCCTCAGAATTTTGAGCCAAAGTTATTCAGCCATGCCATATCAAAACCTCAGTCCTTAGGAGGAAAGCTAGGCAGTTAGCTGTGAGTTAACTCTGTGAAATATGTGCCATTCTTCCTTATTCTGATGGTCCAAACTGCAGATATTGATGGAGCAATGGAGTGTGCTTTGGTGCTCCATTGACCTGCAAGTCCACATTTCCTTCTTAGAGACAGTGAGAAGATAGTTTATGCTCAACTGTCACCCTTAGTGGGTGAATCTGAAGTTTTGACAGCTTCTGTGGCTCAGGACTTCTAAGTGGGATTTGTGGAGTAGGCAGGAATAAAAGACAATAAGTTATCAAAAAGTTCACAAAAGTCATACAGAAAACTACTTAAGTTTGTGGCTTTCTTATTGAAACAAACAAACCCCCCTGGACTCTGCTGTCCTCTGACCTGATTACCCACTAAGTAGTTCAGTATGTATTCTGAAGCAATAAAAGTAAGGATGAAGGATGTCTCCAGTATCACTAGGTGAGAATATGGTTTTGATCTTAGGCAGATTTCAAGGAATTCAACATTTCTGGTCTTGAAATATAACATCTATAATACTGATATTCTATGGGAAGATGCAGTCTTGTTACTTATCTTTAACAATATTTTATACCAGTTTGTACAAACAAACAAAAAAATGTTTGTCATGGTCAAAGTGTGAAGTGTTCAAAATGGTAAATACTCATTTAGTAGTCTCATAATTTAGGTATTGTTTGTGCTTGTGTGCTTCACTTGTTTTTAGTGATATAACGTTATGTTATATGTTATCTGCTAGTTTAAACAGAGAATGTAGTAGAGTTATTACAGATATTCTTATTAAGGGTCAACTTATGTCTCTACCTTTAGAAAAGTTTGAGTCCAGAGACAGAATTTTCTGTGACAGAAAGTAGTCTGTGATATGCATGAATGCTTTCCACATCTCTAGTATTTGCCAAGCAAAATCTACTCCAGATATGTGTATGTGACCATTTCTAGTTAAATATACAGGAAATGCATGGAACTATGTCAAATCATTTCATAGGAATGCAGTAGGCATATCCATAAATAATGCTGAACTTTAGTGGAAATTTATTGTATTTCTGACTTTACAATGTATAAAAATGCCTGTGTTAGATAATGTGTTAGATAATAATGGAGAAATCACACTCTCTAGAACTGGGACTCCAGAGAGTGCTGTCTCTGTAGTCTGGGGTCTATGCTGGAAGGAGGAGTGAAAGACAGGAGGAGAGTGAAGAATGTGCTCATTTTTGCCATCTAGATTTTACTAATTTTCCTGGGGTGTTTAGGAATCTGATCTTAACGATCTTTTCCAACCTAAACAATTCTATGATTCTATGAATAGTGTCAGCTGGGAAGGAAGGGTATTTATATTTATGGAGGGGAGAGAGAAGGATTCTGATGCAGTTACGTGCTACTTCTTCTAGGGCAACAAGTCTATATTCTGTCATTGTCTCTAGACAATATTTGAACATCCTTTTTCTGTCTTTGAGCTTTAAGTAAAACAAAAGTTTTTAATCAGAACTTTTTAAGGAGTAGCTACAGCTGGGAGGGGGGACTCTTGAGGTGTTGAGCTCAAAAGAGCTACTGTCTCTTACAATTTAGAAAGAATATTTGGAACCTTTTCTATAGAAGTCAGCTTTTCCTTCAGATTTCAATAGAGTTCTCTTACTGTGGACTAGCTTTTTTAACACCACATATACGTAATTGACTACCATCTGGAAGTTTGGGGCCTTAGTAAAACCGTCTCTGATTACTTTTTTTTTTTTTTTAAGTTTAAGTCTCTAAGCCAGGTTTTCTTTCCTTTTATTTGCGCATTATCTGCTGATTGCCTAGCCTAAGTCTCCCCCCCCCCACCCCTTCATTTAGGTAGTTTGGATTTTCTTTATAATTTTTTGTAGCTGTACGTCTCCTAAAGATGTGACCAACCATGTCAGCAGTTCTGATCAGAAGACTGTGATAACACGTAATGATTTTTACTCAAACTTTTTTTAATGTTGTTCCTTCTATGTAAGTTATATTTTAGAGTGTTTGAAAAATAGGTACCAATCAATGCCTAACTATGTAAATTACAAGTGTAGTAATTTGAGAGGTCCCAAGAAAAACCTTCAGTCTACTTTGTGCTGATAACCTTTTTTTTAAAAAAAAGCATACAGTACTGATATCTCTAATAGGCACTCTTTATATTTTACAATCTCAAATCTTCACTACCTCCCTCCCCTTGTGATTTACATAGTAATTTCTAACAAATTACTCCTTGAAATGCCTATATCATTTGCCAGCCTAATGGAAAAGAAGGTTGGCGTTAGCGCTGCATTCAGCTGTTAATATATTAGGCTCCCTTTTACCTCTCAAGCAACTCCAGATAAGTTAAATAATGAGAAAAGTCATTTCTGTGTTGTTGTGCATTCTTTGCTTTTCTGTCTCATTAAAATGCTGTACTAGCTAACTTCACTCAATCAAAAATGAAGCAAATACTATTCCAGGAAATTTCAGCAGTGTTACTTAAAACTGTTTTTTTAAAGTGCATAAGGCTGTTTTGTTTAGATTTTAGTTTATTATATAGACATTTAGAATAAAATACTGATTTCTTTGCTTGGCAAAAGTAGGCAGAATGGTACTGAAAATAATGGAGCTGTATGACAACAAGGCAAGAAACGACCTTAAAGTATAAACATATCTTTTTAATAATACATACAGGTGGAAGGAGGTAGTAAGAATTTGTATCTTTAAGATATCTACTTGTTTTCCTTCTACGGTGCAAATGAGTAAACAGCTTTTTTTTTTTTTTTTTTTTTTACATGCACAGAATGCATGCATAATAGCTGAATTTATATAATCTCACATACACCTGCTAAACATTATGATGGCCCATCAGTAAATACAAACATCTTGCCAACACTGTTAATTTAAAGTTGCTAAAATGAATTGTATTTTGATTCCCATATTAACTTTATTAACCTTTGCTTTATTTGTCTCAGATTTATTCATTTATTATTAGTTTCTTAAGACAGATTTTTCTTGTATTTGTTAGGAATAGTGCAAAATAATGAAACAAGTCAAAATAATATAGACATACACACACAGAGACTGGCAATAATGTCTTGGTTTCTTTTGACATTTGAAAGAAACATCTCAACAATATATTGAAAGCTATAGTTTTCTTCCAGGATGCTTCCACAGGAAAAGGGAACTTTGAAGTAAATCCAGTCAACTCTAATGAAAGCAAATTAGATTTTGTGATACAAGTGGTTTTTTCTGATTATGTTAATCTGACTCAGCCTGATTGTGTTCCCCAAAGGCCATGGCAAAACATAATCAGGCAGTCTCTAAATTGGAATAATTCTAAAATCTCTAAAAAATGTAAATGTAGCTATCAGAGAAGCGTTACAGGAGTTCTTAGAAAGATTAGATTTTTAGTAACTCAGATTTGTTTCTGTCAGTCTGTATTTGAAGACTTGTATTTGAAGATTCTCAAATCTGCCTATAAAATAATCATTTTTTTAAGTGAATTGGGAACTCATGTTTTATAGATATCATTAAATAAGTCATGTTGGCAAAGGGTTGCTTGCAGCTAAATTTTCAATGGGTTACATTAAGCATTCTCAAAGTATTTGCAGGCACGATCACTGTGTATACAGGAAGGTAAGTTTATGTATGCAAACAGGTACATAGGCTGGAGTAATTGGGCAGATTGCCTAATTATCTTTCTAGGCATGCAGTTGCATACGCAGTCTAAAAGCATATGCACAATTTGGTGTATGCAAATTAATGCAATCACAAGTGTTGTTGGTAAATTAAACCCATATATTTAATTTTACCCTTTAGGTGTCAACAATGTCAGATAAGGTGGAGCTTGTGTATTCAGTAATAGTTATTTTACTACTAGACAGATCCCAAAGCCCTTTTCAGGACATTTAGAAGTATAAAATTTTTCAGTGGAAGAGGTTGACTTTTATGTGGCATCATATATTTATTGTGGCAAAATACTAACAAACGCAAGAGCATTTATATTGACTGCAGTGGAATCACAAAATTAAATGGCAGAATTTTAGTAACTGCAGGTTGCAGCGATCTGGGTTTTCTTCTTGCATATTGAATTGAAAAATAATAAATACAAGGAAGAGAAAAAGAAGAGTGATTTCTTATAGTGAAATAGCTGATTTCCTTGTTTACTCTTTCTTTTCCTCTCAGCATTTTAAAATGTAAAAATATATTACTTTATCTGCATATCTCAAGTAAATGATAAAAAATTATTTCTATTGTAGTTCAGCAGTCTTTCTGTATCTTATTTCATGACATTGTGGATATACAGCAATGATCTTAATTCAAGATGATTTATGTCATCACAGTAGTTTCTCAGTTATTTCCATGTCAATAGTTTGTATGTACGCTCATTGCCTAGCTGTGAAAAAAAAAATAAACACACCACCAGGTAACAAAGAAATAGTCAACAGGAACAAATCTAATGCAATTAAATAATGGTGAAAGGAAATGTTTGAGTACATAAGTAAAAGGCATTATTAATATATTTCATAAAATGCATGTGTGTACCATAACTAGTATTAAAAATGTTTTACATTAACTTTTCATATTTGCCTGTCATCTCAGTGACTGACAATCAAAAAATAGCTGTTCGGCAGCTAGGATAATATAGAATCTAGTTTCTGCATCATTGTACTAAAGCTTCTAAACAGATGTCCATCCAAAGCATTTCCATGACTGGGTATGTCTGGATTGATACCTTCAAAGTATCATTACTTATAATTTATTTATCATTATACCTTCCATTCTGAGTTTGGAAAATACAGATATTTCTGTTTTGTAGAAAATTATTATTAGTTATAGTGAAACAAAGATTCTGAGAAGAGTGATTTGCTGAAGGTCTCAGGTGAGTTTTGTGTATAACAGGAAACTTGTCTCTCTTCACCCTAAATTGAGTACCCTGGGACAGGCTGCATTTTAAAAGCCTAACAAAGCAGAGGTTAGTTAAGAGAAGGTAATCTATCTGACTACATAAAATATTTTCCATTTTCTTCATACCTTTCCACTGGTTGTCACAGACCTACAATTTCTGTGTTCTGAGCTTGTTGTAGTGTCTACCACCTGTTGTGGTCCTTCCTGAGACACATCATTCTTTTTTCCTTCCTTTAGATGATTTTACTTATCTGTTTTCCTCCATTTAAAAGGGCTTTTTTCTCCACCCCCCACCCTCCCCCAACATCTTTTCTTGTCTTTAAACTTCATTGAGGGCATGTACAAGGGTGCAGATGTGCTAAAGCCCTGTAACCACCACTAGTCCTTTCTTTTATATGTTAGTTATCATCTACATCATCTACACCCAACAGCCCCTGTGTGTCTCACAAATCCTGCTTCCAATTTGTGTTTTTTGCTCCCTGTTGATGTCTGGAACTGTTGCGATTGATTTATGCAGTGTTTTAAATTTACTGTATCTCGGATAAAAAGAAATTGCATCAGGTTGATAGTTGGGACTCTGGTCCTGTCAGTAACCTCAGGCTACTGGGGCACTTCTGGAAAATTGTGAGCTGTAAAAGTAACAAGTAGTAAGAGAAAGATGCAGCCATCTAAATAATCTAATTATACTGGAGCTCGTGTGGATGATTGGAAAACTCTTAAGTTGAGTGAGAGGAGCAGCAATAGCCAGATTATTACTATATGTTATACAAAAACAAAGATAGAGTTCAACTTTGCTTTTCTTTACTATAATAGAAGTGAAATGGTTTGTACTTAGTCTTCAAATGATGCACCTCAGCATAAAGAATTGTTATTTATTATTAATTAGTGGCATGTTTGAATTGTTTCCTTTTTCTGTGCTTCTTGATGGACATAAAAACTTCCTGTATGGATATTTTACTACTCATTATGCTACATGCATTTTAAGCTATTACTGGCTTTTTCAGCAGTAGCTGATAATTTCTTTGTATAACATGTCAGATCCCCGTTTACACTGTAAAAAAGTCTGTGCAGTTCAAAATTTAGCCACAAAACGTAATCTGAATGTAAACTTCTATAACTTACATGGTTTTTTTTCTTCTCCTTAAAGACTACATTTACAGCCAACATTATGAATAGCATAAAAACATTAGTATAGCTGAGAAATGAGGTTTTGGTTTTGATCATCACCAGTTTACTGTTAGGTGTGTGCTTTTAGCCTTGTACTCTGCACATCATAAAACCAGAGGATGAGGAGTTTATTTTCTCTAATTTAATTTCTTTTTATTGGTCCAGACAAGTTCTTCTCAAACAATGATACATGACTAACTAGCAAAATAATTCTTGATTATCTGTAGGTGAACCAAGCTGAAAGAGTTCTGCTCTTGATTTTCTTTTTGTAAGTTTGAATATTTACTACTTGAGTGTCCTGATGAGTCATTGCTGTATTCTAAGCATAATAATTTTTAGATTCCTCTTTAAGATTCCAAGCAGAAAACACAATATAAAAATCATGCGTTATTGTTCTATTTTATTATTTACATGGAAGCCATTAATGGACAAAGCATATTGTAGGTCAGTCTATAAATCAGGCAACTCTCATAAACTAGATGTTTCAGGATATAATGGCTGCTAAATGCTTTCATAGTTGCAAAAAGCAATGGGAAAAATTAATGAAATAAAAATTAATTCAAAGCTACAAAGAGACAACATGTTTGAGGATGGCCATATGCTACAAATTCACTGAAGTCTAGGAAAGTATTCTAAGGAAGCATCAGTAACTTATTTTAGACTTTTAGTCTGACCCAGTGTAGCTTTTTTCTGTGTTAAAATGATCCATCTGGCTATATCTACCTGTTTGTATACACATACACATACACACTTATGGAGATCAATTCTGTGCTCCAGTGGATTACCTTTTTTTTTCTTTGAACTTTATATTGAGTGCTTCAGTCTGAATTTTAAGAAATGTAAGCTGTGAAAGGCAGTGGTCAAAGTCGGGCAAACAGTACTCTGAAGGACCACCTACCTGTTTCTACAGAAGTATTTATGATATCATTTTATAATACTTAAATGTTACCTCCTTAAGCACCAGTATTAATACAACAGCTCCATTCATACTGTTTAATAACAACAAAAAGAGTACATACCACACAAGTCAGACATCTTTCACTAATCAATAAGTGTAACAGTCACCAAAGCATCATCTTAATCATCTTGTTCTACTAAGATGTCTTAGTGAAATAATACACAGGTATCAAGTATCACTACAGTGAGTAATGTATGAAGGTGAGCGAGTGCATAACAAAGATTGTGGCAGCTCTTAGAAGAAAACTTTATGGCTGAAATTATGTATGGCTTACTATTTGTAAAGGCTCATTAAAATACCCTGAATATGTTCTATTTTTACTACTGCTTATCAGAATTACATACTTTTTGTTTACTTACAGTATGAAAGAGGCTGGTTTAGGCCATAAACAGTGGAGGGGTGGTCCCATTTCATCAAACTGCAAGCAGTGTCCAGTAGTTTATACCAATCCTGTTTGTGGATCAGATGGTCACACATATTCTTCTCAGGTAAGAATTAAATAAAGAACTAAATTATTCTTTCATTGTTCCCGTCAATTCCAGCTCTTGGAAAATAAAATACTGTATTGTAACACAAATCAACATTTATGTGTTTTGACTAAAATATATATTACAGACTGCAACCTACATCAATTCTAGTATATCGTAAGACAAAAAAGCAAAACAGTAGCAAATCTTAAGCAGCATGAAACAGTAGTATCCAAAGCAGCACAGTGTAAGAGTGCTCCACAATATAGAGGAGTTTCAGGTTAAGTCTATCTGCAACAAACACCAAGGCAGGGTTTTGAATAAGGAAAAAACTGTTGTGTATCCCCAGTTTAGGGTAGGATAAACATGTTAAGTCAGATTTTCCAGTTGACCACTGAGGGGATGCTTCACATTGCAAGCACCTAGGCATAGAGGTAACGTACCCAGATAAAAATGTAATAATGTAAATAATTGTTCCATTTCTTTCCTTGCAACAGAATTTTATGTATTTTAAGACCATAATCATCAGGTGAAACTTGGGAGATGGAGGAACTTCATAATGCTGGAAAAAAAATCAATTTGTTTAGCATCCTCTCCTAAAACTTCCAGTAGAAGAATGTTCGGCCAATGTTAACATCTGAGTCCTCTCTAGGAGAAACAAACACGTGCTCTTGATGAACCCATTTTTGTCAGAAACGGCATGCAATTCAGTAGTGCAAGAGGAGCTACTGTATTCTGTCATTCTGACACCATGTCCTTCCACTAGTAGTAGATAATATCCAGTGCTTCAAGACTAATATAGTAATACAAATAATGCTGATTGTTCTGGATTAAACTGACGGAGATGCAGAAGCTCTGTGTTCATTACTTACAAATTAAAAATTTCCATATAGCATTTTAAGCAAAATATTTTTAAGATTTTTCCCAGTATTTACAGATTCCAGAGTTAGTATTTACTGTATTTGCATTTTCTTTTGTTTTTCTACTGCAATCCCAAACTACGTCTCAATTTTACAAAAAAGGATTAGAGTTTCCAGGAGTGACTGGCTATTGGATTGAACACTAAGTATACTCTGCAAGGATATTTTCTTCATGATAAAATAAAAGCATCAGAATATAACTAGTGCTTCCTCAACCTTAATTCTTATGCAATCCTAAATCTTAACTTTAGAAAATGTTTTGCCTACAAACTGAATATTTAGTTATAGGGAACTGGTCAAGAACCTTAATTTTCCTTTAAAAAAATAAAAAATAAAAAAAATTTATCACTTTTTACGTCAGGATATCTGAGGCCCTACACATGAATAGCAGAAAAATAATTCCTTTGCAGTGACGATATGACTTAAAGTTTTAATTTAGGTATTTGAAAATATTCTTATTTTCATTCACAGTAATCTCCTGTCTATGTTTTATCAAGAGCTTGAAATGGGCTTGCATCGTACTAGACATTAGATGATACTGTCACTTAGCATTTCTTTCGCTGCGCCATGTGAAGTTTCAGTCAGCCTTTAAGCCTCAAGCCTAGCCTGCACATAGATATAAAAAAAGATGGTAGTCTCTGCGATTTTGCAGTTTAAATCGACAAGGTAGATAACTGAATGAGCAATTTTTTTTTTTTTTTATTTAATACTGTATACTTCATCCATTACAATATCTCCCTACATTCTTCCTAATGAAAATATATAATATATATAAGTTTCACAGCCAGTTTTAACTTCATTGCTTATTTCCTATATTGTCATACAGAAATGCTGTATTCTGAATAGTCCTATACGCAGAAGTGACCATTATGGCCTTTCATGCTTTCGTCTGAAATAGATGTACAGAAGTCTATAAATAATGATGAGATATTTTTACATCAGTTCATGTGTTAAAGGTGAGGGTGTGCTTCTGAAACAGAATGTTGAGAAATGAGTGGATTAAATAGATATACTTTTCTTCCATTCCAGTGCATTATCAGAGCTGCAGTCAGTGCAGTGGTACATTATCCAGCCTCTGTCCTTTACGTGCATATAATGCAGAAGTAATGTAGCATCAGAGAGCTTTTGCAGGGTTTTTGTTTTGTCTTTCACTACCTTGTAATGGTAGATTTCAAATCTAAGTTTATGGCAGCAAAATGCTAAAAAAAGTTAATGACCACAGAAGATCTGTATTAGTCTATAAATATTTATTTGTATTTCTTTTTGATAATGTTATGATTTCATATTCCATGGTTCAGTTCCATCGAAATATAGGTCCTTGCAAGGTTATTTCAGGAGCAGTCATTCTAAAAATTGACATAAAGACGAATATTTGTGTTCCTTCACTCCAGGCAAAGTTTAGTTTCATTGTGTTGTCAAGCTCCAGTAGGAGTTTATATAGCAGTTTTCTTGCATTTAGAATGCATTTGTCAATGGCTGTGGCAAATTGTATAATACATTTTCTGAAAACAAGTCAGTAAATAGTAATAGTGTTGTAGAACACATCTAGGCAGCTGGCAGTTATTGGATGGATGCTACTTTGGGAATATGCCCTCCCTTTTCAGGCCAAGCCCATGGAAATGTTTGTATTAAATTATGCAACTATAGATATTTCATACATGTGTTTTGCTTTGGGGAAAAAAAAATATATAATGGGTAGACAATGTAGAAAGAAAGGTTAACTTCTAAATTGAGCTTATCCAGAGTCAGGTAAGGATGTTTTGTTTCCCATTCATTTTAGCAGGCCAGGTTAGGTTTACTGTGTTCTCAGCCCACAATTAGTCACATGCACTCAGTGTAAAAGAAAAGTAGCAGGTGTAAGATATTCATTATTAGCATTACAAGAATGTGGAAATAAAAATATTACTTGCTGAAACATTGAGTAATAAAAGTGAACATTAATTATTGTGTGAGAAGAAATGCAGTATAAAGAGATCCTGCCGTTTCCTTACCAGGGTGGTGTTGCAAACAATTTTTAGTTAACAGCCTTTAAATAATACTGCATGTGTTTTACACTTCATTAGTCTAGTTTTGCCTTATGTATTCCTCTAAACTTTGGCACTTGAAAGTGCATTATTGATTTTAACTCTAGGAATTCTCAAGCAGTACTGTAGCACAGGGCTTTGGTACCCCTATATATTTGGCACCGCATCTATTCTTCAGGGAAAATGCAGTCACTGCTGCCATGGCACCTTTTGCAGCCTGTTTCCAGCTTCATCTTTCCTGAGATTAATAGGGAAATAAAAAGGACATAGAGTGCAGTTCAGATGGGGTGTTTTGTGGCAGCAACCCACCTCCTGCCTTATTTTACCCGAGGATGCAACTCAGTGCTCTCCAGCATGCATATAGTAAAGCCGGTGTAACTGTGGATGAGAAGATGATGCTCAGGCTTGAATGCTTCTGTTGGAACAGTTCTCCCATACTGTATTATATTATAACTGGGCCTTCTGAAAAATGGCCACTAGGGTAAAAAATATGGTTACACATCAGATGAGTTGTCTTTTGAGTGGTTTTTGCATATTTTAATTACAGCTCTGGTGTTTGGTATAATAGGCTGAAATTTTCTCTCTTAGGTTGAACATGGTCGACAAGTAGTCCTGCTATAACAAAACATAACCTTAAATAAGATCAATGAACATGTTTTGAGTGTTTTGAAAGGAAAAAAAAAAACCACAGAAATAAATTTATCTTTAGAATACGCCCATTTCTCCATGATTTTATTCCAGAATCATCTTGGCAGTAAGTCCTAGATCAGTTTTATTGTTAGCAACAATTTGCTCAAGTTGGTTTCATATTGACAGTGAATTTTTTATGAAATATTTTTCTCCTACCTGTGAAGACTTCATGTGATTGATGACATCCCTGTGGGTATAAATAGCAATAAAAATCATGTTTTTCAAAAATAATAGGTCTAAACTAGCTTCTCAGACTTAGATGGAAAAGTTATAGAAAAGCAAACAGTCAGAAAAAAAGGATATGAATTCTTGGTATACTTTACAGATAAATAGGTATGTGGATTCAGATTTTTTTAATATTCAAATACTTTCTTCAGTCTCCCAAATTATGATTCCTTTCTCATTAGAAGGGTGAAAGAGAGCCAGTGGATAAAATCACACTGTGTGTGGAGGGGGGAGTTTGGTACTGGTTTCTTACTTTATCCAAATTTTGTTTATAATTTTACATTAACCTAAACGCCTAGATTTTTATTATCAAGGCATCTCATATTTAACATTATTCTTTTTAAAATCATTGCTGCTTTTATTCATTTCAGGTGTTTAAGACTTTTACTTAAAAATCTGTGTCTCTTAGCAGTGTGTTTGGTATAAGACAGCTTGTTTGGAGGAAGCATAGAAAATAAGTATCAACATTTTTAATCTTTGATGTTATTTTAAACATTGTCCTATTATAAAAGTTAAATGGATTTAAAATTATTTATTTATTAGCTTATTGTGAGTTTTCAGGACACATGCCTGAGCTGTTGACAGTTCCTTTCTACTTCAGAAAAGATTGCACTAAAACCATAAGTATTCAGTTTCCGTAATGTCTAGGATTATTTATTCAAATTACACCAGATTGTTATCTTGTGAGGGATCATGAGAGATTAGAATGTTGAAATATCTGATCTATCTATTTTGTAATAGTAAATGAAAGTAATTTTCACAAACCTGATTCACTGTATGTCAGTCTTACTTTGTAAATCGGGCTAATCCACTACGCCTTTTGTTTTTTATCTGCTTTGTTATTAAGCAATCTGCTGTAGACTTAACTGTCAGTTGAAATGTAGCCAAAAATAATAAGGCTAAATCATTGCTTGTCATCCTTAGTAAAAAAATAAGGTAATGTCTCTGAAATAAATTATTTGACAGCATGCTGGTCCATATTCTTGCAGCTGGAAGAACCAGCTTCTTCCAGGTGCTCTGCCAGCACCAGAAAGTAGGATACTTGTAATTTGTTTTTCTAATTAAAGTAGGTTTTGTCAAAAGGGGCCTCTCAAAGTTAAGATTCATGTCTATCCAGTTCCAAGGAAGACCCAGCCAAAATCACCCTGTTCAAGTGGGTAACTTTAAAGCTGCCTAAAGACCAAATCTACGTTGGACTGTTACAACGAAGGGTTTGTGGCTGTGGTACGTTGGCAAATAAAACAAAATTGTTGGCAAATGGGAAAAAAAACCCAACCAAACACACCAAAAAAACACAAACCATGCCCAGCCCTCCTCCCATCCCACCCTCTCTCCCTGCCAAAAAAAACCCCGAAACAAAAAACCCCAAACAAACCTTTCTTGAATGAGACTGACCAGTAGTCAGTGAAATAAAAAGGTATCTTGATTGATTGATCCATGGACTATACTTCATCAGGATAAAGTGATCTTTACAGAAATACTGAAGACTCTGTTTATTGTTTAAATGCTTAAAAAAGACTAATAATAAAAAAATCAGGAAATGAGGTTGTCTTGTTTTCCAGATTCTGCCATCAATGGGTTTTGCCAGTAATGCCTGAAATTTTATCTGGAACCTTTAAATTGATAAGATGTGGTATTCAAAAAAAGGCAGAGTAACGTCAAAAGGGTGACTCACTTTACTTAATCCAGTTTTCCAAATAGGCTGATGTACTAAAAATTCCAAATTATTTATAACTGATCTCTTTTTATCAACTGCATTTGGAATAAATAGCTGCTAAAGCTGTAGAGAATGGAGGTGGTAGCTTCGATGGTAAATTACTTTATAGAACCTTCAATATTTTGAAATTCTGAGCAGCTCAGTGTTTCTTAGACTAGGGTGACATATTTATACTAACAAGAATTCAATTTGGTTCCCTTTTTTCATTTCCAGAATACTGTGTTTGTTTAACATAAAATTACATATTAGATTTACATTAAAATTTGCATAAACTTTAAGATTTCAATAAAAATTTAAAAAATGCTACTTTATGGACTGGAAAACGTTTTCGTACACCTTCATCTGTGTAATGCTTTTACATTGTTTTTTAAAACATTGCTAGGTTATCTCTAGATTAGAAACAGTCTAGGCTGGAAGGACAAAAAAAAGAATAAGACAAATAGGAGAAAGTGAAACAAGTGTCAGCATTTATTAAATGTCTCTCATATCACAGCAGCAGCATACTGATACAAAATAATGAATGTAGAAAGAACTTAGATTCAGAACCTATTCGTGAAAATCTGAATTTGTATGTTAACTGTCAAACAGGACAGCCAGTAAAACAAGAAAAATCAAATTATTTAAAGTGAAGTTGAGAAGACAGGTTTCTTCAGATTTCTTAAACTGTTAGGTTGCATTAGAGACATCCATACTTATCTGGGGATTAAAGAACAGTCTTGCTCCAAATGGTAGCTTTAACCAGCAGAAGTTAATCTTTTGAATATAATATTTAAAATGTAACTAGAATTATAGCTAAAATAATCAGGATCATTTTGGCACAAGAATTCTTTTCCAGGAGGATGTATCAACAACATATGCAGGCAGAAATGCATAGGGGCTGAACACAGAAGCTGCCACTGGCATAGTTATGCTTCTGGAGTGATAGTGGGGAGCGGACAACAGTTCTGAAAAGAAACCAATAGAAAGATGGGTCTGTAGCATTAAGAGACAATAAATAATGTTCTTAAGTTTGTGTAGCTGTTTGAAACATTAAGGCACCTGAGGAAACAGTGGAGAAGATAGTGATGAGCTGTGTTGGTTGCAAGAAGGGGATCAAGAGAAGATTGTCTTAGCTTTACCCTGCAGAAGCTCATTAGTGAGCATGGTTTCAGTGGAGTGGAGGATGAAAAGGGTAGTAATTGGAGAGGCAGTTAGGTGGGATAAGAGGATTTTTATGATCTTGGGAGGCTTTTGGGCATTTTTTTTTTTTTTTTTTAATGGAAAAGAACCTTTTTATAAAGGAAGAGAGAGTGATTAAAGACAGTGGGCATTAAACAAGATGATGTCAACCTAGGGAACAAATTTTGAGAGTTAGTAGCAGACAATCTGTGATAAGAATGGGATTAAAGAAGATGAGATTGAAAGTGGCAAATGGCAAAAAGAAAACTGGCTCAGGTCTTAGCCTAGTGAAAACATTTCAATATTTCAGTAATAATTCCCTGAAAGACAACCCCAAAGAGTGTGCCAGTGTAGGAGATGGTATGGAAAATACATGTAAGCACTTACTTAGAAAGGAAGAAGTTTAGCGGTGCATTTCTGTTCTCGTGTCTCTGACAGCCTTACATCCCACTCTGGGCATGTCATTCCGTTCTCCTTGGAAAATTCTTAACCGTGTCCCAGGGGCAGGGGAGAGACCTGGCCACCTAAATTGTCCTCGTACACAAGGCGGGCACTCCAGATATGTGAAGAAATGGAAGAAAATGTAACAGCAAAGACTTTTCTCATTTTGCTGTAGATATATGATATGTATATATGTATAATATATATGTAGATATATTTTTTTTCAGAAAGCAGTTTCTCTTTTTCTCCCTATCACCAACATGCCATGGAAGTCAGTAAGTTTAAGTCCTTAAAAGGGATCATTTTCCTAAATTTATCCTGTAGGATAAAATATGTAGCTACACAATGGTACCTTAAAAAAAAAAAAAAAAGGCCAAAAATCTAGCTTAAATGCCTCGTAGTTATCTTTTTTTTTTTCCCCTCTGCTATTTTCTCTTAATTCTGATGCACCGTTTGTTTTGACACGTGTATTTAAACCAGACATCGTTTCCCAGTGCACTGAACCATGGGACCTTGTGTTTTTTTTCCTTGAATGTGTCTCCTTGTCTTCTCTTAGTCATAGTAGAATTTAAATATATGCTTATCAAGTAGCAGTGGACCCATGGATCATTTTGTTGCTTTAAAACAGCCTGTTCCATGTACCATGTGTTATAGAGAGTTATAATAAATATCTATTGGCTCTAATTTCTTTCTCTTTTTCTGAATCTCTAATTTTCTTCGAAATTAATTCTATTTTTCCCTTTAAGAAGAGTTCTGGAACAGCATAGATGTAGCAGACACAAAAGAAGGTATACTTAACGTTACTTAGCCATTTTGGTTTTCTTTAGCAATTAACAGAATAGTAAGCATTTGAAAAGCTACAGAACTGCAAACGAAGTGAAAATTAAATTTAAAATGTAACTAGAATTATAGCTAAAATAATCAGGATCATTTTGGCACAAGAATTCTTTTCCAGGAGGATGTATCAACAACATATGCAGGCAGAAATGCATAGGGGCTGAACACAGAAGCTGCCACTGGCATAGTTATGCTTCTGGAGTGATAGTGGGGAGCGGACAACAGTTCTGAAAAGAAACCAATAGAAAGATGGGTCTGTAGCATTAAGAGACAATAAATAATGTTCTTAAGTTTGTGTAGCTGTTTGAAACATTAAGGCACCTGAGGAAACAGTGGAGAAGATAGTGATGAGCTGTGTTGGTTGCAAGAAGGGGATCAAGAGAAGATTGTCTTAGCTTTACCCTGCAGAAGCTCATTAGTGAGCATGGTTTCAGTGGAGTGGAGGATGAAAAGGGTAGTAATTGGAGAGGCAGTTAGGTGGGATAAGAGGATTTTTATGATCTTGGGAGGCTTTTGGGCATTTTTTTTTTTTTTTTTTAATGGAAAAGAACCTTTTTATAAAGGAAGAGAGAGTGATTAAAGACAGTGGGCATTAAACAAGATGATGTCAACCTAGGGAACAAATTTTGAGAGTTAGTAGCAGACAATCTGTGATAAGAATGGGATTAAAGAAGATGAGATTGAAAGTGGCAAATGGCAAAAAGAAAACTGGCTCAGGTCTTAGCCTAGTGAAAACATTTCAATATTTCAGTAATAATTCCCTGAAAGACAACCCCAAAGAGTGTGCCAGTGTAGGAGATGGTATGGAAAATACATGTAAGCACTTACTTAGAAAGGAAGAAGTTTAGCGGTGCATTTCTGTTCTCGTGTCTCTGACAGCCTTACATCCCACTCTGGGCATGTCATTCCGTTCTCCTTGGAAAATTCTTAACCGTGTCCCAGGGGCAGGGGAGAGACCTGGCCACCTAAATTGTCCTCGTACACAAGGCGGGCACTCCAGATATGTGAAGAAATGGAAGAAAATGTAACAGCAAAGACTTTTCTCATTTTGCTGTAGATATATGATATGTATATATGTATAATATATATGTAGATATATTTTTTTTCAGAAAGCAGTTTCTCTTTTTCTCCCTATCACCAACATGCCATGGAAGTCAGTAAGTTTAAGTCCTTAAAAGGGATCATTTTCCTAAATTTATCCTGTAGGATAAAATATGTAGCTACACAATGGTACCTTAAAAAAAAAAAAAAAAGGCCAAAAATCTAGCTTAAATGCCTCGTAGTTATCTTTTTTTTTTTCCCCTCTGCTATTTTCTCTTAATTCTGATGCACCGTTTGTTTTGACACGTGTATTTAAACCAGACATCGTTTCCCAGTGCACTGAACCATGGGACCTTGTGTTTTTTTTCCTTGAATGTGTCTCCTTGTCTTCTCTTAGTCATAGTAGAATTTAAATATATGCTTATCAAGTAGCAGTGGACCCATGGATCATTTTGTTGCTTTAAAACAGCCTGTTCCATGTACCATGTGTTATAGAGAGTTATAATAAATATCTATTGGCTCTAATTTCTTTCTCTTTTTCTGAATCTCTAATTTTCTTCGAAATTAATTCTATTTTTCCCTTTAAGAAGAGTTCTGGAACAGCATAGATGTAGCAGACACAAAAGAAGGTATACTTAACGTTACTTAGCCATTTTGGTTTTCTTTAGCAATTAACAGAATAGTAAGCATTTGAAAAGCTACAGAACTGCAAACGAAGTGAAAATTACTAGAAAAAATGTAATTATTGAAATGAAAATTTTCTAGAACTTGCAATTAAATTTAGTAGTCAAACAGAACAAAGTGTTTAGCTTCTAAAAAAAATATTCTTACACACTGCTCATGTAGATAACACTTGCACCTAGCAAGAAACTGAAATACTGTGAAGTTTCAAGTAGTAACATCAGACACCATAACAGAAATCTAGACCAGCAGTGCTATAAACTAATTATGCTGTCCCAGAAAAAAGGAAAAGTAATTTTCTAATTTTTCAGTCCTAGTAATTTAGCAGATGTCAGAGGTAAAACATCTGTAACATTAAAGAATCATCTTCTGGGTTTCTTATTTTTTTATTTGTAATTTTGAGAAGCTCACAATGAAATAGTGTAAACATGAACCAATTACTATGTTGATATTTCAGTGAAAACAAATTCAGACATATCAGGATTGTTTGAATATTCCTTCAAGTTTTCAGTATTTCTGATGCTCTAATACCAGTATGCTATGTTTTTTTATACTTAAGATTCTCTGCTTAGAATACATCTGTAATTTAGAATTTTTAAATTATTATTGAAAGGGGGATGATGTTTGTGTAGTCTTCTGTTATATGCATACTAATCTTATTTAATGGGCTTTAATAAGACATTTAGCATTCAGCATTGTGATACTAAACAAATACATGTTATCACCGCTCAGGCATATTAAGTTTATGGCTGTAAAATAATACAGTTCTTCAATCGAACCACAGAAAGCTCTCTGGGATTCAAGTTTTCTAATGTGGTGCCTGGTAACCACATTCACTTCCCTCCCAAAATCATGTCACTTTAAATATCCAAAGCCATATATGGAAACACATGTCCAGAAGTTTCTGGCTTGTGTGAATTTTACAACACTGGGTATTGCTGTGAAGCTCCTGTTCACTTCAAGACTCTTTGAAACATTAATATACACC
This sequence comes from Platalea leucorodia, assembly GCF_965183815.1. Classification (NCBI taxonomy): domain Eukaryota; kingdom Metazoa; phylum Chordata; class Aves; order Pelecaniformes; family Threskiornithidae; genus Platalea; species Platalea leucorodia. The sequence goes on along the minus strand of NC_138828.1, from coordinate 43,453,160 downwards.
TCTCACCCTCCCTCTTGGGGGAAAAAAAAAATAAAAGAACAAACCACAAAATCAAAAACAACTCAAAAAACGACAGCAAAAACAACTCAAAAAACACAGAAGAAAAAAACCTTGAAGAAATGAATAGTTGATATTCAGAAATACTCAAAATGTTTTAGTCAGCTCTCAAACAAAATCCTTAAGGTTCTCCTGAGAATATGGAGTCCCTCAGGAAGTCTACCTTCTTTTTGCCTTCATCAGTTTTCTTCAGGGATGTGCTTGCGTTCTGTCCTAACTTCAGTCATTTCTAGCAAAGAGAAGAACTGTCCAAACTGTTTATTTATATGTCCAATGACTTTTAAGCCATCTGCTTTCTGCTAAATTTACAAGAAGCAAATAATAATAGACCTTTCTTCCACAAGTTAAGACATTCCTACTCACTCTGCTTGCTTGCTTGTTTTTCTACATTAATCTTGAGATCAAAGTGAAACCAAGTATTTCTTAACAAACGTACTCTTGGATGAGACCTGGAGTAAACAAGAAAAAAAGTATGAAAGTAAAATAACTTAAGTCCAGAAAGAACAGATCTAGATATTGATGAGAACTGAGAGAGAGACAGGGATCTGAGAAATATGACTGAGTATTAGAGGTAGATCCTGTGAATCATAGCAAAGTTTCAGGAAAAAAAATGAAGCATCGTAGACTGCCATGGGCTTACTGGAAGAGAAAAAATAAGAGTTTTTGTAGCAGTTTGCCACTCTTCATTCAGAATATGATGTATGAAGACTTGGCTTTTTGTTTTCCTGATTTTAATCCATATGTGTTTGACACAGAACAGGGAAATATTTTGTATATTTTAGAAATTAAGTACTAACATCAAAAAGTAGGAAGATTGAAGCACAGTTCTGCATGTCTCTACACAAGTTCAAGAAGAGATAAATGTAATCTAGGGGAAAACAGCCATGCTTTGGAATATTAACTCCCACTTGCACAACAGCATGTTTCTTCCCTGACAGGATGAAAGCCATTATAAATGTAGAATTTCATAAACATTTCCCTCAGTGGCAGCACATGTAGCCTTTTGTTTTGCACTGTTTAATAAATAAAATCTAGTCCTTTGAGTTCAAATGAATTTTAGCGTACATTTTTAGATGGGCGAAAAAACAGAGTAGAGAGCTGTAGAGGCAATGTGAAAGTAAGAAAACTGAGAGTGCCTAGGTGTGTCTAACTTCTGATCCAAGGGGTGATTCTGTAGTGCGCTGACAGAGGTTTCACCTAAATGTAAGTAACTATACAGAATTTCTTTTTTTGCTTTCTGCTTGCTTTTTTTTTTCTCCAATTGACATGGTATAGTTTAAATGTTTTAGAAACTTGGACGGGATAACCCAGCATGGACTAGCTAGGTCCGTGCACATTGCTTTTACTACTTTCATTATTTTTCCTGTAATTGAAGACTAATGAGCACGCCCTTTAGATGCTATTTTAGCTCACACATAACTTTATAAATATTTCAACTTAGATATAATTAGATAAATTGAACTTGTTTAATTAGTAATGCAATCAGCCAGCATGGTTTAGGAAACCATATCACATTAAAAACACAGTGATAATGCATGTTAATAAGGAATAAGCAGATTCTTTTAACAGAAAATTCCATGCTTTTACAAGCCATTTGTGTCTTATTCTCAGGCTTTATAGCTTTGCCATTACTTTTATTTTACCATTGTCTTTACTCAGAAATTTGCATGTCAGCTGAAAATCAGTGAAGATCTGTCTTGGCTGATTTTTGAACCAAAATAGTCAGCTGTTTTTAAGATGATGGTTTAGGAGAATTGAATGCTTTTGCTCACATTTTCAATTTTTCTCTGAATATTAATTTTCAAATTTGAAGTGGGAACTTGAAAAATATAAAGTTAGTTTTTTCTGTGCAATATTCCTTTTTCTGTATCTCTCAAGAAATTTTTTCCAAATTACAAAACTGTAAGTGCCAGCAATGAGGTACACCAAGCATCTCATATACGTACCATGTTGAGTAACGTTCTGTGCATCTGTAGCTTGGGTCTGCTAAAAATGATGAAGTTTGAAACAAGGAGCCTGATGAAGTGCTGAAGTATAGACTATACGGGCAAGAGCTCTGAACGAGAGCCAGAATTTATAGACTTAAGCATAGGCATCTATATGTCAGAAAGAGGAATTATTTATATTAGGCATGCATACATTAAGCTGTTAGTGTATTTGCAAACTGCATAAGTGTTTGTAATTTTGGAATAAGCCAAGATCAGAAGGAATAATATAGGTAAGAGTAATATGGTTATATACTTTTACCCCTTTTGTTAATCAGTTTTTTTTTTAAAAAAAAACACTTTCTTAATATTATTTTTATATTTTTTATATTTAAAATATCTTGTTTTTTACAGAATTTATTGTCTTCAAGGAATATTGAAATATTAATTTGGATATGAGGTAATCTGTTACATTATTTTACAGAAAAAATACTAGAAGCATTATTATTAATACTTATTAATTTACTGGAAATAGTATGTTTTAAGTAGGGATATCACAGGGTTTTGTCATATAGGAGTAATTAAGCTTCACGTTCTCATTTGATGGTATAAAATATTAGTTTACGTGTTTGCGAAATGTATAGAATAAGATGGTGGGGTATATATTTGCCAAACTGAGTAGGTGCCTAAAAATTCAGATGGCTGATTTAAAAAGCAGATAGGTCCTTAGAAACACTTTCAGAAGCTCCTAAGCAGCATGTGTCTCTAAAAGCCTCTGAGTACGAAAGCAAAGACAGGTAGGTGTCTAACTTAAATAATCCCAGTAGGCACCTATCTGCATGTTTCTGTGACTTAATATGTTTTCTAGGGTGTCTGAAAAAGATTGAATAGCTAGTTGACCTGGTTTCAGGCTTTTCTTTTTATGCCATTGCACTGCAGAGTGCTGAAGAAAACAGGCAAGAGCTATAGAGGTGAACAGGAAGGAAACTGTGCATACAGATTTTCATTTTGTCATGTAAATTGCTTTCTCTAGTTCATAGCTTTATAAACAATGTATCATCAGTTCTCTTTCAACCACAAAAGATTTTCTTTGCTCAGGGTCTTGGTTCAATAGGCACGTTTCCTTTTGTTCTCTGGTCAAAATGCTAGTTTCATGTCTTTAAGGTTAGTATTTTTTAAATGTTATTTTTATTTGAAATAACAATACTTGTTTGCTGAAAAGCTTTTTACCCAAACTCCTGTTGTTTGGGTAGGTAATACACATGATTAACAGGTTTCTGACGGGACAAAAAGGCATCTGTAGATCTGAATGACACTTCGTAGATAAATTTGCACATTAATTTTTAGTTTCTAAAGCTTAAATTAGTTGAAAATGTGGTATTTTGGCATTACGTCTAGCTGGTTTTAGTTAAAAATTCTATATTGCAACTGCTTGTGCCTTCTTGGCTGCTTTTTGTAAAGAATTATAAAATGCCATAATAATTTCAAAAATAGGTTTACCACATTAACATCACTAACTCTGGCCTTGTTTTCACCTCCATTGTAAGCCAACCTCAAGTGACACCACTGCACAAAGAAGCAGTACCAGCTGTTGTCTGGCCCCTGGTGTCAAGTAGTCCTTTACCTCTTCCGTGTTCTATATCAAGTCATGCTCTGTGTTGAATTGGACCTGGAACATAACCTGATCAATACTCACTCTGTCCACCCTGCCCCCATCATTGGTGACAGGAATCACCAACCCAGTTAAAGTATGTTGTAGTTTCTTACATATTTTACTTTAGGAGAGTCAAATCTGAAGCCATAATTTCACGTAACAATTTGCACAAAGTACAGTAAAAGCAAAAGTTTCAGTAGGGCAATGTATGTAAGCTCTGTGAAATGGGGATAAAGTGAGAAAATGGGGAACGTGGATAAGCAAAATAGCATGAAATGAAGTTGAAAGCATGTGGTACTGAGTACTGGTAATCAAAGTCTGTTCAACTGTCAGAGATACCAGGTTCTAAAAATGGGGAGAAAAGAGAGATCTGTATTGATGCATGAATGTGGAGTTCTACGGGAGAGATTTTTACCAATATGACCTATGGTGATACTGGAAGAAATATTTAACACTTCATTCTCTTCAGCATCTATCTTTGTGGTACTCTAGCAAAGAGCTTTTCTCAGAGATCCTGTTGATTGCATCATACAATAATCTCCTAACCGCCCATTGCTGATCATCTAGAAAATAGGCAGAGAAGGAAGAACTGTGAGCTTTTTGGTAGGAATTCATAAATTTGAGAGGATATTCCAAATTCTCTTCTCTCAGCCATTCTATTTGTTTGTACTATAACAGCTAGGTTTCTCTGCTTGACCTGTGAATATTCAGTTGGTAGGCAGAGATGCAGAAGGCTGTGGTGTACAACTTGTAGACTATGGTGGTAAGATTTTGGAATTCTCCAGTGCCTACTGATATTCCCAGTTTCACCTGCACTAGATCACTTATTCTCCTCTTCTGTACACCGGAAGGTTTGGTTAGAGCTGAGTGAACAAGGGTGTGAAAGAGTCGAGGAGTCAGCAGTAGGGCCTTTTATTCTCTTCTCTCTCACTGGCTAGTGTCAGAATCGTTATCCATGATCACAGTTTGTAATAATAAGAAAAAAAAAACTATTAACTTTTCCCCTATATGGTTGTATATATTCAAATGAACTATTTATAGCATATGAACTAATAATTATGAGGTGAATCTGAATTTAATTATTCATCAGTGTATTTTTTCTTAGAATTAGATAGCATGTCCTGTTTAATTTTAAATGCACAAAAAAAGTCATGGACCTCTACAGAGCTCTCATTATTCAGATAAGGTACAATTAAAGGTGACAGTTACCTTTCAAAGATGAAACAATTTTTACAGTTGCATAAGTATTAGTTATTGGTTGTCTAAAAAGTAATTTACTAAATGCTTGGCATTAAATGTGATGGTGTTCTAGAAAGCATTTCTGTAAGCATCGTATACTTCAGCACATGAAAATTTCTAAAAGACTTTAATTCACATTCAATTCACACTTCATCTGGTAACTGTGGTTATGTTTATGTGGTAGAAAAGGGTGTGCTGATGTATTTCACCTAACTTCAGTCTTTCAATATCAAGGGCTAATAGCAGTGTTGCTGTGGCTTGAAGCACATAATGGACGTAGTACACGTTGGAGATCCAAGTGAATGCCCTGGCAGCTAACTTCTGCTGACTTGTATACTGTAGGGGTGTACCAGATCTGCCTCCAGCTGTCCAGTATGTGTAAGGTGAAGGAAAGGAAGAATGGGAGGGAATATCTGCAGGCTGCACCTGAAGATACCTAGTGCATGAGCTTCTGTTCCTTCCTTGCCAGAGAAATGGCGTATATACTCATTACTTAGCTCCAGTTAATTTGGTTAAAAACCATTAGATATTCCGGGCAAGACAGTTCTATTGTGGAAAAATATATTATCTTGCCACTGAGGTAGTAGCATTCTCAAAATGGGACAGAATTAAGTCTGTGAGAAAAAGCCAATTGATAAAATGCTGGGAAATGTCAATGTTGCACAAGCACTGTTTGTCTTTCTTTTTGGGTAGACATATAATGCAATCTTAACTTAATTCTGTTGCCGTTTCTTCCACAGGGCTCTTCATGCACTTAACACACAGAATGGACATACCTCTCTTGTATCTAATCAGTAATTTGTTTTCTTTGCACTGTTCAGTACAGTCTTATGTCTTTTATTATGCAGTAGCCGCACAGTTAAACTAAATTCTTCATCTGCTTTAATATGTCTTTATTCCCTGTAGATTTTGAAAAGTCTGCAAATAGTAACTAATTTACACTGTCTCACACAGAGTCCCTATGTGTGATACGAGAGTGTTGTTTTACAGGTAGAAGATGGTTCTGCAGATAGATGGAAGCAAAAAAATTTTTAGTGAGATTTGGATGTCCAGTTAAAGGATTGTTTTTTTTCATGTTTCACATTGCAAGGCATTTATATGTTCAAATCATTTTTGTTTTAGTTTATTTAAAAATATTTAGCATGTTCCCAAATCAGATCTCAAGTTTTCAAGAGCTCAGGAGAGCACAAATACACTCAGTACCAAACAGAATTTTGCTGAAGTTAGTTATCCATGGACCAGCATAAACATTTTTTTTCTTTTTCTTTTTCTTTCATGCAGTCTCCCTAGTTCATTCATTACACATCTTTCAATCTCTCCAGCAAATGAACAAGATTTATGCAAGCAATAGTCTCATGACACTGGTTCATTCCCAGAGCAGGACTATCCTGTACTTCCTCATTGAATAAGCTTGATGCCATCTGGTCTACCCATTTTCTCAAAGCAAGATAAACTACACAGGTGTTGTTCCTGACAGACTTATCTCATCCTGGTTTTAAAGACAATGATTAAGATTCAATAAACTTCTGCAACAATTTATTTTAATACTTCACTACCCTTACTATTAGGAAGTCTTCCTAGTATCTAATCTGAAACTTTTCTGCAGCAATTTAAGCCAATTATTTCCTGTAACATTTGTCATGGTATTCTTTTCAGATATCTTTCAGATGCCTTTTACCTATTTGACAGCTGATATGTGAATCCTCTTTTCTCAAGACTGAACATCACCGCTTCTTCAGCCTGTTTCTTGGTGACTTCATTTTCTAGGCCTCTGGTCATTCCTGTAACTCTTTTTTGGACTTTTTGCAATTAATTCCTGTCTCGTTTGAAACCTTGTCACAAAGGTGGACAGGGTACTCTATTTTAAGTGCTGCCAGAGCTGTGTGGAATTATTTGTAGGTTGCAGTCCTGTTTATATATCCTGGTATGGTAATGTTTGTAAACACCATTCAGTTGTTCATAATGATTACTAGTTTTTTATTTTTCCTTTGGAATGGATGTCTAGCCAGTTGTTCCATAGCTTGTATTTTCAATGTGATTATTATGCCTACCTAAGAGTAGAACATAGCAGGTTTTTATTTATATATATATATATATGTAAAATTACATTATATTTTTAGCCTATTTCAATAACATTAGTATTTTTATTATATTCCTATCTTCTAAAGTTATTCCAGCCTCTTCCATGTTTAATAGGATATCTTTTATTTAATCTTCCAAGCCATTAATGAAAAGTCAGAATAGTTCTAGGGTTGTGACTTATCCTTGCAAAAGTCCACTCAGTGTAGCCTTCCATTTTAATGGTGAGCTGTTGATTGCCACTCTCTGAGGATTACTTTCAACTAGTTTTGTACTCATCTTACAATATGAGTGCACAAATAGCATACTTCCCAGTATGGCTTACAAGGCTGCAATGTAAAAGAGTGTGACAAGCCTTGGTAAAATCAAGGTACTTGCAATCTAATCTCTCTCTGCTTTCTAGAAGTTCTTCCATAAAATGAAACAAGCTCTATTATGATTTGCCTGATAGAACTCTATAGCATGCCCCATCGCCTTTCTTCTTCTAGGTGCCCAGAAATCAAACTTAAAAGCTGTTTTTTCTATAATTTCTGAGATAATCTTTTCTTTCCTTATTTATTTTCTTCATCTTTCATTCATTTCCAGTTTAATAGTACATCTTATGTCTTTCACAGTTTCTTAATGGCTGTAAGTTTGGTCTGCCAGTTCTTCAAGTGTTCAAGGATATAAATATCAAATTCAACTAACTTGAGAACTTCTAGACTGTATAAATATTCTCTGTATATTCTTTTTTGTTCAACATAGAGACTTTACCTCTGTATGTGTGATACTTGTGCTGACACATTGCTCCTTTCTGTAGAGGTTTCCTGTGTACTTGAAGTCATCAGAAAGTTTTCTCAAGTCACAGGTTTTATCAGTGTCCTCCCCTTATATTCATGACATGCATACTGTCATTCACACTTGAAAAATTAGGTCAGTTGGTCACAGGAGGATGCTTTGGGGATTTTCTAAAGGTAAACATGTATATATGGAAATGTATGATATTTACCTGGAACTTGGTTTCCAAATACAAGGGAGGTTGGGATCGTTTTGAACTTAATGGGATAATTAAAGTGTATCCTGTCCTTTTATTCATGCCAATCAAATGCACAGAAAAATAATAGGGTTTTTTTTCCTTGTATTTTCATTTTTTGCATTATTTTGCCACGGAAAAGTAGGTGGGTTTTTTCCATTTTGGGGCAAAAGTAGGCTCTTTATATGTAGAATATAGAGAAATCTGTTTGGCAGCCTTTGACAGGTAGCTACTTTGGAATGGAAGGTGGCAGAAATATATTACTGTCATTTAATCTTTCCAACTCTGTAACAGTAGTTCCAAGAGCAGAGCTCATATATATCAAAATAACATACACTGTAGTAGTTGTTCCAGAAATACAACTGTTCCTATCTTTACTGTAATAACAGTAAAGCTGCAAGAGTCATGTCTAAAGGTGACATGTTCTTTGATGTTCTTCCCACAGATTTTAATTGCTTGTCTCTGGTTCACTAAATAACTACTTTGGGCAAAGGTTAAAGAATGTTGGGCCCATTTAAGACTGAACAGGTTTTCAAACAGGCAGAATATGAGTAAACAAATTGCATTTTTCTATGGGAAACTTGACAGTACAGAAATGAGGAATTTTTCATCCTGAAATATATTGCCAAGAGACCCTGACATGGTACATATTCTTTGTATTGAAATGTTTCTTTTTTTAAGCACTGTGCAGGATATTGCTCTGAAGTCAGAAATACCTATTCTGCCTTGAAACAAAACGTGTGAAAATTCAAACAGTTGAAGCATCCTTAGAATCAGACATACAAATGAGACATGGTGAAACTCCTGTGTGGAAAACTGATATGCTAAGAGGAAAGGGGAATCCAAATCAGAAGATAAAAAGCTAGATATATTCAGAAGTAAAATGGTATTTTTTCATGTATATAAGGGGTTGTGATGAAAGTAGCACAAGCAGTTAATAGTTTATAAAAACCAATATAAGTAAGGAATATTGTGAAATCCAACAGATGAGTTTCTTGCAAATTTCATGGCACGTTTTCCCCATATAAAAAAGTCACTAATAAAGCCTAATAAATTGAAATCATTTTATTGTTATACATAATAGTTCATGTATTTTTCTGCTGTTTTAACCATTCAGATATTTTCTGCACAAAACAAATGATTTTATCACTGTTCCCAACACTACCTCTCCTTTATACCACTACTTCTGATCGTGTCCTTATATTCTGTATGCCACAGATTTCTTTTTCTATGGAGTTTTTCAGGTATATTGCTTGCTCTTCTACCAGTTTGAGACTAATGTTGAGGGAAGTCTGACCCATCTTTGTTTAGCTGAGATGCATTTGCAATATCCCAGTGCGTTGTTAATTTGGGGAAGAAGGACAGGAGGTTTGAACCAGAGTTATATTCCTGGTGTCATTAGCTGCTGTGATATGAATTTGTCAGAACAGCCTATTGATTCATTTCTGACTTATGCAAGCACCATGATTTTGCTTTGTTTCTGGAGACAAGAGATCTATCTCTGCTGCCTGCCTGTCCTTAAAATGAGTTCAGTGAGTGTAAAATTCTAGCATGACTGTGAATGGGAATACTGATTTGGAAGTGTTATGTGCTGACCTTGCTCTCACTAACTCGGGTATCGGTGCCTGTGGCAGGTGTCAGGCATTAAGTTTTTCTTCATGTTTAAAAGGGCAATGTTTTTTGCAAATAGAACTGAGTAGAGAGCTTTAGTCCTTTTGATTTATTTTTCTTTAAACTCACAACTCATACCTATTATGTTAGCAACTTCGAAGTATTTACTAGTTTCTTCAGCAACATTCAAATGAAATAAAAAAGAAGCACTGGTGGCTGTAAAAGAATAATCTCTCAAGAAAAGTATTGAAGAAATCTTCAGGGGAAAAAAAGTATTCCTTTCTTTCACACTCTTTGTATTCTTATTCTCAGTAAAACAAGCCTGAAATGGGTTTATGCATCCAGTTTTAAATGGTGGTCTCATTAAGTTCAGTCACCAACAGGAGTAATCAAAGCCTAAAGCCCAGGTATTTGTAGGTTTGACTGGTTAAGCTACTAAGATTGAACAATAAAAATTCTCAGATCTTAAAAAAGGGAAGATACCTCTTTTCAACAGAAATATGTATTAAATTGAGGCTATGATACATTCTACTAACGCTGAAGATTTTTTTGAGTATTAAAATGTGAGTTAGGTCATGCACTGTCTGTAAAAAGGTCTGGTGGGCATCATGGCTAATGCAAGCACTCTCCTGTACAGCCAGGATAATTGTGCAGGGATACAAAAGGTAGTCAGTTGTTTCATAGTCAACATAAGCAGAGCTGTTTGCTTTGCTTCAATTTTCTCGTCCTTTGAGACACTAGTGCTATTCATATAGCTTTCAATTGGAGCAGATCTGTTCTTTTTTGTTGGAATTAAAAGATTCTTTTAGCCTCATTGTCCTTTAACCATGCCTTTTTGGCAAAATGTAGCACATTCAGAACTGAACTATAATGATGATTTTATGTAAATACACAAAATTTGAGGTATTATTTTCTCTCTCTTCTAATGTGTGATCTTTTTGGTATTGGGAGTGGTGCAAAAAGGTATATTTCAATATGGTGATTCAGTTCAGCTTGTGCTAGGTGGAGAACTGCATGACAGAGTGACAGGGCGAGAAGTCTGACTGCATGAAAGGTTGATAAAGTTATGTAAATTCACAGTGCTTGTATCTGCATACTAGTGGAAACCTCAAGTGTAGTCTTTCAGGAGGCTTTTTTATTCTTGCATACCTACAGTGCTCCCACCCCTTACTCATTTTTAGGAGAGAGAGAGAGACTTCAACTTTAGGGTTTGCCAGAAATCTTGATAATTGTGTAATGGAATTGCATTAAACTGCAGTTAGATACCCAAACAGAAGATGAGTCAGGGAATTTAAGGTACAAATTCCAGTGAGATTGTTCTTCTAAGTGTTTTGATGCATAGAAAACACTCCATATTTTTATTTGTTACTTGAACTGGTTTTCTGACTCCTACACTTCTAAGTTATGTATCCCTTACCTGACCAATGAGACATCTTCCATCCTTTGTTCAAAGATGAGTGTTCTCCATATCCATCTTCCTGCTTTCTTTTCCTTTTCTGAAAAAGCTCTTTGCAGATACTTAACTTTCTCGCCCCTCCCCCCCCTTTGTTTTGGTTTGTGTTTTTCCTGATATTACACTGGCAAAACGTCCTGCAGAAATATCTATATATCAAGAACTTTTCTTTTGGAACAAAAGTTTAGCTTTTCAATAAGAATGACAATGTTAACAATAGTGCTATTTTCTATGTATGTGGTCTTTAACTATGTTATTTTTATATGCTTGAAAAAACAATTCCATTTCCTGGTTAGATTTAGTTAATTTTTTGTATGGTTTCTGAAATGGAGCTATAAGTATACCGATCAGAACCACACAAATTAATCTGTTTCTACATTGGAAAAGACTCACTGTGCAGAATTGCATCAGGCACAGCTTTCCATTTTATTTCGTACTGCTTTTTACTAGGATACTGTCATCTTAAAGGTAGAAATTAACTGATAAATTCTGTAATAATTCACTCTTAATCACTTCCTATCAATAATGAATATTGTTGCCTTGCTTATTTGCTCTTATAATACTAATAAAACCAATGCACTCTAATTCCATTTAGTATGCATATTCAAATCAGTCTAACATTACAAGTGCATTCATGCTTGAATTGAGCCTGAAGCTGTAATCAGGTTAAAGAACAAAAACTCTGTACCTGTATCCGATCTAATTCTTAGTACAAAGGTAGCATATATTGCAGAAAATTTTTTCCTAGCACCTATGTCTGCAAAGATTTAAGCACTTCATGAAAGATAGCTTCAAAATACTTAGAGCTATAATTTTTATTATAAAAGATGTTTATATTAATGATAGTCATTCTCTCTCCTTACAGTGCAAATTAGACTATCAAGCCTGTGTCTCAGGAAAACAAATCTCAGTGAAATGCGAAGGACGTTGCCCTTGCCCTTTTGACAAATCCACAAATGCAGGCAGAAATGATAGGAGAGGTGAGTGACGGTAATTTGTATGGTATTTTTAACAGCTTGTTTCTAGAAGGAAATAAGATTTTGGTCACAGAAGAGTAGTGATCACAAACACTGATTATTGTTGAATAAAACCAGCTTTATTTTATTCAAGATTGTTTTCTTTGCTATGGGTTTTGAAATTGTGCCTACAGTAAAATACCACTGTATTTTTCAAATGCAGCTATTGTAGTATGAGTTATTGTTGTTCTTTTTTTACACTTTAATACTGCTCGAGATGCTTGTAGCTGTACTTAAGACAAAAAAAAATTCATTCCCTTCTCCTCAGTGTTTTCAATTCAATATTCAAGAAAATGAAGTGTGACAGAAAAAAGGAAACTGCTCATAAGAGGAAGCAGTTGCACTTAAACTATGGAATTATTAGTAAAGGCTGTCATAGAAAAGTGAGTTCTTTGTTTGAAAATGTTTGATAGGAATAAATCAGCTTCCTTTTGGACCATGTGTGAGATTAGGCTGCTGGAAAATGCAGTTGCTTTGCACTGCTTCTTAGCCATTGGTGCAACTGGAGTAAAAAAAAATTGTGGCTAAGTGTATTTGTATTTCAGTGACTCCCAGGTGACTTTGGAAGGTTTTTGTTAAACAAAACAGGATACCGTCTTTGGTGCTCCTCAATAGAGAGCCGCCATAGCATGATGTTTTTGGTCACCATGGACCTAAATTTCCTAAAAACAGCATGACTGGAGGTCTTCAGTTTTACATGTCTTTAGACTGATCTCTGTTAGATGTATTTTTTTTCTTCTTTCCGTATGGTCACACTTCTAATGAGCAAGCTAAAATCTTTATACACAAATACCCTGTATCCTCATTGGAAACACAAGAGAATTAGTTTTTGAAGATTCCTCCCCCTTCACACACACACACACACACACACACACACACCCCCAGCAACCTTATAAAGATAAAAGAAAACACCATTACATTGCTGGATTATGTTAACGTTGGTATTTCATTGTGCTTTGATATGCTATTCCAAATTTATTGTGCAAGAGAATCTTATTGGTTCCATGATAAGATGTAGCTACTGGCAAAGCTATTATTTTTCCTATTTTAAAAATGAATTAATGTTCTTTTAACACTGAATAGAGGTGAGCACTGCAAACATCGAGCTGTGTGCAGGCATACAAGTCAATTAAAAAACTGCTCTGAAACACTCCTTTAGGTCACTTTTTTGGTCTTTGGCAATATCATTGATTGTGTAATTAAACATTAATTGAATATGTGTAATTAAATATTCCCTATGCTATAACCCCTCTGCAAAATGATCCAGCCTTGAGGGTTTTTTAAAACATTAATTTACAATTTCATGTAGTAACTGTAAATAAATAGATAAATCTGTCATCTGCTCACATTGCCAGCCCAGATGAGAAACACTGGAAGACCCAGCCTTAGATGGTTGATGTTGCCCCTTTGATAAGACATATAGCATAGCATTAATGTGGTTGCAATTTTCACTAACAACAATTTCTGCATCTCCAGCATAGATGCGGGGATATTTGCTTAACAGGGGGCATGAAGTGAAATTAAGATAATCAGCTGTGAAGCATCTCTCTGTGAGTAGTAGGCCTACCATTCTCCAGTGTTAGCTTTTGAATATGGTATTATTGCCCTCAGTCTTTACCAAAATAAAATTAGCATTTTCTCTGCTGGAAGCTGTTTCACCTGATGCAGTTATTTTTATGTTTGTGTGTTTTCTTTCAAGCACATTCTATTTCTGGTGCTCCTGTACTTAAACACTGAAAACAATCTATAGAGAAATTTTATTGGCTTCAACGAAATGGAATTGTTTTTAATTATGAGTGAACTCCTAGGAATGAACTCTTCTTGAAGATTTATACTGCCAAGGGATCAGGATTACTTGTGCTTAGTTATGTAAAAGAGAAGGAAAAAAGATCCTATATGAGTATGGGAATTAACACTAATCCTGCCCTGACAGATTGTCAGGGCAAGCAAAATACAGGGCTTTTCCAGCTGCTACATTTTACTGCAACATTGAAATTTGAATATCATTTCTTTGCAAGGCCAAAGGCCAGGAGACATGAGAAATATGAAAGTGAGCTGAGTATCATTACTGAAATTTCAGCCATTATTGTAACAGAATACAAAATTTGTTATAACTTTGTTATAAGAACTTTTGTTGTAAGAATACAATTATTTTCTTTAAATTGAGCTCCATTAAGTGTTCTAAGATGTATATGCACATGTTGGTTGCTTAGAAATTTGACGAAGTCCAAGAGGCAAAATAAGATTCATGCTTCAGTTTCAGGTATAACTTAAGTGGGGGTTTCCTAAAATGCATCCCCTATCTAAGACGATTTTTCTTTTTTTCGGATTGACAAATTTTTTGGTGTACTTAGGGAGCAAAGTATGTCTATGAACTTGCCCAAAATAGTCTCGGTGTGGAATTTCATATTCCTCTGGGAAGCAAAATTAAGCCAGCATTCAGAAAAACATTATTTGCCTCTCAAAATGTGTGTGAACCTAATCATAAAATTGTAAGAAACTTTTAGCTGGAAGTGAACTCTGAAGTTTATCTAATCCAGCTCTCTGCATGAGGCAGGGACGGACATCCTGTTTTTTGTGAAAGCCGACTCATTTTAGTGATACGTTCGGTAACATTGAACCTGACCTATGTGCAGGGGCTGTTAGCTTGAATCCAAAAATGAAAGGGCTAAGAACTTGATCTAGAACTAGATGTACAAGTTGGTAACAAAACAACCAGCCCAAAAAGGACACAATAAAATAAAGATCTATCTTTGTCATATTTTTGTTTCAGTTTAGAGAAAGCAATGGGTATCCTATAAACTACAGTAAGTGCTCCAGTAATTTTTAAAAAGAGAAAGAAAAGAAAAACAAACTCCGTGTACTGCCATAAAACGGTGGGAAAATCTGAAGAGCACTTGAGGCAGCGTTAGAGGGAAGGATCACACAAAGTTAGAAATAAATGAAGATGGGCAGTATGGGAGAGGGGGATGGCTTGGGGAGTTGTGTAGAAGAAGAATCAGAAAGAAAGGTAAACCCGAATGAATGGGAGGCACCACCACTAGTGACAGAGGTGTTAAGAGACAAGTGAGGAAGCACTTATAGGACCCTATCTTATTTTCCAGGCATAGCCATTGCCTCGTCCTATTTTTGCCCTAATCTCCTTTTCAAATATGTGCCAGGATTTGAGGCATCCAGGACATGCTGGCTTGCACATTTGTGAATGTAGGGATTTCATTGAGCTGGAATCTGCAGGTCTTTATTTTCCTAAGCTCTTCAGAATCTTTGTTTCAGTGGTTATGTGGAATCAGAAACTAGGAAGGCTTCTGTGGCACC
Organism: Platalea leucorodia; assembly: GCF_965183815.1. Taxonomy (NCBI): domain Eukaryota; kingdom Metazoa; phylum Chordata; class Aves; order Pelecaniformes; family Threskiornithidae; genus Platalea; species Platalea leucorodia. The sequence continues at coordinate 43,437,799 of NC_138828.1, read as the reverse complement.
GCACATTTTACAAGGCTGGGGAGACTTCTGTCCCCTTGACAGTGCCTGGGCACCATTTTTTTGCTCCAAATAGTAGATATGATCCTTTTGCTCTGAGACATACTGATCCCTGTCCCTTGCTTGTCATAGAGGACAGTGTTTTTCCTAGTCCTGCTCTTCAGTCTGATGGATAAGAACAAAAATGTATGATGCAAAGTGTAGGCTGACCAACTGTGTCACTGGGATAAAGAGATGAGACCAGTCAATGGGGTAAATGCAGAAGTTGCACTTATTTTTAAGGATGTACAATGTCCTGTTAACCTTTAACACTGTTACTTCTGCACACCGCCTGCTTTACCTTCTGGCAAGATCACCCATCTTCCTACCCACACCCAACTGCCCAGAAAAAAAGCATCAGATGAATACTTTTTCTGCTTCTCTTTTGGGTATATGAAGCTTGCCTAGCTTCCATATTCAGCTATCTAAAATGAAGAGGAACTTATAGACCTACCATCTGCAATGAAGTTTAGTGTATTCTGTAACTGTCACGGGCAAGACAGAGTAAACAAGAACCTGTCGCACATCTTGATACTGGGATTTGTTTAAGAACTGGTGAGATTAGAGCTTTTACCCTGCTTGGTTTCATCTCACACAGTCACTGTCACCCTCCCACCCACCTTCACTAGATCTCCGCTTGCCTTCCAAGCAGGGAGGTCACTGCTGACCTGGAACAGTCAGGCAGAAAATCATGTTGGTTTCTGCTGTGCAGCTGCATGGAGTTAGTTACCTAACTCAGGTGCTACTGCCCATGGTCCCTGGGAGCCCCCCAGCATTCATCTCAATGCATCTCTGATCTCCACATCTCTCCTCACTTCCAGCATCTTTCCACCAGCCAGGATCTTCACTGTCTTCTTTCAGGGACCCCTTCTTCTTTCTGGCAAGCCGTTCTTCTTCCAGGACCCATCCTTTTGGTCCCTACCACCCATGCCCAACACCATCCCTGCCCCTGCTTTCCCAATCTAAATATTCTGTGTGCAGAGGCACAATGTGTAATCAGCCTCCTAATTGTTAGTTCTGTCCCATGTCTCTTTATTTAACGGAGGACTCGGGAAATGCCACTTCTGTTTTATCAAAATTTATGCCAGTCCATACCGATTGCAGCTAGCAAGTAGCAGCCTTATGCTTGAGGGTTCGGGAGTTCAATTTTAGACATTCACAGACACGCACACGGACTTACCCGCTACCTGTTAGTGTTCACATTTTAAACTATTTTTCCACCTGCTGCAATAGCACATTTATTTGAAGTTTTGTTACATTTATTTAGTAACATACAATTCACCAACCTACATTTACACTATCAGTAATCTAGAGTGTATTACAAAGCTTTTGGCAGTTGGCTATTTTCTCTTTGTTTAAATTATATTTCCTTTCAGCCAACTTGAGATTAAAATATTAACAGCAAAATTTCTTCAGGAAAAATTAGGTGACTTAATAATAGAGAAGTAGAGGTGAAGGAGATAAGGCTTTTCTGTTGGAATGTTTTGTTGTCTCATTTTCATTGTACTTAATGTAATTTGTTTCCTTAAAGTGTGGTTTTTAGAACAAAAATAGTTTTATTGAGTGCTTCTCTGTCATTTGGTACTTTTTGCTAATTTTAACTTATTCTTTTTTTCAGCTGTATGTTTTCCCAGTTAGTATTTAAGTAACAGTAAATTTTATTTCAGTTTAATTTCCATTTTGCTAGTCCAGTACTGATTCATGTTTGATTTGTACTGATTTGACTTGAAGCCTGTGAATAGACACTGAAATGGACAAATTTGCCAACATTCCTCAAAGAAAATAAAAATTTAAGTTTTAATATCTGATTGAAGGAGTGCGATTGTGGGAGAGTTCTTTCAAGTTCTTAACTGATTTCAAGGCTTTGGTACAGGAATTTTACTATCCTATGAGAGAAAAAGCAATACTTCATTTTGTAATCTTAATAATGAGTGGAAAACAGCAGGAACATGAAGTTGAACAAACTGTAGTCACAACTGAACTTTTTGCTTCACAAGAATGTTTTATTTTGCAGGTTAATATATTCAAAATACTTTTCTCAGGTGCATGAGCTTCTTTTGACGTTAATGAAGATCATTAATGACCATTGTAATTGCCTAACAAACTTAGTGATACCTTGGCATGATCCCAGAAGCATTGTCTTGCTTTTTAGTTTATTTAGTGTTGCTTTTGTTATTTTGAATTTTTAACAAAATGTAAAATGTATCTCTCTATAGCGGTGTACTCATTCTCAAATAAGTGTTTACAATCCATTCACTGAACATGACATACTGACTTGAAACCTGTTACATTTCATACTTTTTGAGTATATATTGAAATGATCCTCATTCAGGAGATAGCAGAAGTTGCTTCATCCCTTGCATTATATGTGATGTAATTCAAAAGATGTGATGAAAACCTTTAATGAATAAAGATATGCTTAGCAATATGTCTTTAACAAAAACATCTAGATGTATAAATGGAAAGTTCCCTTTTTCTTCTCTCTCTTCCAGCATGAATGAAAAAGGCAAGCAAAAAAAAAAGCTATTGTAAAAGTTACACAAACCTTTCTACTTTGGTGATAGTTCAAATTTGTTCAGTGACTTTGGCCATTCTAATTATAATGCAGTTACTCTGAAAATGTGTCTGATCTACTGTATAGTCTTGCACTGTATTGCCCTCTCCTACTGACTGTAGTCTCTGTTAATTTCTACAAAAGTGTAGTAAGTAGCTTTTTATATAAAGGGGGGCAAATAATCCTGAATATCCTTTAGGACCTACTAGAGAGAAAATTATATACTAGTAAGCTTAATTAAAAGCTTGCTAGGTGTGAACACTTGAGTACATGCCTCACCAAATAAAGTCAGAATTTAATTTTGATGTGCATGGCTCAAGCTGTAGTTAGTTAGAAGGAAGATAAGAAAAAGAGGGAAAATAAATTACGTAATTACCAAGCAATTTATTTTTGCATTAAATGGATGAAACATCTTCACTTGTTTGTATGTTTTCATGTTCAGACCTGGCAAGCATTAAAAATTTATTTGCTTTAGTTTGCAAAGTACATGTGCTTCTTAGTTTTTATCTTTCAGGGTCTAGAAGGCCAGGTTTATTAAGAGGTTTTGTTAATTCAGGAGGAGGAATGAATGCCAACAGCAAAATCCTCAGTGTTTAATAACCAAAAAATACTAGTTGAAGACATTACAAGAAAAAAAACAGATGGACAGGTGAAAGTCATTCTGTACTGTTATTTAATTCTCATGGTGTAGGTCAAGACCCATGTTGTCCGTTTTTTCTACATAAAGAAATAAGGCTATCTGTGGAATATACATCTTAGAAATAAGGATGTACAATTTTAACTATGTTTACTTCTTATATGTCATTTAATGTAGTATATATGAGGTTTTTATATATATTTTTACAGTATAATACCTCACATTTTCTAACTGACCGAAAGAGTAGTTGAGGCTTACATTGGGTACTGGTTGAGGAGTCGTGGTAGGACTGTCATGAGCCAGGATTTGGATTTATCTATAATCTCTTTCTGTATGAAATTTACCTTGTTTCCAGTCTTAATATTTCCTTGGATTTCTTTTTTACTAGTATTGTACTTATATTACTAGTTGAGATATGGAAAATTAATGATATTAGATTGGTAAGTATTTCTTAGGAGAGTAGAGGTGGGTGAACTGATGAGTTTTATACCCCACCTTCCAGAAAATAAAAAGGAAGGTGCCAGACAACAGCCTTCTCTGTGATCAGCTGTAGCATTTAACATCTCTCAAAAGCTGCAGAATGATGCAGAGGAAGGTATGTATCAGTCCCTGAAAAAAAATCGTTTCACATCCATTCAGAAACTGAGATAGAGATTATTGACTCTGCCTTAAATGATACTGCACTCCTTGCATCATTGCAGACATTTCCTTCTGTTTCTCCTTGTTATATATAGGTTATATAGATGCTTATCGACTAAATAATAAAAATTGTATAAGATACTAATAACAATTAAAACCTTCAAGATGCCAGATGGTGTTGCTGGACTGTTTTGGTTGTTTTTTTTTTCTTGTCTGGACCAAATACCTGGGGTATGTCTGTTTTCATTGTCACAGCACCCTAATATGAGACATTTGGCAATGCAGATGACAAAATCCCACTGGGTATGTCAGTCTAAAGGAATATGCTCCATGAAGACATACATGGCATTTCTGCATTTACAGGAAGATCCTCACTAAACATGTTTTGAATGCCAGGGCAGCAGATGAGGGTATGGCTGACCACTTTTAACTGTGGTCAAGGACCTTCCAAAGGTATCTAAGAAAAGCAATCCATTGTCAGCTGGCTTGAATTTGCTCTACTCTAGAGTACATACACTGGGAAAGTTTAATTATCCTTAAATCCAAAAAGCTTGACAGAGTGCCTATGTTTTATGTCCCTGTTGAGCTACCTAACACTGTGATAAATGTGTGCTGTGACATGCCCAGGATCCTGGTCTCCCAAACAGTCCATTTCAAAGATTTGGCTGATGTATGCTACAGCATCCTCCTGGATTATGTCTTTGGATATCTTCTTCATGGAAACAAGGTTGGGATTCTGCCCTAACATAGACTCAAGATGCAGCTGGGATATGCAGTCATACCCAAAAGCTCAGAATTGTGAGTGAAATATGAAATATCCATTTTCTTTAGCTACTGAAATAGAAGAATTTGCTCTCAACAATTTTTGAGTTAATTTATAATAAATCCTATTGTAAAAGGTCACTTGATGTTTTCACGAAAATAACAGAGGTAGACTCATATTCATGAAAAAAAAAAGGCTTCTCTATCTGATCATCTGAGGAGGACTGTATAGGTAACATAGGAAGCTGCTGTAAATATACTCTTTGAGTCTAAGCTTTTGTGAGAAGGAAGTGAAAATGCAACATTGCATGCTGAAAGTATTTTCAGTTAGCATATCTGAAAGACTTTAATCACAGAACATAGCTGCTCTCTCAGCTGCATCCTATTTTATACTGAATACTGCCGAATTGTTAATTGCTATGAAGAGATGAGGATAAGTAACAGTAGGATTAAAGACACTGTGGATTCTGTTTCGTTCTGTGTGCATCAGTGCTTGAAAAACAAATATAGGGACTCTTTTTAAACAAATAGCAAAACAGCACTCTCCCAAATCCTCTTAGTTTGTTTACATAGCAGCATCTTCTCAATACATGACCTCAGCCACTCTTCATATAGTACAGGTATAGATGCTGAAAAAGAGCTTTTGTTTGCATTCAAAGAAACACTGAATGATTTCCAGACTTCACAAATAAAGACATTTAGGGCCAAAAATAACATTTGCATTAACTCCTTAATCTGTACTTTATATTATTACCTTTCAAGGGCAGATAGTACTATTTTGTAATTCCCAGCTTCTCTTCTGCAAGATTAACTCCAGGACATCAATAGAATAAAATATGTATCCAAAACAACATATACTAGACCAATTAGGCTTGATATTATCAGTGATCGGTTATGGGGTAGTCAGGAGAAGCCATTTATATGAGGCAATGAGCAAAATTCTCATCTGTAAGATGAAGTTCATGCTGTGTGGTCAACGGTAAAATTTAACTTTCAAACCTCAAATAAACCAAAAATAACCCACCAAAGAAAATGACTGTTATACTGCTCTCTGGGGTTTATTTACAAATATGTTGGTATGTTTTAAAATATTTCCCAAAAGATCTAACTATAGCATATAATTTTATGCTGCCATGCTTGTTACAGAAAATAAGTGACTTGCCTATAAAAAGAAGTACAAAGAGAAGCACGCTGGTTTTCATCATGGAGAAACTACTTTCAGTTGTTAACTTTCTCTGAAGAAAATGCACAGTAAATGGAAGGAGGTGTTCTCAGTAGTTTGGGAGTATAGACAGTAGCAACATTTTATACATGAGTTAAATTTGCATTAGGTAATTGTCAGCTTTCTAGTCTACCATTTTTCTTAGCCATATATTTATGATTCAGTAAAATATTTTGTTTTGTAATAGCTACTGCAAATCTGTAGAATGCAACATTAAATTAAAATCTCTATGCTGTTTTTAGTTGCTTAATTTTCATTAAAACATGTTGCTGATTTTTCTCAAAATAGTTTTTAGATGAACCCTGAAATACAAGTGCACAACTATCAGTGGAAACACTCAAAACCAGAAATTGTCTCCTCTGTTTTGGTGTGTGCTGTTTGATATCACTGTCGCTGACCACAAAAATCAGATCTGGGCTAGTATTTCTGTTCTTGCCTTTACTACTGGCATCAATGTGAATCTTGCCATTGATTTAAATGCAAATAGGCTCTAACACTGTGACTCAGTTTCCTTGTTAGAAGAAAAGACATTATCTATAGGTAAGCTTTCTTACCCTACTAATGTTTCTGAAATCTGCTTTACTAATGTTTTTGAAACCTTTTGTGATTTTAAAGATACTGCAAAACTAAAATGTATTATTGTATATCCATTTTGGTTCTTTAGAGGGTATTGACTTAGCAGTAAATGCCCATTTTGATTTTATTGGTTTTTATACTATAATACATAGTATTCACTTTTAAATCTCAAAGCTGTTCATCTTAGACCTGTATTTGTGCAGACATGCAAGCTAAAATATTGTTTTTCACTTTGTTTACTTCATTATATATGTTTACAGTAATGTTGAGGTGTAAGTATACATGATATATAAATAGAAGCTGTTTGAAGGTAAAGTAAAAATTCATGCATTGTAGATTTTCATGCTTTGAAATTCAGTCAGGCTAATTCATTAAGAATGTCTTTTTTTCTCTCTGTTGTATATAAGGTGAATTATATACCATTTTTTACTTGATCTTTAATAGGAAGTGCTATTGTTTAATCAGATTTTATTGCTTTAGTATCTTTGTATTTTATAAATATTAGTTTTTTTCTAAGATAGCAGACTAATAATCTTAGCAAGAATTCAGTTATATCTGTAAATGATTTCCATATCTATGGTATGATAGGGAATTTACTGGCACAATAATAATGTATTATTGTATTTGTAAAAGGTACTTATTTAATATTCATTACTGTGTTTGTGGAATAACAGAAACTTAATGGAGCAAATTTTATTGTTTATTCCTTCAATGTTAAGATAAATTTTCTGCATGATTCTCTTTTAGATTCTTAAACAGAATTTATTTTTTTTGCTTGAGTGACACTAAGCCAAGTAAAATTGTCAGCAGTATCTTCTGTCATTAATCAAACTCCATGTTAAGACTTTCTAAAAAGAGACTTCTCCATCATAATTAGTAGTAATCTAATGTAGTGTGATTAATAGCAATCTAATGTGATGTAGAATGACAGAGAATGTGTTTGGAATGAGAAGGTGTATCTGACCTGCATGCCCATAATCCCCTGCTCCCCTTGTCACCTAGCCTGGGGCTTAGCCAGAGCACACCACAAACCCAGGCCTCCTTCCCCTGGAACCCAGGGAAAGGTTGGAAATGAGGGGTATAGGCTGCTTGCCAGGTCTTGTCCATGTGTGATGTGGAAAATCACACCTGAACTTGGCAGATGGGAACCTTTGAAGACCCCCACAGTTTACTCAGATGGCTGAGACTAAACGGTAAAATGTGTGAGAAATACAAAGAGCCTGTGGCTGTGTTGGAAGGACTGGGGAAATGGAGATGTAGCTGTGTAACCTATTGTTAGGCTTTAGAGGTGACTCCATTCATCATTTTTGCTTCAAATGCATGAGTTTTTCCTGTAATTTCAAACTTCTCTTGTGTGGAACAGGGTGTGTTCATTTTGTTTTAAACACCTTTATAGTTCAAAACAGATAACTAGAATTGTTTAGTCATTTATTAATAATGATCTTTTGGCCCAAAAGAAATGTTTGCTTTTACCTTCTCTTCTTACAGGGGCTAAAATACTTGGGAACAAGGGATAGAAATGTATGTCTTGCAGAAAAGAAGTGATACCACAAATGCAAGTAGAGCAATGAGGCAGAGACATTCTAGTAAAAGGTGTACAATGAATTGGAATCAGGGTGGAGCTGATGGTGTTAAAAAAAAAAAAAAAAGATAGCATGTGCTTGTACAGTGATGTATTTTTTTTAAGTCTCTGAAATGAAGTCATAATTGCAGAGCAAATTAAAATTCCATTGAAACTTGATTGTTAGAAGGAAGAAGTGGAGGATTAAGGGGAAGACTGTCCATTCTGTAATAGTATAGTTTATATAAAAAAAGGCTAGAATGCAAGAAACTGTTTGTGCTGTGTTTATCAAAAATAGCTCCCATAACACTGCAGAACACACTCAAGAATGCTGTGAAAAAGAACATGTTATTGCCAGGATTAAGCGAAATCCTTAGAAAGGATTGTTAGCTAAGTGCTTGTTGTCAATATTGTAAAGAGCTGACACTAAAGGGAAAGCTGGAATATTACATACCTATTGCTGGAAACAGCTCTCTGCTCACATTTCCAAGCCTCTTTGCAACAGCAGTCTTCTCCAGAACCTCCTCCTCTGTGCTTTTCCTTGGGGCTGCTTTGTTATTTCCAAGTCCTTCCACTTTTTATGGCTGCTTTTGGCAGCATTGGATAGTCAAAGCTACACAGCTTTGTTAAATCCAGGTATGTCACGTCCCCAGATTTACATTGAAGTGGAAAATTCCTCGGGTGTCAAGACTGTGGAAAGCAGTTCTAGCCTGCTGTGGTGGGCTGCACTTTGAGTTCTTCTTCTCATGTTTCTTCTGTTACTAGTGAACGGGCATTGAACTGGCAGATTTGCCCCGGTGTTAAAAGTATTTGAATAATACAGTTTTAAATTTCTAAGTGTCTAAAATAATGGGAGTGCTGCATCTCTGCTCACTGCGTGAGAATTTTTATCACAGGGCACCAAGGGCATGCATGTCCTGTGCCGGTTGAGGCTTTGAAAACAGGTATGCTTGTTTGAGGACATGAGCACAGCTGGGATTCCTCAGTGGCCTTGTCCATGTGGTACACAGGGAGCAATTTCAGAGTGAACTCCACAAACTTCGTCTCAGACAAAACTAGTTGGTTCACTACAAATCAGTATGTGAGTGTGAACTTACACACATGGGATGGACAATACACTTAAGCCTTAGGATGCATTACCTTTTTTTAATCCTTGATTTCTATGAGACTGTTCAGATACTAAGGGCCACTTAGACACTCTGGTTCTTTTCAGGTAAAGACTCAATATATACCAGATTAGTCATACAGAGTTTTCTTACTACTACAAAGTATTCATATACTTTTCACAAAGAAAAGCACTTATTTATAGGAGATTGCTTTACATTGATTTATTATGGAAGTTTTGATTAGCCTGATTGATGTCTTTATTTCCTTTCCCCTTGTTTTTTTAGTAGGGGGAAAAAATCCCGCTAAAATCTCATGGTAAATATGTCTTTAAAGGAGGCGAAAGTGTTACCTTCAGTATATCATCCTGTGGTTTTGTGTGTGCTGCTACAATTTTAAGAGAGTTAGACAAGACATTATGATGAAAGAAGAGAATTAATACTGTTTAATTTTATGTTTGATAATCATTCATTTTAACCTAGGTCATTAAACAATTCATAAACAATTTCAGTCCTAGAGTCTCCAAAACATCCGAATTGTTAGGAAAGTTTAGTCTGTGTAGCACAGCAAACTCTGTTAAACTATTCTAGATAGTCATGGGAGTATGCTTTTTTTAGGATATATTCCTTATCTTCTTTTACTCTCTGCCAGCCAGCTTTTCTGGATTATAATGGTGGAAACTTAAATATAGTCCAGACCATTAAAATGGTGTTGCATTTGATTATAATGGCTATAATTGCCTTAATTATGTAAATGAAGGGGCCTTGCCAGTCTTGTGATACATTAAAGGCTTTAGAAGTGTGTCACAGTAGTTCTATTGAGAATAAATAACCAAAGAGATGCAGATCATATGCTAAGTATCTGGATCAGCATTATCTTTCTGATCATGCAATGTATGAATAAGCTAAAAGGATGCTGCTATGTTTGTGTCTCAAGTACTGATGTGATGGTAATGTTCTTTACTGGTACTACTTTTATACCATCAATATGCAGTTACCTTTAAAAATGTTTCATTGCTCGTCAATGGGAGATAACTGCTAGAAAACCACTTTCTTTATCAGGTAATTATTTTAAACTAGTTTATTTGCCCCTCCTGCTTATTTTTCAAAGGTAAAACATGTGGTGCCAATTGTATAAACTACTGATGAGTTATTTTGTCCTGTAATTATGTCAGAGCTTATTGCATAGTGAAGCTACTTGAGGTTCTTAGGAAACTCGGGGATGGACTGGTGATGGTTCAGTAGTGTTCTGAAGGAGTGTTGGATCAGTGAGTTCCACTGAGTTGTCTTCAAGTAGGATGTAAACCCAGTGGTATTTAAAGAACATGTGATGTCCTATTTGCGACCAGTTCTCAATAACAGCAATTGAGTCTTTAGTAGTTTAATTTCCTGTTTACTTCACAACTTCAACTGTGCTATCTATGCTCCCTGTTAAATAGGTGCAATATCACTTTTCTGAAGTGACTGTTTTAATAGCTGGTAGAATTCTGATATTTTCTTTACAATATCAAGGTCCTTTAAAAGCCAGGGATTAAAAAGTCTGTCTTTGGTAGCTATTGTTAATGTTTCTACAGTTGACACACTGAAATTTACAGAAATAAAATGTGCTAATTACAGAGTTAATATCCTGGTGATATGATGTCACTTTCTGAATTGTTTTTTGTCACTTTTTTTTTTTAAGATGCATGTTGGATCTTTGGCAAAAATGTAAAACATTTATTTTTTGAAGCTGACCTCTGTCATGAAAATTCATTTCTATTTAAGCTAACTCCAAGTAAATATGCCAATAACTTATTATGAAAGAAAAGAATTTCACTTGGTATCAGCATGTCCTTACTTGGTTAAACAATTTCTTCTTTCTTCCAATAATTAAAATATAATCAGTTCTTACACATAAAAGTACAAATTTTCACTAAAAAAGCTTGCTCACCTCTCCTGAGCATACAGATAGAAGAACAATATTTATTTACTGTTTCACTTTTACTTTCTTTGCATAAACACTTGAACACTCTTTCACAATTGAGAACCATTGCTCTTTTGGTTGGTGTAATGTTTTGAGGCACCGGTGGAACAGTTTATGTGGCTAGTGCGTATTCACTGATGCACTGAAAACTTTTATCTGTGCAGCGTAAGTATGATGACACTTACATGTGTCATCAGGCCATGTTCACATCATCTGATTATTCTACTAGTTTCAAACTGTGATATCCTCTAAAAGTTTGGAAGGATGATGCAATGCGAAAAAGAGATTTAACAGGTAGGTTACTCTAGCTTTACTCAAAGTCTTGGTAAGAAAAGTTAAACAAATATGCACTAGTATCAGCATGATCTAAATCTGTTTCAGGTGATATATTTTTAAATCTCCACTACTTTCACTACCAAGAGGGCAGATTTTATATTTGTAAATAAAAAAAACAGATTTTTTTGTGTACTCTTGATGAATCAGCATTATGAGAACATATATTAATAAAATGATTAAATAGATACTCTGTGGCTCCAATTATCATAATTACCCAACTGTGTTGCTTTTTATGTGCTTCACAACGTACAATATTAATTTTATTTTTTTCTTGATGTCTTAATTTTATATCCCAGATGCAGGTTACTTGACATGTCAGAAATCCTCTAAATAAAACATTAAAGTCTTCATGGAAAATGAAAAACCCAACTTCTTCCCTGAAGGCACCAAGATCCATGAAATTAGCTGTGGCATCTGTTTAAACTGTTGTTACTGCTGATACTGCAAGATCAAGTGCTATAGCCACCTTGCACGCAAGCATCAGCAGTTGTTCAGTTGTATCAAATTGTAAGCTTTGGCTCATTAGCATGGTGGCACCTTTATAATAGTCTGAATGCTAAATGAAAAACATTCAGCTTTAAAACATAACTACCCCCTAAAATTAAGCAGCTTTGAAAAACAAGTTTGTGTTGTGATTTACTAGTACTGAAATGTTTTTTGTAGAAAAAAAAAAAAACAATCTTGTATTTACCATTGATAATAGTGCAAGGCAAGTTAGAAGAAATCCTGGACTGATATATATTGAATAATAATTCTTGTCAAAACTGCTTGCATTATTTATCCTGTTTATAATAGAGGTCTGTTATAAATTCCTGAGATTCTTAATAGCAGGAGAGCATGAAACATGTTAAAAGAGAGTCATAAACCCAGCTTTAGGGGAAACTAAGTAATTAAGACGGTTTTGTTCTGGTCTGTCTTTTCAGCAGGATCATCTCCTTATCTGAATTTAGGTGTAGATGAAAGTTTTAAGCAGGTTTATAACACAGTTTACTGTGTCTCATAGGAATCGGTTTTTTTTTTTAATCTAGTTTTCTTTTAAGGTTGGTATTTGAAGTTGATCACCCTCTGTAGTATTGCTGTATGTCCAGTTTAAGAGGATTAAAAGATACCTCAGAAGCCACTAATACACTATATTATTTAGTTACCTTCTTTCTAAAGGTTTAACTTAAGAAACAGGAGTACAGAAAGAGCATATAGTTTTAACAAAGTGAACAGAGTACTGCTGCAGCTCAGAAAAACAAAGAAAATACAATTAGTCTTTCTGCTCTTTTCTTTTGAAAGAGATAAAGCAATGGAAAAATGCAACAGAGTAAAGTTTCAAAAATATGAAGCAGGGACAACTTGTTGCTAATGTTTTTGTCCCTGGCAAATTCAAGACAGACCAACAGGCCTTGCTCTTATCACCTGTCAAATGAAGTAACAGGAAAAAAGGATAGTAACAGAATTAGGATCTCAGTTATTTTGTTGCACCCTATTTGAATCTGGCCAAGAGAAAAAAACAGAGTTGGTACAAGTATATCCAAGTCAGTTGGGATGTTTCTGCCAGTTTAATTCATCATTGGATCAAAATTGGACTGTATAGAAGAAAGGATACATAGCATTAGGAAAGCAAGTTAAAAAGACAATGACTACAGGTTGGAATCATTTGGCTTCCTTGAATTCAGGAAGAGTTGTCCACCGGCTCTAAAGTCTACTGAGAGAGAGTGTAGAAATATTTTTCTGATTCAAAAGCTGAAAGTAGCCAAGAGTATAAAGTGTGTCAAGACTAAAGGATGCAGGCAGTTGTCAGAGACCAGCATCTGTGGCAGTTTGTTACTTAGAAAAAGAAAGCCAGAAACCAACTCTATTGTTCACAAGATCATTGTGTACCTATGTTTATTTCTTCACATCTCTAGAATTTCCTTCTCTAGGGTTAAGGGTAGATTTTGTAATGCAAGCATTGATTTACTACATCCATAGTTGATCCAGATAGTCATTTAATTACTAGTGAGAGCTGTCACTGACTATAAGGATTTGCAGTCTGGACCTGTTACAGCAAGCACTTCTGTAGTGTTCATTTGTGGGCAACATGAACCTTGTCATGTAAGGTGCAGGGATCACTCTCACCTATTCAACCAGACTGTCAAGATGTTCTTAACCTATAGCATGGGGGGTTGTTAAAAGTTCATTGATGTGAGTGATGCTATGGGACTGATTTCTTTAGCTTGTTGAGAAAGGTTCTCAACACTGACAGGAACATAGCAGTTAATATTGAGTAAATATAGTAAATGAAAAATAGGCATCTTTCTTTCTAGCTGAAGTATATCCCCTTTCCTGAGAACATCCTAATTTTTAATCTTGAAGAACTATACATTACTACTTTCCTTGTGTTCTTCCTTTTTGTAGGCTGCTTTCTACTATTTTTGTACATACTGTGTAACATTTCACTCTGCAAGTGAGAAGTGTAAAGTATTAATCCTTGTAAGTTAGGGTAAGAGAGTTAGGGTGAATGATAAGTGTTAAGTTACTCAGTTATCTTGTTTGTTTTGATATTTTCATTTGTTGATACTAAGTGAAGCTACTTCAGTGTTTCACATTGAGATTTGTAGTAAGTGATGCTCAATGTCATAAAGACTTAAAGTTGTTTCCTTTTTTTTTTTTTTTTAAGCTATTTCTAAATTTCTCAAAAATATTGGGAGAGATTTAAAATCAGTTGTGTTTTGTAATAACACACTTTGGTCTGACCATGGGGTTAGGCTTCTGATTTGCTATATTCTCAAAACCAGAAACAAGTACAGAAACAAGCTGGAGGGGAAGAGATGGAGAACTTTGCTTAGTGTGAAAGGAGCAAGGAGACATGAACACCCTCTTTTCCCCAAATAACCTGTGCAACCAACATAGAGAATCTGAACAAAGATCCAGTAAATGAGGAATTAAACTACACCATCACTTGAGTTGATCTTTGTTCAGATGTTTGAAATGATCAGTAAAATGCTTTTGCTACCATACTTTCATCAGGGTACATACTAATATTACAGAATCACAGACTCTCAGAATGGCTGAGGTTGGAAGGGACCTCTGGAGGTCATCTGGTCCAACCCCCCTGCTCAAGCAGGGCCACCTAGAGTTGGTTGCCCAGGACCATGTCCAGACAGCTTCTGAATATCTCTGAGGATGGAGCCTCTACAACCTCTGTGGGCAACCTGTGCAAGTGCTCAGTCACTCCCACAGTGAAAAAGTGTTTTCTGATGTTCAGAGGGAACCTCCTGTGTTTCACTTTGTGCCCATTGCTTCTTGACCTGTCACTGTGCACCACTGAAAAGAGCCTGGCTCTGGTTTTATTATGTCCTCCCTTCAGGTATTTATATGCATTGATAAGATCCCCTTTAGTTTTCTTCTCCAGGGTAAATGGTCCCAGTGCTCTTAACATTTCCTCATATGAGAGACTGTATTGATCCACAAAAAGTAAAACAAGAAATCCACATTATAATTAGCTAACCAAAGTTGTCTCTCTATCATAATAGAATCTCACGATTGTTTTTGTCATATTCAGTGACAATTAGTGAGACAATTTTTGTTTGCTGTAAAGACCTGTGAAAGAGAAAAAGCTTTAAAGAAATGGTTTGAGAACTATAGAATATATATCTAGACTTAATGAACACTAAACTTAGTTCACTGTACCTCTGTGTGCAAATGTATATATTCCTCCTTTAGCCAAAACGTAGAGAAAGAAATACAGTCTAATCTCACATTTTTTAAGGAGTAAATTGAGAAATGTGTAGCTTGGCACATAACATGAAATGTAATCGTGAAAACAGGCTTTATAGCTCAAAAGATATTTATCACAACAAATTCTTTGTCATTTTAAAATGGTGATGTAAATCCATACATTTCCTAGAAAGCTTGGTACAATTTACAGTGCTTCTAGATTTATATGTTAACTTACATCAGAGTTCCTAATAGTGATGTCTTGGAAGAAAAAATTATATTGTTTGCTTACATGCACACACAATGCAGAAGTCTATAATGCTTCATATATATATATATGTATATAAAAATATATCTCAGCTTTATATGCCAAACACAAGTAGGTCTTTTCCAGTAGCAACTAGAACATTGAAACTATTCTGTGGAACTGAGCATTGTGATTTACTTTGGAGGGTAACGTAACCACATACAAGATATACGGAAAAATATAATCATTAGTAGTAGTCTAGAAACCTAACATATTTTCTAGAACATGGGCTCATTAAAAGTGTTTGCAAATAATAAAGCCTTCAAAACAGCCTTTGCTTTCCATCTGTTTTAGCCACAGTGATGTAACATTCAATTTGATCTGACATAAGCTTTTTAATAGGGTAATGATTTATTCTTGACATTTGGACAAAGGACATGAGGAGCCTTGGAAGTAATTTTTAAATTCCTAGCCATATATATTTATATGTAGAAGAATGTTGACTATACACAGCGTAAGGATAAAACTATACTGAATTTCATTACTGCAGAGGTCATCGGATAATTGCCGAATCTGCTATTCCTTGTTACTTTTGCTCTGCCTCTAAGCAAGATTTCTTCAGACTGGAATAATGCCCCTTTTGCCATTTAGGACTCTGTAATGGAAATAGAAATGCATATATCCATTAAGAAGGCATTTGCAAAGAGATTGATGGCATTGGCATGCATTTTTTAAGTACTAAGCAGATAGGTGATGCATATGTGCAGATCAGTTGCACTGCATATGCAGTGGGTCTGGTGCATCCCAGATGCTTGCAGCTTAATGACTTAACACTTGAATTCTACACTCTTCTGGGACAGCTGATCATGAATGGCCTGGTCAGAACTACCAATAAAAAAATTCCTTTTTTATTCCCAGAATTTTGAGGTAGATGAAGAACAGAATTTTTAAAAATTGAAATAAGGTAACCCTTGTCCTATATAGTTGAGTAGTTTGTTCCAAGGTATCATGTGGAGGCAGATATGACTCATTCTGTTACATAAAATGAAAAGTGAATAAAAAATTCTTATCAAACATTATAAATGCTCATCAACATTATTCTGAATGATGAAAAGTTCCTTTTGCAGTGGGAGTCAAAGAGTAACTATGAAAACAAAGTGCGTCTGCCTATTGTGATCTTCAAAGTACAACAAACAGAAAATACTGAGTGTAAGCTTTTCGAGGAACTAACGTATAAATGAATACTCTTAAGACAAAAGAGAATCCAAAGTAAAGAGTTTAAAGTCTTTATTTTTGGTAATAGTGATTATCGCCAATATCTTATCTTTTGGTATCAGTCCCTCGTGTTAAGCTGCATTTTTTTTTTTTAAACTTTGAATATGCTTAATCCGTGAAATACCAGATGATACAAATTTTCCTAAAGACTCTATTTCCTTGCTTCTTCCAGTGTTATAAAGGAAAATGGTTAGACATGGACTCAAAAATTATGTATATCCACATTTGTTTTCTTTGTAGCGATTGCATAAATGTCAATCAATTAATTTAGATTAAAATGCTCAGCATCTTACCTTCCTGGAAAAAAAAATGTTTTACATTTTAATATTTTTCCAAAACAGAATACATATTATTTTGCTCCAGCACAAAATTCACTCGGTAACAGTATGATAATTGTAAAAAGTGTTTTGATACAGAAATATGTGCAGAGTGACAAATATTTCATTTCACAGAAAACTTTTCAAGCCCAAACTGATTAAATGGGACACCTGTATTACATATTGTGTGAGAAAATATAAAAAATTTTGTGGCTTATTGCCTCTTGACACTTCAAAATGTGAGGGACTAAAGACAGAAACAGCTTAGAAGGAGGAGAAAGGTAAAAGAAAATGTGAATAGCAAGGAGATGATGATTCTTTAATTATGCCCTTGGCTTGGGAGTGTGGTTTTGTTCCCACCAGGCAGGTGCTTCGCTGCCTCATGTAGAAAGAAGGGAGGAGAGGAACTCCCTGGTTTATTACATCTAGGGTCAACCGTATATTTATGTTCCTAACTTCTGCTGAGAGCTTACCTATTTTTTTGTGCATGGTAAATGAGAAACAAATAAAATCTAGATACCTAATGGCTAGTTGGTCACCTTTCAGAGAGGTGTTGGAGAGTTTGTGTGAATTGCTCCCCCATGGGCTGTTATCACTGCCTATATCCTCAGGAAATTTCTTCTGATTGGCATCACTGTTGAGTGACTTAATAATCATAGGAGCTGTTGCCTGCGTCTTCTTCACAGGTGATCCATGTCGGTGTCTTTTGAAAATGTCATGGTTTCTATTTCCTTGTTTAATAATTCCTACTAAGATACTATCTAACTCTCTGACAGATCTGGGCTTAACGCAGTGACTAGACATTCAGTATTTGTTTATTTTACTTTGATAAGCTATTTACTTATGTCAGATATTTTATACAGCAATGTCATGGTGGTAGGGGGAGCATTTTTGAGTTTAATGGACCAGGCATTCTACCGTTCTAATATTTGGACACAGCTCCCTCATGCTGGCTCATATTGAAAGAAACAGTATTACTAAATAATGCCAGGCACAAGTATAAATGGGGAGAGGAGTGGCTGGAGAGCAGCCCTGCAGAAAGGGATCTGGGGGTGCTGGTTGACAGCAGGCTCAATAGGAGTCAGCAGTGTGCCCTGGCAGCCAAGAGGGCAAACCGCATCCTGGGGTGCATCAAACACAGTATAACCAGCCAGTCAACAAAGGAGATTATCCCGCCTTTTTCAGCGTTGGTGTGGCCTCACCTCGAGTACTGTGTGCAGTTCTGGGGCCCACAATTTAAGAAATGGAATGCGTCCAGAGGAGGGCAGCAAAGCTAGTGAAAGAGCTGGAAGGCATGTCCTATAAGGAGTGGCTAAGGACTTCGAGTTTGTCTAGCTTGGAGAGGAGTCTGAGCGGCGACCTCACTGCTCTCTGTAGCTTCCTGAGGAGGGAAAGTGGAGAAGGAGGTGCTGAGCTCTTCTCCCTGGTATCCAGTGATAGGATGTGTGGGAATGGCTCAAAGCTGCATCAGGGGAGGTTTAGGCTTGATATTAGGCAGCATTTCTTTACCGAGAGGGTGGTCAAACACTGGAACAGGCTTCCTAGAGAGGTGGTTGATGCCCCAAGCCTGTCAGTGTTTAAGAGGCATTTGGACAATGCCCTTGACAATATGCTTTAACTTTTGGTCAGACAGTTGGACTAGATGATCGTTGTAGGTCCCTTCCAACTGAATTAGTCTGTTCTGTTCTATTCTAAGTCAGTAGGCATTCTTTTAATCTAATTGCTAAGCTAGGATTCTATTTATGGATCTGTCCACTTACTTTCTTGTTTAATAGATTTGCCCAAAATACGGTATAACATGTCTTGAGGCATCAACAGCAAAATTTGCAAAGTTTCTTTCTAGTGTCTGGATGATAATAAGAACAAATTCTCTTCTGTGGTTTTTAAATATTTTTTTCTTCTCAGCCTGTACAGGAAAACCAGTTTCTTGTAAAGTTTAAAGTTTTAATGAGTTTTTCTGTTTTATTTTTATGTTCTGAGGCTTAAACAATGATGTTATGATACCATTTTAAATTGCACATGAAATGCCTTTGGGTTTGGTGGGCTGTTCTGATTGTAATTTCTCATATCAACTTGGAAATGATAGAGTTCAATGTAATTTTTTTTAAAAAGAAAACTTTCCACAGCTCAAGTTACTGGCTAATTTCAGAAATTACTAGTTGAAGTTGTACTGATTTTTTTTACACAGAAAGTTAAACTAGATTACCATCATGGCAACTGCTGGCTATGCTACATCATGTCCTGCAACAAATTTATTTAGTCGTCTTAGATTCTCATTTTTCACTTACTTATATATGATTATCAGTAGACAACACTTTCAGCTGTCTTTGACTTTTTAACAGGTCTTTAGTCAACTGTGGCAAAAGCTTAAAAGTGGCTATAACCTTTTTGCACACACTGCAGTCCCATAATCACTGTAGAATTAGTGGTGATGCTTTGAATATGTCTGCTCTCTGCTGCTGCTGTCAGGGCTGAGCCAACAGAATGAATGCTGTGCTCTTCAACTGGTCCTGCACAAAGTCAGATACCTTTAATAAGATTTAAACATAACGTATCAATAAATATAAACTAATTACGTTTTCCACTGAAGAGGACCCAGAACACTCATAGCCTGTTCTGCCACATGTGCTGAGGTGCTGGTCTGTGGCACTGTGGCAAAGGAGCATGTATAGTGCCTGCTGTTCTCTGTCTCTGTGATTAAAATCAAATCCTTAATCCGTTTTGGATTTGTATTCTAGGGGCTACAGTACAAACTGTTAAAAAAAACCCACCGCAACACCCAAAAAACAAACCTGCAAGTGTCTTAACACTGTAGGAAACAACCAAGCTTGTAAGTCAAGTTTGCACAGAAGTTAAATCAAGTTAAATCAAAAGAGCTCCACAGTGGTCACATTTTAGTTGTCAAATATTACTTAAAGCAATTTCCTGCTGATCTAATACTGTAATTCGGTAATTACTGTATAGTATTATTTTAAATAAAATTATTCTCTATACTTAATGACCTTTTCAAAGTACTTACTACATCCAGTCCTACTTAAAACAATAAAACCATAAATTAGTCTTCCAGGATTGACTTTAAATTATAACAAAGGTACTCTGTGTTGTGTACAGTATGTTATAGGATTATGTTATATTTATTCTTCCTCACATTTACCAACTCTTATTAATCCATGAGCAGCCATAGACATTTTTTTGTTGCTAAAACAGGAATTCAATATAAAATGAGACTAAACCAACATTTTTCAATATAAGTAGCTTGCATGTTAAGAAAAAATAGCAATCTTGGCTCTTAAAGTAGAAATATATGTTGACGATGTCAATTCGTAATGCATACAGACAGCAACAACTGAATAAAATGCCAAGTCCACTCAGGTATTAAAGCAATAGGCACACTATAGCCTCCAACTTTACAACTGTAAAACCAGGAGGAAGGGTGGGCTTTGTGCGATAGAGTAATACGTTTTTTCATATTCATTGAAGGGAAAACTGGCCTTACTGAAATCAGTGACAAAACTGCCACCAAACAGAACCAGGATTTCTGTTTGTTTAATGAAGTAAGAGCTATGGAGAAACTCTTAAACTTGGGCCCACTACTCTGCAAGTAAATTTTCTTGGTGGTGGTACCTGCTATTGAACCCAGTAATCTCTGTCTGCACACATTTGCTGTGCCTCAGCTTCACCTTGCTAAATGGGAATCTGCTGTAGTCTGCAAGTCATTGAGGTGCAATATCAGCATCTTGAAACCAAGGCAATGAGCCATGCAGACAGGAAAGCAACGTCATTCTAACCTCAGCGCAGTGATAACAAAACCACATGTTTTTTTGACCGTAGTTGGTTCACATGTGACTGTCAGTGCCTGTATCTTTAAAAACTACCTGAGTAGCCTAGGGATCCAGCTGGACCAATAGAATATAATAGTTTCTTAGGACTCTATAGTGCCATGTTGTTCTTAGTAGTGATCATTGTTGAAGGAAAACCTGGGAGTATCATTTTTACTACTTTTGTGTGGCCGCCGAAATTCAGATATCACTGTGATGTATTTCTGCATGTTTCTCTCTAGTTAATGATGTGTTTCAGAAATACAAAATACTTTTAAGAGCATGGCTCGCAAAGGGCAGAAGAGAAACATGCATGAAATTGAAGTTCAATAACATAAAATATAGCGCTATCTGAATAATAACTAGAAAATTATGTTAAAATCTTTTGTCAAAGAACAAAAGGCTCTATGTGAAAAATTGACATAATTTCACACTATAAATATTTTTTCCTGGTCTAACTAGGATATCTTCAAAACCATTATTGGTAGACATTTGATTATTTCTTAAAATAATTAAATACTAATTTTGATTTTTACTTTTAAAGTCTCAGCCACAGATGCATTGTTTTCAGACTCTTTCTGACCAAGTACTGATGTCACTGACATTTTAAACAGTTTCATGAATTTTACAAACAGTACAGAACAGAGATGCTATTATTAGGGGTAATACTTGTGTCGAAGTCTCAGATGCAGTGGTGAAGAGGTTCACAGTTGATGACATTTGACAGTTCTTTTCAACTGTAGGCAATGGTGCTGATAATCAGCACATCCACTTACTTCAAATACCTTTCATGCTTTATGATTACCAAGCAAAATTATAACTGAATAGATTACTGCCTGGCATCTCTAATTGTCCATACTCTTTTTGTCTTGAAAGGTCCTTGATCACCATATGGAAAAGCGGTGTACATTCTTATTGTATAGATTTTATCTACAACACATTTTATTGTATAGATTTTTTTTCCAAAAAAATAATGTCATATTTCTTTAAGCAAAAAGGTTATATTTTTTATTTTCTTTCAGTGGACTGTAACTTATGAAATGACATTTTTTCATTGCGAAAAATGTCAACAAAATTGTTTAAACAACCACCAAGATGTCTGTTGATCAGTGTTAGCATTCCCTTCCTCTTCAAAGGACCAAGTAGTTGGTCTAAACAGCACCAAAGTGGGGATGAAATTCTGGCTGCACTGAAATCAGCAAGAATTTTGCTACTGATTTCAATGTGATGAGAATTTCTCTAAATGTCAGAAAATATGCCAGGATCCTCAACATACCCTAATATCATAAGAAGTTTTCTTAATGATATAGTGGTCTTTGTTAGCAATATTAGCTTTGTTCTGTTCTGCGTACAAATGGTACTGATTTGTGCTTGCTCTAAGCGCTCCTTTCAAAAACTTTTGTACTTGCAAATGTTACAATGGACTGTAGCCATGCAGATGGACTGCAGTCCCATGCAGATAGGCTGCAGCTTGAAAAGAAGCATTTCCTAAAATATGTGATGATACTGAGACTGATCCTTCATGGTGCTTGGTTTGGATCTGGAGTTGTTTAATCATAGAATCATAGAATTGTTTAGGTTGGAAAAGACCTTTAAGGTCATCGAGTCCAATTGTTAGCTTAGCACTGCCAAGTCCACCACTAAACCATGTCCCTAAGCACCACGTCTATCCATCTTTTAAATACCCCCAGGGATGGAGACTCAACCACTTCCCTGGGCAGCCTGGTCCAAAGCTTGACAACCCTTTCGGTGAAATTTTTCCGAATACCCAACCTAAACATCCCTGGTGCAACTTGAGACCATTTCCTCTCGTTCTATGTTCCAATGCCTGACTACGCTTTCGGTGAAGAAGTTTTTCCTAACATCCAACCTAAACCTCCCCTGGAGCAGCTTGAGGCCATTTCCTATCATCCTATCACTTGTTACTAGGGAGAAGAGACCGACCCCCACCTCTCTACAACCTCCTTTCAGGTAGTTGTAGAGAGCAATAAGGTCTCCCCTCAGCCTCCTCTTCTCCAGACTAAACAACCCCAGTTCCCTCAGCCGCTCCTCATAAGACTTGTGCTCTGGACCCTTCACCAGCTTCCTGGCCCTTCTTTGGACACGCTCCAGCACCTCCATGTCCTTCTTGGAGTGAGGGACCCAAAACTGAACACAGTATTTGAGATGCAGCCTCACCACACAGGTGTCACAGAGCACCTCAGTTTACTCTGTTTTAAAGATTCTCTGTAACACACCCATCTTATATGAGGATTGCAGACATACGAAGGTGGATGGTTTTCTTTGGAGCTGAGTCCCTCTGAGAATGACCATTTCTTATCTGCAGTTTGCACCAGATGAGCTGATGGCTGTATAGGTAACATTGATATCTCTCAGAGCTGAGAGAAGCAGTCAGAAAGTTGGGTGTCTCAGTGAAGACTTGGACAAGTTTTTGGGACTTAAGAACAGCTGGTTAATGTTAAACTAGCATTGTATTTTGTATTCAGTGTATTTGTACTCTTTTGTTTCTAGTTTTATATCTAAAAAAATGACCTGAAATTTTATTTTAAAATTTGTGGATTTTTTTATTACATGTGCCTTGGGTTGAGGCCACCAAGAGAGAAACCAGATTAACTTTATAGATTCATATCTGGCTTTAGAAATCCCTTGTGCACAACTGGTTGGAGACTAGGCAAATGCTTGTTCTGTTGTTATGGGCTTCACTATGCATCCACTTTTTCCCATTCTTGGAGACTGAGTACTGGACTAGATGAGCCTTTGGTCTGACATACTGTTGTCACTCTTATGTTCTTCCATAACCCACACAGACCATGTCTTGTCAGGGGCTAAGTTTTGAGAAGTTGGTTCCAGTATTTATAGGCCATATCCATTTTACGAAAGAAAATGGCTGGAGACACTGCCTGTTTACCTGGCTCAGATAAACAGGAGTCTCATAAACAGTGATACAGAATTTTATCACTATCCTATTGTGTTGGTTACAGAGCAATTTCTTAATAAGGTTTGCAACTTGTGCTTCATAAGTTTACCCTTATGGGATAACAAATAGATAGTGGATAGATTTCAGGAGGATCTTGATCAAGCAGATTTTCTCTGCTTGTCCTTTCAGAAAAATAAAGTCTATATTTCCTTGAAACATGAAATCTGCAGATAATCAGAAATTATGAGGTTCTGCATTAGCCATTTAAACTCTGTGAACTCAAGACATCTCTGAGCCATGGATCAAGCAGGGGCAGAAGGCATACCATGAAAATACCGTTCTTTCCACAGCATCTGTGAATAGCTGCTCTTGGAGACAAGACATGAAGCTTGATAGAGTTTGGACTGACCATAAGCAGCCATTCTTATGCACAGCTCTGTAGCCACTCTTAATGGTGGGATGTTACTGTTTTCCTGCATTTGCTGTAGTCAAAATTTTCTTTTGTCTCCTTTTCCTGTCTAGTAAGCTTGTTCTGCCTGCAGAGGAGGTTAATGGAGTACATTGACTTGCAGCTTTACAGTCCTTTCCTTAGTTTTTCTTCCTTTTGCAGATTTTCTGTTTAAAACCTGAATTTCCTCTCTGACGGGCTCAAATTGTGATACATACTGTAGTTCTTGTTCAGCTACTACAGTGTTCCCAAAGAACACCATGCATTTCCTAGATGCCGTAGGAGGTGTATAGATATCAGAAGAATGCACTGAGCCATTTGGAGACCAAGCATTCATCGTAACAAAAGAAATACCATCAATTCTTCAGGAGAAAGTTTATAGATTTCTGAAATCTTAAGTGGCAGCATTATAACTGTGGATTTCCTCAACATTGTATTTGGTGTTATTGCAAGTGTCAAAAGCTACAAAGTCTCTGATGACCTTGCACGTTAACTTCACTGAGTGCTTTGATTTTGTTAAATGTATAGGGGAGCTTCTGTTGCCAATTCAGATAACTTAGTTTCTATTTTTGGTGTCTCAGGTGACAATTTTTGATCACTGTGTTTAAGAAGAGGTCTTTTAATGAGTTGAGGAGAGTTACTCAATGCAGCTGGTTAAATGGCAAATGTCTTCTATTTCTTCCCTTGTAGTCTTTGTTTAATTTAAATGGAAAGGCTGTATAGACGAGGAACTTTCTATTTTGTTGCTCACTGATGTTAGAGCAGAAAAGCATAGTTTAAGCTTTCTAAAAAGCATACGCTGTTGCTAGGTTCAACTGGATATCTGTATTGTGTCTACATGCATGGACCCTGATCTGTAATGGGAAAACAGCAACCCTGGGGTTAGAATCTAGTCTGCTCAGACAAAACCTGTGTTATCTCAGTACATCACTCAATAGAACAGGTTGAAAAAAATGAATATTTTGATGAAAAAAAGGAAAGCTTTCTTGGTGGAAATTTTCCCCTTTTTTCATTAATTCTGTCTTGACAATTTTATTTTGAAAGACGGGTGCCAACCTCTGGAAGTTTTATTTTCTATTCTCCTGTAGAAAGTTGAAAGCTTTACTAAAGGTAAACTTACACATATGTATTTAATAACTGCTTTATGATGAAACAGTTTATTAGGGTACTCAGTTCATCTTCAGCATTGCAGTTCAATATCTCCCCTGAAGAAAGGTGTTAAATCTGTCCCCTAAACTAAGAGAGCACCCAAAATGTATTTCTTTTCTGAACATTGTCATGCCTTGCGAAATAGTTCAGTGACCATTAACTTGCTCTGGAGCCATGTCTTCTTATACTGAACATGATATGGTCTCCATTTCTGGGCTGCAAACTTAGGGTGAAGGAATACAGGAGAGCACATAAGGGTATATTTGCACTGTCAAATAATGTAGCTCGTTGGTTTGTTCCTTGGCTCTTGTCCTTGCTTATCCACATTATTAGTTCACTGTCAGACTCTGCTGAGGTAAACTGGCTGCTTCCCTTTCAGATGTACCTCTGTGAATAGTTTTCTCTGTGGACTTCTTCCTGCAGGATATATGAATGAAAAAGGAACAGATTTATAGTCCTTTAACTTGCAAATGGTATCCTATCAGACACTGTACCCTCCCAAGATCTTCACACACCCACATGCCTCACCAGTGCCTGCTTCTCATATCCTTGTATTTATAAAACAGCACTTTGAACAAGTTTCCCCTTCCTCTCCAAAAATAATAATTGTAGTTCAGTAGGGTCACTGTTGGTAATGCAGGACTTTTTGGATTTAAAAGATGTATAGGAATAACCACATTAGAAATTACCAAGGCTAAATAAATTCTTCTCTCTATGAATATTCATATACATCTCATAAAAATTCTCTGATCTGCATCAGACATTCATGAACAATCCTTTTGGTGTTCAGTGCATAGACTAGCAAAACATAATTGCACTTTGCTAACGTATTTCATGTATGCACGTGTAAACATTTCAGGTATTTGTACCCTAATCATATCTTTTTAAAATCATTACTTTATTCATTTCTCCTTCAATTTTTGATTAGTGAATTTGTGTGGAGACACAGCTGCAGATTACATTTACTTCACTGGAGTTTTGATTTCATTGAGGTGGTAATACAGTGTAGTTGACTTTGCATCTCAGTGCATGGGACTCCTGTGCCAAGGAGAGTGGGTCCTGCTATTATATTACTGATACAGTGGATTGACTGCCATAGTTTTCTTCAGTAGCAGAGAAAGAGCTTGCCTACTTCTGATGGCCTCACTTTAGGAAAGACACAAATAATTAGCTAAATTGGAGTGATTCCACCCTCTCAGTCCTCCCTGAAAGGTCTGCTGGCAACTGTACTCTTTAATGCACAATTTTAAGTGATTAAAAGCAATGTTAGTGGTTAGGCATTCAAGAAGGACACACAAGTAAATGGTTAGGGTAAGTGCAAAGTGGTTTAAAGCATCAGATCACAATCTAAATACAAAATGAAGACAACTGCTGCAACGCCAGCCTTAAATCTGTCAGACTTTTATGGGATGCAGTGTGATGTAAAATTCTTTTATCCCAGACATTTGCAGAACAGAGCTTAGTTAATTTCTGTTAGTCGGTGATTGTTCAGCCCAATGTTCAATTCTGCTGTCTTTCCCTGCAAGAGAAAAGGTGCAAACCAGTAGCCAGTCCTACCAAGGCACAATGGTAGTTTTCTCTCACAGTGGAAAGAAAGATCCGTCGGTCCTTTCCAGGTTCTGTGTACAGAATTGCTTGGTGTGGTAGACCTTTGAAGCCTCTTACCAGCACAGAACATTTCTGATTTCAGAAAATGTCTAATTTGAAATATTGAAATAATATATATATATTTAAGTTTTCTTTATAAAGAGCTTTGTTCAGTGATCTTTTATCCTTGTCTACTAGGTTTCAAGGGGTTTTATGTCAAATGCAAAAAAGTCTTTGTGGGACTCTGTCAATCTTGTACTTGAAAGGAAGAAAATGTCCTGACTGTACCAGAGCTGTGTAGTGCTTTCAGGAATCCTTGAAACTGAATTCGGAAAACTACCTCCCCTTTGGGGTATGGTTGGCTGGAAAGCTTTCACCACCAAGAAAATTGCTGTTCTGTCCCTATTTGATACTTTCCATATCTTCTATTATGTAAAGTACTGGATTCAATGGAATATATAAAAATATTTGGGAATGAAAAGATCTTGGAATATAGCACGTTACAGTGGAGCATCTCCTTGCTATCTAGCTTTTTTTGCTGACTTTCTAGCTTCATAAGTATGCAATTTACAGATTAATAACATCATTTTCATCCTCAGAAATTAATAGTTCAGAATAACAGAGCATGATGAGAAATTATAACCAACACTAAAGGTTAGCAGCAGTTAGCAAAGGAAGCCATATATATTGACTGTCCTCCAGAAGATAAATTAACAAATTCCACAATAGGTTTGTGATACTTCTGACAGATTAAAGAATTACTCTTGTCTTATTTAATTGCAATGTTTTAGTAAGTTTACATATTTTAAGTTGAAAATAGTATCTCAGCACATAAATTCTGTATGTTGTGGTTACTACTGTTTCTCCTGCACTCAGAAATGGTCATTATATTTAAATGTGAAGTCTTTAAAACTGTGAGGACACAAAAAGATCAGATTTATTTTCTGAAAATGTAATTTAATTGAAATAATTTTAAATTTTATGAAACATTAATCATGAGCAGAATGTCTGTATGGAACATTAATTTGAGGCAGTAAGAATAAGCAGCTGCAGTTCCCTGATATGGTATCTGCAACATTTATATTAATTATCTCGTAACATAGACTAACTGAAGTAGAAAATTCATTATGTTTAGTTAAATAGTAAGGAAATCAGAATGCATTTATTTGTTAATTTCAAGGTATCTTCCTAAAATCATTTGCTCTAGAGGTAACAGATGGCTAATAAACTTCATGAGCTTATAAAAATAGAAATACGTACATTAAGAAGTTTTTCAATTTACAGCCTTTTTTTTAAAAAAAAAAAAAGTTATGTTTATACATATGGGACTGTAAAAAGATAACTGAAATGACTGTCCCATCCTTCAGTTACAAGTTTGAAGGGCTTTTTGTCCTTCTGCCAAATATATTGGTTTTTGCGACCACATTTCTTTTTGCCATATGTTAGTCTTCCCATTTGTAACAGAGATGATACAGAGCTGGAAATACTGCCATATATTGCAGGAATTGTAAGGCCATTTGCATACAACTTTAGTTCTGGTGTTCTTAGACTTTTAGAGTTAGCCAAATGGGGACTAGCCCTTAGTCTGGGGCCAGGAATTTTCAGTTCGAGCAATCAGTTCCTTGGGGCTAAATTCATAAACCTATGCAGAATGGCAGCCTTGCAGAGTACTGATTCTGAGTAGGTATACTTTATATAATGTTCCAGTTTACTTTAATAGAAACTGTCTTTAAAGGCAGCACTGAATTCTAATGACAGTATTAGGGTTACCATATTTTCACACAGGGTCCTCTGGTGAAGAAATACATTTAAATGCACATACTGGATGTGCAGTTAATCAGTGCATCCTAGATGCATAAGATGTGCTGCACAGCCATACAGGAGTACAGGAATGGTAGGTAATACATTGAAATGGCATTGGACTACATAAGCATCAGCTGTGGACTGCTCTAAGTAATCCTTCTCACAGTTGAGTCTGAATCGCTGCTGTAACCACATTTCTGGATATCTGGCAATCCTGGACAGATGGGTGCAATCCTCAAGTTACGGCATGAGAAAATGCTCTTGTACTTTTCAGGGAACACAGTATAGAGTTACAAGATAGTAGATAGTAGTGTATTGTTCCTTTTAAAGAAGGGTAGCCTTTCATATAGTGAGGAACCTTCATGTGAATGGCACAATGATCATAGGACATGAATGACTGGACACTGCCCTGAGCAACCTGATGTAATTAGACCTGCTTTTAGCAGACTGAATGACTTCTGGAGTTCCCTTCCAACATAAATTATTCTGTGATTCTGTGATCATATGCAGTGATTCCAACACATAGAAAAAGTTGAGATGATCAGAAGTCTTGCTTTAGCACACGCTGATTGTTAAGTTACCCGTCTCACATGGAGTAATTCCTAGTTTGCTGTAGGAGGTGGTTGATGTGTACCCTGTTCTTCAAATTGTCTGTGCGCTCTCAGTGTATTTACTTCTTGGTTATTTTATTATATATGTGAATTGATGAATATAGTTCTGCCCAATTGCATGAGATTTTATGTGCTGATGTGCTGGATGGCCTTCTGCAGTCCTGGTTGTAGGGGGTGTGTATAGAGTTGTGTGGCAAGCACAACCACATGATGCGATAGTGGAGTACCACATTGTGTCTTGGAAGCGTGCTTTCTGGCAGGGCAAGGTACTTCATATCTCACTCTGAAACAAAGCCTTAATCTTTCTCGTACAACTTAATCCCACTGGCCATATTGTCAGTAAATCATAGTTTTCAGGCTAGCTGGCCATTAGTGGATTCGGGTATGGAAGTGTCTTATTATGTTATGTTATATAAAGACTTCAGGCATGTTCTGGCTGTGGGGCACAAAAGAAGACAGATCAATGGGCGAGTTCTACACTTAAATTACTGATAAACTGTGTGCTAATAATTTCTTTAGGCTTGTGTAGCTTCCTTAACAATTGTCAGGTGTTCCACTCTTAGAATTCAATATTGGACTGGGGTCTGTTGCTGAAAAAGTTGGTAAAAGTATCTCTTCCTGAAGTAAACAGAGACATGGGTTCTATCTACAGCCTTGTGGTCCCATATATTATTGTGAATGCATAGGGTGGGGTGTGTTTATCACTGCTGCTTTTTTCTAAATCACTTTTTGACCCTTCACTTAACAAAGCTACTCCTTAATACAACAGTATTTTAGTGTGCTTATTATGTCGTTATGGTAATGATTTACACTTGTTAAACTACAGATAGTTTTATATATATGGCTCTGTGTTTATATAAAAAGTTTATACTGTTAAAATAACTTATTTTCTGTTATGTCAGAATGCTAAGACTGGTTTAAATATGTTAGGGAATTCAGTCTATTGTGCTAGTCAAAATATGTTCTGCATGTCTTTATAGCTTTCAGTAGCACTATTTTTACTTCTTCATCAATTAGCTTGAGTTGAAAGGCACTGAAAGAACACATACTGATTAGCATTTTCAAATATTCTGCTTCCAATCAGTAAATTATATTCAAATGCCAACACAAATTGTAACATTTACTGTATGTGAAAACAAATTGAACAGTTGGTTCCACCTAACATTTAAATAATATTTATTATAAAGATATTTCTGGATTGGGTACCTATAAGTTTTCAGATCCCTTCATTTTTTGCATGCCCATATATGTTGGTTTTAAAAGACAGTCAGTTTTTTATTACTTCAAATGACAGGAGACTCCAGTAACCTTTGAGCTAGTGACTTCGTTTTACCCCATACTAATTCTCTTAATGGCTACTAGAATTGATTGTAATAGCAGGAATGCCTTGCATTGGCATTAGACAAAACCAGAAGCACTTCTTGGCAGGTTCTTCAGTGGATTCATGTGAATTAATATGCATTTTTTGATTACTGTCTAACCTTCTACAACCTTTACTGTCTGTCTTTCGCCATTAAAGATTCATCTCCCAGTCTATCAGGTGAAATAATAGTCTGAATAGATCTGAATTACCTCTTCTTGACCTATTTTAAATCAGTACAGACCAATGTGTATAATAATTTCAGCAGCATGTATCTTTAGAAGCTGATCACTGGGACAAAAAGTCCCTAAACGTGTTCTGGAATGCATCAACCCATTAATTAATATAATTTTTCATCATATAGCATAACCCTGAGCAAGTATGTTTCAATGGCAAATAGCGTTCTAGTGAACTGAGTGTTAGGCTGATCCTCTCTGTTACAGAATACAAGGTTTAGTCACATAAATCCGCGTGAATTAAGGTGGAGTGCTGAGGCAGGTACTGTACTGAGACAGGATACAGATCAGAAACACAGCCAAATGTAGACATTTTCAGTAAATATACCTGATTTTTTTGTGACTTAAAGATTTTACTTAAGCGTAACTCAGGGTTACATTGTGCAGCCCAGCTCCTCTGAAAAAAAATTGTGTTTGTAACTGTGATAGCGTTAAAATATTGTTCTCCACTTCTTATGGTATTCTGAAAGCTACTTTTTACACTGAAGTCTTTTACACCTGTTCCATGTTCATCTGAATGTTCTTGGAAAGTTGAACAAAACTTATTGATAAGTTTCCGTGTGAGTGGGAATTCAATTGTTTATTTTACTATTTTAAAAGTTATTTTGCTACTTCTTTCCTTTTACATGTCAAAACAGGAACAAAAATCTGAAGTGTGATAAGTGCTTTTAGAAAAAACTTGTATATAGTTGAAGTTATTTGACATTCAAAATCATACCTTTAACGTGGAAGATGTTAGAAGGGATTTTATAACTTTTTAATAACCCACATGATAAGAATCTTCAGTTTGTCTGTGTATGTATGGCTGACTCAATACATGGAACATTAAATGGGATTCTTTCTCTAGTCTGAGGCCCTCAGTTTACTTGGAATGTACAGATATTGCCTTAGTCATTTTGGCCATAGTATAGAAATATGACTTTATTATGAAACAAAAAAAAAGGGAAAATTCCATAGTAATATGATATATTAAGAAGTAATATGGAATCTGTGTACTAATTTGATATAGAAATGCTCCAAGAGCTGACAACAAATTATGCTAATATCTAAGCACCACCATTTTTTATTCTTTGAATGACCTAACAAATTCTGTTATTTTCCAGCAATTTTAATCATATATGTTCATGAGCACTGATATATGTGGCAAAAATCAACGCACTTTTTAGCATTACTTCTATATATGCAGCATTCTTTTTTTGCTGGACTGAATGTGTGAGCAATTAGACTATACTCATATTTTGTGTGGACAGAAATATCTCTTGTTACCAAAAAATTGCCTGTCCATAGTGGCTCAGGTACAATGAAGTAATTGCTAGTATGTATTTTTTCATAAATGAATTTACTAACTAAAAACCTATGAAAAAAATGAAGGTAGGTTTCTCTAAATTTTGATCAACTCTGCTTGCTTTATGCTTCTTAAATAAGACAGTAACATATTTATCACATATATTCTTTTGATGATTAATTGGCCATTTAAGTAATCTGAACTTTGTATATTTTATTTTGTCTTTTCTTTCTTTTGTGCTGTGAAAGTTGGATGCTTCCTGCTTTTTAAAGTTTGAGCAGAGAATATTTTAATTTCCAAATAATTTTCAAATCATTTCCGACACTAAGTGTATTACCAGCTGTCTGGTTCAGCGAAATTGTAAGATGTTTTATAGAGTAAATAATCTTACCCTAAGCTGATGCACAGTGTAACACCATTGTGCTGTGATCAGTCTACTACTGTACAAGCCCAGTTCAAGGCATTGGTGAAAGAAAGAGACTGGGGCAGGAGCAAGATCCTAGCCCAAATAGCCCATCCCACAGTTTCTCTGGAGACGTCTCTGCTACTCCCATGGAAGAGACAAGGTAGTCAACCAGAAAAAGTGCCAGTGGCAGCCACTTTCCTGAAACAGTAATCTGTGTGTACCTGAGAGAGGGACAAGAACGAGTGGCTGCATGTGATCCAGACATTGGCCCCTTCCTTTTCCAGGACAGGAAGCATAGGAAATTGAGAGGACAAGAAGAAAGCACAGGATTTTTTTAGGAAGGGAGAGAAAAGAGTTTATCCAAAAGTCTCAAAACAGTGAATCCTCCCCACATCTCATTTAGCCTTGCTTAACATTAAAGCTGACAGGCCCACCACCACCTCCAAAAAGTTCTCGTGCAACTTCCTAGACTTACTTTCCCCCATTTTTTTCAACAAAAATATTTTCTTCCTGAAAAGAGGTTTTTTAAAAATTGGACTTTTTGCAAGATGGTAAGACTTGAGACAGCTCTGTTCAGCAGATTGATAGAGAAACATAGATAATTTTAGGCCATATTTATTATTCAGTAGTCTATTTGAAGTTTGCACTACATATGTAAGTTCTTAAGGCAAAATTTCCCCCTAGACTGTACCTAAGTATGGTACTTGCCCTGTAAGCCAGAAATTATGTTGTTTTCATAACTTGAGAATGACTGCTTGATGTGCCACTTACACTTGTTGCGGGGTGCTGAGTAGTCTGATCAGATTGATCCAAACAAAAAAAAAAAGTTAATGTTTGAATCAACATTAAAACAAGCAGTCTTCATGATCATAGAATGGTTTGGGAAGGGACCTTAAAGATCATCTGATTCCAACCCCCCTGCCATGGGCAGGGACACCTTCCACTAGAGCAGGTTGCTCAAAGCCCCATCCGGCCTGGCCTTGAACACCTCCGGGGATGGGGCATCCACAGCTTCTCTGGGCAACCTGTTCCAGTGCCTCACCACCCTCACAGTGAAGAATTTCTTCCTTATATCCAATCTAAATCTACCCTCTTTCAGTTTAAAGCCATCACCCCTTGTCCTACCACTACACGCCCTTGTAAAAAGTCCCTCTCCAGCTTTCTTGTAGGCCCCCTTCAGGCACTGGAAGGCTGCTGTAAGGTCTCCCCGGAGGCGTCTCTTCTCCAGGCTGAACAATCCCAACTGTCTCAGTCTGTCCTCATAGGAGAGGTGCTAGGTTATGGTAGCCCCTATTCTTATAAATAAGTTTGAACCATAGTTGTAAAGCACAATTGTGCAAAAACCTGTTAAAGAATAACACTGATCATGAATTGTCCTGGAATTTGCTTTTAGCTATTGATGCATACCATAGAAAAGCACTTTAATGGAAATTTGTAAAATGTGGCTTCTGCCATATAACATTAGAGTTATATTCAGTTTTGCAATTTGCTGTGCATACATATGACAGCTGTAGAGCAGCTTACAGATTATTTTCCTAATGTAAGAACATGCAAAAAAGCTAATAAACAATTTCTGGTTTATGTGTTTATAACTTAACATGGAAGCAGGTTCATGCAAGGTGGACTGTTTCATGCACTGTGTTAATACTAATGAAATTTATCTTAAATATCTTTGAAATATCAATCATGGTATATTCAGAAGTACAACATTTGAAGCAGTAAATATATTAATGTTTATCCCCGAACCTGAGAATATTATAATTCTAGAGCTTTTCTAATTCATATAAGCATATAATTTTAATGAAGAAAATATTATGCAAATTTAATGTTAAGAAGTTGATTTTCTAGATGCCACATGAATTGCTACTTATATAAAATATATTGCAAGCACCATTGTGTGTGAAGAAAGAAGTGTATGTGGTTCTTCTTTTCTGTCAAGTTTTGGCACACATGCCTGTGTTGAGATAGGACCAAACTGGGGTTTTGCTACCTGATTTACCTTTGGGAACTGTCAAAAGATGCAGTCTTTTCCTCTGAGAAAATTTCTATGTCAAGCCACTAGTCCTCTGCATCTGTGTTACCTGATGGTGTAATGAGTGCAGCTTTCCTGCCACTGGCATGGCTTAAGTAGTCCAAGCACGTTGTACCTAATAACTTAGGAAATGGGAGGTCTTGGCCCAAAGGTGCTCAAATGCTAATCTCTAACTATAGAAATAGCCGTACTACTTTGAGTATCTATTTGCCACTACTAATACCCTGTGTTCTTACATACTTATATAAATCTGTTGTCTGCTTTGTCATTTTCCAGTATAAAATATGGTATTCTAATAAGGTCTCTTTTTTTAATATACATTTTAGTTTTCATGCCAGAATAGTACTGGCATTTTTCCCCAGTAATCACAATATAAAAAATTGAATTATTTTCATCAGATTGTTTTATGTTTCTGAAATGCTTCAAACAGTATAATGTACAATAGAGAGGACCACATGCAAGAGTAACCATGGAAGTGAATGAATATTGACATCAGGTGATAGAGAATTAACCTTAAATACCCCCCACTAAAACCACTTAATAGGAACCATAAAATGAAAACTACATTCTTAATTACTTTTTTTTCTTATTATTCTGCTATTTTAATGTTAGGATAGCTAGATCTTGAAAAGCATTCTGGAAAATAGTAAGTGTACTGAAATCTGAAACTTAAATTTCTCAATGGAAAATTCCAAAATAGAGAAGAAGAAAAAAAAAAAAGAGGGTGGGGGTGGGAACCAGAAAAAAAAATCCAGTGTATTTTACTTTCCAGCAGTCAAAATTAAACTGTATGATTAGTTGTTATTTAACCAATTCAAAATTTTAACGTATGTTAAGCATCCTGTGGAAATGAAATGATTGATAGAAAGTTTCATGGCAAGAATTCTAGTTTGCTGGCTGGTTCTACCATTTAAATTTTTTTCTGAGATGCTAGTAAATGTACTAAATGTTCTTTGATAAAAAACTGTGATACTCAAATACTGAAATATGAGACATTGTAATAAACCCATGCTTTAAATCCTTGCTGAGAACACAGTTTGTCCATATAAATTATTGTGTGGATTAGTGTAGTTCTGTTGCCTCCCTCCTGTGTATTTCACATATAGAAGACATCTACTTTTACTTGACATATTAGAAATGTCATGAGCCAAAAATTCACTGTGCATTTAAATTAATAATACAGTAAATGTAATTACCTGACACATTTGAGAGCTGACTGCAGCACTTGAGTAGCTATGGGGTGTAAAATAGGCAAATGAGAGTTTTAATCAGTTTGTTTTGCATTGCCTTGATTTTTGAAGGTGATCTATTCCCATGATAAAGATATCAAAATCATTAAAATGAACCAAAAGTTATTACAATTTTCTCATTCTTTGTTTTGAGATAAAAACCATGATTTAAATTGTCCAGCAAAGTTTGGGAAAAGGGTTATAAGAAGTTGAAGTTGGTAGAATGCCCCCAATCTGACATCTGATGTGGGATGTGTCTCATGCCCAAAATGTGCCATATGTACCTTCCGTTTTGAAAGGAATGCAATTCACAGGAGCACAGAAAATGTCATTTTATGTCATATTGTGCATGACAGTGGCTAGTACCTGATGCTGAAACAGCAAGCTCTCTTTTATTATTATACCTAATAGCCAAAGAGGCACTATCTCCTTTTCTTAGTGCTTTGTTTTTACACTGTAATGAGTTTAGGAGATGATAAGCTTCAGTGTGTCTATTTGGCTGCTTATACAGAAAGGAGGAATTCATACATTCTCTCCATAATGCAGCCGCCATGTGCATCTTTCTGTTAATGTTATTCAAGCTAAGCTTTTACTTGCATCTGGCACTTCCTCATGTTCTCCCTTTTTTTTTATTTATACATACACACACACACACACACACACACACATATATATCGATATATGGATATATATGTGTGTGTGTGTCTGTGTCTGTGCCTGTAAATGAGCTTATATGCTAGCTCCGAGTAGGTCACCTCAGCATCAGAGGTTAATCAGAGTAGCACTGCATATAGACAAGTTAGAAGTAGATGAAAATAGCCAGGTCAGTGCACCACATTAATGTAGCTATGTTATTTCTGGGGCCTGTGGTGGTATTATACAGTATTGTGCAGGATAGATAAATCAAAGCAGTTAGATGGCAGGTCAGGTACCCCTAATGATTGTGCTGTGCTCCATACCCTTTGATTCAATTCGAAAAGTTTTTCTGTTAAACCAAGGGAGGGTAGTTAGAGAAGGGAACAATATTATTCTATTTCTTCTGTAATGGGAGGAGAAATTAAAGAGCAAATGTCCCAAGTTAATACCTGATTCTTTATACTGACCTTTTAGCTGTTGCAAGGATTAGTGGAGGAAGGTGTCATTGTAGGAAACGTAGAAATCCCACAAGTTTGAATTACAATGTGTAGTCTTTGCTCAGGAGACCATTTTCATCTAGTTGTTGCGATACGACATTTTTGAGCGTACATGCCCATATATTGTGAAAAACAATTTTTTCCTCAGTTCCCTATCGAATTATCAGTAAAATATTTGTTCCATTGCACAAGAGAAAAGCACAATACAAGTTCTATAAAAATGTCAGTTCATAATATATGCAAATGTATGTATAGATTGCACCTAAGTCTTTCATGGAGACAATCAACGTCTCAAGAGAGACTTCAGCAAAGAATGAATAAACAAATGCTTAGATGCCAGCTGCTGTACAGGTATTGATAGTTGTTGACATAATGACATGTTTCGATCTTGTTCTAAAATACATAGAGGTGTTTCACAGTGTTGTTCAATTTAATAAAGTGTGCTGAAGGCTATGTCACCGAATATGGATTGCTACATAATAAAGGAAAAGTAAGCTGAACTGGAGATTTATTTTCAAGAGCGTCACTGTGAAGCTCTGCTAACTTAGCTGTGAGCTCTTCAGATTGTAGCTTAGTCAGTTTACTGGTAGGCCTGGAAGATGGTCCTGATTTGGAACTGATAACTGTTGACAAGGGCAGGGGAAGGTATTTTGTTACCTAGGGAAGCATTCATCCAGTGCCTTTCCTGCTTTCATCGTCTTCCAGATCCTATTATTTCTGTGGTCTTCTCCCAGCTTCTCTTAAACACATGAAATGGGAAAACAGACTTCTGGAATGGATATCTGCTTGCTCCAAGCACACCTTTTCTTTGTCTTCTCCAGCAGCTTAATAGTGAAGGTGAATAGGCCTCCTCAATGCACATCTCTATTATCTGCTTCTGCTGCTGGCTTCAGTACTACCTACCAGTAGTGTACAACACTTCAGCCAGTCTGCTACTGATCTGCTGCTCCCGGTACTACAGGTGCTCTCTTTGGTCTTGCGTGCTTTTTCTGTCTTTGCTGTTTCTGGTCAAAGAATCCATCGTTTCCATCACCAAGCAGCTGTACGGTTGCCTGTTTGCAGTTAGGTGCTCACGAATGTTGGCTTGTAAAACTACATTCAATCAGATAAGCTTTTGGGACACTCTTGAAGCACTTTCTCTGTCAACCTATTTCCTCTTTTCATGCTTCAGCATAGAAAAGCAAGTTGGATGTTCCTGCGTTATCTGCCTAAATCACATCTCTGACCTGTACTGGTAGGGCTTTCGTAACTATTTATTTAATGAACATAGAAATGAAACTCCAAAAGACTGTCATGGGTGTCTCTGCCATACAGCCTTATCTGCAGTAAGATGTGAAAATATGTGTGCTAAAACTGTTTATAGTAGTTTGCAGTAGTTTGCAAAGGATGTTTTTAATTCTAGATATATATAATTTCATAATTGCTTTATGAATCAGGCATTTATTCCTGAGGACCTTAATTGGGTTTTGAAGGCATACCTAAGTAATGAAACTGAACTTTATGAATTAAAGAAAGCTGTGGAACATATAAGTTTATATTATTTTTATGTGTTTTACTTTTTTTTTAGCATAGTTTGAAAACTTCTATTTAGCACCCAGGAGAAAAACATTAAACAGCTCTGCATTTTGTTTTTCAGTGTGCGGTGACCTGGAATTCAGGGAGGTCGCAAACAGATTGAGAGACTGGTTTAAGGCACTTCATGAAAGTGGAATTCAGAATAAGAAGACTAGGATTGTTCAAAGGCCTGAAAGAACCAGTAAGAGATTTCTACTTGTCTTATTCAATGTTCTCTTTGATAATTTTCTGTACTTTTGTATTTCCATTGCTAAGACTTGCCTTATTCTCACGTGCTTTAAATAGGCATATGTACAAAACCGTAACTTTGTGCTTTTCTAAAGTTAATTTCTTATTTATGGCTTAGTACTGATACAAGATGTTCACTTTAAACTTTTAATGTTAATTGGCAGGACTCTTGCTTGTAAGAATGTATGGCAGCTACCATTCACAATGTTTTCATTTATGAATGCTATCAAATTGTCTATTTGATAGAGTTTGATAATCAGCTGCTGTATAAGGAGACAAAACAAGAAGAAACAAGTAGGCATTTTGAACAACTTTTCCATGGAGAAAAGTGAGTTGCTGAATGGCTAGCCCTAAGAAATAATGTACAGGAGCTGTAATTATGTGTGACCCATTGTTGCTAGTTGATGCCATTGTAGGTACTGGTATGGAAAAACACATGGAAAAGAAGCTTGTAAGTAAAAAGGAATTTTCAAAGTTATACTTCAAATTGGAAAAGACTCAGGAGTACTAATGAAGTGGAAACAGTAGGGGGCATAATTTGTTTTTAACCCCCTCAAATATTTAAATAGGTTTTTTGTTGTGGAAAGTAGTAAAGTTTTAAAATGTAATTATCAAAGGGCTTATTTAAAATAGCAAATGAAGTGTGCAATAATAGTTTCAAAAGTGATATTCTACTGTGAAGGAGAGTCAAATTAGATTTCATAAGCCGTAAAACTCTACCTTTCATTAATATAAAGAGCAAACTATGAATTCCTCTAGAGTATGTTTCACAGAACTTGGCCACCATGGACTGCTTACCTTAGTTCCTTCATTATTAACTTTTTCAGTATTTGGGATATTTTTTTTTTAGCTTTTGTTTGATTGCTATTTGTAGCATTACTTTTTCTTTTTTCAAGAAATCCATGTGTTTCATTTAATTGGAAATGTCATTTCTTTGTGTGATTTGTCATGCTAAGGAAATACAAATAGTTCTGTAAAACACAATGAATTAAAGATGATTCTGTGTTATCTGGGAATACTTGTCTTAACATTGAGAAAAAACGTTTCTGAGGTAAGGTGGTAATACAGTAATGTCACTTTTTATTGATATTGAAAAAAACACATTTAAAAACCATATATTTCCAATTTACATTCTGGTTGGTGTCCATAACTGGCATGTGATCTGCTTCTCATCCAGTAATGAAAACAACAGAAATACAAAGTTTGCAGCTCTTGAGTAAGCATTTATTGTATAGTAATAAATAAAATGGATCTAATAATACAGCTATTGTTAGCACTTCACTCAGTTAAAGGTCAGCTGAAACATTGTGTAAGGTCCTGTTTCTTGCTGAATACTCACTTTCTTGAGGGTAACACACTAAATAGGTAAGGTCAAAAATGCAGCACAGCTGTTTAGAAGCCTGATAATACAGTAAAAGTTCAAAAACAATTTGGGCAATGATAAAAGAAGCAACTGTACAGCTATTAAGTACTATGGCATACATAACTAAAAAGTCAGTGTTTCAAGTAATTGGGTTAATATCTATACTCGAGACAGGTGTTTGTATCATGATGTGTATGTGGATATTTTATACTCACATTTATTTTGTCACTTGTTTGTTTGTTTGCAAATTTTTACTTTATAATAGCAATCAAAGACTATGTTTAGACTTAAGATCTAAGATTTTAATATGGGTGACTAAAAATGCAAGAGTCTTGGTGAGTTTTGGACCTTGTCGATTTTTGGACCTAGAAATATGTTATGTGATCCCAACTGGTTGGTTTGTTTTCAGACTTTGATGGTCACTTACTACAACATTAGCAATACTTGTAAGATGGAGTGGTGTCTACCTAATGTTGATTTTACATCTGGCACATCCTAAATGTTCATGTTTTGGCACTTCATGTACAATGCAGAAGATAATAACCATCTGCTTAGATTATGTAGACCAAAGCAGTTGTGAGATATGTGGGTATTTTTAGAACAGATTGTTCAATTGCAGTGAAGCAATTGGTCTGTGAGGTCTGCGAGCATGAACAGCTCTTCTGCATAAAATGTTATGGTCCCATTCTGATTAGCTTCCTCCAAAGTTTTAGGGTCTGTGGGATCTTTCCCACCTAACCTGAGCTAGTAAAGGAATCTTTCTAAGGCAGGTAGAGAGATGTATTTGCCTTTGAAAGCCTTCAAATGAGGATCTTCTCTGCAAATACGATTGTTCCAGTTGAGGGGAAAAAAAAATGGGTTTCTGGCCCAGTTTTCAGAATTTTCTTTTGGAAGCCTTCAAAGTCATGAAGTACTCTCCTTTGATGGTATGAAGAATTCACACATACTTTAGGAGGTATCTGAAATTTTAGGCACAAGTTAGACTGGATCCTACCCTACCAGTTTTTTGAGAGACAGAATCAAGAGTAGATTTGGATGGCTAAGAATAGTCTTTTCAGGGGTCTTTTTCGTCAACAGGTAAGGAAATATAATCTGTGCAGAAAAATCTATTTTCATTGTGCTAGTGACTTTAAATTTCCTGTGAACATGGTGCTGTCAGAAATGTTTGACTTCCACTTTTAACATGGTACCAGAAATTAATCCTAAACAGCTAGAATGTTATACAAAATACTATTTGATTACTATGCTGGTTTTAAATTAGATTTTCTGTTTTAAAGAGTTACACCTCATCAACCTTAAAATAGAGGTAGTGTTGTTACAAAAATGTTGAAAAGTTTGCTACTTGTTCTAGGAATGCTAGGATGTAAAGATCGAAGTTTGATGATAGGCTTTGGCATGTTTATTTTCTTTTTGCTAAAACATAGCAAATCAAATTGTAGAAAATGGTTACATGTGAGGCATTAATTTTGTCCTATATTTTCTTCTTTTCTTTTTCTCTTTAAAAAAGGGTTTTTCGACAAAACCCACAGTGTTTCACAAAAACATTTGAACACTAACTGTTTAGAGTCTAGTGTTTTAGTACTGTGGTCAGTTACTCAAATTGCATATATCTGTGAAAAAAATTTACTTTCAAATAGAAAAGATACTATTTATATATTTATATTTTATAAATAGCCAATATTTACTTGATTGAATTAATTTGACAGGCTACTGCAAAAAGTCAGTCCATCTATAGACAGAAAGTGATCGAATGAATATATGATCAGTAGTAGTTTTCTTTCATTTGTGGATTTGAGGATACAAAAATCATTTAAAAAATGGTTTCATTAATGCAACTGTATGGTTTTTCTGGTATGTACATTTCTGAACTTCAAAATTTCTCATTTGAGGCAGCAAAGTATACTGCATCTTATGAGAAATTAACATGTCTGTGGTTTAGAAGAAAATATTAGGTCAATATGTGCTTGTAAACATGCAAAGAAACAAAAATAATGATAACCATTCAACATGGTAATGTCCTTCCTAATACCATTACGAAATTCTTAAAACTGTTCTTCAAGAGCTAAGCTCTCAAGTAGTATCCCTAATGAAATCCCTCAGTCTCCAAAGTCATAGTAGGTCCAAGACATCAGGCGCATTAATTTTTAAGTATACCAGGGAGTCCAGCC
Source organism: Platalea leucorodia (assembly GCF_965183815.1). Lineage (NCBI taxonomy): Eukaryota > Metazoa > Chordata > Aves > Pelecaniformes > Threskiornithidae > Platalea > Platalea leucorodia. Next base: position 43,395,536 of record NC_138828.1, on the reverse strand, counting down.
CCTATTTTGGGCATGTCTGAGAGCTATACCTAGAAATAAATCTTGCAGAGAACTTCTTAATCATTATAACGACCTTATACTTAGCACGTGAGACTTAGTGATCTGTACAGAACAAGAGCTAAGACAAAAAGCCACCTGAATGCCACTTCTCCTTTCAGAGTCCTAATTATTCTAGCAGATCCCTGGAGTTGTTCATTACCCTTGGGGAGTTAAAAATCTGTTCTGGCACCCTTTCCCCCTAGGCTGTCCTTTATTCTTGTCATAGAGTTCCTTCCTCACTGAAAAACCATTCTGCATTTAAAAAAGCAACTTGTGACATCCGTTCTGGTTGTCTGTTTCCATTTAGGATTTTTCATATTTCAGTCTCTCTGGTGGCACTTGGGACAGGATTTGTTAAAAGGCTTGGGCACGATTCTCCTGACCAAGGTAGATGTGGTGCAAATTTGTAGTGCATTGCTGGTGCTTTTAAGAGTTGTTCCAGCTATTAAATAGTCCACATTGATCCGTGCAATCATTAATATTATTTCTAAACAAACCAAACAATAGCGTTTAAGTTGTTCTGTTAGAGCCATCAATATGCTGATAACAAGTGAAAAATCTAAGGTGCCTACATTGTTGCGTTTTTACAAGAGTTACATAATTTTGTTTAACTGACACTTATTTTTTTCCAAAGGTGAATCTTATTAGTAATGCAGACTAGAATATTTCAAATAATTAATAGGATTTTATTTCCAAAATCCCTTTTGTGTCCAGATGTATTCAGATTGCATATATCTAGAAGTATCATTACTATAAATGCTATAAAAACACTTAAATCTTGTCCTTAGGCCATTTATGGTCTAAATAGATGACACAAAGGGAAAAAGGATACTTTACGCCTATACTACAATAATACCCCCATTATTATGCCCTTGTGCATGGGGAAATAAGGAGTTGCAAAATTAAGTAAGACTTCACGTACCTGTTTAAAGTCTTTTAAAATATTTGTTCTATTTCTGTATTAATTTTGTGTGATAAAACTCTAGAGAATTAACGCATCAAATGCAAAGCACAAAAAATACCATAGTCCCACAAATATTTCTGCTAACAGGCAGTCTATTTCTGAAGAATACTTGTGTGCCTTGTCATGTTAGAAGATGAAAGACCAGAGGCCAAAGGTAATAGAGAATCTTCTTATGGCTTGGGAATAATATGATTATTTGTAGTCTAATGCACTCATAATTTTGAAAATAACAGAAAAATACAAGAAGTCTGAAAGAAAATTACTTACAATTGGCTTGTCTAGAACTAGCATGGTGAGATGATATTACGCTAAAATTGCCAAATACCCTTACAAACTTGCAGCAAGAAAAGACAAATTTTGTATAGAAAAGTGTAAATAATATTAACAATTTCAGATCTTTGCTTGGAGGTTTTTACTTCATTCTGACTATCCTAAGTTCCTTGTCGATGAAGGGACACAGCTGACATTATGCAGAGGTAAATTAAATTTCCCTGATCTTCATTGCAGAAGCATATTTGGAAACCGTGATGTACAGACAAAACTTGTAAGCAGAACAGTAAGTTTTTGCTCTACTCCTGTCAGTACTCTCCCATACACTCATTGTATAGTTATAAGAGATAAAAAGAATTGCAGTTTTAAACATCACTTTTGATGTCTTGAAAAGGCTGACTGCCTGAGAATTTGGCAGCTTCTTCAGATTGTCTCAGAAAATGTCAGGCTTGCAACCCGAACCATAATTCTAGTTTGCTAGAAAGAAAAGGTTCTTCCAATGACTTTCTGCATGTGTCAGGTTTGCATAAGCCCAGACATCCTTAAAGCAAGAGTCCAGAAGAAGAAACCCAGCCTAGAAGTAATTCTGAGCAGGAATTTTAAATTAATCCATCTTTACTTAAAATTAAGACTTTGAATGAACTAAATCAGTATTGTTGAATGAAGTTTGTTTTGACTCAATCTTTTGTACAGAATTATCCTTATACACAATGAAACACATATAGATGCTTATTGTAGCATTTTATTTTATTTCTCTACCCTCAGGTACTTTTCCTTAACAGTCACTCCTGTTAATAAAATGGTCAGTCTGGTGTCCCACAGAATACATTTCATCTGATCTGTCAATCTATTAGCAAACTGGTAGCCTCCAGCAATAGGATTCATCTTGATTTCCCACCCCCCACCTCCATATAAAGTTCTCTAAAACGCTTTCTGGAAAAGGAGAGACTTCAGGATGCAAACTTTCACAAGTATTTAAGGGATGTTGCAGCTGTGCTTTATTTTTTTCCCTTTTACCTTTGTTGCAGCTGTGCTCTATTTCTTTCCCTTGTACCTTTTGTTGTAAAATGAGAGTCAATTATCCTAGGTTTATCATAAGACCTTTGGTACCTTCCCCATGTCTTGCCCTAGCTCAGGCTCCACTCCTATCTGTGTAATCATAGTGAGCAGGAATATATTACAACTTTAGACAGGTGACAGAGAACGTTAAGTCTAATGCTGTCTCCTTCTTGGGCTAGTATGGAGCCAGATGAGTCTCACCTAGATCAGCACTTTTGTGAACAGCAAATATGACAGAAAGCATTCACGTCTGCTTAATCCTCTTTTTTTAATTTAGTCCTTCCTGCTCAGGTCTGTCCTGATAAAACTACATTAGGAAGGAAAACTTGCTCCCGCCTTGTGCGTGGTAGGCTTCAGCTGTGAGATGCTGCTAACTGAAGATTTTCTGATAGGCAAAATATTAGACAAATCCATCACAAATGAAAACCTTCTTGCTGTGCAGCTTGCATGCTGAACAAGTAAAAGCCATGGTCTAGATGGCAGTCAGGGCTCTGGCAGAGTGTGTGTGTGTTTATTCACATGTATGATTTGTCAGTGTCTTATTGTACTGGACAGTATACTGGTGTTGGAAAGAATCATGCAGTTTACTTCTCTTGGCATATTAGATAAACAATTTTTAGATAATGCAATATGTGAGCCATATGCATGTATGCTGTTTTGATTTCCACATAATGTCAAAAGCTATCTTCCTCAATGTACACAAGGATTTATTACTTATGAGCTTAATAAGCAGGCAAAAAATAGTTTTACCTTGAAAAGCAGATTATATTTACTAAGAGTTGAAATTCTGCCCTGAGAAAGAATCAGAAACACAGGAACATTTCTGTTGGTTTCTTCTGAGGAAATGTTTTGAATGCTAGTGTGTAAGCCATGGAGGGGGGGGTATATTTCTCAATAAGATTTCCCTTGGGATTGTTTTGGCTGAGACAAAGAGCTTAAGCTGGTACTTCACATTTTTCTAGACAATGTTCAGAAATAGCTGCATAAAAGCTCATTTCATTATGGTATATGGAAATAGATTTCAAATAAGTGGTTAAAATGAGAGAAAGAGAAAATCTTCCTTTGTAATTTAGACATCTGAGCAGCAATTTTTGCTCTCCTCAGTATAATGTCCTGGTACTTAATCATCAAGAATAAATTACTATCCTTCAACTATATTAATTTTCCCCCTTTAGTTTCTGCTTTTTGTTTTGTGTCACAACTGTGAAAAATGTGTAAGAACAGCATTCTAGTTGGCGCTCAAAGTCATAATATATGTAGTCTGTGATTTGGGCAATTAATTTCCTAGTTCTAGGTCACCTGGTGATTTTGTGATTCTTAGTTCTGTATCACCTATATAGTATAGTGCCTTCAAGAGTGACACCTATATTATTTTATTAATATTATTGTAGAGGAAGAAAGTCATTGCAGAGAGGAAGCACTTCTGCTAATCTTAAGTTTGGAAAGTTTCTTAAGGATTCTTTAAAATTGAACTAGGAATTTTACTTTACCACAGTAATCTCTTAAGGGTTTATAATGTGAACGTGGAACTGAGGTGATGATCTTTATGTGGTGTAGCAGTTCTGGAGGAAGTGGACTGCTCCATTTTAGATCAAACAAAGCTGCTTCTGTCTCTGTCAACATGTGCCTGGCTTACCTCTGAAATACTTTAGCCGTTTTTATTTATTTCACCTAAACTAATATTTGACCTAGATGTCGGACATTTCTACACTGTACTGCAGTGACTGATGGTCGTGAAAGAGTTTGGCTTGGTGAAACTAGCCAAATGAAAACTAAGAAGAGATGTGATTTTCTCTGTTTAAACCACTAAAATTGTAAATACCAGAGAAGAGAAAGAAGTAAAGAAATAGTAAAAACAACAACAAATATACCTGGGCTGTAAATAAAAATACAAACTGCTTCAGAAGCAAATTCTGATAAAAGAAACATAAACTACTTTCAAGGTAAAGCATGATTAGGTTTTGAAATTATTACATCAAACAGCTATTTAGTAGAAAGCTACACCCCATGACCCACAATGCTTTTTCTCCAGTATACGATGATATTTAATAGATAGGTTATGACAGCTTCTATGTATGTAAACTTTATTTTTCAGGCTTAGAAATAACAAAAGATGTTTCTTATATGAAACGTTATTGTTCTAAGTAGGTTTATTAATTCTGATGTGCCAGTTTTAATATATTCCTGTTTACTAGGAAGTGTATATCATAAATATCAGACTTCAAACTCTATATTTAAATATTAAACTGCAGTTATGTTGAACTTTAACTGGATTTATAGAAAATACTAGAACATAATGACATTTTTCTGGTGCTTTCCTGGTGATGTTGGGATTTGTAATAAAATCATCTGGTTTTTAATGATATTGCTGACTCCAATGCAAATCTTTTAATTTCAAGCTCTGTCCTTAACTATGACAAATGTAATAGATAAAAATACAGTGGGACATCACTATTAGACACACTTTTTAAAAAATCTAGAGGCTACATAGAAAGAAATGAGAAAAAATTGAGAAATGGGAATAGAGGGTGAACTCAGTTCGTAGGCTAATGCTAGTTAAGGGAATCAAGAAAAAAATAGGGATAAAATCTTCTGCAGATATATATCGTTCCAACCTTAATTTAGTGATGCATAACACCTTTGAAAGGTTTAGTGGTCTTTCTCTATTCTTCAGATAAATTTATTTCTTTTTAGAGTAAAATTTGAAACTGACTGAGAGAGATAAAATAAGCAGATGTTTGGGGTTTTTCCCCTTTTCCTTAGTAGAGTTTATTGAATACATAACACTAGCTTCTAGTGTCCTAAAATACAAAGTACTTAATGATGTGAGGTTTTCCAGCATGGACCACAAATGCTAATTTGAAAATACTTTGTCCCAAGCTTGAAAGCGATGCCTCTTTCAACAAACTTACACTTAAAATTCCACATGCAGATGTATTATCTACAATTATCTACTTTGGCCCACAAGATCCATCCCTGAATACAACTTTAAAGTGGCTTTTATCTTATATTCCCTTCTAGCTGGCATCTTATTCATTAAAATCTGTCTCCTCATGGTTGCTCTTTTTCTGCAACTTGTCTTACAGTTTGGTGAGCTGGCCAGAATGCCAAATTCAGAAAAATTTTGTGAGCACAGGAATAATTCCTCCCTTCATGCAGGGACACAAAAGGCAGGATAGGAAACAGACTGTTTAACATCGACCCCTTTCTGAATTCAAGGTCTTGAGGAGGATCTCTAGCTAAAAGCAGGACTAGCAGAGAAAAGAGAAATATCTGGGAAGTGTTAAGAGGCCTTCAGGAACAGAGCCTTAGAGGTAAATAATGTTATACTGAACATTCATCCTTAGACCAAATATTTTAAGGTGGAGGAACCTTCCAGAATTTTTCAAATCGGAAACACCTGCTAAATAATTTTGATATCTTTTACAGATAAAGTTGAATAACACATCTACTGTATATCCTTATTCATTCAGTCAGGTCCTGTCTCTCTCTGCTCTTCCTAATCCACAAAAAAATAAGTTGTTTTGTCTTGACATTTTATCAGGGACTGGAGAGGAGGGAAGAGAGGGTCTGTTGGTTGAATGCTTGGCTATGTTTTTAAATTGAGTTAAACACATTAAAAATATCATAAATATCAAATGGCTTGCTTTATTTTTTTTGCTTTTTTCTTTTCTTTCTGTCAAGCAGAAATAATAATGAAAGCGACAGATCAACAGGGAGCAAGAAAAAGTGAGACTGGCCTGATAAAAAGTCATAGTTAATGTAGGGTTTCTGGGGAAGGGGAGTTTATGTGGTTGTCTGACTTCCACAGGGAGTTTTTGATGCTATCAGCTTTCTTCCTTTCTGAAATGGTCGTTCTACCATAGCATGGACACTTCCATATACATGTATATCTAAAGGAATATCTACTGATTTCTAAACCTGATTACTGAGTTATCCAAATTGACCTGTTTTAGCAGTATAGAAACACGTTTCCGATTTCTTTATTGTTTTCAGAACAACAACTAAGGCAGGGAGGCTTGATTTTAACAGCAGTAGAAACTGGGAATTCCTGTGTGATCTCATGTCAACTTTTCTATAGCCATATTCACCAATCTCATTTTTTCAGTGCTCAGTTTTAGCTTAAAATAGTAGCTTTTAGCTTAAAAGAATAGTATTTAGTAGCACTAAATCTCATTCTGTATTAGGATGTATACTCAACTGCCTGACCCCATGCACCATAACCCTGTGGTAAGACCCATAGCACATGAACAGGAAAAAAAAAGGTGTGTGTATATCAAATGCAGCTCACATCTTCTACATAGGCAAGATGCCTGGTGGTTTCTGAATTTCCCATCCATGTCCATATACAAGTCCGCATGTACTTGACAGTTGATGCAGGAAAAACAAACATGAAGTCTGAGCTTTGGCTACAGGAATAATTAACTCAGCCTGTTCCTGATGGCCCTTTTCCCAAGCAACAATTTAGGAAGATGCAAGCTGTATTAGTAGGTCTGATACTGGCAGCCGGCTGCTCTTAGCAATCATCTTTTCCATGGCCCCTTCCAAAATGTAAAGTACATCAGGTAAAGATAAAATATGATAACTTTCAAAGCATTGATGAGGCTGAGTATTGTGTTCCTTCTTCATAGAATTGAATATATGTTATAGGAAGAAAAAAAATGGACTCCAACAAGTTACCTGGAATTTATTCTCTTCTTAGTTCTGTAAACATGGCAAATGACTTAAGCTTCACTCTACTGATTTATAATATCACTAAAATTCTTCAACAGAATTAATTTCCAGGAAATCACGGTAGTTCATTTATTACTGTACATAATGTGTGTGCTATAGGTATAATGTTTGACAAGAAAACTCATATTTCTAAATGCTTTGAGACTGATGATGGGATTAATTTTTTTAGCAGGTTAATTTAATGATTTTTTTAAATAAAGCTGACATATCATTTATACATAGTATTTCAATAGCATACACTGTTTGTGTACTGTATCTATGTACCACTGGAGCAATTTCCATGATGCAGCATCCTTTTGTGGTGGCTGAGCTCAGCAGCTGCTGTATCTTTCCTGTTATGTGATTTTTTTTTTATTTTTTTTTTTTTTTTTTTTTTTTGCCTCTTAGGATTTGATACCAGCATTTTGCCAATTTGCAAAGACTCCCTTGGCTGGATGTTTAACAGGCTTGATACGAACTATGATCTGTTGTTGGACCAGTCAGAACTTGGAAGCATTTACCTTGACAAGAATGAGCCATGCACCAGGGCGTTCTTCAATTCTTGTGACACATACAAGGACAGTTTGATATCTAACAATGAGTGGTGCTACTGCTTCCAAAGACAGCAAGGTAAAAGATGAGAACAACCTGCATATGTATATGAATGACCTTTTTGTAGTGCTTTATCTTTTTTTAACATATTAAGAAGATTACAGTGAACTACAAGCTCTTAAATGCTGTACAATGAATTTGCGTTAAGGTATTTGACCTATTGTGAATACCTAAAATGACGTAAAAAACAAACAAACAACCCAAGCTAAATGGAAAGGCTTGCTAGAAATTCAAGGATTCTAAATAAAGTGTAAAAGAGTGGCTAATGCTTTTACAGCAGTATTGTTTCTCATGCCAACTTCCAGTAAGTATGTAGAGGAAAGAGACCAAAATAAAGAACAAAATTACTTAAATTATTTCTTTCCCAATCTACTTTGCCTACATTATAAAATAAACTTTTTTATTGCTAAAGTAGGGCATCCTAATGTTCTATTTTGTGAGCCTATTAAAATAACTGAATGAACATTATGGATAAAGTTATTTCCAGTCATTTGGACCTAAACCCAATTGATTTTTACTGCCTAGATGAATCTTGTGTTAATGTCCTGATGTGATTTGGTTAAACAAATAAACACAACCTATAAGCATTATTTTCCTGAGGATCATATAGCAATTTTAGATGTAGGTGAGACATCACATAAATTATATAATCAAACTAGTTGTAATGAATCAAAGAATTTACTCATCACATATTGGCTGAAACTGGACAGAATTGCCCCTTCGTTTTTCTTACTAACATGGGGGAGATTTTCAAAGGAATAAACAGCAGCCAGGGCCCAAATTTCTACTGCTAGTAGAAGAGATAACACTGATTTGGTGGAAAGTTTGCAAAGCCAGTTCAGCCTTTTTGAAAATGTTAATATCACTTTTTTACTCTCACTTGTGCCCTTAAAACTGTCGTGATAAATTCCCATTAGCACTCAGCATCCATGGTTTGACTCTGATTTCTGTGGAAATAAAGATTTTTATCATGCCACATCTGCCCATTGTAAATCTGAACAAAAATAAAGCTGTACTTCCGTAGATACATACTAAATAGCAGACTTCTTTTCTTTGGTAACTTTGTAGTTAAAAAATCTTTCAAAACACCTTGTTTTGTAGTAGAACAACATTTTGGCTTTTATTTTTATAAGCATTTATGTACTGCTAACAAAATCAGTAAATGAAAATAACCCATGCCAGAAGTAAAGTGGTTCTTAAAGTAAAGAACATAACACGTTCTGTTTGGTTGTCTTTAAAATAAAAAACCACCACCACAATCATTTCAGCTTAATATATAACACCCTTACTCTTTGGAGGGCAGCATAATTATTTTCAATTTTCAGAGAAAGTTTACTACATAACATGTGGCCTAGTATGGTCCAAGGTTCTACCAGTTGGCTCTTCTACCAATTTCATATAATGCGTGTATAGCATAACCAGGGCATTAAGAAAGCAATTCCACAGATTAGTTTCAAGAAGTTTTGCATTCTATAGCCTATAAGTACTGTTAGTCTAAAATATTTGCTCAGTGTACCACTAGAACCCAAGGATGGTATCATAAAGACTGATTTAAACACTACTGAATTATATTCAGTACCCCAAAGGCTAAAAATCCGCGATCTGGCTTTCAGTGACACTGATTCTCCCCATTGCAGAATCCAACATTATAAAGCTTTTCTTCCCTTTTTAGCAGTTTTCTCACTGTCTTGACCATGGTGTTATGATAAGGTGCTGATTCAAAACAGGTTAAATAGGTTTTGATACCACAGTGTGTTTGAGCATATAGTAAAAAAGATGCATCCTCAACATTGTAAATGAGGTGAAATCTCAGTTTTGGCAATCCTTGCACATTAAACATGCACTCCATCCCTCCAAATTAACACTGTCAACAAAATCTGTATTCTCCTTTTTTGAAGGCATAAGCAGAAAAAAAAGCTTATAGTCTTCTTTTGTCACATCTTATTATTAGCTCTTGCACAACTATCTGAATCCTAACTTCCTAATGTATTAGTGACCCACTGAATTCTCTATTCATAATTTGCAGTGTTATGCTAAACCTTGTAATATGTTCATGTTTGGTTATGTTTTACTTGATTGAACAGTCTAAATAAGACTTTTAACTAGACCTTTGCTATTAATAGCAAAGAGATGGCTAGGTAGAGAAATTCAGTGGCTTCTCTCTGATGTTTACTTAAGTAAGTTGATATTAACAGAATGCTTCAGGCCATGTAGACAGCTCTCTCTTCATTGAGGTTAGTAGGTGCTTTCTGGGCAGGTTTAGTTTTACAGCACTGCTGTTGATTAACGGTGTTCAACATGAATACAAAATTCAGTCAACAATATGTATCATATTGGGATAGAAATTCTGTCATGTTATTTTAAAATACATAGTATTTGCTTGAGTCATTATCTGAAAAACCGTTTTGCTCTTTGATCTTAGCTTTGCAGTTCAAGACTGTCAGGATCAGACAAGTACTTACAACTCTTCTTTCTTTCTGCTTGAGGTCTGTCATGATGCATTACAGTGCACTAGACCCATTACTGCACATTACTCACAACTTCTAGTCAATATAAGCAACTTCTTATGAATACTTAAGTCAGATCTTTCTTGCTCAGAAAAAGATCTTCCTGTAGTAGCTGTCCCACCTTGACTAATGCTTAAACACTTATGTGTGGCTCAGTGGTGCTTATTGCATTTTCTCTTGACCTTATTCTGCTTTATGTGTAGTTTAGATATGTCCAAGACACTATAATGCATTTCTGCACTACTTCAAAATCTGTACTTTGCCAGTGCTCTTTGGAAGTCTTCCTATATGCTTTGATCGCTATTGCCCTCTAGTTTCAACTACAATTCATGCAAGTGCTTCAGTGCCCATCTCCAGAACGTATTTTCATAGTTGTGTGAAGCTAGCTTAACACTTTAGTGCTTATCTAAATGCTGAGGCACTTGCAATGTTGGCCTTTTTATAGGTTGAATTTCTTTCTGCCAGTACTTCATCATTATTACAGCCTTGTTTTTGTTGCATCACTGCCTCAGAGTAGGAGAGTACCCACTTTTGCAGGGAATATTAATGCTTAGCACCTAAGTATTTCTTTACTGCAGGCCTCTGCATGGATCTATTAGTCCAGCACTCCTCTAGATGCCTTTTTCTTACAGGCTCTTCTATCTGTCAAGGCTGGAAGACGTCTTTATGACTTTAAAACTAGTCCATCTTACAGAAGAACGATAATTATTGTGATTCATATTTGTTACATCAGTCTATTCAGATTGCAGGACTTCAAATATGTTTATAGATTATTCTAAAGGAAGGTGTAACATGCCTTAACACATAATTGGGGTCCCCAGAAAGATATCTTGAAGTGCAATATTGATGCTTCAGATCCCTAAAGTTAAAGCTCAGTTGTCCAAGAACAATTATAATACTTGACCCCAAGCACAGGCAAGGCACAACATGGCAGCCTAATCTGCAGCGGACCATATGCCAGAAGCTAGGGACTCTGCCAAATATTATCTGCTTGATAGATGGAATATCACTGTTTTGTAATTGAAAAAGATGGAGAATCTGTGAAAGGTGGAGGCTCAGTGTGTGGGTAGCAGCTCCTTGAGACATGTCTGTTAAAAATCCTAGACATTCTTTGTCAAATCTCCCATTGCTCCCATTGCTCTGTTAATGTGCCTCTTTTTGGTAAATCAAAGCTTAATCGTACTAGCCTTGCAGCACCTCTTGACACAACTGAATATTGATGTCTCAAGGGCCAGTATTAGTAACATGGCATACTCTGGTGTACCTCAGTACTTCGAGGACTGAAGAACTGTGGATGGCTGCTGTTAAGTGGTTCATGAATCACTCATAACAATGCAGTGATATCATCAGAAAGACAATTCCTGCCACATCTGTGGAAGTAGATTAAGGATGATTAGGTCTCTTATTTCTATTCAGATTATCAGAAAGATTGATGTCAGATTCATTTCTGTTTCAAAGGAAGCCACTACACTGATTTTTGTAAAGGAATTTTTTCTCCTTGGCTCAAGACTCCCAAAAGTTGTCCAGTGGCACTGCTTTTTTATTGAAATAAGTTCAGAAATCTAAAAGAAAGCTTTTCCAAACTCAGGAACTAACTGGAAAAGAAAGAGGAAAGCATTATGATTTGGGGAGAGAGGAAAAAGGATATGCTGTGGACCAAAAGGCATTGGTTGAACTGCCGTTCTCTTTGACAGTTTTAAGCACCAGAGTGACTTAGTATTGTTAAGAGTTTTTGCTGCTTTTATCCTGAGAAGCAAAGCTTAAGTATGAATCTTGAAGACCTAGCTTCTGAGAAGAAGAGAGTTTTGGGTAAGTAACTTTCTCATATTGCCTTGTTACCTTTTGGTTAGTGGTATTCCTTTTTGTAATTATACCACCAAAGATTTATAGCTGTACATGAAGATTTTTTTCATTAAGTATAGTCCATCATTTCCACATGTTAGTGCTCATGTGTGCAACTCTGTGTTTCTAATTTAGGATTTTTTTTCCATAGAACAAAATACATGTATTTTTTCTATTTGACTAGTTCTTCTCCTTCAGCATATTTCCCATCTTCTTTGAAAGATAGAATAGACTAGAATAGAATCATTTAGGTTGGAAAGGACCTTTAAGATCATCAAGTCCAACCAATAAGCTAACACTGCCAAGTCCACCACAACCCTAGATCCTTCTAGCCTATGGTACTTGTGTGCATAAATGACTATCATTTTTTAGATTACCAATTAATTGGAAATACCTTTCGTTTAAGAAATAATTGATCCTCAGAATGTTGTACACTTAAGAGCTTAACTCTTTAAATATCAGGAAAGACAGAAACCTTAGTTTTGAAAGGTAATGAATATCTCTGGCATAATAGTGAGCATGATCATCATCAAAGCACTTCTTACAACAAGAAATGTAAAACTTTATATAGCTTCAGCAAATACTCAAAAACTAAATACTTAAAACCCAATACCCACCCAATGGTGTCAAGTCCCAGTGGTTTTCAAGAGCACACACAGAAAGTTGCTTGGTGTCTGGAAAGACATCTCTTGAAAATTTGTTCTGGCACCGAGACTCCTGTGAACAGTATTTTAAAGTAGAGCCTACTTTTAAGGCCTTCACTCTAAAAAGAATCATTATAGATTTAGTGTGAAAACCTGGCCCACCAGAGTCTAGGCCACTCTAAACATTTATAAGCTTCTTTAAATGTATGGGATATGTAAATAGCATCTAAAATGTAAAGCCAAGAGAAATTAACAGCCTACTGTCAGTAAGGGGTTATTATTGTCTTCCAGTTTCTATTTACTCTGTCAGATAAGAGCTCATGAATAATACCAAAGGCCTATTGGTATATCTAGGCTATGCCAGCCAAGAGGCTGTGTGTTCACCAGAAATGTATTTTTGATCCCCAGTTCATCTAGGCATTTGTCACCAAAGTTTGAGCATTTCCACAAGAAAGGCACCTCCATGTATTATAATGTATTCTTGCCTTTCCTGCACTCCTTTGTGCATCTTGTGCTGCTCTCAGCTGGCTAAAGGGTGAGCACTCTTGTTTTCCTTTAGGAGGAATTCAGTAAAGGCTACTTTGGGCTATCATCACTCAAGTGATTTTTGCCTACCCATTGCCCTACACAGTGACTAGGTTCTGGTCTAAGTGTGTGCGTCATCAATAAGCTAGGCCAGTCTTAATGATCTTTAAACTAGCTCAGAAGATTTTTTTTCTGTTTGCATGGAAAAAAAGTAGTTTCACTATGTTTCAGAAGGGAACCTTGAGTTAATTGCATGGCAAAGATGTATTCTAAATAATCAGAGTCTGATAAAATGGCAAATGCGTTTAGTATTCATAGAATGTGAGATTTTAGTGAGATGTTATCAGAATACTGTCTGGGAATGATATAAGCTAAAGACGCATGTGAGTAAACTCAGTAATACTACTGCTCATCAGAATGAGAAATGCCTTTGTGCTAATGGTCTAATGTAGTACGCAGTATCAGTGTTCAGAGATTAGTACTTTGCCATCTTTGATTCTTTCACTTATTCAGCAGTAACATATACACATTCATGTCTTATTTCCTTCCCATTCATGGGGCATACTGTGACTTGCTTTTATAGACTGTAGAAAATTAAATGGTTCAGAACTGGAGCTGTAACTCTGAAGAATGGAAAACTGAATTTTAATACCTATTCTGCCTCTTAGAGACATCTAAATTTTGGCCACTGTTTTTAACTTCGTTTGCTGAACATGGGGCTTTGTACCCATGGGATTCAGTCTTAAACTGTTGCAACAGAACCACTATCTTGCAGACTTCAGTGGAGAAAATTCTTATTTTCTTAGTGTAGTACATGGAATACAAAACTTGAACGTGACTTCTAACAAGGACAAAAGGGAAAGAATTAAAAGAGCCATCCTGTTTCTAACCAATACATGAGGCAAGCTTCACAGTCACACTCTGATTTCTGTAGACTGATAAAATAGGGTGTGATAGAGTTACTATTTTGGTCTAGCATTCCCTGATCCTCCAGACTAGTGACTAGATGCTCACTTACCAGCTGGGTTAACTGGGAGTGGCCTTCTGCACAAATCCATGGTGGTACTCTAATTCATAATTCTGGAGCTGTAGCAAGGTGCAGTAATTCTTTTATTTCAGAGCTTAGAACATGACTACTAATGCAGGATGTGTGTGTTTCTTAAGATCAGTAGTTAGAGTGTCCTTAGAACGTAGCAAACTATGAAAACTTAGTCATATGCTTTCTTTCCTAGATACAGTGTAATCTGTTTAACATTTTTTATGTCATTTTAGACCCACCTTGCCAGACAGAACTCAGCAACATTCAGAAGCAGCAAGGAGGAAAGAAGCTCCTAGGTGAGCCATAGATCATTCTTTTGAAGGTTTTATTGCTTACATAAATAACCCTAGTGAAACAGCAACATAAAATCAATATTAATCCAACAAAGATAGACCGCAGTAAATTCCAGCAACAAAATTTATGAAATTTTTGAAAGCTATTAAACTTAGTTTTATTACCTTACCTACCAAAAGATATTACATCTGTTTTATTACCCTAATAGAAGGTACGTTTTTGCAGTTATAGAGGGGACAGTCTGAGGCACTCCTAAATTAGTATCTCTGCTGATCCTTTACCTGTAATATTCTTTAAGTAATTGAAATCTTTGTTGTGAATCAGTTTATACTGTATCAATATTACTGAAATGTAAAATCTTCATTTTACCGTTAGCCACTGTATGAAAGCTACAATAAAAGGCTTGGCCCAAAGTAGTCAAAACTGTATTTCTGCTGAGGATGGTTTCTAACAACAACTATACACTTCAAAATGCTTTCATATGAATGTTTTGTTCATTGTGGTTTGTCTGCATTTTACGTTTCTTTCAAAAAGTCTCCATTCATTCCAAATGAATAGCAGTGAATTATTTAGCCTTAGGCAAGTCACTGCCTCACAAATAAGACCCTGATTGTGTCTCTTGTACTCTTGGTGCGGAACCTTTTCAGCTTAGAGCCCAATTTGCCTAGGTATTTTGCATATAAATGCAAATTTCACATTCTTTTTTTACATTTTTTGTTGATAAAATTGGTGTATTAAACTGCATTTGTCTTCTGTGGTGGAGTAATGAAATATTAGTAGGTAACTAAATGGATTGTAAGATATATATTAAATAAAAACAGCTCCTAAGCCTTGTAGCAGATAGTTTGTTAGTCCAGGAAGTCTGGCCCTTATTATTCAGGCTTTTTTGTACTCCACAGATTATAGGACATCTCATTCAGGGTTGGGTGCTACATTTGAGCCTTTTGCCCAGAATACAGCGAAGATCTTGACTGAGACATTCAGGGAGTAAGGAATATGTATCATAGGATCAGTGAAAAATTTAAAGGAAGATTGGTCACTTTATTTCTTGAAATCAGTCCAAGACTGATACGTGTTATTTTCCCTCCCACTTTTGATATATTCAGTCACTTTCTGCTTAACTGAATTTAGTAATAGTAAACCCGTCAATGTAGAGTCTGGAATGTGGAAACAGCAAAAGGTAGTTACTTTCTGCTATAATTGTTACATTGGCCACGAGGCAGTTTTCAATATTCTTATTCAATATTTATATATCACAGGGCAGTACATCCCCTTATGTGATGAAGATGGGTATTACAAACCAAGTCAGTGCCATGGAAGCGTAGGGCAGTGCTGGTGTGTTGACAGATACGGTAATGAGGTAACAGGATCCAGAACAAACGGTGCGGCAGAATGCGGTAAGTTAAGAACCCTTTGTGGCATTTGGTTTAGAGGTGTTATTCCCTTTGATTACCAACCAGATTAAATGTCTTCAGTAAGAACAGATGTGGGACCCAACTGCACGGATTTTGAAACAAAAAATAACAAATTATAATTTGTTATTGTTAATACTTCATTATTTTTTGCAACTCCTATCACTGTGTCAGCTATTAGTAGACCTCACGTATGTGCTTGGCGTAGTGTATATAAACCTAGAGAAAATTAATTATCTAGAGCAGTGTTAGACAAGCCCCCAAATGCTTGATGAAATCCCTTTGGGTAATCAGCATGCTAGTGAATTCAATTTGACATTTTTTTCAGTTTATGTTTGAAGGAATTACCAAAAGTTCCTAGCACACTAAATCTTCCCTTATTTTTCCCCTTCCTGCAGCACTGTGCAACTTCTTCCAAGAATTCCCATGTCACCTTTATTTGATGTCCCAGATATAGAAAATGGCAATAAAATATTTTCCTTTTTTTAAAAAAAGTCTTAAATTACTCCTTTCCACGTCTTTTGCAACAAAAGAACATAGCCTGAAACAAAGGGTAAATTTAACACAATATTGGACATACAAGCTTAGGCCGATTGTCCATCTAGTCCAGGATCCTTTCCAGATAAATGCACAGTTCTAGATAGATAGTTCAAGATAATACGTAAGAACTGGACAACAGACAGTGTATATTATCAGTAGTCTTTATTGTCATCTGTAAGTTGGACTTAAATCTCTTTCAGTTGTTCCTGGCACTCATTATAGTTCTACAAATCCATAAAATTTGTCTCCTTTTGTTAACAGAGAGAAATTTGTCCCTATTGAAGTGGTTTTCTTTTAAGACAAAAGAGTTTTCGTATTATTTATGTTTGATTCCTATGTCGCACTGTGTAGTTTAAAATAAGTAATTGTCCTGAAACTAAGTATTCTGGTGTGCATTTTGTATGCTTATGTATATTATACTATAAATATGTAGTGTATCTTGTGTATCTTTTCTGTAACTATCATATCTTTTTAGCTATCGATTTAGAGACTTCGGGTGATTTTGCCTCTGGCGATTTCCATGAATGGACAGATGATGAAGATGACGAAGATGAAATAATGAATGATGAAGACGAAATTGAAGATGATGATGAAGATGAAGGAGATGATGACGTTGATGATGACGATGATCATGATGGATATATTTGATGATATTAGGGGGTCCATGAATTGTACCTTTCTAAAATTCACAGGATGACATTTCATAAAATCCCTTTGTTCTGCAAGATCAAAAGGATTCTAACAAACATGTATATTTTGTATGATTATTTCAAACATTTCAGCTGGAGTCATAGACTTTTTTTGTTTAAATAAGAATAATTATATTATGTGCTTTGGAGTTTTTAAATGCCTTTGTGCTGAAGAAAACACATTGGAAGTCTAGCCTGAAGAAGGAAATGTTATGTGCTACTGAAAATGTAAACGTGCAAAACACACTATAAAGACAACCAGTCTCTTTAAAACTCTGGTGAAAAGATACTTTCCCTTACTTGGAACTGTGCATGTCCTCTTCAGAACACGTACTGTAACTTAACTTTAGTTCTGTCGGTGTTTTAGGCCCTGCAGGCTTTGCAAATTGTCCATTTAATAAATCAAAAAAGTATTACAGTAGAAAAACATCGGTGCACAAGTAGCATCTCGCCAGCCTTTAATTAACCAAAGGTACGGAGAAAAATTATCAGGAGGGGAAAAATAAAGCGAAGTCCTCCTTTGTGTTTGCATTTGTAGTTGTTTTTTATTAGGAAATGGCTAGGTTATTGAAAGGATTTTTCAAAAGCAGTAGCACGGACAAGCACCAATTCTGTAATTCTAAAGTTTTCTTGTCCTTCCTTAATGTTTTTTTCTTTCATGTCAAGGTCATATAGGCTTTATCATTATCTACTCAAACATTACTTCACCCTTTGTTGTTTCTCTGTATTTCTCTCTAATCAGATTAGCATAAAATATTTTACATGGGGAAAAAAATTTGCTTAAAATTATATTACCTTTATACATGACTGTGTTTCAGAGTATTGGCATTTGCCCCAAGGTAATTTTTAATAAATGTATAATGATACTTTTTATTTTCTTAATTCAGGAAATAGTTTTGCATCTTTATCTTAATTCATGTTGTTCTCTGTTACTAGTGCAGAAACTTAGAGAACGTATTGTAAAGGTGCCTTGCAAAATAGAAATAGAGAGGTTTTAGCATGCATACCAGTATAGGATGTTAGGCAATAGCTAAGCACACCCAATTACCAAATTAATACCAGTATAGGTACTGCTGCTGGAATGAAGAAAATGGGTTATTTTCATTTTTTTTCCTATTGTTATGTAATTACCATGTGGACTAGATTATAATTATTGTGTAGAGTAGCACTTAAGATTTGACTGTAGAGAAAATTACTTTAATCACTGTATTTATGTTAGCATGTTAATTAATTGTGTAGACATTTTGAGACTCCACCATCTTCGTTCATACCATATCTATTGCTTTCTGCCCACAATAAAAATGACGTGACCTGTATAATGTAGTACTACAGGTTGTATAATTTCAAAATTGGATCACTGGTTTCCCATCGTTAATTAAAAGGAAAATCAGTTTCTTATTTGAATTAATTTCTACACATTAAATACTAAATTTAATGTTTACCCTATGTAATATTGAAAAGTATAATGCATTTTCTTTTTTACCGTTTCTGTATAGTTTGCAAAATAAAGAATCTTGTAACCAACCTTTGGCCAGTATAGCCCATCATTTTGACTTTTTGCATAGTTTGAAGTTTTGAAAAAGGAAAAAATTGTGTTTTGGATACATTTCACCTGTTAAAATATGTATTTATTTGTATAAAGCCATTTATTAATGTTTTATTTCCAGTAAAGAATTTTCAACTAAGGCAAAACCCATAGGGAGCTTTTATTTTTCTTTATTTTTTCCTGAATTTTCTATAGCTTTGTTATGTACTTTTATGACATTGTCTCCATTACCTAGAAAAGAGAGAGAGATTTCTTTTCAAACTCTGTCATAATTTGTGGGGCATAGTTGTATTATTTTCTTAAATAAAAATAGTTAAGAGTTTACCGTTCCAATATAGTGGGATTTTATCAGAGAACAGTTTCTTATGGCTGAAATTAACTGACATATAAATTGATTTTAAATAAAGAAGCTAAAGAAAAAATGTTGTCATTATTGGCTGATGTAGCAAGTACTGTTGTGGTTTTTTTTTTTTCTGATGTGACAAATGGTCATTAGATGACTAACTAAAAATGGATTTCTTTAAAACTTGTGATATTAGGAGAATTAAAGTATGGAAAGAGAATTCATAATATGTTTAGCCTTAATGGGATTACAGTATGAAGACCATTCTAAAATGAACTGTCATGCAGAAGAGCATGAAAGAAGTTTATATTCTTTCTTCCCTGAAAATTCCCCACTGAACTGGAAGAGGAGGGAATACGCATGGATTTTTGTCCCCGAGTATCAAAGCTACCTATCATAAAGTCAGAAGTAAGTCAAGATAGCTAAATTTACTAAAGAACAGTGACAATGGAGATTCAGGGTCATTTTGGAGAATTTTTGTGGTCCAAAACTAACAGCAACAACAAACACTTGAATTGTTTCCCATTCCTGAGGAAAAGCCAGAGAAGAGATTGATAGGGTGAGACTTCCTTTGAAAACATCATCTTTTTTTAAAAAAAATGTAAATTTATGTATGGATTAATATTATAGTGTTGATTTGCTTTCATGATACCAAATGAACTTGAAGCTACTTCACTGCAGCATTAAAGAAATGCATGAAATCAGGAGGAGGTAGAACAAATACAGGCAAAGGCTGGTAATATAAAATCACTAAATAACTAAACCATTCAGAAACTTTTTCTTCTTTCCATCATATCCAAAAATTTGCAGAGAGGTATGTCCTCATGAGTACAGTCAGGCAGAAAGCAGTAGGGAGCCCTTGATTTTAAAACTTCATTATTTTTACAGTGTTGCTGTCTTTTGTTGTTTTTTCTTGATCTTATAGTTGTGCACATATGTATGTACTTACAAAATACGCAAAGGTACTGATATAAGTTTGGAGATTTTCAGACACAGTGATTAATCCTTGTGCTCTTCTGTGAATGTGTGGAATTGTAAGGCTCAGATTCATTGAAAAGTAAGGAATACTGAGTTCAATGAAATCAATTATTATATAGTCTTTGAAGGAAGTATTTCAGGTCAAGCCACATAGATACATTTAGTTTAAAAGCAAATGAATTAGCGTCATTAGTTTGTTTGTACAAAAATTGGATTATTGTACAAGACTGAGGAATATGGACCATAATGATAGTAGGAAATTTTTACTTGTTTTGTGAACATGGACAAGAACTGGATTTCTTTTATTATTTTTAAAGAATCCAGTGCCCAGGTGGAATAATAGAAGTTTATTAGAAAGCAGATTAATTTTATGCTTCATAAATTAAAATGGAAATTAAAAATTATCTGCATTTACAGGGTTTCTTCATTAGAACAGTGTATATATTTCTAATTACTAAAAGCTTTTAAAAATTGGATTTAAATACAGCTGTGACAGCACAAATTTATTTGAAATACAGTAATCCTTTTTCCTGTTTTTCTGCTAATCTAAATATATTAGTAGCAAATCATTGACAATTTTATTTCAGCTAATCCAGTGGGCACTAAGTAGTTTGTCACCAAGTTTCTGTTTGAAGAAACAGGTCGGGATAAACATGAAGAACAATATAATAGATTGGAAGAATCTCCAACTTAACCAGTTATCACTGGGTAAGTAATTAAAATATCAAAAGTTTTTTAAAAAAACCAATCTGCCTCTGAAGGCAAGTGCCATATTGGACATGCTGAAGTAATAGGGTAACCCTTTGTCATGAGTAGATCCCTGCTAACACAGCGTACTCATTGTACAGGATGGGTACAGTTTGCTAACTTGTTAATTCATCCAGTGAAATGGCAGTAGAAATGACTCTGAAGTTAAGGAACCAGAGCAAGAATGGGAGACAGAGTTGCCTAGCCTAAAAGATGACATCTCTGCTTGAATATTTTGTTGTGTTTCAGATGCTAATTGAACCAAATCCTGAAAAAGAGACTACTGCACAATATCTGTCTGTCCACTTGAAGGTGAGTTTTACAAGTGAAATGTGTGTGCCTACTTTTAAAAAAAATGTCCATGCTATAACGTTAGTAGTAGTAGAGCATTTTCCATCTCTTCACCAGCTTTTGACAAGACCCCATAAAATATTTGATTAAAACTTCAGACAAGGGTATCCACAAAACTTGTGCTCATGCCTGTAAGCATTTTTGCCAAGATGGTTGCAGTTTATCAGTTAAAATCAAGATGGACAGAGAGGTGGCCTGTTGTGCCTGTCTGCCCATAGCATTCATAGCTGCTTTGTAAACTCAGAACATTCTGCAGTCTCCTGAACTAAAAAAAAAAAAACAGTTACGAATACACATCCCTCCAACTCGTGTCATTACACTGCTTATCAGGCAAGTGCAGTTTTAAAAGAGCTGGCAATACGCAGCACAAGGCACTGAGGGTGTGCTCTATAGGTCTTGCTTTTAACGCCAGATACCTGTTTTTAGGAAGACTCTCAAATTCCTTTCCCTTTTCATAATTTACCTCACAAGCTTATATATTGACACGTTTTGGTGAGACTAAGTTGTCCGCTGGACTTTAGTCCCTGTGAAGAAGAGGAGACTGGATCTCTTCTACTGTAACTGTAATGCTTCTGATTGATTTCCATGTGCCTGAGGGGGCTGGAGGGCCACACCAAGTTTTACTGAGTTCGGGGTGTTAGAACAGAGTAGCAATAAACAAAATACTTCGTTGATTTTGTTTGAAAGCTAGCAAAGATTACTGAGGTTTTCTCTTCTTTCAAAAAATCACCAGCATTAGCAATCTATAGTAAGATTCCAATTTTGCAGCCATAACGCTGTGATTCTTTTTCCTTATTTCTCAAGAATAATGCAGTTATTTGAAAGCATACTGTAACTCAAAATCGATTGGTTTTGAGCATTATGCAAAACTTCTTAATGGCTTGCTCAGTTTTATTACACTTCTGTATATTCCATTGTGCTGCATTAGTGTCAAAGAACTGAAACATGCTTTATTTCAAAATCTGTTGTGTGAAGTTTATCTGTTTTCTAGTGTAAACATTCATTCTTAAAGAAAACAAAATCTAGAGATTATTTTAAAGATGTCACCAGTATAAATCCAAGCTAAATCCCCCAAAGTAAAAAATTACTATAAAGACATGCTTGGTTCATATGAGGCATACATTTGAAAATTGAGGTTGAAATGGTTAAAAACTGTCTTAAGAATTCTTGAATTCTTGCTCTAACATCTGTGGCACCTACCTGAAAAGTACAGTTTTATCTGTATGAAAGTTTATTTATTTTGTGTTGGGAGGTTCTCATGTTTGCTTAGTGCGATGAAAAGATCTGTGCAAAGGTAATGTCACTGACCAAATGGATGTCACAAGCTTGTATGTTAGTGTAATTCAAATGAGAGGATACACAATGTGAAATGACAGCGTAACAGCAAAAGACGATGATACTTGTCCGTATTTCTTCATGTGCAAGTGAACTTGCTTCCCTCAATTCCCCCATATGCTTGGAAACATAGACATGAAAGGAGGAAATCAAATGTTGAGTAGGGCTGCTTCCTTCAGCAGTAAGAGCCCGAGGATCTGCCCCTAGAAGTCTTGCCAGAACATAGGAAGGAGGCTCCTTTAAAGGCACAGCAGCTTAAAATGCATGGTTTAAATAAGACTAATTACTCTTAATTTTGTAAAGAAAATCTACCAACAGCTTTTATTTATGCCTTGAAAATGTACCTGAATATAATCTTTGCTCATGGGAGACAATTGTATTAGTTAAAAAAAAAAAGGAAAAAAAAGTAATGCTGTAAATAAGGCAAGCTCAAAGGAAAGGAAGGCAGGAGAAAAATTAGAATGCGGCAGCATCTATGTATTTGAGTAGCTGACTGATCCTATCACTGAATAAAAAAGAGTGAGGTTCATTGCTCATGCTGCTCTTTCCCCTCCTAATTTCCCCACACACATGTTTTTATTAAGCTATGTAGCTTTATGGCCTATCATTCATATCAGAAATTACATGTGAGTGCTGAGACGAGTTCAGCTCCCACAGTGGCGTCGTGGCACAAAGCATCTGCAGGAATTGCACCGTTGACCAGGCTAGAAGCTGAGGACGTGTTACTGGCACATTAAAGAGTTCCTCAGAAGAAGCAGTTTATAGCAGGTGTTTGCCCAGATGTGATCTAGTGCATCCATTACAAATGCTTGCCTGAGTCAGTGCAGGGAATTGTCCAGAGTTGTTGTTTATATAAATGGTAATTTACTTAGATTCTGATGTAAAAGTGGAATAATGCCATTGAAAGTTGTATATCTTGTCCATTAAGATAGCTTGATTTTTATGTAGTAGAAATTGCATTACTATTTTATCTCTCTGCATAGTAACTTTCATTTGAATCAGCAATACTGGCCAAAAAAGCACTGCCATCTAAGTAAATTTCCTGTATCAGTTTTGTAAAGATAAAAGAAATGTTAGTGCTGGCACAAGGTATGTCTTAAGGCCAAACAGGTAATGAATGAGCAGATCCACTAATATATAGTTCACTCCTATGATTCTTAGATCTGACTTACACCATAAGCACTAGCTGTCTGGTTAACTGTTCTCTGGCCATATTTAGATTTCAATTATTATGAGAAAGTGAGTGAAAGAAGCTCTTTTTTTCCCCTTTCAAATCTGTAATACATGTCTTTTACTGTTAATTAGAGGTCAATTTATCTTAAATTCTCTCCCACTCCACTGGTCCTCCAATACCACTACATAACAATGGAAAAAAAGGCCTATTAATCTTCAACAGCAGGAATAAAATTGCATAAAATGCCTATTATTTGCTGCTGTAGAGGGATAGGTCTTTTTCTTTCTACGTGCAGACAGGAACCTTGCCGTGCAGTCGCCATCTCCTTTGACACAACAGAGTGAATGTCGCTAGCGTGAGCAGCACAGCGTTTCAGAAACCTCTGCTGCCTGGCACGTCTCATCTCTGTGTTATCCTTCTCCGTGCTCCTGTGTGGCTGATGTAGTTATGTTGAGACCTGACCACAGAGGGATCAGCTCTGCCACAGAGTAAAGATTTGCTGAAGGGGAATTGCATAAGCCTAAGGGCTTTATGGTAGTGCTGCTGCTGCTGCTTGCCCGAGTGTGATGAAAGAAAGAGAAAGATCTTTCTCTTTTTGCATAGTGAGGTTATGCAAACTGGATAGTGCCACAACAGTGGCCTCTCTGGGCTCTGTACTTTATCTTCATAAAAGACATTTGCTCTCTCAGGTGTGTCAGCTTTCCATTTCTCCTGGCTGGACTATAAGCACAGAATAGCTAGCTGCTTTTCCCTACCTTTTTATCTATCTCAAAAAGAAAGAAATATTGTGCTTGTGAGGTTTTGTTTCTAATTTTTCTTCTTAACTTCATTTTTAAAGTGTTCTTGGTCCAGCTATTGTTAGAAAAATGAAGAAATTATAGCAAAGGAGAGAAAAACCAAGGCAGAACTCTAAAAAATAGTAAACTACCAAGGCAGAGTTCTGAAAAATAGTAACCTAGTGAGGGTGAGAAAGCCCCACACCGCTCTTGCTGCCCCCTGCTTTTTCTAAAGGCTCTGTTAGTCTTGTGGTCTTTATCTGTATCAGTCTGTAGCCAACGCTTTATCCCATACTTCTGGGATTATACCTGCTCATGGAGCAAACATCTGTAAATTGCCAAAGCTACATTTTTCACACGGGGAGAGATTCCAGTCACGCTTCCTTGGGATGGAAGCAATGATACTGCAGCACATTTACACAAAAAAGTCAAAAGTTGCAGTTTTACTTCAACATAGCACTTCTTGTGATAAAAACGCTTAAAAAAAAAAAAAATCACATGTTGAGAATTATGCGTTGTAATAACTGTCTTAAACCTAATTATCACTTCCTTTTTTTTTTTTCCATTAAGAATGCTGACATCAGAGCATGTCAGGTACTTTGCTCGGAAAGCAATGGCTTCCAATAATTTCCTTTAGTTGAATCCAGGAACCAAAAATGTTGATTTTTGAAATGATCATAGAATCATAGAACAGTTTGGGTTGGAAGGGACCTTTAAAGGTCATCTAGTCCAATCCCCCTGCCATGGGCAGGAACATCTTTGACTAGATCAGGTTGCTCAGAGCCCCGTCCAACCTGACCTCGCAAGTTTCCAGGGATGGGGCATCTACCACCTCTCTGGGCAACCTGTTCCAGTGTTTCACCACCCTCACTGTGAAAAATTTCTTCCTTCTATCTGGTCTGAATCTACCCTCTTTTATTTTAAAACCACTACCCCTTGTCCTGTCGCTACAGGCCCTGCTAAAAAGTCTGTCTCCATCTTTCTTATACCCCCCCTTTAAATATTGAAAGTCTGCAATAAGGTGTACCCGCAGCCTTCTCTTGTCCAGGCTGAACAACCCCAGCTCTCTCGGCCTGTCCTCATAGCAGAGGAGTTCCATCCCTCTGATCATTTTTGTGGCCCTCCTCTGGACCCTCTCCAACAGGTCCATGTCCTTCCTGTGCTGAGGACCCCAGAGCTGGAGGCAGTGCTCCAGGTGGGGTCTCACCAGAGCAGAGTAGAGGGGCAGAATCACCTCCCTCGACCTGCTGGCCACGCTGCTTTTGATGCAGCCCAGGATACGGTTGGCTGAACCTCATGAGGTTCACATGGACCCACTTCTTGAGGTTGTCCAGGTCCTTCTGAATGGCATCCCGTCCCTTGGGCACCACTCAGCTTGGTGTTGTCAAATGTTTACTGCACTGAAACACTGCAGTGACATTTTGAGAGCTCCCTGAATTTTTTTCATAGCTATGTTGCTAAGAAATGAGTTAACTTATGCATTTTCAAGGTGACTTTAAATTTGAAATTATCCCAATCGAAAGTTAAGAAACATGCAGTAAGAATATCGGCCACAGTTAGGCAGAGATATGTGATCCAATCCCATGTTCTATCCTGGCTTAAGTTATTTGTCAGAGCCAAAATCCTTTCCAGGTTTTCACAGTCCACCACAATTTTCCACTCAACACTACACATTTGGAAGGTGTGAGCTGAATTTTTTTTCCAATCTCTGAAATATAAAATGGTGTTTAGACACTAACTTTACATACATGGCAAGGTCTAAATTAAATATTACTGGTTCAGAAATGGATAATGGCTTAGAATACATGTATACACAAAGTTCTTTAAAAACATCACTTGAATGCTCAATGACAGTCAAAGAAAGCCAATTAGATCAGGAATTATTTTGGGGGGAATGGAAAGAAATAGAGAACAAAACCCGAAGAACATCATTTAATGGTCACTGTACAAGCATGTGCTGCTGCTTCTCTGTGCTAATCTCTGCGTTTTCGCTGTTTCCAAAGAGTATAAAAGTTACAGGAAAGGATGATGAGGATAATCAAAGGTAAGATTGGTTTATATGGAGATAAACAGGTTGGGATGCTCAGTCCTGAAGTAAAGGTGATAAGTGGGGATATGATAGAGTATGATAAAATCACAGGTGCCTTAGAGAAAGTATTTTCAAACCCCTTGAGTTCTGGAGGAGCAATTTCACATGCCACTAAAGATATTCATTGACTCAGTATAAGAATACCAACACATCTACAATGGGACACATTGAACCAAAGGCACCGATGTCCGTTGGGCTTTGCCTTTACCCTATGGAAGACCATAACAGCTGCCATTTAGTAAAAGGCATTATGTCTAAGCAGTGCTATCTAGCAGACACTCCCTGGCAAGTAATAAAGAAGGAAACAAATGAAAAAAGATGAATGGTTATGAGAACAGTTGCTTTATCTGTTTGTCCAGTGCAGCAACATATTCTTCAGTGTATGATCTAACTGTAGTGATAATCTGAGCCCTTCCTTCTGAATCTTACCAGACCAGATACTGGTTTTAGATGAGGTACTGTCATTTCTTCCCTAAAGTAAAGTCAGAAGGTCAACACATGGACTACACACAAAAAAACCCCCAGCCATTAATGACATTAATAAGACTGCCTCTTTTTGCAGAAAATTAATTCCTATAGCTATGCTTCTAGCTCAGGTGTCTTGCTCCAGAAAATGGCGTCCAGTCTTCTTTGAGCTATGAAAGCATATAGCAGATCCTGACTTTCCTCCTTGCAGCTATTGGAGAGAACCAAAACAGAGCTTTTACACATTCTTCCTGTCCTACAAGTCACCCTTCAAGTGGCATCTTCTCAGCAGGCTCATGAAGCAATCAACACATCCTCTGAAGAAATGATCTTGACTACAGAGGGAGCAGGTATGGCTTGCAATTATACCTCCTCTAACTATGCCAAACTGTAATATGTTGTTCCCTTTTTCAAAATATGACTTTAGTGGGGAGACTTCTTTTTCATAGTGAAGAGACCATTCACTGTTTTCTGCTCTCTTAGGCTATTATTTATTGAAAATCATCACAGCTAATAGTTATCTGCTGCACAAGTCAATTCTCCATGCATCTCGATCTATTCTACCCCTTCATTTCATCTATTTTGCCACTAAATAATTCCAGTCTTCTAAGAATTCCTACAGTAGTGAGGAAGCTCCAAGGTTGCTCTTGGTCTTAGTATTTCATATGCCTAACAGATCTCTTTCAGCAGAAGACTCTTCACATATGATTTGAGCAGCAGCAGATGGCCAGCTTCATAGTCCTTGGGAACTAGCAATTGACTCAGAAAGTAAATGTTTTTACAAGTGCTTCACACTGTATTATTTTCCCTCTTACACCACCTTTTCTTTGCTCTCATGCTTGTTCCTCTGGCTTGTTCCTTGAAAGAAGGCTTCTCTAGTGGAAATTTGTCAAATGGTTTATAAAAAGTCCAAATAATCAGGCCATACGTCTTGCCACTGTTGACCTTCATTGTAAATCCTTGAAAGGGAAATCTAGTGTTAGGCAAGAGCTCCCGGGGGGCTTATTGCCCTTTCCTTTTATTGGTTGACTATTAGGACTGAGAAAGCCACATCTGGATCATCAGGAAAAAAAAAAAATCGTATGACCTATTCGTTGGAATTGGTATTCTGTGTAACATCTTACTTAAGGATCTCATCCAGTAGTATTAAAAAATGGATGTAAAAATTGTAAGCTTTCCTTTCACCAAGCTTTTTGACATTAATAGCATTTGACTGGCATAATGGAGTCACTGGTAATTTACTCTAACATGCTTGTGAAGAAAATGACCGTTATACCAGCTCAAATGTAATATTGTTTTTTCATGAGAAATCATTTAATACCCGACTCCTGTTAGAACCTGGATTTTTATTTCAGTCTTGGTTAAATGTTAAAAGTTTCTTTAGAACTCATTTATTTGACTTTTTTTATTACTGGGAAAAAAGTAATTAACGCCTTTTTAACAAAAGCAATTTTAATTTCTTTTATTGCTTTTTCTTTCTCCCTCTTTTCTTTTTTTTTTTCCCCTAGAGGGCAAAATATATATATACAAATATTTATATCTCATATATACTTTAATTTAATTTAAAAAAACAAGTCTGTGGGTAACTGCACTTGCCACTGTCTGCCAGATCCCATAATGGAAATAGCATAATGCCATAGTGACTGTGCTGGCAATGTTAGAACTACCTTGAATTTATTGTTAGCCTTGCTAGCGCTAGGAAACACTGCAAATCTAATCTGGAAGCCTTCTCTTACAATTTCCAGACCTAAAAGTTTTCAATAGCTGCCAAACTTCTTTACTTCTTAGAGTCAAACCTCAAAATTTTCTCATTTGGCACTTGCTCATCTCAGATTAAGTGCATTTCTTCAATGTGTTCAGCGTGTATCTAGAGACAAGGCCAAGTTCAGCTGGGGTCAAATCCTGTTTATGTCCCCACAAGGACCTTGCAGAGAAAGGAGAAAGATCTGTCCCTAGAATTGTTAAGAGTTAATTGTTTTTATTTAGCCCTTTTGGGGTCCTTATTCTCTTTGGGGAATCATTTATAAGACTGAATGTGCATGTCAACGCATGGAGCAGAAGAAAGATTAGCACTGCCTTCAGATTTGCTTTTTTGTATGCATTTTTAGGAAGTTGTTTCTTCAGATACAGGACTCTACCCATGAAATGATTGTTAAATTTCCTTTAAAGACTTCTTTTCCCCTGATCATGCCCCTTTCCTTTTCCTATTTGCTTGCTTGCTTGCAGTGGAGTAACCAAAGGTGTTTCACATGGTGACGGTGACGTTTTACACTAGTTTGTTCTTAGGATTTGTTCTTTCTCAGTTGCTAGTCTGTAGTCCACTGGAAAATACTGATTTGGCATGCAGATATAGAAAAGTTTGAGGTGTCATTCCACAAAAGTGTCAGTAAGTGTCTTCCTGCACTCTGCAGATTTCAGGATACTGATTGTAGTATCTCTGGGACACCAAGATTTATCATCTTCATTTTTGAGGGAAAAGTACGAAACTTCTTTTCAATGTAATTGAAAGGTAATTCCATTATTCTTTTAATTTTATTTGAGTTTGCAGGCTTAAGATCAGGTTTATAATTAATGCTATCTGTAAAGGCAGTGTCTAATGAAAATTTTCAGTAGATAAGGATAATGCCATAGTTACAAACTTCAGAATGGGATTTATTCTATGAAGAGGTGATTCCAGAAAGGCTGTGGTAGTGACTACTCTTGGATGAACACTAGATGACAGAACAAACAGAATATTGCATGCGTGTGTTTGCTGCCCAGAAGACATATTTTAGCTTCTTTTCCTTACAAAAGAGTGATCATAAATTCTCCTTTGCAATACACAAACAGGAAGGCCTTGTTTCTACACAAAGAAATAAATAAAAAATAATAACTCTGGCAATTAAAATTTTTATTATGTAGCATATGTTCCAGATTTTGGTCAAATCAAATAGTTGTGTAATTTCCCATTTTGCTTTTAACGTGCCAAATGCTGCATAAGTGTTAGTGTATTAAATATTAAACGTGTGCTGTGTAATAGCTTGGAAAAACCTATCAGTGTTCTACTTGTATTTGAGTTCTGCTCCTCATCATATAGAGCACTAATCTTGTTAAAATCTTGACCGTCAGCGAATGCCCTAAAAACAATTAAAAAACCACAACAAAATTACTTGGGAAAAATTTTATTTTCAGTTTTCATTAGAAATTTTCCTTTTTACATTTTTTTGAAGTGAGCTTCTTAATGTGTCTGGAGAACAGAGCTCTGAAATGAACCCAAAGAGGTGGTAGAATCTCCATCCTTGGAGACATTCAAAAGCCAGCTGGACATGGTCCTGGGCAACCTGTTCTAGGTGATCCTGGTTGAGCAGAGGGTTGGACAAGATGACCTCCAGAAGTCCCTTCCAACCTCAGCCATTCTGTGATTCTGTTAAATGGAAATCAGAAAAACATTTTATATTCACTGTTTGTCATTGATCTTAGATGGATTTTAGCACATGGCAACCCTTCTTCCTCATCTATTTCCTATTAGAGAGCACTAGAAGACAGTATGCATTATTCAGGGCCCACATTATTTAAATATCATTTACTGAAATGGAGCCAAGATCTTTCTGGGGCATCCATGTGTTCCTGTGACACAAATCAGAATAACCAACTGCTTTATATGTAAAGCAGACACATGTTGCTATTTAATGTGAACTTCTGCCCTGCCCTTTGTGAATTACAGAGAGTAATGTCTATTAGGAATTAATAAACAGATTCTTCCCAGTTTGGAAATGCCAACAGCTAGATAGACTCAAATTTTTGAAAGGCTGAGCTATGAATTATAATTCAATGTTTTATATTTTTGAAAAGAAGAGTGGTGTCCCAGGAAAAATGAAAGTTGGCCAAATAGCCTCCTGACTAGATAATTTGGATGGGATTGTCAGCTCAGGACTCTGCTGTGGCTTTTACATAATGTTATTGAAAGAGAAGACAGATGTTTTAAATGCCATGAGAATACAGTGACTGTGCTCCTGAGTAATGTGTAAGACCTGGATGAGGAGACGTCGATAGGGGTTTCATTGTTTTCGTTGTGTTTGGGGGATTTTTTTTTCTTTTTTTTGGTGGAGACGGGGTTATATAGGAGGGAGGTGAGTTCCAGAAAGAAGTTTGAGAGAATTGGTAGGCCAAAAGTTGGTATAAATAAATTCATAAGACTTCCCTCCCCCAAAAATAGAACTGTTTTGTATAGCACATGCCATTTATGATTTTTAACTCAAGAATACAGGCAAACTGCTGCACTTGTCAAGGGTTACTACAGTCCATGCATCACTGCTGTCCAACAAAACTTTATTCTAAATCATAATTGTTACTATATTGATACTTATTGTTGATCTGGCTTTTTCTTCTTTTAGAAAATGGTTGGGTTTTTTTTACCATTTCCATATTTGTGAAACTTACTGCTAAGTTTTCCGTGTCACTGTGTTTTATGTCTATGCATCCTGCCTGCTAATGCTTTTAGCAATCAGCTTCTTTCCCCTGCTACTTCATTTATTTCACTACGGATTTGACCTTAAAATAAACCTGGGATTAAAAGCTTCATTTTATTTCACCATTCAGGAACAGATAGCTATATGTTCATTGGGCTACTTACAAAAGAAATTTGGATTTCACCCAGCAATATTGAAGCAAATGTCACTAGGAAGCCCAGTGACAGGAGAGAGCAATCCTTTCCCCATTTCTTTCACACCGGAACTCTAAATAGCAGGTTCTTAGCCAGTACGAAGGAAAGCACTAGAGAAATCTGTGAATGATTTTTTTTTTTTTTTCTTCTGTCTGTCTTTATTAGGTACCTTAAATATTTATTGTATGTTAGCTGTCAGGAAAGAAAGGTTATTGTGGCTAAGCAATAAGGAGAATCAGGATTTCAGTAGCTCCACACTTCTGACAGAAACAGACATGTTTGTTAGTGACAGCAAGGACTGGGATAGACTGGTAGCATGCTGCGAGATCTCTGATTAAGTCTGTAGTTACAATGTGATGTGGCAGCTTAAGGATAAAAGAATAAACTCTTTTTGTATTATTTCCAATGAAAAGAATGATTTATGGGGTGCCAGGGTTTTTTTGCCTATTCTCTACAAATTTTTGTGATTCAGAAGCAAAATGCACAGGCCTTTATACCTCGTAGCCTGGGAAATGGTATTTTTGTCTGAGAAAGAACTGAAGAATCTGTCCTGAGTAAAAGTTAGTCTTACCTTATTACCTAAATGTTGCAGGATATACCCAATAAAGTTCCTTGTAAGGTAAATGCTGCAGGTCATGTTTGCTCTAAGGTCAGATTCTTTCACTGCGGGACTTTTTAATGCCATTCTTGAACCTCAGTCTCCCTCATGGCAGCTTGATGAGCTGCCATTGGACTGGTAGGCGAACAAATTTCTTAATTCTTTTACCATCCTGAAAAAAAGCCTCTAATGGGTCTAAGGAACTTCCATTTGCTTTGCAGTCAAAAAAATGTCAAATTAATGACAGCAGACAGGAGCATTTTATTACTGAACACTTCACAGCCTCGAGAAGCTGATTTGCCTGTCAAATGTAAGAAAAAGAAGTCTAACTAATCCCCTAAACAGATAATAATTAGAAAGTTCTCACATTTTTACACCTGAATTGCTGTAAAAAATATGGAAAGTGGCCTAAAAAGAGCTTTAAAAAATCACTCTTTTCTCTGTTAATTTGGAGATGCCCTGTAATGAATTTACTGGCAAATGAGTCTATGCAGCGTGTAGAATATTTATACAGAGAAGCAATGAATATCCATCACAGGAGAATTTATATTCATTCCCGCTGTGACAAGGTGGCTGTGCTGTAAAATCAAATAAAAGAATGGACATTAACACGTGTCATCCACATTTGTTATCGCATGCCACTTCTGGAGTCTATGGGCAGCATGTGTCCCTTCAGCTCTATGGTTGTTCTCAGCTGTCCACACCTAACAGGACTCAGTGGTCTTTTTACCCCCCAACGCTGCTCTGCTGCAGGGTGATGGAGTTGCATTGCATGGGAAGCTTGATCCTACTTCTCTCTGGAGCCAATAGCAGGTTTAGAAAATATTTTTCTTCTCAGACTTCCAACTTCTTCTTGTGAAAATATACTATGGACAGCAAGGGAACCGGCAGAGTTGTACTTTTGGGACTGCACAGTGATGTGCAAGGACAGAAATGCAGGACAAAGAGGGTAATGGCATTTTTGTTGGTCTAGTGAAAAGTTTCAGATACATTGGTCTAATTATAGTCAAATACCAAATGTGAGTGGGAAGTCATTTAAATTCCCTAAGCCAGATGGTCTAATTCATCTCTCATTTAAAGCACTTTGATTTGAAAATTTTGAAAGGGTCTAATGCTCAATTTTATCACATTTAGTTCTATGAAAAGGTGGGAGAGCAATGTATTTCATGCTCAGGATTTTACAATCTGGCTAAATAAAGTGAGAACTTAACCCCAAAGAACTGCCAGCATCTTGCTGTTATAGTAATAAGCCGGACATGCTTTCCTACTTAGACGTTTCTAGCTCTAGATGAAAACCTCTAGGAAAGCAAAATCTCCTTAGCCACCCTCTTTCTAAAACATGTAGATTTGTACTTTTTTTTTCTTCCTGCAACCTAAAGTGGGTATGGATACTGCAGTGGTCCTGCCCAGTTTGTTTTCTCATTTTAAAACAAAGAAGAAAGCCTCAGTAAGTCAAACTGGATGCATAGCTGAACTCTTGAGACTGTTTAACTGACCTTCTCTAATGACTATGGGAGATCTGAAATGGATTATCTCTGAACATCTACCAGACATTCACTTGCTGGGGAGCTGAACGTTTTCCCCTTAGCGTGTCGACTGGCCTTTCCTCCAATTGTTTTTCAGTGAATGAAGTTTGAAGCCCAGGGAGACTAAGGGATTAATCTATAGGCCGAAGCTTGCTTTCCCAAAATATGTTGTCGTGTACAAATATGTTTATCTGGAAAAAACACCATCAGGGTAAAAGGATTTTGTATTTCTCTATAGTTATAAGGATTTGGAAAGGTTTACAGAGGCCATCAGCAAAGAGATTGCTTGAAACGAGTTTTCTGTGGTCATCTATTTACATTAGTTTAATGTGAAGCTTTCAACTCATTTTATACAGGTAATAAACCCACAATAAAAAATGATCATTAGTTACTCTGACCTCCTCCATTTCCAATCAGAGGTAATGTATTATCTGAAAGCGATTGTGTATTCAGATATACATGTGCTGAAGAAAGAAAAATCCTGGATGTTTTATGCATTTTTTGTTCAGTTATTCAGGCTCAAACTTTGGTACTGAGTATTTGCATGAACCTGAATCTCTTGCCTCTCAGTTAGTTTTCAAACATTCTGCAGCTTTAAATTTTGTGCTGTTTAGGCAAACTTATAAACGTGTAGGGACAATTTTACTGGAATTTTTTTCAAAAGGATTACCTGACCTTGGCATTTTTGGGCTTATCATGTAATAATTTCTTTGATGGTCTCAATAAAAGGTTTCTAAACTTTTTTTCTAGTGGACAGTCAATACTCCACGCTCAGATTTACTGTGGAGTTCAAGAAGAGTGCTGCTTTTTGCTTAACTTTCTCCCGTGACTGATTTGCTAGGTAGCTGCATTCATAACTCTCCACTGTCTCAGCCTGACAGGCTTAGCACCTTTTTCTCTTCCTCTCAACTTCCTTAACTGCCATTCTGGCATATTGCAGGCTTAGATACTTATAACTCATTTTAAAGGCAAACTTATAATGATGTACTGGGAAAAATAGTTCTCAGCTGAATTGTCAGAGCTGGTGGTCGGAAGAATGTATGGATCCTTTTAGTAACAAGAAAGATGGCATCAATCTGAATGAGGCTGACAGGGATAAAAAATAATTTTGCCAAGTGAGTTCTGTCCTAGTATTCAGAGGCTGTTTCCCCTCGATCCATATTTTAAGTCATTGATTTGTTACTGATAAGAATTACTTACTATTGATGATCCTGATCCTCAAGGGCTTTGCCCTGGCTCAAATTATACTTTTTCCTGGTGCATAGGTGAGCGGTACTTAGCTGGGAGACATAGAGGAAAACACAGAGGAATACATGGGTATGTCAAAGTGAACCTTAGTGTTATTGTGGTCCCTGCCGTTACAGATTAGAGTATTGCTGATGCAAATTCTTTAAAACTGTGTTGTAGAAAAATGAAAGATATCAGAGTAATTCCAGACTGCCATTAACATTGTGAGCTATTCCAGATGCCATCCAAGGGGTGACTGATGAAAACAGAACCTCTAACAAACATTTTTTTGCCAGCTTTAGTGCCTTACTTATGAAGCACAGAAAAGCATTTAGACAGTGTCTATCTGTTTTGTCACTATCGTATTACCTGTCTAGTTATTTTCTCATCTAGGCATATTAAAGGAAAGCAGGATAAACATAGATGTGATTAAAATCTCTATCCATGACATAAAAGATGCATGAACACTTCAAGCCTGGTCTGTAACTCCATGTGTGGCCAGTGATTAAGTTACTTGGTGCTCTTCTCAACAAGCTCTTGCTAAAAGGTCTTGATGAGCCTCCTTGTAAACAGGCCAAGCTAGAAAGCAAGCGTACAAACTCGCTCCTTCTTCAACACTAATGGAAGAAACAGAAAATTGTGGTTTTCACTCTTGTGCCAAGTCAGAACAGTCCTACTTTTGCTGACTCTCCACACAGCGGAGAGTTTCATCTGCTGTTTCTAGCTCAGTAGTTTTTTAATATGTTAAAAGCTTCTGGGTTTATATGAGAAGAAAAAAAAAAAAAAAAAAAGAAAGATTTTTCAAGCCCAGGCACATCTTTCAAACTTGCTGTTTTTGAGACCAGTGAGTACAGCACATCACTGATTTTGCGCATGTAATTTTGAGTGTAGCCAGGAAATAAAACCTATACTGGGCCGAATGACTGTTTTTCTGAATTTGGTCAGGAAACACCACAATCTATGGCAGCTGCAGACTTCCTAACATTTAAATCCATACAGTTACACGCATTCACCTAAAATAAATACTGCTTTTGTGCCCCAGGACAGTCCTTGCCTTTGGGCACAGGTCAGTAACTGTGGACAGTCAGCACATCCTCAAGGAGCACTCCAGGTCTGAACTAAACTGCTCATGTAGGTCCACTTCATCTCTTCTTTGTTTCCATTAATATATTGTCTGACAAAGTACCTCAGAGTAGCTTCTGACGTGCCTGCGTGCACAGGAAGTTGGTATTTTTTTCCCTAAATATAGATGAAATACTTATAATGGTTACTGGATTGTGCCAGGCATTCTGCATCTATCTGCCCGAAATGAAATCTCAGCTGAAGGAAAAACACAAAAGAAGGGCTTGTGTGTGAGACAGTGTCTGAAGAAGGAGCATACTTTTCTTTTGTTGTTGTTGTTTTTTTTTTTTTTTTAATATTTGGTAGCACAGGCACACAAGCTGTAAAGAATCAACAGTAATCACTGCAGAATAGGGTGTTTGCTGAAGTTACTGATACTGAAGATATATTCATCTTCTGAAGTTCAATAGCACTTCTTAAATAAGATCAGTTTGAAAAATCCTTCGCTGCAGAAAATGATTTATCTGTGTGCAGTCTGAAGTGAAACAGGTTAGAGTTTACATATAACCCAGAATGAAAAAAAAATGATTATATATTTGGGCTCATGCTAGTAGGTGGACACTTTGAAAGGCAGAGATGTACTCAAAAGTGAGAGTTATTAGGAATTTCTGGAAAGCACTTCCTTTTTTTGGCATATCAAAGACTTGTTTTGTGGTCAGCAGCTGACATCTGTTTCTGTGTACTGGTATGTCATAAGTAGCTTTTCCTGCTTTCATCTAAAGATTAGAAGATAATGCTCTAGGGCCAAATCTTATCCTAACTTAAACCACTGAAGTTAATGAGCAAAAGTCTTCTCTGTCATATTAGTACACCTGCTGCCCTGAAGTGTGTTTCAATGATGGAACTTATAAAACCACAGAATATATTACTAGTTTGTGGGTTTTTTTTCTCTCAGCAGCATGGATGCAGCTTCGGGAAAATCAGTGAAGGTGGTCCCTGAGGGTTATACAGGCTGTAAAGTCAGCAGAGGATTTTGTCTCTGAAGTTGCCATAACACATTTGAACTAACCTTCAGACAACTCACCTTCTCATCATACCTTTTTTTTTTAATGTAGCAGGCATAAAAAAAAAATCTAAAGCAGTAGCTAATTCACATGGAAGCAGATAAAGACACAGGTAAAGACAGTGTTTTGGAGGACCTGCATTTACACAACTGAAATTAGAAAAAAAAAAGTACGTAGAAAACTGTCACTAGTAGGAGGGATCTTCGAAGAAAAACAGTGGCATAGAATGAAAGCCCATAGCCCATAACTGGAAGATTGGACAAACAATCCGCAAACTACATGGATTACACTGGGGAAAGATAGGGTGTTGTGGTGGGTTGACCTTGGCTGGATGCCAGGTGCCACCAAGCCGCTCTATCACTCCCCTTCTCAGCAGGATGGGTGCGGGGGGAGAAAATGAGATGGGAAAAGAAAAAAACTTGTGGGTCAAGATAAAGGCAGTTTAATAAAGCAAAAGCAAAGGCTGTACGTGGAAGCAAAAGGAAAACAAAGATTTTATTCTCTACTACCCATCAGCAGGCAATGTCCAGCCACTTCCCAGGAGGCAGGGCTTCAGTACGCATAGCAGTTGCTCCAGAAGACAAAAGTTGTAAATACCGAATACCCCCACTCCTCCTCCTTTCTTTTTGCTTTTGTTGCTGAGAGGACATCATAGGGTATGGAATACCCCTTTGGTCAGTTTGTGTCAGCTGTCCTGGCTATGTCGCCTCCCAAGATCTTGCCCACCCGCAGGCTGCTGGTGAGGGGGGAATGTTGGAGCGACAGCTTTGATGCTGTGCGAGCACTGCTCAGCAGTAGCCAAAACACTGGTGTGTTATCAACACCTTTCTAGCTACCAATACAAAGCACAGCACTGTGAGGGCTGCTATGGGGAAAATTAACTCCACCTCAGCCAGACCCAATACAGGTGATCCAGTGGTAAAGGCCAGCCTGGAAACCAGAAGTTCCTTTTCCGTTCCCTGCTCTGTCACAGGACCTATCAATTAGAGTATTTTTTAGTGTGGAAATACTCACATATCTATACATCTGATCCATGGAATGGAATTTTGAGGGGAAATACGAGAGTTTCTGGGGATGTTTAGGTGTTTTATATTTAAAGTTTTAAGAGAAAGAACGAAAGAAGTTCCTGTTTTCTGGATTCAGCCCCAGGCTAAACCATAAGATAGATACTGATTTACTCAATCTGTCATTTGAGGAGCGTTGCAAAAGGACTTGATGCACCTGGGAATAACAAAATGGTATAGAAGAGAAGTAATTTTTTTTTTTTTTACAGGACTGTAGCTGTTGACATAAATTCTGCTCCAGTCCCACAGTGTCTTCTGTATGGATCTGGACATTCATCTCACTATGGCTCATTTATTCATCTGTATAAAAGATACTAAATATTTTGTTGTCCTTGAACCGTGAGAGACAAAGGGTACATTTTTAAAAGATTCAATACTCGGAAGGAATCGTAGCAATATCTATGTGAGTTAATAACAAATCGTTTGCAGAAGTTTAAGAAAATAGTCTTGTAAACTTTAGACAACTAATAACATTCTTACTAAAAGAAAAAAGTTTTGAACCACCATTTCAGAAGGATAATGTCATAACCTGATTATAGGCCTGCCAGTCAAATATTGATTTCTGTGGAAGGGAATGTGGGGAATTGTGTGACTGATAATGGTGTGACTCTCTTAACAAAGCATTCATAATTTCTGATGAGATTACAAATTAGTTTGTAGGGACTATAGAAGTATATTTGGTATAGACTCAAACTGATAGGCATCTATTATTTTACCTTCCATTAATGCTTTGTTATTGGGGACCCATATCAACTATTTATTTTTTTGATATACTTTGTTGGGTTTTTTTGCCAATACCACGGAAATTCTGCAAACGAGACAAAGACTGGTGGAGTGATAAATAGTGAAGAAGACAGGCCAGAGTCCCCTGGTTAGCTTGACCTAAACTTCCTGTAAGAATTTTAAGACATGCAACAGTTCAGCCGTGTATCTGGGGAAGAAACAAGGAAGCCCATGGTGTATAGGATGGGCTCTTCTCTCTTAGGCAAAAGCCTTTCTGAAAAGGTGTTGTGAAGAATAACTAGTGCCTCACAAGATCACAGAGTGATGTTTTAGCCAAACACCCCGTGGATGTAAATGTGGTTGTACAAATAGTGGAATAATGAATAGGATGACTATGGCAATGTGTCTAGGGTATCCAGCCATGAGCTCCAGGACATTGTGGGGCCTTGCTGTACTGTCAGCCTAGGTGATCTGTAGGATGAATGAATCTGGACCCCCCCATAACATGTGCCATCAGTGTTTGCAGCAATTCATGGGCTGAGAAGGATCACACTTAACAAGTTTGCCCCTGGGGAACACCAGTGTTAAGTTCTGTAAATAATTAGTTAAAACTATAAAGATTGATGACCAGAAGCTCAAGCAATATGAACTCTGTCTTGCTTAATGTTGTAGAATGTTAATAGTGAGAAGAGGTAGCTGCTGAAACAGTTTGCCACTGGCCACGAAGGAGTCCCTCCATACAGCTGCTGCCTGCTTGAGCGGTTCGGTTCACTCAGAGGATTCGGACTCAAGGCAGAAATTCGAGGAAGCTCCAACTTCTGTTTTATTCAGGTCAGACTAAAGGATTATACAGATCCCTTTGGACTTAAAAATCTATTAACCTGAGTTCTGCTCTGTTTTGTTTTTTTTTTTTAACATAACACAGTTGCCTGCTGTTAAGAAACAATAAAAAACCCAATAGATGGAACAATGGATTTAGACAATAATAAACTGACAAAGTCAGGAAATATGAACATGTGTAGATTATAATATTTAATATTTTTTTTCCTACAAAATATAAGCACAAATACTTATGCAGTCATCACTTTCCAATTTGGTGATAGCCTAAAAAATACATGTGTAGTGAGGAGACCTGTTAAGCATAAACTTGATGAATTAGGCAAAATTCCTACGGCTACCACTGGAATATACCTGTAAAATGCTGATGAGAGTTTTCTGTGCCATGACTTTTATAACTAGTAGATATGGAGCACCAGATAGAAACTAGCATATGGATGTCGAGGACCAAAGCTGCAATAATAAGCACAGTTTTCATGGCCCCCACACTGTAAGGATGCCGTAAATCGAAAGTTAGATGCAGCACTCTTTCCAAATTACTATTGTACCCTGATATATCATGATATAAAAAACTGACCTTGATAATGATTCGACTTCAGGTAGTAAAATACATGGTCTGTTCATGGCTGTGCCTACCTGGTCAGCTGCTCTGCCCCAGGATTGCTGCCTTTGAATCACTTATAGGTGAACTGGTGGCTCTTGGGTTGATTTTCTTGGGGATCTTGTTGTTGTTCCTAATTAAAAGGAAGGAAAGTAGAAGGAAGGAGAAGGAGCCTACAAAGAATATTCTGTATTACCCCATATGCAGAGTGCTCAGATCTCCGCTCAGTCCTCATCACAGCATCACATACAGGGAATGCCAGGTACCACAGAAGCTGTCGGATGCATTTGCGTATACCTCAGAGATGTTAAGCTGTTTAGGCAAGGTGCTCTGCCCTGACAGCTCCAAGAGGCTATGATGGGATTGTGCCTTTTTTAGGTACAAATCATTCCTGTGCTCTCATGGAGGTCGTGTTGTCACCTCTACTTAAACCGATGCTATTGGAAACACTTTATCTCTTGCCATTTGATTTACAAAAGGAACATAGTCTCAAATGAGTTCTGGATGCACAAATTAATCTAGTTTATGCCCTGATGGTGTGGATTATTGTTTAATAAAATATCAGCAGGCATTTTATTACTGCATCTGAATAACAGAAGGCATGGTTGGTATAGAAAAATGAGAGGTGTATTTGCTTACCTGCTCTTAGGTATGAAAGCATTCATATGAAAGAAGAGAGCTGAGGAGGAAGGGAGGAAAGGAAAATCTGTGGGCTTAGAATCCTGGTTTAATACTGTTTTTAAAAGATCTGTCCAGTATGTGGCTTTTCAAAAATATTTATTATTCACCTTATGGCTTTCAAAATAATACACTCAATACTCTGGTTATGGAAAGGGCTGACTACTGAGAATGTTACCTTCTGTGTGCTAGTAGTGAATGAAGAAACTAAGTCAACACAACCTAAATCCAGAGAAACAAAGTAAACTAAAACCTGTGAAGCACAGAATAATGAACATATGGGATAAAGGCAATTAACACTGAAAAGCTGAAATGGATTCAGAAGACAACTAGAGTATTTTCTTTAGAAGCAGAGCACTAGAACAGTCTGGTAACATACTAGTGAGTGCATGTAAACATAAATGGAAAAAGAGCAATCATTTTTAGCCAGATGTTCCCCCCCCTAAAAAAAAAAAAAAAAAAAAAAAAAATTGCAATCTGCAATGTAGTACATGCTTTGGGTAAGAAATGGTGGAGAGAAGGAAGAAAATCATTTGTAAACATCTTAAATTTGTGTTGCAGTTTATAATATGTCTCCTGTCATACTTTAAATGTAGAATCAATTGCCCCTGCAGGCTGAAGTCAGCTGCTGCACTTCTCTAGCAAAGTCAGCCTACCTTTCTTCAACTAGATGAGGCATGTAATTGGTGATGGGTTTTATCACCAGCCATGGAACTTACTCATTTGAGAATAGACCCCGAATTTTATTTATATTCCTGACTCAAGGCAGGATAGTGTCTGAATGTCAAATCAAGGAGTTGCTTATGTTAGTTTGCACATTTTTAACCTTTTGTATACAGGCATAAAAAGAAAGGGGACTTTGACTCAAAAGGAGGCAAGAAGCAGCTGTGTTTTCTGTGTCTGGATTGTGAACAATCTGGTTAAGGATCTGCTCATTCAAAGTAAAGCCAAATGCATAACAAACTCAACTCCTTTTACAGGGGTTTGTTCGTACCACTACTGCTGTACCCCCTTGGCATTTATATCTTTCAAATATTTACAATATCATATTACGCACTCTTGAGAGCATTGCCAAGTCCTACCTTGGCAACTTGAGTGCCAGCTTCTCTCCACTTTTGTCCTTCTTCCTCTTTCTTAATAATCATTCAGGGTACTCATCTCTTCCAATTACACAATATTTTTCTTGTATTTGCATGCCTGGAAATGAACCATGGTATTCCTGCTACCCTTACTGCTGAGGTGCACTTCTTTGGGCTAATGTGAGTGGGACTTTTGCATCTTCAGTGTAAAATTCTTTCAACTGTCAGTTACTTCTCAACATTTGCATTTAGGATCTATGTCACTTCCATGGAATAAGTATTCCTGATTTATCTAAAGATTAAGTAGCCAGTATTTCTAAAATTTAATTTACTGGGTGATTTTCCGTAGCTCAGTTCTTTTGTTTTGTTTCTCTTTTTTAATGTTTTTTATCCCCTTCCACTTTGTCTTAATCTTTATATATCATTCTGTGCTGTATATTACCTTACTGTAATGATTAATGAAGATGGAAACCGTCACAATACCTTATTATATTGATTCCCATAAACTATTCTCCTTTCCTATCTAGATTAACCAGCTCATGTTATAGCCTTTCTGCTTGTGAATATATCAAGTGAAAGACTTTTGTTTAAGCGAAAGCCTTTTATTACCAAGTTAATGTCAGTCTGTTTGCAATGGAAAAGAAATACCTTGAGATGGTAAAAGAGAAAAAGAAGGAAACATACTCTGTAGCTACTTGACACGCTTACTGTAGGGTAGGTTGGATGGGTTTTCCCTTAATAGTTCATTTCCATAATATTTTGTTTTAATAAGTCCAATAAGATGACAAGGATGATGATGTGTCCATAATTGGCTTCAGGGAAAGAAATTGGCTTCTGATTAGCAGCTAATGTTTTGGTGACTCAAGCATGATGGAAAAACTGACTAGAGGGCTACAGAAGTAGAAAGTTCTTCTGTTTTCACTGATTCATATACTAAATTATTGTGGTCTATTGCTAACACTATTTCCCTAACTCTAGATTACTTTATTTCCTTGGGAGCACTTAAAGTTTTTTCAGGTAGCCTTTGAAATTTGCCTTTCTTATGGATTTCCACCGACCTTCAATGCCACACTGTCCAACCACTTCATAAAATGTTGGAAAGTAGCCACAACGCTGAAGGAGAATTGAGGCAGAGAAAATAGATTATATAAGGTCGTAAAATGTTCATAGTAAAATGAAAGCAAACCATCTCTATTCATCCTCAGCTGAAGGTTATCCTATTTTCCCTAGGAAAAGGTATCATGTCAAAACTTCTGTGAAACTTAGGAAAGGTTCCCTGTGGTGTTTCTGACACCACATTACTGGCAAAGCAGTGTAAGCTACAGTAAGTACTCTGACACACGATATCTGCTTTCTGGTATTTCACTATCCCGTTTTTCCTCCAATTTTGCTAGTTCGACCGATAAAAATACAGTTTCCTTTCCTACAGGGAAAATGGTGGAAGTGACAGCGATGCCCACTTCTCACTATGCTTTCCACCTGAATGCTTCTTTACTGCAAACAATATGCCTTTGTTTTAAAACAAGGAAGCCAGTTTCTTTGTTAAACATTGTTCTTCCTCGGTTAAGGAATGCAGTTTCAGTAGAACAAATACAGTTCTAGCTAAGAAACATTTACTCAAATGCCCTGAAAAATGCACCATTTTTAATATTGAAACATCCCATTGTGAAAGGGAGACTGGAGTAATGTCTAGATGATTCTTTTATTTTATGGACACAGTTGTAATTTGTCCTAAAAGAATTTTAGAAAAAAAAAATGCGTGTCTGCGCTCAAGTGTATTTTTGTATGCGTATTTAAGATGAAATTCTGTTCTTATTGAA
Organism: Platalea leucorodia; assembly: GCF_965183815.1. NCBI lineage: Eukaryota > Metazoa > Chordata > Aves > Pelecaniformes > Threskiornithidae > Platalea > Platalea leucorodia. The sequence continues at coordinate 43,351,662 of NC_138828.1, read as the reverse complement.
GACAAAAGGAGTTTTGTCTTGTCACCTAGAGGAAAGACTCAGGACCTGAAAAACCTAGTATGTCCTTACGGCTCTTGTAATGTATCACAGCAACCCATCAAGACTGAATCCATGTTAAGAGGCTGATCTGCATAAGCACATTAACAGATTTTGATAGTGTATTTTGGACTTGGTTAAGTTGTGAATTCTGTGGTGCCTGAGGAGTTGGAAATAATCTTTCTTGCTGTTATCTGTTTTACCAATGGATGATTTATTTCTCTGTATGATTTAGCTTTTCAGTGATTTGTAGAAATCTTCATGATAGCTGTGTATGACAATTTTTCTCCCTATTCCACTCTTGCTGGTTTTGAGTGTATAAAGCTGGTAAGCAAGAGAGGTGACTTTTAGCCTATTGGGTGGCTGACCTTTCTGGCAAAGCAAACCAAGGGTTTATAACAGATTTTACATGTCTGCTTTTTGAACTATGGTAACATAGCTCAAAATAATGTGTGATAGATACAGTGTACTGCAAAGGGTAAGGTTATGTTTCAGTCTATACTATCAACATTGATAATCACATTATCCTCTGTAAATTTGTATTTCTGTTGACATTTTGCCATTTGAAACTTTATTCATTTCCCTACGGTGTTTTACATTTGTTTTATAAACAGCATATGCACAAAGCTATGCCATGGTCTAGAAGAAGGGGAAAAAAAATCTAATATTAAACCCTAAAGGCATCTGTTCAGTAACCTGTATCTGAGAGTAAGGCAACCATGCTGCCATCTGTTATATTTTCTGTATGATGGCTGTTGCCCTCATTGTAGGTTATTGCAGGTCTCAAAGGGCTACGCTCACTTTGCCTTCGAGCCATTTTCTAGAAAATAAAAAATATCTTGCATTTTCTCCTGTCACTGCACAAGCTGTATTGTAAAGATTGTTTCAATTACTATATCACTTATGTTATTTTTAAGCAGAATTGATTTTGTTTTCGTGCTATATAGATGAAAGTGAGCTCTCTAAAAGGTTTTTAAAGTGCTATGTTGTTGTACTTTCAAGTATCTGAATGCTTTGCATGACTTTGCATAATGTTATTACATTATTTACTATTTATTTCAGATATTTAGTCAGAAAATAACTCTTCTGAGAAACCATCTGCCATCTGTGTACAACAAAAGGAAGGCATTCCTTAGAGTTGAATGTTACAAAACAAAAATATAAACCAACATGTATAGCAGGGTTTTTTTCAATCTCGTTCCAGCCACTAATCTGTCATGATCTTTGTCAGAGTAAGTCAGATGTTTTATGAAGAAAAAGTGACTCTCTTCAGTCACTATGTTCATGGCTCTGCTAAGTGTGAAAGGTGCAATGCACTGCTGTGATCCTTCTCAGACAGTAATTTCATTTCTTTGCCAAGACTAACAAACAGGAAAGAAAAAAACCCCCACCTTTTCACCTGCCAATATTGGATTTAAACTGTGGCTTTTCTCTGCAGCAGAATTTTCCTCACTTTTCTGAATGTAAGAAAAAATATTTCATGTCTCTGTGAGGACGAAACATTTATTTTTGAGGAAAGAAAGAATCTGGAATTTTCAGAGGCCTTTCATGACCCCTAGTTCATGAAATGACAAATGAATGGCAAAAAAAGTCCTCCCGCCACCCTCCTTTCCTTGTTTACTTTATATTTAAGAGAACAAAATGACATTTTCTACAACATGAAAGATTTATTAAAGCTAATAGATCTTCAGGGGAAAAAATATTCCTAGATTAAATAATACCACTGAAAGAGCCTGGGGTAGGGGTATTTATAGTCCTTTCTTTAAATTCCTTCCAGAAAAATCTAATCTGCTAAAATATGAATGATTTGGAAGGTCCAATTATAAATTCACTACTTACAGCTCAGTACTTAAAACTCCGTGCGGTTGAGAGAGTAGGAGGGATGAGGAACAACAGACCTTTTCATCCAGACAGACTACAACAGCAATCTCCTGAGCCAACCCCTCTGTTGTTTAGCACCAAGTGAATTCCTATAACAATGGCAGCAATGTGAAGCACAATATTATGAAAGCTCTCAATGCATCATTTAGCATCATTTAGCATCTTTTAATGTCATTTAACAGCTGAAAACAAAGATGACAATCGGCATCCTATCAGGCAGTTAGTGTTTAGCAGAATAGCTTTAGAAATAAAACTAGCAAATACCTTTTGAGTTGCAGCTTGCTTACAAGTAATGTAGGCCATCTCCTTGCATATTTTACCTTATGATCTCCTGCATGAAGAAATGAGTTGTAAATATGCTAAGATATTTCCTGTTTTTTGAGTATGATTAAATGAAAGCAATTGAAGCAGAATCTGGCACTTTTTTAACTAAGATATGCAGTTCCTGTGAGGTGAGCAATATATTAGATTAACCAGTGTCTCATTTCAGATAGAAGCCTTATCTCTCTCCTTTTCATCTGTTGTAAATGCTTTCCTGTAATTTAAAATGTTCTTTCAGGGTTCAGCTCAGTGATTTATGTATCCTGAAGAGCAAAGGAAGAAGACAAACCTGTCTGAAGGGGGAAAAGGAAGCGGAGGGTCCTGCAGCAGGGCTTGAAAAAGGGGAAGGGAGGTGAGAGCACCTGTTTGAGGTGGACCAGCCACCTATGTGTTAACAGTTCAGTCCCTGTGAACCTACTAAATGAGAAACATGAAGTGTTGAGCCTCTAATTAGATGTAGCTTTGAGTTAGAGTGGATTTAGAGGCTGATCTCTTCTGAGCCAAAATGAGACAAACCTATGTGAATGTAGATACATTGAAAAAAAAAAAAAAAAAAAAAAAAGAAAGTCTAAATCACTTGACCAAATGAAGTATGGACTCAGTTTCTGAGATATTTCCCTGTGTTTTCCTATGAACAATGGTAGATTTAGATTCCAGTTCCACCTTAGCAAATGGCTCAGGTGAATCTTAGTGTATCAAACTTTTCTTTATAGCATCTGTAGATTTTCACTTTTTGGTGGAAAGATGAAAGGCAATAAACAGAGATAACTATTTCTCCCCGTGGTGGTGCAATATGCGTATTTTAAACTTTAAACACTTTCAGCTGCAGGAATGATTATCAGGTAACCATTCCTCCTTCAGACACACAGCATGAGGACAGCGACAGTTCAGAAAACAGCAGCCAGTTCCATACCTGATTATCTTTTCTTTTTATCCTCCATGGCAATAGTTCCTCATGTGCATTGATGAATATAAAGAAAATCTGAAATGTGAATGACTGCAATTATTCTTTTCATTACTTCACTAGTGCTGGTATGTAACTTAGGTAAAGTTTGTCCAAGACTAGGAAATGTGTGATTAAATGAAACTGGCAATGTTTTCTAGATGCAATGAAAAATCTGGTTTAGAAGTGATAGAAAACACCTATTAAGTAACCCAGTCCATCTCCTCAAAGTGGACATTTTGCAGAAAGCTGTCATGAGAAAAGGAGGCAGAAGATACCTAAACACGCATATCATATTTCTCAGAGTAGTTTCTTTTATGTTCCAGAAGCAAAGGTAAGGGAGGCTGACATAAAACAACTGACCTCCATCACTTTATTAATGCACAGGATTACAAAATGGAATTGAATGTGAGTAAGAGATGGTAGAGGGTAGAAGAGAAACAGCTTCTTTTAGACAGTGTTAGTTAATCTGTGGGTTTTTTGCCTTATCCAAGTTACCGATTCTGTCTTAGTATCAAGTAAGGAATCTAGACTCAGGGGGCAGTCTTTGGAAAGATGAAGAAAAACGCAGTGGTGACTAAGTTTCTATTTTTATAAGGGCTTTTGCAGTCTTTTGCCTATTGGTCACTGAGGCTAAGGCTTAAAAAGAAAAATTAAAGATGTGATTTAAAAAGGAAAGGGAAGGAAAACGGAAGGGAAGGATAGAACGATTCATTTTTAAAACTGTCTGTTGGTTCAGAGAGACTGGTGTTTAACCATTTAAAGCCTCCTAGGGTCTCTGGTACTTTTCTTTACTGCTGGGCAGCTCAGCTCCTATCCTACCAAATTCCTTTCCTGCTCACCTTCTCTTCTTTCAACTTGACAGGAACAGGAGACAATGTCCATAGTATATTTGGAAAAGTATTTACAAGGCTCCCTTTGGAATTATTGACTACATTTGTTCACAGATGTGGTGTCTTGGCAGCTGACTCATGCTATCAAACTGTGTGCACAGTGTGTCCCATTTTATATGTAAAAAAGATAAAGTTATAAAGCCATGACTCTCAAAAGGTGAAATCTCTGCTAAACATTAACATGCAAGATATAGAGCCCTTTATCATCTCTTTAAAAAGACAGAGGAAGAAACAAAGCTTTTCTAAAAGCAGTCCTTTCAAAGCTGACTTTAAGAATCTAGAGTAGAAGGCTTTCTTTTCTGTGTTACAGACACGTTTTTCCTTCTATTAAGAAAAGTCTATTTAAAATGAACCTTTTGAAAATGCCTAAGGGCAACTCTAATCTGTTATGTGATGTCTTCCAACTCCATGTTTGGTAATTAATTCATTGTAATTGCCCATCTGTTTATCCCCAAACTCATCTTTTGACACATTCTGTCTTCTTTAGCCTTCTACCATTTACTTCATAAAGTTTTCTCCTGGCTTTTTCTGCTAAGCCTAGGCTGCTTGGGAATCACTTCATGCCATTTTCCTCTCTTCATCCACTTCCTGTGCTTTCCTCATTCTGAAGACGAGTCCAAGGAAGAGGCTGCTGCTCTGAGGAAACAGCACAGCACTGACTGACAAAGGCACTTGCAAGGAGTGGGAGAAGAGACCCTGAAGAGTCATCATAAGTGTACTAGGGGAGAGAGGGAGAGAGCTAGGTGCTTGTGCACCCTACTCTTCCTCCAAGTTTATAAAAGAAGCCTTTTCAGTAACTCACTACTCCTTCTGTGGTGTCACTGAAGAGAAGGAAACTTCCGCCTGACCAGTGGGGGTTCAGAAACCATGGACCTTTTGAAATGGGCTGTGCCAAGTTGTTCTCATAACAGCTCAAAAAGAATGAAGAAAAGGTGATTACAGATACATAGATGTATAACACTGCGTTGACTCACTCAACACTGCTGTGTATAGTGTGCCCTGGAGTACCAGCTGCCAGGACTATGACACCATTAGAGTTGTTGCCACATTTATTAACCAAACCATCTGTCACTGTAAGATAAACCTGAGGATTTTTTCCCCGAGATAATAGAGAGCATCCAAAAATCAACAACACCTGATTACTCAGTGTGACAAAGCTAACATAAATGCCCTTGGGACAGCATCTTATTTGATATCTTTAAGTATCACATAACAGGGTTCAAAACACAAAATGAAAAAAATATTAGTTGGCCCTGCCCACAGAAATGTTTGCTAAGTTAAAAGTATTTCAAGCTATTGCAGGTAAGAAAATAAAACCTTTCTCAAAGCATGATGTTGTTTCCCCCATCATTGTCAGAATTTTGGATCAAGTAGGTTCAAATCTCAGGAGCTGAAAATACTGAATGACAGTATCTGATACACCAATTGATGTGACCAATGCTAGACAGCTCGTACTTTTATTGAAGAAAAATTACTTTTCTGTAAAGCTGTTCTAGGGCTTTCAGCAGGCTAATGCCTGTTTCAGATGTTTTAGAAGGCAATCAAAGATATCCATGAACAATGGGTAAAGCATTCAGTCATCTCCCCAAATAGTGACAAGTCAGTGATAAGAAAGAATAATAGTGTGGTCCTTCAAAAACATTACATAATACCTTATGGATTCCCCACCCTACACACCTCCAACCTTTTGATGTTAAGAAAATATCTAAAAAAGAGTACCAGGTTCCCTCCGGAGCCCATAATGCTGTATGTTTAATTTAAAGCTGCTGAATGACCCAAATGTTGAAATTATTTTGTGACTGCACGAGTTCTTAAGATGTTCTTGGTCACACTGCAAAAAAGTGCTTGTGGTAATTGGAAGACCTATATTAAGAGCAGAAGTGAGAGGTTTCCTGATGAGCCAGTAGTCTGTCCCTGCTGACATTCACTATCGTAACACGTTTGAACTGCCTTGCTGACACATTCGGCAGCTAAATGAACTGCGCTGTTCCCTTCATGACTGAAAAATGCATGACAGGGTAAAAGACCTGGGGAATAGCCTTCTTCAGACCACAGGGAGCCTGCAGTTAGGTGTTGCTTCTGACTACCAGAAGAACAGTTAAACTTTTCAGGAAGTTGCAAGTAGCCCATGAAAAAACAATCTTCTGATATGTAACATTATTTCCGTTGTAAGCCGTGTAAACCAACACCAGACAGAATATCTCTGATCAGAAAGAGCTTCATCTGAGCTTGTGAGTGCTTAATTTTAATGACCAAATTTAATTCCTGCTATGGCTGTAAGAGAAAAAAAAAAAGTTTTTTTTATATTTGCTGTTAAAAGTTTAGGAGAGAAAGGTGAAACAAGAGAGTTTTCTTACATAGGAAAAGTAGATACTAGTTTAGACAAGTAGCAAAACTAAGCCTTGGGCCTAACCTTTTCTTTGTACAACAAGATGTTGCCAGAATTATCTGTTCTCTGTGGTTCATATTCTGAACATTTTTTTTTTTTTCACAATAGCTGTTTGCCAGAGAACTGAATGAAATAATTTCTAAATCTTTCAGGCCCAAGAAAGGTCTCAGGTTTCATATGTGTGTCTACAGTCACTGACATACATTTCTGCATAGCCATTCATTTTTAGAGGTTTTTCTTGCTTCTAGCTCTGTCAACACTCTTGGTTGCTCTGCTTTTTATCTCTTGCCTTTCCATCTTGATAAAGCAAGGAGGTAGCCTCTTCATTCCTGCTCCTCTGCTGTGCTGAAGTGTTGAGATGCTACGTTCCCATTTTACAGTAGAAGGCTTCTCTTGGACATAAACAGGCACTGTATATACACAACTCCTGGCATTCAATTCATCCTATAAAATTCGTTAGCTATCCAGCAATTGAGTAAGATGACATTAACTCTCAGGTCAGAAAACACAGCATTACCTTCAGCTTGTTCTCCTGTGCTTGGAGCATGAAACAGCAATTGATGGTGCCCTTTTTATTAACCCTTTTATATATATGTGTGCGTGTGTGTGTGTGAGCTTAAGAGGTGAGAAAAAAGAGAGGGCAGCCTTATGGAATTAAATCTTTAGTATTATAATGTGAGAGAGTGAAATATTGCCTGAACCAGAGGCATAACCATGGATAAAGATAAAGCAAAAGTTTCCATTGAATCATATATAAATGTAAAAATTAAGATCTCACCTTGGTGAATGTCTTCTTTTCAAAGTTAGGGAAAAGGTCTTTGCCATACTGATTGAAGAGTTAGGAAATACCAGAGGTATTCTTTGGAAGCAATCTATAAAATGTCATGTTGTTTGGACCATCTTTTTTTCTCACTTCCCACAAACTATATAGATGCTTCATTCAGAACTTCTCTGCAGGTTTTCCTTTGAGTGTCTCAGCAGATATAAGAAAAGTCAATTCTATACAAGTCAATTCTGACCTTTAGTTGGAGTTTATGCCAGACATGTCATCATGTGTATCTGTACACACTCTATCTCTGCTTTATGTCCTGAGTACTTCTACCCTATGCCTTTAAATATTTAGACTTTTTGCCCAAAAGATTTATTAGGTTTCAGGTGCAAACTTCATTCATTTTTGTATGTGAACATTTTTCAGTTTTAAATTATTCTCTGCAGCATGTCTTTGTCACCACTTAGAAGCTCCAGAGTTCTGAAATAATGGATTCATCAGCTGAAATGACATTGGCCTCTACTGAAGTTTCTGTGCTTTCTCTTGCATGATAAAGAACTTTACAAATAAATGTCAGGAAAATCTTGTTGCTGAGAGGAGAGATTTAAAAGGAGGTTGTAGCTGAGTGAGGGTAAAAGATTCCTTGTGTTCTAACATGAGGACAAAAATCAGCAAGTGCTAGCGAGAAGACCTTGAATTTGGGACATTACTGCCTGGTGCTCTGCAGAGCTCTGAGAAATTAATTGGCTTCATTTATTGCTGAGGATTTACCTTTCTTCACTCAAATGTAATTTTGAACAGATACTGATGCTTTTTTTTTTTTCCCCAAAACCAGCAGGTTTACATGCAGCTGTTGTTTCAAGAACTGAGTGTGATTTTACATGTGCAAAATGACAGATAGTAAAGACTCAGTGAAATACAACACGTATATGCATATTGAACAAATACCTTATTAAAACAAGAACGACAGTATTACTGCTAAGGTTGTGCTATTATTTTCTCTGTTTTACTGCAGAGATTTTTCTAAGTACTTCCTCAGCTCTCTTTTCCACATATCTCCCTTTTGCAACATTCAAGTAACACATGCCTTCGAAACAGTGATGGAGAAAATCTCTCTCAAAGGGGAACTGATTCTCAGATACAAATACTTTGAAATGTGGAGACTGTTGGGAGGCTAGAAAGGTGCTTGCTACGTCTCTTTACAGCTTCTCTGTGCAATATCTACACAGAGCATATAATAAAAAGGTCTTTATGCATGAGCAGGATTTTAATACTAACAAATTTTGTGGTTACAACTAGTAATATTCTTGTGTAGAATATCTTTTTAAATAATGCATCCTTGCACACAGTTTATATATACAACACAATATTAATTGCAATGACAATTCTTTCAGTAATTAGAATGGAAAGATGTCCTTGATGCTTTCCTGCTTCTTTTTTACAAATCCTTCTGTTCTTGTTTGATGTTCAGTGACTATATTCTGAGCCAGTGCATTCAGCAAGTATTTCTTTCTTCAGCAATAACTTTCAAACTGTAAGAAGTGTTAAGTGCTGCTAAAGGTTGTACAGAAAACTCTTTCTAGGAGGAATGAGGAAATAATTGTTTTGGCAACCGCATCTTGGCTGTAAGGTATTGAAAATTACTCCAAATCCCACTGAAATAGGTGGAAAGATTTTCATTACCTTGAGTGAATTTAGGATCAAGCCAATTAAAAGCTGATAGCCTCAAATTCTCTCCCTAGTAGTAATAATACTTAATACTTATTACACTGGTAACTACCTCTGTTTCTCTGTTCTCCTTGCTTCTCTCCAAATGTTGTGAAGAGCATATGCTGTGTTTCTTTCCTCTGGCCCTGAAATGTTAACAGATTTCTACATGATATGTGCTTTGACTCTAAGATACTATAAGTGATGCAGGAAAGCAAGAGACCTTTATTTTTCTGAATACATGAATACATTAAGGTTAATTCTCATTAATTAAAATTAAATTGCTGATTTTTTCTCAGTCCCATTATTGTGGCTACAAAACCCACTAACAATTTTATATACAATAGTATTAGTATAAGCTGCTTTTTCCTGTTTTGTTACTAGATTCTTTAGCTGATCAGCTTTTATTGCTTCTGCTACACGAGGAAGAGATTGCCTCCTGATGGGGCTTCATTGTTGGAAAGCAGAGATTAACTTTCATCATTAATAACATAAGCAGGGAAACACCAGGGAATTTTTTTCGTAATAATAATGTATTCCATTGTGTATGTTCACAGCCACTTTGTTTATGATATGCTTAGACACAAATAAGTTGACTGAACTAGTTTTCAAAATAATTAATAAATTAAAAGTATTTTGAGCCTCAGCTTTTCTGCTGAGACATACATTATCCTTTCTAAATGGCTGAGTGACAGATATGACAGAAAGAAATGTTTGGCATGTCAAACAAAAAAAGAAGAGAAAAAGAGATTGAAAGAAATTAAATATTTTTATTTAAATTATTTGAAAGTAAAATAAATGGCAAATCCAAGCACAGCTTGAAATGGGAAGCAGAAGTTCTCATTTCTTTTTCCACAAAGGATTTGATTATTAAATCAACCAGGTAAGCCAAGAGAATGCAGATTCAGAAGACTCTTCACTGTTTCCTAAAGGGTATTTTTCTTGATAAAGTTTGCATAGTATTTTTTACGCAGCTATACTGAAGCAAAGGATGCTGCTGTAGCATATCTTCAAGGGGCTCTGCCAGGTTTTTGAATGGACCACAACATGTGTACAAGTCACATCTCTGAAGATTACTCATGATGTCATATCACAAAGCTATTGGTGTTATTGGTACCAGTGCTATTGGTCCCAAAGCTGTTGGTACTAACCAGTGGGCAGACAAGTTCCTTCATTCTGAAGTATTCCATATTTTTAGGGCTTTCTGTTATCTTGGAGAATAGGGTGGAAAATCAACTTTAATCCAACTGTAATCCTATGCTTGGTTGCTTAACAAAATTTCCACCCATTTTCTGCAGTTCCCCACCCCTCACCCTCTCTTTCCCTCCCTTTCTCTCTTTCTCTCCCTCTCAGTGGTCAGCAGTAAGCAGGGGGACTCTGTTCCTTCTTTTTTCTCAGGTTATATTGTGGCAGCTGCCCGGCGTGTAGCTCAATATGAAAACTGTTGATTTCCAGAAGTTAAAATTTCTAATTGGGGGTACAAATTCTTCTTCCTGCTCATGGAAATGCCACTGGATCCACAGCGATCGTGCCCTGCCTGATACTGCCATTGCCCATCCTGCTTATTCTAAGAAGGAGAGCTGGAAGAGAGGAAGATGTAAAGAGATCACTAGTGAGTTTGTGGCAGGGATTCAAGTAAGGAGTGTAGCTTTACGTTGGCTATTTTGGGATTTCATGAAACTGCAGTGTAAGCCAGGGGATTCGTTTCACTGCATGGTCCAAACCACAGACAGATGTGGGCCCTTGGGCTAGACTGCACTGTGGCAGCCTGAAAGGGCAGGACTGACAGCCAGGCATCAGTGACCCTTCTCAGGCAGGGCACACCACAAGCCCGGGCTTGCTTGTCACTGTGTACGATTCCTTGGAAAAGGGGGAAAATACAGAAAGTTTTAAACATCAATACTGAAATGAAATTAATTTGAATCTTTGTATAGTTCTGTTAAATCCTCAGTGTAACAAGAAATGAAGCAAAGCGTTAGCGTTTGCACTTATTGTTTCAATTCTATACAGGATCATTAATCTTCATTCAAACATTTACTCACTGAATGATTTAAACTGTTAAACCTGAGCTTTTCTTACTAGACAATTGAGGAAAGATTTTGTTTGCACACTTTTGAAGTCCCAGCACAGGTGCTGTTTGCTTTGCTACTGACATGTTGTGCTGGTTTTGGCTGGGGTAGAGTTAATTTTCTTCATGGTAGCTAGTATGGGGCTGTGTTTTGGATTTGTGCTGAAAACAGTGTTGATAACACAGAGATGTTTTCGTTATTGCTGAGCAGCGTTTACACAGCGTCAAGGTCTTTTCTGCTTCTCACCCCACCCCACCAGCGAGTAGGCTGGGGGTGCACAAAAAGTTGGGATGGGATATAGCTGGGATGGCTGACCCCATCTGACCAAAGGGATATTCCATACCATACGATGTCAGGCTCAGCAGATAAAGCTGGGGGAAGAAGGAGGAAGAGGGGACGTTCAGTGTGACAGTGTTTGTCTTTCCCGGTAACCATTATGCGCGATGGAGCCCTGCTTTCCTGGAGATGGCTGCACACCTGCCTGCTGATGGGAAGCAGTGAATGAATTCCTTATTTTGCTTTGTTTGCACGCACAGCTTTTGCTTTACCTATTAAACTGTCTTTATCTCAAACCATGCATTTTCTCACTTTTGCTCTTCTAATTCTCTCCCCCATCCCACCAGGGCGGAGTGAGTGAGCGGCTGTGAGGTGCTTAGTTGCCAGCTGGCATTAAACCACAACACATGTATATACCCAGCCGAGAAGAGGCTTGGAGCTAGAGAGCTCCTGAAATACATACCACATTAAGGACACCTCAAAGGGAAGGCAGGTGAAAGTTTTTTTGCAGAATCATTTCTCAGAATGGTTCAAAAGAAAAGATAAGTTTGAAAGACCTCAAAAAATTCCACCTGGTTTTAAATAGTAATTCAATAGATTATATTATTATTATTATTATTATTATTATTATTATTATTATTATTATTATTATTATTATTATTATTATTATTATTATTTCCTTAGAAAATCACTGTTTTCACAAATGCAAAGCTGTAACAAACAACTTGGGTGATAGCACAGTACCGTAAGAGATCTTAAAGGAGGTTGCATATTAAAACTGTACTGAAAAGTAGTTGAGACAGAGGAAAAGCTTCTTGGGGTGGAAGATGGAAGAAAGTCCCTAAGGTACATGGGGAAAAAGGTGGAAGGTTTGTTATTTTCAGATTTTCTATTCTTTTCCTACAGCTTTTCTTCAACATTCAGGTAGTATCCTGACAAGTGGAGCCCCTGAATATTGCCAAAATGACCAACTTCCAGCTTCTTGCTCTGGTCCTAGGTAGGACCTGCACTTTAGCAATAATTTCGAATCTTCATGGCATCAAATTGTTTCAAGGTGATTTTTCTCTGACCCATTTAATTTTGCCTTTAGGATATGTCAAGTCTGCCTGCTAAAAAGAGACCACATTTCAGCAAGCTTTATACACTGCAAGATGAAGAAAAAATATCCCTAACGCCTGTATTATTTCACATTGTTTTGCAGGTTTGACACAGAGGCCAAATATTAATAACCTCAGTATTGATTAAACTGCTATGGTTACCATTGTTATCTTTGGGTTCTTAACTTTGCTAACTGATATTGAACATTTCTTATTGCTAATACTGGGAAACTTTTAAGGCTACTTTACGGAGAATGAGAATCAATCGTTGATCTTCACTGTAGTGGCAAAAGAAAACCCTTTCTGAAAACAAGAACTAGCATGTGTATATTGACTTGTAAGTCCATTGCCACAATACTTTCTTTGCTCCTCCTTGCAGAGATCCATTTTAAAATCCTACTAAAAATCTAAACCCTCAGAATTCTTCATGTACTGATTAAATATAAGCAAAGCAATTGAAAACAGCTGCCTCTGAGTGGGAGGCAGCAGGCTGTTAGTGCATAAACTCTGCTGGCTAAGGAAAGTGTCTCAGTAGTTAGACGATTGTTTCTGATGGTGGCCCAGTTCAGGAATCACACCTGTGTACCCATAGACTCTGGGTAGCATCCCAAATATGTTGGACCCATCTCTACAGCTGTGACATTAAGGAGTCAGATTTGCAATGGCAGTTGCAAATGATGTAGAGCTTTCAAAAGGGCAAAGTGTCAAACGAATCCTGCTCCTACTAGAGCCAGTAAGACGTTACCAGAGAAGTGTTTTTGGAAACCCCACTTGTATCTTGCCGTCAATGTGAAATGCACATTTTGGAGTCTATTTTTCACACCATAATAGACTTCTTGAGACTGCAGGAAGAAAATAGTAACCACAAGAAAAGAAAGCATACAAAAATCAGTCTTGAAATAACAGGCACGCTAAAAAACCACTTGGAAAACCCACTGCATAATGAGGAAAGAAGTAATGCAGAGGTGATTTAAAAGAAAAGCTGAATATTAAAAGAGAAACAATGTTACAACGACCTTCACTGTATAGTTCTTTGAGGCATGTCACCATGGCCATTGGTTAGGTTTTGGCAGTAGCACAATCACTTTGATCTCAGTTAATCAAGGCAAAGAAGCACTTTCTTCCCCCTAATTGAACTGTTTCCTCCCATGGGCACAACATAAGTCAGTAGATTTGCAGTCATATCAGTGGGATAACTTTGCTTAATGAAAACTAACAAAAGCTTTCAACAAAGTGCCAGACATTGCAGTACTTGACTCTCCCTGCTGCAGAGGTTACAAGTTACTGAGGCCAGGTGAAGCTATGTTGACTCATTAGGCAAAGACCCCAGAAAGATACAAGAAGGTAAATGCCACCAAAAAGTGCAAGTACCAGAAATAGATCAATGCTTAGCACAGTTTTCTGCATGAGTCCATTAATCACGTCAAGGGACACTTCCATTCTTAATGGCATTATAATGAGGAAAAGCTTAGTATTTAACTAACTTCAGCAATTGATAATGCTTGTGGAGAATTTTTAATGCATTACTAATGCAATACTAATTGCTAGAAATACACATGTACAGGAATCAATTGAGATTTCATTATTTGGTTTCTATTTTTGGTAGCAACAAAATTTTCAGCTGTGATAGCAACAAAGCCAGACATCAGTATGTTCTCCAAGACACATTAAAACAAATATTTCACTAACACCCTTTAACTCGTTGCTGCAAGATTTACTGAGTGATGGAAAAATTATGAATTAACATTACCCTGTTTTTTCTGCTTCAATAGTTTGGATGAAACCTGGTGCTCCAAGCAGTGATCTCCATCTTTTCCGTGCTAATATGATGTTGTGAGCAACATTGCATGTTGTTTTTCCAGTCAGCCTAAGAGATGATATAGTTATGGAAAGTGGAAGGTACAAGCAAGCTGAGAGGGTCTTGTGGGCAAGGTACTGTCTGTGAGCCATAGCTTAGGAATCACAGACCTACACTCTGGCAGTTGTACTAGATGTGGTTTTGATTTGCTGCTCTGAATTAATCTATGTCTTTGATATCAGGGTGAGTCTCATTATTGGAGGGGTGAAAAAGGAGGAAAGAGGAAGTCGAAAAAGGCTCTGACACCTCCTTTTCCTTTATAAAGCTAGTTAAAGTACTTGCATATTTTTAATTAAAAGTGGTTCTGCTGAAAATTCTGGAAAACATATTGGTTAGCTAATCTAGAAAATAGCTTGGTTTGGCTTTTACTATTTGACTTTTTGCTATCAAGAATTAGTCATTGGCAAAGACCTAGTGCTGAATACATTACAGAAATACTATTCTAAGTCCATGTACAGGGATGAGTTTTCTCTGTCAGAGAGTATCATTGCAGTTCAATAAACACATCTATAACTGTATCAAAGAAAGCTTCTCAATCACCACATACCAGGTGACAGGTTTTTATTTTTTTCTTTTGGTAAGCAGTACAATAATACGACAGTTTTTCCATCCCAGTATATATCAAAAGCAGTGAATATTTAATGCAAATAGACATGTTTATTCCGCACCAGAGCTGAAAGTGTTTGTAAAACTAGCCCCACATTGCTTATCTTCCTCTTATTCCCTGTCCTTACATTCTACCGCCCATCAGTATGCAGCAAAATTAAAGCTGTCATCCTTTCCTTCAAACTAGTGCATAGCCAAGTAATGATTTCACATATAATGGTGTTGACCATCAAATTAAACTGAGATTAGATAGGATATAATATCTTTGCTCAACTCAGCCATGAGCTATTACTGAAAGCCTAAGGTTGACTTAAACAAAAAACAGGATGGAAGTGTCATCATTGCCCGTTAAGATCAAAGAAGCAAATGTTTGATAGCTATCTTTTTTTTCTTGAATACTTACAACCTTCTTGATATGGAAACACAAGATAGCCAACAGACGTAAAAAGTGACAGCTTGGGAAAAAAGCTGCTTAAAACTCTTTCTTAAACATACCCCTTTATCACTCAAAACATCTAATTAATAAATATTTCCTGATACATTATGTTTTATGACCCCAATTAAATACCTGTTACACTTATACCTGCAATGTTGTTGTGATCCTACTTGTCTTACAAGTATTTTAAAAAACTTGCTCAGTGTGACAAACCACTTAAATTATTATTCTCAAATAATATCAAAACATCCTCATGGCCCTTAAAGTATTTCTAGTCCAGGAAATGAGTATGTTATATCTCATTAACAAACCAGATGTCTTCCTGTATTTTAAAGTAAAATAATTCTGGTGGTTTGTTTTTTTTTTTTTTTTTCATTTTGCCTGCCCTCAGAGTTTCCTAACAGCTAAGCATCTATGGGTATGTATTTAGATACTCTATTATTTTATAGTATTTAGAACTAAGACAAAATGATTATGGTAAGACTACATAATACAGTTACATGTGATAATAGAGGACTGAATTAAGGAGATCCCTCAGTTAGCTTGTATTTTGATGTTCTGTTGCTTGCTACAGCTTAACTAGCATATGAATCCTACATATGGATCCCACATATGAAGGCTGCATATGAAGCACTGGTTAGTGCACATCATATCATCAGGGATACGTGACTGGACTTGTTCTGCATGGGAAGAAGGGTGTAGGGAGGAAGGTTATGCGGCTGGTTCTTACTCTAATATTGAGCACAGAAACAGCTGGGATATGCATAATGGATATGGAAATGAGATGTATTATTGGTAAGAGTGACCAGACACAGGCTAGATATAGCTTTCTATTCTCCTCTCTTAATTTGTGATAAAATTGATACATATGGAATAAAGAGCTATTTGGACAACCTTGAAGGCATAGAAGTTGAAAACAAACAGAAAAATTTCAAGCAAATTAAGTTTGAAAGAACTTTGGTATTGGCAACTCAGAAAATGTGAAGGGTGAGATTCTTAAGAAAAGAGTGTTGTCATAGATCCCAACAACCTCAAAGAGAAAGTGCCACGTGCAAACCTTCATTAAAGGTAAGATAGATACAAGTTTAAAAAGATTAGTTGCTTGAATGAAAAATATTTTTTATATCTATTTTACTTAATAAAATAAATGTAATTTTCTTTAAAGATTATTAAATTTTTAAAATTGTCTTTTGCTAGAAGCAATTATGAAATTGATTTTTTTAAGGTGAGTAGAGGTTTTAAAACATATTGAGGACTCAGAAATAGTGGGTACTTTAAAGTATCTGAAAATCAGAATCCTTAAAGCCCTCAAACTGAGTGCACTATTGGTCATGTTATATAGAGTTGCTTCCACCTGAAGTCTGACCAATATCTCCCTTAGCAGAACGGTCCTTTGCTATCAGTGGAAAGATTTCCTTCAATCCACAAACCTTTGTGAATGGTTGCTTTCAACATGAAAATAGTGTTTATACCTTTTCTGTCATTTTTAGCATTAGGGCTTGGAGATGGGGTTATCTTCTGCCACATCACAGAGCATTGTTCTTCTGCAGCTGAGATTCATTTCATTGAAGGTGCCATGAGGCATACATGAAGGAAGGCAGAATGAAAAGGTTTGTGCTCTGCCTCCCCATGATGTAGATAAATGTAGGCTTGTTGTGTCTTTAGTGTTGTTGAGCCAGAACGTTTCTCAACTGCCAAAATCACACAAAAAAAAGTGGATTCACAACTAGCATAACACTATGTATGACATACAAACTAACATTTTAACAGCATGCCATCAATTTTAAACTCTACCTTTCTCAGTAAGCCTTGCACAGGGGAGGCTTTCTTGAATGAGAAATCACCAGCAATGGGGCATTATTTATGGGATTGGTCACACACTATGTGTGCTATGGAAAGAAAAATACTATTGTTCATGTTACTGTATGCAGTATTGTTTTTAATAATGTGAATAATTTTAGATTCCCAGAGTAGGGTCCAGAAACATATATCCTCCATCAGTTTTCAAATCTAAAGTTTTATAGGCTTCATATTTACTTGTTAAATGTAAACTTCCCCTTAGCTTTAAAAAAAGTGAAGTGTGTTTACTCTTCAACTTGTTCTTAAGAAAATACATGACATTTATCCTGGCAATTTGTATACCTGGTTTGTCTGAATAATTCTTCACAAAGAAGAATGTATGACAAGTTTGTAAGGTGAGTATTTATTCAAGAATAAATATTTTCTTTAGTTCGTTAAGCAATTTTACAATGTAAACATGAAACTAAATCTTATTTTTATAAGCTTGGATTGTAGAAAACCCTTGAAATGCTACAATGGAAATGGCAAAATACTTTTTCATAGGCTAACAAACATTTTACTTGAAGGGGAGACAAACTACATTAATAGAGGCTGTCATAAGAAATGAGAAATATTACTGTGTGCAGTTTATCACAGGACACACTTTACCAGTAGGAGATGTTTTACGAGATGGAATTTCTAAAAGGCTCCTGTACACCAAATCTTGAAGCTTGTAATTCCTCTGTTGCAGGACCCAGAAAGGATAAATTTTATGGTAAGATAACAAGCTGAGAAACATGTGCTTATTTTATGTATGCTCCATGTAACTATGAATTTTCATAAGTAAACATCAATATTAATCATCAGGTTTAAGTCTTCTGTATTTACATGCAATAAAATATATGCTTGTCTATAAAGGGCTAAAATTAGCATTGCTTGTTTTCCCAGAAGACAGTCCCATCTGAAAAATTTAGCCCACAGTATTTTTTTGTGCACCTTTTAATTGAGAATTAAATATACGTGAAGATTGTTTATTTTGAAAGGAATGCAGAGTGACAACCCTGGGCACACTGTGCTACGAGTCAGTGTGTCAGGGCAGGTTTTACAATGGTCTAGTGTTCAGCAGTTCGTAACCAAGCGGTGTTGAGTTGCAGGCGACTCCAATCCCCATCTCTGCTTTTGCCATATGTTTGCATTCCTCTCCAATGGTATATCCATCAAAGATGCTGACAAGCAGCACTAATCAATGTATATCAGAAAAGACTTGGTTATGGTTCTGGTATGAAGCTTAGAGTAGCTGTGTCATGGGAGGCACAGGAGGTGCTTGTAGTTAGCATTTAGAGCTGAATGGATACGTCCAGGAAGGAAGAACATGAGACCTGCACTAGCTGTCTTTTGGGGCATTGAGATTTTTTTTTTTTTTTCTTTGGACTGTTTGTGCCAGTAAATGAGAGTCAGTTCCAGGTATCTCTTCATTACTGCAGAAAAATACATCAAGGTATTTGAATAGCAAATGATGTAGTGATAGGAAGCACCTGATCATTCCTCCTCAACACAACAGGAAGCTAGCAAGGTGACATTCAGACTTAAAGACTTGTGCAGACTACATAACATTGTGGAGTGTTAGCAAATTCCAGTTACGTTTTTCCACATAGAATCTGTAATAACCAGAGAGATATATAAATATTATTTGAAATATATTTTGTACATCTTCCTACAACCCTACAGTATTCTATAAACACAATAATAATAAAAACTTAGCTACTTGTGCTTCTGTTGACTTCTATGCTTACAATTGACAGCCTCTAAGTGAACTAAAAGCAAGCTTCTGTACTAGGACTTTATTATAGACCTGCCTGTTAAGTCTTTTTAAAAAACAAAAATCTGAACTTTGAGCACACTCCTTTTTATAAGACGAGTGTTTTTACTAGGCTTGCAACACATAAAGGGGGCTGTGGCTGTTTATTCATGCTATCGATGTTGTATATAGTGCTGTCTGTCCATGACTGTTTTGATTTTTGATTTATGCATTATAAATATTACTTTGTAAAAGACAGATTGAGAAAAAATTTATTTTTAAAACAGACTTTTAAATAGCTTTTTTACAGGCATGATAACGTCTCTGTTTCATTTGCATGACTTGAGATTAGAAACATATAATTACATTTGGTTTGTCATGTTTGGGATCTGTATCTCTTTGATGTCCCGCTTCAGGATAACAGAACAATCAGGGGCATGAATAATAAAAGATGCATTGCCTTACATTATTTTTATTTGCTTTAGTTTAGTATAGATTTTTTTCATTTTCCATTTTCCATTAATTCTCATGCTTACATTATAACCTGTATGTATAAAAACTCCATAAAAGTGGATGATCTGAGCATATTCTCTATGAAGTTCTTTCAGAGGCTGAAGAAAGGTGTTGCTCACAACATCACTGAAAACCAACCATATTTTCCTATAAGAGCCATCAAAGTTCAGAGTTTGTATATGAAGAAATAGGACCAGAATGAAAGTTGAGGATCTTCTGCTCCTTTTTATGCTCCATCACTGTCTGTATGAGACCTTGGCTGTGGTGTCATGACTCACAGCACTTCTGCTCCAAGGCCATATGTAGGGCCATAAACCAGCTCTCCCCCTGGACGGAGTCCACAGCTATGCACACATATGTGCAAAACAATGACAACTCTGTCTGGTTCATCTTTAGCACAGATGTCCTTTTACTTCATACTTATTTTCTTAAATGACAGATTTTAAGGACATTTCTGTGGTGTTCAGGGCCAAGATCAAAGAGATGGTAGGCCTTTCTCCCAGCATCTTCTTGTCTCACTCATAATTTATGTCTTTTTATTCAAATGTACTCCACAGCTCGCACTGAACTGATGTTTTCCTTTGGGACATAGTCCTTAACCTCCTTAACAAGTGAAGTATTTACATGTTTGATACAACACAAGCATATAATGAAATTTTTTCTGTCATAATAATTTTCTGGACATGCTGTTTGGTAATGCAAATACTCACAGCTGGTTTGGAAAGGTGTTAAAATTTTCCTAGCCAATAATTCAGGAGAAAAGGCAGAAAGAGAAAAAGCTTAAGTGGCTGTGTTTTTTTACAGTATAGATAATTATTGATGTCAGTCTTGATGTGGCAGAAAAGATTGATTCTATTTATGTGGAGAGTCTGTTCCATATGCTGACAATTTTGAAGACTTTAGTGTAGCTGTGGCAAAACTGGTGAATGAAGATTCCTTCCATTGTATGGTGGAACCAACAGATGTGCTATTTGATATGAGATAAAGCTAACAAATCAAATACCAGACCACTTATAGCATATTGGAATACTAGAGAAACAACTAGCCTGAGACTCAATATCTTTTCACTGTAACCATTCTTACATCATTAGTAGACCCCTAGATTTAGGATCTGATTTAGTATCTGTTAAAGTAATCCTTTCACTGGATTGAGTCAGCTGATACAAACCCACGGACATAGGTAGAAAGAAAAGTAAAACTAATTGAAAAAGAATGGGCATACTCTTGTGAAACTTACTGTAATGCTTAATTAGAGAAAAAATTAACAGAGCATTAAAAAAACGACCTGGAAATAAAACCTGGAAAACTTGTAGGTGTCAATACAGACTGCTGTAGCTCATTTGTGTTGACACTGGCATTGGAGGAAAGATATGATTACGGGTTCATTACAGTCAATAAACAAGTTTTGCACCAGTGATTTGCACCTGAACTATGATTTCTCATATGTAAGAACTGCAGACAAAGGGTCTTTCTTTGATTTCACAGTGTAGACACAGTGACTACACAATGATTATGCAAAAATAACAATGATGTGTTTTAAAGAATTTAATTTATATTTTGGCATCTTTTTTTTGTTTGTTTTTAAACCTAGGTGTTCAAAAAGAAAAATGGATTTGGAATAAGAAAACAGGATTTTTTCAGTTTGAAAATGTTAATACTTCAAGTGTCTAGGAGCTCTAGAGATATGTTTGATAAAACAACTGCACTTAGACTAGCCTTTTTTGTAGACTACCAGTACTGATAGTCAGCATTTTCTAACAGAAAATTCTTACTGAATTTTTAAAGCCTTATTAAAAATATTTAATCAAAAATTCTGGATCTGCTGTTTTAAGTAAATCACCAAGATGACAGGCTTTATATCTAAACTCTTTATTCTGGGCTTCCTTATTTTAATGGAAACATGACAATTATTCCTATAAAATATTCCCCTAGAAAAACACCCAATACTGTAGTCACTGAAGCAAGGTAAATTTGCACCTACTGAGTTCAATGTAGCTGTGACTACAGTGCTACCAGTCTGTCAGCTGGCTATTTTGTCTATGCAGGTTGCACTTTACACATGTGGTACCCAGATTTGGTATGAAATGTGAAATGGATAGAGTATTCTGAGTAACAATTGCAAGAGTTCCTAAAATTTGATTTCTGGACTGAATGTTGAGATTTGTCTGTAGGCTTGGAGGTGAAGATTTTTACCATGGTTTAGATAAATGGCACAATTGCTCTTGCAGATTTGTGCAAGCTCTCTGGCACAGACTTGTGATTTGGTTCTGCTTTGGGCAATTACATGATTTCTCTTCTACACAGATGCTATTTTTGCAAAATTTGTGATAATATCTGACAGGGCAACAGGCAAACAGAAAGTGACATATCCACCCTGTCTGGCTGCATAAATCTATCTTACAAAAGAAATGGGGATAACAAGCAGATTTGGATCGTGAAACTGCTATCTCTAGGATTTTTGTTATGTGGCTGATGGTATGTATGTTGCTTCAATCTACAGCCTACCTGTTACCTCGAGTTGATAGGTTGAGTTATGTTGCATCTGACAGAGTAATACATATGTAACAGGTGTTAAAAATTATGCTTGAATGTGATTAATATTGTCAGATATTGAGTTTTGTAACTCTGACATCTATATGGAGACATAGTTACAATTTCCCTCTCACTGAATTTCCTGACTACTTCTAACTTAAGTGGTAAACCTTTAGAGTGATGCAAACAGATTTAGTAATACAGCTTCCACTTAACACTAATAGGACTTTTACAGCTAATTTCCTGTGCATCAACTGGAAAATATGCCACTTAATATAATCTAAACATGTATTTATAGCTTAATTATTCTCTACCATTAGACAAAATGCAACATTACATAGTTCTGTAACTTCTTTTATATGATATCCTGTAATAATATATAATATGCCCTTGTCAGAGAAAACACTTTCAAAATGTTTTGGCTTTGAATCTATATGACTAAGATAGATCTGACCATCTTTGATGTGCATAGGTTGTAAAAAAAAAACAAACCAAAATGCAATGAAAACATATCAGTCAAGAAAGATAGAGAATTTTCTTTTGGAAACTGTGATGATAAAAAAAATGAGAAACACTTCTGAAACATAAACTAAATTTGAACCTACTGGAATCATATAGGACATAAACAACTGTTATTTTCTTAGTGTAAGTAGTAGAAGAGAATGGACTTTGTATCTGAAAGAGCAGAGCGTCCCTGCTGTTTAGAAAACTCTATCCAAATGATGAAAATCTACTGTCCCTACTTTTAACAATGTTCAAAGTGTCTGTCCTGAGTGATCATTGCACAGAGTGTTTGAATTCTGAAAAGTACAAAGTTTGACAGTTGCAGTAAAAACCAGGACAGTTAGTTAAGAAAAAAAATTTTTTTAAGCTCTGTCTTCCCTAGGGTATGCTTGATCAACCAAAGTCAATTTAAGAGGAAACTGCAAACTTCCATGAAGTGGCCTTCAAAATAAAAAAGGTAAAATGTTAACCTGCTGAAAATATGTAAGACTGTCAAGTCCTGTAATTGACCTAGGGAAAAAGCAGTATGCAAGAATTCCCAGTTATTGTACAGTGGTCACACTGGATATAATAATAATAATTGGCTTTTGGAATTTGCTGACACCAGAGGAAAAAAATGCAGTAATGCTCAACTTGAGCTGTCCCTGACATCTTGTAGGCCTGTTATACCACATACTACTGATGATCAGAAATAACAAGTACTAAGAGTTAGTAGAGGTTACCGAAGATGAGAATGATTAAAATAGGCTGAACTTTCTGCTACTTAAGAAAATCTGAATATTTCTGCAAGACTCAGGAAAAAAATGACCTTCCAAATGGCACATGGCATGGCTACTAGTGTTAGGAATACCAAGTGAGTTTGGTATCTATCATCTACTACACAGATTAGAAGAACATGTACACTAAAACAACCAGGGAAATGACAATGAAAACCACACATAAGACTGATGGGTCCAGTATCATTCAGTGAATACAATTTATACGGTCGATTAAATTACTTTTTCTGTACTTAAACATATTGTACTATAGCTCCTTATTATGTTAACCAGAAAGGTGATTAATAAGATGAATGATTATTCTTGGTATTTTTAATAAGTATAATACTGTAGCAACAACTTCAGTGATCTACACTGCTTAAAATAATTACATTGTACTAAAGGGAAAAATATCAAGTATTTCTAATGTCAGGTGCCGAAGCTTAGCAGTAAGAGTCTGGTTGTCATCTTGTGCAAGTTTTCATACCTTCATTTGTGCTTGCTAAGAATCTGGCCTTTAAACATAATTATTTAATTTCAAATTTGATCAAATACTTTTTAAATTTGGGATTAGTTACTTTTTCAGACAAAGCAACTCAGATTTACCTGAGACTAGATTATTAATAATATGCACTTCAGTGGTCTGATAGGAGAGTGTGAGTTATATTGTATAGACACTTGCACAATATTAGATGCAGAAGTATACTGTTTTGCTAAAAAATAGCTTTGTGCTTCAAAGGCTACAAAGAGGTTAATGAGCCTGTTCTTTGTTTTTCTAGAGAGTAAATCTGCATAAGAGATTTCTATGTCATAAATCAGAAAGGGTTATGGATGTTCCTTGTGATTTAGCACATAAGTGGCAAAAGTTGGCATAAGGAAGATCAATGTGGCTTACGTATCCTTCTTTTCTGTTTTATTAGATGATGGCAATTAATGGCATTTACTGTGACCAGTAGCTATGGGCTCATGCTAAGAATTACATAATCAGTTTCACGGATTTTTTTACCAGAACTTGCACACTGACAAATCTGTTTGCATGGGCACATTTTTGCTCTGTGAGCAGGTTATCACAGAGGTTTAGACCAACCCAAAGATTTGCTTACTTCCTCTTTAGGCTGTCTCTGTGGCGAACTTCCACAAACTGATGCATTAGGTGGTGTAATTTTCTTCTCAATCACAAATATTTTTGAATGCATTTTTTAGACTTCATTGCTTAAAAAATTCCAAAAGAAAACTTTCATGTATATTCCCTCTTCCTAAGGAAATGCCTATGTCCTGCCCCTTATAAATCAGTTCCACCTGGAACAAGGGGATTCTGTATGAGAATGACCTATACCTAAATGTTGTTCCAGTATGGCACAGGCTCCTTATAGCACCCTTCATCAGTAAAACTCATACAGTTTTAATATTTCTACTGCAAAAGTCTTTACCCATCATCACTTTTAAGCTCTAACAGAAAATGTCACTGAGACCAGACACTATTTGCCTTGGTTCAGCTGTCCTGTTTCAACCCAGATCCTGCTTTTCAGTTTTCTGCATCATTTACTTTGGCAGTGAAAGATTTACATGTAACATCACATCTCAGAAACTAATTTTGCAAGGCAAAAATATAACCATGAGAGTCCTCAAAAGCTGAGTTTTGGTGTCCATAAGAAACTAACATGTAGAGTATTACAGGACGTATATGAAAACGTTGCCCTCAGAAGTGAATCACACTTTCTTTTCTTAAGACTATGTGCAGATGCAAATTATCTTTAAATTCAGATTTGATTTCAGTGTTGCTTATCTAAAATATTTCCTGCTATGGCTCCATAAGACCTGTGAGCATTTAGGATGCTACAGAAAGAAGTTTAAAACAACTTTTGAGTTTGATGTCTGGGTATTTTCTAAGAAAGACATTTATCCCAATTAAGAAAGACATTTTGAATTACAATATCTTCCTTCTTTTTTGATCTAAATCTAATTGTATCTGAGGGAGATGATTGTGATTTGTGCAGCTGGATGTATCTGTCCCAAGCTTAATGAAAACACAGCTGATGATATAATGAGTAAATAATATGCCATAAAAACTGACCTGAAGAGTTTCTTTCAGTTTCCACATGTAGGTAGAGGGGCTAAGAAGTCCTCCATGGTTAGCTCACCAATGGAAGGCAATTTTAAAATATTGTTTTTTGGTGCTTAAAATTTATCTTACATTAGCTTTCTTTTAAAGGGGGGGGGGGGTCTATTACAAATATGAATAATTAGAGTGCCATCTGCTTGAGGGACATAAACTTACAATATAGCACAGACAGTTAATATGGATTAAAATACTGTCAAAGCTGTATGCCAACAAAAGAGGTTGAGACTGTTTTTCTGGCAGAACACTGACTCTCAGTAATTTATCTTAATATTCTATTTATATAAGAGCTGTTAGCTTAAGCACACAAGATTAATGAAGGTTGATTTGACTGCCCTCTTTACTTCCTGTGCCTTCCACAGCATTATAAAAGTGGCAGATTGCTAATCGAGAATCCTTGACATTTTGTCCAAGCTCAGAGGTGAGTTTCTCAGAAATGATAATTACCTGTAATTCCAGCCATGATCTCTTTGACTATGAGTCACAGTTAAACTATTCATCTTTTCCACACATCTTCCTTAGAAAATGAGACCACACTAATAAATAGCATTCCATTACTCAGAGAACCGTTTCCTCTTTTATAGTTTTAGCTCTGACACTGCATCAGTAGATTTAATGAAACTACAGATAGCAATAGTTCACACTGGCACTGTCTTATGTACTAAATAAGACACTAGTCTGTTGTTTGGTTTTTTGTTTTCATTTTTTTTAAGACAGCTTTCTTTATGTTTTTATTGTATTTTCATAAAATGTACTGAAGTGGTATATTGCACTTGCAGCTCAAGCTTATAGATTCAGATCATATCCACTGAACTTATTTTCTTCTGAGCCTTTACAAGGGTCTTATATTATTAGAAGATCATGTCTCTTAAACAGCTGTTTATTCTGAACCAGCATAATACTGCTGTTTTGTAAACTCTGGTACTTAAGCAACCCACTGACTGGATAAGCAGTTACAACATCTGCTGTGTCTGAATGAATGCAAAAGCGACTACATAAATCACTCATATTTCTTTCATTGACTCTGGTGACTTTATGGAAGAAGGTGCTAGTTGTTTGTCAGGCACAATACTGGCATCTGGCCTGTACCTCATCTATGGGTGTACTGGGTCTGGCTGGGATGGAGTTAATTTTCCTCATAGCAGCCCTAATGTTTCTGTGCTTTGGATTTGTGACTAAAACAGTGTTAATAATACATTCATGTTTTAGCTATTGCTGGACAGTGTCTGCATGGTGTCCAGGTTTTCTTTTTTTTCTTTTTCCCACTAAAGGGATATTCCATACTATATGGTGGTGTGCTCAGCAATAAAAGATGGGGGAAAGAAGGAGGATGGGGGGATGTTCGTGGTTATGGGGTTTGTCTTCCCAAGTAACCATGACGTATGCTGAGGCCATGCTTTTCAGGAGGTGGCTGGACATCTGCCTGCCAATGGGAAACAGTGAATGAGTTTTCCTTGCTTGTACTCACAGCTTTGCTTCACCTGTTAATCTGTCTTTATCTCGACCCACCAGTTTTGAGATTTGCTCTTCTGATTCTCTACCCCATCCCCCTGTGGGGGGAGTGAGCGAGAAACTGGGTGGCAGCGTAGCTGCTGGCTGCGGTCAACCTAACACAATGGATATTACTATTTGTTGTTGCTTTTGCCTTTTAAACATGTTAAGCTAATAAATAGCCTAAATCTTGTATAGGCTGGGATATTTTGGGACAGTGTCCTGAGAATTTTTATTTGGCCTTAGAGATACATTTCTTCTGAAAAGATGGATGAATTGGATGGATTTGCTGCCCCAGAATGGCATGACCATGTAGTTTTTCTCCTTTTCCATATTATTTGCTTTGATTAGAGTCTTCCTCTATTGTTTTCACTGTTTCCTGCATTTCTCTGGATCATAAGTCAATTGTTGCCCCTCCCTTCCTTCCCACATTGCTCCCTGTCACGGTCTAAACACATGTGGATCAAATATCCGTTGAACTTAAGTGTTTCACCCCATTATTTTCTGCAACTTTATATTAAGCAAAAAGAGTTTGTGCATCAGTGCAGGACAACAAAGAAATTATAAGAAATCTTAATGCCTGAAAATTGTGCATGAAGAATGATTCTGTCCACAATTGTTCAACGGGATTGTACCTTTGGGCAGTTTCATCTCTAATCTATTTTTCCATCTGTTACATAGTCCTGAAAACTCTGTTTCTTAACACTTCAAGGACTACAATGACTTTTTGCACTGTAAAACAGAGCTATGCATGAGCAGAAGACAGAAAACATGCAACTCAGTTACATTAAGTCAAGCAAAACTTTATTCACACATGCTATTAATTATTGATGTATTAGATTTTCAGAAATATAGACTGGAAAATATAAACTGATCTAGAATGATAAAAAATGCTACACTATCAATACAGCAATAACTATTCTTACTTAGGATTTCATTTCTATTGATTGTGTGCAATCAGGTGTGTGCAATAAGGACATTTACTTAATTTCAGTAAGAGCTGTTTCACAATGATCATAAATTAAGACACTGTTATTGTAAAAATTAAGTTTTTCTTGGTTTGCAGAAAACCAAACTATCATCTTCACAGCTGTGTAATAGAGTCCTCCAAGACTCACATTAGGCCATGGTTTATTGTGTTTACTAAAAACCTTGAAGCACTAGGTGAAAAGGGAAATGACAAAAATTTTTCAGATGTCACCCAATTATTTAAATTAGTTTAAATCTGAGACGATTTTTAGGGACTTTGAAAGCACTTAACAGACCCAGTCAACTTGATAGTGGAAACTAAAATTCATGCAGATTAGATACACATTGGAAGTAAAAACCTCTAGCTGTAGCTAACCAGGAAAGGACACGTTTATCAGTATGAGTAGTTCCATGAAAACATTTGCTTTATACATGACAAATATATTCTCCCTCTACCTCTTTATTTTCACTCTTGTCTTCATGATAATTGCTGCCATTAAAACAGGAATATCTTCATCTTACAGTTCCCACAAACGTAGAGTGAAAAGCAGGAAAGCATTTAATTTCAACAGTAATCGTTATTCTTTTGTCATCATCTATGATGTCCTAGACACTTGCCGAAAACTCAGTAAAAGATCTGGTCTACTAGAAGGCATTCAGAATCTAAGGACAAATAGGCAGAGGTTATAGGAAATGGATAGTGGTAAAAAGAAATTAATATATAGTGAGAAGATTTCTCTCTATAAAATATAGATGTTCAAGTTGCTATAGATGGGGCTGGCATACAAAAAAAATTACATTGCAGTTTCCTTGTTTCAAAGGTCAGTATCTCTATAGTGGTTCCAATGATATTTCAGGATGTTCTTCACAAAAGACATTTTGTTATTGCCATAATACCTTTATTTCTCCTTGTTATCCTATTCTTTGCTTTCTAGCTTTCCAGCTTCCCTGGCACCTAACACACTGATTACATATATGCTATAAAGAGAGCTATTGTTTCTATTTAGACTGTACAAACCATTTTAACAGAAGGAATTAAAAAAATAATCAACAATATCGATGGGTAAATAATAATTGTGTAATCTTTATTACATGAAAAACTCTTAAAATGAGGATTAAATCATTTGGCGCTGTTTCTAGCTGCTCTCCTGTCCCAATGTGTAATGACTTCGGGTTGATTACATGAATACCATGCATTTCTTTCTCCCTGGTGATCTCTGCTTGCATAGATTATTGTGACTCTTGCTTCACAACAGAATAAACTTTATTCTCCTTATTAGAATCATAGAATCGTTAAGGTTGGAAAAGATCCTTAAGATCATCCAACTGTTAACCTAACACTACCAAGTCCACCACTAAACCATGTCCCTAAGCACCACATCTACCTGTCTTTTAAATACCTCCAGGGATGGGAACTCAACCACTTCCCTGGACAGCCTGGTCCAGTGCCCTACTAAACACTCTTGATTCTTGTTTGCTGCTATTACAAAGCAAACAACAAGGATAATAAATGGGGCCAGACAACTGTTCCAAAGAATTGATTGAGAAATGATGATCATGCAGGTCAGACTTTGGGATGAAGGCCATTGAATTATCCAGTTCACTAAGTTCCGCTTCGTCTTCAGGCTTCTTCATCCGTGATAATTTTCCATCTCTTTCCAAGACTTTTCTCATTGCAGCAGACTTTGGTCTTCTGCCCTTTAGTCTGTGCACTGGGGCTAGATGATGTACATCCTTTTGAAGACAGCAGCTTGACTTCCTTTTCCTAGGGTGACACAAGTAACAACAGCTTAATTTTTTGTCTAACAACCAACTTTAGAGGACAATAGGTAACAGCAAAGTTAAACCTCAGGATTAGATTAAGTATACCTGAATGAATTTATATAATTCAATTTAAAAAATGCAAATATAGGTCTATGCACGCTTATATGTGCACTCACCAAAAATTCCCCTATAGACATCCATGTCCACACACACAGAGACACTCTTTGTATTTAATAAAAATAGCGAATATAGGATTAATTAAAAAACCCCAACTGCTCAGCCTATATAACCAATGTCCTATGCTAATATAAAGATAAGGAAGAAATATCTCAATTCTGTCAATTAATTTAATATCATACTTTTTTGGACAAGGGATTGAGACTCACTTGTTCTAGGCAGGCTAGGAGATTTTTTTTTTCTGATTCTCCCTCATGCACTGTGAATTTCCCCTGTAAGATGCCCTTCTCCATAAATCTTTCAGTATATCTTATTCTCCGAGGAGTAATTAACTTTCACACCTATTTGCTGACAAAGCAGTGTGCAGTGGGGAGAAATCTCCTTCCCACAGAACGTTAAATACATGTTTGGTGGCACATCACGTATTCGGACAACAACAAAGTAATACCTGTCTAGACTTTGTACCCTGTGATATTACTTTTTCTTCTAAGTGCTTGTGTAATTGTTTCTGAGTGAATTTATGGTTACACTTTTTGCTGTTGTCTTTAGTGGTCCATTTCACATATTAATCACTATCTGTGCCAAGATGTTGTTTCCTAAATGCCTTTCATGCCTAGTCCCTTCTCAGCTTCAGTTCATGCCTTCCTGCTTTAGATTCTGCATTATTTCACTGAGTCACCCATTGGCACTAACCTTTCTCGGTACTGCCTTTTCAGTACTTTTCAGAGCCACATGAACTGAAGTCTTTTTCTGTTAATCTCAAATTTATCAGGTGCAAATTTACTTAAATTTCTTAATCTATGCCCTTGATATTAACATCTCAATTTTCTCTCATTTTTACAGTTTCTTCCACATTGCAAAACACACTTCATGGAAGTCTAAGACTGTGTTCTAGACCTGCAGAATAAAATAAAGACCAGTTGCTTCAATATATTTTGCTTCATTTCCCTTATCTACTGGTTAATGTTCTTGACCAAATTTGATGGACCCCAACGTTTAAGAACCTCAGTGCTGTTGTACAGCAAGAGCACAGGTAATGTTTTCGGACTACCTCAGAACACCATCTTTTGCTTTGTTTAATTTAATTTAATTTTATTTTTTAGTTTCCAGAGTCTTTTCCGTGAAAAATTAAGATTCTGGTATTAAATTTTAACTGAGGATAGAGTCAAATCTCTACTCAACATGAAATATAAACTACCATTTTGCTCATAAGCAAGTAACTTTTACAAAATTAAACACTTGATCTGTTTCCAATTTATATTCTCCTTTTGCTCTTCTGTATTTCTCTATACAGCACATTTCATTACATATCTCTTCCTGTTACTTAGTGCTTCTTGCTCTTCATATCACTTACTCTTTACCTTTTTACTCTGCTTTTCATCCTTTTTCCTGCTCGTATATTTTTATTCACTCTTCCATTCTTCTTTTCCTTTTGTATATTTCTATTTTTTTTTCTACTTTTTAATATATTTAACACATCTTTTGTTCTCTCCGTCTCATTTTCCATATTGCCATTGTCAACCAGTTTAAACACATCTTACATTAATTTTCTATCATCAGTCATGCCTTATGTATGAGGAATACATTTCCGCTTTCTCCAGATACTCTGTGAAATTCTTGCACCTTTAGGGGATAGGGGGGCAGTTCTCCAACGAGAGTACTGATATTTCAATGTTAGCTTAGCATATGAGAATGAGT
Organism: Platalea leucorodia; assembly: GCF_965183815.1. Taxonomy (NCBI): domain Eukaryota; kingdom Metazoa; phylum Chordata; class Aves; order Pelecaniformes; family Threskiornithidae; genus Platalea; species Platalea leucorodia. The sequence goes on along the minus strand of NC_138828.1, from coordinate 43,320,282 downwards.
TGATCAGTTTTATCCAGTGGTTTCTATGTGTGGATCCAGCTGAACATTATTGCTACTAATTCATTTTCAGATTTAGGAACGTAGTGATAATGGCCAGGAAAAGAACATCTTCCACCATCACAAACAGTAGGATCAAGAACATTAGTGTAATCAACATGCATTCCCATATGATGATCTACAGAAAAGACAGAAAGCTACAAAGAGAGAGCAGGAAAGGTGGTGGTTCATTGTTTTCCAGAAGCACCTTAAAAGTAGGTATTATTTCATAAAAATCACAGGGATTTTTGAGTACTGGACCATACCTCAACTACAAAAGGAAAACAAAACACCAGAGCCCACCCCCCAAAAAAACGCACAAAAAAAAGTGCTCCATTTCTGTCTGAGCTGAGAAAAACGTTCTTTCCTGACTACAGAATTGTTGATCATTTCATCACTGAATGTTAATGACAACCAAGCTCTAGTGTGATACCTCACTTTTCAAAATTCATGTAGATAGAATCCAGAGCAAATAAGGATATAATACAATTTCTCATTTCTTCAGTTAAGTAAACATGTTATTTTCAAAAATTTACAGTATAATGTTCATCCTTATTTATGTTACTCACTTACCACACAGTTACTACCGAAAACCACCACCATTTGAATTTTCTATATCAGAACCTGGTCTTAGTTTTGCAAGGAGCCAAAGGCAATTTTTTAGCTTATTTTTGAGTTGTGCATTTCAGCTGCAACTAGGTAACTTGGTTTTTTGTTTGCACTGTAAAAGTCTTTTTTTTTTTTTTTTGTTACGAAAAGAATACTTTGTTTATAGCTTTTAAAATGTAAGACACCTATAAATATGTGGCAAGGGGCACCAAAAGTCCTTGAAGAGCATATATTAAATTGGACTTATTGTACTAGACTGGCTTTATTCTTGTTTAGCTTTGTACAAGCTGCAGCTGATAAGTGTTCTTTTTCAATGAGCTTCAAGTGTCTCCAAAGGTCAAGAACAATGTTGCTTTTAAATGGAAGAAAAGAGAATAACATTTCATTGGTTGTAAATTCAAAATTTATTTATTTAGTTTTACTTTTTATAAAATGTGTTGACATAGTATTTGTGCACTGAACACTTATAGTTTGAAATCACCACTAAGGTTTCCTGTCCTTGACTTGTTTTTAGCAGTGGTGTATTGTATTCCTTATAATTTCTTTTTTTCCACATAAAAAGACAGATGTGTTATGCTATATCAGGATGAAGGTACAGAAGTGGGAAAGCTTTAATTTTTTCTGCCTGTTTTTCATGCAGTGACAAGCACGATTTGTGATGAATAGGTGAAAGATCTGACACTGACCTGTTGTAGTCTAAATCTTCAACTTGTACAATATTCCAAGTCATGTTATGAAACTAGTAAAGGCCATCATCTACACACAGTAGTTAATTTGTATTGAAATTAATAAGTTGCCATCTAAAATGAAATTGAAAAAAAATGTTAGAGAGGAATAGATACCTTAATATTGGCTTTAGCTTAATGGTTAGGCTTGCCTAGATTCATGTTTGCCTGAACAAAAAAGATGGGGTTTTTGTATTCTTTGGAGGTGAACAGTGGAAGAATAAGATGCAATAGTTGTAATTTTTGCATGTTTTAACAAAAAGAAAATTGAGATTAGACATAAGAAAAAATACTTCACAGTGAGAGTGGTTAAGCACTGGGACAACTTGCCCAGAGAGGCTGCAGAATCTCCATTGCTAGAGGTTTTCAAAACTTGACTGGCTGAAGTCCTGAACAACCTTTGAAGTTAGTCCTACTAAGCAGAAGCTTGGACTAGAAGACCTTAAGGGGTCTCTACCAGCCTAGACTATTCTATCACTCTCATTCTAACATTCAGAGCCCTTACACAAACTGTGGGAAATCCAAGTTCAAATTCATGCTCTGTCCAAATTAAAGGAGAGAGCTGAATCAGAGGTTCCTATATCCCATTGAATGCCAATTCCACAATGTGCTTAGAGTTAATTTCTTTGCTTCTTGACCCCTACATTACCAAAGTTATTATCGGTTGAACAGCTAGAACAGGAAGGTTGATGGCGATATCCCTTAATTAGCCTCTTTCTCCATTTAATTCCTAACTAGCTGAATCTACTTTTCAGTCAGATGTTTTCTGCAGATTCTTTCTTGAGATACTTATTTTTCTTGCACTACTGATCAAGTCAGAGCATCTAAGGTGATGCAACACATGCCACCCTGGGTCCAACCCCAGCTGACACCCAGTAGCCCTGCAAACTTCCTTGGGAGCTTCTAGTGGTCCATGTTTGGTACATCATGTTCTTATTTCTAAGAAGGCATTTGTATTTATTACAATACATGCCTCCCCTCTTTTTATCTGTTTGTTTTCACTTGCAGCTTTGCCTCCGGGGATCTAAAAAAACCCTAAGACACTTCATTAATTTTCCATCTATGGTCCTGGTGAGTTCGTTCCACCATTACTTGGAAAGGATAAGAACTTGTGTCTATTTGTACAATTAGAAATAGTTATTTCATTCTGTGTGATGTGCCTGGCTCTGATATTGAAGGCAGAATCATGGTTTTTATGTTCTAGCATTGAGGTTGCTTGAAGAATCAGAGGCAGAGTTCCAGCTTGCTTTTTGTTAACATGTAGGGCTACTACAGTTACTTTCACTCTGAAAGTAAGTGGGTGCAAAGTAGGTAGAAGTGAATGCATCTTTCCAGATAGTGTAAACAGGCAGAATAACTGTCTTTGCCTGGACTCCTAGATGTCTGGACCCAGCCCTGCTCTACTCTGGAAGTAAGCACCCCACTTCATATACCCCATTTTTCAGCAGGGCTCATTAACACAGGCACGGGTCACCCAAATTCTTTCTCACAGCTTCAGGGCCAGAGCTGACTTGCAGCTAACCCACTCCACTGGTACATAGCACATCTGTAGGTCTGTCTGTGAGCAGCCATGTCACCATTTTCCCTTGGTGTGCAGGTACGTGGAGTGCTAAAGCAGAGGCAACAGGCTGCTCTCCCAAAAGAGGTGAGGGTGTCTTTCTTCCCAGAGGTGAGAGATGAAGCTCTCAGTAATCAACTCATTCTCGATCTTTCCTCTTGAGCAAATCATTCATAACCAACAGATTATGCCACAGTCTAGATGATCGCAGTGATCAGGCACAATCCAAGTATTGTATCAGTACCACCCTTAATACGGATACTGGTGTTATTTGGAGAACTACAGGGACCTGTGAGATAATGTCAATCTAGGCCAAACGTGCAGGAACAGGAAGTCAAATCCTTTATCATTCCTCTGCTTTGTGAGACTTCCCTCTCATCAAGCTGTTGGCTGAAGAGTCAGCAGGTGGGGAGAGGAAATAGACTGCCTTTTCCAAAACCTGATATATGTCTGTTCACTGCAAACAAGACAATATATATAATGGATGTGGTCTTTAATCAGACTGTTGTAAAATATGCAATTACAGCTACTAAGTGCACTTTTATGTCTGAATACAAAAATTATTTCAGGATTGTCAGTGAAACTTCATAAGGGAGTAAGTTGGTTTCCAAAAATCTACATTTATGTGTTTGGTTTTTCATAATCAAGTATGTCCTGAAAGCTATGTACTTTATATAAATTTGCTTATTACAAAGAGCTGGACAATACAGGTTACAAAATACTTTATATTAGCTGATGATTTTGCTTTCTTTTTAGTGTTAGGCTTTTAAAAATCATTAATAATTCCAAAGAAGCAATAAAAACAAAGCAACATTCTCTCAGTCTTTCATAAATAAAATTATTTAGGTATTTTCTTTCAGTATGTGGCCACTGAATTACATGTTATGCTAGGAATAATACTGAAATTATAAGAACAATTTACTCATGCTACATGCAACCATGTAGTTGACTTGCTTTTGACAAGCAAGTAAAAAATATTTCCTATGTCTGTTTGTGATCTGCTAGCAAACAGTATGTATCTTTGTTGTGTGGAATTCAAGTGGCTTTGCGTTTCCTATTAGTCTTTGAACTCATGCTTCATCTTCAGCTGTTACCTAGATATTGTAGCCAAAAGAGATGTTTTGAACATAAGGAAGATGATGAAAAAATATTTGCTGTAAGCCAAGAAGAAAATGGACTTGTAATACACAAAGCAACAAGGTAAATGAGAATTTCCTCTTGTCTGTTATTTCTTCACCATTTTCTTCCTTTTCTTCTGCCCTTCCAAATCATTGTATGAAAGCCAGTGCAGAAAATGACAGCAGAGCTAAACACAGCAGCAGATTTTTGTAGATAGCACTTGTACAGGTATGAGGAAAGGAATACAACTCAGGAAGACTTCTGGTTTTCTCTCTGACACACAGAACTAGGGCTTGCTGTGTATAGCCTTAACGTGGTGCTGTTGTAGAGGCACACAAGCCTACCTTTGCCCTACAGGACGCTGTAAAGCCTATAGTGCTCTACTCCTGGAGCATCAAGGTTTTACCTGAATGCAGTACTTCATGTATTTGACGATGTCACTTAATAAGAGAGGCCAGTACAAAAGCTAACACTGAATTTCTAAGCTGTGTGATCCACATAGAATATAGTCAGTATTTCATTAATCAGAGACTGAAGTATCCAAAGAACCGCATAATGTTAGCACTTGAAATGCAAAGATCATGGTGTGGCACTGCTCAAAGGCAGCTTGGGTTCATTTTGCTTCAGCTCTTTGTGAGCTCTCTCAGTGCAGGCAGGGTCTGCTTGCATGCATCCACTCAAAAGGTCTTTTTTGTGCCCAGTGCTTCAAATTCTGGGGAGCTTCTCAGGTTTGCTAGTAAGTGTGAGAACTGAGTTGGATTCTGTCCTTCATGCGCAACTGCTTTGAACTAAGAGCACAGTGAAGTACAGTGCAGAGGCATCTGAGTGGGGACTAATAAATCCAATAGCACCCAAGCTAACTGTGTACCACCACTTGTGTCTCTGCATCGTATTTATCGATACTTTCATTTCATGGAATTTGAGATAACAAATTTGCAGTGAATACGACTAACTTGTGTCTTTGGGTCTTAATTGCTATGTTTCTGCACACTGCCGAAGTGATTAACCTAACCTTTTTCTGCATGTGAGGTGGCCTTGAAGCAGCAGAGTACATTTGCCGCACCACACCTGCCCTGAGAAGCTCAGCCAATCTGAACTGGCTCTGCACTGAGCCAGCTCTGAGTCTTCCTATCCAGGGCATGATTAATCCACCTGGATTTGATTATAAATGGTTAATCCCCTTGGATAAACCACAGATGATGGGGACTGACTAAGCCCCTACTGCATAAGGAATACCATTATTTATTGACTCTAATAGCAGCTCGTGTGATCTAAAATAGAATAGCCTGTTTTACCAGAAAAATAAACAACTAAAAAAATAAAATGGAATTGGGATTTTATCTCAACCAAGGATTACATTTGGAAGGATTTTAAAAAGTGGATTTTAAAAGATTAATTTAAAATAATCTCTACAGTTCGATGGGATTTAAAATTGTATTAATTTATTTTAAAATGTATTTAAAGTCCTTTTAAAAAGTAATTTTATTTCTTTCCCTGTTGCATAAAAACTTACCTTCCAATTTGTATCGTAACATTGGCCTAATGTGAGTTGATAGGTATTTAATTTTCACTTTAATTAATATTGATTCACAATGCAGTAAATGCCATTAACTTCAGTCCTATACCTAAATATCCGTGAATTATAAGAAACCCCCCCAAAATACCGGATTCTGACTTAAGCCTTGGTGTTTTCTGTCTGATGGAATTAGAAATCCATCTTCCAAATATTGTTTTTATATCACTTTTTACACAGACAGAACTCAACAAGAAATCCTTTAAAAATAAGTAAAACATTGGGGGAAGGGACATTTCTATTGTTTTAGTATTCCTGTTATTACTTGAGTAAGACTAGTGAAAATGTTTTGAACAGAGGTGTTCTTATGGTGTTATTTGGTAATTATCCTCCTTGTGATGTTAGAAATGTTCAAAAAATGCACTTAAAGATGATGGGAGTTGGAACAAAATGTAAGAAAGAATGTACTGTGGGTCCTCTGAAGTCAGATTTCTTGAAGTATTTCTTCCAAATATGTTAAATGAGTCCTCCTTGTATTTGTGAAAGTGTTCTTTCTGATTCCTACTAGGTCTATACATTTCATTTTTTTCCCTCTGATTTCATAATGAAATGAGAGATATGGATCATTGAACATATATAAAGCTTGTAAGTAGGTGGAATTTAGGTATGGGATGGATAACAGTGTGGGGAGAGGTGATTGTTGTGTGGATAGCACAAAGGTATTTACATTACATTAATTCTGTGTCCTCTGTATGGTAAGGAGGTCACCCCAGTTCCAAGTTGTTTGTTTAGCTTTTTTTTTTTTCTTTCTTTGTTTTATGCTTGATATTAGGAAGAATGAAAATCCCTTTCCGGGTAGGGTCAGAAATATAATTGGGAAGCAAGCTATTAGACAGGAAATTAAATGCAATTTTTCTGTATGAACTCACCCATGGTGAGAAGAATCAGAAAATGGCTTTCTTCATACAGATTTTTGTTCAGAAAATAAAGGAGTATGTGGATAATTCTTTACGAAAACACACTTGGATGATCCAGAGTATCAGACCTGGCAGAATAATGAGATATCATATTGTATTCCCCTTACATACTTTCCAGCTGAGAAGAGTAACAATACTATACAAAAGTAAGTTCTTAGTCAGTCCAGACAAGGTAATGGGAGTCCTAGCCTGACAGTTTTGTTTTTGTTTTTGGTTTTTTTTTTTTAACTGAAGAGCAAGAGAATTGCTCTGTCTTGATATTTACAATAACTTAAAGGCCAGCTAGATTGCTAGCTAGTTTAGATTCGACTCATGTAGGCAGAAAACAGTCTATTCAATTTCAAGGTATTTCAAATACACTCTCCAGTCTCATGGATTTGTTATATGAATATATGATTTTTTCTAATGCCACATCTATAAGCAGACATCTCCATGCCATTAATACAATTTTTTGCTCACAGCAGTCACACTCCAATACAGACCCATTGGTTTTAGTGAGCTATTTCAATATTTATGTAAACATCTTAATAAAATAAGAATGGTGCCTAAGTTTTTTTCCCTGTTACAAAAGTACACCAGAAACACAATGAACCCAAAAACCATTTATAGAATCATAGAATCATAGAATCGTTAAGGTTGGAAAAGACCCTTAAAATCATTGAGTCCAACCGTTAACCTATCACTGCCAGGTCATTTACCACAAAGCAAACCTTAGTTTTCTTTTCATCACACGACCACGTCCTTATTTTCCAGCCATGCAAAGAAGATCGCGGAGGGAGCAAACTACAGCTGACCACTCTCAAAACCCTTCCATGCCCTATTGATTGTGCATGACAGTGGGAGCCCTCTGCCTAGACACTGGATTGCACCTCTTGTGCTGCAGGGAAGGGCTGTCTTGCAGCTGGGCTGAGTCATGTGGCCCATGCGGGCAGAAATAAGGTGCAGGGATGCTGAGGCTGACGGCTCTGACTTCACTCGGGAGTGGGAGCACGACCACCGTCACAGCCCCAGCTGCTTCTGACCCGCAAAGCTTGCCCCAAGCTTGCTGCTACCCTTGGGCTCAGAGCAAGGAGGTATGGCACTCCTGGCTCTGGGCCACGGGTGAGTATTTCACAGTACAAAACTTAGATGGTTGGGAAGGTTGATATGGTTTTCAGATATCATCCCATTACTTGGACTTTAGACTCTTTGTACTATTTATCATGCCCTCTGTTGTTATTAGCATCTTACCGTCTCCTGCTAAAAATCCTAAGCCACCACTGAAGTTTCTTTGGTTCTCAGTGCTTTTATAAATCTTCCTTTCATCCCTTTTTTCCATGCCTCCTCAATTTTTCTCTTTCTCAAATTGCTCTTAATTTTAATCTTTTCCTTCTTTTCAATTCACTATGTATGTTTGCTATATTTCTAACTGCTGCTGTTCATGACTTTGTTACTGAACCAGAGGAGCTTCAGCTACACTTATCCTTTCTTGGTTGTGGAACTATGACTGATTAGATCAGCCACCTAAACATCCCAAGCTAAATAGCTTGTATTCAGCTTCACACACATTTTTCTATTTACATTTTCCCTTCCAGTTGATTTTGCTCCCAGCCTTCCTTAGCCTTGAGGAAGCAAATGTTTTTTACATAACTATATGAAAGTGTTGTCTGTTTCTCTGCAATGATTACAGTCAATTCATGATTGCTGGGCTCTTGGCAAACACTTATCCTTGGATTAACCAATGGTTATCTTTCTTTACCTTGTAGGAGGGGAGTGATATAGAAATATCCTATGCTGCATACAGTATCTCTTTGTGGGACACTATCTATAACTCATAGAAGGTCTAAAGATATTTTACTTCAGCCTATGTGAGATGCCCACCAACGTCTCATAAATCTCCCCACATTTGAAACTTTCCACATATTTTGGCTTCCTTTGAGATGAACTCTTTCTCTCCAGTTTAAATCTGGTTAATTCAAAGAGACACAACCACGTCAGTTCTCCTCCTCCTTATTACTAGTTAACGCACTTACTGTGCGTGTTAGAGATTGCAATTAAGCAGTTCAGTTTTCTCAGAACCTGCAGATAACAGATGTCCTTCTCTCTCCTCCCTTCCCCTTGGGCCGCATATGTGTTCACTGCTTTTGCCCGCTCTCCACCCAAACAGTGATTTTAGCCATCACACGACTTGGCCTATGGACTTTCATGGGGTGTCATTATACCAAGGGGAATTTTGAGCTCTGCTCTAGGTACTGACTCATCACAAAGTCATATAAGCAGCTTGCTTTCTGAAATTACTTCAGTTTTGTTTGAAAGGGATGAGTTGATGCTTCTCTGTTGTGCTAGGCTATAGAGCACCCTTCTATGCTCCATGTACAACAAACGTCTGCTAAAGGTGTTAGGATTTTAGTCCGTTATGACATAATTGCACTTGTGGACTAAAGCTTCAGTTTATTGCTGCCATTTATTCAGAGGTGGGTTCACTGGAAGGGGGAAGAGTGTTTGGTAAGTCAGTATATTTTTGTGGCTTCCACCCTCTCTTCAGAAATAGCATTTAACTCAAGCATTTGCACCATATAATGCAGCCGTGGTCCTGCAGCCTTCTCTGTGTAAACAGCTCTGTGCCAGACTTTGCAGCCCCTGGTACACGGTATTTAGAGATTTTCAGAACACGTGCCCATATTTGAACTTCAAAATTCCTGTGGGAACACAGGTAATCTGAAGCCCAGATCTGGCAGTTTATTATCAATGTTATTTCCATTTCAATTAAAACAATTAGAGCAAAATAAAATTGAACTAACTAATCAAAAAAGTAGTTACTCAAAGGACAAGTACACAGTAAAATTTCATTGCTTATGAGAGATTGAATCTTTTCCATCTAATCCTTCTCAAACTTCGGGTGATTTGGCACAGTTTATCTGAAAGATTAGTATTTGTCTTGTGTGCTCTTGAAACCTACATTACTGCATGTTTTGGTGTGGATCAGCAGAGATTTTTAGGATTTTAAAGGGATGTCCATGGTATACGATGGTAATATTAGTACAATATATTCCAAACCAGCATGTAATAATATGTTTGCCAGTTGCTTTGGGCTTACAATAGATTTTTACACCCTAGTTTCCACTTTCGCTCAATTCCTCTTGCTAAGCAATTTAGTTATGTATTTTCTTATAAAAGCGCTAATTAAATTGTCAAACCTTTATATATTTGAATTGAAATGTTACTATGAGTGCTTAATTGCAGAGGAAAATGCTCAGTTTTATTAATCAGTGTTAATGATTTATGATGATGCACACTGAGTTTCTTGTGGTTTCTGTTTCAGATTAAATCAAATATACACAAGAAAGCTACTGCATGAGAAAACTAAATACCCTTACAGCAGTGTTTAATTCTTTTCTGACTTATGAAATAAGAAATGGTAAATATAATACATACGTTAAATCATGGTGGGAGTAGTTGCTTGAGAAATTTTGCCAAAGAAGTTAATTTTAAGTTTACTTGATGGATATATATGAATCATATTGTAAAGAAAATTTAATGTCAAGACAATTTTCCTTGAAACTGCTTTTCACCTACAGACTGGGATTCTGAATCCATGAAATGAACTATGAGAAATAATTGAGTTCTGTCTCTAAAATTTCATTTATAATACAAAAAGTGGTCTGTTCATGAGAATGAGTAAGTGTTTTGATATTACCTTAACAGACCAGATTTGCTTTTCAGTTTAAGAAAACCCTCAGTGATTCCATTCAGTACAGGTATGAAGAGATCAATCATTTGGTTTTCCTTCATGTAGTGATAATGTTGGCATGTTAGACACCATTGAGGCTTTTGCAATGGTTAACAAACGGTGAGTCCATGAACAAACATATGCAAAAGTTTGTGTATTCTCTAAAGGAAGAACTGCAAGAAACAACCAAGAAAATATTTGGTACTGATATCCTCATGCAGCTCTCTAGTGAGGTGAAAATCTAAAGCAGCTTTCACATAGTAGATTTGAAACATGCGGATGTTACAAATACAAACAGAATAATAATGGAAAAGTGTAACTTTTTGGGTTGTGAGAACTCTTAGGAGGGAAAGATGACAAGGATCACCTAAAAGATTTTATTGCAGAAAGAGGATGAAATAAACGTTTAAAATTAATCCACATTTTATATTCTTTAATCTTCTGCTGTATTTATTTTTTAGAAAGATTTAGAAAAATTAAGTAATGTATGGGCAAACAGTAACTTTTAAAAGGAGTGGATGGAGAATCAATTAAACCTTCATGATGTGCGTTCTGTTTTGATTAAAGGAAGTTTTTCTGATGAAGTGTGTGACGATGGTGCAGCTGAGTATCTTTGAAAAGCTCAGGTTACCATGAAGGTAGGTTCGGTTAAATGGTTGTTGCTAAAATTAAGTCTTCAACGCAGTTTTCTTTAGTGTTCTAAACATTTACATCTAGTGAAGTGTTTTTATTGATAATAACATAAGTCCAAATCTGTAAATCACACATAGTGCTGAAATCCATCGAAATTTTGCCTGTATTAGACTACAAGATTACAAGATCTGGCCCGTAATACCTGTGGCCTCACATAAAGACAAAATGGTATGTAGTTGTCTTGGATGAAGAACCATTCATTTTCATCAGTGATTAAGGAATCTCTTTCATTAATAGGTGTAAATATATATATCTAAAAAAATAACGGTGTGATATGAATCCCATCAAAGAGCAATTCTTCTCTCATACCAAAAATTGAAGGTCCATAGCCCTTTTTACAGTTTTGCTTTTAATAATATCCTGATTGCAAAACAGACAATTGAAGTTACTAACTTTCTTAATAAAAGTCTGATAGGTTCAAATTGCAGCAAATCGTAAACCAATCTTCATTTGTTTTAAATAATTCAAAAGGAAACGAGACCCAGTAGAGTGCTCTTGTCTTCTGAGTCTGGCATAAAGGCAATGAGAAAGCACTGTCTAGTTCAAAATGGTATTGAAACTGATTTACACCATCAAATAAAGTGTGCTTCTCATTTATTGCTGCTTAGATATTAATGTATATCATGAACACAGCTCGGTTTATATCTGCATGGATACACTCCAACAAAACAGGCACTTCTGTAAAGCTGTCAGGAAAACAAACCTGTTACTACATAAAAATACATGCAACACTCTGAATGCTTTATTTTAATGAATTTATTGTGCTGTGCTTATCCCAGGCTGTGAGGCAGATGACAGTGATTTATAACTCGCAGAGCAGTAGCCCTGATAGGATGATGAAGGACTGTTTCTCCTCATTATGCCAGCAGAGCTTCTTCTCATCTCTTCTCTTATTCTCTGTTCATTGTTTGCCCTTGGCATCATCAGTCACCAGGCAGTACAGTTTACAAACACTGTTCGGGCTGGCAGAAAATAAATTGTTCAGCCAATGATGTGAAATCTATCAAATTCCTACTAAGCTTCATCTTGAAACCCCTATTCAAGCTCTTGTCTGAGGCTGATCCATAGTTTAGATAACAATTTACTTCTAAGAGATAGATTCTTTCCCTTCTCACTTGTTACTCAGGGCAAGATGCATTTTCTTTAATCTTTCTGCAGGCAAAGGCTGACCAGCTTCCAAGAGCTGTAGAGACTAAATCATTTGTCTCTGGACCCTTTTTGTTTTTGTTACAAAACCCACATAGACAACTTTATGGAGGGATAGCAGAGCAATATTTATCATTCTAGGTAACCAAATATGAATAACACCCAACATAGTAAATAAGTAGCTGGACTTTGTTGTTGAAAAGAAAACATATAAACAAAGAAGTGACAGGCACAGATCTAAACACAGAAACGATGTGTTGTATTTATCTGTTTGGCAGTATTCACATAAAGTCATTTAAACTATAAAGCCATGTTTGTTTGAATGGCTTGATATAATCCCCAAGCAAATCAGTTGGCTGCAAATGACTGAAGCTGCTGAGTGGGGAATTAGGTACTTGTATATTTAATCTAAAAAAAAAAAAAAAAAAATCTAGATTACAAATCTGAGCAAAAGGAAAAGTACATGCTCTTGTATGACTTTCCTTAAGTAATCCAGCTATGTGACAGAGTTGGTGTGATCATAATGTGACTAGAGAGAGACTAGAATGGAGGAGTAAAGAAGAGCATTTGCAGAGTGTGAAGACTGAAGGGAAAGTGGAGTCTTTCAGTGTCATACATACCTGCATTTTAAACTGTTGGGACAAAGTCTTTAAAAATACCCAATAACCATCATTATTGAGAACTATGAGATCGCAGGCTGAGAGTAAGAAAAAAAAAATAATTTACTCTGTCAATCCACTACATCTGTATCTTAATATCCATATGAACAATTTAAGGTATGATGAATATTAGTTTGGCCTTTTTTCCTGTGGTTAGCCCTCATAAGATGATGAACCTGAAGTTACCACTAGGTCTGAGTTTGGAGGTAAGTATGAAAAGAAAACATTTTTTCCATATTCTGACCTGTTCTACACTCCTGTTAACTAAATTTACTGTTTATAGCCAACACGGTGGTGATAGCAATGATTAAAATATTTTCCACAATGAAGCTAAGGAATGGAACGAGTATTTTTCAAGACTCTTGCTCTGCACAAGTTTCTCATAGGTGTCAATAATTATTTGCCATTAATAACTGGAAATAAAAATGTGCATAAAGTAGCCAGGAGTAAGAGTTTCAACTCTCTGAGCAGTATTTCTTAAGTTTGTAGTAGATTATACGTGTGTGTCCCGCACTCCTTTGCTTTACTTGTCTACACTAGTAATGCTAGGACTTCAGGATATCCTAAAGGCTGGAGGGATAAGCACCATAGACGATTTTCATATGTATCACACTGTTTAGTCTCACCCTGTGTGACGTGTGGTGCGTCACCCCTGTAGAGAGCTGAACATCTTAAGCTGATCTAAACCATTATCAGTCTGCAGAAGCCTAAGCTGTGGGGTGCTGACGGCTCAGCACAGGAGACTGCAACACCGTGTCAGAGCCCTGGAAAGACAGGTCAGGAGGGAGATCTCTCCCATCCTGCTGTGGGTCCCATGGTTCCTACCTGTCTGAAGTGGGGAAAAAGCAAAATAAACTCCCTGATCCCAAATCTGGCATTAATCTTGATTCCCAATTTTGTGATCAAGTCACAATAGCCAAGTGTCTAAGAATGCACGAGTGCCTCAGTACCACTGAAGAGTTTAACTGTCCCACCAGCCTGAGCTGTCTAGATGTTTCAGACCTGCTGTTCGTTCGGAAGAGATGGGGTACAGCCACCCCCACCCCGACTACATCATTGGGTTAACTTGTCAGAAATGCATCAGTAACCAACAGTCTTAGTCTAATCTTTCTTTCTGTTACAACAACCTTTAGCAGAAGGAAAAACTTGACAGAGAGTCTGTCCTTCGGAATGGTAAAATTCAGGATGAGAAACGTTTGCTGTAAAAACAATTGGGGGGGGGGGGTTCTGTAGTCCTTTTAAAGTAACAAAGTAGGGAAGCGTGTTTTAGTCTTGATAAGTTTGATTAAGTGCCATATAATATCTCTTTCATTCCATTTTGTTCTAGTCATCAGACTGTCAAAGCTGTCACAGATCTAGCTATCAAACTGTCTAAAGTATTTGTTTTAACAAATGAATTTGTGCTTTAGCAGCGTTCTCAGGCAGTGAGGTTGGTGGATTTTTAAATTACTGCTTGGATATTTATGAGACTGGCTGCTGATGTCCATCCATTTTGCTTTTTATCTTTCTGTTAGCACAGTAGTTTTTATTGGATTTTTTTTTGTGTGTGTGTTCATTTTTGAGGAAATTATACAGCTACTTTTTGGTTTCCTGTGTACTTTCAACCCTTTACAAGATCAGCAACTCTGCAGATACCATCTTTTCTGGAAATGTTTGAAATTTATCCTGTAAATGCAGGGCTGGAAGAGAGCACCCATGTCACTGAGTCCAGCATTCAGCCAAACCAATACTGTTGACACTGAGTTGAGCACATTAATGCTATTACATATCAGCGAAAGCTCCTAAAAAAAATGTTACACTACAACTACTAAAATTAGACATTGTAAATCTGCAGGTTTGCATAATTTGTTGTATACAGTTTGTAAAAACAAATGACCAAAAATTATAAAGAACTGTTGGTAATTTTTAATAAGAAAAATCCACCAAGTAGGCACCATTCTAGCATTTGCTATCAGTGAATGCTTAATATTGCAATTTGCAAAATGTTTCAAATAATTCTATGCACATTCAAGTTGGTATAAATCCTTTATTTTAAAATGTGTATTCTTTTTAAACAAACATTTTAAATGTGGTTTTTTTTCCTCAAGAACATGTTCCTCTTAACTGCCCATTTTCAAGAATGCTCTATTTACATATAGGTTTGCAAAGAATCCAGGCATTTACCTCTATGAATTTGTAATATGCACAGGAGACCTATATAGATACTACTGTTGGAATGTTGGAGAATTTATTTCATTTGTCTTAGATTTTAGAGCAATATTTTTTGCAAACACATCTCACTCTAAGGAAATAACTGATTTTTACAAGGTTTCACCTGTTTCCTTTTTGACAGTAGGTAGAGGCGGCAGCTCTGGAGAACACACAGATGTGTGCAACAATCATCAGATAGATGTCAGTGAACAATCTTTTGGCTGTTTTTCACAGAAAGCCGTGTTGTGGCCAGCATTCATTGTGACTTTTTGTGGAGCAGCTGTTCTGTTGCTGCGTTCCCTTGAATTCAAGGGAGAGTCAATGTCTTCCCTTTGCAGGGAGTTCTTTGTAGGGTTCCTTTGATTATTTTTTTCCCATCAAATTTCTTTATCAAATGACTGAGTTTCTGTGCTCAGTAATCTCCTAAATGTAATTCATATTTCACTGGAATACGTATTGGTCTTGACCCAATTATGACTTCATCCATATTTAGTTCTTGTAGAGGTAAGAAGGTAGATTAGATTAGTTTACTCTTTATATGAGTAAAGATTGAGTGGAAAAAAGAATATTAGCTTCAGGATCTGAATTACTGGGCGCTAATTCTCAAGTCAGTCAGTCCTTTACAAATAAATAACTGCAGTCTCACTTCGGCAAAGATTTTATTCTGCTTGAGATATAGAAAAGATATTTAGATCCAAAGAACTTGTATCATCCACTATGTTGCATTGCCAAGCGTCAATCATATCTTTCCTAATGGATGTAAAATGCTACCCTTAATTTTAATGTGGAAGTGTAGTTTGGCAGCAGTCTACATGGTGTTAATGGTTGTAGAGGTTGCAGAGTCGTGGCGTACTAGTATCTATAATTCTTTGGGGACTAAATTTTAGTCTGCTGTGTGTACGGAAACAGCTGAAACTGCTTTGGAGTTTCTGTATGATAGGATTTACTGCCGTACTGTTCAGCATCTGTTTTTCGTGTAACATATCCTTGTGTCTGCAGTGAAAAGTCTATATTAAAACTTCAGATATAACTTTCTGGCTAAACTTACATAAAATGTCCTTCCTCACTCTTACTTCAAACACTTGTTAAATACATACATTTTAGTAATATTGAAAATATTACTTGTAATAGGATGTAACTAGTATTACTGAACATACTGAGATTCAGGAATGAATCCTAGACCACTAGGAAGGCCTGCAGACTCCTTAGTCACCTCAGTGGTTTCACCTGAAGAATGAGAATGGGTAAGAAACTGTTAAGCATTTTCAAACACCAGGCAGAACTGCTCTAGGACATAATAATTACATATATAGAATCATATGTATAACTATTTTCCTCTAATGACAATATTTCTAAGCAATGTGATTAATAATCTAGAACCAAATATATATTTTTTCTCCATCTTATGCCAGAAAGCCTCCTTTAAATTTGGCTTTAGGTTTTCCTGAATACATCTATACGTACAGCATCAGCCTCTGAAGCTTCTTTTACTTAATATTGAATCTTCTAACAGACTTTTAATTTTTTTTTCTAATCACGATTAAAATTCAGATTTTGTTCAGTTTCTAATCACCACTAGAATCACTGTTAGAATTAAGGACTCTCTGAATGTATGGAACCCTCCAGCATGATATTTGAAACAGTAGTTTTTCCAGGAGTAGTTTTCCAGGAGAGTAGTATTCTTTACATCTTCCTATCACTATCTGAAAACCATGCATCTATTCCTCTTAGGAAGCCACTGTAGACTATTTAATCTAGTAGCTATAAAGCTGACTATTAAAAAAAAAAAAAAAAAAAAAAGCGAACGCTATCATTCTGCTTTTCTGATCTGCTTCTCTTTATGAATGTCTCTTCATGGTGTGTTGCATTTCTGGAAAGTTCAAGCTGTGCAGAAATGCCTTCTGTATTTTTCATTTGCCCCTTTTATTCTACACTGCTCTTATTCTACTTCCAGTTTTCTATCACCAATCTGGTCTCATGTCATGTTCTTAGGGCATGATGAAGGACAACAATAAATCTGAACTCATAACCATAATAAGTCTATCAAGTTAGAGGTAAACGACCAAAAGGTATGGAAAAGACCGTGTGAAGACAGATGAAAGTTTCTTAGTGTTAGCCTGTTCATCAGCAAACAATCAATCTGATATTGGTCACAACTGTCCCTGAACATGACATTTCCATCCAAGCCAAATCCTTTTTGAACAATACATTTTTAAAATCTAGTTGAGTTTCCATTTTGTAATCCAACATACGTCAAAAAATTAGCAGACTGCAAATGAAAATCTGTAAAGTTCCTTCACAAAAAACCTATGTTCCTTCAGAATATATGTTGAAAAATAATCTGTTACTCATTTCTCATACTAAGTTCCTCTATTTGCACTTTAGTTATTTTTTCTTATTGTGCTGTTTTAGCAAAGCTGTATTTTTATCTATAAAAATAACAATGGAGTCTTCCTTGGATCTGCTTTACTCTCTTCCCTTAAGGTTTTGAACATTCAGCAAGGATTTTTGTTAGATCTTGTTTCCAAAGTCAATAGAACCATTTCGTAAAAAGGCATTTTATGTTGTAAATTTTATGCTAAATTTTATGATTTACATGCTGTATTATGTTGGGTGAAAAAATATCTTAAATTAATGGGAATAATAGTTCTTCTCATCAATCTTATCCATAAATAAAGTCAAATAAAAAATGACAGTAAAGGCAGCTTCAAATATAAATGCCTCAGGGTGTATCTTTTAATTATCTTTTCTAAGTAAGGAAATTAACATGACAATGTCATTACTCTGGGAGTATTTGCCTGTCTCTCCCCTGAGTGCTTGACCTCTTCCTTGCTAACTGTTCTGGTATCCCTGTGGCAGCCAGGGTCACACAGATGGGGAACACCCCTACCAGGCCTGTGCAGACTGTTAACACAAAGTAGGCTCTTCCTGTGGAAAAACTGACACTTGCTCAGGAATGAATTTTCTATACCTTTCACTTTTAAATTGAACTGTCAGCAAGCACTATACTTAACAAGTCTACTTTATATGCTATTCATTAGATGTGCCCTAATAAATGACTGACAAGCCAAATCTGAAAAATTTCATCAGTGATCTGTCAAAATGCAGCATGATTAACTCTCAAAACTTAGAAGTTACTGTCATGGGGGTTGTCAGTTTGAGTTCATTTGTTTGCTTTACTTGGTTTGGCTGGCAAAACCTGTATTTGTTTAAAATCATGCCCCTGGGACTATCTGCCTGGTTCATCTTGGCTTCAGAATAGCTTTCTGCTCAATGCTGGAATCAAATACTTCACATTGAATTGGTAGAGGAGCAGGTAGATAAGTCTTCTGGGAAAGCCACCAGTTTCCCACTTCATTCTAGTACCCTCCCATAGTCTGCACAAGCGTATGATTTATCCTTTAGTTTATACCACTCTTGCAGATCCATTTCAGAAGCTAGAGAAGGCTTAGATATGACAAAAGGTTGGCTTCTGGTTTCAAAGCTTATTGGAATCTAAGATTTTACACTGATTCAAGTAACTTTGAATCAAGCCTTTGTCCATGGTGTTTTGTGAGTGTGGTTTTTAGAGTTTAAGATGTTCTGCTGTATGAGGTAGAAATTGTGATAATTGCTGTGCACTGTGGAGGAATCCAAAACTCATACTGTGGCATCCCTAGAACCTTTTTCAAGAAGTCTTTAGGTGAACTGCTCTGGAGAGAGCCTGGTGCAGCGTCCAAGAAGAAGCCAAAGAGCAAACTAACAGTTGGGCAGTAGGGTTGATTTTGAGTCTAGTGCATGAGATCATTCCCTAATCTTCCTTTATTATGGGTCTATCTGTTATAGACACATACAGTCATATCTACTATAGCATCAGTGTATCAATATGCTGTATTGCCAAAGTATGGATATAGCTTGTATGAGCAATACTGCACTTAACCTGCCCTCAGATCAAACAAGAAGGCTAAAATGGAATTAAACACTGATGCGCTTCCTCATCCTACATTTGACTGACAAAAATACCTCAGTGGGAGACTAAGTCTAAGGTATTAAGTGCTCAGCAGAAGGAGCATTTAACATCCCTTTAAAACAGTTAAGACATAATAATCTTGTTTCTTTGTGAGGCTTATTAGATTCTCTTCCATACTGTGTACCAATTCTTCTGGTGGAGATCCTGCACGTGGAACTAAAAAGAGAAGGTCATATACAAGTTTCAAGAGCTGTGGGTATAGTAAGTAGGTATAGTGGGTATAGTAAGTGGGTATAGTGGATATAGTAAGGTATTTCACTTCAACACATATTTTCAAGACATGCATTCCCTACAATTTTCAAGACATGCATTCCCTACACTCTACCACTGCTTAGACTGACATTGAATTGCTGTGGCAGAGAAAGTGCGGAGATTTCTGTTACATGTTTTTCTCTTGCTTCAAATAGTTGCTGCTACATAGAACCAAGTCCTGAAGCCGTTATTCATTATTTATTCTGTTAAAAGTTCATTTATTTCTGAAAGACTTTTACATGAAGTTTTGGTGGTAGCTGGAATTTGTGGGTATGTCCTAGCATCATTATTTAACAACAGATCTTCTTGTAGGATGTCTGGCCTGGATTAATCCTACCTGACTGCAGGTACCTGCATTAAGAACTTTGTTGTTTTGGATTCCTTCTGTAATCACTTAATGCCTGGGCTACACTGTGGAATTGCTTATCTTTCCCTAATGGCTTAAAGGGAAATTAGGATGACAAGGCTCCGAATTTAGTCCCTGAAGATAGGAAACTAAAAAGCTAGTTGAGCCCATGTGAAGGCTTAACTTGAAACAAGGGGAAAATAGATCTGTAATTTTGGAAAGGGAGTCTTTCACTATCATTTAACCTAGAACAGGCTTAGGTGAAGGCATTCTTCTAGAAGAATTGTTCACATGGAAACTTTTTTCAGAAAGTCTATATCATTCGGAAGTAGGCAATTTACAGGTCAAATGTCCAAAAAAGGTCACCTTATCTTTTGCAGGATTTTGGTGTAACACAAAAGCCAATTTTAAAGAGTGAAATTGCTGTGTTTTGCCAAAATTATGCAAAAGCTTAATTTATGTTTTCAAGTGATATGGATGTATATTTGCTTTTTATTTTCAGGTTTCCAAGAAAAGTAGTTAGGAACAGAGCTTTTCAATTTTTACAGCTTTCGCCAGATATCCTGGCCTGCCTTTTCATCTATAGTTTTTTAATTTATAATTCAGTTTTTACACTTGAAATAAGATACTGCTGAAATTGTGTAATTAGGGGACAAAATACTAAATTTCTTGAGTGGTTCATCATCCAGGCTTCAACCTTCTAAAACATTAAAACTTTTCAGCATCTTTCCAAATATTCAGTAATTCACCCAGATTACTTGTGCTGAAATTAAATACGCACATAGCTGTTTTCAGGGATTAGATTGCATATTCATGCCTTTAAAATCCAAGCCTGTGTAGTAAGATCCAAGCCCGTGTTGAGGAGAACTGGAGTCTGTCTGCCTGCCACAGAGGAGCTCTCAGCAGCACAATGGCTCTAGTTCAGCAAAGGAACTTGGATTTTTTTAAACTTCGATTACCTTGTTCGAGTCTTGGCCTTAGTTTATGTTTCTCTTCTCAGTAATGGTTCCTGATAAGTCCTTCTAAATATAGTTGAACAAGCTGAAAGACCACATATCATCAGTGAACAGAGAAACATAAAATCATCTTTACTTCCCCTAAGCAAATCTGGACATTAAATCAGCTAGACTCCCAACTGCTTTACATTTATAACTTAAGAAATAGAAATGTGATACATGCTGAGAAGCTCTGACTGCAGGAAGCTGTTAAAATAATAAGCAATTTATTTTGAGGGATAATAAGGGTTTAGGTCTGACTGTCTACAATGAGGAAAAACTAAAGTAATACAATTAAAGTATATGAAATTATGCTGGTGTGAAATCAGTGTGAATGAGGTCAGAAAAAAATGTTCTAAATATATTTTCTGGTTCAACTGTATTGATAAACAAAGTTGCATTTTTCAGGTAATATAAAAAGTTTTTATAATCATGTATATTATCAAGACAAAATTATTCTATAGCTTTTCTGCTGTTTGTGTGCCTCAGCTTTATTGCATTTATCTGAGGCCTGGTCCTTTAACCACTGTTCACCGTGAAAGGGTCACCTTATTCAAATGACCCCATTAAAGCCTGTAGGGTCACTGAGGTGCATAATGTTTGAAGGGCTCAGCCTTCAACTGATATGAGTTGGTTTTGAAAAAGGTTCACATTAGATTAAAATAAACAGTTATAACTTTATGGTTTAAAACAAAGTCACTTCTTTTGCTAGTTACAATCAATTTATGCAAAAATTGAAGTATAAATGCTTCTACTTTACAATGCATTTAAATCCTGTTATAGAAGTCTTGTACATCAAAACACCCACAAAGGATGTTTTTATATCTTTGTCTGTGGGGTTATGGAAAAATTCTAGAGGGTACTTTGTCATCCTATTATTCTCTGGATAGCAACAAATGAAAATGCTGGATCAAAGTGTTCTACTTTTGTCTAGAATAAGGCTAAGAGTCAAAAAAAGCTCAAATGTTCTTTTTAGGTTTCATCAGGTCACAATGGTGGTAACTTGTACTTCACTGTGTAATGTACTGTCATGTTACCTCAGATAAAATTGGAAAGGATTTGGCATGGTGTCACCTGAGATCATTATGGTCAGGACAGACTCTCTCTAGCTTACAAAAAAAAAAGACGACAGTTGTAGGAAGACATTGGGGAGAAAAAACTCAGTTTGTGATATTTCTCATTTGGAAATATTAAGAAGAGCATTTTAAAATATTATATGATTAAATTAAGCCAATATGTGCCACAATGGTGTAGGTTCCACCCTTCATTAGAAACAGTTATACTTTCTTAGGGAAAAAAGCTTGATTAAACCAGAGAAGATTCTGCTCTAGTCACTAGAATATGTTGCGCAGTGGCATGTATCTCTTTCCCAATATTCTTGAAAGAAGCTAAAATTGGAATTTTATTCTTGTTTCCCATGATTTTGAGATATTATTTGCTCATTCAGATAGTTCTAAGTTGGGTGTTCCAGTATAAGACTGTACTGACAGTTTTATTCTCACTTTCCCACCCTCTCCAAATCTTCTTTAACCTGACAATTTTTGGAAGGGGTAGGAATCAGAATTACATAAAAAAACCCCAAGAATTCATTCTTGCTGTATCCTAGCCAACCATGGAAAGCTACAAAAATCTCACAGCATCTGCATTTACATGATTATCATGCAGATTTCATATAATCATTTTGCTTGAATGCTTTTGAACATGTATTGTAAAGGGGCCACATGTAGATTGACAGAAGGCATCTCATGAGTTAATGTACTTCTTAATATACACAGAATGAAAAAAATCTAGCCCCAGATCTCCAGTTTGGAATGGCATTAACTTACAAGAAACCGTTTAATTTCTATAATCATCATTAGGATATCAGCTCTTGCTCCTCACCCCTTTCTTTGTGTTATGCTGCAGGTGTAAGCAAACCTACATTTCACATATGACACTGAGATTCCTGAAGTTATCATGTTATATATAGATCTCAGTTAAATTTATATATTTCAGTTGTAAATTAAAATTTTGGCATTGGTTTCAGCTAGTAAAAATCTGTATCTTTTTCATTCTGCTTGGCACTCTATGTAAGACACATTATGTAAAGTCCTATATGTCAGGTAATATAAATACAAAAAAAACCCCTTGGTTTTGTCTAAGCAGCTGTTTTCAAGCTAATCATAAATGAAATATCTTGGTACAACCAACCCATTCTGTTGTTGTGGGCTGTTCTTACCACATCAAACTAAACTTGAAAATCATCTGTTCACAGGATGAAAAAGAACTGGAAGTTTTTCAGGTTAATTTGACATTGTTCTGGCTTCCATTCAGCATTCTGGTTTCTGGTGGAGAAAAGATAAAAGCCCACTGGGAGAGGGAACGAGGTTTTTTTTTTTTTTCCTTATCTATTTATACTAGTACCAAAGAAATCACTTTTAGAATACCAGCTAATCCTGCATTCTTGAGGAGAAAGTGACAAAAAGTCATTCTTTGTTGCACAAATGGTTCATGACAAACACAGCAGGAGCAACAGCAAAGCATTAATTTGTTCAGTTCCAGAGATCTGTTAGTCTGTTGATAGTGTCACCAGCAATATTTACAGCTGAACAGGTAGAAGCAGAGATCTTAATGTTCAACTCTTTTTTATATCTTAGCAAAACTTTTCTCTAAGTTTTGTATCATTGCAGCCCTAATTCATAAACATGTTTAAATTTTAAATATGCTTCTAAATTAATTTTTAATAAGATTGTACTCCTTCATGAATGAGAAATGTTCTGTGCAGTGAAATCAAAGGCAATCTAAGTGCCACACAGATACATAGACAGACTAATAGATAAATGCAAGATGATTACTGTTCATGGATTTGTTCTTAACTCAGTTATCAATAGAGTTTAAATTATATAGATTCTTTTTACGTATTATATCATCTAATATTCAACATTCATTATGTAAGTCTGCAATGCCTTGTAGCACAACCATTACCAAAATATCAGCTTATTAAAAAATTAATGAAATGTGCATTTCTGATCTTCTGATTTTGGGGACTGCATTTAATCATTACTTAGTCATGAAATATATTGATCCTTGGTGTGGTAGAGATATGTGTGGAATAAATAAGCTACTGGGACCTAATCTATGTTCCACAAAGGGGGGACTGACATCTGTGACAAGAAAGAGGAGCACTGTTAATGGCCACCATATGGAACTGTGGGTTTCCACACAAGTAAAAGTCTGATTTTTCCATCATACATTTTCAAAAACATAAAAAAAAAATCAGAATCCTTCAGTGCGTAATCTGAAGGAAAACCACGGCTGAAAGCCTAAGCATTCCCAAGGTTAGTATTATGGTGCACTGTACTAATTATTTTCTTACTTTCCAGGAGACCTCAGCTTTATTTAAGAACTTGTATTTAACATATGGCTGTGTATTTGTATTTATGCATTTTTATATGTGTAATAAGTGATAACGTATTACTGTTGTGAGTATACATGCAGGACATGAAGCTCATATGATCAAACTAGGTATATAAAAGTGAGTGCTTTTTTTTCCAGATACTTGACAAAATGCTTCTTGGCAGAGTTAATGGATCTTTCAGCCATGTAGCTACTGAAGAAAAATAAAAGGCATGAGATTTCATGTATTCTCCCCTACCCTCAAGCATTTACTACTAGACTCCAGACCATTGCTCTTAATCCACCCTCTGAATCTAGATCTTTCAGATGCCACTGTGGGTTCTGTTTGAAGGACCAGGAAGCTCAAGTTCAGCCCATAGACCATTATAATTTCTGAAACACTCTGATTTCATTCCTGAACTCATTCTTGAACCACATCTGGACAGATAGATGCAAATTAAAACTAGAGAGAATATAAGTAACTGTTTGCTTTTTAATTTTTTTTTTTAAATGTTAAAATGGCATTTGTCGAAAACATACATAAATTTATCATCGTTGTATTTAAAGGAGACAGGAAACTAACAATAGACTACACTCAAAAAAACACAATAAAGAAACACTTAATCTAGTAAATGATTCTGACATACTAATCTAAAAATAGAGATTTGAGATGCTTTCTTTATATTCCCCCAGGGAAACTCAGCTTTCATTTAATCTATAGAATGGTGGAAAATCCTATCTTCCCAGAAAGTTTTTGTTACCATAGTTAAGACTTTTGTTGCTGCCCTTTCACCTTCATGATGTCCTGCAAACAGGCTGTCTGCCAAAGTCATTGGTTTAACAGAACAAGCGTAAGGGCTACTAATACCATACCTACCCAAGGAATTATCCTGTAAGTCAACAGTTTGATTGATGAGTGCAGTCTCTATCCTTGACTGAAGGAGAATCAAGGCTTAGATCTGTAGCGGTTTTTCTGGTCTCCAGGGCAGAGTGTGCCTATCAACCTAATGTGTGAAATTACAAGTGTTACTAGAGAATACATTCTTAACACCAACAATGAACTCATGTTTAAGAGAGGCAGAGATATTCCTTTAGTAATGTATACATAGAAGTTTTGTAAACATAGAAAAAAGGCAAATCAGAAAGGAGACAATTCAATAATGAAGGGAGATACAAGAAAATTCTAGTCTTGTTCCTAGCACTTGCTTGTGTGATGTATTTAACCAAACATATATATATATATATACACATGTCTAAGGGTGCTAGTCCTCTTACAGGGAAAGCAAGGACAAAATTGCAGAAGCCAACTCTGAGACTGGCAACAGCGATTACTGTCAAACCTTTTTGGGTGAGGGGAAGTAATACTTTTAGATTCAGTTTCAAGCATAAAAATGGATTGACTAAAAAAGCTGTAGTTTCTGAAAAGAAAATGGATGTATTACATGAACACTGTGAAGTCAGAGAATAAACATTTCCTTTTTTAGATTATTTTGATCTAATTCTAATTAGTCTAATATTCCCAGAGAATGTTAATATCCATGTTTTATAGAAGGAGGAGAGATATTACTGAACTAATGGAGCTTCTTTTTGGAAATCCACAGAGAACTATAAATTCATGCACATACACAAAAGTAAGACAGGTATTTCTCTTTATAGAGACAAGAAAGAATGTTCCTTGTTATTACATTTTATAGGTCTTCATTCTATTCAGGTTCAAATAATGGACAAGTATTAAAAATAAAATCTCACCACTGAATTATCAGGAGTATTTAATTGCAAAAAAAAAAGAAAAAAAAAAGCTTTCTAGGCAATCTCTGTTTTTGTTGTTTTTTCTTTTCTATTATGATTTTTAATAAGGTTATAGGATTAGTGGCTCGAGTATATACCCAGAGTATATGTATAACACTGGGACTTCAGTAAATTAATTCATATTGTCTCACAGCAACTGATCTGAAAAAAAGCCCCAACTAATCAAAATTGGTTTGGACTGTAACACTAGCCCATGAGCTCCAAACTGGCTACAAGACAAAGCCTATTGATGAATTGATGCATACTGAATTTCAGGGAGAAGGCTAGTGGTTATTTTTGTGCAGGCTGTACTAACTCATGCCAGGGCTGGCTATGGTTCATTGTTTCTTCAGTTCTTTAAGATAACAATGACCAAATGAGTATAATAAATCCTGGTCATTTTTGTTGAAAATTTTCTGAATCATAAAGGCACCTTCACAGTTGGGCTGGGTTTGGCAGTCTCAACAGTGTATAGGAAGGAAAACAAAACTGCTTCCTCAGCTCCGAGGCAGTCCCTCCAGGTTAGGGCTACGGACAAGGCGTGCTGACTGGGCAGCAATGGGGTCTGCAGTTTTATTGCTGTTGATAGCAGCTTGACTCAGAGGCATCAAAATGACTTGCAGTAGTTTTGTACCATGGACATTTCTTTATAGTTGTTTCCTCTCTGTTTCATGAGGTTACATTGGGAGATGGAGGATTAAGACACCTGACTTTAGCTATCTACCTGTAAGTGCCTACAATCCCTTTGGTAAAAGATGGTGATCTAAGCAAGACAGTCAAGAGAACAGCTCAGTTCACCCTGAAATAAATGCTGGGTTCTTTTCACTAATGATGTACTGAGTAGGTCTTCATTGTAACTGGAGTTTAGACACCATACACACTGCCATCTGTATTTATATATCATCCTCTGTGAACTGAATCCCAACCCCTTTTTCTTAGATGCTGTTGTGAAACAAAAAAAAAATGATTGGCAGAAATATTTTAGTCTGACAGATGTGCACTATTCCTAGACTGGGAGTTGGCTGTACTTTCCTGGAGCATAGCCTGGAGAGCCAGACTCACAGCCTATGTGATTAAAGTACAGACCTTCATATTGATAGCATTACAGACAATAATTCAGAGCTTTGGGACTCCCTGCTCTGAAGCTGAGATCCTCTCATCTCTATCCTTAGCTTGTCTGTCAGAGAAGCTGAGATACCGTGTATCCAAATGCATCACTGAAACACTTGTGAGTTAGAAATAACCATAGTCATCTGTAGTTCACTATCACTAATGGCTACAGACATCCTATTCCCAAAACCAGGACCAAAAGAGGACGAGGATTTGGAGAAAAATTGCAAGTTCTGATATATGGTCAGAATAATACCACCACTATAAATGACAAATGTGATTTACAGGATTAGATTGTTTTCTACTCTTTGTCAGCAAGAATGGCAAAATCATGTCCAGCAGAGGTCTTTTGCATAAATAACACTGATTGTCCACCAAAACTAAGCACTGATTGCTCATGAGTGTAGGTGAACTATGAAATTATCTCACCACATATTGAGCCAGGTACAAAATAAACACCTATTTTATTGCTCTCCTTGTCCCCTCTTCAGTTGACTCCAAAATAAGAATTACTGAAAAATATTTGTCAAAAATTTTGAAACTAATCGAGGTTCTTTCTGGCAATAAATGACAAACTTTGCCATTTCAAATTAGAAGAAATCTGATGAAAAAGTAGATTTCTTCACTGAATCCTGAAGAAACTAGTACAAGATTCCAAAAACCTTTCAGCTTTGGTTCCATCTCAGGCTTCCAGTTCCCCACTGGTAAGTAGTAAGCATGAAGTTTGAACAAGACATTAAATCAGCAATCAGAGTCCAGCCTCAGGCACAGAAGGGAGATTACATTAGTGGTATTAAACTATGACCTACTTGCAAGATCCTGGCCACAGTAAGAACTTGCTCAAAGTATTGTTGTCTGTGCTGCTTTTAACACAGTGAATTACAAAATATTTCTGACTTGCCTTTGCAACACAGGGGAAATAGATGGGTCTATTCTCTCTGGATGAACACAGATACTGCTGGTGGATACCTGCTGTTCCCCTTTCAAGGTATTCTGGGTGACACCTTACAAAGGGATTGTATTATTTCAGCAATGGTAGTTGATCTAAGGACAAACATTTTTTCTTCTTATGCTCCCATGTAACTAATATCTTTACACTGTTACAGTCATACTACTACAGCACCATACTACTTCCTGGTCATTAGGCATTTGCATACTATTCCTGTTTATCTTCAATATCTCTATGATATACCTACAAGATTTTGGAGAAAACAGGAGTGCTGAGATAATCTAGAGCATGTATTTCAATGACGTTACCCGTATAGCTCACTCTCATCTGATTAAATTACAACTATGTTTAGAGAGTTATAGATTAACTCTTAGGCTGTGATTTTTATGAAATGGGATAAAGGAGGCAGTTTAAGCACTTTGTGTTGTTTTTCACACCCTACAACATGCAAGACATCCACTGAGCTTTCATGACACAGTACCTACAAGAAGCCCATTTCCTGCTGGGGCAGCAGCTGTGAGCCCAATGTTTTCATGCCTGAAAAGTCTTTTGAGCTGGTGTCACATCACACTCTTGCCACAAAGAAAAGGTCCTGCTCCCTTTGCCTTACCCCTTTCCTACTCCTGGCCATGTGGTCCCACAGTTTATTTTGTGCCAGGTCTAACAACCTACGGAATTTCTGTGTCCACATAACTCATTAAAACAGAGGACATACAACACTGCGCAAAACCCAGGTAGTTTTCTGCCAGGTTAATGAAGTAAATTGAGACAGTGAAGGATTTCAAAGTTCTCTAGAGGCAGGACAAGGGAGAAGGCAGGACGTGCTGGCTTTCAGCAGTAGGGCGATGAGGAGGGGGAAGGCAGGAAAGAAGGAAGGAGGGAAAAAGAGAAATAGGGAGGAGGAAGGAGGAAGTGAAACCTCTTCCTCTTGGCAGCAGCAAGCTGTCACGTTTGCTCCACTGTCTGTGGAAATGCAGTCTTACATAAGCAGAGGGCTCAAGATAATAAACGGGCTTTGCTCAGACAGAAAAATACTAAAAATCTGAATAGCCTTTTACATACCCTCCACTGTTTCTTGCTGCAAAGTTCTGCTACCTCAGGTAGCCATTTCCCTGGAGAAGGGCTCAAGTCCCTGATGCCCTGTGAAGACTTTGATGACTGATACTGACTTTATGAGCCCCTCTGTTTATCTCTTGACTTAATGAGAAATGTGCAAAGGGAGTTATATAGAATCTGAAGACAGACATTGTAATCATTCACCCATCCAGTAAAAACTTAACATATACACAACATAAAGTGCATTCAACTGTTTTGGTAGGATATATAGATATTCTTTGATGGAGTGGAACAGCTACAAGGGAAGTATTTGTGAAATGCTTAATAAACATTGCACTTTACTTAAAAATGACCGCCAGAAAGATGTTTCTAGCACGGACAACTGTGTGTGATATTAGGCCAATGGCATCATTGTTAATGGCTACTAGCAAGTTATACACATTTCTTGTCTCTGATTTCTTCACTGTAGGTTTTTTTTTTCCTCCCTGCTGTAAGTAATAATACTGCCTTAATATCTGCAGTTAAAAAGGTAAAGACTGCTTCTAAGCCTGAGTTGGGGTGTTTTTTTTTTTTAAATTTTACTCATCATGACAAAATCGTACTTAAAAGGTTGGAAAGATGCAAGAGTTTATTAACTGGAGTTTCAGAATTTCTGAGGAAAAAAATCACAAGTACAAATGACTCTTAGGTTAATGATAGGCAGTAAATAAAACTTTTGAAGTCTCTATTGCATCCTAGATGAAGAACCTTACATTTTTTGGAACAAATATAAAAATCAAATATTTTACATCTGTTCTTTCCTATGAAAGGCACAAAGACATATCAATAACTGCTTAGCTTTTCCTTATTTAAGGGAGATACCAGACATAAAAATAAAATTTGGGAAGAGAAAGGCTTCTCAAAAAAGAAAATAAATGTGCTCTGTTAATGGCTTACATTCAGATACTTCAGATAAAACTTCAGTAAAATAATAAGCAAAAACCATGTATAGTAATTATATGAAACCAAACATCCATTTCTGAAAGTCAGTGGTATAATAGACAGCAAAATATACCCTGAGTTATTTCGTTTGTGTGTGATGTCATTTCTCGGGTATGAAGGAGAACAGTAAAGCACATTTTCTCTCAAAACAAATTAGATAAATCTGAGGCCTTGTTACCATGGAATTAGATAGTATTAGTTTACAACCTTTTACCAATGTAGGCATGAGAGATTTTTGGAAGTAAAAAAAAAACGCGAATAGCATGAGAAGTCACATTTGCTTGATTCCAATTAGGACAACATGTGAAACAGAATTGCATAGCTACCAACAATAAAAAACAACATGTCATGCTAAAATGCCACCTTACTTACTTAAAGTAAACCTGTAAACTAGTCATGCTACAAGTAATCATTGAGATAGACTTATATCAGACAAATCTCTCAGGTATTTATCATACCAAATCATTAAACTTCAATTTTTTTTTAAATTTGGTGTTGAACAACTCTGGCATATAACATTAAGCAGTTTTTAATCAATTTTGCATAGGGTGGGTAGCAGTAACTACATTTTGTGAGTGGCCTTTTGTAACCACCATGTCTTAGCTGTGATGATTTCTAGATCTTGAGTAGGCTGAAGTAGAAAATAGATATCAGGGTAGTTAGAAAGGGGGAATTTTGGAAAAGTGTAGATGTTTCACATCTTGGAAACTTTAAAATTAAAATGTCGCTTGAAAAGCTCCAAGGTCAGATTTTCTTTAGCCCTAGCAAGATTAGGGTTTTGTATCATAATTTGGTACTTAATACTTCAGTTCTACCTTAGACCTTCTTCAGGTGCAGGTTTCAGTTTTCAGACATTCACAAATATTACCAGGAGTGATGTTTTTTGTATTGGTAAGAGTCATATTGAAAAGTCTGTGTATGCCTACTAGAAAAAAATGTTCTGTGGCAGTTTCGTCACTGACAGATGCTTTTGAGGGCTGTCAGTTGGCCATTCCTTAATCCACTCAGTGTGGGTTGTACTGATATTTCATAGTGGTCATTATTAAATCAGCTCAGCTTTCTTACAGTAGATTACAGATTGGTCTCTGAACCATCTGTGACTCTGCATCTGAATGTATAAGCTGGTGGGTGCCTATTTAGAAACAAGGCAGTGAACTGATGATGATTCAGAAAGGAAGAAGAGCTTGAAAAAGAGGCTGCCTTCTAAACATCTG
This sequence comes from Platalea leucorodia, assembly GCF_965183815.1. Lineage (NCBI taxonomy): Eukaryota > Metazoa > Chordata > Aves > Pelecaniformes > Threskiornithidae > Platalea > Platalea leucorodia. Next base: position 43,289,273 of record NC_138828.1, on the reverse strand, counting down.
AAAAGAAATGGTTGCTTTGTGTGGTGCATCCCAGCCAGCCTGCAGTCCATGTTGCACCAGCACTGCAGTTGAGCGGCAGTGCTGCAAGATCTGCAGGAAGTTTCCAAAATTGCCTGGAGTCCCCCTAGAATTTTCTCTTTTTGAACGGGATTATGCTAACTGCACTTAACTAAGAACTGTCTGCTATAAACAACCAACAAGTTTTATTATATCAGTGTGATAAGTTTTCAGATTAAAATTCTCAGCGTTTAGGAGAAAAATACCCATGGCCGGCAGTAGTTCTTTTGTACATAATTGTTTCTAATATGGGGAGAACAGAATACTGTTTGAATTTCAAGGGCTTCTTGTGCCTCAACTGTTTGACTAAGAGACTAGTTTTCATAACAGGAAAACTTTACCTATTCACATTTCTTCATCTCTCCTACTTTCTTGAGAAGTTGGTGCTTCAAAAGAAGGATTTTATGATGATAATAATAAAAAAGTCCTCCCACTTTATATTGTATAAAAAATTATATCCTTTCCACCTCTAACTTGCTTTTAAAAACAGTCTTGCCTGAAATTTTCCATAAAAAGAGTTTTTTAAAAGGCTGGTATTAATAAGATATTTGGTTATATAAAAGTCTGAATATGTGACATTTCACAAATTTTGACATATTCTTCTAATTCTAGTGATATATACCTAAAGACATTTGTTTTAAAGCAACAAATGTATTCATTTTTCCTCAGTGAGAAATGTACAAAAGACTCTTTAAAGTAATACATGCTTCATATTTAGAGTTACTTATTATGGGATTTAATGTGGAATAACTTTTGAGATAATCAGCTAAGATTTCCTGTCTTCTAGAGAAAATGATAAATAAGTGGTGTAACAGTGACTTACACTGATGATATAAAAAATACTGTGTGTATTTACATGTTATTTTTTAAATAAAATGGAAGGTGATATGGCACATGGAATTATAGAACTAGTCAGAGGTACTTTATTTCCTCAATTTTGACTATTTCATTGCTGCTGTTTATTAACAGGCAGATTTTTTCTTTACTTGTTAAAGTTTATTTACTGTATTGACCATACTAGTTTAATGAGATTTCTATTTGTCATCTGTATTTTTTTTTTATATACAAGGACCAAGATTTTCAACTTCAAAGGCATCAGATTTGTGAAGACAGTGAGAGTATGGATGTAAATGATCTCCGCAGTGTTCAGAATCCTTCTTCTAAAACTAAAGGCTCTTACTCTGAATCACAGCCCAGTCTGCCTAACTTCAGCTGCATTGGCCACAAAGCAAAATAGCATACCCATCTCAGCTATGAAAACATGGCCTTCCCTTCCTTCAGAATTGGACCAGATGTTGCCAGATAGATGCCTCTGTGTGCCATTGTTTAGTTAATTTAAATTCTTTTCATTGTCTCTCCCGGCAATTTTTTTTTTCTGAAACAAATTTGTAAGGCTTTTCTAGCTCAAGAGAACTTTCCGTGAAGCTGCTGAAACCTCCTTTTTTTCCCACATTCTCAGCATGTTTCTGACTTCCTGCACAAATTCATGCACTGGCTGCTGGTAGCTTCATCCCATGAATCAATTTATGGAGACTGGATATTTCCTGAAAAACAAATTGATTGTGCTTTCCACTATCTCTGGTTTAGCCTCCTGAGCCAGAGTACTTGCTAAAATTCAAACTGCCTTTTTACTCTCAGCTCATATCTTGTGTTTGTAATCGTAAGGTGTGCTGGCCCTGGGAACCACAGTGTGATTTCTGCTTCCCTTTTACCTCTGCAACAGAGCACACAGGTGTGTGCCTGATCTTTACAGAAGGTGAAGGTTTCCCGTATTCTTAAAAGTTTGCCCCAGTTTTGTTTCTCTACAGATTGCAAGCAACTTGCTTCCACATTTTGATTATACAATTATTTCAAATGAACTACCACTGAGTACAAATCTCTGGTCAGGGAAAGCAGGACACTCATTTCCATCTCCTCCAGCACTGATGCTACAAGTTGGAGGGAAACGGTATTGACTTCATCTTTAAAGAAATCCAGACAGGGATTAGGAGGAGTTTTGTTTGGGTTTTTTGTTTGTTTGTTTGTTTTTTTCCTCCTTGTGAAGTGCATTATACTTTTCAGGAACCCTGGTTCTTTCACTTTTTTAGGAAGAGAAAGTCCTATCTCTATTACTCACTAATTATCAATAATTTGAAATGCAAATGTGATGAGAAGTGATTATGTAAATTCAGTTAACTCTTCCACGTTTAAGTGGACCTCAGAATAAAAGATTAGAACATGGAAATGGAAAACTAGAGCAGAGAGTTACGAATATAAGGAAGGTGATGATTCTGAGAAACTGGCTGATGTTTTGTTCACAGCTTGATGCAGTGAAGTTACTAAGAAACTGCTACATTATGGAATCTGACTGTGTAACTTTTACTAGCCAGGCTTGTACCATATCCCCACTAGGCTAAGGACAATGGAGCATCATAAATCTTAACAGTTGTGTCCTGGCCAAAGCACGAGCAAGAGAGAAGAAAAATCTCTTACCTTTCTGTGCAGGTATCAACACTTAAAAGCATATATATCTCCGAATATTTTCTACCCAGAAGATATTGTCATTTGCAGTTCTCTTTCCCAAGATGAAAACCTAAAAAGGTCAGAGGTTATACAAGAGGATATTTGACACTGTCTATCTTCTGTTAGCACTTGATTCAATCAGGTGAATGACACTTTAACCTGATTTCACTTTGACTCTCTCTTCCACACTCCACTGACAAGGCTTTTTTTCGTCTTCAGAAGTAGTTGATCGGATGCAACCTGGTCCGCTGTGGCAGAGCAGGTCATAATCAATCAAACTGTACTCAATGAAAACAAAAAAAAGGATTACTTACTGAAGAAAAAACTTTTTACAGTTTTAAAGGTAATAAATAGGAGTCTGAAATCCTTTTTGTACTTTCTTCCTTTCATGTAGATAATTTTTCATTACCAGAGGGTCTAGGAGATTTTATTTTAGTCCCATCCGATTGTCAGTACCACAAAAACGATTTTAATCAACATTGATTGCAGGGAAGAGACCTGTCTGCTCAATCATGAGGCATGGATCAGCTCAGGATCTGTATGTACCACATGATGTGAATAGGAAGGCATTTACTTGACAGCTCCTTTTCCAAAGGTAAATTGCCAATAGCTGTAGTGTTCTGTAAAGGCACTAGAGAGTTTGAGAGTTTGGGAGTCTCCTTCACACACACACACACACACACACACACACACATTATTCACTTTCCTTTCCCTCTAGTACTTTTGTTCAAAATTGGTCATTCTTCCTGATTGAAAAAAGGAAAATCTGGTTGTAACTTTAGTTTGCATTAGTGGTTCCAGCATACCTGGGCTGATATAATTTGTGGTCTACATTTACAAAATTTAAGGTTTAATATGTTGTATATCTGTCACCTCAGCTTAACTCATCTTTCTTGTGAGCTATGTGATGGTGTTTTTTTTAAGACTCTTGGGTCGGAGGTATATACCATAAGTGTTACACATATAACAGATGCATTATCTTTGTGAAAGTTAGGAGAAGTGGAGATAAAAAGTTCCTGTTTAATAACTTACTGGGAATTGTATGTTGTGCCTCAATGAAAAACCCAGTAAAGGAGGCAACCTCAACCAGTATCTTGTGTAAGACAAGATTTGGCCAGATCTGACTTGTCTTTCCCTTGAGTTCACTCACATTTCTCAGCCTCCCCAAATGCTTGAGGACCTGAGAGACCTCGGCCAGCCCAAATCACCCAGCTCTAGGCTCAGCAGGAGGGGGATGAGTGTCCCATGCTGAGATCCCAAAAGCAAAAGAGCCATATCAATGAATGCTAATTAACTTCACCTCTCCTGACCCGAAGACTTGTAGTTGGGAGCCAGCCCTGCTGGTGGTAAGTAAGGGAAGGATCTCTGCCTGACTCTTTGCTCAGCATAAATGTGATCTGAGGCCAATTATGAATTTTAGCCTTCATCTTCTAATGCTTCTTTTTCCCAGAAGGATAATAGTCCGTCTTTTCTCAGCTGGTGGTCTGAAAACACGTCATGAGAAAGATACTACCACATATATTTTCTACAGCCACGAACAGAATGGAGCTCTAATACGGGATGTAGGATGTATGCACTACCATGACTTGAATACTACTGACACGCTGCTCATCCTTCACCAGGGATGTGTCACAACAACACAGGCAATACATATCTAACTTAACTGAGTGAGGCCCAAAACACCTAAGGATATTTCCTTCTATCAGGGACAGAAGTATATTCTCAGCTAATGTTTTCTTCCCAAATACCATTTACAGGAAGAAGCTTATCAGCTACTAAACATTACTGTATTCATTTTGAAAGGCAAGTAGTTGAAGCCGTATTGTAAACAGAGGGGTACCAAAATGCAACACTCACATAACGCATTAAGCGCAGTGTTATTGATTAACCATAGTTAGAAAAAAACACTAAACTAAATTAATTCTTAATGTAACACTATTAAAGAAATCAGGGGAAACAATGTTTATAAGCAGAATAAAAGAATCTAAATCATCTGTTTGACACAAAAGACAATACAAGCTAATGGACAGTGTTTTCCAGCACTCTGTAGAGAGGTTAAAAAACTGTGAGGAGGAATAAGGCTACAAGCTCTGTCAGATGACTTGTTTGTGTTGCCCTTCTGATAGCTCTTTCCATATTGATGTGCAATAGTTGTTGATCATTGTAGCCTGGAGAGCAAAATAAAAACCTAAACAAAACACTGGGTTTTAGCCCCTTGTCTAGTTCCTTAGCATGAGTTTCAGTGTGTGATAGCTGATGATTGCTGCTCATGAATTTCAGTGATCTTTTCCATTCTTGGTTCCAAAGAGAAGGAACATCTGGGACCAAATTACTTTGTGCCAAATAAGCTTCCTGAATATTGGTTTTTAATTCTGTTTCATTTTCAGTGTTTTGCTCTTACAAGCTACCCTGCCTTTTAGTCTCTTCTCATACAATTGTGATTGCAGTAATGGAGTATTAGCTTCAGTTGAGAAATACAGTTTGTGGTTTCTTCTAGGGATCATGCTACCATCTTCATCATGTCTGTTTCCTCTGGGTACTAATAAAGAATTGCCAATCATTGCAATATCCACACAAATGTCCTTCATTCACCATCTGAACTAGCCATTAGATGATATCCAAATGCTTGGTGATAAGGTCATCAAATACTATGAAACTCCAGCTTCCAGGAAAGCAACACATCCAATTCTTCTTATCTTGAAAGACTATCATTAACTTGATATCCTCTGTACCTGGTGTTCTGCATATATGTCTTAGAATAATTACAAAGTGTATCTGATGTTGGACGAGCTCTGGTCCTCCTCTAAATTGCCCACAAACAGTAAACACTGCCCACGGAGTTACCTGCTCACTGATACAGCCCTGACTGGCCTTAGTGCTTTAGCTGAGGAAAAGATACCAAATATATCATGGATGGACATGGACATCTCATGCTAATGGGCCTGTATTCTGTTGTACCATGTAAACACAATAATTTTGGTTCTGATGCTAAGAAAATGGAAATAGTATCTGCTCCTTCAAAGAAGATGCAAACAGCTGGATGAAAACATTCACCCTGGAGAACTCATCTGCAGACCTTCAGTCGGACCATATGACTACATACCAAATGTATTCTTAGTATAAGGCCACTTTAGAGGACCATAGACCTCAAAATGTGGACAAGGCTGGTACACTCTTGGCTAACAGAACTGGCATTTCACTTCAGTCTTAGAGGTTCCAGCTGGAATGTCGTTTTGGGGCAGTATTACATGTAGAGGCCCAGAGGGAATACTGGTACTGACATTCAGAATACATTAGGCAACTTTCTTGGTCAAGTTTGAGTTTAGGACACTCCTGTGTACACTTGCTACACAATGGAGGAAAAAGGATTCAGAAAGAGTTCATCAAAACATACTCCTACTGTGTTGTACAGATCTCCCTAATCCTTACTCTCTTTTTTTACCTCTTGAGATTTAAAAGTGTCAGACCTTATATTTCACTGGACATGCACAGCCACTTAATAGCCACAGAGCTATTACTCTACATTCACCTAGTTCGCATTAATCAGATACATCCCACTAGCACAGTTTACATTTTTTTTCGTACCCATAACATTCAGTAAGTAGCTTATAGTTTTACTTTTAATGAAAACAATGACTTCAAAGAAAGTGGTATTTTAAACCTGTGCTACAATGATTCAGGGATTTATATGTGTAGTTTCTGAACCTTTAGTTATTTAAACCTTTAAATGACTTTAAATATTAAAAAAGAATCACTGCACACTGCACTACTCTTCTCTCCGGATTAATTGAGGTGAGTAATATGGGAGAAAAACCTGGCTATTTCTCTTTGAAATGACATGATTATCAATAGTTAGTACTCCCTTTGTTTCATAAGTGTCAGAAGCACCAAAGAAACTACTTAAAATATAAACTTGTACTTGCTTTTATGTTGTCTCTGCAAACACAGACATACCATATGATCTTAGAATCTGATCAAAGACTGGTGAGGCAAATGGGATGTTTTCCATTCAGCAGAGATAAGAGAACTCAAGTTTCCAATTAATCTTACAATTACCTGTGTCATTGTTTGAGCAATATAATATTATCTATCTAACATTACACCTCTTCTAAAACTGCTAAGGGTGCTCCTGAAATACGTATGTCACCCATTACTAATTGCAAGCTCCATTTACTGTTAAATCAACTAATATTTGTGTTAGTTATCTTGTTCCTCTCCTGTACAAATGCTGACATTTTCCATAAACAAGGAAAAGATTTAGGGATGTCAACTCACACCAGTGTAAACTGGGACAATATACCAGCTTTCCTCAAACGAGATGGACTCTATGTTCTTCTGCTGTTAGCTTATTCAACCCCACATTAAAAGACTAGAAGACGACCTAATTGTTAATGACTTTGTGAGAGTGGCAGAGAAAGAAAATGTCTTGAAAAAGGGCATGCTCTCCTTTTTATGCCTGCCTTCTTTTTTTTTAATATATTAATGCTATCACTGAATCGGCGAAATAGATTTTTCTAGTTTGCCATGGCTTAAAGGCCACTCCTAAGATTAATTCAGGAACACAGAGGAAAGGTATCCAAAGTCGAAGGAAGCTATGAGATTTTATGTTGTAACTACAGCTGAGAGCTTTAAGGAAAAATTTCCTTAGAAAATGGCTAGCCAGTTTGTAGCTGTACTATAGCAGGACCAGGTATATGTTGGATGGTAGTGGGAAATATTTAAAACTTCTTACTTTTGCAGACATGGCTGCCTGCCACTAGTCCCTATTTGCAGCCTGCAAAACAGAGGATATTTCAAGAAAATGGAGTGAATGTTAGAAGATGTATGCCTCCATCATGGCATCTGTGGGGAGAGTTCAACACATTGTATTTTTAGTCCTGAAGAGGAAGAGGTGCCTGCAGGGGCATAGAGGAGATTGAATATCAATGGAAAAAAGTTACTTTATTAGCAGTTCTTCAGTATAACAGAAAAGTAAAATTAATGAATTAAGAGGAAAAGGCACTGACAGTCCCTTAAGGGGTACAGCAGCTTGTGTGAATGAGTCATATCACTTAGGGGAGCAGGAGTCTGAATGTACAGTCATTCTCTTTATCTTTGCACAAAGAAGGGATAAAATACAAAAGGGAGATTATTCTGCAGAGGTAAAAAGAATATCAAAACCCACAGGATTGCATATATTTTTTCAGAAAGGACAGTTCAGAGGAAAAATTGTTACCATGTTCTTTTTCTTTTATTATGCTGCTTTATGGAAATGTAAGTGAGCAGCATAGCTTGCAAATTTAGCATCATAAATAGCGTGAAGATTTAGAGTTGGAGATAACCTTGTTATCTCACTCTGTCTTCCTGTGCTCATTTCAAATCTCATTAAAATGTGTCATGACTAGGGAATAAAAAAGTCCTGTTTATACCTAGTTCTCTTTTTTTTTTTTTTTTTTTCTCCCCTGGAGAGACCCAGCCAGAATGCATATGCTTAAAAAACTTGTTTTCATTGTTTTAAATTCACTTTTATGCTTCCCCTTCATTTGCTTGCTCTCTTCTTGTTGTTGTACTTATCACGTTCTGTATCTTTAGCCCATCAGAGGTCTGATGAGAGGGAGAGCGGTCAAACTGCATTGCTGTAGAGCTACGGCTCCCAGGCCACCTGATGTCTGGAGCTTTAGGGAATCCCCTGCACATAGCAGAGTGACACACGTTGTTTCTGTGTTTGACCTAGGTTTGCCTTTTGCTTTGACTCACACACAGGCTATTCTGTAAAAAGCAGTTATTTGAACTACGCTTGATCCCCTTACATAATGAGAATTCACTTCCACCACAGGAACTGCTCGAAACCAGCTCAGGCAGAGGTGGGGGAACTGTGGCCCAGGCTGCACCTGAATTATGCTTTTTGGAGATGATAGTGAAAAAAATGACAATCATGGATGCAATGTTAGATAGAGCTGTGAACGCTGCTGCAGGAGGGCTAGATTGTGTTAGCAACTGACTAAAGTTTTGCTGTGCCTTGAGACCAAGGAGAGAGGGAAAAAAAGAATACTGCTTTCTATTTGTATATTAATGGGAAAGTGTTTTATGTTTCAAATGTCCTTCAGGAAATTCCAAGGGAGTGATACTACATTTTGCATTAGCTGAGTTGGGTTTTACACTTGAAGTCCCACAAGTGCTAAATTGCTTGCATGTTTAATCCATGCAATACTGTGTTCATTACAAAGAATATAAAGCGGAAGACACGTTCTCATGTACAGATATATACTGATCTTTAGTTCACAGAATGATTTCAAATCTGCGATCATTCTAAGAATGCACTTTCAGCGGTAAAAATAGCTGTTCTTTTCTTTCAACAGCAGAATACTACAAATCAAACTCAGATTTTTTTTTTTTTTTCTTTTTTAGAATTTCCCTGAGACTTATTGCAATGAACTGTTACATGCCCTTTGACTTTAGCAGCAGGACACTGAAGCCTCCCTTGCCTGGCTGGCTAGATAATTCTGTTCTATCACTGCCCTCGTCCATACATACAGTATATTCTCAAAGTGCTAGTATCTATTCTATTTTTAGTGTATGAAGCCTATGATATATGGGCAAGACCATTTAAGTCCACAATCTCTCCCCACTTTGGTGACAGTTTGCTCTGATGTGCAGAATTTGACTGATTTTTGAGAAAACTTTCTCCTGCTACTGTCTGCACGCATGCATGCTATTAGAACCTAATGCCTCAAAAGTGAGGAGACACCCAAGTAAAGTGAGCAAATCCCACCTTAAGTTTCTCTTCCGCAGACACTGGGACAAAGACAGAAGCCAACGGGGCACGGGGGGGGAACCAAACTTCTTTGCAGTGGGGAAGAGGCAGGAAAAGAACAGATGACCTCTAACTGTCCAGTCCTCTCTGCTCTTTACAAGTCAAAGACCATCCCCAAAAGTGCCACTCAGACACTCATTTCCTTCTCTGGTCTCAACATCACCAGTCAAAACAGCCCTATGGCATTCTGTTCAGTGCCAAATGTTCCTGTCCCTTTCACTTTCAGCTGCCTCTGGAAATGTTTAATGTGGCACTGCAAAATGACTAGTAAAAAATTCAACAGCATTATTTACTATGGTACTTTGATGTTTTATTGAATGAAACCATCTGCTCGGGAATGTTTCCCAGCATTGTGGGCTAGATCTAGAATTTACAGCTGCAATATAGCTTGTCTGAGGGAGTTTCACAGCAGAAATGCCACCCAATGTATTACAAATATGTGAGACTCTGGATAAGAGGAATATTGAGAAAGATCCTATTTCCTACTCTCCCATAAACAATCAACAGAATTCTTGATGGTAAAGATTCAAAATAGCTGCATTTTTTTTATTTTTTTTCCAGTCTGATAGCTGTGCTTTATGCTCTCTGTATACGTGTGACTGAGGGTATTTCTTAAATGATTTCAATGGCTCACAGGACATCAAGTGTATACTTGTGGCTGATGGCAAAATGCACTGTAGGCAGATTAATGGGCAGCCTATGAAGATATTGGTAGCAGACAGACAATGTAACAAGGTGGCATTTCATTTACTTTTTATTTTATACTGAAAGAAATGGGAGCTTTATGATGAGAATAATAAATTTTGGCCTCTTCTGCAGCTTCTGAATTACTTGTTGCTTTGAGGTGAAACAGGAGGCAGCTGCTGATAGAAGTCAACTTTTAGGTTTATTCTGAGGGTTTTTGAATTTTAGGGATGTATTTTAGGACAGCTCAGACATGAACATAAGTAGCTAGATGATGTAAATACTCAAAATCTTCCTTGATCTGTGGTTGCAGCCTGGGCTTTCCTCATCAAAGTGTTTTAAATACTTCATTGACATTTGGTTGGAGTTCCAAGAGTAAGGAGAAACCTTGGGCCAGAGAGCTGAAAGGATGCTTTAGTTACCCTTTTACTCTATCTCCAAACAAGATCTTTTGTGAGCAGTAGTCTGAAAACATGCCTTTTAAGGATTTATATAGTTTTCTTTCTAAATATACCTAATTTAAACCAAAGTATTCCGCATAATGTGTAACGCAATGGACATAGTCTCAAAGACTTCTATTTTTCAAAAATGTCTGTGTACTTGAGACAAAGTTTACAGGTGCTGATACGGAAAATTCCTTTGACCCACGCCCTCTGTTTACCATCCTGACCAAGAGTACCTTAACCACAAAATATATTTCCTGCTGAGTCACAATACCTTAGTAGATTAGTAAAAACAAATGGCGTGCTGTGTGAGTAGGCAGTATATAGCTGATGATACATAATACAGTCACATACCTACTATTGTAGCTGCAAAGCTAACTCGATAAAAGAGGTTTGGAGTAGGAAATTAGTGTTTCCCCTTGAAACTGATCTATAAAAGAACAGTGTGAAGGTATAATGATGCACAGGCACTGCAATTATCACCCCCAGATAAAGGCTCTACCTGCTGTTCAAACACCCAAATAGCCAAGCAAGAACCAAATAGCTTTGTATTGGGCCTTTTCTGCAAATCGGCTATGCCCATGGTAAATGAAAAATTATGGTAAATGAAAAATGAAACGGAGCGGGAAACCGAATACAACCCATTGTAGAATTAGGCTATTCACAGTATTTTGACAAATTAAATTAATATACACTTAGTTTTAGGGGGTCTTTTTAATGACTTAATTCCAAACAGGACTGGACTTTTTGTCAGCTTTGTTTCAGAACATGTTTTAAGTAGCACATCCTATTTTTAAATCCCTTCTAAATAAATTTTTAAGCTGGTGGTTTGTTATATTTCACTTTTGTCCTGATTTTGCCTTTCTAGCTTGAGAATGTGAACAAGAACAAGATCATACACTCAAACCTACCTGTCTCCTTCCTAGGGCTGAGATTTCTCACAATGTTAACATGGTTCAGAAGTGGAGCTCTCAGGAGAACATGTGTTAAATGCTTTGGCAAACCTGAACTTCTGCCCATGATTATCTGCTGCCGGTTTCAATTTCAGCTTTGTTTTTACTTTCTTGTTAGTTTTAAAGAAAATAATCCTACTTAATACTGATGGCGATATTTTAGGACATGGGATATTAATGCAAACAAAATGTCTACAAGACAAAAGAGTATGCACTATATAGCGTACATTTTTGGGTACTTTAACGAGATCACTATACAAAGGTCATGTTCAAAAGCAATTTATGAACCAACAGAACAAATGCTGTTTGTATAGTCATTTTAAGATGTATTAAACTAACTGGTTAGTAAAAATAGAATAGCAGGCACGATATTTTTCAGGCAAATGCGAACCTGAAGGTATTCCTTTAAAATATGCTAAACATAATCCCAAAGCAATTCAAAACTAAATGAAGATATTTGCTTTAATAGAGAAAACATTGAGAAAAGAGTTTGATTGTATGTGTATATATACAGAAGAAACACTTCAATCAAATTATATCTATGTAAATGTGAATTTGAGATTCCATTACTAACAGACATAGGAGCACTTAATAAGTCTTTAATCAAAACAACTAGATACTATTATCTCACTCTCTGGAACAGAAGACTTGGTCTACGGAGCCTAACAAATTTGAATCTTTGGCTTTGAACATTCTTTGTGTTTGGAGGTGCTGGAAATATTTTCTTATATTTTTATGGATTTTAGGGAAATAATTTATATTTGTTTACCTTGGAATGCAAACAACTTCTAACTTAATAAACAGCAAAATCCATTTATGAATAAAAACAGTATGAAATTTACATAATATAATTTTGTAAGCCAGAACTATGTCTGTTTTAGTAAAATATATATTTATTTTATGAAACTATGGTAAAAAAAATTCACATTGGCTCAATTATGAAATATGAATGTATTTGCAAATTGTGCCCACATGGCTATTAAATGATTATTTTTTTCTTATTTAATGCATTAATGATGATTGCCTATTTATTTAAAAATATTACCACCTAGAGTTTGCTTTAAAAACCAATAATATTCTATGAGATCTGCTACAATAGGAAATAGCATCAAACATTATGTGTATTTATGTACTTATTTTATACATTAAGGATTCTGTAACATTTGTGAAATATCCATTTACTGTCTGCCTATCTACCCAAAGTTGCTTTCAATATTCATTTGTTGGTCATAAGCTATTAAGGTCTGAAGAAAAGATACTCTCAAAAAATCCAGAGTGACCAGAAATAAACCTGTGTATTAACTTTCTTCCTGTGGTAAAATTAATATCCTGGCAGCTGAGTTGAACTGTTGAACTAGTATGAAAAACATGGAAAATGTGGAATCTTTTTCAATATTGTAAACAACATTAAAAGCTAAAAAACTTTGAATTATCATTTTAATTTCACTAGTCAAGAATCTCAGGGGAAAAAAGATACTACCAGGCAAACCTCTTGTTCTGTGGTTGATTTTTTTGTTGTTGTTGTTTCTTTTGTGAGGCAGAAACATGGTATCATGACTAATATCCTTAAAGCCAAGTAGCAAACTCTGAAAACATCTCCTCTTTTCTATAGGCAAGCTCTTTAGGTAACCCCTTATACTAGCAATGTCCTTTAAACTTATGAATGAGACAACTTGATTGATTTAAGGTTGTTTCTTTCTCATGAAGCAGTGCAGAAAAAATTACCTGTTCAAGTGTTTTCCCCCAAAGACCAATGCTTAGATCACTCATCTAGGATAGATTAGGATATTTAAATATCTCATATGCCTGATGAGTTAGATCTGTAGCCGTCATTTCCCAATAGTTTACTTAAATCACAATACTTCGGTGTGCAAATATCAATGCCCCAAAACTGCTCTGATTTACATATGAATAATTAAAAATTCATGGGACCAGTGGGAGGCTGACTTTTTAATCTACTAACCAGGGAATACACTTGAGGGTCAAAGATCCTGATTTCAGTTCCCAAGTTAATATTATAAATATGTGTAAATTTTAACGATTGTATTAAGTAGGAACTTGAATCCAATTTTTTTTTTCTCAGGTGAATTAGAGCTTTTTACTCTTGGTTGCTATTTAATTATTCATTGAAAAGCATAACAACATCATCAGAAGAGCTGAAGAGAGGATTTCTGAATGTTATCTAACCCAATGACTAAGCTTTTCTGTAGTACAGGAAATACGTTAAGTATTTGAGATGCTTAGAGAAAGAACATAGCTATCTCATTTCCCAACCACTTTTTGTCAGGGACTTGGTCTTTCAACTATACTGACAGAACTCTAACATTGACCTGTATCAAATTTTAGCCTCACTGGAAAGTAACTTCTAAGCTTTCATGTTGCCTGATCATGATTTTTGCAAGAAAAGTAAAAACTCCAACCCCAAATGGTTTCATCAATACTGTTAGTACTTGGAAGATGGCAGTTGAATCAAAAGAGGATGGTTGCAAAATTTTGGAGATGAAGCAAGCTTTCTATTAATGAAAGGATATCTCCAATGAGTAGCATTTATGCTTTGTTACAGAAATACTTATTTTCAGTTCAGCAAAGAACACATGGTGTTCACACCAAAGACAACTCCTGACTATTCCTACCAGGTGCAGGGACAGATGGGCTGTGGGAAGGCAGACTGACATGATTCCTATTATAATATTTTTTTTCATGTTGAATTGTCAGCTGTCCCATGCGGCAAAAGATTTGAAGCCACACTGTGCTGTGGAGAAGACCAATACTGTCAAAACAGTTGTAGACAATACTTAATATACAGAACAAGAAACCAATATTTAGATAGCTGTACCAGGGCTGGACGTGGCTTCATAAATGGGAAGACTCAGCTCTTCATCATCTTTCTGACAGCTATGGCTGTTTCTTAGGAATATATTAACCTCTCAGACTGAGCTGTGCTATACAAGCAACTAAAATAATATTTCATTTTTATATATTAAAAAATTATATTTTATGGGCATGGGAGAGTCTCATGACAGAAGTTACACATAATTCTTATATCCCATTCAAACTAGTGTAAAAATATATATTCCTCAACTTATAAATTTGCTGACTCCCAAACCTTTCTACCAAGTTCCTTTTCAGAGGATGCTGCTCATTTTAATTATTTTTTTACAGAAACTAATTTTTCCCATGCTTCTACTGTTTAAAACTTATTTATATAAGAAAATTAAAATCATGATATGGAGATTAGAGAATGAGTTCTATGAATGTGAGAAACACATCTCACTGCATTATAACATCCCTGCGTGAATAATTTATCTCCCTTGATTACAATGCCATCACAGCTGTATTGAGCTTCATGTTGCCATGGATAGACTGTTACCAGCACCCAAACAACTACTTTAAAGTGAGTTCAGATGTGAATACATGGTACTGGAGAGTACATACAGACTTACCACACACTAGTTCTGTTCTGGTGTCTTGGCAGCTGGAGACACGATCACAGCCAAGGTAGCTGCAGCCTTACAGATAACAGTGTTGTTAGGAGGATCCTAACTATCCTTTCTCATGAACTCAGTGTGAAAACTGGATAGGAAACAGCAGAATGGTATGGCTGCAGCTTCCCTCAATTCAGAATGTGTTTTGTAATGCCAGATTTATCTAAGTCTATATTTAAAAATAAATCTAAAACTATTAAGAGTAATGTTAATAATTTAAAGTGTTCATCTAGGTTTTCATCTCAGTCATACTTTACATGGTTTTTCCCTTTATTGATTATTTGGCTTTGTGATGCAAAAGGATTTCACATTCAAGTGCCGTTGCAAATAGTCACCAGTGCAGAGGAAAACATTCTGATAATCTCAGGAATTCTGACTTTCTTCCCTTAAAGTCCATTCAGAAAACATTGTTGTGGTTCTTTAGTGTAGGTAAGGTCCAAATAGAACTGAAAGTGCTGAACACAGTGTATGGTACTAATAAGTGAGGTAGTGTAATCACTATCTAATAATAAGGTAGTGTAATCATATGATGACTAGGTGCTTGGAGTGTGAAACAATGTAGATATGAACATGCTAGGAGAATGGAACGGTATTGTGGATAATTCTTCATATATACATGGGTTAACATTTGTTGTAAATTATATCTACTTATATCTGCTTATACTTTGTTGTTATATCACATTCTTGTCAAAGAAGAAATATACCTTCTTTTGCCTTTGTTATTATTTCTATAAAAACCCTATGCATAATGCTTTCAATGTGTTTAATGTTATAATCAAAACAGACATTTCTATTTCACATTTCTAACAAGTAGAAATTTTGTTACAAATCTTGCCTTTTTCTAAAGATGTGTTTGTACCCTATGTTGTGTATACACAATTCCTATATTATATAGTTGTGTGTATTGCTTATGAACTGCTTTAAAGCATGAAGATGTGATTGTTTTCTTTTATTATGATCATATTTTTTTCTGCTGTCTTATATAGAACAATGTTGTGTATGACTTTGGTGAAGATGGTTTGGAAAGGATGCTTTGGAAAAGGATCATAATTCCTTTCTGCACAAGGGCAGGCTTTGGCTGTTAGGGTAGAGATTCATGACAATTATTTCATAATTCCTAAAGTATGAAAGTATGTAATCACGCAGACTCCCTCAGCTGTGAACTAAATGTTGTGAGAGATGCAGTCAGAATTTAAAGAGTGATGGTAAAAGAAATAGTGCTTCCTCTGAGAAAATACAAAGTACTCAACAAGACCATATACAACGCAGACTGCACTGAGATCGTGCCCATTTAAAAGTGATGGGGTTTTGTTCGTATCTTTCACCATTCCTTTTCTGCCTCTGTGCTAGAAGAAAAGACTTGAAAGAATCTACATTTTGGCAAAGCTTTACACAACCTGGATATATTGCTGTCTTTAATTTACTGGCAACCCATCCTTGGGTCATTCCCTAATACCCACTAAGCTGCTTTTGGGGTTTAGCTTATTGCATTTGAATTTAGTGTACACACAAATGGAGAACTAGGTTCCCTACCTATAAAACAGTTAAACTGCAGTAATATTTTCTTTAAAATTACTCTTCCAACTACTCTGGTTGCCAACAAATTATTGTGGTATTGCAAGCAAGAGACAGAAAGGTTGACAAATCATTACTTCCTGAGACTCTGTGGTCCATGGGGTGGAAACAGTTGTAAATTCATTGGCTTACTTCGTTCCTACTTGTCTGTAACTATTATGCTACTAAAGATTAGCTAACTATTAAACTGTAGTGCCAGGTTTGATGGGGTTTGTGCACCCTGTGTTTTTACAATATCACAGGGCTCCGAGAGCTACATGAACTGAAACTGCCACTTAGATTAAATTATTTGTGGTTATTACAATGTGTTGTTTAAATATGAAGAGGCAAGTGTGTTTCTGGAGATGGAAGTCTCTATCTGTACACAGCTGAATCATATAAAGGATTCTTTCATTCAGAAGACCACAAAATGAAGGCAGGAAACAGTTTTCTTACCAATCATCCACAAAATCTGCAGAAGTTAAAGTCTCTGGTACAATTTCTGACAGTGTGAAATTTTAAAAAATATATCACTTTTTAAAAAAGCTTTTTTTTACCTTCAAGATATGAGCTATTCCATGCATATTCTCTGCAGTGCTTTGCATCTACAAGCTAGGCATATGACTCCAAGGCAGAGGTGATTCACAGACCCTGTAGAAGAAGGAGGCAGAGTTAAACATCTGAGAATGAGATTCTGTATGATTGCATGAGTATGATTCTATGATAAGCCAAATGATACACATTCAAGAAACGAGTGTGTGTCAAATGCCACATCTTTTTGCAATGTAAAGATCCCAAATGAGGCATTTGGGACTGCCTTATGGGAGCACCCACGTAAGTGTATTCACTAAGGCAGTGTTTCCTGAACAGTGACTGTGCCTGCAATCAGTGGTCACAATATTTGCTTTAGCAATAGAGTTGATATCTACTTTAAACTGCTGGCAACATTTCACTTCTTACAAGTAGGACATAAATATAAAAGTTAATGTGAACATGCCCTCGTTTTTGAGCAACCTTCCAACTCAGAGGACAGAAAAGATAGACAAGACGAAAGGTGGTGGTACTTTTCAAAAGTCTGAGAATCACTTTGGTAGACCTTACACTGTCTATATTTACACACTTTTTTGAAATAGTCTTCCAAAAACCTACATCACATTGAATATTGTCAGTAATATCTAAGAAAATACGTACTTACTGTCATTTGTCAGTGTGCAAAAGTCTGTCCATTAATAAAATCCTTTAAACCAGTAGGAGGATTACAGTGAAGGCTACTTTTTTTGAAACAGAGTTGAAGGTGACATGCTGAAGTATCTTCATGTATCATTTAAAGAAGGGGCTGAGTGTTATTTGTACAGTGGATGCTAGTTCTTGCTATTGAGCAACGTTATAGAAATATGCTGAGACTTCACCACCTAAATAAATTCCTTTTTAATTAATTTTCAGTCAACTGTTATCTATGAGCTCAAAGAATAAAGTATATGTGTCTACTGAGAACTGCTTTGGTAAAAGCCTTTCTCACAGCCAGTGAACTTTTAGGATCCTTTTCTAGTTGCGTGTCTGTCTTTTCTCTGCCCAGAAACAATGGTCTTTCCTGTGTTCATTTAGTTCACTCTGACTATATAATATTTGTTTACAGTGTTCTACAATACTATTAGGTATTCAATTTATTTTAAAACTTCCCTGAGTTTTTAGTTCCTAAATTTTGTCTTGGTGACCCATGACTTTCTTCAACAGTTGTACCTACTTTAAATGTTGTCTTTTTTGTTGCCTTCTTTTTCACCCTGTGTTGTGTGCCAATGCCCTCAGCACAGGTTTCTTCATAAAGAAGAATCTTCCTTTACCCTTACATTAATTTAGAAACTTAAGAACAAACTATAGTAAGTATAGTAGATTGGCATGTAAGTTAGCATAGAAAGCTACTGCTTTCAACCTAGACTTTAAAGTGCGTATTTTGGCTATTATATTCTAGTGCTTTAGGAAGATGAGGCAGTCAGATGTTCTCCATGTACAGCTGTAGAAGTTGTGACTAATAGGCTCCATCTGAATGTAAGGAGAACTAATTTGTTTGGGTTTTTCTATCAATGTACAAAACTCTTTCTACTATAGTTTTTAGGAAATAATAAAAAAATATTTTTGGATATTTGTACAAGAAATACAGTCCAAGAAAGATGTGGCCATACTGTAGCAAGTCCAGTGACAGACCATGAGGATGATTAAGGGATTAGAGCACCTGTCGTACAAGGGGAGGTTGAGAGAGCTGCAGGTGTTCAGCCTGGAGGAGAGCTCCATCCTTCAGGGTATTCAAACTGAGCGGACATGGTCCTGGGCAACCTGCTCTAGCTAGCCCTGCTTGAGCAGGAAGGTTGGACCAGACCATCTCCAAAGGTCCCTTCCAGCCTCAACGATTCTGTGATTTTATGATAGGGTTATTTTTATTCTTCTGTGTTCCTGAGTTCTGAGCGTAGTATTGCTGATGATTAGCTCTGTTCCTCTTTTCACCATATGTAATGGTACACTTCCATGCTCTCCTGAGAGTTCACTTAAACTGAATTAAAACCTCTTAGTTAAAAACAGACAACAGTCCAGCTAAATCAGATCATACCAATTGGAGAAGAAAACATTCCAGTGATCTGGTGAATTCTTAACTGTGCCCACACTTCAGGGACATTTCACCCACACATCATGAAAAGCATCTCTGGATTTTAATAATGGTCTAGTTACTTATAAATTGCTATAGTATCTGTAAGTTTCTGGAGGCACTCTACTTCTGCTAAACTCATGCACCCCCTAATAGAAACATATTTGCTTCATTATGGAGCTAAGATTTTTGCCCTTTTCAGTCTTCTGCAGATTTGACTTCATACATGTTGTTTAGAGGTGAAATAAAGAGAAGAAATTAAGAGATCTACAGATTTGAGCAAAGAAAAGCCCTGGAGGGGAGTTTAATGACTAAACACCATTCTTGGCACAATGCTAAACAAGTCCAGAACTGTTGCTGACACGAGGGAAACAGGTCTAACTTAGTCACACTGTCTTTAGGAAGTCTCTACTTGAATTCCCTTTAGCATCCACAGAATGCATGACAAAAATCTCAGGGAATCTCTGTGCTTTATCTTTACAAGAGTCAAGAGTGCCAGTGGTTTACCTTATTCTCTCCTGCTAATTCTTTAAAGAAATTCTGAGATTATGAAGTTCAAGAATTAACGGAAAATATACACATGGCTGGCAGTTTCTCTTAAGCTATAAATCACATCTCAGTGATAGAGGCCTAAAGATGTTGAGATGACATCAGCCACATAAAGCTGAAAAACCTTGTTCTGAAGACCCCATTAAGTTGCAGGGTAACCTTGGAGGCGCCAGCACTCCTTAGGCAGCATTCAGTTCAGCTCCATTGTTCTCTGGAAGCCTACAGCTGTAATTTTCCCTGTATCCAGGACTGACCCAACATGCTGCCTCATCTCCATGCTCATTTTCCAGCTAAGGTTGACAAGGACCTAGGCATCATGTTCTCTAAGTGAGCTTAATGTTTTGATAATTCTCAGGTCACAGGCATTTAGTGTAATTTTGATGACTCTAGTTTCTGGATTTCTGCTGGAGAAAGCAAATGTAGACCCACCTGCTCTTTATGTACCAGTTAGGGTACTGGCTTCATAGGCAGAAAAATTTGGTTCAGTTAATTCCTGAAAGGAGTTGGTTGGGTTGGCTGTGCAGTGCTCAGCAAAGGTTTCAGGGTGTGAGATACAGATAAGGCTAATGCAATTTGGCAGGGTGGAAGGTTTTGGAAGCTTGCATTTTATTTCTTCTCCCTCTCTCTCTGTCTCCCTCTCCCGCTCTGCAGTGCCACATACGGCTCTTGTTTTTTCCAAAGAGTTTTTTTCCTAGCTGTACTTACTAGATCTTATCCTAAAAAAAAAAAAAAAAACAAAAACAAAAAAACCAAAAACACACAACAAAAAAACCCCACAAAAAAACCCCAAAAAAACTCAAATGCTCCTTGCATAAAATATTCACAGCACAACATGTAGATTGAGATAAATAAATAAAAGCTTGCTACATCTGCTACTGATTTGAACTGAAATTCATAGGATCATAGAATACTTTGGGTTGGAAGGGACCTTTAGAGGTCATCTAGTCCAACACTCCTGCAATAAGCAGGGACATCTTCAAATAGATCAGATTGCTCAGAGCCCTGTCCAACCTGACCTTGAATGTTTCCAAGGGTGGGACATCTACCACCTCTCTGGGCAACCTGATCTAGTGTTTCACCACCCTCATGGTAAAAAATTTCTTCCTTATATCTATCTACTCTGAACCTACTCTCTTTTAATTTAAAACCATTACCCTTTGTCTTATTGCTACAAGCCCTGCTAAATACTCTGTCGCCATCTTTCTTATAAGCCCCCTTTAGGTATTGAAAGGTGTCCTGGTTTCAGCTGGGATAGAGTTAATTTTCTTCCTGGTAGCTGGTATAGTGCTGTGTTTTAGATTTAGTAGGAGAATAATGTTGATAACACACTGATGTTTTAGTTGTTGCTAAGTAGTGCTTACGCTAGTCAAGGACTGCCAGTGAGAAGCTGGGAGAGGGCACAGCCAGGACAGCTGACCCCAACTGGCCAAAGGGCTATTCCATACCATATGGGGCCATGCTCAGTATATAAACTTGGGGGACTTGGCTGGGGGGCGGCGACCACTGCTTGGGAACTGGCTGGGCATTGGTCAGTGGGTGGTGAGCAGTTGCATTGTGCATCACTTATTTTTTGTGTTCTTTATCCTTATTATTATTATGATTTTCCCTTCTTTTTCTCTCCTATTAAACTGTCTTTATATCAACCCATGAATTTTACTTTTTTTTTTTTTTCCCCCATCTCACTGGGGCATGGGGAGTGAGCAAATGGCTGTGTGGTATTTAGCTGCCTGCTGTGTTAAACCACAACAAAAGGCCACAATAAGGTCTCCCTGGAGCCTTCTCTTCTCCAGGCTGAATAATCCCAACTCTCACAGCCTTTCTTCATAGGAGTGGTGTTCCATCCATCTGATCATTTTTGTGGCTTGAAACTGCAAGAATGCACAGGGTGCAAATGATGAATCTGACATTGTGACTGGGATGAATAACTGAAGATATTGCCATCTAATTGATTTCTGTGCTTTGGTAAAACTACAGATGTTCTGCTAAGTCATCTATGCAGTTTTGAATAATGTAAATACAAAGAACATATGCAGTGTTAACAGCCTTTCCTATCAATCTCATCTGGAGTCTGCAAACTGAGGCTCACTCATAGAGGAGCACGCACATATTTCCCTTAGAAGTACACTTTGGAATTGAAGAGTGACTCAAAAATCTTATGAAGGACCTCCTCTCTCCTAGAAGAATCATAAAGTCAGCAGCCTGCAGGGCATTGAAGTCATCAGTCAAAAAGCATGAGATTGCTGCCCCATCTATTACTGCCTTCTGTGCTTTCAGTCTTAAATACATATGTGGACTACCAAAGTATGCGTACTCTGGTTTGTTTCAGAATAAAAAGATCCAGCCACTCACAATAACAACATTTAATCACTTCAGCAGATATTAGAAACTATTAGATTATTTGCATACAATAGATGTGGCTCCATCCATCACCTTTTTAATTTTTTTTCTTTGTTAGAATGATGTTTAATCAAAACAATATGTTACAGAAAAATCTCCCTGAGTGCCTGGCTTCCTACTGGAGTTAGTAGTGATGATAGAAAGCATAATTATTTGTGCCATGGCAAATGTTTGTTTTTTCTAAAGATCGTTAAGTTTTATCAATGTTATTTTTCAAAGGCATTAATTCCTGAAACAAATAACCTGGGCAAATATAACACTCAACTTTAATTTCTTTTGCACTTGTCGGGGACAAAGAGCACATACACAGCAAAGGGCTCCTTTTGAAATTACAGTGTGTGAAGCATGAAATGGAGCTGGAAGTGGGACATTAGCTCATAGTCCTCCACATCATTTACTCTCTGTACTGAGGCATTAGAAGTTGTGGGCAGACCGGTGTCCATAGTAGTATTTGTCAACACCCACTGCATTGCTTATACACATTTTTATTGCTCATGCTGCATAGCAGAGTTTATCAAAGCATTAATGCTAGAAAGACCATGATTTTGACAGGAAAAATGTAGTGATAACTACTTGTACTAGACTTCTGCTCTACTGTCTTGCATATAACTACCACTACATCATTTGTATCAGGAATAGCGTGGCCAGAAGGACCAGGGAGGTGATAGCGCCCCTGTACTCAGTACTGGTGAGGCCACACCTCGAATACTGTGTTCAGTTTTGGGCCCCTCAGTACAAGAAGGACATTGAGGTACTAGAGCGTGTCCAGAGAAGGGCAATGAAGCCAGTGAACAGTCTAGAGCACAAGTCTTACAAGGAACGACTGAGGGAACTCGGGTTTTTTAGTCTGGAGAAGAGGAGGCTGAGGGGAGACCTTATTGCTCTCTACAACTACCTGAAAGGAGGTTGTACCGAGGTGGGGCTTGGTCTCTTCTCCCAAGTAACAAGTGATAGGACGAGAGGAAATGGCCTCAAGCTGCGCCAGGGGAAGTTTAGGTTGGATATTAGGAAAAACTTCTTCACCGAAAGGGTAGTCAGGCACAGGAACAGACTGCCCAGGCAAGTGGTTGAGTCTCCATCCCTGGAGATATTTAAAAGACGGGTAGACGTGGTGCTGAAGGACATGATTTAGTGGTGGACTTGGCAGTGCTATGTTAACAGCTGGACTCAATGGTCTTAAGGGTCTTTTCCAACCTTAATGATTCTATGATTCTATACATATAAGGATTCTTTCTTGCAATTTTTTGCATCGATGATATAGTTCTCAGTCTGATCTTTTTTTAAAGTCTTTTTTTTTAGGTAAAACATGTTAATCGAGCTGATTGAAAATGTGGAATTATTCGGGCATTTCAGCATTATTTGCCCAGGCGTGTTACATGGGCAATTCAGAAATAATATTAATAAATCAGTCTATGAACACACCAATTTAGCAAGGAAAAAAACCCCAAATTTGTTGCCAAGCATTAAATATGTATACTAAGGACAAATCTGTCTGTCCAATTTTGTATTATAAAACCATGCAAATAGTGATGGCATGTCTTTTAAATATATATTTTTAATTTCATAAGCTCAATTGTACAGTTAAGTTATGTAAAGACAAAGCTATTCAGCTACAATTTGTTAGATTAATGTAAAGACTGCCTTTCATAGAGAGAAAATTTATCCGATTTGATAGTGGATAACATGATTTGTGTTTATAAAGTTCTCAATTAAAAACATAGTTATATGCCAACATACTATAATTACTTCACATGACGACAAGTTGTTCTAGAGAAAAACTAATTGGAGGCAGATTAAAATTGATTATTTGGAGCCTGTCATATTTTTGTTAATAATTTCTCCTAATAAAGAGATAAACTTTGGAAACCTGCTCCAAGATATGGGATATTAAATACATTATCATGTATTAAGAAAAAAGAACCTTTTAAACTGTACTTCAATTGGTACAAAAATAAAAAAATAGTCTATTTCAGCACTGACTTTGCTCTGTTGTGATTTACTTCATTTGGGTCAATTAGTTCAAAGGTTTGATATACAGGTGTTCCTGGGTACTTGAGTCATCTGCATGTGTTCAATGCTAGAAGCTATTTAAAAATTCCCTCTTCATCACCAGCTGCCATATAGCATAGCAAGTACCAAAAATGTAGCATTTTAAGCTTCAGCAATGAAGATAGCTTAGAAACTTCCTGTTCTCCCTATTCTGCTTTTCATCATCATTGTTTCTCTCAACTACTGTTGTTCATTTATGTTGCTGTGTATGTTGTACTAATACAATTGTTCAGGGGATTGTGCTATAAAATGTAATTCAAATGATCCCTGTTTAAAAAAAAAAAAAAAAAAAAAAGAATTAATCCAAAGATATTCATTTAGATCAGCTGAGTGCTCTGGTTTGCAGTGCCCCAAAATAATATAATTTTGTGACAGTGACATAAGGAGGAGGGTGAAGGGCTGAGTACGTCTGGGAATGAGGAGGATGGGAGAGAGGAAAGGGCAGTATTTCTTGGGACATCTCTGTCCTGGACAAAATGTATCCTGCACCTATATGTTCAGTTTCCTCTGTGAACATACTGAAAGGCAAGTTTGCGTTGATGGAACTCTCTTTCTCTCTCTCTTTGTCACTACTTTGTAAGTTTTGAATGTTTTTTTCCCCTACACTGGGAAACCCTGATCTTTTAACTTCACAAAAATGCCTGAGAGCCCTCAAAATGGAAAGTGATTGCCTGGCTAGACTGTAGTGCCTGCCTCCAGTTATGTCAGACACTTAAATATGACATACCTGTCCTTGGCCTCTTTTTTCCTGGTAGCCCTAGTCCTACCTCACAATAAGCAATTAGATTTTTTAAGATGTAATTTTAAATGGTATTGTAGGTGGATACTTAAGCATGTAAATATGTTCCATTTTGGCCCTCTTTAAGAACTGAATGATTCTCTTGGGATGCCCAATAGTGCCAAGGCTGTAGCGTAAAATTATATCTTTAATGCCAACCCAAAACAGAGGCATGACCAAGGAGGTGTTGCAGTACAGCAGGAGTAGTGGGATAACCCTGTTGGCTACTTAGTACTGAAGACAGCCAGTTGCCTGGTTAATTTGTTCTCCCACCCTGCCTGTATTTTTCCATCACATTATCTGTGCCTCAATTGCTGCTGTATTTGTTGTTCCTTCTTGAGTCTTCTTGCCTGAAATGAATGAAAAATCACCCAGTGGTAGAGAATTTGCTTCAGTATTCACTAGTGGCTAACTAGGAGGAATAAATGGTGGAGACCTGAAAGAATTTGGTCTTGATTCTTTTGTGTCATTTCTGTCATCTTAAATCTCTGCCAAAACCCTGACATTCTCACTTCAGTTCCCATGAATGAAATTTATAACTTTCAGGTTTAGTTTTTGCTATTGTTCTGCACAGAATAATACTAACAAATTATTTAGTTCATTGATAAAAGCAACATGAAAGCAGTGTGTTCCCAGTAACATGTTCATGTGCAATGGTCTTCCAGAAATTATGACTTGTAACCATAAATCAAAGTGGATGCACAAAACTGTAGAAAACAGTACGGAAAATAGCTGTTAAATCTGTTCTCTGAAAATAGATCTCCTAGCTGTAGTCATGAATGATGTCAAAAAAATAAACGTTGTTTTTTCTTGTGTCCCCCGAATATTAAAATGGAATATTGTTAAGGTGGTTATCCTGCCATTTTTAGCACCTTTCAAAAAGCAATATCTTTCATAAAAATAATGCACTTACATAACTGGAGAGGTGGCCAGAAGCAGAAAGTCTTTTTTCTTGCAGAGGTGAAGCAGGTGATCAGTCACTCTTCCTATATTTCTTATAGATATGATTTTTATAGTAGTTTCTTTTCCTTTTAAAGCACCATTTCACTCTCTGAACCAATAGAGAATGTGTTCTCCAAACCTGTAGATTAAAGAAAACAGAATTTCTCTTAAATTAGAAAGAAGAAAAAGTATTAAAGCACTTTTTCAACACATACATTGAAAAAGTTTTCAAAAGAATGAAGTTTCCTACCTAACATATATGCCCAAATCTCAGAAGCTTGGAAACCAGATGATCTTATTCTTTACCTCAAGGATTTTTGAAGAATGTCATGTATTTATCATGAGACATTTGCTGGCAAAAGTCTGGGGGACTAGTAGCATTAGTTCTGAATTTCCTACTTCTTGACATTTAAATTATACCATTTGGACATTATTCAAAATCCCTTGACATAGCTACAGCAGGTCCCATCCACTGAAATGAGAGAGTTGAAAATTCAATGACAGAAAAAAAAGGGACCCAAGAAGTTTGATTACAGTGATGTGTAGCTGCTTCAGTCATTACAATGTCACAGTAAGGTTATGAGACATTTCCATTTTTAACAATCTTAATGGGTTCAGGTCCTGAAGTCCTTATTAAATTACAGTCCAATTGATTTGTCAGTCTTAGACCTAGGCTATATTTCTGAGATGGAGGCATACATCGTAATGAGATCTATCTTGGGAGTTAAACTGGATGCTGTTAGTAGTATCAGTACTAATACTGTGTGTAGTACAACACATAAGTATGTTCTCTATGTGGAGTTTTTAAGTGTAACACTGTCACTGGCTGAAAGTTTCTGAAGCAGTGAAACAACTTAGCTGCCATTTCCCCTTAACTATCAGCTGTTAATAAGTGCCCAATTAAAACTTACAAGAATCCAAAAAAAATCATTCTATTAGAAGGATAGAAATTGGTCTTCATTTAAGGAAATTTTAGAAAGAATTAATTTTAGACCTTTACAGAGTTTTCCAAAACCTTTACCAGCTTTAAAGTTTTATAAGCAGTCATGGTTACCAGGTAACCTCGAGTTTGCTGCTTCATAGAAAGCTGTCTGCAGAAAAGTAATAGCAGAGACAAAAGTGAGAACTTACTCTTTCTCATCCTGCTTATTTCAGTTAGGCATTCTCATTGTGATAGTCTTACACTTGTTTAACAAAAAAGGTGAGGTTTCTAAATGTTTTCTTAAAATTTGTAAAAATAAATATCAGCATGTTAAATAAGTATAAATTGTGTTTAAATACATTTAACTATGTATACACGGGATTTCAAAGCAGCTTATCTAAATCAATGCTAAAATATTTAGATTGTATCAGTTCAATACCTAACTGAAAGCAAACTTATATGCAATATATATAGTACTTGCTCTTGTAAACCTATACTGTCTTCTAACTTTCAAAGACTAGAATTGCCCAACTTAACATTACATAATGTTTTGCATATAATAAATGTCATTAATAGAAAATATAGAAGGCAATAATTTATGGGCAGGCAGGAGCAAGCTATTCCATTTTTTGAATTTTCACTTCACATTTCATACTATGAATCTGTAAAATTGGTTAAATAAAAAACAATTTTTACTCTGAGACTACTTGAGACAAGTTACTTCCAAATGCATAAGCAATTCCAACCGTGATTATAACCCATAATCTTTAACAACTTTGCAAATCCTTTAAAATGCCCATTATCAAAATATGCTTTGAAAACAGCATTTGTACATGATAACGGCCCAGTGAAACAGCATAATGCATAAATGTTGTATGGTACAAAGAACTTCTTTTTTAATATGAAGCCATTAGAGTTCTGAGAAATGACTGTGCATTCTCATCTTTTGTAGAACTGACTGCTGGAAATTTCTCCAGGTGTACTTTCCTTTCTAGCATTGCTGATTTTTGTCATCGTTGTGTATTTTCACAGGGCTGTGTATATATATATATTTTATATTCTTTCCTTTTCTTTATGGAGACTAGCAGAGCTAAACTATTGTGTGCCTTAAAAATAAAATAACTAGGATGATAAAAGGCAAAGCGGTTTCTTACCACAACTATGCTTTTAATGTCTAGTTAAAGTGCTGTCAGAGCATTAATGAAGCTAGAGTGCATCTTCACCACCCCATAAAAGTAAATCTCTTTACCTCAGAGCTCCACTTACTAAGGTACATCTGGATGAAAAAAAAAAAACAACCCACACCCTTATCCTGCTTTAGCAAAAGATTGCCATCTTAAGAGTACAGAATTGAACTACAAATTACCATGTTTTTCAGGTTTTTTTTTTCCTCCTTTGAAACCTACCTGCCTACCCGGAGAACTCATTTTAAGAGGGAAAATAGTATAGCTAAGATAATCTTTATACGCAGCTACTTTAAGATTTTTGAAGATCAAGTTATATATATGCCCATATCTTTTATTTAGGATTATTTTCATGCAGCTGTGTGAACAAACAAATAAGCCAATAAAAGTGAGAAGCAGGTGTTAGAGTCTTAGGCATGGCAATACTGCACACTGTCACATTGAATCATGGGCATAGAAATGCCCACAGTAATTCACAAACACGTTTTTGGCATTTGACCTCCTAATAATGCAGAAGAGCGAAGGCATTCACAGTAGTCAATGTGTTAAAGGGAAAGATACCCTGAAGAAACAGCTGATGAAGAGGGATTCTGATTACCTTTCTATGTCTGGAGGACTTAGGTGTCTAATGCTGCATTGGACATAGATGCTTACTTTAATTTGGGTTCTACGAGCCTTAACTTATCCTAAAATTAGAACCATAAGTCTTAGAGTGACAACTTTATTTCTACCACTGTATCATTTCTACGCTACTTCATAACTCTTTCCTGTAGTATAATCTTTCTTACATTATTTTTTGGAACAAAATTTCTGCTTCAGAAATGATCTGATCATATGTCAAAACTTCCTAAAGAAAAGAAACTTGGAAAATGCAAAACAGCAGCGTTAAATTTTCCCTGTAGGTATCATATAAATTGTATACGCTGTTATTGTACACTATGGTTTTCCACTGGATACCTTAAAATTACTTTCTTTGTGAACCCAAATCTTATTTTTATTTTCAGAATCTTCATAACTTGTTACATGGCACCAAGGTGCCTATTCTGTCCAAGAGGAATACATGAGCGAGGTCAAATGCAGATTTTTAGCTTTCATATCTTTTTGAGTCTAGATTTCAGAACATTAACTGTTTTTACATTAAAAAATTAATTTTTGTGCATTTCTCTAAACATTACATAGTTAGCTATCTCTGATTATCACTCTATTTTTTGTTGGTTTATACTTAATTAAATACCATTTTATTTTACGGATTTTTGGGGGTTTCCTTGCCAATGAATAATGAATTGCCATTATTCCTTGCCAATAATAATGAATTATGATTTAATTTAGTTCCTATACAGCTTTGAGGACTGTGCTGATACCTGGGTATACACAGGTTTCACATAACTATGCAGAATATTTGGCTTTAAAAGCTGCACAGTAAAGAGAGGTTGCAGTTACATTACTCAGTATTACTGATGAGTAGCTAAAAAAAGTACTAGTTCAGTACCCAAGCACCCTATTTTCATAAAATTTGCAGGATATACTGCAGAATTGTTTCACTGAAAAGGCATTTTGATAATTGATCATTTAAAGCTTTGTAGATATTCAAGCCATAATCATTATGATAAAAGAATGAGCAGTTGTTATTTGGTTAATGAATTCAAGACTAAAAGTCCTAAAGGTCCCTGACAGTTTGGCAAATATTCACTCTGTCTCACTAGTATCTGGTTGTCAGCATTAATTACCCTGCCTGTGTAAAATTGGCTAAACTCAGATGTAACTAACAGTTGGATATGTGAAAACCAGAAGCTTCCTACAATATGTTTTTAATTTGGGGACATAGTGAGTAACATTAGTCTTATTGTAATAAAAAGAGTTTAGAATGAAAGCTTACAAACATTTCCATAACTTTATATTGTCTTTCTTTATGCCTCAGAAAACCATTCCTTTCAAAATAACTATATTCATAGTAATATAGAAAGGAATTTATGTGATTTTTCACTATAGTAGAGACATCATTCTAAGAAAAGTTGTGGATTTTTTAAAAGTATAAACATAATATTAAATGCCATAAGGTGCTGCAATTATTTTTAACTGTTGTGTCCAGAGCAGATAAATTTGTAGCTGCTAGAACATCTGTGTTTTTAAGCTCCTTAATTAAAAAAAATGAATGAAGTAAAACCCTCACTTGTCAGTTTAAAGTATCGCGACTTCACTTTCAAATGGAACATTTGAACTGGGAATAATAGAAAAACAAGTGAGGGAAAAAGCCTATTAAAAACCAATGAAAAACATTCCAAAATATGCTAGTGAATGGATAAGGATTTTATCTGTTTGTTCTAGGATACATTTTCACTGTTCAGATGCATAAGGTGTAGCACAGAGTTCTCTTCATTTTCTATACCTGATGTGCCCTGGCAACACCAAGCACTTAGACATTGCTTCCTATTACTATAGGTATGGTCTGTTTTTTCTTGCAGAGATGACGACTACAGAAATGATGCTAAAAAGCACAACTTAAAAAAGATGAAGAGCAAAATATCCCCAAAATGTTTACAGTCAGACATTGAAAAAAGCAGAAGTGAGACCTGTCTCATTTTCGTGCACTGATTCACCTGGTATGGATGGTGAGAAGCAAATTGTACACTGGAGTGTAGGTAGTACCATTTTTCTTTAAAAATGCTGGTAAAGGTAATCTTGTACAGTGGCAGTAGTTTCCAGGAGTGGGTGTAGCCCAATCTGAATGACAGATACCTCATGCAGCAACACAGAGACTCTGACTGAGATGGTATCTCAGAAATTAAAGAGGCATTCAGCATTTCCTTCTTAAGCAAGATACCGTGTATGCAAGGGGCTCACTTGGACACACTGTTTGGTGTATGTCATTCTCTCACTACTGTGAAGTGGTGTTTTTCCTTTTGCTAGAAGCTCGGAATTCTTAGTGCTGTGCTAGTACAGGCCACCAGAATCGTCTGGACAAATCTAAATACTCAAAATTTTACTTCATAAAATCAGTGTGTTTGGTCATGATGTCAGTTATTTAACTGCCCCATAATAAATAGGAACTTAAAAGTTAGAAGAGCCCTCCAGGTTCTCTGTGCAGGAAAGCCTGCTTCCGGAACTCACAGCACTGAGCAGACAGCTCTGGACAGAGAGCAAGTGCTAGGATTTTAATAGTGTCCAGTGGATGTTTCTGGAAGCTTTATAACGTTGTCTGCTGGCATATTCCTGAGTGTGGAAGATCAGCGTCAAGTCTCTTTCTACTAGATGTGGCAGTGTCTGTGCTTATTCGGTGAGCTATGCCTACAGCACATTTAAACCTATTCTTTAATATCTCCATACATTTATTTAATTAGCAATGGATAATTTGTCTCCTGATGACCTTCCTGTTAAAGACTGTTTTCACTTCAGCATTTTATTGCCTTTCTTTTTTTTTTTTTTTTTTTTTTTTTTTAAATACTTTTGGCTATGAGTTTTGGCACTTCTCGCACCCCAAGGCATTACAAATGTCTGTAAGCACAAGGATAATAGGGGCTAAGGACTGAATGGAATTATCATCTCAGGGCCTTCATTTTTCTGCTCAGCCATTAACAAGAAAGAATAAAATGTGAAGTTGAAAAATTATATTCCCATTCTTTGAGCCTAACTCCCCCTCTACTACAGTAGCAGTTTCAAGCATTTAGCCATTTGGAACTATGGGAATATCTTTATTTCTAGCAAAATAAAAGAAACCAGTAGTACGAAACAGAATTGATGGCTTTTTAAAGAGAATGTTTTAAATAGCTTCTGCAAGAAGGTCTAAGCATTTATTTACATTTACAAATAGCAGGCACTTTGAGTTCTAATTATTCACAATTATTATAAAGGCTTTCTAAAATAAGACATAATAGTTTAGTGTAGCAGTTTAAAGAGCTGCTTGATACATTGAAATGAAAAGTGAGAGTATGAAAAATACATTTCATTACTTCCTGCTGCCTCAGTGTCTTGGGGCACTATGTTTCCAGGGAGAAATATTGCAAATAAAGTAACCCGCAGAGCAATTTTATGGTGGACATTTTCCCTTGGTGAATATAGCAATTTGAAAACAACTTCTTCCACATATATGCATGCTGTATTGCACTACATTTGAATGTCACTTAGTGAAGGAAATGAAGAATTACAAGAAAAGGCTGAGTCTCAGTGGATGTTAGAGAATCGGAGTGCAGAAGAGGAAGCAATTATTTACTTGCAATAAGTGGAGGGTGCAATCTGCAATGGACAGATTGGATTCCTGTGGTCATGGGTGACCAATAAGGTATTTCTGATACGACATTGCCACAATTATAGCTCTGTCTTGTTTGAACCATAATAAAGTTACAGACCGAATAGCTTAAAATGTATATAAAAATTCTGGTCCCCTTGGGCCTCCAGCGTTCTCCCAAACATTGTGGGGCAATAGACCAAAACAAAAATTGTTGTTTCTGCATTGTTTGGGGACTGCAGTTGCTTCCTCAGCTGCACAGAGTTACTTATGGGCTTAAAAGCCAAAGACTTGATCTCCACACAAAATTGCTGTTTTCCCTCCCAAAACAGCACTGCAACCCTTGCTGCCTATTCCAGGGAGTAATCATAACAGTTCATGGGAGATGGGAACTTTCCTTGCCATATTGTCTTGAATTACATCATCAGTGAATTACAGCCTTTTCCTCAGTATTTTTCATGGTGATACCAGCAAACAGTGAGTCCCATAGGTAGAAGGTGTTTTTAATGCTGCCATAATGTTGTCATTCTTCTAGCTTTTCTTCTCTGTCATCTAACCCAGCTCCTAGTGACTCCAGGTCTTTGTGAGCAGCCAAAACAGACCATAAGGAAATCAGCTCAAGTTTTATTTTGAACCTTATAAATTCAATGATGAGCTATTTTTGTACACTGTAGAGTGTAGAATCTTTAACCTAAACCCTGGCAAAGAAACATAAACGTTGTCCCGATAGTACCATTTTCTCCTATCATATCATTGGCTCTCTGCCAAGCACTTTCCAGTATAGGCATGAAGAAGGTTTGGGTCTACAGCTTGCTCTCTAGGTTTATTTGAGACAGTTCTGCTGCTGCTTAAAGACATCATGAGGCTAATGCTGTTTCATTAACTATCCATACATGAAACTGTTATCTCCAGATGGCCCAAAATTGTCACCCTGGTGAAAAAGGACATGCTTATATAATTAAGGCCCATTTCTGAGATCTTTTCCTGCTCTCTCTCAGAAGATCAATGGCAGACAAGGGGCCAAACCCAAATGGAAACACTGGAAGGAAAATAATTGATAGAAATTGTGTTTCTGGCAACCTGGAGTAAACGCAGAATGAAAAATTATTTCTGCTAGTGGGGGGGGTCACTTTGGGCTTACAGCTTGGAAAGAAAACTTAGAAGAGAGCCTGGGAGTAAGATCAAGGTGCCAGGTACCCCTGGAACCATGACAATACAGCACAACAAAAACATTAAGCAGAATAGATGTAAGAACAACACTACTAATTTGAAAAGAAACTTGTAGAAATCAACTACACAGCAATGGGAGCAATATGAATAATGCCTGTTTCCAAGCCTAATTGATTTTTAAAAGCTAAAACTTGGCACCAGATTTGAGCACAGGAGGCAGAAAGCAACAATTCTAAGAATATTTTACTGCATAATTTTCTGCCCCATAAATTCCTTAACATTTTGTATCTGAACCATGGAAATAATATATGGCTAATGTGTTTTATCATCTTCTTTGATAAAGAGAAACAAAGCATAGTTAACACTTATTCTGTCATTTTTTCACTGTTGGTACTGACTAGTGATGTCATAATTTAAATAACTTGTCTTTTACAATGAATAATTGTATTTTGCTCAGGAAAATGCTATTTCTTATAGTTCCAGTTATTTCTTGATGATTTTCTGTTCCTGTTCTTCAAAGATAGAGTAAGTCCATCTACACATTTAATGATGTCACTGAAGCTACCATTTAAGAGCCTCTTAGAAATTTCATCAAAAATATCATGTCAGAAATGAGTAAAGTGACTGATATAAGATAAAAATAGTAACTTTGTATCCTAGCTTTGCACTTTGTTATTTGTAGATTTTAAAAAGCAACCTTAAGAAGTCTTTGTATCTGTTTATGCCTGTGAATGAACAAAGGTACAATGAAGAACTCTAACTTTGCATCATTTTTAACATTATGTGGAACCAGAATTTCATGAGGCTGTGCTTTTGATCTAATCTAATTTCAGACTTCCTTAGTTTACAGATTTTAACAGCTTTGGTATATATCTTAAAATGAAACGCGACATGGATTGGTGTTTGTAGGTCTTGATTCATATATTTGCACTATTAAATTACTGGCAGAAGGTTTCTACAATGACTTCTCAGAAACTTTAGAGGCTCTTCTAGGAAACAGTCATTACTATCTGCTCCATTTAAGGCTCACAGTTATCTAGGATGGCTATTGAATGTTATTCTTACACATGTATTGTAGGTAGCCGCAAAAGGTAAAATTCATTAGTCAGTGAAAATTGAAATTGCTACATTTCTTTAGTTAATGCTTATTTTTTGCCTGCATTTTTCTGTCATGAATTTATTAATTTTTAAATGTACAATCATGATTGCAAATAACTTCAGAGAAGCAGTGCAAGAATTGCATTAAGAAATCAGTATAATTTATGAGAAAACTTTGGGAAGTTTGAGTCATCCATGGGAGACAGAAAACAGGGGTACCTGAGAGAGGAATATGCAGTAAATCTTTGCATGTAGTAGTCATGCATATGCACAGTTTTTACTGCGGTTAACCAAAGGGATATGGGTGGTTGTTTTTTTAAGACCTAACTCTTGCTGCCTTGGCAAATAAAACTTTGTCTGGATTTGCTGAATACATTTCAAGAAGATGTCCTTATTACACAGTTAATTGTCAAAACAAACAGCGCTGCAGTAATTCCTCATCATTTTTACTTCACTTTTACTTAAACGAGAGAAGTTTTCTATTCTTATTATTTAGTGCAGCAGATACTCTGGAAAAACCCTTTCTCATCTCCATGGGCAAATTTCATACAGTATTCTATGATTTCTGGCAATTATTCTTTCTGTAACTACTTTTGGGTGCTTGGATATGTTTTGTGAGAAGTGGTGAAAATCCCAGTGAACGATGACAGTTCTGAACTCACCCTTGTGAGTCTGGCTGAGAAGAATTTCACTTCAAGCAGTATCAAAACTGCCTACATTTAGTTAACTTTTTGTTTCACCTTTTCCTAGAGATTTGCTATGACTCTTCCCTGAAAGGATGCGAAGCTTAGATCTTGGAAGTGTGCATAAAGACCTTTCAGAAATTATAGATCTCCTACAGTAGTAAGAGTTAGTTAAATGATGGGGCATATATTCTGGGTCACCTTACAGATTGAAATGTACTCCCAAGAACCTTACCTTGTTTTACATTAAATAATAAAATACAATGCTTTTTTAGTTTAAAGAGAACTGTCTGGAAAGAAAGGTATACCATAGATTTTTATGGAGCAGAAACCAAGCAAAACATTAAAACTTTTGTTACTTTATTACTTTATCCTTATGCATTTATAGTAACAGTTCGTCTTCCTTCCTATTTCGTAACAGGACCTCAGTCTCCTGATCACCCATACTATGAGAATGGCTTCCTTCTGCCTTCTCCAAGATTTCTCACTAGGATCTGCTCCAGAGAAACAGTATGGATAAGCACAGCATAAAATCGTTCAGGCTTCTTCTGTCTGGGATACCCTTCCAGCAGTAAGTTCAACAAACCTCCACACTAACACATCCCCACAGCCTCCCCTACTACTACACACTCCCACACAAAAGTAAAGCACATACTTGCATGCTCAGGCTATAAAAGCACCATGGTTAGGGCTGTGACACTGCCTTATCATTATCTGGTGAACTTTGAACTGAAAAAACCCCACAACCTCCACTCAGAGAAAATGCAGGGTCCAAGAGCCAAAAAGGCCCCACAGAAATCCTAGCACAAGAATTATGAAACCTAGCTGGCTCCAGGCTGCTCTCCTCAACAAGTGTGAGCACAGGCCAGCTGGCTCAAGGACTACTGTTCCCTCTCAAACGCATTACCAAAGGATAATCACAGCATATTGCAATTCATCTTGAAAATTAATTACAGTAACCCAGGGCAGTGTTTATCAGTTTGTGGCCTCTTTGCCAATCATGGATCGTAGATATCTGGCTGCTTAAACTATACTACCATTCCTCTGTTCTTACTAATATTAAATCAGATTAAAAAGTAGAAGGAAACACTGAATATTTTTCTAAAGCCACATGATGGGGCAAGTATTTTGCACAGATGCTATGCACTCATGCTAGGAAGAAATTATGTGACTGAAATAGGAACACTGTTCATTTGCAATTTCACATTTAATTGAGTGAGGTGTTGTCTAACAAATACTTTTTTTTCTTAATAAAGTTGAGGTTCATTTGGTGATTTCCAGTTTAAATGACAGCACAGTTAAGTCCATAGCTGCTAAATGGCCAAGCAGAATGCATCCAGCAAATATGCTCATTCATTGTGAATGGACACAACACAGCTTGATGTACCACTGAATAGAGATTCCCTCAGACACTGCTCCTGGGAGACAGATGCACATTCAGACAAAGGCACTCAACCCCCACCGTCACCCCCCAAAAACTGGGACATCTGGACTGAGTGTTTTCTTTTGGAAAAGAAAACCAACTGAAGATGACTGGCATCAGTTTAGAGAATACAACTGAGTGAAGCACTGTCTGAGCTTTTTTGTTTTTGAGATGAAGAGATGTAGAACAAAAATGAACATGCAATTTCTCAGTCGGTACCAAATAAACAGCCTTCAGATGCAGGGAAATGTTTCTGCAGGAAATGGAAATATATTGGTTCTCTATACATTTTGATAGAAGATTTGGATAACTAGAACAGTTCATTCAGAACACAAATGTCATTGATGTATTATTCTCACACAGAAAAGTAAACAATAGATATGTCACATCTTTAGATGACTGCCAAAAGTACTGTGAGAAAGGAGCACAAGTAAATAATAATGTAACTACTTAATAATAATGTAACCGGTAGAAAATTTTAATCTCTTCATGTGTGCATTCCTCACCACAGTTATAAAGGATATCTATTTAACTTAACATACTGTTGTTATAAAGAGATTGTATGTAGCCCAAGTATATAGAACTACATAGATTAAGAAACAGCCATTTTTCACAGTAACACTTTTTTTTTACTTTTTGATGTTAAAATAGTGTATCTTTCTGTTTTTTTATAAAAGGAAAGTTTCCATAAAACAGTTTTGTTAATGCTTTGCATGGAACAATTTTTAACACATACCTCTGTGTGTGTGGTTTTCAATTTAGGATGCGAATAAGCATTTTTCATCTTGGGCAACCTGAGTGTTTTTTTCTGCAGTAGCAGAGGAATGATTACAAAAAAATTGATTCAGACACTCAGTCAGGCTTTTATACAAATACAGTTCATTTATACAACAGCAGAGCTAACTAGAAAAGAAAAAGACGAAGGAAATCTTTGTTGGAGTAACGTAGAAAAACAACCCACCAATCCTCCAGTTTGTTATACTGATGCAACTCTTCCAAAAATCTGTGGGGTTTTACCAGTCAAACAAAGATGAAAATGTCATTCGTTGCTAACAAAATCTGTTTAGATTTTGGCAGATCTCAGGGGGAGAAAATTCCCTGTAGATTTTTATTATTCTTAGCAATGAGTTGTAAAATGCTACCCAATGTTCTCCATAAAGAATAAAAAATATCCAGGATTTTTTTTAAAATAAAAATCTCACACTTCTTATATTAACAAAATGAAAATCTCACAGAACAATAGAAATAAAATAACATTACAGCTGCTGTCTATGTAGGGCTTTCTACAGGACAGGTTGTGCAATAAGCCTGCGATAGATCATGAAAACAGTATTTAGCAAATAAAAATACCTTATGAAATTAGGCAATTAAATAATTTGCTTCATATTAAAATAGAAATGAAGAATAAATAAACAAGTTTTTTCCCAAATGCAAGAAAAAACATATCCAGAATATGTGGGGTGTGTGTGTGTGTGTGTATATATATATATATATATATAAAAACAAACAAAACCAAAAAAACAAACCCCAAAAAACAAAAACAGAATTATTTTTATTAGATAGTAAGATGTACCAGAAGAAAACATTTGGAATATTTACAGAACACAGTGAAAATGCCTAGTGGTTTGATGATTCCCATTTCTTGAATAGAGAAAGAGAAGAGGCACAAAGATATTTTTGTCATACCTTTTCTAGAGACTGAATACTTGTATCATCTTGAAAACTGAGACTGCTGACTCCTTCTTAGCATAATGCAAACTACTCTCATGGATGAGACAGATGATGCACTTGAACATTCGGGTAACAGGTGGCATGGCAGAACTTCAGGAAGACAAATATCCAGGAGGCACCTAGCAAAAAAATGGAGAGCATAGTGTGTCTTTTTAATTGGTTATACAGCAGGTGCATTCAATTTGTAGACTGGGGAGATGCAGAAGCAACTGTGCCTTATCAAGGTTAAATGCTTTAATTTTTCTCTCTCTTTCACACATTTTACATTTCCATGATTCCTTTAATTTCTGTGTAGTTTTTCAATTTATGTTCATATAAAAAAGCAAAATCAGACCTGTTTTGTCTCCATAGTTGGATGTGGAGAAACTCAGTTTATACTCTGTCTTAATGATACTGACTCCGTCACCAAGCTAAACAGAAAAATGGGCTAAAATGGTTACTTTGGGTTTCATTCTTAGAGAATTTCAATGGGGCAGTGCTTCCTGGAAATGACTTACTAGACAGGTCTGAGACATGATACTTATCCACCTGAACCATCTCAGCATTTCACAAGCTTCTCAATGTCACCCGTCTTCTCAAATACAAAATGCATGGGACTGGTCATGAAAATTACTGCAGTAAGATTTGATTCTGCTCCCATTAAAGGCACTGTTTTTCTACTGATTCCAAAGAAATCACTTCAAAAACAGTGTGACAAATAAGTAGTACCATTTTATTATATAGTATTATGGTAGCTGGCAGCCTGAGTTGTGCAATGATCTAGTGGCACTTAGTAGCCTTTCATACTCTGCAAGTATAGCTAATCCTGGAAACCACGTGAGATGTGACTACAAGGACTGAACAGCCTGTGCACTTGGCATTGTTTCCATCCTATTTTTCACACTCTGTTTCTCACTGAGAAAACAAACAAGCAAACAAGAATTTTCAGTCCATAACATAATAAAAATGCTTGTACAAGCTCAAGCGGCAAGATAAGCTGATTATTTTGCCTTTTAGTTCAAGTGTCAGCTTGTTTTCAGCTGCTATCAAACTCTGTCACACCAGATGCCCATTATACCTGTTACGTGGTGAAATGTTTCAGTACATAAAAGACAAAGTGCATGATTTTCTCATACTTATCTTTGAAATCACCAAAGAACTTTTCATGATAGCTGTGTTTGCTTACACCCACTGCAGTTCCCTTTAAAGTTCCCCTTATCATCTTTTTTCTCATGCTCATGTATGTAAATTTCAAAGTTACCACATCTCTAAGAGTAACAAATCTTTAAGCC
The DNA here is from genome assembly GCF_965183815.1 of Platalea leucorodia. Lineage (NCBI taxonomy): Eukaryota > Metazoa > Chordata > Aves > Pelecaniformes > Threskiornithidae > Platalea > Platalea leucorodia. The sequence goes on along the minus strand of NC_138828.1, from coordinate 43,249,745 downwards.
ATGTTTTTTTCCATGCTCACTTTTGCTTGCTCTCCATTTTGCTAAATAAATTTACTCCAATGGCTAAAAAGTTGCAATGGTGTCCTTAATGTTGTACACTCATGACACAAAGAAAACTTACTCCTTTTATTCACTTTTTGTGTATTTCTTTACCTCTTACGATGCCTGTCTCAAGGATCTTGCTTAAATATAAGTACTGAATGCAAGTGTGCCGATTACCTCAGCAGCAACACTATTTGCTCTTCAAAGGACTCTTACTTTATTTCATGGTGAAATAATTTTCTTCCAGATTCTCCTTTCTTTCCACCTCCTAACGTCCAATTTTTTCTCCTTGTTTCCTTATGGCTACATGAAACATAATATGATGGCTTATGGCTGTCGCAGTCCATTATTCAGAGGCTGGTTGTGGACCAAGCCACTAAACTAACTCCTAGTTTCACTCTGTGGCACTGTAAGTACTGTTGAAAGTCATACAAATTTTATTTAGGCAAGTATGCAATATTTTGCCTGTACTAATTATCTCTTCTGTCAGCTATAGGAACTTTTTATAATCCCATTTTAATAAAATATGTAGTTTATATTGGATTTGAAAGTATTTCTAGATATGCAACTATGTTTTTCAAGCTACAGACTCAATATGGCTTTTTATTTACCAGTGCAAAGAAATGGCATCAAGCTGAGACAATTCCATGCTGTGCTGGAGTGTACATGGCTGAGTGAGCAGTATCATGCCCTCAGATAGGTTGCTGTGGATGAAGGGGAAAAGAGAGGGTTTTACACCTTCTGTTCTGTCAGTGGAATCTAATGGAAAATATATGCCTCAGCCAGGGGCCAAGCAAGCAGCCAAACATGATGCTGGCCACAACCAAGATGACCCATTCATTTGGCCACAGAAGAAAAGCCCTGCTGCACAGAGCAGCACTTTGAAACAGCTGTACCATGGCGCAGCTTTTGGTGGATTGCTAAACACAATAAGCAAACGCCCTCACATATTAGAAAACTGAGACAAACCAAACAAATGCAAACGCAATTAATATCTATTTTCATTATTTTTCAGTTGGCACTTTGGCAGGTCTCAGCAGTGTGGAAGGGAGCCATCGCTTGAAATCCTCTATTAGAGACTGGAAAAGTGACTTTTTTTTGGTTTTTCCTTACTATGCAGTTTAAAGGACATCTGATAGACATAAATATATCCATGAAGGAAGTTTTTTCTGAGTATAACATATGAATACAGCAGCATCCAACAGAGAAAATAAGCTGCTATCAAGTGTTAATTTATTTATTCTTATGTATGGTTAGCACTGGACACTCATTCAATGGAGCAGCTGTTACTAAATATTGACAAACATGATTCATGACTATTTTGATCTGTTTTACCTTAACTGAATGCATATTTTGCAAGATAGAAAAGAGTTTTCTGGTTATTTTTTTTTCATTTAGCTTGATCAATTATTTTAATCTGAAAAGGAAATAAAAATCCTGAAATACAATCTTAAAAGAGTTCACCTGGGGCTTTTTTAGTAAAATATATATTCCACTTCTGAAATGTGAAGACAGCATAGAGATTTTTCTCCAAAGTAAGATTAATACAGTGCAGAGGGTCAGAATAAACTCTTAATCCCATTTAAACAGTAGAGAGACCTTTGGCTGACTCTGCCTAGAGGTAAATTTCATACTAGGTGCAGACACCAGTTACTTCATTAAATAGGGTATTGGCCCATTCTCAGAAGCCCCAGAGGCACGTTTAAACACAGATGAATTTAGAAGAGAACAATCATTCTGAAAACTAACGCTGCATTGTTTCTTTCAGGCCAAAGGACAAGTCAAATAATTTCATTAAACCTACTTCTACAGATTTTCCCTGGCAAATTCATACAATAAGAGCATTGTGGGGTTTTTTAAGTGTTTTAACTTTAAAACAATGGAACTAACTCTTAAAAAGAATGAAATAAATTTTTGTATTTCAGTCATCAATTATTAAAATGAATAAGTTGTCCATTATATGTTTGCATAGCTAAGGTGTTAACTGATGTGCAGTTAAAACAAGCCAACTCTGAATGCTCTGACTTTCTCTTAGATTCAGGCTGTACGCTGCTCCAAACAATAAGGCTTATTCCAAGCATAACACATAAACTAGGTAGAAGCAGGTCTTTGTAAGCTAAATTCAGGCTTTTTGAGGGAATTGCTTTCACGGGGTTTCTGTTTCCTCTGTTGACCTTATACGGGACTATGAGGTCTTTTTATTTGGATGAAGTGTTTCTGAATTCTGCAATTTGAAATATCCACAGAAAGGTTAGCTCAACAACTTTAACCTTTGACAGTAAGAAGGTAGAAACAAGTCAAATAAATACTAACTGACGTAAACATAAGAAGAAGACTGGGTCATAAAATTGACCTGACTGTATATTGTATCCTCTGGAAGAGAAATACAACTTGACTATAATAGAATATAATATAATTCAATTCCTATATATTATGGTGATCAACTAGTTGCAGCAATACTAATTGCATGCAGAAATGTTGCTAATAAATTGAAAGCAGTTTCATTAAAATGTAATACATGTTTTATTTTTATTAGCAGACAAAAATTAAACACTAAAATATGAAGTTATTTTAATTTGAAGTAGAGAAGGCTTCATATTTCAGCTTACTTAAAAGTAATGAGTCTTGATGTTTGCTGCTAAAATAAAAAGCAAGTATGAACTAACTTAAACAGGCTTTCACTAAAGAAAATGAAAAGTGGCATATAAGAGTTACTTACATTATCTGTAGTTCTGATATTACTCTATACTTCCAAAATGGCTCATAATTTTGAAAAGTAAAGACTGAATTTTTCCAAAATGCCTTTGTTTCTATAGAAAAAAAGGAAGAAAAACCTTTTGCTATGTATCTCATGATTAATCCCAAATCCATTAATTTTCTGGGTGTTTTGCAATGTCTGAGCTTACTGGGGTATCTAACTGATTACCATTAGTTACCATAAATCTAAAGAAAATTCCACACATCTTCAGAGCATAGGGTTACACACTGTAGTACTGTATTTTCTCCCAAGTCTGGCTTTAATCTGTAGCATTGTCGTGGTTTAACCCCAGCTGGCAACTAGGCACCACACAGCCACTTGCTCACTCCCTCCTGGTGGGAGGGAGGAGATTATCAGAAGAGTAAAAATGGGAAAACTTGTGGGTTGAGATGAAGACAGTTTAATAGGTAAAGCAAAAGCCACACACAAAAGCAATGCAAATTAAGGAATTAATTCACTGCTTCCCGTCAGCAGGCAGGTGTTCAGCCATCTCCAGGAAAGCAGGGCTCCATCACGTGTAATGGTTACTTGGGAATGGTTACTTTCTTCACTATGAGGGTGGTGAAGCACTGGAACAGGTTGACCAGAGAAGTTGTGGATGCCGCATCCCTGGAAGTGTTCAAGGCCAGGTTGGATGGAGCTTTGAGCAATCTGGTCTAGTGGAAGGTGTCCGTGCCTATGACATGGGGGTTGGAACCAAATGATCTTTAAAGTCCTTTCCAACCCAAACCATTTTATGATTCTATGACTCTATGAAGACAAAACGCCACAACTCAGAACATCCCCCGCTTCCTTCTTCTTCCTCCAGCTTTATATGCTGATCATGATGTCATATGGTACAGAATATCCTGTTGGCCACTTGGGATCAGCTGTCCCAGCTCTGTCCCCTCCCAACTTCTTGTGCATCCCCAGCCTACTCGCTGGTGGGGTGGGGTGAGAAGCAGAAAAGGCCTTGACTCTGTGTAAGCTCTGTTCAGCAATAATGAAAACATCTCTGTGTTATCAACAAATGGTTCCAGCACAAATCCAAAAACATAGCCCCATACTAGAAACTATGAAGAAAATTAACTCTACCCCAGCCAAAACCAGCACAAGCGTATATTGGGGTTCATAGGATCAGTCTTTTCAGAATATAGCACAGAAAAGTGCCATATTCACAGTTATTCTTAACTACTTTCAAGGCTGTCTTGGGAATTGCAAACTCCACTCTTTATGGATATTTCAAACACCAATAAATGATGCAGTGCAATCGTATGCAAGTTCTACAGGTAGAAACAAGCACTGAAATCCTATCCCCATGAAGTATGTGGAGAGGTGGTGTAGTTGTTTCTGTGTGCACAGCCGTTTTATAGGATTTTCTGGTGTAACATTCACAGGTTATGTACTGAGCCTTTTCCAAGCTTTGTTTGGAACATGCATACTGAAAATCCATTTGCTTTGGAGATGCAATTGAGGGATCAGACTGATCCCCACTTATGACTTCAGCTGACTTCCCCCTGAGTAACAGACATGACACCAGCAGGCCTCATGAGTGAGCCAACTGCTAGTACATCTTTTTAAATATCAGCTGGCAAAACCAGTCTGCAATAAGCCAAATGTAAAGTCTGATTTATTTGGCCAAAGCATACTTAATTCTTTGGTATGTTAATTCAAAGGAACAGATATGGACATGTAAATACTCTTACCTGTGCTTGCCAAGGTCTCTTAAGCTGCTAATCAGACCTCATTTAATGCCTTTTCTTCCGCTGGTAACCAGCCCTGGGCTCCCAGGCAGCCGACTCCCTGTCACTGAGTATATCTCCCCTGGTTTCTTTCTGTCCTGTGGGCCAGAAACACAGCAGTGCCTTCAGGTGCAAAGTCTCTCTGTGCAATCAGAAAAAACATGGTTAAAAGTGTGGCTGCTCTGTTTGGCTATTTCTTGAGATGATCAGCTCTTTTCTATCAAAAATAAGCATATAGCAGTATGTAAAATGATCTTAGCAAAGAATGCAAACATTTGCATTTTCCTATGAAGGAAACCTATTACAATTACCATGACATGCTCAGTAGTTTCTTTGACCTACATATAAAGGTCAGGCTTTCAGGTCTTCCAAGTCCCATAGTTTATTCACTGATGGGTATCTGATGCAAATACTGAAGGACGTTCAGAGAATACACATTAAGTCTACTGTGCTCAATAGTTGGATTTTAAACATAGTATCTGCATGTTTGTTTGATGTGAGCAAAGGGATCCAGTACCCGTACCATGCTGAGTACTGGTGAGGGCTATTCCACTCTTTTTCCTTATTGAGGAATGCTTCCGTTGTCCTCGTCAGGGCAGCACAGCCTGCATAATCTGCACTAAACTACTAGCCAGCTGCTAACTGTGAGCAACATAAGACAAAACAGGGGGAAGGAGTCAGGTGTACAGATCTACAAAGCTGATACACCAGTGGACCAACATAGTTAATACTTTGGCCCTAAGCTATCTTTTAAAAATCACTGCTCCTTTATTTCTGAACATAGTACAACCTAAACATCTGAAGTCTGTGACTGTTCTAGGGTGAACTGGTAAACTATGGACAGTAGTGCTGAAGAAATCTTTTAATCTTTGATCATACTTACCTGCTGCAATCCCACAACAAATGGCGGTCTTGCCAAGTGTTTTTCATCTTAGCTATACCATATAAAAAAGAGGGAGGGAAATCAGAAGAACAGAAGTGAACACTTTTATTTGCTGAGGCTTAGTCATATGAGGTTTGAAAGTTTTCCTTTGTAAAAAAAACCCAGCTTTTGGTCATTTAATTCCAAGTGTTTGTATAATCAGTTAGATCATAAGACTTTTTTCATCTCTAAGAATTGACACACTAACATTTCTTGATGAGTAACACTCAAATTTTTACTTTTTCCTGTCAATAGTAACAATAAGGGAAATGTACAAAGCAGTCCACAGTTCCTGATAACAAACTAATGTCTTTTGAGTTTGTTTTTTTTTAACTTTTGATCTCAAAATACAGCATTTTTTAGTATCTGAATCTTTCTTACGGATGCTTGCTATTTGCAACACTCTTCATTTGAAAAGGATGGGGAAGGAGTTGTTTTATTCAAGTACCATATAAATTAAGTATTTTGAACTACATAATTATTTCATATTCTAAGAATAGCTTATAATTAATGAAATGTCAGTATAATTTGAAGTGATTTCAGCTGAAGTATGTGGCACTAATACTGTTCTATGCAGTTCCATTTTTTAAGGTATAACATTAAAAACATACTTAGCAGCATTATTAAGTTGTAGTGATATTGCATTCATGAAGTCATTGAGGGTCACTGTATGTTAGAAAAGGAGCGTATTTCAAGAAACTTTCTTACTTTTGTCAAATTTGAAGTTTCAGCTTCTTTTTAGAAACACAGAAAGTAGAGAGAAAAATTGTAAAATTGATGAGAATTATTCCAAGCATCCCAGAAGTTAATTAGCTTTTTTTTTTTTTTTTTTAGGAAGACAGTATGTATTTATTGCTACAAAATTAGAGTTTATATATCTACCTTTATCACAACAGGAAACAAAAGATTTCAATTTCATTTTGTGTCAACTTTGAATACAGTGTATTTTCAGTAAAAATACTCTGTAGAATACTTTCAGTAACACCGCTGTTTCAGAATCATCAGTTTTACAAGAAGACTTACAGGAGCAATACGAACAAAATTCTCCTGCTCTAGAAACCAATATTTTATAGAACAGAAAAAACCTACATTTCTGTGGGTCTATGGAGGAAAAAAGCTATCCTATGGTACTCTGCTGAGCTGTATATCAATAATTAAATAGTCATTCAAAGAAGGAGAAATGAAACTTGGAGTCAAGCAAGGTACTTAGTGTTCAAAGTTCACATTATTACATACTTTGCCTTTTTAGGGGCCTGTCAGTCACAGTTCAGATTCTCAAACTAAATTACATTCCCTAGATTCCTGTATGGCTCAAAATGAGGTCCCTGTGGAAGGGATTTATAACTGGACAGAAGCCATTAGGAAATTATAAGCGTAGTGGTTTACCATGAAGCCTTACCCTAGCCTGTGGGGAAGGCATATCTCCCCATGTCTAACATCCCATATCGGAATGTTGGAGACCTAAGTTATTTAAAAAAAAAAAAACAAAACCAAAAACTAAGGCATTTTCAGTTCTGTCTTTCAAAAAAACAGCAAGAACATCTCATCTCATTAACAGCTGAGCCTGGGATTTAAATTTCATTGAGATGCAAAAAATTTGTACACAATTCTTGCTCCAGCTTGACTCTATATCTCACTGGTATGTCTCACACATCAACTCAAAGGTCCAATTTTGGTGTTTTAAAGGAAAACATTTGCCAAAAATGATAATATAAACATAAGCAAAACTTTGCAGAGCCTAAAAGAACTTAATCAGGAAATAGTCGCTAAGTTATTTAGCTGACTCAAGAATGGAGATCTTCCTTAGCTTTCCAAGAAACAGAATTGTAGGGAGGAGAGACCACTTCAATATGGAAATAATGAATTGTGTTAGACAAGTAAGTAAGTCTTGCATATGTCTCTTAACAGCTTCATCTCTTTTTCTCATTAGGCCATTAAATTTCTCACTAATTAGAACTTGTGATGAAGGAGTCTGAGAAGGGATTTGGACAGAGCTGACTATTTCAAAAAAGATCAACATAGATCTGCTAATTGATCTTAATGGCTATCTCTGCACTGATGATTTAGTTTTGAAATCCAAATCCAAATCTCTTCTAACAATGTGCTTTATTGTGCAGCTTTTGGTTTGTTCTCTTATACATAACAGCTATAAAGCTCTCATATTAAAAACAACAGAATTGTGCATTGCAAAGAGATTCTAAGACAAAGAATCCATTGGAGACAAGCAAGAGCTAAAAAACTTTATTTGTAGTTCCTCAAGTTCCTGCAATGTCCTTCTGTTGTAATCACACAATTCACATGGTGATTGAATTATTTGACTGATTTTAGCGACTGATATTTTCAAAGCTTTGGTGAAAGATTCAGTTCTTTACGGGGAGCTCCTTTGTGCATACTAAAACTTTGTGATTGTGAAATGAGATTTTTTACAGTTAGTGTTAGGGTTTTATGGTCACTTTTGCCTCACTTTAAGGCATAGGTAAAACATTTCTACAATCCTTCAGCTGCCTGCCCTTAAATTACAGAGCCACAGTGATTAGAGACACTGTATTACTGCACCTCACTGGTTGTGCATAAAGATTAGATGACGGCAATATTATTTCTAACAGCTGGTGCAGTTCTCTAATGTAAAGTACAAAATAAAGTAAGACTGCAAGTGCCAGATATGATCTATCCAGCTCAGTTAGCAAAAGCTGTGAAGTTGCTGTATCAGGATTTCAGAAGCCAAATAAATATGGTTATGCAGAAGCAACTCTCTTTACAGTCTTACTGTTATCCAGCCTAGACTAAGACTAGCTTGGTTGTCCCTGCATGTGTGTACATCTTCATGTCAAGGTATAGATGCAGTCTGTTTCTCTAAACCAGCGTGACTTAGGCTATAAACTAAGAAACTACATGCATACAAGTTATGGGGACAACCTTGATCATTAGATGCCTAATCAGGAAGCCATGACGTTACACTTTTGAAAGGTTTCAGAAGCCATTGAAAGAATTAGTGTGTCCAGTTCTGGGGTCTCCAGTTTCAAAAGGATGTTGGTAAATTTAAAAGGATTCAGAAGAGTAAGTTGAGGACTGCTGGGTGATATGTCCAATAAATACTTATTGAGTTTAATTTATTTAATTTACTATAAGACATTTAAGTGATAACTTGGTCACAGTGAGCCAGCGCATACAAGGGAAGATAGCTGATGGAAGTTTAGCGTACTTAAATAAAGACACAGAATAGTAATAAAGGTACAAAGGGATCAAACAGAAGGAAGCTGAAGCTGGCAAATTTAGGTTAGAAATAAAATGCAAACAGTTAAACAGTCAACAGCAAAGGCAGTTAATCAATGGAACAACATAGACGGTAGACTACCCATCACTCTTAAATGTTAAATCAAGACTATTCTTTTTCCTAGAAGACATACATCCTTTACACTGATGCCATGGGCTTGATATCTCATTCCTCAGAGCATGAAAAAGTTGCAAGGCTGAACAGAGCCACAGTCTGGTTAGGGAAAGGGATGCATAGGAGCTTGACAAGAATGTCCACCACTGCAGGCAGACCTAATGGGGAGATGGCAGCCTCCCTTTTCCCCATGATGCATTACTTAAGATTGTATCAGTGAAGATCTAGAGGAGAGAAAGCAGCTTCCCAGGCCCCCTTCCTAAGCAGTATAGTCATGCAATGCCTTTTACTAAGGACAAAGTATAAATTTTAAACAACTGGTTGGATATATATATTAATATAAATGTGTGAGGAAGAGAGAGTATGATAAGGATCTTATTGGACAGGTCATGTCAAATGGTTTGTGGATAAGTTGTTGACAAGCCATCACATACAGTGTTGCTTCCTTCTCCAGCTGTCATTTCAGCTTTCTTAAAGTTATCAATGTATTGTAAATATAGTAAGTTTTATATCCCTGTGCTCCTGTGCTGACAGAACCTTACTAATACTCTCCCTTTGGTAACCAGTATGCACTGCCATCATACCATTCCTAATCCTGATGTGTTGGGAAGCAATACAAAAGAGAGAGAGAGAGAGAGGACGAGAGGAAGGAAGTCGCCTTCTCTCTCCCTCCGTCTTTCACTCTCCTTTTGACATGACACAGAGCTAAATATCATTTGCAAAAGCAGATGGCCTCTTTCATGAGACAACTGAATAAGGCATTGGAAATTCCACAAACATTAATAACTGGTTGTTTTCAAGTAGCGAAAGAGCCTCACTGTTCTCTTTAGAGTATAAATGGATATACAAGCATTTTACATTTACTCCAAACTAAATACACACTTTATTCTTTCATTCCATCAAACTTGCAGACATCTATTGGGAATTAGTAATATATGCAAATAGTGTACTTGGTTTTAAAGAGTGTGAATATTTCTTTTAAAGGTGTCATTAGTACACATCTATCAAAAATAATGCAACTGAATAATAAACATATTGCATTATATTTTAGGGTTCTTTCTCCTAATTCCTGCAGCAGCTCCTGAGTAGTACTGCATTTGCAGTCTTTAGAGCTATGAAGACACCAGTTTTGTTTTTACAAGATTATTAACCACTCAGTGAAGTGGGACTTTAAAAGGAATATCCAGTATCATAAGTGTTTTGACAGAACACTGTGAAGGAAGTGCAAAATAATTTGTGATACTTGTATGCAGTAGACTGACTACTGTAGGCATAGCCTCAGCTGTGGAGTCTGATACCTACGGCATAGGTGACTTAGGATCTGTTTGGCATGAGCATGGGCAGTGTTGTGGCAAATGAGCTGTAGGAATGCAGTTCATAATCCTTAGAGAAACTAGACCATATGACAGTTGAGATACTTGAGACATATCTTTTTAAAAAACAGCCTTGCTTAACTTCAGCATACACTACACTTAAGATTCCTGTGTACTAATGAGCACCTCTAATCAGGAAGTGTATTTGCAATTAGGTACTTTCCAGCTGTACTAGGTGCTTACAATCACTAAAGAAACCATTAGTTTAATAGAAGGAATACATATAGCTCTCAGCACAATCTCTGTAGAGATTATGGAGTTAATACTTCTAAGGGACTAACTGCCCTTAAAATTCATAGGCCATCTTTTCAGTTGAGGCAAAGTACCTCCACTACAGGAGAAGCAAAATTGTATCTGGGTATAGGAAATAAACACAACTTCTAAAATGGTACCCCTGTTTTGTGGGCATGGCTATGAGGATATCAGACACAAATCCTAAATTATTTTTTGACACATACTTTAGGTCCCACAAGGATTCCTGAGCCTTTTCTTGTATCACAGTTTACTGCAACCATGCACAAAATGGAGGAGGTCCACTGAGGCACTGGGATTCCTAATCCTGTTAAACGCAGAGGACAAATAACATGTCAGAAACTTCATCTAACCTCTTGTTTAGGAAGTCACCTTCTCCTTTCCAACAGCATGCAAAATGAGCAAATCAATGAAAATTTTGTCCCCTACTCCTGATGAAGAACAACAAGAAATTTTGGATTTCAGCTGCCTGTTGCGCAGCTGGTGAGGGGAGCCAGCCTCAGGCTCAATTCGTTTATCACTGCCCCTTACTTTAGCTACTATCTTCAGTTTAGCTGTATACTTAATAATGCTCATGCACATTTGGTTACATAGTGACATGTCAGATATCCCATGAGTGCTGGGTTGTCTATTGAAAGACAACTGACCTGATGCAAATTTAGGCTTGTGTGACTGTTCCTTTAGGAGATGCTGCTTGTAATGGCTATGTTGTAATTACTTGCGAGAGGTAAGATTTAATATTATGTTCTTATCAGCAAGCGAGCAATATAACACTCCCTAGGATTGAGAAAGCAAAACAATCCTCATCCAGGTGCTTAGCTCCTATTATGAAAGCCTGGTAAATACTAGCATAACTCTCTGTACACTTTGCTGAAGCATCTGTGACATTTATGTTGGCAGTGGCTAAAAGGAGAGAAATGATTCCCTAAAGACGCCTTTCCAGTGATTATCAAGAACCCCCAAAGAGATTTCTTAAAAGCTGGGTCAGTTCTCCAGAGGGGGGCATTCCATGGGGCTCTTCAATGCTTTATTTTTATTATGCTGAAAGAGCCCTGTCAATTATGTGCAGCAAAATGCTCAATCAATTAACATTCTGTGTCATCTGAAAGTATTTAAAGATAATTTCAGGCTTTCTGTATCATGGCCTATTTTTCACATTGTACCTAAACTGCAGCCTTGTTGTTTTACTGATATAGTTTGTTTGCAGCTTGAAATGAGATGCCTATTAGCAACTACATTAGATTTTTAAATTCAATTTTTAAGGCAATTTAGGATGAAATTCATTAATAAGGGCTAAATTAAGAGCCAAGGACTTTAATTCTTCCTTTCACTATGAAGTTTTCTGTGACTTCTGACTCAATAACAGTCAGCTTCCAGCAGTCCTATTTATAAACAATCTCTCTTTTGACAAAACAGTCTGTCACTAGCTATTTAATGCATAGTGATGATAATCTATATGGTATTAAGAACATCACTGCTGTGTACCCCTCTGGGAAAGTGACTGTTGTGAACTATAGTACAGTCCTTGTTACACAGAGTGGCTTCTCCCATGAAAATAGTGCTGTTGCTTGAATAACAAATATCGTCCAGTCCTTGCAAATAAGGTGGACCTCCTGTGGTTGTGTCCTAAAGAAGTAGGCATTTTCCCATTAGGAAATTCAGATTATTTTGACTGTACATTTTCCCACAAATTTTCAGTATATTGTGTAGTGTTTGTTCCCTTGCACAACAGGAGAAAAAATGTTTTCACAGGACAGAAGACTCCCTTCTTTAACTGCAATACTGAACAAAGCCAGAGTTGTTATAAAAAGGTGAATTTTTCCTAATCTCTGACATTTTCAGACATATCTTTCATATGACATCTCGATTAGTGCACGTTAGAATAAAATCTGCTTTCTGTGCAATAATATTATATTGTTGGATGATGTTAATTGTTTATCTGCAAATGTCATCATAATTTTCTCCTGTGGTGCTATTGCTTCACTACCTTGTATTTCTGAGGGTGAGTTACCTAATCTAAGCATTTAATTTTGCAGATCTTCCTGAATTTCATCTTATTCTGACGTCCAGGCCAAGGTTTTCACAACAAGCTTCCTAATTGCTAAAATAGCTATATACTCTATTTTAAGCAGAGCTGCGTATTAGTATTCTGAATAGAATCTGAGCCTCTATGGGGCATTGCCCTTGAGGTATCACCCTGCTTTGTCAGGGTGCTCTTGATAACTGATCTTTCAGTATTGCTGCTCAACAGTGTAGTGATTTTACGCCTGTGTTTTTCTGCTGTTATGGAAGAAAGTATAATATCACAATCTTGTTGGAAGTCAGGGTAGTTCACACTGTTGTGCCTCATTATTCTAATCCCCACATCCCCAGTGATTATTCTGTCAAACGGAAACATCCAATTCTCAGTCATTTTCTTGTTCTGATCAAATTATTGTCCTTTCTAATTCTTTTTCTGCTCTGAGTTGTTTTGCTAAGAGTCATTTCAGCAATTTATCTCTTTAAAAATAATAGATACCTATTACTGCAAAATATAATCCATGCCAATCCCGGAAAGGTCTCTACATAATACTTATGTTTTTCTGTCGACATACTAGAGGTGTGCTGTCATCTACTGAAACCAAATGTGTCTCAATGGCAGGAGTCTTAATATACGCAGAGCTGGAGGTGATGAACAGCCACCTTGTCCGAGCCCATGTAGGCTATGCAATGCTGACAGCTGCTGTGGAGCTCCTCCTTTTGTACTCCAAGGGTGCTATTTTTGACTGCTGTGAATATTGGGTATGAATCGGAATGTCCTAAGATACGTCAGAGTTTAAATTTATCCTCTGTTTTTTTAAAAATCTCAGACTAAATGTTGACATAGGTCTTACCCTCTGTCAGTGAGAAAATTTAAGAATTCCATTACTGTAAAAATAAATTAGACTCATACAGCTACAAATATCTTTGTTACTCTGATGTTGCACAATGGTCAGAAGTTAATAATGTTGTTTTTTTCTGCTAAATTGCTTTGCTCAGACACAAGCCCTGTGATATCAGACAGTCTGATAGTGAAGAAAATTGTAAGACTATTAGCAAAGACTGTAAAATAGACCTTAATGAAAATGAAAATAACCAGTAGCTTACCAAAAAAGTGGAGCTTTAGGGCATGTTGTGAAACCCAGTAAACCTGATGGATCACTTATGTACAACAAAAAAAAAATATTAAAAAAAAATATCTACATTATCTAAAAAAATGCAATTCTTAATAAGAGTAACAACTTCAGACCTTTAAAGGTCCCTTCCAACCCAAATTATTCTATGATATCTACAAAGAAACAAAACAAAACAAACCCCCAGTGTTTAAAGTTGCTTGGTTAAGGCACAGTGGAGCAAGACTCTAGATTCTAAAATGCATCTAACCTGCTGCTGTTATTTGTATTTATAGCTCTGTCACAAGGCCTTTATGAGAAACTTTCCCATATTTTTATATACATTTTGAATATATAGTTCCCTTTTGCAGTTTAAATCCCTTGCTCATTGCTTCCAGGAATGTTAACAAAGCATATCCTCTATGCAATAACACGTACATAAACACATACGTGGAACTTTTGTAGTGATTCATTTCTATACCACACTTTTAGTTCACTTCCACAGAACCAAATCATTTTTTTCCAGTTGCATTGGTTATACCCACTGTCTTTCATTGCTTATACTCTAACCAGGGCATTTACACCGGATTCTGCAGCTGTCAGCAGCACTTCTACATGTAGAGTTAGGGTCAGCTAGGGACTTCTGATCACATGGCTTGGCACAAGCCAGACAGCTAGAGTTCAGAATTCAGGATTACAGTATATAACATACCAAACATAATGCAATTATAAATCAGCATCTTGCTCACGTTCATACCTATTGAACAACTAAGGGTATGCAAAGTGTTGCCATGAGCCCTCTAAGAGTTGCATACTTTGAATTAAGGAGTTAGCTTCAGAATTCCTGTTCTGAATCGACTGTATATTCTTGAAAGACGCTGATGGAAAACACAATGGGAACACAATTCTTCCCTTTAGGAATTTTACCAGAACCCAGGAGACCTGAAAGTACATTTCTATTTCTACAATACATGCTTTTTGGCAAATGCCTAGAGTGAACTCAATGGGGTGCACTCCTTGCTGTACTCTGCTGCATTTGCTCTGGTAAGTCTCAGCAACACATTCTGTTTCCTACAGAACTGAAAGAGCAACTTTAGTCCTGGAATAGTAATTCTGTCTGGTAGCTGAGAAAACTCATTAATTAGTTCTGAACAGTTGAGACAGAAATGAACACATACACACACACATACATGCATACACACAGGAGACCCTTAGCAGTCTGTCTGCTGTTCAGGTTCTCAAACTTTCTTGCCATTTGCTCTCACTTTCCTTGAAAGGTGTCTAGCAGCTTCAGGGTTAGGACCATGTACTGGATATTTTGCAGGCAGGATCTGGAGGAGAAGTTTGTATGAAGAAAGTGGTTCTAGTTATTTCTTTGAAATTACCCCAAATTTCACGAAGGTTTGAGCTTTCGGGGAAAACTAACAACATGAAGTAGATGTTGTCTTCCAGCAGCTGGAACTTCTGAAGTTTCTGTCTAATCAAACGCAAACGTACATACACAGTGCATGCACAGAAGTGAGCTAAATTAAGGCTGCATGGGCAACACAAAGCTTTTAGGTATTTGACACATCTTTTAGTGCGGCAGGGGGAATGAGCAGCAGTTGTCTCTATTCAGCAAGGCCTCAGCACGTCAGCTGCTGTAGTTACATTGTCTTCAGGGGAATTTGACTTACAGTGCTGCCTTTGTCTGTTCTCTTCATTAAAAACAACACAGAAAACTCTCAGGGCAAAACAGCCTGTGAGGTAAATACAAAACATCAGCTTTGTGTGGCCCAAATACTTCAGGGAGGTCCCTGAAACTCTCCGAGACTTTCATTTTAGGAGCCAAAATTCTGAACAGATGCCCTTCTCACACATTTGCATAATTTCCTCTTCATCAGTGAAGTATATTCAGTCGCAATAATTGGAGCACTTGGCACAACAGGAGCTGCAAATGTACACCAAGTTCTCACTTTCAATGTACCACACACCTGTACCACTTTTCTCTTTTGACATACATCCATCTCAACCTCTTACTCTCTGCCTAAATGAGTAAACTGGTACCTTCTTTTGTTTCTTTATTGAATCCTAATGCCACAGCCTTTGCCTGGGAGGCAGCTTTGTTGTAAACACTATTGTCTTTCTCTGCTGTGAAATGACTGTCAAAAGTAGTGACCATTTTGCATAGTGTTCCCTGTTTGAACATTGTAACCATGGTAAACATTTTCTACAGTCTTCTTATTTGAGCTATATTTAAATTAGTTGAGTTAGCACAGTCAGATGTTATTACATCTTTATTTGGTGTAGTTTAGATACATCTGAACTGGGGTGGATATATGCCAGAGCATATCCCAGGTTATTGGTTCCTAGACTTGGGACCTGAGGGTAAAATGCCCTGATGATCTCCATATACAGGAGTAGAGGCTTTCTGAGTTGCGGTCTCCTTAAAATTCACTTGTACCAGACACAAATTCTATCATAAATTTCATATTGTATTGACATGTAGCAAATTTAAGCCTATTAATATGAATAGTAGTTGTGTATATAAAAAAAGAAAAAAAAAAAGGCATTAAAATTTTATAAATCAACAATTTTTGTCTTTTAGTTCTAATGAAATTGTGAAAACTACTTTTTGGTATCAAGCAGGAAAAGGCTTGATAGGGTAAGTATTTATTTCATTTATGTGGAGAATTCATTTTTATTTTGATAGTAAACATGATCCTGAATGGATTGTTACAGCTCTATGTGCCTGGCCAGGCTGCTTGCTCTTTTCCTGTTTAGTAGGTTCCTGCAAGAATTCCTGTTTCTTTCCACCACCACAAGATGATCTGTAGAATTGTTATATGTCCTTAAATTGGGAACTGGAATTGCAGATGTCTGCAAATGGCTTTGTCATTCCCCTTGTTCATTTCAGAGGTGTATTGGCTAAACTGACAACTAAGACCTATCAAGTGTTCCCCTCTGTAGTCTTTTACATCAGACTGTTGAGTGTTTGCTCATTTTCATCCATAAAATGTCAGGGGGTCTAAATGTGTCAAAGTTATTTTCTCTTATTTGACAAATTCAGAGTTGAAACTTTTTGCTGAAGGCTACAGCTTTGTCATGTACGTTGAAAACCTTCAGCTCTAATTTGAAGTCAGTAAATCATGAGAAAATATCACGGATGTAAATGACTAGCAAGGTCATGACTCATTTTCAGTATGAAGGAATCAAGAAATAGGACAATCAAGAAAGCAAACAGGCTCTATGAAGATGTAAACTTGGTTGTTTGCTGAAGAGATCTGAAGGGTTCAGTAACTTCATTGCTGAAATATTTCTGGAGATGCATACTACACTTTTCATGCTGAAAGGCACTTTCTTAGCTGGCAGTGCTTTCTGATGGAGACTGAAATACTCCTCATGGATATTGACAGGTATTTTACAAATGAGAAAAATTACACTAGCAAGTTTTTGTGTTCCTGAACATGCAACATCCAGGCAACTTCCAAGGTAGATCTCTGGAGAGACAGTGGTAGCCTGGGGATTCTTCAGCAACATCAGAGCTTTGGAAGAAAATGCTTCTTTTGCCAAAAATGGGGATTTTGTAAATTCTGCATCTGTGCAGGAGCATAAAACAAAAGTAAGGACTGAGAAAACTCCTGAACAACTACAGGAGACATCATGAGGTTGAATTGGTACCTCTTTACTACCTTTTCTTTACCCAAAGGAGTACTCTTTCACTCTGTTTTGGAAAAATCTTCTGTGGAAGCACATTCTTCATCTCACAAGGCATGAATGAATTTATGAGTGAAGAAAAAAAGTTACACCAATGTCAAGGTTTTAAAAGTGACTATAAGGAAGAAACCTAATTTATTAAAATAAAGGTATCTCATTCATTGAAAAGCAGTGAAAGGCCAACAGATGCACAAACCCATTTGTAATCATGTTATGTGATTCTTGTATCAATTACAGGCAAAAAAATAAACAGAAAGGATTAGATTTTCAAGTGGGCTCAATGTTTGTGTCTAATTAGCCTACATTATGGATCTCTGTTGCTTTAACAGGTTACTTTGTAGAGATGGTGCCATCATCTACATAAGAAAGAAGCTTGCTGTGGGTTAAGAACCAGTCTATTAAAAAATAGTTTGCTGCAGATAAACATTATCTCTATTTAAGTCTGAATTTACATCATGGAGTACTCTTGAGTCATTGTTAACCATGATGATCCACAGCTATGCTTTAAAGATTGCACTAAGTTCAAGAGAAAGTATTTAGCAAGGAAGCATACAGAATTCACACAAGGGAAAAATTGCCAATGTAATAGCTTTGAATGTACAACAATCAAGCCCACAAAAAAATTCTATGGTTGTCTCCAAAGGGAAAATGTCAAAAGGATTAGAAACAATGAAAAAACCCCCAAGGTTTCTTCATTTGGAAATGGAACTAGAGAACTGCAGACAGAAATTCAGAGTTAATGTATTCCTTGCTTAAAAGGGGGCTGAGGGGAGGAGCAGGAAAGCGGTGCCCATTTCAACCATAAAGCTGAACTACTTTTTCTTTAAGAATGTCTGTAAAGACATCTGACATTGCGGGAGTAAGAGTTTGAGATCTACAAACATTCAACTGAAAAACAGGAAAAAGGTGCCCATGTGTCAGTCACATGGCATGCAGAATCAGAGCATACCTTCAAAACGCATTGCTATGAAAATGTATCATGCATATGATGAAAAACTGCATTTGAATACATTTCTTACTGAGAAACTATTTGCACATCATATTATCCAGTGCCAAACTGCTTAAGGCAAGTCAGACTTCGTATTTGTATTTCAAACTAGACTCACTACTTGACATTTTTGTATTTGAGCTGTTTAGTTCTTGGAACGCATTATAGAATACAGAGATAAAAAGCTTAGGGTTTGTTGTCAAAATTAATTGCTTCTGTGTATCTACTTCTGCTTGACTCATAAATGGACTAAAAAGGCTTTGGCTATCCAGCTTACTTAATTGAAAATATGTAAAATTATCTATCCAATAACTTGTGGATACAACTTTATTTTGAAAACAATCTGAAGCTCACATATTATTTTGGCCCAGGTGACCCTGCTGTTTTAGTGGGCAAGAGAACAGTTTCATGTATGAAGCAAGGCGCGAGTTTCACATAGTAGTTTCAAAACTGTGCTTCTAATTCCCCTAACATTTTAAAAAAATGGTACTTTTAGCATCTAGAGTCCTAATGCAATAGTGCCATGTATGGTGAAAAGTAGTTCTCACTTTATCAAAAAAGGGTATTCTTTAATACTACTTAAAATGTTTACAGTATCTCACCCACATATTTAACTGTTTTTTGATGTGTGTTTGCTTTTGGGTTTTGTTTTGTTTTTTTTTTTTTTAGAAATAAACACAGATTTAAATAACTACCAGCCTGATCCAGGCAACTCTACCTAGGTTATAGAATGTAATTTTTCCTTGTCAGTCAACAAAGTGTTTTGAAAATTTTCAAAATGTTCAAAACAAAGCAAAAAACTTTCAGTATTGGCATTATGCAAAAGGTCATACAACATGGAGTTGCTTTGAGGAGACAGCTACATAGACAGTAGAGTGCCAAATACTTTTAAATTCCTACTAATGACCTTAACTCTGCAGATATTCATACAAATACTCACATGCATGAGGTCAACATAAGCATAAAGCATTTGAAGGACCCAAACCTAGCATTGCGAATTATTACTTACAGCTTATTTTGCACAGCTTTTGAAATGGAAGATATGAGATACAGAATTTTTTCTTGGTTTTGTGTTAAAACCTTAATGATTTGCTTTGAAGTACAGTCTCAAGAAAGAGCTTTTTAAAATTTTTCTCAAAATGTTTTCTTCGGACATTTGTCAAATAAATGTAAGAAGATTAGAGCAGTTTGGAGCTGTCTGAACTTGTGTTGTCTAGACAACAAGCTTAAATTCAAAGTCAAAAACTGGGAAATGATTAAACTCCAAATCTGCAAAGACTTGTGCACATGCTTAATGCCACTAATGGACCAGTCCACTTGTCTATTTGCATACACAAAGTTAAATACATTATTGTTTCAAAGAATTGGCGATAGGTCTGCAATATTAGATAGCTGTTTTGATTCATAGTTTTAATTTTGATTCATAGTTTTAATGCATAATCCTTCAGTACAAATAATTTTCTACTGACAAACTAGATAGCTCCAGTGTGAAAAAGTGAGCTATTGTCAGTTCATTTTATCGGTTAAAAAATAATATTCCTTCAAACCGATTAAAAATATGGCAATTAAGTCTCCAACAAAATATGTGAGCTCCAAATTTCTTAGCTCTGTAAAGAATATGGAGAGACACACCAATCTTTTAATACGTGCTTTTGGGAAATGTATTGAAAAATATTGAAGGTGTTAAAAGCTATGATCTTCTATGATTTCTTCCTATGATCTCCTCAGAGAACATTTCAATTGGTCTTTAACACTACTTTCCAAAATGCTGTGTCAAGATGCCAGGCCAGGACTAGGAGATGCTCCCGAT
Organism: Platalea leucorodia; assembly: GCF_965183815.1. Taxonomy (NCBI): domain Eukaryota; kingdom Metazoa; phylum Chordata; class Aves; order Pelecaniformes; family Threskiornithidae; genus Platalea; species Platalea leucorodia. Next base: position 43,229,664 of record NC_138828.1, on the reverse strand, counting down.
TTCACAATGTACTGTGCCACTAAAGTGTGCAGTGATTTAATTAATCAGTTATGAAAGAACTCATATGGCTGTCATACTAAATGATAAACACTAGTAAATGTTCTACCAACCATATTCCTCTAGATAGCTCTCTCTGCAGCAAATCATTTCAGCCATTAATTAATTCAAAAGCCTTTTAAATGCTGACTGGGAAGGTAGCCCTTAAACATCTTTGATTTTCAGTTTATCTTTTTGTATCTTTGCATATTTGTATGTCCTGTCAGACAATTTCCATCCTTGTATCTTCCATTCCTCTCTCAGCTTCCCTATTATCCATTATTTTTATCTGCTCCTTTTCCCAATCAGTGTTTTCTTTCCTTGCATTCTTTATTTCATACTATCCCTGTTTTAGCTGCTTTTGGAATGTAGCAATGACTATGCACATTATTTACTTCTAAACGACCCCCTCAATCTTTCTCCTGAGCCCAGAAAATACCAGTTCTGTCCCCCTATAACAAAAAGCAGCATAAAACAAGACAATCTTGTCCAAGAGCTCTGCCCTCCACAGCTAACCTGTCACCCTCCTCTTTGGGACCAGTTTGTGTTCATCTGCCTCTGTGATTTAACTCTAAGACAATAAAACCCTGAGGCGTGTCTGTACTTACACCAGTTCTGTGTCATATTATCCCAAAACAGCCTCCTGAGCTAAAAATCTACAGATTTCCCCCAAAGGGCTTCTCGTTCCTCCCTGAAGCTGTATGCAATAATGCGGGAATGATGGACTCTTTACTCCTGGCTAAGGGGCAAGTGACGTACTTCTGTTCGAATGCTTAGTTCAGTCAGCAGGTCAACTCTGCATCAGCAGGCATGATCCAAGATACAATACCTAATGAGAGAGGTGATGTTTGTGTTGCCTTCAGTAGCTGTGCCTGGGCATGCCCTTGAGGCCCAAGGCTTTCCAGTACATGTGCTTGTGATCAAATTGGAGAAGCCTCCAGATCCATTGGGAGATCACATACAGCATCCTTAGCACACATCAACAGAGGGGTACTCTCGCCCTGGGTATTGCAAATTCAATTGCACCTCACATAGGCCCTCTTAGTTTGCACGTAAGCTCCTAAAGTTCCTGCCCCATGAACCTTCCCCCTGTGACTTACCTTGTACACTTCATTTAAAGCTTTTTACTACAGTCCTTTAGTGACAACTCCAACACTGCTGACAGATGCATTCCCTCTTGAGACTGGTAAGGTAAGAAAAGTGCCCCACTGCCACCGTCTACAATCAAGAAGCAAGGAGTCAAGTAAAACTACAGCTCTCTCAAATGACACTGTCTGTTCTATTCACACTATGATCTCTCTCCCTTGAATGGAGATAGAAACCTATGGTATCCTACAAACTCCACATTATTATTCACTCTTTCAGACAATGGCAATTGCAAAACCACCAGTGCCTTGAATATACCAACAAGATCTAATTGTCCTGCCCAGTTAATAACCTCCTTTGTCTGTAATCCTCCCCTTTAACCTCTTCTCCCCTCTCCTAGGTGTTTAACTGCCTGTGTTCATGGTCTACTTTGATATGGCACAGCTGTGCAAGCTTGGATTTGAGTCCCATGAAAACAGTGAAGTTGTGAAAAGCAGCTGTGGGAAGCCTCATCTGTGACCTCCATGCCAAGCCTCCCAAGCATTAGCTCAGGAGCTGCAACTACACTCAGACGTTGCTCTAGCCTGAGCTATGGCATGGGTATCCTGTGCCTGGCACTGCATTTTTCCTTGCCTTCCTGACCTGACTTCCTGGCCTGACCTCAGGCCTGCCTCATCACTACAGACGTGTCTGGTCATCACTGGGCTGTTAGCTGAACCTGGCTACTGAACCCTTTCTCTGCCCTTATTTTTGGGTACTGTGGGACTGCACGCTGAGGGTGAGGGTACTGCCCCGCCAGCCTGGCTGTCACGCTTGGCTGCTGGCTTACCCTCCCTTACAGGCAGCCCACTCTAGTTCCTGACAAAACCCTTCAGGGTAAGAAAGCCATCTCTGGTGCTCTGAGACAGGCATTATTTTGCCTGTACATGTAGTGGCATACTACATCCTTCAATCTATTCCAGTACTCACATGCTCCATCCACCCTTTGAAGCATGAGCATTGAAGTACAAGGCATGAGATAGATGTATAAAGCCATCTATCATCTTGCCTGCTGTAACTGGAAGGCATCAGGCAGGTATTCCAGATCCCACATATGTTCAGGTGTCAGATTCTCATATCTATCCAATATCCACCATATGGGCCCCTGGTTGTACGTAGGAATATTTTTTTCTCTCATATTGCAGGCTCAGACTACAGACTCACAGTCCTCTTGCAGATCCTTTGAGATGTTACCTGGACATCTGCAGGGTCACTTAGGTCAGACTATGAACTCACTTCAAGTACAGAAATTTATCGCCGTGCCTGGCTACAGGATGGCATTTTGTGGTCCTGAACGACATGCCAACATCCCAGCAGAATCTTCAGCTTCATGATCTATTGAACTCCCTGGAAACTCAGGAGCTGCTGACTCTCTCTGAGGTCAGCAGGGACAGTTTCATCAGGACAAGAAGTTGTAGGACACTATTACATGCAATAACTATTTTTGCTCTGACCAGTACTGTTAGAGGAAATAGACCTAGGCCCCATAACGACAAAAACAGTCCAACTCTGAGTTCATTTGTTTTAGGGATGTGACATCAGAGATTCAGCAATAATGGCGCTATGTGAAATTTTTCAGTCCGCATTCTGAAGAAACTTACTGCTTTAAAATTTCCTTTAATTTTTAACTTTATTACATTGAAATTTGCAAATATATGAAAATTATTCACTTTTTAAAAGTCCTAAGGAATATTTTTCCCCTTTCAGTTGTGCAGATTACTTTTAGTACATTCTGATAAATCTTCAGTATTCTATTTATTTCACTGGAGGTGAAATAAAAAAACCCTATTATTTACTTAGCTACTACCATTAGCATACTAGCTATTACATCTCACTACTTCCCATGGATATATAAAATATAGTTTCTGATACAGTTGAAACCTTTGATCCCTTGACAGAGAATAGAACTATTATTTACATAAATATAGCAGTTCAGAAGGCAGAAGAAAATTGGTTTATCTGCAATGTATCATGCACATTAGAATTATGAAGGAATTTTCAAAGAAAAAAAGAATAGAAATTAAATGAAAGAAAAGCCTCCTCACACCATATTTCCAACTATGCACTAGCAGGTGTATATATAGATATACATGTACATTTCAGAATTGCCTTACTGTATTCATATAGGAAAGGCAAAAGCTGCTGCTGGAAATAATGAACTCTTAAGAAAAATACTTTCACACTGAGCAGTTTTTGCAACTCAGTTTAAATGAACAAATCTGAAGCAAACTGTATTAACTTGGCATTCTTTCCCTCCCCCCCCCATCTTTATGTTTGAGAGTATCATAATGAACTGAATGAAGAAATAAGCTCCATTTTAAACTAGTGATTATGAGAACTTACCACTGGATGTGATATTGCATGAGTTGTGACGATCTACATCCTAGGGCTACATATACTTGCCAATGGGGTATGACAGTCTTAAAAAGGGCTGTAAGGAAAGCAGTGTACAGTGCTAAGCAAACAGGTTACCCGTTGTGAACTGAGACATACCCACAAGGACCAACAACCCAGGGATTACTAAATTATGGGCCTATGCCTGAAAATTCAAACACTGAAAATACAGCTGCCATGTATAAAGTATAGAAGCATTTCACTCAGTCTTGATCTTCTATTGCAAAGCACGTCTCCTTATGTCAAGCATGGGCTTATACAGCTTGCCTGATTAGAGATGTATTTAATTACTTTCTGAAATGATACCAAAGAGAAATATAAAATTACAGAGAAACCCTTGAAGAGCTGTAGAACTTCAGAAACTAATCATTTAATAAAGCAAATAGTTTATTCATAAGTGTGCCATTTGTAACTTCAAATACATTTTAAAGCTTGTCTCTTCTTTGGAGTAATAGCCCTATTTCTTTTTTCAGGCAACAGGGTTATTATATCTGTTCTCAGGTATAAAAAACCTGCTTTTGGCTGAAAGCATCAAGCACAAACTAATGAGCTTTATTTTGTTTTGGTTTGTTCTTGATTAAAAATATAGAACTTATTTGCTTGAGATAGTACTAACTAGCGTAAAAATGATTTATTTCTATTTCTTGAGTGATTAATACTTCACATTTAGCTATAGGATTACTCTGAGTGATATTCTGGTGTAGTAATGCATCTAGAATTGAAAGGGTTGTGCAATTATATAGACAATATTAATTAAATATGTTGTTTACTGTGGAATCCAAAGTTACATTTCAGCTAGGGACATCTTGCAGTCACTCTCATATTCTATGGGTGAAAATTATTTACTTAATTGGAAAGGTAAATACTAATTCTGTATTACATATATTTCCCTCACATTCTGAAGTGCAAATCTAAGCATGCTCTGTCTTCTGTTGACAAACTGTAAAAATACTCACTGTCTTTTTTCTCCCACTCCCTAGACTTCCAGAGTTAATTGTCCATGTCAAGGGAGAAATAACACAACTCCTCTTTTTCCTTTTAAAAGTGATATTTCAAAATTGCAAGGCCCAACCTTTTTAAGGTCCTTTTTTAAACATTCTGAAAACAGCTTCTAGACTAAAAATGTTTCTGGAGAATTTTATGTCTTCATCACATAAATTCATTCAAGTTGAAAATACCAGCATCAGCAAGGAACCTGGGGGGTTAAAAGTATACCAAGAGGTATATAATTTGTCTTAGTTACTTACAACTGTAAGACAGTTGACATGCTAGGTCAGACCAAAGGTCTATCTAACAAAAGATGCTGTCTTCAGCAGTGGCCATAACAGGTGTTCAGAAAAACAGGGTAAGAAGTGCTATGTATTCATGAATCTTCCCTATGACACCTTGCGAGTTCACAGTGCCTTGACTGTCACTGGTGAACTGTGCTGAAAAGTATGCTGAAGATTTCCTTTGTAGATTAGAATCCAAAGTATAAACCTACTGTTGTTCTTTGAGAGGTGGCATTTCTTGCTTTCGAAAAAGATGCTCCTACATTTAGTCCACCAAGGCTCTGGGGCATCTGTATTTTGTGGGTAGACAGGAACTTCTACCTATGATCTGAACAGATGTAAGCTTTCTTTGGTATACTAAGAGAAGACCAAAAGCCTACTGAGAAGGTGGGTATGTTGGCACAGGATCAATGCTAAAATATCTGCATTTGCATGGCTCCCTGCTGGCTTGGACTGTAACAGAGTGACTGTAGCTTGGCTGTAAAATGCCAAGATGCACTTTTCTGTTTAATTTAAAGAAAAATCCCTATGTCTACTGAAATCTTCGGGGGGGGGGGGGGGGGCGCGGGGAAGGAGGGGGAAGGTTCTCTCTGAAATATAAGGGCATAAAAACAAAGACCTCCAGGCTGTATCAGTGAAGTTCAGATATCTGATCAGGTGATTAACACCAGAAAAAGAAAGCTTTGCATTTTACAGAGGAAAAATTCTACTAATATCTTCCTAGACACCAAGAACAGGTAGTTTGCCCAAAGACAAATAGGAAATCTGTGGCAACACCAGACACCAGAAAAGCAGTCAAGATTTTATGTCAAGTTTTTGGGCTTTAATGGCACACAGTCCTCTATATCTTACTTAGTGTGACTAAAGTATTATTTAAGAGCTTTCAAACTGATATCTTCTGAAACCTTAAAAATGTTAATATTTTATTTGTGGTAAATGAAATGCTCTTCATACTGAATTTATTCAAACATCATCAAGAAATTGTTTAAAATGTAGTTTGACCTGGCCATGAGTTAGATTATATGGAGAGCAACAATATTCTCACCCATCTCCTCTGCCTAACTACCAAAAACGCAGCACAATGAGAAAAGCAGAGTGACAGGAGTGAGTCCTTAGCTCTGGCCCATACATAAGGGGTGAAAATAGCCAGAGAGATATTGGCATGGTGATGAGTACTTTCTTTAGAGTGAGGCACAGCAAGGAAGGCAGATTGTGAATTCTTAATCTTTCATGCTGCAGTCCTTGTCTGGGGCAGCAAAGCAGCAGTTCTTTGCTTGGGGCAAAGCCACAGTTGAGTCCAAAGCCAGCAAAGTCCATCTGTCTCATGTACAACAGATCGGCCAAGTTTGTAGTGCAGATTTACACCATGGGCTACAACTGTGAAGAAACACAGAATTATAATCCTATTCCCTAGTTTAAAATTGCAACTTTCTTAAATATAAACATGCTAAAATATTTTTTCAGTGTGGGAAACATGAATTTAGGTGTAATCAAGAATTATTGGACAAGCTGTAGAAGTTGTAATAGATTGGAATATGGTTCCCACCTTTAGCTGCTTGGCTATAGAATCACGCTGATTCTCACTCTATTTCTGCCCTAGTAAATCATACCATTTATTTCTTTGCAGTGACACAACTTCAAAAGAGGAATAGGGACACTACCAACTCCTCTCTCAAGACCAGTTACAGAACAAACAGTAGAACTCTGTGGAGAAGAGCAATGGGGTTAAAATTTTTATAAAAGGGCAACTGAAGCAGAGCAGCTCACAGCAATAAATACTTCCTTATGGAGCCAAAGGAGTTTGCCTATTTCTCTTCCATTTCAGTTTCAAAAGGGAAGGCCACTCTTGCCTCCCTGAATTAATGGAGTTTTAGGAAAGCCTCACTGCAATCTTGAAATCATGCTTCCACGCTAGAAAGTAGCAATTTAAAGTCAGGTTCTTGTCATTAGCAGTTACTGACAAGCTGAAATGCTCGAAAAAAACCAAAGTGTGCTCGTTTTAGGTAGCCCCTCACTCGGTCTGAAGCACTTAACCTTCCCCATGCACTGAGTGGCATCGACAACAGGGTTTTGGAATTAATCACGCTTGTGTTCCAACATCTGAGTGTGTCAAAGTCTCTCTTTGGATCTACGCTAAGTCCTGAACTATGTTGGAATGATGAACGTTTTCAATGTTTGGCTATGCAACTATCGAGGATAGTTTATTTGAATATAATTTTAAGCAAATTCTGAGAATACAGCTTAAAATATTCAGTCTGCTTTCTCTACTGCAATACACTTACATCAATTTATATTATTTATAATACTATATAGTAAAATTAATCTAATATTACCATATATTATGAAAATAAAAATAATTAAGTCAGCAAAATTATATCTCACCACTTGTTTTTTGCAAATGGGGAAAAGGTTCATTATTTTATATTACAATTAATTATACCATTTCTGGATATTAGGACTTTTTCTGACATTCTTAATTCTCATTTCTTAAAGTTTTTCACATCATTTGTGCCTATCTTGACTCAGGAGAGGTATTTCCATAATTGAACTCACCATCCACATGCAGTCCAAATCTCATATTCCATGTGTTTATCTCAGTAGTCAAATATTCCACAAAGCACCTTGACTTGTCTTATGTATTTTAATTCCTTCTCTTCTTTTTTAAAAATGTATTTCCACTTTCTGTGGTTCCCAGCATTTTCCTTAGCCTGATTTTGCTGTCTGTTCTTACAGCACCTGAAATATACAAACATGTTATGTTCCACCTCCCATCAATATAATTTTCAGTCTCCCGTCTCCCAGTTCTACCTGTTCCTGACAATTAATTTCCTGTATCTGATTTACAGGCAATCCTGTCGTTTTCTCTTAACACTTGCCTGTTGCATAGGCCTAAATCTAGATGGCATTTCTGTGCACCTCTAGCACTCTTCTTTCTCGTGATCTCTAATGAAATCTAGACTTCTATAAAGGAAAAGATGAGAAAATGGGACAAATTATACCCAAGCCCTTTTGGCAGCTGCTACCATTCAAGAAGACAGCTGCAGAAAGATACTACAAACAGCACCAGTTAGTGTAAGCCCACATGGACTGAAGGAGTAACCACATTTTTTCTGCATTTATCAGCTTTATTTCTCTGCAGATTTTTATCTTTTTGCTTCTTTTCTCTTTCCCATGGGATCATCTGCCTTTCTCTGCTTCCTTGTGAGTCCATATTCTATTTCTGTACGTATTTCTCCACATCCTTCAGTATAGTAAGCTAATTTCTGTATTGTATTTATCACTAGCAGACTTTTTGCCTTGACTCTGCGGATACAGGTTTCTTTCTGTCATGATAAGGTCTGCCCCATTTGTACCAAGAATATCTGCCAGTCCTGAATTACCTGAGTAATATTTTTACTCTTATACTTGATCACATCCACACAATCAGTACCCATAATCTTCAGACCCGTTCATCTATGAGATCTATCAGGTGACACTGAATGCATGAGTAACTTCTCTTAGATGTCACCAAAGGATAGCGCACCTTCAGCATGTTGTACATGCCAGCATCTTCTGATCTTTCTGTTCCCTTTTATTTCTGTTGTTACTGCCTCAGTACTTGACACTGTCTTCCGTTTTATGTACCTAGCCCAAAAGAAAAAAAGAAAATCCTGAAAACTCTATTAGCACACTGCTTGTGCTGGAATACACAGCTGTGAAACTTTCTGCTTAGGTCAGGATTTTTTCCTTTTTGAGCAATAGGAACAATTAACCATCCATCAACTATGATCAGAGATTTCCTTCAGCACCAAGTCCTCTCTCCTGTCACAAAATGCAGACTCTACAAACCCCAACCAAGCTCTGCCATCCTAGAGACTGTCACTTTACTTCTTTACAGGAAAAGTGAAGCTCCATCCATATCCAGGACAAGATACCAAAATGCTATTTTTTAAAAAAAGTTATGGGGTTTTCCCCTCAAGGCAGGCTTTTCCCTTTATTTAGGCTGTTGACTATCAGATCCCACCAGTGAATGATCAAAGCCAGGGATTCTGTTTACTGTCACATGAACTACACTGAGCTTGACAGAGACTTAGTCGGAATCTGACAGGCTCTGCAATGAGAAGTATTACAAACTGCAACCAGAAAAATCTAGCAAAGCACTAGGCAAACAACAACAATAAAAAACATACAAGGCTTTGTCTGAATGATATAAACCAGCTCATTCTTACTATTAGACTGCTTCATCTCTGATTTCAGCATGTACGGTGTTTGTGGGTTGTATTGGGAGATACCCTGTGCAGCTCACCTCGGGTGACTTCAGTCTGGAAGCGTGCTTCAGCTGACAGTTCATCCGCTGCAGCGTGACCCACTCACTGGCAGGCTAGCTGACCACTTGAGATCTCTACTGTTGGGCTGAATGTGTAGCTGATCCTTTTTTTTTAATATGTTTATAAATTGTATTCTTGTCAGTGGATGTGGTAGATTTTGATCTGAGAGTCCAGGGAGTAAGTGTTCTGTGACTAGGATTGTATCTCTTTGAAGAGAACAAAACAAAAATGAAATCACAAAAACTATATATCTCAAATTATAAGACTGAAGTTTCAACTTTTAACTCTATATCAGATGCTTTAAAGAAAAATACTGCTTCCTAAAATTGCTCATACGCATCTTTCTTGGTAGCTAATGCCATTACAAACATTAGTAAAAATGTAGAAGAAGCAAAATGAAGGTGATGCTTTTATTGCTCTTAACACACTGTTGTACAAGTCATTATTTGGTCTACAAACCTCCAGTCAAGCGCAGTCTGTTAAAACTAATATTGTTCTGAAGAACTTATGTGGCCCCTAGTCTTTGAATTCAGCTGAAGTAATAAAGACGACTGTACAAAAAGCAAAGACAATTGGAGGGGAAAAAAAAAAAGGCAGAAAAAAAGAAAGCATGAATTGTTCCCTCACTGAACTCTATGAGTTTTATTATTAATTTCAGCTGAAGCAGGATCATACTGGAGGGAAAAACTCCTGTCACTTTGGTCATGAGACAAGGTAGAAAAATAATCACAAATCTGAACAGCTATTGCTCTAACATTTTATATGACATTATTCATGGCCACTTATGCCTCATCTTATGTCAGAAACAGTTCCAAGGCTGCTTTCCCTGGGCAGCCTTACTAGCCCAAGCTAACATAGTTGTACTGTTCCTCATAGTTATATACTTTTATGTGGAGTGCCAGAGTGCTTTTTAAGCACACTGTCCCAGGTGTACTGAGTTGAGGTTAATTTCTCCAGGGAAAATGTATAAAATTATGAATGTGTTTCTGAGGGCAAAAGTCCTCTCAGGATTTTGGAGAAGACTAGAGGAAGAAGCAGCTGCACAGTAGCCCTCACATACATTTCTCAGAGCGTGTGATGATGACAACTTTCCAAATGCTGTCAGATAGAGAAATAGTTAATGTCATCAACAAGCATGCAAGGAAGAAACACAATTACGAGGGAAAAAAGTGCTTGGCATCATCAAAGAGATTTAGGTGAAGCTCATGGGAGAGCATGATGGAAAAGATGCAGGGAGCTGGGCTGACAAAGAGAAAGAAAAGGGGATGTGCTTTCCAATAAAGCAGAAGGACAAAAGGACTGGAGTTTTACTGAGGAATAGCCATAAGACCAGCAAATTAGAATTAAAGCTAATGGGAGACAGAAAAGACTTCTGTTAGAGAAGGCAAATCCTAAAGTCCTCCATCTATTCAAATATCATACTGGTGAGAGTGGTGGTATCAGGAGTAACTCTCTTCTCTTCACTCACATGCAGACTTCAGATTAAAACCAGAGGTATCTTATTAGAGAAGGCTTAATTTATTTACAAAAAAGCTACTACTGTGTTGAGATGGAATAGTATTACTAAAATGCCTATATTATTGGAGATTTCATTTTAATTACATGTAGAAAAATATAAAATAATCTGCCTCTAAAAGCATGTGAGTGGCAAAGGCGTGGAAAGCAGACAACAATAGCAGCTACTACTACAAATTTGCATGGGCTCACAGATTCCTGGCTTTGTTAAAAGCAACAGCAAAATACTAACTTCATTAATGTTGGATTTCCCACGTGAGAATACTTACCCAGATTTTCAGTGCAAGGCCAGTCTGCCCAGATAACATCTAATTGTCTCTTGAAACCGCAGAGATGAGAGGTATAAAGTAAATGGAAAGAAAAAAACACCCCATAAAAAAACCTTGAGCTTTCACCAGACACAGACTTTTGTATGGTTTAACTCTCACTTGTATAAATATCAAGAGAACAATCAATGTTAGTACATGAAAATAGTAGAATGAATACTCAATAATAATCTTTATGGCTTTATTGTAGGACTATGAGGAACAATAAATAGCTTTTGTAGGTGATTAAATGTTAGTGTGCAACTGAAGCATTTAAGAAACTCACATGGTCATTACAACTGTACTCCAGTGCCATAAACACTCTTCCAGATATTTAAGACTGAAAAAAGACAACACAAGGTGATACAAAAGAAGAATATTTCTCCTGTTATGAAACTGGTGTTGCTTAATCTTTGTGATGATCTTCTTGAAATATTTAGTATATTTTGTAAACCAGCATGTGTCAAACTATCCTCCAAAAGCCGCCTCTACAAAGAGCACTTTCATTTCAGTTCAGGCTTGCTCTAACTAGTACAATTTTGAAAAGGCCCAAGATATTGAGTATGAAGACAGGTAATGTCACTTCTCTTCTTGAAAGGGTCCTATCATCAATTCACGGTGCTGATGTTGATCAAGCAAATCTTACAAGTTTGACATCTTTTCACAAATGTCCTCCCTTATTTCCCTCTGGTTGTTATGGCCTTTTCATGAGTCTTTGTGCCTTTTGCTATTTCAATCATACTTTAAGAGGTAAAACTAAGTTATGTCTACCTTACTAAAAGTCTTGCAGCTTTCAAGGTATCTATTTAATAGACTGTATGGATTCTTACAGAGAAAGAAGCAGCAGCTGGATCTGTTCTGGTAAGACAAAGTAGGTTTAGAGGTTGAGATCAGAGGTTTGATTCACAGCTGGCTGTTTTAGATAGGCTTCCAGCCCACAAATAAGAGGGATGGAAATTGCTTGCCTACCAGCTTAAAACTCCATGAATGGACAGTCATTGTGGGGGGCCATAAATAAAGGGGGCTGGTCCTTTAGCAATTTTGCAAGGACACTTGTGCTGATGTGAAGGAGGGCAGAAAGTGTTTTTGTTCTGTTCTTCAGTTGCAGTGAGCAAGAAAACCCGCCAGTGTGACTGCCAGTCACTTCTAGTCCTGGCTGGCAGAAGGCACCACCAAACTATACCACGAACATGGAGACAGAACATAGCTGCATAAACCTTTAAATACATACATACATACTTTTTCAGCTGGCTGGCTTTAAAAAGTCAGTATTCTAAATGTTAATGAAGCACAAGCTTTCCAACATAGAAAATATATTTTGTAACCTAAAACCCAGAGACAACAGCATGATTTTGTGGCAATCACTGTGCCTTCCTCTAACTAGAAATAAAGGCTCTCTTTATTAAAATCTTGCAGTCACATATAATTCTGTTAATGCTGAGAGTCAGATGACCACATCCCTCCTGGAAATATAAAGGTGTCCTCACCTTAATATGCTTTTATTCTTTGGCCTGCTCTGGCATAATCAGTGTTGTGGTTGTCCACTGTCAGAAAAGCCTGATGTTCCAAATTCTGTGCAAATGACCACTGCCTGCGGTGTTCAGCCTGTTTTCACAGCTCTTCTGGAGTAAATGACCTGGGATGCATCAGGCATACTGCTTCTGGGTTCAGTAGCACTGGGGCATACTGCTTCTGGGTTCAGTAGCACTGGCTGGCTCTCTGTCTTTCCCACAGACTGTCACAGGCACAACCCAAGAACCACCTAACAACAAGATGGGGGTCACAGTGGGATAGTTTTGATGCTCTAAGTTAGTTAAAGTCAGAGCTGTATGTGATTCAAGCTAAGCCTTCCATTTTACCGCATCTCCTGTAAAGACAGGGAAATTAATTCATGATCTTTTAGTTAGAATTAAGACTACAATTATTTGATTAAAATTACAATTATTTCCTAAGCATAGCAATAAGAATGTAAATTAACATAATGGAAAGTAGTTTAAGACATTAAAATAATAACAAAAATAAAAACTGTACACATAAAAGAGACAGATAGAAAAAATTGGTTATAATGAAAGTCAAATGAAAACATAATTGAGTTTCAGGAAGCCTGAATGTGACTTATTACAGGAAGTTTGTTTGACATTGGAACATGTGTTTCCGTTTAACAATCAGCATCCATAATGCACATGACCATTTAAGTTCATATGAGTTTAAGAAAAGAATCATGTTCCTAATTTAAAATTAGCTAAACTATGTAGAGAGCCTTCATTTTGCAGTTTTGCCTTCAGAACTGTCTGGGGAAAAAAAAAAAAACACTGCAAAGATTTCATGATTTTCAGAGATGTGTTTAGCTCCAGGGGATGCCTTTGTAAAATGCCAACCACTGGGAATGTGATAAACCCAAGATAAGGATTTACATTAAGAAAAGGCGGATGTAATATTTAGAGACCGTTGACGGAAAAGCTAACAATGGATATAGATAAAAACAAGTTATATGTATCTGTGCTGCAGGATCTTTTCAGTCACAATTATTTTCTTCACTTTTTTTCTGTCTGACAGAAAAAAACCCATACTTATTTGAAGGGCAGCATAATTTTTTTATGTTACAATGTCATAAAATATTTTTTTAAAATACAAAGAATTGAAAAGGTACATTTTTGTTATTTAAAAGAAATATTGCATTCTCCCAAGAAACAAAGTTTTCCTGCATCAGCAGAGCACAACTTTAAGATTACATATGTGCCTTCTTGTTCTACAGGAGAAAATTTGTCAGGAAGAAGACATGCCATTGTTCTTCCTCTTCATTTATAAAGTCACTGCAATTTCATAATTTACTGACATCACATCTGGCGTAACAACCAAAGCTACCTTCCCACAGAACATCTGACCAGAGAGAGGTATACCAGCAGAGTGGGAAAAAAGTGCAAAATCTTCCCTGCCAGAAAAGAAAAAGAAATTTTATTTCTGCTATGTGTAATTCAAAGTATACCAATGCGCACAGTCCATTTAGAGGACATAATTCGGGATGCTAAATGTCATCACACACACAAAATTAAAAAAAAAAAAAAAAGATACAGAATTGCTATTTAAGTAGGTGAGTTAATTCAAGATGAAAATACCTTCTTGAAAAATAGGATGTACGTATAAAGGTGCCTAATCTGACAAAAGATTTCTGATAAATACGTGTAGTAAAGAATGTTTTTTTCAGGTTTTGTTAAAACATGAACACTCTGTTGGAATTGAAATAAAAATTAAATTGGCCAGGAAGATGGAAATTTGAGAAGCTCATCAACTACAGTAATCTGTCAGCACAGAAGTACATGAATATTCTTATCTATAACCAAAAAAATGAAATATTGGTTTCTTTACTGTAAACGTTTATCACGGGTGGTATTATAACATTGTTACAGTGATAGGAAATCAGGCCTTCATCTAAAGAGTACTTAAAATCATGAGAATACAACATCATAGCCATAAAGCATCTGTGCACAAACATAATTCTGTTGTTCTCTAAAGAAGACAATGAATACAATTATTCACGCATGTTAGTACTTCCAGAAGCTGTAGTTCTGGATATTTTGGGGGTATTTCCTCCTTTCTGTCCTCTTAAATGATTTTCAAGTGTCATTTAACCTGGACTTGGCCACTTTCAATCAATTCAAAACTGATTCTCAAAACCTTCAGGCATCAAACTCTCTATGGTAAAGCAGTTTTTGCCACTTCAGATTGTCACATACCAAGACACATAGGTCTGGGCGCTGGTCTCAAGTGCTGAGCAGCAAGGTACTTAGTTTATGTACAAAAGTCAGCAGACTCAGAGGAATGCTGCTTGCCTATCTTTTCTCCATCTGTTAGAGTTTTCATACAGCACGTGGAAGACTGACATTTAGTTCTGCTTTCTGCATGGTGGAGTTCAAACCTGTATTACTCACCTCTGGAAAGAGAGATTTAAATACTCCTCTCTAACAGGATATTGAAGTTCAGACAACACTCAGCCTAAATTCCACTTAACTCCTGCTATAGTATCTCAGTACTCTTAGGTCTCTTCTAATATATACTGAAGATCAAATCCTTCATTTCCTAATGTAGTGATGCATCAATATAAAGATTTTCATTTATTCCTATGAAGTCAGCTTGATTTCATAGTTAATATCAGTTCGTGGTAAGTAATACGACTGTCTTTTAAATAGATGCTTATACCTTTGTGCCATGTTTCAAGTGTGACTCACATAACAAAAAGCCCGTTAAAACATCCACAGTGTGTCACAAAGAAGCAACTAATTAATGAGGAGCTCTTGCTAGTTCTTCTTACTAGTCAATAAGTTTATATTGAGCACAGTTTGATTACTTGATGGATAGAAGTGGTTCTCAGTATGAGTAAAGATTTTCAGTTCAGCTCTATGGCTTAATTTTGCTATCCTCGGTAGCCCTAAGCAGTTCTTCTTCCTGCAAGTATGCTCACTGAACATTATTCATATCTTCATGTTCACATCTAAAGGTAAAACTGACTCTGCATAAGCTCTACATAAGGGTTCATAAACAGAGAATGATCTATTTACCCCACACCCTGAAAGCTATATGAACCAGTTCAAAAATAGCTGCTATTAACCGAAAGCAAAAAGTAGATTGTTTTTTTTATAATCTCAACAGCCTTGGTGTTTTTAGATTTGAAACACTTCTTTTACAAACAGGTAAAGTAATACAAGTACCAGTCTTTCATTCTGTATTGCCAAGAACTACAAAAAGGTTATGGGAGATGCAATAGTCCATCAAAGTTGTTGGAAAGCAAGATTCCTAAAAGCTTTAAAAAACACCCAAAACCATACTGAGAGTAAATACAGAGAGATAAATGAGAAAATATAACAACCCAGATTAGCACTGAGTTCTGGGTTTTTTTAAGCCCAAGGAAAAGAAACACTATTCTATAAGCAATTTTTACAAACTCAATTCCAATGAATACAAAATTGGAAAGCTAAGTAGGAAATTGCCTGTATGTTTTCACATCAAAAATAAACTTAGAAAGCAGATAAAATCTCAGTAGTAGAATCAAACTATCTAAATACATTGAAGACAACCTGGTGTTAGGATATGATTTAGCATACTTAGCTAACTATAATGCATTGTTCAATTAAAACATCCATTTGTTATTGAAGACTTTGGTTTTTAATGAAGTTGCTTTAAATAAAATAGTAATTCTTCAGGAAATGTTATTTTTATATTGGAAGTTAGCTTTATATTAAAATCAACCATTAACTAAATAAAATAATGTCTTGGTAAAAATTACTCTTTAAAACTAAGTTCTTTTATATATTTATTTATACATTTATTTATTTATATATATATGTTTAAAAATATAATTTCAGCCTCACCAATGAAAGTATGCAAAAGCAGTATTTAATGACTAAGTCAACATATTAATTCTTTACCAGCATCCAGCTAGATGATTTGAATTCTTGCACATTTGTTGTTTTCTCATAATACTCTTCCTAGATTTCAGTCAGTTCCCATATGTATTCATTGAGTTTTGTTGCATTTGATATGTCGGTGATTTCTCCCTTACAGTGAAATGAATAAAGAATTTTTTAACTTTTTGAATTTCATCGTATTCTTCTTGGAAGAATTATACACCAGATACTTTCAAGCCTTTGAAATAATTATTTTTCAGATTTAGCTCCTAGATACATAGGAAGTGAATCTTTCATCACTGCACTTCATCAGCTTCAAGACAGTGCCTCTTTCAGACTGCCTCACAAAACATCACATCTAGAAGTGTGAAAGATTTATAGGCTTGAACCTGGGAATATTTTCTTCTTCTCCCCCAAGGTGCACAGTGTCTCCAGTCAAGATTCAACCCTAGTATAAATAATTGCAGAGCTGTTTACCAGTACTTTATGGCTTTGAGTATATGAAAGCCATGTGTTTGTTCTTTGTTCCAATAGGGTTGGCACAAATTTCTGCTCCAAACAAGACTTGTAAAAGCTCTGTTATGAAGCAAATCATGCTGCCTCATACGTCCTCCACAGCGGTGGCAATTATCCACAAATTGGATCTCCGGCTGTGTTTTACAAGACTTTCAGTTTTGTTATACAACTTCTTAATTATGTCCTTGGAGGTAGGGAGTGTGCCTTACAGAAAAGCTATATTGTCTTCCGTTCCTCTGTCCTGCTCAAAACCAAATTTTTCATATGACGCATCACTCCTGTGCTCTCAAACACTGATTTTTACATCTGGATTTTGTAACTCTATGTTTTTTCCATTTCCACAGCTGACCTATTGTGTATAACTGCTGTGAAAACCACGTCTCTTCATAGCAGTCATTACTAGGGGGGAAGTGTTTTTCTTGCAATGGCTTTCTTAGCAGAACCTGAAAGCTTGTCATAATGGCTGGAAGAGTTTGCTGTAGCTCCCAGATTTTTCCATGGCATGAATCCACATTTGACTACCAGCGTGTGTTAATCGCAGCTACTCTGGTCAACCAGGTGAGAGTTCATAACAGGTAATTCAGAAGCAGCAGCTTCTTAAACCACCTCTCAACTATGATTGCTGCTAGTCCGTTTGAAGCCAGCAGGACATACCATCTTCAGCAGTAAGTTCAGCTGTTCAGTTTAATGTTGGGTCTGAAATATAGCAAAAACTTTGCATAGTCCGACACATATTTCAGTTGAGCACATGAAGCACATGGTCGGTTACAGTACAAATCCCTAATCCCCATCAGCCGCACGCTGTTCTGTGAGGCTTAACTTCAGCCTAAATCTGCAAGCATGTTTCCCTTGCAGATGTGTGGTGTGTTGAAATGTTGTTCTAGGCTGTAAATGATTACATGCTTTCAGAAAAAATGTAATTTGCTCTTAATATTATGAAATCACCTATTAGCTTCCTTAATTTTTTCTTAACTTTTGAATTCAATTGTAAGTTTGCTTTCCATTCATTTAGTTTGACTTGAAAACATCACACAAAAATGTGCAGGCTTGATATTTAGCTCTCTCTTATACTTGGACCAGTTAAATAAAATTTGTAACATGACAGTATCAGTGTCATTCTGATCAGTTGGGCCCAACTTCAATAGGTGTCTCATAAAAGCAAACCCCTGCACTCATTCAGAAAATCCATAGATAAAGCAGTTGCATGTGGTGAAAAAACTTGTGTTTGTGTTCAACTCCTTCAGTAGGTACAGTAGTGAATGGTAAAACAGCTCTCAAAAGGCTATTTTATGCTGTTAATATTTTCAATAATAATTATTTCTATGCATTAAAGAAACAAAATAGAACTACCACAAAGCAGCTCTACCCCTTATAGGTTTTAATTAATTTTGCTTTGGAATAAAAACTTGTTTGCTCGGGTCTCATTCCAGACAGGCTCTGGACTAAAACCATTTCCTTATCACATAAGCAGTTCACTATATGACTGTGCATTCATTTACAGTGCAAAAAGGTTATGACTTTTAGTTTTCAAAGAAAAATACTAAAACTACTAGCATGCTTGTTGTAATCAATGAAGACAGTTTCATTAAAATTAAATCTCTAGCACAGGTGAATGAGACAAAGTGTAATTGACAGAGGACATTTAGAAATGTGCTTTAGTTTATCTACAGATAAGTATATCAAAGTTGCTTTCTGCAATTTGAATACAAGGAAAAAGAAGTTGGAACCTTTTTTTTTTTTTTAACTAAATGTAGAGGAAGGATATAATGTTGATTTTCATCCTTAAACCAATACAAATCTGGTTAGATGTGAAATTATTAACAGCAGTAACGGGAGAGTTGAAGTAATGGAAATTTACCCTTAGCTGTTTTACAAATGTTTATTTTAAAAACAGACCAGTTTTCTTATTCATTGACAGATAAATTGTAGACATAACACATAGATTGCATATGAGGTTGGACATCAGCTTTCTAAATCTAATCACAAGAAGTTATACGACTTCTTTTCTTATGTTGCTGGGGCCATAACTGCATTGGTATAATCTTTTTCCAGTGAACCATTATTGAAATTTGCATATTTTATAGCAAGACCTTGCTGATGCTTAACAAAGACATGGCAGCTAGATAATCTCCTATGTGTATCTTCACACATATGTATTGATGGGAGGAGCTATTCCTTACCTGCTGTAAATTTTCAGAAACGTACTGCATTGTTGCTAGGTAAATAAATGTTAAAAAAACACCCATTTCTATGCTCCTCTCTCCAATTTGCTCATCAGTGTATTCTTACTCTGAATGGCCTCTCTTAATGAACCTTATAAATGTTCTTGGCAGCTAACTGGGAAACGTTAATGAAGAGTTTCACTTAACAAGGAGCTGCAAATTATCCAACTTGTTAAGTTTTCCGATAGCCATCTTTTGGATTTAATTATTGGCACTGTTTTTTGCCCATCACTCAGAGACAATGCTTTGCCTATTTTATAAATTGCATTATCAAGGATTTTTCATCACAGTAATAAATAATAATTCTACTAAATTATTACAGAACATCACTCTAGTGAGCTATTAACAAGCTCCTAATAGTTATAATTTCAATACATCTGATAAGTATCGTAAGTCTTAATACAGAAAAATTATGCAAAGAGAGAAAAGCCCCATGGGCCTTGCTGCAGCCATGAGAGGATTACGTTGGTAACGCATGTGGAAACAGATGTCAGATTCAGGGCTCTAGTTGTTGCAGTTCCCGTGGCTGGTTTGCAATCCGGGCACCTTTAGATGGCAGTCTGACTGTTTCCTCACCGGGCTTCCCACTCTTCTAGTTGTTTAAGTGAGTACTGCCTGTAGGATAAGTCATAATTATTATGTGAATGTGTGGGATAAGAGCTTCACCTATCCTCCTGACCATTTGAATTATATAATGCATTTAAATCAACAGAAAGGAATGGCAGTCCAGGGGGGCTTTCATTTAGACAAGCTCTTGGGAAACATTTATATATGCCAGGCATAGAGCAAACTGGGATTAGAACTATATGAAGATAATTTCAACTACTTTAGCTCCTCTCTTCTCTCGTCAACAAAAGCAAATTTTGTCCTGTGCTAGTAAGACATGCAAATGGGCTTCAGCCATGCCACCCTGACACTTGTATATCCCTATGGCTATGACTGCACTGAGAAGTGCACCTTGCCCAGGGCACAGTCCCTTCCTTCCTCCCAAGCAGCGCTGGATACCATTTAGCAATTTTGGCTGCAAGCTTATTAATAAGGGAAAAGGAGACCAAATAATGTTTTCTTAAAAGGAGAGATTAATTTCTCGTGATTCATTCATTTTTTTCCTCAATGCTGTACAAAGAAAAAGTGTACTGAAATATGATATAAAAATGACAATCCTAGCTATGCTTTTCAGACTCTGAAAACCTCCATTTAAAGACCTAGTTATGGATTGATCTTTTACATAAGAAAAGGAAGAAAATATGAAAAGTATTCATTGTCCATATGTAAGCCTCTATAATTTTTTATGTGTTAACTAAACATCTGTCAAATTATTCAGGTATGATGTTCACAAAACCCTTTAAGATCTAACCTAAGTGAGTTATGACTCAAAAGTTATAAGTGAGTTATAATTCAAAATGTAAATCTTACTGGGATATGACAAGTGAATGCACAGGATATAACTGTATTAAACTAGACTCAGAACTTTTTTTCCAAACATCTTTCTGTATACATCTATAGACTGAAATAATCTAAAAAATAATAATTAAAAAAAAAAAGTCTTCCACTGTAGTTTTAACTCCAGTTGTAAAACACTGACTTCTAAAAGTCAAAATACTTGTAAATATTTGTGCTAGAAAGGGAAATGTGACATACAAATGAACTTATTTCCTCCCTTTTATATAGCATACATAGCTAAAATTACATTCCCTGATTCTTTACATTATTTACACCTTTACTGAGTAGATGTAAAACTACAGAAACAGAACTTTTTTTCAACTGCCATTGTGTAGAATGATTCCCAACGGAAGCTTGGTATCAGGCTGTGGACACTGTGCACAGAATGAATACAGGAGAAGAACCTTTGGAAATGATTTGTCAAAAATAATTTAACCACCCAATGTGGACTAACTGTAGGACCAAACAGAACCATCATTTCTTTACTTTTTTCAGTTGAATCACACTGTCAAAAGTATTATTCCATAGTCTCTACTAATGTTTTAATTGAGTCTTGCTGAAATTCCAGTATACCCACATTCTTAAGATTGTCTATAGAGGTATTATTACTTTTATTGCTAGAATGACAGTTTTATATTTTTTTCTTTTATACCAAACAGAGCTCCAAAATTTTAAACAACTATAGTACCCAAATCTGAACAACTGCTCACTTAAAAAGAAAGAATAGAGGGAATATCTGAAACTCTCACAGCTGTCCCAAAATCAATGCGTGGAGCAGGTGCCTGGAGTGCAGGTGAGACAGCATGTGCTGAAGAAAGGGAGATGTGCAGGTGGCACACATCTCTGTGCCGCCAACAGAAGTGAATCCGAGGCAATCTCGTGGGAAGAGGATGTGTATTCAGACCATCTTAAACAGATGAGGAATGTGAATATAGCTCTCCCACAGGCTAGAGGTAGGTGTTGAAATTCTGGGACAAGGTGAGATTTGAGGCACTCCCCTGTCTTCATTGTTTTTCTTTAGCTAGCTTACCTCCTTCACTGGTGTGATGTTTTCAGCATCATTTTGATGTCCTTTTAGTATTACTGTGTAGTTAGTGAGGTGTCTAACTTGGATGAATCTTCTGGGACCTGGCTCAAACACCATGTCACCAGCATCGTGACAGCTGATTCCCGTTTACAGATCTGTCTGAAAACTGACTAAGCATTAACCTTTTGTTCAGTGCTGGGTGTATAGATTGTGGTTATTCAGAGCTTCTTTTCATCAAAACAGAGACTTGATATCCATAGAAATTCCCATGAGACAGAATGGATTAACCAGGAACCAGAAAAAGCCTGAAGAATCTACTTCTGCCATAAGACGGGGCAGTAATTTATGGAAAATATGGGCTTTAGCAAAGCAGAATTTACATATTATTGGAGACAAACACCTACTAAAATTGAACAGCCACCCTCTTCAATTTTTTCGTTTGTATCTCAATACAGCTGCAATGAATTTAATTTCTTTTTCTTTCTTCTTAATGGCTAGAAATATGATTATCCCTCAGAGAAAAGCTTTCAACCAAACCACATAAAAGCACTTCTGCTGTGACACTGGTGTCTATGAACCATTGTTTGAGCATGTTAATGTGCTGCTGTAGCAATAGATAAGGATAGAAGTGTGTGGTTGGAGAGGCCAGAGTTGTTTATAAAGACTCTTTGCGGACTAAGAAACAATCTACTCACTAATATAAATCATGAGCTGTCAAAGTGAAAAATAAAATCTCCACAGGAATGAAGAAATCACCAGACATCAATGGAATTACATTTGGTGCACTTATGTATTATTCAGTAGACAATAAGGAATGTAGTAATTGATTTTGGAGAGGATAAGATTTGTCCAGATGAATCTTTTAAAGACAGTTAAAGTCTGTTCCACCCCATTAGTATCCCCAGCAGCAAAGCCATGGACACAGGAAAGCACTGAAATGAAGAGAAGTTTAAAAATCCCTGACTCAGGGTGGTTTAAGACATTCATAGCAGTGCTGGTGTAGTATTTTTAATGTTTTTCTACCAAAAATCAAACTTTCTTACTATTTTTAAGTATTTTGTTTAATCACAATTGCCATAGTCATTTCAGACAAATCCAATTTGACTTGCTGTTCCTGGATGTTTAGAAGAGACCTCTACCCACAGACAGTGTCTCTGTAGCTTAGTTGCCTTTCTTTAGAAAAGAAGGGATTTCCAAAAGAAATCTCTATGTGTCTTCTCTTCTCTGTAATAAAAAATCTTCTCGCTTAAAGGGAGTTGTTTTTTCTGTAGGGCTGAGTTACTCAGTATCAAACAGATTAACCCTTGCCTTTCTAGTCCAATTTATCAAATCCAATATTTGTCTATCATAATGAAAGCTAATACAAGACTGAAATCCACTTTTAAACAAAGTACAGGAAAAGAAAAACCTACAAAGAAATTAACATCAAAATCTGGTTTGATAGATAAGCACTGTAGACTATTATACCTGAGCTGTGGCAAACTGATTTCTTAATCCACTACTAAGTCCTAGAAAAGCACTTTTTTTTCTCCTATGATTTCTCTTTTTATTACTAAATATTTAATTCTCATTCCAAACCTATTTAGTGGACAAGAAACTACCTCCAGGCATGGAGAGACTATGCATAAATGAAACACCCACTTTTCTGCACAGGGAAATTTATGGACTGAAGTATGAAGTCTACAAAGGTGTAGAACAGCCTAAATGGGATGTTTAAAAAATACTGAGGATGTTGGTGTTTCCTATGCCTCATTTGTAAGAGGTATCTGAGAAAATATCTGTTTAGCTCTGCTTCTTATTCATAACCACAACCATAGCTCATAGTCTACTACTTTCCAGAGTTGTGCACCTCAACTAAGACTACTTTCCATTAAAAAAAAAAAAGGATTAATTGCACTTGTCCACTCAATAGAAAAATGGTTAAGAAATTCAACAGAGATACTAAGATTTAAGGCATAGTCCTTGCTATTTCTGAGGCTTGAACCAGTCTCTGTTGTTGGACTATCCTCAAGTACCTCCATGCTATGTATAGCACACTAAAATTTACAGAACAGCAAATACCCAAATCCTCTCTTTTAGAGATGGACAAATAAACTGTCACTATGACTTAGTGAATATGTACTTATTAAATTTAAGTATAAAAAGTTAAGACTCACAGCTCAATTATACCTGAATTAAGGGGTAAAGGCACTCCCATAGGATGAAGATGGTGTGGGTTCAATTCTGTTGTGCAAGAAGATGAGGATGTGTGTTGGTCTCCCATAGTCCAGAGATGAATTATCTAAAAATGCCATCTTTATTCCTCTGTTTTGTGAGGTCTGATTGAGTAGATATTTTCTCAGAGTTTTTACAAGACTGGCTTCAACTAACTGTGAAATGGGCAGAAAAAAGTGTGATTCAAACCTAGGATTATTCATGAAAATACATTCCTTGCCACTGCCAGGGCTGATGTGGGTTTTATTTTCACTGCCTTTTTCCTGTCCTCAGTTCTTCCAGATTTTTTCTCCAGCATTCTTGCTTCTCAGAATACAACTTTTGAAAACACAGATTTGAGATTTTTCTCTTTCTCTTTCATGCCCAAAAGATCCACATATATATGACACTTCGGACTTCATTTTCTCTAACTTTGTGAAAAGGAAGATTGGCTTTTGTGAGGTTTCTGTGAGTTTAACCCTTTAATCTTGAAGGCCAATTCTTTTGTCCTGTTTGAGACTACATAACAGACAGTCTCATATATAGATAAATGTTTTGTAGCTGATATGGTAAATCTTACAGGTTGGAATAGATAGGAACAGTGTTATACATTTGACTAAAGAGTATTCAGTGCAATATTTGCTGGTGGAACTGTATCTTCTGCTACAAGACAGCTGAGTTTCCCAACAAGACATTGCTTTCCTGGCCTTTCTCATGCACTGAAAACCAGCTTTGTCATAAAAACTGTTTAGTCTTAGGTGATTTTATGTATAATATTAATATTAATCAGTACATAAACTTTTATAACTGAGCTGGTTTTCCACTGTTCTTATCACATCCCATTTCTATAGTAAGCAATGGTGCACAGAAAATATTGATCGTGAAGCTGTAAGGCCAGATGACAAGGTTCTAGAAGAATCTGAGGAAAAGCAATTTTTGTTTTTAAAAAAAACAGTTTGCTGTTAACATTTTGCCAATTATTTTTTCCTGCTTGATGTGTGTTACTGTACATTCTCTATACTAGAAACAAGACAGCATGGTAGGAAGGATGTGATTTCACTAGTAACAATAAGGATCACATTGGAATGGGAACTATGCTAAATAACTATTTTCATATTAAAAAAGAATCAAATATCCCTGACTTATAATACCAGAAACACTTGGGAAAATTTAGTCAGTTAAATAATTTAGAAATATTGTAATCTGCCATGTGAATAATTTTCAAAATAATCTCACTTGTGAACCAGCTTCTTTACAGTCAATGAGTTTGTCCACTGAAATGCAGTAATAGCTGCAGAGGCTTGCTTATTATGAAGTAAGTAGTGTTGTCTGTTGAACGCTAAGTATAATAAAAGAAGATTTAGCCTCAGGCTGGTACTGTACAATCATTATAGCTTTAACTTACACTATACACATACTTCTAATTATGCTAATATGCTTATACTGTCCATTGTACCCATATATTAAATTCTGGTGCTTAAAGTCATTATCACCTTAAATAAAAACAGACAAAACTATAGGATGAATATGAAGAAGCATGGAAAATAATGTTTGCTTTCCCAAATATTGACCTGCAAATTGTATTAAAATGATTTGCTTTTGCTTTTGATGAATAAATATAGCCTAAGCATTATATATGCATTTAAAAATTCCAAGCTGTCTTGAAGATTTGTGGAAGGAGTAGAAATAATTTTCCTGTGAATTTTTCACATCTTAACTTAGGATGTGAATGTGCTGAATCAGAGCTTTTTGCAAACCCCTTCCTTCTTACTCTCTCAATTATCCTTCTCTGCCTCTCATTATGCTCAAAATTTGCTAGTTTTACCATAGATGCAAAACTTTTGAACAGGCAAAATAAGCAAACAGAGAACTAAGACCACACTGAACATAAATATATAGCACAAATCATTCAATACCAGCCCACTCCCTTGAAAGTACTACTTTTTGTTTGTTTGTTTTGTTTTCATCAGCTCTCCTTAACCTGTTCTTCACAAGTACACTAATTTTGATACTGGAATTGTTTGAAATTGGGCATAGAAAGTTAAGATTTTAAGTTAGATTTTGAACTGAAGGGTGATGTGGAGTTACAAGAAAATGATACCTTTTGCTTCATAGTGTTTAGAGGACAGAATTGGTAAGAAAATCAAAGACAGTGACAGAGATGGGGCAAAGCGGAGAGAAAAAGAGCTAACAATAATTTCTCCTGACAGCCATGGGTTGGCAGCTGTTAATAGTTGTGATTATTCAGCCCATCTCTAATTGTGATCCAGATTGAATGAGTGTGCATTTTCTCTTTCAAACTAAATAGCAAAATACCCTTAATAATTGGCATTCTTTATTAGCAATGTTACATTGCCATAAAACATTTGTGTTTCTGAGGGTTTTGTTTTTAGAGATTATCTAAGAAATAAATATAGGGCTGTGTCGATGGACAATCATCTAGACAAGTAACACAAATTTAAAGCATCTTCTCACTCCCACTGAGAAATTGCTCAAGCCTCTGCCTCATGCTTATAGTATCACCAAATATTGGAGATGTTTCCAACCTGTGATCTTGTTAAGGATGAATGTCCTTTTTAAGGTAGCACCTTATGACATTGTTTAAACTTTTTTATTATGGTTCTTGGCATACCTAGTGAACAGTTCTGTGAGGACTCACTCCTTTCGTGTGTTGAAGTTAGCCCTTGACATATCACTGACATAAAAGATAAAAAAAGTGAACAAAACTAATTCAAGAAAAGGAATGAAATTAAAAATATGATCAAAGAAATAGTATGTGGGTAAGGACAAGTTTAAAGTTACTAATTAGTGCTGATTATTAAACTGTTTTTCTACCCTTTTTGTTTCAAATCCTGGATAGCCTATCTTATGAGAGGGATGGATAGTGCAGATGAAATAGCATTCCCTGAGATTTCTGTGATGTTTGCTACCTTAAACCAACACCCTCTCTGGCTTTTTCATCTGTTTACCTGGCCTGACACAGCCCTGGAGTCTCAGCTGGCTCTTGCGAAAATATACCAGTATGGACCTTCTCCTCTCCCTGACTCCTGGCTCCTTTGATGATGGAGCTCTGGCATTGACTGCGTTTCTCCAACAGCCAGACCATAAGGACTAGAGACCGACCTCTCTCCAGTGAGCATACAATTCCCCTGTTCCGCAAGTTGCTCCTATTCTGTCATACCCTTCTCTCTGACTCCCAGCAGACTTTCTACCACCCCTATCAGGCTGCCTCTGCCTACATTAATTTATGGGGCAGGACCCTGCAGCGTGCTGGCCTGGGCACTTGTTCACGGAGCTCAGAAGCTTCCTAATTGCCTCAGCTCAAGTTTCACCTTTTTTGCACCCTGATGGTCACACCAGACCTACTAGAAGTAAAGTCAAAGGGCTTCCCGCAGTCATCGTCCCTGTTAGCTTTTAATAGTGACCCCTGGAAACTCTTATAGGAGATAACAGACTGTGGGTGTATAAATATTTATACTATAGTCTGACATACCTTAAAAATAACTTGTAGTTATTCTGCCTCCTATTATCTCCTGCCTTAAATTATCTTAAGTCTTATCTGATTTAGAGATAGGAATGTAAACTATCCCTTAGTTTTGGCTAATAAAAAGTTCCAGCAATTGATTTTTTTTTTTTTTTTTTTTTTTGCATTAGCCACCGTGATTATACAAGTTTGCAGTTTTACTTGAGGGAGAAAGGAAGCGTTATTGGCGATAGATAAGATTCTTTTACATGCTCACATATATGTGGTTAATCTGCGCAGTAGCAAGTATGTAATACTTTTCAGACAAAATAACATCAACAAAATCACAGAGGTCACCTCTACCATGGGGCTTCTAATCAAAGATGCATATCCTGCATACTTTACTTACATAAATGGTCCTCTTGTCTTAGTAGCACTTACAGGAGCAGTATGACAGTGTCCAACTCAAAGCCATCAGATCCTCAGTTGATGTAACGGATAAAGCTCCATCGGGATCGAGACAGGTCTGTCATATCAGCTTGCAGCTAGTGAAGATCTGGTCTACAGAGGGCCACAGAGGGCCATTTAAAACTGCCTTAATTAAAGCAGGAAATAACCGGCAGTTCAGTGAGGTCAATCAGAAAATAAGGACCTCGGCAACCAGAGTAGGAAAGTGTGAAGAAATAGCCACAGCATCAGTCCTTTGGGTACTCTGAGTGAATTGCTCCCTGGTGCCCTGCAGATTTGAAGGCCTGATTCTGTCTTGTCACAAATGGGATTTGCAAAATGATCAACTGCTTAACCAATACTTATTGATTTGTAGTGCTCTAGGAATGGTAAAACACCTCAGCAGGATGCAAAAATTAAAGGCAACAGAAAAGATTCAGTTCACTGGGACATGACAGCACCAGTCAAAATTATTTGCATGTTCCCTGATTTCAAAAAAACTTATGGTATACAGAAACACAGGAATAAGGAACCTGGCCACCCTTCCCACCTTGTAACTCATGTATGTTCAGTGTGCTGGCCTGGGTGTACAAGCCAGCTCTGGCTTTCAGCTCTTCCTTGTGAACATGACAAAACAACAACTCAATTTACTGTCTCCATTCAGTCAATACGTCTTACAGCACTGTCGTCTCTTTTTGTTTTTCTTCTCTTTTATTTCCCTTTCCCTTTTTCCTTTTTTTGCCTCTAGAATGCTGATTTGGCAGAGTTCGTGTGACCCAGCACAACAAAATTATTGCATCTATTCCAATGCTATTTCCCTACTATCTCATTTTGTACTCCATCATATACAATCTACAGATTTTCACACATAATGCTGTGCCCATCCAACTCAGATATCTTTCTCAGATATCGTCTATGAAATTGGAAGTTAAACAAACCAAGATAAAAAATTTCACAAAGACCACAGAGAGAAAACTAGACATTAGTCTATCCACCAAATGTTTCAACCAATTCAAAATCAAATGTTTCATATCAGTTCTGAGCTTTATTGTCATTTGTTAGACTTTTAAAACTGACAAGGGAAGTAAATTTTAAATTAAGTAAAATCTCAAATTAAAGAAATTAAATGTAGGTTTTGAGTCTTTACTAGATTTTTCTTTTTTTATCACAGTAGTTCAGCTAGGTATTGCAACATGTTTCAGCAAACCTGAATCTTGTAAATGATATTGTGGTATTTTTTGGCAACAGAATGAAAATGAAAGATTATGTCCTGGTGTACGATCAAGCGTTATTTACTTCTTAGCTTTCTAGACACAGAAGTCGCAGACCAAGTATTTCTTTCCATACGCCCCAGATTTGAACGAACTGCATGTGGAGAATGAACAAGGAAAACTTCTCTGGTGTTCTATGTAGCTGTGTTGTTTTACTCTTCAAGCAAGTTTTGTGAGGCTCTTCCAAGCAGTGTAATCTTAGAAGTAAAGCAGAGACAGATCAGAGGACACAGCAAAAGGGAGGAGGTCAAAACTGGGTGAATACAGGCAGTCACACATACAGAGCTCCATAAATTAGTTGTTCATGCTGCATATCATTGCAAGACAGTGACGTGTACATATATTTTCATATGACTGTGTATGTCTATATATAACCCATTCCCAATATGAGCTATTTTAAAACAGCCTTTGCTGATATTTGTAACAGATTCTTCCACTTATACGTGCAAAGTAATGCTGTGTTTCAATGAAATACTACTCTATATTAATTCTTATTCTTAGTCACATGATGACAGGGTGTGTGCAGGTGTTTGAATGTGTAAAACTTTAATGTCAACTTTTCATGTATTACTGCTGAATAGGAAAATTGGGTCAGCAGCTTAGGTACTGCAAAGAAAGCCATTTTGGAAGGTTAAATGAAATATAGCCTGCTAAGGAATTTGAAGGAGAAAAATATTTGACCCGTTTCATTTATTTAACTCCGTACAAGGCTTTAAGATCAGTAATGTTTAAGAAAGCTGCCTTGTGTTCCAGGTACTGCTTGAGTGTAAGAAGATGCCCATGTCAATTTGCTTTATAACTAGTAGATGACAACTGTAGGAAAGAGAAATATTTTAAAATCTAGTCTTTTGGTGTTTTATTGGGGGGTGTGTGTTGTGTTCATTTGGTTTTTTGGTTGTGTTGTTTTTGGTTTTGTTTTTTTTTTTTTTGTCCTTCTGGAAACTACATTTACCTTTCTACTGTAAACAAGGTGCAAGTAATCTACTTTGATAAATGCTTATCTTTCTTCATTACAAACATTGACTGATCTTTGTATATGTCAGATGACAATAAGCAGACTTTTGCCATAAGCTGGTAAGAACAAAAACACCTTAAACACACCCTTGTCAAGACTAAGATAAGCTTTTAAGGGAGGGAATAAGAGTGGAATTTCGGTGTGTATATCAGTAACTTCAAAGTCATTACTGACCTTTCTGATGGTTAGAAAATCAGAACAACATTGTAAATTTCAGTCTGCAAACAGCCTCTATAGAAGTATTCCAATTTATTTCCTTGATAACAGTCCCAAGTCATGTCCTCTGAATTCTAATGCAGCTCAGACTCCAGAAACAGGATCTGTAACAGTAATATAATTTTATTAATCAGGCTGTGTTTGGGTTGATTAACCTAAGTTTATAATTTGTCTGTAAGCAGTCTGAGCTCTATATGGGGCCATTCAATTTTTCAGTTAAGTCAGCCTACGTGAGGAAAGCAGTTGTTTCAAAGGGCAGACTGACAGGGAGTGAACAAGAGCAAACAAAGCCTTTGTAGTCCCTTCTCAGTTTTACGGAACCCCTCCTCACCCAGGCTGCAGGAGGTCTGCGGGAGCCCACAGCCATACCTCTTGCTGGTTTGTCCCTCTCTGCTCCCAGCCCTTTAGTTCCCACTGCTGCTCATTCAGGATGGAGCTCCTCAGAAATGTGAAAGAAATCCCAATATGTATTTTCTTTTTCTACTACATAATTTTCTTAGGAATAAAAAGCTTACTTTTATTCTTCTGGCCTGAACCCCATGGTCCATGCCCCTACCATGGATCCCAGATCATACAAAGCTCAAGCCCTAATTTTTAGTATCAAATCAAAGGGAATTCTACTCTTTCATATCTTTTAAAGTTCTGGTTTTTCCTGACTTTTACTCCCCATGCAGCTCAGCTCTTGGCATAAATGAAAAACAGTGTATAAGACTTTTCACTTTAAAGAGCACAGAATTGGCAGACTGGCATCTAGATAAAGTTACAGATCTCAAGGACACTTTCAAGTTGCAAGAGGTGAATGAACATCCAGTAGAAAGTGGTAGTAGATTATGAAGCAGAAAATGTCAGAGTAATCATATTAAGACCCTCCTATGTCTCACTTGACTTTTTTTTTTTTTTAACCTTCAACTTTCCTTGCACTTGTTTTCTTCCCCTTACTCAGAAATTAAAAACGTGATTTTAAAGCCAAGAAAGCGATTGGAAACTGCTCAGACTGTTAATATTTTATGTCTTGTTAGTGGAATGACTGCCACAAAAAAAGATTGCATTTTTAAATAACAGTATATGGACTTCAAGATATTTATAATTAACTCTTACAGAACTCTAAAAGTAGAGAACAGAGTAAAATAATTGTTGTGTATCAGGCAGGGATAGTCAGAAAATAACTACTCTTTTCTGAAATAAATTTTTCTCTGACAGAGTAATGTACACTAGAAAAACAAACACATATCTCCAGAAAATTTTGTCTCAGGGAAACAGAGGTAAAGCATAGTGACTCACAGGATATTTTTGAGATAAGCATGTTACTCCTTTCTTTTTGGCAAAAAGATGAACTAACAACAGTCTTCACTTCTGGTGAGGCTGTTGTGAGCTGAATGCTCAGGTTCCTTGCTTCCCTGCTAGCCCCACTGCCAGGCTTGGAAATGGCTGCCATGGTTAATGCTTCATGGAAAATTCTGTGATCCTTATCCTTATCCAAGTGCCAAGCAACTCCAGGAGGAGCTTGCCTGAAGTCCCTGTGAAAGTCACCTCATGCAGAAAGGGGCCAGGGCACACAGGTGGCACGTCCAGTGTTCAGTCAACAGCACCACCTTCAGCACCGTTGGGCCCAAATTCCCTGGCCATACTCTGCCGCAGCTTTTGAATGCAACCCACAGCATCATAGAAGAGGTTAATGTGGAATGCCAAGTGAAAGAGTCCTTGGGCCTACTTTGCTCTACCCATGGGCTGCACTCTATGCCTCTGTCCTGCTGGCTTCCCACTGTTTTCCCCAGCCAGCTAACACAAAGTGCAATTCACCATCTTTGCACATATTGCATGACTTCATAAACTTCAGGAAACCCTTCTTATTACTCAGGTGTCCACTTTAACATAGAAATAATTTCTGCCAGGAAGGAGACTGGCTAGAACAGATAAATCCTATTTAAGATTCCTAGTAAGGAACCATGATGCGAGAGGGTGCAACTGGAGCTAATCTTTGCTTATTCCACACAAGTAAAAGTATGGGATAGGGTAAGTAAGAAAAAAGTAAAAGCCAACTCACCTCTTGGCTGGCAGGCCGAACTGCAGCAGATCAGTTCCCTGACTTTTGGAGCAGTAAGATGCTGGCTTGACATTTCTAATGAGGAACAACCACCAAGTGAAAACTTACAAATATTAAAATAAAGACTTAGAAATAATAGTCTTTACATATGGCTTTGCCTGAAGTACTGTACTTTAGTATGTGGCTGTAATTTTTAACAAGAAAAGAGAATAACCTTCTAGAGAGCAGACAGGTCTCACTGCAGTGGATCAAGTGTAGACTTGTGTGGTTAAAAATATAAGAACTAATGTTTTTCCAGTGATATTCACTTTGAATATTTTTTCCATGTCCTCACTAGTGGGTTGTTTCAAGCCTATTTGATTTTACCTGCAGGTCAGGAGAAAGTCTATTATATAACATAGGTAGTCATCAAGCAGCTAGTGATTCCCAGCAGCGACTCCACAGATTGCTTTTGCATTATCAGAGACCGAAGAAAGATGTGCATCATGTAACTTGTCGTGGGCAGGGTCACGTGGGGTTAGATGCATGCAAGGCACGTAATATTCGTGACAAATACAGCTATTTAAAGCTGAGGATTTACTGCTGGGTTTCTTCTCTTTGAAAGAATCAATGAACAAAGTGAATGTTCTCTCATTACCTTTTAACACATGGAGGAAATAAAAGAAGTAACAAAATGTGAGAAGATTCTCACATGGAAGTGCATGGAGCGTTTTAACTATATTAAGTGTTTCTCTTACCTCTTAGATACATTTCCTTCTTGTTTTATTAAATACATGAAGTTTTTGTTCACCATCTGTCTACTCATTAGTTGCTTACTGCTTGCATTACAATTAAGAGGAATTTTAAAATAGTTTTGCAGAAAGAAAGCAAGTGGCTTTATATTTTATTATCAAGATGGTCTCCCAGCTATAAAGGACAGGATGGGAGAAAGAATAAAAGTATCTAGTGGGGAAGTAAAATAAGAATGACATTGTTAGCTAGCAACTTAGTGAATACTGGGAGGACTGAGATTGAAAGGCAAGAAGAAAGTATGGCATTTGGTGTAGTAAAGGGAATTCAAAGGGAAGGAATGACAAGATCAGAGGAATGAGTAATAAATTCTTTTGACAACTTCAAAGAGAGCAGAGTGGAGGGGAGGAGATGCATGCACGAGTTTCCATTTTACTGTGCTGTATTAATTTTCACAGTCTTTTTCAGTTATGTCCTACTTATTTTCTATCTGTAAATGCATTACCAGCCTGGAGACCCCAATTACTGTGGGAATTGCAGAGATCCCAATTAGTAAGGAAACTTGTTAAGATTACTTTCCTACACACATTATCTGTGATGCTGAGACACTTAGTCCCCAAGCAGAGTAGAAGCCTGAGGTTGAAAATAGTGCAGATCACAGTGTTTGCAGGATTCAGACTATTTACATGCACATCTATTATTATGTTCATATTGAATGTCAATTCACTTTACTATGTTGGAGAAAGAAAAATACATGCATAAATTCTTCTAAGGTGTGGTGTTCAAGATAGAAAGCCAGTCAATAAAAGAGATGATAGGTGCATTTTCTTTTCTCTCTTGAAAGTGGAAGGAGAGGTTGGAAAAGACAGTGACCACGCTTGCCCTTCCCCCTCTGTTTTCCATAAAATTTGGAGAAAACCCATAAAAAGATGTTCATACAGTATCCTGGTGTCTGTGCAGATTCTTACTTATGGTTTAAACAATAGATGTTCAATGGAGACTCTCCTGGCAAGTACAGGAAGAGAGAATGTATTCTACACTATTTAAATGATGTTGAATAAAGAATGTACGATTTATGCTGAAATAGATAAAATGACACAGGTCAGACTCCCTTGTGTGACTCCCCATGACTGCACAGGAACTCTTTCTTCTCTGCCTGATGCCTCAGATATATCTGTGCCGCTGTCCGGTTGTCTGTCAGAAATAGTCCAGGGGACAAAACTGAGGGAAGGGATCTGTAACTCTCCTTTTTCATATCAAATGTCTGTAGATTTGTCTCTAAGAGCAGTAATGAAACAGATCAGCTTGCTCATTGGCAAAATGGATAAAGAAGAAATGATAATAAGGGGAGAAAACCAGAAACGAGTCATACATTTGTTTCTAAAATTAGTTATATATACAGTTGTAGATATTTTATATGTACATATATAGATGTGCATACGTATATGCATATATTAAATATACACAATTAGGTGGGCAGTTGCTTAGAATAAGATGCAATGAATGGTAGGGTTTTAGGGGAGAATTCCACTGTCAAATTCATGGAGGAAGTTTGGATAACAGAAAAACACCTAGTGGAGTAAGTTGCATTACTCTTATGGTTTTTAAACTATGTACAAGAAAAACACCTGAACATTCAGTATTAAAGTGCAGTGAGTACAGAACAAGAAATTTAGTGTCATTCTTATGATACTGTTTACCTACAGATGGTGGCTAATTTAATTCATGTGTCAGGGGTGCTTCAAACTGAGTTTGGCATTGGGTAAACATGTGACTCAGCCTGAAAGTAACAGCCAGTGTCCCATGGACTAGGAAAGCACAGTCATCCTTGTTTGATGAGATACAGGGAGCACTTTCTAATTTTTATCTTTGTTATGTTGGCAGAAATGTACAAGTCGGCAAGCATTCACATGTAAGTCATACCATCTGTTAAACACAACTACAGAGCAATAGGCCTGAACTGTCATTGCCCTGAAGTTTTAAATCTTTTAAACCTGAAGATTTAATAGGATTTTTTTACAACGATTTTGTACCATGATAAGACTAAAATGACTTCCGTCTATTTCTTAGCAAGAAACACAAAAGTAATTTTATTTCTGTTCCTGCCTTTCAGTGCTGAATCAATTAGACTGTACTTCTATCTGTGCTGTTCAAAGGCAGAAATCAAAGAAAAGTGGTAGAGTTACAGCATATCTGTTTTGTTTTCTTGTAGACAATATCATCTACAAGAGTGAGTCCAGACTGAAGAGGAATGGGAAGTGGAAAAGTTAAGGAATCAGTTTGTCAGTCTTTATGACTGACAGTCATAAAGTCTTTATGATTCTGCCTTTATGACCACAACATCTTTGCTTTTTTGTCTAAAAATACGACGGTCTTACAGCAATTAAGGACAAGCCTAAAACTTTTTCTTAAGACTGTGAGTCAGTTATCAGAGACCTCATTAGCAAAAAATTCTTCTGAAAAACAAAAGGTGATCTTCAGTATTATGCTTGGTATCGGATCTTGTCTTTTGGGGGGAGGGTCATGGGGTCTTTGTTTAACCTTTCAAATGTATATAATCATATATTATCCCTCATAAGTTAAAAATAAGTTTTGTACTTTTTTTGCCATAAAAAATAATGCTGGAAAGTGAAGTTGTATCCAGGAAAAAAAAAGTATTATTTGACAAATTTTATCCAGGATTGTTTAACAATGTGCTTCAGTATAATGTAGAACTAATGAAACATAGAACTGAGAGTCTTGTGCTCTTAGCACTGCAAGAAGATCAGAGAAAGTACTTTGCATCACCATCTGTGATGGTAACTTCCTTTCCTTTTTTCTGTACTTATTTTAAGCTGTTGTTATTGAGTACCATAGACATGAGGAAAAACATTTAAAACATATATAAAATAAACTTTCCCAGGGACCTTAGTGAGACATATTATGAATCTCTGGGGTCTTCTAATCTCCTTGGAAAGCTCATATTTCTTATATATTTCACCTGCCTATATGCTTTGAAGTGAGAACTTCAGTAAATTGAGTTAGATCTCAGCTGTGTTCATGAGATTTTCATGATTAGAAAACAATTGTTTCCACTGCCAACAGGTATCATATTTGGCAGTCTCACTTGAAAATCTGAGTTGAATCAGCATTGGAAATGAATTATCCACTGTGACACAGAAAAAAATTTGCATTGCCTGTGTGTTGTCTACGATATACAGAGAAAAATAAATAGAGAAATGTAGTATAAATAGAGAAATTCCATTTTCAGCGTTAGCTATAATGACATGGTCTATTGCCAGAATGCACTTTTGAACTCTGAGAAACATAGCCATATGGAATTCTACTAAGTAAAGTACAAGAACTAAGTAAATAAGGAATTCTAATGATAGTATTGGAAACTTGGCCCAACATCACCTCAAAAGGCAATTTTTTTTTTTTTTTTTTAAAGAACAGTAATGGAGATCACAGGCACTGATTTTTAAACATATCCCTATTAATTCTTTTCATTATTATTTTATCAATAAACCCTTCATCTGGAATCAGAAGTCAAAAAGAACTTACTGTCTTGATGTACTCTTCTAATTCCACTTACTTGAAAGACTGAGATAGGAAGTTTTGAAAATGTATCTGTATTGCAATGAAAATGTGGTTTCCCTTAGATGGACATGGCTTTCTAACTAAATACCGATAATCACAGTCAGTATGTAATATGTCAGTATGTAATAATATTATTATTACATATATATATATATGTATGTGTATATATATATTATTACATATAATACAATTATGTCAGTATGTAATAATAGCCTTGTCAAATCTCTCTCTTTCATGATATAAATATGACATACACCACTATCAATATATCAGAGATGGATCCACAAATGATCCACTGATGATTAACAATGCTTTAGCATAGTAGCACAATCAAAATTTGCCAATGATGTACTCCATGCTATTCAAGGAATTATTAAACCGTCCCCTAATAAGTTTAAAGTTTGTATTGTCTCCGTGATGACAGAATTTTTCTGGAAAAATATAAACCCCAGCTGCAAATCTTATTAGGAGTGTACAGTCAGTTCTCAAAATGAGTGAGCTTCTGAAGTGCCAAACCTGAAATACCATTATTTATTCAGTAAAAATAAATGCAACAAATACGCAATGAGATATATCAGATGAGAGTACATCGGACCTTTACATCTATAAATTATTACTAATATAAATTTTTTTGTTGCCATGGCAGTGATTCAGTTCTTTTACAGTAAAATGTTTTAATGGATGAACTCAAGTAAAGTTTGAAGAGAAGGGAAGTAAATGGAAAAATTACTTTTAGAAAATAAGAGTTTAAAGTCTTAAATTCTTATTTATTATTGAAATCATTTTTAGGCAAGTCTGAGTAGAATGAAATATTTGATTCGTTTAATTTCATTTTTTAGTCACTATGTCCATAAATATGAATTAAATTTACCTTAATTTTCATGTGAATAACATTTTTAAACTTGCATTTCCACTAGTGGAAAACGACTATGTATTAAGAAACACAACTGCTGCACAGGCTTATTTTATGAGGCTAACATAGCTAACTTTAACAATCGGTCAATAAACTCAGTGTTACTGCTTTTTGTCACAACATACAAGTATAATAAATATTTCTGTCTCTAAAGCTTTAGTTGTCCTGGTGAAACATAAATTAAATACACCATGAACTTTCAATAACTAGATGCTTACTTCTTTATTAGTAACAATGCTTGGTGTAATGCTTAGGAAATAAAAACATAATATAAGGCAATGTATTCTGACTGGTTAAGAGGCTTGAAAAAATATCATTAATAAAGAAATAGATACATTTATAGAAAATTTGTACTGACTTTACAAACATAATATAATGGATAAAATGATAGCAGAATGTGATGACAGATGAGTGTGTTAAATATGACAGGGCTACCATATGTCTTTAATTCATTCTGCTAACAGCTTGTCATGATGTTACTTGGTATATGGCAATTAGAAAAAAAAACATTAAAATATGGTGTGTAATTGCCAAAATATTTCTATTACTTTTATTGGGGTTTCCAGTCAGTACTTCAGATTGCAGTCTGAAAATCACTTTATAAAGAAAGAAGCATTAATTTTGAACAGAAGGGTATACTACACAGCTAAATGTGACTTTTAAATAAAAACAGAGAAACAAGTTTTGGCAGCAACTGTACAAGGGAAATGTGCACATAATGTCTTCTATTTTTGTTTTAATAGCTGTGGCAGCATGGCTTTTTCAGGTATACTAAGCATATACGCTTATCTCTCCCAGATGCTTAAGAGAACATAAGCCCATTTTCTTTTACGTTTAGAGTGGAAAGCATACTGAAATCAGTTTGAAAATCATGTTAACTCACTGTTCTAATAACCCCATAAGCTCGTTGCAGACAGTATAAAATATCTGTGATTTGTCAGCCATCATGAGTGGTAACTCACTGCATGTGGAACAACATGAGGATTCGTATTCAGATGCTCCGAACTTCCCTTCAGTCTCCAGACTTCATCTGAGAGGCAAGCTGGGCCCTTCTGAAGATCCCTAAAGGATGACCTAGAAAGAGGTCAGACACCCTGCTAAGGATTTCTTACCGGCTCTCACAGCTATTTCATTGCAGAAGTTACATGAAATTATGATGCAAAAGTAGCAAAAGATATATAAAATATTTCACTATTAGGATCAGAGGGGTGTCTGCATGTACCTCCATGGTGATGGGTTGGCAGGCTGCATGACTTGCAGCAAATTTTTTCAGTGGCCTTTGTCAAGATTTGGTCATCAATTTTCCTACCAGTCAGAGGATACGTACCTGGAGAACAGATACACAATTCTACTATTGTAAAATGGAACTTTAGAACAAATCGCTTATGATTCTGTTACAAATTCTGCTACCTAGAGGGAGAACTCAGTACATCTGAAGAATTTCTAGAGCATTTAATTTGATGACAGTAGCTTGTTGCACGTTTTCTTTCTAGGACTATACTTCAGACAGTCTTAAAAAGCTTTGGATAAATTTCCATCTATGAGAAAGATGTGTACCAAGAAAGCAGAGAAAGAGATTGACAAGCTACAAGCCAATAGTAGAGTCTTTGCTGATACAAATTACAGATACAGCATGTGGGGGGCGGGGAGGGAAGAGAATTGAAGAATGATATTCTACATTACTTCTGTAGTCGTTCCTAATCTTCCTACTGTCAGCATGTTTATTAATTTTCCTGTATTAATATATAACATGACATCTTAAAAAAAAAGAAGTTATGTAACTTTTTCTCTAGAAAGTTTGAAAATAACTTTGTAATTTGTATCTTTATTACATTTCTTTTACATTGTGTTGGCTCAGCAAGTTTCTGATCTCAGGTAAAGTATTATTTGGAATCTTCTGTTGGCTGTATGAAAACAGCAAGCTGTTGGAACAACTGGAATGACTTTCAGAATATATCTTACTTGAGAAGTGAAAAGGGACAACCATCTTTTGTTAAAAAATTTATCCATTAGGAGGTCTGAAAAGTGGGCTTGCTCTCTTACTTTCTTTAGTAGCACCAAACTTTTTACACTTACAAGGGTGTAACTTAAAAGGTATTATAGGAAGTTTCTTAGTAAACATAGAAGTTGCTTCACTTCCTTGAAACTATAAAAGTTTGACACATTCTCCAGCAAAGTTAATTACTATTGAAATCAGTAGAAATCAGTTCATAGTGACCAAGCAGTAAGCAGGGTCAGATGTTTCAGAGAGGTACAAATATCTAACCGTAGTGAAAACACACAAGCTGACCTGCTGCCATTTAATCGCAAGTACTTAGAGATTGATGGAAATCCTCTACTAAGAAATGAAGCATTAGAGCTCATTTCCCCAGAGATGTGTACTGGTTTGCGACAAATTCTCTTTTCTACATACTTTGTGACTGTTTTTATTGTACTTAATTTTAATCTTCTCTTTAATGAAGGGATACACTAATAATTATATTTATTCTTCTAAAATTCTTTTGTCAGTAGACAAATGTTTACTAGCTGTAATTGTATCTATTTGTATTAAAATTGACTAAACATTATGATAAATATACAGGTGATCAAATCATATGTATCATGGTATACACGTGTGATTAAACATATAGGTGAAGGGAAGGAAACATTTTCCAAAAGGAAAATCATTAGTTTTAACTCCCTTGAAAACTCTTAGATCAATTCTCATTTCAAAAATAGCGTGTTAAAATAAACACATTGCTTATTCTGTGATTAGTTTATACCCCAAGTTACAGAGCAGCAGGGAATATATTATCCTCCTGCTCCAAATTGTGCTTTGGAGAAGGATTGCTTGCTTTCTCTCTGTCCCTGTTCCTCTCTCTCCCCACGTAGGAACCCTACAGAGGCTCATTTCTTAACTCAAGGACTTAGTCTGCATGAATATCCCTCCTTTATTTCCCCCCGGTTAAATTTCTCAGCATGTCCCTTGCAGGATGCAGAGCACACTGGAGGCTGAGGGCCAATTATACCTCCTTCCTATCCTTTCACTTCTAAAATGGTTTGTTTGCATATGCTTGTTCTATTTCCCCTAATACTATCCTCCACTTGCTACTTAGATACACGCTTTCTAGAAATTTCCTGTAACACACAATGCTGCTCACTGTTTCATACCTCTACGATAATTGCATCTGATGAAAAGGTGAGAAGGGTTGTGCACTACAGGAAATTTATTGAAAGTGCATTGCTATTCTAAATAGTCCCCTGCAAGCAAACACAAGACAACAACCCACTGCTAGTGTCTCGAAATTGTGAACGAAAACAATTCTCAATATAATATCTGCTGCTCTTACTCTGTTCTCGGTCCATCCATAATTTATCGGCGTGAGCCCCTCAGGCCATGTACATTCCTCATGGAGTCTCCAGCAAGAGGAGAATCTGAGATATAGACTTGATTCTGGTGAGATGTGTTGCCATGCATTTTTCTTTTATGAATAGTTTGGGAAGGCACTGTGGATTTTTCTTTTTTTTTCCCCTTTTTTGTTTTTTGGTCTTAGAAATAAATGAGCTCCAGGTAATGTTCTTGCTGGGCATACTGCATAAAATTCTAAGTATAGATCTGTAAAAAATGTCCTTGTTTTCTAGGGTTTCAAAACTGTTTCATATTTAAGCAAATCTAGAGAATCTCTTGGGTTTAGGGAGTACAATATGTAAACAAGCTGCAGAAAATTATAAGGGAAGTGTGGACTGAAACAGATTTAAAAATATATATTCCTGAAAATGCCTGAATTTCCTCATATAATGTACACACTTCCACTAGATACAGATTAGCCCCATTTAGGAGACTCAACAGCAGCAAAGAAAAACATAACTACATAAACTACACACAGACAGAGAGACAGATAACCGCAAAGTTGTCTTCTACAGAAATTGCACCACAACTGCCTCGATTATCATGTAAAGACAGAAAACAGAACTCAAGAAATAGAAGCTATCGTGAAACATCTATCTCTGGAATAACTAAAGAAACTAGAGAGAAAAAATGAACTCAAGATATTACAATCATTGATTTTTATAAAACATGGATGACAATTTTTAAAGGCTTTATGCTAAGAATATTCTACAAGAAGTCAGAGCTGCCACTCTGGAAAAAAAAGAGAAGGACAGTAGACTCAAGGAGAACAGCCTTCGTAAATTAAAAAAAGAAGTTATTAATACGTGCTCTGTTTGGGATTGGGTTTGGTCAATAATAAATGGTAACTCTGTGGGTACCTGCTGTAGTTGTGGATTGTTGCCTCTATCTTATATACTCTACAATACTTGCTTTCCCCAGTGCTTCCAGAGCCTTGTTTTGTATCTCTCCAGTTGCAGATGAAATTTAGCATATTTCATATTTTTTATGTCACTGTATTTAAACATTGCAATATAACAAACAGATTATCTATTCAAAAGTCAGAGGGAAAGCTCTTCCTTTAAATACTTTTAATCTGTTTTAATGTAATCATATCAATCCTATTTAGTTGTTTGAAAGGGGCTCTGATAAATATGCTACAGCCCATTTAAACAGGTGTGCAGAAAGTCACATTGATCCTGCATGAAATGCATTCATATTCCTGCTATGCCTGTCAGATTACCTGAATTACGGAGAACTGCTACTTGTTTTCCTAACATCCTCCTCAAGTAACACACGTCAATTAAGACAGCACATTTTTCCAAGACCAACATAGCATACTAGTACATTGCATTTGTCCTTTCACTCATTTTACAAAACATCAGGCTGTGGAGCCTTTTTTCAGAAAGATATTTCCCCAGTGTAACACAGCACAAAGTATCGAGTATCAGACACTAAAGCATGTAAATTGTGGGGCCTATAAGATTCCTTATTATGACAAACATGGAAACTGGGTAGAGGGTTTAATCTCTAAGGTCAACAGAGATCATAAGTTGGCAATATGTGAGAATTACAGACATAGGTATTTTGACATCATCAAGTTTTAGTCAGTTCTAATATTGTGATTGTTTCTGCATGTTAATGAGTTAAAATACACTGAATGATGCCAGCCTCTTCAAGTGATCATTGCTTTTGAGCAACCACTTTAACATGTTGCAAGACTTCAGAACGATTTGATTTACCATCTAGCCTAACAGCAGCTCTGCAGGGCAACCCATTTTTTGTTTATATTGTGTGCTTAGTTAATATCAAACAGAAAAATAACCTTTGTAATGATAGACTATACCTTGGAAATATAAAGAGTGAATGACATATTGTTCATGATGGCACTCCAGCTAAATTGACCACAATAAAGAACCATCAGAAGAGACTTTGTGAAACTTAAACACTGGTCTCTCCAAAAAGCCCTCTAAACCCAGAACTACCCTTGATTTGGAAGACTTCTGCATGGACCATAGATGAGGCTGAAGAGAATTGTCCTTTAGTCTGCCATGAAATACTTGTCTGGTTTGGACAATTAACTTCTAATTTTTTTCCCAATGGCAAAACGGGGACAACTGTATTTGAATATTGCAGAGAGTCCTCACTGAGCTTGAAGTGCTTGAGCACGATGCTGTGTGTGCTATAGGCAAGATTGTCTGCATCTTAAACATTAGTCCCATGTAAGAGACAACATGACCCTTGTCTAATCATCCTGTTCATAGACAAGATGGAGCAAGCAGTTACTCTAAGCTAGGTCATCTGGATTCTTGACTGAGAGAGTATATTTTTATCGGTAATATATAGTTCCCATCTATGAATCTCTCAACACATTGTAAAATTACTCTGAAAAAGCAAGGGGGAACACAGAAGGAAGTTTGACTCTTAACTGATTAAGTTTTATAATATCCCCATGAGACATTTCTTATTTATTGCTGGGGAATTGGAAGCGTGCTGCTCATCTTAATGTTAACTGGAGCTGCAGATGCTCTGAACCCTGAAAATACGATAATTTCTTTTGGTGCCTAAAGTGGATATGAGGCTTTTGGCCTTATTGTCTGTCTCCGAGTCATACATTGAATGACTGGCAGAAAGGAAAAAACCCCACAAGGAACCAAATGAAAAAGCAGCCCACAACCAATGAACCAACCAAAAAAACCCACAAACCCCAGCTCTGTGTTTTAACTTGAAAACATACCCTTTCTTTATACCTCAGCTTTGCACTGCTGGATTGTTTTAATATATCTGCTGAAAATACATGCTGAACAGTACAAGTGTGTCCCATTTCAAGAGCTCTGGGAGGTATGTTAGGAACCAAATTGTCCTAACACATCTTAACAGCTTTAGAGAATAGCTCTGTATTTTTCTGTCATTGTTGCAAATCAACAGACTCTGTTCCTGGGAGGAAGGTGAAAGCCAAAGCAATGCCTGCCAGCTGGTTCAGAAAGATGCCGCAATGTCAGCACATTAGGGAGCCAAAGGGCCAGATGGTGGGAGAGACCAGACCTTTGAGTAGATTCCATTCTCCTCGCTGCAACCACCTACAGCTGTAGTTGGGCCAAGACAGCTCATTTCTGTCCATCTTTCCAAGTACAATTGATCAGCCCATTACTACTAATTGGAAGTAAAAATGAGTGATGAACTACTAAAATTTATGAAGTGAAATCTCAGTGTTTCTCCTTAAGATTGCTGGATCCAGCAGCCTTGTGTATCGATCCTACTCAACCAATATTTCAGCTTGTTGTTTATAACACTTTTCTGTTTTCCTTTCTCTATTTCCTTTCCAAAGCAGCTGTATGCAGCCCTGCTTCTAATTATCTTGGTACCCACCTGCTTCTCATTCAAGTTGACAATAAAAGCTTGCTCTGGATGAGAGAGCTATGAAAAAAAAAAAAAAAAAAAATCCAATTACAGTCTTTTCCTAGGTGAAGCTCTATTATTTTTTTTCCCCTCCACACAGTGGTCTGCATACTCACCATAACAGCACATATGAATCTCATCATCAGCCAGCTCCACCAAGAATAGAACTCCTAAAAGCAGCAGTAATAGGAAAAAATAGAGACATCAAATAGTTTAAATTGCAATGTACATACATGGAAAAGCTTCATCTTTTCCTCATATTAATGTCTTTCCCCACTGCTGAGAACAATCCACAAGAAACATTTTCACTTTAAAACATCTTGCATTTGTTCTCCTGACACTGTTAAGTCTCTGTAACTGCAGCATCTGTTGCATAAGTGCTGTTATAATGTCCCTCTTTTTGAGGAGTACACAGCAGCCTGGAAGATTACAGAGACCTATTGCAACAGGACCAGAAGACACCTCCCTTTTGTCCTACAATGTGTAGCTAGTTCCTTAGT
This sequence comes from Platalea leucorodia, assembly GCF_965183815.1. Lineage (NCBI taxonomy): Eukaryota > Metazoa > Chordata > Aves > Pelecaniformes > Threskiornithidae > Platalea > Platalea leucorodia. The sequence goes on along the minus strand of NC_138828.1, from coordinate 43,184,965 downwards.
GGTAGGTCTTACACTCATCCCTTCCTCTTCCAGCTGAACTAAGAACTTTCCAAATGGAATTATATCAAACATTGTACTCTTAAAAAAGCCTTATATAATTTTCTTGGTTGAAAAATCAAAAACTATCAGATGGTTCTGGTATAATCTTTTTTGATACATTGGCAGTGCAACAGTTCACAACATTTCCAATTTATGACTTCTCAGACTGACAAAGTAATCAGAAACCAATTACTTTAATTCTTAATCTTTCAGTCTATCCATTAAGTCTCATTGCATGGATTGGACTGCAGTACACATGAGAAACTGGTTAAAAATTTATCTCATGCTTTGGCAAAGAAGCATAAAAAAATCTTTTTTTATACTTCTATTTGTTTGTACTGGTCATTCATGACCTGCTAAAGCTGTCATACAGATTTTTGTTTTCAGAGATTTCTTAATTCCAAAATGACAACAAAAAGGTTAAAAGACACTCCAGAGCTTTGCTGCTTGTTTTCTGTACTTACGATGTGACATTTTCCATCTAATATTATATACTCTAGGTTTTATCCAGCACACACAGGTGTTCTGTTATGTTTAGCATAAATTAAATCAGGTTTACTCAAGAGAAATGCAAAAGAGCTAACATTAAAGGGCTGTTTTATATTCAGAGAAGAATGAAGTCATTTAAAAAAAAAACCCAACATTTGTTCCTAGAACTATATTCAAAACATTTATATTCACCTGTTTCCAGAAAAGGAAGTCCAGTGAAATATAGTTTCCAATGCCTCTTAAACACAGAAATCAATCTAAAAAAACTGCAGACAGAAATAATGAGCCCCCCGAGTTACAGAGAGGCAAAGATCTTAAAACAAAAGGATTTTTACATGCTGATGCAAGAGATCTGGGAAGAGCATAAGGCCAAAACAAAGGTTAGGAAGATGTTATTGAAAAAAAGAAGCTGGGAACACTTTGTAGATTCTGTAGCACATCAAGCCTGTCCCAGAGTCCTTTGCCTACTCACTGCCAAGGTAACAGAAATGCAACTTTGAAATTTAATATTTCCATTTAAATATTAATGGCAAAAAAACTGCAATGCTTTTCTGACCTTTCAGTGTTAGGGATGTAGCTTTAGATCACAAATCGACTGATCTAAAACCTGCCAATTCTGCGTGACAATGAATGTGATCTTTGTTAATCTGATTGTTTGAAATAGAGCATCCAAAGAATTCCAATACACCACATAACAGAAAACTTGTAGCAATAGAAAAACCTAGACTATTTATGTGCCAGTACATTCTTGTCAGCTCAGAATGATACATAAAAACAAGAAAACAGAAGGAATCAGACCTGCAAAGCAGTATTGTTAAAAATAGAGGCCTGGATTTTCATATCTCTATGTTCTTTCCAAAGAAAACAGGTCTCCCTACTTGTAGAGTCTAGGAATTTCCAACTCTTGGAAATGAGCAATTATGTAAAGTCATGAGTGATTATTGAAATGGTGAACATTTCGAAAAGGATTTCTCTTTTCTTAAATCAATATATGTGAAAATAATTCCATAATTAAAAAAAAAAAAGAAACTGAAACCCCATTATTTTCCACAAAACCAGAATAAATGTGATTTTGAAATACATGTTCCTTTAAATATAGTCTTTCTGAAGATAATCTAAAAAGTAAAATTAAAATGAAATTAAACTAAAATTAAGTGCTTGATCGTATATTAGAGAATGAATTTATTGTTTGGCTATTTTGGCCAACAGTATTAACACATAGTATTGACCAACATTCATCAGAAATCCAAGCATCCATGGCAGTACAAATCTATTTTCTTCCAAGAAAATTCCTGCAAACAAATCTCAAAGAAGGCTATCAAATCTAAAAGCTGCTAGGTGACTGGTTTTGGTTTAGATGTTAGCTACAGACAAGTTTGGAACATAAAATAACTGTTGAAAAATAGATTTTTTCATCCTCAAAACGCATGTGTTTCTTACTAATGCTCAAACACAAATTTACCCCCAGGCTACACAACTCACTTGCACTAGGTAAAACTTCAAGTATTACAGCATTGGGGTCTGATGTCATGGAAATAACTATGCTGTCAGAAACTCAAGTATACTGAAGATTTCCCTTCAGAGTTAAATAGCTATTAAGAGTTTAAATAATTCTATTACTTTAAAAGTTGTCAAGGATAAAAAGAATTAATAGAAAAATTTAACCTTAGGTAAGTGAATCAAAAAGACTTATTTTAGTGTTTAAGGAGGTGTGCTTTGACTGAAAAGTTAAGGCAAAAGTCAAGGAGCTGAATCTTTCTCAAGTAGGCAGCAGGACTTTAGGAACAGGCTTTATCAAGCTCTAAAAAATCAGCTTTCATAGCAAACAGACAACAGAGCTTGCAAGGTGGTGTGATAGGCCCGTTGGATGGGTAGCAGGGCAGCTCCGTTAATATACAAAAAACTCCATGCCTGAAAAGTCTGTTTTTGCCAAAGAAAACAGGCCTGAACACAAAATGCTAAGGTACTAAACAAAACTAGCAACAATCTTCCAGGTGGCAAGAGCCTGTAAGCATGAATTGAAATTCTCCAGCAGAGAGTGGGAACTACCTGCCTCAGCGATGCGACACGGGGGAGTCCCAGGAGCACCAAAGTCCAGAGAAGTGCACTTCTCGGGCAATCACCACATTTTTCTTCCACAGCCAGATCTACCCTACACAAAATTTTGAATATCCCCTAATAACTCTTTGGCGCTGCTATCAAGTGTGTCTACTTTGATGTCACCCATTTGGTATTTTGACAGGTTATCTCTGGGTACATGTGGCAGGACCATAACCTTTCTGGCTTCTTCCCTATCAAGATCAGCAACATCAGGCCCCTCCAAAATTCAAAATCTCAAAGAGGTAGAAAGTGAGGTGTACTATAAAGTTTTCTTTTCCCCTGTTATTTCTTTACTCCTACCCTCCCAGATATGTTTGGAAATTATATAAGTGTATTTGAATCCTTAAAATTAAATAAAATACATATCTCAAAAATTCTATCTATATAAATTTTATACAGAGAAATATTAAATATAGTCATCTATCAGTTCACCCTTCGGCTGGGGCTGCACGGCTAGGAGGCACGTCCCCTGGGTGGTGGATAGGGGATCCCTCTCTGGAAGGTGCACTGGATAAAATTGAAGAAGGTGCCACGAACCAACGCAGCCTAAGGGAAGGCCACCCTGACAGAAAAACCACTGGCCCTCCAAGTCATGGGGGTTGGGCAGGAGGCCAACTACCTCCTCCTGGAAAAAAAAATAAAAAGTTGCAGAAACGACGAGCATCAACTCGGAGATGGAGAAAATCAGTAATGAAGTGAGGAGGAGGAGATGAAACTGGATCGGTCATGTCTTGAGGAAAAAAACAACAGAAGACTGCGCTGTGGCCCTTGGACTCCAGAGCACGCAGCCGCAGACCGATCGAAGTGGAAGAACGATGTTCGCACCTTGTGTGCCTCCTGTCACTGAGAGAATTCAGATTCAGATATCAGTTCACTGCTCTCAAATAAATGATTTTTCTCAGTGGGGAAGAGGAGAGAATTGACACTGTATCAGTGCCAATATCCCCATAAAGCCTTTCCTTGTCTCCCATTCCATGGCAGAAAACAAACTTTCCTGATCAAGGGAAGATCACTGCAATGACTTTTTTCTCTCAAGCATCAAGAGAATGAATGCCTGGGAGAGGGAAATCATGCTATCTGTAACTTCATATTCAAACCACCTGAATTAAAAATTCTACTTGAACAGTAATGTCATTAGTTAAGAATAATTAGGCTAAACAGACAGTTAGTATAATGTACTGTAAATTAATGAAACAGAAGGGGAAAAAAGGAAATAAAAGAAGGGAAACAAAATTTGGCCATATTTACCAGATGGTCAAATAATTAATCTATCAATCAACTTATTTAATTACCTAGTTACAAATTTACAGTGTGCTGGAAGTACAGCACCTTAGAAATTAAAACTATATATCCAAGAATAAAATTTGATTCAGATCCATTTATATTAAACCATACTTCTGCAGAACTATGCAAAATCAAAATCATTATTCCTGTGTCTGTGTTCTTTTGCTATCATGTATTTTCACCTGTATTACTAATTTTATGTTATTCTTCTATGGGCTCTGATCCAAAACTCTTTGAAATAAAAAAATCTTGAGAGATTTAGAGCTGCCATTTTTCCCCTCAACATTTCCAACAGAACTGTTTCCATTTACCAAGGAACAACAGAACCTATGTTTTGCATAGGGATGTAAACATGTTTTTAAAAAGTTGAGATGTACCTAGGGAGATGAAAAAAACCACCACAAGAAACAGTGCAAAATTTCAAAGGTAGAGGGACCAGCTAAAGTTAGACAACAGGAAAAAACAAAAGCAAAACAAAAAATGCAAAAAAATGAAACGGAGCCAACCACAAACATTATCCCTCCTGAACTAAGAAGGGCAAAAGCACGCATCAAAGAACAAAGCCCAGGATGACCTGCTGCAGAACTTAAACAAAAGTCATGGTTCTTGGAATGAGAAAAGAACTTTAAAGAACTTATCCCACACTGGTTTTGTTTCTTTCTGTATCTCAAGGTTTCTTAAAAATGAAACCAGTTTGTGGGTACTTAGCAGTTTTTATGAGGCTTGCTTATCTTTTAGAAACTTTGCTACCAACTTTTATGCATATAGAATGAAGGGGAGGGCGGAGAAGAGACAAGGAAATCAGCTGAACCTTTCTAAGCAATTAGTTATGCATCAGATAAATTGTTTTCTACAGCTGCACAACTGAACTTTTTTGATTTGGGATTCAAATTGACTCATAAATATTGAAATTATAAGCTTCAGGAAATGGTACAATTTGATGCATGGCCTATTTCTAAGAATTAGTCTAATGGAGAAATCATGGCTAAAGTGTTACCATTTTAGTATGGCAGTACTGCTATTCTACTAACATTTCACTAGCCCTTTTAAAAAAAGGCCTGTGTAGTGATTATGGTGCTACTGTGCACTACTCCCTTCACGCTACTACTATACAGTTCTCAGCAGTTCATTTGGTTGGATTTTCATTCAGAAGTGCTTTCCCTGCTGTTAATTACTGCAATGCTAAAGCACCTAACACTAGTCTGTTTCACAGACCACTTATACAGAACCTATAATACTTGTTTCTATACTGGTTTCTAGTATTTTAGGTTTTTTACCATCCTGGATATGAAACTATCTGTGTAATTCAATCTTCCTCCTACAGTCCACTTTTCTTTTTAGCTCTGCAGCTGCTTGGACACTCCTTTTCTGTACATCATAATTAATATTCCTCTTTCCGAGGGAAATATTCCTCTTTCCAGGGTACAGTGGTTGTAGGTTTAGAAGGAAACCAAACTGTTGCAGCAGCCACAATTCACATCCAAGGTACTGCAGAGACAAGTGAGTTATGCAGAGGCCAACCACAACAGACTCCTTCCAGCCCCAGACTGCAAGTTCTGGTGCTTTGACTCTTCATGTGTATGACTGCAGTAATAAAAATAATCAAAATGATTATTCTATTTCCTGACTTGTGAAAATTTGAAATTTGGTTTCATTTTGTTTTGGAACAAATCCCATTAGATAATTTTAATAAAATCAAAACTGAAATTCATTTTTTCCATTAAAGTGAGCTGGAATGCAGGGTTGAGTAGCCTTCTTTAGGACACTGCAACCTAAAGGTCAAATCTCTTCTCCATCTCATTCCCAGGATTGCTTTCCATGATACATAAAAAAGAGCAAGGACTTGAATTTCCATCTGTCATTCAAATCCCAATCCAGTTGTCATGCTGTCAAATATCTGCATACCCTTACTACTTCCTACCAAAAACTCCATTAACCGGTAATATCACTGTGAAAATTCAGATAGTGAAAATCTGAATGTTTCAGATTCGAACATTCGAACACTTTTTTTTTTTTTTTTTCCCCTAACAGGCAAGCATTCCTCATACTTCTGCTGGGCCCCTTTGCTGACTAGATTCACAGTCTTATGGCATTCATATATATTTCTCCATCTTCTGTGCAGTGTCTTATTCGATGTGAATGATTTATATGCTTTTAAGTTACCAAGCTATCTCATAGCTGGTGTTCATATCATCATTACCTGTTGCAAAGTCCTTCAATAACATTTTGTTGAGCCTCTAGCATTCTGGAGCCGTGATCTGTCCCATGCACTAAATTCAGACATACAGGAGTAGCCCTGCTTTTCAATGACCTGCTTTTAAGAACACTTGATTTCTTCCTTCTTCCATTTCAGATCAATTCTGCCTCTTGACCCTGAGAATGAACGACTTTCGTAAGGTTTTTCTGAAGATCTTTCTAGCACTGCTTCTGTTAGGGGTTTTAATATCTGGTTGGTTCATTTGAGCATACTGAATTTTTTGTCCACAACATGCAAGTCTAACTGCCCAAGTTTCCTTCTAATCGACAAAGTTTCTCAGCTATCAAGGTTTTAAACCTCCCACCACTCTTGAACATCCAGTTCTCAGGTGCATTCATTCTTCTCATCAATCTTTGCATATCCTTTGCTCTGTGCTGTCACCCAGCCTCAGTGAAGCCTGCTTATAGAGATGTGTCACAAATTATAACGTAGTTGAGAGTAGAATCTGTTTAAGAACACCACCATTTCCCCAACTGATCTCTTTGTTCTGAGCTGACTGATTTTTCTCCCTATGTTAAAAGTTTGACTATTTCTTTGACTCCCTCTTTTGATCATATCTACTCCTTAGCAAGTGTTTTATTTCACCACTGTTGATAGCTGGCATCAACATTGCATTGCAGCAGATGTGGGGGCTTGTTAAAATACACGCTTTACAATGTTCCTGAAAAAACAACCTTTAGTATATTACAACTTGTAGTAACTATGACTGCTACAAGAATTGTAACACACATAAAACTAATTCAGTACATTCTTTCCTACCCAGAGAATATTAAACACCAACATCCTGTTAATCAAGTGTTAAAGAAATTACTTTAATGACTTCTAAAGCAGTGTCTGTGCTGGGAACAGTATCTCAGCTGTCATATGTGGTCATACAAGTCAGTTGCATTAAGGTGTATCAACTGTAGGGTTGTTCCCTGCAGTACTTTGTTGGGAGTTTGTTGGGAGTCTAATAATTACCGGGAAACTTTAGACTACCAAGAGTCTGATTATAATACTGAGTGATGAGTAACCAGCCAAAAACTCTAGCTTAAGTTCCTTCCCATGTTGAAATCACTTCCAGCAGCAGCCTATTTTCCTCGGTAGTCTGTCATCTAAATCTAAATTAGGCATAGCCCCAGACTGACTGAATACTCCTGAGGATCAGACCTGCTAGTATTAGGAGGTTGTGTCACATCACAATCCAACAAGGAATGAATACGATTTACCTTGATATGAGCTGTGTTAAAACCATTACAGTCTTCAGCAATTACTTTCAGTTTCAACAGTGCTTTTTTTTTCTTGAATAACTTCTGATACATTTTTAAAAACCACATTAGATAAGCACAGAAGAGAGAATTTGCAAAGACAAGCAATAAAAAAAGGCATGCCTAAGAACTATCTTCACACTGCAGGGTGATAATTTTAGATTTTGTATTCTGAAAGTCTGAACATTTTAGAAATCAATGTGTAGTCAGTCAGGCGTGCATAAAAGCACGAACTAAAAGGAACCAGCTGGACATAGGAATTAGACATAGGGATACAAACAATTGAATGAAGACACAACTCTACTGTCAAATATATCCATCTTACTGAATTCTTCAGCTCAGAACAAACTCTTAGTTACTGACTATAGTAAATGCATTCCTACTGCTAAAAGATTTCCCAGAGAGCTTAGGGACGAGAAGATACTTTAATCCAAAATAGTTCATATTTGCTATTGGTCACAAATAGAAGAGAATTCTAAAGTAAGCTGGGTTCAGAAGGACCTAGCAGTACCATTAAGGTTGAGGAAAATAAAATGCATCTTGAAACGAGAAGATGTGAACACGGATTGAGATACAACTGCTGCACAGGCACAGTTAATACAGTTGTAATTAACAAAGAGGAAGTAAGAAGAAAAAACAAAAATGTGCCCAGTATAAAAAATAGGTTGCATTTGAGAACACAAGAATGAATACATATTTCAAAACCTTGTTTTGAAACTTCTGAGGCTGAGGGGTTAAACATCAGACCTACAAACCAGTCCTACCACTTCTAAGAAAACATGATCTGATTTCAGTAAAATCTTCATGTTATGTCTTACCTTAAGATTCACGGTTTCTTACATGTGCTAAACATTGTCTTACTGTTGTAAGAAATGAAGTTTAAATATGTTCTGATTACAGTTTTAGTCTAGCAACTGACATGCTGTTTTCACCTAGGAATGGTTCTGATACTGAAAGAAAACATAAAAAAAAAAATAAAGGGAGAAATGTAATCTTCTCTAAAGTATTTTTGTGTGGTTAAGATAGCACCTTTGAAAATAAAGGATTGTAGAGCTGGGATCATGAGTTACCTTTTCACCAGTGGACCACGTGAAATACTTCACAAAAGTGAGAGAGTGGATATGCACTTCTCTGAAAGACAAGAGGGAACTCTCCAAAACTAAACATTTCTCCCTAGAAATTATTCAGACTGGACCTATACAAGTTAGTTTATTCAGAGTTTAAAGATGTTGTGGTTTGACCCCACTTGGCAACTAAGTACCACACAGCTGCTCACTCACCCTCCCCCTGCAGTGGGATGGGGGAGAGAATCAGGAAAAAAACAGTAAAACTCATGGTTACAGATAAAGACAGTTTAATGGGACAGTAAAGCAAGAAGTAAAAAAAAAAAAAAAAAAAATAGAATGTACAAAATAAGTGACGCACAATGCAGTTGCTCACCACCCACTGACCCATGCCCAGCCCATTCCCAAGCAGCGGTCGCTGCCCCCTGACCAACTGCCCCCACTTTATATACTGAGCATGACGTCATATGGTATGGAATATCCCTTTGGCCAGTCTGGGTCAGCTGTCCTGGCTGTGCCCCCTCCCAGGTTCTCACTGGCAGGACATGGGAAGCTGAAAAGTCCTTGACTAGTGTAAACACTACTTAGCAACAACTCAGTGTGTTATTAATATTATTTTCATACTAAATCCAAAACACATCTACTAGCAAGAAAATTAACTTTATCCCAGACGAAACCAGGACAAAAGACCAAACAGAATACACAGACTTTTTCATTTGTTTCAACAGCCTTTTTTCCTGTATCCAAAAAAATCTTTGACAAATCTAAATTTGATGCAGCTTCTGTAATACAGAAAATTCTTAAGCAATTTCATGCAGAGTTCAGAGGAAGGAGAAAGCACTATCTATTGCTGTAGTGGTTAAGGAGAAAAGATAGCTATTTAATATGCACTCATCCTCAGGTAAAAGGGTAAAGTAATGAAATGGCTTCTGCTAAAGTCTTCTGGCTGCCTGAGAAATGCCTAATGCTCAAGGAAAAGAAGCAGGTTCCTGAAATGACCCTCCAAAGCCCTCCCGAAAGGGTTACCATCCATTTTCAGATCTGTTAGCAGATTGGCAGGTGGACTTTGTTTTCCTGGCCAAAATGCCGGCTGACTCATGTCTATCCTGTTCAAGTCTCAAAGCCTTGGAGTAGACATATGCACGGCCTGTGGCAAATTTCTCCGTGGTTGGAGCACTTTTGTATCTGGACAACAGCATACATGATTCCCTCTATCGCATTTACCTAACACATAACCTCTGATCATACCAGCATGCCTTTATTAGGCTTTATAAGGCTTTAGAGGTTTGATAAAATTGGCTGAGGAAGGGAAAGGAACAGGGAAGAGTGGGATGCTCAGGAAAGTTTCTTCTGTCTCAAGGCACTGTGTCCTGTCTGACTTCTGGCCACTGTATCAGCTCACATACTCTACAGCCAACTTGTCTTCCTGCTTCACCTCCCCTTCTGTCCCTACCAATGTGTATATTAACATTAACACATAGTCCTTGCAAGTGTTGACCAAAGCAGAGTCTACTTTTCTGAGCAAGTATTTTAACCCTGTAAGGGCACATGCAAATGAAATATATCATATATCAACATACCATAGTGTGATACCATTCACAGTGGACTGAGAGCTTTGGGTCAGGAACGAATATTCAAAGCCATGAGACTTTCTGAAATATTGTCTGCATGGACTACATGGGCCAGAAAAGCCAGATATAGCGCAAGCCTTATTTATACTGTGTCAGTGAGAGCTTTAGCATTTAGTCCATGCCCAGATTTCCCTTGGCTAATGATCTACTTAGTTCACCCTAGAAAGCACACTAGTATGAATTCATTATGGATGATCAGGAACCATAGCATCTACCAAGAGATACACCAGCATAAATTTCCTAGCATTGAGATTTTTGCTTGACACTCATCTCCTTGGAACCGGTATGGGTTTCCAAGCCAAGACAGGCAGACATTAGGAAAATGAGTGGGAGTTTCTATCTAGTTACTATGATGCTCCCACTTTCTCATAACAGGTGGAAAGAGAACAAGCATATAGAACATTAGCTGCCTCAGGTTAGAACGAGTATGAAATAGTTCAATAACTGTTTTGAAATGTAGGCTGGAAAGGATTAGGGCTTTACAAAAGGCTGTTAATTCTAAAATATCTGAATACTTTAATGTGAATCTGAGTGCTTTCAAGCCTGCACCTCTGCATCATAAACTTTTGAAAATGGTTCATAACAGCAATAATACCAGAGAGATTTACCATTACTGCAGTTCCTCCTTGCTTTAGAATAATGTTCTCTACTCTCAGTCTTGCCTCAGGCCATTAAATAATAAACCAATAATTGCCAGAAAATTCCTTAGGAACTGTTGCTTCATTATTAAAGCAGGATATGGTTAAAAAAAAAAAGTGGAATTTTCAGAAATTACTTCACATAAAAAATAAACAAAAGCTTATTTCTTTCCAAAGCAAATTTTGTGCTTGCAACTCAATCCATGTGCTACAAAGGAGAAATAACCTAAAACATAATGGGTGATATTAAAGTGAGGCTTGCAGTCTGAGAAAAAGAAATGTCAGTTGGAACCAGCTTTCTAAGTCAGGAATTACACTGTGGATGAAGCATACAGCGTGCAGCCTGCAGATGGAAGTCCACAGTTGCTAGGTTTTAGCTAAGCTAAGGACCACCTTACAGAGTCTCTTTCCCATTTGTCCCTTCAGCTGCTCTTTTACTTTCCTTGCCACGAATTCTCCCACTGTGCATTTCACAAAGAGATGATGTATGGGATTCAGCTACCCCCAGATAAGTAGGCAGGGTCATATGAGGCAATGCGGTGCGCTCTGCTAGGCACCTGCAAAGGTGCAAGCATCCACTGTTTCTCTGCCTGCCTGCCCTTGCAGATTTCTTGGCTGTCCTGAGCACCCTAATTCATACCAAATATCTCTGATTAGGCCTCTCAGCCCTACCAAGGGTGTCTGATCCCCAGTTCCTCAGTGAAGCAAGAGACCCCAAAAGCAAATCAGACATCCAGGAAGCTGAATAGCAGGCTGAACTGTACTGACATCAGGTGATGAAAAACAACAAGACTGCTTCAAGATGACTGTTCCCAATATTACAGGTGATCTCAGGAGCACTCCTGAAATGGCTGTTTGACCATTCCAAGCTCAGCACAAGTGCATGCGTGTTTCTAAATTTCTTTTAACCACTCCCAATCAAATATTCTTAATCATAGGAAACATACAAAGACCTGCTAGATCAGTCAAAATACAATCAAAGAGCTGAATGTATGAGCACTTTGGTATAAAGAGAAGCCTGTTGTAGATAGTAGTCTCAAGTGCAACTTTGCAAATTAGGTAAGCTCTTGAAGTTTAAGATACAAATTATGCACTGACTCTGAGTAAATGGAAGCCAGCTAAAGGTAAATAAAGTTGGCTGGCCAAAGTAACACAGGAACATTTTCTTTTAAAGGCTACAAATGAAAAAAAGAAAGATGAAAGATAAGATTTCCCACAGTGTTTCATAATGGCCCAGCTCTCTGCTTTCTTGAATTCTGTAAGTCTTAATGTTTACTAGGTGTAAACAGTGTGCTCAGAGCTATTAAGTTTTCAGGGATCACAGATTTGTTTCAAACTAAATGTAATGTGAAGCAAAATACTAATGATTTCTCATTGTATTACTGCATTAAGATTGTTCAGTAACAAAATAAACCATTCTTTGACTTCCTTCTCATTAAGTTCATAGCTTAAAACACACACCATAAAGTGGTGCCAGTATAACAATGTGGACATCATTGAGGATAACTACATTAAATGATCCACAGTAGAATTACAAGGGCTAAATACCTCCTGATGTCATATTCTACCACACGTTCTTCATGTCCATGTGTATTTATAACCCTCTGTAAGGAAGGAAAAATGAAGTTACTAGAATCTTTCAAGTATACATACAAAAATATCATTGGTCTCCTGTTCATACTTAACCTGGTGAAAGTGCTCCTCAAAATATTATAGCTAAGGAATATTGCCCCTGCATGAAAACTGCCCAGAAATAGCTTACTAGACAAATTACCATATTCATCTGAGCTGTTTGCCCAAGAATACTCACCCATGTAAGAAAATGTTCTAACGTGTTCTATAGTTTATGAATGAGCTCTCTCTATATAGCATTGCATTACACAATTAAAGGTATTACTGTAAAACGCAGGAAATTGCATTCATGGTTAATTGCATAATTCATGAACTCAGGCAAAGTGTGAGCTTGGTAAATATGTAAAACTTTTCAATCAATTCAAGTAGAATGAAAGAGGAAAACACATTATTGCTGAAGCTTTATATAGCAAATAAATGTTGAGTGGAGGAGTGTATTTTGTTTTACATTCTCGTTTAATATTACAGAGGAAAAAGTCACAAGCACTATAAAAACAAACTGGAATTACCTTGATTTTTTTTTCTTATGGTGGAGATAGAAAGATTCAAAGATTTCAGCTAGTTATTCAATGTAGTGTTGATTATCTTGACTTACAAAGCACCTAACTGAAAAAGTTGATAGCACTGTACACTTATTTACATTTTTATTACTTTTGATAGGAGCAAAGGGTGAAATGGGAAGAGATAACTATCTCTGAGGTACAAATATCTTTGAAAGTTTAGAATTGAATATTAAATGGAATATACAAGTCTGAGCCTCTAAATTGTTTTTTGTAACAATCCCTGTTTCTTTTCAATTTAAAGCCAGCTTACATATAAACACAGAAAAAAAAAATCCTTATTCAAAAAATCATTAATGCATTGCTAAAATTATTTTTTATCTTTTGAATGAAAACTTATTTTAGCAATCTATTAATGATCTTTCCAATCTTGGTCATTCCAGCACTACGGTACAAGCTTATGACTATTACCATAGGGCTTACTGATACTCTTTGACCATGCTTAAAATTTTTATTATATATGGTGTTCTCTTTTTTAACTTTCTAGAGGGGAACTGAATAACACTACCATTCTTTAGAGCAGAGTTTTGAGTCCAAGCAAAAGAAAAATTTTCAGAACAAGAAAATTCTCTACCTTTATTCACATTTTGTTCACAGGTTTGCTGTGCTTTATCTTTCACATCTGGATTTATCAGGAATGTGGTAGTAACCAGTCAAAATAGAGCATGACCATGACTATTGTAGGGGGCTGACCTCATGCTAGTGCCAGAGCTCAGCCGACATACTACAGATATGAATGTCTGGAAATAACAGAATATCTGCAGGACAGTTGGGGGAAAGTTTTGGGGAGAGAGCTTGTGCTCATCCATCCCTCTATAACCACCTCAGTTCCTGTTCTGGGCTTATAGACCTTGGCTGTTTTGATATATCTTTATCTAGTCATATGAAATATGGATAGATATCAAGGCCTTAAGAGCAGTGTACTAACTTCCTTGAAACAGAAAGATTCTTGCTTCAGATGAAGTTGGAAGCACTATAGGAATAACCTAAGAAGCAAAGAAGCTGCCCCTCAGGTTTGATATCTACATCAACACTTTGTTTCTATAAAAGTTGCTGATGTCTACTGCCTTGAAATATCAGACCACAGACTGAGGTGGTTAAATATGAAGTCAAGAGCTTACCTTGAGAATGGATCCCATAATCTCTGCAGAAAATCATGATCTAGGAAAGAAAGGACATGAAAGGTAAATGTTGTGGAGTTGCTAGTAGACTGCAACTTTCTCTTAGATGTGTTGAGCAACTGTGTTATTTGGAACATTGTTTTATAAACATTATCACTAATGAGCATAGCTGTGTTTTGCAGCAGATTGTTCTCTGTCAATGCATTACACATAAAAGCATCCTACATGGAGTCACTGGTAGAGTACAGTTTTTACAGCTAAGAAGAATTTGCCTTCTCTTGCAGCAGCGAGGTTAAGGAATTTACACAGAAAAACATTGACAGCTATGAATTAATATGCCATAGTTAATAGTCACTCACAGTACTTTTACACAGAATCTGAAATGTTTACAAATTAGGAATCAAGAGTCAAAGACGTGGGTTTTCCAAACCCATACATTTATTTGCCCTGTGCTTGAAATTTAAAATGCAATTCAAGCTTTGCAGAAGAACATAGGAGATTGTAGTAATCCACTGCTGAGGCACACAATAAAACTGAATTACAAGTCATGTTATCTGTGACAGAACTGCCAGATAAGGAACAAGGTAGTGTTTATTACTGCTAATGGTTCCAATAATGTGTTCTATGGATAGTGCAATATTCTGCAGCAGATGTGAAGACTTCAGTATCAACAAATTAGTCAAAGACTTTCTTACCTAACAGTTTCCTGGTTTAACAATATCAACTTCTGATTGATATCAGTATAGCACAGCAAACAGCAGAATAGTTGATTTTACCAGCTGTTCTGATCAATTTTGAGATTTTTAATTGCTTTGTAACCCTTAGCAGATCTCTCTCAGGAGCTGAAATCTGAGCACTTGATAAATATAGTAGCAGAATATCTAGCACAATAAAATGTAAATGCAAAATACTAAAAGTACTAGAACAAGAACAACTTTTGCTATACAAATTACTATTCAGTAATAATGAAGTCCAGGCCTTTCAACAACACCCTGACTCCCCTTGTTCCTAAACTAGTCCAGGTTCTGTCATGGTTTGTTAAAATGTAGAGCTAAAGAGCTTGCCAGAAATATACAGAATGATATCAATGAAAGAACTACTTGCTACACCAACTGATGATGTCATCCTAGCATGCATCAGAGTACTCTCCTGTCCTTACCAAGAATCAAGTGATTTTGCTCCTTTGTTTATATCACTACATAAAACCAGACCAAATTTATAGCCAGAGCTTTGAGACCCAAGATATCTGAAAGAAATAATCCTAGATGTGGAGGTTTCTTACATTAAAAGCTGCTGCACTGGGGAAAAAGGAGTAACAGAGTCAACAACCGAATGGAGGACAGATGCGCATCTGTCATGCAGGGCAGCATGTAAGCAGAGCAAAAGGTCATAGTGTGTTACTACCTCTCATTAAGTGAGCAAGATGTCTGCATTCTGTGAAAGAACAAATTTCACTAAAAATACATCGATGTTACTCTTCCAGTACTCCAGAAAACACTATGTTTTCTGTGTCCAGCAAATGGCAAAAATATAAACTGGTTACTGCTGATGTTACAATTAGGAATCCTGCTTATTTAAGGGAATTTTTTAGAATTGGCTTTAACCATTTGTTTCTCTAGACAAGAATTCCAAGTGAAAGCCCAAAATTTCCACTTGTAGGAACTATCCTTCTACAAAAAGACTTTATTAGATTACTTTTGCTTCTTTGAAATGGACATAAAAATAAAACAAAATGAAAGTTCCAATAAAATATACCAAGATTTTAATGTCTGCCACGGCACTTGTTTTTTTTAAAAGCTAAAATGTAATAAACAGATTTTTTCAACAATAAAACTAGTTACTGTGAAAAAAGAAGCTAGTAGTTTTCAATAACATTACAGCATCCATTAATAAAATGACACGTCTAAGGAATTTGGAAAACTGGGTGGAAAAGAAAAAAATTTAATATTCCAAATAAGTACCCATATGAAAAGAATTATCTCAAATGCCTACTGACTGGTTCAACAGGTTACAGAAACTGGGTTTTTGCTTCCTTCTGTTCAGTCTGAACCAAAGGTTCTGTCACACAATATCCTTATCTGGATGAGAGAAAAAAAGCTATTTACCCTGCCTGGGGAAAAAAAAGAAAAAAATTCTCACAAGGGAAGCTGGGAAGGACAGTTTTCTGCTTCTTGAAATTTGCTTACCTGGACTTCCAGTGCTAAGGTTTGAAGTGATTTTTCTCGTTGATCTTTCACCACTGAAGGGCTTGTTATGTTCTTTTCCTAATAGCAGCTGCAGCAGCTGCTTTTCGTATGAAGTTGTACTCAGCTTGGGTTATAAAAAAAGTTTGCTATTTTCTTATGTATCCTTATTATTTACTGACCATCTGTTCAGTGTCACTGAAGACGTAAATGATAACTGTCCCAATGTAAAGATTTTCCAGTCTAAAATTGTTAATGCAGTCCCAATACAGAATTATTCTGTAAATAATGCAACAGCCTCACAGGGACCTCCAACCATTCAATGAGCCTTAGGTATTCTATAGAATGTAGTTAATTATAGGCAATCTAATCAGAAGTTTACAGTTGACGCTGGCTTTTCTACACAAATGTATTCTTCCACAGAGAAAGGATTAACAGCCCTGGGCTTCACTGATTTGTAACAACACAGAATACAATAAAGCACAATAGAAACAAGACATTGGAAATACCACGTAAGGTAAATGGAAGAGATGAGATGTTGGGAGGTGAGAGAGGAAACAGTAGTAGCTAAGATGAAGACAACAAAAACTGACAGAGATATAGCCAGTAAAGTGAAGAACAACTTTTTTAATAATTGTGCTTAGCGAGAAAGGACTTACAGGACCCTAAATGAAGGAGGACTGAATGAGATCAATAGCTGGAGGTGACTTCAGATTAAACTATGCAGAATATTTGTTGCATTAAATAGATACTCTAAAATGCAGTCTATGGGTTTATATTGTTTTTAATGTTCCATTGTGTTATCAAGCTTAATAATTCTTTAAAAACATTTTTTTATTTTAGCATTCTCTCTAATTCATATAGCATGGTATAAAACCAACTAAAATCTGTATTCCAAGTGTTAAGGGAGTTGCACTGCATATATCCTTACCCCACCTCACATAAAAAAAAGAAATATAAATAATCTGAATACAATCTACAGATAGATAAACATCTGAAGCTAATGTACCTGAAAGAGATCAACAGTATGGAAAACAGAACTGTGCCACTTACCAAGACATCAAATGGTAACCTTTGAAATTAAATGCAAATAAATTATTATTTCAAATGTATTTTATACAAATGAAGCAAAGACTAAAGTTCACAGTGTTAATTGCTCAAATCCTGGAAACAGTTATGAAGCCAAAGTTCATCATATAAATGACAAGTCCTGCAATTTTTCTTTAACAAGACATAATGAGTTTACATCTGGATGTTCCTCCAGGAATAGAAAACCCATCTTGTTTCTAAGGCTGGTATTTTATGTCTGATGAATCCACAATTAATTCCTCCAAAAGTTAACTTTTCAGTAGAACTTTGTACTACACTCTACTTTATCTCTTTATATTGAATGCTTATCCCACAAATTTAAAAACTGCATATATTTTGTTGCAGTGAAAATTTTTTATTCTCTATGGAAATTCTTATCCATTTAGTAAGCTGGAAATTAAATCATAACCATCTTTTTGTACATAACCTATTAGACAACTCAGGATTCATCAGAACTTAACTCTTTTATTACTAAAAAATGGTAGAAATAAACAATATCTACATGCAGAAATAAACCTAAACAACATTCAAAGTTTTTAAATGAAGGAGTTATATGCAAAAACATGCATAGGATATAACTGAGATGGTCTGCTTACATACTCATACAATGTAGTTGAAATATCTCAAAAATTCTGGGCCACAGCATATCTGGTAGGGTTATTTTGAGACCCGCCATGACATTCTGGTCAGTGATTATTTATATTTCAGTAGCATTTGTATGTGTTTATCAACAGACAGAATTTTATCATTTATGAAAGAAAAGAAAATTCTTATATTGACAAATGATGCAGTCTCATTACGAACCCAATAAGGATTCTTTATAGAATCATTGTACAGGTGATTTGGGAAAAAACTTTTTCTTTTTTTACCATTTATATTTTCACACAGCATTAAGAATATACCAAGGCCGCCTCCAACTCAAAGCAACAGGTCAACATAAAGCTGGCTGTTAAAGTATTTTTGAAACCCTGAAGCAAGGCCTTAGGAAAAACAGGCAAGTGAGAGATTGTCAAAAGCAAAGCATCTTGACACAGGATCATGAAAATAAAATGCCTTTTTCCCAGAGCAAACATCCACATTGGAAGCTGTTGCTCTAAGTTATAATTATGGGAACTATGAAAATCAGAATTCAGGCTAAATTAGTTATTGCCACTATTTTTGTGGAAATAGGAGAATATGCAAGTGTTTCTTTCCAACTGATGTTTCATTTCAGGCAAAACTTCTATAATATGGAATGATCATGACTTTTTTCTTTGCAAGGTGAAAATTATGACCCTTGTCATCTTTTCATTGTATTCTACTATCTAAAATTCTCTGTTTCCCAAGCCATATTGTATATTCTAAATCATTAAAGAAATTGGCTTATTACTGTACGAGTGGACATCAGTATGCTTAGACCCATGCTAATGACATTGCTGTTTCCATAGTAACTAATGTATTTCAGATGGAAAATAGCAAAGGAAAACTGGAAAAGAAGAAACTGAAAAATAGTTAGAGTAAATCAACTTTCTACTGTTATGGCATATTTCTGCAAAATGTTCATTGTGTCCCTGGTTCATCATAAAGCTGCTTCCCTTACCTGTTTCATTGCCTCGTGAGAAAACTTATTCTAGAATGGAAAGTTACTGCAATACAGTCCTGTCTGTTTTCTGGAACTAAAGTTTGCTAGTTAGTGTCTTCATGGCTCCATTTTCATATTTATATTTTGAGACAAAAAGGAATTCACTACTCTGTTGCAAACGGTTTCATGGTAGACAGTGAAACTAGTTTGCCTGGGTACTGTAGCCCTCCAGGAGAGAGAAGGGGAAAGGAAAGGTAAAGGAAGGGGGAACAGAAATGAGCATTGTAACACACCCATTTATTTTAGTGCTGAGGACTGCAAAGAGAATCTGCAATAGGGATCACACAGAGTAGCCTGCTGATGGTGCATATTAGTTTAGAGACACACTGTGTTGCCAATAACTTGCTAATCCTAAGCAGAAATCAATTTCGGGCAATTCAGGGCAGAAGGAAAAAATGCCAGTCCGACAGTCTGGGCAAACATAGCACCAGGCTTCTGGATTCCTATCTGGGGTCCAAAAACCAAGGCTCCTAAGACTCTGATGTAGTCCTACATTCCCAACAGCAAGTAAAGCTAAATGGCTCCAGGCATGTGTAGTGCACAGCTGGTAGAAGGCAGGTAGGAGTCTATTGACAGAAACTTAAGCCCTGAAACAGGATCTGCATATTAAACTAAGACATCAGGTTCATGGAGATTATAAAACTATCAGAAATAACTGAAAGGTGGAAGCAAACCTGCAGAGATCCTGTTAAAAGCCAAGTCCCCTTTCTAAATTTACCTTCAAAGTTGGTCTTAATTGGAGCTCATCTCAATGAGTTGCACTGAGATGAACATCTTTTTAACATCAGAACTACATCCCTGTTAGAAGCTTTACCACAACAGTTTCTAAACCAAGCAGTAGTGGTGTCACAAAAACTGAGGATAGACCAGTGTTTATGGACTTTGACATTTTACCCAGTGATTTGAGAGGCTTGTGATGAGGGCAAGATAATTTAAAGGTGATTAAGACAAGAAGGAATGAAAAAAAAAAAAAAAAATCCCAGAGACAGAGCTGAGAAAAGGAAAAAAGAAATGTGCTTTATTCCTAGTTGAGAAAAACTTTTAGAATCTTATATTTGGAACAGATTCATCCATGCCTAATTTTTAATCCAGAGAACGTTGATTAAATTTCATACATGTTAAATGAGGTCTAGAAGGGGAGCTAGCAAAGACAGATGTTACAGAGGAGCTGTACAGAACATACTCCCTCTCAACTAATTTCCATAAGTCATGTCAACTTTCCTTAGCTAAAGTAAACACTGTAACTGTTCCCAGTACAACTATCAAATAACAATTGGTTTTATTCTACACTCCAAGAACCTCAGACAACAGAGTACAGAAGATTTACATATTCTTTATTGCCTTTTAGTGATATCCATTCAAAAGGAAAAGAAAACTTTACCGAGTTGAAAGTGAATGCAAATTACAATCCACATTTAAGCGAAAAGGAAAAAATTAGAAATAGTTAGAACTGATACACAACATTATTTACTCTCCTGAATCTTCCTGCTAGGCTGCCAATGAAGATGTGATATCTTTGACACAAACAATGCTACCACAGTGACATTCTGTTTACCATCAATTTATGGTTTCTCTTATCTACAAGATGAAGTCAGCTGAAAACTGTAATTCTATAAATCACACAAAAAGCACAACAGTACTTGCATACAAATAATAAATACTAATGTTTAAGGACATACATCCTTAGTCTGCTTTTCCTGTCTGGTGAACATACCTATGTATTTCAAAGTGCTTAGGCAGTATTCTGCAGAGATCCTGATCTGGCCATATGTCATGAACTTCCCTATCTAGTAGGCCTTTTTTCTTTAAATATGTTCAGTAAAGAATGATTACAAAAGGATGACTAATTTCAGAAGTAACTGTTTTGTTCTATGTGGTGAAATACATATGCATGGATATCTATATAGTTTCATATGTTGATCAGAGACTGTTAATGTCATACACAATATATAAAATGACAGTGACCTCCTCCCATATATTTCTTTTTATGGGAACTCTTTCAAGACTGATCAGAAACAGCTTAACAAATAACCTCTCTGCAGTTTTTACAGCACATTAACCACATCTTGAAGTAGCTACTTGAAGTCCAGAAAGATGCACATAAGAAGCCTACCTTGCCTGATGATTGCTACAAGGCTTCACTGAAATAAAATGGTGTTAAATGCAAGCATCAGAGCTTGTCAAAAACGAGCAAAGAATGAGCACTGGTGCTGTTCATTAGATGTCAGTCTGCTATCAAATGATAATGAGCATAGATCTACTAAGTTTATTTTATCTATCTAGAACCAGATGAGGTAATCAGATACTGTACATTGAAAATACTTTCCCAAATGAGAAGAAAGAATCTTTTAGGAAATGGGTATCAAGTGAAATATAAGATAGTCAATAGATACAGCTCATTTCCATTTCCAGCGAGTTTTACAAAAATGTTCTGGAGAATTCTGACACATGCATATTTCTCTGGCCATAAGATTATCATAGCTTACATCAATAACACTAAAATCAGGATTTGGCCTCTGTCACAGGTATTTTTGAGAAGCCTATTCACTGTTGCGTCTAAGCTTATCAAGCTTGATAACTCACCCACACTCTTTAAAAAACAGATTAAATTAAGTATTAGCCTTACCTTTACTCCATTGTATATCTTGACTTTCAAGTACTTCCATTTGATCTCATGCTTCAGCAAAATAAACATTCACTGAATAAACATCAAACATAAGCATGCAAACCAGAAAGTCTGTTCCACAAGTACATAACACACACAAGTTGACAGATAACCTTTTCCTTTGGTTTACACTATTCTGTATTCTCCGGTATAAATTAAAAGTTCTAAAATATAAAGCACCAGGTTATGGAAAAAACACATTCAGAATGTTGACTGCAACTTAGTTCCAGTAGCTAAAAATTGATGCAAATATTGTAATTATTTTCGAAGGGCCATGTGACTGCAAAGCGAAGTCATTAGAAGTGGGTTTCTTAAAGACAGATCCCATCTTTTCTGACAGTTGTTAGGTTTGACTTCTAAATGTGTATACACTGCATAATTTACTCACCATTCTTAGTAACTTAAACTTCCTTATCTGAATTATTAACTTATTTCTTCTCTGCATTACATGTCAGCATACCACTCCCAATTTATTTGCCCTTTCCTGTAGCAGCATAAATATGCATTTAGTAAATTCTTTTTTTTTTCTCTTTTTTTCCCGCTCTGATACTGTGGATAATGGCCAACACAAAATAATAAATCAGATACATTATTGGAGTGCCCCTCCCAGTCTTGACAGGATTAACCTGAAAACCTAGTGTTATTTACAGGAACATGATCTGGTTTGCAAGGAATCAGTGGGAATCTTTTTACTTTAATTTATCAGCTATAATAGAATCTGAAAGAAGTCACATGGCTCCTAGAAGATTTACCAGGTTATAGTAAATTCTGGCTCAAATGAAAATAATTGTGTAACTGCTTTCTAACACCATAGCTTTTGTGCTCAGTAGATTTTGGTCACCGAGGTCTTGTCTTTTGTCTGAGCTTTCTAAAACTCAGGAATAATGAAGTCTCTCGAATGTTTGATATTTTTTCTAACTTAAAAAAAAGGAAAGAAAGAAAATACTTTGTTGAAAAATGCATGTCCAGTTTCACTACAAGGCCAGATACTTTAGAATGAAATGCTAAGTACAACTCTAGCCTTATTTTCTGCATAACATAATATAGCATTTAAGTCCAGTTTGAAATTAAGATATACCGGTATTTAAGACTATTTTATCTGGATCTAGCTGATTGTTTCATCTACTTCTGAAACAGTTTTCACCTCCATTGTTACTTGAATAATTTGGTTTAGCAATACACAGAACTCAGAACTTGCTGCATTCAGCATAATTACTGCCTACATAGTGTACATTGCTGAGTTATTCATCTGAAAAAGGGCATTTAAATATGTTCATTTTTTTCCCTACTGTATTTCAACTATAATTATATGATCCACTAGCTTTTACAGTTTGTCTGTTTTATAGTAAGATGCAATGGTCTGGCACAAATACTGAAATAAAGGGTCATCGTTTATTTTCTACATCAGAAACTGCATTTTCTTTGTTCATGTAGTTAACTACACAAGTCAGAATTCAATGTCTTCATGGTATTTCAGTCAGAATAATGATGAGTACTTTAAGAAACTGAATGGCTGGTCGTTTTTTAACATACCGGTGTGCAAGATGAGTAATAGAAAAATGTGCAAGGCAATGTTTCAAATAATAGGAATGTATATAGAAACAAATATTGATGTGGATGCAAAATTGCAGATTTCTGTCTGATCACCGAGGGAAGGTCAAAGCATACTGCTAGTTAATGGTGGTTACCATGCTATTTGGTAACGGCTTTAGATGGCAATTCGTGCCAAATATTTGTTAAGCTGTACCATAAATTATCATGATTAATGTGTTTAACATTACAGTAAGATGTGATGGACCTTCACTCATTTATTTTATTATGCCAGCTTATTTCATGACTGTAACAGTGGATTGTCATTACCCTTAAATGTACCTGGACTAATTTTTAGAATGCAGCTTGCTAAACATCTGAGGCCTGGTCCCATATATTCACTAGTAGCAGTGGAGACAGTCTTAGGACCCAAAAGTCCATCAGAAAGGTAGCGAAACCTGGGAACAGAAGATTTTCAAATAGTATCAATATTAAGCGTGTGCAACCTACCAGCTCAGGTGAATAATAAGTAATTGTGCATCTTTGATCACCTCACTCAGATTTGCCTCCTAGAGAAAATCAAGAAAACCAGAGCACAGTTGGAGCAGTAGGAGGAATCTGGTAAAAGTAGTGCAGAAAACTTGCCTTTCTTTTTCACAGAACAGCACATTTTATTTGAAAACAAATTAACCCTTCAGCAACCCTCTCTTCATCAAAACATTTCTGCTTTTTCTAGGGTTTTTATTTACTGGTTGGTTTACTGTTACAGCCTGAAAACAAAAGTCTTTGTTCCAGAGAGATGAGATGTGATTAAATGCTCAGCAAAAATGCCAGGATAATATAGTTTATAAGAGGTCTTTGAAAGTTTTCAGAGAAGTTTTTTGTCACGGATACATTACTTTCATAAGACTTTTGTATGTATTTATATCTGAAAACTGATACAGAAATGAAATGTTAAGACAGACATATAATTTCTGTCTTAATAATAGAAAATTGGTGTCTAATATCCAGAATAATAATGATTTCTCACTAAGAATCACCCTATGTCTAGACTAAAATAGTCCATCATGGTTATAGATTATTTCCAGAACAATCATGAGTTGGAACTGCTGTTCTCTAGTGATGTGATCTACCAAGCTTTCCACTGAAATGGAGACATTAAACATTCTGAAAATCCTACTTCCCTTATTTCAGCAAACAAATAATGTATACTAATTAATTGGGACCCACAATAATAGTAATATTTTCAATAGGCCTTCTTAATAGAATCTGAGTTGGTCATGAATTAACTGCTGTGCTGAGTTTCATTTTGTGAACACAGTTGTGTGATCAACAAATACTTTCACCTCAGCTAATCAGTTTAAAAATGCTCTGCCCACAAAACTCTCTGTTTACTAAATAGTAAATGTGGTTAGGATGTACATTCAGTTGTAAACCATGGTTACAAGTCCATAATAGAGCTGAAAAAGTATCAGGCTAAAGGAGCTCACTGGCCAAGGATAAACAGGAGAAACCGACATTGAAAAGAGAAAATTAGAGCTGGCCAGATGGTCAAAGTCAGTACATTATAGGCATTATAAAAGTATTAATTGGGAACTCAATTATTTTCTGTTGATAAGCTTAATCGTATATTCTGTGACTCTAGAGGTCTCCCAAGAAGTCATGGCAGATATATAAAAAAAAATTATCCATCTGTTAAAACTCACGTAACCATTGTCCTGCATATCAATGAGAATGTAGAAGAGAATCCAACTGTACTCTTGGTCTCTGTAACTAACATAACATGACTGGCTAGCCAATCATGTAACATTTCTGTTTTCTATGAATAACAAAAAAACCCTGCTTCTAGTATTAATATTAATCATGCTTAAAACTCATGACTATTTGTCCAATTTTTCAAACACATAGCTCCATCTATGTTTCTAACTCCTGAATACAATTCCATAAATAAGAATACAGCAAGAATTTTGTTTATACCCCTAGAAAAAAAAAAAAAATTGCAGCTTTTGATTTGCAAGGTTCTCTTTGTTCAATTAAAAAATAGCAATGTGTAGCACATTTTAGCAGTAACCTTTAAAGTTTTACAGAGGGAAACAAATATGATTTTAACATACTCTGCATATCTTAGCTTTAAAAGTATGGATAAGCACATGAATAAAGTCTAAGTGTAGCTAAATGCCTACCTGAGGTAAAGATAGAAGAGGAGAACAGAGAGAAATACCTTTGTAAAGCTGTTCCCATGATTCTTCATATCCTAGGCATGAAAGCGGTTTTCAAAACTATCTGAAAGGAACAGAAAAAATTAAGAAAACAGATTGCTTAAAAAGAAAATATAGTTGGGCAAAATGGTGATGGCTCACATATTATAAGGGAACAGAAAAATGCTCTAAGTTTCATTTCACTTTCCTGGGATAGAAGATATTTGTTTCTTTCCTGACAGAAGAATGCCCAATAAATCAAACTCATTTTCAATGTAAAACTGAGAACTGACCCCTTCTAATCATTCTCACAGAAAAGCTGGACTGAAGATGAGTTACAGATGCAGTCATCAAGTGAGATTATCAGAGAAAAGCTTGTCCTCTACTAGTATGTCATGCTGCTTTAGTCTACATAATTGCCTTCCTAGATGACAGTAAGTACTCTAGCATTATTATGCCCGCATTTCAAAAAGTTATATTTCCTTGGGAATAATTGTTCTAGGTTGCTTACTGTAAAGATTTGCGGTTATAAGACAATCCATTAATGCAAATAGTTGCAATGATATTCTCAGTATCCTTTAATTAACACCAATGGTGAATTGCCATTTGATAAATATTTCACCTTTTCTGTCAAAATGATGACAACTACAGCTGCGTTTTGTTAGGAGGGGAAAGGTATTTCTGAAACAGGTCCTGTAGTTATCTTTCCATGTGCAGAACTGGCACAAAGAGGCAGAGGATTTCATCATCCTGAGGTGTACTTTGGGTGGCCTGCTTTCTGCAGCAAGGTCCTTATAGCCAACTGGAAGAGAGTAACTGTACCACCACATCAACTGAGCAGCAGCATCACTATGACATGGAAATAAGAAATTTGTCTGAGCCCTATAATGATGAACTTCAGGATAGGGACTCCTAACCTGATTTTCATTACACCCTGTGCTGGTTTTGGCTGGGATAGAATTAATTTAAGAGTTGAGACCTCAAAGCATCTGTGGCTGTGGGTAAGTCCATGCTGCAGCAAGTACACCTTGAAGCATCAGTGGCTGTGCACGAGGTCATGCTGGAGCACCTCAAAGCATGTGGCCATGGATAAGCCCACAACAGAGCAAGTACACCCCTAGAGAGACGGCAGCCATGGGTAAGGCCATGTTGGAGCAGATTCACTCCTGAAGGGAGTGTGGCTGTGGGTAAGGCCACGCTGGAGCAGGAATATCTCTGAAGGCATTGTGGCCCACGGAGAAGACCAAGCTGGAACAGGCACACCTCAAAGCAACTATGGCTGTGGATAAGTCTATGCCACAGCAGGTACACCCCTAGAAAGACTGTGGCTCATAGATAAGGCTCTACTTGGAGCAAGTAAACCCCTAAGGGACTGCAGCCTGTGGATAAGTCCAAGCCAGAGCAGGAGCAAGGGAAGGAGTTCATTGCAATGTTAAACCCTGTGCTCTGGTCCAAAGGACCAGGGGTGGAGATTGTAATGGAAATACCTTTAAATTGTTGTAACATGGGATTTGAGTTGCATGTTATAGGAATTACTACAGCAGGAACCACCTGAACCAATGGAGGACAAGCCTTATAAGAAGCAGTGACACAACCTGAGCTGGCTTTGGTGCCCAGTAACTCCACACAACACACCACCTCTCCTGTCCTGAGTGACCACAGTCACAGATGGAGCCCAAAGTCATGGACTAAATGAACTCAATGGGCATTTTGTGGACATTTGTGGACATCTTACAGACATTTTACAGAGATGGTCCATAGACTAAGGGAATATCTCTGTATTGTATCAAACGATGGGAAGCGGGGGGGTGGGGTGGTTAATGAGAATGTATTGGATAGTGTGGGACCTGAACATGACGTAAATGGTGTGGAATAACGGGTGGAGAATGTGCTGGTTTTGGCTGGGGTAGAGTTAATTTTCTTCATAGTAGCTACTATGGGGCTATATTTTGGATTTGTGCTGGAAACAGTGTTGATAACACAGGGCTGTTTTCGTTATTGCTGAGCAGTGCTTACACAGAGTCAAGGCCTTTTCTGCTTCTCACACCACCCCACCAGCGAGTAGGCTGGGGTGCACAAGAAATTGGGATGGGATACAGCTGGGACAGTTGATCCAAACTGACCAAAGGGGTATTCCATACCATATGACATCATGTTCAGCATATAAAGCTGGGGGAAGAAGGAGGAAGGGGGACATGTTCAGAGTTATGGCATTTTGTCTTCCCAAGTAACCATTATGCGTGATGGAGCCCTGCTTTCCTGGAGGTGGCTGAACACCTGCCTGCCGATGGGAAGTAGTGAATTAATTCCTTGTTTTGCTTTGCTTGCATGCACGGCTTTTGCTTTGCCTATTAAAATGTCATTATCTCAACCCATGCGTTTTCTCATTTTTACTCTTCCGATTCTCTCCCCCATCCCACCAGGGGGGAGTGAGCAAGCGGCTGTGTGGTGCTTAGTTGCTGGCTGGGGTTAAACCACGACAGTCCCCTATGTTTTTTAATTACTATACATCTTAACTGGAGGGTGGGGAAAGCAGTAATCCAAGGAGAACATAGGAAATGAGTGGTGATTTGCTTTCTTTTGCTCTCTTTCTTCTCTTTGAGCTTTGTTTGTGTTTTCTGGAGTAGAGAGAGAAGATATAACAGGATTTTTTGTTTTATTTCCTTTCCCTGATGCAGAATGAGATGCCTCCTAGATCCAATTTTCCCAGAAAGCAATTTCTAGCGTGGGGAAGTTCTTAACTGCAGAAATGTTAGCCAGAAGGTAAGGAGATTGGAGCATACCTTGTTCCACTTATTCAAGGCTAACAGACAGTCCTTTGGAAATAGTATCTGTTATCATCAGCTTTAGAGCATGTTATCATTAGCTTCAGAGCAAGCATGAAGTATATGTATTTTCCCCCCTCTGCCTCTGCACTATTGAGTTCACTTCAGTGCAACAGAAAATCCAGTTTTTAGGACATTTGAAGAAATGTTCCAAAATGTCCAAAGTGTTAAAAATCAAAAAATTGGTGCAGAAAATATCCATTCTGGCATGTTAGTCACTTTGATCACTACCCACAGGCAAATGCTAATGAACAAAACTGTCAGAGCTACTGGTTTCTGCTCACATACCCTAAAGGACAGTCCTCTTTACAATACACAGCAGACACATCCATTTGCAAATGCTGAAATTGGACAATTCAACTTTGTTGCTTAGATGGAATCAGCTGTATTTTTATGTAGGTAGGAGAGAATGAGTCCTACCTTTTCCACACAGCAATGGTAGCAAGGAAGGAAGCTACAATATATTACTATCTGTTCTTCCTTAGCTTAATTAAAGCAATGAAACTCTGTGTTGCACATTCTTTCTTGTCCCACCCACTGTAGTCTACTGACATTTATAGACTCTGCCAGAGTCTTTGTCTAGACATCATAGGTCAGTGATAGTCTTTGTCTTGACATCAAAAGGAAATATGAACTCTCTGAGGAAGAGAATGCTCATATTTAATTTGATGATGATTGGGAATTGTGGTTGTTGCTGTAAGAGAAACCATAAGCAATAACAGACAGCACCAATAAACAAGGGGCTGATTCTAGGTTCAGACAGATGAAAACGATAAGTGACTCAAAAATACACTAACATAAAACTAGTCTGAGTATACACATTGTGTTACAAAGGAACCTGCAGATATTTTCTAAGAAGGATTTTATGTTTTTTCCTGCCATTTGTGCTGTTGTACTGCTCTTGTTCTTTGCTCTGTGGCAACTCAGTGCTGCTGCAACCGTAAAATTCTTTCCAGAGGTGAATAGATAACAGTCTTTCTAGCCATAATTCATGCCAGTTAATGATTTCCTTTTTCCACCTCCTAAATTTTAAGGAAATTCTTTTAGAGGGAAAAGCACTCTCAAATATACCTTATACCTTTCCCTCCCCTTTGCACAAACCTATAGAAATGGATACCCACATATGTGGTACAACTCCTCTCTGAGGGCTTGCAGGCCAGAGCCGGCTGCCAGACTATGAAGATGGCAGAAAATCAGCATCAAGCACTGTTGAACAGCGTACAACATTTCATTCCTTGCCCCAGAGCCCAGTTTCATCCATGCTGTGCTACTACATCCAAATGCAATCATTATGTTGGCTCATCATGAAAGTGTTCCTCAATGCAATGAACAACTGTAAACCACCCAAATTTGCCTCTACCACCTAAAATATAAATCAGATTTACATTTCAAAGCTCAGGGTTCAAATCACTCAGGAAAAAATAATGTATTACTCCCCATTCCCAAACTGTTTTAGGTCATTGTTCTAGAACAATACCAGATTTTAATTAAATTTAATCTTATAGCTAGCAAAAAAACATTGAAAGTCTTTTCACATATATTTAAAACTCCGGGTAAATGGCTGTTTTCTAAAAGGAGTATAAGGTGGAGGGGCCAGGGGCAGAAAACACGCAACATACCCTGGGAACTTCCCAGTTTGAAATTATAATATCTCAAAATAAACATATAGGAGACACTTCAGCTGAATTAATGCTCTGTATACTCTTCACGAGTGTTAACAAAGAATGGGAGAATATCCTAGGACCTAAATCACCATGGCAAAAAGTAGACAAATGATAAACTGAACCACTGCTGATTGTGAAACTGAGATTAGCTACACCAAGATATGATACAGTGTTCACTTTATCACAGAAAAGGCTTTCAGGAGAGCAACAGCGGCAGGGCATACCTTATATAGTATAACACTTACCATAAGGGAGTATCTCAAAATACTCTGCTGTGCAAAAAAAAATGAATTAGATTAACATAAGTCAGTGATAGATGTAGCAAAATGTAGTTAATATCATACAGCTCAAGACATTACAATCAATTTCATAAGAGTGTATTGACAATAATTCAGAAGTTATCTCCTTCTGGCACAGTACAGTTCTCCCTGGACAATAACCAGAAACAGAAAGAACTGAAGTTTAAGATTATGACCAGAGATCAATGTTCCTAAAAGTATACAGCACTTTCTAGCAGAGCTTTCAGAAACATGTGTAAGTTCTGGATGAATACAGTTTGGGTTTCTAAAAGTGAATTATTAGGGTATATGAAATATGAGCCATATGTAAAGTGAGTTGCTTGCACTGCTCAGTGAATCACAGTATTCAGTATAATGACTAGTTAATACATTTGTTTATCACTGCCCCCTGCTAGATGGAATGTCAGATGTTTTCATGCATATTACTTGTAGGCATGGCAGATAAAACCAATTTTTTTAATGTATAAATGTAAAAGCATGCTATCAAAGAAGTCATGAATGATAGCTGTATGCTGAGCTAAAGCTATTCCTTCTTTTCAGCATTCCCTGTCCTCACGCTCCTGATGGCTCAGCGCTCAGCAGGATGGTAGTTTGGGAATCATGTCTCAAGAGGCCCAGTCCTCAATGTGCCATACTGCAACATATCTTCACACTGAACACAAGATTCTGGAAGATGCTTCAAGGAGTAGGTGCCCAAGAAATTTTGGCCTAAAGCCACTCTCTTGAATTACAAATTTTCTCTTTCAAAATCATATTTAAACTAACTTCTAGTGGGCAGAGCTGAAATTTCACAGCACCACTGAAAATGCAGCCATACATATGTAGTACCTTAAACACAGCAATCAAGATTTAGCATTTTAATCAACACTAATTACTGTGCAAAATCTGCTTTAGGGATTATGAAAATATAGATGAACTAAAGAAGAATGAAACAGAAGAGGAAGTCTGACACAAGACACAGGCCTGTAGAAGACAGAGTAATTTTTCTGTTTGCGTAAAAACTAATCCTGAACTTTCTAATATATCCAGATCTAGTATTTGAGAGCACCCAGGTAGGTTCTTAGCTACTTCTTCATCAATATTTAGCTCTTAGTTTCTGCTTTCTGAATATCCCAAGGCATTGTGGTCTGGCCATTTCTGAATAATGAAGCAGTGGCACCTACAGAACATGTATCAGCATTCCACCTTGGCAGTTGAATGTGGATGGGTGAATTTTGAGTTCAGTGCTCTAATATCATGACTATTTGTGATATTCAGGTTGCAGTGACTACCCGGAATGTCATCAGCTTCTGAAGAAACTGCTGCTACTAAACTGCAGAAGACCCTGGGTTGAAGAGCTGCTCATGGCTTCTGTTTTCCTGAGTACTTGACAGGTTATCAGGCAGAACTAAAAATAATTCATTCTGCACCTGAACTTGAGAGGTATAAGCCACTAGTTTCCTTAGCCAAATTTATTATTATTCTAAAATGCAGGGAGAGGAAAGAAGTCTCAATCCTATATAACTACTGACTTTGTTTTGGGTTATTTAATGAGGATGATGTTCAAGTAAGCCTGCTGATACCTCTTTCTCAGGAAAGGACTTTGAAAGAAATATGTAAAGACAGATTAGCAGTTTTTTGCTTAAAATATTTAGTAGTCATAGCATAGTGTATACAAGTATTAGCTTACACATGTATAATTCTAGAAAGCTCACTGAATGCCCTTAGTATAATTTGACAGTATTACTGTTCAAGGCCCTTTTTTAACAGTATAGATATTTCTGAACATAAATAGCTGATTGCAACTCATTTTAAAATAAGAGAACATGGGACATTAATGTTTGCATAGCTTGTCTATACATAAAAATGGTGAAAACCTTAAAGTTATTTGGAATAGGAGCATCTTACTCATATTTTAGTTTGATTTCATTTGAAAGTATGCCTGTAAGTGTCTCTGAATAAATCTAGGTGGTGATAGGGTCTTGGAGTTTATACAAAAGCAATTTTTCTCATGAAAGAACTGCACAATTAATTAAATATCAGAATATTTCCATTAGCTGGATGTTACGTATTTTCTTATCTCTGTGCTAAGGATGAGTAATTTCAAGCACAGACAAATAACTCACTGAATTTCATGTAGCAAATTGCAAGTAGTGGCAGAATCACAACTGAGGGATTTTTAGCTTCTAGTTCGTATTTGACCTCATTGTCCCTTTCAAGTGCATTTACCTGTAAAATGGTAATTTGAGGCAGAGGCTTATAATGAATTTCCAAGGGTCCTAAATATCCTATATACCAAAGCCTTGTTTGACTCATTAAAGTACAGCTATATACTCCCATTCCATTCAATAACATGTTTCTCCTATGTATCCCATGAGTGGAAGTTGTACCTAAACCAAAACACCTCTTCTGAGATGTATGTGCGTGGAGAAGTTTGTAAAACATCAGATCTCTGAAGGATTCTAACTGGCTTTAAAAACAGTAAAGCAGAGACATTAAAAAACTAGGTTTTTGATGGAAGGTGACAAAAAAAGAAATATGAGGACCGGGACATTGTTATTGACTTTGGCTAAAAAAAATAAAGCAAAGATCCCCTAAGTCTAATCATCCTCAGAGTTGAATTAGAAAACACTTATGTTGCAAATAATAAAAGAAATAGTGGAATGGCACAAACCAGACAAAGCCTATGCTAAATATTTCATTCTAAGACTGCAATTTTTACTTTCTATAAAAAACCATAATGTCCAGCGTATAAATCATTGTCATTCCTCTCTAGCTGTTGTCTACCAGTCTGCTGTTGAAGATTACATCCCTACATTTGAGTACTTCTGGATTTCCTCAGTCAAAATCAGCTGGGTTAATCTTCACAATTTAAATAAGTGTTTTATACTAACCCAGATTATTTTGCCTCAAATGGTTAAGGAAATGCTTATAAACACTCCTCTACATATCAACATGTGGAGACAATCAATTTAACAGACAAGCAGAAAGGAGCAGGATCCCATTCATTACTTAAAATAAATGGATTTGCCACAGCGCAAATAGTGTCATCATACAGGTGCTAGCCTAACAACCTCTATTATCAGGAGACTACCCTATCTCAGTCCCATATATAAGTGAGAATTCTCATTGTTTCATTGAGTTATTTGTTTGGTTTATAAAATTTTGATAAGAATGTTTAAAAATCGGTAAACAGTGCTAGAAAATGGAATAATGGAATTCAAAGGAAGTAAAAGGCAAAAGCAGAAAAAAATACCTTGCATTACCTCATCTCTTTCTTAGCTTCAGTAGGTCTTCAAATATATCTAAAGCTAGATACCTTGGAAAACAAAACACAAATCAGAAGGCAGTTTCCCTCAAAGCCAAAACATTGTTAAACAAATTGTTAAAACAACGTATTTGATGACCCAGTAACACTGAATGCTGTAACATCCATTAATTACATTAACTTAATTAAAACAAAGTATCATTAATTTTTAGTGTGCCAGCATTGCATGGGGAGAAAGAAGGAGGCAGAAAGATTCTGTAGAAAATTTTATCAGTGGACCTTACAGAAAGGCTATTCTCTCTGTAAGTAGGTATATTCTTCTACCAGAGTTACCAGAACAGAAATATTTGCTGCGAAGCTAATTTGTATGGGAAACTTGCACTGTTTTCACCAGCTGTGAATGGCAAAGTATACTCACATGCTAGTCTAGCTGTAGCCAGGCATGTGGTGACATGTTTGCGCTGAACCTCTACCACAATAGCGTGTTCATTTTCTTAATCACAGGAGCTAATAAAAATGCTGTGATCTCTTCTGATTTTTATTTTTTTTCAGTTTACCAACTTTATTGAAATGTACTTTGGGTAGAGCCTCAGGCAGTTAACCCTCACTCAGAGTTTGTTACCATCCAGCTACTGTCTCATTCTCCTAGTAAATTCAGCCAATGTCATCCTTAATAATCATCAGTGATTTCACAGTCATGTTGAACAGGCAAGGATGGAACTGTTGTCCAGAAGCACTTTCAAGGACAGTATTTCTTAACCTTTTTTAGTGCACAGCCTGCTTGACTTTTCTGAAAAAATCCACAGCCCACACCCTGTCATAATGCAAACCTAAAGCATTGTCATGAGGATTTCCACTATTTTAACCAAGTAACATTTAGGCTACATTTGAAATAATTGTTTGTTATTGTTCTTTTTGCTAGCGTGAGAATAGATGTGTATGTTGTGATGTTTTTTCACCCACTTTCTGATGTCTGATGGATCACTAGCACTTCAGTGATCTAGGGCATCTTTCTGTCTCTCACTTGGCAACTCTATCTAGATTGCATAAGCTGCTGAAATGCTAGCAATAACCACATCACATTAATAGGAGCTGTAGCTCATCAGGATTGGATCTGAAGAGCCAAAGAGATGGTGCTAATGATCATTTCAGCTATGCACATTTAGGGTCTGGCTGGTGTTATGGATTGAATGTTCATTAGCTTTCAGCATGTGCTGGGTTTGCCCTACAAGGACTTCAAGTGTGTTTTCCTCAGAAAGGCATCAAATTTGTGCAGTCCACTGCCTCTCCCTGGGGTAACAGCAAAGCATGGGTTGTGGGGCTGATCAGGAGACTAGCTTTAAAAACACAACCCTAATCTAAGCACAACTACTACAGCAGATACAATTAAGTGTTTCTTCATCATCATTGCAAATGCAATTAATCTAGTAGAAGAGTAATCTGAGTCAGACCTAAAACTGTGCTGCAGCCAGTACTGTCCTACCAGGTGACTAACACAGGGAGAATGGGAAAGCCATAGAAAATACCAACTAAAACGACAATATCAACAAATCTAAGTAAAACCTTCCACATCAAATTTTCATTGTAGCTTCACATGAATATATCTTTTCAATGAGAAATCAAACTGTTATGCAGACTAACAATTTCAACAGAAAAATTACCTATACTTCAGTTGGAAAAATTGCTATAAAATGTTTTCATTAGACATAGGAATTATAAAAAAAAAAAAAAAAAAAAAAAAAAAGAAAAAGAACAGCTTTCGATATGTCCAGGAAGGGACTCATGAGTCTGTATTTCTTAACCCTGTTCCTGGATTTTCTAGTAAACAGCTGCGTAAGCTTATATAGCCTCCCTTTGTATTGCAATTAATACATTAGTAAAATAGAGATTTCATTATCCTTTCCATTGCTTAATATTCCAGGTTAATTTAAAAGCCCCTATATTCTTGAAAGAAAACTCTATCAAATCTTGAACTCTTTATTCACTCTGGCAGTCCGCTCAGAGTTTAGCCTTAGTGAAATTAAATAAAAATGAAGAACCTGGTATTTTTGCCTTAAGTGATTAAATGTTACCAGTTTTGTATGCAGGCAGCTCTCAGAACTTCTTTGTGAAACTTGAAATACAAAGAAAAAAAAAATGTTCAGGATGATTAGGCAGTGATCAGACCATAGCACCAGGCAAGGCAATGTTCCAGGAAGCCTGGAAGTAAATGAACTGGGAACAGTATTTCCTCTCTTATTGCTGCAGTAATAAGGAAGCTTCTCTACTGTGTTCAGCACAAGGTGTTTTCTGCTTAATTTTTTTTAGGGAGGATGTGCAGATCTCTGAGAAACAATGATATCTGGTTTAAATACACACCACTCAGTACCCAAGTGGGGTATCTTCTCCCAACTGGAGAAGATACTTTTTGTTAACAACCTACATATCAGATTTCCAATAAGAAAGGCTGTGAAATGGCTAAATGAAAGAAAGGCTAAATGAAAGAAAACAGTGTCTCTATAAACAAGCTAATATATGTGGAGTAAATCAATATGTCTGAGAAAACAGCTTTGGTTAAAAGCATTTTTAACATAATTCTTTACTTTTAAAGTATCAGGTGTAAGTAAACTATAAAGATTCATCCTCCCACCTAAACACTGGGGATTTTTCCCTCTTGGGGACTATACTTTCATTTTTAGGCAGAGTTTCTCTCTGACTATTTTGGCATCATTGAAACAGGCTTATAAGGGGAAAAAAATTTTTTTCCTTCTCAAAATACAGAGAAAAAGTATACATGAGTGATTGCTATACTTTTCTAAGTAGAAATCCTTTTCACTATACAATAAGGCAGTGATACAAAGCAAAGACCTTGAAGAAGAAGCTCGCTCAAATCCATACTTCAGCATCAATATTAAATAGGGCTTAATGTGCAGCTGTTTCTTTCAGCTTTAATTTAATTTTATTTTTGTTAGAACAGACACTCCACAGTTGTAACCCCAAAATGCCATCTTTAATTATACTCCGTTCATATTTTTTCCATTGTAGATGCCCGATTTCAATTCAGCACCTTTACATTTTCAGAGCAGCCGTGGAACTCCCCAAAACCCCCTCCCTTTTCTCTTTCTGTTTTCTCCAGTCCCAGAATTCAGGGCATCTTTGGAATGAGCTCACATGCGAAAGAGTAATTATCTTTCAGACACAGTCTGCATGAGGAATTAAGACATCAATTGAAGACTGGAATTCTAGCACTAGCCTAACTATCAATTTGTGCCCATGCACTTGACCCAGCTGTAGCGCATGAAGATTAGACATGATACCCATCAGTGTTTTAGTTGTGCTGATTGACAGCCAGGTCTTTTGTGCTTGAGTTGGTGTTTGGGTACTCACAGATAGAGAACAATTACTTTGACGTTCCTATTAATTGATTTAATATTAGTTAAAACGTTAGTTTGCAAAAAATAAAAGGAAGAAAGGAAGAAAAAAGGCAGAAGAGGCAGAAAAGTCTCCTGTGTATTGTAAAATCTTTTGTGTGTCATTCGAAGTGACATATGTAGGGTGTTTTGGTTTTTGGTTTTTTTTTGTTTTTCTTTTTTTTTTTTACTTTTTCTAATTACTCTATTCTTTCCTGAATGACTGCATGTTTCAACTTCCTTCAAAGAATTAAACCCTTTATTTTACTGCTCTTAAGTCTTCCTGGCTCGTGGTGGCTGTTGACAATTGCCTTGCTTGAGACATTAGCCCCAAAACATCTTATAACAAGATACTAAGTGATGCCACAGATAGCAGGAGGAGCACTTACTGCTCCAAAAACTGAAGTTGATTAATGATTGATGGGAATCATACTTAACTATTCTAACAGAAGGAAGGTGTAAATAGCTCTGCTAAAAAAGTGTGTTTCATTTCAACAGCTTCCAACTTTACACAAAAACACAGTACCATACATAATTATTGTATTGTTTGAACTGTTATTAGGATGATGCATTCAGACTACTTGTGATAAGCCCCAGTGAAGAATTATAATCAGACATACAAATCAGTCTTATTCAGGAGTTTCTTTTCTTCAACAAAAGAAACCCCAGCAAGACCTTTTCATGCCAAGTACAGACTGCTGTAGATTCCTAAGTACTGAACATTATAAAACAAAGGGAATTGTCAAATGAAAAGAGAAGCAAAACTTAGTCCTATCCTCCAAAAAAGTGTATTTAATTGATGTCAGTGGGGTGAGAGTTTTATCCTAGATATTTTACCACCGAGCAGGTGGACAAAATGTCATAGCAGTGTGACAGCATAGACCTTCTCCATAGTAACAGATATTAACTAAAAACCATACAGGCTGCTTGAAAAAAAGATAAACTGTTCAGCCAAGAAATATTTAATTATACATCCTTTATACAGCTATTCTAATTTGATTGGTATTCACTATGGTTAAATAATGTTTTCTTGCGTGGAAAAAGCAACTAAAGAGAAGTTCAAGTAGCATAGGCCATATGGTGATACTCAAGAAAAGACTGAATTTCATCCTTTTACTCTGACAGCTGAGGAAGACAGTCATAAATATCTTTGAGTTTTCTGCCTTATTTATCAGTCAATATATCTTTATCATACTTTGCTGGAAATTTTAAGTCCTTATGTATCTTCTTGCAGTCCCGAGTTAAGTACTTGTAAAGATATTTTTCTAGTTTTTCCTGGTTTTCTTTTTTTTCTTTTTGGTACTTTCGCAGCTTATTATCCTATTGCTGACTTCCTCATATATAAAGCTGCAGATTTTGCAGTTTTCTTGCTCTCTCTCATCTGTTAGCATTATCTAAAACTGATTGGGTATTAAAAGAGTTTTGTTTGGATTGTTTCCTTTGTTTTAGTTTTTTAAATAAGACCTGCTGATGCAGCATTATGTTGTTTCACTACCAGACACATATATTTGCCTTTTAGTTGATATTTTATGAGCTTCATAACAAAAAAAAAAAAAAAAAAAGTTTTATATTACCTATTCAGCTGCCACACAGATACAGGGAAGCATTAACATATGGCTGCAGTAGTTTACATATAGTAAAAAAAAAAATACAGCATCATTGTTGTAAAATACTTGCTAACAAGCTTTTTTCCAAGTTTTTGAGGTTTATGCTATAGAGTAAAGAAAGAGGCCACAGTAATGAAAATGAAAGTGCTTACCCTGCAGCAGTCACAGAAAGAAGCAATGTCCTGAAGACCCATAATGCATTTCCAGGTATTTCCTTAACAATAATAGCTAGAGGAAACACAATTATATGAAAGGTTCAATACGTATTTGATAGAAAGCATTCAGCAAATCTGATCCCAAGTAAATCCTGTATCTGCAGTCATAGTAAAAGATATGTGGTTTCCTACCAGGGAAATTCTTAATCATATATATGGCATATCATACATATGGTAACATTTCAGAGCAGTTTCCTGAGAAGACTGAAAAAAACCCATGCATTAATAAATTTATGGCTTTGGTACTGTAGTGTAATCAATAGTGGCTGTTCAGCCTAGGTCAGGACTTCTAACGACATCATGGTGTGACATTAGGCAGCAGAGACTGGTTTTTATTAGTTGGGAAACTGAAGAGCAGAAGAGGCATGGTTCACCTCCTACACACAGAAGACTTCCCTCCCTATTAATTATGACCTGAATGAGCAACATTTTATTCCTTACTACACAGTAACTTCTCAGAACTCTTAATCTGCAGAAAATTAATACCTGAGAACGCTGTGTATTTTTATGTATGCATATAAAACACAAGATGCCATAGTGAAGAAGAGCATATAAATGACTAGGTATATAAATTTGCTGTATGATGTCCTGCATGTCCTAATGGTAAGCAATCCTCATATTTTTCAAGACACAACAAGTTGTATTTGTTGGTCACCATGTGGTTAATGAACACCATCCAGTTAGATTTTTATCAGATTCTACCTAACTGATGAGCTGGCTGCTCACAGCTTGGATAAGTGCACTCTGCAGTGGGTTAAAAACTGGCTGGACGGTCGAGCCCAGAGAGTGGTGGTTAACGGAGTCAAATCCAGTTGGCAGCCAGTCACGAGGGGTGTTCCGCAGGGCTCAGTATTGGGGCCGGTCCTGTTCAATATCTTCATTGATGATCTGGATGAGGGGATTGAGTGCACCCTCAGTAAGTTTGCAGATGACACCAAGTTGGGTGGAAGCGTCGATCTGCTGGAGGGCAGGAAGGCCCTACAGAGGGACCTGGACAGGCTGGATTGTTGGGCCGGGGCCAACTGTATGAGGTTCAACAAGGCTAAGTGCCGGGTCCTGCACTTGGGTCACTACAACCCCGTGCAACGCTACAGGCTTGGGGAGGAGTGGCTGGAGAGCTGCTTGGCAGAAAAGGACCTGGGGGTGTTGGTTGACAGCCGCCTGAATATAGGCCAGCAGTGTGCTCAGGTGGCCAAGAGGGCCAAGGGCATCCTGGCTTGTATCAGGAATAGTGTGGCCAGCAGGACTAGGGAGGTCATAGTGCCCCTGTATTCGGCATTGGTGAGGCCGCACCTCAAGTACTGTGTTCAGTTTTGGGCCCCTCACTACAAGAAGGACATCGAGGTACTAGAGCATGTCCAGAGAAGGGCAACAAAGTTGGTGAAGGGTCTAGAGAACAAGTCTTATGAGGAACGGCTGAGGGAGCTGGCGTTGTTTAGTCTGGAGAAGAGGAGGCTGAGGGGAGACCTTATTGCTCTCTACAACTACCTGAAAGGAGGTTGTGGTGAGGTGGGGATCAGTCTCTTCTCCCTAGTAACGAGTGATAGGACAAGACGAAACGGCCTCAAGCTGCGCCAGGGGAAGTTTAGGTTGGATATTAGGAAAAACTTCTTCACCGTAAGGGTAGTCGGGCATTGGAACAGGCTGCCCAGGGAAGTGGTTGAGTGTCCATCCCTGGAGGTATTTAAAAGACAGGTAGACGTGGTGCTTGAGGACATGGTATAGTGAAGACTTGGCAGTGCTAGGTTAACGGTTGAACTCGATGATCTTAAGGGTCTTTTCCAACCTTGACGATTCTATAATTCTATGATTCTGTGATTCTATGATGAAATCCAGGCAATTTCAGCCTAAACTAACCAAAAGATTTGTTATTAAATGTACCACCCAAGAAGACTGATATCACCTAGCAATTAACACCCGAGGCCTTGGAAAAGACCGTGAAGAGCACTGTGAGAAGAAAAAAAAAAAAAAAAAAAAAAAAAAAAAAGCCTAACATCATAGCTTCTAGTTCATCAGCTGACTGGGACTTAGGGAGAGCTGCTCTTCTAAGAGAATCTTCACTATTTCCATGGCTTCCTCTTTTTCACAAAGTGTCTTTTTTTCCCTGTCATCCCAAGGTTAAAACTAAAGTGTGATAAACAGCATGTAGCAATAGCTAAAACTAATGGCAGAACAGAAATGTCAAGGCAGTTGTTTCATCTAACTGAGAATATTAAAGCTTCCTGCTTCAGGGTAAAGGCCTTATTTCAGTGGGAGGGTCATGACTAGTGAGCATACCAGACAGCACAGTGATGGCATATGGAGCATTTTAGTTCTGGGTGATTGGGTTCAAATCTGACCTAGCTTTTAGTAGCCAGTAGTAATTACCATCTGTTGACTATTAGTGGCTACATGAATTGGTCCTCTGTCTAGATCCTAGTAAAATTATTCCCTTTCACAGATAGACAGTATTCCAGATTTTGTTAGGTATCCCTCCATCTTTTTGTCCCCCTGCAGGATGGCCACCTCTCAAGTAATCATCCTCTTTTCCACAGAATTGGGTCCTACATGAAGGATTTAGGCTTATTAGGGAGGATGCCTGCACTGGTGCTTATCATGTGGTACCTGCTGTGCAGATAAAGGGAAACATTCATGCTTCAGGGCTGCCAGTCTGGCCACCTTTTGTAAAGTCAGAAATTTTAAAGCTAGAGAGAAGCATGAAAACCATCTCATCAAACCTCCTGCATTTCACATGCCATACAAAGCAATAATCAAATAAGCTCTATGCTCTTCAACACTGTGTTGAGCTATAGCACTCCTACATTGTGCTCTTCTAATCTTATTGATCCAAGATAGTATTGATAGAACAGTATTTTCCTAAGTGAGTTGATAAATAAAATAGTGTTAGCATTGATAACCTGCATCTTATTTTGGGTCTGAATTTCTTTAGCTATAGCTTTCAAACAGGTGATTGGTATCAAAAGCCAAATATTTTCAGAGATCTCTTCTTCAGGTAGGTAGTGCATGCCATGATCAACTCCACTGTATTTTTAGCTTCTAAAGGCAAGTGTCTTTCAAATTTCAAAGCATTCCTGGATGCTTTGAAAAGCACGTTAATGAAACAAAGAAAATTTTCAACTTTCATTCTGAAGACAGCTGGGATTGATGTTGCTATAATCAGAGAAAATGTCATCTCCTTACTTTATGTCTCCTGCCTTTCTTTTTAGGGCTGTTATGTAAGTATTTTAGTAACATCAGTGCACTAGAAATTCATTTCACATAATCTTTAAAGCCTGTAAGATACCGTAATTCATGTTGCAAGCGCATGTTACAGTCTTAATTCCTAGATACATTAATTTGCATTTGGCATCTTTAATGTTGATGAGGTCCCCATATGAAGAAATCCAAATGTATGGACTTTCTCCAGCACTTTTCACCTTTCCTTGTCACTTAAAATCTTACTGGGATTACGGCTTTTCAAAACATTCTTCCACTCCAATGAGTAAATCTGCATACATAACAGTATTCTTTGGGACAAAAAATATAGTAAACTTATGTTTCTTATTCTTTATGTTTTACTCTTAACATTTCAGTATCTTATACCACAATTATTTTCTGAGATGTATTGTTTAACCAGTTTTTCCTCCATTTAATGTGAGTCCCTTTAATTCTCTCTGTTTCTATCACAACATCTTGGACATCAACCTGTTGGGGCGAGTCCAGAGGAGGGCCATGAAGATGATCAGAGGGCTGGAGCACGTCTCCTATGAGGACAGGCTGAAAGAGTTGGGGTTGTTCAGCCTGGAGAAGAGAAGTCTCCTGGGAGACCTTATAACACCCTTCCAGTACCTGAAGGTGGCCTACAAGAAAGCTGGAGAGGAACATTTTACGAGGGCATGTAGTGATAGGACAAGGGGTAATGGCTCGAAATTGAAAGAGGGTAGATTTAGATTAGGTATAAGGAAGAAATTCTTCACTATTAGAGTGGCGAGGCACTGGAACAGGTTGCCCAGAGAAGTTGTGGATGCTCCATCCCTGGAAATGTTCAAGGCCAGGTTGGATGGGGCTTTGAGCAACCTGGTCCAGCAGAAGGTGTCTCTGCCCATGGCAGGGGGTTTGGAAGTAGATGATCTTTAAGGTCCCTTCCAACCCAAACCATTCTATGATTCTATGATCTTCTGGGATTATAAGACATACCATTAAAAAAAGTACAAATCTTCCATGTACAGATAATTGTGACACAGCCAAATGGAATCCTCAATTTACATTGTGTTTCAGAGACTCTCCTATACTGAATTTTTTTCAGGAGTCAATGGTTATTAGAACAACAATTGACACCTGTCACTTGATATAAGGAATCTGAACAATTCTTGCTTTTACCCAAAGTTGTAGAACTGTATAGGAAGATCCTGTTGTGAGGAGAAGGAAGGCTCACCTTCTTATGTCAGCAGGTTTGAGTCAGGTTTGGCAGTGGACACAGCCTGCTCTTCAGTTCTCATGTAGCAAAAGCCTGGAAGGTCCAGAGTACACTTAATGGCTGCTGCTCCTGAGGACAATAAACTGTCGTTTGCATGCTTGCTGTGTTGGGCTGTGTGGGCGGAATTCCAGAAAGCAGACACAGCCCTACAGTACCTGAGACCAGTGCCATGCATGATCTGTTCTACCAGTCAGTGGTACCTCAGTGGTAATAGACAGTTAGGTGATTAGTGCTAGTCTCTTCTTTTGCTCACTGTCTTTCCTCCTACTTATTTAAAAATACTTATTTCAAAATACCAGGCATGAGAATTATCTGACAAGGTTTTAGCAAAAAAGGTCTACAAATTTATTTTCCAAAAGGAGTGTTTCTCAGTCCTCTTATTTTTCCATCTCTACCACTGGCAACTAAACAGCAGCAAATGTTCTTACCATCTCTCTTAGTGTTTTAATTCTTTCCATTCAAGCTAGTTATGAGCTACCTACAGAATACCCCACAGATTCTCTTTTAAAACTCCAATTACTCACATGCCAGAAATACACAACAACAGCCCAAAATCTTTCTATGTGGCCCAAACCCAGGCTTTTCCACTGCGATGGCTCTCAACAGAATCTACAGCTTGTGGAAGCTCTGTTGGTGAAACGTCTCCTCCAGCACCAGGGGAGTGGAGGGTAAGTGTCCAGGAACTGAGGTGACCAGAGCTATCAGCCCTCCAGAGCAGAGAGCTCATGCCCATAGAGATCCACAACTACCATTTCCAGGTCCTGCTGGCTCCCCCAGCCCATTCTACAGATGCACATAGAAAAAAAAATATTTTTGTGTCTGTTCCAGGACCACCATATCATTAAATGTAGGGGAGATAGTGCTGGCCCGTCCTCTCCTTTGAAGCATTTCATCCCTTGCTGACCCTTCACTGAGCAAGTCTCTGGGAATCTCTGTCTCAGTACATCACCCAGAAGAAAGGTCCATCCAGCACACACTTTTCTTCACCCCCTCCCTCCAGCCCCTCATCACGAAAGGGCGCAACCATAGCTTGATATAAAAGCTTCCTTCCTCTTTCCTAGATTAAGGTCTATTTTTCCACAGTCTTCTGGTACCACAGACAGGTGAGAGCCCTAAGAATATCACAAGTATTTTCCTCTTCTTTATCTCCCTTCTGAAGCCCTTGATGATCTCTGAATCAAGGTAATTTGTGCCAGGGCTTCCAGTCATCCATGGGACTTTTACCACGCTATTCAGACTTCTATCAGCCCTCTCTGTGATGTATATTTTTATTGCTTCAAGAAAACACTACACAGACTTTCTGTCTTTTTGCCCTCTGTTGAGCGTCTTGTCTGCTGTTCTTAATGCCAGGAATGCTGAATTCATAAAAGAAAAAAAAAAAATCCCATGCCCTATGAATGCTGTTGCT
Source organism: Platalea leucorodia (assembly GCF_965183815.1). Lineage (NCBI taxonomy): Eukaryota > Metazoa > Chordata > Aves > Pelecaniformes > Threskiornithidae > Platalea > Platalea leucorodia. Next base: position 43,140,507 of record NC_138828.1, on the reverse strand, counting down.
GAGTGTTCCCAAAAAATGCTGATGTGCTCTTCTAAATGATACCTTTTAACTATCAAATATCTTCCCACATATTAAATTACCTCTGTGCTTGCTTTCATGTTAATTTGGAGACAACGTTGATTTGAAGTGTTCTAAAAGACGTGCTTTTGTTTGTTCCAGTATTAAATATGTGAAGCCTTACCTTTAAAGGAGGAGGACAGCTTTCTGAAAACTGTCTGGGGGCTTTGGGGGTATTTATGTTTATGGCAATTTTTCCTGTCAATGCATAATGACAGCTAAGTATTTTCTACAGTGACTTCCACAACCAGAATCAATCAGGTAGCAGCGTGAATACACAGCAGTACATACTCAGCCATAAATTGATTTACAGGGTCATTACTTTTCTCACTAAGTTAAGGGAGCAGCTCCTGTTAGTGACACCAGGAGATGCTTGACATCTTGCTCATAAAATAATAAGACACAGAAACAAGACAAAATCTTTCAAACCAATCCTAGCAGCTAGTGGGAAATTACATTTAAAACTAAGCTAACATAACAATTCAAGATTCCAGGGTGACCCCGATAAAATAGAACAAATAATCTATCTGGAGCCTGTATTATAGGATTAAACTTTCAATGGCCTGGAATCACCATGAAATTATTTCACATTTATGCATATCTGAAAAAAATCTTTAGGAATAAAAAAGCGATTTCCTATGGCAAACTTTCTTACTATGCATAGCTTATATAAAATAGCAATTTCCATTAAAGTTTGCAGCCAGTTTTGTAATACCAAGACATTTTTTAATTCCTCTTTTAATTGTTGATAGTTTTCAGGACAGACTTCCTTCTGATAAATATAAATAAAACTATCAATGCTATATCAACTCTGCATTCTAAGACTTCTTTTAAGCCAAAATGTTTAAATGCTTTTTCACTGTTCAACATTCATGCCGCTTAATACCTGTCATCGCCGCCCTCAGACTGCTAGTTTTCCATGTTGTACCACCAAGTCTATGTCCTGTACTTCAATTTGAAAGGTGAGTCTGTCTCCTGAACATCAAAGGCTGATACTTCAGAGCTTTTATGTTACCATATATGTTCCTCCTGACACAGCTGAATAAAGACATTGCACTCAGAGCTCACCTGAATCAGCTTTAACACTGTAACTCTCCAATAGCAATTTTCCTCTCTTTTGCTAGCCCAACCTCAGTATCCCTTCTCCCATTGTGCCATCGTTTTTAGCGTTCCTCCCTTAACTCCATTCAGGACTCACTACTGCTATCAAACTGATGCAACGGAAATTCTAGGGCCACATCAATGTGGCACATTCTTTCTTGCTGGTTTAACTTTTTGCTCAGTAATTTCTCATGGTAGACAAGTAACTGGCATCACATAGTCTGAATGCTCAGCTGCCATTCCTGGCAAGAAAGGAATATTTCAATAATATATTTTTGAAAAAAAAATTAATCCTTTCCTTCTTCAGGAATGAGTTGATTCAAGACTTGAATAGATTTTCCAAACAGGTTGTCATTTATGGTGCAAACCATAAACCCTTAGTAAGATAAGGGATCCTTCAGCTGGCATCTCTTTCACCACTGATACAGCACAAGTATGTTGGGAAAATCAGCAAGACAGTATAGCCTCCCTAGTATTTACCTTCTCTAGTTTTCTGGATAAGTCCAGGAGCTTTATTAAAATCCTCATGGTAGCTTCTGTAGAAAAGAAGTACAAAAGGTTGCACAACGGATTTCTTCTGTTTAGATTTTCCTCTAAAACTTCAAGTTTAAAGCAGGACCACATACCAAACTCTATATTTAGTTCAATTTCATCTCAATAGAGAAGATTACTTGACTGAAGAAGTTGAAGGTTTCATGTGTTTAACAGATTTCTTCCATAGCTAGTTTCATGCCAGGACCTTTTTGTTTGCCATTGTCCATCTTCATCTCCTACCCTGTCCTAGCTCTTTGTTCTGCATTTAGGTAACATCTTTATAGCTTGTGTTTTCTTTCCAAGAATAGGCATCTCCTTTACCTCAGTCACATTTACTGAAAGATTTTTCGATAATTCTGTAAGCATTAAAATCACTAAGATTTAGCTGTGTGAACTGTGAAATGAAGGTCTGTGTGAGCTTGTACTGTGTATTAGAGTAGCACTGTGGTAGAAAGGTTATTTTCCTGAATATACAAATTACTTTTTCTCCCTGTTTTTCTCTAGTGGTAAAATAGGGGCAAAATATTTTCCAGGTTTATAAAGCCTTTGGGAGCTTTATGAAAGGCACTGTAGAAAGTAGTTAAAGACTATCTGTCTGAGTTAATAAAGAGAAAACAAGTGCTGCCAGAATAAAGAAATATTATTATTTTCTTATTTACCACTTATATTGTCTTTATGAATACAATCCTTTGTCAAGAACCAACTCACTAATGTGCTAGATGCTGTGCAAATACGAACTAGAAAAACAGCTTCTGGCACAAAGACTCCACAACCTACATATAAGATAAGAGACAACAGGTGGATGGTGACAGTGAAAAAGAATGGACATTTCAAAAAACTGAACTTTCAGTTTCCTAGTTAGACATAGAAATGATTCCTGGATGAGATAGAAATGGAATTCTACTGATTAGGATGAACAACAATGGCCCTTCTAAATCAGTAACATATTTTGTTCAAGGTTTTCTGTGAGTAATACAGTAGAGGGGAATTTTAAGGAAGATAATGAAGCAGCTTTGTGGCTATTTATGACACAATTCTCCAGTGTAGAAGAGGCATCATAGGTCAAGGCATAAGGGTACCTTTTGAAAACTTAACAAGTGGGCAGTGAAGGCTGTTGTCACGATATCGTTCACACTGATGAAAGAGAAGCCTCTTGTTTGCACTGAATGCTTCTGCTACAAGGAAAATATGATTTTCTTTGGGATTCTATTGTATGTCATAAAATAGAAAGTTTCTGCTTGAGAAAATCTATCTCCCTGCTGTGTGTCATTCCTATTTCCACAAATAAACAAGAACATTTCTTAACCCAGCTAAATGTTCCTGCCAAAAGATTACATGTTCGTAAAAGCAGGTACTGCATGTTACCAATTAGTCGAAAAATATGCCCATGTTCATATGCGACTCATTTTTAGAGACAGAATCTTTTTTCAGTTTCAAGCATACAGCCCAGGATTTTACTATTTTCAAATTTTTAGTTCCCTGTTTCTGCTACCAATTAAGGACAATGCTGGCTCTCTTCTATGAGACTCCTCCTTCCTCTACTCCATGCACAAGCTTAGAAAACAGCATATTTCTCCCGAGAATGCAGTTTAAGAGGCAAAATCTACACAGTTCCACTTTTGAGGCCCCCCACATGAACTGGATTGTGCTTAGGCAATATTGCTGTTATCAATTAGCACTTTGACAATTAGCCAAGCACAGGACCTGGGCCTCCTGCAGCAGGTGATGCAGAACTTTCAATTACATCTTTCTATTTCCCACAGCTCAGCACTGAATTAATAATACACTTAGGGAACTCTGGTGGCAGGCTGATAGAAATGAAGATATGGATTAACTGTAGTAATAAAAGAAGGGAAAAATTTAGGTGAACAGTAAAAGAGCCTTATATATATTAAAGACTATCATTTTGGAAATGATACAGCTGTATATCCTGTGAGACAACATTAAGGTATAGGTAGCCTTCATCAAACTAGAATACACTGGATCTTATTTAAACGTTTGCCTCACAAAGTCTCACAGCTACACTTTCAGAGCTTTCATGTAGCTCATGAATTCCTGCGTGATTAGGTGTTGGTATGTACTCAAAGTAGGCACTGATTTTTCTAATTTAGCACACAGCTGTTTATCTGAGCCCTCTTCGCCACAGCCTTATTCTCTGCTACCACAGTAGAGCCAGCTTCAATCGCTGAGCCTTCAAGACCTTGTGAGCCCTCAAGATTTTTGCAGTTTTACCTGTAGGACATAAACAATTATTTGGGAAAGGAGCACCACTGAATTGTAGCTTTTAGATGTTAGCCAGTTTGTCCGCTGTACGGGGAATTCACACAACACCCTCTCTTCTTACAGATAAGAGACTGTGGGACCCCCATGAGAAAAACTACATAGAAATGGCCAGTCTTACCAGGACGCATCTGAGTTGACTCCTTTTATCGTAGGATCTCTCCTGGCACTGCTGGCAGCCATTGCACTGTGTCTGCATGTAAGAAAGGCAGAACTGCCGGATGGAGAAGCAGCAAGATCAGGAAAAAAACCTTAGAACTTGTGTCATAATGTGCTTGTTAAAATGTCATTTAAAAGCAGTTTTTGAAGGCAAGAAGCACATTTAAGAAGGGACAGTTGTGTCTTGTGAAGGGCACACCTTCCTAAAGGTAAAGGAGGGGAAAAAGAAATTAAAAGGAAATAACTTAGTGTTCTGGAGAGGGAAAAAAGAAGAACAACTATTAGATATTTTTATTTCCTTACCCTCTCCATAATGCAAAACCTCTAGGTTTGCTGGGCTTTTATAATTTTGACAGATGTAAACATTACAGTGCATTTCCTATCATCTGTAAGCTACTGATCAGCCACTGACACCTTCAATGCGGAATGGGTCTAAATTTTCAGCTTCAAGAACCATTTTATACCTACTAAGATGTTTATTCCTCTACCATGGTTACTGTTAAGGAGCTGGAGAAGAGAGGAGCAGGCCAAAAGTAGGGACATGTCTTTTTTGTATGTCCTAAATTTATCTATCTTGCATAGACATTTGCAGTGGCATTTTCTTTTTCCAAAATATGTAATATTAGGTTTAGATTATGCTCTGGGGTAAGGCTGAAGTAACACAGTCTAAGTCTATCTTAACCTCCTTATATAAATCCTGAACCGGTCATCATTCCTGCAACTCTTACATCTAATTGTGAAGCATGGATGTTTCTTCCATCCTCATCTTGTTTTCTTTGTCTATATAATCTGTATGACATTGGGAAAAGGGACTGTCTCTAGTGATTCTTCAGTGATGCATTGTTGTATTAACAGTTGTGCATCTTGGCATCACTGCAATACAGCTGATTAATAGTGAATTCATACCTCTCTTTTTACACGGTCTCACTTCTTTCACAAAATACCAGTTTCATTCAGGTAGCCACAATTAGTTATATCAAAGAACCTCCCATCTTTGTCCTGTAATGTAAACCCTGGAGCAGCAGATGGCGTATGTGAAATGGAAACAGGAGGCAACTCCGTTAGAAAGAACTAATTCCGTTTGCTCTGCATTCTCCACTATCTCCACAGCTACCTACTTCAGCTACAAGACAGAAATGTGCTACCTTGTGATTTCAATTTTTCATACCCTGTGCGTGTGTTCTGTAACTTAACACCCATTTCTTCTCCTCAGTCTTCTGCCGTGGGCATCAGTTTGTAAAAAATTACTGCATGAAAAATGTGAAACAACGAAAAAGAATAAAAAGGGATCATTAAAGAGAAATCTGGACACTGACTTGTTTCTGGGTCCCATTTTCCTTTTCCTTGAAGGCAATTTTGGATCACCAGCCAAACCTGACTAAAAGCCGTAGACTTCTTTCCTGCCGTTTATTGTTACTGTTTCCTTCTCTATGCAGATGGATCCTGCCAGAGGCAATAAATATCTGTTTCCCAGATAACAAAGAACAAGCCAAGAAAACATAAATCATTAAGTGCCAAAGAAGCTGCTCAAATAATAAGAAAGAGCAACATCTGTTGCTGTACTTCTCCTATTTCTAAATGCTTTCTGGTAGACTGATATTTAGGCAAACAGCTCTTCCCTCCAGAATAGATTGGAATTGTCCAGAAAAAAGAAAAAAAAAAAAAAAAAATCAGTCTTTTTCAGAGTTGGTAAAGTCTCATAAAGCTACCCCAAAAATATTATGCATTCAGGAAGAGATCTCTGTCTTTCCAGACACATCTATTCAGTCCTCAGCAATGTGACAAGTGGTTCTTGATTCTTGTCTCTTGTAGCTAATCCTGGTAAGGATGTATTTAACATGAAACTGAAGTTAAACTAAGGACTACTAAGGAGTGGCTGAATCAAGTGCACTTCAAGGCCTGGGGCATCCGTCCTTCTCAACCCGCCAGAGCTAAACCCTGTGTACTTTCAGACCCAGGAGGTTTCTCCCATCCCAGCCTGATAGATGCAGCTGCTGCTCTTCCCATCTGCAGGTCTGGCCAGCAGCAAGGCACAGATACACACACACTTGATACTAACATTGCCTCTCACACAGTTTAACACAGGCAGAGCAGTGCCTTTTCCAGCATCCACATAAACCCCAATCTTACTTACACAAATGTAAGCACAGATAGCCAAGGCTTGTTCCTCCTCTTCAGCTGATCAGGTTTGGAGTTCACTCATGAAAACAGACACACTCCTCCTCACTCTCTAGATTCACAAGCCTGCCACTTTTTCATGGATAGCACAGGCTTTAATTCCCTCTAATATCCATGCCTAAACCCTGGGCCCCTTACCTGGTCACTAACTCAGAGCTTGGGTCTTTCCAGGTGCAGGTCGTCTCCTACTCACCAGCCAGTCCAGGTTGAAGTTCACTAGCAAATTACACATAAATACACACACACACACAGAGGACTGATGTTCACTGGGGAAACACACACACATGCCCAGTCTAAAGCCACTTGTGGCCCCTTTTCCAGTTGCTGGCACTTGGACCTCTTACATGCTTCTTACACGTGTATGCACACACGCAATATATAGAGAAATAGTAATAGTAAGAGGAAAAGCCTGCAGTGATCAGGTGCTGGGCTCAGCCTGACAAGCATACTGACCGTCAGCTTGCGTGTCAGTGACTGGCCTCTTTTATCCCTGCTTCTCTCCATTTCTCTGTGCTTGTTCTTCCCCTGTCAATCTTAATCCCTCTCTAGATCACCTCAGCCTTAAGCAGTATTACTGATAAGGTTATACCCAGGTGCTGTTGGCCTTGCAAGATTGCACTCTCCAAAATGTCCCCAATGCTCCTTTAAAATTGTGTATGAAGTGTGGCAGTCTCTCACATCACTTCCACTTAACTAGTTGTGAAATCCTGTCCTTCCTTGAGGTGCTATATGTAACTTTGTGAGCCTCTTACTCTGTTATTTATGTTCAGCAGTTTCTCATGTTGTGTCCAGCAGCTTCTTGTGGTCTGGTCAGTTAGCCAAACCCCATGCCAGGGCCTGCACGCCTTAACGACTACTTGGCAAGGTACTTACCTATGTGCATGGGTTTAACTACATGCCTAAGTTTCACTGGGTTCCTTAGTGGCTACTTTCTATTTACAAAAGAAAATTCAAATGGTATATGTGCATTAACCTTTAGAAAAACATTGCATGATGATTGCAATTAATCATAACTCCACAAAAACCCACTATGTTCCTGTTATCTCTCTCCATGTAGGGATACCACTATTTTATCAATGTTATGAAGAACATCTTTTCTATAATGTTTACACACCTCTGATACAATGCAGATATAGCCTTTAATAAATTTTAATGACTGCTGTACTCTCATATCTGAAAACATCCAATCCATGATCCCAGTAATAAAGGTTAGACTTGATGATCTTAAAGGTCTTTTCCAACCTAAATGGTTCTATGACTATATAAGACGAGAACTAAGAAGTTCTCATACTTCTCATAGAAGTTCAAATTTACTTGAAGATAAAAATACATATATTATAGATATATTTATGTTTGTATGTATTTCATTTAGCCAGCATCTGTTCATACCAGACATCATTTTTCCCAACAATTTCCTTAGAGTTATTTTAAACATTATGCAAAAGAAATCCTGTACTACTTTAAGAGTATAGTATACACAGACAGGAGGATACTACTATCTCCTCCTACAGAGGAATTTCAGTTAGGGTTTTGGCAACTTATGTTTTATATTTTACATTTTGTGAGGCAGAGAGCTTTGTACCACAATCTGGAAATAATTTTACTATAACGTGCAATACATTTACTTCCCTTCATCAGCAATATTCAGCACCATATTCTGTTTATTTTTGCTGTCATCTTTGGTCTGTTTTAAATATGACCAAGATTACTGAACTCCTTCAATTGCTTGTTGCATGAGCCATCTGGTATCTGGGCATAAGGAAAGAATAAACATACGCAGGGACATAAGCAGCCTACAGCAGCATGCACAACTGCCAGTGACAGCTAACTTTTTTCCCCCAGCAGAGATGGGGCAAGACAGGACTTAATTAAGAAGGACATATAGTTTGTATGATAGTTGGGGTGAAAACACACCTTCAAATCTTCATAACTTTACACCATTTGCAAGATTACTATAGATTTAGCAGTCTATAAAAACAAAATTGTTAAGTAAGAAAATCAAATATCTGAACACAGAGGCAAAGCTGTCAACCAAAAAGGTTTCCTTTCTTACAGAAGAGTATTGGAGCTACAAACTTACTGCAGTTAATTATGGATTTTAACACTGCTGGAGTAGCTTGGATTGAAATCCTTTACATGCTAACTGAGCTAGGAAATTTGTGAGTCATTTTAAAAATCCTCCTCCTTCTGTAAACCCTGCATATGGTAAAGAGAAAACAAGTGACCTGGTCAAGTGAAAGTTTGCCCTCTGGCTCTGGCCTGTGCAATCAGCTGGCTGAGTAATAGACTGTCTGCTTGGAAGGATTTGCCTTTTTTAAATTGTTCAGATGTGCAGCTCAGAGTCCACATAAGGATAAAGTGGAGTTTAATTCTCTGCAGCCCATTACTGTTCAGGATAATTGCTATGATGGCATAATACCTGTGGGAGAAGTGTCTTTTTCTCGCTAGGAACGTAGTTACTCTGCTGTACATTGCACATAAAGATGGAAAATGCTCTTAAAAGACCATATCATGACACCTTAACAGTAAAAATCATTCCAATTTAAAGAAAGTCAAGCATAATTAAGCATAATCCCTTCTATAATTTTGATCAATATACTTTTTATAATAATAATAAGAGGGTTTTTTTAGCTGAAGAAGAGCCTACTTTGCCTGATGATAACGTTCAAGGATATTACAAATTCAGTTATCCAACAGCTGGAACAGACAGTGTCTTTACATTTTCCTGGGTGTTTTTGGCCATTAGGAAAGATGAAAGCCAAAAATGTCTCTGCTTTTGTTTAGCCAAAAGCAAGGCAAGTGTCCCTGAACATTTAGACAAACAAATAAATGTTTCTTGCATTATTTATTTCTTCTATGTACAAACTGCTCTATAAATACTACAAACTGCTTTCTTTTCTTTTGAATGCAACATTTAGTGAATATGAAATAATTTAGTGGGACTACGTCCTCTTTTTAAATGTTAAGTTTGGATATCTACTTAATGTTGGCACTGAAGATCACTTTTTTCCGCATGTGATCTCTGAATTGTGAAGGAAAAAAGAATTTCAAAGAAAAAGCCTAGTGATGGTTAATAATACAGTTCACGAATGAATGCTAATGAAGCAGCAGATGCAAAGGCTTCGAGTAAATTTGAACCAGACAGAAAAGATGATCACAGATCCTCATGTAAGGCACATATACAAAGACAATGACAATTTTTGTATGCAGGACCTCAAGCATGTAAGAAATCTAAAAAGCAGTTTGCGGCTAAATTTGCTCCAAGTGGGATATGAACATCTTGTTCTCCCTGATTTTCTATCAGTGTAAAATATAAAAGAAAAGGCAGGATAACCTGAAATACTACCTATTTCAGACCTTGTTGAAAAAATTTGACATCTTACTTTCATTAGATCCTTTCTCTCTCACACATACATAATAGGCACACAGAGATACTCAGCTGTCTCTAAGCATAGGCAAGGTAGGCTGTTTTCTGGAAGTGTACCTTGAGAGGAGACAGAGTGGCTATGGCTTTGCTATATACACTGCCAGTGCCAGAAATTTTGAGACAGCAAAGGCTGTCTGATGTAGCTCCACTTGTAGCTCCAAAATTCAGCCCGCAAACCTTTTCCATAGCAGCATCTAGCTAGTCCTACCTTATCTCCCTGGGCACGGCAAAATTCATTGATGTCTACCTGTTGAGAAGTACAGAGATGGTTTAGCACACCCACCTAAAAAACTGATATACCATTTGAACTACTTATCTAACAGGCTGGAAAGAAAGAGAGAGAGGAGACTGTTTGTATTGGTTTTAAATACTCAGAAGTGGTGGGTGATGGAGGCCTCATGAGCAGATAAATAAAGAACGCCTGGAAAGAGCAAGAGGTAGAAATCAAAGAGATACACCACTGACGGGAGGAGAAACAACTAGAAGGCAGGTGAAAACAGAGGGTAATTTCAGAGGCAAATAAATATATTTGAACTTCTGAGAGATGTACAGTTTGCCATGGTGTCAACTGTGTGGAAAAGGAGAAAAGCTAGACTAGAGAAGCAGGTAAGCCTCAGCAAATGTGTTTATATCAGTCATAACTCTAGCATGCACCTCCAGTTGAGGAGAACCCAAAGAGCGCACGCATCAGCCAAAGGCAGATCTGTTTATGTCCTTGAAATTCTTTCTTTCTCAGAACAAATCTTCAACCTTAAGACAAATAAATCTTATCAATTACCGCATATCATATAAATCTAATATTATTTCTCAGGCAGTGGAAGCAACGTTCATCCAGGATTGACATCTACCAGGTTTTTACACCTTCAGGTAGAAGGTTAGTCAAAGAGGAAGCCAGGTATGTGTATTCATCTGCTTGGACGTTAGTAGTTTCGAACAATATAATGGCTTTGCATTTCTTTTGGCTTATGTCTGTGCATTTAAAAAGTAGAGAGGTGAAGCCAAGATTCTACTTTTCATTAGCCAATATGGCAATTGCTGTACTATTTCTCAGTATCATTCACTGCTACAAATCTTCTTTTGGAGACTAAAAAGCATTCGCACTGAAATTGTTTGAAGAGCATTCACATCCACAGTGATTATGAGGTCTTCGGCTCTGAAGAGAAGAAATATCTTCCATTCTCTATACAGGAGCGATGGCTTAGACACAAACCAAAACAAAAGAATACTTTCAGGCAGCACTGTACTATTAAAATGCTCTCCTGGTTGCACCTTCTTATGCACACCAGACTTTTAAGAGTCTTAGAGCATGACGTTGTATTGCAGTAAAATATGACCACCATATTTTAAGAAGTATAACAGTGACATCTAGTGCAATAAAATTGCATGGCAGGGCCCAGAAATGTGTTCAGTAGCCTATTTTCATTTCTTCAAATACTGAGGCAAAAGTCATTGCCAGCAAGTTTCTGCAAACTAAACTTACTAAATGATCTTTGATGTTATATTTTTACAGATTGACATTGACTTCTTAAGTCTTCATCAGACAAAACAAGACAAACATTTATGATGTATGAGAGGAATAAACAGTAAAGGAAGAAATTTAACTTTTGTTTGGTTCTGATATACTCTTAAAGAAAGAGAGACCTACCATGCTGTCCTGGAAGGCATTTTTGTATTACCAGTTGGGTCACTGATTTCAGGTGCCTCTTAGACCTCATACAAAGGAAATGGAGGAAGGTAAATGAAAATCTGTGTGGATGAAGGAGGGAATTAAAATATTGTGCTTGGGAATGAAAAAGAGAGAAGGTTATCTGGAGAATGGCTGAGCAAAGAGAAAGAGAAAATAAGAAAACTAAGAAAGAAAAGGAGGAACAAGTACAAGCTATCTGAAGAAGATAAGAAAAATGAGAAAATTATAATGTAATCTGACATTAGTGTGGGGAAAAATACCCACACTAAAATAAATGGCAAATCTAATAACATGGGGGGGAGGAAGAAAGAAATATGGGAGACAAAAATAAATAAATTGTGCTAATTCCAATTGTTTCATACCAAAAATAGGACCTTAAAATGTTCAAAATTAGCACTTTTTATTGGTTATGACGCACTTAATGTTGCTTAAAAGTGATAGGGGAAGTTAGGTGTATCTCAGTTCCGGGCCCGGCAGAGATTTCAGAAGGAATTGGCACCAAGCACTGCAAAAACTAAAACTGTACTGCTTAGTTCTGAGACTGAATAGGAAACATTTGCTCAAATGTATTTAGCCGTTCTGTTGGAATGAGGAAAGCAGAGAATAGCACCACTTTCTTCTTAATTGCTCTGAAGGGGGAAGAATGGAGCTGACATGTTATTGAGACATTGTAATCCGAGTGTAGCAGAGGATTAAATGTTTTGATAGCATTTGTTCAGTTCCTATTGACTAAATATCTAAAAAAAAAAAAAAAAAAAAAGGCTTAACCCTTAAGCTATTAAACATCTGGCTTGTTCCAATGGTACTAAAAAAATATTACCTACACAAAGTAAAATTTCCACTGAATTTTCTGACAAAAAAAAAATTATTTTCTATCTTGATGGCAGAGACAAGGCACTTCAGTGTTACTTGGATGAACCACGTGTAAAGGTGTAAAATAGATCTTGTCCTGTTACCCAGAAATAAATACTACAGCTGCCTTTTCTCACCTGTGATTTTACAGTGTCTTAGTCACTTCACACTGTGGCCACTTTGTCAGGGAAGACAATCCTATCCAAAGTGCCTTACACATGCTGGAGAGATTTGCATTTGCTTGCAGTCTCCCTGGTTGTCTACGACTGTTAGTTCTGATTGCTGAGGATCCTTTTGGATCCTTGCGGCTCAAGAAAGGAGGAGACAGCCTATCTATTTAGAAAAAGAATGTTAAAGCTGCTGTATTTCTTTCAAGGAATTCCCAGATGGAAAATATGAATATCTGCTGCATTGTATATGTGCAGTAAATCCAGAGCCTTCAGGATATGTTGCATGAGTGAATATACTGTGCCATGTATGCTCAGTAAACCCAACATCTTCCAGAATTATGGTACTCACTCTTTGTGCATGTGTGCTATGGCAATTTCCAGGCTTCCCAGACTCACGGTTGCTCTGTCAGAGCTACTGTACTGTAACTCCAACAGGGCTGAATGATGGCCAGGAATCCTGGTGAAGGGTATGCGGTTTTGAATTCTGTTATATTAATCAGTTCCGAGGTAAAATCCTTCAAACCTGGTAAGCAAGACAGGAGAGTTTGATTTACCTCTCATTTGACACTGTCTTTTTTGCCTCCTTATAACTTAAAGAAAAGCAGCCTGTAAGACCTGTATGTAAACCTCAGGGACTTTCTAAGTGGCAAAGGAGACAGGCTTCCTCCTCCTCACCTAGTCACAAGTGAGGATTCAGCGATCTACTTCCAGAGATCAACCAATGCCAGGGAAATGCAGTAAAAACAGAAGAGCCCAAGTGACAAAGAAAAAAATATTCAGTGACATTGGGAGCTTTCTAGCTGAAAAAGATTAGAAATGCTTAATTTAGAGAGGAAATTAATAAGAGGACATCAGAGAAGTATATCAATAGCACAAACAAAGAGGAGTCAGATACTTCAATCCATCATCTCAGAGTACAAAAAGGCTATGAAAATACAAGCGCATATTAACAAGAACAGCCTTAAAAAATCCCAGCTAAATACAATCAAGCAGATATTTCGACTGAAAGGATCATATTACACGCTGACAAGTTTGCCACTCGAGTTATTAAAATCCTGTGTCGCAAGCCAAATCAAAACCAGATCTCACATTTCCAATGGAGCAAGAAGCAGTAAATCACAGGGCAGTTACAGGAAGCCTGCAACACGTGTTCACTCCCGCAGACAGGACGGCAGGTCTTGCCCACACATGGTTGCCAGCTGGGCAGGAACCTCTTGCCCCAGCCAGAACCTCCCCCCTCAGAAGAAATTTTAAATTAAACCCTGAGTGTCCTCTCCCTGAATTCACCGTCACGACTGCCTTTCCCTGCTCATGACTCATTAAAGCTGTGCACAGCAGGAAGCAAGAAACCTTGCATGGGGCCCCTCAATTTTACTGTGTCTGAAGCTTTCACTTTTTTGCTTCTATAATTGATTGTTTAAAGCTTTCACTTTTGAGTCCTGCTGTGCTTGAAATTCTTACAATTTCTAAAATGTAGACTCTCCCATCAAGTATGGTGTTTGTTAATGGTTAAGGCTACATACTTGACTGCCTTAAAAACAGAAAAAGCTGCTCTTGTCATCATCCTTTTCCAGTCTCTAATGTGGTCCTACAATGCAGCCACAATCTCTTCATTCCGCTTCTACAATCTTATTAAATACAGTTTGATTTTTCAGCCAACTGTGTGAGATTTCTCTGCCTGGCACAAATCTGTTCTCTGCATCTTCCTCGTCTCCTGCTGCAGTTACAGCCTCCTCAAGTCCTGTCATCAACTCATGTTGGACTCAGGGGCAAATAACTATATTCAGACTCCTCCTTCACCATGCTAGTATTGCCAGTATCTCCATGGACTGCTCACCTTCTAATTCAAATGAAACATTCTCTTCAAATCCCTGAAGATCTGAAGAGCTGCTTTTTCCTTTAACTACACTTATAGACATTTCTGTTTTCTTTACTTCTTGTACACCTTTCATCCTCACATACTCTTTAAAGTTATCTTCCATCATTGAATAGTCTTCGTCTTCTTAGATTCCCACTGACCTCCCTCGTCCCATCCAGTCTTTTCTTATAAAATGTACTTGTTTCACTACATCTTCAAAGGCTTGTGGAAAATGAGTTCCCCAAGGCTTCCTGTGCCCAGAAGCCACACCAGGCCTCACAGAGTCTCTGCACTTGCAATAGAAAAATGGCTGGCACGATCAAGGGGATTTAGGCCTACTTGATCGAGAAATTTTTGCCACATTTCTGAGCCAGTCAATAAGAAACGCTTTTGTGGGAATTGGTTCTTAACAGAAGACTGTAGCTCTTTGTGTGGGATTTGCTGCAACAGCAGCACCTCCAACGAACTCGTACGTGAACTCTGCTCTCAGTCAAGAAACTGAGGAGTGGATAATAGCACCAGCCCTGGGTGAGTTGCCAGTGTGATTTTTGCTTGTCTAAGACATAAAATATTTTTCAAAGAAGTCCAATTTTGCCCGTGGTTCTCCTGCATAACACTGGGCAATCTGCACCAGGCTTTCTGTGTGTTATTCAAGGGCAATGAGAAAGGTGGTTTGCATATGAGATGGCAGTGTACTTTCTCTGGATGACCTGGAGCTGGAGCTGTTTTCATAGAGAAAAGTATTTCTTGGACATGGAGGGGCAACTGTGTTTTGTGGTTCATATTCCATGTTTGATCTTAGCCTACAGTTACCAGCTGGGACTTAAAATACTGTACCTAGTCCGAGAGATTGTTTTGGCTTCTCTATCCATACACAACGGTTACATGTCTTCAGATGCTTCAGATGCCTGGTTCTTCCATCTGCACTCTGTTTCTGAAACAGAGTTTCATTTTTTCATGGCTGTTTTACAGACCATTAATTTAGAAGTAGGAATTGTCTCTAAATTCAACCAAGCCGTCATTTAAAAATGGTTGGCTGTGTAGTCTCACCACTATGATCTCTAATAAAGTCTTTTAAAGGTTTTTTGGTACAGGTAGTTCAGCTGAGCTCTTTGATTTGCAGCACATGAGTACACAGAATATGCAGCATACCATATTCACCTTATTTTCCAGCCTTTCAGCATATAGAAGTCACAGGCACAGTAGATTTAAAATTTATACTACCCAATGGAACAAGGAATACAGATACAGAAGTTTGTAGTAAACCCAACTGGTACATGTAAATGATAAAACTGAACTTTATTTGAACAGCTTGGACCTAGAAGCAGTAGGTAGGTAGGTCTGCATTCGTAGCATCGCTGCACCATAACTAATAAAGCTAGAGGATTTAGTTTTCTTGTCACTGATTTTCTAATGCTTCCAGTTCTAAGAAAATTCAGCACATCTGCACCAGCACATCTGCACCAGCATGACTTTAGAGGTACAGTCTTATAAAATTCAAGGTTATTACATACAGATAGTTAATGATTTCTGGGGCTGCAATGAAGGAACTAGCTTTACGTAAAGGGTAGTTAACAACGGCAATCTGGTAGTATGGAAGTCAATTTACATTGCTGAGAAGCAGGTTAAATTAGCTCTCTTTGCCATAGCCAGCCGGTATGCTGAAGTTTGTATTCTGTCATTTTAGATTTTAATTTTTATAGGTTTTTTAACCAGAAAGCCCCATGGGAGTTGTTTAATTTGGGAATATATTCCAGATAACTTACACGCGGGCAGTCTTGGAAGTTTGAAAAATGTGATCTCTTTTCCAATACAAAAGCTGTAGAAATAAAATAGATTCACCTTCTGCAGAAGTGTTCACACTTACCAAGTCCGTGAAGAAGCACCCCCATTAGCTGGTCACAGAGTGAAGTGAGGTGAGGTGACTGTTCAGACTTCGTACTTTCACTCCCATCTCTATGGCACTTCACAGGCCAGTGAAAGACTTTTGCTCATTTAAAGTAATTCCACTCTGTCACATAAAAAAAAAAATCTGCTGCTTTTTCACAGACAGCACAACACTAAAAAGACATGGGGAGGTGGGGAAAGAAATGAAGAATAATACAATTTTTCATGAACAGCTTTGCATAGCTTTTCACACCTGACTACTCCTTGACATCGCACTGTATGTAAAAAGTGCTAACCAATGCTGTAAAATATGCCAACATGCACTCATGAAAAATTTAAGAACACAGTTTAAAGGTTGGTTTAAAATTTCAGTGGAAGTTTATCTGAAAAATGCATTGAAGGTGTACTTGTATCACAACAATAACAAACCATGCACACTCCTGTTTCCAGGCTACATTCTTTTGTGACTTTACACTGATGGTAGGGCTATAAATCTAAACTTTCTGCTCCAGCAACTAAAGTTTCTGTGATCAGAAACCTAACAGTAGTTACAAGTAATAAATATTATATGACACACAGTTGAGAAACCTTATTTAACGGAGGACAGATATACCAAAACCATATTAATAATTTTATTATTTTAGGTTTATGCTGACTTCCCTTAGATAGCAAACCATTTTGGAAGCTTTCTTAAATTACTTTTCTCTCTTCATAGTTCAGTTATTGCATTTGAAGTGATATCAAAGAACGGTGTTTTTTTTAAAGATTAAAAAAAAAAAAAAAAGTCATATTTCTACATGACTGCTAAAAGCCCATGGGCATTTATCTCAGGGCTATTTTAAATGATGTGTTCATGGTTGCAGCATTCACGAGTTATGATGTGTATACAGCAAGCTTGAAAAGAATGAAAGTGTGGAAGAATAAAGAGGATGGAATAATCTGAATAATGCCTCTGGTAACCAATAATTCTGACATGTGTGGTTCTGTGTTCCGTTGTCATCTAACCATAAGATACGAGAGTACATCTCATTTCACTTAACCAGAGCAGATGGATGCAGTACTGTTGAGCATCATCTACGACAAGTAATTGTATTGCCATCTCATTGACACACAGTCTGCATCACTTTTATTTTGTTTGGCATGCACGTATTTCACAAAAATGCCCCAAAGATGCAGCAGTGGCATATTAAGAGCTACTACAGGGAAAGATCAGCCATTCCCACCTGTTCCATCTTTTATGGTTGTTCTCAGTCTCGTAAAGCCTTTGGGATGCCTTCCCGAAGCCCTGTAGAATAAACAAATGTTTCAGTGTGGCAAAGATGAGAACATGCTTGGGTGCTTTAGTAATTTGCTCTGCTCCATTTGTTTTTAACTCAAATCAGGAAGGTCACTATCAACATGAAAAATGTGAGTAAACCCTTACTTCCCAAACAAACAAATAACGAACAACAAAACCCAGAAAGAATCAAAATTTGCATCAGTTTTATGATATATTTAGTTCAGTATTCACAGAAGTAACACTTGTAAAAGGTGTCTTTTTGTTTCATTTAATACTCTGTGTTTACTGGATTTTATTGTAAAATGATCTAAAGTAACCCTGGTCATGAGAAAAACACACATATCACAAAACTATTAATTTGTTCTGAGCTGTAAAACATGGGATCAAAGTTTTGCTCCACTAAAACCAAAGAAAAAGGGATCAGTTGTCTTCAACACAGCCAGCAATTCAGCCCCAAGTCCTACGTGGCACCACAAGTCATGGGTGTTGCAAAGGGCTGCAACAGAGAGTCTCAACTGCACCCCGTGCAGGCTGCTAAAATCATGAACTGACCTGATGGCCTCTTCCCCTCCTTGAAAAGGAAAATAGCTCTTTCAGTTTTTCCTGCTTCACATCACAACCACCTACCCCTGCTCATCTGGCCAGGAAGAACAGAAAGAGAGTGTAATTGCTGCCCCTGCCTGTCTAGACCTGCCGAAGGACTGCTGGTTACCTTTAATCACTAACAGAAGCCCAATCCTTCGAGACAAGAGTGTGTGACACCCACCCACCCCCCCCCAGTTTCTCACTTCCCTTCTACAGTGAATTTTTTTTTTTCTGTCAAAGGACAATGCACTAAGGCAGATGTGCCCAAAAGAAAGTCATCCTTACAACAACCCTTCCAAATACAAAAATGATGAAATGGAAGAAAATAGATCATGAAGAAATCTGTTAAATCTTTTCAGAGAACAAGTGAACAGTAAACAAGTGTTGGGCTGCATAAGGGGAACAAAACAGTCATACACATGGTGTGAGCACTTTCTGTTCTTTGCACTGAATAGGAAGGGGTCTGTAATCATGATAATTACAGCCTTTAACAAAAAGCATATGCAAGTGGGGGGGGGAAGTGGCAATTCAATATTATTGAATCAACTGTCAAGTCTGATGGTTTATAACTTCCCATTGCACTTTCTGGCTACAATCTTAATAGCATTCCTCTGACAGATGCACTTGTACATATATGTATGTTATATACATACAGAGAGCATTATATACATACAGAGAGCATCTACAAGTATTTAGAATTATCTGGACACTTTTGAAAACTGTGTTAAAATTTTTAATTACCTTTCTATCTCAACAATCAGGTTCAGATCATGTCTCAGATATTTAGTCAATCATACAGCCAACCACCAATAAAATTAATAAATTATGAATGCAGGGGCTTCTTTACTATTTGCCCAATTGCAGAATTTTCTGATGAACATATATTATCACTCCTGTCTTTTCAGCTGAGGTTTGAAAGTATATGGAGGAATCTTTTAATAGGCTTGTATATGATTTATATATTAATGGCATGCATATGCTTGGATGAACACTTATGGTGTAAACTGTACATTCAAAAAAAAAACCAACCCAGTTTACAGTGATGTGAGCAGCTACTCTACACAGAGCTGTCAAATGGTTATTAAATGTTTTTTAAAAATGAACTGATGGCAACCCTTTTTAATCCTGCCATATATTATTTGTCATGGCAATATGCATAACAAACAGAGATGCTCCCTTTATATCAAATAAAGAACCATAAAGAAATCAGTTTCATTCTATTTTTAAGAAAAAGAAAATATTCAAATTACTTTGTGGATACTGTTATTTTTTGACCACAGTTTAAATTAAAATTATGCCATCCTAAATTACTACAACACTAATTTTGGAGTACACTTCTGTATCACCAGTATCAGTTTCACTGGAGGGTAGCTCAGATCATACACTGCTCAAATAAAAGCTTTGCCTTAAGTGTCAACCAAAAGGGACTTCATAGAGCTGTGACCGATAGATGAACTATTTACAAAAGATGAAAGTGCTAACAAGGTCAGGAGAATGTTACAAGATACACAGTCCTGTCAAAAGTAAGTAATAGAGATAAATTTATTAAGCAGAGGATGGTGCATGGCCAACGATAAGGGAGGAATATGAAAATGCAGATCAGGGGATAGGTCAGGTGCAATGCTCAAGGAGGGCTGTGGTGCAGGTGGAGTCTCCTGTGCAGGTTTAGGTCAGTGTACACCCTTCTGATCACAGAAGAAAGAAATCATGTACGTCTACCGACCAAAAGAGCACTGCTCTCTGCCAGGCATACGTACACAGGCACCTTGGCAGAGCAACCACCCAAGGACCATTCTTATGATAATAAACCTTGCCAAGCCTTAGTCAAACTTGTGGTCATTCCTCATAAGAGAAGAGCAAGACTGAAGCCTTCTGGCTAAAGACATGCTAGCACTGAAGACTATACAGCACTGACAAAAAAAATACTACCAACAATAGACAGCAACAGCTATTACAATGCTTAAAAGTAAACAAGCTATAAAGCAAAAGAAAAAAAAGATAGACCTTTTAATGCATATATTTTCCATATAAAAGACATTAAAAAATTAACTTAGAGCAAATCTTATAAAATTCCAAGTTTTTTATCATATATTAAAAAATATCAACGTGTTCCACAGTGCATTGCTACTGCTTTGAGGGAAGCAGAGCCACTCAGCTGGAGGAAGTCACTGACTAATCATCTTAAAGCAGAATTTGTTGAAGTGTTAAACTAGCTTTTGTCCCCAGTAGTTCCTTCTGCTATCTGGTTATTTCAGTTCAGTAACTTGTTTGCTCAAAGTTGAAAAACCAATTGGGAGGTGAAAAAAGAGCAAGGCTTGTTTTTTTCAGACAATCTGTAGAAAAAAAAATGATGTGATAGCTGGTAAGGTCTCCTCCTTCTGAAATGCTTGGTATGGACTCATCAGAAATAACCATCCCAGTTCATTAATTGCAGATAGCACTGCGTTTTATATACATTTTAAATTCTTCTCAAGTATCAGGCATGTTTAAGGTAGATTT
Organism: Platalea leucorodia; assembly: GCF_965183815.1. Taxonomy (NCBI): domain Eukaryota; kingdom Metazoa; phylum Chordata; class Aves; order Pelecaniformes; family Threskiornithidae; genus Platalea; species Platalea leucorodia. The sequence continues at coordinate 43,119,954 of NC_138828.1, read as the reverse complement.
AAATGACTAATAAAAACAACATCTAACTCGTGAGCACTTTCATCTCACTTTTAAATTCTGTCCAAATGTAGACTCAAGTGAAATACCAAAAATAAGCTTTAATAAATGACATTCTTTACTTTCTAATAACTAAAAGACACAAAGACAAAGCAAGATTGAAGTCACGACTGAAATAGTTGATGTGTATGAATTCGCTTCAGTAGAGATGCTCACTGCTTCATTTCTAATCCATCAATGTCAGATTTTAAAAGTCAAAAAAAAAAAAACTAGCAAAATGTAGGAGAAGCCTTTTTTTTTTAATCACAGATACTGTTTTTATCTTTTTCTCAGCACCCCTCCTATCTCATCCATGCCTACCGCAGTTGATCACAGTATTTACTAATTCTTAATCCAGCCAACACTGTTAGCTCATCTACACACCATCTAGTGTAAAACTCACTGAGCTACTGGCCTGGCTACTGGCTCCCCTTTCCTGAAATGTCCTCCATAAACTGCCTTCCCCACAGAAAACAATTAGACGTGAACAGCAGGGCATCCAGGCCATTTGGAGCTCATCCAATACAGCCTCACATGTAGAAGTGGAAAGTCACTATATTCATTTTAATGCTGGCTACTTCAGAGATGACAACAAAATACTTATTATCTGAAAGCTGTCAGCATATGTAATGAAGAGAAATAGGAAGCCACAGTTCTCTATGTGTTTTGTAAGCTGTAGTCACTGCTAGGGAAGTAATATATTCCTAAATTGTTTAAGCAGTGCATGCAGCTTAAGGCTGAAGCAATTATTTATGTATTTGTAATAGCATTACACACAGGATTATGAGTTAAGTGGTTAACAGATGGAGAGACAGAAATTTCCAAGTCCTCTTGTTAGAAATACCTAGGTTATTCCTTCTTCACTAGCCAAAGAGGCATTTGTAGAAAGAAAATGACGTACCTCAGGCCAAGGTTTATAAAGTTGCACTTCAATCTACTATCCTGTTTACAAGATACATGAGATAAATATTAGGAGACTGCAGTTATCTGAGGTCTGCCTGTAAATGTGTTCTCAGACAAGTTTATTCAGCACCTTGAGTTAAATCTTTTGCAATGACAAAATTCGTATTGCTTCCATTGAGAGCGAGATTAGTATTGCTATCATGCAGGGGCCTAAATCCCACCTAAGGTTTCTGTATTAATACAGTGTATTTATCTATACTAGAATGAATCATTTACAGAAGGGTTTTCCTCTAACATCATAGATGATCTCTGGTAGTGACCCACAAATCTAATTTGTGTCTACAGAACTAATAGTAAAGTTGCTTCATTGTCTCGTTTAGACTTAACACACAAAACCCACACCACCACAAAACAATTTATGCAAGATTGGTGACCTCTTTAACCAGCTCCATTTTATAAAACAATAAATTTCTACTAGTGAAAGAATGTCTAAGAATACGTGTTTGGAAGATGTAAATAGTATTTCTTGGAATCTGACTGTAAGTCAATAGTGGGGCTTCTTCATCTGTTTGTTTTATACAGCCTATGGTATTGAGATGCTGGCATATAATCTGCTAATTATGAGTCCCTTGCTGAATTCCACAAGTTTTGCACCCCAGTACAACTTTTCTTTAAACACAGAACAGAGTTGTGAAAAAAATCTTTCCAAATTAAAGCTCAGAATAGACAGATAAGGTGAGTCCACACTGGTTAAAAAAGTTCTATGTGCCAGATGGTGTGACTCTACAGAAGAGCTTCTGCAATGATCTGGGCCAACACTTCACTACACTAGATCCAGGAGCCTGCAAGAAAAAACTCAGTTTAGTACTCAGTTACTTGGAAAGTTTTTGAGCATCCTCCCCCTTTTTTGGAGAGAAGAGATACTTGAACAAAATTGATAGAAAGTGAAAAATAGAAACCCTTCCAGAAATAAAAAGTTTTGGTTACTTGTTTGTAGAATACTTATATTTTGTTGACATTTCTTTACCTTCTTCATGTAAATAGTATGGATGAAAATCTAACAGATAAACTCTCAAAAATAAGCATGCTAAGGAAAAACCAAACAAATTACTTTTGAGATACTCACTTTTAAAAAGTATGCAGCTAAGTAAGTATTGCTGTATTTCTGCATTAGTAGCCTTTTTCTATTTATATATAAATATTTATATATTTTTATATATATTATAAATAGAAAAATAGAGATATATATATATAGGCTCAGGTGAAATCATAAGAGCAGAGGCAAATAAGAGCAGAAGGCTCAATGACATGCTGTTTGCTGGAAGATCTATTAATCCATATATGGAAAGCCCAGATTAGCAGTAACAACTCACAGTCATTGCACCTCCCAGTTTGCAAGGATGTCTTTTTTTGCTGGTTGACTTTACAATAGCATTAATAATGGGCAAGAATATATACCTGGAGTCACAGTCATGAGGTTCTGTCACTGCTCAGGTATCTAACTGCAATACTGCAGGCCTAACAGAAAAATAACATGTTTTCAAGAAAATCAAATGCAAAGATCAGAGCAACAAACCAAGGTGGCGCACTGTCCTCCTCAAGCTTTCTCTCTCCCGGTCAGTTTGCTTTCTAGCTCATAGGCGTGAGAAATGCAAATCATTAGTAGTTATGATGGAGTCTGGGTCCTGACTGATGGCCACCTCTAGCTATGAAAAAGCACCAAGACTTCCGGTTTTCTGAACATGAATAAGGAACATATTAGATTGTGGCTTCATAGTGGCTTTGTTCTTTTGGTGGCTGTTGACCAATCTGGGTTGTAGCCATGCTGTGTTTATGGCTATATTCTGTGAAGGTGACCTAGCTAAAACTCTTTTGCACAGTGATTCTCAATTTCTTTGCCATATGTAGTTAACCTGAACATATTCCTTAGATATACTTCCTAAAAACAATTTCCACGGAGAGTGGATCCTGGCAATTTCATATATGGAGTCTGCTGATCAGCACATATGAACTCATTTTAGTTAGTTGCCTTCACTAATTCCTTTGGTATAGTCCACATACAGCAAATTGTAAATTACTGTTTTAAGAACAGGTTTTTCAAGGCACACATGGCATTTATGTACAAAAGATGTCGCTTGTACCTACAAAATATGAACCGCCTGTTTACTAAATATCTGGTCACTGACTTGAATCAGCATGAGGAACACAATAAACATTGTCTGATTGCCAAGGCATTACATGCACAATGCAGCCCCAGAAAGAGGGGCTCTTGTGGAAGGGCTGGTAAACAGCACTGCTGTCACAGAACAGAAGGAAACAGCCACTTCCAGAAATGTTGTCTCTTAAAGGATAGTTTCATGAAGCAAGGGAGAAGATGAGAATGAAAAAGATAAAGCAGAAGTTTTGGGATTTCAGGATGACCTACCTTATTTGCAGGTCCCTGAATTAATCTGGGGAAGGATGCAGGAACTTATGGCCACGAGTACAGTACACTGGCCACCTCTTTTGAAGCATTATACTGGAATTAGGGCTTATTAGATTACACTGTCCAGATGTCACCTGTGTTGCCGGCTCTCTTTTGGATCACCTCGTCAAGAAGCATGCAATGATATTGCCTGTCACTGTGTTGCAGAATGTGAAGGTGATATGAACACATGTATTTGCTTTCAGGGGTGACACATAAAAGGAGCAATTCTTGTTAGCAGAGTGCACTGGCAGGGAGAAGATTTGTGTAGTCTGTCATTACAGAAGTTATTTGTCTGCTTTGTAAAGGCAAACAGTGACTTAGTTTTTATACTCTGAGAGCAATCTGCAGCTGAAACAAGAGCAACAGCTATCGGTGTATTATTTTCTCTTTATGGCAGGTCTGCAATTGTGGTCATCAACCCCATACAGAGGAAAATAATCTTAATTAGATCTTAATCATCCCTTTTACCAATCTGATCAGTAAAAAATCTCTCTTCCTCATTTTCACCTTGCCTAGTAGTAAGGCCAAAAAATGAAAGCAGTTTCTGAAAGGGATTTCCTTTTAATGAGTAGTAGTGTAGAATGCCTTGAGGTATTGAAGGAGGGAAGATACTAGCAAGAGTTGGAGAGCGCTTCACTAGGATGGCACGAGCAATTTGCCTAAGGAGACAGCAACAGCGCATTAAGGTTTATCTGTGCTGAAGTTCTTGATTCTTTCAGAATGAGGGACACTCTTGAACAGCTTAATCCTTGCTTTATATCACTATTTTTTCCTGGCAAGACTTTTTCCGTCTTTCTCCCTGCCTCCAAAGAGAACATCTAGCCAGAACACTAGTTTTGTTTGTTTGTTCATCTCACACTCCAGGAGAAAATCATCAACTGTCTTCCCACCCTGACCCTGCATGAACATAAGCCAAGGTTGCTGCTTTGTGTGTAGGTGTAAACAGATGTTTAACTCAGTAACTGGTGTCCTTGAGTCTTGTAATTGATTTGTCTCTTCCTGTGGGGATGTGATTCATGATAGCCTCTCTCTCTTCCTTTCATATTTATCCAAATACTTCAGAGCAGAAGCAGCCCCACAGGCCCCTGGCCAGCAGAGTTGAGGACCCTCTTCCTGCAGTCATTAGAGCCCAAAGGAACAGGTGGAAATGACATTAAAATGAAGGTTAACCCATATGAGGTCTCACCATCTTCCTCACCAGAGGAAAAGGGAGTCATTTCTCTCAAGCAGAAATGTGGGGACAAAAACTCCTCTTTCAATACTGGGCACCAACCCCACAAAGTAATCCTAAAGAGAAAAGAGTGTATTTTCACACTGGACTAACAATACCCGAAAAGCAGCAGACAACTCACTCCACTTACTACTTTACATGAGAGTAAATCAAAATTCATTAGTACAAATTCATTATCACAGCACATTAAAGCCAATATAGGCACGATGCAATCATAAATGCCTCTAAACTTTAAAATTCCTTGCCTTGGAGCATAATGCCCAGGTCAGTGGCCTAGACCACAAAAGCAATGTTGTTGGCTTTTACTTTGTTTTGGTAAAGGCTTTTGAGTGAAGTTGCTAATTCCCTACATGGATTAAGCTGCACAGCTACTAACCCAGATAGAAGACAAATACAATCTCCCTCAAACAGTTTTCACTTGTGAGAAACAGCCCTTTGGGTCCTTACCATATGGCCATTCCATCGCTGGGATGTGACTTTCTCCTCCTTACTTCCAAATGCGTCGCTGTAGGTGTTGTTTAGACAAAGGGTAGGGGTTTGTACCTTCTGCTCCCTTCCCTGACACTTTGCTGAGACTCAAGGATGGCTGTAGTATAGGAGTATGTGTTTTGTATATGTGCCAGGTGCAGAAAGGCAGCAAGAAACTGAAGCAATGCTCAGTAGCCAAGCCACATGAAGTCTCTCTTCATTTTCAGCTTTGTATGGCCCCATCCCAGTGCAGCAGAAAGAGAAAGGGAGCTCAAGGCTGCATCAGTCCCATTCACTTCTTGCATCCAGCATAATACAGGCATCACTCCGCTTCTCTCGAAAAAATAATTAAATCAGGATAGCCAGCAAACAAAGGTGACTTTTGAACAAGGAAGAAATCCAACCCATTGTAACTGTGCAACAACTTCTCACGTCCCCATTACTGATGGAGGACTTTAAACAACCCTACCCTCCTCAGTCTTATTCTTCCATATCCCCAATGCCTCAAGACCACTTCAGCACACTGTCTGCGTGTAGCCAACAGCACTCATTTAAATACTTATTTAAGGAATTGTAAAGGAATGGGATAGAGGAAGGGAATGGTTCTTTGAACAAAAGAAATAAGATTATTGTCTCAGTTAAGAATATATTTTACTTTGAGTGTACTAATATATTTATGAGTGCTTCCTGCAAATGACCTGCCATCTTTTTCCTTTAGGACCTAAAGGTTATACTAAATTTCAGAGATGTCTTATATTGGTTTTGATCTGAGTGTTAAAAATAAGTCGATAAATGGTGCTAAAGTCTAATTCCGGAAGGATGCTGGATGATAAACTGCAAGGGTCAAATTCTGACCTGCACAACCCCAGAGCAGAACTTCATTACTTCAGCTGCACAGAGAACTAAAAAGACCTGATTTCCTAGTGGTCTCAAGAGACACAATGATTGACAGGCAGATAAATAAGAAACTAGAGTTCTAAGAAATATGGACTATCTTTGAATTTAGAGGAAATGAGAAGAACAGAAGGGCCTTTTGCAGTCCAAGTGAAGTGCAATCTTAAGAATAAAAGGAATAATAGTAATAAATCTTCAGATTAAATAAATATTTAAGACAGGAGAAAAGTAAATTACTAAATCATAATGTACTCCAAATTCAGATTAGAAAAGACTGTTCTTCAGATAAAAATATGTCTTCCTTGAAAACTGAATTTAAGTAAAATTGGAGAAAAGATAGATTGACTGCCAGTAAAAGAAATATTTCATTTTTGCTTCTGATGATACTAATGGATAAACTGTATTTTGGGGAAAAGAAAAAGTGAACTGATAGGCTTAAACATAGAAAATCAAAGGAAATATTCCTGAAACTTTGCTTGCTAGGAAATAAAATAAAAAAACCCAAACCCCCCAAAACCACATGGGTACCTGTTTATTCATTTAGATTTCTCTGCATATGTACAAACATAACTATTTTTCCTTCTGATAGCAGCCTTAAAGACAATGTGGACTGGTAAGAAAACACATAAAGCAGTTTCTTATTAGGTATTTCTCAAAGTAAATTCCAAAGGAAAGCTACTGTTGATTTCTTTTATGATAGATATGACAAATATGGAAATCCATTGGAAGGTATTGTTGCATTTTTTACTGCCATAGATTTCCCAATGAATGCATATCTATCTATTTTTAGACAAGATTTGTCTTCTGAAGGAATGGCAAAAAAATTTAAAATTCCACATGATCTTTGGGTTAATTCCATCACATAAAGAAGTAAAAGCTAATAATATTTCAGCACAATATATCGTATCTTTTGTTATTTACATATTTGCAGCACACAGTAACAAGTTATTCGAAACAACATTGACTTTACTTGTGGGAATAATTCTTTTCCAGTTTTAATTAATGGCTTAATATTATCTCCTTTTTTTGAGTTTTTGTCACATTACAGGTATTTTGGATAGGATTGTAGGATGAAAAACAGACCCTGGAAAAAATAGAGATTGACTGTGGATATGGCCATTAGGCCCTGCTATGGTATACAGTAGAAATCCCATGCTCATTAATAGCAATCATCAGCTCTATAAATCAGACTGGAGCTTACCCATGTTGATCACGTGCTCCCAAATGAATGACACATGATCCTGGCACAGACCATGAGAAGAATGCAGTAGTCTGTAAACTTCATAAAATAAGACAGAAAGAACTAAATCCATTCTGTACAGAACAAAAATGCAATGATAAAATTTGTTTTAAGTCTGGCGGGCTTTGCTGTTCATCCACCCATCTGAGCCAAAAGCAGTTAGAGAAAGGTGATATACAACGATCATCTCATCAGAAAAATGGGGAAAGGAAAAGCATTCTTGTCATTTAAAGAAACCTCAATGAAATACTTTTCCCTCTATAAATGTCACTGCAGTTTTTGTGGGGTGCCTAGCCACAACCACCATTTCCATCTCCAGTTTCCCTGGAACACTCCTCTGGTTCCTCATCACCTGACTTTATCAATCCTCTGGCACTGGACTTATTCATTCTAGATTGTGGCAACAGTCAGGCTCTTCTACAGAGCCATAGAGATATACAGCATTTGAAGATGATGTACTCTGCCGTCTTTCTAGCCATGATTTAACTGTTCTGATTCTTTGGTTGCATGCAGATCTAGACAAAGCAATAAAACATCTTCATGCTTTTCTCAGCCTCAGTTATCCCACCATTCACGTGTTCTTTACAACTCAAAAGTGCCATATTAAGAAACTATAGGTCCTTTATCTTCTGTTTCCTTCTGGAATTGCTAAATTTCTCTCACTCCTGTAATTAATTTTCTGTTTCTAGGTTTGGTCTGATTCTTTGTTTCTTACAGAAACCCTGTGAAAGATCTCCTTTTTTAATCCTTTATTTCATTTTTGTTTCTTTCTAGTCACTTTCTGGCAATCAAAGACTCTACACATCAAGATATATTGTTTGATTCATCAGTTTGCCCAGAAGAATGTTTGTCTCAGTGGAGACTCCCTTTGGCCCAAGTGTGCCTTATTTAAATGGGTAATATTCAATACATACCCATTTTCTATCACTAGTCTGGAGGTAAGAACTCCTCCTGACCAAAGAGCATGAAGGCAGAACTCAGTAGCAAAAGTGGACAATCTCCATATTCAAAATACAGTCTATGTTGGCAGAAACATGAAAGAGTTCTCAGAATTAAACTGAAGTAAACAACTGTGAAAGCCCAAATTTGCCGCAGAAAAATTTTTTTCTTTAAAAAAAAAAAAATTCTGAGCTAGGCACAAATGCATATTGAAAGTGTGCATCTAATTATATTAATATAACTTTAGCCAGGTTAAATTACCCGTTAAATTCCACAGGGGAGAGATTGGCATGTTTATAACATGTTGTACTTGTTGAATGACTTTAAAAGAATATTATGTCTTTTTGTGTATCTATTACCTTTAAGTGGATTTAAAATATCAGTTAATATCACTTAATCTATTTTAGCAGTTAAAATAAAACATGTTTCCCCATAAGAAATTTTCTTCTCCTTGCTAAAATCAACTATTAGAAAAAGTCAAGCTAAGCAGACAAGTTTTGTGTTATGATCCAAAGCTAAACAAGTTTGAGCTCTTGAACTGAAAGGTCTAGTAAAAATTGTCCTCCCTCATCTTCAAGAAAAACAACAATCTCAGTTAATCTTGACCCTCAAGGCAGGACATGATGAAAATGAGGAAGAAAGCATTGAAAGTATATTGAGACAGATCATACAATGGCATTCTAGCATCTTTAAATTATCTATCATCTGAGCCTTTGTTGCACAAAGAAGCTCATGGGATTGCCCATTTGCAACCTGTACTGCTCTGTTGGCAAGGGCAGGGCCATGCTAGAGAATGAAATATTAGTTGGTGAGGTACCCTTGCACTGAAATGTATTTCAGACGTGTAGGAATAGAATGGAAATTTCTACATGTTAATGAAATAAGAGAAGTCAGCTAACCATCATAAAATTCACTCATATTCAGTCAATCCAACATAACCTCTTCAAAGCACTCACAATTTATTTCAGAGTCCATAAGGGAATAATCAAAAGAAACAATGTTAAAAACCATGCCATGCTACTTACTAAAATTTAGCAGAAATGAGTATAAACAAAGACTCTCTGTTCCTCATGCCTACTTAAGAGCAGTTAATTACAACTGTCTTGAAAAGATCATTTCACTCAAAACAAATTTCCAGTGGGAAAGATGAAACCAAGTTAAAAAAGGGTCATGATAAATGATTTTCCGGGTGGGGATTTAATTCAGTGAAGAAATGTGGCAAAATACAAAGCAAGCAAGATGTGAACGTAGACGGGAGTAACTGTAGCTCTCTTTCAGAACTCTGCTGTTCATGCCAGGGATCCATTTCATTATGCAGTCCTGATGTTATTTTACCATAAATTTTGTTATGAAGTCATGTCTGATTTCCACTGTATTTCTTAAATATTTGAATAAATGAAGTAGGAAACTGGAAAAAAAATTCTGAAGTATTCCTCAGGTGACTTGTATCAGAACAAAGTATTTAATGAAGTGCCATAACAGGCAACCATAGCCCTCCTTTTTGGAGAGACATCAAGCACTGAGGATGCTGGCAATAGCATACATTTTTCATTTGAACGCTATTTCCAGAGATTATTTTTTCACTTGAAACCATCCATCTCACTTAGGATGCAAACAGCTGTTCTTCATTCAAAAGCTTCACCCAGAAGAAGGGATTTTAAAGGACACATTTGGGATATTTTCTGCAATCTTATAGCCATGAAGATCATGACCAAAAGTAAAAATAAAAAATAAAGGTTTCCTCTTGTCTGTAGAAGCAATAACACCACCATATTTAATCACAACCTTTCCATTTTTCTGTTCTCCCTCAGCAGTTCTACTCCATAGTTTGAAATCCTATTTAGATATTTTCAGACTCAGGAGTTCCTTATGAAGACACATTGCAACAATTCCAAATCATTTTTAGGAGTGGAAGGTTAGAGATTCAAAACTTGGTTATCTCCAACTTGCTCTTGCAAGGTCAGATTTCAGATAAAAGCAGCGAATATGTGGCTTTCCATAGTCAACAGAATATACACTGTGCTCAGAAGAGAGTCAATTTCACATACATAATCTTACTTCTGACAAACCTCTTTGTTACCAGTTGACTTTGTTTCAGTAGTCCTCAGTATAAAGTAAACAAATTTAATGCAACTTATATTTCTAAATATTTTCTTTATTGTTTTTGGTGATACGCACCAAATACATCAACCAATCCATGTTCCTTGGGTAAAAACTGACATATGTAGAGATTGCCAACTGTCTTTTCAAGGGGGGAACTAATCACATTGCCTGCGTAACAGTCTGTTCAGGGAGGGAGACCCTAAGACCAAGGACCTTGCAATACAAGGCAGGGAGGAGAAGGTACCTGGATGGCTTAATGTATGATGTACACCCAAGGCCCTTTGCGTGCCAGTCTGGTCCTAGGAGGTTCAGGCTCCCAGAGGCAGTTGGCAGCTGCCTGCCATGGTACATCTGGCCCATCCTCCTTTTGTCCCCATCCCTACAGCCTGTAGCCACTACGGGCACAGTGTGGATCACAGCATCCACCAGGCAGAGCACAGACCTGTGTTCTTACTCTGCTATTCTTACTATATTATTTTTACCTGGAGTCTCTTCAGGGGCACACACTCATGGTCTGGACAAGTGTAGCCTGTGATTTTTATAGATAAACAGCCCTAATAAATAGTCTATAGTATTTCAAAGGAGTATTCTCTTCTCTTCTCCTGTTAACTTGAGGAAATGGACACCTATAACACTAATTGATACATAGTATGTATTTGGGTTTTTGTGAATTCTGAACAGCTGTAATATGGATGAATTCTAGAGTAAAATCAGCCTATGGACAAGTTATTGATTGACCATTCAACCTCTGAATTGCCATTTTGTGCAAAATCTACAAACAAGAAGTAGGAAGTCCTTGTATCTTCCGTGATGTATATTCAAACTATATTTGCAAATATATATTTAGCATTCTGCACTTACCATGCAATTCATTTTGCTAATAATGTGTTTACTTCTGTCAATAATGATGTGTTTCCAAGTCTTTCTTGGTATTGGTTCAGCAGAACTAGGAAAGAGAGGCTGTTGAGTTTGCCTTTCCAAAATTATTTAAAGCGCAAATAATGCTTCTCCTAAAATAAAACAAAGTCAAAGTCAGTCAGTCTGGGTTTTTTTCATAATGCTCTACTCATTAGAATAAATATTTTAAATAGGTTTCCTGAAACATTCCCCTAGGCATTATTGCATACCAAAAACTATCTTACCTGAAAACTGCCTTAGAGATATGACATTTAACATTACTCCCCGTCCCCTAGAATCTACCATTTCTTCAGTTGTATTTGCTATTCTCATATACATTCTTCATTTTAATTAAAGATAACCCTAAAAACAAGTATGGAAAGTTTCCTTCACTTCCCAACAGCATTAGTTCTCAATAAAGGCTTGCAGCTTGAAACCATTTTGTTTAATGGCCAATATCATGTATGCCTTGAAGTCTTTGCCATCTGTTTTACTAAATTAAAGTTAGCACCCAAACCATCCTCAAATGTGAAATATTGGTTGTTCAGAAAAGTTTGGAATATCTAAGTGCAAGATTCTATAGACAGCAAAGTTAGAAAAATGTAAATTTAATGGTGCAGTAAAAATACAAATAAAATTGTTAAAAGAGAAAAGCATCAATAATTTTAAAATATCTTTTAAGATGAAACTGCTGTGGAAAATTTTGTTTTCAATTGGAGAATAGCATATTATTAATGGTCATTTTGAATTGTGACTAGAGAAAATTATTTGATACCTTATGGCATTTAATTTGTATCATTCAACTCAAGGATTTCATTGAGCTGAACTGCATTTTTCACAGGCAAATTCAGAGCAGGATAAAAGTATTGTGAGACATTCTCAGCAAAACTTTCATTGTGCCTGTACATAAACATAATACAAACATGCCCTTTGCAATAGAGTATTTATGAGCCAGATTTTCTGTAAACAACATTGAGAGTTGCCCCTCCCTGCCTGCCTCCCTCCTTCATCATTAATAGGCATTATGGTAGGTTACCACACACTAAGTTCATTTAGCACTCACTAAATTTCCCAGTTGTTAAGATCCTCCTTTATAGCATTAAAAAAAAAAAAAATCCTTTCAACAATATAACTGAGCAGCCCATTCTTTAAACAGTTGTAAACTCAGATTAACACTAAAATATTTTTATGCTCCTACAAGTCAAACTGTCCAAGAAAATTCAGGATTTATTTGTCTTTTCTAAAATGCACATTTTAAAAAATATTGTGTCAATGATGCAGCAATCTCAAGGAAGATTCATATTGAAAGGTCAAAAACTGACTTACTACTGTCATTATCTAGAAATATTCCAAAGATGTTTTATTCAGTGTCTTCACTATATCACTGCCTTTGTTGACACCATAACAATAAGAATTTTTAAGTAACTAATTATGTCAATGGGTAATATTGTCACCTCCATATGGTCTTCCTATGTAGCATAACCAAGGCTAAGCATTTTACTGATGAAAAGTGTTTGCATTGTGATCATCCAAAGAGATAGCAACAATATAAAAAAGGCAAGCATATTAGTATCCCAAGATGTCTCAAAGATATCAGCTTTTGGCCATGCAGCTCTTCAGAACATCAGCTTAGTAAAGGCATCTCAACAACTGTCAGCACCAGCTATATATTAAGATTCTACTTCAGAATTTTGACTAGAAATATCCAGGTTGTAGATGTAGGTCATTCTTGTTTTCCATATCTATTGTAATAGAAGTGCTTTTGCCTTCAGTAGCTTCAGTTCTTTTAATCACAAAAGTGTACCGCTATTACTATTAAATTCATTGATCGGATAGCACATTTTGCACAGATTTGAGGGCAGAGTTTTGTAATTGAAAGGCACCTTTGGGTACTGCTTCTGTTCCATTAGGCAACGTTCTGTACAATATAACTCCTGATATTTGAGAGATGGGACTATCATCCCTGGGAAACTACTCCATTTCTAATACTGGAAATGTCTCCTGACACTCAGCTTAAATATTGTATTGTTCAAATTCATTCTTTTACTCCTACATATATTCCTGTAACGTGCTCTAAACAATTTCACTCTCCTTTGTAGGAATCGCATGCTGTATAAGACCCAAATTGTCCTTTTCTTCTTTCCTTTTCCATTGTAACTTCCCTTCATTTTATTGTGTGGCCACTTACCTGACATGTGCCTCAAAAGCACCGAGTCTAGCATTACCATGAAGGCAGAGAAAGGTCATTGAGCATGCTCTAAAAGACTTTGCATTCCTAAAGATTATTAGTATTTTTTTGTATTTCAGAAGTTGCTATCACATGGTAAACACTAACATATATGCATAGTCAATGAACCTTTCCAGGAGTCCCAACAACACAGGAAGAATTACTACACCTGAAGGTCATTGAAGAAAAAAAAAACACAGCAAACTTACTTTCATATACATACGTCATATCACTTAATCTTGGATTAGGATGGAATTTTTTAAGTTACAAGTGAAAAACGTGAGAGAAAACCATTGCAGAGGTGGGATCAAAACTGAGACACCCAAGCCTTGCTAATGTATCCTTTCACTGTTCACCCAATATCACTACACCCTAAATATTTTTTGTAAATGCTACAGCTTGCTTCCTTTGTGAACTTAGAATGAGAAACCACGAGAAATGAGAATATTTGCTAACAAGGAATAACTTGCAAAATGCATTTTCCTTTTTTTCTTTTTGTTTTAATCACACTTCACTCACCCTGATTCCATGAAACAAGGGTATTAAGCAGCTGCCTATTATTTTTATTAGTTGAATTAGATCACGAGGAATAACATAAAATATTGCCCCAAGTATTCAGCTTAGAGCAGCAAAACTTGAGAGTGCTAGAGGAGAAGAAAAACCCAACCTATAAGAGCTATAGCCCAGTGTTACTCCCTCTCACAAACAGGTAGTTACTCAGGACATGCACCATTAGGAACAAAAAGCAAGTCATTCCTTAGGTTGTCTTAAGTTCTCTGCTTGAAAACTTCACTAACCAGTGTAATTAATCATCTAACTCTTCCTTCAGGTAAGTGAAAGCAATACAGCATAAAGCATTTTAATTAATATGAAGGAGGCATTGAAAAATTAATATATCAGCAACACTGTTGACTTTGGAGACTACTATTTTTTTTAATATAATGTAGTTGCATCTGTGGTATCTTTATACTTTCCTTTTCCAGGCATTTTGTTTGCTCTTGCTCCTCTTTCTTTTTTTGACTGATCAATTAATAATTGAATCATAATAATCAATGATAAAAATCAAAATAAGAGCAAGTCCTTAGGTAAGGTTGTGCTAATCTGTATGAACACATATGTTACTGTGATAAAACCCATCCCCTCCTATTACTCATTTGAACCCAATTTAAGACCTGAAGTCAAAAGAAAACTGCCCTCTGGTTACTGCTCAGGTCTATTTTAAGACTGAATACTTTCCTGAAGTTACATACCCGTACCAGGTCCCTAAACTTTGAGATCTGTAAATTTTGGCAGAACAGAATCATTTAATTATAAAAGAAAGTTCCAGTGTGCCTGAGCGGTGTCCATGCTCTATGGTGGTGCAGCACACAACCTGTGAGGTCAACAACAATTTCCTCTGTTATAAAAAATTAGGTGTGCCACTTGCACCCCTGGCAACATAGCAAAATTGCAAACTGATTCCCCAGGTGGATAAAGCTTCCACCCAATTAATCTAATTTTTTTTTTTTTTTGCAGTAGTTCAAAAGCAATCTGTTTTAAATGAAAAAGTAATGCTGCAATACTATGTTAAGGATCTGATCTGGCTCTCACCCATATTTAGGTCAACTCACTGTTTCATGCTTCTCAGAGCAAGGCAAGATTACTGAAATATGTTGCAGATTATAACAAATGGCCAGTAAAGAACAGAATATCTGCTGTGTGTACACCTACCTTGCTTTATTCACTTCACTAGACCTTAACAGCTCCTATGTAAGGTAGCCATTTTAATTGACTTTCACCAATGATTTTTATTCTTTTTTTTTTATTTTTTCTAAGGATGGAAAAGAAGTCCTTCACAAACATATCTTCCCTCTTATCTGAGTATGGTATTGGTCACAGAATTTGGTCTGCTACAGACTTAAATTCTCCAAGAGCCAGTCAGCCACACAGATCCAGCATATTCCATCAACTTAATGCTTTATGCTAAATTTAACAACATTAACGAATAATACTCAGCACCCATCAAAAGCTTTTTACGGAGCTGTGAAGAAAACTTTACGTCATGTTAGAGGAAAATTCATTTGAATCCAGCAGCTTACCCAGAGTCAAGAAAGTTTGTGTCAAATAGGAAGCAGAATAAGTAAGTATCATCTTCAGCCTGCTGGGAGCGTTGCCAGTAAATGCACTGTAACTAGGTCTCAAAGGTGGATCTCCAGCCCATTAGATTTTGTGTCTTGTTTTTCTGACTACTCAACAGGCAAGATCTTTAATCAATGTTGTGAACAAATTTCTCCATTTCAAAGATTTTTTGGGATAATCCACGTTGCTTTTCACAATTTCATCAGCATAAATTATTTTTTCATTGTTTTCTTATTGTTAGGCTATTTATAAGGCATACTTCCATTAAATGAGGAGTTCACTGAATATGTGATTTTCATTACATCAGGAAAAACCTCCTAGGACTTGGAAATAACTGTTTTTAATAGCATCTGATATCACCATGAGGCATTGACTAGGATCATGGCCAATGCAAAGATCCATATGGTCCATTTATCATCAAGATAATCATTAAGAACACCTTCCTCATTTTCACCACTCTTAAGTATATGGGATCTACAAAGGAATATCAATTAGAGAAATAAAATTAAAATTTGCATTCAAAGTTATGGCAACTCTCTTCTGACTTCTACATATGCCATGTGAAACAATCCCAGACGTACTGTGCTCAAAAGCGATACGATATGACGATATGTGGAAGAATCATCTTCCACAGGGTCTTGGAAATACACTATATGGCATTCTTGCCCTCAGCTTGCCCAGTCTAACCTTCTTCCCCAACTACTCCAGTTGCACTATTTAACATAGGACAGTAGGATTTATACACAAAGGGGCCTGTATGAATCAACAACAAAAAAACCCTTCCAAAAAAATAATGTTCTTGACTCAATCCTGTGGTTGTTAAAGTAACCCTGAGAGGAATAAAAAAAAAATTTAGAGAAAAGGAAGACTTAAAATATTTTGTTTAGCAAATGGAAGGGAGATAATATTAAGAGGAAACTGGAACAGAAAAGTGGAAAAAAGATAATATGGAAACTTTTTCTTGCTCCCAGCCTCAGACTTTCCCAACTCCTTTTGACCACTTGTGCCAGGGAGACACTGCTGCTGCTGCTTGCTTTTCCTCTCAGAAATTCAAGCGCTAGCATTCCACCCAGCTGATAAATTATGTATCAAGGTTAAGAATACGTTCAGTTGGGTTTTTTTGTTTGTTTTTTTTTTTGTTTGTTTGTTTGTTTTTTAACTATAGTAATATTTTTGCCTGAATTTTGTAGTAAAAGACCTTGGAGAAAATGTTTGCAGTCAACTTCTTGTGCAAACACCCTGAAGAATGAATCAAACAAAAGGACAGTGGGACAGCATTATAAAAATACAGAAATTATTCCATTTTTGAACTTCACACACACAAGCTTTCTGGAAAGGAAAACAGTAATATATGAGCAGCAATAGTGGTGTTAAAACAACCAAAGACACCTATACACACATTTGGTTTTTATTTTTATAAAAAAAAGATCAGATTTATTAGTGCCAATGTATGTTCATAGTAAGGTAACAGAAACTAAGCTAATCTGAGTAGCAACTTACATCAAAGGATATCAAAATAATATTTCTTGTAAGTGAAACATAATACTTCGTTTAAACGTGATTCTTGCCAACTAGAAGTCCTTGTTATCTGTCTATGAAGCCTTTAAAGAAAAGTTGCTACAGTCAAACAGAGTCCTGATAGAACTTGGCACATAAAGAAACAATTCAATTTTCACCCATACAATACCTCTCGCTCCCCTGGAGCACTCATTCATCCAATACTTACATAATGCATATACATTATGACTAAAGCCATGTCTGGCCTAAAGCACATAGAATATCTCAGTTCTAAACGTAACATATCTCTACATCAAAAGCAGGTCACTGTATTTACAGCAGATGATCTCACTCTGCAGATGGGGCTTTTGCTTGAAGATCCTTTTGTTAGCGTACGCTAGGAAGTCCAAGTCGTCAAATTATTTATCAAATTAGAGGTGTATCTACAGGAAGATCTGTCTGACCGTGTGCGAGGATTCTAAGGCAATAGTAGTAGTTGTTCCACAGGACTAGCGCTGCCGTTGCAACCCGCTCTCCCTTGAAGCAGTAAAGCCTTCCTTCTCCAGATGCAGCCAGGCATAGTGAGACATTCATGATCTGCAAGCTGTTGGCTCAAAAGTCTAAAACTTCTTGGTTTGTTTTTGTTTTTAATGTTCATGGAATAGCACCATAGGAATTCACTCTTGATAACAAACAAATCCCGGGTCTGTTGTTTTGGTTTGCTTTTTTCACCATCACAGATACTCTTACTCCCAGAAAAAAAACCTCTTTGGGAAACCTCCCTCTTGGATACTATTGCAGCTTCATTTCTGATTAGCTAAACCAGACAATTAGCTCATTCACAGAGAGGCCCAAAGAAATAAAGCTTAGCAGTGGTTCCAAATGTACTGCTAAAACCAAATTCAGTAGGAGGAGTTTCAGATGATCCTTGACTATTTGTGTTTCTCATGGATACAGATTTTGATTTGGGACAGGTTTTCATCTCAGTCTCTTTCTATGTTCAGTGCAAAATAAAAGCACATCATCAGAGATAGCTTACTTAACCAGTAAACCAAACATTTTCAGATGCTTACACTGTTCAAATTCAGTCAGCTAGTGATTGGTCAACCAGTGATGACCGATATAACAGTTCAGACTTCTCAGTCATTAGTAAAACAAAATACTCTAAAGATCAGTTATGTTTCAGAAGTAGGATTTTCCAGTTTCAAAACACTGATAACCTGATATGACAGATGAATTTGTAAAAAATACAGAACAATGCAGGAAGACCTTCCCATTTCATCTCTTCTTTCAAGTCCTTGTACACACTGTATGCAGGATACAAAGTCAAAGCAACTAGATATAAGGACAGTATTTTGAGTGTGTGACCTGAAAGAGCTTTTTTTCCTCCTGGACACCATACAATTGTCAGAAGGAAGAATGGTCTGCAGGGTCACTTCCCCTGAATGCAACTGATTGAATCTGCACGCATATATGACAAATGTCAAACCATGAACAAAAGCTTTTATATTCTCCCTGCATGCAAAGTCCTTTCATAAGCTTTGCAGAGACAGTTAAGTATGGAGGCCACACATCATCATCTTGTCTATTCTGCTGGGATAGGTGAGTTTTGTTTTGTTTTTTTGTTTTTTTTTTTTCTTTTTTAGTTTTACTTCAGTCTCTGGTCTTATAAGTCGGCATTTCAACTGAACTCATAAAACATTTGTGCTAATAACTTCAGTTTAAAAAAAAAAAAAGACAGGCCTTCCTTCCTTCCTTCCCACTGTGCGTTCTTTCTCTCTCACTCTCCTTTTCTGGCATAGAGGTTCTTGTGTTATTTTTTGGTGTGCACACTATGTGGATATTTTATACTTCTGTATCGTATATGAAATCCTTTCTTGTTGATTGTATCATCAGTGTGAAAGTGAAGTAAAAGAGCTTCCCCTGCTGAATAAATTTCTTCTGGTGGCTAAAATAAATGAGTAAACAAACAAATTATCTGTCCATTCTGTATATTTATACACTTCATTCACTTTTTTTTTTTTAATGGATATTTCTCTTTTTTATTTAATTTGTATTGAGTATCTCTACAATATTTTCTTATGACACAAAAAGAACAAAGCTCCTCACTCTTTTGTCTTTCCCAGATGTCTTCTATAGTTCTTCTGGAGTCATGTAAGTGACTGAGCAGGTCCATACACAATATTCTACATTTAGATAAGCAAATTACTCTGGTACCTATTTTCCATCTTATTCTTCATAGCCCTCATAATGGCCTGTTTTATTATTGAAACATATTGATCAGAAGTACCAGCTGAACTACCAAGTCCTTCTTCTGAAGTTGAGAAGATGGTAATGTATACTAACAGTGCCCTTTTCCCATTTCAGCTTAGATTATTTCGCTTTCACTAGCTTTTCTGTTTAATTCCATCTTTCCTATGTGCTTGCTTTGGAATGGCGTCTGAAGTCATTCATCCATATCTTACCAGAACCAAACCAAAACAACAACAACAAAACCCAACCACTCCACCTATGCCCGTCTTCCCCCTCTCCCCCCACAAAAAAAATAATTCAGCCCAAGGCTGGGCTATTCTCCAGTTTACTGCCCTCTTACTTGTAAAATAGGGCAACTTGGAAAGAAAAGTATTGTTTTGTGTAAATTAGTAGGTGCTGGGCTCTGTTGTAGCATTTCCCTTAGAATATATTGCCTACAGTTCAGTGGTAGCACCTTTCCTGCATCTTTAAGTGTTCAAAAAATACCCCAAAAGGATTTAGGCCAGCTTACAGGTAACTCGTCTGAATGACTGAGATATTTGATCTAGCACTGTGGCTGACTCTAAAAAGTGTAACGCGGTTAATTAAGAGATCTTACTATCTCACGTAGAGCCTTTCAAACCTTTTGTCTAGGCAAAGAGTGTATGTATGAAAGTGTGCTTGCATTTGCACACATATAAAGAATTGATGAGGACTTGTGGGATCATTGCGCCAGCTTTCTCAAGGCAGGCAGCCAACAGAACAACACAAGTCTAAAAGAAGAAATAGGATACATCCTTTTCAGGATGTCACCTGGCCAATTTCCTCCATGTCTACAGTTAAAACATTTCAGAGATGCATTTGGGATGACAGGGCTTTCTTAAGGCTCATATTAATCATGCAGTTTAGGAGCACCTTTTTTCCTAAAATCAGAGTTAAGTCATAGATGAGCATATTATAAATGCTTCTCAAGCTCTACTTCCCCTGCAAAATGTGGCTTCTTCATTCAGATTAAAAGAATTTTAATGTGATAATTTTCAACACCAGTGCATTTCTCTCTCTGTAAGGGAAAATCCTGTTAACTTTTTTGGGGGTGTTGTTAAACACCCCACTGTCAGCTACCTAAAGCTTAACATAAGAATAAAATACTTTGGTCAAAAACTAGATAAAAATATTTATTGTTGAAAATATTTCAAGGGAATGCTTGTACTACAAGTCTGCAAATTTATATTAAAGAAAAAATCTAGAGCATATAATCTAGTATCTTCATTATAAGGTCTAGTAACTGAACCTTATCCCTTCTTGTCCCTTTCCTTCTTCTGCCCTGTCTTTCTTTTTCTTTTTGTTGTGGAAATAAAAATAAAAACTTTAGTACCTGGTTACTTACCCCAGATCCACAAAATCGACCAAGTCTCATAGCTGTCTTATCATGACCATCAAAGAGCTCCACGTAATCGTAACCACAGTCTGCCTCTTCTTCAACTTCAAAAGTCTGAAACATTAGCTCAACTTGATAGCTGCGCTCTGCCACCAGAAGCCAGTCGCAGTCTGCCTGAACTGGATAGTTGTTATCACCAAACTGAGCATGCGAGTACAGATCTTTGGGCTTGGTTTCAGCTTTCAGACGACCACCACACTCTAAACAGAGGAAAAAAAAAAAAATAAGGACAAAGAAGCTCATTCAGTTCAAATTAGCATTTTCTTTTCATAGACACCCAGCCTTATTGAAGCTGAGTGCATTTTTATGCCACAAGCAGGTCAATCTAACAAGGTCTAGAGTGAAGTACTACCCAGTATGAATACAAATCCATCATTCTGAGTTTTCCCTTTGTAAATTCTGTTTTATAACTACAGAAATTTGAGCATATTTCATAATTTTCAAGTGAAAGACCAAAAGGCAGGGAACACCAAAGTTGTAAGCAATGTGGTTCAAGTGGTAGGACATTCTTCAGGCAGACATTTGAGAGGTGCCTGTGGCCAGCAAGGCACGTGTTCTAAGTGAGGCATCCATATTTCAGTAGTGACAGCCTTTCCACATGGGTTAACAACACCATTTGTAAGTGGCAGGGAAGGATCAGCTCCTGCACAAATATAGTAAGTGATCAAGTGCAAAAGTCTTGTGTTTCATAGGAGTGTCAGCTTTAATCATCATGCAGTGCCTGGGGAACCAGCTCAGTACTAAACACCACTGCCAAGCTTGCTAGCTTGTTTGCTGCATAGTTCATAGAGATGAACAGGTCTTTCTCTGCAAAAGATCGTGGCCAGGAGAAAGCTGCTACTGCCAAAGAAAATCTTGTAGCTGAAAGCCTGCTCTTGAAACAAGTCCTGAACTGGAAATCCTTGCCCTATGCCAAAGCAGTATTTTGAGTATAAATCTCTATTTGTACATAGTAGTAAAATGTATGTGTTGCTTTAGAGCTTGTTTATAACTGCTCAAAAAGTTCATAATTTAAATATGAATACACTTTACTGTACAGTCCAATAAGCTGTTCTTTAGCCAGTTTGCTCAAGAAGAACAGAAGTTGCTGAAAATGTGAACAAAAAACCAAAACAAAACCAAAAAACAACAAACCAGCAGCTAGTACTTTATCCTTTCTAAATATTTTCAGAAGCTATAATTGAAACTAGTATTCTATCCTAAATAGCCAGTGAATTCAGCTTCTACAGTACCTTAAACGTATAGATGTTATACATTTGCCAATTAAAACTTCTATTACAATGAAACAAACAACAGATGGAAAATTGTACTTAAAAGAAAAAAATACATTGCTTGTTATGTTTCCAAGAGATGAGTGCAGGTTTTTTTTCTTTACAGCTACAAAGATTTCAATGAAAACAGCATAACTTTGTTCAATAACCCATCCCGTATAGCACCCATAAAAACACCAAGTGCAAATGAATTTGAAGCAAAACTTGAGATTCACAAGTTTGGATTAAATTTTTATAAATAAATGAACAGATAATTCTATCTTCATTTTGATCAAATGCAGCTATTATAAATTGATAATTTTATAATAACCTGAAACAAATTGCAAGATTCAAACGTTTCTAAGCTTTGGTGAATTAATAATTTGAATTTGACTTCAGTGTCATGGACTCCACCCACACTAAGCAGGACCAATTGCAATGTTATATGTCGAGTAGTCACATTGCAGCTGGGAATTAATGACAGTAATGAGCAAATCCTTCTTTTTTAAAAATGTGGTGTTTTTTCTTAATAAGAAAATGAAGGAATCAAAGCAGGAAACATAAATTATGTAAGTAGAGTAATCCATGATGCATGATCTGTTGTTCAATCTGAAATTTCAATTTTTTTTGCTTTTAAAGAACAGATCAGAGCACATAATAAAGAAAATTTGTCAAATGAGATAGTTTAAACAGTTATTCCTCATTGGTATTCTAATTTACTGATTTTTTTCCCCTTTTTTTCCTGTTCTTGATTTCGTTTACTTCCTTTTTTTTTTTTTTTTTTGACTGGACTGTTGCCAACAGTAAAAACATCTCCCTGCTTCAGACACAGAACAGCTGCTAAAGAGAAAATGTTTAATGAACTGTCTGCATTGTTTCCCTCTGCTAGTTACAGTGGGCAGGAGCTTAAAGGAAAGTTGTAGCCATACTAGCAACGGCAGAAAATGGCAACTCCTTTTCCTCTGCCCTTCTCCCATGGATTATAGCCTTATATTTTAAGATAAAGTATTGATTTTAGAAATTTCAAGTCAAATTCTCAATTTCTTAAGGACTAAGTTGTAGTTTCAAAAGTCTACATCCAGCCTGCACAATGCAGCGCTGCATTAGGACTTGTGGGACAGGCGATGATGGGTCTGCACAGAACAGAGCAGTGCCACATAGCAGCGCTTGCTTAGCCTTGGTACCAGAACTAACTTAGCTGCACTGACCATCATTCTTTCCATTGTGCTGGGTCTGCTCTGTTGTAGGTATGATGTACACATCTGACTGTAAAGAAATATGTCTGACTTGTAAAATGCTGTTGATCTGACAGCTTTAGGTGAAAGACTTTTTTCTAGATCAGCTAAGGAACAAAAAACCCTTTCTTATTTCCTGACCTTTCTAGAGGCTTTTAGGCTTCTTACAAACATAAGAGCAAATCAAGCAGTAGTCTCTTGACTGTTTAACAAGCTGGACAGATGGGAAAAGCTTAAACCCACACTCTCTGAACAGTGAAACAAGATTATAAATTTGATTCAGCATTGCTGTGATGAATTATTGTCATTTTGGAAGCAACACAGGATCCTAAACTGAGTGACATCTGAGATCTCCAAATTTGACAGAGACATCTTCCAAGGCTTGACAGGCAGGAACAGGACAGACCTGCAACCTCCTGCAGCTGTGGCTGGAGGCCAGGCACCATAAATGAGGCCATCCAGAAGGGAAACAGATGCCTGCATTAGGGCAACCAAATCACTGCCTGAGCAATGATGCTCAATGTTCTGTCAGGAGCATTTTTGTAAATTCCTTCTGAATGGGTTATGCCTTTTCTGAGAGGGAAAAATATAACAGAATCTCTTTCTAAAACTGTGTTGCACTTTAAAAACAGCATTTTATAAGTTTTGCTCCACCTAGGGAAGCCTTTCTATCCAATCTATTTTTTGAAACTTTATTGCCCCTGCTGCTACAGTTTTGTCTTGTTTTTTGAAATATTCAATGGAAATTTGGTATTTGGATAGTATTTCAAGAGAAATAGTGTCACAGAAGGGAAATCAACATCATCATCATCATCAGGGTCTACTAGAATAAGAGGCCATTAAATCATGAAGATGCCAGGAATACAGCAGCACAGGCACCTTTGGGCATAGGATCCAGTTGCTCTTTCTCTGCTGTTATATTACACAGGTCCTTCTACTGAGTGAGCTCTGCCCAGAGGTCAGAAGTGAAGGAAGCAGCTTCCTCAGCCCGCCCTGTCTGTCTGCACAGCTATGCAGGATTGAACACAACCTTGCCTACTTCCACTGCATACTGTCATTTATCTGCTAGGAAAAAAAAAAAAAAAGGAAATACAATCCACTGTCTATGCACTTGTTAGATATCTATTCATTCACATGTGTGTCCAAAGCACAGAGGTAAAATTCAATCATAGAATCATAGAATACCAGCTTAGAAGGGACCTCAAGGATCATCTGGTCCAACCTTTCTAGCACAATCTAGACGAGATGGCCCAGCACCACGTCCAGCTGAGTCTTAAATGTGTTCAGTGTAGCGAAGTCAACCACTTCCCTGGGGAGATTATTCCAATGATTGAGTGTTCTCATTGTGAAAAATTTACCTCTTGTGTCCAGTTGGAATCTCCCTGGGAGTAACTGGTACCTGTTACCCCTTGTCCTCACCATGTGACTCCTTGTAAAAAGGGAGTCTCCATCTTCTTTGTAGCTCCCCTTGAAGTACTGGTACATGGTGATGAGATCACCTCTAAGCCTCCTTTTCTCAAGGTTGAACAAATCCAGCTCTCTCAGCCTATCCTCATACAGCAGGTTTCCCAGACCCTTGATCATCTTGGTGGCCCTTCTCTGGACCCCCTCCAGCCTGTCCACATCTTGTTTGTATAACAGGGACCAGAACTGTACACAGTATTCCAGGTGTGGCCTGACAAGCGCTGAGTAGAGGGATAATGACGACTTCATCTCTGCTGGTGATGCCCTTTTTGATGCAACCCAGCATCCTGCTGGCCTTCTTGGCTGCAGCAGCACACCATTCACTCATGTTGAGCTTCCTATCCACCAGGACCCCCAGGTCCCTTTCCACGGAGCTGCTCTCTAGCCAGGTAGATCCTAGTCTGGGCTGCACTCCTGGATTATGTTTTCCCAGGTGCAAGAAACTTGTCCTTGTTAAAAATTCTGACAGAGCATCTGTGTTTGGCTCAAGACTGCAGGAAAAAGCTGCAACATCCGAGTTCTCTCTCACTCAAATGATACCTCAAAGCACATGCTGGTGATGCACTGTTCAACTCAGTGAGCAGTTTGTACAACAGCAGTTGACAGAAATAAATGTCCTCTCTTAAAGAGGTGAACTTCCTAATATTTACAACATTCTTAAAAATTGGGTAGATTCTATTCTTCAGATTTCCCCAGAAAAGCATTAGTATGTATGCTAAGAAAGTTTTTAGAGTTAAGGCACACACTCAGCAGATAAATATATATATACACATATACATATACATATATATATATATGAGGGACATTCCAGCAAGTCATAACATAACTAGCAACCTTTAGAAGTTAAGGAATATAAATTTGAACTTCTTTCAATATAATGACTGCTCCAATTCTGCAAATTGAAAGTGAGAAGAAAAAAATGAGACAGTAGTTTTACAACACCTGTTCCTAACAAGAGTTCTGACCTTTAACTATTTACCCCAAGGTAATTTAAAACAAGTAATTATTACCATTTCTATCTAATTTTCCATCTAAGAGAAGGGGTTAATGCAGTAGGGAAGGGAAACAGTAGCATGCATGCTTGTTGAAGAGGATTTCCCACAAGAAAACCAAATTGAATTACAGGTAGCTAAACTTTTCACTTTGCAGGCCCAGCTCATGAAGAGTGAATAGTTCATATACTGTTGCCTACTGTCTTTATTTGAAAGGGAAATTAAATTAACAAAGTTTCAGAATTATTCTTAACAAAGCAGAAGGAAAAAAAGAGAAAATGCTAACATTGATATATGAGGATTTGTTAGCACTACACATCAACTTAACGAATGCTCTGGGTAATATCAAATGGTATTAACAGTGACTAATCACCTTGATTACTCTCTGCTATTAATAACTGCTACCTGTCAGTAAACCTTATGTACTAGCACAAATATTTATAAATATTTTCTGCATTAATATTTATTGCCAAATACTGGATGAGTAAGAATGAAAGTAAAAGACAGACATTATGTCTGAAGAAGAAGAAAAAAAAAAAAACCCAAACCCCCTGTCTTACAGCAAGCACTGGAAGTTCAGAGATTCAGCACTAGGGGCCACTGTAAGCCAAGCAACTTCAGGGAAATAATGTACACAGTATGAAAATCTCCCAAGAAATCTATTAATGCAATTGCAAAATAATATTTTTAATTTCAGTGACTTCTGCCAAACAACAAAATTAAAGGGTAAATGTGAAGGAGATTATATTCTTACAGTCTTAAGAAAGTGTTCAGTATTGTGTTTTCTTATTTTTCTTTGGCTTGTCTTTCCTTTTTAGCTCTACAGGAAAGTATTAGCTGTTTACACTAAACCCAGACTTTTGTTTAAGTTAGGACAGGAGAATAATGGAGGTGCATCACATACTCCAGTGAAGTATTGCAATTACAAATACAGTGAAAAGCTATTGAGTCTTTTACAAACTAATGGTATGAATCTTAAGAAATATCTCTTAGACTATCTATGCCCCTATCTTCTTTTTATAGGATTTTGTTTCAAAATCTTTTAATCATTTACCTATAAAATTGAGAGAGATGACACACAAAGAGAAAGAGAAAGAGAAAGAAATGTCTAAAATATTAGAGAATACTTTCTGCAATCTCAGACTTTTCCTACTGTTCTTAAGGTTTCCTTAGATTTAGTTGTAACATTGTCTTATCTGTTAACTCCTCCAATTCCTATAAAAGAAATGCCTGAATATCTTCTGCTAAATAACAAAGGGAAAGTTATTAGTAAAGCACATTCTGATTTTCTGACCTGTAGAGTGCGTTGCTTGGAAGCCTTTTCTTTGAACTGATGCATCAGAAATAAAGCGGAGAAACATTTTGTTGCCAGTAGCAATAAGAGGATCTGGTATCTTATTGCCACATAAGCGTCCCAGAATTGGTGATTTTTCACTTTCACCATCAAACACTTCCAAGTGGTCATAAGCACATTCTTGATGTTGTTCTATCTCAAATTCATTGAAGGTCTGGGAGAAAAAAAGCAAAATGACTCATTGTACAACTGTATTTACTGTACTGAAATAGTACATATGTACTGATAGTATGTTTCAGAATACAAAGTAGATGTAGTTAAGATGACAGATTTTAGCATTACTGCCCCTACAAGCCCGTAGCTTTGAATAACATACTGATTCT
Organism: Platalea leucorodia; assembly: GCF_965183815.1. Classification (NCBI taxonomy): domain Eukaryota; kingdom Metazoa; phylum Chordata; class Aves; order Pelecaniformes; family Threskiornithidae; genus Platalea; species Platalea leucorodia. The sequence continues at coordinate 43,092,646 of NC_138828.1, read as the reverse complement.
GAGAAAGTGGAATGATAATTAAGACAGTGAATTTTAAGAGGGCATCATCCTTCATATAAAAATGGATTAGAATCTTTATAGCCAACAGATATCTATCACAGAATATTAAATCTCTATTACTGTGACTTTTCTGTTGAATTTCTACCATTTCTAGGATAATTCCAAATTTCACAGAACATTCAAAACAGCAAAAGAAAGGAAATCTATTGGTTCCTCAGATAGCTGAGGACTGATTGGAACATCTGCAAAACATAATGCCCCCTCCTCCTTTTTTTTTTAATTTACCTCACACTGCAACTAAAGCCTTCGAGAATGACCTTTCCACATGAATGGTTATGCATGAAAGCTATATTTTCTAATCTATTATCTACAGATCTATTTTTTGTTATTACAACCCTAACAATATTTCAGGCTGCACCGTTCATGCTAAGATCACATATTTGCTAGCAAAATCATTGTGAAAAATAACAAAATTTTGTTGAGTGTTTATTAAAAAACCTTCAGCAGAGTCTTTTGCTGTCCTCAACTCTCCCAAGAAGATTTGAATTGCTGCCATAGTTTGAACACAATGATTGCAAACTTTACTTCATTTCAAATCTGTGATGTTTCTTCTTTACTTCAAAACATTTATCTTAGTTTCTGAGCTCCTAGGGATTCTCAGTCTCTCTTAGTGCTCGTGGCAGCTTGTAAGGACAAATTTGGGTCTATTAAAAATTGTAAATTGCAAGTCCTTCGAAGCAGAGCCTGGTCAACTTACTTTTTAAAACTTCTGGAATTTCCATTTTTCAAACTCAGTGTCCAACCAAAAGGCATTTCCCAAAGGTGTATGCCATACCCCACGGAAACTGCTAAAACACATACAACTAATAACTGCTTTTCAAATATCGAAGAGTGCCTTCCAAGACTGGACTGGTATCAATACATTTTTTTCAAGGGGACATCTAGGAGAATTCAGATAAGACTTTTTGACCAGGGCTAAATTTCAACCAGAAACCTAAAGATTAAAATCTAGTAATTTCCTCTCATGTAAACACTGAGAAGGCAATATACATACACATCTTGGTGAATTTTCAGAAATAACCTACAATTTAAGGTACAATTAAAAATCTGCTTTGCTCAACAAAATAGTATAAAAGCACTAAGTATAAATGCTCCCATGAGTAGCCACATAACTGACTGTTTATGGAAAAAAAAACACTAAAGGATTAAGAAGCAATAATTAAAAGGAATAAAACTGAACTATCAAATACTGAGCAAATATCATAATTATGCATTCTATCTGGTACACCAAAACAAATCTGACGTACCAAATCCCTTGTGGAATCCAGCCAGTGTGAAATGTGATGGTAATTTATATTTACAGCTGACCTAAAGGAAATATAAAGAGCTAACACAAAGTCTTTTGCCCAAAGAATCAGAATATTCAGAATAACACTTTTGTTTTGTGAAAAGTGAAGAGTTGCATGATGCAGTGGATGTAGGTTCATTTCACAGGAAAGTCTGGGGGTTTTATTAAGGGAATAAAACTGCAGAGGCAGTGAAAACAGCTGTACAGCAGTCCCTCCTGCTGCTCTTAAATTGTAGTCAGTCATCCTAGTTTTATGATGCCAAGTACGTGTTGTCATTTATACCCAAATAAAATCTGATGGATTAAAAAAAAAAAAAAAAAAAAAAAAGCTGAGAGACTAACTGTAAGGGAGTTAGTTAAATATAGAATTGAGTCAAGCCAACGTGGAATCAACAGAAGCAACAGACGTGTTCCAAGAGCAGCCTACAGAACTTCATTTTCTTTTAGAGGAAAATTGTATCGGTTTTGTTCACTTCTCATCAGTACAAAAAGACCACTCTCTAGCAAGTACTTCTCACCGTGAACTGTAAGACACACCTATTATTTTTAATATTTGACTTATCATCAGGATTCCTAAGCCTGCAGGGTGACAGTACATGTTATACTCGGTCCCACAAAGAAGAACAGAAAAAAGTCCTAAATCTGTTGTGAGTCTAACAACTGATTCTAGCAATTACAGAGAGAATCAAAGGAATTGTTTTTTAAAGGAAAAACAAATCTTAATTTAAGTCTTTTAAAAGCTCAAAATGCCTAATATTTCAAAACACCTAGAGACGATCTCCATTTTTTTAAAAAGCGGTCAGTTTCCAGCAGTGGACTAAGAGCAGGCTTGAAAGAGGAGAACTGACACAAACTTTCCTTAAAATTGAACATGACTGAATAGTCATGCTAGCTTTTTCTCTATTATTTAATGCCAACAGAGTTCACATGATTTAGCAAAGTTGGTAGTATAATTAAATCACACTCCGTCTTCCTGGGACAAATACTTTTGAATACCTACCCCACCATGACTACAGTCCCCATTTTGATTGTCTCATTAGTGGGAATGATATTCAGAAATGTTACATATAGCTTCTGAACATACAGCCCTTTCTATCTATAGCACTCAACTGAATAGATATGTTGGTGGCACTTATGGATAGCTGCCTGAATGGGACACTTAAGTCAGTCTTTTATAAACATCCGGCTGATTAGCTTATGAAAATCTCTCTCTCTGCTACATACATTTTCAAAGCCATCTTTATCTACACATTTCATTTAAAAATTCTGAAGTGCATATCCATTTTTTCATAGGCTTCTTAATTACACCAAATGCTTAACTTTAGCCTTTTCAGGAAGAGACTTTTCAATTATTATCAGAGTGAGAGCAATCACAACAAAAGATTAGTTTCTGTACACACACCCCTCTTGAAAACTGAAGCACAGCCTCACAACTCATGTGGTTTGTTACCATGAAGAAATCAATTCTCTCCTTGTTCAGTTTGACTAAGTAAACTGTGAGGAGTAAACTTAAATACAGTCTGAAAGTCCAAGAAAAAATATTTATTCATAGTGGAAGTATTGTATTAATATTATTAATATTACTGGTATGGCATCTTGCTGTACTAGACAGACTTAAAAGATATTATACACACAGAATTTGGTAGGTTGACTCTACTGGCTTGCACAGAAAAGTGAATTTCAGACTCCAAATCATGGAGGTATTTTTGAAAATTTTATCTAGTAAAATTCTGTCTGATTTTTCCAATTTCATTGTCAGAAGCCAATTTAAAAAACTTTTCTTTTGAAACAGACCATGTGATATTTCACTGAAGAAATCTGAATGCTGGAATTTTGCCTGCTGAGGTTAAAAGTACTGAAAAAGCTTTTATGGTAACATGCCTATGCCTGGCTGACTTTGGTTTATTCAGACAGGATGAAGAAGGCTTGCTCAGAAGTGGCAGAAGGAAGGTCGCCTGAATCAAAAATGTGTTTTTCACCCTTTGAATGGAGAGAGCATGAACACCACTCATTTTCTGCAACCTCCACATCCCCCAGAACAGTTTAACCATTTTATTTCTAGGGAACAGGGATCAACACATGATCCCACATCAGCACCAGTAACAGGGGTTATGGTTTTGGCTAAGGTCAGGAGTTATGAGATGACAGTATATATCCCTTTCATCCCTGCATCAATATTGGCCATTGCTTCTACCTCTCTGAAGCAGGCACATCTCTCTTCTTAAGTTTATTTTCTCCAAAACAATTGTTAAATCAATTTATCAGATTTTAAAATATGTAAGGCCAGCTTTTGTTGTGGCTGTCCCCTGAGTACTCTGGCTGAAGGAACGCTGGGGCTGATCTCAAAGCAGAAAAGCCCCCTGGGCAGGTTCGTGCCTTCAGCTTTGTACAGAGGCTAAATAACCTCAGCAGATCTGCAAAGCTCCCTAAGCCCTGCTAGCCTGTCCTCAGCCACCAGCACTGTCCTCAGCCACCAGCACTGTCCTCAGCCAGCTGGACACAAGGGTCGCTTAACTCACTCAGGCTGCTCTTCTACTTATGTTAAAATTTGGAGCCACTTTTAAATGAGAAGTCCAGATTCTTGGGTTTTGTATCTTCTTTTTCTCCTCAAAAAATAGCAGAAATGGAAAAGGTGTGTGGAGAGGACTGTTCATAACTTCTAATTTTTCTTATTCTATATATTGAAGTTTGTGTAAATGGCCTCTGCCATATTTGTCAAAACTTTGTGCAAATTTTATGAATCGCAACAATGATATAGTAAAGTCTGACAGGAGAAAAGTATTCCTCCTGCCCTTTGCTGCCCAGAGTACTTACAATCACCACAAACTTAAATTCACAGCTCTTTGATATTGAATAGCCCCAGTTGGCCAGGAATGGACAGGAGTCAGCAGATTTTTAAAACAGCTTACCTCTGGGCTGCAAACTGATAATAAAGTTTAGTAACAGTTTCGTATTGTTGAGTAGTTATTTGAGAAGCAGGTTTGGTGGAAGAAAAGATAGAAAGGAAGAGTAGGCAGAAACTCACCAATTTAACCCTCTGCCCGGGGGTGGCACTGATTTCCCACGTGCACTCCTTTCGACTGGGATACTTGTCGGGCCAATTGGGACTCGTGATGATGCCATTGGGACTGTGGATCTTCTGTTCACACTCAGCTGTGCCAACAGTGATAGCATCGGTTAGTCTGGGGGTCTGCATTCAGAGGTAGCCAGAAAAGTACTCTTTTTTGTCAGGGGACCCGCTGAATGGAAAGGATCTTTAGGAAAACAGCTACACATGCTCTTCAGTGTGCACAATCATGTTTTTCCCTTTTGGCAAACACTTTATGGCAATTAACCCAGCACCCTTGTTTATTGATTGTTGTGAAACATACACTGTTGTTTACACTGGATGGCTTTTTTTTTGGAAAAAATATTGTAAAGGAATATGCATAAGTATTAAAATTTAATTGAATAGTTTGCTATTCCCCCCATTCTACATAGAAATAAGTACGAAAATCCATATGAGAAATCTTGCTACTCCAACTTCCAATGATACTTCTTGAGCAATTTAATTTTTCTCTCCTCTCGCTAATTTTCATACTGCAGCTACAGAGCTGTCATTTTGATTCCTAAACCACATGACCTAGGGAACCACATAAACCTAGGGATATGTATACAACTAGAGAACAGCTAAGACTATGTGAGTATGTACCAAGAACAGCTTCGTCATTCACATCATAACTGAATCACCAGAAGTGCATCTCTGTGAATAAATACAAAGAACTAAAACTTAAAGGCAAGAAAGAAACCAGCTTCATTTTTGTATTTAGTTTTTTTGACAATCTCAAATTGCTCCATATATATGAGAGAATTACTCAACAGGAATCTTTTAGAGCAGACAAGTATCATTCCAACAGCAGTGATAATGCAAGTGATTCACAAAGGGCGCATCTTTACTTGCAAATTAAATCCATGCTAGAATACAGCCTTGAGAAATTACAGTAGCTCACATGATATTGCACGCTTGAGGTTCATTTGCAGATAATCTAAATTCTACTTAAGCCCCAAAGCCTACTGCTTTCTTGGAGGCAGCCGCACCTTGAGACAGCAAATAGGAAGAAAGATACATAGGGACTTGACTGGAATTTAGATTGTCTGAATATGTCCCCTAAAATAAGCCCAGAAAGGGCAGATACAGTTTCAACCTGGCTGCGAGGAAACTAACTGCTACTGATAGGAGCAAATGACAACTTTACCAAGCTTCTCTCCAGAAACTCTACCCCTGTGCTTAATACAGCATTAGATAAATACTCTATCACAGCTTTAAATGTTCTACACTTTACAGCACTATTAAAAGTAGCACTGCCTGCCAATGATCCCAAGTTTTCCAAACTGCATTCCTGTGGACCTCAAACTCAGTCACACATAAATGCTGGGGATGAAGGGGACAGGAAAGAGGACGTGGGGGAGTATTTAAGCCCAAATGTCTAAGCCCCCATTACCAAGATCTTTTTTTTTTCTTTCTTTTCCTTAGAAGGAGAGCTGCAGAGATCTTTCTGTAAGATAGTTGCATAATCAACCATTCAAATGCCTTACTACTTACCCTCCTTGCAGTCATGCTTGTTTTCGTGTAGCACAAATCCATTTCGGCACTGGCAAACGTAGCTTCCTACTGTGTTGATGCACTCATGCTGGCAGCCACCATTGTCCTTCGAACATTCATCCTTGTCTAAGAAATACACATCAAGGTTGTGTGAGCATCACAGCTAGCAGTAGTCCTCGTTACCAAAAAGAAAAAGGTTTAGCACAGTGTTTGAGTCCAGAAAAGGATAAACTAAGGCACAGTCACTCTTCTTGGTATGGAAGTTTCATGGTACCTTAATTCTAGCCACTCATTTCTCAGCCTGCAACCTTGCACCTTGGCACAAATAGTCTGTCTCATCTTTCTAGGAGTGAGGGGTTGTTCCTAGGGGAGAGGAACACTAGCAAAACAAGCTATATCAAAGGAGATAAGACAGTTACCAGCGTTTACTCTTGCAAGTGGTCTAGCTAGTAAAATTTCATAAATATCTCCTCCAAAGCTTTATTTTAGTAAACAACAGGAGTGTAATTTATGGACAACACATAAAGCATTCCAACTTTATGCAAATTCCACAATTTAATGGTGGTATGTTGAAAAGAACATGTAGGCCAAACAAGGTTTCAAGCTCTGCACGTTAAACACGTAAGAAAAGAAGGATTTAACATAAACTTTTTTAATAAGTTGATTTTTTTTTCCCCCAGCAGAGTGACAGTGTGCTTTACTTTTAATAAATCTGGACATTACAGAATATCACAAAAAGAAAAACATTTCATTGAAAAACATCCAAAAGAAACTGGCATTAATTATTTCAAGGAGATCTACAATATAGCATGCAGTTCTGTTTATTAACATATAATCCTTTAAAAGAGCTTTTAGTGTGTTAGAAGTAAAGCAGAGAGTAGGGGAGGAAATATGACCTGCGTTAAACAGCTACAAATTCATTGCATGGAAAAAAGCCAAACTAGATTAACAGGCTGTCATTCTAGCAAGAGGCCTCAGCTGCCACCCTTCTATGTCATTCAGCTGTTGTCATTTTAGGTGAGGCTGGTCCATTTAAGAGGCAGACTGCTCTTGACACATGCAGATATATACGCATGCATGTATATATGTATGCACATGTATATACCTAGATATGTGTATAGACACATACATATAAATCCTGAGATACAAAAATATATACTTATATAAATATATATATAAACACACACACATTAAAAAACTGTATCTTCCAAACTGTGTTATTTCAACATGCAAAAGAGAGGACCAAAAAGAGTAAAGAAATTGTGGCCACCCCAGAGGACCAGTTGTTGCAGGGCTGGAATGCAGAGCATGCATCCCCTTCAGCCTCATGTACCTTGGAAAACAGCAATGAGCGTTATCTCCAAACAAGGTAACATGCGATGTTTCAGACTTTAGTAGTCACAGTAAGAATTTCTATAGATTACAAGCCACTATGGATAATTTAAGTCTCCTTTTTTGTGTCTTATGTATTTTTTCCCTGCCTTTGCAGATGCTTATATTCAGTAACACAATAAAGGAAGTTTGCATTATAATTGCATACACATCAGCTTTATCTGCCAAAATGTATGCAACACTTGACCTGTCGACTTGCAGTTCTTTCCATAAAAATCAGCTTCTACTTATAATACATGATGATAATGTACATTTATAAAAAAATTATGCAAGTCAAACCCAAGCATCCACTGCATTTTTCCTGTAAATCTCAAATCTGTTTGCACTGAAAGTTTTTGGAAGCTTTCTACAGATGTGAACAGATTTGAAGGTTACAAAACAGTTGAAAACATAGGTAGCTCTCAGAATCATACATCCAAAGGTTTATACTAGTTGTCATTTTGATGATGAAAGAAGCATAAAAGTTCCACTAATCACTGTTTATGCACCTTGCAATGCAAGTCCCAAACTGGGGTAGTAAATCTATTTAATTTCAAATAAAAGTTTTAATCTTTCATCTTTGTAAAAACAAGCAGTATCATAAATTAATTCCATGTTGCAAGTGAAGAATAGTAACAAGCAAATGAGAAATTAGATATAATATGAACAAAACTCTTCAATATTTCCCCACCTAAGCATTAGTTTGTAGTTTTCTACCAAAATAACAAAATAAATGGAAGGCAAGCTCAAAATGCATTCAAGTTAGGCTTTCAAGTACAGAGTAGGTACACAAACTCTAAATAAAAGCACTGTCCATTTTCATCTTCCACCAAACTCTGTGAAAATACTGAAAAGTATTTTAACATTAAATAAGCTTATATTCTGTAAAACAACCTCTTAAGAGACAAGTACATAAGCAAACAGTCCCATGTTGGACCTCCTCAGAGACAAAACAATGGACAGAAGGTAGAAAGGAGAAGCTTTGGAACATATTTGAACACAATAATTACTTGTACGTGGTTAATCAAGGATGCAACTGTTGAACAAGCCTTCCTCACACTTCATAATTCAGAACAGACTTTCTGTCAAATTGATTGCCCAGTTTCAAAATTCATGAAAAAAATTAGTCCATATTAGTTATAGGAACAAATGTTTTGCCATGTAAAAACAAAGCCATTTGTTATGCTGACAGATGGAAATGAGGCTCCCCATTTTGAATGGATACTTTCTTTCTTTTCTCATATCAGTACTCAGAACAGGGAAAGATCCATTCTCAACAAAATGTTAGATTGAATCATTCAGAGGACAAATGGTCGTACCTCTGAGACCCTCAGAGGCCACCAGTCTGTGAATAATACGTACTCGGCCTGAAGGGACCTGTATCAAGTCCTTGCAAGATTCAAAAACAAAAATTTTCTCTTTGCAGCCAGCTTTCTTGTCTGTGGAAAAAAATGTACCAGGATGGCACCAGAGATGAGTTTGTGCTCCAAAACAGTTTTGCTCAAGGCTAGAAACATTCTAGCTTTCTCTTTTTAACTGCTCAGTGAATCATCACCCAAGAAAAAATGTCCCAACAAACCTCATTTCTATATTGCATCAAACACCATGTATGTTTTGAATGATCATGCAAAGAATCATATTTATTTAAAACACTGAAGTTACTCTGAAATTCACAATAAATGGAAGCAGTTTAGTGACATATTATCACTGGGTATTAATCATATCACTACACAAAGACTGATTTAAAGAAATTATTAAGCTATCTTCTTGGAAACATCACAGAAAAACAGAAAAATATTATTGTTATCTTTTTCCCTCCCTAGAGTAAATTCATTGAGTTATTTTACACTCCTCTGGTCTTATAGGCCCAGCAGACTGCAACAGGTCTTTTGACAAGAGCAAAAGAGAAAGAGAGGGGGAGAAAGTATAAACCTAATTACTGGACGCTTTTAGTTTAGAAGCCTAATATCCAATTCCAAAAAGTTTTAATAATAAAAGTTTTAAAAAAGTAATATATCATGACTCCCTAGTTTCCTCTCTTTATCCGAGAAACTTGATTATAAATATAGAAGAGTGTCTCTGGAGATTAGCCTGATCCCTGCAACAGCTCCCAACTGAGCTTTCTTCAGAACTGTCCCATCAAATGTAAATTTTACAGAATGTTGAAAAAAAAGTTTTTCTCACTTTTCAGTAGCACCTGTCTGGCTGTTAACACCATTTCACAGCCAAAAATGTAATTACATGTTGTCTTATATCAACATAAACACCTTCCTAATGCAGGTCATTTGTTGCCCTATGTCACTGTTTGCTTTCACAGTTTATCACAGCGGGTTCCAACCACCCAAAAACTGCTTTCTGTCATCTGAGCTGGAGCTGGGCCATGCTTTCTCAACTGTAGCCGTGGGTGCAGAATTCACCACCATAAGAGTTGCAAAAAAAGTTCTTTGGCTGTGCTTTGTGGAACACATTACAGTTCCTGTTCTTCAAACTAATCTGACTTATGCACCTGTCTCTCTGGCTGAGCATTACATATGCCCTTTACGGTTGAATAGACTGCAAGATGTTGTGTTTTACTCATTACTGATTTTTTTCATTATGTATGTCTTGATAATTAAATGCTTACAAATATTTCTATTCTGTTTTAATTAATAAAACTGATAAATGCCTTCAAGCAAGTATCTTAGACACTACCACTAAGTATTTCTCCACAGATATCATTCTAAAAGTAGTGTATTCTGAAGACAAGCATATAAATAGGCAAAAAACCCCACTTCATCAGCTGAACAGTGATCAGCTATCAACTCCTAAAGGCAAAATACTTGAAGTCTTAAGTTCATTCTTCATTGACAGGCCAATAGCATATTATGTCCATATTAAGGAATTCAGGGGTAAGAAAGGTATAGTGTTTTCTGACAGCCATGAGAGTTTTGTCTGATGAATTATTCAGAGATGACAACCTCTTTTAGATACTAAGTTCAAAAGTTTGATTTGTCTCAAGCAGTATAAAGTTTCTGTTTTGATCAGGAAATATTGTCAAAAGGGGAAAGCCAGGTAATGTAGAAGAATAGAATCTGCTAGAAATTATAACAACTGGAAGAGAACTGAAAAGAATAAAAATAAAATACAAAGTATCTGAACTCATATGAAATGAGAGAAAAGTTTATAGCAGAAATGCATTATGAAGCATTCAGTAAATTTGTATGCTTACAGACTCAAAGACTATTTATATCAACCTATATTTCTTTGAAGAGGATTAAATGTATACTATATCCAGGACACATCACACATTTCTATTCATTAAAAGACATATTAGTTCAGACTTATCCCTGACTAATTTATTCTAGTGATCAATGGCGTCATTTAAAACATATATCTTTTAAATTACCAGGAAAGCCCTGTTTTCACCTGTGCAGGGAAAGGGAAGAACATTTCATTCAGAATTGAAAAAGACAATAATGTTTCTGAAGGATTACAACCTGATGCTTTGAACTCCATGAATTATAGTCTAGTCTTTTCCCAACGTATAACATTGGCCAGATTTCTTCCTAGAACCCACTCATAATATTAATAGAACATTTAAACAATCACTTAACTAACTAACTAAATAAATAAATCTGTGAAAATGAACTATCACGTTAAATAAAACCAAAATTTAACTGACTACAAATGTATAAATGTTCAGTGTGTCCACAAAACACAACTTCTGAACTACAGAGCTTACACAAATTACAAAGCTATCATTGCCAGTCTTATGTGGCATAGCTGTATAGATCCTGAAAACACATAACAAACTTAATTTGCAGGCTATTTTTAGAACTGGAACATATCAATATTTATTCTTGTAAAAAGTCAAAATATGTGACAATTCCTACTGGCACTACTAGGCCAACATGAAATGACTAGTTGTGTGTTTCTAGGAGGAAGTTCAGTTGTGTGCATATATGTATTTACTACAAATAGTGAGTAAACCTTGAAAGCTTGTTACCAATGTAAAATATAAATTTAAAAGTAAAAAGTGCTACTATATGTAAAGATGGATCTGAAAGACTATGACCAGAGAAATGTGATTACTAGAAAAAATAATATGCTTTATAGGAGATGTTTGTTAATTTCTTTGTATGACATGAAACACTTTTTTTCATCTTTCATAATTGCTTAAGAAAAACATGACAGTAGTCATAATGAGAAAACATTGAAAGTCTAAACTGTTTGTCTTGAGTAAAGCTAACCAATGAAATACCATTTTCATTTCAGCTGCGATAAAATATTTTAGCAAACAAACACTAACAACAGTGCCTGGTAATACATTTTGCTACATGCTAAACATAATCAGGATTCTCCAGATTCAGATTCTTAACTGCTATCAAAAAACTTGGGGCAGTACTCAAATCCCAAATGCTTCTGGATGATTTCCAGTTTGGAGAGTGGGTGGATGGGACTGTTTTGTTGTGTTGTTTTACACAAGATAACATCCTATGCATATGTGTGTGTGTAAACACACAAGAAAAACACTAAGCAAAATTCCACTACTAACACCAGGTGGTATCCTGCCACAGCCAGATTATTATAATCTAGTCTCCATGGGTAATTGTAGAGATCACTGTTGTGCAAATATTTCCTCACATCTTCAGCTTCACTCGTGTCTAAATTTATTCAACAATACATGTCCTCAGATGATATAAACTTCCATCGCTTTGATCTGCCTCAGTGAAGTTACACTCATAACTAAAAAGCTGCGCATTTTTGCAAGAGTAAAGTCTTAAATTCTGTTCTTCTGCAAAACATTAAGAAGTGCAAAGTTTGGCAAGAAAGTACCCATAATGTTAAACAAATGTTGTAGCACAAAGTGGTAATTTCATAACTAATGCATTATATTGAGAGACCTGAGTGAAAAAAAACACAAGTGTACACTGTAAGTAATTCATATCACATTACAACTGGGATTTGAAAAAATAGCAACAAAACTTGGGATAAAAGAAATCTAATTGAAATTTAAAAGCACTTAGTAAATTTGCTTTTTTCCTCTGTATCTCAGAAAGTTCATTTGCCTTCACTCCCCCTAGTCAGTGTATGCTCACAGGTACACAAGTGTGATTTTCTATACCTGAGAAGAAGTGTGCCTTGAAGCCTTTTTTTGACACAGTGTTGTCAGATCTGAACTCAATTCGCATGTTGTTGTACTGAGAGGTGATAACTTCAGGCACTTCTGTACCGCAGAATTTACCATGTAGTTTAGAATCAGAAGAAAGGCCACTACGAATCTCCACATAATCATATTTGCAAACCTGAGAAAAGAAAGAAAAACTTTTTTTGGCTAACCAAAAGAAAAGCATGAAGTTGTTTTCAAATGCAAGAACTCTGATTGGTATGTGCTTCTTAATAATAGATTAATCATATCTTTTTTTTCACATTTCCCTGACTCTGAAAAGATTTGTAAATGCTTACAAACGTTCACTGATTTTGTGTAAAAATATTTTAAGGTCACTAAGCCATAGCTATACTATGGAATACATTCAAAACTATATTTTGATAGATACTAATCTGTGTTTGGTATCTAACTTTCAAGATGCTTAGTAACTTTTCCATTTAATCTAAAAAGTAAAAATTCCAGTGACATTAGACTAAAATCTAGAAATATTTACCCTAAAAATTATACCTGTCTTTGTGCTATAAACCACATACACAGAACATACAAACTTTCTACTGCTTGCATCTCATAGATTTAAAAAAAAAAAGAAAAAAATCACTTAGAAGCTTACAAGATAAGTTTTTACCATATGTATTTAAGACATATTCTTTTATTTACAAATATATAAATCTGCACTATTAAAACCATACACCTTTCTTTAACAGTAGGATAGCTATAATTTGGAAGGCTTATGCATATAATTTTAATTAAAAGGTTAAAAATAAAGTAAAATAACGTAATAAAAAAGCCTTATGCAAGGCCTGCTACTCATGATAATACTTTCAATGCATAATCCCTTGGTCAACCTAAAGCCTTCTACCCAAAAACTTCTAAGCTTCTTATGCTCAACTATCAATCATTTAATCAAAAAATGTCCCAGTTGTCTGCAATTAATAGCTTAAGAGAAAACAGTGGCCAGAAGGATTCATACAGAGTTTAGATTGTCCTTTAAATCCAAGTTGTATTTGATAAATTGCAGTTTCTGGTCAAAAAAGAAGTGTCAGGGCAGCTGGAGGGAAACTATAGAAAAGGATGTTTTGGCCTTTGTTGCTCTCTCTCCCTACAAAATATTAAATGATTCTCAGCATTTCCAATTGTTTTTAATATAATACATTCTGTAATTTCATCTGTAGATTAAAATTTTGTTGTTACTGGAACAATTTTCATATGTTGCAGAGTTGGAAAGTGATTAATTAAGTTGAAACTATTTCTATACAATATAAAGAACACAAAGATTCATAAAACATGAGTTATTGCCACATGCTGATTTATATTAATTGTAAGATAAATTCATATTAATGCATGTGATTTTCAAATGTAGCTCAGAATGTTAACAAATCCCAGCAATTTCAACAATACATCAGTGGTGAGTTTTGATAGTTTCATAGCTTTAGATTAGAAATGAAATATAATTTCAGATAGGTCTAACTTCCTTCATACTACACTATATTTAAAAAAATTACAAGTTAAATGTAAAATTAAAATTGTAAAATGTAAATGTAAAAAAATCTTGCTATAGCAAAAAAAAAATTTAGAACATTTGCTAACTGTGTACATTTTATGTCTGCACTCAGACAATATATTAGAACATTCCAGGTATTATATGTTTCTTCTGATTTTCACAGGTACCATTGTTAGTACTGCTATATAATAGTATAAAGCTGAGATTTAGTAGCGCAGGAGAGGATCAAACCAAAGTTCTAAATGTTGAAAAACATTATGAATATATTTTTCTGCTTAAGTTATGTGTCTTGTATGACCTTAGAAAACTGATTTAACTTCATTACATCCCAGGTGTCTTCCTTGAAAATCTGGCTTAAGTACCAAGAAAGTGCAGAAAAAATGTTTTATGATTTGTTCAAATGGTAATTAAATCTTAATTCTTTGGGATTTATAAGTTTTTATTACACCTTTTGTGGTTCTTGTAATAATTATAACAGGACATGACTGTAACATATAAATCATTAAAAGCTAGAATTTCATGGACTTTAGAAAACACCCCAAATAACTAAAAATAAAAAAAATCTCACACTGCTGCCTCTGCAAATAATTTTGAGATAATTTGGAGAAGCCATGGCTGGGTTGTTTCTTAGTTATAAATTAAACTCTAGATTTTGCCACTTCAGATCTTATGCCCAAAACATGGCCTATCCTCATAGAAAATATGTTGCTACAAATGTTTTTAGTCAGAAATAATGTCCTGGGATTTGTGTTCTTAACACCATGTGAAGAATATCCAGATAAACTCGATGGCTACAGCACCTTATGGCAAGAGCATGGCAAGGGAACTCAATGGTATGACAGCACAGTGCCTAGGAAGCAGAACAGAGGCTGAAAAGTTGATGTTGAAACCCATATTTTATGATTCGCATCCAACAAAACACTGCAGCCACCACCACATTGTTTAAAGCTATAGGGAGCAGCCCTTACCACATGGAGGGCCCTGCTCTGCCCCTCTCCCCTACCTGGGGACAAGATACCCTATGCCTCCAGGTCTCAAACACTGCTGTTGTTCTATTGTGCCTTATTTCTGGCGCTGCTCCTTTTAAAATATTCCCCTCCGTGAGATACTTGTAAATGGTTGAAATGCTCCCTCGCTCCATCACTAACCACAGCTTATGTGTATTCTTTGTAGTCATAGTCTGTAAAGATGATTTGGTTTCTCCAGATTTTCTTCTCTTGAATTCTTTCCAATATACCTCAGCCATTTGCTCTGTTTTACTTTGTTGATAAAAAAAGTCAGCTGAGACTCAGCAGAGAACATTTCTTTTAAATTTCTTGTAATACATATACATTTAGATGATATGTAAAAGAGAGCTATTCTCTCCATGTTTGTTTTGAAAGAGTCCAGAAACAGTCCCAAAATGAAAACAAGAATATCTATGGTTATTGTCAGCATATGAACAGTCAAGCAAGAGTTTTATAAGACAATATTTTTGAACTCTCATGAAACTGTTTAGTGTGTAACAGATTGTGCAGCTCTTTGTTCACAGTTACTTACTTCATTCCCTTCTAACTCAAAAAACTCAAACTTCATTGAAATTCGGTATTGCGTCGGGGCAACCACCTGCCACACACAGTTTTTGTTTGGAGGATACTCTTTGGGCCACCCTGGTGTGGTTATAGTCCCATTTAGCTTTGTCAGGAGTCCTCCGCAAGCAGCTGTAAAATTAAAAGGGAGAACATCATTTCTTGACTGAAACTGTGGTTTACTATAAACAGAAGCACACTGAGAAGATTCAGTCCTCTCATTACTTATACTGCTGTAATGCCCAGACAGACTAATCAGAATCTTGTTTTATCATGCCTGGTGCAAACAAAGAGAAAGAGACAGCCCCTATCTTCAACAGCTTGCAGGTTTGTGGACAGAGATAAGTTTCAGGAGTACACAAGGCGTTATCATATTCATTCTTTTCCCTTCCCTCCAGAGACTCTGGTTATTCTCTCACAGCCTTTCCCATGCAATTCCTCTGACCTCACCGCCCTCCCCAGGACCTTGACTACTCCTCTTCTGACAGACGGACTACTTAGGATGCGCTTCGCATTTCCCCAGCTTCTCTCCTTGGTTATTGATCCAGAATCAGCACTATTTGTCTCAGTTCATATAGCTGTATATGTCTCCCATAACCTACTAGATAGAGTCACTTCTTTGGGATAGAAGTCACGTACTCTTCAGTCACAATTACATTTGCTGAAGTATAGATGTTCAAGTAATAGAGAAAACACCTATTATTTCCAAATATTTGCTGAATAGTCACCTCCACACAACAGAACAATACTGTACTATGTGAATGCAGTTCAGATCGCAAAGGATAAACACATTAATCTTTTCCATCTATGGATTTTTTTTTTTTTTTAAAGGAAAGAAATGGGATTTGCAGGGGTTCTTGATCACACACTGCTGCATTGATACCATTACAGCACTGTGACAGCACTGGAAATCATCCACAAATCTCTTTCTAAAGAGCTGGGGTGGGGCGGGAAGCTTCACCTTCTTCCAACTGCTCTCTGCTAACACTGAATGCTTTAAAAACTGGCTATTCCTGTCTAGCTGATGGTCTCACACACTACAGCTACTTCATCTAACATACCTGAGAGAACTCTCCAGTTTCTGTGTCAGGGCTCATTTGGCCAACCTATATATGTACCAGTCTTCCTGGCACCTGGCTTTCCATGCAGAAGACTTCTTGGTATACAAGTAAAGGTAATCTGACCAGGGTGGGGGGACTAAGACCCTGGGTCACAACTCAGTGTGTAAAAAAAGACCAGGCACAGGTTTAGAGGCTGCACTGAGGTGACACAAGCTGTACCCCCAAATGATCCCATCTGGGTCAGGACAACTACTTTTCAATTTTCAATTTCTGCTTTTCAACGGCACTCCATTGTTTCTTGAGGCAATGGTCAGAAATGTGGAAATACTTTAAAGCTTTTTAAAGCTTTCTAATACGCTGCCAGCAGGGGAGATTTGGATTAGATGACCACGAAGCAATTTTCTGTGCATGTCAACACTGCAGTGAAGCATTGGGCAGAGTTTCTGAGTTAGAGGCTTCTACTCTGGCATCATGTGTGAATTAATACAACTAGGTCACCCTTCAAATTCCCCAACTATAACAAATACGTGATGCTCACTGTATCAGCAGGCCCAAGTAGTATCTATATACAGTGAGTGCTATGCCACATGGAACAAATGCATATACGCTTTTAAGGATAACTCAGGGGTTTTGTTCCATGCTGCACTGCACTACTTTGAGTGACTTCTGTTGCCAGAGTTGTTTTTCTGTTTGGGTGCCAGGGAGGTATTCCTTCTTTATTTTTCAGAGGCAGAGGGAAGAGTTTTCTGAAAGACTGGTAATCTCCCCTAATATTCTGACTTAGGTCAGCAGGCAGACTAAATCAAATTCCTTATATAAATTTGGGCTGATGATCAAAGGCCCAGAGATGAAACCTCTGTCTTCATGGCCCCCCCTTAGATTAACCTTGCTTTCTGCATACTGCCTAATATGTAGACATCTAAATAAATTGTTTTTCAAATGTGCTCACTATTAAAGTTGGGGAAAGGGGGGAGGAAACAGCCAAAAAACCAATCAGCTTGATGAGAGCCACAGCCTAACATGATTGTAGTCTAGGACTACCACCACCTTACACAAATACACATCAAACAAACAAACAAAATCAACCTCACAGAACCAAAAGCAAAAGAACAAAAAGTGCAAAGAAACTAAGCAAAACTACCCTAAATTGTGACAAATCGTGAATTAAAGCCGGGAAATTGGGAAAAAAAGAGACACCAGTGAATCACATCAGAAGAAAAACATAACTCCGAGCACTCCAATTTTCAAAATCCATTCGCTATGCAAACAGATGAACTGAGATAAGAATAATTTGTGCTATTCCTGAATTTATTGGTGTTTATGAATAAAAATCAAACAATAATTGGTGCATAATGATCAAGAGCTTTTGCTTCTTTCCTTTGTTACGAAATACATATAGAATGCAAAACTTATCTCAGTCCAATCCTATATTTACACAGACTTCCACTTATCAGGTTTTTAATTCTCCAAAAGATTATTTGAACATGCTTTGCTTAGCCTAAAAAGTAGAATTTGTTTCCAGCAAGAAAAGTCCACAATCTGACTGGGAGTGGGGAAGATTTCTCTGAGCTTTGAGCTAGAATAAAGAAGACTTCTCTTCAAACCTGCCAGCTTCCCAGTCACACCCCAGTCAGAGATGGTCATAGGTTCATTAAATATACAATTCTGAGACAGTGGCACATTGCTCTGCTGATAATTGTCTCCTTATGCATGGTGGGAGACTTTGCTTTAATGAGTATGAATAATGTAGTAAGTGGTTTGGGAAGGTACAAAGTCCTGCTTTGCATCGTCCCAATCGACTAACAGCAAAACCTGTAAAGATAAATCAGTGGCAGACATTGGATGAAGATGAATTCTGTGGACAAACATTGCTCTGGCACCACTACTTAAAAGGGAGCACTGGTTTTCCAAGTTGGATTCTACAGATCTCACACTGCTAGGACAGAGCATATGAAAGGTATAGCATTTCATTCAAGCAAGGGCACTCTGCGAGCTTTAAGAGCCCATAACAAAGCAACGCACTGTACCTTCACAACTCTTTTTGTCAGGACCAAGTTCATAACCAGGATCACAGGCGCACTGGTAACTGCCCAGAGTATTTACACAGCGCTGCTCACAGCCACCATTGTCAGGTTTGGCACATTCATCTTCCTCTGCCAAGACAGGGAAGAATGTAAAAACATGTTAAATAATTACCTTCCTCAGCTGTAATTACTGGATCAATATTAACTCAGAAAGCTGTATGCATGCCATTATAAGATGCACTACATAACACACTGTGGTTGCTGACTAGAGGATTTTCAAATGCTAAGGAGACCTATAATGGAGAAAATAAAAATTTGTCCTTTGTGGGGTTTAGGTGGGTTTTCTTACAACAATACCTACTGACAGCTGCAGACCTAATTTATAAGCACTTTGTGGGCAGCATACAATAATTCAGGTGGCCATAATCTAAAGGTTGTATAAAGTATTGAAAGAAAGACTGAAAATCCACAGCAGGGTCACTTGAAGGGCACTTTATCTCCCACAGAATCAATTTGTGCATTATCCTGAATTCATACTCAAAAACAGATTAACAGAATCCTCAAATCCCAGGTTTTCATTCTACTGATATTAACGGGAACAAGATGCATCAGGGATGGGGGAGGGAAAGGAATAATGTATTATCTCTACTAGCTCTGAATTATACCCATGAGATTCATTGTTAAAATATTCCTCAGATGTTGAAATATTGTTTCCTTACACCAGGACAAGCAATTTCTTAGAAATAAAACAGAGCTCCCGGTCTCATGTCTACAGCCTTCAAGGTTATAATTGTCTACAGTGAAAACGAAGAGTTAGGGTGAGAAAAGACCCAGCTTGTGGCTTTTCAAAAGAGCAAAAAGGTTCTCCTAGTGGTGTGAGCTGTATTTTTAATGTCACCATGGCCACACTCCTGCTAGTGGCTTTCACTCTGACGTGGGCAGCACAGGATAGGAATTACACAGTCCCCATGCACCAAATGCTGCAGGTATAGCTGCAGTTGTATCACACACACACCCCCCCCCCCAAAACTGGAGGGAGACTGTGACGCCATTGGTCACTATGATTTCTCAGCTGTTTTGTTTTGTTTTGTTTTGTTTTTCTTGCTCACAGAAAATGATAAATTGCTAAAGCTGCCTAATGCAGCAAACAGATTAGAAAAAACCACAATATTTAGACAAAAGAAAAAAACCTTAACAGAAAACCCATTAAAAAACCTTAACAGAAAACCTTAACCCATTCGTGATTATACTATTTAACTTTATATTTGATAACACAATGTCAAAAAAGCCATTTTTTACAAGATTAGATATGTTTCAAAGGTGTTTCAAAACTAAGCTGATTATTTGAACCTGAAGAGAGTAGGAAGTTGCACTGAATATGTTCCTTCATTGTTTGGACATATTTTACAAGGAGATTCAAATACCTCTACTGTTTTGTTTTGATAAAATTGTATGACCAGGTAAAAATATGCTGGAGACAGTACAGAACTGATATTAGTACAAATAGGTTGAGAAATATTTTTAATATCCTGTCATAATTTTTCTAGTACAAAAACAAGTGATAAGCAGTTCACAGGTCCCAAAATATGCTTTAATATTTACCTTTAAAAAAGTTAGCTGCAAACCCTGCTTTGTTAACGGTTCCATCAGAAACAAACTTCATCCACAGAGTATTAGAGGTAGATCTAATGTCTTCTGGCTTGTCATAGCCACAAAAGTGACCAATTAAAGGACTGTTCTCATTTGTTCCATCTCGAATTTCCAAGTAGTCATATGCACAGTTATCATGTCTTTCAATCTGTAAAAAAATTATTTTTAAAGTGACCTGTTTGAACTTGACCATAAATATTAAGTATCAATCAGATAATAAACAGAATAGAAATTTTTCAAAATTAAGGTTAAAGTTCTCTGTTTTGGGGTTCAAACATCAGGAAGATGAACAGCATCACTAGACTGTTTTTAACTATACTTGTTTTCTGCAAGAAAAAATTGTTGAGATGTTACACAGGACACAAGAATCTAACTGGAAAAAACTAAAAAAGACACGCTCACCTCTAAGCTTCCTAATGTTCTGTCAAATTCCTACTCTGAGCTCAAGTAAAGTCTTATTTTTCATGTACACTCAAGTACACAAGATTAATGGTTCAACAACTAAACACGTCAGAAATATTAAATTGGTTTTGAAATATTAAAAAGCTCGATTTCGACTAATATGAATAAGATTTTTTAGACATTATCAACCTGTGTTATTTCAGGTGATGACCAATATTTTATTTTCTTGCATTATCCTCAACACAGTGCAAAATTTTTCATTCGTCACTACCCACTGATGTTGCAGGGTAATTGTAAAAAATTACAGTGCATTAAGAGTTTAGGGCATCTGTAGAATTAGATCCAAACACACTTCTAAAATTATCAGCTCTTAAGTAGCCAATAGAACAGATGACAAAAAAAAAAAAATCATTATTTTTCTGCAGCTGATGTGTCTGGTTTCTGTTGCACAATTCCCGATTTCAGGTGTCTTCTTTTGACTTGCTGGGTCAATGAGTGAATCTTTGTCATACTGATGAAGAAACCTGCTGAAACGAGAACAGCTGAAAATGTCCCTCTCATTTAAGCATCCTGCCAGATGACATTCAAACAGAGACTAATATGTGAGTAGACATGCATGCATTTCTACTTGGGTAGCAAGCCTTCTGCTCTTTACATAATAGTATTTGCGAAGTCAGTCAAAGTGGGAATTGCACCAAAGAAGAAAGCAGCAGCAGCCCAAATATGATCCTATCTGGAGCCTAGATAATTTATGATGCCTGTCTTTATTGAGAGAGTATCTTTCCCAACAGAATTAAAAACCCTCTTGATCTGGGTAATTTTACTGCAGGATTACTTCATGTTACTCAAGCAATATACCATCTTAGTTATAAAAGAATTAACTAAATCCAAGCATTCAAAAATAATTCCTCTAAGAAAACTATTGTTCAACTAAGTAGCTGAATTGTGAGGTAGGTTTAGGGATGGGGGGGGGGTGTGGGACCACAGTCAGGTAGAAGGGGTTGGACAAGCCTTAAATTTAATTCACTGTATCCAAATTCTGTTAAAATGACAAAGAAGTCAAAATCAAACCAAACCCAGAAAAATCCACATCTCATCTCCGGACACAGTTTTTCTTGCACATAAGCTGCACAGTTAGCACAAATGGCTGCTGGTACTCAGTTTTGATTGTGCATTATGACCAATACTAAGCTCAGTAACCACCACAGACTAAGAAGCTTTCATTTAGCACATTAGGATTTCTGCTTCTTTTATGTAAGGGGGAAAACTGGGGGAAGGGGCCATTCGATTTTATTTCATTTTAATGGCATAAAATATGGCGCTTACTTACACACAAAATTTGTCTGTCTTCTTTTCAACTTTCCAATTCTTCAAGCATTTACATACA
Source organism: Platalea leucorodia (assembly GCF_965183815.1). Lineage (NCBI taxonomy): Eukaryota > Metazoa > Chordata > Aves > Pelecaniformes > Threskiornithidae > Platalea > Platalea leucorodia. The sequence goes on along the minus strand of NC_138828.1, from coordinate 43,070,603 downwards.
TAATTTTCTCTCACTTCTCTGGCACAATCCATATTGCCATTTACTGTAATTTCTTAGCTGTTTGCTCAGGAATTGCTTTGGGCCAGAGTTTGGGAAATGAGTGAGAAAAGTCATGAAGATCTGGGATGCAATCACCTATTGCTGACTTGGCAATTGTATTGCAACCTATTGTTGGCAATATAATTGGCAACCTATTGCTGAATGGCAATTGTATGTTTGCAACTAATGCAGTCAGGCATGTGTCTACCTGAGCACTGATAAGTTTTTGACACTGTAATACAAATTCCAAATTTTCATTAATCTAAATAATAAATTTAAACAAATGACATCATATTCCAATTTAAAACAAAGTCTGCCTTGTTATTTTAGTAAAAATCATACTGCACTCTGATGTAGAAAGAAGTGACCTTGTCCAAAGCCTACTAAAATCAGCGAAAAAATTGAGTATTTTCCCCACACGTGTCTGTGGTCATCTCACTACTCAAGACTTTTAATTAACGTCTGTTTTTAACACGTTTCCATGTTCTATGGGGCAATATGGAAATTATGACTTTTCACAGGCCAAGTGCAGCTCTGAGTTACACGTACCAAACTCCCATTGAGGTGAAATGTTAGTTTCTTTTCTGAGAATCACTCTTTTTGGCAGAAGACAACAGCAAAAAATTCACTTTGTATCACAGTAAGTTGATAAACTTCCTAAGACTATAAAAATCAACCAACTTACAAAGTGCTATTGATTTTCAATAAAATAATTTGACAGGTTGCCATTCTACCATATTCATTTATTTTTAGTGTACTACTACTGCAAGTGATGCCATTATTATTATCAATATTAGTATATTAAGGGATTAAATCGTTACACCTATATATAAACTAACAGATAAGTATTGTGTTTTTGAGAAATGATGACTAGTGTTAAGGCACTTGGTAACCAATTATCTGTACCTCAGTTTTTAGGATGTCATGGCGCTATCATCTGGGAACACTGCCATACAAAGATCTATTACACTTGCAACAGTCTCTTATTCTTCCTACTACAAGGGTAGAAAATCTCCTCAGATTAATGCAAGGACTCCCAGTGAGTTTAGTTGTAACTGGACTGATCCTGTAAACCTTATTTACCAGAGCATTAAAATTTCACAAGATTGATATTACATGTGGATGAGAAGAAATATGCAAAATGTTAGCAAATGCAAAAAAGCATAAATAAACAGGTTTTACAGAAAAATGCATTGCTTATAAGAGAATGAAAGATACCATTGGCTCCTGAAAGCCTTGGAGGAAACCCAGAATTTGAATGGCATTAGAGAACTAAGTTGAGAAAATTCCAGAAAAAATCCTAAGACAGGCACATAAGCACAGGAAAACACTAAGAAATCTCCTGGTGAAATGGAAAGCCAGAGGCGTTCTCAACATCCATTCTCAAAAGAAAACAAAATTCCTTGTACATAGTTTCAGTTCTGAAAAAAAAAACCAATTACTTTAGACTAAAATATATTTGGTTAAAAATTCCAGACTACCTCTGTTTTGTAGCAATCCCCCAACAGAAAACAAATATATATATATATTTTAAAAAAGAGAAGAGAAGAGGATTTGAAGACCAAATCTGGGAGCAATCATATTTCAGGAGAAATCTTCCAATTACTTGTCATTGTTAATTTATTTGTTGATAGAGTCAAATTCCAGTACAGGTAAATATATCTGACTCAGGTCATAGACTTTAATCATAAAAGGTGGGATATATGCCTAGCGGAATCAGAAGATCCAATAAATTTTACTCCCTGACTTATGTAAAAATAATTTAAATGAACTCTATCTGCACAAAGATTAACAGGGCCACTCAAATGAGGAAGATTAATATGGCTCAGCTCTGCAAACCCTCTGGATTGCCTTAGCTGGTGAGACTGAGTGCCAACAAAAGTTCTTAAAAAAAAAAAAAAAACAAAAAAAACCAAAAAACACAAAACCAACAAGAACCGCTAATTTTCAGAGAACAATATAATAAAGGTGACTATAACAATGAAGCAAAAAGATGGAATTACCAGTCTCAACATCTGTGCTGTCATCTAGATACTGGAAAGTGTAGCTGCCCATCAGGCAGCCAAATAAGAAAGGGTAATCCCATACTCAGTGGAAAATGCATTGCCCACAGCAGGCAAAACAAGATGACTCATTGATACAGTTTGAAATTCTCAACTTCCCTAGTGCTTTCATTTCAGAGTGAAGGTTATTTATACAGTTATTTTTTCTAGCATTACATATGGATAATGAGAATTCCTCTTACTTAACTGTACCTTTCAAAGGACAGAGAAGTAATTTTCTCACAAACACACTGCAATAACTTTTTGGCCTGACATTTACTTCTTTGGATCTCAGCTGGCACAAAGAACTGTGATTTTTAAACAACTTTTTGTTTTACTGGGCAGTGCACCAAGGATTCAGTCCAGAGAGGGACTTATTACCAAAAAACAGAACACCTACGTTCAGGCGCTTGGACCTGAAATGGAAATCAGACCCTATGGTGAAAGTCTAGGCAAGGCACTTCAGAGCAGTTTCCAAAGCAACTCTCACTCTCAGCAGGGAGCCATGTGGACAAGCCAGTAAGAAACGGCGCAGAGACAGATACAACAGAAGTCTTGTGCCTTTCTGGGTCACCTCATTTGGTGCTCAAGGGCATCTTGCCACTCTGAAATCACAGTTCAGACTGTCCCTGGAGAAGTATGTACCTTTCAAGTCCCTGTTGTCGGAATTTTTTTTTTCTTTCGAGACACATCTAGCAGAGGCACTAACTTGAGACCACCACTCAACTATACTGCTGCTCAGTTTCCTCTTTTTTCTTATGAGGTGCCAGTCCACGTTTCACCTCTAGAGCGTGCCATAATACTAAATAGTCTGGGGGAAAAACTGGACATTTCTTCTTACAGCCTTAACCACTAGCCCACTAAACTGTGCTCTCATTTGCTGGTCCTTTGCTTCTAATTATTTTCTATATGGTGAGGCATGAACATGCCATCTTCACACTTGCAAATAGCCCATAATTTGGTGATTAGAAATAGGTCCTGAAAGATAAGAAGAGATGGAAGTTTGATTCTCCCAGAGGTGATATTGAACTGGGGTCAGTTCAAATGATAATGTACCGTGTGTGTAGACCAATGCTGATCATCTGCATGGAAATCAAATATTGTGGCAAATCTCTTCCGCAGAGGCATAGTGCCATTTGTCTTGGGATCACACTAAAAAATACTGAGCACCAATGGCAGACTAGAAAAGCTCCATATCTAGCCAGTAAATTATATAAAGTTACTGAAAACATTGTTCATTTTCAGCAGTGCTTAAAAAGAGAGACTGACATACTATGTTAAGGAATCTTGAGCCAGGCAATGCACAGTCTGAATGGCATTTGGAAAACTGTTTGGGCAGGGAGAGCTGATCTTGTCTGCACTAGACCCAACATTAATTCAGGATACGAAAAAGAGAAAATGAAGTAGAATCTGTGAAATTTTTTAGATTTCCATTGTTTATATTCATAATTGCTGATAAGGTCCCAAACCCTTGTTATCTCATGCTCAGACCTTTCATCAGTCACAGCAAAAATGTGCCATACCTCTGAAGTCTGTCTGTAAGACTAAAATTACAGGTTGGAAATTTTATCTATATTTACTATACCTGTGTTTATATCTATGTGCACCATAAAGCCAAAAAGTTTAGATTTTAAAAAAGTGTTCTTCATGTCATTACTGCTGAAGCATATTGAAATAAAACAAGAGAACTCAATGTACGTTACTAAATTTATCTACAAACTTCAAGTGTATCATGTATGCATGAAAAAGATGTATAAAATATTATTTTTCTTTGTTATACAATAGTTTACCACTGTTTAGCAATGTTATACACAGAGAGATGTACACTAAAGACACGCACGTATGACTCACCATGGCTTTTTTCTTCCCTCTCTAAATATAGGTTTGTAAACTGAATTTAAGTAAGCTTTTTTTTTTTCTTTCTTCTCAAAACAGAAGCCAAAAAACACAGTGGTTTCTTTCCAGATAGACATTCCTTTTTAACAATAAGATTTAGCAAAGATAAAAAATCTTGATTATTTAACAGAATATTAAAGCAGCCTTGCTGAACTGGATTATGTATTTGCTAAACTGCGACTATTGTCAGTACTTCAAACATTCTAATTCCAATAGCATACAAAACATGAAAAACCGGTAATATTCTTGAAAATTTCTGCAGAAAAGAAGATTTCATGGAGCGTAGAAATGAATTCTGGAGCTTATTTTTCATAGAGAATTCTTAAATTCTTTCACAGGTTTAATGAGTATCCCCTTAAATGTCACTGTCACTTATCCATTGGATGCTTTTCTGAGATCAGTTAAAAGGCTTTACCTCAAATGCTTGAAAGGTTAATCCTACATTGTAGTTTTCTGACACTGTTATTTTCCACACACATTCCTTCATTGGTCTGTAGTCATCAGGATAATTGGGAGACTGGATCTGGCCTTCATTTTTGTGGATTTCACCTCCACAGATAGCTGATAAAAGCATAAAATTCTTTTTGTCAATAATGACATTTTCTGTTCCCTATGCCCAAACTGACATTTTATGCTCCCCTTTTTAAAACTAATGACAAGATTGCTCTGGAGAAGACTTAAAAAGTCTACCAAGGACAAATTATCAAAAAACTAATACATTTAAACCATTATATGCATTTCATGTAGCGAATATAATTCAGCATTTCTAATAGGTATAAGCACGTCTACAAGGTTCAGGAAGACTTTGGAATCATGGATAATCTGAATCTATACATTCTACAGAATATATTTAAAAGGTCAAAATAATTAAATTTTAATATTTGTTCGCCTTTGAAATACATTTAATAAACATTCTTCATTAATATTTACTAACTTTTAGAAAGAGACAAATGAGACAGAAATATCATATTTTGTAATGATCTATGCATTTTAACTCACAGTTTATCACTTCAAGCTTACACTGAATTTGAAGAAACAGCTAATATAAATAAAAAATATTTTCATAAAAAGGAAATGCATTTTTCAGGGTCCATACTGATAATCATGTAAGGATCTGTGAATTATCAACTAAATCATACAGTTTACTACCATAGATCCAATATTTAAGAAAACACCTATTTTAAACAGGTGAACATTGACTTGCTTATATACTCAGTGTGTGGGAGTGTCTCTATTAAGTAATCCCAGAACATATGGAAAATTCAAGGCAGATTTTTCTGAAGAATAAACAGAAAGTACTCAAAGAAATCTTTTCACACACTAAGCACAAGAACAGGCTCATTTAGTTAATTAAACAACTGGTAAAAAATGTTTATGAATATTGTCAGTGGTGTCCTGGAAAAGAGGTCATCTGATATCTGATCACAGGAAGAGTTTCAAAATGTCCTGTCTAGTAAGTTAACACCTACTGTCTCCTTTAGTAATAAAATACCAATTTCATATTAGATTATATCTGACTTCTTTTTTTTTTTTAAATATCCAAAGGTATCCGGTTAATATTTTTCCTCCATAATCAAGTCATTTTTAATGCTCTAAGAGGCTTACCTTCATAAATTGCTGCAAAACCTTTCCCAACCCAGTTGCTGCTGCTGCGGAACTCGATCCACATCCTGCTGTCAGAGGATGCAAGGACTTCTGGCAGTTTGTCACCACAAAACCTGCCTAAAAACATGCAACCCGTAACTGCATTTTCTGCCGCCTCTGAAGCCAAATGCTGCAAACATTTATACAAGTGTTTAACATTATAAACAGGAGTAGCATAACCAACTCAGTGGAACTATTCACATGCTTATGGTTAAGCACAGGTGTTTCTGCAGGTCAGGATCTAATACACAAAGATTTTATTATAAAGCTTTCAGTACTTCCTTTCATTGCAGTCAGGCTCACAAGTCTAAGTATAAAACCTTATGGGAATTAAGTAGAAAAATTATTGTTATAGATTGTTTCTGTACAAACCCAGGTATTTTGGAAGGGGAAAGTGAGTACTAATCTTAAGAGAGGAACGTAATCTAGGTCACAGTAATACCGTTCATTGTGTCTAAGGACCAAAGAGATTTAAAAACTAACATCCAAATGACCCTAGACTATATTATCCTCTTAAATTCAGCCTAGGTAAGTGAAATTTCTGTTTGTCTAGGTGATAGAGAAAGGAACAAGAGAAAAGGGTAATTACTGTCTGGTCTTAACTGTTTCTTCTTTCTTTTCTCTTTAAGGCCAAGAAAATAGGCAGTACTGTTAAAAAGCTGCCCTCTGTATCTGCTCCCTTTTCTTTCTTTTTTGCTGTTTTTAAATTGTGGCTGTTAGGACACCAACAAATGGTTTTCATCTTCATTATAAAAACAACAACAAAACTGACCCAAGAAGTTGGAGACGTTAGTGTTTCCTATGGTCTGAAACCCCCAGTTTCAATCAGAGAAGATGACGGCATGTCAAACCGAGCCTCTGGATTGGGCAGTGGCATTATGGGGTATGAAATCTCCCCACCAGCCCTCTGAATTAAGAAAAGGATGGCTGCAGTTTACTGCATATTAGTTGCGACTCTAAGACTTAATTCATTATTGCTTTGCATGTCTTTTCTCTGCAAGAGCAGGGAAGGACATGCAAAGAAGAAACAGAAGTAATCTTCTATTCATAATTTTAAAAGTACAGGAACAGAGCTCGTAAGTACAAATCTACAGTGGGTTGTGCTCATCACATGCGCTATGGATTTCCCATCACACACTGTACAGATTTGTCTGTATACTGTTTCCCCACTTCTGTGAACAAAACTATGGCAACTTCATATTTCAATACCCATAAGCAAAGCAAAAAGTTGCACATTTTGTAATTTTCATCTTCCCACACAGGAAGCTGAATAACAGCTAGCTGCAATGAAAGGAAAGCCTGAGGCTTGAAGTCAAATAAACTAATTACTTGAAGCCATTTAGAGTTTTTTCCCATGCCCGAGTTCAGATACATTCTAGACACCTAAAAGCCAAGAGGTTTGCTGTGGGTTCAACAGCAAGCAAGTCCACTGAACTCAATGAGTATGGTAACTATGGACAGCGTAGCATTCCACAGTTGCATACCAAGCAGAGGTGATTTTCTCCAGTAGCCATCTCTTACTTCAATATAGTCGTACCAACAGAGACTGCTCTTGTAAAGGTCCATGGTGGTGAAGTTTAAAACAATCTGCAATCAGAGAACACCTCATTAAATCACGTGTGGTTAATACTAGAAAATGATCACAACATTCTGCAGAACTGAGGCCAGAGTGGTCACCTGTAGAAGGATTCCAACTACTTAGACACTTAATTAACCTCTCCTCAATTATTTCTTATAGTAAGTAAAAGTTGTTTGGGAACATTAAAAGTTTTCTGTTTAACCTTACGTATTTGAGCAGGTTCAAGATAGCCTACTCACATTTAATTGCTTACAGGGAGCTTTTCACTGAGAAATAAAAACTTGAGAATGCTAATAAGGTGAAATAATGTGCTAATATAATTTTAAGTATGTTATTTGACAATTCTCCTGCCAATTCCTCTTCCATTCCATTCTGACTATAATCAGCACTGACAGCTGTAAAAAAAAAAAAAAAATGTTGTTTTATTTTGGTTTGTGCTTCCTTCTACTACTGTTTTGACAAGACAATTTACTTTCAGACAAGTTAAATATTGACAATGGTGGACAGTAATGCTGAAAGCAATGTCACTAAAACAAATGGTACACAGTCCCTTAATGACTCTTAATGAAACTATAATAAAGCTTTTTACACAGAAATCTGAGTTCTGTGCATTTCTGGAACTTCTGAACTTAGACTTGCAATTCTACTGAGCACATCTGCGCAAATAGGTATATTTTCAATAATATCAGGACTACCCTAGACTATTACATCACCCTGCTTTGGTTTAGAAATACTAATCCTAAACTGCCATAAATGTAACACTTTTAACACAGGAATAGGATTGATCCTGGATCACAGGATGACACAATAGCTACAGTTTGGACCCTGACTGACTGGGACAGTATTAGCATCATGTCCTGCAATTTTAGGGATAAGTCCAAACAAGAAGATTAAAAATCATACATATTTTGTATTATAAAATCATTTCCAATTCATACCCTTTCATTGGCTTTAGGTGTATTGGAAAAAGAATTCATCTTCTTCCAAATCAGTTCCTCAGTGTAGATTAATAAGTATTTCAACCTAACTAAAAATCTTCTTTATTCATATACGAGCCTAGAAGTGGTTTTATTTTTAGCTTTGATCCTAGGAACTCACAATCAAAACCTGCTATTATAAAGCAAATATTAACTGCTGCACAGTAGCAAATACCTCACACTGCAAAAATATTTCTCCATGGCAGCCCATGAAGCAGCTGTGTCAGCTGAAAGGAGAGGAATTTACCCTTAAAGTCCAGCTGCAAGGAGGAAATATAATACCATAACTGGAACAATGGGCCCAGATAGTCAGACGGGATGGTTTACTTCCATCTCCTCTGAAGGCACCAGGTGTCTCTCCAACCACAACATAGGACAATATTAAACCAGAAAGGCAGAACTTTTTCAGACTGTTTAATTTTAAGAAGATAAAAACTATTAGTTATTGGAGGAAGCTAAATTAAAGACAACATAAACCTGAGTGGTTTGGGCATGTAGGTGGTAGAGAGTCATGGTAACACTCTTCTTCAAACAACACAAAATGGAGACAATCTTTCATAGCAAAATACTATGTGTCTTAGACTAGCGGGGCTCTTGCATTTCACTTTCCACAAAAAATAACTAAGTACATCCATATGAGCAATTACATTCTCAAAAATCTTTTTTGTTTTCAATGGAGAATGGGAAACTTTCTGACTTAGTCTTAAAAGCTGTATCTTCCCCTATACCCTAGTGCTGACACTGCTGACTGTTTGGGTGGAAGACCAAGCCCACAGGTGATCCTACTCAGCTTTTGCCTTTACTACCACAATGCCATGGGAAACAGAAAACATCTGTAAGGCTACACATAAAACCCAACAGCCAGAAGTCCTGTACAGTGAGGCACATTATGCTGGCAGCCACAGCCTTGTGGGATGAAGGTATGGGACACGAAGCATGCCAAGGACCATCAGGACAGCACGGAATAAATGAATACCTGTACTGATGGTTGACTATGGCCAAACATTTATATCCACAAGCTGCTACCACATCCACAAAACCTGCAAAAGTGTTGCTTAAACAACAGTCTGCCTCTAGCACTGTGTTCTCCATGGGAACATCCTGCAAGCAGCCTTGGTACGTTTTTAGTGTAGCAGATGCAACAAATATAGCCTACCCTCTCCCTTTTGGCCCCTTCTGTCATGTCAGGGCCACAAAGGGAGGCAATAATTTAGTTTCAGATCTCTATGCAAAGAATGTCTGCTTCAATGCTAGTTTGATACTGTGGAAATACATTTAGATAATATTAACTCATGTCCAGGCTGCCACTGGCACTCTGAATCAGAAAGACCTATAACAATGAATAGTCATTAAATTGTATTGTATTGTGTATTCCTTCCCGAGCTCAGAGATGAAAACGGACTGATCTGAAATCAGACACAATTGCTGTTCAATCCCTTCTCTCTGTTGCAACAGAAATTAAAGTAGAAATGAATATATTTAAGGAAAACATGTTCCTTATACTGAAAGGTTTGCAGTAATAGATATTCTAATATCTTGAACTATTTTTCAATATAGGTATCTTTTCCCTGAACTTTGAAAAACAAAGCAAATTAAGTCCTAATGAAAAAAACAGTTTCAATTCATATCTTGTATTAGGTAGATAGGGGGTGTGTTCATAAGCATAGAATTTAAAGATAATTAAACGCCCACTCATTTAATCATTCAGTGAATTAAAACAATAAAGACTTTTTATATAGAAAATACATCAAATCAGTGCTTTTAAAACTAGAGCAGGAAGGGAATTGAGTGGGGAGGAAAGGAGGAAGTGTTGCTTGTGTCTTTTGGGAGGTTTTTTTTTTTGTGAATCCAGACAGTACACTGTTGAACTCCAAGGATTTGAACTTCCAACTTTGAGACATCCAAGATTTGATTCTAAATCTCCTGTATCTCTGCAAGTTCTGTGACATGAACTTTAAGACTCCTTTCCCATTTCAGATGTGGCTGGTCAGGTTAAGTAGAAAAAATTTCAACAGCAGAGGGACAACTGGAAAGGTAAGCACAGCACACACTTTGGATACGCTCTCAGCAGACCAAGCACTACAGCCTGGGTTTCTACCTAACAACCTCTATCTTCAATCCAACTATTGAGCTACGTCTCTCTTCAGATGGCTCTCATTTTTCCCTTGCCAGTTTTTCACCAGGGCCTTGGTGGAGAATGATTTTTTTTTTTAATTTTGCAAAACAGGAAGAATGTTTTCTTTCCAGTGTTACTGAGAAAATTGACAGAAATCTTTCAATACTACTCAGTTTCCAGACTGTTGCACTGTTTACCTAAAAATGGCATGCATTAAAGCATTAATTGATCCTCTCAGCTGGCATTCACTAGGTTACTGTGGTTGTGTCCATCCACATGTTCTCATGCTTCTTTTAGTCTAACTGCAGCATCTCTTGTTTTGACTTCCCTGTGTTATTTCATGTACACAGACTTCCCATGCTATTCCTTCCCAGAAAGGGAACCTCACAACTCGCCTCTTTGCTTTTGCCTATTGCTACACCTCTCAAACTTCTTCTAGCTTACGTGCACCCTTTCCCAGATGTCTAACCCACAGGGCATTTTGCCTTTACTATTCAGACACTCCTTCAGGGACATGTACTGAAGAAATAAACGTACAAATATTATCAGAATTCCAAAACCACCTACTTACCATGTTATTCTCCATAAGAAATATGCAGATCTGGCTAAAAGTACAATCATTCATATTCTTTCCCCTGCTTCAGTTTTTCATTACATTTCCAAGTGCTATTTGAATCTACCTCTGAGGATGGCAGAGAGGTCTGGTATATTCTCTCATTCACACAGCAATTCTGTCTGTGCTTTGCAGACTGTTTCTTCTTCAACTTGTCCTTCAAATAAAGAGGCCTCACCAACTACAAAACTTTTTTTCTTCTCTTCAACTCATCCACTTTGCAGTTCAAATTCTTTCTAAACTGTTACCTTCTTTTTTTCCTGAGTTTCTCAGACCATAGGTAGGCATCTCTGTTTGTATCTAGCCGTACTACTTGAAAACCCTACTGCCCTCAGCAGTCTCCTTGTCCTTTTCCACCCATGCCCACCTCACCCCAGCTGTGCAGGCAGAGAGGTTCACAAGCGGGAGCCCTTTTCTCTACCCAGATGAGATGCAGACAGCTGACTTAAGGTCAGGCTACCTTCCACAGCTGCTTAAGCTAACCCAGCTGTCTCTGCTGGAATCAAGTTATGGAAGCCACATCCTATATCTCCTCCATTGGCTCAGCTGTGTAGAGCCCAGAGGTCTCTCACCAGTCAAGCCGCAAGTTTTCCATTTTCCATGACACAGCTGAAACATCAGATTTCTCTGTTTTCTGTTTGGAAATTTGCCTTTTTCCAAACCTTATTTGCCAGGATAATGTTGGGAAAAGGATGGTTTTACTTAGGTGTGATCATGTCATTGTCTCAAAGTGCTGCTATCTAAATGGAAACCATTAAAATTTAATGAGCCCCCTCAATGGCCCCCACCTTTGAAACTATATGAAATAACCTTCGCAGCCTTTTCTCACTCTGACATGCCAAGGTATTTGATGATACAGCAATTCCTCAACATTGACCAGAATTCATTAGCTGTACATAGGCAGAACCCCCAATCTGTCACAGCATGATTTCTGGTCGGGAACCAAACAAGTATAAATATATTTAAGATTCTGGTTTGCAAGTCTGCAAAGTATTAAATAGAGCTACAGACAAGGCAGAGCTTGTTCAATGGGATAGGATGGCTGAAAGTCTTCACAGGAAAAACAATCAATGGGTATTTGTCAGCACAATTAAGGAATTATTGATCACGCAGATTCAATTGTGCTACTGCAGCTTCAGAGTGAATATATCATACCTCCTACTGTCTGGGATAAGAAAGAACAAAATACATAGCAAACACCAGATAGTACTAAATTTTCTGCAGGTGGCATTTTTTTCCCATATCAACCAAGGATTTATCTGTCCTATTTTATCATTCATGTAAAACATTAAGGAAAATTGGAAAGTAATGTAACCTATTCAAAAAGGTGGATTAAAACAAACAAACAAACAAACAAACAAAAAAAAAAACCCCAAAACCAAGCACTGGCACAGCTGCAACTCCCTATGCCAACAAAATTTCTACACACCAGAAGGCGGGATTCGCCCTGGCAGAGGGCATACAGTATTACTAACACCAGCCTCCCCCAGAGATTTTTCTGTGTATAGATATACTGTGTACCGCTGTTTACCATATAGTCTTCAATCTCGAGAGAAAGTAAAAGGTGAATGAACTACCTTGTTTTAGTAATAAGGACGTACACATTTTAGGTTGGGCTGGCAATTTATGATGCCTATCTATAAAAAGAATGCTGCAGCTAGTGTGTACCACTGCAGTCCCATCCTTCATTGAATTTCCTGACATCAAAGATCAAAAGTGTCTGTACTTGCAGAAAGCAGCATGGATAGAATAGAAGTCCTCTAAACTACGCTCAAACAGCACAATGTTAAATCTCAATAAATAAGAAGCAAGAGCGAGGCAATCTGCACTGATGCTTTTTCAGTTTATTTTTAGGTGACTAAAGTGCTCACTGACGTTTCAGAACATGATGTGATGTACTTATACATACTCTAACCTCCACACAACATTCCTGAGATCTATCAGGGTCAAAGCAGCAAAGAAAGGAACAAAAATTTAAATATATTTTTATTATCCTTTCATAATGTGAATATGTTATCAACATTTACTGAGAAAATTTGGGATCAAGCATAATGTGTGTCCAAGGTATCGTGATATATGTATTAGTTAAGATTTAGACCTCATTTCTGCTACCTGCTATTCACATCAAGTACTTGCTGCAAATAGGGTCCTTTATCTCAAGACAGACAATATTGTATGAGAATAGTACTGACAAAACAGATTTTTTGACACTAGCACAGATATCATTTACTTCATTTTTGCTGAACTATATGGAGACTATGAGAGCTGGAGGTCAGAACAGTGCCCTACAGACATGACTTGTCACGTCAAATTTCAATTAGAAAATTCTGTTTAGTATTTTTCCCCATTTGGGGTAGAGGGTAAGATGGGAAGGGAGCTGTTCTTCTTACGCTGCTGACTTCAAGACAGGGGCTTTCCCTCATTAAGCTTTTGTACAGTATAAGACAGCTCCAGCAGTGGTTACAATCTCAAGACATAATGGTATTACAAATATACTACAATTTCACTAATGTCCACAGATAGGCTTACACAAAGTTGGAGTATGCTATGAATACTTAAGCATGACCACTTTCTAACTTACATATTAATAGTGTTTTCAAAAGCCAATAATAATTGTAGATGAACACAACAATTTTTTAATTTTTTTAACTGAGGAATAGAAAAGAAACCTAAACCATTTTTGTTGTTATCACAGCAGTGTCTAAGAAGCAACACAAATAGTGGGGACATAAAATTACCTATCTAGATTAATTTGCATCTTTTGCGCAAACCTTCTCTTATTCATCTGTTTTCATTTGTTTTTCCCTGACAACCTGCAGAGCCACCCACGCCCTCCCAGCACAGAGTGTATTTATTTTTCCTTCTGTCTCTGGCTCTTGCCCAGAGAAGGGCAAATGCTTTCCAAATGACTTTGCTTTCATCCCCCAGAGTGGCAAATGCTCTTACAGCTCCTCAGGATCTATTAGCACATCAAGAACATATATTCTTGGTGTTTACCAGGACCTGAAAGATACACGGAATAAACTAATCCAATCAGGAGAAAACTATGTCCAATAAGAAGTGGGAGACGACTGACAAAACTGACTGAAATATCTGGGAGCAAATGCTGGGTCTTCCTCTTTGGACTCTCCAGTACTAAGGCTGGTGTTAGGTTCTATATTTCAGTCTTCAGGCTGTATTTAACTGCTTAATATCGGCCACTGCTTCTTGTAAAGAAACTTACATCCTTTTTTTTTTCCTGCATATTTTGTCTCAGGTGAAACTTCCCATCTCTCCCTCTATCCTTATTTATTTTGAAGCAGGCTAATATTTGAGCCAATAATTTAAAACAAGATTCAGCTAGCACGTTTTGAAAGCGTACACAAGAAGAACAGGTTTTGCTTTCACTGGAATGGCACACTTCGCTCCCCGAACTGCTCTCACCAAGCAAATTTTTTTCCCTCCACTTTTTCCCCTAAAATTGATGCCCAGAAAGTAAAATTATACATACTAGAACTGGTACCAGGTAACACCTACAATGACACTTTCTTTACCCCACATTATTATGGTTTCACTTTAAAAACATCTCATTCAACACACTAAAAGCTTTCTTATGCAGAGCCCAGCTATCAGCCCCACACGGCTCTGTCAGCTCACCCGAGCCTGTGCTGGAGAAGAGACCATTCAAGGAGCCTGAACTACCTCTTCCACTTTTACACCAAACCACCAACTGAATTGGAAGCCAGTTTTGAAGAGATTTCATTATGCAAACGTGTAGCAGATCGAAATCATGCCTTCATTTCACATAGACAGCCACAAAATAGATAATGTGGTTCTATTGCCACAGACCAAAGTCAAGTCAACAGCTCATAGTTCATCGTCCCATTTTTTATGGCATATCATTGTTTTCAATTATTATGCAAGCTTTAAGCTTAAATGAAAAGCTAAAGAAAGGCAACATTTTATTTTGAAAATAGTATCTGTTTTTAGTTGAGGGAATGTTAAAATACCTTCTCCCCTGGGGTCACAGAGATTCTCCATATGCAGTGCGTGTAGGAAGGATAACCATTTGGAAATCCTGGAGAAGAAAAGTTGCCTGTAGATTCCTGCAGTGTTTCTCCACAGGCTGAAAGAAACAAAATACAGTAAAAATATAAAATTGAATGCGCCTAACAGAGAAAAATGCATCTTTCCAATACCTACTCAGAATACTTTTAACTCATTGCAGATGCAGAATAGAAAACAGAATAGTTATATTATGATTTATTCAAAACAATGATTTTAAGCCAGTCTGACATTCATTCCATTTTACACAGGATGTTTTTATACCATGAACTATTTCACTTGTGTGCTGTCTGCTGACATAACCTAAATTACAACAGTCTTAAAAGTGTCATTGCTGTCAATCAACTGCAAAATTATACATATAACTTTACTTTGGTGAAAAAAAAGTTAGCCACACCCTTGGACACATCCTTTAAGAACTAAAACAAAAGTAAAACAAAAGCTGGCCCGGCATGATTGGCACCACATTGGAATTTCGTCAGTGGTTTCATTTAATTTAGTACTTTCCCCACATGAGAGACTGTTCTCACCTAAACTCACTCATTTATATTGGTATAGAAAACTAAATCCTATATTCAACAAAATCTCTTGCAACAGTGATTTGTAGAGATATGACTAATAAAGCAAAGCAAATGTAAAGTCCTGAAATACCACAGGCTTTTATATTCTTTATTATTGAAGCTTTTAGCACCCATATCTCAACTGTCAATCATGCTGCTAGCGGACTGGTTAATAATTCCTCTTCACACTGAAATATAGCATTGGAAGCTACTGCTATTCTCCACCACTAAAACTGATTCTGGTAGGGTGTCACACCTCGGTCAGTCATCTTTTTTGACCTTAATCAAGTTGTTTCACCCACCGATTTTGCAGGTGTGATACGAGAGATGTGAATTTGACAATATTATCCCATGACTGACAGTGTAATCAGATCTGCAGTGCTTTCAAATTACAGCGCTGCCACTGCCAGCAGGTGAACTACTGTATCATCAAAATCTCAATGAATTATAAATGACCTGGAAAATCTTTAAATAAAAGGGGACAAAGGAAGAGATTGTTTATGAAAAAGACAGACAACACAGCTGTAAAGGCTGTCTTGTTAAAATGCGTCTAAGATGTAATCTGACAACTACACTGTAATATCAGGCATAAGCTACATTCAAGGCATTAAACATGCTCTCTGACACTGAAATGGTTATTGTGATGAGGAGAGAAAAGAAAGATTGGAGCAGCCCCTGAAAAATTTAATGGCTAAAGTCAGTGTCAACGTGTTCTTTAGGAATCAGACAGAAAAAAAGAAACTCTTTCCCTCCCCTCATTTAAAAAATGTGGTTTTATCTTTAAAAAATTGCAGGCAGCCACAGCAAATGACACATACAAAAAAGGTATTCAGTGCTAAATAATTATTTCTGTACAAAGCCTTCTCAGTGAAAAGGCTATATCCATAATTAACCACAATTTATTTTTAACACAGCAATAAATGCAAACTTAAATAAATTGCAGAGTACTGCACTGGGTTCCCCCAGCGCTAGTGAACTGTATCGTAGCTTACAATGCATACATAAAGCACTTAAGAGAAGGCCAAGAGTAAAATCATTGACTTGTACAGGAGCAGAAGAAATCAGAGCCCAAAAAGGAGATACCCTGTGCAGCAGATGCATGCACGACTCAGGAGATCTGTAAGGATCCAAGTATTCTGCACACTGCTTTTAGAGCCCTCTCTTGTTCTTCCCCCCATGCGTGGCTTAATTGAGACTACACTGCATCAGCGTACTCTTACAAAGCATACAACCATATTTCAAGCTTTAGTACGTCTTCTGTTTGCTCTAGCTACAACTATTTCACCAACACTACAGTTACTAAGCCAGCCTTGAGGAGATTACATGATGAGAGATGAGGAATGCTGTTTGTCAAATCTCTTCTGCTCACATTGCATTTTTTCCAATTAACTGTAACTTCAACTCACAAATATTGATTATGAAGTCATGCAATGCACACACCCACATAATATGAAGTATGTAACCAAACAAAATGCAATCAAGTATGTGGGACATATCAGTTCAAATGCAGCCTTGCAATTAGTAAGAGAGGATAAAGACCCTGGTGTAACTACCCCCTACTCTATTAAAGTCCCTAAATTACCCCGTTAAAAAAGTAAACACATCAATGATTTAAGCATAATAGCTTTACATTTCTTAAAACATTTCAGAATTTTTCTCTCTTATACAGAGTGCAGGATTATTTTCTCCAGAATATTGATAACACTCTGTGCTCCATATACAGAAGTTGTATGTAGCCTTAAAACCATGGATTTTAAGTTGCAAAAGGTGTCATGGAACATTTTCTTTTTCTAGGAATTATAGCATAAAGTTAGTTAATACAACAATTTAACTTATACCCATACTAAATACCTGGAAGCTCTCTATCAAATAAAAATTTTCATAAATATCTCTGCATTTAAGGGAAGCATAAGAAAAATTGTAATTGGGCAACTTCTACTAAGAATTAACACAATTAGAATCTATAAAATGTGTTTGGGCTTTATGTTTTTCACCATATTTACCATTAAATTTACAATTCCTGGTTACTCAAGGGAACTACAACAAGAACAGCTTATACCAATCAAATTGAATTAATTATCTATGGGATCTGAGTTCCAGGCTGGCTTCCAGAGCTGCTATAGACAGGGTGATATTTGGACATTTCTTGTTTAAAAGCACATTCCTCTGCAATGGGTCAATGGTATATTGAAATAGTTAAAATTCTGTCACTAGAGAATGTAAAGGTTTTCTCTGTAATTGGACTGTGGCAACTACGGTATTCATGATTAGGCTTATAAAATGGTGTGTTATAAACATTTCACCGTGTGATGGTGCATTAGTAATGGAGTCAAATTTGGGAAAGAAATGTAGAAGGAAAATGAGTGGTAAGGGCCACTTAGTTAAATTTCCTAAGAACTAATCTTAGTATATTTCATGTCAGAAGAAATGAATTACAACTTCACTCTTACACACCTCTGCTTTATAAAGCATTTGTACATTTTTATTCCATTATTAATAATTACCATTGCCAATGTTTTCTCTGATGCTTTTTTCCCCTCCCAAATGTCATGCCTTATATCAATTTTATTAGGCTAGACCACTTGCAGAAATGCCACTTCAGCTCTCCCCACACACACTCCAACCATAAAAACCACCTCCCATCTGTTTTACTGCCTGAGAAGGTTAGACTTCTGATAAGCCTTTCAGTGGTAAGGAATGGGAAACTATTTTTGCTTCTCCTTGTAAAGATTAGCAATGGGTGCAGGCGGCAGGTAGATTATATGGTTATACAAAGCAATTTCTACCAGTGAACTCTGCGGCAGTGTTTAATTACACAGTCTGTGTATAACACCTCTCTGGGCTGCCCTACGCACACGGTCAAGTTCCATTAAGGATTATAGTGAAATCTGCAAATGATAAAGCCCAGATCCTCCAAGACACTTAGGGAACCAATTCCCATTCCTCTGCCCATACCACTAGCAAATACATACTGTCATATATGGCTAATTTAAGCTTACCCTTTTCCAAAGAGAATTAAGATCTTTAATACTATTTACTTAGACCCAAGTCTGTACATCTGTACATATATGGCATATATAGCTGCCACAGAGTCCTAAAAATATCTGGTGCTGATAATGTACTTGTTAAATCAAAAACTTAAAATGGTTTAGTACAAACTCAGTGTCTTACTGTTGACTTGATTCCCCTTTATAGTTATAGGGAAACAGTCTTAATCTAAAAACCTTAATCTGCCTTATGTAGTGAATAAAGGCTGACTTTTGAAGGCGAACACTCTTTTCTAATGTAATAGCGATAGAAGAAAGTTAAGCCTGAGGAACAGTGAGAACAGCACAAAAAAGAGTCAGGCTAGGTATTCTTCATCTGCTCTCTTCCACACATACTGTCACAGACCCTGGCAATTTGTAAATTTGCTGAACTCCTTCCATCCACCTTATCTTCCTCTGAACAGCCTTCTCCTGCCAGTCTGAGCCTCCTTTCCCATCCGTTATTCAGTCCCACTCTACCCGCCTATTTCTTGTCCTCTCTTTCTGCCTAACAGTATCCTCCTCCATAATTTCCCTTTCTTATTCTCTTGCTTCTATAAAACTACATATACATTTTAAATCAACTGCAATTCCTATATAGAACTATTAAGGTAGACATGTCTTGAAATTTTAGTAGCTACACCAGAACATATTCTATTACTCTGTTAGACAGTCTGAAAACTGTTGTAGTACATCTAGCCTTGAAGTTCAAGATCCAAGACACTCAAACAAAGTTCAAAATAAGACTGGCAGAGGAAGGACCCTCAACTTAGTTGCTTACTTTCTCCTTATTATTCTATTGTGTAACAATGTAACTCAGTATTAAAATGTAACAGATCCTTATGAGCAATTATGTTTTCCTTTGATAAAAATCCTAAGAAAAAGTTAAAAAAAAGAAAAAAATTGCTGTTGCTAGGTTGTTGAGTCCTCGCACTTACTCAGCTGATGAAAGACAAGTTATCAAATCTCATGCCTTGGCTTCACCAAGCTCAAAACTGTTTCTTGGTCACTAAGCCCTTTCCTGAATAATGACCCTGAATATCCTGACTAGCTAAAACAACCCGGGAGGTTCAGCTGCCTCACTACTGTGAGGATCAGCTGTATTCTCCAGCAGCCCTGAGCTCAACTTCATGTTCACAGGCCCCAGAAAATGCAGCAAGCTTCTTGGACCAGAAACTGTTTGCAGGAATAGCTAGAATTCCAAACAAAACATGGACAATACCGCAAAATCCTTTATCAAAGAAGTGTGTATCTCTGGAAAATACCAATTTATTTAAGTTACTGTTTTCTGTATTTTCATTGTATTACGTTTAAGGCAACAGAAATGAACACATGAAACAATACAGATGTTATTAATGTTTGAAATATTCACTGCTGTTTTACCATAAGCAGACATCATGATTAACATCTTTTGTCTGAAATAGGAAATACAACACACCTCCAAAAACAACAGTGTCAGGGATTTTATTGCCATATACTACGATGATCACATGATTCGTTTCATAAAACCAAAGAAGTTTAACATCTGAATTTTCAGTCTCGCTATTTGCTGAAAAATTTATTAGATCACAAGTACTGTGCGACTTTCAGAGGGTTCCTTTTTTTATTGGATGTTTAAGTTTGTGTTGTGTTATTCAGTTATGTAGCTTCTATTAAAAATATCAAGTGAAAAAAATAGCATGTTAAATAGTATGCTATTTAAAATTTGTAGCAAAACCTTCTGTCTTTTTCTCTCTCTTAAAACTCACTTTCTTTTTTGGACTGGCTCATCTCAGTAAGGTTAGAAAACCAATGTCTTTTATCCCAAAGTTTGCCAAAGCAAAGCGCCAGAAAAGGAGAATGATCCTGCAACCACCATTCATTTTTATTATCCCTCCAAAGTGTGTTCACCAGTGCTGCAAAAAATAACTTACTTTTACGGTACACACTACTGCTGAACAACCATGGTTTTACAACAATGTGAAAGTAACTTTCAACAAGACTTTCAAGACATTGAAAGAAATAATAACTCATCATTACACATTTTCATGAATTATACAAAAAGGACATTTTCTTTGAACAACTATTTAAACATAGGCTCAAAAAGCACATTGTGTCTTTTTTGATTGACTGAAAGTGCATGTTAGAGTACTATAGACACACGAAACAGGCTAGGTTGTATTTTTTTTTTTCTTTCTTAAGTCAATGTGATCATAAGATACTAGCTATTTTCACAGTAGTTTTGATTCTGTAGACTAGTTTTATCTCCAAAAATTGTCTTTTATCAAAAAATACACATATTCCCTGTGTTTATGAAATTGTTGCTCTCTATATGCTCTTATTAGAAATAATGCTGCCAAGAAGAATGCCATTATTCAAGTACTTGCGGTACGAAAAAGAAAGAACAAAAATTATTCCAAAAGGAACAGTTGTTAAAGAACAGATGTTAAAGTGGTTTCTCCTCTGGTAGGCCCAGAAACACTGTGCATATTCTTGGTATATAGATTATGATTCAGTGTACTTGCAGCACAAAGGAAAAGCATATTTCAGCTGTACAGTATACATCGAATGCACATCAGATGCCCCAGATCTTCAGTAGTTCTCACTGCTGCTGATACAAATCTGAAGCAGCTCCATCACTGCAGTCCTGATCCCTCTTTTTAGTCCTTCTACATTGATCAGGTGGTAAAAAGTAGCCATATATCTGACTTAAAACTGTTACTGAGACTTCATTAATTCCCATGAGGAGCAGGAGGGCTGTAAAATCTACGTGGCACAGAGCTGGTATGTCTAGCCTCCTGCAAGGACCTTGCTGGCAAATTCTGGCTGAGATGTCACTTCTGAACTGCTTCAGTTTACACCAAAGGTTAAAACTGGTCTCAGCTATAACCAGAGCAAGGAAAGTAAAACCTTTTGCTTTGAGATTTCCACCACTTTGCCGGCGCATAGAGAAGAACTAGCACAAGAGAGCAACCACAGGGTTGACTCTGGGTTACTCCAGCCTTGTTATTCATGTCTTGAGACAGAGAGCAACTCTACCCCAACACTATTTTGAGATAAAACATTAATATTAATTGAAATTCTAGGATGCTAGAATTAGGCAGAAGATATTCAAATACTAAATGTAACTCTTACAACTGTATAAAGTTTGTAATAAAATCTAATCAGTTCATTAATAAAAGAGTTTACAACTTAGTTGTCCTGGCTTGTTATTTGTCAAATTTTCAAAAAATGTAATGTGTTCAGAGCTGATTGCAATAATTTAATTTGCTCCTTCTGCACTCTACTTGAACTGAAATAAAAACAGACTCCAGTCAATATGCAAACCAGAAGTGATATTAAACATCAACTTTTTTTCTAGTCATTGAACATCTAATGACAACAAAGACTGAAATGTCATGAAACTAAGTGTTGTTTCATATAGTTTGTCTGTCCTTAAGTACTTTGCATTCCAGAGACCTTACCTATAAGATTTTTTTCATAATTCAATTCTTGAACTGCCTACATCAGTTCCCAACATGGAAATAGACTACTAAGCACCTGACTCAAAAAACGTATCATTCCTCTTGAACAACAAGTCAAACAGTTGCTAGTTATGTGGGTTTTGTTTGTTTGTGGTGCAATACCTGGACATCTATACAGCTTTCTTGCCTGTGCAATATCTCCTTTACTTAGACGAGTACGCTGGCCAATGGCAGGTCGTATACCATTATCATCACGGGAAGGGAGAATGGTATCCAGAAACATGCCCCTAAAAAAAATAAAAATAAAAATAGACCCTAAAAAACCCTATCAGGTTTCTGTCATAAAACTGCCTGAGTTTTATGAATCTATAACACTATTTTGTAAATCTAGAATTTACATTTGGCATAATTAAGAGGGTAAAATGCAGAACTTTAAATACAGAAAACAAGTCATAAAAATTCCTCAGGTTGGCAAATTTTATGCAGAGTTATCAAAAAAGAATCTTCTTTCAGTGCATCAATTAACATATCAGCTTTTATATTTCTGTTAGACAACAGGAGGGAAATCTCTTACTACTATTTAGACTACACAGGAAAAAGGCACCACTGTTAAGCTCTTGCTATATTGAAAAAAAAATATAAAAGTATATAAAAATACATAAATTAGGTCCTATCACAAAATTCTTAATCATAAAGTTCCTATTTCTAACAAAGTTTTTAAGGGAAGTCTTAAAGTCTGAATTACATGTGTAAGACAAGCTAAAGTCAGGACACTTGCCAGTCATTCTTCTGTCAGGTGTTATATCTAACTCTACTCTAGCTGCTGCTGCTTTTGAAACATAAATGTTTGCTTGCCAGCCTCTGCTTCCTTTACAATAAAATATATCAACTTACTATATGTGTTTTTAACAACATTTACCCTAAATGACTAGACGTAATAAAGAAGCACACTTGTTCCAAATGTGCAGTTTTATTCAAAATTTCCCAAATTTTAAATATGATCCAAAATATTTTGGTAGTCTCAAATAAATTTTAAAAGAGTAAGGTACAAAACTAAGTTCTATTATCATGTTACAGACTTTGAAAATCCCTCAAATCCCATAAAATGGAAGTTAACAGATGAATATGTTTCTGTATTCTCTTGTTCTTTATTTTTTTAATTCTTTTTGGTATACTTGTAGGGCTTTTATTGAAAAGTAAAACTGGTATTTTCAGGCATAATGTAGGTCCAAAAATGAATGAACAGTAAGGATCTTTGTAGTTAGGAATACTATTTAGAAATACAGATTGTTTTTTAAATTATAATACATGAACCATTTTGACTATTGCAGGTACATACTGCTCTCTTTACTCAGTCAGATTTCTTGTGGCATCACTAAAAACTTTGCAAAAAAAGAATCATCTCAGGATGTTACCTTAATCTAAACGGTGAAATAAACTACTTAAGGCGTTATTCAATTTCTAGAAATAAGGCACATTATTATTTAAAAAAAGTGTTTGTATCTATAAATTATCATTTTATTTTCTACTGATTTTTAGTACAACCTAAAACTGATGCTATTCATATTTTGAAAAAATGTGAAAGCAATCCTCTCTTAAATGCCCTAAGCAATCCTCTCTTAAATGCCCTAGCACTTTAATAAGGGAACAACCTGTAACAGTTCTAACACAGCGTGAACAACATCATTGTGTGTGACTAGAACTTTATGATGTTTTGTGATTTCTACTACTTATCCAGGTGAGTAAAGTCTAACAACAAACAGCTGGCAATATGCCACACTGAGCACAACTCATGCTTTCAAGATAACTCAGTGCAAATCGATACATGACCTCAAGTGTTTCCTTGTTGTTTTTAAACAATATGAAGTAACAACCTCCTGTACCTTAGGGCAGGGCATGCCTACTCATGGCACTCAGTTTTTGCCAGCTTGGAAACTGGTGAGATCAGGGCCCACAAATCAAATTATCTTGATGTTGTCTGTGCCCTAGGACTCTGGAGGGTTCCAGCTTGTTAAATTACTCTATTTTATATAGGTTCTTATAATCTCTTCCTTAAAGTAATGTATCTGTAACTGGATTAAGCAATGTGACTAACATCTACCTCATATGGCTCATTCCCATGCTCTTCCGGGGTGAATTATGTGCATGCTGAATACACCCTTTGGTAGGTTTGGTTGTTGGTTTTTTTTTTTTTTTTTTTAATAATATCATTTATATTGAGGAGAACAAGCTTAAGAAATTTGCAAAGGCTGGTAAGGTTTCTGGTGGTCTTCAGTATATTTCAGTCTCAGATTGTCTAGTATTTTTGCTTTAAAATGCACAAATTGGACAAAAAAAATCTAAGCACAAATTTTCAAACTAACATTTTTTGTTGGGGGTATTTTGAGGTTTCTTTTAATTTACATTACTCTGGTAGTTTTAGAGTAATCAGCCTAACTGTGACTTGGTATGAAACATAACAGGAGACAGGGTGACAGACTCCTCCTTCACTTATTCTCCAGAGTAGGGCTAGCCTATGGGAACAGCCCATTGTACAGCTCCCCACATCCATGCAGAGTTTCAGAGCAAGCCCCACGTGAGTTACTATGGAGTTGGGGATGGATCAGCCTGCAACAGGCCAGAGCCAAACGAGAACTCTTTACTATATGGTTTTGATGACAGTAACAATCTGTACAAACAATAGAGAAGAGATTGCAGCTTCTGTTATAAATGGTTGACTGCAGTCCTTTGCAAAGGCTGTGGCTTGCATGGTACATGCCCTAATACCATAACATATTCTACTCACATAATCCTTAGTTACTCAGACATTATGCATCAAAGGAGATTTCTCTTTAAGAGAACAGATCATGTTACATGTAGAGTTCCTAAACACTTCACTCATTTGTTTTTTCTAAATGGAAATTTTTGTGGAGACAAAAAGATAATTAGTATTATATGAAATTATATTTCCAAATTATCTTGTCTTAAAATCTAAAGAACTGAAGCAAGATCAAAAGGCTGCTTTGAAACTGAACAGAAATGAACTGTGTTTAAAAAGATAATTAAATTATTCTGACTTAAAATAAACAAGCTGTACTTTGCTGTAAGAATACTGTATTGCAAGGGATATTTTAAGTGATTTTGAATACTTAAAAAAGCATAGTTCTTGGCATTCACAGAGAGAATAGAATTAAAAGTCAAAAGGTATAACCTGAGACTCCAACCTTGAGAAGGTGTTCCTGGCATAGTGCATAATGCTGTCAAAGTCATATGGTTCCCCAAGGGAGTTCACCTCTCCAGGCTCCATCTTCAAGAAGTTGTATTCCTGACCTATGAATGATTGATAATTAGAGTTTAATATCTTTTTTTTGTGAAGATAAAAACCAAACAGGAAAAGAAAAACAACAAAGATCCTAACCTAATCACTCACTGACATTCATAAATCTCAGCCATTTGGGAGTAACTGTGTGATTTTATTAACCAAGAGGGCAGATGTCTTCTAAAACACACATCAAATCCCGTTATTTGACCTTTAGAAAGACTGTCCTCATTCACCTAACCCACATAAAGGCTCCATACATTATGTTGCACTTCATGTAGAATCCATAAAATTTGCTGGCTTGGTTCTTAATTCCAGAATGGAATTCAAACACTACAAAGTCACACTTTCAAGAGACAGCTGTTGCAACTTAACGAAAGGAGAAGAGAAACAAAAGATTTATACTTAGTTCATAATTCCAGACCAGAAGTTTTTTGTCGTCATCAGTGTATTAAGAGATGCAAAGCACCCCTTACTCCAATGCATATTCCCATTGGTGTCTTGCAAAAAAACTGCAGTGGCTTTAACATTATTAACCAACATAATTTGCATAACATAACAAAACCCAAATGTCTTGGTCGTCATGACTTCCTGATCCCATTTAGTGATCCTCAAGCTCATGCCACACCACAAGTGGTTTCAGCCAGAAACTAGAGAGACAACTGAAAGAAGAGAGCAGGAGGCTGAGGATGGTACTGCAGCTTATTTTCCCCATCACAGAAAAAGCATAGGGGAAGAGCACTTATGGCATCTACACAAGGCAATAACACAGAAAGAACAGAAGGAAGGCTTGGATACACATGCCCTTTCAGGACTTCAGAGACTTGTGGGAGTATCTATCAGCTGTCAGTCATCTTCCAAGTCCTAGTTGAGGTGACAAAGGTTTATTGCATCTCAAATCTATTTCATTTTAAAACATTTTCTATAGGAACAGACAAATACTCCAAGCTATCATTGGACAATTTCTGATTTCACCCCTTCTTGAGCAGAGAATTCCCATAAGTCCAAAACAGTGTTTCACAAATACCATGCACATTTATGAACATTGCAAATGAAACATGCCTCGTTCCCTCCCATCTTGCCCACACAACACAAGTGTGGGCACAACAACTAGACTGACAAAGAGATGACAGTCACAGTTTAAAGTTCTCAGGTTCCTCAGATGCTTTGTCTCAACAACACCAAGGCCACTGGCTAAAGCTGCAAGCTCTGTAGGGAACAAGTAATTTGGAAACCGTGGGAACAGTGCCCATCTTTGTCACAGATTCAAAGTCCTCAGTTTCTAAACCTATTGGGCAGGTAAAAAGCTATTGACATGTTTCTACTTATCATTCAGTAAAGACTGCAAAAGAAAAGCCCCTTCTCAAGCACAGAAACATGACTTTTAAAGGGCTTTAAGAGCAATGGCTTCCTTCAAAGTTTTTGAGCATGATTATTATTTCTCTCCTTCTAGCCAGTACTATTTAATGGCTTGCTACTTGGCCAGATCTTTAGAAAAGATTATATTTTAGTTGCAGTATTTCATTTGTGAATCAGCTTGAGATCAGTCTAGCTAAGAGGAATAGCAGACATACATGCTCATTTCTGCTATTCAGTTCATTTCTGCTATTCGGCATTCAGTTTTAAGAGAGCTGAGCAGATGAAGGAAACACCAAAAATAAACAGATTTTTTTTTTCCAAAATACTTATCAGAATATCTCACCAGGCTGGATGTTTTCTCTAATGATGGTGACATGGTCATCACGGTCTGGTCGTGTATGTTCATGCCAAAAACCTATCACATGACCCAACTCATGGACAACTATACCAAATTTATCACAGTTCTTGCCAATAGATATAGCCTGAGGACCATTTCCCCTTCGACCCACATAAGAACAGCACCTGTAATTAAAACACAAACACAGATGAAAGTTTTCATGCATATCTCTACAGACCATACAGGAAATTCAGTTAAAATATGAGAAAATATTATATAAAAATAAATCAGCAGAACAATGCACTATGCAATTTCTGCACTCTGTAGCTCTAGTGCAAGAGCAACTTATTATTCAGAATACCTAATAAAGCACACGTTTTTTTGGGTTTGGTTTTGGGTTTTTTTGTTTGTTTGGGTTTTTTTATTCAAGGTCTTCTTAAAAGATGCTAGCTGCGACCACTGGAATTGTCACTTGTGGCCTTGTACCTCAGAATGACACAGGAACTTCTTTTCACCCAAAGAATCAATAAAAATAAAGTTGACTGGAAGTACCATCTCACCCATGCATATCATTGCTTTCTTACTCGTGCACACTCAAGAGGTATGCAGAGAGAAGCGGAAAGAATAAGTAAAAGCAAGGTTTCTTCTGTGCCATACTTCTGCTGTGTGTCTTGACAGCACTTACCAGACTCTTGGTCACTCAGTTCTGATAAGTTTGCTTTATTTTGATCTGAAAAGTCATGCTACTTCATTAGTTCCATCTATAAAGGGTGCAGAAATTCTGCAAGTGAAATAGTAGTCCTTTAAAAGATTCCCTTAGCATGCAGTTGAAAATACAGAAGATATCCTGAATGAGATGTGGAAACCTGTGACGTCACTGTACAATCTCTCCTCATTTTTTGTTTCTCTGGATATGGGTGATATACAATGTCATTTGCAACAACAGTAAATTAGGAAGTTGAATGCTCTGGATATGTGCAAACCGTTTTTTTCTCCCATTCCTGTTTTCTTGTAATAGGAACCTTAAGTCCCAGTCACAAGAAAAAACCTAACACAAACAACCCTCAAAAAAAACCCAACCCGTTTTGCAACTGCTCTCATGTTTCATTCTTGTTCCATTGCACTTCCATGATTCCAATGTAAACTTATGGAATAGAGATGCCCTTTTCAGTGTTCACACTGTCAGCATTTATCTGAGACATCTGCTTTTTGGTTAGAAAAAAAGTCTGCTGACTATGGTAGCAAAAGGAGAGAATGGAGAGTAAAGCAAATCCTACCAAAATGGAAGACAATTTCAGGTTTCATAAGCTGATTCTCTGTCACCTCTGAAGAGCTTAAATATTTCAAGCCAGCACTATATTCCCTCATAAAAGCCTGACTTCCCATCTCTACTCTGTAAATTCTGCAGTCTGTCAGGTGGAATGGAATTGTACTGAGCAGATCACCTCCACCGTCTCCCTCCTCCCCCTTTTTAAAAAAAAAAAAAAAAAGTTTTCTGATGCAACATTTACATAGCAGAATATATTTGGTCCTTGAGGAGGTCGATGCTAGTGTGGAGAATGATCCTATCCCTTCATGTGCCTCTGTGGGCAATAAAGGAAGAACAGCTACGGGAGCAATACCGATAGCAGATTAAATTCTACAGACAACATTTGCTTGTTTCTCCTTTTCAGGTTTTGTGGTGGCAAAAAGACTTTTCACTTTGGTTAGTTGGCTGGTGAGTCACTCTTGGTTGGTCATCTCTACTGATTTTTATTAGTATCTAATACAACTAGAATTTTTAAATATGAATATTAGAGAAATACAGAAAATACGAATATTAGAGAAGTACAGCCATAGCATTTTAGTTCACAATACCTGTTCTTAATAAGCATACACTGGTTTTGCACAAAAGGCTAAAATCAAGGATAGATATACCAAAAAATGATAATAATATCTTAAAATTATAAAGACCACACAAGTTACTTTATAGAGGAAAATATTACTACAACAGCCTAGGAGGGTTGTATCAAGAATTTTGAAGCTATCTTGAAAATACTGTTGGGAAAAACTATTGTTCACATTACAATCATTCCTTGCTATCTTAACTGCTTCTCAAGTATTCCTACCCTCAAAATAAGTTAACTCTTTTCTCCCTGCTTTAGATAGTTCCAAGGATAGGTGTGAGTCACCCTTTTAGGTCAAAGCACTGAATTAGGCTCAGTGCTTCAGCTAGAGTTGTGCAATATCATGTTTAATTAACTTCTTAAGGTGTCTTCCCTTGATAGCTCTCTTCAAGGCAGATAAATAAAACCAATGGCAATTTAGACTCCCTGTTATAATTCTGTGCCATTGTCAATGTTGCAGGGTTTATGTGCTACTGTTTCACACCACAGTAAAAGAAAATAAAGAACACCTGTGTATTGCTCTGTGTATTTCCATCACTCTATATAAACTGTATTAACACAAAATTACTATTTACAATATTTATGATATAGAAATATTATTATAAACACTGATATAAATAATAGTAATGGAAAAACTACCTTAAGATGTGCCCTAAAAATACAGCATATGTGATAAGAAGGAGCAACAGATAGCAGAAATAAGATTAAAATAAAAATTTAGAGCAGTTATACCATTTTATCTCATGATTCCACAGTGGATTTCACCTTTGCACCTGACATGCTGACATGGTATTGCTTAACATATTTTTCAGACTGCATGTTTGCAGAATAAATATTATGGCTACAGGTGAATATGTAAGCATAATTAAAGCACTACAGATATTTTCAATATAATTTTTACCTGGGTTTTTATCTTTCACTTGTCACTCTACTACTTGAATATGTTTCTATTGTGCAATAAGGAAATTACCATAGTTCATACACTCTCTTATTCACTCGTGCTCACCCTGGGGAGAAAAGTGTTTGGATCCTTAAGAAGGTTTGGGGGTTTTTGTTGGGTGTTTTTTGTTGGTTTTGTGTTGTTGGTTTTTTAAACCTTCTACACAGTGTGATTTACTGTCTTATCCAATTAGAGAGGGAATGCTGGAGTACACACTGTACTCTGAGCCAAAGGTAGCAGAATTTGCAGTAACTCTTCATTCTCAGAAAAGTTCATTCATTTAAAAAGCCATTAAAGACCTTCTGTCCTCAGGATAAAATTCCCAATTCACTGTCATAGGCAGTTGCATTATGTACACCGAATAAATTTGTCAAACACAATTCCTAGGTTCCAGACTTCAAGTCTTTTAGAAAACGTTGTTCCTTATCTCTGAACACTTTGAAGTAAGGACTAAGATGTGGCATTTGGCACACCAAGGGCAAGCCCTGCCTGACCAACCTAGTGGCCTTCTATGATGGAGTAACTACATCAGTGAACGAGGGAAGAGCTATGGATGTCATCTATCCGAACTTCTGTAAGGTCCCCCACAATATCCTCCTCTCTAAATTGGAAGGATACGGATTTGATGGGTGGACTGTTCGGTGGATAAGGAATTGGCTGGATGGTCGCATCCAGAGGGTAGTGGTCAATGGCCCGATGTCCAAATGGAGAACAGTTACGAGTGGTGTCCCTCAGGGGTCCGTTCTGGGGCCAGTGCTGTTTGATATCTTCATCAATGACATAGACAGCGGGATCAAGTGCACCCTCAGCAAGTTTGCAGATGACACCAAGCTGAGTGGTCCAGTCGACATGCCTGAGGGATGGGATGCCATCCAGAGGGATCTGGACAGGCTGGAGAGGTGGGCCTGTGTGAACTTCATGAGGTTCAACAAGGACAAGTGCAAGGTCCTGCACTTGGGTCAGGGCAATCCCCGTTATCAGTACAGGCTGGGGGATGAAGGGATTGAGAGCAGCCCTGCCAAGAAGGACTTAGGGGTACTGGTAAATGAAAAGCTGGACATGAGCCAGCAATGTGCTCTCGCAGCCCAGAAAGCCAACCCTATCCTGGGCTGCATCAAAAGCAGCATGGCCAGCAGGTCGAGGGAGGTGATTCTGCCCCTCTACTCTGCTCTGGTGAGACCCCACCTGGAGCATTGCCTCCTGCTCTGGGGTCCTCAGTAAAAGAAGGACATAGACCTGTTGGAGAGGGTCCAGAGGAGGGCCACAAAAATGATCAGAGAGATGGAGCACCTCTCTTATGAGAAAAGGCTGAAAGAGCTGGGGTTGTTCAGCCTGCAGAAGAGAAGGCTGTGGGGTGACCTTATTGCAGCCTTTCAGTACTTAAAGGGGGCTTATAAGAAAGATGGAGGCAGACTTTTTAGCAGGGCCAGTAGCGATAAGACAAGGGCTAATGGTTTTAAACTAAAAGAGGGTAGATTCAGACTAGATATAAGGAAGAAATTTTTTACAATGAGCGTAGTGAAAGACTGGAACATGTTGCCCAGAGAGGTGGTAGATGCCCCATCCTTGGAAACATTCAAGGCCAGGCTGGATGGGCCTCTGAGCAATCTGATCTAGTTGTAGATGTCCCTACCAATTGCAGGGGGGATTGACTAGATGACCTTTAAAGGTCCCTTCCATCCAAAAGCATTCTATGATTCTATGATTTACTTTGGCAGTCTACAGGAAGCTGTGGCAGAAAACATAAAAATCAATCAGATGAAGTAATCCACGTTCTGCAAAAGCATGTCACCATTTCCATATTGGGTGAACTTAATGAGTTAGGCCTTCCTACCTATGTTAAGGTCATGTACATCATTACAGTAATTATGCTATACTGACCTTAACTTGTGCAAAGAGATGAAATGCACTGACAATGCCTGATTGTTTTTTTAAAAATAGAAAAGCATAAAATGCACACAATCTGTGGAAATTCACATTGCAGACTCTAAATATGGATAAAATTCCACTGATTTATGCATAATTTGTGTTGGAAGGGACCTCTGGAGGTCTCCAGTTCAACTTTCTGCTCAAAGCAGGGTCAGATACGAAGTCAGACCAGGGTTGATCAGGTCTTTATCCAATGGGGTCTTAAAAACCTCCAAGGTGACAGCACAGCCCCTCTGAACAACCTGCTCCAATGCTTGGCTGTCCACACTGTGAAAAATTTGTTCCTTATATTCAGTCTGATTCTCTCTTTCTTCAGCTTATGCCTCTTGCCTTGCATTCTCCCACTAAGCACCACCGTGAAGAGCCTGGCTCCCTCTTCTTGTTGCCCTCTCTGTAGGAACTGGGGGCTGCTGCTGAGTCCCCCTGAAGCCACCTCTTCTCCAACTGAGCAAACCCTGGACCCTCAGCATCTCCTCATAGGGCAAGTGGTCTAGCTCCCAAGCATCTTGGCAGTCCTGTGCTTACATCCTTCCAGGTTATTGATATCTTTCTTTTACTGGGGGCCCACAACTCCATGTAGGGTCTATCTGTGATCTAGCAAGTGGTGAGCAGAGAGGGATGACCACACCTTCCCTCAAGCCACAAGTTCTGTTTCCGTTCACGCAGCCCCAATGCTGTTGGCTGCCTTTGCTGCCAGGGCACATGGGCAGCTTCTGCCCAGCTCGCTGCCCCATGGCCTTCTCCATAGAGCTGCTCCTCAACCCAGCGGTGTGCAGCTTATCTTGCTCTTCCTTTGCAGGTGCAGGGCTTTGCATTTGCCCTTGTTGAACTTCATAAGGTTCCTGTTGGTCAGTTCCTCCAGCCTACCTGGGTCCCTCTGGGTGGCAGCTCTGCCACTGAGCCTATCATCTGGTCCTCCCCAACTTGGCATCATCTGCAAACTTGATGAGGGTATGCACCTTCACCTCTTCATGGGTCATTGATAAAGATGTTAAAAAGGACAGGTCCCAGGATAGGCCCCTGCTGTACTGCACTTTCAGTCACAATCTGACTCCAAGCCATTAACCACAATGCTCCAAGCCCAACCATGCAACCAATTTTAACCTGTCTAGTTTTCTATTCATCTATAATCCTGCAAAATACACCCTGCAGACTCAACACATTTAAAACACATTTGTTTAAATGCTGGACTTTAATTTATAATTCAAAACCTTTGTGATCTGAATATAACATGACAGCAGTGCAAGAGATTGATGAGAATAAAGTTAGGATAACTACGTGCAACTATGAAAAGGCAGAACAAATCCTTTAGTTTAAAACAGTTTAAACACTTCTGCTTAGTCTTCATGTTTACCACTGTGTGGAAACTCTATAGAGAAAAATTGCAAAGCAGAACTAAAGAACATTAATTAATATTTATAGCTTAAATCAAATCAATAGGTTATTAAAACTGTAGCTTGTAGAATATTTAATACAATTTCAATAGTTTTAACATGCTTGTGTTATTGACTTCATGTACATTACATGCTTCAACTAGCAAAGACGTATTTGGTGGCTTAAAAATTTCCATAGATTTTCAGTATCATTTTTCCACAATTATACTTTGGAGACAAATAGAGAAAAAGGAAAAAGTGACAAAATAATAAATAATTATTCCAGATAGGAACTCCTCTATGATGTCTCCAGCTCTGCTTTTATTGACACTATTCACAACAAGGGCAAAAGAATAAAGTAAGAATTTAGCTACAGTCAATCTCTTCCTGGCCTTTTTACTTCATTTGGACCAAAAGAGGGTTTAAAAGAGGTTGCGCACTGTAACTTGGAAAAAATCAGGCAATAGCTGTGCAATAATAGTAGAACAAAATGGCTAGTATAACACATTAAGTTATTAAGACAATTTGTTTTTATAAGAAAATATAGTAAATAAATACCTAATCAACCAATTCACTGAATACAATTAACAATACCAAGCAGTTGATTGTTTCTTGAAAACAGAAGCGCTTAAGACCATCTCTGAAAGCTTTTAGTGGTATTTCATAAATCAGATAGATTTTTAGGTGTTTGCAAAAATCATTTGACATATTACTATTATAATCATAAAAAAACAAGAGAAGTTGGGCATTGCCAAATATGTGTAGTGACTTTGGGTACCTCATCTGACACATTTGAAAGATGTTTTCTTTTCAGAAGAAAAATATTAAATGCAATCTTTTACATAGTATTCCACTAGGTTGTCTAACACTAAACATCTAAAATGCAACACACTGAAAATTTTTTTTTTTTAAAGCTGGCCTGCTTCTAAAAAAAAGCAGCCAGATGAGTATGGTAATTCCCTTACACTGGTTACTACATCAAAGAAAATTAAAATTAACCAAGTCTTAAAATAACAGCAGCAGTGTACACTTACAGAGGTCATTAGGATTTGCTAGGTTGAGTGTCATGTCAAGCACCCCAGATTCATCCAATTAAGCTACAAGATTCTGATCACTTCAACAATTGCGCTGAGTCAAAGGGCAGGGAAAACTAAAATAAATAAATAAATCTATGAAAGAAATTAATTTGCAATACCATGGGTTTGACCCCAGGTGTGTTTGGCAAAAGGCCAAGACCTCTCTGTGCTGTATGAGCACTTGTCATGCCCCTTAAATTGATTCGACTGGCAGCCTTTAAAGCTCCTCATCTCTTTAATCTTTATTGCACTAGACAGCAGTTGGAGACAGTAACTATTTATGAATCTCTAATTCCATTTAATCAGTCTAGCTGATCAATGATGGCAAGCAAAGAGAAACAAATGACACGGAGAAAGTGAAATGACTGGAACAATATACTCATTCTTTTAAGTAATACAGCTACTGTCAAAAATGCTCTTAAATTAATATGAAGAGAGAATCAGGGTGGGTCAATGTTGCACGTTTTTCAAAAGCTGCACTCCTCAGAATGTGACAATAGAAAAATCCTCATAGACCACAACAGGAGATTGCCATGGCACTGACTAGATGAAGTTGTGGATGAAAAACTGCAGAACTTCATAAGCATACTAGGATTGCACATCATCACAAAGCAAGAGAAAGAAGTTCACAAAAATTCATGAACAAAATCTCACCCAAGAAGCAGAGGGTTTTTTTCTTGGTGAAAAACACACCTCTTTCAATCACAAATATAACTCACTCTGTACAAAGGAGATATTGGCTATGACCTGGCTTGATGAATTTGCTTATTGTCAGGGATCAATATAGCTGTAGTTACCAAATGTTCTGATTCACTGTCCAAAGAGGACCTGTTGCAACGACAGAAGCGGCTACTGCTTCTTCACCTGCTCAATGGAGATGACCATCCCAATATAACAAAGAACAGCCAGCTGAGTCCATTCGTCAGTTAACAGCTGCCTATCCCAGTGTATTAACATAAATCACCCCTCATTTGGTTTATGTTAATGCACTGTATTTTAGACTATGGCAGCTGGTCACCTGCACCTTGGTCACACCCATCCTGCAGGCCATGCTACAACCAACAGAGAAGCTGCGTCAACTGCTTTGGGCAGGAAGAGTGCCAGCTCCTAGATTAATTACCACCTGAAAGCATGAGTCAGCCCTAATGCCACAGATTATTTAATACAACTCTGAATTTCTTCTCATTCCATAAAAGTGATTGCACACCTTTTATAACATGTAATCCTTCTTAAAGCTAAAGAGTGCTGAAAAAGTGTACCTCAGGCAATGAATTTACCTGTTTCACCAACTTTAAGAACTTGCCTGTAATGTCTATTTAATATGCTAGCAAGTTCAAAAAACAGTAAAACATTCAGAAGCTGTTCAGTCTACAATGTTTGGAGAAGCACGTGAAAGAGAGATGATTTTCCTGTATCTCAGACAGCTTTGTCAAATTCCTATACAAGAGGATACAGCAGTGATTATAATAAGTCATCTACAGTTTGTCATAAAAAGTACTTAAGTCTTCTGGTGGAGAACAAAAATTGCCACAAAGTCAGATCAAAGGCATGCTGAGATGCCAGAACAATATGACTAATTGTTCTTTTTTTGTCTCACTATATAAAAATAAGTTTGATCTTGTACTCAGTAATATTTATTAAGAGCTTGTGACTAGAGGCCATTCTAGTTTGCCGACCCCTTTTTTGGCTTTGCATACAGAGAAGTATACTGACTGTGTCTTCTGGCACTTCCTATCTGATCGGAAGTAACTTAAGGATAGAGAAGCAGTAGTGAACAAAGGGTTTTGAACCTGTTTACAGATTAGTATTTTACTTGCCCTAATCAAGTAGCTGCATAAATATTTGCTGTAATAGATATTTATGCCAATGTACACTGCTTTGGTAGAAGAATCATAAACACTATTATCTTAATACTATATTCTTATTCTCACATCTGCAGCTAATGGGTACAAATGACTATCAGCAATTACAAAATTTCAAACTACTAAGTTAGTGCTTCAGCTGTACTGAGAAACAACATTTCATTAATTAACTGTTCTCAAAATCAGGTTAACTAAACAAGATGTGGTGACAAATAATTATAGTTTAAGACTGCAACAGATGGAATTATTCTGATGGGAAGAAGGGATCCAGCTGTAAAGCTTTTGACATTTTTCCACACAAGCTGCCCATAAGCAAACTAGAGACCCTGGTATAAAAGAGGGTATAAAGCTGTCTGGAATATTATATGAAGTGAAGATAGAGATGATGCTCCTTAAACTTGCAGTCTGAGAAAAGTCTGCTGAATACCATGAAGACAAGTCTGGAATTGACAGCAACTGTAACAGATTAGAGACAAGATCTGCAAAGGGAAATACGGCATTATTTGGTGTCCTGAGATGTGCAAAACATGGCACGCACTGGAACTAGTAACAGGGTATATCAGTGTTATGGAAAGAACTCTGGCACCTATTCAGAGTCACATCCCAATTGACCACGAGTTGAACATGGCAGCTGTTGAGAAACAGAGAGGCATCATGCTTAGGTACCCAAGGGGAAGGAGAGACTATAAGATGTATGAATTAGCTCTAGCACTGGCTCAGCAGAAGTAATGGGTCATCTGGACAAACATGTCCTACTTTTGGATCCTCAATTTGAAGAAAGATGTGGGCTAGTTGAAAAGAATTTCAAAGAGAATAATGATGTGATCAAAGGCCTAGAAAACACAGTTTACCAGGAAAGATTATATGAATTAGGCTTTTTCTAGCCTGAAAGAAAAGAGAACTGAGGGTGGACATAATAAGAGTCTTAAAGTATCTAATATATTCCTTCAAAAAAGGAATAGGAATAATTTATTTTCTATGGCCATGGTGAGCAGGAAAAAAAGTTAATGTACTTTAATTGGAGCAACAAGAAGAGACCTTATTGCTCTCTACAACTACCTGAAAGGAGGTTGTAGCG
The DNA here is from genome assembly GCF_965183815.1 of Platalea leucorodia. Taxonomy (NCBI): domain Eukaryota; kingdom Metazoa; phylum Chordata; class Aves; order Pelecaniformes; family Threskiornithidae; genus Platalea; species Platalea leucorodia. The sequence continues at coordinate 43,033,486 of NC_138828.1, read as the reverse complement.
AGGTGGGAGTCGGTCTCTTCTCCCAAGTAAGAAGCGATAGGATGAGAGGAAACAGCCTCAAGCTGCACCAGAAGTCTAGGTTGGATATTAGGAAAAACTTCTTCGCCAAAAGGGTAGTCAGGCAGTGGAACAGGCTGCCCAGGGAAGTGGTTGAGTCTCCATCCCTGGAGGTATTTAAAAGATGGGTAGACGTGGTGCTTTAGGACATGGTTTAGTGGTGGACTTGGCAGTGTTGGGTTAATGGTTGGACTTGATGATCTTAAGGGTCTTTTCCAACCTTAACGATTCTATGATTCTATAAGAAATAACTGTTTCAGCTATGACCAAAAATACTGCCCCCGACTTCCTACATTTCTTATATTAAGAATACAGAAGCAATATATTTCCTAGCAAGCTGTGAAGTATTCATTTTTTCAGGTTTTTAGAAACAAGTTAGACAAGCATATATTAGCAATGACATAGGTTTGGCTGTCTCTGTCTTAAGAATACATTAGACATCTTTCTGAGATCCCTTGCAGTCCTATGGGTCTACGATAATCAAAACTTATCTCTCATTCATTGCTGTTACATAAACTCCCGACTTTAGGAAGGTCATGTATCTCTGATAACCAGCTGCTATGTTTCAAATATGCTTTTTTCATCACTGGCCTTCTGAGATGAGCTTCCCATGAACTGCTGCAAGAAGTAATGCATTACGCTCCTTCCAAATATCCTTAATGTTTACAAAGGCTCAATAACACTTCACTTGTTAGCGTGCTAATGCTGTCATCTGAGATGTTTGTAGAAATTGCCACCTGAATTTCCACATATATGACTGTATCCACTTTCTGTTTCATTCAATGTGTTATGTTTTGACTGTGTGCTCTCTGGGCCAGGGTTTATCATTTAGTTTTTAATTTGAACAGTGCTAAGTACAATAAAGTCTCCCTCATTTGTGAATATTAGCTGCCATGGTACTACAAAATAATGACACAATGTGCTAACAAACCAACACAGCAGGGTGCTATGGGAAAGAACTGGGTTTAATTTCAATGCAACTGGCCATGTAGCAGAAAGTGTTTGCAGACCGTTTGGTGTCACTTTTGTCTGGGCTCTTTCCATGGAAAATCCTGCATCAGCGCTGTGTGATGGTGGCTAGTGCACAGTGGTTCCTATTCACCCAGAGAAGATACGTTCTTATTTATCTGGCTCTTCCTGAAATGGCTTGTGGATTTAGGACCCCAAAAAAAGTCATTTGACTGCCTCTTCTGTTTAGCCTGTTTTTTTTCATCACTGGTGGACTGTTCATAGCCACACTTTTCCTTGTTTTTATTTTAAACTTTTTAAAGCCTTTGTAAATTTTTAAAGTATCCACCAATAAACCAACATTAACTGTAAAGGATAACGGTGATTTTGATGGTAGATATTGAGTATATTCCAACCTCCTGGTTTGAATTGGTTATAATCTAGCCTTCACCCTGAAGTGACTTGATCTCCTAAGGAACAGTGCTTTGGCTGGAGAGATTTTCTGTCATTTGTCTTTGGGCACTTTGAAGTTGTAGAATTTACTTTTCCCAAAACCAAGATGTCTGTAGATATCCCCATACTTCTCTTTCTAAAGTGCCTGAGACCACTTATATCTTTCACACTCTTCTGTTTAAATTCACATTGCTTTCCACCTCTGAGTGCAGGGAACCGTCACAACTGTTATCTGCTTCCCATTTCTCTTCCAGTTGTATGTCAGTATCCCTGAATCTTATCTTATGGGTAGCATTGTTAACTAAAATAATAGCCATGCTGGGTCAGAACAAAAGTCCATTTTCATTCTAACAGGGGTCTACAGCAGACCTATGGGAGCACAAGAACATGACAGGCAAGTTCATAGGTGCCCCATAGAACAAGCTCCTCGGCTGCAAGGATCTGGGGGTCTGAGATTTTCCAAGGCAAAGGCAATGCCTTTCTTAAGATAGACTAGGAGTGGGTTTTATTACGTTGTGCTATGCCTTAAGAAGCATGTCAGAGGTAATTTAAACAGATAGGTCTACCTGTAATTTTATGGGCTATAATTAAGTACATTCAACATCATTCCTACAATGCAAGGAGGTCCCAAAACTTCTTTTCACAACCCTATCCCATAAAAATTCAAATGTAGGCATGCAAAGTGTTCATTGATCAGGAAGTTAGCAAGACAGAAAGCTGTTGAGAGCCTGTTGAGAGCTGTTGAGAGCCTACAACCCAAACAGAAGCTGACTATCAGAAGTACAGTATTTCCACAGGTAGTAAGCACTCTTCTTGGAAAATGAACACCGTGCACTCAGGAAGTTCACTGACCATTATATGAAATTAAGAACTCTGAGTGGAATAAATAACAAATATAGCTGACTGAGGCATTTATGAGCAGAAATATCTGAAGACGGAACGTGGTGATTAATGGAAAGCTGCACTAATGAGTGATAAAACCTGTTTTGTTCACTTTTACACATCACTGACCTGGAAGAAGGAATTTGCAAAATGGTCATGAATTTGGTAGTTAAACAAATCTGGGCAAGGACCGTCTAACAACAGAAGAGTTAAAATTACAATTAAGAACAACTAAACTGGAAGAGGAATATGGAATAGATGTCCATATATAATTCAGCAGTAAACATGTCACATGGAGAAAGCTAAGAATAAACAAACAGTAAGCCTGAAATACCTTTAGAATAATGCATATAAATATTAAAAGCATGACAGAAAGCCAAACATAAAATTCTCATATCTGTGTATATACAGTAAGATCATTTTATCTAGAAATAGTCAAGAGGCATAGCTTCAAAAAGCTACTATACATACAGCTTTTAATGAACCTAAAGCCAAGCAGAACACACGTATCATTTAAGTACAGTAACTGTTCTTTTTCCTGTGAAGTATGTATTCACTTATAACTGCGAAGATGACAAACATGGCCAAACATTGAAAGCACAAGTATCTGTTACCATACATACACACTTACCCACATGGTCTGTATGTAAATACAATATAACTTTCTTCATCGCTTCGTTCAATAAATGTAACACACGTGTACTTTTCCCAGTGCCGCATGGCCTGTTTGAACATGGCGCGCTGGGTGCCTGGAAGAATAATTGTATGAGATGAAATAAGAGACTTTTCTAACAGCATCTTGTTCCTTAAAATCAGATTTTAATACTAGGAATATAGGCCTGGAATGAGTCACTGGATCATGAAGTCCCGTGTCCTGGCAGTCGCACAGACTGCCAGACTCCAATTAAAGGGATACTCAGTCCATCAGCTCATCCTAACATATCTGCCTGCAAGGGGACCAACAGTGTCTGATGCACTCTAGCAAACATAAAACCTGCAATAAAAAGCACAGCTATGTTACACCAGAGGAAGACAGCAGAAGAAATCTAGTATTGTTTATGTACCTGCATTAGCATAATATTTGCTTAGCAATTTCCCAGATGAAATTATCAAGCGGACCACACTGGGGGGGGGGGGGGGAGTCGGGGAGAGAGAACAAAAACCCAAAACAACCAAAAAAAGGAGGGGGAAAAAAAAAAAAAAAAAAGGAAAATTGGGGAACCCTGGATCCTACCTATGTAGCAAGAAGAAAAGAAAAGAAAAAAAAAAAAAACCAAAACAAAACACACCAAACCTATAGCCTTCGAATCTGGAAATGAATTTAACCTAAGCCATGTAAACAGGCATACCAGTCAAGGCATTTGATTTTAATAATGCTGTCTTGAACAGGGACCAGTTTCCACTTCTTTACATCAAAACCTTTCAGAAATCAAATGATCCACCAAAAGGGGGAATTCTTCATTTGGTACAATACTAAGCATACCTAGATATTTGCTTTAAAAATGAGAAACACATTCAGAAACAAATCAAAACTATACTCTAGATGCAGAAGCAGCCAGGCCAGCTCTCACCACAGAACACAAAGCCAGCTAGTATACAGGATCCTAAAAATGAAAGGTTATTTCATCCCATCTTGCCCTTTTCTTTTATCTTTAAGCAATGTTTGCCAAGCTTTAAAATTTATCTTTCATTATGAAAAAGGTAAAGTGTTTAACATTATATGCTTTCGTTTAGTTTACTACCACTATTTCAGAAGATGGTAATCCTAAAGCAAAGGTCACACTTGGTATAGCACTATGCAAATACCCAAACTAAAAGTTTGACTGTAGCTGTCAGCTTGAAAGGAATGACTCTGGTTTCTCCATATACATATGCATACAATGTGTGAAAATTTGCATATTTCTTTTGGTTCCCTGTATTATTGTACACAATAAATAAGATGTTATTACATATGTTTTCCCATCCATCTTTGATTTTCTCCTTCCCTTTTTGCTTTAAATTACCTCTTACATCCACATTGATATTGATCCATTTATATTTTTCAGTGATAACAAATGTTTTAAACTTTTTCTACAGTTTTCTGCTAAGAATTCTATTTATTTTTAAGTCAGTCTTTTCTTCTTGTCATATATAATGTCTGTGTGTACCCATCTGAAAACCAAACTGAGGAATTACAAACATTTGAGTCAGTTTGTTGAGTGAAATCAGTTTAGCAGAATACATGTCACACCAGTTAAATTAGTTATGTTCTTGTGCTAAATATCCTGCATTTTTAAAGAAAAACAGATTTCATGACATTCTGTTACTTAGGCTCTTGAAAACAAACATGCAACAAGAAATATTAGGAAAACAAAAAGAACCTTCCCTTTCTAAAACATAGTTATACATTTTCATTATGTAGCTTGCCTTTGGGAACAATTTTTTGAAGTATGACTAATATTTTCAGAACAGATGTACTTCATGCCTGATGCAACAGAAACCCTTCTATTGACTTCCATAGTATGACTTTACTTAAAAACAAACAAACAAATAAACAAACAAACAAACAAACAAAAACCCAGCAATTTAAAAAATTCATATTCCTTCTCCCCATCCAAAGCACAAAGCTTACCAGTGAAATTTCCACCTATTACGTATGGAATGACACCCCCTGGCCATATTCTTTCTGTTCGTGATGTAGCAGCTCTGGGAAATCGATTTTTCTCATTTTTCCCTGAGAATTTTACAGTAGTTCTTCCTTTAGATGTATTATTTTGCTCAAAGCCTGTAATGATAATTAGAACACTGAATGAGATCAGACACACACAAAAAAAGGGAACAATTATTTTCCAGCAGGTCAAAGTCAGATTATTTCTTTATGCCCTTTAAAAGTAGGACATTGCTGTTATGCAACAGTCTATCATTACTTAGTTTTCGGAGAAATGTTTGAAATGAAGAGTCTAAATCTTCATTTTTCAAACATATCTACAGTAACAATTTGCACATATATTTATCAACTTGAAGGCACATTGCATAATTTCATCTAAATTTTCTCATTTAATAATAATAGTACTTTTTTAAAAATCACACTCCCTGTATATTTATTTTTTTTAAATAAATTAGGATTTTTCCAGCAAAGAAGGAAAAACTTTGGACAGACCCAAAGTAATCAAGGCATTCACTGTCCCTTTCATTTTTATGGCAAGATCTGGAAAAAGCAAGTGCATGACCATCCTTAAAGCACCAGACAGAAAGAAGTCCTTAAAGTATTAGATTGGCTTTTATTATCATGAATTACAAGGAAAAAATCGATAAATTATTTGCAAGGTTGCATACACATGGAAAAAGTCAGAGAGGGGCATTTCTACCTCCGATCTCCATTACCTGTAGCTATTACAAGTAGATATGTTTTCAGATTAAAATGTGACTTTCATTTTGATAGTAACCCTACAACTCTTCAGGATGCAAATATACATTTTTCATAAACGAGCTTTTGGAACCCTATGGATAAGTATTACTCATGGCTGGAATTTCTTTACAAGACCAAAAAATGCCTGCTATTTTCAGAGATATTGCCACCATTCGTTGCACTACAGACAAATCTTTCCCAAATCAGCTGAAACTTACTGTGACAACAGAAGAGGATAAGGATAGTTAGACAAAGACTTGCACACCATAATGGGGTTAGCTGTCATCTTCTTAAGCAATTTATAAGTTAGTATGAATATTAGGGCAGCTGATTAAAATGGATCACTTGAAAGGTGGCCAACAAATCCTGCTCAGTGGGGTTGAATTCTTATTCCTCATTGAAGGGTACACCTTCCCTCTGTGAGTATCCCCTGTGATATCAGTTCCACCTGAGTGTTAATGGGTATGTCAGGATCGGGGAGGATTCGAGGGCAGGATCATGGTACAGTATCTTGGCATAGACCCAGGTCTGGGGGAGCAGCAGGAGGAAGAAAGGGAAGAAGCTACAGCACAAGGCAGGGAGAAAGTTCTTGATGCACAAGAAGAAAACCTGACTTTGTAACAATTAACACATAACTTAAATTGTATCAGGAATGATATAGAAAATGTCAGGGTTTGAAAAAAACACTCAGGTAAAGCAAACAACTTACCCTTGCATTAAATACATGTGTCAATGAGAATTACACAACAGTCTACAACACAGGTAGAAACTTCAGAGAAAAACTATTGTTACACTTAATATGCTGTCATTACTGAACCACATCACATGTGTATATAGATGTTTTTCCATTTAGAATTATTTTTATCAACTTTCTTTTGAACTAGAAGAAGCAAGAAATTTATGCCAAATTGCATGCAAAAGATGACAAGTATTTATGGAATACTAAAATTGTAATTCTCTTATAAAGAATGATGATTATATACCAGAGCACATCTGCAAAGGCAGTTATCATGCTCTGGTTAATCTTACAAGATATGCAGTGATGCATTTAGACATAATGTGGTGTGATTACAATGGAGTTTCACATATTTTCCTTTTTGAGGTTGAGGTTTCATGACATTAAAGTGACGTCTCCTTGCATCAAATACGGTGAGTAAACTCAAGTAGTACTAATGGGGATTCCACTTATATAGCCCACTGAATTCAACTACATTCATACTGACAAGAGTATGATTAGCACAAAAATGTGTTTGTTCAGTGCAACACACCATAAATGCTTCAAACACAGTATGAATCATCAGAATGGCCCAACTGGATCCAGAAAAAAAAACAAACATAAAATTAGCAGCTATGCAGCATAGCCTACCTGTACTGAAAAGAGATTGTATTGGTATCAGTTAAACTGATAACTGTGAACACATCCATACGAAAAAGCTAAGGAATCTTTAATATGAGATTTAAAACTATATATTTCAGCATCCAGATTTGATGCTGGAAATAGACCTCTAAGAAAATGCAACAAAGAGCTAATCTCTTCATTACTATTCTTGTACTATTTATTTTATAGTTTGATTATGCCAACAGTAAAACAGAAAGGCTTTAAAGTGTTAAAGCATTATTATCATTAATGTTCATGACACATTATCATATCAGGCAACCTGCTAATTTAAACAGTGAAAATACCAGAGCCAAATCTTCTTATCCTGTCTATAAGCTGATAGAGGGCACCTCGTTTTTTTGACATCCCATGCTCTCCAAAGCCACCTTTAAAAAGGAAAGAAAAGAAAAAAAAAGGAGTTTTACAAAAGTTAAAAACATGGAATCTTACACCTACAGCAACTATATAGCCTGGAGAGATTAGAAAATGCCCTATAAAAACTGCAATGCAGTTTTTAAGGAAGTTTAACATTCTTCAATGACTCACATACAAATTCTTCAAGTATTCTTGACAATGAAACAAAACCACATTTTTAGGTGAAAAATTTTCTAATATGCGTTCCAGAATGTAAGCCAACATATCTTTGTTATTCAGACAAGTCATGACAATTACATCATCTAATTATTATTTGGAGCTTTTTTCTTCCTGGTGACCTTGACATCCTCAGAGCCACACTGATTGACAGCTAAAAGCCTTACTCTCACAGAAATTTCCTGAATGCATGCCATAATCTTCTCATTTCAAGGGAGGGGAAAGAGGGAAAGCAAACACCCAAAGTTTCATCAGAAAAAAAAAAAACAACAAAACTGATATAAACTTAACATGGCTCGTTTTATCATGAAAGATTTGGTTTTCTTTGTCAGCATGAAAATAAATGTCAATGCATTGCAGAGGCTTTGAAACATCACACGCTGGTGCATATTGCAGTAAGACCTCGCAGGCATACATATGTCTGTGTCATTTCAGCAATCAATGAGCAAGAAAAACTAAGCTATTAAGTAGTTGATTTTAACATTTACCGTGCCACTTACAGAAATGCAACACATTTCTAGGTTTATTGCATACATTTGATGCATCTGCCCCATACTTCCTTCACACATAATCCTTTTGTGGCTGCAAGTGCCTTTCCAAACACCAGTAAACCAGAAGAAAGAACACTGATAATACTGCACTAGCCAATAAACCATTTAGAATTGTTCAGAAAGTTTTGTGATTTTCAGAAGTTTGTAGTGGGTTGTATTTTAAAATTTAATATCTGTTATAGGACAAAAGAGTTTTCAAACTACCTTTACAATAGCAAAAATAAAAAGAGAGAAATAAAGGGACCATTGAAACCTCCAACCACCACTAAAAAGATCTTTCCCGACTTCCCATAAAAACTTGCAATATATATGTGGAAAATATATTTATTAAACAGCAACTTAAAATCATATTACGGTTGAGAAAATTCCATATAAGGCAAGTGAGTTCGTGTGGCTGCTCAGTGAATAACAATGTGCCTAATTATTTGGATTACACTGTCACATAGTTGCTGGCTCCCTTGAGAAAAATTTTCCAAATTTTTTAAAACATTTTAGATAGATGAGGTAATAGTTCAACACATTCCTTTCCAACAAGTTACATAGTAACTCTAATATACAGAGAATATAACAATTCCATTCCTTGTATTGATCATCATTAATGTAATTGTCTCTCATGTTAACATTCATCTTATAAAAAAGGCATATAGCTAAAGATTCCAAACATTAAAAAAATCCTTAAAAGCATCAACTATCACAGACATAACAGAAAAAACCCAAAGAATCCATTATTTACTTAAAGAAACTATTATAATCATTCCTAGAAAAAAATATTAAACTATCATTTCTGTGTTAACACAGCCTTGGTATTCCATTTAATGAAAAAATGAAGAAGAAAAAGTATCTCACATAACTAATCAGTCTTTTATGAATAATATACAGCCTTGCCAAGCCACATTCTAAAAAAATTGAAAAAAAAAAAAAAAAAATCATATTTGCTGCATCTTCCCATATTTCAGGCAGGAGAATGATGATACTTTTGGCGGTTTGGACTCATAATAATAGATGCATAATAATTTTATCAGCTTTAGTGTTGTTTCTGTTTACAATGATTATGTGTATTGCTTGGACAAAATGACAAATATAATGACAGAGCCACACTCTGAGAAGCTCACAGATTAAGTATCTGACCCTGAAAATCCAGGCAGATAACCCTCACCAAAAGGAGTAGCCACATAATGTGAGTCAGAGCCTGTGAGCCTCAGGATTTTTAATTAGTAGTTGCAATGAAAAATGTGACTCAAACTCCATCTTGTTGGTTTACACCCAAGTATCTAACCCTTCTACCTGATGTCACTTTTAGTTTGTGAAGGTCAACAACAAAGTGTTCAGAAATCAAGCTTGTAATTAATTGTCATTGTGTCTGTAACTAAGGTAACATATTAATTTGTTTTATATTTTACAGACATTTTACGGTCCTTTTCCAGTTGCTACCTGATATCAACTAGTTAGTTGTTGGCAATTTACTATTTTGGAAAATAGAGGGGAAAAACGCACACTACGCTGTGCGGTTTGCAAAACCAGGCTAAACTCCTAGTTTGTGCATCAAAATGCTGCAAATTTAGAAAAATAATTACATAGGTAAAGTGTAAAATTGAGTTCTCCAACTCTGTTTTTAGAAAAATCAAGAAAGTTGAGGGTTCACTGAGAGCCGTTACAAAATCATTAACTTCAGCAGAGTTTGTTCTCCAAAGTCCAGTCCCACTGACCATTACAGTTGCATTGATTTCTCTTGTGCAATAAAGGTAGAAAAATTTGAGCCAAATGCATTAGTAATCCTCAATAGGACGACTCAATATCCTGAATAGGATACTGTCCACAGGAAAAGATAACGCACAAATCTCAAGAAAGGTAAGGAAAGAAAATTAAATAATAGAATATTAAATATTATTAAAAAACAGCTTAGAAATGTATATTCTGTCTGTGGCAATTGACAAAAAAAATAACTGTGCAGTTAAAAAAAAAAAAAATAGAAAAGCAAGAATAAAAAGGAAAGTCAGCAGGCCAAAGAAATCACTTAACTACATCCACTTTAAGGGGAAATGACTGACCTTGCTCTCTACATTTTGTCAGCAAAACTAGTGCCTGAAATACCTTCAAAGCCAATTAAAACTATTTGTTTGGGGGAAAGGAGGGCAGGGAAACCGCTGACTCTATTAACATTTTAAAATGCAATCTTGATCTAAAAATGATCAAAGGTGTTCCTGCCTTGAAAAAACAAGTGGCTTTAAAAGGAAATAAAATAAATTTTCAAGTTGTTATAAAAATAGTCTAATCACGACATCGAACTAAGAAGAGTAAAATTGTTTTAAATATATCAATATTTAAAGGTTAAATTGAAAATTGCTTGTTTGGTCTGAAAAATTCCTTTCTGATCATTCCTCAAAGTGATCCTTATTTCCACATATCAGAAATCATCAAGTTAATAGTAGCTCAGTTCAGGAACATATAGAACATGCTTAATAGAAAATAAATTTAAATTATGCATTTATACATTTTCTAATAGCATTTTTCCACACTTTTCTTAAGTAACTTGGCTTTTTTGGTACCATAACCTGAAAGTTTACAAATTCTCAGTTATGTGTTTATAAACCAGAGCCTGAAAGTATAGGTATTTTTAGACATTAAATAGACATCCATTTAGACATGGATTATGTTCTCTCTCTCTCTCTCTCTCTCTCTCATATTTACACATAAATAATATCTCTTTATCTATCTGTCTGAATACCCAATTGCCTGCATTAATCAGATTGCAGTTTCTTGCACTAATGCAAGTTAACAATGTATGTTAACAATAGTAAATAAATACGCATTAAAATGTCAGACAAATTGTTGCTCTGTAGACAAGGCAAATTCTAGCATGCTCTTGTGTTGCTTCTAGATCTGGGTACAGATCTGGATGGAACTGAAAAAAAAAAAAAAGCAAAAGGAGGGGTTGTAATCTAAGACAGGATTCCATGTATGTTCTCCATAGGGCATTTGGCCTCTGCTATCAGGAACTTTTAGCAATAAAAGCAAAGCTTTGTACAATTTCCTTTCCCATATGACCACCTGAAGAGTAGACTTATGGTTCCTACCAGCTTCTGCTCTTCAGTTCAACAAGATATTTTCAATCAGAAATGCTAGAATAAAAATTAAAATTTTAGTTTTTCTCTTTCTTTCCCTAAAACAAATTTATACTTATTGTTTAATAACTTTTTAAAGTATAAACTAATATTACCCAAAACATTATACTGACTTAGTACATTTAAAACAGAGATTGCTTTCTATGCAGAAGTAAATAACAGGAAAAACAAGTTAAAACAAATGAAATATCTTACCTGTGTTATGGCCAAGTCTTTCATTGGAGTGCTGCGTAAGGTCAATCGTCCTGTCAATTTGAAAGATTTTTAAGTCTTCATCATCTAAGGCAATATCTCCCCAAAAGACAGCTTTAAATAAAAAAGAGCTCAATTTAATTAAAGAATTTATTTAGACATTAAAACCAATCTGAAGACTATAATGCCATGTTACAACTCTTGGGAAAATATATGACAAATATATATTTATATCACATATATTTGCTTATTGATCTATATTTTTATAAAAAGAAAGAAAACTACCTAGCAAAAGACAATTTGTTTCAGTATCCTCCTAAACTCTTACAGTCTTGTAAATTCCTTTACACATTGCCTAAATGCAATCATTTAAATGTAACGTTAATCTATTAACAAATTTTTAGCATGTGTTGTTTTCTGTAAGTAAATACAACAAAGCATAAAAGACACTGAAACATTTTAACATTTGAACTATGAAGTCAAAAACATACAGTACTGAGAAAATACAACCTTTACATTTCCTAACATCTTCCTGAAAATGAGAATTATTTGAAGTAATTTTTATTATGTTCCAATCACTTTCTATGTTACATTATGTTTGCCTATGAGAATTAATGTTTATCTGTTAAACTGAGTGAAAAAAAACTTTATTTTTTATTTTCCTCTTGGTTTATTTGTATGCTTTCCTTTTATAGTTAATCTCACTATTAGGAATCTTTCAAATACTTTGCTTTTCAAATCTTGTCTCTCTTTTGTCTTTTTAACCTTTCTTTGGCCTTTTTTGTGAGTTTCTTCTTCTCTCTTTTCTTGTTCTCTTTCAGGCTCTCTCAGTTTTTTTCTATTTGACTTTTGCATAGCTAACTCATCTTCCCTAAGCTGCCATCACAACTCAATGAGCCAAGATATAGGCCCACTTGCAAGAATTTGGGATCTAACACCTCTGTCTTTCATCTCTGCTTATTTTTTGCTGAGATTCCTGAAATCTCCCTGCCAACTCAAACTTATCATTAAAACTGAACTCAACAGGCCATATCCTCAACTGCTGTGAATGAAGTCAACAAAGCGTATGTCAATTAACCTGAACTGAAGTGGTTGTTCATTATCTTTATCCAAATTCTTCCTTTTTCCTCTCTTCACTGTCTGTCAATAACTCTGTTATTTGTCTGCTTAGAGTCTCAAAACCCCTGGGTTGAGTCTTGGTGTCATCTTGAACTCTTTCCCTTCTTTCCCCCACCCAAGAAGACATCACTAACTCTGCTTGGATGTTTGTTATACAGTCCCACAGCAAACTGCTTTCTTAGCTTCCATACAACTAAAACCTTGTCCAAAGTCCAGCTGTTACCAAATCATTCTCTCTGGTCTACTTCCATTCAAACTGATCCTAAATATTATTGTTAACTATTGTTCTTTCTCTCTCTCTGTTCTTGATACCATGTTGTAGAGACCATTCATCAGATAATATTCCCAGCAGTTTCATGTTGCTGCAGAAGTCACCTTTTTCTCATCTATTGATGCTCACATTCATTAGTATTTAATCAAATCCATATCAAAAAAGTCTTCACTTAAGCAAAAAGATATGTATTTCTAAAGAACTCCGACATACTACATTACTTTCTCCTATCTCCATTCTTTTTCTTGAACACAAGGCAACTACGAGAAACCACATTGAAAATGCCTTTGGTCTGCCTTCTAAGATGCCTTAAAAAAAAAAAAAAAAAAAAAAAAAAAAATCACCTACACAGAGTTCCAAAATGAAAATGAAACTTTTCAGTTAAAAACATAACCAACATATTATGTCTTCCCTAAATATGGATACTTCCATGTATATAATTTTTACACAAAAAGATAGTGTTTCTTAGAAACCACAAGTATTTAAGACCATTTCTGAAACTGTTCAGTCACTTCTAACACATTTCTGAACACTCTCCTTCCAAGAGTTACTATTTCCTTATGTTCACATTGGGCACATCGGGGACATTGTCCCTCTAGTTAGCCTGCTCTCACCAGTGACGGTTTTTACCACCAGGTCAAGAGACAGAGCTAGTGGCAGCTCTAGCTTTTTTTTTTTCCCTTAAGCTTTGATGAAAAAGATCTCAAATTGTCAAGGTTTTGAACAGTGAAGGGTGAAAGTCAGTAGTCTCCATCTGACTCGAGTTAAATATTATTTGTCATTACTATTATAAACACCTTCTAGAAATTTCTCTTGGATGTCATTCATAACAGGGGCTGCTGTATAAGCGCAATGAAAGATTGCAAACTTTAATAAACAGCACAGAAAATGGCAAGAGGAAGAAACAATTAACATTTTGGTCTACAAAGGCATGATATGCCCCAGCAGAGGTCACACAGATTGCCTGCGGCACACTCGAGGAAGTGCTAAAGATTAATAGGAAGCCCATTTTTCTTTCCTGATAATAGTGAGAGTTAACAAAAAGAAGGTTCTGAATTAACAATAGATGATGCAAAAAACTCACTGACAGAAATGCATTAGCAGAAATTACTTTGGTTTCAGTGTGTAATACTGATGTATAAATATGAAAACCCAAGGCAAACTGAACTTCAGAAAAATAATAAAGTAGAAAAAAAATTGGTGGAAAATATCCTCCCTAGTCTTGATGATGCGTCTTTATCACTTCACTGTGGTAACATTCACTTTGCCATGAAAATACAAATAGCAAAGACTAAACCCTGTGAATTTGTCTGACATAAATGCATTGAATTTATGTGCACATATATAAAACATACCTCAGCGTTCAGGCAAGGTATAGTAACTTTGTTGGGTTAGAAAGGAAAACAAAGCCATGCTATTTTTGTTAAACCTCTGAACTGCTAGCTAATTTTTGATTAGCAACGAAGCACAACGTTAAGTTTAACAATAACATAACCATAGTAATATAACAATAAGTGCTAATGCAAGTGTGACGTAATTGTAAACAAGTAATCTGTATGACCAATAGGAGCTAGGTTCTCTAATGCATTAACTAAATATGAGTTAACACTGAAGAAAGAAATATATATGATTGATTGTTTAAAAGTATAATGGAAAGTTTGGAGCTTTCTTCAGGCCACTTTTTTTTTTATGCAAGGCAATTCTGTTTTGCAGAAAAAGACAAACACGTAAAAGACAAACATTATGAAAGGCAGAAACCTTGATAGAATTAACTCATTTGACTTTAGCAACAATTTAATAATTGCCACTTTACTTTTACTGAAATAAACCTGTGATTTTCTGAATTAATTTCAGTTCAACTGTGAAGATACGTACGTAGCAAAAGAAACAACAGTCAACTGGATGCTATTTAATCTCAATATAGTCCAAACAATCAGCAACTGAGACAAAAAGGGAGCTGATAATTACTTTTTTAAAAAAATACACCTTTTTCCAACGAAAGGTCTGCACTGAATATAAATTCTGCCCTTCAAAGCCTGAAGCACAACCCCACCTGACTTCTCAAAAAAAATAAAAACATGTATCTCCCATGACTGTTAAAAGTATCCTTTAATTTTTTTGAATGCCTGTGCAAGCATCAAACTACTTTGTAACTAGAGAAGACCGTATTTTTATCTTCTGCCTTAAAATTTTTATGGTCTGAAACTATCTGAAGAAGTCACTCTGTATACTTCATCATGTCACACACCAATCTTTTAACCTTACAGAAAACAAGCAGAGGATTTTTTGGGTATGCAAGGCATGATGTTAAAGACTTTGCTAAGAGCATGTTAGGATTAAGAGTTTTATTAGCTCCCTCTAAGGAACTTCTGACAGAGTTGACCTGTTCAGCTCTGCACCTTCCTCATTTTTCACAGATATTTAATTCATAAGTTTCATCCAGAAAATCAACAAGAATCTGATAATCAATTAGCATAAAAAAAAACCACACAAAAAAACCCACACACACAAAAAAAAAAACCACACAAGTTGAAACAAAAGGACGGAAGAACTTTCAAAATTATCCAAACAGAACTTTAATGTACCTCTACTTATTTTAGGTTGTTTCATATTATCTCTTACCCTATCTGCCTGTTCAGTGATCAAGAAAACTTGATGTTTACAGGCAGCTTTTTCCATTTAATTTGAAAATACAAGATTGACAATAAACAGGAAAAATCTGTTGAAAATCTGAGACACAATTACAGGGGGAAAGTATTTCAAATATCTTTTATTATATATAGGTTCTTAACAAAAAAGAAAATGACTCTTTTTGTCCAATACTTGATAAAGAGATATATACCCTGTTATACCAAATTTCATGCAACTTTGGCTTTATTGGGGGGGAGGGTTATGTTTTATATGGCCACTACATTATGCATTTACACAAATTCAACAGAGACAATACACGTATCAACTTCAGAAAGATGGACACAAACTGATTATGCAGTAAAAGTACGTTTTTCTCTAACAGTGGAGAAGGATTTATGTGGAGCTGTTGAAACAGAAAATACTCTTAACCAGCAGATGCAGTTCTGCTTTCACACAACTCAAAGCCCTCAGCCAAACATCACCTTCAAAAAGGTCTTATTTTATTAAAAGACAAAACACTGCCATGTAAAGCAGCTAAGTTTGCTACACGTAAACAATCAGCTCACAAACATGAAAACAAACAGGAAAATAAGTAAGTTGTAACAGATATCTGCCATCCAGAGAAACACCTTAAAATTACCACACAAGTAATGTGATTGGAAAGGAAAAATAAGATGATCTATAAAATACAGATCAAGCACAGGAACTACAGCTACATTCTACTACTTGTAACAGGAACTATTATTTTATCATAAATAATTAAGATTCCTCTGCAAAGCCCTCCTTTGCTAATCTACTCCCTTCCAAGACCATCACCACATCAAATATCCAGTATCCTAAAGGAATAAAATATGCTACTAAGGATAGGAAATAAAAATAAATAAATAAAAAAAATATTTTTAAAAAGAGATGAAAACTATTTTAAGTATATGGATGTACACACATGGTATGAATCAATTAACATATACACTTAGGACAAAAAAGGCTTTCATGACTTTCTAGAAGATGGTCGGAAGTCTGTGGAACAAGAAAGAAATCATGTGGTTAAATCCATGGGGCTGCAATATGTGGTAGGATGGCTCATTCTGGGATTTGAAATATTAATTAGCATGTAAGTCTGCAAAATATATACAGCAGTATATTCCGTATAATTGCAATAACAAAATTATCTACATCAAGCTTCCTTCACAATTTGTCCTACAATTATTAATTTTTAAAACTCAAATCATAATCAGCCATTCTTTAATAAAATATATTCCTGATAGTATTCATACTGATATTAGTAATAAAATATAAAATGCAACTAAGTAAAGATTGCTAGTGTTTGCCACTACAGCACAGCAGTGTAGCAGAAGAAAACCAGCTCTGTGTTGGGATAAGTCAGGAGCACCCAGCTACCAAGGACAGCTCTAAGAGACCAACACTGTCAGAGACCACTACGATCCAGAAACCATTTTCATAACTTGATTTGTTCTAGAAAAATGTTCAACTCAGGTACAACTTTCCTGCATTTGGAAAGCTTGTGAAAATAAGATTAGAGAAATTCTTTCTTAGACTTCCTCAAACTGAGATGTAAACTGTGATCAGCCACACAGGTATTCTCTTGTTCAGTGAGCAGATGCAAAATTGTGGCAGGGAGATTACTCCTGTACTGAGAAGATACCAATAAAAGGATTAAGGCAATACTAGAAGACATTTTAAAAGCAAAGCCTCAGATTTAGGTATGCTACTGGGAGTGGAAACCACAGGAATTTTATGCTTCATCCCCTTCATAGAAGCTGCCAAGAATGGACAACAAAAATATTAGAGTTAACTGCAAGGCAAAATTGAAATCTGAAGAGCTCCTTTAACATCCTTCGATGGCAGGAGGGACACCCAGCACTTTTCAAAGTCTGACCAGTAATTCATGCAGCAAGAGGTGCCAAAAAGTTTGTTGGCCCAGATTCAAGATAGATATTAATCTAAACCCACATGTGCAGCAGTTCCAATTAGCAGCCTCTTCTATAGTGAGTCATTGAGTACTTCCCTGCAACAACACAGCTATGTGCATTATAGTCTGTCTTGGTGAGTCATTTTGTTCCATACAATCCATTCACAGCTTACATACTGCCTCTAACTCTGAACAGAAAAAGGAAAATTTAGAGCTAAATAAGTAAAAACAAGTTCACCTCATTACAAGGAAGACAATATACGCTACTATAATTAACCTGTTTTGTATTCCCTGTCTTCAAACCAGTTCAGTCTTTCCAAGATTTTCAGGTGCAATCCACTTTTCTTAGAAATCATTAAAATAAGAACAAGACAGGGCAAATAAACAGCAGAAGATCTTATGTGCAACCACAAGCATAAGACTGCATGCCATACTCTAAACTCTTTCTATTATTGTTCGTCATGAGTGTTACCTTCAGCCATAACCATGCAATAAATTTCCATGTTACCATACAGAGCTCACAGAACGTTCAAAAGAAATTTATGAATTGAAATTGAAGTCAATTTAGTCAAGTGTTTGATAATTATCTTAATCAGTTTGACTTTTTATTGAATAAAAATATGACAGCAAAAAAAAAAAGTTAAATAAAACTTTAACAACATTAAATAGAAGACCAAGGAAGCTTATTTTCACAGACACACCAAAACAAGAAATTAGCTACTTCATTAATTTCACCATGAAGCATTTTCAAATTTGTGCATGACTATGAGCAAGTGTTAGTGAAACCTCTTGATTTACTTGAAAAAGCTCACATAGACACACCCGAAAAGGGATATAACACCTCTGACTGACTCCTTACATGTTCCTACTTACTGTAAAAGTAAATTATGTAGAACAGCAACACTCACACCAATTCTATTTTTCAAGACTCCTGCTTCAAACTCTTAACCAGAAAGCCACCATTTTCCCTAAGGAACATATAATTTCCACTTCTATCAGAAAAGAAAATAATGATGGCAGAATACTTTAAACATCTCCAGACTGTATACCAGTTAGAAATACATTCCTCCATTCTTTTGAATGCGGCATCTCTTGACAGCAGCTTGCATAAGCATACATAAAGTTATCTTGAATTCAGATAGCTTGTGTATGGCAGCGATGTAGCCTTAGAAGCACAAATTTCAATGCAATTTACTCAAATCTTCAATGACACAGTTTCCCTGTTGACATAATTACCTGCAACTCACCACTGTCTCATGTCACCCACTCTTAGAAACTTCCCCTATGTTCCCCACGCACAATGCTTTAAGCTTCCTTCCTTCCTTTCACCATGTGTTCACATTTATAGGTAGGGTGCTGGCAAGGCAACATCCCTGTTCGGGCCAAGTTACACTTGTGGAGCCTCATCTGTGGTACGTAGCATTTCACTGCAGTTCTTTCACACTGTTCCCCAAACTCTGCAGTAAGTTATTACGAAACTGACCCAACTAGGACAGAAAAACAGCCACGTATGACTTGACTGTGGACACAAAAAACAGCTGTAGAGCCAAAGCGGGGAAAAGAGAAATAATTGCTGGAGAAGCATCCCCCATCCTATAGAGCCAGCTGGTTCCGGACATCCCTCCCAGGTTGTCATGATTTAACCCCAGCCAGCAACTAGGCACCACAAAGCATTTGCTCGCTCCCCCCTGGTGGGATGGGGAAGAGAATTGGAAGAGTAAAAAGGAGAAAACTCATGGGTTGAGATAAAGACAGTTTAATAGGTAAAACGAAAGCTGTGCATGCAAACAAAGCAAAACAAGGAATTCATTCACTGCTTCCCATCAGCAGGCAGTTCAGCCATCTCCAGGAATGCAGGGGTCCATCACGCATAACAGTTACTTGGGGAGACAAACGCCTTAACTCCAAATGCCCCCCCCCCCCCCCCCTTCCTCCCCCAGCTTTATATGCTGAGCATGACGTCATATGGTGTGGAATATCCCTTTGGTCAGTTGGGGTCAGCTGTCCAGGCTGTGTCTCTGTGTCTCCTCCCAGCTTCTTGTGCATGGCAATCAGATCATAGCACAGATGGGCTACAGGTTAAGTGGCGTACAGCACTGGGCGTGTTCCAAGTTTTTCAAAGCAGAAAGCATCTCCAATACAAAGCAATACTCTCAAGGAAAATGGAGTATTTGTGACACCCTTTATCAGGGTAAAATCTTCACTTACCAAAAGAGGCATTTGTAGAGCTTGATCTTTGTGAAAGGAGATCCTAATTTGCTAGAGATGTTTCTCCATGACACAGCATAAATCTTGATTTACAGATCTCCATTTCCTCTGAGCTAACTATAGCTTTTACTTTGTTCTTAATTTGAAAGTGGTGACTTTTTCAATCCCATTTTTTCTGTTTCCTTTTTTGAGGGACAGTTTTCATATTCCTTTAAAATTAGTACAAAATGAAAAAAAAAAGAACTTCAAGAAAGCAAAGACTACTTTGACAGAAGTTGCAATCTTAGGTAAAAGGTCAATCCTCACTCCTAAACTTACTGAAGGGTATTTTGAGGACAAGCTCTTTAGCAATGCAACAGCTCCTCTGCAAAAAGTTTGGTTCTTGGTTAAACTGTTCAACCTGGCAAGCTTCCTGACGTTCAGTAACTGTTTTCTTTTTTTATGCAAGATCATCATCAACACCACATACACTTTGTCACTGGTAAAATCTATTCCTCATGTAATGGGTCTACCACTGAACTGGATGCAGAGGATAGTGCTGAGCAAACAGGAAAGGTGTCGGCACACTATGTTGGCAAACCAAGCAGCTGCTTTAAGAACTTCCTTCATCACTGATCACTGCCTCAGGCCAGATATTGGCAAAACAAACCTACAGAGAAATACTCTGAAAGAGATCCATTTACCCATCCTGCTATTAACTTTTTTTAATTATTATTTTCTACTATTTCTAGTTTTTAGAGTGAAAAATAAAAAAAAAAAAAAAAAGAAACACGAGCCTTAAAGCCATTATCAACCACTTCGAAAGGAAAGCCACACCAAGAAACCAGTGGCTCTCAGAAACATCAATGATTGCCAAAAATATAGGGCAATCACAGCTAATTTTTCGTACCACAACAGATGCTGACCTGCTTTATATGAAACCACATGCAAGAGTATCATGATTTCCTGGGTCTGTCACTCCTTCTGCCACCAGGATAAAAGAGGCAGTGAGGGAAATATTTCTCCTTCTTCCTGGGAAGGGTGCATGTCGCCCCTAGCAGAAGCCACTGCTCCAGTATTTGCTGACATTTCATTTAGTGATAACAGACTGTGGTTTCTGGCATAGGAAAAGAGGACTGATGGGTCATGGGGGTTTTTTTGCTGTCCCCAGTCACGTGGAAATGCTGACTTCTTATTAAGGAGGCTAGAAAAATACACCAGGGGGGAAATTTGGGTCTATAATATCACAACAGTCATAATTACCCCAGTTAGCCCTGTATGACCACTATGATGCTATAACATTAATTTTCAGTTTACTTTGAAACTCCATTATCCTGTGAATAGCCTTAGGGTCAAGTTAATTATATGGCTAAGCTTTCTTACAGTAGAAAGAACAGGCTCCATGAGGCAAAATTAACACTCTTAAAGTAAAATCTTTTTAAAAATATAGAAAATACATAAATGTATAAAACTAGAAAGAAAAAATCTCATTGCTTTAAAATTAAGAATAGAAATTAAGAACAGAATTGAATCAATTCTGTTCCTTAAAGAATGGGAAAATGGATAACTTCAAAAATAAGCTGCATATAGAAGAATGAAGAAATCCCTTTGTTGGAAAGAAAGTTGTCAGTCTGAGCATGCCACCTACATGAAACAGCTGTTAGGGCTGAGACAGACACAGCAGCTGCTACAAGGCCTCCCCAAAGATGCAAGCCCTAGACATTTTCATTTGAACACCAAGAAAAGAGAATAGCACCACCAAATCAAGCGAATTACCAAGCTAACTGACAATGCATGGCACAAACCAAAGGATTAAAGAACTATTTTATTCTATGCCATTACTCCCATGTTAATCAACTGTATCTACTTTGTACAGAATTTTGTATAACACAGCTGATGTTTTACAGCTTTTTGTTTTCCTCATACTGTCTAAACTTCAGGTCAAAATAACTTCTCTAGGTTCACAAAATAAATTACTTCTTATAAGTGAAATACCATACCCTTCATAACTTTTTCCACATGATTAACATTTTTTGGGGAGTTTTCGAAATATTATTTTCCTTCTAACCAGAAGGTAAAAAAGGAGGTAGAAGCTTACATGTATAGATTCTCCCACATTAATGTATTTGAGGGCAGGGGAAGTGTTATCGTGTAGTACACTCTGTTCATAACACAAAGGAATTTCTAGTTTGATGACTTTGATGCTTCAATCTTGAAGCCTCAGAAGAGAAGGAAGGTAACAGCACTGTCTGAAGATAGGAAAGTGCAGCATAAGTACCAAACAAACCATCAGACACTGGAAATAAAGTTCATTTTCTTTCCTAGAGTTTTTCAGGTCTTGTGGTCTTCAGCCCAACACATATTAGCGTAACTTCAGAAGAGTGAGGTTTCAATGTTACTAGTAAAGTTCACTTAAGCAAAAAAAAATCATGCGATCCAGTGAAGACAGAGGCACTTTACAGGCTAGGTAGCTGCAAACTAAAAACTGTCAAGGAGTTTGGAGTTAGGCATCTGCACCCTGACTAGTCAACAAGCATGAAAACTTTCACCACATGACTGTCATACAGAAAGGGTACCAGCAAAACAAACCAACATCAAGTGAAAGTTGTGAGATACACATTCCTGAGCAAAGACCATCAAGACTACAAATTTGGTCCATGCTTCCTCTCCCACCTTTAAGAAAAGGCATGCAGGTTCAAGCAACAGAGGTTGAATGAAGCAAGGAAATCAAATCAAATGAAGCACAATGGAGCTACAAAGTAGAGAAAAGGAGGTGAAAGAACGTGGCTACTAGGAAGATCATAGCCATGCAGAAGGCAAACCACTACAGAGTATTTAACTTTAGCCATCTATAATGAATTTTTGAGAGAGAGAGGGAGAGAGAGAGAGACAATTTTTGGTGAGGTGAAAGAGCTGGAAAGACCAAGATAATTTCAGACTTTGCCTAAATGTTTGTATTTCAGAGGATAGAGGTAAAATCCTTTATATGCTTTTCCATTTTTCAGACCTTAAAAAAAAAAAAGTTAAGTTCCAACCCATTCAGTGGAATGGAGATATTACGGAATAGTAAGGATTTCAGAGAATAACATCCTTTTCAAGGATCAAAAATAAAAATAAAAAAACATTCAAAATTCACCTAAATAGACTACTGAGGCTGTGGGGCAAGCCAGTTTTGGTCACAACTTCAATTTAACATCCTAGCCTTTCAGTTACTAAGTTACAGGGTCAAAAATTGTTTCTGATAAGCTGAAGGAATAGATTTATATACATTAGAGACAGAGTATTTTAGATGAGTGGTTTGCAGGTCTTGAGCCTTTGCAAGCATGTTTTCCTGGAGGTTTGGTGCTTCCAAAGACATTCAGGCAAGTCAGATATGAATGGTGCCCCTGGAAGAGTCCTGGTGCAAGGACTGGAGAGACTGAGCTCAGCATGAGGATGGCCGGAGCCAGCAGAGCACAAGCACTGCACAGCAGCCTTGAGGGGGAAGCAGCAGTATCTGTCTACAGATTTGGAGGGCAACCCAGAAGAAGGCTAATTTACAAAAAAAAGATTAGGAATTACTGTTCAGCTAAGATATCTCACTTTGGAAATACTAGTCTTCAAGAAATTTCACAACCATAATGTCTTTCCTCTAGCGCTACAGGTTGTTACTACGGAGTAGAAGTGGATAAGGAATGCAGTAATAAATGAGATAACTCTCTTAGTAATTTTGTTGTGCTATGACAATAAGAAGCCACATATTTATACAGTAATGTTTTCTTTAAAACTTGGCATTAGAATATAATAAACACGTCACATTAATGTTATAGCATAGCAGTACTGATCTACATGGAAATCCTCTACTTCTGTACCTTTTCCTCATCTTTGGAAAACGAAAAAAAAATTATTTTCTCACAGACATAAAATCCCAAGTAGGCTAAAGTAGTACCTCTAAAACAGAAAAATCCCTGAATAATCTTTGAATGCAACCAAAGATTTATACAGAAAGCCAAATGGCACAGAAAGGAAAGTGCATATCTGAGGGATTATCTGGCATTCAGGATCAAGGTTCTCATCATACCACATGAAATAAATGTTGCTCCATTTGCACTGTCTTAAATTTAAAGATCGAAAATTATTAAACTGTATATAAACAAACCCTTATTTAGGCTTCAGAAGTGATTTCCATTATCAGCTGCAGCTTCCTGTTTCAGTCATTTTTGTCATGAACCTCACTTAAGTCACTCCACCTCAGTTTGTAGCACGTCATTCTGCGACCTGGCTCTGCAGAAGAGACAAGGAAAGGGACTACACAGCTCTTAATGCTGCTTTTTTTGGCAGTGATCCTGTGCTTAATACAGCGAGTTCTGGGTGTTGGACCAACGTAATTCTATATTCCTGTCCACATATTCCACAGACGTCTTCTACTATATTTTTTTTGTTACCGGAGTACAAATTCTAGTCAATACAGCTAAAAAGTTGAAGCATGATTTTTTTTACTCTGTATCATCCAATTCACATCATGGTTTAAAATAGAAATGATGAGTCCCATTCGTCACAACTATTTTGCTTGTTTGTTACTGAATACTGATTTTTTTTTTCCAGCATTTGTAATTTAAGAGGTTGGGTTTTGTTTTTTTTTTTTTTTTTCCCATGGAGACTCTGCACAGCTGCTGATTATTTTTTGGACACAGCAAGTAAAACAGAAACTGAAAAAATATCCTCAGAGTTAGTGAGGCAACAGTAAAAGTACAGCGGAAAATCATTGATGTTATCTAATGCTTAACATCAAGTTATTAGTTAGAATTTAATGTGCCATACATCTGAATCTTAAATAGCTTAATATACTGAGCAATTTTAGCCATGATAGTTCTTGAGACAGAATATATACAATCATTCTAATGTTTTGCCTCTTGATAGATACAGTGAAACCTCGCCTCAATTTTGCATTTTTTCCCTCTTGAAAAAGACTATTCTGCTATAGAAAACCAGTGCTGTGTAGCTGTTGAAAGCTTTTTGAAATCCTTGTTTTTAAACAGTAAAGAGTATTAGCCTTTTGCAAGTACTCTGCTGCAAGCCAGCGGAATCTCCGCCCCGTTCTGAAGAAAATTATACATGTTGCACGCCGTCCAAACTTACTCACTTCCTAGGTTTTGGCACTGTTGGTAATTCAAGTATCATCAACAGAACTTAAGCGGGGGAGGTAGGGGAGAAGATGATAAAAAAACACACAGCTTCAACTTTCTCCTGTCCCTACGGTTTCTTTGCAAGGCTGCCTTTATCCCCAAACTTGTGAGGCTGCAACCACTATTGCCACCCCTAAGCTGCCACATGATTGATTAGGTTAAGTTGTGCATACTTACATTGATATTTTACGTAAAGACTTAGAATTTGCTACATGTTCGCAACTGATTATCAGACTAACGTACCAAAAGCAATTACAAATAAAGCCATCCAATACTGAAAAACACCTATGAGTCCCACAGATTTTATTACAGACAATCTTGTGGTGTAAAATGGTAGCTATGTAAAAGTTCAAGAATTTCACAAATCTTAAAAGAAAGCAAATAGTTATACCTCGGTTAAGCTTCCCATTTCCAGAAAGTCAGTCTCATGGTGATCCTCATTTTATAAGTCATTTTAGTTTGTATGTCAAACAGAAACACTAAAGGGCCAATCCAAATAACAGATCCTGACTTTTTCTCCACTTCTATTATTCTTCTTTCTTGCCTTCATTAAGCCACTGCAGCTCCTTATGTACTGCTTACCACCAGATTTCTTAAACTGCTTTATAATAGCGGCCCATATGTTAGCAGAACAGCGTACCATGGTTCATTTGCCATCCCACCCGCAGACATCACTTCTCCCATTGCAACTGCAACAGTCTTAATTACAGCTGCTGTTTGCATGAATACAGAGAAGATAGATACTAAGTATTTAATGGTTGTAAATGTCTTTGGTTTTTAATTAATAAAGACGTTGCTCCCTAAATTAGTCTCAGATACCTTTTAATACAATTCAGCAGCTGGAACAAAGGACGTAAGCCAAACATGATGTTTCTAGCCAGCTCACCCTGGGCTAGCATGGTCTGCTGGCTATGAGGGGTGTGTCTTTTGACAGCAACACAGTGGTGGCCTCAAATAACCTCTTAATATATCTCTGGAAATAGGAATTACACAAGATTCTGCAAATACTAAGCTTCCTTCAAGCTCAGAGAAAATACAAATATTTAATATAGCTAACATTCAGAACAAATATGCCAAATTAAATATTACCCTTTTCAGAGGACTGCTATTTAGCCTATGGCATTTAGGGTTTAATATTCAAAATTCCTTGACTATTAAGATTTTAGAAAACAGAAAATTTTAATGGGCTTCTTAACTCCTAGATTATCTTTATCCTTTCTTTATTCTTTTATGCTTTCAAAGCAAACTATTCATAAATAGACATGGATATGTAGAAAACCACAGGAAAAGCACTTGACCAAGTAAAACTTGAACGCTCAGAAAACATGTTGCTGTATCACTTACCCCTTGAGTAGATCATACGTATTATTACTGTGTTTATAAAACATTGTCTCCAGCACAATGTCTAAATGTTAAATGAAAAATCCTATATTATCAAAAGGCATACTCCTGTAAATATTTGAGAGACTTCTGCTCTACATGTGGGAGGAAAAAAAAAAACCCAAACATACAAAACATACACTTTCTTCTACCCACTGTCTCTTGTCATATGAATCCTAGTCTGTAAGTCGTAATCCTAAACATCCACATTTCTCACATAAAAATTGTGGCAGTACACATACTTATTTTAAGTGTTTCCCTGAGTTAACACAAGAGTAATTGAAAACAGAATTCCTACTAAAGGACAAAATGGAAGGATTTGCTTACCCAGTGCTCTGAAGCAGTGCTGTTTAAGCCAGTCAACCCACTGGTCTTTGGACATGAGAGTGCTCAAATAATACAGTGTATTCTGGGACAGATAAGATTTCAAATAATTACCCTGGGCCACACCCAAGGTTTGGAAAGCAATGCCAGTCACCTAAACTTTAAATTGTATGTTCATAACTAAAATACCCACAGACTGTCATTTTATAGAAATACATCTGTTTGAAGCTCTTCTAGGAAGGATTATAAGACAATATTTCAGACTGTGGATTGGTAGCATGAAAACTGCTTCAGGTATTAGAGAGCTGTAATATTACACTCCTATTGTGAAAGTCAGTGCCTTAGTTATAAGTTATTCCCCAAATGACTGCCAAAGAGAAAAGAATTTTATCATAACATTACTGTTACTGGTATAAATACATCTAAATGGAGAATTCCTTCAAATGCCATATAAAAATTAATGTGTAAAAGTGTCAATTAGAAGCACCTTCACAGATGTGAAAATCACTGACATTTGTGGTTTATAAATTAATCTTGCACTTGTCCAGTTCTGAAAGTACATTTCTTTCTATCCCGGAAGAGGAAAAAAGCCTAATATTTTAAAGATATTCAGCTTTTTAAGACAATCAGTAGAAACAGATCAGCAGAATCTTTTAGAAATTTTATACTCATTTTCAACTGCAGAACTGACATTAATATTAGAACTAACAAGTATCTAAAGGGGTAGAAGGCAGAATAGAGATAGACAGAAAACTATCATGTGATCTACAAGACATAATATGAAAGAAAAACAAAAAGAAAATCCTGTACTACAGGACCTAAGATTTTTTTTTTTTTTTCCATCACAGACAAAAGGAAGAAACCTAGCTCTAGATTGTGAATATAGCAGAAAACTGTCTTTGTGGCATCCTAAAAACTCTTTTAATTTTGACGAATGTCTTAGAAATTCATGAATGCACAAGGGACAGTTCAGAGAGCAGTAAATGACCTAACCCAAAGTTTGAGAACAGAAGACATCTTCATGTGCTAAAATGACTTCATTTGTTTTCATAAAACATGGGAGGAACATCTGGCAGGACAGGAAAGGATTCTGGAGCTTTTTAAGGCATCAGAGCTGAAGTTAGCAGGAGGGATTTGGGGGCTGGATTTTTTTCTGATTGCTTGTTTGGCTTTGGCAAAGGGGTACATCACATTTCTGGGACTTAGAGAAAATGAGCTAGAACCTGAGAGTCCAAAACTGGATTTAAAGGGTTGCAACATTCCTACAAATCTTGAGAAAGTATAGTAGATTAAAGATCGGTGGAGTGTGGATTTTAAGAGATTAAAAAAAAAACTGCAAAACAAGCATCAGTATTATACCACCTGCAACAACTCCATCCATTTTGAAGAAAACACCAAGAAACTTCTGAATCACTAAAACCAATACTTCTATTCCCAGTACTATACCTGAGTGACGGGACTGGTCCAATCTATCTGTGGCAATTTGTGATGCCTCAAAGGTTATTTATTGGATTTCCACTAAGACAAATTATCTTGCGAAAATGAGACAAACATCTCAGGGAAATAGTGTACTCAGCTAACACCGCAGGGATACTTTCAGTACTAACAAAAATCCTGAAAAGCAAAAGGCAGCTGCCATTGCTCTCATTCCACAGGCTGTACTGAACAAAGAGTAGTGCTAACTACTGGTTAACTAATGGTGATAACCAGCCTATACTCTGTCTCCCAGGACCCAGCACAGAGCTACACTGTATTGCACATCATCTCACATGCCACCTTGTCAGAGAGCTACCCCAGGGGATTTCTCAGGTGGCATTGCCCTACAAAGAGCACCCCTAGCCCCTCGTCCCAACAAAGCTTCATGTGTGAGCATGAAAACTCTAATATGTTAGACTATTGCCACTAGATCAACAAATATGTTTTCTTCAAATATGGAATTGAATATTATTAATTCCAGCATGGGAGTATGAAAATAACCTTTCTTCCTAATGATTACATAGTTTTCCATTTGGTAAATGGATTTTTCCTGTTCTCCATGTTTCAAAAATAGAACTAAAATTAAAGTCACTGGTTTTGGTTAATTTATCATATTGGGTTTTCTTTTTATTTAACTCCCAAAACATAAGTACTGAGTGCACAAAAGCAGAAATTATAAAACATGATAACATAACTTATGAACTACTATACCTGTTATTTTTTTCCACTTTAGTTTCCAGTTTCTCTGTCCAATGGTATCCAAATTAAAAGTCCAATCATATATCCAATCAAAATTTTCATGGAATATCCAGAAGTTCATTGTTTTAACAACGCAGCACTTAGTAAGAGAATAAAAAGATTTCACTCTGAAGTTTTGTTAACATAGAAATATGTAACTGGTTGAGCTACTGAATTCAGAACCCTGCTGGCACCATCAACTTTATCATATGCAACTTCCCGTAATTTATCAGGAAGCATTTTAAAAACGGCACATTCCCTTCACTATTCCTACTGAAAACATTTTCTGTGATACTTCCAATTTGAAGCTGACCTTGTTTACTTGGCTTTAGACTTCTATTTTTTGAAAAACACGTTAAAACTACCACTCAATTTTCATAAACCAATACCACAAATGCAAATGTAGAGGCCATTCCTACTATACGAGTTTAAAATATATCAAGTCAGAGAGCACAATTTTCTGACAGTGTTACTGGAATTCCTACCATACAATAAAATTCTGTAAGAGCATTTAACTGATAACATACTTCATGTTACCAAATAATAATACTGTTAAAATGATTTGAAGTCCTACTACACAGCAAGATACAGAGAGCTCTAGCTTAAAATTACTAGCAAAGTAAGGAAGATAAGTGGATTCTTAAAGAAAAGCATAATGACAGCAGAAGTTAACTTACCAGACAAACTTTACACTCAGAGATAAAATCAATTACTTTAAGACTTTTGAATCTCTAGGTTAATATAAGATTGATAAACTAACTTTGTCTTTAATTTGGTAGCTATGTCACACTTTCATGTCAGAAACTAAAGGTTTCTTCCATACACAATTGAAGCAATTATCTCCATATTACTAGCATTAGACAAAATCAGTCATATTAAATTAATTAAAATGGCCTTTTCACAAAAGAAGGCATAATTAAGTACAAAGAATTATCATTCAGTTGCATCTTTTTCTTGCAAGAATTACGTCTTAGCTTAAAGATATACAACTATTTTTCAACTAAAAGAACATATAGAAACATTTATGACAAATCAGCACAGGGCGTGGGGCTACTGTGAATGTATGCAATGAGAAAGACAGGTCATAAATGCAGAGTGACCCGGACTACTTGCTCAACTGAATCCATAACAGTCCAAAACAACAGTTAACATCTAACTCAGGTGGATGTTAGAAAGCTCATGTGTTTAGAATATGTGCACACGCATGCATGTACCTGTGAAGAACGTAGGTCACATTATGAGAAGCCAGACAATATTCTGGAAAACAGATTCCCCAAAAGGACTTTGGGTCTGCATGATATGCAACCTCAAAACCAATGGTTTGGTCTGACAGCAGCCAAGAAGCAGTGCATGCCTTTTGACTTGACAGGCAACTGAGAGGCAGTTCTTGGCCACCTTGTCAGACTGTGCGTACCTCTGGCCACCCCATCAGAAAAGCATTAGGCACATGAATCAAACATAGCCTGTTTGGTGTCTTATCAAGCTGTCAAGCCATGGGAAACAACACGGAAGAGAGCTGGGGGAAAGCCCAGGGTACATTGGGGATGCAGCTGGATAGAAACAATAGAAATTGCTAATGACCCACTTATCAACTGGACATGGAATTAGCAGAATAGTGAATAACCAGGTAAAACATGATTTTCAGTGTAATATTATGGCCCAAAAAGTGTAAGCTATTTTATCAGAGGGATGGTGTATAAGCGCAGTGAGTATTTTACCTGGTAAACAAACTTAGCAGGCAGTTGGCAGAACAGTTAGTTCAGCTTTGAGATACACTCTCTCAACAGAATGCTGAAAGGCTGGAACAGGTTCAGAAAGGATTCATGTAGATGCTTTTTCAGGAGTACAGTGAGAGACCTGAGGCAGTCAGTATACATAACTTAACAGATACAATGTTAAATGATTTGATCATCAATAAAATAGTCATGAGAAAATGTTTATTCACTGTGTGACTTTTCTTGGTCCAGCTGACAAAAGACAAAGCAATTAGATAGAAGTTAATACCAGGAAAATTCAAACTGGACATAACACACTATTATGGAATAATGCATAATGGAACTAGGAAGGCATTTACAAAACACCAATGATCATAAGTTAAATACTCCTCATTACATTTTGTCTTTAGAATCTTTTTTGAAAGGAAGCTCTCTGCCAAGTCACTATTTCTTTTCAGCAAAAAGGTACAGCTACTGAGCTATCCTGGATTATTACTGTTTTTTATTAATTTACTTATTAACTACATGATTCTTAAAGTTCACCAAGAATAAGACTGTATTCTCCACTCTAGAAAAAATGAGTTGAAAGTAGATCCTGTGCCCTCAAGGCAAGAGAAAGCAAGGAAATGGACAGAATTTTAGTAGGCAGTTAGAAGGAAGGATAAGTGCTTGATATGACAGTCACAAAAGGGAATTACCAATTGAAAATACCCCTTTTATGGCCTACTTAACTCCAGTCCAAAACACTGCATTTGAAACAAACTCAGTCCATAGATATAAAGGGGAGAGAAACAACCGTCATTGCTCTACAGATCCCACAGAAGACCAAAGCCTCTCTTTGGAGGCAGTACAAAGGAGACAGTATCTGGAAGAGAGACCATGAGAAAAGAAAATTACTCTTATATGAGTTTACCAGAAGTAGCAGCCAGCAAAAGTTAAGTAGTTTCTTGATCAAAGAAAATAGTAACATTACTATCTTCTGGAACAGCAAATCATCTCAATTTCAAGAAAGCTGGAGATAAAACACGTACCTAGCATGGGCAATTGGAATAACAGACTGCCCTAATAATCTTCATCTCTGAAGACAATGTGGAACCTCTCTCATCTGTTTCAGAGGATAAATTTGACCAAGTCAAGATGGTTTTTTTCTAATATTAAGCTCATACATGTACCTTCCAGTGCTTTCAGAAAACCAGCTCTTTACTGTCCATAGCATTTAAGCAAAATTCTTATTGTAAAACATTCTATGATGTTTAACAAATGTAGAAAATAAATCCCACCTGTCACACAAGACAGTTTCATAGGATGATTTAACTGGCACACACAAACTGACAGAACAGTTTCATTCTCACTGCTTAGTCAGAGGTTAGGATAAACACATCAAGGAGACAGTCTACATTTCACGGATCTGGCTTCTATTGGCTGTCCTTGATGCCTGACATTTTGCAGAAGAACTTAGCTTCACCCAAAAACTTGTTAAGGTATTATTTGTGGCAATCAGCTAGTCAGTGAGCACACTACAGCTGACAACAAAAGCTGTCGCCATTCCACTACCGACCAGGTTTAGTACCAGCTGGAATGACTTTTGCATGTTAAGATCAACATACTTCCCACCACTTTCTACTTTGGACCTTCAAAGTAGCCCAAAAAACCTGTATAAATCCTGAATTGAAAAGACAGGACAAATTCTTAGCACCTGGTTTCAGTGGGTTCAGATGCCTTGACAGAAATATGCGTTATTTTTCTGAACAGCATAGGAAATGACCGTAAAGATTCACGGTAATCTCATGATCCTTGAGTTAAGGGTAATCACAAAAAAGACACACATAAAAATGTTTGACTTGTGTTAAAGTTATCTGAAAAGCAAAAATCTCTTGGCTATACATGATGGACAGATAAATGAATAGTTTTGATCTGCTCACTTGTGTTTTTCCTGTCAACCTATTTGATCTAGCAAAGTCATCTGACAGTGAAGCAAAAGCAGCTTTCAGGAATGGCATCTTTGGTATTTTCCACTGGGGCAGAACTAAACTTCTGAACTAATTCTGCATTATGATAATCAATGAGGTGAAATTTAACATGGAGCACTGTAAAAATGGTATTAATAACACACCACTGAAGAAGGTATTTACCGAAAATGCAACTCCCAGACGCACCCTCATCTTCAGCAGAGAAATACTACAACAAAGCAAAAATCCCATGTCAGCACTCAGCAGGAAAAAGAGAAAGCACCTGACTGGGTCTTCTGTCTGATTTGTTTAGAAGACAAGGTAGCTTGGGTTTGGGAAAAAAGAAAGGGAAAGAAAATAAAACCCTTAACAGAAATTGTGTCACCATAAAAAAGACACAAGAAAAATTGTTGACCAAGTTTTAAAACATAGCAAGTACTTAGTTATAAGTAGCTACCCAAGATAAATGATTAATTTTGTGCCAGTAAGTATTAGCTAGAATACATTAGTGTACACATATAGCGTACAGCTATGTACACATCTTTTCCAACACTTGCATCTAACAGTCCTTGCTTCTTTAACAGTCAACAGTACACTGTTACTGAATGTAGGTACACTATGCTATTGAATAGTATGGCTTTGACATTCTTCAAAATAACGTAAAGGTAGTTTGCTTTCCTGAGAAAATGATATTTTTTTTTTCTTCTGAGGGCATGGAATTTCTTCCTTGCTACAGAAGTAGTTTAAAAATTGTCTTTCAGTTGGTTTGGAAAAAAATAACTTTTTTTCTAATCTTACATAATATCTTCTGCAAGGATATATAACAAGATTTTACTTGCAGTAAAATGTCTTAAAAAACAAAGATTTCTTGGCAATGTATAGTAAAATATTATTCAGAAATAGCAAGGAGGTGGTTTAATGGTGCACCTCACACTATAATCTGTCAGCAGATCACCCTATCAGATACTTAAAAGAAACATATCCTGCAACCAGTTAAATGGTAACAATTTTTGGCATTTCATATACAGACTTCTGTTCCATGTCTATTATTTCTATTATTATTTTTTAATTAAAGCAGAAAAGGTCAGATTACATCTGAAAAATCAACACCTGCAGGTAAAATATGAAAGCTAAATTTAGGTACATGTTACGCAAATACAACCAGAAAAAACCTAGTCCACACTGAAATATGCTTTAAGGTATTAGAATAATTTTTTAAATCTTCTAGATCCTGACATTTCTTATGCATCTTTTCCAATTTTTCCACTCACCAGACAGTGTATAAGCATCAAGAATGGTATTTTTATTTTTTTCCTGTGAAAGTCTTTTCAACAGTACCTATGTCTAGAATAAATTTAATTATTTTTCTCCTGCACACTTGCATATTTCTGTATACGACTTCAATAAAAATAACTCTCAGTAGGAAGCATGAATGAAGAAGAGCGTGTGACATTTACAGCTAAGTGGCAGGATGCAGACTACCAGGAAAAGATAACTAAAGTCAATGGTGAGCGCTTGCAAAACGTAAGCCAGTTTGGCAGAACCTTATACTGTACTGCAGTCGGGAAACTAGATAACAAAAGGTTGGCAATGTGCATTCTGCTCTTTAATAGAAAAGATGATATCAGATAAGCTAACAGCCAAATAGTCACATCGCATCTTTCCTCACAATAACATGGACAGGAATACCTGGCAGTACTAAAATTTCATGGTATTTTGTTTGGAAGAAAAACTAATCTGAACTGTATGCTAAGATGACCTTTCATTTAGATAAAATTGAATTTTAAAACTACTCCTTCTGAAAGGAAGAAAATAAAGAGATAGCGTAATTCATTAAGACAGTTTTCTGTAAAACTGATAAGTATCGAGCTATTGTTAGATGTTTCATCACTATAAAATTTAAGACTATCCCACTAGTAAAACTCAAATGGTTTTCTGCATAAGATCTGCCAACAGACCTTAACTAATGAATTCAAGAAACAGATATAACATTAAGATTGTTTTGCAAATACAGCAATGTTCATGATAATGTTTAGTTTTCCTTTTAACTTTTACCTAAACTTCATTTGTAGTGTACATTTGAAACAGAACCTTTGGAGGAGCTGAAGCTCTTCAGTCTCTCCCATGATATTTCACGCAAGTTAACACCTTAGAAGAAAGGTAAGTTTTCCTACAAAATAAAGTATTGGACCGTGCTTGTTATTCTGGGCCTTGTATTATGATGTACTATAATTAGGAAAAAAAAAAAAAATTCTACAGTAGTTACATGTGAACAAGCAGTAAAAGAACCTAAATTCAGAAATAACAGGTATACAGCCACTTTAAATCTTTTCTGTTATAGGACTATTTTTAAAGACAAAATAATTTGCTACATCATTGAGGATTGTGGCATAATATGCTTCCACTACCTATTGTTACAAAACAGGTAAAAGCTATTTTAAAGTAATTTCCTAGCTTTTGCTTTAAAAAGTGAAAAGAAAATTCAGTTTCTAATATGGACACCAACAATGACCATGCATCCATCATCAAGGTTTGTAGCCTGAAATTATAGCACAGACTTCTGTCAGATGAGATGCAGGACATTAACTGGCAATAGAGGAAAGCTTTTATCCCAGAGAGGGAAATGGCCCCTGGAGCTAAGTGCTAACTCCAGCAGCAGTCAGGGGAGCCCTGGCCCAATTTATCCCTCTCTTTTCTCCCACCCTGGAGGTGGGATCCATGCCACATATTTGTGCCCCCAAAGGAGGGAGAAGGGTTGCTGAGACTATGGTTTATGAAGTAAGCCTGGCCAGGCTGTCTGCCTCTCCAAGTTTCCCAGGAATTGTGAGAACTTTTTCTCCCAAGAGGTATTCTGAGAGGCTGCGGGGATGTAGTTAAGGATAGGAGGTAGGATTTCACTAACTTGCTTCCCTCCAACTCACATTGCTCTATTTGCTCTGTCAGCTCCCAGTGTAATGCAGTCTAATGCTTCGGTGGCAGCCTGGGACCCTGTCCCTGGAACAGCCACGTTCAGGCATTGATTTGGCAGGTTGACACCATTTTCCTGAGAAAAATAAGCAAGCAAAGGGAAATGGTGTGTCTGAACTGTTTAAACTCAAAATTAAATCTGAATAAAATTGGATGGGATTAAGAAAAGGTGTTTTTCTAGCTCTAGGGCGTTTTCTCCTCCAAATTTCAAAGATTTGCAATGTAATAGCTTTTCTCTATCCCACCCTCCCCTAAAAGTCAAAGGAATCTTGAAATACCAAACACAATATACAGTCTACATACAGGTGTAGTAATCCGCTCCAATTATAAAGTTACAGACTGCATTTGCAGGAATTTGCATTTGAGAATTGTGATCCTCAGTCTTTAAGTCTACAGTAAGGCACAGAGGGCAAAATGGACAAATGCCATAACATAGACTAGGGCACTTGACAATGCAAGGGGCACCTCTTTAGCAGCAAAATCCAAATTTGTTATGAAATCAGTAGCTGAAATCCAGTCTAGAACCTGTCAGGATCAGTGGACATTACTATTTAACTATGAGGGAGCCTACATGAGGTGTGTTTGTGAAGCTCAGTCCACTATCCAGCAGACATGTGCTAACAATATAAATAAATGACAACTTTATTGGCAGGTTCATCAGAGCCTTCATCACAACATGACTGCAACAGCCTAGAATTGCCATGTAAGGCACTTCATGCTCTGCATCACTGCCTAACACCTATAGTAATAAAAAAAGGAAAGCTACAGTCAGAAAATTTTTTGTCAATATATTTTGTGTACATAGCCTGGAAATATAGTGTAATTAATATTTTATCAATGAGAAATTTTGTTCAAAAATGCTGAGGAAATGGGGTGGGTTCATTCATACTTATTTGATTATATGCACTAGATAGCAGGAAAAACTTTGAGAGCAAACTCACAAATACTCACCATTTATTTAAACTACAAATGACAATGTAAGCATAATTCTTGTCCTTGGCTTGCTCTCTTCTAAATGCTAACTATAAAGTACAGTTGGTGATTTACACAGTGTTTGTAGATTCACATAGAGTTTACAGATTTGTCTTTGTTGCCCAAAATGATTCTTGTGTTCCAAGCAAGTGGTGGATGGATGAGCAGACATGTGGCTATGAGTGTCCAGAGAAGACTGAAAGCAATAATATGCAAAGCCAAATTAGGACTGCAATTGGCATGTAGTCTTTCCTCAATTTCCATTATGTCTTAACATTTGTTTTGTGTAAACTTTGTTTTGGTTTTCTACACAATTTTAGTTTTATGCCTCTGTTCTGTGCTTCCATCCACTCGTTATTCTGGACCTCTGGAAGTGAACACTAAGTTTCTTGAATGATTTGAAAATATATAAATACTCACATATTTGATTAGTTATCAAAATAAACATCTTTCTTGAATCCAAAACAAATTTTAAATAAAGGAAAACAGTAGTTACTAGCTGTTACAGAAAAATAGCATTAAGTGTGGATTAAAAACTAATGACGATATAGAAAAGCAAAGTTCATAGGAAAAAAAAAAGAATGTGAAAGTTATCTAAGGTTTTCACACATACATCGAGGGAGCCTTTTTTGAAAAATTGTTATTGTCTATACATACAAAACCTGAGCACTCACCAACAAAAAAAGAATAATATACAGTTTTACTTGTTACTTGCTTTCTATGGGTTAGTAAGACAGTTTTTGGAACTACCTTACTGATTTATATAATCCGTCACTTCCACTGCCCTGAATAAAAAGAGGGCTACCTACGGACCCACCTCATCAACCACATCACCAAAACACCTTACAGACTACAGAAGGCTATCAATTGTTTCAAAGAGCTCTTTCCTTCCCATCTGCTTTTCAGGATGAGGAGGCAGCATTACGTTTTTGGAATGTCTTGGGTTTTCTCTTCCTTGGCATAAAATGTTGGCTATTTTTATGAAAAGGAGTTCTTGTTTTTCAACCGTCCTTTCTTTGGAAGGAAGAAGAGTTTAGCTCTTGCCGTAGCATGATTACTGTTACTAAGAAGATAAAGTTAGTGCCAGGTCCCAGGAGAAATACATAATACAAAGGAGAATTATTGAGGAATAAATTTGTAACGCTTTCTTTTTTAACAGCATTATGTGTTTCCAATAAGGAATATATTTATTTTTCATAAGTGAACATGACTGCAGAATACATGAGCCAGGCCTTCCCTCCACTGAGTTAAGAACATCTTTTAAAAGTCTCTAGGTCTAATGGTAGAGCTCTGCTGAGTTACTGAAAGGGGAGTAGAGAAAGAAAAGGAAACACCTTCAGTTATGCCTCAGTAGCTCTATTTGAAGATCTCCTCTCTGTTTGTGTGGATCCCAGTAATTGGACAAACTTCAAAGTACCTGTCCAGTTATGCAGTACTTTATCTCAGCCATTGATTAAGGACTTGACTCTCAAAATGGAGATTTTACAGACCAGGAAATCTTTGGAAAAGGTGCCTCCTCAATACTATTTTTATTTCTTGTAATCCATTCTTCAATGTGAAAAATATCAAGACCTACCAAACATGCAAAACCAGGAAAAAGTGAAAACCGGAAAAAAAGAGTCACCAAGCTTGCAATGGTGAAGAAACCTTCAGTGCACAGAAATTGTGCTTCCAACAGGCCGTCCTTTACAAGGAAGACTCAGAAAAATTGTGTCTGTCTGTCCAGTGTTAAATCAAACATCAGCTATATGAATTCACACAGTAAACAAGCATTTGCATGGACATTTTTAATGAAATAACATACCTTATTACTTATTTGGGAAATCTAGATATTTCCTCTGAACTCAACAGTATCCAAAGTTTGTCTCATTTGATCCTAGGCATCTATACTCACCTACCTTTCCAGCAAGAACAAACACGAAAAACAGGCATCTCAGGCCAACATCATGCACCCCTGTCTAACACAGGTATCTAAAATAGGCAGATCTAGTGACTGACTGATAATGCCACCTCTCTCTTTCAACTCATTATAGCAGGATGAGAGATGACCAGCTTAAACTAAACACCTTTCTTTTAAAAGGCTAACCTTAAGGGAGATAAATGCTATCTTAAGTGTTTCTAATACTTTAGCACATTTTCTTCCCAGTATTTTTCAGATGCAATACAGAAAATGGATACGCAACTTTGTGCCTTCTTCGTTGCAGCATAATTACATTCTTCAGTGAAGGCACAAGAGGTAGCGGCAATGTAACTGATCTTCTGTGCACCCGGCAAGTGTGGCGTGTGTGCAATTCAAACAATACAAGATTATACATACGTACGTGAGCAGGTGATTTAAAAAAGAAAAGTACTCCAAAATAATATTTTGAGATTAAAAAATAGCACTGCATTAAGTTCCTATTAAAGAATTCTGCACATTTTAAGACACAATAGTTACCTCTGCTTCCTCTATTTAGGCAATATTTCTAGGATTTGAAATGTTAACCTAACAGTGAACTGAAACTGAAGAGACAAATCAATAGATTCACTTGCTTCTCTCTTTTTTCTTTTTTTTTTTTTCCCATAATAAGTACATGTCTTAATAA
The DNA here is from genome assembly GCF_965183815.1 of Platalea leucorodia. Lineage (NCBI taxonomy): Eukaryota > Metazoa > Chordata > Aves > Pelecaniformes > Threskiornithidae > Platalea > Platalea leucorodia. The sequence goes on along the minus strand of NC_138828.1, from coordinate 42,994,515 downwards.
TTACTGTTACTGTACTCAGCAACCTGAATACCTAAAGGTGCTTGCCAAAATTATGTCTTAATCTTTGTAAAAAATCGCACAGTCCCCTGAAATAACTTTTGCGTAATTAGTAATTTTGGCAACAAAGTTCCACATTGGACATGGGACAGAATCTTCCCTGTAGATTCTTAGACTAATTACCTAAGGAGTAAAAGACCAAGCAATTACAAACTTGAAAAAATATTCAGACTTAAAAAAGCACAGTTAATTTCAGAACTAACTCAAATTGAGAATCAAGATGCGGGCTTAAAATAGAAACTATACTAATGTTTTTTAAAAGCAATTACAGAAAACAGCATAAAAGTAATTGAATTAAGCCATACATAAAGCTCTGTACATTAGACAAGTTTGGCCTAAGGCCCTGTCAAAAGTTTTATCAGTTACCCCAGTAGGTTCAGAGATATTTAAAAAATAGCATTCTCATGGTCTTCTTGGTCTTACACTGCTAAAAAGGGGACCAGAGCAGACAAATTTGAGCATAGGGCACGTGATTATCCATACTCCCTGTTAGTTCATTCCCTCACTCTGTTTCAAATTGTTCCAGCTTGCTGTTTCCAAGAGAAAATTTAAGCATGGTCTTAAATGTAGTTCACTCCAGGGACCGTTTCCCAACAAAACTGCAAGCGTTCGGATCCCACCAGCTCCGGTCCCGAGAGGCTCACCTGCTCTCTCCTGACATGCCACAGGGCAAGCAACGTATACCCACGTATACCCTTCATCTCATGCTATAAAAACCATCACTTCCGTGGACCACAGCACAGCCCTTGCACTATTTAGGTACTTTGAACCAACAAGAACACACACACAATCACCAATTTGTCCTAAAAGCACAATGTTGGGATTCCCTATGAAGCTGGAAGATGATGAAAATTACATATTCTTCAGCTGTTAAAGTTTACAAACGGGTCTGAACGGCAGTATTATCTCAAAGTTTAAGCAGGGCTTAAGATTCAAGAGTATTTCTTATTAGTCTTAAAAACATCATTTCACATCTCTGAGTACTAGTTTATATTTCTGAAAAATGGGCTATATGTTTCAGAGAAACACTGCACAGCCTAATTAACATTTAGAAAATGTTTTAAGGTCCTTGGATGAAAAGCAAGATCTCACGTGAATTATGATATCACACAAAGTCTTAATTGGCAAAACTTCAATTACTTCAATTCAGAGAATAACTTAACCTACCCACTAAATTACTGATTTGCCTAAATACAAGGAAGAATCATTCATTCTCCCATTAATGAAAGACAGATTTTCAAATGACACACTCTTGTAGGTGAGAACCATTTAGTTTACCTGGAAACTATCTCCAGAATTGTAGTACTTCAAAGCAGAGCATGAAACACTGGCATATCATTTTTGTTGGCTCCAGAAGGGTATTCTGAAATTAAGTGTGAAGGCCAGAAGCTAAAATGCTTAATCCTCTTATAATTTATTAATCTATTTTATTAAAAACTATGAGGGTATCACCAAATTTTTTTCTTAAGCATATCAAGTTTGAAAAACCTAGCACTTGAAAAATAAAAACGAAGTTCATTAAAACTACATTTTCTACCACAACAAGGAAAACGAAGCCCCTTTAAACATTGCCTTAAGGCAAAAGACTTAGAAACATTTACTTAATCAGCACTCTTAAACAAACTTACTTAATAGTATTTCTCCATTACCATCTACTGTGAGAATCCTTAACTCAACAATATTGTAAATCCCTGAAAAGAAACAGTCAAGATGAAAGGCAAATAGACTAATGCATAATTGACAAAAGGACTAATGTTTAAAGAACTGGTAACACCAAAATCAGGAAAGCTAGGTATAATCTCTAGCACCTTAAAGCAACAAAGCATCCTTACTGCTCCAGGAATGAGAGAATTAAAACAAATAAAACAAACAAACAAAACCCAGCCCAAATACAAAACAACAACAAAAAAACCCAACAAAAAAAACCACCAAAATCAAAAAAAACCCAAACAAATGAGAAAACCACCACCCCAAGGAATTTACAAAACGAGATGCATCTAGACTGTAGCTAGTCGAAATTGAGAAAGCACAAGACATGGCCATGAAGCTCAGCCTGTATTAGCAAACTGACACCAAATTCCCTTTCTGCGCAGAAAGGCAGGCATTTGGGGCAAGCTAGAAAATCCCATGCCAATCAGGTCCACTCGAGAAGTGATGGCCGAGGCTCTCCCTGGTTTATTTCCCCTTTGATAGGAGTGATTAAGTCCCATTAGCGTCAATGGGAGGAAGGCATGCATAGCGAGGGGTGGAGGCGCTCCCTCAAAGGCAACCGCCGGTGGCAACCCGGCTGCCCAGCAATTAACGCGCAACGCGGTGATGAAGACAGCAGCTGCGGAGGAGAAAAGAGCTGGGGAAAAATAATACATATATCAGAGAGAAATGGCAGTTTCAACCACAAGGAAAGCTCGCCATGTCTTTGGGATTTAATCATGCATTTTAAAGGGGAACAGAAAGGAGCAGAGGGGAAAAGATGGGCTCTAACCCAAACAGTATCATGAGCGAGAAACAAAAGGGATTGGAAATCAGAAACTCTTCCATAGCAGGCAACAAGCTCTGCAAGTTTCCATCATTTCAGACTCAGTGTTGATAAGGGTCAAGAGGAAAATCCTTACTTTCAGGAATGTTTGCTGTAATCTGTTCCTTGAAAAATGACAGCTATGGAATGAATCAAGTAACTGCTGTGAAAAATCATCTGTTCTGCAAAAGGCAACTGGCAACTTCTCTGCCAGCTGGTATTTAAGAGACTAGTTTATGTGAAGAAAAACAAAACATAATGTACAGAATACTTTCATCCAAATTCGCCAAAAGGTAAAGTATATTTGTTTTCTTGACTGTAAATTATTAACAATTTCTCCTCTGAGACACAGAAAAACACCAGTATCACAGCTGATTGGCAATTTCTAAATCTGAAAAATATTCTCAGAAATCATGTGTACAGATTATCAGTGTCAAAATCCATCATGTGGATCCAAGAGAAAAAATTCATCCACTAGCCTGTTCACCAGTAATCCTTTCAAGTTTATCCCTCAGTGAATACCTAATCAGAGTAACATACAGGAAGAGACGCAGAAAGGGCCAAATTATTCTGCAACAGATCCTCAGTGAAATTTGAAAGATAAGTACATGCCATTTTAGGACCATTTCTAGCTTCATATTTTAATTTCGTAGTTACTTTCCAATCCATTTAAAAACAGCAATTTTGTCTACTTTGTTCTAAGTATTGCAACCTATATTTTATAAACCAGTCACTGTGTAAATACATCTGCCTGAGGAGTTATTTATAGCACATAACACCTGACATTGCAAATTACTGCTTAGTCTCACCTTAAAAACAAAACAAAACAAGAAAAAAAAACAGGATTACAATGGTGAAATTTGCACATATTAAAATAAATTCACTGTATTTTTATCCTCTAAATATGCAGAAAGAGTGATCTCTATATACACCTACAAAGCACAAATTATAGACCTACAAAGCACGAATTAAAAATTTGGTCACATAAATATTTATTTTACAGTACCACTAGCCGCAGAAGTTTATTCTACAAGCTGTTGATCAGAGGTTCTGAAACAAAGATAACTTCAAGCTTGATCTCAGAAGTATAATGAAGAGAGGGACACGTAATCTCTATTTGAACCAAACACTGCCCATCCAACTAATGTACTGAGATAAATTCTGATCCTGCAAATATTTAGTTACAAGAACACCCAAAGGAACTGGCCAAGAATGTCAACAGAAGGTCTATTTATTGACTTATGCTAAGTGCCCACAAGACAAAAATCTGCTTATCTGTATTGATAACATGCTTAGAAAGGCAGAGGAACTGGACCATGCCTACCACTTCTATTCAACAGCACTCACCAGGCCCACCTTAGCTACTCAGATGATTTGGCTACAGCTGCAGAGCAAGCAGGAGAATAGTTCAAGTCACAAGTGCAAGCTTTTATCTTTCTGTTTTAGCAAACATATAAAAAATAACTTCATTTAAAGTGGCTAGCAACAGGAATTTTTTGAAACATCTTATCTCACCAGGCCCTTATTCACAACAAAAAGACTCCTGTTTTGTCAGCTAAACTGGATGAAATAATGTTTGACAAACAAGAGTCTTCACTGTAAAAATTAAGTGGCTTACTGAGAGCACCCATGTAATTTAAAGAATTAGACTTGTTTCTAATACCTACAGAATAACAGATTTAACTTAAAGCATATTCTTACAGTTTTTATAATGTGAGATGCTTTCACAATTAAAAAAAATACTTCAGCTGCTTTTTGCAATCTTTCTCTGAATTCACATAATCAATTCAGCCTCAACATTTCACACATTCTACCTTATTTGGGTTTCCTCTTATTCCAAATACAGAAACACCACTGATAGAAATCAGACACCTAGACAGAAGCTCAGATCAGTGTTTAGTAAGCATGCTTTCAAAATATCCCCATTTTGAGAAGCACTCTTTATAAAGCAGACTTTAATTCCATCTAAAACCAAACTAATTTAAATTTCAGTAGAACTACTATCTGTGTTAGCCTGTTCCCTTCTCTGCCAAATCAGGTCACCTCAATGTCAGCTTTCAGTCAGTCTTTCTCTTGGCTTATCCTCAGAAAAACTCTATTTGTGCTAAATGGTTGGTAGGTATATTCTCAAATATTTTAAAGCTTACCCAAGAACTGTATCTCACGAATCACACCAATAGATGTTCAATATGCATTTAATTGTTTGTATGTTCTAAAATTGAAAAAAGTCATAAGACTAAATGCTTGTAGTAAATTAGATATAATGAAATGCAATTACTCATAGATACCTGGTAAGAGATACTTTTTAATTCAAGTGGGTAGACAAAAATAAATGTATTTTTCCACAAATGCTACTTCAGAAAAATCCTCTCTATCAGAAAATATTCTACATATGACATCACAGTGATTTCACTATACTGACCTAGTGTTTCACATAAGTGCAAAGGAATAAATTTCCAAACCAAACAGGCTAAAATAAAATTTGATGACATATTTCTTCATCTCTCAGCTGAAGCTTTTAAGTAGTAACCAGTTTACTATCAATATTCCTATTAACTTTTAAGATGCTTTGTCTTCCCATCATCCTACACAGAGCCCCTCAGAACATAAACGCCCAAACATTGATTCAGCATTTGGCACCACTGACAGGTGAGGGGGAGATGGGCTAGCAACCTTTTTTTCCACACCAAATCTATTCTTAGTTGTCCTGTCAAGGTAAAACTAACAACCCTATCTCAATCTATAATTTTCTACTGTGTCTGCAATAAAGCATTAAGGAGAAGAAACTTCATATAAGAACCTTCAGTTGTATCTGAGATGGTTGTTTTAGCAACTGATTTGGCTAATTAATGCTGTTTGCACACCAAGTTTGCTGGAGTTTTTTGCTTTAAGAATGGTTTATGTTGATTTAACTTTGAAACATTAGCATAAGGTGCTCTTAAACTGAAGCAAGAATGTCTAAAGAAGGCAATGCCTCCTTTAACTAAACTGATCTCTAAACCTACTTAATTTAATCACTACACTTTCTTGTGTACACAAGGCATTTGTGTTACAGCAGCCTCTTGAAAAGGTGTAGGCTTCAAGGATACTGAGAGAAGAATTCTTGATGGACCGTGCACCCAAAATGAACTGAAGTTTAGGTACACAAGGCTTTGTTTCATTACTCCCCCCGACCAGCTTGCCCTATACTAACAGCTGTTAGGACAGTTATATTTGCATGACAAGGAAGGAGAGATTTTTAACCATTCTATGTGTAGGATGAAAAGAAACAGATACTCATTTTGCCCCCACACGGAACTAAGACATTATAACTTAGGCAAGCCATGGCTGGATAGACTAATTTTTTTTCCAAAATCTATGCAGGCACCGCATAAACACACAGAGAGAAAAAAAATAAAGGCATTACTCAGCGAAAAATTTACACTTAGCAAAAGGGACTTCATTTGCCACAGTCTATACCTAAGCAAAACGAACAAAAGACTATCTATGTGAAAGCAAATTTCACATACAAGCAACCTGCATAACGAGCTTTTCTCCAGTAGCACTTGCCTTTTTCCATATAATAAAAGCCTACGTGGATGACAGTGCACGCGCTCCTGTTATAATGCCTTGGGAGAAAACCACAACTCAGTAAGGCTGGGCCCCACCTCACTTCCTTCACTGACAGGTGCCTGACAATCCTTGTGCCGAGGGCATGCAGCTGTGGCTTCCCCTCTCCTCCTGGGAGAGTTAACACTATCCTCACCAGCCACTGGACAACCCATATGGCTTGTAAAGAACTCTATACACATCCTTCCCATGTAATTTGTCTCTTGGGAGGTCTCTAGTTTCTTAGCCTTTTGAATCTCACAGTGTTTTGCTTCCAGGCTGCTCTATACCCTCCTTTCCAATCCCTTTTATAGCTTCTTCAGATTTTTATATTTGTGTAAAATATGAGAGATGGCTTCATTAATCTATTGGCTTCTCCCTATTTTATTCCCTTACTTTTATTTTCACAGCCAGATCAATAAACTTCAAAGTGAGATTTTTCTCTTGTTTTTTCCTATTTTATACCTCCCATCCCTGTGTGTATTCTCTCTCAGGTTTTTCTGTCCTGCCTTTGATTTTTCCCCTTTCACCTCACCTTCCTTGCTTGGTAATCAGTAACAAGCTTCTAGATTCTCTAATGGCAAGGGGAGCCTCCTTTCTTCATCCAGGGAACACGACACTGATTTAAGTGTAAGGAGATGCATAAAATGCAGTTGAGCACCTGCACAAGTTAGACATGGGCACAAATCCCAGTTCTTTTTGCTATACCAGATCACACCAATTATTAACAAAGCACATTCCTGCTTTATATGCCTCTTCTCTTTCACTTTCCAACAGAGAATTTCAGAGGCAAGACACAATTTCCTCTAGTATACACCAGTACTTTACTTGGCTCTACATGAAAACCAAACATTAAAAAAAACTAGGCAAAACTCTCACATTTTTCTTCTAAGGCATTAATCCATGAAATCTGTAAAGTGTTTTCTGTGTGTCATGGCTGTCTCATTTGTTTTTATTTCTAAAACTGACCTGCATCAGAAGAAGAGAAGATGCAGCTAACTAGAATATGAAGCTACCTGGGACACATGGACAACATCTACCTAAATTACAGACTACGTAGATTCAATACATCTATAAATGGGTGCAAATTACATACAGATCTGTAAATTAGTGCATGGAAGAGTCCCAAAGTGATAGAGGGTATACTAGCAAACTGCTGGAAAGTTTCCTGGTGTGAAATTGGTCCATCCCCACTAGCATTGTGCCTGAGCAGCTCCCAGGAAGGATGGGGCAGTTGAAAAAACCCTTAGCTCATGGCCAAGAGTAGGCAGCTCAGACACAGCCACAACTCCTGCAGAGAGACAAAATTTACTGGCACAGACACTGGTCACTCCACAACAGCTGGCCTCAGTATTCAGGGACATTTTTAGGCATACAGACAGAGCCAAAGAGATTCCCAGAGGATTTGACATAATTTTCCCCAAGTTATCCTATTTTGCCACCTTACACTACATCAACCCAGCCCTGGAGGCTCTGTCACTGAGAGTGCTCAGATATGTCATGTTACCAATACCTTCCTGGTGTGGCTGGTAAATCTTCTCCTTGCTATCTGCAGACTATCCCTTACAGCTGAGACAATCAACAAACTTCTGCAAAAAGATGAAAAGCTAGTAGAAGTACCTCCTGCACAATTTCATTTATAAAGCACATATGCAAAATACAGTCCTTTTGCTAGAGGGAAAAATCCTGGTTCATTTTTGGCTCTCTCTGAACTCCACACCTGCCTCTGGTGTCAGCCGTGGTCGTGGGCGTTCAGTTTGATCCAGGGTTTGGCGTCAACCTTCTATAGCTTCAGTACTAGTGTATTTGGATAAAGTATTTTCCATCATCTTATTACTGCTCTGACATACTCATTTAGCTTTTTATATAAGCAAACTCTCATTTACTTTAATTTACTGCCAAAGCAAAGAACTCAAGTGTTGGGACTATTATTTATTTATTTGACCTGATCTCTTGCCATACATGGGCAAGGCACTCTACAGATAAGCACATCATGCCCTAAACAGGCCAAGGGGCTAGGCAGTAACAGATTTTCTTGCTTTCACACTTGATTTCACACATGTGGCATGTTGTTTTCTTTTGTGACAATATTTTGTGTCTGTGTGTAGTTAGAAGGAGTTTTTTTATTGCGCAAAGCTGGTTCTCAAGCAGAGTTCAGAGCTGAAGAAGACTGGGAGGAGGGGGTTCTGAGAAACTAGGAGGAGGGCAAGGGAGCTTTGAGCCATTCAGGAAGTAATTCCAAGAATATTGGATAAATATTACACTTACGGAAGGACTAAAAGGAGAAAATAAATAACAGAAACAAAGAAATCCAAACCCTGCTCTATAACTTGCATAACACATCTTTCTAAAGAGACAAACATATAAAAGCAGAAAACCACAGCATTTGTACGTGAGCTCCATTTACTTCATGAAGCCAAGTGAAAAGCTATTAACAACATCAATTTTAGAGAAACATATAATTTTCTTACTGAGAAACTTGTTGGTCTTTTCCTTTACATTTTTCAGCCAATACACCTGCCCATAAGACCAACATAACTTGTAACACAGTTCTGCTCTATATCAGAGACCTGAGTATCTGAGTGAGCATCAGGGTATATGCTGTATTTTCAGACAGCAGTGGAAGTGAAGATTTTTGGAATAAAGAATACAGCAACAGTGACATCTTTCATAGAAGCTTGGTTTCCCACCCACAACCAGTGCTGGAATACTGCCACAAGAACTGTAAATATCCTTTCTGCTTATAGGGCCACATCTCCCAAAGCAGCTCCTAACACAGCCCCTAAAAAAATATTTCGTGTGCACCAGAGTTTCCATTTTTGTCAATAGTAACATATCAGCATATGCACTGAGTCACCACAGATGATCTCCCAGCCCAGACATCCATCCATGCAAATATAGAATTTGCCTGGGCAAATTTTGCAAGAGGTCTTTTTTTTTGGATGGAGTGCAAGATAAATTTTATTTGAAGCCCTCAGGTACTTTAGAAACCAAACCGTTTTAACGATGTCCTGTTTTTATCCCCGTATCGACATGAATAACTTAGAATAAATAACTAGGATAAGATTATACGCAAAGTAATTCACAGCAAAAACAGAGCCATGGGAAGGCTGTTTTTCTCCCATTGAGCCTTCGACTTTTATCCAAGCACTTACCTACTTCTCAATATTATTCTTTTGCCCACTATACTGAATTTCTTGGACTCAAGGCAGACATAAGCGCAAAGTTATAAATAGCTGCTGTCCAACTGAAAAGTTAGTTAAAATCACAAAAAAACCTAACTCCACTGGTACACTTTGTGACCTGCCTAATGATGTCTTTTAGGCAGTATTACATATGTATGCCTATAACGATTTACACTGCAATCCAGTGACACAGTATATTACAAATATTGATGCTGACCACCATAAATTTTTATACTGAGTCAGAACAAAAGTATTTAGGACAATGGTTCATTAGTTATAAGTAAAACAAAAGAGACAAAGGACAAATTCTGGCTGTATAGAAGCCAATAGCATAATTTCTCCAAGCTTTTAAGCAAATAGTAAAAGTGAAGTAGTAAATGGACCTCTGACCAGAGCTTTTGCTTCACCAGGCTATTTGTATAGTTTTACCACATTAAGCTGTAATAAAAGATAGCCGGTTTTTACATAAGTGTCTTCCTCAAAAACATCTTAACTCAGAAATAGTTCTTGTCCTCAGGAACTCCAAAAAACTGTCATTTCCACACTTTCTCCAAAAACAAGACAGGAAACAAATCTTTTCATTTCACTCTTCCTTCCCTGCCACCAGCATAGGAAAGGTCCCTTCCTGCTGGCTTCCCTACCTGCTAATGGTTCCTCATGGCAATGCAGGTAACAGACCATCCACCAGCCTTTACTGATCATGACATTGGAGGCAGTGGTCCTTCAGGACTTACTGGTGGCAGCAATGGTAAGCACCTGTCTGCAATATTCTGTTTATGGCACGACCAATTGAGTGGAAACTGGGTCACTTCTGAATACAGATGATGACACAGTAGGGGTATGCAATTGATTCTTGCGACAAAGGGTTCATCAAGTGTTGCCAAGTTTAATTTAAACCCTCAGGGCTTAAATCTGAGAACCAGTTTCCCCTCTGATAAAGGAAGAATCAACTTTCCCCTTCTGTTTTTGGAAAATATGACAGAGGCAGCATCCCAGACAGCTTCCATATACCAGGTACCTTCTTACACTCTAAAATGAATAGAAGGAAGAAGGTATATTTAGGCAGCAAGGTACAGAGAGAGAGAGAGAAGAGATTGCAGTGGCTAAGAGGCTCACAGCATTAGCCGGCAGGTTTGCAAACTCTGTTGGGTGCTGAGGCAGTGCCCCCACCTGCACTCCTGCTCAGTCTGCCAGGAGTTACAGGATGAGAATCTGTAGAAGCTGCCCCAGGCACACTGGGCACAGTTACCTGGGAGAGCAATAACCAGCTGCCTTCAACTCTCTGAGTCGGTGTGAAACGTTAAAAGCTGACTTAGGCAGATTTTGGGGGGTATGGAATGAAAGATGAATCAGTGCTACACCACTTCTCCCTGGATTTTGTCTGCCGTGATCACATCACTATGCCTGGAAACACCCTGAATAGATGATTTGCTAATACATGGTTGTTTGGGGTTTTTTTTAAGCTTAAAAATTTTTTTTAGTCTCCCTAGGCTTTCTCTCCAGTAGAGGCAGTGGAATGTTACATTCTAATGACCTAGTGATCAAAGGAAAACACCTATGTTCTTATGGTTATTTTTCAAAATGAAAAAGAGATGAAATTAAAAACCAGAAATCTTCCACATATGATTCTGCTGTAAATCTCTCCAGTTTACACAATAGATAGGAGAGAGCAAAAAGTACTAGTGGAATATAAGAAATCGTTGTTTGAAAGGAAAACAGGAGCTTGTGTGGATGGCATGATTCATTAAACAAATAACCTAAATATTTTTATTTTTCAGTATATTAAATCACTTTTTTGTTCAATAATCTTTTTCACTGTTAAAGTTATTAAAAAGCTTTTACGTGATAAGTTGTCAGCATTCTATATGGCAAAAAAAAACCCGCTAACTCAACAGGAGGCTGTCATAAATGTCAGTGCTAGGCAGACACTGGACTATTATTTTTTTTTTTTTCTGCAATTAAGTAAATTCTCAGTGTGTCAAAAATGTACATTACAAGAGCAGGTGAAAAAAAAAATACGAGAAAAGCAGTGAATGAATCAATTCATTATGCAACCACTCACTACCAAGTTCTTCCTTCTTCTGTTACTTTACCTTCCAAACCTTCCGGTTAAGCTTTACATTTAGTCAGACAAGCTGTCTCCTACAAGTAACGAATATATAGTTTTCACTATGACATAATGCCTTTCAATACACAAGCACTACACAACTACAATCACATTTTCACTAGCTAGATGGTAGGGGAAACTTTGATTGTGCTTTCTGTAAAAAATCTATGGATAAGAGGTAAAAAAAAAAAAAAAGATGTGAAATGAAAAGCACATTTGAAAGTGAAATACATAAGTAAGCAGACAGTCATGTATATGTGTGATTTTTTTTTCTATATAACGCAGTGCCCTGGTTAGCAGCTTAATCAGCTGAGACCAAATGATTATTCAGCATCAATAACCCCTATTATGAGTTGTGAATTTTTTTTTTTTTTTAATTAGAAGTGCTTAAATAACAGGACAAGTATAAAATTACTGAAGAAAAATTAACAAGAGCTTTTTAATAAATCTAATTTCACATATGTTCATAAGCACTTCATAAGCTTTGTTCTGTAACTAAAAGGACTTTAATTTGAAAAGTTCATCAGATAAAAAAAAAATATATTCCTTAGCCCTTGTGACATACTTAATTTTACAGATCTGCTGGTTTGGTTTTTTTTTTTTTTAAGTAATGTATACAGCTCTAGGTTAAGTCATTGGACACCTGTGAGGGAGGAAGAACAAAGGAACAGTCAAAGCCGCAGGGGATTGCCGTTTTCTCCATTTCAGCAGTGAGATAAACTACTGGAAGATTCTGACCGAGATGCAGAATAACACCTGCACCCAACCCCATACCCTCAGAAAATCAGCGAGTTTTTCACTTACTTGCAATTGTTGGTGCTGAATTGGGGCCTAAAGAAGAAACTGCAGAATAAAAGAGCAGATGGAAACCCCAGAAGAGCAGATGAAGAACTGCCAAGAGTGACTGAGGTGAAACAGAGCCAAATATTTTTATCAACTCCTAAAACAAGACATTCTTGGTAGTGAGATCAGAAGCTGAGCAATCACACCAAATTATGCTTCAACCTGAGAAGAAAATTTTAATTTTGGTCTTCCAGCCAGTATAAACAAGAAAATAAAAGAAAAACATAATAGGAGCTTCCTAAATATAGCCAACAAAACCAGAGACAACCTTATAACTTACAAGCTCTGGAAGGGAAGTTCATTTGAAAAAAAAAAAAAATAATACTAGATATAAAGGGGAGATGCTACACAGCAATTTTGTTTCATGAAGATAAGTGTGGCTTGTAAGATGAAAGTTACTTATCTGTTATTGTTTTATGGAGTGTTTGTTGTGCTGATGGAAGGCAAAGGTCAGACCTACACTAAAGCAACTTTAGCTGATTATTCAAAAGTCAGCGTTCAAGTTTTTATTGCTGGGGTTTCTATTAACAAACCTGTATCTTGGATGAACTGAAAGGTGATGGCCTGTTCCAGACTACTGGTGCACAACAGTCTGGCTCCATGAGGTGCACTCGTGGGAAAGGTGTCTATGATGGGCTGAGAAGGCAATAAAAGCTTTCAGGGACTGTTCAGGAATGAGCATGTCTGATCAAAAAAACTGGTCTCTCCAAATTTCCATTCACCAAATGCAAAAATAAGAGACTGAGTTCCAGCAGCTTCCCCCTAAGAGAGGAAGGGACAGAAATCCTGGGTTTCATTAAAGACCTCTGCTGAGTATTTTAACAGGAAGACCTAAAAAGGCTCTCTACACAAAAGGTGTTATTCATTAAAAAAAAAACAACAGAAAACAAACTTACATATCGTCCTGAGTGGGAACAAGGAGGACCAGTGTGGAAGACAAGATATGCATCTTTGAAAGTGAGGAACTGTAACACTGCCTTTTGAACCTAAAACTATCTGGAAAAGCAATCAAACCATCAGAAGGGACCTGTATGTTTTAGAATATGGCGTTTGTACCAAAGCCTGTCCCTGACATGCAAAAAGAATGACCAGCTGTGTAGGGGACCATTTAACTGGGCTATAATAAATTTTAGCTTCTCCGGGAATTGCCAAACAACCACACAGCAAAGGTACCGTGTCTTTTTACCCCCTTCCATCCGGCTCTTCGCCCTCCTACAGCTAGTCCCAACATGTTGCTCAGTCCTCACCACTCTTTCCATGCCCACGTGTTGAGAGGCTGAACAACAGGAATTGTCTTCCCACAGTGCCAAGCATTCGAAGTCCTCCACAAGCCCCAGCTTTACAGTGCTTTCTTCTTAGTCCATCTTAACCAGTGTTTATCAGGGAATGGGAGTCCCCAGAGAGCATGTATTTGCACTGGGCATCAGTAACAGGCAGCACAGGCATTTTCCTTGCTGCCAATGAAAGCTAAGAACCATGCAGCCAGTTCTGAGAGTAAGACCCTAGATGACAGATATGACACAGAAACAACCAGCTGTTGCATTGTTTTACATTGCACGACATAAAGCAACTGGAAATGGTTTTTAGCCATAAACAGAAAGCCCAACTGGTTAGGACGATTTTGGAGCAACCCAAAGTGAATATTCAACATTTGAGCACATGCAGGGGTTTGCTGAAAGTGGCCTTGATAATGTGATTGCCACTTTAAAGCAGAAGCAAAAAATGTATATAGTGAGGGCAATAATACATACGTAGTTAAAGAGGCTGTCCTTTATAATGTGTGCGTAACATAAGCAGTGTGCTTTGGAAAAATGAAAACAAAAGTGAATACACATCAAGCACCTGCAAAATCTGAACTGGTGATTACAATTTCAGGCAGACAATTTGGCACAGACGCACTCCTACTGATAAAAATGTGGCAGCTGTATATTGCACTTCACTGGAGAATTCGCTTTCATTCTCCCACAAAATAGTCCATCAATGCATTACCTCAATAATAACCATTTTTTTTCATTACTAGATGAACATGTTTTATGTTTGGATGAGATACGGCTGACAGCTCATTTTTCCCTTGCAGTCAACTCGATCTCATCCAAACTATTAATGTAACAGAGTTCCAAGACAGATTTGCCAGTGGATGTTAAGTCAATTCCTGCTGATTTAACTGAGGACAAAACTCAGCCCTTAAGCAACAGAGGAAATGTTAACTGGTACAGCTACTGAGTACAGAGAGTTTGTTTTCTCTCTATGAGAAATAGGCATGAAGCACTATATATTCAGGATACCAAGCAATTTATGTAGTGTCCTTGTTACCTTTATGTACATTTTCACTATGTACTTGCAGTTCACTTTGGTATGGCTTGTTTTGTTATAAAACGAGCTCCTATACCACAAACATATTTCTGCAAGTACAGTAACTGGATCTAAATAAAGACATACTTCGTTTCCGGGAAAAATATGCATGCTATATAGAAGAGTAAGCTTTTAAAGCAAGTCATCTCCAAACACGAAAGTGTCCCCCAGGCAGATTTTACTACTCTTATTTTAATATTAGGCTGGTTTGTAAACCAGTGAAGTGGCTGGCAAACACTTCTGCAAGATTTTATCTAGAACAAATAATGACAGAAATTTCCCATTTTTCATTTATATTACCAAATTCCATAAAACCTTCACAATTAAAACTCAAGTTCATGAGCTTCTTCAGATTATGGTTTATCTATCAAACTGTTTCTGTCTCAACATATACTACAGCTATATGTCCCAACACCCTCAGTTTTAATTGACCTTATGGAGCTCACTGAAAGTGAAGTCTCGCTTTGTAACCACATATGTTCATTTCAATAGCATAAATGAAGCAGACATTTTATAACCAAAACTTGCAAATGTTTTAGTACAATAAGTATCTTAAATCTAAGCTGATAATCTAAAAAAAAATTCAAATGGCCACAGCTACCCATATACATAAGAATTAAAATGCAATGTCATTTATATAAGCAACAACTGGAATAATAATTTTAGAATTACCCCGTTTCTTACTACTCTGTTAACTTTGCTGTTGAACAGAAACTTGACAGCTCCAGTCACGGCAAACTTCAACAATCTCCCTCAGGCAGTCCTCCTTAGGAATATTTTTATCCCAATTACACTTCTACCAGCCTGTGATGCACTGACGAGCTTTCCTCACAGACATGTCACTGGATGCATCAATAAATATCACATTTTTTTACTAGCTACATTAAAAAAAAAATCAAAACCAATCAGTCCATAGGCCAGTTTACATACAGATGCACTACTCCCTCTCACAAACTTGCAGTGCTGTGTGTCTACTAAAGACCTATTTCCTCCTACATGAATGTAAGAAAACTGACATGAAGATACTCTGTGCAGCCTTTATTTCACAGAGAATTAGCAATTTCTCTGAAAAAAACCCCACAAACTCAGGAAAGCAAAACCCTCTAAGGCAAACAACAGATGTTGATATAATATCATAAGATAAATACAACACATTGAATACGGATATTAAACAGCTAAATAATATGATTATGTTCAATATTGGTAAAACATAGGCCAGAGATTGCTTACCTGGCTGAAAGCTAAACATCTAATAATGGACCCAAATCCTTGCTACAAAAGTCAGGATGAAAATAATGTAAATAGTTGAGACAATTTTGCCCTGCTTGTTCATACAATAGCAGAATTTGTTAGCCTGTATTTTTCTTCCAGAAAGAACATCTACGTTTAACTGCAGGAACTCATTTAGATCACAAGTGGTGAGAATAGCCTCTCTTACATAAAAATAAAAATAAAAAATAAAAAATAAAAATAAAAAATAAAAATAAAAAATAAAAAATAAAAATAAAAAATAAAAAACCCTACAGAGCAGGGGGAAAACCCTACAACATGGAAGCAAAATAGTCCTTGCTACAAGAAAACATTATCAAACTTAACAATTATCTATCTGTTACCATTTAAGATAAAAATTGTCTACACAACAAATTATTAGAACCACTGATAATGTATTAGACTTGTTAACCAAACCTAGCCCTTCGGGTAAAACCAGGGGCAGATTTCAATTGAAGACAACAGAAATTGCCTGGCCTTATAATGAAGCTGATTTTGACTCTTACCGTAATGGCTAGTTTTGCTTCCGCAAGAAGCAAAGCATGAATAACATAGGTACTTTGACTCTGTACATTTGTACTGTATATACTTCAAAGCAACATTTTGCGTGCTATCCAATCAGTTGTTTTATATTTGGCATAAATAGAGTTCCATGTCTGTTACCAAAAGCATAATTTTAGTATTCTTCTCTGAGCAGCAGTTTTAACTAAATCATATACTAGCTTTTAATATTTTGTTGTGATTGATTAGAAGATATATGAAAATTGAACTGAAATTGAATATTCTAATTTGTTATGTTTAATTACTGATCAAATTTACTGTCCGATGATACAAGTATCCTTAAAATTCAGTTACAAAGTACCTCATTCACACACACACTTTTAAAACCATATACATACAGTTGTGTTATCTGCAAACATATATTCACACTGCCCTCTGCACCACTTAGTGTTCCCTCTCCTTGGAGCTCAAAAAGTCTTATAAAGGAGGTGCTTTTTTTTTTTTTTTCATTTATTATGTGGAACTATATGACACATTTTTAAAACAACCAGAAATTCTTAACTGCAGACACTGACAATACAGGCACATTAACAGTACACATCAACGTTTCTCCAATATGTTAGTGTCGCGTGCACGAAGGATGAGGAACAGTCATTGGCATCTCACCAGAGTCCCCTGGGAAGAGCAGGTAGGCACAGGAGTCTCTTCTCCCTCTTCCTCTGAATCAGGAGGAAATATGGAAAAGGACGGCTGGGAGAGAAGCGACCCTTAGGGGCAACAGAAAGGGCAAAGTGGCATTGCTGGCCTGGGGCGGGCGGGGCGAGCAATGGGAATGAATGAGATCTCCCAGCTTTCAAAATCAGGATCTTAATATCAAAAAGCTGCCATAAAAAATAGCAGTCTCCACATTCGTCCTGTAGCCAACTCTCAGAAAATGCCATCCACTCTGCCTCCCCACGTGCCAAGTCTCAAAACGCAGAGGTATCAACATAGGGAGCACTGCTTGTCAGCCAAGGGGAGCTCCCGTCAGTGCTTAGCTGCCTTTGCAAAGGAGACTGAAGAGAGACCAAAGGACCAGTTGACAAGACAGGCATAACCCAGCAGTCCTGCTTTCCTGAAAGCAACAGTGACCTCGACATCAGGCCTGCACAGCACGATTGCATGCACACAGGCTAAAAAGCTGACAACTCTTTCAGTGGGAGAAGTGCTGTTTCACATCACACTCTCTGATGGTATTCCAGGAAAGTCACACCAATTAAGTTTACACTAAAATTCCAGAAAGTCTGAACAAGGGATACACCTTAAAAACTGTGAGACAAACTAGCAGGAAAAAAACTGCACAAGCTGTTAAGTCTCTTCTGTAGTCTTTTCCATGTATCCCCAAAATTTCCAGCTGGACAGCTGCTTGAGAATGAGTCCTTTGAAAGATGACACATACAGAGTGCTAACTATGGTGAACGTTTCCCGTCTCCAGTGAATCAAGAACATTTTTCCTCCTGGATGCATATGGCAAAACAAGCCAAAAATTATTAAACACTGTCCCAGTATCTCTTCTATTACAGAAAAAGGCTATTGGGAAATGGTGTATATTTCGCCAAGTTTCCTTTGAGTCAGCTGTGAGTTTCTTACATGCCAAATGTAGTTAAAATAGAAAGTATAGAAGTTGACACTAACAACTGAACCAAAAGTTTGGTGCTGTGGCTTTAATTTAAATCAGAGCTAAGACAGAATTCTAAACCTTTTGGGGTTTAATATGTACATTAGAGAAAATGTACTAAAGACAACAAACAGAAAAAGACAAAAATTGTTTAAAAAAATCCTCTTCTGTACATAGAAGATGACTGATGCATCATATATGGAAACAACACCTAATGGGATGTCTGCAACTTTCATTCTTCATTCTTTCTTAATAGGCATACAAAAAGGTTTATTACACTATTTTTATACTTTACAATAAAACTACATTTAGTACTTCAGTACATATACTAATTCATGTGGTAAAACTTTTGAGAAAAACAGAAAATTAGTTATTGAACTGCATGTATAAGTATTTTAATTTTAAACATGTCTTTGGTACTTTTTGTAAGGTACGCTATACTATTTTCATTGTAGTAGAATCTTTTGCCCAATATGAAAACCCTAACATACTTCAGTTCTTTAACATCCCTTAATTCTCATGGAAGTTTACATTAACAAATGTCAACACATCTACTGCTCTCTGTCAAAAAAAAAATTCTCTAAATGTACAAAAGGATACCTACAGCACTGCAGCATTGACGGAAAGGTTGGGTCTGCCTTGCTACTGCAGGCTTTCTAAAATTCGCTCCATTGGCCCCTAGAAACTGCAGCAAGTACCCTCCAGACTCAGGGGGGAGCTGCAGGATTTATTCCCGAGCACAGCGTGGCATGCAGCCAAAGGAGTCATTTAGCAGAGTTTTTGGCCAAGCAGGAAAGTGTTCCATTTCTTCTGCCATTCATTGAGACCCACGAGGAAACTGAGACAGGAAGTCAGGCTTCCAGATAATAGGAGTGTTCCTAATGATGTCCTTTGGCTCGCAGCGCAGAACAGTTCCTCTATGCTCCCCCTTGCTACAACATCTTCTCTCTATAAAATTTCCCACTGTAGAGGGGGAAGAACAACAAAAGCATTTTAAAAGAGTTTTCCTTTGCATCCAATTCAAAGGGCCCAGTCAAATTGCACGGATTATCTGCTTCTGTATGGTGTATGAACAGCGACTAATTGTTTCTTAAAAGCAGCTATTTACGCTTAGAAATTAGTCTGGCGTAATGCCACTTCAGAAAGAATCCTCCATTGCAATGTCTACCTATATATATATATTTTAAAACTTCACAAAACACCAAAAAGCTAATTACACCCTAATTACCTGGTTACCTCTTGCCTCCATTGTAATGGACTGTTGAAAAAACATGCCTCCGGTAAGTCTCAGTAAAGTGGCCCTAAATACAATTTTTCCTCAGGTTCAAATTCTGACCTCATTAAGGTGAATGTCACCATTAGAAGTAACGAGATCCTGAGAGGGACTGCAGTCTGGGTGAAGAATTCAGCCTTATAAGTTGCAGCACATAAACATAATGCATTTAGTATTCCTGCGTAAGTGTGCCAGGAAACACAAATCAGATAAAAATTGAAGACAGTACTTTATGATAAAGGAAAAAAAATACCTTCATTGGCTGCTGTGGGTCCCTGCCCTGGACATAGTTCCCTACTGTACAGCCCACACCAGGGCACACCTAACACAATCCAGGGCCCGTAACACATAATTAATGCGGGGTCTTCCACATCCCACCTATGGGATCTGCTGTATCCCGTGGCAGGATACGAGGCAGTGCTACTGTAGCTATGATGGTCCAAAGAGATGAAACTCAAAGTTTGCAAGGAAAGTAACTATCTTTTCTTGGCATTTTACCAGGAGGAACAGCCACTGAACAATCCACAACACTGTGCGAAAGCAAAACCAAAAGATCTGTGCAAAAACAATTCATCCATATTTAACTGAATGACATGTTGGAACAAAATACCACTAGAAATTTTTATATGTGTATCATTGTTTCAATTAAAACTTGCTACCTTAGCAGCAGCTAAATACAGAGAGCGGTTTGATCTGCAGTCAAAATGCTCTCACAGAAGTTTCTGCTGGAAATCGCCTATCTACAGCTGCGGAGGGCTCAGCACAGGATAATTCACCTTTCATTTGCATCTCAGTTTTTACCTGGTTACCAGGCTTCCCCAGGCAGATAACCCATGCAGCACTTTGTGATGTTGGTTTATTCCCTATGACTTCTCTAAGCACCTATCCAACCTTAAACACAGATACCCGTGACTCTTCAGACAACAAACAGGAAAGAAAACTAAATCCAAAACTGATTACAAAGAGGGGAGGAAGGAAAGGTGCAGGGTGGGTTCGGCAGTGCCCTGGGGGGCAAGGAGTCCCTGCAGCTCCATCAGTGCAGGAGCAAGTCTTGTGCGTGCTCCTTTCTAGTGGACAGCCAGCTGTAGAAAGGGTTTATCTTGACACCGGAACAGCCACAAAGAACTAAAAGGAATCAGAATTGATTAGCAGGTAAGAATGGGGATGTTAACTTGTTTCTTTAGCACCTGCAAGTGGATTCAAAATCTTATCTAGATCTTTGCTGATTTCCATGATATATCATCTGCTTGTTGGAGGGAGGGGAAAGGAGAATTCGTCCACTGATAAGACCTACAACATTTTAGGTCAATGAAGCCAAGCCAGAGTATGTGAGCAGAAACCAAGCATCAAATAATTTTTCTTCTTCTATAAAATTGTTTGGTTAGAACTGAGTATTACTATTTATCTTATTTTTTGTTGATTTTTTTCCTTAGGGCCATTCTTTAGTTTGAGCTTGTTCATAATTAGGACAGACAAACAAAAGGTTTACATTTGTAATGAAGTCTTTCTAATTAATTCAGGAAACCTCTGACTTCCTATACAACCTTGGGTCTAGAATGACTAGATCAATGAATCGGCAAAAATACATTATATGTGATGGAATGCTGCACCATACTCCAAATAAATTTAACAGACACTTTTTTACAATCTCAAAAAATAGCGAAGAAAAATTAATTTTGTCCAAGTTGAAAAAATTGTCATGACTTTAGGTGGCTCTACACATTGTTGACTTAAACCACCATAGAATAGTTTGCATTTCTCTCTAACATTTTAGTTTTAGCCCCCTCAAGATCTGCATATCTCCATAAACACAGTTACTGATCAAGGAGGCATTTCTGTATTGGGCTCTCTTCCATAATGCAAAAGGGAGCCTATGCTATAAATTCTCTTTACCTGAGTTTCACTTCTGTAGACAAACTGATTGTGATCCGTCAGTGCTACAATTCATACTTAATTCAGCTTCTTCCAATGTAAAGGTATTATGAATGAAAACATCCAAAAGACCTGAACTGGGTTTCTGTATTTTCACCTGTACTGCATGTGTGAAAGGGTTTCATCCTCAAGAATGCAGATAAAGGATTGAAAAAAAAGGAAACTCCTGTCCCACAGTCTCTACTCTCCACTGCTCCTTCAATTCAGGGATCAAAGGATCTACAAACCGTAAAAGGAGAATATTTTCATGATAGGCAAAGATTTTTCTCCTTCCTTTCCCTGCCAAATAACCCCAGAAAACTCTGTAACTAAAGCCAAGTAAAGGACTTACTTCAAACAAGAATCCTCAATCAAATCTAGACTCATTTATCACCTGCAGTTCTCACTCAGACCATGATTAAAGTTCAACACACGGAAGAAACATCAGAAAGAAAACAGAAGTTTGTGAAACACAAAAGTAACAAACTATGTGGTTAAACACAAGATTTGCACTGATTAGGCTATGTCATAAGGATACTCGTCTATTTTGCAATCCATCCAGACTATACCTAGCTTTTGAAAAAAAAAAAAAAAAAAAAAAATTTCTTCTCTGTTTTTATTTTACCATTTAACTAATTCTTCAACTTATTAAATAAATGGGGATATTAGTACATCTATTCCTCCTAGTTTTCCAAGATCTCTTTAGCTTCTAGCAGCCTCTGGGATAGGAAATGTTTTAATTTTAGAATATTGTAAATTACTGAAGAGACTTGCAGTCCTTGTCAAACTTTAGCTAATGGTACATGATTTTGCCGATATTATTGCAAACTACACTGACATCAATTTCACATGCCTGCTGTATTTTGGAACAAGTGGCTTATTATCTTTGACTTTACGTTTCTTGAAATTACACAGATAAGGAACTGTATATGCAACTGCAACCATCATGTTTGTCAGCATCTTTAGCCATTCATCAGATTGAACAATTAATAAAGTATTCAGCTATGACAAGAAGAAACCTATCTCTAAAGGCTGAGAAATTATTGCAGTAATCTAAATCCAGTCTTATCCTGAGGCTTCGGGGGGGGGAGCAGAATCAGATGCTCTTGCAAGCTGCTGGATTTTTTTCACACCCCAGTCCAGCAAGAAAGAACCTGCAATCACAAGGTCACTGAATGTAAGATTTCATGATACTCTTGTATTAGTGATGACAACTACAGAAACTGGGGCAAAAATCCAACTGCCTTCATTAATGTGCCTGCAAAGCATGTGAGCACACGAATGCAAGCAAGCCATAGCCTAAGTACACAGGAGTATATTAGTCAGCTCTGCGCTTTATTACTTATTCACCTATAAATATTATCTCTAAAGTAACTGGAAATATTCCCACTGAGTTAAATAGCCTCTAGATCAGGTTTAACAGACAGATAAATGTGGTGTTTCCAAGCGTAGGGAAAAAAAAAAAAAGAAAAAAAGGCACCCACACAATCTGTACACGCAACTTTAAAGATCCTATATAGATACTTCCACAGGAATCTATGCTTCAATGATACTTCCTTAGGTAACCAGGTGAGCATGTGCATACATGTGTTTAAAGATAAGCATGTACACAAGTGCTCCACTGGACCCATAATGAGAATCTATATACACTAGGTAAATGCAGTTTTCTTCTTGTGTGCTTGCATACACTCATTTTCATCAAATACAGTTGCTCAATGCATTTACAGTCACACTGAGCTTTGAAATTCATTCACTTCCCAAAATACCCAAATTGCACTTATCTTTCAGGCATGCTACAAGACATGAGATTTGGAAATAGCATTTAGGGAGGGCTGAGGAACAAAGGAACTGCAACACTGGATCATATCCAAGGTCCTGTCTCTGACAGCAGTCACCACCAGCTGCTTCACAGAAAGAAACAAGAATCTGCAGTAGGTAGACAAGGATAATCTTGCCACACGTTAGGGTTCATCCCGGTTTCCAGCTACTAAAGACTGCCTTGAACTCTGAAGCCTGAGGTATAATATCCACTTGAAAATGTTATCATTATTAATTATCAGAGCTCCAGATACCCCTGCTATCTATGTAAATTCCATATCATATATCCAAATACTGCCTCAGTGGAATCCTTTAGCAGATTTAAATCTAAAAAAAGTTGTATAAAAACCCCACGTATCTCCTTGTCTCCGTTCTGAATTTGCCACTTCAGAATTTAACAGGCTAATAGAAGTAGAAACAAAAGTCTTCTTTTTTATCTTCTTGTATAATTTCTTAAATTGTATACATTTATCACGCCCCTTCTCTTTCATTTTCTCTTTTCTAACTTGAACATCTTTTTACCCGGTTTTCATTAAACAGTTTTTCCAATAATCTAACCTTTGTGGAATAAAACACTTATCTGCATGAATCTGGTTCCTTAGCTATTTATAGGTTGATTATTATTGTTTTGTCTGAGGGTTTGTTGTGGGTTTGTGGGGGATTTTTTAATAATTTCTTTTCCAGGTGTGAAAGATTAATCTATATTAGTTTTCAGAACATAAAGCCATTACGGCATACCAGTAACAACAGAATAAGGATTCCAGAATTTATTCCTGAATCAATCATCTTGAATAGCTGCATAGTTAGAGAAAGACCGAGCAGTTTATATGATGACAAAAGGATGGGCTGATGGACAGATCAAAGATCTTGGTACTAAAATGAAGATCACAAAAAGATGAGTAACATGCCTTCATCATGACACTGGCAGTTTTGCACGGAAACACACTACACTCTTCATCAGAAAAGGGCTAAGCAGATTGCCTGAACAGAAAATACCTAATTCATCAATTTGCCTATATGTATACAAACCTTTACAAGGGATGAAGTAGACAATTATTAGTATGGAAACAGTTGTCAAGTAGTGGAGCTTAACCCACCTGCAAATAAAACTGAAGTAAGAGCACAATTGTAAGAGTAATGTTGAGTAACAGGAATAAAGTGAGTACAAGTAAAAATCAAGATGTATGCAAATTTGTTATAAATATAAGGACATTTTACCAGATGGAGAAATTGGGCAGTTCATCGTCATGTTCTCACACCCGCAGAGTTGTTCTAAAACTACTCTTCATGAAAGCAAATATAATTGGCTGCACAAGCAAACTGTTTAAATAAATCTTGATATTATATAAGAACCATCTGAAATTATTTTCTTTACTTATCCGAGTACATCACCTGGAAACATAGAGAAGCTCTGCCTCTTGGCCACTCTTTCTAGAATCACTATGCCCTATTCAAAATCCTTTATACTTTATTGGGGGAGTGGAAAAATGCTGAAGGTATTTAGTGATATAATACCCATGACAGCAAGAACATGCCTAACTAGTACCTATTAAAATGACAGACACCAATAAAATGGATTCATTTTTGCATAATAACAATTAGAGTTATTACTAGGAATATGTTTAACTGCTGCTGCCAGAGTAAGAATAATGTAACCCATCTGCACAGCTCTTTAGATACATCCCTCTCAGCTGATGTCCATGCCCACTCACTTCTTCCAAGAGCCGGT
This sequence comes from Platalea leucorodia, assembly GCF_965183815.1. Lineage (NCBI taxonomy): Eukaryota > Metazoa > Chordata > Aves > Pelecaniformes > Threskiornithidae > Platalea > Platalea leucorodia. The sequence continues at coordinate 42,969,710 of NC_138828.1, read as the reverse complement.
ATTTAAACTCCACCATACAGCTTACAATATCCAAGGATCACAGTGTGGCTGGAGAGGTCCTGGCACCTTTCAAATGCAACAATATATCTGGGTCATTCAATTTTTGTAGGAAAAGGGATAAAATTCATCAGGACAGCAAGACAGATAATTTCTAAATTCAGATGTAAATGCACTGAAAATAAGTTTTAAAATAAACATCTTTCCTTTGCATTTTTTTGTCCTGATTTTGATCATTATTCTCTGATAAGAGTTCCAATACTTACTATTCTTTAATGTAATATTAAAAATCCGATATCTTGTCGATGACATATGAGAATACCAACCTAGAAACCTTTGGAAGTTTGAATCCTGGTAGGATGTGCCGTTACACTGACAGTGACAGTCCGGGCACAGCTGCACTTATTTTGCTGAGTAGCACCAACTTTAGCTATGATTTATGGCTATTTTAAAATTAAAATGCCCACATAATTTAAACAAAATTATAATTTTAAGTGTTTCATGTAACAGAAATTGTTTCTAAGAACATTCATATGTTTTAAATTACTAAGAGGATACCTCAGAGTAGGCATATTGTTCTGTGATGTAATTTATAACCATCAAAATTAATTAAAAAATTTCAAAATCAATTCCTAATCAATTATTGATAGACTTTATCTCAATAAAGTATTTGTAGCAAAGAAGATGGTTAAATACACACTGCATATCCTATTAGGCATCATATTTCACACACCTCAAGAAAAATATTAGGAATTATTTTAGAACAAAATTGATTTTTTGGCATTTTGGTCTTGACAATCTCTGTTTTTAAATATTGAAGGAAAAACCCACAAACTTACATTTTGGAGCATTATTGCTCTGTAAGAGCTATCTGATTGTGCTCAAATATTCTCAAACACTTGATGCTCACAGATTTATAGTTACTCAAAATTTGCACTTTCAGACCATTACTCAGGCAAAAATTCCAATAAAAGTCATCTGAGAGTATCCAAATGAGTCGGAACTGCCTCCAAAACAGTCTGCAAGAGCAACCACTCACATGAGTTGCACACCGACACTCTACATATGTCCACAGCACAGCCTCCACCTTCACACTCCCCAGCTCAGCCTGTTCTGGTGCATTACTATTTATACAAGTTTTACACTTCAAGTACTTCTAGTACTCTTATTTCTATTGTTCAGCAAGGACAGTCTTCACATCAGATCTTGATATTTAGGTGTGTGAGTCCAACAGAGACAGAGAGGTCATGTATGTGTTCTGTATAAATGTTTATAGCTGGATATTTCAGGGTTTGACGTGCAGTGTTTAATAAATCACTGGCAGCCCACTAAGCACTCCAGTGCAAGGCCTCCAAGAACATGCTGCTCATGCACAGCCCACCCGTCCTTATCCTCCTCCTCCTCCTCATTTCCAGCTGTGGGAATAGGTGCCCAGTTTCTTTGCTACAGAACTATCAAAGCAGTAGGGGACAATCTTACAGAAAGCCTGATAATGAGCTAGCAGTTATACTTGGAGGGAATAACTGCTAATTGTGAGCAAGAGAAGAATAAGTCAAAGGAAAAAGCAGAGAGAAGAGGACTAGGTGACTGGCCAGGCAGCACAGGGAAAAGCTGAAGAGCAAGTAGAAAATTCATTCAGTGGGAAAGGTGAATCCAGAAGCAAGGAAACTTGTCATAGGAATAATGAAAGAGGTGACAGGGAAAGAAGTAGAGGATGAGCAGCAGACACAAAGAATGAACATGCATTAAAACACATTAACAGATTAGCCATTTGCTCTTTCTTAGCCAAGAAAAATATCCTGAGAAGACAGAAATAAAAATACCCAAAGACTTCTCTAGTCACACCTTCAGTTGATATAGCTCTGAAGGGATGTAGCAGGGAGGTGGACAGAGGTCGTTTGTGGTCAAGAATGGGAGAATGAACTGCATTCAATAATGACTGGAACAAAGTAGATTAGACAGACCCTAGTGAGGCTGAGAAAAGTCTGAAAAACACTATGAAAGACTGTCCATCCTACTGAAAGCTTTGAAAGCCCAAAACTTAGTTTTGCCCTGGAATACTCTTAGAATCATCTTTCCTTCAGATATTTAAAAAAAAAAAAAAAAAAAAAAAAAAAGGAATGTTGTATAACAATAACATTTCTCATGGGTCTAAAGCTAGACCATAAAAACCTATTTCAGTTTAAAGACAAACACACATTGTCTAAACAAACAATAGAAATTTCTCCCCTTGTTTATTTTATTCACTGTTATAAAATTTAGAGTACTTTAATGCATCCAGGATGAAAAAAAAAAAAGGTCTGTTTTCCTCCACAAGGTCCCCTGTGCCTGTGAAAACCAGAAGTTGACTCTTCCATTTTACAACCCTTCTGTCAATACCATGCACCACAGACATGACCGTTTCTCTCCAAAAAGAAGTGAATGGAATTATGTCATAAGCCTATCAACCCTGTTTTCCAGAGGGGCAATAAGAATGACATAAGGCAGACATCCAGGTGTGGTGAATGTTTCCGAACTTGCCTGGGGGACCTGATTCCAAGCTCAATTAGATTTGTCAATTAGGCTTGTTTTGCAGTGACGTAATACTGCTCCTTGCAGGTCACTCGGACACACCGGAAATATATTCAGAAACAGATCCCTATGGAAAGTGGTCTGGACGTGAAACTGAGCCTTTGGTATGGAAGGATGTTCACAAAGTTAGAACGTCAAACTTATTCATTTCATACAGTTTTCCCAGAGTTTCACTATTGAATTAATCTTTTCAATGAAGCCAAGGAGAAAAAGAATTTTATGTTCACACAAATTTCTTTCAAAGTTGTTGAGATACCACATTAAAGGGCATCACAGATAAAGTAATGGTGGAGAATTCTGAAAAAGAAATATGACTTAAAAACTACATTTTTCAGTAGTCTGATTTACCCTATAAGTTTATCCACAGCAGGATGGAGGCCATTTGGGACTGACTATTCAGAAAAGCTTGTTTCTGTTTCAGCTGCCCACACTATGTGTTTACTAAATGAATAGTCACAGTTCTGACAATCTGGCAAGTGATATTAGCAGTACAACCTCTATATTAGTACAAACTGCACAATATATCTTTCAGAATTTACTACATGACTGAAATATAAAGATGAAAGATCTCAATTATCTAAATCATGCAACAGATTCAAAATGTATAATCAGACGTTTTAAGAATTTTCATATTACCAGACTGCACAATTAGCATGCTTACAGCTGAAAACACATGTCCCTGAATACAAGACACAAACTAAAAAAAACCATCCTAGCAGTATAGAAGGCTGCTGCTACAACATGAATAAACAAAAGTTAGATTGCAGTTACAGATGACACCGTATAATAAATATACTTTTACCATCAACATTTCATGTTCAGGTACTTTACAAATAAAATACATAACTAGGTTTCACACCTGAGTGAGGTGGGAAATACTAATATCCCTATTACGGACAATCCAAACTTTTTTTAATTATTATTTATAAAGGTGCAAAAAACCAAATGAGTTCCTTAGATTCTCACAGGAGTGAGAAATGGAGACAATGAGGAGGGTCTTTCTTACTTTTCTCTTATTCTCAAGCAAGCACACATACATACAGAATTTGTTCGTAGTCAAACAATAGCAAGCTAACCAACTTCCAAGTTATGAAGCTGTAAATCTAATTGTTTGTCTTTATTATTATTCTTTTGACATTTGTATCTGGCTTTACTGGAAAAAAAAAGAAAATCTTCTGTTCCAAGGCAAGCAAATCATGCATAATTTGAAAGAAAAAGAAAATCCCAATTTCCTAATTGTTTTGTGTAAAAAAAAAAAAAAAAAAAAATCAAAAAAAAACCAACCTAGTAATCCAAACTAACTACTCTGAGAATGTAAAACTTTCAATGAAGTTTTCCTTGGGAGAAGTTTCCTCAGTGCAAGACAGAATTTCTGGTGCAAAGAAGACCAAGGCCCACAACAGGGAAAAACAATAGACGAAGGAATTCAACTTCAAACCTATTCCCCGAAACTTTAAAATTTTTTTTAGGAAGTTAAATACCTCACAGAAGAAATGCTAAAAGAGACTTATCTGAGGACAGCCAGCTGTCAGGAAGCTGAAACAGTCCTCAGTGATGTGGATATGCAACAAAACTAAGACTTGTTGCCTAATCTTCCATGGTTCACAGTGTTTGAATTGGAAGATCACACCAGAGTATCTATGTCTCTTTTTTTTGTTTGTTTGTTTGTTTTGTTTTAAGGAAACAAAACAAAAGTCTTCAAAAAACTTTTAATATCAACAAGTATTACAGAATGGGAAATTCTTTTCCTACCCATCTCACTCTGTGTGGTTCTCAACAGACATCCTTAATACATTACCAGCTGTGGCAAGAATGGAAAAAAAAAAAAGAAACAAACAACTTTGGGAATCCACAGAAAATGTAGATGCATGCTGCCATCTGAAAACCTTGAGAGTGTCCATTTAAATCTAACTAGGCATTTTATTTTTTGGAGTAGTACCTGATTTATAGAAATGCTGATCTATGTTCTTAGATTTTTTAAAGCCTGACATTGCAATGAGTATGGCATTCCCAGTTTCACATCTTCTGGCAAATTAGATCTTGAAGACAAACTAAGAATGCCTTACACTTGAACCTCACAATGGTAAACACTGAGGGCAATATCCTGCAGAGAGACATGAGGAAATATCTGAGACATCAGAAGCACAGAAACTGTGTTACATCACATCCCGCTGTTATAGCATGCCAGGGTACTTGTTATAAGGAGAAGTAGCATGACCCAAAATTCATACATAGGTTAAAGGTCTGCAGACAAACACACAGGAAACCGCACAGCTCATCAAGTTCATCTGCGTAATGTCAATAGCTTCCTTACCACCACCCGTCTCCTCAACACCATCACAACATTTCCCCAGGCTCGTCTTTTCTCTGGAACCCTTGCTCCAGGGTTCCCAAGGTGCTGGCTTCACTGCTGAGACTGAACTTTGGGGTTGTTGCATAAAACAGCTGCTGGTTTAGATGCAATTGGAAACATCAGTTCCAGAAACAACTCCTAACCCTACTGTGCATCTGGCAGACTCCTCTTATCTGTAGATTTTTCACAAAGCTGGAAACTTTGTAAGAAAATGTACTTTTCAGTCTCTATAGCATCCTGCACTACAATATTTCTGGGAATTTCAAGTTCAAGGAACAGTGTGATTCTAAGCCCACTCTCTAAAACAATCCTTCCTGATGAAAATGTTGAAATACACACAGAATAGCCATAAATAATGTCTCAGAGGCTGTTTCGTTCTGTTTCTGGTAAACTTCTCCAGCTCTTGCACAAAAGGGAAAAAACAGGGAAAAAGGGACCTACCAAAAGAAGATTGATTCAACAGAGTTAGGACTACATCTATAAAGAGTTATCTATATAGAATTACAACTCTGTCTAACTATAGATCTGAGGCCTCGTGTACTTTGCTTTCTGTCACAAGATCACAAATGTTTTCTTATGTGCTCTACAGTATAAAAACTAAGCAGCAAGCACTACTGACTGGAGAAAAGTAGAATGCAAATAACTTTTAAAATACAGGTGAATCCATCCTGCATCAGCATCTTTGTGGGATCTTAGTTGTGGCTGTTTTCAAAGCATTTTATTTGCTTAGAAATTATGGTAGGTCAAATTATTCTAGCAGGGCTGTAAAATCTGCATGGAACTCACTGGAGTTTTTCAAGTATGTCACTAGGTAAAACCCTAAACTGACTTTGGGTATTCCCCCATTTGGTCAAGTTGCAGAAATTCACAATATCTGGGACCTAACTGTTACCAGCCTGAACAGTTAAAAAAAGAGCACTTTTACAGCCTCAGTTGTAGGCCCTTGAGATGCAGTAAAAGCAGGTGTTAATTATATCTAAGAGACAAAGTTTGCATACGCTGAACACAATCTCAGCAAGGATTATCTTGTTTTATCCTGTTATCTCATGCATAGAGTGACCACACAAATTTGAGCGTGAACAACTCACACCCCTGAGTGTGAAGCCTGGCTTTGTCCTTCTTTAGGGTCTCACTGTGGAAGAAGCCATTCTAATGGCAGATATCACTAAAATTACTCATGCAGGTCCAAAACCCACCCCAGACAGTGAGACTGCCCTAGCAAGAACACACACTTGGGTTATGCTGCTAAAAGAGGCTGAGCACCCGCTATCCCCATCACCTTTGATCAAGTATCAGTATTTCACGGGCTAAGACTAATGTAGTCTTTAAGCAAGGTTTAGCAGGAAAACTTTTTGGGAAATACTATTGGAGGATCAGTTTCACTAATACTTATAGAACTTTATAATTTTTGTTAAAAACAACTGGTACATGGTTCAAACCCAGTGTGCAGCAGTGACATACATTTTCATTTCTGAAGAAGTACTATACATTAAAAAAAATAATTACTGGGCTATTTACTGAACAGAAAACCTCAAAGTGATTGCTTTTAAGACTAACGGGAACTACATACAACTAACTCTTCATGCATCTACCTGTCTCTCATCACAGTAGTATCTAAGCAGCTTGTGAAGAAGCAGCAGCAAGAATTTCTATAAAATATTTAAATGGGCCAAACTTTCCAAGCAAAGGTTTCTTTCTCCAAACAAAACGATGGCAGAAAATTGTCAACACTGATCCTATTGCACAGTCTCTTACTGTTGTCTTTCTCTCATACATAATCTTAAAACACTAGCTGTCATGAATTATAATTTTTAATTACTCCCACTATGAAACAAGAAGTACTAAAAAAAAATCCCACAGCAAACTGAGAGTAAATACACATATTTTTTATTATACAAAATTATGCATATGAATCTTCCTAAACAATACCGAACCAGAAGAAAAGAGCTCAGGTTAACTATGACCACTCACTTACATATATTTATTTGTGAGTGCTAATTGGGAAAAAATACTATTTTGTTTGCAGTTGCTTCTGCTCTTTTTGAACTTGAGCCTTCCCCAGTTGTAAGCAAGTAAGACCTAACAATTCACACTTAGGAACAAAATATTTTTGTGATTAGAAAAACACAGTGTCTGCATATTTGGCATATATGTTCACCACATTCTCCTCAATAAATTAAACAAAACCACACAGACATAGTGAACACAACCTTTGGCTGAACTAGTTTTCAGAATATAAAATAACTAATTAATGCAAAGAAGGCTGCTGAAAAATTTGAGCACTTATTTAACAATAGAGCTGTTGGGAATGGACCACCGCTGTTGTTCATAACACAATTTGGGGGAAAAAAGCATCATTGAGATACACTTGTCTACTGAAATACCAGCAAACCCGGTTCCTGAGGTCAGCGAGAAGGTTGCTGATAACTTTAATGGATGAAGAGTTGTACCTGGTATTGAGGAGGCTGAAGTCCTACATAAGTAAGATAAACATTCTAGAAAAGGACTTATTTGCTCTGCAAGGCGAGAAGAGGCTGTAACTCTTCCTACACAGTTAAGAAAGGGGTCGGTCAGGCACAGAGCGAGTAGGGGGCACCGCACCGGCCCCACAGCACACGCTGTAAAAGACCAAACCGCACCACATACTAGTTGGGTTATAAGATAGGCACGCGTGGACTTGCAGGGCTCAAAACCCAGGAGTCAGTGAGCCCCCCGCTCCTTGCCCTCCCATGCCCTCCCCTCCACCCTCCTCTCCCGTTCGGGCTGTGCACTTAACATATACATATTCATAGGGCGGCCGGCGCCGAGGGCCCGCCCCGGGTCCGCCCCGGCCGGCCCCGGGAACGGGGGTGCCTGGCCGGGGGCGACAGGTTGAGATGGAGGAAGGCGAAAGGGAGTCCGCGGAAAGCGGCACCCGCTCCCGCCGCGGGGGCGGGCAGGGCCCCGGGAGGAGCCGCCACCCTCCGGCGCCGGCTGCGGGGCCCGGCCCGGCCGCTCCGCGCTCCCGGCTTCTGCTGCGGGGCACGGTCCCGCCTCGAAACCTTTGAGCCCCGACGAAATGCCCTCTGCAACTTCCACGTCCCCGGCGGCGTCGTGCCGGCCGCGGAGCCCTGAGGGGACGCCGCCGGGGACGCGGAGCGGAGGCGGTCGGTCCAGCCCTGCTCGCCGCCCAGCCCTCTCCCACCTAAGCCGGAGGCGGTAGCGAAGTGGGAAGTCCCAGAAAAGCAGGTCCCGGGTACCTTCCCCAGGTGAGAGAGCCGGGCGCAGGGCTCCGGCTCCGCTTGTCGCTGCTGCCCCGGGAGGGAGCAGGTGAGCCCGGGACTCCCCCCTCACGCACACCGCCGTCAATAAAGCCGAGAACAAAGTCACCATCTGGGGAGGGGGTGGGGAGCTGTATTAGACGTGGAAGTCACTTACCGGCTTTGCAAGGATCCTTATAATCTATCGCCTCAGCTTTATCCTCTTCAGTGAAATCGTAAGTGTAGTCATAATCAAGGCCAGAGCAGGAGGAAGGCTTCCCACAGACAGTCCACCCGGCCAGCCACAGTGCCATCCTCCAGCAAAGCATTTTCATCCTCCCTCGGGCAGAGAGGTGGTGGGCAGGGTGCAGATGAATTAGGCGGCCGGTTCAGCTGTCCACGCCGGCTTGGGAAAGGAGAGTAAGGGATGGAGGAACCACAGGGTTCTGGGGGATGGGGGGAGTTGGGGATTTTTTTTCCTTCTCCACCTGGAGGCTCTACCGAGAGACGGTGCTCCCTAGGTAGCCCCAGTCAGACGGGTGCAACACAGAGTGAGGAGCATGAGCGCCGCTGCCCCTCCTGCCCCAGCCCGCCACCTCGCCGGGGAGAAGTCGCTGGGTGTGTGGGTGGGCGCAGGGGGTGGACTCAGGCCGGGAGATCCTGTCTGTCAGGGCGTCCCCTCGCCTCTGTCAAACCCCAGCCAAACTTCCCGCGGAGGAGGAGGAGGAGGCGGCGGCGGCCGCTGCCCGCGTCCCGCTCCGCGCCCGGCCCGCGCCCCGCTGCGCGCCCGCCGACCCCGGTCCCGCTGCTGCTGCCAGAAGATGGATCCGTGCTGCACATCAGCAAACTACCACGGGGAGAGGGGGGAAGAGAAAGAAAGAAGGAAGGAAAGGGAGCGGGGGGGTGGGGTGCACTAGAACAAACCGCGGAGCCCTAGCGATGAGAGGCAGCAGCTATGCTGGAGGGAGCAGAGAAGTGTCAGAGCTTCCCCCCCCTCCGCACAAGCACTTACTCTAAGCTCTGTCTCTGGTCTCCCCCCCCCCCCCCTCCGTCCCCCTTTAACTTACGAAAACCTTACAGGCAACTAACACACAGTCGTCAGCATCCTGCTTACTTATTCATACAGTCAGGGTCAGGATCCGGGCTGCTTCTGATCTGCTCCCTTGATAGTCTTATGGAAACACACGCGCATTCACTATATGCCTCTATCTCCATATAGCTTTCTCTCTAGATGTGCATGGCATTTAAACAACAAAAGAATCGAGATCAGATAAAACAATGCACAGATCGACACCCGGCAGCCAAAAAAGCTCGAGAGAATGGGTGATGAGGAGGACGATGAGAAGAATTAACTGCAATTTAGGAGACGAGAAAATAAATCAGTGGCTGTGTATTTCTCCCTCTGCTGCGGCTGCTTTGCAGCGTTAGCCCCATGAGCTGACGGGTGGGGGTTAAGGAGCGAGGGGGAGGGGGAAAGAGAAAAGTTTAAGCGTCCATAGTTTGTTTAAAACAGAGGAAGGCAATATAAAAGGTCCATTGGTCTCCAGAAGTTCAGCCAAGCAGCTGGGAACCGGTTCCAAAATGAAAGTAAGAACAAACAAACAAACAGAAAAAAAAAATAATCACGGCAAACAAAAAGTAAAATTGCAGCAGCAGCGCTGAGATCTCGCAGTCGGGCTTTCCTGTTCTCACGTGGATCTCCAGGAAAGTGGTGGAGGTTTATTTTCCAAGCGAAGTTTCCGCGGGAGCCGCCGCCCCGCTCCGCGGTATCCTGCTTCGCCCCGCCGCGCTTCAGCGCCGAGGCGCCCCGAGCCGCTGCCGGCTGCGCGGGGCCGGGTTTTGTTTTAAAGCCCGAGAAGGGATCAGCGCGCAAAGCCTCATTTCAGCCGATCAACCTGGAGAGGGAGGGGGGAGGAGGGAGGAGGGGTGGAGATACGTGCTGCTGGAATAAAATAAGATCAAGCGGAAAAAAACCCCACATATATAGAGAGGTAGCTAAAGATCTCCCTCCCTCCCTGCCTGCCTCCTCCCCTCCCCCGAAACGGGCAGCTCCAATCCTGCAGAAACGCCTGAAACTGTTTCAGACCAAGGTGAGACTTTTCCGTAGCAAACTCTACTCCTCCTCCTTTTACGAGTTTCCATGGAAAAGGGCGGGGGGGGGGACGGGACGGGACGAGGGGTGGGTAGCGGGGAGTTTCTGCTGCTCCCATTTCGCCGGGGTGTCACATTTAACACGGACTTTTGAAAGGGCTGCCGCGAAGAAGTGGCTGCGTCTTTCTCTCACGTCCGAGCCCGCACAGGCTCGCTCTCCCCGCAGCACTTCCCGGCCGCCTTCCCCCTGTCGCAGGGGTGGAAATCCGGAGATAGTCCCTTCCCCCGGCTGTGCCAGGAGCGCAGGCAGAGCCGGCGGCGCGGCGCGCCCCTCACCGCTGCCTCGGGGCGCAGCGCCTCCCGGGCAGCCGCCCTGCGCGCCCCTTCCCTCCGCGGGCGCGGACCGCCCGCGCCGACCCAGGTGCCGCGGCGGGGCGGGGGGGGCTGGGGCGCGGCGAAGGCAGTTGCGCAAACTGCGGGTGGGCACAGCTTGCCGTCACCGCTGCCGAGGCTGAGCTGCTCCCAAAACCGGGGGGGAAAGGCGAGACGAAAACCGTCCTGCCTGCCCCAAGTCGCTCCGTCTGCCCCTGCCCTCCTGCGGGGGAAGGGTTACTGTTGCTATAGATAGGTACTCTCAGCAGTTCACACCGTTAAAACTGAAAAGGTCGGTTAAGACAGAGTTAATAACAGCTTAATAACAGAACATGTTCGTGAGTCTAGCACCCAGTAACGTCAGCGTCTTTGAAGCGTCCCTGTGTTGTGCTTCCTTATGTTTTTGGCATCCAGGTTGTGTCCACGTTACTCCCAACTCAATCTTGTTGCTCCAAAGTTGAAAGCCAAGGAATGAGTAGCTGCCACTGAAAGGCTGCAGCCTTCAGTAAGGAATAACCATTCTCTGTCCCAGCAGTTCAGTTTGCTGTGTGTCACAAGGCCTGCAAAAAGCACCGCACACCAGATCACAGAAAAGCCTGAGGAACTTGTGGCCTTTTCCTTTTCCCTCCTCCCCAAGGCAATTTCTGTGACCAACCACCCCAGACATTTGGAACGGACTCCAAGGAAGTTATCAGAGACCCTTCCCTGTCAGCCCATCAGAGCAGTGTCGAGGCTGATGACTACCTTCACTTGCACAGTGTCATGGTTTGGTGGGCTGTGTTTTGCTAAAGAAGCCCGTTTGATCCAATCAGAATTCTAGTTTCTGTTATATACGTCCACAAACGAAGTAGTTTATCCTACAGTGTCTCTAATTATATGCTTGTTTCACATATTGGACCTCCCTAACCTGGTTTTGTTATTCTGCTCGGTCTTGTTTCATATGTGCACACCTTTAGAAAGTTAATTTTCTTTCCCATGTCTACGCACCTCAACCCCAAAAAGAAACGACCTCTAACAAGCACACGTTTGTCAACAGAGCTTTAGAAACACCGACTTTGCCGATCGCTTTACGGCCCCAGAAGAGGAATGTACAACGTGCGATCCTTAACACGCCAGTCTCCCCAGCGAGGAGATTATTAGAGTCTCTCTCCAGCAGATTAACTCTCCCAGCAAGGTAGGCACTGACGTCACCCTCAGCCTCCAGCCGGCAATCTGCCCCCGACCTCAGCATCACCAGCACCAGCAGAGCAGCACCAACCGCTCGCAGCCTTGAGGACAGCTGGCCTTGCAGAGCCCTGACTAAGACGGGAAACAAACTCAGAAATGCTAGATGGGAATCAGGCAGAACTCTGGGCACATAAGTGCTGTAACAAATAAATGTGTGTATAGGTCAGGGTAAAAGCTGTTTTGTGCTTGTAATCCAGAGCAGCTACACATTAGAATTACTGTTTAAAATAAGTGTTGCAGCTCTGCAGAAACTATTCTACATTGCTTAGGTATTAATATTCCCATCAGTCAGATTAGCAAAAACCTTTCCTCATATTAAGAGATTTTTTTTCCTAGTAAGCAAACCAGTTGACTTTTTTTTTTAAATAAACTTTTACCCTAAGTAACCTGTTAAATATTCAATCTATCTTCTTTCATGATGAAAAATTTTGAAACATTTTAAGTACAAAATATTTTTTTCTTATCACACATTCATGTCTACCATTCCAAAAAGCTCACAAATCTGATAATCCATCTGACAACGCAGTCAATCAAAAATCCATCCTACAGCCGTTTCCAAAGAAACGAACACATAGCCAGGAAGACAGAATGCTTAAGCTGGAAGGAAACCAACCAAAGGAACATAACAACAGCAACAACAAAAACTCCAAGCATTTTCCCTTTTCCTTGAAATTTCCTGGTTTGGGGCTACGTTACAGGGACATAGATAATGGTAAATGCAGTTATGTTAAGTGGTTGTGGTTTTTTGGGTGTTTTTTTGTTTGTTTTTGTTTTTTTGTGTTTTTTTTTTGTTTTTTTTTTTAAATCCAGGAAGCTGGAGGTGTTTCTGCTCTTCCCACAGAAAAAAAAAAAAAAGAAAAAAAAAAAGAGAACTATGAAGAAAGGACGAGTATGTAAGAAAGACAAACACAATCACAGAACTAAAAAAACCACATCTGAAACATCGTTGCTCACACCTCCTCCTCATTCTTTGGCTATCTGTCTCCTGCTTAGGCCTCCATCTCATGTGGAGTTTTAGGTGGGTGGACACAATGGGCTTATTCACAAACATCAAGCTCAGCACATGCCTAAGGCTTTGAAGGCTGAAGACCATGGCTGGTCAGCTCCTTGGGACTGGGACTCGTGGGACTGTTAGGAGGCTAACACAGTGAAGTTCAGCAGGAGCTGGCTACCTTCCTGCCTTCATCTCCTGATAACCCCATTCCTTGTCTCTAAGGTACCTACAGCACTTCTGAAACAGCTGAAACTATGTTTAAGTAGTTCTCAATTGCCCAAATTGTTATTCTGTACGGAAATACTGAAGCTGAAAATGTATTGTGGCAAATTGACTGTCTGCAGTAATAGACAGACAGACATAGACACAATCACAAACACATACTGAGTGAATTATATAAACTAAAATTAAACTTTTGAAGTTAAAAATCAAGCACTCATGACCTTAACAGCAGTGAGCTCACCTGTGAAACCTTATTTCTCCATTCTCTCCCACATCTACTCATGTGTTATGAAAGTTGTTCATTGTATGTTCACATACATTGTTTTATTCTACAGATCTCTGTGCTTAATTAACAAGAAGCCCTTCAATGTTATGTTTTATGTTTTATTTTTGAAAGCATGTCCCATGCTTTATTCATTACACACTTATTCAGATCCTACTCTGCATACAGAGTTATTAATTTCCTCATGGGCTTTTTATGGAGCTTGTTCCTACAGTATTCCTGTGCTTCAAAAATATTAATTAGTTTAGTTTCATAATACACCCCTCAGATGAGGGGATATTGTGACGGGATATGAATATTACACATGGGAAACAGTTATAGATTGCCTGGTTTGATATCTTGTAGACCTGTCAGGACTTGGCACTATAGAAATCCTTATTTCTTCAAGGCCTGGTTCCCACTGGTTTCAGTTGCAGTAATTTTACTCACTGAGTATCCAGAACTACTTCTAATCAAACCCTGGAGTTTTCAGGCATCTGAAAATGAGAAGCAAATAATTAGCAAGAAGTGTAAATTTAAAAGCCTTGAACCAGCTTTATCAAGGAACTCTGTGGCAGAGGCAAGGGCTAAGACTCAAATTTTAAGCTGTTCAGCTCTCTGAAGACTTTAGACACCATTTCTCTTCCCATAATTCCTTTTCTTCAATACTTCTTTCAGTTTCTAGAATAAACATGACCAGACTCCTTCCAGCAACAGCCCCATCATTAATGACACCCACATAATTCATCCACCGCTTTGAATCTTCTGCTCCTCCACGCAGTACCTGTTAGCATGAGTATGTAGTCCCATGTTTGGCCCAGCATTTGAAAAAATGCCTCTCTCTCCACCACTGGATTTCACAGTTATTACTGGCAGAAGAGGGACAGTGAATCTTGGGATCCCTTCCAAGCTCTGGGAGAGGGTGTTTTTTAATAGCACGCTCCCATCTGCTTGCTTCCCATGTCCATGTTTTGCCTTATCTTGGCTTGTTATTTCTAACCTGTCTTCATTCCCTCTTCAGTCTTGGCTGTTCATCCCTGTTTTGTTTTTCTTATCTAGTTAATGCTAGTGTTTGATTCTCATCCCAGTTCCAGCCGTCCTAGTTGCACTTTTCTTTAGTCTTATTCTGGGACTCCTCATTCTCAGATTCATCTTCAGCTGTGCAGAGTTGGTTTTTTGTCATTTTTTTTCACTCCCATTATCTAGTTGATCTTTTTTTATGCCTTCTCACCTGATTTAACTTTCCGTTATGCTAACATTCACCTTTCTTGTCTGTTCTTTACTCCAAGTATGCACCACAAAGTTGGTCTTGTTCCTTGACCTTATTTCCCAGTTATGGAGTTATCCTAGCTCCAGCCTTTACCTTGCTGTGCAGGCAGTTTTTCTTGTCTGCAACCCTCCATCTACCTCTTTCCTTTCACTCTGTTACTTCCTAGTCCCAGTTTCCTTATGCAAACAATTTCATTGTCCCAAAATATGTCCACCGTTCCCATTGCTGATTTCTCCTAATCACATCCCACATTCAGTTTCTCAGGAGCCTTGTGCCAACTTTACCATGCTGCAAGATCAGTTCTTCCCCATCTATGCAAGTCAGACAGCCGTCTCCTCCTCATCCCATAGGTACAACTGAGGTGCATTGAGCATGTGAAATCATCACTTCTTCTCAATTAAATTCCAGATCCAAGCAAGGCATAGCTCAAAATGATCATGTAAAATGTCATTGCAGGTGAGACACTCAGGTAAGAGAGCTGCTAAAACTGCTTGCATTTGAGGCTGACAGGGGTAACGCTTAAGTCCATAGTAATGTTAAAGGAAAAAAAGGATACATCCCTTGACATAAGGGCTAACACTCTCCTCCTTTCTTTTCTGCTCAAGATTTAACTGTATTTGCTACAGGCTAAGCATACTGAAGCCCTTCCAAAAACATCACTATGATTTTTAGTTAGGAGCAAACCCGTATATTTGCAAGTTTCATTTTTCAAATACCTGGATAATTTAAACTAATATTCTGAAAGAAAGGTTAAAGAACACGAGATTAAAACTAAAAATCAGCTTGCAGCAGATACCTAGCATGAAAAATGTCATACCAAATCCTTACAATTAAGCAAAAATACATGAGCAACTTAAACAATATCTATCAGCAGACAGTGTCAAGGAATTTTAATATTAGATACCCAACCTCACTCTGTTTATAACATCATGTGTGTTATGCTGTCTCCATCTTTAATGCTTTAAAAAGTGCAGAAGAGTATAAAACTACCTTGAGAACACACAATGATGTTAAAACAAGTAATCAAGCAACAACAACAAAACCAGTGGTGCACTACTTAAATTAGAAACTGTTCTGTGTTTGCTCAGCATCCCCGATCCTCAGCAAGCAATAAATCAATTTGCAGTAGCTGTGGACAGCTATTTAAACACAGGGCCAGAAGAGCTTAATTGTTAAAGCAATGTTCAAAGTTAGAAGGTATAGGAGGTTAGCATAGGAGGTCATATTAAATATTCACTTGTCTGAAACCAGCTGCATTCCAAGTATGAGGAGGCATCCTGCCCTCCGCTTAATTAAAAAACAAAGTCTATGAGCTCTGGACTTAGCAGAGCTTAGCTTGCAGTTCTTCAGAAGATAGTTAGAGACTGCCAGATGAAAAACTGACATCTAAATATTTGCCAACTTGATTTTGTTTGGTTTACTTTATTGTCTAGCATGCAAAAAAACCAGCTAAAAGTTGTTTGTTTTGAAGTTTGTAGTTTATTTTTACAAGTTGGTAAAAGCATTCAGGGTTCAATTCTCAACTTTGTAAGAGGCTGCTCCTTGTCAAAGTCGACAGCAAACTTGTGTTTGACTTGCATAGGAGCTGAACAGGATCACTTATCATTCTAGACATTGGTAGCTGGTGAATATAGTTTCTTTGTCAATTATACAATAATGTAAGTATAATAAACTATAACAATGATATTACTACTCCTAGACCTGTTTACCCTTCATCCATGAACAAATGTTGCTGTTAGACTGAGAAGTGACATTTGTTATTAGACTGACTAGGTGTACAGGGTTAATCTTACCCTCCAGTACTCAGCATACTGTCACATAGCTGGGAGTCGGCAGCTGATTTTTGACAGAAGAAACCCTCTAATGAGCCTGATCTTGAGTGACTGCTGAAGATTTTGATCTTCCATTCATTCCTAGAAGATGACGCAGCTCAGCACCTTCCAGAACAGGATTCACAGTTTTGAGCCATATGCTGCTCAGATGAAAACCCCTGTTCTAGTTTACATTGTAATTTATCACTTATGATAACCTCTCTGGCACTTACTGCAGAAAACATGTGGCACTGAGACTGGAGGTAAGGAATCAAAGCAAACAGAGGAACCCTGCTGTAATTGAGTTTTCTACATCATAGACACAATGTATTCTTCGAACTCGGGATCACTGAAAATAAATAAGGCGTATCACCAACTCCCAGGAGGAAGAATGGCAATTGTCTTACAGAAAGCAGCAAGAAACTACAATACAAGCACTATCAATGACACCAATGTTGTCCTGTAGTTATTAGCCTTGTTTTATTTGCTGTAAGTGTTATGTAAGTTCTGTACACAGCAGAGAACTTTTACCCCTTTCAACATTTTCTAACATATATTTCATTAATACAGGTAGTATCATACTCACTGAATTTTATGGTACAGCTATACAAAAAAACCCTCATATACCTAAGGTGGCTTAGCTAGTACCTTTTTCTAATCTTCAATGGTGTAAGATCATGAATGTCTATGGCAAAACTAATTTAATTGCATTCACATTATTGAGCTCTCCGAAATTACTTGTACTGTGCTTATTATCAATTCTTCTTTGCTATAATAGAATGTTTTCCTAGACTATGCAGCATAAGCTTCTTTTAAAAGACGACACTGATGCACCATGCAGCAATAATTAATAACCTCTGTATGGAGGATTCAGGTATTATATTGTATTTTAAAGATGGATGCTCTTTCACTCACCAAGGTGATAGTTTTGTGTAAATGCCAATCAATATTTGCTGTAAATAATACATTTTTTACAGTAATGACACATATATACAGAATATACATATGCACTACAATTTGAGCTCAACTTGCAGCCATTTCAGTAGAGTTTTCCTGCAGCACAGTTAGAGCACTAAGCCTTTGCAATTCATTTTTTGCCCCCTCCCCTCAAAGCTATACAATTTGCAATACTAGACATGTCACAGATGACTGACTAGGGATAGTTATTGGCAATTGTGTGCACAACATAAAGGACACAAAACAAAGACTGAGATCAAAACACTTCCAAAATTAAACCAGAATATGGAACCACCATTTACATAACATTTTCATCCTTCCAAGAAAAGGGTGAAAGAGGTCCCAGGCACCCCTTATACATGCACGGTTCTGTGTTGCATATAATACAGAGTCCAGTCTCACTGCAAAAGCAGTATAGATTTACTTTCTACATGTGCCACAGATCTGAGGAGGTGAATTTACTAAACACACTCCAGGCATCTAGGGTTTTCGTTTCCCATGTGCTGGCAGGAGTGCCCTTTTCAGATTAGGCATTGAAGCCTTTATGAGTACAGGCTTAAAACATTGCACATATGAACAACTCAGAATCTCCAAGTATGGGGCATAAGAATCAAGAGGTATGTTTGTACTTGTGTTTATTATTGTGTAGAACTGCCACAACAGGTAAGTTGTTTGTTTGGTTTTTTTTTTTAGTACGTGTGTGCATATGCATTTTATTTGTTAAAAAATTGCATTTATCATATGAAAACTGCGCTTAATTCCCAACAACTACAAAAACCCTAACTCAGCCTACCATAAGCCAACTTGTATTTGTGTGGACCCTCTTTTTCAGCAAGTGCCACGAATCGCCGGTAGCAGTTTGCAGGACAGACATTGTAGATAAATGCAACAAGACATGTTATCAAAATCCTTGTACTAGAAAAATCTGTAACATAAACCCTCAAATTTTGCACAAAATGCTAACAACAAAAACAGTCAAAAATCTTCCTGCTTTGAGTTAACTCTACTGAAGTGATGGCTCATGACTAAATGATTCAAACAGTCTTCAATTTGTGAAAAGATCTTCTACTGCTGCTTCTCCTTCCTAAGCCTGTTTTCTTCTCTGGATGTGTATATAAATATGCTGAAAGCCATTACTTTTTCACTCAGCCCTCTTTAGAAATCGATACTGTCTGTTCATTTTTATTTTTATATTTATAAGAAATTATTTCAATTGGTGTCAAATGTCAAACTATTTATGGAATAAAAAATTTTATATTTGCATATTTCAGTTGACTCAGAATAAGGCTGCTTCCTATATTTGTAATGAGTTCCCTACTTTTGTCCAAATTCCATTTACGTTAATGAACAGATCAGTTTGCCAATTGTCTCCATCAGTAAATCTGGATCTTTTGTTGTTATCGCTTGTTATATTTCTTTCTCTAACTTCCATCCTCACTGTCACCACAGTAACAGACTATTTGTTTGGGAAATAAAGACATAGGAACATGCCTGAGGTTTGGTTTAAAAAGCAGTGGCAAACTAGATGAGAAAGCTCTCTTCTGAAACTCAACCTGTAATTATGTTTTAGTATCAGAACTTTCGCAAGGCGTATTGTTGGTGTAGACTACATTTTTAATGTAGTCCTTTAGATAGTGTAGACATAATTAAGTTAATCAGGTAGTTTGCTAGAGAAGTGCTGAAACACCAGTAGCAGCTCAAGGACTTCACTGTGGAAGAATAGGCTGGTACTTACAAATAAAGTTTATTATTCACTCTCAACAGTGAGCATTTAGTAAGCATAATATAGAAAACACCGCGTGGCCAACTCTGCAGTTAATATCCAGATTAATGTCTGCAACAAAAATAATCTCACCTGTACCAGCATTAGGCCTTTCTTATGGATTACCTGACACATGTATTTAATAACAATTAGATGCTGTCTTCTTCCCACACTTAAGCCTCCTGTCCTGAAGAAACCTGGGTTTTAGCAAGCAACCAGAGCCACCAGGAGAGAGGGCAGTACATGGCCCCACGATCGTGGCATTTGCGTGTTTTCCCAAGGACCGCCCTCAGCCTGCAAGCGATGGCATTGCAGGTAACCTGCAGAGAGGTCTGGCATCCTTGCCCTGGCGAGCAGGTTGCGATTTTTTGGCATCCTGCGACCCCTAGTGAGAGCCAAGGGCGGCCGGGCGGCCGCCGCCTCTCCCCCGGCCTGGGCTCCCGCGGGCTCCGGGCGCCCCGGGGCTGCGAGCGCCGGCAGCCTCTTCCAAGGCACGGACTATTTCCAGGTCCCAGGCAAAACATACCTCCAGGGGTTTCCGTTTCCCCCATTAACTGGCTGAACACTGCTATAAAAACATAATAAAACATTGCCTTTAGTTGCATTGAGACAATGCGCTGGTTGTATTGCAACTTCACAAAAAGCTGCTGTTTGTGTAAACTCTCTTGGCAAGGGAGGGAGAAGTGAGAGATGGCACCCATCTTCTACATACTACCAAAAAAAAAAAACCCAACCCCAAAAAACCAGTATTGCCGGTTACACTTCAGTGTGCTTTTCTGCTTAGCTGTGTACATGTAAGGCCTAAGCCTTTGCAAATAACGATGATCAGTATGGAAACAATATTTGTTTGCCTGACCGTGTTAGGAAAACATTGGTGAGAAGTTTATCTCACAGCATTCGAAACTGCCAGCTAAGCTTTTTGATGTTGTCATCATGCTCAGATCCACCAGAACAATGGAGTTTAAAACAATGATTCTGTTCTAAACACATACATGAATGAAAAGCTGAAAATGTAAACATGCAATTATTGAAGAGGAAAGGGTATTTCTTAACTTGGTTCAGTTCCCTCAACTAAGATCAACTTGGTATTCATATACATGCATTGGAATCTGCGTTTGTATATACACATAATATATCAAACTGTTTTATGAACTTAGACGTAGTGTACACACACTTTTAGGGCCACAGTTATAGTATGAAAGGGGCAAGTCTGCTGTTTTCATTCCTACAATTTATTAATAAAACATGCAAACAATTCTACCTAATGCTAAAAATAAACATGCCAGAACTTTAATACTCGTCCAGATAGTTCACTTTTTCAGTGGAAAGTTCTTGACAATCTGACTGGTAAAGCACTGTTATCTATCAGACGAAAAGATTCCAGGATATGAAATGTACCTGGTTTTCAAAGACATTTATTAATATCTTGTAATATATTAATTTCCAAAGAAGCATTAGTGGCCTAGAACAAGGGCTTTTTATTCAGCCTTTTACATCAAAATAATTATGACTTGCCTTTCATGAATAGCATTGCCTTCTGATTTGTAGCTCCCTATGGTTAAAAAAAACCCCTAAACTCAAAGGCAAGCTTTCTAGTCAGTCTTTCTAGTTGCTCACAAGTTCAGTTGGGTCCAAGCCATACTTTGAACAAAACCTAAAAGTTTCAAAGATCTTCAGCAATTCAGATCTGGAAACCTACTTTTTACTTTCTCAAAACAATTTTCTTTGGAGTTGAAATTCTCCCAGATGTTTGCATAATGGAAATGTGGATAACATGAATGTTGGACAAGCCCACAATTGCCATCTTGTATTTTTCCAAAGCTTCTTTTAAATGGCTTAGTGCCTCCTATCCCTAGGTCACTTTGCTAAGTCACCATTTTAAGCAAGGTACTGTCAAGCCTATAAATTGCCTCTAAGAAAATGACTAGTGCGGAGAATTCATTGTTAGTTATACTTTTTCTACGTATTTGAAACACCTATATGCTTTGAAGGAAAGGAGTAGTCCACCTTTCTGCACCAGTATGGTTAATATCACAGCTTGCATAACCCATAATAGTACATTAGTGAACAAATAATAAAAGATCTATGTCTCTTCTATGTAATCTCTCCTCAATACGTTAGACTGATTTTTCTTTAACTTTGCTCCACATATGGGCAATCTATTACACAGAAGTTTTTATAGGCCTGTTTGGCTGAGCACAGAAGCTGCAAACCCCAGTAATACTAATATAATCCTGTTGTCTCACAGTGAGGAAGGGAAGGGGAAACAGCCCATCAGAGGCAGTAAACCTCGTTCTGTGCAGCAGTGTACACCATGGTGATGGCTTGGTTCATGGCTATTGGGTCCTCCACAGCTGTTTGAATCAATTTGTAAAAAAAAATTATTTGTATGCAATTGGAAATGTACATTACTGAAAGCAAATTATATAATTTTTAAAGCTATGGTTTATGTTCAAAGTTTTATGATTTACTAAGAATTGACCTAAGCAGAAGATAAAGATTTATTTTCCTTAAGAGTTATAAGAGCTTGCTTTAAATCATTTGTTCTTTTACCAAATAATTCTGGAAATTCTCACAGAAAATGCAAATTCTAAGTTGATATTTACATACATTCTCTGTAGGTGTCAGCATTGCTTTATATTGTTGTAAAGAACGGGTTTTTTTTCTTCTCAAAGAAAGAAGAAACACAGACTTGTCATTTTCTGAATGAAAGATAATTTTTCTGCTGTCAGTTTGTCTTTTACTACCCATTTCAGACTAAAAGATTTAATAATATATTGCGTAGGTGCAACTAAAGTAAATGTACAGAAAAAGCCTACATTGTTTTCCTATGCACCTGTTTTCAGTTTCAAAACCTTTTTATTCCATTTCAGTTATTTTCTCTATAAATGTCATCCTTATTGATGTAAACACAAGGTTCATGTAACATTTGCAAATATTTCTCAAATGTTGCAAGGACCAACAATTCAGTGATGCTAAGTAAACTGTGAATCTACCTTCTTTACACAGACTGTAGAGGAGTACTGGACCAGGAGAAGTTCTTATAAGTTTCTATGTGGAGTCCTCAAAGAGCCACCATAGGACAAATATTTAATACTTTCATTCATAAACTTACCCTACAAAATAAAAGTATGCCAGTAAGATCTGTTGATAATACATTATTGAGATGAATTATTCATGCAGAAGGGAACTGTACCATCATACTAGAAGTGAATTACCTTGGGAGCCAAAATAATAGTAATTGGATGAAAATCAATTGTACAGAGTGCAAAGTCATAAATAAAGGGTAACAACAAGAATTCTTTCTGGGATCTTAAGCATAAAGAGTCATTGAAGAGAGATATGGATTAAATAGTCAAACAAAATTATTATCAACCTCCTATACCCATGAAAGCATGCAATACAAGCATCTATGAGGCAAGATATTTCCAGTAAAAAAAGAGCAACATTGATGACATTATTACAAGCTCAAGTATATATGAACATTATTTGAAATGGTGCATATAATCCTGAGCATTCTTCTGATCACAGGTATGGAGAGCCTCTCTTCTAGGAGGCTATTAAGAGAGAACTTCAAAATCGCATGAAGGGATATATTAGCTTCCTATAAAGGTAGTGGGAAACAAATTAACTGCGTAACAAAAATAGCATCATCACAAAGGAAAAATGGCTACAAACTGCTCAAGAATGACATTAAAATTGGGAGAGAGATTCTGACACAGCCACCCAGGAGGAATAACAAAGGAAGAAACCCCATCTGATTTTCAAAGGGAGTTCAAAAGAGAACATATGACCTGTCTGCTTGGTCTAAGAGTGTGCTGGAGTCCATGTCCCAGGGAGGTCCCATAGCTCAATCTTTCGTTTGCATTACAGGTTTGAACCAAGGTTTGTCATTGGTGCTCTACCATTATCTATTGATAAAGTCAAATGCTACTTACAGCCATTGATTGTAGTTGGTTTATTTGTAAGTGAAAGGGAACAGATGAGAGATTTTTCTTTGCAGCAGTAGCCTCAGAATCTGTTTAGACTGGAATTATCCTTCTTCACTACAAGTGACAAGCACCTTGACTACAGAGACTTCTCAGCGTTGGCTGGCTCACAACCAACATTTTCAAGTTATTGCATTTTAATTTACATGTGGATTTCACATTGGGCATTTACTTAAGTGCAAGTTTTACCTGCATATTTGCATAACACACTCTTTAGAAAATTTTGCTTCTGAAGGTTTGTTTACATATACATTTTTCTCTTCCCTCGCCCCCTCCCGCCCCCTCTCTAATAAATTTGTCTATAAAACAGAAGAGCTGCACTGATTTATTTTTAGGTTATCTCAAAAGTACTTAGAAGCTCCTATTAATGGCACAGTAGAATGCTGAGTTTTCTATAACTCTGCGGCTGCAGAATCTTGTCTCTATCATAGATTTGTCCTTGGGCTGCAGAATAAACAAGGAGAGTATTTATAGCCCTTCTCATACAAAGAGATTTGATCATTCAAAAAGAAGGCAATGAATTGCACAGTACTTTCTATATCCCCAGGCTTGCTACTAATATTAGTATTAAGGAAAAGCTGATGTCACCTGATCTGTCGCAGTCTCTGCTTTTGTACCTCTCTGGGTAACACTGGGCCAAAAAGGTTAAGTATTATTTTTACATTCATTTATTTGAACACAGTTCTGTTGTCATGACAGATTTAGAAATACTGTCCTCCACCTGAATTACATCAGATTTCTATAGCTGATACAGGAAATAGGAAAAAATCAAAGTAGCACTTCTCAGAGTCTATCCAAAGGAAGATTTAAAGAAACAGACAGCTCTGACTATTTGAAATGACTTGTAGTTATTACTCTTACTAAACAAAAGAAGCTGGAGATGAGGTAGACAAGCTCTAAATTATACAATTTTTTTTCAGACTGTAATTGGATTCTAACATAAGATTCAGTAGATTATTGGAAGTTTAGAAGTTGCTTTTACTACAAGGCATAAGCCCAACAGAATAAGCTCTGTGACTTAACTGGCCTTCTCAAAGTCATTCTCTACTCTCTAGACCCAATTTCCTTGCTTTGGAGGAGTCTGATTTAAGCTACATCTTACAACGTGGCACATAGCATGGCTATGGTTTTGTGTGAGCACCCCTGGCTGGAAGCCTCACCTACTCAGCTGGGTTTGCTCCTCTGTGGCTCAGGGTACTTGTGCTGCAGTGGCAGCAATATTCCCCTTCCCATCTGTGCTGGGTACACACACTTCTATGCTCACAATCACAGCAACATCTGGAGTCTCGTCAACCCTGGAATATTCTCATAAAGATCAGTTTTTATTATCCTGAACAAGGGTTGATTGCTGTGAATAAGAACTCAAGTAAAAACATCGAATATGAGTTTATTATTTTACCTAGCTTCTATGATGAATAACTACTTAAAAAAACCAAGATGACCTTTTATGACTAAAATATATATTAGAATCCAGCAGAACTATCAGAGTGATCTCCCTTTTTGTTACCTCTCCCTTTACTGTTTGCTGTAAGAAACACCAAATCCAAAAATCCAAATTGTCACCGAAAAAAAAGATTTTAATGTTCAAATCCTTAAAACAAACTGCTAAAATGCAGAATAATAACAGATTAGATAAGCACTCACATGCAAATAAATATTTTTAGACTACTAATGTATTGCCATTACATTTCATCATGTAATAGGTGAAGAGAAAATGGGAGTATTTGCTAAGTGATCAACCACTTAGAAAAGAGAGTAAAATTTTGGGAATTTCAGGTTGTTTTCTCCACTGTAAAATAACACAGTGATTTTCAGTTCAGTTACTTCAAAGCATGGGGACTAGAAACCAGTAATATCTTGGAAAGCTGAGAATCCCCTTGTGAGCTACGGCATAGAGACCCTGTTTGGATTAATGAAGATGACAAAGTTTGAAGATGTCAGAGAAGAAAAAAACCTTGTTTTTTTGGGCTTAGAGAAAAAATATTCACATTTCAGCAATAATTCATCTGAACAGATTGGCTCTTGCAGTCCAATTTCCAAGTACAGTGTGGATCTTACTCTTCATTGATTAGGCCCTTCTGAAGTAAGACCTAGTTACGCAGAAACAGAGGCCAACTGGATTACCTCTACTTTGTTCTAGATTAAGGAAAAATTAATTCTGGCCACATCACTGTAGCATTGGCTAAATTGATGCCTAAAAGTAGGTGTTAAAATGGAAATGGAAAGGACAACCACAGTGAGTTACATGGAAAACAGACTAGGTGCAAATTGAATACGTGAAAGCTGATACACCATTTTCATTTGGACCCTGATTTTAAAAGCATCCCTTACAGCTGAAAATAAAACTAGATTATTTCAAAAGATTGCAAAAGAAAACAAGTCCTTCACAGACAGTTTGCAGCTACTGTAGTAGGATATACAGCTGAGTGTCAAAAATAAACACAAATTGTCATTATAAATTAGGAAACCTGTAATTAAGATGTTAGGTAGTTTGCACTAGTGTTTCGTATCAAAATATACCGAAGACTAACTTAACGTTAATCACTTTTTCTCATTTTCTATTTAACAGTTAACTAAATGTTAGATATGTGTATACAATGTATACAGATATCTTTGTTATTAATACATCAAATAGCTATAAGAGTGCAGAATATGAAGTATTGAAAGCACAAGACACATTCATACAACTCCCTTGCAAAACAGCTCTTACTTATGATTGCACACTACATTTTCCCCAAAGTGCAAGAATGAACAGTGCTCACGGAATTCAACATTTTGTTTGATAATGGTAGCACAGAATGTGGACCCATGCCCTCAGATTTCTAAGAAAATTAGGTGTTCACAGTTAATGGATACTTGATACAAGTTTTGTTTTTTCTCCCCCAAAACAGTACCTCACAGGATCTTTTTGGCAAAAAGAGTGACAGAAGCTCATTCTCCAGGGCAACATACAGTTTCCTCAGCTACAAGACCATCCTTTCTTTTCTTGACATCCCAACTCATTCAAAACACATATCCCAACTTCCTCAACAACTGAGATGAGTCTTGCAAACAACAGACTCTTTCACTGTGTTGTGCTGATTCATTCCAAGCACTGTTCATCCTGCACACTGAATGAGACAGGGTCCTGTGGGAAAACAAAGAATGAGATCATGTAATTAAAGACTATCTCATAATGTACACAGGGATTGAACTATAATGGCCTTAACAGTCTTAATTCTATTTCTTAACTCTTGAGTGATTAAGACTACAAGTTATTTTAATATTGTTTTCTGAATATAACCATTAACAGTTCTGAGTAAAGACATTTAAAAATAACCAAAAACCCCTAGCCAAAAAAACAGCCACATGGAACCATACCAACTACTACTATATGGTATGCAAGGAGAATTACCAGTAGAGCCAACTGGAAGGGAAAACAACAACACTGCTATTTTTATTGAACATTTTTCTATTCTCAATTTGCCTATCCATTAATGCTTAAAAGTTTCCCAGAGATGTTTCAATTTTAATGAAATTCTGCCAGATTAAACTATTCTCAAATCCTGCCTTGTGATTCCCACCAGCTCACATACTTGCTCACTCCAGAAGGATGCTGATGAGTCTATCCATATTCTCCAGGCCAACAGCCTACCTGACAAACACAGAGATCCTACAGACTCTGCTCCCAGCCTTGCCATTTCTCTGCTGAGTGCTCTGTCAAGTCGGGCACAGAATGGTAACTTCATTCTGAAAGAAATTTAACTTTTTGCGAGAGTTCTAATTTAGCTACGTTAAGCTTCTAAATCTCCCATAAAATGGATGTCATTCCCCCCTCCCCCAGCGCAAGTTTCTGGTACATGTACAGTTTGTTTTCACGCTGAGAGCTTGAACCACGTGATGTGTGTTCATCATTCTTTGACTCTTCCCAGGAGCTGGATCTTCCGCAAGTCTTGACAGCCGTCCCATAGTAAGAGTGTGTTGCAAAAAACACCCCTCCTCCCTGAAATTCTAGACCCTGAAAGCACTTTGTTTTGAAGCTCCAGAGAGACAGATTTGGGACTATCATACCTCATGTTTTCTCTGTCAGTGTGCCAGGCCTCTTACGCTTAGTGCTGTCAGGGAGCAGCATAGGCAGGGCTGCTCTACAAGGTGGGGATGAGCCAGGAGCCAAAGGCAACCCCAGAAAAGCCCATGCCCACACTGGCTAGGGCACAGTCCAACAGCACATGAACACTATGGGGAGAACAAGGTACAGGAAACAGGGTCCACCCCGTAGAGAGCAGCTGGAAACAAGACCAGTGGTAAGGTTACAACATGAATCACAAGGGCCCACCCAAGAGACAGAGCTAGGAACAGACTACCTGCAATGCAAGTCCAAGGTCCAGCAAGGGAGACAGAGACGAACAGACAGACCAATGAACTCAGCATAGCTCAGGAAAAGACTGAAGGCTCAGGTCTGAGCTTAAATGGAGCCCCAGGGCCCATGGGCAGAGGGTGTGTGGGTGGGGGTCCCAGGTGAGGCTATTCAGGGCCATTAATGCCTATTAGTGCACTCAGGACATGACAAGTGTTACGGTTAGTGTTGGGGTTACAGTTAAGAAAAGTAGGGGCCACAGAACCTCAGCATATTCAAGAGTTTGCAGTCTCTAGAGGAGGGTGTGAGCTTCTATGAATAATTCCCATTTGTTCTTTTTTTCCCATATTCATTTGGGGCTTTGTGGCTAATATTGCTTATTTAAAGGATTTACTCTTCCTTTCTTTCTTTAGCTGTATTTTGACTTATATTGGCTTCATTTGTTTGAAGCCATATCCTTCCTTTCTCTGTTCCTTTTGTTTGTCTCCTTTGTCCATATTTTATGTTTGTTGAAATGTAAACTTCTGGGGACTGCAATATTGAACAAGTTCCTCAACTCTAGTTGAACTCCTTAATGTTTGGAACAAGAGTCAACAGAGCATAAAGGATGTAAAAACTTTTGTTCCTCACTCCTGGAGGTTTTTCCATCATATGTGCTTGGAACTCTGCTTCCAAGAACTATTTCAAAGTCACATCCTTCAGTCCTTTGAGAGCTTCTGAACTGGAAGGACCCAGAGAGAACTCAAGACCCTTCTTTTCCTTAGGCAGTGAGGTCAACAGTTGGTCTTACTTTAAATGTCTCTGAGGCTGTCAGTGTGAAGGTCATACACAGTTGTGGTGCTTTATTAAATTAAGAATCATGTCCAGAAATACTGAAAATAATGCCTTGTTTAAATGTCTACATATAAATCATATAAATGCAAGCAGCAACCATAACTTGAGGCACTCGTAACTGAAGGTTTCAGTGAAGAAATGCATGTTACGCTTTTGAATTTATAAAGGTTCTTTTTTTTATCCAGAGCCACAAAATACCTTGCAAATATTATCTAGCTAAAGCTCATCACATTCTTGTGAAGCAAAGTAGGAGGACTTTCATCAGCTTCTACACAGTTGTATCTAGGGTGAAGCACGAGTGGTGACTAGCACAGCAACACAACAAAGCAATGTGGCACAGATGGTGAAAAAAGGTGCCATAATCAGTTGAGCCTTGGGGCATACTAGGGTGCTGTTTCATGAGTTTTGCCAGGACACCTTTTCTTAGAGAGTGCCATACAAGTTATCACATCAGAAAGCGTGATCATGTCTTGGATCATGTCTGATACAAACGCAGCAGGTCATATTCTCAGTTGTGTTTTGGCTCCTTTTCCCGACTCAAGAACCAAAAATGTCTGTAAAGCAGTCAGAAAACTCTCAGTGTGAAAGAATATCACTGGGCTTATGGATACCATGTGACACTGGACTTCAGATGCACTGAGCGTTCAGAGCAGTACAGATAGATTGTGAGAATCAAACAAATGCAGTTATGCCAAAAATTTTCTGTGTTCCTCTGTTATAACAAGAAATTGCATCCAGCAACACAGTTGATACACATCATCTTGGGGTAATGGTAGTACAGCATTGGGGTACTCTGCTGACTGCACCCCCAACGTTACTTGCTATACTCTCCTAGGTGCACAGAGTCAGATGCGGACAATCATGAACTAGCTCCGCTTGCATTCTGATCTAGCATCACACAAGATTTTATTGTCCCAAAGTTGTTCAGAGATTCAGAAGCTGACCATTTCAACCTCTCTATGAAGCACATCCAAGCAGGATTTACATGCTTAGACATGGTCCCTTGCTAACATGGTCTAAATGCTTTTCAGACCACAGAGTGAACAAAGCGATGTCATGACTTATGTGACTGTACTTGGACAGCTATCCAAATACTAGAAAATCCAACCTTAATTAAGTTGCTAAAACAAGCTGTTAAAGATGCAAGATTTGACTGCTTACATAAAATAAATTATGCTGGTTGGATAAGTATGCTTATCATAGCATTTTTACGTCTCTTCATTACTCCAGTGGACTGTTTCCAAAATAGTGACATATTTTTATGTATTTTTCAGTAGAAAACAAGATACATCGCAAAGCACTCTGGGCTTTGCTAAGTGAGAAGCTGACCAAAATTCATAAATATGCATTTAGTAAATCATTCAGCGAGTGCTAAATGGAACTCTTTATGTGGACTTTTCAAAAACATTCAGTGTGTGAGGTGAGTTCATTAATATGGTGTAGCAGATTGGGAGCAATATCTCTTTTCATGCAAAGATTTGGCCTAGAGCAAAAAGAATGATCAGCTTTGTCACTGCTGGTTTTGCTAAAAGATTTTTCTGATCTTACAAGATAGGACTAAAATCTCTAAAGAATTGGTGTTTTCCTGGTCCTCTTTCTGGCGCAAATGGTGCTCTTGGGACAATTTCAAGTAATTGAACTGTAATTCTAATTAGAAAGCACTCACAAAAACTCAAAGTAAATACAATACTGAACCAGTTCAAAAATTTAGTTATGCATGAAGCACAGAAGATATTTTAATGATGAATGAATCAGAATAACATGTGGGGTTTTTTTGGAAGAAAGTAGAGTTTCCTTATTAGTAGCAGGTCCAGAAGAGGAGCATGAAAATGATCAGAGGGCTGGGGCAGCTCTCCCGTGAAGAAAGGCTGAGGGAGCTGGAGTTGTTTAGCCTGGAGAAGGCTCCAGGGAGACCTTATTGCAGCCTTTCAATGTGTAAAGGGAGCTTACACACTAACGAGGATGGGGACAGACTTTTTATCAGGGCCTGTAGTGACAAGACAAGGGGTGACAGTTTTAAACTGAAAGAGGGCAGATTTAGATTAGATATAAGGAAGAAATTTTTTACAATGAGGGTGGTGAGGCGCTGGAACAGGTTGCCCAGAGAAGCTGTGGATGCCCCATCCCTGGAAGTGTTCAAAGTCAGGTTGGATGGGGCTTTGAGCGACCTATCTAGTGAAAGATGTCCCTGTGCATGGCAGGGAGTTGGACTAGATATCCTTTAAAGGTCCCTTCCAGACCACACCATTCTGTGATTCTATGATACTACTCTCTTGACCTATCTTGAAACATAACAGATTTTATATTATGGTCATGCTTGCTTGCATATATATTTTGACAATTATAAAAACATTGAATTCATCACTTCAACTCATCTTACCATTTAAATTTATGAAACAATTTTCTTTACAAATGTAATTATTGTAATATTATAAATATCTCCTAAATGTGCGCAAATTGAAAGCTCCTTTCCTCCCCCTGAAGTGGTTCAATACTTAGAAAATGGTTGTATGAATTTTGAAATGCATGTGTGGGATTTATACAGTGCACATTTGAGTTATAGAAGGTCTATCCTGGTTTCAGCTGGGGTAGAGTTAATTTTTTTTTCCCTAGTAGCTGGTATAGTGCTGTGTTTTGGATTTAGTATGAGAATAATATTGATAACACACTGATGTTTTTGTTGTTGCTAAGTAGTGCTTACACTACCCAAGGACTTTTCAGCTTCTCATGCTCTGCCAGTGAGAACCTAGGAGGGCACACAGCCAGGACAGCTGACCCAAACTGGCCAAAGGGCTATTCCATACCATATGACATCATGCTCAGTATATAAACTATGGGGAGTTGTCTGGGGGGCAGCAATCACTGCTCAGGAACTGGCTGGGCATCAGTTGGCAGGTGGTGAGCAGTTGCATTGTGCATCACATTTTGTATTTTAATTTTTATTATTATTATTTTATTGTTATTATTATTATTTTCTCTTCCTTTCTGTCTTATTAAACTGTCTTTATTTCAACCCACGAGTTTTCTCACTTTTACTCTTCTGATTCTCTCCCTCATCCCACCGGGGGGGAGTGAGTGAGCAGCTGTGTGGTGCTTAGTTGCCAGCTGGGGTTAAACCACAACAAGGTCCTAGAAAGTACAAACAGAAAAGATCAAATTATTTTTCATATATCAAAATGTAGTCTGCCAAATATAAATAGCAACAAACAATTGACTTTTGGCTAAAACTTGGCAGTTGGTTTATGTTCAGGTACTGAGTTTGAACAGCTCAGAGAGCTTCAGCAAGTCAATAAAAAAGCAGGATTCAAAGAAATCTTCACCAGTTTTCATGTCTGTAAGTGTTTTGATGCAAAATCCATGACAGAATAAAAAATAAACAATATTATATTTCATTTTCCTTGATAAAAGACTTGAAAAAAAAAGTGGTATCCTAGCAACTAAACATCAGAAGTTTTCAGTGCAAACACCTCTCCCCCTTCACTGTCTCAAGTAATAAAAAGAGAATAATAAAACTCCAAACTTGCAACCAAATCCTAACATAAAACCTGAAAATACAACAGCTCAACAATACATAGTAGATTTGAGCTCATTTTTTTCCTGGCAGAACTGTATGTTCAGATAACTTCCATAATACAGCTCTATGATTGAAAGGGCAATATAGTGTGTTTTGTGCTCTTGTCCATTTAGGTCTCTAACTGTGACTATGTAAGACCTTACTGTATCAGGTTTCCTCTTATGACTTTTATTTCATATCCAACAAATACCTTTTTCTGGACTCTTTGCTTCTATATAACGCAGGCTGTCATGAGCCCTGGTTGTGGTCCTCTCCTTGATTTGCTCCCCCCCTAAAACAATACAAACTATCATTAATACGTGAGGATACTTGAGAACACAGCTCCCTGGAGCATCTAGAGAAAGTGCCAGAAATGGGCCACATGGCACAAACCAATAAACTACAAAGCCATTTTATAAAGCCAGCTGTACAATAAAAATACATTCATTTAATATCTCCTCTCTTCCATGCTAAGCATTTCCACTTTCAAAGCACTTCCTGATCCCACCAAATGAAACACTATCTCTAGCTTTATCATATACTATCAATACCTGTTTCTGGAAAACCATCAAAATCACTGTCAGTTCTGCATGTGCAACAAAGCCTTTTTTTTTGGTCTAGTATGATATGCACTCATATGACTTTTATTCTGGGTACTTCCTGTCTTGTTTTTATTTTGTTGCCATAAACCAGAAAACAATAAAGTGATTTGGATAAAGAGGCTGACACCAGGACGTTTCATCTTCACAGTAATCGATGGTAGCCAGAGCTCACAAGGAAAGCATGGGTCACAGATCGTTTCCTCCCTTTGGTTTGAGCATGAGTGAAGACATAAATGTGCTGACCGTCCTTTCCTGCAAATGGCATGCTGAAATGTGTGCACTATTTCCAGTAAATTCAAAACTCCTCATTGACCCATTGTATAAAACAGAATAGCACAAAGGAAGTTAGCTATAAATGTATTGGTGCCACCACATGAAAGGGCACACAGACTGAGGGGGAGAGCAGGCTGAAGGAGAGAATTCAGGAAGGCAAAGGCCCAAATCTGCAAAACAAAACGGGTGAGTATTGGTGTCAGGCAACATCTTGCAAGTGACCATCAGCAGGAAGGAAGTTTCAGCTTCTAGGTAGGTTTCCAGTCCAAATATCACAGTGATTTGCCAGCCAAAGCCCTTCTGTTTGGCCTTCTGCTGTACCTGCTGGGACTTGGGCAGAGGTTAGTCAGGGAGACGGCTAACCAGTGCATCCGGAAACTGCTGTGGCTATATCTGATAGCCGAAGGTTGCTTGGGGCTCACATGCTCGGTCAGTCTGATTTGGAAAAGGGCCCCACTCTCCCAGGAAGATATTGCAACCATCAGGTTATCAGGCAGTTCCCATACCTCTGCACAAAGCTGCTCCACTGTGATTTAGAAAAGTACTACATTTACAACAGGAGAAAGAGAAATAAACAGAAGGTCTACATAAATTAAAATTAATAACCTAGGCAAAATTGATAAAGAAAACTGAGAAGATCAAGAAAGTATGTGTATTTGGCAGTGACTAAAGCAAAAAAAAATGTTTACTAGTACAGACGGATGAAAAGGCTTATTCAGTGCACTGCTGTTTTCTATCTGGGAAGAAGGATGAGATACTCCATCTTATAGGGAGAATGAACTTCTTCAGAGTGGACCAGTAACTACAGAGTATGTCAAAAACCATATGCTAACTAGAGTTAAATATTTTTAAATTCCACACAGGACTCCCAGAAGAGTTTCTGAGAGGATTTCAACTGATTGTTTTTATTTTCTGACTGCAACTTTTTAATAACTTGAGTCAACGTCAGAAAACTGGAGCAGTACCAATATTCTTTTGCCATTATTCAAAAGGTCATGCAAGATGAGTTGGGGAACAGAAGGACAAATGCTCTGACATCAGTCCAGAGACACAGAACTGAAACAGATAAGATGTTTCATTTTTATAAGGTATTATTCATACTATAACACAGCTATAGAATCATTCCTTCCCTCAGCCTGATGAGCCTCTTCCCAAGAGGTCTCCATTTCAAAATGCCTGACGGCCCCAGGCTAAAGGTACTTGCCTGGAAGATGGGAAAACTTTCTTCTTACCAGGATGATGAGGAGATGTGGACCCTCTTCACAGACCCCAGTTAAGCACGCTAGTACCCAGACTTACATGGAAAACCACCTCTTTCTTGAGCATCTCCAGCTAGCTTTCTTATGTGTGCAGGCAAAACAATTTGGATGTTTCGGAGATGTTCATTATAACTGAAAATATTTGCCATATTGGATCCAGTTTATGAGTTTGTTTGGATTTATGAATAATAACTGACAATGGCTATTTCAGAAAACCCAGCCCCAAAACTGATCACCAAAGATTCCTGCCATCACTACCTGCTTTCATATTTAAAGTAATTTATAAGAAAATTTTAATATGAAAATTTTCAAGTCCTTCCACATCTAAACCATGCAGTCAGTCTGCCCATCTCATCTTCAGGCAGCTGTAGTGTTGTTTAGTTACAGTACGTCCTGCTTCCACACTAGTCAGCCATGAAAGAAAGTATAAATAAATCTATCTATGGGTGTAGCTGCAAACATGTTGCACACACAGGTACACTACCCACACCACCACAGCTTCCCTCTGCTACCTTATCCTTCCTTAACTACAAATTAAAACAATGTAAGTAGGGGTGCTTGGCAATCTAATTTAAGTCATTGGGCTTTTTTCTTGAGTTACACAAATTACATCACAGCTTTTCAACCTCATGTTACAGTAATAATATATTGAAATATATTGCAAATTAAATTATTACTATTTACTTAATTTATAAAGTTCTATACTGGCAGAGCACATAACAGATATAATACAGGCTGAAAACCTAGTTTTTGAAAATGAATATTTAAGTAAGTCCATCATGTAATTTATCCTGCTAACTTAAGCAAATCAATTTCTTTTCCTGAAATAAAGTAAAAGGCATGTTTAAAAAAAAAAAAAAAAAAGTCCCAGTAGCACTTATATCTGTGTCGTCTCAAAAGAAGCCGTATTCAGCATTGACAAGTAGTTAATGTTATAGACGTGAAACTATCCAAAGGTCCAGATCCATAATGTTTGCACTAATTCTTTATATACAAGTCTGTCACAAGTTTCAAACTTGGGCTTCAGCTTTTGAGCTGAACTAGGTGTTTAAATGAATTTTGAAAAGCCTCTAGGCCCTCAATTTGCCTTGAAATCAAAGAGACTTAGGGACATATCTAAACTTTGAGTGTACTTGGCCCTTGATCACATTTTTTAATACACAAGGGCAAAATTTTTATAAGCACTTAAATAAGTTAGAATCATAAATCCCATGACTTTAAACCCAGATGGGAACAAAAACATTTACGTTTTCTTGGCTTCTGGAAGCTCTTTCTATCCAAAGTCATTACTGATTACAAGAACAGATCTTGCTGTTGGACTAGAACGTCATTGGTCCTTTGTTTCAATTTATGCCTGTTAGTAGAAAGGATCTGGACTTTTTTTTTTTTAACATAAACAAAAACTTTGTGCAAATTTGTAAAGCTGAATACTATTACAATCACCAAACTATTATTCTTTATTTTAGATCAAAACCAACAGAAATAATATTAAAAAGTTACGTAATTGAAAACATACCATAAAAGTCATTCCAAGACCTTTTTAATATCTTGTTAAAGTAAGGAATTTTCAGCCACTCTGCACACATGAATCCTAGAAAATAGGCAGATTTTCTTAACTGAAAATGTAGTACAAGGAAACTAGATTAATGCCTATATATACACAATGTGAGATTTTAGATCTCCCATTTTAGGTCTCTCTTTCTTCTGGGATGTTTTCTCACTGTCTCCTGAAAGAAAAGTTTTATAGTGCCATTGGGAAACAATGCCAAATAACTTCACTTTCCCTACAGCCTGCCTCATAACTGGAGCTGTCACTTCTCTTGGGGTGCAATTGCGCAGTCAATCCACCCAAAAGTGAAACTATACCTGCAGACCACTGCTGCCAGTGACAACTATCCCAGCAGCAGTGGGAGCCTGGTCCCTGTAGGATCTATGCCACGGGTACCTGGCAGCCTCCTTGGATCAAAGTATTACCCAATTAGAAGTACCTACAAGAAAAGAGAACTTTAAAACAGCCCAACACCTTTTCGCTGTCTATCATTCTCTGTGGTTTACTATTCCCCAGAAGCTGGGGAAACACTCCAATTGCTTCATATTGCACCCCTTGGGATCTATGTCCATGTCTCACATCCACCCCTGTCAGCAAGAACAGCAGACTCATAATTCCTACTTGCATCCCTCTATGCTCACTGTCTCCTTCCCTCTCTCCAGAGAGCCCATTTAACAGTGCAGAGCTCCTTTGATCTCTCTATTCCCAGCTTGAATGAAACAGCTGTGTAACTCTGGACTTGGAGGGCTTTACAACTGCATCTCCCATTCCTCCAAGAACTCACCCACATTGCTTTCCTGCCTCTCTTCTGAAGGTGTCTTGTCAGAGATCAATACAGAAGATAGAATCATTTACCAACTCGTATACCATTATCACTTGCCCCCATAATCAAGCCCATAGGCAACAGTCACAAAACTCTGAGACTGGAGAGTAGGAAGAACCAGTTGTTACAAATTCGGCTTCATTTTATATTAACGAGGCTTTCTGGCTGTGTTAACTTTGGCTGAAAATGAAGAATGTTGTTATAAAAAAGCCTCTAAAACGTACAGCCAGTGCCAAGGCCTTGCACCTGTGTGCAAAACCTTTATCACATACATGTATTTCATAAAGATATGTCTGTGCACACAATGATAAAGGTAGAAATATAATAAGAAAACATGGTCTTTGGCATAGCTTTAACTGAACCCTCACATGACCCACTTGAAGAACTCAGCAGGTGGTAGCCCTAAATGACTGACATCTATGATCATCTGTTTAAAATGCCTTTGGTAGGGAAAGATAAGAAAGAAAAGACTTGATGAGTATAGTGTCCTACATTTGTTTGTTATTTGGAAGAAAATTACCAGGAATAAAGAGCTCTTCTTCTGACCAACAGGTTGAAAATTTGTTTGCTACTTGGGGAAAAAGTGAAACAAGGAAAAAAAAAAGATTTTAAAGAATATCCTAGTTGCTGTATATCACCAATTTGATCTTTCTCTTTCAGACATCAGAATATTATTATATTGTTAATCAACTTACTTAAACATCATGCCATCATTAAGTTCTAGAAAGTAGTACATATGTAAAGTTTGCGAACATGAATATAAACAGAATATTTATACATTGCTTTTAAGCCCAAATAAAATAAAAGTGCACTTTCGATAAATATCATTGTCTCCTATAGTCATTTATTTCTTACAAGCATCATTAGTTTACAATTCACTGGGAAACCTCTGGAAAGCAGAGAAATTAGTTGAAATCTCTTCTGATTAAAATAACATTGTGTAAAAAAATGTTTTTTTCTCCAAGGGAAAGATAAACAGTTTCCCAAATGAATTCCTCCCCTCCTACTAGCACCATGTACTAACTCCCATGGAGAATTAAACACAGGACCTTCAGAACAGATGGCAAAGACCTTATCTGCTTTCCTATCACAGCATGGGGCAATATAGGTTTGCCTGATAATGCACTCACATTGAGAAAAAGGTTTCTCGACCCCTCTCAGTATATCCCACCAGACAAATGCTTTTAAAATTTAATCTACAAGTTTGACTTTTACAAACTAGTTTACAGAATAATCTATGCCAAATATTAAACCTCAGATGCTAAAGAAACTTTTTTCATTTTAGTGCTCTTCCAGCTGTACATTTTGTCAAATCTCAGGCACATTTTATTCTCTGTCTTTAATTAAAAGATGGTTAATTTTCAGCACTTATTTTATATTATTTCAGTGTTCATTTTCTATCTATTTCACATCTTCTTTCCACGTTTGCTCTTAAATTATACCATAGCTTTGGCATTGCTTTGGCCTGTGCTATAAAATGAGCTCATTGTGGATTAGCAGATGAGTACAGCTCAGTTCTGACACTGCACCAGTCCATCAGCTCCTTTTGCTCTATTAAATTGTCAGCTGCCCACCTTCAAAACTCTTACAGCAAAAAACAATAAAATATTTCCCTCAAACTATGAAAAATATGTAGACATCAGAGCAAAAGCAGCTGTTACCCTGAAGTAGAGTCCTTTTCAACTAAGTGATCTTAAACCAGTTAATACTTCAGTTCCTGAATGTTTCAGCTTTTATTTGAATGCAACAGGCTTAAAAATTCACACTGTTTTGGATATTATTGTGTGTTTCCAGGTGCTATTAAAATTGCTTTTTAATTTTTAGAGGTTTTTAAAGGCAGCAAAATTAAGTTTAAGGTGATTTTTAAACAAAAGGGGAAAAATCAATGAAAATGTTTTGAAGTATTAGGGAGCGAGAATCACTAACTGATGGTATTAGTGATCTGATGGCCATTGGGGTGCTGGATGATATGTGTTGTTGGGCTCCCTATGGTTTCTTCTAAATGGATATTTATTTAACACAATCTTAGTTTTTCCTAGGATCCTTGTTAGAACTCACGGGGAACCACAAAGGCATACACTTTCTTTACAGGAAAAAGAAAGAGAAAGATAAAATAAAATATTAAAAAAAAAAAGAGGATCTCATTAAATTCACTTCAAATATTAACTCATTAATACTTCTAAAACCAGTATTTTTGCTGTTTGGATCACAACAGCAACAGCAATAGGAGCTGAGGCTCAAAAAACTTGTTTTAATTAACTCACACATGTTCTTTCCCATGGTGGCAACTACAATGGGACCATTCTGCTGTTTACAAATGAACAAACAAAACTTGTAGGAGTGTACACGAGTAGGTAAGAAGGATTGTAATGTATAATTTCCCCATATAAGCATTGCCTGTGCATCAAAGTAACTCTGTCATTAGCTGGGAAGAGATTAAGGTCCTATTTACCTACAGCAATATTCTTGTTCCTCTCATGACCTAAATATCTCAGAGTCCCCTGCAGCTACCCTGACTCTGTACCGAATCACATCTGCATCTTCTTCCTATATTGCTGTTATACTGATATATTCTTGCAGCCAGGAGCCCTGTCTTTATTACATATGATGGATTCCTCATGACTTTCTTATACAGTCAGTGAGATTTCACACTTCATTAGAGGCTAACACACACACTTACATAAGGAAAAAAAAGTCTGAGCTCTTAGTCTTAGTACTAAAATCCAAAGCTTGTCTCAGAAGAGGTTTGTGGAAGAACCCTTTCTCAAAGTGTTCAATGCTCATGCATGCCTTAGAATCAGCAAAATAATTCTAGAGTTGATTCGTATGGTTTTGTTTCTGCAGTGCAGCACAGACATGCCCAAAAGAATTTTAAATTAAATACCTTGAAAATAATAAGTAGTTTAGCAAAATATCAGCCAGGTGTTGCAGTCATCTACCTCTAGACAACTGTAGTGTTTCCACATAACCCAAGCACCTTGATCAGATTGAGCCAAGGTGTTTGAAAAACAGTTAGCAAAGTTGCTGAGAAAATGAAGCTTTCGGCCCACGTCTTCCATTAGTGCTTCTGGGCGAATGTTTTCCGCTGTTTGGTGTCTGGATGCAACCTGTGATTAAAGTGAAAAAAAAAGGGAGAGAAAGGCAGAACATGAGATGGTATCACAAACAGCAGCCTGCCACATCATTAATTCTTCAAATATTTTTTAGAATATCTGTGATTATTTATAATGAATAATTTAACTTGGGAAAAAGAATTAGCATAGACTACTGCTACACAGCATATCTAGGGCAAGCATACATATTTTTAGTTGAGAGCATAATTTTTGTATGTTGCTATTTGTATGAATGTCCTCTTTGGTCTTGAATTAGCGTTTGGTCCACCCTAAATACTACAAGTACTTTCCTCTTTGTGAGGTTTCTATTGTGTTCTTCCACAATAGAAAGGAAATGGAGGAAGAAAGAGAAAGAAGGCTGGCCACAAGGCTGACCACAATGGGACTGGTCATGCTTTCAGCTGGGGTGCTAACAGTTAGGGATGGAAAACATATTGGCAAGATTATTTCCCCTTGTGTAATTTCAAAACAGCAATGCATGGAGGTATATCTTGTAGACCTATTAGGTGGAGTGATATTGAGCAAAAAAGAAAATATTTCACAAGTAGCAAATCCCTACTTTCAAAGCATGCATGCATGTTCAGTCTGAGAACAGCCAGGCAGCTCTTTAGAATCCCAAACAAATATTTTATAATTTTTCTTCATTTTTAGCCCTGTATGCACAGATCTTGTTTGACATTTCCAAATCCCAATTCTGTCTTTTCCTACCTCCAGCACAGAAGAGCCTTAAGATATACTTGTTTATTCCTCTGAATATTATTTTCCCACTTGTCTTGAACATTAAGAAATTGTCTCTAATTGTAAAGATTCTGTAATACAGAGGAAAAAGTCACAGTAGAAAGTGGTGCAGAACTGAAGGCAAGAATGACTCTTCAGCTCTCTCATAACTACATAATGATCCTCATATTGGCTTTTTCCTTATGATCAGAAAT
This sequence comes from Platalea leucorodia, assembly GCF_965183815.1. Taxonomy (NCBI): domain Eukaryota; kingdom Metazoa; phylum Chordata; class Aves; order Pelecaniformes; family Threskiornithidae; genus Platalea; species Platalea leucorodia. The sequence goes on along the minus strand of NC_138828.1, from coordinate 42,929,319 downwards.
GTACCCAGCACAGGAAACCATCTGCAGATAATATATGCTCGTTGTAGGTAAATGAAACTTGCCTACCCTTTCCTTCTTTTCTAAATGCAGCAAAGATTTTACCAGAAAACCTGTTCGATAAATACAACTATAAACATTCTTACAGCTCTGTAATATAAAGATCTTCACTGCCTTGCGTAGCGAGGAGGTGCACTAGGGCCTGCAGTGGCACAGCCTAACATTAGAGACCAGAGTCAGGCAGTCGACAGCACCGAAGGGCAGGAAATTGGCTTTTTACAACCCATTGTTATCCCCACCGGCTTCTTAAAGGCAGAATAAGCAAATGAACCACTTCAGGATTAGATCTGGTAGTATGGTGTATGTAAAATTATTTCCCTGGTAACTGAAAAGTTTTTTCTCAGAAACCTGTTCAAGAGTTACAAGGAAGAAAAAGGAAGTGCATTCAGCTCAAGGAACCAGTTTTAAACAGCCTGACACCAGGCTATGCTCAAGGGAAAAATGGATTAAACAGAAGGCTCTCCAGCTCCCAGTGACTGGCTGACTCTATCTGCAATAGAGGCTTTGGAACATCAACATGGCTATAAGAAATAAAAACTATTATAACAAGGAATACATCTTCCCTTTTACATATGGGTATAGTAAAGAACAGCAACAAATGAAAATAAGACTTATTTTTATTTTATAGTTTTAAAAAGTCATTGTACAAGTCCACAGAACTGGAGGATACTAGTACACTGTGTGCAAAAGCATCTAGAATATAATTAAAACTAGTGTTAAATTGCTATACAAATTGTGATCCTGTTCTTATGACTGTATGAGTAAAAGCTCATCTTAAAAGGCACTCTGTAACAGACATATTTCTCTTTCTTATCCACAGATTTTACAGATATATGACCACTTGCATGTTCAATTTGAGAACTTGAAAATAAAACTGCATTAAATCAGTAACATACCAAACATCCCTACCTAATTTTGATTACTTCAAGTTCAATAAATACAATATTTCCAGACTTTACAGTGTTTATTAAAAGTACTTTTGCTTCAAATGGGATTCTCTTCCTTCTCTTTATCAACTTACACTACAAAAGTGCCATGAATTCAATAAAATCAGCCTTTATTAGATACATATTATTAATCTAAGAGCCTCAGAATCTGCTCATCTGTGAGGTATTTTTTGAAAATAAGAAGCTTCATCAGAGCCTGGGATAACAGTCATCCAGGAAGCTACTCCTTTTGTATGTCTGGTTTAGTTCCATTCATTTAATAGGGAATAAATAAAATGTATCAAGCTAGCAGTGGCTGAATGGAACAAATGAAACCATCTGCCTTTGTGATCAAATTATATTTTTAGAAATTGTGTCTTCAGCATTGTTTTCTGTAACCATAACAGACTTGGCTGAAAAAGGGAGAAGGACATAAGTTGATCACCTGTAGGCACCACCAGCAGACAGCCTAGCCAACAAACCACGTGGGGCCCTGGCTGTATTTTTTAATTAAAAAGACATTGGTACCCATGTGACATGGTTACTACCTTTCCTCCTCCTCCTCCTCCTCCTCTAAGAATGGCAGTGAGGAAGCTTATTTTAAAGACTCAGTTCCACAGAAATCAAAGACAAAGCAAATACTTGATTTCCTTTCTCTGCCTTATTTTGTTTTCATGTGTAACATTGTGCTTATTCCCTGAGTATCTGAGAATGCCTGGGGGGTTTAAGGTATAGTAATTTTTTTTCCTCATCCTAGTATCTTTTCCTGTCAAGTGAGGGTGAAATCTCAGCTCCAATCAACTTTTAAGAGAGAACAGAATATCACATGTCCACAACAGAGATCGTATTTTGTCCGGTTATGCTCATGAATAACCCCTGCTCCAGGTATTAGAGAACTCCTAACAGATCAACCCTCCTAACCAAGTGTATGCCTCTGTCAATTTTTCTCACTTTTTACATTTCTCCCCAGAATTGAATAAGATTTTATTTTTTTTTATTTCTGTAAAGGAGGATCACTCTTCCACAGATGTTGCCATCTCAAAACTTATGCAGCTTATGGGCTTCATTGTCACTTTGGAAAACATGATGAGTATCTGATCACCTCTCTGCATTATCTGTAATAAAAAATTTCTTGAAACTCTCTGATCTTAGGCCAACTCTAAGAGTTTTTTAAAAAATGTAAGTGAAATTTACCTATGTTTTTGCGATTGTTTATGGTGTAAGCTTCAGCTTTCACTAGCCAAAAGAAATTTAGTGAAAAGTTTCTCCCCAAATCTGAACAACTCTATAATTATCTTCATAAAGACTCCAAAATGTTACTTTAATTGGGTTGGTCTAGGATGCAACTGCTGACCATCTTATGCCAGGGCTTCATCCTGTAGTATGGGCAACAGGAATGAATGCGTGACTCTCTTTTTGGCTTACTAGTGAAGCTTCCAAGCTGAACATGTTAAAAATTAATGTATTACATTCTTCAGCTCTTGCTCAGCTGAAAGGTACCTGTGACTATCACAGCATAGCTGATTGATAGGCTCATAGCAGGGTTTTTCTTCTCCTCCTGAAGAAATGTAGTTTAAGAGCCTTAAAGCAATAGCCTCATTTCCAGGATCAGATTAAGAAGCAGTAGCCTACAAGAGGGAGATTTTCTATCCCTGTTACCAGTCCCTCAGTCTGCAAACCTATGAATGTGGCACACACATGTGTGCATGCTTCTCTGCACTTTGCAATAACTTTATAGAGATTAAAAATAAAGAAATAAATTAGAACTGAGAGCTGTGTTATGTTAACAGCTGTTGGTTCAGGCTGCCTCCTCAGAGGATACACTGAATAGTCAGAATCCCTTCAAAATATATTATTGCCTTAAAGTGTTGTTTTCTGTGTATGCAGCATACTGTAATCAAATCAAGACACTTCAGTGTTTATTGGATTAGCTGTAATGATATGACTAGCAAAATGCAGCTCATCATTATACACTAGCAGTTCACACCCAGTATTAGTTATCTCGAAAACAGAAAGATGTGACTGGTAAGTCTGCATGAAGGAAAACAAACATCTCTAATACAAGTTTTGGCAACAAATTTAGCATGAAAATGCATTTTAAATTGCTTTTAAAATGATGGAAATTCCTGCTGACAGAGACACATATTGTGCAGAAAAGCATATATTCCATCTGCCTGGGCAACGTGGGGACCCTTTATGCTGAGTAAAGTGGAATGTCTAGTTCCAGCTCCTTTCTGTGGTCAGGCTGTGCACTAACTTTGATGAGAAAAAGAACAGAGCAATTTTATTTTTTTGTTTTATTTAAGAAAAATAAATGCAAAGTTGGTCTGTGTGGCTCCCATCATGCATTAATTTCCTGTGTAAAAGCTTCTTCTGTTGTGAGAGCGAGACACTGAGGAATGAGTTCAAGACTGATTTGGGCATTTACTGAGAGGACAGAGCTTTGTACAGTGGCACATAGGCAGGCAGATTTAGCAGCTAAGCATGGGCTGGATTCCAGGTAACTGAAGAGGTAGGTACTATACTCACAGATAACTAAGGTGAAAAACTGTAGTGAGAAGGCAAAACAAGGGTACTGTCAGAGGTTAAGGGAGGAAGTCTGTGTGCCCCAGGAGAGCAAGTCAAGAGTACAGCCCAAAGGCAGGCAAGGGGGAAATCAGCACAGCACCAGGACTCGCTGAGAAAGCGTACACAGGCCTGAATCAAAACTGGCCTAGGTGGTCCACAGCAGGAGCTGGATAGAAATAATGCACCCTAAGAGTGGGGCTACAGATGAAAGATCAGGAGCTAGAACAAGAGACTGAGCCCAAGGCATACCATTACATGATAGTGTCATACACAGTTCACTGAGAAGATTTCATAGACATCACAGCTATAAAATTCATCCCTCTCACTTATTAGTGGGTCAACATGTTCTTTGACACCCTGCCACACCAGGCTACATGTTTATTTAGAGGTAATTTGTAACCAACTTATTCTCCTGTAGAGTTGCAAAGCACACAGAAAAAGCCAGTATATATTGCAGAATAACAATGAAAATAGTACTAAATAGAAATGGTTTTCTGTGTTCATCCAGGAAAGCTCAAACCAAAATATTCCATTTTTAGTAATTCTATTGGATTCCTACTGAATCTATGCAGCTGCATGAAATCTATGTGAATTGCCTAAAGCAGCAAAAGCCATTCAACATCCATTTCTAATTTTGATTCTTCTAACTCTGAATTTGTTAACTGTAGCACTATCTCCATTTCAACCAGTCTCATATCTTGCCACCATACAGTCCCAAGCTGTATGGCCTGTGACAACACAGCTCCATTTCCAGATAATTTAGAAAAAAAAAAATTACTAGGTCATAATAGAATTCCTCTCACAATTTGTGGAAGAGGTTTGCAAACCTTCATCACAGTCAGGTTCCATAAGCTAAGCCCTTCCCTAAAATCCTTTGATATCAGTGCAGTTGCACCAGCAGAACAATGAATCAACTGGAAAGCCATACCTTGTTCAGAATTCATTATGCCCTCAGGACCAAACAGAATATTTACACGTGTTTATAAGGGGGAAAGGTGGTATCCTTGATGGAGGGGCAGAACTTTACTGTGCTTGTCATTATCACAGCAAATGTCATCATTAACCATGCAAATATTTTTGTCTGAATGTATGTGTAAAGACAGACACGTGTCATGTAACTACAGGCTTTCCCCCAGTAAAGAGCAGTCTTGTCTTCCACTGAGAAAAACTTTTCCATGCACACATTTTTGTCTAGTTTTATTAGCAGGGTAATATTTCAAAATTAATTGGTTACTCATTTCTATAATGTAGTTAAGAAAAAAGCAATGTTAATATCAGAATTTGAAACTAACATAATTTTCAGGAGTTATCTTTCAGTTACTTAAACACACTGCAAACTGAAAAACAAAATTTTCTTAATTTTGAGATCTGAATTTTAAAATACAGAAAAAACCGTTACTTGCTTTTTATCTTTGAAATAGATTTGTAATTACTGCTGGAGTGTTCAATATATAATTGCTGTATTATAGAGCAACACTGTGAGGGCAACTGTAGATATACAAAGGCTTTTTTTCCTTCTGTGAAGATGGGAAGGGGAATCCAAAATACAAAGGAGAAAAGAGTTAGGAAAAAAGTCTGACTCTAAAGAAGAAAAACTTCTGTTTTTCAAAGGATATCCCTTATGCTGACAGTCTGCTGTAGTTTGATCTTGCTAGTGTCAAGTCAAGTGAACCAAGCTGGCCAAAGAAAACTCAGCTGATACCGTATTTTAGCAGGTCATTGAGCTTTTGGGGGTGAAAAGGAGAGAGCCTGTGAAGCTAATCCAGATGAGATACCTAATCTCTTGTTTATATTCCCCTATGATAAAGTCATTTCAGAGTAACAGTAATAACGAAAAGCAAGGAAGTTGAAAAAAAGTAGGACGACAGAAAAGGGGGGGGGGAGAATTATTTGATTGTCATTTTGTTTTGGCAGATAACAATGCAAAGTTCAAAGGCTATGAATCTTAATAAAATGTTTCTAAAACAATGAACTTTTGATATCAATAATGCATGTGTTGAAGGACATACTAAATAGTGTTAAAAGGGTGTTCAAATAAAAATGTCCCAGGCCATAAGCAGAGTAACAAAAAATGGTAAGAATGTCAAAGGGAAATGGTTATTTTGCTCTTATCTGAATACAAGGTGTAAATCATTTTATCCATGTCACCCTGATGCTTTTAATTTTCACTTCTTCCAACTCAGTGTAAGTTTTAAGGAGAGATTCAGAAAATTCATCCATGGCCAGTATATTACTGCAACTGAAAGAATGCCATATTATGTCAGCTTCCGACAAATTCAACAATTGACTTTTTCTAAGAATAATCATTTCTGTGCATAACATCCTTACTCTCACATACTGCTATGGAATTCTTAATTTTGTACATCATGACAAATATTTTCTACAAATTTTAACTTACTCTGCTCTCATAAAAACGGTTTATAAATAATCTTATGAACTTTTCATTTATTAAGGATACAAAAGCTACAGGCATTCTGCACCTCTGTAATCCAAGTCAGTTTTTTTGAATAATTGCTATGTTTTAATTTCTTTTTGAAAAAGAGAAAAAAGAAGACTCATTTATAGACAGAAGTGCTTAAATGATGATATATAAATGTATTAATAGCCTCTTGTGAAATGTAAGTTGATTATGAAAACTAAAGGGTTTCTAAAATTCCTATTTAATTTAATTTCTAGAAGCTGCTCAGCAGTCTGCACAAAGCATCTGGCAGATTGAAGAAAAACTGGGTATTCAGTGTTCAGTCAATGACGTCCAGGAAGTCCCCAGAGCTCCTATTTGCCTGCTCTGCTTGCAGCACTGTGATGAATCATTTAAAATATATGTAGGAACTCATCAACAGCAACAATTCTATTAAAATTAACATTTCTGAAGATAATTTTCTAAGATCACATACATCAGCAATGTTAGGTGAAGAATCCCTCTCTAATGATTTTTCGTGCAGGGTTGAGGCTTCTAGCTTATAGAAATGATAGCTGTACTATATAATACTTTTTAAAGATTAGCCATATTTTAGTTCTTTAGTGTATTTGTCCCTAGAAGAACATTTGCATGGCCTAGTATCACAAATCAACAGCTGCAGCTGTAACACATCCAGTCCCTCAGTAGCATTTAGCGGTTTATACAGTGTTTTTTGCACAGTTTAAATGTGATTTACTTTTAATGTTGTTTTACTTTAGCCTTTCCCAGGCACAGTGAAATTTTACTTCAATGGTTTTACTGTTTTCTGTATTTTTGCATACGTGGCAGATTCAGATCTAGAGGCATGAACCCTTCTACAACAGATATATTTTGTTGCTAGTTTTCCTGCTGGTAAAGAACATTTGCGTTCCAAGAGCTCCCTTGTTACTCTTCAGACATGGGTGAATACTGCAAAGTGAGTACTCAGAGATATGTATTACACTAAAACCCATGAATTCACCTCAGTGGTATTTATGACCTTTTGTATTTATTTTCAGAAAACATGTGAGTATTTTTTTAGCCAAAATGCTTGCAGAAAACAAGACGTCTCATGAGTACTTGTACAAAGGCTGACGCCTAAGAATGTTCATTAGGGCTTTCTCAAACCTCTGATTTCCCTCCTTCAGTCATCTGGTCACCAACCACAAATATTAGGCAGTGAACAGTTAGCTGAAAGAGTTTGATAGAAATCTTAAACCTTAGCTGAAATGAACAGCTCAAACACATCTTTTGTTCAGTAGTTCATGGCCTATAATCCATAACTGGTCTGGAGATATTACTTTTTGTCTCCACAGAGAGTCAGCTAGTCAACCAGTACACTCTTATTTCATCTGCTACATCGCACTCAGACAAAGTAGGAATACAGAAGTCCCTGTCCCATTATTTTGCATTTAAACAATTGTTGTGCAAACATGTTTCTGGGAGGGAACAGGATGACCCTTAAGTGGCACTACACAGTGAAATGGAAGACTTGCCACTATAGCAAGTAATATGTTTTTTTCTCTGTTGAAAGCTCCCAAATATGTCTTACTTTACAGATAATTCTTAAAGGAAAACCAGCTGCTATTACTGACAGTTTGAGCAAATTTTGCCCAGTGCATTTCTTAATGAAAACCTTTTAATCTTAGCAAAGATTTTAAAAATTACAAGATGACTGGAACTGGTTCAAGGTACTTGAATTAACCAGACAATTTAAATCATCCTTTTTACACTTTAAACTCACAATTCACACTTTTCAAAAGATAAATTTAACATCAGTTTTCCAATTCACTAACAAGTCCAGACATTCAGTGTATTTTCCCCAATATATCTGCATAAGTCAAGATAGAATTGCTAACAATTTCAATGAAATTAGATATTTGGCGAGAAGACTGAAGTATGTAATTAAACTACAAAAGGAGAATAAAAGACCCTGTGTTTGAATATGGCAAATGCTCCAGCTCAAATTCATGAAAAGAAAGACATCCAGGGCTGAAACTCCTTCCCCATGATGTCAGAGTAACACCACACATAGCTCTGAAATATATATACTGATCTGAGGTGCCGCCAATGCTTAAGTGCTTAATTGCCATATGCAATTGTTGTTAAATACAAGATTTCAGAGTACAAGGGTATAAGAGCAAAATACAGTATAAGATGTCTTTGGGTCAGTATCATTTGGGGTAATGAGGTTCAATTCATAAAATGCACTTGTGAATAATTTGTGCAGTTCAAGGTATGTTTTTGCATACAGATAGACCTATTCGTATGTAAATATCCTTGTAAGCATAGTCACCACATGGAGACATTTATAATACTTTACTTTCTTTGTTCATTGATTTATTTTATTACACTATGGTCAATCCGTATTTAGAGTCCAAATTATTGGCAGATGTTAATAAACTTTGAAACCTTCAATATGGATCTTATTTGAAAGAGAAAATGCAATTATGAAATGTGAGCTTCTGCTCTTTACTTTTTCACTACTGTAAATTTAACAGTTAAAAATAATAAAAAACCAAATATGTTCCCAGCAGAGATTTCATATTCATGCCATGTTTAGTTCAGCCCAACCTGACAGACATAGCCAAGTTACAATAAAAGTTGTGACTTAGAAATTCGGCTAATTAGCCCTTAACTCTAGTGGCTTAGTTTGACGCTGTTATATTTTTTGTTTTTCATTGCTTTCTAGCATGCTGAATTTGATTGACAGAGGAAATCTTTATTGCTTTTAATAATGAAACTTAGCTCTTCCCCAGAAAAAATGCCTCACACTTAGATTTGAAACTTGGTGACCAAGATTCAAAAGAAAATTTGTTTTACTCTAAAAACTCTGAACTTCACACTAAAAGCCTTAAAATTTGATACTTATATTCATGGACTCATAGCAGATCAAGCTATGTTTTTGGCATATAAAAAGAACAAGTAGTAATAGGTACTTAAATGGCTATGTTTGGACAATATTCAAGCATAACCAGTGACCAGTAGCATCGAATGAGTATCCATCTAATTGCAATACTGGATCACAGCAGAAACTGGAAACCCATTATGACTAAAATGAAAACCAACGTGAACATTTATGCAGCCTTTGGAGGGTAAATCCTCAGTAATTCCAACCTGAATACCTTCCATTTCCTTGTGCTCACAGTTTCTCAGACTAGTTATTTCAGTGGTGGTTATGGTACACCACTGTTCCCTATGCTGTGTGATCCTCCCTTCCAAATAATGCATGAAAAACAGAAGAAAAAGGAAACAGTACTGTGACAATCCAGTACTGGCAGAGATTTCTTCAAAATAGGGCTTGTAAGACTCATTCTGTGGTCCAGACATTCCGCTATTAAGAGGAAATATAAATCTCCTCCCTTTGAGGGGAGAGTGTATTACAAATTAGTTATCCTTCAAGAGACAAAAGAAGACTTTGGACACTCCTTGCTCCATTTAAGTCAAAATCTTTTACTAAACAGATCTTTAAAACCAGACAAACTTCTACTTACTACATAACAAAAAATAATTTTTTATTTTTCATTTTTAAATAAAAGACACCGAGTTTAACATACACACACACACATAAGACAAACTTACCTCTCCCACCTCCATCTGTACATATTAATTTTCTCTTTCCCCTGGACTGTTTTCCAACCCCTTGGGAAACTTCACAGTATAATAGGTTCACCGGTATATGAATAGCACTAACAGAAGAGCAGAAAAAAATTACTTTGAATTATTAATTTTGAAATTAAGAACAAAAACATCCAACTACAGTTCTGATCAGTCATACTGATTTTAAGTGAGTGCACTTCCCTGGATTCCTGTGAATTAACACATACATATACCACTTACCCACTGAGGCACTGAGACAGTTACTTGTTATATGTCAAGTACTCCTTTTTGTCTGGTTTCCATTGAAATAAGCTTTTCTAAAATTTAAGAAAATTTTGTTAAATGTTTTTGAGAGTCACACAGGTTATGTAGACTGATTCAATCTCAGCTTCTCAGCAAGTGTCATACAAGTGAGAATTCATTTACTATTTCTTATTGATACATATTTATTATAAACTTCTTCCCTCCTTGGTTTGCCCAGGAAGGTCCAAGATAATCAAATATTGTTGCATAGGCATCTGAATACTATGTGCTTTATATACATTTCTGATTTTTCTCCATTACTATTTAGAACAAGCCAAGAGTCCCTAGATAGGACAAAAGATTAGAGATGGAAGCTGTCGTTCACCTCATACATTAGTAAAAAGCTGTAGAATATATTGGTACAAAACTATAGAATTTTGTTGAGAACCTTATCACAGAATCATAGAATCACGGAATGGTTTGGGTTGGAAGGGACCGTAAAGATCATCTAGTTCCAGTCTCCCTGCCATGCGCAGGGACACCTTCCACTAGATCAGATTGCTCAAAGCCCCATCCAACCTGGCCTTGAACAGTTCCAGGCAGGGGGGGCATCCACAACTTCTCTGGGCAACCTGTTCCAGTGTCTCACCACCCTCATAATAAAGAATTTCTTCTTAATATCTAATCTAAATCTACCCTCTTTCAGTTTAAAACCGTTACCTCTCGTCCTGTCACTAACCTTCTTGTGTAACTAATTTTTCTTAAAGAGAATTTCATTGAACGAACTCTTTTCTACTACCATATTGCACAACCCACAATAAATATGTTACACAACAATAAGGATGAATATTAAAATAATGAAAAACTTCAGTAGTGAAATATAGTTCAATTTGCACTTTTCTAAACTACTTTTCATCTTTTCCTCTTCCACAAAAAAAGATTTGTTAATGTGGACATAAAGGTTTCTGAAATGAATTTTCATATAGGATGGAAAACAGGAAAAGCCACAGGGAAAGTATAAATTAAAAGCACCTACACACTCAACCCAGGGCTGTGCATGTCATCATGGCACCTGTACTTTAGGACACCAACTTAACATATCATTCTTTATCCATTGCGTACAGTACGATACCATCACTCTGACAAGAACTGCCATCACAACAGCTACTGTTGTATAGCAGACAGCTTAGCTCAGACTTGCATGGTATGTCTACAATACAGTGCAGTTGCAAGGCCAGTCCAGCTTGGCCCTTTCCCTCCTTCCTCCACTGGCTGCCAAATTTATCATCACCCACCACTGACCAAAGTGCAGACCCATCTCTCCTCCCCTTGGGCAACAGCTTCTGGCTCTCTGCTCTCCATCCCAGCATAAAGCAATAGGTTCTGGGTGCTTGGCTGAGAGCAGGTGGTCAGCTGCTGGGGCAGCGTTTGCTCCTCAAACCATCGTTCACCTTACCTTCCAAGGAAAACCGTTCTGGCTTGATATGTGATACCATGGTGGTCACACTCTGCTACCACAGCATTCATAGTGCAGGCAAATGGAAATTTCCCAACACCTGTTTCTGTGAATGCTAAAGAAGCTGAAAATGAGTTGCACAGGAAGAGGTGGGAAACAAGAGTAACTTCAGTGAGGAAAAAAATGCCACTTCAAAGAAATCTGTGTGTTTCAACCCCTGAAGAAGAGATCACTAAATCTTGCATATAGTTTCACAAAACCAAGAATTGCACTGAGAGGTAGGTAGGACATGTGCAGACCCATACATGTACACTGGATATAGGTCTAATCCATTCACTGTAAAAGTAAAACCTGGGTACATTAAGCTAAGGGTCTTGAATTCTATCTTAACATTCTTTAAACTGTGCAGCCCACAAAAGATTTGTATCATGATCTTAGCAGAAACTCTCAATGGAACTATACTCTCTGAAGTCAGAATTGCCCATGTTATATTTTGAGACACATCATATATAAAATACATAAACTGTTATTTATTTTATTGATTTTTAAAACTTTTATTACTCTGATCTCCAGAGGTGCATTATAGTACAAGCAGAAGTAGAATGAGCGATCTGGGCTCATTCTAGAAATGTGTCCTATACAACATTGCTCAATAGAAGAGCTTTCTCTTGCCTGATCATCCAACCAAAATTACAGTGAACATGTCAATTCATATGCATTAGCATACCATGACAGAACTCTGAAGACTATAATCATAGAAGGAGGAGGTGATAGTAAAGAGTCATTTCAGTTCATGGTAGCTATTTTCAACTGTAGTGCTGGCCGGTTATGGGAAAGAGGTGTGAGAGCAAGCTTGAATCACATTCTAAGGCACAGTACATGTTTCTGTCCGTTTTATTATTTAATAGGGAAAGTATATTATAAGCAACAGAAGAAGGTAAAATTTATTAGATCATCTTCATTGCCCACACTTCTTCCCAAGAAGAAACCAATAGCACAAAAAGTGAGAATCAAATTGACTGAATTTTACTTTTTTTTCTGTTCCAGTACAATAAAATAATATTTACAAGATTTTTCAGGATTTTAAGTGTACCATTAATTTCTTAAAAGACATTAGTACACTAAGAAATTAAAAAAAAAAAAAGTGGAATTATTAATATCCTTCTGTACTAATGAATATCAGAAAATATTTTACATAGCTAACAAAGTATATAATACAATCAATTCTTTTTTTTAACCTTATCCTTACCTCATCACAACTTCACTTGGCATGCAGAGTAACTCCAATTAGCTACAGAGTGTTTTCAAATGTATTTCAGAGAAAAAAGGGAAAGCCTACTAGAGCTATCAAGATACAGTTCTTTCTATCATATTTTCAAGTACTTTTTTTGGCCTTGGAAATGTTAGGAACATGATGGAACTTTACTATTCTGCTAGAGGAATGGGACACAAGAGTATCCTACTTTCTTAATCACTGACCTTGGAAATTTCTGAGGACTGAGTGATTTCTCTCGGAACTGTTATGGGAACAAAGATGAACACTTGCAAGTATCAGGAGCTGAGGAGGGGCTTTGCAAGAGTAACCCCATGTCTCGTTACTGTAAGGATGACATACACCGAACACAAACAGGCAAACAGTAGCTTCTCCTACACAGCTGAAAGTCCTGGCATGTTAGAAAAACAGCTGCAGAAAGTGAAGGTAGTCAGGCAGGGCACAGACTCACACCCATTTGGTGCCCAGGGCAGACACCGGCGGTCGAGTCCTAAATTGTATACCACAATTTCCACAAAATCCCAGAAACAAGTCTGTGCCATGCTGTGTGACGCAGCTTCCTTTTATAAACAATAAACAAAATCAGCTCTAAATTGGCTCGAATTGTAAATTCTCTAATTAAGGGGTGGCTTTGGTCAAGTCCAGGCAGCTGACCCACCCAGAGCTGCGAACAGATGGCTAATAACAGCCTAGGACATCCAACCAGTTCTGACGATTTGTCACATTTCCAAACTGTGGTGACAAGTGGCCCCCTGACACCTGCTGCAGTTCCAACTTCAAATCTTGAATGTTATTGACAATCACAACTAAGGTAATTTTTTTTTTCCCATGGGGTTATAGCAAAGGGCTTTTCAGGTGGCTATTTAAAGCAATTTTTTTGTCTAAATTAAGCATATGTATGTGTGTGCTGGATGAGGAAGGGGGAAAAAACCACTGTGAATTATGAAGTTATATAACAATTTGGAAAATACTTTGTATCCCAGATCCTTTACAATGGGTTCCAAGAGAGACATGTTGGAGTTACAAATTAAAATGCTTTGGCATTTTTCCAGGCAATAATTTATCTTCCCTGGGTGAATCATTATATTTGCTTGGCTTAGATTACAGTGTAGGGTCGTTAAAAAACATGCTGGTTCCTCTACCAGATTGCAATAGCTTGCATTTATCACAGCTGGAACCACACACCACATTTAAAAATATCAGTTCAATATTGGCTAAAAATTGATGATGAAGGAAATTTTTATGATCAGTTCTTTGCGACTGTATTAGAAAAAAAGAAGTGTAGGCAACTTTTATGTTTGTTCAAACCTTATTAAAACAACAGCTTTATCTTCCCAAACCATAAGTGAAGCGTTTGCAGCGTCGGGGCTGACCCTGATCTTCTGTATATTCTCTGCTTAAAGGACATGAGCAGGAAATGGTCAGCTTAAGGACACAATGAAAGGAAACACAGCAGCAAAGGTTTCACTGATAACATGTGATTTGAAGTCAGTGAGCAGATTCAGTCAGTCATCCAGCTGTTCGGGCCAAAGTCTATACAGCACTCTGCTGACTCCTACAAGACTGTGTCACGAAAACATGTGGAAGACTGACGCTTGACATGGGCAAGGCAGGGAAAGCAGAGTGCTTTCACACCATCAGATGCTGTGGCTTGGTTATTTCATGCCAGAATCAAGGAAAATTATGCTGGTTTAGGAGTATTTGTTTTTCTAAGAGTTAACTGGGCCAAACAGAAATAGGATGCTGATGTGAGGGTGTATTCATATGTCAGTGCTTGAGTATCACTAGGTGTAATGGAGTTCAGGTCAGAGCCAGAACTGCAAAGTAATCCACACCCATAATTAAGGACCAATATTTATTTTTTTTAGGAGACAATTTTTCAGAAGACATCAGCATTTTAGATGCTAAATGCTTACAGTGTGTTTAAAAAGATTTATAAACTATAAAGCTAATGCAGTTTATAATTTCTAAGTAGTTCTTTCCTCACACTCTCAGCAATAAACTTATACCAGTCAACAGCAGAAAGAAATCTTTCTTGAGTGTAGCAAGGAAGGGATAGATATGGTAAGCCTTGGATGGTGTACTTTCATACTGACTTTATATGGATAGTTTAATCAATTTCTGGTCTTGGATTGCAGTAATTACAAGTCCTGTGCTTGGACAAGAACTATGCCCTCTGTATTTTTCAAGGCATGTTAAACTAGGAGGAAAATAGACTGATTTTTTTTAAAAATCCTTGAAAACCTGACAATTTCTTAAATCTAGCTTAACTATGGTTTCAGAAGACAATCACTGCCAGGTTGATCAAGAGGTTTAAAAATTCTGTAGGTATTGACAATTTATCAAACCACCATGCAGGTTTCAAAGTCAGCACTATTGGCTAGATATTTTCAGTCCAGAATGGATTTGCTGATCAAAATCAGAGCGCCTTATCCAAAGTAGTTAATAGCCTGACTGCTTGAAGGGGTTGTAGGTGACTCAGGCTTCAGACTAAATCTACTGCCTGGCTTGCATTTTTCTGTTCTGTAAGAGCCGTACCATTTTGTCCATTTCATATATACATGTATATATAAATACTAATATTAAGAAAGATAGAAAAGAAAAACATTATATACTACAGGAAAGAGACTTTGAGCTTGGAATCCCCCATGCTCCAAGAAAAGTTTTCTACCCAACAAGTAGTTAGTTATGCCAGAATGAATCAATACTTATAAGAAATTCTGAAAGGTCATGTGAATGTTCCATTGCAAAATTGTTGTATATTTTAAACCTCAAATAGTTTTGCAAATAGAATTCTTGTTTTCTGGCCAACCCTCCTCTCAAAACAAGCAGACTTGTAAAAAGAACTGAAAGCACATAGAGTTTTACTTTCTGCTAGTCATCTAAAGGTTCTGTCATGAGTGTTCAGAGTTGCAATAGCCTTTCCTGACCCTGGGAGTCCTCATGAAAAATGATACTTATGCTATGTGTGTTGTGTGGGGTTCTCCAAGTACCAAAGATGATAAATAAATGTGCTGTTTACTCACACAAATTTGCTACCTACCTATCCAGGCAAGAAGCCTTAATATGCTGGCCAAACAGAGATCACCACCTGTGATAAACAACATTCTTATTTTTGTACCCTCAATATATCTAGACTGTGTGTGTGCTTGGTCAAGAGAGAGGAGACTGGGCGCCAATAAATTAGATGCATAAAATCAAAAGCTATATTAATAATATATGTTATGTCATCACTGAATTAGACAAACCCCAACCTCGTCAAAAGCCTTTCTCTTTTCTATTTAAATTTTTTAAAAAAGAAAGGGATAAGTTTTCAAAGCTTAGGGAAAACCACTTGCTGTAGGCAACTGCATTTGCATTTGACATCATCCTCCCTCCACTTTGAGCCAAGCATTGAGCCAAGCACTGAACAAGAGTTTAGACAGAATCCAGACTAGTATTTACTAACAAGAATAAGAAAACCCATGGTGTATTTCTCTTGTACGGCTTAAGACAGTCCTTTATCTCTGATTAATAACCTGCTAGTTATCAGAATACCATAAGTATTATTGCAAATGTTCTATCTTGACAACAGCAGGAATATCCAGAGCTACCAGCATATAAGATAGTTGGACCAATATTGTGAAGAGTACCCTCAACTCCATGAAAACTCTGATCTTGAATTACACCCCTTTAATCACTCTGTCAGAGAAATGAAGTGAGTATTTTATGTGGCCCAACTGTAGTCCTGTTAGTGATTTATCCAAAGTTCAGTTTTAGCTGGTATTGGTATTCTAGAAATAGAAGATCTTGGAGCAATTAGGAAGAACAGAATATGCATTATCAATGGTTTGATTTTTTTTTAAATTATAATGTAAGAACAGTAAGGGATACTGGTGGACCTAACCTGTGTGTAGCTTTCCCAGTGAAGAGGAGGTTGGTGAATGCACAGCTTTTCCCCAGAGGAAGACCGCAGAAAGCCTGAGGAAGACTGACGTGCTATTTAGAAAGAGAAATACTGGACAGATTCCATATTATGAGTGTTGTTCAACACATGCAAGACAAGGAGAACAAGTTTGGCACCATTCATTAAAGATCTTTTGCTCCTGGAGATGGAAGATTAGGTGGATAACATGAGACAGCTGCACCCTTTACTGTAGGAGACTTTGAAAATTCATTTAGACTTTGCCTCAAGTGCCAAATTCTCAGCTCTGCTCTTGAATCCATCTGTCATCGTTTCCTCCCATGAGCATTCCATTCCTTTCACTTTGTATCATCTGCCAGTATGCATCGTCATTTCTTCTAGTACAGCTTTTACAGTGCACCAAGCTCCCTGTTATCAGGAGAATTTTAGCTGAACGCTTCTACAAAACAAGGACGTTCAAATGGAGTAAAGACTGGCATTCTCAACTTTCAATTTTTGCTTGTTCTTTTAGATTGCAAATGCTTGAAGGAACTTCTTATTTGCCAGACACAGCTTTCAAGAAAACAGAGCTTTGAAAGCCATTTTGTGATTACCACCCAACATGAGTAACACACAAGCAGCATTATTGTGGAGGTTTTGATTATTGCCTTTTTGGATGAAAACATAACTAAGACTTTCATGTGTAGATTTAGGCAGGTAACTTTGACAGATGGTTCATTTACCAAGAATATGTAGTTTTGTTCATCCCAAATCACTAATCAGTTCAGATATAATATATTGAAAATTTTCAGCTAGAAAAGCTTTGGTTTTATAGAAACTAGCTTTCTGGAAGAGAAAGAGGCTAACCCTCCAGCTATTGGGTAAGAGAAGCTAAAGTAAATGCGCTGAATGTGAGTGAAGATCAGGATTCAGTGGTCATCTCTGGGGTGGGGGGCAGATCTTGCTTCAACCTGTGCTAGTGACTGCAGCGGTTACAGGTGTTCTCAGTCTCTACAGAAAATAGCACTCCCATTTGTCCAAGTAACTAGCCATCTAGTGAAGCACTTAAACGAGTGCCCTACCCAACACGGACACATGTATATCCAAGTATTTATAGCTTTAAAGCAGATTTAAAGAGCTCATGCAGGAGGGACTGAGAAAAGCTCACACCAGAGTGCCTGGCAGCATGGTAGTTAGGTGAAAGCAATGCTACAAACTATTACCCTGAATTCGGCATAAAGTGATGAGGGCACTGATCTGTCAGGGCTGACTTTCTATTATTTTAATGAACATTTATTCACTGTACAGGCGTAAATGTTGCCACAGAGGAGTGAGAACAGCACTTCTGGCTCCCAGTAAGCACCATCAACTTCTTCATCTTACATTTCATGCTATTAATGTAGTATTCATATACAAAGTTTACAGCTCTGTAAGCATAGGAAATGGCAACAGTTCCTTGACTTTTCTAACTAGCAACCCATCTCACGCTCAGCATGTCATCCTGTTGGATTTCTCTTAGGGCTGGGACACTGAAAACAGTTATGCCCCCCAAATTCTGAAATAGCAAAGCAGATACTTCAGGTAGGATGTGCCTTTCTAGCAGGAGTCCTTTTCCCTAGAGGACAGTTTGTCCAGGGATCAGGGCTACAAACCTTGCCCTGCTGCTTCTGGGTCCATGCAAGAGAATTCCAGCACATTTCTGCTACACCACCAGAAAGCTGGAGAAAAAATACAGCCCCACCCGTAATGTATAGGAACTTGGTAAAATACTGTATAGAAAATCAAAATAATTGTCTCACTGTTCCAAAGTTTCAGTCTTCAACCCCCATCCACTCCAGCTATGCTCTGGCTCCTAACAAGGAGTTCAAGCCCCCCAAACCAAGTCCTCATGACAGATTTTAAAAGGAGCACAGTTCAAATAAATATTTGGCCTAACCAATGGTTTTCTTCACAGGCGAGCCCACAGCTGTGATAGACTATCCAGACACTTGTATACAAACACCCAGACTTATTGATTCAGGCAAGCAGCAGTTTGAGACAAGCTTCTTGTTTCCTAAAGCTGTCCAGTCCCTCTCACTTTAAGCCTTCTTCCTGGACCTAGCTGCCAGCACAAGCGTAATAGGGTAAGGTTAATTATGCCATATTACACATCCTTCCTGGCTGCAACGTAATTAACTCTCATTTCTCAAACTTTTTAATAAGAACTGTTTCTCGTGTACTCTGGATATCTATTCCAAATAGCACACTCAGGTTACTCTTTTGAGCAAGTATAGTAAGCACTTTTTTTTTTTTTTTTTGCATAGTTTACCACTGAAGCCTTTTAGATAGCCACAGAATCCATGTCTTTTGCCATCTTTAACAATACAACTTGCAGTTTTCATTTTTCTTATAAGTGCACCCTGGATTTGTTGTTCATGCAGCAGCTCAAACTCTTTCCAAAGTGGTGCTTCTTTATACCACTTGGTTCTCCCTGTCTCTGAGAAACTTGTTTCCCAGCACCTTGATTTTTTTTCCCGTGAAACCCTTTGAAACACCTTGTTGCTCAAGTGACAGGGCGAGAAATTTAAAGATCTAAGAAGGGATGCATGCACAAACATGGATCTCATTTTTTCAAGTAGTACCCACTAGAACTCTGATGATTTATCAAGTGTACACAAATATGTGACATTTGCCTTATCTTCAGTTCCCTTCCTTTTCTTATACATACACGATTTTTTTCTTCACAGAAGTGTTTCTTTTTTGATTAATGTTTTTATAATTCTTTTTTTCCCCAGTAACTTAATGTATGGGAAGCTTGAACTCTTCTGTTCTGTTCTCGATTATTACTCTCTTCCCAAGAAGACACTATCAAAGGATTTTCACTCAGCGCATTTGTCTGCCATTCGAACACATATGCCCTTACTGTGAGATCAAAGGCTTTATGGACTTCTAACCCAACCCTGGATGCTCTTATCTTTAGCACCTTTGTTTGTGTCTTCTGAGCTAATACCTAGTCATAAGTGGTTCACATACTCGTCTAGCGGCAGTTTTCCTCCTTGTGTCCTGAATTTTAATTTACCTGTGTCTTTTTTTATTTTTTTCCAGCATTTTTCTATCATGTTAAATGCTCTGTGTTAAAGGAAAGGCTTTTGGTTGGTAGCCAACTCATCTTTCACTGAAACTTTGTCCACTTGCAGGTACAAAGCGTACATCTAAGTTAGTGGTACTATTGTCCTTTTTGTTCATGATGAATATTACCCAGTTTACAAAGTGCATTCAGTGCATTTCTTTTTCCCGATGTCTGACTTGCATAACTTGTGTTGGTTGCCATGCTGAACACAGTCTGGTCCCACATTGTCAGAGTAAGCTTAGTTCAGCTTTATGTTGTGAATCTGCTAGCTGTACCTCTCTTCACATTCCACTTTGCTTCCTCACCCAGAGTATTGTATCTTCACAGCTCATTTTATCTGCCTGAGTTAACAGAAAAGTATTAAGTAGACTAAAACCATACAAAATAACACTACCTTAAATATTTTCCTTCTGCCTAGCATTCATTGCTTGAGCATATGGAGTCAAGCATTCTTTGAACTTGCCTCATTTGTCTTATACCTTGCCAAAGCATTTCAGCTACAATGGGACTTTTAATTTCTCCATTCTCCCACATGAGATATTTTCTTAATTTCTATGCTATTGGCAACATCTGGTTTTCCATGACCACCTCCTCAGAGCTTAAGGTGCTTCCAAGAGAGGTTTTTCCATACCTTGCAACTTGACCAGAATTGTGACGTTTTGTTGAAGTTCATGCAATAGGATTCAAGAGATTATACAAATACTTTCTCCTTCATTGAAGAAACCCACCAAACACAAAGTTCTTTTGGTTTTGAAGAAATACTTAAAAACAGGAATCTTCCTCACACAAGACATGAAGACAAATTCAGATAACTGAAGCTGTAGAATCTGTTTAAAATCTCATTATTTTTAATCCCATGTCTTGGTTTCTCAATGCTTTGAATAAGCATGCTGCATCTTGCTGGTTCTCCAGCTAGCCATAACTACATGGGAAACTGAGATACCCATGAGTTTTTCATTTCTGCTGTGAAAGAGTGAGAAGGACACGGCTCTCGGTGCAATTGCCACAGTCAGGTTTGGGCTTTGCAAAGGGGCTGCATGTAGAGATGATACAGAAGCTTAAGCTCCAGCAGCTGCATTCTACCTTCTAATTAAGTAGTGTGTCACACAGAGAGACTATTAAACTGATGCTGCAGAAACGTGTAGCGACTGCTGGCAAATTTATGGGCAGGATTTAAACTGTTGTTTTTAATATAGAGTGAGCCTCAAAGGTTTCGAATGTGATTACTTGAGAGACCACCTATCTTGACAGTTGATTCTGTTCTATTAGTGGTCAGCAGAGGAATTCAAGTTAATAGCCTAGTCATATAGGCAGGACAGACTTGGCAGGAGGAGATCTGGTGGACAGCCTTGAAGTCTGGAACTTATTCTTCAGCTGTAAAATGGGGATAATAATGCTCCTCTACCTCCCAGTAGGGTGCTTAGGCTAAATTCATTATTAGACATTTTCAGTAATGCTTCTGTTTATGTTTCCAAGGTAATGAATAGGGATGGGCTGGAAATCCCTGAACAATAAAACTTACAGAGCTTAAAGGGCAATGGGAGTTAAGGGGTCACAGCACTTGTGGCAGGAACTGTAGTTATTACAAAATCTGGTAGATAACTCTCAGCCCAATCAATTCTCATCAACACAGTAATAGTGTTTCCCCAGTGCAGGCTCAGACACCTATGAAGACTGGCTAGAGATATTTCATCTTGGCTTGTAGAGAACTGATCATAATATTGAGACTGAGGGAAAAACCCACTCTCTAAGCTGTGTGGTACACTGCAAAAACAGGCAACTATCATCAACTCCATCCTTGCAGCCAAGAGTACTTTAGCAGGCCAGGACTGCATACATGTCCAGGATGGTAGCAATGGGATCCCTTGCAAATCCCATCAGTCATTAAAAGACAGCTCTCACACATGGATTTCAAAGTTAAAGAAAGAGCTCAATAAAGACCTCTCCTCTTTCCATGGGAGCCCCAAGCTTCAAAATGAAGAGAGATTCCTCCACTGCCTAACAAGCTAACCAGAAACCTCTACTGTATCTGCGTAGGGTCAGCTCTAGGTCAGGCTGCACATGAGACTTCATGCAGCTTGGAAGGCACTACTAAGGAATTTTCATCTTTTCATGCTACCAATAAACATAGAATCCAAATACTGAGTTTATGCTTCATAGCACTGAAATGTCAGTCAAGCTCTTTTGTGCAAATGTATAGCTTAGTGCCTGTGAAAGGATGGTAGGTTTGTGGAATCAGCCTCAGAGAAGGGCTCAATCCTTCTTGGCTGTCTGCCTTGAAGTCCTGCTGTTTGAACAAGAGGAGAAAGCAGAAGGAGTAAACACTCTATGATACAAAGCATATGATAAAAAGCGTACTCAGCCTCCCTCTAGGACAAAACTTTTTGGTCTGCATTGCTGCATTTGTTTAATATGTAGTTCATTCCTTCAGTTTCAGCAGCTGCTCAAAAACCTGTTAAGAACAGCAGCTACAATATGCTATGTTCTGATGCATACACCTCTGAGATTTAGGTGGCATTTCTTCCTGGTAATACTCAAGGTTAGCTGGATAGTTCAAAGATTGAACACAAAATAAAAAACCTTTCCACATTTGAATGTCAGCAGAAAACTGTAGTAGGCAATGGTTGTTATATCTTTTATTTTATGCTTGACTCTCACTGAATAAAGAAAAAGCTATTGGTCTTAGTCATATCTGGTATATACACCAGTGCCTGCAGCATGTTTTTCCCTTATATTCAGTATATTCAGAACACAGAAGAGGTTAACAAGCTAGAGAAGCAGTGTATCTTGCACTGAAAACCATGTTAGCAAAACTGTTAAATGAGCCTCCTGGCACTGGGTGGGCCAGGGCCTCCCTTACTAGCACATAATGCATTTTGCATTGGCACACTATGTCAGGAAGTCCCATTTCCTCACTTCAGAGGCCTGAAGCACGGATTGCCAGCATACTCGATTAAATGGTTTCTATCTACTAAGGTCCGTCATTTTTTTTGAACAAGGACAGGTTATCTAAGATGCTACCTGGAAAGGTCTTAAACTAGGACTGTCATCACCACTTACCCCCACAGTTTTTTACAATAAAACCCACCACTGTTGGATTTAAACAGCAGCAGTTCAGTTCAATTCAGTTATTAGAGGTGTTATAAGTAGAAATAAATAGTGATTTTGTTCACATTTTTATATAGACTAAGTGTGGTCCCTAGGTTTCTGGCAAGCTATCAGTGTAGCCATCTGTTTTACAAAGTTTATGGTTCTCTCTGGGAATAGACAGCCCAAAGCTAAAATGTACTAGAGGAGCATTTTTCTTTGAACCACTTGCTGTAGATGAAGAACAGTCAGATTTCAGTAGGACAAAGGCTTTAAGCTCCATGTAGGCACAAAGTCAGTCCATTTAAGTATGCAAAATGAACTTGAATTAATTTCACTTACACTTTCTTAGACCTCAGCTTCTGTAACTTGCTTATAAACTTATTACATATATATACAAACACCCACACATACAAATATAGATATAACTATATTGAGAGAGACTGTAGGAGGGCCTGAAGTCCAGAGCCAGGTCACACGAAGATTGCGTGACCTTATACAAACTTCTGCTTCAAAGAGCTTATATATTCAAAACCAAACATAACACCTTAAGCGTATAAACAAGCAAGCCAGGATGAAGACAGAAAGTATCCGATATGAAATTCTGATAACAGATGTGCAGTTTGCAGGTTATCAGTAAGAACAGATGTCATTCTTATGAGGTATGGAGGGAGATAGAGCAAATCAAACCGCTACCAAGAATTTGAAGATAAATGGAAGAAAACTATTTTTTAAAAGTATTTTTTGCAATTTCTATTTGGGCTTTCTCTGCTACCCTATCTTAATAGCATGTTCCACCTCAAATGTCTCCCTGATTTCAATGTAGGGTATACTCAATTTTAAAGTGACTCTATGCCACATCAGTTCAAATTCTATTACGTGTTTCCACCATAAATACGCTAGCATGTGAATTGAATCATGTACTACCATAGAAATATAAATAAAGTATCCAGTACTGATGTGCTGGGTCCTGACATCTTGAAACAACTGGCCAGGGCATAGCTAGATCTAAATTTTGTAGATTTGGGGGATTTTTTTTGACCAACACAACTGAAGAGGTTAGAGCCTGTCCATTGCTTTTCCAAAATGTTTTTGAGTGGATTTGCCGTTGTTCTTATGACATTAGCTGTCCCTAATGTGGTTTGAATGTCAAGTAGCTGCTGTCAGGATGGAAGTAGGTGTGCTCAAGATCTCTAAAGCAAAAGGGAAACCCCACCTAATTTGTAATTGTTTTATTGTATTGCCAAAGTCTAAAAGATCAGCAGTGCAGTGCTGATGTTCCTAAACCTGTAGACATGGAAGTAATTTCATGGAAGTTTGTTTTGAAGGAAAGTATTTCTGACAGTGGCTGAGGATTGGAGGTGGCCTTGCACTAGACCAGAAACTAAATTGATGCTAGCCAAAATGACAGTTTTGTTGGCTAAGATGTTAAAATTGAGAACTACAAGGAGTATAACTGGTTATACAAATCTGCCTCATTCTAATGAGATGTTTGTTTCAATGCAATTAGCCTATAGGCACATACTATTATACTGTTACCTTATTCTCTGCAATGCTCTTTATGTCTTTTTTCTCCCAATGTCTTTTGGACTGCACTTTGTACTCAGAAGTCCTATTCAGAAAGCATCAGTACACTTTCTGATTGATATTTTTCCACTTCTGCACAAGGTAGAGAGGAAAAATAGCCTTCCAGTGGATTTTGGTGACCTGAGTATGAGTCTGCTGTGAAATACTGAGCAGTAGAACAGAATAAAGGAAGCAGCATCTCATCCTTACTCATGAAGTGCTGTTAAACGAAGGATTGCAGTCTAGGGTCCTCTACCAGACCCGTAAGTATTGTACCCTTTAGTACCTTCAGAAGAGAAAAACTGAAACACTACAAAAGGTATAAAACAGTAAAAGTACAATAGCACATATCAGAACAACACCATGATGGGAGGCTGCACGCACAGACCAACGCTGCTCACACAGACTGACAACAGTTCTCCAGACTAAGCCATTTCAAATGCAACTGAGCAAATTTCCAGAGGGACTTCTCTTGCAGCTAAGCAATATCCCACCACAAAGAGAGGAACCCACACTCTATAACTCATGGTGCACATATCCGTGGTAGGTGCTTCTCTCCAGCAGCATCCTCACAGTGTCCATTTTAATTAGGGTTAAAAGGTCATGTATATAAGGACTTTTTTTTAATATCATAAAATCAGCTCATATTTCTTACTACATTAGAACAGTTTGTAGTTTCTCAAGGGAGAAAATAATATGGAAGACCACTCCTTTGATTTAAGTTATACCTGTCTGAAGCAGTTACTGTTGCACTGTTTTGCTTTGGCCATTAGCTAGAGGATGTAGGAAGGGCTCTGTTATGCCTCTGTGTCTCTGAGATCTGTAGCTGACTTGTCGTAGGTCTGTTTCAAATCCAATTGGAATCAGTGGAAGACTTTCCAGTGGTTTGGTTTTGTTTTTTTCTAGATAAAGTCCTATGTGGGCTTGGGCTTCTGCCACAGTAGGCAATTGGGATTCAAACTCCTTTTTCATGCCCTTTTGCAAAATCTCTCCTTAAACGCTGTACATGTAGGTTTCTAAACCCATAAGGTAGAGGAAAAATGCTCAATTTCATTGTACAGATTTACAGACAGAAATTGCTAAGTATTAATAGCACCATATAATTCTTTTCTTATGGAATTCATACTCAGCAACCTCCAGACTCTCTCAGCTGCCTATCTGAAGACACGGTAAACAAGCCTCTGCCACAGAAATTTTCATTTGATTGTTTATTTTCAGATATGATCTACTCTCCTTCCCAGTCTGAATTTCAGAAGTATCAAATCTCTGGCACAATGACAGCAATCAGGCATGCTGGTACAATAAAGTTACGAGCTGTCAACAGTAATTCAGGCTGGGTGGCAATATCAGACCGTATAGAGCCAGATCTATTATTGTTTTATTTTTAAAGTTGGATTTCAAGTCATCATGTCAGCATTAATTCAGTCTTGATTAGAGTCCTACTTCTTCCTTGTTGATTGCCAGCTTCGTAGTTCTCCTGCTGATCTCAAATATTGGACTCCTACAATCCTGGAATTCGGGTCCCCTTTGCAATTGTAGACTTTGCAGGTCCTCGCTGCAGCCCTGTGTAGGGGGTGTAGTAAAACAGTGGGCAGCAGCTATTCATAATCTTATTGAATCAAGCTCCTGCCAAATACCACTTCTGAATATATGGTCAGCCTGTTAGTGGGTGGAAAATTACATTTCCCCCTACTCTTGTTTGAAATATGCGTTTATTTGACACTACTCCACAGGCTACTATTCAGTCAAATATATTAGAACTGAAGAATTATGCAAAAGCTTTGGCAAGTGCTGTAAGTTAATCAGAAAATCAGCCATTATAATTGTTTTGCTAACAAGGCAAGGCATTTCAAACCTTTTGTACTGATGCCACCTTGAAACGCACATCTGGAAAAGAAAACTTTTTTGCAAACAAATGTTTTCTGCTGAGTAACAATCTCTGAAATGGTAAGACCAAGAAATTCAAACTCTAATTCCTGCATCATTGAAAATCTACATATTTCTGGTGTGCTACTAACACCTACAGCTTACTAGATATGGTCTTAAATGATGCATCTAAAGGAGACTGAGAAATGGTTCGGGACCTCTGATTTCTTAGCTAAGCATACAAAACAGGGATTTTTTTCAGCCCTTTTATAAAAGATTACAAAAGCAGATGGGCAAATGAGGAAATGGCCAGCCATCACTTGGAAAAGAAAAGATAATGTGTTGTTTACTAACAGATGGATAATAGGCCAAGCACTCCTATATAAATTTTGGTTCCTGTGCTTATAGAAATATCTTAAAATTTAAATTAATTGCTCACTACTATCCTGGAAGCTAGAGAACCTAAGCTTGAACAAACTTAGGTCCTCTCAGCTAGGTAAATGGTGATAAATCCAAAGGCTTTATTTCCTTGAATTATTATTAAAGGGTTTTTTACACATTAAAGTATGCATGCACTGACTTATTTCATTATAGGATGTGTACTCTTAATATCACCTTTTCTGTATCCTTTGCAGCAACCAAACACTAGCTGTCTGGATGAGAAGCTATACGTTTAGGATGCTTTCACTATAGCAAGCTGGTTGTCATATTGTGACAAGGTCTGTGTTACACAAGGATGAGGAGTTAGAAATCAGGTACTGAATGCAGTAGACTCCTTTAGTTGTCCAGGTGATACCTTAACAGTCTGAAAGGACATGTTTGGTGCATTGAAAATATTCACAGGCTTTCATTCTTCTGTCATCACAGAGTGATCATAACTTATTTCAGTATCAATATTATTTTGAATACTATACACGCCATTCAGACTATCAAGGTAATAGTGTAGAATCTACACTCTTTCTAATGAAAATAAGTATGTAAATAGGACACAGAGGGTAAATACACCAGTATGAAGAGTTTAACTGAAATGTAGCTGATGCCATCCAACACAGTTGTGGCCATTAAAGCAAATGCTTGGAGTACACATATGAAACCACTGGTTCCCTCATTGTACACATTTATGGATGCTCTGTTCATATCAGCTATCTTGTGTTTTTATCCACTTTCTTTCAGCTACTGTACTATAACTCTCCAGGACTGTTTTGTACAGCTGATTAGAGAAGGAAAGAAACACGAAGTTGATTCACCATTGATATTTGTAGTGCTTTTACTATTAGCATTGTTACAAGCATGCCTTTCACAATCTGTTATGTTCCAACACAAGAAGGACATGGACCTGTTGGAGCGAGTCCAGAGGAGGGCCACGAAGATAATCAGTGGGCTGGAGCACCACCTTACAAGGAAGCTGGAGAGGGACTTTTTACAAGGGCACATAGTGACAGGACAAGAGGTAATGGCTTTAAACTGAAAGAGGGTAGATTTAGATTAGATATTAAGAAGAAATTCTTTACTATGAGGGTGGTGAGACACTGGAACAGGTTGCCCAGAGAAGTTGTGGAAGCCCCCTGCCTGGAACTGTTCAAGGCCAGGTTGGATGGGGCTTTGAGCAACCTGATCTAACAGAAGGCGTCTCTGCCCATGGCAGGGGGGTTGGAACCAGATGATCTTTAAGGTCCCTTCCAACCCAAACCATTCTATGATTCTATTTCTGTATCTCATTTGTTGAAGCTTGCTAAACAAAAGGGAAAGAAGAATGGAATAGCTCCTTCTCTGGTTATGAACTATGATTTTTTTTTGATTAGTGTGTGACCAGCCAGATGAGCAGAAGAACTGCAGCACTGCAGTTGAAACCATTGTTTCCAGCTTGGCCAAGAAGTGACATTTTTATGAGCAGATGTGCAACCTTGCTAAAGCAAAGAAAATCATAAGTATAGTTTGCAAATATGAGTAGTCTTCAAAGACCTGTGTTAGTCACTCCAATTGTTTTATGGACATTACAAATAATGGCCATGGCACAGATCACAGCATATTTTCCACTGTAGGTCAACAGAAAATTATGTAGACTAAAAAACTGGGATTCAAGTGATGAGTGAACAGTGTATGTATTGAGTTAAACACAGTGAGCTGAATTATATATGAGATAAAAGTTATCCTTGAGATTCAACTAGAAACAAAAAATATTGTGATTTATTCCATCAACCAAGCATAATCTCAAGAGGAAGTATCTTGTCTACTAAGCCACTTAGACAAATTTATAATTCCTTTTCCTGTAGTAAATCACCTTTGCTTCAAACCAGAGGGAAGGTGAGACTGGCAGATACAACAATGGGGGTCTTGCAGTCATACCATCTTTTCTTGTAGATGACATAAGTTTATAAACCAAAACAAAGGTCAAAATAACTGAGTTATTACTTGCCATTAAGCCTACCCTAATTTATTTGCCACCATAAATTTTCTGCAAGTTTAACAGAAGCATATATGGCACAAAACCCAGTTTTTATGGTTCTTCTTTCAAGCAGTGTTCTATTGTAGCCTTTTAAGCAGTGTCAACTGCTAATGCTATGTGTATAACGCTTACTGAGCTGTGTTGCAAGGGGAGTTCACTTTTGGCAGGCTTGCTGAAAGCATGTCAACCAAGTACATTTGGCATGGGTGTTTCTGTTTGCCTCATTACTCAGAGTAAACAAGGGAGATCTGAACTGCAAGTTTGGGGTAAAATCCTGGATTCAGTGAATTCAATGGTAAAATTCACATGGACTACAGTGGTGCTAGGATTTCTCTCTCCTAACATCTTTCTCCACCTTAGTAACAAGAATGTCCCCTTTTTGTGGACAGACCTGGCAAAGATCCTTGGAGGAATTATCAATTAGAAGTATCAAGGGAAGCGCTGGATTCAAATTATTAAAGACATGACCACACAAGTTACCACGCAAAAAGCTGGGATGCAAACTCAGAGAGCATCCGCTACATGATGTTATGATCCTATATGCACATTTTTCACCATTAGTAGATGAAATTAAATAATTTACTCCTTGCTGAAACACTGTTTTATTATTGGCTAAGAGAGTGAAGATAAGCTGTTACCAGATGGCTGATTTCTCTTTATACAGCGTGGTAGTTAGAGAATGCATGTAGGTAATTACCATAATGTATTTGATGTGTTATAAATTTATATTCTTACTAAATTGTTACTTTTTCATTTCGTCAAAACTCCAGAATTCATACTGCATTGTAAACCACTCCTTCTAGTCCTGTTTTTTAATATATTTGTATACATGTAGTTATAAACGTTCATTTAAAAAAAAAAAAAAGTCTTTAACTTTGACTTGGAAGTCCAATACTAACTGTATCCAATCATATTCAAATGGAGTTCTTGTTCACAAAAGTAATTTCAACAATATGTTCAGTGGTACTTTTCTGGTGAAAATGGAATACATGTACAAGACAAAGAAAACCCATTTCTACCAGATAGCTAGCGGGATATGTCAAAAAGAATAACCTTAAAGAAGACGGAAACTGAGAAACAAGACAAAGGAAACGGGTACTAGAATATTTCATTTAGTGACTATATGACAACTCCATCATAGATCATTATTTATAGGTCACTTTCCTGTCAGCTGTAGGATATCTGGCCCTAATCATGAGAGTCAACACAGACTTCCGAATAAAAACTTCCAACATGATAGAGATAATTCCGAGCTGGACAAAAGATACATATGACCATGATTTGTTTCCTTTCTTACATTAAAAATGCCAGGATATTTCCCTAATAATTCCTTGTCGTTAATAGTGTTGTTTTCTCCTGTCACAAACAACAAGGAAAAGACATTTCTTTAGCAAGATCTTGAGCCTCATTGAAGCTGAAATTCAAGTCAAGAAGTTTAAAGGAACTATATTTTTAAATATATAATTTTGTTATACTGCCTTGTTTCTACTCTGTGCAAACTTGGAAGATTATTTACCTCTCCTATCAGTTTTTGTTCTTCAGCACACACAGGTTTCGTTTTCCCTTCTTCTATCTTCATTTGGAATTAAAATCGAAAAAATGCCTTTCTTTTGTTATTGGTTTTGTTTGATGTGAAGATACTCAAAAAATACCAGACTGTCCTTGGGAACATGGCCCAGACAAACTGGCTCATAGTTCTGTTCTGGTGTAAAGTTACACAAAGAGGGCTGAGGGTGTGGGGCAGGTTTGGAGAGGACTTTTGTTCCAGTGTTTGGACTGAAAACTGAAAACATCCTAGGTCAGCCTGAAAAAAACAAATAAACAAAGAAAACCTTTTTTATCCCAGACAAGCAACAAAAATGGTGTAAGATGGTAACAAAAGCAATCCAGAACCTTCCCCCTACACCCACCAAAGGAGGCATTTTAAACTTATTTTTAAAAATAAAAGGACAAGAAATTTGAAGATGAAAACCAGATGCCCATAAACCAAAACAAGGAGGTGGCCCACCTCTCCCTACTGTAAATGAAAGTTAAGTTTTGCCACCTTCACTGGTCGGTTATACTATATGCTCATTTTCAGCTGCAGATGGCTTTTAAGTGTCCAATTTCCTGTGTCTACAGGCAATACTGCAGGACCATTACAGATTGCTTCTGAAATATGGTTAGTCCAAATATTATGTTGCTCACCGAGAACAGTAAAAATTCTTATTTCATTCCTTTCTCTGGGCTAGATAAACTTGAAGAGAGTTTAAGCAACCTTTCCTACTTCCAGAGAGTGCCCTAATCACCATGACTTTATCTAACGGCTAATAGACCTTCATTAGTACATCTTTTTTGTGTGTACATGCACATCGCAGTTGGACAGCAGAGAGAAAGAGACACTATAAAGTGAGAAAGTAGAAAAATGCCATTCAGTCCTGACAATTCAGAAAAGGGAATCTGCCAGCAAACTTGCATCACAATTTTTTCATTTAAAAAAAAAATCAGTGAAGTAGGTTTTCTTTGTTCACTTGTTCCTTGTAGTCTGGTTTTAGGTTTGGACTCAGGCAATGTGCCTTAGGTTGCAATATATGTTCCCTCCTGTCGACAGCATCTCTAGGGCACTGAGGAAATTAATCTTCTGCCTATGCTCTGCATATTTTGCATGACTCCTGAAAACAGTCACAGCCAAGACCCTTTAGTCACAAGTGGAAGAATTCAGTTGACAATTTACAGGCTTGATTGACAGTCAATAATTTAAAAAAAAAAATCTGATTAATATTTGAATGTAGATGTTAATATCTTTCTTGTTTTAAAAGCACTTGAAAATAAGGAAGAAAATATATTTATACATTGAAATAAACCATACAGAAGTTTTTATACAAAGCTGTAAGACATTTTATGTTTATTATCTTCTATAAATTCTGTAATAAGAATTCTGTAAAACAAAGCCAAGTGCCAGTTTCAGGAAAGGTACTGTTTCCATATGACAGTGTTATGTTGGTGCTAAACCCAGATGTTCTGATACAACATCAAACAACCCTGCTAACTGCCCTGTAAACCCTCTCTTGTAAGTTGGATAATTTCTGAAAAGACTTGCAGTATCAGGACCCTTGCATGAAAATGCTAATTGTCAAATCAATATTAATTTACTTCCATAGGCTTTTTAAAAAAAAAAAAAAAATCCCTATAAAAGCTTAAACGTTACAGGAGTGTAAGAAATACTAGAAATAATTAGAAAAATATTAGCCAGCTCTTTACATTTTAACCAAATCACTGGATAACATTAGAACAAAAGAAATTAACTAATTTCTTGAACGGAGAGAGTTTGCTAAGCTTAGTGCTTAGCAATGTGCATCAGCATTGTTATAAAGCAACTAATATGTATATCTGGAAAATTGCTGGTAGACCTCTACCTCCTGGCTAGTAAATGTGGTCAGACTAACTGAAGAAAAATGTTAGATATTACAAAATAGCTAACTTTTGACTATAGCAAAATGGTGCAGTATGAACTAATATTAGGCAATGTTTATGCTACCAATTTTTGCCAGAAGACCTGGGTTGCTCAGGGATGGGGAGAGCAGTGGGCCTTAATTTAGCAGGTGCCTTTTAAAAACTTCTATTCAGACGCATTTATGCTGACTAAATTTTGCACTTTTACTGGGGCAGTTTCTTTCATTTACAGAATGTGGTTTAACTCTACCAAAGCATAACTTTTCAAAATGCACTTGTATTCACAGGAGAAGTTGTTGTAATATGTATTCTTAGTAAATATTCATTTGGAGAAAGAGATTTATCTTATATATGAAGAGGATCCATGTTGAAAAATAAGACCCAAGTGTTGTTTATAATTTTTCTTCAAAGCTACGCCTGCTGAAAGCCAATGCTAATTTTGTTGTTGTGCCTCAGTATCTAGCATCGCAAATGCTGATGAGAAACCTGAGCTGATGTACATTTATCTGGTCTCTGCACATATCAGATTGATTTATAGGTTACAATTATAAGTGCTTGGTACTGTAATTTTGGTACTTGTTGAAACTTGACAGACTAGGAGGAAACATCGGATTCAAATATTCAAACAGAATAAAATTCCACATAAATAAGTGACAGAAATTTAAGCAAAGTTTATTCAGGCAAAGAGTTTGACCACACAAGCACTTGAACATAACAATAGATACTTGTTTATTTGAAAAGATTTATTTAAAGCTTTGGCTTTAGCAATCACCAAAAGAAAATCCTGATAGCCATCAAAGACCATAATGAAAAAAAAATCATGCAGAACATGATTTGTATTCAGTTTCCTCTGGAAAATCACATTAGATACAAAAGTTTTTTAAATAAAAGGTAGGATTTAGCAATGTTGACTCAAGCTTTATTAATTCATTAAGTGGTAATTTCAAACAAGAGTTTTCCTCACAAACTCTTATTAAAATGTAGTAAGAGTAACAAGCAATTCAATAAGAACAAGCGAGGCTTAACTTCTCTATCCAAGAAACACCACGTACTATGTATATTCTGTAAAATATCTTCGCCACTTAATATACCAAGCATTTACAAAGATGCTCTATGGAAAATATCCATGTAACATGGAAATATTCCTGGAAATGTGTCATCACCTAAAATAATTATCTACGATGACTGAATTATTTTCCAGTGGAGCTGTATGATCAACATTCATTCCAAGTTCTAAGTATGTTGAAAAATAATGTGCATTATTTACCAGTCTTCATAATGATAAACTATCTCTTGAAACTGGGAGAAGGTCCCAGCTCATAAAGTAGGACATCACTGTGATTCCTAACTACATCCATCTCCAAGGCAAGGAGGCAAGAATAACTGAGTGCTCCCTGAAGTTGGAGAAAGACCCTTCTGTTCTGGTCATCCTTCCACAGTAAGGCATCAGCAGGGAAAAGCATCGTATTTACTGACCTCCATTCTAAGGCCCTCATTCATGGAAACAGTTTTACTTGGAAAATCACTTAAAAGCATGGGTTTACTTTCAGGAATACACTCTAACTTAATTAAAACCTGTTGCCTCTTACAGGTATTACTTGTATAAATGATACTATATTAAACCAGAGCTAAACATCTCAAATATCCAGGCCCTATAGATACAATCCCTCTGCAGCCAGTATTAAAATCTTTTTTCTTCTACCTAGTTGCTCTCTGGTGACAGTAGACAGGCTCAGTTTCTGTCCCGAAACAGGAAAAGGCTAAATTCCCCACTAATAGTTTCACAATGGGCATCTAATCCAACATTACTCACCAGCCTTGCCCATATGATCAATGTTAAGATTCTAGCGCAGAGCTCTACAAATTTCAAGAGAAAAATGGAGAAGGAAGAAAAATAGTACCATCTTCCATAGTCTAGACTGGATGTTTGATTGATGGTATCCAAGCAACAAAATAATATCCCACCTTATCTGTCCATCATGCTAACAGCCTGAAAGAAATTTCCAAGACTGAGGAAAAAAATTTTACTGGATGGGAATATGTGTGCAGAGTCTTTGAGATTAACAGAAGAATGGCAGGACTGCACAATTCAGAGAAACTGCCCAGGGAAGAAAAGATGCTCTAAAAACACATTTTCTGAAAACAGCAGCTTGAGAAGTTTACAGAGACAAAGGCAAAACCAGACATGCTATGGACAGAGAATGGAGAAAAGGGCAACAGATATATTCTGCAGGTAAAAGGCAAGTAATTAGTATTGAGAATATTCAAGTTAATCTAAGTTTGTTGTTTTTTTTTAAATCTAGTGAACTTCATTAACCTGTTTTAGTTTTTTTGGCAATTGGCTCAGCAAGAAAGAAATTCGCTGCTCTCTGCCTTTTGTTTCCAGAGAATTTCTATCTCTGGTTCTTCCTGATCTAATTTATATTGAGGTCACTTTCTCAGAAGCACAATGTTGAATTCCTAATGCTAAATGGTAAGGCTAATGATTTCATTAAATTATTAACAGTGACTTAATCCCCTTTTGAAGTTAGAAATACGTTTTGAAACACTGAAAGTACTGATTGGTAGGACTGGTAGAAAATAAAACACTAAAACATGGCCCTGTTGCAACAGGTATTTTGCAAGAGAACTGCTACTGATGTTATTCTATGTCCTAAATGCAAAAGAGCTTGGAGACAAAAAGCAAACACATAAGTATAATTTATAAGGAGAATCTCTATTCAGTAGAAGATAAAGAATATCTAAATAAAACATCAGTTCAACAAGTTTTTTCAGACACATCTTATTTCAGTTTAAATTTTAGATAGATTTAAAATAACAGCTTGAGCGGAAAGCAAATGTTTTCATCTGGGCACCAGTGAAAATTTTATGGTCCCCTTGGGTTTGCTAATAATGACAGCAGCTCTTTTTTTTTTTCTGACTGGATCAAAGCCAAGTTATACTTTTTAAAGAAACTAATTTTTTTTTTTGTTCTGTAACAAAGATTTTCCCCATCTGGGGAAAAAAGCCCCCACAAATTTTGTATACATTAGTGTCAAATTCAAGGGCGAATATACAAGATTGAATTGTTAGAGAGAAAGTAATAACACATGGAAAACCATCAAAGCTAAACAGTAGTGAAGATAGCACACAAGGTCATTCATCATGTTTTCCTTCGCAATTATATCCCTGTACCACGCTACCATATTCACAGCAAGCTGCAAATACAGTTTCGAGTTATAAGGCAAACAAAGATTCAAGATATAAGGTATTCTCAGCTGCACTATATGGGGAACTTTTTGGTCCTATTGCAGTTCAGGAGTAAAACCCAGCTCTCAGCTTCAGTGGATATCTCATGGGCTTCAGAGGGAATTGTACCTGCTAATGCCAAAGCTTCCTATGGCCAGGGACATTACGCACGTCAGAGAAGCAGTTGTACCTATGAATCAAAAAACCCAAGGGATCCTCAGCTGAATGTGTTGGACAGGAAGGGACTCTGCTGGAAAGTTCCTAAAGTGAAACATTAAACCAGCTAAATTATAATGCTTACCACATTCTCCAATGGTAGCTAAGATAATAAAATAACTTCTTTTTTAAATAATCAACCAAGCTTTTTCTTGTGCCAATGTCCTTTCAGCCTTTTATTTTTTAATAAAATTAGATTTGCTTCTTTGAGCACAATTTACTTTTATGGAAGCAAATTGTATATTATGTCATATCTAAGCATTTGGTAAGATTCCTGTCTGCAGCAAAACGGCTCTCTACTTTACAGTAGCTTTTTGCAGAAGAGCACGTATCTTCTACAGTTGTAAAAGACATTACTGCCTTCAGTTTTCCTATAATCCAGTCCTACATGCAGACCATAGTCACATCTGTGCTGGTAGTGCTTCTGGTTACAGGTGAACTCCTGTCATAGGAGTCTGGCCGTGTTCAGGGAAGTCTCCTGCAGCTACGTTTAATTCCATGTTCAGAGTACAATTCCACAATATGATTTCTCCAGCAACAGAGCTCCTATAAGGATTTGCCAAGTTACACCCTTTAATTCTACATCTTCAGATGCTCATTTCCTTCTCCTGCCCTATAACTTTCTACTTCTCATCTGTGACAAAGCAATGGCACATAACATCATACTGTAAAACATGTGACTGAAACAATGCAAAAATGACGACTATGTGTGAGTGCAGCTGCAAAGTGCCTTGGAAGCATTCAGAAATCATAAACTATCACAAATCCTGTTTAGGCAAGCAGCAGTTTTCAAGCCTTCCACAAAGCACCACTATAGGTAGAAGGCCAGTTGCTGTGGATCATGCTCACATGCTCCACGTGGAGATGGCCAAAGCTGTGGATGACACACAGCGGCCTGCACTAGGTTGCCATCCCCAGTGAGTGTTTACAAGTGAGGAAGGATATTCTCTTTAGGTTGCTTCTCTTCCATGCCTGACACTTTGAGGTCTTCTGCCTACCAGCTCATGACACTGCCACCATGCAATTTCATTTTTATTCTTCGTCATGAAAAGACCTCTTCATAATCTTTTAATAACTGAATATAAATGGCTCTACTACCTTAGGCCTCTCATTATAGAATCTTCACTTAAAACTTGCCATCTCTTTACCTCAGAGAAATACAACCAAATTTATCAGACAAAATTAGGTGAAGAGCTATTTCAGTTTTTTTTCTGGTGATGAAGAGTGAGCCATGAGAGGTTACAGAGTATATCACAGTGGCTCAAAAGGACATGGCAGGCAGGCATGAAAAGAAACCTTTTACAGTGGAAATAGGGTTTAACAATAGTTCTTCATGCTGAATAGAGAGTTCAATGGCAAAAATATCCTTTTATCATACAATATAAGAAGGTCAGGACCTAAGCACAACATAGCAGGAATATTTCTAGCTGAAATGACTAGAAAATGGAGGAGAGACTCCTGTGGCATTGATATTCCTAAAGTTATTTATTTTAATCAGTAATGCAATAAACATATTTTTAAATTTTTTCCTGACTGAAATGCAATAAATAAAAACTGTGATCTTGGATCATATTTATTTCTCCTACAGGAGACCTCACTTCCAGCCTAACAGCTCGTGGAAGAAATTAATATAATTTGTGTAAAATACTACCCCTAGGAAGGGTATTTGCATGGGCTGAATCCAATAAAAACATACTGTCTGAGCAGTGATATATTTGAGCAGCTGCATAATGCATTGGGATATGCTTGATCATGGACTTTAAGGATGTTACGGCAAAACATCAATTAAATACAGTGGCTTCATCTCAATCTCTGCCAATTTAGCACTTCCACAACTTTTATAAGAGAGGTTTGTGATTTGACATCTGCTAAGCAGCTACACTCCACTGGCCAATGGAACTCAATGTCTCAGCTCTAAAATGATGCAGGAAATGCTCCAGCTTCAGACCAAAGAAATTAATATAAACTCATACCCCCCTCAAAATACTCCTAGAACAGAATAATAACTTAATATGAAAATTAATGAAAGATGATAAAGAAAAACTCATGAAACTGCCCTACCCAACCCATCAGCCCCTCAACATGTGGAGCAATATCCCTCAATGGCTGGAATAGATATATCCATGAAATAAGTATGTTTTATAGCTGTCAATAAAATTTCTTTAGAGTAACTTCTAAAACAGAAATAAGTAGGTAGAATCAGGCACTAGACTAAAGGATAAACCATATAATAGTATAATAACTTACAAAGTTTGTAAAAAAAACAAACAACCACTGATGGCTTGTCATATGGCTCTGTTAGTTCTATTAATGTTTTTGAGAGTTAGTAATCTAGGTCTATTGATCTGGGGGA
Organism: Platalea leucorodia; assembly: GCF_965183815.1. NCBI lineage: Eukaryota > Metazoa > Chordata > Aves > Pelecaniformes > Threskiornithidae > Platalea > Platalea leucorodia. Next base: position 42,891,573 of record NC_138828.1, on the reverse strand, counting down.
GGCAGTGGGGGAAATAAATGCTGTTTCATTGCCCCCTCTACCACAGGAGATAAATTTTCTAATCATTTTATAATGTAATTCTATTCTATAAATTTATGACAGCTGCAGCTTAGTTCTAAATACAGAATAGAAATATCTATTGACTATTTCTACCTGTTTTGCATTGATTGTCCACGATTTTGCCATCTGTATCTAGAATGGAATTCCCATTTTTGTTCTTTGTGTTTTAAACATCTTCTAATTGTCTTGGTATTAATCCGCCTTTAAGTTTGTTGTTAGCCAGACACATTTTTAAACTTTTAAGTTATATTCATTGCCATTAACTATTTAAATTTATCAGAAAACTTTTTTTATTTTGTATTCTATTTTGTAGCGCCATTCTAGCACTTTCTTACAACCAGGCAATTTTCTGCCCAGCATAACTTCTTTATCTTTATGAAATTCTGTCATTTTTAGCATCCAGTGGGTTGTCTAATCAGTTGCCAGTTTCCATGAACATTTCCTCTTTTGAATTTATGGTCCCTGCCACTTACAGCAACATGCTATTAAATTTTGGTAAATTGGTCCTTTTAAAGTTCCAAATATATAGACTGATTTGTATGAAATGCAGTCACTAGTACCTGGTCAACTGCTACTTTTAAGTCAGTGATTACCTCTTTTCCATCTTCCTGAGTGAGGTCAAGCATTTGGTAACACCCTGGTGGACACTGATTTTCTGTCCAGAGAAATTAGTTCCAAGCATTTACAGAATATCTAAGGAAAATTGGCTTCTAGCCAATAACAGGCCCAGCATGCATCACCTAAATTTAATTCACTCCACAGAGGGGCTGGCTGGAAATTTTCCAAGAGAAAGAAAAAAAAAAAGAAAGACTTTAAAAACCCACAAACAAACTAAAAAAAAAAATAAAACCAACAACTTTTTAGGACTAAAGTGTTTTACTCTGAAGACTTAAGGGACACTGGATTCAGGACAGGGCTCAAGTAAACCTTTGTCCAACCTGCTCCTGGGCTCTGGCTCTTGGGCAGCCCACTCCTCCTTTCCTGCTTTCCTTCTTTTATTTTTTACAGATTATTACACTTGGGGCTACCTGTTGCAGAGCTAAGATTCAGAGTCCAGGAAATCCAGGATGAGCCTGAAGCTGTGTAGCAAGAGAATTCTTGCTTGACAGTGGCCATGCTGCAAATTCTTCTCAAATAAAGTCACCCAGGACTTGAGGTGAAAGATTTTAGGACGTCCTTCTACTGCCCATTGAAAATGACATTCACAGAGATAAACCAGACAAGCCTACCAGTTTAACAGAGCAATTGCAGCACATAACTGGATAGCCAGAATGTATAACAACTTTCCTTTAGGGAAGACCATGCATGTTCTGATGTTTCCAAAACAAAGTTTTCTTGGAACTTCTGGCTAATTTCTACCAGAAATTAGAAAACTCCTGGCATCAATCCAGTTCAGACTAAAAACATCTGAGCAAAATTTTAATGAACTAGAAAACCTGTTTTACTTCTCTAGACATGACTGCAAGATCTGAGATGTTTATTGTTTTTCCCCCCCTAGGCACTGATGGTAGATATTTCAGAATCAATTTTTCCTGTTTTCTAGTGAAATGTTTTGGGTGCCCATTCTTAAGTAGCAAAACCAGGGACAGGTGCTTTAAATCCCAATAGCTGATCAGTCTCAATTTTCCTACAAAACAAAACTCTGAGTTCTCAGATTGGTTTGCAACCTTGAAGTCCAGAAGCTCTGTTGATTGTTGTTCTGTCAGAGACAGATTTTAAGGCTAGGTAAAATGTAATCCATGGGAAATCTTTTTCAATAACATGGATACAGATACCTTGTGATCACATTCTGGATCTCAATTTTCTACTTCATAACCTGATCACATGCCAGACTGACACGGTGAGGCATCACTGATAAAAAAGAATGGAATTCGTTAGGAGTTTAAAGCTCCTTTCCTGTACAGAGTAGGAATAACCTAGACATTTCTGATTGAGAAAGATGACCATCTATTTCATGCAAGATGTAAAGAACACCTGAGTTGTATTAAACATGAATATTTGATTTAGAAGTGCTAGCAAGTGATTGCTGAAATAATCATATATATGCTTATTACTTATAGAAAGTTAGTGCAAAAACAGTTATGTATAATTTCAAGACGGTAGGCACATTTTTCCCGGGTCATCTGCATTGACAAATGAATTCTTACATTTATATATCCATAGCTGGATAGCAAACAGAGATTTAAGTGTTTGCTGAGATAAGTTGACATGTGAATCTGAGTCTTTACATATGCAATTCATTTATGTTGCCTCAAATTTTCAAGGGAGAATTATTCAGGGGAAAAAAAAAAACTGACCTCACTGAAGACTGACTGAAAAATATACTTTACACAATCGTTTTAGTTCCTTGGGAATACATAAATGATACCATAATGTTCAGATATTATTGTTCAGATGGCCTAGAATTACTGATCCAGCATGTAAGGCTTTACAATAAAGAGAAGAGTTATTGTCTGTCTGACCTAGAAGCAGAAGCTCTTTTAAACTGAATAGAACTTTAAAAGTTCTCTTTTACCAAGTTACACAAACACAGATGATTTGGCTTCTGGTTAGTGAATGACAGCCAAAGAATACTGTGCTAAGGGACTTCAGTGTGGGGTGGAGTTAAAATATACAGAATACTGCTTTTGCACCATAGTGGAGCTAGCTCTGCATGGGAAGATGGCCCCAGTGGCTTCTGCAGGAAGAGATAAGGTTTACTGGTATAGAAATTCTGTGAAAGATGTTACCATTTTGCATGAGTTTAATGGCTGCTTTCACCTTTTGATCCATACTTCTTAAAAATACGATGGAAATATGTCAACAATTTAAATAACATTTTCATTTCTGAATGTCTTAAAGGAAACTTTTTTTATTCAAAACCAAGCACTACCCAAGAGGTCAATATTGACCACTGCACATTCATTTTCTATTTAAGTTCATAATAATATGACACATTTCTGGTACTCTACATTGCAATACCTAACTGTGGACAGAATTTTTTTAAGACTAGTTATGTGGTAGCTTTATAAACTGAACTAAAAAAAATAATAAATTTTGTCAGGTTAAATGAGCAAACATATCTCCCTGAAAAACAAAACACAAAAGTCCTTGACTCATCAGTGAAAATAATTTGCATTTTGCAAAACAAAATAAGATACTGAAAAAACTTTGCTCCTCCCAAGTATGCAGCTAACACCACTTCAAAAGCTGTATCAAGTGTCAGTACACCACATCAATAGGCTGCTTAAAAAGAGACATGGACAAGTTACACAGTTCCTTGTGGTCTTCGATTGCAAAAAAAAAAAAAAAAAAAAAAGGTCTTCAAAATTTTTGAGACTGTCTGGCAGAAATATATTTGAATTACTTATCTCTTTGTTCTGTCCTGCTATGAAGCCAAATAGAATTTATTTAATGGCTCATAAGCCATTATTTAGCTAAGTTTTCAGTCATGGAAGTCATTTCATTTCTTGGGTGTTCTATGTTACAACTAATCTAATTTAACTGTGAGGTTCTTCAGGGATAACAAGAATAAAACCTGTTCATAGCTGTTAATGACAGGCACTAAATGTAGGTCAGATCAGCAGCTGGGGTAGATTCCCATAGCTTAATTGATATAAATGGAGCTACATTACTGAGCGGTCACTGCTGAGTACTTTCTGGTGCTTGAAGAATTGGACCTGACAGCACTGAGAAGGTGACCAAGTTAAGATCATACTTAATGATCTTAAAATGGTTCCTGTTCTTCTACAGCTTGTTAAGTTATTGCAAAATCATTTAGCAAATAATTGCAAATTTTAAAGCTATGTATTGTGTTTCAAACAAGAGTTTGAAAAATATTACAAAGCACTGAAAACACAGATATTTAAATACCAGACTTTTAAACTTGTGTTGTTCCCCCCTTTGCTTTAATACTAGCTACAATAAAATTAATAATGTTCATATTTCCCCTCTTCCCTGTGTCTTTTCAAAATGTCTCTGTACTTTAAGTACACAGTGGCAAAGTTTCAAAACTTTTTTTTTCTTTTTCCCATAATTACTTTTCTAAGCTTGACAAAGTTTTGAAAAGTTAGAATAAAAGGCAAAGTATACACAAAAGTCTCAGATGGCATACTTTTTTTTTTTTTTTTTTTATTCCATAGCCAAATGAGGGAGAAAAGGGAAAGCAAAATTCAAAACTGGAGATGTAGGGGGCTTTTAAAAAACAAAACAAAACAAGACAAACAAACAAAAAAACCCCAAACCCCTTTCTGTACATTTTACTGTAGTTTCCCATTTAAAAAAAAAAAAAAAAAAAAAAAAAAAAAAAAAGAATTGAAAGCAGCATTTACCAAGGGAGAAGATATTTCTGAAAAAAAGCTTGTACTATTCCATGAGAAAAATGTGGTTACTTTTTTAACTAGATCTAATTTAGCCTGATGTATTCCTTATCTATTCCTATCAGAAAAAGACTCCTGAGATGCTATGAAAACCAGCCTCATCCACCAGCAGAGTTGGAAATTATGACTATGTCAGTGTCAAAATGCAGTGCTAATCTGTGAAGGTGGCACTGGTCAGCCAGGTAGTTGATCAAACTGAGCAGTTGATCTCCTCACCATTTGACTTTCTGTTCTCACTTACTTAAACCAATGATAAGACCAAAGAAAACTAATTGATGTTTCCTTAATTGCAACAGAAAGCAATGTTTTTCTTCTAGCTGTGCGTCTAGTTGTACATAAAATATCACCTATTTTAATTCTAAGGGCAACACCCTTATGACTGAGAGCATGTGACCAAATATACTTTTCCTGAATTTCAGGCACCAGCCTCAGTTGCTCTATTGGCAATTAAGAAAATACTCATCTTTTTTGCTTGTAAACTGAACACAGTCCATCTGCTAGGCATTTGAATTTCCAGTGCCGAAAACCATTATGCCTTTTTTACAGGAATTCAATATAGAACTTCAGTTTGTGACCAGTCCACTCTGGAATGAAATATTTACACTGGGTTTTGTTCAAAAGAGAGAGCACAGAATTTTGACAATCTGCTATGACACTGCATACAGATGTATCACCTGCATACCATCATGGATGCATTGTTTTCTATTTGAACGTCACAAGTACACCAAGTGTGTACATACAAAAATTATATAGGTCCTACCCTAAAGACCTTGTAACTTAGATAATTGTTGCCGTAAATCATTTCAAATTTGTCAAGATATTATTAAAGCTGTATTGGGGAAAAAAAGCAATGTCTGTAGTCATCAACCAAGCTGATAATAGAATTACCAAAAAAAGAAAGCAGCCATCCTATCTTTCCAGCCTAGGCCTAAATTGAAGCAATACTAAACTCATTTTCTTTCTGTCCAGAATTCTGTTGTTAAAAATGAGAACTGTATTGAAAGAGGATAGCACTTGCCCTCATTTGCACAGCAGATTTAAATTCAAAAAACAGTTGTTGCCATCAGCATCTCTGGAAGAATCTATACAAATAGAGAGAGGAAGAATAAGCTGTTATCCACCTCTTCTGCTCAAAAAAAACCTCACTGCCACTGTTGCTTGAAATGATGAGATAAATGCCTAACAACATGCTTGTCTTCCCTGTAACAGATGTGAGGAAAATTGTATTTTCCAAGTGCATGAGTGTGAGCTACAGAGGAGACCCAGCTGTCCAAGCAGACAGTTGTAAGGGAGACTGAAGCTTTTGTCTGTGGCAGTCCTTAACTCATCTCTACAAAGGAAAACAATAATATTCTCTCCGCAGAAATGTTGAGATCTTTGCTGACCATTTCTAAGGATGGCAGCCGAACCCAGTGATAGATAGCTCTATATTTTCTGACAGAATGTTTTTCTAAACAAAAATGCCAGTTCCTTGAAAATTAACTGCAACCCAGAAATATGGCAATTCCAACAAAATTCCTATGAAAACCAGACAGGTCTGATCGTAAATGTACCTGGTTTCCTTCTAGCTTGCCAGATGAATTCCTCCACAATTCCTCTGGCAAATTGCTTGAGACTCGAAAGCCTAAAAACCAGCTTCCAGCTTTGGGGCTCCAGAACTGCTCAGCAAAGGGACTCTCTAATACCATAGGTGCTCAGAAGGACCCTTCCTGTACTGATGCTGTTTTCCCAGCATTGTGGGGAGCTTGTAAAAGCAGCTGAAACAAATGCTATGATTTCCTCAAAAGAAAATGTTGGACCTTCTGCTCCACCTGAAATTTCACCACCTCATTCCGCAGTTCTGCTTTAGAAGGATTTTGTGTGCATGTGTGTGTAATTTTTATTTTCCAGGAAACTGTGATTCTGAACCAGCCTAGAATCCTAGACAATTCTCAAAATGACTGGGAGTGCCTAAAATATGTCTCCATGTAGTGAAAAATCCCTAATTCATATGTAAAAAAAATCTGAAATCTAACTATTGTAGAAATCCTTGGGCCTGGAAGACTTCAACTGCAGGGTCTCAGCGTACTAAAGACCTCAGAGAGATATAAAATTTGCCTCCAAAATTTGTTCATGCTTCAATGCATTATAAATGCCTCTCGTTACTCAGAATAACAATATAACAGAGTTTTTCTGGCATAAATCCAGATTGAAGCTGCAATAAAAAGTCAATGTTTGCATAATACTCTCAATTCTTGATAAGCACATTACTCAGGGATTCTTGACAATGTGTAGGAACACAGAAATACGAGATTAATTCAATGCACATTTTATTTTTAATCACTGTCCAACTATAAAGTTATTTTATATATGCAATATATCATAGCTGTTTTCTGCATAGATGATCTTGTCCCTTTTGCTTCAGGAAAAGTTACATAGTGCACTCTGTGGGATACAAATTGAATGTGCAGCAAGACAAAAATAAAAGGATCAATATTATAATTTCCCACAGATTTATGAGGATTTAAAAGTAATTGTTCTTTCAAAACTGGAACAGACTTTAATAGCTTAGAGCTGAATGCCTACATGTTATTTGAAACCTTGCTGGTTTGTGAACATTGATCCAATATAATTTTTCTATGTGTTTTTATGAATAATGTATGAATGCCTCAAGCAGCAGCTAGGTGCTTCCAATCAAGAAAAATAAGACTGTGAAGTACATTTAAAATTGATTGGATACTGAAGTACAAGGTTAGCTCCAAGTGTGATCTAAGCTTGGGAATATGCAAATATAGAAAATTGTCACAAAGACTATTCATTTTATATGTGATGTCATTAAAAATGTGGTAGCAATGAGTCTAAAGATATTAAGCTGAGAATGAGGGTTTTTGAATCCTGTTGCCTCTCTGCTTAGAGAGGAAAGGGCAAAACATTCAGATACTAGTCCTGAGAGAAACTTCCAGTGACATAGTGATGAGAACTGCATCTGTAGTGATGACAGCAATACCTGCCTTCAATGAGCATGTTTTATAAGATTAAATATTTCAATAAACCCCAAAAGACTCATAGCATTTTAAGCACTGTTGTACTTGGTCAAAACATAGAGGGACTAATTTACTGAACATTGGAAGTGGGAATGCCTGCCCTAGCCTAGATGCTTTGAGTATACCTGCACTGCACGATGCATTGTTATGGGAAACTATATGAGCTGTTTTGGTACCAGAAGTGTATCCTGGTGTTCCTGCTTGGCACATGTGTTTTTCATGCAGGCTAGTTATCTCTGACTGACTAGTCCACTGACATGGCTAGATTGTTGCGTTATGCTATGGGGCCAAATGCTTAGTGTCAAACTGGCTGCTGTGGTATTTGTTCCAGTTTAAGACCAAATGGCTGGTGAAATTAAGTTCACTAAATTAATAACTATGATTTTCCTAACCATCTGATGCAAAAAAAGAACTAGACAGGATCCTGCAAGTGCTGACCTGGAAACCACTGTTCAGCTGCTGCCTGTGCCTACAGTTATTGAAATGCCGTAGTAGCTTTGAGCTACACTTACACTGCCATAGTGGCGTATCACGTGCCCTTCTCCCACAGCCACCCAGTACGTATCTATTACTTTTCACCTGGACTCCACCCTAAGGGGAAGCAAAGAGGTATCGTGTTAAGGAAATGCAGATGCTAATGAGAAGACAATATGTGCTGGTGTCCTAAATATACAGAAACTGTCAACACAACCTGCTGCGATTTCTTTTTTTCCACCCTACTCAAACTGGATATGCAGTGTGTCTTATAATGTACTATGCCCTTTCACAACCTGACATCATGTCCCAATCCAGCAGCATGCAACCAAAAGACACATCCACCAGGCTCCCTCCCCCTGCGTGCACTGTGTGCCATGACTGCCAGAGCCCAGAATCCTGCCTAACAGGCTCCCAGTACTAGGGCCATGCCTGCATCTATAGGCTTCCTTCTAGGAGAATTTCCAAGCGGCAAAATGAGAAGATATCAGCAGAGCTGGCACACACAAGTTACTTGAACAACGCTGGTGCAAGTCTAAAACTGAAAGCCACATACAGGGCATGTAGGGCAAGGGATATAAACCAGCAGTGAGGTACAGCTCAAAATTTCCAAGAAGTCCTGTGGTAGAGATGCAGCTTCTCATCATCCATGATCCTTGGTGTTGGGGCTAGAGTTCCACATGCCAACAGCAGAGCCTGAAAGCCAGGGCTCTCTGGGTATTTCACCACTTAACTAGAAGATACATTTTTCCATGAGTAGAAAGCCACCTTCCTGCAACCCCACTCCTCGGAAATGAGTCACAGGAAAGCTGATGGTCAAAAGCATCACAGCCCCTGACTTTGGACCCTGTGCTATGAACATGGGGCTTTCAGGGACTCCCTGGGCTCTCCCACAGCCTTGCCAATCTCTGCAGGGCTCAGCAGGCCCTGAGGATATACACCCCAACCACATCCTTGAGCTCTTGTTGTTCTGGTCAGCCTACTGAAGGCAAGCACCGATCAGGTGAGGCCCAGCTGAAGTGCATGCAAGCATCTCCAATGCTGCTGTGAGACTATGGGATCAAGGGGAAGGAAAGGATATAGTCCTTACTTGTCATACAAAAGGATACTAATTTTCACTGATTACCATTATGAGGGAAGATACTTCAACAAGAAAACATTTCCTCACATAACCCTTCCATTTGACTAGTATCTTTCTATGAATGGCATCCTCATACGCTAATCATTTGGAAACTACATTTATTGAGGTTTCAAATTTGATCTTACAATTACTTTGGGTGTTTTGGGGTGGCTTTTAAAGAAGAAGAAAGAAAACAGAGTAGGAAAATCATTATTACTCCCTTTGCCAGTTGGAGTGGGTTTTAGACAATCAAATTTCAAATCAAAACCAAAACCTGTATCTACAAAAAAAAGAATTCAGACTGTAAATGTACAAATGCAACTTGAATCATGGAACATGGTATTTCAGATCCCAAATTACTGGGTTTTAATTGCAAACACCACAAGACTCATGCATGACAGGTTTCAGCCCAAAAGGAACTATTAAAGACCAATATTTAAAACCCTGCCAGCAAAATAATGTGTAATGGAAATTCTGACAGGACTTAGCTAGCCAACGGACTTTTTCTACATACTCTTGCAGCTACACCCATTGGCCAGAATCACTATTGGCCACAGTCTGATTGCCAAAATGATTATGTACTGGTGGAAGAATATGCCAATAACAACAGCTTGAGGAGGGCTAGAAACCAGTAATAGGCCCTATCTGATCTTGACTGCACAAATGCCATTAAAAGACTTAATCAACTTAGGAAACAGTAAATATTCATCATTTAAAGGTGCAATATCACACACATCCAACTGAACATTAAATTTAGCTTTCATTTCAGAAAGTTTTCCACGAAGGAGACCAAAGTTTGACGAGGTTAAGTTTTATGAATGTGTATAGATAGCCACATATGCCTACCACATTTGTTTGTTTCTCCTCATGAGCTTTATCTTTTTCTACTCCAGAGACATCCTTTCCTGTGATTTATTGCTTGTGTTCTGTTCCAGAAAAATGCATGTCTCCCAGGACACTTGGTTTCTAGCTTGTAAACCTTAGAACATCATATTTTATCAAATATTGATATAGAGCAAAGAATTCTGAATGTAAGAGCAGGGAGGCTTACCAGGTATTTCTCATTAGCAGCTTTAGCAAGGCGGGGAAGGGAAATATGGTTTCTATTCAATATTTACTCTTATGTAAGCAACTTCTAATACGGCTTCCCTCTACCATATATTTGCCCCAATATTCTCGGTAAAGAAGCGCATTTAGGCTGTTCTGTTTTCTATGTATTATTGCATATTTTGCTGCATATTTTCAACAGAGAAAGCAATACAAAAAGAACAGGCTTTCCACTTAAAACAAAATTAGATGGTTTGTGATTTTCTTTTTTTAGTTACAAGGAAACAATTGAAGTGAAACATAGACTGGCAGCTCAGTGAGTCGCACATGTATTGACTGCATGTTTCACAACACAGAAGATTGAAAAGGGATTCTTTTTAGACTCTCAGATGGGAGGTATAGTAACAGAGGGGTCATGTTTCAACACTACCCTCGCATACATCCCTCCAGAGAGATGTTCAGCCATCACCTGTAATGCTTGCTTGACCTCCATGAACACAGCAGTGTCTTATCAACAACAGCTGCTGCAGAAAAAACCCAGAGACAGGGAAGGGATGTCTACTTCTACCTTTTGCAAATCTCCCTGTGAACTGTTTACCAGCACTGATATCCAGGTGGGACTACCACTCCAACAGTGCTGATTTCACAGCTGCACAGAGACTGATGAGGAAAGTAGGACAGGACACACTAAATGTTGGTCTCTGCTTAGTGTTTGAGGTAATTTTTTGCTGCCTTGGCTTTTCTGTATTGGCAACATAGTGTACAACTTCAACATGGGCTGAGATGAGTGTTTTTATTAGCCTATTTATTGTCCATAGTAAGAAAATTTTAAATGCCCCTTGCTGTCAAACCTACCAAGGATAGTCTGCAATGACAGACTAACTAGTGCTGCTTAGATTTAGGGCCTTTAAAGACACCATGTTTCAGGCTTCATATTATGGACCATGACTATTTGCACAAGTGCTCCTAATAAAACTCTACCTCCAAATTCACAATAGCAGCTAATAAATTAGTAACATAACATTTACATTATTTTGGGGTCTTTTCTACAGAACATTGTTCCTATAAATATAGTTGTAAGCCATTCTCACAGAGGCAAACATGAGAAAGAAAACAGGCACAAGTAATTATGGAGAAACAACTGAAAATACTGCCAAATGCTATCATAGCCCAGCGTGCCTGTGTGTGGGTGAAGGTAACAGAAAGTAAGGCGCTGCTGAAGCCATTTTGTTTCAGTTAGAAAAGAACACATAGTTACTGGCTGAAAATCTGTACAGATGGGCTTCCATAATGGGAAAACCTGCACTGACATGACATTCAGGGACCAGAGTGCAATGGACTTCTTCGGGGGGGGTGGGGGGGGGGAAGGTCTAAAAAGGAGGTTCAATGCAACACTATTTAGATTTTTTTTTAAATTAGAAGACAGAAAATAGTTGCACATCCTCCTATTCTTCTAATCATGCGGTACATCATTAAAGAAATAAGATTCAAAGATGCACTAAGGATTTTATTACTTTTTGTTCCTTTTGCTTTTTATTGTGTCTTCAGTAAAATATGATATCAATCATACAGTAAGCTTTTCTCTCAGAAGTGCTATTAAATGTGCTAGGGTTAGGAAACACACATCAGACACTCTGGTATTTCTACAGAAATAAATACATACTGAAGTAGTACCGCAGAGCATTAGAAGGGATAAACTAATAGTTTAAGCAAGCTTCTGAATGTTTTTTGAGTTTGGGTCTCCTTTCCTCACCTAATCTGTGTCAATAATATTAACTAAAAACAGATCCACAAATATTTACCATGTAAAGCAGAAACACATGCAAGACACTTCAGAAAGCTCTGTTCAGCAATCCAATATTTGTTTTATTCAGTTCAACACCGATACACTGGGATCAGTGCCAAGGTTATGAATGTTGTTGAATGAATCCCAAAGTGTCCTTTTCTGCTATGTTTTGAATCCCCATTAGTATAGTTCACTGCAACAATAAACCTCACCCGCTTCTCACCCATCTTTCTCCCTGTGGAGCAATACACACTTTACTTAAGAACTTACATCTACACAGAAACACACCGATAATACATTCTCAGCAGAAGGCTGTTGTATCGTATCAGGGACAAAATAATTAACACAAGTCATTTCAGATGGAAACAAGATTGCAAACCTGTATTAGAGAGCGTGTATGTTTCAAAACATCAGCAAATCCATCACACGTCAGTAGGGCTGTTACCACAAGGTGAATTTGATGCAGTGACTATAATGCTAGAAAACCCAAGGCTGATGTGGTTTCCCAAGTTTCAGAAAACATAGGTGAAACCAATTTCATTAGTAGAATTGGATGTAGGTCAAACTGATTTCATTAGTAGAACTGGATAGTTCTAGTAGGAATGATTTTACAAGCAGATTTCATCAACACACAGAGGTAAATCCTGCCTCTTTCACATCAAAGTAAAGGTATTAGAACCAGTAGAGCTCATCTTTGCAAGATGAGGCTGTGTATATCACATTGTCCATGCTCTGCTGGTCAAGGTAGGATCTATTTTAGCCACTGGGTACACAAGAACTGATGAGCTGCCAAGTAGCCTGTGGGCAAGGATTGCCCTCTCCCAGGTCAAGCCATCCAGAAGTCCTAATGCTTCTTGAATTTTACAAGTCCTGCAATAGCAGAATAAGTTCCTGCTTATTCTGCTCAAACAGGTTTATTTGCATGCTACAAATAAGAATGTTTCATCCACCCCAGTATGTTTCTTGTTACTAGACGATATGTAAAAATACTTGACCTGTTGATATAAAAACTAACTGTCATAAAACAAAGACACTGCAAAATCTGCTTTCTTTTTTATAAAGAGAAGCTCCACCCTCACCCATTCCCAACTTGCATTTACAATTTTTTGGTTCTTTGAGAACATAGGAGCTCCGGTACTCTCATGCCCCTTGTGAGTTCACCATCCAATTACCTATCATCACCCAGCAGTGGTTCACACCCTAAAGTTAGATTTAGTAGTTTGAAAATTCACTTCCAGCAAAGTTCAAATGAAACAGGTCAAAGGGACACATCACTGGTAACTCTGAGAGCACAGATGTTTAACAGAGACAAGTCTAAATTTCATTCTGGCAATAGTTTAGCCTTTGAACTCATGAAGAGCTTAGCTTGTTTAGCAACAGAGTATCCACGACAAATTCATTTTCATCAGTTTGAGTCAGTAATACTTAAACCAAGAGCAGTGTTATTTTAAAACAGCAAGAAATTACTTTATTATAAAAAGTAATTTAGAAAATTAGTATTTTAGTCTCTGTGGAATATTCTATTGAGCAAATCGGGTAGGGATGGAAGAATGCAGTGATTTTTATCTTCAAAACGTTTAATATTAATACCTTCCATACCTCTGTGTTAGTAGAAGAATTAAGTACCTGCTTATGTTTCTCATATGAAGAAATCAGGCAGAAACATGCCTTTGTCAAGAGACTGATACGAAGACAAAAATTAGAATGCAGAACGAAATATAAACGTTAGTCACACTGAATATTTCTACTACAATAGTATCGTAAGTCCGAAGTGTTCAAGACATCCCTATAAAACTATAGAAATTATACTGCTCTAACATACAACCTTCTACATCCTTCTGGATCATAACACTGTAAACACATTATAATACCTACCATCTTCTTAACCATTCCTTAATCTGTGGATAAAGAACAGGGCTGGGGTTTGAGAGACCTACATCTTATGCCAGAGGATCACACACAGTTCTTCAGTGATTATGCCAGGTCTCCTTGAGCACAATTCCCACCCATCAATTGCAGTCCTCATTGAAATATTGCAGAGCTAAATCAATTATTGTTTGTGAAGTGTATTGTGTTTCTATGTAGAAGTGTTATTATGAGTTAAAGATGCAGCTTCAAGGACTGAGACCAGTTAATGAAATAAGAGAGGCCAAACACGAGGGGAAAAAATGTCTTCTTTCCAGAGGAGCATTTAGTCCACTATAACAGGCTTTACAAATATTGACCTCTTCAATAAGCTCAAATAAAAAGCAAGGGATCCTTTTACACTTTTAAAAGTTCAAGTTACTATAAATTATTCTGCATGTTTAAAAGACCTGGTTTGCATAACACAGTAAGTCTGTCATTACCTTTCTTTCTCCAATTAAAAACATATTATAATGTAATTTACATGAGATCAAAAAGAATGCAGCTTTGTTTGAAAGGACTTATTTTATACAAAATTACAAAAATTTTTCTTATACATTGTGGGAAAAGTAGAGGACTTACAGCTTGCTACAGAGAAATTACTTTTGAATGGTTTTAATTTTGTTTTTAAACTCCATTACATGAAAAATTACTATGGTTTCCAATGGAAATTACACATGTGTAAGAATGTAAAATCAGCCTCTCAGCCTACTCCTTCCTTTTTTTTTTTTTTTTTTTTTTTTTTTTTAATATGGTTCTTTTCTGAGGGCACAGAAAGGAAAATACTGAGTGTACTTACTAAACAGATCCAGGCTTGGATAATCATTCTTTCTATTTTGTCATGAACATACAGGAAAACATATTAGCATGATACACTTTCCAAAAAATTTTGGGAGAGGATGAAGGGCAGGATAAAACTTCTTTATCTAGCAACATCACCTATGGTAAAGGTACAGTGCTCATCGTTAACTCAAGTTTGAATTAAAGCAGTTAGAATAGTAATTTGGAAGGTAAGACACATTCTTAGAAAATAAAAATCAAATTCTAAATCACCGAATAGTGGAGGAATACTACTAGAAGAAACAGCAGTGTTGTATTACTCTAAAATCTGGAAATTGGAACACCTTCCTCATACGCTTGTATTCAGATATCTACTCCGGCCTAACAAGTTATAGGAGATAAACATATCTTACGTCTTATCTTGTGAATGGCACCTAAGTTCCTTTGTGATTTCAGGCAAAAAATTGAAACATCTGTTTGACAAAAACAAAGTAGTTTCAATATTTCATATTTGGCTTTGATTGTACTCCAAAACTCTCCTCCAATAACTCAAAAATATTTTCTAACGTCCTGGAAGAGCATTATTTAATTTAGGGGATGGGAGGAAGGGGAGGGGGAAAAGGCAGGTTTGGCAAGTAAGGTTTGGTCAGTTGCTGGATAGGATATGCTGTGAATATAAATACATAGCCAATAGCAAATAAGCTATTTGATGACTTATGTGGCCTCAGAATAAAGTGACCAGGCACAAAACTAGAGCCTGATTCTTCATACGATATCCCAGTCTTCAGATTTTTGTCATAGGGTGCAGTGAGATTCCACAAAGAAATTCTACGGGCTGGACAAAAGGGTGTTAGATTCAGTGCTTTTGAAGATGCAGGCTTTTTGTTTTCACGTGTAGCTTTTCAACAGATAATTTCGTTCTGCTATTAATCACAGTAAACTTAATATTCCTTTTCAGTTTTTGCATTGAAACGACATCAGGTTTGCTGCAAGTATTACAAATTCTGTGTTGGTAAAAAGAGGTGGAAGTTAGATATTTTCATGAGTTTCACCCTTTTTGCAGGTTAGCTATGCAAGACGAAACACAGAGGCCTCATGGTAGTAGTTAATTTCTGATCAGTACTAATTTAACATGTATCTTATTTCACAGGATGTTAATGTAAACCTGAGGGTGCAATTATACCCTTTAAAATATTTTTCTTAAAACTAGATACTATTTAAACAAAGGAATATTAAACATCAAAATTAGATTAAACTGAGCTGTTAAAGAGTATTAAGAAAAAATACCAGAAAGCCAACAGGGTTCTGATCCAGGCAAAATGAAGTTCTGTGGCTGCCAACCAATAAAAACTCCTTAGACTGTATATTTTTTTATGAGTATTCTGTATTCAGAAGAATAACTCTGCTGCTTCTCTGCAGCCCAGATACTAATTGCAGCACATTACCACTTTTCTCAATAAGAACACTATGAAGCCTTCAACACGAAAATCAAACTCTTGGACGTTTCACATTTCATTGTCTCTTTGTAGTATGGTTTCAAATCCTATCGCATAAAAGGCAAAACTATAAATATTAAAATGGAGCAATAAAATATCTTCATATCTTCCATTACAGTCCTGGGAGGCAATGAAAGTGCTGAACTGGTGTCAAAGAAAATTTACATCATACAGCACCTTGCAAGACCTGCTCTCTGTTTTCTATACACATGATAGTTAACCATACCATATCTAGTAGGCAAAGGAAATTAGCTAAAGATATCACAATATCATTAAATACATATACTGATAAACAAGAAGAAAAACAGTGAAATCAACAACTCTAAAAAATACTAGTAGTCATGTGAATAAATTATCTAGTCATTGACCTAGTTACAATCTAGTCAGGAAATTCACTCATATCCAAAGGGAAAAACACAAAAATCAGGACTTTGGAAATATACTCAGAACATTTTTCAGTTCCATAGTATCTTTCATCTTGTGATTTCTTACTAACATTAATCCTGCATGTGAATGCTATCATTGCCTTTTATATGGAAACAATAGATACAGGCACACTAAGAATAGTAAATACAGCCGTAAGTATCCAGGCTGTGATTGAACTCTTTCAAGCAGGAATAAAGAAAGTATTGTTTTCTCAGTGAAAATGTGCTACGGACTTATTCTTTGAAGTTACCACCACTACCTCAGAAGATCGTTTCCCCCTTTTCTAAGGGATTAAAAGCCAGGATATACAGATTCCTACAGAGGTGTCAGAGAAAACTGGAAAAAAAGAATGTAAAGCCCTTACCTTTTCTTTTTCAAAGCAGAAAAAAGATATAGTTCTTCCAAAAAAACAGATTTGGCTGAGGATGATGCAAGAACATATTACAGAGGCTAGATGAATTACAGTGATATTTACCCCATATCTTAATCAGAAAGCTATCCTTTCTTCATGAAGATACTTTACTTCCTCAGAAAAATAAAACCAGAATAAAACCCATAGATTCAGAATTTTTTTTCATATAATGGGATTCTAGCAGCCTAGAAGGATTAAACTGTGATTACTTATGTGAGTAACTTGTAAGGGGACGATCCCTCTAACATGGTAAACAGCAAAGTAGGCAGAAAGGAGGAACATAACATGTCTAACCTAACACATCAAAATAAAACACATGATAAGAAACAGACAATAAGAATGATTGTATCTATTGGACAATAACTCTAGGTCACTTCAGGTAACATACATTTGCTAAAAGTTTGACAAAGTTTAAATAATGTGTGGTAAAACTACACTGAGAAAACTGGACTTTTTTACTTTAAACTGTGTTGCTTTCTGTTTTGTGGTGCTTTTATAACTTTACCTGTCCACAAAAGACTGAATTAAGTGCTATATTTCTGATTTTTTCATAAAATCAATGTGATAAGAAGAATGGTTTTAAATATAAACCTCTGGATATAATATTTAATAATGCTGGCAACTTCTACAAAATAGCATCACTAGATGAAAGAATTGTTCAAAATGTAACTTGATTTTTCATAGATATTTGCTAAAGAGAGAATTTCCTTAAAATGGGTCACAGTTTGGAAACCTGTAGTTTTTATCAAAAAATAATATAACCCAGTCTGGGATCATTTAAAACTCCACTGTTGAAACATCTTTTGTAGGTAAGAAACAGAGAGAGGGAAGTTTAAGAAGAATACCAAAGTGTTAGAGGACAGTTATTTAAGTTTAATCTACCATATAATAGACTCAAATTCAGATGTCATTGTAATAGATTAGAAAGAAGTGGACTGATTAGATAAACAGATCAGTAGATCATTTAGACTCAGAATGAGATTAAATCTTTCCAATTTATGTTACTAAGAGAATGATTTATCTTGGCAAAAGGCTGAGAAAAGTTTCTATTTCAGCAGTATAGATAAACCGACATAGCTCCAGTTTCCAGTTGAAGGCAACATTATTACTAAATGGCATTAAAACTTCACTCCAAGGGAAGAAATGTCATTATCCAGGCATGCCTTTCACTTTCTTGACAACAGGACTCATTCCTCCTAGTTAAAGCCCAAGCACTCAGAGCTGAGTAGGAGCTAAAGACATCAGAGGGGAGAGCTTCAATATCACTTGAGGATTTGTTTTTAATTTTCAGCTACCTGGTAGCCCCTGGAATCCACAGCGCTTTGCCAGAAGCCCAGGTTGCTAAAGCAATGCTGGGGAGGAGTCAGAGGTCTGACAATATCACAGGGCAATGCTCTGGCTCAAACTACTGTCTTCAAACTTGACAAGATGCAAAGGAAAACAGCATGTTTTAAATCTCATCACTCCTTCAGATTGGAAGAAGGTGGAATAAAATTCCTTCGAAAGAAATCTCCTTGTGATAGTATTTGTGGGGGAAAGTAGTAATTGCCATGAGTCAAGGGCTGAGCAAATGGTGCATTTATATTAATTCAGGCTCTGAACTAGAAAATACCATGTGAGAAATGCGGTCAGGCTGAAACCAAGTCAATATTTTTTTAGATTCATTTTTAAAAAATTAAAAAAACAGAAGTCATCTTCCATTAATTCAATATTATGTACAGACTTTCAAATCCCATATTTTTTTGCTATAATTTGTGTTAATTTTAAATGAAAAATGTAATTTTGAAACAAATATTTGAAAGGCTAAATCAAAAAAGGTAGAATAAAAGACAAAGGCTTTACTGAAATTGCACATCTTTGTGGGGTACCCTTGTACATTAGCCACGCTCTTTAACTGAGGGCTCATTGACCTAAATTCCCATATATTCTGGCGTCTTCCAAGACCTTCTCTCTTTTGCACAGTGTTTCAGGTACATCAGATCAGTCCAAAAGGCGTTAAATAGTGAAGTTTAGGCAATGACACTGAGCCCAAGGAGTCCTGTAGGCACGAAATAAGCATTTCAGTAGCCAGTCAGCTGAAAAGCTGTCTGGATACTACAGCTAACACAATGGTAGAAACAAGACACATAAAGAAGGAATTTAGCTAGAAATTGAGAAAGATTTTGCTAGAAACCCCATCCCGACCTGTCAGTTTAAGACTGACAGCTGTCAGTTAGAGATAGGGTGGGGTGGAACTCATAACTTCACTGAGGTCAACAGTAAAACTCTTCTGACTGTAATGAGGCCAGAATGATACCTACATCCTTTAGTACAGACTTCATTACACATGCTTTCTTGTGACACTATCATTTCAATATAACAGCACTTCAGAGGCATTTTTCACAACACTGTATGGCAGAATACAAACTATAAATTAATGTAATCCAAGCCTTCACTGCCTACAGTAAATGACTCAAGTTTTTCCCAAAGCAGAGTTTTTATCCTGAAAACAAACATTAACTTCTGACCTTTATAATTAATCAGCCTTTAAAACTCTGGTAGTACAAGGCGTCCTTAAGAAAATACATTTCTTTCATCTCTGTGTGGTGGTGTTACATAGCTTTTCCTGAACAAATTGACAACTTCTGACTCACTCATATTTATGAGAAAGACTCTGAGTAGGCAACTTCTAGCACTGGTTCTCAGCATTATATTTCCTTCTCTACTGAAAATAAGGAAGTATATTACGTAAGAAAACAACAAAAGATGAATAACTTATTGCCCTTTTGGGTAGTCTGGGATATTTACAAATCTACATCCTTGCTGACACAGTAAAAATACAAACTAGTAATCTTGAGAGACTTACTGTCCCCAGGGCAGCACTGCTTTTAATTTTATTATTGTTATTTATCTAGTCATGGGAGAATTGCAATCTGGAAGAGCTCGCTTCTTCCATCCATATGGGAGCAGATAACACATACAGTGAGACTTCTGAAACATTTGCTTCGCTTTTTGGAGGCCTGTCAACTGTCGTGTGTGCAACAGTGCTACCAAAAAGATTCAGACATCATTTTGTTTCCTCTGACTCCTTCCATTTATTAGGAGGGATAGTCCCCCTGTTTCTGTGCTGGAGGAGCACTTTCATTCCCAGACAGAGAAGAGCTCTAGGCAGTGCTCAGCACCTCCTCTGGCTGCAGGGTCCTCACAACGAAGGGTTTCCTCTTTCTGCCAGAGTTGCCATATCGCAATAGTGGTTAGTATTTTGCAAACAGACAGGAAGTGCGTAATCATGGCAGGATCTTAGATTTTATTTAAAACAAGCAAAGCAAAAATAACCACACCCCAAACTCTCACCAATCGTAGACCTCATAGTTAAAGAGAAAAATCTAGAAGCCGTGAAACCCAACAAAGCACAGGAGACAACAAACAGACTATAATATTTCTATAGCAAAGCTCTTCAGATTTTTAAGCAAGCTGGATCATTCTGGAAGGGCTGTGACACGTTGGGTTTACCTGCTTGGATTAATGATGCAGTCTTTTTCAATATTAAGTAGAACATTGTCACCAACTCTTCTGCATGAAAATCTGCAGAATCAAAATCTATCTTCCTTGTAAAGTGACAGAAAGACACAAGGGCCACTGGTGGTTCAAAATCCTGTCTTTCTGACCACTTCCACCATTGTTCTCAAACAATATCGCTATATCTGAGTTTGTTCATCTGAGTAACGGTTATAATGCATGTGTGATATGAAAAGGTTGGTGTGAGTCATGCATATGTTTTAAAGTGTTGTTAGAGTTTTATACAAAAAATGTTGCACAAGTGTTTGCCTTATTGCATGTATTTTAGGAAGCCTGCAACGGGCAAAAAGCTGTCATAATGCTAGCAACAGTAATTTCAGTTTTGTTCATTTCAGTGATAACAGTTTTCATCTGAAGGACTGAATCTCCAGTGTGGGTTTGCTTTTACAGACTTTAGAGTGTCATTTTTAACTTCACATCTGTGGATTGCATAAAACACTCATTAACTTACTCCTTTACTAAAATAAAATTATAGAGAATCCTGGATAAAAGAACACAGGCCCTTTCCCTTTAGAACTGGCAGTTCCCAATTATTTTTGAGCAAAACCAAATGCGGAACAAAATGCTTTCCCAAACAACTAAATTTCACTGACTGGCTCCGTACCAGTGAAATAGCAATGACCTTTTCTATTTGGTAGGCAGTAATAACCTAGAACTACCTGAAATAAGGAGAATAGCTTATTATTCTTATCACATCACAGACATGATGCTAATGTTTTGTTGCTTGTGTTCCAAATGTACACAAAGCAAATGCACAGCTTTTGCAACCAGCAGCACAGCTCACTCCTATCCTACTGTCTCAGACGTGACAAATAAATTTTCCATGCTAGTATTAAGCACAGTGATTTTACTAAATCTGAATTTGCTCTTGCTAAAACTTCAAATTCTGATAATGTTTTTAATTTCCTTCAAAGCTTAAAGTATTCAGAC
Organism: Platalea leucorodia; assembly: GCF_965183815.1. Lineage (NCBI taxonomy): Eukaryota > Metazoa > Chordata > Aves > Pelecaniformes > Threskiornithidae > Platalea > Platalea leucorodia. The sequence goes on along the minus strand of NC_138828.1, from coordinate 42,870,198 downwards.
CACTAAGGACAAAATACCTATTCACAACCTTGGCTTTAGAGGAAATATTTCTGCCTTTAATATTAGAAATTTATTCCTATCTGAATAAAAAGATCTTCCGATCTTTCAGAGATATCTCCGACAACTCATGTATTTTTATAGAGTTACTGTGTGTACTTCAAACAAGACCTCATCCAGGCAATGAAAAAAAAAAAAAGCAAAGCCAACCCCAAAAAACCAAAATTGCTATTTATACCACTGGTAAATGAACTGGGGTCCCCTTTGACTGTGCTATATAGGCTCTGTTCAGAATCTTCACTCAGCAAATTTCTCATCAATAAAGGCACAATCTAAAAATAACAGATGGTACACTTGAGAAATTTTGTGTTCCCAAATTAATCCATACTCCCAGTAATATCCACTAAGATATATTCAAACATATCCTGTAACCCACTTTTTATTGATACATTTAAAAGTAAAATCAAGTATTTTCTTTATAATTCTCATGTTTATGCACCTACAATACTTTTGATGTCAAACTTACTGGAAAAAGTGAACACTGCCAGAAAAAAGACTCAACAAAAACCTTATATGATTTTTGAAAAGCCAGGGTAGAAATATCACTGTTCAGCTTTTCTTGTCCAGATAGATTGAATATTAATATTTAACAATGTTAACATGTAGAACACACTGCTTGATATGAAATTTAGTGACAGTTTTTTCCATCAAGTTTTTCACTATCAAGAGAACAAAAATACATTTTTATAAAAAATATTGATATCTTTGGCTTTTAATTTCCTTCCATTTACTTTAATTCCTTCTTTCTAAAGTTGTTTCTATTCACCCTTTATACTAACAAGGTTTGGATCTCATATTTGTTGTTCTGGAATAAACAGTGAACCCACACAGTTCCTTATTTATAACTCAGGCACAATCGGTATATAATCAAGGTGTCTGTCCCTGTAAAATGGTTTCTATATAGTACTTTTTTTTTTAAGAATAAATCCAAATTATCCATAAGTTTTCTTACCTTCATAATGAATGAATGAATATCAGAGAAGTCTTGGAAAGAATCAGATAATAAAATATTAGGAATTAATGAAATACATATAGAACTAGTTTCACACAGAGGGTTAGAAACAGCCATTATGACACATCTGACAACTTCTAAATATTATATTTCATAATGTTTCATGTTAGTGTATCTACAATGTAAAATGGGTAGAAAATTTTAGGGTCAGACCTTGTTATATAGACTACCAAGTCAAAAATATGTTGAGCAGTCTTGCCACAAAACTGTGAAGTGGATAAAATCGACTTGTGAAATAATGACAATGAATAAATTGCCAAAATATACAAAGTATAACAGATCAGTTTAGCTAATGGACATACAGTAGTTCCAAAGATGCTTGCAATTGTTTCATTTGTTCGTTTACTATAACGTTTGAAAATATTACATTTTTCCCCTCAGTTTATTTTCACTGCTTTAAGTTATGCCACTTTATAATTGCTATGAAATATCACAACTCACTCATTTTCAGAGGATTAGGATGATGATGAAAACTCATGATGAAGTTGCTGATGAGAAGTTCTATAATATTATAGAACAGAATATTATCTCTTCTGCTGTGTCATTCTTCATGCAGCTGTACCAATCTTACTCTCCTTATCTGCCACCTAGCCATATCTACAAATACCCTTATATTTCATCATTCCCTTTATTTCTCAAGGTATTTCTTCAGCATTCTGCTGCTTTTGTGGTGTTCAGAACCAAATGTAGATATTATCACACCTAATTATACAGGAATGAATATCACCTCATTGTCACAGCCAAATAAATCCTGTGTTTCTTATCACAGCTCAAAGTTCAGGTCTTACATGGACGCTAAGCTCTATGTTGTATCATAAATTTTTCTTTCACTAGAAATATTTTTGTTGACTTCTTTCTCCCAGATTAGCTCCACCACTTCTATACAACCAACAAATTGTTAAATTTCCTAGATCTCATTGTATAACTCCCTAGTGCTCCAGGTTGTTTGCCAGTAAAAGCATCTAATTTTCTTATTGCTTCAGTAAGAAAACTACTGCCCAGAACATTACTAATTTCACTGACTGCACAGTAATAAATAAACTTTCATCAACATTGTAGATTTATAGGTTGCATCAGCTTGTAGATAGCACCAATAAACATCAACCACATGAGATTTCTATTTTGTAAATCATTTCTTTCTCTCTTGTCTCTGTTTTTTGTAATACTTGTAGAAGTATGTCGTGGTGTCCTGTACTGTTAACACACTGACAGTCAGCAAAGCAATTACAAGTCTTACATTCAAATTAGCACAATGAAAACATCTAGATTCTAAAATATGTGGTCTTGCTTTCCAGCTCACTGGCTCCCTGCAACTAATTTCCCCCTCTAGAAATGGCGGGAAGGGTGTGAAAAGGCTGAAAAAGTCAGTGCTAAATGAACAAATGATTTCAAATAATACCAAAAATTCATTTAAAAAAACCCAAACAAACAAACAAAAAAACCACAGACACAAACCCCAAAGCTTTTTTTCTGCTACCTGTCTGAATCCATTTTGAGTAAGCTGGAAGGAGCTAACTGGCTGGAGTGCTGCCACCAAGGGCTTGAGCCCCTGTAAAGCCTATTCCCACCAACAAAGGTTTCTAAGGAGATGTTTGTTCCCCTTTTGACAGAGTCGTTTTATTTTAGCAGAAACCCCTAGAAACCTCAAAAAGTTGTATTTAATCTGGTTGAAGGCATATTTTAATGTGGGGGTATTTTCTTTTTAGCTGGCAGCAATATAATTTTGTCTTGCTATGGAGATTTTTGTACGGTAAAGTTATTTCAATCACTTAAGAAACCTCAAGATTTATTTATTAAAGGATATCTATCTTTCATCTTCATTGAATTTCTCTCTGCTTAGTATGATAATTGGGTGTCAACTTTCCTGTTGTATTTTTTCATTGAAATGCAGCTTGCCTCCTGGATTAGATAGCAGCTACTGATACCAGAGCACCGTCTCCTGCTTCATCAGCTGCACTTCACTACTGAGGCACACTGATGGGAGAGATAAAGTACTGCACTGAGCCCAATCAAATAAACTCTGCAGCGATGTTGTGGTTTAACCCCAGATGGCAACTAAGCACCACACAGCCACTCGCTCACCCTTCCCTCCCGCAGTGAAATGGGGGAGAGAATAGAAAAAAAAAAAAAAACTCCCCCCAGCTTATATACTGAACATGACGCCATACGGTATGGCATAGCCCTTTGGCCAGTCTAGGCCAGCTGTCCTGGCTGTGCCCCCTCCCAGCTTCTTGTGCACCTGGCAGAGCATGGGAAGCTGAAAAGTCCTTGACTGGTGTAAGCACTACTTAGCAACAACTAAAACATCAGTGTGTCATCAACATTATTCTCATACTAAGTCCAAAACACAGCACTATACCAGCTAGTAGGAAGAAAATTATCTCTATCATCCCAGCCAAAACCAGGACAAGTGACTATGACCTTAGCCCCCCAGGAAATGGCAACAAACCTGGCTGAAAGGTGGCTCAGAAAGGCTGTGACACCTCTATCATGGAGAGGGATGCTTTCCACTGATGGGATGCTGCTGTGCAGCCCTAGGGTCCGGGATGCATGGGGGGGCCAAGAAGACTGATTGTTCATAAAGGGTCTGTCTGGCCCCTGAATGTTTCCACTACCTTTTCTTATGCTTTCTGCATTGGTGCTTCCATATCTGAGCAGGTAAAATGATCTTAAAACTATTTTCCCAGGGTTAGACTTTGCCTGAAGGCTAAAACTGGGCCTCTTTTTCTGTGTAGGTTAAATTTCTACAAACCACTAATACTAGTTCAGCAAGCAGTAGAAGTAACTACAATCCAAATCTTGATCTTCTTCTTTACCTCTTCTCCCCTCCTCATTCCCCCCACTGAAAAAAAAAAAAAAAAAAAAAAGAAAAAAAATATTCAGACAGTTTTGTTTCTACTTTCCAGATGTGAACTGGATTAAATTCTATGGAGAGCTTTTAAAAAATCGTAACAGGTCAATGGGTCACAGTCTTCACAACATAAAGGAGGAAAATGCTAAAGCCTCATTTCTGAGACCAAGCAACATGGCTGCAGCAGCTGCAAGGTCACAGAGATTGAAACAGAACCATGAAAAAGAAACCACAGCCACAAGAACGACAGCAGAAATGACTTGTAATTTTTTTCCATCATAGCGACTGGAGAACTGCATTCCTTTCTGTAAGCAAAGCTGGCTCGATTGCTATACCACCGAAATTGTTTCCCTGGTTTGGGAATGAAAAGGCTTTCCCACCTTTGTGAAAAGTTTTTGATATCTGAATCAAGATCATTGAGGAGATTCAACAGAGCAAATAATGCTATCTGAAACTTGTGAAGATTATTTATTGTGACAGTTATTCATTTTGAAAATAAAAGGGCCTTGGATGAAAGAAAAACATAGACAACACTGGAGGTCTTACCCAGAAATATCAAAACCTGTTTTTCCCTCACCAACTTAGATTCTTTCTGCCAGTTCTGCAAAAGGTAGCAAGATGAAAAGAGATGAGTCAAGCCTATACACTCAGCAGGAAAAGTCTGATCTTTCTCCCCTCACCTCTTTTCAAGAGGCTAAATAAAGCAAAGGCATGAGCAGCAGTCTTGAGGGTCCAGAGTAAAGCTGCATGAACACCACAGAAATCTTTGTGAAAAGGTATTTGAAGCAGAAGCATGAGCTCAATTAGCATTTATGACTTCAGCTTTCTGCAAACAGTCTCAACAATAAAATTGCTGATTTTGTCAATACAGACACCTTTGAAAAATATTAGATCACTTTACATGACTAAGTAAAACTACTGCTATGTATTTTAGGTAAACTATCGCATATGATCAGGTCTAAATGCATTTTTTTTTCAAGTAAAAATTAGTTGATTTACTAAAATATAAGTAGCAATGTGTTCAATTGTTCTGCTTTTTATGCAGTCTCTGGGACTTAAAAACAAGGAAGACATTTCCTAAACCCTTTCATTGTACTGTACTGAATAAAGGTAAGAAATGCAGAAAGCATCATTAAGTAACTGGTTCTTTTTTAAATTATTTTGTTCCTTAAAGAACTAATTTTAAATCCGTATGAAAATATAAAGGTATACAAAGGTACCAAAAGTGGTGTTTTCTAATAAGATAATAAATTTAATTGGAAGAACAAGTCACATCATTGGCTTAGAGTAACATTTTGCTGTGTATAAACATGCATTCAATGCACAAAGAAACAAACATTTCTTGAATGTACAAGTATACTTGCCGATTCTGCAGTGAAATTCTGTAATTACATACACTTCATATTTATTGTTACTAGCATTAAGACTTTAATGTAATGCATACTTCCCATCAATAATTAATCCTGTTCAGATGAAGACATATATATGATATATATGATAGCAACATTATTTCTTATTAAGGGCTTAAATTTTTAAGGCGGCTGCAGGGAGAAATAGCGAAAGCTATAATCACTTTGACTTATTCTTTTGATAAAGTTTTCCTTTAGAGGTTTGCTGCTTGGGGTGCCTTAGCACTTTGGCACCTCTGGCATGTCCATCCCATGGGTGTAGAGGTGGCCATGATGGCTCCACACAAAGTCAGCTCTGGTGCACTCACCAGAGCTGAGAGACAGGAGCAGGCGGTACATGAGCAATTAGAGCCTGACAGCAGCACAACCATGCTTTGGGAAAAGGGCATAGAAAAAGCCCATCCTATAACACTGAAGGATCGGCTAGGCCAGCATGGTGCAACTGAGGGGAACTTGTGCTGAGCCCAGAAGAACTGGATGGATAAACCGAGTCCAAGACCTTGCTAGACTCTTTGTCACTGCATGAGACTTTCTTTCTGCTTCTATCTACTACATCTTATTAAATACCAACACAGACGCAGAGAGCTGGCAAAACTCTGGCTTACTAACCCAGAAACTGGTCACTGGGCATCAGTATTCATTTGAAGAAACAGTTCTTCTCTGTTAAAGGTAGCAAACAGCAGCTTTACTGGGTAAATTTTGTCCTTGGTGATTGATTCTGCATTTAAAATGCTGAAGGCTTTCTTATTATTTCTCTAGGAGAAAGAAATTTTCTACTGAGCTTTTAAATTCTTAAATCATAATTCAAGTTTTAAGCTAGTTAGCCACATCTAGGGCAGATCTGTACATGGGTCACAATTCACTGCTGGCAGCCAGACTCACTAGTATTTTATGCCTCTGTCATGATCTAGAGAGTCATTATCACATTTTAAAAACTGCATTTCTAAAATACAGCATACCTAGTCATTCTGATATATGCTTAAGCCTATTAAAATGCTCACTGCTGAGAAATCTGATCATGTCAAACTGGCAACAGCTGGTTTACAGAAAATCAACACCAATGCTACTAAATGAAGATAATTTACTGTCCACAACAGTTTTATTTTCACAAGTGTTTGATTCTTGATTCACCGACTTGTTCTTACTATGCATCCTTCATGCTTAAACATCAAGATGTTCAAAGTTGTCCAGGATACAAGGTCAGGAAAAGTGGCATGTGGCAATGTGATATGCTTGCTGAGCCTCAAGCAAGTGATGGAAATGAAGCAATGCTTAAGATTCATTCACATTTTCATGGTAACAAATGAGAACTGCATGTATTCGCTGGCAGGTAATTTAAGTGGATAGATAGCTATGGGGCAAAGTAGAGCATCCTACTGCAAAGGGTCGCATACAGCTCTTCCAGCATAAGAGTTTAGTCTTTAATCTTCTCTGGCTAAATCTGGCTTATTTTTTAAAAACTCAGCCAAGCAATATGATAATGAGATACAAAAGGACATTTTTAATTGTAAGAGTTGTACAGTGTTACACTTTTTGGATTTACTACTCAAAATAAGAAGGAAACCTATGATTCAACAGTGTCAATGCAAGAGCAATAATTTCAGTGCTTAGCCCATTGTTCACTGAAACTGGAGGAAAAAGACACCTAATAATTCTTTAATTCTTAATGGAAATTGAACTGAGATTTAGGGAAATATATCCCCCATGCAGAGAGTCCCAAATAATTTAAAGAACATGAGAACAAAGAATACTTTCCTGGCAGAAACCTTGCTTGTGACAAACAATCACTACTCACAGAACATTGTTTAGAGATTTTTGAACAATTGGCTTTGATTTAAAACTATGCTTAAATATCAATTATGTGTGAGATACATAGGTTAGCGTTTTACCATCTGGCAAGAATTTAAAGTCTTAAAAGATGAGAATTCAATCTGTAAAAGTAACATCTATAGTTATGTGTGAAGGTTAACAGCCAGTCTTCTTCCATCACAACTTTGTCATCCTTCAACTTGAGCAAGGTGTATTCTGAGAAGGACACAACCACACAGAAAATGATACTGACCTGCCATTGTGATCTACTTTCGAAATTTGTGAATTATCTTCCAAAGACTATATTTTCAGGAGTGCCTTTACAACTAATCTGTCACTTGGGATTGAATTCAGGTGTAGTGCTAGCAAGCAAATACCACAGGCATCAGTTAAAGCATAAGTTTAGGGTCAAATTTAAATTTGATGTGGATGCTAATCTTTAAATCAACTTCATGCAAAGCCACTGGGAGAGCAGCAAAACATTTATTAGTTCACTGCAAGAAATGAGTATTACTCTGGCCTTGTTTCCATACTAATACCTTGTTTTACTAAGTGGCATGCTCTTGAATCACATGCTAAAAAGCCTTTCTTTACATTTATGCTTTTCAGTTTGCATTAACTTTTCACCTGCTTTCTGCGTATGACAGTAGTAGAGTTAAGCAAAAATATTTTTTCATTTTAGTATTTTTATTAAGGTAATGGAAAAACGTCATGGGATTGTGAACGTTTGTGGTTAGGCTCTGGTAGCTGTTTTAAGGTCTTAGACCAAAGAACTTACAGCAAAGTCATTAAAGGAACTAATGATTTTAAAGCAACTTGCTTCTATAGGTTTGATGCAGGAAAACTTTATGACAATGTTGGAAGGTTAACCTTTCTTGGCTCTCTTCATCTTCAGCAGAAAGTTCTGACTACAGATCAATGAAGATCAAACTTACATTAAGCTGACCAGCAGTAAAGTATAGTTTGAACCAGTGGCGCAAAGAGAGGCTACTCTTATTTGCAGCTCTATGAGGAGTCAACTGGAATTTTTCCTTTGACTCTTAATTGGTCTGACAGTTAAAGGCTATTTATCACTTTGTCGACAAAACTCTTCAAGACTAACAATACTTAAACCTTTAGCAAGTGCTTAGCATCCAGAAATTCACCAGCTGAAATAATATCAAGCAAGTATTTGGCGACACTTTAATTTTCTTTCCTATGTAAATAATTATTTTTACAGACTTTCTTATAACTCAAAACACACATATCAGTGTCTTGAGGTACTGCAGTCTGTATTAGAGTTCCGTAACTAATAATGTTGCTATTCAGTGCTTAAGCTGAAATTGTGGTTCATCAAAGCTTGACCTCTAATGACTAGATCCTCAAGTTGAGTACGGACTAGTTGATAAGAATCAAACTTCAGATTTATTTCAAGACCATTAATCTCAGATTTGTCTTTCTTCATAAGGTGACACACCAGGTTGTTATAGGGGAGAAGAGACTTGATTTTACTCATCTTAAACAAAAACCTTCTTTCCTGAAACAAAATGGTGTCTAATAGTTACTGTTAAAGGCAAGCACATGCCTTAAAGCAATGTCAAAAATGTCAGAAAAAATTTGAGTTTCCTCCAGTGTTAATTAAAAAAAAAAAAAAAATGCTGTCATGGTCGCTTTGGATTTAGAGTAATACACTAACAACATAACTACCACCAGTAGACACATGGATGTCAAGTGGAATGAAAAGATCTTTTAATAAGAGTATTTTGGATAAGTCCTTTTCTTCAGGCAAAGTTATTCTGCTCACTATTAGCTTTCCAGCAACAGCAAAATGTCCTTCTTGCTTTAACCTTGGGCAGTCAGCTATTTTCCCTGTACTCAATAGACAGCTGGATTGCAGTGCTGAAGAAAGGGACGGAAAGGATCCATTGGCAACAACTATAATTTATCAAAACAGTGAGAAGAACTCCCCTTGGGTGAAATGGAAGGTAGCCATCAGCACCAAGCTAAACAATAAACTATCTGTTAGATCTGCAACTTCAGTTTAGCACCAAGTACAAAGGAGATGGGTTGTACTTCCTATCAAGAGTTAAGCAGAAGAAAAGAAGGCAGCAAAATAGCAAGCGTGTGTCTTAGCAAACACAATATGATCACAGTCCTACAAAGTACCTGGGTGGAAAGCTGAAACTGAGAGAATTTCACATGAGTAAGAAAATTCAGAGGCCGCTTCTGTTCCAGCTTTTCCAGCTCTTCTCTTCCAGTTCTCCAGTTATATTTCCCTTCCTTTTCCTTACTATTCATTCATTGCCAGTTTTTTGGTTGCTAGTCAAAAGCAGTTGGGTTTTTTTTAACAAAATAATAAGAAAAAAAGGTTGAGCAGAAATTTTCCCAGGTATTTCAACAAATTATACAGAGCTTTAGTCATTTACAGGCTGATGGTCAAGTAGGTAGAGCTAGTCTTCCCTCAGATGTCCATCCTTTCATTTTCATGCATCCTTGCTAGAAACTACCAACACAAGTAAATAATAAATGAATACACTTGCCATCAGGAAGAATAAATGGAATTATCTTGAACTATGGAAAATGCAGAATGGATAAGTAAAAAGCAACACTATGTAAATATTTTGTGTCCTTAATTTCATCATCTATAATAAAATGCTAAGCTTTGAAAACTTTAAAAAAATGGAAGGAATGAGAAGTGCTATAGGAATTATGATGTATTTTGCTATTCAGAAGCAGCTAGCTTACTGAAGCAAACTTACGTTCTTCAGGAGAAAGGATACAGATACACTTGGTAGAAACAGCATTCTTCATAAAGCCAAAGACTGGACAAAATTTAGATCCAAACTTGAAAATCTCAGATATGATAATTTTAAATTTGATTCATTACAGAGTGGGAATCTCCTGTTCTTTGGACCTCTATGCATCTCAGCTAGCAATCTTCTGCCCCTAATACTTGGATAATTACAGGATAATTACAGCTTGTTCATTAGAGGAGCCACCTTTTCCACATGTGAAGAGGACCAGGCACCTTGGGAAACCTGCTCTGTGTTCGCGGCTTTTAGGGTCACTGCTCTATAAATAAAAACTCCAACTGCAACACAGACACAGGACCAGAGCTCTAGACCAATGTGTTGACTCTATTTATGTGATAATAATATATAGCCATAACAATGGGAATCATAGAAAAATACCTCTACATTTTCCATTTTCCTTTCTTCTTCTTCTACTCTTAATATCAGTGAACCCAGTCATTCGTTCCTCATTCAGTATTACTTCCAGAGTTGGGTTTCATAGGCAAGAAGGGTTTGGTTTTTTTTTTAGCTAGATATATGCCAAATCAATCAAAAACTCTCAAGACTAGAGAGCTCCTTTTACCAAAATACCAGAGAGTCCAAGTTTTCATATTTGACATTAGGAAAGTTATTAAACTTTCTCTTGGTCTGAGGTCTTAGGTGTTCCAGTTAGTTGCAAGATAGGAGCATGACATATACTAGTATATAATATCATATAGGATAATATCTTTGAAATAAAATCAGCTGATATAAAGTATTCAGCATTTCTGTGGAGGTTTGTGCAACAAACCAGAATTTCCTAAAATGAAGACAAATGCATCTGGGATTTGCTACAGCTGGAAAATCTGATGGAGCTTCTTTTATGAGGAGCATATGAGAAACTTGTTTAGTGTGGCAATAAATCCAGGAATTGGTGGAGAACATTACCACTATGACATCAGGAAGCGTGTCGCATCACAGCCATCAATAATATGCCCACAAACTGGAGATGATGAATTTACCATTACAGTTTAGACTTCTTTTACTAAAAAAAAAAGCAAACAACCAAACAAGGATATTCATCCCAGACAAGGGAAAAAGGAAGGAATAATGTCTTCCTCTCCCTGGCTATATCCCAATTTCACTGTAAAGTTCATGCAGTTTCCCATCCATTCTTGGTACTAGAACACCACCAATGCTTTTTATTTCTCCCACTCTCTCTCTTTCTCATTGCCCTTTTAACCTTGTTAATAGGGTGTAATTACCCAGGTGAATTCTAATCTTGTAAAACATAGCCATGGTCTGGTTGCAAACCAAAAGCAATGCTAGATAAGTGGAAATGAAACATTTGCCACCCCCTAACTGACAAAGAATAATAGCTCTTTCCTTATGGTAGTCAATCATCTGATTTACAACCCCCACAAACAATCTTGTTAGGGGATTTTTGTTGGTTGGTTGGTTGGTTTTTTATTTCCTGTTATTCTTTTGCTGTCCCAATCTGTATACCTAGCTCTTAAGAACAAATGGTAAAATCTGAGAGCAAAGAGCTTCATGTAGAATGTCTTTCCTATGCCTATCCTTCCTGCCAAGAGCATTTAAAAACACAAAAACTGAACATCTACAAAAATCTTTTTCTTATTTAAAAAAAGTATATGGAATGATGTTAGCTGAAAATTGGCCAGAATAAATACTTGATCCTGTGACTGTTTATGTTTTCTGTTCATAACATGCAAACTAAATAAAAATTTGAAAATAATCCTTTCATTGATAACATACAAATAATAAAACTCAGCTCCTATTAAAAAATTACCATACATTTTGGTGGGAAAAGTTTCTGATTCTTAACAAGGAACAATCCATTTTTATATTTTCTATATAACTACCTATCTGGTGAGTTTCACTCTGAAAGGTTAGACTTAAGGAATTTCCATCATCCTCCAGTGCAGGCAGTATTATTAGCAAAAGCTACAGGTGAATACCATTATGCACATTCAGATGGACTCACTATACAATCAGAAAAAATACAAAAAGAGTAGGAAAAAAACCTGCATGTTTAAAGATTCACATACATACACAAAATCACTTATCAATACTGTTGTTTTCCAGCTGTCTTCTAACTTCAGGATGCTGACTTTGGGGGAAACATTCATTTTGGGAATAGGATGATAGTGTCACCCTCATATGAGATCTACAGTATCTCTGTCAGCCCTCCAGGTTTTTCAAGGCAATTCTGTAGCTTGGCATCACAATATCAAGGCTTGACTTCACATGGGATCTCAAAAAAGTGTTTTGTAAGTACAGCATGTATCTCAACTTTTTATAGGCAAAAGTTTAAAGACGTTATAAACAAGCAAACTCCATTTGTTTATAGCCTGCAGTCTTAGGAATTTAATCATTTTTTTAAAACCATTTATGATCGTCAGTAGACACAACCTCTTGATTTTTTTTATCTGCTGTACAGTTTCCTCCTAAATGGGAGAGGTCAGGCTGTCCTCAACTACAACGGCTACAGTTACCCCACAGACTTCTCAGCTTCTCATGTGGAAGTCAGGCTGCCTTCATTTCTGGTAGACCTTAAAGCAGTGTCGCCCTTGGGCCTTATTCTGAGGTATGAAGCACTGTCAGAAATACCATCTTAAGCACTACCCCATGGCAGCCCTGGCCCTTTCCATGACTGCCCATTTATTTCCACTGCTGTACAGTGGTTAACTGCAACTCAGTTGTGCCAACAAGCCAGGTCTGGGACTGCACTATGAACCAGATGAGTAACCTGAAAACAGAATTTATTAAATAATGCCTATTAAATCCTGTTTATGTTTCTTCACCCTGAGGTATTTCACTGCACAACTCCACAAACAATTGTGTTGGCACTGCTGAAGAGGTAGCAATGCAGTGAGGGCTGGGGATAGTGATGAAGTAAGAGATATTGCCTCAGCTAGTAGTGCGTCTAATACTTCTGATCAACAAAATGTTTGTGATGACCCCTCTGGAGAAATAAGTAGATAGATAAATACCAGAAGGGCAGAAGATGAAGTCAAATCTATAAGGAGAAAGATGTAAAGGCAAGGACATTTGCAAATAGAAGATAGTAGAGGAGGGGAGAAAGGAATGAGAGACACAAGGTTAAATCCTTTCTCCTTTTGTGGCAAGAGCACATCCTTTCGTACACGTGTGTGATCCTAATCCATAAGAAGTCATAATAGCATCAATAGATTTACAGAATGAGAGAGAGAGACATGCTTAAGAATCCTCTTGAAATAAAGTCATAGTTAGCACCTATGTTTAGAAAATGCAACATAATGCTATGCTACTTTTTCTTCCTAAACTACTTCCTAAGTAAATTACACAGGCATTTTACATTAAATGTGTTTACTTCTTAAAGAATCAATGCTCAAAGCTACAATATAAAAATCACAGTTCTTGCTTTGAGGAGTACTTTTCTTAGAAAAAGCAGGAGACACAAAGCATGCACCATTTTTTCTGTAATAAGGGTAGATTCCTCCATCAGCCTTTTCTTGGTGCTGTAATGTATTATTAAACACTTAAAGGTATTGCTGATGGAATGTACTACAATAATAGCATAGCTGGAAAAGAGTTCTACTTCTTTTTCAGGATAATTTATTCCATATTGGGCCAACTGGAAAGCTTTTCAAAGACTGTCAGCACCATTAGCTCTTTTCTGTTGAGGCAAAAGCAAGAGTATTGGATGTGTATTGATTTGATGTTATTCTGAGACTGTACAAGATTTGGAAGCTGGAGAGAATTAGATATGTGGGTGTACCAGAAAAAAAAAAAAAAAAAAACAAAAAACAAAAAAAAAACACAATACAGAAAACTTATCCAGGTTCTGAAAGCAATTGATCTGGGATTTCTTATCAGCACTTTGATTTCATTCTTTATATTATTTATATATCTGGCTGAAAAGTCCATTGATGCTCAAAAAAAAAAAAAAAAACAAAACAAAAACCCACACACCCAAATGAATGAGAACCTAATATCATCTATATTTTATTTACATTTATTTGATATGTGGTGTCTTGTATATTTAGAGGTCTTAGGTTTACATCACAGAGGTAATCAGTGTTAAAATTTACTTGCAAAGAATATTCTTGGAGGCTTTCTCCAATATAGATTTTGGCTGTGGTTGCTTCATACACATTATCATCCTGAAGTGTTTAATTACTAATATGTCTAGGCTCAGTCAACTGCCTATTGTAGGGCGCGTGCGTTAATCTCATCTAGATGTATATATGAAGTATTTTTGACAGTCTATAGGTGACGAATTACAAGTCTCAGAGGATGGAGACCCTTTCCCCTGAAACATACACACTTTATAAAGAAATTATACTGTTGAATAATACCTTGAGGTGTTTCTCTTAACCTGAATTATTTTGTGAATCTGTTTCATAACACATCCACACAAACAGCTGTAACGATAACTGAGATGACAGCAAAGTGAAAGCCCTGTCTGAATGGTTCTGGTAACCAACTAAAGCCTCTCACTTTAGATTTCCCTTGAAAGAGAAGATACCTTCAGCCACTGACAGGAAGATAAGGCCTTCCTTCCAGTCATGGAGTCATCTGCAAGCTAGTCAAATACGTAGGATGAAAACTGGACTGCAGACATGACTTTTATATCCCAAGGAAGGGGAGGCTGTTTGTAATTTAATGGGAGGTATATCGAAACTTTCCACCAAAAATTTAGAGATAAATAGGAAGGAAAATCTGGATCTGAATGGAATCCCTGGAGAGCACCAAGAAAGAATTTGGCTATAGAAACAAGTGCATTTCACAGGGAGTGGGATGGTTCTCTGGAAGGCAGCCACAGAGTGAGAGAGAATCCCAACCCCAAACAGCCACAAAAGCATCTAGCAGAGCGCTAGACAGCATGAGACATCTTTTTTGTTTGATCTGTCACTAAGTAGATTCTAATGGTGGGGTTTCTTTTCACTTCATTACCTGTCTGAATAAAATTTGTAAACAATACTGTTTAGCATGTATGAATTGATAATGTATTTTTATCTGTATTTTATCTTATACTGGATTACCACAATTTCCAAGCAAGTGGTTAGCATCAAGATATTCCTCATCCAGGAGGGAGTGAGTCTACAAAGGTAGGTTTCCAAATACCTTCCTGCTCCCCAGAATATTCCTTTTCTGCCAGGGCAGAAGCAGTACAGACCTGTTCAAGACCAGTTTTTTTTCCAAGACAGGAAATGGAGAAATATAACAAGAAAGAGGCATGCCTAATTTCCCAAAATCTCAAGGGACTACAGTAGACTAGATCCTTATTTAGAGAAATAACTCTGATTCATGTGACTATTGATACCATGTCAGGAAAGACAAATTATTATCATAAATATTCATCAGTAGTTCTATCACAATTTTATCTTTGAAAAGTGACATCAGTGTCATCACATGCTTTTATTTGATCACTAGTGCAGAATCTGGCCCGTATTAGGAAGATAAAATTTTCTTATTGGCAGACAAATGAGCTGTTAGGAAATTCTCAGCCCTATCATAAATGACATCTTGATTTGTTCATCTTTAAAGTTAAGCAAGTTCAGAGTTTTCATAGATGAAAGACAGCATGCTCAGCACTTCACATTAAGGACATAGCATGCAAGAGAGACATTAAAAATTAAGCCTGAAATACGAACATGAATTTCACAAAAATATTCATGGTACATTTTTCCCAAACATCAGCGATATCAGATTTTGAAAACTAGTTAAAACTAGATGTTTGTGATTGCTCTGTTTATTTAACGTTCAGGAGTGCTTACTAAATATATCCTATAGAGTTGAATTTACTTCTTTACCTGCTTTCTTGAAAAGTCAGCTTTCCTTTTTAAGTCAAATGTAACTTTTCTGTCCATTTTACAGTGAATGGCCTTAACTGCTGCCATGCAAATCAATAAATAAATTCATACACATATTGTTAGATGGGCTTCAAAACTGTCAGACAATATTGTGCAGCTTTACCAGATTTAATCATTTTGCTGAAACACTCAGAAAGGAGAGCTCTGCATCTTTCTTGCCACTTCCATGAGGATTTTAGAGGCTTAAAACTGCATAAGTAAGAAAGTCATAGCTGGATAATAAACATGCAGGGTAAAATTTTTCTAACCTGATTGCTCATTAAACTTACATATTCATCTATTTTACATGTCTCAACCCTATACGCATGAGACAAGGTGTCAGCCAAAGACCACTGACCTCAATAGCTGCATTCCATTCACTGAAATGGTTTTGGACAAGACTCAGAATGAGCACTTATTCAGTCTTTTACTGATGTTGCAGGTTCAAATGTAGAAAGCCAAATTAGATTGTTAGTTTTGAAAAGATGGTTCTGTAGGACTGTATTTCTAATTTACTTTTTTCAAGTAGGTATTTGTTAAGCAACTGTTTTATACTGTAAGCTTACATTTCCATAGTTAACAAGCACAGACCTATGTGAGATTATTACCTATACAATGTTATACATGCATATGGGACCTGAAACACAAATATAAGCAAAATGGAGTATGGATTTATTGACATCAAAGGGAGCTGTGTCATTGATGTAAA
Organism: Platalea leucorodia; assembly: GCF_965183815.1. Lineage (NCBI taxonomy): Eukaryota > Metazoa > Chordata > Aves > Pelecaniformes > Threskiornithidae > Platalea > Platalea leucorodia. The sequence continues at coordinate 42,853,743 of NC_138828.1, read as the reverse complement.
CAATTTCTCCATGAGTCCTACTTTTAATCTAAAGTTAGACCAGAAGCATAACAAAAGAACAAGAGAGCATGCCATTGGGCACCAGTGGTAAGGAAACAGAAGGACTATTCTTTGGGATAAACTTGCTGCAGAAAATAGTACTGTTTTAAATCCCACTACAAATCCACAGCAATTTTTATTAATTACTAAATTTACAATCTTACTGTTGGTTCAGATCCATGTGATAAAATATGCATTGATAGTATTATACTTTGGTATCACAATCTTAAACAGCATAATGTTAATTATGTAATTTATGTAATAAACAAGACATTTTGAAAATATAGTCCAGTTCTATTATTGATATAACTTACAGTATGTAAACATGCTGAGGTTTTTTTTACATATTCCCTCAGAATTTAAACTACAGTCAATCAATGGAATCCAGTTTACACATTCAATAATGTGTGATTTGGGTCCCTGGTACTTTGATAGAATTGCACTGGATCAGATATATCTTCTCCCTCAATAAAAAAAGAACACAGAGAAATCTGTTTATAGAAATTATGCCAACATCAACCAGTGGCATTGCAAAAACCAGAAACCTATGAGTACTTTGGTCTTCCAAATGGTTCTTCCTAAAGCAAGTGGACTTACATGCATTTAATAAACTATTTACTTCATCACACTGCCAATATAATGTGTTCCCATGTACAGAAATAGGCTATTATAAGTATGTTATAAAATGTTCCAACTTTTCATCCTAACCAAAGACGTATTAAAAAAAATAAGTGAAACAATGATTTACTAAAATAATATCACTAAATTTTCAGACAAACCCCAATGAGGAGTCAGGTAGATATTTGGTAGAATTAAATTCCAGTGAGAAATAGAAAGGAAACTCCATCAGTGGGAAACTGGATGGATATCAATATCTGCGCATGAGCGGGCAAGCTGTCTTGAACAACTGAAAAAATTTCACTAGTTCTCCTGTTAGTTCTGTAAACAATTAAAAAATAATTAGCTATCCATATCTGAAAAAAGAAAATAATGTATTTTTCAAAGTTAAAGATCACATGGATGGGTTGATGGCTTTCTAATAACAGATTACTAGCAACCAACAAAACTAATTCCTGGAAGTTTCATCATGTTTATTCATCTTGTAAACTTTAAAAAAAAAAAAAAAAATCAAAGCAAGAAATAATTTTGTACTCGGCAAGGGCATTTTTCTGACCACTTATGAGTAAATGAAGTCATTATGCAAATGCACAATCACATGTTTGGCACAAGGAATTTACTAGAGTAGATATATTCATTTCATTAGCTTATCACGTTGTGCAATTTGTTTTCCAATGCATGCTTCTGCTTATTACTAATAATAAATAAATCAAAAGTTCTGTTTTGTGCAAGTTGCACAGCTGGCCCTTCATAAATCTAAAATGCCAATAGCTATCAAGTATTGCAGATACGCCTTGATGAGAACATTCCAACTGTTTTGGTCATACTGCAATTTTTGTTTCAGAAATATGGTTTTAATAGGGTTTTACTAGGGAAAATTTTGAGTGGTAATGCTTGAATTTTAAACTCAGACTTCAAATTACAAAGTGAATGTGGGAAAAGAGGTGGAATCTGTGCTGCTAAACACTCCCTATAAAGTTCACACCCTTGAGAATATTTCTAGTACCACAAAAATATTCTCACAAGTGAAATAATGTTTCTTTGTTCCATGTTAATTAAAAGCCTCCAAGAGAGCTGTTTTTATAGATGAAGGAGGAGGGGGAAATCTTTGAAAGAGAATAACATCAGCCAGTCCATAAATCAAACGACATTGTGGCATTACAGAGAGAAAGAGACACCCTAATTGCTAGCATATTACAAAAAAGGAGATAGAGGTCTTCTAAAGGTTGTATGGGCCCATCTTTAAATTTTCTTGTATCTTGTCAAACAAACTTCACATGTGCCTATTTTCCAAATGTGATTTTCAGCTCTTCAGAACACTCTCCGTGTCCAAAATCTCAGTGAGCAGCAGGACTGAAATATAAAGCTATCTTTTTGCTCTGGAATCTTTTCTTCTGATCATAAGATCTTAAAACATAAAGGTGGAAGGGAAATAAAAAGGTAATTCATTAAGCTCTCTACCACCACCAAGCAGGATCAAACTGCATGTCAGCTGTTCCTTACAGATATTTCTCTAACTTCACTGTTAAAGCCCTTAGTAATGAAACCCTGTTGCAAGAATCTATCCCAATATTCGTTTAACCTTATGAGTAGCCATCACATTTTGCAAAAATCTAACAGATGCATTTCATGCTGCAGTTAATTTATTGCTTCTGGCTTTATCCACAGCAGACAGCTCTAGGAGAAACATTTGACGTGCTTCCTTCTTGTCTCCTCTAGATTCAACAAAGGTCTAATCAGCCCAGTCCTTTCCCAGTTTCATAGGTTCTGATCATTTTGGCTGCTCACTGAATAACCAACTCCAAGAGCCCATCCCTCCAGAAAGAGTGTTGCCCCAAGGCTGACACTGCAAACCAGCTCCAAGGCTCTCGCATCTCTGAGCAGAAGCTATTGCACGTCTTGTCACACCTACAGCACTCCCCACTGATAAATTTTAGTATGACATTAGCTGTAAACCAGGCTCATGTGTGATCAGTATAAGCCAAACTGAACTCTTGCAAAAGACGGTGGTCCTGTCCTGTGCCCTGGGAGAGAGACACAATGCCACGATGCCCTCAATGCTAATGCTTATCTCAAAGTCCAGCCCCCCCTTCCTGACTCTCCCAGGAGGATGCCATCTACAAAGATAATAAGAACACTCTCTAAGATGCTATCCAGCTAGCTAATTAAAAGAGTTGACAGTGGACCACAGAAAATTGCTGAGTATAGTCTTTGAGTGTGAATTAATCTTCTAATGGTTCATCTTACGTCTAGCCTGTATTTTCTTTGCTTATGAAAATATCCACGGCTCTACTAATGTAACAATATTTAGAATAGAACAGCATAGCATAGCATAGACTAGACTAGACTATTTCAGTTGGAAGGGACCTACAACAATCATCTAGTCCAACTGTCTGACCAGCCCAGGGCTGACCAAGTTAAAGCATGTTGTTAAGGGCATTGTCCAAACACTGACAGGCCTGGGGCATTAACCACCTCTCTAGGAAGCCTGTTCCAGTGTTTGACCACCCTCTCAGTAAAGAAATGCTGCCTAATGTCCAGTCTAAACCTCCCCTGGTGCAGCTTTGAACCATTCCCACATGTCCTATCACTGGATACCAGGGAGAAGAACTCAGCATCTCCCTCTCCGTAGCCCAATGCTCCAATCTATCTAGATCCCTCTATAAGGCCCCTTGTCCCTCAAGAGAGTCAACAGGACTTCCCAGTTTTGTATTTAATACCTTTTCTCTACTGACGAAGGGTATTAGCCAGTCCTAGGTGGAAATAAAATAGATTTAATATATTTTTGACAGGCCTGTGTTGACTACAGCTTATCTCTTTTTGTTACTCTCCTTTTTTAAAGAACTTACTTACAAATATTTGGCTTGATTTTTAGTTCCAGTATTTTTCCATGCCTTGAAGCAAAGCTGACTCATGAATAATAATTCCTTTTCAGTCCCTTTAAAGATAGACACTAACTTTATCATTTTGTTCCCTTCTGAAGTAATATCCAATGTCCCTGATGTAAAAAAAAAAATCTATTCAGTTTTTCTGCTAGGCAAACTGTAAGTACTAACAAACTCTCTGCTTGATCCTGTTAGATCATGTCAAAGAAAGAAATTATTTCATTTTTCACTTAAATCAGAATTAGATATATAGGCATAATTCTATATATTCTACATACCAACACATAACATTAATAAATTATTTTAAAATAAAAGTTAAAAGGTAAAACAATAATAGTTATATTTTAGGAGTTCCCAGGTAAGAGGAAAAAATAAGTATTGCAAAAGAGAGATAAAGTTGTAAGATAGAAGAAGAAAAAGAAGAATAGGAAGGAAAAAAGAGCTAAAACTGACAGGAGAAAGAATCAAGAAGAAAACAGAAAGCGTGACCAAGTAGTAAATTCTATAAAAAGCCATTTGGGCAATAGACAACAGAAATAGCCTCAGTCACATTTTTACAGCAAAAAAACCCACATCAGCATAACAAAAACCAAAAACAAACAAACAAAAAAAAACACAAGAAGAAAAGAAAAGAAACACAAAGGCACATGAGAGTAAATAGAACAAAAAAAAGTATTATCAAATCTGGATTTCAAGTGGCTTTTAAAATGTTACCATAGTCAAGATTTATTGTCTAGGGTAAAACTACTAAGAAAAATGTTCAAAACTGCATTTAAAATAATTTGAACAACTTCAAAAGTACTTAATTTTTGTTTTGCAGCTTCAGCTAGTATATTATTTCTTATTTGGATCATAATAAGACAAATTCCCCAAATTAGCACAGCTTCACCAAAACAGAGAAGAAAAAGAAAGAAACAGATTTAAGGATACCAAGGTCACTCTTCCTTATGTTCCTTGGCCACACACTGCTTCTGAATCCCTTACACCAGCAGAGCTGGCAGAAATATTCTGCTTAGCCTCTCATTAAGCAAAGGGCTACTATTGGTTTACAAAGACTTTTTCTACTGGAGAACCGAGCCCTATGTTTGATCTTAATTTTTTCTTTGCTGCAGCCATATTTAAAATATACAGAATTCTTATCTGGAATGAAGGAGGCTGTCCAATTAACACATGATATGCAATAAAAGGCTGACATATGCATGTATAAATAATTATGCATAGAAAACCCTGACTCTTTTATATATTCCAGGCATTAGATGTTGTAGCATCATCTTATACTCTTTCTGTGGAAAACTTCCCTCAAATTTCTGTGATCCCTATACATCCACAAATCATTACTAAAACATTTAGCTTACAACCTGCAATATTTTTCAGGTTTTTCTTTTTCACATCTCCCTGTGTTTCATGGAAATTTCCAGTAGTCTTGAAATAGTGTTTTGTACAGTCCCCCAGTCATTGTACTTGGCAGATCTTTAATGACATTGCTGTTGGTATTTTGAAGATCATCCAGCAACTTTTGCAGAGTGGCTCTGTATCCCAAAGACAATGGGATACAGCACCTTCTCTGAGGGTGGCACTGTACCATCCTCACTCCCTGATACAGCAGCACCGAGCAGAGCAGAGTCTTATGCCAGATTCTTTCTATGTTAGTTTTACTCATTCTGATAAATAAACAAGAAAAAACAGAATCCAAAGCATGTGGAAAGGCAGCTCTTTAAAAGATCAGTTAAGGAAACATAAACCAATAATTGGAAAATAGAGATCATGAAGATAAACTGAAGTTCTCCTAGGTCACATTTGCCAATCTGATAAAACAACATGGTTCCATCCCTGCCACCAATGCATGTGAAAGTATTGTCTGCAGAGCACAATCTCTGTGCTGAGAAAACTGATCAGCAAACACCCAGTAAAATTAAGAACACAAGTAAGATTTTTCAAGAAAGAAGTAAATAAGGCAATAGGGAGGATATGAAGTTGCTGACACAGAATTTTTGCATCCAGCACTCCTTTTGCTTAAGCCAAAAGGCTATTTGCAGACAAATAGTAAACACATAAAGCCAAGTAACGTGTCATGTCATGATGCTGTTACACTGCTTTTTTGTGTGAAACAAAATTGTTTGCAAATGCTGATTACACTTAAGAAATCCTTTATGAAAAATTTATTTTTAAACAAAATGTAGAGAGGGAAGAATAATATCACACAGAAGTGAAACAAGACAAGGTCACACAACAAGCTAGTGAAGTGACTGGTCACTTAGTCAGTTCTCCTGCTCCTGAATTACGCAATGATCTCCTCAAGATACGTCAGAGTGATATGAATAAGAGTATCACAGAGGAGAAAAAAATTAAAAGGACACTCTCAGTCCCCAGTTCCATGAGACGGGATGGTTGCTAATTACTACCAAGCTTCTCCATTTGGTATTGTGCATAGGACTATAGCAATGCTCATTTTCCAGGTCCTTACATATTCACATTTCCCCTTCTCTATTTTCCCTCTGCACCAGCTTCACTGTTCAGATTCAATACTGAAGACCCAAGGCAGGGGGTGGAAATCTTCAGGGCTATCGCCAGAAGTTTTTCAGGTGGATGTTAACATACTCAATACTTGGGAAACTACTTGCAAAACTGCATGTAATGGAGATAAGCTAAGAAAGAAACAGTGACATTATTTTAACATACGCTCTGAAAAAGAATCAGTCACATTTACTAACAGAAGTTGAATTAGTGACTTTCTCACATCTTCCTACTCATTAAGGCAAATGGATGATTTGATATTCTGAAAGTGCAATAGCTTGCTGATAACAGAGGGGAGTTATGACACTGGTCATCATGGAAGCAGTTTCCATAGCAGCAGTTGCCATGCCACTTGAACACAGAGCACCAGCGTGGTTTGGGAAGAGCACGCCGTGTGCTGCACAGTACCAGCTTGCTCAAAGTTTGACGTCTCATTCTTCCATGTTTGCAAAAAGGAAGATATTTTAAGTGAATTAGGAGATGTGTACCAGGCTGCCAGACTAAACCCCAAGTAACTATGAAGAATAGAAACCTGCGCCAGGGTACGTGCTCAGTTATGCGAATGCGTGATGCCATGTACATACAGAATATCTGTACACTGGCAAGTAGTACAGAGGACCAGTTGTTGGTACTATATGGGTTTTGGGCTGTTTACGCTGGATGAGCAATGCAGCCTAACTCACGGGCTCCTGAATACAAACCAAAATGCAGTGAAAGGAGAGGATCACCAGAGGATCACTTTGAAAGTGTATCTTTAATCCAAACAAAAAGGATAATACAGACACATCGTTAGCTCCAGTTCAGATAGAGATCGAATTGCATTAAAATCATGTGAAATCTCCTTTACTAGCGTATTGGAAACACTGTGAAGAAATCTCAAAACTCTATAATGGCAACATTTCACAATCAATTTAAGGTAATAAAAACCTGTGGTGACTTTGTGTGGTAAGCATACTGAAGCAAACAAATGCTTGAGGGCTTCCAGATGCACTTTCTACTCTAATTCTCCAATTTCAGATTCTCTTGAGCATTCAGTTGGGTGCCTAAGGGAGACAAATAATTTTGCTGCTACAAACTTTGATGAAACTTTGTTCCTGTACTCCAAATTAACTAACAGGATACACAGCCTGTGATTACAAATCTTCTTACTGGAATTACTCACATCACAGTTCCTCAAAACTTAGTACCCCCACAGTCTGTGTCAAAGAGTTGGATGAAAATATAACAACTTTGCTGTGTTCCTTTAAACATAATTGCTTGGTTTTTAAGGATCAGTGTAAACTTGGGTGTGTCTGAAAATTTAATTCTGGAGGAGGAAAGTCAAAATAGGAAGATAGAAACCAATTTCTCTTGCACACATACGCTGCGATATACAATCTGTGTCAGTTCCTTCACCAGAACTATTTCACTGCAGACAGACGCTGTACAACATTAAAAATGATCTAATTATGCTAGTTATGGAAAATCACTAGAAGCTAACCATCTTTTAGAGTAGGTGGAGCCTCCTACATCTGAACTGCATTAAGTAGGATGAGACGGACCTCCACAATCTGCTCTCCAAGTCTAGTTCTTGGGAACTGTCTTCTATCCCCTTTTATAGAAGCTAAAAATTGATGGGCCAGTTTCCCAGGGGAGATAAGTAGGGAAATAGTTCTCTACTTCCATCAAGATTTTAACAAATGAATGTCTGTCCCATTTTAAAGAAAAAAAAACCCAACTAATCATCACATTTAGAAAACATTGTAATGAATGTTTATAGTTTATTAAACTGTTAAGAGGACATAGCATGCTATTTGTAAAGTGCCAAATTCGTACAAATACAGAGATTTGGCAGTCATCATGAGCAATCATTTCCCCTTTCTTCACATTTCTGGCCCTGACACTTTGAGGTGCTGAATGCTCAGGCATCTTGTGGAAAGCTTGGACAAAGTTTCACAATTAGGTCCTTCCAGGATCAGACTAAACAGTAATTGCCAAGTAATCCTCCTAGCCATCCTCTTAAGCTACTGTGAAGCTGCAACGCTGCTTCACAGAGCCTGTTTCACCCCAGCAGCAACACACCAGATTCCTCCTACCATGACTTACAGCGTATCTTTGGGCTTTGCCAGTGCCTCCTGCCCACTTTACCCTGCTGATCTGAGAGCCTGGGGAACTACAAACCCATCTCGACAACCAGACATCTAGAGTCTTCTGCTTCCTCTCTGTACAGTGGGAAGAAAAAGATTGCATTGCTCCACTGGATACCTCAATAACTGCTGAGGTAGAGCTTCAAATCCCTCCCACTGGAGGTAAGGAGAGAGGATATTTAAAGGGACTATAAATAAATAAATAAATCAACTCATTAATGCTTTGCAGGAAGCCTGCTAGTTACTTTGGGTTTTTTACAGCTTACTTTTAAACTGAGTGGAGGGAGGGGGTTCCAGGCTTTATTATTCCCTGTCCCAGAAGCACCGGTGTGTGGAAATCAGCTTTCCTGTCAGAGAAGAAGAAAAAAATCCGTGAGACAAAACTGACACCAGAAAAATATACTACATATGAAAATGTGTGATGTTTCCTATAATACCTAGGAAACTGAAAATGACAGTATCAAATCAGACAATGATTTCTATTTGTGAAGTAGCACCCTTTAATATGAAGGGCAGGAGTGTCTGCTTTCAGGTGGGATTGAGGCCGGGAGGCAGAGGCTGTTGTGCGAGGGGAAAAGTATCATCTTGGCTTCTTCAAAGGTCATCCTTACTGAGCTTTTGATCAACAGACAACTTTCTAAAAATAATGCAGGAAGTAGGATCACTATCAGAGAAAGGTAGAAAATAACCCTGATGTTAGCATATCCTGCTCAGAAAGTCATTCCTCAATGTGCTAAACTTATTGTGCCATTGGACATGGTGAGATCTTTTAATTAAACACTAAAACATTGAGAATGTGATAAATTGAATCTAAATGGGGCTTTTCATTCTGTATGGACAAATGCTTCTAGCTGCAGAAGAGTCAAAAATCTGTAATTATTAATAACTTGCTTGGCTTCACTGTTGAGGTTCCTGAGTTGTTTTGGGTTTTTTTCATTCCATTGACATTTTTAAATGGAATCAAGTCCAGATGATATGGAAAGAAAAATCCGAAGCAGAGGGTAGCAACTTTGCCTCTCAGGTACTGATATTTTCATAGCTACAGCATATTTATAGATGACTCAACATCTTTGGTGTAAAAGCCTGATCTTTTGTAAGACACTACATAACTTCAGATTCCACAGTTTCAGTTGGACTTTGCAATACATGTATTAACAAATCCATTGTAGGCAGACAACTACACAGACATGCTTGTGCGAATGGGAGATGAACCTGGACAAATCAGCTACCAAATTACAGGAGATTATATGGACTATAAGTGATTCCAGCACAGCTAGTCAGAGACCTCTGAAACACTGCCTTCACTAAAGTTATGTTTCTCAGCCTGCTTTGCATTAAAATATATTTTATAAATATATATTTATTCACTGAGTTGTAACTGGAAACTATTGTGGCAACATGCTATGAAATGATCCTTTAATTTATTTCAGAGGAAAGCCTGATCCTTCAGTTAAATGGATTGAGAAATGTAAGGGTATTATACCAGTTCTGTTTGAAAGCAGCAATTAATGATAGTGTAGGTTCTCAAACTGGATATTTAGGTTGAATCTAAAGGAGAAAGACCTCATAGGATGTTTCCAAGTACAGTATTAAAATAATTTTCTGATGCTACTTTTGTTAGTTTTGGGGTTTTTTTTCTTTTGTATCTTTTCAAAACCAGTCTCAGAGTTGGTTGGGGTTTTTTGTTTTTCCTTTTTTTTTTTTTTTTTTTTTTTCAAGGGGCAGGTGGAGGTTTAAACAATACCACTTTCTAGGTGAAAAACAGACCTGCAATATGCTTTAGGCTAAAATGTGATTTGCTTTACATCATTAAGTTATAGTTGTAAGAAATACAGCTTTAAAGGGTTCCCCTGAATCTGTGAGATTCTGCTGAAAATCAAAAGAAATCTTCATTCTAATACGCAGTTCCTGCTGTGAAGGATCCACAAAACATACTGTGCAGAACTGACACAGATGAAATCTCTCTGAAGAAACAGTTACTAGTTAAGTCGATGAGTCCTTCATGTTCCATGAGCTTCAAATTATTTAAATACAGCATTTTCCTTCACTATTTTTGATCTCCAGAGCACTTTATCTGAGGAGCAGGCTGTGGCAGAGGAGCTAGCTCTTGAAAATAGCCTATTTTTATCACCTCTCTGACAATTAGGAGTTAGCTTGTTAAAAGATTATTAGTTTTTTAAAATACACACTCACAGAGAAACAACATTTGATTGGAAAAATAGTTCCAATGCTGAAAAGCAAATCGCCCATAAATTCAAGTAGAAAATAGATGAGGTCCTGAAAGTAGTTTCCATGGAATCAGTGCAAACTACTGATGCAGGAAATAAAATTCTGTTCCAAAAAGTAAAGTCATTTTACCCAAGGGCATTGTAGACTTCACTGGTGCCAAAGAGCATCAGGAGGTGATGACCACACCATTCTAGGAAGTCCTCAGTAAGGACACAGTATCAAGAGGTAAGACTGTGGGTGAGACAGAAACGTTTAAGAGTGTATTGGCTCTTTATTCCCATGAATCACAGAGGAGCTGATTTGTTATCAGCAGTAACAGCCTTTCTTCCTAAGAGAGGGGGATGATACAGGAAGCATATGCTCCAGGCTATTTATGAGGATGTTGCCAGAAACGGGTGTAACATTCTGAACGTGGTGACCTGCACCTTTAGATTATAATTGTATGTGAAGTCATAAAGTAGACAGAAAGGACGTATAAGAGGGACATAGAAAGGAAATCTAATAAAAACGATTAATACGTGATAGTTTCCAATCCATTATTTTCTCAGGAAAAGAATAAAACAGCATATTGCAGAGCTCTTGGACTCCACCTTTTAGTTCCTTTAGTCTGGAACAACTGTATTCAGCTCAAATTTCTGTTTTATCTGTTGTAATGACAAACATCTCATCTAGCAGCAGAGTTAACATTTGCTCCAGAGATAACTACGTATCTCTGGCAATGATTACAGAATGACTGGGATATAAGAACTGCACTGCTGGGTTCTATGTCAACAACGGCTGCCAATGCTTACTTTCAGAGACTTATGGACTGTTTATCCATTTCTAATATCACTCAGAATAAGCTATCAGTGAATTTGTGCCAATTTCTTCATAACTTAGGGAGTAAGCTTCATAACATAAGAGAGTAAGCTGAGGTGAGGCATCTGAAATGCAATAACATTTAAGATTCGGCTCACATTCTGCGCAGTTATATCAGACATACAAAACTATTTTAATGTAGTATTCACTACCAATTTCCTTTGCCTTTGCTCTGAAACTCCCTAGAACTACTTCCTCCCTGGCTCCAAGGGTCACTAGATCTGCAGGTATTCAATGCTTATGACTATATTTTCTCTGGGTTTATTTTTTGTATTACTGTTCTATCTATATCCCATCCAAATAATAGAACTGACTATTTTGCTAAACTGAGTTTCTAATGACAGATCAGCTTCAACACCCAAATGCTAACATTAAGTCCTTGCAGAAAACATTAATTTTTGCTTGGCTTTCAGATCAGCAGCAAGCACAATTTAAAACAAAATAAGGAAAAAGTTGGAGAGAAACACCTTAAAGAGTCTAATTTATGAAGGAATGAGAAACATTTTAGTACATATTTCTGGATGAATTTGTCACAATTAAAGTGCTTGTTAGAGAGACCTGGAATTGTCATTCATTCAATTTTCCATAGAAAACTCTTATCCTACAAAAATTATCTTGAAGTACCAGTCAAAAATCCATGAGCTGTTACACATCAGAAGTGGCTGTGGGTTTTTTACCAGATTGGATGATCAGCTGGCACTGCTGTCTGATCATATGGACTTCTGCATAGGAAAGCAGTTTTTCTTTGCACAAATACATTAAGCAAGAGTTTTAGACATAAAACCACAAATAGCATTGATGTGGTGTTTAGCAAGGAGGAGTTCTCTGTTAAGACCTTCATTCCAGTTACTTATTATGGAAGAAACAGATGGAATTCAATTTTTGCCCAACTGTTATGAACCATGAATATCTTTTCAGTCAATGCTGAGGGAGTACGAAGATGTAACAAAACAGTCTGGAGACCAAAATATAAAATATGATTCAACATGCAGAATAAATACAACCAACTCCTGATTTGTTGATTCCACCGTGACTTCCTCACACATACTAGGCCACCAGCTTGCAAACATCTAGTTTTAGACCTTTGCTGCTATATATGTTCTGGCATAATAATTTCAATCCAATTAAAAACCCTAAATCAAAACAACTGAAATCAATCAGCACATCTTTGATGTCAAAAGTTTCATTGGCCCTAAGAAATCTGATCTTCAGGTCTTTGTTTGCCATTCTTGCAGATGGTCTTTGGCTTTAACCTCAGTTTTCTTGCTTGCCTTTCATACTGTTCTGCCATAGCCACTTTTTCTTCCAAACCTTTCCTCTAATTGAGGATATGAGCTTTCTTGTTTACTTCTAGTGGCTGAAACCCATCCTTCGTAATAATTATACTTTTCTTTTGGGGTTATTGTAGCTTCTGGTATTGTCAAAGCAGAAATATTTAGTTGCAACACCACTGCATGCTTTCCATATTACCTGTGAGAACCAGTCGCATTAAATGTGGTTTACATTTTCAATCATTTAAAAGCAGGGGGAAAAAATCCTAAGCTAAAAAATGTGTTCTAAGACTGTTTTCTCCATGCTGAATCCTTCTCTCTCTGAAGCCACTTGGAGGTTAGCCACTGATTTAAAAAGGAGATTGATAGGGTTCTAAATCAACTTTTCTGAGATGTGCCCACATTTTTTTTTTAAACATCACCCTGATTATTTTCCAACATTTTCTTCTACTATCCTAGAATACAATATAAATCATAGAACTTTTTCTTTGTTGTTTGTCACATGTTTTCCTGGAAAATTCATAGTGGGTATTTAAAGGAAGAACATCAGTGATACATGCAAGATGTGTATACACATTTTTCTTTTGAACTCACATCTAAGGTGGTCTTCAGTACTCTATGATTTTTCCTATTGTATGTGAAGTGACTCATTCAGACTTTGGCACTGTTCAATATTTTCCTGCTGTCGAGAAAAAAAAAAAAAAGTGAGTGTGAAGAAGCCTATGCAGACTGGCTCCATCTGCGCTTCCTCACCAGCTCCCAGGCTGTCAGAAAGTCAAGGACAGCCAATGCTCCCCATGTTCCAGCATCACTTGCTCTTAACGAGCTATTGTTTCCCTAAATGCTATTATTGTTTCGGGTTGTCACTTAAAGGAGATGTTACATTTACAGTTACTTCAGAAATGCCAGGTTGCTCTGCTCTCAGAAGACGTGTTTATAACTTTACTTTTTGTGGAGGATGGCTGGCTGACACCACTGCTGGCTGCAGTTAAAGGATAGCTGTAACAAGCTCTTCTTTCACCTAGTGACTGTTAGTTTTTGTATTCGCCCTTATGCTTCATTGTAAGCTGTGAGGTTTGCATAACCACCTCCTCCGCTATAAAGAGGAATGTTAAGTTCCTTTAGAAATTAAAAGAGGTTTCATAGCTGATGTTTGGAGGAACCAGGAGCGGAAATTTCTGTGAAGATACAGAAAGGCTTCTGCGGGGAGTAGGCAATCAGAGCAAAAGAATTTGTTGAATTGCTGTATAGATCACTAGTTAATTATAGGTCTTAATCATCTGCATATTGCAGAAAAAATCCATGCTGCAAATCAGATCCACTCAGCCAGTTTACAGAGCAGCATAAAACTGAGAAGTAAACGTATGGGTAGTTCATAATCATCTCTTTAATCTGGTGGCACTGCTGCACATAATGATATTCTGAAAGCAAATCTGATGCATGTGACACAACTTTAATAATACTGGGGAAAACAAAATGCAGATGTTCCTAAAGTTAAGGAATTTCTAAACAAATGTACAGAACATTAAAAGAAAGATTAAAAAGAATTTACCATCTGCAATAACCTAAAAGAATAATAAACCTGACAACCTGAGCTGAACATTTAAAATGAATTTGTATACTTTCAGAATTGCTGTGCTGTTGGGGGGGGGGGGGGGGGGGCGGGAGGGCACGGAATCAAACAGTCCTACATTCATCAACCTCTCTCATTATCCAAGGCTCTCACCAGGCTTGGCTCACAGGTGCCAGACCACAGCACAAGCCAGCAGTTGGAGTCCTTCACCTAAGGACTTTCAGCTGCTGTGGAGCACCCATTATGCCCAATTTAGTTCTTTGGATGCTTACATTCATCCTCAGAGGAAAAAAAAAATACACAAATTCATATGACATGCAATATAATCAAAAAGAGTGAGATTCAATTCCTGTTCTGGGAGAATACTCAAGTTACAACTTTCTAAACAAATTTTGGGAATCGTCCATGAATGCCATCATCCAACATCTAGTGGGATCAGGGGGAATTCTGCACTCATCTGAGATGATTTTTTTTTTTTTTAAATAGGGACAGTCTATATCAGATTAAATCACTTTCATGGAGATCTCATGCAGGTCATTATGAACTGCCTTCTTGGGATGCAATTTCTTTCCCTTTATTTCTGTTAAGCAAATTATTTCTGCTCAGTAGGGTTGTGTAGCCTATTACATGATTCAGAGACATGAGACAACTATTAAATAAGGATAAAAATCTCTTGCTCCCTACCACAGAGGTCTCTGTCACTACCAAGTATAAATAACATAAAGTAAGCAGCATCTATACATCATATTCAGTTGGAAAACCCCATTGAATATTTAACTTGAATTAACTCATGTCCACAAATTACTAAAAAGTGTGCAGCCTACCAACCTAACCATGCAACCGAGCAGTGGAAAACTGTCAGTAAGACAAGCAAAGCCAATGAAACTGAACAAACCTTGTTTTTTAAGTAATGACAAAATAAGCTTCTGGATCTGTACTATTGACAAAAAGTTATAAAACTACAGCTGCCAGCCCAGCTACCTGCTAGGAAGACCCATGTGACAGCAGGGCTGCATGACAGCAACTGTCTTCATCATCAGTAAGATGACATAAAATTGTCCTTACGGCAGTTAGAGTCTGCTGTGAACCCCCTCATGCTCTTTCTACAAAACATTCGTTTTCCAAAATAAAGTGTACTTCGGAGCTAAGAGAAAAGAAATGCATGAACACATTCACATGAACCCATTCACAGTCTTTCCTTGGACCAGGCTTCACAAGTTCAAAAAGAGATGGGTTTATGGTTCTGGAATAGTTAAGACCCCTCTGTTGAACTCAAATTCAATAAACAGAGGAAAACGTATTGGATAATATAGAGAAGACAGACTACTGACTTTCCAGAGCAGGAAGTATTTTCACTTGTAGCAATTTCCAGGACCCTGTAGCACTGGAAATGTAGAAGGCCTGTGCCCAAAAGCCCTCTGTTCTCAGCTGCACATGTGAAGCTGAGCCAGGTGTTGCTTCGGTCTATACAGAAGCTGTCAATTTGCTTTACTGAACTGCCCACTTCCATCTTCCCCCACTTTTACTGCAGCTGAAGGGGTAGCCAAGGCATGCATTGGTTTGTGCATATAAGCCACCTAGGTTGTGCATTCAGTGCCTCTTGTATAGAGTTTCTTTGCATTTTCTGACTGCCATATCTGCTCATTTTTCATCATGTGTTTAGATGTTTAGTGTTATGTGGCAGGAACCATCTGTTTGCTGTGAAGAATAGCTAATTACAGAGGTATCCCATCCCTAACTGAGACATCTGGGTTTTACTTCACTATTAAGTACAAAGAAGAAATCTTGCTTTTCATTTTTTAATAGAAAATGTTATTGGTTTTTATTTTGTGTGGGTTATTTTTGAGCATTTTTTTTTTAAAGATCCCTAATGAGACAAACAACACGCCTTTGCAGAACAGCAATAGAAAAGTCACTGCAAAAGAAGCTTGCTTACCTCCTTCAAATGCACATTTATATTCTCACACCACTGGACATTATGTACATAATATCCAGCAGGTGACAGGGATCCAAGCTGAAGAATGGCAAAAATTAAACTGCTTTGTGACCCCTTCCTCTTGCATAAATGTCTTTGTATTGTGTCTTATAACGGAAAGGGTCTGATGAATAATTGTCAATAATAAAAAGGCACTATATTCATGAGGAAGCCAGGGTTTCTTTTCTGAGTAAAGTAACTAGTAGTCTGCAACAGGACAGATATCTGAATATAAAGTAATTGGAAGACTAGTGGCAAGGGCGGAAACATGTATTTAACACAAAGGAAATATGTATTCTGGTCCAAATAACATGTCCCCACAAATTTACACAGTCTAGCTGATGCACTAGAATTAGATTAACACAACATTGCTCATTTCCAAGTGCAAAGGCTGCGTGCAGAAAATGCTTAATGACAATACTAAGAGGAAACTTGCTGAAGCAGTAAGACACAGATGGCCAGAATTCAGTACTGCAACACCACAGGAGTCAAGTTGTGCTAGGGCTGAGATGAGATTTTCCTGTGCACTGATCTACTCTGTAGAGGACAAAGAGTGATTGTGCCTACTCTGGAGAAAAAAGGAAACGTTAGAACAGCTATGTGCAGCAGATTTAGGGATGGAGACGTGCCAGAAGAAGGTTCAAAATTTCTTTCTCTTGCCAATAATGAGCAAGCAGATTGAACATTTTAACATACAGATATCATTCTCCATGTAGTTAAAAAAAAAAAAAAAAAAAGAAACAAACAAACAAACAAAAAACCTTAAAAATCTCTGTATCAAAAGACTCTGGTGACAAGAAACAAATCAATAAATTATTTGGTGCTGCTGGATTGATACTGTAGATGCTTTCAGAATTCTTTCCAAATTAATAGTGTGACTGTGTCAAGATGCAAAAATTTCTTTTGCTCTCACTTGATATGAACAGGATTTAGGGATTGTTTTAAAATAAAGTACATTGTGAAGGAAGGGTGGGGTTAAGCACTAGGGAAATCAAAATCATCTCACTGGCTTTACTACAAAAAAAATTTGGATGACATTGGGGCAAGTCATTCAGTTTCAGTGGATTGGTTCTTTATCTACTTAATACTGAGATTAGAATAGTAATATTTCCTCCCTTCTGCTTTTGTGTGACTGGTGTATTTCATTCCTTCGAAGCCGGTATTTTCAGCAATACTGGCTTCTCCTAGCATAATACCTCACAAATCTAAGCTGGAGACCTTAGGAATCATAATACTAACAAGAGGCATGCTTGTAAATTTACCACTTGCTAGTAGATTAATTGCACAGCAGAAGAAAAATAGATCAGAGGTGAGCATAATAACAAAACACATGGACTCATTTTTAATATTTCTGTATGAACACTGTTATTTCCATACAGAACTACCTGTGATATCTTTAAATACTGCACTGAATGTAGATGTAACGTGTTTATCCTCACAGCAGGGTGGAATTGCTCAGCTGGTATGAGGCATTGCAGGTAATATAAAGCAAAAATGTTTCTGGATTACAGATATTCATACTAAAGATTTAAATGGTCCCCTGAAATCAAAGTTGATGAGCAAGTTTGCTCTGCCATAAGTTTTGGATACAAGGTAAAATTACTGCCACTTCAGAGCAACAGGTACTGCCCTTTAATGTCATTTTAGGTTATTGGCCTCTGTTTTTCAACTATGATCAGCGAAATAAGGTCTGAGGCAGGCAGAGGAGAAACAGCACATTTACTTTGAAATGGAGAAGCAGAGACAACACAAAGTGTTTGAGCAGCACTTTCTAAGTAGTGGTCTGTTACACCTGCCATCAGCACATTTTCAGATGTATTCCTGAACGAGGGAAGATAGTACTCCCAAGTTATTTACACACAAAATGTCAAAAGCACCTTAATAGAGTCATTTTTAAATGAGCCACATGCCACCTTTTTATTTATTACAGAGAGAGAGGAAACTACTTTGGTTCCACACACGTAGACATCTCTATCCCAGAGACATTTTAGAAGTTTCAAATGAGACAAACTTTCTGTAGGTTTCTTGTCAGTTTTGTCAAGAAGTTATTCAGAAAGCTACAAAATACTCTATATAAAGTGTCACTCAAAATCACAGGAAACTCACTGCTCTACTACAATCAAGCAACTTCTCCTATCACTAAATTAAAACCTCTATTCAAATACCTACTCTGGGTGCTGCAGATTATTGATATTTCCTCACGGAAACTTTTATAAGGTAAGCTCTACAGCCTTACAGAATTAAATTGAAGACAGTCATAATGAAACATGGAATTAAACCTATAATCCATATTTGATTGCAGAATTTTGCAATTGTCTTATTCTTCATGCTGAGCTTTCCAGTGCCAGACCACAGAATATGCTGGGGACAGTCAGCATTGTAATCAAACATCCAGACACACAATCCCAGGCATTGACAATACATACGTGCCTTTATGATCTGCAATTTAGGACTCATTCAAGTCCCAGCAAAGGTCATCATCAGTGTCTTGTCAGTACTGGCATGCACTCAGCTAGCTGAAGTTTCTGTCAGCATTAACGAGTTCAAGTGCTTAACAAATGTAACAGACAGAAAAGTGACATTTAAGAAGATTTAAATATGGATGTATCTACCTAAATTATGGACCTAGGTAGTTCATGTTTAGTTGTAAACAGAGAAAAATTCTGAGAAAGAATAAGTAAACACCAAATAAGGTTTTTTGCTAGTGTAAAAATAACTGTCTGGCTTAACAGGTTTGTCCTGCAAGATATTACTCTGGTCCGGTGCTCACTTTCTCACAGACTCAGTGCTGTGCTTGGTTACCAGCAGATCCTCCTGCCCCCAGGGCTCTTCATCTCCTTAGCAAATACAGCTTCAGCAAGCTCCCTGTTCAGGCTGGTGTGTGCACTGCCTCTGTCCTTTGCTTTTTATTGCTCTTAGGTTACATCAATACTGTGATCTCCCTCTAAGAAAACAGCCTTTAAAATCTATATCTAATATTAGGCACTTTTCACAAAATAAAGAGTATATGTGGATGAGCATGTAAAAGCCAGACACAGAACAAGACAGAAGTATATGCTATTAATACATTGTAAAGATGATGATGACTGGCACTTTGATTTTCAAGTAATACCTCAGCCAAAAAGTACCAGTATTTCAGGTGAGGAAAAATAACTGGATTTCAATTACAATAATTAGACAAATGTACATAATCATTGATCCTGAGCACATATTAATGTAAAATATGTGCATTTTTTCTATGGTTAATTATGCAGTGTCCTTGCTCCTCAAAGCTGGCTCATCATTATACAACACTGCAAGTTCTAAGATAGCTAAGAATTAAATTGTTTTTAACACTACACAATCTCATACTACTCAAAAGCCAGGGCTGCCAAAACTGTAACCTTCAAATTCTTTTTATGGTGTTTATACATGGCCTTTTTAGTTGTGGCAGTCCTCAGCAGAACCAGCTGCTTGCCACAGCTGCAGCAGCCACCAAGTCCCTTCCAGAGATACCAGGAACGAGGATCTGCACTAGGGTCAGTCCCAGGAGTAGCATATCACAGCCATCAGTAGGGGTAGTGAGAGCCTACTCTTTACCAGACAGAGAAGGGATGCAAGCTGGTAACAGAGATAACAGATACCCTGGCCTGATGCACAACCTGCAAACCAAAGACAGGCAGTCAAAAAAGCCCAGTTGTCGGCTCTCTGATACAGAAGAGGGAGCCTAGGGCTGCCGATAGCATCCCGGCCAGCAGCAAAGGCTGTGACACCAACAGAGCTGTGCTGGTACTGGAAAGTGCTTCCCACATGTACGCCAAAAACAGGATTCATTGAGCAGGTCTGGCATCCACTAGCTGCTCTCATGAGAGCAAAGCCATATGACAGAGACAGAAAGTTATGTTGTTTGAAATAATTATTAGAAAAGCCAGCTGCATTAGTCCCTCTCAACAATTCATTCAGTAACGGTGCTGAATTCTCCCTGGTCGTAAGCTTCCATTCACCAAGCGCATCCTGGAACTGATATTGAACAAAAAGGTACCATGGCACAGATTACTTTTGTTATAAGGCCCTTAGCCTAAGTCCAAACTATTAGGTACAGTCCATGAAAATAACTCCAGGAACTGCTGCTCAGAATTAAAAATCCAACCAGTAAAAAATTCTTGTTTCCTATTCCTAAGTACCTCTCCAAAATAATAATAAACAGTTCACAGTGTTGTGACTATGGACAATTGAGTTCTAGAAGTAAACTAATCCAAAACCTTTTCTGATCATAGATAACTGCTTCGAGAGTCATGCAATCTAATAAAGAAAAGGATATCTACCACTGAATGTGACTATACCACATAATAAGTAATAACAATAAAGACAATAACATTTTCTCCACTATTCATAAAGCCTTCCTTTAAGCAGTCCCATCTCTGAAGATACCATCAGGCATCTTGTTTCATAACCCCTTAATCAGAATATTTTTTATTTCCGCCATTTTCTGTGATTCAGATTTTTCTATTGAAAACAATAGAGTGATAGTTTAAGTACAAATCAGGCTGGTTTCTTTTTAATCTGTTTTTGAGATTTCCTCACTGCTGCATAACACATATAGGTTATTTACAGTATACAACTTTCAAGTACCCTCTCAGATATGGCTCAGAGGCTAAAAATATCTTGAAGGCACATTCACCAGTACATGGTAAAACCAACAGTTTGATACCCACTGCCTGGTGGCTTTGAACAGGCTGAGAGGACTGTGGTTGCAGCAGGAAAACCGAAGTCATTCTCCTACTGTAGTGATGGTATTCAAAATAGATGTCTTGCAGTGCACCCCACCAGTCCTGTCCATATGTCCTTCAGTCACCTTTAAAAGACCGTTTAGATAGGGAAGAGAACTGACCAAATTTAAGGATGCACAAACGGGCTAAACATACAAAATTAAGAGTGTACGTCTGCCTGACAAGCTATTCTTCCTTAAGGAAGAATGAGTGACTACTGTCTGACATTCATCATTGCTAGAAGCATCTACACAGAATAAAACAGAGTCTTTCTGGATCATCACAGTCAATCAACAAATAATAGACATACTGCTCTGAGCCATGTTAATTCACAGGAGTTGACATTTGAACATTTATTTAGGTAGATGCAGATGACAGAACAGGAATTCTTTAAACCAGTTCTACCTTTGTTTGAAGTTGTATTTGCTTGGTCTATGAGACGGAATAATATTATTATTAATAAATCACCATATTCTGTTGGCTGGATCCTGACAAGCTTGTATTTTTCAGTGTTGCTGTTCTCCAGGTTCCCGTCTTTTAATGATTATTTTGCTCCCCCAAAATCTTTCTTACTTTCTTCTGGATACCCTGGGAAATGTCTGGATTCTGCATGATTAAAGTTGATGGGAGCCTTGCCATCAGCTTCAGTGAACATGGGATCACGCTCTGTGCCAAATTCCATAAACCTTCCAGTAAGCCACAACACCTGTTTTCCTTCTCCTCCCATGCCCCATTTCTATTCATTGCACATTTTTTCTCTGCTCTGACACCTATTAATCCATGCACTCTATCCAATCCATCATATTCATCTTTCTTCACCAGTCATGTTGTCGTAGCTCTATGGCTGGAATTAGTAGGAGAGTGTGAACTCACTTATGAAAGTGCTACTTTTCATACTGCCAAAATAATGTCAGTGCATCACAGAACACGAGTCCAAAATGGTATGCAATATCTTTTCATGCATCTTGATCTGACTTCAATTTTACTTCCAGTCCCACTTGGAAAATCACCACCCTATACATTTATTTCTAAAATGTTCTTATACCCAAGTGTTAAATCTTTGCCATTGTTCAGTTTGTTGAATTCCAGCCGCCTTCTTCCTAGCAAATGTAATGAATGTACTTTATTATTTCTGCCAAAATGTTTCAATATTTAAACTTTAGCAGCTCTTCATACCTTGTGCTAAAACCCTCCCTGGGATTTTTAGTGTAAGTCCTCCCAAGTTTAATTAAAGACATGTCTTCTAAAAACACCTATTGAGACAAGCAGAACAAGTGAAACTATCTTAGGAAAGCATAGAGCTTCAGCTTTAGATTAATAGTGACTAAGCAGAGCAAAAGCAAAGACGATCATTTGGGAACGATCACTCGGGTCAACAGTCTCAAATACGGATTAATCACGGGGTGGGGGAAGGGGAAAAAAAAAGCACTTTGGGAACAGTTGGTTCCTTATTGAAGCAAGACCTACTGCTCTGTCTCTTTAGCATATCCTCTCATTTGTTAAGACCTTTCATTAGTTGTGTGAATGTAATCCACTACTTCATCTCCAAAATGCGTGACAGGCCAAGCAGCAGGTGAAGGACATGCTTTATTCAGCTTCTTCTGACTTTGACTTTATTAGAGTGATACATCATTCAGGATTCAAATTAATGTCTATCCCAAGAGACGTATTGTATGGCTCGATATTTACTCTAAAGTGTTCTTTGAATTTGCTGTCTATAGAAACAAAGTATACTGCCATTATCAGAAAATTTATCTTCCCCTACTGGAGACTGTTCTGTGAAATCCAGGCTTCTACTCCTGGTAGTTTATAAGATGTAATTTTTTTCCCTTCCCACATTTTTCTTGGGAAAAATAAAGCCTGAGCAGCTACAGTACTAAGTAAATAGCAAAATATTGTATGTCCATTCAAAACCTAGCTAAACACACACAGTTCAGAGCACAACTGATAAATGCTCATTGCTCACTCACTGCTTTTATAAGAAGTTAGGACACTGCCTAAGAGACGGAATGACATCAAATATTTCATGATAGTACCACTGGAGTTGATTTTTATCTTTTTGTCACTAATTCCCAAATACAAAATCAAGCAGCTTAATCCAATCCAACATCAGCACCAGATTGCTGGGGTCTCTGGTAAAGTAACCTGAACTGATGCATCAAAGAAACCACACTGCAATCTTGTTGTCTCCACTGTACCATACTTCATTTTTAATCAGCTAACAAATAACATCTTATCATTATTGTTTCTTCTTCTGAAGATCGGACTCAAGACTAAGAGGAGCAAAGTAGTTCTGAAGCACATGAACCAGAGTTAAAAGTTTAAACAGCAACATCCACCCAAACAGAAAACCAGGTAGGTAGATTCTTTTCAATTTCCACCAAGTAGATATAAGAGCGAAGTACTGAAGTACCACCCTCAAATGCAGAAAATAATTTTCTCCTGAGCAGCACAAGCAGACCAGAGACACAAAAGGGATACCAGCACTTTCAGAGCAACCCCCATTATCATTCACTGGCTTCCAGAGCTACTGCGCCTTCCCCATCATCCAGATTGGGGCAGCATTCACTGCAGATGCCCTGATGTGACTACTTGTATTATTCTGTGTTGGCTTTATTTCCTTATCTTAGCTTCTATTAGCAATTCTTCTTTTCAGCCCTCTGTTAGGCACCTGATTCTTTTCAGTAATCAATATGCTTAAAATTAAATCATGGTTTAAGCTCTTGGGAAATTTAAAAGTATGTTGGGTAGTATTCAAGTTATTTTACGAGCACAGAGATTGGGAAACATGTTTTTACTGGAATATTTTATCCAAATAAATCCTTTATAGTTAAAGATTATATTCTTAGGGATTTTTTTCCCCCATTTAGAAGTCATAAAAAAAGAAGCCAGTACTTGAAATGTTAACTGTCATGGCTTTTTTTTTTTTTTTTTTTTAAACACGATTGCAAGATTCAGTTTTAGAGGTTATTAAACCATGGAGAGAAAGATCTGCTTCAGGGTAAGTTTTATTCTGTGTCACCATGCTTTAAAATAGTATTTCTTGAAATATTTCTCATCTAAGTTTCTTTCTATTTTGAGGGTTTGTTCTGTACAGCGATCGACATCAGTGTAATTGATATTCTGCCAACCCCTTAATCCATATTCGCGCACACACACACATACTATAAACCTGCAAGTTTACGGCACTGCAATTTACTTCAGCATCAACTGAACTGTACAAAACCCACTTGCACATCAATGGAATCACCCATTGTGGATTGGTTTTGTGTAGACAGGGAGTAAATCACCTGATAATCTAATGAGGATGGATTGTGTAAATAGTTCCACAAAGAGCAAATGTGCATAGATAGGGGAATAAACTGGAATGATCGATGGGACAAGCGCCACAGTAAGATCAAAGACATGAGGATGCAGCAAGCTTTTTAATCACCGCCTTGCACTGCCATTAACCACTTCCTGTAAATGCTCTCTCAGCACTCTGGATTGGAGATTTTCCACTTCTCTCTGCCTTGCACCATTCAAGTTCAGTAGGCTACAGCCTCTAGCAGCACCAGAAACCAGGTGAAGTGCAAACAAGACCGGTCTGAAGATATGCTGCTACATGAGGGCTTTGCCACCCTGGCTTCCCACCTCGAGCTTGTCCGCTGCTCACAGTCTTGTCTTTCACAGGAAGTTATTAGCTAAAATTGCGACTGCACTTTTGGGGGACCAGGGCAACATGAACTGACACCTCCCCATCCCCAAACCTTCGATGCTGTACCACGCTTTCTTTCACAAACCACCATGGCAATTTTGCCAGAAGAGCTCAGCACATGGAATGAGCACAGGATGCTGCCTGTCTCCCCTCATGATCTTATCATTACCATGCTTACAGTGCCTGCCACTAATCTTGGGTTTGTTGTTGGTTTAAGTTTCCAAGTTCTTCCTCTGCTCTCTGAAAAGCTGCTCATTCTGCAGTTGCTCTCCTCAGCTACTGCCTCCTCCACCCCCAAACCCACTACATTTGTTATTTCCTTCACAAATTTCTCCTAAGCTCTTAGCCTTCCCACATCAATACTCCATTGCTAACTTAACCCCATATTTTCTTCTCTGTATCTCCTCGAGTTTGCAATATCGCTGCCTTACCACCCACCAGAAACTTCTTCCTAAACCTGAGCTCCCTTCCCAGGTGCCCTCCATTGTTTCATCTTCCCCAAATGTTTGTTTCATTCCTCAACAGTAGTCAGCTGCTACAGCAACTGCTTCTTTCTTATCCATCTAATTATTACAATGAATCTGTAGAAGATGTCAAAAGAGAGTGCTGAAATGCAATGAGAAATAAGTTTGAAGTACTCACTGCTCTTCCTCCACCAGATAGAAAGGAGGAGAGTTTAATTACCTGGAGCTTTGCAAATGCTCAAATTATCAAATGATCTCCTCTGGTTCTAAAACTTTTCATAATCCTAAAGATGTTTCAGCTACCAGCAGTCACAAAATGCAGCTTCTTAGAGAGAAGAGAGGAAAAAAAGAAAGAAAGAAAAAAATGCTCTTTTCACCTAATTCATACATACTACATCACAATTTTATCAACATTTAATATTTTATTGTTTATATTTGCCATCTCTAATCCTTCATCTTTGCATTTTAAATTCCTTCCACTGAAAGATTTAACAAGCATGCTGACTGTGCCTCTTCAGAAAAAGGCCATCTTAGCTTTATATGCAGCACAAATACAACCTTTGCTTAGGGGAAGGGAGAGGGAATTCAGCATACAACATAGGCACGATGCATTTTTTAATAACTTTATTTTTAAATAAGAATCAGTGTATTAAATATACCAAAATATTAAAGAAACTTTATACTGAAGGAGAGCCACATATTTGTATACTGAAGAAAAAGAGACATATTTGTTTTCTTTGTAGGTTTTGGGGGTGGTGCTGGTTTGGGGTGAGGTTTTTTTTGTTCTGGTTTTTTCCTTTCCCCTCCAGTGTTTAGGGCATGAAGATTAAAGATTCTCAATGAGATTTTTAAGATAAAGCTGAATGCCTGATTCACTTTGAGAACATAACCATTACTGTCAGCTCAGCAAGTTTTTTTTAACATTTTGGAAAAAAGTTTCAAAAAACCCCACACTTCTTCACTGCCCACATAGTATGCTCAGGCACATTTAACGGCAGTCTGATGTCCAGATACCATAGCTCTTAATGAGCTCATTCACAAGGCAGGCTCCCTGAGTAAGCTGAGACGTCAAGACAAATGCAAATGCTTGAAGAAACAATTGCTCAACAAAGGGTTGCAGCATTTTCTCCAAAATATGCAGGTCAAATTACTGGAAATGTGGAGGTGAAAATTATTACTACTTAGATTTTTTGGATTCGTCTTGTTTTTGAGGTAATAGCCCTGTCTGTTTTCTCTCTGGGAATTTCAGTCAGCTGCTGTCTTCTAAACTTAAGACCTTTGCAGATCACCATAAGCACTATGGGCATTTCTTACTAAATCAGTCAAGATTTGCTTTAAACTCCATGGTTAATCCATTTTACCCTGGAAAACAGAAAGTTAGATAGCAAAGCCATCCACTCTGAACATTGTAACAAGCCAGATGCAAAAGGTTTGCAGTGGGAATTATTTGTACAACTGGTTTCCTTTTTGGAAATAGAATCCCATAATTAGAGAAAAATCCTTATGGGGAAGGCTTTTAACTTAAAGGAAGGGAACTACATCACCAACCAACCCAAAAACTTGATGGGCGAGTGTAAATCCAACCTAAACAGAAAACAAATACATGCTACTGCAGTCATCACCACAGTCTCACTGTATGTCTAACTTAACAACACAGCAAAGAAAGAGAAAATTCACATCAGGTTTGTTATGTTTCACATAACAAACTGTAAATAGCAACAAAATAAAAACAAAATTTGAGCTGGAAATTGCAAAGCAGTAATGGGCTGAGAGTCTGTAACTGCCACAGAGACTGAGCAGTTATTTTAGCATTTCAGTCATCCATGACTTATTAGATGCTTCTTAATTTTGATTTATGTTGGGGAATTTGTGATCAAAGAGGATTACATGCAAATTTTCATTTTTTATCTCAATAAGTCAGTCATTCTGGAATCAAATCAGTTTACCAGTGAAGCAAATTCTACTTTTTTATTTTCCTCTTGCTTGAGAAAGCCACTCTGCAGAATTTGCTATAAAGAACTGTGAAATTTACTTATATGGAAAACTTGTGTCTTGAGGCTAAATCAATTACACTGACCTTTCACTCCTTACCTAATATACATTCTTTATATGTTAAAATAAAATAACATATGGAATGGCTCCTGGTTTTTTCCAACACCTGGAACTGTGCAGTACCTTATAAAGCATGGAAATTATCTAATATATAATATCCTGATGATATAAGACTATAGCCCCAGAATTATAGAGTGAAACAATAGGTCTGCACAGGTTGCCTTACTTTTCTACACAAGTGAAGACCACTCCTCACTTGCAAAAAAAAGTTAATTGCATAAAATTCATCTCATTAATATATTAATCTCTTGCTCTATATGGAGGTGTGAAGACATCTTTCACCCAAGGCTGCTAACCTTATACCTCAAGGGAATCTCTCACTCAGAAACCAAAAGGACAAATGTCTTTGTGTCAAAGCGTCAAATCAAACATCAGATGTTAAAATACATTTTCTAACCAGCTGTGGTTGAAGTACAGATATTTTTAATATATATTTAATAGGCTTTAAAAATGCATATTTTTAACTTGCTGAAAATATCACATAATGAAATGTCTCAAATGCAAGATGCCTGATGGTATGCGTGGCATTGGGAATGGAGGAGTTTATCCAGTGACCCCTTCAGCAATCAAAAGCACCAAAAGGATTTCATGGAGAATTTTCAACTGACTTTTTATCTAAGGCCATACTACCCAGTTAGGGAAGACATTTTCCATAAATTAATGACTTAATTCAGTTTTCACTTTTGCAGCCTGTTTCACTTAGAAAACCCTGAGGCTAGCAATACTGCAGTGCAATGCAAGCCCATGCTGGTTTGTAATAGAGGGCTGCATTCAAGGATAGCTCCACTGTTGACCTCAACTGCAAAAGCAGGTCCTTGCTAGAAAAGAGGCTAAGGAAGGAAGCATAGCACAGGAGTTTTCATCACATTAGAAGACAAGAAGGAAGAGGTACACTCAGGATAAATACATGACAGCAATTAATCCTTGAAATGCGGTGTTAAGCATTCCTATAGTTTAAATGTGGATGCTTACATTCAGACACTCTGTTGAGAAAACAAATAATTAATTGTTCTTATGACAGGGTCAAAGCATGGGTATAGAGAAATAGAAATACTAAACCAAGTCCTCACAGTAGAAAACAAATCTAAATACTTCTGTTAATTCCCTGCAAGCCAATGTATAAGTTCCTGATCCCTGAGGGTATGTTCTATACAGAAGCAAGGCAGAAGGAAGGAAAAGGTAGCTAAAAAAAGCAGATGGGTGGACAGGACGGAAACAATAAACAGAGAGAGAGAGAGACTGCTCTCTGAGTGGGGGAAATACTAGAAGAATTAACTAGGAGATAGAAAATGAAGACCTGAGAAACAAAGTTGAATAGTTATATGGGATGTAAAAAGATATTTGACAGGGTGGATTCTTGAGGGACATATGGGATTACTGGTTGTTGCCTTGGGTTACAGCAGCTCTTCATACCTAGACACCAGAAATACTGAAGAACACCATCTGGAGTGTCCAACTAATCCTTCATTGACTGAAAACAAAAACCAGAATTTCACTAACTAAGGAGCATTTCATTCTGGTTACACAATAAAGCAAGCTGTGAAGGGTATGAATTGAACCAAAACTTAGATTAAACTGGTATAACTGAAATATTAACTTTTTGGCTTATAATTCAAAAGCTGCAACACATCGATTTCCCTGTTTGATTCTTGATGACAGCAGCACTACAAAAGAATTAATTAGAACTTCTGCTATGAGCTCAGGACAGCAGATCTCCCTTAGATTTTATTTAAATAGTATGTGAAACAAATTAATAATAATAATAATTTTTAAAAAAACCAAACAGTAGAGGAAAAGTTTCTCAGTATATTATACAACCTTAGTGAACATTCAGATGTATTAAACCTTTTTGTACTGGCCATATTTGAATGAGGCAATCACCCAAATATAAAAATAAGTAAAGTACAGTACAGTGTATGTTAAATCAAATATTATCACAGGCTTATCTATGGCTGGTCTAAATCCATAAAACCACAGCAAAGCCTGAGAAAAAGGTGGACCTGGAATATACATGCAACAAAGCTTCCTTGTATCCCAGAAACATTGCTGAGCTATTACACAGGCTTTTGCTCATCGGAAAAAGAGGAAATGAAAAGGGAACATCTGCAATGTCTAAAGTATTCTAAGGGGAATATACGGGAAGGATGTTTCAAAGCTATTTGAGCTAGTGTCAAACAGGGATAGGAGATGCAAAACCTAATGAAGGACATTAAACCACATGCCACCAGAGTTTATCTTATGAAATAATTATTAAGCCGTGTGACAAATATATACACAGTTCTGAAAATTATTAAAGAACTGGGAACAAGCAAGAATCAAACTCTATTGACCTAAACTGGCCCTGTGTTTTTTCCTTATGATAGAACATTTGCTCACAAAAAGAGTAAAGCAGTTAAGGTAAAGCTATTACTTTGAAAGAGCTTGTAGTACCTACCTCAAACTACTTTCTGTTGAATTCAGCCGTAACCTCTTTATGCAGGTATTACATTGCCATCTAGTGTATGCAGTATATATTGTAAATCCCAGGAAACCATTACATCGTATATAGCAGCTGAATTTTCCTCTTAGCTGGCTTTCCTCAGTGCTTTATATCTTGCAGAAAGACAGATTTCCTCCAGGCCACTCAATCCCAAGAAATGTATGACTTGTCTTTCAAAGAAATTCAGCACCATAAAGAAAACACTACTCTAAAAGTAGCTGCTCTATTGAATACCATTCTGTTGTATTTAGTAGGTACATCCACCAAAAGTTTTAGGAATTTCAACTGTTCTCATGCAGCAAAGGGTGCTTGGGATTCAATGGTCCTCCCCTGGAGGGGATACAAGCCCTCACCCCTGACAGCAACACAACCACCACGCTCTGGAGTGACACTGGGTTGAGGAGAGAGGAACGATCCTAATCCTTCTCTTCCAGCTTTCTATAACTAATTAAACTTAGCAAGAAAAGGAGGGCAGCTAAGCTGCACTGACGAGTTCCTGGATGGCAAAGAGGCACAGCTCATGTTGCAGTGGCAAAAGACCAATTGCTCCACGCAGGAGCCATGGGGTGTTCCCACCATGCTCCCCAAGCCCTGTGCTGCTGCCCCAGGTGGCCGCATGGGAGTCTCCCAGTCCTGCTCCAGGAGGAACTGAGGTTCCCACAAGCATGCCACCCTGTGCAGAATGTTAGCTGTTGCATATCCCACCCTTGAGTACTGTCCATACCTGCATTACTTGGTAAGAGTACCTGAACACTGCTAGAGGCACGTCACACCCAAGTTAACAACAGGAGACATTTGGGTGCTTGTAAGAGTGGAGTTTGGCCATTCTGAAATCTTGCAACACCAAATACTGAGCAATGTCCCACCATGCTTTTGAATACACAGGCCTCACTCCAGTTTAAGAATCTGGGCTTTTAAACCAAGACCTCTGAAGCACATGTTTCTCAAATCTTTATGGTAAGATTTATCTTTTTTGGAAGAGTTCTTTCAAAACACAAACAGGCCCAAATCCAGAATGCAAAGATTAACTGATAACATAGACAAGGCGACAAAGGAACAAGTAAATGCGCTGGGACTGGATTCGAGAACTCCTGGCCACCAGGTTTATGGGGAGGCCAGTCTGGCACTGAGGGCTCCCACCTTCCTTTCCAGTCCTTCCTTGGGCTCTGGAGTGCTGCAATGAATGCTGAGCAAAAAAGAGAAAAATGGTTTCACACTCACCCCATCTGCCAGTTCACCTGAGACAGAAACAGGCTCTCCACTGGAAAGAGAGAACAGGAAAGAACCCTTACTATGATCAGAAAGGGAAGCGGTATTTCAAAACCATGTCTCTGATTTCAAAATCAGGCTTCCCAGTTATGGAACTAAAGAAGCTCCTTTAACCCCAACATCAGTTACAAATAGCATGTTTTACAAGAACTGCCTACAGCTGTTCTTTTCAGTGCCTCATCATTTTAGCAAGATATCAAGGGCCTGATGTTATACATAACCAGCAGATTTTACCTCTGTTTTGCTAGCTGTTGGGTCTTGAATTACTGGTTCTCTTTGTTGACACATTCACTTGCTTTACTGTCCTTATCATATGATATATTGCACAAGGTGTAGTAACAATAAATATATTTAATAGCCTGTAGCCTTTTGTTTAGCCACTACATTACACACTTGTATTTGTTATTACTACAATTAATAATCAAAATACATCCATTATCAAATTCAGTCTCGGTTTGTTACTGACCCACATATATTACTTACACTGTGCTTCAGGATGCAAACATGCATGCAGCCCATAAACAACTGAGCTAGGGGAGGAGGCTAGCTAGCATCTTAATTCATTTCAGTCTAAAAGAGCCAGGCTAGCAAAAGCCAACTGTTTCAGCTAACCAGTGGCATTTTAAGTGAAACACTACACTGGCTCTGTCAGCAGATCAGAGAGGCCAGTCCCTTCCAGCAGGGAGGGAGGTGAAGGACAATTAGGGCTGATAACTTCTCTTGTTAGTGCAGCTGTTGGGCGTTATGCCAAGAGAAAAGGTAGCAAGTGTAAATAGAGTTCCAGGGTGATTATAATTCCTTTTTTTATAAATATATTGAACACTAATTCAGCAAAATACTGATACCTGTACCTACCACCAATGGTATAAATACTCCCATTCTCTTTAATAGGACAGCAACTCCAGTACAAAAGTGAAGCAAGTACTTAAGTCTTCAATATAACAATCTACAGATACAGAACTAGGGAGACATTTTAGTACACCTCTTCCATGCCCTCCTGTGGACTGTTTCCCTCATTCTATCACTGTCCTTAAGCTTCTTCCAGCCTTAAATTCACAGCTTTTCATAGCCAGACACAGCATCATCTAAGTTAGTTCAGGCCTATCTGTAGCCTTTTGGCATGTAGTCAGAAAAAGCTGCCATTGCTATAACTAGAGCTTGGTACTTTCCCCATTTACTAAAATAAAAGCACTTACAAATGATTACCTGATCACCAGCTTACTGTATGATTAGTTAATAGAATAAATGAATATTTGCTTCAGAGAGCAAGATATAAAAAGAACGTAATTCTTTCTAAAACAAGTGGTAGTATCTGCCTTATTTTTCTAAAAGAAGAATAAATTTTTGTTAACTAAGGAAAAACTGTTCCAAATAGAAGAGAGTATCTATAACAGCATCCTTTACTACTGATTTTGAATGGGTTGGGGTTTTTTTAAGCCAAAGTGGAAACAGCAAGATGTTTACATTAAAATTCAGAGGAGAAAGAATTCCTCTCGTTAGATGCCTAATAACATAGAGATTTCAACAGCTTCCTATTAATG
Organism: Platalea leucorodia; assembly: GCF_965183815.1. Lineage (NCBI taxonomy): Eukaryota > Metazoa > Chordata > Aves > Pelecaniformes > Threskiornithidae > Platalea > Platalea leucorodia. The sequence goes on along the minus strand of NC_138828.1, from coordinate 42,821,345 downwards.
AGCCTCAATCTTTTTGCTAGCTCTAGCAAGGCCATTCAGCATTTAAGTTAGCAGCCAGCCTTTCATTTGAACTCTATGAGCATGGGAAAGATGTTGTTATTCTAAGGAAGTAATGGAGGGTCAAGAAACTTCTGAAGACACTGTGCTACTAATTCCTCAACTAGAGCTGAAGGTGAAGCATGTATCAAGAGCACTTCTGTGTGCCAGTTTGATGGCAAGCATCAGTAGCTGGCTGAAGTCAAACAAGAGGTTTCTCAAGCTGTTCAGACTACAACTTTACAAGAAAGTGTTTGCTGACTATATGATTACACACAATTTTTCACAGTAAAAGTATACAGAAAAACAGGATTTCTGGCCAGTCATCTACAAAACTGTTTCCCACAGGCCATAGCCTGTTACTGAGCATTCACCACAGTGGATGGCAAAAGTTACCACTGAATTTAGCTGTGAGGGATGTATGCCCTCACCTGGAAGAAGAAGATTGTACATTCTTGTCCTAAAAAATGACATCTTACATTTAAGCATCTGCAGTGTTTTGCATGGTTACTGTAATATTTCTTTGTTAATAAAAGAAGCAGTAAAATATTGGAGGCAAAATTATAATATAGAGGGGGAAATCTTAGTGGAATTTCCTATGGCAGTGTGAGGCTTTTATTCACAAAAGGGGCAGCCATCTCGAATCTAATAACCAGATGTGTCCAGAACTCAGTGCTTCCAAATATTTCAGGTATGTGAGGTTTCAGAACACGACACGTTATGCCAAAAATGCACACCGGAGAGGAAACAGGTAATTGGGAGGGAAATGCGCAGTAGTAGCACATGCCAAACTGCCCTTGCGCAATGTGTGAAAGCTGGGAAAGAGGATCTTTGTGGTGGAAAGAAAAGGGACACAAGGTCATTTTCTACTCCCAAGGATGGCATTTGTAATCCAGAGTAATTCCACTGAAGTCAATGGTTTTAAATATAGAGTGGAAAATAGACTCTGGCTGTTATCCCTTTTTAAACACAACAGGAGGTGGAGAGTCAGTTCAGCACATCTTTAAGTCTCTCCTCCACTCTAGGGACACCTACGATAAGGGCCAAACAGGTACCTAATTACCTGGATTTGCTAACTCACAAAAAGTGTTGGATTAAGGGGTGATACAGAGAATGGTCACCTCATCAGCCAAAATTTGTTTGTCCCATCTCTGTAACAGCAGCAAGCCTCGTTAGAGTCACAACGCATTTCCCACTTCATAGAATTTCAAGGTGGAAACATAATAATGTAGTCTTGGCAGTAACAGGTAACATAGATGTCCAGATCCTGCTTTAAGTTTTGGTCATCAAGTAATGATTAAAGGGTATTTAGGGCATTTACATAGTTCTTAATTTTATGCTTAGATTTTTCCACATACTTAGAATCGAAGTTTTTTGTAGCAGCTTATTTTTAGCTTTTCAAAGCAAGTTTTCCAAATATTAAAGACTTTGGGGGGGGGAAAAAAAAGCTGCAACAGGAAGTGTTTGCACAACTTGATTTTTATCTTTTGGTTATTTTGCTCTACAATTTTCTAAAGGGAAAACATTCTTTGGAAAAGTATGACATGGGAATTTTTTTTCCCCATTTTAGGCTTCTGAGTGCATTCCAGATTTAAAAAAAAAAAAAAAAAGAGAGAGAGAGAGAGTTTATATTTAATTTTCCATTGATTCTTCAGATAAATAACCATATTGCAACCTTTCTGTCATTTTTTGACCCAGATTGTTGTTTTGTTTTTTTCCCATTCCATAGGTAGAAAGACAAAATATTTGACTGAGTAAAGAAAACTACAGATTTTACTCTACACAGTCATAGCTGAGTCCTCTCTGTTTGTATCTTATTCTGATTCTGCAAGTGGGAAATAATTGAGATACATTCCTTGAACTTACAACACAGATGAGAGCTGCAAGATTGTATGGGAAAGGCCTGTCCTCTCCACACAGCTAGTTCCTGTCATGTGTCTTCATGTCCCCTCTTTGTAACCTCATTGTAAACAAATCATTGTGGGCATATACATTACGAAGAGGTAGAAAAGCCATTCTTGGTATAAGCAAAATTATTGTGAGCTATTGCCTCAAAATATTCCAGCAAGTTACTGCTTGGCTGCACACAGCACAGATTCACAGCTGGTAGCTATCAGCACGCCTCCGCTAGCTTCCCTACAGCAATGCCAGTGACAGCTGCTGTGGACCTTCAGCCTAACCTCAGCATCCTAAAGTTTCAAGGCATAGTCAACTTTCAAGGTTTCCAACATAATACCCAGAAGAAATATCTGGGAAACATCAAAGGAAAATATACGCTGAGATTGACAGAATCTCAGTCATGGTAATTGTGACTCTGAGGTTAGAGGAGCTATTGCTAAGGAATATTAGTTATTTAGCTGATGACAGGGAAGTGTAGAGAAGAAGAGCAAACCAAGCAGAATCCCCTTTTTAAGCTTCCCCTCCTCCCCCCCAATAACTTACTCAGGTATGAAAAACCATAGTATAATTGTGTGATGCCCTGGAGAAGAACTGGTTTAAAATTAAAAGTGTGGTGCGACTTTGTTGTTTTCCTTCACTGTACATTCAGCGTCCCCATAAACACGCAGCTTTCAAGTTCTCAGCTTTGGCTGTAGTCAAGAAAGAGTTTCACTGGGTGTGCTCCTGGATGTTTGTGCTCTTAGCTGCTTACCTACAGTTAATGAAGCTTATCCTGGTATTTCCTCTCATTACTAAGCATGGTTTTGATTCTAAGATTAAGACTATTCAGGTCCTAATCCAAGACTATCAAACAATAAAGCATCGGCTTGAACTATTTGGATGAACAAGTTTTTCAAGTATTGACATTGATGTGGTAGGGATTAGGGTAGGTCAAACAAAGCCATTTTATGGGCCATCCTCTCTTGGAGGGAAAATATGCCTTGCAAGGCAAAATGAGAAATAGAATATGAATAAAACCATGAGATAGTCCTGAACTCTGAGTCACCTACAGCTGACTGTAACATGCTAAGAAAAGTGCTGGGCCTTGCGCCCCCCACTAGTGTAGTGAGAGAAAAGGATGTTTATTATTGCCCAACAAATACAGAGATCTGAGATAAACCTTATTGTTGCTGTTTTATGAAAGACTACGTGAAGAAAACACTTCAAGTGAAGCACTGAAATTCAGGGAAGACTAAATATATGTGTATATTTAAATATAAATAGATGTATATAGATATATATGCATATATCTATATATAGATGTATATAGAGATGTATGTATGTATATGTGTATAAACGAAACATTCATAATCTTGTTTCCCTTTTGTGGGTGCTTTTTTATGGTTTGCATAATATCCACCTAAGGATCCATTTGTACAAAAGAAAGTGCAAGTTGTCATGGAGTAGATTGCTCTGATAGAAGAGACTTAACGGTATGAGGAACCGAGAGTAAACTGAAGCAGAAAAAGGAATGGAACTGCAGTTTATGATCACACCTTTCTAGCCCCATCTTCAAGGAGAAGAATTCCTGAGTGAAGTTCTGGCAGGACATGAAGTATAAAGACTACTCATTGCCTTCAACAATGACCCAGAATAATGGGGTCATTCATTAGAAATGATAAAGTAGTGCATGTTCTGTGACTGTATGGCCTTCTATTACCAGCAGCAGCTTAGTTTCACTTTTTAGATAATAAATTTCGTCATATTGCAATCTCTTTCACATTTACTGACCTGGAAACTAGCACCTTCTGCAGTGCACAGGCCATATCAGGATTTTAGCATACACCTCAGGGATGTTGGAATGAAAAAAGGAGGTTGTGGAGAAAGAACAAATACAAAAACTGCTGAAGGGGGAGGGCAGGAAATGTATGGCTTTGACATTCCATCCTTTCCTACTATGGAAGTGGATGGATTTGAGAAGAATGGAGACTTGCAATACAAATATTTTTCTTGGATATTACGGGAGCTGAAGCTGCTGACATTATAAATATCATGCAAGCAAGCCAGTCCTTAATTAGTAAATTCTAGGAATAGTGTAATGCCAAGAAAATTGAGAAACATGTAAGACTGAAGGAGGAGAGAAAGCCCTTTTAAGCACTTTGATTGATCTTAAAATCAAACACATTCGTACAACATTTCAGCAGGTTCTGTTATATTTGAAAATTCAGTTCAGAATCAAAGCTAAAAATCTCACTTGACTTCATTCAGAGCACAGATAGTAAGGGAACCATCCCAGAAGCAAACATGGAAAATCAATACCCAGATATTTTTAATGGCATACAGATACTGCCCATGGAATCCAAGCCTGGATTCTCAGAATCCTGTAACAAATGCATCCAAAAATGCTCTTAGATTGATGAAGCAGAAGCTCAAAGGGATGTGTGATTGTCTAAAGCCTCGGGGAAACAAATAAACCAGATGGGACAATCAACTGAAAGGGCGTATCCATGAAGAATAAAGGATTGGTTCAGCCAAGGAACACAACAGCATTTAAACGGTCTTTCAAAAGGACAACATTCTTATTTAAAAAAATTCATGTGATAAAAAAATCTACTGTAGAGCTACATGAATGATCGCAAAGGTGAATTAGCCTCACTAAGAAAATACTGAACATTAGTTCTGCTTCTGAATTTGCCTAGTTTCAGCTGCCAACTGTTTGATCATGTTCAGTCTTTCTTCGCTAGCCTGTGGGTTCAATTATGTGGCTACATTAATAAAAAATATGAAACTAGTAAAAATGCTTTTAAGTATAAGCATTCTACCATAAAATATAAAAAATCTGAATTGACATTTTTACAGATGAAAGATTCAAGTAGGTTTACAGAATAGCAGGTTTTTCAAAATTTTACTGTTCACCTTTCAATAACCCTTTTTTAAAATTATTTTTCAACCTACAGTTTTCAAAGGCACCTAAGGCATCTAGGAAGTTTTATCATAAGTGAATTGTTTTGGTACACAAATATTCACAGCAATCTTTTCACGATCTTTTAAATATGTATTTATTGTATTTTTATTTTGGAATTCATAGTGTTTTCTATTTTTACGTTGGCTCCAATTTTCTCAAACTTAAAATGAGGTTTTTGAGATCAATTAATTTTGAAACGGTCTGTGAACACATCTCCATGTTTAATTGCTTTGCTGAAGCAAAATTCCACTCGGTAAAAATTTCATTCTTCTGTGACACTTGTTCAAGTGTATTATATGTAATTATTATTTTTTTCATTTGGACTTTGTTTTCCTGGCAACTATTTATCTGAGAATTCCTAACATAATGTGCCAGCAACTTATGTAAACCCACAACTAATAGTACTGAATATTTTTCATGTTAAGTTGAATTTATCTTGGCATCTTGTAATACCATCCAGTGCGTTGGCAAACAAATATTGAATGACTTAAGTTAGAATGTCCTCCAAATCTTGTTTCTTTTCAGTGGAAATCCCCTGCAAGCTATGTCTAACTTTTGAGACATTACAAAAATGATCAGAAGATTTTGCAGATGTTTAACATCTTGCGTATTACCACATACGTGAACAGGCATCTGATGTTGAGGCCTGTCAGATGTATGTATGTGGAAACAGAGAGCTGAAGACAGAATCTGTATTTATTTGGAAGGGCATGTATCATGCCCTGGTATAACAAGGTTCAGAATCAGTTTCTTTTCATTTGATCTTTCAGTTTCCTGAAGAAGGCAAAAGAAAACATTCCCTTTAGAAGTTTCTTTTGCAAAAGCCCTACTAAAACAGCTAATAAATAGCATTTTTAGGTCAAAATGCAGGAAAAGATACAGGTTTACAGGCTTCAGCAGAGTGCATGAAGGGCATCTGGTGCATCAGGTGGATGCAGGGCAGCCCGCACGCCGAGTCAGCAGCCACCATTGTCGTTTTGATATAGTCACCAGCTACAGTAGAGCTGTATGTTACATATTTTCAAATATTCCTGTAAGCAGTAACTGGACCCCAAGCCTCTTTGGTAAGGTGGCTGGCTGGCCCTCCCCACTGAGGGGCACCTGCTTTGCCCCCTAGGGGCACCCAGCTCCATAACACAAGGGTCTGCCTGGGATTCACTTGTCTAACATAAGCATCTAATTTAGCTGTGATTCTTATAACCAGGCATCTGCATTCCCTTTATGGCAAACAGAATAGGTGCCTTCAAGGATTTCTGAGCAATTAAGTGCCTAAAATAGCCTACAGAAGACAATGTACATTCTTGCCCTGCTCCTCCGCTCCCACACACATTTACGTATGTATGCACACAGTGAATCCAAAAGATAAACTTAGCAACACCTAAGTCTTTTCTTTGCAGTAAGATCTTTCTGTGCCCTAAGTTTTTATACACTAAACATCTGCAAGAACTGCCTCCCAACAGTTTTTATTACATCTGTTAAAACCGAGTAACACAGGGACTGGAGTGAATGCCCCTCATTTGCCACACGGTAATAATAAATTGCAAGCCAGTTAGTTGTGTCTCAGTGTGCTCCTGCTCTCAAAGCTGCTTCTGTATTTTATCCAAAACTTCTTTAAACTAAAAAACATTCCAGCCCCCACAGGAAACACAAAGCAGATATGCTGATATATGCATATACAGGGATAAATACCACTATCATGATAAACCCTCAAATAAATTATCTGAATCTGAAGGCAGTATTAGGTTTACTCCTATTCCTTTACAGATTGAGTTTCTAAGACAATGTCTCAGAAACCATGTCTCAGACCATGTCTAACCTATGGGATCCAGTAGCACTTCCCAGCCTCCAAGTCTTAATGTATGCCTGCCACGCTCTGACATGGAGTCCGAGGCACAGGCCAGATCCTTCCTCCTATACCACCAGGGAGGTGTAGTAGCTGTCTTCTACCTCCATTGGAAGAAACCTAAGCATGCAGAACAAAAGCAAGCTACTGGTGGGGACCCCATTCTGGAGACCCAAAGATGCAGGATGCCAGGCCATGCCAGGGGACCTGCCTCACAGTGCAAGTGCAAACTTAGGATCTTTTGACACAAGAAAGCCCTTTAATCCACTCCTGATGGGTCTTGGCACAAGTGATCCTTGAGCTGCTCAGGCTGGACTAGTTTTCGACACACCCAGAGTGAGAACTGGAAGCAGCCAAGGAAAGCCACATGAGCGGATATTTAGTGAGCTGAAGGGAGGGAAGTCAGACTGTAATTTCGTACTGCTCTTGGCAGCCAAGTCTTCTCTTGAATCTTGTCCATACTTTCTGAAATGTGTTTAATTTACCTTTTGTGTGAGAGGTGCTGGAATGTGGAGGAGGGATGTTGGTTCTGCACCCTTGGACACCAGCACACACACCATGGCGGACCGCAGAACAGATGCTCCTCCGCATCCATGAACTGGAATCTCACATTACCGGATGGTGTTGCAACACTGTGAACCCCTCTATTGCTGCCATGCTGCAGTCAGGTGAGAAATTAATCTAGCTCTATATTTTGTCTCTAAATTATGGCCCTGACCACGTCCTCAGTGGGTGAATGTAACAAAAATATCACCCTTATTTACCCTCCTGGCTTCCACTGAGCAGCGGTTCAGAGGCTTAGTGAGCTGTAGATTGCCACTGGTCCAGCTAATCTCCATTATTTCTGCTTTAGGTCTTGCAGTGACTCTTAACAAGTTCCACGACCAATTCTGCACTTTGTGAAAGTCAGCTTCATTTCTTGTTTATTATTTTTCATCTTTTGCTCCTGGAAAAGATGAAGAACAATCACTGCTAATGCAAAATGAGCAGCCTTGGCACCAGATATAGTCCTGACTACTCAGATTCCAAGCATGACAGTCTGATAAAAACCTCAGTGAAACTAACAGGAATCTTTCCAGAGTAGCTTTACCTAAAGTCTAAAGGTACAGACATACTGCACTCCTAGAATCCCATAGGCACATAATCCTATTCAGCCCTTTACTAAAGAATGATTAGCAAAAAGGTCTACAAAATCTACTTATTTCACAATACTAAACTGCTTCCAGTATATTCCCAGATGTCAAATTCCCTCTACATTCCCAATGCAGGAGCCAAACTCTTCGGCTTCTCTCTTTGACAATTTCCACTGTGCACAGAGGGACGTGTGATTACAAAAATCTGTAGTGGCTTAACTGAATATGAAAGTAGGACAAAGATAAAATAATATGAAGTATTAACCATTAATTCAGGGAAAATCTAGCACTGTGATAAATGGTGCCTAATCATGGATGTGTTTAAGCCATCGCTGAAATATAATGCCTGGGGCATGGAGAGGCAAAACAAGAAGGGCTGAATAAAGATCAGCACTGCAAGGCCATTTAACTCAAATTAATATACTCCCATTAGCACAGTTAGTAAAAGTAAACAGCAGTTGTTTTTAAATATCTCATTTTTATACTGCCTATTCCAATACTTACTTGCTATACTGCTCAAAACCTTAGCCCCTGGAGGCATAGGATTACATCAACTTCTCAGTTGTCATTTTCTTCTACCCTTAAAGCAGGCTTTAAAAATGGAAACTTGAAGCAAGCTCATTCAAAACACTCACAAGCCAGGAGGCAAACAAACCCACTGGGTTTTTTTATGCCACGACTTTCAGAAAACACTTTCAGAGTGTTTTTGTTTTCTGGATTTAATTATAGAAGTCTGAAATACTGGAACAGAGGCTGTGTCAATGACCGAACTTATGAGTCAAATTAACAAGCAGTAAATTATTCACAACAGATGTAGCTCTACATGAACAGAAACATACAGGGGGAATAAAATACCTGCAAGGAGCCGACCAGAATGAGCTCTTTGCAAGATTCAGGAAGGCAGAAAGCAAGCGCTGCAGTGATGTTTCTGGGTCCTGCATTTCCAGTGCTAACTACAAGTAGGAAACAAGGCACTCCTCCGGTGGAGCAGGTTTACCGAGAAGCTCTAGACGGCTGCTCTAACTCTTAGAGAGGCAGTCATTAACCTGCTGCTATTCTACAGCCTCTGCCATCCTGAGTCAAACTAAGCTCAGATATGGGAGAGAATCAGGCTCATGGGAACTGTGCCTTTTAACTTTAAATTCCAGCCCCTCTAAACCTACCTGTCATCCTTCTCTGAATCCTCTTCCTTTCACGGGCTAGTTATTAAGTGTTCCTAACACACCTGTTAGATCTGTTAAAAAACCTCAGAGAAGGAAACTTGGTAGCAACTCTTTCTTACATACCATCTAAGTTTTAATTTACACTTTAATGTATGTTATTATCAGCTCAGGAATAGCCAGGACTATATGTGAATTCACATATATCGACATGAACACCACAACCTAGGAAAAGGGAAACATAATTCAAACGCGGTGATTTTATTTGACTTACTTCGTTACTATAATCCTGACCACTGTAGTTATAAGGAATGCATAGTACCACAGGTTTGCAAGCACACTGCACACTGTGCTTTCTAATCCTAAGGACTGATATGGAAAAAGAATAGATTTGTAAATACTGTGGAAGGAAGAGACATGCAAAAGCGTATGCTCTGTCCCCACCAACCATGCATAGATGAAGAGCATCTCATTCTTATCCGTTACTTTACTTGAAAACCTGCATGGGAAAAGCACTCAGAAAGATGTATACTCCAAAAGGAAGATGTTCTGGCACAAAGTTAAGGGGCTATGGGTGGCTCTCAAGGGGATACCGGCATTAATCCCAGTCTCATTTCTCTGTTCAAATGGAAAATGAATTGGCACATGCACCTCACTGTGGATGTTTATGGCATACTTTGCAGACATGCACAGCCAAAGAGGTCACATTTTGAACCTGTAAATTACTCACACATTTACATTTTAAATAAACCTGTAGATTTATTGTACAATAGTACAGCATGTGACTTTTTAACCAAAAGCTCAGCATCACACAACACTTTAATCTTCCAATTAAACATACACAGTCCTACAACACAGCTCAGTTCAGCTAGGAAATCCACATAATGAATTAATTTATTAAGAGTCCTGGCTATGCTGTTCTTAAGGATGTTTACCTACAGCAAGAACAGTGGCAGTGGTTCTGGTGTTGTAACATTTAATCACTTTAACCTGTTCTCAGCACAGTAACAGCAAGCAGTCATTTAGAGCAAAACGAAGGGATCATTTAAGTGACACTAGTACATTTAATCGCAAATGCACGGAACAGTAGACCAGAGGATCTCACACACGTAATACAAGTAAGGGTTAGAAATCTGTTACGAGATCACTTTGATGTAATATCTGCACTAACTATGCCACACAATCCACCACACAGGAAGACCAGATGCATGACAGGCATCACACCACATAGTGATGTTGTTTGGATTGAAATTGTTAGGTTTGGAAGGGGGAGAGCAGGGTGTTCTGCACAAATATACACTTGCCTTATTACATTAGTTTACAGGTCACAAACACTCCTGTAGCCATTTGCCCACATGCCAGCGGTCTCTTGTTTTAATTCATTTTTATACTGTTTGCTTCAATTTTACCTGGTGCAGTCAAAAACAGTATCGTTACTTCCAGAGACAGAGTGTGTTTTGTGCTACGTGTCTTAGCCTTTCAAATTGTCATAAACATCTGAGTTGGTGTAACTGGGCACCCTTTACACACGCTCTTGTGCACAGCTAGCCACAAGTTGTTATGAAGACACGTTCACATACAATTCTTCATTTGCCACAGGGGTTCCTCGTCGCAATGGAGATTCAAAGTTCATCACTGCTTAACAACTTACAGGAAGTGAAGTTCCCCTGAAGTTTGGAATTAAATATCTACTACCCAAATGAGCTACAGGTTACACAGCAAATCCTTGATCAGAGAAAGTTTATGCCTTTTTATTGCTGTTCAATCTATCAATGTGTGTCAAGTCTTAAGCCTGTTACTTTAAAGGATCAAGTGCTATTTTTATTAAAGAATTTCAAATTTTCAAAAAACAGTATTTTCAGTAGCTTTTAAATACCCAAAGGAGGTAAATTTGGATCCTACTCCTGAACATGTGATTTTTCACTTACTGCAGGAGCATGATAGTGCATTGTTGGTTGGTTCTGAACAGTACTGAACTTCTACAGTATCAACTAAAATAATATGCTAATCAAAACACAGACAGTGATACTAAAAAAACAGGGGAAGGAAATCTATATCGAACATCTGATCTTGAATTAAAATAGACCAGCAATAGTGTGTAAGCTTTCAAACAGATGAGATGCTTAGCTGCTATCAAGTAGCATACCAGCTGTTGTTTCAGAAGAATTATACCAAACTTGCACCCACTACTGTTCATATGTATTCTCTGACTCCGCAAATTTCACTCATCTTAGACAAAATACTAAAGCAAGTTAATTCAAGTATACTGAAAAAAATGGGAGGAAGAAGAATCTTTTTAAATCAAAGATGCTCTTTGTATCATCTTCAAGTATTTTGGTAAAATTTCACCACACTGAAAAAATTTTCACTTATCTGTCTTGCTTCTAGCTTTAGATAAGACTAACCAGCAGAAGAAACAAAGTTGGAAACAAAACCATTCTTGGCTTGTGAGACTAAATGCATGTCCTCAGTAGACTTCCAGTTCATTGTCTAAACTGTAATGTTTTGGTAGCTTTCAGTGAACACAGGAACTTTTGGCTGATTATCTAGACACCACTGACACATGTAAAGATTGTTGAAAAGGTAGTTATCTAATTAAAACAGACATCACCTGAAACGATTTTTTTTTTCTTGCTGTAAAACAAACACAAGCAGTATATTAATAAGATGCACAAGCTCTTCTTCACCCATTCACAATTTTTAATTTGATTAATAAGTAATGAGAAATAACTAAAACCTGATCTTGAAAGATCATGAACAGTTTAAGGAATAAAGCTCTGCTATTCCCTGAATTCATTCCATGCCATCTTTAATAAAAGAGCTTACACAGATTCCTTCCGCTTACTAAAATGACATCAGTTTCTGTTTCTTACATATTTAAATAGCCCCAACACCAGAGACATAAAAAATGTTATACTGAATTTTAATCCTTGTAAAACATTATTACACCACACACTGTTATCATAAATCTTTTCAATAACATCCATTATAGAACTCAGTAAAGAGCACTGTCTATTACTATGCACTGTCAAATATTTCTGGCAGTATTGGGAATTGACTACAGCACATTTCTTTTTTAAAATTAAGAGTTAACCTACATATTCTGAACTTGCAAGTAATACACAACAGATTGTACTTCCATATAGGCTGCAGAGACATTCACTCATTTTTTTCTGATTTGTATATAAGAGTAAATTTTCTATAACAATATGAAAGAAAATTAATAACTTATTTATCTAGCTAGGAGGCTAGTAGTTATTTATAATCATATTAATCAAAAGATGACTGAAAAATTCAAAGTTAATTATTGTGAAGTGCACAAAATCTAGAATATAGGGACTTTCCACAGTACATTATACTAAGTCAACATATAATAGATTAAAAGCTGTAAAGCCAAAATCTTCATTTAAAAATTTAGTGTTTCTGACATCATCTTCCACCATTCCATCAACTCTTCTTTCTCCTCTTCTTTTCTTTCAGACAATGACTCCAGTTCAAAATCAACCTGAATAAGAGAAACAATCAAAAACATCAGTAAGATTTGTAGAGAGAGAAAAGTGTAGGCTTTTAAGAAAGAAGAGTAAGAAAGAATAAGAAAGAACTTATTGAAAGAAGTTGTTTAACACAGGCATGGGGCTTAGGGAAGTACCTTCCATTTTAGGCTAGGTTTATTTCAAAGTCTCTCAGGGCTGATTTAAATGTGTACAATACTTGCATATCCGTACAATAAACGTCACTAAAAAATGCACACAGGCGAGCAAAATTTCCAAAAGAAACCAGACATCTGTCCAGTTTTTGACTTGTCTAAACACTTAAAAAAATACAGGCCAATGAAATTAAAATTGAATAAGAGCCAGCGACATAAATCTTCTAGCATATAATAGAAAGTATCATCAGTGTATTGCTGTCTAACACCTAGCAATGCAGACACCCAGCATATCAAAACACGTGTTCAATTTTATGCCATCAAGAAGATCCAGAGACCTTCTCTGACACATGGCTCATTAGTGTAGATACAAAGTGTTACTGTAGTATATCCTAACATATGATACATGCTAGAGAAATAAGCATTTATTTTAATTGTTAAAAGTGGAATCCACACCTGTACAGAGGATAAATTAAAAATGCTTCTGAACTCTTAGATGCAGCCTAGGTCTTATTCACCATACATGTTGGGTATCTACACAAAGCAGAGCTCCATCACTATCTTTCTGCACAGAGCTGAACACTGCTTTTAACCTATGCACGTAGTCACTTGACAATTTAGATTAAAAACATCAAGTCTCAATGAAAACCTCAACACCTCTTACTTCTTATGTTGCACTATTCAAAGATATTCTGTAATCTTCTGATTGGCTATTCACACATCAACCAATTAAAAAAAAGTATAAGTATCTCAATATTACCCCTCACTGTGTCTTTTCATTTTAAATGAATAAAATTATTCATTAATAAATAAATTTAATCTCCAACAGGAGATTAAATGAGTTTACAATGAGATTACTCTCAGTTGCTTGTGCAGCGAGTACTAGAAGATTAGATTTGCAGTCAGTCTTCTAAATCAGCATATTCTGAAACATTATGAAAAATCATCTCCTGTTTACATGTATACCATGAAGGAAAAAAGGTAAGATTTTTTTTATATATATATATATATAATAGATGATAAACCAACATACACATGAGCACTTACCACAACTGCAGGGCTAAAGGGCACAGCCACTTTTTTAGTTATTGCTAGATAGCCTGGTGCTGAGGCTGTAAGTTTGTAATTTCCAGGCACAAGCAATCTCCAGTAATCACCATCCTTGGCTGTAGAGAAGAATAAAAAAAAAAAAAAAATCCAAATAAATACATATAAACTGAATTACGCAGCTAAGGAGAAGGGACCGTATACCTTGCCAGCATCTTTTGTATTCCTGTCAGCCCTTTCCTTTTGTCTGTCTGAAAGGATTCTTCCGTAAGAGCTGTATAAATACATCATTACAGATTTTCTTCTTTTCAGGTAACCAAAACACAGATTTAAACTCTGAAGTTGTGCTGTAGCCTCCACGAAAGATTTTGCCTGCGGAGGCTGAAGGCTCTCCAGCACACTGAAGAAAAGGACAATCTGGGATATTATTCTACTTCAGAAGCACCCCTGGCCAAAGTGTGGCTCCTGCTAAGTGTCTGAGTTTCAGTTGGCAATGCAATGTGGATTTTTAATGTTCCTCAGTATTCTGAAAATCCAAATTTAAATAAATTTTATTGCCATCAAATGTAAATAAATAGGACCACCTTTCTCAATTTACCTTGCTGAAAAAGCTATAAATTATCATCTCCTCGAATATTCCATGTGAATCACCTCTGAAGCATCATTATCTACATGTTTCAGTATCCAGGCAATGTCTGGGGCTTTTTTCTTCTGTTTAGCTAAACAAAGAAATGAAAGTTTGAGCCACTCAGGTCAAAGAAAGGCTCCTACTGCACTGAGTGTTACTGCAGACCATCTTTTTCAGTCACAGAATAAAAATGCATCATCCTCGTCTCTAGAAATGACCCTCTCCCATTTTCACAAAGAATCAGATCCTCCCTGCAGAAGAAGTAGGCAATAATCTAATTTGTCACAGGGTAATACTCTGAATTTCTCTATCTCCACACAGAATTTCAGAAAACATTGCAAGGCTATTCTAAAGGTCAGTTAGCAGTGCTATTTAAAGCACTTGGCCATGCTCTTACTGCCAGTTTCTTAAATGCTTTTTCAGCACATCTGCAGCTACACAGCGCACTGAGGGAAATATTACTTAAATGTCTGCAATTCACACGGTCGAAAAATGTCAGTAGTCAGTCCAGTTGTTCACAGACTTTTCTCTTCATAAAACAGAAAGGAAAAAAATTACTGCTGCAGAGCTACAATAATGATCTATTCTAACTCCTGGCACTGGAACAAAGCTGAATTTTAACTCACAAACAAAGGAGCGGGGAAAAAAAAGTCAAAGAATATTTATCCTTCTTTTTGAATGTGCTAAAATTCAAGTACTTGTTTTCCTCACTGTTTTGACAATACATGACTTCCAGCCTTATACACGCACAATGATGTGAGAGGATTCATGATTACATGCTTTTTTGTATTGTAGAAGCATGATCTGTAGTATCGTATGCATCACCCTCATACCTCAAAATATCTCTTTGCACAGCTTATTCCCTTTTTATTATTCCTGAAAATTTATGTCCAGCCTCTATACTTTTTGCCTTCTTATATACAGTGAAAGAAGGTGGCTAATGTTATCATAGACTTCTCCTGCTTGGCAGAAATGCTGTTCTCTTTGCAAGTGATGTGAGAACAAATACAAATCAAAGCCAGCTGCAGGGTCTACCAGTCCTGTTTCATAGTATTCTGCATCTCTGTAACAATATAGTGAGACAAATCATTGAGAAAATGGCCATAATGTTAGCTCATACATAAAGCATTTTCATTTTATTATTGTTTTTCTAATTAGTATCTGTACAAACAAAAAAAAAATGCCATTCAAGTTATGGAAACTGAAAATCTGTCAAGAATTTACATACCAAAAGGTATGATTGCATCAGAAGTAATGTAACAGTTTTGGACTACAATGTAGTTTTCAAGCTCAAAATGGCACTGCCAACAGGACTTGAAATCCTGGCAGAGTTGTGAAACACTACTTGCACCAGAAATCAGAAGACAAACTAAGCATGAATAACCAAAGGCTGCCAGAACCAATCCATGCCAGAGATCCAGGAAGTCCCAACAACCAGTCTCCAGCTACTTTGAGAGCAAAATACAAGAGAAAGGTCCATGATGCAGGCAACAAGCTTCTTGAGGCACAACATGTTTTCCCAGCTTCAAAATTTTGTTCCCTTAAAGCTTCAGCTAATAAGATCTGAAATGGCTCCAGGTTGCCAAGCAGAGGGAGTAGCAGTGTATTCCAGCACTTTCTGTTTTCCTGAGGTACAACACTCACCTGACGTAATGTCATGGCTTATCCCCTCCACAGAAATTGTAGCATTTGCTATTGGATTGCCCTGAAGATCTTTAACAAACCCCTTCACTCCTCGATGAATCTAAAATAAATAAATAAAGTCAGCAACACATGGGAAATCCCTGGAAAATTTTTAAGAAAAGCTAGCATTTTCATCAGTGAAATATCTATTGATATATCTAACAATGCATGTTATGGATCCCACAGTCTACATGCCAACAACTATCAAGGATAATTACTGACATCATAATGGAACAAACAGTGAAGAGGAAAAATAATTCAGCTGGTAGTTATACCAATTTCTCTGGGCAATGCAAGCATTTCTCAGAAATATGCAGCGAATCATAACATATGTGAACACTGACTTGAAAGTCTGTCACTGGGGGTTAATGAACCCCCAGTTAAATGCAGGCACTTAAACTTTGATGGGCAATCCCTGTGTGAGGTGCTTGAGCTCTCTATTGTGCACCCAAAACATCCAGGTCTTTGAGCTGGGACCACATATAGTCACAACACTCCCCCTGTGTCCTTTGAGAGAAAGATGATGGTTGGTCATGCCCTAGTTCCTTCTTGCCTCTTAGGCAACATACTCCAGGCAACAGCATCAGCAGTACCTAATCTGTCTGTTCCCAGCTTATATGAAATTAAAGAACCGATTTGACTGCAGTGTGTGGAGAGACCAGTCCTGCTGCTATTTATTAAGCATGGTCTGAAAGCAGACTGAGCTCCTCAGAGGCTGAGGACCAACTACCTTTTCACAGCCTGAGACAGGGAGCTCTCAGCACTGGGGAGACCGGGACATTTTGAACCTGTGCAGAGATGCATCTCATTGGGAGCCTGGAAATTAAGTGGGGAAGTTCAGGCTTCTCTCTGATTCTGTGATATTTGAAAAGACTTGTGGATCACAAATTTTATTTTGAGATTTTGATGTTCTCTTTACGAACCTATATGGTGTACTCAGCTGCTATAATTTAGTTCACCAGATTCCTCTAGTTTACACTGTGGGAGAAGCCTGACACAGATCGGTTTAGAAAAGCAGAAAGTACATATTTGTACTGTCCTCAGCAATCATGGGGGAGCTGGAGCATAGAGCTGGACCTCTCATCCTGTAAGAGGATGAAAACCAATGCCAGATAGACCATGGGAACTTCAAGCATAAAGCCAGCAGCTCCACAGGAGCAGAGGAAGTTGGCAAAATAATCTCTTACACATTAGTAATATGAAAATGCAGTGACACCATAGTTTTCCATGAGTCAGAGAAAATTAACCCATGTGCAAAGCAGCTGAACAATTTGAGATGGATCCCATCATAAATGGATAAAAACCTGCAGTGCAGATAGAGCTTTTTCCTCAGCCCACATGCAACTTACTAACAGAACTGTATAACAAACATTTCATATATTCAAATTTTTCAGATTTCTGGCTAACTAAAGCGTTTCTCCACAAATCAATTCTTAAAGAAATGAATGTATTACTTGGCCAGCACTGCTAACAAAGTATGTTTCTGATTTTGCAGTCCCAGGTGTGCAGCTGTTAATGATATCAGGTATATTTGTGATCTTTAACTACAATATCCAGGTTTCAGAGAGTCGAAACTCCCACACTGCTTGGAACCACCATTTCAGTGCAGCCTGTTACAGTGGCATGAAATGATTAAAAAAAACCACCACAACAACAAAACCCAAAAAAACCCCCAAACTCACACACATACAGATCTATTTCAGGAGTCTTAAATTCTAACCCATTAGCACAAGAGTAACTAAAACCATTACTATGCTTTACACTTCTAACCAGATTTCGTATCATTTTTAATGGAATCATCACATTGACAGCTCTATATTTAATATCAGCAGCTCATACAATCAGAGAGCAGTGAAATACCTACAAAACCAGGATTCGCGATGTCCCTTGACGTTACAGTGAACTGCCAGGCAGTTCCAGTCTAATCCAGCTATCTAGGCTCCCTGTACACCCAGAGTGATTCATCCCACATCTGTAGGCACGCTTTGCTATCTGTAGAGGGCAATCCATCTCTCTTAGTATACACATCAGTGCTGGGGGAATTAATTATATACACTCTGGTGATGTGTATTTCTTTTCACTGAGGAAGCCAACACAAATCATTTAAATTAAATGTCTGTAACAGCTTAAGTAAGGTGAGATGAATTCCATACTGTAACATTTTCTTTCTTTTCCTCTCTTCTTCCACATATTTAGAAAGCTCTAAAGCAAGACTTACCACCTTAGAGACATATAAGAATTACAGAGCACCAATGGGATTAGTACGAAATTTTGAATTAGGTGTTCACACAGCACAAGGTTTAGAAGTTTTGTGTACAATAACTAGAGTTTTGCCATCCTCTTTTTTGTTACCTGCTCGATGTAATTGATAAGGGAGTTCTTGTTGTCCTCCCAGTAGCCCTTCAGAGTTTCTTCAGGTGGGAATTTTTCACAGCTAAGCTCCACTGTGATTTCAAAGCAGTTGCTGCTGAGGTAATTGAAATCCTGCATTCCTGCAATGCCAGAAAAGAGAGTGATGCATTTTGCATTGTTCTGAAGTAAATAAAGGGGGGGCATGTGAGATGCTGGGGCTGTTAAGAAAAGAATACAGTTGGTGCAGTTCTATCTAATCAGCTTACTTCTGAAATCAGAGGTATTAAATTAGAAAAACCAACAAGACAATTAATTCCCAAGAACATTTTCTTCCCACAGAAAGTTTAGAAAAGACTTAACGCCTGGCCTGTATAATTCTACCTGACGTTCCACCTGGCCTGCATATCCCTACCTGACACATGTTTTTGGATAGTTGACATATAAATTACTTTTTTTTTCCTCTTCAGGAACAGAATATTATTTCCCATTATGGCTAAAATATTTCCAGGTGAAAGTAAAAGGTGATCACTTTGTAAACCGAGAAGAATGGCAATTAATTATAAAGCAAATGAAACATGACAAAGCGCCTCTGAAAAAGGGGCTTATAAAGACTGGTCAAAACCGTGTTTGTTTTTTTTCTGAAAAAATAGGGTTTCAACTCAGTAACATTTTACAAGAAAATTCTTTACATGGAAATTTTTCCATGGATAGGGAACCGACTCAATGCCTCTGCAAAATCAATAATTAATACATTAAGAGAAACATCGTTATTAATGCAACTTTAACCATAGGAATTTAAAAATATATACAGTAGCATCACCACTAGGAATAAAAACTTGATGGGAAAGATGTACTCTTTTATACTTCTGAGCCCCTTCTCTTACTACATGGAAATACTGGCTATTTTCTCAAATCAGTCAACTGGTAACCAAAGCGGTTTCCAGTTTTGTAACTGGATCAACCAGCTGGAGAGGGACTGTGGCTGCCCCCAGGAGGGTTATAAATATATTCTTTGCAGAAGCTGATGTAGAATTAGCACTTGCCTTCCCAGTCTATCTAGCTAGCAGAGTCAGATGATTCTCAGAGGACTGAAAAGAAAAAGGCTACCAAGCATTTTGAGCATCCCCATGGAGGTCACTGAGGGATTTAAAAGTGCTTCGAACACAGCTAATTCATTCAGCCCTATGTTCCTCCATGCAAGCTACATATGAGACCTAATGCAGTTTCTTTACAGAAGCACCGGTGTTGTGCACCGACCCAGAAGCGTCCAGAGAGCTGATGTCATATCCAAAAGAGAACACTGAGGGCAGCGAACAGATTGAGTCAGGTGGGATTTTGCCAGCACATTAGGATGAATCTATTTTCTGCCAACCAGGCAATGAGACTCCTAACTACTGATAGGAACAGAGATTTTTCAGATTCCTAAAAGAACATTTTTATTTTCTAAGCCTTTTTTAGATGGCTGAAAAATGAGGACACAGAAGGCAAAGGTGCTCCTGGGAGGGATGGCTCTGATGCCCCACCAGGCAGAATGCAAGATGGACCATTCAGCAGTACACAGTGAGAGAGCAGCAGAGTCATGAGTAAAATCCTGACAGCCACGCTGACTGCCAGACATCTGTTCCAGACACTAGATAATGTTGGTTTTGTTGATTTTTGCCTTTCTTCTACAAGAAAGAAAGAATCTATGAAGAGAAGAACTGGAAGCTAAAGGGCATGATGTAATTTTACTGTAGTGCCAACAACTCTTAACCATTATTGCTCCAATTCTCTGGCAGTTTCTCCCCCCGCCCCACCTCCCAAAGCAAGGTGATACTCAGGGATGCCCTAGTTTCTCAAGGGCACAATAAAGAAGCAATATATTTTCCAGTTTTGTGCAGTGGCCATATCCTATAGTTTGTTTCCCAGTCCTGGCCTGGGTCGTAGTTTTTATGTGTTGCTCCTGAAAAAATTCAGCTTGCATCACTGAGCTGCAGGTGATGATCTGAATCTCTGGGGTGGACAATGGGGTGAAGACAGCCTCGATCTAAATTGTGGCCTACCATATCTGTAATCTGGAGAGCATCGGGCCAGCTACATACAATTTGCACTCTTTACCTGCCTGTTCAATATGGCAATTAGGTGCAATATCCAAGAAATCAATACATTTCAAAAGATTTGTTCAACATTGCAGCAACTTTGCTGCCACTGATCAAGCTCTCTAACTGCCCTATGCCTTCTTGTTATGCACATGGCATACATCACATGCATGCACACCACCACACTCCCAAAGGCTCTCATTTTAACAAAGGATAGCACAAAACTAACTTTCCTATACTTTAACAGGGACCACTCTCTGAAGATCAGAAAGGCTTAGCAGACCTCAGATATAACTGAGATTCATGCCCTTCACTGCTGACCATGAGTAGGACTTTTCTTTGAAACTGAGCAACACAAACACTCCTCTGTTGCACTGCTCTACTGTCCTGAGGGACTACAGTGTCTCTTTGTTAGTACTCACATAAATAAGCTTAGAATATGGGACAAAATTAATTTCTTCAGCTTTTAAAAAAAGGAACTCCAACCTTCACAAAGACAGTGGAGTGCAGGGTGGTCCCTTGCCATCCAGGCATCACAATTACATAGACTTTGAATTGCAAGCTACAGCACTAGGTCAGCTTCTACACCTATAAAGACAGTAACTTTTAGCAGAATAGGATGAGCTTGAGCCTTGTGCGTAATAGGGAGAACATGGGCCTCCTACACGTCATATAAAATCCTAAAAAAATTTACCTAACATTACTTCCAAAACTGGTAACATGAAAGGTAAGTCAAGTTAGGAACTAATTAATTGTGAAGAGTGATTTGAGAGTATCTGAAAATAAAACGACACTTAAACAATAGCCTAATAGTACAGCAATGTAAGCTGCTTTGAAATGCTATTTTTGTAATGACACGAATCTGATTAGACTCAGGTGACTCTGTAATGACAGAACAAGCAGAACAGGCGTGTGCCTAGCTAGTAATTCATTGCTATCTGTTCTTCTCATTTATATTTCCAAATAGATACTCCACACAAAAGGTACATTAAAAAACCATTAGTGATGTTGAAAAGTTATGCACTCAACAGCTAAGGAAATGCCAAAATTAAAGCTGTCTGTGTAAATTTAATTTGGCTTTCTTGTGCATAAATGAAATCATTAATTACATGCCGATAGGGAGAAGACCAGTGTTAAAAACAGCATGGATTTTATGTACAGGCTTGTTTTTCCCCAGGATCTGGTGGCTAAAAGGGCCTTTCCTGAACCCAGAAGAATGACCCCTTTGCCTTTGCTTGCTGCTCTCTGAAAAACCTACAAGGATCAACTAATTACCGATGACAACTAATACAAAACAAGTGTAACAGGTATCATGGTCTCAGATTTAGCACAAAGATGCTAAAGGACAGAACATGAATGCAATGGAGGGTTCGTCCTTACTTCCAGCTTGAGACAAGGGCTGCTACCAGACTTTTCTGCAACCAGACATTCAGCCTTCCTACTGAAAGAACCCAGGTATTCAGAAAAACATATGCAAAAGCAACCCATACTCACACAAGAGAGCCACCCATATATTATCCCTGCATGCTGAGGAACCAATGAAGACTGCTGCTGGCCCACCGTGCAGTACTGTCTTTTACAGAAGGTAGAAGTTCCTGTGGGCGAATGATACGGGCAAAGAAATTGATGCAGCACAACTGGGGCCACCGTAATAAGCTCTATAGGGGAACAGCAACTTTAGTAATTTATTAGAAAGAAAAAATCAGCCCTTCCTAGGTCAGAGCTCTTGGTCTGATGAGGTATTGTCAAAGGCAGCATCTAGGAGAGCATAGCCTCTCTCATCTAGCTCAGCTGTTCTCCACTCTCTCCTTTTTCCTTCCCTCACCACTGCTCTGCTAAAGCCATGCACTCCTTTCTACATGAAACACAGCTCCAGTACCTAGTCTCACCTATTTTCTATCCCTATTCTCAGTCACGTTGCTCCAGTTCTCCTCCTTTCTCTATAAACTTGTGGCAAGTCCTCTTTTATTTTGCCTCCATTCAACCCAGGGAGATCACACAGGGACGCGAGCCTAACCTGTAGATGCCCACAGGACACTGAGCTACTCTCATGTCCCCTCGCAGGACCCAGAACAGCCCACAGCAACCCAAAGGTGCAAAAAGCAGAGAAGCACCACCTTAGCTCCGAACCAGAGCAGATGCCATGCAGACAAGGTCTTCGGAGAGTTTCTCTTGATAAATCCTGAACTCTGGTAAGGATATACAATGAAATACTTTTCCTAAAGCAATACAAATGGCTTTTCAATAGCTTATATCACTGCTAACTTTGAGTGCATTATCATATGGATAGCAAAAGGTCACTGATACAACAGATAACTTACACACCACATTTCAGTTTCCAGACAGAGCTTTTTGGACTAAAGCTTCCAAGAAAATTTTCACTTGAACTAAGCAACGTTTAGTTATTTTCCTTAGCACTAGACATGAAAAAAAAACAGAACTGTTTTCGCTGAATTATTTTTGTTTTTTTAAGTCAGCCTGTGACAAACATTACCATGGAGGTTTTGTTCCAAAGTCACAGCTTGCCAGTTGATTTCTACACTTGGAAAAAAAAAGAACAGATTCATGCCGTATGGTCCAAACTACATTGTCATCTCTATATTTTCTATTAGCTGCACCATATTAGGATCATAGAACCTGGTTAGAACTGATTCCTGTCTACTAACTTCTGCACAAATACATGAGAAAAAGAAAGGGCTCATTTGGGGAATCTGCAGTCTAACTTAAAATAAGATCCAAAAGAAGGAAATAATTCAAACTTTCCAACAAGTTTTTCCAATGGAAAAATGTGCCTTTGGCATGTGCAGTGTAGTCAGAACCAAAGCATTTCATC
This sequence comes from Platalea leucorodia, assembly GCF_965183815.1. Classification (NCBI taxonomy): domain Eukaryota; kingdom Metazoa; phylum Chordata; class Aves; order Pelecaniformes; family Threskiornithidae; genus Platalea; species Platalea leucorodia. Next base: position 42,798,063 of record NC_138828.1, on the reverse strand, counting down.
AGAACAATGGAAAGACTGTTTTTTTATAGCATTTTCCTAAGGAAAAAAAAGCTGAAGTTAAATATGCCCACTTTTTTATAGTTAATACTTAATATTTCATTAAGATAATTTTTGGACTGAATTGAAACAAAATTTAACTATTAAACCTCTCAATATTTTGTTATATTCATTTTTTTTCAAATTATGCAAACTCTGTTTTGTCAAGGGTGTTTTAATGGCTCCAATTTAAAGTCCGTGGAAAGCTTCACACAAAGGGAAATTTTTCCTTTTCAGGCATATTCAGAAATGTCAACATTTTACCTTACACCCAGTCCCTGGTACCTGTGGTACCACAGCAGAGGAAACGTGCTGCCTCTGTGAAGACTGGAGATAACAGCTCTAAGAATAAGCAGGTGATCACTGGCTGTGTGAGCACTACCAGTCATTGTTCTGTTTCTAATTTCTTCACGTGAGCTTAATTATTTTCCACTTCTAGTACCCTCTTTACTGTAACAGGAGCAGAGTTAGGCTACCATCTATGCTGTCTAATGCTTTGAGAGATTCCTACTTATTCCAGGTAAAAAATTTAAAATTCATTCAGAGCCTGTAACTGAATATTAAGAGGAAAGCAAACAATAAAACTGGTACATGCGTTCAAAGTTATGTGGTACAAATCAAGAAAGCCAATGCACAGGCAAGTCACTCCAACACGAGCTGAGTTTCTAGCTCAGAAATCCCCAGCTCAGTTTCACTCCAAAGTTTTGTCCGAGTTTAGCAGACAAAGACGACTCAACAATTTAGATATCCCAACACTTTTTTGCCTCAGTTTACAAAGAAAATGACATATCAAAACCCTTAGTAAAAAGGAATGAAATGTTTCATTATTTCAGGCTACTCTTCTAGACTTCTGGAAAATTAGTGTTGCAGTGGCCATAGTAGCTCTGCTGTTCCTCTTAGCACAAAAGGCTCCACCAAAGTCTAGGGGAACACTGCCTGGGCAGGAATCAGGCACTAATTAAGCCACAAAGTATGGAGACGCAAGTATCTTCACAGCTGGATTTTGTTCCCATGGAAATCAAAGGCCAAACTGCCATTGTCAATAACATTGCAAAATCAGGCCTCTCCACTTCTTTCAAGGTTGGATGCTTTCATTATTGAGGTTAAAATGAACAGTCAGTAGCCTGCTCTCTCTCCTCAGGGTTTATTAGGGGATTTTTTTTACTCTTTAAAAAAAAACAAAACAAACCTTTAAGCTCTCATGATATCACAGCAATCACTCACCTACTGTAGAACTATTAAATTTGCAACGACCTGAACCCTGACTGAATAAACACTGCAGAAAAAGCAATAAAAGAAGAATATTTTAATAGGCATCACAATGACCTTTATGGGATTTTATAGATGTACTGTGGTGAGTGTTCAGCCTTTGATTTAGCCTTAACCACACCAACAGTTGTGGATAACCTGGTGGTATTCCAGTCTGTAACTAAATCAGTGAAAACTAAGCTTAAAATAACCACCAGTGACACTGAAGCCCCATGCAGTGGAGCTCACCTCCTGGGACGCTGTACCATGCACCACCATTAGTTGTTCCATCCACAAAGCTGCTGTCATCGTCATTTTTACGACATGGTGGTCTGTTTGGATCAGACATAGCAGGATTGAAAGAAGAATAACTGCGAGCCAGGCTTTGAAAAATAGCATCATCAGGGCAGGAGCTGTATTCATGAGCACTGCCTAGGGAGGGAAAAAAGTCCAGGAACAAGGATTATTAAAAGGGCAGTCCTACCGACCAGGCTCAAAACCTACATTACCAGCACTGCACAGCAGGACTGTGCCTGGAAATTCTCTGTACATGGGTAAGTGTCCTACAGCATCAAAAACTAATATAGCATTATCTTAATAGCATTAACATTTCCCCAATACTTCATCAACTGCCTGTACCAGGTTGCCCCATTATTAAGGTGACTATTCATACCAGTCTTAATATTTTTGAAAATATTAATTTAAAAGTGCACCACAAAATCTAAGCTATTGTAGACTTTAAATATTTTCTTAGAACACACAGTACATAGACAAAGGTCTCTCCCTAAAGAGTTTTACAGTCTGATATTAAAAGGATTTGCAATTAAACTGTGAGAAAGTAGACTGAAGGAAGACAATCACAAACAATACCATCATATCATGACCATTTCAGTCATGTGCACATCCCTTAGTAGCAGAAAAAACAAACTAATATTGCTGTGTGCTAAATGATAACATCTCTGCCACAATGCGATCCTTTTTATACAGGACCAATATTGAGAAAGTGGAAACAATGAAAGTTGTTTCTATCAGCACACTAATGCTTTCAGAAATTAATTTTTTATAGCTGCAAGTAGAGAAATCTTAGATCATACAGGCAGCCTCGACACATCTCTCTCACTTCAGTTAACAGGGTACAAACACCCCCAGCTGATTTAAGAGCTAAGTTGCCTTAATTAAAATATCTAAGGGACTATGATTCCCTCAGGTATTACATCATTTTTGTGATGTAACTCTACTGAAAAAACTATCATCTTCAAAACTAGAAAACATGGACATACAGTGACTAGCTTTAAACATGTGATTAACATGCTAAAATAAGTCATTACAATGCAATGACATGATGCTTACAAAGTGGACCTTAGGTAGCAGTGAAATAAGAACAGAATGTAATTTCTATCTCCTACTATTTCATGTTAACTTCTATTACATACCACTCCGAGTCTCATCATAAGGATAGTTTGCAACGAGGTCTCCTCCATGAAGATTGGCAGAAAGCACAAAGGGAATATCCATAATCCAGTGAATGACACCTTTTGTTTCAGGAGCAAGCTACAACAAAATAGCATTACAAGCAGTTACAAACTGATAATTCAACACAGAAACTTATTCAATTATATATAGCGGGCTTAATTATTATCACATATATTGTGCAAGACATTTAAATGAACAGCAATTTTATTTTGGCTTCAGAGAGAACTGAATCAGTCCTTTACATCAGATTTATAATTATATTAAGTAGATTAATATAAGTCTAAAACTGGTGTAAATTAGTTGAGAATGAGACCACGCATAAAACAATCTCAATATTTTACTTCTTCCCATTATGACTAAAAAAAAGCCTACCAAATTTTAAATAAAGGAAAATAAACTATATCAAAATAAATGTTGGTAGGATGTAGTCTATTCTCTGCACGGAAAGTAAAATTACTTCATTTAATAATTTGAATTTGAAGAGAGAATATGGCTATTAAGGCCACAATCCTATGGGACTGCAGTCACAACACTATATTTTCTAGAACCTCCTCTGGGGGTAAACACAAGAAGATAAAAATCCCTCCAGATATATGCCTGTATATTTAAGGCTTAAGCTTCACAAAAATGCATGTGTTATATGTGAGAATAGCTATCTAGCCAGCAGTGCAATTAAGCACAATACAGAAGTGAATTTCTGGCAATGGTAAAAATGCAGAATATCTGCAAGAATAGCTTCAAATCAAGGGAGAAGGCGACAAAATCTCTGGCCTTAAAAATAAAACATGTTTTGAGTGAGGAATTGTCTAAGGATTAAGCAATATGGATCAAAAGGTTCTACTACAGCAAGTCATTTTGAGAAAAACTTCAGGAAGCATCAGACGGATAAATTTAACAAAATGAAAAAAATATTTATAAGAACGTGAATCGTAAAGACCATACACACAGCTCTTAGAGGTTGCTATGTCTGCTTGCATTAAAGGGAAGAGATGGGCATGTAAGTGACCCAATATTAAGCGCCTACTTGCCTTAGGATTCTGGTCCACAGCTTTTTTCATGTTTTTCAGCAGATGGTTGTTTGGGCCACCTTCTTTCTCATTAACATAGACTATTCTATCAAGATCAGGGAAATTTCGGTTTAGATCTATCCCTTGGGCGTTACTTCGACCAACAAACCAGTCTTTAAGTTCACCGGGCTGAATGAGGAAAAGGAACAGAAAGAGAAGGGAGATGAGTAGGTTCAGGAGATTACATATCAAGCTTTATATGGGCATATTTAGCCATGCAAATTTAAATCATGGGTTTACTTCTCATGTTCTTGAGAATAAGGAGGGATCTTGCGGGAGTAAAAACTTCTGAAGCACCATGAGCTGAGTCATTTCTATTTCTTCCTAGAGCTCTGTGGGAACAAAACCAACGTCTATTGCACTGAGGGTCTCGGAGGAGAGGATCATTCTCATAGTGGCAGATCTGGACTAAGGATGGGCAAATTTACCAGCAGCATCAGATTTTCCAGTGCCTGCTGAGTCTTCCCCCGACATATGGCTTTTCCCCATTGCTTCATAGCTATGCTTGTGAATTATAGACCTCATTTTAGTGAGCCTCAGAGCAGCTGGAGATTTATCAGCCAGCCACAAGGAACATTTGCACTTGTTTCAAAGTTCCTCTAAATAGCTTCAAGGTAAAGAAGGACCTTAATTTTTATTTACCTAAGATTTTTATTTTTACGGTGTCTGACAGCTTCGTTCACTGCAATGGTGACACTGAATAAAGATGCAGCGAGAATTTTTGCAAAAATCTTTTCTTTTAGCTGATTCCCTAAAATAGGTTTTGGGTTGCATTAACGAAATGCCTTCAGAGCACATAGTTTTCCCTAGCTTGTCTCTCTAAGCTTTCAGTACTCTGTAAAGTAGGTTTAGTTTGATTACTGGTTTTAATCTTGGGGTATATTGAATCTACTGTCACACACTGTGTACAGGATCAAGATACTTCTAAATTAGAATAATAGTGACACTAAAGCAAATTGTATTATAAATCGTATGTAATTTGTAAGACAATGCTGTAAAAGCAAGTGTACTTTGACTAAGGAGCAAAAGTTTCAAATTATATTAATACAAAATCTCTACAGAGAGATTTCAAACAAGCAAAACACTGCACCAATTTGAGGCCAGCTTCTGCTTCACTGCCACGAGAGGGAGACATACGACCGAATATGGTTTAAAAGAGTTCTCTGGGGTTTGGGTTTTTTAAAGACTTCATGAGAATCCGTTTAATCGAGATCTTAATAAGGTTTGACTTATTTAATAATAAACAGTCACATAAAAAGATTCAACATTTCCCTATTAATTTAAAAAATTAATACACCTTGTAAAGCAAGAAAATTCCTATATTTGTTGAGAACATAATACACACCAGAAGCTGTATATAACAGGGTCCTACTTGGCCTCTGTTTACTAATTATGTATTAACACATTACATGTTTCTTGACTGAGTCATCATTCTAAAATACATGCTAAATTTTCTTGACTAATAGCTTAATTAAAGTACCTCATGCCTGAAATTCAGAATCAAAGTTATTCATATTAAAAAGATGGCTCACAAAGTTTGCCTGTTTTGGGATCAAGCTCTGATGAATGTGAATAGTTCACATAAGTGAATTTACATGAGAATATTCTTAAAGGAAATATCAACTTTCCTTTTTCTACCACTTTTGAAACATCATGTATTACTAGAAGTTTCTTGTTTAGGAAGCAGTTCGGTCAGTGAACTTAGATGGAAGAACATACATGAAACATAAACATTACTATATACTAAAATATAATGACATCGACTACAAGAGAGACGGCTATTTGTTGGAAACCCAAGCATAAAATCCTCCTTGTTAAACAGAACAAGCCTACTGTACTATTAGGAAATACTTCAGTTATGTTGTTCCATTCAACAATCACCACCAAGAGTTCATGTATCTGTAAAACTGCTAGTCCAAGTGTCATTATGATCCTAAGGTTGATATAGACATTGGTAACTATTCTTATAAATGTATAAATATAAGAAGTATAAAACCTGGGATGCTGCCTTCTCAAAGCCATCCGGGTTCAAAGATGGCATGATATGGATACGTGTGCTATGGATCAAGTTGATAATAGTTTCATTTCCTTTCTGGTATTCATTACACAAGTACTGAGCCAAGAAGATGAGCAACTCCCTTCCAACAGCTTCATTCCCGTGCATATTCCCAACATATTTAAATTCCGGTTCTCCTGCAAGAAAAAGGAAGAAAATGTCTTAGAACAACACATAAAAATCACCCATGGACTGGATCACACAGCACAGCTGAGATGTGCCTATCACTATAACTACAACTGGTCACAGTACCCCCCAGGAAGCTACAAGCCTCCTTCAGAAAAGTGGATTTAGTTTTTTTCCTAAACTCTGGCTAAACAAATAGTAATTTATATTCAGCTGTTTGCCGAAGGCAGAAAAAGAATATCAAAGGATAACAGAGTATGCCAAAATAAATGCTAAGCACAGCCATTAACATTACTACTGTTGAGATCTAATGCAATTGATGCTTCAATACTACAAAAGGGTGTCTTGATTAGGTAGTTTTTAAATATATAAACAGACACTAACAGAGCTTCTTATCTTTAATGTTCCCTTCAAGATTAGGTTAAGCTTATCACACTACACATTCATTAAACTGCACTTCTTTTACCAAAGCAACAGTTGTTGATCCTAGTGATCTGAAAAATCTTATTCAGCAGTTGCTTTGGATAGTCAGCTCAGACTTTATGAAGCAAGTGCAATAACCTAACTCATAAAATTAATCATTGCCATCTAACATTCCAATAAACAGTCCAGTATTATGTATATATTCAATGTTGATTTAATATATATTGTATACTCATATATAATATCCAATGTATAATACATATTCAATATATATTCTATATATACTCATATATATATTCAATATATAAATGAGCAGTCCAATATTCCCAGTTGCTCATTAGTTGCATTCTCATCACCCTAGACATGAAAAACACACAAGATAAGTCTTATAGCTGTGAAGGATTTACCTTTTAAAAGACTACATTTTGGGCCCTAATTCCAGAGAGGTTTTAGAGTAATGTAAATACCCAAATGAGATTAAAAGGATTGTCTTGGAAGTAAAATGAAGAATGCGCTGTTTTCTGGGTTGAAGCCCTTTTTTTCTTATCCTTTTCCTTTTTAAATGCAGTTGTTCTGCTGTAACAGCTTTAATCAAACATTCTGATTATAGGCTCTGAATAGTCTTTGAACACACTTTGCAATAGCCTTTAGCACTACCACAGGGGCAAATTCAAGCCAGAAAGTGTTACACAAATGAGACCTAAATAATTGCTAATCAAGCACACAGCCATATCTACTTATGACTCCTCAGTCTCTGCTTGTTAACCTTAATCCAGTGATGTTAGCGGACAGAGGGCTATTAATACTGCGACTTCTTTCCTTCCAGCTAAGATGCTTTTGTACATATGGATTTGTCCCCAAAATTTTTTGTCAGATAGGTTAAAAAGTTTTCTAGTTTCAGTGAAATAGCTTCATTTTATCCGATAGACACAATGCCAAAAACCTCCATTTCCTCTTTTAGCACTGAGCTCCTATTTACTGTTTTTTCTTATCTGTTAATACCAGGGAATGCAAGAGGTCTAATCATCCTGACCATGCAATCAAACCAATCCCATTAAAACAGATGGATACTATTTAATAAAATAGGCAGCACTGCACAGCACAGTCTCGTAATTAGAATACTCATGCATGTGCGTGTTACGTATGGGAAAAGTGCTTCACAAGCCAACAGGCAAATTTGTTACTGTGATAAATATGAACATGGTTGCATTTGGCATTTGTGGTTTTTCCTAGGACATCACTAAGGAAGCCTGAAGGAGAAATCATTTCTCCTGATTCCCTGTGCATTAATCACCTACCTTTCTCTCCCATGTGAATTTTACAGGTCTGGTTCAAATGAAGAAACAGAAACATATGTTACCTGTACTGTACTGCTTGACCCTCTCCCCAAAGAATTGTTAACAGTGTTTAGAAGGGTTTGTGAAAACAGGCACAGAGTCTACAGTGAACCAAGAGTACAGGCTCAGCTACAGCATATCTTTGGTGGTAATGACCCATCTCAAATGAGCATTAAAAGCTAAAAAGAGTTCAGGAAGAGGTAAAGAGAGTCACTGGAAATATGGAAAGTCTTTCCTATGAAAAGTGATTGAAGAAATCAGCCCCATTTCCTTAGGCAGAATAATAGGGGAAGTCAAATATACGACCATTATGGCATGGAGGAATTGGTCTGGAAAACAGCACTTCACTACACCACAATACAAGAGAGAGTGATTTTCAGTGAAAGGGAACAATGACCATTTTTAGACTGATAAAGAAAAATAACATTACTTATAACACAAAGTGCGAAACCAGTATTCAAAGAATCTCGTTGGCAGTGAGGTGTCAGCAGAACTCCAAGTTTTGCTAGCAAACCAAGAGTTTAAAAACTGATCTAAAAGCAAATGAAAAAGAATTACAAGGGAAAGGTAACAGAGAGCTGAATAATAGCCGTGTTTCAAAACTTAACTTTGTGTTCATATTTTAGCTCCCTGGGCATTTTCTTACACCTTTCTCTGAAGCAAAGAAATCCATCTCCTATCGATTCCCTGGCTGTGGAGAGCAAGGCTGTGCAGTCCACACACATGGGACCTGTTCTTTACCAGCTCCCCAGCACTGCCTGTTTACTTACCTCTGGGCACAGCAACCAAAGAAATACTGGGTTTCTGCTCAATATCAGAAGATATTGAATTTCAGACTGCATCTGACAATTTTAGGAAAACTCTTCATCATTTCAACAGTGTAATTTACATCTAAAAGAACAATGGAAAAAACATGTCCTTCTCATATCTAAACTTTGCAGCTGCTCCAAAGGAAACAAACTTGACTTTTACTGTTTATTTCAGCGGAAATAAATTAATGCTACAAACCAACTGCAGGGGAATTAGCAGTTCGCTCGTTAGTTGTCCATGCCCATCACAGGCAAAGTCAGGGACTCCATTCTGGAAAAAGCGACAATGTTGCTAAAGTCATTAGTTATCATCACAGTGCCCAAAAAGCCGAGGGAGCTTCCACAGGCTACTATCTGCTGATACAACTTTGAAGTTAATGAAGCCCTTAATTTGCATTTGCATTTCAGCCTTTCATGTTAGACTAAAAACTGCAACTCAGGGAGTACCCTCTGGAAACCTTTTTTTGGAGCCACTTTTACCTAAATCCTTTCCTAATCATCTTTTTCTCTAGGCCAATGAAGTCCAAGCCGGAAGGCAGACTGCTAGCTGAGGCCATTGCTCTGTTGGCTGAGTTAAGCAAACCCAGCTGCCTGAGTTTTACTGAATGACTCTGCAATGCAGCCAGCACCCCAGGCCCACTATAGCTCCCAAAGGAACCAGCTTCTTCTCCTCCACCCCATGGGCTAACACAGATACCTCAAATGCCGAGCTGTCCAGTCCTTAAGCCAGCACTCCTCATTTTATGGGTTCCCTGGTTTATTCATTGACTATCTCCTGCCACACCATCTCCAAAAGCTTCAGGCTTCTTTGGAAAACAGTCCACCCCATGGGGAAAACAGCCTTCGGTCACCTCTTGCTAGCATGCTACTTAGCTAAAGGAAGAGCTGCTCTTCCCATTAATCCTTCTTGAGCCATTTAATGCAGACCTTAATCACCCTTCATAGGATTCTGTAACTGTAATTGCTTCACAGAATTATTTTTATTTATGAAAATATTCTGTAAATCTCAATTTGATGATGAACTTTTAAATAGTTTTTCCAAATCAGTGGACACGCTCCTGTTCCACTGCAGAGAACTGGAGGTAGCCTGAAGGGAGAAGAAGCATGAAGAAATATAACTGTTTCTTCTCATTTATTTGACCCCCACAAAAAAGTAAAATTATTTTAATGGATTCCCATGGTGCAAGATATGACAAACACAAAGGAATATTTCTGTTGCTTGAATATTTTAAATTCTTATTTAATTTTTTTCATTTTCTGACAGTATCTTTTCAAACTATAATCTCTCATTCACAACAGCAAAAGTATGCCTTGTGTAACAATGTGAGCATGACATTTATAAATGCTTAAACGTAATTTCAGCCCAGATACAGAGGTTTGTGATAACAAATGAATGGGTGGATACTAACATCTTTCGGGGCAAGTCATAAGAAATGAAATGCAGCAATCAAGTTTATAAATATCTCAGTATCTCTGGTGAAACCTAAGTCATCACATCATTATGGCTTTTAGAAGGCTTTTACATCCCTCTTAGATTGACTGCGTGGTACATTATAACCTGATAAACGATTGAGGAAAAAGTATTTTAAAATGTCGTGCCTTTCTGGTGCCTGACAAACATTGTGAAATGTCACCATTCACTTCTGCAGTTACTGTCAGCTAAGGTCTTCTGCAGTTTCCTAGGAACAGCATGTACATCATTAATATTAGACAGGTCGTCCAATTAAAGATGACTAACCACTGCCATTTTCAGGTCAGGCTGTATTTGTACAGTAAAGACAGTAATTTTCTAAAATGTAGGGACAGAAAGTTTAGCACCTACTAATTATATATACTATGAGACTATGAGTCAAGGTAATGTCATGCCACTAGTCATGGTCTAATGTCAAGCAGTTAACCTTAAAATGTACAGTATTTCACTCATGGAAGTGCAAGCCATATGGAAGAAAAAAATTAACTACTGGAAAGTTTAAGTGCTTAATGAACTGTTTTGCAAATCAGCCTCAAACGTGCTTAAAAAATAGAGTCCTCCTTCTGCTTTCCTGTATTTCTTACAGAAAAGTCAGCAACGTTCCTGAAATAACAGACTTAGTGGTTTTGATTACTTACAGTTGCTTGTCATCTTTAATATGGCAACCAGTAAACTTTCCTTGTAGATAAATGGCATGGAAAATCTCAGAACCCCTGCTGGCAAGAAATTCATTCATTAAATGTGTTTGAAGACTTTCTTACGCTCCACATTTTTGTTAGCAGTTCAAAGAGAAAGAAATTCTCTGGAGATGAACTACATGGAAAACCAAGGATTATAAAATGGGTTTCTCCTTTGAATATGAAAAAGTAAGAGAGGGAAAGAAGAAAATAAATGAGGAGGTGAGATTGGAAAGTGAAAGAATTAGAAAATTTAGATTTCTAACAGCCTCTAAACTAAACGTCTGCAACCTGCTTCAACAACATTTCAATAGAAATGCTGATCTCCACGACTTGTGTTAAAACAGCACTGAAAGATAGAACTGCAATGCAGTATTAGTTTCTAAATCATTGGATAGGCCTTACATAATTCTAGAGCAACATTTACGAAGATGTAGCATTGCTCTAACCTTGCTGAAAGAGAAACTACCTCAAGTTTCACAGGTGGCTTACATGAAAGCAGAAATGGGTCAACACTGAAGGCCTGTGAAAAATCCAATCTTTCACTTTCTTGTCATTAACTGCTAGAAAATACACGGAGAAGAAAACAAGAGGAAACGAAAATCAAGGCTCTTTTGGCAATCTCCTGCTTTAAAAAAATGCATGCATTTTTTTAACAGCTATGATTCAAGAGTGGTCTCAAGCTCTTTCTGGAAATTTTCATAATTATTTGAACACTACTGCTTAAAATTAAAGTTAACAACAAAGTCTGCACAGCACATTAAACCCAGAGCGAGAGCTGACAAAGAACAGCTATGTTTCTGCTGGCCTTGACACGTACAAATTAAGATGTGATCTGCATTCTACTCAGCATAAAGTCTGTCGGTTGGACTTCAAAATAGGATCTTATATGTCTTTGTGCTGGAAATGAAATTCTCCAGATGGATTACCTCATGCTCAAGACAGTTATTTCCACCAAAAAGGTTCTGCGTGACTCGATCTTCATTCCTTCTTCAGGTTTCCAACAGCCCACTCTCACCCCTGCAGCTACAGGACTTGGCAGAGCCTCCCACGAGAAGTGGGCAAAGCATCTGCTCAGCTCCTCCAGTCCCCACCTACAGCTCTTTGCTGGCACATCCCAATGCTGATCTTTCCACAACACCCTGTGCTTACACTGCGCACAGTATAGCACTGGGTTCGGTATTTCAGGTAAAGCCCACTTGCTTTACCAGAGAGTAGAATGAGTTTTGCCTACTAGGTTTGAGTTACTGCGCACAAACTGACGGCGCTATCTAATAAAATTGATGATGATTCTTTAAATCATAACAAATCATTTGTAAAGCAAAACAAGTTTACTTATCTAATCAAAACCCTTTAACTAAACAAGAAACACTGAAATGTGATATGCACAAAACCCTGATTTTGTGTGTGTTAAAAAGTGCTCTCTGAAGTTCAAAGCAGATTTAAAATTCATCAGAATTTTAGAAGTAACAAATAACCATCTATGTATACAACCAGATTAACCAGATTAGATTTACATTGCATTGCATTTTTCATGCTCTAGTAAAACTGAATAGGACTTTGCATTTATGGAATTTGTTACAGTGGCAGGTATCATTAGCTCAGCATTGAAGATGAGATTCCTCAGAAACCAAACATGAAATGAACTGTTCTGAACCAGTCTGTGGCAGAGTATGAGACATGTACATTTTTTTCACCTCCCAGTTCTTGCTTTCACTGCGAGGAAAAAACCCAGACCAAAACGTACCCTAGGATTCTTTATGAAGGACACTGGCAGTACAGAGATTACCCAAGTAACTCTCTCTACGTCCACTGCGATGCCATGTGTGGGATACAACTGATTCAATTCATCTTTTCCACTGTGCTCAGTAAGAGGGGGGGATTTTCCATTTATAATTATGTGTGACCAAGTGAATTTTCATTTCAAAGACACTCACTGTATCCCTCCAGTTTTGGTTGGCACACAGAGCAAAGATACTTTTTTAATCCATCATCAAAACATCTGATGAAGAGAAAGCTGATATATAATTTAGACATGTATTTATGATGGTTCCTCATCAAGTTCATTTAACAAGCTTTCTCTCTTCAGCAAACTCTAAAATTGGCTTTTTCACTTCAACTATGAAAGTACCTGCCAGCCATCAGAGTACTTCAAAAGGACTGAGCTCATCTATCTCATTCCTTTTGCATGCAACAAATATACAGGAAATTTCAAAGCTAAACTAGTTCAAATGCCTCCTACCAGCAGGAGACACATTTGGGCTCTGCTTTTCCTCATCCTCATTTCATGAAGACAAGAAATAAAAGTCAGAAATAACCCATTTATATCCAGATCCCAGACTCTAAAGTCAAAGAGGTAGGCAGAAATGCTGGATAAAAAAAAGATGAAGAAACAAAAGTAGTTTTCCATAAAAAGTCAATGAAAAGGTGTAAATAAGTCTTTTCCAGTAAGTTATAGAGGCCCAATTCAACACTGCCATGAGGCTTCCCTATGCCAAATGGGGGGGGCCAAAAGCATGGAAGCACAGGCATGAGGTCACTTGGAGGCTATTTCCAGGCTGGAAATGACGAGCACTATGATTTCCCCAGCAGTGCCCAGAGCAGAAAGCAAATCTGAAGAGGGCTGAGGGGGTAAAGTCAGGCCAGGGTTCCACCTCTGCAGCCTTATGCCCCAGTACTCACTGTGAAGCTGTGGTTCAGGAGGAAAGCAAGCTAGGACACCTTTCAAGGCTGTGCTACCTTGGGCACCAGCATGTGCAAGGGAAGCTCACTCACAGATTTCATCTTCACTCTTTGCATTTTCTCTCTGTAGAGAAGAGCTATTTCTGACTGAAAAGGATTACAATTCCCATCACAAGGACGTTCTGGGCCTTTGCGAAATACACTTTCTGTGCTTAAGGATCTAGGAACAACTAGTAGTAAGCCCCCAGACTTCCTCCCTTGATTTCCAGGAGCCTTTCTGAGGCATCACAATGGCACTTGTTACTCCACTGAGGCTACACATAGTGGATGCTGCTTCTTTATTGGTAACTGGAACATTATTTTATTCCACTGCTGTTTTGTCACAATCTGACACTGTGTGAAAAAACCTGTGGGCTGCAGATCTGTGATTCAGACGGATGATGCTGAAGTGCATTGGTCATTGCTAACAGATGGAGAGGGATAAAATCTCCCCATAAATATACATCTGTAACAAGTCCCTTGTGTAGACAGCATGTTACAAAATAAGAGTTTCTTCTGCACTGGCGTATTTATTTAGCTTCCCTTGCTTAGATGAGCCCTAATATTTATTGATCTTAGCTTCTGTGATTATTGGTCATGGAGTTTACAGAAAGAGTTATAAAGTGCCCTTTTAAAATAAATTACAGTAAGAAAGACATAGGCAAACTGCAGGAGCTAATTATACCGTTACCTTGCTCCTTTGTGGAAAAACAATATGCAAGATTGATGTGATGACTAACAGAGGACACCATTTACGTTAGAACATAAACAACCTGATTTATGTCAATATCCTCAGAAACCAACAAATACCCGGGTAGCTTCTTTTAGTCATAATACTATTTTAGCATCACCCTTTTGGTATAAATAATTTTAAAAAACAGATTTCTGTCATTTCAGAAGTTAAGGGGTTTTTTTGCTGCATTGTAGGCTTAAAAACCTGGTAAACTGCGTGAAACCTTGATGAAAAAGCAGCTTATTGGGATCTGTTCTTTTGCTGCACTTCACCTCCAGCCTGATTTTAGCAGCTAATACTATCTCAAGTTTCTGCATTTAAGGTAGGAATGCTATGTGATAGCCAGCAGTAAATCTTGACTGTACTTGTTCTTGAGATAGCACCAGTTATATGAGGTCAGTAGAAAGCAGAAGGAAAAAAGGATAAGTGGGTAGAGAGTGATCAAGATTGGTAGTCCAACACTACATCTCCAAACATTGCAACACCTGGCTTCAGAATTTTTCAATGGTATGTAAAATTTTATTTAAAATTGATATCGTACCTTAACAATTTATTTATAGCCAATTTAGGTAGAAATGCAGATCTGGATGCTTGGAGGGGGTCTATCTGTTCACACTCATGTATGTTTGAAATATAGATACCCTTTAGAAAATGCCCCCTATATCATCTTAAACATTAAAAAAAGGAAAAAAGGTGATGATTCCTAGTAAGACAGTATAAGGAGAGGAAGCTAAACTGGTGCAGAGGCTAATAAAATCAAGCTTGGTGCGTAAGAGGAAGAAGTGAATCATGTAACAGCTTGATGACTCAAGAATAATGATGGAGATGACAGAACCAGAGAAATCCTTTGTCTCAATAGCAGATGGAAGTGAATTCAGAAGGCTTTCAAGAGATTTTTTGCCTTTAGATGAGGGAGCTCCACGCAAAAAATCCCATATGGATACCGACCCCAACACTGCAAGCCACAGCACAGCTGTATAGCTGCAAAACACAGAACAGCCTTCATAAGATAGAAACAAATGCTTAACAAAAAATCTGTAATGGCTTTTAGGTCTGCTCAGGGACACACATCCTAGTGTCTCAAAAATAGACAGATTTTTTCCTCATATAGGGAACAAACAAAAAAGCTTGGTATTTTCTCAGCTTTCCTCAGAGCTTCCACTGGGTTTCCCCTCCGAAGAGTAATAAGACAGTCCTCCGTTAAGAGAAAGGAGAGAGGGGTACCTGTTGCCCATATGGTCTACAGTCAAGGACGACAGAAAACGCAATCTTGTCTTTGAGCAGCACCTATAAGTGCAGAAAGTGAACCAGCAGCTGCGCAACTAGGTATTTTATAATGAGCTCTATGTAGGGCAATAGAGCTTTGTGCAACTTGATATAAAATGAAACTACCTAGGGTTTATTCTAGGTGCAAGCAGAAAGGTTAGTTCAAAGTAAGAAGGCATGGTTCTTCACAAAAGAGCGAATAATAGCCATTTCCTACAATAATACCCGCTATGCCTCCAATATGCCAAGCACATTAAAGTGCAATGACCAACAGGATCAGAAACTGAGTAGCTTTTCCTAGCATTGTCTAATGTTTTTTTCCTCTGATCAATACAAAAAGCTACAGCAAATCCATCTTTTGTGGTCCCTTTCATCTCACTTGAAACTTTCTTTCTCTTTTATGTTACTAGCAGTACATCAGACAAGCTCTTTTCTGCCAATGCAGGAGGAAACATCATGTTAGTGAAAATGTACATGTTATCTAAGGGCAAATTCCTTCACTAATAAGAGTCCAAAAGGCTTTTCTTACTGGTATCAGTGGTATCTGGCATTAGTCTGAGTGTATTCACCATGATTCCTGTGTAGTCATTTATATTTTTTACTAAGTGAAGTAAAACGCTAGGAGCTGAAACATTTTGCCATACTTCCGTAATTCAGACCAATATTAAAGCAGCGAAAGTGAGAGGAAAACTGTGTCCTACCTTCCAGATTTATTCCATTTCATTTCAATTCTATGTAGGTGTAGAAGCCTGATGAGGTATAATGAAGAGGTATAATAAAGTCTGGCACTTTTTTAAAAGATGGTTTCATGCATTTTGTACCTTTATTTATTAACAAATATTCTGAGATTGTTGAAATTACTTTTCTCATGCATACCGTCATTCTTCACGGGTAGAGACCCCCTGAAGTAGATAACTAGCCAGCCCACAGAGGAAAGCACAATACATCCAAAAGGCATCTCCTGATAAGCCCTACAGCAGTATTTTCACTTTGATGTTTCAGGCATTTGGGGCTTTTTGAGAAGAAAAAATTCTCTAATGAAGAGAAGAGGAAGTCTAGGAAATACTGATACCAATCAAATAGGAAGACAATGTGGTGTCTGATCCAACATGCATTTGACTAGCTCTTAATTCAAGGACAGTAATTCAACAAACAGGGGAACAGTACTGGGTAGTGTGGATGCAAAATCTTTTCTGGCAGTACACAAGCAATTCTCTACTATTGTGTGTGTATGTGGGCATGTACATCTTACAGACACGCATGAACGTCCGTCACTGAGAGACTTAGGCACCAAGGAGGTCATCCCCAGGTCATGAAAATATTTTTCATGTTTCTGTTCACTAACATCTTCTTAGACCTAAAGCACGCTTCTAATTTTAACTAAAGAAATTGCATTTGCAGATATTCAAAATCATATGAAAAGACAGATTTGGCACAGTTCACAAACAAAATCGAAACCACATGACTCCAAGGGAGAAAGAAACCCTTTAGGAAGTGATCCAGTATTCCCTGTCTTTATTAACCCTCTTACACCTTAAGACTCAGTAGTTCATTCTTATTTAATCAAACAATGTGAAGGATAAGCCTTTTTTATCAAATGATTATATTTTTACATTAAAAGACAAACCTTAAGCTGCTTGGATTGTTCTATAAAATATTAGCTATCCAGTCTTTGCTATATTTTCTACTTCTTTTTTATATGTATTTTACTTAACTTTCTCTTTCATCCTGGGTTTAACTTTTATGATCACAGCGTGATGACTGCCAAAAGCATGTTTCAGTATATTTTTTCCAGCTGTCTGCTAAGCCATAAAGGAAAAAAATAGTTACAAAATGTAAAATAATCTAAAAAATTGTGTTCAGATTATAGGAACACAGAAATGGGAAGGCAAAGGGACTGAAGATTACCACATTGTCCATTAAAGACTGCACTTAATGAAAGCCAACAAATTTGGGAAAGAGCGGCCAGCACATAAAACTCACCAAGACATGCTACTAACCCAGCAGGTAGGAACAATACTTTTCTCCCAAAAACGTCCAAGTGATATTTGACCTGATATGGCTCTCTTCTTCTCACCATAAAGACTTCTGTATTTATACAATAAAGATATTTTCCCTTTTAACTTCGCTAGTAGCAAACACTACCATAAAAATTACACTGAGAGCTCAGTTTTATCACCTTTTCCCTTTATTTAGGACTTGAACGAGTGAAGCACATTAAACATATGCTTAACTTCAGCATATTAGCATCAGAGGGGTTAGTCTGGACTGCAAAGTCAAGCACATGCTCAGGAATTTGCCACAATACGGCATTGCACTCTCATGCAAAGGCAACAACATAGAGAAGAGATTCTCCACTGACTCCTGTAAATTCTGGATCAAGTCTTTATTTCTGAAAAATTTCTTCCTGGATGCAATTTTTCCATATTTGGTTTCTATCTGCATTTAACTACTTTTTTTTTTTTTTTTTTTAAGCAAAAGCTTTTCACCCATTTATAAATTATCTGGGGGTAAAAACAGATAGGCCCTAGCAAGACAACATTTTTTTGCGCAGATATTTTCTTTGCACTTGTGTAACTGAGAAAACAAATCAATTTTTCATGTTAAAATTCTCCAGTTGGCTTGTTTTCACTGAGGCTTTCCCTTCAAACCAGATATGAACCAACAGATTTATAAAAGCTTGAAAACTCCATCTTGCAGTAGGCAATATGAAATTTAGAATCATGACACTCTTTGAAAAGCTACTAAAAAAGGTGAATATAAAGTATCAGTGCTAAGCACATGGTTGTAGTGGGATGTTGACGCTTAACTGTCTACTCTGCAGACTCATATCTGGTAACCAACTGTAGAAAAGCACACTGCGGTTAGTACAACATTAAGCCTTTCTTACTCTTGTTTTGCTTAAAAAGGGAGACAGAAAGGAAAATTACATTTATATACTATTGCTATGCTAAGACAACTATTTCAAACTCTTCAGTGTTAGAGAATAACGTTTTTTACAGAAGGAAAACAAAACAGCCCTTAGCAATAAGGCTATGCTGGGAACAAATGTGTGCTAGGCTCTCAGGATAATCTTTATCTCCCCCACCGGACATAGTAGTCTACTACTGTAACCCACGAAAGCAACAAATTCAAAATTGAGGTTTGCTTATAAAATATTTCATGTGGGGAACAACACTGTTATCATATCTAATGCTATTCATAAGGCCCCATTAGATCCAAATAATCAACTCAGAGTGTCAAAGGAAGCAGGATATGAGGGCAAACCTAAGTCTTTTATGGGAAGAAGAAAAAAAAAACAACCCAAAAACCCAAGAGATAATTTCAGGAACTGTAAGAGTTTCCTGACTAGGAACGGCTCCCAGACTTCCATCAAGATGTTGTTCTGTCACAGCTGCATAACTTACAGACTACCAAGCTAAAACATAACACTGTGTAATGTAGGAAACCAGAATTCACCAGGCTTTCCGAGCTATGTATTATACACGCCTGTTTTGAGCAGTTCATGCTTCAGTTTACAGCTCTTTCCAACCAGGCAACAAGAGTCTGACCATGAAGTTTTTTCCCAGAAAAAGAAAAACATCTATTTTAGATTGCTTGACGACAGTGGGTGGCTTGAGTGGTGTATACAAATGTGAAAAAATCTATACAGTTTATTGTATTGATCACTAAACAACAGGCATTTTTTTTAAAAAAAAAACATCAGTCAGAGACAACAGCCCTCTTTCCCGACATGTACACAAGCACAATTACAAGGGATAGTCATGGTGCAGAAAGCCACACAGGGATCTTAACCATAGATTACTCAAAGTTGCCACTCCAGCAGTGCGAGACTTTCTATACAAGTATTAATACTATTATCATGAATCCTTAACAGTCTCCAGGACAGGACAGACACCACTGTGCTGTCACAAACAAACAAAGATTGTACCTGCTCTCAGAGCATTTGCTATCTAAGCAAAAGAAGAAAAGAGAACAGAAGCATCTGGCAAGCACAGGGCAGGCGATGATCTTACCATAGATCTCATTAACCCCTTTTCCTCCCTTCCCATTAGGAACTGCTGTGACAAAAGTAAATATTATGGAGAGCTCTGAAGGAGGGCATCAAATCATGATCTCTGACACTGTTGTGGGGAAGTTGTTTGCTACCGCAGATGTCTCCACAGGAGCAAGTACAAGGAAGGTGGTTTGAAAATTTGCTCAGTGGACAACAGAAGTGATCGTTAATGGCTCAGAAGTACAAATTAATATTTTAATGTTTACTAATATTTTGGCACTTAATGTCTCAGCAGCAACAAAATCAAGTACCAATCCTAAACAATGCTCCTTTGGACTCAAAGAAACCTCCAAATAGGCAGAATAAGCAACACTTAGCTCATATAGACAACTGAATATGAATACATTCTTTCTTAAGGTACAGTTCATTTTGCGATGTAATGAAAAAAAAAAAACCAAAACAAGAAACAGGTTTGTATAAGGATAGCAAGACTGTCTAAAATGAAATCAGTTCATTGTACAATTAGTATAAAAGCAAGTGAATTTTGGCAGAGGAAGAAATACATAGCACTCACTTGTCATTATGCCGCAGTTGTTCCTGAGTATATTGTCAATGTTTCTACTAAACAAAAATTTAAGGGTGTTATTATAACATTTTTTGAAGTCTGGGCAGCTGTACTGCAGAGCTCTTTCTTCATGGATTTTTCACTACAGAAATACCCTAACAGATGTCATTGTGGTATCGCATCAATGCGCATGAGAAAGCAGGATGACACACGATGTTCAGCTGCTATTAACTTATCATCAGGCTTTACAGCTATATGTTTCTATATAAAGGAAGGAAGGAAATGTGCTATCTTATGGCTTTATTTTAGGATTGCTGAATTGTGATTACACCCACACAAATCCACCTATAAAGGAAAATGAAAGTTTTGTGAGAAGCAATGCTATACCTAGTGAATATAACATTTTTTCAGGTAAATTAGACAAAACTTGAGAAGAAGATGTGTTTTTGTTAGGCCCTTTATGTGTTGTTTCATTTAAATCCCTTGAATATTCTAACTCTCAACATACAAGAGTGAAAGACAACTTTTTTTTTTTTTTTTAACCAGGTAAGTGAAGAAGCCAGAGAAGCTAGCAAGGCCTACACAGATATTGTATATTCTCCTCCTGCCAGAAGATTTTGCTCTAAAGTATTCTTCAAGGTTGATCCATTTATTTTTAAATAACTAACTCCTGATACCCTTTGTAAACTATTTCCTGGTCTGATGAACCTTCCAGGAAATTTTTCTTTATCACTTTCACCACTATAACAATTCCTTGCACTGAGCTACTAGATACTTGTGTCAGGTGATGTAGGTTTCTCACTGCCATTTTATTTCACTTCTCCTTTAATTTATAATCTGCAAACCATCTTCCTGTTCTATACAAGCACTGCGTCTTGGGGAAAAAGAGGGACGCTAGAGCATGAAAGCGATGCCTGCATTGCCTTTCGCAGCTGAACTCCAGATCTGAATCAAGATTTCAGGATGAGGCCATTTGAGCCAGGAATGGCCATGCCGCTCGAAGGGGCACCACTCAAGTGTGACACTACAGACAGCCTGAATTAGCTGTTATGCCCCAGAGGAGTCTCAGAAAGGTGACAATCACAAACAGGTGAAATTCTGCAGCTTGACAACACAGCACCATCAGCAGTAAAAGAGTGGACTTGCTGTTCAGTCTCCCACAGTGGCTTATATGGATTGAACCTCTCTTCCCACGCAGAGTTTTTAGGCCTTTTCCCTCAACTCCATCTCTCTCATGTAGCAGAAATCCTAGCTACAGCTAGATGAAGTCTCTTCTTCCTACGACTGACAACTTAAGAGACTGCAAGCATCCTGGAGAGCCAGTCAAAGGAAAAAGTCCATGCTGCAACAATTTTATTTTTAAACTGAATCTGCCTGTTACATCATCAGTAAGAGAGTAAATGCTGATATTCAAATTTACTGAGAGACTTCAGAGTCACATCTTTTTTAATATGGAAATTACAGTCTGTAACAGTTACAGTTTGAGTCTGCAAACTCAAAAAGCATTTCTGGCTTTTTGAAGGGCTGGAAACATTAATTCATGAAAAAATTTAACATTCTACAGAAAATGGAAATGTTTCAGCATGTCTGAGATTTGACAAAACAGTGTCAAACCAGGTGACTTCAACTCCTGTGCCAAACTGCCTACGAATTAAAGAAGGATCATTGCCTGAAGTAATCAGCCTCCGGTTCAATACTGCACTTAAACCTGTTTCTGACAGTGAGCAGAAAAGTAGCCTGAACTAAGTTTAGAGAAGAGCTTGCACAGACATCACCATACTGGTTCACAATAGTGATTGACTGATTGATTTTAACTTCAGTATCCACTTTTTAATAAAATGAAGGCCCAGACGTTTGAAAGTGCAAAAACTCCACACTTCAAATGTATAAGCACATATGTAAGAAGTATGTGGATAAGACCTGGGTAAGTAACATTTCCCATTTTTTAATGTTTTTTTCATTACATGTGGTGCTAGCTGTATTATTTCATATAGAAAGAGGCTTTTGCTCTTTGGAAATTTGCCGTACTGGACTTTTTGTTATGCTTTAGTTCAGTGTTTTTCCCCTTTCAGTTTTGTGGTATGCAATTGCTCTATTACTCTGAGATCTCTCTGCAACTAGTTATCAGTTATAAAGGAATAACAGATGTAAAGATGATGGACACAGCAGAGTTTGGGTGGCAGCAAACCACAGAAGCAGCACACTACTGGTCTAATGAGCCATGTAACACAGATGTGTCTTCCATAAATAATTCATTCTGAAAAGTGTATCTTCAGTGATACTGTACATTTCAGAGCACTAAAGAGGCAAGACAGATTCCCCTCAGAGCACATTTTTTATGTTAGATGTATTTTTCTGTTAAATATAGGAAATTTAGATTTTATCTGGGCATCAATATTCTATGCCTGGGGATACTGGATACTGAACCTGCCACATTTTGCCAGCAAAAATCCTTCGTGCTATTTTTTTTCTTACACAAACCCTGATGGAGGTAATTTCACAGAATTATTCTGGAAGAAGAATATTTGGCAGCAGACCAAGCTAAACTCCACTTCTTCTTAAAAGGGCCTGTTCAATGTAAGTTGCTAGACTGTCATACTAGCAACAGGCATTTAAGGACCCTGACAACTTTGTCCCCCTGCTATGCAGGGGAGGCTAGGTATGGGATTTGGGATCTATTCTGCTCTCCATTACATGGTGCACTTCAATTGCCTACAAGAGGAATTGCATTATACCTTTATTTTTTAGAGTAATGAACACTGACATACAGCAGAGAGAAGACAAAATTTATTCATATATGCCCTGTAGTATATATGGTTATCTACCAGAAAAGCAAAGATTTAGACACTAGAAAGAGAATCTATGACTTGTTATCACCATGCTTAATGTACTATGCCTAATTTGCCCTCAAATCTCACCACTGGATCTATACACTGGAGAAACTATCCACAACGCAATGAAGCAAGTACAGCAGAGTTCAGCATGCCAAAAGCATCCTATCAAGGTTTACATAGTAGCTATAAATCCTACTTTACATCGGAGTGGACACAAACTTCATTTCACATCATAACACCTTGAAGCAGGTATAGGAAAATAAGCTTTTTCTCCTTTAAAAATTTTAAGGCTATGGTACTATAATTATTTTCATCAACCACTTCTTATATATATGGTGTTGCATTAAGACAAAGTATGTTTCTTCCAAGAACTTCCAAGCACTCATCTTCCTTCAGAAACACTTGTGGGATTTTAATTTGTCTTATCCTTTTACTGAATGTCAGAAATAGAGGAGAAAGAGAGGCATACTTAAACTACTTAGAGGAGAAGCAACTAATATACTTTTAAAAAAAACCTTAAAATGAAGAAAACATTTAATACATGCTAATATTTTCCTCTGGAAATCACTATGAAAATACAAGTGCTGCCATGCTCCTCTAGCACTTACATGTCCTTCAGCTTGGGGAACAGCAGGCCGGGATTTCCTGAGGTTAAAATACAATGCAGAATATAATCACACTGGACTTCTTCCACCAAGCCAAAATATTTCAGAAGTTATTGCGGACTTCAGGAAGAGTTAAGCTAAGCTGCCATAAGAGGTTGATTAATAAAGACAACTATAGAGAAGAACACAAGACCAGGATAAGGTACCCTAGGCAGACAGTAAGATGAAATAACATACCATGTCGGCCTCTGATAGGTGTGAGCTCAATTCTGCTGCAAGGCTTGTAAGCGAGCAAAGGGAGTAGTCTCACAGCACCACAGCGGCTGGAAAACAGCACTGGAAAATTCAGTCACTTACCTGGAAAGCTATTCCATGATTCAAGCTGATGTTTTTGAGAACAGCAAAGAATTACTTTGAAGAAACTGGAGGTCTTCTGAAGTAAAAGCGGAGGGAGAGGGAAGTTACTTTGCATGGGACCCAAAAAGAGGGAGGACAACAGGCAGAAGGTGCAAACACAGCAGCCTGCGCTCAAACAGTGCTCTCCTACAGAGCCAGAGAAATAGAGGTGCCAGGTGCTGAGCAATTTGGACACATGGCCCTCAAACAAGCGGTGCCTCAGCATTGCATGTTCCTGGAGATGGGACACTGGCCAGTCCAGTCCGAGTGCGTACTCAGACTCAGCAACAGGCAGCACCAGGCCACAAAGTTAATGTTTCCATGACCTCATTAAAACCTGCTGACCATGGCATCAGCTTTCCATCATCATTCACCCTGCGAGATCACACCACCTGGAGCATCCTGCTGTTTTCACATCATCTAAAGTTGTGAAGAATTGTTATGCTGGTAACCAGAAGAAAAAAAAAGGGGGGGAAGTCTTCATTAACTTATCATGCCACAGACCTAACAAGACCAACAGGCACTGGCCTAAGAATAAACAGGGAGGGAACACTTCTAGGAATTTGCTCATATTTGTTTTCATAATTTAATTTCCTAGCGTGAATATTGCTAGATGCTTTTCCTGGTTTTTTGACTAATTTCTTTTAATTGACTAATGACTAATTTCTTATATCAGGTTTTCACCTTTTTCTCATAAACCATCTCCTCACTACTAAGTTTACATAGGTTATTACTTTCTCTCTGATTAGGTATTCCACACTGAAAAGTAGTTTCCGCATGTGACCTCACCACTGCTTAATTCTAATCCTTAGCCTTTGGTTCCTGTCCATCCACCCTGAAAAATATTCCATTTGGCACAGTAATTAGCATCTGTTCACTGGAGACCTGTTGGACACCCAAGACAGCAGCAGCTACATCTCCCAGGTTACTGCCAAACTCATATATTTACATTTATTCTCTTTATGGCCTTGGCAAGTGATAAAGTATAACTAGTGCTTAGCCTCCCAGAGGACCATAACACTGGGGTTTTCTTCAAGCGCTGGGAACTGATGGAACATCACATGCATTGGGACAATGATGGGACATGCATTGTCCCAGTTTATGTGTCAAATTACACATTGCTCTTTCTGAACCATTTTTAACCTTCCTTCCTTACATTTTTAGATTATATCCATCATCACAGTATTCTTACCCCTGAAAAAAATACTGCAACCAATTTCTACTTCCACTTAATCAGCTGTGCAGTCCATAACTCTTTGTACGAAAGCCAGCTCATTTTTCCACTGTTGTGTTGACTTCACTATGCAGGAACAATGCATCCATCTTTGTTATAAGTAGAATAAACTCGAATGAAGGAAAAAGTATCCTTAATAATGATGTTTTGGTCCACAATATAGACCAAAATTATGTTTCAATTACAGATTACTCTCAAAAGTCAAATTAATAAAAAAAAATGTATATATACTGTGATTTCACTTTTACTAGAGTTATGAAGAGTTTTGCCCAGTTCTTTCTCTTCTAATCATTCTAAAAATGATAATGCTTAGTAATTAAATAAAAACACTTCTTAATTAATTGCTTGCATTCCATTTATCAGTGAAATGTAATACCATAGAGTGTATCTACAAACGCTGCTTATGATTCCTGGTTCCTAAGGAAATCCCACAGAGACACAGGTTTGAAACCATAGTTGTGACATTATGACAACATTATGAGTTGCCATGTCAAATGCAGTTCAGCACTTACATGGGAAAAATCAAAAGGTCAGGAATTTCCTTCCAGAGTTCTGACTGAAAAAAAACCAACACAATAACAATGTAGAGAAGGAAGGAACAGAGTTCCCGAAGTTTTCCTTGAAGAAAGAAAACTAAATCATAATAAATATAATTATATTTATATTCTTTAATAAATTGTATTTATTTTACTTATCAGGGAAATGTTAAAAAAAAATTAAGAAGTTTAATAACAGCGGCATCAATAAGACAATGAGAACAGTCAACATCATCTTTGGGATATCAGCTAGGGACACTATTTCACAGAAAAATATCAAGGGAAACCTAATAATAGCACTTCAATAATGTCATCAGCATTGAAAAAGCAAGACATTTTGTCAAAGAATATTTCTTTCCTTGCTTATTTTCACAGAATACCTGGATATTACAATACCTCCAATCCCTTTGGGAATGAATGCCTCACATTGTTAAAGATCCTCTCTTTCCAAGAGTGCCAATCTCCAGATTATTAGGAACCATAATAAAGTCGTATCTGTCCTCGTTAAAATTCTGTGACACTGCCTTAATGAATGGGTTGTTTATCCTGTTCCTCTCTCCAGATTTGAGTTTCAACGACCATACTGCATCAGGAAATCTTGTAAATGGAGGTGTGACAGCAGCATGGACAAGTTTAACCTACGTAAGTGAGTGACAGCAGTGATGGAGATGCACGTTTAAGCACAGGCTAGTAATACAAATAAGCACCCAAAAATCCTAGTCAGCTCAAAACACCCTCAGGAAAAGTTCTATTAACATAGAGGAAAACCTCTACTAACATATTTTCATCAACACCATTGGATTCAGCCACTTGACTAAACAAAGTATAAGTATACTTTCTGGTACAACTGCACTTTTAGTTATTTGGTAGACACCCTACAAAGAGATGGGCCTGTGCATCTCTTTTCTGAATGAATTTGTCCTTCACACATATATATTACCCATATATCAATAATTAACAATAATGAAATTGTCCTTGAATGTCGTCTTAACTCTTCAGCAATTTTAGAGTCTGTTCAAGTCTTGGTAAATAGGCTTGCCATGATCTTTCAGAGTAAACACTACTGAACAAATCTCACTCCATGGACAGATCTTTTTAACTGGCATCAAAACACTTCTTTCTCTTTTGATATAGCCTACAGAAAATACTTCCTAGAATAGTCGGCACTCAGTAAACATTTTCTGCTACTGCATTACAATTGTTCACATAGCAACACAGTAACACTCTTGAGAGAATTTTGTTTCTTTTTATCTAAAGAGCTTTCACAGACTTTAACATTAGGTAGATTCTTTTATTTCTTTTCTCTATTTGTAAAGAAATAAATAAAACAGTATTCAAGATGCACCATATGCCTCTAACCTATCTGCTCTTATCCCTTCAATACATGAGAAAGTTTTAGAAAGTTACCTTTGATGTTTTTGTTCTCATTCTCTAAGACCACTTCCTTTTTAAAGTTATTTATGTTTTTCCCCTTTGAAATTACGGAATTGCAAACAAAGCAAGCTCTTGACTTGAACACAGTTTAGGCTTAGTAGATCTTAAAGGCTTTTGAGCCCAATGTGAACATTTGAAATTCTGTTTTCTGGGGGCATCTTTCATTCTGCCACCTACCAATGGTATTCAGGTTTGCCTTGACCCTCTGGTGAGACAGGACAACTGTGTCTGCAGTGTTACAGATACTGGCCTCACTGTTGCAAGTCAAGCAAGCAGGCTGACCTGAGAAACCTCCCCTGAGCACACTGTAACTTTTATAGAGTTGCCACAAAGTTCAAAAGATCTTTTTCTGTAACATATAATAATGCTTGAAGTTTTGAAGGATGGGTCAACATATGCCAGGAAATGACTTGTAAAAAGACTTAATAAACAACTGGAGAATTTTGATGCACCAAGAATGGCAAATTGAGACTTGAATTCCAACTATACTTGCATGCTTAAAACTCTGATTAGTAGTTGAGTAATTTTACCTGATTATTCATTCTTATTAAAACTTATTTAACCAAACTATATTAGAAAAAAACATCTTTCTTCAAGGTTAAACCTTGCCACTGGAGAATTATGACCGCTCCCAATACAGAGTCTTGACTGATCCAGGAAATCAAGGAATACAAATAAAAGAGACAAGACTTGTGATTTTTGACATTTCAAAGTCCAAAAAATACATTTTTGTTTTGTAAGGCTTTGAAAATAAAAAGTAGTGCTTTGGAACAAGTTTCTTGCTTGTTTGGTTTTGGTATTTGGTTTTGTTTTGTTTTTTGAATTCCCCCAAGAGCTTAGTAAAACAGACTGGTTTTTGAAGTAATCTGAAATTATAATTGCTACTAGGGATAGCCAAGGAAACAGGAAAGAAAACCCACCAGAATATCCATTTTGCACACACTGCAGACCACTAAACCTTTGCTAATAACATCAGGAAAGGTGGAACATCACAAATTAACTCTGTTACTGACTAGTAACAAGGGAAGAGCATGGGCTTCATGTATTTTATCTGTTGTTAAACTGTGCACACTGTGAACAATATAAAACAACTTACAACACAAGATCAAGCATAACTGTGTGTTAATTTGTATCCATATATTATCTTCAGATGATCTGGGATTCATTTGCTTCTCAAACAGAAGAATTAACAAAATCTCAAAACCACTGGCTGCTTCTTGGCCTGCCCTGCCCATAAGAAGAGCAACAAAACTGGTGAAACGCCTAGAGCACAAGTCCTATGAGGAGCAGCTGAGGGAACTGGGGTTGTTTAGTCTGGAGAAGAGGAGGCTCAGGGGAGACCTTATTGCTCTCTACAGCTACCTGAAAGGAGGTTGTGGCGAGGTGGGGGTTGGTCTCTTCTCCAAAGTAACAAGCAATAGGATGAGAGGAAACGGCCTCAAATTGCACCAGGAGAGGTTTAGACTGGATATTAGGAAAAATTTCTTCACTGAAAGGGTTATCAAGCATTAGAACAGGCTCCCCAGGGAAGTGGTTGAGTCCCCATCCCTGGACGTATTTAAAAGATGGGTAGATGTGGTGCTTAGGGACATGGTTTAGTGGTCGACTTGGCAGTGCTAGGTTAACGGTTGGACTCGATGATCTTAAAGGTCTTTTCCAACCTAAATAATTCTATGATAATAATTCAGAAGTCTCCATGAGACTTCACTGCTGTGGCCAATGAATGCCATCAGTGCTATTTTAAGAATGTTAAAATGAAGTATTTACCATGCTTCCTTTTGCATTTAATGTCATTTCTTTATGAAAAGGTAATTGCAGCATGAATATGAAGGGCTGGAAAGTTTACCAAGTATCTAGTTTTTAATGTGGAATCCTATCTAAGATAAGTACTAGCGTAAGTTTTTTCCAGTCTTTAACTTTACTTTCTCCTCTTGAGTATTCAGTGAGCTTTAAAGATCAGCTCAGCAATTACCCCACTTATCGGTGCACCTTTACTTCCACATTGATAAGCTGCTGCTACAGCTCCCAAGAAACAGATCCTCTACACAGCCAATGGTTGAGAGATTTGAATTTTTCCTTTCTACAAGGACCTTTTGGAAGATTTTTGATATAAAAGGTACATGTACACATGAATATGCACATGCAATCATGTATGATTTTAACCTATTATAAGTTATTTCATACTATTAATAAGGGCTTATGAAGGCACGTATAGCCCACCCTCTCGTCTCATTTCCATAGTACTTAACAGTGTAGGTAATACATTAAACTCTGGATCCCCTGATGTCACTGGCAAAGCTTCAATGGACTTCATTGTGTGCAGAACTGAAATCCATATAGGTTTTCATGCTATTTAATTTTGACTGCTTTACTGGAAGATGCATTCATCACTGTAAACCAGTTAATGGGAAAGCTGGAAGAAATAACTTGACATACATTCCTTGAAATGCACTTAGTGCACTTCCGATAAACTGTTTCAGAAATTAAACATGGTACCCAATTTGCCAAGTAAACACAACAAGAAATTATGTTGCATTAATCTCAATGTTTTTTTAAACAACACAGAGTAACACAAGGGCAACCAAAGAGAAAGTAACAGAAGAGGATGACAAGTGCATTGAAATCAGCCTGTCCCTCACCTAAAGCAATCAGAGGGAAGAGTTTGATCCACACTCCTGTTGCATCTGCTCATGCAAATCTCAATAACCAAATCAGCATTTTGCTGTAAAAATATTAATGGTGAAATTATCACAATATTTCATTTGCTTCCTTCCAGTCCTATAGACTAGGTAAGACTCTGTACACTTACTGCCTCTTGTACTCCCACGCTCTTATTCTCAGAGGTTTCTATTCAGATACTAGCTACAATGACAGATCCCAGTTTATTACAGACTACAGAAATCATGTCATCATCAGCTGAACCACTGATGTCGTTATTTGCCTTTTCCTTTTATGTATCTATATGTAAACATGATCTATCTCCATTCAAAGCTTTGAAAGGGACATTTAATCACAGAGCTATAAATGGCATAGGAGGATCCTTGCCTGTGGTTTCTCCCTGGCATTTTTAATGGACATTTCCTTTTACAGCCACAGCTGCTTCAATTTTCCTGATATTCTCCTGGAGATCCTCCTACAGAAAGGGCAAGTTCTGCTCTAAACCACAATGTTAAAAACAAATTGCTGATTAACGTGCCATGTTCTTGTTGTAAATTACAGCTACAGCTTCCTTCTGGATAGTATAATCTTCATGCACACTATAATGCAGCCTTAAGGCTGGAGAAAACTGAAAGTCTACAGAATATGCAGCAAAACCACATTTTCTTTAGTCTCTTCTGTTTCCTCTCCTCTATTTCACCTTTGCTGTATTTTGAGAGGCTGCTTTTAAAAGACAACTGCAGTGATTAAAAAAAAAAAAAAAAAAAAAAAAAAAAAAGTGAAAAGAAAGGAGAAGGAAGAAAGGAAAGAGAAAAATGTTTTAAATTCATCCCTATATCAAAAAGAAAAAAAAAAGGAAAAAAAAAAAAAAAAAAGAAAAAAGCTGTTCACAGCTTTCCAGGATGTGATGAGTTTAAATTACAACTGGGAGCTCATAAAGGTTTCAACCTACATTTTTTATACCAGCAATAGGGTAAGGTCTATCTAATTCAATGTCCATGCAATTAATTTTAATAGAAATAGTCTCAGAAGTGCTCCCAGATGACAGGCACCAGCAATAAGCAAATTGTAAGTTGTTCAGCTCTGGATGCTCACCTGTCCTTTGCAAAATACAGCTCTCTTCCTAACTCTGGTTAGTAGAATGATGCTCAAGGTCCTGCCTCACACCAATCTATTTTATGCTGGAAAAAAAGATGTGATCTGTGTTATCTATTTAAAGTAATTTGAAGTAAATATTACTACAAAGTGAATAAGGAACTTACAGAGACACCATGCTCTGTTCTAGCCAGTACCTACAGAGCAGATGAACAAGAGCAGAAGACAATGCTGCCAGTCAATAGAGAGGACACTAAAGAACCCTTAAGCAGGACCTGCAACAAGACACTCCACCTCCTCCAGCCATGTCAAATTCACATTTTTGGTTTAGATTATCCTAATACTTTCAGTTCCTAGGAAGGAGAAAATGAAAAATGGATTGGAGTGCACTAATATCTCCAGTTCCTGTGGTGGCTGGGCAACACAGACATCACAGGATTCCCTCTCACAGACTCCTGTGAGCTGTGCAAGCACTATAGCTCCAGGGTCCCAGAGGGTGAACTGAGGTACAGGCAGAACAAGTACCTTTCTCAAAGTTGCAGAGGAAGTCAGAGGTATAGACAGGCACTAAATCTTTGCCAAGTCTTTGAGTAATACCTAAGCACTCCAGACTGACCTTATATAGTGATTTCACTGGGATTACTGGAATAGCACTGGAATGGTATCCAAAGGTGCAATTTACCTGGGACAAAGCTTAGGAAGCATAAATCTAACAGCAGCTCTGTTTACATTTAAGCAGAGCATTTCTGGAGCCTTTTATTGATTCTTTGTATGGGAGACATTTCACCTTCTGATGAGTCAACTGTTTCTAACTACAGATTTCTGAAATTGCCCCCATAATATGGAATCCTATTAATTAAAGTAACCCACTGAATATAGAAAATGTATTGTTAAAATAGATCTATTGGATCTACAAATCTATTGTAATGGTATTGTGAGAAGAACTTGTCATTAGCCATTTATGGCTAGTTATTTCAAATGCACATTTCCATATCATTAGTTTTCAGGGCTACCAGTGGAATAGATCACAAAATATATGTTGAATTGATCTATGTTCATTCCACTTCACATTAACAATAAATTTAAAGAATTGGGTTGGACACTCCAGACAAGAAAGCCTAGTTGCAACTATTTCAATTTCAGACAGTCCAAGTCATCAGACTTTGCAACTCAGTATAATGTTCGGTAGCCCAAACACTATTCCAGATGGTACTGTTTCTCAATTTGATCATCTTTCCTCACACCAAAATAACCTGTGAATAGTTTAATCAGCTGTAGTAGGCTCATTAAAGTGCTATGGAAATGCAGCAAGAATGGAAGTGGCATTCCATCCCTGGAAATGAACGGAATGAAGAAAAAAGAAGTTCATTCCCAGACTATAAATATTGATATGTGAAATTTCAGCATCTGGAGAACTGAAACAAACCAAATACTGCAAAGGCATGAAGTAGCATCTGGCCAAAATAGACGGCTCCAGAAATTAAGCTTTTAAGTATAAATAACTTTCAAGAAACTATAACTTCTGATTATAAAACTGGAAACCAACAATTATGGCTATGCCTACATTGCTAAGGGCACCCAAGAGACATCTCGTGCCAGGTGGCGTTGGTGACTTACACCCTCGCTCCTCGGGGCTAGTCCCTTCTGATCACCCCCATGGCTGGACAAGGCTACAAAGGGCCCCACCAGGTGTCTTTAAGAAGTAATTACTTGTGGTTTTATTTAGTTCAAAGTGCCTGCAATCATGTCAGGGCTGTACCACAGCCTCTCAGGCTGCTTTTAATAGCACAACACTGTGAAAGTGTGTGGAATACCTTGGGTGTGTTGTGAGAGTAGGTAGATGTATGTGATGCTGTGAGACATGACGAGGCAACACTGGAAGACTGCTCAGGGATAACAGCAGCAAGCAGTCCTGTGGCAGTCCTGTCCATATCACCGCGAGGTGGGTCTTGGGGTGAACTGATCCCCAAAATTGCACCCAAGCTTTGTCTCAGAGAGAACTGGATGACCAGCTTCAAGAAAAACCCAGGGAGCAAACTGACTTGCAAACAAGGAACTGGGGCTTGAGAGTGGGCTGGGGAGATAAGTTATTTGGCTTTCTTCATGTGCCCTATATTCATTCTGACAGAGTTAAAACAGAACTAAGCTGTAAAAACACTAAGCATCATATATAATCATTCTAAAGCTATTTAAAGGAGCTAGAACATCCACAGCTATGTATTTCTTGGGCCTGGTATTTAAAGTGAAATTATACAAAGAATTTATTTTGGCATCAAAGTCTGTGCTCCAGAATAAAAGCTTAAAACCTAAAGATTTGCGCAATAGATCCCAAGTCCTCATTTCATTTTATTATTGTACTACACAGTACACCACCAATATCCAATGAATACCACATCAATATCTGTGGACAAGTGTTACACAGCTGCAGAACACCATGATGAATGCTTTTCATTAGTAACTTCAGAACATCGGTAACTTGAGAATGTAAAAATTATTCCGTTCCTATGCTTTCCGTAGTGTTTATTATCAAGATTTAACTTCAAATAGTTTTAAGTCTGTCCAGGAGAACAAAGCCTCCAGCCACTTTTCCTATGATGCTCAGCCACAGACAGACCTCTACACTGGAACTCATTAGCTCAGACAGGAACATTTTCTGGCTATTATTTGGTCAGTCTTTAACCATCCATCTCTGTCTAGGGAAAAACTCTTGAGAATTACTAAGTATCATGATAATAATTATCAAAGAAAAAACACAATGAACAAGCGTCTGAGGAATGTCAGCACTATCATATAAGCTCCTTTGGAAAATAACTCCCACTCCAGAGTGGTATTAAGGAAAGCAGATGAAGACTCACAGCTATAAATAGATCAAAGATAAGGTTTATCTTAGTCTCTACAAACTGTCTTTCTTATCAAATACTTTGCTACAAAATACGTTTTCAATGGTATATAGTCAAACTAAAAGAAAATATTTCTTCTTGAAAGCATGGACTCTGAAGCAACCTAGAGGGGCTCTGTTTGGTTAAACCTTATTTTGTTCATTTAACTCTATGACATACTTTTCCTTAATACACAATATGATGAGCAACATGATCTCATGCTTGTTCAAGGTGGTGGAGCTGTAGCTCCCAAGCAGCTTCGCAGTGTACAGTGAAAAGGCTTATTTTTGAAAAGAGAAATGTGGCTACCTCCATATGCACACCTGAAGAAACATGCAAAAGTGCATGTTTGTGCTGTGAATACTTTAAATGTGCACTGAGTATAAAACAAACTTCTGAAATTCCCCATACAGCTTGCCAAAGCTCCACTTCATCTCTGTATGGGCCTTGACTTTTGAGAATATTTTCAGTGCATGAGGCAGCTTTTCAAAGACCTCTTAACTCTTGTAACTCATCTTACAAGCATAAATCAAACCACGATGGCCAACTCTTTCCATAGCGGAACTGCACCTTTAAATACCACTAATGCCAGATGGTCTCAGCATATAAAGCAGCATGAGACAACATATTAATGCTACTCAAACAAGCAACTTGTGCTAGCAGCAGACCAATGAAATCAGTCTCAGGCTGCTAATCCTCTCTGTCTCCATGGCAACATCTATTTCAGACAATTCTTCAATTTTCAAGTCAGATGAGCTTGTTGGCTCTTAAACTTCTCTATTCAGGGGGTCCTCCGTTGTCAGGTACTTTTTCACTTTGTATTGGCTACCGTTGTAATACAGAATTTATTTTTTTCAGCTGTTCCACAGAGTATCAAGGAACAGATGCTCCTCTGTTTCTGTTTATTTATAGACTTTTCCACTAAAGATTTGTACTATAAGATTTCCACTATGGATTTGTTCCCCTAACTGTAACACATGGAATCCTTGCAAAATGTCTCTGTTGTGAAACCTACCAGCACTGGAAGAAAACGGAGAATTGGTACCTTCCTCATACTCCTCTGCTATCAAGGCAGATTTTTAAACAAACAAACAAAAAAATTGTATATCTGCAGCAGGTAAACAGGGAGAGAAACCCTTGACTCCTCTTCACCTTGTGTCCATAAGCATAGCTGAGTCAGCACAAATATTGGGGCTATTTGCTGCTACGAAAAATCTGGCAGGAAGCAGGTAGGAACCACATCTTAAAGGTAGATCAAATGCTGAACCATATGCCACTTATCAGGTACATATATATATTGGATACATGGCATAGCCACACGCTAACCTGCGGCACAGAAGATGAGAACCTAGGCAGGTAGATGAGAACCTGAGGCACAGGGAGAGGATGTTCTTATCCGAAAAGACGAGGAATACACGGCAGAGCCAGGAAAGAAGTCAGATATCCTTTATCACAAAACCACTTTTCCTCTCTGTGAAACAACTTCCTACAATGACAATGGTTAAAGTTTAAACATGTGATAGCCCAGCTCCCAACCCCACAGCTTTTTTCTTCTCTCCATCCCACTATGTACTGATGTCACCAAAAAGAAAGAAGAAATTTCATTCAGAAAGGCATAAACGTTGACCACTCATTCCTTAACTGCAGGCTATTACAAAATCGAAGTCACATTTAGACCTCTTTTTTAATGGCATACATGCAAGTTGGCTTGAGCATTAGGATTTATAAGCCTCCTGCTTATCACGAAGATTCAGATGTACAGATCACAGTGACTTCAGTTTGATCTGTGGATGCTCAGCAGATGGACAGGAGGAGAAATTAAACCCCTGTCTAGCTTATATCAGTTGAAAATCCGACATGGAGAGTCAGCTTACCATAGCCATAAAGCTCCCTCTGAAGTAATGATCTTTAACATGTGTAAAAAGTGTATACTTATGATGTAGACTCACCCCGATGTTGCTTATAGTTCTAAAACTGTGCTTTTGTGCAATAAGCCAAAACGCAGAGCCAGCCAAAACTACAAAACTTTCAGTTTAGCATCGGCAAAAAAGGTTAATTTTGAATGATAAGTGTGCAAGGAGTACATTGTTCAGAACAGTGAAGGACAGCAATGTGTAACTGAAAGACCATCACGCCGTGGGCTCCCTTTACTTTTGAGGGACACATAAGTAAAAGGACATTCAAATTACATGTCTTGCAGCTAGAAACCTCACACTTTCTTAATACCAAAAAAAAAAATCTACTGGATCATTAGATTGGTATACCAGCAAGGATGCCTTTGCCAAGAAAACAGCTCATTAAACCTTGGCCAATTGGATGTCCCACCTGATGAAACAATTCTTTCCACTTGGCTTTAAGGCAGATCCACGCTAAGCATAAGTATTCAAAACGGCATATGGTGGCTGTTCTTGCTGTAGGCAAGCTCTGCAGCCAGAGCAGTATCTTTCTTTGGTTGTAAATCAGGCAGCTCGCGCTCCATGGTCATGAACAGTTCCACACAAATAATGACTATCTCAGCTTGCTCCACGGGACTTAATTTGTGAGTAAACAAGGATGTCAGGTTTTGCTTATAATTCAATATGAACAACTACCAGGAAGCAGCTACTAGCTTATACAATTATAAATGTCTCACTTCAGAAAAAGAATTAATTAAAAACAAATGTTTACTGCCTTTGAACTGCCAACCACAGCTTTATGATTCAGGATTCTCTCTTACCTGGCCATTGTAGCTGCACAGACACATTTCTAACATATGCCTTCGTATTCAACCAAACCCCTCTGACGATCACCGTGTTACCTGATGCTGTCATGGGAAGATGTGTCCAGCGCTGATCCAGATAGCTCAACATTAGTGCACTGCAAGAAACCTGCACTCCAAAGGGAAGGGCATTATGGACCAAGACCACGCTTTTAGTCTACTGTTCTCATCCCCAACAGTGCACCTGAAAGGACTAAGCAAGGTGACAACTTCAGTGCCACAGGGCACCTATCATGTCACAATACATACCATCGTTTCTTCATAATATGGCAGAACTTGCATTCCAAAATCCCAAATCCCAGCAAGTCAACCATCTTTCTCCAGCACTGTTGCTCTGCAGAGCTCCGAACCCACGCCCCAGCACCAGCTTTCAGCATCAAACCTGAGATAACACATGCAGATCTCTGGCAGCCAAAAGACCTCAGATTTATGTCACACTGCCAATCAAACCTCCCTACCCTGCTACCATTTTACTGATAAGGATTGTTTTTTTCCAACCTTTTAACTACAAAGGCCCTTGGTGTCTTCATTTAGCCTCAGCATACAAGAAAGTAAGCTTCCAACATAACATTCTGATCCCACTGAATTCACTGAACCCCGGCTTTTGATTTGCAACTTACTCCAAAATGACGTATATGAAGTATATATCCTTTACTCCACTGCTCCCAATTCTACCCATTATTTTAATTAACTGACTCAGAAGCCTTAAAGTACACACTGCAGTTTTCACTTTTGCTTAATTCCACAACATCTTAAGAGAATTCAGCTACAAACCTTCTTTCCATTTTAATTCCCAACTCAATGGGAAAAAAATAAGCAAGAGCCTGTGGTAATACATGCGTGAGGCTTTTCTTTAAAAAGAAAATATAGACCAAAAAAAAGATGTGACATATGACTTTTTTTTTTTAGGAGGAACATGAATTAAATACATATGAAGACTTAACAATATAAATTAATCTGCTGAGAAAAGATCAGATAGGGTTCATAAATAGTAGGTTTCACAAAGCAAGCCTATAAAGCACGACAAGGTACTTTACATGATGACACATGAAGGCTGGGATTCATCAGGTCTTAACCATAAGCTCTTGCACATGTTCCTAAGTTAGAAGCCTGCCCAATGTCAGCTCCTCTGATAGTCAGTAGAGATATTGATCACTAAATTACAGAAAAATAAACAGTTTCTCCTGAATAAAGTAAATTAAGATTTAATATAATAGCACAGTCATTTTTTGATAAATCACATGATTACAATTTACTTCCTTTAACAAAATGTCTCATGAAATCTTAGGAAATTGCTGTGCTTTATATACTTCGTATTAATTCTCTGGAGTTCACGCTGATGTCACCATAATAAAGCATCCCTTTAATCCCAACCAACAACAAAACAGGCTCACCTCCTGTTTTCATTGGAAACTGTTAAGGCATTCTGCAGATGTGGGAGGTGATGACAACTCTTCTCTTTAAAATAAATTAAAAAAAAGTAATCGACTCTTTCAAAAGGAGTGGGATTGTCAAAACCAGCCTGAGTCAGACCGACGAACTCTGAATACTCTGCATACTCAGACTAATTTTAAGCTTTAAAAATAAAACAACTGCCTTCTGTAGAGTCATGTTTATTCTTAATGATTACAGCCCTCTTTACTACAGCTTGGTTGCCCTTTGTGTTATTCCAGCAAATAAAAGAGAAACTTCTGAGATGCAGTAGCTGGGATCTATAGTGTTTTTGCAGGTAGCACACAGCCTCTCTTAACCCTTTTTTAAATGATCTAACAAAAAGGGAAGTCTTTAAATACCTCAGCCAGTGAAGCAATTGGAGTAAGGGTATTGCATCTCTAGGAAACACTGCAGAGACTGCCTAGCACAGCTGCCTAATCACACTTACTGTGAATTTCCATTGACTTCAATGGGAACGTGAATGGCATTAGCAACTAGCTGCAACTGTGATCTATAAATGTGCCTACATCTCCTTGACTTTCACCAGCTTTTGAGTGCATTTTTCTCTTGGTACTCTACACCTCTGGTTTTAGTTGAACATTAAAACTGAGATAGGAAGGTAGATGAATTCAGAAATATTATTTATTTAAGAAAGAAAATATTACAGAAGAAAAATCCATTTTCAAAAAACTGAGTATTACCAAGTACATTCTAAAAAAATATCAAGTTATTCAAGGCTCTTAAAAATAAAACAGATGTTTTTAAGAAACTCGCTCAGCACATACAGCCAGCCATCTTATTGCCAGCAAATCCTACAGCCCTCTCGAGACCTGCACAACCTACAGAGTCTGTGAAGGACACTGGACATCCCTCTCTGAACACAGACAACATTAAAATCATACTGCCAGAGACTACCCCAGGCCAAATCCTGGCTGGGAGGCTCCTGAGGGACTACCCTAAGTGGCACTAAAACCCATAAGAGATTTCACTGGAAAGTTAATTACAGCCTCTCAGTCTTCTGCAGAATGAGCGAGGTACAACCAGCCCCAGATTTGCACTCCCAGAGGTGAGTTGGTAGCGTGTCCCCTGCGGTGTTTGATGGGAAAGCCAGAACGTCCTCACAAGCTCTGAAAGAAAATCTGCTCCCTGATGCACAAAGGAAAGAAAAAATCCAAATGCAGAAGGCTATGCGAATAATAGGTTCAACCACGTTTTATTCTGCATTTTGTTTTATACATCACTGCAGAGACACCAGCAGCTGCCCTGCTCATGCTCTCAGTTTGGCACTGTGGGTGCTCTTGTTACTCTGCTGCCCGAAGAGCAGCTCACCTTTAAAGAGGATTGCAAACATAAGCCATGAGAGAAGGAGAGAAGCTGAACCACAGCTGAAAGAAAAACGTGACAGCATAATGTCGTCAGCACAGCATCTCCTGTACTCCTGATACAAAGTGTTTTGCTTATATCCACCCATTTACAGCCCCTACCTTATGCATTGCAGCTAGATAGATATGAACTCGGTGCACTGGCGTTCACCAGAGACCAGCCCTGTATCCTTCAACACCTCCCTCCAAAAAGGGAATACTAAACAAGTGGCCATTGATAAAAACTGGCATTTGCTTAAACCTCAAGCATGCAAAAATTAGGTCTGCTCTCTAATATCTAGATTTAATAACAAGCTCTTGTTGTATACAATTTTATTAACGCTCTGCAAAATTGGGAAATACTAACAGGGCCCATCAAAGAGCTCACAAGATTTTTACTTGCAAATTCCAAGCGTAAGGAAAAGAAGCTTTACAAACTCAAGTGCAATAAATTGTAAGAGATAAAATTAGAACGGCTACATCTGATGACATCACCGTAACCAAGAGACGAGCTGCGTGCTTTCTAACATCACCACTGCTAAAACGCCCTACCGCCGATCCGAGCTCTGCGTTCGCCCATCTGAAGCAGGGCAGCCCACAAGGCCCACAGGTGATCCCGAGCGGTCTCCCCACTCCTGGGCTACTGCGCTAAGGCAGCACAGCAGATTCCTGCCCACGCTGGGCTGAAATCACGGCAGCCTCCTACACGTTTGTTTCTTGCGCTGCTGTTTCTCTTTTTTAAAGAGCAGCACTTGCTTGTGGTTCTCTGGAACGGCTGCAGCATCGTTTAAATTACAATCATTTAAAAAATATTAAAAAATGGGGTTTGTGCAACAGTGAAATACAAACATTACGAGCAACAATTTTTTTCCCTGTGAATTTGTCAGCCTTACTTATCACAATTTCTGATCACAGAAAGTATTGGCTCACATGCCTGGTGCCACAGCTGAATGAGGGTGCGCTTCAATGACAGAAAAAAACCTAGGTATGGTTTCTGCATTAATGGACAGATCTTGGATTTCCCCATTCATTAATATACAGTAGAGGCATGATTTTCACTTCTCTTTTACTCACCCTTTAATTATGTTTTTGCAGGAGGAAACAGCTCCAGCACTGCAGGACTGGAGTGTGAGATACTGAGAGCCTAACGTTGGGCGACTTTGGGGGGCCAGTACAGGAGCTGCAATTTGGGAAGCCAAGCAGCTTATTTAGGCTCAGCGCCAGCACTGACCCACCCAACCCATTTCCTCACTGTGCCAAGTGGGGTCTTTATCAAAGTGATGGGTCTGAGGATTAATGTAGCTGAGTTGCACCTCGTAAAATTGACTGAAGTCACATCCGCGGTGCGCTGCCAGTGCTCCGAGTCCCAGCTGCGTTGCTCACCTCATCGCGGTGTGCTCCTGCCTCACCAGCTCACAATGCTTTGTTGTTGTTCAAAACTGAAAAGTCCAAGTATGCCATCTTCTAGAAAATCAGATGTCTCACTCAACTACAAATAAACCTTCTCCTTCTATTTGAAGTATTTTTAAAGATGCTTGTGGGGAGAAGGATAAACAATAAAATCATTAACACTGAAAAAACTTCCAAATTAAACGCTGCTTTGAAAAAACAAGAAATATTTTGTTTCCAAAATGCTATTATTCTGATATTTTCAGGATTTCTGTTTCCTTTTCTCTAGTATAAACAACTTGACAAAAATGTCACAAATTTGCAGATCATTTTGTTGTAACAGAATCTGTATTTTCATCCACCCTCTCTCCCCTCCATTTGATGCCAAAGTAATTTTCAGAGTTTGTATCTGTAGCACACATAACCAGTCAATTAATAAGCCTTACTTTGAGGATTTCTTCACAAAACTAAACACTGAAAAATAACCACTATAAAAATCTTAGTAATTTATAAAAAAAAAAAAAAAAAAAGGTAGGAGTTGAGAGAAATTTTTATCTGCAATTTTTTCATGTAAAGAAAAAAAAAAACAACTAAGAATCTTCGTGTCAAAATGTTTCATTTTCATGTTCAAAGTGAAGCGGTAATGGAGGGGACTGGTCTTGCACCACCAAAATCAATGGCACGAATGAGTCAGAAGTGGCAGCATGCCTAAACAAGTGGCTGAACATTAATGGTGGAGGAACTGCTTTTGGCATTAATCAATTCTAAATATATTTCATTGCTATTAAAGAATACAAACTTATGCCTAAATGAGCTTAGTTATGGTAATAAAAAAAGCCTCAAGAGATCAGCATCCATTGGGTGTTTGTTCAACAGAACATCAGATATCCAAAGCAAAAGCCTATTTCCTCTCTCAGGCGTAGACAGTATTCTCCTGCACCTGAATTAAGGTAAAATATTGTTTAGTTTATCCCAGAAATAATCTGTACTTTACTATCAACTGTCCTCTGTTTCTCCTTGGTGCATCATCAACTTCCCACAATCTCTTTCTCCTTGCTTTATCTTACCTCGCCGTCCACCATCTTCTGTCAACTTTGCCAATTTTTGGCAAGCACAAGGAAAAGAATTATATTTTCTCACATAATCAAAGCCACTCCAAAATGTTTTGGTCACTTCCAGTCTAGGTTCATACAACACCTTCTACACCTAACCACTGATATAGTCTCGTTCAAGTCTTCCTCTGCCTTAACCTTCTAGTCCCCACCGACTCAAAGTGAGGTTATCTGCATGGAACAGCTGCCTCAGTATAAAGCTGTTTGTTAAAGTTCAAATATCTTCAGCTGCGGCTTTTGCTTTTCCTTATTCAAGGGCTTCTTTTCCATTAGCAATTGCAGGCTCTAATCTCCCATATGGGTGCAGCATCAGCCTAAAGAAACTGCTGCCATAAAAAAACAAAATTGCAAAATATTAAAACAAACTCTGGCATTAACCAGAAGGGAAACACAGGTGGCGTGGTGCTCAAGTTTGCAGAGAAGAGAGCACATTCTCCAAGTATTTAAGGTAGGATCAGTAACTTTAGGCATTCTCACGTTTCTGGCATTTAGCACGTCCCTGGGAAGAGCCCAGTGAAGGCTATGCTCATCTTCCAAGTGACTAATCCAGGTTTCCAAGATTTGCCAGGACACTTTGTATGCTTATACAAGAAACCAGACTGGCTCATATGGAGTCGTTCTGGATTCCAGTGCAGTATCAGGACTTTAAAAAAATCCTTATAACGTACATATACCCCAGCAAAAGAAGGTCTTAATGATTCATTCCAGTTGCTTCATTCACTAAGGATTTATTCCAGTTGCTTTGGAAGTCTAAAGCATGTTTCTAAAATTTTTCTATTTCTCTCATGCATTTTTTTCAAATATTACACATATATTACAAATTTATTTTCAAAAATAGCTGATATTCTAAAATTAAAGTTGATTTATATGCTTACATACGATCAAATCCATTCACACAACGTTGCACGGCCATGCAATATGTGTGATTATGCAATGTATGCATGTATTGTATGTATGTATGTATGCATGTACATATTGTATGTATGTATGCATACAATGTATGCATGTACAGTATTTGATTTACTCAGTACAAAGCCTCTCTACTCAGTACAAAGAGTCTTTATTGATGCTCTGCTGACACCATCCTGATTTATTTTGTCATCAACTTGCCCACTAAGTGAATGGAAACATTTGGTTTTCTTTTCACAGCAGCTCACTAGATAATTCAGGTACCATCTCTGCATACTCACCAGGTTTCTAGAAGCATGAGCTCTCTACAGACTGTAAACCTATGAGTCACGCATATATTTTGTTTATACTTATATATATATTTTAAAATAAACCCCATGACACTCAGGATATCTTGTAGGAACAGGTTACATTCAGGAATAAAAACTTCTTAGCCTATCATGAAAAAAGAAATAATAACTATGTGTATGTATATGTCTGTGAATCTCTCTATCATTTTTTAACAATAGATGATGATAAATCAGGTCCTGATCCTGCACGCTTTAATCACACAAAACATCCTTATTCTTGTTGTTGCCCTGGGAATCAAGCGTGGATGCTCAGAGTGAGCGAGGATCCCCCCTCAGGTAAGAGCTGCAGAATCAGCCTCGTATCTCCTGCCAAGGCTGGTACAAGGCTCCACTTCTTTTACTGGACAGCTTAAAAAAGCTCACATAGAAAAATAAACAGTGCTACCTTTTACGACGCAGTAGAAGAAAGGACACATTATTAAGAAGAAAACACCTCTAATGCAACCATTAGCATAATATTTAGGTGCTTAGGCTCTGTAACAAAGAAGCAGGGATGTTAACAGTGCCTTCATAATTATTTCAAGGAGCACAACCATAACTAGGCACAGGGTCTGGCTCGTTGCCCTTCCGAAACAGATCCTGAGTTTCTCTCATGTGCCACTGCAGATAGCGAAAAGCTGCAGCAGCTCTCCACTGTGTGAGAAATGCTCAGTACCTCACAGAATGAAACTGAGGATTTAAATAAAACAATGAACTTGCTCTGTTTCAAACTCTGCTTAATCCTCTGAAAAACCCAGCATTTTCAGCATCCACCACTAAAGATTGCCAGGACTCATCACATTCCCTGACATGCGATTTGGACACTACAACATGTGGCATTTTCGTCTATAGGGCTCCTGTTGTGAGAGACCGAGCACGTTCTAGGAAATGCTTGACATTCACTGTAGCTTATATGTGGACGCAATCCATAGGCAACTTTCTTTTCAGTGGTTTATTATCGCTCGTTGATACAAAGTTGAATTTTCTTTTGCTTGGTTTCAGTGACAAACCCTTTCTCACATCACCGACACCACC
The DNA here is from genome assembly GCF_965183815.1 of Platalea leucorodia. NCBI lineage: Eukaryota > Metazoa > Chordata > Aves > Pelecaniformes > Threskiornithidae > Platalea > Platalea leucorodia. The sequence goes on along the minus strand of NC_138828.1, from coordinate 42,754,060 downwards.
AGGAGAAGCAGTGCGTCTCTGGGAAGAGCCACAGCCCCATCTCAGACTGCACAGAGTGCTCTTTTCATCCCTGTTTCAGCTGGCTTGATGGAAGTGCCAAATAAATGAGCTGTAGCGACTGTCCCCTGACAGTAACATAAAGTCACAACAATAACTGCGTACCATTCCAGCGTGCAAATTACACAGTGGCAATAGATTAATTCTTAGCTTCAGGATCACCCTTCATATGAAGATGGCAACATACCACGAAGAAATTTTTCAAATTTCACTGCAATTCCTACATTTTTCAAGACAATGCTTTGCTACCCTGCCTTCCTCTTCTGTCTTCCTTACGTCCAATATCCTATGACCTCGAAGTTTTACCAGTAGCCCTAACGCAGTCAGTAAAAATTTAAGTCCCTTGAGGATGCAAAGCAAGGTTATATTCAGGTCATAAAGCAGAACATTAAGCACGAATTGTATAGACCAAATCCCCAGAGACCCACAGAATCCACATCTCCATCTAAAAATCACAGACCTCCAGGCCTGTTCTGTAACCTACCAAGGGAAATGTGAAGACACGACTGCAGGTGGCTTATGGCTGGGCCTTAGGTGCTGAGCAGCTTTCAAGATTAAGCCTTTTCACGTATAGACGTAAGCGATACTACCAATTCTGAAATTGGAAACAATGAAAAATGCACCCTCATAGGCATAAAACAAATGCACAGTGTCAGTCACATCCCCTTTTATAAAGAATGTCTCAAACCCTAGGCACGCATAGCCATATATCCTGAGACATCTGTGCAAATGCCTGTAGTGCGATGCGGTAACACGGTTTCCGCAGGCAGCCTGGCCGTGTTGCACAGCTCACACAGGCACATTCATACCTAGTGCTTCTTTCCCTGACACTTCGGGCCGTGCCAGAGAAGGGGGAGGCCAACGCTTTCCCTTTCAGCACATCTGCACCAGGTGCTTCACCGCAGAGCAGAGGGGAGCGCGTTCATTCCCTATTGCTGCTGCACCTTCTGACATTTCACCGCGATTTTTGCGTGTTTCTCTCTTTAACAGGGCGCTAAATCCAAGGACAGAGACCTAGGGAGGCTTTGCGCTGAGTGCAGGCGATCGCTGACAGCGAATATTTTAGGGACAGCGTCTGCCCGCTGCCGCCGGACCCGGGCCCAGCGCAGCAGCCCCGGGCAGCAGCCCCGCTCCGCCCCGCCCCGCCGCTACCTGCCGCCAGGTGCGGGCACCGCCGGGGGCCGCCCGCCGCCGCAGCCCCCCTTACCGGGCTCATGCTCGCCGGGGCGGTCGGAGACCTCGATGACCAGGAGCTCTCGGCCCTCGGCGCTGCGCCCCACCGTGTAGATCCTGCTGATGGCGGGGCACTGCAGCCACACGGCCACCAGCGCCTCCCGCAGCTCGGCGTAGCGGTGGTACTCGAAGGAGATGCCCTCCTCGGCGCTCAGCCGCCGCCGCCGGCTGGCGACCCCCGCCGCCGCCCCCGCCGCCGGCTCCGCCGCCGCCCGGCAGGCAGCGAGCAGCCCGCAGAGCGCCAGCAGCACCCGCACCGCCATCCCGCCCGCCTGCGGCCGCGCAGCTGCCGCCGGCCCCGGCGGCAGGGAGGGAGGGAGGGAGGGCGGGCGGGCGGGAGCGGGGGGCGGGCGGAGGCGGCGGGGAAGGGAGGGGGGAAGGGAGGGAGGGAGGGACCGGCCGCTCCGCCCGTCTCCGCGGGCCGCGGCGGGAGGAGCGAGAGCTCCCCGCGGAGGGCGGCGGGGAGTGCGCGGCCCCGCAAGATGCGGGCGGGAGCCGCTAAAGCTGTTTTCATCAACCCATCTCGATGTCCAGGTGGAGAAAAGCGTTGGAAGAATCCCGGGGCACGATTCCTACCTTGCTTTTTTATTGTATTCGGTGAATCATGGAATCATTAAGGTTGGAAAAGACCTTTAAGATCATCGAGTCCAACCGTTAACCTAGCACTGCCAAGTCCACCACTAAACCATGTCCCTAAGCACCACATCTACCCATCTTTTAAATACCTCCAGGGATGGGGACTCAACCACTTCCCTGGGGAGCCTGTTCTAATGCTTGATAACCCTTTCAGTGAAGAAATTTTTCCTAATATCCAGTCTAAACCTCTCCTGGTGCAATTTGAGGCTGTTTCCTCTCATCCTATCGCTTGTTACTGGGGAGAAGAGACCAAACCCCACCTCACCACAACCTCCTTTCAGGTAGCTGTAGAGAGCAATAAGGTCTCCCCTCAGCCTCCTCTTCTCCACACTAAACAACCCCAGTTCCCTCAGCTGCTCCTCGCAAGACTTGTGCTCTAGACCCTTCACCAACTTCCTTGCCCTCCTCTGGACACGCTCCAGCACCTCGATGTCCTTCTTGTAATGAGGGGCCCAAAACTGAACACAGTACTCGAGGTGCAGCCTCACCAGTACCGAGCACAAGGGCGCTATCACCTCCCTGGTCCTGCTGGCCACACTATTCCTGATACAAGCCAGGATGCCATTGGCCCTCTTGGCCACCTGGGCACACTGCTGGCTCATGTTCAGCCGGCTGTCAACCAACACCCCCAGGTCCTTTTCAGCCAAACAGCTCTGCAGCCACTCCTCCCCAAGCCTGTAGCGTTGCATGGGGTTGTTGTGACCCAAGTGCAGGACCCAGCACTTGGCCTTGTTGAATCTCATACAGTTGGTCCCGGCCCATCGATCCAGCCTGTCCAGGTCCCTCTGTAGGGCCTTCCTACCCTCCAGCAGATCGACACTTCCACCCAACTTGGTGTCATCTGCAAACTTACTGAGGTTGCACTCGATCCCCTCATCCAGATCATCAGTGAAGATATTGAACAGGACCGGCTCCAGCAGTGAGTCCTGGGGAACACCACTTGTGACCGGCCACCAGCTGATTTAACTCCATTCACCACCACTCTCTGGGCTCGACCGTCCAGCCAGTTTTTAACCCAGCGCAGAGTGCGCTTGTCCAAGCTGTGAGCAGCCAGCTTCTCCAGGAGAATGCTGTGGGAGACAGTGTCAAAGGCCTTACTAAAGTCCAAGTAGACAACATCCACAGCCTTCCCCTCATCCACTAAGCAGGTCACCTTGTCATAGAAGGAGACCAGGTTAGTGAAACAGGATCTCCCTTTCATAAACCCATGCTGGCTGAGCCTGATCCCGTGATTGTCCTGCACTTGCTGCATAATGGCACTCAAGATGATTTGTTCCATGACCTTCCCCGGCACCGAGGTCAGGCTGACAGGCCTGTAGTTCCCTGGATCCTCCTTCCGACCCTTCTTGTAGAGGGGCGTCACATTTGCCAACTTCCAGTCATCTGGGACCTCCCCAGTTGACCAGGACTGCTGATAAATGATGGAGAGTGGCTTGGTCAGCTCCTCTGCCAGCTCCCTCAGTATCCTTGGGTGGATCCCGTCTGGCCCCATGGACTTGTGCGCATCCAGGTGGAGGAGCAGGTCGGTGACTGCCACCTCTTTGACAACTGGGGCTTCATTCTGCATCCTATCTCCATCTGCCAGCTCAGGGGCCTGAAAACCCCGAGGATGACCAGTCTGACTATTAAAGACTGAGGCAAAGAAGGCATTAAGTACCTCAGCCTTCTCCTCGTCCTTCATGGCAATGTATCCCTCCGCATCCAACAAAGGATGGAGATTCTCCTTGGCCCTCCTTTTGTCGCTGATATATTTGTAAAAACATTTTTTATCTTTAACAGCAGTGGCCAGTTCAAGTTCCAGCTGGGCCTTCGCCTTTCTAATCTTCTCCCTGCATAACCTCACAACATCCTTGTAGTCCTCCTGAGTCGCCTGCCCCTTCTTCCAAAGGTGGTAGGCTCTCCTTTTTTTCCTGAGTTCCAGCCAAAGCTCTCTGTTCAGCCAGGCCGGTCTTCTCCCCCGCCTGCTCGATTTATGGCACGTGGGGACGGCCGCCTCCTGTGCCTTTGAGATTTCCTTCTTGAATAACATCCAGCCTTCCTGGACTCCTTTGCCCTGCAGGACTGCCTCCCAAGGGACTCTGTTAACCAGACTCCTAAACAATCCAAAGTCTGCCCTTCTATAGTTCAGGATAGTGGTTTTGCTGACCCCCTTCCTTACTTCTCCAAGAACTGAAAACTCTATCATGTCGTGGTTGCTGAGCCCAAGACAGCCTCCGACCACCACATCGCCCACCAGACCCTCTCTGTTCGTGAACAGCAGGTCCAGCGGGGCACCTCCCCTGGGGGGCTCGCTTACCAGCTGCGTCGGGCGGTTATCTTCCACACGCTCCAGGAACCTCCGAGACTGCTTCCTCTCTGCTGTGTTGTATTTCCAGCAGATATCTGGTAAGTTGAAGTCTCCCACGAGAACAAGGGCTAGAGATCGTGAGACTTCAGCCAACCACTTGTAGAAAACTTCGTCTGTTTCCTCATCCTGGCTGGGTGGTCTCTAACAGACTCCCACCAGGATGTCTGCCTTATTAGCCTTCCCTCTGATCTTCACCCATAAGCATGGGTAAGCATGTTCTAGGAGAACATCTTCATTGACACTTGGTGATATACCAGCTCGGAAACTCAGACCTGAAAATGCAACTACTATATGTAAATACTTATATGTCTATTTGTCTATATTCACCTATACTTGTTATTTTTCAGTGTCCTGTCAATCCTGGATTATTTGATGTGTTTCTTCATAGCAAGAACCTAAGGTCAGCTCATCCAGTCCTTACCATCTTTCAAAGCCAAACTGGTTCAGAAGCTTCTCTGCCCAGTTTAATTCCACGGTTACAAGAATGCAACCATGTGCAATGGCACCTTCAGAGCACTTCTTGGAACCGTCAACTCTCCATTCTTACTGCTAGAAAACTTTGGGAGATGCCTATCGTATCACGTCACGTTAGCTCTGTGGTTACGACAATGCAAATTTGCTCTAAGCATTTTGCAAGACTTGGATGTACAGACACTCCCTGATATATTGTTTTCTCTTACCAAGATCGCTGTTCAGATTTAGGATCACAGAAGGACCATCCCTCTGACTTCTCTCCTCCCTAACAGCATGAATTGTATTATGACTTCACACCACTTTAGAATTATGTGCAATATGTGCAATGCGCTCAGAGCTCCAAAATTAACTACAAATAAAGGTAGCTGACCTAGAATTCAAAAGATTCGCATTCTTAATTGGTTTTGTTGGCTACCTTCATCACAAGGGTAAATATTCCTTGTTTTCTTCATCACTTTCCCTTGTGCCTTATACACAAAGTAAACAAATCTGCTGATGCTGTGATTTTAGACTTACAGTATCATCTTCTGGGAGAACTTTCTGATCAGTCAAAAAAAAACCCCTCTGTGCAGTGTACCAACTCTCATTGGCTTCCCTTCAAATTTATTTCCCCAAAACCAATGTCACTAAAAGATACAAGTAGGCTCAGAAATCATCTGTTTCTTTTCATCTATTCAAGCAGTGAATTATTATTCCACTACACAAAATTAGTCTCACAACTAGGTCTGAATCGATTTCCATTAATTTCCATACTTATTATCCCCTCATCCCTAAAAAAATGAAGAGAATGAGTGCTTCTAAAAACACATGCACATACACATCGCACATAAAACAGGGCACTTTATAGACTATCAAATATTTCATTTTGAGTTCACACATACTAATTTCTTTTTAATAAGGGATTAAGAAACAATGATTAGATTCTCAGAGAGCTTAGGCACATTTGCAGAACTGAGCAGGAGGAATAAGTTGATGACTTCCTTTGTATCCAATCCCTCCTCCCATTTTCCATAGTTCAGAGATGACGACTATCGTCACAGGCAAAGGCCAAATTTCCTTGTAATATCAAAAACGGTTTTGCACTTGCCTTAGTCTCGGAGGAATACCCTAACCCCAAGGGCATTTCCAGGCTATATGCATAACCAGGCTCCTGGGTATGGCCTTGGTAAGCTAATACTACTAATTAGAGCAGGGCATAGAGCTCAAGTGCTCCCTGTACAGAAAACATCCTGATCAGAAGATTTCAAATCTGGTTTACCTCTCTCTTATGTCTGTATATGACACCAAATAGTAGATTATATTTTGCTAACAGATGTTGCCTAAATAATTTAGTAATAGTGAAGAAAACTGCATTGACATTTACAAAAATACATATTCTAACAAATAAATATGTACAAACATATATATAATATTCATATATATTTACATATCATTCCATTCTTTTCGCCAAAACAATTTGCTGAATGTGATTCAAATTTTCAAATGCTTTTGACTTGCCTGAATCTGTCTTTTTCAGCAATTCATGACTCACCAGCAAGTATATAAATAAAATTCCAAAAAAAACCACCCCATCCTCACACTCTCAGAGTTCTGCTTACAAGACTTGAGTAACTCTGCGCTTTTTTCATTTGTGTGGCACGACAAGCAGGCTGAGGCAACTCTTTTCTTTTATAACCCAAAATGAGCACCCTAAAGCTATGTCCATTGAAAACAATAGAAGTACATTAGGAACAGCAGAAATCCCCAAAACACTCTATGATGGAGATCAGATACTTACATTATTAACAACAAAGTACTGTTCGTAATGACACCATGGAAATACTCAGCAAACTCTGGCTTATATTTGGAAAGAAGTGAGAGGATGCACTATACTGCACGAGGAAGGCAGTGTTTTCTACCATACAAATAAGCAAGTAGGGTGCTGAACATAAGGCGTAAGGGAGAAGCGTGTTCGGACCAGCAAGACCAAATGACTAGTTGGTCTTCAAGCCCCCCTCTGAGGAAGGCTATCTTTGGCCTGCTAATATTCAGTTATATCGCATTTTCAAGCCTTGAAAAAATTCTGAAAGACTAGTTAGGGCATTAACACAGCACAATGATTCAGAAAGAACAGCTATAAACCATATATGTCCTAAAAGACCAGGTCAAACCACAGAAAAGCTGGTAAGGGTTTCAATTAAGAAATTAATGACAGGAATAGAATAGTTCCAGTCAATTTTAAAAAGAGAACAGCTGATCTCAGTGTTGACAAACCACCAGGCAAGCAGGTAGAGATAACTCGTGAGATATAAGAAGCTTTTACAAAACTTATCTGAATGCTGATTATATACACATACTATACCTGGCAGCTCTGGGCACTTGAAGATTTGCCTTTAAGACAGAAGCTTCTATTACCAACCTCCAAAATGTCTTGCACAACTCAGTGGCTCTATTGCTTGGATGCTTGCAAAACAGGGTTGAGACATGGGAAGTCACAGCTTTCCCAGTACCTTGAGAACAGGCTTAACATAAGGCAGGCCAAAGGAAACATAAAGAATGAATAAATGTTTTAAAATCCAAATATAGACGAGGCAGTTACGCAGGAGGTTACAGAGAGGGAAAGGAAATAAAACTACCTTCCAGTTATGTATTGCAAGACTGAATCTTTTATTGGCTCCACCTGTTACAGGACCCACCCATGTTACCGAAACTCAACCCTGTCAGGTATTTAAGAGCTTACTGTGCTCTTGTTGGGGTGGGGTGGTGAACATCCTATACATGTAACAATTCTGTGTAAAGCCTTTTTATAGGCTGCAACTTACATTTCATGCAAAACGTACCTGACATTTGCACTTACACGCTGCATACCGACACAAATGGCAGTGGCTTATTTCTGCCCCTTGTTTCAGACTGCAGCAGTAATCACTACTCCTGAGGTGATACTAGGTCCTGGACACTGAACTGCAACGCTGTTTCTCAGAGATGGCATGGCTACACTGCCACACACTCTTACAGGGTAACTACCACGCAGGATCATTTTGAGGGTCTGCAGAACTGGCTGACAGGGTTTTTTAAAAGTGGTGAGTCATCACCTAACAGGAGTGCTCTTTTGGTCTTCCACAGGGACTAGTATTTCAAGTCCGGGGGCTAATTTATTCAGTGATTACATAAATGTGAATCAAAACTGATTAAAATTTGCAGATAACAAAGAATGGTGAATAATAAGGATATAGCAGCTCTTCAGCGTGATTTAGATTACTTGGTAAGTCGAGCACATTCAAATATTTCAGAGCAGCAAATTGCAAATTACACTTAAGAGCGAGAAATATAAACCACACTTATAACAGTCTGGCAAGCAGTATTGCTAGAAGCACTGAGAGATCACAATAGATGGGTAACTTGACTATATTTTCCAGCACAATGCTGCAGAACAGCTAATTTTATCTTTGAATGTTTAGACAGAAGGACAATGCTTCAGAGGAAGGATGCGATTATACCACCAAGGTGGTATTGGAGAGAATGGACACGCGCTTCTGATATCTACAGCTGAAACAAGGCATTGAAAATTCAGAGACAAGCCACAGAAATTATTTGAGAAATAGAAGAAATACCTTACTGCAGAGGACATGATATAATCCAGTTAGCTGGTGAAAAATGCAACTGAAAAGCGATTTCACTGCTGTGCTTATTACCTTCACAGATAGAAAATCATAGCAAGAACCAATGGCAAAAAGCTGCCTTCTCCCTGGACCTGCCAGTTATAGGTTTCAATGGCTGAGATTCACCAGAAGGCTGCAGCTGACGGGGAGAGAGAGGCAGCAGTAACAGGATGCAGATTTGGAGGCAATGAACCAGACACTGCAGTTAGCACTAACCATCTGTAGCCATAATGTAGGTTTCAATAATGTCATTTTTCAACAAAAATGAATGTTAAAAATCTAGAAATATATCACACTTTAAAATTATCTTAAAACACTCAGCAGTCATTTATTATAAACTCAGTGAGGAAAATAAATGAAGTCATATAATCTACAAATATCATCATAATATCAATCATTATTAATATTTTCTGGCAAGCTGTGCTGTAGTGTAATATAAACCTCCTTATTTAGTATTTCACATCAGCAGTCAAAAGCAGTTGATTATTCTGCAATCCTAATCTTAGCAATTCATTGAACTTTTCAAGTTTCCATGTTTTTTGACACAAAACCTAAGAAATTAATTCATTGCTTTCATAGGACTTAATTATTGTCATATCCTAAGGAACAGTACAAGCTGTTATTTCCCACAGATGAACCTCACTTAAACTAAACTGGACTTTCAGAAAAAGATTAAGTTGTGAAAAATGTTGCTACCCCACTTATTGCCCTTTCCTACCACTTTTAAGATTTAAATCTATCTCCTTGCTAAAGAGGATAAAGGAGAACAGATTGTGTAAGGTTTTGTTGTGCCTTGTCAAGAGCCAAAAACTGTCACCTGTATGATGCTTTTTTTCCTAAAAAAACCAGTGAAGTCTTATTTAATAAAGGCCTAAAACCTCAGAAATGTAATTGCCTAACATAGTTCTTAATATGCATAAAAGATACATAGTAATGAGGTCATTTACTAGCCAGCATCATGTTCAGTAATGAATACAAGGTTCTGCATTTGAAAAGGTGCTGGGCTGGTGGCAAAATGCAGGTCTATCAGAGTCCTGCAGCTAAACAAGCCTATGGTTTTCAAATGCAAGTTCCTGTGTTGAAAGAGGTCCAGTGGACACATTTTTTCAGCAAAAAATACATTTCTAAAGCACAGCTTGCATAATTCTCTAGGGATTTGTTAAAGAAAGAGGATCAAAAGCAATGATGCGATCACATTCTACTCTAAGGATGCATGTAAAATAACCCAAAAACCTGAAGGAGCAGTGTGTGTCAGAAAAATATGGATTCAAGTAACGAAAAAAAGAACGGAAAACTCACCCCATGCACACTGTACCTAAAACGATGGCATAAGTAATGTGTTAAAATTACATTCATTATTTTCAAAACCTCTTGAAGAACAGAATATACATCCTAACTTTGTAAGTCATCCTATCAAACTTCTGGTGCTCTGATTGAGCCCTCCACTAGCCGAGGACACACCAAGCTTTTACAAATACCTTTACTAGAGTGTTTAAGCAATTGGCTCACAGTTGTACACAATTTTGCGACAGTGCATGTATAGGCACAAGCCAGCAGGCTGAGAACCAGTCAATAGAATTGATATACACAGGGAAAATCTGAGGCACTGAAAGCTCCTTGTATTTTAGGCTAGGGGTTCAGTAAAATAAAGCGAAGTACCGCCGCAGCTGCACAATGAGAGTGGGAGTTGACAAAGCAAAGATAATGGCCATCTTTGAAATCTGATTAAAGAGGTCGCTTCCACCCTGGAGAGTTCAGGCTGACAGTACATACGGATTCGGGAAGTCTTAAGTACCAGTCCCTGCTAAAAATTGAGCAATATAGGGATTTTGGCTTCCATTCACCTGCCACAGTCAAGCATTTTGACCTCCTTTTAGAGGGAAGGGGAAGAGAAAGCATAACGGATTTCAACGGGGATACAGATGGAGAAGTAAAAGCTTCTACAAAACACATGCAGAAGAGGAATCTGAACCACTCCCACATCTCAAATATTTTAATCACTCTGAAGATCATTAACACCTTGGTTTTTTGTTACAAGCCTGATCTCATCTGCACTTTCACAGGAGTGCCTGTTTTAAGTATTACACCAGACTGCATGTGGAGCAGCATGAAAGTTCAGGTGGTCTTGAGCAAGGAAAACACTGTAAGCATCTCTAAAGGACTTAGAGGGTAGATGAAGTGGTATTTGAAGTCTGAAGAGCAGCTGACATTAAAATACAAAGTGCAAGATCTTTATAAGCATTTAAGCCCTTCTTAAATACTTCCACTGTTATTTCCTGTGCAACAGACAAATATTTAGAGTAGATTCAAGTTTGTGAAAGCTGTAGCTTAACTTGAGAATGCACTTGGCCCAAAAGTTGTCGCTACACTGAGTAGCTACGTATCCACGTCCTTCAAAACACAAACCAGCAGAATTTACAAGATGTTCTCCATTTCCATTTCTTACTGCTGCCTCTAAGTAGTTTACAGATGGAACCGTGGTAGACCATACTACCAGAAATAATGCTTCTTCATTAAAGCGATGAACAGAGTAAGACGCTACATCCTACATGTTTTTATCACAACTTTGTATTAAAAAACATATGAAAGGTATAATACACGCATCAAACCAAACCACATTTATTTCATCAGTCACAAGTGCAAATATAGCAACAAGTCAGTTCAGCAAATTACAACATACAGAGAAGAATATAATGTAAATGCTAAGTACGCTGACAGACCAACTTCAAAAGAGCAGCAAAAAACAGTTTCTTCAAATAAAAACTTCTATTCTTTTTACCTGTAATCTAAAATAACATAATAATCTAGATCAGGAATGTCTCTGTAACTTATGTTTAGCCAGCTATTCTGTTATTAACAGTTCACATCATCCAGTGTGCAAATGGCCTGTCCATGTTTCCTACTAACAGATGTTTTGGTTTTAAGTAACTTTTACCCAATATTTAAATAATACAGTGCTGATACCAGTTAATATGCTCTGCTATTTGATATTACAAATTTAAGAATATATATTTAAAAAAGCTAAGTCCAATTTCAGTGTACATATATAATTCTACCTGGATCCAAAGTGGGCAACATTAAAGATAAAATTGAATTTAAAAAAAAAAAAAAAAAAAAAAAAAAAAGGATAGACACAAGTCATCTCATTTTTTTTGCATCATCTTTAAATCTGTAGTTAAAATATATGCAGTACTTACATATAAAATAGAAAGCATTCCCATTAGGAAGATACTGCAGTGTAATTAGCTATTTTTCCCTACCACTTAGTAGCCAAGGAACAAGATTTACGCTTAACACCCAATCACTATTTTGCTTTACAGAAAAGCAAAAGTTGACTACCAGTATTAGCATCAGAATTTTTACACTGGAAATTTAGTTAGCCTTCTTCTTCGTTATGAGCTGTTGCTTCTTCTCTTTTTCTTTATAGGCAATGAATTGAGAGTCTGTACCAAAGATTCTGTCCCACCACGTGAAGGTTGAAGCGTAATTGCCAATAAAGTTCATGTGATGGAAATCATGAAAACGGGCCCCAGCATAGAAAGGCACCAAATGAAGAGGGTTCAGCGGAACATCATAGCCACTACAAGGGAGGGGGGGAAAAAAAAGCAACTAGAGTAAGGAATTTTCCCAGATATAAACCACAAAATATAGACACTAACTTGTTGTTTTTATAAAATAACAAGATTTTTTGTTATTATAAGGCCCTGAGGTAATGACTGTAATGCTAGCTTAATAGGAAAACAAGATCCATCCTATCGCAGCCAAATGCTTCTGTAAACTATCCTACAATGGCTTTGCCACTTGTTGAACTTTTCAGCTCAGTTTATTAGGCAACACAAAAAAATTTAAGCAAGTAACCTAAAAAATCACAGTGGCTGACTTCCTGCTGGCTTACCAGCTTTAACTGACTCAAGAGTGACGTTAGGAAGGACGAACAAGAAATAACACTATCTTTTAGCAACAAGCTATGAACATCAGCTCAGCTGCTCATCAAACAGCATCTCAAATCAACTACAATTGTAGTATTTTTACCCTTATTTTCAGCTTACTGCAAGCTCTTCAAATGTTTAAAATTCAAAATATACAATTAAAGTAATATTAAAACCAGAACAGTTTGCTTTAGAGGGATTTCAGCTCTTTTGCTTAGTAGTACTGGAAAGCATCTTACCACCACCTAGTGGGGACAGCGCGAGGTAATTTGTTATAAGCACCTCATATGGACCACAAATTAAAATGATAATCATCAGAGATTCATATTTTGCATCAATTACTTTATGATATGTCACAACATATACTTCTCAGTCTACACCCAATATATAATTAAACCAGCAACGATATGTACAATAAGTTGGTTAGTAGCTCATGTTCCACTAAAACACTTGACACTCAGCTTACAGTAAGTCACTATACACTTCATAATATATTTACAGAGACAAGGTCAAGTGTAATACTAGCATTTCAAAAATTACTTACCCCTTCCTCTCGAACACAGGAAAGAAAAGCTCATTCATTTGCAGATGAACCCAACTAAGCCTACTGGGATTTGCGCTACCAAAACTTGGCAGAGCCAAATTTGAAAGAAGTCAGTTATACTACAGATACAAGAAGTCTTGCCCTTTGTATCTACCATAAATAAATAAAAACTATTTATTTATGTATTTAAAATACAGTCAGTGGTTGTATAGCCTAAAGTTTCTCTGGCTCAGGAAAACTGGCTGACAAAGTATTAAACGGAAAGAACCCTTGGCTGGAATATCACATCTTGTAATTGATTTCTAGTGTTCTAATATGCATAAGGTCACTTGTACCCCAAATATCAAGAGCCAGACATCCTAATGAGGCACCCAGCTTCTGAAACCCTCCTCAAGATGTTCTAGCTACAGTCTACGCTCTTAATCAGCAACATTTGCTATTAACACTACCTCAAAACAGAAGGCAGTGTAACTGTTCAGATTGTGTCATTCTTTGTAAGATGCATAAAAGCATTTCAGTGCAAAATAACCAGTAAAGCTCAGTGAAACAGACAGGCATGTTTAAGACAGACTTAGGGAGAAGAGAAAAAGCAATTACTAAAAAGCAATAAGGATGTCACCTGTGTACGTCAATGGTTTCCATCAAGCGACATATCACCCATGCCCACAGAAGAATCACATGGTTACAGAAAACAACAATTCCAATAAAAAAGCCAGTTCCAAGGATAAGTGTTTCCAGAGGATGTGCATATTCTGCTTGCATTCCAAATGGAGACTAGAAAGAGATAACAGACAGGAAAACAGTCACCATTTTCGATTTTCTATACCCCCAAATCACAATCACCATTTTGTGGTACTCTCCCCTTCCCATTACCCCACAAGACTACAATAGGACAAGCAGAATGATGTTATGGGTAAAGGAAACGGTCTGACCGAGCAAGGGCCTTAACACAGGTGTTCAGCTCCTCGTTGGGAAAACAAGAAACAGTACTGCAAGGTGGTAAGGATTATCATTCCGTTAGTGACTCCAAACACTTCACTACTAGTTGAAAAGTTGAAAACTTTTATTTAGGCTTACCATTACCCAAGGCCAAAGCATTATTTCAGGAATATTAAAAGTGTTTGGGAAGCTCCTATCAGCTTTGCTATACATCCAGTCTTGGAAGCAGAAGAAAGAAGGAAGCCAAAATATTCTCAGAGTCAGGATTCACTTAGAAATTTATTTAAAAAATAACTAAAAAGCCCCCCTCATCTTTGACAACTTTTTAAGATAAATTCTTACTGTTCAAATATTATTATGAGATTGAAATAAAACATTTTCTTTATATATGTATATATATTTTTTTAAATATATATAAACAACCCCTAATCATGCCTACGTTTGGTTTACAAAAAAAGAAATTCCATAGAGGGTTTTCAGAAGTAGACCACCATAGAAAGACAATAATTAAAAAAAATTTAACCTAATGCTCAAGGTTGTAAGTTTGATTATCGGGGGTGGGGGGGGGTGGGGGGAAGTTCACTTCAGCTTAATTCAAAAATTACTATCAGGGAAATTTTTTAGTAAAACAGCCATTAGCCTACAGATCACTTCTGTGTGAACTGCTAACCACTCAAGAATAATGGCCAGAAACTGCTCCTGCTAGAGACCTGAGGGGCTGCCAAGAACAAGAGGAAAACAGCAGCTGCTGCTGCTGCAGATGTACGTACGTATGCACGCATCAATCAATACCAAGTTTCTCTATTATCGCAGCCTGTATAAACCACCCCATACCCAGTAGCTTGCAGTTTACCTTAGGCACAGTATGGGTTACACACTGAAACGCAGCAGTAGACAAACACGGTAGCGCTGACTTCTGTGATCCAGAGAGCACCATCTAAACGCAGCTACAGCAACTCTAATGTGGAGGCACTGCTGGACCCTACCTGGCTCAGAACAGTGCCACCTCCAGTCAAGCATGGCTCATTACCTTGTGCCCAATGTCAGCTCCAACACAGCTAAATGTAGAACCACCCAACATATCGCTGTACTGCACTGTGCTCTCCATGCAGTATCACACAACTGGCTATACTGCTTCCAGAGGCCTATATCCAAAGCTATAAGCCTTTCCTGAATCACATATCCTGCATATACCATGCACACACCCAGGCCACGCAGGAGCTGCCTGTCTGGATGGTGTTCTGGGGATTAGCATACTCTGGATAACACTCTAGGTGGCGGAAAACTGACCAACAATCAAAATCAGAAACCCACCACTTCCCCCTTCCCTAGCAATCAAGCACGTAACACGCTTTTAAAAGCTTGCTTTCACCTAGCTCAACAGACACAATCAAACAATCAAAGAGTTGAGTGCCACCTTTCATTCCCATTAAATGAAATAAAATTACAGGAGGTGTTTCCAGAAACAAAATGGATGACTATTCTTGACAAAGAGCTCAAGACAAGACACCTATCCCACTGTCAGAGGGATGCAAAATTCTTAAGTCTTTCAAATAAGACCTTTAAACAAGTTGTATGAAACCGCCTATACTAAAAACCACTAAAGAAATAATAATCAAGGAATACGTACAACAAACTCATGGTGAACCTTATGGATATACTTGTATATTCTCTTGTGATGCAGCAATCTATGCAGGAAATAGTGCCAGGCATCCTCAATCACTGCACATCCAAAACACTGGGCAAGCACAACATACCTTTAAAAGGGAGAAGAGCTATTAGTTATAGAATATACTAGCAGATGCACAATCTTGAAAGATATAATAGTTACATTCTCGTAAGGGTGGGAAATGTTTATGTATGTTACTGATTGAATAAGAGTGCATTAACACTACCTTTTTAACGTACTAAAAATATTAATTGCCAAGCACATTAGTCCTTGTACCCATCAGCTCATCTGTTGATATGAAGTGAATTAGCATGAAGTATAACAACCTGCCATTTCAACATAAAGAACACCCGTAGACTGCGTAAAATGTACATATAAAAACATAGAGTTGCATCAGCTATCTAAACCAGACAGAAAATAAATTTCCAAGAAACGTGAGCTTCTGTTGTAAAGAACAGTTATCAGAAAAAAAAAAGGCATTTAAAAAAAAAAAAACTAGAAAGCTCTAACTAGCTCTTATAGCAGTTAAGCATCAACAGAAGCAAAATTAACAAACACGGTTTACATGGCCAAAAAATTACTGTGTATTAAAGTTGACAACACTATTTGTTAAATATTCTGCCTCCAGCTGTATGTAACTCAGCATCAACATACAAGAAAAATCTACCTACCATCTAGGCATCTCTTCCCACTCATACGGGATGTTAAAATACTCTGTGAAGTAATAGGTGCCACAAATCAGAGGAAGCTGAATGAAAAAGTGATTGAAGAGAAGTGTTTTGAAACACTTCCACTGTTTTTCCCATGTTTCTGGTTTATCCTAAGAAGAAGCAAAAAGAATCAGTGGTGTTACATACTTCTACTGCAAATAACTGAAGTGCTGCAAAGATACTCTGGAGGCAGTTTCATTTCACTTTGGAAGACAGATAGCAGAATACAAATTAACTCAGGCAATACAAATTCCATGGGATTGGATTCAGTTTCATCAAAACCTCTTGATTTTCTAAGCTAGCTTTCTGTAAAATTTAAATTAAGTCTCTCTTAACAAAGGTTGTCTTTGCCAGTCTCCCCAAACTACTCTTGTTATTTCAGTGTTTGTAATTAGCAGGAACATTTCATATTCTACAGTCTAATACAAATCTAAGTTTGTATTTCCACGGCTAAAGTAATAGAATGTATTTCTATAGCTAAAATAATACAAAGAGAAGCTGAAGATACAAACTTGCAAAGAAGTAAGTTGTGTTAAAAACATCCAGTTTTTGCAGGGAGACATTTTACCAATTACTATAATAATTTCAGAAGCTGGTATTATTAATTTCTAATTCATATTACAAGGAACTGGGGGAAGCAATCATCTTTAGACACTGGATGTGCCTTTGGTACCAATTAGTAGTGTGCAATCCATCCTAGGCTTTCTCCATTGTTAAAATACTTCAAAATCCTTTCAAGAGGGTGTGCATAGAGATATTTTGAAAGAGGCGCTTGCTATTAAATAAGTACACCATGTAATTCTTTCATAATACTAAGACACCTCTCTACTACTGGATGCTGTGATTCTACTATAATTTCCTCTGCAGACATATAAACTCACATGGTGAAAATTTAACTTTGCTAACATAGAGATTGACATACTCTTTTCTCTCTGTACCACTATGGTAGAAAGGATACCCTCCCTCAGAAATAACTCCTTTCCTTCCCCAAAATCCACTCCTCTTTCTCTCCTCACACACATTGTAATTTTGCTCTGTCACTTCCAGGGTGTCCACATTGATAGAGGAAATGGGGTCATATAAATTGGAAACTAGGATACTGCACTTATATGTTCTACTCCACATATTCAAAGACGAATCAGGAAGTGTGTAGTTCACAACTTTGTCTTACCTGCTGAATTTTATACTTTTGCATGTATGGTATAAACTGAAAGACAAATCCAGGTACACAGAGCAAGAAGTATGAAACTTCATGAACTATAAGTGATCCCCAAGTTGCAATCTGGAACTTTGTGTAGTTATCCAGCATGTAATTCCAGGCATTTTTAAATGGTTGCTGCAATGGATTGTCAGGCAAGAAAGAGTCTATATATTCCACCGCCAGATAAGCAGAGTTCAAGATATTAACGCTGTCGTTCATTGCCATTGTTCAAACATAAAGCATGACAATTACAGTTCTTCTACTGTTGTCTATAAGTAACCTGCAAATTTTGAGAAAAATTGAATAAACAGCAGTTAAACTTTAGAAAAAAAAACATTACCCATTTTAGTTGTGACCTAATTTTAAAGTAAAAACAGAGAAAGGAATGGAAAGACAGATTCTCCTTCTACAGAATAGTGTAAAACAAAGTTTAAGATTGGTTTGAGAGGCAAACCAATTTGAGAGGCAATCAGCTCTCCAGTTTTGAGATTAGGTCAAGGAAGCAAAAGAATAAAGAAATATTAATTATTACCCAATTTTATTTCAAGTCTTTTGCAGGATAATTGTATTCTGTACTAAAAGAGCACAGAAAGGTTCAAAACAGATTTAGAAGTTAAATTAACTGTGATCTCCTGATTATCCAAGCCTCATTCCTCTCATAGCTGTGAGCCAGAATCCACGCAAACTACACCAACACAGCAGACTGCCTTTAGACTGCAGCTAGCTTAAGGCAATCCACCTTTCTGTGAGTAAGGGAGTTTTCATCACAGCTCCCAAAAGCACAGAGGCAGCGTTCCCATAGGGGCCCAGAACTTCTGCCGTTTCCACAGAGCAGGCTGCTTGTTGGTTTGGGTGGAAAGGGACCTTTAAAGGTCATCTAGTCCAACACCACCCCCCCCGGCATGGGTAGAGACATCTTTCACTCGAACCGGTTGCTCAAAGGTGGTGCTCCAACCTGGCCTTGAACACCTCCAATGATGGGGCATCCACAACTTCTCTGGGCAACCTGTTCCAGTGCCTCACCACCCTCATTGTAGAAAATGTCATCCTTATGTCTAACCTAAACCTACCCTTTTTTAGTTTAAAACCACTTTCCCTTGCCTTGTTGCTACAGGCCTTGGCAAAAAGTCTTTCTCCGTCCTTCTTATAAGCCCCTTTTACATACTGAAAGGCCACAGTAAGGTGTCTCTGGAGCCTTCTCTTTTCCAGGCTAAACAACCCCAAGCCTCTCAGACTCTCTCCATAGGCAACGTGCCCTTTGACGACCCCCTCTAACAGGTCCATCTTCCACTCTAAAACGTAAAACGTGTGCACGATTCACAGGCCGGAGGATGCTGGTTAGTCTCCTGTTGATGCACTTCGACTAGGTCCAACATAAATAATGCACCGAGCTCGGCATCCAGCAACATTAGTTACCATTTTTCTTCCTTAGCAACGGCACCAAGATGCTACCATTTCTGATTACCAGCAAATACATCACGGCAGATAGCATTTTATTCACGGTAAACACATCACAGCAGATGCCAAGGACGCTCGCAACCCGAGCGCCTGGGTTGTAAGGCTACTTACCCTGCCGAAAAAGCAGCCGCCTAGCCGAGGGACCAGCGGCCAGGCTGCGCCTGGACCAGGCTCGTCCGTCCCGGCCAGCCCCCGCGAGCACCCTGCGAGGAAGCGGAGAGACCCCGGCACACGCCGCCGGCTGGCAGCGGCCACAGGCCGCCCCCGCGCGGGACGATGGCGGCGAGGAGGGGTAAGCCCAGGGGAGACGCCCGGCCGGCGGCACCCACGCACAGCCGGTCCTCCGGGCTGGCACAGCGCCGCGCCGCTCCGCATCGGGGTGCCACCGGGAGGACCCCCGCAGCCGGCCGGGCACCGGCACCCGCGCCCCGGCAACGACACGGGCACCCCCGGGTCAGGCCGCGACCGCCCGACCGCCCGCCTTCCCCCGCCCCCGCGCGCCCCCTCACCTGGGTGACGGCGGCGGCGGCTCCCGGCGCGGCGGCGGAACCAGCAGCAAGGGCGGCAGCGCCCGTCGCAGCAATAACAACCGCCGGGGCCGCCGGCTCTCCAAGCGCGCCCTCCCATTGGCCGCGCAGCCAGCCCCGGCGCGGCGCCCATTGGCTGGCCGGCGCCAGCGGCAGAGAGTCAGGCGTGAGGAGGGACGGGACGGAGCTGCGGCTCCCGCGCGCCGATTGGCTGAAGGGGTGGAGTGAGGATAGTGAGACCTCGGCGCGCGGCCAATGAGGCGGGAGGGAGGCCCGGTGACGTCAAAGACGTGATGAGGCGGAGAGCGGTTCCGCAGGTGGGCAGAGGCGGGCGCAGTGAGGCGGGCGCGGCCCTTCCGTAGCCCCGGGAGCGTTGCGCGGGGCCGCGCCCCCGGGCGTGGCCGGCTGCAGGAGCTGCCGAGCAGCACAATCGCAGGAGGAGGCGGCGAGTCAGAGCGCGGCCCACGGCGGATCGTTCCCGACCGGAGCCCCCGCGGTCCGTTAGCTCCACCCGCGCTGCTCCTGACGCATCGTTTAAAGCGGCGTCGGCTCTTTCAGCAAGAGGCTCATCTTCTCTGTTTCGGGGAGGAGCGGCGCTCCGGTTTGTGCACACAGCCGCGGCCCTGACGGCGCTGCCCGCGGCTGCAGGGGACGGGTGGTGCCCGTGTGCCATCAGATGGAAATACAAGGGTATGGCAGAGTAGCAACGGACCAGAACCCCATTCATCGAGTTTGGCATCACGCAAGTAAAATTCTACAAATACTACAAATGTACAATTCAAATAAAATGTTTCTAGTGAAGCCCTCTACACAAACCCACAATGCATCGTACAATACCAACAGTAAACTGCAATCATCCATTTAATTTCAGCATCTGCCAAAAAAATTATGTTATTCTCAGCCATCGTACTAATTTCACAGCTCAAATAATTTCCCTGGAACTTAGAGGTGGCCGCTACCTTAACTACCTGAAAAGCAAAGCTTTCAGAAACAAACCTACAGCAAACCAGTGATATTTACATGACCAGTTCCTAAACTTTAATAATTCTTTTCAGTTTGCTTGCATTCAGACCTTTAGAACACCAGCTTCCACTTTCCCCCCGCCCCCCCCCCCCCCCAAAAAAAAAAGCTCTTCACTGATGTCAAGATTATTTGGTTGAAGACTTGTATTGAGAAACACAAGTTTTAAGCAACTGGTTGGCATTAGGAAACAATATACAAACTTTTATTTGAAGAAAATCTCTCAAATATGACAATAACTTTGGTCATGTTAAAAGGAGGCCATCCAAGAATGAATAAAAATGAGCTGCTTTATAAGCATGGCCACATACAGTATATTCAGATATTAGCTAATAGAAGCTAAGGTTACACGCATAAATAGGCCTTAGTACCATGCAAGTTCAACGCAGTTCCATACATTCATTATAAATTTTCAGTTATTTTCATGCCAAATCACCTTTTGGATAAAAAGGTAAGAAAGAAGTAACATCTAAATGTGACCAAAATTGAACAGAAAAAAAAATCATAAGTACAGACAATATTTTTATTAAAAAGATCTTGAAATTACACCTGTTCACGAAGTGTTATACCATCTCTGATCTCTTCTTCAGTGGGAATTAGTAGTGTTAAGCATTGTTACATATCAAAAAATACAACTCTGTTTTACAACATAGTACTGGCATATTCAAAGAACTGTGCCAAATTATAAATAGTAAAGTCAGGTTTTGAAGTATTTCAGTAGAAAGCAACTTATGCTCACACAAACATATGCACATATTATAGTTATGTAACAAAAGTTTTATAAAAGGAAACATTTACCCCATGCCAGCTTGAATTACTGAGGTGGGATTCAATATCTACTATGAAGACTGACAGTTCATTTCTTTAAATATATTTATTAGTCTCTGGAAAAAATAAGACAAAAATTTACTTTCACCAGAATACACACCATTCTTCACTGACAATCCGTTTCTCAGTCATGACTGACATAAGTCGGTCCTTATGAAAGTGGCTTGCCTTTTTTTTTTTTTTGAAGACCTTGCAGTAAAAAAGAAATGGTCCACTAGACTTCAAAAATTCAATCAGCTTCTGCTCAGCTGCAGAATAATCCTATGCATTGCTTCTACCTAGAGTAATCTTCATCATCTGTCATCTGTAATTGTAGACTGTCACATCTTCCACTGTGACTCAAGGTGCAGCTACAAGTAGAGAAGTGCTTAGATACTCAGTCACTTCAAATACACTTGTTGAAGGCTGCTTCTAGTGCATAATCAAGTTGAAAATCCCTTTACTGATCATAATGGTTTGTCAATAACTGTAACACCTAAAGTGAGGAAAAAAAAAATGCATAAATCTTGTAGTATTTTAAAAAAAGTCAAGACTAAGTTTTAAGATAATACCTTGCAACTAGTATAACATCAAAAAACTGTGCACCAGCACCACTGTTCATATTTTCCTTAATTTCTCTTTGACAAAGTTGTCTGAATCAGTGCAAAGTTCTGAAAGTTTCTGTGACTTGAAAAAATTTGCCATTACTCATTTAATTTTGTTATCAGTGAAATATGTCCTTAACATTCACTTAAATAACTCATTTGAGAAACTGCAATTATTGAAGGAAAAGATTCCTGAAACAGCTCTTGTTCTCTAAATCTCAAATCCCAAAGAACTTCAGAATTGGGTCCTCACAAATTGAGACACAAATCTCTTGTTAAAAAGAGGATTGGTCATACCAGAATCATCTTTCTGACTCACCACTTATGTGCTAAATCCCTCTTAAGTACAGTTTAATACCATTTTTTCCTTGTAGTGCATAACTGTTTGAAGTCACCATTCAAAACATACCATCAGATTCTTCATACGCATTCTAGTATCTTAGGTTTTACCTTAGACAGGACTTTGTTTGGATGCTGTGTCAAATTTCTAATCCTAGCTGTTATACTGCAGAGTCTGTTAAATATCTATACATGTTACCTGCATAGCTTCTTCCTGTACTCATACAAGATGACACAACGGTCCATTTATCAGTTGTTGGATTATAATATTCCACTGTTGATAAATTACAGGAACCATCATCTCCTCCAACTACATACAAGAGACCATTTACAGCACAAACACCTAAAAAGAAGACAGGAAACCAATATGAAAATTAGCAATCGGCTTGTTCACCCCATAAAAGTATGGTTTCTCTTCTGCGGCATCATGAAAGCAGCAGAAACCCAGGAACATGTTATTTACACCAAATGATATTACCACTATTTTAAAGTAATTGTTGTGTATACCTGCATTTCTTCTGCACATGTTCATGTCTGCAACCTGCTTCCACGTACTGGCGACGGGATCAAACACTTCAACACTTTTTCTTACCAAAGGACCATCATGACCACCTACCGCATACAATAAATTGTTTAACACACCAACACCTGTGAACATATGAAAATACTCAAAATTAATCAGAGAATGGTTTGACTGATACAAAGGAGAAACAACAAATATTATGTCCACTAATATAAATCCTCCATCCAGTCAATGTTAGGAGCTATTTTGGAAAACATTTGGGTCAGGATGCATTAAAGCAAAAAGACAGTAACTACAGCAAGACACTGATAAAATGTCTTGCAAGCCCATCTACCATATTGCAGCATACAAAGACCAGAGCTGTTCTGCAACAGAAGATTTAGAAAATTTTGGACGAAAAATGATGTGCAGGAAAATGAGGATTGTTGAAATTTAGGACTAATTAGAAGTGACAGTAAATGAGACAGTGTGCTCAGCCAGCATAATGGAAATCTGACAAGATGATAAAGCATAAGTGAATTTTTTAGAAAGTAAAAACTGTGCAGTACGGAGGATAAAAGCTGAATGGATAGACATTATACAATAGGGATGTTTCCACTGAAGTGTTGGAATACCTTGTAAACATATATGAAACAAAAGTAAACAGAGTGAGCACCTTCCTCCCCCAGGATTTGGAGGAGAACACCAAGGTTCCTTGAACCAAGCTTCAGTTATCAAAATATCCAAAAGGATATTAAAGGTTCTTCTTTACAACAAAAGTTTCTCAATCTGTAAGCTTGGGATGAAGGAATAAATAAAGCTAGTCTATGCCTACTTGCTAATCGGGCTGCACGTATTGAAAACGTGGTAATAGGGGAAGCAAAAAGGAAGGCCTGTTTATTTATGCCTCACTTTATAATGCACTATTAGAACCCAAACATAATAGATTTCAGAAATGTAGGGTTTTTTTTTCCATTAAAACTTGTGATTGATGGACCGTAAAGACAACTGAAAAAACACTACTGTGAAAGTACATTGGGAAATCTAATATATGTCACATTTAAAATTATGAGACTCAAAGCCAAGATACAGATTTGCAAATATAGTTCTTAAAGGGTTCCATGGAACGGGCACAGCTTAAAATCTTTATTAAAGGAAAACAGCAAATATGAATGCAAAAGATCAGTTAAGTCCTTCAGAGAAAAAAAAAATGCTAGGTCAAAAAAAAACCTTTGAAAACATATCACTAATATTGTATGTAAGAGCCATTCCTATATGGGGAGAGAAACAACTCCTGCTGAAATAACTAAATTTTCTTATTAAAACGGTAGATTTTAATAATTAAAGGAAGAGGGGAAGGAAACACGGAAGAGTTAATAGGTACTGCAAATCTGAAAAATAGATTCTTCATAGGACACTGCTTTATGAATCATGCTATCTAATGCTTTATCAGTGATAGTCACTACTAACGTTTCCCGATATCCTTCGCAGTTAATTTAATTCCTCTTTTATTGCTATTATTTCTAGCTATCGTGTCCCAGTACAGTGTGACAGCTTTTCTTTCTCCCACTCTGATCACACTTTATTAGGCAGGATAATACAACATTCATCTTTTGTAGCATTAAACATTACAGAGCTAGAAGGAGGGCTAAGATTTTTGGTTTAAATATGTGATGTGATATAAATCCCCCCACCCATGCTTTCTGTACCGTCACCGACCTTCCTATTCAGTGTGTAGTTTTCCCTCTGCCACAATGCCATTTTTTCTTTGATAGCTCCTTATTTTTAATAATGTCGTCCGTTCCTCTTTGCTGCTTCATTTTCCCTTAATCCCACACCCAGTTTCCAAGTCCTACCTTATTTCTTGCTCCTTCCGTCTGTATCTTCTTGTTGCCGTCTTCTGAGTTCTCCTTTGTTATTTTTCTTTCCTGCCCATTTTTCAGGACCCTGTCTTATATCTCTCATCCCTCCCAAATGGCCTATATCTGGATCTGAAGTTCCTCATCCCAACATGTTGCTGGAAACAGATCTGTCCCCGTATTGATCAACTGAGAAGCAGTTGGTACTAAAGAAGAGTAACTGAGGGTTAACCTCTGAAGCTGAAGCAGTAGGAACAGAAGAGATGGGCTTAAGTTCCTTGAGATGACCAGAGATCCAAAGGTTTAATACAGGAACAAAATTGTCTTTAGTTAGCACCCACACCACCACCAGGACTGATCGCCAGTTCAAACAGTTCTGGTGGTTTTGGATATTTGGCCACTACAGCCAAGCTCAATCAACAGTCATGATTTTCACATTACCACCCACTCCTCCCCCACGCACAAATATAATTTTCCATGTATTTAACAGAGTGGCACAGAAGAATGTTGATTATTTTACTCAATTATATGAATCTGAAATAACTGACTACATTTACTTTTCCTCTCCAATTTTTTTTTTTAATCAGAGGACAAGGTAAAAGGCAGCAGAGGGTTGAGTAAACAAACACAGTCCTGAACTCTGGGACAAGGGGAGAGAGGAGAGGGGCAGAAAGATCCCAGTAGTTAGTGTATCTAAGGCACTAAATTTCAGAGTTGTAGAAGTAATTCAACATTTAAAAAAAAAAAAACAAAAAACAACTGAAAATATCTAGTGTATAAATAGGCTACAAGCACAACGATAGTTGAGAAAACAGAATATTAAAAAAAAATGCTGAGATAAAATGGATGTGCGGGCAGATTGCAAAATGAAGCTTTGTCACAACCCACCAACACTGTTTGTCTTTATAAAGATACTTGTAATTTGCCCATTTTATATAAATATTTTCCTCAAAACTTGCAAATATTAGACAGGAGTATTTAACAGTACCCTTACTGTAACTCTGGCCAGTTTTTAACCCAGAATTTACTTCCAAGATGCACAGACTGAGTAACTAGAAGTTTCACAAGATGACTGTTTTCTTGAGATATAGTATATCACGTTTCCTTCGTTAACATCACAGTTTTAGTTTAGAAACACAATCAAAACATTACTTTCAGCAATAAGAGACATATCAACTTGCTGATTTTGTAATGGTATAATGGAAGTATCACAAACTTAATATCTTAATTTTAGTAATTATTTTAATATTTTTATATAATCCTTTTGAAATAATTTGGACTTAATTTAAACATCATTATACAGATTAAAAACTGTTCAGAGTTAATAAGGAATAATGGAAGGCAAGAAGAAAAGTTGGGATAACTATTAATCATCTACTGAGCATACTAGAAGTACATCCAATTTTATTTGTAGCAACATCTCTTCCAATTATGAAGCACATTAATGCAATCACCAGTAGATATCTGAAGGGTGTTGCTAAAAAGCACCATTGAGTACCTGGCAAAAAAGTGACTTAACTAAAAAAAATAAATGTAGAAAAATAATATCATGCAATTTGACTTGAAAAAGTCCATAGGAATGCGTCTAGAGAAATAAAACAACTTCTGCGTGTTGCAAAGACCTGAAATACCAAAAGACAAATAGAGGACAGTGAACAGTAAATGAGATTTGAGTCCACAATATAAATAGATAATGAAAATGCTAAAGTCAATTTGGAGCTGTGGAAGCATCATTTCATTAAACAAAAGCAGAATACCACAGGCACTTTTGATGTCTTTAAAGAGAAATATACATACTCAGAATCGCAAGAAGGAAAAAAAAAATCCACAAAAAAAAATAAGGGATTTTTAAGATTATAAAGAAATAAATGGATATACCTTGGCTAAACGATAAGGAAGGATAACATGTAGTAGCCTATACATATCCAAAGGATGTAAACACCAGGTGATGAGAAGAATTACTGAAGATGAAACAAAGGGTACGTAAGTGGAAGTAATAGAATGAAACCAGTAATACAAACTTAAGAATGAACAAGGACAAAATTTCCTGCAGTGAATCAGAATGCAGAACAAGTCCTCCAAAGAGGTGGAAATCTAGTCACAGTTCACACGTAAAGTCAACCTGAAAACGCTATTAGAAAAATCAGCCCTACACTGGCAAAGAGACATCTCTGAAGAAATGACATCTTTTCATCCTGGCCATCTAGGTTTTGATACTTCAGTATTTAGGTGACATTAAATTGATTGTCACAATCCATGCGTATTACTCTGTATGTTAAAACCATCAGAAGTTATGGGAAGAAGAGGAATATGAAAAGTATGAAAAAGCAAGGAAAGATATTTACTGTTAACGGACTGAATCTTACTCTGTAGGACGATTTCGTATTTATAACCTGCAATATATCAGCCATCTAAGACTAACAAGTTCCATTAGACTCAGAATTTAGCTTACCTTTTATATTTTCAGCTACATTCTAAAATGACAAATTTGTTTCAGTTTTACAGGGACAGTTGATTCTTGTCCACTCACCTGCTCCACTCCGTCTAGTGCTCATTTCTGCAACATAGCTCCACTCGTTTGTATTAGCATCATAGCATTCTACTGAACTAAGGCACTGGCGTGACGCCCCATCGTAGCCACCAACAGCATACAGTTTACCTAGAAGGGTAACCAACAGAAACCTACAGATTTCTAATGCACAGACTATGTTGGTACACAGGCTTAAGGAAAGTCATCGTTCTCTGAATTAGCTACCTGAGTTTCTACTTTGTAAATAGTTTAAGATAGTACACTATAGAGTTCTTGTCATTTTTAGGATGTAAAAGGCAGCCAGTATCTAACAAGAACAATGTGAGTCAAAAGATTTTAAACTGCCTAGCTGAAATACAAAGGTACTTTACCCTGTTTTTAATTAAGAATTGTTCAAAAGTAAGCTAATTCAAGTATGTCCAACATTGGAAGCTTGCAAATAAGCTTCCTAGAAATATCAAAAATTCAGAGGAAAATTATGTCTACAGTCTGCATTTTCAGATCAGAAACAGCAGTGGTTCCTACACAGTTAAAACACACACCTAAAACCATCCTAATACCCAGGAGCCAGCCCAGGTCTGCATTGTGCAAGCAACATCCAGGCTGTTCACCACCAAGCTGACTCAAAAGTCAGCAGTTTTCCTGGCACTGTCCTTGAGATCATCTCCAGCGTCCGACCAGCAAAGCCAGCCATAGATAACAGAGTTGACAATACTGCAGCGCTACATCACTAAAGACCAATTTATAAGGTCATCACTTCAGTAATCAGGCTTTCTAGCTTTGCTGACATGCGTAACCTAGAGCATGCATGCTTAGCAAGCTTTTCCTCAGTTGGCCTCAGGCACAATTGAAGCTCTGAAAAAAAAATTTGAAACAACTAAGCTAAAAGCTGGTCAAAATCAAGTAGAATGATTATGTGTTGTTCATACCATTTGAATTGCAAGGTTGAGCAAAACCATAAATCTGAAGTATGTTTTCAAAAGTGAGAAAAGGTAGTAGGGTAAACAATTGCATTTCCCCCCCCCTTCTTTTTAATATCATTTGTTGACTTACCTCCAACAACACCTACGCCAACACTACTTCTTCTTGTGTTCATTGGAGCTACGTGAAACCACTCGTTAGTCTTTAAGTTGTAAACTTCGACTGATGATAAACCTATGAAGACAATATAACATAATTTTCTCTATAAATCTAGGTGCAACATACCGTCTACCTCCCAGAAAATTCTTCAGATCTGAAAATTCAAGTTATTTCATTTTAAGGACTGTTAATTACTGTGCAAAAGGCACAACTGATGTCCTTTAGATAGCCAGTTACAGTCAACCCATTCTTGGTGTCTGAAAATGGGCAAATTAATAAAAGCTTTTGTGGAACTCTGAAAAAACGTTCCCTGGATTTTTTTTTTTTTTTTCTTTTTAATTAAGTCATAACGCTTTCTCCTACATATGCTTCTGTAATAGTTATTAAGGGCAAGGATCATCTCTGCACAAATGGTTTAATGCATCTGTGAAGAGAATGAACAGTGTATGTCCAAAGCCTTCCCACAGGTCAGAGAAAGCTGTTTGTAATTACATTGCACGAGAATCCAGAGGTATATTTCATATGCAAACAGGACAAAAGAGACCAGGTAATTTTTCTGCTCACATCTGCCAGGAGTTAAGGACTCTGACCATAGAAGGAATACTGAAAAGGAACTTGTCAAAGATTCACTAGTCATTAAGCCTAAACTCTTAGATGGGAGCAGTCAGTCCACTGTTCAGGTAGAAGGATGTGACCACTAAAGCACATTCCACACCACAAGGTGCCAGGCCACCCTCATGCTTGGTTTCATCAGAGCTACCAGGAAAGAGACATTCGAATTTGATACAATTATTTCAAGAGTAGTCAAAGCTAATCAGCAGTGTATAAAGGCAAATATACCTGTACTCCCATCAAATCCTCCCACAGCATAAAGAAGGCCATTTAATACAGCTGCTCCCAGTGTGCTTCTCCTGTCTTGCATATTAGCAACACTTGTCCACTGGTCCTTCACTGGATCATAGGAATCTACTGTGCGAACTCTCAAAGAACCGTTGAAACCACCAACAGCATAAACCATGCCTCCCATGTACACCATTCCTAGAGCAGGGAAATAGGGAGGAAGGATGAGCATTTTAGTCTTTTTGTCGATTAATTTTATTCCGTACTGTCCTAAGTGTGCAGATACTTGACACAATTTATAGTATTCACTACACTATCAGGCTTTTGACAGGGTCCTAGAGCCACACTTCATTCAGATTAAGCACTAGAAGTTCTGACACTATTTGTTACTAATAGCTCACACTTCTGAATATCACGCTTGCTGAATTTCTTCTTAGATATCTCAGCTGCTTTAAGATCATATTTTCACATTTTTAGTATCAGTGGGTCACTTCTTCACATTCTTCATCATATTTAATAATAATAGGGTATTTTAAGAATAAAATTACTCATTATTATAATGCATTAATATTTAAATTTATTCTCTGTATGTATGGTAGGTGATAAAGCAGTTTATTCTAGAGATTACAAACCAACGCACAAATTAAGATCAAGTTATCAAATTTGTATCGTTCCGGAGTAGCAAGTAATTCAAATTTTAAGGATGATCACCGAAGTCAAGGCTTAGCCCTTCACAGATAAGTATCTTAAGTCCTGTTGCAAAGAACATACGATGCCTATACAGATGCCTAAATTCTGAAGCATTACCAACCACAACAAAAAATTAGGCATCATTTACCCGCTCTACATCTTCTGGAAGGCAATTCAGCCACCTGATGCCAACGTTCTTCTTTAAAATCATAGCATTCAACACTGCGAATTGCCTTTGGTGCCTGTCCTCCAACTACCATCATCAACTAAAAGGGAGATAATAATATTTGTTAGTTATTTGCATATATGAGTACACCAGAAATATCAAAAAAGCGTTAAAAAATAAAGCAAGCTTCTGTACAAGAAATAAAGGCTGGTTCTCCTAAGAAATTTGAGTCTTGTAAGTTAGGCAAAATTTGTTTTTTTTAAAAACACATGCAATTTGTAATTATTGTGTCCAGAGGAAATATCTGAGGTAGAAAAGCAGGAAGCAATTAGAATCTAAGTAGAGCTCCCATTAACAAGGCAGATCCTGCTCTATCTTCACATCCTACTCTGACCTCAGGTATGAGAATTCATGGCCTATTCTGTTCAATGGAACTGTGACCATCAGTCACAGAACAGCCTTCTCTGGTTCCTGTGAGAGAAATGTGCTAAATCCACTGAATGGAATCTCCTATTCTATTATTGCAGTTGCCATAATAGTACTATGAAAAAACTTCTTTACATCATTGGGAAGAAGATAATATCTAATGTTTGTTTTGTTTTCTCCTAAAATGAATGAAAAGCTGTATTTAGCTAAAAATTGAATAAAACTCAGAAGCTTCAGTCTTTGTTTTGTTTTGATTGTTTTTAAAACAAACAGGTTTACTTCCCCAAAACTGTATATTTCTCAAATGCTGAAGCACTTCCTAAAAAATATTTGTTGGGAGGGAAGGTAGTGGTGGTGGTGTGTGCAGGTGGGAGACTAAGACATCTATATCATAAGTAGTATGGAGTGTAAAGCTAATCACTTGTTATATTTTTTGTGATAAACAATTCTGTTACAAAAAATTTGTACTGGTATACCCCAAGTGACAGTCATGCTGTCATGAAATCTTTTAAAATGGAGTTTGAAGAAATAAGTACACTGGAAAAATAAAGGTCTTACTTTTGGAAGGCTAGCGGGTGTTCTCAGTTTTGTTCGAGTGCTTTTCATCAACGCTCGTTGCTCAGTTGGCAGCAAGTGATACTTCATAGCTTCAATGAGGTAATCTTTACAAGCGCTGCTGTTCTTAACCAATATTTCCTCTTCAACTCTCTGTTTATTAATAGAAGTTTAACAAGGTCTGAGCATGTTAAGGAAGTAAAACACAAATCACAATCTGAAGTGAAATAAAGCCTGTGTTATATCACACAAATGCAGATTAATCTGATTTTTTAGATTGTCATTTAACCACAGTTAGACACAAATTTATGTGATGGCAATATGCAGTCACTAGAAAGAAAAAAAAAATCAGGAGATGTTGGTCCTCAATTAGTAAGTGGAAGAAAGTGTTAGGCAAGGTAAATCACTTTTCTTACAGTCAGGCACATTTCTTGACTTTTCAAATGCAGAGAGTACAGAACACTAAGGGAGAAGTAGTGGAGACTAATTTAACAAACTAGTAAGCCACCCCACAACAATAAAAAAAACACAACAGGAAACAAAAACAACCAAACAAAAAACCCCAAAATCTTAAATATTTGTCCTGACACCAAAATATTCAAAATGAGCTTATAAAATTTTTTAAAAAAATGTATTATATCTGAACCAGGTAAAGGAATGTTTCATTTGTCATTAATTCCTCATCAACTTAAAATATAGATACAATTCTGAAGTTGAAAATTCACTTACGAAAACAAATCTTGTATCAAAGATTGTATTACAAATGAAAGCTAACCTGATCTCAGCAAATTAAATTGTTCAAATTACTAATGCGGTATGACAAGTAGTCAGCCAAACAGGTAAATTACTTATATATGTCATCCTGTATGTGGCAATCCCTCATTACACTGTGTGTGTTTACGTGCACCTGCGTATGTGGTGGTGGCTGTCTGTTTATTTTTACTATCAGTAACACTACATTACAGTGTTGTTTAAATTTAAAAATATCCATCTGGCATTAAAAAAACAAACAAACAAACAAAAAAAAAAACCCAGAAATGTTCACATGCAGAAGAATTAGTATTCCTTTTTGCTTACCTGAACTAAATATTCCCGGGAAAGCAAAGGCAGCCGAACATGCTCCATCAGGCGTGCCATTAGCTCCTGCCTTACATCTTTGTCGTGGTTTACCCATGCTATCACTGCTTCAAATACCTTCCAGGAAACAAACAAATGCAAGTCCCTTGATTTACAAGTGCATAAATATGAAAATATCAGTGTGCTTCCAAAAATAGTTTTTGCTTATACAAAAATTCCTAACGTAAGAAAAGATGACAGCAGTTACAGCTCCCATTATTTCCGTATTTATCCACTACAAAATTCTGAAGATGCATTAGCCAGTCTCTTTTTATATCACCCCTCTACCGGCGTTTCAAGGATAGCTGTGCTACATTGACAAAACGCACACAGTAATTTCACTGATACTGAAAATCCAATAAAACTAGGTAAAAAAAAAAAAAAAACAAACCACACAGCAGCAGCAATATTACAGTCCTCATACTTTTCGTCCTTTCCTGGAAAAATCGACCTGCCGCATCATCATTCAAATGACATATCACCACTGAGTCTTACTAGGAGAAGTGATCTTACTAGGAGAAGTGATCCCAAGCCTACTTTCTCCTCTATTGCACAGCAGCTCATCATACGCTAGAGCATTAAAACCTTAATTATACTCCACAGAAGCAAAAATCAAAATCAAAGTGATAAAACTGGACCTTCAGGGTATTATGGGAACAGCACCATGACTTTGCTAGTTGCAGTTAAGCAGATAGTTCTTAGATTCAAAGTTTCAAAAAGTTTTTAACACGAAACACTACCTAGCCATGTAAATCAGTATGCAAACATGCTTTCGAATACAATTTAGCCTAATTTGAACAGAGGTGTCAGTACAGCTATATAGTCCTTGGAAAAAAGAAAAACAACATATCTTAAACTAATCACAACTGGATTAAAAAATTAATACATCTACAACCTGAAAACCATCAGAGGTTCAAAGAGATGCACTGGACTCACTGAACATCACAGAGTTTCAAAAATGGCTTTAAAAGAATGAGATCTAGCTAAAGGTGAGTCAACTCATTTAAATTCAGGTTTGGTTATACCAAGCTACCTAACCATCTCCTTTGCAACCCACATTTGTTCAGTTAAGCTAAACAGCCCACATATACATACAGAGTTTTAATACCTTTGTGGGACTGCTGATGTTAAAGTTAGTAGATGGCATATACTTGCTCTTCAAACTACTACTTTTGAGTTATTTTTCCCTTGGTAAACCAAACTCCTGTGTATGTGATTCACAGCATGTGTTCTGTTTGTTCTGCTTGAAGATGAGGAGAAATTTCCATTTAATTTAGTTTCCATTTTTTCAAAGAACAAAGGGTTATGTTTTTTAATTTTAGGATTTTTAAGAGTTAAGACTAATTTTCAACATCAGACTGACAACACTTTTGGGAAAAATCCTTCAAACATGAGCACAGTACATGCCTAATTTCACTGAGGAAACAAAGAATGCATCCAAACAAGTGTACAAGAGCAGTTAAGAGCAAGCTCACTCTCTGATCTAAAATGATAAAAAGAATACTGGGATACAGATGGTCTTACCTTCTCTTCCGAGGCAATTGTGAGTTTGTCACTGGATATAAGACTGCACACCTGCTCTACACCAAGATTGAGGTATTCTTCACTAAGTACAACATCAGAAAAGTGCTGTTCTGTTTGGAGGAAAAGAAGTACTCTAACATACAGTGTGAAGTGTAACCCACAACAAGCATTAAAGCAGCAGAGGAAAAAAGAGAAGAAAACGATTCAATATGCATGCTACTTCATCATATCTAGGAGCAATACCTTAACTTCAAACATTTTAAATAGGTTAAAGCTTGGTCTCACAAACAGCTATTATATTTAAAGGTTCTTTAAAATAACTGAAATATTAAAAACACATTTTACTAAAAGTAGCAATCATAGGAATTTAACATTTTCAGTATTATTTCATCTCAGTACTTGTCCTTGGCAATTACTTGAATCTCATTTTTTCTAACTCTGTACGCACAAATACAGCAGAAAAGATTCCAGAAGAAGAAAATGCCCTCTATGCTGTTGACAAACATGTTTTAAACCTGCAGTTCAACATGAACAATGGCTAATTCATTAGAGCTAACTAGCAGTTTTGCAGTCTAATGTAGGTCAAATAAAACAACAGGGCTGGATCCTGTTGCATCTCTCAGAGCTTCTCCAAGGTCCTAAAAATATTACATATCACAATCTCTACAACATGTAGATGTGTAATTTTTCCTCATTTTTTTAATGCCTCAACTTAAACAAAACTGACAAAATTCAGTGTTTTAGTTGGAGAACCAGACATTTTCTTTTAACATTGAGCATGTATCTTTATTAAGTTGTCATTCAGTTATTCAGTTGTCCTGTCCCATCCTTAAAATTGCTTTTTAAGCCATTCAGTTGCTTAAAAAGTAGGTCCATCCTGTTAATTGTTATTTTTCCCCTCTTCAGCTGTTCTTAGCAGAAGTTAGAAGGTACAACTGTACTGGGAATTTAAGAATTCACTCAAAATTAGAATAAGTAAAAAAAGGTCATCAAACATATTCAAACTAAAGAACTTTTTAAAACCTTTTATATCACTCCACTAGTGCTACTATAGTTAAGACTCCATGCTTGACACACTGTCCTAAGCTGTTAAAAAAAGTTAAAGAATGCTGAATGCTTCCACATCAAGAAGTCTAAATTTTTCAGGTTAACTTTGCAGTGTGCAACAGCTTTTTTGCACTGTACTAAAGATTAGAGAGCATAAAAAGATAAATCTAACACAGTAGAATTCTTGTCTTTTATCTAATTCAGCATCCTGTTCCTTGAAACAGGCAGCACAAATTGCTTCAGACAAAAGTCCAAGAATATATATGAAAAGTAGGATAATAAAACCTCCTTTCATAAAGATGTCACTATAACCATGGAAGAGTAGAGACTGATAGCCAGAGGGATGATATTTTACCCTAACCACATTTTACTAAAGAATGAGTTTAGTGAGATACAGTCTAGTCCCCTTGAATGCTCTTGAATTCTTGACTTTAATACCTTCCTATAGTAATAATCCCACAGTCTCAGCGAGCAAAAAGCCCCATATCTAAATTTAACACCCAGTTTACCATTAATCAGTTTGCAATTAATATTCCCATGTTCTAATGCTGAATACGATGATAGGGAAAGCCACAACCTGTCTACTCAAAATCAGTCATTATTCTATATTCCTTTTTAGCCTTCATCTCTATTTAAAGTAGACAGCGCTCGCCTTTTCAGTCCCTCATGCTACCAGCCTTTTCATTCATGCAATCATCATTGCTACAAGTCCCTCCAATTCTGCAGCATTCTCTTATGATGGACGTGTAGTATTTTCTGCCGTATTTCAGGCAATGGGAGAGAAAGGATGAGGAGAAATACTACTGATTTTTATAGCACCACCATTACCTTTCCACCCCTTACAAATCTTTATCTCTGTTTGCTTTTCAGACTACAAATACGCAGTTTCTTGAGCTGAAGTAGAATTTTCTGAGGTACGCTTATTGAAATAAGTATCTGAAGAATTTTACTGTTTGCGTATGGCAAATAGAAATTCAGAAAGGTAATTTGCATAAATTAGTTTTATGATAAACTCCAGATTTCAAGTGACAGTGCCACAAAACAGCATGTCTGACTGTACTCAGAAGTTGAGAAGCAAGCAGAAAGGGGAAGCAACACTCATCTCAATCTGAAACAAATCTGAGGTTCAGAAGCCTCGTTCATCTTCCCTTGAGAAAGCTGATCCAACAGTGCATCACATCCAACAGGATACACTTCATAAACGGGAAATACCCAGTTGATTTTATAGACTTATATACAAAAGCCTTCTATTTTAAAAAGGTGATTTACATTTATGACATGCTGTAAATACGAGGAGATTCAGCCCCTAAAGAGTGAAAGTTGAGAATTTTCAAAGTAATACAATGAATGCGAGGCTGTCTTCTGTCTTCATGCTAGGAAGAGAACTGTAGAAGAAAATCTGACAAAAATAGACAGCACTTGAACAAAAACTAAGACTGTTTTACTGGATGTCAGTCTCTGTGCCTAAAGCATAAAATAAGGCATGGGGCCAAGTGAAAAAAGAAGAGTGGAAAAAAAAGAAGTTAAAATAAACTACTCAGTCAATAGCTACAGGCTCAGGTTCTCAAGAAACACCTGGAAACAAATTCTCAGTTGAATGCATTACAGAAAAAGGAGAAATAGGAGAGTAGATTGCTATATAAATTTTAGTCATCAAAAAAAGAGGTAAGGTGAAATCACTTGTCTCTTAAGAACCAGATCTCTTGTTGTCAAGGAGACCATCTTAACTGATTGATAGAAAATCTTTTGGCAGAAGCCAATTGAAATTACAGCTAAATGGATTATTCAAAATACTTAGAAACTGAAAAAGAACAAGGAAATGCAAAAACACCAATTAAGTCTGCCAACGGCAATTTATCTAAAGCTGTTCAAGTGTTGAAGACAGAAGGCGTTATTTTATTATATATAAAAATAATGCTTATGAAATTCAAACTTTTTGCTTGCTTTTAACAAGAAGGGTATCAGCATCTTTGAAATAATACGATTCAGTACTAAGAGTTCCAAAAATCCCCTTTAGATCCTCTTTTTCCAGTAATTATGAGAGAAAAATAGTATTGGTGGGGGGTGTATTTTTTTGCCTTCTGGGTTAGGATTTGTACTATCCCATATTATTGCTCACATCCTGAAAGCTGTGATAATCTGGAGATACTAACATCAATCATCATGAAACTTATGACATGATTAAATATTTCATGCATGTGTCCCCTGCAAAATCTCAAATTAGCTTGACTTTATTTGTTGCATTAGGTTAACATACTTCTTTCTTCATTAACATCTCCTAGATGGTAGAACTACCTGGCTGGAAGTTTTCATGAGAGAATATAATACTTATTTTTTTCCAAATCAGAATTTCCCACACAGTGTGCAACTTTGACAAATTCGTACTGGAATCCTGCCCCACTTCTTGCCACTTTACCCAGACTCTGAAGCCAGCTGGCTTCAGAGTCAGGCAGCCTGGAAACAAGCTGGCTTCGGAGCTGCAGAGGCTTGGCTCCCAAATTCCCACTTCCTAAGCAAGTAGAATCCTAGTTCTTTATTATCAAAACTAAAATCTGCCTTTAAAAAAAATCCCTTCCATTTTGGGACATTTCGAAAATATCTGTTCCAACTGCATATGAAAAACAGATTTTCACATTTTCACAACCGACAGAGACTGTTTCTATCTGAATAGCTAAAGATCTGTCCTTGTCTGCCCTGTACCAGTAGGATGGGACTTCAGCTTCAGGGACAAACTAAAAGGACAAAAAGGAAGTAATTAACACAATGCCAGCATCGAGAGCACAGGAAGATAATAGGAACTGTAAATGTACCACTTTTTGGTATTTTTCATTATGAATCTGGAGATGTGTATTATACAGACAGCAGCAGTAAGTACTTGACCTACCTCTTCTATCCAAAAGGCACATAGTCTTGCTGGCCATAAAAATATTGACACTAACTTTATATTTTTCAGTTACATAGGAAGGAAAGCTACATCTGAAATCTGCACAGGACATTTTATGCTATAAACATTTGTGGATTATTTCGCTCATTTATATACCTACAGTCAGACCTTCTTCTGGCTTAATTGCCTTTACTAAATGGAATAAACAAATACAGAAGCAAAGGTCTGCTAAAGTTCCCTCAGATTAAAAACCTTTCAGAGAATCATGGTGGCCAAAAATAAAAGCCTGTAACCCATTTTTGTTTTAGGACAGTGGCTGTTGCCTGTGTTTGTGTATGACATTGTTGAAGACTGCCTAAATTTCTGTTCCGTCATTAATAGGCTTCAGTCACTTTCTAACATTTTTCTGAGGTGTTCCAGCAGCTGATAACACTTAATATCCATTTCCAGAAATCTTTTTAACATTTTGTACACTTTCAGAAATCTTCTCCCAAAGACCTCCGCAAAGCCACATTAACACATATGAAAAACACAGCCAGAGCTCATCAGTGCCAGAGGCTGCAGCTTCAAAAAAGGGAAAACCCCCTCATATTCCTTAAATTTTTCATGACAGTAATGCAACATATATTAGTGGGCAAAACAAAATATCACAATCAAATAGATCAAGTCCATAAGTGTCTTTTGTCCTGTTTAGGCCAACTATTTCTATTCCACAAAACAGATTATGGTATTTTTTATAAACTAAATGGAGTACCTGCATCTTTCTGATGTGATAATGCTGTAAAACCAGTTGGAACTTTCCAGAAATGTAGCTTCTTTCTGAACTGATAACTTCTTGTTTTAAAGCAATGCAGAGCATGAGAGCTTGGAAAGATCTAAGCCTTATATTCACTTAAAAAACAACAACAATTTCTCAAGCAGGTGAAACAAAAATATTTAGCAAGAATTAGTTTTTTTTAAGTTATTGCTTCAATTCACAATGTCACACTGTGATTTTTTTTTGGCTTGGGACAAAAGATCTTTGCTAATGGCCTAACATAAAGCACTGGTCAAGCAGGAACCTCAGCTGTATTACAGAAGGATAGATACAAGCTCTGCCAGCTGGAGAACCAGCAAAAGCTAAACATTGCAGAATCAATTTTTTTAAGAAAATACGATTTACTTGTCAGTTTTATTCTTAAATAACTACTTTTGAGAACACCATGAAATTCACAGCAGCCAAGGTATCAGCAGCGTAGCAACAGACACTGCTACTCAGAATAGAATCGTAAGTACGATTCTGCTAACTATGTCCTTTCGATTTCATGCATACAAATGTACACAAGAATAGTCTACAGAAGACATGCATGCTTCCAAGTCTAGTCAGGGCTCAAAGTTTTAGACTTGGAACACCAGAATCAAGAACGCTGTATCCCACAGTTAAGTACAACACAGCAATCCTTGCTTCACAACATATGCCAATATTCCCTAACAAAAATTTCTTCAACATCTCCTCAGCACGATGCTAAAAGCCAAGAAGGTTTGCTGTGGAAGGTTTGAGGAAGCTAGTCCTCAAAAGACACTTCTTCCACAGGTAATCCTATATTTCCAAACCCCGTACTGGCCTATGTGCTAAGTGGAAGTACATTATTCTTTGGTTATAACTAAGAAATATGTCAAGGCCTAAGCACTGAGCAAGTGTCTCTCTAGTCCAAGATGGCACACCCCTCTTCATTAAAAGGCTTTACCAATCTATCTTCAGGTTGTACATAGCATGACAACAACTATAAAATGCACCACATTCTCAGGAAAAATTGTAAGGTGTATCTCAGACTAAAACCAAGGACAGACTAGCAGAGCTCATGCCACATACTCTTCATAGGAATCCTCGCACAAGAAGGATGAGAGGCCTCAGCTGTACGTAGTCCCTGACCGTGCAAGTGTGATAAGGCCCAGAGCAGAGCTGCTTTCTGGAACATCACGAGAACAGGTAGCATCTCAGAAAGTTTAATTGCAACAGAAGCTCATTCCAAGCAATCTGTATCAATTGTCTGCTATTTTCAGATCTCTCCACAGGCATCATAGATGCATATAATTGACTCTCCTAAATTATAGAAAACTCACACTCAGCTACAGGAGGACCAACCCTACCATAGGATTATGAAGCTCCAATTTTGACGAAAGTTGGGTTTTTACTTCCACTGGAAGGAAGTTCCAGAGTTTCACTTTTCTAATAGCTTCTGATCTTCATCGGTATCCATTTGTTTTTATGCTATCATTGCCTATTAGCAGAAGTATCTCCCTACCTCTTTTTTCTAAATGTAAAATAGCAAGTGTAACAAAATAAAGACTGGGGGAAGTTAAACATCCAAATGCTTTTCATTTTCTCTAGCAGGGAAATATTTTCACTGCTTTTTCAATCTAATAATCCTCTTCTGTACTCATTCCAGTTTCTGGAGCCTTAATCCTGAAATGTCTGCTCCTGGGAGTTCAGATGTCTGTGATACAAGGCCTAATTCTGAAATGGCACAGCCACGTATCTTTGGCTCAGACTTTTGAGAAAATATTTTCAGTCGTAAGAAAAAGCCTTGACAAAGTACAAAGAGCCATTTGAAATAAGAACAGGGGGTAAAAGAAGCTGTGATGGCTGAGATACAGGCAGTATGAGGCTTGAAAATTCAAGATGAAAAACATTAACCTGAAAGGGTATAAAACCATACAGAAGAAAACCAGGGAGTCAGCAGACAGAAGTCCATCAAGACTGATAATCAGCCCATTCCAAGGAGAAATGAAGGCCAACCCTTCCTCCTTGGGTGCTTTTACCAGGAGTACTGAGCATGCCAGTGCTCAGCCTAGTAGCTTGCAAGTCCCAGCTAGGACCAACAAATAGCTTCCTTCTCCTTTTCACTTATCTGTATCCTGCTTGCAGACTCGCTCTGAGCACAGCAAAGGATGCCTGAATAAAATGACCCAGAGAGGGAGGGTTACAAGCTGGACACAGTTCCTGTGCTCCCAAACACATGTAACCAATATTGCAACTCGAGGTCTCGCCATGGTCTTAGATTTTATATTTCTAGAAAGCAATCTACATAAATATTAGCTTCAACTACTAAAGTGAACAAAGATTGTTTAGAAGTAACTGAAGTAGTTTAGAAGTTACTATGGCAAAGTCAGAATAGAAGTTGGAAAAAAGAATTTAAAATTCAAAATTAAGCAACTGCTATATAAAAATGTGTTCCCTAAAACATTAAACATCTGAACATTAACCCTAGTTAATAAATGTACGCCTTGCTTCCTATTGCATAAAAGGTGAAAAATATAATAGCTTTTTGGATTTGATATTATGTTACTCAGACAAAAACATTTAATTAAAACTTTTTGCGTAATAGTCTAAATACAGTTATCACGAAGTCATTCAGTCACACACACATTAGAACTTCAAGTAAGGTATGCATTACAAAAGCTAGTACTTTCAAAAGAAACCTGAATAGCTTTTGATTTTTTTAAACTGATACATAAATAATTTGAATACAATTTCACTAGACTAAAAACTTCTGAGTACGGCTGATTTGTATACCTCAGTTTCACACTTAAGTCAGCAACCAAGGATTCTGTTGACAGACACCTAATCGTATGAGTTTGCTGCATTTCTGTTTTTTCCTGAAACATCCGTTCTTGCTAGAGATACTATAATCTCCTGGAAGTGGGTAGGGGAAAAAAAAAAAAAAAAAATCTATACCGGAAAACAGATTTTCTAGGAATTAAGGCAACTGAAAGCATTCATCAAAATCCTTCTTTTTATGAGGCCTAAAATTACTCAAGGCAATAGAAAACCTATTATTTGGACCTAGACACATGAATTGAAGCACTTAGTGCTCTATTTCAGGAAAATCTTCACTTTTAACTCTGTACTAATGATGCTAATTGGTCACTGTACATTTTAGAAAAGTTATGAAAGGCAATCCAATCATATGAATTTTTTCTGCAGCCTTCTCAGGATATTTAATTTTTAATTCTCTTTTCTGTATTGCTCTCGTACTAAGCCTGACAGAGTGCTAGGGATTAAGAAAGGCAGCACAGAGACTGCAATGCAATGAAGTAGCTCACACCCTGACTATGCACAGCATATTTATCTCAAAAGTAAGAACAGAGTGTGCATTGCTTTAAAATTCACCACACAGATACAGCAAAAACACAGTAGGAGTTGAGCTGGCAGCTCGTGGTATGGGCCAGCAAGACTCCAAGAATACCATGACAAAAAGGGAAGTATAGACGAGGAAAGTGCTTTCTGGAGGAATTTGACAGAAATGGAAGGTGGTTTGATTATGAAGGAAAGAGAAGGTTAGTGCCAAGCACAAAACTAGTAGAGAGAGATATGAAATAAAAGATTCAAGTGAGGGTAATTCTGCTGAACTGGAAAAGCCAAGGATGAGAGGTTGGAATTTGATCCAGGGGGAAAAGGAATACTGCAAAAGTAGTAAAATGACCTTAGCAAACCGAAGGGAAATTATGGCAGAGAGATATTTACATTGCAGCAAAAGGGGAATGTGATGTAGAGCAGATTTGGTAGGGAGGGAAGAAACAAAATAGAGGAACACACAACTGAGTAGTTGAGAGAAAATGGCAGACAAGAGTTAAATTTGTCAAGTTTATGAACCTGAATGACTGGGAGAACACTGAAGTCACCACAGAAGACGACAGGAAGAAGGGAAAGATGATTAGATGGAAAGCAATTCAGTTTTACTGAACCTGAAGTAGAAATGAAACATCCAAAAGACACTGAAAAGACAGGAAAAGATCTGTGACTGGGCAGACAGTGCAAGCTGCGTATCAGGAGGCATACCCGAGAGTCACTCTCAACCTCTGACAACCTGTGCCTTCTGAATTTCCAAATGAATTTGTCCTACTCTCTGAATATTCACTGCCAAAGCTCTAATCAAAATATACTACTTTGCTGGCTAGTAAGTTAAACCCTATAAAAGGCGGGGAGGGGGTGTTCACTACAAAAAGCTTCCATTAAAAAATAATTCCTCAGTGTAACATCTTCAGTCTTGACTCAATCATCAAGACCCCAAGGCACTCTACACACAAAAGAACAGTAAGAACATTGATACTTGAACAAATTAAAAGCCTTAGTTTTGGTTACAGTATTATGCTACAAACTTACAAGCTTACACAATGTTTTGTTTACCTTTTAGTTATCTACATTACGCAACCTTACTTGGCATCAAGAGCAGTCAAACAAGGTTTTAATCCATTATGTTAAAAATTACCAATTTAGTAATACTTTCTCTGAAACCACATGTATATCAGTTTCCAACAGCAGAAAATGTTGGAATATAAAGAAAAAAAGGATTTTAGCCTTCACAGAATCATAGAAATGTAAGCTAGAAAGAACTTCAAATTACCTAGTTTTGCACACAGACGTGATTTAGATCAACCTAAATCAGAAGTTAGTCTAACCAGTTTTTTCACAGCTGCCTAACAGCAGAGTCCATAGCTTCCACAAACAGCTTGCCTGATCTGTGTTACTTTTACATGTTTCCTTAAAAGCAGCTTCACAAATACCTCACCAGTTAAGCTTACTCATTCTCGGTCATTTTTACGCACAGGAAGATTTGCATTCCTTCTCATCCTCCTAGCCTTTTAGTTTCTTGACTGAAACTCTTCTCTCAGTCT
Source organism: Platalea leucorodia (assembly GCF_965183815.1). Classification (NCBI taxonomy): domain Eukaryota; kingdom Metazoa; phylum Chordata; class Aves; order Pelecaniformes; family Threskiornithidae; genus Platalea; species Platalea leucorodia. The sequence continues at coordinate 42,711,050 of NC_138828.1, read as the reverse complement.
TTGTCATAGGTCAGTCTGTTTTCTTAGTATGTTCATGTTAGACTTCCTTGGATTCACTTCAGCCTGTTTGCATCTGTCTTAAAGGTCGGTTCAGCATTTTTCCACCCGAGACCTCACCAGCATCAAGAAAAAGGGAATAATTATTCTCCCTTGTCCCCCCATACAACACTGCTGTTACTTCACCACAGAATCAGAATTGCTTTTTAATTCACAACAGCAAGCAAAACGAGAATTTAATTTTCAAAAATGTCAAGCCTTGACATGAGCCAGTCCTCTTACAGATATGAATAACACAATCTATAAGATGACCGTGACAATGTACTTTTAGTACTAAAGTTAAGAACTCCATGGACATTTTTTTCAGAAAAAAAATGAGAAACAATCCAATTGCAAGTGCTTTTTACAAGGAAAGGAGAATTTTATTGATTGAGCTATACCGTTAGTTAAAAGATGCACCTCTGTCTACTTTGTGTCAAGGTAGAAGAATGAAACTACAGGTACCATTTACAGTAAGAAATTTCAAGTCTTGAGCTAGATGAGTAGGGTTTTCAGAAGACAAATTGATAATACAATACTCATGGCATGTTTCTTGCATCTTAGCCAGTGCAGGACAGGGGCTGCAGATAGCTCCACACACACCCCCTCATCTTCTTTCTTCCCCTATGTACCTCCTACAGACTTTGGCTTGTGGCACTTGCCAGAATTTTAATTCTTCTTTCCTGATTTCCTCCCCTAAGTGACGGTGCAAAATTTTAAACAGCAAACTAGCTTCTTTCTGGATTACAAATTGCTTGGACCCTGTATGGCCCTGATAGGCCATGAAGATGCTGCCCTTTTGTGCTACTTATAACTATGTTCCAGCCAGGAGACTTTATTCCTCTTAAAGACATTCATATCAAATGCACTCTTTGTCAGAAGATACATGTCTGCAATATCCTGCATAAAATTCTGTGTCCTCCGGGTGGGGTTGGGTGGGCATAGATATCAAGCTATATTCTATACTAATGATAACTTGCCTGCATATGTGTTGGCCTTGTTCAAGAGATCTGTGCATGCATGCATGTCGGCAAAAGCACGAATCCCTAAGCAGTTGATAGGATGAAGCTGGGATTCCAAAAATTCACAGCAAGTCCTTTTCACATCCTGCAGTTGCAAGAGACCAGCTGCTGGGAGCAGTACCTGTAAGAAGCAACAGGTGGTTAATATCCCAATTCAATTCTGAGCTTATACAAGAGTATTCTCAATATTAACAAAGAAAGCAAAATAATCCATTAAAAAATAAAAGAGTAAAATAGAGAGGAAAATTTCAGCATTATGCGACTGAAGATCTTAAACCTCAACATTAACATGATTTTACCTCCCTGCAAATACCATTTAAGATTTAAAATAACAAGCAACATCTCTACCACCATGTTCACTGGGAAAACATTCTATAGATTATAATTCTCACACTTCATGTAAACCTCTTCCCAATATTCATTCACAAGTTCCCTTCTTACTGTTCCCAACACTCCATAATTACATCTCATTTCCAAACCTTCAGCATTAGATATTTCTTTAAATCAAAGTTTTCTAGACCATGATAGAATATGTAAATCCTGTTTGCATGCAAGCACTGGACATTGTACCATTTTTTAGCATGAGTAATAAGCATCTTTATGCAACTGATTCTAGTAAGGAATCAATTCAGCTTCCAAAGAATCCTGTAACCTTCTTGGAAGAATGACAATTCAGGCATTTAAAAGCCTGAGCATATAAAATACGCTATAACTCATTAAAAATCCATATCAATAAGGAATTAATGCAAATGACATATTTGTCCTTCAACTTACACAAAGCAAGCAAAAAGTAAAGAAGAATTTAAAAACCTGTATAACATACATTTTATTTGCCCAGTAAAACTTAAACATGAGATTTCCGTGAACTATAATTGTGCCTTTGAGTGAAATTCCATACTGCTATCTAGAATTTCTTCTTCACAATATTTTCATTTTCTGTGCCTTTGACAGTTATTTTAATGAGACTTCTATTTTAGAAAATTCAAGTGTGAAATTAATGTTAGCTTGCATCTTCAGTGGATGACAACAGGCAAGATTTTAACACAGAAGTCTTGCAACTGTTCCCTTACATATAGAGAAAACATATACTATAGGACTGCGTCAGTAATAAGCAAGCAAAAAATACACCAAAGGCAATGGCTGCACTACTCTTCTTAATGTTTGCTTTTCATTCAAACAATTACTTGGGTAGAATTAGAGAGAGTCAAACAAGAAGGAAACTAGAAGAAAAGAGCAGAGTACAACTATCTAGAAACCTGTGTAACACTTATTACATGAAAGCTGCAGAATATACTTCTACATTATTGCTCTTTGGAAGAAGTTTTAATCTTAGTAACTGCCTGTAAAATCAAATATTTGCCATCATCTCTGTAAGCATCTATCTACTTGGCTTCTGAAGAGCTACTGTTATTGTTCACTCTTTAGAGTTTTTTCTTGAAATAAAACTAACAATTATGACCCAAACTAAAACAAAAAGGACTTCAGCAAAGGACTTACAACCTTGTAAAGCTGATGTCTGCTTTAAACTTCCATTTTTTGGTCCCACTTCTACTATTTATGGCTGTTCCTCTCCCTTCAGCCTGCCATATACAAAGCCTGCTTGAAAACCATCTTTCTTTTCCTCAAGATATTAATCCCTAATTTGAAGCAATAATCCACTATAGCCTGTTTTACACATTTGGTTATCAATATAGACAGCAAAAAAGAAGGATCATATGTTTAACAAGAGTTTGCTTTGAATATCAACTGTCAATGAAAGAGAAATGAAGGAAAACCACAAATGTGATTGCATTGAGATGCACAGACTGCTGCTATGCAAAATAAGTAAAAACTAGTTTAAATCTTAGATAATCCTTGAAAATATCAAATAAGTCTAACAAAATAAATGGAGAAGATCTGTATGTAATAGGCACAAGTGTCAAAGTCACACAATTCAAAACAAATTTAGTAAGCTTAAAGGTTACTAATGACAAGGTTAAAACAGTACAGTGAACTAATTTTATTTTAGCATATGTTTATGAAAATGTGAAGATAATATTAGTAATGCATTTTCTATTACTAGAACTACAGTATGATTAGTTATAATGGTGAGTGATAATTAATTTGATAGTGAATTCTAGGATAAGATATGAAATTACATACCAAAAATCAGGGCTAGAAATCTACTACAAATATTTATTTACACAACTTGTCCCAATGAAGCAAACATTTCACACCTGCTTACAACTTCAGTAACTAATTCAAACACAGTCCTAGATAATTTTAAGCATGTTATCAGTATAGTTGAGCACATAACTCTGAGAACAATCCTTGACTGCTCTGAGAACAGTTCTTGACTGCTTAAATGGATTCAGTAGAAAAATATGTAAAATCATCATCAACTCAGTGAATGAAACAGAAAGGTGGAATTTGAGAATGGTATGCAGAAAAGAATTCAAGATTTGCACGCACGAAACAGTCACATTGCGATGCCTGCTCACTCATGAACGGTAAAGCAATGTTACAAGAACTAGAAGATCACTCTTCATTATGGGAAATTTACATCAGCTCTTAAATCATTGTGATTGAGTTTGTAAAGTTGCAGATTTCAATACGTTTTACTTATCAGACAATAAGAAATTTAAATCTAAATATATTTATGTGTGTTCTGCTACTAAAAAGGAAAAGAGAGGCAAAGTGCATCAAATTTATCCCACTGAAATTATACACTGGGCTTTGGTTACTAGGCAACAAGAGCTGTGATAACATCTAGCTATTTCCATTTGTACCTATAGAACTGTTAACCTGGAAGCTGTAACAACCTGCATTTAAAAATACAATTTCATCACAGGCTGATTCACTCGCTGAAGCCCCGGGGGGGAACCCAAACTCCTCTCAAACCCATTAAAAAAAAAAAAAAAAAAAAAAACAACTATATTAAAACTGCAGTACAGATTAAGTTTAACTGCTGCTGACTACAAACTGTAGGCTATAACTCAGATTTATTTCCAAAAATACCCAGTAGAGGGTACCCTAACTTTCCTTTAAAGATCAAAAACACTTTAATATGCATACCGCTTTGTACTGCAAGAAATGCAGAGGGGGGAAAAAAATCTCCAATTGCTTATTCTATGAAAACGTATACTCATCACAGTGGTGGTTGTTTTTATAATCAAAGAAACTGAACAGATTATTATTACAGATGGCAAGTAAGAAATTACGTATTCTCTTTTTTGTGTCAAAGCCATGGTGATGAATCTTGGAATGACTGCTACATTTCCTAGAGCAGATCATTTAACCCTTACAAGTCTTTGAAGACTCTTCCCTGGTTATCTCCTCCTGGTTCTCCTTCCTGAAGCGACACTCCTATTCCCAAAGCCATGTGCACCCGCCATGCCAAATACACTTTTACAACTCCACTGAGACAAAAAGGACTGTGACCACGTACAAGTATTTGTTTTAAAATCCACCTGCAAGGTCACCTGCATAGTCAGGAGGGATCCACTTAAGGCCCTGAACTTGGGTGCTGTTTTCACTGGAGCAGATTCAAGCCCTTCAAAACAACTTAGGTAGATCATCAACCCATATTTGAGGCTGCTGCCCTCTCTTTTGGTCCTTCAGATACATGCCAGGAGTACACTGAGGGCTGAGGGTACTGATGTTGCCTGCAGCTTTTCTCCCTCTTTTTTCCCAGACAGCATCATGACTCTGTTCACCCTTGTGCAGCTGGACATATTTACCCCACGTGACCAAAACATACACATATTGAGCTCTGAAGCAAGGAGCAGCTGGTACAGGCAGGCACTTCTCCAGTTACGTGTGACCCATCTGTTCACAAGGAACACGTTTACAACAGTCTCAGGGAGGTACAGCCTGCGTGACTGACCAACAAGCCCCTACAATGGAAGAAGGCTCGGAGGAGTTGAACCCATGGAAGAAATGCAAGGAATGAGCACTGTTAGTGCAAAGGAAGAACTTATCTCAACAGAAGAGGGACTAGAGGATAACCTTTGTTTTAGATATATGGCTGTACCAGTGAGTCGTCAGGTTGTGTAAACACAACCTGAGATAATTAGTAGAGTGTAATGTCTTCCCCAGCTAGCCAGACCAGCTGGGGGGAAGGTGTATATGTGGCTCAGCCCAATAGAAAGTATAAAAACTGAACAACCAACAGAAGGAACGCTGAAGAGAGCAAGAGCTTTGAGCTGGTTTTATCCCACATATTCCTTCCTAGTGAACTGGGGCTGCCCAACATCCTGACAGTGGGCATACAGAGACCAGTAATGGGAATCACTTTTGCATGGTGATCCAAGTGTATATTGCAATTGCTATATTTTGCTCATGTTGTGATTTCAGTATATTGCTGTATCTCTCTGCTAAATCAAAACATAGCATACATGTAGCACCAAGTGTCTTCAAATAAGTAAATTTGATAACAAATGTTAAACGCTCCTCATGGACTATCTAGAACCAGCTTGTCAGAAAAGCTGCCCTGGAGCGCCTCCACACCAGATGAGGGAGTGCATCCTACCCAAAGGCTGCTAAATGACGTAACGGGCATCCCTTCACAGTATATTTGCTTCACAAAGTTCAGTGCTACGCTCCCCTTCACACAGCCCCTTGCTCCCACAAGTTGGTACCACTTCATGCAACACATAAGCTTTTAGTACCTGTCCTGCTAGTTGAGAATGGAGGAAGAAGTCCAGTGGAAGGGGCCACCAAGATGATCAGAGGGTTGGAGCATATGATATTAAAAACAGAGGTTAAGAAAACTGAATTTGTTCCACCATAAAAGAGAAGACAAAGGGGAGATCTTATTACCGTCCACAACTATCTAATGAGAGGGTAGAGAAGACTGAGCCAGACTGTTCTTGAAGATGCATAGCAGTGGGACAAGAGGCAAGTCGGAACACAGGAAAATCTGATTGGAAAAAAGAGAGTTAAGTGGTTTTTTGTTATTTTGTGCTGTTTTTTTGGTTTTGTTTGTTTGTTTGTTTTTAAACCATGAGGGTGGTTAAACCCTGGAACAGGCTGCCCCAAGAATCTGCAGGATCTCCACACTTGGAAATATTAAAAATTCAGTGGACAGGGCCCTCAACTTGCTTTAACTGGACCTGCTTTTAAAAAGTTCAAGTCATAGTAAAATTTAAATTGATTAAAGCTTCCTGCCTGCTGATTTAAATCAATTTGATTCAGTAATTTTATATCAATCCACGCTACCATCTTTGCACTCCTCTTTGCACTGATAGATTCTCCTAGCCAGAGCTTATTGTGCTACCTGCAGCATGAAGATTCTTAAGGCAGTATTTTCATCTCCACTATTGTTAAATTTCCTGGAATTTCTTTAAGATTTCTGTCATGTATTCTTGCCCAAATTCAAACTCATATCCACCAACAATGCATTAAGATCAGTATAATGCCAATATGAAAATAATGAAAGAACCTATTGCCCGTTTTGGGAGCAAGATCCCCCAGCATAAACAAAAGGAAAATTTCTCAGAACATTAAAGTACCTCGCAAGCAAATAAGCCAATAAAAATCAAAGCAGTATATGCAAAGAGAATTGAATAATGTGCTGTCTAAAATATAAAAATTTAATTCTTTCTTACATGGACAGGAAAAAAAAACCAAAAACAAATCTTTAACATTAGGAAAGAGACTAACCTAGGAAAGCAGATGTGTGAGAATCCAAACACAATACAATGCAACACAGAAGCACACAAGAGAGTAAGTTACATCCTTGTTAATTGCAGATATTCCATATTTTCAGTTACAACATTAAAATGAAATCGATTTCAGAGAGCAGCAGTTATGCTAATACCTATTATAAAACAAATCTTGAGGAAATACAGTAAAGCTTAACCTCTTTTTCTAAGGTTTAAATAAAGATTTCAGCAAACTAAACTCCTTCACTTGCTGATTATACTACCATGGCATAAGGAAGAAGAAAATGAAAATAATGGTCAAAGATAATCCAAATTATCTTATTTTTTTTATTCTCATCTACATGCATTTATGGTGTAATTAAAACTGTGGTTTGTAACTAAGTGTAGTCTAAGTCCTAGTGAAATCATTTAGCACTGCATTGAAATTATGCTGTTTGGGAGCATGCATACAAAAACACTAAAATAGACACAAATATTTTAACACTTGCATCTGTGGAATAAAATGTAGAAGTTCCAATTTTGGAAAATTTAACCCTGCTAGCATTTCTATATGAACAACATGTGCAAGTTAAGTGCACTGTTCCAGTGTTAAAATACACACAAATAAGATGCTGCACTGGATTTAAAGATGTGCATGACCTGCAGATTTAGAACATGATACCATGTATCTTAGAAAATATGCATTCTGGGTATCTTAACATCCTTGACTTTATAGGCTATGTGAAGGCTTGGATGTATAAATTTATCCTTTAGCTTAAGCAGTGCCATCCAATTAAAAATTAGGTGTGGGTGGCAGTTTTATAGTATCAGAGGAAGGAATCAGACTGCTAATCAAGATACAGTCCTAATGCTTCACATTCCCCTAGTGCTAGACACAAATTGGTTGAGCACTGTTTCAGTTGAAAACAAGCAAACAATCACAATAATATACTATTTTGAATGACTGACACAATCTACAAAACACTAAGCAGCTCCCAACTTGGAAAGCAGCATGACAGATTAAAATGGAGTATAAGGAAAAAATAACTGTTCTACATACCTGCTTTTTAGCCAGCATCATAGTCTGTACTTGAGTCCACTTCAGTTACAGTGATATACAATTTATACATTGATTTGCTCAAAAACTGGCTTTAGAAGAGCTACCACTTTAGAAGATCAATCTGAATTAACTACTAATTATTAGTTAAAACATCTGGGGTGGAGGTGGTTGTTTTGTTGTTGTCTTGGGTTTTTTTGAAGGGGGTGGGTGTGGAAGTTTTGGGATGAATTTGGGATGCAGTTAGGGGTTGCTGAAGTGCAGAAACTAGATTCACAAAGCAAACAAAGTAACAGAAGGGTCACTTTAATCAAGTAATACGCTATAATTAACGGTGTCTATCTGGTCTAACAAGGGAGAACCATGCAGTCTTGTTTCGCTTGAACATTCTCCTACATCTTCTCTACCAGAACGGTGCCCTAGCCACCACGTAACAGCGCATTTTGGCTTAAACCTCCACACCAGAGAGACAGATTGATTTTCTATTCTGACGGTTATTTTTGTTAACAGTCATGAGCTTAGCCTTTCATATCCTCTTCTTCTGTTAAAAGATACTGGAAATAGAACTGAAACATTGTCTCACTTGGAGTGAAACATTCTTGAACCTAAAATAATTTTAGTTAGAATTTTAGATTTTTCTTTCAGTGAAAAAAAATCGTAGACATTTTGATTTGATAGAAACAGAGTTTTTCATTTGAAGTTTGGTCACTGAATTTAAGTATATGTACAGTAAGTCATCTAAAGTGAAAGCTCAGAATCCTTCATCATACTGTAAATCAGTGCTTATGAAATTATACAGTTGCATAAAAATTCCTTCATATTTTCTTAGGGACAGGATAATCTAAACAAGACTAACTAGAGTCTGAACAAAGCCACTTGCTGCTGATATTTTGTCATTCAGAAACTGGAAAATTTATTTTTTAACTACAGGAGCTGAAGTGCTAGCCAGTCAAATAATATATAAAGCTCCCCTGCAGAAGGATTAAAAGAAAAAATTAAGTAGGCAGGATAACATAACTCACACTACGTGGTCTTCGACCTTTCTGTAAAGGCTGACCCACATAAAGAACCACTGTATCAGATGATCCTTTTAGCTAGTGTGCTTCAGCTATAGGATTTACCTGTAGCATCTCACACTTTCAGTACCAGACCCCACTGAAATACACAGGGTTTGGTTATATCAAAGATTACTATAATAGAAATATTTTTAAAATATTCCCTAAAACTAAAGATATAAAATGCTGACAAAAGAATCAAAATATTCATGTGCTATGTTTCCTAAAGAATAAAAGATGACTTTGGGGGGACTGAGGGGCAGGGCATTGAGGGAAGAATTGTTTGTTGGTTTGTTGGTGTTTTTTTTCTACATTACAGACTGACTGACTTGTAACAAACAAGGCTTGTTCTCCTAGTATAACTGCATATTTGCTGGCAATCTTAAAGAGAGGGATTGAAACACCATTTGCAAAACCCTAAAGCCTGTGCTGCAAACAAACAGCAGCATAACTGGGATAGTAGATTGTGAACCTCTGCTTTCTCTATTATCCCATTCATTGGTACAGAAGATGCATGCATACTACCTGGTTTTATATTAAAATGTAAGATTATTATTAATTTTTAAATTATTAAAAGTATTATTAAATTATTATACAAAACCAGGAACTAATAACAACAGAAAAAGCATGAAGTAGAAATGCTTTGTGTGCATGCTGCTTATCTTCAATACAAAAATTGTGTCAACATTAACATCTAGTGTGCAATAAATGGCCCTTTAGTAGACTCAAAAGACATTTGACTACTCAGAGCTTTTAGCATTACAGTTATGTTTTTATATTTTATTGAGATAATATTTTACTTATCATTGTTTCCTATAGCAGACCATATTTATATTCTCCTAGAAATGTCACAGGGGAATACCTCCTCAACAAAAAAAAAAAAAAAAAAAAAAAGACGACGACATTAGGCTTAGTAACAAATTTCACAATCACTTCAATCTAGATGATGTGCTTATAAAATTCAGGTATGTAGGGACAGAATTCCCAAAGCAAATGGCATCCCTAGCCTCCTATTTGAAATTTTTTTCAGATGAAGGTTTAATGCATACCTTTCATAATTTAAAGCATGACCAATAACCAGACAACAGAAACGTTTTCAAGAAAGCCTTTATTCAGCTTCCAGAAATTTCATCTTATGTGTAACAACATACTGCTGAACCTACTTGCAAGCGAGAGAGGTCAAACATGCAGTCTCTTCTTTAAGTGGCTTAATTTACTCATAATAAGCATCTTGAATTTCACAGGGAGGTGGATGGACACACATGCTTTGATTTGCATAGAATGCTTTAAAAATGAGCAAATGACCTCTGCACTTCAGGTTGGCAAGGGCTGTCTGTCAGGTTTTGCCACAGGTAGCTTTATGGTTATACAGAGAACTAGATACATGGATGCCTATGGTAAAGGTCATAGCTGAGACAAAAGTAGCTGCTTTCATCTGACTTGACAGAGAAAAGTCTCTAACACAGCCTAGCAGCATGATGATTTTAAAGATCACAGACTCAGAAAAGTTGCACAAGCTGTTCGTCTGAGAAGGCAGTTTACATACAAAAGTTCTGATTCATTAATGTCTAGTTAAAGGGCAACCACATCCTAGCAAGGCAGGATAAAGGCACCAGGTCTTAGAATGAGAAAACTTGTGATCTCAGTCCTGACTACTGCTGACCTACCATGGGTCACTGTATCTCTGTTTCCCCCTTCTTTATTTTTTTTTTTAAATACTCTATTCAAGTCTGCAAACTCTTTTGGGCCACACCATACTTATAGCTTGTTGCTATAATACCTCTCACAACAGAATCCCAATCCTAGCTGGCCCATAAAACAAACAGTTAAAAAGATTTTCCAGGCTAGCCTAGAACTTGACAGGTTTTTTTAGCTAAATGTATGTTTAAATAATGGGTAAAATTCCTGTCTTCTAAAAAGAAAAAGCAATGCATCCCTCCCAAGTCAACTGCATAATAAGAGAGTAATCTCTCTTCCATTTGCATGTTTTTCCCACCCTATTTTTAGGAGTCCAACACCCTTCTGGTGCAGAAGCTGAGCACTTCTGATCAGTTCCTAGACCAACCTTAAATCATGTTAATAATGAAAATACAGGGATAAGTATATATTAGACCAAAGCAATAGCCTATTCATCCCAGGTAGTCTAGGAACATCCACCTTCATCCACTATCAGAGAAAGGTGCATGAAACCTCATAGTCTGGAGTAAATCAGCCACAACAGAGGACATTTCCTTGAAATGTAAGGAATAGCTTGCTCTTGAAGCACAAGGATACACCTTACCTTTTAGAACAGCATTTCTACTTAGTTAAAACCAAACTTCACTTGAGAAAAATTGGCGGTGTCCAGTGCTTCGCAGGTAAATAAATGTAAGGGCTGCAATGGGACAAGAGCCTGGTCTTCCAGGTTTGAAATGGGGCAGTAAAAGATTGTGGTGGTGGCTATGGTTCTGGTTGGTGGGTCAGGGATGCAGGCTCTCTTAAGAGTAGGAGAGAGGTAGAAGATAAAGAAGAAATGGCAAAAATTTTGCCCTTAGAACTGTGTTTCTCTAGCTCCGCTGCAAAAAGCCAGGGATCTCCTCCACACTCTCAGCCACACTCGAAGCAAGTTTGGTGGCTGGCTCAAGACAGAATCTGTCATGTCCTCCCCCCTTCCCCAATATGTGGTTAAACCCAGTATTAACTGAAATGAAGCTTCACAGCACTGCCCTGCTTCCATCAGCACCATCCCTTCCTCTGTTTTCCCCCATTCCAAGGAAAAGGGGAAAAAGAAGAAACCTAGGATGGAGGAAAAGTAGAACGGGTGAACCCAACTCAGACCTGGACCTCATATGCTCTCATCTAATTAGGGAGGTACCCCTTACAGGGTGAAAATACCTGCTTTGAAACACAGTCTGTCTAATGGTATCCCAAGGCTCACAGGTAATAATTTCCAAACCAACCAGCGCAGCTAGAAAAGCACACTGCTCACCTTCTGCATCCCAGGCAGCTCCTCTCATGCATTTTGCAGCAACATGCTCTATTCATTAGGCATCCACTCTAAGCATAAACACAACAATAACAAGTATGCACATGTATGTTTTTGTGCACTCTTCTCTCTAGGTATCCTAAAGAAAAGCTTATTATCTTTCAGCAAAGTAAATAACTCGCTCTTTTATGCTTAAAAAGGGTATGTGGAGTCTTTGAAACAAATAGATATTGGAGGAAAAAGAGTCCTTGTTCAGTCATCTTAGTCAACCTAAAAAAGGCCTGAATTCTCTCCCGCTCTTAAATGACAGCTTTTCCATGCCTTTAACAGCTTTAAGCCTTTCCCCAAAGTGTGCTATTCCTGTCATATTTTAGACCATCCAGTAGAGTGTTACAGGTGAGAACATAGATTTATACAATGACATACAGGTGCTGCTGTGCTTTTTTTTTTTTTAACACTCCTTTTTAAAGCCACTATTTCACAATGAGCAGAAGTTTTTCTAAGGTGACTACAGTATGGTATTCTATTCTAGGAAAAGTTAATGTAAAACATAGCAATACGTAGGAGTAATTCAAATTTTTCTTTTCATGCATTACTTTACACTTTCCAACATTAAATTTGGTCTGCGATCATGCCAGCCTGACATCGAGCTTAGCTAGAAAGCAGTGAAATTTTCTATTTTTGTCTGGTCTTGAAAAAATCCTTAAACCAGTTTATCACCTACATCTTTTGCTACCTACTTTTCAAAATTAAAGGAAACCCATCCTTCTTTGGAAGCTTGTGACACATTACAACCATTTGGATACATTGAAAACCAACTATTTATTCCCATTTGTTCCTGTGCTCCCTAGGGATTTTTGATCTATTTATTGCTCATCATGTGACAATTTAGGAGGGACTATAACTAACTTGACTTTCAAAAGCCTTTGATATGGTTATTTCTAGACCACTCAAAGAATTACAGGAGGTTTTTAGGAGCTATGCACAACTCAGAATTCTAAAACATATGGCAAGTTTGAACTTCCCTTATGTTACCTGACACTAACAAAAAAAAATAATCCTTGATAGTCTCTCTAATACTCAGGATCACTAGTGACATTGTACCTATTTACTAAAAGGTGAGCTGAAACTGCAAGGAATAGCCAGCTAGAGAATATGACATTTTTATACAGTCTCAGCCACCTCACTTTAAAAGTTTCTTCTCTGTGGTTATATGACGATTATTTTTTACATATGTCTATAAAATCCTTTTTGTCCTAGTGATCTGATATTCATTTGCTTCAGTGCCTCATCTTTTGACCCTTTCTCTAATCCTGTCCTCGATCTGTAAGAGGATGCACCTTGCACAGTCCGTTGGCGTAAATGGGACTTTCTACCTTAATTAGTTTTTGGCACCTTGCTCATGCGTGGCTCTGGCAGCCTACACGCTCTCCTAAATCACTCATTAAAAAAACAATATGCAGGAAATGAACAGCTGTTATATTTAGAGCTGCAGTGCTGAGTAAAAGTGTTTTATTCTTTTTATCATTTAAATTAAACATGCCTGTTTAAATCCCTCAGTGACTTCCCATTCACCTCCCACAGTCATCAGAATCACATGCTTCTGAAGTGCAGGAGTAGAGATCAGTATCTCTTCTATAATGTACTCCTGCCTCAACCCCACTTCTATCTCACCCCATCACCTCCTCCATGAGTTTCTGATTCATTCCTTGGCTCTTGCTTAGACCATGCTGACACAGCCAAGCTACAAGCCTCTTCACCGCCTTTGCCCAGAAGTCTCTCTTCCAAATAAGCAGAAACAAGCATTTTTTTTTTTTTTACCCCCTCCTCCCCAAAATAACCCAACGTCTTTTGCAGGAACAAAGATTTCGAGATAGGGAAAATCTATCATTCAGTTCATAAGACCTCAGTCTCTCTCCAGAAGAAGTTCAAGGCTCTCTGCCTCCCACACACATTGGCATTTGATAGTCCAGGACAGTCTTTTACAGCCTCAGGACAATTTTAATTCACTTCATATACCTTTTGATCCAAATTCTGCATTCATCTTTTAACTCTTGTGCTCATTCTCAGTTCTCATTCTTCCTTACATATTTCTCTTTAGCAACTACAAGCTGGTGTACAACAGCTCAAATTTCCATTCAGGTATCTTTTCATTCTTACAAGGCTCATACCCTTCTGCCTACCCAATTTTCTTTATGAACAAAGTTCTGGGATCTCCCATTCAGCAAGACCATAGCAAAAAAAGATGTTATAAAAAGATTCATTGGCTGGAAAATGCCAGCAAAATGTGAATAAAGCATCATTTGGAGGACAGACACAAATAGCAGCAAGATACCTTCAGAAAAGAAAAAAAAGGCAGGAATGTAAAAATGTGAATACCTTAGGAAAGAGTAGTTGGCATATCTGTGCAACACCTGCTTCTCCTGGTTCTGATGGTCCTGCCACCATTTTTCTCTCTGTCTTAACCAAAGCTACGGCTGTACAGAAACAGCAGTTGCCTTCTCTACAAAGTCCTTTTGCTACCTACCTCCTGGAACTTCACCCTACTGTCTATAACCAAGGGGAGAGAATAGTAAATAATTTTACTCCTAAATGAGGGAGCATGAATTGTATTAATTCAGCTTGGCATAAAACATAATTTGGGAAGGTCTGCTCTAGGTCTAGCACCACAATGCAAAAGATGGTGTTGAACAGACACGTCCAAGAGACTTTTTGATGAAAACAGCCCAACTCAAGACAGAATCGAGACAAGAGCTGAGTGTTTCTATCTGCATCGATCTGTGTGGCTGGCCACGTGTACGTGTGCTGTACACGTGTGACTGTGTGTGTACCTACTGGAAATACATGCTCAGCCTCACTACCAGCTGGAGCTTGGGGACATGGAGTTGCAGCCGCCTTGCCGCTATCAGGCTACCAGATTCAGCAACCCTTAACACTTTCCTCATGTTAAGTACACACAGTGTGATTTCCTTCTGTCACATATCATCAAGTGAGCCAACTCAGAGAAGGAATTTTTTTAGTAGGGCATTAAACGCCTGTCAGCCAGATGTGAGGCTCTGGAATACACCTTCAATGAAGCAAAAAACCCCAGTTTCTCAGTCTTAAGAAAAACAAACAGAAAGGGGAGCGACAATATAGCAACCATACCTATTCTGCAGTGTAGATAATAATATTGTGCCCCAAAACCCACACAGTTTCTACTTTGCACGTACATAATAGCTAAAGTCACAAAAGATACACTATGAAAAAAAAGTAGGTAAAGAAAAATACGTACTACTCAATACTCATTTAAAAACTGTCAGAGAACAAAATACTAAGTTTCCCCACAAAGTTGTTTGCTTAGTATTTTGGACAGCAGATCTTTTATGCGAAGCTTACTCATTTAAAGCACAAATTAATGAAGCTTGTATTGGTAATTAAATACGCCTGTAGAAAGATCACATTCCTCTTTTCCCTTCCCTCCTACACTCACTCTCCTGACAGGCAGGAATGTATAAGCAAATGAAGAATGCATAGTAGGATTATTTCACTGGAAAAATTAGATCATTTACTGTTGCCTGACATGTCTTACAATGCATATAAATTCAAGAAGTGCGCCACTGTCTCTCCTCCAGCTAAGCCACATGTTAGTTGTGCCCTCACATTATTAAAATCCTCAAAGCTGTTGTCACAAATACGAAAAAATGGGTCAAAAGAGGTAACCAGATGGTTGCTTGAGGCCTAACGTATAAAATATGTACAATAGCAGAACACAGTGGTACTCCATTGGTACTCTTTCAGCACACAATCAAACAGTATACTATAAGGCTGTTTAGTCCAACACTAAATTCTGGCCCAGTAAGACTTAAAAATGTTTCCATGAATAGGGTTTGTAATCAAACTCATGTCAGCTTGGACTTAAGTACCTCTCTGCAGTGTCAGCCAGCCCCTAATATTATTAGAACTGTGCTGCCATAAAAGAATATAAGTAAACGTTTGGATTACCATATAAAGAGTGGTTTCAACACACATCAAGATTAACTGACTTTTTTTTAATTCAGTTTTAATCATTAAGTCATTAGGATGAGCCAGTTTTATAAAACATTTTAACTTGACTGATTCTGGATACAACTTCAGAATTTGCAAGAGCTTCCAGTATTTAATAGCCATGCCACTGCAGCCATGATGGAGATGAGCAGAAAGACGAAAAGCTTGTTTGTGTTTACAACTCTAAAAGATGATCCAATAAAGAACTCCATCTCCTCCTAAACCTTTAATAATATCTGTGTCAGGGAAATAAGATCACCAAGTGCTGATAGCTTTTGACACTCAATAGCTCTATTACATAAAACACTTTTTGTAAAGAAAAGTGCTTTTAAGAATTAATGCAGTTGCCTGAAACCTATTAGCAAAAAAACAGTTTATGGACAGAAGGTTCCAGGTCTCCATGAAGGCAGCATAAAAAGTGATGGTAAGCTAAAACATGTTGGTGGACAGCATAAGAAAGGTTGCTAGGTTTCAAGGTAAAGCCAAGTCCAGCAAACACCCGCTGGTGGAAGATATGGAAGATGAAGGAGCTGAATAACATGACAAATACTTTAATTCCCTCAGAACCAAGCAGGATAGTAACCCGTCACCTCAGGGTTCAATAATTAGCACCTTACTTGTCATATATTGAAGGAGGGGGGGGGTCTGTCTGCAAATATTTTATATGAATTATCATGTAAAAGATTGTTAAAGGAACACTAAAGCTGTCACATCAATTAGAAAGTTGAAAGCATCAGCTGAGATACTCTCTGTTCTTAAGACCTCTACATATACTGCTGTCTTTCAATCCTCCTGCTCCCTCTCTTCCCAAAACGTTCTCGCAAGGGCATAACCCGTGAACCACAGTGAAGAGAACCACCAGTAAAGCTGCATGGCTCTGCATGCTGGGGCGCACCACGTAGTCTTCAAATGCCTCGATGCGCTTAAGACAGAGCAGAAACATTTTGTATTGGCATTCCTGAATTTTAGCCCTTATTCTAAGTGCGTGGTCCAATACTTAAAGCAGTAGTTATGGACAACAGCGTTAATTACTCATTTTTGACAATAGTATTCATCTAAAAATTAATGCAGCTTACAATTTAGTCTGTCAGTGCAAGACCTGCTTCTGCCTGATGAGAAATGATGTACCTGTACCTCATTTATAAAAATCGTATCTTTACAAATTATCTTCTCCCCGCAGAAACTCACAGAAGTAATAAAATAGCCCAGGTACATGTTTAACACCTAGCCCTTCAGCTGAAAAACTTTGAGACACATGTACTTGCTGCAGGGGCAGGTAGGACAAGCAGGATGATTATCAAGTCTTAACAGGTCAAAACATCAAAATGAGGTTTTATTTGTGCCCATCTGAGGCACCAGAACACAGTGCAAAGATCATTTTTCTTTGAATGGCACTGAGAAATTATGCAGTACAACAATTTAACATTTAGCGTTATTTAACCTTATGTGGAGAGAAAACTAATCTTTGAGCAATATTTTCTGGTATCAATTGTCATTAGCCAAATCTGTCCAAAGTGTTAAGCTTACAGGAGACTATTTGGGTACAAGATTTCAATATCATCTCAGAAAAATAAAACTATATGAACAGCTTGAAAGATGTTTTAATGAACATTTGGCCTAACAGTCTGTCTAAAAAACTATGTACTGCACCAGGATACTTTGCTGAGAGCTGCTGGCAAGTTAAATTTAAGTCACAGGAAATAGGAATTCACAGATTTCAGCTCAAAAGATGCTGTCAATGATATTTATAAACTTTAATGCAAAGTCAGAGCTAATTTCATTAAAAAAAATTCTACTGCAGCTATCGACAGAGAAATCCGTGCAATATTGTTCCACTTTTTTAGGGACAGTAAGAGAAACAACTTAAACTCCTTCACTCCAAAAAAATGTTCTCTAGAAAGAAAAAAAAAGGTATCACTTATATTCAATAGTGTTGGTATTATCTGACCTAACTTCATTCTTCTTTAGAAGCATGCAGAGTTCAGCAAGAAACCAGCTCAGAAGGATACTCACATGGCCCAACATTCTGCCTCCAGCACCAAACATGCAAGCGGCCATGTATTGCAGGAAAGACTTTGGAAGCTAAACCAAGATGAAAAAGTTGTTAGAAGTGGCTGTCCAGGTACTGTGGAGATGCAAGAGGATATCTGAACTGTGGGGGAAAAAAATCCACTGGCTTAAAACGTGCATCTAGGAACTCAAAGTTGTGTTCAATTAATAAATAATATAGTGAAGACTGCAGTGGGAAATACAGGTATTCTCTGAAGAATTATTTTAAAATGCTGTCACCAGGCAATTGTGGTCAGTAAATAGAGGCAAATAAAAGTAAACAAAAGGCTTTTATCAACAACCAGACTGCAAATTTAAAGGATGCCAAATTTAACCTGTAGTACAGCAGTAATAGCTTTATTAAGTTACCTGCATCTGTTAGAAGATTGTAACTGCTTCTAGCCAGGAAAATGGCTATTGTTACCCCTACTGTCATCACCAAACTACACTGTCTAGTGTATAATAGTCTATTTGAAAACCATTCAGCAATTGCTATTAATTCAGCATAAACTCTTCTTAAGGAGCCCTGCATTTCAGCAGAGTGCATGACTGGGGAGGTACTGGATCTATATTAATTATCTGCTGGTCTCTTGGTGACATGCAAGGTGTTAATCATGACTAATAGGGCTGTAATTGCCTAGATCCAGCCTACCTAGCACTCCCTCTTTTTAAGATTACTTTCACTTAAGCTCTTTCACTTTTCCCGATTATCAAAAAGTCCTTAAAGAAGAGGTGGCTAGAGGCATATCTGCAAATGCATCGAGATCAAATTTATTGCCTTCCTGCCCTTTCAGGTTCCTAAATCGAGTGTAGCATTTTTTCCCAGGCATCTCTTTCATAGGCTCTCCAAAGGAAAACAGCCAAGTTCCCATGGAAGCAATTTCAGCATTACTTTGTCTCAAAGCAGTTATATATATAATATATATAATGTTATATTTAAAACAGAACCTACTGTATGATAAGATTCAGTGAAAGCTTCACAGCATTCAGTTCAGTTGAGTAAATATTTCTTTTATCTCTCCCACCTACTTACACAGCAGCAGGCATACTTCCAGGACACAGAATGCACGTCTCTGTTCAAGTACCAAAATGAACTCTCTCCTCTTACGATGCCCAATCACATATTTGTAAAGGATAGTCAGCCTTCAGTTCTAAAAAGGAAAAGTCTACCCCATTTAAACCAGAAAATTTCCTATGTTCCTAAAGAAAACTCAATATACCCCTTTGAAAGGTTAGGGACATCTTTTGATCCAATAAAGAAAAAGAGATGTTCTTTAATGTAAAAAGGTATAATTTATTGGTAGGTTTTAGAAACTCTTGAAAAACATTCCAAGTTAGGTATCTAAAACTAGTTTCAGAAAACATGCTTTATGCTCTTCACACATCACTGTGTTGCTAACTCATATAAAGACTGTTAGTTTAGTCACCAGTTCATATACATGAAATATTTCCTTTGAGGATAATGCTTGACAAGCATCAAAATATTCCTAGGAGTATTTTGACTCTCAGCTCAGATATAAAGACAGTATGGCTCTGAAGATTACTAGAATTTAAGCTATAATAATTTGATCATGTAGGTGCTCAGAGACTGTGGCAAATTCTAAGCAAGGCAATGAGTCTTACAAACTGGCTTATACTAAGTCATTTTATATTTTCTTCAAGCTAAAAGCACACACACAAACAGCTGCTGTTATTCAGTTGTTAAACTGGTAAATTGTTAAACTGGTAATTCCATCACAATCCCGAACACCCGTTTTAATTAAACTCCCGTAAATTGGTGTACCCATCTCTTAGTGGAAAGGGTACTGAAGAAGGGAATCCGAAACCATCATGAGACACAGGCATGAGGAAAACAACAACTTCATTGCCAAATCTGATATTCTGATAATACAAGTTTCAGAATAAACTGGTAGCCCCTAAACAGAGGTGATTTCACATGTGCCACCCACAAAAAAATGCACATGATGCATCATAAGACGACCACTTCTAAATATAATACAACAATTTATTCTGAATATTTTGATCTGAGGTTATCCTAGTGCTCAGCAGAAGAACAAATAAGGAATGTTACATGCTGCATAGAATTTTACTTTTGCCTTTAAATTAGTATCCAGTAAAGATCAGGCATGGTAAACATAGACCCTATGTTTACATGGACCTCATATTACTGATGGCCCATATTTTTACTACATTTTATTGGAACCAATATCTACTCCTTGGTGGTTTGTTGGAGGTTTTTTGCCCTCCTCAACAGAAACGTCTGGATTATTCATTCTTCTGCATTCTATTCTGTGTAATGGTCTCTTCAAAAGATATTCTACGTATTTCTTTCAAACATTTTTAAAATTACTTGTACACATCTTTCTTCTCCTCCCCTGCTCTCCCACCCCCAAATCTGACGTAAGTTTACAAGATTTTCAGTAGGCCATTCTTCTCTGTTCTTCCTGAGTTTGAAAAGATAATTGAACATTTCGCCAAAAGGAAAATAATTAATTTCTTTACATTTATGATTGAAACCAGTTTTAACATGTGGCTGTACTCTGAAAACAGACTTGCAAATTGGCACCTCTTCATAACAGATAGTTTCTGGTGTGAAACTGAAGTCTTGCCCACTAAACTTACTGAAAGCCACTCTACTACTATAAAACAGATGACAACTTCTGCTGGTTCTGCTTTTGGTTTATTAGAAGTATTACACTAATAAGCATAAATACTTACAATAACAAATCACTCAAATTGGCATTTACCAAAATTAAGAGGTAGCCACAAGTTCTTTCTCCCACTGGATGATGACCACTTTCATGTTCTCATTTTTTCTGTCTCTCTGCACTGGCATAAAGAGAAAGTGACTCATAAAATCAATGTCATATTACTGGAAAAGAAGTCCCACCCAATGACAAAGAAACAGGCCCTGTATTTTATTCACAGGATAATAATTTCCCTCTAGTCTTCATTAACAAGGCCTCAATGGACTACTGGGTCCAATTTTGGCCATTGCATGTTAAAAATGTAGATATAGGTGAAATGGAAAGAGTCTAGAAGAGCAAGAAGAATGGTAAAAGATTTAGAAAGTATTGCCTGCAAAGCAAAGTCCATGATGTTCAGTCTGAAGAAAAAGTAAAAAAGATTATATGAATGAGAACAGTCTTTCAATACACGATTATTCCAGCAAAACTAGCAACAAGTTGCTTTACAAGACAGCAGAAGGAAGTACCAGAAATTGGTCTAGTACAGACCAAAGAAGATTTAAGTCAGATACTATATTTTTAATTAGAAAAGCTATTAAAGCAACTAGAACAAACTACATAAGGATTGTTATAAAGTTTCCACTGTTAGATTAAATATGTTCTGCCAAGACTAGATACATTCAGTCACTGTTTCACTTTAGTGTTCAATAGCAATTATCTTTTATGGTATCCCTGTAACTTCCCATTCCTTCTCCATTGTCCTCCTTTAACATACCCTCAGTCCTGCCTATCCAACTGTTCGTGGCTCATGCCACAAACAAAATTCAGAAGCTGACCATCTTGAAAAGCACAAGCCTGTTGTCATAAGCCATGGGACTTCTCTAGGTTTTAGTGTGGGGTATCTGTTCATTTCCAAGCTAGAGAACATTTCAGGATTCAACAACCCTGCAAAGCAGACCCTACAGGTGATGAGGTGCAGCACGAACAGTCAAATATTGTACTGTACAATGACTGCCTTCATAAATAGTTTGGACGACATGAGGATGATCTTTTTTGAGGATTTCTTAGGGAAATCGGCTGCTTTTTCGGACCTTCTTTTGACAGCACCTCAAAGCAAATGTGCTGTCAACTCTTATGCCCATGCCCCATGACACCATACAAATAGAATTGTGTGTTATACTTGAGATGGCAATTTGCGTGAACAGTAAGAGTTACAAAGGAAAAATGCATACATATCGTGTGTTCATGTGTTTACAGTATGCTTATTACTATGCAACCATTGTTCTTGAATTATTTCAGAAAATGAACACAAAAAATGATATATATTAAAAAGGATCATGTTCAGGATTTTGGACTTTCTGTTGGTTGTACCTAACAAAATTCTTCAAAGGGAAAAATATGCCAGGATAGAGCTTTGTAAAAATATCATTATTCGTGATTTTCTCTTCTGCTATGTCTCGTGCACATTTCTTGTTCAAAAGCAAGATAGCACGTCTATCTGTAGGTCCAAAGTGAAGCTATTTTCCCCAGGCAGCAGGGGAACATCCACTCCCAACACAGGTGTATGTTCCCACACTTTAACACACTAACTCACAATATTGTGTGAACACAACAGCTGGCAGGGCCATGTTATAAACCAGATCCTTGAAGTGATCTAAGTTAAGAACAAATGAAAAAAAAAAATGCTAGGGGGAGGAAGAGGGGAAGGGAGGGGAAAAGGAGTGTTGTGATTGGTTTTTTTATGTAAGTTCAGTGATATGGTTTATGATGCAGTCCAGCAAACAGTTGCATCAGCACAACTACAGGAACAGAGAACTAGCATGGAATCAGAAAGGAACACAACCAACTTTATCCCACGTTTAGCCCAATCACATCCCACTGACCTTGTATCAGGCTGACCTCTAAAGCCCATAACAAATCTACAGCCCGCGAATAACCGCAGGAATTTCTTCTCTGATATATTTGTGCTCAGCAGAGGCCCTAGGTATAAGGCTGATTAAATATGTGCTGAAATGCATAGGCATAGTGTGGGAGAGTTCCTCACGCATGAGCTTCTTATAGTAACTAACTCTCCCACATTGTGCACTGCGTGTAGTTAATACCTATATGGAAATCGAAAAAATTTGATGTGCAAGAAAGTTGATTTGCCTTCTGAAAATATTAACTTTAATGTTCCCTTCTTAAAACATGAAAAATGTCATATTGCATTAAGTCTGACATTTAATTTCATTTCTGAAAAAAAAAAAAGGAAAAAAGGAAGAGCAGAGAGTTCAGAACGTAAGAAAATGTGACATAATACATAAATATGACAGAAACACTGGTATGGCATTATGCGAAGTGAGTGCCATAAGAGATGAATGATAAAATAACTCCTTCTAAATGAAGGACAAATACTAGAAGAAAATCAAGAATGTACATTCATCATGGTCATATACCAGCTGTCTTACTGTTGGGGGCTGGGGGGAACCTATTGAACCAGGAACTAAAGAAAAGAACAAATGTTCTTTTGTATTTAACTAATGTAGTGATAACAACCAGTGCTGAGGGCCTCGGCTGTTGCTAGTTTATGCACTGAAGTAATGTGTTTTTCTCCTCAGTCATTGATTACACCTGACTTTTCTACATCTCTCCCCTCCTTGCCCTTTAAAAACATACAAGTGAGAACGTGACAGTGGGGAGCAGAAACGAACGGCTCTTCCTCAGAAGTTGTGAAGGCACAGTAAGGAAGCAATCTCCTGTCCGTGTCTAGATCAAGTAAGATACAATGAAAGAAGCTCATAGTTACCTTGAGCAAGAGCAGTGAGCTTGGTTATACTGTTAAGTATTCATTTATAATTAGTTTCATAAATATACAATGTAGCTATTTTAATACCAAAGAGTACTTAGCAATTCTTCATTACTTAAACATGAAGCACTCATGCCCTTTTCAAACCAATATTGTATCACGTATTAGAAATTAATTCAATAGCAATTCTTACTATGTATAACCTGAAGAGACAGAATAACGCACTTCAAATCCCATGAAAGGTATCAGAATAAGAATCATAGTCAGCTATCTACAAGCTGAAGCTCCAGTTCAGCACATTAGCCCAACTATAAAAAAGCTAGAGAGACCATATTACACGGCATCTTGGGTCTTCAGGCTTCTATATTCCTACAAGATAAATCCTTAACCATTACTGAAATTTCACAATACCTACTAGCGATACTTATTCCTGTTATATAGACAAGAAGTTGAGAGCTAGAATTAACCCCAAGACCATGCAACATGTTCATAGAGAGAATACAGTTTTAACTAAGGCCTGACAGTCTGCCCTAGGTTTCTAAGTTTCCAAAAATTCACAGTAACAATTTTCCCACCTTGGCTTTCAAACTTAGGGACTTGCATTAGTGTATTCGTTTTTATCCATAGTGTTTGGTTCTGCCATAATGCAAATAAACAGTACATATCTAGTACTAATAATGTGAAAAGGATGAAAGTGACAAAGTAAGAATAGCTTTACATTCATTACCAGTCATATCACAAGTATATTCCATAGACATATCACAAGTATATTCCAATATACCAATTCCTATATATTCCAAGACAATATATATTCCAATTCCAATTCCTATATATTCCAAGACATATCACAAGTATATGTTGACATCAACATTAAAGTGCAACTATATTGCAACGAATCCAAATCCACTCAAAAGCTTGACCATCTTCTCAGTACTCAAGTAATCACAAACTTGTAATACCACTCACCGGGCTACATTATTTATATTACCATCCCCAACATCATCAGATATATCTTCAGACAGATAATCTGGAGCTGTGAAAATGAAAGCCCTATCAGACTCGAGAGCTTTAAACCTGGAGATTTCTGGCCTTTAATGAGTCCTGTATGAGGAAGAAACATAACACTGACTTTTCCTCCCCATGAACATAGAAGAGTCAGTATTGCCAACAACGGGCTAAAATGCATCCTCCTAGGCAGCACCTACAGCCAAAGCACATTAGGCTGCCTGTTAAGTCCAGTCTGGTATTATGCATCAAAAGTACAAGATTAAGGTCATTAAGGTGTGTCAGCAAGACAGACTATTCTGTTTTAAGGAGGAAAAGCCAGCATGATCAAGCAAGAAGAGGTCTATCAGATAATGTTTGACACTTCTGGATTTTACCCAAGGTCTTCCACAGTGACACAGAGATTTGTACAACCACCAGACTGGCAAGATACAACATAATTTCAGACAGTTTTTAACTACATACACTTATCATCAGGCCAGAAGTAAACAATTCCTTAAGAAGTAGGTGAGCAGATTTAAAAGACTTGTGACCTAAGATATGGAAGGTTTAGTAATAGGATATTTTGTTTCAAGTTGGTAATATTTCTCATTACTAGGCCTTCAGCCAAGCATAGCTAAAACTAGCAGTATCCCCATTGGATTCAGCAGCCAATAAAAAGCTATTAATTTCAGCCTAATGCCCAATAAAAGCAATTAATTTCAGAATATGCAATTGCAACAGAAGTTTTCAATACCAAATACAGCAACATGGTTTTGTGCCCTGTAAAAGCAGCAAAATAACTGCTAGTAATCTGGCATTGGGCAAGAGCAGAAACAAGGGCATAGGAGCAAGAAGAAAAACAAGAGAATTAAATATATCACCTGTTATGCAACTAGTTTTAAACTTACCAAAAATCTATGCCAAATCTCAAAAGATAGTGGAAGGAAAATCTACCCTGTCCATCTTCAGGATTTGTGGTTAGAAAACATTAAGGGCAGGAAGCTACGTTTTCTAAGCTTGTGTTTGTTTTATTCTAATTGAAGTTTCAGCTTAAGGTACAGCCGATTAGAAAAACTGATTAACTCTGTATGAGATGGGCAAAACCTCAATGCTAGATATCAGTTGATTTTAAAAAAACAGCAGCACCTAAACATTTCTGCACAAGTGGCCACTGGCAAGGTACAGAGACTGAGCAGGAGAAAGCAATTTATTTTGCAGGCTAGCAGGAAAAGAAATATATTAAAATAAACAGAACAGCTCAATTGGAGAACATGGTTTCACATTTAGGAGCAAATCTACTTTGTTCATGTACATTGCACTGAAGTATCAGAGAGGGGGTGGTACAGAGGTAGCTGACAGCATTAATTTTAAGCAGAGTAGACCATCTATTTTATTGCATTACATAAGGTTTGGTTGCAAAGCCCATTAAAGTCAACAGACTCTTCATTTACTTCAATAGTCTTTGAATTTGACCCAGAATTTAAACAGCACGACTACTTGCTTTGTAAGCACAAGGTCTGAAAAATTCCAGCTTGCAGATAAGATTTCCTGTGTCAGAGCTGAACCACACTGACAAAATAAATGACTCCGCACATTACATCTCTTTCATTGCAGAAAATATCCTCACTCTTACCTGCACGTTTTCTTCTGTAACTTGAATTTCAGCAGTGTAAATGTAATCAATAAGCATCCTTAGAGTCCAGCCATCGACTTCCTTTATTCGAACCCTTTTTGCTCGGCTTTCACTCATCTCACCTACAAATACAGTTTATTAGCCAAGTAAATTAGATAGAAATATAGCACATGTGAAAATGTAACAGCAGTTGCTCCTCCCAGCAGCAGAACTTTTTGTGTATGATCAGTTGTGACAGTAAAACAACTTTAATAATAACAATAATAATTCAATTTCTTTCCTTCCTCCCTCCAATGAGAAAGGAGGACTTTGCTGTTACCATCATGCAAATGCTACCTGAGTTAACACTTGTACTGCAGGTGACCTATTTTCTCCAGTGTACAATATCAGGAAAATATTGTTATCAGACCTAAATAAGACTCTTCCAATGCATACAAAAACATTTTGCTGGCAGAGCAAGCTATTAAAATACTCTAGCTTTATTAATTTCTTAATTGAAGGAGCATACCAAATGCAGTCTGGAGTCATTCTATTTAAAAAAGAAAAATTATATCCCCACAGAAGAATTAACATACATATTTCTTTGCTTGCCTACTTATTACTCCCTTAGCAATTTCACCTCTGTTATAGATCTGATTTAACAGTTAAAACTCAAGCTAAGATAAAATGGTAAGCAAGGAAAAACTTGTTGGATCTCATTTTGTGGAGGCTGACATATTGGCCATGCGCCACAACTGATCTTCATAGAAAGGCCTGCAAAATAGCTTCCGCCTTCTAAAATATGATGTTTCTCAAAATGCAACATTTTGTATCTTTGGGCAATTATTTCAGATATAAACATTTTGAAGTAATGATTATAACCTTCTCCATGACTACCAACCATACATCTGATCATCTCAGACCTTTAACCCTTTTTGCATTGACTTGCGCTGGGAAGTGAAACATGAACTACACCAGTTATGTTGATAGATCTATCAACTTTGACTTTGGAAGAGAATATCCCAGTCTCTGGATATATCAATTTCTTATTCTTCTATATTATATGTATTCTTATTTCTTTCCCCTAGGCATCTAGAGATACGGGTATTGATGAGGTAACGAATTCAATGTATACAACAACAGAAGGAGACAGGATGGGGAAGTGAAGCAGAAGATGCTTATCATTGCTGATACTTCCTTATGAAGTACATATGCATTTTCATTGTTTGTTACCCTGTGGTCTCCAGGACTGGCGCCAAACAATGCATTTTACCCAGTGCATTTGGCAAAGGGATCATCACTGAGAAATTTATTGTTATCCATGCCTTTTTTTTTGAGCTGAAGGGTAGGGAATGACATTTTAAATCAGCCCTTTAAGTGGTAGGAAGTGCAGAAGACCATCTACAGCAACATACTACTGCTTAATGGCAGCACAGGTTGCTAGCATTCCAGAAAGCAATGATTATGAACTACCTCAAAATCAGCAAAATCCAGCCCCTGCAGAACTTTTTATTCACCTGCTCTTCTGAAACATATCCCTACACCTTTGAAGGATGATTGCAGTGTGTTCTCTGTAGGGCCCTGTATTCCAAATTTCTGCTTCTAGTTTGACACAGATTAAACCTATTGCTCTTCAGAGCATGCATGCTGCAAGTTATTTATTATGCAAGCTGCTGTGGAGGTGGTCCTTCGGGAAAATTGTGTGTGTGGGAGAGTAGAGTTTGATATTCTGCAAGCACATTAGGTTTGTTTTCAGATTTTGTGTCAAGGCTTCTAGAGCCACGGATAGGCACCTTGTCTGTTTAACAACAGAGCCCAGAATATATATATATAAAAAAAACCAGAGACTTGCTTCTACCTTTCATGCTCAAGGGACATGCAATCTTACTACAATTCTAGACCAGTCCTCTTGTGATCCAGACTTGAGAGATCATATGCAGGAAATCATAGATTCACTCGCTAGGCAGTCTCAGTCTAGAATTCAACCTGCTGAGGAACTCGGTTCATGACTGGGAAGTTGCACCACCAGATCTCCGCAGAGTTGTTAGTGACAGGAAAGCATTTCGTGAACAGAAAGGAAAGCACTGAGCTGATCCAACCTCCCAAGCAGGAGCAGCAGAGCACCAGTTGAGCTGAAGTTACTAAAAGGCTATCTAAAAAGCTTATATGGTTCCTCACAAAGTAATGTAAGGAAGGCTTTTCTTTTTTCTTTTTTAAAAAAAAAAAAAAAAAACAAAAAACAAACCCAGAATTTTACAAATGGAGAACGGAAGCAAAGAAAGCAGACAATTCCCTAAGGGTAACTGCCTTGGCAGAAGAGAAAATTAAACCTTGTCCCAAGTAAGGCCTTAGGGTCACTGAAGTGTCCCTTCACTGGTGTTTTATAATCCCTTCCTCTAATCATTTAAGCATATTTAATTCAGATCAAAATACATATTTCTGAAGAATTTCACTGTATACAGAAGGAAGAATTATTCCTGGTAACATAGTCCCAGGTGTTTAATCATTCTTTTCAGCTGTACTTATAATTGTTACTAACTTCCAAAGGCAGTAACTTTTTCTTTCTCAGTATTTAACAGGGCTACTTCTACCATTGCAACAAGTGGAAACAGAAAAAAAAAATCAGGCAGAGGGTTTGATCTCAGTTAATGCCATACTCCATCCTGCACAGCAGTCAGTACCTAATGACTCGGAGAAAGATGGAAGTAACCTGCAAACATATGTCCAAATGTAAGCTTCTAATTTCTAGTCAAGAAGTAACCCTGAAGCATAAAAGTGCAAATTTTTTATTGTCGTTTCAGTCATTGTTTTATTCTGGATGGAGGAAGATACTTTTCCATTAGGTTGTAGCTAGTTAAGGGATCAAACTTGCTTATTTGAACTTGCAGATTACTGGATGAGAATACAAATCCACCTGAGAAGTGTGAATTGCAGGGTTCATGGAGATAACACTTAGGATGAACTTCAGGATTTTTTCTGTGGGGAATGACTGAAATGCACCAACACCATAGCTGGGCCCTGCTGAAAGCAGCCTATGATAGTAGTATAACACCTGGTGATACATCTTGAAGCCACAGCTGAATTCTATTTAAACTCCCACCAATTTGGTTTACCAACTACACAAACATTGCCACAGATGTATGGGTTAAATGCTTCCCACCCATTACTAAGGTAAGCCTTCCCACTTCCCACACCACTGGGGGTCAAAGACAACCTACATTTAATAACAAAACAAGCAAAAAATTTTAAAAGGGACTGAAGCAAGGTAAGAACCAAGATTTCAGTGATTCCATCTGGAAAGCGACCACAGACACAGCTGCACTGGCACTCCTAACAAGTCAAACTTCTCCACAGAAAGGGCAGTCGGGGCAAGCAGAAATGTCTTGTCTGCCACAGAAACGTAATATAAAACTTATACTAGAATATTTTCAATGTGACAGTCAACCACAGTTAATCTTCAACACAGAACTAATGTAAGAGGCTGTGTTTCTCTGTTACTAAGGTGATGAAAAGGAAACATAGAAGCAGCTATTTTCCTTCTAACTTTAAAGAAAGCAGTAAAAATTAAGAAAGAACGTATCAGTCACCTAGAATGTTCATTTCAACCACAAATGCAAACTTGAAGAACTACTAGAGAAATAGATACTTAATTTTACACACAACTTTAAAGCATTGTTGCTGCTAGCAGTGATTCCACTTCTAGCTTTGGTTGTGTCAAAATATTTGCATATAAAATCAAGAACAATCAGCTGCTTCCCCAGGACACAATAGTATTTCAAATTTCATCAATCTTCCAGTTGCGTACAATTAAAGTTATTAAAACTCCAATTTGCTTGTATACTGGCAGGCCAAGAGTCACATTTCTGCCTCCACCTGAGTGGGTGGTCAGAAGCAATATGTTACAGAGAACTCTTAATTTCAGACAGTCAACATTAACTACCAAACTGGCACGAGATTTGAGAAGGAACAGACAAAACTTCAAATGTTAATTTTAACATGCATTTAGTAGCATTCTCACTTTGACAATTCCACATGATTTCAGTGTGATTTATAACCATTATGGAATTAAACCCACAGCACAGGAATTAAGCTGGAGGCTCCTATGAACCTGAATCTATCTTAGCCTCACAAGCCCTCAGCATTCCTGTTGTAGCAGCAAAGCAGTAACTTGGCCAGCATGGAGAGAGCAAAGGCAGAATCAAGCCTGCACGGAAAAGTTGTGGCAATGATGCCGAGTACATCTGTCACAGGGAATTACCCTAAAAATACCGAAACATGCACTCCAGCTATAGGCTGCCAAAGCCACAGAAAGCTTTCATGTCTACTAACAGCCTAGAGTACCCAGGGTCTGAAGAACACAGCAGTAGTTGTTAAAGGACATAATTTACTCCAAAATTCACATGAAAGTTATTTTAACCTTCTTTTGGACAAGTGAGATTACTAGAGCCTTAAAGGGTATAACAACTTTACTATTCCTGGCTTACTTAACATATACATTTGTTTAAATGAAGGAGACTTTTTAAAGCATTCATCATGCTAACAAAGTTGCCAGTGTTTCCTTAGACTGCAAAACAAAAAATTCATTAAGAAATCCAAATGTTCCTATTGGCTTATCTAGAAATTAAATGAGATCCTAAAAAGCAAAAGTAATTTAATTTTGTGCTTTACATAGTTGGATTGGATTAGAACATAGTAAGTATTTAAACATTTGGTACCTGTAAACATGGCGTGGAAGTAGGGGCTGCAGGCAGCTAGCACAACTCTATGCGCTGCAATTTCCATGTCTTCAGCTACTATCGTCACATCACACAGCAAGTTCTGACTATTTAGAAATATCAGAAAAGGCAATTTCACATAAGTGAAATACAACAGAAAAGCATATATCATCATGCACAATTTCTTTTCCCCATGCCCTCAAAAGAGACAGGCAGACAATGCTGATGAAGCATTGGTTTTAAATGCATTACACGACCACATAGCTATTACTCAGTTGGATTACAGATGGTGCTTGGGTACACAGAACTTTCTAAAAAAAAAAAAAAAAAAAATCGAACACTGAATTGTTATTTCTTTCACAGAAGTTTTCTGCATTGAATAACCAAAATTTGTATCACCCCAATTTATGAACCTTCTCACTGGAAGTCTGGACCTCTTTGAAAAACTATGATAGAAAAAAGAATTTGATACACACAAACACTAAAAAAATTGAGGTAAGAAATAAGACTTTACAGATAACGAAGAATCCAAATTTCAATGGTGATGCCTGTGTCACATTACACTGGAAGCTCATGCCTACTTAATTGTTCAAAATCACTACTCGATCATCTCTATATTTACTGTTTTCCAAGCATTTTTCACACACAGCCCATTCACACAATAGCAATTATTTTTTCCACTCTGACCAGCTTACAATTTATTATGGTTAACTTCATTTCTTGCCTGACTTTTTATTTTCATTACATCCATTTGCATTCTTGTCCTTTGAGACTGTGATACATATTTCCTCCCTCTTCTGTTGCAATAAAGTAACATCTCGTTTATAATCATTCCTAATACAGGCGTTTCCAATGCAGTTTACAGCTATTGGTTATACCCCTTCCGGTTAAACCCATCACACCGTGTACTCTTTATAATCCAATTTTCTAGATGGAAAGGTGGGGAACCCACACCACAACACCAAAGGCTGAAGTTTCCCAGCATCTCAATAACCATAGTCACAGTTGCCTTTTATTTCCTTCTCATGCTAGCACTGTCCCTGTAGAAGTAGTGTACAATCCACAAAACTCAGAGCCAGGGCAACACAGTGAAGAGGGGAAAGTACGATTTAACAACATATTCCTTAGGGACAAAGCTAGAGCTGTACATCAACCCAGCGATCTCTATTCTCAGTACTTTTGAAAAGACAAAATTTTACCTTGCCTGAATATATATATATATATCTTGCAGTTAGAATGCAGACTTTCTGATAGTTTGCAACTACCACACAGAATTGTAGCAGAGACTGGGGTGAGCAGTTGCATTTTGCTCCAACAGAGCTAGAGCTCTCAGCCAAACTGCTCAGATATTCACCCCAGTCCAAAGAAAACCCTGTGATCTCTCAGCCTCTGCAATCATCCAATTTCTTTGAGCACAGCCTCAGGTAAAGTGGCCTTGTGCAGGTCACACACCAAAAATGTTGGTGGCCACAACTAACCTTTGGGGCCATATTGCAATCCTGGAATTAGAATATTTTCCCCCTTTTGGCTCTTAATACCTACAGGAACTATCTACATCTCATAAGTTTAATAATAGCAATATTGCAGGCTAAAAGAGATGTATAATACAAGGTAATGACCATACCCAGATGAAACACACAATTCAGAGAAGCTTGAAAACAACCACTACATTTATTACACAAAAATTGAAACAGAAAGCTGCACATAAGAGGTCAGACACCCAGCTTTTTCAGACACCTGCACTTATCCTGACAACAGGAACAAAAGGTTTTATACTTAGCTGCACAGAAATACTAAAGATAACAATGAAGCCAGAAGGCACAGAATTACATCAATGCAAAACTCCAGCTAATTAATTACATTGTGCATATACAGACATAGTAACTTAGAGGTAGTCCAGATACATCTCTAGTTTGGAACTGCATTAGGTGAATGAATATGCTCCACATTACTACAAAGCTGACAAGCTAAATAAACTACTAAATAAACAAGCTTATAAACTTAATCATGTACTCTGCTGCAAGCATCTTGTGGCTTCCACAGCAATTCAGCACCTTCATTTCATGAGGGCACACCAATTTATTTTAGAAAAGCTTGCGTTCTGAAGCGATATTGTACTCATTTGCTTGTATAGAGTGACCAAATGAACAGAGCCGTGGGGGGTACACCAACTTGCTAAAGGAAATGAGGAAATGAGAGGGGGGGGGGGGGGGGGGGCAAAAAAGTATAGATAAGAACAATAACTGTTTACTAGTTTGCAGGTTATTCTTCATTGGTTTATACAGAGAAAGGTCATTACCCATATCTTCAAAAGATTTTGAAGTCTTGTTTGTAAGAATGAGTATTTTAACAAATATAGGTAAGGTCAAATTCCATTGTGATAAAAGCAAATTATAACGAAGAGGAAAGATAGGCATCAGAGGGTAATTTCTTCATATGTCAAGAACTAATTAGCTATCCTAATGATCTCTCTGACTCAGTGTTGAGGTGATGGTGAGTAATGAAATGACAAAAACTACCAAGGACAGAATTACTCAAATTTGTCAAAATTTGAAGGCACAGAAAAACCCTCTTATGAGCTAACAGAACCAGGCAACTTGACAGCAGCCAAAAATGTAATAGAAACTCACAGACTTAAGCATTCCAAAATCAACGTATTTTAGATGCTTAAGCAGATGATTTCTTCACTAGTTATGCACTTTCTGGAGAGTATACCTCTGGCAAATACGTGTTTGCGCTACACTAATGAAAAGAACTGAGATAGAAACCACTTTAAAAATGTAGTCAATAAAATTGAAAATATCATTTACTTGATTGATATTAGGTCTTGATTTAGAGTAATGAAGTCTGAAACATTTCTAAAATATTTCAGTTTATTATTTCAAACAAATAAATTCAAATATTAATGTTTATAAGCTTACCTAATTAGCACTTACCAGTTTAAAAGCTGTACTCATCTTAAATAGTAAACAATGCTGCATCAACTGCCTTATTAAATAAGAACTACAGTTAAGGTTTGCATGGCACTGCCCCTGTTCCAACTTTAACTATTTATACACGTAAGACAAAATTGCTCAAATTGCTTCTACAGCAATTCGAATTTAAGTAACCATGGAAACCCCAGTATATTCTGAAAATAATCCACGGCATTCAACAATCCACTCTGCTAGAAGACCATGTATCTTTTACTCGCCACACAACAAAATGCAGGTAAGGTTTCTGACTTCTGAAACTGTTGTAAGATTCATTCTGGGAAACTGTTTCTTCATCTAAACTCTTGCTCATCCTTAGGAAGTCATGGCTACTGGCTCTAGCCAGGCTCTATTACACTCCTTGAGACACTGAATCTGGTTACTGGGATCCTTGAAAAAGCCAAGGGTGTAAGTAGGGTGAAGCAAAACGTATCAGTCCTTCCTGCATAAGGTAACTAGGCTGTTAACATAGTAGAAAAATAGTCTCTGCTCTTATCCCATTATCCTCAGACTATGGAACTCTTTGAGCTGGATTTAAGTAATTTATAGTCAGCATATGATTTTCTCCAGTCTTCCAGTACAGTACAAACTGTCACAGCCAGGTTAATACTATGGTAGATCCTGTGATCAGATCAATGTATTTAAGATTTACCTATATGGAACAGCAAAGATCAAAGGCAGAGGCATACTTTAATAGGGTATCAGTTGCTGTCTTTTCTTCAGGTGAACTCTCTCCAGTTTTTAATCATATATGGGAAATAACAAAGGACTACAGGATTTTCATACCCTCCAGTATT
The DNA here is from genome assembly GCF_965183815.1 of Platalea leucorodia. Classification (NCBI taxonomy): domain Eukaryota; kingdom Metazoa; phylum Chordata; class Aves; order Pelecaniformes; family Threskiornithidae; genus Platalea; species Platalea leucorodia. The sequence goes on along the minus strand of NC_138828.1, from coordinate 42,676,661 downwards.
GTCTATGCTAGAGAAGTGTTTTATTTAATTTCTCCATCGTTGCTGTTAGTTATAAAGCTGAATTACTGTCAGTGATAGTTGTGAGTCCTAATTACTAGAGCTCAGTTGTGAGCTCTAATTACCAGCTGTCACAGTTTTCAACACCATCTCACCTACTCATATGTAGAAAATAAATCAATATGGGTGCTATGAGCAGCATCAGCACCAGTCTCCCAGTTTTGCTGAAACTGATGGTAGTATCACTGAAGGTCTTAAGAAACTTTATTGAGAAAAGTTACTTTCAACATTTGATTTGGGAGTTCATCAATTTCTCCCAGGGGAAAGCAAAACATAACTAAGAAAAGAAAGCAGACTGTCAGTTGGTTTACATTTGTTAGACTGTGACCTATGTCTCCAGACTAGAAAATTTTAACATTTTTCCAGTTCACAGCCTACCACAAAAATCAACAACAGGCATACGAAGAGCCTCAGGCTTAGCTAAAGAGTCACTTTTCATCTATGCAGGATCAACTACATACAAGACAGGATCAGTAGCTGTAACTCCTTAAATACAACCTCTATGTATTTTTCAAGTCTCATAAACCTTGTTTTGATTAACTTATGAGGGGCAAAACCATACTGCACACATTACAGCTATCATCACATGACTATCATTCAGCTACCACTTCATTGTATATTTAATCTTTCTCATCAGCTACACTTCTGGAATCGCCTGTTCTTAATAAATAAACTATTATTATTAACTTAAGTGCAAATGAAAGTAAAAATGTATTATGGACTCCAGGCAGATGTATACAGTGAAGTAATACCTTCTTAGTTCGTTCATAACTTTAAAAGCTTTCTTCATGTGCCATGGATTTACTGTAACAGGACAGTGAATTTCAGTGTTATCATCTTTCAGATCCAAGGGCTTCTGATGGCAAAGTTTGGTACATCTGGAAAGAAAGAAAAAAAGAGTTAATACTTCTGTCTAATCTCCAGTTCTGTCACTCTTATTTTCCCCCAGCTTCATCTTGGTGAGGAGGAGAAGATTTGCATTTCAACTTATTCTTTACTCCAAGAAATTTTGGTTTCCCTATTACCAACAGTGTGCAGGAGTAGGTAGAATTCCTGAGGAAGCGATAAGTTGGTGACCAATACAACCATTAGAACCTCTGAGCTGGAACTAAGCAAAGTCGCTGAAGTCACTTGGTGGGGCAACTGACCCTAGTACATCTGATTTCAAATGAAAACTCAATCTTACTTGCTTTAGGTAAGAACAGTCAAACTGAACGTACGCATTGACTCCCATAATTCTAGCCTCTCTTCTACCATACCTAAAACTTTTTCCTTGGGCATGTCTAAAGAAGTTTAAAAGAAAAATGCAATGATAATTTAAGATTTTAACCTAGAACTCTATATTCTGTGCACTACAACAACATGCAAAGCAAAGTAGTTGGCTCTACTTTTCATTATTCCAAAACTAGCTACAAAATCTTGCAGCAAAACAGCATGAAACTGCATCAAGCAACAAAGGAATAGAAAAAGTCTCTGTGAAACACTGGCCAACAAAGTAAGGTCCATCTACAGAACGCAAACTACTACCAGCTTACTACATTGTACCATGAAACTGCTAGGAATTAAAAGTTTCAGGCTCAATTTTGAAAATGATACAACTCGTTACTGAAAGGGGCAAGTAACAGACAGCAATTTTGCATCAATCAGAAAAAAAAAAATCAGGTTACATGTTATAGAGCACATACACATGTATGGAGGTAAAAAAAAAAAAAGACATCCTATCAGCAAACTCCTTTAGACTGAATATTACTCGTCTAAATTACATGACATATGTAGTGATCAGCATTCAAAAAAATTATACACAGAAATCGGTGACTTCGGGAAACATTCAAAACCCCAAAGACTAACTGTGAGGAAGAGACCCAGCTTTTAATTATACCACTGACTTATCAAGTCCAAGATAAGAACACTTCTTCTATGGCACCTTTTTACATCCCAAAGCAATGCATCAGATACTGACGTGTACGTATCTGCATACGTATACAGACTACATACACACCACATACAGATACGCAAGGAAAAAAAGTGGTCAGAGTTGCCTGTAAAGAGCTGCCAAGCAACCTGGATAGATGGCAGAGTTCCTATGAAGCGTACATTCATTTACTGAAGTTTCATTAGTTTGTCACAAAGGATGACTTTGTTTTCAGGTAATGAAGCCTACAAAACCGTCAGTCACATGCCTTCTGTTTTGAGAATCGCTAGTCTGCCTGAAGTTGCTGGAGTCTCTCTTACCATTTCACCAGTTGGATCAAAGCTGTCTGCAACTGGTTCCCTTTGGTTTGTTCTCAAGAGCCTCACAGCGTACCCTGAAAACACAACCTCCCGAAGGCGCGGGATGAAGCTACACTGAACTGGAGCATAGAAAATACTGGATGAACCCAACTGAAGTGCAGCTGGAAATACGTGGCTTGCCTAACACACTGCTGCTAAAAAAGATGCTTAACTAAATAACCAGAAAACCGAGAGTGTGATGAGCATGACTGCTGAGTCAAACAGGGAGTAATTTGGGACCACATATGGAGGAAGCAGAAGGAGCGAGGGGGAGGAGGGGAAAGGAAAAAAAAAAGCCTGTCCCCGCAAGCGGGAAGGCTCCGGGGAAGGCGGCGGGGCGGGGGTGCCGGCAGCCCGGCCCGCCCGCGGGGAGCCCAGCGCCGGCTCCCCCGCGGCCCGGCCCGCCCGATGCCCGGCCCGGGCGCCGCAGCGGGCACGGCGGGGCACCTCACGCCGGCGGGCGGCCGCGCTGGCCGCGGGGAGCCCCGGCCCGCCGGGCACCAGACACCGGCTGCCGCCCCCGGCCGTCGCTGACGGGCGCCGTCGCTGACGGGGCTCCGCCGCCGGGTCGCCGACACGACCCTCCCGCCAGCGGCCGGCTCCGGGTCCCCCCCGCCGGGCAGAGGCTGCCCGCGGGCACCGCTCGCCGCCCGGTGCCGAGGGGCCCGGGGCGGGCCGGCCGCGCCACGGGCCGGGCGGGCTGCGGAGCGCCGCGCCGGCTCAGCCCGCTGCTACGCGGCTGGGCCCGGCCCCGCGCCCCCGGCCCCGGCACGGCACAGCGCTCCGCTCCACACCGCCGCCCCGGCGGGCTCCGGGAGCCCGTCAGCCTCCCCGCCCGCCCCGCCGCCGCCACACTCACACGGGCGGCAGCAGCATCTCCATCGCGGCTCCGCTCGGGCTTCCTCCGTGCAACGCGGGCGCGGCGCGCTGCCGCCAGCACCATGCCAGCCGCCGCTGCCCCCGCCGCGGGGTGCCGGCTGCGCCCGCCCGGCGGAGCCCCCGCTGCCCGCCGGCCCGCCGGGAGCCGCCGGCGCTGCCCACTTCCGGGTTCCCGCCCGCCGGAGGGCGTCGGCGGGGACGGGCCGCTGCGCGCAGGCGCGGCGGCGGGGGGCGCCCGGCCCGGCCCGGCCCCGCCCCGCCCCTGGGAGGGGGAGGCTCCGGTGAGGCGCGGGGGCCGTCGCCCCTCAGGCGGCCCCGGTCGCCGAGGCGGGCGGGCTGCCTCACGCCGGAGCCTCCCGCCCGGGCACTGCGCTGGGTGCCCCCGGGGCTGCGGGGCAGCCTGCTGCCTCTCGCTGCGGCGGCTGAGCGGCTGCTCGCCCCTGGCCCTTAGGAGGAGGAGGCGGGGTCGGTGCCGTGCCCCTTTGCTGGAAGAAGCGTCTCCTTCCAGGGGACGAGCCTGGGTCCGATGCCCTTCTCGGTCCTGGGACACCCAAGTGCGCGTCTCCCGCCTGCCAGGGGAGCGGTGGCTCAGGGCAGGGCCGGGGAGCGACAGCCCCGGGCTGGCCCACGCGGGGACGCGTCCCACAGAGCGCCCACGCCAGGGCGTCCTCAGCGCCAGGGAGGCTGGCTGGGGGCAGTGGCGTGGGGACACCGAGGTGCTCCAGGCCCTGGAGCCAGGGCTCGCTTCTGTTAGAAAAACAATTGCAAGCGGTCGCGGGCCTCCCCTGTGAGAAGACCCAGGCCGCGGAGGGGCGGCTGCCGCGGCGGCCCAGGCGGGGCGCGGAGCTCGAGCAGGGCCCCAAGCGAAGCCCCGACGCGCGCTGGGGAGAAGGGGGGGGCTGCAGTCCCACGCCGGCGCTCCCCTTCGCCGGGACCTGCTCCGCCTCCTTCGCCCTCGTTTGATCGCGTCCAGCGGAAGGGCGGCTGTGCCGCTCCCGACAGCTGCCCTCCTGTCGCTAGCCGTAGGATCGCAAGCGTCGCTGACATTTAGCATTAAGTACTTGAGTTGTGTTTTAATGTTTGCTTAAGTAGCCTCTGTGATGCAGAAGGGCAAAACGCAACACGAACAGGACAGGGATCTGTTTCAAACACGTCTCTTTGGAAGCGACACTAATTCAGACAGTAACGAAGAATAGCAACCTCTGGCTTGGGGCATTTGAGAAGAATTTACTGTACTTAAACCTCTGTAAGTTACTTCTAAATCTTAGAAGATTGTGCAGTGGAAGATGTGTTTAGCAAGCTGAGCACAATTTAGGTATTTAAGTCTGATAGTGTCGGTAAAAATGAAGCGCCTTTTCACCAGAGTAAGAGATTTGATCTTGACAAAGTAACTCTAAAACTAATAAATCTTTCACTAACTGACCAACGCTATTTTTCTAAGAGTGAGAGGAGTTTGAGGATTGCACATTTTAAGTACAAGGCAAAACAGAAGATGGCAGGTGCGTTTTGGGTGAAGAATATTATAGACAGATACATAAAGCCTTCACCAATGTTTCTAATAAAACCACAGGTTATTAAAACTAAATGTATTTTAATTTATTATTTCATGTTTGCTAATCTCTAATAATGTTCCTCACTTGGAAAATGCCATTTTAGTTTTCTCTGTTTACCAGTCCTCTTTCACTACACTGTGATGTTTGGTCTGGGAACGCTTCAAAATTTTTTCAATGTGTTTCCACTGGAGGTTTTTCTAAATTAAATAATCGCAATTGTTAGTGCCTGTTTTTACAAAGTCCGTGCTTCGTAACAGCTGAATTTGTCTCTTCTCGAGAGACAACCAGATTTGCCTCTGGTTGTATTGGAGAAGACAAGCTACTTGTTAAAGATTTGAAAGACGCAACAAAACCTGCTCGCAGGGCAGTCTGCTCCGAAGGGCCCAGCGAGCAATAATGCGCTCTGAAATGGAGGGTTAAAATTCAGCCGGCTCCATGTGTCACAGCGAGTTCTGAGTTCATAAGCAGGTCTGGCCTGGGTAGATCAGAGAGTTGCTGATGACTGTCACATCGTACTTCCAGGTTTCTGTACCCTAGAGTAAACTCCTGTGCATGTTACTTTGTAAGACAAGGATCCTAGCTTTTACCGATCCACAAGACCGAAGTGAATCCTACTAGTAATGGATGGCGCTGTGTTTAAGGGTCCGTGTTAGACTATGAAGTCATTGCAAGCTTGTCCGGAAGCTGATGAGGGTTTTTGTACACTACTCGCATATAGATCCTGCAAGCACGTAGGCAGCTGCAGATTCTGCCCCTTGCTGACATGGCAGAACTGTTTAATAATGTTCATTCTTAAATGAACATTAAGCATTTCCAACCTGTGACTTCTCTCGTTTTCTTGCAGTGTTGTTTTGGCTTTTGAGCCAAATGTTTAACGTTAGTTGAAGTAACTTCCGTGATGTACAACAGCAAAAAGAAACACAAATAGGGCAGGGATCTATCTTTTTTCTAAAATGATGTCTTTGTATTTCAGTAATCCTGAAAGGAATCATAAATAGCTGAAACAAAAATGACTGCATCCAAAATACATTATGTGGTTATGGCAAAACAACTTATATACCTAACCATGAGAAAACACATCCTTTAAATACAATGTTTGGATTTTTATGGGATTCTGCTTGATCCAATACTTCTTCTTCGAAAAGAACTTTCAGACAAAAGAATTATTTATGTATGTGTGTGGGCGTATACATGTAGTTTTGAAAGGAACTAGGCTACGTTTCTTACCTATGATGAAACAGTTGCCATCTTTGTTTATGCTGCAGCAACTCAAATCACTGCATTTACTGAGGAAATTCCCTATCATGTTTAAGACTGCCCCTGTAACAACTTTTGGTCCTTTCCCACTTCCTTTAGAGAGTTCCAGAGGAATGCTGCCAACACTTACTAATGATTGCATGGTTCTTTGGATATACTTACACTAGAAGTACTTTATTGATATAGAAATCCTGATACTGTACATCAGTGAAGTACATCCACTGCAAATGAAGCTATGCCAGCAAAGCTCTGCTTTCTAGCAAGACAGTTCTACAAGTTACACAGTCCTACAAATGGAATAAGCAATCCTGGTAAAAGTCAATGTAACTGCATGCATACACCGTGTAAAAATAAAGATGTGTAAGCATCTTTAAGGGATCACGCACCACGCTGACGTGATCATGTTAGAAGAAATCTGTATTAGGTTTAGCCACAGAGAACACTGAAATAAACTCTTACCAGTATTTTTAATTGACAAACGCAGGTTAGGAAGACCTCTCCAAAAAGGACAAAAAATAAGTTCGTAAGAACATTTACTCTTGTTTAAGATATTAGAATTCATAGCTTCTTAACGATTTGGGCAGAATGCTTATGAGAAATTGCTGCTAAGGCTGGGATTCTTTTCATGAAAAAGGAAGAATAAAGGAAGGGGCTAGAATTGAAGACATAAATACCCCTCTGTATTGCTATTGCTTCTAACAGAAAAATAAGGTCCTTCCTCACTTTGTTAGTAGTTATCCAATATTTGTATCTTACTGAATTTCATTGTGGGTAATTTATGTATAAAATTTATGTTAAAATAAGTATGCTTTTATCCAGAATCATTCAGGGCACACATCCTTTTTTTTTTTTTTTTCCCCTGTGCATTCCATCCCCAGTAACATTACCATCCAGCAACAGACTTTTATACAGGCAAGGCCCCTGCATCAAAATAGATCCACAAGGACCTATGTGGAATTCATGACAGGACTTGAGGTCAACACAGACGTTAGCTATTACTGCATTCTTTTGTCTAAGCCCTAATACCAGAATTAATCTAGCTTTAACTTATCTTACAAGGCATTACTCTAGTGTAAGAGACTCTTTTTTTTTTTTTTCCCCCAGAAGAATGGAATATTTAAAGTTTCAGAGAACCATTGAGCTAAGGACATGAATGCAGTTGAGAAAGATCACATCAAAAAGTAACGTGAAAAGGAAAAGCAAGAAAGTGCATGCAGCAGACTTGAGAAAAGGACCAGATTGCAGAGGAATATGTACTGAAGAGTGGGCAGAGAGAAAAAATAAGATGTGTAAATTGGGAATGTGAAATAAGGAATAGCAAAGCAGCTGCTATAAAATATAAATTGTACTGTAACCAAAATCAGTTAAATGCAATTAAGCATGGATAAAAATATTTAGTCTTTTCTAGCACTATTCTGCTGTGGAAGCAATTGCTGGAGTACTAAGAATGATATATACTTGATGAAAACAGGTGAACAGTAAGATTTATTCTGTAAAGTTCATGGACCTTATATGATGATGAAAATTAGTAACTAAGAACTGGCTTTTCAGTCTTCAAAACTAGACATGGTGTAATTTCAAGAAAGACTTGATATGGCACACAGTCTAGTAAAGAGGCTTTAAATACTCCAATCCTCGTCTTGTAAAAGAAGGGCCAAATAAAATGCAAACAGTATGAAGCTTCTGAGTTCTACTCAATGGAGCGGTCAGATCCTTGTGGTCAGTGCTGAGCAGCACAGTGTTCCTGTAGATTAGAAGTTCATTTTAGTGCCATGGGAAAAGGAAGTCCTAGTTCAAGCAAGCGTTACGAATGGAAGCAAGCGTAGGTCATGGCTTTGATTCATATTAGTACTGCAAATTACTAAGACACAAAGTAGAGCAGATCTGAGGCCCAGTGCTGCGTACGTTTGGATTTCTCATCCTTGAGATGACTGTAGAAGAGGTGGACCTACTCCTGCTTTCAGGCTTGTGTTGCTTCCGGTGCACTGGATAAGGCAATCAGGTCTCTATACAGAGTGGGCTGCATTCACTGAACCAGCAGAAAACCCATCAAAAATTATTAGATTTCACCTTGTAGCCATGTGATGACTTAGACAAGATGTAAAGGTAGCAGCAGAAACCCGCAGCAGGGATTTCTTGGGGAAAGCTGGACCATCCCAATCAGCTGCAGGCAAAGCTGATGATGGAGCTCCACCCTTCAACACAGAGTGATACCTTACTGGAATAAGTTCTGCACAGTTTTTGTGTGCAGCCTACACCAAAAAGGAAAAAAAAAAAAAAAAAAAAAAGGATTTACCAGATCCAATTTTTAGCAAACGATACATCATGTGGATAAGCAGGACTGTCAGGGTAGCCAGTCATTGGTGGTTTTTTCCTGATCATTTCACTTTAAAAGACTGAAAATTATTCTTATGTTCAGTCATACCTGTTTAACTTGTCAAAACATTATTTTCTTGAAAAAATGAAGCAAAAGTAATTTTCTTCATAGATAATAACTGTAAGGTATAGTACTATACCTATCAGTGCAAGTCCATCAAAGTCAGTGTATTTCTGCTCCATCATAATTATTCTCCATTCTAAAAGCAATATTATAAGATAGTCCTAACCAATTCAATCAACTATTACACATTTTTTTGACAAGAAAACAGGTACAGCTAATTAACATTACATTTAACCAATTGACATACTGCCATCTAGTGCTTACTGGATGCACAACTATACAGAGAAATTCTATTAATTTCAATAGTTCTTGGTATCTATGATTGGCCCATAGCAGAAGAATAGGTAAACTCACCAATTTGCATGTTGTCATGCATATAGTGAGCTTACTTAAGAACAGTAATTGAGAGCAATTTACACGGTGAAAAGGGATACAGTATGGTGAAAGAATCAATCTGAATATATATTGTTTCATATGCATATAAGTAAGACTGGAGTAACAGTATTTGCAGAGTCTACGGCACTTGAAGGGGCATTCCACAAAAACGAAAAATGCTGTAGACTGGGAAAGAGCAAGTGGGATATAGTTCACACATTGTACAAATTCTTTCATTGTACAAAAAGGCAATGAAATCAAAGACATTAAAATATTAAAAGATTATATTCAGGGAGTCATAGCAATCACAATCATATAGGTGTAGTCACTGCATATAATTTTGCACTGACAGGTTGTTCATAGAAAGTGAAAAGCATATCATGCTGCTATTCAAGAAATTTAGTAAATCATTGTTTGGAATAATCTTTTTTGTGTGTAAGAAAGACTAGAAGGTATTGCAAACTCATTGTAAAGATTAAGAAAAGAGCTCAGTATCAGTACACCTAACTATGCAGAATGTCTAGTAAAATTGGACTCCTATTAAATAAAAAAATGAAGGGGAAAGTTATGTTAAAGATAAAAGTATGAAAAGGTTTTTTCCAGTAATTCTGGTACAAGCAGATGCTCATACAATGAGTAGCTTGTTATGGTGTTCCTGGAGTGCAGTTTTCCTGGGCATCAGGGAAAGTCTCTTGCCAATTTTTCTATGTGAAAGGAGAACATTGTGATCTGGACTAACATACTGGGGAAAAAATAGGTGTCCTCAGAATCTAAACTATTCAAAAGACTACCTTGTCAGAATGCTAATATTTAACCATACAGCCTAAAAAGTTAGTTTATGCAAGCTAGTTCTTGACATGTTCATTTTATAATTTTCAGACAAAATACTTAGAAAATGGAAAAAGAACTGTAGGGGAAAAAACCACTAATTTTTCCTTGAAATGTCATCCTCTGTCTTTATTTTAATTTTATCAGTAGTTTTCTTGAGGCAAGTTGTCTCAAATAGTCCTCTTTTTTCAATGAAAACCACCCTAGGCGGTATATAATCTAAACTCAAATATTTTCAGAAACAGCTCTGCATGGAATAGCTCTGCATTTCCCTTTATACAGTTGAAGTAAATGCTTGTCATATTGCAATGGCTTTATAAAACAATATATACAGAAATGTGATTTTGAAAAATCGGAAGAAAGTGATAAAATCCATAGTTTAAAATTACTCTGCAGAGGCAAAACTTTTCATTCTGCAAATTAGGCATGTGCTTAAGCCCTAAACCATTCAAAACTCTCACCTTTCGTTCAAAGTAAAGAAGATACATTATGATACCCTGTTTCGAAGTTTGATTTATACTGCTAGTGTATATTCCTAAAAATAAATATGAAATCAAGTGTTGTATCCCTTCTTTAACCTCAATTAATTTGCCTTTGAATATAGCTGGAAATTCAGCAGAATTTAAAAAGTAAGCAAGAGTGCCCATTCTGTTGTTCACAATTTTTCCATTCACTGTTACGTTACGTCCTTTATCTCATCTGCATTAAGCAGTCCAAATTCTTTCTCTACAGATGTATTAACTTTTATCTACCTGTTTTCATCAGCCCTATCTCTGGACTTTGTTATGGACACATAGAACATTTTGCTAAATGATTTGTACTGGTAGATTAGCTGAATTAACCAATGGCCACAGTAAGCCTCCAGCATTCAAATTTGTATATTAATTGCTGAAAGACTGGAAGAGTTTTCATTAATACCAGTGTTATGCTCTTCTCTTTTCAATAGCTTGCATTTAAAGGCCACAGAATTTTTAATGAGCATGTTATTTATGAAGCCAAAGCTTCATAGCAAGTGGCAGTTTTTGATTACATGATTACCATGTATAAACAGCCCCACGCTGTTCACCACAAAAAGCTTAACACTTGCATGAAGTGAAAATCTGAAACTATACATGGAGAGAAAGCTTCCTTTATTTTAAACGCATTCGGCAGTGAACTCTTTTTTAATTTCCATAGGATTTTAAAAACTCACAGAAGCTTGAAATAAAACAAGTACCTGTGAAGTGTCTGTAATTTAAGGCTAGAATATAGACTGCGCTTACTGCAGTATGACTGTCAGGACTATTACAACCAATTCATGCAAATAAAATTGTCTTTACTGTTATTTTTACCTTTTCACTTCCCATTTGTATTTTTAGTCGTGCTGGGGTTTGTCACAACCCCATATTCTCAGAGCAGAGACTATATTCTTTACATAGAGGTGAATACAGTTTAAGTACTAATTGTACCTGCAATATGAATAAGAAACAGTAATAATAATTACACCTTATAGTTGAATGTGAAAAAGGTCATGAGCCCAATCCTGTTTCCATTCATGTCAAGTTTTAAATAAAACTGAGAGGAAGAAAAGTAGATATTAGGCCTCTTTGTGAGGATACAATTGTGAAAGTTAGTCCCCAAATATTGTGATTATTACTGATAGTGAAAAGATTACGCCTAAGTACAGGATTTAATCCTGGGTATCCAATCTATGTTAGCTTTCTATAAGGGCAGCCAGCAAATAAGGACATCAGAGCATGGCATTGTTGCGCCATGCCACATCTTTTTACCGTACCCTTATTGGATACCTTCGTCATTACTGATGGAGTTGCAGAGGAAGTAATATAAGAACAGGCCATATCTTAAATCTGTTTTAGACTCCCCAGCACAGGATCAGCCCTCAGGAGCAGACTTTCAAGTCACGTGCACTAAAATGACAATGTCTGCAAAATTTGCCAGAAGATGGAACAGCAATTGAGCAGAAGAGAATCTTGCTTCATTAAAACCTTACTTACATCATTAAAACCTCTTGCTATAAAAATTACGTGTGAATCTAGTAATTAAAACAATATCTCAAAACCAAAACACAGATTGGGTGATACACTAAGAACAAGAGTAGACTACTACTTTAAAGATTACATGCATACTTTAGGTAAACCAGTTGAAATTGGCAGCGACATATTTCTAAAAATGCTAACTGGTGTTTGGTACAGTAAATATTTATGCACTTCAAACTTGTAATTTTTCCCCAACTGTGCTCTTCAGTAAGCTATTGAGAACCCTTCGTTTTCCATTCAGTAGAAACAATACTTACAATTATACATAAAATTATACATATTCAAATGAGTGCTGATAAATGTAAACTTCCTGGGACTTTAGGATTCTAAAATTATATTTAGAAGAATTTTTTTATTTGTTTTTATCTCAAACACTTGTCTAATGGCATGTATCGTGCACACTGCATATATGTATGCAAGCCATTGAATAGAAGTGTTTTGTAAGTACACAGCAGTTTGCAGTAAAGGATTATATATTAGACTAAATTTCTAAATCTCTGAACAAACAAGAGATTGTCAGAAAATTATCTGTGTACAAGCACAGAGAAATGGCAACTACTTAGCAGCAACTGTGTCCACTTTTTAAATACTGTGCTGCTGATACAATGTAGACGAAGTATGTGTTTCTCACCTGACTGTATTGGATATCTGAAGAAACAGGCTAAAACCAAGATTATATCTAGCCTATAGTATGTTATGGAGACTGGCAGCAGGAAGAGGAGTAGTTCCACAACTGAAACTCTTATGCTAATAAAAAATGTAGTTGCTTGAGCTTGGGTATCCAAATGATGAATCAAATCCCTGATTTTAGGCTTCTTGGTTCCTAAGTCTTTGAACAACTGTTCTAAATCACTTCATTTTTTCATATCATATCTCTTTGCGCCCTACTGTTTCCCTTCAAATATCATCCTTGCCAAATTCAGAATCCAAACCTCCCAGATTAAAGGACAAAACCATGGATGCATTCCTAAGCATGCATGTAAGCAAGCAAACAAAACCATGGCTGCATTCCTAAGCATGCATGTAAGCAAGCAAACAAAATGTGGGGAAACAAGAGAAATAAACGTGCAGTTCAGCATTTTATTTGGTCATAAATGAAAGCAATAGCAGCTAAGCAACATGAGATGGTATGTGACTATTTTTTGTAAAAGACTTTTTTGGGTTTTTGGTTTTTTTGTTTCTTCAAAACATTTGACACTATTTTAATTCTTTAAAAAAATAAACTGCTATAAAGTATTTTTAATCAATATAAATGTGTTTCTAGTAAAAAAAAAAATATTCTAGCCATTGTCATTAACTGGCACTGTTATTAGCTTCTTGGCAGTGTGACTAGGTACAATACACTGCATGAGCACTTCTGGTTTTTCCAGAACAGACGTGTTAACCAGAACACAGACATTGTTGCTCCTTGCAAAACAAACAAAAGGTGAAGTCTTCATGCTTTTCAAGCTGAGCAAAAGCTCAGACAAAGGCACTACGGGTAAGTTGTATAGTTATACAAAGAAATGGGAAGTCCTGGCAATCACACAGCATCTTCATAAAAATTGCACAATCAAGTTTCAGAATGATCTATTGAACCACCCTTATCTTTGATCTTTATTAGATTTGTGTAGATGTAGACCAAGCTAACTACTTGGCAAGGCAGAACGCTTTACAAAAGCAACACCGATTACTTGAACAGCAACCAGTGAATTGTGGCCTCACTTCACTGTCACAGAAAAACTTTGTCCTCTGGCTGCTGGTCATTAGGATTTGTGTTCTTGTGAGGAAGGAAAAAAGAGGAAGCGCAATAAAGAAGAGGAAAAAAGAACATTTGGGCTGAGAAAGTGGAACTGAGCAGGGTCTTATCATGGGAGCTGGACTTAGTCTTACTGAAACCAGCAAGTTTAATGCTTTTTTTTCATTTAAGTTAGTTGCCCAGGTTGTTAAATATGTGTATCTATGTAAAACAAGAAAAAATGAATGCAAGTTATGAATGTAAATGCTCTGGGTGGGAGGTTTCAGTTGGGTATTTTTCTACAAAAAGATATCCAAGAGAAGTCACAGAAACAGAGATGAAAAACTTGGGACAGCCTGAAGAAACCCATACCTCAAAAGCAGCTTTTCCCCTTTGGCACTTTTGCACTCTTTCACGAGAGGCAGAGCCATGCCAGCTGTTCAGGGTGACAGCCCTGGCTTCTCTTAAATAGTACTCGTAGAACAATTCCAGCCTGGAGATGATACTATCTTGCTGTCTTTCAAGCCCCTGTCACAGCTTTGATCCTCTTCAGTGTCCCCACTAACATCAGCTCAAGGCTCGGGGACGGTCTCATAAAGCAAACAGAAGGTTAAGAAACACGAGCAGAGGAACAGAGCACACAACAGATAATAAATATGCTGCTTTGTAAACTCATGCTATGCACATGCTTGAACACTGCGTCATTCCAGTCGTTCCTGTTTCAGAAAGGATATAGCTGAAAAAGGCCAGATAAACTAACAAAGATTACCAAAGAATAACTAAAGTGGTCAAGGAGTATTTGGCATACAAAAGGGTGTCAAGGAGTAATAAGACAGAGATCCATAAAGTGAGTAGCATGGACACCATGAGTGGCCATAGTCTCTCTCAAGAACAAAGAGTTATAAAGTTAAATTAGCAGTGGGCAGGTTTTAAAGAAAACTTGTTTCTTTACAAAATATACAACTGGGCCAGAAATATCTTTGATGACTTATTATGTGCCTTGTGCATGCCAAAACTTTCCATGGTCTGAAGGGGCAACCAGACACAATCACGGGGAAGAGACCCACGGGAAATAACTAAGTGCTAGACTCTGCCCCTTCCTCACCAAGCCCCTGCAGACAAACCGGCGGCAACGGGAAAATGCTCCGCACAGCAAGCTGAAGGCAGCACTACGCTGCCTTTATCCCCGTGGTTTTCGCTAGGCGCCCGCTGCTGTTTACTCTCACTTACTTTCCGCTGCCCGCCACGCCACCTGAGCCGGCTGCCTCGCAGGGACACCGGCCCTGGGCCTGCACTCACGGCCGGCGGCCCCCCGCTGCTGAGTCACCTGGACGGGGCGGGCTCGGGGGGCACAAGCTTGGGCCCCGGCTGCTGGCTTACCGCCCCCGCTCCCTGCGCTGGGCAGCCCCCGTCCCCTGGGCAACACACACGGCCCGGCTTGGGCCGGGCGCCGACCGGGCGCAGCGGGACGGGACGGGACGGGACGGGACCGGGCGGGGCGGGGGCTGCGTCTCGGCCGCCGCCCGCGGGCAAGGCCCCGCCCCGGGGCCGGCGCTGCGGCGCCGCTCGGGCCCAATAGCGGCCGTGGGCGCTAATGGCGGGGCGGGGCGGCGGGGCCTGCGCCGGGCCAGCCGGCGGCCGGGCCGCGGCGGGGAGGCCGGTTAAATACAGCGGGGGCGGCCGAGGTCGGGAGCGGAGATGGCGCTGGCGGCGGGGAGGCGGCGGCAAGACCTGGACAATGTGAGTGCGGGCCTGCGCGGCGGCGCTCCCGCTGGGCTGGGCGGCCGGGCCGCCGTTAGCGGCGGGCGCGGCTGGGGGAGCGCCTCGCCTTCCGTTCCGTCTCTTCCTCTCGCTCCTCTCCGTTGTTTTCCGCGCTAGGCGCCGGGGGCTCTGTCTGCTTCCGGGGGAGCCCCCGGCCCGGGCGTCTCGGAAGCGGCCGCTTCGGAAGTCGGGAGGCCGCCGCGGCCGCTCCCTGCCCGGGCCTCGCCGCTCCCCGCGCTGCCTGCGGGCAGGGGCCGCTGCCCCTCCCCAGCCGTGCTTGAAATACCCCCAAGTAACGGGGGTGTGGGGTTCTTCTTAATCGAGGTTATTGATTTAATGGAGGCTGATCGTGCAGCTTGTTTCGGTCGTGTGGGTTGTGTTTTCCCCAGCCGGATCCCGTCGGTGCGATCCCTGCTGTACACGCCGCGCGCTGGCGCGGCCGCGGCGTTTTTCTGTTTGTTCGGGTGTTTCCCGCCCCCCGCAGCTGCAGCCTGCGCCGGCGAGGCGTGCGGGCTGGGCTCTGCCTGCTCCTGCCTGCCCCCCTCCTCCTCCTCCTCCTCCTCCCCCCTCCCCCCCCCCCCCCCCCCGGTGCCGGGCTCTGCCGAGGTGGTCGCATGCTGGAGGTGGCTCAGGGAGCCGAGAGGCTGAAGCCTTAACCCGTGCTTGTGGTAACATCAGGGCCTAACAGAAGGCCCATTTTATTTAAGGCGTTTTGGTTTTTAACAGCTGTGGTTTTGGCTCATCTGAATTAATGAAACCTGTGTTTGATCTAATTGGGGCACTTTACTAGATTTTTCTTAATGTCAGGTTGATTGCCTGGCATTGTCATCTCTCTTGCTTTAATTCCCCTCCTCCCCATGTTGCCTGTAATAATATCTACTCAGGGAGGTTATGTTATCCAGCGCTTCCTAATGCTAGCTGCACTTCAGGATGCAAAGACGAATTGTAGCTGGTCTTGCAGTAAGTAACATGGTCAAACATGTTCTGATAAAGCTCTGTCTGTGAAGGAGTGTGCTGATCTGTCATGGTATTGCAGAAGTGATGAGTTCACCTGTTCCCATGAGACCAAGGATACTGTCCTAAGGAGGATCACTGCCTCTGTGGGAGGTGTAAGCTGTTAATTCTGCTATTAATTCTGTGTTGGGGAGGAATGAGGCAAGATGTCTTGGCTGCTGGAGTGCTGGTCCTGTGCACTCGCTTTCAGAGCTTAAAACTATACCTGGCCCCTGAAAATGGGGGATGAGGGACAGAGGGCATCTCTGTACTTGTGCTTCTGGGTTTTATATCAGTGACATAAGAGGAGTGCCATTTGTAAAACTTCAGGCCTGCAGTAAAAGGTCATCTTACCAGGCAGGTATTTCAGCAAGGGTTGTTTACAGTCAAAGGCTAGGCTAATTAAAAGGCATCAAATAGGTGAGGGAAGCCTGTACACACTCTTCTATGGTTGGGCAAGTGCGGCATTCACAGTACTAAAATAAAACTGATTGCTGACTGAAACAAGCTTTGATGACTAGTTCCTTTGCTATAAGCAGCTGTCCCTAGGTGAAATAACACTGGGGAGTCAATCTACATTGTCCTGGTTAATATGAAGTATAAACCTAGGTCTAATACAAAAACTTCTTTACCTCTCTTCTTGTGCTAGTGTCTAGAAGAATGATGTGCCTCACTTCTCTTGAGGCTTATGCTGCTTTCTGTCATGGTGAGGAGAAGTCCTCAGTTTAAAAACAGTAAATATCCCAATGAACCCTGGCATGTCTCTCTGAATAGTCAGAAGTCAGGAGCGGGATGGGGCCTGCCCTTGTCTTGTTTTGGGCTGTGATCAGTCAGGTGCAGAGCAGCCAAAACTTGATTGGGAATCTTGAGTTTCTTTATCTTTTGAAGCAAGCAAGTCATAGCATGGGACATAACAGGATGCTGGGGGGGGGGGGGGGGGGGGGGGGCTTGAGCAGTTGGAGCATTCATAGTGGCTGTGTATGTTCAGCTTAAGATGCAGCGAATGACTGTGTCCTGGCCTGGAAGGAGCAGAGATGCATAGCACTGGGGCAAGTTCCTTGTCCACAAAGAAAGGTTTTTCCCTCCACCCATACTTACTTTTACCTTTTACTTAAAAAAAGTAAAAGGTACTTCTAGAAACTTACATAGCCAAACATCTGAGCTGAATGTGAAGTCAAAGCCCCAGTAGTTGGTGCCCATGTGAGAAGTAAGGGCTGCATGCTCTAGCGAAAGCAGAGAATGTCTTGCCCAGCACTTGGTAGCATCTTCTTCCCTCCAAACTGCTGCTTCTTTCTTGCCTGGGTTCAGTTTGAACTACTGCTGCAGGCGTTTTTGACATGACAGTAGTGTCAGTGGCTGGATCACTTGAAACTGTTACTGTACACTGTGGTTAGAGGCAATAAGAAAGACAGCTGCAGTTGGATGAAGTAAGAATAACAAGGGGTTTTATAGTACCTGTGTAAAGTGTGTGAGAGAGACTTTGTTTACATGAAAAGGTGGAAAAAGTGACATACTAATACTTCTGGTCCCTCTCAGGACTGATGCTCAAATACTTGTAATACATTTTAAAGACTAAAGTTCCTGAAGACTCAGTATGATGCTGGCAGGTAGATTAGTGTCAGATTCCTCAGGGGCTGAGTTCTTACATAAAGATGCAAAGAGAGTTTACCTAGAATTTAAGACCTTGTCTCCAGATACTAACCTAGCTTTTTTCCGCCGAAGCTTGATTTGCTAACAGAAAATTGCTAAAACTTTGTACTTTACTTTTAGAGCTTACCTGTTATTACTCTTTGCCCTCCCCTTCTGTTCCAGGGTTCCTTGGAAATAACACAGAGTTTAGAAGATGATCCTCTACTGGATGCACCGCTTATTTCGTCTCATACATTGCATTCCCAACTGAGGCCAAGATTTCATGCTATCCCAGCAGTTCTCCTTGCCAATTTTCTGTTGCTAATACATGTAAGTTTAAAAAAGCATGATTTCCTTATGAAAATTTGCTGTCTCTGTTCTGAATTCTTATGGGTCATGTAGACAGTTCTCATGAGACTTGCATGCACTGTTCTTCCAAACCAGTGAAGTCTTCCTTGCCAATGAATTTTGATAATGTATATGCTACACAATACTTGCTGCATTCTCATTCTGATTGTTTGTTGGTGCTAACATGCTATGACATGTCTTGTTAGGAAGAAAAGCCTATTAAGTAGCAGTTCTTTTATGCTGTTGGAAATGTACTTGTAAAATATTACTGCTGTAGAAGTGCTTAGACTAGTGGCAGAGGGCTAAGATAACTTTGCCATGCCTTCTGGAGGCTGAACTTAATTTCACAGGGAAGACTTAAAGTATTTGTTACGGTAACTAAACAAGTAAAGTTGCACTTGTTCCAGGGGTTTCACGTGGTAGTGGATGGAGAGATAAAGGAATCCACATTACTTCCTGCTCTGACTGACTTCGGGGGGTTAAGGGTGAAAAGTAGAGATAAAGGACAAATCTTGTACCTAACAGTATGAAGACCTTTTTAAGACTGGTAAGCATAAGTAGAGAGACTCCTGCCTAGTAGTGAGCTTATCCTTGATAAGCTGAAGAGGCTTATTATTGCTTGTGAGCATGTGGAAACCAAACATGAAGAAAGGGTGAGGAGCTCTGATCTGAAGATGTAACTGAAATGGTACTTGCATGGTGCTTAGGGACATGGTTTAGTGGTGGACTTGGTAGTGTTAGGTAAATGGTTGGACTTGATGATCTTAAGGGTCTTTTCCAACCTAAATGTTTCTATGATTCTATAATGCCACTAACACTGACGTGAAGATAGTATGTGTATAAAGCCAGAGAGTGCACAAGACATGTATGTGTTGCTGGCTATTTTAGAGCTTCATTTGATCACTGACAAAAAATTCTGTGCCCAGTGCTCTGCCAGAACTTTAAAAGCACATACCAACCTCCAAGGTTTCTCTTTGGGCAGCTACATAAGCTGTTTTAACACCATGCCCTGGCCTTCTAATTTCAGAAGTAAATGCTTTGTGGACCCCCTAGTAATATCAAGAAATGTCCCCCTGTCTGTCAGGTAGACTTACAAAAGACTTCTGCTGTTCCTTTGAATGAACTACCAAAACTCCCAATGGAAACTGCGTATTCAGCTTTATTGCCTTCCACTAACAGAAGAATGCTGGTGCCATCCCATTAGGATGGCACTTGAAGTCTGCATTATGAAGGTAGACATTCCTATTGGTAGTAGAGCAGTAAATGTTTTTCCACCTAGCCTTGGGGCCTTACTACCTACTACCATAATGGATGTAGCCAAATATCAGTCGCTAGGAAACTACTGCCTCTTCTGTCCCCATCACTTCCACTCTCCTGCAATGGAGAGAAGTATGGGGAGGTGAAGAGAAAGAAAACTGCTGAGGCCTCTGTCAACACACACTTTTCCAGGTGAAGTCTTGCTGCTGTTGCTGAACCTGCTGCAGTGGCCAGTTGGTCCTTGGAGCAAAATGGAGAAGTATCCTTTTCTGTTAGTAAAATACAGCATTATAATTGCCACATGAAATGGTGCTGTCTCTCTTGCTGAAAAGGTGGATGGGGAAAACAAGCTTATTGATTTCCTTCCCCTCTGCTTCTGCAAATGTGTAGAAACCTTGTGGAACATGGAGACACCAGGTTAGCTTCTGATGCACAGCCTGCCAAAGGGGCAAGTGTCCTGGAGAAGTTAAGCCGTCATAGTATTATGTGGTAGAGTTGTAATGCGTCATGGAAGTAATTTGTGTGTAACTTGGAGTACTTCTTCTCCACCTTCCTGTGCCAAGAAACGGGGTTCGGCAGCAAATAGCTGCTTCAGTGCAGCTGCCTAGTTACATACAATTCTGGAGTGTGTGGGTAGGATATGCTGGAGTATGGTGGGGCTGGGTTTTTGAGTGGCTTTCCTTTTGCCAAGCCTTGCTTTTCTGCAGGCTTCTGGCTCCTATCAGGAGACTCTGGAGAGCAGTGTAAAGTGTAAAGGCTAGAAATAATTTCTTTATATAAACCCTGTCTTTCCTTCATCCTCTCTATTTATGCCCATACACAAAACTGAACTTAAATACTACTCCAAGAATAACTTTTTGTATATTAAAAATACCTTGTATTGGGGTGAAGCACCTGTTGTTGGACTACCCTAAAATGTAAGCAAAACATCTTTAATAAATGCCATCCTTAATGCCACCTGTTTTGTCTTGTATACACTGCTGTAATAGGTCAGTAGAGCTGCAATGCTAGGCCAGTCCTGCTCATATGAGTTAAATATAGCCATTTTAGGTACTGAAATACATTCCTAACACCTGGAGGGAGTAGAACTAGATGTGTTACTGTTTTAAAATGGCAAACCAAACAGTAAATGGACCAAGTAAAATATGGGTTAGCTGGATTTATTCTTAGCTTTGTAAGAAAAGGAGATGGTAAAATAATAGATAAATATTGTTGATAACCCTCCCTCTTATTTCACTTCTTAATGTAGCTACTTAACCCATCTCAAAGTAATCTGGGATTTAATTTACATTTGAAGTAGTGGTCTTATGGATAATATAGAATACATTCCTTTTCTCTTTCCCCTCCCACCTTCTACCCTGTCTGTCCTCTGTAATGTCTCTTTCAGGTATTCATGATTGTATGGCAGTTATTCCCCCTTCTTCCTCCCTCCAGTTAACTAACTGTATTTACAACCAGAGCAAGCTAAGGGCAGTTCATATCAAGAGTAATTAAGTGGTTCTGAAAGGTTAACTTCTGTGAAGAAAGTTGCTTGAGAAATGACAAAAATATGAAAAATAAGTTCAAGGGGCTGGTGGGCTTTTGGATATCCATAGAATTAAGTATGGAAACAAAGCTAGCAAATGAAAATAAGATGCTTTCTTCCACCTTCAGTTCTGATGCATTTCTAGCAGTTAAGAGATGCAGAACATTAGACACATTTTTAAGCTAAGTGTATTAGAGGTATTGCACTTCTGCATACTTGAGGCAAATTCTTTTTTTTGTTGTATGTAGAAGATCTCAATTTACTTCTGTATTGGTAGGAGTTTTTTTGTCTTCAGTTCTCTTTTAAAATATTCCTATTCTGTAGAATGAAAACAGGATGAGAAAGTACTATATTTTCTTGATCACTTAATGAAAACAGTAGAGAGTATTTTTCTGTGACAAAAACATTCTATAAGCATTAAAAAAAGCCCTGTCTGTATACATATATTCCAGATAATGTGCACCCAAGACTCTGCCTTCTAGTTGGCCAAAAGATTGCTGATGCACACTTGCTGATGATGAAAACTTGGAGAAAAGTCTAGAAGACAGGAGAAATGGCATAATGGCACTAGTCTGAAAGGACAAGTGTATATACAATCTGACTGATTATAGTCTGATCATTCTGACATAAGTTCTGACCAAAATGGAAAAACCTGATAGTAAATATACTAAAGAATGATTACCAACTGGCAAAGATGCCTACCCAGTGTTAATAATTTGTAAGTTACTATGATGTTTCACTTTTTTCTAATGTCAAAACCTGGAGATTATTTGTAATGTGTATAATAAAGGGTTGATTTTCACTTAATCTTGGGCTGTTCTGCAAAGCAGTAACAAGTGTAACTGAATGATTCTAAGAAGATGTGATTTTTTTTTTTTCTTGAGGCAGTATAAATCAAGGTCCCCTTAAAATAAAAGACATAGTAAAGAGGGTCCAGAAATAAGATAAACTCACTGCAAAGGGGAGACTCGGGGAACAGTGACATTGATTTAGAGGAAGTCCTGGGAAGAAGGGTGATTCTCAGCTCTGTTCAGCTGGAGACTGGTTGTGCTCCTGGAAGACAATCTTACTACTTAAGTTTCAATCACCAGTATGCTCCCAGAATGACATGTAGGGGTTGTAATAAGTGGCTAAGTTTTATACTTTATGAATTGATTTTATTAGAGTTGAGATAAAGTAATGCAAAAGGAATAAATTGTATAACCCTATCTTTTTTTATCATTAGATGTTGACTTTAAGAGTTTTCCTCTCTCTTCCTTTCTCTTCCAGGTTGCTTTTGTTGTTCTAGCATTTTTAGCAGCTATGTTTTGTTCTTACCCCAATCCCAATCAGGATAAGTGCCCTGGAAACTATACTCACCCACTTAAAGTGCAGACTGTCATAATCACTGCTAAAGTAATTCTGTGGATTCTGCATATTTGTTTTGAACGATACATCCAGCACCACCACAGTAAAGTCAGAAGCAGAGGCTATTTCTCAATATACCGATCAACAAGACATCTAAAAAGGCTTCCACTGCTGATACACTCCACAGGTGAAGTGAACTTGTTTTCCTGTTTTTGTTTCTAAAGCTTTAAACTATGACATAATAGACTGAACAGTTTATATATAAATGTATATTATGAACTTTTAAAAACCTGCCTGTGAGCATTTATAAGTGCTATTTATTTTAGTCAGATGGACCTCCTGACTGACCTTTCTAGCCTGCCAGGTACATGTTGTAAAGAACTCTTTGTAGTGGAAAAATGCACACAAGTGTGAAGTTGAGTAAAACATCTAGTCTTAGAATGTTCAGCCAGTGAGGTCTGGGTTTGGCTCCTAGTGATCTTGATTTGCATACTCATTTGTCTAGTTGGATATGTGGCAAGACTGCTAGTCCTTCCAAGAAGTGTGTTACTCTTTTCAAGCTCAGCAATTCAAGTAGAAACAGATGAATTGCCTCTTGCTCAACAGCTGTCTGAAATCAGTAAAATAAGCAATTTTCTAATCTCCAGTGTGGCCATGTGTAACATTCAGCTCTACTTCTAACTGCCTTTTTGTGCAGACAAAGGGTGGTGTATGGGAGTGGTTTAACTTTACATATCTGAAGTTACATCACTGACCAATGAAGCTGAAAGAAGTGTTGGTACAATTAGCTGGTGTAGCTTTTCTAACAAACTACTTCAAGAAATCTAAAATCCATCTAACTTGAGGGGATTTTTCAAACAGAAATATCAGGGGAAAAGGGAACAGTGGTGGTTTTTACAGTATTTTTGCCTCTTGTCCCACCTCCCTTCTGTAAATCTTCTGAATAATTGGAGTAGAAATTTTTTCACCAGAATTGATAAGTTAGATGGTCCTGCTTTATATAAAACCCTAGCTTTCTTTCCATGCAGTCACTAAAACAGCTAGTCAACTTGATGAATGTGCAAAACTTCAGGCTCTGGCCACTAGATAGAGCTCTGAAGATAAAGATGTGTTTGGAGTGCAGCGACAAAATCAGGCTACAGCAGGCTTAAGGATGTTTCAGAATAGTAAAAGGACTATTTCTGCCTATTGCTATGTAATCTGGAATACTTAGACTTGTCTTCAGGCTTAGATGAAGCGTACTTCTCCCCTACCAGACAAACTCAGGGCTTGTGTAAATGTTCAGGTGCACTCAGTTGGGTGCTGTGGACTCTTGATGTAAACAATCTGTAGTTCAGAAGGTGGTTAACTCCATTACTGCAAACTCCCTGCCATGCTGATTGCTGCTGGTACCACTTCCATCCTGACAGTTCAGTTGCCTAAAGCAGTATGAAAGATAACTGTCCAGTCCCCTAGCTACATTAATGGTCTAACACACTTAGTGCTTTATCCAGACACTGGTTATAGCATTTCTACAGGAAAGAAAAGAACATTTCACACTCTGTATCAGAGGAGAGGAGGGTGTGTAAAGAATTAAGAATGCTTGTTAGGTCTGTAATTCAACACTTGCTCTCCTTGACTAATTGTGTTCATTTCAGTTAAACTTTCAGTAACTTGCAAGTATTAAAATAATAGCCAGGCAACTGGAAGCCTGTGCAAGTATCTCCCTGTGAAAGGAAGGTGTTTGGGTTTTTGCTGTTTTGCTCATTTAAATACATTCAAATCCACCACTTGAAGGAAAACACCCTCTCACTTTGAATTGACTGATGTGACCTCTTAGGAATTGAAAGAAATGAATAGTGTCCAAGCAGATTTGGGGATGGATAGCAGTAATAAGGCTAGAAACTGTTTAAGCCCACCCATGTATATTAGGTATTTCTAGTGCATTTCTTCCACTCTTGTTTTTTTTTAAGTCAGAACAATCTATAAGAAAACTTGTAATTCTCCACCATTACAGTCGCATGCTGAAGTGAAACCTCATTTTGCTGCCAGCAGTTGTAAGCTTGCATCACTTGTGTAAGGAAATTAGCCAAAGAGGCAAGTATGGTATGAAATGGAAAAGCATGACTGAAATGTTGCAGCCTAATGCAGATACTGGGGATGAGAGAGTACTAAGTTATTTTCAACAGCTAATGACATTGTTACACCTGTAAAATATAACCTTTGTTTTCTAGGTAATGCAGCCCTGCTTTTGATTCTGTCAATGCAGCATTCCTTTCCTGACCACAGTAGAGTGTACCTGTATCTTATCCTGGGAGTCCTGGGCCTGGAGCTGATTAGCTCCCTGACATGCCTAGTGATTTACACAGGTGAGAGAGGCAATTTTTGCCTTCTTGAGTGAGACTTGTTATAGCTGCTACTTAACTCTTGTTTGCCCTCACAGTAGCTCGCTTGGGGTACCCCAAGACATTTAACTGCAATTATAAATACAGAATAATTCTGTGCTTGTAGGAGAACTAAGGCAATTCCAAAATAAATGGGAAGGTTGTCAGGCTTGATTTGATCTCCAAGTGCTGCTAAATGAAAGCTCCATGTTACCTCAAAGCTGTTGATCCAGTGAAGTGGTGATAAATGCATAATTGTTGCAAAAGCATCCTGTGAACAGGCTTGTTTGTTTAGCAGTGTGTTCTCAAATGCATGCGCCACAAGCTGTGAAGCAGTAAGAGCTAGCTGGCTTTATCAGAACTGCTGCTGGGATTTACATGTGGGACTTGCATAGTTGATAGGGTAATGTGCCTTACTCTTCAGACTCTTCCTCTTTCCCTGGTTCCACCTCAAAAGCTTAAGTTCCTCTTTGTCACTAAAAAGGAACATTCACTCTAATGTTAAAAAAAAAAATTGTGGCTTTTGGGATCTGTGCTAATACCAAAATAAGATACTGCATCATAAAACTGTGAGGCATTGCTTTGTACTTTCACTGTTGGCTTGTGAGGTTATCTGCTTTTTAGTGTAATTTATGAAGACTTGATAAACCTCTCTCCATTAAACTATTGCAGGAGTATCTAAAATGTTGATTAATAAATGCTTGAACCAAATAGTTTTCTCTAATCTCATCTTAAAAACTATTTGGGTTTATGGCTTGCATTAACTCAAATGAAAATAACTAGCTTGAAAAAAAAAAACATTGAAAATGTACAAGACACTAAATTCAATTTTTTTATCCCAAGAAAACCAGGGATGTTTACTGTGAAGTCCATGTCTGTTTAAATGACATGTTGTAGTTCCTGCTCTTGAGTTAAATAGTTTATACTCCTGCTTCTGAGATGCTGCTTTCTGATTATTTACAGCTACAAACAAGGAGATGACACCTTAGCCAAGTAGCCTCAGTAGCACTGGTTTCTCTGGGAGGAAAAAAAACCAAAACCAATATGCAAAACTTCATTTGCTTCTGACTTCTAATGAAACAGGAGGAAGGATGGTGGAAATGCCTCCTTCAGGACTGCATGAAGCTTAAAGTAAAAGCCATTTCTATGGTAATCAGTATTTGTGTTAATCTGACTTCTTTTGTGATTTCATAATTAGTAATTAATGTAGGATGTCTTTTTTGGAGAAGAAAGCTTTGTGTTCTCAGTAATGTAATGACACACAGAGAAATGCTGCCAAGTAGCTTGGTCATCTAGGAAATGAAATCTATTCTTGACTTTCCTGCAATAACACTGAAATCAAAATGCACCAAGAAGTAAGGTCCCAGCTCTAAACTGTGTCCTCTTACAACTGTGCTGAGGCCTGAATGCTGTAGGCTTGTCAGGCTTACCCCTGAATGGACCAGCATGGCTCAAGTAGGCTAACTGTCCTCTGGAGGAATAAAGGCAATGATGAGGGAACACAAGCATGGCAGTCCTAGAGAACTATTCCAAGAATGCTGGAGATCATCCCTTCTTTGCATATGCATACTTACTTTCCTGGGAAACTCAGGAAATAAGAGATAAATTGCAAAACTTTAATAGAACGTCAGGAATTCCAGTGAAATGTTATTTCTTACCCTGAGGCCTCTTAGAGCTCAAAGAGCTACATTGTGTGTCTCTTCCCCTGGCAGAAAGGGGTAAGTGACTGCAAGAAAGTTGACCTTCACAGTATTAAGGTCTGAGCCTGGACACCCATAAGAGCTCTCAAACTACTTTTCTGCATATTTGTCACCAAAAGCGTCTTGTTTCCTAGCTTGTACTGTGCCAGTTCCTGTGCCTACCAAATCCATTGACCAACTTATACTAGGAAGTTGTGGGGTGCAATGTTTCACTTACCAACTGAAGGAGGTTTGGAGGGTCCAGCGAGTCCTGGAACCAAGGTGAAGGAGGGACAGAGCTACATTGCTAGGAAGGAGTATGGCAGTCTCTAGGCAAACAGCCACCTTATTTCCTCAGCAGCCCCAAAACAATGGTCTAAGCTTCATTCTCTAAAGCTTGGTGTACAAACCCAGGGTTAATTTTTATGTAACTTAACACTTGCCTCAAGATGGGGAAGACCTCCATTCACCCTAGGTTGCCTCTTCCAGTGGGTAGTGTAACTTGCTTTCTTGTTTTCCACCCCAATATGTGTTGACGTAAGCCAAGAGACTGCCTGCATGTCTCTTGTGTGTAGTGGTTGGGGTTTTTTTTAGGTTTTTTAGCACTTTAAGCATCAAACTAAAGCTCTACTGAAGCAAAAGAACTGTATTTGGTCAGTTTTGAAAATAGCCGGAGAATCTGTAGCAATAGTGACACTCAATTTTTTTTTCTCTCAAACAGAGCAGACTATGTGACTGGAAGCATGAAGCTTCTTTAGTAGGATAATTTTAAGGGCAGTTCTCTGCTCAGCGTTAGAGCGCCCCTCTCCAAGGCAAGCACTTAGCAGATACCACTTACTGTTAAGATAGTATCAGCTAATGTAGCTGAGCAACAATGGGGAGATTAAAGTCACTTTACACTAGCAACTCATGATCAACCCCTTTCTTGTGTGACCATATTACTCCTGAATTTTGGAGGGAAGGTAGCCCTAGTTCATACCTCACTTCTCCACTGTGGTATAATTATTTCTTGACTACTAGAATGAGGTATAAATACTTACTATAGAGGGTTCATGTACCTGACTTATTTTCATTTTAATATTACTGCCTCACAAATGAAAATGGTAGCATGGAATACCTGACTGTGATTCTAGATATTTCTTGTTTGTTGGAGCTGTTTTATGAATTGAATGATTCACAATGTCCTGTGAAGTACTACTACCTTTCTTAAAAACCTCTATTCAGCAGTGTAGGTATATATAGCTGTAGCATGCAGAGGCAGGGATTTGGAATTCTACAAGGAATTGCTGTGATTGACCTGTAACAGCCTTGACATACATAAATCGTTCAAGTGAGGTAAATGTGCATGGAATGAAGTATAATACAGACAGCTCTAAATGTCAACCTACTATTGTAAGTTTGTTATTGATAGGATAGGGAGTCAAGCTTTAAAAGGTTTACTAAATATATGTATTTAATGACTTTCTTACATACTTCTAATATCACTTGAATAAAAGACTAACATTCCCACAAACAATGCATGTTGGGAATTCCACATCCATTCCTTTGTGGCTTTATTTGTAGAGGAATACCATCATAGAAATAACTAACCTTTGAGCCTGACCTGTAGTAGTTAACCTCTGGGGGGTCTTAGCATTGTTTTAGCAGGGTGGCCTGTAATAAACCCCATCATATTCTTGAGCTGTAAGGACAGTCTTTCTCTGCTGCAGTAGTGTGGATTTCTCATGGAGCCAGACTGTAATATTTTAAGTGGCATTAGATGTATTGCTTCACAAGCAGCCATCGCTGCAGAATCCAGATTTCTTGGTACATTCCCTTAATCAGGATCTGATGTTGAATGGCTTCAAATATTTTCACCTTGCTTCCAGAAATAATGCAGAGGGTGCCTACAGCTTCTCCCACCCATTCCCATTCCATATCTGTTTAAATTTAAACTTTTATTCACAGGTGCCCAGGAATGACTTCTGGTTTTGATAGCCAACATTGCAAGGTTCACAATGTGAAGCTGATCAGAGCCACTCTGGTTTGAATACTTAATGGCTTTCTGTAGCAAGTCTGCCCTAGTTTTAAGCAGGCAGACAAGCTGCTGCTTCACAGCAGGTAGTCTAGTTAAAATAGTATTTATTGAAGAGCTTAAGTTAGAAGTTCTGACCTAGATACTAGTATCAAAACTTTTTACAACTTTTTATGGCATGTTGCTTAATTTATGGCCTGAATTTGGAGACTGAATCTCAGTACTCTCTCAAAGGCAACTAAGGTTTCACCCTCTTAGGTGGCAGATGAAACTTTGCAGATGTTAAGCAGCGTGTTCAAGCTTCCCCATTCAGGTCTTCACTTCACTGTAGTCTTTTAAGCAGTAGGGCTGAAAAAAGGAGAGAAAAAAATACCCCAAAAACAACAAAACAAAAACCAACAAAAAACCCCATCACCACTAACTTATCAAAGCCATTCCAGAAATGAGCAGAGATGGATTCTGCTTTTTCTTTTCTTCTCACTCCCCAGATTCCTTTATCTTTCCATCTCTTATCATAAGGCAATCTTATAATCATCTGTTACAGATTTTTTGTTTTTTACCTTGGTGCCTGGTGATAATGCCTCTTTTTTGGTTGCTTTCCAACTAATTCATAAAACTTCATTGCAGTCAAAATAAGCAATTTCAATCGTGCGAAGCCAAGACCCGACATAATTGAAGAAGAAAAGATGTATGCATACCCTAGTCACATTACCTCAGAAATTGGATTTAGGTAAGATTTTCTGTATTAATCTTGTGCTGTGTTCAGCCATGGTATATAGGGAGCACTGATTAACGTAACTGTATTACTTTCTGTAGACTTACATATAATCTTAAGTCTGTCAAGCAAAGTAGAGGTGGAATAATAGTTTTGAAGGGAACTATATGCTTAAGGCTGCTGTTTTACATGCACAGATGAGAAGTAGCACAGGCTTGTACTTTCTATGTAGTAATGGCAACTTGTTATAATGCAGAAATCCTCAAACATGAGGACAGGAATGATTTGACCATTTATGGCTGGCTGCATGAATCTTTAATGTGCTATAAATAACTGGGTTTAATCTGTGTTAGTTGACTGTATATGGGAGTTTGAGGAGAGATATGGGTGTCTTACACTGTTACTTAAAGTATGCCTACAGAAGCTTAGCTTCTTCAGCCAGTCTCAGGCAAGGAAATATATTGTGGGCAGTTGATAGTTGAAGAAGACTTAGCAGCTTTGTTCTGTGCCAGCAGTTTGACATGAGATTCTTGCAAAGGGTTTGGAATATATTTCCAGTTTGGGAAAGAACTTTAAAGGTGGGTGGGGCACTTAAGAGGTAAGGAAGTTATCAGTGAGAAGATAGAGAAGCTATCCAACATCAACCTCACAAGCACTGAGATGTATTGCTTGTTTGTCCTTTGTGTACCTTCTGACTGCTTGAACATCTTCCAATTGCTGAAATAAGTCTGGTATGACTTAACAAAAACCTATCATCAAAATTAATGTGGATTTCCATATAAGAATGTATTTAGTCATATTGTATTAGAAAATTTCTTTCTTCTGTATGTGTGCCTTAGTAAAAAGTTGAAGTACAGCAATGACTAATACTTTGGCACTTTCCCTGGTGTCACAAATGCAGCACGCACATGCTTTTATGGAACTTGGAAGTAGATGTCCAGGATACAGGAAGGATTTAGAGTTGTCTTGAATTTTGATACAATGTCTGACTTCCATCTTGATACAAATACCATGGTGAACGCATGGTGGACTTCATTCCTTTCTCATTCAGCTTCTCCCCTGAGGAATTCTCAAATGCCCAGAGAACAAGCCTGCAACAATGACCAGCTGAGGAAAAGACTCTGATTATTTTTGATTAAAGAGTGCAAACTTCCTGTGAGAACTGATTGCAAAACAGTTATTTTAATTCAGCTCTATACAACTCTGACTCTCTTTCCCTTGAGAGTTAAGGTCTATTGAAAAGTGAATCCTGTCAGCCCTTCAGTTGACCCTGGTTATAAGACTGTTTTTTGAATATTATGACCTCTACAACGTAAGCTACTGATCAGGACCTCTTCTGGTGCTTTAAGTTGGTAGTGCAGATTACTGGTTAAGGTTGCAAGCTTTCTGTCTACAAAACCTGTTCTCTTTACTGTTTCCAGCTTAACTACAGTAGGTTTTTAATTGGACCTAAGCTTTTTTTTCTACTCTAGCTATCTTCCTCAGCACTTTCTAAGAGCTATGAAAAGGACAGTGTTCCTCCACAAAATGCTGCAAGGCTGAGGAGCAACTTTCTAAGCTCCAAGATACTTATGTGTGTCCTAAGAAGGCAGATCCCCAAGTCAGCTAGGAAGAAATAATGTGTAAGGGAAGACTGGAATATGCTCAGGCATTGGTACTTGTTCTTGCTGTATTCTTAAAAGGTACTAATATAGGTTTGACAGAGTTCTGTACTTTTACAGATTTTTCTCAATTAACTTGGCTTTACTTAATGTTGCAGTGTTACTATCCTAGTTAAAATGAAGGATATCTGAAAGCTGGAGATATTTGAAGTGGGAGGTTAGCTGTACATGAGGTAGATCTGAAATAGCACAGCTGTTTGGTGCTGATGCTGTTCATGGTATTAACAGATGATGTAACCATATATAGTAGTACATCATGTATGCTACTGCAGGTTAATCAAGAAATTTCTGTCTTAAACAGCTTACGATCCCCACAGCTGAATAAAAATACCATGCCTGCTTAAAATAAGCTTCCTAATGTATTTGGAAAAGGTGCCACGGATTTCTTAGCGCAATTCTAGCGTGTTGTCTGGCTCACTAACTAAGTTTGTTAAACAGTAAGAACCCTCATACTACTACAACTTTTCTGTAACTGTCAAGCAGGAAATATATAACTTGATTATGTAGACGCAGCATGAAGTTTAGCCAAACTTTTTTCTCTTCCTGATTTCTCATGCAAAATGGAGGTTAAACATAAAGGTTGTGCAGATTGCCTCCTCCCTCAAAAGTTAGTGGAAACAAAAGTAAAACTGAAGGAAGCAACTTGTTTAAATACTTGTTAATTAGCTCTGACATTTTGTATGTTAGAAAACTGCTGTCACTTACTGAAACCCATATTCACTTTTGTTATTTCAAGGGAAAATTCAAGTTTAGAAGAGATAGTTGAGAAGCAAGGAGATGTAATAGAATATCTTCAGAGACATAATGCACTGCTCAGCAAGAGACTATTGGCACTAACATCTCAGCAAATAAAAACTTAACAGCATTTGGAAAACTGCTGCTGGAGCTCTGGAGGGAACACAAGGTAATGGAATATCCAGACTGATTTGTACACATCTCTTCATCTTTCACATTTTGAAATAGAAGTTAAGCTGGAAGAATGAGCTCTGCATACACAATAAACCTATTGCAACTGGACACTGGCTCCCTTCAAATCATGAGTTCTGAAAAAAGTTCTGGAGCTTCAAGGATTTTTAATTCCTAATAGGTTAAAGTTGGACCTGAGGTAATGGTTTAACTTTGTTCAGTTGTGGCTATTTTGTACTGCTGTAACCTTTAAGTGTCAAACTACCAAAGTATTTTATATCTCTACAATACAATTTTTTTCCTCTGGAAAAATCTGGCTTTGCAAAGGATATCGCTTCAGTTTCTAGTGCAGAAGCTGAGACTGAACGTGTTCTGTCACTGAGTCCCATTACTTCCAGTGTTAGAGGTGGTGTACTTCAATAATACTATATGAAGTGATACTTCCTTTCTAGATTGGTCTCCTTTTCTCCTTTGTCAAGAAAAGGAATGAAACTTGCCTGTGCCAGTGGGAAAATTTGGCATCCAGTTTGGGATTTAAAAAAAAAAGGTGGTGGGTGCCCTAGAATGGCAAATCTTACATAAGTGTGTGGTACAAACAATGTCATGATAAGCAATGTGAGCAGTTTAGAATTCTGGCTTTAAAACGTGTAAGAGGGATCTTCAGGGCTGATGACTTTCCTGTTGCTAGGAGTCTGTGTCAGCTAATAATCAACAAGATTCCTACTCTGCCAACTGAACTAACTTAATACAAAAATACTTGGGAGTAAGCTTTTTTCCATTGACCTAGTAACTAACTTGTGTTGAATGGGTTTAAAGATCCTGTTAAAGATGCATCAGTTACATGCATCCTTGTTCTTTGACTCTTCAAAAATGCCAGCATCTTGATTCAAAAGCCAAAATGGTGTATGTGGGGAGGTAAAAACCAGCAGAAGACAGAAAGGTCTTCTAGAAGTTGGAGAAATTAGAATTTTTGATTTTATTTCATGGATTTATTGGAAAGGCTGGTAAAAAAAAAAAAACATACTGTTCTGGGTACTACTTTGTCTACCAATGTAGACCAAGAATTATTTTTAGAAGCCAATACCTCTGTGGATAAGCAGGGTAATCACTAGTCAAAATGGGGAAGAAGGCTCTCATGAGGAGTGATCTTGTAGTTGTATATAAGAAAAACAAAAGAAAATTAAGCCATCCTATTTGGTCCTAGGGCACATCTTTAGAATAAACTGTTTAGTGTGCAACAAACATGGGCATTGTCTCATTTAAAGGAAAACAATAAAGATTGGAGGTTTTGCTGCTATCCAACACTAAACTGTTCTCCTTAACTGTTGTTTCTTGAAAATGCAGCCAAGATTTTATAGTATACATGTGAGGAATACAAATGTTTTGGTTTTAGAACTCAGGTTTTGATGTGGTTGTGTGTATCAATTTCTGTAATTTCTATGAAAAGCAGTAAAATGTGACTGTGAAGTTCATGCACAATAAATGCAACTAAGGAAAAGTGTGAATTCTGTCATTTCTAAGCTCATGTACAGCTGGTGAAGACTGTTGTAATGGGTATCTGGGCACATTTTCTGTTATGCTCAAGTTCCTGCAGCACAGTTTTAGTACTTAACCTGTTATGGCAAGGGTAGCTGTGCACTCATTTTGAAGCTTTACCCAGGAAAGACAATAAAATGAAACTTAATGTTTTCCATCACACTTCAGAATTTGTTACTCCTGTTTCTCTCCAACATAGAGGAATAGGCTACCTAGTGCAGCAGAACTACTTCATTGTATTTTGAGGGTGTTGCCCATACCCTCCTCCCCTTCATGCCTGCTTAAGGTAAAACCAGCAGTATTGCTCTCTATGGAACACAGCAGCTGGAAAGCAAAGTGCAAGTTGTCAGGTGTGACCACGCACATTTCCCGCCCTTTGTAACTCGTAGCTCTCTGTAAGGGCACCAATGATTAACACAACTTGCAACAACCACTCCCCATTTTTCAATTTTTATCGTATCCCCACTGTATCTTGTTTTCGTAGTATGTTTAAGCTTCGGGGGGGGGGGGCGGGGGGGGGAAGGCTTTTCACATTTGTGGAAAAGATTTACTACTCGTACTAAACAATTCCTAAGCTCGGGCTGCGGCAGGGCTACACCGCATTGTCCACAGAGCTACCGGAGCACGGCAAGGGCCGCACGCACCGGTGAGCGTCAGCCCCACGGGCCTCCGCCGGCACCTTTGCGCCAGAGGGCCCCGGGCCAGGCCCGGCCCCGCTCCCGGGCCCCCGCTTGCCACCGGCTCCGTGGCAGCAGCGACGCGGCGGCCCGCTCGGCCGCAAGGCGCGCTGTGACGCTACGCGCGCGTTGTGGCGTCACGGCGGGGCGGGGCGGCGTGGCAGGCTGGGTGTTGTAGGCCGGCCGGGCGGCGGGGAGCCGCCCCGGCGCCGTTCTCCCGACCGAGCCCGTCGGGCCGCGGCGGGTGGCGGCGGAGCTGACCGGGGAGGTGCGATCCCTCAGCTGGCGCTTAAAATGCAACGTAAAAGGGGCAAATGGCGGCGGTGGTGCTCAGCCGCGGCCTCGCTGCATCTGACAGGCCACAGCTCTGAAATCGGATGCCCAGTCCTGTTTTGTCTGGTTAAGCTGCATCTTATCTTAACCTTACCCTCTGCCAGCTGGGCACCGCGGTGGCTAACGCTGCCCGGTCAGCTCGGGAGCAACTCGTGGTCCAGCACCGTCGACGCAGCCTGAGTAGCTGTCGCTGCAGCCCGCAGCATCGGCACCGGGTCGCAGGCTGGACCCTCACTCTCCGAAGTAAAATCCATAGCACGCTGCACACTCAGTAAGCAGTAAAGCATTAGGGACGAGTTTCAGTAAAAAAAAGTATCCCCTTGTGTCACGTCCCACCTGTGGGGAGCAGGGAGGGACTCAGGTTCGCAAATCCCCTCGGTGTGGATTAAGGTGAAATAACACTCAAGGTCCGTACGTGAACATCAGCTTTAATGGGAGATTTCTATAGAACAAATATTGTGTAAACACTGGTCCTCTAACAATTATACCGACCTAAGCTGTGCAGCTTTATGGGAAATGAAGGTAAGCCTCGCGTTACTCAACAACTTTAGGAGGGGAAGGGGGGGGGGGGGGAAGAAATAGAGAGATCACCAATCCTGGATCCAGCGCCTCACCTGCCAATGGGGGTATTTGGTGTAGAGAGCCCACACGCACCCCCACATGCCCCTATTTATTGGCCCCAGCTCCTGGACTTCGGGATCCTTCTTTCTTCCCAGTTCCAGGAGCGGTTGAGACACCCATCAAACCAAGAGACGTGGCCCTAGGCCCCTCCTCGTGACCCAACCCTCTCTCGACGCCTGGCAGGGCCTCCGGGCTCGCAGCGCGGGCGCTTGGTGCCCGTCCCTTCCGCCTTGGGAGCACGGGGGTGTGCGGGTGCTCTGCTGCCCAGCGGTGCTTTGCTAAGCACTGGCGCAGCCCTTCTCGGGCGTGGCGGGGCAAACCTGCACGTGGGGGAATAGACGTGAATCCGAACAGCTGAAGAAATTACCGGTGCTCTTTATATAATTACAGCTGCTGAAATGCATAAATATTTGCAGGTCTGAGGTCTTAACTTGTTAAGATCTAGTGGATTGCAACCGGGGCAGCAAGAAGATAATGAAAAAGAAGGAATGTTTCCTAATATATGTTGCAGCTCTACGTTTAAAAAAAAAAAAAAAAAATCTATTTTTTTATTTTGTTTTTTATTATTATTCAGTTTGTACCCCAATAGCCCCAACAATGTGTATGTTTTTCAGGTTTGGGAAAACAAGTATTTCAGACCACCTAAGAAACATAAAAGATTCAGGGTTGCCCAAAAACTGTTCACACTGTGGGTTTTTTAATAATTTCTAGATGAAAGGCTGAAATGTGCAAAGTATTTTGTACACATTAAAGACATTGTGATGATCTCTTACGAATGCACATCATATATAAGGGAAAAACTCTCTGTTGATATTTGTTTTCTGTTCCTGAATAGCTCATAGTGGAAATTCTTCACTTATATAAACACTTCAGTATTTCACCTCACAAAGGAAAGCACTGATTGCAAAGGATTTTAATGGGATTTTCATGCTTTAGGGTTCTATATGAATATGCAGTTAAGCAGACTTGTGCCACTGAAGGTCATTCTTAATCTAAAAAAGAAAGTATCAAGGACCAAAGGCACTTGGGCAAACAACAATCTAACCTTGAGGTAACTGAAGAGATGAGGAAAAGCATCCTCACCATTGGAATGAGTTAGGCTTGCAGGCGTTATTGCTAACTAAAGACGTAGGTCCTGCTGTTTGTGCTGTTGGAGTGTTCCCACTTTGCACAAATATTTTGCAGCTTGATGACTAGCAGGAAAGATAAAGGCCATCGACAGCAGTGAGAGATCAGTATGCTAATTGTACTTGTCTGATCATAGTCAAACATTTGAAACATTTACCATACTAATGCTTCTCCTGATTGATGCTGATATAAATCTTATGTGACCCTTAGCAAAATTTGGCTTTGTGTGTACAGACATTGAGATATTTATAGCATATGTATGTGGCGTAAGGGAAATATTTCCAGTCTTTATTCTTCTATAATTTCCTTTTTTCCATACTGGAAAGGGAAGAGGTGAATTGTTTATTATCCTTTGGGAACACACTAATCTGCTGTTTCTCACCGCAGCCTTACATTTACCTCTATTTCCTGTTGACCTGCTGTTACATCATTTTGTATTTCACTCTAAAATAGCCAATATAGGTTAAAAGACTTCATGAAACTGACTTTCAAATAAAATTTAAAATTTTCCTATGTAACTCTACAAGACAAGGAGTTAATTCTAAGTTTCAGAAACTTGCATTTTGGCTTTCAGAGTTTGAGGTCTGAATTTACCTTTCTGAAACTTGATCCATGCAAACCTCAATTCTGACTTTCGATACACAGCAATTTGTATTTGTACAAACGTCCTTTAAACATACACTCGTACATGCACATGGAGAGTTCAGTCAGTTCAGCTGTTGTAGCACTGTGTCCAAATGCTTCATGTTTATATGTAATCACACCATTATCATGCAAAATGATTATTACCAGATGAAGTTTATATTGCGCAAATCAAATGAAAACGGGTAATTTCAACAAAGTCAAAGGCAAATCCAGCTCAGCTGAAAACAAGGTCTCTTGAGGCCCTGCTCCCACTGAAGTTAAATGTCAACGTAGTGTTGTGCTGTAGTAGCATCGCTTGGCTCTCTAATTCTAATGGGCAAGACGTCTAGCACTTAGAAATTTATAGTATCCAACCTGTACTGGAAGAAGTTACCACACATTTTAGCTTCTGCTACACTTCAGGCTACTTCTGAACTTGTTTTTTGTCCTGAAATAAGGAAAGACTGTTGTCTGAAATTTGTGAGAACATTCAGATTTCACGACCTACCACTCCAAGATAATTTAAAATATTACTTTTTCTAGGCACTAAGACAACGCATAGTCTGGGTTCTGCTGTAATCCTGTCAAGATATCATGATGTCACGTTAGAGCATGCTGTGATTACACCAACCAGTAGTTTTAAACTAAGTTCTTTCTACATGTTTTTTATCAGAATTTTGCATTTTTAGAAAGACAGAAAATATGAGGAAAATGTTTACATTAGTAGCTACTATTTATTTGTGTCAGAAATTGAGTAAGAAAAAGTTTTACACACTGATCCCTTATGACTCCACAAGGAAATGACACAAATTCTCCATTTTCTTTACATTCATTGCCTTTGACAGCTGAAGAACATAAATTTTAAAATGTGTACAAAGTTTATTTAAAATGAGACATTGTTAATTTGAAGTGCATACTATCTTTTTACAAAATATACAATTAACCAGCTAGTTTATAAACATATCTATCAAAAATCAAAATCAATGCCTTTTTAACCAAGATTTTACGGTATCAGCATGTCTAAAAAGAACAGACATTTACAATAATTTTGTAGACTGACAATGGGTTTCCTAGGACACTTTGGTACATGTTTTATTTATTTTTTACATCTGTAAGGGAACACGCATATATAGGTCTCTGATAGATACATTATGTTTTTCTTACAATTTTATCAAAGTTAACTGAATAATTATGGTTATATAAAATATCCAGTGCTACACTAAATCCATATACTCATTTATAAGATATAACTGTTAAATAGTTACTCTTCACTTTTCTTGCTTTTCCATACTCTGCCTGTACTTTTTAAGAGAGATAGCCATGGATACATGTGAAAGCTAAGTTAAATAAATAATTAAAAAATAAAATTAGTGGTAGTATGCCTCTAATTTTGGAAAACTGCTTTTTTTCAAAACTCCAAAGGTTTACCTGCAGGGCTGTTTGTTGGTATAGACAAGTTTGTCCATCTTTTTATGGCACTGATTATTTTCCAAAGCTCCAGAATAGAGTGTAATGTTAAATTTTAATTGTTTTCTTGATTGCTGTTCTTTTACTTATTAGAAACTATGTGTTGCAGGACAAAATTCTAATACTGGATTTAAATTGTGACACTGCTAATCTTCGCTCATCTTTATGCAATTTACAAAAA
This sequence comes from Platalea leucorodia, assembly GCF_965183815.1. Classification (NCBI taxonomy): domain Eukaryota; kingdom Metazoa; phylum Chordata; class Aves; order Pelecaniformes; family Threskiornithidae; genus Platalea; species Platalea leucorodia. The sequence goes on along the minus strand of NC_138828.1, from coordinate 42,638,483 downwards.
ATGTTGACATTTCAAGACTAGTATAGTGACTCAAAAATCTGGGTGTGACTTATTTCCAGGTTTGTTTTAGTTCTGCTGGTGAAAGGGCTACTGTGTTTTGCTTTATATGTAGGTTTGTAATTTCTGATTATATAAAAAGGAGATGGGAAGCATATATTTTTAAAGACAAAAAGTGAAGTAAAAGCTCAATGTATTCGTGACCTCCAGTGCTGAAAAGAACAGGCTGTTTTCTGTTTGAAGTTCTCATTCATTGTAGTGGCATGTTCCAAATATCCCATTCATTTAAATTACAGGAATAGAGTACTATGCAACACTGGGGTTGACCAAACAAAGGTTTCTTTTCAATGGTCTATTTTTATGCTCTATTTATAATACTGTAGCAGGTATTTTAGGAAAACTACTATTAAGCAAATACTTCTATAGTACTGAATTTTCAAGTATGTTTTAGCTGTCTGGTTTGGCAGCCCGGTTTAAGAAAACAAATGATAGGCTTTGCAGTAACAGCTCATTAGACAGGGGATGGGCTTGACCTTAAGGCCTGACTTGAGAGATGTGAGTTATCAGTTTTGCGTGACCCTTGGCTAATCTCTTATCTCTGTGTGCTTCAATTCTCTATCTATAGAATGAGGGATAATACTCCCTTTGCTTTCTTATATTGTAAACTCTTACTATGCTTACTATACATGAAACCAGTAGGACCGTTAGTTTGCTGCTGACTTTGGTAGTATTACAGTAATACATTCTATGTTATCATTAAGGTAATTCCATAAAGATGCAACATTAGGTGTTAAAACATATATGTATATATTATTAATATATAAAAGTATAATCAAAAAATGGACTTTCACAGTTCTGTGCTGGAGTCTGACATTATTTAACTCTAAATACTGCCCTGCGCACAGCCTGATTGAGTAGTCAACAGCATGTCCAATTTCTCTCAGTCTGAATAGTACAGACCATTAAGAGTCCCCTTGGTCAGATCCTTCTTAATGCCACTGGAAATCCATCTCAGGTACCCGATGTTTGATTTGGTCTTTAACTTTCACTGGTCGTTACGAGAACCAAAGAATTTATACAGAATGTTTCAACCAGCTGAGTTTCACGTACATCCTCCCATCACCACCCTCCGTTTCTTTCCCCCCTTCCTAGGGTGTGAGCCAGAGGCCTTTGTTCCAGGTCTTGCAGAATGTGACAGACAGGACTGCTGAAGATGGGATTGTGGTGGCTCTATCAGGTCAGCTGTTGTCGATCTGGACTTCTGACTAACTTCTCTATCGGTTTAATTATTGCTCCTTTAAAACACTGAAAAGCCCATTATGAAATTGCTGTGAAAAAAAGGAGAAATAGCCATTAATGAGAGATTTAGTAACCTGTCTCATACAAAAGAGAATATATTATTTATGAAATACATGGTTGAAATTTGGGATAATGTTTCTTAATTTGGAAATTCCAGCTAAAAAGGTTAAGAAAAAACAAAAAGCCAAAAGCAAGAAGGCCTCTAACATAAGGTTTTTTCCCACTTTTTTTTGTCCCATGTTTTGCCTATGTAACTGATGAAAAGTCAAGTTCAATCCCCACCTCATTCCAAACGTTGTTGCGAAAAAGAATGTTGCTACATTCATCCCAGTTTCCAACCACCTGTTGAAATTCAGGCTTAAGGGTCCATCCTGTTTGCATCTGCAAATAGCTTTATCCATATGTACAACTCCATTGAGATCAATAAGATTACTCACATGAGTCAAGTTACCCAGGCATGTAAATATTTGCTGAATTAGGACTAAAACTGGAAGGGAATGTAAACGTAAATGGTAAATCCTACTTAAGATAAAAGAGCTGAGCACCCCCAATGATGACTGGAGCTGGTTCAGGTGCCTGTCACCCCTTACTCCCCAGTCAAGTTTTATGGATTTCTAAACAGCTTTATGAAGCGGAATTATCTGTAGCTAAATGTCTAGAAAATATATTATGAATTAATAAGTACACAGTTTTGCTTCATCATTGACTTTTGTTACAAGAAATCAGCTCCTCACATAAAAGGAGATAACACTGAAAATAGCTTTTCTCTTGATGTTCTGTAGGGAAAATAATTCCAGTGTAAGTGCACGTGTACCGTGCAGCTACTGCAGTCTCAAGCAAAATGCATTATATACTGCTTCGGAGCACATTAGAGAAAGTGTAGATGCTTTCTGCACAGACAGTCTCCAGATTAGAGATGCCAAACTGGAGGAAGAGGGGTTAAATTTACTTTTCTTAGGAACTGAAGCAGGCCATTCAGAAGTGATTCAAGAAGTCTCTGGACCTAAATTCCACTGTCCCTGACGTTCAGTCTCTGCATGCTGAGTGAATTGATCTGATTGCTTATCCTCTTTTTAGGTTTATGCTTAAACGCATTTAATCCGTCTCTTATTGAAATGAACGCAGTGAGGAGACGTGGCATTCAGTAGTAAAGCATCCTTCTGGCATGTCCCTCTGTCTGCTTGCAGCTCAATTCTGCCACTCAGTATGCAGGCCACCTGAGATTAAACTTAAGATATGGTAATCTTTTTTCAGCCTCACCAACTTGCCAGATTACCATCCCATATGCACATTCCATGCATTTATAGGCCAGCACTATAGAGCGGAATGGTACCTTTTTGGATGGCTGTTTTGGGAGTGGCGTAGTCTCTTTTCACCAAGGCAGTTTATACATTGACAAGATTCTTGGTATAGAGTTGTTAAAAGTTTGACTTTGGTCTCCTTTTCACTTTTAATCGTTTAGTAAATTGAAACATCTTTGGTCCACAGAGTGCAGGTTCTGCCATCATTTATTGATGATGCTGTCACGCCTGGGGCTACAACATTATTTTAATATATAATGAGTTTACAAGATGCAAAACTACTGACTGCATGTTTTATTCATCCTTAAATTGCAAGACCGCCTTGGTTTCCTTTTGATGCCTACCCTATTTGCATATGCTACCTGTGTGCTTCTGCAGTCACTTAGTATTTGAATGTATATGCCCTCATCAGCTATAAAGCATTAATGTTTTGCACTTGTATAGCCTTTCATCCAAGGAGCTCAAAGTCTTTTGCTGACAATGATTAAGAATTACAGTCCCCTTTGAAGTGGGTAAATGCTGCTACCTTCATGTTACTGACGGGCAGAGCGAGGTGACTTTGCCCTGCACCCAACGCGAAAGAGGTGTCAGTGCCTGAAGTCCCGGAGCACCCTCTCCAGCTCCCGCTTTACCCTCATCACACTGCTTGCCCCGCAGCTTTGCCAACAGTCTTAAGGGCTTGCAGGGCGGTAGTTCGCCCTATTTAGCAGGCTCGGGAATTTCCCGCTCCGCCTCGGCCAAGGCGTTTGCGCGGGGAGCGGTGGCCGGCGGGGGAAAACGGGCGGGCGGCGGGAAGCGAGGAGCTGGGCGCCCGCCGTGCGCCTGCCCGGAGCCCTGTTTTCAGAACAAACCGCCGCAGACCTGATGAAATCACACCTGTGGCGTGGCTTGCTTCGTCAAATGCCTCTTAAACAGTTCGGAAAGGCAGGTGTAAATTAGGAAACGTGCTGATTGCGGAGAGCGCGCCCAGCGCCTGCGGACCAACCCCGCCGGGAGGCGGCGGTGGCTGCGCCCTGCGGGCGCGGGTGTGGCGCGACAGGCGCGGGTTACCTCGCCCGACAGGCGCGGGTGTGGCGCGACAGGCGCGGGTTACCTCGCCCGGGCTCCGCGGGGGCTCAGGGGAAGGGCACCCTGGAGTGGAGCGGCATGCAGCGCCGGTGGGAGCAGCCGTGCCGGTGGAGCTTCCTGCGCAGGGCCAGGTTGGCTGCGGAGAGAGAGAAAGGGGAGGCAGGGCGTGAGGGGAGGTCGCCGGCATTCCCCCTCGCTGGTCACGGCGTCGGGGCGAGCGGTCCTGCTCTTCCCGGGACGGGGCGGCCCCGGCCCCGGCCCCGGCCCCGGTCCCGCCGCTCGCCGTGGGCTACCGGTGCCCTCCGCCGCTCCTCCGGCGCCGGCTGCGCTTCCCCGGGAGCAGGCTAGCGACAGCTGCCGACCTTGAGTCCTAATTTATTCCAACCCCCATAAAGTTGCCAGACTCCTGAGGTGCCTGATGCATTATCTCACGCTGCCGCTATAAATCGAGATGAAGCGCACAGACGCAGGCTGCAAAAGCCCTCGGTAAAACGCGTGGCAGCGGACGCCAGGCAGCTACAACCTCGTCCCGGAGGGGAGAAAGCGGGTGTGGGATGCGGGTAGAAAACAGGCCGGGGGTGCCCGCGGCAGCCGCGACCCCCCCGGCGCATGCAGTGGCGCTGAGGCACCGCTTACCTGGCCTCTGCCCGTCGGCAGGGAGGAGGAGGAGGCTCGCCAGCAGGAAAAACACGATACAAAGGAGCAGCTGGAGCCGCATGTCGGCGGGCAGCGCAGGGGCGCGCTGGGGGGGTGCGTGTAGGTATAGCGGCGAAGCAAGGCGTGGAGCACCGGCCGGCGTGGCTGTGCGGGGGCGGCGGGCAGCCCCCTCGCCCCGGCCGGCTCACGGGCCGGTGACAAGCTGCGGAGCCAGCCGCCCGCGCCTTCTCCAGCAAGGTTAATGATCAGGCGGGAGCAAGGTCCTCGGTTTGCACTGCGGTCAGTGCCTCCCTCTTCCCTTCTCCTTTTCTTTTTTTTTTTTTTTTTTTTTTTTTTTGTCACTCCCCCTTATTTTCCATAAGCAAACAATGCAGGAATGAAAAATCCGTGTACACAGTAGCTTCTGTCAATGCATTAGGGGCAAGGAGCCTCCTGAACAATGCAGCGACTTCACTTTAAATTCAACCCAGGCAGGAAAAAAAATATGTAAAACAAGCCCCGATGTTCCCTCCCCCATTTGCAACTGTTTAAACTTTGCATTGCCCATATTGGTCCCACATGCAGCAAGCACTGGTGGCAGTGGCAGGAAGTCCCCGTCCTCCCCCCCCGGCTTTGTCCCTCTTAAAAGCGAGGGCTGTGGAGCCCCCCCAAAGCCCTGCCCTCCTCCCAGCTCAACTGCTTTCTCTCTTCTCTAAACTATCCGCCAAGTTGTGGCTATTCAAAGTGAAACTGCTAGCAGTTAAGGCTAATGGGCGTCTTTTGTACCGTCAAGTATTTTTAAAGGATCAGAATATTCTGGAATTAATTTGCGAGTTTGGTTGGGGTTTTTTTACCTTGTCGGGTAAAATAGAAGTATTAACTCGATGTAACTGGTACAACAGTGCCATGTTGGGGAAAGCAGCTTCGGAGAGGACGTTACGTTTGCATAGCCCACCTGTACGTTGTGTTATATTTTCGCAAGGTTATGGTGAGAGATCGCTTTAACAAACTCCAGCTAGTGTGATAAAAGTGCAGATATGCAAGCCTGGAGAGAAGAAAGACAAACCCTGAGAAATGTGTTAGCAGCAGTGATGGTTTTGAAATCCAGTGAATTACTGGCATCAGTTAAAATTCGACTGGTCGTTTTCTTATTTTCAACCTCCTGATTTCTTGGGATGGCATAGCACCCAGTGATTTGGAAAATGAAAATTTGTCAGTTTTGGGGAAAAAGTTTGTGTTTTAAACTAGCAGGAAACAGTACATTTCTGCATAGACGAAATACTACTGTTATTAATAGATAACTATTATAGAAAGTTGTCTAAAGTTGTTCCTTTCCTAATTCCCTAAACAGTGGAATATAAATTGTTTTTAATTCAGTTGCCCCCGTATTTTTTTCCCCTGTTGTGGGTTTTCCCATTTTCTTTAAGAGCCTGTTTAACTCAATAGTGCATGCTAGTCCCTCCTCATAAAGTTATACATCATTACTGGGTTACTTGGTTTGTCTAGGTAAAGTATGTCTGTATGAATTAAAAGACAACTTGCAGCTTGAATACGTGGTGGGAATAATTATGAATGTAGTTATTTTAAAATTATGCCAAGACTGCTTAGGAAGATGTCTCAGACAAAACATCAACGAAGGAAATCCTCTGCTGATTGATCACATTGATCTGTTGTAAGCAGCACATGCTTCCCAGCGTTCATCTGTACAATCTCTGGCCTTTAAACTAGACTTCTGTTTAATATTAATGCCACTAGCTCAGCTGAAATCAGGATCCCACGGTGCCAGTGACAGACTTGTCCTTAAGAGTGTATCATTTCAATTAGAAAGGTGGTGGAGAAGTGGTGTGGCCAGCTCACACAGGGTGTTTGTGGCAGAACCAGGGTTACATCCTCAATATCCTAAATCTCACTCCAACGCCATCTCCGCAGGTATGCTTTTAGGGATGCATTCACTTGCTCACTGTGAATGAGAACACGCTGGCCGTCTCGTTCATACAGCCATGTAAATGATGATGACTTTCATTCAGGGGTGAGCTATGTAAGGTTCAGACTCATAACCTTAAGGTGAAAAGTAGTACAGACTTCAAAGTGATAGGGACTCTGTAAATAGCTAAAAGGGCAGAAAGAATGCATAGACCATTGCCAGTCCCTCAGGCTATCTAGGCCTCTTCTGCACCTGTATTTGGTGAAGTTTACAGGCATTCTGAGGAGACATTACATTTTCAGAGAACCGAGTAAGATACAATGTTTAAGTGCAATATTTTTATATATTTATATATATATTTTTTTTACCCTTAGCTTACTTTGAGCTATTCAATCCACGCTTACTCTATGCAAAAGTTTACAAAGGTTTAAATGAATCCAAGTCACTGTAACATCAGCATCGCAGATTCCTTGTAATCTTTGTGTAAGCTAGAGTAATATTTTTATGCTTACCCACTGAAGAAATTTCTAAAATGTATTATTACAGTCCTACGCTAGAATTTATAGTTCTTTTGCAAGCAGATTTCCTTCAGGTACTTACTTTCATATGACATACCACTACTTGAAATTAGGCAAAGAACATCTAGACAAAATGTAACAATGTAACATTTCTGCTTTTTTCATGGTTTGCTGTTTGTTTTTGTTGTCTTTTTTTTTTTTTTAATTGGCTTTAGAGGAAAGGGAATGTAAAGTACATAGGAAAGCTGGAGGTCTGTAGATAATGCTTTATGAGCTGGAAGAGGTAGTTCTTTGAATCAAAAGCTTCTCTTCTCTTTTATAATCTGAAGGGAACACGATGAAAGGATGATGGCTTCAGCATTTATTACCTATATCACTGCTCGTTTTCCAGAAGGTACTCTGTTCCCTACCTCCCCCTTGATAGGATCAAAATAGTCAAATTATCAGTTTACTTCCAGAAAGTAAAAAACACAGTTAACACGTAGCAGAAATAATCTCAAAAGTTACAACAAGGAAAATTTAGAACTGCCTTTCCTGGATATCAAGGATTAGCTGTAAGCAACACACATGGCATTGTCTTTTGCTTGACACATTTTTATAAGTTATATTCAGTACTGTATCACTTCACAGGATATAACTTGTTCTGCATGACATTTTCAGTACAGAGTGTCTGTTACAGCCTATTTATTTGGGAAAAATAATTTGAAATCATTATGCCATTTTTAGGAATAAGATTGGGAGAAACAGGGGAAAAGTGACTGAGGGAATATCAAATTGTTTGGCCACATATAGAAAAATATAAACCTTTTGATAATTTAAATGAGAGAGCGAGTGATGTTACGTTTTTAAGTCAAATTTTGCAGGGAGATGGAAGGACTGAATGTAGATGCTTTTTTACAGAAAGATGCCTTTTTCTGAGAACAGATGTTGTATATGACGGGAGTTATACCAAGAGAGGATCGGAAGCACAAAAGATAAAATAATAGGTGGGAGCAGGAAGATGAATAGTAATAAGAAGTGGAATAGACAGAGTTGGATGATAACAACAGGAGAGAGAGATAATTGGGCACCTCCTAGTAAGGAGTAAGGGATTAATTAGCATTCCCTATTGGACTGCTAGTCAGAAGTTGAATCCTACCTTTCCTTTGAAGACCAGCACATAACTGTAAATTCTAGTGAAAAACAGTGCTTGTCACTAATCTTTGAGAACAGCTTTGGAATGCTATCAATATCAAATGATAAATAGAGCTTCTCAAGTACAGGAATTAATTGTTATATATGGTAATACTGGTTTCAGTCTTTGGATACTATCTCTTCCCCTCCGTAAAAATACATTGCTCATTGTGGATCTCTACTGTACTATGAGAAGACATGCCAAATCCTCAGCAGAGTGATGATAACTATGAAAATTCTTGTTTATTTTGGCTTAGAAGTGTCAGATAAGATTTAATATCGGAGTTTCTAATCAGATTTTCTAACTTTGTGTTCCCCAAATTCATCCATCCTGCTGATCTGGAGGAATTATTTCGCTAACCAGACAAGATCAGGGATCAAAACGTTTACTGCAGAAGAATTTGGTGAAGCAAATAATCAAGTCCAATGGCAAATGTCATTAGGAAAAGTTGTAGGCTTTTCCTAGTTCCTTTCTATTACATTGCAACACGGTATATGAGCTGTGCAACGAATGAAAGAAAAAATGCAAAAAAATTGTTTGAGTCACTGCTTGAGGGGAAAAAGTTGGCAAAGAAATGCTCAAAGGAATACATTTTGAAATGTTGTTTGGGTGTCTGTGATATGTTTTTTTCACCACAAATTTCATTGGGATTATTATCCATGGTTTTATTGGGTCTGTGTGCCAGCCACGAATATAAAGGATGGTTTTTCTTCAGCCCAGGGTACAGCATCAGAAGCCAAATATAATGTTTGCCTTCTTCATTGACTATAATTGTGAAGACTACTTTTTCTAGACAAAACTCATTACCTCGAAAATTATGATTTAATGAGAAAATGATGGACTCTGTCATGTTTTTAATCTGTGCTTGGAAATCAAAACCTACTCAGAAACTAAAACCCATTCCTCCTCTTTTGCATTTTATGCTTTTTCTGGAGAAAAAAAAAAAAAATCCGCTTCCCTGCCTGTTTGTGCGCAGCTGCCTTTCCTGCCTGGGGGGTGACAGTGCTCCGGAAGAAAATGGTGGTCATCAGGCTGGAGGAATGCGCACCAGTAACCTGACACTGGAGACAGATGTGCTCAAGGCAAGGAAATGGGGGACGGCTCAGACTAGGCTAAACCTTGTATAATTTTGGCTTTTTTTTCTCTGTTTGAGAGGTTTTCCACTTGTGTTACAGAGATGCACAACCTAGAAAGTACGTTTTCTTTTATTTTAAACTGGGAAGAAAGTTTGCTGCGTCCATGGCAGCATCTTCAGAGTCTTACTGCAGTACAAGTCATAATTATAATTATTAGAATAATAATAAAAAGGAAAAAAATTCTCTGGTAGACTTCAGGCTGTCTTACTTCTGTAACCCTACAATCTGTAGGGTTGATTTCATTTAATACAATGAAAGTAATACCAGCCATGCATCTGAATAATCATAAAGTCCCTCCTAGACAAATGATGGTTTCATCAGTTACCTACAAAACTGTATTGATGGATTTTCCTTTTTATTTAAGGAAAACACGTTTATGTGGGCTTGAAGTTGCACTTATTTTTCAGTTGTTTTCCAGCCTTAACAAATAAATTTGATTCTAAGATTCATCTAGGAAATACATATATACATATTTTTTTAATAGGAAAACAAAGAGGCGAACTCTGGAGCAGCAGTGCCTGTGATCCCCACCAGAGCGACCACATGTTCCATTTCAGGCAACCCATTTAGGGTCAGATTCTTCTCTGGCACCCGTCAAAATTTCAGAGCTTTTACAATTTGAAGAGACATTTATGTTGTCTTGAATTAATGACATTCAAGAAAAAAAACGCAATGCTTGCAAAGCACAAGGTTCTATAATTAATTTTTATTTGCCGGATAACTTTCAAATATGTAACTGCCTTACATATCTAGACCCTTCGTGACCTAGGTTTCGCAGGCAAAGTCTTTAAAAAGTGTATTTTTCATGTTATAATGAAAACTCTCATAAGTGATCATGTAAGTAAGGCGAACAAGGTTACCTTTCTGCTACAGCTTCTAACATACATATTTAGGAAAGAGAGGTGCTTGCTGCAGTATTTAACACACACGTTACTGTTTATATTTGCTAGGGAAAGGTCAGTAAAGAAAGACAGATCTATTTTTGTCCTAAACTCTAAGTTTTAGAGCTTCACATGCGGTTGGAAAATTACTGGTTTTATCAAAATCTATCCATTTAGTTGTACGAAGGTCAGTGAGTTTTTCAGATAGAAAGATTTAATTTCTTGGAGATAATTTTCTACATAACTGATCTTCTGTTTTGGATCTGGGCAGCCACTAGCCACCGCAAAATTTTAATGCAGGAAGTGTTAGGACGTGCTTGGCAAATTTCTGTAGAGATGGGATGAGTAGTTACTTGAGAGAGAATTTCAGATGACCCTCCAGCTCTTTGCATATTTATACTTCTGACTTTGGGTAGTAAATTTGGTTTGCAGTTTCAGTAGATGTTTTTTCTATGTTGCTTGCAGTTTATCATTAGGGATATGGTGTCGCATGACGCAGCTCTGTAGGAAGAAAGAGCTCAAGTTCCCATAAGAGGGTCTAGTGTGATGTTTTAATATTCCAGATAGTTGTCACCATTAGTATTAACCTTCTGCAAGGCCGGTCATCAACTTGCAACAAGGTGAAATGTGCACTTTATATATGAGTTTTCCCATGAAGGTTTGGACCTTTCTAGTACAGTCCTTTGAACTCTGCCTCCTGGCAGAAAGACTGCAGATCTGCCTTGCTCTTCATCAACAGCTAGGCTGTGGTACTGCCTTTTCGTATTTTTCCTATCTGAATTATTTCTTTATCTGGTGTGGTCAGGAAGGTCAGCCTTTCTGTTGCCCACACAACTGGTGGGAGGTGCAAAAGCAGAGAAGGTATGTATGATTTTTCACTTTTCCAATCTTCAGGCAAGCTGAAAAGCAGGAATTGCAAGCTTACATTCAAATAAAAGATATCAACACATGGAAAAGAACAAAGGCAAGAAAGTGAAGCCTTTATTTAGGAAAATGTTGACTTTCTCATTGAATTCCTACATTGTTTGTTCCTTGACTGCTGTGTGGGAAAGGCCAGTGTTTTCCAGTTGCATGTTATATAGTTTTGTTGAAATGTTTTGCCATGCCTACTCTTAGTTAGGGTAATAGCGCCTACATGATAACTAGCTTTGAGTATTCTATTGGCTGGTCTAGCTATTGTATACTTCTAACTAATAACAGATTTTCCAAGGGACAAGATTTATGTTGTAGACTTGAGACCTATCTGTGCCACCATATTTTTTTAATTACATACTCTGGATAATTAAGTTACTGTGCAGTGGTAACAAAGTCCACCCCACTGAAAAGACTGCTCTGAAGAAGCTGTCAATGCTTTAACTGCTGCAGTTGCAGATCAGACTGCTCTGATCAGGGCTTGCCGTAGATCTCGTACACTAATGATACTACCATTTCTCCCACTGTTGAAGCTGCATTGATAGGAAAGGTGGGAAATTTTGAGGAAAATAGCCTGCTACAAGACAGAGCGCTGTAACCTGTCACCCCCTTCTAATCCCGTAGAGTGATTACTGGCTGTACAACACCTATAGCTATACCAAATAGGGTCCAGTCTTTTTTTTTTTTTTTAATGGAGGAGGGTTATCCCTATCAATGGAAAGACCAAAGACCAATTTAGGAGAATGATGTAGTAGAAATTTTGGTAATGCCTGACATTAGGTATGGGATATAATGAAAGAATATCTTGTAGAAGCTGAAGCACCTATGCAGCAGTTCAGCAAAGTTTTGGGGGTTTATTTTGCTGGTTTTGAAAGGTGACGATGATTTGCACTGGTTTTCCTTCTGCGATATATATATATATATAAAATAATAATAACCTGTAATGTGAATAAAAGTCACAAAGCAAAGCTCAAAGTAAATTGAGTTGATCTCAGTGTTTGCCACAAGGATCTTTGTGTTAAGCCCTCAAAGAAGGTCTTGAGACTCCAGGCTCACCAAAGTTTTGTAATGGATACTGTACTCGCTCAAAAATAGATGAATCCAGGAAACAAAACAGCAGCCAAAACCACCCAACCCTCAGACAAAATACACGCTTCGTGGAAAAGAGGTTACATTAGGTTGTGTGCATAACTTAACCTAATGTCAGGAGGTGCAGTTCATGATGTGTGTTGCATCACAGCTTTAGAAACTCAGTTGAATTTGGCAGTGGTTTTATTTGCTTTTGAGGCTAGTAAATATTTTCAGCTTGCAAATTTCTACGAAATAGTCATAAAAATCTCTGTTACCAGAGACCCTGAGGAACTTTCCTTTTGATGGGTGATATTTTATAAAGTCTGTTTTGCAAAAGGAGATGTGGTCCTTGCTCCTTTCAACTTATTCCTGATTGCAGTGTTTGAATCCTTTAAAAACACAAAGATGATGTTATTATTGAGACAGAGGTGAAGATGCTAATGTATATAAATATGTATACAGGGTCAAGGAGTAACTAGTGATTTTGTTGAATTTCTTAACTATGTGAGTTTAAAGAATCTTTAATTTATTTTAGCTTTGTGGACTGATACTGCACAGCTTAAATTCAAGTTGTGTTGCTCAGTTGTGTAAGACAATCATCTCATTTGTTTTCCAGTTATACACATAATGTTTTCTCACAAAAACCAAACTTGATTGAAATGCTGTTTCTAATGCTCATGAAAACAGCTATGTATTCTTTAAACATTTTCGAGAAGAGCTCTATATTGAAAAGAAGTTGAAATTGAAAGTAATTGTAGAAGTACATCCCACTGAGGGCTGACTTTTGAAAACTGGCGTTCACATTTGGATGCTATTGTGCATATGTATGCATACTAAAGCTACTTTTTGCCTTTTTTTTTTTTTTTTTTTTTTTTTTTAATGAGCCACTAAGGTGAGTAGTGGATAGCTAGCAGTGGGCTTACAGGATATACTTGGAGACAAAGTGATTTCTACCTTTGTAGTTAAAATTATAAATAGGCTTAATAGTTTTCCAGCAAGATACATGCAGGATAGAAAAATCCCACCATGAATGTCACAGCTCAAGTATATATTGTGGTGCTGATAGGTAGTAAAACACAGTTTTTCATTTCCACAGTGAGCAAATTAAATATGGAAATCGGAAAGCTTCCTCTGGCCAGTCCGTAGCCCTTCCGAGTGCAGTGGGCGTGAAATAGCTGTGCATTGCCCTGGCTGCCTGAGCTGCCTGGCGATGCTTTAGCCCCTGTGTTACTTAGGTTTAGGTTAAACTGCCTTTAAAAGCCTCCAGGGAGCTGTCGTGACAACAGGCAGGGATTAATGAGATGCAGGAGTCCAGGCTTGTTTCTGTCAAGGAGGTTGAGTGGGCAGTGAAGTTGCAGAGGCAGCTATCAGTAGTTCTGCTCTTTCTGGGCTGTGTGAGTCTCCAGCTGTCTCACAGGGGCTCAGTAACCCTTTCCCTCTTGCCCATGCCCCCCTTGTGTTGTCACACTGCTACAAGGGCACCGTAGCAAAGGTCCACTGAATATGAACTCACACACCATCATCTTTGAAAAGCTGTCTTTTCAAGAACTTTGGGCTTGGATTCAGTATGACTGCAATAGCAGTATTTTTGTTTCCCTTTTATAACTTTCGTAATGAAAGAAAGAAACCCGAAGTGTTTACATATGTGTCCCATGTTCTCGATACAGATTGCCCTCACAGGCTTACACTTTGTCTACAGTAGATTTCAGTGATATCCAGCATTGAAAGCCTGGTGAGGTCTCAGCACTTCTCTGTCATGTGTTTGGGACTACCACAGAGGTTTGGGTCTGCCAGTCCATGTCTTCATGGATGGAGTCTTGGAGGCACTGGGCTTTCTTTGCATGTGTTGCGCTACCCATGACACAGGCAAGTGCCTCTTGGCTTCCAAGCTGCTTTGAGAGAAGGTGGCCAGCGATGTGGGCCGCCACTCTCCAGGCATTTCTTGCAGCAATTTCCTAGTCATCTTCACTCTCAGGAATGGTCAGGATGGAGAACACCAGCTGGATGAATTGTTTTTGTGCCAGTAGCATCTTGCTTCTGCTGTCTTTCCTGAGGAGCCCTTTGGCTTCCCATCTGTCATATCGTGGATGTGTAGTTGTTACAAGATGTGGAAAGGGTCCTGTGGCCTGAAGGCTGGGAGCAGTTGACAACAGGTTACAAGTTCCACAGCTTGTGCTGGCAGACAGAAAATGTCCTGAGCACTGTAGCTTGGGCAACTTGTGGATGGTATTTCAACTGGAAATCCCAATGAAGGATGAATTTATAGAATGAGCATCAGAGGTATTCTTCACAAGACTGTGTTATCGCTGGAGTGATTTACCCATACCAGATTTAGATGTGCTAGTTCAGGTAACCGCAGTGGTGTAATAGTGAAATAGCCATGCTCCTGAGTGTTTGCTCACGTCCTCTGAAGTGTTTACAACCTGTTCTTAGGGCCATGCTGTCATGGTGACAGGGGTAGCTTTCCTGAGCTAACTGATTTAAGGCCATCATTGAATTGGTGCTAATTTCAACCTCATTAACCAACATTAAATGCTGTGTACTTAGAGAGTTAAATAAATTATATGAGGGGTATATATAATAACGTACTAATATAAGTGCATTCTGCTTGAAGGCCACCAGCTACAGCTCTTATTCTTTTCATCTATTGTCTGTCTCTGGCATGTAGCAGTGTAAACAGACCATGATCTATTCTTGTAAGATAATTCGTATGTTTTTCTGTACCAACAGCAGGATTTCATGACTTTAAATACTTACAATACTAGGCATATGAAAACTCTTTCAGAATTCAAACAGAAATTGACTGCAGTCATCTTTGGAAGGCACCAACAAACTTGCTATTCCTTGTCCTGTTTTTCAAAGATTAATGTGGATTTACTAGAACCTTTTATTTGAACCTCAACAGCAACAAACTCAGCTCACAGTTTTATTGATGAAGAGAATACTGTATAATTTTCTCAGTGTGTATCAGTAATAATTGAATTGTTAAAGTAATGTTTATACTGCAAAAATATTTTTTTCTTGTTGTTTTTTCCATGAAGACCTGAGAAGAACCTGAATAGAAAGCTGGGGTTTATTACACTCTAAATTAAGCTTAAATGACGTATAGTGTCATATTTATAGAACTGTGACTACACTTTTTATATAGAATTTTTATAGAGATTTTAAATAAAGTGACTTACAGCTAGCTGGTTGAAATACATTATTTTCAGGGTTCGTTGCAGTTGTTACACATTAACTAACAGAGTGCTAACAGCTAAGTAAATGTTTGGCAGCTGATCAGAAGCTCCAAATGAGGTCATAACATACGGAGAGGTCCTGGGAGATTACAATTCCTGTGTAGCTCAATGAATTTTGTAGCTAGTAAGCATCCTTCGCAACTTGCAGGCTCTGATCCAGTAGCGCATTTGAGTGTATGTGTATCTGTAAGCCAGTAAGTAGATCCATGAGCTTCACTAAGACTGCTTGTCTGCTTAAAATTATGTACAGGAATGAATACTTTGCTAGACCAAAGTGTGATAGAATGAATAAGTATTGTTGGGAAAGTTTCAGTATAAAAAGGTGAAGGACTTGAGAACATCTTCATCCAACACACAAAGTTGGTGCTCATTAATGTATGTGAGCAGCAACTGATTTGCTCTACAAAAAGTGTTGCTTTCTATTTGATTGCAGCTCATGAGATCATAAACACATTTAATGTACTCTTGTTTTATCCTTGCCTAGAAATTATCATTATAGCTGACGTGATGCATGCAGAACCATGAAAGTAATGATTTTAGGCGAATAGGCATGTTTCTTATGATGTCAGGCTTAATTGAAAGCCAGCTATTCACCCCCCAGCCCAGTATTTCAGAGGGAATAGTTTGTATTCACCCCACATCGTCTCCAGTAGTTTTGATATAATTTGGATTGATGGATTGACTGCATTGCAGCGGCCACTAACTGGAATGGCATGGTAAGTAGAAATGCATAAAAGAAAAGTACATTCTTTAATGAGGTAATTTATAGGAAAAATATCTTCTGAAGTATTTATAAATAGGGGAGAAGATCTCAAAGTCTTTACACTGGAAAACTGATGACCAGTTCTTAATATTGAGCAAACCTAACAGAAATGAAAATGTGAGTTATTTAGACATTTGTATGAGGCCCCTCTCCTAGTGAGTGGTAGAGACCACTAAGAATTACTGGTATAAAACACAGAAAAGGAAAGGTGTTTTCTTGAATTTTTTGTTGAAATACTATCAGTTTATTCAGAGTTTCATTATCTCTTCTCTTATCAAACAGGAAATCCTGTCTTTGCTTTACTGCCCCTGAAAGGTAGTCTTATCAACCAGCCATTCTTTGCGTTTGGCTCCCCAAAGTTTCTTCCACTTCTAGTATCTCACAGACTGATTAACTCTGAAAGAAGCAGGTGGAGCCAGCCTGTGTTTAGCACTTGTACACACCATTGGATATTTTATTTGCATGAAGACAGAAAAGATTATTCTCAGCTCACTGAGGCTGATAAAAAAGTGTCCTGGTTTTCAATTTGTTCAGGATTCCACTTACAGAAAATATGATCGCTACTCAGAAGGGACCCTGCCTTCAGTGATGTCAGAACCATGTTTAGCAATACTATCAGCTTTATGGTAACACCAATGGTATTATTAAGCATACAAACCCTAGTCACCTAAAGTTAAATATCTTGAACTGGAATGACTTTAGGAATGTGTTTTGGGGTGGGGTATTTTTGCTTGGTTTTTTTTGTGAAGAAAAAGAGAATAGTCTTCAGTGTATGGTCCTTTTTTTTTAATAGATTTTGTTAAAATTTGGGTTTTATTTCTTGATGAAGATCCAGAATGGTAAAAAAAAAAAAACAACAACAAAAAAAACCCAACCAAACAAAACAACCAACCCTTAAGAAAATTTCTGTTGACTTAAAAATGCTTTTTACCAACAAAATAATTTAAAAAAAATCTCAGTGACCTTTTTTATAACTAATTTCTCCCACGTTCAATATGTAGATATAATCCCATACTGAGTACCAACCATGATGTAGTGCTGCTTTAAAGGGTCAAGACGAAGCAAAATCCTTGTAATAATTTGGTTGGGGTTTTTTATAGTTATATTTTCATATTTTTAGTTGCTTGTAGCTCCCTCATCCATACAGAAAGGCCAGCAGAAGCAGAAAATGAATCAAATGTGAGGTAGATCATATACTCATTGACTGCGTTAGGACTGTCCCTTTACTTGAAGGAGTGTGTAGGAACATTTGGAGAATTGTGATTTTTAACAATAAATGCATATTTTATTTTACACTTGTAAATTAAAAAGAATTTTACTTCTGTAGGATGACATAGTTGCTCACCCATTAACTTGGCATCTAAGATCCAGCTTGTTACAGATTTCAAATTTTCACAGCAAAGCTGCTAATTCTTTTCTTGACTTTTTTTTTTTCCTCGTGGTGTTTTCCTTGTCTAACCAGAAGCCCAATGGATATATTCAGATAACATAATAACTTTGTTTCTGATTTCAGTTTATCCTTTAGCTATCTAGTTTCCAGGTGATGAAAGAAGACCTTTTGAAAATTGCATGCTCCTTTCTTTTTTGTTAAGCAATTTGTTAAGTACACCCCAGTGCTGACAGAGATTGCTTTTGTCTCATTGACATGTACGCATAATTTATACAGCCTTATAAATCTTGGCTTTATGGGACTATGTGTCTTACAAACGAGGTGAAGAGTGTCCCTTTTGGAATGGATTTGTTAATGCTGAGAGAGAGTAATATTCTCTCCCTCTAACCTCTTGACTACCCTTTGGTAAAATAGCATGGTTTAGAGTTAATTTTCAAAGTCAGTGCAAGCTGACACCTGTATTGTCCTGTATTAAAAATGAGGCGGTGTTTCAGAGAAAAGAAATAGGGAGTAAAAGCTTGGTAGGGTAACTTATAAAGAAAGGCCCACTGTGTTTAACAGAGTAAACTTTGAAAGGCCTTAGCTGTGTTTCTATCTGTTATAGTAGTTATAGACAATTATCGATTTAATAGATATCAGACAATTATATCCCTTCTAAAAACATTTAAGAGATTTTTAGAAACATTTCCAATTCTTGGTATATTTTTAGGTTTGTGCAAAGGGTAGCATCAATCCCTAATACTTTGGAACTATTAATCCCAAAACTAGCTATAGTGTTTGGATTTCTGTTTTATCCAGATCAATTTAACGATCATCCTGTATGGAGAAAAAGGCTATTCAAATCAAAATGCATTTTTCTCTATTGTTATGAAGAACTAAAAGAGCCAGGGTGTCCACTTGTTTTAGCATTAGACAGTCACTACTTTGTCCAGAATTATCTTTGTCTGACAAAAGTGGGGGATCCCAGCATTGCATACTGATGAGAGTAACCCAGTTAATCAGACTGTTTTGAATTAATTCAAAATATGTAAACTTTTTTTTTGTTAAAACAGATTTAACACTAGTATGTTAAATTGCTCTCTGAACATCTACCCATTAACATACATAGTAAAAGACCTTTCCAATATTCTTTACTGAATCATCCAAAAAATGCCAGAGGTGAGCTGCCCCTAAAAAGTAACCATAAGTGAATAATTGATAGTCTTGTGTAAAAGGAAGAAATAAAAACCTTAAACGAGATCTTCTAACTAACACGTAAAAGCAGCAAGTCTTTTATTAAAAACAAACAAACAAAACAAAACAAAACAAAACAAACCCCAACACTGAGGAAGTAGTTAAGTGTGAATTTTCATGAAGATTTATTGAGAATGGGACCCCAATCTCTTTTTGTCCATCACTTATTTTTAAAAATAAGTTTGCTACAGTATTGCTTCAGTTTGTTTTAATTGCTCATACACAACTGGAGGATGTGTCAATTTGCTGTGATCCTTGTTTATACGCAGGAGTTGTGCTGACTTAATCAATTTATTTAGATTCTGCTGTGCATTGGCACTGTTCCCTTTTATAACAATAATGGATGATTCAGTGTTTTCTCATAAGAACTTAATGCCGATTGGTGTGGTGGGTTGACCCTGGCTGGATGCCAGGTGCCCACCAAAGCCGCTCTGTCACTCACCCTCCTCAGCTGGACAGGGGAAAGAAAATATAACGAAAGGCTCGTGGGTCAAAGGACAGGGAGATCACTCACCAACTACCATCACGGGCAAAACGGACTCAACTTGGGGAAATTAGTTTAATTTATTACCAATCAAATCAGAGTAGAATAATGAGAAATAAAACCTAAATCTTAAAACACCTTCCCCCCCACCCCTCCCTTCTTCCTGGGCTTGACTTCACTCCCGATTTCTCTACCTTCGGGGGCGGGGGGCGCAACGCGGTCAGTTCATCACCCATCATCTCTGCCGCTCCTTCCTCCTCAGGGGGAGGACTCCGCACACTCTTCCCCTGCTCCAGCGTGGAGTCCCTCCCATGGGAGACAGTCCTCCATTAACTTCTCCATCATGAGTCCTTCCCACAGGCTGCAGTTCTTCATGATCTGCTCCAGTGTGGGTTCCTTCCATGGGGTGCAGTCCTTCAGGAACAGACTGCTCCAGCGTGGCTCCCCCACGGGGTCACAAGCCCTGCCAGCAAACCTGCTCCAGCGTGGGCTCCTCTCTGGTGTGGGGTCCACCAGGGGCTGCAGGTGGATATCTGCTCCATCGTTAACCTCCATGGGCTGCAGGGGGACAGCCTGCCTCACCATGGTCTTCCCCATGGGCTGCAGGGGAATCTCTGCTCCGGTGCCTGGAGCTCCTCCTCCCCCTCCTTCCTCACTGACCTTGGTGTCTGCGGGGTTGTTCCTCTCACATATTCTCACTCCTCTTTCCGGCTACAGTTGCACAGTTGTTTTTTCTCTTTGTTCAACATGTTATTGAAGAGGTGCTACCTCCGTAGCTGATGGGCTTGGCCTTGTCCAGCAGTGGGTCCGACTTGGAGCTGGCATTGACTCCATTGGGCATAGGGGAAGCTTCTAGCAGCTTCTCACAGAAGCCACCCCTGTAGCCCCCCTGGCTACCAAAACCTTGCCATGCAAACCCAATACAATTGGGTACTAATTTATACAATTCCATGTATTTTGCATTTGATTAGGCTTTGATTTTGTCACAGTTGCTGGTCCTTGGCTATACAAACTCAGAAATTTTCTTTTTTAGAAGATGGCACAAATTTTGTAACAACCAAACCACGTAACATAGCAGTGGTCCATCCAGCGCCACAGTCATCAGAAGTTTATCCTCGATCTGGAAGACCAATAAGAAGCAGGAGAGAAGTGATCGGTCAGTATTAGTTGTATAGGCACCACAGCACCCAGGCAGCCTGGACATGGGTCACTGCCTGTTGCTGTAGGTACTGTACAAAAACAAAGTTGAAGCCCACCAAAAACCCACTGTATAATCATAGCATTATTGTGGCTGTGGGTGGTATAAGGCAAGACTTACAGGGAAAAGGATCTCTTTTTAGATCAACCCAGTCTCTGAGGAAAAACAGATGAGTTTTCAGGCACACAAGCCCTACTTTAGGCCTCAGATGGAAGCCAAAATGTTTGATACTAGGAATGAAATAGGGTATTGGTTTTATAGCACAATGTGATTTTTCTATATGTTTTACCATCACCTAACAGTTTTGCATTTTAGTCTCTGTCCCACAAGTACTAACAATCTTAAATTGTCTCTGCTTACTTATAACCTCTTTTGCTATACCTATTCCAACTTTTTTATTCCCTCAGATTGTCTAATCGTTAACATAATTAATATAAACTTAAAGGAAATTGTTCTCAACCTGTGGCTTCTATCTCAAACCTGTCCTAAAGCTTGCCTGTTTCTCCTGCTTACATCTATCAGCCTAATAAAAGGTATCATCCTTTCCTAAATCCTAATCTTTTTATAATGTAAGTGCAAGAAACGGTAGAGGGACGAGGCAGATGATGAAATAATATCAGTAAGTTTAAAAGGCTGTGACCAGCAGTCTGTCTATTCTGTTGATTTTCTACCTCTTCAATCAGTTTTGGATGAAAAAAACGCAGCAAAACTAGATATTTATGTTTTGCCAATGGCAGTTTGTTTTAAACAGCATGAGTTACAACTCCCAAAGCTCAGTTTGTTTGGCATTTTCTAAAACAAACAGAAGCAAAAAGATGGAAAATGGTTTTGATCAGCTTTGTGTACATTGAAAAAAATACAGTGCCTGAATACATTCAATGACCATCAGAGGCATGTTTGCTCTGGTGTAGCCATTGTGTAAGCCCTAGCAAAGACAGGTGAAGAGATTTTTATACTGTGATAAAACCTCATTCAGAATAAGACCTCACGGCAAGGTCAAAAGTCCTGATTATATTAGCAGCCTCGTACCTCTTCAGCTTCGGCTTTTATTACTGAGTATTGAAATATGGCTCCTAACTCTTCTAATTAGATGTGCTGCCCATCTATAAGCATCATCACACAGAGGCAGCCGGACGGATTAGTGTGGCTAGATGCAGCCAAGGCACACATGAGTGGCTGCCCACGTCGGTCCTTTATGCAGTTCATCAGGGGCTACTTGTGCCTTGAGCTACTGGGACAGAAGTGCCCTCAGGAGAAGAGGTAAGGGAGTTCAAGCTTCCCTGGCTTCCAGACCATTGAATCCTCTTTTGAATAGATAAGGTCTCTTCCTAATCTACCCTCACTATCTTGAGTTCATGTCTCTCATTTTACAGTTTTCCCACAAGGCGGTCTCTGCTGCTTCCTTCATTTTCCTCAGGAGTTGTCTTTTTTGCTTGCTTTTTCTAAAGAACTCCCTAACAGTACTGTTACAGCTAGTGCCAGCTCTGCTTTTTCCTCTGCGTGATATAGGGCAGCACTCTGTGGCTTGTATCTGGAAAGCAGTATAGCTTGGGTTATAGGCTCTGCTTTCCAGCTAATAAACCTTGCCACTCAACTGTGCTAATCCGACCTCGCTACTTGTAGTTCAAGTGCTTGCTTGATCAGACCTGGGTTGGATACTTCTGCATGGTGCTCCACAGCGCGGGGCAAACATGCTTTTAGCTGGAGATCATATTCTACCCTTCAACCTTTTCTCAGCTGCTGTCATTTAGACCTGTCTACTCCAGAACAAAATACTAAAGAGCATTGCTAGCCTTCTAACGTGGCTGCAGTTTTATCAGCAGAGAAGTATTTTCTAATGACATTGCTATTTCTTTATTCTGTAGTGGAGCTATTTTGATAAAAAGTTACATTGTCAGTCAAAATAAAATATAGCAGTAAAATTTAGGCATTGGTAAATTTTAGCAGCCTCTGCTGAACAGCTTTCTAAACAGCTCTTGCAAAGTGGTTTCTAAGTACTTGAGATATTAAAAATTGTGGGAAAAACTACTCTGTAAAGCAGCCCTGTAGTCATCGTCCATGCCAATATGTGAAATGCTTTCTCCAAAACTATTTTTCAAGTAGGGTAGGAATTTGTGGCTGTGTCATAAACCGTTCTATGTGTGATTAGTTGGATATTTTAAATTTTAGATTTTCTTTTTCAATCTAAGCATCTTGTTTGATGGCAGCTGGCAGATAAGAAAAAAAATAATTGTGAGAATGGACTTAGCTGTAAGGCCATCTTGTCATAGCACCCAGTTATGCTGGAGACAGCTGATAACCACTGACCATCTCGGTGGAGGTAAGGTGAGCAGAACCAGAGTGGGCCACAGAAGGTGTTGTAAAGGCTGGTTTATCACAGACAGTCACTTAAAGGTCCCCAGCCATGTGAGCTGTGGAGGGGAGTTACTAATGAGCAAATATAGTCACCTTAATCTGTGAAACTCTACAATTTCAAGGCTATGCACACCAGAATAAGCTAGAGGATCAAGGGCAGAATTCTAGTTTGTCCCATTTTTTTGTTACTGCATGGTCATGAGTTATTACATTCTTATCACTGAGGTCACTGAAGACACTTGAGGCAAAACATTACATGCTAATTTTCTTTGTTTTTTTATGGAGCACTGTGATTCTGTCTTAGATTCCTCTTTATTATGTTGTTAATAACTCACATACGCAAGGCATATATTTAGTACTTTGTGAATATGTATGAAGACAATGTCTTTATCTTGAAATTCTTGATCTGCTAAAATTAGAAGTTGCAGTTCAGCATACTCAAAAATTTGGTTTGATGTCTTAAAAGCAACCCTTAAAATCTTATTAGGTTCAGACATCAATGCCCATTTGAACTGAATGCTTGGAACTGGCGGTAGTTTAAAACACCTTCTATCCTTAGCAAAGGGAAGTCAGAACTTGACTAAAAGTAAAATTTGTACATTTTCAAAAATATCTCAACAAGTATTGAATTACTAAGTCACTGAACTTTTTTTCTCACTGTATGCAACCTACATGACATCAGTTTCTGGTAACTGCTAATGGACTACAATTTTTTCTACAATTGCATTTTCTCTGTTTTGCAACCCACTGAACTTTTTTGGGGGGTTGTGTGGTTTTTTGTGTTTCTTTTTTAATATTCAGCATAGGCAACTAATTCAGACAAAAGGACAGTAGCAGATGAAAGACAAGGACACTTCAAAAAGAGTCTAAATGTGGTAAAACAATTTAAACAAAAAAAGTTAACAACTCAAAATCTAAGACTGCTGGAAATCACCACAATTTCAATTACAGGGGTGCAATACTGTCATGGTCACTAGGGAACTGTCCAGCTTCAGTGGAGCTATGGTTGCTCTCAGGCCTCATTTCAGTGGGCCATCATTGCTCAATAAGGCTGTTAAGGCACGTATCCAAGGGCTGGTTGCTGAAGAGAGATCAATTTAAACACTTGCTTAACAGCTTTGCTGTATGAGAACTTTCATTCTGAATCTGCAAGTGTTGATCTGGCTTCCTTTGCAAAGTTTTGACCAGTCCTAATTCCCTTCAGTGTCAAAGGTATGGAGGCATTGTACGAACTTGTCAAATATGTGACACAGGCTCTTGGGGAAGACTTGTTAAGGTCCATGCACCTTTCTGGTGGTCGCCCTCCTAGGTAGTAATGCTATGAAGAAAGGGAATAGGGTTCTGTAAGAGAAACAGTGAGAGAGTGGAAAAGTTTTATCACAGATTACATGAGCCTTAACCACCTTCTGAGGAAAGAGGGGACTATTCTGTATAACACTTATCTACAGCCAATTCAGCTAAGCAAATACATACCAACACTTAGGTAGTGGGGCCACCTGTCACCAAAACACCAAAAGCTATCTCCTTTAAATAATACTGTTTTTTTAGATATCCACCTGAACAAAATAAATACTTTAAAAGCAAAAACCACATGAATATAAATTGCTCACAGGAGGAGCCATGGACTTCTTTCCCTACAACAGGAAATCGATAAAGACACATAATATAAGAAAACTAGTTGAGAAATGCCATTCGTATTCCCACTGCACTTTTTATGTCCTCTCCCACTCACAAGTCCGTAGGAGATATTTGGGAGGAGGAAGAGAAATGCAATAAGATAAGAGATGTTATGAATGCAAAAGATAAAGAAATTGGCACTTCGATGAAAGGAGATAACTAAAACACCCATAGACAGGTTTTTGCCAAAAACACGAGAGGAAAAAAAAAGGGTAGAGAATTTGATGAGCTCTAAAGAATGAGGGGATGTTTTACTTTCTTCAAGCACTGAGCTCACTGTGCTATGAATGAGCAGCACTGGATGCTTATGTCTCTACTGGCTTTACTTGAGCATGCCGAATGTATACATCAATTGCTTTTTAATCAAGAGGGATATCTTTTTCTTTCTCAGTTTCTCTTTATAGTGATTTTTTTCTCTGCTAGAATGTCTTCTTCCATGTTTTTTAGTGTTGCTGAGTTTGTGTTCTTGGATTTGCTGAGGTTGGTTTTGTTCACATGACAAAAAGGGAAGCTGTTTTGCTTGCCAGTTCTGCTTTCTTCAATGCTGATGGTGGCAATAATAATGGCACCACTGTCAGGGAAGTGTTATGCCTGGCTGAATTTTATGAAAAGCAAACCAAAGAAGCATAACATTTGCCTGTTGCATGTGTTTATGAGCAACTGTTTAGCCAAGGATGGCAGTACAAAAGCTTTCATTGAAGACTTT
Source organism: Platalea leucorodia (assembly GCF_965183815.1). Classification (NCBI taxonomy): domain Eukaryota; kingdom Metazoa; phylum Chordata; class Aves; order Pelecaniformes; family Threskiornithidae; genus Platalea; species Platalea leucorodia. The sequence goes on along the minus strand of NC_138828.1, from coordinate 42,613,521 downwards.
AAAAAAAAGTCTAAGAACCTAGAGAGACAGACTAAGAGCCAAACTGGAAAGAAAAAGAAGTCTTAAACATCTAAGACTCATTTAAGTGATGCAATGAAGAGAGGTAGTTCTTGTACTAAACAAAAGAACTCCAATGTAATGGCTCCTTCTTTAGTACAAGATTATGAGTAACTACTGATAAAAGAGATAGACAGTTGAGTAAAAAACAGTGTCCAAAATCTATTTTTCTTGCTTGATTTCCTGCTTTCTCTTCATCCTGCTTTTTCTTCCTTCCCTAATCCCTCTATCCGTAATTCTTTTTTTTTTTCATTTTATCCTTCCTCTCTGTCCCTTATTTTGTGACTCCAGCTCTCATCTTCATTTTTTTTCATTTTTTTTTTTCATTTTATCCTTCCTCTCTGTCCCTTATTTTGTGACTCCAGCTCTCATCTTCCTTCCAGACTTTATTCTTCTAGTCATGCCCTTGTTTTCTTACCATTTTCTGTAACTCAGTTAAAACATACGAAGGCCACAGCAGCCACAGTAGCTTATGCTATCTCCAGTAGCTCAGCTTCAGGGTCTTGAAAGAAGAAGTAAAAACAAATGTCCAAGTTTGTGCCAGTTTTGGCATGTGGCTATGCAGATATTTGTACTTCATTCAGTGTTCATTCTTTAAACTCATGTGTTATAGTTCAAAGATGAGCAGCGTTATAAATGTCAAGAAGGGAAGTTTAAAGAATGTTCAGGAAGAGCCAATTTTTGGAGTTTTTGTTTTGAAGTTAGGCCAGTCCTTGACTTTCTACTTTTAAATCTACAACCAAAAAGTGTTCAAAATTAAAAAAAGAGTTTAAATCAAATAGTGGGTGAAAGCTAGTTACTTAAATATCAGCAAATTTTCTTGAAAACCATAACTGAAACAGATGTAATTTGTAATAGTTTGACACATCTTAATAAATACAGTAGTTATAACAATTCTACAACTCATTTTTTTATATACAAAAATAGAATAATTTACATTCTTTCAGTATCAGTTTGGATTTTAAAAGGGAGAGACAGTGTTATCCTATACTGTCATTCAAGCTATACAATTCATGTAAACTCAAGGATGCAAAAGGATCTGAATGCTTTTCTGAGACAGGGGTAGAAAACAGGAGAAGATGCTGTTAAAATAGGTAAACATTTTCCTGAGTGTGTAGGCATCCTATGGAACTCATTCCTGCAGAAAGTTAGTGATTCATAGATGCTCGTAGATGCTATGACTGGGTTTGAGATGGTTAGCTGTGAAAACTACGACTACAAATGTGTCTGGCTGAAGACTTCAGGTCTGAAAAGGACTTTCTGCACGTGCATGCATAATTGGTTCAACACATTACAATGTTAATAGCAGTATTCTGAAACAACTGGTGATGGGTAATTTTAAGAGGTGCTTGATGTTCTAGCATGGGAAAAACATGTAGTATGGGAAAAACGTGGGTATTTGCTGTAGAGAAAGCTTTGCTTCAAATACCATATTTTAGCAGAAAAACTAACAGTCTCAAAATGATAAAGCGTGCATACAATAATTAAAAGAATGGCAAGAAAATCCATACTTTTTACTAAAGGGTTCTAAAAAAATACATTTGCAAGAATGGAGTAGTAATTAAAGGATGAGAAAATTATCTAAAATTTAATAAACATTTTGGAAAAGTAAAATAAATATATTAAATATATAACACAGCAAAAAACCACTGAAGTCTTTCATATCAGCTCTGGAAACAGTGAAAATTTTACTAAATGTTAAATAAAATGCATCCTTGTTGATTGCTTCCTCTGTGCAGAAGGAAGTCACAATTTCTTTTCTCCCAAACAGTAGTATTTTTATTATCTAGGTTTATACTGTTGTAAAACTAATGACTAGGAGTAATGATGAATAATATAAAATGTTTGCTGAAGCCTTATAAGGGCAATAAATTCACAGGGTCATTCCCCAGCAAGGAGCAGTGATTGCACATCAAATGAAATGGGTGTTCCATTCAGAACAGTTATTTTCTCAGATTTTTGACATTAATCAAGCTTGTTGAGAAGGCGTTTCAGCAGAGTTTTGTGTTGACTACTGACATTAAAATGTGCATTCATTTGAGATCTTTCTTCAGTAATAATCTTAATATCAACCAAGGAATGCTGGGTCTGACAACTGCCTCTTCTACTTGCTCCTAGTCTTCAATAATAAGGCAGAGAAGGAGACAAAAATAGTTGGTTTGCCCTACTTCTTAATAGCTGGTGTCCTCTCTTCTCTTTCCAGCTACTGCAAAACAAACTGAGAGCTAGTATCACCATCCTGTTCCCTATGTAGCTATGTTTTTGTGCTATATTTTAGGCTGTTTTCTAAAAGCTCAATCAATCTGTCCGTGGATGCTGAATATACCTGTAGTGTTTCTAATGAAGCCTGCAATTCTGTTGCAATCTCAGCTTTACAAGGCTTGCTTTTTTTTTCCCTGCTATTGTGCCTGTTATATGTGCTATGTGCACCGCTAGTTCCGTATTCTTGTTGATTAATAGGGTCTTGGGAAGAGGAGGAGGAAGGAAGGAAGAGGAGGAGGAAGGAAGGAAGAGGAGGAGGAGGAAGGAAGGAAGAGGAGGAGGAGGAAGGAAGAAAGAGGAGGAGGGAGGAAGAGGAGCAGGAAGGAAGAGGAGAAGAATTACTAGGTACCCGAAAGCACCTATCCATATCATAGCCCTTTAATACCTTTGTAAATATGTTTTTCTTACCTTCACGTTCCTTGCCATAACTTGAAAGCAGACACCAAAACGTTGCGTCATTAGCACTGTACTTTCATCTCTTTCGGCCTGGAGCAATAACATCATAAAATTTCTGTCTGTATTACTGTCCTTCACTTCTGCTAATCTTCCTTAGCAGGGCTGTAAATAACACCGCTCAGATTCCCTTTAAAATAGAAAACTAAATGAAAAAGACAGAGGGAAAATCTGCAAATAACTCCTCCCAAGGCCATGACCTCCTCCATCTATCACAACCAAAGCAGGTAGATAAGGAGGTTTCATGTGAAAGCAACCATTCAGAGTGACTACACATTAAATCAACTTGTAGATCAAGCTTTGACAGGTGCTGATATGAAGGCCTGGCAGAGACCACATGGGAACTGTGTGCTACATATCCATTATTTTCCTGGTTCCCCAGGATATCTGAAGAAAGCAGGAAAGATGAAAATCTTCCATCTCTATGAGCAGTTCTTCACTCCCTTGTCACTAATGGATGTGCAGCTCTTCTGGAGCATTACTGTGTTCTCAAGCCATAATATTTCACTCCAAATAATCTTTTGTTTGAGAAAAAAATACACTGAGGCATAGAGCCAACAGTTGAAGTGCTGTGTTTTCATCAATTATAATTTCAGTTACTAATTTGGGCTTGCATCGAAGTGTAAATTGGTAACGTTTTATGCAGTTTCCACATTAATAGGTAGTTAAATGGTACATCTAATAAAACAAAGATAAAATTATTGAAATGGTAAGGACATTTCTTTGATGTACAGTTCAAAACTTTCTGTGCTGCTTTTTTGTGCTATATTAAAACAATATGACCTTTACTACAGTCATCATCCCATTACAGGAATGAGCAAACATGGAGAGAAATAAAGACAATTTCTTACCAACAAACCCCGCGACCCAGAAAAAAAAATCAGGCTTCACATGCTTTTCAAATTCATTTGTTTCACCCAGTTGAAGAGATCATACCTTTGAATCTGATAAATTACTTCTTCAGGGAGAACTCTTATGAAGAAGATAATGGATAGATTAAAAAAAAATTAGAAAATGCACATCAAAGAGTAATCTCAAAGTCTAAATGCACAGTAGTAGCCCAAAAGGAATACACAAACAGACTTTAATCTTTCAGCATGACTGCTTCCAGGTCTAATTTGAATTCAACTCTTTAGAGTTAGAGTATGTGAAACAGAGTAAAATGTCAAATTTTAGGGCTGAGTACTTTGGCTGAATTCTAACAAAGTAGGTAAGCATATTAAGCTTCAAGATTTTGTGCAGCTACACTAACTATGTACGTTCACGAAATCATACACTGTCCAGCACCTTGCTGAACTTAGTGTTTTGTTTTTATCAGGAGTGCACTTTTAAAGTGAATATCCCAGTCATTCACATTTATGTGCTTTACTTCATGTCATGAAGCAGTATCAGAAATTGCAAACTGGATTCTTTTCTAACTAGTTATGAACTGAAGATGAGTACAACAGATGAAGTCCAACTGCTAATGGGCATTCAGTTCGCGGAAGCTGATATCAACTAGTCTGAGCAAACGCTCCTGAGACGTATGTTGGTGCATTCTCAGCACCAGCGGCTTTGCACAACAAGCCTTCTCCCATTGGGCTGCGCTACTCGCTCACGCGGGTGTAACCTCAGTCTTCTGAGTTAGAACTTTGTCTTTTGGCAGTCAGTCTAGTTCTCAGGATTTAAGGACAAAAGTGGGCATATTGCCTTATGGTCCAGGGCACCTCAAGAGTGAGCCGCAGAGAAATTTCAAAAATAACTAGGAGCCTAGGTACCTTATAGAAAGGGACAGGAAAAGCCCAGCAAGGGTGGATTTTTTAATTCATACAGAATACTCATTTTATCATTGGTCTGCCTTGATCAACCTCAAAAAATGATACAGTTTATAAAGTTAGAGATAATGGCACAGAGTGCCAGTATATATGTGTGTTTGTGTGGACTGTGTGTTGCATGGCTTCAGTATCACTGTACTTTATGAGGGTTGTTAGGAAAGGAATGAGAATACACCCTGAATTCTTTCATTTAAAAATAAGTGAATGCTATTTTTAGCATTTTAATATTACCTTTCTTTAGAATATGTAAACGTATAGTCCCTTGAATTTACATCTGTCAATTACATTTTAATAAATACAAGATTTACATGTATCACATAAAACAAAGAAAAAAGCTACACTGTATAGCTAACCCCTCCAAAAAACTCACTCAGCCTAACATACATAGTTTGGTTCTTAGCTGAATTAGAGAGTTATACTATTTATGTCTAAGCTCTTTCTTGTTTTGTGGCTTCCTCTTTCTTCTGTGTTGTGTTGCAACGTCATCTTTGAAGATACTCCTGCTGGAATTAATCACTTCTCCATATACCAGAGCACTGGCATCCTGAATTTGTTACATCAAAGGATATTGACTGAGAAGACAAATAATTAAATGACCCGTAACACAGGTAAATGATACTCTTGGGATCAAAGGGATCCCCTATGAATACTGTGTGCTGCTCTGTTCTGGCAGTCGTAGAAAGTGTCATTTGGTTGCAGTGACTGTAGTGAGGTAGCTTTTGTCAGTCCTTCAAAGTGAGGGTTTTTCCAAACAGGATGTTCCTGTTTGTTTTCCTTGTTTGCTAATTGTTCAGAAAATACTAAGATGAATGTAAGACTTGGTCAAATATCAATTCATATGACATGGCTGCATGTCATTAGTACCTGCAGCCTAGGCTTCTGAACCACTTTCAAGTGAAAGGGAAGACGGTCACCAGTAATCTGTTTTGGAAATGGATGGAGATGGCTGACTAAGAATTTCCAGGTGCAAGAAAATAGTATGAAAAATGTATTACCTTTAAATCTTATGTTGAACCAAGACCCTTGTTTTTAGTCGTCTTTGAAAGTGAGTTAAGCTTAAAATGTTAAAATCACCCCTCTTCTAGTACAAGAGTGCCCATGTAGAAAGTTAGTGTAGAACAGCTACTGTAGCTGTAGCTTAGACTGTAAGAGCTTGGTTGCATAGAAATGCTGTAATGTGCCTTCTTTAAGTATGTTTTGCTAAGAATCATGGATGCGTCTGTGAGCACCTCTGTCCTCTCCTCCTTTACTCATTCCTCACTTTTTTTGAGAATAAAGATCTTATTCAGCTGTCAAGGTTAATACTTTACATATCATTAGCTTTGAACTATGTTGGATATTTCACTGTGGTGCAAGTAAATCACAAAACTAGAAATCTACATGAGTATTAGAAAGCAGAAAAAATATCTGTGCTGTGAAGCACTCATTCTTCATGTTACAGCTTCTCTGATTATGATGGATAAGAGCTGCTCTCCTGCAGCAAAATAATTTGATATATATATATATATGTGTGTGATATAATATTTAGAAGAAGAATAAATTAAAGGTATTGCATTTGTCTAGAAGTTGATGGCTGGATCACCAGCTACTATAAATTTACCTACTGCTATTGAGAGTCAGAGGTATTACTAAATGACTCAGTACTAAGAATCAAAACCTGAATATGTTGCCTGATAATATAAAAATATTTCAATTCAAAATGAAGTAGAAGTCTATAGCTGCAAGAATTTTTGGAAATTTTACTGTCTGTCTGTTATAGTAAAACATATTCAAGTGTACATATAAATAATAATCTCATATGGATTTCAGCTGTTGGCCTACTATATACAAATGCTATACTGCTGCAATGGTGATCTGGTATGATTAATTCTTTATGCAATTTCACATAAAATAATTGTTCATACACATTTGTTTTCATTCTAACTATTTTTTATTACCTCATTAAAGTTCATGGCTTGGATCCACATTTTTGATGAGGTACTTTCCATCACTTTTTAAAATTAACTTTCTTAACTAATAGTGTTCTTTCTTTTCTGCTTCTTACTGTTAATAACCTACTAAAGCTTAATAAGGTGAACAACAGTCAGCAGGAACTACACCTATCAGTCAGTGCAGAAATAGTACACTTTATGGATAGAACTAAGGAGCAATAGCCACTAAATCTCAGAATAAGAAAATAATTACTTCACCTGTACGGTGTCTGTACTGGAAAGGATTGCTTCTCCTTTGGATTCACTCTTATGGGAGTTTTTAGTAAAAAATGAATTAACTTCAGCTCTGAGGATGTGGCCATTAGGCTGAATAAGTCACTCCCAAAATTACAGTTCCTCTTCTCTAACTTGTGCCGTGAGCAGGAGCAGGAACAGGCTATTAAGTCTAAGTTGTCCCCTAACTGAATTCAACTGTAAAAAATGTCCGGACTTCGATAGAACCAGATGTACATTACAGGAAAGATTTGTCTAAAGCCAGGATCTTTACTTGGGTTCTCTACAGCTGGAAAACTGTACCATATGTGACAGAAGTAATGGCATTATGTCTGGCAGGAGAAGGAGGATACTCAAGGAGTGCAGAAATTACCTGCAGGAAGGTTTACAGCTGTTCAAGGTGGAAGATAGCGTGTTGTCCTCTTACAGAGCACAAAAAATAGGCATAAGTAGAACAATATCTCCGAATTGTGGATAGCAGTAGAAGAGAGCACAGAATTTCAGCCTGGTAAAGTATAACTGTGTGTCACTAGTGAAAGGTTTTCTTCTTTACTGTGCATGCATGGTTGCTTCCTGTCTCTTAATGGTTAGGCAAGTAATTAGGTGAGGATTGTATGGTACCTTTAATGTTTCAGTGGCTTTTATAACTACAGACCATTAAAATTAGTTTTGTTGTGACTGGGCAATAATGTAAGAAGTGATTTTACCTCTGCACTGTGGTATCTGCCAACACATCTGTGAAAGGCTCACTCTTTGCCTGTACAGGAAGGTTAAGTTGCTTTACTATGAAATGTTTCTAAAGTAATACAACTCCTGTGTGGATATTCTTATTTCAAAGTAGTTTCTTCACACTTCAGCTTACACATGTTTGCAATCAAATTCTTAACTAAAAAAGATCCAAAGTGTATGATGATCAGTTCAGAGGCTCTCTTCATGTGGAGAGAAATTTCTTTGCAGTATTTAATGTTACTTTTTGTGTTAAGAGAGCCTTCAAGACAAAGTTGAAATTAATTTCTGTCTAATAGCAGCTTCTGTTTGCAATAGCAACTTCATGAGCAAGAAGAACACAGTACTTTTCCACAGTTATACCTCTTTTCATTATGGGGCATTTTACTGTCTATACCAGAGTTACCTGGTATCCAATCCTGGTATCCTCTCCCCCTTTGAAAGCGGGATTATAAATCTTCATATAGCTGTGTCTCACTTAGCATGCAAAGTAGGACACAGGCCACCGAAACATGGATTGAGAACGTGGACGTAGATTTTTTTAATTCTGTAATTTAATTAGTACACATGACTTTTTTTAAAATACACTTACTGTGCTGGGAGGTTGGTCCCATATAACTTCTATTAGTTAAAAGATTGGAAAATTCACTTTAGTTCTGTTTAGAATATATGCAAAAACTTGGACTGTAATTCACAAGAAGGATTGAATATGTATATTTTATTCGGATCTTCCAAGACACGATTCTGAGTTGTTAAGTGATCTCTTATCTCTGTGTCGATGCAGAATATTTTTTTCCTGGATGTATCTCCCTACAAACATGAGTTGTTTTGGATGAGAACATCAGATGAGGAAAAGTGGGTTTTTTTAATCAAAATAATTGCTTTGTAGATTAAATGTCTTCAAAGCAATAATTTAAAAAAATAATTGAATTAATTAAAAACCAAAGAAACTCCATTTATGAAGAAACTCCATTTACTCTTGCTTTTAAATAAGAAGTGCTAGAATCTGGATCCTTGTTAGGTTGATTCATTCCAGAATGACTTGTAAACAGCTCATGAAACCACAAATGTCTAGTAGAGTGTTTTCTCTTAGAAAACTTTGTTTACATAGAGATATTCCACTAAATATGTTGATATGACACCTGAAGATAAAAACAATTATTTCTTTAATGTAATGTTATATGTTCTTTCCTTACTGAAGTACTATTGAGTTGAAGGAAAATATTAAAATAGCGGACCTATAAAATGTCATTCACCTGGTCTGTGGGTGGCTTATTGACTATGTTATATGTGTTCTCTGAACACACATTTAAAAAAATAATTTGATGTTTAAGCAAGGCAGAAGGTATTTCCAGCAAAAACACTATATTTTGCTAATTTTTAAATTTTGCTAATTTTTAAATTAACTTCCCATTTTATTTTATTTCACTTGTTTGACCATGTTTTCATTACTAGTAACATTTAATGAGCTCTTGGAAGGTTAATATTTTTTTTTGCATTGAGAGAACTTGCTGGAATAAAATGAAGTGGTTTATTATTTAATCCGTTAATTAAGATATGGAAAGATTTTGATACAAATCTCTATGAGTCACTTCTCTTGAGAGGCAATGACTCCCAATGAGGTCCTGCACATACCACAGACATTTCCATGTGCAAGACCGAACTGGACTCTTCTGAATGATGGTTTTCTTCCAGGTCAGAGTTAAAGAGGTGCCGACTACTGAGACACCTTTGTCTTCCCCAGAAGCAGGATGTGACCAATCACTTTTTAACTCGGTGAGAAGAGGGAATCGGGACGCAGGTGGCCTCTGCTCTGACACTGTCTCTCAGTTCTTGCAAGCTTCTTGCTCTGCAGTCAGTATCTTGCCTTCGTGGGTTTCTGAGCCAGGCTGCGGGAACACAGTGGGAAGGTCTTCTGTGTGAGGCACCAACTCCCACTGAGTTCCTGCAAGCAAAGCAACATGTTGCCCAAAGGTGTTAATATTTTCTGCTTATTATAAAAAGAGTGGAATAATGTATCTTACTGTAGGAGGCTTTGACAAGGCCTAAACTGGAAAAGTGTTCCTAAAATTGCCCACCATTAACAAAAAGCAATTGTAATTTGGATGTCAGTTTTCATAGTGAATTGATTTGAGAAAACCATTTTTGTGCCAGTATAAGCTGTATACATATTAGACCTCAGGCTGACAAAAAATGTCTTGACAAAATATGAAATTATCTTTCTAGCAAATAGCTCTAACATTGATTTGGTCATGGATTAATATGCAGCCTGATTAATTTTTAAATTAATGATTAATATACATTTGGGAGGGGGTAACAGTTTCATCTAAACATATGGTCTAGAAGAAGAGAGAGAGTTTAATTTCTTAGAGATCAAATAGATTGGGATTCCCAAGGATCTGCCTTTTTGTTCCTCCTGCTATTTCAATGTCCCTGCTGTGGGGAGGACAAGCAGGGGAGTCAGGAAACATCAGGAAAGGTAGCTAGGGGTGAAGAGAAAGCAGTGTGCAGCGTCACTGGAGAAGATAGGGAAGTTAGCATGCAGCGAGACTTGGAGCTCTCTGCTGTAGGTAGGGAGAACATTGCAAGCTGGCAGAACATCTTAGGAGAAGGCGGGGGGAAGGTATGCCTGATATGGAAAAACAAGAATTATTGGGCCCTGCATTAATCCTTCATTCCATATAATAGCAAAAGATAAAATGCATGCATTCTGGTGATCTGGGGAAACTGGTGAAAGTCTCTGAAAGGCACTTGTCTTCTTTTTCTAAAAAGATATGGTGTGATATGGGATAAAAAAGGGATTTGGGGTTAACGTTAGCTATCTGACAGAATAAGACATTCTTTTTACTTTCCTGAAAAACACTGACAATCTGAAAAGCATGTATCATAATTAGGCTGCTCAGCGACGGTCATCTGAAGCTTTGTCATACAGCAAGGTCAATTGCTTGATATTTTTTAGTCTTGTCACCGTGGTGAGGAACGAAATAAGTTCTCCTTCCCTGTATACGTTGTACCTTGTAGCCCAGCCCAGAGCTCTTCCAGTCATCTGCTAATATGCAAAAGGGAGTCTTCTAACAATTAGTCTATGAACTACTTTGTCCTTCCCCTTGCTTCTTTTTACTTGTGGGCAGAAGAAGCAGTGCTGGTGTAGTACTGGTACTTGAGACCTAAGGAAATGGGTAGGATCCGGAAACTGAATAACTGCAGAAATGCTTTGTCTGCGAGTCAAGAAGGATCAGTTCCAACCTCAGCCTTTGAAGTTCAGCACATCTTCCAGACTTTAGGGAGAAAGAGGCATTGCTTCATTAGCCATACCTGCTCTATGAAGAAATGGAGGACTTCAGTATCAAGGTAGAGTGAGGCACCTTTCAAGAGCAGCAAATCAACCTAATTTTTGTAAAGCATACTATAAACTTTCTAAATATCTGAAATCAAAAGCAATACTTGAATATAGATGCCATTATACTGGAGAATTTTTAAAAAAATATTTGCCTGATACTTTTCAGTCAGCTTCAGCAGCTTATTAATATTAATATAAATTCAGTAACTACTATAGTACTCTACAGTTTCGTTGTAGAAATATTATCTTCTAATGCTGATGTTCTGTTGACTAAACAGATAGAAAAGTAAATATACGGCTGTTAAACATACTTTATACTTGACTGAAAAACATGGAAGAAACCAAATGTAGCTTCTGAATTTAAAGTTTGTCCTTTTGGAATTTAGAGCAGATGTGCTCTGTAAAAAAAGCCCTGGTAGTTTTATTAAGGCCATGAAGTCGGGTTGTAAAAAGGTGCTGAAGCAGCTTCATGGGTCTTGGTTCGTTAACTCTAATTGTCATGTCTGGATTCCATTTGACGGACGATCAGGTCCTTCCTTTCTTATATCCTTTTTCTCACTGTCTTCAGGTGACCAGCTTCCAGAGCTACCTCTTTCAGAAGTATTTCCAACAGTGGGCCTGGGTAATATTCTAAACCACGTCAGTCATACTTGAACGTGTCTTTTTCTTGTTGGATTTGATCCTTTTCTTGTCCACTTCCTGTGTGGAGCTTTCCTCTGGAGAGAATAGAGCCATAATTAATTATAAGCATTTTAGATTTTGAGAGATTATGTTACATAAAGGTTTTCCTACTTGACAAGACTTATTTTTGGAGGTTGGAAAATTCTTAAATACATTAAAAATAGAAAATGTAAAAGCCTTATCAAGCACCAAATGTCTTCTGATTTCAGGCTTGATATGAGGGAGTGAAGAAGCAATGTTTTACATACCACCCACGTAAGACAACGACATAATTTATAGTATGTGGCCATCTGTGTGTTTTCCAAGTTCTTGTTTCTTTATTAGACTTAACTGTGTGCCAAAAGCAGAACATTAACTCTATGGGCAGTGGAAAAGATATGGAATAAGTAAAGAATGTTCCTCCCTTTATTTCAAGCTGTTTGTGACTGAAAGTTATGTCATGATTGTTTGGTGTCCTAAGAAAAGGAATTACTGTTTTCAGACCAATGTCAAATAGCACCTCTCTTTTTAGCAGAAAATATATTTATGTGGGCACAGAACTACCTGTGTTCCCCACTACAATTAAAATATTCAAAAATTTTTCAGAATTTGGGATTTATTTGCCAAGTCTAATTCCAAAGCATAACTAAAACCTCATGTCATGGTAATAGAAGGAATAATCTTTCAGAACTATGAAAGATTACAATTTGATTGGCTTTCAGTGTGATTTAAGTACTGTTAAGTACTGTTTTTTAAAATAAGTAAATAATGCTGTGTTGTTAAACATTAATTTCATTAGCATGATTGGTAGTAGGGAATTTTCTGAAATCAAGAGAAATAAGAACTGTAAGTCTGAACACATTTTCTGAGTTTATAAAATCAAAATCTAAGATTCCATAAGGTTGTCTTTCCTTGGCTGTTAATGTTTTTGTAAGTATTCAAAAATCTTTAATTTTATATCCCTGATATACTGTGCCAGAATAAAATAATCAAGTAACTGTAAACATGTGAAACAGTTATAACACTTCTCATCTTACTGGTTTTAAATCCGTTGAATTGTTTATACCTGTAGGCCCTAAAGTTCTGAAAAAAATTCCTATAAATCCATTTTGCCATTATTAGCTGACAGATAATTTCCTAGAAGTATTACCAACATTAACTATCTCTAAGTGTATTTATTTTTTATGCTATTTTTTCAAGTGTATTGCATTTTTGATAATGAATTTGTTTTCCTTCAGAATGCCACCATCATGGGATATTCCTATCAGAACTGTCTGATACTGATTTCTCAAAATCCTATTGGCATTTATGTTTCTTTTAAAATATTTCTTGTATTGTAAAATAGGAAGAAATGACACAGATAAACTGAGTATCCTACTTCCTGCTTCTGTTAACTTGTTAAAAAGGTCACTTTACTAATTGATAAATGCACTTGGGTATAGCTATCTATATGACCTATGAATGCTAGCACAGTATTATTATGTTTGTTCAGGTTTATTATCTGAGCAGTGGTTTAATTCTTTTAATTATGATCCTAAGAAATACAATATGCATAACAAATTTAAAACAGCCTATCTTACCCATATTTCAGTATGCCTTGTGACTTTTATTAAAAAAATCTTCCCATTCTCTCAAAAAAACCTGGTGCCACTCTATAGTATAAACTCACTATTTCATTCTGAGCTCTACGTATCAGTATTAACTTCATTCTTTTACAGCCTCCGCTTTTCTATTATTTATTCTAAGTCAGGATCTAACTGAATCCAATTTAGCCATGGAATGCTAAGATCATTAAACTATAATGCTGCAGTTTTCTCCATAGCATCCATGTGTCTGAGACCATGAAACAGAGATGAAAACTGATGGATTATTCGACAGCATCTCTAGTCTTCAGTCTCGCCACACTTTTGTATTTTTGTCTGAAAATTGACTTTTTTCCTGCATTTTATCTATAGGTGAGGAGCTCACTGGCCTTATTTTCACACTGCAATATCTTAACTTCAGCCTGTTGTGGGCCTCTTTAATTTTCTTTAATAGCAGAAGGAAGTAAGAGGTGTTTAAATATACTCATAAACCATTTCTATGCAAAGCTCTCACTTCTTCAATCTCCAGTGTTAATTTACTTCTTTGGCTTTCCACTTTTCTTTTCCTCTGGGAAGCTCTATTAATTTCCTTCATGTTACAGTTTCATATGCATCCTGGTCCATGTTTTCAGATGTTTGACCTTTATTAGCTCTATAAAATACACTGCAGTTTCTGCTTTGATAGCATCCAAACCCTGAAGTTCATCATTAGGGAGTTACTCCATTTCCAGTTCTTTTCTCTTGGACCACCATTAGTTGTTTTTAAATTGGCTTACAGTCTTTGCATAAGATGAACATACTTAGGCTCTGATATCTGAGCTATACGATCTACCATCAAAGAAAATGAGGCCGACACATATTTGACCTGTTACATAAATTTGCAGCTAGGAAAAATATTACATTCCCTGAGAAGAATGCTGGTGCCTTTACATGTTGTGAAGTCTAGTTTGATTTTCTTTCTTTTCTTTTCTTTTTTTGTTATTCCCTCATCTCCATCTACTCCTCCATACTTTCTCCATAATTGACTGGTCTTGAAGTCCTTAAGCATCTGTCTTCTTACCTTTAAAACATGCACTTTTGTTTTTACAGCCTTCTGAAATAGTTATCCAATACTTCAAATATTTGTTTAACCTGTCCTTATAATTATCTTCTCCTATATTTGCACTGTTGCTGGACTCGGGTCTTTGCTCTTGTCTTGGTAACATCCCTTTTTTGAATTGTTCTTTCTGTTTGGGGTCATGAGTCTCATTTAGGCTATGGCCTCTATCAAACATGGCCAATTTATGTTAGTGTAACAAGTTACAGATGAGCCATCCTACCTGTTCATATGAGTGTTCTTAACTTGCACCACATGCAAGGAAAGTGCTGTTAGTTTGCATCTCAATGAAAGAAGTTTTCAAAACCCCTGTGTTTAAGATACACAAGTGTAAGTTCATACATAGAGGAATTGGCAACATAGACTGTTTGTAGGTGACACAGAGCTATAGAACTATAGAATGGAGTGGGGGTGCTTGGGATTATCTAGTCACTATTAATTTCTGATGCCTTTGGTATTAATTGCCTCACCATGTCTCCATTTTTTATAAATCTTTTTTGATATGAAGAGGTCACTGAAAAGCAGCTATGTTTTTTATCTTAATTTTGCCCTGTTTTGCCTTTGCACTTTTAATTCCGCCTCACCGAGTGCTAGTATTTTCTCTTTCTCCTGCACCTCCTGACCCATTAGATTACCTTCTATGGAAATCCCATCAACAATCTCTGAATCTTTTGAAATTTGGGGTTTGTTTTTTGGGTAGTGGGTTTTTTTGGGTGTGTTTTTTTTAAAAATCTGTTCACTTCCCTCAGGTTGGAAAGACTTCTTGAGAAGGTTTATGGAAGTCAGGAGCATCCTTTGCCATGGAACAGGGAATACAGAAGTCTTCAACTTAGAGGTTAGCAGATTCCTCATTGTATTTAGATGGGAATTGCATGAAATCCAATCATGATGAGGAAATATATTGATTTAAAAGACCTGACATTTTAAAACATGGTTTATAAGTAATTTTTCTATTTCACCCTAGGTATCAGTCTTATTTAGTAGTGAAAATATCTAGAGAAAGGGAGTTGTTTTGGTTTTTTTTTTAATCAATGCACGAAAACCTTTTCTTCTCTGTTATACACCAGTTTGAGCACAGATTCATGGTGTTTTCACAGAAATATACACCCACCCTTCCTTCCCACAGCATCAGCCACAAACAAAAGATATATGAAATTCAAGGCTGTATAGTGAAGACTACAGGAAACTAAAAGAAAACAAATTTTATTTAGAGGTCTGTTTCCAAGATTCCAGCCAGGTCGTGCAAAAGCCTACCTAAAGTCACTTATCTACACTTCTACAGCTGCTTGTACTTCACAGGAACTGTTAAGTACTGGCCTGAGGAGAGCTGCCTGGATTCTGTGAAGGCAGAGGTAGAACGAGAGTTCCGGGGAACAGAAAGGAACATGAGAGCCACGAAGAAGTGTGAACTAATTCAGACGCTCACATTGCAAATGTTTCTAGCTACAAAATGAGTCTGAGTACATGCTCATACAGGTAGCTTTGCAAGTTCTTAATAATTTTCTAGGGCACAAAGCCAGGAGAGATCCTTGAGATAAGCAAGCTTTTTTTCTTCCTATATTCTTTCGGATGTGAATTCTCCTACACAGAGAGAACTGGGAAGCCTCTATCCTACTCGCAAAACGTAGTCCTCAAAAAGCCCTTTCTAAACACCACTTACACAGATGGGGTGCAAGCGTATCATATTACTAAGGGAAAAGTAGAATTAGTAGACAGAAAAGAACAGGAGCTGGTGGAGTAATCTTATTTATTGCCTTCTTCCAACCCAAACTGTTAGTTTGGGTTTTTTTTTTGTTTTGTTTTTGTTTTGTTTTGTTTTTTGTTTGTGGGTTGTTTTTTTTTTTTTATCTGGGAAGGACTCCTCAACCTCTCTGGCACTTACTCTGCTGTAAATTTATCAGCAACATTTACCTCCCAGGGAGAGGAAAACTGTTGTATACTTCTGAGTTTAGTAAGAAAGTCACCCAATCCACGAATGTTAGCCAACAATTCCAAAGCAATCCTATGACTCCAATATGGATTGAGTTTAGTCCTAAAATAATATATATCAATTCTTTAGGGATTCCTGGGAAAGTCTTAATGTTCAGTTCTAACTCCCACATCATCAGTTTGAAAACACAGGGCTGTTTTTTCTTTCTTTTCTATCCTCCCCTGTAGTGTTTTTCAAAGGTGGCTTATTTTCTCTGAGTTTTGGCACACAAGGGAGTTAGTAAACTTTAAAGCCTATATGTTGGGAGGCAAAGGAGTGACATGAAAGCACCCTCGTAATGTTTTTGTGTGTGGGGAGACTTGCTGTAGGCCTATTAGGTTTCTCCAGAAGTTTTCTCAGAAAAAAAGCAAGACAAGAAAACTGTCTTGCTGCTAATGATCCAGACCCTTTGAATTTTGTATTTGATTTTGATATAACTGTCTTTGAATACCTCCATTTCATTCTGATCAGCACAAGGCATTGCATGGTCTGCTCATTGTGCCATTTTGAGTTGAAATCCTGAATTCAGTCTGCACTTGACAGAGCAGTGGCAGATGATGTTTATGAATGGAAGCATCTTCCCGGTGCTTACGCTGAGTGAATGGGAGGCAGGGAGGAAAAGCACTTGTTGCTATGGCTTTTCCTCCTGCCAGCTAAATGATATAATTAGCCAAGCATCCATTCTGGTTCTCTCCCTTGCTGCCCTGGGAATCTTCTCCTTCCTGGTAGCGTGCCTTTTTTAACGCTTTCTGCCCTACCCTCAAGCAATTTGGCACAGGTCCTCCTGTGAAACAGAAGCATGGCCATTGCTTATATTACAATCACTTAGCAGTTAAGACCATTCATGCAGGAAGTGGAAAACTTCATTTCAGTGCCTTCCTCAAGGGAGCCTAAATACACCAAAGAAAGTGCTAACCACCAAATTATGACCTAAGCTGAAGGCACAATCTATCCTGTGGCAAGTGTGCAGAAAATAATTAAAATTCAGTAGGCTTCTGCTGTGGTTTGTGCACTTGCCCAGAGGAAGGTGCACAAGAGAGTCTTCTGAAAAGAAGAGTTAGTTTATGTTACTCTGGCGACATTGTACCACTGGGAAAGCATTAAGAAGGCAGACTGTGCCTCCTGTGCAGCCCTGATGGGTCCTATGGACCAGCATATGGTGGGATTTGGGACTCAATGCTACACGCAGCATTGCATTTGACCCGATGTAGACAGATTCATGCTCGGCATACAGGGTATAGGACATACTGGATCAGCTTAAAAGGTACATCTTGCCTAGTATGCTCTCTGACAGTGACCATTAGCAAATACTTATTAACTCTTAGCGAACGAATTAAAGAAACAGACATGTATAGAGTGAGTCTTCACCAAAGCATCCCGTTCTCATGAATTTAGGATGTTCTCAGATGTTTAGGAACTTCTTTGTTTGGCATGCACAGCCTGTGCACAGCAACTGACGTGTTCAACTCTGGGTTCAGATGCCTAAAAGTTAAGGGAACCAAGTCCTTCCTCAGGTATGATCTTAAAACTTTTCTAGTCTTCTTTCTTATCACCTTCATCCATCTCTTCCTCTTCTGGCCTCTATACCTTTAAAGACTTTCACACTCCTAGCAACTAAAATTGCATATAAATTACATTCAGCCAAAGGAATCACTATAATTATTTCAGATTAAATACAATCTTTTATTTCATTATTCAACAATTACCCGCAAATTTTCACCTCTAAGGCCATGTCTGTATTGCCATACAGATGGTTGTGTTGCAGCATCTCCTATAGTTCAATCCAGTGTAGGCTCTACTGTTATTAAATAGCTACACTGTGGGTGGTCCCATAGTGTAAAAAGACCCTATGTTTCCATTATGCAGTGATAGCCTGGTTTTAGCAGTATGTCTGCAAATTCTACTGCAAGCTATGCTCACCCTCCCCAAATCTCCATAAGTTTTAAGAGAAATATATATATGTGCAAATATACATAGTATAGAGAAGAATATTAAATATAAAAATCCTCCCACATTGACAGGTCTCATTATCTACCATTTTTAAATGCTTTATTTTAAATCATGAAATTAGGAACATAATTATAATATAGTCTCCCACTTTTCAGTATCTTCAAACAATTGAATGCGTGGGGTACTTAAATTTTGAGAATGTCCTCTTCTTGCATTAATCTTCCATTAGGTGTAATACTGGTCTTAAACATACATTTTCTATTTTGGGTTTAGGATTAGAAGTTGTTCTTTTGAGCATGAATCACATATAGTTTTATTACTTATTTGTGAAAGGGACGTCCAGGTCAACAAAAGCTGCCTCTCGACTTAAGATATTGTAAAATGGATATCTGGCATTTTTTAAACTGCATCAGAAGGAAAGTAATAAGGAAACTTTCAATTATAAAGCAAGAAATAAGGGAAAGCTGGAATGTGCTTCCATCCTCTAATATATCTAATGATGTCATGACCACTTATGGTCTGATAATATTCTTAAATGAGACATGCTGTGACGGTGGTCAGTCCTAAAAGTGGCTCTGAATGGATTCTGATTCTGAAGCCCAAGTGAGTCTTTCCCATTGATTTCAGTAAACTTCATTTCTAAGTACTCCCAGTAGTAAAAGGGACATATGCCACATACTGAGGGGGTCTTATACGTTCAGGTAATTTTATTCAGTTTAAAAACCATTATTAATATCTCTGTTGTGAAACCCAAGTAATACTTCTATATTTTGTGTCCATAATGTAGTGTAACGTCTATTACAAGTTGCATAAGTATATTGTTGCAGTGTTTAAAGAAGTTATTGAAAAATACCTTTATTTTATTGCTACATTATCAGAGTGGTAAGGAGCTCACATTTATGGTTGATTTTAAAACAAGGAATGTAAATTCCAAAATTCCAAATTCTTTTTTATCAAATTAACCAAAATTTTACTGTTGTCTCACTACTTAAGTAGATAGGATGCTTCTGAATATTTTATAATACAGGTGGAGTTTTGGCTTCCTATTAGGGAGATACTGAAAGTATTTTAAAGACCTTTCACACAGGGCAAAATCAAACACTAGAGACAGAAGGAACATAGTTGTTAAAGAAATGAGGTGATCATAGCAAAGCCTAAAAAATACTAATTACGTTTAGTTAAACATTAATTCCCCAGGTTTCCTTCTGCAGATCTAACCCTGTTGTTATGTGCTTTGATTTTCCCTAATAAGAACAAGTGCACAGCCAAGTCTCTTTATTCCCAAAATTATACTTTGCAGGTTTTGTAGGTAACATACAGGTGGGGACTGATGAAGCTGGGATGCTTCCATGGAAATGTGTGGAAAACTTTACTGTGTAATGCAAAGTTTTTTATGTAAAAATTATTTAGGAATTCCTAGTAATTGGTTAAGAAAATCTGTATTACATGATTAAGTCTTTCCTTTTCCTCGGTATTTTGTTCTCTGGTGTAATCAGATTTACTTACTAGTACAAAACAATGCTCTCAATGTTACTCTTTTTTTATTTCTTGTGGTGCTCAGGACTTGGCCCGTAGCCTTTTCATTCTGTAAAGTAGTAGCTGATGTACAACATTTGTTGTTCCCTTTGGCTAGATTTTGGAAGTTTTGGCTCATGTCATTTTTCTAGAAATAATCTGCTTTTTGTAAATGTGTGATCACTGAGCTTGCTTGAGCCTTTATTTTTATAAGAAAGAGAAACAGAAGGGGTTTTGTCTGCAAACTTGCGTGCTTCGAGTACACCATGTGAGTCCACGGCCTTAAAAGTCTTACCAGCAGTTTGTAATAAAAAAAAAATTCTCATTAGAGAAATCATGGAAACATTAAACTTTCCTAATATGCAACATATTAAAAATATCAACAGTACCCTAAACATTTCAGAGAATAACAAGTTCTTAAATGCACTTACTGTTTGCATTTATCACTGACCAGTACAGCAGTACTCAAATCATTATAGAGGTTTATAGAGGAATCTTCAAAGTGATCAACTCAGACAACCTCAACTTCTATGGTCACTATTCCTAAATATCAAGGTTAAAAAAGGTCTTAAAAATATATGGTTTCATTCTCATGTTCCTTTTTGGCTTTTTTTGTCAATACAAAGCCCATTATAAGTCTCTGCACCTCATGTGAGCAAACTGAGATTCAGTTAGCCAGACATATATGATGAAACTGTGTGTACTGCTGGCATACTTCAGTACCCTCTGGTATTGCTTATGATGTAAAGGATAGGGCAAATTCAAATACATCTTGTTTCTTGTCACCATCCATGGAAGGTAGGCAGAATCTCTGTGTCTTCCTGCATAATGTATAGTTCAGTTAGTCAGCTGTATTCGTAGCTAATGTAGCCACCCTGGCTTCCAATGTAGTTTATTTAAGCTCTGACTGTATAGAGGGTTCTTAAGATGTAGATTGCATGATCTCCACTCTGATTTTAAGATCTGCCCTGCAGGACAACTCTGCCTGACGCACTGCTCTGTTTAGTGTATGTTGAGGGGATATAGCATTCCCTGTCTCTACCTTTCCTGGGAAGTGTAGGCCGATGGCTCATGCCACATCCCAGAAAATGCTCTTAATGAAGAGCTGTAAGAAGTGTTTCACTGGGGTATTCTTGCAAGAGCAACCTCTCCCTGTCTCAAAGCGGCATTTGTTAAATATTTCAGAAAGAGGAATCACCCCCCTGGGAGAGAAAGGCTCCAGAAACTTATGCTGTTAGCTGACACTTGTGAGACATACCAGTCAGTGATGCCTGGGTCTGTGGCAAGGGCTTTATTCCCTATTATTTCCCATCCCAGAAGGGAAAGTTAGATGGTAACTCACTTCCCTCAGCAAGGACATCAAAAGTGCTTTGTGTTTTAGTGTTTATACACTTTCTACCTTTTATGTATATGTGTATAGGTTTTATTTGATGAGCAGGTAAATTTTATTCAAGATACCTAAGCAGTCTCCAAAGCAGAGATCGTATTCAACATTCCCCAGCCTCAGGTATTTTTCTCATGTGATTAGAAAGCCAGGCTACCTCTTGCTTGTTCTCTCTTTCGTAGAGTGGAGCTTGCACCCCTTCTGCGCAGTGGCAAACTCCCAGCAGCAGCTATCAGAGCCTGTCCCACGGTCTGGCATTACGGACCCTCCTGGAAAGGGTATCTTTTTATTCAAATCCTCTCAGGTTTGAGAATGGCTTTAAGCTAACCCATACCTCCTAAATCCTGGTTGACTGGCTATGGTAGAAAAAGGGTGGCTCCTTCTCCATCTGCATGGCCACAGAGGCTCAGTTCCTCATGTACCCCAGCAGACCGTAAGTGTTAAGACCGGAGAGACACTGACGTTCAGAGCTGCACTTGTAACTCACGTTTCTTATTGACTAACCTCCCAGCCACCATCTCTCCTGTAGAGATAGTTAGGCATTGAGTTCAGGGTATTCTGAGTCATCAGGCTAGAACAAGTCATTGAAAAACTCAGGTATGGTGTTTAACACAGTCAGTGTGTCATCTCTACTTTCGCAGAGGGATGGTATTTACTTTATAATAGCTAGAGCTTTTTGAAATATTGTTTTTATCATATGAATGCCACAACTCGCTCTTAATGAATACAGACAGAATCCTTCCCCAGATTTCTGTATTAGTGGCAGAGTTATGGACTTTGTACCAGTGGGGAGGGAGAGGCATTTGGGTGCCAGTATGAAAAAAGGCATCTTAAAGAATTTCAGTCATTTTAATTTAAGTAACTTTTTAAAATAGTGGTTTATTATAGGCAATCCTTCTTTTTTTCCTCTATATGTACAGTTGTTTTTCTTTCTGGAAAAAAAATATATATTTATAGATAAGGAGAAACAAATTTTATGGGGCAAGGAGTTTTTCTTGCTAGTATCTTCCTTGCTGTCTTGCCATTTGGATTATGCTGTGTAAGTGGAGCAAACCAGTAAATTTATTCCACCAAAATTCAGTTAGTGCATATGAAATCAAATTTCCCTGAGGCAAAAATCTGCTAAGTAAATAGAAGAACTCCCTTGCATGCACCTGTGTTTGGAATATCTTGTCATGCTATGGAGATGTGAATGGCAAGACAGGCATTTTAATCTTCAGACTTGAGATTTCAAACAGACACTGCTGAGATTTCTAACAGACACTGCTGAGAGCAAGGCTTCCAGGAATTCATGTGTTTTTTCTGGTCTTTGCAAGATAATTCTTCTCCAAGTAGCACAGCTAGTGGCTCACGGTGACTAGAGAACTCCCTCCAGTGGGAGATTTATTGCATGAACTCTGCTTGAAACTGTGCTCTTCTAATGACTGTCTCTCTTTGGCAGCAAATGCATCACAAGCTATTAATGTCTTGCTCTCTTTTACCTTTCTACAATAAATCTGTTATCTTTTACGTTTCTTAAAACAAAACTGTAAAGCACATTGCGCTTTGCTTCAAGGAGCTGTGGTTTGGTTCCTGAGAGGGATACAGGTCAAATAGTTAAAGGAATTGAAGTCAAGGCTTACCTGCTACACACAAGAAAGAATCGAAAGAAACCAGAAGACTGCTTCCTCACTGTTATTCCTAGCAGCAGCGGCACTGGGGCATGAAAATTATGTTCTATATAATTTGTGACAGTGGATTTAGCCTCTTCTAAAAGGGCAGCCAGAAACACATGCTGCAGCCTCCTTCAGAGTGACACATCCATTACAAATCTCCAAGCAGTTTGCATTCTTGTCGCCTTTTGCTCTGTGTCTTGTACCTCTGGTTGTGCCAGATGCTAGCCTGTAGGCCTCTAATTGTAAGGAACAACGTGTAATACCAGAAAAAAAGGTTTTGCAACACATGCGATGAGTATTTTCTTGATCTTGCATATAGGTTTCCTGTAGGATTTTGTAGTACTTCCAAAAGCTACTATTATGCATAGTATAATGGTAATGATACATGTTTTATTTAATTTTCTGAATTATTTTTCATGTACCTTAGGGTTATGATTTGGAAATAGAAATCTTTTGACAACAAAAGAGGTGCAGAACAGGCTTTGACTATAGAAGTTTCCTTATGACACATCTAGTGAGGCACTTCTGAATTTTTCAGTAGTGTCCATCTTTAATGCAAAGACATACTCCTATCCTGTACTTTTTCAGTATCCTTCTTCAAGTATCTCAGTTGCCATGTTATTTGTCTTACTAGGGCCTCAATTAATGCTCTTGGATTTCTTTTTTTTTTCCCTGAACAGGGGAACCCTGGTTGTTCCAAACCATCTGCTTATCTTCTTCAGTTAGAAACAGACTTTGGAAGGAAGCTGTTATGTTTACATTTGCATGGATTACTATATTTTCACAAATGTAGGATAATCTTACAGAACAAGCCCTCATTTTTCTGAGGGAAGAAAAATGTCTCTTTGAATAGAAGTTAAGCATACCTCCCCTCACTTTCCAACTACATTACTTGGTATTTCTAGTTGGCCATACTTTACCATGTGCACTCCTCTCTCCCAGTCCCTTGCCTCCATTGAAACGGCAGATCTGAGCACTGGCTTTTGGGCTGGCACAGTAACTGCTGCTTCACACTATATATACTCTGCTATACAATACCATGATAAAATACTGTAATACAAGGTAAGCTTGTTTTTTTCAGGACAATTTCCCTTAAAAATCGCTTTAGAAGCTTGAGAAACACAGTATAATATTTCTATTTCTCATTTTCCTTAATCTAAATAAATAACTGAAAAATACATACTGTGTTCTGCATTGTGGGAAAAGCAAACAATGTGCAAGCTTCCCAGCCACAGGAGAAAATAAAAAAACCATACACATCTTCTCACAAAAGTGCTTTCCCCACATAAATAACTGAACTGAAATAACTGAAGTATAAATAAGAATCCTCCCATAGCCCTCCTTTTCTGTTCAGATAACATGTAATATGGAAATCAAAGGAGACCCCTTTCAACTGTTAGTAGACTGGCCCACTGCCTTACTGCTGTATGAGAGGGTGAGGATGCTAAAAGTCCTTTGAAGAACATCTCCTCACCCAAGCACCTGTGGGATTTTTCAGTTAGCTTTGAATCAAGGCACATATTTCCAACATGACACGCCTCATTGTTAGCACAAAGACGATACATGGTTTTCATTCTCCTGTTGCCACTGTGTCGTAGGCAGCAGGCTTTATTTCAGATTCTCTGCTTGCCAGTTGTTCCTCTAAATGCAGAGTTTAAAAAACGTTGTAGGAGAAAGACATAAACATGGTTACAAGGCTCTGTTATTACAGGAGGACATTGCCTGAATTCGCGGGTTATTTCACTAGCGTAGTAAGTGCAATTTGTTCTCACAGCAGTTCTCTCCAAGGCCATTGCATGCAAGATGCCTTGCATATAGTCTTAACCTGGAACGGGGGAACTAGCCCTGCTGAGTGCACCAAGGTCTACAAGACATTTGGCACCTATGGGATCTGACATCAGGATCCTGCTCTCATATAGTGCTCAGCAGAAGATTTAGCTTTCACTTTGCAAACTGAAAGCATGGCTGTGGTGATAAAAACAGGACAAGTGGAAAGTATACAGTTTTGACAGTAAGGAGATACTGTCAGCGCTACTCACACTGTATCACTGTAGCAAGTTACTGTGGAAGCTGAGGACAAGGAAGGAGACCTAACCTTGTCTTTGCATACTTGCAGGCGTAAGTTTAAAATCAATATGATTGCATTAACTTCCCTTTTTCATCTTGTAAGACACACTGCAGTTACAGACAGGTGAAACAGTGTCTCATTTTCATGTTCATGCCTGTGCAAAATTGCTCTGCAGATATTTGTTTGCTGCCATGGGGGCTGCACGCCTTGTAGCGCATACTTCCCCCACCCTCGCTAGAGCGTGAGGAGTTCTTGCCATGTCGGTACAATGGACTTCTCCTAGGAAAAACTGCTTGTGTCCACGCTGTCTGAATGAGGTCAGTTCTCATGGCAACCACATTTTATCTGCAGAAATGTGCATTGTTTTCGAACGCTTTCCCCTTCTGTGTAGAGATGATGTAAAATCCAAGGGAGCAGAAGAGCAAGAAAGAAACCTAATTGGCATGCAAGCAGCAAACGCTGTGACACTTATTTACCTTTCATGCTGACCACTATTGTTTCACAAATTGTTAAGCAGCCCGAAGTTTTATGAGATGACATGTATGTTAAGAACACTCCATTAGGGTTGCTCAGCAACATGCCCATACAATAGATCTTTTTTAGACAGAAATCAAGTTAATGCAGGATTAGTTACTGTCAGATATGGCAGAAACCAGCAGCTTTATTGCTGTGTGCCTCAGGAGATTATTTCAGTCACTTCCTCCTTTCCTTCCCCCCCTCTCCAGTTTGAGGAAGCTCGGCAGGGCCAGCGTGATCCCATGGGAGGCTGGAAAGATGAGAGGAACTGCTTTGTTGGTGGGGATGGCCAGAGCTCCCTACTCCCGCTCCACTCCAGCGACCCCAGTGAGGCTCCTGCCAGCAAGGGATTAGGTGGCATGACCGTGACTGTGACAGTGCTACGCTTGTAAGGAGGGAATTCTCCGATGATGGTGTAAGGTTATGTTAAATCTCCTTTGTAGAACTAGCAGGGGATCAGGTTAGGTTTTTTTGCAGATTTCAAAACCTTTTGAACAGGAGAAAGACACCCCACCTGCGTTTCTAACGGCATTTTCGTTCTTTTAAAGGGGAGCAAAGACTTGGCCTCAGCCTAATGAAAACAAACATTTACCTTGATTACAAGAACATCCTCAGTTACGCCAGCCTAAATGTCTTATAACTCCTCAGACCATGAAGCAGAACTGCTGCTAGGAGAAAAGCCTCCCTTACAGAGAACAGCCACTTATTCCCTGGGAGGCTACTTACAGCGCCGCTCCCAGCTGTGTGGCATGGCTCTGTCTGAGTGGGCAGATCCGGCTGTAAAAGTTCTTGCTCTCATACCTTAGTGCAATTTCTATGCTTGTGACTTTTATTGATCCCTTAACTGATTGCTCTCCACCCTTTGTATGGTATTTGTAAAGCTAGTGTCAGGTACTGTAAGTCTACCAGAAAGACTGGTCACAAAACCTGTAATTAGAATATTAGTTAGTAAAAACTGTAAAGTACTATACTTATTTTAGATTATTACCTTCTTTGTTGTCATGGGGGTCACTGTAGATAGAAGCCAGGGTAAACAAGGAGAAAATGACAAAAGCCAGCAAGATGAAAGCTACTTCAAGGTTTGTGAAGGGCAGCTCCATGAACTGTTACTGCTTCGCCTAGAAAAAAGGGTAAACGTTCAGTGTTCAGTTGGCTGGCTGTGGAAAGGGACTGCTCTCAGTAGAGTAGTTAAGTCTTTAGTCAGAAGGATACTAGATCCTGGTCAAACTGGTTAAGTAACTTTAGCAGGTAAGGAAACAATACTGCTGGCTCATACAAGAGTGCAAGTTCAAGCCCTTTTTACTTAGGATGTAATATGTACAGTTCCTCTAGGGGATATTTACAGCTTGCTTACACTATTATGAGAGCAGTTATTAAAGCAAAGCTGCACTTAACTGGATGTCTGTATCTAGCTGTATCCTATATTTATCTTATACGTATTTATGTGCCGTGCATTTAATAACAGGAACATATTTGGACTCTGGAAGAGTAGAAAATACTTATTAAAACAAAAAGTATCCGTAAAGATCTGTAGGAAAGCATAGATTTTCTTAACAGTAAAACTCCTAGTATATGAAAAGTCTACCTTCTGTGTAGTGGAAAGTTTAACATATATGAGAGAAAGCCCTGACATTACAACCGAATTGCAAATCAAATCCCAGTCAATAGTTAGTCCAGAGATTCTGAAGTCAATGGAAATTTAAAGTGTTCAGTTGCTCACAGGATTTAGCTCTAAAAAGCAGTCTCCCTGAAATCTCAAAACCAAGGAGTCCAATACATTTGTACAGAGAAGTTGTGAGAAATCAGAAGCATATAAAAAAAAAATGAAAAGAGCTTGCAGTAAATAAAGGGAAGCCGGCACTTACTGACTGCCAGGAATTTGTGCGTGTATTCCATTGGGGTTTCTTCAAAATCATCCCAGGTCTAGAAAATGATTCAGTATCATGGACGGAGTTAATCGCTCACGCTGGAAGGATCTAATGTAACGTGGTTCCCTGACGCTTGTCAGTTGCTGCCTTGCCCGTGGCAGGTCCAGTCCACATCAGACTGGAGACTGGTGAAAGTGGAAGGAGGAGGCACAGCTCAACAAGTTTGTTTCTTATACCTGCCTTCAGGATGCTGGCAACGTGCAAGCAAACTGAAGCAACAGAAGTTGTATCAATGCCATTGGGGCAGTCGAGACTGAAGTTTGTACATTGTAAATCATGTTGAATTTTAAGCCCTAGTAAAATATTAACATAATTGTAAACAAGACTAACTAGTATAAGAAAGAAACACAGCTCAGGAAATGTATCAGCAAGAATTTTAAAATTCAGATCCATACTGATGTAAGCAATAATTGTTGGAATGATATGGCTATGTTAGCAAGAACCAAACCTGTACAGATGCAACTTGTATGAAAAATGGTCCTTTTGAAAGACCTTTCTGATCACTTTGTGAGGATTTTTTTTTTTTGCTGTAAAGCTGTGGTCTGAAAAACTCAAATACCATTTATAGAAACTAAAGCATCGGTCACCTCTGATTGTATTAGCTACCTGTTAATTAAAGGAGATCACTAAACTATATTTTTTTTTAATATTCTGATTATTCTATTATTTAAACATATGAAATATTTTGACATTGCTATTTTTGAGTTCTGATATTTTGTATAGTGATCTAAGCAGGAATATTTCCACAGCAGGCAAAGGAGTGATGCTTATGAAACCCAGCACCAATAACACCTGAATAGAACAGGAGCATGTGGAGATGATTTGATCTCTGTCACATCCAGTGTATCTTCTGCTGGGTCACTTCTGCAACAAACATTTCAATAGTAGCTATTATAAATCTCTCTTTATGATTTCTAAGAGTGAAAACATAGTTACACAGGTCACAACTTCCCTGTCTATATGATAGATTAGTTAGTTACCCCATTTTATTCAGTAAACCAAAGAATCACCTATTCCATTCAGAGGTAAACTTACACCCGTGTATCTAATGAAAAATCTATTATTGACTGTATTTATGCATGCTTTTTCTTTGCAACAGATAATATTTTATATCTGCCTGAATTTAGATGTGAATTCAAAACTCACAACTTTTGCTATATACAGGGTTAAATTCTTCCATTATCCCATGTCAATAAAGCTGATGAATCTTTCATGCTCTTCTTAACTGATAAAAATGAAGTTGTGTGCAATTAAAGAAGAGGCCTGATTTCTGAATTTTTGACATAATAGATATAATATAATCATATATAATATAATTATATAATAATTACAAAAATATAATAATTATAATTATATAATAATTATAAATATATTATAATACAATTTTTAATATAATAGCCTGCAATTTCTTTAAGGAAAGTCATTAAGCAAAACCGATATATTTTGTATTGTTGTGCATATATGTATAGTGTATTCATTTATGTAAATGATATTTTTACCTATACATCACTGAGTAGTTAAATATCAATCATAAAACCTTAGACATTAGGCACAATAAGAAACAATTAATCTGAACAGCCATCAGTAAAAAGAACTGATGGTTGATAATGCTTTTGAAAGCTCCTAAGTCCCATTGAAAGTAGTTGGAATATAAGCTCCATAGCTGTCTAGCACATCACATTTTTTTCTTTTCACTGTTGGCAGTATTGGTTACCTGGCTGCCATACCTTACGAATTACAAGCAGAGCTGGTGCTGAGGTATAATTATCACTAAAGAGAAAGGCAAATCATAAACAGTAAAAAAAATTTAAAAAGTGTTAATTCTGAATTTATACTTAGATAAATAAATACTTAAGTCTGAATTAAGACAACACTTATTAGCAAAAATATGCATCTGTCAGAATAAAATTGTAATTTGACTTAATATGAAAAATCACAGAACATTATAATAAATTATTAAATTACAATGTTTATCTATTTGTATGTTGTCCATTGTACACTGAGAAAATACCACATCTTTCTTCTTGGAGACTAGTTCAATGGAGATGTGTTCAATGGAAGACCAGAATCCTCTGCCTATATCCTACCGTTGACATGAACAGAGAAAGTATGCAATATTTGTCAAAAATAGGTTTGTGCCCCATATTGAGGTCTTATTAATACTGTAAGAAGGCTTTACAAACAGACACAAATTCTGTTTAGATATCTACAATGAGGCTAAAGAACACAGGGGGTTAACCCCTCAAATGTGGCAAATAAAATGTGAAGTTATTTGATATAAATCTCTAAGCACCTAAGCCATATTTAAAGTTCAAGTTCCTTTTTATCTTTGTAGGAATAACAGTTAAACAGAAAGACTAAGAATGGACTCAAAAGCAAACAATTTATTCAGCATTGTCATATGATAGGGAATCTTCAGAGCAAAACCGGAGGTGCTAGCGTGCAGAAGAGAGTTAAGTCTTTCAGTTCAAACACATTGGGAAGGTGTTCATAAGTAACCTGTCTTTCCCATGGGGTCTAATATACTGTCACTGTCTACCTGGAAAACTATGAGAACTTTCTCTTCTCACCCCCATAAGACGCATCTTCTGCATTTGTTACAGGGACTATTTAGTACAAAGGTTACACGAAACCTTCAGTCTTCCTTACAGGCTGACAAGTCTACCATACGTTTTGAGCTGAGGGAGACCCTTGTTTTAGGAAAATTACTTTAAACAAAATACCAGTAGGTCAAAAATGGATGGAAAGCAAAACATGCCTTTCAAATATGAATAACCTTTCAAAACATGAGTTATTCACTAAGTTTTAATATGATTCTCCATCAATGAAAGCAGATTGTAGTGAGCTGAGTAGAAATGATGAAGAGAGGAATGTGCAGATGTGGGAAGAGATGCTGGTGGTGACAAAATAAAGATGAAAGTTGGTAGCCTTGTAGAGAAATTGGACTAGCCTTCACCACTACTATGTGTTTACAGGGACGCTATTAAAATACTGTAAAATTACTCCACTGGAGAGACAGCTGTTGACATTTTACTGGAGACCAATGAAACCCCAGAACTTTGTAAAGAATTCTGATAGTTTTGGAATCAGATTAACTTGGAAAAAGATAGGGAAGGTCAAGATTATATTTAAATGTTGTTACAAGGTTTCCATTGAAGTGTGTGTAATATATGTGTGTGTGTGTGTGTGTGTGTGTGTGTATTTATAACACTCTAAAACCAGATGAGACTTACAGAATGTTCCATTGTAGACAAAAGCAAATGCTGTGTCTCATAATTTATCAGTTTACCAGGTGGGGGAAATAGAGTCAGCACCAGCGCTGGTGTTTGATGGATGTGTAATGTTTCTTTGTCAAACTTTTTCAAAGAAATGTGTATGAAAAGTAGTTCAATGACCAGATTCTACGGACTTTTATTTTCTAGATTAAATTCTGGCCCCACTGGGATCTTTAGAAAACTGGGTTTAGAAAGCTGATTTTTAGAAAGCATTACCCTGGCGTGGCTTGGATTTCACTAACCCTGTAGCAAGTTCCTCCACAAATATGTTTGTTGACTTGTGTGGGACGACTGAGAAAATAAGGAACTAACTGTCAGGACTAAATGGCCTTATCATGGCCTTAGAGAAGATGAAAAATGTGAGACTGAAATGAAAAGAAAAATCCAGCATTTGTCCAAGCAGGGCTTTTAATTTAAGAGGTTAGACAAAGACAGAATGGAGATTAGTATAAGTCAATAAGAGCAGGACAGAATTAAACCCATAATTTGAAGTCTTACTTTTTCTTTTTTTTTTTTTAATCTATACACTTTTTTTTCTATTCTAGGTTGCTTATTGCCAATAAAAATATCATTCTTTTTCTATAGGAATGATAAACTAACATTGTAGGAAAAAAAATATGGGACAGGTAGAAAATATAAAGCAAACATATATTCTACGTACCTACATGCCTGTTCCTGTCACCAGAAAGAATGCTGCCAGTGAAGTGGAAATATCCTTCATGATAGTGCTTGTATTTAGTATAAGTTCTTACTGTTTTTGCAGAGGCACCTCCTTATATGCTGAAGCTGCTGTCATAGCTGTTGATCACTTCTGAAACTGAACTGTGGACTTGACTGCATAGATAGTACACTTAACACAATAAAGTATCAGAAAATGAGGAAAGGCAATATCCAAACTTTAAAAATTTTCTGCTGTAATTAAAATCCAGCTTGTAACTGACAGAAATTATTTGATCTCATAAAAATGGTTCACTAAACCAAATAAAGTGCAAGGGTCAAAGAGTGACTTATGAAAGTGTAATGTCTACAGCTTCAATCCAGTGATTGTTCCTATTACTGATAAAATGAGGTACCTACTTCACATAGGCCAAGCTGAGCAAATATGAGCTTTGTAAGATATTAACTTTAGTTATTTGTGTTAATGCAGTTGGACATATATCATTGGTCTCAATTAAATTTCTAGTTTTCATTTTTTTGCATCCATCACGTAATAAAATTATGCCACACTGCCATTTCTTGAGAAAGACTTATGTGAATGTGGCCTTCTTTGCTTTAAAGTAACAAATACTGTATTAATGAGACTAATATTATTCATACGTCTACTGTATTTTGTTTGCTGTAAACAAGTCCTGCAGTTTTTATCATTAAAGAACAGTAATAAGAGCTAAGCTACATATTAAAAAAAAAGAGTTCACACGCTAGAGGGAATGGATCTGAGGAAGATTCTACTAAAATGGTTTTTGAAGCACCACCATTAAAGACATTAAATGATTTGTTAGTTGTTACTGTTTTTCTACCCTTTACTGCTTTTAACTGTAATTCAATTCTGTTTCTTGGCAGGTCTTTCAATTGTCTAAATATTGAAAAGCTGACTCCTATGCTATCACATCATCTGTTGTAAATCAGCATCATTTTCTAACTTCAAAATGCTGAGGATCTGATGAGCAGCTTCTTCAGTGAATTGTAACCTGCTGAGTCGCGTGCTGTGCTGGGCTGGGTATCCTAATGAAGGAGTTAATTTATTTAAATCTGCTTGGCTATTTATGCAGCAAAGGCATATCCCCAATCATTAGGCTCAAGAGTGAACTGAAACAGAAAAAACTGAATTGGATACAGAAGAAAAGGTAAGAGAGGGGCTGTGGAAGGAACAGCCAGAGTAGTACCGGTAGAAAAAAAGTTGCCAGAGGAGTAACTAAGTGACAACATGTATAGTGTGTGTATATATCAGAGAGGATAAGAACAGCCTTTGGACTTATATATCTGTAACTTCCTAGTTATCTCAGTATATCCTAAGTTCATAGTGGGTATGCTCTAGACTCCTATTTGCTGAATCTGCTCATTTTGTTTCCTTAACTTGTATTCTAAGCTTACCAAAGTATAATTTAAACCAGATATGTTAGCTGTGAAAAATGCAATAAGGTATAACTTTATTATGGCATACTGAAAAATAACTGGTTCAATATAAGGTAAGATATTTGCTTCCTTCAGAGGATTTATCTTTATTAAAAATTATATTAAAAAATGGGATATTATAGAGATTAACTCAAACTTTCTCCCTAGGCTTTGCTGCTCCTATGGTTAATGCTTGAGGAATGCTCAGCTTAAAGCATACATCCTTCTTCGTTATCTCAGTAAAGAAATGAGCCAACAATGTTAGTGAGTCAGCGAGGCACACAAAATAGCTCTTGCTAAATAAAAAAAAGGCTGTTGTATTGCTATAATGTTGTTACAAAAAATGTTGAAGTTGCTCTGAGTCTGACTTTCCTTACTTCTGTTTGCAGCTAAACTGTGTTCATGTTCAGGGGCATTTTCTATTCACAGAAATTGCCAGTGACAGGTAGTTTTTCTGGCTAGTCTTGTCTAGGTTTTTTTGTTGTTCTTGGTTTTTTTGTTCTCTGGATGTTATATCCAATGTCTTTAATATTAAATATATCTATATGTCTTTAACTTTGCTGTCCACATATTGTTCTCTGTTTTCACCTGCCTAAGCAACTAACAGGGATTAAAAGGCAAAAGATCCTGCTGTATTTATTTCTGAGATATCAGTGACTTTATAACTCAGCAGTGGTGTGGAATTTTGTTTGTAACAGTGAATCTAACACTGCTGACCTACAGAAACAATTCTAAATAGGAATGATTTTTTTTTTTTAATATCAGCTTGAGATCCTCATAGGTCAGAATGCAGATGAGTCCAATGTAAAACTTGATGATTTCTGTTCTGACTCATATGACATTCAGCTATACATGTAGTACTGAGCACACCTTCATAATTTCTTTCATAATGCTTAAAGGCATTTTTGTGTAAGAAGATAATGGTAAATAATTGATACCTATTCTATTACAAAAGAAAGACATTTTCAGTGTGAGATGTGAACGAGTAGGAAAACTGGAGTGGGAGCAGGGCTTCCCTTTAACCAATATAGACTAGTGCAACTCTGAAATTGTTGGGGTTTAAGCCATTTGAAAGAAAAGCCTTGTCAAAATGGAATTTTCTGTATCCCAATGGCAGTCACATATTACATCAAAATTTGATGAACTTGTGGGCAGAACAACCATAAAAGATCCCCATGCTCAGAAAATACACCTAAGACCCACAAATAAAGCATAGCAGCAAGATTCTGCACTGTGCAAGGCAAGAGCAGAATTAGCAAACAAACCCCAAAGTTATTCCTAAGAGTATACTCTCCTCCCATTTCAAGCTCAGCCCTTTAAATGGGAGGAAATCCCTGCTCCTGGCAGTCACCAGAGTACCATTTAGTACCAGCACGTGCAAGTGGCAGAGGATGGATCAGCTCAGCGCACCGCAGCTCCCAAGTCCAGGAGAGCACAGCCCATCCCCACGCACGTCATGCCAAAGCATCTTGCGCTAAACCAGCTGCCAAACAGAGACTGTCGGAGTAGCCTGGGATGTTCAGCTGGATTTACGCCGGGAAGAATCAGCCTGCCAAGCTCTCTGCAACAAATAGCTGATGCAGGGGGAAGAGAAGGGTTTCTTTGTCCTCTGTTACAAATAAAATTGCAACATTGGAATAGTATATCCTTTTATCTAAGTGACCAGTTGGATTGTTACTTTGTGTGCTGCTTCCACTAGCATGTTTTGGAGTTATATTGAATTTGTATGGAGTGATATTTGCAAAAAATGTATACCAGATGTTCTTTCCTTAGAAACAGTATGAATTAAATAGCAGGCAGGAGAGATCTCTTTAAGTGAAACTCCACTTGTCAAACTTAACTGGGCTTAATTGGTCAGAATTTTCCCAGCTTTTTTTCTAGTCACACTAGCAATAGGGATATATAAAGTTACTTTTGACTGAATAAAGTATTTATAATAAGTGAACTATCAGGAAAGAAAGATCATCAAAATGATAATTAAAATGAATATGATATTTTGTTTTCATTTAGAATCCAAACTTAAAAAAAGAAAAAAGTAGTTAAATATTAAAAAAATCCTCTTTGTTTGGGTCTTGTTTCTCTTTCAGCAATAATTAGAAAACCTTTCTGCCCATGTGTCTAAGCTTCTGGATAGCTATTCTTCAGCAGAGATTCCTAGTGATTCAGTCAAACTTTCCAAGAGGAGCTTGGTTATTTATGATAAGCTATGTGTAAATTGTGGGATCTAGGATATGCCAACTGAACAACAGTAATTTTCCAACCATGATATTTAACATTGTTGAAGTATCCTCTCTCCAGTGTAAATTTCTCTGGTCCAACTTTTGTTTGGGTGTATGTATGTCCTGGTTTTGGCTGGGATAGAGTTAATTTTCTTCCTAGTAGCTGGGATAGTGCTGTGTTTTGGATTTAGGATGAGAATAATGTTGATAACACACTGATGTTTCCGTTGTTGCTAAGTAGTTCTTAACACCAGTCAAGGACTTTTCAGCTTCCCATGCCCTGCCAGGTGCACAAGAAGCTGGGAGGGGGCACAGCCAGGACAGCTGGCCCAGACTGGCCAAAGGGCTGTGCCATACCGTATGGCATCGTGTTCAGTGTATAAGCTGGGGGGAGTTGGCCAGGGGGTAGCGATCGCTGCTCAGGAACGGGCTGGGCATCAGTCCATGGGTGGTGAGCAGTTGTATAGTGATCGCTTGCTTTGTATGTTGTATTAGTATTACTACCACTACAATTCTATTTTATGTTACTTCAATTATCAAACTGTTCTTATCTCAACCCATGAGTTTTCTCACTTTTACCCTTCCAATTCTCTCCCCTGTCGCACGGGGGGTGGGGTGGGGGGAGTAAGTGAGCGGCTGTGTGGTGCTTAGTTGCTGGCTGGCGCTAAACCATGACAGTGTATCATCTCCCTTATCACACTACATTAGCCATGTTCTTTCCATTAAACACCATGACAGTAACTGTCATGCATTGGTGAACTGCATGCTTAGCAGAGTTTGGGTAGGGTTTTTGTTTGTTTCTTTTCTCTGTAGACACATTGTTACACATTTCTCCTTAGAAAATTTGTATTAAAGAAGTGATTCTAGGTTGCTCCTTGGGTAAAAGTTGATAAGCTTTATGGTAGCACATAGGATCTCTTGGACTATATTAAGTAGAGAGACTAAACCCAAAACTTTGCAATTGTATAAAGAAACTCTGAATTTTTTTCATGGCCCTAAGTGTTTGGGGGATTTTTTGGGTTTTAGTGTTTTGCTTTTTTAACTGAGGCCACATCAGAAAATATACAGATCCTATCTGTGAGATATTAGAAGACATAAAGGGGAACTACATCATCTTCCATTTCAAGTCAGTGCTAATTATCCTTTAACTTTAATATTGAAAGGATTGAGTACAAAATTATGACCTAATTTTGCACTGTAGTGACACTTTTAGCTTAGATTATATCAGTAAGAGATGGTGTTCATCACTTCATAGGAAGCATGACTCACTTTCCAGTATTTTTCAGCAATATATCTGTATAATATTAAAAACTTAAAAAAAAAAAAAAAAAAAAAAAAAAAGACACACACACACACAAAATAAGCAAATACAAATGTGCTGACCTGGTAATTCAGTAGAAAACAAATAATTAAAAAAATTTTCAACCTGACTCATCTGGATATGCAGTTGTATGGTCTATATTGTCAACAGATAATATCTTTGCTTTGCCAAATCAGGTGACTGCTTACCTACTAGCATGACTAGGAAGGTTATATTTATTTTTCCATGGCCAGACTATTTATGTGTGGGGCACGTCTTGCCTGGACAGAGGCTTCCTGTTTAAAGCCACAGCTAGAATGAAGTTAGGGCTTGGTAACAGCAAGCTGCACTTGCATTCCTTTTTTCCCTTCTCTGTTTTCTCACAGTTGTCTAGAATTTGATTTTTCTCACGAAAGCTTTGAAACTGAGAACACTTCACAGCAAGGAAAACTCTGCAAGTATTTAATCACTTGGTATGCAGATTTACAGATACATTTTCATACTCACAGGCATATCCATATGCGGTGCAAATTATGTGTTCCTAGTACATAAAAACAATATGGGATTTACTAAGTAGATTTATGTTGGCTTTCATGCTTATTGTATCACTAAAATGATCAGGTAGAAAAAGACCTGGTAGAAAAAAGCCAAAAAGGTGAATTTTCTTTTGAACTAGTGGTGAATGACTTTTACTAACTACAGTTTTTAGGGTTCAGTTTGGCTGATCTGCTTATCTCAGTGGTGTGGAGAAGACATAAAGTAGCTGGAATTGGCCAGTAATGAAGTCTCCTATGTTGGCAAAAGACAGCGGAGATAACATATCTGTTTCCTGCAGCCACAGCTCACAACCCCAGCACCATTCCTCTGGTAGATCCACAGTCCAGTAACGCCTGTATACGAGGTCTAGGCAGTACGGGGTCTGCCAACCCCTAACTCTCAATTCCTCCATTACAGCTAACTGGGTATCAGGCTAAAGTGCTAAGTTGGCCTTTCAAATATCCTTGTACGCTTCAACTGATGATACATGAAAAGGACTAAAATTTAGTTTTCAATCCAGTTAAGTATAAGTCAAGAATGAACAAAGCTCTAGTTGTGTAACTTAAATTATTTTAATGTATCTAATGAGAATTTCTGGGAATAATTTGGATTTGGATAACAAATAAGGGGATATGCTTGCTGATTTGGTCTTACAGTGCCACATGTAGTTCAGCTGAATCCTTCTTTCTATAAAACATTATTATATCTGCCAACACTGTGATATCTTATTTACAACTAACTCCAGTTCTGTGAAAGCTTAAAGTAGAGATTTTGGAAACTCATTCTATGCCTTGTACCATCTGGATTCTGTAGATGTCACTCTTTTGACCATTTTAATGGTGGTATATTGCTGGTAAATGAATATGAAGGGCGCATTATGATTTATCTGCTTCTCTGGGTGCTTAAAAATACATTGCAAAATAAATATACAAAGATATGATTTCACATGCAGGATTATCTACTCTCCTTCATTTACTGCCATTATCCTAGGACCAGTAGGTGAAGTAATAGTTGACATATATACTTTACAGATTTCTTTGGCATTCTGAGAAAGTCATAATTACTGCTGTAATTATGTCTTGTGTTTTTATGTATATTTTGGTATCTCAAGAGGAAGTAACTCTGCTATTTCCCCCAACTGAATGTTTAAAAAGTTCCCTCCCACATACTCAAAAATCATTCTATGGTGTTTTAATACAAACATATTGTATTTGTCTTTAAGCGTTTTGGGACGGCCTATCAATTTGGGTTTCCTTGCTCTCCACTAAGCCTACCGAGATTAATGTGCACATTGAAATCAGTGAAGTCAAAATAGAAGCAGCACCCAATTATTTTGGTATTCTGTTTCCTTTTCTTGCCTCCTTATATTGCGTGTGGTCTGTTGTGACCAAAATGCCTGTCTGAGACCTTCCTGGGCTGAAACTTTGCAGCCGTAAGAAATTTGACTGAAATGGCTGGGGCTCCAAATTGGCTCCAGCTTTTACTCTGCTGCTGATTCTCAGATGCCAAATTTATTTGGAGGTTGCTGCTTGCTTTTGTATCCCACTGACAAGATGCTACATACCTTATACAAAAATACATAGCTGATGATGTTTTGATATAAAAATTACTACAGCCAAGCACAGTTCCAAGATATTTTTTAGAAAAATCTGTATCCATTTGTTCCAATTTATAGATAATCCTGTGTGCAGTCAGAATTTTTGAGCTATTACTATAGAAAATGGTACTGAATAAGCCAAAAGAAGAAATGGTAGTAGGATACATAAAAGCCTGTAGGTTGGAGGAATAAACACCTTCAGATTTCTGTTGTGAGAAATAACTATCTGGAACTGATGAAAACTTTTTTTTTTCCTTGAAGTCAGCATTGTCTCAGAGAGAACTCATTTGGGGGAGGCAAATGGATAATGACACAGTGTAAGAACATTTAGATTTCATGCAGCCAGCTATTGGGTATAGATGACATTTTAGGAATATACTACGGTATGCAAAACTCATTGACAATAGCTACTTAATTCAAGTTACTTTGAGCTATCAGTATGCATCTTTTCAGTTCGGCATTTACACTAACAGTGTATAGTTTATATCATATGCAGTACCTACAATTGCAAATGACCAAACCAAAGTTGAAAGGGATAATAAAACTTTGTACTCTCACAGTATTGACATGCTATAATCAGCTGAAAGGGTAGTGTGTATTCAAGTAACCTTTTGCCTGCAGTATGTAATTTCCATTTGCAATTAGTTTACATTTCAGGCAGTGGATAAAATTTGGTTTTGCAGCTGTCTACTAGAGATCTAGTTTTGTTCCTTGGGTTTGACCTCTGAGAGGAGAAAGTAAGGAATACTAGAAAAAATGTTTATTCAGGAGTCTCAAGTTTCCTGATGCCTGCAGACCTTGCTGAACTTGTTTTCCCTGATCTTTACTTAGAGAATTAAATTAACTTAAACAAATATGGTGTTTTTTTCTATTTGACTGAAATCAGAGAATGGCCTTTTAATTATTTTTAAAAGGGAAAGGGACAATTTGGTTTTACTCAAAGGACTTATTTATTAAAAATTATTAAAATTATTATTAATAATTTAATTTAAAATTATTATTAATTTTAAAATTATTAAATTATTATTAAAAATTTGGTAGAAGTAATTCTAATAAGTGCGTTAAAGGAGAACTGAATTGACATAGAAGCAGTTGTTGAAGAGCTCTATCCATACATAAGCACTTTGGAAAAATTCCAAAGAAAGATGTTGTCATCTATAAACCTTCATAAATTCAATTTTATATATTTATTAGAACATTTGTGTTATTGATAGCAGGCTACTTTACTTTATAACCTCCCGATTTTTTAATTATTGCAAAGGTTTAGGACTGTTCTCATAACTCTTGTAAAAAAAAAAAAAAAAATCCATGTTTACGTGAACAGTCAAATGCCATTGCATGTATTTTTCTTCCTAACTTCCATGTCCTCTGTTTTTTTTAAGAGTTAGGACAAGCGTACACATCCTCAACTTCCAGGGCACAATCCTCTTAACGTTCCCTAACCCCTTAGTGAAGCATGTGTACTCATAAATTAAGCGTCCAGTCTAGTACTGCAGAATGAATCTTAATTCAGTATGTTATCACAAGAGGGAGCCCTTGTCAACACCAAATTCTGAAGTTCAGTACATGATTTTGCAGAGCTACATTAATCACTTCTCAAGAGAAATACAGGGTCTGTGCACATGCAGTGAAAGTAGTTTCACACTAGAAGAGCCCCTTCCGAGACAGCTTATATGCAAACTGACTTTTTATGTAGGAGAAAAGCCTAGAAACCATGGTTGAGAATTTGAGTAGGCTTGAATTGTGATTTCTAAATTATTTCTTTTTCTACTCATTACTGTGATATTCCTGTTATTAATGAGATTTTATTTAGGAATGCAGGTAGAGCCTTCATTCTGGGAAATCATAGTAAGAGCCTTCATAAGAGATTCATAATAGCCTTCATCATATGAGGATTACCTGTGTGTTAGTAACTTGTTACTGATCTTTGTTTTTTAAGTTAAAATGAGTGCAGAGGTCTGTGCAGTATGGGAATAAGGTCAAAATGAAAAAATAATAGTAAATGGATCAGCTTGTATAAACTACATTGCTTCATCCTACTTGTGCCTTTTATTCTTTCAGTGTACAAAAATGTATTTTAGGTAACTTCTTGATTCCATTGGGGAATCAAGGTGGAGAAAAAACACAGACGTGGAACAACCATGGGAGCTCCATGTTGTATCGTCAACATTCCATAAGGAGTTATGGATGCCTTGTGTTTTGTCACAAGTTTTCAGAAATATAAGCCCCAGAAAATCATAAAATTACATTTGCAAATTGTTTCCGTAATTCCTCAACGTTTAATAATTTCTTTCATCCCTAGAAAGTATCTCATTTACGCATTCAGCATTCAGACTTGAGCACCAACCTGAGAGCTGGGATGGTGATCTGTCGTCGTGACACTTCTGGCTTACAAAAGATGGCTGGTCCACAAGGGTCCATGTTACGTTTGGAATTTACTTGTTTGTAGGAGTGATGGATCAAAGAGAGAAGAGAAGGGCGATGTTTTACGTATTAAACCTGTTCTATGAATGTATTTCATCCAAGTTCAATAAGTATTCTTTGGAATCAGTTTTTATAGAATATATACAAGAATGTAACAAAACTGACATCTGTTTATAGGTTACTAAATCAAATGAGGCCTAAGGCAGTGAAAGATGCATATAGACAACCCATTATGGGATGATACTTCTGAGGTTCAAAGCATGTTATCTTGATCTTTCTTTGATCAGCAACTCTATAATAGAAATGAATTTTAAAAAAGGATCATCTACTGAGGAGTAGAATGTGTATTTGGAGTAGTATCTCAAAATCATAAAAGCCAAATCATTCCCCCCAATATTTCTCAGTCTTCCTAATAAAACCAGGAGGGAAATACAGTCTCTCTTAACTTACTTATTTATTCCCTATAGATGTAAGTATTTTGAAGTCCAAAGGATTATCCTTTCAGGTGGTCATTTTCTTTTCTGGAAACAATTGTGCTTGACTTCCACTGAATTAATTTATGAAACTTATGTGATGTGAAACATTTTAGAAGAGAGAATTATACTAAGTATTCTTATTGTTATATATATCTTTAGAACTAGATGACTGAGAAAGGTGTGACCTTAAATTTTCTCACATCTGCATATGTGAGGAATGCAATGATGCTAACTTTTGTATGTGTATACGTGATAAATAACTATTGATACTACCTGATAGAA
Source organism: Platalea leucorodia (assembly GCF_965183815.1). Classification (NCBI taxonomy): domain Eukaryota; kingdom Metazoa; phylum Chordata; class Aves; order Pelecaniformes; family Threskiornithidae; genus Platalea; species Platalea leucorodia. The sequence continues at coordinate 42,572,119 of NC_138828.1, read as the reverse complement.
AACATTACAAATATTTTTGGATAGCAAGCAATATGAGGCTAGAGCGTTATCGCTCTGAATTTTTTTTCAGAGATTTTATTTTTATTCTTGTGAAAACTCAATATTACTGTATTACCAGTTGCAAACTATCAATGGGAATCTAATCTGTGTCAATTTTAAGCATTAATATATTCTGAATGATGTTTTCTAAAAAAATTTCTTTCTTTAATTTCTTTTTTCCTAATTTTAGGCACTGCTTTACAGGGGAAAATATTCAGTGTCATTTAATGTTAATTGTTTTGCTTTGTGTGAGGGAAAACTAAATGTCATATAATGTTATGGTGCTATCATGGTGAAATTCTACATGTTGACTGGAGAATAATCTTAAACAAAATAGGAAAGGATAGTTTTAATTTGCAGATTTCTTAAGTATCTTTGTGTCTAACAACTTTAATAAATGAGGTCTTGTACTATAGATTTCAGGTAGCTTCCAAGTATTTTACCAAAAGGCAGAGCATGTCCAGGCTGCATTAGTAATGATTCTGTGTCTCCTCTCTGTCAGTCGCACAATTATTGCTCCTTCACTACTGAGTGCTATTGTTCTTCAGGAAATTAAGGAAAGGTTCCTATTCATCTAGACCAGAAAACGAAAAAAAATCTCCTTCCCTTCAAAACCATTCCTTCCTATTTCTGGTGTGTTGTGATCTATGGGGACTGTCAAACTTCACTTCTTTGTTTTGTGACTAGCACCTGTCTCATCTGCCTGTGAATTATCTAACGAACAGGCGGACTAACAAGGAGAATTTTCTTGTTGTCAGTAATATTATGATGAGTTTAGCAATCCATACATATCTACAGAATTATAAGAATCCCTGCTATTTACCGCAAAATATATGTGAAACGTTCAAAATCATAGGAAAAGCATCTGCTTTCAGATTTGGTTATAAACTCGGATCTTTAGCCAGGTTTATGAACTATGCTTACCACCTTAGGAGAGCCTGAGCTCAGCTACAAATGAATTAGCTCTGGTTTGGAGCAGAGCAGAATGGTCTTTAAGTGATAACCAAAAATTATACAAGAGATCTATGGCAAGCCAAAAACTGAACCCAGGTCTTCGGAGTCTTTGGCTGGCGTCTCTATGCCAGTCAATTTTGCTGAGACCAGAGACTTTGAAAATGTTTGGGACCTCCTTTTGCAGATGCATGTGAGCGACTTCACTGGTGGCTGGGCTTGCCAGCTAGCATTAGGTAAGATGGAAGAAGCACACAGAAGGGAAAGAATAAAGTAGGAAAAAAAGGTGATGAGTAGTGCAGCGTTGTTAGTCTTTATTGCTCGGCAATGCATCGCTGCTAGTAAGGAAGAGGTTAGGTCTGAGATGATATCTAATGTGAGGAGAAGCAACAACTGTCCTGAGAGGCAAAGAGCACTCCAGGTATAGGGGGTAAGAGGAGAGGAGGAAGCGTGAGCCCGCTGAAGGAAGTCAACTAGCAATGCTGCTGGAAACACAGGAGACAGGGGTGGTCTGAAATGTAGTAAGGGGGAAGAAATAGAGTTGTGGGACGTTTTAGTGCTTCAACAATGTTCTGCAACATCAGATTTTTCTCCAGTTAAGTCAAGCTAAGAAAATTATTGTTGTTATCTGAAACAACAAGAAAGGGTGACAGCCACAAAGAAAATATTATCTGCATTTTTAGAGAAAGAAAATTAGAATGAGAGAGTTACTGGCATTATCTAAAAAGGTAATATTTTTCACACCTGAGTGAATTTTTTTTAAAGACTTCTTCCCCTGCTTTTTCTTTTTGATCTGCTGTGAATGCATTGAAGTAGATATATAATGCATATTCAACATAAAGACAGAGTTAGGTTTCCTGACTCTTAGAAGAGGGAGAAAAACAGGACTGCATGAAAGAATTTGGTGGAGAACTAACTCTCTTATTAACACTGCCTAAGGAATCATTCAATCCGGGCATTTTATCACTTACGGAAAGAAAAACCTCAGATTTTGCTATAACAACTCCTTTATTTCTCTAGCATTTCGATACATCATCCAGTTTTCAAGTGAAGCAGAAGACAGGATCAAGTTGTGAGGTGCTTGAATATTTTACTATATTTTTTTTAAAAAATGTACAGACTCCACGCTAACAGTAATGCCAAAACTTGTCTGTGATTTTTTTTTTTTCCCCCAGTGAAAATTAACCACTTCAGAGTAGGAAAAAATAGAAAAATAACTTTGCACTCAGATACATACCTGCACCTATGTCCAGTGACAGTCAAACATGAATCAGAAGACAATTTTACACACCAGTGACTGTTGCTAAAAGTGACGGAGCTTTGGGTAAGGATGTGCACCCCCTCCATACACTCTGTTTGCTCCAAGGCCAAATTCTACGATCATTACTGATATAAATCAGCATCTTATGTCATGAATGGTTGAGTCAAGTTATGCCAGTATTTATTTCTCCATGGAATCAGATATCTGCAGAACTTCATCAGGCTCTGACTTTGTCCAGCAGTTCCACTTGACCTCCTAATTGGGGATATTTGATTTTAACAGAATTAGAGTATTTCATTCTGTTTCTAACCAAAACTAAATAATTCAAATTGGCACAAAAATTACAAGGCATTTTACTTTGTGTATCTTAGCCATTTAGCTAATATTATAGAATATTTCTTGTAAAGTTTTAAATTTATTATGAAAAATTCCCACCAGAGGCAGACTTAAAGATATTCTTGTATTTTGATTAGAACATGCTATTTTTGCCTTTTTTAAAAAAAATATTTGTGTGAGGACTGGTTCAATCAGGGATTAGTAATGGCCCATAAAACTGTTCAGATCTAGCTCAAGTCAGTGTAGAGACCTGCTCTGGTTTGATAGTTTAGCTTTATACATTAGCTGGCATCTGGTTCAGCTGGCCCATTAACAATAGATGCTGTATGACACATAATATGATTTTTATGTCAGTCAAAATTACTAGGCTAGGTTTATATGAGAAGTCTATAAGTATAGTGTGCCAAACAGCATGTGCTGGGAAATATGTGTAAAAGGTAACTGAACTATTATATCTCATATAAAAATGGTGCTTTTTGTTTTTGAATATTTTAATGTACTGTCAGGGTAAAAATGAAAATAAAATAAAAAAAAAGAAATAAAAAAAGAAAATGTTCTATGCCAGCAGCATTTTTTTTCTGTTTTTTTATGTCTCATTTAAGATATCTGAGGAAATGATTTGCCCACCTAGGCACACTTCAAAATCACCCTGATGCTTCTGAATGGACCAAAATGCTGGGGCAAAAATCATCAATAACGGAGCACACCGACACAGTCTGACACTGATGCATTGCAGCAACTCCTGAGGAGACATTATGATGCATTTCCTCTCTGTATGAGGAAAATGTTGTGATGTTAATATGGGTATAACCTACAATATAAACTTAAATAAATCATGGAACTGTTACTCTGTATATACAATAGAGAATTTATTTTTAAAACATTAATAACACAGCAACTTCATTTTTCTTTTTACGTTTTCACACAATATAAGCAAATTGAGAGCATTGACTTTAGTGTTCAATATTCATTCTGAGGCAAGGAGATTCACTGATACAATTTCTTTTACTATTTATGGGAGTTGACGTGATTAACCCCTGTTCAGATGTCATGGTGAATTTACTTTTGTATTTCTGAAATGATCATTTTTAGTATAGAAGGGCTAAAGACTACAATTAGTTGTATTGAAAAGAAGAATTACAAATGCCTTCATTTAGAGATAAAAACCATTTGGAGAAAACATTGTTTTGACGTTCTCAAGGAGATGCTGAAACCAAGTAAATATTAAATAATAGGCCATTTTAGCTAAGCTTCTTGTGTACAATTTTATATTTTCTATTTCTTTTCTAGAAAATATGCACATTTTCCTACCAGTTTTTATAAGGTAGGAGCATTTGGATGTAAAATCTGATCATTTTAAGTGACGGTTTGAGATTGAATTGCAACATTAAAATCCTTTCACCTAATTTTTTTGAATTATCCCCAATGGCAAAATTTTTGCAAAGATCTAGAGCGGAAACAGGTATGGAATAGGCAGCTATGCTACTGTTAAATCTCTTGCTTGGTGTTTTTTGTGTGTTTTTTGGGTTTTTTTTGTTTGTTTGTTTGTTTTTCTTCCCCTCCCTGCCCCCCCACATTGGACTTTATAACTTGTATAAGCCAGCTGGCTTTTAACTGTATTTCATCTCTTCTTACCAGGAAGGACAGGGAATGACCTAACTCCACCTGGGTGCCATACCCATTAGACATGCTTTGTTCATAGCATGGGCTGCACTGAACGCAGTGACAAGTCCACCTTTACTCAACACCAGGTCACTGGAGGAGGGAGCAGTCCTGTCACAGAGCAAAGTAGCGGCTGGAGTGCTCATCCAAGAAGTGGGTCTTGGCTGTCCTAAGTAAGTTTACCGAAAAGTCCTGCTTAGAAACAAGGCTGGGACAGGGCTTTGCTCTTTTGTCACTGGAAGTTTATGATTAAAGAATTCAGAAAGAAAAAATATGATGGAAACTGACTCTATATCCTCAAGATGAGCTCATGATCTCAGAGGCCAAGCTGCGTCCCAGCCCATATAGTGAAAGGAGAGCGCCATTTGCCTTGGCACTCTGAAACTTGATCTGAACCATGCAGAAGATGCCTGCTGCATCAGTCCCTGAGGTCTAGAGTGGAGATCCTTGCTAAAGCATGCTATGACTCTCTTCTGGGCACATCTTTCAGATTCCTCCCAGAGCATGGGGTTAGAATGTCATTGATACTTAGAGTTTTCTTTTTCAAAGAGTTGGGCACTGAGAGCGGCTCTTTGGAAGTTTAGGGAGCTTAAGCTCTTTGAAGTAGGCATGTCAGCCCTGAAGCTTCTTCTCCTGCTGTTGCAGTGTTTCCACTAGGTATTTAAAAAGGCCAATCTGAATACCATCCATACCAAAAGGAAAAATAAAAGCTTTAAACTAAGAATTAAAAATATATTTCCTTAACTCTGTTTAGCATTTCTTTATGGCCTGCCTGGCCTTCCTTATTGAATGAAAGTCCTTTATGCTGCTTTAGCACAGAAATTGATTAGGCGGGCTCACACAATCTGTTCCATTGACTCAGCTCTGCTGGAGAAATGCACACTTGAGCAATGGTAAATGAATAGGTGGAGTTGATAACTTCTAAGCTGCCTAAGCTATCTGCTTATCATGTGAGTTAACTCTACATCCACATAGCATGATAGTATTTAAAGGAACAGAGATCTATATTGTGTTCTTAAAAATTATCAATATTTTTCATGATGGATACAAATTTGTCACTTGCTGCAATTGCTGGAATAATGACACCATACTATATTATCACATACACAAAAAAAGAAGGAAAAGTGGTGAGGTTCCTAAAGGAAATATTTTGTATTTCTTTTTTATATCTGTGCCTTTGTGGAGGAGTTTTGCACGTGTGGGAGACGACAGAAATAAATATAGATGTTCCGCTGAAGGTCCGTGACCAAAAGAAAGGAACATCACAGAAATAAAATACAAAGATTAATGGTAGCAGAAGGATGGAAATGTCTATCTAACTATCATTATTATAGTTAAAACATTTTTCTTTCAGGTTTCTGTTTTCTGAAGGCAGGGATGGTAACTCATTCCCTAGCCACTGTCACACTGGATAAAAAGTTCCTTTTATCAACTTCAGATTCAGCCAATATATCTCTGGCAAACTTGCATCTTGTTTGTCTTCTCAAATGACACCACTGTGGTGCAAAAAATTATTTTCCAAAAGAATGGCGTCTGGGAAGATCAAGTGGGAGATGCTTTTTGCAAGGTGGGATCAATTCAGCTATCTGTCTGTAGGCTAGTTCAAAGTCATATTGTGAAAAGCATCCCTTTGGAAAATTTATTTTTTGTTTGGATAAAGACTTAGTTAAAATGTTAAATGAGACGGCTTGATCAGACTTAAAAAAGTACTTGTCAGGTGAAGGAGAGAAATTAGCTAGACTGTGGGCCAGATCTTCCATTTGATTTCATTTGGGAATTCCATTATGTGTATTTACCCTAAGTGAGGGGGTAAATTGGATTTGCCCCAAAAGCTGTAGATTAAAGCTCTTAATAATATATACATGTGGCTGGACCATGTAAGCCACACTTTTCAGTTTACTTTTGGAAGACTGTCTCCAATTTTTTGAAAACATCAGCTCTAATAAAAAAGCCTGAACAGTGCCTCAGTATTCCCATGTAACTCAGAAGGCTATGCCTCTCAATTCTATCATTTAGTTGCCTATGATGGGTAGTAAAGTAACTTAGAGTTTGAATTCATGTTTTACTTTTCTTAAATTTTTTCTTGACTTTACCAATATAGGTATTTCAAGTTATCTACCTTTTTCCATTACACAAGGACATGACTTCTCTGACAACGATGAATTTAATTGAGAGAGTATAACTGCGTTAAGCATAGGAGATGATAGAAATTTTCTCTCTCTTAAACTGTTTGAATGTCCAGTTCTGTTTGGTTTTATGGTCTGTACCACTGCAATACCATTCAAATCCCATATTACTGTAACTCCACTGATCTGAGTAATTACAACAGACAAAAGGGGGATTTTAATAGCTGTGGCTGAATCTCTGAGCTTTGTAAATGGGAAAATAAATTTAAAATTCTTCATACCACCATGTTGAGTTGTATTTTCGCTGAAGATTCCAAATGTAGTGAAGAGGACATTTTTCATCACGGTAAAGAGAACGGCTGACATTCCAGGTCTGTATGTGGTAAGCCCATACAAAAGTCCTTTTAAGTTGTCTCTTGCAAAATGGGAGGTAAAAATGGGATTTACTGTATAATTCTTATTTTTGTTATATTATATTTAGAGATGCTCATAAAAATGAGGGTCTTAAGAAGTGGTACCGAAGTTGCTACACTAATTTCCAGGGATAAATGCATGCTACACTGTCAGAGCTTGGGTATCAGAGCGCACATGGCCAGACGATTCTTATACTCCAGAGTAGACAGATTCAAGAGATGATTTTAATAGTCTCCTCTGACATTAGAATATGAGTCTCTAAATTATATATTCCTTTGCTCTCAGAAAACCCCCACTGAAACCTGAAACAAAACAGCATCAACATCTGACTGCACTCACCAGATACTAGTGGACCAGAGATACATTGTATATAAGGCTTAGTTATTAAAAAGAAATGCACACAGAAGAACAAAATATAATTTCTTTAATTTGATTCTCCCGAAATCATGACTGGTGGCAATTCAGAACACTCACTTTTCCTTCTAGTGACCATGCTCAAATACTTCCAATTTCTAAAGCATTGTTATAAAAATAAATAATAGAAAAAAAGAATAAAGATCTATTGGGTAAGACATTAAATAAAAATAGTTGAGGATAAATCTCCCCCTGCCTACTGAGTCCTTGCAAGTTGGTACTTCTCTTCAGTCTTGTTTAACAGTCCAGCAGCTTTTCAGTGGCTTCATGAGCTGCACAACCCTTACAAAACTCTCGTAGGTCCTACAAAAACTCCATTACACTGGTTCTGGTTAGTGAGTCTATGTTGCAATTAAGCTTTTTTCCTTTCAGGAGTACCCCTGGCTCAACTCTTGTTGCAGTTGTCCAGGCTTTTCTGCTCTGCATACCAGAAGTGTCTCCAAGCTGTGTGTAATTTTGGTTTGATGGGCTTGTTGGGTAACCCTGTTAATACATTGGGTACAACACAGAAATAAATTGAATTATTGTATACCAAGATGTATTCTGGAGATACTGATGTGAGATTTGGACAAGACATTTAGAAAACTGTAACTTCAATTATTCCATGTGCTGTGCTTACCTGGAAAGGAAAATAAGCAGATTGGGTAGGTTATGTTCAAATGAATTATGAAAGTATTAAATCCCTTACCTGAGATAATCTCTTAGCCACTGTCTTAGGTGTGCAAGGAAGGACTGACAAATATAGCTCTTTAGGCAATTGAAAAGGAGTTGAGCAACTCTTCCTTAACAGTCAAATCATAGAGGAAAAAATGCTTTTCAGTTAGCTGACAAAGGTCTTCTGAAAGACAAATATAGAACCTAGCCCAAAATCCTTCCAACCATTTAAAAAGGAAAAAAAAAAGGCAAGTCTGAGTAAGAGAGGAACTTTCACTGTTATATTTTCTTTCTAGCTAACATAAGGGAGAGGAGGTATGTATGACTGTCCTCCTAAGTGAGACTGCTTTGCTGTTTCTGTTAAAACACACACACAAAAAGAAAAAACATCAAAAATCTTTCAGAAGAAAAATAACTGAAAGCTTGTCTTGTGATGTTTATTTTCCTTGATTTATTTTTTTCATCTGCCTCTAAAGGGTTGAGATAATGAGCCTAGCATGTAACAGGTCAACTTTGGGGATATTTCTATATCTAGTGCACATGGATGCTCATTGTTACCATGGAAGCAGATAAAACCACTGGTTGAGAATATCAGCAGTTACCAGTGCATCTACCAGCCCAACAGCAATAGACTGCAATAAAACCAAACAGCAATGCTAGAAGATTCTACAATAAACAGTATCTGGTTTGCCCTTTTTGTCTTGGCTGCTGTAACAGGTTTCAGGTGGAAGTTCCAAAATGAAAATTATCTTTTGCAAAGTCACTGGTTGTAGGGAGTGGTCCTTTGCTTGTGAGGACATATACGTCTGTCTTGCACAGTAACTCCTAAGTTCCTAATGGTATTCTGATTTATACAATCTGGAGTCAGAATAAAGGAGCGGTAATGCTATTACTCCATATAGATAACACCATTATGTTTCTTGGGATACAGGGGGCGAGGGACAAAAAAAAAAACCAACAAGCTGGGCTCTTGTCAAGATTGAAGTGCTAGACAAAGCAGATGTGTAGTATGTTAAATTTGAGATATCTACATACATTGTAACAAAATAGTTTTAGATTATATTGTATATATGTACAGGCAAACATGACCCAAGCTAAGTGGACACCATGGTTGATATAGCATCTAGACTTGAGAGGTGAGAATTTTCGATTAGGATTAGTGATGGTTTTCAGGGCTTTGTGTTGTTTTGACTTGGTTCAGCGGTGCTTCAACTGGAACACAAACTCACATAGGCTTGGAGCACAGCTGGAATCCAAGGAAGGCATGTCTGGATTTCTGTGTAAGTCCTGAGTGAGGATAGGGATTAGGAGGTCATTATGGTGTGCCATAACTTAGGTTTTAGTAATACGCTTCTGTCTTGAATGGTTAATTCAAAAGCTATCAGTAAAAAAAGGTAACAAATCTCTGAGGAAAGCAATAATGGGAAGAAGAACTTGAACAAGACAGAAGAAAAGAAGTTTGAATTTGAAATGAAGAAAGAACCTCATACCCCTTTGTCTGTCTCAGCTTGTCATTTCTTGTTTGTAAGATAATGAATATGTGAGAACTTTTGCCTAAAGACATCATGTTCTTTTTTTCCATAGAAGATATAAAAATATCAAGACAAAATAGAAACTAGTCAGAGACCATAAAATAGGACTCCTATAAACTCCCTCTGACATATTTATGGAGAGAATTATTTATTTTAAATATTTATTTTGGCTCTAACAGCCCAATTTTTACTCCATATGTAATACTAGAGCTATTTTTGGATGATCCCTCCTAGAGCATCAAATAGGAGTGCTCACAAAAGCAGCTACCTTTTCATCAACGGGCAGCTTTTGGAAACAGGAATTCAGTGCTTGGGCAGCTCTGCATCTCATATCATGACATGCTGCTACGCAGTAACACTACAGACTAAAATGAGATTTTCCCCTCCTAGCTGTACAATGAACCTCTAAATTATTCTCCAAGCGAGGTGAATCTTTTTGCTGTTAGACTAGCCAGCTGATACCTCTTTAACTGTTGTTTCTCATTAGGTTAGATTTTATTAGTCGTGTCTCAATGTATGTGGGAGAGGGTCTTCTGTTCCTACAGCACTGTTGGTTATGTATGCTGTGCAAGTGGAACATCAGTGACATCCAGTGGCGGCAGCCATTAATCACAGGCATGCTCTGTGTCGGTACGCCTGGAGGGGCGACTCTCATCAATGTGCCTCCGCTTTGTTGGGATTCGGCACAAGGTTCACTTCTGGGGAGCCAGGCACATTTTGGCAGAATCGTGTTTTCTGGCTTAAACAGTGGGTGGACAGGCTGTTACTACAGGATCATTTGACAAATAGTAAAGGATGAACAAGACTAAGCTCAACAATCAGTTACCAACTCAAAGGAGTCATCTTCTATACAGTAGTCTTGTGTCATCCTGGAGGATTTTTTTAAAAAATACTTGAGCAGAATTTACCAGAATTGCCAAGCAAGAGAGAAACAAGTTTTGCAGGCGTGTGTAAGAGAAATAATGAACTATGTTAGAGCTAAAGAATTGTTTAGCAATATCTATGGCAAAATTTTTTGTTTGTTTTCTTAAGGTGACAGAACTTAGGGACTTGAATGCAGAGCGTAGTAGTGCACTATTTCAAAATATGCTATTATTTTAACAAATAAAATTGTGTTTCTTTTCCCAGACAATGGAAGATATTGTAAACATAAGATACAGCTATATTTCTATCAAACTTTCTTCATTGTACTACGGCAAGATTTTTACCGAAGATTCTTCTGAATTCATTATTTCTGGCTGAGAGGAAATGAACAGTAAATCTATAGGAAGTCAAGCTCTAAGCTATAGTTTTTGAAACTATCCTTCAGTTTCAATAGGCACTAACCGAAGATAGCAGAAGGCCTTTCTTGTAGAACACAGGAAACATATTTAATGAAAAAAATATACATTTTAATGTTTTATTGGAAGGCTTTTCTCCTTGATACTATTCTTTCTTAATGTAAGCTCATTCTAATCCTGGAAGGTAAATTGTGTGAAAAATATTTAATTGTGGTAACTTTCTGATGGAAAACTCAGCTTTAACTAAGTCAAAATATTTCAAGAAAACATAGATTTTGCCAAATTTTCAAGTGGGCAAAGCTAAAGAAATTATTTCAATTTCCTAGTTTTTAAAATTTGAAACTTTTTTCAGTAATATGTTTTCATTTCAGTAGAATTATTTGACTTCTTTTTAATATTTTTTTGTATTAAACAAAAGGCAACATTCCAAGAATTTCTTTCTTCAGAACCTTGTTTTGGAAAACTTTATAGTCTATTCTGATTTGGAAAACAGAATATTAGAACTTGTGTTATGCTACCTCTTTTCACTGTGTTTTATACAGGTCCCCCGATCACTAGTCATTTAAATTATCTTCTAAAATCAGAAAGTCACAAAAATATGACATCAGGTATGCAGTGACGTACTTTGTTCCGGCTGCCTTTGAAGAATAGCTGATTATCTACCACGCTAGCAAAATGCAGTTATGACACCTTGTTTTCACTAGGTTGGAATTCTAAAACAAGGCCCAAAATTGCACATACAATCCTACTTCTACATGGTTTTGTCCCTGGCAATAGGAGCAGCCTATACCCTAGGGAGTTCCCACATAGTTTCAGCCCTTAGTCCTTGGCTAGAGGCTATCATTCTTTTTTGTAGGGATGATGATGTCTGTTTCTGGCCCTAATTTAGAGATGTATCAGATATAGTAATGTCTGTATTGGAGGTAGCAAGTCAGGACTATCTGGTTTTCTTTCTCAATAATTTAATCTGAGTACTGGTACTAGGACTGGACTTCTCTAATTTCATTATGAGATATTTTAACATATTTTTAATTCCATAAGAATAAGTCAAAACAAATTGGAACATGCCTGGTAATCAGTGATTATTCTGCTCCTAAATTTGTCTATTTTCTGCAAATAGGCAAACATAACACATTCAGTGTACTATGCCCCAATACTTTATTTTCAGTTTTTTTAACTACATATTTTTTCACAGAAAATTCAGACATATTGCAGATTAAGAAAAACACTTTTTTCTACTTTCTTTCAGTAAAGAACATCTACTGTTCTCTTAGTCAATGAAATAAGTTTTCTGATATCACTGGAAAGAAGCAGAAATCCTCTGACATCGGCATTAGATTAATGAAAATGAGACTGTTAGATGAAAACAGAATACTATTTAACTAACATAAATTTTTCTTCAGGAACATTGCTCCAGCTCAGCAACAAAAAACCGTGGAGAAGCTGCCTATGAACCCACCAGGAAAGATCAGGAGATATGCCTGGTACCTAGTCATTGTTTCCCCTCTCAATGACAGCAAATGGCCTCAAGCCACCATGCACTGAAAATTCTGTTTCAAGGGGGATTTCAATAATTCAAAATTCCTGCTGTTCCAGTTGGGGAAAAAAATGATAATTTTGAAATTATCAGAAAGCTGGGGAAACTAGAACATTTTTACATTGACATATTCTTTTGCTGACTGTAAAATATGAAATAAAATATTTCATAGGTTAATTAAATGCTTAGAATAAATGGTGCTGTGTTGTCCAAAAAACCTGTTTGGCTGATATTTTTCTTACTATGTTTGCATATGGCAATGCTGGAAACTGTGAGGTATCAGTAAATGGGAAACAGATCCAATTGGTTAATCAAATGTAAATTAGTATCTTTTTAGCTATCAGAATAGAAATAAAGAAAAATAATGCCTTGAAAGGAACATCTCTGTGTAAGAATGAAACACCACATATTTTTTCACCCTGTTGTTTATATGACAAGACTATGTAGAAGGCCAATCTAAGGAATCAGCTCTATTTTGCTAGATAGGTTCAAGCTAATATAAAAGATGGCTGCAGTGTGGAAGAGAAGGAGAAAGAACATGACCACAAAAATGGACAGGATAGTTTTAGAATATTTCAATTTTTATCTGAGCCAACAGCAGTAAGGAAATAAGCCCATTAAAGTTAAAAAACTTTCAGATTTCTCAAGAGAATCTGTGGTCAGATTTGCTCCGTTCTTGTGCTATGAAGATAGATTTTCCTATTCTTTTGTGACAAATGACTATTTCTGCCTGTTTATAGGGAAGGAAGATGCAGTCAGAAGAAAAATTCCATGTTATAGCTGCATTTGACAGGCTTTTTGTTTTACTCAGATTTGTTTGGAAGAATGAGGAAATAATGCCTGATAGATCTATATGAATATGAAGTCATGTGAGGATCCAGAAGAGAAAAATAGAAAACATGAAAGAAAAAAACAAACCAAGTCTGATGCAGAGGGTGGTATTCCTTCTTAGAGCTTTTTTCAAGGAGTAGGAAGTTCGTTAAAATATTTATGGAAGTCTATATCCATCTGTATTTATTTCACTAAACGAAGGAACTACTTTTTTTGCATGTGAGGGGAAAATCTTCAAAACACACCTGTCACAATGACTCTCCCAACTGATTCATAGATTCTACTACAAATGCTTAGCATCCGACATTGTAACTTTTCACAGACTGTCACTGAGGCTTCCCTGCTTTTCTTCCTACCCTCTGCTGAACCAGCCTATATATCAAAAAAGTTAATTTAATTTTGAAGGGTTTATTATCAGTGGAACTTAATTGTTCACTATATAAGAACAACTTCTAGAATTTGCTTCTCCTGTTTTTTTTTTCCCCAGATTCTCACAGGTTCAGAGCATGACCTGCAAAATCCATTTTTGAACATTCTGTTTCTGCAAGCATGAGTTCCTCTGGACCTTGTGACATGAGGGAAAAGGGCTGATATTGGTCATTTCTTCATAGAAAGCATTCAACACCTTCCCTCACACAGCACAGCTGAATTCCCTACATTTTCCTAGGTGAAGACAAGCTATACCTTTACAGCTGTTACCAATAAGGGCACCTGGCTACATTGCTTCAAGAGCAAGTGGAAGCCACATTTTAACTCTTTTTTGCTCTTTTTTCGTGTGTTTCTTTTTTCTGATCAGTGCTGTCAACCAGTTTCTCTGATGTGTGGATGGTCACGGCCACAGGTGACCCTGTCTTCTGTCACAGCAATGTGAAAGCAATGATAACACAGCCATTTTTATTCAAAGCTTGATATAATCAGGCTTAATCTGGATCAATTATGGGTGTTACCACAGCATTCCAGAAAATGTGACTGGGAGAGATGTTTTCAGCCGAAACTCTTTCTGTTCATTCTGAGGGGGCATGGTGGTGGATCTGCAATCATGTTTATCTTTCTAGAGATAATAAAATTGGTTAGACTATGAAATTTGGCCTCATTAAATACACCTGTCATGGGATTAGCTGGAAATGGGGAAAAAACTACAAAATCGCATTTGGACTTACCTATATCATGTCTTAAGTAGCCAAAGATAACATATGGTACCTTGAGTGTGAGAAGACCATTTTGCTTTCTGTATAGGTTCTTCAGGTAAGAAACAAACTCTTGATACTTAATAGCATAGTGTCATATGATTTGGTTTTTTGCATTATCCAGGTTTTAGTCTAATCTTTCTTTAGATGTGGGCTGTTATTTTATAAGCTTGAACTACAGTGCAGGCATGTGCACTCTGTAGAAATAATGACAAAACAGATACTTCTTGTCTTGAAAACAGGCACAACTTTCCTTAAATATATAAGTTTTAATTTCAGAGATGTCCTGGAATGTTTCTGTTATTTTTGAATGATGATAGATAGAGTGTTCCTGTAGGTAAAAGGGAATACTTTTACTAGTAAATAGTGAAATGTATATATGAAAAATAGAGGTCAGAGTGAACTGGAAATCAAACATAAACCCTTTAGGAAGTCTCTTAATTTCTGTTTGGTTATGGCTCCTTTCTTTCAAAGATTGAAGTAGAGAATGGATTTGAGAACTCGTTTGCATTTTAATCCATTTAACTTCCACCTGTCTGTCCATATTTTTGGTGAAAGGTCATTTCTTTGCATGAATATCTAAAACTACTGTTCTGTTGTACTTCATAAGCCTGACATTTAAGAGATTATTCTGCAACTTACTTTCTCCCTTCCAATGTTAAGTTTTTAAAAAATAAACTTTCAGTCTATAAATAACCTTTTTTTTTTTTTAACATATTCTTTAAAGACATGTTTAACGTTAGATGAACATTTCTACATAGTGAACAAGCCCTTGTTCAAGAATGCAGGTGTTGAGCAAGATTTGCATCAAACCTGTTTCTTCTGATTACTGTAGCACACTGTTATTTGGCACCCAATTGAGAACAAGGAGGTGTCTTCTCTGTTTTTACTCCTCTCCTTAAGATTTGCTGGAGAAAAGGCCCTCTTACTGTATTGCCAAAAAGAAGAAAAGACAGAAGCAGAGAAGACACAAAAGCAGGTGAGAAAGGAAGGCTCAAATAGACAAAAAAATATAGCCCTTTAATGGCTTAGTGCAAAGCAGTAGCTGTAAATAACCACGGCTAGGAAGGGAAGAGCTGTTCTACTGCTTGAGATGCTTAGGTTAGAAAGCAGGAATAGGAAGGGTTAAATATGGTGATTCAGAGATGGAAATGAGAGAGAGTGAGACTGGAGTAAGAAATCAGTAAAAGAAAAAAAATGTTCAGAAAGACCAGAGTTTGGGTTAGAAGGAGGAGAAAGGCTCATTACTGCATTCAATATTCACATCCAAAACCTGAATGTAACCTGAATTTCCAGAGTCATCATTTCTCTGCTCAAAAAGAGTATTTTTACTGTATGAAAAAGTAGTTTCCCATCTCTTTTTTATGACTGGTTTACAGTAAACAGTCTGCTACTGTAAAAACATTAAACTTTACTACTGTTGTTAGTTGTTCTGTCTGATCACATAGAAAAGATTTCTGCAGTGGTTTTCAAAGTTGCAAATATAGTAGTAACCATATTGGTGCCAATATGGTACAGGAAAGAATCTGAACTTTTGGTATTGTGTTTTGTGACAAGGATGATTGTAGACAAACTTCATTTAAAGAACACATCAAGACTGCAAAGTCAAATACTGGAAAGCTACAAAACGCAGAAGTTGGTATGAATGTTTATTTTCCTCTCTCTCTTTAATTATAGTTACATACCTCTTCCTCAGGGCTCCTTCCCTTATTGCTGGATAGGAAGACTGGGTCTGATTATAATTCATAACTGTCTCTGTGAAAAGAAAATGTACACTGGAACACCACTTCATTTCTTGCAGAGAAGGTAGGCAAGAGCCACCTCCCCTAACACTTGTCAACGTTACTAATAATGAGGAGAGAAAAAGTGTGTGTGTGTGTGTGGAAAAAGGATGTTTCTGATTCACCAAGCCATGTTCTTCCTTATTCAGGACAGTCAGTGGTACTAGGGCAGTGTTTAAGTTATTAATATATTCAAACACTGTCCTAAATAGCTCATTCTTTAGTACTTGAATTGGATTGAAGACCTAGATCCACAATGTCTTGAGATGGCCATATCAGTGAACACAAGTTAGGTATCTAAAGAGTACGTGTCTGGGTATCTTTCTTGATTTTGACCAACATGATTACTCAAAGACCTCGTACGTGCTCTGAGGCTGACACAGAAACCTCAGCTTCCTGACCCTGACCCCCCTGTTATCCAAATGAATGCCCTTCCTTATTTACCTTGCCCTCTGCGAGACAGGCTTTCTAAAGGCAGATCTGTCAGAGTTCAGTTTCAGGATGTGAGGCACACAGACTTCCTTGTAGTTAAAATGGTTCTTTGTCATGAGATATCAAAGTTAAAATTTACCATAACCCTAAACATTTAAAATCATTTTTTCCCTGCTCACTAGAATGAGCCCCATTCTAGTCCCATCAAAGCATGGAAAAATCCCATTGACTTCAATGGGATCAAGAGTAAGCCCTGCATGTGGCTTTAAAAACCATATTAGTACTATCTTACATTTATATGGCATAAAGATTCCTCAAATCCCACAGAGCTTTTCTGAACAAAACTGTTCTTAAAAAAAAAATTATTTTATTTATAAAATAAATAAAAAAAAATATATAAATAATATATATATATATATGAGAGCAGAGCACCATGATGATACATGGCTGAAAAGGATTAAACTCTGCATGGTCATGCCAGTATAATAGTGCTCACAGCTTGTAATTTGCAGTAGATTCTGCTACCACTACTCTAATAAAGAAATGATGATCTTCTCTTTGGAGTACACAATACCAGAGCAGGAGGTTGTCACACAGTCCTTCCGTGAGATGCGGGGAGACTGCCACTGAATTAAACAAGCAGCCATGGGTACCTCGGTAATCATGCTGTGGACAGTGGCATCGTTTCTCAGCTAGTGTTATGTATCTACACTGGTCTGCGACTTCCATAAGCTCCTTAGGAACTGTAGCATAATTGAAGGCTCATGATTTTGTGGTGAAATATATTCAGAGAAGATGAAAATTCCTAATGCACTGCAAAACTGCAAGGAATATCAATACAGTGCCTTGCACTGAGAGAGAGGCTTAGTATCTCAGGTAAAATAAAATGGCAAAAAGTAATGGAAAAATCTCCTAGAGAATGAACTCCTCAAAGTTTAATTGTTTTTCAGTATAATTACAACTTTTTAAGGGTTTGCAGAAGAGAAGTGTAACTTTCTTAAACCTTCTACTATTTTGACACTCCTTTTAATTTTTTTTTTCTATAGGTCACATGCAGAGATGAAATACAGCATGCAAAACCAGTCCCTTTATAAGGGTAATTTGCTTACAGAAGGTTAATTAATAATTACTTGATTACTAATACTACAGCCAGTCCCACCAATAGATCATCAGAATGTTTTACAGACCAAGTATTAAGTTAAAGTTGGATATAGTCTGCGTGCCTCAAAAAGAGACAAAATAGATAGTAACTGGACAAAATGTTTATTTAGCAACTTCGGCTGTTTATATCACCCAGAAACCGCATTCAGGGGTAAAATTTCTATAGCAAGATTAGAACTCCTCCTCTGACCTCTTTCTGTTCTGTTCTGTAGCATCCTTTCCAAATCCAGTGTATCAAAACAGAAATGGATGGTTGTCCATACTGGTCAATTGGACTGATCAAGCTATGGAGGACAGTGATTTTATAGGAGATTAACTCAGCAGATAAAACCTGTTTTAGTCCCCACTAACGGGCTTTATTCAGGGAGTTGTAATGACTTTGAAAATGCAGGTATTCTGGATAGTGTTTTCAAAACAAAGGATTATTTATTGATCTTTAGGAACATAATAAGCATGAAAGAGGGTTAAGTAACAAAAGCTGATGTATGCAGTCTTAATTAAGACTAGTCATTCTGCTACAATTTAAATATACTGATTTGATCAATCAATAATGGGACTGAGAGAGAGATTTTTCTCTGTTGCTGCACATTCTCTTCAAGATTGTGTCCCTGATTCGAACTTGTGTATAAGTTCACCTCTTTTATCCATCTCAAAGTCTATGCCAGAAGGTTTTTCAAGATTCTGATAAGGCATCTTAAATCCGGTCAGACTGTTTTACACAATTGATCCAGAGGGGATATACAAATCTTCTTACTGTGAATCTCAGTTTTGACATCTTGGATAGCAAACAGTTTAAATAGTTGTTGCTGGTTTTCTGGGTAATCTAACCTTCAGATTAAAATTCTGGAGTTCAACCTTTGGATTCACAGAGCTGAACAGAGAAATTGATAACATTAATTTGAATTTGAACCATATTATAGGAAAACATCGTGGCAACTATTCACTCAAAGTCCTAATCATGTTCCACTTTGGGCTGAGACATAGCCCTGAAAAAAGGTCCACAGCATTTTTTGGTTCAAAGGTCCAGATGTAAGCTTTAGAAATGTGGCCTGTGCTCCATCTCTTCATCCTCCACTCTCACAATCTTTTGCACACACTATGTCAACCCTGCTCCAGGCTGACTATGGCCATTAAGACAGAACAAATCTTACCTCATTTTGACAGACACAGAGCAACACAGCATCAAAGAAAACCTTTGTGTTATTCTTGAACATTATGAACAATGCTGGCCATTATCCTCTACTAGGCTACCTGAGGGAAGGAATATAGACGCCTACAGGTATGCTGGAAGCGCTTGCTGTAAACTGTTTTCCGAGCACATAATCCAATTTAAAAGAGATCTTACTTTAAAGAGTGGTGCTTTTATTTTTTTTCATGTAGAAAAATTCAGTGCTTTAAGGTTGAAAGGCCTTCATTGGACACATCTGGGGAAGACATGCTTGTGTTAGTGCTTTGGTGGATCCTTCTGAAACAAGTTGTCTGCATGGCACCAGGCTGTCTAACTAATGGCACCGCAGCCTGGCTTTGCATACTGCTTCCTTTCCTTAGGAAGTTGGGGACAATATTTCACTGTAGCAGCATATTTCTGAGCCTGAAAAGGAGAGAGAGATGCATCAGCTGTAAAGTAAAAATTAGTCTGGACAACTTAAGCCTCGTATCTTAAAGTTTTTTAAGTATCAAAAGCTTATGAATGACTGAATAGGGAGACATGGTCCATAGATTGCTTTGAAATCATCTAGATAAGGCAAATAATAAAGCGATTTTTTAAATATGCATTGTTTCTTGTGAGATAATCCCTGCCATGCAAAAGCCACAACTAACAACAAAGCAGTAAAGCATCAGTTAAAATTTTCCTTACAAAAAGCTGCCAGAAACTTACCCAAAACCCAAATATTGCTCTTGGCTCAAACTTGTCCCAGAGGGTTTTGGCTAAAATAGCAGTGCTTTTTAATTATTCTGAAATTGACTTATACACAGATTTATGCAGCTGGGAATTTTGCAGGTCTCTGCACCATGACAAGCAGTTGAATTCTGAGTAATTACTTCTCTTTAACTAGCATTCTGAATGAATTGAGTTAATTTCTCCTCAGTCTGAAGTGAGTGTTTATGCAAGTCTATTTAACATTTGGGACAAAATTCCCATTTTTAAAATGAAGACTAGAAAAACAAATGTTCCCAAAAATTCATATGGTAGAAGAAGTAATTTTTTTGAACAGTCTGTGGATTTCTTGGAAAAACTAATTGCCCCAAATGTTAAGTATACTGGACACACATTGTCATTTCCAAGATAAAGTTTGTCTGGTGTTATATTGACATGTAACTTGGGAAAGGTTATAAGCAAAAGAGAATGTCTGGATGGAGATAGTACTTGGTTAAAATTATTATTTTACTTATATATTTTGGCTTATTTAAAACCTGAATTCAGAATAGAGCTCAACACAGGTCTCCTGAGAGATCAAGCTAAATGTGTATAGCTGTCACTCAGAAAGAAAATATTCTTCGAACTGATAGATAACCATATAAGAACCTGTGAAGCAGACTTTTAGAGTGACTTTTCAGACAGATTCACATTTGCTGATGCAATCCAAATATCCTGAACATCCCTAATATTTGCTTCCTAGTCTTAATTGGGTCTATTGACTCATGCTGTATGAATAAGAGGGCTAGGAAAACAAAGCTCTTTACCAACTCCCACAAATGAGACAACGTGTTTCATTAATGTGAATAGCTTTGTCTCTAGGCACATCATAGCCTATGAAAGTCAAGAATGGTACTTACTGGACAAGGAACTATGTGAAAAATACCCCAATGTGTTGATTGAATTAAAGCCTTTATAGAAATTTTGACACTTGAAGAATACAAATTAGGGCTGCACTGGCAAATTTGTTTCCGGATTGTCCTCCCTTCCAAGTGCTAGGTTTCTTTTGATAATATTATTTCATCATATATTCATGGGGTTTATTAACCCTCCTTTGTATAGACATTAATCAAAACCAAATCAAAGTTAAGAGTGGCTGTCCAGTGTTTTTTACTGTATTGAACTAAAAGTCTTCAGCCCCGAAGTTAAAACAGCAATATGCTTTCACCATATTAAGTATAAACCCGGATAGAATATTCTTGTCACATGTAACACAAGCCTACCTGTTATCTTTAATATATCTTGTAATAAATTGCCATCAAAATCCATAACAATCCTTTTACAGTAAAGAAGAAGCTTTGATTCTATGAGAAGCTTAATTCTAAGTATATGCATAGATCAATGCCTATTCAGCAAGGCTCTTTCTCTACATGACTACATAGCCAAAACATCTAATACTTAACTGCATTAAGTTGAACACACGCTTCAGCAGTTTGCTTGAAAACATACAGCTAGAAGACAGACCAACAAAGGTCAAATGAATCCAAGCACTCCAACTGAGGAGTTAAGGACAACAAATAAACCTTCGTCTTCAATATGGCTGGCAAATATGGTGCCTACAAATAGGTACAAAGAGGGAGGGTGGGTTGTGAAGCAAAGCAACATGGGGCAGACAAGATTATCCAAAAGGGCACCCTGAGTGGGCTGCCCTTATGTCAGCATGTAGCTCATTTTCACACTAAACTTCTTAGTTAATGAATAATAAAAGACCACTTACAAACTATTATGATGTATTAAATGGATTGTATCATGCTAAAAACACCATGGTTTTGCATCCTAAAATGTAAACTATAATGTCAGAGCAATTAGGCATAATAACTGCACCAAGCATATCTTAGAATACAAATGAAAAGATACGAGCTATTACAAATCCTATCAACAATACAACACTAATTAAGTCAATTTCAGGGACAAATTTTTAATTAAAAGTAAAGAGAACACATTGGCTATACTGAGAAATTAATAAACTTATGGTTTGACCTGTATAATCATAACTAATTGTTTTGACAACCCATAATTCCGCCATAGGGAACACAGTATTTTTATCCTCTTATCACATTTAATAGATGAAGATGTGGTCATTCATTTGGAAGTATATTATTCCTTCATTTCGATTGTAATTTGCCCAAGTAGCCTCCAAATTTGACACATACAGTCTTTGAATGTGCAGCTTTGTGGTGGTGAATTCTGGTCATGTAAAATTCACAGAAGGTGAGTTTGGTTTAAATGCTGAACACATTACCTGAACAACTTCAGGAGGTATTAACAGAGTATTTAAGAGAAGCATGATTTGGTGAGCAGAGTAGAATTCGCCTTGACTCTTTTCTCTCCTTTTGAATGTAGAGAACACTCTGTTCTTACAAAACTTGAAATATCTGAATCTTGGCACACTGTTACAGAGAAGGGAATCACTCACTGTGCATTTGCTAGAAGTAGCCCTCCTGTTAGCTGTCATGTGAAGTACCTTATATCCATTCAGATATAAACACATTGGTTTAGGCTGCATCTATGATTGCTAGACTGGGAAAAGGAGACAACAAAAAGGAAAAAAGAAAGCAACAGAGAAGATGCAGAAGTCTAAAGCAAAATCCGATATCAAGCTGAGAATGATCCTGACTTATCTGTTACTACTGTCTTTTTTAGTAGTCCCCTCCACACTCCCCTTCTTCCTCTTTCTCTCTTTTTTCCCCTTGATTTCTCCCTTAGGTATCTATTACCCTTCCACAGTCTGTATATCTATTGTGCCTTCTGTACCCATCTTGGTTCTTGCTCCCCTCTCCTTCATACTCATAGCCTGTTTCCCCTGCTCACTCCCCTCACTCCTTGTTTCTTTTTTTACCCCAGTCTTTCCATGCCTTTCTGACACCACCACCCTGCTCCACGATGCTAATTTTCCAATTGCTCTTTTCTGTTTCCTCTCACTTTTCACATTTCCCTTTCTCTGGACTACCTTTTTGCTCTCTTCCTCACTCTGATTTTTCATTCTCTGTTGTTTTGTGTTGGGTCCTTATTGCTTGTCTAATTTTTTCATCAAGCTTCTGTCTCTTATCTTCCATTTACCTCCTTTATTTCTTTACCAACCCTTTATGGTTTTATTCCCTGTGCCCTACAGTTCTCTACCATTAACTACAGTGCTTGTTCTCCTCTTCTTCCCTGTACCTCCATTCTTCAGCAGAAAATGTCATTGAAATATGGGGCAGTTTTTATCAGCACAGTGATGTTGCAGACCTGATCCACTCTGTTTAAATAGTCATTTCCATTTCAGTGTACGCAGCTTTTTACTACTAATTCCTTTGAAGTGTGAAATCTATTGTTCTGGTAAAATACTAGAGTAATGCATTGTGGGGGAAAAAAAAACTATCTGTAATGGAATTTTAACTTGCTAAATCAAAATCACAATGTTGGACAGATATGTAAATAATGAGTTATTTATACTAGCTGTCACTCTACCTTATCTAGAAAATAATTCAGTAGTTCTTATACACAATTGTGCCTGGCATCTATTTTGATGTGTGATAACTGTAAAACATTATCAGTGTCAGGAACTATACATACTCACGTCATTTTTCATTTTAATAGAGCTGAAAGTGCTGAGAACAAAGGCTCACAACTGATGCAAATCTTCTTCTGAATAACACCAAGTTTGAAGTATGCTGTGCACGAGAGAGACTGCACAGCCTTTTTTCACAGAGTCCGTAAGCATATGCAGAGGAATTTGTAGCTAAAAATGAAAAGAAAAAAAATATCTTTAATGTTCTGGAATTGATTAGGCCTGTGTCCAACTGATTGCAGGCGTTCTTTGTGTGCATTAAAACTGAGCATTCATAGAATTTTAAGTACATTGCAGCAGTTTGCTAAATATTTGTTGTAACAACATTTTCTTTCCTTCTATTTAAAAAAAAAACCACCCTAATCTAGGCATTCTGACTCATTTTATATGTTTGCAGAGACTAAAAGGTTGCTGCATTCTTGCAGCATATGCTCAAACAGTTTTATCATCTGCTCCTAGTTTTCTTCTTTCCTATGTCCATTTACTTACGAATGTCCTTTATCCATATGAAGCGATAGGAAACCTCTGCTAAACAGGCTGTGGAAAATGATAATATCCACTTTCAAACTGTGACTACTGCCAAATGCATACATGGGAAGAGATCTTTACGTCTGCCCACGCAAAGAGTACAGGATATCTTGGCTCGTTACGTCTTTGCACATGAGATGAGCTGATCAGGAGAGCAGTTTGTGCTGTGGGGGAACGTGTCTGGATGAGTTCCACGTCCACTTGCTGGCATGAGCTGCAAAGCCTGCTCCGCATTTCCTCTCCTCCCCAGCAGGCAGGCTGTTTCAGTTGCTCTCATCCTAACACATTGCACCAGTAAGAAAAAGACCGATTAGGATGTGAAGAGGTAAAGGGACAATGCCAGGGCTGCTGATTTAATAGTAAAGCAAATGTTGAGGGGAATGGCAGGACAGAATTCCAATACCTTGTCCTCTGATGGAGGCAGTCTCTTTCCTCAGTGCCCATATCAGCTGTAGGAATATCCAAATGTCACACAGTAGACATACAGAATCTTAGGAATCTCCCAGGGGATATATGTCATACATGCAGAATCTTGGGAATGCAATATATCTCAAGGGACTGAGATCAAGATGGATCAGGTCCAAAAGGCTCTGAATCCTGTGTCTTTTTTTATATACTCCCTGGTACCAATTTATAGAAGCAAAAACTTTACAGAAAGTAAGGATACAGTATTATAAGCATCCCAATTAGATTTCTTAAGAGCCACCCCACGTACTATGCTAAAAGTATAATCAAGCCAAAGAATCTAACCTGGAAAGAGAACAGGGAGACAAGATACTGAAATTATAAGTCCCCTGAATGGCAATGGAAATTGTTGGTTTCAGTAAGACAATTTTGGTCAACATTTCTTCTTATTCTGAAATACACTTCTAGGGTTGGTTGGTTTGTTTGTTTGTTTTATTTACAAAAAGTTACAATATTTACTGTACAAAATTTATGCAACGGTGAATTAGTTTTCTTATTCACTTAAACTTTCTATTATAGTGGGAATGGCAGAGCTACAGGAACTTGTGCCAGCTCTCTTCAGAGGTGTCCTAGGATGGAATTTTCAGATGTACAAAACATGTTTGATATTTTGAAAACTTAGTGTTTTGCATTTGCACTCTTTTTCTGAAGAGAGAAAAGAATGTCATTTCAGAGGAATCAAAGTAGTGGGCATGCCAGCTTCCCACTAGCTCAGGGTCCAGCTACCTATGGAAGAAACAGGAAGAACAGAGATAAAAGATATTATAGGATGTACCCAAACCCTTTTGGTTTCTTTAGTGTGAGGGTAGGTCATGAACTAACAAGAAAAGTACAACTAAATTTAGATGGAATTGTATAGAGAATATTTATTTTCTGGAATTAGCATTTTGTTTCCCAAGGTCTAGCCTTGACTATAGCCTGCCTTCTCTTGTGTAGGTATATAATCCTGTTTGGCCCAAAACAGCGAGAACCTTGCAGAGTGCACAAGTTCCTGGTTTGTTTGGGTTTTTTTCCCGTAAGTATCTTCTGTCTTTTCGGCTCCAAAAGAGTACTTCTGTAGATCAAGTCTGTAAGTTTGTGTTATTGTTTGAATTTTTACAAGATGGAGTTTTGCAAAAAAATACATGAGTCAGTTCTTTCTCACACTATTTTCACAGTCATGCAGCAAAATTAAACTGTCACAAAATGTTCCTCTGCTTTCTCTTCTGATATTTTGTGCTCTGAAATGGAGAACTACATCTCTTTCTCCTTTCATCTGTTGCAAAGATGCAAAACATCCTGAGGTTCCGGGTGAAGATTTAAAACTATAAGGACAGTTTCTTGTGAGCTCAGAAATGGTTCTTATGTGTGTGAATATATGTGTGCATGTATGTATGTGCATCCTGTGAGAAATGAACCTGAATAAAAAATTTAATATGGGGTTATCTGGGTTAACGTCTGCTTTGCATAGAAGGGCAGCCTTATACACAATGTCTTGTTTTACACAAATGCATGTCTGTAAGAGTTCCTATGATTCCTATGGAACAAGGTCATGACTTTGGTCAATTCCTTGCAGTAAAAACTCATCACTTCACGTTTTTACCTCCTTTTCAAATACTGTCCTGGTATTTTTTAAGTGCCTTCTGCTATATACTAGATAACACACAGCTTTAAAGATCATTTTGAACTTAATGACTTCCTCCTACCCTTCTGTTTTGCTTAAGATAGGAGACAGAACTGTTTTCATTTTTTTCTGACTTATTGTCAGCTGATCATTTCAGGAAAGCTGCAGGTATTATAGGCACCTCGGTAAATGTAAAAATGTCATTTCTATATTCTCCTTGAATATATCAGGTACTAAAACCTAGATATCCTGGGAGCACCATTTTTGTTAGTTTATATTTAGAGTGGTGAAGAATTAGGATAGTTGGTTTAAGAAACACTTATAGGAAAATATGCGTGTGAAGTACTTGTCGAAAACTCAAGTCTACTGTTTTCTTCATCTATGCAGGACGGACTCTCTCTTCTACTTTCCATGATGAATCATTATGTTGCTTTGCAGTTTTTTCCTATACCTCACAAGATCCCACGCAAGCTTTGAAAAAATTGCCGAGAAGACAAAAAAAAAAGCCAATTTAAATAACATATCCAGGGCTTATTTTCCTCCTCCATTTGCTATGAAATCCCAGCAAAAAAAAAAAAAAAAAAAAAGATGTATGAGCAGTTTTCTATAAATCTTATGCTAAAGAGCTGTTAAACAAAAGAAGGAAAATCCTAAGGGTGAGAATATGCAAATACCCAAAAGAAAATACTGCACTCTGAGGGGCAGACACTCAAACTTTTTATGAAGTTCAAGGAATCTTTCTAAAGTTACAAAATACCTTGAGACAGAAATACCTTCTTGAAGCATCCAGGCTGCTGCTAGGCAGCAGATCATAAATTACAGAATGCATAGATTTTCAGTCCTCACACCATTTTTATGTCTGGCAGAATAACTCTATCTGTTATATCTTGTTGCTACCCAAGAAGATTTATTAAGGTGAAAAGCACTGTACCTTTGCTGGAAGAATAGCAGCGTACACTTACTATATATATATATATATGTCCTATCTATAGCAGTTTATATTTGTGCAGGAGGCTTATACAGTGTATTTTTTCCTGACTTGAGTGATAAATTTTTGGAAGTCCTCAGGAATAATGATCTGGAAAATGTGTTTTTCCCACAAGGCTCTAATATTTTTTTTTAGCCAGTAGCTTCAGGATCCCATAAATGGTACACATTTTTAGCAGGTATAAAGCATTTTTGGAGACTGACTGCTAATGGCAAGTTAATCCATTATTAGATTGCTCCAAAAGAAGAGATAAAAGATCTTGTGTACCTTTTTCCTAAACTTTTAGGGTTGTGATATTTTGCCAGAAGGTCTGAAAACAGACAGGACCACAATGCCTTAAGATATTACCAGGGCTGTGCCTTAGGTAGTCACAATTTTGATGATGTTATTCTGCATCAACAAGGTTAGTTTCTAGGAAAGAATTGATTATTCCTCTTGTGCATTATAATATGTAGTGAATAAAACTATTGTCCATAGCCGTACCTATTCCTGCCCTTGTCCTGTCTCAATAAGGGCTACTGAATTTTGGAAGGGAAGGATACCTGGGACTAACTGTTGATAAAAATGTACAACATATAGCTGGTATTGGTGCTAAGGTGAGGTGGTTAATACAGTTAAGTGATTTGAATAAGAACTGTGATCTTTTTTTCTTTTTTTTAATTAAACTGTCTTACTTGATATGGTGAGGGTCATGAAGAAGAAAAAAATATTTCCCCACCTTTTACAACTTCTCCTATTGGCTTTTCAAAGAAAGTATACTTCTCTTGCTTAGGAGCTGATCCTCTTGTGTAGCAGTTATTTAGCACAAACTAAAGAAAATGAGAGAAAAGTAATTGACCAGAAAAATTAAAAGCTTTTAGCTCTGCCACAGTTATTTTAACTGCTAAGGTAGAATTGTGTATGACTTATTCCACAAAACCTTTTGTATGTTTTCCCTCCGCAGCGCCCCCCTGCCCCCCCAATATCACTCAGTTTTTGGGCTCCATTTTCATTTTTATGCCTTCTTCAGTGCCTGCTTGCTCTCATTATTACAATACATATTCTGTCACATGAAGCACAATTTTACTGAAACTACCACCAAAAAAAAAAAAAGCCAAAAAGGTCTTGAAAGGATGACACTTTTGCTACTAGACAAATGTGCTTTCTGTATTTTTCCATCTACCTCTCTTATGAAAAAATGAGAATGTTAAACAGCAGTAAGAAAAAGGCCATATGGGATAGCTGTCTCCAGAATGATGCTTGAATAGTTTTGCCTTGGTGAGGTATTGCTACAATACATCAACAAAATGCGATTTCTCTGAGGTAGTTGCTACTCGCCGAATACTGCAGTCTAGGAAATAACCTCTGCCTGTTTTCAGCTGAATGATTTTGGGACTAGAATGATAGTAGGTAGGCTACAGAACTTTCTAGAATTTGTTCTTTTAAATATGATTAATAAGAAAGGCAACTGTTTGAATTTCAGACATATTCCAAGAAAAAGCATATACAAATTTAGATGATTAGGCTTTTACATTTTTTTGCATATTTGCTAAGCTACACTCCACATACACTTCTCCAACATATGTTACAGTGAGAGAAATTCAAAGATAGACCTTCACAAGGAAGCTGTTGCTTGAGAAATGGTTTGATGTGAAATTTTCCCTGGGAAAAAAATCATACCTGGCCTTTTAAACATCTTATATTAAAAACATAAGTAGGTTTTCATACTTTATATAGAACGGAGACTGCATTTCAGATGGCACATTTTACTGTGTCCCAAAAGAGGCTCTGGACGACTGAGGAAATTAATACAAAGTAACCTGAAGTACTACTGATGTTTGTCTTAATATTACGGCACAAACCAGAAGAAGTGGTCCCGTGTCTTTATTTACAATTAATTCTTTTTGATCACTCTTGCTTTCCTTCTTCCACGTTCATTCTTTTCCCCTTGCTATGCTACTGCCTTATTGCCTTTTCTGCAAATTCAGTGTTAATGACCACATTAGCCTACTCAGCCACGAGCTCTTCAAAACTCCCATGATTTCAGAGAATGGTTACTCTTCTGTTTCTCTAACCCCAGCTCTATTTCAATGCAGTAACAGCATGGAGGAAAATAAGAGAACTAGCAGAGGATGTAAATTTGTTATCTTTTACAGAGACTTTAGGTTTTGTACCATCAGTGGTCAGTTTCCTGGTAGTTTAATCAAGATGGAAAATATTTCAGCCTTACAAATACACTTCAGTTCTAGACCAATAGCTCATAAAGCATGCAATATAAGCATGATTCAGGTTGCATTAATTGGTTATCTTTGGGATCTTGTCCTGATATAGTAATAGACTTGAATTTTATCTGCACCTGTAGTGACTAAAATTCACCCATGAAATTTATCTAATCCTTACAGCCATGGTATGCTGTTTGATAGAACGTTGCTATTATTTAGAAGCCAACAGGCTTTGATGATTCATCAAGCAACATAGGTCTGGAAAGCAAACATATATTTTATTCAGAAACAGATCAAATACATAAGGGCACTAAGAAAAAATATAAAGTCACCAGAATGCTGAGATTAAAGCACAGCTCTAGCTATGTGTGTGATTTATTGATGCTTTTATTTATTTTTTGCAATTTTTAATATCAAGTCCTTATTTAAATCCCCAGGGAAATCTCTAAAATTCAAAGCTCCATCTTTGGGTCACTGAATCCTGAAACTTAACGTTTTTCGTAATGTATCTGTTTGTGGTTCTACCTCCCTCTTTTTTTAAAGTGTTTTAATACACACCAAAACAAAAATACTTTTCAAATACTTAGTGGTTTTACTTTGACAAATTTGTACACTGTAATAACCTAGCCTGCATAAACAATTACTTTCAGCTGTGTTTGTGATGATTTTCTATTGCAAATGCTAGAGGGACCAGCATGGGTAATGGATTATTCCAGTGGGTGCTCACAGGCAGGGAAAAAATTGATAGTGAATTTTGTCCTGATGTCAGGTTTGGCTGTAGTGCTCACAAGATAATGGGGTTCCTGATCCAGATGAGGGCTGGGGAGATAAGCAGCAGATTAGGGCTCTGCACTCTAGGAACATGGGGATTGTTGCCAGGGGTCAGGGAGCAGTGAGGACTCGCCACTCTGCAAGGGAAGGTGGGATGGGAGCCAAGTGAGGCGACACAGCCAGCAGAGGCAGTGGCTTCCTCACAGGAACCCTGTGCCCCAGTACCCAACTGAGGCAGGCAGGTCTGGTGAGGGCAACCAGACACAGTTCAGTGATTGCCAGGCTGCCCAAGGTCACCAAAGGAAAAGGGACAGCCCTCAGATGTGCTGTCTGTGAGTGGTCCCTGACTCTGGGCAGCCAAACCTCCTGTCAGCAGGATGCTCTCAGGGCTCTGCCACCAATATTGGTCTACATGAAACTCCCTTAGCAACGTGCCAACCTCACAGTGACAGAAGTGGTTGTCATCTCTATGACATCTTCCTCTTTTAGCAATTCCACCTTGCCATAAGCAGCTAATAATTCTGACATGATATCACAGCAAGTATTTAACTCAAGAAGAGTTAGAATAGATGTGCACTTTCTTAGTTTAGAAGATTAGTTTATCAAAAAAAGATGCCTGATTAGTCTGTCAGGATATAGCAATGAAAAACCAATGTAAAAGTTAATCCTTTTTTCTATTTACTTCTATATCTGTAATTAATGTTTCTGCACACAAGGTGCCTGAGACTTGCCTATTACTAAGGTCACATTATGAGACATACAGCTGCCTGGATCACATTTCCTTTTTTCAGCTATTATTACTATGCTTGCTGTTCATTAATTCTGTGCCTAGTTCCTGATTTGATAGATTTATTAGTAGCCTTAATGTGTGATTTAAAATTACACTCTGTTCTTTTAGTGTCCTGGGATGGAGATTGTATGATGTAGTCAGGACACATAAAATCCTCTGTGTTTTGATCTCACTGTTGATGTAATTTCAGTTTCAGTATTCTCAAACTATTTGCCCTCACACCTTTGACACTGCATTGGATGCCAGAATCCTTATGGAAAACTGATGCAAAGTGTTCATTTAGATTCAAGTCATAAACCTCAATTAGCTTCAGGCTCCTGTCTGTCTTTACTGAAAAGATGCCCCAGTTCTTTTTTATTATTATTATTATTCTTTTTTTACTAAATTGGCCAAATACTTTCTTTTAGCTTCTTTCACACAGTCCAGTTGAGCTTGTTTTATAGTTTCATTTTTTCTTCCACTTTCCACTTCCAAGAAGCATGTATTTTTTTTATTTTTTTTGAATCTGTCCTTTTTTCCATTCCAATATATTTCACTATGTGTCTATTGAGATTTTCAATCTCCATTTAACCAATTCTTAATTTTTCAAATATGTACTTTGCAAATCTAGAAGCTTAATTAGTTATTTTTCTTTTACTCTTTACTAGTGTTCACAATCATATATATCTTTTGAATACAATGCAAAGCTCTCTTTGAATATCTATTTTATTGATAACATGTATTTTCTCTGTCTACTCCTACATGTACATCTGTTAACTTAAAAAATGGCAAACCATGATGTCAGTATAAGAGTAATGAAACTATACATATATTTGTATATTTTCAGGTGCTAACTAAAGAATGTGCATTTTCCAGGTGCATAAGTAGACTGTAAATATTAAAAAAATATTGAAAATTAAAATTGCAAATAAGAAACTAAAAAAAGGAACTAAAATATAAAAATAATATTTTTTTCTTTATTCTAATAACTGTTTTTTGGGTTTTTTCCCCATAAGTAATATATTGATGATACTTGATACCATCGTGGGAGAGAAAATTTGACTGCTTCAGATCTATAAAATCCATTCTGTTCTGCAAGTACCTTGAAAAGCAATAACAGTGTTTAGTACTATTGCTCTGTATGTTGACACTAGGAGCCTTTTACCTCCCCTAGGTCCAAATTACTTATAAACAGTGTAATGAAATTAGTTAATCACTTGCCACTGAAATAAAGATAATGAGGGCACACCTGGGAAGTTTGGTATTAATGTCTGGGCTTGGATCAGGAGTGTGCTTTTGAAACACATCTCTTGCTCATTCCCCCTTGCTGGGCCTTGGCTCATGTCTCATATCAATTTTGGACCACATGCAATGAACCTCTTTTTGGGATAAAATTAAACTGGAAGATGCTACATGGGAGCCCATATAATGCACTCCAGCTACAACTGGGCACACAGTTCATTGCACGATGTCCAAAATAAAACAGCTCTGGTGTGCAGAGTACAGACCTCAGCCATTTAGCTTTATTGATCTCTTCCTACTAGTCTACATGACCTGCTATGGTAGACACAGCTGCTGATTCCTTTGGAAATCATAAGTACAATACTTACTTATTTTGAAAAATTCAAGAACAAAACATTTTATAGGAGACTACCATATTCAATGTTAACCAATGACCATACTTTTGTTCTTCCAGAATTGAAAATAAAGTGCACAGAACCCTAAGCTGCTTTCTAAGCAGCACTACAGGACTTTCAGAATCACAACTTTAATTCTGGCCTGGGACTTTTCCTGTTGAATTGAAAAGAAATAGTGACAAGTGAAATACCTTGTTAATATCTGTAGTATTTTCAACACTGGCTTTAATAGGCACAAGCATTTAATTTTATATTTGTAAAGTGAAAATGCTTTTTCAAACTGTTCAGGTCAGTGAAAGCAAAAGTGTGAGTAGAAGAAGGGAAGCTCAGGAGGGGAAAAAAAATTTATAAGTGGTATGTTAGGTTTAAAACAATCCCCACATTCTAAAAAAATATGTATCTTTGGGGGAAACTGTTAAAAGATTATTCTGCCAGAGGTATATGGTTTGAAACCCCTCCTCATTCCTTTTGTATCTAAAAGATCTTACTGATAGTATTAATTTTCCCCTCACTTTCCAAAATTCACAGGAGGCATAGGATCATGTGCGAAAAGTGATGGACTAGGCAAGACACCAGCTTTAGAGATAAATGGCTTCTTCCTGACATCATTTTGCTCACTAGCCTCTCTTTCTCCCCAGCAAAGGGAGAATTCATATTTGCATTATTTACAACTGTCATTTTTATAAGTTTACTTTACTTACTGTACAACTTTAACTTTCTCAAGGTGTCCTTCAGGATTTAATACTCGTCCACAGTAAGATCACATTTTCTTCCTGGTCCCATTTAAATCAGGTCATTATCTCACTCAGTGAAACTATTTCTTAAAATACAAAGACATGTTTTTTTATGCTTCCTTTTAATTGATGGAAAAAACCAGGTCTCTAGAGAGTCATATGATTAATACCCCTAATTTGTTAAGTGCCCAAAGCTACAAACATAGCAGAGACCCATGGGGACAGAACACGTGCTTTTCATTTTCAGAATAATAATCTGAACTTTCCAGGTAATATTCATTTTTATTATAATCGCCATAATTGTTGCTATATTTGGGAAAAAAAAGAAAAGAAAAAAATCTGGATTTCTACCTAAGCAATCTGAGTGCATGTCATTTCACATCCCTTGCCTTCAGGTGAACGCCTTAAATAAGTAAAAACAGTAGCTTATTTTTCTGAGGCAGATTGTCGCCCACTTCTCCAGGACAGTGCAAGATAATGAGTGGAGATGTCCGAGGAGGTGAAAGAGGGATCGATGGGATCTTCATGGAGGCCCTGCAGAGAGGAGAGGCTGACCCACATAGATGAGGGTCAGTAAGAGGCTATGGTCAGTGTGGGGGCATGCGGAGAGTCCCATTATGGGGAAGGCTGGAGGCCCACGACTTCTGGCAGCAGCAAGGTCCATTCACGGACCTGTGACTGCAGGGTAGGCTCAGTAGCCCGTGAGAGTGGTTACCAGCGAGGGGGAGAAAGGCAGGTCTGGAGAAGCATTGGGGCTGCCCAAGTCTCAACCACTCACGGATACCACGAGGAAGCCACAGGTGGTCATGGGGGGTGACTCAGGCCTGCAGGGGATGTAAGGTCATGCCATCTTGAGATGTTTGTTGCCGGCCAGGTGCTTGCGTCCAGAACTCTGCAGAGAGACCGCAGAGGCTTGTGCGACCCCTCAGAGTTAACTCTGCTCTGTGTCCATGCGGGAACCAGTGATACTGCCAGGGAACAGCTTGAGCTTACTGAGAGTGACTGCAAAGCTGTGGGGAGAGAGCAGAGGTTGAGGGAATCTGTTTTGTTAAGCCTGGAGAAGACTGGGGAGAGGTGGACCACTTAACAGCAGCTGCCCAGTACCTACAAGGAGGGCATCAAGAAGATGGAGCCAGGCTCTTCACAGTGGTGCCTGGTGGGAGGATGGGAGACAAGGGCATAAGTTGAAATGCAAGGTTCAGGCTGGATCTATGGAAAACATTTTTCCAGATGGTGAACAGTCAAGCACTGGAATAGGTTGCCCGCAAAGGTTGTGCAGTCTCTGTCCTCGGAAGTTTTCAACACCTGACTGCATAAAGCCCTGAACAACCTGGTCTGACCCCATAGATCACCCTCTTCTGAGAAGGAGGTTGGGCTAGAGAGCTTCTGAGGTCCCTTCCAACCTGCAAGCCTCGGATTGAATCATGATCCTATGCACTGTGTAGGAGTAAAAACTAAAATAAAGTCTCTGAAATGCAACAGGATAGAGGTGATCTGGCATGTCAAATGCTGTTAGTTTCGTTTGTCATGTGTTGTCATATCACAATGAGCCATAACATGGTATGACTAAAGCAATCCAATGTGGTACCTACAATTCACCTCACAATGTGACAGATTTGATGGAAAGTATGAAATCTGACTGGTTTTCTGGAAAGTGAGAAGCATCTTCAAAACAGCTTCTATTCTAAATTCCTTTAAAATATATTTACTGTAACAAAGTGAAAACCACTCAAACCTTTGTATTATTTGCTGCAGAACTAAAGTTGCAACACCCCCCCCCACCCCCCCAATGTAACAAGGTTTCAATCCTGGTTTAGCTACCATGGACCTTCTGTCATCAAAATTTCTGCTAAACTATTAAGAATGTTTTCATTTGAACATTTCGTTTTGGCAGGAAAAAAGAGACACTTCTCACAAAGTAAAAGATTTCTCTTAACTCTGTGAGCAAAGCATTAAATAGGTTAACATTTGGGTTCCTGTAAGGCAAAAAAAACACAACCAATTTCATTAGTTTCACAGAAATAAAGTTTGCATTTAATGTTCCTGTTGAATCAGCGTTGCTGTATTCCCAGAGTTGCCAAGGGCAGGCCCAGTTCACTTCCTGAAAGTGACCATAAATGTGTAGTATTGCATATCTTTTTTTTACACTTGATAGAAATGTCAAGCAGAAGAGTTCAGGTTCCACATTAACCTTTAAATTTGCTTTGTTTTGGAGAACTGAAATCCTGAGCAACCTGGTGAAGCCCGTGCATCATTGTTGTGATCTGTGATGAGAGGTTGTAGGACTAAGGTATGGAATGTTGATTTATGGCTGATTTCAGCTTGGCTGCGAACAGACTGGAGTGCACATACCTTCCTGCATGATAAGCTGGCCAGCTGATATTTGCATACCAGTGGGCTAGTCATACTGTACTACCTACAGCGTGCCCACCCTCTCCTTCTTTACATTAAATGGCTGAGAGAGACTTTGGCGGCATGTAAGAGATACAAAGATCCTATGTGCCTGTCCATTACCTGGAATGGAAATTGAATTTTTGTGCATACTTGCATGACTAAAGGGCTAGTCGAAATACTATTATGTGGTCTTGTGTGTTTCTAGACGGTAGAACAAACTAGCTCAAGTTCCCATGAGCTACGATAACATGGAACTTTGCCCAATAACTTTTGCTTCTTTGTGTGGTGATGTATGGGCATATATATCATGTCTATATTATTACTCAGATGTAACAGTGGAATTATCCAGGTAGGATTATGCATACCACAGTCAGAATTATCTGTTGCTTCAGGAAACAGTTTCAATGATTCAGAGAATCAATTCACCCTGTATAAGTGCATTATAACCCATGCATGTCAGAAAGAAATTTCGTCCACAGTGCTCTTAGCTAATCAGTCTGTACGTGAATTTTCTTGTATGTATGGACAGAAGATAGTCCTGGAAGTATTCAAAACTACTTGTGTTCAGAATTCACCTATTCATTCCTTACTGATTCCGATATAAAGATTTTAAACATATAAAAAGGGAATTTGTAGCTATTTAACCTTCTGTGATTTCTGAGTTCATAGGGAGTGCATTACCTGAAAATTCTGACTGAGCTCTTACCAAAAGCAAAGGATAACATGTCATACATCATGCAGGAATGATGGGTGTGTGGGAAATGTATGTTTTTCATATTTATTACAGTTCCATCAGTCTCAAGCAATTCTTTGACAATCTCAGAGCACCCACTCACCCTTTGACAAAACCAGATTGATAAAAACATGATTAGTCAGTAGCTGCTTAGTATAATTGCCAGAAATGCTAATGCTTACTTCTTTCCTAGAAGACTGCAATATGCTAGGAACACCAGCTATTATCATGTCTTGAATGATTATGCTGACTGGCTCATTAATAAAATATGAGGTGACTACAGACTCTACTTCTATGTTTCTCCTTCACTTTTCACTTTTTCCTCTTCATTTTTCAGAGAGTGGTTAAGAAGCAATGTATGCGTATCGATTTAGCAGACTTTATTTTCATGTTTATATGTGTATAGTGACAGGTTCACATTATGCTATTAAGAGAAATGGATCCTTTGACATTTGTTTTGCATTTTTGTCAATCGAACAAGTTAGTTACAGAATTGCTTAAACCTTTTTTGTTAGCTCCTGCAGGACTTTAAGTGCTGGGTTAAAACTATTTTCCTAATGCTGTGCCTGCATTAGAAAATTTCAGAGAGAGAATATCTGATGACATATGCATATACATATTGCTATGGCATATATGTGATGCCATTTGCCAGTGCTTCATGTCACAATCAGAAGTTGTACTGGCAAAAGACTTGGCATCCAGTATGTAGACACCAGTGCTCTTTGGGTTACTGTCTAGTACTTTGGTTTATGACATTTTTACTCTGTGTTGTGGGATGGCAGCAGAGTACTGAGGGAAATAGAACAACACAGGATTTAGTTGCCACAATATTTTTTTTGATCTACCTCATAATTTTTTTTCTCTTTTTTTTTTTTAAATTAAATTCTCTCAAATGTGAATTCCAAGAAAACAGCTTCCCCGTTGCCAGTGCCTGGTTATGCTTTGATTAAGATGAAACCAGGAATACAAGGCATCCAGTGCGTCATTTAGTGAGCAGCTCCACCTGTGGTGAAATGGTGTTTCTAATGGACAGTCCTACGCTTCTGAACAGTTGGAAAATCAGAATGTGACGCAGTTTGGGGCTTATGAGCGAGTCTGGCAAAAAGAAAAGGTCACATTTTTGGAATTTCTGTTGAAGTTCCCTGGTCATTTAGAGCAACAGCTCTGTCCTGTGACAGCTGGTAAGCTGATCATGATTATGCTCTGGAAGCTTAAAACCTTACTAGCTGTTAGTCAGTGGCCAATCTGTTCAGGCAGTCCAAGGCAGAAGCGGTTGTCCTACAGTTGTGTCCTCCATTTTGATGCACAGAAATATGAATCTGAAGAGTGCGCAAGGCTGCAGGGATATGAAACAGTGAAACTCCCCCAGTGCATACAACCAAAATTTTCTCCCATCTCTGTTCTCTCTTTCAGTACTTACCAGAATAGAATACTTTTAAATCACTGTGTCAATTCTGGCAAATACTGGAGTTGGTCTGTTGATGTTGACATTGGCTGGGAAAGCGTTTGATGCTTGCAACTTCATGAATACTAAAATTTTTGAGAATCTATAATTAGGAAAGATTTTCCAGAACAGTGTATCCACATTAGTGAGTTTAAAGTGTCAAGAAGGCTGGTGGTAATTCAGTCCATCTTTTAAGAAACTGTGGACCACACCTGTTCTCATTTGAGGCAAAAAACCCTCACCAAAAATACTATATTTTTCTGATTAAAGCCAGTTTAGAACAACACTGGAGAAATATTTTCAGGGAATCTCAGGCAAGATGACTAACAAATGAAAACATTTCAGAGATGCTGTTTTTATGACAATGGAAGAGAAAATGTAAGTCTCCCAAATCCCTACATTTTTGCTCACAAAGCTTTCTGAATGCTTGCAAAGCTTCATTCAGAGCTGCATGATTAACAACTTAAAGAAGACTTAAGGTTATTGTTAAAAGTTGGTATTTGGAAAGTGTTAGGGGAGGAGGCTTTTGCATATTCTTGAGTCTGGGCATGGGGTTAGTTCAGTAAATGTTGTTATATTTATTATGAAAGACAGTGTGAGGTTCTAATCACCAAGATCCCTGGACAATACAGTCGAAAACTGTGAAGAGGATGGTCATTCAGGAGGACAAGTATACTGTGCGACATCTGTGGGAGGTCATTGTTTGAAATATTTTCTGTAACCCTGTAACACTAAAACCATGGTGTTTTTCAACTTTTCCACTCCTTATGCCCATAGTTCACCAAAGCACCATACTAACTTCAAGTTAATTAAATGTTTTTCTTTCTTCTTTACTTATGATCCCCTTTAAGTCATTATGGCTTGTAAGATTTGTTTTATTGAAAAGTTACATAGCTTCTTGATGACTCTATATGATAGAAAGAAACAAGTCTGGCATCAATTTAACCGCAAAAATCCAAAAGTCTTTGGAAAAGATACTGCTAGAACTGTCAGGAATATCTATGCATTTCTTCCTGTTATAAAATACAAACACTCAAAACTGAAAATAACTGTGGGTGTTTAATTGGAGGATTTATCAGGATTTACTTTTTAGTCAAAAATAAAAATGGAACCTCAAAGGGAATAGGATGTGTACACAAGGATTATCAGGGTTGAGGTATCAGGCCCTTTTTCTTCCTGATTCTAAGTAAACAACTTAAAAGTAAATTTCAGGTAAGTGTGGTTATTATATTGTCTAGTTGGCTTTTTTTCTAATGAAGGACTTTTGGGAGGATAGTCTTATTTTGATGTGGAACAAATTGTAAATCAAATCAGCTGAATTTAAGAAAACAGTTCTATACTTCCCTCTGTAACGCCTCACTGAAAAATATCCAGTGCCTAAGTTGTTCCTGGGCACCTGTAGAGAACTGCTAGTGCAAAACAACGCGATGTCTCAAACAGCCTGGGTGCTAAAACCACAACGCAGAGTGACGGTCGCTAGGACCCAGGACTGGACGGTGCCTGCTGTGAGGGTGAGGGAGGGAGCCCTGTGGAGACAGGGGGGGCCTTGCCTTGGCCCCATCCCTCCACATCTGTGAAGCGTCTTATTCCCCGCTCCCCACACCTACTGCCTGGGGGACAGTCCTGGTATCACTCCTCTTGGTCTGACTGGTTGCCCCTCTTAATTCGACTGGTATCTCTACCATTTCTGGAACTGGGATGAGAGAAGGTTCCAGAAGTCCAGAGCCTGAAATCTATAAACAGGGACTCTCGCGCTCTCTCGGCGGCTCTCTCCACCGAATACCCCCGTTGGCAGGTCCAACACTGGATCCAGGACTGGCGATTCTCCTCTTTTTCCCTCTTTCACTTCTCCTAAGGTAATTAAGTCATCAAGGTTGATAAACTGTAGTTAAGAGTACTGCATGGCCTGCCTCAATTTTCCATAAAGCTGCATAGCTTAGCCGCCGAGCTGAGGCAGATATAATCATGAGAGGGTTGGCGGGTATCGACTATTTATACTCTATCTCCGTCTCTGTAAAAGCTCTCTACTGAAGCTGGTGTTTGTGTACGGACCTTGAGTGTTGGCCCACCTTAATCCACACCGAGAGGATTTGCGAATCTTGGTCACTCCTCCCCCCTCCTCCCCAGGTGGGACGTGACAGCACCCCACTGCCTTTTCAGTGCCCCTTGACTCAGATGTTTCCAACTGTCTTCTTTTTCCCTTCAGCCCACACTCAAGATGCTGGGAGTCCTCCCATGTTCCCTGTGCTGTTACTGGGGGTACTTGGGCTGATGAAACCTGGACTCTGGCTAGTGGCAACCTGCCCAGGCAGTGGCTGCAAGCTCAGGGCTCGTGCGCTGACTGCCCAGCGGGCTACAGCTCGCCCCAGTGGCAGGTGCCCGGCTTTCTGTCTCTTGCAGTTGAAGCACTGAGAGTATTTGATTCAGCTACCAAATTTTATGAAATTTGTGGGAAATCAGAGGAGGTGAGACCTCTACCCTCTGTGAAATTTGATTGAAATTGGTCAGTGGATTTTCAAAGGTTTGTGGATTTCTATGCAAAACGGTTCTGTAATGGCCAGGATCACGTAAGACATCTTTGCTTACCTTTTTTCCCTGCCCTAGGCAGTGGATCTGTTCTGAGGCATTTCCCTGGGTGATGGCAATGTGAGAACAGTGCTGGAGGACTGTTGTCTTAATCCTACCTCCTTTTTTTGCTAACAATAAAGGTGACACGGTCACAGCTGAAGAGCTGATTAAAGAGCAGGCATGGTTCTCCACACACGCGTGTGCACTGACATTCAGCTTACATGGGAAGCTTGCTGTGGCGGGAGGGCTGGTGGGAGGAAAGAGGAAATAGCGGGGGGGGATTTTCCAACGTATAGGCTTGTAGCATCTGAAACGCACTAGAGTTTCCTGTAACGGGTGATCCAATGGCCCTTCTCTGGAGCAGTAGTCATGGCAACCCCTTTGCACTGGACTGGTAGCTCTAAAACATTTGTTAAAGACATGAAGATTTAATTTTGTGTTTCAAAATTAATTTTCTAGTATTTTAAACACAGTCAACCATATAAATATAAGGACATTATAAATTTTTAATCTGGTAAATGTAGCTCTAACCTTATTTGAGAATTTTCCTGGCAATGTATATTCTGATATTTCTTCAGTCAGACTCTGTTCTTAATTGAAGCTGCATTCAGACCTGTCAAGCAATGGAAAAAGGAATCCAACTTGCAAGTTACTCAACCCACTTCTCTGCATGTGACTTGTTGTGACACTATCTCAGTATTGCCTAGAACTTCTGTAATGTGAACCTTCTGTAATGTGAAGCCCTTACTCGTCCTTATGATGCCCCGCCATATGAAAAGAAAATGACATTAGTCTTGACACATGCAACCAACCTGAATAAAAACTGCCTTATTCCTGGATACAGGAGCTGTCATTAAAAAAGGAGCTCTGAGGTGAATTCACAGAAAGTAGTTTTATTTTTCCTGGTATTGTAAATTTATGTAGTGTGAACAAGGGGACAGAAATTGTCTGAATTTTTTAGTTCTGATAATCCATTTCTTTTACATTATCTTTCTAGTGTTTTCTGGTTTGTGCAGGAGGTAATCTGGAAAAACCTTTCTGCATTTTGTTTAACACTGACAATTCCCATTGATAGAAACAAAAATTGCAGTCTACTGAACAGCATCCACATTTCACTGCAAAGACAGTAAGTCAAATGCTTCAGGGAGGATTGTATTTTTATGAGACACTTTTCATATCTTTTATTCTCTTAGGGTCAAAGAATCATTACATCTTCAACATATAATTATCTTTATCATCCAAAAGTAATTTACATTTAACAAGAATATTTAATCACTTCATTGCTTGAAGAAGCAAATGAAATACATAATTTTATGCCTAGTCTGCCTGAAAATTTTGCTTACAGTTATTCCCTGTTATGAGCCAAAGAACAACCACTGTTTGAAATCCCTAGTTTCTATTTTATTTTTATTTTCCTAGTACTTTTTAAAGCTTTTCTACTGTAATCAGGAAATGGAAAACAACAGAAAAC
Organism: Platalea leucorodia; assembly: GCF_965183815.1. Classification (NCBI taxonomy): domain Eukaryota; kingdom Metazoa; phylum Chordata; class Aves; order Pelecaniformes; family Threskiornithidae; genus Platalea; species Platalea leucorodia. The sequence continues at coordinate 42,530,747 of NC_138828.1, read as the reverse complement.
AATTTAATGGTGGAAACACTAGTTACAGGCAAAAGACCAGAACTTTCAGAAGTTCATCATCTTGCATCTGAGGTAAATATATAACAAAGATGTTTAGCTTCAGATCTCTTTTCTGTACTTATGAAATATCTCAGTTATGTTTTTATTTCACTTCAGTAGAAGTTTTGCCTTCAGAAGGGTGGATTCCCCACTCGTATTCCAGTGGTAGCTGCATGGCGTGGCTGGTTTGGAAATGTAAGAAAGATCCCAGTTGTCAGCAGAAATAAAAGGTCACCCTTCATTTTGGAAAGCAGGATTTCTAGGGCTAAAGATGGCTGTGGTGAATATCAGGCTGTGTTTCCTTGTTTGCTAGAGCTTATGTAATGTTAAATCACTTGCTTTGACTGTTCCTTACATGTTCTTTGTGACAGTGACATTAATTGTAAAATCCAGCCAGGATATACAGGAGAGGAAAATGGGCAGGGAGGCATGCAGAAATCTTCTGCTGATTGTGCTCCTTTGTTAACCAGCATCTGTTAAAAATAGTCCAGACAAACAAAAAGCAAACTTGAAATTGAATTCTAAGTTATAAACTAATCTGTGTATGCTCATATGCATACCAAGTAGGGATTCTTCAGGATTCTCCTTCAATTTACCATGGAACCTCCAGAAATACCTTAAAGCTTTTACCTGAAAAATACTGGGTATTGGTATGCAGCAGAAGTTAACTCGTAACTTCTTTAGCTAATATTTATATTGTAACAGCATAGAAGACTCCCACGCAGCAGTTACTGACAGACATCAAAACGGCATTCCTGTCCCCAGTATTTTACAGACTAAGTACCAGATTGTGGGATCAGCTCCATACTACCTGAATTAGAACTTCAGCATAGAAAGCTTTGTGCTGTTGAAAAAGCATGCCCATGCAAGGCCTATGGCTCTGCATGTGATAGAAACCAGAATCATCCTCCACGTCACACCTGGATAGCAGGGCGTGACAGAAGGCATGTCCTACAGGACCGACAGCATGGCATGCAGACATGGAGGTAGCCCTTTGACCATTTGCTTCAAACCTGGGACTGTAATAGCTGCTGTGACCATGGTAGCTACAATTATACTGCCTTTATTTTGAATCTTTGCTGCAGGAAGCCGCAATATACTTTAGCCTGTATTGCAGTAATGCAAGTCACATCTTCTTAGCATCCAAATTGTTTATGGATTCATTTCTAACCTAACCTGGTTTTATTTTTTATTTATTGTGAATGAAACATTTTGATTTGATATAGAGCACGGCAATGCATTGGTAAGGCTATGCCAAATAAAATATTTTACATGGAGTTAAACCCCAGCAGGTTTAAAGCTTTTGTCAGTTTGGTTTTGATAAAAAATAATTATGTACGTCTTCCTTAATTTTTCTATCACAATGATGAACTTAGATCTGAATTTGCTAGCTGGACCCTTTACTCAGACTGTGTCAAGGATTTTATTCACCACTGTGATTGAAAGCTCTTTCCTTTCTGCCTTAGGGCTTTTATGCATAATTTTGACAACTTGCTCTTTATCAAAGAAATTGTGTCAATCTTTAAAACTGCTGCTTTCCTTATTTACTTGCAAGCTCTGAATATCAAGCTCCAAGAGGAAAGGAAAAGCCACATAAAAGAAAAAATTCAAGGTAATTTAAAACCAAAGGGAGGAGGTATACATTTTTCAGTTCTTTACAAGCTTTGCTCTGCACTCCTGTTTTGCCTTTCAGTTACAATTCTCTGAGTTTCCTTTGGGCTGTGCTGATGCAATATTCTCAGCACTCTACTCCGTGTTCCACTTGTTTCCACCAAAGCAAGGGAATCATTATTATGCTTCATATGTATGTTGTCCTAAATCCATCAGATAGGCTACCTATTTAGTGGGGTTTCTCACTGGTCTCCTTGCTCAGGACTCCTTAACTCCCTCATTAGGAAGTTTCCAGTGAAGCTAAGAGTAATATTTTTGATCCTAAAAAATCTCACTTGGTCTGGAACCCCATGCATAGTGGTACTGCCAGCGGTGTGATTAATGGGCGGCTGGCTGGATATTCTGTCGTCATAGCTGAAGAAAACAAGCGTTTAAGGGTCCTTAACTTGAACTCTTTGAGAAAGTGTTGATTTATGCACTGAGCTTTCATGGATTTTATTGGAACATTTCCTTCTGAAACAAGGATGTGTTCTGGAGTCAGGGTGGCTCTTGTTCTGAAATAGCTTCAAGATCTGGCTACCTGCAGGGTAGTGTAGATAATATGTCATTTATCCATAAAAAAGCTAGCTTGGCTACTGCAAGTATTCTCAGTCACAAATGCACTGTGGTCTGTGTGAGTTAATTTACTGTATTTTACAGAGCACAAGCATTGGAGAGTAAATTAGCTTCTATGGAGGTCTAATCTTCCATTGACTAGCTGCTTCTGATGCCCAAACTTGTAGTTTGGGTACGCTTCTTATAAATTCTTGACCTTCAAGCTGTGCTTTGAAAACAACTTAATGGGAAGGCATTTGTGGGAGGCTAAAGTGGGTGTTAAGATGTGTTCTTTAAGGAAACAGTTGGGTTTTTTTATTATTACATCTTTTCTGTAGTGTGCCTGTCTTATGGAAGATCTGAAATAACATTGCATGGTTATTGGTTTTGGTTTTGTAGTTATGAATTGATTTCAATAGATGTCACATCACTCTTGGCCTGGAATTTTAAAAAGATAGACCAAAACGTGAATAAAGCTGAAACAAATTTAAGGGAGGACAAACAGTTTTATGGTAGTGACAACTTTTCTTCATTTATTGGAGTAACTCTAAAGAGTATATAATAACTTTGATATACATCCAGAACTAGTAACATCAAAGAGTGTTCTGTGTATGAATCATATGTACGATGATATAGTCCTTGTGAAAATGCATTAACAAAAAGAATGAAGTGCAGAAGGCAGCTGCGGAAGTGGTACAATTGTTTTGCCCTTTGCCAGATAACAACATACGGAAACTTAAGAAAAAGAGACTGACTCAAAGACAAATACTTGAAGATAGAGGCTAGTAAAACTTTCTAAAGTCCATTTTTAAACTTGTGTTTTTCCCTTAGGCATGTGAGTGTCAAATCCTAAACCTATTGAGGAGTGCATTACAATAACAACAAATACCTGTGATTTTCTTTCCTTTTTTCAGTCTTTCCCTAAAACAGAAGACTAAATATTTTTCTGTTGAAGGAGAAGGGATGGGAAAGAGAAAGAAGGCTTCCGTGTTACTAGATACAGTCTTATAAAAGCTTACTCTACCTTTAAAGTAGTATCGAATTAGGCTAAATATCTTGATGTTGATACCATGATACAAAACATCCTTTCATGATCAGAAGGATATGAGAGCTGTAGAATTGTCTGTAACCTGAGTCTGCTCATGCAGATATGTTCACATGTTTCCTTATTTCTGTGTGTCTATATGTGCATGTGTGCATGTGGGCTCGTGTACATTTCTCAGTTTTTCATGCTGGTGTCAGCTCAAAGCAAATATTGAGAGCTAATACTTGCTTTCCTGGAAAAAAGGCTTTTTTTTTTCCTAGTTCAACTTAAAAATTCAAATCAATATTGGATGAAATTCTGAAACATTTTTAGGTTTTCTTATTTTATTTTGTTCTTCTCATAGTCATTATTTGATATCTCCCTGCATTTCCAGACTGCGTGCACTGAATCTTCGTCTCAATATTATATATCACTGTTGATTTATTAGAAGGAATTCAAGGTTAGTCATTAGCAAACACTAACCATACTTTCTTGCTGGTACTGTATGTAGTTTTTAGCAGTGGGAGAAAAATCCCCTGACAGAATTGTCTGCTCTTTGAATGCCTCCCATAGAGGGGCAAGAGGGAGAGAGAAATTCTTAGTACAAAAGAAGCAAATCTGCTCTGACAGCAGCCAGCGTAGCAGTGCAGGCCACACCACTTCAAAGCTGCAACGCTCTCTCCCATCGGCATCACTATCGGTGCTGCTGGGCTTTCTCTGGTCACTCCACAGGGAGAGGATAAGTACCTGAATTGTCAAATATTTTCTATTATTCACACTTCCTCCTGGCTCAGGTGAAGACATGGTGCAGAGCTGTTATCGGCAGTCCTCTCTCACTGACATAGGCAGGTAAATTGGTAAGGTTAGTCTTAGCTAGTGATAAGGACTCTCTCTGGGCAGGCAAGTAAGTGACAGGTCCAGAACATATACACTGATAATGAAAACATTTTTAACCAGCTAGATGTCAATAATAATCTATATTCAGCTACCTAATCAAAACCGTTATTTTTATTGTGAGATGGTTGTGATTTCCATTCTTTCCTTTTCTCTCTTCTGGGAGGAGAAAAAAAAATATTTACTGGCAATCAATTCTTTCAGTGATTCTCCCAGTCTTCATAGCTGTGTAAGTAACGCATCTATAATGCAAGCTGCCAAAATTGTGCAGCCATGTCTACTGGCTCTTTAAGTCCTTGTAGTAAAGTTACCACGGGAGAAGTGAAAAATAGCCTAATATCTTCTGAACTGCAAACATTGCAATGAGTTCACTTTCCATTACGTCACTTGCATGCTCTCCATCCACAACTTTCTACTTGCTTATGAAATATAAGAAAGAGAGACACAGATCATCGGTCTCTTTCTTCAACTAACTCAGCTCTTTTAACATTGCTGGTAGCATGGAAATAGCTAAAATATGAAAAAAAAAATTAAGAACTGTGATTGAATCTTAGCTAGCTGTGTCACTGAGTGTATTCCTGACCTTTATCAGGTCTGGGTATTTCACAGTATCATTTTTCAGTATTTTCAATTCTATTGTGAATAGAGTAGGCATCCCAGGAAACTGGAGATGGATATGGAAGGGCAAAAACAAGGAAGGGAAAAGCTCTGATTTGGAGTTTATTATTACTAAAATATAGAACTGTAGAAGTAGGGTAAGTTTAACTGACATGATACTTAGACTCTGGACGTTGAAAACAGCACTCCTTTCCTTCAATGGCAATAGCTAAGGAAATCCAAGGTGATCTGAATTACCTTCTGTGAGATATGCTAGTAAGTAGAATAAATATTTAAAAAACACACAACACTTCATGCAGTAGAAGTAAATATGCATAACGTGGACATCCTGAAATTATCAGTTCCTAGTGCCATTTCACTGTAGTGAAAGGCTGCGTAGCATGTCTCTTCTGCCTGGTTCTTGAGACCCTCGTGCTGTCAGAGATTAGGGTTTGTATGTCTCCATGTATTAGTCTGCACTGTTTCCACCCTTGGGTCAAGGAGCAGTATATCCTGGTTTTGCATGTAGGCTTGAGTACTTCTGCACCATGTTCCTCCCATCCTTTCAGTTCTAGTGGTAGCACTAGGAACACCTACTGTCTCTATACCTACTAAATCAATATGTGTCTGTACACCCAAGAGGTTGACAGGAAAATGTAATTACACTTGATGGAGCCTGCCTGTGTTCCAGTGCTCAGAGATGTTACTTGGAATATGGATCATAGTTATTTTGGCTTGAGATTAATAATGACTCTGAAATCAATTACCATGTGTAATGTATTAGAAATAAAAATATATTTTCTAATATCACATGATAATGATCCATGTTTTCTAGATCATTAACATAGGAAAAAAATATTTCTTAGGGACAAAGAGAGTGATTTCCTATACAAAAAACAAATGTCTAAGGCAAAGCTTTTTCTTAGCTTTGTCCTCTGGGTACAGTACTGTTTGTTTCAGTATAAAATTGCTGTGTGTTTCAGTTTGCCTGTATTGTGGTTTAAATGTATTTTGAATCAGGGTTAATACATCACATTCAGTTCAGAATTGTGCTGTTCATAATAGAAAAGTGACCTGTCTTTGTGCAGGGGTATTACCTGCTTGTAACACACCTGGGATTCTTCTAGGGCTTACAAAACATTTTGTGTTTCTGAATTTATTCTTTCAAGAAAGCTAGCACTTCTCTGCACTTTGCATGCTTAGAATGTGTAAAATGGATATTTCACATTTGACATGTAATGCAAATAACATTTATTGTTAGTAGATGTCATGATAGCATGGTACTGAGTACAATGGGAACTGGAAAAGGTAGCTTGGTGCTTCTTTTTTTGCCTTGGGTTTCAGGAGACGTAAGGAAGTTTTAATTTTTTTTTTCTGTTTCACACATTATCCATGTGCCTGAGCACTGCTTTTGAATCTAGGGTTTGTTTTAACACCACCAAGATAAATGCAAGTGTTCATGTTAAGTTGTCTGGGCTTTGTGCTTAAGCTTTTTATCTGTAAAACAAAGATGTTTAATACTGGCTTGCCTTGTGGGTATTGTGAGGACAAATTCTCCAGCCTTTGTGAGGTAAAAGTACACAGATAACTTCAGCTTTCAGTTGTAAAGCAATCTTTCAGATTATACACATTGAAAAACTATGTTTTAGAATGTTTTTAATGGGAAAAAATAATGGTTACGAGCACAGTGATAATCTTCATCTACATCACCCTTTTATTCAAATTCAAAGGATTCTGCAGTTACAAAGTGTAACATGATTATTCATCTTTGTTGGATCACATGCTGTGATCAAAACATAGACTTGGGACAATGCATACAAGATGAGATTGCAGGGTGTATGACTGCAAACTCAATAACAGAGATGGGCTAGATCTGAATAGACTGTTCAGCTGTAATCAGTAAAAACTCACTGTCATTTATTAAACATAGTTACCTATGCTACACCTTGCTCTTTTTTGTGAATACAAAGGTACAACTGATGATTGCTTTAGCTTTAGCAAATATGTCATGCAAAAATCCCCACTGGATAGCACATTAAGTGTATTTAAAGTCAGTTTCCAGCTTTATATTTTGATTATTATTGACCCTGAATCAAAAGCCTCTCCTGGTTAGTGGCTCAGGCGCGTTCATCATGGAAAGTGGATTGTGTCCTACACTACAGCCGTGAGCAAACCCTCCCTTTGCCCCATCACATGTACAATTTCTACAAATGTATCCAGTGAGAAAAATTCCCTCCTGCTGGCCAGTCTGACAACTTTTAAAATCTCGAACATGTGAAGAGAGAACACAAATTTCATCTCTGAAAACTGTATGCCAAGAGAAAGAGCAGTACACCCTGCCTCCTGTTTCTAGCTCTAGTTTACCACGATTATTTCAAAAGATCAAATTCAACCAGAAACTAAAATATAGGTCTATTTTGTGAGGAAAAAAAAACATGATCCAGTTTTCTTTCAAAGCATAGGATAGCATAAGGTTCAAATCACAATTGCATTTTCTGACATGTTGTTGAAAGCTTGTATTTTCACTGTTTGGGTTCCTTTCTATGGTGGCAGAACGTTATTGTTCACTAATCCAAATTCTAGTTATGGCTGCAGTACAATTAATCAGTAGCTGGTGATAAAAGTAATTGCATTTTTCTGACTTTCCTAATTTGTTAGGCAGTTTTGGCAGTTGTTATTGCTAGCTGAGAAAGAACTCTATTCTCAGAAATTATTCACTGGGGTATTTTCCAGTTACAAAGATGAGATTCTGGGTCATCTAAAGGGCATACTAAAATGAAGTGAGGGAAACATCTAAAAGTTACTGCTGAAAAATAAACTTACTGAACCAGTGTTAATGCAATGTTCAGAAGTAGGGGGTTTTTAAAGTCTAACTTCAAACATTACTTCCCATAGATCAATGACTCACTGTTTTCATGATATAGCACATCAGCTATTTTCTGGTTATTATTTAGTAAAGGGAATTATTTCACAGAAGTATTATAAACAAAGACATAATTATACTGAAGTTAATTTTATAAGATTCAGATACCACTGTATTTTCCGAATAGGTAAACTTTATTGCACAATGTTGATATTGGAACTATATAAAACTAATTTTATTAATCTACTAACTAAGGTGTGGAAATTATCTCTCTTATTTGTGTAAAAAATTCTATAAATCATCAGTAAAACTTTGCTGTGAATTTGGTGATACATAATAGGTGCACATATCAAAACATAGAAAGATGCCCTCCAGAGAAAGAATCTATGAACTTTCCTCTCCAAAGATTTCATGATGCTGACAAAATTGGCATTTTTTTCTTGAATTCTCGTTTGAAATAAGCAGAATATTTCAGAGCTAGGATTACTTGATAACTTTTAGAGCTAGATTTTAAAGAGTACAAGACACTAGAAATCTTTCCTTTCAAGAATATGGTGGCAGAAGGGTTTAAAAATTCCTGCAAAACAAATCCTAAACTTGTGTAAAGAATTCTGAATGTTTGTTTACAAAAGGAGCAGACTCTTAGGAGAACAAGAGATAAATCTGCAATTCTTTCACTTTGCAGTCTATTTTAATAACTGTAATTTGTTGCTAACTGCCTTTGTGTGGCAAGATCTGCATTCTGTGGTGCAGGAAGAAAATCATCCCCTGCAGTTGAATGGCATCTTAAAACACTGTGCAAGCTTCCATCTTCTAATTTAACTCTGTGCAAAAGATCATTTATCAAGCAGTTCCATCAGATTTTAATCTTTGTCTATAGCTTATGACTTCTGAAGAAAATGTAGTAATTCATGCCAAGTTTACCATGCTGTTCAGTGGTGTCCAGGAGGTCTTATAAATTCCCTTTCTGCATCTTGCATGGATATATGCTGAATAGATATTAAAATAAGATTAGTAATGTAATTATTGCAATCTAGAATGCTGGTTACTGTAATTCCTTTTTCTGTAGAAGTTGTCCACAGTTTCCGTAAGTTCTTTGGAACTGCATGAATATAGTTCAATATTGGTGAAGTAAGGCAACTTTTGTTACTACATCTGTAGTATCAAAGAGAAATTCTTTATTTGGAGCACTGAAGTACTGATGTCCATGTTGGAGAAGTAGATATTTTCTTCAGTGAAGTTTGATTTCAGTCTCAAAATCCTGAAGCAATATCTAGGATCTTGAGGTGATTTCCAAAGTCTCACTCAACCTCTTGTTGAGGAAGCAAATACCAACTTCCAAAGCAATGCAGTTTGTACATACAAACTTGCAAGAAAAATGGTGAAACGGGTATTACAAAGATTGAAAAGTACTGGTGCAAGCATAGCATCTGGAGGACTGTAGCTTTGAGCACTTATGTGAATGCTTTTATTCCAAAATAGGCAGTGTAAGTTTCTGCTGCAGTTTGTGGATCAGTGTAGCTTGCAGATGTATAGTGGCTTGCTCTAAGAGCACACCAAAAGAAACAGATTCTAGAATGTGAATGTTTTGAAGTAATGCTCCTTAGTTTAAGATGAATGCAAATTTTGCAGGCTTTAGTTCCTAGGTCTTAGTTGTGATATGAATACTTATTAAAAATAAGACGCTTGTCATAGTATGCTTTCTTGTTTCGGATCCCAAAGGTTTCTAGACGAAGGATATTAAATCTATCAACATTTTGTGTTGCCATGTGTGCAAGCCTTTAATGCATTTATTGCATTGAAAAAGGCATGGAAAATAGGTATCTGAAGATACCTCATATGAGGATGATTCCACATGTTCTGATGTAATTGCCCTAGGTTTGTCTTTGACAGGACTTTTTTACTAATACTTTGTGGTGTTTTGTTGTTGCACCATGTGACTATCACATTCAGATTTACTCAAAACAGTTTTTTCTCCCCTTGATTTACACTTAATAAGGGAGTTTACAGGCTTTGTAACTTGACTTTTATGAAGGCAATAACATCTGTAGTGTTATGCCATATTTTTTACCACTGTTGGCAGTGTCCAGGAATTTTGGAAAAAAAATTTTGTGTATGCATTTCTGTCTAACTTATACTTCTTGTACATAGATTCCCTTTCAGTTTGGAGGGAGGAATACTCTTCTAAAGCCTCGGGACATCCTTGGCTCTGCCAAACTCTTTGCCTTTAAATTCTTTAAAAAAATGTTACTGAACAAACTACAATTAGTCTGAATGGATGAAATACAAATGATAGCTCCTAACAAAGATCTAGGTTGTATAATAACTAGACAATATATTTTAGACAGTAATAATAAGGCTATGTAACTCAATAAGTATAGTAACAGGACAATGCTTGTTATGAAGAAAGTTCAAGAATGAAGTTCTTGATGCTAGTAACTGTAAACTGTCCCTTTATGGCCCAAGGCAAGGCAAAAATCAAACATGCATTTACATTCTCATGTAAATGTTCCTATTCTTTTGCATGACAAATACCTGGTGTCCTAAAGGTACTCTTGAAAATAGTTGCCAGAGTGCCATATAATATAAAAAATCAAGTTTACTCAAACTAGTAAAGCAAGTAACCACAGTAAGAAGGAATACTCATACGGAACAGTCAAAATGAGACAAATTTCAAAACAATCTATGTGAAAGGTTCGTACTAAGAATACACTAAAAGTACTGGAAAAACATATCTGCATTCCCTGGATCTTGTAGAACTGATCAAGATGTCTCTGAAGGATCCTAAAAAGGAATGAGATTTTTTTCTCCGGTGTAATGGAGGAGACAGAAACAAAGGAGGGAGGACAGGCTTGCAAGCCTGGAAGCATTCCTTCTTGGCAGGAGTCAAGGTGTTTGGGAGCCAGCAGTCAGGCAGAGGGCTTTTGCCTTAAAGGCCCTGGTGGTCAGTGTGTCTTGGGAATTCAGAGGATAGCATTTCCTCTGTTCTCCTAGATAAGAAGCTCTTCTGTAAGGATTTCTATGTATGTCCTGCATATTTCCTATGTGGGAGATGTGATCTGAATGTCTGTACAAGAAACAAATACTGTCGATATCCACATGCACTGAACACACCAGATGAACTGGAACAAGTTTTTAAAGAAATTTTAGGCAGTCTATGAACAGTTTTTGTAGCTGGTTTGTTAACAAAAGCTTTTAAAACTTGGTGCAACAGTTTTGATTTTGGTTGTATTTGCTGTTTGGCATCAATATCTGGCTTATGACGTGCAGGCATATACACAACAACCAGTTTACTAAATTTTTTTCTTACACAGATGTAACATATTTCAATCCTCATTTTCAGTTTTTACTGGCTCATTTTTAGAGGACAATCTTAGTCCTATGCTGATTCAGTTATCTGAACACACCTAGGTGTGGTCATGATGGATAAATGAGTTTGCTTTCATCTGTTAATTAGGTGTTTCTCAATCCATCTTTGGTAGGAAAATCACAGAGAGAACTCAGAGCAACAAACTATGGCAACTATCATTTAGTCACAAAACAAAATTCAGTGGTTAAAACCAGTGGTGTGCAACACCAAAACCTTCTAGAAATTCACAGTAAAACCTCAGTGAAGAACTTGGCTCTTCAGTCTGCTGAAAAATAGATTTATACTTTGCCTGAATGTCTTTCAGAAGAAACTTAAAAATTTTTCTTTATTTATTGGAACATTAATGGTTCTAAGGCACTGACGCAAGTATCTCTTTTCTCTTAGATTCTCAAAGTTCATACAGATTGCAGTTAAGTAGATGCATTCCCTTGGTGTGCAGACAGGAAGGGAAATACATAAATGATACATTGCATGGCTAGTGTTTTTGAAGTATTTTCTTTGTTTCTTTTTAGAAAATACATATTATTTTTAATTTCTTTGATATTTCAGCACTCTTTTAGGTTAATATTCTTTAGAACAACCAAAGTTAGACTGTTGGCATCTATGTTATAAGATCCCATGTAACATAGATGAACGATTTTCAGCTATTGCTTAGGTAACTTTATTTTTTTTTTACTTGCCAAATGCTCCTACTTTCATTTTTAGTTAGTTTTTGGCAGACAGATTTGATCAGCTATCAACCTACCATCATCACTTTTGGCAGTAATCAAAGGCTTGCCAGTGCTTTAATACCAATGATTCCTGTATTTTAGAATTTACTGGATGGCAGCTGTCCTGAAGGACGTTCCAGAAACCTGCAAGTGAATTATTTTGACTTACTGTCTTGGACCAGTGCAGATGATGCTTACTATGTGGGAACTGGCAGATGTGTACAAGAAGGCGTAACTGAGCTTGCCAGACAGTTTAGAGCTCTTTACTGGGTAGAGATACAATATGTCCATTTTTGCCACCCTGACTAGAAACCAGGCAGATAGCTAATGCCCTTAGTTAACAGTGTATGTATGACACAAGTGGATTTCATTCAGATAAACCTACCGCTGACCCCATAAACAGTAGTGAATGTTTAGTATCAGTTTTCATCCTGGGTTAAATGGAATCATCAGAGACCGCAGTAGGATGGATTTACTAGAATTCTTTTGGTTGTTTTTAATTTAAGATGGGGAAAACTGTCCAACTGAAAGAGGAGATAAACATCTCTCTGTGAGAACGCCAAGAAAAAAGACTATTTCCAGAATCTGATGTTATCAAGTTAGTTTCCAGATCGTCCGGCACTCTTGGGCTAAAAGTTTTCTCATATTACATGCAGTTTAACCATGCAGTCCCTTCTGGCAATGTGCTTACAAGTAGTTAACATTTAAGTACATGCTCTCCAGTATATGTAACAACTTCCAAAGTCAGTGAGCCAGGGTAACAATCCAGGGGCCCCTTTCTTGTGTGCAAATGTCTTGTGGTACTGTGAACTGCATCACTATGAAAAGTTATTTCAGCTGCAATGAGTACATTCTTAACCATCTTGTTAGACAGCATTTTTGCTCCTTCTTCTGTGATGGCCAAGGCAATTCTGTAAGGCTTTGATCCTGGATAGAACTCAAGAAATCCTGCACAGTTTGTAGTGGGTGCTTAGATAACAGTCTACATAGCTTGGGCAGAGGTGAGGGAAGGGTATTAGCAGTAGTGTTACCTACTACCAAGTTCTAGTGCTTAGATCTGCACTATTATTTGGTCCAAACCTATCCGGAAATATGTTCAACTTTGACAGATGGAAGCTGAAGCATTCTCAACTCTGGCGCAGATACTTATCGTGGGAATTTCATCTAGGATCAAACATTTTTCAAAAACAATGTGGGGAAAATTGAGGAATCCTAGGCAATCAATAGGTCAAAAAGCTCCTATGATTTTTGGGATAATTTTTTTTACTTATTACTCATAGATGTAAATTTAATGCAGAAACAGCACAGTTTTTTGGTATAAATTTGTTAAGTTGCTACTTTAAAATGAACTAAGATTCATGCAGGAATGACTTACGCTAAATCATTATATTACCCAAGCATTATTACATTTGCTGCTGAAGTCGGGGGGGGCGGGAGGGGGGGATAGAGAGAGAGAGAGAGAGAGAGAAATCCTGCAAAATGGCAGCATACAATTTATAAACAAATGTGTGGGTGCATCCATGTGCATATACATACATACATATATATTTAAAAAATACATAAAATCCACAATTAATTTGAGATCAGATAGAATAACTGCCTCAGGAAAGTTTACTTTGGTTTTGTGTGTAACATTTTTTTTAAAGTTCTACATTAATAGAAAGCAGTTATAAAAGTGCTTGAAAATCAAAGTGATCACTGAGCTAGTTGTAAACAGCTCTACTGTCAAAATAGTTTGAAGATATCTCACTTGATTTAATGATTAAACTCAAGAGTTGATTTACATTCTAGCCAATCGTGGTTCATGAGACATGAAAAAAAGTACAAGGGCTAAAAGTTTGTCTTTAGAGAATTTAACAGATGTGTCAACTGGTGAAGGTCTGAAGTGTTTGGAGGAAGGAAATAATTTATATCCTCGGGTCATAAAGTCACAGTAGTGCTCTTCTTCCTCTTGGTTTTATAAGAGTAAGTTGGTACCTAATACAACTACTGTCACTGTTCTGTCCTGCAAATTTTCTGTCAACAGGCATTAAGAGAACCCGTGGAAAGATTCATAAACAGCCTCTATTCCGCCAGCTGCAATGTGAATTGGGTTACAGAATTTTTCTTCTCATAAAGATAAGTGAGGGTGCCTATAAAAACCTAGCAACTTTATGTCAGTTAAGACCACTGCATTTAACAGATTCAGCATTTGCCTTCCTTTGCCCTGGATAACACCTTTCAACAACTGGGTTTTCCGGTTGCGTATGCCATGTATTAGTATTGGGGATGGGTTAGTTAAAGATAGTTTGTTTCCCAAGGTGGTCTGTACCATCAGATCACAGAAACCCAACTGTTGGCATTGATCATCATTCTGGTTTTTTTTGGCAAAAAGAGCTCTGAAGATATGTCAACAATGATGCGTATCTTGAATAAGTTGGCTATATGAGTATATGCATCTATGCACCTATTTCTTTCAAGAATGTCTTGCGAGAAAAAGATTTTCTGTCATCTGTGGTTACTCAGTAAAATTGTCAGAAGGTTGTGTAAAGTTGGTTACACATTACTCCAAAGTAAATGATACAAAGGTTGCAGAATCCCGTCAGTAAATGTCAAAACCTAAGGATCAGTTTGAAATGAGCTAAACAAAGTTAATTACCAACCTCATTAATTCAGGTGATCTTAGGAGAGTTGTCTCCATGGCAATGCAGTTTGTGAATAATTAGTATGATAAATAGATTTGATGGAAATAAAACATTTTGACTACTTTGTATTGGCTACTGTGGTAGTGGCTGATATAACTTTGTGGTTTCAAATTGATCTGTGGACTAACAGTGAAGCAATTAATAATTTTGTGTTAGGTATCTGTCACTTTTATTTGATTCAAGACCATTAAATAAAAACAGATAAGCAGCAGTTTTGAGGGGAAAGAAAGGTAGTACAATGTTGTTTTGCCAGGGCATACACTGAGTTTTCAAAGCACTGGCAACATCATGACAGGTGGAACAGGGATGCATATTGAGGAGTGGTGAGGTTCTGGTTGATACGAAGTACTAGCTAAATAATGAGCATGTAGTTGATGAATCTTATGTGTTAGTTTAGGATCTTCTGGTTACCTTGATAGCCTGTTTAGTCCTTTGGTTACTGCCTGAAATCATACTTCTGGCCATGTTAAAAGCATAGCATGCTAACCTTGTATACTTGTGGTTTGGGGATAAAGCTTGCTGTACTTTAACAAGAAATCCAGTTTTGATGGTCTGTCTGTGCAGACTGATGGAGTGTCTGTCTGTCATTCTGGGACCTTCTGTCTTGCATCTGAACGACAGCCCATTGTTCATCCTCTCTGACAGATTCATTCCCAAGGGAAAACCCTGGCACACCCACACCCACATGATCTGGAGCAAAAGAAGCAGGAAAGAAGGGATAGTAGTAGACCTAAGAGTCTCGTCCCATCACTTGATTATGTTAGCAGAAAAGAAAAAAAAAAAAAAGTCTTAAATGTGATTCTGCGGCCAAAATGATACTTCTCCTCCTCCATACCATCTGCAACATCTCAGATTCAGGCTGTTTTGAGTTACAGAAATCTGAATTAACTATCTCAGCTAGTACTTGTTTTGAGCCCTTTAAATTGTGACAAGATTTCTCACTTTTGCAGCCAAAAATGATAAAAAGAAGCACAAAAAGTTGGCTTTCAAGGTGCCAGAGAAAGGGAGCAAATATTCTGCTAGAAATTCAGTTGGTTGAAGTAGAAGTAGTAAATTCACTGGAGTAGTGAATGTTTTTGTATGAATTTTGTTTTACAGCCCATGTATTTGACTCATTCAGTTCTGGCTAGTAAAAGTAAACAAGAGGATACTAAGTCCTTTTCCCAGATGTGGGATAATATTTATTTAATGTGGAATAATCTGTTGTGTGAACTATCAGCAGTAGGTATCTGCATGCATGCATTTTCCTGTTTAAAAAAAAAAAAAAAAAAAGTCCTGAGGTGGTTTACCTTACTTCCACTGAGGGCTAGATCTCCTTGCATTTACCATGAAGTAAATGTGTTGCAGTCTGGTCTGCTCCTTAATGCTACATATTTTAATGCATTTAACATAATCTTTTTTTTTTTTTTTTTTTTTTAATTAGTGATGGATGTTTAAGCTGGCTGGCCTGAGTGTGGCTTCTGTTTGGGTGTTGCAGTACTGTCTGGGGCTGCCAGGGCTTGTTATGGCCTTGGGGAACCCTCTCTCTCTTTCTCTCCACATCACACTGCCAACGCCCCCATAAAAACAGATGCGGAGCTGAATGCCTGTCATTATATATATATATATATACACACACACATGAGTGTGTGTGTGTGTGTGTGTGTATACATATGCACACAAAAAGTGAGATATACTTCAAATTTGGTGAAGCCATGGGAGCCATGGGTCATACTGTGGAATTGTTCCTAGATTTTTTTTTTTTCCCCCAAAAAAACCCATAAAAATAAGTCTTTTTTTCTAAGGTTTTTAACTTGCCTAGTTCCAGTCTCAGTGATTACCTTGTGCTGGTAAATTATTTCATAGTATTATAAAATGACCAGCATGCAGCCTAAGGACCTTGTACAGGTGTCCTCCTGTACTATTGAAAGTGCATAAATTCATGACTAGTCAGATAATAGATCACACATTTAGTGTGTGGCTGTATGTTGCAGAGATTTGAACATAACAAGGAGATTGTGTTTTAAACAAAACATGGATGCCCATTACAGTAGATAACATGACCCAAGTAGTGCATTAATGAACAGAACTGATTTTTATAATGGCAGAGGTACTGATCATTGATGATAACTTGAAATTAATGGTTGTTTTCCCACTACTGAGTGTTAAAAGGTGTTTTTATAGCTTTACATAGGCAATGGTAGTCTTTAAAATTTCTAATACGTCCTGTTAAAGATGTATCGAGAAGCAGAGAAACTTTCTATCCAAGCAGCAATAACTATTAGGCCTAGACTGTAGTCCAGGAAGGAAAAAAAACCCTATGAAATTTTTCCCTAAGAAACGCTGAGTTAGAAAACCCATTATCTAAAAAGAAGGACCAACAAAAAGATATTAGTTTGATATAGGGCCCTCTATAATCCTCTGTAAATTGGACTTCTATGTATAACAGTCTGTGGTAAATAAAGGGAAAGGAAGCATGTATAATACAGTTTCTTTTACCTAAAGTAACATGTTAACAATTTAAGTGCCCTCTATGATACTTGGAGTGTTTGCATGAAAAGATAACTAGCAAATAGGCAGGTAGAGGGAAGATCTGAGTGTCATCGGCCATAGTATACACCAGAAACGTACCAAAGACTAAGCAGAAGTCTGATGTATTCCAAATTTCTTTATAAACATGATAAATCATCTCTACTTTCCCTGCTTGATGAAACAATATGCTACTAGCCTAATTAATCATTCTAATATAAGATAATAACTGTATTCACATCTGGTTCAGCTGCCAAAAATGTAACTGGTAAATGCTGCAGATCTTTTGACAACTGAAAAAAATATTCTGCCTGTTAAGAGAAGGATCTGATTCATTTCAGTCTCTGCAAAAGATTTACATGTTTTGAATATGGGAAACATTACAACCTCATTCTGTGTCTAGAAAACTTTAATCAGTGGCTAAGATATGATATTAAGCAGCTTAACTAAAAACGTGTTAATTGCCAAATGAATGCTGTGTAAAAACATAAAGTGATTTTTCATGGAAAAGAAGACTAGTTGTAGCTTCAGCTGAGCACCTACAGGATACTCAGTTAAAGTCATAGCTGGAGATCTTGATCACATTTCTGTTGGTATTTAATCCTTTCCTCTTGCCACCATGTATGTAATACTGTGACACAGATTAGCTCCAATAAATTAGTGTCAAGGCTCCAAATTCACGTCTGTGTGTACACATGGGTGTACGTATGGTTTAGGTACCAAATGGACTGCAGTGCTACAATGACAGTCATTGTGCTGTGGAACTGAGGCACAGCATGGAAGACAGAGGCAAAGATGCTGTAACTCTTTACAAAATATATTTTCATCTTTGATAGTAAATACATGTATTGCACAGATATGGCAAGCATAGCACTTTTTCAGTAGTATATGCTACAGTCAGTGCTTAAAACACCCAGTTGCTGAATCAACTGAATCAGAACATGTCACTAAACATGTCACAGGCAAGGTACTCTTGCCAGTAGAAGAGTTGGATCCTGAAAGTCAGTTCTCCGTCTCTCTTTCTGCTTTAGCAAAGATTTTCACGCTCCAGGGTTTGGGCGTTAATCACTGATGAATTGTTTTCTTCAGCAGGTTTGATGCTTCACTTGTTCATACCACTCAAGTGTAAGTTTGATGTTTTCTTGGGGAAGCTATGCATTAGTCACTGAAATAAGCATTATTTCAGAGGCTCATGATGAAAAATCAGTGTTTGTGGGTAAGCTGCATTTGACATCACTGTACAGTATTAGGCAATGTGGCATTGTCTGAAAATAATGATTTGGAGCAGTGAAGCACCTGCTTCTTCCCAAGTATTTTTACCCTTGTTACTAGATTATATTTCTATTTCACACTGCCAGTTGCTGTTTGCTCTGTCTATTTATTTTCCACTTAATACAGGCATAGTCAGCACAGGCATTGTGACTACCAGTTGTACTCAGATTGGCAGCCACAGGCTTTAACACCACTAGCCTTGGTGATTGGTGCATAATTTTGATCTGCAGGAGCTCTCATGGGATTACATAAACTGTGTATTATACCTGGAGCTCCTTGATAAACCAGAGAATGCCAATCCAGACTTTCACTTGTGTTTGGAGATTGAGTTACCACACTGGTACACAATATGGTGATATTGGCTGGCTGGGTAGAAGCAGCCAAGGAGAAAACTTGAAAGACTATTTTAACATTCATATCTCCCATCCCACACTCCTTCAATGTCGGATAGAGAGCCAAAGCGTTAGAAAAAGTAACCTCTACAGTAGCTGAGCTACAAACCTTTACATTTAGCAAAAATAATACCTTGCAGTCCAACATTCTGACCTCTAGCGAAATAAAGCATCAGTACAAATATTTGGCAATGTACAAGATGTCTATAACACTAAAAAAAAACCCCATCAAATTGAATTCTTAAGGACAAGATGGCATGAAGATATCAGCATCCATACATGGTAAGCCAAAATAAACCAAGTGCCTGTAGCATCAGCAATACAGATGTTGTGTAAGAGAAATCCCAGAAACATAACAGTATTAATTATAATTGAATTATTTTTATTAGATACAAAAAGATATATTAATATAGTAATATTTTGATATTAATACATACAAACACAATAATGTATTTATATTAATAATTAAATTTTATATCAATATAAGAATACATTAACTACATACTGTAATACAGGAAAACATCTGAAAATGAAACATGCAAAAAAGCTTTTGCTGAATATAGAAACAGTAAAGAAAACTCAAATGTATTAATCTCATAATCGTGCTATTTTCCACCTATTATGTTCTCCATAATGACTGTGAACAGCTCTTATAATATTCCAGAGTCCAGAAGCAAGTCTAAGTAGACTGGATTTCTCCACCATCGTTTTGTGGTTCATTAGATTTTTATATGCTGTAGTAGCCAATGAGGAAGCATTGGGAACTCTTCCAGGAGTTATATCCCTGCTTCATTAGTTTTAAGGCCGTCTTTCAGCCTCATGCTTACTTGTAAAAAAGATCCTTATTCTCTGTGGAGTAATGAAAGAAAAACCTTCTCATATTTACAAGCTTGTATTTCCTTCCAATAGCATATTCACTTCTCAGCTGAAAGGTACAGAAAATTGTGGATGCCTGGAATTCTACAGTTCCAGGTTGTGGCCTTAAATATAATAGGCATTCATGTAATTGAGAAGTTATTATGAAACTATCAAAGAAAAACTTATATCCAGAAACATGAGTGGCATTATAAAAGTCACCATTCTTCACAGATAATGATATTACAACTTACTGAGAAAACATTCACATTTGAGAAAATGATGGTTTGTGAGCAGTATACACACATTAGAAAGACAACGGATTACTCTTCTTTGGTAAGCCACCACCTTCAATGTCACGTCCTGTAACAATCTGTTCATAACTAAAAATAGTGTGCAATCAGGTGTCTATGACAATATGAAATAGCCATCTGCAGCGGCTAATTATTTTTTTCATACATCTCATAGGGCTTACAATTACAATACACTACAGTTCATTTTGTGTCCAGGTGTTGGCTTTTCTTATGAACTTGTTTGCATGGTCATCACTCAGTACCATTATTTACAGTCATTTTGCGCAATGGAGGTTTATATACAGTGGCAGAGTTTTAAGTTCTGGATTAATGAAAAATGTTGGAATGAAATATTATCACATAAAACATAATTTCATAACAACAATTACTTTCAGAAACTGGAAAAGCCATTTTCCACAATGGAAAAGAGAGTTCATTTTCGCGAAATAGATGGAAATAAAATTTTGTTTGTATTGGTTAATTATACAATAAAATATAACATGGGTTCAAAGAAAAGGTCTCTGGTAAAACTTCTGGGTTGCTTTGTATAAAACTGGTCAAGCATGTTTTGGGAAGATTAATTTAAACTGGAGAAATGCAGAGAGGAACTGCAGGATAATAAGGGAATTGGCAAACTTTTCATGACAGGGGATACAAATACTTCTGGCAGTTTCTTTTGCCATAATAAAGGTGAAAAAAAATGACATGATTAATCTCTGTATAGTTGACTCCAATTTCCAGGTAATGGAAAAAATTAATAACCTGGATTGCAAACGTATGCAAGAAACTGCACTGAATAGAGAAATAAGTAGCTCCACACAGAATCAGCTAAAGTCCAGCAGAATTTATTAGTTCTGACTCAAAACTGGCTCTGCCAAGCTGGAGTTAACTCCTGGGAATTCACTTAGTCCCAGGTTGTCCTCCCCACTCTCTCTGTGGGCATCTCTGGCCCAAAGCACTAATTAGCTAGGCTGTGTTCCCAAGGTGGTTGTGTTACTTTCTGTGTCAACTTGGTTTTGGATGCAGAGCAGTCACCTGTGAGTAGCTGGACAGGTCTTAGAATGAACTCTGGATCTGAGTCTCTCAGGTCAGGGTCTGAATAAACACTGTTCCCCCCCACCAAGTGTTTGACAAGTCCACTACTATTTGTTAAAAATCAGTTTGAACAGGAAATAACCGTTTTGAGGTCCCCTTTTCTGAGGTCTTTTTCATATGCTTTGGTAGGAGAAAACCTGGACTAGCAATTCCCTTCATTCTAGGGTAAATTTTGAAGAAAACAAACAGCGAATGTGAAGGCTTTTAGCTATCGAGATCTCCACTGAAATCCAGATGTCAGAGTAAAAACTCTGAAGCACAACAATTACACCAAGCAAACACCCAGCATTTTGTTGCCCCTCAAATTCACTCTTCTTATTTTTGCAAGCATAATTGTTTTAAGTGGGTTTATCTCTATGAAAAATCTAATCTTTATATTTTTGCTGATGGTTACTCAAATTAAAAATGACACAGTGCTGAAATATTTCAATGAAGGGAAGCAGTGTTTTGACACTTGCCTCGCTGTCTAGTCTGTCAAATAGGCAAAAGCTAATCCCAATGATTAGGCAGATTTTTTTCTGTCTGGGTGGTACACATTTCTCATAGCTAATCATATCGGAAATACTTTGCGATGACTTGAGTATAACTGGCAACCGTTATTTCCATTTTGTTTAATGTATTTGGCTCTGAAACAGTGATGCAATGATCTCGGAAAGATGCTTTCTTCATTAAGTCAATTATGCGAACACGTAAGAAACCTCATGGATACTAAGAGGTTCTGTATCACAAAATACTGTAAATTAATCTTTGCATCCACACAGTGAAGATAATGCTGGTGGCAGATCAGAAGAACTTTGTTCTGATATTTTCCCTCCCAAATACATTAAAAATTTCTTCTTCTTTGCTTTACTGCAGTTCACCTCTTTGAGTTTGACTCAAAAAAATTAAAAAAACCCACACAAAACCCCAACTTTTCACAGGAATAGTTAGCATACAGTATAATAGGTTTCTGCTTCTTTTGATATGGGCTTTGTCTCTCACTGCCAGTGTACAGTGTTATAAACCTTATTCATTCATGGATGTTTTGGCTGTTCTGTCAGGGAATATTCTGATGATACCACATTATTGCTCATTTGAACCCCCTTGCACTCCTCCTGATGGCTATGACACATCTACTGAATGCACTGTAATTGGTTAAGGCTCTTTGCACAGGGATTTCCAAACCTCAGAAGCCACAATATGAGATGGTACTACCTCCCAGCTCTGAAATTATCATGCATTTGTATTTTAAAATTATGCTACAATTATTACTGAAGTAAAATAAGAAAGGAGGCAAGGATTTGGAATTGGGTCTGAATGTATTTTCACTACCAATGCCAGAAAACTTACTACATTGAGAAGTGTGGGAAGGCATTGAAGATTAAGTATTTTAAAACTTAAAATTACATAGGTCAGACAATGCACGTGTCTTTAAAAACAGCAGCTGAGTAATGCGTGCAACTCAAAGGGTAAATTTCTATGCATCTTTTAGGTGTGTAAATTACTTTTCTCGAAGAGAAATTGCATTTCTGTCTTCTCGATAAATTCACAGAAGCTTGTGAACGTTTATATAGCATATGACTGAAAAACTGTTGGCCAAATATGAGCTACCTGAAAATAAACTGGGAAACGGCTTTTCCTTGGTGTAGAGCCAAACCAATAATCCCGTTCAACCAGAGCTCGTTCTAGGTAAGACCAGTCTCTTCACCATGTCCTGAGAGAGGAAGTTTTGAGCACCATGGTGCAAAGTCAGCCTGAATCCATCTGGCTTTCAGGAGACCCAACATAACTCCATGTGTAGCAAATTCTAGGAACAATCTGGACAGGGGCACAGAGAGGATTACAGTGACAGCTAGAAAGACATGTCACCGACAGCTTCAGAATAAAGCAAAAAGGCAGCTGTAGCATTTCCAGGACAAGGACAGATGGAGGAGATCATGAAGGCAAATCCATGTCTAGGCTCTGTGTTGTGATCTGTAACACCGCATGTTTATTACTTGAGTGTATTGCATTTGTGATGAGTGAGTCCTTCCAGAGCACTGGAAAAAAATTCTGCAAAGAATCCCATGTGGCTTCGCACCTCAGGCTCATAAAGGAAATTATTTCCATTTGACCAGAATCCATGGGTTACATGGCACCAGCATCTCCCCTGGTCTCTACAGCTAGTGCCCCATGTCCTAGGTGGCACTAGGAGTAGCTCCAGCTCTGCCTGAGTGCACACAGGAGGACACATTTGGCTACAAAGCTAAGCATTTCCCTGAGATCAAAATGCATTAAGGTTAGACTGTAGAGTTTCTGTGGTGTTGTATCTGTAGCCTAGATATATGATATTTGCAGGTTGTGTGTGTGTTAACTCTCATACATGTGTCTGATGCTGGGAATCCCTGAGCTGATGGGTCTTAAAAGTCTGTATGCATATTGGACAGCAAGGGACCTCCTGGGAGTCTCCATAACCTAAATCCTCAGCTATTGCATACAGCCATGGTATATTCTCTTTTTCATAAACCACCTTAAGTTTATTTTAAACTAGCTTGATTTTGTTTGTCCTTAGTGAGTTACATGAGCTTCACTTGGTTGTGCTTCTGCTACTGTTACAGGGCAATCCTAGAAACTTAATTTCTTCTCTTAATTTCTGGTTTGAAATTACCCATGAACAATTCATGTATGTTCCTTCTCCAGTCTTGTCCTTCAATTTAAATAGCTTTTATTTTTCTGTTGTGTGGCCTAGTTGAGTTTCAATTCACTATCCATACATTTTGCTTGATAGTCATAGTGACATTTAAAACAGAGGTAGATGAAGCTTAGAGACAGCTCAGTTCCTTTTCCATGATGCACTTCAGGACAGCACATGTAGTTCTTAGTATTTGTCTTTCTAGGCTAGACAAACAAAGCTTTCATCATCCTGGTATTCTTTCTCTGACTGAATTAATCTTTCTAGCCACCACAGGTGTACATTTTATTCCAGCTAAGGTTTCATCAGATCTCTGTCAATAAAACTTACTTAATTTTACTTAAAGCACCTGTAAGATTAAATCCAAAGATACCATTTAATTCATCTTCAAACACACACACATACTCCAGGTTTTTGCTGCAAGGGAGAAGACAACACTTCATTTCACTTTGACAGAAAGTTTTCTTACTTATTTTGCTGGTTTCTATTGAGCACCTGACACTGATAGTTTAGATAGCTGTAATTCCAGTAAATATTTATTTTCTCAATGAGATGGGTCATATTTGGCAGTCCTGTGCATGGTCTGCTGTTGAATATAGAATGCAGTTGCTTACTTACCTCTGCTTGTTAAACAATAAATGATCATTTAATAGAGTGCTTAAGAGACTATCATCATGGGTGTGAAACACCCAAAAAACAACACATTTTCCATTTTATATTATGGGAGTAATTCCAGCTACGTACTGTTTAAATATCACCATCAGCATCACGCAAAGTAAATATATACCAAACTGGAAACTGGTATCAGAACTAGTTGTGTTATACTGCTTGACTCCTCAAACCTCAAGATGCTGCCCTTATTACTAAGCTTCCTACAGTGAGACTGATTTTCTGGAGCCTTGTAACAACTGGGCACTTGCAGTTGTGCTCATGATGCAATGCCAACTCAAAGCTTCTCATCAGCATAGGCAGAATTGAAGGCTAGGTATCAGCCTCTTCAAATTCTCTGTGTGCAATGGCTTCAGATCAGGCTGAGGTTTTCCTTTGCTTTCTCTCAGCCGTTCTCTCCTTTCTATGACAGATTTTAGCCCTCCTTTTTGCCTCAACTCCTACTTCTGTGTTTATCATTAATGTCAGAAAGTAATAGTATCCCAGAAAGAATAAACAATATACACTATACGAGAGGTAACACACTCCAGACTGCTTCCCATGCCAAGACAATGCTACTTCTCTTTTTCAGGACTTCAGCCTACTTTTTGAGACTATGCTGGAACATTCCTGGTTGTATTCTCATTCTGTCAGCAGTGTCTTCCTGATGTTTGTAGACACTCTATTTTTTTCCAGTAAGTACACGGTCCCCTTTGGCAAATGACATTTACAGTCTTATATACAGACTGTTATATAGCCTTATAAGAAAAAATTGCCAAATTTGTAACAATTAAAGGCATTCACATTCAACATCCTTGGAGGTTAGGCTCCTCCAAAGCTACTTTTGCTCACATACTTGTTCACTTATAGAGTGAGCATCTATGTTGAATAAATCATTCAGGTTTTCCCCACCTTTTGTCTTCAGAAAATTATTTAGTGTAAAATGTAGTTCAAAGTGAATTCAAGGTGCCTCTGGTTTCCTCTGTAAATGTTTTATTTTCTTATTTTCAAAGAGTGTGAGTATGCTTTTTATATCAAAGTAAAAAATTAGGAATGTAAATTTGACTATGTGCTGCATATAGAACAGCAAAGTAACACTTGCTAATTTCTCACACATTGGGAGATTTTGTACAGTTTCCCGCTACTCTCAAGTTGCAAGTCATTTGCATTACGAATAATGGACTGAAACCACACTAAAGCAAGAGTTGCTCAGAATAGAGGCCCTGCAAAATCCTGTGGTGCAAATGAAATTAATTAGCGCTTGTCTCTACTGTGTTCTGCAATATGAAGACACAGTAGAAGTGTGGACTGTAATGGGGAAGGAATTTTTTCTTCATAGGAAAAGCATCATGCTCCTTTGATCACAGATGACACTTTCTGTATTGATAAGGTTTAATTCAGATCTTTAGGTAGTGCAAGTTTTTCTTTAATTTAACATGAATCATTTTAAATCACTTCCCAGAAAACAACCATAGTATAGTAATTACACACATAAGTGAAAAGGCAGTCGCTTCCTCTGTAATTGAGTCAATATAGTCTTTATCAATTTCCATGTCTCTTATCTATTTTCTTTTTAAAGCTCCAAGAGAGGATCATACTTTTTCAAGATATGGCCTTGACTTATGCATATTTTAATCTACCAGTCCCATGTCTTAAGTTGTTCCCTGTGGTCTCATCTATTTGTGCAAATGCACTGAAAGCAACAAGGAGTTTGCTCCTGTAGATTTTATTGTAGATGTTTACAAGAAATAATGTTACAAAAAAGCTTCCAACAAACAAAAGTGCAAATATTTTTGGGAAGAATGTTGTTCACATGCAATTACATGCTAGTTCCTTTTGAAAAAATGGCTTTAATGTGATGGTGTTAATTTTCAGCATCAATCACTGAGCCCATTTAATGGACAATATGTCCTACTTGAAAAATACAGAAAAGTGGCCATTTAGAGTAGAATATTATCAGATTTTTTCTTGAGTTTCTTCACCAGAAGAGAAATAGCATAATATCCATGTTTAATGAGTGATTGACCTAAGTTTTTTCAAAATAGGTTTTTCATGCCAAGCATTTACTGACTAGTATAAACCACTGACCCTTTTTATCAGTGCATGGCATGACCATTTGGAATCCGAGTTGATTTCTTCTTTTAGATTTGCTGTCTAGCCTTTCATATCCAAAACCTGTGATAATTCTGATTTATTCAGGTGCATCTAAACAGCATTTGGCAAAGTGAACCATGTGTGTAGCATGTAAGGTGCCTCTCAGGGTAAGTATGGCTCTGTTTTCTGGAGTTCCTCTGGGTGGTCTTTAGTGGGTCTGTTGTGACTGAGGGACTGCTGGGCTATCTGAACGGCTGTGGCCCACCCTGTACAGTGGGACCGATGTCATTTTGCATTGCCCAAACCTCCTTTCTTCAAAGTTTATGGCTTCAGTTATTCAGAGATTTTGATAAGAAATGCAAAGCGTTAGGAAACTTGGTTATGCCTAGTCTAAGGACTGTTTCATCAGCCCAACTTGACTAGAAAGCAGTCTCTGCATTTAAAAAAAAAAAAAAAGAACAATTCAGTGTCTGGATAGTTTCCAAAAGGATCCTTTCTTGTAAATGAAGAAATCTGGTTGTCAAACAATGGGTAGTGTAACCAGAAATTAAATGAGTTTAAGATTCGGGAAACACATGCACCCGCTCAGACACGCCGTAGCCTGAAAACACCTGTGATAATTTTGTAATGAAGGATTTGTTAAACATCTGGTGTTTCTTTTTAATATTAGTGCTTATGTTGTTATATTGTGGTATGTCAGTGCTGTTTTTGACAAAATGTAGGTGGTGCAAATTAAGAATAACATTGTAAGTTAATAACAATTTAGTTAGAAAGTAGAGAAAGAAATTAAAACATCAACAGTAGGCTAGCTAACATTAAGTGTTCAAAATCAAAAAATGTTCAGTTTGGGTTGGAATCAGGTTTTGACCTGTTCTTATATTTTTTAAAAACAACTGTTTTCTATTCACCAGTTTTTCATGAAAGAAAAAAGATATTCTGTGATGAAACACAGAAAATCTTCTGTATTATTAATAGAATTTATAGTACATTAAAGGGAAGATGTTCTAATGAAAACCATCTATTTGCTTTGAAGCCAGTGTTCAAACAGATGCTGGAAATGGATGGCAATAAACAGTAAAAACTTATCACTTTATCACTTTATTCATTAAAGAATTAATTTATCTTGGCAATTAGTCATTTCAGGGGGCAGCTGTAACTCATTTTTCTTAAGATAGTTTTATTTAAATATAAATTGGTTGGAGGGAGATAAGGGTTTTTTCTCCACACTATTATATCCCTCATCCATAGCCAACATACAGAACAAACACAGGAATTTGTTTTTTTCTTACTTTCTTTCTGAGCAGACTTGGGAATTGGTCCATGGTTTTTGACATCAAAATGCCCATTTCCTGCTGCAAATGCATTGAAAGCTGTTGTGGGTTGACCCCAGCCAACAGCTAAGCACCCACACAGCCGCTCACTCACTCCCTGCTCCCCCCCTCCCAGTAAAATGGTGGGGGAGAAAATAAAAAGAGCAAAAGCAAGAAAATGTGTGGATCGAAATAAAGGCATTTTTATAAGTGAAGGGAAGAGAAAAAATACAAGTGATGCAAAGGCAATCACTCACCACCTCCCACAAGCAGACTGATGCCCAGCCAGTCTCTGAGCAACAGCCACCTAGGAAGTCAAGCCCCTGTACCTGCTTCTTCCTCTACCCCAGTTTTTATTGCTCAACATGACACTACATGGCATGGAATATCCCTTTGGCCAGTTCAAGTCAGCTGTCCCAGCTGTGTCCCCTCCCAGCTCATGCTCACCCCCAGCCCACTCACTTCGTGGGAGCAGAGTGGGAAAAAAAGAAAGTCTTTTTGCTGTGCACTGCACTGCTCAGGAATAGCCAAAACACCGGTGGGCTAACAACACTGGTTTAGCCACAAATCCAAAACACAGCACCATAGCAGCCGCTGCAAAGAAGGTTAACTCCATCCCAGCCGAACCCAGTACAAAAACTGAACTCTAATTTTCAGAATAGCAAGGTATGTGAAATATGTCACTAGCCTTTGAAATAGTTGCAGACTATTAGAACTAGTTGTTTTAAATCAGTAGAGGATTTGGTCCTTGATATTTTATTTATTAGTTGAAGATCAAAAGTCAATCCATGATCACCTTATACAAATAGCAATAGGATATAATTAATTAGCAGAATTAGACTTCTTGCGTAGGTAAAAAAAATATATGTAGTTTGGTAGTCTGTTATAAGACTGATCACTAATTCACACTAATCAGAAAAAAAAATCCATAAAGACTGATTGTTCTACTGTCATTTAGAAAGTTTTTTATACTTTCCTAAAAAGAATTTGATACGGGTCACCAGCAGAGTTTAAAAGGGCGATGTTCTGAATTTTTATGGTAGTTGCTGTACTACATGAATTTTTTAAAACTAAAAAAATGTTATAAGTGAACAAATACCTCTTGAGTTTAGATGTAAATTAATGAGAAGTCATTTATTTTGATATTGTATTCCATAACGGGGCAAGAGACATTTTCTACTCGGCCTCCAAGGCAGCATACTAATTAAGAGCTGGATATGAAGTGCTGTATATTGCTTGTACGCTAAGAGATCAGCTGTACATTTTTCAAATGAAACGTGAAGTTAACTGGCATTTCTGACACTAATCTTTTTTCCTTATCATGCATCTCAAAGAATAGAGGAATGTAAGTGTGCTAGCAGCAAGGTTCAGTAAAAAGGACACAGAAAAATGTAAGCAATGAAGTCTGGAACTGCAAATCAAAACTCTTCTCTCCTTCTCATGGCACTTAAACTCTGACTCTATAAATGCCTGCCTTTTTTACTTTTAAGGTCGTAGGCTATCAAGAATATCACCCCACTCAAAACAGTTTGCCTCACCTCCAGCAAAGATCCAGATAGTAGGTGACCCTCTTGCCTGAGCATTGATACTGGTCACCCTTTTCAACACAAACACTATGAGTGGGAAATTTGTCTAAGTGGGAAGGAGGGCCTGGGGTTCAAGTCTTGCCTCCAGCTACAGCAATTCAAACTTGCTTTCCAACATAGTCAGAGGCTGCTTTGGGCTGAAACACTTCCTAGCGCTGGATTTGAAGTACAGCAATTCTATAGTCTCTTGATGAGGGAGAACGAAATCCCAGGTTCTGCTTCTAGTGCCGCTTTATATATCAGAGACATGGATAAAATATATGCTTGGGCCTGGCACTAGGATTGTGTGGATTATAGAAGCTTGGTAATCAGATGACTCACATCAGCACTTTTTTTACTTCTAAATCTCTACTGTTTTGGTTTAGAAACAATCATATTATAGATCTGCCGGGTTATATTTTTAAGTTTTCTATCCAAGACTTAGTTTCATTATAGGTTAATTTTAAATCAACAATAAAACTCTACCAGCTGATAAGAAATGCAGGAATTTCTTGTGACGAGTCCATGGTCCGCCCAAGCTGCTCAGCAGGCATCCTAGACCTCTTTGGATTTAAACCAGAGATCTCATGCTGGAGTTCCTTTTCAAGTGGCTTTTAAAGACAGGTCTGAACTGTGTCCTCAGGTACTTATTTAGAGCATGTAAATGTACAGCAAAAAAACTGTGCGGGTTCCATCTTTGTCTGTGCAACTTAAGTTCTCCCTCTGCTCAGTATCTGGACAAGAAGCTCTCATCTTCTTGGGCTATTATATGCTACATGTTGTTAAACATGGAAATGTATTATTATCAGCCTTTACTGGACACATGTAGCACAGTTCTACTTTTGTGCCTTGATAGAAGGCAAATGCAGTTGACTAAAAGTATACTAGTGCATACATAATTCTTTTCTTCTATATCTGTGTGCATTGTTTGGGTTTTGTTGAGAGTTTTCTGCAAAAGGACTGCTGTGGTATTAGACGTTACTCAAGGTAAATACAGATTTGAGAAAATGCTTTAACTTTGGAATTTGGTTTATCGGAGAAGTTCCCCCACAGTTTACCACAGGTTTTTTAATGACTGTAGAAGCCTCCCACTCTTTATAAAGTGTTTGTTACATTAATTAGGGAGTCTGTTAGACAACTAATTTCCCCCATAAAAGCTGCTAGGAGATGATGAGCACGGGAGTGGTATGATGTGAAGAAGCACACTCATATCTCAAACTAGAAACAGGGGCTGTTGGTTACTTAAAATAAAAGTAAGTTTTGGTGCTTTGTAAATTTATATATGTTGTCTTCCCACCTTTCAGGTCCATCCATTGTTGGGAAAGAAAAATAAGTCTTCCATGATATGACTATTGCACCTCTTTGCTATCATCATGTGAAGGGCCTATTGAAAGTGCTAACCATACTGTCAGCCAACCAAAACAAAATAAATGCTTCTGAGAACAAGAGACTGTTTCTGAAAATCAGTATCTGCGCATATCAGTTGCCTGCAAACTAATGCAAACTAATGCATGCAAACTAATACTATTGTACTTTGACTAACAAAAATGCATGCAAACTAATACTATTGTACTTTGACAAAATCAACAAGCAATTAAGTAATTAATGTTTGTTTCTCAAGATGTATTACACATGTGGATAGGCAGAAAATTGGCTACAAAATACCTAAAACAGCATGTGGTATGTAATACAAAACAAGCTTTGAAAGATCTACTAGCCCAGAGAAAGAAAAATGCTTTAATTCATTCCGTGAGCGTAACACTTTCAGGGTTGTTTCTGCATGGCCTTTTTCTAGAGAAAAACTGATTTTATTAGTCCTTCACCCATTAGCTCTTTATACCTTTTGCCATAATGCTATTAGTGATATCTGTTATTTTCTCCATATAATTTCAGTAGTTCCTTTTTAATTCTCCAAGATGGAGCTTCACTTTGTGTAGGAGGCCATCAAACAGAAAGTGTAGTATTGTCAAGAAGTCTACTGCAGACTTGCACAGTGGACAAAGCTGGTAGCCATGTGGCTCTTCTCAAAAACTGAGGTAGTGAATGCTGTTGTGACTTCTTTGTGAGACAAACGCATATTGAGAAGTGAGAGAAATGGAGAATGCTGAGTAATGTTCGTAGGCGTTCATATGTGATATCGGATGTGATGTATATATTACAGGTGAAACTGATATGGCCCATTAGTAGTGTTTATAGGAAGTAGATGGAGTAACAGGCACATGCAAATTCTACTGGATTTTGAATCAAGAGAAGTCATCGAGGTGCATGCTTCAGCAACTATAACTAAATTTGATTTCCTAATCAAATTGATTTCCTAATCAAATAAGATACTTATATCTGCTTGGTAAGGGTGGTCTGTTACCTACGTGGAGGTAACTTAGTGTCCAAGAGCAACTAAATATCTGCTCCTAAGTAATATATTTGCATGAAGGAAGATTGGAAATTCTCCCTACACACATGGGTGATGGCTTGGCATGTCTTTTAAATTAATGTTCTGTTAGGCATAGACTTAGTTTTGCATGTTCCTGAGTAACTATACACAAAAAATCCCCATTGAAATTATGAGCACGTAACTGCAGTGACTGTAAACTCTTTATGCAGAAGTTTTTTTCAAGTTTTAGCCATGTACTGAGCAACCTAGGACCGTGATGCACGAACTGGATCCTATGTACTATCACATTTAAAAAGAAAAGAAAAGAAAATACTTATTCAAAAGTTTGGATGCAGTGATAGTTCTTTTAATTGAGAGACATGAATGCTAGTTCCTTTTGAATCAACTTGAACAACAAAAAATTCTAGTTCCAAGAAGCTAGCATAAATTATGTATCTGCATCTTTTGAGTTGACTCTGATTGCTGTTACTTCCTAAAATGTTTCTTTGAATGACTTTTTGAAGTATCATTAGTGCATTAAGAAAAACTGTAAAACTTAACATTGAGTACAACTTTGGATCCCATTAAAAACCACGTCTTTCTGTCTGAGCCCTAGTTCCTAGAAAATGTAAAAGTTAGCACTCCTTCCTGCAAGCCTGCAAAATAGAAAATAACTTTGCTGTTACATCACCCTTTCTGCCACCTGCTGTGCACAATACCTGCCATGTCATTAATCTCCACAGTTCTTTGGGACCTCGATTCTGAGCAGGTCACCCGTCAAAGAACCTTCCCATGGTGAGTAAATAAGTTAAAAGACCTCAGTGTATTCCAACAAGTTTTTCACTTGGGGAGGAAGGGAAAGGTCGAAGAAAATGTTTCCCCAAAAGCAATAACACACATCCTTTAGTAACTTCTAATAATTGGAATAAAGAGGAAAAGAGATATTGTATATAGTGAGGGTAATTTTTGTGTTCTCTGCACAAATTACTAAACTGAAATGATATTCCCAAGAATATCAACAATATTGCCACAATCACAGTAAAAATGTCTTAATAAAGAAGCTACAGAATTGGACATTGAAATGCATATTTGAGGATAGTTGCTCCAGCTTTCAAAAAGTTGAATATAGCTTAGTTCAAGTATCTGACAAATTCAACATCCTCTCAGTGGTCTTCAATAAAATTCAGACATCGTAGACCAAGAAACTGAAGGACTGGAGACCACACCCACATAATCTTAATTTCATCCTGGCTGAACATTGCCTGCTGTGTCCATGACCATGACAGTCTCCCAATCTTTGATCTACAAAGACTAGAAGCACCTTTGAAAGAGTAAAACACAACAGCCATCCCAAAAAGTGGGTTTGTTCATCCTTTCTAACCACAAACTTTTCTTACCCCTCAAACCCTAATGACTTGCACCATGGCCAGAACACCATGTGCCATTGAATAACCTCTCTCTGCTACTGAGGTCTTCTGTTTTGCATGTGGACTTGGGAAGGTAAAATGGTGTGAGAATTGGTGTGTTCTGCTGAAAAAGGTTTGGGTTGGTTTGTTTGTTTGTCATGATTTGTATAAGTTTGCAAAGCTGGATACTACCGGGTAGTAGTTTTTCTAAGGATTTTGACTTCCTTTTTGGTTGGACTGTTATTATGTATTGAAATAATATGAATTTGTAGAGGCCAACTGCAGGTGAGACAGAACACTCAGATGGCTTTTTTCTAAAATCTGGATTCTCATTATGTGATATTTACATTACCTAGAAGAGATGTGTGTGTGCATATAATTAAACCTGAAACCAGGAAGGGAACTTTTTTTTTTTTGTCAGATCATTTGCCTAAATCTTAATAATGCACTAGATCTTTTGGGGACTTTGTGAAGCAATGGTTTCTCCTGGGTACAAACACCCTCCAAGCTTTTGCTTTGTTTTCAGGACTATGGGGAGGAGGAAGGATGCATTGGATCAGGGAACTGTGTTAACTAATTCAAATGACAACAAACAGTTACTAACTTAATCCTGAAAACTCACAGGTCATGACAATAGCAATTATGGAGACATTAGGAGTGTCAGAAGTGACACCTAAACTACAGCAAAACTGGTCGAAAAGCTACCCTGCATTTAACTAGGTAATGTATTTTAGTAGATGCTTATCCCTCTGAGGAGACCATGATATATGAATGTCTATCCGTGGGTATCTGAAGCCACAGATACCAGATTTGGGCTTTGTGAAATAACTCCTCTGTTCATTCATTCTGTGAAAACTAAAAATGCATTTCATCTGTCTTAATAACCAGCTTGACTCACTTAGGGCTTTTGCTTTGATTTATAGGGCAAGATTACAGCATTTGTTCTTTAGCATGAGCATATGTATTTTCCTAGATTTACTTGTGTGAGTGATACTACTGCAATCAAAACAATGAATGGGTGTCAGGTTGACTCTTCAGATAAATTGTTATAGATTTTTTTTTTTATAGGTTTTGTTGTGGTTTGAAAATGATTGTCTCCTACTGCCTAAACAGTGGATGAGTCTTGTCATGTCAAGTGTGGGAGGAAAACTGATCTTTAGACATTAATGTTAACTACAGATAAACCTAAATGAAGATACACATCTGAGCATATTTAAATGAGCTATTGACCAACCTTTCCTTTCTTTTTTGTACCCTGCAAACTTCAGCAGCGAGTTTCTTTTTATGTAGAATTGTCTTGTCAGGCTTGCCTAAATTTTCACCAGCAGGTAAAGATGGATGCCATACATTTTTGATTAAGCATTGAACCGCAATTATTTTTAATCAATTTGTTGTGCTTGGAAAAGAGCCACTTTGTACGCATGTGCAGATGCATGCTCACACACATACTCCCAGAATTATAAGCTACCTCAAACTTAATTTCTGTTAACAGTTGTTGTGTATTCAGAGCCATCACTGGTTAATGCAGTATCTTAATAATTATATTTAAATGGTTGTAGTAATGTGGAACAAAAAGTGATTCCTCTTATATATTTCAGTTTTGGAGATGTGAGCAAGTCAGATATATGAATTCTGGGTGATAGTTATTAAGCTTCAATTATTACTCTTTCTTAAAATGAAGCAAGAACAAGGCATAAAGGAACATGTCACGTAAGTTACGTCATCAGCAAGACACATACAAGAAAGACTGAAGGGGTCTCTGTTGCCAAAAAGACACCTTTTAATTAAGGAAAACAAATCTAATGAGAATTCAGCAATTCCAAGCTATGTATCATAATGAAAAGCAGTACAAGAGACAAACTGATTCATGTAGATCTAATAGTATTCAAGCCAGGACAGAATACTCAGAAAGAAAAACAGCACAAACTAGGAATGCAGTAGCAGCATTCAACAGTTTAAACAAGAATAGCCCACTGCCAGTATAGTTAAAATATCCACTTCATGGGATATTTATGCATCTTCAGCTCAAGTACAAATGTGAAAACTAGAAACCAACCAAGTGAACTATACCAGAGGCGCTTAGCCCATCTGTACACAGGACAGTAACTCCAACTCAAATAAAGTTCAGTGGCCAGACTTATATAGCGGAATCGGTCTTCCACACCTGAATGAATGGGAAACTGGAGTATTCAAACAGAGAGTTGATCCTGATAATGTGAGTGCTTGAGAGAGCAAGGTAGATGTAGCAATTGCAGATGCAATTTGGGTATGCAAGCGTTTAGCATCTCCAGCATAATGTCAGCCTATAAAGAGCTATGAAGGTTCCTGTAGAGCCATTAATTTATTGTTTCAACAAAAAAAAAAAGCTACTGTTGATGAATTTTTGAATCGGATGGGGTTGTAAAATGCATTTTTATAGTGGCTGAAAATGCTTGCTCTGCTGTAATATTAAGAATGAAACCAATATAGCTGCTGTGGTAGGCTACTGTTAAGCAGCTGGAGAATATGTAAAACAGGCCACATCTTTGATACTTAGGGGAACAGCATATAAAGCTTGGAAACAGCTCAAAGAATAACACAAAACAAGAGATAAAGAACTTTCTTTGTGTCCTAAGCAATGTTTGGATTGCATGGAATGGATTCAGATTATTGTCACCAGTATCTGAACCACCACTTAAGAGAAGGACAAGGAATAATTAGGAGTATGCCACGACTCTGTGCATTGAATTGCTGTTTAATAAACTGAGAGAAGAGAAAAAATTGATAGGTGTCGTACATGATGTGCTTGGGGGGTAGAGCATAGCATGTTAAAATAAGATGCCAAGATAAATGTGGACCTCCTTATCTTTTCAGATGAATTAGTGTTCCTGTTACAGGTACAGAAGTTTAAGGCTCAAGGAAAAACATGCAGTCTTACAATCCCAATGAAGTTCTTTGAACAGATTTTTTTTTTTTCCTTTTGGCTATATATTGCCATTTGAGAAGAGGGGAACACCATGACAAGGGCAATACCGTGGGTCCAGAATGCTTCCTGGATAGATCCATTTGCCCTTTTTTTGGAAACATAGCAATTCTTTACAAGAATCAAAACTTGTGCATAGTTCAGTTATAATATCATTATTGAAACTATTTATGAGCATGTCCGTGTATGTTCTGTAGCCTTTAAATCCTGTATTGCCATCTGTATAGAAGTTCAGTTTGCAACTGGAGAAGCTGTAGCTCACAGACTTATTTTCATCTTATGTGTCCAGAAATCTTGATAATTGACCTCTCTACATATAAAAAAAAAATATTGAATAGACAATACACTTCAATCCACTACGTTCATTGGAGCCACTTTTCTGAATCACAGTTTAACTCTTACCTATAAGCTGCTAAACATTATGTATAGGACAAACACACCTATTGGCATAAATCAGTACAGCATACTTGATGTCTACCTTACCGAGAAACCAAGATATGAAAATACTTACTAGCAGGTTTGGCAATACCTCACTTATCTTATTTATTAGATTGTAAGTCGTACTCAGGAGCAGGACATTAATTCTGAATTGTCATGATAACTACTTTTTTTTCAGTTCTGTAAAATCTGTTCATTTTTATTCCATGTTGGAATTAGGATTTTCTTTGAGAAGGAAATACACATTAGGAACTGTAGGTATCATGGAGTAGAAGTTCACAAGATGAAAAATAATGCAAGTACCAAAATGGTCTCTAAATGAAAATATTTTTATCTCATAGCATGGTTTTGCCCAATCTCTTATTTTTATCTTATTACTTGTTTTTGATGGTAGACAGCTTTTTTATGCCTTTTTGTCTTAATTTTCACTGTTTTTATAGAATTGGTTGCCTTCAGTGGGCATACTGGCTACTGAAACACCATTATATTTGCAATCCAGTGGTAAAATTTCAGAGAAGAAAACACTTGGTTGCAATGTGAATTCTGTTATGAGAGCAGAGAACAAACCGGCAGCAGGAACTGCCTGGGGGATGAAGAGGTATCATGCGCTCTTAAATGTGAGTAATAACTATTCAAAACACTTGTTACTGGGGAGCCAGTGTAACATCTTCACATCATGTGCAGAACATGAAGATATGTAGGTCTAAATTAAAATCATATGAGAGGTAACTTGAAGTGCAGCGCTTGCAGGCATGATATTACAAGGATAAAAGAGGAGGACAGCTGGCAGGAGAGGTAATATTTCCCACTCGTGATTCTGAATTACCAAGACACTTTTCCTGTTAGAAAATCCTTATATATGTGGATTTGTGTGTGCTGTGTTTTGGTAGTACATTAATTCTCATACTGCTTCTGTATATCTTTTTATTGAAATGGTCTTCAATTTATTAATAAGGATACTTCAGTAGGCTAATACCTTAACCTATAGAACAACATATGACACGGATTTGGTATTAGCATAACAAAGGTGACTCACTCCTCTTCAAAACAGAACTTGCATTGCAGCACATGGCAAATATTTTCTTAGAGCCAGATATCCTCTAGTCCTCAGTTTGAAGTGCTTTATTTTACAACAAACCAACATTTTTGCATTTTGGCCCTTAGGCTCTCAGCAGACATTTGTAGAATGAGGAAAACCAAATGTCTGAGTTATACAAAGTTAATAAAAACAGATGCTATTAACAGCCCGCCATATCAGTATTCCATGTGTCAACATAAGCGCTGTTTTATGTTGTTTTAAAATGAAGGTAAAGGAAGGAAGGAGCTACTGTTAGGATGAAATGGCAAAAGTATATAACTGGATATGAAATCTAGAATGTTAGCTTATCAAAAGGATGATAAATTAATACTTTGTATTAAAAATACTTTGTGTAGAGAGATCTCTGTTCCACGAACATCGTTATGAAACCCATCAATCATTCACAAGCATAGTGCTATGGTGGTGGTTGCATACATGAGGACATCACTTGCATAATTTGTCAAAGTAAACCTGGCTCATTAATGATGAGTACTCAAGGTCAAAGTGAGAAACAAGAGTTATACCGTAATATTTTTATCCAGGTAACTGGACATTCCCTTTTAGCTTGGTTAGTTCAGGCAACAGGCAGCATGCTTTTCTTTTGCTGAATGGGTAGTAGGAAACATGACATGAAGTCTGTTTTAAGTTGGTGGAGTTTTTTACTCAGAGGAGGGAGAAGAACAAGGAAAGTAGCTTCTGTCCTTCCTCTGTTGTATCTCTACAGTCATTCTTTGTGATGTGAAATAGCTCTACCTTTCTGTCTTCTCCGTTATCTCCTTCTTATTCTGAATACATATGAACTCATGCTTTAAAGATCTAGCAGCAAGGCAAACAGCAGGCTAGGGAAGCCCTTCAGTAACGCCAGAGTAAGTGGCTGGCTTCTGGGTTTGGGTTTTTTTCTTTATTCTAACAAACATCTTTTGTCTGGTCTTGGGGACATGTATTTCTGGCATTGTTTCACTGTAGTTAGCTTTTATTCAGAGTCCAATGATGATTTAAACATGAACAAATGAAGCATCTTTTATTTTATCTTGAAATGAAGAAAATCCTCAATGCAAAAGTAATTACAATGGAAACGAGACTTTATTTTTCTAAAAGTGCAAAGAGAAAAGTAATGAAAATGAGGGAGTTGAAAGAGTTGCAAAATTGTTGGAGATTCACTAAACTGCAGAAAGACTTTTCCTTTCTTTTCATTTGTTATCTCTGTGGTTAACACGCTTGCCCAGTCCGAATGTTAGACATCAATTCAATTCCCTTTTCTGTCTGAATGGATTAAAAGCTGCACTTCTCATCTTCTTAGTCTAACTACCAGGCTGTGATCAACTCTGAGGAAGCACTAACTTAGTCCTTCCTGTTTTGAGCTGTTCTACTGTAAAGTAGACTTGGTTACCAAGACAGCTATTTTCAACTTATCAAAACAAGAAGAAAAGGAAATCATCACATTCAAGAACATCATAAATCTTTGTGGGGTAACTACTTCCACTCTTGTGTGTTTCATAGCTGGCTTGAGTTAGTGTCACTACATTTCTGCTGAAGGCTTTCCCTCCATTTTCTCTCCTCCAGACCCATGTGCTACTACTACTACTACTACTACTACCCTCCTGCTACTCTTGTGCAAGCACTAGTGATTGGTGACAGCTGGAGAAGGGGATATGTATAATTTTCTAAAACTTCCGGATTTGTTGTTCTCCAGCCTGACAAGTAAACTCATCTTGTTCACCACATCAGTCATGTATTCATTAATGCTGATACTGGGAGATGCCTGAAAGAAAGAAAGAGTCACTTCTTTTGGTGGGAACATCTTAGCTAGGCTTGAACTGGCAGTGTAACCACATGCTGAGGGTGTGGCAAAAGCTCAGAGAATGAATTCTCTTATTTTTTAATAGAAGAGTAGTTTTGTTGCTCTCTTTCCTTTCATGGATCAAGCCTGCAGAACCTCACTCAAATTTCTTAATAGTTTTGAGACAGCTAATGTCCTACTCTTAAGTCAATTCAAATATCATTGCAAAAATTATCATTAAGTACTCACTGTAACATTTCCTACCTTAATCCTCTTTCTAATTGTATGTTTTGCCTTAAATAATGTATATAGCATGATTCTGTCTTCCCTCTCTTTTGCTTGCCACGTCCTCCATGTTAAATGTGTGGGGTTTTTCTTTCTTTTTTTTTTTTTTAAATGAGAATTTGACTTAAGTTTTCACTTGGATTTTGTGACTGCTGTATAAGTTTGTTGCTCTATAACAAATACGTTTATGAAAGGTTTGTAAAGACAATATTCATTTTTGATACTTAGAAGGATTAACTCAGAAAAGTTTACCCCTGTATTTCGATGCTATAGTTCTGAACCCATAAAGCTGCTGTTCAGGACCTTCTTCAGCACAAACTCTTCCTCAACTTGAATACCTCTTTAAAAATCCAAATGTACTGGGTTGTGAGAAGACTGAATCTTGATGTCCAAAGAAAAAAGTTCAGGAAGGGTAAGCAACGAACTCAGACACCTTTGGCCATAATAAATTGCTCTGTTGTGTGGTTCTTGGTTGTTTTAGTCATATGGAATCAGAGCAGCTGTAGTTACAGAGTTGTTAATGTGCTCGAGTTATGAAGGAATCTAAAAAAGTTTGCTAGAGAAAGCTGGAGCTCTCTCTAAACCAGTATTTCCAGCAGTGTTCGCTGATACAGTAGTAGCAATTATAACGTGCCTTTTCCACTGACTGGTGCTCTAATCTGCTGAGGGATTCATGGTGAGGAAATTGCTCTGAAATGGTGAACTGAGCTCATCTTTTTATATGAAATTCTCTGAATTAATTGCCTAGTATACATCTTCTGTCTAGTATACATCTTTTTCCAGCTAAATATTACTGTCCAGATGTCACCTTGTCCCTTGTTGTATGCTGGTAGCTGCCTCATTGTTCACTTAATATCAGTCATGTGGGTGAGTCTGGGGTATTTTTGCTCTTTTAAATTTTGTGTTCTACTTAATGAAATCATTGAAGTGTCTTGCTGAAATGAAACAGCGCTGGATTCGTGAGATCAGTAGCCTTTACTAGACCTCAGTGATTAGTTCGCTTACCCAAAGCAATGAGCAAAAGTTTCATACTACTGCCTCTGCCTAGGGCTTCAGGATCCCAGATGGGAGGAAGGCTTTTTTGGAAGGAGAGTCCTCATTCCTGCATGTATGTTCTTATTGATCCAGTTTTTGAAAAATCATTCTGCAGATAACAGGAAACAATTTAACACCCAAATACTTTCTTTGGAAGGGAGGAAGGGATGTATTTTGATGCGGTGAGTAGCCATGCAAGTGTGTTAAAATGGTGAAGCAGAGCAGCAATAATTGAGGCTGATGTAGCTCCATTTTCAATTTTATTTTCAGGGTATAAAAATTGCTGTTACAAACCTGATTAGGTGAAATCTCCAATAAGATAAAAAGTTAAATAAGGTAAGATAAAAATTGCAAGCATGAGTGAAAATGTACCTGCATAGAGCTGAGAATTAAAAGAATTTTTAAACTAGTGTCATAAGGTGAGAGGAGAATTTTGAACAGTTTTATTTCCTTTTTACTATTTATAAGAAAAGGAGAAGAAACATGTAACAAGCAGATATAACTTTAGAAAACCTGTCACACTCTGATCTTTGGATCAGATCCCAGGACCCAGTAAAATATGAGAAATAATAGTTTAATCTGCTTGGGTGAACTCCATAATATGCAGGTACCCACTTAATGTTTTCATCATGATGAAGGCGATGCTTGTTTAGACGCTTGCCCTTATGGCAACAGGACTTGACAGTTCTCCATCTTTTCAGCGGACTTCTTTGAAGAAGCCTGAGGTTTGTACTACCGCTCCTTCCACACTGCAGCTCAGACCGATGTTTTCTTTAATTTCTAGACCTGTCAATCGAGCACCGTTATTAAGGAAAGAAAAAAAAAAAAAGGCTGTATGTACTCTTTCTATTCTTTCTGCCCCTTAAGATCATAGAGGCATACTTTAAATCAGCCTGGAATGGTTTATTCTGGTGATGAAGCCCTTATCAATATATGTAACTAGCAGATGCGTTGTGCTCCTGGAAATTTGGTCTAAGGTAGATTTTTCATTTTATTTTCACTTTCCCACTCTGGACCGCTACCTGAGTGTGCTGCCTCAGGACATTGGTTTGTTAAGCCAGCTAAGCCGTTCAAACTTAGACGTACTTTCAGGCTCGACCTGAGAGTAACCACCCAGCCGGGGGCGCGGAGCCGCCTGGGGCCGTGCGCGTGCCCCGCCCGGCCCCCGCCCCCGGCGCTTCCCCGCCTTGGCCTCCCGGCCGCGCGGCGCCGCGGCTGCCCGGCGCTGCGGGGGCGCGGGCAGGACCCCGGCGAGCACTCCGCTGTTTAATGCAAAGAGAAATAAACCTGCAAATGAGCCCCCTGCCTCTCCTCGCCCAGGGATTCCACGCAGGATTTCTACGCTTCCAACAAATTGATTTTAAAGGCTATTTCACGGGAAAAGCAGAAACCGGCTGAGGGGAGGGAAGGGGGCCGAATCCTCCGGCCTCAAACGCCCTGAGCACAAGGCTGCGTTTCCAGGTCGCGAACGGCGGCGGCGGGCAGCCGCCCCTCCCGCCACAGCGGGGCCGGCAGACGCGGCGGGGCGCGGGGGCGGCGCCACCCGCTCTGCCCGCGGGGCGCCGCGAGCCCCGGCCCCGGCCCCGGCCCGGGGGCGCGGCGGGGCGGGCGGTGGGCGGGGCGGCTCCGCGGGATGACATCATGGGGGCGGGGCGGGGCGGCATCGCCGCGGCGGGCCGGCGGCTGCTCGGGCGGCGGGATGGGGCGGAGGGCGCAGCGCGGCGGGCAGCCTGCCCCGCCGCCCCGCCAGCCGGCTCCCTGAGGCACCTCGGCCCGCCGCCGGTGAGTGGGCGGGGGGCGGCCCCGCCTTGCCTTGCCCGGGGGGGCGGTGGCGGGGGGCACCTGCCGCGTCCCGGGTGCAGGTGCTGCCCTTTTTTGGGGGGGGGGGGGGGGGAATTTAGGTTTCGTTTTTTCCCTTTTTATTTTTTTTTGCAGGGTGGGTTTTGGGGTTTTTTGTTTGTTTGTTTTGGTTTGTTTCTTTTTTTGTTTTGTTTTGGTTTTTTTTGGGTTTGGTTTTTGTGGGAGAAGCGCATCAGGGCACCCGCGCGGGTTCCTGCCGCCGTGCCCCTCCGCTCGGCCGGTGGCGGGTGCGGGCAGGCACAGGGCGAGGGCTTCCGTCAGCTCGTCTACTAGTTTCATCGTTCGGTCGGGCCGGCGCTTGGGCAGCCGCCGGTACGGAGCGGCGGCGGCGGCGGCTGCCCTGGTCCCTCAGCCTGCCGCCCGTGCGCTGCCGGCAGCCCTAAGGAAGGGAGTTTCTCTCGCTCTTCCACCCGCTTGCCCCAAGTCGGAGACGGACCCAGGGAGGGAGCAGCCGCCGGGCGCCCGCCCCGGCCCCCAGCCGAGCCCGGGGGCTGCCGCGGGCGTCGCCGCCCAGGCGGCGGGCTCCCCTCCAACGCCTTCCCCAGCGCCCCTCCCGCCCCGTTAGGGACAATTTCACATCCTCCTCAGCTTCACGCCGGGACGGATGCTGCTTTAATGTTAAGGATTTTCTCAGAAAGTGTGGCATGTAGCGGCTTGGTAACAAGAGGAAACCCGGCTTAGAAAAAGCTGTCTGGGAAATGTGGGCGAACTTACTTGTCCTTTGTTTGTAATCAATTTTTCAGTGAGTTTTTTTTTTTTTTTTTTTTTTTTTTTTTTTAGTTGATGCTCTGTGTGTGGGAAGGGGGATAGAAGTACCAGCCCTTATAAAATGAGACAGTAAAAGCTGTGGAAACGTGAAGAAAGGTGTTCAGGCTTCCACTGCTGTCAGCATGTCTTGCTGTGACTGCCTAGCCAAGGTTCCTCTTAATCTGGCATTTCTCCTCACTTTTCCTCTATCCCATGTATTTTGCCCAGACTTCTGGGGAGCACAAGCATAAAATGCTTCCTCTTCACTTCTTCCCCATCTTCCTGTCGTATTTGCAAGTTGTGGTCAGGAATGAATTGAAAGGAGGGAAACACAACCTTATACTTAGTGCAATTTAAATTGTCTTCATTGCCTAATAGAAAAGTCATGAACTGCCTTGTATTTCTCCTTCTGTGTTCAAAATACTGCGAAGTTCAATTATCTTACTATGTATGGAGATGGGCAAATCCGATAGTTGTTATAGTGTGTTTTCTTAAATCCCTATGACAATGGCGTGGATTGAAGTAAATAGACAAACTGATGTGTTGCCTGAGCGTATGAGTTTATCTTGCAGAACATTTCCTTTTTAATACTGAACTGCTAATATGGACCTGCCACAGTACTTCATTAAAAAGTTGGGAGCTAATTAGCTGTTTCTTACAGCTAGAGTTCCAGATTTTAATTAGAGTTCCTGTCTTCAAGTTTAAACTGATTAAAGCAATGCCAAAGCCACTCTGGTTATTTTCAATGTTTGTTTAAAAAAGAAAAGGAAAAAAAAAAAAGTAATTTTAAGCTCTTTGAACTTCATGTTGAAAAACAAACCCTTCTGTTTGGGGTTCTGTCCCTGACTCTGCTGGGTGTGGGGGGTAAGAAGATGCATGTTGTGTGCATCTTGTATTGGAGTGAGTAGGGAAACTAATTAATGGTGATGAAACTTATAGGTTTGCTCTTTACAGGGCATTGGTTTCAATTGGAAAACCATAATCTGAAAAGGAAAACTGGAAGGTATTAACTAACAAAAGTAGCACTGGATAGCCTCTGAGCATTCAGGTGCATTTCCCAATGTTCAAGCCACATATAAGGATGTGTCTAGAGATACAGTGATGATGCTTCCTAATAATACTAGAAACTCTGCTAGTGTCTAATATTCATGACCAAAAGGCTCATCCAAGCTTGCCTGAAGCTGTCATGATGATTAAATATTGCCCTCCATTACCTCCTCCATTAATGTCACGTGCATACTTCTGTCTTCATTCTGCTGAAGAATGGTTACTTGCGTTAGACTTTAAAAAGAAAATTCGGTGTAGGTCTCATTCATGAGTACCCTGCTATATTTTTAACAACTTTCTTACCCTGTTTAGGTGTTTGAGAGATTTGCAAATTGATAATTCCCAAGGGAGTAGTTATGCTGATTAGACTTGCATAGTGGGTTTATTCTGAATATTTCACAGCACTCTTGACACTCTTTATGGGAAGAGTTTAATGTTTTTCTCGCACTGCTAAGCACTTATGACAAAACCTAGCAATGCGTGCTTTAAAATACAAAAAATGAGGTTTTCTGGAAGATGGGTGCCAAATGGATGACACCCTTGTAAGGTGTGTGGATGGGTCAAGCTAGCAGTGCTTGAAACTCTCCCATATGGAATTGAG
This sequence comes from Platalea leucorodia, assembly GCF_965183815.1. Lineage (NCBI taxonomy): Eukaryota > Metazoa > Chordata > Aves > Pelecaniformes > Threskiornithidae > Platalea > Platalea leucorodia. The sequence goes on along the minus strand of NC_138828.1, from coordinate 42,486,069 downwards.
TGCTGAGCTTAACTCTGAGAACTTGCTTTGTTTCAATGTTCAACCTGGTCAGAGCTGTGGTAATCCTCATGGGATGACAGAAAGTTCTCTTGTCTGTTCAAACATTTAAAGGATTTTTTTTTTTTTGTTATTATTTAATAGTGACTGAATTATGTGCAAAAGAAACTTCTTTGCAAAACCCTGGGTGTTAATTTGACATCTTTAGATATTTACATTCAAGGTGCTTGAATTCTCTGGTGTCAGGTATGGTGCCAATGAAACCTATATAATTAAATGTCTAAATAAATGTGACTCATTTTTTCCCTACTATGGTTATTCCATATGTTTAACTACAGCTCACATCAACTAATACGATGTCAGTATGGATAATGAGATAAACTATCATCTTGGTTTTTACATTTGATGTAGGATTTGTGTATGTGACTGCTGCAATTAACTGTTTTTAATATCCTCAGAATAACTGCCTGGCTTTAGACAATTGGCTTTTCTCTTGTGGAAGAAGCAAGTTCATGTACTAGGAACACCTACGTGCAAAAATTAAAGCATTTATTAGATTTTCACAAGATTTTATTAGCTAGACAGTCCTGAGAACCCTTACATGTGATCTAGGAACAAAATTCTCCAAATGTGCACTATTACACTTACAGTGCGAAGAACATGGGAATTGGAAGTTTCTCTGTGGCCTCTGGAGTCCTACTGGAATGGTCCCACTAGGAGCTGATATATCTGCTGGTAGTCTTTTCTCAAGCTGTGTGTACCTCCATGTAATCTTGGTCCTTTTCTTCTTTTTCAATTATCACTGGCTTCTGCTGGCACAGCAATGCTGCTGTCAGATGCCTGTCTTCTATTTTTGCCGCCTTTTTTGTATTGCTGCCTTCTAGGCTTTCAACTTTAATTTTGTTTGGTTTCTGTATGTACATTATCCATTCCTTAGTCCAGTAGATTCACTGTCATGTGGCATACATGACAATGAAATTATATGCCTTGACTTGAAAAAAATTAGGATCTTTAAAGAGAAACATCGTGTTATGTGAAATTAAATCCAGAATAGCCTCATCATCTTAATAGCAGTGCAAATTCAAATAATAACTTAATAGAGGAACTTAAACCTTTTATGTGATGAGAATAACCTTGTTAATTATCAGCGTTAATGAGGTGCATTCCTTTAAACTGAACAGAGTGTTCATAGGCCAAAAAAAGGACCTTTTCTGCTGGATAGTATTTTTCTAAATCATTGGTAATTGGAAAGGGGATTTTCTTCCAGGCGGGTGTGTCGTATTACAGCCATTTATACCAGCTTCTCCAGGAAAGAGAACTAAACACCTATGAAAAAGTAGACTATGTGATACAGTCAAAGCAATATGAAATGGTAAAATAACTTCACCTTGTTTTGTGTAGCCATCTTGATGGTTCAGTGCCTTTTTTTCCAAATTTATTGGCGACCAGGCATACACTGAAACTTAAATCTCATTAATTAGAGTTCCATGACATGGAAATAGTAGGGAGTTTGATAGTATTGCATTATTCTGTGTCATTTTACAGCTCTGTAGGATATTTCAGTGCTACTTGTAACTTCATGTAGTTCCTTCTACGGAATGGTTCTTGGGATGTGAAGTGCTTTGGGCAGTTGTACTGCTGCAGTTCTGCCCTGTAGGTTGTAGGACAGGATAGGTCTTGTACTGTATTGTGAGAGGTTTTGGCAGTGCTGAGCTGCGGAAGGGTATAAAGTTAATTTCAGACTAGGTGCCTACTGAAAAACAAAGTTTCTGATTTTACAGTGAAGATGATACTATATTTATAGCTTTTTTATAATCTTATGAAATGAATGTTTTTGCACAGGGAGCATGGCATTCGAGGCATCGAAAGCATTTCTGGTAGCTTGTGTGTAGGAAGAGTTACAATGTTCCTGCCTGAATTTTGTCCCATTAACTTTGCTTGTCCGTTGCCAGATTTCTTCAGAAGAATGTCTTCCAGAATTGACCCATCTATGTCTGTCTGTCCCTATGACAAGTGAACATGCCTGCCCAGGCTAGGGTGTGCGAAGTACAGCACAACATGAAACCTTAGCTTGTTAGCTGCTACCCTGTACTGACTTTGCTGAACTTCTAGCGCTTTGGAGTGAGGTAGCTGGCTGTATTGTATGCTCTGTGTGTGTCTCTGTTGGCACAGGCAGTGCTGAGCAGGTGGTTAGAGGCAGTGGTTCCTTCTGAATCTGCAAAAATGTTCTGTGAATGTGCACCTACTCATTCTGTATAAGAAACAATAAAGCAAAGAAAGAAGAGAAAAGAAAATGGAGGTAGATGCATCTGTTACTGGAAATTTTAAGGTAAAGAAGAAAGGGCAGTTTTGTGCTGCGTAAACTTTTCTTGGTGATATAATGCATAGTGTGGAAGGAAAAGTGGTACTACTGTAGGTTAGCTGTATGCAGTCAATGGTAGCTTGAAAATTCTTGAACTTGTGGAGGTTTTGGTTTGTAAGACTTAAATCCATTCTTTATATTCCTTTAAAAGGCAAGTAATAGCTTGACATTTTTATAAAATATGAAACAATTGTTAAAACTTCATATTAGGCAGAAGTGAGTGCATTTTTGCAAAGCTGAACTGTAGGATATTAAGTTGACTTTGTTTCATTTATAGCAGTGTGGTTGTGCTTTGTAGAGGAAAAAATGGTGGTCCAAACCCTCAGACTTCAGTAGAATAAAATATACAACTTAACTCTAGCAGATCAAGGAGGGTAGGATGTACTGGGAATGTTTCTACAATTGCCCACCCGCAACTGAAATCCAAGTTTGGACTATTTGTACCTTCAAATGAACTTTTATGTAGACAAAATTAGATGTCAAACATGATTTCTGCAAAAAGGGTATGTAGTATTTGACTGTACTAAAACACTGGGCAATGTGGGACATGGTGGAAAATGTGGAGTACAAAGTACTTCAGAACACTGAACAGCCTAAGTACTTCTAATCTGTTCAGCAGCTTAGTCTGAGAACCTAAAAACCAGAAGCTTGTTTCATTTGTGATTCAGAACAAGTCTTCCTTGTCTGTTTATCTCCATTGCAAAATTAAGTTCTTTAAATAAGGTAGTGGTCACTGTCTGATTTCCTGTAAGGTTTTCCATTTTCCTCAGAGGAACAGTTACTTTATCCTTTTTGATGTCTGTAAAAGTATTACAATTAACTGCTCCCTTGTGTTATATTTTTACTTTATGTTGTGTTACACAGGTGTAGAGGGGACAAGCTGGAGAAGGGAGGTGGCACCGTGGTTCTGCAGGAGTCTGTGGAAATGTAATTGTCATGGCATTGTATGGTTAGGGCTTCCAGTGAGGATATGTAGGGGACAACTTCTGTGCATGTCGTAATTGTTTTGGTCATGTTGAGTCATTGAGTGAAAATGTATTTGAGGTCAATAGTGTACTAACCCTATTTTCCAGTTTCTGCCCTTCAGCTCTCTAAAGGAGAGGAGAAACTCTAAATGAAAGCACAGTGAGGGAAGCCAGGCCATGTTTGCAGTCATGGGAGCAACTTCCTTGGCCTCCATGGAGTGTAGTTTACGTTGTGATGGCTTGATGACTGCAGGTGTCATGGGAGATAGGGTTCTGACCCCCTCTCCCCCCCCTTCCCCCAAGGTATTCTTCTCTGAAGTCTTTTCCAGATGGAATTTTTGAAATACCAATGATGTTATGGAAGAAAGGTTCAAAGAGGAAAAAAAATTATTAATACATTGATTCAGGTGTAAAATTGATGTAATGTGAGCCAAGCTAGACAGATACCTAACCTAAGGGACAAAATTTTGGCATGAGATCAAGTAGTAATAAAATAAGGACTAGGATAAGATTTCTAGCCAACGGAGGGGTGAACTTTGGGAGCTGTCTTCTGACAGGACAAGGGTGCGCTTGTGTTATGTGGTCAGAGTTTTAAGGGGAAGGCCAAGCCTGCGAAAAGACATTGTAGGACTTCATAGGTGTGATGAAAGGAGGCTGGGAGAATAATGTGGACTGCAGCATTAATCCAGGTGTATTGCTGGAAATCATTGGGTGGAACCCATTTGTGTAGCAGAAGAACATGAGGCAGACTCCAGCTCTCTGGTTATCAGGGTTGGCTGAGTGCAGAGGCAGTTGCAGTGAGCTCTCTATTGCTCTGCTGTTCAAGGACCTTGATGCCATCAACGGGAGTAAGGAAAAACCCTTGCTCAGAAGTAGGATGTGGAGTGAAAGTCCTCCATGCTAGCACAAAATAGTGTGTAGCAGGACTAAATCTAATCATGCTTTCCTGATCTTGGGCCCTCATAGGAAAGTGGTTATGGTTCCCAAGGGAATACCTTGTGCTTCAGTGTTTCCGGTATGTGAAACTGGCATCAGGCTGTGTGACCAGTCCTTGCCATGTAATCTATGAATGCGGGCACGTTCCTGTCCTGGCCTGTGGTGGACAATATGCAGCTTTACCTCTTTGCTCCTGCAGGCTCAGAGGGTCTGTGCTGCTTCTTTGGAGAGAAACCTCAAGCATGGCTCTCCTGAGTGCCCCTTCAAAAGATGTCTGCTGTCTCCTCACAGTGCTGTGGTCTCTTCTGTTTAAAGCTCTTGTGCCAAGTGCAGCCAAACACAGGTCAGCTAATGTGACCGAGTTGTTCTTCTGGGGAGTAGTAATAATTTCAATGCAGCGTGGCAAGTTCCTTTACGTAATAACAGTATCAAATTATCCTCTGTGCTAGCTCTACGTGTGGGTAAACAGTCATTAGAGTCAGCTGATGGATACGAGTTTTCATGAAGACAGATGCTTTTCTATAAAGTGGATAAATATTTTCAGTCCTGTAGAGTTACGTTTAAAATGCATCTTCCTTGTTTGTATAGTACCTTTTTTAAAAATCGAACAGTAAAATCAGTGTCTTAGTTTAGTGGAAGTCCTAACAAACAATATGAGGAATTGGATGGAAGATGGCGTATCTGCAAAAAAGCCAAACTAATTCCATCTCCACATGCCTCTCATATGCTGGTCTTCACAGCTGGCTGGATGCAGTACTCTGTGGAGCTGGAAGAAAGGGACTGGCTGTCCATTTGAAGCAAAAATGCTTCAAAAAGAAAAGCTCTTGGATAAACTCTTGCTAAAGAACTTAATTCAACTTTGCAATTGTATATGGGTATACTGAAGTTGGTAAGGTGGGTGACTTAAGATAGAGCAAAGCCTGAGAAATCAAATTCTGTCAAGAGGAGTATGTGAAAATGGTCTCTCTTCTGCAGCCTCACACAGCAGAGGAGGGGAAAAGAAATAGCTAAACCTCGAGTATTTTCTTGGTGGGTTTGTTACATGAGCAGTCTCTGCACTTTGTGAGAAACTGTTTTCTGAATTTTTTGAGTCTTTTGAACTGCATTTGTAGTAATAGTCTGCTGATTTTATTCTATCCTCCTGTGAAAAAACTTTAACACAAACCCTGTTCAGTCAGTAAGTGTTTGAAAATAGCCATGTTTTATTTAAGTAAGAAGAAGAGCGCCTCAATTGCATGTGTTTCTCTTTGAAAGAGAGTGAAAGGCGACGTTACAAAGAATGAATTTTGGCAAGCGGGAAGAAAGCTGAAGAGAAATGACAGAATGTGTAAGGGGCAGTTTTTATCCCTACTGAAAGGGTGGCTGAGGAATTTAAAGAGGAAATAATAAAAAGAATTTCATGGAGAGGAAGATGAAGGTAAGATTATAGAAAATGGAGAAAGGCCCAAGCAAACTAAAGGAAAACGAACCTGTAAAATCTGAGGTAGGGGTAGGGTGGAAGTGAAAAGGAGGGGAGGAAATGTCTATGATAAGAGAAGATTGATATGAAGGGGGTGAAATGATCTGAGTGAAAAAATAGTGGAAAAGGGACAGAATCGAATATGGAATGAAAGATGATGATCACTGTATGTGGAATGGGAAAAGAAAATCTTATTTTAAGCATGTGCTGTGTTTAGCTTTTCAAAAACCTTTTCTTCCCCTGTGCTAGGGGAAAATACTGGCCCAGATCCAGCAGCCCGAGAGGGGTGAGGCTGCCACAGCTCCGTGCCCCGAGTCTAACCAGCAGCAAGGCTGAACATGTGTTCCCAGTACGCACACACGCGCATGTGTGCCTGCACCCGCTCCAGGTGCTGCACTGCAGACACACTTGTCCCCATGGCCCACCCCAGGCTGGCACTTAAGGCCACTCGTCCTGGTCTCTCCAGTGGCTGGCCGTCCCACCCCGGTTGCTGCACTCAGACCCCTGTGCACACACGCATGATGAATAGAGTCCATCACCCAGAAAAGAGTTAGAAAGGATTTAATAAGCAGATAGGACAGATTGCACTGATCAGGCGCAGGGCACGGCCAGGCAAGTGAACCAGCCAGCAAACTATTTGCGCACAACTGGCCCTTTTTATCCACTTGCTCCTCTGTTTTCTCACACTTGTTCCTCCCCAAATCATGTAAATCCATCCCTGTCCCTACCTTTGGTTCCTCCTGTAAACATCCCATAGGAAGTCCTGTACGATCTCCAAATGCTCTTCCCCTGCATCCTCTAACGTGTCCCACACCCCTGGGCAGTGACCCCCCCTTTGCCCAAGAGGTGCTCTGATGATGACTCCTCATGATGGGTTTCACACCTGGACACTGGTGCTGAGGCTCTCCCAGGACAGCCCTGGGAGGGGTCTGGACAGGGCCTCCCTTCCTCCAAGTCCCTAATTTGTGTTCCTGCCTGCCATTCTGCATCCCTGTGGTCCTCTGGGCTTGTAGAGATGGGCCTCTGATGGGCTGGTTGTTCCTGTGATGGGCCTGGGAGGAGCTAGGCAGGGTATTATTTGCGCTCCCCCAACTGCTACTGTCTCTCTGTGCTCCTTTGTTGGGGTGCAGAGGAGCTTCTATCGCATAATTTAAGAGTATGCAACCATCTTGATTTTCTATGGGAATTTGAAAGAGTAAACTTGTGATGAAAATATTTTGTTAAATAGTATGTAGGGATGAAAAAAATGTAATTGTTTTATAGCACATGCTTGCTGCCTCTTTGTTTGGCTTTATGCTGTGAAATGCAAAATGTATTGTATAACCTGTCAAGTCTAGTCAAGTTAGATTTTTATTTTAAAACTTGAAAGTGATTATTCTTCAGTTAAAGGTCTAGTCAGTAGCAATAAGCTACAGTACAGGTTACAACGCTACTTAAACATCTGTAAGGAATCCAGGGGATGATAATAGTTACAAAACAAAAACTGAGGGAGTGCTTGTGATTGCCTGTGGCAATGTTGTAGCTAATGGCATGGAATTAAATTTTTTTTTCCAGAATTGCCACCAGCATTTCTTTATGTATCTTTAAGAACTTAGACTAATTTTAAAGGCTGTAACCATTATAATGACTTCTTTTTAAACCACGGTTAAACGTATGCATGTTCTGCAAAGCTATCATTAAGATACGCTTGAACTCATGAAAGAATGATTGTGTTCATCATCGCAACTAGATTTTTTCAGTGCCCTAGGACTGGAGATGGGAGCCTGCATGGAGAAACTGTCAGGCTGAGTTAGACCCTGCAAAGGGTGTTGGAGTAAGTAGCACAAAGTTCATCAGATATGTTTCCAAGAGTGGGGATGGGGAAGCATTAAAAGTCTAGGTTTGTCTAAAAATTTGATTGTGTGCCACGTTTTACACCAAGTGATTACAGTCACTTACAGGAAAAGGCATAGAAGTATGGAAGTGGAAATCAAGGTGGAATCTGAGTGCAGATTTGCTGGAAAGTGGAGCGGCTGGCTAATTAGACATTAACGGGGCAGTGAACATTTTTTTAAGAAAGGGAGAAAAATTAATCCTGGCGACTGCAGGATTATGGTTTTGACGTCAGTGTTATTTAAATTCTTAAACTGCTTTTGGAGGAAAGGATAGTTCTGTGTATAATGGCAAAAGAAAATTAGAAAAAGGTATTAGAAATTTACCAGAGAGACTGGTACTAAGGAATTGTGACAGATCAAAGGCCCCTTTGCTTCAGCTGTGCTTATATGGCTGTTTGTATAGCTAAACTGTAAATAAGATCAATTTTTAGTTTAAGAAACAAAACATACTGTCAACGTTTTTTGACACATGTCATTAGTTGGGAGCTTGACTTCTTTGATAAGATGAAATTTGAGAGGGTATATGAGTGCTCTATAAATGTGTGGGGATAACCACAAGGAAAGAATTACTTAGAATAAGACAATGCTGATATAAGAGCAAATGAGCATATTGGGCTGTGTATAAATTTACTCTATAAATTAGAATATGGCTTCTAATCAATAGAATAGCCTCCCAATTGAAGGTAGTGTATATCAAACCATATCTTACTGCATGAAAGTAGAGTCTAAGAAATCTATGAAAAAGCTTCTATAAAGATGATGAGATGCCTGCCAGAGGAAGGAACTAAATTCATGGAGCAAGGGAACTCTCTTCTGTAGTATTTTCTTAAAATAAAATTCACATAAAGCGAATGCATCAGTATCATGAAATTATATTTGACAGCAGATGCAGCTTTTTCTCTCCATGATGGTATGGAGATAGGTTTTTCAAACAGAAGCGACCAGTTTCAACAACCACAACAAAGTGAAAACAATTTGGAGAGAACAGAATTTTCCATAGAAAGGCAATGGAAATTTCAACATGTGGAAATTTAAAATTGCGTTAAAAAGCTAGAAAGGAGTTTTCCTGGGTAAAAGTTCTGAAATTAATAGTTGAAATGATACTTGAAGAATGTGATGTGATAAATGATGAATATTCTTCTTTTACCCTAATTGTCTCTTCAAAGTTCAGTTTCCTTGATGTATGACACTGGTCATTGTTACTGATGCCTTTTGTTGGACTTCAAACTCCCTGTGTGATGTGTGCCAGTCTTTCGAGCAGAAAGTGTTGAAGGTTTCAGCAAGGTTAGATATCTGAGCTGGGGAAAAAAGATAACTGTCAATGCTGTTGGAAGCTTACACGCACTGATGCTTCAGGACGGGGCCTTGAAACAAAATGGATTGATTCTTGTGCAAGGAATGCGTTTCTCCCCTTCCTCAGGAGATTTATTTGCTTGTGGAAAATAGTAGACCTTGAAGACACCTGTTCTTGTGCTGGGAAGACTTAGACTTTATTGGCTAAAACCTCTCTAAAATTTAATGGCTGGGCCAAAACAGGATTTCTCTGAAATCACAAACATTGAGGCATTTGGGCTGTGGGAGATGAGGGTGTGAGCAGCCTTACTGACACACGCTGCCTGGTGCTCAGGAGCTGTAGAAGAGAAAGCTGCTTAGAAGGAAGGATCCTGTGAAAGTGCACCTAGGAGGAGAAAATGATAGGGAAGGGAACAAACCTGGAGAGACTAGTGCTTCAAACCTGAGGAGTGAAACTGTAGGAAGGGGAAGTGATATTCAGAGTCTAGAAAGGTGAGATGTACTAAAAAATAAAATAAGAATTGATCTCGCAGGACATGATTCAGATGAGGATACCAAATAGGGGAGATGACAAGGAGCTAATTAATAAGAACATCACCTCAACACCACCTGTGCCGGTTGAGAGGGTGAAGGAAGAGAGGCAGGCAGGTGTGCCCAGACGAAGCCAGGAGTACAATCTGAGGTGCTAGTCTGATGGCAGTGTAGACAAAGTGTCCCGTTGATGTGAGTTCTTGATCACACAGGTGGTAACGCCTTGGCACTGTTACCTACTTTGGCTATTACAGCAGACCCTAGTTGCTCTGCAGGTTTCTTGGGTGTATGTGAGTACACATTACAACTGCATGTAATACTTTTTTCCATACTTCCTCCCCACTTTCCATGGAACTGTTGCACAAAGTTCTGATGTGCTGGGGATAAATTGGAGCTGTATGACATTTTTATCTGTAGAGCTCTAGCCTCATTTTATTGTGCCTGGTGAATGAGGCAGGGATTACTAGGGATTTTTTTGTAGTCAGACATCTAAATGTTGCTTTGGAGATAAGGCTTATATTCTTTTCTGCCCACACAGGTCCTGTTTGATGCTGGTCAGAGTATTTGCAGATGTTTTTTCACTGTGTATTTCTTTCCTTTCCTGGATGCCCAAATCTGAAAGTCAGGATCTAATCTGCAGAAGAATTAGATGGTTTCACCTGAAGTTGAAGGAATTGTAGTGCTTGTTTGCTCTAGAGACTGTGGCAGCTTTACCTGTTAGTGTCTGGGGATCTTTCTGAGCCAGGTATCATGTCTATATATTTAATAACCTTCAGTATTATTCAGGAAATAAAATTACATTATAATGGGTGCCTTTTGGTTTAGCAGATTGGTAAAGGAGAATTCTGTTCTCGCTTTTTATAATTTAGCCCCAGACCTAGCTTCCTACTTACATAATAACGTGGAGTAGCGTGAAGCTTACTCCAGTTCCCTTTCTGCTTTCCTCTGTAGTGCTGTGGTCTCTGTAGGACCTTTGCAGCTGTACGAGTTTCACTTTTATTCCCTTGAAATAGTTATTATAGAGCTGGAAGGTTCTCCATACTTCAATACTGTATTGGCTATGCAGTTCCATGATGGTGCTTCAAGCATTATGTTCTCTGTAATTCCTTGTGCAATCAGCACAGGTCGTGCTGCATTACTTAAAAATGCACAGGGAGAATGCAGATGCCTTACTGGAAATAGACAACAGAACAGTGTGTGTGTATATATATATATATATTTTTTTTTTTTTAACCCAAATATGTTATTCTTCCATTTCACCTTTAGTTGAATAAAAAATGAAGCCTATTTTTGGATCTCTGAATTACAACTTTAAGCCTCACCATCCCTACAATAATTCTCCTGAAGTGTAGAAAACTTTGTTACTGCAAGGCCAGTAAATTAGTGTCTTCTATGCTGACAAACTAATAAGAATTGCAACAGGCAATTTTGCTCTTTGGGCTAATAGTAGGAGAGTTTCTTCATTTCACTGAAGAACAAATAATATAACAGACATCTGAGAACATAATAATTAAAATTCTCTGAGGGAAAGGTTTCCTTTCTCAATATTATAAACAAAAAGAAAAAAATAGTAATAAAAATGCTGTTTAAAGTATAATTAATATCCTGTAGGTTATTTACATCTTAGGATGATTTAAATCACTTGTGAAGTGGGGAAATGCCAGGAAGTAAAACAGATGATGCCTTGCAAAATTGACAGAGCAACTAGGCAACTTCTGGTAGTGTTTAATTGACTGGGAGAGCAACAGTCAACCTGACTGGATCCCTCATCTTTATAGAAATACAAATGGAGTGACTGTTAATATCTGAAGAGCTAAAAGCGCTCATGGTTAAGGCGTTTTATCTTTATTGCTTTGGAACACGAAGGGATTAATAACGTTTTGTGATGACAAAATCTGTTCTGGAAACAAATTCATTTATGGTAAGGTGCTGTGGAAGAACATGTCCTATACTTTCTTAAACTATTTATAAAGCAGTTTTTTAAGACAAGATTTTTTTAAATAATTCAAAAAGAGTATAAGAAAGAGAACAAAGAGATAATGTGTGCTTATTTGCCTAGGCTATAAGATGATGAGATGAAACAAGATACATCTTCCCCAAACAGGCACATTTAACTTAGAATTCACAATCTCTTTTCCCTTTGATGTTAAAAAAAAAAAGAAAAAAGAAAAAAGAATTGTGGTTATCCAGTTCTCATTCATATCCCGCTCCCCCCCCCCCCCCCCCCCCCCCCCCCCCAAATAATTTCTGTAGCCTGTGTTGCATAAAATAGTGCTAAGCAATGCTTATTATAAGCTGGGAAGCTTAATGAAATATTTACACGAACACTTAACTAACAGACATAACTTTTAAGGTTTAACAGACCACCTGCTCAGCACCTGAAATAGAGCAATGCTGTTTTCAAAACCAGTGTAGTTATTCATGGCCAAGGAAACATCCTGGGTAGAGCTCCCAGAAAACTGTTTTCTCATCCTGTTAATTCTTTTTAGTCTTTTAAAAAAATGATTTACTGGAAATCATAAGGCTTCCAAAGGAAGAAGAAGGGTGGGGCTGGGGAGAAGGGAGAGGAAAAGAAAGAGAAAGTGGTGAAGACAAGCATCTTCGAGTAGCATCCCAGAATGTTCTCCCTTAACACAGGAGATTCAAGGTTAAATCTGCGGCATCTCCACTTTATTCTAATCATTGGCTAGTTTAACACATTGGTTTTTTTTCTCCCCATATTCAGCGCTGTCTGTGCTCTGCCTTCAGTCCAGAAGCGACATAATGCTGTGTTACTGTGACTGTTATCCAACTTCCTGGCTCTCTTTTACAAGTCTGATGAGCAAAAACATAGCTAGTGCTGGTCCTGGAGCAGTTTGTTTGTACTGGTCTGTGTAGATGTCTTTCGTGTCCTGGAGAAGCATGTGCTGAACTGAAGGAGGAAAAAGCAAGGAAAGGTTGCAGTCCTGCATCGTCAACCCAGTAATTCCATCTGTGGAGATTGCCAAGATGAGGTCTTAGGCTGTTAGTGGGACAAAGGTATTTACACTCTGAATGTGGAGGCTCTTTGGGCTCCTTTGTCCTGGCCTTCCACCATCAGGAATTGAAATATTCTTTTTCTTGTTCAGATATTGTGGGGCATTATTGGGTACTAGGGACCTACGCTTCGTTTATGGAAGATGGGTCATGCTACAGTGATTTAAAATGCCCATTGTCTTAATTAATCCTGGAACTCTTTAGCCCATGCTAGTGTGCATTTATGGAGGAGTAAATGCTTCAATATTTATTCTGTGTTTGGAACTAAAACAGAAAACTGCTTTCTCCAATTCTCTCTCTTCAGAACCTTAAGCAAAGTTACAGAAAAGGTAACTTTTTCCCAGGATTAAATACTTGTTTACATGCCGTAGGAAATAACTGAGAAGATTTGCAGAAGTGCCATTTGTTGATATCTGTCAGAGACTGTATAGATGTACATATGTGTGTTTAGCTGAACCCTTTTCACTAGGGAATAACATAATATGTGGCAAAGAGGGGTAGGCAGTAGGGGAGGCTTAAGTGGCACAGGGTCAATGTTTTGTGGTTTTGTTTTTGGTTTTTGTTTTGTTTTTTTTAAACTTGTCCCAACCCCTTTTCTTCAGAGGGCTTCTCAGGATGCTTTCTGTAAGTCAGCTTTCATTTACAGCTAATGTGTTTTCAGGTTTTCCAGCTCTCTGTGGTGGCAAAATGGCCAATTGACATGGCAGATTCTGGTGAAATTTTTGAGGTTTTGTTCCTTGTAGTAGATGGTCAATATTCTATAGAGACAATTTCAGGAACAGGTTCTTTCTTATCCACCATGATGCGTTTACTCACTTTTTATCCACAAATAATGAAAGCAATATGATTGATTTTTAGTACTGGTATACGCTGAGGGCTTCATTTTTTCTTTGATTGCCTGTAATATGTCTTTGAATTCCAGAAGTGTATTAGCCCTGCTTCTTTGCAAATCTGTTAGAACAACTGGTTGCTTTGCTTTTTGTGGTATGCCATTCTCTGAAATGTTTTATTTGTGATTGTGATCATAGTCATGGTTATGGATATTATTAAGTCTCATAACAAATAGTATTGCTAAATACAGTGGGCAGCAGTTCTTCTAGGCTCTCAGAGTTGCCATGCTTATTCTTCTTGCACTCCATTTAAGAGTATATGAAGTAAACCTCAGCCGTCGTTATGATCAGAAATATCACTGGCTTAACTGCTGGGATTTTTCTTCCAACTGTAGAAGTCTAGGAGTAGACAGGCATATCAAAATAATTTTGACTATATCTGTTCCAGCAAGGACTTTATCTGAATGAGAGAGATACATCTTTCAAGCATAACATCAGATAGTGATTAAATGCAACATTTTGTCTTGCAGGGGTGTAGGTTTCTTGTCAGACACAGTTACTACACTTCCGTTCTTGCATTTAAAATTGCTTTCAAGTTTTGTTCAGTCTCTGACAGTGGCATGGACTATCCTCTGTGCTTGTGTCTAGAATGAGATGAGATCCATCGAGCTATAAGCTGTTTCAACAGCTTTCATACAACACATACCCATTTCTTTATAGGTTCACCTGCTCAAACAGGCAATGAGGAGAACACTGTAGAAGAGCTTCAAAATCTGAATAGTCATGTGGGTTGGAAAGAGCCCAAAGAATTAAATATCCAAATATACACCCTTGACAAATTAACCATTAAGCAGTAGATGTGCAATTACAAACAAACTTACAAATTCTTATCCTAACTCCTGCTAGCCATTTCTGTTGTGAACATGAAAAAATAAAATATACTTTTTTCCTGCAAAAAGAAAGGAATTGTTCTTCTCAGGTGGACCTGAGAGGGTTGATCTTTTTCACAGGTAAGGAATGTAAAGTATTCTCATATTAGATCTTTTTTTTTAATGCTGAAGCAACAAAGAACATGCTTTCCACATTTTGAATATGATGATAGTTACTCCTACTATAATATAGTTACTATGTTAGTACCGCATACAGCAGTAACTATATGATAGTAGTTACCACTGGGGAAACGCTATCTGTTGTGCTCTGCGGGAACGTACAAATCTCAGTCAGTGCTGTAAGTGGCTACTCTTTCTCTCCCTGGACAATCGTAGCATCCTTCCAGACAAACGCACCAAGTCTTACTCGGCTTTGAGGCTGGCATAAACAGGCACAAGCTCCACACAGCTTGCAGGACATGATTTTAATTTCTTGAACTTCATGATGCTGAAAAAGTGAATATTTTGCCACATTTCTCATTAGTACAGTGTCAAGCAAGATCTGGTTTTGACAATGTTCAAGTTGAACTAACTTACTGCTTATTTTTGGCATAGTATTCAAAATGTTAGAAATCAAACCATTTTCTCTGGCTTTCAGTCAGCATTTTAAGCTTAGGCTTCGTGTTTTGTCCTGTAACAAATGTTATAAGGATTTCAGAACTGGCAGGTACTGCAAGTACTGTGAAATAACAAATAGAGGCCTTTTCAGCTAGCGAAACATTTGACAATTTTGAGCATTTCTGCCAGGAAGCATTGCTGGCATCCAATTAAGGAATTTTCTGTAACAAGAATGCCCTGGATAGTTTTATGTCTAGGTTGGAAATTGTTTGATTGACACCATACCTTGTAAAGAAAGCAATAACAAATGGTTAATTTAGAGCTTTTTTGGAAAGCCTAACTGGAGCTGCTAGTCTAGTTGCCTTTCTGGACACCAGTGTTTGTTTACTTACTGGAGGATTTGAGAATCAATTTGATGTTCAGTGTGACTTACCTACTTCTGCCTTGATTCTCTGTTTTATCTTCCTTAAGTTATTTTGTCTCAGAAGACATATTCTTCCTTCAGTCTAAGTCCTCTTTCCTAATTTTTTTTTTAGTTTATGTACTGTACAGTAGTACATATTAATTCATTGTATTTGTTGAGAACTTGAGTTCTCAGTTAGCAAAGAGTGTAAAATGTGAGGCTTGTTAGCTGTTTGAAGTATGTGTAGTTGATTGATAGTTGTTGAACACATGCCAAAAACCTTTGCTTTAGAGAAAAAGGTTACCTACCTGCATATCGGTATCGGTGTTGTGGAAAGTCATAAGCACATAGTGCGCTCCCTGGTTCATGGCCCAAATCTAAACAGAGGAGAAAAACGCTAGAAAAGGCAGGAAATAAAAGTATTCTTTATGAAGAAAAATGCCAGCTGTTATCCATAAAGATACTGTGCGTTGGTATTTAATTATCCCATGGAAATATTCCTTTATGTTACATTGTCATAATGAAAGATTAAAACCTGAGGTTTATGGGATAATGGAGAACTATGTTTGCAGACTGACATCAAGAAAACAGAATTAGAATAAACCCAGATGATGTCCAGCTCTCAGTCCTTGAGGTTG
The DNA here is from genome assembly GCF_965183815.1 of Platalea leucorodia. Lineage (NCBI taxonomy): Eukaryota > Metazoa > Chordata > Aves > Pelecaniformes > Threskiornithidae > Platalea > Platalea leucorodia. Next base: position 42,470,279 of record NC_138828.1, on the reverse strand, counting down.
GCTCTAGACCTGTGTTTCAAGTTATGAATAGAGAAAACGCCCACAGTAGGAATACAGCTGAGTGTGTGGTGGCATGGAAGCTTATAGGCAGGAAGGGCCCAGGCCATGGAGAGTGGGGGCGAGCGTGTGTACTTGTCTCTACAGCAGGTCTCACTTCTGTCTTTACACATTTCAGTTGGCAAACATCATGTTTTTAGCAAGTTTGGCTGTAAAGTTCCATTCCTCTTTGCTAAGTGAAAATATGTTGGGTAGGCTCTGTTGTGCTACTTTTATATTTTCAACAATTCTGAAATGTGTCTTCAAATAATACTTATTGTGACATAGTTAATGCTTTTTAGTAAAAAGAAAAGTGCTTTGTGGGATTTTTAAGTCCTTTTGCCAATTTCCATTGTATATTGCATTTTACAATCTATGCAAAACATGACGAGCTCCGTTGTCAGTTGAATCAACCCACGCCTGATTTTTACAACCGATTTCAGTTCTCAGGGAAGGGACCAGGTAGCTGGAGCTAGAAACCAAGCTCTTTAATTACCGTAGAACATAGCAACACAACTATGAGTTCCTGCAAGGACCATCAGGCATCTCAGTTCTTTAGGACTAGCTGCATGAGTTGAGAGACTATTTTTTTGATGGTCATCAGCTTTTGGCTTCTTTGGTGAGATTTCCAGGAATGACAGTTTGTGCTGTTTGTGATGGCTGGACTTACCTTTGTTGAACCCTCTATAGAGACTTGTAATAGAAATATTAGGGTTGGTATGAATGATGCAGGAATGAAAAAGTATGTTTAAGCACCAGAAGCAGCAGCAGAAGGGTTAAAAGAAAGGCCTGTATTGATAATGAAGAACTCTCCAAGGATGCAGCTCCCAGGACACTATTCCCAGTGGTAAGATTGAGGAATGCGTTATTTATGTCAAGACCAGAATGCCTGCCCTCTGATAAGACCATATAGCAAATGACTTGTCAGTGGAAGCTTGTCATGTGTACTGTTTCGTTTCCTGGTCACCCAACAGAAAAACAGACTTTAGACTGTATATATTCCAAATGAAGAAAAACAGAGTGGGAAACAATCTGGCCTAAGATTTATGGAGGCTGATGTATAAGTAGGATTCTGGTGCAGAAGACCACTCCATGATGGCTGCTGTCTCTTAAAGGCTGTGAAGATCCATCCAAAAACTAGTTTGTTGTTGCCTATCGAGAAGAAACTCAGAAACATGGTGAGGACTTGATAGCTAGCACCTCTTGTCTTCTCTTTCACGTATAGGTGATCCTGGTCAAACCACTCGGGCATGTGTGTCACTTGTGTGTATATGAGTGTGAGACTGTGAGTGAATGAAATCTTTGGAAAGATGAGTGGGATATTTGCAAATGAGTTATCTTCCCCTTTTGTAAGAACTGATGTAGAATTTTGCTACAGTAACGTTCCCTACACTACCTAATTCTTACTCGTTTCACGCTGAAATTAAACCACTGTCCAGCCATAGACGGGAACAGCCTTCAGCTTCCCTGCTGACAAGAGAACTGTTGATAGGGCTAGGAGGTGTCAGAGGAAGGAATGGGCTAAAACAATTTATGGTTCTGAAAAGTCTTGTGTGACACCAGACTACTAAAATTTAAACAATAAAGGAAGAAAAGGTCAGAGGGGAAGGAAAAAGACTGGAGAGTGAGTTACTGAGTGTCTTGTATTAATTAGGCAATTTATTTTTAATATAGACATTTATTTTTTATTGTAATATATCAACATTATAAGCAATACTATTAAATTAATAAAATTATTTTTAATATGGTCAATTATATCAATATAGCAATGTAATATAATTCTAGTACATTATTTTATTATATTTTGTTATTCATTGTTTTTAATACAGGCATTTTTAAATGGGTATACAGGATCGCTAAAGGTACCAGCATCCTTTGATGTCATTAAGAAACCTTGGGAGTGGAGGAGGCTGTTTGACCTTTGTCCTCCTTGACCATTTCAGCACCAAAATGTGGCATTATCATTGCAGGTTCCCTCTTTTCTGAAGAGGTGTGTTATCACTGACATTAACTTCAGACTAGATAATAAGCAGGAAATACAGAGAACAAATAGGGGACAGCAAGAAGAAGCTATTTTTATAGAGTTCAGACAGTTACATCAGGAGCAAGCCTGGAGAGCAAGAGGCATTTGCAAGCCAGAAGAGTAGCTGTATAGCACATGCTGTATTTTTGTGAACTGTCTTTTCAGACTGAAAAATATAAGCATTGAGATAAACATTTGTATTTATGTACTTGAAAATGCATTATGTTTGGTATATGTTCAAATGTATGCGACAACCAAGTGGGAAAGACTGCGTAAGAGACAAATAGATTTACTCTCTAGCAGTTTTTATTTAGGCTATTTATAGTATCTAAAGCAGTTTGCCATTTACATGTTGTTTGTTTTGTATGCTTGTTTAATGTTTAGTAAACTATAACATGGTATTTTTTATGCCTGGAACTTGTTTTTTTCCAGGGCCTTGTATGTGACGTAATTAACTCCCCAGAGCGAAGAGGGGAAATTATTGGACTGCACTTCTTTGAAGTATGTGATTGCTTCTGTGTGTCCCTACAGCTTGGCTGGAAAGGAACTTGGTTACATGCTTAAATTGAGGAACACTTCTAAAACAAACCCAAAAACTTTCCTTGTTTTTTTCTTTAATTTTTGTTGGAAGCCTTTAAAGTAATTCTGAGCTTTTATTTTGTTTTGGCTTTTTTTGGAAAAAAAAAATCCTAATTCATTAGACATTTTGGATAATGACACTGGGTTGCAGACATACTTAATTTCTTCTATGATGTCTTTTCCTAAATGTTTATGTAGCAAACCTGTGGTTTGTTCTGTGTTATGTGCTCTTTCTGAAGTTACACATCTGGAAGACATTGTGGTAATTTAACTGTGTTAATATTTTATTTGGGCTTTTTTGTATAGAGATGCTTTGGATTTCTTAATTGCTGAGGGGGAGCGCAGCTGAATCAATGTACTGGGAGTAACAAGAAAATAATGCCGTATTTCATGCTCACAGGAGTGGAGCCTCAGGTGAAATAGTTCTCTTTAACTTGCCTGTTGAGAGAAGTGGTGTGTTAGAAACATTGAGCTTTGACTTAAACCTAGAACTAAAATCTGGCTAATGAAAAAGCTGCCAGAAATGAAAGGTCATACAAAATGTGGTGAATTTTTAACTCCTCAAGAAGGATTTCTCAAAGTACTGTAATTCCCTGTTGATTTGCCTACTCGGAGTGACATTTCTGTCATTGTTCACTGAACACAGTTCTACTTTTATTCATAGTCTCCATGCAAATATAAAACTTCTAAGCAGAATAGGCTTATGGAAACAGTGCAGTGTAAACAAGCAGTGTGTTTGATTCCTTATGAAATATGTCAAATTGGGTGAAAAATTTTATCATCCTGAATCAATTCAGTAGCAGCTGACCTTGGACATATTATTTTCCTTCCTGTTTCTTAGCAACAGGAAACTTTTCTGCAGGATGACTATTTAATATCCTAATCTGTTTTAGAAGCTTTTATACCTAAAGAGATAGAGATAGGGAGTATCTACAGATTATTTTTCCTTATTTTATACCCTATTGTCCTGCACTTACAATTACATAATATCTCCTTGCTGGTAGCTAAAAACTTCTGTCAGGAACAGAGAATACGAATAGCAGTCTTCATATGCTGCAAGTTTCTTTTTTTTTTTTTTTTTCCTGTACGATGCAAGAAAGTGATTATATGTGTGCTCTTACAGCTGCGATTGCATTCCTTATCCAAAATGCTAGGATATGTATAATTTATTCCGTAAGTGTTGAACTGTATCTGAGTAAATGAAGAAAGCATTATCTACAATGTAATACCTGCCAGTGTTCTGTTCATTTGGCATTTGCTTACTCTCTCTCAGAATTTATCATGTGAAGTGGTTTTCTTTCTCCTTTATTACAGATTCCAAAGGTTCTTTATGTATCAGTGAGAATAACCTTTTTTGAAAGATTATTTTTATGTGACTTGGCGTTCACATAAAATATAACTTAAGCAATTAAGGACACTGAAATGTGGATGTCTGAAACTATTGTTTCACAACTGCTGTTGTGACTATTTTATTATTGGCCCAATGAATCATAGAATCGTTAAGGTTGGAAAAGACCCTTAAGATCATCGAGTCCAACCGTTAACCTAACACTGCCAAGTCTTCACTATACCATGTCCTCAAGCACCAGGTCTATCTGTCCTTTAAATACCTCCAGGGATGGAGACTCAACCACTGCCCTGGGCAGCCTGTTCCAATGCTTGACCACCCTTTCGGTGAAGAAGTTTTTCCTAACATCCAGTCTAAACCTCTCCTGGCACAGCTTGAGGCTGTTTCCTGTCGTCCTATCGCTTGTTACTAGGGAGAGAGACCAATCCCCATCTCGCTACAACCTCCTTTCAGGTAGTTGTAGAGAGCAATAAGGTCTCCCCTCAGCCTCCTCGTCTCCACACTAAACAACCCCAGTTCCCTCAGCCTCTCCTCATAAGACTTGTGCTCTAGACCCTTCACCAATTTCGTTGCCCTTCTCTGGACACGCTCCAGCACCTCGATGTCCTTCTTGTAGTGAGGGGCCCAAAAGGGAACACAGTACTTGAGGTGTGGCCTCACCTATGCCGAGTACAGGGGCACCATCACCTCCCTGGTCCTGCTGGCCACACTATTCTTGATACAAACCAGGATGCCATTGGCCCTCTTGGCCACCTGAGCACACTGCTGGCTCATGTTCAGGCGGCTGCCAACCAACACCCCCAGGTCCTTTTCAGCCAGGCAGCTCTCCAGCCACTCCTCCCCCAGCCTGTAGCGTTGTATGGGGTTGTTGTGACCCAAGTGCGGGACCTGTCACTGAGTCTTGTTGAATCTCATACAGTTGGCCCCGGCCCAACGATCCAGCCTGTCCAGGTCCCTCTGCAGGGCCTTCCTGCCCTCCAGCAGATCGACACTTCCACCCAACTTGGTGTCATCTGCAAACTTACTGAGGATTTGAATGAAGGAATCATTCAATTGTTTATTTTTCTGGTGGCATGAAACTTCTTACTTCCACAGAAGCAGGTTTAATGTTTGTAGGAAATTGGATCATTTTGGATTTTTCTACATGAATTTAAAATTAGTACATGAGCCTTGATTCTGACTTTATTACAGCCACCTGCAAAGGAGAGAATAAGACCTGTTGTCTTCTAATTCTTCCTCAGTGCTGTGTAGAACCTTTCCTTCCTAGCTCCTGAAGTTCTTTATGCAAAGAAAGGTACTTCCCCTCCATCACGTAGTTGCTGTCTTAAGAATCATGCTGTAATGATGCTCATAAATGCCTGACAATGCAGTCGTCTGGTTTTCTGTGATTGCTGATTTGTCATGGAGACAGTTCTTGTCATGTAAGTCCCGATTAGCAGGTAGTGAAGAGTGCTGCAGTAGTGTGTATATGTGTGTGTGTATATATAGATAAAAACAAATGACACATTCAGCACTATGGCATGGGTCTTTTGGTGAATCATCTGGTGCAATTTTTTTCTCCTTATTGGCCTATGCAATACTTCGTTTATTTTCAGTGACTACCAGAATTGTATAAACTATAGGATGAGCTTGTTTTTGATAACCAGAGACCCGTTGCCTGGCCTGCTCTTGAAGTTTCATCACTTATCATCACTTATTACTTATCATCCAAAGTGAAATGTTCTCAGTAGCCTTTGTTAGAACTCTTTTAGCTGCATAGCATGCTATAGGGCTGTCTCCCACCATGAAACCTCCTTGACGCCTTTTGTCCCTATTGTCGTATTTGCATGTTGTGTGCTACCTTATTTTAGGAGCTAACCTAGAAATATTTCTACTTGCAACTTTTGCTTGTTGCAAGAAAAGAAAATGTCATCTTGGTTTAGTTCATTGAAGTAAAATTCTTCTGACTTCTCACACGTTTACATGAAGTATTTTCAAATGAAACTGAAGTGTGGAGCTTTACTATCTGTTTTTCACCTTCAGAGAGGAGCTCTTCCATTTTGTCGTGCCTCTGTTTCTTGTATTTTAATTAGTTGGTTGGGCTGAATGAAATCTGGAGGTTTTTGTTTTGACATATTCCACCCCATCCACCCCCCCATTCCCAGATTTGGCATAAAAATTAAGTTAAAGCTTAAAACAGGCTCACCCTCTAGGAACAATAAAACTCTTTGCTTAAGAATGTTTTATGTCTCCCAGTGAATCTTTCCAAGCATTGAGTCTGTTCTAAGTGATGCAACTACTCTGGTGATGGCATGTCCGATCCAGAGAAGAATGAAATACATTTTGAAAAATCATTAAGGTGGCTACAGGGAGTCTCCTAAGAGAAGCAGGAAAGAAGGGAAGAAAAGGTGAAAGTGGGAAATATTTTTTTTTTAATTTTTGTTCTGTCATCTTTCCCATTATCTTTAAAAGGAATGATAGGAAAAGAGAGCATAGCTTTTAATAGAGACTTAATCTAATGTTAAAAATGGAATATAAGCTTTTGTTCTTGAAATCCTTCATGGGTAATGGCCACACATAGCTGCCTGAGTAAGTGAATTTCCTGGTTATCTTGCTTTTTGGTGTTTTTGTCTTTGAAAGGTAGCTCATTAATAAGAGGAAAGGTAGTAAATCTCTACGCCTTGTTATTATATCTGGCTCTTTAATGCAGAAACGTTAACCTTTCATCGACAAATGGTTGGTGTTTTTTGTATGACTAGGGAGATCAGTCAAGGAAGGAAGAACTCTTCGGTCTTAAAGGAGTATTGTAACAAAGCATATATGTGAACTTTGAGGGGCTGGAGAAGTGAGAATTAAAGTTTTTCTTTGGGGGAGAAGAAAAGCCTCCCCTGATTTTTTTGCTGAGTTACAGCTCTTTATGAGTGCTTTAATACATAGTACTCAAAGCGCATCTGGATGGTGCGAGTAGCAGAGCACATCTGCTCATCTGTTATGTTGCCATTCACTGATATAGCTAAATATCGTTTAACTGGATTGCAGCAGTTACTTGTAAACGGTTTAGGATTCTGAGTGGTTCAAGTCATGGATTAGGTGAGAGTTTACTTTGATCTCTATGAGCACTGTTGGAACTGACTACTAATGACATCAAGTCTATAATTATATTTTTTCAAAAACTGGCTTGTTGCTGTAACAGGTGGTGTTTTTTTTTTTTTTTTAAAGCAAAGCAGAAATTTTGAGCTATTTTGAAAGACTTGACAAAAGGTGTGAGTGTTGAAAAGGTACTTGAGTTCTGGACTATGTAGGAGAAGAAACCGTGATCACTTAACCGTCTACCACAGACTACTACTTACTGTTGCATCAGACTCTAATCATGTGGCTTTTTCAAAGGCACAAGATAAGGCACAGGGTCCTCATTTCACTGTGACAAGTGATATACATGCTCTTTACCTGTTGGTTCACTTTCTAGTCTGGCTGAGGCCAATAAAACGCACAAAAAAAAAAAAAAAAAAAAAAAAAAAAAAAAAAACCAAAAAACCCAAACCAACAACCCCCACCTCCCAACCCAAAACAAACCCCAACAACCCCCACCTCCCAAACCAAAAAAATTCCAACAACCCCCACCACCCAAACAAAAAAACCCCTGCCAACCAACCAAAAAAACCCCACCACAAAACAAAAGAAATAAAACCCAAAAAGCTTATTAAAAGTTCTGCTCTTTAGTATTATGATAAATTCTAAATTAAGCGATACCTGCTGCATCAGGTTGATGGTTTAATCTAGATTAACGTATAATCTCAAAATAGCCATATCAAAATGCTAAAGAAAGGGAGAACATGGATTGATAGCACTGTAGTGTCTAGAGCACATTAATTTTCTTTTCATGCATTATATTGCTCTTTAAACATTTTAATTTATAAGGTAGCCCTTTCTTACTTTGCTTATTTTAGATTTCTTAATCAGGAATGTAACCTACTCCCACTGTCCTCTATAAAAATAACCTGATGGCGTCACAGTTCACTTCTTAATTTGAAAAGCTGGATACTGTATGTAATCCATTGTAATATAACTCATCTGTCATATTCACTTTTACTAACATACCTCAGCATCTGTTAACTGGGTCCTGATAGATGTCATCATTAATGGAATTTAGGATTCTTAATTCACGGTTCATCTTTCTGTATCAAGCAGACAAAACTTAGCTCAGTCTCGTTGAATCTTTTGTCCAGGAAGAGTAAATATAATAGTGATAACAACAACAATAATGAAAGAAAGACCCACTTTATTGATACGGTATATTTTTGCTGAAGTTAGAGGCATGTATTTAGTACGTTCTACATTATTTGAACTCAGCATAAGTAACTGATGTTTTATCAAGCTATTTGTCATAGCAATTGTTTAATAATTTGGTTTTAAATCCCCCCCCCCCCAATTCCTCTTTTCATTCTTATATCACTAACTTATTTCTCTGTTGTCATAATCTAATGTAATGTAGCCTTTTCTGTTATGAATGTTTATGAATTTTTCCTTATTGTTCAATCTCAAATTTAGCAAATCATGAATTCTTTGCATGTACTCGTGCCATATGATCTTGCATGGTTATTTAGGTAGTACAAAACAAATTGCCATGAAAATGAGAGTATTTGTAGTTTGTCTATAAAGTTAGATGCAGCAACATAAACCTGCAAGCGTCTGATTTTTCTACAGATGTCTATAAGCAAGGCCATCAGGTATGGATAAGCAGCATTTTCCTGCTATAAAACTAGGTCATAATGTTAATAGCATGTGGTGGTCCATTGGAAGGAGAAGTTTTGTAATCCGAAAGCCCCAAAAAGCCTGTCAGGAGAATGTTTCAAATGAAGTAAGTGTACCTATGTTGTCCATTGGTGCCTATACTTTCAAACCTTCTGCATTTCACCAGTGTAACTGCAACATGTCTGTCAGACTTTATAAAATAAACATGCTTGTTAAGGTTTTTTCTCGTTTTCACACATCCTGTTTGAGGTCTGAGAAAACTGTCTGAGGCATTTGTAGCAGCTTATTAGACTTTTCAGTGCAATGCAACCCCTTACCCCACCCTTGTTTTCATCCCTGCATGAGATAAAATAGGTTGTTGCTTATAAATAAGAAAAGGGGGAAAAAACCCAGCCCAAAACTCCCAACCTAAAAAAAAAAAATATCCCGAAACCTAAATTATCAAACCTTGTGATTTGCCTTCTTGGCTTATTCTTCAATTATTTGTCTTCAGGTTTTTTTCCTCCTTGGGAGGAGGGCAAATCCAGTGCATCTGGCAACTCGTTTTCTTGTTTGGCTGTCATATTACAACAGTTGCTCAGCTATCTTCTGTGAACACCCACAACAGTAAAAATGCTTTAAATTTTTTAAATATGTCAGAATTCACACATGCCCACACAGAAACTTAGAGTATGGTGTGTCATCTAATCATTCTTCTCAGTTTTGCTCCAACTTCCTTGAGATTGTTCCTCTCTCTTTCACTTTTCAGTGGATAGCGATGGAAGGGATAAGAAGATAAATGTGTAGATTCTTGGCTTGTGGTAGCAGTTGATCTGTGGCCCTCCTGGGATACTGGCCAATACAGAATTTGTCATACTCTTCACATCAAAAACACTTGAGAAATTTGGGACAGTCCAAATTTTTGTAATGAGTAACTTCTTCCTCACAGCATTGTGAAGCGCTTTTTGAAGTGTATAGAATATGTGAGAAACACATATGAAGAAATACAGAATCATAGAGTCATTCAAGTTGAAGAGCACTGGTGGTGGGTTGACCTCAGCCAACAGCCAAACACCAACGCAGCATCCTGCTCACTCCCATCTCCCGTGGGATGAGGAGAAAATAGAAGGAAGGCGAGCATACTCATGGATCGAAATAATGGTAGTTTAATAGGGAAAGCAAAAGCCTGATGCTTAAGCAAAGCAAAGAAAGAAATTCATTCACTACTTCCCATAGTCAGGCAGATGCCCATCCACTTCCTGGAAGGCAGGGTCTCCACATGCATAGTGAATGCCGTAACAATGAACATCCCCCCTTCCTCCTCCTTTCCCTGAGCTTTTATTTCCGAGCACAACATCATATGGTATGGTCAGTATGGGTCAGCTGTCCTGGTTGTGCCTTCTCCCAGGCTCTTGCTCACCCCCAGCCTACTGGCTTGATGCTGTGCTAGCACAATTCAGCAGTAGCTAAAACACTGGTGTGTAACCAACACCGTTTTAGCCACAGATACAAAGCACAGCACCATAAGGGCAGCTCTGAAGAAAGTTAACTCCATCCCAGCCAGACCCAGTACAATCACCACCTCTTATTCCATACCATTTCTGTACCATCTGGAATTGATCTGGTCCAGCTGCCTGCCCAGACCAGAGCCAGTTTTGAAGGTACATGAGCTGCTCTGGGCCTTGTCCGCTTGTTCTGGATATTTTCAAGAGTGAAGATTTCCCAGTCTTTCAGGGCAACCTGTTCCAGTTTTTGATGACCCTTATTATAAACAATTTTTTCATTGTATCTAATCTGAATTTCCCTTGCTGCAGTATGCATCCGTTGCCTCTCATCTTTTTGTTGTGCATTTCCTATCAAGTCTGGCTCTGTTTTTAAATAGTTGAGTATACCAATATGATCTCCACTTCGCGTTCTTCTTTAGAGGCTGAACAGACCCAGTCCTCTCAGCTGCTCTTTATACATGCCACACTGTAGCCCCAAACCATCTTGTTGGCTCTCTACTGTACCAATATATCTTATACTGGGGAGCAAAAAATGGAATACAGGTCTCAAGATGTGGTCTGGCAGGTGTGGAGTAAAATAATAATTTCCCTCTACTTGCTGATTATGCTGTAGCTAGTGCAGTCTAGTATGCCCTTAACATTCGGTTCTGCAAGGGTGCAGAATTTGAATTGTCCACCAGACCCTGCATGTCCTCTTGTGCAATGCTGATTTCTGATCAGTTAGCTCCCACACTGGACTGTTGCTTGGGGCTATTCTGTCCCAGTTACGGTATTTTGCATTGTCTTTTGTTGATTTTCATGAGATTTGTCAACCTATTCCTCCAGCCAGTTGAGATCCCTCTGAAGCATAGCTGTATCCTCTAGTGTGTGAATCCCTCCCCTCAATCACCAGCAAACTTGCTGAGGTACATTCATCATCCAGGTCATTAATAAAGAAGTTAAATGATTGTTTTAATGATATGGCTCATCCTGTGCTCTTATGGTCAACAAGTTGAAGGGACTGTGGGGAAGTTGACTGTTGAGGTTTGCAGACTGTAATTTGTGTTGCTGCTCAAATGCAATCTTACAAAACAAATGGTGACTTAAAGGTTTAGATGTCATTTGGGTTTTTATTTGTAATCAAATGGTTGGAATAAGTCGTCAGTATTCATTCTTTTGGGAGATGTTGAATGCTCAGGGAAAGAGCTGAATAAATAACAATATGGATACTAGTAAGAGGAGGAAGGGGACTGTGAAAACCTGACAAGAAAGGGACATTTTTCCTGGGACAAAGGAGTATTTTGGATTTTTGGATATACTCCTCATTTGTTACCTGAGCTTTAGCAAATCTCTGTGCTTATAATGTTTCTATTGCATTTATTTTCTTTATTTTGCCCAACTTCAGCACAGGTACAAGCATTTCTGTAAAATACCTAGGTAGAATATAAGACTAGAATAGGATAAGATAGTTGCAGTAAAACATTTGCAAGACATATTTCCTAAATGTTACATCAAATTTGATTTAATTACTGGCAAAATAAGTAAGCTTTTGATTATGCCCTTTTAAGCACTGGGTTTTTTTTGTTTGCATGCCCTTTTTTCTTCTTCTTCATCTTTATATGCCAGTACGAAGAAAATATTGTTTGCAATGTTTTTGTTATTTCTTTGGCGTTTTTATTAAGCCATGTGTATATAAATGCTTTTCCTCCCCTATGTTCAATGTTGCTTATGATACACTTTGCAATAGTATTGGATGAGTTTGATGACTTAGATGGTCTTTGAAATAAAACAAGTATAACAAAAGATTTAATCAGCAGAGAGGTGCTGTTTGTTTATTCAAAGAATTTGTTAGTGTATATTTCAACACTTAGTGATTTATGTGTTTTTTTTTTTTTTTTTTCCTTTTTGTAATTACAGTTCCTAAAGCAGAGACATCTTCTTTCTTTTAGAAGTTCAAAAAGTTTTTCAGTGGTTTTGCTCTGCTCTCAGCCCCTTGGAGATCCTAACTCCAAGAGAGAGATTTTTCAGAAGTACTGAACCTAGTTAAAAGCACGCAGCCAGTTGAAAATTGATGGGCTTTATTTTCCTAAATCAAAATAATTTGATGTTCATTTGACTTATATGCCTAAGATATAGCTGAAAATTCTGCAAAGACTTGGTTAGTATATCTACTACATAATGAGTGGAATTCATGAGCAGAATGAATATTGGTAAATATTTAAGCGTCCACACCTATTTTTGCAGGAGAAGCTATACCAAGTGTGAAGTGATGGAAAGATTTTTTTTCAGCCACAATGTTGTCTGTAAATCTCTGTCTTTCCTTACTGGCTGTTATATACTTTAATGGAAATCTGTTAAATAGTGTGTTGCTATTTTCAGTTAATTTGTGTATTTGCACTCTGATACAACATGCTTATTTTAATTTTGGGTTATATAGCTGTAATATGTAAGATTGAGTGCCCCAAGGAATATTTTGCTTTCCTTACACATGGTTTCAAATCTTGACATTGTCATAATTGGCATAGTGTGTTCTTTCATTGCTGTCATGATACAAATGGGTGGGAAGAGCATATGTCAGCTTTGACATCACCCCACTTGTGCACAGGCTTGAGGAACATCTGCTGTTACGGCTGTTGATTGCTATGACACTTTGTTGAAAGGTCGAGAACTTTTTTGTCTCCACCTTATTTCTAGACTAGAAATGTCTTCCTGAAGAGTATGTTTCTTGTCAAGTTGTAGCAATTGTATTAAGTTGCCATATATGTATGCAATTCATTTTAGATACCGTTTGATTTCTAAACGGTTGGTCAGTGAATGCCATAATCATGTTTCGGATGCTTAGTAAGTGGTGTGAAACTTTTATGCTTCTCTTGCATATGCTTTCTAAATTAGAAAGTATATCTCTTCTTAGTCCATCTTTTTCCTCAGGGACTGCTGAATCTGAATCTAGAAATTAGCGGAAACCCAGGTAACAAATAAGGATAACCTGTATTTTTGTTTATGTATGTACGTATGTGTATGTACATATAAAATTCTCCTTGACTTTGTCGCGAATACTAGCAGCTTTTCCAAAATCTTGTAATGAGTGAATTTCTGGAAGCCTGTTACGTAGATCTTTTGTTTCCCCATATTGCCTTTTTCCTTCCTTTATACACCAAAATTGGGAGTGTGGGGGGGGGAAAAACCCCACACCTCCATGCCAGAAAAAAACTCCAGAAGAAACCTGTCAGGTCCAGTTAGTTTTTCCTCATCTCTGTCCTCCTCTGCTTATTTCTTTTATTCCATGTTTTCAGCAGCGAAAACTTTTGCACTTCCCATTTTTCTTTCCTTTCTTTCTTCACTGTCTCTACCTTGCAGTCTGTAAAGTGACAGAGTCCAAGCTTGTTTCCTCACACTGTTAATTCCATTCCCTGACATTTTATTGGCTTTCCATTAATAGTATTAGACATACATCCACTTTCTTCTGTGTTTGTTCCTCAGAATTCATTCTGAGTGATTTATTTTTTCTTTTATTTTTTTAAGTTATTTGGTGCCTTTAGTTATGAACCACAAGTCTTTTGTTCAGTAAACCTACCAAAATGTTTTTCCTGTGTGGAGATGCATTTTTTGGTTAACATATTGGAAGGGTTTTCTGCAAAGAAAAATTTTCTTGTTTGTTCTTTGTCTGTTAGGAAACATTGCAATGACTCCCTTTGCACTTCCTAGCTTTCTGAGCACTTGTGCCAATGCCTGCTGTAATTTTCTGTGAATATTACAATTTGAATACAGAGAGTTGTCAAACATATGATTAATCTTTGCCTGCAACATTTCTGTTGTGTTTTGGCATTCAGACAGGCTTCTTTTTCATATGCATGTAATGTGATATATCTAAGTCCACAGTATTGTTAATTTGCAGCAACCTTGTTTTTGGAGTAGTTTGGATTTTCTGATTGTATCTCTTAGAGTGCAGTTGTCTGATTCTCCCCACCCCCCCCCACCCCCTTTATTGGAAGTTTTACTACAGAACCAGGTAACTTTATCAAGGTACAGTTTCCCAGAATCTTGAGATCGCTCTGAGAATACCTGGACATGTTTTTCATGTGTTCTGCACAACATATGAAAACATGAAGAAGAAACTCATTCAAAGAAGAATGGAATAAATGATTGTACACCAGTATTTACCATAATAATTCCACCAGGTGTAGGAAAGGGAGCTTTGAAGGAAGCTATTTGTCTCTAAGATCTCAAAAGAAGTAAGAAGTTCAAGGCTGATGTTCATGTGAATGGAAGATACCTATTAACCTTGCCAACTGCAAACTCCTGATCATTCATATACTGCTAGAAAATACACAGTAATGTAATACCTGAAGAGATTCCCATTGTTCTGTAAGCCACTTGCTTTAATAGAAAACTGTGAATAACTCTTTTTGACCAGTTGTGAAGTCCTGTTCCTTTCCCTCAGCACCACCCTTCCTCATTCATTTCTGCAGTATGTAGCAGCTCTTCTAGCCCTCTGAAGACTAAGGTTCACTACTACTTTAGGGGTTACAAGGCATGTTTTTACTTGGATTGTCTAGAGGCAAGGAATTTTAACAGGAGGAGATGAGATTCCTGTCTCTATTTATTTCCCATAAAAATAAGGTCAGTTCTTACCTCTTTCTACCTGCTGATGATATTCTTAGCAGCAGGTGTATGCTAGTTGTAGTGCGAGGAACTGGGAGAGTGCAATTCCTATGTCACTGTCATTTCTTACATAAACCTTGAAAGTCTTAAGATTTCTGTAGGAGAAAATTATCACTGTTTCTCTGATTTACAGCATGACATTTGTAATGCTTTATGATAAGACCAGAAAAATTAGGATTTAGCTGTAGGTGAATTCTGGAATACCTGTTCCAGTGAAACGAAGTATGGATACTTTTATTCCCAACTAAAAGTATCATGTTTGGAGTAATTTTAAATTTGCTTTTAATCACAGAATAGAATCCTTGGTGTTGGAAAGAACCTCTGGAGATCATCTAGTTCAGCCTCCCTGCAGGGAGCAGGGTCAGCTAGGGTGGGCTTATCAGGACTGTGTCCAGACAGGCTTTAAGCATCCCCAGTGATGGAGACTCCACAACCAGCATGGGCTGTACCTGTTCAAGTATTTGATTCTTACAGCATCAAAGCTTTTTCTTATGTTTAAGTGGATTTTGCTGTATTTCAGTTTGTGTCTGTTGACCTGTGACTGGGCACCACTGACAGGAGTCTGGCTCTGTCTTCTTTAGTTCCCAGCATCAGATTTTTAGACAGATGGATTAAATCCCCCGAGCCTTTTCTTCACCAGGCTGAACAATCCCTGCTCTCTCAGCTTCTTCCCAAATGTGTATACTTTAAATCAGTCCTGGCAGGTCTTAAGATAATCTTAAACTAATGCAACATTAGTTACTCACAGAGTTGTGCAGAAAAAGGGATGACAATTTGGGTGATGGGAGGATATGAAGGCTTAACTTGCAAACATGGGTAGAACTTCGGAGGAGATGCTTTGCTACTGCATGTATTGACCTTTATACAGATCGACTTAGTATGTACTTGAGATCTTCAGTACATGCACTTGAATTTGAACAAAAGGATTATGCTTTTTTTAAGTTACAGTTGAAGATGTGTGAAATAGAAAATTTATGATCTGGTATTTATGGAACTAGTTTATTTACTTCAGGGGATGAAAAAGGGAGAATGAAAATTGATCCATGCAGCCCATTTTTTTTTTCACTGTGTCTATGTCTTATTTGGTTCACGCATTTAATTTTTTTTACACTGTGTCTTTATTTTTATTTGATCCTGTGAGTGAGTTGTTTTTTTTCAATGTGGCAATGTAATTTCCAGTTAGATAACAGTCTGCTTTTGGTTTTGGTTAAAAGCCATTTTGGTTAAAATGCCAGTCTGGGTTGTATACTTGTAAAATATATAACAGACAAATAATCTAGCTTGTATCCTTTTCCCTGTCTTTATTGAATGAATTCTTCCCTTTTAGTGTTTCCCTTTTAGTCACAGCATTCAGCAAGTTTAACTTGCTCTTTTGATTCCAAATTAGTATTGGGAAAGTAATCTGTAATGTTACTCCAAGGTGTTCAAAATTTGTTGGTAGTGATATGATGGTGAGAGTCAAATGATAGGCCTCTGCCTTCCTTCACTTAATGGTGCTGTCTGAGCAGAAAATACTAGAAAGCTGCATTCTGGGGGGGAGGGAGGAGTATATTTGACACTATAGCATGCTGTATGAGTGTTGCCCTTTTACCCCTATTTCTGTAAAGCTTTCTGGTAAACAGGATATTGTTTTTACCTTACGGGAACAAAATGCCTCTGCATGAACAGCAGAAGAGTGCTTCAGCCCTGCACCATATGATCATCTCTTCTGAAGTCTCTGTGAAATACAACCTGTTCAGAATCACCTGATCAAAGGATCAGTTGTGGTTGATCCTTTATACACTGTCTAAAGGAAGAGGTCAAGAGCTCTTTGATATTCTCTCTCTTTGTGTTTTTTTTTGTTTTGGTTTTTTTTAATATGCTGCAACAAATGTATTTATTAAGTTTTTTACGTTATTTTTTTCTCCTCCCTCTTCAGCTTCACTGTCAGTGTTTAAAGATAAAGAAGAAAAAGACAGTAATATTTGGGAGGGTGGTGGAGGTGGAGAGCCATAAGATCATTACAAGGGTGCATCAGTAATATCAAGTTATATATCCTTTCCCAAAGTTTGCTAAAAACTTGATGTGAGGTGTGTTCATCTTTTTTGACTGACTTGAAAATTACATTCCCAATTTCTCAAGCCTCAAATTTACATGGTTATGTACTTGGAGACATGTTGGCTGAACCTTGGTCATGTTTAACCAAAAAAACCCCCCACTAATCTCTTTGATTACTTTGTTATTGAAAGGAGGCTTATAGTTGAAGAAGATGAAGTAGACAGTGCTTTCTGCCAGAGTAATTTTATGTTTTCTATTATAGACAGTGATTCCCCTAGAGTTTAGACAGACTCTTTAAAACTGTTCTGTGGATAGAGCAAACAGAGGAGATGAAATAAAGCATTCTTGCCCTTTAATATAATCTAAAAAGAAAGTCTCTGCTGGCAATATATTTCATACAAACAATCGATGCATAGAGTTGTGGAAGAATAAATTGATGTCTGACTACCTAATGCCACAGATGGAGAACACAAAGACACAAAGAGCTTATTCTTTTAATTCACCTTGTGCTTTCGTATGGGAAAGCTGCGATACTTGTTACCAGTACGTGATAGTTCAGAACAGAAGAAAATTCTCATGGTATAAAGACTTGTTGTTACCCATTAGTTAATTCAAACTGGGAAACTTTCAGAGGTTAATTAAGTGTTAGGCCAGGGAAAACATTGTTTTTAAGGGTTTCATTGTGTTGACTAATTGTCATTTGTCACCAAATCTATGTTCAGCATTTTTTATTCTATTTATACTGTTCCAATTTATTTTGTTTGTTTAGCTGTACTATTTTCCACAAAGAAACTGTTGGTTTCCCTGTTGAAGGAAGGAATAATTTATAGACAACATCTGAAGCTCCAGAAGCTGCTGAAAATTCAGACCCACAGAACTGAAGTAAAAAAAAAACCAACACACTGTGTAGCCAAGCAGCTTTTCCAGTATGGAATTGTTTGATACAACTCAAAGTTTGATTAGTTTTTTCCAGTAATGTCTGTGACTTGGTATTTCTAAATGCTATTGTAGGTGAAAGAGATTCTTAACAATTGATTTCTAAAAAATTTTGAAAAATTAAGATTAGAGACCTTCAGGAGTATTTGTAAATTAGGTTTCAAGTTGGTATATAGTTTTCAAGATAATGGGTAAAACAGTACTTCTTTTCCAAACTTTTTAAGTATTAGTGGGTTAGAATATTCAGATATCTAGCTTAGGCATTTAATTTAGAAGTTGTCTTTCTGCAGACTTTTTGTATTACTGGGCAATCTCATTCAAAAATTAACGTGGAACAGGATCTTAGATCTAAACCATTCTGTGGAATGTCTTCATGTCCTTCAACTCTCCACATACAGATGAGCTATTTCTGACTTGTTTCTGCATCAGTATGAGGAAAACCTAGTATCTGATTCCCTTCAAGTGGAAGGAAGGGGAAGAGGCAAAAGCACTATAAACACTATGGATGTTGGTAGTGAGATGGGTAGCATAAAATATTCAGGGCAATCATCACAGCTGATGAATCATAGACTAATATAGGTTGGCAGGGTCTTCTGGAGGTCCCCAAGTCCAGCCTTGTGTTCAACATGGTGTTGGCCAGAGGAGGTGCTCCTCCAGGCAAGTTTTGAGTGTCCTTCATGGGTGGAGATTATGCAGCCTCCCTGGACAACTTGTTCTATGAACTCTCAGCTGTCTGGCAAAGAGGAGGCTAATTGCTACTAACAGATTTGCAACAAAACCAAACAGTCTGATTTGCTCTGTTCTTTTCAGCTCTGAAGGGCTGCTTAGAAGGAAAAGTTATATTTTCATTCTGTTAACGATGGCATTTTCTAGAACAAGACCTAGCAATTACATGGAAGAGTAACATTATCATAGAGGTTTCTCCGGACACAATGAACTAGCAGTTCTGCTGCTTTGCTTTTGTTATGTTTGTCGTCTTCTATGCTTTCTGGTCAGCATTCTTAGCCTAGACTGATGGTGCTTGTCCTATTCCAAATTATTTTCAGTAGTTAAACTGCTGACTGGGAAGATTCCAGTCTCCATACAGTTGCCTTATTCTGCCTTAATCAATTCAGATACACTCAGGTATTAAATTCAGTCATGGCTAGTGCATGGATTACTCCCGATTTCTTGGTATGATGAATAAAATAGGTTAGAACTTGCTGTCAGGAAGCCTCTGTTATGCGACTAGTGTGAAATGTTTGTCTACATAGTTATTGAGCACTTAACAGCTGTTGCATGTACCGGTACAGTGGTGTTCTTGCTGTGTTCAACAATAAAGCAGCAAAAGTCATCTTCACGTGACTGCAGAAGGCAACTGCAGCACAGCTGTATACACAGATAAAACTTCATACAGCACCGTGTCAACCAACAATGGAGCGCTTCAAAGGCTCGACAGATCTAAATGGGTTGGAGACTCCGATAAACCAGGATGATGGTTATTTCAATTCAGATCTTTTAAGTTGACTTACCCAGCATTTCTGTCTATTTGAGAGACATTAGTGTCTGTCTCCATTTAAAGTTCTACTTGAAGGGTAATAAATTCTCTGGGGCAGTAAATGCTAAGTGTTTCAGGATGCTGTGTAATGGTAATGGAGGCAAAAAGTGGTTTTCTTATTGTCCACAAAGAGCTGTTAGAATTGTTGATCTATGTCTCATTACAGTTTTTTTTCTGGTTTCCTGGATTCTGTCATATGTGTGAGAGTTAATCAGCTCTCGATGGGATTCTCACAATCTAATTGTGGAATGTTTTATATTAATAAACTGGTTTATTAGAGTGCTGTAATTGGCTGGTTTGTGTTAGATGAACTAGCCGAAGTGTTCACAGGAACTGGTTGACTTGTTTTAATTTGCTTACTGATAGACACTGTCTGGCTTTCCTATTAAACAAAAATTTGCAATATTTAATGGGAGGCAGTCCTACTAAAAGTTACAGCTTGCTGGGTACGCATTAGCTATCCCTTTGTAACGAATTAAATGTTTTCTCAAAATAAGAATAAAAATACTGTGGGGAAGGATTGAGACGCTTAAATTTTACTTTCTGGATGGCTGTATATAAAATACTATTTAAAAAAAAAAAAAGGCAGCTCCATCACTCCATTTTCCTTTTTTTTTTGTGCAGCCTTTTAACAATGGAAAGAATCGTTTTTCTTTTCATGGAAAAAACAAATACTAGAAGTCTGTCTCTTTTTTTTTTTTCAGTAGCTTCTAACATGTCTTAGGTTTCAATTTCCTTTCTTCTCCACTGATAAAGTTTCTTCAAAGGATTTGTTCGTTCTCAGCCAACAAAGGTTCTGTCAAATAGGTGCTTGTAGTCTTGACTACTCTTATCATCCCTATTATTCATCTCTGAAACATGTCTGAGGTGAGATGGATTCTGTAGTTAGCTCCATATTCAGCTGCCAAAACTTTCTTGTCCTGTCTCCCGCTGTTCTTCACAGGCATTGTTATTGCCACAAAATGTCACAAATCCCCTATAGCAGTCACTAGGGAAAAATAAAGTATTTATGAAAAATTCCAGTGGCTTTTTAGAGGCTTCAGATTTTTTTATATTCTTGTAATCAGTGTTAGACAATATTCCTAGGAACTGTAAATGCTTGGTTTTTTGGAAGGTAACACTAGTATTAATCAAGGAGAGTTTCAGCTGTGTGCGCTGCAGTTTGATTACCACAGAATAGTGATGGGACATGCATAGACTCATTGAGAAGACTTAGAGCTGTAAGGCACAAATTCTTTACTACTGTGAAGTTTTGTCTTGAATTATTTTGTTATTTGGAAACAGCTCAAAGTAATAGTAATGTATTGTTCTTTGTAAAGTTCATGGTGATAATCCAGTTTGCCATTTAAATTGGAATGTTACAAATGTGTAAAAGAAAAAAAAAACCCAATATCTCAAATGAATTGAAAATTGGAATGACTATTTTTGCACTGAAAATGTTCCAATAATTTACCAGTGTTTTATTCCAAATTAAAGTAATTTGATGCTTTAAAATCACATGAGAAAGAGGTTCTGAGGAGAGAGGTTCTGGTTTTAGAGACATTGATACGTCCAAATGATATCAGTCTGTTGGCTGACTCTGGCCTTTCACTGTGGAGGGAGGAGGCCACTGGAAGCCTTGGGATCCTCATTTTAAAGTACTCTTTAGGAATGTTGTGCAGAGAGAAAATGTAACAAGATTATGCCACAGAAATGTATTAGCTGCTTGGATCGTGTATGGAAAGTGGATGGAAGGCAAGGCAAGCAAATGAAAAACTTCCAAAAAATACAGTTGGGGAAGTAGCTGAAGGGAGGAGACTTCACAGTTTTGGATGAACCAGAGAAAGCAAACCAGGAGGAAAAATCAGTTTTCAAGATAGGCTGACAGAGGCATGAGTATTTTAGCAGAAAGAATGACAAAGGAGGATAGACTTAAAAGAAAGAAGCAGTAGGGTTTAGTGAAAGAGTGTATGCGGAGGAAGAAAGGTAGGTGATGAAAGATGAGAGACAGCCTGAGAATTTGGGTAATGCTGTCAGGGAAGATGGTGGAGTTGCCTCTCAAGAATGTGTAGATGAAAATATTTAAGAACTCAAATAAATATTACATGGTTAGGCAGCTGAGAGAAATCCCTGGGTTTTATTTTTGGCACTATTGCCTGTGGGGAAAACTGCTAAAAAGTTCATCCTGTGCATTCTCAAGATGAATTGTGGTGCAGAAAGATGCTGGTAAAAGTTGTTCAAGCTTCTGAACTATAACTGAGCACAGATACTCTTCTGAACCTTTTTTGTCAGAGCGTTCAGTCAGTGAGGGAATTGGTTCTGCTACCATTTTAACTGCATGTGCTAAAAATGTTAACTCTATTACTGTACAGTTCAGTAGCTAGTATCCAAACGGTAACGATATCAGATCCAGGATAAATATGGTTTACATACACCTCAGGAAGCAATGGAGTGACTTGAAGTTGCAGGGCTATCTGGTTCTATTTTGCTTGCCAGATGAAGTTCCTTATATCCAAGAATATTTCCACTCCTTGTAAATGGTTTGTCTTTGTAGCTTGTTTCACTTGGCCGTTACGCATGAATCTTTCAGCACTATGTTGTTCTGTATAGAATTAAATGGAAGTTTACAGTTTGAAAGAAACAAATACACATTAATCACCTTGCAGTCCGTTTTGTTCCCCCTATTATGAAACCCAATTAGTATTTCTAAGTGTTATTAGTATTTCTAAGCTAGATACTTTCTCACCACAGGTTTTAAAATTCTGAGAATAAACTCAGTCATTTCTTTAAAAACAGATATGGAAAGCTGAGGGGTTTACATATCTGTCAGGATGTGCTAGGGGAGAAAATGAGAAGCAAATAAAGCTACAACAAAATTCAATCAGGAAGAATGTTTTTTGAACGTTATGAAAGGAAAAATGTGAGTTTGCAGAGAAAACTTTATATCCTTCTAAATGTAAGGATGATAGTTTTGCAATAAAGGAATAGATGAGTTGGATATGAATGACTGTGATATGTAATCTTTATAATGCACATGATATTTATTTGTGTAGAGTGGTGACTTGCAATTTGTTTCAGATTTTTTGTTTGGTTTTGTTTAGGTGTCACATATTCCACATACTATTTTTAGTGTACTGAGCTAATGAAAATCTCTACACTGTCATGCTAAAAGTTGTTGATAGAAGCCCCTGTGAAAATATGCTTAATTAATAGCAGAAGGACAGTGGACTGTTCAGAAATAACAACTGACTTGGAGCATACATACTGCAAGTTTATCAGTTATTACAATCAATAGAAGCAGGGAGCAAGAAGTGAACCTGCATCCCAATCTTGGATTTTGTTACCTTTTGAAGATCCTGCAACTAGCAGTGTCTGCCATTTTCAAATTGTGTAAAAATATGCTGTTTGAATTTCTGGCATTTGATAAATTTCATTTATGTATTTTCTATATATGCTCATCTAATAATGATTGTATTTAAAACTTTGCAATGTCAGCAACTGGAAGCTCTAATAAAGATTAAGAAAGGAGAAATGTGTATAGTAGTGATTTTTAACTCTCCATAATATATGTAACTCAAATCAATGTAATATCAGTTTAAGTCAAATAAGAGTGATTAATATTAGTGAATGTTGCATCAAGTAATAATGCCTAGGGAGCGACTGAAGTTGCAAATCGGAAGTGTAGGCTGTTATGTACTTATTGTTGAGTTCATGTGAACATTAAGAACATATTGAAAACCATAGCTCATTATTTAAAAAACATATTTATAAATCCATCCAAAGAGCAATAATTACTGCAACTTGAGTACTACTTCTTTTCAAATTATGCAACTTATATTCTTAAATTTTCTACTTTGTGAAATTTCATGATTGCCTCTTAAAAAAAGAGAGGATTCAAATTAATTTTGTTGTTGTTGTTGTTGTTGTTCTAACTAACTAGTGAATCTTGAAAATGTAAATTTCATTGTTAGAAGGAAACCTGGATATCTACTTGGCTTTTTTATCTAAAGGGTTCAAGTGACAGAAACATTTTGATCAACAGCAGTGGTGGTAAAATAAGATATTGATACAAACAGAAGGCTGAAGTCTATTTCAGGAAGCATATCTTAGATCTCTGTTTTAGGGGCAATGCAATGCAAGCTGGAAGAATATTATGTCATGTAATTTTTTTAATAGTGTGATTATATACTGTGAAAAGTGGTGGATTTGAAAAATGTTTGATTTTTCTAAATTGCATCCAGAGGAACCTTATACATGAAAAAGAAATGTGTTTTTCCTATGAGGATGCTAAATACCTATGAATTCTGCTGCATAAACTGTGATGTAGTATCTGATATTGCCATTCTAAAGTAATGATAATCGCATACACAAATCCAGATGGCCTTTGGGATAAGAGTCAAACAGATGATCTTTTCAACAAATAGTTACATTTCTGTTTTTGTTTTCATCTATATATCAAGCCATTACTTAAATGGAAAATTTCAGTTGGCAGAGTTGCTGCAACAGATCTAGAACAGAGATTCTTATTCCAAAAAGCGAAGTGGTCTGTCTTTTAAAGATATTCAAGTGTAAGATGAATATTGATTGCTACAAGGCACATTCTATAAATGTACTTGGAGAAGTATATTCAAAACTGTTCAATTTCCAAGTAAAATTTCACACCTGAGTTCAGTTTCTAAAGTGTTCAAAAAACACGTACTCTGCTAATTGTTTGGCTTCCTAGGAACACCTGAAATTTAATATAGTTAGTAATGTGTGGAACTAAATTCATGTTCCTTCTTCTTTTCTGTATGTGTCCATAAAATGTTAAAGTCTTCTGAGTTTTATAAATGGCCATTCTGATAGGGATGCTATTTATGGCTTCTCCAGGAATAAATTGTAGCTTTCCTAAAATTAGTGGGAGACTAATGAACACTAACATACTTGTAGATTAACCAAAATAAATGTTTGGCTGCTTTTTCAATATTGATTTTTGTTGTTTTTTATTTGTTGGACCATTCAACTAATTTAAGAATACAATAATGAAAACAAGTTACAATAAGCGATGGTACCTACAAGCTCCTAAATTTACACTGAAAACTAGCGCTAAATTATCCAGGTGTTTTGAAGGTAATGAAGTTAGTGTATGGTGTCATTCATACTGATATTATAATGAGAAGCTATATACATTCACAGAAGGAAAGTAACATCAGTATAAATGTTTACAGCTACACTAACACTTTCAATTTTAGTTCTTTAGTTAGAATTTTTTTTTTCCACTGAAGGAAATGAGGTTAAAGTTCTGATCTATAACTGTTTCATTTATAAGTATTGTATTGAAAGGACACAAGGACTTATCTTGGCATAAAGGACTATATTTTGATTTCACTGACTACCAAAACCATGATAGTTTTTTAGCCTCCGGAGGGAAAAAGTTGTTGTATGAAAAGAAATGTTTTAGGCTTTGAATGATGTTTTCAGGATAGAGTTTTTACTTTTTACAGTCATACTTTTTTAGAGTAACTAAAACCTGCATGTGTGTGTGTTTATTACCAAGATAAGCATCTTCAAGATAACCTACATTTTAAAGGGCCATTTGGTGCTCTTTTTCAAGGGGAGAATATCAGCCAGTGAAAACAATGGGCTGCCTAACAGCTTAAACAAAATTTATCTCAAAAATGTTCCATATTTCTCTAGTATTAAAGGCAGCTTGGGCAATATTGTAAAAACTTACAAGGAAAAATTCTGAGTTTTCTGTTACCGTCATGCCCCTAAATACAGCAACTTTTTATATATTGTGCATGTTACACACACACAATCACACACCCCCCCGCCCCGCCCCCCCGAAATAGAGTGCATGTGTGCATTTATTTGTTAAGGTCAAAGGACACTGTAAAAATCTTCACCATTAAGAAATAAGGACATACCACAGTGGGATGTACCACAGTGGTATGGGGTGTGCTAGCAACATTGCTGGCCCAATTCAAACCTCAGTAAAGTCTGTCGAAGGTTATTGGTTCAGTGAGCTTCTGATGAGGTCTCAGGGTAGGAATTATTACTGCCTTACAATTTGTGTTGTTGTAATACAAAAGCTTTGAAGAAAAATCATTTTAAAAAATCAGAAAACAGAAGATCTGTAGTGTGGTTTCAGGATAGTTAGGATGCTGTGAATGAATTGTGAAAAGCTTCAAAATTTTTGACTATTCCTTACACTAATTCCTTCTGGGGAATTAATGATGTACCTTTAATGTAAGATAACTGCAGTGTAGGGTATTTTAGGTAGTACTTACAGAAATGAGTGCCAGGTATGCAACTTATCTTTGTAGAATACAAGCAGGAAAAAAAGTCTGGCCTCTCTGATGAAGAAAACATTATGGCAAACTAGGGTATGGTGGCTCTTTTCAGACATGGGGGTGTATGTGTATTTTGAATGGAATTCTAAATACATGTAGTGCTATGACAAATTCTGTTTCAAAACTCCTATCACATAGCTGATTAATTGCTTTAAGTGCAATTAAGATATGTAAAAATCCGTAACTTCTGATATTTGAGGAAAAGGTTGAATTGGAGGTGGAAAATAGGGGAGAAGGTAGGTAGCAAAAGGCTAATTTTTGCAGTGTAACTTTAAATGTCAAGTATTTTATCTAGCTGTCAGAAAGATTTTCATCAGTGTAGAATCAATATTAAGTTTTGACAAGTTGTTAGATTGGGAATTGGGAAGAAGACAAAAAGGATGAATCAAAACTTCCTCTGCTCAAGAAATGATCTATTTTAACATCAACGATAGTGTACTTAAGATGTTGCTTGACTTCATTCCCCTGAATGATAACGTGAAATAGGTGAGTCTGCATTAATGGTTTATATAGACACTTTGTCAAAGCAGCTATTTTTCATGGCAGAATTGTTGGCATATTCTCCACATGTGCATAGCTTCTGTTGCTCAACCAAGAAGTGTGGATGGTTTTTAAATCCTTACCAAGGAGATGAGAGGAGGAGACATCATGAACACTGGTATATTATTGATATATATATATCCTCTGTTTTTACTCATTTGTCACAAAATCATGTTTTCCTGATCCTGTATAGCAGTTCTGAATTTTGGATTGAAATACATTGTTGATGAAGCCTGTGTGTTGGCTTCATTTGTATAATGATATAAAAATTCTTGACTATAGAAGCATCTTCCAACTTGTAAAATATCTCTTCCCGAAAGAGTAGAGGTTAGGTTAATTAACACATCTGTAATTGATTTACATTTGCAATGCTACCTTGATTCAATTCACTTGACTTCATAGAGATGAGTGACAGAGGTTCAGTCTCTTGTGGTAGCAAGCAGCAGTAATTTTATAGAGATGCTGTAAGGATTACTGAGCTATTATTATTTAAAATGGCTGAAGGTAAAAGTGTTGAGTGTAATTACATAATGGGAGTTAAACTTTTTCACTCTAATACTCCGATGCATGAAACGGAACTGTCTGCTTTTCCAATGTATAGGTTTAGAGTAGCCATCTCCAAAGAATACAGAAACAGAGAAAACATCAGTACTTTCCTGTTGCCAGGGAGTGTGCCTGAATGATACTGGCTTCATTTGTCATTTGGTCCCAGGAGAACTGACATCTGCAGTCTTCACAGCAGGACTGTGAATGAAAGTTTCTGTCCACCCGCTCTCCGTAATTTTTATCTCTGTATGGTTCCCAGGCTATGCGCTGAATGAAACGGGACTCGAGCAAAGAACAAAAATAGGCTTTTGGGCTACGGAGTCTTAATGTAAGAGGGGACTTTCCTGAAGACCCTCATAGCTGTAACAATTTATGGAATGCTTTAAAAGCTAGAAAGCTGCAAAAATAGAAGTTAATAATTCATTTTAACTCAAGCATTCAAACTTTATTTATATGTATATATGACATTAGGCATCCAAAAAGTAATAAATTTAAAAACAATGGAGATTAAAGGTCACATTCTGCCATGACTAACCTACACATAAAACCTTGTTAAAATGTGAAATTTCTTTTCCATAGGAAACTGATAGTTCAAAAAAATGATTTGAGTTTATGTAAACTCATTTTGCAGCAAATCTGACTCAAAACAGTTTTCTAATATATTATTAAATGTGATCTAGAAGGTTATAATGTAAGGATTTTTGTGCTATAATTTTTTTTGGTTGATGTTCATACTTAGAGTATAGACAACAATATTCCTATCCTGGAGAGCATCTTCAATATTTTTTAAATGTATTCATTCTGGTTTATCAGGAACTGGGTAGCTTATCTTTGAAAACGTATGTGTGTGAAGCTAAATCTGTTTCATGGTAGGTAGTATTTATAAAATGAGGTCATTCACTTTGGGTGCCACAAGCTGTTTCAGTTTCATTTAGAAATCATAAGAGGAACTTTCTCCTGGTTCTTTGATAGCCCAACTGAATGCCTCATCTATGGAATTTTGTCTGTCATGTCGAACTGTGGTTTTGCCCAAAAATTCTCTCTTGGGTATGAAAATTTTCCTGGTTAAAGCCTTCTCACAATTGTTCCTCAAAATTTGAGAGAGGGACTGCAATCCACACACTAAAGAGGGGTGGTCTGGGGCAGCATTTTCCTCCATGTGGATAAAGGGGCCTTTGATCTGATTGCAGTGCAGTGCAGTCCCTTTCAGGGGCCGGATTCTGCTGCTGATGTAATGGTCTCTTCTGGCATCACCTCCTCAGAGAGGGGTGAACTGCTGTTTTGTAATCAGTGAAGCAAAGGAGTCATAAAGTACATCACATTTAAAAGATAAGTCTAAACGTAAGGAAATCAGCTTGTAGTCACTGCTACATCCTGTCTTTAATTAAAGTAGTTACACTTTCAAACGGTTAAAAGCTTACTGAGTTGGTGACTTGCACAGAGTTTTCTGATAGAGTAATATATTTTGGAAAGAGGAGGAAAACATGTAGAAGTATCTTTGCCCATTAAAAAGTGTGCTGGAAGATCAGTAGATTGTTCAAATTGTACTTCAGTTTCTAAAATGTTGGGTTCATAGAAGTCTAGGTACTACTAATGTTTCTAATAGTTTCTGCATCATATATTTATCTCAGCCTTCAGTTTTAAGAAGGTGGCAATCCTTGCCTGGCAGCACCAGCACATTCTTATCTCTCTAATCACATTTTCTAATTTTTTTTTAAGAATGTGTCTTGATTCATATTCACAAGCTGTTTGTTATGTTTCAAACATGAAAATTATTTGTGGGTGGCATACTTTCTCTTATTGTGCATGTGTATCAGAAATCATCTGTCATCTGATTTAAACTTCAATTTAGTCCGCACAGCATCTCAATTTAGAGAAAATTGGACCCCATTATAAAATACAATTGCAATAGGATTATGGTTTTATGGTAATGTATGTAATTTATCGCTCTTATTATTATGCAACAGATTGTAGAGTAATGTTTTGACTTACTTCTTTAAAATTGCTTTGGAATGTGAAAATGATAACATTACTCTTATGTGGATTTTTTTTCTTTTTTTTTTTTCTTCAAAATTTTAAGGAGACATACAGTACCCTGACTTTTATGGATAACATTACAAGGAATTTTCAAACTGTATTTGTTACTATGAGACAAGTAAACAAGTGATACAATATTCGAACAAAAAAATGGGGAGGGTATTTATTCAGGAATGAAATTAAGATCTTTTAATTAAGTTATGGAATTCCAACTGTTTTTATTTAGCATAATCTGGTACTTTGCAGCATGCTCTTTGGAGATATCTTGTCTCTGAGCAGATTAAGTGCTAAAGTTATGAATACACAAGAGATGTTCAAACAAACAACCTTCCTTTCTCAGGAGGAACTTCATAACACTTTTGCAAATATTGAACTATAATAGGAATTCTAAGTTCATAAAAACTTCTACTTCTGACTGGACCTACTGGCCAAGTTCATGTCATCCCTGGGAGGCTGCATTCTGTCATTTTGGATTTGCAGTTCTCCCTTGAGACACCAGGACTCAGGCTAGGGGTCAGCAAGTTCTTTTGTTCCAGAAGCGGAAGGTCTGAATCTCTTGTGGCTGTTGGTTAACTGAAAGCTTCCCTGCAAAGTAGACAGCTGCTTTCCACCTAGAAATGTGGTTTGCAAGGGATGGCAAACTTATGAGATCTCTCTGCTATTTGTGATTATCAATTTTATTTTATATGCCCACTCCGTTCTATTATTAGAATAGGCAGAGATACTCACATACTCAAAATTGCATATAGCTTACATTTCTATTTTTTTTTAAAGGGGCTAGGAACAATATATATTACTTTATCTCCTGACAGAAAAAAGACTATTGTGTTTTTGAAAATGCTTCTTGTTTTGCACTGCTGCAATCTAAGTACAATTATTCAGTAGGCAGATATGAGGAACTGCGTGCATGCAGAACATAACCTGGGGTGACTCTGAATATGCTTTTCATTTGTTTTTGTATTGTTACAAGTATATATAGTGCAGACTAGGTATCTCTCAAATCTAAAAACTTATTTTTTCAGTGCAATTTTTAAGTGCTTTATTCTAAATAGCGTTACTGGAAGATAATCAGGGAATTTGAAGTTCTGTGTCGTTTAAAAAAAGAAGTCAAATTTCAAGTGAAGTTGATACAGTAATTATGTCAGCTTTATGACAACTTTACTTTTTCTTATATGTGTAAGTGTGGGGGGACACCAGGAGTTTTGTATGGACAAAATTTAATTCTGATTTATGCAAATTAATTCTTGAAATGATATGTTAATTATTTTCAGTTGTTGACAGTCCTCTGGCACCCTCAGAAGTAGTTGCTGATACTCATGCAGTTCTGTGCAGTATCCTAAAGCTGGTGTATGAATGAATACATTATATGAAGCATGGTGTTCTTTAATCCTCATACAGACAAATCTGTGATGTTGATGATAAAGCTATTAATTTGTTTGGAGGAGTTGTTTTCATCATATGGAATAGCTCAAGGAAGGGATTTGCACATGAGCTTTGCTAATCCAGAGAGCAACCCTGGTTGACCATTACCTTGTGAAGGTGGGAGACCAGATAGCAGGACAGTGAGAGATTTGTGCTTCAATAGCAACATTGCAGATGGGGACAACAGCAGTGGGGGAGAATGGTTGTCAAGTCTTTTTGTATGTTGGCATATTATGGATCATTTGACAGAGAAAAAGGGAGGCTTTTGCTAAATTGTTTCTCAGAAAGGTTTTTGGTTTCTTCATTCCAAAGATTAAACTTTGAATTCAGGTTTAATCTTTTTTGTGATTGTTTTTAAATCTTTCTTCTTGATACCTGCATGTCAGAATACAGTCCTATAGAATACTTTAGATAGGGGTTGAATATTGTTATTGTCCTCCCACTTACAATCCACAAATGTGTGTCTACATTTTCTAGCTTACCTCTCAATTAACAGTACTGGTCTTTTTCTGCTTTAAGAGTGTTTCTTCTCTGAAAAATGCTTTATTCTGTTGCTTTCCTGTACTAAATGCTCTTTCTGCCAGGCTGGAAAACAAATGGGCGCATGAAGTAAGATCCTTACTGAGATAGCTAGAATTAATTTTCCAGTTACAGAGGTGAGCCACATCATATGGTGCAATGCATGCTTTAGTACTGTAGTGAAGTATTTAGCTGATAAAACATTGGAGCCATTTTCTTGATCAGTAATTAACCTAATCGTGGACTCTACCCTCCTTTAATACAAGGAAACTGAAATTTTCTTTGCCAATCTTTGTTGTCTTAGCTTCCAGTTAATTAAATTTATACAGATTTTGTTCAGATCCTCTGCCTTTTTTATAAGTCAAATTATTTATTGCTTCATTGCTTTGCAAGTTTTTTTTCCTGCTGTAAGCATTTTTCTCAAATCAGAAGATGTAACTACAGCTTTAATAGTGTCTTGCAGTGTAATGGATTAAAAAAAAGAGATTCTGAGGAAATTGGTACAAGCAAAGTTATAATTCTTTGTGCTATTTTTCTTTGCTTATCTAATGACAGCTCTTTCTGCAGAATAGACAAGCTTTTATGTCTCTCTACAGCTGTATCATGTGACTGCCTTACTACTTTGAGCATATTTCTTGATAAATTCTCAATATTAGGGAACAGCTTTTGGGCTAGAATAAAGGGCTAAAGACTGCACAAATGCCAAGCCAATTTACTGAGGATTTTTCTTTGTCTCCATCCTGCCTTTTTAACCCAAATGTGCATTTTTTTTGTCATAGCCATTTCATTTTGGGGTTTTGAATTTGATTTATTCTGATGCTTATAAGCTTTTGTAATGGCCAAGATCTTAAAAAAAAATGAAAGGTATAGGGAAAAAAACAAACAAACAAACAAACAAACCCAAACCAACAGCAACAACAAACCCAGGAAAAAATGAAGTTTTTCAGCCTGGAAAGCTTGCAAACTAAATGAGGTACAAATTGATAAATACAGACAGGTAAGAAAGAACAAAGAGACAAGTCGACCATATTGATTAAAAAAAAGAAAGGCAAAAATTGGTTCAGTTATTTGCTGCAACCTCTTACATTCTCATATTCTTAGCGTGGTCTCATACACTCAATTTGTAAAGCATGTGGCATCGGATTAAATGTTTTTCATTTACGGAGGGAAACCGGAGAGATCTGGGGTTTAGTCCTTCCCAAGGGAAGGACTGATGCTTCAAACTTTTTGGTTTCCCTCCTAAGATTGGATCATTCATGGTTAGCTCATAATCATTCTAATGCTACCTTCTCCTCTATTTCACTTGTTCTTGGGAGAATACGGATTAAGGTAAAAAGAGGTCAGTGTGACCATACAGAGTGATAGCGAGGAGGAAGAAACCTTAACTGAGAATAAGAGGCAGCCATAAAAGCAGTTCCCAGCTGACCATGCAGTGAATCATAGCCATGTCTGTTGCAAAGGACCTCAGGGGTCATCTAGCCCAGACTTCTGGCAGAGCTGGGCTATGGCCAGCACTAGATCAGGTCTCCAGGAACTCTGGCTGGTCTTGGACACCTTCAAGGATGTGGAGATTCCATAATGTCCATGGACAACCTGATCCAGGGCTGCATTACTCTGCTAGGCAATTGTTGTCTCCCTAATGTTCAGCCTGAACCTGCCAAATGCCAGTTTGTGGCTGTTTTCCCTTGCTTAGCTGTCTGCCACTACTGAGAAGAATTTGGCTTCCTTGTCTCTGTGGTACCCCTTCATGTCAGCTTGCCCCTACAGCCTGCTACTCACCAGACTGAACGAGGCCAGCGTCCTCAGCCTCTCCTCATGGATCACGTGCTCTGGTCCCCTGACCATTGTGACAGTCCTCTGCTGGACCTCTCCACGTTGCTGTTGAAGTGGCGGTGCAAAAACTGGCTCTGTAGAATTCCAGCCTCATCAGTACAAGGTGTAAGATGAGAATAACTTCTCTTGTTCTGTGGGCCCTGTTGTCTGTTAATGATGCCATTTGCATTAGTCATGACACACGGGCATTGATGGCTGCTGTTTAACTCCGTGTCCACCGTAAGTGCTGGGACCTGTTCAATGGTTGACTGCTGGCCTACACTGCAGAGTTACATTGCTGCAGGTGTAAAACTTTGGACTTTTCTATGTTGAACTTCATGAGGTTAGCCTAGTCCTCAAGTTTACTGAGGTTTCTCTCAGTCGAAGTTCTGCTGTTCATGGCAGCCATTTCTTCTACTTCAGTGTCATCTGCAGATTTGGTGAGGATGCAGTCCAGGTAGAACAGTTAAGTGTAATATAGTGATTGGAAAGGATGTAAGAGACCAGCAAGAGCAAAAGGCTTATCATTTTGCCATTTCTAAAGTGAATTTGACCATGATGAGACCTATTGAGATTGTCTTTTGAATGCACAGGAGAATAGTTGCTGCTGCT
Source organism: Platalea leucorodia (assembly GCF_965183815.1). Taxonomy (NCBI): domain Eukaryota; kingdom Metazoa; phylum Chordata; class Aves; order Pelecaniformes; family Threskiornithidae; genus Platalea; species Platalea leucorodia. Next base: position 42,437,128 of record NC_138828.1, on the reverse strand, counting down.
TTTTTCCAGATACTGAACTTGAAAAAAGTACTAGCTAGTGTCTGCTTAAGACAGTAGTATTTATTGTAGGGAAGAAGATAAAGATCCTGATTTTTATCCATAGGTTCTTACGTGGTTTACTGTGTTTCAGGGAAATCCAAACTGACTCTTGGGCAAGTGTTCCTTAGTGAACTGTGTCCCAAAGTCAGACTCTGTAAATAATCTTCAGAGCAAGCAATGCAACTTGTAATTCCTGTCTTCTCCAATTCATGCTCTGCCAAGGTCTCGCTAGCCATGTTCTTGCTATCCTGCCTGCTTATCCTGCCTGCTTTTTTTTTTTTAATTCTTATCAGTACATTTTCTGAAGCCTGGTGACTGACACAGTCTGCAAGTATGTGAAGGATGGGGGTAACATGGATTTAGTTTCCTCAAGTTCAGGAGGGAGTTGAACATGTTTCTCTTGCAAGCTAGACAAGTTGTCTTGCCAAGATGTTGTATGAAGTGAGGGTAGTGTCTTCTGTCTTCAGTGTTCTTATGGTAGTTTTAAAAATGTAGTGGTTGCCCCTGTTCAACAGTGAGGATTCCTGGGCACAGAGAGCAACTCACTGCACCCTTGAGTAAAGTGCCTAAATTTTGGAGAAGATAAGATTTAAAACTGCACTCCTGCCCTTCTTGGCCTCGCAAATATGGTGAGGTAAATGTATTAATAATTATGTTGAAATTATTGTATTATTTCAGAAGCAGGAAGTGTGTTAAATCTTTCCAGACTTGCTCATCAGTTCCTCAAGTTAGCATTACGTTCTCATGTGCTATTCTGTTCATTAGTGCTAAAACTCACAGTTTATCTGCAATTTAGCAGTTCTGATTATAGATAAGCACCTTGTCTTCAAGCTTAAATTTTAAACCCATGAAAACTCAAGGAGAGACATAGTTATCTTAGAACTTTTCAACATGTCAGTCCCATTTCAGCCCCATTTCTGAGGGAGGCTATTCTATGACTGTCAGACAATTAAAGTAGGACAATTAAGTAGCCAATATGTATTTGGGCCATAAATGTAGAAGTGAAGGAACTTCTGTTGTGTATCATTAAACCATTCAGCTCTCAGTAGAGGAAAAGAAAAAAAAGACATTTAGTAAGTACAACTTTGATTGCCATAGTACTCATTAAACAAGCCCACGTTTGACAGCTTTTCTGGCCAAGGAGATGCCTTCACTGTAGATGCTGGTGGGAGTATTTCTGCTTGCAAAAGACTGAAATTCTAGTGTAAATTACTCTGAAGATTGATTAACTTTCTCAGAAACTTAAATGACAATTTTCTGTTCCTATGTAGCCCTAACTGTAAATTAACTGTTTACACTTTTCTTCTACTGAGATACTGTCATTTGCTCTTTTTTTCTGACCTGATGAAGGGCTTGTATGCCAAAAGTTTCTCTGTGGGGTCACTTGCTATCAGTTGATTTAACAAAAATAATATTTTTTTCCCCTGCAAACTTTGCTTCTTTATAAAACACATTATTTGTTTTGGTAGAGTAGTGCTTCAGTGGCATTGTAGTAGAATTCATTGTAGTGCCACAGCAGACAATGAGAAGATGCAAGCTTTGGTTGTGTGCAGTTAATTAGATGAAATGTATTTTGACAGGCACCTAGTAATTAGAATTTAAAATTAATCTTTTTTTTTTGCATTTAATTATGTTTTATTTCAGTTCTTTGCTGAGAAGCTTTTCATTAGCTGTTAGGAGTTTACTGAATTTCATTGAATTTCATAAAGAGATATAAGTCCTGTCATCATGGGCTTTCATGTGCAGAGCTTTCAGTGTGTTTTTCTGAAATTAATTCCAAGCTCAGAATGCTACATGTCTATGGAGTAACTTGTTTTAAGAGCCAATTTAAGCAAAGGGAATAAGCTCAGAATGCATGTGCAGCTAATCGTGGTGCTCTATTATGATTTCTGCTGCTGGTGCTGCAAAGACGTATGTTGAATTAAATAAAGAAATATAGAAAGTATTTTACTATCTCTACGTTCAGTTATAATAAAACCTTCTACTAAAGTGTAATACTTAAATGCATTTTCTCAGTTTGACAGAGTTGTTGTTATGTAGAGCAGATCAACAATCTTCTGTTCTGGCTGTTCCTTTTCCTTCCCAAATACCTGTTATGAGAACTTGGTACTGAAACTGTTCAGTTACACTAATAGTATACGTGTTTCTATTTACAGCACTGATGTGCTTCATTTAAAAACAAAACCCTCACTGTGTGTAGGACTTGTCTCTCTTACCTGCTTTTTCTGAAGTCCTGGCATAAAAATTAAGTGTATGAAGGTTATTTTTACTCAGAAAGAACTGATCTGTAAAATTGTTATCACAAAACATCCTTTTGGGAATGTGTTTTTTTCTTCTGTGAATACATGCTTTTCTACATTGGTAGACGCAGAAGGGAGGCAAAATAAGCTGTATGCAATGAAGCTCTTAACACTGAACTCATTCCTTGAAATACCAAGTTCTCTTCCACACTTGATTTGTCAGCGTTAGTAAGCTCACCTGTACAGTTACTCTTGGCTATATGGTTTTGTGAGCACTAAACACAAATGGAAATTTGCTGACTAACACTGTAAAAGGTAGGTAAGGAGCCATGTGCTAAACTGCCTCATAGCTGTAACCACGCCCCTGCCTATTTTCTCTCCAGTTCACTGCAGAGCACTGAAGGTCGAGTGATCATGAGCGCCTGTCTCTGGTGCCTCTCTTGCATTATTGCTGTGATCTAAATCTTTCTATAATCTCTCTTATGTGTACTGATATTTTTTTTTTTTTTAAATTTGTTGATCAAAAGTCATGGTAGTGAGAGTATACAGTGAATTTAAGGTGTGAAATGTTGAGGAGTCTTTCTGCTCTTAGCAGTCCTTGGAGCAAAACAGAATGAATGTACCTGGAAATGCACAGAGTTTGTTTTGAGTTGCTATGGGAGCTGAGTGTAAGGACTGGTAAAGGACAGTGCTGGTAATGAAACAGCTCTTCTGAGGCATAAAAATAATTCTAGCCTTCTATTAAGGAAAGTCTGTCTGAAAATCATTCCTGAGATTTTTGTATTGAGCCTGGCCTGAAGAAGCTGAATCAGTGGAGCTGAAGAACACCCACCACATTTGTGTGGGCAGGGAAAAGAGGACGTAGAATATGTTGTCTTGGCCATAATGCCTGGGTGACTCCTTACTCTGATGGAGGGGAAAAAACTGGGTCATACCTGTGAGGTGCTTTTTTTTTTTTTTTTTTTTTTTTTTAATACCCTATTACACAGATTTGGGTGCTAGTACTGCCCTTAATACTGGGGATATGGGTTTTTTTGTCCCTTGTTTTTTGTTTTGTATTTTTTTTTCTTCTGGAGTCCCAAATAATTCATTTGCTTGCCTGAAATACTCAGGTTTTGGGGAGTTTTGTTTGTTACTCGTATCCGGACATGAAAACAGTGTGGCATTGAGAGATACTCCTGTCTTTCACCATTCTCGACTTTGTTCTGACTTGTAGGGGGAAACCTGAGCCAAATAAAGGAAGTTCACAGAAGACTTACTTGATTGTACACTCAGAAATCAGCAATTTGTTCGTAACAGCTATGTTATGAAAGCCAGGATTGCATCTATGTCAGAGTTTCTTGAGATACTCTTCTTGCTGGCATATCACTTAGTTCTGGCGGGAGAGAGGGAATTCAGATGTAGCCATTGAAAAGCAGAACAGTGTTGATGACACCTTAGCATTGTCGTCATAATCAATATGTATTTACAGCATTATTCAGAAAACCCTTAGTTTGCACAGGTCAACACTATTATTTTTATTTAAAAATGCAAAAAAAAAAAGAAAAGTGTAACTGTCTAAAAATAAATAAAAAAAAAATTAAAAATAATTAAACCATAACTGAGTCTGTTGACTATGGGGCATGTTATATTATCTGGCAGTAAATATCCGTGTGCTTGTAAGGGTAAGATAGGTGTCTGGCTTCATTTGTGCCTTTAGATGTCAAATTTTACCACTTTCCTTGCAACAGGAGTAGAAAGACATGACAAAATTGCTAGAAAGCTGGCAACCAGAGGACACTGACATGAATGTTCTAACTGCAATATCATTTGTCAACAGGAGTAGTCTTTGAAGGAAAACACCAGTGTAAGCAATTTTGCATTAGTTTTTCCTTAAACACAAAAAGTTCTACTCCCAGCATCGAGACAGTTTTTCACTGTTGTTACCTTCTGCAAAAATGCAATTTTACAATTAGCCATATTTTTTCATTACATTTTAGAACTTAGATCTTTGCCAACTGTTCTTTGTTTTCATATTCCATGTTCAGCAAAGCAGGTACTGTCGGAATTTTTAGTTTTAGCTGACAAATGTTTTCAAGAGTAAAACCACCAGAAGCTGCTGTATGTCTTGATAGAACACATTCAGAAATGCGATAAAATAGTAAACAATATTTTTTAAATGTGGATGCATTTCTTGTAGTAGAGTATGAAATTAGTAAGATATTAAGGATTGACCCAGAAGCAGTTCTGGGAAGGTGTAGCCATCAGTGCAGTTTAGGTTGCACGTCTCCTTGCTGTTGCCTGACTTTTATGGCAAACTAGGTCCGTTTGTCACTAATTCACCTGATGTGCACAACTCGTTGTTAACTGTTCAGCACAGTAGAAGCAGAATGTTTCTAGGCTCTCTGGATGCTGCATAATATTGTAGATTGAGAGTGGCAGCCCTTAGTTGTTCTTCCATGAAGATTATGAGAGATGTAAAGCAGTACTGAGCCCCACTAAGTAGAAAGTTAAAATGGGTAATAGAACAAAAGCCCAACTTAGTTAACATGAGTGTTAATTTCCAATCAAATTCAGTATCTTCTGGAAGTTGACTGTGTCTCCTGAAACAGTTAGAAGCTAAAGCTAGTTAGTGGGAGAGGTCCTCCGAACTGGAGGAGGATTATACTGGGTCATCAGCTGCAGGGAGTAATCTTGCTGTTGGAAAGAAGGTATAGAAGTAGTGCTGCTTCCAGGGGTTTCCTCTCTACTTTCCATAGTGAATGCCAATGCAAGCGGTATTTTTTAATGTCAGTGAAATGTTGTTACTCTCTGTGGGAATTTCTTTGTATCTTGATCATCAATTTGTGCTACAGAATTTCTAGCAGATGTCTAGCTCTGAATGGTGTTGAATTTAGTATGTAGCTTTGATTTCTGAGTTACTTATCAATTTTTTTTTTTACCTGTTTGTATTTATTTATTTAATTTGCCAGGGTGTATGATTTTTATTACTACCTTCATCTGAACATAACCTAAGCTTTTCAATGAATGGATTTTTTTTGTTTGTTTTCTTGTTCCTGAAAGCTGCCCTTAGTCTGTTTCTCCAAGTCAGTTTCCTTTTAACGTTTAATCAAGCCTTTCTTAACAAGTGATGTGCACTGGCACTGTGTTTTCAATATGGTGTCTTTCAGTGATGCACGTGATGTTTCTGGGATTTAATTCTTTTAGCAGTTCTTTTTATCTTCTTTTTAATAGGCGCTCTCATTTCTGTGTCATTTTCCTTTTGGAAGTCTCACACAACTGTGGTGGATTCTCTGGGTTTTGTAACTCCTGTAGGGATATTGAATCTGAATGTGTTATTAGAGTGCCTTTCAATAGAAAAAATTTGAACAAGATCCTGCATACTATTCAACACTAAGACTCGGACTGCATTTCTAATGGCTTCCCTAACCAGCTCTCCATTAAATGATTATTGTAGCACTAAAAGTTTTTTCTTTGCTTCATGTCCCAGTGTGATACTTGTCTGATATTCATGGGTATCTACCATTACAATTGTATTTCTTTCCCTCATTGCCTCTCTGATCTCTTTTAGCATATCATACTTGGTCAGTGCTATCATTCTGCTAAGGCAATTGATAATACAAAACTACTTTCAGCTTTTACATTTGGGTCCAAGAGCATTGAATGATTTACTGAAATCTTCCTTCTTACCAAAATTCAGTCAGAGGCCAAGTACTCCCCTGGAACCTTAATGTGGACACCTGAGAGCTGAGACTATCTACTTAGAAAACTTCATTCAACTTAATACCCTTGTCATTCAGTTGAAATAGCAATGTATCAAGTTCCAAGCCTTTTATAGCTGGTCTGCAAGATGTGGCATTTCACAGGAGCAGGGCAATAATTACAGGATACTTCAAGTTTGTCCCTATTCCGTCACAATTGATTATCCATTTTCTTTCTGAACACAAACTCTTGCCTTGGTGGGGAAAAAAAATGTACGCATTGTGGACATCTTCAGAGCTCTTCTTTACTGTAATGTATTTGTAGATTCTTGTCATCATGCTGAAATAGTACAGATATCTGAAGAATGTACAAGGTGAGATTGAATTGCATCACTAATTGAAATTAACAGGAGTCCCTGGCTCTTTTTATTCAGACATCTGTTGGCTTCCATGCTCTAGTTAAGTCTGCATGTATTTGTTCAGAGTATTGTCAATTCAGAATGTTATATTACAGCTAGTAATAATTGACTGGTATTTTTATGCTAATCCGTACTATTCAGCTTCTAGGTCCAATTACTTACTGTTGAGGGGATAGAGAATCAATGGTGATTTTTCTCCACCTCTCCCCTAGATTATATGTACTACATTGTAGCTATTTAAAATTTTAAAAATTGCTTCATTCCAAGAATAGGATGCTATTATTGTGCTGTTGGCTACTTACTTTCAATATATATTCTTTTTTGTGATGTAATAGAACCCTTTTTTTGAAGCATGATACTTTTGATAGTTTTTTTTTTTTGTTTAGCCTCAGTTTAAAGTGATAATATTGGTAGTAATGGCAAACACATTCAAATAAGATATTATGCTGAGAAACTTTGATCTTTTGTATGTAAGTAGAACTTTATCCGTAACCAAAAATCAGCTCTTTGGCAGTAATCGTTGTGTTTTGTTTTTTTTTTTTTTTTTCTGCAAGACTGGTGAAATTCATAGGGTTTAGTCATGAAAATGTTTCTCACATCTAGCTTTGTAGATGAGTTTTATGGAAGTCCCACTTGGTAAATAATTCAGAAAGAGGTCTGTTGAATTAATTTTACTCAATTAGACAGCTACTTCTATCAAATTTACCATGTAGTTCTAGGACATAACATGAAAGCAAAGTATCATAAGAGATTTTTTCCCTCATATAGGCATAAAAATAACCTGTAAGCTGCATACTTGGAAATATTTTTCCTTATTGGAAATAATGACAGCTCCTTTCCTATTTTAACATTTGATACATATAAAATTTGTAAATAAGAGATTCCTGCAATCATAGTGTGATATGAGAAGTATTGGAATGGGGATTTAGATGATGGTGAAAAAATTTTCCTAGTAAACCCCTATTAATTCAGTGGAAAGCACTGGTGTGCTCAACTGAGAAGCCAATACAGTGAACAGTATTAATGAGCCTACTTTAACCAGTAGGTATAATAATATTTATTAAACAATCAACAAACAAAACAACAACAACAACAAAACCAAAAAAGACAAACAAACCAAAACAAACTTTATATGCACAAATAGCTCTAAGGCTTGACACTTCTCCCTTTAAGTGGCTCCATTGACTGTACACAAAAAATAAATTGAGAAAACTCCAACAGTCAATAGTTCTGCAGGATTAATGGATAGGGGTAACTTTTTCACAGGATTCATACTTGAGTCGACTGAAACTAGACATATGTTTTCTGTCTTCGGTGATTTGTTCATTCCACAAGAACACCACCAATGTTTATCTGAGGAAAAAAAACAAGGCAAAAGAGGAGACTATTTCATGTTGAAAATGCTGAAGCCTAATGCTCCTCAGTTGAAAATAGCACAAAGTTTTGATCCTTACTTCTGTATTCATAAAAAAACCAGGTCCCTTCTTACACCATGCCAAACTGAAAAATAGCATGCCAAGGTGAATGTTCAAGAAACACTTTGAGAAAACAGATAATTTTTCTATTCTTTTGGTTAACCAGAAGTTTTAAACGTTTCTGTTCTAACTGGCCAAAAATGATCTATATTTATTTTATCTTTTTGGTGAACCAAAACGTAGATGTTTGCATGTCTGTAATTGTAAAATATTTGTGAATTGCCATCTCCTACCTTATTTGCTAATTTCCCTGCTTACAGATATCCAGTGCTTTAATACCATCTTGTATAACATATGCACTGAAGTTTGCACAGCAGTGTATTCTAAGCTGCTTTATTTTGGATTTCACCTGTATTTTTCTGTCACGCCTCAACACATATTGAGCCTGCAGACCTGTGGGTTTTGAAAGGAAAGCTATAACTTCTATTTTTTACATTTAAAATCTTTTCAGTTATTTTTATATGAATTAAAAAAATGTCATTTTCTTTTCAAAAGGATGTGACATATTGCTCTTGGAACATTTCAAATGCTAAATTTCTGCCTGAGTAGTAAATCTTTGAGCATGATAAATGTTCCTACATTTTGCCAATGCATGCATGTTATTCTAATTCATAACTTTTTGAATACTTAGGAATAAAACAGAGATTTATTGTTTCATGGAATAAGGAAATTACGTTTTCTTTTTTTTCTTCTTTTCAAATATTTACTTCAGCAGAAAATGTTGGAATGAGTAGTAGACATCAAAGGTGGAAAATAAGTTTATTAAGCTGTAATTTGCCCTTTCCTGCGTATGGCATAAAAGTATGTTGTATTTGTATTTGTTCTGTTGCACTGTAAATGTCTCAGCTGTTTCAGCTACATAGTTTTAAACAATTGTTTCTTATAGCCTAATAAATACCAATTTGTGAAAGTTTTCCTTGGCATCCCATTTCTATTTTTGTCCTAATTTCACACTATTATTTCTGATCATTGTAATGTCCTGAAAAACAGAACATGCTTCTTGATATATATATATACACACACATATATATATACACATGCACATATATACACACAAACACACACACACACACACAGTTTGAGCATATAGGAGAGTTATCCTTTCCTCCTATAATCATCTTATTTCTTTTTGTTCTCTGAGATACATTGCTCCTTTAAGTTACTTCCTGAACCTTTTCTGTTGTTTTGATGACTAAAGAATGAAGTTTTAGCTTCATTTGTTCATTTATCAGTGATACTCTTAGAATCAAAAGATACGTGCTATATCTTTATCTGTCCAGCAGTGAAATACCATGGTTACTAATAGAGAGACCTTTGGTGGGCCAGGTTGGAAGTATATGTCATTGTTCTGTGCTGGATTCACCCTGCTTACATTTAAAGCTGTAGTTGTGAAATATAAAGCTTTTTGAAGCAGTATCTTATGTGAGGAGGCTTTTTTCTTTGCGAGTACACTGCTGTTCTCAAAAAACTTGAAATTGCAGAGTGACAATAGTGATAATTTGTCCGTGAATCATTGTGCTAATCAGATACTCGCAATGCTTTTGATTGCTGGTATAGCAGCGTTTGTGGAAGAGTTAGAATTTTTAAATGGCAAAACTTGCTCTTTTTTGCAGTTCTGTGTCTCTTCTGGGAGATTTTTCACTACTTGAAAAACAGCTGAGCTGTTCCCTAGCTTAGATGTTTCGTACAAGCCTGGAAGTTAAGGCTAAAGAAACTTTGGATCATGAAGGATGTGTTTACTGCAAGAAAGCAGAATTTTTCTGCAGTTAGCGCATTATCTTAAGCCTTGAACCAACCCTCAGTAGGTTAATAAGACAGGCAACGAGCTCCCTCAGCAGGTTGCTCCTACGTATTTGACTTGATCATTATGATTTCCCTAAATATAACCTCAGTATTTTTATTCTGAAATATCGTCAGAATCTACATCACAAAAGTCTGAGAATATTTCACATCATTGAAATATTTTTTTTTTTTGTAGTTGATAAGTGTGATGGCAAATATGTGACTAAAGTGATGGCAGCTATGCTTTTAGAAAGCACATTTTTAAAAAAATGCCTATGTAAGTCTTTCTCTGACATGAAAATTTTAATACTCTGATAAAACCAAAAAGCATAATTGTTTCCTGAAACCGTGCACAAGATCTGAGATTACTGTGAGAACTATTGATTTTAAAGTTCATGAAGAGTGTTTGTAATCAGCATAGCGATTTGACTTCTTAATTAGACTAGTCCTGTGAGAGTTTGCTTCCCCATGCAGTATGTTTATGAATCTAATCAACCAGGCAGCAAAAAAACAATTATAGATACTATCTTTATTTTTTAACTCGCAAATGAGCAAGCACTGAAATACTGGAGCTCTTGCTTCTGTGATAATTAAAACATGGATCTGAATGAATAGAAGTTAAAAAAAAAAAAAAAAAAAAAAAGTACCCTGAAGAAATCTATACGCCACAAAATGAGGTCCTTGGCAGCTAACAGAAACAAGAGAAGGACAAAGGAAACTCTTGGACTGTGCCAAGACTGTGCCAGCAAATACTAGCTACCTGGTGGACTAGTATGCATCAATTTTCATTTTTTTTCATTGGGGATTTATCAAGTCACAACAAGCCATACGTGAGATTTTGGTTTGTCATGACAAGTCAGGCAGTCTGTTGTCTGCATTTAAAAAAAAAAAAAGTGGTGTCTTATCAATTCATATCCTTAGATTTGTCTTGTTTCTTATTGACATACATGTTGGCAATTTGAATTTGTCATTCGTGGGCCTTTGTGTATGAAGTGATTTGTAATGAAAATAGCTAGAAACAGTAGTTAGATTAAACAGTACCCAGAACCTGATTTGTTATTTCTTCTGTTTACTCTGTTTTCCAGTAGGTTAATTGTTCATTCGGCATCCATTTATGACTCGAAGATTTTGAGGTCTGTGTTTGGTATTAAAACTAATTGTGTTGGCAATTGAACTCTGTATTGTATTCTGCAAACATATCACTATAGTAGTTGAGGATGTTAGTCTGCCAGGTGACTAATGTCTGTCTATGGTTTATTATTGCCTTTTCTTTCCTTAGGGAAGAGGTTTGTGCACTGGCTTTCTTCGTGTCACTGACAGAGAAGACTTGGGTTTTGGTTTTGCACTATGCTTATGTTGAAAGGTTGAATTCATAAATGCCTGTGAGAGACAGTTCTGACAATTTCTAGGTAGGTCAGGAGTATATGCTAGAACCTTTTACAACTGGAAAACCCTGGTTTTGCACAGATAAATGTATTTCCTGGGGCAGGCAATTCTACTTTGCTTATGCAGTGGAGTTGTTTGTTAGTTATGTTCATTTATTCCAGAGTTCTTCTACAATCTCGTAGCTATACTTAAGCTAGACCACTGATGGCCTAAAGTTGTAGGCTGAAACCTGGCAGTCAATACTGTTCCAGATACAGAGCAGAAGACAAAATTTACATTCTTACAGACATCATTGACTTTAGTGTAAACAGCCAGAACTCCAGCTGTGAGTCTTGCCTATGAGTGGTTTTCAATTTATTATCTCTTTCTTAAATTGTTGAATCAATAGCAAGTAGTTAGAGGAGTAGGCATTACTGTCAAAAGGCCACCTGGGACATTCAAAGGGAAAGGTCTTTATTACTTTTTTCCTTGTTTACAGTGGATTTTAGCTGTTTAGCAGTGATTTTGTGAGGAACTGTTGGCAATAGTGGGACCAGATGTCCAGCGGGCTTACTGGGTCTTTTGGGAAGTGCCCAGTCAGAACCTAATTTTTGGATGTAATATGCTCTTTGCCATATTTGAAGCAGTTTAATAGTTGCATGCTATCATTCTTTTTCTTGTTTACACAAATAGAATTTGGATAAAGTAAGGATATTCCTACTAATAGTTGGAGAGAGACTTTCAGAGTTTGAAGCAAGAAATCTGATGCAATAAGATATTTTGGAAAGTGTTTACTGTGAGCAGTGAATTCCTGTTTAACTAAAAGACAGCTGATGGCAGCTCTAAGAATTAGAAGTATGTTGTTAATTTGATGAGATCTACCAATGTATGATGCCAGTTACAGGATGCAGCCACATGATCATGAAAACTACACCCATATGGGCATGTATGCACTCACAGTCGCACTCTCTGGCCCATTGACTGGACTCTGTCTTAGAGGCCAGAAGCATGCTTTTGCATATAGACTCCATAGGCTTTTTCTGTTAACATTGCAGGTAGGTTTGCCTTAGTGCTAACTATGTTAGTGAGCGGGTTTTTTCATTTGTGGGTTTTTTTGTTGTTTTTTTTTTTTTCTTTTCTGAAAGGTCTAATTTTTTTTCTCTGTGGTTTGACATCTCAGCTGGGACTTGGAATAAGATTATAATTTCCTTTCTCAATTCAGTTCCATTTCAAGTGAACTATAATAGGAAGACAATTTTCAGCCTCTACAGATGACATGGAAAATATGCTTGATGATGCGTCTTGGGGATATTTACTTAAGTGCAGCACAGAGATTGAGCTTTGAGATGCTGAGCTTTGAGATGCAGAACTTGATGACTGAAGTAATTAATGACAAAAGCCTCCCAGCTTTCACTATGGGATCCTTAAGAGTATGTTAGCCAGCAAGTAGTGCTTCAATGAGGCAGAGGGTATTGGAAAAACATGAGTAAGTAGCAGAGAGCAAATGCTATTTAGATAGTGGGAAGGAATCTACAGAAATTGGATGTTTCTCATAACTTAACCTCAAGTCATTCCAAAATTGCACATCTGTAGAAATGTTATCTACCTAATCACTGAAGAGTCTGCACGTGTGATGGATGGTCTGTGCAGTTAGTTTGCAGTTTATTGCCTGCTCTGTATCCTCTTCTGCTGAAAGGGGCATAGCTGGAGCAGTGTGGAAGAGGGCTGCCTACCTCCAGATGCTAAAAAATGGATTGGGTAGAAATTTTGGGGAGGAAGGGGGGACTGCTCCTTCCCAGCAAGCAGCTCTCCAGGTTTGCCTGGGGAGAGGCTTTGCTAGTGCTGGATGGAGCAGGTAGTAGGAGACTGTGACTTAGCTGCTAGGAAGGCTTAGACAGGAGGTAAGATGGGCTTTTGAGAAGCAGGCGGGCTGTATGTCTGTGGGTTCAAGTTTTAAAGGTGGTTAGAAAAGTCTTCTGGAAGATTGAAAATGAACTGCCTGGAGTTTGCTACAAACCAGGGGGTTGCTGAAAAGTTAAGGCTTGGTCTGAGACCAGTAAAAAGGAACTTGCTGTGTAGGGATGGGGCACAGGGGAAGATGGCTGTGTGCAAAACTTCTCATATTTTCATTCTGCTTACTCTTTAGAAGCAAATTTCTTTATTCCAAGATTTCATTCTAGCTCATTTTCAAGAAAAACATCAGTTTAGAAGCCCTTTTAGCGTACTTGATGACTTCAGCTTGAAGCAGTAGTGCAGGTAGATCCACTTAAAGCTCTGGTAAATTTGATATGCCATTACAGTATTCAGTAGTACACTTATGCATGAAGCAGAGAAACAAGTGCCAGTCTTCGTTTAAATTGCAGAGCTTACCTTTTTTCTTTTTGTAGTTTTTAACACCCTGTGTCAATTCTACTGAAGCCTTCTTGGTCTTCAGAAGTCAGCTACAGGAAAAGCTTTAGGGAGACAAACTGATGATTTTATTGTCATGTTCTCAGTGGCTAAATAGTAACTTGAGTTTATGAAATGCAGAATATATGCAATGCAGCAGTGGTTTGGGTATTTACTAGGAAAAATTTCTGAGGAAAACTTTCTGAGAAGATGTACCTTGTGTGTGCATAAGTAAAATGGAGCTGGGCGTTGCTTATTATTTTGGTTCTTTTTCTGAGAATGGGGAAAATAAAAGTTTAAGCTAAAAATGCTTTTGATCTCATGGCAAATTCTTTGTTAAGATTTTTCTCAACACTAGCCAACCACTTTAGGAATTCAGGTTATGCATATTGTCTGACAAATATGTTGCACAAATTTTCTAGGGGAATTATAGTTTTGGGTCTTGGTTTAATTGATGTAAAGGCATAAGAATACATTTTCTCTAGCAGAGAAAATAGAGGGTTTATGCAATTGAAGTTTTGGGAATATAGTATACTGAATTGTAGACTGCAAATGTTGAGTCAGAGAGGCTAGCACTGGTAAGAGAATGCTTTGCATGTTTCTCCTGTTTCAGAAACTGTATTACCTGAGGCACTAACCTAAACTTTTTACTCCAACTTTAAGGCAATATTTTCATTATAAGTGCATCTTAAATGTGTGGGAACTCCAGTTCTCAAGTTAAGTTGACTTAAGTCTCCTTAAGTTGTTAAGTAAGACTTTATTGGTTTAGCAGTGCAGTACGCTAGGATAGGTAGTCGTCTAAATGTGCCAATGCTACTTCTGAGCAGCACCATCACAGATGATAAATCTTATTTCCTCTTTTCAGAAATCATAGTAAAGAGGCCAAAGGCTGTATTATGGTATCTCTCTAAATTATTCTCTAAATATCCCACTGTATTTAATCATCATAAGGCAATAAGCACCAGGTCCTCTCTGACCTGGTGAAGTTTATGCACCCTGTCACTGGTCATGTATCCTTCACTCTACCTTATACTTTGTTTTGGTTTCTGAGGATGTAGATACATAAACATTTTAAAGTCAGTAATACCACAAGAACCCTCCCCTTTTTCTTCTGGTGTTACTTTCTTCCTTGATCCTAGAAAAAGGATCATTTGTGCAGCCTCCTGGTGACTTAGAGCGTGGAAGAGACCTAGGTTAAAATTAATTCAGCAGAAGAAAAAGATGCTAGTGGTGATTTTAACTGAGGAAAAAAAATTCTAACTGGATTCATAGGTGGGAGGAAACATTTCAGGAAGAGGTAGAATAGCTCCCTGTAGCTGTGTAAGGAATGAGGGTCTGTAATGGGAGATAGCATATGGGAGCAGGAAGGTATGTGTAGTACTTCCTCATGTAGCACTTCCACATGAGAGCTTGCTGGGTATTGCTTGACAACTAAGTACTGTGAACTCTCAAATTCATGAGCTATGCAGAACTGAGTTTTCTTCAATTAAATATTAATTTAAGTGCTAGTGAACCTCAGTCCATCCCACTCCTACCAGTTTGATGCCAGTGCCAGCAATAGATGCCCAGAGCCTGTAGAAGGATCACAGGTCAGCAGGAGAGCACCCGAAGAGCAGCACAAAGTAATTCCAACCACTCCAGCCAGTGAGTCAGCTTCATTGGGGGCCTAACTTAAATGCCTCTGTGCAAACACACGTAGCATGGGGAATAAACAAGAGGAGTGAGAGATGTGTACATGCCTGCAGGGTTATGATCTTATTGGCATCACAGAGACGTGGTGGGATGGCTCCTATGACTGGAGTGTTGGAATGGAAGGATACAGGCTCTTTAGGAAGGACAGGCAGGGGAGATGAGGAGGGGGTGTTGCCCTCTACGTGAATGACCAGCTGGTGTGCATGGAGCTCTGCGTGGGATGGATGAGGAGCTGACCGAGAGCCTATGGGTCAGGGTTAAAGGGAGGGCAGGGATGGGTGATGTTATAGTGGGGGTCTGCTACAGGCCACCCGACCAGGAGGACCAAGCAGATGACGCCCTCTATAGACAGATAGGAGCAGCCGCACATTCACAAGCCCTGGTCCTCATGGGGAACTTCAACTACCCTGATGTCTGTTGGAGGGACAACACAATACGGCATAAGCAATCTGGGAGGTTTCTGGAATGCGTTGATAATAGCTTTCTTCTCCAAGTGTTACAGGGGACAACGAGGAGAGGTCCTATGCTGGACCTTGTTCTCACCAACAAGGAGGGGCTGGTGGGGAATGTGAAGCTCAAGGGCAGCCTTGGCTGCGATGACCATGAAATGGTGGAATTCAAGATCCTTAGGGCACCGAGGAGGGCACACAGCAAGCTCAGTACTCTGGACTTCAAGAGAGCAGGCTTTGGCCTCTTCAGGGATCTGCTTGGTAGAGTAACATGGGATAAAGCCCTGGAGGGACGAGGGGCCCAAGATAGCTGGTTAATATTCACACCACCACCACCACCTACCCCCGGCCCCCCCCCCCCCCAAGCTCAGGAGCGATGCATCCCAACAAAGAGGGCGTCAGGCAAAAATGCCAGGAGGCCAGCATGCATGAACAAGATGCTCCTGGACAAACTCAAAAAGGAAGCCTACAGAGGGTGGAAGCAAGGACAGGTAGCCTGGGAGGAATACAGAGAAATTGTCCGAGCAGCCAGGGATCAGGTTAGGAAAGCTAAAGCCCTGGAAGAATTAAATCTGTCCAGGGATGTCAAGGGCAACAAGAAAAGCTTCTATAGGTACTTCGGTGATAAAAAGGAAGACTAGGGAAAATGTGGAAAATGTCCCTTCCAATCTAAACCATTCTATTGTTCTGTGATATGAATATTCTATTCAGAAAGCATCAAAACAGGACATAAAAGGAGGTTGCGGATGAGTAACATAACATTTAAATTGTAAAACAGTCGTAAGTATGAAATATGAAATGAGAGGTACAGCTCACTTCATAGAGAATTACAAATATTGAGAATTTTTTTTTTCAGATTTTGAGTGAAATGCAATGTCTATTTTGTATAGCGAATGAGGGTGGTTGGAATTGGGGTTTATCAAAGGCAAAATTTACCAGGACTGGGAAAACAGCTGGTACTTTGAAAAATTTGCACACTTAAGATCCAAGTGATCACATTATTTCATAATTTTATTGAAAGGCAATTGAGAAAACAAATCACAGAATACTTAGTTCCTATAAACCCTCTTCCCTGTTGGGTTTTGGTTTTTTTTTTTCAAAGCAACAGACAATAATGAGATTATAGTAGTTCAATTGCTCATGAAGTTGACGCTATGCAACAACAAAGTGGATCAGAACAAAATACTGCGTAGGCACATTGATTCTCAATGTAGGAGAGAAACTTCAAATGGGTTCCCTTTTTTAAAGCCAGAGATGTTAGCCAGATGTTAGTTCTTAACAGAATCACAGAATGTTGAGGTTGGAAGGGACCTCTGGCGATTGTCTGGCACAACTCCCCTGCTTACAGCACGATTACGTAGAATAGGTTGCACAGGGTAGTGTCAAGTCATTTTTTGGGCATATCCAAGGATGAAAACTCCACAAGCAGTCTGGGCAACATTTTCCAGTGTTTGACAAACCTGACAGTAAGAAAGATTTTTCCAATGTTTAACTGGATCTTCCTGTATTTCAGTTTGTGCCCATTTCCCTGTGTCTTGTGACTGGGCACCACTGGCAAGAGCCTGTCTCTCTTGACCTCCTGGTGACACTGCCAGGTTGCTGTGAGCCACCTTTGCTGTGAGGGTGCATTACTGGCTCACGGTCAGCTTGTCCACCAGGACTCCCAGGTCCCTCTCTGCAAAGCTGCTTTCCAACTAGTTGACCCCCAGCCTCTACCGGTGTCTGGGCTTATTCCTCCACAGGTACAAGACTTTGCATTTCCCCTTGTTGAACTTCATGAGGTTACTGCTCATTTCTCCAGCCTGTCAAGGTCTGTGCAACTCTTTGATGTATCAGCTACTTCTCTTAGTTTTGCATTATCTGTGTACTTGCTGAAGACACGCTCTGTCCCACCTTGCAAGTTACTAAATGAGGATGTTGAACAGTATTGTCTCTTGTATTGACACTTGGGGTGTGCCTTTGGTGACTGACCTCCAGCTGGACTGGGTGCTGCTGATCCACAACCCTTTGAGCCCAACACTTTGCATCATTTTCATTGTTGATCGCTGTTGATTTTAGGAGGAAATCTTGATTGGTAGGAACTGTTAGTGTGAGCAAGGGTTGTAAGTACACATACAAATGTGGCAGACTGTGCGTAGAGACCAAAATATTTTGCAGAAAGTGATAGTATGGTGTTAGCATAATTCACCTAAAAAGCCAATCAACAGATGCAGAAACCTGGCTTCCTCAGTTTTGAGGCTCATACTTGCATCTGTTTCACTGGCTCTAGACCATCCGTTGATCTTCCAGTGTGCTCTTGTTTTCATGCCAGGCCAGGGTGGGAAATGTTGGAAAGAGAAGACCCCTTCTAGTCGCTGTTTCTCTGTCTCCATTGAAAAAACTGAGATCAACAGGCATAGCAGGGTCAGTGTCATCAGAAGAGCGGCTTAAAAAAATTTGGCCATGTATAGGTGAGAAAGATGCCAAACGTACTAAGTAGAGAAATAAATGTATATATTGCAAAGTGCTGGGTTGTCACAGATGGTTTTTTGTCATTGTTATTCTAAGGTTAAAACCAACATGGAATCTTCAAGTATGTTCACATAAGAGTACAATCTTGAGAGATAAGGGACAGGGTGATGTTGCTCTGCATATGAAAGATCACAGGATTTCACAAGATGAATATGAAAATAACCTTCTCACACACTGTGATCCTTAGTGCTAACTGTTGAGCTAGTGATACTCTGTGACTAAAATTCTGATTTACAAACTGTGTATATGCTAATAAGTAGATGGGTATGATGTTCTCATAACTTCATTAGATCCTTTTGCCTGTTAGCATCATATCAGTTTAATCCAGATAGATTCTTGTCATCTTGTCATGTTTTCTTTTGATTTAGGGAATAGGAAGGACAAAAGAAAATTTGAGTGGCTTGTAAGGCATCTGACCTAACTGAATAGAACAAACTGAATGGGATGTAGTTTCTTCTAATTTGTTAAAAGATATATTTCAAATTATTGAATCTTTAACTTTTTTTTTTTTTTCTGTGACCGTCACGTATTTGGCAGTTAGGTCAGTTTCCATAATCATGTGTGTGCTTTCATCTAAATGAAAAGAGTTTTCCTTTGCATATTTGGAAACTCATAGCAGGGCCCGACAATTCAACACTTCATTCAATGAACACATTTCTGCTTTTAGGAAGTTGTGGTCCTTGGATAGATGCAATGTGTACCTGAATTTTATCTATCAGTCAATAGACAGTAATCTGTGTTACATATAAAAGATTTCAGACACAATTCAGAATTACTCCAAGCACAGTTCTTTGTTCCATATTCTATAAGAGCAAGGCTGTGGGACCTCATGCAGAAATCCAATATCTCTATTTTTGTTCATTGTGGGACAGTAGTTAAGGATTCAATGACTTACCTGTTATGGGCATGACACCTGACTTTTAGATTGTCATCATTATGATTTGTTTTTGTCATCCTTCAAGCTTAGGAGAACGATTGCTGTTTGTGTATTTTGTACTCCTGATAGCTGTGTTGAAACCATGTGGGGAACATTAATCTGTACATGCTATAGGAAGGCTCAAGTTCTGCTTACTATGCTGTGGTTTAGGAATGTTTTAGGATTTTTCTTCATGTAATTTTACTGGAATTTGGAAAGAGAAACTTGCTTGTAGTTGGATCACTTTCGTTGTTTAAAACCATTTGAATTATCATTAAAATTACATGTTTAAATTGTCAGAATATAATTAATGAGTCATGCCATGGTTTCAGTTCCTATATCTTCACTCAGTTCCTGTATTTTCATTGTGGCTGGAAGTTTGCAGCCCAGCAAATAAAATACCCACTCTTCAAAAAGAGGCATTTGTTTTAATGTGCCTTGGCACCTGCCAATCTTTTAGTGAAATTTTATAGCAAAATTTCTGCACAAATCTTGAAATATTTTGAGAACTTGGAGCCTTTGGGGATATAGTGAATGTGAGGTCATTACTCACACTATGGTCATGTAAAATGGTAACTATGGCAACTGCAGAGTATTGGAATGGAAGGTGAGGAGAGAGGTTTGTGTGAAAGAAGTAATATCCTTGGACATAGAAAACAACCTCGCAGAGCATCCTCAGATGAAGATATTATATGGATGTTTTATATGTGTGAGGTTTTCTTGTTTTCTAATGTGAAGGAAAATTAAACTTACCGTGACTAGTCCTCTTCCAAGTTTATTTTAATTGGTACCACAGGTTTTAAAGAGAGGTTTATCTTGTGCTCCCTCATAATTTAAAGCTTATGGAATATTCTTAGGCCTTTAAAGACATTAAGCCCCTAGAATTTCATACAGTGAAAACTGAAGCTATGAAAATATGTGGCATAAAGTTTTGGTGTTTCTTTTAGTTTTATTATATAAATTAGAAAATATTAAGAGATCAATGAGAAAAGGAAGGAACAATAGCTTTTGAATTTTGAAAAAAAACTTTATGAAATAAATGTAGGTAAATGGTAAAACTACTTAAACAGGGACATACAGAGAGAATGCTATGCAATATTTTGATGTGAAGCCTGTGGGAACAGAAAATTACTGCTGTTTTTCAAAGCCTTCTAAGTTGTAGTTTTTGCAAAAGCTCTTATCATATTTTGCAACACTTGCAAGTCTTTCGAGAGCACCTACACCTATTTAGACTGTATCAGATCTCCAGCTTTTCTGATTTTTTTTTTTTTTTCCAACTTTAGGTAATTTCTGTTCACAGAGCTGGATTTAATTTCTCTGATTTGTCCCATCAGTGCTGCTTCCCATTATGAGCCTTTTGCAGCAGTAAGACTGGGTGGAAAAAGGAAAGTGCCTGTATATCCTGCACTCCTCTCCTAAGATTATAGTTCACAGATTGTACTGTCAATATGGATAAAAGTACTTTGTTCTGTAGCCTGAGTGGATGAAATTGCACAGTCATCACTAATGACGAAGGGTTTTTTTGGTTTTGTGGCTTTTTTTAAGTAGTAAGGTTTGTGTCTTTGAGTATCTCAATGCTTAGGACAAAATTGAATCGAGAACTCTATAGTGTCTTGTCAAAATGTTCTAACCGTTAAGAACATCCCTGCCTTCCTCAATATGCTTTCTGTGTTTTAAAGTAAAGGTGAGCCTCCCTCTGTTTTTGCTTGAAAGACAGCACCAAGAATATTTGGAAATAAGCATTTTGTTCATCTTTCTTTGAATGTTGAAATCCCAGAAGAGTTTGGGGCTATTATTGAGCTTTACACTGTGACTTCTAAAGCGTGCTGCCATTCTGGTTTAGATCAGGGATGAGCTGATGATCACAGAATCATTGGCCAAGTCAGGTGTAGAAACTATGATGACATGACTTTGTCCACTACTGTAGTGACAGGAAGCATGACCTTTAATTCCCTCTTACGTCATCCTTGTTGTAAATATACATAGAGTGAAATCTTCACCCTACTGAAGTTTATGGGAGCTTTGCTGTTAACTTCAATGAAGTCAGGACTTTACAAGTTGTGTATTATAGGGGAAAAAGTAGAAGGTTTAGATTCAGGTAACTCTGATGGGATTTTTTTTTTCTTCTATTGAATGCATTGAATTTTCTTCTATTGAATGAATCATTGAAATATGATTTCATGTTGCAGTTTTGGTGGCCTCTTAAAAATAATCATGTGATCTTTCTTTATCCTATATGAACATGGCCTTGCCCTTCGGTCTTGTTGCTTATTATAAGAAGGGCAATAGCAGAATAAGGAGCTAGAAAGCAGAAATAAAATACCAGTATGCATTTGTTTTCTCTTATTAGTGAGAATCCTCCCTTCCCCCAGCCCAAACATGCACACTTCTTACCATGGCAGATATTTCATCTTTGAGTCATGTTTGATTCTGATGTAATGCAGAAATGAATGGAAGTATAAAATCAAATCAGCAGAACTTGAACTAACAGGTAAACAGCTGAGGAGGCAGTGAAAATTTTTAGTTAAGTAATGTGGTACCCAGTACAAAGACTCAAGGAATTCTTTAGTTTTAAATTAGTGGATTGTGGAATATATTCCAACACTTTGCAGATGCCAACTGTGGAATATATTCCAACTACGGAATGTATTCCAACTACTTGCAGAAAAATGTAGCTCTTCCTAGTTGCCAAGTGTAACTCCTGGTAATGAGGATTCGAGCAAACAGTGGCAATGATGTCATTAGCTTTCTTTATCTGTAACCAATGTCAGGACTGAGCTGGCACTGCAGTTGCTCAGGGCTGTCGTAACAAAACCCAACATATCCAAATAGGATACAGGATAAAGTTTATTCTAGTCTTCTGAAACACCTGCCCTCTTTCAAAGTTGTCTACATGGAATAAGAGTCCAAGATTTTCCATTTCCTATCGATGGAATTCTTCTACAATAGAGATTCAACAGATTATTTGTAGTCTGCCTTTATTGTCACACAAAAGATACTGTAGGAACAAAGGTGGCTTTTATCTTTTGCATGGGCTTGTCCAAATTGTATTGCAAATCCTGGTCTCTCTTCCTTTCTAATACTTTCACCTTAGTCTTCTGTCAGAAAGGGAGTGAGATGACGAGGTTGAAAGCTCATCTGTTGTGCTGTTTCGTTGATGGCCAGCCAGCCAGCAGCACTGACTGACTTAATGCAAATGAGAGCTAGTTTTGCTCTGAGATCTAGTTTGAGGTGTCAGTATTGTGTCATTCCTGATGGTAACCAAGTTTTAAAATTCATTTTGAATTGTCTTTTGGTGTCCTTTTAACCTTTTGGTTTTATTTGCTGTTATGTATAAAGCATAAATATGCAGAAATTGCTTTTAAAAGAAATGCTTGTCACCAATAATCTTTTTTTAAATCATAAATTTTTTTTAATCTTTGGCTTTGATTTTATGGTAGTATTGAATCCCAGATTGAAACCAGCTAATGGATTTCACAGAGAAAAGGCATTGTTACTATGGCTACACAGCACCCTGAAAGCTTAAAAGGACAAAGGATAAATGAATACAGTACTGGCTGCTTAGCCATTTATAGAATAGATTCTAATAATTTAAAGGCTTTATAGTCTTTCAGACACTGTCAGAAAAAACAGCATGTTAGTCCTTTAAGAATTTGTATTTTATTTTTAGTTTAGATCATTACTTTTTGAAGTAGCACATTTGAAAAATATTTTCCAAAATGTCTTCTGCTTTTAGCCAATTTATTTCACATATGTCTATAGCATGTAATGAAATTTTCTATTACTGATCATTTTATTACTGATATTTTCACTACAGTATTTCAAAATGAGTAGAAATCTAATCCTCCTATGGACAAATAAACACAGAGTAATTGTGGTTTGATGAAAACTTGCAGTAATGTACTTTTTATAGCTTTCACTGTAGTTTTGGCTGAAATGTTTTTACCTTTGATTTTCTTATAAACCAATCTACACATTTAAGACAAACATTTTGTATATAGTAAAGAATAATAAAACACATGCATGGTTAGGTTCATACAATTAAGGAATTGAATTACCAGTTTTTATCATCACCTTAGTGACTGATGGCAGAAGTGCTACTACCTACGTTTGCTTGAGAAATAAAAGGTGTTAGAAATCATGAACATATCACTCATCAACTCAAGGGCATATTTTAATGACCTGTTAAAAATAATGCAGAATAAAGTTTTTTAGAGTGTAATGATAGAATGCATCTATTGTTCACCACAAATAGATAGAAGTTCTGTCTACTGATGATTGTAGGCAGTGTAATTCAGCCAGTGGGTAGTAGCAAGTCATTGGGAAGCTAGCAGGTGAGCTTACAGGTGGCTTTGTAAAGAGATATTTGATGTGCTCTTATTTGCAGGCAGAGGGCTCTTGTAATTGTATTTTGGACTTATCTGTCCAGCAATATATGCATGTATTTGTAAGGCGAACGGGACTTGCTGCATATGCAACAGACCAGCTGAGTCGTCCTCCTGTTGTAGATCCATCCTGTGCTCCATAGAAACGCCACATTCACTACGTTAGCCCATAGTGTTGTTTACGTCTAAGATACACAAAGAAGCCTTTCTACCTAAAAATATCAGAATTATCGTACAGAACTTCACCATACAGACCAGCAATCTAGACCAATCTGTAAAGCCTGTTTAGGCCAAATTCCAAGATGAGCAGAAGAGAATGTCTGGGAAAACCTGAGAATGTCTGGAAAAACCCAAGAATAACCCAATTAAGTGTATAGTTGAAAGGAGGTCATGCTGGTAGAAAAATATTGTGGGAATTTCATCCTGCTATTTATTGTGCCTCTGAGATTACATAAATATGTAGTAGTTCTTAAAGTAGCTCTAGGTTATAAACTACTATAAACTAAAGAACAGTGGTGTAGAAGTGACCCAGAAGGTCTGATTACCCCTTAAATCTCCACAGAGCTTGTTCCTAGCTGCTTCTGGTCGTTTTGGACAGACAAATCTAAAATACAGATATCAGACTGTGAAATTCAGCAGGCCGGTTTTCTTAACTTAAGACAATTCTTCTTTAATTTACAGCTTGAACAACACTTCTGTTATTATTTCACACAGAACCAGTGTGCTCAAGACTAGCAAGATATTTACTGAGGGGGTGGGGTTTTTTTGAGTGCTGACTTTAAGAGACTACTTCAGAAGATTTTAACTTAAAAATGAATGTTGTATATTTCTACTGCTTCTTAAAATAGGGAGAAGGGCTTCTCAAGATAGATTCTGAGGTAAAATATAAGTTACTTTCAGGAAATCGCTGTTATTATTTTTTTATCTTGCATGAAAATGTATTGAGAAATTTTCCTCTTATTTATATTTCTTTGATCATTGTAAACATGAGGATGAAAAAATTAGATGGACTATTAATGATTTGTAGGTGATGATACCTAGCTGAAGTTGTCCCATAGTAAGCAGTCACTGGCTTTTCATTCCAAAACTTACTTTCCAGCTTAGTGTAATTTTATTCTTTAAAACTTGTATTGTGCACAATTTGTTTTGCTACATGTAACATAATGATTTTGAAATTTTAATCAAGTAAAAACTACCAATGGATAGACAAGTTTTTTTTGTAACATAGATCTCCCATCTCTGCCTTTGATGATTTAAATGTAATTCCCTCCAAAAAATGAAATTATAAAAACAATAAAATAAAATAAAAATCTCCTAATTAGGGTGTTTTATTCATGGGCCTTTGTTTCATTTGTGTGGTTTTTTTTGGTTTGATTAAATACTCCCTTTATTATTTACTTAAGTACTGCAGAAGAAGATGCTGCTTGAAATTCAGGAGTGGATCAGTTAGAAGTGCTTCAAGAGAAGACTGGGACTATGTGATATTTGATGTTGCCATGGGAAACTGCTTTGCAAGAACATTTGCAGAGCAGATGGACCAAGATAAATAAAACAGATACAGGTATTGAATAGAGATTGTGTAATGTTCTGTGAAACAACAGGGAAACATGAACTCAAATCTATGCAACAGTTCTTTGATTCATCCTTTTTTAATGGGTATGCTGATAGCTTAATTTTCAGAACACAGTTCTTTATAGCAAACTTGTTTTGTCTCCCTTTAAATGGGATGGTATATTTTTGTGGTATTTTATCTTATGCCATTCATAAGTGTTTGATATGAATAGTTCAGTAGTGAAGGTTTCCTATAGATTTTGAGTTTTCGACAAGTCAAAGAAAATTTCAGGGTTTATCTGCGTCATCTTCTCTGTTATGCAAAACCAGTAATGTCCAAACTTTATGCTGTAAACTACTACCTTTTGGGCTAGCCTCTAAAGTTACATCTAAGTACACAAACACTATGGAATGGAAAAACTTTGTATTTCAGATGTTATAATTTTGTTAGCTTAACGTGCTCTTGGCTATTGAATACTCTTCCATAACCTTATACATTAGCTTTTTTGCCTTCATTTAAAAAAAAGAAAAAAAAGAAAAGACACATGTTTAAGAACTAGAATGTCTTTGTAATCATATGTTTGGCACACAAGTTTGTTTCCTTAGCAACATGAACACAAAAGATACTCATGTGACTGTATACATGCAACATGCCTTTGTAAGAGTACATATGTACAGAAATCCACTGTATGTTTGTTTAACATGTATTCTTTGTTCTCCCTGGCAATGAATAAAATAGGCATGTGCTGTTTAATTTTTCTCTAAGGAAATAGGTAGTTTGAGAATTTGAAATATAATTTGTAGTCATATCTTTTCAACAACTCAAATCCAAACTTATGGGAAAAAAAAGCTTCTGGAAAAATAAAAGCTTAATCTGCTCTCTTGAAGATGTATGATTTCAGCTGCTAAAGGATTTTTTTTTCCTGAGTAATATATTGACTGTAAAAAATTTCTTTGGACTTTTAATCTACAATGTGTCTGTGCTTGTTTTCTTCCTGAGTTATAAAACCTACTCCATGGGTTGATTTCTGCACATACAGTGGAACTGTTCTTTGGGTCATGCAGTCATAAACCCATGAGTGCCCATATAATTATTGGTGTTCTTCATTTAGTATGAAATGCCATGAAATACCATACCACTGAATACCATGCAGTTGATTCACATTTTTAGAATGCATGTTAAAAAATTTTTTTGAGTGGTCAGAGTAATTTTTGTTTGTTTTTAAGTATATATTTCTTTCATGAAGCAAAATACATTTGATGTATTTGTTGTTAATCCATTTTAAATATCACATGTGAATATCTGTCTGAAGTTATATATTTATGTACATTCTGCTTTTTCAGGGAAAACAAAGAGAGTTTGAAGCAGGTATTATTGGGGAATATTTTATGGCTTCTGTTCTACAATGAATTGGTTCAGAGTATCTGAATTTCTTTCATTGCATTTAAGCTATGGATGTAAAGTCTTGCCATTGATATCAGAGAGGCTAAAAGACATGTTGGCTTTCATTAGGGTCAGGGTTACTATATGTTGATAGCTTTCGGCTATAACCTTTTTATGCCTTTTACACTAGCTAAAGCACAATGAGGTTGAGGTTGATTTTTTTTTTTTTCCCCACGCATCGTAGAGAAGAGATTTCATTGGTGATTAATTTAACCTCTTTTCAATTTATTTTAAGCAGAGACCAGTTAAATAAAATGCTTTACAGAGTCACAGAATTGTTGAGGTTGGAGGGGACCTCTGGAGATTGTCCAGCACTCTGATCAAAGCAGGGTCGCCTAAAGCATATTGCCCAGGACTATGTCCAGTTGGATTTTTAATATCTCCAAGGATGGAAACTCTGCAACCGTCTTGGGCAATCTGTGCCGTTGGTTGACCACCCCCACAGAAAAAAAAAAAAAACAACATTATGTTTAAACGGGATATCTTGTATTTAATTTATGCCTGTTGCCTCTTGTCCTTTCACTAGATACCACTGAGAAGAATCTGGTTCTGCCTTCCTTACTCTGCCCCCCATCAGGTATTTTTAAACATAGGTAAGGTCCCTCTGAGCCTTCTCTTCTTAAGGCCCTCATCTCTCTTAGCCTCTCCTCATGCAAAATATGCTCCAGTCCTTTAATTACCTTCATGACCTTTTGCTGGGATTGCTCCAGTAAGCCTATGTCTCTCTTGTACTGGGGAGCCCAGGACTGGGCCCAGCATTCAGGGTGGCTCACCAGTGCTGAGTAGAGAGGAAGGATCACCTCCCTCAGTCTGCTGGTGATACTCTTTCTAATGTAGCCTAGGTTGCTGTGGGCCGCCTTTGCTGTGAGGGCATATTGCTGGCTCACGGTTACCCTCAGGTCCTTTTCTGCCAATGTGCATGGCATTATTCCTGCCAGGTACAAGAATTTGCATTTCCCTTAGTTGAACTTCATGAGGTTACTGTTGGCCCATTTCTCAGCCTGTCAAGGTCCCTCTGAATGGGAGCATAACCCTCTGGTGTATCAACTACTCAGTTTTGTATTATCAGTGGACTTGCTGAAGGTACACTCTGTCCCACCTTGCAAGTTCTTGATGAGTTGTTGACCAGTACTGGCTCTTGTGTTGACACCTGGGGTGTGCCTTTGATGACTGGCCTCCAGCTAGATGTGGTGCTGCTGATCCAAAACCCTTTGAACCTAGCAGTTCAGCTAGTTTTCAGTTCACCTCACTCTCCATTTATCCATTTTGTGTTTCATCAGTTTGTCAGGGAGGAGACAATGGGAGACAGTGACGGCAGTGTTATTGAAGTCAAGATAAGCAATGTTCAGTGTTCTCTCCTTGTCCATTGGATCAGCCTTCTCATTGTGAAAGGCTGTCAGGTTGGTCAGGCACAATTTCCCCTTCATATAGCCATGCTCACTACTCCCAAACACCTTCTTGTCCTTGTGTTTGGTAATGATTTTCAGGATTATTTTCTCCATTCCGTTCCCAGGGATCAAGGTGAGACTGTGACTGGCCTGCAGTTTCCTGGATCCTCCTTCTTGCCCTTTTTGAGAGTAGGGACTATGTTTACTTTCTTCCAATCCTCAGAATTTCCTCCCATCCCTGATCACCATGATCTTTCAATGATTGAGTGGTCTCATGATGACATCAGCCAGCTCCCTCAGTACACGTGGGTGCATCTCATTATGGCCCATGGATTTGCATGTGTCCAGTTTGTTTAAATGTTTCCTGAAGTGATCTTCCTCCATTGAGGGGAAATCTACCTTGCTCCAGGCTTTCCCACTCGTCGCAGGGACCTGGGATTGCTGAGCGATGGTTTTATCAGTAAAGAGTGAGATGAAGAAGGCATTCAGTGTATTGGCCTTCCTCATACCATTTGTGACGGGTCTCCATTAGCATTCAGCAGCGGGCCACCATTTTCTGTAGTCTTCCCTATGCTGCAGATACACCAGTAGGAACATTTCCTGTTCCCCTTCATCTTTGCGTGAGCTATCCTACGTGTCCTTGTGATCCCAGTGAGGTCGAACTGCACGCAGACCTCTTAATTCCTCCTGTTCCCTATGCTGTGTGCATTAGTATACAGGCTCTTTGGAGATGTACAACAGCATGCTAATTTCCCAGAAAAGGTAGGAGAGTTTTCCTCATAATTCTGCCTGGTAGGCATTTCCCTATTTATGTGGACATAGTTGGGTGGGACCCCCCAGAGCCCTGGTGGTTTGCTCACAAATTTTCTCCTATTCACATTGACCCATACTCTTTGCTTGCCAACCTGGTCCTTCACTTCCTCACTTGATTGTTCGTCATCCTCTCCTGCCCCTGTTATTCCTAGTTTGAAACTCTCATTACTGGATTGGCCAGCCTGTTGGCAAAAATGTTTTTCCCCACTTACTTAGGTGGATACTATCTCTGCTGAATGATCCTCTGTCCTCGTAGAGCATCCTGTGATCATATAAAAACTAAAACTCCGTTGCTCACACCAACTGCGCAACAAATTGTTGACTTGTGGGATCTGTCTGCTGCTCCTCACACCATTCTGCCTTTTTGGAAGGATTAAGGAGAAAACTGCCTGAGCTCCAATGTCCTTGACACTCCCCCCCACAGCCTCCATCATACCCCACAGCAATGTAATCAATGCTTGATGCTTTCCTGATTGCCCCTGGCGTCATCACTGGTGCCTGCGTGGAAAAGCAGCAGAGGGTAATAGTCTGCAGCAGCCTTTCCACAATGTCCTGATCTGAGTCGCTGGCAGGCAGCAAACCTCCCCAGGCAACAGGTCAGGGTGGCAGCTCGGGGCCTCCGTCCCCCACAGCAGGGAGTTGCCCCCTGCAAGCACCCACCACGTGCTCCTGCACAGCTCAGGTTTAGCTGGTTTGCTCCTTTGCTGGACAGAGCTTGTATTTGTCGCCCTCATAAGACAACTCTTTTAGTTAAATGTTTAATGTGGTTTACTCTTTGTTTTGTGAGCAAATGTGTGTAAAAACATTGCTAGTGAACAAATTATGTGTTTTGGCTTTTTTGTTTTATTAAGCTTTATTTATTCTTCAGTGGTATCCTGCCAATGCCATATGGGTTAGCTAGCTACAAAAAGGCTTTTTCCACTAGTGTGGCTGATAGAGGGAAAATCATGTGTGGTTTTCATGTGCTCAGGGAGATCAAGGATTAATCTTTAATTAATCTCAAATCAATCTGAGAGTCTACAGAAAGATGAATAGGAGCCAGTATATGGCATAGGGTTTGATAAAGGTTATTTAAGACTACCTTTCAAGTCCAGAAGCGTTATTTTAGGTTGTACCATCTGGAAGACACCAGCATAAAACATTTTTCCAAAGCTTGCTTCATAACAGGATTTAAGACTATTAAATATAGGTATACAATATTTCAACATGATATAACTGGTTTCACATGTGTCTTGTTTCTGTTTGTTCTAGGAAATGAACCCAGGAGGTAATGTGAAGGGACATGTGAAGCTGTGTCATAGCAGAAATTTGCTAAAAGATTGCTTTAACTGTAAGTTCTTTTTTTTCTGTTGTTAAATTTTAAAAAAATATTTATGCTGCTGGAAAAAAAGGGTTTATTTCGGCATTTTGACTTGCAGCTTTATTGTAAAGAAAACCTTGCCAAGTGCCTTATGTATAATGCCTGCTATTATTAACTTGCTATATTTTAGTGAAGAGCAAACAAACATTTTTCCTCTTCTATTAAGGATTTGAATCTAATGAGCAAGATTTTAATGTTGTGTAATTACAGGTTATACATCCACTGTGATGTATGCTAAACTGCAATAGCTAATTTTTCAGAAATTCTTTTAAAAGTGAATAAAAGGTAGAAAATGTCCAAACCCACATGAGAGCATGAAACTTTTTCACTGAAAAGTTCTTTAGCAAAGATTGCCTGTGCAGGTGCCTGCTATGACTCAGACCTCTTCTGGATTGGTCATCTTTTTCCAGAGTTATTAAATTTTCTACGAGCTATAGTGAAATAATTTAATTTTACATTCATCGCATAATGAACTCCACTTAGGAATTTAAACTTTTGTTTTGATCTTGAGTCTAATTGTCTACATCAAAATACTTCAGCAAGTGAGAGAGATGAACTTGTTCTCCTAGCAATACTGCAGGAAAAATATTAGAAGATCGATTTTACACAAAGAACCAAAAGCATTAGTCTGACTATTGGTTTTGGCAGATTCACATAGCTGGTGGCAGAGCTGAGAACAGAATTCAGAAGTTCTTAGTCCCAATCAAGAGTTATAATTTGAAAAGAAACTATGAGAGAAAAGCTTCCTACCTGGGTATCATATATAAATATATAAATATGCCTAAAAAGTATATCTTGAGGGAGATGGGAAGTTTACAAGCTAGAATTTAGCCAGTATATTAATTTTCTCCCTTGTATATATAATTATCATAGTTTAACTAAACATCTAGTTAGTAAGTTCCTGAAAACTCTAAGGGGGAAGGTATTAACGAAGAGTGTTTCAAAACTGATAGTAGCTGTTTAATCCTTTAAAAATAACTATTTCAGATTTCTTCTTTATCTAGCACTCTATTTTAAAGTAGCAGCAGCTCCTGGGCAGCATAGGTAATTTAGTTTGGCATAACCTTCAACCAGATTAAAACTTACAAATTCTAGTCTTCCACAATTCAAGCTCTTTAGGAAGTATCAGAAAATGTTCTCATATTTATTTCTAATTTTCCTCAAAAAGTACTTCTCTGTCTTAGTATTTCTTTACTCTGATATAACTTGAGAGATGTTGAAACAACCATAAGTTAAGTGCAAATACAAGAAAATCTCTTAGAAATTACAATCTTAGTTCTGCACTTGGTGTTGTAAAGTAAAAACTGAACGTTATTGTCTTCATTCTATTAATATTCACACAGTATTGGTGGAACTCCAGCAATTGCCTTGTGTTACCATAAATGTATTAAAATTACTCAGATGATTAAGTATTTCTTTTGGTTTTATCAAAGAATCTAGAGGGGATATTCCAGGATATTTCAAGGAGACTTTTATGATTAGTCAAGGAAGAGAGAAGAGAAACTGCTACTCTGATAATGCTGCCTTAATAAGTGAATTTGTCAGACTTTCAGTAATATTTGGTAGGCTTAATTACTTAGCACTAGTGAGGCAAACAAACTGAAAAGAGGTAAGTTTGAGTTAGAATTGGCTAATTTATTTCAACTTCATCTTCTCTTTCAATTGCTCTGTTCATCTCTTCATGTCTCTCTGAGAAATGTAAGTATTTTACATGTGTACATATATAACCGTGTGTGTGTGTGTATCAATTATAGATATTTATATTCACTGAAGATAAGACAACATTTGGGACAAAAGTACAGACTTGACTTGGAAAAATCTTAGGTGAGAACATGGAGAAAAGTCTTTGACAGGATGCAAAAGTTGAGAGCTGCATTGCACATTGAGCACTATAAAGTACATTTTGTAGCCTCTCAGACAACAAATGTGTTATTTGGAGTCCTGCAAATATGCTGCTTTCCATCTGATTTTAATAGCGTGACTGCCTCTGAGGACAAATTAGCAGAAAATATGGGTATTTTTTCTGATCTAAGATGTTGTCTATTACTGTATAGTTACAGGCAATTCTGAAGCCTGGTTAGAGAACTGGCAATATGCAAGCACGGAGGCATATTTTCTTCTCTTGGCCTAAGAACTGATCCTGTATCTACTCTTCCCAAGTGCCAGTGACCCTCTTTCTGGTGTGTGTTATGAGTAAATGTTCATATACGTGTGATTCTAATGGAGTATGGGCATTAATAAATTACATCAATGGTACCATAGTCTTAAGCTTCATTGCCATCATTTTTCCTATTATAAAAATTATTCTTCTCTAGGTATAACTTCAGTTTTGCAGAAGCATTGAAGATGCTTGTGCACTTGATGTAAAAATCGTTCATGTGGTACCACTCTTATATGGAGTAGCAGGTTGCTTTGAAGCCCAGGAATTTGAGAATTGTGGTGGGCTACACCAAAAAATCTGCCTATGCTCCTCAAAGAGTTTCACATGGGCCAAGAAACTGTCTTGTTCTGTAGGAAGTACAGGCTTCAGCCTGGCTTTCCTAAGCGTGTCGCTCCAGGAAGATAATGGTCTGTCACTGGTCCTTACCAGTGAACATTTATGCATCTTTAGTCTGCACTTGAAATGTTTATGCTGTCTGATGCCCTGACGAGAGTGAGCAAAGGCTCTGCTCCGTCAGTTTGCCAATACACTGACTTTGTACTCTTTTCTGCATCTGGATCATATGCAGTGGCATTAAAGAGAGGAGGATGTGGTTTTGCCTGTGGTATATATGTATTGAAATGCTGTCAGGACCTTAATTTTTGGTTTATTTGTGCAATTTTGACCATAGGTGTTTGAAAATGCTAGGGATATTGTTGACAATTTCTGCAGATAATTCTTATGGGATAATCTGAACAGGGAGAAGCTTGTAAGCGCTGATTAGATAAACATAATAGCAGTTTTATAAGGTTGACATCAGTCAATACAGATTTCTTTTAGGCATTGGACATACTGTTTTTCATTAAGTCTGCCTACTTTGGCAGCATGCTTCAGAGAGAAATACTAGGAAGAGGAGGAGAAAAGGTTCTAGAGACTGTTGATTTAATAAGGGCCTAATAAAAGAAGTAATAAAGTAGTTTCTGTTTGGAATAACTTCTGACTGGCACTATATGCAGGGCAGAAGTAATAACATGCCTTATTTGGCCAATTAAATCTTGCTTGGAGAACTGTAGACAAGCAATTCTGGTTTTGTTTTCTTTGAATTCTCTTTTGAATTGGTTGTCAATAAGTTAATGAAGCTATGGCAGCATCCGTATTTTCATAGATGGCTGGACTGGCTTATTTCAAGTCCTCCTATACAACTCTGTATTTAGTGTTTAATCTATTCACTTCTTGATGAAGAAGTGGGGGACAGTATCAGAGAGGCATGTCTCAAAGCAGCATATATGCAGCTTCCTACTGAAGGCTGCAATTGATTTTATAATTCACATATTCAACCATCATATTAGTATAAACAGAAAAGACAACGTGGGGAGGAATTATGGAGATTGGTGACAAGTGGTGTCCCACAGGGGTCCGTACTGGGACCAGTGCTGTTTAATATCTTCATCAATGACATAGACAGTGGGATCGAGTGCACCCTCAGCAGGTTTACAGGTGACATCAAAGCTGAGTGTTGCAGTTGACACACCTGAGGGACAGGATGCCATCCAGAGGGACCTGAATAACCTTAAGAGGTGGGCTCGTGTGAACCTCATGAGGTTCAACAAGGACAAGTGCAAGGTCCTGCACCTGGATTGAGGCAATCCCTGGTATCAATACAGGATGGGGGATGAAGGGATTGAGAGCAGCTCTGAGGAGAAGGACCTGGGGATACTTGTGGATGAAAAGCTGGACATGAGCCAACAATGTGCGCTCGCAGCCCAGAAGGCCAACCGTATCCTGGGCTGCATCAAAGAAGTGTGACCAGCAGGTTGAGGGAGGTGATTCTGCCCCTCTACTCCGCTCTGGTGAGACCCCACCTGGAGCACTGGCTCCAGCTCTGGGGTCCTCAGCACAGGAAGGGCATGGACCTGTTGAAGCAAGTCCAGAGGAGGGCCACGAAAATGATCAGAGGGATGGAGCACCTCTCATGAGGACAGGATGAGAGAGTTGGGGTTGTTCAGCCTGGAGGAGAGAAGTCTCTGGGGAGACCTTACTGTGGCCTTTCAATACTTAAAGGGGGCTTATAAGAAAGATGGGGTCAAACTTTTTAGCAGGGCCTGTTGCGATAGGACAAGGGGTAATGGTTTTACACTAAAAGAGGATAGATTTAGATTAGATACAAGGAAGAAATTTTTCACATTGAGGGTGGTGAAAGACTGGAACGGGTTGCCCAGAGAGGTGGTAGATGCCCCATCCCTGGAAACGTGCAAGGTCAGGTTGGACAGTGCTCTGAGCAATCTGATCTGGTTGAAGGTGTCCCTGCTCACTGCAGGGGGGATGGCCTAGATGACCTTTAAAGGTCCCTTCCAACTCAAACTATTCTATGATTCTATGAAAAATGATATTATTATTATATATTCTGAGCACAGGTTGCTGCAAGAGAGAGAAATCTTAACATTTTTAGCCATGAGACAGTTCCAACTTCTTTGTCTCAAGTCATTTTGCTAGGAATAATTCCATGCTGTTAATTGTGATATTGATTGAAGTATTTCTCTTATACATGTTATGTGTCTGGTAGTATTCAAAATAAATTAATCAGTACTGAAAAACTGGCTGTCACGATACACAGATAAGTAACTGTATAACTTATTGACATTTGTAGATTCTGGTGGCAATTACTTCATTATTTTGTAATTATTGTATTTTTCTTCCAAAGGGAGTTTACATGCGTAGTTTCTATTAATGTTAGCTAGTGAACAAATAAGAAAACAGAAATCTTGTTCTCTTTTTCCCCACAGCTGGATTGTTCTGTGTTCAGTTAGCGACCATCAAAATAAATTAACATTTCTGTCCTGTGCTTACAAAATATCAAAACTTTAGGTATCTTAATATATTATATATAAAATAAGTAGCAGCACAAAGTCTACTTGTATATGTTTGTAGAAGCACAACAATTTCTACATAAGATAGCCATTCATTTTGACAGAAATTTAAGAGCACAAATGTTCTGTTTACAGACAAAATGGTAAATTATTCCTCTTTATGAAAGGCGTGTTTGCTGATGCCCAGTGACAAGAGTTCATAATTTTCCCTGAATACTTCCCTTGCTGGATCTCTGGAGCACTTAGCTTTTCCTCCTTTTCTTCTTATGCTCCCTGAAAAATGTTTGAAATACTTTCTCTTGATTCAACTGAGAATATAGGTTTGGGTGATTTATTTGGAGATCCTGATGAGAGTCCAGTGCAAGTACTGCAAAAGGTAAAACTAACCCAGTTGAAAAACCAAAACCACACTACCAAAATCAGTAGTAAGAATTTAAATGCTGTATATAGAAACTGGTGAGTAGCATAGATTTTTTTTGTTGTTGTTGTAGAAGATTCCGAGACCCTAAGAGCACATTAATTTCCAAGGACTGTCATGCACAGCTCTAATTAATGTTTCAGTGATCACTGGAGATGAATCTTCCTCTGCTCTCCTCATACCTTTCTTTTGTCTTTCTGAACTAAACTTAGACATGAACTTTAATCTCACATATTACCTGGCATATGTTTTTGTGTCGGCTTCTGTGAATATATTCAGGGGAATACAAGTTTTAATTGTAGCATTTTTGCATACTGTAAGCATCTTCCTGATCATAAGCTACTACAAACCTATCTTGCAGAGTAAGGAGAATAGAGTTATTGTGAAGGTCTTTCATCTCTTGGTTCATTACTTATTATGTAGGTTTTTTTTAATAAAGGATATACTGAGGAATATAAATTGATATATCTGGACTGATGACATTAAGAAATACAACAGCTGTCCCTGGTGTTGTGTGTTAATTTACTTTGCTGAGGTATAATTTCATGCTTTGTTAAAATCAGACAGACATAACTATGATTTGTTGAAGGTGAAATAAGGGGACAGGCCCTGTGAAACTTCTGTGGTTTTAAAAATATATGATACCAAATTTCCACCCGTAGTACTGAAAGCAGTGGTCAAGAAAAAATGTCCTGTAAGTTAAATGTGATGACACAGGAAAGAGTATCAATGCAACTAAACTGAAATATTTTATCCTTTGGGGTCAGCATGCAGTCAATGTTTTGCTCTAGGTATAAACTTCCTAAATCTCAGGTGGTGTCAGAATGCCCATGTAGATATATCAAAATGGTAGCAGTGAACATGTGCACAGCATTCACAAGCCACTAGCTATGGCTTCATTAGCTGCTGAATGTAAGGAAAGCTGGAGAATTTTGCGAGCTGCCTTGGAAATTAAGAGGTTGATAGATCATCATTGAATAAGCAATGCCAAATTTGAAAAAGTGCTGGTGGAAAAAAAAAAAAAAAAGGCACACAAATAAAAGAAAAAAATGATTGCAAAGAATTCTCAGGAACTGAAGATAAGGTACTCTATGTTGATGAATTAAAAAAAAAACCTGAGGTCCAGTAGGAGAGAAGGGAGGGAATGGTACAAGCACTGAGTACTTCTGACTAATAGTGTTTATTTTTTGTTTTTGATTGGTCTAATGTTTTTCAAATTCAACAGAAGACAACTTCTTAGTTTATTCTCAGTGTTGTGAAAATATACATCAATAAATTCTATAATTCTTATTTATCATTAATAATAAGTTTCTGGTTAATTATGTGTTGGTTTACAGAATGTGTGGGTAGGAATTATAAATGCTTTGATTCCCTCATTTAGCATGGTATGGTTATAGTATATGCTTCCAAATTATGCAACAAGATTTGGCTTCACAGCCTCCCTCAGACTAGCCTGCATCTCTCTCTCTTGAGGTGACCATCTTGACTATACTACAGAAGTAGCTTGGAAGAGAAGGAATGAGTACCGTTATATAGCCTGTCACTTATACTTCACCTGCTTATTACACTTGTTGGCTATTGCTCCACAGTTAGTCCATTGGCAGGAAAGGGTAACTGGGATTAAAAGCCAGTAAAAATTGGTTTTGCTGAGTCTGTTTGCAAATAGTTGTTTCTCGTACAAACAAGATTAACAGACTTTAAAGCAAGAGTCAAAATGGTCTTAGAAAAAGTGCAAAGAGAATTCTCTTTAGCTTAATTCACACCACTTAACAGGTACAGCGATTTTAGGTGAGATACTGTATTGTTATGCTGTACGTCTACATCTCATACTACCTAGCTTCAGGCAAAAAGCTCATGTTTCAGCTTCCCAGCAGATGAAGGGTTCAGCTCCTATATCAACAATTTGCACAGTGTGGAGGGATTGCATCATCATAGAGATACAAGAGGTGCAGCAGGACCTCCAGAATGCCCACTCAAGGACGTTCATGTCTGTGGAACTGCGTAAGGAGCTTGTTTTGACCCATTGAAAGCAAAATACTCCTGAGAAACCTCATATTGGTAGAGAAGCAACTTACAATTTCTTTCTTCATGTTGCCTAGAAGTTGATGTGTCACTGAGTGTTGTGTCTCCTGCCTCTGAAGGCAGGTTTAAGGGTGACCATCTCAGGAAGTGGCATTCTGCAGGGTCATTCTTGCCATAGTCTACTGTTACAGTTGAGGGGACTGTAATGATTGTGGCCCTCCGTGCCTTCCACAAAGCTAGAGAGGATAATGAGTATTTATTAATGCAATGGACAAAAGGCAGCACTGTTTTTGTGGGCTGATTCATGCAAGAATGGCCTAAGGATTCTCCATTTCTGCTGCCACCTCAGTAGATTCCTGGAAAAAAAGTATGAGTTCTTGGTTCTAAATTTGAATGGGAGAGGCAAATTTATGCTTCTGTAATTATTTTGATTGCAGTTTATTGTTGTAGCCTATTTCAGATAAACCTACGCTGCATGAATCATAAGAAATTACCAGCTATAAAACAGCGTTATAATGTCAAGAGGTGCTTTTGCTCTACAAATAACTAGTTCTCCATTAATATTAGGTCTATGTGGCTGTAAGGTTTGGTTTGGTTTTTTTGTTTTGTTTTTTTGTTTTTTTAAATCGTGTGCATTGTAAAAGCATTGCTTTTCAACTATGCATTAATCTCTGATAGCTTGCTTGTATTTTTAGATTTTGTATGACTTTTGTACTCCTCAGGCTTTAATATATCCTTTTTATACAGCTCTTGCTTTGTAAATAGTTTCAAAGTGACCGTGACTATAAGCAGAAGGTTTATTTAAGCAGAAAATAAACTAAAGAAGAACATCAGAAATGACTGTCAAACTGACAGGAGGGCAGTGGGAATACTGATATGTTTCTTGTGTATGCTTCCATTTTTGTGATGAATCACAGTAAGAAGTCAATAATCTAAAAGTAAGTAAGCAAGCAAAACTTGTCTGTGCTGCTCTCTGCAGCTTACTGTTAACTAGGATCTAGGAAGTATTAGCAGCTTGTGGGGTTCTTTTGGTTGTCTAGCCCAGCAGTGTACATAGTATGTATTATACAGAGCTGTGTAGAAGATCTTGAGAAAACAAGGTTTTGTGCATTATTGCCACCTCCCTTCACTAGCCCTGTATAGCTGTTGGTGGTGCAATCCTGAGCCTGTCTAGATTCAGTTATTTTGTAATTAGTGGTAAAACTGGAAAAAATATTGCTAATAGGTGGTATTTGTGTGTTTAAATAGCTAAAATAAATAGTTATAACTATAAACTGTAGTTTAAATATAGCTAAAACTTCTAGCAGGTACACCCTGCAACATTCCTTGGTTGTCTTGTCCTCTGGTTGGGGACGTGGCTGGATTACAGCTGTGTGCTTCCTGCCTGCATGCGAGGGTTCCCTGCCGAGGAACATAGCACGTGCGTAGTTAAGAGAGGAATGGTGGGTCTTATGAAGGGACAGCTGGGAACTGTTACTAAGTCCTGTAGTACACAAATAGCCTATATGCCTTCAACCCTCACCTGGAATGCTTAATGTCCTGAGGGCCAACTCTAGCAGTTTTTGGAATGACCACCACTGAAAGTTTAAACTACATTGACAGCAATCCTTACCTGTCTGTCTGCTGCATTTCAATCTAAAGATCTGCTTTCATTGCAACTTGGACGAGAGCATGTAGGCTGCCTTTACGCCCATGGAGAGACAAACACATGCATATACACCGTTTCAGATGGTTAAGGTTCAGTACACTCTACTTGTGGGTGGTGCCTGGTGTCTTCTGACCAGATGAACTGGACTCCAGAATTAGCTAGATGACACAAATACGTCCGTGTATAAATTTGGAAGGTACTCTTCCTGGAATGTTTTGCAGCATTCGTTCAAGAATTCCTGCTAAAGTGAAAACTTCCATTGATAAACTCTTTCATGTAAAATGTGCAGAAACTTAATTCCTGAGGCTAAGTTAGCACTGACTAACTGGCGTTAATTTCACTGAGTATGACATTTGTCCAGATACCTGGCTTAATACAGGAGAGTAGTTGCTTTGGAGTATAGACTCGACACACTTTAAGTGACTAAGGTTAGATGGTATAAATACTTTTCCACTCTTTCCCCAGTGTGTATCAGTCAAAGAAAGAAGATTGCAACCACTTCCATTTTGAAGTGAACTTGGCGTCCATTTTCAAATGATCTATTGAAAAGGTGACACATGCTAAAGTAGTAGTTTAAATTATCTGTAATGACTCAGTTTGGCTCAATTGACATTAGAGGGCAGGAAGATCCTAGAATGATCCTTACAGCCTTGGTTTCCTGCCTGCTCCCAATGGAAGTGTATCATGGTTTCACCAGGCCTGAGTGCCTGGCTTCCATCTAATCAAACATGAAGACCCCTGAGAAGGGAGAATAGCTGAGTCTTCTCCTGATATGGAGAAGGAGCACAGCTGTGATGCTTGAAGGTTAGAGCGTAAGGCATGCTGTAAAGTGCCTCTGTCCTCATGTATACTGAGTTGGCAATGGAAGTATGTGAATGTTGTACTGGAACTGGTTTTGTGTAAGATGATGTAATGAAAGCATTTCCTGAGAGGTGACAAAATGTAATTGGATTGGTCACAAAGAAAAGCTGAAAGCTGATGTTCAGTTCTTAAGATAGCAAAAATAAAAATTAAAGCAAATTTTTTCTGACCCTAGACTAATTGAGATTTTTGTTTTGGAAGAGATTGTGTGTATTTTCTTTTAAATTATGTTTTTAACATTTTTCTTCCTACGGAAATCACAATCTGTTTAAATGGAGCTAAATATACAAAATAGAGAAGACTTATGCATAAGCAGAATTATAATGGGAGAAACAGATATAAAAGGAAGCCATTATTTTTTTTTTTCCTGGAAGATTTCTCTAATTTGCAATTTTTGTAGTAGTCCACATAAAGCAATTTTCAAAGATGTCATCATGAGTAATAATTTTGTTATATTTGAGATACACATTTCAATACAGCTGTAATAATAGTACTAATATTATTATAAAGTGGAATGATGCCATGTTAAACACTTTGAAGCAGGCAGATGTGAACCCGTCTGGAGAGATGTATTTATAACCAGTAATAATTAAAAATTATTATTTTATTAGCTCTTACAAGTCTCATCTGAGACCTAAATTTGGATTTTGCTAATGTATCCTAGAAACTCTTCTTTCAACAAAATGTCTAATTGTCTTCTGATTCTTAATGTCATTGTGGCCTTAACTACAACCTGCGACTTATTTCTTTGCTCTAGTGTTATGCTTTATGAGAATTCCAGACTTTTACAGTTTATTAATTTTCTTCCTTACAGTTTCATTTAATAGGCCCTTGCTTTCTGTCCTGACAAAGCTCTTAATCTACTTTTTCTGTGTATCTTTCATTACTTTATTCATTTTTGTTCTTCGTCATTCATCTCTTCCAATTAAACAATCTGTCCTTTTCATCTGTGTTTCTGTAGATGGAAGTTTCATAGATTCCATACTGTTTGAGTGAGCCTAATGGGGTGGAAGTGTCACGGTGAATATTTATGACTTTGTGGCAACTGTCTATGTGAAACAGTGACAGTGTCCTCAAAAAATGAAGAAAGCAAGAACATGAATAGTTTGGTTTTTTTTTTTTTCCACTTTTTTTAGCATAATTTTTGCCCATTCATCTTCCTGAGTCTCCCTTCCTGGGAGTTGGTTATACAAAGCTTTGAGTTGATCCTATGAGGTTGTGCCTATAATACGCTTACTTTGTTTATGTTAGAATGAGTCATAGCAATAGCCTCTCTTGTTTGTTGCAATAAAAATACCCTAATACCCATGCTTAGTTGTTTTCACGATTAATTGTAGTCTCTGAATGGAAGAAAAGACAGTATTTGCAGACATAAGTTGAGCACTGTTATTATTGCAAGAAGTGGGAGGTGGGAAGGGTTATAAAGATTCTTTGAAATCAGTGAATTTGTTCTGCTTTTGTTGTTTTTAACAAAACGTGTCTGTTTATGTTGATATTGCCTAAAAGTTCTAATTTTAATAAGACCAGGTTTCTAATTTGCTAGATGTGGCATGCATATAAAGAAATATTATTTTCCTGTAGGAATGCCTACAGTCTAAATATACAAAAAACACATGGGTTGAAAATAAGGTTTTACAGTTATAGCATTTTCTTTCAACATAGCTTATTTCATCCGTCCTTTATCCCTTGTGTCCTGGTTGAAAGAATGTTTCTTAAGCAGCTTACAAGGAAAGTTGTAGTGAAGTATTAGTTCACTGCAAAAAAAATAGTGAATATTGGTTAAATGAAGAAATTGCGACCATAACTGAACAGACAGCATACGATGGCAGACACTCATACGTTTGTCATACTCATAGTCATCTGGTGTGTTGACTAAACTGGGCTGTGTAATTCAAAGGAAGGCCCCTCTATGCTTTTTGTTACTCATGTACTACCAGGGACTCATGCTCAGGGGACGGTGGGGAATATCAACACCTTTCTGAAGCAAACAGTTCCAAAAATTGCAACCGTAGGGCGCTTGATCTAAAAACAGATTTGTACCTGCTATTAATTGGATCCAGGGGTGGACTTCACAGCACGCAGCAGAAAGGGAAAATTTTATCTTTGCGTCATGAATGTACTGAAACTCTTGACCCAGTGCCACTGATAGCTGTGGCTTAATTGACACAATCTTGTAGCTTTTTTAAGCTAGTAGAACAGCAACATCTCAGGGCTGTGAAAAGTATTTCATTCTTAGCTGGGTAATAGGAGAGAACAAAGCTGCTTCATTCATTGCTTTGTGTCTCGTAGACACCAGCTTTTTAGTCTTTCTGGTAAATGCATGTTATTGTATTGTTATTATAGGTCTTATTCTCTGTTGTGTCACTACAGTTTTCCTTAGTATCAGTGAGGGAAAATCATCTAGCAAGGAGTCATTTTTTAACTGCATTTTCTATCTGAAATGAGAATTTCAGTGGGATAAGAGAGCTATAGGTTTTCAGTTAAGTTGGTTTAAGTTTACTGCTTATGCTGGAAAAAGCCAGTGGGATGAGATTTAGGTGATAAAATTTAGGTTAGGCAGCTGAAGAATACTGGAGGAGGTGAGCAAGTGCCAACTAGGAGAAAGTTCTACAATCTATTTATGAGATAGAATGTTATTTTAAGGGAAATTATCCTTAAAACACTAAAATCTACGAAGTGCTTATCAATGGATGATATTAGAAAAAGTAGTAATCAGAACAAGATGTGCCTCATTATTTTTTCGTGAATATTTAAAGGTGCAGGCTTTGTTCAAGGTGCTTTGAGACTCACACTTGTCGGAAACGTGGAAATGTTACGTATGCATCCTTTCCTGAAGGAATTTATCAGTCCTTCCCCCAACTAATGTTTGGCTGAAATGGAGATTTTGCTAACTTTAGCAAATGTTCA
The DNA here is from genome assembly GCF_965183815.1 of Platalea leucorodia. NCBI lineage: Eukaryota > Metazoa > Chordata > Aves > Pelecaniformes > Threskiornithidae > Platalea > Platalea leucorodia. Next base: position 42,394,368 of record NC_138828.1, on the reverse strand, counting down.
GTTTCCACTTCAAAACTTTTTTTTTTTTTTTTTTTAAGATTCCTTTTGTTTTGACCTGAACTGGTTCATTGCTGTCATGAAACATATTTGGTATCTAATGTGTCTTTTTTATGGTAAGACCAAAATTTCTCTGAATTCTGTTTGAAGAAAATCAAGGACAAATCAAGAAAATCTTTCAAAGATACTGTGTAGATTAAATCCATCAGTAAGTGAAAAGGATACAGTTTTCAAATATGATTGTATTGGATTTTCAAAGGAATTTATTGGATTTTCAAAGGAATTTGGTGCCAAATCACCTTTGAAATTTAGCAGGCACAAGGCTTTTAACTTATTTAGACTCTTCAGGAAATCCAAAGCCTAATCCTAGTTTTAGGCACTAAATAAGTAGTACCCAAAGTGGAGGATCTTTAGCTGCAGAATTCAGAAATACTCTCTTAGGAAAGGGCTGATTTTATTGTTTGAGAGTTGGTTTTTTTTTTTTTTTTACTTTGCATCTAGCATTTGTTTCTAATGTACTGATTAAGCTGACACAGTGTAGTCTAATAGTGGTATTGTCCAAAGCCTGTATTAATTTTCCCCAGTTCTTTCCATTTTGACATTTTTTGAGCTGCTTTATGACTTTTGGTTTGGTTTGGTTAGTTAGAAGTATTTACTTCAAAGTGTCTGCTGGTTTTCCCTATGCAGTTTCAAATAGTTTTCCACTGGTACATTCAATGGTTTTAAAACATCACCAATGTATATGCCTAGTTACTAAAACCAATATTTTTGTGCATTGAAGATACAGGTTTTCCACACACGTTAGCTGGAGTTCATGTAATATGGTCTGATATCTGCATATAGTGTCTGCTTTGAGACGGATGCTGCCCTTGTGGTTTTGCCACACTGAGTACCTTAATGATAATGAAGATATATTCCCTGCTTGCAATGTTTATTACTAGAAAGTATCTGTAAGCTTATGCTGTAAATGGTCTTGAAATGTGCAGCTTTTCGTAGTTTCCCACTGAAAAATGTTTCTTAAGGGGGGAAAAAAACTTTAGACCCAGAATTCAAATACAAATGACAATTTCCTGTTACATCATTTTCAATCCATGTATTCACCCAGTGGCAGCGTGTTTTTAAGGGTGGACCTTTGCTGTGTAAGAAGCATGTGATGCCTGCGCCAAGGCTGTGATTTTGCTCATGTCTTCAATAGTAGCTTTTAAAGTTCAGAAGTGGATAGATGGAGTGATTTTGCATCTTGGAGGTGTTACAGTGTAATCCTAACTTTCAGAGCTGGGGTATTCACATTGCTCAAAGAATGAGAAATAAAGACTTGCCATCTGAACTAGCATGCACAAGCTATTAATGTACTTTGCAGTCCTACAATAAAATAATTTAATGCTCTCTGATTAGCATGTGGAAATGCAATAAGCCTCATAATTTGTTCAGTTTCCAAGTTGCTGCTTAGCCCTGAATCTATGATGATGAGGATCACATCAACTATTGGAAAACAATCCTATTTCCGTAAAACTGAGCTTTATGAAGATGGGTTTTCTTTTGCAGAATATAAATGGTGTGTGAACCATTGCTAGTGTTTGGAAGTCACTCTTACTTGAAGAACTATGAAATTCTGTATAGGGATGTTGTCATCTTATGCTGTCTTCTGAACATGAATGAATTTTACCTTGTAGTGAACACACATGGAGAAAACAGTAGTTAAGAGTTGAATGACTTCTGTCTATTTCTAGCTACTGATTATATACTGATCCGAGGCTTTAAAGGTTTTTATAAATGTTATTTGACACCCCATATTCCTAGAGAATCTTAGAACTCTTCTGCTGTAAAAACCGTATGTCATAATTGCTAATGTGGTAAGATACTCAACAATATAAAATAAACTTTTTAGCAGTATGTGATGTGAAGAAGTTAGCTTTATGGCACAAGGGCGGGGGGGCAGGACGGGCTAGTAAATCTTACTTCAATCCCGAGAATGAATTTATTAGCTGTTTTTAAGCAGAAGATTGAGAATCTGAACATTCGTTAATGTAGTTCTTAATAACCTCTTCTGACTCTCTTAAAAATGCAGTTATTCAGTGAGAAAAACAGGAAAAAACTTTTTTGTCTAAAAATATTCTTGGGAAGGATGACTTCAGGAAGTGTATTGGACAGCAGTTGTAATTTTTTTCCTGATTGTAAAATAGCTGTGCGGAGAAGCTTGCCACTCCGAAGTGCTTAGTGGAACTTAAAGGAACTGTAACTACTATTGGGTCTTCTCAGGTTGGATTTTCTTCCAGTGCTTAAGTATTGGTGTGATTATAGAGCAAAATGCTTTTCATAGTATCCTCACATTGCACGAGAATTCACTATAAAACTTATTACTTTTTTGTGGTATTGAAGAGAATTCATTTTTTTATTGAAGCTTGAAAGAACAGATAAACGTAATAGCACATTACATTTAATCTTATCTTCCAAAGCAAAGCATCCAGGCATAGGTAAGATAGAAGTATAATCAAATTAATCTTGCAACGTTTAGAAAGCTGGTTATGGGTAACACAAAGAAATATATCACTTAAATCTGTGGTGGACTTGTGTTAATTGGGAATGAATATTTAAGGTACATAATCTGCAGAAATATATAGAGAGAGTTGCAATGAGTTGCTTGGGTGTTTATATTGAAAGATGCTTTTCCTTTAGGAAATAATTTTATCATCCCTCTTCTCCTGCCTACCCCCATCTGAATTACCAATTTCAGATGCCTAGTTTCATGGAAAAGTAACGAACAAACAAACCCCTGCAAAACTCTTGATTTCTTGATCAATAAGCACCATGTAAAAACCTGAGTAACTCTTATTTCAGAACTCCTTTTCAAAAAGTGTTTGTGGGTTTCATAGTAACCATTGGATCCTTCAGAACAGGAGCTTGAGGGATTTGTTTTCTGAATCTGGGTCCACTACAATTTAAAATGAAAGAGCTGTATTGTTATAGTAAACTCAAAGTTAGTACGGCAGTGGCCATCTAAGTGTAATAGCTAATTACAGAATTAGGTAATCACCATAACAACAAGTTATATTTGATTAGAAATGAATATTTTTTGTAATAGTTATGTGGCTTTGCTTTTTGTATACTTCCACAGATATTAGGTGAAATTATAAACTTAATCTCATATTTTTTGTCTTGTAGTTTAATAGTACTTTGAAATTCTCTTTATCTGGAGAAAATAGAGGGATGAAGAAGAAAAGGCTTGTGTATGTGTAGGAGAATGCTGTATCACACATTTCTAAATTATCTTTGTTTAATCAGAAATGTATTCCATGTTTGTTAAAAAACAACGTTTTCTTATTTCATTAAGCTTCTCAGGCATGCAGAGTTTCAGCCAGGGAATGTGCTTTGTTTTGAACTCAGTCAGCGACCCCTATAAAAATGTTTAATTAACTTTTTGCCAATGTCAATATAGTTCTATTATACTCAGAAGGCTGGATGAGCTCCCTCTGGTGGCTCATTTACATTGAAGTTCTGTTCTTTGCTTTACTTAAGTATCTGTTTACTCAAGCGAACAAGGCTGCTGACCCCGGGTATCAGCCAGGCATCAGTTCCGTGTGGGCTTACTTTTTAATTGAAAAACATCAATAATTTTCTTACAGAATGAAACACCAGCATTTAAATTCACAGCAGCTTCAATTTGTTAGCAAAATAAAGAAAGATGTATTGAGTAACAAAGTAAGCAAATAAAATTGAATTACTTCCTTCTAAGTATAAATCGCACAATAGGTGGGTGGCAGTAGTTTAGGAGTGGCACCCACTTGCAATAGTGCTTACTCTTAAACTTAGGAAATATTTGGATATTTATTAAAGATAATTATTCAAGAATGTGAAGTCTGTGTTTTTAAAATGGTTTAATCCTGTAGCTGAAATACAATTTGAGTTAAAATGAATCTTGGTATCAGAATTTATTTAAGCTATTTCATAGCATTAAAGAGAAGCATAATACATCTCCCTTATGTATAGTCTTCTTAAAATTATGGAGCCAGGAGACTTGCTGGTGGGTCAAAATACAATTTGAGTTAAATGAATCAAATACAAAATCAAATACAAAAAAACACTTGCTGGTGGTCAAAACCACCAGCAAGTTTAAAGTGAATTCGCAACCTCTGTAATGTTAATTTCCGCAGATCCTTTCAGACTCCATCCTGTTGTAATTTAATGGGGTCTTTATCATACTGGCAATGAACCATCCTCTCTCTGAAGCAGTGGGAGAAGTTTCAAAGCCAAACAACATGCAGGCTGGACATAACATTAAAAACTTGGTTCGATATAGAAGATTTCTTTTATTGAGCTATTTTCAATAAGCTGATTACAGAATGAAATATTTAAAAAATACAGAAATTGTAGTTCTTGGAATATGAATATTTAGCCAAAGATAAAATTCTGCCCAGGTGTTTCTGAAGGAAAAGAGGAGGAAGGGGTGACTGCAGATGAGAATAGGAGGGAAATAACAGTATTTTAAGCTTACAAGAAAGGGATGTAAAATAAAGGGGAAAAATATGGGATAATAAGCAACAGACACCTGTAGGAAGCTGAGAAGAAACATACTAGAAAAAGTGTTTTGAATGACTCTTCATTTGCATTTGTAAATTAATACCTTGCATTTTTTCGTGACCATTAAATACTCTGGCAGCTGAAATTCACAAAGCAAATAATGCTGAGCAAACACGGAAAATCTTATCTAAAAGTAAACTGTCAATATTCACACAGATGGACTTGGTTGTAAGATTTCATTTTTGATCACAAATTGTGCATCTGTCTTCATTCTTTGTCAAATAATGATCGAGAGCACAGTTCATATTATAATCAATATACTGTGCACCTGAATGTCTGCATTAAAAACAAACAAACAAACAAATTTGCTCTTCCGGTCTAATTATATGTAGCCAGTAACAGAAGCAGGTGGGTTAGTAAATAATAATTTCCTGTTGTGCAGGTTTTTTAGAACAGTTTTCCACTGTGTCCAAGTTCAGCATCTCCTTGATATTGGTGATCAGAACTTTGAGAAGTGAAAAGTCTAATTTTTGAGGAAATACTGGTGTAGTTTGTTCAGGACTATAGAAGAACTAGAAATAACTTGATTAGTGCACCTTGGGACTATGTTTATTTTTTTGCAGCTGATGATAATTAGCATTTTCCAGTCATCCTTCGATTAAGAAATAAGCTGATCCTTCATATCAGTCTGTGCTCCTGGCTGCTACTCAACTTTTTTCTTCTGTTCTACCAGTGCCGTAACCGTGCTGCTTGTACTGAACTTCATTCGGTTTCTAATGCTCTCATCTAGAAGATTGCCCAGGTCTTCCTGTGTTGTGCCCTGGCCCTCCTCTGTGTTGGCTGATAGCTTTGAATCTTGGCCAGGAACTTGAGTTTGTTCTTATGAATAACGCTAGAACTCTTTAACATTGTTGGATTCAAGTTTGCAGCGTTTAACCTAAAGCTAAGCAGGAGGATTCCACTGCTTGCTGCATTTTGATGTTTCTATTGTAAAGACTGTTAGCCACCTTCTGTTAGAGAGCTGTTAAAATACCTTTTACATGTATGTCATTAAGAAATGGGAAATAATGGGAAAAATAATGAGAAATAATACTTTAGGTGGCAATGCCCTCTACTCTTTAGTACTTTTAGTGAGTAATTTTTTTCTATAGTAAACATAACCAAATAACTCAACAGCTATTTCCTGAACAACTAGAGTTGTATTTGTGATCTGAAGTAGCACGTAGACAACAGCATTTTAATTTTGTGTCTGTATGCCGGTGGACCTGTGCAGCCAGACAGTGTGGCATGCAGATTACTTCCACCACTACAAAACCAGGAACACAATTTCATACAGTGTAATTTTATGAAATGTTACTGCCTTTATATTTGTCTTGCTGAGAGTCAGCAATGTTTGTAAGGAGAGGTTAGTGTTCATCATGAAGGTAGAACTAAGTGAACTGGAGCGATGATAGGACCTCTTAGCACTAGTGGGCGTAGACACAAGTTGGGTACTGCAAATTCGAATAAACATAGTAGGATCCCTGTCTGTGTAGTGAGTAGCTAAGTGTCACTGCAGTATAAATAGTGTTTTCTTGAGTGGATGCTTTAACTGCATAATTTCATTTCTTTTGTAGTGTAAATTGGTTAAATACAGTCTGCCCGTTCTGTGTAAAAGTTTGTCATTTACTTTTTCTGCTTGCTTTTATAAGATATAGTTACATTTAGACAAAAAAAATCTGAATTGTCGTTCTAACTTGTGAGAGAATTGGGCTGTTGAAGCTACTGGCAGTTTGTAGAATTTCTGTGCATGTCTTCCCTTATCCCCTATTTCATGGGGACATTGTAGTGTGATAAGCGAATAGTGTGCTTCCTTTAATTGAGATAAAATAAACTTAGTGCAAACAATGTATTGGAGGCATCCATGAAAGTTTTTGTGTTTAACAGTGGAAATTGGAAGTTGTTTTTAATTCTGCTATCTAGTAGATAATGAAGATAATTGGTTTTAACAGCCAGGGGCCACATTTTATCCAATTTACCACTGTTGTGTCATTTCATATCTCACTTTTGTCAAATCTAAGTTTCAGGTAGGTAAGCATTTATTTGATGCAGCAGCCATATTTTAATTCAGTCTCAGCTATTAGTTTTTAATTTTTTTTACTTGCTTTTTGACTTGTACCCTTCCATGACCATGGAATTTTAGGTGTTCTAAAAATGCTGAGGCAGTATATCTGCACAGACTCTGCAAGTGGCAAATAGGTTCTTCCATGTTTCCACTGACTTCTATTTTAGCCTCTCCATGGAGGAAAAAGAAGTCCTGTGCTTAGTAATGCTGCTGCTGAACTGACATGTAATAATGTGAATGGCCACATAGAAAAAATATCCAAAGACATTCATTTGAAATTTTTAGTTGATTACTTTCTTAATACCTTTAATACACCTATATTCATATTACATTATGTGGCACTTCTCAGCACTTCATTCAATTATGAAGCTAAAGGTGGGCAAAGGTGAAAGCTACCAAAACCCCCCTGAGGATCTAATAACATGATGGCTATATATTCAAGTCTGTATCAACTCCATATAGCATTTAAAATGTGACTTTTAATATGACATCTCACAGCCATTTCTTCTAATTTGTGAAGAAGGCAAATTCTGTTCACCTCTTTTAAACAACTTTTAAATTTTGGTTTTGATGAGGACTGACTTGCACAAGAGTTCTGCCTAAAGCGCTTGCATTCCTGAGGCTCCTCCATTTGATGCCAGCCCACAGTGCAGAACAGTATTTAAGACATACTGGTCCAGATAGCAGAGAACAACAGGTTTTCCCATTCAGAGGAAAAGATATTTGTAAACTGGTCCATGCTGCTTTGCAATATGTGGACATTTATAAATGATTACTCTCCTCAATTTGGCTGAAGATATCTTTCATATTTGCCCTAATTCCATGACTAACTTTGTACTGCAGTAAGTTTAAACTTTTTTTTTTTTTTTTTTAACTGTGAGGGATGGGAGACTATCTAAAAGAACTTTTCATTTATCTAAAAATTTCATTTGGTTCTAGTGTCATGTAACTTGAGGATGCTGTGAAGCCCAAGGGATTAGTTTACATCAGTCTTGTTTGGTCTGCATTAGACAACTGCTAGCTGCATTTTTAATTTAGGTGTTAGAAGATTCTGCTAGTTAGAGTGACTGTACTTCATCCCAGTTGATCAGTATCTAGTACTGGTATCCACTTCCATAGCTGCTGTGGTGATCAGCCTTGCTTCTCTGTACCTAAGATGCAAATATAAGATAGGCTGAAAGTCACAACGTGTAGCCTGCATTAAATTTACTAATACAGATGAGATTTGTGTTTTCTTTTTTTTTTCCTCTCAAAACTTTAAGACAGTAATTGTTATTTTAAGAGAAAGAAAACTGCATTAATTATTTGTGAGTGAAAGTGGGCTCCTTCCTCACTTTTACTTCTTATTATAACGTATTAAATTTTATACTGATTGTATATGTGGAGATTACTTTATTCTGAAATATCTGCAGAAAAGGGAAAACTTGTGTTTAAAGGGTGTTATTGGAAGTTTATATATATACATATATTTTTGTGTGTGTACATGTAAATAAATGAAGGCCTCTGAATACATACTGGTATGTAACCTTAATTTTTAGCTATACGCTGATACAGTTTTGATACCTTGACAGCAAGATTTCATTTAAAATTGTAGTCAGGATTCTTTTCTGTAGGACCTATCTATAAATTCTTTTGAAATCTGCCTCCTGAGAATACCCCTTATTATTATTGTTTGCAGTTGTTAATATGCTTTACCCTTTTGTAATTTTGTCATCAGTGCAGGTCAGAGGTGAGAGGCTCAATTGCTTTGATGCACTTGTTAATATCAGAGGGAAATGGAGTGGATTTTGCAGAAATTTTGGGTTACAGCTGACTTTGTACTTTACACAGGGATATATCCAGGATTGCGGTGCATCTGCATGCAGTAATGGAATATTATCCAGTCCAACCTCTTTTCATAAAACCACGTTCTTTTTTTGTGTTCTTAAATATTAGAAGTTATGATAAGAACAAATGAGGTGGTAGAGTTATACTTATTCTTCATCAATTTCTTATTAAGGAGAAGAAGGTAATAGAGATGCTGAAGGTAATATATAAAAGTGACCCTTGAGGAGATGGGCGGTATAGACTAGAGGTCAGGTAAGATGTTTGGAGTATATAGGAAGCATGTTAATAGGTCTGAAAACATTTTATGAGGGTGTAAAATCTCCCCAGTTAGATAGTAAAGGGAGTGTAGTATATACAGTGTATGTAACTTTTCTGTATTATTTTTGAGGACAGTGAAACTCATTCCTAGATCTCAGGACTGTGGGCTATAGATCTGTACCTTTTTGTACATCGTGCATTCATAGCCGATGTATCTTTTTGACCAGTAATGTGGAGTCCAACCTACCAACTTCTAAGCGTTTTATGTCCACAATTTATTTTTTTTTTTTAAATTCAATCTAGCTTTTGGCTTAAAGATCATACAATGGCTACAGTACCTCTTATCTAAAGATGATTTTATGCTGACTAAAAAAAAAAAAATTAGAATTACCTGTTCATGATAAAAGAAAGTGTTATTTATGCAGGGAAACTTATTATTATGTTTTCTTCAATTCAAGAATCTGGCAAAAATTTGGGATTCTGTAAGGGATGGCAACAAGGCAGAGTGATTATACATAAGCTGTCAATAAATTGGCAATACAGTATTTCCTTGTAATTATGTCGCAAAGGGGTTGTGTGGCTGTTTTTCATTCTCTCATTGATGCTTACATCACCATGGTTGGACCATTAACCATAGCTGGTCAGATGCTCTTCTTACTTCAGTGCAGTAGACTTGTGTAAACTGGTATGGTGAGAAGAACATTGCTCCTTATTAAATTAGAATTGAAACATTGTGTGTGTATGTAGGGTTAGAGTTCTGATCCCTTTTTGTTGTCCGATTCTTATGGAAATGCTTTCAGGGATGGTTTGTACAATGAATGTACATGTCCTGAGTGTGAGAGAGGACGTAGTAGCCTTAGAGCCATGGGTGGAAGGGACAGACAAAGAAGTTGCACACATTGCAGCTTAGAGGAGAAATCCGCAGCTAGTCCACAGCTAGGGAGCAGACCTGTGTTGTGAAACACCCGAAAAATGGTTCCTTTTGTCTTGATTACCTTCATGATCACCAGGATCTGACTAAGGGGAGAGTATTGGGTGACTAAAAGTTAAGTTGGATCCTTTGGGTTCTCTGAATTGGGATTAGTAGCATTTCAAACCATAGGTGAAAAGGAAGCTACCTCTCTCGCCTGTTGTTACTTGCTTCAAGAACTGTGGATTATATTTCTGTAATTTAAATCAGTTTCTAATGGCCCACCCAACGCATAGCTCTTTTCTCTGACACATCATTTTCACCTGCTCCAGGTCACCAATTGTCTTCTGTTACTGTCATCCCCTTAAGGCTGAAACCCCGTCTCGCTGCTTTGCACGGCAGCTCCGTACTGCACCGGAGCAGCTGTCACGCTGTCCTTCGGGTGAGGCATGGCACCAAGATGCTGACTCTTTGGGTGGTATGTTTGCTGAAATTAGCATTGTTTAAATAGAATATCCCAGGCTGATCACCATGGGAAATGAGTGGAAGTTACCACATTTTCTAAGATGTGTGTGTACATATAAAAAATATATATATTATATAAAATCACTTTATTTACAACTTTATAGAGTTTTAATAGAATCTTTATAGATAATTTATAACTTTACAGGATCCGAGTAAGCAGAGTTAAGGTCCTGTTCAGCAAGGGAGAGAAGAACAGAGATGTGACACAAAGTTTACGTATTTCATCTACCTGAAGTTTACCTCAAGCTTGCACTTTGCATCCTCTGCTCCCTGTTTGTAAGAGGGCTGTGTTCAGCTCCCAGTGACCGCTCTGAGATGTAGTAGGAAGTGACCAAAGGGAACATAGGAGCCCGCGAATCATTCTCTAAATGTTATGAAGTACTTAGGGACTCTGGGAGCTAAAAACACAATCAAAATTGAAATCAATAGTTTTGTTGTTTCTGCAAGATGTGCTCTGATGTTGTACTGCTGTTATGAGATCATAGGTGTATGAACACCTATGCAAAAGCTTTACGTTTTATAATTCTGTATAGTAAACTTGAAAAAGCAAAGAGGGAACCCTAAAGTAAAGTGTGGAACAGAAAAATTATCCCAGCCCCACATCTGCCACTGACGTTTACGGTGTGCTTTTGGATATGTCCCGTATCTCCCAACAGCTTTGTTACCACGAAGCAGTGGTGCTCTCCAGTTTTCTACATATAGCAGTATGAGGCTTGATTGTTCTGTGACTTGTTTTAGCACTGGGGGTGGGAAGAGCCATGTACCAGCATATGTACAGTGAGGGCAATCACATTTTATTTTGAAATCTCCACACGGTGAAGAAATGCAATTAGTGAAACACTTAAGCAGAATGCAAGCATGGATTTACTTAATGGTAAAGTATACCCCTTGCTTTGGACCAGGTTTTTTTTGTTATGTACTTTTTAATGGTGTAGTTTCACTGTGGCGGAAAAAGGGGCCACAAGACTTCATCATTTTAAAAAGAACTAAGCACATCACACCCTTTAAGGTCTTTATTCTGGCTAACTAAGACAGACATAGATGGGATTAAAGAGATTACTGGTTAACCTAGAAATCTCTGACTTGAATCTCAAATTCAGATAATTTAAAATGCAGAAATATTGGCACAGTATCAAAAGGCAGGTTGACTTTTTTAAGCTTTAACCAGATGTGGAAACACACACTACAGGAAAACTCCATTTTAATACCTCAAAACCACTGGTTTTCTACCAGTGCTTTTGTGAAAGAGGTAAGTGATTATCAGAACAAAGCAGAGCCAGGTTTAGGGATTCTTAATGCGGTTGTTCCTCAGAGGAAGGAAAAGGGTTTGTCTGTAGCTTTAAAACTTTCTGTTAAACTAATAAGAAATTTCCTTTACATTATAGTATAGTTTAAGACTAACAGTTACACTTTACTGGTCTGATATATGGCATTTCTTGTCTTTGAATACTGCTAGAATAAATTTTTGTACTACAGCTGTCTTGGTAAGCACGAGTTTGTCTTTTTTTTTTCTTGATTTACATACAAAATTCAGAAAAATCTCCCTGTATACGTTGGAAACTGTTTAAACTTACATTCAAACTAATTTTGAAATATTAGAGAGTAAAGATGGAATAAATATGTAAAATATAACTAAAAATGTGTAAAGGAACTGTGTGAATGGCAACAGACAATTTTATTCTTTGTAAATCTATTTCATGACTATGGATATATATATATAAAATTAATATATAAATATTAAAATGTGCACACATGCACATGTGTGTCTTGCAGCATCTCTAAACCCCTAGTACAGATTATGAGTCTTTGTTAATGCATTTCATAAACGTTTATGTTAGAGTGTGTCAATATATCTTAGTTTAAACCAGCGATGTAAAACTGAGATGGCAGTGTGAACCACATCACAATTTATATCTGGCTAGTCTCTTGTAAACTGCGTTAACTCAGACTGAGAATTAGTAACTAAAGTAGTGGAGTAGTGAATCAACAGTATTTTAAATCCTCCCCACATGGCTCTATAAGAAAATCCAGGCTATAATGCCATTATTTCTTGTTAGAATTCCAAGCGCAACTGTATACAGGTAGAAATACAGATTACTTATTTCAAGGCCTCGGTAATACTTAATTTTTTTTTTTTAATTGACAACATATTAAAAAATTGTTGGTGTTTGCTCTGTTTTGTTTGTTTGGGTTTTTTTTTTCTGCTTTCATTCCTGTATTATTTATACAGTGCTAAGAATTTGACTTCTGATCTAATTATCTCTTTACTGTTTTTTTAACAAAATCAGTTTTGCTTGCATTCTTAATATTTATCAAGAATAATAAATTTTTTACAGAAGTATAAATGTTAAGAGTTTCCATTCTTTGTATACATTTTTGTAACACAGCACCTGTGATATTCTTCTATTGTTTTGCATTTTAGGGGGAGGGGAGATGGTAAACCATTTTCCTGGGCATTTTGCTGCTTGTAACTGAGAGAACAGAAGCTGTTGGGTGGGAGAAGCTCACGTAAATGACATTTTCAGAGTGCGTGTGACTACTGTACAGACACATGTGTGTCTGCGTTTGGCTCGTCCTGCTGAGCTTGCTTCTGGTGATGTCTTGGGAAAAGACGAGTGCAGCAAAGGGTTAACTTTTTACTATCAACCTCAGAAAGGCACATTTGCGATCCCTCCCAGTCTTGTCTTCCTTTTTACACCTCATTCGCTGACTGCTGCTCTTCACTTCAAGGCAGATCCTTTGACCTAAGCAGATTATTGTAGACGCATGAAGGACACAGCAAGCTATCTGTGCTTTTAAAGGAGGAGATTTTGGCTCCAAAATAGGACACTAAGCTTTTCAGCCTTATGCTGCTTTACCTAGTCAGCACAAGGCGGTGTCTCCGGGTGTTTAGTGGACTCCTGTGGAATCGGATGGGAAACAAAAGCAGAAGTGGCAGCCGCTGCAAATGTGGGAGCCTGTGCCATTAGAGGGAAGCAATTGCTAATAAGGGCCTGCGAGACCCGGGTTTCCTTCGTTTCCATGACAGTTATTAGGTAACACAGAAATTGAATTGTCTCCCACAATGCTCTTGGGGGATAGGGGGGCAAGGGGGTGCTCCAGGGACACAGCAGAGGAGTTATGACTTGCAGCAACTCAGCACTCTAAGCATGTGAAACTCTGGATTATTGTGCCTCACTTCTTTGTTTGCTGTTTCTCGTTTGTGTTTGCAATTTGCTCTGCTTTAGTTTTTTTTTGATGGAAGACCCTGGCTTATGCTACACCGTTTCTCAAATAATATTTTCCCCTTTTTATTTAGAGCTGAGCTTGGCAAAGCAAGGATATGAACAATTATACAGGTGGGCTACTCGGGGGGAGTGAAGATATAAGGCATCCAAACAGGTACTGGCAACCTGCAGCACTGTAAAAATGCCCCTCCAACAGATTTCTGTAGTTCCAGTGCGGGAGACTGCCAGCAATGGGAGAAGTTCAATGGGCAGAAACAAAGAGAAGAGCAAGGAAGTCGAGGTAAGAGGAAGGCTTTGATTTGCTACGGTAGGACGAGTCTGCCTTTGGTAGCCAGTGGGTTTGGGGGCTCAGCAGGATGCGGCGTGCTGTAGCGTTACACGGTACACATGGGTGCAGCATGCTTTAGCACACTGAAGCGATCTCCTGTGATAACATCTCAGCATTACAGAAAAAAGGAGGGTATTTGGGAAAAAAAATGAAGGAAGTTGCAAACTGTATTAGGGGTTTTTAACATTTTTATTTAAATGCATGCAGTCTGCTAGTACTGACAAACAGTCATTGTTCCTTATAAGCTGTCAAGTAGCAGTTGCTTTATAAGAGGTTGGATGAAAAAGTAGTTTTAATAAGATTCCTATCTCTGTTTAAAAACAACAGAAATACCATGCTAAAGCCTGTCTTTCTAATATGGGTGTTATTCATAGCAAATGTAGGCATGAACTCTGTAACTTTATTATCATTTAAAAGGCATCACTGGTTTAGTTTAGACTGACTTTGATTCATAAACATACAGAAGTGTTTTTCCATCAGTAAATATCGTATCCTGTTGTTTTCCAGTTAAGAAGAAACTGTAGGTTTATATTATATTAATGGTTAGAACAAAAAATACAGAAAATCTGTTCAATTTTAATGGTATTTTTACCTGTAGGAATCTTTTCTGCTATGTATGGATTAAACATGCATTATGCAAGACCAAAAAAAAAAAAAGGCATCACTTCACATCCCAAAACATAAGTAGTCTGTTTATAGATGTAGCAGTAAATGTACATAACATAGACATCTGCTTTTTACAGACGTGTTTCTCGTCTCTGGGTTTTTCTGTTCCCTCTTGCTGTATGGAAAATAAGGAACTATTCGGAAAACAAACATGATGTCTTTTAAGTATTATCTAAGAGATTGTGTGACAAACTGCATCCTTGAAAGAAGTGTTTTAACTTACTTTTTGTGGTTCGTGTGATGTAGTTTTCAGGAACTTGTTAAGTTCAGCAGATGATTGATACTCATAACGTGTGTGATTGTGGAAGAGTATTGGTAAGCTTACAGGCTTTATTTTTTTTGTTTTAAGATGCCTTTCTTGCTCAATATTTGGTTTTGACAAGTTCATTGAATGTGATTATTCTATTTTTTGTTTGAGCACCTATGTATAAGCAGTGTCCTTCCCTGGAAGAAGTATTTTCCAGTTGCTTACTGGTAGCACTGTTGTCAGAGTTCATAATGACTAGAGGTTTGTGTTCTGAAATGGAAAACTTTTGCTTTCATTTGTTTTTATTCTTCCATTGACTGATTAAAGATGAAGGTTCAAGTGGAAACTGTTCTTTGTATTAAGACTCAAGAGGTGAGAAACAGAAGTATATAATGTTACCTAGCTTAAAATTGCTCTCTGGCATTCTTGTTTTAATTTGGTCATTAGAGTTAACTGAAGAATACATGCAACATTCACACAGGGGTCAGATAAGTATGACAGTTAATTGAGGGTGGTGGTGGGAAGTGTGGAGCTTCTGAATCATAAGAATCATCTTATGTCCTTTCCTAGAGTGTTTTCCTATGAGGGCTGGGTTGCATCATTTCAGCAAGACTCCAGCATCTCAGAAAACAAAGTCTTTTCTTCAAAATTGTGGAAGTTATATAGTAGAAAAGAGCAAAATGGCCGGGATAATTAAGTTCATTAAAGTTCTCTTCTAAAATGAATATTAAAAAAAAAAAACAAACCCAACCCCAAAAAGCTCCCAACCAAACTTAAAGTGCGTGCTGCTCATTGAAATGTATTTGCCAAAATGCCCTCTGCTGAGCAGAGCCTAATGATCCTGCTCGAGTATCTGCTCATCCCTGAAGGCTTATGGCTGTGATTTATACAGTGTAAAAACCGCCTAATGCTATTGATAGAGATTGTAGATCAAGTGGTAAAGAAAGACTAATGTTTTTCACATAATATCTACAGCTTATGTAAATTATGATGATGTTCAAATTTGTTTTGTGAATGTAATTTGGGAGTAGTGAACCGGTCTTTTTGTTGTCCAGGCAGAGGTTGCTCAGATGGTTGTCAGCCCCTGCAATTCCTACACAGCATGGTCCTCACAAGGGGAAATTTCCTTGCTTGTACTCAGTGTTTCTCTGTGTTGGTGAGGGTCTTCTGGGTTCATGGTATCCACTGATACTGTTCCTGTGAGTACCTGCTTCCCCTGCCTTTCCATTAGCAGGCATTTTGAGGTGAAAGCTAAATAAAGTAGTTAAATGGGCTTCCTAGAGCAGTGAGAGCATCAAGCTGGTTCAGGAAGACATGAAAAAATGAAATGTCTGAAAGGTCTTCCAATTGCCAGGATAACAATTGCTAGGTTTGTATGCCAAATTCTCTTATTACTAGAGAATTTTATACGATGTCCTTACAACAGCATTAAAATTCATGAAGAAGAGTTCATCTTCTGTCTAATTGCAGAGCTCACTGCAGTGAACCATTTCCAGGTTCACAGTGAATTATGTAAATCTGGCTGACTTAAGTACCTCAGTTGCATATGATTCATGATGTAACTCATTCTGTAATGCTTTTCTGTGATTATAGATGCTCATAGACATGCTTTATCTGAAGGTTTTAATATGTGTCCGTGTACACTTACAGATGATTGCCAAATATTGGTCTATTTTTAAGAATACTATTAAATATTATATTAATTATGAGCCACAAGTGCCCATAATGGATATCTGACCAATATTAGGAGTAGAGGCATGATAGCAATGGCTAGAGGGAGCTTTTTATCTTCCTATGCAGTATCCTTTGTGGGAGCAAAAACTTTTGTGCAGTCTGTTTCTGTAATTTTGGGTGATTTGCCTCAATAATTAGCAGAAGTTGTAGCTAACAATGGATTTGGCATCAAATTTAACTATAGAGCTTCTTTGAGTGTAGTCTAAAGACAAGGTAGTTTTTTTTCCATAATGAAGCAATGAAAATGCTGAGTTGTTGTATAACCTGTTGCAGCACTCTGCACTACATTTCCATATGCAGGTATAATCTTCCACTGGTTTGTTTCACTGATTTTAGAAAGGCTTAACAATCATTAATGCTACTTGTTTTGCCCAAAACATTTAAGTGAACAAGCTGTCTTTCTTCCTTATTCTTTTAGTAATGCTGTTGGAAAAGATTGTTGCAGAAATGACGACCAAAGTATAGAGTATAGGGCACATTCACAACATGATGTGGACTTTTTTGATACTCAGTAGTTAAGTCAGCTTTCTTCAAAATTTGAGAAAAATCATAAGTTTACAGTGAAATGTGT
The DNA here is from genome assembly GCF_965183815.1 of Platalea leucorodia. Classification (NCBI taxonomy): domain Eukaryota; kingdom Metazoa; phylum Chordata; class Aves; order Pelecaniformes; family Threskiornithidae; genus Platalea; species Platalea leucorodia. Next base: position 42,377,456 of record NC_138828.1, on the reverse strand, counting down.
AATTGTGTTTCTGTGATGGAGAAAAACACTTGGGTGTCTGTTTTCAGAAGAGTTTGTTAATGTAACTGTTGTTCAAACTTAATTAAGTCAGTAACCTAAAAATCAAATTATGTCATCAGGACTCCAAATCTGTTAAGTTTTTGAAAACATAGACTTCAGTGCCTTGAGACCAATGCCATATTAATATATGTCCCCCATTTTATGTGTATATAATATTTAAGCAGTTCTGCTGGACTGGTTGATTTTCTCTACTGTGATAAAAAAGGCTGAATGTGTATATGATTCCTAAAGAATATGGTTGATGAAATGCCTGCCCTGGCTGATAATTCTATTATTTGTGAACATACACTGTGAAGTTCATAAAGTAGCCTCTGTTTACATTGTCTTGTGTACGGGCATGGACTATTATTCTAAAGTGAGTTAAGTACAGAAAGAAATTTTCATACAGTAGAGAAAATTGGACAGGGCAACTGAGTGAAGCTTAGCAAAAATACTAACACTAACCTAGAGTTCACAAGGGTCTTAGAATAAACTGCCATGACTACTGTGGAAAAACAAACTTGAATGTTGTATACTCAGAGTGGTAGGAGTACATTTATAAAAGGCAACAATAAATGTCATGATATGGCAGAGAAGATACTCCTTGCTGCCAGACTAAATTTGTAGACACTATACCTTTTCAGCTAAACCATTATTTTTCAAAATGTGGTACTAGAAAATTTACATGCTGTTTTTAAAAGGATTAGTATAATGAACTCTTGTCCATGAGAAGCAAAAATTAGGTCTGTTTATCTGAGCGTAATCATTTCAGAGTACAAGATATTTTAATAAAGAAAGCAGTGACAGATATGAGTCAATCTTGATTTGATTACCTTGCAAGGATTTTCATTAAAAGAAAAGAAAAAGATGACCTTTGGAACTGTAATATGGCTTTTGGACACATTCATATGGTAGTATGACTTGCTTGTTATAGTAATGAATGTTATGTCCGTTGACCCCAAACCAAACCCAATATCCTAAAGATGTTCCAGAATTTTATATTCTCTAGTTACTATTAACAACTAATGAATTTGACATGTTATTGTTGCTTTATTTTTAGTTTTGATTCTTTGCTCATAACTTAAAGGTAAATGGTTTTCTACTTAGGTCTACTACATTTCTATAGTCTTAATATATTTTGTTGTTCTGGCAGAGGTGATAATGAATATTAGTTTCCTTCACAGAACTTCATAGAATGTAATAAGATGCAAGGAGGAATTTTCTTTTTCTCCAACACATACAAAAAATAAGTGCTGCTATATCAGTTTTTGAATCTACCTGCTTAAATGTCTTTCTCTTTCCTCGTCAGATCCTCACCCCAGTGTTTATCGTACTTTGGCATGAAATTTAATTCTGCATACTGCACAATTCTGTGCTGCGGAAGAAACACTGGACCTCTGTCTGTTCTTCAGCAGTGTTTTCATGTTCTGCCGTCTCAAAGGCTGCAAGACAGCAAGAGATCTGCAACTTTAGAGGCTTTAAATGTTATCAGGGAAATACTTTGACATTTATGGAGAGAGTATGGTGGATTAGACTTGAACTTGGTGGTTTTACTGTACAGATTGTACCTTTAAAAAAAATTTGAATATGTTGCTCGAAATTACGTATGCCCATGTATTGTGAAGAGCATACATTTTTTTTTTTTTTTTGTAAGCGGATCTCTTCAAGTCAGAATTGAGACTGAAACCTAATGGTTATTTCAAATGCCACATTAGAGTAGCTGCTAACATTTATTTTAAATGCCAGACAAGAGTTACTGCTAACATTTACCTTGAAGCTTGTAAATAGTTTAGGAGACGTTGACATGCTTTTTAGGGGAGGAGGCGGTAGCTGAATGTTCTTGATGGGAATGAATTGTTTTACATTTAACTGTTATCTCACTTGTTACTTGCTTAGCTTTAAATAGATGTAATGATAGATGAAATACTTTTAAAGGCATATACTTTCTTGTATACTACAAAGAAAGTAGTGCTTATACATTTCTATTAAATGATTTTCATGGCAGTTGTGAAATACATACAGAGATATTTGATACTTGAAATGTGTCTGTAGTTAATGAACAAAGGTAAAGGTTTCACATATCTGTTTATGTTGTTTTATTGCCTTACAACCTGAAGTCAAGCAATGTATTGCATTTTTTTTTTTAGATGAGAGGCATAATATTTAGTGTAGTTAAATGTGTTAGTGGCTCTGATCACTTTACCAAAAGGTAAAATTAGAGTAACTCCTGATATGTGAAAATGTCACTTATACCAGTGCTAATAAAATAGCAGATATTTCTTCTCTGGGTGGCTTGAGGCATGTGATGCAAGGAATAAAAGCATTAGAATTCCAGTAAATTGATGAAATAATTCTTCAGCCAGGTAGCAGATGTTTGTGGTTTTGTTGCTGATCATGTTAAATTATCTTCTTAAAGTTTCTTAGGTGTAGTTTAACAGATAAATAGATATGGTCATTTATTACCTAACATACAGGTGGATTTTTTTCACACGGAGTGTCAGGATGTTTGTTTTCAAGTATAGCTGCCTGAAGAGAGTCATGTAATTGCAGTCTTTTTAGGAGGTATAATTTTTTTATTCAACAAGAGATGTGGGGGTGGGAGTATGGGGAGGGGGAGCTTTAGCATATGAATCAGAGTACTGATGTACTTTGACACATATTGCTTTTCCTTCATAGTTTGTCTTGATGTAAAGCTCATGTTGGACATGATGTTACATACAAAATCTCTAATCCTGTATATTTTCAATATTGTATGGTATTTCTCAAAACACGTGGGAGTTAATTCTTCTTTTCTCGACACGACCACGATTTGGACTTTATGCTATGTTTGCATGAAAATCCAGCTGTATCTGCAGTTGTAAGACACTGCTTCCTGGTGAGGTTTCTTCTGTAATTTTGTGGTGATAGATTGCTGTTGTGTTTAATGGTTGAAGTACTCCCAAAGCATAGCTGTAAGTCAGTCTGTGGTGTGCTTAGTTTTCTTTAAGATGCTTTAGAAAGTTAAATTCTTTATCAGTAAGTCTTCTAACTCCTATTTGGGAACTGTTATTATTTTGGTCTGCCATGTGATTCTTATGACAGGCGATTTCATGACAGTGAGAGAAAGGGGAACTGCTACCTAATACAGACTAGGTTTGTTTTGGATCCTTGTTCCTTTTTTCATATTCCTGTGAATAAAAAAATTAGTCTGCTACCAGTAAGAAAATAAGAGACTGCTTGCTGTTCTTTTATTAGCATGCTGTAGGATAATGCCAGTTCTTTACAGGCTGCTTTTCCTGATAAGATTACGTAAAGGCTACTGGCTGCATAGTATGATTGTCAGGCTTTTTATGAAAAGAAGGCGGTACAAGCATATTTCACCAATTTGAGTTGCTGTGTATTGACTATGCGTCAAATAGCAGTATTGATTTTAGAACTTTCTATTCACTGATAAAGGATTTGAAGCTTAAGATTCCATATCTCAGTAGCCTTCTTCCTCTTTATGTTTCTAGCCAATGCTTACAATCTACCAGCACATGTCTTCTGATGCTGCTGAAGTTTGACTACAAGTCTTATGAAGAAAGCTTTTATAATTCCTTTTATCTCTGGAATTACCAGTTCCAATAAATTGAAGGGTTGGGCTTGTGTGTGTATTTTCCCTCTCCTACTCTAAAATGGTTCAGAGTTTAAAAAATTAGGCTTCAGATTTTATTTCATTTGGATTTCCTTCTAATGTTAGTCTGAGATTTTACAGAGGAAGCATTGCCATATTAAAAAGTTATTGTAAATTTTTCCTGCTAAATTGTGTTTTTTAAAAACAAATGCAAACCCCCAACAAACCAAACCAAACAAACAAAAAAAATCGATCTTTTTTAATTAGTTGTTAAACAAAATTTAATTGTTTGTCTTGTCTTCAGCTATAACCTTCCATAGCTTGCTTAGTTTCATGACATAGGTCCTGAATTAGCTTGAAGCAGTGGCTGTAACTGAGACAGTTTCCAGAATGTGTTGTAGTGCCTAAACCTGGTAGCTGAATGGGGCTGATCTGGAACTGGAAACAATTCAGGAAGCTGAAAAACTGATTATTTGCTCTAGGTACCTTTCACACTGGCTTCCATTATCAACAGTGCTCTGTGAACCATTCTCTCTGTTGCAGATACTTTTCCTCTGGGGGCTGACATGTTGCAACTACAGTTCAAATGAGAGTTATCTAAGGCAGAACTTTGTCATCAGCAAAGCCTGTGTTCCAAGACTCATTTTAGAGAAGTACTCTCAAATCTAGACAGTGTTTTAAAAAGCAGCTTCCATAGTCACATATACCCCAACAAATCTTGTTCTGATTAAAGACAACTCTCAGGCATTGAAATCTGGTTGATTGCAACTATTCGGTTAGTTAAGAAACAACATCATAGAGGCTCAAGTTGCTTGAGTGTATTGCCAGCTTTGCAAAACTTGTGATGCTAGCCCTACAGGTGTATCCAGTTTTGTCTGAATCTAGCTATCTGAACAAGAAAATTTTAAAGGAAAAAAGCTTGCGTATTCAGGTGCATAGTCAACTCACACATAGAATTATAGAAAAATTTATTATTTACAGTAATATTTAATTTTCTTCATAACAACGAACAAAATAATACTGAATTTGGACTGATTTTTTTTCCTAAGGCAGAGCAGACTTTCCCAGCTTGAAGGTCTTTCTCAAAGACTCTTCTTGTGAAAGTGAAAAATTCTCTTCTGTATAGACAACACTTTCAGCTCATGTCATCAGCTTTGGAAGGGGAAGGATATTCACTATGCCTGACTTCAGTGAATTGTTATAAGCATATTAGAAATACAATTCTAGTTTACACATGTGCACACTTCAGAAACTACTCAAATGACACGAAACTTGTTTATTCTCCTTTTTTAAAATGCGGCCGTTGCTGTGGATCTGCCGAATGCTGTACCCGCCTGCAGCTCTGGGCGCCGCTTCAGCACAACGGACAGCGGCCAGGGCCTGCCGCAGCCCCTGGCCTGCCTTCTCCTGCAAAGGCTCTTCTGGCCTCTAGAAACAATTTTTGTAAAATACACGCATTTCTTAGCTCCTGTTTAATATGTACATTTGTATGTTTGTTATTTTGGGGTTTTCTTCCTTGAACTTTGTATTATTTTTGATATAAAGAGGAAGTCAAGATTATGTATTGGGGAGTGGAATTTGACAGTGTAACCTTACGTTCAATAGGAATGGAAGCATCAGCTGTTTCATGTTCTAGGGTGGGATAATTTAACTCTGATAAGAAGACAGAAGATGGTTCTCAGGTTACTTTGAAGTATTAGTAGATCTCTCTGCTCTGCTTTGAATACACAAGAGTCATGACTTCATTTCCCCATCAGCGCCATTTTCTTAAATTGTGGCAGCAGTAACAGTATGCAGGCAATGGAAGCGTTTCCTTGTTCAGAATATGTTTCTTAACTGTATCCATGCTGTGGAATAAAACTTTTCAGTCATTAGTGTGAAGTCTATACCTTCATCAAGTTTGTCCAGCTATGTAGTCATAGGATTATGTGAATATAGAAGCATGGGACTGTTTTAGCAACAATAGTAAAAAAACTGTCTCTTGGAGCAAGTAGATGAATTGTCTGGATCCACTGACATGTGATCCAAAGAAAACCCTTTTTAGTTTACTTGCTGGACATATTTGAGATTACAACTGAATTTTACAGCACTGTCATGCTGAAACATTTTAAAGTAATTATGGTAATATCTAATTGATTTTAAAGAAGTGTTTCTCTTATTAGAGAGATTTGTTCTCTAGTGGCAGCCCAGATAAAAAAACCCACACATACTATCCACTATCATTTCCTTTAAAGAAACTCTTGCAGAGCCTTAAAAGGAGACTTCCACTCTGTGTGCTACTGTTACTGCAGTAGCCTGTTGTACTGGCTTTTTTGGTTTGTGGGGGATAAAGGGGATATACCTAACAATTCATCCTCTTATTACCCCTTATGGTTCTGGGCAAGAAGTTGGAAACCTTCATTTCAGTGTAGGATGTAAATGTCACGTACCCGGTGCAAGAACAAAATGAAGTGGAGGAAGGGGACAGACAGCAATACTGTGTTGGTATTTCTGAGTTTTAACTACTTCAAGTATATTATGTCTGTTTACTTCAGAGACTCCCTTTCTTTATCATTGAGAGAAAAAGAAAATGTTTGGTTGCACTCCCAATCATCTGACTTCTCCAGTGGTAGGCAAGACTAACATAGTGCAAATGGTTAACTGGACAAACCTTGTGAAAATAGTGCATTTTGTTGGTGAAATGCATTCTGTTGATGTGTTTGCCTTTTTGCAGTGAATCGTGCAGTGCTGGTGAGTATGAACGAAGATATCTGGATGTGCTATATCACGTGATAGATACAGCTAGAGAGAATTGTGATTAGGTAGTGTACAAGGCCCAAAGAGGAGTTGGTTTGATAACTGCGAAGAGTCTCTGTGCCTGGAAGGACACTATATCTGTAGCGCTGGGTGAGAGAGTTAAAGGTGCTGGAGTTGCATGGGATAGTGAGCGCATGAGCGTTGTGAAAGCTTTACTGCTCTTTTCCAGTTTTCTAACCACTTCCAGCATTTTGCTCTGAACACAAGAGATCAGACACAGGTGGGGATGTGAATTGGCTTTCCCAAACCCTGTGTAAGGGCTATATCACTGTTACAGATAGCCAGCGACAGTAATGCCTGTTAAAATCCTCTAATGCTGCTGCTGTCTCCTACAGTGAGGAAAGGAGGTCACAGCATGCACAGGGGTAGTGCTGCTGTGAGCTCAGCCTAGCTGCATGCCTTGCCTGATGTGTGTTTCAAGTCTCATTAGTGAGGAATCCCCACTGTAAGCCAAAGTCTGCAGGTAGTGTTGTTTGGCCCTCCTGAGCTGCAGTGAATGTATTGAGTCATTGGTGGTTCTCTCATGGTCTGCTTTATAGGGTCCATGGGCAATCATTTAGTGCATGAAAACAGTGTTCTTTTTGATGGTAGTTTTTCTGCTGTATTTCTTCCTCCTCCCTCTGTTATCTATAATGCTGTTCTTTGAGTCATTATAACAGAGACTGAATTTGATGGACACCTCACAGTGCTCTGACTTTGGTTCTAATTCCAGATGTATTTTTCTGTGCTTTCATTTTCCTCATCTGAAATTAGTGTGGCACTGCTCCTTCTGCTTTCATAGAACATTCCGAAATCCCTCAGTGAAGCCCATTTTATAAGGGATATGGGTGCGTTGTGTTGTTTCCTGTGGGTGGATCCTGTAGGTAAAAAGCTTCCATGGAAATAATAGACCCTTCAGCTTTTACAGTTCCCGTGTAATCATGAAGGTTCGGTGCATACGGTGCAGCTTGGCTCAACTTATTTCTCTTATGGAGGTTCCTTGTTTTTTGCCATTTTAAGCTTTGTTTAAAATACAAGTGTTAATCGCTTCTCTATTGCGCATTTGTTGAGTGTGGTTGAGAATTCAGGCTGCTGGTGTCATTCTCCATTTAAAATTTCTGAATATTAATACATAAGAACTAAAATCATAAGTCAGAATAGGCTGGAAGAATAATGGTAGAATTTGATGCAGAACTGTTAAATCTTATGTAACATACTGGTTGGTATTTATGGCCTCCAGGATATAACTTCTCATTCAGTAAATTTCTAGTACCTTTTTTATTGCATGAGTTTTGAGGATTTTCTTTAGTAATACAGTCTTTATTCTCTATTATTTGTATGACCATAACTTATGTTACTGATCTTTTGTGCAGATAGGTAGAAGGGCATAGTTTCATAAATTGAGATTCTGGTATTCCAATCAGGCTCACAGTGTTCATTTCTGAGAAAATAAAAAATTAGTAGACTGATCGTGACAGTGCTGTCAATACCAAATGTACAGGGAGTAAAAAAGATTCACCATATGAAAAATGGTGGGCTCAAAGATCATAATTTTGAATTGTCTGCTTCAAAACATTTCAAACTAAAAAAGAAGTCAAACTATTCAGAATGGATTTTGTATATCTTCACAGATTGTGGTATCAAGCTTTTTCTCTGCAATCATAATTGCAAGACAGTGGCTTTTAAGAGAAATTTGGCATTCTTGCTTAATAACACAACTCTAAGAATGAGCATTGCATTCCTTACTTATAGAAATTTCATAGTCTCGGCGTCTGCCACCAGCCAGCCTGGATGGAAAATTTTGAGTTCATTTGAGATCTTAATATAGAATTCTTTATTCTCCTGAATTGCTGCTGTCCAGGTGTTACAGGAGAAATATGACAGAATCAATTTTCTCTCTGAAGCTAATGTAACCTTTATTGTCAAATAGCTAAGCTCAAATAAATCAATTATGACATAACTGGGAACAGTTACTCTGCTGTCGCTATTTGCAGCACAGTTCATGATGCTGCCATACAAAGTGACGGATGTGTTTTATAAAACTTTGAGGTATCACTTTAGTGTCCATTCTGAAAAAAATGGTTAATATACAACATTTTGCTAAACTCATTTTTTCCTGAATTAAAATAAGAAACCAGGGAAAATTTAAACATCTGATGATTGGATTGCTGATTCATACAATGTTTTTTGCTAAAATGATTGCCCCAAGTAATATATGTATCTGTGTGTGGTAACTTAGTGTGCATATAAGTCAAGTGCAGGTTAAATGTGTCTGACTAAAGTTTAACTAAACCTTTTATCTTCAACATGACATCTTTTTGTTCTTGTTTGTTTGTTTTTCCCTTGGCAGCCCTACGTTAAGACTTGATACTTTCTGGTGTGCACAAGCATATTTTGTTTGCCATTCACTTTCTGGCAGAATACCATTTGGCACTGGGTAGAATCAGAAGAGTGGAACATTTAAGAAACAAATGCTCTGCTTCTACTAGTAGTAAAGTATTACTCTGTTTAAAATAAAAACAAATACACCCCGCTGATGGTCTAGCTGTTCTATGAAGTAATTAGTATACTTAATAGTATGCTTAGCTTTGAAATCAAACATTGTGACTGCAAAATAGGTTTTATATATCCTTAGATTACTGATAAAGAACATTTTGATAACACTGAAAATGATAATGTCATATATTATCTCATGGAAGTACAAGTGGCATGATGTGACATAATAGGATGTCAGAGTTCTTAAGTCTGTAGTGCAAATACCTATTCCCAATTTTGTGCTACTTTAGTTTAATGAGAGAAAACCTAACCAGTATTTCTTCGGCCTTACGCTGCCTGAATTGCTGCAGTCAAAGATGTTTAATGTTGAACTAGTGTTTCAGGTGTCATTTATAGAAACAGATTCACTTGCTGTCCTCCCCATAATGAAAAAGAAAAAAAAAGTAAACTTTTTTTTCTTTCATTATTTGCTTTGCATTTTGGTCTGTGCCGGGGGCTTCTTAGTTGTACTGTCTTTTCTGATCTAGATTGACTGCTGTAGCTGTGTTCGATATACTGCCTGAGCATTGAGGCTTTTTTCAATAAAGGCTTTTTTTAAATCTTAAAATGGTTATTTACTAAAAAAAGAAAAAAAAAAAAAGAAACTTAGTATCTGCAGCAGACTAACTTCCTGAAAACTTGATTTCACTCTGAAGGAGGTTGCAATTAACAAATACAATCTGTGATCTATGAGGGAAAAGTAAATTTTCCATCAGCCTGCAGGGGAGTTACAGTGCAAAGCTGCTTCTGTTCTTCCTGTGATCCTTCCAAATTTCTGGTTGGGAATATTGAAAGCTGGAATAATTTAAGGAAGAAAGTATCCTGGAGAACAAATAGAGATTTTTCAGGCTCTCTAGCTCTGTCTGCCTACTCTGGCAGATTTCAAGGAATTCTCAAACCTTGCCAGTTTGGGATCCATGCTTTAAGACTGTTATTATAACCCATAAGGTGATGACCTGGCTCTGCATGTGTGTGGGGGGGGGGCATTGCTGCAAGCCCTTCCCCATCAGAGACCCAGTGATTCCGGGTGTACACTTCAGAACAACCCTAGCCGCAAAACAGCTTGTAGGACACTGCTAGATTCACCGTCTGACTCCTGAGGACAGGAGAGCTTGAGCTAGAGAGAGATTGTGTCATGGAACAGATTTGGGACCCTTATTTTGTCTGAGCTGATCTAAGTCCAACATAGAAGGTTTGTGCACTGTAGCAGAGATGAGTATTTCAATAAACATTTACCTTGTAGCAGGTGCTTCTGATGGTTTCAACCATCTTATTAGGGAGAGATGTAAGAAGAATATATAAGTGCAAATCTCAGCAGGAAGCAATCATGAGCATTCAATTGACATTTTTGGTAAATGAATAAAAATATGAAAATACATTTAAAAGGTATAAAAATGCCTAATCTTGAATTTTGCTGTTTCATGAACCAGCAAAACACTCATTTTTGCTGGTTTTCTATGAGAACTGATCTCACTGTGTGCTGAGTGCTTCAATGGATGCTAGATACTTTCAAATGAGGAGATCTAAGAAATTCTTGAGGCATCAAGCGTCTTTTTCCTTGCTAGATTCAAGTCCTAGTTGATATTTCAACTAAATCAATCTTAGCTGAAGATAGGCTGAGGTCTTCTTTCTGACCAGGAAGGTGTTTGGATGTGAAACACAAGTTTGTGTACTACTTCAGCTTCTGTTCTGTAGATACTGAGTCTCCCACATTTCCTAGGGTAATCTTTTGACTTAGTGTTCTATCTAAAGTTAGAAAGGTGTGTTGTTGCAGGTTTTTTTTAGTTTGGGTTTGTTTTTTTGGTTTTTTTTCCTGATGGACTTTGGCTGTTTTACATCATTGGTATCTTTGCTTCATCTAATGGGCCTGATCATTTCTGGTTGTTGAGTACTGTATGTAGGAGCTGCTTTGGCTGTAAAATTAGTTCTATAAGAAACGTGAAGTCTATTCTGTGCTAGAGGTATTTTTATATGGCATATGGATTGTTTTTCTGTGTGTTTCAGCAATTTGTAGGGTCTTGTCTTTTATGGTAATCCCAAAGGGGTTTTTTGTCCCTCGTGCAGCTACCTAGTCATAAAACTTCTCTAAAATTATAACAAATTGAGGCTGTCAGAGATAGAATAAAAACACCTCCAAGGTAATCATTGGTCTGTACGAAGTGTTTACTTGTGAGTGACAGAGGATCAAGTTTTGAAAAATTTGAACCTCTTAAGAAGTCTTGCCCAACTTTACTGCTTGTTTGATGTAAAAAGACTGGTTTTGGAAAAACTGGAGGAAGGGTGGCTGTTTCAGAGTAAAGGACATGTTCCATTTTATGCACAAGGCAACAGGGAACTTTTACCAGGTGTCCTCATAAAGTCAGTTGCATTTGGTATAATGTTAGGGCCACCAAAAAACACATTATGAAACATTGGCCTTCACTTCTGCACCTGAAAATAATATGTCTGAATAGCAATTATTTGTCAGGCATGTAAAATTGTGGATATAAAAACAGCTAAGCGTATCAGTGAAAATCAATTCTAAACACTTTGTGCACTGAGTAGATGCTCCATAAAATTTATCTTACACAAAAGGAAATAAATGCATGGGCCATAAAGAAGTGTGCAGCAGAAATGCCTTTAATTTTAAATTTGTGGTTTTTCTGTGTAAGAACAAAAGGTTTAAAGGAAAAAACTATCCAAAAATCCCCACTTTGGAGAGCTGAGCAGCTGGTAGAAGGCGCTCCTTGACAAATGTGGCCATCCTGATCATGTTATTACTATGAGTTTGTAGAACTTCTGTGACCATTGGAGAGCAAAAGTCTGCAACTTGAAGATGCCAGATGAGTGATGTATGTGTATGTGCCTGCAAGTCTCCAGAGTCTCTGGAATGGGTCAGAGAATATAGTAATTCTCTAACATAATTACTTTTTCCCAGTGTCGTGGGCATCTGAACATAATTCTGCAATTGCATTTAACCTTTTGGGGGTTTTTGTTTGTTTGTTTTAATATGACACTTTAGTTTGAAGAAAGACTGAAATTATGCATAAAAATGAAGCAATAACTCATCAAATAATTAAGAATAGATTGAAAACTCCATTTCAAACAGAAAAGAATGTTGACAGTCATGATTAAATGTTTTTAGAATATGTCCATTATTTTTTACCTAGGGTAAATGGAATTGATGTGTGGGAAATAATAGTTTTCAAGTATTTCTAAACATCAAGTAATTATTTTTTGCTCATTCTCCTTGCGTATTCTTCATGACTGCATAAAGCCTGTGCCTTTCTTCCTATTTGACTTTTAGAAATGAAGGTTCATGATACCTAGTATGTTGTTAGTTTTCAGATTTGGAGTAAGATTCAGGGAGGAAAAAGTGCATACAATACATGTGAAATATTACATAGCTGTTAAATGTAGAGTTGTGTTACAGCATGCAGTGTTTGCAGAATTTTCAGTTACTACTAAATACCACTTTCTCAGTGTCAGATGTCTTTTGACTGCGCAACTTTAAATGAGAAAGCTATAGACTTGAAACAAGAGACAGGATGCTAAGGATTCTTGATCAAAGCATTTGATGGTCCAGTGACTCTCACATCTCAAGAGGATAGTTTAAAATGTGGTGATAGCAAAACGTATTTAACCTGAATGATTTTTCAAGAAATGTTTTATTGCATTTTGAGGTCCCCAAGAGTGCAAATTTTTATTGTTATATATTAGAGATTATTAACATGGATTTAATATGAGAAAGTTCTGCACATAATATAGGGACCCTCTAGAGAGGAAAAATATGTATTTCCAGAAGGGAATTTAGGGTGGGATACCTGCAGGAACAGAACCGTGCCATTCCGTGGCATAAAATCATTTAGTAAAAAAGAAAAAAATTGCTAAACAGGATGGCTATGGTGGGTTGACAGCAATTTCTGTTGTAAGATTTCTTTTCTGTGAAGCTCACACATTCTGTAAGGACACACTCACACTGATGAAGGCTCATTGACAGAGCTTTAAATTAGACTTGAAGGGGGAGGGGGATAATATCAGACTTGCCCATGACAAGCTGTGGGATGACATGCGAAGGTTAGAGGGAAGGGGTGCTAGTGAGGGCCCTCAGCCTGTGGCTCTGAGACATGCTGGGTACAGTGCTGCATGCTTGAAGTCTTATGGAGATGAACCTGGGGCTCCTGAGGTAATAGGAGCCAAGATGAAACACCAGTGAAATACCTCAAAGGAACTAAGGGGTGTTCCTCTAAGAAGGTGACATGGCTGACAGCCCAGCTGAAATGCCTCTACACCAATGCACGCAGCATGGGCAACAAACAGGAAGAGCTGGAAGCCACTGTGCTGCTAGAAAGCTATGACCTAGTTGCCATTACTGAAACTCGGTGGGATGAATTGCAGCTGTCAATGGCTACAGGCTGTTCAGAAGGGATAGGAGAGGAAGGAGGGGTGGAAGGGTTGCCCTCTACATCAAGAAATGGCTAGAGTGTGAAGACCTGTCTCTGAAGAATAGCCACCATATCTTATGGGTAAGAATTAGAGACTGAGGCAACAAAGGGAACCTTGTGGTTGATGTCTACTGCAGGCCATCCGATCAAGGGGAGCCTATTGAAGAGGTGGCAGTCACTGACCTGCTCCTCCACCTGGATGCCCACAAGTCCATGGGGCCAGATGGGATCCACCCGAGGATACTGAGGGAGCTGGCAGAGGAGCTTGCCAAGCCACTCTCCATCATTTATCAGCAGTCCTGGTCAACCGGGGAGGTCCCAGATGACTGGAAGTTGGCAAATGTGACGCCCCTCTACAAGAAGGGTCGGAAAGAGGATCTGGGGAACTACAGGCCTGTCAGCCTGACCTCGGTGCCGGGGAAGGTCATGGAACAAATCATCTTGAGTGCCATTATGCAGCAAGTGCAGGACGACCCGGGGATCAGGCTCAGCCAGCATGGGTTTATGAAAGGCAGGTCCTGCTTCACTAACCTGGTCTCCTTCTATGGCAAAGCGACTCGCTTAGTGGATGAGGGGAAGGCTGTGGATGTTGTCTGCTTGGACTTTAGTAAGGCCTTTGACACCGTCTCCCACAGCATTCTCCTGGAGAAGCTGGCTGCTCACAGCTTGGACAAGTGCACTCTGCGCTGGGTTAAAAACTGGCTGGACGGTCGAGCCCAGAGAGTGGTGGTTAATGGAGTCAAATCCAGTTGGTGGCCGGTCACGAGTGGTGTTCCCCAGGGCTCAGTGTTGGGGCCGGTCCTGTTTAATATCTTCATTGATGATCTGGATGAGGGGATTGAGTGCACCCTCAGTAAGTTTGCAGATGACACCAAGTTGGGTGGAAGTGTCGATCTGCTGGAGGGTAGGAAGGCCCTGCAGAGGGACCTGGACAGGCTGGATCGTTGGGCCGGGACCAACTGTATGAGGTTCAACAAGGCTAAGTGCCGGGTCCTGCACTTGGGCCACAACAACCCCATGCAATGCTACAGGCTTGAGGAGGAGTGGCTGGAGAGCTGCCTGGTGGAAAAGAACCTGGGGGTGTTGGTTGACAGCCGCCTGAACATGAGCCAGCAGTGTGCCCAGGTGGCCAAGAGGGCCAATGGCATCCTGGCCTGTATCAAGAATAGTGTGGCCAGCAGGACCAGGGAGGTGATAGTGCCCCTGTATTTGGCACTGATGAGGCCACACCTTGAATACTGTGTTCCCTTTTGGGCCCCTCACTACAAGAAGGACATTGAGGTGCTAGAGTGTGTCCAGAAAACGGCAACGAAGCTGGTGAAGGGTCTAGAGCACAAGTCGTATGAGGAGCGGCTGAGGGAGCTGGCGTTGTTTAGTCTGGAGAAGAGGAGGCTGAGGGGAGACCTTATTGCTCTCTACAACTACCTGAAAGGAGGTTGTAGTGAGGTGGGGATCGATCTCTTCTCTCAAGTAACAAGAGACAGAAGAGGAAACGGCCTCAAGCTGCGCCAGGGGAAGTTTAGGTTGGATATTAGGAAAAACTTCTTCACCGAAAGGGTGGTCAAGCATTGGAACAGGCTGCCCAGGGCAGTGGTTGAGTCTCCATCCCTGGAGGTATTTAAAGAACAGATAGATGTGGTGCTCAAGGACATGGTATAGATGGACTTGGCAGTGATAGGTTGACGGTTGGACTCGATGATCTTAAGGGTCTTTTCCAACCTTAACAATTCTATGATTCTATGATTCTATGATTGATGAAGCCTTCTTACTCCAGCTACAGGAGGCATTGTGCTTGCAGGCTCTCATCATGCTTGGGGACTTCAGCCACTCCGACATCTGCTGGAAAAGTAGCACGGTGAGCTGTAGGCAATCCAGGAGACTCCTGGAAGGCATTGAGGATAACTTCTTAAGGCAGGTAATAGACAGCCCTACCAGAGGGGATGTGTTACTGGACCTTTGGTCACCAACGCAAGTGAGCTAATTGGTGACGTCAAGATTGGAGGCAGCCTGAGCTGCAGTGGTCATGCACTGGTGGAGTTTGCAGTCCTGAGGGTTTGGGTCAGGCAAAGAGTAAAGTCAGGACCCTGAATTTTAGGAAAGCAAAATTCCAGCTCTACAAGGAGTTAGTCAATAGGACCCCCTGGTAAACTGCCCTCAGGGACAAGAGAGCAGAACAGAGCTGGCAGATCTTTAAGGATGCTTTCCATAGTGCGCAAGAGCTCTTGATCCCCAGGTGTAAGAAATCAGGAAAGGAAGGCAAGACACCAGCATGGATGAGTCAAGATCTGCTGGTCAAACTAAAGGGCAAGAAGGAAATGTACAGGCAGTGGAAGCAGGGACAGGTAGCCTGGGAAGAGTATAGGGACGCTGCCTGGTTGTGTAGGGATGGGGTCAGGAAAGCCAAGGCACAGCTGGAGCTGAACTTGGCAAGGGATGTAAAGAATAATAAGAAAGACTTCTACAGGCATGTCAGCCAGAAAAGGAAGGTCAAGGAAAGCGTACCCCCTCTGATGAACACGATTGGCAAGTTCATAACAACAGGTGAGGAGAAGGCGGAGGTACTCAATAATTTTTTTGCCTGAGTCTTCACTGGCAACCTCTCTTCCCATGCCTCTCGGGTAGATGGACTGCGAGATGGGGACTGGAGGAGCAAAGTCCCTCCCACTCTAAGAGAAGATCAGGTTCGTGACCACATGAGGAACTTGAATATACATAAGTCTATGAGACCTGACGAGATGCATCCCAGAGTCCTGAGGGAATGGGCTAATGTAGTTGCCAAGCCACTCTCCATGATATTTGAAAAGTCATGGAAGTCAAGTGAGGTCCCTGGTGACTGAAAAAAGGGAAACATTGCACCTGTTTCTTGAAAGGGTAGAAAGGAGGACCCTGGGAACTACCGACCCGTCAGCCTCACCTCTGTGCCTGGGAAGATCATGGAATAGATCCTCCTAGAAGCTATGCGAAGGCACATGGAGGACAAGGAGGTGATTTGAGACAACCAGCATGGCTTCACCAAGGGCAAGTCCTGCCTGACCAACCTAGTGGCCTTCTATGATGGAGTGACTACGTCAGTGGACAAGAGAAGAGCTACAGATGTCATATCTCGACTTCTCTAAGGCCTTTGACATGGTCCCCCACAATATCCTTCTCTCTAAATTGGAGAGGTATGGATTTGATGGATGGACTGTTCTGTGGATGAGGAATTGGTTGGATGGTTGCATCCAGAGGGTAGTGGTCAATGGCTCAATTTCCAGATGGAGACTGGTGACAAATGGTGTCCCACAGGGGTCTGTACTGGGACCAGTACTGTTTAATATCTTCATTAATGACATAGACAGTGGGATCAAGTGCACCGTCAGCAAGTTTGCAGATGACACCAAGCTGAGTGGTGCAGTTGACATGCCTGAGGGACAGGATGCCATCCAGAGAGACCTAGACAATCTTGAGAAGTGGGCTCATGTGAACAAGGCCAAATTCAAGGTCCTGCACCTGGGTCAGGGCAACCCCTGGTATCAATACAGGCTAGGGGATGAAGGGATTGAGAGCAGCCCTGCCAAGAAGGACTTGGGGGTACTGGTGGATGAAAAGCTGGATATGAGCCCAGAAAGCCGACCATATCTTGGGCTGCATCAAAAGGTACGTGGCCGACGGTGGTGATTCTGCCCCTCTACTCCGCTCTGGTGAGACCCCACCTGGAGTACTACATCCAGTTCTGGAGCCCTCAGCACAGGAAAGACATGGACCTGTTGGAGCAGGTCCAGAGGAGGGCCACAAAAATGATCAGAGGGATGGAGCACCTCTCTTATGAGGACAGGCTGAGAGAGCTGGGGTTGTTCAGCCTGGAGGAGAGAAGTCTCTGGGGAGACCTTACTGTGGCCTTTCAATACTTAAAGGGGGCTTATAAGAAAGATGGGGTCAAACTTTTTAGCAGAGCCTGTTGCAATAGGACAAGGGGTAATGGTTTTAAACTAAAAGAGGGTAGATCCAGACTAGATATAAGGAAGAATTTTTTACGATGAGGGTGGTGAAAGACTGGAACGGGTTGCCCAGAGAGGTGGTAGATGCCCCATCCCTGGAAACATGCAAGGTCAGGTTGGACAGTGCTCTGAGCAACCTGACCTAGTTGTAGATGTCCCTGCTCACTGCAGGGGGGATGGCCTAGATGACCTTTAAAGATCCCTTCCAACTCAAACTGTTTTGTGATTCTATGATTCTTCTAAGGCTCGTGCCCCTCTGGCCCAGTTGAGCAGTGCCATAGGCTGGGGGGAGAGGGCACTTTCTCCAAAGGGTCCATGTGCTCAAGTCCTGGCTTGCAGCTGGCTTTTTTGAGTAGCCAGCTGTTCCACCTCAGACTCAGTCTTCTGCATGTTTTCTGGCACCCACAGATGGTTTCCCACTGACAGACACCTTTCTTCACTTTTTATTGGTTTCTGACTTAGGTGGTCAGGTTAAGCTGCCGAGTACTTCATTGCTGCATAGCCCCCAGCTAATCACTTTGGCTTTTTCCCATGTGTCTGAAGCCAATTAGTGGTTGTTACCCGGGTTACTATGACTTCCTGGCCTCTCACCACAGATACGTTACAAGGACATAAAGTTGTATGACTGCTTTATTTTCTTTTCCGTGCATATCTAACCCATGGCACAGGACAGACCTTCTCATTTGACAGTGATTTGAGTAAGCCTCCCCCATGCCAATTATCTGTGTTATCGGTATTAATTATCTTTGTTTTTCCAACTTGTTATCTAATTGGTGGGCAGGTATGGTTCAGACCTCGTTTTATTTAAGTTTCACCACGACATACACGCATACATATGTGTGTATGTGCATGTTTTGTTTAAAGAAGCTTGCTAACATGAACAAATTGGCAATATCCATAGTTAATGTTGCTCAACACTTTCCATTATGAAGGTATTTTTAGTTGCTAGCAGTTTTGCTGAACTTTAACTGTTTGGCCCAAATGCTCTGTGCTGTCTCTCAGTTGAAGAGATTCAGATGTGATGATACAGGCATGGCCCTGCGTAAAGTTAGGGAAATTGCTTATTTTGTTTGTGTTAAAAATTTAAAATAACATGCTTGGAGTTCCTAGTCTTTGCTTACCTTTTGTCAATACTATTTGCCAATTCAATCTGCTGTAATAAACAAAAATTACCACAGTAAAAAAAAATTACTGCTTTCCCCCCAAAACGAATTTATTTAAATTAAAAAAACCCTTTCTGAGTACCTGAAAATACACCCTAAGTAAGACTTCATTTTTCTAGTTTTTTAGTTTCATCATGCAGTGGCAAAAATTTTAATTCCATAATGAATTATATCATTATGATTTTTCTTTCTTGTGGTTTGAAGTTTCCTAAATGCCTAAATCCTTAGGGGGAGGAATTTAGATAGTAAACAGCTCAAGGTGTATTTTCTTTACTTTTTTCTTCCCAGTATTATCTCTGCAGCTTCTGAGATTATCTGCCCTTTTGATTTTTCTGGCAAGCATTCAAATTTACTAGTTGTCTTTTTGTAATAATTTAACAGTGAAATAGGTTGTGTGTATGACTTAATGACTGACAGCTGTTCAGATAGTACTGTTGTTAAAATTATTGCATGAGCTGGAAATCATTGAGTGATTTTTGTGCTATTCCTTTACTTTCCTTCCATTCAATCGTAGTAGGTCACATACCAAAATTTAGTCTTTATTTAGAAGTTTCTCTCTTCAATGCCTGGTTTAATTTCAGTATACTGGCTGTTCAGATAATGCAGAGAGTTATGTAGTGCTGTTAAGTCAGACTGGTGGTATCTACTGTGTAAAGTATAAATTACTGGCTGATAAAGCAATACCCATATATCTGTAATCGGTTAATGGGTAGCTATTATTCACATTTCCTGACATAGATCTCCCATTTGAAGCGCTTCTTATACCCAGCTGTAGATTCACAGTTTTCATTTCTACAGTGAGACCCCTCATTTTCCATTTTTTCTAATGATACAGTTTAATACTGATTTATAACACAGAATAGCAGTTTAGGAATTTATCTGACCAAGAACACTATAGCCTTAGTTTCATTGAATTTTGAGGGTTGGTACTTCAAATTTTCATCATCTGTGAGACATAAAAGATATTGACTGACATAAATTGTATCTGATTCCCCTATCCTTTCTCTCCTCTTTCCAATAACTGCTGGAAAAGGCTGTAGCAGTAGGCTAGAAGCCAGCAAACGTTTGGCATGATACACATTTTACTTAATCTTTTTTTTTTCCCCATACTAAAATCAGGTGAAGAAGTTGTAAATCAAGCCTATTAAAATTCCAAGTTTGCAGATGAGTGCAGGGAGTGCAGGCTTTTATTTTTGCTTCATCAGACACCCTATTATTTTACACAAAAGCTTACAGTGTTTAGGTAGTCATTTGGAAATACTGTGTGACTTCTAAATTTGTTTCAGTATCTACAGTTGTAAAATTTCTGTCTTGCTCTGCACAGTTTATGTTATTCAAAAACTTCGAACATGTTCTGCTTCCAAAATGCAAAAGACCATGATGCCATTTAAGAGTGAACAATAAAAATGTAGTTGGACAGGTAAACCAGCAGAATTTACAACCCTAATAAACTGAGGAGAGCACATTTGGGAGGCTGATAGCGGTTTTATTGTATTGCACTAGGAATGTAATACTGTAATCCTTGCAGCAGTTCCTTACCATGAATCAGAATCACAGTAAACAAAGAGGGAATACAGTTTTGGTAGTTTTGTGTGCCTTTTAATCTTATTTGTTAAATATGAAACTTATAGTGGTCTAGATAGGCAACAGGTGCATAAAGGTACATTCCTGTTATTAAAAAAAAAATCCCTCATGGGTTCTAAAAACCAGATACTAGTGAAAGAAACTATTTTGGATGACAAACATCCAAAAATAGAAGGCTTTAAATCTTTAAACTAGACAGTAAGAAACTTTCTGATCATATTAGACCTCTACACAAAAAGTATAGTTTCTTAAATCCCCGAGTCCTTTTTCCATGTATCCAATGACAAATATGATGTTGATACTACAGATGTTTTCACCATATTCCTTTATTCATAATCACTCTACATAAGTAGAATGACACAAAGATAAATACAAGCAGTTCTTGCTCAGAAACATGGAGGAAATTAATGAAGAATGAGGAAAAAGGTGATGCGACAACAGCAAAAAAGCAATTTGGGGAAAGTAGATCCATTATGGCAGGCCACACAATTTTATATATGTTCGTTTTAACAGGACCCATTCTTTCTTCTGAATGTGTATTTATATGAAGACAATCCAAAGCACTAATCCTAAGCATAGGCTTAGTCTTCGTGAATTTGTTGCTTATGCCATTTCTTTATAAGGATTTCTGTTTTCTGTTTAAAATTCAAATGCTCTCAAGCATCAAGATGTAAGTCATGTCTCGTTACTACTAAATCATCCAGTTAGTTACTTACTGTCCTAATTAAAAGGATTAAAAACATAAAAGTTAACTCTTTGTTAAAAGAATGCATTTCAGCTGAGAAAAGTAGTGTTGTCAAGTTCCAGAATATTCCTTTCCTTCGCAAAAGATTGAAGTCCTGTTAGAAAATTACTGTTACAAAAGGTGAATCATAATTAGCTTGTTTGAAAAGCAATGAATCTTAAAACAATTTACAAGATTCCTTTCTTTCCCACTACACATAAAGGAGTAAATGTGTCAATCAGCATCTTTGGGAGTCAATGGCAGCAACAACTCTTTCATTCCCTTGTTGATTAACAGCATGATTTTATTGAAGCAGATGAAAGGAATCTTCAGGAATCCCTGAAGCATCAGAGTAAGCAATACGTAGAAATCAGGAAAAAACATTCCTTGAATGTTTTTTGTTTGGTTGGTTGGTTTTAGTTAGTTTCATTTTGAATTGGTAATTGTAATCCACAATACTTTTCCCATTGATATCACATCTTCAGTAAATACTAATTACAGTTAATACTTAGCAATTGCTGTATTACTGTTATGTTAAATTCAGCAAGTGTAATGTTTTTGTTAACAACTTTGTTGCTGTGCCTTAAGCATTCCTGCTTATGAAGTACACTGTTAGCCATGTTCCATCCTTCATGGGACTGTTCTCCTTATTTCATGGTTGCTTCTAACATAGCCATGAAAGCAGCTCAATTTTCTGCTCAAAACCAGGTGAGTGGATCCTTGGCTGTTTATGCCAGGATCATGGAGTCACTATGGAATGAAGTAACAGAGCAGAAAAATGCTTCCACAGCTAATGCAGAATTCAGCTTCTTCAGCCTCACCAAGAGCGCCAAAGTCCAGACTCTGAAAGTCTGAAGTTTGGGCCATAGCTGGGTTCTGGACTGTGACCAGCACAGTTATGTCGCCACCTTATATTCAGGATGTGATGTGACCCCAAATTCTAGACCTGAACTAAGACAGTAGAATAACAGAACAATAAGAAGAATAAATAGGGCCAGCAATAGTGAAGATACAAGGATATCATTTGACTTTGTTTTGCTAAGTAACCATACCTCATTTTCAGGAACTGATGAGAGTTACGCTCTGATAAGCCAAATATTTTGGTGCCCAAATACCTTCAAGTGCTCTGACTGACATTTAGGTACTAAATTCCTTTAAAAATCTGAGTTTGTGGCATAGCCATAGTGATTTGGAGATGCTTCATATTATTATGTAAAGGCGTAGATTTTGTTTGTGTTTTCTTTCCCTTTTTAGAAAGTAATGAACTGAATTCAGTAGAGATGTTCTCCAAGCCTAACAGTGCTCAAGAGATACTTTTCTTCATGTTTGCTAGAATTTTACAACCAGAAAGGGTGAACAGAGTGAATAATTAAGGAAAGAGTAATGCATATCAGGACACTAAGTTCTTCATTTCTAGGTTACTCTGAAATACATTAGCTTCTTTGTTGAATTAGTAGTTTGGAATGTAGGTGGTATATTGAAGGGGCATACTGAAGGGATTTTATAAGCAGAAAAAACAGTGAGAACCTACTCTAATTGGTCTGTGGTAGCATATTTCCAAGAAACTAGATTAGAGATAATTATCTTGGGAGGTTAAGCAACCCTCTTATCCCCTTTAGTGTACTTACATAATATCCATTTTAATACCATCTCACAGTAAGGCTACTGGTAAACCATAGGAGATACACAGATTCCCGGTGTTATCTTTTCTTTTTAAAAGGCTCAGAAGAGATATCGCTGTTCCTGGAAATATGGTTTTCTTCCTTGTCCTCTTTTTGATGTAACTTATTATGGGCAGTTGTAATTTTCCCACTAGCTTGGCCTCAGGTATTTGTTTGTTCTAAAGGAAGGAAAAAGGTGTTGTGAATAGCTGAGTGTTTTTCCTTCCCTTGGAAAGAGGATTGTGCAGATCATGATATCTTGTCAGTCTGCTGGTAGAAATCAGCAGTAGGAGGAGAAGAATAATAATTTTATACATTTTTTTCTGTAGTGAAGAAAAGTGAGCTTCTGGGCAAAAACTGATCCGAATGGGAGAAGTATGACATGTATGAAGTCCCATGCTAATTGTGAACTGTCTGTATGATGTTACCATGTAAACATTATTAGTGAAAGAGAAGATAAGGTTTTAACATTCAAGAAACCCCTCATTAAATCCTGTGAGTACAGCTCTTACTACTTGTGTATTAAAAAAGAAGGAAAGCATTTTCTTCATGTACTCATCATGCCCCCATGAGTGCAATACTGTCAGAAATGTGTGAACTTCTTGTCAGTGGCTCAGTGGAAGATTTTTTTCTTCTGTTTTTATTTGTCTAGGTTTTAACACTGGCAATTTTAGTGATCTGACAAATATGAGGCCTTTGCAAGTGCTGTCTCCTTTTGTTTCAGCTTTCTTGCCAGGATTTAACCTATTCAGAAGCTTTTGTTTCTGGTTTTTTTTCATGTCTGTGGTGGGTTGACCTTGGCTGGATGCCAGGTGCCCACCAAGCCGCTCTATTGCTCCCCTCCTCAGCAGGACAGGGCGGGGAGAAAATAAGATGGAAAAAAACTCATGGGTCAAGATAAAGGCAGTTTAATAAAGCAAAAGCAAAGGCCGCATACAGAAGCAAAGGAAAACAAAAGATTTATTCTCTACTTTCTGTCAGCAGGAGATGTCCAGCCACTTCCCGGGAAGCAGGGCTTCAGTACACGTAGCGGTTGCTCTGGAAGACAAATGTCATAATAATGAATGCCCCTGCCCCTTTCTCTTAGCTGTTATTGCTGAGCAGATGTCATATGGTATGGAATACCCCTTTTGTCAGTTTGTGTCAGCTGTCCTGGCTATGTCCCCTCCGAAGATCTTGCCCACCCGCAGGCTGCTGGTGAGGGGGGAATGTTGGAGCGACAGCCTTGATGCTGTGCGAGCGCTGCTCAGCAGTAGCCAAAACACTGGTGTGTTATCAACACCTTTCTAGCTACCAATACAAAGCACAGCACTGTGAGGGCTGCTATGGGGAAAATTAACTCCACCTCAGCCAGACCCAATTCAATGTCTGAATCATTTGAGGGATAGGTGTCTGGAACAAAATTTCCTGTATAAAATAAGAGTGCAAGAACCACTACTCAGCACTGAAATAGAAAATGGCATTCAGGTTTGGAAATGTTTTGTGTTATACATTTTAGACTACATATTTTCCTGACATTCTACTTTATGCTTACTGATACAACCAATGGCCAAAATAGTGATAAAGAGGCTATTAGGATGAATTGTGTCAGTCTGATGAGGAAGGACTAGTAAAACCTGTTTTGATTTATAAAGCACCAACAACAAAACCCACAACCACAAAAAACCCACCCAAATTGGCTGCATTTCATTGTTAGCACATTTCACTAATTCCACACCACCTTTGAGTGCCTATTTGAAAAGCAGTTCTTGGACATGCAGTCTTCCATGATGGGTTCTTCCAATATGTATTCACCAGCTTAGAGATGGTTTCCTCCCCCGCTGAGCTCTGTGCAAGATGAAGTTATTTCGAGCAGTCTGGATTGGCAGAGGGTAAATCATTAATATTAATGCCTTTACAGCTTCTGTGTTTACAACTTTTGCCATGTTAGTTTCATGGCTCCTTCTGGGGAGAAGTGCTGAAATCCAGGATCTTGATTATACGATGATAACCTTGACCTTTGTATCCCTTATGGAATATGTATGCTGATTTAAGAAGCAGCCAAATTCTTGCAGAGAATTCTTGCAGCTTTCTTTCAGTACTTCTCTGATAGGTGATAGTATAGACATATACTATTGATAGCAGTAGCTATTGATAGTATTAGAAAATATAGGAGAATTGTATCAGGTCTCTAACTTTGCTGAGAAGGGTTGCCCTCTTTAGATATACAGAATTGTACAAGAGTTAACCAGAGTCAACAAAAGTAATCCTAAAAGGGGATTGCATATTTTTTCAGTTTGTCTAATTTCAGTGTAAGGTCTGTGGCAACTTTTGTTTGGCAAAACACTGGATTTTGTATTTAATTCTAAGTTGTGGCTTTAAAGGAAAACACTTCTTTTTTTCAAAAGAGAGGCTCAGATATTACAGTGGATCAATGTTTGCTGTGTTTGGAGCTACTGCATTTATTGCTTCAGAACACAATACTTTTTGTGTGTGTTTGAACCTCTCAGAAGACATTTCAGATACAACTTCTGGGACAGTGCTGCAAGAAATTTATTGTGAAAGTTTATTCCTTTGATTTCAGTATTTGCTTTGCTTTTACAACATTATATTTTAAAAAGGAGAAGTTCTGTTTCAGTTAGTAGTTCCCCTGTTTCTTAAGGGGATGAAGATATTCTAGGTGACCAGATTTAGATCATAAACAGTGTAAGACATGATCTCAAGGAAATAAGACATTTACCACTGAATTCATTTTTATGGGGGTTTGGGGTTTTTTGAAGGGCAGGGTGGAGATGTCATAGATGTTAGGCAATTAATGTAGTATTTTTGGTGGTTTTGAATAATAATAAGATGAATTATTCATTTCTGGTGGACCACATTTTAGAAGAAGAGTAAGATATGATGTGAAAGGCTGACATGATCCATTTAACTTACCAAAGTCTTTTTGAATAACAGACTTGTGTTTTTGAAGAGTTTATTTATAGCCATAGGTTTTGCTTTGTATTTGAATGAATAAGCTATATAGCAATTGTGATGATAATAATTTTGTTATCTATAATTTTTTTGTCGTCTAATTCCATCTCATTAATACTCATGAATGTGTGAAAGCAACATGGAATTATCCTATCTTAAATATAGAACATACAAAACAACATACAGAAATACGTGAAAATACTATTCTGAATAGTTAAAAACAGTTTAAAGTACTTGCTGTGTCTCTCTCAGTCAATTGCTTACCTTTTGCTATGAGGTCAATACTGATTGCAACAACTTTACATAGGCATATGTGAACAGATGCACGAGTCCAGCCTCAGAGCTTACCTGTAATTGTTCCTGCATATATAGGGATGACTGCATTGATATGTTTCCATAGTGTTTTCCAGTCTGTCCTTGCCCCCTCCCTTACCTGTTACCTGTGATGCAGTCATCTATCACAGAGTAATTTACTGGTATTTCACAAATCTCTCATTTCAGCCCTAAGTTTTGTGTTTTATTGGACTATAAGCTTATGTGGAATGCGACTGAGTTTTGCACTTGAAGACCAAGTTCCTTATTTTTTAATCCTGTTTATTACTTTTAATTACACAAGCAGAAGATACAAAAAAATAGGCTTGATTCTGGTCTTTGTGTGCAATTAATATTTCTTTACTAAGTTCCAGACACTTTCATCTGTATGAAAAAAGTAGAATTGCAAAGGTATGAAGAGTGAACGTTCTGTAGCATGTGATTTTTTTTTTCTTTTTATTGTTTAGATAATACATGAGAATACAGGAGCTTCTCTTCAAAGCCTAGGCTAATTTAGCAGCATTTGCATTTGGAAAATTTATGTAGTATTCAATGTTTCATGGCAAACACTGACAAAGAAATGCTGAGCCCACAGCACCATTTTTATTGTTGCTACTCAGAAGCAAATTGCAGTATAACTAAACTTTGTACTACTTAACTATTTACTTTGTGATACTTAGCAACTTTCTCTGCCATCTGAATGTTTTCAGTAGTGGAATATCTCAAAAGGAGGAAGTAAGATTTTAAAAAAAAAAATCACTTTCACTATAGGATTGGCTTGCTGCTGTCAGCATGCCAAATTTGAAACCAGATTGCAAGTTGGGGAGTGCATTACAGATCCTATTTTCAGCAATGTTCATCTACTGCTGAGAAAGTATTAAATAAATCCTATATGGAGAGTGATAGAGGAACAGCACGGAAGGCATCCACTAAATGTGATCACTAGCTGATCACACACCTCTTCATTTTTGGACTAGTCAATTTTTGTATCTTCCTTCCTCAGTTTCATATCTTCTCCATTCCTTACAAAATGTTGCGTAACACACATTCAGACAGAACATGCTATAAATTTTATCAATCTGTAAATCATTGAAGTATTAAAGTCCACTTATAACTAGTATTTATAAAAATTTGCCTTACAGAAGTGGCTATGCCATTGCTAAATGTGCCTGGAAAACAGGTTTCTCGTAAGCTCTGGTTATTGTTTTTCTTACTCCAAACTGTCATCTCACTGTGCACTAACAGAAATGTTATATCTTTTTTCCCTTTGTTGTTGTGCTGTGTGCACCCAAAAGTTTGTGTTTCGTTCCTCCTGATGTACATGTGGACGTAGTCATGAGTGTAAGGAAGAACATAGTCAGCATAAGCAACAAGGGAGAAATAGGCCTGATCATATATACCATTCCTGAGTCTTTTAAAGCTGGGCCTCTTGGCAAAGTATTTATTTTCCAGGCCAGATTTCAACTTGCTCTTCATTTCAAATCTAAGTTTCTCCTCACCAGACATGTGCTTTCCTGCTGAATCTCACCTTCCCTCCATTGGCTTTGAATTTATTCAAAAATATGCCACAAGTATCTGTGTTTCATAAGTTTAGGGTTTTAAAACTTGAGTTAAAGGCCTTCATGAGAATGATGGGCAGAAATTGAGTATCAGCTCAAAAGGCAAATATTTCAAATAATCAAGACTGCCTTAAAGAGCCAGACATTTACAATTAAATGCTTTCTAAATTGTAGCTTTTGCTAATAGTTTTGTTGCAATACTGTCTGTATCATCACACAAGAGGTGCTATATTTTAGTGTGTTTGAATTAGAGTAGCTGGATAGAATGTTGGTTTTGATCTTTCATTTTTCAGAGACTGTCAAACAATATTGCAACACATGAGGTTGATTCTTCTAATATTTAGAATGTTATGCCAGTGCTATGCTTTCTACTGTGTATTTGCTTCCAGTCCTTTTATAAAGAGAATTTTACTGTACTTCAGGCAAACTAGGCTTGCTGAATCTTGTGGTTGTAACAGAGAGAATATGGAAGTCTTTGCTCAGAAGTGTGTTCAGGCAAGAAATTTAGTGTTGTCCCATTGTGATACAAGTTCCTTTGAATTCTTTAATATGAATTACATAAATACAATTTTTTACTTTGTTAAAATTCTTGATTCTTCAAATGTCATTCAAATGAGACAATGACTTAATGATTTACATTACAGGAGAGAGGCCAAATAACTTTTTTTAATTAGCGTTATCTATTTTCGATATCTGAGATAAGGAACATGTGTCAAATGAGAGGCTATCAAGATGACCTATTCATTTCTAACTTACATTAATGGAAATGCTAGTACACACAAAAATGAATGTAGCTGTTTCACCCCAGAAAATATTCTGTGTTAGAAAATATTTTTTTCTTGACATGAGCTGAAATCAAGTGTAACGACAGGGGAAGGTACATTTATATGGGCATATTAGTCTGTTTTGAGAGAAATGATCCTCTCCTCAGAAGATTATAATAGATAGTATTATTTGATCACTAGAAAAAAAAAATTAAACTGTGGATGTATTGTTTCAGAAATTAGTGGTTATTTGGTTTTTTGTTGGGTTTTTTGTTTTTTGTTTTATTTCAGTACAGAACCCTAAACTTCCTTTAAAAATGCTGTGACATTAGATATCTTTAAAAGTTATTGAAGCTAGAGACTATTCAGATTGGTTACTGACTTTATTTCTCCTGCTAAGCTGAGAAATTTCTTGACAAACTTCATTGTGTGGTTTTGTTGTGGTTTTTTTTTTTGTTTTTGTTTTTTTTTTT
Organism: Platalea leucorodia; assembly: GCF_965183815.1. NCBI lineage: Eukaryota > Metazoa > Chordata > Aves > Pelecaniformes > Threskiornithidae > Platalea > Platalea leucorodia. Next base: position 42,348,922 of record NC_138828.1, on the reverse strand, counting down.
TATTTAATTTCTGGAGCAGATGTTTGTCTTCTATGTGAGACATAAATTGTAGGATGTGGTAGAGGTGATGAAGTTTACACTTTTCATAGCCTTCAAAAGCTGTTGTAAAATCACCAGCTGTGTTCCCATGGGTTTATCACTCAAATGCCCTACTCACTTGACCCTTGAAATTCTGGGAATGACAGATTTCATTGAGTCAGTTCTTGAACCAAATAATATAGATTTGCTTAATTAAGTGAAACATAATCTTGAAATATGATCTTTCTATTTTTTTCAAACTCTTAGAAACCCTTCTTAAATGCATAAGCCCATATGTTCCTCATGCTGTGCAAAACTGTTCATAGGGAACAAAGCCAGTTAAAAATTCAGAGATCTAGTGGAACTAGATAGCTGAGGAAGCTGCATGATATTAAGGGTTTACACCAAGATTTCAATCTAGGATTAAGAATTAATGGGAATTCAAAGCCACAAAACTTTAATTTTCTATTGGTGACTGGAGGATTCCTGACAGCTCAGGTCAGATCTCTTAATGACATGTTGCAAACTGGCAAGGACAAAGCTGTTGGGCAAAATGAAACCACAAGTCTACCAGCCCCCTTTAGGCTTTATAAATTACGTACAGGACTGCTTTAGCCTCCTGAATATGGTAGGAGTGGAAAGATATGAATGTTATTGTGAGGCAGTTTTTGTTCTCCTTCCTTGCAGTATAAAGTACTCTGTGTTGCAGAGGTGAAAAACAAAATAACATCACATATCTATGAAAGACCTCACAAATAAACTTTATGGATATGACAAGTTTAAAATGAATGCTTTAACATCAATGAAAATGCCATTAAAGGATAAATGTTAATATATTTTTTCCAATAAAAGAACCAAAGAGAGAGAATATTTGAGGGAGGAAATTTTCCTTCCTAATTCTTACTGCACCCAGTCCCAGTAAAGGTCATTCATTGCATAAATCCTGGAGAAGTACTTATGAGAAGCATTTTCCCTTAAAAGGGATACAGGAGTGGAAAGAGGTAGGCACCTGTATTTCACAAGAATCAGAAAGATTAAAAGAGCTTAATTCTGAGCTGTCACCTAAATTATTTTTGTGAAGGTGTAAAACTAATTTACGTAAACTTTGGCAAGTAGAAATCACTTTTTCAGTCTGGAATAATGGAAAACCCAGATAATATGTCGCCAGGGCATAAAGGGATCTGGCCTGCAGAGACTAGTAATCTCATCTTCACTCAAATGGATTCATACAGGAATGCTTGGGCATCCTTTCACAAAATTTTCTGATGCCTCAAGCGTCAGATAAGTTTTGCTCAGGGGCATTGTGGCCCCGGCTGCTTCACATGTTCATGCTGTGGCTTTGCTAACAAACCTTCACAGGCTGTGGCTCCTGGGAAGGGCAATGCTCACGTGGCTTTTCAGAAGCCAGCTTGGATGCGGACTTGCTTAATAACCATTTCACACATAAACTGCTTCTAGCCCTGCAACCCATATGGCTGCAGTCATGTCATATGTCAGCAAAAAAGTGTTCAGAGCCAGGCTGTCTCTGCACAAATACCAACTCTGTGACTGTGTCAGAGGCACGACTAGTTTGTAACCTGTATGGTTAATGATGTGGATAATGCAGAGTTTTCTGTGTGTTTATTAATGCTCTAGTAAAACCCATGAGGAAATTAAAATTCATGTTTTGAAAAAGGATCTAGACAGTACAGTAAACATGGTTTCATGTTGTGTTTTTTTTTCTCCTCTCTGCTAAGTGATTATTTTTCACTGTGTGTATGAAGTAATGCAAGGAAAAACAGAATGTGACCCTAGAATTAATGAGGTTATAGTGCACGTATACCAGGTTGTTACAATTTGGGTGTTTTTTTCAACTTATTTTTGATTTGTCAGCTTCAGTGACTTCCTTCAAGCGATACTTCCTAATTTTCAAAATTGGAAGACCCTAGTGTAAAACCTTGAAGCTGTCTTCTTTTCACAATAGAAATAGCTCATTTATTCCTGTCTACTGTTGCTCAACCGAGACATGTTTTTGCCCAACACAGAACTTTACCTACTGTTCATGATTACTTAAATATTTTTTTTTGGAAGCTATGAACTAAAGTTCTTTGAGAGTCCCCGTAAATAATAATTTCTCGTCTTTGTTCATTATGCTGTTGACTTTCCACCAAGAACTGTAAGGGGTCAAAGAAGCAGGATTTGCCTTTATAGGATTCTACCTGTTCTTCCGTATTCATAGTTATCTGTTTCACTTTAGATTTGGCTCATTCTGAAGGTGCCTGACTTAATAATTCTGAAGACCATTACTGGTGTTTTTTCTAAAGGTAGTCATAGCACAAGTTCCTTAGGCAACCTCCAGTTCTTATGTGAAGCCAAAGAGTCGAGGGCAGGTTTCATCTCCGTGCGAGTACTAACTGATCAAAACCATACCATGCAATAGTCCAGAATAACTTAAAAATTACTTGCAGTTTTTCTTTGTTGTGAATTCATTCTATAGTGTGCTTCACTATTAGCAAACAGTATTGTCAAGCAAACCTATTTCAAATGTTCAAAGCTAATTAAACCAACTTTCTGTTAATCTGAGATTCCCCATTATAAAACAATAAGCATAGTCTATGAGAATCTTAATTCATACTTGTTGGAAACTAGATTTTGCAATATGAATATTTAGATACACTGAATCTTCAGAATTAGGTTAAGCATATGTCTGAAATTTAGACTTATGACAGTAGCTCTGTCATGACTTATTGTAGAATGTTTTTACTCTAATTATTTTGTTAGCAATGTGTAGTTCATCAATTCTGAATATACAATTTGTTCAAAATCTACTAGAGAGGTTTTTGGTGATAACTATGGGTTATTTCTGTAAGTAGCTTAGAAATGTTTAAAAGATCCCAATAGACTTTCCTCTAAGAACTATTGTTCTTAACTAAACAGTCACAAAACAGGATAAAGAAACAGCAAAAAAGTCAGTGGGGCACAGTTGCTGGGAATAAGAATCTACCTATCTTGCTTGTCACCTACCAAGCTGTCTTGGTTTGGTTCTGTCTAATTGACACAAATTGGAAGATTGACTAGCTGCTTCATTTTCAGAAGAATACTTAGTGTATTTACCTGCTGCTTGATGAATGAAGGAGAGAAATGAATTATTCTGTACAAATAAAGACTAAATGGTGAATATAAACTCTTAGCAGGGAGCTGAAATTGATGCCGTGCTGAGAATGCTGCTGATGATTGTTTCCTGATAGTTCTTTATCTAGAAAGACAAAGATTTACATTCTGGAACCCCGAATTCCCACTACTGTATAGGAATTACTTTATGATAGAAATTTTATTTCAAATATCTTTCTTCCTAAGAGGAGGGACAAAAATGAGTGAGCATAAAATATTTCATATTTTGGCTAACAAACCATTTAGTAGAACTATTTTATTCTACTGCCGTATGTTTTACACTGTGAGCCTGTGATAGCTTTCTGTTGACCTGATAAATTGCCTGATTAGTGGTTGTCAATGAAGTATGTCTATATAGTGTTGTCTTAACATTTAATTAGATTTGTATAATCAGCATCCCCTGACATTACTGTGGTAACTGTACTGGAGAAGACCCTAATTAGTAAACTCCCGTAGTGTTTAAAGGGTGCGCTTGACATTTTTCTTGTCTGTACATTTTGATTATTTTGCCAGTCCCTGAATGTGAAAAATGTACATTCGAGTAAATCTTTTTTAGTGTGGCAGCAGTTAGTGGCAGTAGCAAAGAAAATGTGTAATTTTCACACTTTTGATACCATGTCTCTTCATACTTGTACAGAGCTTACAAGAAGCAAAATATATTTTAATTCCCAGTGTTGTTTCTATTTCAGGACTTTTTTGATACTCTTGTAACTTAAAGGACTATATGGTGCCTTCTGTAAAACTGTAAAAAGTTTTCCTTCTGTAGTAGAGCTACTGCTCTGCTGAAAAGCAAATTTGAGCTGGCACCTTCATTCTGCATTGCCACTCATGTGGGCTTTTTACTTGGTGGGAAAAGAACTTTCTGGGATGAAATTTTGCATATATGGTAACACAGAGATGTATTTCTTTCTGTCTGATGATGGAACTTTGATTTAAATCAAAGTTTTTTGAAAAAAAAGGCAAAAATAAAATCTATATCCATTTTGCTTGATGACATGATCTTAGATATCAGGTAGAGGTATATTCTTAGTGCAAATGTATTTTCTGTTACAGTGCAGGAAATGTAAGACATATAAAATGCATAATATTAATCTGTATTAACAACAGCTGTTAACACTCTAAGCAAAATGCAGTCCCATGGGTTGTCAGTAAAGACTTAAGTAAATATATATGCAGGGAATCAATATATTCTGTGTCTGAGAATAGTCTGTCCCTTCCTGAAAACGCCGTGTCGTAGTGCTTTGTTGGCACAGATAAATGGGTTGTCATTCTAAACATACTGGCACATCTTGTCTGTCAGCCTGGGGAGGTCCTGATCCTTCAAAATGTGACATAGCTTCAGCACGGACACAAGATTAACAGGCTGTCCTTCACTTCTTAACTCAACCATAAAGATTTGCGGGGTGGATTAATGAGCCATTAAACATGCCCATGGAAGTTCAACTATAAGAAAGTGCCCAAAGACCATTGTCATGTTGGGCTGTAAGATTCCTCTTCCTGCTGCTTTGCTTACACGCTCTGTGCAAGTTTCACTTTCCCATTTTTCACATCACAGATGACCGTGTTTGACCCCACTGTTTGAGTATCTTGTCTGCGCTTTTCTATTTATCTTATTCCTGTCCGCTTCCACCTGATTATCAGGGGTCTGACCTGGATTTGCTATACCCCAGATATTGCAAAAGCTGAGGGAGGGGCTGAGATCTTCATTTTGTGCTTGGAATCTTTTAAAATAAGTACTTTCAGCAGCAATAACAAGCTGGCCTGTATGTAATTATTTTCACCAGCACATTTCTTTTTTCCCTCAAGACTTCTTGAAATGCTCCTTAGTTTTGTGGGTGGCTGGCCTCCACTTAAATACAACGTTTACTTTCAAAGTTAGTTTCTTTCTGTTTAGCTTTCTAAATAAGTGTTAAAGTTGAATATAGACCAACTACCTATATATGCTTTTGCACTCATCTCTGTTTTCCATTATTTTGTGTTTCCTGAGGCAAAGTTGATTTCTGTGGAGCTATATATGGAGAAAGGGTAGTTAATAAAATCTCATCTGTTGAGCTAGTACTTAGCAAGTGTGTTCTCAGTTCACTCATGCATTTGAGGAAGAGAGAATGGAATGGCATTGGGAAATAATGTAGTTATTCCCTTTAGCCAGTTGAGAGTTGTAGCATGGCATGTATTTCAAAGTTGTAAATAATTCTCCTGATAATGTAATAAAAATTGGTTTGTTCAAGTTATACGGATCTGTAGATGTGCTTTTATGAGCACTTACTTAATTTTGTAATGTATTGGTTCTAGCAGCTTGCCAGAATTTTGTTGGTGAAATTCCTATTTATTAACTCAACAAACATTTCTAGTTTAATATATTTCTCTGAAGAGAATAAAACTATTAGTGCTAGAAAGGAAGGATGCTTGCTTACTTCAAATGAGAGAGAGCCTTCATGTAAAAATGCTGTGATTAGAGATGTATATATATGAAAATAAATGGTATAACAGAGAGCTAGAAATGTGAAAGTACTGCAAACCTTAATTAAACCTTAAAGAAATAAAAATGTCGGAATTCAGTGTAAAATGTGTAAATGTCTAAATGAATAAAATTTGAACTTCAAGGAACTGGGCAGCTAAAGAAAGGAGGCATAACCTATGGACCAACTCCAGAGGCTATTTTATGTAGGAGAATTGCTATATATTTTAGGGATTGGAACAAAAAGGGTACATAGATTGGTGCTGAAGGCAGAAGAAGCCAGAGTTGGTACATGAAGAGGGAGAAACTTTCACAAAACAGGAAAAAAATAGTGCATTGGGGAAAAAAGCTGAAGAAACAGCCAGCCAGGGCAAGTATTGATGCACAGGAGAGACTCTGTCAGTGAATCACATTGCCTGTCAGGGCTGTGGAAGGTTTGGTTCCAGATCTTGTTGAATCAAAAACATGGTTAGCCTTGAGAAGGAATTTAATGCAGGTCATCAATGATATAAAGTATCTTTGGAAAGCTAAGGCTTATCTCTTATGCCTCATTTGTATAAGGGAGAGAATACCATGTTCATCTCACAGAGCTCATGAGAAAACGAATCATTCAAAATTATGGGGTGCTTGGGTATTAATGGGCATGGGCACACTAAATACATGAAGATAACTCATTAAATGACACTGCAGAGCTACTCGAGTTAGCACTGAGCTTATCTGAGAAGCCAGGTGACTACTGAAGAGGGTCTCATGCCACTGTGCAATAGTTCTTATGAGGGCAAGGCTTACGGCTTAGCCATGGAGCTGCTCTTTGGTACAGCAGTTAAACAGCTTTTGGAACGGGACCTTTGTGCAGGACTGCACTGTGTTATGTAGCTGTGTCAGGTCACATCCCACAACTGCCACGTGCATCTCTGCACCCCGCTATACAGCGTACTGTTGTCTCAACTTCAGTGCTGGTGTTCAGTATAGCCTAAAAGAAAGCAGTATGGGTGGTAGCAAAGCCAGAGAAGGTTATAGCTGCAGGATGACATGCTTCAGAGGATTGTCAGAGGCAGAGATCAAACCTTCTGGGTGGCACAGGATGAGACCCGGCTGCCTGAGCTGCTGCATGACAGCCATGGCAGAGTTATAAATCTTTGTGTGTTCACCCAGTCTCTAAAGGGAACCAGGGAGCAATGCTGTGCCATCAAGCATTGTGTTAGTCTTCTGCTGTACACTCAGGATCTCAGTTTTATACCTTTACATTTTGTCAGTATCCTTGCTAATCTCTTTTTTATTTTAGGTTCTTTGGAAATACTTGCAAGAGAGTGGTTACATATTTTGTGCTTAGTGTTAGTTTGAAATAGAAGACAGAAACTGATGCTGTGCTTAGTTTTACACTTTAATTAGAAAACACAACAAATACTACATCTTTGATTCTTTTTTTTTAATGGTTTGTGAATAATGGCATATTATAGATGTGATGTGCATATGATCTATGTGAATCTTAGCTCTCTGGCAGCCACGAGTGTTGTGGTTATGATAACTACATGTCCTGTCTTGTATGCACCTCACAAAGAAGCAAAAATCAATGTTCTCTATGGAAAATAATTAGTAAATCATTACGGTCTGTTATTATAATGTTTTTATTTTTGTTCGGTTGTCAGTACCATTAGTCATTTGCCCTCATATTCTGTTAGATAATTTTATAAAGCATTATTGTTTGGTTTCTGGCTGCGTTTAGCTTATTTTTATTTTTAATAAATAATTGTAAGGAATTTGTTCCTTATCAGTGAGCAACACAGTCATCTCCACCAATACAAATTTTTAGGTATCTGGTGACTGATGAATAGTCATGAAATAGTTTATTTGAATGCTAGTTGACAGAAAATTCAGAGCCACTTCTGGAAACTGAGGTGCAGCTATTTTCTTGTTAACAGCTACAGACTTGAAATTAGTTAGAAGAAGGTGCAATTTGATATTGTCTTAGAAGGTACTTGTTAAAACACTTATATGCATTATAATAAGGAAAGTTCTGCTAAATATTTTGAAGGCTTATGTTGTCATGAAGGATTAAGTGGGTATAATACCTAATAAGTTGATATAAGAACCAGATTACGTTTGATGAAAACTTGTAAAAGATCTGCTGAAGGCAGAAAATTTGGATTGCTTTTTAACAAAGGTTAAATAAGCCCTTTACATGGTTGTTACCCCTAAACTAACTGAAATATACTATTGCAAGTAATCCTTTTTCATACCCACCCCTCCCTTCTGATATATATTATGAAGATGATGACCTAAGATCTGACCTCTGCTAGGAGAAAATGATGACAGATGGCCTATTCAGGGTTTTTCAGGATAAACGGATTCTGGTTATCTAAGTTATAAATAATTACTGGCCTACTGGCCTAATGCTGCAGTTACTGGTAACAGCTTAAATAACTAGTCCCTTACATAAGTAAAGTATATGTTAACCTAAAAGCTAATAATTATGTGAATAAACTTTTGAATAATGTTACTGTGATAATTTTTGGCTGCAATTTCAAGAAAATAAATACAAAAGTAGGCCTTAGAAGTAAATACATAGCTACAAAACTATGACTCAAATAGCTGAAATAATACTTTATTTAAATGGGGTTCTCATTAGACAATAATAATTATGGTGGCATAATTATTAGAAGTAATTGTTCTTGTCGCTCTGGCTGCCATCAAAAGTGAATCAGGAAATACTTGGAGAAATTAAGTAAGAAAAAAAAAAGTGGAAGGATTATGCAGCCCTTCTAGTTTTTATATTTGTACTTAACTTAGTGAAATAAATAGAAATGTTTTTCTGAATAGATAATAAATCTGGAGAGGTGCCAGAAGATTGGGTAAGTATCAGTATGGCACGCTAAACTGAAATTAGTGGGATTCTTAAGAGTGTCTTCAAATAGTTTCAAATTAAGCCTGAACCTAATTTATTATAGGATTTTTAAAAAATGAGGCAAAATATAAAAACCTGATTACTATCAAAGAAATATAATTTTAAAGTGTTAACCTACTACTCGCCATCCGATGAGCATTTATGTAACGGTAATGCTTTTATACTATGGTTGTCTGGGAAATAAAGCACCAAGAGTCAAAAACAATAATGCAAGATACTTCTACATAAACCACTTATTTAAGCACTGTGAATTAAAAAAAAAAAAAATCAACTAATGTGTAACCACATTCTCTCTCATCCTTAAAGAGTCAGCAGACAATACATGCAGAAAATATGCTGGGTGTAATGGACTTAATTATTGTTCTCAAGTTTTTATTAAAAAAAAGTTTTGTTTCATCTCTTTTCTATATACAAAATGAACTTACTGGAAGAAGTGAGAATTTCACAGAAGTGTTTCTGTTAATTTAGTTGGGGTGCAGTGATTGCATTCCTGTCATTCTGATGTTACTCACCCTAAAAGAGATTCTGAAAACTATCTGAAATTAGGTAAGAAAAATCTAAGAGACCAGCAAAGATAAAGAGGCAGCGGCCTTCTGATATAGCCTGTCCTGCAATGGACTTGTTACAGATAGCATTATGAAGAGCAATAGTATCTAAGCAACAGGATATGCCTTTATTCCAGCACTGACCATCATCTAGTTTAGGTGATATGTGACAGACTTATCTCAGGAGCATTATCCGAACTGCTCACAAGCATGAGGTTTCTGTGTTTAGGGTTGTCAAAGGAGGATGGTTTATGACTTCCCAGAACATTGTATTTGACAGAAGAACTTCTGTTAAAAATACTTCTCTGACAAAGGGGAGATACTTCTTCTGTTGGACCAAGCATGGTCTTAGCACGCTTTGGCATGTGTACTTCTGGCCCTTCAATGAAATGTGATTTAATGTGATTTTTCCCTTTATTCTTAAAAACTCATTTAAAGTCAGTAGTAATTATCCATCCTTTGAAACAGGGGTGTTTAGTGGTTATGTCTTTCAGACATCTAACCTTTATTGGCTTAGGAAAAAAGCTACTTCTGTCTTCATCTTCATATTTTACTTCAGTAGCGAGCTCTGCCTGATCCAAAGTGGGTTTTATGTTACGCCATAAATATACTCTTCTTCTCTAAATAAACCAGATAAGAATGAGGAAAAGCTTTGTGAGATAGACTTTTCCTTTTACATATGCAGAACAAAGTCTGTTAAAGGCTTACTTTAGCTCCTTATGCCCTGTGCATTTGGATAACTTCATGCATAACTTTATGAGTTAGTTAATGCTTTACCTTCTTGAGGATTTTTTGCATGTTACACTTTCTGCTATTTCTATGGCTTCCCTGAAGAATTTCCATCTGCCAAGTGCTCAGTATGGTTTTAACATGTGCACTTACCAGTCATGCCTTTATTGTTGATTGAAGCTTTGGTTTAAGCTGCTTGGCAATTGTGTATCGTTAAATATATGCAAACTCACAGAGAAAAAACATGTACTTTGTGCTTGTTCTCAATTCTACGTTTGTTTCAAGACTGTTCTCCTTTCTGCGTGGGAGTCTGATGCATCTGGAATTTACTCGGAGAGGTCCTGAGGAAAGAGTTAGGCACCCTTTCATCACTCACCTGTAGGCAGGAACGTGCCAGGAGCACGTACTGTTGCATTGCTTTTGAAAGCTCTGAGGACAATTCAAGGAGACATCTAGCCTTGGATGATCAGCAAAGCATTCCGAAGAAGAGTAGCTGTGATATTAAGAGCAAGAACCTTTTAGAAAACAAAGTCTTATTTGATGATGGTATAGAGGTTGCCTATTAAAATAGTTGGGAAAAAAAAGTAGAATTAAACTCTGCATAGGCAAATACAGATTTGGCAGTATCTACATGTGTAAAGATTATTTTTTAAAAATATTAAATCAGTAGCCCTAAATATACGTTTCTTCTTCTAATTTCTCAACAGTTTCTTCTTGCTGTCTTCACAAATGCAAAGAAGTAGAATTACAATGCTAAATTTTTACCATGGGGAAAGCAAAACTGTCATGGTTTCTCTGAAGAGCCTTGAGTGATTTAAAATTGCTTTCTGCTTTACACAAGAGATAGATACTTTTCATTGTGAAGAAAAAAAAAAGCGGGACTATGAAGACAAGCATACCCACAATTTTTATATCTTTAGTAACCCAAAAGACTATTTTCTTTGAAAGCTTTTAAAGATTTGTCACTCTTTGGGTGTAGTGGTTATGGAGTGGTTAGACAAAGCAATGTCTTAGCTGCAATAATTTTTGTACCAGTCATATTAAACTGATTTATTTTCAATTATTAAACTGTTTTAAGTAATGAGTGAAATTTGGATCCTTAGTTATGACGAAAAGGAATCAAAGTCTTGAAGGACTAAGGACAACTTAAAATACATATTAGCAGTGTAACAGAAAAGAACAAAACATAGGTTGGCTTTAGCTGGAAATAATGATATGGTTAATTATGGTACAGGAGCATCAAAATAGCCACTTTATAGTCTCTGAAAATTGGTTGGATAATATAGGTAGTAATTTAAGAAGATGCTGTAGTTGACACTTTACAGGCTTAAATAAACTATTGAAGCAAGTTCTAGAAAACTTGATTATAATAAAACTTATAATACTCTGAAGAGGAGTGCTGATTCTGTGGTTATATTTTTAAAGAGCCGCTGAAGTACACATTTGGTAGGCATAACTAAGTTATATGACAACTGTTTTCTCTTTACAGCTAGGGAAATGCATTTACTTGTGCATAACTGGGTTTGCTCTTCAAGTAGTGCCCTAGAAGCACTTCTAAAATCAGTCATTAATAAATATGAGAACATGTTTGAATTCCAATTCTTACATCCACTTAATGCAGAGGAGTTTGTGTATATGCAGCAACTATAAAAGAAAACTTGGATCTTGATCGGTACTGTCATTCTAGGTGTCAGCTGAGTAATCTGTGGGCAAGTGTGCTTGTTTTTTGTTGGTGTCTGCCTTTTTTTTTAATGAGGCCAGCACATTAGTTATATATTCTAGCTAATTGTTGGAGGTATCAGTCAGGAACATTTTACTAGCTTGATGGCCTTTGAAGCTACTGATGCTGCAAGTTATATTAATTAAATGCTAGACTCATCTGTTTCTTACAAAATTACTCCTCGGTTTGCAGGGGCAAGTGGCACTTTTGATGAAAGAAAAAGTTTTTACTGACAGTTATCAAATTTGTATGTGGAAACTTAATTCCCCTCCTGACATTAAATAGCCACCACTGAATTGTACTGCACTGGAATATTTTACAGCTGTTGGCATGATCATGTATATTCTAATATGACTTTCTCTTTTTTTTTTTTTAATATAGAGATAATTTTCAAACTTGAGTTTGAGCTTCTTATTTGTAAATATACAGAGTTAGAGTCATTAGGCTGTTATGCTATGGCTACACTGAACTGTTCTTGTGAAACACAGCCGTCGTAGGATAATATTGACTTGCTGGTTGAGAAAAGCCTGTGGTTCACTTGTGACACAAAAATAGCACAAGCTATCGGAGCTTTCTGGTGCATCCAGACCATGAATTTAGGTTTGTATTCAAATTAGAATAATTGATTGGAAGTCACAGCTTGATAAGACTCAGACAAGAGATATACAAAGAACAGGGACTGTATTTCACTTACCAGAGCAGCAATTCAAGGCTATTTGCATTTCAATATTCCTGCAGCTCTACTCCTGGAATATTTTGATGATCTGCCAAGTCATGCAGTGTGTTTAGTTGCTGGACAAATACCATCACTTTGATTGCTCTTGGGAATCTTCAAACACAGAGAACAAAACTATTTAGCTTAGATCAAGAACAGTACATTTTGTGTTCAGTTTCCTGGTGTTCTATGGTAGCTGTTAGATCCTGGTAAGGACTGAAAAAGCATAACCTTCATATTTAATCTTAATTCAGCCTTTGTTGAGGCCATTGTTACCTAAATCTAATTATATTGCTGAATTAAGCTTACTGATTCTTTTCTCTCGCTAGATTAATGAACTTTTTTTTTGGAGACATTATGCTTTTTTTTTTCATATAATTGGCTAATTTTTAATACATCATCCTTAACTAAACCCCTGTTTATTTAGTATTAACATTGTGCAAGGTGTACTTGAATGTATAATTCTGTATGTCCCTTTGCCTAAATTATAAGTAAAAACTGTCTCCCCTGAAAAAGTATGAATAAAATAATTCTTTTAAACCAATTTATAGGGGATGAATTAAGACTTTTTTCAGGCAATTTATTTGAGGTGGTGGTTCTTCATTGTATGAGCAAGTGCAAAGTCCTCCTTTCAATTATGATCTGTACAGTGGTAGTCATCATTTTGATTCCTCAGGGCAAAAAAGAATTGCAAATGTTCCAAGTAGTTCTGCACCCCAAGAGGAAAAGAATAGGACTGCAGATATAACCAGATGATTCCCTGTCTTCACAGGTACAGGCAGTATGGAAAGGATTGATTGATCACTTACTGAGGGGTGATGCTGGTGTCACTCTTTGGAATGGTCTCCTTGCAGATCCTTGGAGGGCTGTTGCCACAGGTAGATGGTATGCACTGATCTTGGGCATCCACTCTTCACTACACCTGTGGCTCAGTTAGACTCTGTGGAGCTCTAAACTAACATGTTTTTAAAAGGTTGTAAAACTTTGAGAACTTAGACTTCTTGACAGCTGACATTATAGAGGTTCTGCTGCAAATTGTTAAAATGCCATATACCTGTCTCAACTGTGTAGAAACTCATAATGTAATGACTGCAAGCAGTTACCTTTGTCATACTGAACTACAGCTGTTACCTGGGTCTTATGGTTCTTTGTCAGTTCTAAGTACCAGGAGTATCCAGCTGTGCAGAGAAATTTTGTAGATTATTCCCTAGACTAAGCAATTTTTTCACTTCATCTGTGATTAAACCCAAATTGTCTAGTATAACACATTGTGTGCTTATATGCGATGTGTAGAATTGTATTCTCGGGTTGAATTGGCTTATAGCCACCCCAAGTGTGAGGGGTACCTGACTCTAGAGATCGTGGAGTTTGCATTACTTCTCTACACTAAACTCATCTCTGGAAGAATTCACCGTACACTGAAACATGCAGCAATGTGGGTTTGTTTCTGCTAAAAGTTTACTTGAAAATTTGGTAAACAATCAGAAAAAAAGAAGGTAGCCTGACACATAAAGCTATATTAAAATACAAGCCTAAATTAATGGTAAGATAATAATTCATAAGAAGTAATAGAATATTAGAAAGGGTCTTCAGTGAAGACATGAAGCCTTCCCTCTTAATGAGTGATCAAGGGTGTGACGGTTCAACCAGAAGCTTCAGCTAACTGCTCATGTGAGCAGCTGCTCATCAGTAGGTGTAGCAGACTTTTAATCTGGCCTTAGAGTTCTAGTAACTTGGGAACCATATGTTTTATTCCTAGGGTATCTTTTCAGCCACTTATCTTAAATATACTAGGTTAATTTTATTGCCTTTGCAAAAACATGCTTGCCTGTATTTGGTTCAGAGAAGGAAGTGTGAGAGTGACCATTTTAAGGGATTTTTTTGTTGTTTTTTTCAGTAGTAGAAAGACTGGATATTTTTGTGGGAGAATGGTCAGGAAGTTTTCCATCTGAACAGTGTTCTGGAGAGAAGTATCTTTTAAATAATGATTGAAATATTGTTTTAAAATCAGAGTGAAGACTTTCTTAAAAGTTATATGCTTCTTTTTTTTCAAGTTCATATTTTTTCTTCAGAGAAGAACCAAAGCAGTAAAGGGCTCCCAAGCAGTGAGCTGCACCAGCTGAACATGTAGCCTTCCTGTTCATGGTGTGAATTCGGAGGAATAGTGTAGTCTGGGATCTTTTCAGACATAGCAAGCCAAAAATTTACACATACATTTCTCTGGGCTATAATCTTTATATAGTATTCTTCTGAGGGAGACTTAAAATAATTCTTACGTTTATCCAAATATAAATTTTGTGGGTTTTTTAACATTTTTTTAGGATTTTTTTTTTCTCTAGCCAGCATTAATCTCTAGTTTCCAGGCATCTGCACAAAAAATGCACAACAATAACTTACTGATGATGGGAGAATGCAGTTCAGCAATCTAAACAAATTAAATCTGCCCATAAGTCCTGTGTGTAGTGAAATGTTTTACTGATTGATTTTACCAAAGTGAAGAACCACTTCCCCAGAGTTGTTTGTCTATCTGTGAAGGTTCAAGTGTCGTGAAAGATTGGATGAAGGTTTAAGTGGCATGAAAGATTGGCTCAACGTCTTTTCTACAAACTTCACTTGTTAGCTGTAAAGCAAGTGGTACCTCTTTGCCCAGCCTCAAGTGCAGTCATAAACAGAGCAGCAGCAGCTCATACCTTTTCACCCAGTTTAATAGAGTTGGCCAGTGTCATACCTGACACAATTCCCCTCCTCTGCTTGTGAACTCCACTTACTGGGCAATGTGTGAGGAACCACTGTGACGGGTTCCGGAGAAGCAGAAACAAATGTTTGTCTCATTTTGAAAAGTCTAAACAATATTGAAATACTTTCTTCTTGAAATTTTGAATGAAAAACGGGAAATTCCAGAGACATCAGAATAGTTTTGAAAAGACATTTTACTTTCTCAGAAGATTTTGTGTGGTCCCATTTAAAAAGCAGGGGGGATGTGATGGGGCTAGTTTAATTAGAAGTCAGACTCCACTGTTGTTTCAGTCCTGCTAAGTTGGTAAATAGTATTTCAGCAGAAATGATGTAGAAATTACCTAGAATTTGCAGTAGAAGCTTGAAAAAATAAAAATTGTGATTGGTTGTCTCGTATCGCAGAGGAGGACATGTGCATATGCTTGTCCTTCTGATACTTTTCCTGATTCTCCAGTTTTACTTACAAGTACTTCACGATATGTTGGATATACAATGAAAAGCATTTAAAACATGGATTTGGGTTTTTTTTATCTGTGTACAGGTTGTTTAAATGCACAAGCTGGTCACTGGTACTTCCTTTACTCTTAAAAACAACCATTTTGGTATGTGAAGTTCTGCTAGTTGCATTTACAAAATTAAGGAAAATAAACAGTTTTGTAGGGCTTGCAAGAGAGGGGATGCTCTGATCCAGTGGAAATCATAACTGCTGCTAAGTTGGTGACAGTGAGTTTAGTCAGTGCTTCAGTTAGATTTCTCACTGTGAAGCCTTTGCTGGGTTGTACTCATGCCCTGGAGGCCCAAGTTCTTGAAAGTCTACTACTGAAATCTTTCATAATGTAAAAATGGATTTGACTCCACAGACAGTCAACACACTGTGTGGCAGTCTTCATGTTACTAATGCTTTACTGGCATGTATTTTTATCTCATGTTAAGATTTCAAGAGACTGAAAAATTAATAAGAATCAATTCACCTGTAGACTCACTCGTCTAATCATCTCCAGTGCCATAAAGCGAAGGCTGGTTCCCACTTATTCTTTACTGTCAGTTCCATGAGGCTGTGTGGAGAAATACAGCTTTGTGCATTTCATGCTTTGAAAATTATATATTAATAGTAAGTGTGGAAACGGTAGAGCTGTAGTTATTCAAGAGGGGGCTGTAGTTTGTTGGAAGCAGAACCTGGGAAGATGAAAGCCTGCTGTAAACATAAGCATGTCTTGTGTACTGCGTGGAGATGTATCGCAGAAAAAATAAACCTACTTTACAAGTAGATAATATCCAATGACATTAAATAGGTGCTACTTTGCCATGTAAGGTCTTTAGCATTATTGTATGTACATTACAGTTCTATTCAGTCTATTCGGTGCTAACCTCATTTGGAGTACTAGGCACTCAATCTGGTAGGTTAATCTTTTTGTTTATTATGTTTCAGTGTTACGTTTCAATAGCATATTTTAAATTAAAAAATGTTATAAACAACCACATTATAAACTGCTTCAGATGTTGTGGAGAAAAAAATTGCTCAAAGTTATTTTTTGTAATTAGTTAGCAAAGTTTTGCACTAAATACCTACATCACCTATTTCAACTGGGAAAAGTAGATTGTGAAATTTTAAAAATACTTATGAAGGTTTCTTACACTTAAAAAAACCTTACTAGTGCTGTATTTCCAGAATGTGTTAGTGTTACTTAAGAGGTATTTTGTTACTGTTACAAACTAAAAAGACATTCACATGGAACTTGCAGTTGGCATGAGGCATTTATTGCTGGTGTGTATACATTGCTTTTTGCTATTTACAATACATCCTAGTGTAACACTTCAAGACAAGCCAGGTATTCTGGTGTGTGTGGGCATGAATACATACATGTATATGTGTTTTGGCACTGTTGATTTATATTTAATATATATCTGCTACTGCTTTAGGGCTATTTCTAGTTGTTTCAGGGAATGCGGGGTATTGCATCCAAATGTTACATGGTTTTAAGAATGGTGCTAGTCTCAGTTATTTTGTAATAAAATTCCTTTAAAATAACACTTTCTTAAATTAAAATGACAACTTGAGAAAGATTTAACATGGGGAGAAGGCACGGAATTTGCTGACACTGAAATAGTATTAATGCATGTAAGGTGTACTGAAAGTGCATAGTTCTTTTCTAGCCTGCATGGCGTAACCCTTTGGAGGATTTTAAATAAAGATGTTATTCTAAAAATATGTTTATTAGCTTGTTTAGGTATAACTTAATAAGCTGTTTTTAAAGGCATGCATCCAGAGACATGCACACAATAAATTCAAAGTGTCAATGTTTCAGGGAATCTAAATTATTTTCAGAATTTCAGAAATTGAGAAGGGATAAGTGGAAGGAGAAAATGTTGGGCTGGTGCCAAGCGATAGCTCGTAACCCTCACAGACTTCCAAACAGCACAAGAACACCCGAGGTCTCAGGTGATGCTTCACATAACTCTACTTTGGTGAGTGAAAAGTTGCATTTCATGATGGTGGCATGCTCAGATGACCTTCAGAGGTGTTAAATTTATTTTAAAAACCATAGTGTTTGCCATTGATTGCATTGCCTCAGTGTGTGGAAACCCTTTGACATTACAGCTATTTACTCTTTCCATTTGCTATTTTTTAATCTTTTATGTTATGCATGGTCCATTCTCACTTGCATGATATGTCTATAAATCAGTATTGATGTTTTGTGAATGGTAAAGTCTTTAAGCAGGAAATGTCCTAATATGGATTACTTACATTCTTTGTGATCTTAATCAATGCAATGGCATTTGATCCCTGATGAATACAGCTGGACGTTATCTAAAGGTACCTTGTTTGCTCTTTGCTCCTGCCTGTAACAGGAATAAAGTATAGTATGTCTGCACTCGTGTTGGAGAGATGGATTTTAAGATTATCTTCATATATTTAACATGATGCCACAAGAGATGGTTGAGTTTTTGCATGTGAAGCTATTGATAGGCAATGTAAACTTGACAATTTACATAGTGGCGTTATCATGAATTGTATGAAGTTGGATAAAGTGATTCATTGACAAGAATTTTAATCTTGCAGTTTTTGCTCATTCAAATAAATCCATTTACATCAGTAGACCTCCCCAGGTGAGTAAGAACTGATACTTGAATGTAAAAGCTTCAGACTGCCCCGCACGTAAGAACAAAAATTGTCTTATATACTTGTTTTTCTTCAACTGTATTGACATTTTCATACTCCAGCAAAACTGATTATTTGAAACATATTCAGTTAAATATGCCTGGTCCAATTTGATTATTAAGTTTAAAATAGGTACAACATTTTCCTATCCTAAGAAACATGAGGTATCAGGAGGTACTGCCCTCCAGTTGTTGAAACGTGGACCTGATGACATCTAATAGAAAGGTGAATAAGTGTTTATAACCACTGATGAAATGAGGTATTCCAAGGAGTGTGAAAAGAGTTATAAATGAAGAGGCAGTCATCTGTTTCAAAGTTGTTGAAGTTCTGGTGGAAAAAAGCCCCTACTTAATGTGGCAAAATTATCTTGTTCAATGGTAGATTATATAGAACATAAGTTTCTGCTAAGGAAGAGAAAACAAAAAGGCAGCACTAAAAATTGCAAATTTTATAGTTTACTTAATATCCTAGATTATTATTATAGCTCACTTTCATCTGGAATTCTTTTCTTTCAGAGAAATAAAAGGAAATTAAAAACCAATGAGTCATGAAACAACAAATTTCAAGTATATTATCCCCGTATTTAATTACTCTTACTGTTGCTGTTTTCTTTTTTAAGTTTAATTGCTATTAATGTTTAGGTATTGCTAGTAATAGGTGATAGCTATTAAGGAATTTAGATAGGAAAAAATTTGCATATTTTTATTTCTGCTAGTCAACATTTAATTCAGTTTGATATTCCAAAGATAAGCATTCCAATCTACCAGATGGGATTTAGACATGAAGAACTGGGAATACAGTTCATAACAGTTGAATCAGTAGAGTTAGCATGTGTTAACCTTGTTAATATTAAAACTTGTTCAAAAATAAATTTGTGTGAAACTGTACAGACTGCTGCTTAGTTGATGAAGTGTGTAAGAAAGCCAAGGATATAAACAGCTAGGGAAGATACCATGTGTCCTTTAATGTTGTGACTGGCTATAGAATAATAATCTTCACTATAGGAAATAAAGCAGTAATCTCTCTTGAGGCCTGTCAAGCTTTTCTCTTCATTTTCTTTGCTTCCTTCTCAACCATTACTCTTTCTATCCCTTACTTCTGAAGTAAATGACATTCAGTATAAGCTTTTACTGGCAGTGTCTTTCCAACTTGTGGTCTGTAGGCTGAAAAACCTTATTTTCCTTATGAACATTTTAAAACTGAAATCTTGTTTCAAATCAGTTTTGATTTTGTTTAGTAGTCTTAGCCTTTCAATGTTGAAAAATTTTCTATCTGGTCTTGAGTGAAGATACAGACTTTACCACTGGAAAATGAAACATAATGAAACAGCAGAAAATAAAGAATATAATAAATTATTTGTTGTAAGTGTGCAAAGCCACTTCTGATGACCTATTCAAGTCCCTTCTTTCTGAATTAATGTTCATTTCTCAGTGCATTACAGCTCCTCCATGGACCTGGTTCCCTTAGTGGGGGTTTATTTGGTCTGTCTTTGCTTCCTTAGACTGTAGGTGGCCAGTCTGATTTTGGTGGGAAGCAAACTGGAGTGTACGCTGCATCTTTTTTTCACCTCTGCTGTACACCTTCTGTGTACGCTTCTAATTCCGCAGAATGTCTTCTGTATTTCAGAACTTCAGCTAAGGCTTTTCCAAATAAACTTTTCTTTCCCTTTAAAAATGAACACCCAAAGCAGTCATTTCACAATGCCACTTTCCCAAAGGAGAATGATCTGAAAATTGCAAGCAAGTCTTATTAATTTTTATGAAAAGAAATATTTTTCTCTCTTAGTGAAAGGAAGAAGGAAGCTTGTGGAGTAGGAAGCAGGTTATGATCATTAAAAAATTGCTTTTTTCATTAAGCAAGTAAATGGAATGCTTAACAGCAGTGCAGGAAAAAATAAAAAAGAAATTAGCTCATGAAAACACTGAAATAAATTTAAAGAGTTTAATAAAATCAGTTATACTGTTTCATTTTATTTGATGTTAAGATGTTCTAGCTTCACTCAAATAAATTCTGAAATATTTCAGCAAAACACAGCTAAATATTCTTGGAAACATTTTTCCATTATTATTTTCAACTTAATTATAATATTATCCCCATGCTTTATCACCTCAGTCTACTGTATCTGAAGATTAAAGCCTTTTTGTTCAATTTTAGGTGGAACTCTAACTTCTTGGTTCTGAGCATACCTCAAATTTTGAGTCATTCTATAATCAAAGGAGGTATAACTTCTCTAAAAAATATTGTTTAATATTACAATTTGTTGGATTTGGGGGTTTGTATTGATAATTTTAGATTCAAAGGGAGTAAACTTTTTTTTTTTTTAATACTCAAAACAATTTCATATAGTTCATTAACATGGTGTAGTGGGACATAAAGCTGAAATTTGCTTCTGTGATAGCTAGAAATCATTATCTATTTTTCAAGCTGAATTTATTATCAGTTTCTGCTTGTTTGTCCTGTATACATTGTTTTTAAACTTTAAAGGTTCATCCTTCCTAATGTTCATCATGAGCTTTATTTTGAGAGACCTGTAATATAGCTTTTCAACTTTACTTTCCCTTTTCATAATAGTTTCCATGTTGCCATGGGTATCTTAAAAGGTCTTGTCTGTTCCTGCTCCAGTATGAACATGAGTGACCAGTTGTACACAGTATTCCAGATCAAGCTTTCTGTTCCTAGCACTTGTGACACTAATTATTCTCTATCCAGTAACACATTTATCATACTGCGTAGATTTAGAATCACTTTAATGATATATTTTTCGTAGCTAACTATTATTTTAGTTTTGAGACCAAGCCTAGACTATGTTAAGTTTTGATCAGTACATGAAGACTGTATCAATTCAAATTATTATTGCTCCTCTATTCTTTTCCATTCACTGTTTTTTATATTTGTTTAGCAAAAAGACTTTTTCCTATTTAACTTGCTTTTTTGAAAGTTTGATTCTGGTGGGTCGTGTCCTCCCCGGTAATTCTTACTTGTTTTCATTACTTTCTAGTATGTTTCTTTGCTTTTCTATTTCATGTAGGCTTCATCTACTATATTTATCTCTTCTGAAGTAGGTATTCATTCAGACAAATCTGAAGGTGTTCAGATTATTCTGTACAGGTTTTTTTCATTTCTTAAATGCCAATTCATATCTTCTTCCTTTTTCCCTTTCTCTGATTTTTGCTAAAGTTGGGGAAAGAATAGTAATGTTTTCCTCCTTGATTGAAAAGAATCCAGATCTTGAAAGCTCATAATTCTATGCAATAGTATTTGCAGTTTTTTGTCTTCTGAAAGGATAATGGATATAATTGAAAATGTACAATTTTAAATTCTTTCTTCATGAGTCACTTATCTCCGTACAGACAGTATCTATTTATACTGTGATTCTGTAAGCATATGTATGTATGGTTAGTTCAAATTAGTTTGATGGGAATACATAAGTATGCATTAACATTGATTAAGCAATTTGACTAAAACAGATCTGTGTCTGCCTATCTCTGCTCAGTGCCTAGTGCTTCTTGGGGTCCTAATTCAGAACATGAGCATTATCCCAATATATGTTCTTAATGGTTATGTACAGCCTGTTCTGCATAGGGTATGGACTGGTCCTTGGTTCAGTACATCATGTTAAACACAGGAAGGTAATGGGACATGAGCACATACTTAATGCTGAATTGTAGTCATTAGTACATACTACTTTTCCATGTTGTATTCCCTACTAGAATTATGGGTGAATATATGTGGAAGTATAGTCATGTGAGTAACTAGGTAATTTATGTTTGTATATGCAAATGAAATTTGGAAATCATGGCAAATAATCAAGCATCTAATTTAACTCTAGGGAAGGATTTTTTTATATGCAAGCAAATGATACCATCTGCTGCTCTAAGAGAAAGTAAAATGTTTATGAATTATCTGTTTGACATAAGCAGATCCCAGGTTGCCACATCTGATCTACACATGTTGACTGAGCAAGTTAATAGTAGTCAATGGTCATTCCAAAATATAATTAAACAAATAATGGAAAGTGGTTTTGTCGTGGTTTAACCCCAGCAGGCAGCTTAGCCCCACACAGCCACTCACTCACTCACTGCCCCTCTGTGGGATGGGGGAGAGAATCAGAGGGGAAAAGTGAGAAAAATCATGCGTTGAGATAATGGCAGTTTAATAGGTAAAGCAAAAGCCATGCACGCAAGCAAAACAAAACAAGGAATTCATTCACTACTTCCCATCGGCAGGCAGGTGTTCAGCCACCTCCAGGAAAGCAGGGCTCCATCACGCATAATGGTTACTTGGGAAGACAAATGCCATAATTCCAAATGTCTCACTTTCCTCCTTCTTCCCCCCAGCTTTTATTGCTGAGCATGACGTCATATGGTATGGAATGCCCCTTTGGCCAGTTGGGGTCAGCTGTCCTGGCTGTGTCCCTTCCCAGCTTCTTGTGCACCCCAGCCTGCTCGCTGGTGGGGTGGGGTGAGAAGCAGAAAAGGCCTTGACTCTGTGTAAGTGCTGCTCAGCAATAACTAGAACATCCCTGTGTTATCAACACTGTTTTCATCACAAATCCAAAACATAGCACTATACAAGCTAGTGTGAAGAAAATTAGCTCTATCCCAGCCAAAACCAGTACAGCTTTTCTTCCAATGATAAACTGAGATCTGTGGTTTAGCTGTAAGTTCTGCTAACTATATGGAAGTTCTGAATAGTTTAGGAATGATTTATCACTAGATGATCTTTAAAGGTCCCATCCAACCCCAGCCATTCCATGACGCTATGGTCTTTATCTGAAACCCAAAATTTAAGTCCAGAACAAGAAATCTCTTGATTTGAGCTTGAAATATTTGGCTCCCTGATTTTCATCAAGGGAGTGTAATTCCTTGCTGAAAATCCTGTGAAATAGAATCCCCCTAGGTTTCCCTTAACAGTGCAAGCCTTGTATTGTTAATCTGACAGGGGTTGAGGGGAAGTTTAAGATCTGTATTTTAATTTGTTGGAAGAAAATTGTGTAGTTTAATACTCCAAAACTCGATGTGAGAAAAGAGTAATTATTTAAGAATATGGAGTTGGTTTCATCTGAATTATCTTCTTGTTTGCATAACTATTAAGTAGACACATTAATTAGGCTGCAGAACTAGCTAGGAAATCCACAATACTATACCTGCAAAATTGTCTATGGACACTGCTTTTGGAAATCTAGTAGTAACTTTAATATAGTAGCCAAACAATGTGTGTATGTGGATCAAACTGTGGAAGAGAGAGATTCTACAGAGAAATGTAATTTCAAAAGAGGCAGAATTATTCACCCAGTATAATACATTATATGCTGTTTGAACCTTCTCTTAGTCTGTACTTCTAGAAGAATAAAAATACAGCTGGCTGCATCACGTTTAATTATGCATTGAAAAAAGGAACTATTGGGAATATAACCTTTTGTGGGTCAGGTGTACTGCTCCTGGCTTCTGTGTCAGGTAGCTTATTGAATAATATATGAGGTCTGAATAAATTTTTGGGGTGAGAGGGGGTCCTAAACACCTTATGTTCTCTGGTGCTACGGGTTTGTATTTCAGCTGGGCTGATTCCCTCTGTTCCTCTGGTGCTGAGAAGTTGTATTCTAAGTGACTGCCTGGGTTTTTCTGTTTACTTCTCATAGACATAATGAAACTTCTGCAGCATTTCAGTTAAAGCCAACATTTGTTCTGATATTCTTGTTGCCATTGTTCATTGTACTTTTCGGTTCACCTCACCTGTTTTTCTTTCCTCAGATGCTCTAAGGCATTTTGAGAAGAAATTCAATTAGATGAATGTTCATTTTTAGCATTTTATATCAGGGTACTTTCTAGCTTTTTATTTAACAAGTATCTGTTAATGTTAAGCTATGGAAACTTTTCCTTGTGGTGTAGATGTTCCACATTGGGCTCATCCTTATGCACGATGCTGCATGCTCCCCTGCAGGGAAATTGTTTTAACTATTTATTGCTTTCTAATTTACAAGGTCAGCCTAAGCTGTCAGTGGCCTCGGTAGCCATGCCGCCCCAGGCCAATCTTATTGATTTTCCTTGTATTTAAAGGCAATTAGCAGCTGTTACCTGGGTTACCATCACCTTCTGGCTTCTCACCACAAATGTTTTATAAGGATGTAAAGTTGTTAACAGTTCATTTGTGCTTCTTTTCTGTGCATATGTAAATCATTGGAGGAGGGCAGATGTAGGCCAAAGCTTTTGGGTAAGTCTCCCCCAGTGCTCAGTTTCTCCCTCAGTGCATACCAGCATCATTTAATAATTTAAGAGCAGGGTAGATGTGGTCAAATTTTTACTTATTTCACCAGTGATTTCAGTTAGGCTTCCCCTGAGACAGGCTGCATATGACAGTCCTCACTTAAATCATTTTCATTTCACTTGTGAAAAGGGTGACATATTTCCTGACCAAAAATGGAAACCATACAGAAAATTACTATTACTTTGCAAATTTCTTTTTTTTTTTTTTAAGTTCTTAAAAGTAATGTTTTATTTAGCTTTATAACTTACATTATATTTATGTTTTCTAGTGTTAGGTGTCCAGATTACAGATACTTTTATCAGTGGAGTTTGCAAGAAATTATTTTCTGTAGATCAAATTACTATAAGAAGACACTGGCAATAAATATTTGTTAAATATCCATGTAACTGTTGGAATAGATTGTATTCAGTCCTTTATTCTTTCCTCCAAATATTTCATGCACCTTGTTTCTCATAGCAACACGTGTTCACAAGATTGGTTCAAATCTAATATAAATTATTCATAATTTGTTTCTTTGTTGTATACTTGAAGCTGTCTCATTAGTCTGTTTCACTTAGGAAAAAGGGGCAGCTTTTAAGTGTAGAATTTAAAATGTGTTAACTTTTTTTTAGTTCTGGAGAAAAGGGTTATATCTCAATATATTAGACTTGTTCACATAACTTTTGACTGAAAGCTCAAGAATTATTTTTCTAGCAATTTGTAATATGTCCATAAAAATCTTAGATTTAGCTTAAAGTGTGTAAAGCTCCAGGTTATATGATGTAGGGTTACAGATAGTGAAGCAAGGCGGGGATTACCAGATCACCATTCAGTTTCTATCTGGAAAATGAGTTCTACAAAATGAGAAAATCAGACAGGGCCAAGTAATTAACCTAAGTTTTTGATAGGGTGAAATGGGTTATTCTCATTTTAGCTCAGTGTAGCCTTCAGTCCTATCATTAACTGAACACCTACACTGTAATGGGGAAGCCAAGATGACAGGAAGCATCAAAGAAATGTCTCTGCTCATTCGGTTATTGTCAGAGTAGTACCAGCAAGGAAAGCTATGAAAGCACATCATGTTAAAAAAAAAAATAAAATAAAAAAAAAAAAGGGAAGAAGAAGGACAAAAAAAGTAGTGGTAGAAGATGATTCTGCAATTTTATCTTGTAAAACATCTCATGGTACGACTAAATGTTTAAGTGAAATTGCAAGTTTACATAGTACTCCCATTCCTGAGGATCCATATTTTTTGCATGGTATTTTGCAGTACCATACTACTTGAATTACAAGATCTAGAACCAGTTTTAGGATAAGCTCACTACTGTGCTGACTGCCATGGTCTGTGCAACTCAGTCCTGTAAACTGAAATGTGTATGCTTAATTTGCTTGGAGTCTATACTGATACCATTTGCATGCTTAGAGTGAAATATGTGCATATAAGTTTGTACAGCAGCAGTTTAGAGCTTTGACAGAAAAGGGTAAGAATCAGGATTTCCCTGTATATATATGTTTATTTCAACCCTGCTAGTTTAAATTGTACCTAATCACATAAGTTTGTGCAGTTTCTGCAACAGGATTCATTCTCGCTGTTAAGTGGTTTACATAGTAATTATTACTGCAAAATATGCTCCAAAATACTCCCAAAAAATATTCTGAAGAGGAAAACGGGGTTGTACGTGCATGCATAGAAGACATTTCCTGCATTCGTATTAGTACATAAGTTTTGCTACAGACAGGGGTGTAAGAAGAAGAAACTACACGGAGTAACTAGTTTACAACTAGTACACTACATGGAGCTGTATGTCTCCCTAGATACATCCCTGATGTATTCTTCTGCTACGCTATCCTCAGTAAGAGTCTTCTGAATGCTGCAAATGATTTGGTGTTGGTTTTGTGGCATAGGAGGCTATGCAGTGCAATATATCTCTGTGGCTAGCTGTTCTTCTGGCGCGATGGTGGGTCGATGTGTTGTGGAGCCATTTCAGCCCACATTCAGCACCATGTTCCACCCAACCTGTGGGCTGGTTTTCCTGCAGCATAATGAGTCTGCACGTATCACAACTGTCTTGTGAACACCTAACTTGTATGGAGACAGTTTGAGTCCTCATTGTGGTTCTCCGTTGTTCTTCCTTTTATCTAACAGAGACATGGTGTAGCACAGAAGCTTAAGTGGGGCCTCTTGAAATCTTCAGCGTGTATGAGTTTCCCTTTTTATAAGATTTTGATGGAGCCCTAAGCTAGGAGAAGGTCTGGGGGAGAAATCAGATCTTCAAAAAAAAAGTTAACTTTTGTAAGTGGATTCTTCCAAAAATACTCTGTGGGAAGATTCTGAAATTTAATGTTATCACCCTGTTTTCCAGTTGGCAGTGTCACTGAATACTTGCCACTGCAACTGCAATTGTGGTGTCCCCTTTACAACAAAGAACAGCAACAGTAAGTGCTGGAGTGATGAACCTCAGCAACAAAAGGTTCATAATTATTGTGTAGGTTAAAGCACTGACTTGCATTGTATGTAACTTCCATATAACTTTGTGAAAGTCACTTCTGCTTTGTGACTTCAGCCTCATTAATGTGAACTAATGATAACATTCAGGATAAAATTTCACTTAAAATTGTAAGGTGCTTACATCCTGTAGAGACAAAGGGGTTAGACCTATCCTGGTTGATAGTGGAAGCATTAAATAAATTTGGATAATTAATACAAAGGAGGAAAAAATATGGCAGAAGACCTAGTGGCTTTCTAGAGATGAATCAACAGATAGGCTGAGGTTTAGTGTTCATTCCACAGGAAATGGAGATAACAGCATGAACCAGGTGCCCTACTGCAGTTTCAGAGGTGCCGTTTCAAATCTTGGTCTGGATTTGTAGGAAATGCCAGTCCTATCAATTTAATTAAAAATGGGTACATGGTTGAAGGTGGCCATATGTGGAGCTGACCATATCACTTCTGTCATCTCTGCTGACTGTGAAAGAAAACTGCCTATGACCTCGTTAGGCTAATTACATCTGTGGTTAATCTTTTATTCCCTCCCCCTTGTCCTTTCATAAAGTATGAGATGGGAGTAATAGGATGAGATTAAGAAGGGGAAATTTAGACTGAAGGTGAAGAACATACTGGTGACAATGAAATGTCTTAGGCTGCTATATGATTTTATATTGAGGATTACAGTAACACCTTGTCGGTGACCCTTGAAATTTGGAATGGAAGCACTTGCACATGATATTTGAATTAGCTTTTTTCCTGCCTCTGATTTTCAGTGCATGTAGGTTTTTTTCCTATTTCTAAAAGAAATACCTCCTAGCTTTTCTTGCCCTGGTAATCTTTTTGTAAAATCAATGATACAAAAGGTACAACTTCTGTACCAGATCAGTCGAATGACTGTGATTTGTCTAATCATTGAGCATTTTTTGAATAGAAGTGTTTAGATTTCATCCTTTGTGAAGATCTGCTTTGTGGTAAAGTGTCTGCTTTCTATTTCTATGCCTCATATTTAAATTTTTTCTCTTTTTCAGTCTGCACTGACCTCAATAATATTTACTTGTTAACTGTGTAGGTTGTAATTTATATAACTGAGTTATTGTTTTTCATAAGGCATTGCAAATAGAATCCTATGTTTGGCCCAGCTTACATTAAGAAGAAAGGCACCAAATGTAGTCATGGTTTTAGCATTTTTATACCCAAAAGTTAAACACTGGTTCTCTTTCATGATGGATGAGGGGGAAAAATAGTGTCTTTGTTTCTGTGACCTTTTTTCTTTTCTGTTGTTTTGGAGGAACAGAATTTTATGATGTACTGCATAACCATGATCTGACAGAAAAAGAGGAAAAGCATGAAAAAAAATGATTTCATAGGTGTTTCAATATTACAAAGAGGAGGTCTTGTTTTCCATTTATTTTCGACTTATGCAGAAATGATACACTTAAATTTTGAGAGCTGTTATTTTTAGCTTTAATATGGTATTTATTTCATGTACAAGAATTATGTTTTAAGTTGCATTGAGGTATGCTCACGTGTGTTGTCTACATTGTTATTTTTCAGGCTGTAAGTGCATTGTTTTAACAATACATAAAGATGATCCTAAACATATCTTGAGTTTTATTACTAAATTGGAATGCTGCTGTGAGAGAGAAGAAAGGTGGACTTTCCTGATCTCTCCAGATCCTGACTAACCTCATCTCCTTCTATGACAAGGTGACCCGCTTAGTGGATGAGGGAAAGGCTGTGGATGTTGTCTACCTGGACTTTAGTAAGGCTTTTGACACCGTTTCCTACAACATTCTCCTGCAGAAGCTGGCTGCTCGTAGCTTGGATGAGTGTATGCTTCACTGGGTAAAAAACTGGCTGGGTGGCTGAGCCCAAAGAGTTGTGGTAAATGGAGTTAAATCCAGTTGGCAGCCAGTCACAAGTGGTGTTCCCCATGGCTCAGTATTGGGGCCAGTCCTGTTTAATATCTTTATCAACGATCGGGATAAGGAGTTCGAGTGCACCCTCAGTAAGTCTGCAGATGACACCAAGTTGGGCAGGAGTGTTGATCTGCTGGAGGGTAGGAAGGCTCTACAGAGGGATTTGGACAGGCTGGATCGATTGGCCGAGGCCAACTGTATGAGGTTCAACAAGGCTAAGTGCCGGGTCCTGCACTTGGGTCACAACACCACCATGTGACTCTACAGGCTTGGGGAGGAGTGGCTGGAGAGCTGCCTGGCTGAAAAGGACCTGGGGGTGCTGGTCAACAGCTGGCTGAATATGAGCCAGCAGTGTGCTCAGGTGGCCAAGAAGGCCAATAGCATCCTGGCTTGTATCAGGAATAGTGTGGCCAGCAGGACCACAGGCCAGGAGGTGCCCCTGTACTCGGCATTGGTGAGGCTGCACCTCGAGTACTGTGTTCAGTTTTGGGCCCCTCACTACAAGAAGGACATCGAGGTGCTGGAGCATGTCCAAAGAAGGGCAACAAATAAGTCTAGAGCACAAGTCTTATGAGGAGAGGCTGAGGGAGCTGGGGTGATTTAGTCTGGAGAAGAGGAGGCTGAGGGGAGACCTTATTGCTCTCTACAGCTGCCTGAAAGGAGGTTGTAGCGAGGTGGAGGTCAGTCTCTTCTCCCAAGTAACATGTGATTGGATGAAAGGAAATGGCCTCAAGTTGTGCCAGGGCAGGTTTAGGTTGGATACTAGGAAAAACTTCACCGAGAAGGTGGTCAGGCATTGGCACAGGCTGCCCAGGGAAGTGGTTGAGTCTCCATCCCTGGAGGTATTTAAAGAACGGATAGATGTGGTGCTCGAGGACATGGTATAGTGAAGACTTGGCAGTGATAGGTTAACGGTTGGACTCGATGATCTTAAAGGTCTTTTCCAACCTAGACAATTCTATGATTCTATGAAAGATTTTCATCTCACATAGATGTTTCTGTTTTTTTCATTTGAAGGACATAGAAGATTGTATTAATTCAATGTAATCCCATTTTACTCTTCCTGGGTATAATTTGTCTCCTCACAGTGTCTTGAGGTCCCAGGCAAGAATCAGTACTCTGTTGTGGTGCTATCTTTAATGTTAATCAGTTCATAATTAGCTTTTTCAATATAACCATTGGAAGAAATATATAAGGGAAATGTGTAAATAAAGGGAAAAGGTGTATTGTGGAAGAAAAAGTGATTGTAGAAAAAGCTCATTTACTGATTAGGCCATTAATTTGAACTTGTGGTTTTCCTAGACAAAGAAACCCCCCAAAACAAACAAACAAAAGAAAAATCTTCAAACCTGAAGTAGCTGCATACTCGCTGCTTCTTGTGTTTCACAGAGAAACTGTTGAGTACAGGCTCTGCCTAGTGTAAGTTTGAGGGTAGGCAGAATAAATTTATCTGTAATGAAATTTATAGTAATGAGATCATTGAACCAGGAGGCATGTTGATGTTGGTCCATCCAATGGACTCAAACTCACTGTAGATGAAGACCCCAGAGGCAGTACAGATGATTCTCAGGGCTCTCAAAGTGCTCTGTTGATAATCTGGAATTGTGGTGCATCAAAACCACGTAGTCAGACTTCGTGTTTAGTGGGGAAATATAATTTTACCTATTCAGATTTAGGCACATACTCTTCTTGGTAAGTGACACTAATTTAGACTACAGTATTTCCTGATGCTGAAACAATTGAATTTTTTTTTTTTTTTTTAATTAGGGAAACCCGAGTTTATTTAATCATGTTTGATGTTTGTTTTCTCTGGGTAGTATTATTTCAGAATGTGCTAATTGCTTCTGGTAATCTTTGTAATCCATAAATATTAATGCTCATGAAATGTTACTAACAGCTGATAAAAATGAAATGCAGAAAAATGAGGAATTCAATTAATCAATTTAAACTGATTTTATAACTGCATAGATAATTACTAAATTGTCAAAACATCAATAATGATACCTGTTGAACTGCAGTAGTATGAGATAGTTTGAATTTTTTTATACAGACTAAGTATGATTTCCCTTCAGTTTCTTTGCTGTTGTGGGTTAAGGCCTTTTTATTTAAAACTGAGATTACAAAATCCTGAAGATGTCCACTTGTCAATAGCCAAGATACACATGTCATTTTTAAAGAGGTCCTAATCTCCCAGTAACTTTAAAAGGCTAATGATGCTCCCTATCTCTGAAAATTCCGTTCTGTAGTCAAAAGAGGTGTTTTCAAAAATGTGAACCTAAAATTTGCTTTTAAATCATTATTTTGGTATTTCAATAAAAATGTGCTGACTTTCAGAAGAACCAATTGAAATTATATGCTTAGAATAGCTGAAGTGATACTTCTCAGGGTTTGGTGACTTATCAAAGTGTGATTTTTAAGTGCAATGTATATTTAGATAGCATCAAAAAATCTGCCATTACTGAAACCTTGCAGTACTCTAGGTTGTACACTGTCAGAAATTGTTTGAAATAATGAGAGGATGATTCAGGCAGAACTTTTTTTTTCATTATGTTTAATTCTCCATAGAGGGGAGAAAAAATGAAATGAGGAAGAGAATGGAGAAAAAAAATAGGAAAAAGTAAATTTTGTATAAATATAGATGTCAGCTCCACTTTGATTGGTATCTTGTACAAATACGAGTTAACTTGTTCTCAAAAAAAAAAAAATGTTCATTTTCTTCCAAATACTTTTGTTTTCCATATTCACAGTTCACCTTGACTTATGTATTGAGCAGTATTGATGGGTGATAGCATCTGCAAAACTGAATATTCACTATGTTGACACTTCCAACTAAATGCATTTTTTGAAGTGGTGTTTGGGTAGCTACCTTTAGCATGCAAGTATGTTTAAAACACACTGTAAAAAAAACTGTAGACATCCATCATTAATTTGCTGGGTTTGAAGATCTATTCTAAGGAAATTTTGCATTTTTACACGCACCATCATTGACAGGAACCACAAATAGTCATCTTACTTCTGATTTCTGTACTTTAATTATAGGATTATTCATTTTTCCTGCTCAATCTGAACATTGATCATATTGTCTTTCTAAACATAGAGAACATACAGTATAGCATAAT
This sequence comes from Platalea leucorodia, assembly GCF_965183815.1. Classification (NCBI taxonomy): domain Eukaryota; kingdom Metazoa; phylum Chordata; class Aves; order Pelecaniformes; family Threskiornithidae; genus Platalea; species Platalea leucorodia. The sequence continues at coordinate 42,317,017 of NC_138828.1, read as the reverse complement.
TACTGTACATGTGTTTCTTGGAAAACCTTTTTCCTGTGGCTCTAAAGAAGTGATTAAAAGGCAAAGTCGTCTGCAAAGTGTAACAGTAAAACTTTGCTTTAATGCTGCAAGTGACCTAAAAGCTTTTTGTTTAACATGTACAAAAAGCTTTCATGTAGTATGTGTCTACACATAGGGTTGAATCAAGAAACGCTAACTCTAGTACCAGTCTTGAAGTATGGTCTGTTTTTCTTTTTAAAAAATCTTTTTAAAGGAGCTTTTTTATTGAGTTCAGACAGGAAAGAATTTCAGCAATATTTAAGAAATCCACTTTCATGACATAAGTAACTCATGTTATTGTCTTCCATTTCTTTGTTCAGATGGTTTTGGTTGTTTTTTTTTTTAGAAGGAGGAAACAAAGTAAAGCCCTACATTCTTAACCCATTGCAGCATCACACTGCTGCTCCACAGTGTCCTTTTCTGTCACTGAACTGTGGAAAATACCATGACTTCAAATTGTGTGGAGCTGCAGAGGGAAAGACTTTTATTATGGCTGTTCTGCATACTGCCAGGAATACACTACCTTGAATTTACACTGGTGCAAAGATCCCATCTGCCACTCACAATTTCTTTGGAATTAGTTAATAACCCAGAGGTTAGGTGTAGGTAGGGTTTTTTGCACCTCAGTATTTAGCATTTGAAGAACCATTTGCAAAGAGATAGCTTTTTAATAATATGTGGATTACAGTAACGTGAGTTAACGCCGTGGTCAGTTGGTGCCTGTCATGGAAAATGCGTTGCTTATCAGCTTCTCAGATGCATGAGATGTGCAATTAGCTTAGTAATTTTGTATATTTATTCTCAATTCAAAGCATTTAGTAAAGCAATTGGTTTCTTGCAGATAAAAAAAAAAAGAATTGAAAGCAATTTATTTTTGTACATGAGAAAATTCAATATGCTTTGGTTATCTATGCATTTAGTTTATTTTTGGGATGTAATTAACTGCATAAAGGCCAGTCAGAATGGGATCTGTTTGTGCCTATATATGTATCAGTGCATTCAGAAGTGACTATGAAATTGTCTGCATAAAAAAGTATATTTGGGACCAGAATGTACTTTAATTAAAAAAAAAAAAAAATCTCTACAAGCAAAGAGCCTCTTTTGGTTTTCAGAAATTTTAGTCATCTAGAGGTCTAGTCATATTATTAGGAATTTTGCTTCTAGGGGCCATTGTCTGGGGGTTTTGTGTTCTATTTTTCATTTTATTATTGCATGATACAGGCAAACTCTTTCTTTACCAAAATATGCATAAAGGTGGAAGAATATTTGAGAATTTTGCTTTCTATTAGGTCATAGGGGATCAGACCTAGTTCACTAGTGATTTTTTTAAATTCAAAGTAATATAGTGGGATGAATGTGACATAACTTCTGTGCTTTTTGTTCTAAATTGAAAGACTAGAAACCTGGTATTTGCATTTTCCTGATTATAAGCTTGTATTTTGCTTTAATACAGATTACCTCCTTCATGAAATAAACTAAAAAGCATTCTGGCAAGCTTGCAGACTCGCAGCATGGCTCTCTAAGGAAAAGTAAATATAATTTCTAACAATCAGTTAGAACTTCCTTAAAAAGTTCATATATTCACTATTTCCCACCATTATTTAATTAAAGTAATGCACTTTTGAGCTTTTTTATGCATTTTTATATTAGGTGCATTTTAAAACCTAAGACAAATGGAATAGACTCCATTGGATAAACTCCCGTTGTGGATTTTTTTATAATAATATGTAAAATGTATTTGTTTTCATTCCATATTGCTAAGAATGTAGCAAGACAGCTCTGTAATACAGCTTAGTAGCTCCTCTTTTTCCCTGCAGACAGTGTAGTGTCTAATTTGATGCACAGCATTTTATTTTTTTCCCGATAACTACAACAGCTTACCTACCAAATAACATCTGTGTGGCCACAAAATTCTAAATGGTGGTGTAGGCATTCTTGCTCAAACAAGCTGACCACTTCTTTTAGAGCTTTCTGTACACTATCATGCTCTCCGGTTTAATGCTTGGACGTTGAATCTCTGCCAGACTTTGTAAGGAGGTCTGGGAACTATGAAATCTCTGATTTCATGATGTCACATTTCATGATATATTTTTCTGCTTTTTCTGTCTGATTACACGTTCTAGGTAGAAGATAAGTTTTATAAATAAAAAAAAAAAAAAAAAGAGATAAGAAAACCTGAGACTCAGTAACTTGTGATACACAAGAATAGTGTAAAGATTTTTTTTTTTTTTTTTTTTTTTTTAGTTATGCAGAAATTTTCAGAAACCATTCAATTGCCTTGAACTGGTTGCAGCTGCCAGAAAATGTAACTACTTCAAGATTTATTAGCTGATTGTTTACATTAATCATCTGATGCATAGAACATCTGAAGCTGCTTCAAGGACTACATTATTATTGTTTTTATTCTTTACATAAAAGCAAATAATTAGACCATTTGCATTATTATTTCAATAATATTCAATTTTTAAATACCTTGGGAAAGGATTAATATTTACATTTCAGACATGAGAATTAAACTATTGTAAAGGTTTCTGTATCATAATAAAGAATGAGGAGAGAAAATACTTTTTTTTTTTCCTAAATGGGGAGTGTGTGGGCAATCAGCTATGGGAAATTGAAAACAATTATATTCACTCCTTTCCCCTTCAACGCCAATACTAAATGAAGTCCAAGACTAAGAAATCCCAGCTTTTTAAATGCATTCTTTAGAAAGCTGAGGGTGAAGATTGAATGTATTTCAGTGCATTTAACCTGTAGGTTATCTTTAAAACCGAATATATATATATATAAAAAAGATTCAGCAGCATGTCTGTGAATAACACGTCTGCTCAAGAAATCTTATTATTGTTCCCTAATAGCCTTCCAGTCACTACCTCTGGCTTGGGATGGCCTGAGATAGTTATATTAATGAAAACAGTGTAGTTGAAACTGCTTTATAATCCTCAGTAAAACCTATGCTGTCAAGAGATTGCTGTGATGAAAGTTTCACAGTCATGAAGCTGGTTTTGACATTCATGCAACTGCTTTTTTTCTTGAAAATGGCCATTTTGGTATCGTGTTCTGTAAGGCTCACCTTTTGAAGACAAAATGAATTTGCTTTGTTTTATAAGAAAATCCTTTGTTTTTTAATAAGTGAAAGTCCAGTGATTGTGGAGTTCCTTTGCTTAGAAAAGATTTTTTTTTTAATTTAATTTAAAAAATTCAGGTTTATTTTAAGATTTTAAGTTTTCAGAATGGTTCTAGGTTCTTGTTTTAAATAGTAAAAACTAAAACCTTTTATTACTTTTCAGACTTGAAAATCACAGCCAGATTATATATATGCTATAGTGTTCTTACTGTTTTCTTCCATTTCCCGTAGTGTAATACATTTGCAGGTGTACACATCTGTCACCCCCACTTCTAAAGGTCTTATCAGTTAGGAGGGAAGTATTGTAGGATTTGGTCTTTCAAATTTCAAAGCCTCAGTAATGGTCAGCATAGGTGTCTTGGTTTTTTGGTGGTTGGTTTGTTTTTTTGTTTTTTGGGGGGTTTTTTTGAGAAGGATTTTCAACACAGTTTTCTAGTATTTTTACCTTGTCAACTATATATAAATTTTAAATGTTTTTCAACTCACAGATATGCTGTTTTTAAGGGGAATAAATTTTTAAATGACCCTCACTTGTAATCAAAGCTTAAATACTACACATTAGGAAGATTTTTGTTCTGATTTGCAAAATCTTGCCTAATTTTCAGATTAGAATAGGTTTGGGCAAAACAAGTATGTACAAAAATCAGCTGTAGAAGGTTCAGTGATTAAAGATTCATGGGTGATTTTGATGGTGCACCCAACTCTTCTTTCTTATCTGAGTAGTCTTGGTTGCGAGAGGATTAGTTGCGTGGTAATCATACTAATTAATACTTAGAGAGCTAAGATGAGAAATATAACCAAATGCATGTATTATGGTGCTATTAAAGAGCATCTTTTTCAATGGACAGGATAACTAAACACGTTCATAAGCATATTCCTTAGTGATGTTTTATAGACAGTGTGTCTCTAAAATACATATGCACGTGTGAGTTGAGGGATGAGAAAAGCTAAATATGTTTGGACCTACGTGAAGTGTTTTTGCTGTGTTTTTTAACTCCTTTTCCCTATTCCATTTATCTCACTCCACAGAGTAGCAATGAGCACATTAACAAAGAAAATTAATCCTTTATCATTATATTGCCATGAGCTGTGATCTTGTCAGATCTTGTAAGATAAGCAAACCTGGGCCTAATCAGTATTTAGAGATCAACAAGGGACAAAAAAAAGTAGGTCTGCAAAACAGATATAGCTCTTTTCTTGTTAAGATTTCATTTATTTTTTCCAGCAGATGCTATTCTTGTAGGTTTTTAATTTGTCTTTTTCAGGAGCATTGTTTTGAAAATGCAAATCAAGAAACCTCACCATTCATCACTGAATTCTTGGACACACAGCAGTTATAGCATTAATTTTCTTGTTCTCATGTTGGATAGTGGATATAGCTTTTACATAAACACTTAAGAGTATAGAATATTACCTAGCATGCAAATATGTTTGTAATTCAAATTAAGTTTACTTCTTGCTATAGCTACAAATGGAATGTCTTTATATGAGGCTGAGTATTATATAAAACTAAGCCATAAACTATATTTTTGGTGTTAAAGGATGCTGTAATATGACTAAGGTTGCTATTATTCACTGTATTCCTAAAATTGAAATATTATGCTGCTCTTGGAGTTGTTTTTCTGTTTTGTCAAAGTGTTGAACAAGAAGAAAGCAATAAGGAAATTCAAGCCTGAGAGCTTTATATCTTTGTCCACTTAAAAAAGATGAACATAAAAATGGTTCCCAAAGCCAGATTCATCCAAAATCCAATAATCTGGGTGGTTACCAAAGGATTCATCTAGTCCAACCTCATGTCTCCTTCAAAAACAACGGATGCCTGTAGAAGAATACAAATATCAATATTTTTGCGACATGCTTCTCAAATCTGAAGACATATGCAGTCACAGGTCCTCCTCATCCATATGGGATAACATAGGGTATTTAACAGCCCTTGATAAAAGTTTTTTCTTTTATAAATTTCTCCAGTTGCATGCCTTTTAATATCCATTGAACATTAAATTTTAACATTGACCAATTTCTCTGGCAGAGTTCCAATGTTTAATTACTTGATTGTGTGAAGAACTACAGCTTGTTGTTATTATTATTGAAATCCCTAGGCTCTTACTTAAATGCATATTGAAATAAGTTATCAGATCTGATATGGATTCTTTAGAAAGAGTGCCCTTTATGCCTCCTTCATAGTCCAAATTTAAAAATTGGAAGAGTCCCTGAGGGCCTAGCATGTGTTTGCTGTTTCTGAACAACTTTGAGGCTACTGTGTGAATTTTGCAAAGGAAAAAAATCATTATCACTTATTGATACTGTCACCAACGTTATGCCTTCTGAACCTTTGACAGTCACAATTAAAGAAATTAAACTAGGTGCTTTAAAACACCTGTTCTTGTAGGAGGTCTAAAGAACATGAAATACCTTCAAAAGCATATCAAGCAGAGTGCTACACCTAACTTCAGGTTTCCCTGCAGTGGATTCCCAAATAACCAGAGCAGGAGGAAATCTGTCAGCCCGTTCACGGGCGCTGAAAATTCAGTTGATGGAAGAGTAGAAGGCAGCATTAACTGTTCCATTTTGGCAGATCCCACTGTTCTCCACAGTCTTGGTGCTGTACCTAGTCACTTCAGAAATGAGAGGCAAGAACATGGCGATGAGCAGTCAGAATGCTCATCTGGGATTCCCATCCAGGCATGTGCGCGTTCAACTTTCAGCTTCGTAGAGGTTGCTCTTGTGTCGCTTCCACTGTTGTTTGCAAGGGTAGAAAAGAACAGCAGCTTTTCCTGGGCTGCTGACTTGATGGTTGAGGTGTTTGAGGAAAGGACTGGAAGTTCAATGTAAATAAAAATTGCTGACTTTAGTATAGACATAAAAAAGGATTTTATTTTTTTTATGTGAAAGTACTGAATGTGTTTGGGGGATGGTTTCAGATTAAAATTTAACCAAGATTTTTTTTTTTATTGAGGATGCTTAGGCAGAAAGGTTCTTGGAATCAGGGTAGAGTCTCTGGAGGAGTGGGTTGTTCTATACCAAGACAGAAAGAAGTTCAGTTCATAATTTTGTACCCAGGTTAGTTCTTTAGGTACTTGGCAGTAGAGTTTCTCTCATCAGGCATGAGCAAAGGTGAAATTGAAAGGTTCATGTTTCTACCTGAAGACAGATCTTCCATGATTTCCAAATTTGGAGCTATATTTGTATGAAAAGCGTTGATAAGACAGATGCCCTCTTGTTGTTTCTCTAAATTCAGCAGAGCAGAATGATCATACGTGTTTCAAAAGTAATTGATGTGCCTCATGTAACCTGATTTTGGGATGCCTCAGCATTATATAATTTTTACAGTGCACTAGATTCTTTGGCATTGCATGATACACTTAGCTAAAAGTCAAATTTCGATTTTGGTATGGGGCAGAATTCGGCCCGTAGTTCATGCAGACCCTCTGCGATATCTAAGCACTGTAACACTTGCTAGGAATTTGGCTTTCTGCTTTAACTCCCAAAGTCTGATCTAAATCTTACCCTCAGTTTCATTTCAAAGTAGTTATTTTTCTGCCTGACATATTTACATGGGAAGTAGTCTTTCATCTGTCTTCATGAATTATGCAGACAGCCGAGTTATCATACAAAGGTGGAAAAGGCTTTATGTTCAAAGGCTTTACTGGAGTCACATACTATCATTGGAAGCTCTCTCACTGGAAAATAATAATTAAAATTTTTGATGTGATTTTAATGTGATGAAAAGCTAAAAGGGTGGAGATCAATACGTGCAGCTGTGGAATGGGAAAGGGCTGAATGCAGGCTGTATAGGAAAGCAGAAGAGAGTATTGTCAGACTAGTCCTGAAGCTAGGACTGCAGGTGACCTGTTTTTAGTTTACACTCTTTAACTTATTTATCCCTCACTTGGAGGGATGATGTTTATTTTTTTGGCTAGAAGTGCATAGGCAATGAATATACTGTCACAGAGCAGAGTTTTTGTACAATTCCATATTTTATGTTATTTTTTGTGCCTGTTCTTAATTGTGCAGTCCTTTAACTAGTATACTTGCATTTAGAAGCACATTTTTTATTTATGCCTTCTATTAGTTGTGTGAATATTTAATTATATCTTTTTGGTATCTTGTAACAGCAGCCTCGGAGTATTTTAAAGTAAGATTTCTAAGTGGGATCATACATCTTTAGAAATGAGATGCTTGGGTTTTGTCAGAGAATCTTCAAGCGTTTTTGAAACATTCAGCCTGTTTTAGAAACAGCTTGCGGCTTTATATATTAGGAAGAAAGTTAAATGTGCTTTTTGCTGTTCTCTGTCACACAGGCATTAGGATGTATAAATGCAGCATTTTCAACCAGTTATCTAGTTAATAGTTTACAGTTGGCAATAAACTGTATTTTTTTAATAATTTTGTAAGTACTTAGTAATTTCTTGTTCTGTTGTATGCATACTATGCTGAAGTATGTTAGGTTTCATCAGTTTCCAAGTTAAGATGTCAAGGTTCTTGTTAACCATAATACTAATTTTATCAGGTACTCAGTAAGCTATTAGATTATAAAAGAATATTAACTCCAGTAATTTAGTGAGTCAAAAAAAAGACATTCAGTTCCTGTTAAATTGCTAAATATGAACATATACTGGGTAGTTTGTATATATGAATATGTCAGCACTGCAGTATAAGTAAAGCTACTTCCAGCTGTATGATTAATTACTTTCTACTTAAGGTCATGTAATACTTTAGTAATTTAAAAATAACACCATAACTAAACTATTTCGGTATATATTACTTTTCTTTATGATTTCCCTTTTCTAATACTCAAGTATTTGAAAATAAACTGAGATACAAATTTTACATTGCTTACAACTAATGGGAAATTTACAAGTCTCCCATGGCACCAGCAAGAGCATCTGTGTTCCCAAATTTATCCATAAAAATAATAAATAATTTTGCCATATTATACCCTACTTTTTTAAGCTCAGTCAGCACAGGAAGTTGCAGAGTGATTCAAGTACGTGGAATTTTTGAAGAAGCAAAATGAGCTTTTTACAACACAGGTAAACTAATATTAAAAATCAACTTTTAAAATTATTTTTCTTATTTTAGTAGCTCTAAGCATGCCCAGGCTGTTTGGCTAGGGTTTAGGGTATGTGCAGGGGTTTTGTTTTTTTTTTTTTCTTAAACAGATTTTGACTTAAAAATAGATCTGAGAGTTTTCATGGCACGCTCATGTTCCATGCTTCTGACAATAGGCAGGCACAGGACTCATAATGAACATTGGTGGTAGCATTCACTAGGAGCATGAGCATATCATCAGGCACTTTCTATTAATTCTTGTATTTCCAGTATTACAATGACTTCATTACAATTACGTGGCTATATAGCCATGCCCACATAGCAGGATTCAATTTACTAGTGAAATAAATGAAACCAAAATGATAGGCAATTCAGATCATTCAAGCTGAGGCTTTACACTGAATGTGTAGATTTGCATTAAAGCTTTTGATGTTGTTACCAAATTGAATGGGAATTTTAGATGTTATTTTCTCTATTGTAAATCAAGTCTGAATGAACCACCAGTGGCACCATTGCATTTGGTTGATAACAGTAAGCAGAATGCTGAGCATAGAGAGGAGATAATACACTAATGTACAAATCTTCACGTGTCCTGCATCATAACAAGCCAGTACATATCAGCAGAGCCAGTCCCAGTGTTGCAGATGTGTAACCAAGATTCTCTTAAAAAAGATGAAAACGTGTTTTCTCCCTGCCTGTTCATTGGTAACCAAGGGAAGACATATGATCAAACCAGAACACGTTCCTTTCAGGTGCTGCCTCTTGTCCTGGTTTCAGCTGGAATAGAGTTAATTTTCTTCTTAATAGTTGGTATAGTGCTGTGTTTTGGATTTAGGATGAGAATAATGTTGATAACACACTGACGTTTTGGTTCTTGCTGAGTAGAGTTTACACCAGTCAAGGACTTTTCAGCTTCCCATGCTCTGCCAGGTGCATAAGAAGCTGGGAGGGAGCACGGCTGGGAAAGCTGACCCAGACTGGCCAAAGGGCTATGCCATACCGTATGATATCATGCTCAGTCTATAAAGCTGGGGGAAGAAGAAGGAAGGGGGGGACATTCGGAGTTATGGCGTTTGTCTTCCCAAGTAACTGTTATGTGTGATGGAGCCCTGCTTTCGTGAGGATGGCTGAACACCTGCCTGCCGATGGGAAATAGTGAATGAATTCCTTGCTTTGCTTTGCTTGCGCATGCAGCTTTTGCTTTATCTATTAAACTGTCTTTATCTCAAGCCATGAGTTTTCTCACTTTTACTCTTCCGATTCTCTCCCCCATCCCACCAGGGGGGAGTGAGCGAGTGGCTGTGTGGGGCTTAGTTGCCGGCTGAGGTTAAACCACGACAGTCCTGCAGCCTTTCTGGGTTTCCTTCATTTAGGGAAAACTAAAACATGGTTTTCTTCAACTTTTTACCTTACCGTATGCTGTAAAGTCATCATGGTCTCATGTCAGCAGCAGGCAGTCAAAACCATGAAATTACCTGAACTTGGTTATTTGTCTGAGACTGTAGTTTTGGTATTCTGCTAGGCTAAAGGAGTGCCATGATGCTTAGGCCACTGGGCATGGTTTGATTTGGAAGGTAAAATTTACTTTGCCGGTTATCACGTTGCCCTGCTGTCACAAATTAAGTGTGTTTCTCACTTCATTTCTGCTTTAGGTTGGGTGAATCAGTTCTAACAGTATGGCAGAGTTCTGTTTTGTTTTTAATTGGGTGCTCATCATTGCACCCAAATCAAACAAGGAAATCCAATGCTATATCCTATTACCAAAGCTGAATAGAATAAACAGAGAATAGAGTTTAGATGTTCACCAGTATCCTAAGATTCAGGTTTTATGGTATAGCTTGCAACTTAGATGTGTTTTATAGTAACATACTAGTGAAATGCACAGTGTTACAAAATCAAATCAGATGTATATTGGTGTTTGCAATATTTTAGAAATTTGAATATAAATGAAGCTTAGGCAATAAGATTGTGAAAGTGGTACAGATTTTGGAATAGTTTGTGTTGTCTGTAATTTCATGTCAACTGAACAGACAGTTGTGGAATCATCTGTGCAATACAGAAATGCTGTGGGGGGAGAAGAAACCTTTTCCCATGAATAAAACACATCTTTTTATTAATGAATGACTGTTGTCTAGTGAAGTCTCCATTACAGGCTTTTTACTGCCTAGTTTCTCCCATAGGTTGAAGTAAAAATAGTGCTCCTTCAAAGTTTTATAGTAATACCAAGATGTAAATTTCACAAAAACAATGGGGAGTCAGTCCAGTTTGTCATATTTACTCAAATGGTGGTATTTAAAAACAAGCAGTCCAGAATTCAGTTTATTTTTATACATTTTAATATTAACTACTTAGAGTAAGATTTGAATAACAGAATTAATTGTCACTTTCAAAAGAAGAGGGGAATCAAGGATTCATAGTGTTATAAAATTTAATTGGAAGCATCTTGCAAGGTGCAGGTGTCGTGTCATAGCTGGGAATAATGGTTCATTGTCACAAAGAATATTTTGTATGAAAATATTTCTCTGTATAAAAATAGTTTTATTGACAGTTATTCTAAAGAAAACTTGAAAAAATTGATATTTCAAATACTAGTAATTAGTTTCAAAATTTAACAGAAAATCACTTTGCAAGGCAATAGATATCAGATTCATTTAAATTACACATGCCAACAGTATAATGTAATTAAATCACATTTGAGAATCTGCTAAATATCTCTCTGAATCCTCTCTAGTGACATTTCATGTTTAGAGACCAGCAGAAGCAATATGTAAGGAGAAGTGCAGATATATTTAATTTGCCTGTGAAATGGTGTGCACAAGAAAACTGAAGTGCACTGAATGAAGCTTAAACAGCTGTGTTGGAATAAAAGAAATACTAAAAGCCAGTGAGCAATCCCTACCTCAGGTAGCCAAGGCCCATGTACTATTCTGATACAAAAAATGCTTTATGCTTGGGTTTCACTGACCTTGTGTCATTTACTACAGCTCTGTGGGTCCTCCTGCTGTGGTACCTGTGATCCTAGGATCAGTGAGATGCCACGGTTGAGATGCCATGGTTCTGCATTGCATCTCAAGTGTTTGTGTCTAGCAGGACTCCCACCTGAAAGTATATTGGTAGGAGTTCAATTTGAATGACGTTGGTTTAGTTTTCAGAAGACATGACTGGTATGATGCTTTTAGATTAGGTTTTTATTTGATGCAAATACTGACTTCTGTATTGGGAAATATTCCAAAATTTTTGCATAAATCCTGTATATTCAAATCTTTAAAATTACTTAGTAGGATGTTTAGGAAGGGTGGTCACTCTTGGGCATAATCCTAGCTAAAGTAGCTAAACTAAAAATTTGCATTGGAGTGAATATTCACAAACATGAAAACATGAAAAACTCAAAAACGTATTTGGGAAAGAAAAAGTAACCATGAATGGAAATAGCCTTTAGATGAGCAAAGAGAAATGACAGAAAAGCCCAAATCCTTTCTGTGACTAATAAGGTTCTTGAGTGGTTTTGAAAACATTGAGGAATCATAGAATCATAGAATCGTCAAGGTTGGAAAAGACCCTTAAGATCATCAAGTCCAACTGTCAACCTAACACTGCCAAGTCCATCTATACCATGTCCTTGAGCACCACATCTATCTGTTCTTTAAATACCTCCAGGGATGGAGACTCAACCACTTCCCTGGGCAGCCTGTGCCAATGCCTGACCACCCTTTCGGTGAAGAAGTTTTTCCTAATATCCAACCTAAACCTCCCCTGGCGCAGCTTGAGGCCGTTTCCTCTTGTCCTATTGCTTGTTACTTTGGAGAAGAGACCGACCCCCACCTCGCTACAACCTCCTTTCAGGTAGTTGTAGAGAGCGATAAGGTCTCCCCTCAGCTTCCTCTTCTCCACACTAAACAACCCCAGTTCCCTCAGCCTCTCCTCCGAAGACTTATGCTCTAGACCCTTCACCAGCTTCATTGCCCTTCTTTGGACACACTCCAGCACCTCGATGTCCTTCTTGTAGTGAGGGGCCCAAAAGGGAACACAGTACTTGAGGTGCGGCCTCACCAGTGCTGAGTACAGGGGCACCATCACCTCCCTGGTCCTGCTGGCCACACTATTCTTGATACAAGTCAGGATGCCATTGGCCTTCTTGGCCACCTGAGCACACTGCTGGCTCATGTTCAGGCGGCTGTCAACCAACACCCCCAGGTCCCTTTCTGCCAGGCAGCTCTCCAGCCACTCCTCCCCCAGCCTGTAGCGTTGCATGGGGTTGTTGTGACCGAAGTGCAGGACCCGGCAGTGAGCCTGGTTGAACCTCATACAGTTGGCCCCGGCCCAACGATCCAGGAGGAGATATGGAGTCAAGGATTATGCAAATGATGTGTTTGTTAATTATTTTGAAACTGGCTAACTAAGGAAAGGGATAATTTCTGCTGATACTGAGGGATTATTCAGTGTATAGGAAATAATAAATTATTAAAAAAATAATAACTATTCATTTCAGGTTTGATTGAGTACTAGATTTACATCTCGGATACAGCATGTAATTTTGTATCATGTTGCTGAAGAATGTTCTTATCAAAATATCTAGTGTTAAAAAGTGTGTTTTTTCTTGCTGAAAACTGAGCTTTTTTGCCCAATTTAACAAAATAAGTGCATCTAAGCTTTCAATTGAAAATTGAGCTTTTGTGTTTGAAACAGGGGCAGCATATTCATGTTAGTCACTATGACTGCCTTACTTGTACTGCATTTTGTATGTTACATCTTACAAAATCTTTAATAAGCTGTCTTGATACATGTAGTCTGAGGTCTGAGAGGGCATACTTTATAGAGTTGCTTGAGAGCAGATGGCAGTAAAGTGCTTGTGCCATTTTATGCTTCATAGGAATTTCAAAAATGAAGCTTGGGAACTTTTTTCATTGGAAGTATTGCTCAGGCAATTAATTATTGTAGCTATTGGCCAAGTCTGAAACAAAAATTTTCATTTTTTTGGCATTAATACTTTGAAATTTTGAAAAATCATATTTTTAGTGGAAGGCAGACTGAATAAAAATGTTTTTCCTACTAAGCAACAATTTTGGTGAAAATGAGTTACTCTCTCTAACGAAAACTACAAAACATTCTTTCCAAAATAAAATATATGTCTAGAGGGGACTTACTCCATCATTGAATCCAGTCACCTGCTGTCATAATTTTCATGTTATTCTTTAACTTACTGTCAAACAGTTACATTTTTTTCCTCCTTTTACTGGGAAAGATGTTTTTCTAGTAATTAAGAATCTTCTAAGTCTAGCCTGAATTTACTCTGTGGATATTTTATACCCATTTATTTTGAGCAAACTGTGGCTTATCTTAAATTTTCCCATCCCTAGTTATCTACTGCAGAAGTATTTATACATAGCAGATATCCCATCTCGGCCATCATTTTGCTAATCTAAACCAGTCTTTAAGCCTCTCTTGGAGAGTAGGCTTTCCATTTCTTTAATGATTCTACTGGCCCTTCTGCCCCTGTTTCAGTTTCAATTAATCTTTCTTATGTGTCTGTCCTTGTACATGCTGTTCTAGATGTGATCTCATCAGTGCCTAGCACGATGATGATAACATTTTCCTGATACTTTTCAAAAAGCATTCATCTTTCTTTTAGTGTCATTTAAGAAAAGGATTATAAAGAAACCTGTTATTGAAGATTTTGGATTAAAAGTTGCCTTGTACAAAATACTGTGCTAAAACAAATGTATAATAACAATAGCAATAACCATTTTAATCTTGAAAAGAAGGAAGAGTGAAGGCAAGCAAAGAAGTAAAGCTTTCAGCTAGAAATTAGTTGCTTTGTGTAGAAAAGTGTGAAAGTTCAGTAAGGAGCTTCCATGTTAAATGATATGAAAAGTAAAAACGATGGTGCAAAGCCAGTTAGTTTTTTGTTGGTTTTTTTTACCAATGAAAATACTGGAAGTTAGATATGGTAATTTAAAATAGATTTTACAGCATCCAAAATTAACTCTTTCAGAAAACCGGTCAGTTTACTGTTATGAACTCCTGAGGAGAATCTTCCTCAGGATTAAAAACTATATTCAGTGAAACTATAAGTGTGAGAATAGAAAAATGTGAGAGTAATTAACACTGCAGATACTGTAATGAGACAGTAATGTAAATCAGTAGTAAACCCTAGACAAAACATCTAGAATGCTTTATATATTTTGACTACATTTCAAAAATTACGATTCAAAAAGATTTAGATTAAATCTTGAGGCTTGAGCCTAATCTTTAAGACCCCCCCCCAAAAAAAAAAAAAAAAAAAAAAAAGTAGCAAAATTGGAAATAGCAGTTCAGATCAAGGAGAGATAAAGGCATGTTACTTCAGAAGTAGAGGAAGACCATACACATACTGAATGGCATAGCAAACTGTTTTAGGAGTATTATAACTTTCTCATAATGCAGCATTTTCTGTTATGATCTGAGTAACAATTTTAAAGGTGACACTCAACTGGGAAGGATGGAAAAATTTAGAGTTCAAGAAGAGGCAAGTTGACTAACAAACAGGCTATAATTCAGTTCACTGTACGGAGTGCCTGATTTCATTTTATGGTTGGCCTGAATTATCATTTTGCCAGTACCAAAATGTGAAGGTCTTTCCTTGTCTCATGCGGAGTATATGTTCTTCCCTTTCTTTCCCCCAAACAAAGCCAAACTTGGGAGCAAGAGACTGATAAGAGGTAATTAATATTTGTCAATATTTTTGATAGTTCCCTCTCTTTCCCCAAAGCCACTGAGCCTGTGTATCCTTCTTTAAATGTTTCCTTTGAAGTCTCTCTTCATCTTAGGGGTTTGTGGGGCTATGAATTAAGACTGTTAAGTCTGTACAACTAATACAGATCAGCTATTTTTTTTTATCTTGTTATCATTTCTTGCTTGTTCATTTAGTTCCTTCAAGTTTCCTGTAGAATACTCAGTGTAGTGTCTAATGACCTTTTATAGCACTAATCCACTCATCAGGGTTTTCAAAATAATTATTCTCATGAATCACAGAACATGAAGCACGCATGGCATAACTCTTTTTTTTTCTCTCTCTCTCTCTTTGCTGGCATAATGTAAAATTATATTCCCACATCACTGTTTAGCATCTGGTTTCATTTCTCAAAATGTATCTGGCAATCTTCTATTCTTTACTAGGTTTCTGCTTATCTGTGTGATAATCCTTCATCAAAGGTCTTTATACAAGGTTGAAGTATTTAAATAAACTTTGCTGAAAATTTTTATAGATGACTTAAGTGCATTAAGAAAAGAGGGAGTTACTAGTATGCTATACATCAGTTTTCTGTATGCATATATCTGACCTGTAAATTAGAATGAGGAAGACAACTGCTTATTCTTGATTATCCTGCCCATTAGTAAGCAGCTTATTAAATGGATATAGTCTCTGATGATGGTTCTCCTTTATCTCATGTAGAAATAATCTATTGTATCATCGGAAGTGTCTAAATTCAGCTTAGTTCAGAACTATACTGTAGTGGAAAAGTAAAATTTTTCAAAGCATACTATGGTGAAAAAACCCTACCTAGCTCCAACAACAAAAATAACTCCCCTATTCAGAATAGGGTGAAACTAGGATTCTCTCTTTTTTTTCCCTTTTTTTCTTTCTTCCCTAGCAGCAGAGTGGTATTACCCCAGGAGAGCTAGTAGTTTTGTGGTTTGAATCAGACAAAACAGGGAGTAGCATCCAAGTCTCACAGTTGGATAAGCTAATTCCACCAACTAACCTCTCTTGTTAGGTGAGTAGGAACCCTTTCCAAATGAAATTTTCTTCAGATCCTAATGGGTATGAAATGGTCTTGTTTCAAGGAACATCTACTAAACAGAAAACTGAAAAAAGTCTCAACCACATCTATTAGTAACTGCAGTCGGTGTGTATATGTTTGTGCGATGGTATCTCTAAGTGTTCATGCTAGTTTCTGTTGACTAACTTCTGCATTGTAATCACAGGAATGTTGTAAAAGTTGAGTTATTCTTTATATATTTCCCATTAAATAAATATTATGAAGTCTGCTTAAAGATTTAGATATTCCTTGCTGTTCCTTGAGTGGCTTGCAGAATAAGGCCTGCTGCTGTAAAATTCTTTAGCTACCTGTGCACACTGTGAATTTAGGATAACGTCTGGGGATTTAGTTTCTGGTTTTCATACCTGAGAGTGAAAAAGGCTATTACCTACCACTTTACATACCTGATAATTTTAAGTTTGCAATGTAAAGAGCAAGAATATGCTGTGTAAAAAGGTACCTTAAGCAGAATGTGTGGAGCTACTAGCTTTGAAACTTTTGATAAGAATATTGTCATAAGGATTCTCAGATGCTATCATATTTTTCTTGCTACTAGTCTAGTACAGGTATGCTGACATGATGCTGATCTTTTTTTTTTATTTATTTATTTTTAAATTAAAAAATGTTATTCCAAACAAAGATTAAAATAACGTATATCTGCATTCTTGAAAACCTGTATGACCCTGTGTTTTACTTTATAAGAAATGGATATAGAGCATTCTGTAGATTTCTCCTACCAGTTTAAGGAAGCAGTAGGTTAAACAGGGATGTGTGGACAGTCAGGTATCCATCTCAGTCAGAATGCCTAGAATATGTTTGTTTATGAGAGACTTTGACTTATTTATAGTTTATCAAATTTCTTATGGTTTACTGTGCATTCTCTTCTACTAATTGGTAATTGAACTAGATCTTGTTATTAACCACTAAGTAGTGGGATCACGCTGTCAGAGGTGAAGCATCTTGTGTAAGAATATGCTTGATGGTTTGAAAGGAAGAAAATAAACTTCTGAAAGCCATGCTTGGAATAAATGGAAGGCTAATCTAAATGATAGAAAATGAACTAGTCTGTTACTAAAACTGATCTCTAGCTCTATTTTTTCCATTAAGGACAAATTGGCCAACTAACTTCATACTAAACTTCATACTAAAAATGTAATCAAAGATAATCGAAGTTACATTATGTGGTATTTGTAACCCCTTTATACAGGATATGGGGGGTTTTGCACAGCTATTGTAAATCATTGAATTTAGTTTCCTTAAAAATGGTAATAATTTTTCAAAATGTTATTCAGCAGAGGTAAGGACTTACTGTTTAATTTACTCTGAACTTACTCTGTGAGGAAAAAGTGTGGACAAAGCTATAGACAAAGGACTAAATCTCAAGTCCTTTTAAATTTTTTTTTTAATACACTTTTTACTCACCAGAAATTTTCCCAAATATACAGATGAATTAACAGTCTAGGATTCAGATCACATATGATTTCATTTTACCTTCAGACAGCCTGAATTTATGAAAGGTTTGTTATACTGCAGGTTTTCACGTTTACATAAAAAATTATCTCCTCACAGTTTTCAGTGCTGTTGACTTTCCAGAAACTATTATTTAAGTTAGTGGGAGCTAAATAATTTGCGTAACATTTGTGAAGATGTCTTCCAGGACTGAATTAGTGAAATGCTGTTATGTGTAATATTGTGCGACAGTTCTATTGAATTGTGTGAAATGTTCTCATTTATCCCCATCTTGGTAATTAAAATGACAAATTTCAGTCTTACAATTATCCAGTTTATGTCTATTAACGTAAGAAGGTCCAAATGAAGACAAACTAAAAGCCCGTGTAGCCTGGTATGCTATCTCAGACAACGCCTAATTGTGAATGCTATGGGAAAGGTAAGGTAAGAGCGTGAGCTGTTAGCGTGACTCCCCAGAATATTCTCCCGGCATCCAGTAACTTGTAGTTCAGGGAATTCCTGGCCAAGAAGTAATTTTTTATGTGTTCCCCTTGAACCAACTTTTCTTCTGCAAGTATGTTTGCTTGCTTCGTGATCCTCTGTAAGCTTTTAAAAGTTTCTGATATGCTTGTTAAACGTTAGCCACATATGGTATTTACTTTGTTCTAAACCTGTTGCTAGCTAGTTTGATTTGATGTTTTCTTGTTCTTGTATTGGTAGACTGGAAAATGATTTCCTGTTTTCCATGCCTCATGATTTTGTGGCCCTCTGTCATATTTTAACTCAGTTGTCCCTCTTCTAGTTTGAATGGTTACAGTTCATTTAGTTGTTTCTTGTGCAGAGGCCATTCATGTATTGACCATACAAACTTTCAAGCAGACTTCTCACTATTCATGTGTTTGGGGGAAGGAAAAGGATTACTGTGAATGTTTATGCTTGTGGCAAATTGTTGCTCACCATCTTTTTTTTTTTTTTTTGGCCCATATCTTTTTACATATAATCACCCAGAGGGTATATTTCTTCATATTTTCATCACATGGACACAATTTCATCTTTTTGTAGGATTCCTTCACAGCTGTACATTCAGTTTTTTCAACACTAAAGGGTACTGAATGCAATATGAAAATTTACCCAAGAGTCCCAACTTTTGAAGTCTGGAATAACATATAGAAGTTAAAGCAAGAAAAAACAGCTTGTCTAAGTGCTTCGTGAGCCAAGATGCAGAATTTCACCTTGAAGATCATGAGCTCCAAAGGGGTATAGATGAATCTCTGTCATTTTCATAGGGATTAATGTTAATATGTACAGTGTAGATTGATAGTACTTTTTTGTCATATCTGAATTTGACTTGTCAGTGCTAAACAGAATATGAAGTGTTGCAGAGACACAGTCGGACCTGGGTAGGTCACCCATTGCTCAACAATTATTCTATCAGCTAAATACAGAGAAAGGCCTCAAAAAAGAATTTTTGATTGCCTCGGCTAGCTTAATTGATAAACTGTCTTACAGGAAGCTTAGAGCCATAATAGAGGAAAAGGAGACAGATGGTCAATGGTTAATAAGAAAATAATTTTTCATGGTGGCCAAGATGAATTTGCAAAGGTGTGGCAAAGGCAAAGAACCTTTGGGAGTAAAGTGCCTTTTTTTTTTTTTTTTTTAATTTTGGCTACCCCAAGTATACAATATACTGTATAGTGGATTTTCTGTACAGTGGTTGTTACAGCAGAGCTGGCAGTTTACAATACATTGCAAACGCACAGGTAATAAACTACCGATACACCAGCTAATGTTCATTTGGCAGGTATGATTCTTGTCATAATTAATTCATTGAAATAAATAACTCTGAAAAGCACTGCCTTTTCGTGGTGGTTCTGGTTTGTGTCATTTTCATCATGAAAAATATTATGAGCCATTTACTATATTCCTTTTTTATGCTTTTTAAAGTGCCCAAGAGTAAAAGAGGAGAGGAAATTACCCTTAATTTACCAGGTTTTTTTAGTTGCCAAACATACAAGCTTGTTGCCATGGAGATCAGTGCACAACTCCATTGCCTGACTCACTGCTGGTAAAGGGAGCACCTTAATGGATTATCAGGTGAATGTTTGACTATATTAAATAGCTAAATAGACTACAGGGATCAGAACACATTTATTTTAGGATGCAAGGGAAGTTACTGATATCCCAACATCTACTCTCAGATTCCAGTAAGTTCTTGCAAAAGACATACAGCTTTTCATTCTCTGCTCCTGTTTCATGTCATGTTTTCTTAGTACCACAAAAGAACACATACCAATTATAGCCCTTGGAGAAGTGCACTGTAAAACTGAACTGAAAAGCTAATACAAACATGAACTCAAGTTGCATGCGCTGTGGCACTTAAAGAGTGGGAATTTAGCTTGGAGTGCAATGCAGAAGTGATTTGAAGTGATGTAAAAGTATCATTTCTTTTCTTGTTTAAAGTGGAAGAATAGATTCTTGCTACTGACTGAGCATCTCAGAGGCAGGATGGGGATTTCTTTCTCGCATCTTTCAGATCCCGTAGCTGATTCAGGGCTCCTGGTGCTGATTTTTGCAGTGAGAGAACTGAGGGACTGACAGCAAGGATCTTTTAAGGTTTTTTAACTGGAAGTGTCCCCTAATGTTTCTGCAGTTATGAGCTAATCTCACTTGCTCTCTCCTTACATTGTGGGGATTCTTACTGAGCAGCTCATATACAGACCTGAGAAGGGGAGAAAAGCCAGCTGTGCCACTCCTTCCTTCCAGTTAATTGCAGAAGCCAATTACTTGCACCACGAGAAACTATCACAGTGAGAAAGTGGCTCCAGGGATATAATGTTGTCTACTGTACGAGGGAGAGCTGGGACATTTACATGACTTCTCTCCCACATGGATCTCCTTATGTAAAGAGCTATTATACTTTGCCTTATAGATACTTTACATCACAGAGGCTTAACATAGTTTATCTGTGTAACACTTAATCTTCTGTCTTTTGTCTGGCCCTTCTGAGCATATTTTAATCCAATTTCCCTGGGAAGCATAATGTAGGGAAGGAATTGATCTCACTTCGTGTTAACTGTGAGTAGGGCAGGCTGGGAGAATTTGTATGGCTGAGATGTTCATGTTCACCAGGACTGTAGTTGTGCCTGTCTTTTGCATGCACTAGGAAGGGGAGGGGACTTTCACTATCCTTTCCAACTAGACTATGTGTGCACTGATTTTAAAAGAGAAATGCTGTCAGAGCTGTTGTTATTGGGGGATTATCTTTTCATCTTTTATTGCCAGTAAAATTTCTCCATCTAATCACAGTATGAGGTTATATTCCTCATCGTGCTAATTGGCACCATATTCAGAAGTTCTGTCAGTTTGTCCTTATCTTCCCTCCTCAGTTTGTCTCTAATGTGGATGACTAAGCTGAGTTATGCGCTGTAGTGCTTGCCTATATCACAGTTCAGTGGTTTTAGCACATCTATTTTCTTTGAATGCAAAAGGTTAATTTTGTTTCTGTGTAGATTGAATCTGGATACTGACCTTTTCAACTGGAAAAACAGATAGAATCATAGTTTAATTAACCTCCCAACCAGGATACATATTTGAAACATACTCAAGAAACTATATGTTTTAAGTTCTACCGGGAGCCATGTAGGAATAGTGGATCATTGATATCTAGAAACATTAGAATTGTCCAGAATTAGACAACAGGAAAACTTCTTTATTATTGAAGTGATGAAGCATACAGCTGAGCTTGGAAAGAACTAAGGTAAACCGAAATTGGAGTATTGAAATTACATCTTCATACTTTGTCTTTATTGTGAAATGAGAAGAGCAAAGAAGATACTGAATTACTCAGCTTCTCTGTTGACATTTTTCCTAACCTGTCCTGTTAGCCAGCTCTCTGTGGTAGAGTTCCATGGCCCTTCCAAGTTAAAACACAAGTTCTGTGGAATTAGATTGTGTGCATCTATATTTTAAAAGAAACTAAACTCTGGAAACAAGTAGAGAAAAAAAAATAGACTTAATGCCTTTACATTGGTCTTTGCTTGATCACTCAGCATTTGTAATCAGTTAAATGCTTAATAAGAAAAATGAGGACTGAAAATTGAATCCTTAATCCTTTCTCTGAGGCTCTTCTCTGTAATAATTTTGTCTCTAGTATCTCAGATTGTGAAAGCCCTGTTTTGCTTGTTTATAGCAATAATTGGCAAGAATACTGTTTCTGTAAGAGGGGAAAAAATTCAGTTGGAGCTAAAGATGGTTTTATATCCAAAAGAGAGTCACCTGAATACCATCTGCATTTTTATAGCTGTATAAGCCAATGTTTGCCAGAGTTGGGAGGCCTCATTCCCAAAAATCTGAAAGATAACGTGTTGCTGAGGATGTTCTATGAGCATCATATTGCAAAGTGTGGACACCTACCTGAGATGAATAAGCCAAATCTTCAGTGGACCTGGTGCAAGGTGACACTGCATAAGTCACCAGTTAAATACCTGCTTCAGATATAAGTGGCAGAATATAGTTTATTTTCTTATAATAGTAAAACTGTATTTTAAGTCCTTTCCAACATGGACTGTGCACTGAAGACTAAAAATCTAGAGCATTTATCACATTGAAGACCTACTGTAGCGAAATGAGAGAAGATGTGGTATCTGTTTAGGAAATGACAATAGTGATTCGTGTGTAATGTTATTTCACATGACGTGTTGTGACTAAGAATAGCAGAATTCCTTGGTGAGAAAGCACAGAAAAGAATAGAATGGAATCACACATGCTTCATTGTTGCCTGCAGTAATGGGAAAATATGCAAAGCATAAGGTATTAACTGATACCTAAGACAGTAATTAAAATGTTTCATGAATAAGAGACTAGATAATTTCAGTGGTGGTTTTAACAGCTAGACCCTTTGAAGACAGACACACATAGAATATTGTGTGCAAATACTCGAGTCAGTTACAGTGTAAGGATGTTACTCCCAAGACATTAGTCTAAATTCTATGCAGTAATTAACAGATATGAATAAAATAAATATAGTCTATTCTATATTCTGGTAAGTAGTTATTTATAGCCACTCTGGGGAAGTTTGAATTATTGTCTGTCCTAATTATGCCAAGGACTTTTTTTATTAGGCATGAAGGTCTGACTGGGAGGAATTAACAACTGCCTACAATGTCTTTGCATTATAGCTAATGAGATATCTTGGTAGAGCTGCTTCTTATATTTTGGTTTTATTTTTCTGTTAATTCATTTATTAGTCACATCTGGAATCAGAAATTGTGCTCTCAAGAGTAAAATCTTCCCTTGCTGAAGATAGGATAGCTGTTTCTCTTCCCCAGGACAGTCTCCCCGTTACCTGTTTTGCCCAAACTTCCTCCTTTTTCCCCCCTCAGTGTTCCTCTTTCCATCCAAGAGATTTCTGTTATAACACAAAATCTGCTAAGGAGTAATCAGTAAATGGTGTGCTGTGCATGTCCCTCTCTCAATACATCTATGAGACTGAATATGTATGTCATGTCAGTCGGGGAATAAAAGACCTGTAGAAGGCTTCTGTCATGAATATGTATGACTTGCTGGGCAAGTCTGCTAAGAAATAGGTGTGTACTGTGTTCCACAATTCTTTTTACTGGCATCATTTTAAGTGGAAAATAGGATCAAGATTTAGCCTTTTAATTAAACATTAGGGTAGCTTTAAATAAAAAACAAAAAACCTTTTGTATAATAGTTTCCCTCAATCCCCTGACAGAATAAATGAATATATAGCAATAGGTACACATGTGAGTTGTAAGAATAAGCCCACTTTAATTGTAATTTCTACAATATCCTTCCTCTAATGAATATACTGAATATTTCAGAAGGCAAAGAAAAAAAATAATTTGGATCCTGGACCTTGCTGTCTCAAAATATTCCACATGTAACTGCAACAAGGAACTAGTCTTTGTCGTTGAAGCTCTTCAAAGGATTGGAGTAAATGACACATTTCTGGGTTTGTGCAGTAATAAACTACTATTCGTTTCTGCTGCTAACTTCTTTATGAGCAGACTTAGTAACTTTAGAGAGCCAAATCAGACAAAGCTTACCTGTAAACAAAAATGATCATTTCTGTTATAAAGATCTGTGATATCATATATGGAAATGTCACAGCAGGAAATTTTGTATTACCTTGATGGTGGATCCCATCAGTTATGAAGGATGATGATCACTGGATCAAAGTACATAGAAATGAGATTTGAATGAACTTCTGTGTTAGTTTTGAAGCAGATACAAGCGGCTGTAGCTGTCTTTCCTCCAAATTTTCTACACGTTTTAGTGTGAATAAATATATCACTCTACGAACTTGCACACAGAGCTTGGCTGAGAAGACTTTTTATAAGAATTTTGTCATTCAAGCGCTGAAGTTGATGTTTTGCTTTGATTTTTAAAGAGGGAGGAGCTGCGATGTTCAAATTTATGTTGAAAATCACAAACCACATAATGACTAAACTAATAGGTAGATAATTAAATTAAAAGATAAGCCCAAAACTGTTTAATTATTTATTAACCTCAGTTAATCTAGCATTAAGATGAATTTTGGGATTTCCAGAAGAGGTAGGAAAGATGCTGATTAATGTATCTGTAGAATCTATGCACATCTCCTATTCAACTGGCATAAAGTTCCTTCACGTCCTTACCTTTGTTATTTTCAGCTCGTGATTTTAGGGTTTCAGACATGCTAAGCCCATAGTGCTGCGCCGTGGGCCTTTGAATCTGGGCCCGCTGGTACAGAATTAAATTATTTAGCTGGTAACATTTCTGATTTTTCAGCTGCATCCAGCAGTAGCAATCCCCAGGATTCAACAGAAATTCTCTTAATCCCACTCTTATCTAGTGTCAGTATTTTCTGTGAGCTCTACTATTCTGCTTACAAGCATATTTGTTATGCACATGGAGATCCTTGAGATACAAGTTTGCTGCATATCAGAAGCCAGGTGTATACTCAGACAGTATTGTTCTTTGTCCAGTTCTGTTTCCATTATTTTTTCTTACCACTTAGGATTTATGGTCAAGAACTTAATTATTTATAGTTTTGCTTCTATTCTTGTTGGAGTTCAATGGGTTTAGACTGAATAATGAATCAAATTGGCCAATGAAAGGTGGCACCTGTACTTTAAAAGATTTGAATTCTTGGATATCCTTCAGGGGACTGGGAAAAATGCTATTTCCTTTCATTTTCCCTTTTACTTGGAGTTTGAGTTCATGGTTTAAAGCGACACAGAAGACATAAAACTTGTAATCAGATAAAATACATGAAAATGGTGATATTTGAATGTACTGTACATAATCAAGTAATGTTTTATGGTTCTATTGTAATTGAGGCACTTTGACTTTGTGTATTTAATTAATCTTTTGTCCTTTGATAAATATTTGGCTGTTAGACAAGTAGCTGGCCACCCAGAGTCTTTCATCTCTGGTACTAACTGACTGGAATCCAGCAGGTCACAATAATTGGCTGACAACAAAGTGGCCTCTGAATTCTGGGTTCTGAAACAAGTTAGTTTGTCTTTTCAATTAAAAAATTAGCATATAATCATACTTAACAAAGAGAAAACTGAATGCATATCATACTATGAATTAAAAATTGGATTACATAGTCCACAGACAATTATCTGTGTCTGCTTTCTTTTAAAAAAATTCCTATCCATTAATTCTTACAACTATTTGATGAAATTCATATACTGGCCACCAAGAGTGCTCATACAAAAGATCATCATTGCAGAGACCAGATGTTTGGGAAACATCCTGAAGGGTGAGGAAAGGATGTCACTCATAAGAGAAAAGTAAGGAGCATTCAGACTAATGATAATTGAATTAACATTGGTTGGAGATGGTGATGAGAAGACCAAGTCATCTGTTCGGACTCACTGAGAGTCTTACAGAAAAGCAAAGTTTCATGGTGTACTGGCAGCTTTCAAAAATAAATATAGTGGCTAGCGTACTAAAGTTGGAATTAATACATGATAGAATGAAAAAACAAATCTTCATTGATCAATAATGGAAATGCTTAAATCCATTATCTGTAAATTATAGTAACGTGTAAATGATAGTAACATTTGATTTAAGAATGCTGCAGTGAAATTTATTGTGTTGTGTTTCTGCTTATCATAGACGAGAAACAAAATGATAATTTGATGTCATAGTGAGGAGGATTCTATTTCACTTTCTTGTTCCATGTGTCAAACCCATTTAAGGAGGGTAACACAGTGTGAAAATAAGCGATAATTAAATAGTTGGCTTATTTCATATTTGACACAGAGATGTACAGTGACATATATGTCACACCTATGTAGAAGTAATAAAATAAAGCTGAACTGAAAGTCATATATTAGCGAAACAGATTGACAAAGTAAAGCCTGCAGACTGTTTGTTGCATTTGTATTTTATAGGAAAAAAAAATAGAAATTGGTGCTTGTCTTCATTTTCTATAGCTGAGTAATGCCAAGAAAAAAAGGTATAAAAATAACATTTGCAATTTTCCAAGGTAAGGTATCTTTATCAACAACACCCAAACACAAAATCTCCCATAGCATGTCTCCCGTAATAAATGAATGTAAATCAAGTGTTAGTGCAATCATGCAGGTTGTTTATAATTGCCAGGTAATTTAGACATTAGCAACCAAGTAGCAGAAGGTGGTTTTGACATGTGGAAATCTATCACAAATTATATTGCTACCTGTTATAACTAAAGTGCTCTGATTAATGTAGTGAGATGGTAGAAATTAAACAGGCTGTAGTTAGACATTGATACAATAATAATAAACAGCTCTGTATTTTTGCTGAAGAGAATTATCTTGGCAAATAGCAGTGGAAAACAAAAACATTAGTAAGATGTTTGTAGGCCAAGATTTGTTTCCAAATGTGACCAGTAAATCTTCTATAGACACTATGTGTCAGAGAAGTTAGAGCCTTGTATTGAGTGTCAATATGTGCACAGTTCTCTGGTAAAAAACTAACAGTAATGAATTCATGCAATTACTCTCCCTCCCTGTGGTTTAATCTTTTGACTCTAAAGAACTAGCTCTTTTAAATGCCTGTATGCATAGGGAATAATTTACTTTTTATGTGGTTCCATATTTTGACACAACAGGGAAAACGTTTTCCCGTGTTTAGTTTCATTCCATCTCTTTTCCTTTGTATTTGCCTTTTCCTGTTTTCATTTATTTATTTTTGTAATCTTTTCTGCAGTTGTAATTAATATTATCCCTCGTCGCATTTTTTCATTTGACTCCATTTGGGAATAGTATTCCTTCCGTCTTGATCATACCAAGGTGTGTCATTAGAGTACAGACTAGCAGCTTGTTGATTTTTAAATTGTAGTCTTCCTCTGCTTTTTCCCTGTGACTTTTTAATAAGAAGGTAATCACAAGTTTCACTTGCCCAATATCTATCTTCACATCTTTTAATTTTTAACTACTTGGTCAGCTTTGGATAAAGACAGGAATCACTTGTATCTTGTTGGAAAAGTACTACTATGAAATATCTTTTTGGCAGCCTTTTTTCTTGTTCTCCCTGACACCACCACCACCCCAGGTATAAGCTGAAGAGCACAGGCAGCTACTTACAGTAATTTTTCATGCAGTGTTATGCTTGATGCTTGATGTTCACCAACCAGTTCCTGAGCCGACAAGGACAGATACTATTTTAGATGTGTATTTTTGCATACTGAGAGTAATTTAGACTACCTACTCATAGAGAAAAACCTTGGATTAAATGCTTGTGATTTTTTTAAGGTTAAAGTAAGCAAAAGGGTAAATGAAACGTGGTTAGTTTGAAAAAAAAAAAAATCCTAACATTGTCAGTCAGCTGATGAATTCAGTGGGTGAAACTAGGAGTGTATGGAAATTTCACATCTACTTAAAAAAATAAAAATGGTCGTGTGAAATTATGTTTTGTTAGAGTATGTTAACCTACAGACTGGTTAGGGTATTGGTGTCCATAGTTTCTGATGGATAGTGTCATTTGGAAATGAGCTGGGTGATAGAACACTGATTTCTTTTTGAAAAGAGCAGCACCATGAACCTTTCTGCCAGTGGGTGCAATTCACTGTGTTGCCCTAGATCGGAGGAGGCAGAAAAATCCACTGGCACCAGGCTACTGCCACACAACAGTGTATTGCTTATTGCCCAAGCCTATCCTGAGCAACATATACCTTTCACCTCCTAGTAGAGGTAAGTGGAGAGATTTATGAAAAATGTGGTGCATTGTATCGAACAATGCAAAATACTGGTACTTCTTATTCACATTTGTTTCAACAAATCCCCTCAATTCTCTTTGGTGTTCTAATAATTTGATGCTTTGGACATAGAAACATATCATGTTTGAAGTCAGGGTGTTATAGCATCTTGTCTGCTTCAAATATACTTTCTGAAGAATGTCCTGTTACTGAAGGATATGTAAGCAATTCGTGGTATTTTTTATATGCTGGAACTTCATAAAATAGCATACATTGGAAACTTCCCCTGTGGTAACTTGTTCAAATGCTCAAACCTTGAGTCCTGTGGGGCTAGGGCTTGATTGTTACGCCGCCTTTTATTGACTTGGATGAAGAAGTATGTAATCTGCATCAAAAAAACGTGGAAGACGGTTCTTAGATCAGTTTTAAGATTTGTTCAGGTTCTTTTTTTGCATTCACTGAGGGAAAGGACGTGATCTCCCTCAGCCTCTGAACTGAATCAAATGGCTCCTCTTGGTCTGCAGGTGCAGAAGGAAATTAGAGCCGCTTCCAGCCCTCAGTTCCTGGTTATCTTAATTGCAGTAGGAGCAAGTTCACTTTGCTCCTAGAAAGCAGGAGGTACTAATGAGCAAGACCCTTCGACTGCTGTGTATGGTTTCTTTGTTGTAAGACTCTTGCTCACCCTTTTATGTTGATCTTCTTAATTCCCGGCCTTTGTTATTTTCAGTTTTGTGCCTTTAACCTCATTCTCATTAGTATTAGGCACTACCAGAAATAATTTTCCAATAAAAGCTTCTGGCTAGCTTCTTACCTCATGATCAGTCAAGGGCAGCTATGTGACACACATTGTTTACTGATTTGTGTTGAACTTATTTCCAACTTCATGATTATTTCTTTTGTCATTTTGGCAAGGATTTCTAGGAACTTTTCACTTTTGCTAAGTATGGTACAACAAAGTAAAATCTGGCTCTGTATGTGAACTATTAAAGGAATTGCACTTATGTCAGGTGTGTTTAGTATGTGCTGTTTTCTGACTGTATTCTGTGCACGCCTGTGCTGTGCTTCAAGGTTGATTCAATGCTGGATTTTTTTTTAAATGTAATGGTGTATTTATTCCTGTTTTTAAAACAGTTTTGACCTTGTACATCTGTGCAATACAGAGAAAGTAACCAAATGTTGTAACATGGAAGTTGTCCATGTAATTGCAGGTAGAAGCATCACTGTGAAACCCTTACATTGTAACAGCAAGCATGCTAGTGACTCGTCTTGGCCTGTGATGGAAATTGCTCTGAGACTCATTAAATCGTAATTAGCATTTTCAACTCAAAAGGATGGTGGATCAGATTGTGATATGTTTATCATGCTTATTAGCAGCTTACACTAAAAAAAAGCCGCTACACTGATTCCAGTGAGACTGATGTGGAGTAAGGTAGTATACGATATGAGAGGAAAGGAACCTAGCCCACTAGAGATACCAGTGCAAGAAGCAGCTGTAACACAGCTATATGTCTGTGCCATGCAGTTGGTGGCATTGTAGATTTCTGTTCAGAGGAAAAAATGGAGAAGACGACAATAACTTCCTGAAATTTTTATCTCCAAACCTGAAAGTACCAATGTGCAATTTTTATTGTCTTATGTGCCGCAAATCTGGCCACAAAGATACCTTAGTTGCAAAATAAATAACAGGACATATGACAAGTAAAGCATCTGTGCATTAGTCTTATGTAAGGTTACCCAACAGCCCACTAATAGGGAGGTTCCTTGATCATTGCTATGTGCTCTTCTACCCACATACAAATATGGAAAACATGCAACTTCTAGGGTAATAAAACTAACTTCTTTATGTCACACTGGATTATATAGTCTGTTTCCACAGATGACAGTCAGAATGGCATGTCTGAAATGCTTCAGCATCCTCAGAAGCTTTGTTTGGGATAATCAGCTGGTTTTGTACAGCTGTGATTTACAGTATAGACCTTCAGTCTTTTTAGGTTGACCTTCTCCACAGGCTTTCTGCCTAGTGACTTTGTAGGTGATTTGACATGAATGTTGAACTTCTTAGTGAAGTTAAAGTTTATTAGAATGGCAGGTTATTTGTTTACAAAGAAGGGAGATAAATTTTCTAACATTTTCAAATACAGATTTAACTACCGATAATTTTATGTTTGGTGATTTAGTGGTATGATTCATTTATAAGAGGAGTTATATGGCTAACTGTTGAATATTTGAAAGTATGAAAAAATTAGCTAAAATAGGTAACAGCACAGAAAATAATTTCATGAATAATGAGAAATGACTGTCAATTCATGATGCACTGCTTTCTCAGTATTAGTTTAGGGCTAAAATCTGCTTTGAGTTCCTTTCAGGACTCAAATTCCCCACATCAAAGCTGTTTAGAAATTGCAAGTTACTCTGAAAGTTGTTAGGATGCTATCACCAGCAACCGATTTGCCCCTGCCTCTCCTTCCTGTAGAGGAAAGGCTGTCCAAGTCTGAACTGGCCAAGAGGGGGGTTGTATGCTCTGTCAGTAGGAACATTGTCATTATCTTCTTGGTATAAATAGTCATAAATAAATACGTATATACTTGTATTTGTTTTAATAATTTAGACCCCAACACGAGAAACTGTGAAATAGTTCTTGAATGATGTAGCAATAGCCACACTGTGGGGAGACGGTGTTATCCTGCCTCTGGCCGTGCCCAGTAGCAGATAAGTAGGAAAAGAGTGAATACAGTTACATATCTATACATATAAATACATTCATAGATAGATGTTATATCAATTTAGATGTTTTATTTATATATTCAGATAGATGTGATATATATGAATAATATAAACAATATATGTTATACTATATGTATTTTCTTGATATTTAGTTTTTATTGATAGCTATTATTTTTTATATTATTATTTTAATTAAGGGTTGCATCTGCATCACAATCTTGAATATTCCCAGCGGACTTTTCTTCTGTAAGTTGGTGCTTTGAACCCAGCTGTTCTTTGGTATTGAAAATGAACCCAGCTGTTCTTTGGTATTGAAAACATCCTAGGTTCCACAGTAAAATTATGCATGATGCCCAGTAATTACACTGTGTGTTTATGTCGTAGTTAATTATGGGCATTGGAGTTTTTGTTTATCAGTTAAACCAAATGTTGCCTGTTTTGTGGTTTCGTCTTTTCATTTTCATGTTAAGGTATTGAAATAAGTATATGGAGTCCGCACATCAATTTTAATAGTGTTAATTCCTGCTCTTTAGATTTCCAGTGACTGACATTGCTAGTTGAGATCATCTACATATCTGATAGCTCAGGCCATAAAGTGAAAGCAGTTTCTGCTCCTATTCAAAATTCCAGAAGTGAAAAGGTGCTGAAAGGAGGCTCCTGTGCAGATGCAGTGAGGGGGTACTGGGTAGAAAGGGACTTTAGGCAGGCAAAAGCACATGTTTGTTGTGCTTACATTTAGGAGACATTTATTTTTGTGATATGTTGTGATATGACTTCTAGAAGAAATCTGTGGCACAATTATGTACAGAACTCTAAGCCTGAGGACTGTGTGCAGATGTGTGAAGCAGTACATTGCACCACTGGGATGCAAAGGTTAGAGCCCACAGAAAAGAAAACAAAGGCAAAATATTTTGTGCAAAGGCTTTTTTTGGGGGGTGAGTTGGGTGTATGTGTGTGACAGAAGTTGTTACTTAAGATTCTCTTGTGAGTTGAGATACTGTGATTAGTTCTTGATGCTGTTGTGCTCTCTTCAGAGAGATGAAGTGCAATCTGTTAGCAAGCTGCCTGGGTCAGTCCGAGTGATGCTGAGAGCCAGCGCAGAGCAAGGGACAGCTGAAGGAAAGAAACCAGACAAACGGCTTGCTTAGTTTAAAATGTGCTTTGCAACCCAGCAAGACTTAAAATCATTAACTGTGCATATGAAAATTTGGTGCGAGTCAGAAAGCAACCAGGTAATCTACCACTTCCCTTCAGATTAAGAGCCTGAACTGTTTACAGCAGTATTTTAGGAATTTGTTATTACTAGCCTGTTTATTCTCTTGCTTTAATAAAAATAGTGTTTGTTAGCAATGTAAGTCACATTTGCAAGCTGGGAAAAACTGTATCTTTAAGCATCAGAAAGTTTAATGGGCTTAAATTTTAGCTGGTCACTGCAAAATAAATCAGTTCAAGAACCCAGTCTTGTGCTGGAATGAGATTTTTAGGAGGTGGTGTACTGACACAAAAAGAGAGATTTAGCTATTATTTTATTTTTAATTCTTTGAATTCCTTGTTACAACCAGAGTTGGTTTCTTGGTATGATGTGGTGGGGACAGGTGCATATAACATTCCTCCCAAAGCAGTTTCATGAATGTGTCATAATCTGAAATTTCATGGCATTATTTCTCTTTTGTCTTCCTCCCAGAATTTATATTCAAGCTTGAATACCATTTTCAATGATACCCTTGATCTTCGTAAATGATCTTTGTAAAACTCAGTTCTTAGGAAATTTGCAAACACAGACTGATTTCTCTCTATATTCCAGTGGAATAGTTAGAGGAACTTGTTTCTGTGCTGTTACAGTTTTGAAGAGATACCTGATGAGTGTTTGCAGGATGTTACACAAGACCGAAGAGATGAGATACTGGTGGTACAAGATGTCTGGAAATAAGGAGAGGCATTCTAGTGTGGGTTTTTTGGACTGCATAATACAACATACAACCTGAAAATCTTGTACCTGTCATGGCCAGGAGGAGTCTCGGAAGGAAGTGTTTTGCTGTTTTGTTGACTGGAGAAAAAGACAGTTTGAGAATCTTAGCAAGAGATCTCTCTGAATATTTTGGTTTTACTTTGCTCAAGGGCCAGACCTCTGTATGTGTAAATTTAGAAAACTCAGTCAGGGAAATCAAGAGCCCTAGTTATATACGTTAAATAATTCCTGCTGAGGTGTGTTAATTCTAAAAGGCAAATGCTACTTTCTTTGAAATAATCTGGTTGGAAGGACATGAGAAGACATTTTCCTGATGCACAAAAATATGGATGGATGTTTGAACATATATTTCTTTGGATATAGCCCTTCAAATGTAAATTAATATTGAATGTGTGGGAAAGAAATATTTTTATTAGTGATTAGCAAGCTTGTCGGAAAAACGTTCTTCAATAAGGATAGTTCCTCTTCACTTACAGTTAGAAAAGGAATCAATTATTCTTAACAATGTGATTACTTTGTAAAGTAGAAAAACCATTAAAATACAAGCAGGCAGACATTTTTAAGGACACATTTCAAAAGAGATTTTGCCATAACTTTTCTATTCTCTTCTTTCTTTGTATGAACAGTCATGCGAGTTCAATGTGAACTTGAATGAAGAATTCTGTCTTCGATTTATGTATGGTTATTTAGTGCAACATTTTGTGTTTTATTTATATGCTCTTCAGGATAAATTACCATGAAATACCTGAACTTGGAAATTATGATTAAATTTATTTATTTATTTACTTATTTATCCAAAAGCTGTAGACCCTGCACTCTTTATCTCAACATAGACCATTCAGTGTATGAGCTAGTACTTTGCAGAGTGTGGATGCTAGGAGTTTTCAGTTTGAGGGTCAGGAGCTCGTTGTAACTAAAGAGTAGGAGATATGTGCCATAGTAAAGAATAGATCATGTAAAAAGCCTAGAGAGCTGTAGTCAGGAAACAGATTTTGAAAATGAATCTTGGATGACAGATTATTAAAAGAAAGGAAGTTAGAGTTCCAGAGTTCACTGCACTGTCAGAAAATACAAAATATTTATTTAGTCCAAGTGATGGAGGATAAAGGTTGCATGCTTTTAGCAGGGAGTTTCTCGGTTATGATCCTTTTTCATAATTTTTAACCACAAAGGGGAATTAATTTCATGGTTCCATAACTTCTGTTATTTTGATGTCAAAGGAGAGCTTCTCTGAACGTTGACCCAGAATATCCAAAGTATATTTTCAAGGGATATAAATGAAGACATTCAAAACTGTATATATTTATTGTTGTCTAGAAAGTATAAGCAATTATTAATTTATTACCAAAACTACAGTGGATAATATATCACAGAAGTAATATTTGAATCGTAGAATACTTTAGGTCAGAAGGAGTCATGTGGTTCATTTCCCTGTTCAAAGCAGGGCCAACCTCAAGGACATGATGTAATAAATGAGTGCATAACTTGAACATTTTTTTTTTTTTTTTTTTTTTTAAAAAAAAAAAAGAAACTCTGACACACCAACCTGAAGGTGGTTAAGTCTTGAGAATTAGCCGGTATGGTAGAATAAAATGGAGAATGATGTATGGTCAGGGAGTTCAGTGATGCTGGTTTTTTGAGAGCAGGAGTACATTCTACTTAATGCTAGTGAAGACGAAGTAAAAACAGAGATAGTGCAGTATATTAGTATTTGCAGCACAAAAGATTGATGGTGCTGAGGGGTGGAACAAAAACATAAGCTACCTACAGTCTGAAGGAAGAGAAATACAGTAGGTTTATGAAACAACAGGTAGGTTTGAAACTTTCTGTAGAAACTAATAAATTAATATGTAACTGTGGTTTTCATTTGGATGTGCTTACTGGGATTGAGATCAAAGCAGCTGTTTTGATACAAAAATGGTGCAGTGTTTTTTCCTAAATGTTTGCTGACAAATTGCCTAAGAACCTTGGGGTTCTTTTTGTCATTTTTGCCATAACAAAATTTTTCTGTGCTACGAATTATTGGGGAAATACTAATTTCTAGCCTAGACATGTCCATTAATGGAGTAGGAAATTTAGCCTTTTTTTAACGGGCAGCCTCAGTATTTTTCTGTACTTCTTTAATGAAGGATGAGGAGAGATGGATCATAGTCAAGTTGAAAGCCTTTTATGGACATGTGTGCATGAAATTATTAACGTATCTGTCTGCCTGCCACAGTGATACATGCATTGCAAATTAAGCTGCACAGGTGAAAAGTCTACTTTGGGTTTTGTCCCCCTGTTTCCCCCTGCCCCCCACCCTGAGTAAGTAATTTAACAATCCTGCACAAATGGTATCTAGGTCAACCCCTTCAAGGTAAAAATCAGTCTTGTTTATATGAATATTTCATCTTAGTGTTTGAACCCCCATTCTCAGTGCTGAGAAAAACATTTCTATGACCTCCCTAAGGTATGTGCATTTACCAAAGGCATGAACACTGTTTCTGAAATATCATTTACCTTTTCAGTGTAAATGAAGCTGAATCTATTGCTAGGGAAGTGTAAATACTGAACAAATTATTGAACCACTGTTTCACTTCCCCCTTTGAATTGCCAGCACAAAAAAAAAATAAAATAAAAAAAAAAAAATTGTGCTTTAGAAATGTAGCTATTCAACATATACTTTATTAATGGATCGCAACCTATGGTGTTGGTTTGTCTGTGTATGTATGTGGGTGAGAGGGGATGGAGGGGTCGATGTTAAATTGAAGTGTATCTGTGACTGATTACTATTTGTTGTTCTCAGAACACGTCTGGCCAGGAAGTCATATAGTGCTGGTTTAATCTTCCTGAAAGGATGAATTCAACTTTTCGAGCAGGGATGTGTCCAGTGTAACTGGGTGGATTTTATTTGTCATGAAACATTCCTGTTCATACGGCAGTACCAGTTTTCATGAGAAGCCGCGATGATACATTGATCTTTCACTCAACATGTTATTTTATAAAAAACAAAATAAATTAACAGTAATTAAGTGCTAATGTTAATTTCTTACAGAACTTTTTTCAACTTTTACTGATGTAATTCGCATGAATATTGTAAAGATTTATTTGTTGATCTGTCTTCCATCGTACAGTCAGCAGCCAAACTGAAGAGAAATAGAGGAAGAGAAACTCTGTGCACTCACAGTCACAAAAAGAGTACAACTTCTTAGGTAGAATTCGAATTACATAACTTTCTTCATCTTTTAATTTTGTTTTCCAGAATGACAAATCCCCAGGGCGTTCCACAAGTCGATCAAGTAACATTTCAAAGGTATGTGAAATCTATTTCCTTTGTATAGAGCTTAAAGAAAACTAAGTTTATCAAATATAATACAGTACTTTACTCCGTTTAACCATATATGCATATTCTGTTTTCTTTATAAACATCAGATTTTTTTTCCTGCCTAACATTATGGTTTCCATGTAAAATCCATCTTAAAGTGTAACTATTCAATTAGTTATTACTGTAATATGTGTAATAATAATAAGTAAATAACAGTTGTACTTTTTTCACCTGCTTTCCACAACTGCTTAATGTTACATTAACACTTTGTCTTAAGATAGAATTGCTGCTTGATTTTGCTCCCCCTGCCCTACCCAAATACTAACAGCTGTAATGTGTAAAGCTATGAATGTGTCATCATTTTGGACTGAATTCTGTATTCCTTTTACAGGGATTTATGGTTCACTGCAGCTAGGACTTTACATGCTTTTTAGTTTCTAGGAAACGGAGAAGGGAAACTGTAGGGAGAAGCAAAATGTGATTTGTACTGGAGTTCTTTGTTTTTAACGCCCCTTTTTCTGTATTTTTGGTTCAGATGTGGCTGAAATCTATGCCAAAAAGCCAGGATATACAGGAGGTAAAAGCTAAAAACTCAATAATGGTTTGAATCCCAGCCTAAACATCTGCCATGTATTATGTTTGTATCTAAAGATTAAATATTTTGCATCCAGTGCAAGCACAGTATCCTGAAGCCCCTTCCCCACAATATTATTGTCTGTGGGGTACACACTGTAAAACTGTTTTCTTCTCAGAGCTGTTAAAAAAATATTGTGATTTCTTAATTAAAGACAGTAGATATATGCTAGGTTCTGCTGTTTTACATTAAGAAGGAAAACAAATGCAAGGAAAAACCTGTACAATATATCCAGCCTGTTGTAAGATATGACTGAATCTCTTCCTGACTTGTTGCCTATTTTTAAAAAGTATGTAGTTGTATACTTACAAGCTTGATTACAGTGAATTGTATGTATTATTTTCACTAAGAGTTTGAAGTGCATGTCTATAGTTATAATTACTGTAAATCTATGTTGATTTGAGATTACTTTTTGTGCCTTTTTAAGTCAGTTGCGTGGGTTACAC
Source organism: Platalea leucorodia (assembly GCF_965183815.1). NCBI lineage: Eukaryota > Metazoa > Chordata > Aves > Pelecaniformes > Threskiornithidae > Platalea > Platalea leucorodia. The sequence continues at coordinate 42,280,276 of NC_138828.1, read as the reverse complement.
TGTGACAAAGCATAAATATATTCTCTGGCAAGAGACACATGGCAGTGACTAACATTTATTTTGAAGTAATTTCTGCAGAAATCAGTATAGGTGTTTATTAGAAAGGAGTGCTTGCATCTTTTTAAGTGGGACATTAATATGCAAGGTTTTCAGGCATGCACTTAATCTATTTCTGATGTATAGCATCATTTATTCTTTGAGATCAGTTTTTCTATGTGAAGCTACCTGCCAGTGAAGCTTTTCAAATGTTGAAAGACACCTGATTGGAAAGCCAGTTTCCAGTTTATTGCCTGTTTCAAAATGCCTTTTTTGTAAAATGTGTGTATACATAGGAAAGCAAACACCTAACTTTTCAGGTTAGTATCGCATGGCACAAAGTAATAATAACAAATAGTGCATCTTAAAACAAGATTGGAAGCTTCTAGGTGATGTAAACTATAATCCAAAGGCAAGAGTTGAGTTCTGTGCAGTGTCGGATCTTGCACACAACAAAAATTTCAGTTGACAGAAAAATTAGAAAGTCTTTGTCTAGAAATATAAATTACAGTAATCAAACATATTGTTTTGATTTTGTATCTTTTACTGCTTTCATTTGCCTGTATGAATAAGCTGAAAAGGGTCAAATAGAGAGTTACATTTTAATAGTTACTGTGTATTCTGTATGCCACCCGTGGTTGTATATGGGGCTCCCAATCCGGAGCAGAGTAGGCGTTCCCTGATGTCACTGGATTTTGTACCACCCTGTTTGTGAAATGGAATATAGCAAAGATTCTGCACACAGAGATTCATATTTCATAATGCTCTTAAGTTGTTTATTCAGAGAGGACACCTGAGGTTTGCAGTGCATGCTTGGGCAATTTTGCGTACTAGGTACATTAACTCTGAATTACATGGTATTACAGATTAAACGGAATTGTTGAACATTGAGTATGTCTTATGTAGACATAATGAGAAGGAATGGCTTTGGTGTGTTGGTTATTTGCCAGATACTAGGTAGTATATACCTATTCAATCTATAGATTTTAAGATCAAACATTCCCTAGAGGGGCAGGAGGGAAATCAATACTTCAATTTTACCGTTTGCTTTTGCTGTCCATTGAGAGCACAGAAATTTAGCATGTTTCAAAGACTTTTCTTATCTTGCATATAAGTTTCTGGTAAGAATTTCAGTAATAAACTATTTTAGGCAAATAAAAGGACAAAACTTAAAATATTTAGGTATGATTTCAGTACGAAATTATTTGTAAAGTCTACTGTAATACATGTTACTAAGTAAAAACAGCGGCTGGCCAATATGTTTCTGTACCTGTACTGTTATAACATTAAGCCAACTGGAATATTTACGAATGATTTTTCATGTAACTATAAAATTATATAGCTCTAGCTGTGAAAGTCAAATTTTTTTGTTAGTAGAGTATATTATCGATATGGCAGGAGTAAGGCAGAATTCTGCACTTTCATTCTATTAACGTGACTCAGTGCTGAATCAATTACTATTTTGTTTGTGGGCAAGAGTACATGAACAGTGAAGACTGAGTGTAGTAGAGCTATAGCTCCAACTGCCCCTTGTCACCATAAGACTTTGTGCTTTACCCCTCCTGCCCTTGGCATTCCCGTGCCATGCCAGCACCGTTTTGCTCAGCAGGTAGGAGGGAGAGGGAGCATTTGCTCAAACTAATTTACTGATCCATCTCTGTGTTCTTTTCCAGATCATTACTGTGACCTTAAATATCCCATTTGTGGGGTAACCACTGAGTTAATTGCAGGTTTTTGAAAGTAATCTTGCATCATTTTGTATTCTCAATCTTCTGTACTCTGCCCTATTCTATCTGCCTGTTTCCTGGTACTCCTGACAGTCAGCTGTGGCTGTCTTCAGTGAATATCCACCTGGGATGTTCGTTCATTCGCTTCAGCCTATACATCAATAAAACTGCCCTGGGACCTCAAGAGCAACTGCTTCAGTTGGTGTTCCAAGCAGAGACAATTAGGAAAATGTATCACTGTCTGACTTCTGCTGCGCTTCTGGTAATAACCTAGATTTTTCCTGTAGAATCAATAAATCAATAAACAGGTCTTCTTGCCTTCTGCCCTGCTAGCATTGGAAGTAATAGATGATATTTGGGACAGATCTGTATTTCATACTATCTCATAGTGACATAGTGGAGCCCTAGTTACTAACTATGGCTTTCAAAACCTATCTACTGTAATACCTATAAATAAAAACATAAAAATATTGGAAATATGAGTTATGAACCAGGCTTGCTATTTTTATTTTTTTTTTTTTTTTAGCCCTTAGGGTTTACTGTCTCCCACCCATTTCCCATGGTGCTAGTAGTAGAGGCAACTTTATTATTCTTTGTAAGAGATAGTCGTGTTCTGGATTTCAGAATTAGAATTATCTTAGCTGGGTGTGTTTAAAATCTAGTAAATTAAAAACTTGACCTTGTTCATTAGCTATTTGCCACTGCTTAGTTCTGTGCACTATAGATTTTTTCAGTTAACTTTTTATGTCTTCCTAAATATGTGTATAATTTAAGAGGAACGCTAGTCTGAGAAGGATCTGATGGATTCATTTCTTTCTGTTGTGGTTAACCAGTGGAACAAATTTGGTGTTTGAATTACAGTCCGTAGAGGTTATGCTTATATATGTTTCTGAGGCTGCCTGGTTATATTAAAATGCTTTCTGGAAGAAATGTTTCTAACACATTGTAATTACCTTTCTGCATGTTAATTATAATTCAAGAGCTCCTTAGAGAAGGATGCTCTCTCAGCTCTAAGATTTGAAATTCTCTGATGGGAACTTTGGGCTTATTTTTCAGTGCAGAGAAACTCAGGCTTGGAGCAAATTGCCTGATTTTTGTTTTGGCTCAATTGCTTCTCAAAAGCCTGGAGCAGGTGTTAGAACACTTCTTATTTACCAGTCTCTGAAGCATCCATCTAATAAAACTCCATTGAATTACATCAGGAAGAAGTGAGGTGATCGTTTTGGAATATTCAGTGTGATAATATTCATTGGTCTAATTTAGAATATGAAAAACAACAGAGAAAGGAAAAAAAATATTTTACCATATGTTTATGCCATTTCTATACTGATTTCTTATGTCAGGTCAGATTCCTCTCAGTAAGATACAAATGAAAACCAAAAGGCACCAGCATGTCAAAGTAGTGCCCGCTAAAGTTTTAGATGAAAAATTTATTGTTGCCAATTTATTGATTGTGGATTTGAGCTACTCGCTTTGTGATTTTCAAACGTTTTTCACAAACTGAGTATCAATTCATATAATATGTAATATAATATTTTATCCTTTTGAATTATAAATTTCCATTTCATCTCTTCCGTTAAAGCTGAATGTTCTTTCACATGGGTTTTGATATTCCTTAATTTTTCATCCTCTCTCAGTATGAGGTGAATGTATGAAGAATCCTGTATCACAGTTTGGGTGATTTACACAACTTGAAGCAGAACTCGCTATTACACACTGTTTTTTTTTAATGGGTAAACATACCACCATGTCTTTGGCAGTGATACCAACACAGAATGCATAATATCTTCTGTCTGAATGATTGTAAGCACAAATGATAGGTTTTATGGTGGAAAAAGCATAATGGAACTTAAATGTTCTTTTTAAAGAAGTTCGTATCATGGACTTTGATAGCCTGAGAGAGGATTGCAGCATCTCCAAGATACCTGTTGCATGACTGAATCCGTTGTGTGACCCCTTGCATTTTGCTACAGGGGACTGCACTGCTACAAGTTGGTTCACACTTGATACTCTTCCTATCCATTGCCAGTTTCACACTAATCATAAATGACAATTCTCTTCCAGATTGGTGGTGTTTTTTCCAGGACCCATGTAGTTCCGTCCTTTCCAACCGTAGCTTCTAGATTACTGTAATGAGCAACTGAGAGAAAACTCAGAACTTTCAAAAAAGAAAATAAACCATGAAAAAAACAAGTCTTTGCTCTTGTAAAGTGTAAAATGTCAGCCTTCGAAAGTGCTGTTACAGTGAATAATATCATGTATACAAAACTGGCATTAAAATGAGTGTAAATGTTATGTTAGTCATCTAAACGATTCTTCTTGCTCATAAACAGAATCATTAATATCAAAAGTGAAGCCTAAGCCGGCACTTAACTCTCATTATGATTCTGTTACTGTAAAAGACAACACCACAAAGTAAACAAGTTAGTGAAAAGTATTTTGTTCATAAAAACATAAAGCAGAGAAAGGCAAAAAACTAGAACTAGATGCAATGGCGTAGTAACTATTGCTGCACTTTTTTTTTCTCTTAGGTGCAAATGTTTGATTTCTTTGCCTAAAGAATACTTTGTGGCTTTTCCATACAATTTATTCTTTATTTACAATATGCTTAACAAAAGGCATGATTGCAGAATTTACCTAAGTCTGCCTGAAATTGGAACTTCTGAATAAAATTGCCTTAAATACATCTCAGTTCCAGGGGACAACCAGTGGAAAGTAACACATTTTCAATTTATTCTTGGATACACTTAACCTGTTTTAAACTTTTGTTCTAATGAGAGGGAATACATACAAAAATATGATTGTATGTATACAATAATACATACAATTATACAGATTCTGTGTTATTAAATCACAATTCTTACCAACAGCATATTTTGAGTATACCTAAATGTGCCATATCTGCACAGCCAAACAAAATTGCATATATGCTTGAATTGCGTTAAGTACCGCAAACTTTATGTGTTTATACAAGCCTACTTTGTGTGCAATGCCTATATATAATTTCCACTTCTGTAAAGACATTGTGTTATCACTGATTTCATTCCTATCCTATGATATGCAATACCATACAGGTGAAGTAGCTTTGATTTGTTTTCAGTAAATGTGGTATGCAAGTTATGACATATGCTGATTGTTTAGTTTTCAACAAGAATTATGATCTGTAACATACCTACTCCATATATACTCCTGGAAATTTTTATATGGCACTTATTTTTTCACCATGGCACATTTCAGTGCACATGGCACATTTCATGGCACATAGTTCAATTAAGCAAACTTTATTTCTACAGTGATACAAAATTATTTTTTGCTGCAGTCTGAGGTTCCTTGCACTTCATAAAAATATGGTGTCTCCTGATGCATTGTCAGGGTTTCACTATCTTTTGGCTTAGTCATTTCAATATTCTTTCTGCAGCTCTTTTCGTCTGGCACATTTAGGTTTCTCTCTTCTTTAGGGCTGTAATAAATACGTATCAAATACACTCCAGAGTAGAGTTGTTCAAATATAATAATCATATCCCCACAGATGGGCACTTATCCAGTCTGCGCCCTTTGTAGCCCATCAGACCAAATGGAGAATAGAGTGAGCGTGTGCACTCACATGCATATGCACTTGTGGGAGAATGACAGGAATGCCATAAGACTGAAAGCTGTTTAGTATATAGAAACATTTTGGGGCTTTAAGTCTTGAAGATAGAGGGATATGTGGAAACAACTGCCCTCTTTGGAAGAGAAAGTCTCAATTATGTTCTCTGAATACCGATGCTGACTGCCTTTAGAACTAAAATACTACAAAATCCAGTAACAAAGAAGATGCGTGTTTTGTGCTTCACCTTTCCTACAGGCTAAATTTGCATTTAGCTCCTTCCAGGCAGTCAAAAGCTGCTGGTCTCAGGGCGCTGCACCTTTTGTGAAAAGACCAGCACATCCTTTGTTTCAATTGCCTACCTCTGTGTATTTTTTTCTAAGAACTACAAAACATTTTTATGAAGAAAGTGATAATGCCTAGAAAGAGGCATCCTTGAAGAGAACCATGAATCACAAATATTGCATTGCTGCAGTACAAAGACTTTTGCAAACTATAATCCATCTGATAATTCAAAGCTTAGCTAGCAGTGCTTCTACGTCTATAGAAAGAGTGGACTTTTGAGTAGAACCTCTACCTTTAAAATAAAGATTAGCATAGATCAGTAAGACAGGAGAAAAGGAATCAAAAAGCTTATTGAATCTGCAAGTCAAAGCTGTAATTGCTTTTGTTGGTTTCATTTTTTAAACAGTAGGATAGATTTGCCACTTGCAATTTTGATTTTACTTTGATGGAAAGTAAACCTGCTTTAATAATTTGGATGTCAAACCATTTTATAACAAGATCATACTGACTTTCAAAGGTGCTGAATGGTATTGTTCAGCAGAATTGTAAGGATATTCCCTCTTCTTCCTTCTGTGTTATTTTTCCCGTTTTTTCCTTATTCCTCCTCTTAAGAGGCAGGTTGAAGGAGGGGAAGGAAGACAGGAGAGAAAGAAAAGTGTTGGGGAAGAAATGTGAAAGGAATAATTTATAAAAAAAATTCCGTGAAGGAAAATGTAACAGAAATTGAGTTACCAATTAATTTAACGGTTGCTGTAAACCCATCAATCAGACTATAACAACTTTGAGCACAAAGCAGGAACTCCATCATAAAGGACCAAGAAAAGAAAAGAAAGGAAAAGAAAAAAAAAAACAAAACCAAGAAACCCCCCTCTCCCAAACCCATGTGCATAAGTTTCAGTTGCCATCAAGACACACTTTGTAAGACACACCTGGCTTGGGACATTTCCACCATGCTTTTGATCTTTTTAGACCTGAGAAATTATCCAAATGAAAGTTTATAAAGACAGATGTTTTCCATAAAAAGTTGCATTGTTTACAAAGCAGAAATTTTCAGATGAAAATACACAGACTGGATCTCCTGCTGAGCTTATTGCCATGCAAACTGCCATAATCTTCTAAGGTATCCATTCCTCAGTGTGCCATTATTTTAATAGGATAGAGTTTCAGCTTTTTAACTGTATTGGCTGGTGGGATCTGGAGGATTCTGTGATGCATCACTGCTATAAATCATACTTAGTATGAGAATAAAAGCATTAGTCATATTTCCTGTCTTCCCTACCTTCCCTTAATGTTCTGCACCTTTCTACTTAAGCAGTGTTGTAAGCTGAGCAGCTTTTGGAAATGCCTTCCTTATTCAGAACAGAGGTATTAGAGGACTCATTAGCCTTTCTGGTGGTATCTGTGAGGCCATTTTATAGCACCTGTCCATTACATCTGGTTTGTTATTTTAAAGCTTAAGTTCATTCAAATATGAATGCTTTGAACTTGTGGAACGTGCTTTTACTCAGCTTTTATGTTAGGTCAAAGTAGAGCCCTTCTCTCTTCAGAAGAAGAGCACAACTTGACTCATGTTCTCGGACTAGTTTCAACATGCAGTGTTAAGCAATAGACGGTCAGTGAGGACTCTCGTTTTTTGTTACTGTCTGGAAAATTCTATCAGATCCTGAACACAAAAGTAAAAGCAATCTTGATTTGAAATTCTTATTGTTTTCATCAGTTGAACTTCATTCTGTCCCCCATTTCTGTCTTTGCTGCAATCTTTTAACAGACGTGTGTGATATTAAAGTCCCCTTGTGTCAGATAAATGATTATCATCTCACTTGTCCTGAAAACTCCGTATTTACCAGTATTCTGTTTGAAAAACATACTAGCAAATCCTGTTGAACTTATCAAAAATAATTATGGATGAGTACCCTGTCGTGTCTGTTAATTGAATTGCATATCCTTGACAAGAAAGTTCATCTAAACTGGCCAAGGCAGCAGAAGGTGGTGACTGGGGAATCTCTCTTTACTAACAACGTTTTCAAAATGCCACACTTAATCAGCCAGAGTTGGCACTATCCCTCAAGCATCTTCCTTGTGTTGATGGCATAGAGAAATGAGCTGCTTTACTTATAAGTGAATTGTCAGACAATTTTATTTTGAATTACCACATTTAATTATGCTGCTGATATAATTTGCTATGATAAAATTAGTACAGTGCTTGTTTAGTTTTCCCATTCCGATGAGCTGTACAATATAGCTGTCTGAAGTAGACATCCGTTCAAGGAATACTATTTTTTAAAAAATTCATTATTCTGCCTGCCAAGTGGAATTGGAGTCCACAGCATCAATCTGATCCCTCTATTCAATAAATACAGTATCTCAAAATATCCAGTGTGCTAAATAGCAATATAGCAATGGGATAACAATTATAGCAATAAGGTCTGTGCGCTTGAGACTGTTTTCAACATCTGTTGTATATACAATCCCATAATAGCTGGACTGATATCATATGAGCAGAATATATTCAAATGATCGTATTTTGGTTTGTCAGATATGCCTTTTAAATAAACTTGATGCCACTTCAAGGATTTTGTGTTTTGTTGCTAAAACTAGCAGTAAAGATTATTAAAAACAAAAGAAAGCATGTATTATGAGCAGGGATGATGGACTTGTTCAATGTTGTGTTTTGTGGCAGCACAGTATTGCAGACAGTCTGAGGTAGCACTGACTGAGGGAACACAGAACTTGTGCAGGGCAGCGCTTGGTTGAGTTCATCAGCCTGCTCTGCCGCTCCGAGGAAGCAAAATGCTGTACTGATACAACTATATCCCTTCTAGGATCTAACCTGGAACTTCCATATGGCTGTATGCTGTGCTCTGTAAATACACCAACTGACTAAATGCTACTTTAGGTATCTTCACTGTGAGGCTGGACTTAAGAGAATATACATTTTTTAAAAAAAAATGAGTTTGGAATGTATAGCTTGTAGAGTAGACGGCTAAGAGGGAATATTACCGAAAGAAATGAGGTAAGCCCAGAGGCAGTGTTGCCATTAGAAAGCAGATGTAGTTTATGCTGTCAGAATGTGGGTAGAGTGAAAAAGCAAAGGGGTTTTGAGGTAAAGGTCTGGAATAGGCTTCCAGCTGAGTGGGAAGTTTTTAAAAGCAGCTTGACTAGCTGTGAATGATTTTATGACATGTAGTAGCAGGGACAGACCTGACATTAACAGGTCCTTCCACTCCTATTTAATTTACAGAGATAAGACTGGAACCATGTACAAAATAGCCACCCCACCCCACCCCCACCCCCCCCACCCCCCCCCCCGCCCCGGTATCTGTGAAGTCCATAAGTAAACATCAGATAATGAATACCAGAAACAGTAACTTTCTCGGTTTAAGAAATAGCTCCATCCGATCATTTTACCATTAAAAGCTATTTTAAAGTCGATAAAATCAAAATTTGTATCTAAAAGTTGTAGAAACGTATTGAATGAAACTTGCTCACAGATAAGATTCTGAATTATCATCTTGTGCATAACTTGGTATGTTGGAGTTTTCTTGCTTTGTTTCTGAGGACTTAATTGGTGCGTAGGGTTTTGGCCTGCCCAGATGTCAGGTTTGCTCCAATAGGGATTAGACAAACAAGCAAAAAGCGTTCATTTCTCGTAAAGAATTTGATGTAAATTATTTTAGAAGGAAATAAATCTTCCTCCGCGTTGTGTGCAACTAAACATAGCATCATTATACCAGTGCAGGGGAACTAGAAAGTAAATTTGACTGAGCAGGGCTGAAACAGTCCAGACTTCTTTACAGCTGAGAGTGAAATGTAACATTTAAGCAATCAAACTGGTAATGTAATTTTTTTCTTAAAATAATTAGATTTCCACCTGTCTCCAGTCTCAAATAATAAGCGTAAAAGCTTTTCAAGGAATTTGTTTTCATTTTTGTCTTGATTCCAGCCCTCTTAAGAACCGTCTAGCTGACTTCCTGCTTTAATAGCTGCTGAAAGTGTCTTGAACTTGTGCAGACCTACTGCACGGTTGCTAGGCCAGCTTAGCCGTTCTCCTTATCCCTTCATAGGGTAATGCTTGTGGCAAGGTGACATAAATCTTGCCTTTATGGCATGGGGATGACCTGACCACCACTTAAGGTCAAGCCAGACCTCTATAGTACACAGATCATGGAAGAAGCAATGGTACAGTCCTGCAGCCGTGAGGGGAAAAAAGAAATGGATGCTAGTCACAGGGGATGAATTCAGGAGTCCACACTCGACTCTAGGGATGGATTTCTTCAGCAGTCCTTCATCTGGGGTTTAGTCTGGAAGGACATTTTTTCACATAGCAGCAGCATGTAGCCCAACAACATGGCTCTGGTGCCGATATCTGCATCTTTCCTCAATAAGTAGCTGTACAAATGGCTTAAGGTATGCCTAATCACTTAAAACTAATCACAGAGGCTGAGGTGGAAAAAGATTATATACCCAACCATACATATACCATCTGTTTCTAATGTGTATGTAAGAACAATTCATATTCCTTCACTGTACGTGTAATTGAAATGTTGCTTTTATAGAAAAAGAGATATGAAATACAAACAACTTCTCTCACTGATGCTTGTCCTTTTTTCCAGCATTAGACTGCATGTAGACACACTAATGTTCCTCCTCTGCCTGGTGGACCAAGGAGTTGAAAAACCGTTTGAACATAAGGATTGTGCCCAAAAGTTTTATCAATTTAATTTCTCATGTTGTCTTAGTTTTCATACCTCTGAGTTTCATTTCATGGAACTAGTAGTAAAGAATTAGTAATATTTTTGTTGTGGTATTAACACATCAAGAGGTAAAAAGGGTTACTTGAGTTCCAAAAGCTAGAAGATTATTTTCATGCAAAAGCACCATTCTTAAGTCTCAGCTGGTATCCCATTAAAAGCAAAAATGCACATAGTGGTGACTGATGTTTCCAAAAGATCTATGCATGAAATATGATGGATATTAAGAACCTTGGATAAAAGTGAACTGTCAGCAGATACTTGCTGTATTTATTTATTTTTGCTTGTACTATTAATTTTCAAACTGACATCACAAAAATGTCTGTGAAAGGTGAGCTAGAAATAATTTTAATTATGGACTCTACGTGTGACTGAATTTGATTTGCTAGTACAGAAGCTTGGGATGACAGCCTTTACATCTTTGTATTATTTGTACTTTGTACTTTTGCTTAATAGTCATTCTTCTCTTGCATCTGGTGTGTGATCTTGTGGAACTCTTAGGCTTATAGTATTTTGTCTGCATTTGGTAGTGGTGCTCACAATGGGATAGGGTTGCATACTAAAAGCTAATGGCCCTATCAGCTAAAGGAAGGTCATAGCCTTAAAAATTATTTGTATTGAACCCTCTTCCACAATACTGTACTTTGTGAGTGATCCTGAAGAATCACAAAGCCTTGGATTTAAATTTGGGTTCCATACAGCTATGCTGCCAGTAGGCTGAGAGGCAGATTGAAATGGTTTGCTGTTAACACCATCAAACTATGTTTTCAGTGGAAGTATTGAGCAACTGAGTCTGCAATTTGTAGCAACAACCTTATGAGCAAAATGTCACATACTAAACGTGTTTTATACCTCTCCTGCTGTTTGAGAATGTGATCAGCTCTGCAGAGATGCAGCCTGCAGTTTGGTCTTCTCAGGCTCATCAGTTCAACATTTTTCAGCTCTTCTAGAAGATCTGATTGCCTTGAAAACCTTTTAAAACATACTTTAATTTTCTCACTGTTCTGTCAGTCCACTCAACATAGGTTAGCTTTGTGCTCTTCATCACTCAGCATAATGTAAATGCACTTCACTCCATTTTGAAAGGAATGATCGTGGTTGTTTGATTGCATGAAATAAAAACAACACCCTTTCCCATCAGACATTTACAGTAGATCAAAACCAAAATGAAAATTCAAATGTTGAAAGCTGCTTCCTCAAACAGTGGCAAAAAGTAGTCATGAGCGAATGAGAGCAGAAACACTTCAGTCGTGTTTGGTTCCACAAATAGGTTTTGCTTTTGGTCAGGCTTCCTGTATTTTGTGAGCTTGCATGCGTTCAACAGTGCGCTATGAACAGCGGCAGCAGTTACTTTAATTTTGTAATCATGTGGCAAAGCAGTACAATATCTGCTATGTATTTCATGGACAAAGATTCCAAACTGTCTAACTTATTTCAACAGGCAAGCAGTCCTACAACAGGAACAGCTCCCAGGAGTCAGTCACGGTTGTCTGTCTGCCCTTCCACTCAGGACATTTGTAGGTATGTGCTGAGAAAAATATACTCCGATCTGGCTGATACTTGCTAGTTGTTTTTGTTAAATAATATGTAGCTCTTGCTTCTGCTTAACACTATTCATAATTTACATAGACTTTAGTTTTCTTTTGATCTCTCTTTGTTTTGGTTCTGTTTTTGCTTTTCAGTCTCATGTTTTTCTATTAAAATTCATGTTCTCGTTTTCATCCTTTTTTTGTGATTTCTCTCTTTCCACCCACCCTTACCATTTCCATCCCTTTCCTTTGCTTACTGCTTTGTCTAGATCTACTACCTTGCATGATTTGTCAGAAGATGAGCTTGAACATGCAACCCCTGTCATGGTGCTGACCCCTTCTAATAGGGAGTCTGGTAAGAAACAAGTAAAACGAAGGTTTAGGCGGAAAAGAGAGACTGGAGACAATGGTGAGCATACAGAAAAGCAAGGAAAGGGGAAAGACTGTAAATTGCATCCTGAGCCTGCGAGATCCAGCTGGAATGCATCTGATTCATCATCATCTTCAGATGAGAGTCAGTGGGCTCAGGCTAGGAGGAGAGCGAGAGAAAAGGCCAGAATGCCCAGGAGGGGGAGAAGGAACAATAGATCATGCAGTAACCAGGATGGGTCCTCAAACAATAATGCTGTTGAACTTGTCACCTTGGGGACAATGGGAAAAAAGAAGCAAGAGGGATCTGACCCTGAGAATCCTACATTAAATCACCGCCAAAGAAGGGTTCCAAGGCTTAAGGAATCACAGTCTTCAGCGTCATCTCAGGAAGCAAGGATTTCCTCAAGAAAATGTGGGAAAAGCAAAGGGAAAAGCTACTACAGAGATCGGCAGCCTGCGTCTTTCCTTAGACACAATAAAGATTCGAAGGACTGCTTTGCAGAGACAGGCTCTGGCAGCGATGCTCTGGCAGTCCCAGATAACGGAGCACCTGCTGGGGCAGGGCCCAGTGTGACGGATGCTGTTCAGAAGCCTCCAGTGTTGTATGATGACTGGTCTGATGATTTAGAAGTATGCAGGTTAGTCCCTAATAAGAAAGATTTAACATTCTTAAGAGGAATTGCTCACCACTGTGGGCTGAGTGCCCTTCTCTTGACTGCTTTCTGTCACTGTTTCTCAGTAATAGACTGCTAGGCAGGCCATAAGAAATAACACAAAAACCTTTGCTACAGAGAAGTTAGCGTATCTCAATCTGAAGACATACTTCTCTTATTTAAAAACAGTAATCCTACAAGGGAACCAGACATTTTTCTTTGCTCCATTTTTCTTCATGAAGACGGACACGCTCTGTCCCCTGGCAGAGTATTGCTGTGTTTTAAATCTCCAGCTGGAGGCAGAGAAGGAGGCAGAGTGCCAGATAGCTCAATACAATGGGATATGGAGTTTTTCCTCCTTAGGTGATCAGTTCAAATCCAGCTTTGGTCCCTCTTTGTCATTTTTCATTGACTTACATGAAATAAATTTATGGTCTTGATTCAGTGTCCTTTTGAGCTGCCATTACCACGGCAATCTGATGGACGGTGCCTGCAAAACACCCTCTCCAGTCGGGCGTAAGTTGTATGGGACTTTGCACTGCTGAACACCTTTACACTGTGAACGTGTAGGAGCTGTTAGTTCGGTACCCATCACAAGGATTGGAACAATACAAAGGATGATTGGGCAGAATAAGCATTAAAATAAGCTTTGGGAAAGAAAAAGCAACGACAGCAGTTCTCTCTGGTTCAGAAGTTCAGGCTTCTGACAGTCTGATACCCTTAGTGTGAAGCATGCAATCAGAAGGTGAGCATTATCCCCTGGAAATGAGAGCAAGGCGACCACTTCTGAGCTAAAGTCCAAATTTGGAGTAGATAGCTGGGTGGACTTAATTTAGTGGTAAATGAAAATGCACCATCCCATAAGTTTAACAGAACTGAAACAAGGTTGTTTGTTATTTGTTTTTTTTTTTTTTCTTTTTTTTTCTCTTCTTAAACTTGAGAGCCAGCATTGACTCTCATCTCTAAAGTGTAAATGAGGATCAGGCTTAGTTTCTTGGTATGGTAACCCAAAACTTCTCACTTTTCTTTGCTGGGAAGAAATTTGCATGGAAATGTAAACACAGTCAGAATGAGGAAGTTCATGATGCCACATCATGCAGTTTCACAGTATACCTCAACCTAGTAACACGCTACAAAGATCCTAGTTTTAAAAAGAAAAAAGATGACATGCAGGCATTGTGCTTCTTCACAGCAGGAGATGGAAGCCATTGCTAATACAGCTAGTGCTATGCACTCCTTGTTACACTTACCAAGCAAGAATGCACATTTCAGTTGTCCGACCATTGTCTGTCATGATAATTTAAGATTCTTCAGGCTAAAGTCCAGCTGTGTTTGTACATCAGCTTGTACATCAGGACCACACCCCTGACTTGGGACCTCTTTACCTTACAGAAATGCAAAGAAACAGCAGCAGTTACACATTTTTTAAGCACTTGAAGTGTGTCTACATGGTATGATGCAGAGATGTGCACAGATAATTACTTCAACAACTTCAGAGTTGTCTTAAATTTCTGAACCACCAAGCCTGCAAGTATTAAAGATCCAGTGTAGTAGGCACAGTACATATGTAATAGGACCATTTAATAATTATTAACCGAATATGAGCTACCCAAAAACAGAAGTAAATTATTTCAGTATGGGTCTTCATATGGGCTTAACTATACTGTGTTTAAAAAAAAAGAGAAATTAAATTCAAAGTTTTGTAATTGTCTCGTGTAGATTAATCCTAACTAAGTCCTAACTAAGTTACCTAACTCCTCAGACTTAGACTTTGTTTTCAGAAGGAAAGTAGCCTCCAGTCTTTTATCTGTCTTCTCGACCCATTCGATTTTATTATAATTATTCAGGCACTTTTTGTGGCTTGGAGCTTGGTTCAAGGATAGACTTTTTGGATGTGCATGCAAACTTTTCAGCTAGGCCCTTGTTTAGTAGAGGAAGGTTGAAAACTTTTGATAGTTATGTGTCCCTAGGCTTTCTATCGGTGGAGATGCTCTTTGAACAACCAGAGTTAAGCTCAACACAGCTGATAACTTGGCCTGTTGTGCAAAATTTGCCAAGAGACTCATAATTGCATTTTTCTTCATGTCAGGGGTAATACTATTTTTTGTTGTTGTTGTCATTACTAGGTGTATTATAGTGATGATAATACATCTAGGAAAAACATTACAAAATCAAAAGCATGTTAATTTTTCATAGCTGGTAAGCTGTCTTACTTAATCAATTTGCAGACAGATGAAGAAAAAGGAAGACATGTTTTTACTACCAATTCAGTATGGACTGTAGTTTCTGTTTTTCAGGAGAGGTCCATGCACTTAATTGACTCATGATCTGTGGTATGTTTTTCTTCAGATTCACAAACTTGCATCTAAAACAAAAAAAGAATTACATTTCAGTGCAGATGTGCACATATACAGTAACCATTTTTCTGCATGAGAAATAGAAAAATAAGTTTATTCTAAGACTGGAATTAACATAGCTGGTCGTGATGTGGAAAATTTGTTTTCTTGAGGTGTTTCTTCAAGCTTTTCATCCTAGGTATTCATGTCTTATAGTTGATGTGACAAAACTGGCTGAGAGGAATGGCTCTCACCTAGGTGGGATTGTGGGAAATAGCAGAGGAACAAGAACCTTAAACATCTCCTGGTGCCCGTTATTTTGTCTTTAAGTGCTTGGGTAGGCAATTTTTTTCCTTTACTTCCTCATGAATTACTGGCAGTGGAATGCGTTTATATATGCACATAAGGCTGTAGGCTATTTCCTCAATGTGCATTTAGCTGCATGAGCAGGAATGTGACAGGACACACCCAAATCTAGCATAAGCACATCAGTCAAAGTATGGTACCATGGCACAATATATACTTCAGGGAGCCTAATGTAGGCCTCTTGGTCACTTCAAGTGAGACATTCCCCCTTCTAATTACTCTGTTTCCAAAATGATGAAACAATGACATGAGACCAATGATGATCTTTGCAATCTCTTCCCTGAACATACTCCTCTCTTCTGGAGTCCATTAGAAGGCAAGGTTTCCGCTTCTGGTATTAGGGACATCTCCATAAGTTCTGACAATGCGGAGTTGTTTTGGCAGCTAATTTTTTTTATTGAGATTCACGGGGTAGGCTTTCTAAATCATACAGTTGGATCCCCCTTTTCCTAAGTTGCTGTGTCTGAGATTTTCTTCGTACGTACTTTATTCTGAGGTTTGCCATGTGGCTTGAGGCACAACCTCAGAAATAGCTTTCTTTGGTCTGCATGAGGGTAATCCCCTTGAAGGGAAAAGCTATGTGTGGGACACGATAAAGTGAGTGGATTGTGAGGACTTAGTCCCATGGATTGTCAACATGGGAATTACTAAGGAAAGAAAATTGGTTAGTTGATATTACCACTAGAGTATCATAAGTGCTTTGTATATTGTCTCTGAACTAATGTTATGGTATTTTTATTATTTACGATGGGAGAAGTGAAAGATATTTTCTGTTTGACTACTTATGCTTTTGGTGTAAAATCTTTTTGTAGTACTGATGCAGTCATTTCAGCAATAACACTGAACTGTAATTAGCTGACAGAACACACACACACACCCCCCCACACCCACACACCCACACTTAAATAAGGTGGAGTTTCTGACTATGAAAAAAATGCATATTGGAAGTAGGATTTTGTTTTTGTTGAACTCCATTAACAACTCTGTATGCAGTCAGGTAATGGCAGACCCTCGTTTGAGGAATAAATAGAAGAGTAGGGCAGGCATGCCAGAAGACTGATTGGAATGGGGAGAAGTAGTAAGGGAGATGAAGTTGATTCATGAAATCTGCAGAATCTACTTCAAGTGTAATTTTTTAAAATCAGCTTTAAAAAGGTAGTGTATTAATTAAAAGGTCATTATAAACTTAGGAAAAGACTAATATGGATATTTCTGTGTGTTAGCACAATCATAGATAGGAAGAAATAGTGTGTATTGCACTTGACAAGAAGCAATATGATTATGTAATTTCTCTCTGTGAAATCAAGTGTCGTAACAGGGTTTTTTTCATAATATGATTTAGCAGGACCTGCAAAAGTAGTATCTTGCATGAAAATACTTACAGCCTGAAATATTCATGTAGTAGAGTGCTCATAAAATCAACAGACAGAAAGCCTCTTGGGAAGAAACAAGTCCTCATGGACTTGAGGAAAAAAGAGAAAGGTGAACAGATGATAGATATATAGGCTCAAATACTACCATTGAAATTTAACATTCATTTTAAATATTTATACAGAAACCATGAAGTTGGATCCAGTAAATAATTTAAACTGTAGTGCAGAATATGTAGACTTGAAATACCATCCAGAGCCCTCTAAAATCACCAAACACTGGAGGATGCTGAACTGCCAGACTGTAGTGTTTGGCTGAAGTGGGTTTTTAACCTGTTTCTCCCTAGAATGTTAGTGCCTTCCCTGGGGTCTCAGGATGATACATTCCTTCGTTAGGAGCCAAATCTCTGAATCTTATCCTGCATGTTGGCTCCTCACTTCTTCCTTTTAAAGAACTGCGACTGCTGCTTACTTTCCTATTCAAAGCCTTCTTTTTGCAAGGTGACTTTCTGATAGGAATCTCCTCCTTTTTGAGGAATCTCCTCCTCTATAAGATGGTCTAGTGGTTCATCAGTCTTTGAAGCAGTATGAAATCCTGGTTAATTCTATTCTTCGCCTGATGGTTCAAAGCCCCATCTGTCACCTCTTTAGCCATCTGGTTATGCAGTCTCTTTTGGAAGTTCTCCATGATTCAGAAGGATGCAAGGAGAGCCGAAACAAGGCAAGCATGTCTTTGTTGTGGTTAAGGTCGCTTAACTGAGGGAGAACTGAGTCCTGGTTACCACTTCTTTCTCTCAAAAATCTATTATTATTTTTAATGCAAATAGGTGAAATGGTACCACTTCCTCCTAGAAAGTTTGGGTGAGAGGAGACTCTTGGTTTTAAGGGTCCTGTTATTAAATACTTAAAGCTTGCATATATTCTGTGTGGAGTTTAGTTACTTAAACCTTTGACTTTCACTAGGCAGATGGGAGGAAATCTAAATCCTTTTTTGAGATTCACTCCATAGTTCTTTGAGCTGTGTTCAGTGCAGTAAATCTTGTCTGACATGTATCTTGAGTTGCACTGACAGTGCATCTGAGGGAGGAATTACTTGTAACTCTTTAGATTGTTAGATATCCTATTTATCACCTATAATGGAAGATTAATAGAAGGACAAGAAATGTTGACAAAATAAAAGATTTAGTGTGCTTTTGCTAATGTTGTTTGCTCTTGGGTCTCTTGCAAATTCTGATCATGTTTACAGAAATCAAGAGAAAGCTTCCCCTAGACCATTATGACATTCCACTGGTGTGGTGCAACATTTTGAAAATGTTTTTTCCTCTAGTCAGATAAAGGCAGCTGACGGTATAGCATAATGGAAGGGCAGGAGTGACAGGGAAAAGGTAGACAAATTGATTACATTTGGTACAGAGAATTAATGTGCTTCATTCACACTCTGTTTAAATGGAGAGGAAGACCAATTTGTCATTTAGATTACTTTATGATTTAACAGTGGGAAGAATAGAAATGAGATTTAAGAAAAAAAAACTGCAAAATGAAAGCAAGGGAAGCATGGTATGCTGTAACTTATCGCAGGGTGAACATATTTAGTGAATTTAGCTTATTCTTTTCCAAGTGATAAATTATGCAGGAGTAGAGTTTGATATTTTTTTGTTTTCTGTTTATGAATGAGTTAATTATTTGCTGTGAGTTGTTCATAAAGTTGTTTTTGCTTTAATTTTAGGTTCTAACTATCTAAGAGCACTGTAAGCACTGTATAAATTGGCAGAAAGAGAGAATGGCCTTTTTGGGGCAGGAGAACAGTTTTCTTAAGATTATCAGACAGCAACAACAGCAGTTTTGCACATCCTTTTACAAACCTGTGGAATTGGTTCCTTTTGGTCCGATTAAGATAACCTAGGAGCTCATGGTATTTCATGCTGGCAGCTAATAATCCTCACAGCCAAAAATCAAAGCCAGGGATTCAGTTGGTCCAACATTTTCCAACTATGATGTTTCTCCCTGACTAAGCACCCTTTAGCAACAGTGAGATACAACAATGAGATGTAGCCACTGAACAGGGTAAGAATTTATCTTTGCATAATCGTTATGAGTCCAGGTATGCTTTCTAGTGAAGGTCAAGATTTTAACTGCCTTTTCAATCATTTCTCACCAAAAGTAATATTTTTGGAATAGGCATTATCTTCCCTGAGCGTATTGATATGGAGAAGATATTTCCCCCTTTTATTAGGGAGATCTTTTAGAAGTTCAAAAGCATTTCTGTTCTAGTGGTATTCTTCCATCTGCAGGAAGATGACAGTATGGGCATTGGGCATCTGCCTTAGTTTATTACCATGCTTTAGTTCACAGTGCGTAGAAATTGCATCACAGGGGCAGTAAACATGTCACAGTCACAAGGCAAGCTCCTCCTAATTTTGTCAGTGAAGGGATCTCCATTAGTGCTTTAGTTCAAACAAGGAGTCTGCTTTTGAAGCACATCTGATCACCTTTACTTTTACCATGATCTAGACCACACTCAGGGTTCTCCAACTATATTGCCTTTGAGTGAAAGTAAACTGAAAGATGTATTCCTGGTCCAGCCTCAAATCAGTACCAAATCAAAGCAACCCCCACCAAGATGTCCCTGGCGTAGATATCACATTTTTAGCACTAGCTGTTTTTTTCAACAGGTTTGCTACACTTTCACTGCAATGCTTGTTAACATAGACATAGCTGTATAGCACCCAGGAATATTAGAGAACAGTACAGTTTTTACATAATTATGTCATTTATAGCCCTTAAACATTACCATACATCATTATCAGTATACCCATGCCCCTGTATACACTTCTATTTTTGAAAGCCTCAGAGGCATTCCCCTAGGTTGTACGTTTGTTAATGAGGGTAAAATTTGACCTGGTATATTTTTAAGGAAGTCTGTAAAAGCTATCTGTGCTATGTTACTGTAGCTAAACCCTTTGCCTATATGTAATGGCCAAAAATCCTTGAAAATTTTATTAGATACTGAGATGCAGTGCCAATCTCAAATACGGGATCCACTGAAAGAGTTCTGGTGGTGCAGAATTGCTGCAAACTCTTTTCCACCAGCACTGTTCCTAATGACAAGGCTTTTATGTAGCTGGAAGCACAAGCAGGGACATGCTAATTCATTCTTCTCCTTAATCACCTTCCTTTGATAACAGCCGTCTATGGAAATCGGCTGTACAGATACTGTCATAGAGGAGTGCTTGCCAGCTGGGTAAGGGCAGAGCAGCGAGTTTGACAATGCACAGAAGACTCCTGCAGAATAAGTGCATTTTATACTTCACCGCAGTGGCATAGAAATTGGCCTATTTTCTTAATTACCGAAGAGTAAAGTCGATTAGTGAAATACAGGTTAGGATTACTGCTGTTTTTCCAATGAGAGTTGAGATTAGCGGCTATTCTCTTTAATGAGAGTAAAATTGTTGCCTTGAATGTGAAAGAAAAGCTAGAAACCTGTTGGAATCTATCTGTATCTCTTGCAATAAACAGCTCAGATGGTGACTAACCATCTAGATTGTAATTTTGGTTGCTATGATTTTGCCAAACTAAACCACTGATGGGAAAACCTGAAAATTTTCAATGTGAACTCCTTGTTTCATACTGATCTTAGCTGACATTTTAAACTGAGATTATATTAGAACTATTTGTCTATATGGAAAAAAAAAAAAAATCTTAATTTGATGAGAAGTGAAGGACAGACATCCAGGATGGCTCTTGCAGTTTTTCTGAAAATCAGCCTCAATCCAGTTAGTGTATGAATGTCTACAAACTGTAGCCATCTTGTTTCATACTTCCCTTCCTGCCTTCTAACTTTCACAACGAACAGGACCGGGGAAACAAGGGAAAACAGTTCATAGTCATGGAATTAAAGACACTGCAACAATACCAAATTCTGAAGATGCCTCACTTCTGAGTGCTTAGTTTAGCAGCATCTCTTGATTTTAATCCAATAAGGAATTTCTCTCATTTAGACGTATATGGTGTCAATATGCCCTTCAGTGCAGTACATGGTATACCTTAAACTGCTAGCAACTTCACATACTCCTTTTGCATAGTCATTCTGGTACAGAGTTTACTATGTCACATGCAATTTCTTAGTGAAGCATTTCTTTATTATTAGGTTCTCAGCATCATTTGAATGTGCCTTGAATGCAATTAATATTTTCAACAAAAAGAAATACTGAAAAATGATTCTAAAATGTTCTCAGTAAACTTCTTTACTTTTCATTTTTACATACATCTTTCTCTAAAAATTTTCTAAATTGAACAATTCTTTTTCTGTTTGAGAACTGGGTTTTATGTAGGAAGCATACAAGAAATCTGCAACAGTTTTTGTATGAATTACGCAAAATCTTTCAAAAATACTAATTTTGTTTTCAGTTTAACATTTTTGATTTTTTTTTCCTGAAAAGTGTTTTTTCTTTTTGCTAGTTTATTACATTATGAGTGAACCTGCTATTTAAGAACGTCCTTTAAAGAATTTTTATGGATTTTTGTCCAATATATGCGCAGCGTTGGGATGAATTTCTCTGTTTAGTACATCTGTGTGCTGAATGTTGTAGAAACAATTCTGTGCTAGAGAAATATGTGCTAGGTAATTAAAATGCTGGCATATAAAGCAAAAACTTAAGCATAAGAGTGATTGCACTGTTAGAGTATTATTTCATAAAGTTGCACAGTGAGCTTTCTTTAAAGAAAAATAAACTGGGATCTCAATGTGTAGGGATATGTCTGTATGTGCATATTATCGCACACTTTACAAAAATTTTGTATATCTGAATCAGAAGATCATCTAATAGCTTGTATATGCTGTGTTGTCTGGTGTACACATGATTTATAGAGCAAAAGCTCCTTTGGAACCTGGTACTCATCTTTTCCCCTAGAATAGCAAGGTCCTGTTCATAGGCAGGAATCTTAAGGCACTAAGCTGTCAAACCTACCAAAAAAAAAAAAAAATTTTGCAGGCTCAATTTATGACTAGAAAGAGATTCTAACTAAAAGGATTTGGTCAAATAGCTGACTTCCTTCCCTCCCCTCCGTTTCCAGATAGTCACAAGTATTGCTCTATAATGAAGACCATTTATCTACTAAAGGACTAGAAAGCTGAGAAAAGCTGAGTATGTAAATTCTGTAGGTGTGTCTGAAAAGCTGAAACTGCAGCTATTAACTATGATCAGTGCTGTACTACAGTTTGTATATAAATCAGTATAGATTTAGCAATTTTTTTTTTTTTGCTTTATAGTTGAGAGTGGGTTTTTTTCATTCAGCTCATTTCTAAAGTACGTAAGCAAATTTTACTCTCAAGATAAGGTCAGCCCTGTAAAGAGTCAGTCTGATGGGTGAAAATTTTGAACAGTTGTGATCATGTAAAAATAGGAAACTAGAATGAAAATTCTCTGCCTCTGACTTGGTTTAGATACCACTCAGATAAGTCTATGCTTTGTATCCCTACCTGGGTTCTGCTTGTACAACATATTTTTCAAAACCACCATTTACAATTTATTTTCTATAGTTTGTGATAATATATGATGTACATGATAGATAAATGAAGCAAAGGGTAAAGACACACAAAATCCTGATTTAGTACTCATGGCTAAGATATTAAAAGTTATCTGGCCCAAGTCTTTAAAAGATGCTTAAGCAGTTAGCCAACAGTCTGTTTCAATAGCTGTCAGGCACCCACATGTCTTTAAAGACTGTGATTGTGAGTTTAGGTAGCACAAATTTCTTTTAAGCTAATTTCTTCTGGCTAAACAAATAATGAAGAGCTAAATTGCACCAAAGAGCATTCAAGCTAATGAAAACCATGCCTTTGGTTATTTTCTCTGGACTTCAATTCCATTTGAAGTTTGCTTTTATTCTCATTGCATATTTCATGGTTAGAAAGCTTACCTAGCTTAGTTGTCTAATTTCTAAATAGTTTAAATGCTATGCCTTTAAAATAAATTATGTATAGCTTGCATTTAAATGAACAGAGAATACTAGTTTTCCTTTGGGAAATAGCTTTAATTTAAAAGGAAAATGGTGTTTTTTATGGAACTCTCAGCTGGGAAGGCATTTGTTAGCAAAATAGCTATTTGGTGTTTTGAAAATTTAGTTCTGCTTAAGCTACAGGCTCAATAAGAAGTCAGCACACAGACAATTTCCATATAAGAACTAAGCCACCGATTCACCTAGCTTGGCTGGGTTAGTAAAGAAAAGACTGTAAATTGAGTTCTTGTAAAACGTGTCTCTCAAAAAATGAATGTGTGCAAGATAGAAGTTGTGGGTATTTTCTTTTCCCCTCTACTCCCATGGGGTATAAGATGCTGATTAGTGTATGGGCACCACTGAAGGCACTGAAAACATGGAGTTTGTGTACCAAGTTTGCAGAGCTTCATTTTTTTGGCTGGTATGTTTTTCTTTTTTTGTCTCATGCTATATTTCTCACAAAGCAGCTTTGTTCTGCTTTGCCATTATTGTAAATTCATTTTCTCATGGCTCTAGGCTACACCATGGAAGAATAGTGAAGCTGCTGGTTTTGATCCACAGATCTTTCACTTAGACATTGAAATCTCCTCCTCCCACTGCTTGTAGACTTGGCGGCCTCAGTGCTGTGCTGTAGCCAGTCTTCCACAGGGTGTCTTTGCCACGCTGCCTCCTGACGTACACCAGGTGCTCCTGTGCTATGAAGAAGGTTGCCCTTCTTCCCTAACCTGGCTGGTAGGAAGACAACCTCACTGCAGGGCCCTCCCCAGCCTTTTTCCTACCCCTGGAGCAGTGTAGCCACAGTTTCCTGCATAAAGGGGTGAGTTATTCCTCAGACATGTTCAGCCTCCCCTGCACGCATGTATCTGATGGTGTCTTTCCTAAGTACTGAGTTTCTAAGCTCTGAGTCATTTGTGTGACACCAGAATCTGTGCTGTTGTTCCTACTTCTCTATTTTGAAATAACATTTCTCAGGCTTCAGCTTTTTTTTTTTTTTGGCCCTTACATGCCAATTTGACTCTTAGGACATTCATTAAGGCTTGGGTGCTTTATTGTGTTCTTCTGGGCTGGGGATGGGAGGGAGCTACTCTTCATTGAAGTGAACCTCCTTCACTTCAGGTGTTTGGTTAAGCCTTCTGCTCACCATAGAGCTTCCTCTGCCCTCACAGAGACACTTGCCAATAAAGCTGTCATTGCTTTCGATGGGTGAATGTTCTCCTGATATGATCAGAGTCTGTTTGGAAGAGGGAAAGATCACCAAGACATTTGGACATGTGTCACAGAAGAAAACCATCAGATTGTGATGTTAGGACACTGATCATTTTATGCAAAACCACATGAAAAGCTCTGTATCCCATTACAAGGTAACAACAGTCCTGGGACCAACCCCTACCTTAGGGTCTTCTTACAGCTGTAGTTTTTGTGTCCCCAGATAACGCAGCTATCTGCTTCAAAGGGACAGTGAAGAATGGAAAAGAGGAAGGACCATGACTTTTTAACACCTGCCTCCTAAAAAGTGTGTGCATGTGTGTATATGCTGTGCCATACACATTACTACTCCGGAGTACTCCAAACTGTTCTCTAATCCTTTTAACTGTGTAACTCCAGAGAGGTATCCTAGGAACTTTTTGTACTTTTCATACTGGGTATTTTCAGCTTGGGGTTAGATTCTGCTGACTTTGAGTATTTTATTGGCATTACTTACAGACCAAGAACTATTCAGCTCTTAGAAAGAGCACTGGTATTTGTCTTAAAGGTTTTGCCATGCATAAAAAGGAAAACCAGTGTTATTTCTATTGATTCACCTTCAGACCACATAGCAAATTCAAAGAGAAATAACTAAGTGAAGAGAAATTACTAAGTGGCGGAAGGGAACAAGGAATATGTCCCTGGGCCTCAATCTGAAAGGTCATATATACTCGGCGTCTTATGAATGTCAAGTCTGAAAACGAAAAAGCAGTGTAAATAAACCAGTGCCTTTGCATTGCTGGTTGGCAAGTTCCCTCACTAGCTCTTGCTGTCCTTCCTGTCAGGATCTGTCACTGTGAGGGAGATGATGAAAGTCCCCTCATCACACCATGTCGCTGCACAGGGACCCTGCGCTTTGTTCATCAGGCCTGCCTGCACCAGTGGATTAAGAGCTCAGACACGCGCTGTTGTGAACTCTGCAAGTACGACTTTATAATGGAGACCAAGCTCAAACCTCTTCGGAAGGTATGGTGCTTTTGAATTTAATTACGCTCAAGTGTCAAATGGCCAGAATGGCTGTGCAATATACTGGCACAATTAAAGAAACATCTGCCTATCCAAACTGGCTTTGTATTTGCTGTTGTTAAATCAGTCCCAGTGATTTTATTTCTACATTTAAGTTAGTTAATTTACAACAGCAGAGGATTTTGACTAAAGACTCCCTTTCACCACACATGCAGTATAAATGCACAAATAACAGGGTTTTGTATTTAGAATTTTTATCTTCAGCTTTTTGTTATTGGCTGATCTGCTTATTTTTAAGCCACAAAGAAACCTTACTCATCATGTTTTGCTCCTGAATAACACAGGCCAGTTCGCCCAATAATTTTTACATTGAGCCCATAACTTCTGGTTGAGAATGGTGCTTATACCAATGTGGAGACAGCAATTACAAAGAAGTAACACAGTCAATCAATTTAGCTGCATCTGTTCTAACCGTTACATTTGTGGGCAAATTAATCACTCCTACGTTAAGATTAGTTAATGGAATCTAAACTACAGGGCGACCTTGCATCCTGAAAGTCAGATGTATGTTATCTGCGCTCATCTGTTTTCCAGGATAAATCAATTTAATGGTACACGGGTTGTCAGTATAGGGAAGGTGAAGGGTTTGTTAAACATATGTGGATTTTGTTCTCTTTAGAGTGAATCATTTCTCCTCTGATTTTTCTCTAAAAATGCTCTCGTTGTCTTTGGGTTTTGTTGCATCTTTGAAGTTTGGGTCAATCTAGAACAGGGCAAGTTTTGATTTAAAACAAATTTCAATGTGAGAGCCCTTGAAAAACATGTAGAAACTATTGGCTTATAACCAGCGTATGCATATGTGGTAGTGTTTTGATAGCAAAAGACATTTTGGTTTTGTCAGCTTTGCACAGGTGGCAGTTCAGAGAAAGAAGAGCAAATGAAATTCCTTCTCATTTCCCATCCAGAGAAATTATCTAGTAAGTCCCTGATGATAAACTACTTTGGAAGGGAGAATTGGGATTGATTTGACAAGCAAAGCTTGTGATAGGAAAGGACACAGTTCTCAAGTGCCAGGTAGATCTTGCCAGGTAGACTGGAAATTGAAACAGCTGTAAATAAAAAACTGACAGCTAAAATCTTAATTATATTGACTTAGTTTTTAGTAATTGCAGATAAATTTTAGCTACTGTGACAGAAAGGAGATAATTGTATAAAATCCCCTGCCTGTAGCATACCTTTTGGGGTTTTTTTCTGTATATGTTTTTCTATTTTCAACACAAATTGCTTTAACCTTCCATCTAACAAATACACTTGCAACAGCCACTCTTCCTAAGAGACTATACAGATACCAGTATTTTTAACAAAAGCCTCTTCCTGATTGTGTTAGATAATAGAGTGTCTTTAAAGAACTGGAAATAAAATTTATAGCATCTGAGGAGAAAAGGAGTGAAAAATGTGCATAACTGTTGATATCAGAAGTAGGCAGTTTTAACTCTGTGTGTCTCATCATTGCTGCCCCCCCCATCCCCCGTTAATTGAAATTTTTCTGTATTTTGAATTTTCTGTATTCTGAATTTTTCTGTATAGTAAGGACCCAGCATCTAATTACAGATCCTTTCTTATAATTTACACCCATTTCAGAAGCCAAAACTTGGAAACATTTTTCAAAGTTTCCAGAGTTTTCAAGTTAAAACCAGTTATCTTTTTGGCATTTATAGCACTGAACTGTGACACCCTTCATATGTTATATTAAACTAAATATATCATGCCTAATAAGGCACAAATTTAGGAAACACTAAATGGTTTATAAGAAGCTGTTTTGTAAACCAAGAATTCTGAGAGCTGTAGCAAAGACAAGGTAAGGGAGGAAAGAGTGATCATCAAGAGACCTGCCGGGTAGGTACAGCTGACTGGTAACTTTTCACCCAGCTGTCTTTTATAAAAATCACTGAAAGTGCTGTTTTGTCAAAACCTATGTATTTTGCAAAAGTGGAAAGTTCCAATGAAACACTGTCAGATTTCTTGCAAGCTTTTACGGAGCCCAGAACCTCAACTGTGGGGCATTCCCTAGGAGTCCAGGTTTTCAAAAGACAGCATGAAGGGTGGTTACCAGAGATCAAAGTGTTGTGGGACAGGCAGCTCAGAGAGCTGAAGCTGTCCACAATCCTGTCTCCTTGTTGCAGAATCTGAAAATCACTACAGAGACTCTAGGACTTCTAGACCTTCTTGAGAGCTTTAGGTTTTGCTAAGGCTTGACTATGTACTAGACCCTGAGAGCCTTCAGTCTCCAACACTAAGTCCAGCCTGGCAGCAGTGAGTTAGAATTTCCCAAATCTCTTAAGGATGGAAAATGAGGAATTCTCTGGTTGTAATGGCAGGGACATTATGAGCAGTGGCAGTTATATCTGAAAACAATGCAATTCTTGTCAGCTTTGCCGTATGCTGAGTGGAAACAGCAAAATTGACAAAAAATTGATTTATTTTGCTAATAAACTTTGAGGAATTCTGAAAACAGATTTCATTTCAGTGTTTCCTAAAGAAAAGACCACAGATTCAGTTCCAACAAGAGTACCTTTTCATTTCCAAGAAACTCATTTTATTAAAAAACCTGGAAATTTCCCCTAACGTGAAAGTTTCTGGCCAGCTCCAGAAGATGGCATTTCCGTTGCCGTTAGATCTGGATTTGAAGTAGCATTCTACAAGTGAGAGAATCGCATCTCTCAACCAGTTTTGATTTATAATCTCTACCTTAGCCATGATATGAGATTCTGTAGTCTGATTCTTGACTGCGCATTGCTTCATTATGATGAATTTTATCATAATACCTTTGTAACATTCCAACCACCGGTCTCCTGAAGGGAAAAATTACAGACCACAGAACTTAATTACAGGTATCTATACTTTTGGTTTTGCAGTATCACAAAAGCGGAATTTAAATATAAAACAAACTATTTGACTCAACTGGTAAATTACTATCTTTATTCATGCCTCAGCCTTTCATGCACCCTCAGTGTTTCCTAACAGTTTTTTATCAAGGTCTAGGGTTTTATAGCAAAATCATGTTTGAATATTGTGTCATACAGCTGTTAGCACCCATAAGTGACAATGTGCAGCATACTAAGTTAACATAAATCAAGATAGCTCTATTAAAACAATAGGCTTGTGCCAATTTGCAACAGTTATTTAATTACAGAATCCCCGAAAGCACCAAACATCAAATAAAACTTAGTTTAATCTTTTTAGTGAGTCTTTGCATTGAAGTAATCCTTTTAAGCATTGATCAACAGGCATTGCAAGTGTTTCATATATTTGAGCATGACTAATTACTTGGCTAAATATAAATTTAGAGATTAAATATTAAGCATTGCTTAGTGTGTCTGTTTTATTTCTTGTGGTCTCTGTTATGTCTATCTATGGTTGTAAATAATACTGTTGCATTTGTAGCTTTACCTTTCAGCATTTGCAATTCATAATGCAGAATTTCTCATTTATAAAGTGACTTTATTTATCATGGAAGGAATTAGAAAGTGGCAAGAAGCTTGTGGGAGTCCCTTATTGAGCTCTCTCAGGTAATAGCTTCATCCTGAGAAAATCACTCCTTCTTTAAAAAGGATGTAATCCTGGTAAAGTAGCACCTGGATTTCATATCTCTGGAATTTGGTGTTTGAAGCGTAGTAGAAACAGGAACTGAACGAAAATACTGTGAGTATGAAATGGATTAAGGTGTCAAATTAAAAGGTGCTTAAAATGCAGAAATATCTTCAAATGGAGATTTCTCCGCAGTGTCTTGCTATACTTCAAAATACTTTTCATATTTAAATTTTGCTGTCTATTTAAGACATCTGGTATCTGATGAGATGTTCTGCTTTGATGCATTATCCCAACAGATTATTCTGTGGTGTCGGATATGTCTATTTTCTCTCCTGATTTTGTTTTGTCTTTGAAATGATTTACAAATGTCTTATTTATGTGAGGCATAAGCAATATTGCACATTGTTACCATGTAGTTATCTTGGTCATTAAGGAAGAGCGAGTTGATTTTTTGTTTAGAAAAGCATTATGTACCAGTTGAGGTTGATTTTCTTTCTGATTGAAAGGGTATCTGAATTTCTCCCTTTTAAAAACAGAGGATCAGGAGTGTTCTTTCAGAACAGAGTGATAAGTTTCTGTTAAACTAAACAGAAGCAAAGCCAGTCTTAATAAACTGATAATGAAAGAAACTTGATCTTCTTGTTTATTTTGAATGCATACTTATATCTTCTTAAGTGTTTATTCCTCTTATATCCTGTATTTGTTTATATACTGATAAATAGCACTTCTAAATCTGATATGAGGTGCATCTGTCTGAGTTTTGCACCCTTGAACTCTGTGGAACTTCTCCTGTACCCAGCTACTGTCATTAGAGAAGAAGGAAGGAATGCTGTCTCTCCACTGGGTATCATTTATTTTACAAATAACCAGATTGTAATAAGAGTGATAAAATGTTCATGCCAGCTTTAACTCTCATACAGGATTCAAGGGTTTAAGTCCCAGTTGGAGATACGTGGTTCACGACTGCCCAGAGCAGGGTATTTAGGTCCTGGAGAGAAGTCATGGAACCGGCTAACTCAAATTTCCATACGAAGCAAAACACAGTTCAAGCATATCAGCCTCTTTGTGGTCAGATTAGTGATTAACTGGTTAAATCAGTTTGAGGAAGATTTCAGCTGTTTGGTATGATGCTGATTTAACTATTGGATCAAAAGTAAATATTAAGTTTTACTATAGTAGGTTAAAGATACTCTGCAACAAGAGCATCGGATCAGTAGGAGCTGTGTAACCAATTAAGATGTAGGGTTTGAGCCAACAGACAACTTGTGGGTAATGCCCGGCTGTAAGGCAGAGAAATCAGCAATTCCACAGGCTCCTTAAAAAAAAAAAAGTGAATCACCTATGGAAGCAACAGAAAACAATCAGAATGCTGCTTTGGGAGCTATGATAGACAAAAGGAAAGTCTAAAATGAATCTTTAAGTCCCATTTCTCTCCCAGACTTAATGTTTCACTCTGGAGCAGGGACACATCTGCTTCTGCTCCTCCTATTGGAGTTAAAACTGCATAGGGTGCCTTTTTTTACAAAACAGTCATCACCTGCACTGCTCTAAATCCAGTTGTTAGAGCTCTTAGCTAATATGTGAGAGCACCAGATTCAGCTCCCTTCTCTGTGCTCAATGCAGTCCTATAAAAAGAGTAAATCTTAAAAAGTATGACTGCCTGGAGGAATTCATTCATAACTGGATGCTTTCTGGATAAATCTTTTTTTGATAAAATCTGGTAGCATGCATGATAAATTCAATGACAGCAAAACATGTTAAGGGTGCTGATTTATTTTTGGTTCAATGCTAGCTGGATAATTCATATTTACATTCCTTATTTAAGAATACAGTGATCACTGCCAAAAGTGATATAGCCTGCAGAGACATCTTTGTGAAATCCTGCTATGAAATCAAAAGTGGTCGCCATTAGAAACCACTTCTGTGGCCAGAGTAGGCTCTCAGAACCAGAAGAGACCTGCACAGTCTCCCAGGAAAAAAAAAGAAACTTTGAGCACTCATTACTGTATCGCTTGCTGTTTACTTCTTATTGCCCTGTGCTGTGAAGTATGAACCATCTGGCTTTTTCATCAGTTTTCTAATAAGAGTCATGATAAGAAGTGATAGCTGATATTGCATAGGTCAGGTAACATTGGCTTGCTGTGGGATTAGTTCCCTTTTAACCCAATTTGGTGAATACTTTGCAGTCCTTAACATAGGAGAAGATCCTACATTTCCTTTTGATTTCTGGTGCAGCGGCACGGCGTCGTCAAGGCAACCTGCCCGGTGTTTTCTTTCTTCCAGTAAACTGTCTCAAAACATCGCTAGCCTCAAATCATTTCATGTAATATGTGGGGTCAGACGCTTCACCAGTATGCACAAAGGCACAAAGCTATTACTTTCTTATTGGCTATCATGTCATTATAGTGAATAACTTTGTGCTCAAGGGAGAATGTGTATATTAAAGCTTTTAAAGTAAAAATAATTCTATAGCATTTATATCCTATTGTGATGCCTCGAGGATGCAAGGGACTACTTTGTTCAGACAGTTGTACTCCTAATTCTTGAGAGAGAGCAATAGAGCATTACTGCTAATTTATCTGTATATAGATAGCGTGCTGTAGTTTGCAGAGTAATGTGTCTTGCTTTTTGTGCCATAACAAGAATAATCGATCTTAGCTTTCTTGTAATGCTAGAATTTGGGTTAGCTTTCCATCTCCACATTTCTTTCTCTTCCATTCAACACAGCTTTTATTGACACAACTGTTCCAGTTCTCATGGACTTCTGATGAGAAATTCTGACCTCTTGTACCTCATACCTTGAAACCATCATAACATACCCGTAGGCTTGCAAAAAGCCGTCTTACTATGATGCTTTGCTGGGACACCCCCATGTGCAGCATCCTTCCTGGAGGCAGAACAAGATGTTTTTATTGTCATTGCTTTGAACTTGCATTCTTTTAAGAAGCAAACAAAAAACCTTAGACCAGAAAATGAAATGAAGACTGTTTCCTCTTCTAATTAGCTGCTAGTAACCAAATTTGCTACTTCTGCTGCTCTGTAGCATTTACAAAAGCAAAGGGAATTCAGGAGATTGTCCAGCGCTGGATATCACTGGTGTTACGCACTATTGCACAGAACCATGAGCATGAGCTCTGGGAGGTACAAATCCTTCTGTGCTTTCTGAGGCTGAAATGAACAGTTTGGTTTGAGCTGTTTTACAGGTGCAACTTGCATCAAAAGGTTTTACTTCCATTTTATGTAGAGGGTCCTACCCCATCCTGCAGTTCATCAGCCTCTCACTTATTTTTTAAGAATTTGGAATCTCTTCATTTTTTATTTCATCCCTTTCAGTGTTCTGTTTTACAGCTTCACCTCATCAATAGTTAGAACAGAGGAGGGGCTGGGTAGCTGAAGCATTGAAAATAATTAAGAGAATCTCTTGATACTGGGTTTAAAACTAAAGAAAATGTAAATGGAATGGTGCCGTGACACAAAATGGATAGCTAGTAGTATAAAATTTAAAGAGCATAATCAACCCAAGCATTGACCTAAACCAGTCATTGTTATTCATGGACTTTTGTAAAAATGCCATTTTTACTGTTTAATTTTGAAGCTAGGGATTTTACCAACTCTAATGGGAGTGGGCTGCTATTCATGATCTGGTTAATGTATGTATTAATCTCTCACATAACTAACACATACAAGTTTACAGTGGTTATTTGCCTCAAATTTATTTTGCCTGGGATCTACTGATGTGAGAATGATCTGAACTGAGTTTTAGTTCACAGGCTGATGCTTGCTTGTTGGTGGAACACATGCAAATAAATGGCTTATCCTAAACATAGTGATGTTCTCTTGAACATAGCAATACGGTACTTGATCTAAATTATGATCAAATGGGATAATTACCGGTTTATTCAATCTATGTTATGATTTTTAGTGTTAATTTAATTTTATTTTATTCCTGTAGCTTTATATTAAAATTACTTGGAAAAAAAGAAACTTTTCCTCCAGGAATTACTCAGATCTTTATTAATCTGCTCCAATTTGTATGTGGCAAAATCAGAATGTATGATATTTGTTGGAGGTCTTTCAGAAGGAATAGCTTCCCTCAGCTCCTTGCCAGAGCACTAGGCTGTAGTTTTGTGTTAATTACTGTAGCCTTTCCTCAGCACGAATGTCCTCCATTTCATTTTTGTTTAATTGCATAAGAAGAGTCTCTCTTGTGGGAAAATTAAAAGACAGAGAAGGTAACTGTAGCTATTCATTGCGAAATCGGTATTCTTGCTAAGTCATATTTATAGATAATGAATCATGTCATCTCCTTTTTTTAATCTTGGTTATGTGGCAATTCAGGCATATGCGTATATACTGTATATATAGTTGCAAAAATAAGATACGTCTAGATAAGTTTAAACAACAATGTATTTAAAAATATCATGGGTTTGGTATACAAGAACATTTAAACCAAACCACATCTGTGTAAGGATTCAGACTGATTTGGTTAAGGGAAGCTCAGAAGTTGAGTTACATTTTCTATACAATGTAGGTCAGTTGCTCTTACAACTTCAGGAAGACAATAATGATCATATAAAAAGAATTAGTGTTTAGGTTCACTTGTACTATTAATTTACTGAGTGATGGGGTGGGGGGAGAACTGGTAAGAGCATCTTTGATCTATAAAAGTGAAGGATAGAAAATGACATAAAAAGACACGCAAGATGTTCTTGAGTTCATCCAGCAGTACCAAATGGCTACTCTTCGTTCAGTGACTTTCAGATATGGCTGCTTTCCATTTCCAGTCAATTGTACTCCTTTTCTCGCAAGACTCCTTAGCATGTGAAGGTACCTTTGTACCCTTCCGTCCTCCGCTTGCTGCCATACTTCTCTCCATTCCTGTTATGACACGGGATGCTGAAGGGCCTTGGTCTGTAGCGATGTAATACACTCTTCTGTAGGCCAGGTTGCACAACAAGTTCTCCAGGTAAATGGCTTTAGGTTTTTATTCTGCAAGATACAAATTAGAACTCTAAGGAATTTTACATATTGGAAGGAGTGTTTAAATTACTAATGTATCAAATGGGAGAATTGAGGACATGATCAGCAAACAAAAAAGACCAAGCACATTTAGTATGAGGCAGTAATGAGAATTTTCCTGCTTGCCCTGGTCTAAGAGAAGGCAAACTTAGGTGAAAAATATTTTCTAGGTGGAAGGTGCAATAACTGATATTCTGTTGGAACTCTTGGAGAAGACTATGTACAGCGTTTATAACTTCAGCTAAATAAACAGAAAGTATATTTGTTGATTTAGTTTTTCAGGTGTCACCAGTTTTATTTCATCAGCTCTAATTTCTAAATGTGTGCTTCAGGTTACTTCTCAGCGGGCTAGACAATTTGATATCGAGGAAATTAAGCAGTGTGATGAATACTGAAGAGAAGGTGATTCAAGTAAAGACTCTCTAACAAAACTGTGATCATATATTATAACTATGTCTTAGGTGCCTAAGGGAACAGGTCTTTAGAGAAATTTCATTTTAACTGCACAGGACTGAAGAAAGTGGAGAGGCATACAAGACTATGTAATGGGATGCTGGTCTCCAGCATGTTGCTATATCCACCTTTCTCTCTAATTTCTCTCCTTTTCCTATTTCTACCATGCTATCCCAGCCTTCTGTCCACATCCATCACACTATTTAAGACCAAAATACACTCAGATGTGCAAAGGGAGCCCATGCTGCTTGGTGTTTGAAGACAGAGACTCTGGCATAGACTGTTGGGAGATGGTTTGCTATGGCTGCTGCAGTGGAGGAAGGACTCATGGCTGCTTTGACCACGGCACAATCCATCTCAAGTCCAGCACTGAGCGTGTGTCATGGCTGCTCTTGTATTGCCCGTAAAGTACATACCGCAAAATGCAGCACCCCCACCTGCTTTGGTTGGAAAATGAAATCTCAGCCTAACTGGCCTTGCAGCAAAATTATGAACTGTGCTTTGTGGTATGGTAGTTTGATTGATTCTTTTTTTTTATTTTTTTTTTGTGTCTAAGTTATTGTTGTTTGAGAGCTGGACTGTGATTTAAAGGCATTTTCTACATAGTGAGTGGAGGAAAATGTCATGCCTTCAATTAGGTGTGCTGCTCTTTTGGAAAGACAGAGTAGACAGAGGCGGGAGACAAGTAGCTGCAAAGAGAATAAAAGTAACACACAAACTAGATTCTTTTGATAGATAGAATGATTGTAGAAATACTGTAGGGAGAGCATGAAACAGTAGCATCTGCGTCTGTTCTTGACTAACTGTGATAAAAGTTAGTGGAAACAGAGATTCTACTCCTTTTTTCCTTGCCTCTTTGTGGGTTGCCCACATGTAGCTTGTTTTTTGATTTTTCAGTAATAAAGGCATATGCCCAGGCACCTAAAGTAAGTCTGTTCTAGTGTTCTAGATGTGTGCCTCTTGTTCTTAGTACCAGACATTCCCCATAGCTTTGCATTATGGTGATAGTTCACTCCTGACCAGTGGTTTAATGTTTCACCTGCAGTTTACCTGTCAGGATTCTGGTTTTAGATAAAGTAGTTGAAGTGTACTATGCTAGGAGATAATGATCCTTTTCTTAAAGAGCTTACGAGGCAAGAAAAGAAACAGCAATTGTAAAAGAGAAGCTCGTGATAGTACTGGAGGCTGATCATGTAGACCTCTGTTGAACAAAGAATTAGTTAATGTTGTTTCAGCATTCAAAGAGAATGCTTAGAAACTAACACTTTGTAGAATACTTTTACGTTCTATATATTGATGTAAAATAATTTCTAGCAGATGGGAGCTAGCAAGAACCTCCCAATATGGAGAGATTATGCTATAATTACTTGCCACGGGGTTTCTTGCACATTTTTCTGAAGCATCTGGTGTTGGCCTCTGTCCGAGACAGAGCATTGGATGAGAGGGACATGAGGTGTGGCTATTCCTGTATTTCCAAAGCACAGCAATTTTTTGTTTAGTGTGTGTTGGGATGATTAGGATGCAGGTACTGAAGTTCTTCTAGTTGGTAAATTACAAGTATTCTCAATAGTACTTCCAGACTGCAAAAACAGCTACTTCATTTCAGAAATTATCTTCTCAAATTACTTAATACCCCTATTTTACACTTTTTAAGGGTCTGCTAATTGATGACATACACAGCTAAAAATTGCATAAGTTTGTGAAGAGTGCATGCTGATTATATCACTCAAGTCCAGCTCTTTTAACTGTCACTTAAAAAAGAAATATAGCACTGTCTTGATTTTGATAAAATTGAATTATTAGTTCTTTGCAGATGATAATCTTAAGGTGTTTATCGAAGTGAGATTTTTCATTATGTAGTTCTTGTATTACTCTAGGCATGCACATCACACACAGAAGTGAATTAAAGTGTGTTTGTCTTTAGAAATGCACCCATTTCTGGTTCAGTTTTAAACTTTTAATAGGTCTTTTAAATACACCACAGACATTCATTTGAATTCCAACCAGGCTTGTTTGGTGTCACCTAGGGACAGAAATAGATTTTAGGTAAACTTCAGACAGGTTTGCTGGAGAAAGATTTGTACCAGCTCACCTAATGAGCTAACTAGATCGAGGTAAGGTTGTGCATAGATATGGCCGTATGATGCACCCTACGCCATGGGATTTTTAAAATTTATTTTATTTTTCTGTTCAGTGGCTAATGTAGCAGGGGTTTAATTCCAGTCTTCTACTCTTGATCCTGACACGAGTTTTTCTCTGGCATGTATCTTTTGACAAAAGGCACGGACAAATACGTTTTCTGTGTTTTCTGTGAACTTGCTCAGTTCTTCCTCTCTGAATGTGCTCTGGATGTGTTTGGGGAAAAGAACACAGAGGAGGTGTTTTCATGACCCAAACCCTTCTCTTTTCAACCATCAGACCTGGCTCATTCTGTTGGACTGTATGAGGGGCACTTCTTGTCTTGGAGCAGGAGGCAGTGAGGCATGCCTTGTCTTTCTTTAAGATGCAGTCCCTCAGGCACATGTTGTTTAGATGGCACAGAGTGGCCCAAAATGCTTTTATTCAAATTACAAGGTTTGAAGTCTCTTCTCTCATCAACACTTCAAATCTGCACAGGGCTATTTTGTTCTCCCAACATGTGTGGAGTCCTGTTGTCCTTTATTACTATTATTTCTTCCTCCTCCACCCACTGCACAAATTCCATTCCTGCAAACTACCGTTGCAGCTGCTTTGCACCAGCTGGTAGGCTGATAGTAGTGAACAGTTTACTGTGGAGCCTGAGCCAATTAGTGCTGCAACAAGTGACCAGAAAACCCTCCCTAAACCACAGAAAATAAATAACTCTGAGCTACATGTTCAGACTACTGACATATCTCCACTGCTTGGCTCACTTCATCATACACTGCTCCAGTTCTTAAGAGCTTTTTTCAAAAGTGCTGTCTGGATCCTTCAGGCCTGGTTAGAGATAAGAAAGATGTTTTTCTGTGTATTCTTAGTCTGTGTGCAGAGCGCAGTTTCTACAACAGCCCCTAGAAATAATTTTAGCCTTCATTTTGAAGGCATGATTATTTCAAGATAGAGGTTGGCTTAAAGTCTTTCTTTGGATTGTAGAAAGAATTCAGAAAACATTGCATGATGACTTTAGCTCTATGAGAGCCAAAGGAAGTCCTTCCAGCTGTGGGTACTGTTTACGTTACATTCATTGTCATTTTTTTGCTAAATGATGGATAGGGAGAAAAATATCAGAACAGGAAAAATATTTAATATTAGCAATGTCACGCCCATACCAGATTCCCCTGTCAGGCCTCCTTAGATACAATTTTTAAAAACAGGCTTCCTGAAAATACCCAGGAGTTAAAAGTCCAAGCATTCATAGCACGTTGCAAAGCAGCCCATTAACTTCACCTTCAATTTGGCATCCTCAGTGATGAGTCCCTGCAGGAGGGAGACCTTCGGTTGTAAAGGTGTGAATCTGCAAACCTGCAGTAGATATGGAGTTGCTTCAGGAAATCCCTGTAGACAAAATTTTGTGGCCAATGTGACAGAAGATTACCACTAGCAGGAGGCAACATGCAGACACAAAATGGCGGATGGGGCAGGCAGATGGTAGATCTACAGTCTGAAGGTGGGGGAAAAGGAACACAAGCAGCAAAGTTTGCAGAGTGCAGTTCTGTGGCGTGGTAACAGCTTTTATGTGAGCAGTGTGAAGCTTTTGGTTCTGCATTGGGCCTTCATGAAACCACTTTGCAGAAAACTGTATGGGAGGGAATTAAAATTGCAGATTTACTTCTGTCTCTAAGAAGAGAAGTTGTATTGGGATCTCTAGGATATGAAGCAGCATCCCCACATCCGCAGACAATCTGTTTTCAGAGGACATTAAAAATATCCATATTTCTTTGTTGCATATTGATTAACCAAGCTTTTATTAGAAGTGACATGCAGGGAGGCAATTTGGGTCCTTTAAAATAAATATCAGGGATTTTCTCAGACTCTGTTACAGGAAAGGGAAGTGGTTGGCTGCATATGACTTAGATGTTCCTTGCGAGTAGCTATTAATTTTTTTTCCTTTTTTACATTTTTTTTTTCTTTCCCCAGAAGACTGATGACTACATTTTGTAATTGCAAGAGTGGGTTATGAAATCAGTAACCGTTCCCTTTAAGTTTCAGAGCGAGATAGTCTCAAAACCAAAACACGAGATAGAAACCTAGAACAGGGTACAGTTTTACAGCTGCCACTTTCAAGATTATTACAAACTTCTCTGGCAGTAAAGCATAGGAATTCAGGCTGAGGTGCACGTCGTGTTTTAGAAGTAGCTGTAAGTAGTAGTTGGGGTGGAAGGAGTGTTTCTGATCACATTTACAGTCCAGCTTCTTTCCTTTGACAGTTCATTCTGGCTTCTTGGTAGGAACCTCTGAAGCAGGTAGACAGTCTCCTACCACCCTCCAGTGGTTTGCAGAGCACAGTGCAAGTGTAGTGTTCAGAAAGCTTAATCAGAAACTAAAAAGGGGGCTGGGGATATTTCAAGCTTTCTTCTCGGGATATGTGTTGTTGCATTGTGGATTTGTTTGGTGACTTGTGTAAAAGGTCTTGTGGTTTTTAGATGTTACGAAGTGTTTTAGCACACCTGTTCTGTAGAGCATTTCCAGTCTCTGTGTGTATTGCTGCCAGGATTAAGGAATCTGTGGGTGGTGACGATCAGATGTACAACAGTGAAGGGGTGCTTCGGAGGAGGCTGGGCAAAAACTACAGTGTTTGTCTATCAATTTAGTGACTCAGTAATTTGCAAGTCATTATAAATGTCTCCTCTGGTTGTTAGCGTCTTCCATTTCTTTCTCACCTTCCAGTCTCTAGAGCACCTTAGGAGTATTAACATGCAAGTTTCCAAGGAAAATTGCATCTGGGCACTTTTGTGTTATTTTTCTGTTCTCGGTGACATCTGGTATTCTATCCATGGCATGTCACAGTGTCAGCAACCTGATGGTTGTACATTTTTGTAGATCACTGATGAAGATAATAAGACATGATGCAATTTATTTTTATCTTGCCATCATAAATGTAAAGAGCCATGAGAACTGCAGAAGCTTCAAAATACAGCAGGGGTGAATTTATCAGTGGTTAAGGAGGCATTAATGTGCTGTGTGACATAGTAGCACCTGCCAAACTTACCCACCCAACTTTAGGCTATATCGAGTCCTGGACTATAAAGCACAAGTAAAAGGGGCTGATGCTTTCGCTGCTCAATATATTGTTGTCTCATAGCCTTTGCTATGGATTTTCAAGCAATTTTTATTTCACATAACTGTGCTTTTATCCAAGCAAGTCTGTGCAAACATTAACAGCTAAATTTTCGATTTAAGCCTATTGCAAAAATCCTAAAATAGTGAATTGCACTTTTCTGCTCCAGGGCAATTTAAATTGCTGTCTTATCCACTACTATCACTTGTCTAGTAGAGAGTGACAGCAGTCACATAGTACTCTCTGTTCAGCCAAGCTAAAATATGTGAGTAGGACAGGAGAATTAGCTCAGCTACCGCAGGGATCACCAGGAGTAGAGCATAAAGATTAATTGGATTTCCCCTTCTGAGCTCAGCCCATCATGACTGGAGTTGAGGGGAGAACTGGGACTGCAGCTAGGGCAGGGCAAAACAGAAGCGCAGCTTTGGGTGACACTAAGAGCTGTAAAATGCTCCCAAGTACTCTGATCACCCTGCATCTGCCCATGTGAGCAAGGACTCTCTCCTTGGTCCTTGTTCCTTTCTTGCGTCCCAACTGGGAGTACAAGGTGCTCTGCAGTCTTCCAGTTCCATAACCACCCATGCCCTGGTGGCCTCTCCCGGTCTCCTGCCAGCCAGCTTATTTCTGGTGTGGTAATGCGCGTGTGGACAGAATAAACACGCAGGCATGCTGTCTTGCGGGAGAAGAAAAGCGGCCAGAGAGAGGAAGCAGAGTCCAGTAGGCCTTGCCTTGCTTTCTGGCTGGTTTTGATCACAAGACGTTAGCAAAAAAAGTCCTGCTTCAGCGCACTTCTGGTAGCTCCCTCTCCTGACATACCTTTCTTGTACATCTCAGCAGAAGTTTGTGAGCTTGTTCCTTTATTTACCTATCCTGCCTGTTGGTCATTCATTTCTCTTTTTTCCCTATCTACAAAATGTTTACATTTAGAGTAATGGGACCAGCATTCTTTGACTCTAAAATTCCATATGAAAAAGCTTTATTTGACTGGGCATTCAGCGCAACACTCAAGGCTTTTGTGTATGTTAGAGAGAGTCAAATGGCTGTAATGAGACTGCAGGTATACATGACAATGAAAATTTAGCACAGAATCTTCTCTCCAGTAGACCAAAAAGTGTAGCATCAGAGTTGAGATGATGGAAAATTTCTGTTTAAGAACACAATTCATTCTTATTTATGTTCAATGATGTTGATCACTCACAAAGCATCCACAGGTAAGTGAAGGGTTAAGGTAAAATTCTTTCTTCCATCTGGACAAAGACAACTTTTTCTTTGGAAAGAAAGCCTGTTGCAAGGCTTGAATTGAATTTTCACTGCAAAAAGGATGAAAGTCTCCAGGTCTGATGCTGTGTAACCTGGTGACTGTAATGATATAAGACTGTGATGATAATGCCACAGTCTGTCTGGTCTGACTGCTGAATACTGCCTATGTGAACTACAATGAATATAAGGTTCTGGGTTTTTGTTTTATTACTTTTTTTTAGTCTCCCGTTTGTCCAGACTGCCATACAAAACCCACCAAGCTTAGTTTTCACTCTTAAGTAAATGTATCAGAAACTGAAATGAGGTATCACCTGGCAAATAAAGTGCTAGCTCTGTCTCTTTGTATATTACTGAGGAAATATTTCAGTTCTTCTGAACAGTTATTTAAGCCTTATGTTCGTAAAATTCTGGCAAGGGCTAGAAAATGCTCCAGAGACTGTGTTTTGAGGCAACAGCTCTGAAACGTGTGAGCTTTAACTGCCATTAAAGAATGAAATTTGTTTGGCCTGGTACGTACTGCTCTAAAACTAATGGCAGGAAGAAGCGTTTCTGAGAGTTAGCTCCCCTGGGGACATCGCATTGACATCCCTCGGCTTTTACTGCAGTTGTGCTCCTTTGAAATGTCACCAGACAGCAAAGAGTGTTCAGACCAGAAGAATAGCTGTATTGGTTCAGGGTAAAGTCTAAGCATCTTGCTTAGATGCTGTGTCCAACACTAGCCATAAGCAATTTAGGGAAATTTGTTATTTCCCAAAACCAAACCAAAACAAAATTAAAAACCCAGGCAACCAAAACAAAAAAAAAAAAAAAAAAAAACCAAAAAACCCAACAAACAATGAAAACAAACCCAAAGTAAATTCATACCACTTGAGTGCTCTGAAGCGGCCAGGGGTTTTGATCCAGCCTTAGCACCTGGAAACTGGTAGGAGCCGCAGCCCCGGTGTACTAAAGGTCTGT
The DNA here is from genome assembly GCF_965183815.1 of Platalea leucorodia. Classification (NCBI taxonomy): domain Eukaryota; kingdom Metazoa; phylum Chordata; class Aves; order Pelecaniformes; family Threskiornithidae; genus Platalea; species Platalea leucorodia. The sequence continues at coordinate 42,238,538 of NC_138828.1, read as the reverse complement.
GTAAGCGGAGGAGCAGCTTTGCTGTGCCGGTGGTCAGGGCTGTGGCACGGATGCTGAAGCACCGTTCAGAATTGCCTTGGCACGACTGCAGAGAGGTGGCACTCTTGTATTGTGGTTTGTGCTCGTTGCATTCATCAGGCACTAGCGACTCCGAGATTATTCATCCGAATTGAGGCGTTTTGCTTGTAAATGTCATATTCTTTCATCTGTTTCCAAAGGCAAGCATTTTAGAAGAGAAGGGGTTTAGTTTAAAGAAGTGCTGAAAAAAATGATGTCTTCAACAAGCAAGATGATTAAAAAAAAAAAATCGCCTCAAGAGTTGCATTGTTCAAATGGAGGGAATAGCCTATTTCATCTTAAAATAGCCTTAACTTAAGCTAGGATTTAGTGCCATAATTCATGAACATATGATTAATTTAGTGCCATAATTCACAAACATGTGCCTGGAAGATCCTTCTTGCGTTACTGAGGCTGTTTGACTGCTATCATGTACAATCATTGCCATGTAATCATCTTTTCAAGTTTATGGAATTTAATCCTCAATGCAGTTGCATTTCTTATGCTTTTATTTTATGGGAAGACTGTCCCACAGCTGTGTTCCCCTAATTTTAAGCAACTGAGAATAGCTGAGAATAGTTTAAGTATTACAAGCTAATGTTTGTGGTTTTTCTTCTCATCACCAGAAGTATGCATCAGGTAAAGTTAAAATAAATATCCAGCTTTTTACCTGTCTATTAATATATTATGGCTGTACTGCAGTTACTTTAGATGTCATTCTCAAGCAGAGAGAAACAGAACAGAACTCTTCATTCCTCTGAATCTGTGAAAATGAGATCTTAATGAATTTTATGGTGACAACACACATACTATTATAGTGTGTATTATCAAAATAAAAGGATTTGTTAATTTTATTACTGTTTGTTTTTTTGGTAGAAAGAGCCAGAATGGCCTAATCAGTTTATTGTAAAATTTTACAAGTCTGATTTTTTATTACTTTTTTTTTTTAATTACAGTGGGAGAAACTACAGATGACAACAAGTGAGAGGAGGAAAATAGTTTGTTCGGTCACATTCCATGTAATTGCAATTACCTGTGTTGTTTGGTCATTGTATGTTTTAATTGATAGAACCGCTGAGGAAATTAAACAAGGCAATGATAACGGTAAGTATCTTTTACCCTCTTCAGTCTTGTTGATAATGCAATGGATGGCTTTGAAAGGCAGCTATGTAACCAGTCACATTCTCTTCTTAAATAACAGCTCACTGATACATGGCTACATCAAATGCTTTAATGCAAAAGTAATGAATGCCTCAGTGTTAAAAGCTTATGTTATGCCCCTGCAGAGAGACCTCTACTTAGTGTAATCATTACAACAGCTTAACTAGCCTGCTGGTTCTTCCTAGGTTAATCTCCCATTATCTAGATATTTCTAAAGGTCAGACAAAAAGATGAGTCAAATTCAAACAGCTCAGTGCAAGTTCAGGTCATAAAATAGCAATTTATTTACATTACCTACTTGAACCTCGATATCCTGTAAAACACGATGGAGCTCTTTCATCAACAAGCTTCCTAATACGAACATCCAAGAGGCCATGTTGCAGTTGTGTTCGTCCTTCATGTGGGACTTAAGTAGCATGGAAAGCCATTCCTGCGTCCTTTTGAATAGAATTTCCATGTTGCAGTTGTGTTTGTTGTGAGGGTGGTCAAACACTGGAAGACAGAGGTCGTGGAGTCTCCGTCTGTGGAGACAGTGAAAACCCAACTGGACATGTGTCACAAAATGCATGTTTAACATAAGTAGGTTTCTTTTTGGACGATACTTATCGTGTGTGGAAACTATATTCCAAACTGAACTACTGTTTCCCATTTCAAATCTAAGTCTATTTGGTCTTAAATTTAGTCTTAAATATGAGCATGATGATGAAGAGGATAAAAAGCTTTTGAGTTTTGATCTGAATTGACTTTAAGCACAGTAGAGGGACAAAAGTCTCTAGCTTTGTGCAATACTCAAGTTAACATGGAAAACAAAACAGGCAGAGCTTTGTGCCTCGCTAGTTAGATAAATATTTGATGATACTCCTGATGCTTGCCTTTCTTGCCTATGAGAGGAAAATATGTAACAAGCCTCAGTAAGTCACAGATGAATGTATACTGCAAAGTCTGGTTTTGCATTCTTTCTGAATGGGTAACCCTGTTTTTCATCTCAAAAAACTGGCCCTGAGGACAGGACTAGGAATGGCTTTGAACTTCTATTTATGAGTACAACTACATCACCCCAGTCATTAAAAAGGGGAAAGGTATTTCTGTGGATTAGCTGAATTTACACAGCAAAACAGACAACATCATTAATTTTTTGTTGTTATATAGAATGCGTAAGAATCACAGTAATTAATCCTGGTAGGCTCAAAAAATATTTATGATTTGTATAGAATTCAGTGTTTGCCAAATGTAATGGATGATTCTCCACACTAAAAAATGGACAAAGAGATGCCTTGGAGCTGCTTACAGCATGCAAAAATAAGTGTTTGTGAAGAGAACTCTTCTGCCCCAAAATTTGCTGGGGGGGGGGCAGACTTTTACAAAATCAAAGGTGTATTTCGGGGGGGGGGGGGGGGGGGGGCGCGGAGACATATATGCAGTTCGCTTTTCTCTCCATTATCTCTGTTTAAATGGGAAATGCTGGGAAAAAGACAGTGAACACCAGAGGAAAAACACTTTATAAACATATTTTGAGGAGGAGAAAAACTGAAAGCCCTGAATAATACTAGTACTGTTTGTTAATATTGTGTAAGTTTAAAAATTCCTTTTTTAAATGTATCTCTCAGAATATTTAGGTGTTTTTTTTTTCTCCTTACAAAAGCATATGATGCAAATAAATAAAAGTGTAAACCTCTTAATTGGTAAACCTGTCACTGGTCTATAGAAAGGACAAATTAAAATATATTTTAAATATTCTAGAGCTTATATGGCACCAGCGGTAGGGAATCAAGTTTCACATAAATTTGCTCTGCATGAAAAAACAGGTCTAGGCTTAGCTGAGCTTTGTCTCTCCTAATAAAGCTCAAGTGTGGGAAAATATGGCGATCCTGGAATGTACTGAAAGGTACAAAATTCACTGTGCCATACCAGTTTAGCAAAAAATGATGCTTCCTGTGTTACCGTGGAAGAAGGAGCGGCACATCTTTACTGCTAAGAGGTGGGAGAAACTCTGGAGGAAAGCTGAGCCATTTATTCAGCTTCTTTCTTCTGAGCTCAGCGCTCCGGCTGTGACTTGCTGCTTCTAAGTGTTGTTACCCACTGATGGGGCTTAGTCAGATGCAAACCATACTGTTTCCATAATTAAGAGCAAGAAAGAGACAGTGATTTTTAAAAACAGTTATTAAAGGGGGCGAAAAAAGAAAAAACACATCACTGGATATGATACCTTAGCGAAGTATTCTTTGTTACTTTCTTTTGTCCCAGGAACAGGGGATTGAAGAAAGGCATGACAAATATTTTGTCAACAAAGTTAACAAATATAAAAAGATTTGTCCCTGCCAAGTTCAACTAACCAGAGTGATAGTGGTTAGGGAGATACAAAGTGATTTACCTGGTCTTTGTATGCTTTCATTTTGCTGCAAATTAAAACAAAATAATTGGCTAGCACCATCACTTAATACATTGTTACCATTTCTAAGTACTACTAAACAGTTGCCATGAGAGGAGAAACTACAGCTACGTGGAACTTTTTGTGTGCTTTTGCAATAATTAACATTCTTTTGGTCTCTGTTTATTTAATTAAAAGCCCAGCTCCTATGTGTTTAACAGGAAATGGGATACTTAGATTCACCAGACTCACACAGCTGGCTGAAAGTAAAGACTTGCTTTTGAGGAGTCCAGGTTACCAAGTCTAGGAGTCGAGGCTTCCTCACTGATGCTCTTCTGCTGAGTCCCAAAGGAACGCAGATTGCTTTCCTGCCTGTGGCAAAAATTTCTTCCCTGTGTAAAACTTGGGTAAAACTCACAAATATCACCACGTTGTTGTGATTTGTCACCAGTGGTTGAATACAGCATCTGCAAGGCACCTTGAATACCACACTCAGTGAGCAAAACGTTATTCAAAGAGCTTCCATATAGGACCAACAAGCCTATTCAGTTTGTTCAGACTGACAGCTTAAGCACTGATAACAGAGGTCCAACTCTTGTGTATAGCATTTAATCTTTAAATGTGATGAGGCAATGTGTAATAGGAAGGCTGGTAGCTGTTCCTTTACATTAGGCTATGGAATGGTTGAAAAAAGCAGATGCAGTGGTATAAACTAACGAGAAGGCTGTTCTTAATACAATATTAATTTATTCTGTTAAAATCTTAAGACCACATTTAGGCCAAAGCAAACCATTTTAACATTATTCATATCATAATCAAGTTCAAATGCTCTCATGTCTAGCTTTCTTGTGTTAGCAGCCATATATTTTTCTGTAAATATCAATGTGATTGATCAATGCAATAAGAAAAGTAAGAACAGACACACCAAAAACTGTAAAGTTACTTTTTTAGTACGTAGGAATATAAGTAAGTTCTGCTTTTTGATATTTGGGGGGGGTGGGGGTGGGGGGGGGTGGGGATGTTGCACAGACAGCAGGAAAAAGAGGCCAATGAAGGCAGTGATGCAGGAGAAAGAGCCCTTTCTACTAGCTTTTTTTGCTATATCCTGGCTTCAGGATGAAGCTAAAACCAGGTAATAATATTGCAAATGTTGGTGTTCCAGGTACCGTAAGCAGCATCATGCTTGCCCAGGGGAAGTGGTTGAGTCCCCATCCCTGGAGGTATTTAAAAGACGGGTAGACGTGGTGCTTGAGCAAATGGTTTAGTGGTGGACTTGGCAGTGATGGTTAACGGTTGGACTCGATGATCTTATGGGTCTTTTCCAACCTTAACGATTCTATGATTCTAGCACATGTAAAAAAACCAGTTGTTGTTGTTGATGTGCATAATATTTCTAGGTATCTAGTTATCTCAGTTTTGGTACTTGCATTTTTGCTTAAGCAAGCTATTGAATATGGGGCTATTATTGAAGAACAGTAAAATGTTTTGGGTTTGACTGTATCAAGCATTACGCTTCCTTTGTGAGAGTGGCCTTGCATTTCTTACTTGACCAAACTGGGGTGAAGTCAGTTAAAAGTGGGAGGCAGATGTAGTTTGTTGGCTGGCCTATGGGATAGGAAACGGCTGCCGTTTTCTGCTTGAGCCCCAGCTGCCCCAGTAGCATGTACACACCCGGGAACTCTCAGCAAGTGCCTTCCTTTCAAGATATTTTACTGAAACTCAGTACTTGATAGTCAATGTATAACAATGGTAATAAATATAAACATTTTATTTCAAAGGTGTCCTTGAATGGCCATTTTGGACAAAACTCGTTGTGGTGGCCATTGGATTCACGGGGGGCCTGGTCTTCATGTACGTGCAGTGTAAGGTTTATGTTCAGCTGTGGCGCAGGTTGAAAGCCTACAACAGAGTGATCTTTGTTCAGAACTGCCCAGACACCGCCAAAAAACTGGAGGAGAAGAACTCTTCGTGCACTCAGAGCTCGGACGTGAAGGATGCAGTGGTGGTGCCAGTAGCACAGACAGGTACAAACTCTCAGCCGGCAGCTGAAGAAACGACATCTGCGGTCATGCCAGTTTGACAGAAGCAGCACTGTTTCTTCCTTGCAGAATAAGGCGTAGTGTTTTCTACACTACAGATGCTAAAAGAGAGTAGAAATGACTGTGCATTTTTCCAGTTAAAAAAACAAAAAACCACACAAAACCCAAAACCCTACAAGGAAAATGGATCCAGCAAAGCAACTTGTTACTGTATGGGATGTGGACGTTCGTGAAGTAGCTTCTCAACTAGTCAGCAAGTGTAGTGAAAGTGGAAGTGTAGAAAGTGCAATAGAGAACAGGCTTAACAGACAATGCCAAACCAATGTGACAAGAGTACTTTTTTTTTCTTTTTTTTTTTTTTTTAAATCAGATGGCCGGGAAAGTAGAAACAGACCTGATGATATAATCATTTTGTTTACAGAAAACAAAAACCTTTCCTCTGTTTACTACTAAAAGTTGTATTTGCTATTTATCTTCTTAAAGATACACTTCAAAAGGGTACCAATCAAGTCATATGCATTAACTGAATCGAAGTATAAAGAGCTGTATCACAGCACTCACTCTCTAAGCCTCGTACGGTAACACACATTCCTGTGACTGCACCAGCGCCTGAATGTTTGGGCAGCTGCGTCAACTAAGGATATTTGAAACATTTGAAGGGTAGCGTTGTTTTTAAATATGTCTGAATTTTTAAAAGTAAGCAAATCCAATCAGTGTAAACTCATGTCTCCATAAGCTACAGGTATTTTTTTGAGCATAGCTGTCAGCAAAATAAGTACAGGAAGGAGAGAATGTGTAGATACGTATTTAGAAGAGCAGCTCAGCTGTTTATTTTACTTTGTAAGGGTGAATTAGACATAAATTGGATACATAAAGTTTTGAGGTAGAACTATAAATGAAAAAAATGCAGTTTACTGCAGAATCACAAAAAAGTAAATTGCATATTTTCAAAGATCTGAAAAAGGATGACACATAGGGAAGATGGAAGCCATTTTTGGTTTTATTTTTGGATTCATGATACAGAAAGGTAGACATAAGAGAATATACCTACATATCTTAAGAGAACATTAGTTTTTATCTCCTTTTTCTGAAAAGTTAGTTTTTATCTTCCTGACTGAAAAAATAAATCAATGGTTTCCCTCTGTACAGGTAAACTTGAGGTGTTAGAGTTTCAACAGTTCAGTTGTTACCTTTGTGTTTTGAGCATTCTCATATAAAAATGAAGTGTGAATAGCATTAAAGGGTGCAATAGATAGATGACTGTGGATATAATACTGTGTCCAACAGGGTGAATTATATATAACGAACCAATTTTGTGATTCACTTCTCATACCTGTGATGTCTACCATCAGGACCCAACAGCAAGTATTGACTTGGAGTAGTTATGTACTGGTGTGGACAAGTCTGGGGCCTGAATGTAATGTATATTAAAAAAAAAAAAAAAAAAAAAAAAGTTAAAAGTTCTTTTTAGATCTTGTATTTAGGTAAAGGAAGAAGAGCGAACAAGCAAATAAAGACCCAGAGCAGAGAGGACAGCAGAGCACAGGTTCATTCAAAGGGGGAAATCTGCCACAATTACAAGTGAACTGGACTTCTACAGAAGCCTTGCAGTTTCTAATGGTAAATTTCCTCTTTACAGACTCAAATATCTACAATTAAACAACAGAATCATCCCATTCTTGCAAATATCCAGGGTGCTGGGCCTAAGATGTATTGGAGTTTATACATTAGGCATTCCTTTGTGAATGTGTTTACTGGCTTAAGGCTCAGGGAAGCAGCAGTATTAGCAAGAAATGTCTTTTATCAGACCATTCTGTTCTTTTGTATTGGACTTGCTCATGTAATTTGTCTGTGACTAAGTGGTTGTCATCTGCCTAGACAGGACACAAAATCTTGGTGCTTGAACAGGCCCTAAATACATATTAATATTAGCTCTAAGTTACTCCAGGTGAGTTGGATTAATGTTTAAGTTTTTTCACATAATGACATGCACTTTTCATAGAAAATAACTTTCCAATTATGCAATTGAGAATTGGAATTGTAGCAGCTTCTCATTTGAACTGGCGTACAAGAGTTACAAAATCATTGCTCTGTTTATTGTGGAAGAGACTTCAGAAGGTCTTCAGAAAACGATGACAGTACTAAGGAATGCCTCATAACTGCACGTGTTTAAGATAGTCTGCAAAGGCATGGTTTTCAAAAAGTGTAAATCTACTTGCTAAAAAGTAAATCTCATGATATGTGAAGTTAGACACTTAAAATTACTAGCTGCATCTAAATGTTTGGAATAATGTTTACAATAAAACCTGATGAATCGTAGCAAAATTGACTGACAAGGAACATTATTATGGAAGATAATTAAGAGCTTTCTGAAATAATCAGAAAGTTTCCTACTAAATGACAGTAACCCTGCTTGTTCATGTGACTTGTTCTTTGACCTGCTGTAGCATCATGATGCCACTGAAAGTACTTTATCTCCCCTATTTTGACAGTTTACTGGAGACTAATTCACATATTGTTTTTTTTCTTGAACAAGTATAAAATTCAACTCAAAGAAAAAAATACCTGAGGCTTCTGAAAGCAGATTTACAGCATCGAGCAAGATTACCGTACCTTTTTAAAAATACATTGAAGAGTCAGCAACAGAACAGACAACTTGCAAAATTTTATACTAACGACTTCACCTTCAAAACACTATTTTGGCACTCATCTCAACTACACGTGCAACTGAGCTTACAGTTAGTTAGTTAGATGTAAGAATGGAGAAAGACTTCAGCTGTAATTCCTCCTCTCCCTTTGAAATACTAGGACAGCAGGAAAAGGAGCAAAATGGGACAGTGTCTGCTGAGACAGACCGTGAGACAAGTCAGCAGCAAGAGAGATTACAGCAGGCCTGAAGCAGTCTTTAACTTTTTAAAGCATTACAGTATTAGTCCGTGCATCCCTTTCTCTTCTTAGGTGCAGTGGATATTCTAGAGCTTTCAGGGTTTTCATGCAGGACTGGTGTTTGTTTCTGAAGCAGGGTGGTTCCTGTTGAAGAGGGCAGGGAGCCATTCACACCAACATGCCTTGGGTACGGGTCTGCATGACCGAGGAAGGTGCACGAATACAGACACTAGACAGAGGCTCATCAACAAATGCTTTTGTATTCCCACAAAAGGCACGGTTTTCTGTATTAATTTAATGACCACAGGATTCTATCCTGCAAAAACAGTATACTGAAAGTAAGTTTTAAGATACAGTCTAAGACTTTTTATATATTGTCCTGGTTTCAGCTGGGATAGAGGTTTTTTTTTTTTTTCCCTAGTAGCTGGTATAGTGCTGTGTTTTGGATTTAGGATGAGAATAATGTTGGTAACACACTGATGTGTTAGTTGTTGCTAAGTAGTGCTTACACCAGTCAAGGACTTTTCAGCTTCCCATGCCCTGCCAGTGAGAAGCTGGGAGGGGGCACAGCCAGGACAGCTGACCCAAACCCATATCATACGGTATGATATTCCATACCATATGAGGTCATGCTCAGTATATAAACTGGGGGGGAGTTGGCTGGTGGGGGAAACCGCTGCTCGGGAACTGGCTGGGCATCGGTCAGCAGGTGCTGAGCAATTGCATTGTGCATTACTTAATTTGTATATTCTTTTATCATTATTATTATTATTTCTACCCCTTCCTTTTCTGTCCTATTAAACTGTCTTTATCTCAACTCATGAATTTTACTTTTTTTTTTTTCTTTTTTTCCCCCGATTCTCTCCCCCACCCCACTGAGGGGAGGGGAGTGAGCCAACAGCTGTGTGGTGTTTAGCTGCCTGCCGGGTTAAACCACAACAGTCCTTTTTGGCGCCCGGTGTGGGGCATGAAGGGTTTGAGATAACGACATATCTGACCAGAGCATGTTGAAAGAAGGTTGTGATAAGGAGTCATTATATTAGTTTAACGGCCACCAGGTTAAACCATAACACGTATCAAATAAAGATCTGTATCAAACTGCCTGGGCAGCCACAGTGCATCTCAAGCAGACAGACAGACAGACAGGGGAGTTTGGCCTGGCTAAACCGACAAGGGCAGAGCCTTGCTCTGAGTTGCCACTATGGAGAAGAGCTGCATCTGCATTCTTGTTTAAGCAAGTGGTAATGAAGGTAGGTAGAAGCAAGCTGGCATCAGATCAGATCTTGAATTTTAAACAAGACACTCTTAACCTGTGAACATGCACGTTTCTTTTCCTGTTTTAAGTTAAATGCATTATGAAGTTTATTTCAAACTGGCATAAACATAACACTTTTGACTATCACTAGCATTACGAAGATTCTCAACTAGTCCAATTGTGCCATTCACACACTGCTATATCTGAAAGCAGTGTTTATTTTTGTTGTGTAGAACAAAACAGTAATTCCCCATCACCAGAACAAACCATTTATAATTTCTAATAATGTAACGAAACTTATTCTATGATGAAAATATTTTACTGTGTATAATATTTGGAACTATTGAGTTTGTGGTACTTGTTTAACTCCCTCTCTTTTGCAAAAGAAAAACTGTATGTTCTTGTGGGTGAATGTGTACTGAAAGACAGAACGTAAGGGAAACAAAAGTAATATATCTGCTTATTGTTGTGAAACAAATGTATTTGTATTAAACAAATGACCCAAATTACTGTTGTATTCTGCATTTGTCACTTTGTTATATAGAGCATCACATGCTGGACATGAATTGGCAACACCACACTCTCGCAAGAACGGCGAACAATATATTCAGCTGCATACTTAAAATTGATACCCCTGCGGGCTCCGAGGGGCTCGTGTGGGGTCCCACACCTTGGCAGAACGCTCGCCCAGGGAAATACCTCGCGGTACAAGAACACTTGGGAAGAGCTATGGTTGTTTACCTTGTGGAAGGGAAGACTGGGAAGGGGAAAGGGCAGCCAGGCACTGGACCAGGCTGCCCAGGGGAGTGGTTGAGTCCCCCTCCCGGGAGGTATTTAAAAGACGGGTAGACGTGGTGCTTGGGGACCTGGTTTAGTGATGGACTCGACAGTGATAGCTTAATGATTGGACTCGATGATCTTAAGGGTCTTTTCCAACCTAAACGATTCTATGATTCTGTGATATAAGAACAGGCTTCAACTCCATAAAGAACTGCCAGAAAGCAACGGGTTTTACATCCATAGCAAAATGGACAACTAGTTCTGGGTTTCAACTGCAGGAGGGTAAGAGGAAGAAAACTTCCTAAGGCGACAGTGCCTTGGAATGAACCGTTTGCTCTATGTCAGTCACAGAGCTAATCCCACCTTAGATCGTCAGAATGAATCAGGTTCCTTTTTCATTATTTTAGTATTCTACTTGGTGAGATTTTCTCCTTTTCCAAAAACCTTAAATGCTTTTTTAATGAAAAGAAATATTACATGTTTGCATTATAAAAGAATCTGTGTACTTTAAGTCAGGTGTAAAACCAAAGAAATTATACTATCTTGATAAAAACACAGCATTCCAACCAATCTACGAATTTAGTTTTCTAAATAGGATTGTATCTCCACCTACCCTGTATCTTTATCCTAGATTGTCAGCTGGGGAGAGAGTGGGCTGAGTTTCAAAACCTCACACTTCTAGCTGGAATAAGTCATCACGCGGCTGGTGACTGCTAAGAATATACATTCAAACCACAGGGGAAGTGGTCTAACAAATCACATGCCCTACATCCAAGGCCAACAGAGTGTTCATTTTATTAAAGCTGCCCTAATTACCTCACCATTTAAATCAAAGATGGATTCATGAATCTCTACAAGATATAATACAGAAGAAACAGCATAACCAAGGGAATTCCAGTAATAAAGATATATTCATTTCCATTTATTATAGCATATGGAAAAATAGAACCAAATTCATTTTTAGAATTAAGACAATAAAGGTATCATTCACTATACCTTTTTGCTTTGCACACAAGAGTCTGAATTTCTTGATGAAGGGTACTATTCGAACACAAAACACATTTCTGTCCAGTTTGCTCTCTATGTACACATGAACAACGACACATGCTATATGGTATTTGCTCACACCTTCCTCTCCCCACATATTGAGCCTGTTCTGCATGAACTTTATCTAAAAGCAAAAAAAAATTGTCAGTTAACAAAGAACTCACCCGAAGTAGTTTGAATGGTGTAGCACATCTGCTACCTATGACATGGAGGTCAGAAAATAACCTCGGATAAATGTTACACTGTGGCTGAGAACACAACGATGCCAGGTCTGCTGGAGAGGGCGGGCCCTGGGACAAACTTGCCCTGCTGTTACTTGCAAATACTTAACAACTGATCCTAACTGAATCACAGCGCTCCCTTCTGTTTTTAAACAGCTCAGAAGTAAAATATATGAAAATACAATTATCAGCACTATTCCAAGTAAAAACAGGCACTGTCACTTCATAGATTTTTCAAATCAGCATGTTACTGTCTTGGTGACTATATGTGAACTTACACAAATAGGAGCTGGTATCAGTAGAATGCTGCCACCTTCCTGTATTTCTTCAGAAAGTGCTTCTGGTTTTAGAGTAATGCTGGCACTGGTCTCATAACTTAGTTGACAGTATAAATAGTTTTATTTTTCATTTGTAACAGGTAACTTGTTACACATTAAGCTGTTCCTTTTAAGAAAATTGGGCAGTATTTGCAATACAAGCAGTGAAGGCCTAGGAACCTGATGACAGGACCACTACAGTAAGTCTCCCACAGTCAGGCAGTTTTTAGAGTTTCAATATAGGAACTCTGCACATGATCTCACTAGCTGTAGTTAAGGCAACAGCTTAAATTGCGGTGTATAAATCACAACACCTCATTAGCAAAGTTTCTTACCTTCCTATAACTTACTTCTTTTTAGGAAGAAAGTCTGGAAGTCAATTATAATGACTTTTTACTCTTGAAAGAGATAGAAAATAGAAATATGATGTATGCATTGTAGCATGCTGAGACTGACCAAACCAGCCAATTTCACGTACTTCTGAAGTGCAGGCATTTCTTGGCCCTTTACTAGAAAACTACGCCTGGAGGATTCCTTAAGTGGAGAACTTTTTCTGCTGAGAAAAAACAATAATTTCCTTTTTTACTACTCTTGCGTATCTGCCAGGTGTCTAGCAAAAAAGAGTTTTTTAAAAGTGGGACTCCAGCAGACACATTTTTGGATGCCAGACTCTGTCCTCACATGCGGCAGTGTCATTACAGAGATGAGTACACATGCTATTGCAATCAAAGACAAAAAATCCCACATATAAGATACTCTTTAAGGTTATTCCTTGAACTACTTAGGAATGGCTCAGAAAAAGGTTCATATATGTTACCTTTTTGACTTGTTGCATCCCACTGCACATCCTGGAGTTCCATAAGGATTGACACATATGTTGGTAGCAGAAAAAAAGGAAAAAAATACAATAATGAGGGTAAGAGCTTCACTGTACATCACATCACAAACATTGGAAGTGTCACCCCTTTAGAACCAACTTTGTGTAGCAGATTGGAAAGCCATGGTGAACAGTTCCATCAATTCAATCACAGTTGTTTCCAACACTGAAGAACCATAAATTAATTAATCCACTGCATACAAGCAGCCTTGTGAAGGACAGTGTTTTCTCGTTTGTTTATTTTTTAAAATCAACATTTGTTTTGTTTACATGAAGAAAACATATTGCTACTGGAATTAAAGTCAGCTGGTTGTTTCCAACTGAGACTATCAATAGAGTAAGTTCCAGAATCAGAGCACAACTGACAACTCAGCTGCTACTGAAAGCTTGAATGGGGTTCAGCCAGTTCCTTAGGGAAGTCTTAGCTCGCCAAGGCTGGCTGGAGTAAAAGTGTAACTTAGCAAGTACACTGCAAAGTACAGCGAAACAAATTAGAAAATACATAACAAACACCCAAAGTTCTTACATAAAAGTGGCTTTCCATGTTAAAATGTTACTTTGTTTGAAATTTTGTATGTTTAATATGAGCCCTGATATTAAAGAAACTTCAGTTTTAGCTATTACAAATTTGCAGCTAACAATTAAAAAAACCAGGGACATTGTGAAGCAATATCTGACAAGTTAAGAATGAAAGAAATCTTCCATAAAATTCAACTTTAACCAGAAAAAAACCCTGTCAATTACAGAGAATTATAATAGAGGATTTAACATTAAAGTCTGTAATCCTTAGTTACAAATGAACAGAATTTCAAGGTATTCCCTACAGCAAGTTTGTAAGAACAGAGAACATCACATAAATATTTCCCATTCCTGCTGTTAACAGCAGCTGCTTTCTAGATTTTAATTTTAAAGAAACAGAATAACAATTCCGAACTCCTGAGAGCATTCATCCTGCTTTTCCACCTATAGGGAAGAACCTCATCAACATACAAAACCCTAAGAGCTGGCTTTAAAGCGCAGGCAGGATTGGATTATGAAACTGATAGAAGAGATTCCACTACCTTGTCTCAGTAACACATAGGAGGCAAAAGACTCTACTCCCGCTCCAGGCTTCTCAGCACAAAAACTCTGAGCACAGAAATAATAAATAAATAAATAGCTTTGGGTGTTTTTCCCCATTGCCACATTAGTATTCTGCAACAAAACTCATCTGGTAAATTGGTCTTGCACATTATCAACTTAAGCCCAGATTACTTTTCATTTCAAATATCAATATTTGACAGCTACCTATTAACTTTTCTGATAAATCAATGTAAAAAGTTCAAACACAGAAACTGTTCTTTTTTCATTACTTATGCAGCAGGTCAACAAGACAAGTTAAAAGCCAGCTAAACAAGCGGTGAATACATGGACTTCAAGGGAGAAAATCCACAAACTCAACAAAGTCCAAACTGTAAACATGTTCTTGAAGTGTGAAACAGATGTTAAAAAAGAAATCACTTCAAATATTTATCACATCAACCACACAAGTAATAATTACTTTTTTATAATGCCTTATTAGTGAATTGTTTCAAGGAATATAGAACATCTCATTCTCTGTAACTTGGCGGGACAATCTTTTTTAAAGCATTCACTGGGATGTCAGCCTAATACACCGTCATTACCGTAACATGCCAAACCTTCTAGTTACCTTACTGCTCATTTTCCTTCTGTGTTTTACCCAACATGATGGGAAAGTGACGACTTCTGCAATGTTTCTACTTACAACTTCAAAGCACATCAGACACTGTATACAAGCAAAAATTTAAGATGAATCTTCTGAAAGGCAAAAATCTGTCAAACCACTGAGCAAACACACACATGGCTTTAATTCAGACCAATTACCCTGGCTCAGCTTTCACCACAGCACAACACCTCAAGTTTTATAAATCCAAAGAAGCTGAATTCCACAACACAGCTCAATTGAACAAAGTTAAAAAATATCAAAGGCCTGCCCTGAACTTCAGCACGCCGATTTCTAAAACACAAACACAAAGCAGTGATGTGACGGCCTCGAGATATGGCTGGTGTCAGAGGATAAGACCTTTCGCCAGGCTTAAGACTTGCAGTCCGTCTGAAGATGCATTAGATCACTCACACATGCTTCAGGTCTGTTAAATTTGTTCAGGTTTCTTCTTTAGATTAATTTAAGGAGGACAATGGTTAATTCTATATTACTTAAATAGATCAGTTTCCTAAAACATGAAAGGATAGCACAAGCCTATTTTGTAAATAGGGAAAAACTTAACATAGATGTTAATAGAATAACACTCATCAGTAACACTTACCGCCCAGCTAAGAAAATACACACCTGTGTATCTGTAAAAGAAATCTGAGAAACCCATGTAACTATTTACCATGACAAAACCTTGTTGTACAGAGAACTGTATTGGGGATCAAGTACTAGAAGGATCATCCACCAGGAATAATTATTTCCACATAATTAACAGGCATCTGAACTGTGACTGCTACAACGTGTACAGACAGTACATCTGAACTGTGACTTCTGTGCCCAGACAATCTAATCTGCACTAACAGAGATGTCCTACTTAATGCCCGCTGTGAAATTATCCCTGCCTTTGCCCTTGCCTTTTTTTTCCTTTTTTTTTTTAAATTTTATGGTATTAAAAGTGAGACTCTGCTAAGAATGTTCCCGAAAGACACATTTAAAGTCATCTAAAGAGTTGCTTCATAAAGCAAGCCTGCTATTTAGAAGTCCTAAGCAACTTAATTTTAAAATGCACTGCTTTCTCAACAGAGGGGTCAGCAAAAAAAATATGGCGAGATATATTTAAAAACAGACTGTAGGGGCTTCTGATCCGAATTCTTCAATACAGAGTGGTGAGGACAGTGTAATTCTCTCAAATTCTCTTGACAAAACATAAAATACTCAATATTTTATTGAAGTCTTTCCAGCTCTCTATGTTCCTGACACAGATTCTCAGCCAAAAGGCAGCACAGGAGAAGAGTTCTTCATGATTAACTGATGCTCCATGTATCACATCTTCTGCATATACATTTCCACCAAGTGGGAGAGCATTTCTTACACCCAAGGTGAGTGTTCTGTGCCATGCAGCACAGGATTTTGTGAGATGAGGCCTATCACTGCTCTCCACAAAGCTGTGTACGCCTAGAGACATCCCAGCCACCACCACAAGAGATGGATAAAAGCTGCCACTAGCTGGGCCCCCTGTTTACCAGGGTACCTGCTATTTATACGCTAAATGACACATATTCTTGCCATTACCAGGAAAACGTAAGGATTTCCCACCACTAAGTATTTCTGACAGGTGTCTGTATCCGGACTGCTCTGTGACCAGGGATTTCAAGATATAAACTACAATTGCTTTGTCAGCTCAGGAGCCTGCATCCTAAAGAGGAGGTACAGTATGAGAAGTAAGGACACAATTAAGATTTTAAGTATTTATTTATATTCAAAATTTTTTACCTAATAATACACAACTTTACCCAATAATATACTGTTTACTCTTTACCATAGGTATACAGCAAGCTCATAAAAAATGCAACTAGCAAAACTTTTGCAAATATAGTTACAATTTATTCTTGTTTCCAGTGATAATTAAAATAGGTTTCTTACAATTCCATTCAGCTGTTTCAGCTCTTGAATCAGCTGGTGCTCATTAGGCCACCTCTTCTGCTTTATTCAATTCTTCTTTAGCTTCCACATCTGCCTCCTCAGGGTGACTGCAAGCAGCATCCCTAGCTGAGAGCTTTTTCATTTTGATGTTTGGCAGTTTCCTCAGATCACCATCCCATTCTCTTAAATAAAAAAAAAAAAAAAAAATAATGAAAAACAATTACCAATAGAAATAGAAAGAAGGAATGGCAGAGTTAATTCAGTTTTCCTCAGAAGATGCTAACTCAAGTGAGGCTGCTTTTCTAAATTATACTATCAATCCCACTGGAGTATGAATAAGCACCAACATTTTCACCTGATCTTGTACACTACAGCAACTATAATTTTTCTGTGAAGAATTAAGTACTTTCAGATTTGACATTCTGAACAAAAAATATGTGATTCACTTTATTCCCACAGACTGTTTGTACCCTCGGTTACTACTTTAGGCCACCTGCTTTTAGGTTTGACACACTAAACTCCCAGTCTTGTAAGCAATGGAAAAGCAGTTTGGAAGATTTTTTTCATCTGGATGCTCAATTTGCAGAGCTGATGTACATAAAGTCCTTCATTATGATTTACGGTAACTGTTAACATCTTGTACGACTGACTTCAAGGGGACACAAAATGTTAGTAAACATTAATTCACATGATAAGTATATTATTTCAAAAGGCTCCATGAAGGAGGAAGGGTTCATTTAAATATCACAAGTCAAATCCAGTACTCAATTAATAGAATGCTTGCTTGATTATAGTAAGTGCACTTCATGGATAATTTTTTCTCAAGGGCAAAGACAGTATTTGCCAATTATAAGACAGATGTGTTTTTGGTCTACCAAGGTAATAAAACAACACTTCCATCAGATGTCCCAGTACAAGAAGTCAATTATGTATTTATAAACACAGCAGCCAGAGGCCTGTCTCTTCTCCGAGATTTCTGGCTTTACTCCAACATCCTATAACTACGACTTCTGGCTACACACCACCCCTAGGAGCTAGCGGTATATCATTCCTGGCAACATAAGCATTTTTAAGTCTTTTTTTTTTTTTTTTTTTCCTTTAAAGTATCTCATTTGATAGAGCTGTCAGCAAGAGCATTCATTCAATCCATTACCAAAGCATATGGCTTGCTGCCCCAGATGAGCTAGCAGCAAGTTTCACGGCTCCCAGATCTTTCAACTGCATGCAAGTCACCAATTCGCTTCAGATTTTCAACTAGTATTACACACAAACTCTGCGGCAGACTGTATTACGCCTAGAGTTGGATCTTAGAAAACATAACTAAAACTTAGTGTTGTTTTAGTTACTTAATGATAAGTTCTGACTATAAATAACTTAGGTCACTATGTTATACAACTGCAATTACCATCTGAAATCTCATTTCAGCTAAGAAAACAGTATAATTCCATTTATCAATAAATCTATGTCTTGATCCTTAAACACTAACAGTAAATGCTAATCCTTTTTGTGTAAATCAGTGAATAGCTGAGGTGAGAATTTTAGGTAAAGAGAAAATATTCTCCAAGAATATCAAAAAAAAGATACTTAAGTTACAGAAATGGAATTCTAACTGTTGAAGATTTCCAACTCTTCCAATGTTTTAATGATTAACTGTCACCTGCGTTTAGCTTGTAACAGCTAAGAAATGCCGAAATAGCAACACCATACCTAGTCTGCTTTTTCAAATGACAAATTCTTTGACAGTTTTGCATAAATTCTTCTTTAAGAAAAAAGACATACAACCTGTCAAATTCAGAAACGCTGTTTTGCATAAACAGATTAGTAGTGATAATAAAAAGAACTTACCTGAAAAATTTAAGATGCTTTCTGTTCATAATGTCTGGGATTTCTAATTAGAATGAAATTAAATTCTGTTAGATGTGTTACATTATTCAAGTGAGTCTCATTTCAAAGAAAGACGTGAGCTAAAGGGCTGAACATATTATTTCAGAGATTAAAAGACCAAGAAAATGAGAATGAGGATTCATTTTAGAAAGTTTCTAGAGCAATATATAAACAGGAAGATCTCTCACTGCTAAAGAAAAGGAAGTGACCTTACACCTATGAACTGTTCCAGAATTCAAATGTGCCAGTTACTTAAAATCTAATCCTGACAAATAATACAAAGAGGGTGCTTCATTTTCACTAAGCTGACACATCCGAGAAATAGCAAAATTTTAAGCACTTAAAGTTTCCCTTTAAAAAAAAACCCAGTGAAGAAACTAGGAAAATAATTTATTATTTGTTTTAAAAGCATAACTAACATCCTCAGCCAAGATCAAGATGCTAGTTTTTAACAGACATCCACTCACAATTCTGCTCTTGCAGAACTTACTATAAATATGCACAACAGATAAAAGGTAAAATAAGAAAACTTAGTTTCAAAGCTGGTGTAAATATACAAGCCTCACTCTAAATTAATGAGTACTAAGTGGTCCATAAGTATTTTGCAATGTTTTTGGAAAAAAGTTTCAAAGCACTTAAGTCACCACTGCAAGCAAGTCAGATCAGCAGTAGAGTTAGGAAAGTAACTCTGGTAATTCAAGTAAGAAAATGTAACAGTTAAATACACTTTGTAAAATTTACCATGCAGTACAAGAATATATACATGCATGTGTGTTTTTAAAATACAAACACCGGGAAGAGTACAGTAAGATGTCAGGTGTTTAAAGAGAACACATTCTTGGATTTTGGAATATAATGCTACTTCCTTCCACCTGCAATGAGACAGCCCCAGAGCAAAGAATGGCTATTTGATAACAATTAGTCTCACACCAATGCAAGTATAGTTTCCATTGTTAAATACCTGTTCTATAAACCACTCGATACTGGGAAACTAGCATTCCGTGGTTGCTGAAATGCCTGTTACATACTGCAGTAAATGCAACATGATATTTATATAGATTGTTGGCACCTGCCTCCTCTGATGAGCTGATGTTCCTCTCAGCTGAACAAACATCAATGGTTTTAAGGACTAAGTTTTCAGTCTTCCCCACTAACAGAAATAAGTGACATATACTCACTACAGATCTTTATTACTTTTGGTAGTAAAAAAGAAGACAAACATCTTGTAGAGACCTATGGGACAGACCTTTTCTTTTTTTTTTTTTTTTTTTTTCCTCCTCGAGTAGTCAAAACATTCCTAGGAACGTAGGAACTAGTTCGTAGGAACTAGTTCATAGGAACTAGATGCAGAATTTCACCTAGGATGCCTAAGCTGCTTTGCGTTGATTCAGTGTCATTCTTTTCTTAGTCAGTCCTGAAGTATTGCAAGTGACCTGTGTTTAACACCTTCACTAACTTGTAGAGGTTTATACCTTAGGAGCCTTGAATTTTTTGCACAGTATAAAATACCTTATTGCTGTCTATGAAGTGTACAGATTTCACAGCAACAGGTCACTCAACAAAGACGACTGGTTGCTACCTCTGTAATGTTAAATTCACTTTACTATTTCAGCTCTTAAAAACATGACACTTCAGGAACTTCTGATACTGTCCTTGAGCAAACTCTGAACATACAGTTCTGTCTTTGTTCATCTATCAATTTTCTTGACTCTTAAAGTAATAAATCAGATGATGCTATCAGTGCAGGATTATAGATGATTTTGCTGCTACAGAATGTAGGATGATGGTACCTGTCAGATAGTCTTTATTATTCAGAAATTATTTCTTTCCCTTGCATTGGGTTACAAAGTTACCAACTGAATAACAATAATACATGCAACAGTTTTTGATACCAATTACATTGATTTCTGCAGCCTGCTTCTTGGTAAATAGATACAGTGATACCGCTCGCAGTCCATCAAGGCAAGGCAAAGAAACATGTATCTCATCCTTTTTTTGTCTGCTGATTCCTGGGTTCCGATAAACACCAATGCCACATTAGGTCCATCCTTCCCAGCTAAGCACTGAAACAAAGCCATGGTCCCTCTTGCTTTCTTTGTAATCACTTGAATTGCACTCTTGGCAGCACAGTGCCAAATGCTGAACTGTCCCAGCCTCCACATGAGAGAGAGAAGTTCTCCCCTTCTCTCAGAGATTGTACAAGGAGCAATGCCTACTCAGTTGTCTCCTAGGACAGAGCTTCGTGATGTAAACAGTGAGCGTGGGGCAGAAGTGCTGCCATGCTAGTTTGGGCCCAGAAATGTGCTGCGATTTCTATTTGTTCCTTCTATCAAAGCACTGACCCAACATTCAGTTCAGTGTTATTCTCAGACAAACCAGGACTAAGTGACAAGACTTTCAAATTAAGCCCTTTCAATTGCTTTGTTTTGGCTAAAAAAAAAAAAAAAAAAAAAAAAAAAAAAAAAAAAAAACACCTTGGAAAGTATTTAATGGCTTTTATTAACTTACATAGGACATTTTCCAAACAGAATATTCTAATAGTTTTCTCTAGCTTGTCATCCAGGGCTCTCCCCAGCGCCACAAGAAAGCAGGGACTCTGAGGCAGGGAGATTCTGTGACAAAGCAATATTTGGAACTGAATTGATCTTTAGTGCTTTGGCAGTGGCAACATTTTTAAGTTCTGCTTACATGTGCTCGCAGTATGTTACACAATACAAACCCCAGGGGTGCCAGATTAGGAACAGAACTAGAAACTCTAGTCCTGTTCTATTTTGTGTGTAGAAATAAAGTAATTATATACCATGCAGTAACTGTTTTTTTAAATTATGGTGGAAAGCTGCAGTAGCGCTGTATTTTCAGATTAATAACACTTGTCTTACTGAGAAGTGTCTCTTTAGCATGCACCAGTGTCATGTTTTTTGCTACTACTTCTGAACTTCTTAGTTTGCTTTAAAAATGTTAAGTCACAGGAGATTGTTTTCTGAACTAAAGATGAAAAAATGGAAGATGGAGAAATATGGTACAGGGTTAGTGGAGAAGAAACGAAGACAGTATTTTGGGGAGCAGGTACTGTCTGGTATTTCTAGGATGAAGTATTCAGTAACCTATGCGTTATAATAAAACAGCAGTGAAAAATTTCAGTAAGCATTTTTTTTCATGTTTCTGACCCTTTCAGATAATGTTTTATTTTCCTATCTTTCTTCTGAGGAAGAACAAAGAGCATGTTAGCCCTCAAACTTTGTCATAAAGATGTTACTGCTTAACACCGTTTCATGACAAGGCAAAAGACAAAGTGACTGAGCTTAACTTGTAACACAGAACTTGCATAAAATACTGTAAAGTCAGCACGTCTCT
The DNA here is from genome assembly GCF_965183815.1 of Platalea leucorodia. Lineage (NCBI taxonomy): Eukaryota > Metazoa > Chordata > Aves > Pelecaniformes > Threskiornithidae > Platalea > Platalea leucorodia. The sequence goes on along the minus strand of NC_138828.1, from coordinate 42,216,655 downwards.
AACTGTTTGGATGGAGAAACACTGGACCAGATTACTTCAAAGTTCTGATGGGCTTCAGAAGTAAAAAGCTTCTGTCAGCTGTAGGTCTAACCGATCCTGCCTCTGTGCACAGGCTTGGGCTGGAAGGCTTCTAAAGCATAACCAGAGAAAAAGGGGGTAGAGGAGCCCATCCCGGTGTCGGGGTGCCCTTCCAGAGCTGTGTTCCACAGCACTACTTTTTAACCAAGTGCTCTGTGACAGTCTGCTGAGATGTTTTATTTCCTTCCAGAAGTATGCTGTTATTAAGGACGAGAAGAAATGGGCTCAAGTTGTGCCAGGGGAGATTTAGATTAGATATTAGGAAAAATTTCTTCACGGAGAGAGTGGTTAGGCATTGGAACAGTCTGCCCAGGGAAGTGGTGCAATCACAGTCCCTGGAAGTATTCAAAAAAACGTGTGGATGTGGTGCTTAGGAACATGGCTTAGAGGTGGACCAGGCAGTTAGGTTAACGGTTGGACTTGACCTCAGAGGTCCTTTCCAACCTTAATGAGTCCGTGATTCTAAAGACATCATTGTTCTTCATAGCAGTAACCATTTATCACTCCCAAAGCAAAGATTTGTACAAGAGATTTACCTAAATCTCACAAGGACTGAAATGTGACTGCTCTGACAGTGCTCTGCACAGAATATAGGAAGCATATCTCTCTCTCTCTATATATATATCTCTCGCATCCATTAGAACTGTCATACAGAGAAACACCCAAGTCAGGTCAAAGGATGATATTGCAGCCTGAAGTTAAAAAAGGAAAAAGATGTTAGAAACTCTAGATGCTCTTTAGATAAAGAACCACTCAGTTACACAATAATGATCGTTACAGAAAACAGCAGCTAATAAACAGTACAGTAGTTACACTATCAGATACATGTAAATGACACAACTTTCATCTGAATTAAATCAATTTCCTTATATATCGAAGTTTCAAGAATTAACTAATAAAACTGGTGCGTTCAGCTTTAAAGGCCATTTTTCCCCAAGATTAACATTATGCTTCTGAGAGAACATGCAAGGTAATTAGAAGCAAATTATCAAAAATGTATGATGTTCAGATGAAATAATTATGATGCTTTTCAACTGAAAGCATGCCAACTCTGAGTTCCAAGGGCATATCCTGTAAGTATCTAGGATTCCCTTTCAATAGCTTTGCTATAAACGTGTAAGACAAGATTAAAAAAAACGAACACAAACACACACACGCACGCGCGACAATATCAGGAAGAAAACTGCATAAAAATTAATGTAGATATATTTCAGGAGTAAGGAAGTGACAAGTAGCTGCTAAAAAACTCAACAACCTCACAGATAGACTACATGTTCCCTGTATAGGTACTATTTAAAAAAAAAAAAAAAAAAAAAAAAAAGACTAACATTTACTATGCTTTTGTATATCTACCACTTTTGTAAACAGCCAGTAAAGAAGAACTATTTTTTTGTTTACATATATCTGATATATATACACACAGAGCATCAAATTTTAGGGGACCTTCCTAAATGTAAACAATTCATATCATGTAGTCTCTTCATAGCAAATGCACATGCATGCAAGACATAACTAAGTTCAAGAATGGGGGGGGGCGGACAACAACAAATACCAAGCCAGTTATAAAAACTCCCTTCACTACAGCTTCCAGAGATAATAATGAGCTAGAGTGTAAAAGCACAGTTTCCAGCTGATTTCCATTTATCCCCAATCTCTAATTACAGTATTTAGCAGCAACTGTTTTCTCTGAATGAATACTGTCCTAGACAGAGAGCAAAACCTGCAGCAGCTGTGGTAACAAATAATGAATGATTTGAGAGTGTATTTAATATGTGAAGTTGCACCATGCTCTCTGAATGCTTTACTTACTAATACTATAATAACCTCAAATTTTGCTTACAATATTTCTGGATTCTTCTTTATTTTTATGTTGTGCTTGTGCATTTGACATCTTTCTATCTAGTCTTACTGCTTTTTTCTGTCAGCTTTCCACAAAGCAGTAAGGAAAAAAGGAAGAACTAAAATTGAAAAGCAAAACCAAAAAGGAGATTTTCTACATCTGTGCTATTTGATGACATTCATAGTATCTATCTTGCTATGACTTCCCCTCCCTTTTAAGAAATCAAAGATTACACATGAAGTCACACAGCTATTCCTGAATTCCTCTGCCACTGCAGGATGTGGAAGTACTAAGCAACACTAGCAAAATCTTTAGAACCATTCATTTCCTTTACTGGTAAAAGACAAATTGGGGGTAAAGGGAATATGACACACAACCCAAACCTTGCTGTGCTTTGTATCCTAACCACAGAGCAATGTAGATTTTTCATGTCTTCCACGACATACTTTCACTGTTAGAAGGACTGACTGCCTTTGAATAATACGTTAGCACTAAAGCCAAGTTCTTCACTCAACTCCAACATGCTTATTTGCTAAAGAAAAATACATAAATTTCACTACTATTTTGTACTTGACTCTCCTCAAAACAACTCTTTGCTTTTTGCACTTTCATTATCCCTTTGTCTTTCTCCCTTATTTCACCAGATTACTGCTGCTTCCCTTCAGCTTAGTTCCAGCTATCAAATTTTCAGTCTTTTATTTCTTTCTCACATGTAGCTTGCATCTGTGTGCTACCTCCAAAACCAAAAAATACTTTCAAAAAGAGTTTAAGTGTTTCTTCTTAAAGAAGACTATGGAACTTAAGAGGAAATTTTCAGCTCTAATGCTTATGTTGTGGTTTTCACACATGATGCTCCTCAAAAGATTGTTAGATAACCTGCCGGCACAGATGGCTACCCCAAAGGTAGATAAATGGTAATAAAAAAGTCAACGAGAATATCTGGCATTATGATTTTATGATTTATTCAATAAATAATGCCCAAGGTAAATGTTTAAAAACTCAAAGTGCTTTCAACTAGGCTCTTACCTACAAAATTTTTAGTTTTACATCTTCGGAGTTTTTGTGGGGTTTTGATTATTAAGAGGTTAAGTGTTAGGGCCTTCACACACACAGAGCACTTTCACTCCCTCCACCACCATCTCCAGTAAGTCAAAGAAAGGAGCATACCTCCTCTGCCTGAGAAGAACAAGAGGAAAAATGTGGTTTTCTACTTCTGGGTTATCACCTATGCCTGTAGAATAGAGCCTGTAGAGCAGATGTGTCAAAACAGCCCAGGATTTCTTCCTGGACTACCTGAATTTTAATAGGAAAACTCCAGAAATATTCAACTTTTGGAAATACATCTGTACTACAATTTCTGCTGCAATCATTCTCCCACATGAAACACATCTCAACCTTAGTGGAATGAATGGTCTCTTTCTGAAGATGGTTTTAGGCCCACGAGTTCAGAGGCTTTGGTTCTCTGCAAGTTCATGAAACCTAAAGCCCACTCTCTCATGACACAAAACTTGCTGAAGTTCCTCATGCCACTGGTCCACCTCAGCAGAAAGGGCCAAGTCAGGCCACAGGTTTATCCCTAACAGTAAGTATATATATTATCAAAACAATGTTAGAGGAAGCTGTGTATAAAGACTTCATTAGCACAAAGCCAGATAACAAAGCCCACCTAAGAAAAGTACATAATTTGTAGAGAAAGTGATGTTGGTTGTTCTCCGCATGAGCAAATAAAGTCTTCATGCTAATGTGCGTTAAAACATGCACACCCACTGAAGTGCATTTTTAAGATAAAAAATACTTCATACATAATGAAGATCCAAGCAAGCTGCTGAACAGAATTTGTATTTGAGACAGGTGCATTAAATCTCACTTTAGTTTCAAAAATGTTACATATGCCTGCACTAAAGAGGCAGTACTAATAAAGATGCACAAAAGCAAAGCAGTAAAGCAGAAATGTATGAGCCAGATCTCCACCATCTTTTTTTCTTTTCCTTTTCTTCACCCTGCCCTTCCTCCCAAACTCATCTATGAGGCATGGATGCCCAGCAGTTAGTTAATTCCTTTAAAGAGAAATATAAAGATTATGCCTAGAAATTTCACTTCAATTCTAGCCTTGTGAGCAGGAGGAGGAGATGTGACCACAGGATTATTTCTAATGTTTTTACATACCTATTCCATAGCCTTCATAGAGTTGTCTTTCACGTTCTATGGTCTGCTTGATGACAGTTTCCCGTGAACCGTGCTGTCTTCCTTGTCTACCTTTAATACTGTTTTGTAATTCAATCTGCTCCAATTCAGCATTGAATCGACACATATAACTGAAAGAAATAAAATGCATTTATGCTAGATGCAATCATGCAAAACTTTTGCTAAACAGAATTACTTTGATAATCTAAGAAGTTATTTTACTAATTGTATTTATTTTCTACATTAGTCAGAGACATTTCTTAGATTTGAACTATTACTTTAATATTCAAAGTGGAAGCTCCACTTAGAACTTAATTTGAATCATCTGTGGCTTACAGAAGGACTTTTTTTTTTAGTTGTTTTTTTTTTAATCTATGTTTGCATAAAACAAACAAAACAAAAAACCCAAACATTATTATAATTCTCCCGCTCTGGAAGACCAGTGTTAAATTTAAGTATTCCTAACTTAATTGTTGAATTTCACCACCTCAGTAATAATTTTTGAAGTAAAGTTCTTTTTTGGCATGTGTTCTACATCACCTCGCAAACACCTAACCCAAATCCAAAAAGTAAGCCTTTATTGCCATTGCAGTATCACTAGCATTGATTAGCTGTTTACAGGTTTCATGAACAGTGTAGGAAATATGTCAGAGCTTCTGAAAGGAAACTGATATAGTACACCTGTGTAACAATACATATACAGTATGTTATTTAGCTAGCAGGTGAAAAATGGTGAGGAGCTACAGGGACATACATCCAGCAGCACAGAAACAACTGAGTTCCTTCTTAGCAAATTCAATTTTGATACTTCCTGCCCTAAAAACTGACCCGAGTAATGTTTAATCCCAGCAAAGAAACTTAAAGAATAAAGGAGTAAGTAGAATGAAGTCTGAGCATTTGTCACTGAATAACCTGACTAGCAAATTCATGCAATTGCTACTGTCCAAATCATTTAGAGTCCTCCACACACTACAAAAGCAGAGATATACTTAAATAATAAAAAAACCCCCAAACAACACGACTTACTTCACTAATTCTACTGTGAATATATACATCTTTCAGTATATAATTAACCTCAGTTGCAACAAAATCAACTTTGATATTATTAACAGTAATATATAAAAAGTCCTTTTCTGAGTCATCATCACTTTACAGATCTTATTTAAAAACTTTCTTTTAAAAGACAAATCAAACTTTTTAATCCTGTTTTTAACACCAGTCTTACTTTTCAATTAGTTCACCAGCTTCCTTCTTTGTGTACTCAATTTTATCGGGGTCAAGGTGACTTTGAAACCATTGCAATTTTTCTCCTGCAAGAATAAACTTAACATTAATGATCACATCATCACTGTAGCATCAACACTGATCTAAGTTCTTCAAAGTTTTTGAAATAACCACCCATTTTTCAACATTTTGAATGGCACCATAGACTCACTGATATTGTGTGTACCAGGTGTGAAAGTACCTGGAATAGAAACATTCTCACATCATTTCAGACGTATTTTATGTCTTCCTTACGGAAAAAAGAAGCTACACTTTGCTTTACTGGAAATTAGTGTTTAAAATATCGCTGGATCAGTTGCTTAAGATGGAAACTTAGGAAGATCTCAAGTGGGAAAAAAAACCCAACACAATCTCTGAGCAAGAGTTCTGGTCACCACAATTTTCGAACAAATTAAATTGATGAGGTGCAGTGTTAATCATATGAAAGAGAAAAATATTCCAGGTTGTGTCTCAAAGTTTTGAATTTACTTGCTAGCACAATGTGTCTGTTCACACACATATGTCATCCTCTTTTACAAGCGATTAAAAAAAGCATGGAAACAAGTACAATAAATACATATGCAGATGTAAAAAACAGACGTTTGGTCTATATTGCCCTGTTGTCATGTAGACTGACTAAAGATTAGGCTATACTCTGCCCCAAATTCAACCCTGTATATACTACTTGAATGAATATGTCAGGTATTTCAGCATTTCAACACAGTCTATTTTAAGATTAGAGAGTCAGATTATAGAGAAAGAAACTCTAATTGGACTGTCTATAAAGCTGGTAAAACTTAAAATCTATGCTAAAAAGTTGAGTACTGTATTCAGTAATAGAAGTTTCTGCTCACCAATGATACTCAAACGCAAAGCTTTGTCAGTCTTCAACCTAGCAAAGAAAAAACAGATACGTTAGCCAGGAATAAGCACCATACAAATAATTATCTTCCTTTTCTTTCTCAAAAAAAATCTTCCTTTTTGGAGTCACAATGCAAGTCAAGGTAAAATTTCAAGTAGAAATATTTGCCAAATTCAGAACAATGTAAAACTAATTCTGCTTCATCTAAAAATTCTGCTTTTTGGTAAAACTACTATCTGAAATTTGTCCAGTTTACCTATTAAGTTAAACAGTTTCTTGGAAGAAATTAAATGACAAAACCAGGATGAAAATAGGACACAACACTTTTCTTAGAGCACAGCAAAAGGAATTTCATGGATGACTTGCATTGTAATAATTTCATTAAGTATTTCTATATTCTGCTGGTATGTTTAATGAGTTTGGAGATCCAGAACAAAAGATTTCACTGCACTGCATCCTTGCAAATCAAGCATACAATGTGAAAAATACCATTCTAATATCTAATAAATTTGTAATCCTTAAGTTTGTGCTTAGTGTACAGTAAAAGTTAATATGTTAAGAAACCAAAATTAACAACTTCATAGAAAAATTTTTTTAAATCCATCTCAAAGTATTTTTCAGTCCAATCTCTGGCAAGATACTTGAAGCCTTCTGTACTCTACAGGATGTGTGTACACATCCAGTTTGGGATTAATTCCCGTCCTATTAAGCAGTTCCTAGAGAACACAAGTTTTCTAACAGGTAATACAGTGCCTCATGTGGTTTTGTCCTGAAGCTTTCAGATTCAGTCTGCAGCAATAAATGTTGCTGAATGTCACTTTATTTCCAGAAAGGAAAATAATACATTGTTGGGATAAGTATGAAATCTGTCACTGGAAAAAATATCTTAGCCGTGCATGGTCAGTGTACGTATCCAAGGACCTCTGATAAATTTGACTTTTTTTTCCCCTATTATTTAATAAGTAAATTTATAAAGGATAAAGAAAATCATAAAGCATATCATTGACAAAGAACAAATAATGCCAAAATTCAACAGTTCAAAGCTAATGCGCTCCTTCATTAAATTCCTTGTACTCTACAGAATTTAATGAGCATTTTAGACTTAACTGAAGTAACTCAGAGCACAGAAGTCTGTCACCCATCACAAAAATTCAGATCAAAAGAGACAGCCTACTTTCCAGAGACAAACATACTTGTGTCACTTGGCCACAAACCTACATTATTAAAATAAAAGATTAGCTTTTTCAAGAAGTATTTCATCCGCTGAAGACCATCTAAAAGCCGCATAAAAGCAAATGCACAGCATGTGTGGGCTGCTAAGAATTCCACTAACGCATTCAAGAAAAGCCTTTTTACTTCTGTAGATATCCCAGCATCTGGGATAAGCATTTTTAATGCAAAAGTCTATAGAGGTCAAGCATGAGGTTTGAGTTATCTCATACCTGCCAAAAAAAAACCAAAAACAAAAACAAAAAAACCCCAAACAAACCCAAAAACACAAGCTGGTTGGTTAATTAAAAGATTTTAATGTTTATACAAAAATTACTCTGTTCCTGTGGGTTAAAGGACAGACCTGGATGACACTATGTAAAACAGAAAGGAAAAATGAGTTAGATTAGAAGTCAGCTTTAAAACTCATATGTAGATGTTTTCAATAAAAACTGTGGTAGGTAGCCTACAGAAGGCTTACAGCAGGGAGTTTTGAAGGGTAATAGCAACCAAGAAAAGGACACATATTCCACACAGCGGAACTCCACACCAGCAGTCCCTGCTGTGAACCTTGCATGGCAACAAAGCCAGGCGAGCACACCTGCAAAGCGTTGCCATGGAGAAAACTACGATGCCATCTAGAAAAGCTGCCTGATTAGAATTGTAAATTACGTCATGTATCTCTGCTTTAAAACACTACAAACTACCATTTGCACTTGCAAGGGTCACTGGATCGTTTATTTATCTAGGCAATGAAGTATATAACCAGGATTTTCTTCCGGAAGAAAAACCTTCAGTACCTAGGTGTACACAGTTTATTTCGATATGAGACATAACAAATGATAGGATCAGATGTTGCCTTTTTGTAGCTTTCATAAAAGCCTCACCTCAATGACTGCTAGAAGACAGTATTAGTAGGGAGGCTAATCAAATAAGGTAAGTCAAAGAAAGTTCCTCTCATCTCCTTCCACACAGTAAATAACATCTTTTGCTCAATGGAAAGAGAGGACGAGGACAGGGATACAATCTTGTGGCAGGCTGTTGCTTCTTAATGATTTCTCCTCCACCTGCCTCCCAAAAATCATCTGCTTAGGCACTGATTATTGATAAGGAAGATTAGTCATTTTCTTGATGTTTACTAGGTACTTAAAAGGTTAAAGCCTTCATGCTCCATCAGCACCTCTATCTCAGGTATTGTATTCTACTGTTCTACTGTAAATACTAACAATGAATAAATATTTGCCAAATCAGTTTACCAATTCAGTATTTTTCTCTATAATATCCACACATACAAATGCCATCTATGTCTCTGAGAACTAAGACAGGCTCTTCCACTAAGAAAAGTGACTAAGAAAAGTGGTCAACGTGGTTGACAGGACATATTTCCTCATTTCAGGTTGCTAAATACCTTCCATATTTCTCCCTATACATATCCATTTTTGTTAGCTTATGCACCAATTAGTGGCTTGGTGAAGCATTTTAGGATACTTCCATATGAAAATCCCTCTATAAGAATTAAATTCTCATTTTTTTTGCAGTTCATTTTTTTATTTCTGTAAGCAAAACAAGTAATCTTAAGAACTAACATTTTTTCAGTTCCGCATAAGGAATCTGCAAGAGTACATCTCAAAGCATCACTGCTGCAAACAGCACAACTAGAAGCACGGTGGCTCAAGGGAGATTAAGAGGTTAGACAACAGAAAAGCTAAGGAGGAACAAACAAACAAAGAGCTCCACAAAGAGACATTTTAAGGTTACTGCTTACTCCTAAGTGGTCGCTTCATGACAGATCAAGAAATACTGTAAAAACTCCTTAGCTCTCATATCTCAGAGCATGACAGTATTAGACTAGTATAGTTGTAATGAAAATGCACAGACTCCTAGAAAAGTTACAATATACGCAGAATAGAAAGGGTATATTTTGACTCAGGAGGGAAAAAGACAGAAAAAAAAGAAATCCAGTGCTAGATCAGCTTTAGCTGCCAAAACCAGAGAGAGATTTCAGCAGTTGCAAACAAAACATGATTGGTGTTGGGACATCGCTACTAACAGAAGTTCCAGGAATATCCCATTAGGGTCTGGTTTCCTAAAGTGTAGAAAAAGCAGTGTTCTACTGGCACCAGTGAACTAGCTATTGCTGTCTCATAAAAACATCTTTGTAATTATTTAACAGAGCAAAGAAGTTGCCTATAGGGATAAAGATTCACATGTAGATTGAGAGAATAAATTGGCAGTAATACACTGGAATTTGTTGCTGCTCGTTAGACCTTGAGGAGAACAGAGAAGAGGGATGCAGGCAAGAAAAAGGTGTGATTCAAGTGAACAACATAACTTAAGATTGGAGTCAATTTTCTAAAACCAACTGGTCTGGCTCCTCTTATTATGGTCAAGATTGGTCTTTTGTAGTGCAGCCACAGTTTCTGGACAATAAGCTTATTATTAGTGTCATATTTCATTGAGAATGCTTGCATTGAAGAGTATCTGGACAACAGAGGTTTTAAAAGACTTCTGCAACTTAGAGCAGAATTTCTCCCTCCTTCTTCCCAGTGCTGCACTAAGTATTGAAATTCCTTGTGGGTAATGTCTTCCCTTTTTTATTATCTTGTTTGGGCAAAAGATAATTGAATATGCTTCTCATAACTAAATGCCATTATCTTTCCTGTTAAACATAAACAGGAATGTCCACAGTAGTTATTTCTCCTCTTCCATGATACAGAAAAGTTAGAAAGTAAATAGAAGCTTAAACTGCCTCTAGTCCTGAATCCTGTCTCCAGCCAAGCACCAAAGGAAAAAAAAAAACAAAAACAAAAGAAACAAACCACACAAAACCAAAGCAGACATTTACTGATCTTCTACAGAAGACATTCTCACCTTCCAGTAACATGCCATTCAAGTGCTTCCTACACCCAAAGTAACAGCTTTGTATTGAATACTAATCAACAGATAAAATGTACGTATATTCAAAAAGTATTATTGCACAAATTTAGCCAACCACAATTACAGCATCTTCTGGCAAGCAAATCCACAGCTTAATTAAAATAATGCAGATGAACTGTATGAACTTCCTAGGTTCATTGACTGTCTCTGATCCAGTTTTTCCATGCTGCAGAAGTGCATTAGCCTGTACAGAGAAATTATCCCCTTTACTCAGGGCTGGTGAGATCATACTGAGAATACTGCCTCCAGTTTTGGGCCCTCCCCACATTTAAGACGACTTATTTCTATATGACAAGAAGCACAGTCAAAAAAGTACCAGATTTGTACACAGGATTAAGGAAGAAAATACTGTAGAGATTATGAGGCAGCTTCTCCTATTTACCACCAAAGGACATAATAACCTTCCAACCAGAGAACAGGGCTGTCATTAAATAGGAGTAATTTGGAAAATTGTTTCTGCAAATATTTCAACTTCAATAAGTCATTTTCCAGTGAAAAAGTCTTCAGTAAACTTATTGCAGTTAAGTCACAAATTTGGAAGCAACAATGCCAGAGCATTTATTTAGTATTATCAGCTGCCACTAAAAAAAGACATTTAATAGACCTGCAAAAGCAATAAGGAAGAACAAAATTGGTGCGGGCTACTTCTTTTTCCTGAGCGCAGGAATGGAAAGCTTTCCTCCATCCACAGCATCAGAAATTTACCTTGTCTTTTCCAGAGCTCGGCAAAATGAACCCAAACTCCACCATTATATTAAAGAAACTGAAAGCTAAGTAGTAACACTAAAAAGACCGGTTAGTGGTTAAACTGACTGTTTTTAAACACATGCTTAACTTCCAATATTTAAAAAAAAAAAGATCTTAAGATCTAACAAGCTCATCATTAAGATAACAGAGATCCAAAAGAAACTGGAACTCTCAGCAAGACTTTTAAAGACACTAGGGAAGAAAAGAAATCAACATTATTCATGCCTTTCCAGTTAAATTGCTCTTCAAGCCAAGACAGTACAGAAAATAGAATATAGACAATTGGAGGATGTTTTTAATGCAAATTATTTCTAGAACACCACAACAAAAGAGATCTACAAAATGCAGATCTGTGAACAATGCTAGTTAATTGTTTAGGATCCAGAACTGGAAGATGTAGAAATCTTATTTATAGATAAATCATTTTGCTATCAAAATATGCTTTGGATGGTCCAGACTGACACACTACTTTTGGTGGAACAGTTTCCCTATGCAAAATGAAGGGTTACATCTTTTACCATCAGCCTAGAGGCCTCACACTTGAAATAGTAAGGGAGCTTGGAAAAGGCAGAAATCAAGAAACAGAACCTAAAGAAATGGATAGTAATCGACATCCTCTAATCTTAAACTGAGTTTCTCTCTGTTAAGCACTTTTGCCCTGTGAAGGCATTAGGCTTCTCTGATCCCCACAAGAATTCAGAATAAACCATCTGCTCTTTCATTGGCCTGCTTGAAGCTCACCTTTTATTAGTTTGCTTGGCTGCCAATATTTAATCGTTTTTCATAAAATGGTGCTTTTTCCTCAGGTAATCCATGACAAATACCAAAAGGTGGTCTGCTTGTTTCACTTGGAAGGATTCTGCTCTCATGACTAGCTCCTTTTGCCACATTTCAGAGGAAAGGAACAGGAGGGCTAACCACACTGCTGTAAAGACCACTGTCTCTTAAACAGGTAAAAAAACTCATTTATAAATAAGTTTGTTTCTTTTATTTAAAATTCCTTTTCAAAAAGCAAATAACTTTATAAAGAAAGGCTGAAATAACATGGTAGACTTAGATGTGTTAGCAAAAGCATCTGAACTAAACTTAAAGCCTCCAAAAAAAGGTTTCATAGAGGATTAACCTGTTATTGTGCACAGGAGAAACTACTGGAGCCCAAATGAAGGGCAAGGAGCATGTAGCTGTTTTTAACAGCCAGTGGCAATGGGTGCTAGCAGATAGAAGGAAGACGCTGTAGCAACTGTTCTACATGTACTGCTAGTCGAGATAAGGTGCTACTTGCAAGGCATAGTAAGTAAACTCCCTAAACATATACTCTCAATTCATCCTTGCATAACCTGGTTCTCCAGCACTGAGAAGCTAACTGCTGTTCAATCCAACAAATCCATTTTTTTAGTATTGCAATTATTGGTGCAGTATAAAAAAAAAAAAAAAAATATCAAAAATTAACATGGTTGTACTGAAGGCTACATTCCAGGATGTATTAACTGGAACATCTTCTGTAAAACTACAACCATGGGAGCCCGTGCAGTTAAAAGACTGGTATTGTCACGTGCTGAGCTATGAGACAATCTACTTTGGCAAGCACAGACAGAAATCTACACAGTAAAGACTAGGCACTAGAACCAACTCTCATATGAGCAAGTCTCGAAATTAATACATTTGGTGACCACTGCTGAAAGAAAGGAAACTTCCAATAAATTAAAAATTTTTTTTTTCTGTCATTGAGGGACCTAGAACTTTTTTTTAAACCAAACTTAAGGGTTAAGACCATCTAGATCATCATACGAGAAAGGATAAGGTGTGTTACAATTGCTTACTACAAGTGTATGTGTCTAGATCAGTTAGAAAGTCAGTAACATTTCCAGTTTACTGAACCCTTTGTGCTCAAAACTACTAAGTGGCCTTTAGCTCCTAAACCAATTTTGATTCTATAGTTTGCTCTGTTGACTTCATGTGGCAATGTTAGCAGTAGACTAAGAGTCTACTGCTGCAAATGTGGCTCCAGTAGCTCAAGACACCCTGACACTGCTCTGAATATCCTTAAAGCAGTAAACTTTTCAGCTGTTCAGCAGAAAAATCACCTGTGTTAGAATTAAGCCACACTACTTACATACTATGACTTGCCAAATCTAGCTGCCTCAGTAACAAAGCCAAGTCAGTACAAAGCCAGCCTCTTCTCATTACTTTTCATGGAAAGGATGACCTAACTGCTGCAATATTAATGCATTAAGCAGAGAAATGAATGATGCATTTGGTACTCTCTTACACGCAAGAAAATAGATCGCCCTGTGCAATCTCTAACACATACCTTAAAACTTTCTCCATGAAGAAAAGTAATTAAAAAGCAAGTTAAATGGGAGAATACTATTCCAGTGGGAGTTCTTTACTTCAACTTCTTGCTGTTGCAAGAGGAACCAAAAGTAGCGCTCTAACAAGAAACATCAGCACAGGTCTATCAGTATAATTCTACCCACAATCACTAAAAGATTTGATTGAGCGTGCCATGTCATAACGAATAATCAGTACATTATTCCTTCATTCAGTAAGTTTTCTTGTGTATGTTTTTCTTCAGAGCAAAGTCACAGATGTAAGCACTAAGACTCGAGTATGGTTCAGTTATATTTTGTGATCAAGTGCTCTGAGTGGCAGTTATGAGGCAAGATGAGAGTTAAGGGACGAAGTAGTCAATTTAGCACTAGGAAAATAATCTACAATAAAAACTTACTTACAGTCAGTAGTCAGAGTGCACAGACAAAACGTGAAGCAGCAGGTAAAACCTCTTGCACATTAGGAAACTGCCTGATCCTCAACATGTGCTACTTGTAAATTCCTGCAGCAGCTCTGCTTGAGGCTACATCACACAGCTATACTAGTAAAGGGCTCCTTTCTAGTTAGAGCAACCTTACAATTTTGCTGTGGGTAAGGTTGTACACCCATCCCCAACCATAAATTGCACAGTCTCTGAGGAACATTTCAACCATACCAGGAGTTCCCAATTTAACACCTTCACACATATGAGTATTTGGGCTCAGCTCACACGGTCCATCCATATACTAGTATACTTTGACAGAAAAAGCTTTAAGTTCGCTTTAAGAACCTTCTAAAGAAACAATCACAGCATATCAACTACCAAGCTGAGACAGAATGGAAACTAAAGGCCAGACTTTTCCAGCTATCTTCCCTCTGTGGAAGGGTGAAATAAAACTTAAAAGCAGAAAATCAAACTTGCCATGGAACAGCAGGAAGTCACCAAAGCGGAGTTAACTGTTCAGTTTTATTCAGAAGTCTCTTGCAGGACAATTTCTGGGCTTTCTTTTCTATGAACTCAAAACTTCAGCACAAGAAGCTAGACCCTAAGCAGGATTCATATTAAATCTTGGAGTAAAGTCAAACTAGGTGACTAGGCTTCATGCAAAATCACTAGCATCATGCCATTCAGATTATAAAAAGCAAAATGCTGCAATAAGAAGAAACCTAACTTGTAAGGACAATACCAAAACTCAAGTAGCAAAACTATATACTTTGTATAAGCTGATTTCATCAATGTAAACCTGTCAGTTCACATGGCTCAGCAGTACTAAGCTATATACGTCTTTCTTTTATCTTAACGTTATATCAGCGTAACAGTCCCCTTCCACCATCACCTTCCTCCCCGCAGACCAAAAATATCTACTGCAATGCTATCCTTTAAGTCTGTACACAGATTTTGCACAGTCAACTTACTTTTCTTTCTTTTCCTGTTTGTGTGCTTCCCTTGCAAGCTGCGCAGCTTTTCTGCTGTAAGGATGGATAACTTTTTTCTCTTGCTTCCCTCCTTGGGTTTTTCGTAACTTTGGCTGAAAAGACATCAAAGATACTATACACTACTAAAGTTATGTAAAACATTAAAGGGAAGATAGGAGCACTCACCATAGTAAAGACTTAAAAGGTCATGCATCAATGTATCAGAAAGCCCTTAACTTATAGTAGCAGCTTATCAGTTCCACAAGTTAGATTTTATCCTCCTCAGTAACAAACAAAATTGAACGTGGTACATGCTGTAACAAAACTACTAGAGCACAGAAAATGCTGTAAGAAATCTTTCATAGTGACTACTCTCAAAATACCTGTTTTGTAGAACCCTGCAGCTAGGAAACTAAGATTACCTCTCTGCACCTTTGCAGTAAATGTCCCCATTCAAGTTTCTATCCGATTGTTGCAGCTGGGTTTGTCACAAAGGCCATATATAATTTGTACAACATAACAAAAAGGATTTTCTTGTCCCTCCCCACAGACCATGAGAATGCCTTGCACCAGGGAGCAGACAGAGGCTTTCCTTCCCTAGCCCTTCGTGCAGCACAGAGAGGGAACACTGCTCACAAATTTAAAAAATACTGTAACACTAGTTTAAGTGATGTTACATTTTGGTGAAACAGTGTTTGAACAAAACTGAAAAGCTTTATCAAACAATACGCAATTTAAATTCTTTAAAGTCTTTAACTGTGTGCAAAAGAAACACCTGAAAGCAGGAAGGCTAAATGTGCAAATGTGATGCAAGAAACAGCAACCAATAAACGCAGACTTCAGTGCATCATATCTGCGTTAGCACCAGTGGTTAGGATTGTGAAAAAAACAAAAGTTGAAGTCAAAGATAAATTATCCCGAACACCTACAGAAATCTTAAGAGGCTCCTTGCACTAGTGTCACACGTGAACCCCGCTCCTCCCTCCCGTCACTCCGGAGGTGCTCGCTGGCGGGGACAGGCACAAAACCAGCCCCGCTGCCCTGGCCCACCGGCCACCCCGCCGGGAAGGCCTACAAGGACGCAAACCTCGCCGGGAGGCAGCGGGCAGGGTCGCTCGGGGCTCCCCACTCGCCCCGGGGCCACCGAGCGGGGGGGAGGGAGCAGCTTTTAAAGGCAAGGTCGGTTTACCGCCCCGAGCGGCCCACACGGCCGCCTGCCGCGGCTCAGGGGCCCCGCCGCAGACTCCCAAGGCCTCTTCAGGAACGCCGCTGGGGCCGCTCCCGGCGGGAAGGAAAGGGCTGGGAGCGCTGCGTGAGGAAGCCCCCGCTGCCCCCAGAAGCGGAGGCCGAGGCCGAGGCAGCCGCATCCCTATCCCTATCCCTACCCCTATCCCTGCCCCTACGCCCCATCGCCACCCCGCCTCACGCACCATGGCGAGTGCCCTCCTTCCGCCGCCGCGGTGCACCAGCCAAAGGGGTCCGGGCGCGCGGCGCGGGCTGCGCGGCGGGCGTTCCGCGGCGCGGCGGTGCCAGTTTCCCTGCCTCCAGCCGCTTCACTTGTCCTGAGCGTGGCTTTTTTTCCCCCCGAAAACACGGCGGGCAAGAGCACAAAGGTGCGGGTTGGCCCGGGCTGCAGAGCTGCTCCAGTGCCCTCCTAAAGCAGGCTTGTGTTAAGCAGTCACCACCCAGACCGTGGGCTTATGGAAAATCTGTTGTGACTATTAAGCTCCGAGCATCACGGACTCAATAGAGACACTGTCTTTAGGCCTTATTACATCTTGCTTTTCAATCACTGATAACTTTTTTTCTGTCAAGTGTTTTAATTCATTTCTATGGTATTAAATGAGAAGTGCTGGAGATCAGTCCTCCCTTGGTTTGGACTGTGTGACTTCTCACCAGGCTTTAGAAAGGACGTTGTGCCCCAAAACTTCCCTGTTCTTGCCAACTTCATCACTGAGGCTGACAGACTTTATCCCTCCCTGTAAACCTTACCTCTCTGGGATACTGTAGAAGCACAAGATGAAGATTTTATTGAAGGCAGGACCGGGCAGGCGGGGGCGGCCGCCCTCCCCAGCCGCCCGCGGTGAAGCGGTCCTGACGCGGGTCCGCGGGCCGCGTTTCTTCCAGCCCCGCGTCAGTAGGTCCCCTCCTTACACCTGCAAAAGGACAGTAAAAATTATTTTCCAAACTGAAGGTTTATATTAAGACAGGACGGTTTCTTTTACTGTGCTGACCTACCAAACCTCTACCTTTGGTACAAAAGATCTGCTTCTAAGTGATAATTAAAAATTCACTGGCACCTGCCTATGCCATTATTTTTGCATAGTAATGCTTAATACTGAGGTATTAAGTAGTAATTTCATACTACTTCTTTATTTCACTTTCCCTGTGAAGATCTGTGAATGCAGAAGTGCAGAATAAAAATCCTTTTTACAATATAGTAATGCCTCAAGATTATGATATTTCTTATTGAGATACAGCTTTCCATACACAAAATTCATAATTTCTCTAACATCTCAGTGGCACTTGTCAAAGACTCTCAGTGGACTAAGGTCACTGCTATTATGTTAAAACATACTCACTTTTTGAATTCATCGGTGAATTGTTCAGCTTAATGATGTTTTACTTTGATCTCTGATAGTATGACAGGTCAGAGAACATAGTTTGCAGCTCTGAGTATTGCCAGGTAATGTGCCACCGTTGGAGACCTGCTATTCTTCAAGCTACCAGAAGCAGTCAAACATAGTTGTAATATGAAAATGTGTAACAGCTCCAGTATTAGAAACCTAAAAAATCTAAATGGTGAGGTCTCAGCTAAAGCTTTCTTATTACTTACTTGCTTAATTGCTAAAAACTGCAGTCATGATCTCATAGCAGGGTGTGCTACTAATATTGTAAAGCCTGTTCCTGCACTAGAAGTGTTTTTTTGAAACATAGACCAAAGGTCTCCATAGACCTTTTCCAGGATGTCATTTCTCTTATGCTTAAACACTTTCTAATGTTCATCACAAATGTATCTGTCACTGATTTATGCCCACATGCATTGTGTGTTCCTGTGTCAGCATCATCCTTTTAGCTTAAATAGCACTTCTTTCATCTCTATCTGTGAAAGACAGTAGAAAAGACAGTCATTTTTTTGTAAAAACTAAAACTTCAAGTTCTTCCAGCTTCTTAACTGTCTTGGCAGAAAAAATGGTGGAATAGTAACTCACTGATAGAGAAGGTGTCTCACAGGAGCACACATGCTTTTTAGTGGAATATGTTCTGCTTTCAGGAGACAGGGTCCCATCAGACGTGGCTCCTACTAACATCTTCCTGCTGGTAGTTCTTCTTGCTATATATGACCAGTTCTCTTTCACTTGTCTAAAATTGGGAAGGCAGTACTTTGCTATCTTTTACTAATGCTATGTGAAAATTTGATTTGTTCCAAGTCGGGGACCAAATATTTAAAAACATATATTCATTGTAAAGATTGTCCCTAAACAGTATTGCCCCAAGTTTTTTACTAAAAAAAAAAAAGGGAAAGCATGATTAGCTAGAGCAAAGTCTTCATTCAGCTTGTATTGGAACACTACTTATTTGTGCACTTGCAATAAAACTGTTTCACAGATTTACAGAACTGCTACAGAGGGCAGTGATGGTGGCAATTTTTTTTTTAATGTAATAATTTAGGATGTAGCAGTCATAACAGGAAACTGAACACTGAATTTTAAATCCTCCATTCAAGTAAATAAATTTAGAGTTATACTGTCAAATAGCATGGGAATCATAGTAGCAATCTAGAGAATAGCTCTGTTTTAATGCTGTTCAAATCTACAGGGGACCAGCAACTCATATTTAACTGAGGGATGCAGAAGGAAGTATATTTTGAAAAGGAGTTAATGGTGAATCAAATATAAGTCAGCCAATACAGTAAAATGACAGTGAAAACATTTTGAATGTGGGATCCCACTCACAAATGCAAACCAAAGCTGAAAAAAGTAATTTTTAATTCTTTATTCGAATGAACAAAAATGTGGCTATTTTTTTGTCTGCTGAGAAAAAACAGTGATGAAGAAACAGCGTTGACTTCAGCTTTTGCTTTTAGACAAACAGTTTCCAAACTTGCATCATGACCATGTAGTGTCTGCAGTCGTTGCCTTCCTTCAGGCTCCCAAATGCAAACACAAGTACGAGCACCCGCTTTCCTGTTGGCCTGGTGGCTCCGCTCACAGCCATTACAGCCTCATGCAGATTAATGTCCTTAGCTTGGAGACTTTAGAGCACACATGTCTGGAAATGTCAATAGCTATGCTATTCCTGGCAGAATACCGCAGAAAAACTACTGTGGTCTCCATCTAGTTTTCATTTCACAGAGATATGCTGGGTGGGAAGCAGGGAGAGGCTTTACTTCTGAGCTGGAGGATGTGGTTGGGACACACGTTGGAGCTGAAAGGTACGCACAGTGCAGGATTACCAAGACTCATTATACCTACCCTTAAATTTTTAATTGGGACATTAAGAAAGAAACGTAGGCTCTGTAGATACTTGTACTTAATGGGCAGCTCCAAGAGGCTATTCAGCTAGTCTTTTGCCATTGACTATAATGAGACCCTTGGGTGATGATGCATCTAATTTGATGACCTAGTTACAAACCAAAAACTATTCACTATAAATGTGCACCAA
The DNA here is from genome assembly GCF_965183815.1 of Platalea leucorodia. Taxonomy (NCBI): domain Eukaryota; kingdom Metazoa; phylum Chordata; class Aves; order Pelecaniformes; family Threskiornithidae; genus Platalea; species Platalea leucorodia. The sequence goes on along the minus strand of NC_138828.1, from coordinate 42,197,144 downwards.
TTTCTAGTCCAATCTTGTTCCTTAAATAGTTTGTAATCTGGAAAAAAAAAATTGTTGCTTTTTCATACTTCACTCTCCCCATCTACAAAGGATCTTTGTAAAATGTCTTGACAGCTCTGTAGAATAATTGCTGTGTAAGTTCTCCTAAGTCATATCTTTTCCTAGGGGGCCGAAAACACAAGAATCCAAATTTGGCATGTTGATATCTGGATCTTAATTTGCATTTTTTGCATTAATTTTACCAATACTATTGCAAATGCATAAACTAAAATAAAGGAATACCTGGCTGTGATAGTCTTTCCTACAGTGTTCCGTATCAATGAGGCAAGATAAAATACGTTAAGTAAGTATAGATTAAATATTCTTATATCCAAAACCAGATTTGATACTAAATTCTAGTTACTATGGAATATCATGTTAAATAATATAAAGCGGTAACTACAATATGGTACTTCGGAGATGGTAGCCATGCAATTCTGAGAAGGAGACCCCATTATAATGACAATACCATGTACCTGATTTTCAGAAATTCTGACATGTAAGAATTAGACCAATTTACATGTAAGAGTTAGACCGATTTCTGAATATTCTTGAAAATCTCATTTACAGTGTTATAACTGCATTAATTAGAATGGAGGTTAAAATTGTGGTTAGCTTAGTTTTAATAAAATGCAAATTTCCTGAGTTCAAGGGAATCAACTAAAGGTTAAAGCAATTAACAGCTGGGTTTAGAAACGAGAAAAAAAGTAATGAGCAGGGGAAACTACATCAGTGAGGGAACAGCGAGCAGTCAGACATAGCTTTGGCAGGGTCTGCCTTAGTCTGAAATGCATCTGTAGTAGAGCTTTAGTGAAAAGACACATGTAGAGTTTCTTGATTATATTCCACATTATCAATAAGGTCAAGCAATACAACAGAAGCAGAAAATTGCAAAGTTATGCTTACAGTTATTTTGTGGGTTTTTTTAAGCTAATCTGTCTTATATTTGTGATTTCCGTATGTGCTGTTACCTTAATGAATGAAAGGTATAGCCACATGATGGTAGACATAATAGAAAATATACCACTAGCTTAAAATTGTGCTGGGTCTTTTTTTTTGTTTCACTTAATGTAAATTAATTGCAAAGTTCCTGCTGAATGATATGCTCTTAGGAATGCCAGTTTCTTTCTACATATGCGGAGTTCGGATCTGCTCACAGCAGTGAGGGTATGAATGAAACTAGTATGGTAGTGTTCCTGGGATTGTTTAAATATAAATAAATCAGGTAAGACTGATGAAGTTATCTTTACATCAATAAATCAGGTAACACTGAGCTCAGCATTGTCACAGTTAGTTCACTGACTGAGCTTTAGCCAATCTGAAGATGCATTCACTGGGTTAAAGACATACCCTACTATTTGCTGTATCCTGATTTCATAAATACAGGGCCATTTGCTTTTAATTTAGCCAGGTTTGTGCTTTGAAATTAAATTCCTCTCAATTCCATGCCATTTTTTAAGTCTACAGTTTACAGATTGGAAACATGTTTATCTGTGTAGCTGAGGCAGTATTTCTAGAAATTTGACTTTAATGACTAAACAGAGCTTTAAATGAAGGCAAGACGGCCTTGTTTTGAAACTTGTGTTTTTCATGTGGATTATAGCAGATTTTCCAGCATTTGTCTGAAATTTTCTTTAAATTGCTCATATTCAGCAAATTTGGTTTTACTTCTGTCATTGATTCTGGTGTATTTTGCACTGATATCTTAATTTCTCTGCTAATAAACTGAGAAAAGGTAAGAGAGGAGTACCTATTTATATAATTTACTCTTTTCTTCCTGGTTTACAGCTATTTCTAAACTATACCGCACAAGAAACTACTAAGAACACCTAATATGCGCCTTTGATTATGTTTCATGCTACCTATTTCTGCATTTCCTGATTTTTCTAAATGCTAGGGGTTTTTTTTGTTGTTTTTAATCTCTCCTTTCTAATTACACTCAAGCTCTTCTTAATGGATTCCTGTCACTAATCAGAGCAGCAGAAGACCATTTATTCCTTTTGACAGAGCCTCCTGGGCTAATGCAATTACCTGGCATAGCCAAGCATTTTATCAATCCCTTTAACCTTTTAAAATTAGTGCTCTTGCCACTTTATTTGTTTAGATTTTTAAGAGGCTCTCTGGTGCACTATATGCTTACAGATATTTTAAAATTTTAAATAGGATTTAGTGTATTAAAAATACTAAAAATTATGTAGCAAAAATCATCATCTATGCAAATAACCTACAGTGTCTTGGAAAATCACCCTCTTCTATCCCATCTGTTTCCTCTTTTCCTTTCCCATCCCCTGTACTTCCACCACAGTCCAAATTAATTCACACATGGTAAAATAGAAATGTTTCAAATAAACCAATTCTTCTACATATTTTGAAAGTCCCTGGTAACACAGCAGCCATGTAGCATATGCTGAAAGTTCCCCGTTTCAAGATACTGGACATAGAATTGAAAGTTTAAAACTTTCCTAGAAGAAAGAACCTGAAATGAGACTACAGAGTAGTAGTATAACATGCTGCCACCGTATAGCATTGCAGCTTCAGCAAAGAAAATAATATATTATATATTAGATCCTTTAGATACTCTGTTTTGCAGGCTCTCTTCAGGACCAAACTCCAGTCAGGGTGCAAGTGAGTGTGTAAATATGCACAGATTCAACTCTCTGGAACCCACAGTTTTCTTTGGGCCCTAGGTGTGCCCAGTGGCTTAAAGCTCGGCTAAAATGATCGGCAGTTCAGTATGTGTGCAGATATATCTGGGCAACATGCCTGTAGCTTAGAGAATGAACTGCTTCTGCCTCTGCTTAAACTTCCGTCCCTGCTTAAACTTCCGTCCCTGCTTAAACTTCTGTCCCTGCTTAAACTTCTGTCCAGCCTATCTGGGCACCCATCTGAAGAATTCCTGCTTATCCCCATTAAAATGTACCAATTTGTGAAGTTGCAACCGGAAATGACTTTATTTTATTCTTGTGAGACTTAGGCTATTGTAACTTTTTTCTTTGATAGCGAATTGAATCTACTGCCCAATAAATTTATCAGACCTGTCCTAGATATATCATGGTATTTTCACTATACATACACTAGGAATGGAAACATAAGGAAAAAAAATCTTTGACAATATAGAGGATGGTTACTGAGTTAGCCTAAAAAATTCATATTTCTGTGGGACACAGAAAAACCTGAAATGATTGAAATCTCAATGTTTTGTGTACCATTAAAGTTTGAGTGACAGTAGATAATTTCTTAGTCCTATCTGTTGTCTCGTTTGAGTGGTCTCTTTCTTCTTGTCCTTTTCAATCTCCTTCACTCCAGGTCCTGTAGCTGCAGAGTTGAGGCTATTATATGAACATATTGTATAATATTTTAGATGAGGTGACTCTGGAAATTCAATTTTGTCTGAGATTCATGGAAACAAGTGTCATCCATCAGGTCTCAGGAGGTTTTCACCAGCTCCTCTAGCACACTTATTGGGGGTGTCAGGGGACTGTGAGGCTAAATAATTTCTGATTTTGTTGTTCATACTGATTTTTTTCCTCTTTTTTTAAACTTGGAATAGACTTTCTCATTACTGCAGTCAAAGGACATTACAGTACTATGCACAGCTAAAATATACAGGTATACGACCCTCTGATATTTTCAGTTTAAAATCATGTAATCCCCGTAACTTCTGTAGCGTTATACCACGATACAGTAAGCGAGTACCTCTTCTACAATGGTTATTTTTCATTAGATAATCCGCATACTGTTGAGTTTCAAACTGGGTCTGCAAGAGTGATTTGGGGATAGTCTAGATAAACATGTTCAGGCTCATTGCTATATACCTGTAGCACAAACTACATCCTTTTAAATTTTATTTGACTGCTTTACCTGATTGCCTAGCTTTCCTCATTAGACATAACTTCTCCTTGTAAACCTCCCACCATCCTAATAATTCTTCTGGTTATCTCTGCAGTCCCTTTAATGTTTTCTGTATTTTCCATGGTTTCATTAGTGTCTGTTTAAAGGAATTAACTTTTTAAAAGAAGAGGAAGATAATGATGGGCTTGGATTGTTTTCAGCTTTTGAAGTGTGTAATTTCTAGACACTGGATCATTTCATCCTCTGCAAAGTGTAAAAAAATAGTCTCTAAAATCTCTTCGACTGAGCAGTACCATGACCCATATCCAACAGGGTCATTTTTTTTTTTTTTAAATATCTTACCCTGCTTAATAGTAATACTTGTTTTGACAGAGGATCTTCAACCAAGAAAATGGCTAATTAGTTTTATAGGTCCTTATTAATTATATAAATCTAGAAAAAGTAATTAAAATGTGACATGGTTCATCAAGCATAATTTTGCTGGACTCATCTTTGTGCATATGTTCAGCATCAGGACCATGCTATGTGCATAACATTGTACAGAAGAAAATATAGATGGGGTTTCCGATGGATAGGATGTCATTTGCTGAACTACACAAGATAAATTTAGAAATTGAGGTATTAGAGGAGGCAAGTTGTGTTTCATTTCAGATTATAGTAACTGGATTGGTCATCATGAAAAATTTGCTAATTTTACCCTGGGTAAATATATAGAGAGATATACCAGTCTGTGAATTAAATGCACTTCTGCACCTATTGTAGGAAACACTGGGAGCGCAGACTTAATGGTTACTGTGATCTAAATGATTATTGCATGCAATTAGTGTAGGAGTGATCATTGTATAACATAGTGACTGCTGTGTAATGCACTTCTGTTGTATGAAACTAAAATTGCCTAAAGGCAAAGATCTTCAGTGAGCTCTATGTAGGTTAACGGCACTGAATGAAGGTAATGAAACCCTGGAAAACTCTGCCTCCATATTCAGAGCTCTTGAAACGTAGCTCTGCAGTGGTATAACTGCACCCATCCACCAAAGGCAATTATCCCGCCAGCTATGACCTGGCACATAGAGCAAATTTGATGACATTCTCTGTGCTGTGGCTACCGTACTCTTTGTTAAGAATGTCTTTGGAGAAGGAAACTCACTGGAGTTAAACTTGTTGTGTAGCTGCTGGTGTTTAAAACAGGGTAAAAATAAATTATATTTAGAGTATAAACATTTTCACAATATTACAAGACAGCTGTACTAGCTGATATTCCTGATAAGCTGTGGCTCTGATCCATGGCGTTGTTATTTATCATTAGTTCCCTGCCCTGTGAAATTCTGAATTCCAAACCAAAACAAAAACGTCTGGATTAAGAAGTAGAAAAAATACTTCTTTCCCAAATAAAAGACATTCTTTGTAAAAATTCTTTTGAAAAAAATTTTAGCCACTTTCCGTAGAAGATCTTTACATTAAATAACATTAAATTCTAGAAAAGCAGGCTCTGGTGCTTATCACTCAACTCAGGACTCTTGAGTCTTGAAAAAGTGTGTCCCCTGCCCCAGACTCTCTGTTAAAGGGTTCGAGAGCAATCTTGCCTGCAGCATTCATTTACTGCCATGCTAAGGTAAAGGTTGCATATTGTATGTTTTCTGGCTAAATGGCCCTCAAAGTTACAATCTATCTCAGGCAAACACCTTCACATCAGTATTGACTTCTGCTTCTTCTGATTGTAATCTGCATGACTAAGCAAGGAACCTGAAAGTTCTTGGTTTGACATTGGTGACAAAAAGGCAAAACAGAAAGTCCCTGTCTCTATAAACTCCCCAGCCAGCCCCTCAGCTTTTATAAACTGGCACTGCTGTGAAGCTGAAATATGATTTAACATTACTTTTCTTTCTTTAGGGACAATAGTCATTGAAGCCAGTATTTCAAGTAACAGCTCCTGAGGATTCAGGTCTTTATTACTTATCTTGTAATATGGCATGCATAGGAAACATAATTCTACTGCTTTGGTTAAAGCAAAGTGAAAAAGCCCTATTATTTTTAAAATTCAGTACCGCTACATAAAACTGTACAGAAATAACCAAATAACGTCTGCATTTTCTAGTAGTTCAAAATGGCTTGAGATCTAAACAACCTAAAAGATAGCTACCAGCAACAGTATTTCCTGAGGGAATATAATTACAGTTTCATGTTGCTAGTTCCTCTACCTTGTCTTTTGTTCTTGGATGGCAGGAGAGGGAAAGATAATTAAAACCAAGGAGAAGAAACAACTAAATCCACAGTGACATTAACTGAAATAGCACAATAGGCACTTACATGTCTAGAAATACAAACCCATTTTTGCATGTCATTGTTTCCAGCTGTAAATGTGAATTTGTAGAACTAAATGGTGTCTTTTGGGGCTGTGTAAAATGCTACTAACAATTGCTGCATTATAGCAGCGAGTATATCAAGGTGTGATACAATTGGAGGTTACAAGCCCTTATGTAGCACTGAATCTTGAGCCACCATTCAGCAAAATTCTTATACCTCCCCGTACAAGCATCACACTCCCCTCCATATTTACCTCGTATCATTTAAGACCTGCTCACACATAGTAGCTTCTGAGCGATTGGATCACAGAGAGTTCGTTAGTATGGCTAACAAAATGCTGTCCAGTAGCAACATAGGTGGAAATAGAGGGCTATGGAGAACTGAAAGGGTTAAGTTCATCCCATTAGGAAATCTTAACGTCCTATAAGGTGATAACTTGTAATCTGTTTTAAATACAACCATGTGTCTTCATGAAGTTGAAATGTATCCCACAAGAAAGGATCCATAGGCACCATCCCTTGTTCTCCGTAGGCCTCCTTACATCTGGAAGCTGTGGGAGACTCTACTAGATCCAGAGGTGCCAGCAGTTTACCCGAGGTTTCAAGGGTCTGCTGCTAGCAGGTACAAACAATCCACCGAAAAGCCCTATGGTAATTTTGCCATGAGATTTGCAAAGACATAGACTAGTAATTCCCTGCAAATAAGGTTTGAGCCTTGCAGTTACATTCATGCCTAGAAACTTGTAACTGAAATTTGTTATTTGTTTACAGTAAACACTTATTTGAAACCACATTGTCTATATGCTTCCTGATGTGTCAAGAGCACTGAAAACCACAGAACTCCGAACAACACTTACTTTCGTATCAGCTTTATTAAATAATAAACAAATTGGTAGCATATTTTTGCTGTATCAGGAAGAAATACAGCCCTGACTCCCATAAATCTAGCTGAACTATTATGCATCAAAATTACCTAAGTTCAAGACGTAGCACAAGTCTGGCTTGAAACTTTGTCACCTTTAAAATTCAGCACGAAGTTGTGAACAACGTACCCATTTTGGGGTGTCCACCATTCAATGATTGAGTTGTATAGTCACTTAGCTCTCCTGTTGTCCTCCAGAAATCCTGAAGTACTTCATGATGTTGGGCATCATTTTCTCTGCTTTACTAAGAACTGAACAGACACAGAAGTCTTCGATGAAGTATTCATGCAATCAGTTTATACTATCTTCAGAATAAAATTCAGAGCTCCTGAGAAAGAGAAGCATTTATTGTGAAATCTGCCTTGTGTGTCTGAATGTCTCCCAGACATGAAGTTTGTCATGAAACATGTTAATTGTACAGGTCTTGGTGGTTTTTCATGAAAACAACCAGATCTAGTAGCTTGACAGTACAATCAGCATTCCATGTCTACGTAGGTACATGAAGTGTACAATCTGCTCAGTTCACACTAATTGTTAAGTGTTGTTATTAAATTGTGAATTGTGTGGACAAGTGTGGATCTACATAGATGAAATTGAATTTCACACTTTTTTTTCCTGCTGGGTAAGGCTAGTCACCTTGGCTGACTCTTCCCTCCTTTGGTTTATAGGCAGCTGCTATTCCTCCTAACGAGCTTCTGGAAACAACTTCATTTAGAATCATAGAATCATAGAATCTTTAAGGCTGGAAAAGACCCTTAAGATCATCGAGTCCAACCATCAACCTAGCACTGCCAAGTCCACCACTAAACCATGTCCTCAAGCACCACATCTACCACCTGTCTTTTAAATACCTCGAGGGATGGATACTCAACCACTTCCCTGGGCAGCCTGGTCCAGTGCCTGACTACCCTTTCAGTAAAGAAGTTTTTCCTAATATCCAACCTAAACTTCCCCTGGCACAGCTTGAGGCCGTTTCCTCTCGTCCTATCACTTGTTACTAGGGAGAAGAGACCAAACCCCACCTCGCTACAACCTCCTTTCAGGTAGTTGTAGAGAGCAATAAGGTCTCCCCTCAGCCTCCTCTTCTCCAGACTAAACAACCCCAGCTCCCTCAGCCGCTCCTCATAAGACTTGTGCTCTAGACCCTTCACCAACTTCCTTGCCCTTCTTTGGACACGCTCCAGCACCTCGATGTCCTTCTTGTAGTGAGGGGCCCAAAACTGAACACAGTACTTGAGGTGCGGCCTCACCAGTGCCGAGTACAGGGGCACCATCACCTCCCTGGTCCTGCTGGCCACACTATTCTTGATACAAGCCAGGATGCCATTGGCCTTCTTGGCCCCCTGAGCACACTGCTGGCTCATATTCAGGCGGCTGTCAACCAACATCCCCAGGTCGTTTTCCAGACTGAGGTCCTTTTGTATAAGCAGAGAAGCAAAACAGATCAATTAGTGAGACTGTAAGTTTGGATCTGCAAAAATGAGAAGAAAAAGCAGTTCATCTCCTTCTGATTTTCTTTTAAAATTTTTTTTTTTTAATTTCCCAGAGGAAATTGGAAGTATTTCAAGATGACATGTGCCATAGTGCAGTCTCAATTAGTTTATAGTGAAACAGTGCCAGAGCAGGGAGATACAGCTTTACTGCATGGCATCACATGGAATCTAGGAGCTAAATTACCCTGCCATTCTTGTCTCTAATGATATTTTTTAAAAGTTTACAACACCATAGAATTTAAGTGTGTTCAAAAGGAATGTTCCTTTGCTTACTTATGCTTCAGTGTTACGTCCTGCTGCATGCATTTAGAATTTAATCTCCTTTCCTTTTCAGTTACAACAAATGGCTTAATAAGACAACTGCCTTAATAAGACGGAATAAGAAAAGGAATATAGATAGTGAGTAAATCTTAAGTCCCTTCAGATGCTTGGCACCCCACATTCGTGCAGCATCGGACAGAGCCCAGATGGATTTTCTCATGGCACGCTGCGCAGAGCAGGTCCTGCCCATGGAGAGAAGCTCTCCCCTTTGGTCATTCAAGCTAACATACAATTTCCTTACAAGAAAACAACTCTATTCCTAAAGGATGCTCACATGAGAACTTTTTGCTGCAATTTTAGATAAAGGCAAGGCCGTGCAGGTGGCATAACCACCGCTATGGAGGGGGAGCTGCCTGCAGGCTCTTCTATTGCAATGAGCTGGCTCAGTTTATCCTGCGGCCAAAGGCTTTGTGCGACACCGGCCTGCGCCTACTCAGGCTGTCAGGTTGACCACCTTGATGTACAGTGGTCTCCCCGTCAGGATGTTTATTAACACACAACCTTTCTTGGTTCTTCAGTGTAGGTACGTTTATTACATAGTCAATCAGCTGATGTCCGGGTTCACCATGGCTCGCTACTGGAAAGAACCAGAGCAATTGTTTATTGGCCATGGGCTGGAGATGCTTCTTAAGTGAAAAGAAAGTGCAGACAAGAGGTATCTGAATTTATTTTACTGCTACCAGGAAATTCTGAACAATAGTGGAGAACTATTAATTAACCACAGATTTCGTACAACTAGTTTTATTTGTCAGGCATTCCACTCGATCCTATTTTCATCTTCAGTCAGCTACTCCTAACTTAGCACTTACTAAATATAAATAATAGTGGTCATTGTGTTTATCCCATAACTAATCAATACAGTAGACACATGGTTGAGTGCGTGGATTATTACTGTTTGTTGTACACGTGTACGCAGAATGACTTGTGGACTTTGTGACTTTGCGGTGGCTCCTGGATTTTGAAGAGTCACAACAGCACATGGAAAGTGGAAAGTCAGCAGAGAAGCTGACTCTTTGCGTTTTGCTCCCATGGTTGTAGTAATTGTCACCTTTTGCACCTATTACAGAAAGAAGTATGTATACCCTGAGGGGAATATCTTCTAGAAGATGGTTGTGAGGACTTTTTTAGGAAACAGGGTGGTGACATCTCTCTCTGCAGGCAGGCCGTCAGAAAGAGATGGACACAGACAAGCTTTTTTTATGATGGAGGAGTACTCTTTAAAAACCTCAGGCTAATTAATGCCTGACTTGAAAGAGAAGGGGGTTGCACTATTTTTTGGAGGGGTGGAGGGAGAAGTTGGTCAGATTTTGTTTTGTTTGTTAAATAAAATCCTGTTGAGAAAACTTATCAGCGTGATTTCAGGAGTTCCTGCTGGTAGTAAAATCAGCATAAAGGCATTGCAGGTGTTTTACTCCAAATAGAGAGAAAACAGAAAATTATCTTCTTACAGAGTATTTTCCATTATGTTTCACACAATGTCATGCAGGTTTTATAATTGCCTAGTCATTTATTGGTTTTGCATCTTTTGCCGCCTTTTTAAATTTTATAGTGCAAAAATAGGAATATTTGGGAAAGTTTTGCTTTTACCATCCTTGGCAGATCATGATGTTTTCTTTTGCTGACTTTCCATAGAAATACTGTTCCTAAATGTGATAATTTCTATTGAGAGGAATTGGTTTACTTTATAAAAGTCTAATGTCTTGAAAAGCAGCTTTCTACTTGGTGGGCATTTGCTGCTTTCACTATAAAATTGTTCTTTCAGTTCATCTGACGCTTCAAATAGTAACTAACTAACTCATTTATCAACAGCTAATACCATTCACTATTGCAACAGAAGAATTTAAGAAGTGCTACCAAAGAACATGTCAAGAGCAGGCACTTTAAAAGAAAAGCTTTAATGAATACTATGAGCAGAATATCACCTTTAGGGATGCAATTTTTATGAACTAATAGCTAACAGATTGTAAGCAACTTTAGAATTTGGCAAAAGTTATTTTCAGAGTTGGTACAGGGGAAGGCTACAACTCCAAAATAAAGTGGATATGTAAAATGGGTGCTAGCGTAACTAAGAACATGAGAGAGAGGTAGCATTGCCATATGCAACCTGAATGCTCATGGAGATGAAAGGAGAGAGTGGGCTGGGCAGCTGGGCCAAGGTTAGCATTGCAGCATGCTGATCAGAGAATCAGAGAATCAGAGAATCATTACGGTTGGAAAAGACCCTTTAGATCATCGAGTCCAACCATTAACCTAGCACTGCCAAGTCCACCACTAAACTGTGTCCTCAAGCACCACGTCTACCCATCTTTTAAATACCTCCAGGGATTGAGACTCAGCCACTTCCCTCGGCAGCCTGTTCCAGTGCCTGACCACCCTTTCGGTGAAGAAGTGATGAGTGCAAGGAGGCAGGAGAGCTTTACAGCTTCCTTGCATCACCAAGAAATAACTGTCACAATAACTTCTTAAAGTAAAAGTCATTTCTATGCCCAGTGTGACTTGCCTCAGCTCGGTCCTTGGTGCTCTGTTGAGCAATTCAGTTACAGAGAGGTGTTGCTAACCAGGTGGACACATTTCAGTGAGGGGAATGGGAAGACAAGCTGAAACTCTCTCTGAAATTGCTTGATGCTTTTCGCTGAGGTACTATAATTGGAAGAAGCAATCTGAGATGTCTGTCGACTAAGGAGGGAAAGTCTTGATATGAAGAAAAATGTTATCTACTGCGTGAGGCTCACTCTTTGGGAAAGTGTTTTCTTTTTGTTTGTGCTATTGTTCTTCTGTAATGAAGCAATTTTTGTAGGAAAATTGAGCTGTCTTTTCTCATATACACTTGATTGCTGTTCTGTGAACTCACAAATATGTTTTTAGCTGGATCTTTGGTAAGGTTGTTTTTTTTTTCCTTTCTGCTATCTTTAAGGTATTTATCTTTTCCTATCTGCTAGGTATTTATCTTTAAGGTATTTATCTTTTCCTATCTGCTAGCTTTAAGGTATTTAAGATTTTTAGTGGTAGTGACAGATCGAGAAATTCTTGAAAAATATCCAAGGGATGTATTCATGTTATCCCTATTTGAAAGTCTGGATTACAATGCCTAATTCTCACTAGAATAGAATTATTGGACATCAAACTTCAAATGTTTTTTATTAGCAGGACAATATCTCAATTTAATTCAGTACTACCTTGATGATAAATATGAGAATCTTTTACTGAATTTCTTTTAGCCAGTTGTTGCGCTGGCATCCAGTTATACTGGTTTCTACAAGACAAAGAAACTGTTAATGATGTACCTTTGTGACCTGTTTTACTCTAGAACTAGAGTTATTTTAGTTCTAGTGTGTTAAATTTTAAATCTCTGGCTAAACTAGGAGGTCTTATTAAGCAGGTATGGTGAGCAGCATAGCTGGTTTTTTATGGCAGTATCTGCATAATTGTTATCTTAAGTTAATTGGTTCAGAGAAACTGAACTGGTAAATGCATGCGGAAATCATTTATTATCATCATTACAGTTTTTCTTTTGATCATTTGTTGTTAGCTTTCTGTAAGCATTATATCAGAAAGAATTAGAGGGAAGGGGTTTACCGTGTTAACTTAAAACTTCAACTTTTGGGATGGAATTTTGTAGGCATTTCTAGATACACCAGACCAGGGACTGGTGTGGCTCAGAGCCTCACAAGTGGCAGTCAGAGAGTCATTTTATCTATTATTTTATCTATTTTTTCTATTTTATCTATGTTATCTATTTTATCACAAGTGGCAGTCAGAGAATATTTTATCTATTTTATCTATTTTTTTAAAATTAGTTTACAGATGAGGCTGTGGCTCATGATTAAGTTCTTTTATCACTTAGCAGGTGTAAAAAGGTGTTTCTGTAAAAGTGCTGGTTTTGTTGTCATCAATCAATACGGTTTGCCCAGCCTTTGACCTTTGCAATACCTTTGACAACAAATTTGAAGATTAATTATGCATTGCATTAATAATGTCCTTTTACAATCTGCAGTTTCAGTTCATCTGAGAGCCCATTTCTGCAGGTATCATTCAGAGGGATTAATAGGGGTTTCTATTACCTTTTCATTAAAACTGTCTTTTTGTGACGTTCACCAGCTTACCTTTTGCTAGTAATGTATTTATCAGCTGGAAATCATCTGATTCTTTGATTGTCTTCTGTTCTGCTCTATTTAAATACATGTGGTTGGAATGATACATGCAATTGTAGATGAAAGCATACCATCAATTTAGAGGACTGCATGACACTTACATTATTTTATTTGCCACACCCTAACTGATTAAAAATAATAATCTTGTATAATGCCTTCTAAAATGACACACCTCAGCTGTCATTAGTTTACTGAATTAGAGGAGGAATTGAGTCAAATTTTTGTTTGTTTTTTAAACCTGCTGCCTAGGTAAGCTGGTGCTTCCACTGACCTACCCAAAAGAATGTCTTTTACTAGAGAAGATAAACTGGACTGGAACTAGCTTTCTTGGCTGTACTTAGAAATGGCACAGCAGGTATCTAATATGTGTATCAAGACACATATTTTGTGTCTTGTCTCCTGTTATTCTGAATTACCTTGTGTGCCTGGGTCTTGCTCCAGTCTGGAATGGGGATGTGACAAGAAGGCGTGCACAGACCTGGGAAGTGCTCCCAGGTATTTCAGATTAGATGTAGTACAACAACAGAGAGAAACAGGGAGAAGAGGAAACTTCTACAGCTATATTTCTTTTCTTCAGGTCCTCCAGGTAAAAGTGGAAGCTAGGATGTGCACCCTGCTTTACCTGCCTCTGAAATGTGTGAGTCAAAATTGGAAGCATAGTTCCAAAAAGCAAGTGGCAGCCAGCAGAGCCCTCCTCAGGATGAGATCCAGCAGCTTTCTTCACAACTCCTGAATGGAGGTGAGCAAGAAACACATTCTCCTTTTGAGGCTTTTCTATGTTTTGTTTTGCCCCTGATTATACTGGTGTCTGCAGAGTATTCACCACTTCTGAAAACTTGCCCTAATTTGCATGTGTTAATTCGGCATCCTTAGGGCTCCTGGGATAATTAATGAATTATTCAATATTATCTGTGGTCTGTCTGTTAGCACTTTTTTGACGCAGCAATGCTGGCCAATGGCTGCCAGAAAATTCTCCTTGAATTCTCTGACCTAGTGATACAAGTCCTCAGACCAATCCTTTTAGCTTTTCAGGATATAGTTCCCAGTTTACAAACTCAACTTAGAACACAAATGCTCTGAGTTGGTTTGCTTTTTATATCATTCCACTATAATTAGTCATTTCCAGACAAGCAATGAGCCCTCTACTTACTGGTGTCATTTGAACTTACCTTCCATACCATCTGACTTCAATGACAAAAACTTATTTGTTTACTTTATTTAAGCAAAAGACTAGGGTAAAAAAAAAAAGAAAAAAGGCAGTGAGGAATGAAACAAAAAAATGGAATCTTGAAGTCTGTCTCATACGGAAGTGTTTTCTTAGCTGTCACTTTGAATCTTTACGGCACATTTCAGCCATAGCAGCCTAGGGATCGACTTGGCTAGCACTACTCTGCCTCCAACTATTAATTCTCCCAGTTCATCCCTGTGTCTCCTTGGTATACTGGATTTGAGCCGGTGTAACTGAAGCTAGAAATAGCGTTGTTGATGTGCTTTGCTGCTGTAAAGGAAGCAGAGGAGGTAAGATCTTGCATTAGATCATTTGAGATGAGGTCTAAGATACATATTTACATAAAAACATTTCCTTTTTAACAAGGAGGCCTTATTGTATTTCAGCTTTTTTGAGCTCAAGAGCTAGCAGGGCTAGTGCAAGCTGAACTGGGAATGCTTGTCTCTGAACTCACGAGAGGTTCTTCAGCGTGTCAGTTCTCGGCTCGTGTTTTCCTTCTTGCTGAGGAAAACAATTGTATTCCAGCTGCAAATTAGACCTTCCCTTTTCAGGCAGAAAATTTTACATTGTGAAACACTTGTTTTTCTAACTCATTGCAAATTGTGTATCATAAAATTTATCCACTGTGTAATAGTTTCAGTTGTATATAGCTTTTCTGACTCGCTAAAGTGACTACACACCACACCTTAATCAACCATGTGTCAACATTAAGAGCGAAGTACATATACTGAACTCCTTGTTTTCTGAACATTTTTTCCCCTGGCAGTTGTTGCACAGCCAGCCTCTGCCACCTCCACGCAGACCCTTCAGATAAGCCAATACAGTTTAAGCTGCTGCGCAGGAAAAACAGACCCATAAACCTCCCTGGGTTAAAAAGAACTATCTTAAAAGTGGTGGTGCTTTTAACCTGGATAAAGTTCAGTTTTCAGCTGAGATGAATTTGATGTGAATGAACAGTGATGGAAGGGCAAAAGTAAGGAAACTCATGGGTTGAGATAAGAACAGTTCCATAATTGAAATAATAATAATAAATAAATTGTAGTGAAAAGGAAAACAACAACAACAACGAGAGGAACAAAACCCAGGAAAAACAAGTGATGCAACTACTCACCACCCACTGACTGACACCAAGCCAGCCCCCAAGCAGCAATCACTGCCCCCTGGCCAACTCCCCCAGTTTATATACTGGGCATGACGCCATACGGTATGGCACAGCCCTTTGGCCAGTCTGGGCCAGCTGTCCTGGCTGTGCCCCCTCCCAGCTCCCTGTGCACCTGGCAGGGCATGGGAAGCTGAAAAGTCCTTGACTGGTGTAAGCACTACTTAGCAATAACTAACACATCAGTGTGTTATCAACATTATTCTCATCCTAAATCCAAAACACAGCACTATACCAGCTACTAGAAAGACAATTAACTCTATCCCAGACAAAACCAGGGCAGTAGGAAAGCTGGATGACAGGAAAAAAATTGTGTTTAAAGTACTCTCTTTTTCCCCGCTTTGTGAATAACATGGGCAGTCTGCCTCGTACGTGCACTAGGGGTGAAGGGGAATGTGTAGAAAAAGATACAGTTTTGTTAGCATGAAAGAATAACTTGTACACCCAGCCCATGCCATCCTGTGTTGGTTACAGAGGAAAAAAACATGCTCCCGCGGAAAGCCTTCCTCTTCGCTGCCCTTCTTAGAGGATCCCAGGGCATCCTTTAGATGCGATGGGATTTTTCAGACTGCGCTTGCTCATTCGTTCCCTGCCTAGGCAATGTCTGTGTGCGTACAACCTTCTCAACACCTACCACTAAATGAACAAATCTTTAAAGTGAAACAAATCTTATTTAAAACACTGCAATATTTCCAGAAGGATGTCAATTTTAACCGTGCAAAATTTGCACTGGTGTAAGAGTATTTTGAAGCTTGTATTTATTAGCAGATACCAGTGTTTTGAGAAGTATTTTCCTTGACTTTCTGCTTCACTTGGAAAATAGAGCCTCTGGTTTGGGGCTTTCTTAACTTAAAAAAAGTATTAATAAATTTTAAAAAACCTTGAGAGTACATTTATGCGGGAAATAACATTAAAAGCTCTAAACACTATCCTCTCTTACAGCAGGAGTGCCTGTATCGTAATCTCTGGTCGGGAAGCAGCAGGTGGAGGGAGATAAATGGTGTTCACCAGGAGAGGGCTCCCGCAGTCTGCTGATACTACTGAACTTGGGAGCTGGAGGACCCAAAGGTGTAGCTACAGAAAAATTCATGCGAGAACTGCTGAAATCGGATTATGTTCACCAGTGTGCCATAGATACCATAAATGTAAAACTTAAATAAATAAGTCTGATTTTGCTTGAATGTTTTGGGGTATTTTTTAGAAAAAAGTGAAAACCAAGGATGCCATTGCAACTCAGCTTGATTTTTTTTTCCCATTATAAGGCTGTTGTTAAACAGCATTTAAATGCTGTTATGGAAATCAGTTTTGTAAACAGCACCACCACCAACGTGCAGATTAACAGTACTGTGCTTGGTTTTGCCAAGAAAATTCCAGAGACTTATGAAGTCCCGTCCTTTTGGGGTGCTTAATATAGTTTCATCACTATTAGGGGAATACAGATTCATGTTTCAGATAGGAAACAGCTATTTTTTTTACATATTGATTATAATTTTTTGCTGTCCTTCAAATAAGCTTATGTATCATGAAGGATAAATTTGTATCGTGATACAAACACAGAATCAGCCAGGCTGTACCACTTCTTATTACCCCTCTTATTTCTTAAAGATAAATGCAGTAAAATCTTTATATGAATGCTATTGCACAACTAGTGTAACAGATGCTGTCTTCATTTCTTCTTTAAACAAAAGAAAGCAAGGTTATTTGTGTTTCTGACAATGATTCAATGAACTCTGCTTTTTAGTTCTTGTTTATCATTGTAAATTACAGGTTTAGTTCTGCTTACAGTCTACTCTAAGCATTATCCCATGAAATTCATGCATGGAAAGTAGAAATCAGTTTATTAAAGTGCATACAGTCAGTAATATAAATGAAGAAAATAAACCATTATTAATTTATGGTGTGTTCTTTAAATAAAAGATTTTTCTAGCCTGTTTTCTTGGTTGTTGCTCATGAAATTCTTAGTATAGTCATGTCTTTTATAGACGTTCGTAATTAAAGGGACAGGTTGGAAGTTCTATTTCAGAAAAAAAACCTGCCAAACTGTGAAAAAGAAACATTTACTTTTCATGTATTTGAACAAGTGTCAATGAAATATGCTGCAGTGTTCCCATAGCTTTTTAGGGATAGCTTGATCTATTCAACTTCTCATTTTTACATATGTGCTCCTTTTTTTCTAGTGCTACTCTCTCTAATAATTTTCATGGTAGTAATTCAACAAAATCTTTTATCAGGATCAGACCTATTGTGCCATGTAATGGATCAATAAAAATGGAGGGAATACCTTCATAGCAAAGGGTAGTTTGGTGTTGGAGCTGTATTACAACTCGAAGTTGCTTGGGTCGGAGCACATACTGGAGTCTACCTTCAATGAGTTAAAATAAATTTATCTTAATAGAAGAAAATAAACAAAATTGCATATCCAACTATCTACGTTTTTTTGCCATACTGTTAGTGAGTCCCTAGGATCCTGGATGTGTTGAATTAATCAGCTAGTCCTGTGGTGAGAGATTTCTTCATTCCACCTCATCTCTGGGAGGTGATTCCTCATTCCCTCTCCAAAAAGTCTCACACAGGTGTCTTCCACAACTTTCTGGACGGTCTCCAATATTAGACTGTTTCAGATCAAGAGGGAGAACAAGTACCATAGAGTTTCCAGGCTCATTCACTGCTTTTTTCAGCCATCTCCTCTTTTCTGGGAAAGGAATAGCACTTGTGGGTCCCTGCTGACCGCAGGTGTGATGGTGTGCAAGGGGGAGATTGGTGTTATGTGCCCCTGCGAGAGCTCCTGGGAACTAACTGTAATTTGTCTGACATAAATGCCCTTGGAGCAGCTCTTCTGAAGAATGGGCTCCCACAAAACCAGTAAGAGATCAGCTGTGCCCTGAATGAGCTTCAGTCCCCGAATGATCTTAAGAAGCAATCTCAACTAGAGCATATTGCAATTTGGTTCTGCAGTAGGAATGAAGATCTGACCTTTGCCCGTCATGATTTGCAGTGAGGATCAGATGAGGCTATGCTATCTGAAATGTGCTCTCATACTCTAGGATATTAATTGAGAGAATGCATCATTGAGGCTTCAGACAATTACCTTTATGAGATGTGTGTTGGAACTGATGGAGTCTTAAAAAACACGTAATTGTTTCGCCTGTATTGGGTCCCAGTAGTTCCATAAAAATGAGTTTAATTTTCCTGCAGTAAACAGCTTGCACTTTTTCCAGTTGTGCTAACACAACAAAAAATCAAAACCAGCAGGAAGTAAAGATTTAGATTGTATTCTGACCTCTTGCGCACCTCCTTAATCCTTAGGCCAAGAGGCCAAAATCCTTATGAATACTAAATGAACCCTAATTTGGTGGAGAGCCTCATAAAGCCAAGGGAATTACTAGGAGACAAAACAGAGTAAGACTGGAGAAGTGGGCCTGTGTGAACCTCATGAGGTTCAACAAGGACAAGTGCGAGGTCCTGCACCTCAGTCGGGGCAATCCCCGGTATCAGTACAGGCTGGGGGATGAAGGGATTGAGAGCAGCCCTGAGGAGAAGGAACTGGGGGTACTGATAGATGAAAAGCTGGACATGACCCAGCAATGTGCTCTCACAGCCCAGAAAGCCAACCCTATCCTGGGCCGCATCAAAAGCAGCGTGGCCAGCAGGTCGAGGGAGGTGATTCTGCCCCTCTACTCTGCTCTGGTGAGACCCCACCTGGAGCACTGCCTCCAGCTCTGGGGTCCTCAGCACAGGACGGGCATGGACCTGTTGGAGAGGGTCCAGAGGAGGGCCACAAAAATGATCAGAGGGATGGAGCACCTCTCTTATGAGGACAGGCTGAGAGAGCTGGGGTTGTTCAGCCTGGAGAAGAGAAGGCTGCGGGGAGACCTTATTGCAGCCTTTCAATACTTAAAAGGGGCTTGTAAGAAAGATGGGGACAGACTTTTTAGCAAGGCCTGTTGTGATAGGACAAGGGGTAATGGTTTTAAACTAAAAGAGATCCAGACTAGATATAAGGAAGACATTTTTTACAATGAGGGTGGTGAAATACGGGAATGGGTTGCCCAGAGAGGTGGTAGATGGCCCATGCCTGGAAACATTCAAGGCCAGGCTGGATGGGGCTCTGAGCAACCTGGTCTAGTTGTAGATGTCCCTGCCAATTGCAGGGGGGATGGACTAGATGACCTTTAAAGGTCCCTTCCATCCCAAAGCATTCTGTGATTCTATGATTCTATCATCTTGTTCAACATAAGTAAATTTGGATGTAAGGTACAAAGAGGCGCTAAGGTTACTTGTAGTAAGGATGGTTTTATTTATCTCCTTGCTTAGCCATTTTTTCTATCCATTAAAAAAACAACAAAGCAGACTTATAGTTAAAATTATAATTAATGGTCTTGTGGTCTGTCATTAAATGGGCTTTGTTTCTTTGTGGTTCCTACTGAGTCTGAAGAGATTAACTGTTTGCTTACCACCAAGTTACTCCTCTGGAGAAATTTTGCACCAGAAGTGCCTTTAAAATCCTTTTGTACATTATTTTGTTCACAGGGACAGTAATAAATGTTTCCTGCTCAAAAGTGTCCAATTAATGTGGCATTCAAGTGATATAGACATGAGCCTTCTCCTGCTAAGACAAAGCAAACATTTGTTTAACTGGATGTAAGAGCAGGGCCAACCTACTCTAGTCTTGAATGTCAAATCCCTATTCTGATAATTTCCCAGAGGAGTATTTTTAAGCCTTATTAAAAGGATCATCTTAATGTGACTACAAGGGCATAATGAAGCATTCTTATTTGTTCAAAAGAACTGAATTTGGATTGTGACACTATTTCCTAATATTAGTATGTAATGAAGTACTTTCATAACTTTCAAATATTTTGCAGTATTTTCTTTTCAAAACCAAACAAGATTAATAAAAATCTGACTTGTATAGTTATACTATATTTATAACAATCATGCTAGTTGTACCCTTAATGCACAGCTCAGCTTTTTGAAATACACTGTGACCACATCTTCCTGTCTGTAGTGATATTCTTTCTGGGGAAATCAGGTTTTCGACAGTTTGTGTCAGAATCAGTAAGACTATTTTTACCAATGACATGCTGTACTATGCTTTTTTTTATTATATATAATGAAACAAAGTTTAATAAGGAGTCCAGGAGATCATGGGAACCTTTGGAGTAGAGCAGATGTCGCTAGTATCTCTGAGCTTGCAGAGATTTAAAAACAGGTGCTGTGGTAAGACTCACTGGCATGTGAATAGCATCATACCACAGTATGATGACACAGATTGACTTAATGGCACAGAGTGATGCATTATGAGTGATCACAGGCAAAAATGTTGTTAGCAAATGGTTGGAAAGAAATTGCTTTTTCTTTAAAGAAACATTTTGAGAGGGGCAAGGGCATGTGTATCGATACTCATTTATTAGCTCTTACTTCCTAAGATTCAAAAATTTGCCATAGGCTTCCTGGCCACCCGTGGGATTGGCAAAGTTCAATGGTGTTGCCGCAAGCTCGTTGTCCCTGGCAGATGCTTGAGAAGGGTCTGGCTCTGATGGGTTCCCTTGTCACTGGCACAATGTGGCTAGCCAGTGTTACTGTGGGTATGCTTTTATTTCTCTGTCTGTCTTCTGTTTCTCTTTCTGTCAAATTCACTTTCACCGAATATGAACTATAACAGCAGCTCTACCTACCTTCGGTGGAAAGGCAACTTTCAGCCAATTAAATAAACTTCCAATAAAAATATAAACTGTTGGATCAAACCGAAGAAACTTCAGGAGTCTTCATTACCTGTAACATGCCTTAGAAAAAAAGGGTTTTTTGGGTTCAGCAGTATATAAAAAGACATGAAATAGAAGAATAAGAAACTTGACCTCAGAGATTATAAACTATATGTCATGGTCAAAAAGTGTTCAAAAATTTACCTAATAGTCTTTATAAAGGTCCTCCATGAGGATCAGGACGTTATACCATTATTTCAGTCATGTGCGGGGAAAAAAGAAGAGACTTGTCTAGGACCAGAGTCCTGTCACTGCCCTAAGACAGTTCTCAGGCTTAAAAATTCTGGACTTTCAGACTGTACCAGTATATTTTCTGGCGAGGACTTTTTATTGTAAATAGTATAGGCATAATTTGGCTTTCATCAAAATCAAAGGCTAAATTCCTGGAGCCAACAGTATTTATGAAGGACATCTTTCAGGAGACTATGATGTTTAATACTGTTTATCTTGTATGCTGCACAGACAGATATTGGGACTACTGTGAGAAAACTATTGATTTTTTTTTCAAAAGTGCAATGATAGTTGACAGACCCCTATGGATCACAGAAGGGTTTTTTAATCTGTTAATAATCTTTAGGTAGGGAAGTTTTCCATGCCACCTGTCCTCTCAAAAGGAGAGCTGGAGCCTGTCTCAGCATGATTGGGAGCAGGCACTTTTCTTCCTGACTGTGCTCCTCTTCTTGGTTTTTACACATCTTCAGATTGGTGGATGGTGGTTTTTTTTTCCTTTCCTTATGTGTTCTTACTGCTGAGAAGGAAATGTTTTGTCATGAGAGCTTCCAGGCTCCAGGAACAGGGCTGTGTACCTGGAAAGGCTGCAACCACCAGCAAATAACGGCGGCAATGTGTTTTCTCTCTCCTGTTGTGTCCCTGCTGCCTGCTCTCCCGTGCCCGCAGCCCTGCCCACGGCTGTCTCTCCCCCACCAGGCACCTGCCTGCGACGTGGTGCCCCTGGCTGCCCCACCACAGGCAGGGACTCTGCACTGCCTGCTCTGATTACAGCTGCTCTAGACCCGTGGGAGCCATACGCATCTGTCTCAGCCACTGCTGCCACAGCACCATAGAGAACCACAGAGGCTCCAACTTCTTCACCACAACCTAAATAAATATACTCTAGTGTCAGCCCATACTGAGCTCCTGGCATCCTCGGCCCCGCTGGCCTGGCTGGCTCAGGAGTGACCTGGCCACACCAGCACTACTTAATGGGCATCTGTTTCTTCTCTGCTGAAAGAGGAGGGACAAAGGCCAGCTATTAACAACATTTAATCTTTTGACAGTTACAAAAAGTCAACTTTTTCAATGATATTATTGTGTAGAATTGAAAAAAACATTTATTTTCCTCATATGAGTCAAGTCAGAAGAGTTGTAACATTCATCACACACAGAGACCAGCTGTCTGCGAGGGTTTTTTCCAATCTTTTATTTTATTGATAGGGAGGGATCACCGTACCATTACAATCCTTCATTCTTCTAATTCCAGTGGCTCTGCAGCTGGCATTTCCTGATTGCATTTAGCAGATGCTATCAAAACAAAACTTCTACCTTCTTCATTATTTAGATTTTTAGTTACAGCAGGAATTGGCTTATAGTAGTCCAGCTGACCTAAGGACTTGATTAAATGTGCTATTTGAAAATCCATTTTAATGTGCTTTGTTTTCTAGGAAGTATACATATCTATATCTGTACCTGTACATATACCTGTGTACATATGAGAATGGTATAATGTCATTGGATATTGTGGTGAGATGCATCTTCCCCAGACATATTGACATATGTAATGGAGACAAAATCACACTGCTAGTCACTATTGTACGTAAAGCCTGTAGGAGCATCTACTGTAGCTCAAACTAGATGAGGCCTACTCAACAAGCATGGGCGGATCCTTGCGTTTTGAATTTTTGTTTTCTTTTAATGTTCCAGACTGGGAAAACATTAAATGGATGGTTCAGTTGTTTCCTCTTCCACTTGTAGAAGTTACTCTTTTGGGCATTGGCTTCTGCCTGATTTCACTTGCTATGGCTCCTGTCTGCTTCTTATGTATTCCTTGCTGATACTGGAACTAAGTTATACTGGCTGTTGAAGGAAGGTGGAAGGTGGAAAAGTTATTTTATTTTTATTTAACATTTCAGAGGAAAGACTGACATTTTGGAGATGTCAAATTATAACAATGATAATTGCTCTAGAAATAAAAATAAAATACACGGTCTCCCACCATTGATCATCTTAAAAAAGAGAAGACAGATTTAGATGGCACAGGAGTAAAGAAGTTCAGTAGCTGTCTTGATTTAATTCTCTATTGCTGCATTGCAATTTGTTGTACTTTGATCAGTGTAAAGAGTAGGGAGCCTGGCTACTGACTCCATCCAGGATAACAGATAGGGCTCATATAAAATCACCAGTGTACAGACTAAACTTTGTGCATCTCAGAAACTAGAGGAAGGCCTTATTCAAGTCCTAGCATGATTCTGTGTGTCATATGCAGTGAAACTGAGTACAATTTGATCTGAAAACAGTAATTAGTGAATAAACAGTTATTTTATTTTTAAGTAACAATCCTAAGTGTAGGAGTTAAAAATGGTTGAAATTCTGAAAGTATACAAAGAAAGGAAGGAATAGAAAATAAACAGCAAGTAGGAAGGAAGATAACAGTACAATGAAAAAAAAAGCTGGAAGGAATATTTCAAGCTGAAACACTGTGACGGCTTTCTTATCCTCTTATACTATTTGGTTACATCACATGGTATAAACAAGGTTAAATGATACATTACAATGACATGAAAATGTGTAGATATAGATAGGGCATAAACTGCTGTAACTTCTGTAGAGCTATATCATTGTGTTCTGGCTGTGGATTTAGTTAACTTTTTCCTAAGTTTATCTACCAAGATTAGCCACAAATATTTTTAAATTTAACTGTTTAAAACTTTTTAAAAGCTATTTTAAAATCTATTGTTCCAATATTCTGTATTCTGTACCATTTGTACTCTGTAAAATGACATACTGTAGGTTTTTAGGAGATAATAATCTGCAAAATGCAATAGTCAGTGTCCAGGAAGAAACTATTAAAGTATATCACCAGCGAAAACAAAGAACAATGGGTTGCTGGGAACTAGACTTCAGGGAAATACCTTAATGACAGAAGCAAAGATATTACCAACTGGTATGTAATAAACTCCCTAGCAGATGATGGCTCGGGGAGAAAAGGTCTCGGAATTGTAACATTGTGATAAAAATAATTTGACAATTCTTCAAAATAAAAGAACTGCTTTCACTTTTAAAGACTAACCGGAAGGGAAGTCCTTCAAGGCAAAAAATGCACAATGACCCTCCCCATCCACCCATTTATAAAAACAATAACTTTATTTCTCAGCCTGGAAAGGCTATGCAAAAAAGCCTATTGGATTAGAAGTCTTAGTGGAGAAAAGGAAATAATCACCAGCTAGACCTGGGGGTAGGTTTTACAGCTTCAAACTCAGGGCAGAGGCTTTGTACATTTACTGAATCCTGAAGGTGGAGGTGGGTTATTAAGTTAGAGTAATCCGGGGGGGGGGGGGGGGGGGGAGAATATCTATCTATCTATCTATCTATCTAGATATATTTATATATACCCTTTGCATTTGTGCTATGAAATGTAATATGACTTCCTTAGGGAAGATGCATGTGATTTAAATTTGGAAGAAAAAGTACGGGTCTGGTTAAAAAGGAGAAGAGGGAGGAAGATGCGGAAAGCATGTGTGTGCGTGCACGCATGCACAGACACGTGCGCGTCTTTATTTGATAGCTGTTGCAGCTCTCCAAAGCAAGTGGGTCACCTATAATGAAGTGCAGTGAGCTTTTACTTTTTGGTAAAGAAAAAGAAAAAATCCTGCTGCCTTTTCATTTTCTTTTTCTTTCCACTCTCACTTAGGTAATGAAGGCTTACTCTGATCAGAAGCATATTGTATATTCAGGGGAGTCATCACTGCAAGAACAAAGGCATAACTATAGATAAGTTCAGGCCTGGTTGGAAACTGCATAAAATGACAAGTCAGAGTCAAAACTGGCTAAGGAAATCAGAGATAGGTTGTACTGGGTAAACACAGCGAGATGGAAACAATCTAGACAAGAACAACTCCCCACAAACCCGTTCCAGGGATAAGGCAATCTGGGAAGCAGCAGCAAAGCATCTTGCAAAGATATTGCAAAGTATGAGTCAAAGAGCTGCGGAAAAATATTTTTCTAATCGCATCCAGAAACAGATGTTTAATTATCTCAGAAAACAGTCAAAGTTGGCACTGAAATAATCTCAACAATAATTATTTAGTAAACGGTATGTATTTTATTATAGTTTTATGACAGTTAATACTGATATGTCTAAGTAGTCTTACATTTATTACTCATAACATATTATGTTTAATTCCAAAGTACAGATTGCCAATATTTCAGGTAATGAAAATGCTATTCTGGTTTTGTACACTGGGCATGATTTCCTATGTGTAACAGGTAGAAGAATATTATAGTATATGTATACATTTCTACCCAATGCAAGAAATACATGCAGGCGTAGAACTATCCATTCGCACGAAACACTACTAATCACAACCAAGTTAGACTAGCTAAACTAAACTAATTTAGCTTTTACAGCTATACACGTCAGTAGACTTGAAAGCCACACTTGTTTATTTTATCTTGGGGCACATAAAATCATGGTATTTGGCAGCATGGCATAAGAGACATTAAATCGGCTTTTATGCTGTTGTTAAGGAACCCGTAGAGGATGGGATTCAAGCAGCAGGACATCATACCCAGTAAATGGCATATGCAATATACTAATTTAAAATGTCTGTTAGAAATGAGAGTGTCATTAAAATCCGTCACAATGTGAAAAAGGTGAAGAGGCATCCAACTGAAACCAAAAACTAGGATTAGCACTGTCAGTCTGCAAAAAACTCTCCTAGATCTTGTCTTAATTCTGATGATGGATCGGGATACCGTAATCATGTCCTGGATCTCTGTATTTTCTTCTGGTTTCATCTCAAAACAGATAGGTATCCCAGGGATGAATTTACTGGAGGAAGAGAGCTGGCTTTTTTCTGTGCCAGAGGTTTCTGGGAGGTCTCTGGAATGAGCACCCTGATGATGCCTTGAAATGGCTGGCATCACACTTGAAGTCTTTTTACTGTATCTTCTGTGGTGCTTTCTGGCAAACGCGCAGCTCCATCTGGAATGGCTGGAGGGTTGCACCTGCATGCCAGTACTCTTAGAGGGATGAAGAGTTAGGTTTATCATCTCCTTTTCTTCAAACTTGTTTTCCTTGTTTGACAGTCTGGAACCTATGCTCCTGCAGACGCTGGTGTGACTAGCGGTTAAACACACCAGTGGCAATATGTACTGCATGAACAGTAAGGCTATTGTAAAGGCGATTCTGTAGGAATCAGAAGGCCATGACTCAATACACAAGAGCCTGTTCTCCAGTGCCTCTAAATTCAGAGTTTTGCTGAGGTCCACAATTTTGTGGAAAACTGGCAGAGGGGAGCAAATGGCAAAGCCAAGGGCCCAAATGGTCACTATTAAGAAATAGCCTTGGTTTACTGTTAAATTGCTAGAAAGGGGATATTTTATCACGCGGTACCTGACTGCAGCAATAGATACTAACATCAAAGTTGAAACTAGAACTGATGTGCACTGGAGGAAGGGCATTACATGGCACATGATAGTGCCAAACATCCATTGGTCAAGCAGGACGGATGTCAGTGTGAAAGGTGAACAAAACAGCACAACTAAGATGTCAGAAAAGGCCAAGTTACCGATAAGAATGTTTATTATTGTCTTCTGCTTGCGCTTTAGTAGAGCCGTTAGTATAAGCAGATTTCCCATAAAGCCGGCCAGACTTATAAGTGTGTACAGCCCAATAAGAAAGTACTGTATGTCGTCAACACTACTCTTATAGTCTTCCCAGGCAGAAAAATTCTTTGTAGCAGCAGAGGTGTTCTTGGTAGGTGTCCTGTTGTTATGGTTTTTGAATCCTACATCCATTTTACAGTCCTCCTTAGAACAAGAAAGGCATTAATTAGCATCTGAAGGAATGATGATACTGCTGTTCATCAGAATGTAAAGGAACATAAATTTACCTTGTATCACCTTAATAAATTAATAGTGATGCTATGCTACTGTGAGGTGGATCCTGCATAACTTCAGGTCAACACAAATTAGTTTCGTAGGTTTTATCATGTGGTGTTCAGGACACCTAGGCCTCCTACCTGGCGGCTTACATGGGATGATGAAAATTTAAGGTTCTGCATTATGAAGCTGGCTTTTAACTATGCTTTGCTATAGACCACACTGTCAGCCTTTCCATGAGGGAGCAGGTAGCTACAAAAGCAACCCATTTAGAGTCGGTGAGATTACTCATGTGAATAACAGCTCATTGATATGAGTAAGGAAATTACAATCACCATCTGGGCATGTGCCTAATCATTACATGACAGCAAATTATAATGAGAGCACCTGAAAATATATGATGTTTTGACATATGCTAACAACTGCAGTAGTATTTCTTACCTTGCTAGTAGAAAACTGACACAAAATAGATGCGAGCTTTCAAAAAGGATCAGTTTATAAGGAGATCCACTGTCAGTGATCCAAAGTGGAATTCCTAATGTGGTGCATATACAAACCATCTTCTATTAAGTGTTGAACATATTTTAGCTGTTGCTCAAGCAGAAAGGAAAACTGCCTACAAAACATCCAAAGTAATTGGATGTAATACAGAGAGGGCAGTGTTAACTGGAAGCAAACCCCACACAGCCATTTGAAAATTCAGGGAACTGCTAATCATTCAGCACAGATACATCTAACATTAAAACCTAGCTCAGCACAAAGTTATTCTGCCTACAGAATCTTCATGTATCAGTCTTTGTTTTAGAAGAAACAGAAAGCAAGAGAATTCAGTTTAAACTCCAGTTTACCTTAAATACCTGCATGTACTAAAGTTTCAAAGTCAAAATCCCCCAAAGTGCCAATATCCTGTACAAAATTGCTTCATGTTTAGAAATCTCAGGCAAGACTAAACAAACCCAGAACATACACAAGTTGAGCAGAAGGCTAAACCTGTCAACTGAAAAAGGCAGGGCTCTTCAAGAACGCAGCTATTCTCAGTGGGCTGCATCATGCTGACTTCTTCGAAGTGCAAGAATATTATTATCAGTTTCCTCTACATGTGCAGATGGGCTCCTTCCTTCACATCATGACATGTTTGTTCCTACTGTCGGGTGCCATAGGGAAACTTAAACCAAAAAACACCCTCAGAATATTCACCGAGAGTGTGTTGTGATGTGAAGGTCCCTCATGTAAGATTAGAAATACTTATTTTAAAAAATTAGTAGAGACACTGCAAGTTTTTGTTTCTTCACTAATGCGTTGGGGAGAGGTGAAAAGAACCAAGCCTTGCCAGCTTCTCACAATGTTCAGTTAAAGTGCTTTTTAAGAATAGCTGAAATAGAAATAAGAATTGGATACTTTAATTTAGATAATCTAAATATTATAATTGTGTGTGTATGAGCAGCGCGGCATTAATGCAAATTATTTCTGTTTAATTTTTCCCAGTCTCTTGTGAAATGGTGAAAAAACATATAATAGACAAACAACACTATCTGAAACTACCTTTGCCTCTAGACCAACTTTAAAGGAGAAGACTAGAGATTCTTTAAGTGAGCCAATCTCTATATTTCTATATTGATATTATCAGAAGTTTTCATTTTGGTGGGCTTCTCCTTACACAACTGTTAGCTAAAGAAGTAAATAGTTTTTTACTTAATTTGTCTGAGCTAATTTCTCTGAGTTGCTAGCAATCATCTGAAAACAGCATGATCTGCAGACCACAGTGACTTCCAAAATCAGCTGAAATTTCTTTCTATTCTCTAAATGTGACTCAACATAATTTTTGTCTGAGAAAACAACAGCAGGGCTCTGTCCTGGATAAAATACATTCCCCTACTTCAGGCCTATGCAGTTATGTCCCTGTTATGTCATACCTGTACCATTTTTTTTCCCCTTTCTTCAGCATGGAGGAATGATGGGTTTTGCTATGACTGATGCTTTTGCAGATTTCAGTGTGTGCATGCATCTGTAATCTGCAGACTCTCTTTTGATTCATGAAAGCTATTTCAACTGTACATTGCATTTCAATATGAAATATTATCTGCCTAATATTTTCAGGGTGAACTTTATCTTTGCACTACCACATTCATCTTAGCTGAGAAGTGTGTAGGAAAAGCCTTTGCATATAACTGAGGAGTTAATAATGAAAAAGCCATTAGTGTAATTCTGGACAATTTTCTTTTTGCTTGGATACCTTCCTTTTCCAGTTTATATCTTGCACAGATTAAGAGAGCATTATGAGTTGAGCATCCCATTGCCTGATAGCAGGCTTGAAACCAATCAGGAGTTATTTGAGAAATGGAAATGAAACTTTATTCAAGAGGTAGATCTGTCCAAATCTTGGTTACTAACCAACCAGTCATTGGCTGAGAATAGGAAGACTAATAAAAAAGAGGGAAAGAAATCCAGTAACATGTTGAGATTCAAAAAAACTCAGAAACTCTTACAATGCTCTCAAAGTGATGATGACTGAAGGAATGAGCTTTTCATTTATTATGTGTATGTACATAAGTAACTCTGTGCTAAGAGGCATCATTCTGTGTAGTCTTCTATTTTAACTGATATTAGGTTGAAGGACTAATCTGTAAAGGATAAACAAACTGCAGATGTTGTTTCTCTCTCAGAAACCTCAAAATTAGGATTGCTTTTAGAGTATCTACAGATATTTTCAGAAATAGTCAAATTCCCACACATCGTCATATCTGTCCGAAGGTCATACTGAGTACTAACAATGCACACTGATGCTTAATTTATGATAGCAGCTATGTATGTGTGAAAGTTTTGCTGGTCCATGTACCAAAACTGCAGCTTCCTCCCTAGATTTTTTGGTGATACTGGCTGTCATTGAAAAGGTTGATCATAGGCCATAGGTTCATCAGTGCGTGGAGAAAAAGCAGGCATCCCTACTGGTAGGAGAGGCTCTCTATCTACTTAGTCCATTCCATTTCAATTATGTGCTATGGTCTGAAGAGAAATCTGTATATTTTCATTCAGTTTTGCTTAGTTTTAATCAATGGATTCTATGAAGAGAATTGAAAAAAATCTGGTGGTGTCACTGTTATGTCCTGCTGCCACTTTCAGCTTTGGGTGACTAAAAGTGAAAAGGAAGAGACTTTCAAGTCAGATGCACCATAATTATTTTCTCTTCTAGAAATTTATGTTCAGTACACGTAATGCTAAGACTAGGGCCAAAGAACAATATTGTATGTGTTGTTATAGTGGAACATGTTTATTAAATGAATGTTTACTGAATGTAATTGAAAGATTGTTGCCAGGTTCTGTGGATTTCTACACCTTCATGTAAAGTTCCTGCAGTACAGCTTTAGCAGAATTGTTCATCGTGTTTTTAATAAAATTAAAAAAAAAAAAAAAAAGCAAATATGCTGGGTTTGCTGAAGTAGACATATTTTGTTGAGACACATCAATATTGAGGAAGCTTAGCAGGAGTGCCTCTGAAGCCCCGCGTGGGCTCTCCAGCTCCATCCCCCCTGTGCTGTGGCTGCCTTCTGCCTGGGGTGAGAGCCCAGCAGGCGCCATCTCCCCTACCACAGGTCCTGATTTCCATGAGGAAGGAGCACAGGCAGAAGCCACAGCATGCTCTGGTCAGGCCCTGGCTGGACACTTGGGGCACCACAGGAGTCCGAGGTGCAGTGCAGCCACTTCTGCACCATCTCCCAATAGTCACAGTTTCAGAGTAACAGAAAGAGAGAGAGAGAGGGAATAAAACTCTGGTCTGCTGGTTTCAACAGAGAACTGCTGTGCTGACAGAAGTTCCCTTTGCAATATGCCCAAAGAGATTTTATTTTCATTTTGGATGTGTGAAATGAAAGCAGACTTTTCCCCCAAGCTTTCAAAAATTGCCAAATGGATCTCTTGCTCTCCAAGCTTCCTCTCCTGCTCAAAAGGAACCAGTTGCTCCCTCAGCTCGAGTGCCACTCGCAGTAAAGATGCAAACAAAAGTGTTCCTCCGATATCATTGATCTTCAGTCCCCAAACTCATATTAGCATGCCACTGGTTTCACATGGCTGTGTGCACTTATTGCCATTTATCTTGTGCTTTGTTTTAACAGCTGCTTCTATTTTTGGGGATTTGTTCACCCTCCCTCTGTCGGTTCGTCAATCCCAGTGCGGCATGGGGCCGTAGCTTTCAGGGAAATGAAGATTCCTGAAAATCCCACTGTGGGGAATAGAATTAAATAATATAGCCTCTTTTGAAAACATTGTCCTCATATTGGAAGTGTATTTCTAAACTGAATGCACCACAGTGCCAGGGTGCTCTTGCACCTATTTTCAAGATCAAATTTAATCAGTCTGAAGGTACCTGATGGAGATTTTCTAGCTGTCAGCTCCAAAAGTTGGATCACTTTCATCTCCTACATCAATCAGTCAAGCAAATGAAGTCCCCTTTCTGTATTCCTCGTCTGCGTACATTCCCTGAGACTGCGCTCAGCTACACCTGTGTGGGCTCACACCCTGGGAGCTTTTAAGTCGGTTTGCTTAGGTTCATTTAGTTTCCCATTTAGTTGATTTAGTTCCCATTTAGTTTCAGTGGGATGCTTGAGACAGGAGGCTAGGCTACACAAGGCAGGCAGGCCTACAGCTTCACGGCAGGACCCAGGGTGGATATGAATATTTACTGTAAGAATCAAATGAATGCTGTTATTAAATACAAGGAGTATTTGTGGTTACCTTTTACCATAAAATGGATTTTATAGCAGTTGATGTACCATGATCTTGAAAGGTTTCAAGTAACGCCTCCTTAAATCACATTCATGTGTGATATACCTCAATGTGACTCTGAATACTGTGACTTATTTTCACCAAAATCATGCTTCAGAGGAGTTTTCAGTTGCAGTTGATCTAAGGCCTGAGAGTGACAAGGAGAACTTCAACCATTATTCAGGTTTAGCTGAGTTAGAGGTACCACACAACCTAAAATATCTTAGTTTAATATGTTTAAAATCTTATCATTCATCTCACTATTCCACTTAAAGCTATCATTTAAAATACAAAATCCATAAATGATAATTTAGGAGAATGAGTAGGCTAGATATTTCTCTTTCTCTACATATTTAAAGGGAAATTTTGAAGAACACAAAAGTTAGGCAGGCAACCATCCCCCTCTGAAGGCATTTGTTCTTTCAGAAAATCTTCCTTGTATTAGATGAGATACTTATATTAAGGTTTATTCATGGATAAGAGCTTATATCATACAATATTAATATCTGTTAAGTTGACGCTGACTGGCTGGTGCCTGTATAATCTAGTCAGTTCAGTCTGTGTAACAGTGTCTATAGAGGAGAGTTAATCTTTACAGCTGTGAACAATTTACGATCTTAGGAGACCTTTTTCTATCTTAAAAACAAGCAAAAAGACAAACACATACAGGGAGAAAGCAAAATGTGAAAACTCCCTAAGAAATACAACGTTCTGCCCCCATAATACTGGAGTATTCCGGTATATATCAGGAATATCAGGGCTGTATAGAAAATAAAGTCAGAGAATGTCTTGAACTTCTACACAGTTGTAAAGAGTAAATATGACAGGCTGTAACTGCCTGACACCCTAAGCTTAAGGAGCACTGAGCTATGTTGTTACTAGTTGAGAAATGATGCCCTCACATCATTAAAGACTGAGATAACGTCCGAGCCAAAAATTGAAACCACTGAAGAGTCGCTTTCACAACACAAGCTAAAGATGAAATGCTGCTGCTTCAAATGTTCTTGTTCATTACATGCAACAGCAAAAACTAGTCTGAGAACCTGGGAGAATTCAAAAGATTGAGATTACTTCACATGTCCAGAAAAATGGATTTTCATGCAAGTTAATGCTATGCCTCTTTATGTGCCTAACTACAAGAAAAATTGCAACGTTATCCCAGAAAACAAGAATACAGCTTTCCGAAATAAGCCAAAGCCAACTAATGAGATTATTTCTCCAGCTCCAAGGAAATGTTATGCAATGTAATGGGGTATTTGCTGGTCAGAACAGAAAACTTGAAACGCGCTACTACATTTTACTCCAAGGAGCACAGCAGCTCCCGGCTGGCAATGAAGAAAAAAAAAAAACCAAAAAAACCACACCAACAACAAAACCAACCCAAAACCAACCCAAACACAACCCCCGTTATTTTTGCCCTTCTACGCCTCGCTAGGGAATCACTTTGCGTTGCGCGCCCCGCACCGCCCTGCGCCCGAAACCAGCGCCTGTCCGCAGCCGGGAGCCGCGGGCGGAGGGCGGCGGGGCCGGGCCGGGCCGGGCCGGGGCAGCCGGAACCCCCCCGCGGCTGAAGCGAAACCCCACGATTTCCGCGCGTTCGCCGGCAGGGCGCTGCCCCGCGCAAACTTGCGCAGCCGCCCCGCGAGGGGAGCGGAGCTCCGCCGCGGCCGCGCGGCTCCCTGCGCGGCGGCTCCGCGCCCCGCGCAGCGTTACCTGCGCGCCTCCGCCGGCTCCCGCGGGCGCGCCTCGGGGTTTCGCGGCGGTGGCAGGCGGAAGGGGCCGCGGTGCCTAGCGCGGGTGCGCAGCGCGGGGCGAGGCGGGCAGCCGCGGGCGGCACTCATAGCTCCGGCCCGGCCGCCGTGGGGAGAGCGCGGCTCCCGGGGCGCAGGGGGAAGCGCGCAGCCCCCAGGCTGCCTGGCGGCGCATCTTACGCGGGTGCTGCGGAGGCGCCGGGGCTCGCCTGCGGCCGAGGGCCGGCCCCCGGGGCGGGATGCCGCCGCCGCAGCCGTGCCCGCCGCTCGCCCGGCCGCTGGCGGGGCCGGGGCTGGAGCCGCCGCGCGGGCGCATTTCGGGAGGCTGCTCCGTGCGGGATCCGGAGCCTGTTGTTTCAGCCTTGCACGGTATGACAATTAGAGTTTCCATGGAAATACAGGGAGACTGTAAACAAACCCCGCGCTCGCCAGTATTTAAGGGATGCTCTCGATTTCTCACCCCGAATTCAGGACACAGCGTTTCGCAAAGGTGAGATGCTCTACGTGTCGCGGGGCATCACGAAGTGTGAGCGTAGCCAGGCAATCGCAGAGCACCGACCCGAACGCTCTCTGGTTCCCCTCACTTCGGCCAGAGCGGAGCTTTGGTTGCATTTATCCTCACTGTTCAAACACCCTTTCATTTTTACCATTATTTTAGAGCAGGTGGGAGGTGATGGATTTCCCCCAAGCAGTTTTCCTTCCCGAGTTGAGTAACTCAGTTCTTACAGAGGCAAATATCTGAAGGGTGGTTTTAATTTTATCTGGGCCATCAGTGGGAAGGAAGGGCATTTTTTAAGTGAGCAATATTTTAAAGTGTAAAAATTGTTGGGTATGTCATAGCACAAAGCATGAAAAGAGAAATTCTGCTGTTCTCACCAGCTGCTATCTTCTAGCACAAGACGACTCATTGATCATAGTCCAATTACAGGACTACTGGAGAACTGAGTGACATGCAGGTCTCTGGGAGCACAAGTGGCAGAATCTGACACGAAAATGTAATGACTTTTCCATTTGCCGAGGCACTCCTTCGACAGTTGATATTAACACAGCACTGCAGAGAAGCTGTCAGTATAATTAGCCTGTGAAAGTCTGTACCACGCAAAGACAAAACAGCTGGATCAACCATCTTGTAAAATAATTTTCGAACACTGAAAGTCCAGCTGGGTTCCTTATTTAACTTAGGTTAAAAAATATTCATCTTAGGGTAAGTAAGTGATCAAGAAACAATTAACCTTAATCTTCAGCGGATGAGCTCAGGATGGCGAGGAAGATTGCGTCCCATCTTCTTTCGCCCGCTTCTGCATTATTCACCACCCACTGCTGGTGAATCACTGCATGTGCAAGCGGAGCACAGGGAGCTGCCAGGTGGAAGTGACGTGCCAATCCATCTCATCCTTTTAAGACAGCTCTCCTGTTAGTCACAAAGGAGAACAAAATTAGTCCTTTTTAGGGCTGAGCAGCTGTTCTTAGCATTGTCGACCATCTTCCCACCTGACACTGATGGCTTTGAAGCTTTTAACGCAAATATTTGACCTGAAGACAGAAACCCACCCTGGTTCTAATCTGCGATGGGGGGGATTAAGACCATCTCCCAGGGCACTGATTTACCTGGGTGTCCCTTGTTCCAGGGAAGCTTTGCGCGTTGCTGGCCCCACTGCTTGAAGTGGAAGTTACCTCCTGGAAAGAGGGAAGTTTGAGACACTGTATCTTTCTATGAAAACTTCTGGCTATAGTAGATTAACATTGCCTTTAAAAAAAAAAAAAAAATCTAAATTTGCTGGCAAACCCCACAAATGGGAAATTGTGGTTTCTTGCATGGCACAACTATGATTTAGGTGGGATGCCATTGTACCTTTGTAAAGGTACAAACAGCCTACCTCCATGTTGACCGTTTCTAAGGCAGGCTGTCAGCTACTACAGTTTCCCAAACAGCCCCCAGAAATTACATGCTTCTTGGCAAGAGCAGTCAGTAAGACAAGTATTTCTTCCTCAAAGCAATTTTCTCTGAGAACAAAATATCACACTTGTTTTGTTAGTTGTCTTATTTCAGGAGAGTTCATCAACCAGTAATGTACTGGCAGGTGTGCGTTTGTTTGGGTTTTTTCCCCCCTGGACCTGTAAATAACACCAGATTTCTCTCAGCTGTATTTGGACAATTCATCCCTGATACTTGCGCACATCAGAGGCAATTACTATGCAGACCATTATCATTTTTTCCTTTTCACTGTTTGTGTACCTCTGTCTTGCCAGTAATCCTGCTGAATAATAAAACAGGTGATCTAGAGACAGGAAAGGTACTGACATTAAAGGTATCTAATGTCAGGACTGGCAACAGATGATAGTACAAATTCCCTAGAAACCAGCCTCCATAGGGTTGTTGAAACCATGGAGGAGTCCTCAAGGAAGTAAGAGATGGTGACGATGAAAGATACCTGTTCTGGAGGAGTGGGGGAAGAAAAATGGTGCATCAGAGAGAGAAGGCTGGGATTCCCGAGTCAGAAGGGCACAACAGAAAATACAGGAGAGAACTCTGTGGTTATAAGAATACAAATTATTTTTGACATGTTTCTTAACACATTCCCAAATGTATCTTTCTTTCAGGAGTATCATCCCAATACCTTTGAAAATTTAGCTTCTAAAGACTAACTGTGAAAGAAACGGAGGCTCAAACTGAAGTTGGTGAGAACTGATGAATGCCATGAAAAATCAAGGTCTGAGTCACCTAATGTCCAAATTCCACAGCATGCAGTCAGTCACCCTGAGTCAAAGCTTGCCATGAGGCAAAGTCTAATGTTATTGTAAAGTCCGCTGCCTATGGAGCACTCTATCCATGGGCAAGATAGTCTAAAATGGTAGGACACAACTGCTACAGAGTTCAAAGCATTTTGTGAGATACATATAAAACATTTCTGTTGGTTGAAATTTTTCCCACTCATCAACCCAACTGTTCACCCCCCCCAGAATACTAAAATGCTATTACAAAATACTGTTAAAAATGCCACTTATGTCTGGCTTCTGTAGGTGTATATTTGGCCCATCCCTTCCACAGATTCTTACCTCACATAAAGCAGCTGGGCATGAAGGCAGCGAGCCTTGGACTACTGAAAAGGTTGCAATGGTTGAGAGGTCTTTGCGATGAAAGGCAGGACATCCGATAGTTAGCTAATAAAATACCTCCAAGAGTGAGCATGTAATTGATCGTTTTTGCTGCCTAACAGGTGTCATCACATTTGTTGGCTGGTGTTGTACACATTGACTATTAATGTCCCTTCTGGATGATCATGCTGAAGCCTAGGGCCTATTTCTGCTTCATTGGAAGCCAGATGAGAGCTTGTGTATGAGTGTACGTGAGTTTGAACCCTGCATGAACAGAGCGGGGTAGCCGTAGCAGAAATCATGACTTAGTATTTTAGCCGGGTGGACATAATTTAGGTTATAACTCATGCAGTCTTTAAGTAACATTGCATATGATCAGAATAGCTTTACACTAGTTAGCTTGGCTGTATTGTTGAAAATGGAACCGCAGCAGCAAGACTCTCAGCAGAGATTAACCACATAATTATTCACACAGTTTCTTTGGGTTTGTGACATTAGCAGTCAAATGAAGTGTTGTTATGTTTGGTGTCAGTTGCAGTCATTGCAGAATAAACATGCTCTTAGCCAAACAGAGAATTTGCTGCTATTCTCATTGTACTCAACAGCAAAATGCCTATTTAGTCTACGGATGATAGACTTCTGCCCCAAGGAGCATGAGTTCCCTTATCTGTGGATAGCGTAATGTGAAATGCAAGGATCTCAATGGTACTGACATTCATTACTAGAAGATGAAAACAATAAAAATAAAGTTAAAAAAACCTTCAGAGAGTGTTTGCATTCATTTCTATAGTGGTGACTTCAGTTTGTTTTATATACAGTAGAAACAGCTCTCGTGGTGTTCTTTCACTCAGTGGATTTGAAGTTTTACCGAAGGATTGCATTGCCTGAACACATGACATTACATTGTAATGAAAGTGACAGCCTCATTTTATGACATCTTTTCTTTTCCATTTTTGAGAGTTACAGTGAGAGAGAATTTTAATGGGTTGATCTCTTGGCATATTTTTTCCATGTGTTTCTTAAAAGCATCTTTTTCCCTTCTCAATGCCTTTGCTTCAAAGAAATTCTGTATTCTTTTACTCAAGCTGTTCTATTTCCTTAGTTGAGATACTTGTGTTCTGTTTATTGTACTTATTCTCTTTTTGCAATGTCATGCCTTCACAAAAATAAACATACGCACACAAACAAACACAGTCTTCCAGTCCAGGGTGCCTTTGATGCACTGAAATAATTTACTCCCTGGAACAGGATAATCTTTAACACTATGGCTATCTTGCTCCTCCAACGTTCTCATGTCCTGACAGTGGTCATCAACAGAATAAGGGTTACTGAGGAAGCATTTGACATCTTTGTGAGCTTGGTGCTCCAGCTGGAGACACTCTGCTTGGTGTTGAGACTGGAGGGGCACAGAATAGCTAGGCACTGCTAAAGCCCAAGTTTCCTACAGGACATACCTGATGCTATGCGGCATTTACTGCACAACATGTATTTTATATAGCTATAATGGAAAGAGTTTGAAAAGAGCCTGTCTCTGTTTACTAGACTGATTATTTGTCAGTGTGCTTTAGTGCTCACATGTATGTGAAGTGCTACAGAGAACGTTGATACAGCTCCAACAGATTCGCTCATCTGAGGTGGGCACACAACGGTATGGCAGAGCAGGAAGCTTGTAGTAAGACTTGGGTTATAGCATGTGTGTGTGTATAGCATATGTATATGTATAGCATATATGTTTGAAAGACTCGGTGGCTGAGGCGGCCCTTTCCATTGCTCCACAGCACTGTTTAAAACCTGACCTTGCATCTTTCTGCAGTGTGAAAAACGCTATGAATATTTGTTGCCATCATTGTGAGTTCAGGTCACTGAGTGACACGTAGGATCTTCAGTCTCTGATAGGTGATTATTATATTTCCACAGTATAGAAGAAGTATTGTGAGGCTTGCTTCACCTGTTTATACAATGTTTGAAATTGTTGTATAGATTAACCATTACAATGTGAAGTATTATGAATCACTTCATTTACTGCTGAAATGGCTATCCTCATGACAAATGACAAAACGGAGGAGAAAGAAGATCATGCCTATCTGAAACTTTGGAAATTTCTGTGGCAGAAACAATGGCATTTCTCTATTTGGATTCTGCTAGGACAGCAAATGAATGCCTCTGTGGTAGGTTAATCTATTAAAAATAGAGTAGGATGGTGAGAAACAAAGACAAAACTACACCACCCCCCCTGCCCTTTCCCAGGCTCAACCTTGCTGCTTCCTCCTGACTATTCTACACTCCCACCCCCCTCGGCAGCACAGGGGGACTGGGAATGGGGGTTGCGGTCAGATCATCACACATTGTCTCTGCTGCTCCTTCCTCCTCATGCTGTTCCCCTGCTCCAGCGTGGGGTCCCTCCCACGGGATACAGTCCTTCACAAACTGCTCCAAAGTGGGTCCTTCCCACAGGCTGCAGTTCTTCACGAATTGCTCCAGCGTGGGTCTTTTCCATGGGGTGCAGTCCTTCAGGAAGAGACTGCTCCAGCGCGGGTTCCCCACGGGCTGCAGTGCCTGCCGGAAAACCTGCTCCCGCGAGGGCTCTTCTCCATGGGCTGCAATGTGGATATCTGCTCCACTATGGTCCTTCATGGGTTGCAAGGGGACAAGCTGTGTCACCATGGTCCTCACCATGGGCTGCAGGGCCCTCCTGCGCCTGGAGCACCGCCTCCCCCTCCTTCTTCACTGACCTTGGTGTCTGAAGAGCTGGTTCTCACATTTTTCTCACTCCTCTCTCTTACAACTGGCATGCACCGTTTTTTACCCTTTCTTAAATATGTTGTCACAGGGGCACCATCAGCAGCACCGATGGGCTCATCTTTGGCC
The DNA here is from genome assembly GCF_965183815.1 of Platalea leucorodia. NCBI lineage: Eukaryota > Metazoa > Chordata > Aves > Pelecaniformes > Threskiornithidae > Platalea > Platalea leucorodia. The sequence continues at coordinate 42,157,338 of NC_138828.1, read as the reverse complement.
AGCAGTGGGTCCATTTTGGAGCTGGCTGAAAATGTCTCTGTCTGACATGGGGGCAGCTCCTGGTGTCTTCTCATAGAAGCCACCCCTGCAGCCCCCCTGCCACCAAAACCTTGTCATGTAAACCCAAGCTTCTTATTCTGGACTGGTCCTAAAAATGTATCTCTGCTCTGGATACCTGTTGGCAGACTACTATAATTCTGTATCACAGAATGCTTATTTTAATTTTTAAAATAGCCGTCTTGCCCATATGAGTAAGAGCATTAGAAGGAAGTAGTGGGATCATCCTGGCATAGAAAAAGACTTTTTCCCTGCCTAGCAATATATCTATTGCCCTTAAAAATTATTGGACAATAATTCTCTTTTTCTGTAATGTGAATGGATCATTCCACATCCATAGCAATGAGAGTCCTCAGTTCTACATGTCCTAGAGTGTCACTGCTTCGGACAGAAATATGATCTTTATGGGATCTTCAGCTTAGATCTCCGCTGAGTGTATCCACCTCTGCTCTGCTCAGATGGAGACTGGTGCATGTTAATGACCCAGGTATGACTGAAGTTCTCGAGAGGCATTATACACAGCCTGCACTTACCTTCCGGCTGCTGCTGGTAAAATGTCAGCAGTGCCCCAGCTACTGCTATATAGCAACGTGGAGCTATGCCTGCACTTTCCTTTCTCACATCGAGGACTGCAGTTACAATGCAGTTGAGCCGAGCTCCTGGAAATACAGGGTAAACATCAGCCTCAGTGCTGCATTCTGAAACCTTCCCAGGAGGCTCATTCTGCAAAAAATGTTACAATCATTTATTATGTGCAACTGATTTTTTAGCTATAATTAGCATGGTTCCTCACTTGAGAGTTATCCACAACATAACCGTGTTGCCATATAAGAGGGGTATGCCTGAAGGCAAGAATGTCAGAGACTGTAACTCCTTACACTTGAAAAATTAATCTGGAGCCTTGGAAGAGTTAGGGCACTTCTGTCTTCCAAGAAATCCAAACTTCTAATACAGCCTGCAGGGTTTGTCAAGGCATTTTTAAAGTGCTGCTTAAGTTTATGTGGGTAACTTCTCTCGGACTTCTGTACTGGCTTCCAAACTCACTGGGTTTTATGCCTATTGAAGTAGATCTTCTGTAGCAGTGCTTTCTGTGAGTGAGAGAGCAAGGTATTTCAGGATCATGAAAAGAGCAAATGGAAAATAAAATCTTCCATTTTGCTTTTTATGAATTTGTTCAGTAAACAGTAAACTATCCTCCTACAACTGGTAGTAGTTTGCAGAGCTACTCATGCCAGCTGCATAAAAGAAAAAAAGTCTGGTTGCTGGAAACTGGAGTTTTCAAAAGAAGCAGAAGAGCTGGCCAAGGCAACAGCCACCACCTTTCCAGCTCTGAATCTCACTGTGGAGATTTGTTCTTTATTTTCAGGGGTCCATTTTCCTTCCAGCTCCCTGGAATATCCCAATGGTCTGTATGAACCTACAGAAATGCCTTTCTTTTTCCACAGGTCATACAGGATGGTGAACCACTTGGCTGGAATGAATCAGAAAAATACCCACAAGGGCCACAGTGACAGCTGCATTTTCTTGAGGTTTGATACTTTATTGACTTAATTTACTTTTAAAATAGTTTCTTATTGCTTCTAGCTGAAAAAAATAGCAAGAACAGCAACTTGACAATTCTTATTAATCCAGTCATCGCTCTTCATGATAAATACAGACAAGAAGCTAGTTGTACTGGTTTAAAAAGCCAAACCCAAACTTTGTCGCTTGCTCTTTATACTTAAAATTGCCTCCTCGTCCACTTTCCAACAAAGCTTCTATCTCCGTCTTTAGTTTGGCCACGAGATGGCAATAACTTGCAGACAAAACGCTGGAACAGCCACACAGCGACTTGAAACTGTCTCCCTTCCTGAGCTTTTCCCTGCGCTCTCCCCCCTCCTCTTTTGTTTTAATATTTAATTGCATTTGTTTCGGAATTACTAGGCAACCCACCCCCAGATGTGTAATTTAAAGGTGATGTGCTTGCAGTGAGGTTTTCAGGATCTGCTCAGCAGAGCACCATCATGTGATACTGGGATAAGGTGGAGTTCGGCTTTAAGGGGGAGTCTCCAAGCCTTCCTCACCAATCTTTAGGATCTCAGCTGGAGGAATACCAGAGGATCCTTCCTCTTTCCCTACTCCTTCTTCTCCATCCAGCCTCCTGAGCCAGCTCCTGAGCAGATCAAAGACGGGCAGAGCAGTTGCAAGGTGAGTTTCCCCTGCGGTTGCTTTCCCGTGACAGTGGGTGGTTGTGTGCCGGTGAGGCTGGTGTTTGCGTGCTCTCTTAGGCGCAGATGACAAAATCCCAGGGAGGGGTAGGCTCCAGGTTGGACTTGCGAGCGGCTGCATGAACCATCAGCTTGGGCTGACAGCGTTTTGTGCTCTCTTTCAAAGAGCTTCAATAGTTTTTACAGTGCATTTCCAGTCACCTCACAGCATGTTATTTCACCCTTTCTGTCTGTTGGTGCTAAACTTTTGACCAAAATCCTCCTGGAGCGTCGGAAGGGTATGTGTGGTGGGGGAGACTGTGCAATCACCCGGAGGGGTCTGCAGAGCTGGGGGCTCTCCCCGCCACACGCCAGTACCCAGGATGGGGACGGCTCTCCCTCCTGGCTTGGGAGCTGGTGGGGTAGGGGACAGGGAACAGTGCAACTGTCCAGGAGATGCAACTTCATCCCCTCCTGATGTCTGGTCCATTTTGGAGAGGTGGGCAGGGAGGAAGGACTCCTTGTCACCTGCCAGCAGTGCTGTGTTTCTGAGCTGGTTCCCAGCCGTGCTCTTAGATTGCATCTCTGCTATGGGGAGAGGCGAGGGAAGAAGGAGCAGTGGCATTTTCTGGTTTTGAGTTTGATATTTAACAAATAAGCAAGAGCAGAGCTTGGCTAAGGGAAAAGAAAAAACAAAGCGCCTGAAACCTAGGCCACCTCATTGCTGGGCGCAATGAGGTCCCAGCTGGTGAGAAAACCTGCCCAGTTCTCTCCTTGCAGGACATGGCTCCTCACCCACTCTGCTCCTGCCATCGCCTCGTCAAGTCCCAGGGCTGGACTGCCCACCTCATGCTGTACGAGTGACAGTGGAGATCATGATTAAATCCAGATGATTTTCGGGCTGGGCTAAAGTCATACTGTTGGAAATTGAGGAGCCCTGGCTCTCTGCATCACCCACACTCTTGCCCTTTGTGTAAAGCACCTACTTCTGGCTCTGGCTGAAGCGATGCTTCAAGAGGCCCTGGGGGGTGGGAGGTTCTTTATTGGACCCTAAAACAGACTTTGTGGACTAGGCAGACCTGATAAATTTAGTTAGCAGAGGCAGCAGGTCTGAGAGATTATGCTCAGGTGCATGCCTAGCTAGCTTGAAAATCAGAATAGCCAAACCTCAGGCAGAGATGCCTTTTGTCCGAAGCCACTGATGTTAACTTTGACAGCAAAATGTCACTCAGAGGCAAGCTGTATCACCTGCCGTGGTTTCATGTAGCGACGTGGTGATTATAAAGAGCCAGCAGAGCCAGCGGAGGTGAGCTCGTGATGCCAGTGACAAGCCATGGTGTTGGCATGGTCACCCTTCTGCTGACCCTGAGGAGGAGCTGCCGCTGCAAGCCCAGCCCTGGCACGCTGGCTCTGCCCCAGTGAGGAGGCAGCCCCAGCTCTGGTCCCCAGCACGTGGCTGGTTAAAACGGTGTCTGCCACCAGTAACAAAGACGATTCTGCTCTGGAGACTTAGGTGACACTGAGATTTATACCAAATATCATTTAAGACGAAAAGCTCACCCGTTCAGGGTAACTTTTAATGAAGTACATGTTAGCAGGCAATGTTTTTACAGCTTTTGTGATAAGCGCCATATGGAGCTGGGTTTGAAACCCACTTGTGTGAATTTTAAGTGTCATTAGTTTCATTACCATAACCTAAGGTTAAGTGAGCAATAAATTTAGCTCATGGGAGAGTGGGCAGAGGGAAAGTTCCAGATTCAGTGCGGTTGCCACTAATGGCTCATTGGAGTAAAGGTGTGTCAGGTTATTTGATTTCTTTCTTTCTTTTTTTTTTCCTCCTGAACACATATGCCTGAGTTTCTCTGATTTTAAAATCCAAGGCCTTGCAAAGGGGTGGTTATTTAGGCATGCCTATTTGTGTTGCATGGGTAAAGAAATTTTCTGCAGTGCTTAATTTTTGCTATTTTTTGTCTTTCATCTTGTTTTGTTCTTTCTTTGCTGCACAGCCCTGCTAGCTGAGATTAAGGTGTTCAGAGTTCCTGATTTGCCTTTGACTCAGTGCCAGTGCTGCTGTGGGCACTCGGCTGCTCAACATCAAGTGTATGTATTAGGTAAAAAAGAATGCAATTTTTTGAGTAATTTTTCCACCCCTCACATTAGTCAGATGGGTTTCCCCCTCCCCTTTTGCGATGGCTGGATATAATTCCACTTAGAGCAGCTTGAGAAAGCAGACCTTTGCAGATTGAACTTGTAAAAAGGAGATGTAAAACATCGAGTAAAGGCTACGCTGGTGGAAGACTGAAATCGCTTCTCAGCTCGTTATTTCGTGTAACTTGTGCCGGCGGGAAAGGGCCGGGAAGGGGTCGCGCCCCGCGCTTGCAGCCCTGCATTTCGATCCTGCCCTCTGCCCTTCTTCCCGGGCTGCAGCCCCCGCTCCCGCCTCGGACGGGAGGCCGCCACCGCCGCCCTCCCCGGGGCTCTCCCCGGCCGCCGGCTCGGTGATCCCCACCCGCGGGGAGCGCGGCCGAGCCCGCCCGCCGCGGGCAGGCGAGGCCGGGGCCGCTCCGCTCCCCCGCGGGGCCCGGCCGCGCCGCGGCTCGGCGCCGGGGGCCGGGGGGTGGTGGCGGGCGGGCGCCGCGGCCGGGGGTGACCGGCCCTGCTCCTTCCCTTCTCCCCAGGTGGTGCGAGGGAGATGCGGCCCGGCGGAGCGGGCCGGGCCGAGGGCCGCCTGGCGGGATGAGGGGCGCGGCGTGAGCGCCGGCAGCGCCGTGGACGAAGGCGGCGGCGGCGGCGGCGGCGGACGTCGCCCGGCGAGCTGGGGACAAGATGAACGCCTCGGGTCTCGCCCCCCTGGGAAATAGTTCCGGCCACCTGAATTTTTCGGAGAAGAACTCGCAGATCTTGCAGTTTGAGGATGAGGATTGCCGTGTGCCTTTGGCCATGGTCTTCACTTTGGCCTTGGCTTACGGGACTGTGATAATTCTGGGAGTCTCTGGGAATCTGGCCTTGATCGTCATTATTTTAAAACAAAAGGAGATGCGCAATGTTACCAACATCCTCATTGTCAACCTGTCCTTTTCTGATCTTCTAGTGACCATCATGTGTCTTCCCTTTACCTTTGTGTATACTTTAATGGACCACTGGATTTTTGGGGAGGCCATGTGCAAATTGAATCCTTTCGTGCAATGTGCCTCCATCACCGTCTCGGTCTTTTCTTTAGTCCTCATTGCTATCGAACGCCATCAGCTGATCATCAACCCGCGTGGCTGGAGGCCCAACAACAGACATGCCTACCTGGGGATCGCTGCCATATGGATCTTAGCCACAGCTTCCTCTTTGCCTTTCCTGATCTACCACGTGTTAACGGACGAACCCTTCAGAAACCTAACGTTTGATGAATATAAGGACAAATATGTGTGTTTGGACCTGTTCCCCTTGGACACCGCCAGGCTTTCTTATACCACGACGCTTTTGGTGATTCAGTACTTTGGACCTCTTTGTTTTATATTTATTTGCTACTTGAAGGTAAGAGAGAATCCCCTCGCGGTATGTCTTTCTTTCTGTCTGGTGTTTGTTTATCCTTGCAACGATGACGGTTGTAGGCTAAATTATCCCTCGTGTTTCTCTTTCTTGAATTTCCTGCAGATATACATACGATTAAAAAAAAGGAGCAACATGATGGACAAGATGAGAGACAATAAGTACAGATCCTCTGAAACCAAAAGGATCAACATCATGCTGATCTCAATAGTGGTGGCATTTGCAGTTTGCTGGCTGCCTCTCACCATCTTCAATATCATGTTTGATTGGAATCACGAAATTCTGCCGGTCGCTACCTGCAGCCACAACCTTTTGTTCCTGATTTGCCACCTCACCGCCATGATCTCTACCTGCGTGAACCCCATCTTCTACGGGTTTCTCAATAAGAACTTCCAAAGGGACTTGCAGTTTTTATTTCATTTTTGTCATTTCCGCTCCCGTGAGGAGGATTATGAGACCATAGCCATGTCCACCATGCACACAGATGTTTCAAAAACCTCTTTAAAGCAGGCAAGCCCAGTTGCGTTTAAAAAAATTAATAGTGATGATGATGACAAAATATAAAGAAGTAATAAAAATTCTACACCAAACTGCTGGAAGTGTGGTTGCAGGTGAAACATCCAAGGACAAGCACAATTACATAACAAGTACGAAATGGGTAATGTTTTTCTTCTTTTTCCAAGGAACTTTGATTGTTGTCACTTTGAAATTATACACTGTGCATATTTGCCCCTTCTACTGCTTTAATATTCGCAGCAGTTATATCTGAATCTTATTATAAGGCATAGTCGGACCTGCTACTACCTATGGTTTTCATCAGCTGTCTTTTGTTCTGTTTTCTTTGTACAGTTGTGGGCTTTAGCACAAAGATACGTTTATTGATTTTTTTTCAAAGAAAGAAGTAGTTTTCAGGAGTGTCCATCTAAGACCATTAGAAACAATATGAACCACAGGGAGGCTGTCACTACAGAGGACACCCATCCCAGCACAAAATTAGGACATCAAAGAGTCCTCCTTCTTCTTTTTTTTTAATCCGGCTTTTGATCGATGTTAAAATCCTGTAAAATCAGTGTAGGCATGCAGAAAATGATTCTGTGAAACCTGTAGAATATGTTAAATGGGGACATGCATTTGTCTCATTCATAAAGGCAATTCAGACTGTAATCACTTAGGTTCAAAGACAGGATCAAGAGAGAAATTCTCTTCTCATTTACGAGAATAAAACCCTACAGTAATTCCACAGAGCACAATGGGATAACTCTGATGTTTCACCACAGCAAATGGAAGCACAAATGGGCCTTCAGTCCCAACTGATTATAGCTGACTTTAATAATACAGGCTTTTTAATTTAAAAAACCCAAACCCCATTTTCATCTGCCATCACTGACAGGAGTTAGTGCTGCTGGGATGAAATGTACTGTCCGTCCCAAGCCTATGACGTAGTGTGTAAATTCTCCTTGAGACCTATGTCCAGAATCTGAAGGGAGATGGGACTGTTTACTGTCCATACAAGGTTCAATTCCATCCTCACAGCTGACAGTGAAAATCAGGTCTGGTATAAAAAAATAAGCTTTAGCTACCTGAGTCTTTTCATAATTAGTGCTGATCTATATAAATTATGTATAGCCTCATAATATTCTGTGTTCAGATGCAACGGTATAAACCTGGAGTATCTCCAAGACAATGGGTGGTTTAATCAAGACCTGCAAAAGGATATGGATATACTTTGGGTGTAATTGGTACATTTAGCTTCCAAACTCACAGTTTCCACAGTTGGTTGAAGTGCGGAAATATTTGCCAAATATACAGAACAGAGCTCTGTGTGTTATTGCTTAAAATATATATCCTCTAATTATACAGAATATACATGACTAGATCCCCAGCTGAGGGAAACCCGCATAACTTGACTGCTGGAAATGAAACTACAACAATATCAGGCAGCTGAGGTTCTGTGTCATACAGTGTACTTTGCTGTGTAATCAATGCCTTTTTGAATAATCAGCTTTTAAAAATACAATATAGACTCTGCTTTCTTTTAGCGAGAACCATTAAACCGTTCTGGCAGAGAAGAGGGTCTTTAAAATGGATATAAATGTAAATGTAGCATAAATGGAAGTCTGACCTGATATCTTTTTGAGCAAAAAGATCTCAGGATGTGATGGTGAATTTAATATGTTCTAAATTTGGCATGGATAAATGCCTAAGAAATGAAAATTATTTGGTTTGCCAGTATTTAAAAGTCAGAAACTGTGCCTTGTGCTGTCTTATAAATAGTGTAGAATATTGAAGTAGCAATGTGTTCTTGTGCATTATAATTCCATGTATTTCTCTGCTGGCAGATAATTTAATTAAAAAGGAGGTTTCTGTGGTTGAGAACAGAGGGGGAATGTAGAAAATGAATTATAAGACAGAACTTTCTTTCAGAGCTTTGCCCTTTTGTATTTTATGAGATTTCCCTTTTCTTTGTGGTTCTCTATGGAGCATGTTGCTAATAATTTGACAAGAGTCTCCTGAAATTATTCCCCTGTCACTTTCTGATAATTTTCATATGCTAAGGGCTGTGTATTTTCACGAAGAGATACAATTCAGAAACCCAGCCACGTTTTTCTATTAAGAATGTCATAGCGAGTTTTTCCCATTAGAAAAAAAATCACAGTGAATTTTTTATTTTTTCCCATTTTGGAAAAAAGCACTTTCTTCCAATCCAGTGGAAGAAGAAAATGGTATTATTTGAGAAAGTTTCCAGTTAGTTTGCTGGAAATTTTTGATCAGGCTGAATTAGGTGTTTATACAGAGTAGATGTTGGAGCAACTTTAGAGGAACCTGCTGGTGCACAGAGACCTAAAACTGGCATGTCCTAAGATTCGGAGGTCTTCAGTGGGATAGCAACATAATTCCTCCTATGTCAACCTTTCTCCTGCTTAAGGTGCAGTCTGGAATCATAGAGCCCATCTGATACCGTCTCATACTGTCTCCTGAGAATGCGTCGGGTGGTTTTTGCCTACCAACGCCTGATAAACAAGGTGAAGTGTAAGTAGGAGCATTCCTTCGGCTCGTCTGTGTTAAGCTCAGGAGCCATTTTTCCGCTGCACTGCTCTCCTAGGATCAGGCTTCTCTTACATGTTTCCTCACTTGCCTGCAAGAAGTCTCTCTGAGCCTCTGGCAAGGACGCAGGCTAGCACATTGTCATACGAATAGCGCAGGGGATGCTGCCTGAAATGACAGTGGAAATGAACACAATGTCAAGAGTATTCAGCAGGAAAATGCATTTGGAGAATTTCAGAAGCAAAATCATTGCTCTTCTGAAGAATTTGTTATGAGGACAAAGATAAAAGTAGTCTCTCCGAGGTGCTGACCTGACGTCTGCAGGGCATAGATGACATCTACTGAGCGCAGTACTTTTGTCCTTGCTGTCATGACTTGACACTGGAGTCCTCAAAAGCCACTGGAGACTTTCCCCTCCTGACACCTGGCTACGAGACAAATCCTCTTTTTCACTTTCAGAGCTCCAGCATGGCTTCTCATCCTCTATATGCTAAATTTCTTTACAGGGTAAGCTGTCGGGTTTCATGTTTCTCTACCATTTCTCAGTCATTCTGGTTTGATGTTTGTTCCTCCTATGTGCTGTTTTGTCAAACTCCCCACACTTCAGCACATGCTGATTCCTAGCTCAAAAGCCTGAAGATCCCTCTTCTTCTTTCAGACAGGCAGAAAAGTTTTACTGACAGAAAAACGGAACAGTGAGGGATCTATAATGTATCTTACTATTTATGTGCAATACATTTCATGTCAAATCTACAGCCTTAAATGACAAATGTAACTATTTAATAAACATTAATATCTGCTTCATTTGTCAGTTATTTCATCATCTTAAACTTCACTTTTATCCGCCACAGACGTTTAAAGCTTCTGCATAATCTAAATACACCAGCATATTTGTGTGTCATCTTAATAAATACTTCTGTATTCCCATATTGCTTTTTTCAACATATCTCTCGCTTGTGTCATTGTCGCTATGTACAGTAATCCACAACTTTCACAGCTTCATTAAAAAAAAAAAGGATAATACTAAAGGAAGCAATTAATTGACAATAAAACCTGCTTTTTGTAGGCTAGGAAAAAGCTGGATATTTAAAAAAAAATCAACCCTGTTTTTTGCACCTCATAAAGAAATCAGATTTAAACCAGGAAAAGGAATTAACATGACAGGACCCCCCAGGTCACTTGAGCAGATGCTGACAGCACCTCATCACTGATCAAGGTGTGAAGGGCTAAGGGTTCATATATTCTGACTGCTGTCTTGCAGTACAGTACCACCTATTATTAATGGATCCTAAAAGCAAAATTTGATACTGATTCATATTCAGACTGTAAATCAGCATACGTTTAAATCCAGGCTTGTTCATTAAATTCTGATTCTGACATCAGGGAAATGTTCTCAGATCAATGAAACTGGAGAATTTGCTTAAAGTTAATCATTTGGCTAGGCACTCTACTGAATAAAAGTGCACTGCTGGCTGGCAGCTCACACTTTTTCCTAAAAATCAGATTTGGGATTTCAGCTTATTATAGAAGTAGATTAATGGCATATAGTTTTTCTCTGAATTTGTCTCTGGATTTTCTCTGGAGTCCAGCGCCTGACAATGCTTCAGTTTAAGGCTTTGTTTCCTAATTCCTTGTATCTAAGAGTTTACCAAACCAGTGCATAGAGAATGAAGACAACAAGGAAACTTTTTTTTCTGTTCTTATTTTTAAACCGTACATAACAGTAGGAAACATGAGCTTAAATAACACCTCTGTCTGCAACAGATTAAATTCATTCAGCCGAGTAGAAAGGGTGGAGAAATTATAATTATAACCAAACGATAAGTTTTGTTGACAGCCATTTCTCAACTGAAGGATATATCCAGCTCCAAGCTCTACCATGTCCTCTTCATTCCCGTGTTCTTTAATATGTGGTATCTGCTTCCCTGAGTCATTAGTAAATACCCAAGTCATTACTAAAGTTGATGTGAAAGAAAATTCTTTTCTTCTGTGTTTTGCAGAATTTCAAATGTTTGAGGATTACCTGTAAGAGGAAAAAATATGGCCAGCTTTCGTCTCTTACACTTTAATTAACCTGTGGTCAGAAATAGCTTCTGTTCAATATTTCTGCCCATGCAAACCAGTGTTAATGGCCTAATTGAAGCTGATATTTCAAATATTAGGGAGAGCATCCACAAAGACTGGCTTCAGCTGGAGGGTGGCAGTTTCCTAGCTGCCTCCAGTGGCAACCCGAGGGCACTCACACCTGCTCGACTCTAGGTGCTACGCATCTACCAAAATGTCTTTCTCTCCATTATCTACACAGGCTGCTAATGGATGGCCAGCTTCCAGGGCCAGCACTAGGCCTAGTGACTACGGCCTCCCTTCCACCATCTTCCGTGGTGCTTCTGCTGTCACTTCATACTTCATATCCTTGGCAGCTGGTTTCTGAAGAAGTCATAGGAATTTGTGCTCTGATTTTGTAAAGTGCCCAAGTATATGGCAAAATACAACTCTATTCAGGACAGTGCTTTATATAGTTTATTCCATTAAAATTATCTTCCAGCAAATTTCTGGCAGGCAAGTTTCTCAAAATTTGCAGTCTATAGAAGTACATAACTTACAAAGCCAATGTAGGAATTATGTCCATACAGAACATCCAGCTCATTGCAGCAAAACTGACAGCAGACACTGTCTTGTGTTTTCCAAAGATCTGGGTTGGTGATCTGGTTATCTGACACAGATCAGGCTTAGTTGCAAGAAATTTGCACCGGATACAAATGTGTTTGAGATTGCTGCACAGGAGAGGCTCTGCATGGTTAACTAACTTGCCACAAATTATGCAAAATTTCAGATACATGGGAAAATAGATAGACAGAGTTTGGAAAAGAGCAAAAAAACAGCTCTAGATGAAGCCTTGATGCATTCTGTCAGATATACACAAAAAGACTCGAAGGGAGACTCAGACATTTATTTATTTTTGGGGCCAACAGACTGACACATAAATGTTTTTTGGGGCAAAGTGGTGGTCAAAAAAGAATGTGTGATAAATAGGTTCTTTTTGCTCCTGTTTTCAGAGAAGGGGTATGGATTTTTATAAATGACTCTGAAAATGTATTTTAAGATTCGTCACCTTAGATTAATCTAGATATCTTTTTGAGATGAAGGAAACAAAATGTTTTTGGCACAATCGATAAATAACAGCTTTTCATTGCACCCACCCACTGCACATGAGTCCATTCGTTTTCACTTCTGCACAACATGGAGAACATTTGTTTATGGCAGGAGGAGGAACCTGATCAACAAAGATCTCCTTGTCTTTCTTGGTTTGTGTTCACACTGATGATACTGTGCTGCTGTTTTTCACTCTGCAGTCTTTTTTGTTTCCCCCCACAAGCTATGACATTTTTATTATGCTATTTATATTGTTTCTTAATAAAAACTCTCTGTGAAAAGATGTTCTTGAAAGATCCTATTCAATGTGTGCTTGAACATATGGGTGAAAGGCCATACAGGATTTGTAGAAATGTGACTGGCAATGTGATGATGTTTCAGGGGGTAGAGAAGTAGAAAATATATTTGTTGCATACTGTTATTCAGCCCTTTTCATTTAAAGCTTTTGTTATAATTTTAATTCACGTAATCTAAATGTCGGCTAAGTCTACCTATCTAGTGTTTCTTCTTGGTGACCAGCCTCTGGAGACATCCAGCTAGTAGGAGACACTGGGTAACACAACTTGTTTCCTCACCTACGTCCCTCGTGATTGCCTATAAGCTTCTCATTGTCTGTAATATACTTGAAGATATATATGCAAAAGTCTTCACTTCTTTCTCTTTAAGACTGGTAAATGCTGTACGTTTAAAAGATTTAATAGATAGGGGTCGATTACCTTTTCTGATTTTTTTCCATTATTATTGTGACTCTAACATTTGAGGCTCTTCAATTAATTGATTTATTATCATTTTGGACACAGGGTAGTCCCCTGCATGTCAGTCTCCATGTTCATGTGCTTATTATAATGAGACAGGTGCTAACGTAAGAGCCTTAAAGACTGACTTAAAACACTGCAAGGTTAATGGAAAGCCTCCCATTGACTTCAGTGAGCTTTGGGTAAGGTCCTTGTTTCAAGTGACACTAAGGTGCGATACATGTCTGAATATCTGCTTCCTAGAGAGGGCAGCAGGCCATAAAAAGTGACATTTTTCTATCTGTGTGGACTCAGCAGAGACACAACTCCACAGCTGTCCATGGCAGTCTGAGAGACATGCTAAAAAGTCATCTTCATCTGGTACTTACAGTAAGGTTATCCTCTTAGGTTCTTCTGCGAGTTTTACTTTGATATATTTTCTTGACATAGTTACAAGTTAAATGCGTCTGCCAAGCTGTCTGGCTTACTGATTTAAACCAATTTGCTTCACAGAAAATTGAAGAGGGCACTAACAATTCTGAATGTACTTTTGCCTCTTGACAGGTATACATATTCACAGGTTGCTACTACTGAAAGTGTGGGCTTTGTTTATTATTATTACTGCTGCTTTTTTCACTTCATCAAAGAAATGATCACTAACACCCAGACAGCATAGTTTACATTTCAAATTCACTCCAGGCAGTAAGGAATCTCAGCCTTCAGCAGGGGCTGTGGATTTACCTGGTAATGGTGGTCCTACAGCAGGAACATCAGCAATCATGAATAAAACCACTGCAAATAGTTACTTACAAAATATCTTCAGAATTAGGTAAGGGCACCTTTAAGTCAACATACAGAGACTTGAATGCAAGCACCAATGTTTTTGTGGTGGAAATTATGCATTCGGATAACCCAGTGACTTCATGAAATTATAAAGCTGGGGCCTGATCTCACTCATATTAGCCCAATGCTGCGGTAACATCTATGGCACTGTTCAGAAGATTATGTGTAGATGCGGCAGGTAAATGAGATCAGTCTGTGAAGGCTGTCAGACTGGTTTTTTAGGCCCACAGATTTTATATTACCTAGGATCAGGATAGCATACTGAATATTTAACCCTGCTGTTCCTTAGGGAAATGATGTACCTTGGCTGCCTGTTCTCCCTTCCTTTCCTTGGCTTTTCAATTCCTTGATAATTTTCACTCAGACCTGACAAGATTTGCCAGAGCTTTTTGAGACTGAAATGGTATTGGATAAACTGAGTATCTGTTCTTTAAATAAGGTTGCTCTTTTAAGCAGGACATACATGTTATAGGTGTTATCATCTGGAGTATTATATAGTACACAGTAACATACAGATATATATGTTTAATATCACTTAAGGTAGCATTTTAAAATGCTGACTTTTAGTAAATTTTATATATTTATAAAAAAGCTCTAAACCTTTAGCAATTCTTATATTCAGGGCTCGTTTCTGGAAGGAACAAACCAAGCTGTGCCAGTTGTGCAGCTGTGCTGGCTGTGCATCTGGTGTTGGCAACAGGATTTTGGTTTCTGTGACCATGGGACCCTGTTTGAGGATCAACGTCTGCTTGGGAGAGACGGGATACACCTCACTAAGTGAGGCAAAGGTGTCTTTGCCGGCGGGATGGCTGACCTGGTAAGAAGGACTTTAAACTGGGAGTGATGTGGGATGGAGAATATTACCAGCAGCCTGTGAGGGAATGATGGACAGGGCTGACAAGCAAAGGGCCTGGGATGGTGTGAATGAAGGCAAAGACAAAACCAACAAAACAGAGCTTAGATAGGCTTACCTCAAGCACTTGCAGGTAAGCAAGGAAGTGCCTACAAGGCACCAATTTGGGAAAAATCCCCAGACCCTTTCTGGGAAATCGTGCAGCATGGGGAATAAAATTGAGTAAGTAGAGATCTGTGTGCAGTTGCAGGGCTATGATCTTGTTGGGATCATGGAGATGTGGTGGGATGGCTCCCGTGACTGGAGCGTTACAGCAGAGAGATACAGGGTCTTTAGGAAGGACAGGACAGGAAGATGAGGAGGTGGAGTTGCCCTTTATGTGAGAGAGCAGTTGGAGTGCATGGAGCTCTTCTGAACATGGATGAGGAGCCAACTGAGAGCTTATGCGTGAGGATTAAAGAACAAACCAATATGGATGACACTGTTGTGGGTGTCTGCTACAGGCTGCCTGATCAGGAAAACAGTAGATGAGGCCTTCTACAGACAGCTAGAAGTAGCCTCATGTTCACGGGCCCTGATCCTCGTGGTGGACTTTAACCAACCTGGTACCTGCAGGGCATAAGCAATCCAGGAGGTTCCTGGAGAGCATTGATGACAAATTCCTAACACAAGTGATAGAGGAGCCAATGAAAAGAAATGCTCCGCTGGACCTCATACTTGCAAACAAGGAAGAGCTTGTCAGGGATGTGAAGACTGAAGGCAACCTTGGCTGCCCTGATGGTAGAGTTCAGGATCCTAAAAGGGGGGAACAGGGCAAAAAGCAAGATCACAGCCTTGGAGTTCAGGAGAGCAGACTTTGGCCTCTTCAGGGATCTGCCTGAAAGAGTCCCATAGGACAAGGCTCTGGAGGGAAGAGGGGGCTAAGCAAGCTTGTTGATATTCAAGTCTCTTCCAAGCTCGAAAACAGTCCATCCCAATGAGCAGGAAGTCAAGTAAAGATGCCAGGAGGCCTGCATGGATGAACAAGGAGCTCCTGGCAAAAATCAGACATAAAAAGTAAGTATACCGAAGGGAGAAGCAGTGACAGGTAACAGAGAAGGAATATAAAGACACTGCTTGTGCTTGCAAAGACAGGGTTAGGAAAGCCAAAGCCCAACTGGAGCTGAATCTGGTGAGGGAACAAGGCATCAAGAAAGGCAACAAGAAAGGCAACAGGAAGGGCTTCTATAAGTACAAAAGCAGCAAAAGGAAGACTAGGGAATATGTGGGTCTGCTGCTAACTGGGACAGGGGCCCAGTGACACAGGACATTGAAAAGGCTGAGGTACTGAATGCTTTCTTCCCTCAGTCTTTACTAGTATGACCAGCCTTCAGAAATGCCAGGTCCTGGAGACCAGGAAGAAAGGCTGGAGCAAGGTAGGCATACCCTTGGTGGAAGAGGATCATGTTAGGGAATACTTAAGCAAACTGGACATGCATAAGTCCATTGGCCCTGATGGAATGCAGCCTTACCTCATTCCCTGAGAAGGTGATTGAAGAACTAACCCTGGAAACCATTTCCAGGCTCATGACGATCACAGGAGGGTGATCAGGAGTAGTGAGCATGGATTCTCAAAAAGGAAGTCATGCTTAACCAACCAGATAACCTTCTACAATGAAGGTTATCTTACCAAGCCATCTACTGGCTTGGTAGATGAGGGGAGAGCAGTGGATATTGTCTACCTTGACTTCTGTAAGGCTGTTGGCACTGTCTCCCATAATGTGCTTATAGAGAAGCTGATGAATTATGGGCTGGATAAGCAGGCAGTAAGGTGGATTGAAAACTGGCTGAACGGTCAGGCCCAGAGGGTGGTGGTCAGTGGCTCTTTTCAGTGGTGCCCAGTGACAGGACCAGAGACAATGGTCCTGAAACACAGGAGGTTTCCTCTGAACATCAGGAAACACTTTTTTACTGTGAGGGTGACTGAGCATTGGTACAGGTTGCCCAGAGAGGTTGCGGAGTCTCTCTCCTTGGAGATATTCAAAACCTGCCCGGACATGGTCCTGGGCAACCAACTCTAGGTGGCCCTGTTTGAGCGGGCGGGGGGTGGACTACATAACCTCCAGAAGTCCCTTCTAACCTCAACCATTCTGTGATTCTGTGAGCTACAGCATCAGAAATTTATTAACAGAACAGAGCTGCTTCTCTCTTTGAGTAAAGCACTCAAAGAAGCTGTCTTTATCTCCAAGCTATGAGTTATTGTGTGTTTCTAAAACATAGCTATTGGCAATCATATTTACTATGCTGCAGTTACTGTTAGCTTTCCATTTATTTTACTCCAGTGTTATAACACCACCAGCGAAAATGTTCTCAAATCTCAATTCTTCAGGCATCTTGAAAAACACAATTTGATTTCACTAACCTCTTAAGACACCGGACTCTGAAAAGGCCTTTTTACTTACTTTGTAAACATTTCAATGCTAACACATTAAGTGATGTATTGCTTTTACTAATCCATTAAGCAAGATACAAGTAACCTTTCATACAGAAGTATTGCCACTTACTTCACTCTGATCTCTAAATTTTATATAATAAACTCTTAGATAGACTATATTTGATTTATATACTCACTGTTACAAAAGAATCGAACATAAGACTAACTTGGTGCAGTTGTACTATTAGAAGTTTGGAGGAGACTGGGAGCTACACAGGTAAAAGCATTTTTATGAGTGCCTGAGTAAGGAAAAGAATAGAAAACTCACTCTTGTCTGCTATGGTTGGTGGCAGCCAGCTGGCCAGCGTTATCCAGGCAATGAGTATCCTCTGATGTGTGAGCCAGGCAGGGCAGCGTGGGAAGGAGGGACCATGGGGTCCAAGAGTTATGGACCACAACCAAGAGTTGTGGTATTGCAGTGTTAGTCTGCATGAGGGTGTGAGGGGACAGCTGAGGCAAATTTGGTGGGCTGAGGAGCAGATACAGGGCATAAAGACAGGGAATCCAAATTTTATTAATTTTGTTATTTAGAATAACCTATGGTAGGAAATCTATAATAATTATAATTTTGTAGGCCAAGCTATAGTACATGTGTTTGTCACAGTTTTCGTTTTGGGCTTTTTTTTTTTTTTAAGTAAAGCTCACAATTATTTGAATAGTGAAATCTAGTTTAGCACAGTTCCTATGTTAGAGAGAGAACTTGTCAGTGAAGGTGCTGACAGTACACATTATTCTTCTGCAACTCTAAAGCCAGCTGAATTTGAAAGAGTTCTGATTGCTCTAATATACTTTGCTTGCTTGGTATATTATATTTTTTTTAAAAAGCTACAGATGAAGCAGTGTTTCTGATGAATACATATATGCAATACTACTAGCTGCATAATAAAGACACAAGTGTTATTCATACATTTTTACTAAAAATTGGTGCTAGCCCTGTCACACTGGATATTGCCATTTGATTTCTCACATGGTTTTCTTAGAAATGCGGCACTGTTTGTACAATGACTATGATTGCAGCTAGGCAAAAAAACCCCAGAGCCAAACAAAACCTCTTTGCTCAGAAGGTATATTTTTACATGATTTCTTAAACCCTCCCTTGTCTCCATCAAACACCTTTCCAACTTGTATTTTTAGTTCAGGGTAGCAGAGAGAGAGAGTTCTGACAACTTTAAAAACCTCCCTGAAGGCCTCTACCCCCGCTGACCCAATCTGAAAACTATGCTGCTGTTTCAGTGCTCTCTGAATGCAGATACCTGCTAACAGGAGTATTTAATTAGACCTCGAACTACTCTGCTACTGTGCCCTAGTAGTTAGCCAGAATTCAAGAGCAGATAGGGCTGCTTTAATTATACAGAAACTGAGATAAATATATTCTTTGTGCAATGCTTATTTAGAAACATCTTATACATGGTACTGTTTCCAGAACAACAGGAAACTTATTGTAAGTCAGGTTCCACGTGAGCCTGGGTTTAAGAAGCTGTGTCTCTGTTTCCTTTCAGTGTTGTGTTTGCAACTCTTTACACTGACCCTCTCTATTCCCATTGCAAGCAGCCAATATTGCAATCACAGAAATGATGATCACTCAGACCTCTTGCAGGTATGGTTCAGGGTTAAGCAATCCCTCTCCACCTTCCTCTCTTCCCACGCCTACACATCGCCGTCACTTGTCACACTGAAGGGTAAACTAAGCTGCGGCATAGATCCAGCTTAATAACAATAAATGTAACAATAA
The DNA here is from genome assembly GCF_965183815.1 of Platalea leucorodia. Lineage (NCBI taxonomy): Eukaryota > Metazoa > Chordata > Aves > Pelecaniformes > Threskiornithidae > Platalea > Platalea leucorodia. Next base: position 42,138,722 of record NC_138828.1, on the reverse strand, counting down.
AGAAGGGATTCGAATGAGGGAATTGGTCCAATTTATCACCTGGTAACACAAACACTTGTTCTGGTGTGAAGGGCGGAGGTTAATGGAGGGAATGAGAGAATGACTAAGGATGGGAATGCACAGTGCTTAGGCTGGCATGGCCACTTAAAGATGCTAGTCAAACTGCGCCCTAAAGTTGTAACAAGGAAAATACTTGTTAATCCATCAGTGTTAGCTCTGACTTGCTATGAGGTCGATTATTTTGGGTGGCCACCATCATGTGAACAGCTGTTTTTGCCAGGCAAAAAGACTTGATTGGACCTTGTCTATAGCCTCGACTGCTTACTGCATTAAATGAGTCTGCACTTGCCTTTTGATTTAAGCCTTGTGTCCTGACAGCCATTATTGCCTTTCCATACAGAGCCACCTTTCATGCATGCTATGCTGTAGAAGCTGTCAGCTCTGTTCCAAGAAACATAGTAATCATGGAAGTATGCATTTTCTAGTAAACTCTACAACCATGTGCAGCAATCTGTGGTGTGGGTCTCTGGATTGCAAATGCTGGCATTTCTGTGATTTTTTTTTCTTCACCTGGAAACTACATGGAAGAAACTGATTGCTGCAGGGCTACATCCAATAAGTAAAGAAAGAGTTATGCCCTTGAGTCTGCAGAACTGTATTCAGGAAAATGCAGTGGTCAAGATTCTGTCTGAGGATCAGGCTAAGCAATGTTGCTAGCCCTGATATTTGAGCTTTCTGCCGATACATTCTGGTATGCAAGTAGGTTCAAACTGTCTTGCTTAGATCAGTGTGGGATACTTTTACCAGCAATTACTGTGTTGAACCACTGTGAACTCCAATTTTCAGTTCACTTTCAAAGTTCTAACTTAGAGGGAATTGCCTTGATTTAGCTAAGCTTGACCTATGAAATCATATATGACTCAGCCTGTCTCCCTTGTAAAGTGCTCAGAGACTATGATACGTGATACCAATAAACAGAAAGCCTATGTCTAAGCGTGAATTTATTTGCTGTGCTCACTGAGGCTGGTTTGTATCACATATTTAAGTCTGAACAGCAGCATTTTCTTGAAAGAGAGAAATAGTGTCTAAAATCTGAAATGTTAAATTATTTTAACTGAGTTTCAGTTCAGTTCCTAAGATATAGATGTGCACATTATATTAATACTCGGTGCTGAAATCTTTTAACTGACTGCATTAGCAAGTAATTGCAGGGGCATATAACTGGATTAGACGTTACAACTTTTGCATGTAAATGTGTAATAAATGCATACAAATCCATTGTTAGATGGATTGGAAAGATTGTTTTGAATAGAAGGAGAGTGACTGAAATAAAAATCTAGAGGTTTTTAGAATACTGTTACTTCTTGACTGTTCAGAAGTTTCACAGTAAAATAAAACTTGATTTTGATGCAGCGTATTCTGTCACATACTTGAAAACACAGTTCTAAAAAGAACCCATGATAGCCTGGTATTTTGAGCAGTGTCCTTTTTCTCAGTAAGTTGTTCTTGTTCATAAGATCGATAAAATCTAACAGATCAAAATGGAGTTCCTCTCTGGGTTCAGTACAGGCTTTACCAGAGGAAAGAGTAGTAGGAGTTGCTGATTTTGTTTTATGTCCCTTGCTTATCGGTATTGTGCTAACAGTGGCGTACTCCCAGGTGTTCTCCTTTTCTTCTGTGGAGCTTCTTCCATCGTTTTCCTTCTGTTCTGTTCCTTTTTGAAAAATAATTTCCTTTTTCTGCCCCGCCCTTCAAATGATCGTACTAGCTCTCTCAGTTACAACATACAAAGAATTTGATGGCCAGCTTTTTTTAAATTTAAGACAGATTTAATGACGGTCATGGAAGATAATGTATGAAACAAACCCAGCACAGTAGTACAATAACTTTTTAAGAAAATAAATTAATCAGTATTTTCCAGAAGGAATTTAGCTTTTTGCAGTATCAGGACTTTGGGTTCTTTGTTCTTATTTTGTTCTTTCCTTCTTTAACAGTACTTACAGCATCTACAGGGTCCATTTAAGTTTTATACTGTGGTCAGCATGTACACTGGGAAAGCTAACCCAGAAACACTAAAGGCTTAATTTTCAGAGGCACAATAAAGACTTAGACACCTAACTCTCATTAAAAGGCAGTATCTCATGCTTTTGGAATTCTTTTTGCTTCATAAACATAATAGTGATGAAGATAAAGAAGCAGAAAGTAACCCGTCCAATGTCATCAGAAAAGATCTTGGAATCCATGTTTATCCCTCTGAGTCTCTAGCCTTGAACTGTTCTGACTACTGTACTCGTGACAGCTCAACAGAGGCCGGTGACCAAAATGCCGTACATGGGATAAACACCCAGCTGCCTTTCCCCAAGATCTTCCCTATGTTTGTTGCATTAGTATTAACATGTGGCATAACCCACACCGTCACTAGCGTGGAGAACTATAGTAAAATAAGCCAGCATGAACGGCAGTCACACCTTCAGTTTCTTAAGCAGATGTTAATCACTAAAAACCTTGTTTAGGTGCCATGTATGTCTGTAGAAGCATAAAACCTTTCGACAACTCAAAATGGTATAGCTTGTCTAGTAAGAGGTGCAGTGGTGTTTATGTCCAGCTCTGTACCTTGCCTGTCTTTGGGACAGTCCCATTTGTGCTGCAAATATGTTTCAGATAATTTAGGTAACAGCTGCTACATTTGTCTTTTGTAACCTGGGGGATTAAGATAATCAGCCTACAAACTCTGTCAGTACGCAGAACAGCTGACCCATTTCTATACTCCTGCTGTCTGTTCCCCACTATCCCCTCTCCCCGAACTCTTCAAACAGAAATAAAACCTCCTTTACATTTCAGATGTGGTAACTTGATGTGAGATCAGCACAATTGTCATCACTAGCCATTCACATCAACATCTTATGTTTTTCCCTGCTGATCCCCTCTGGCAACTTTTTAGAATTGATTTGAATTTATAATTTGTGATACCGGGAGTTTCAAATGTAATACTAGGTTACATTTGATTGACTCAGTATTAAATATCAAGGCCCTGCTGTGGAGCCTACAGAAGTCCATAGGAAAACAGACTTCATTGCAATATGAGACGTGCATTCTTTACCTTGTCGAACATTAATGTTGTTGCTGCATATGAGCTGTGCTCCATGATGCATCCCACATTTTTTTGTGTCCTGATCATTTCAGAAACCTGCTCAGAATTTTTTGACTCCCTTTCAATGACAATTAGCGCGTGGCCCTGCAGATTCATGGATTCAGAGTTTTGGAAGAAATCTTGGGCTGCCCTCCTCTAGACAAAACTGGAAAGGATGAATCGTCTGGGAAAGATACGAGATAATTCCTTCTGCTTTAAAAATTGCTTAAGAGACTAGCTTTTATTGTTGCTCATAGGTTTTACTATCTTGCAGGGTTTTTGGGTTTTTTTTGGTGGGTTTTTTGGGTTTGTTTGTTTGTTTTGTTTTTGTGAGGGGCCTGGTCATCATGTAAGTGTATGTGTTCCCAGAGCACTGTTAGTAGCCGTGTTGGCAGGATGCTGTTCTTGAATTAATCATCTCAGCTTGGTTAGAAACAGTTCAAATTTGTCTGAGATAAGGCATTGTGATATTCATGCACATTTCTATGTTGCAGCACTAACAACACCCACATTAGATACCTTAAAGTTAGCATGAATAATTCCAAGCAACCTGTAACATAAGGCATAAGCTTATATTCTTAATACTGTCAAGGCCACTGAAACCATTGTAGTGAGTACTGGACAATACAAGCGGTTTTCTTACAGCCCAGTAAATAAAAGTAATTATAGCTCTGAAATCTTGCCAGCCTGGCTGCTAGTTCTTGAAGTAGTACAGGTGGTACAATTTGAGAAGCGAGCCTTCAAAATATGATGGAGGTAACAGGCGACAACTGGAAGTGTCAAGATGGGAGCTCTCTCCATACATAGGTGATTTATGCTATCTTGATCTGAAGGACAGAATAATTCTCCAAGGGACATCCATACAGGGGGTATATACAAGGGACATCTATACAGAGAGCCTGCCTGTGAAGTAATAGCTCTTTTAGAAAAGCTTTCTTCATGAACGTGGAGTTAATGAAGTTTTGTTAAGATGACTCAATCTGCCAGGGTAAGCACTGATCTGTCAAGTCCCATTATGACAATTCTATGCAAAATAAGGCCAAAAGTCAATGAAGGTGGCTATCTGTAAGAAACTGATAGAACAATGAGGATAAGAAGAAAAGTAGTAAGAAACTTTCTGATTTAGTGCCAATGTCCTTTTTGACTATGGGTTAGAGAGAGAAACAACATTTGTAGCTCTCTCCCTGCAGGCACCAGATTGCTAATGGAGGCAACAGAGCTTGCAGATCCTTTGGTAAAGATCCAGCGTGGTGAATGGATGAGGAAAATGTGCAATAGCTGCACTGGACATTGAAATTGCTGTTGAAATAATAACAGATCTTTTCTTTCAGGATAAAACAGGAAAAAATCAGGGCAATACAGTGTTTGGACTGTGTGAGAATTCCAGTTTTGGATTTTATTCAAGAAAAAGAACAAAATGAAAAGATTTTTATACTGTTCAGGGTTATTTAACCTTCTAAAACATGTTTTTCTCTTACTCTTGATAAAATTTTAATGAAAAATACCGTTGTGAAACAAGAAAATTACATTCTGTTTTTAAATTTTCAAACCGAGTTGTTACAGCTTTTTTGAAATAAAACATTATATTTTGATAAGACAATGAAATTTAGTGCTAAGAGGCATTTAAAATACTCTCCTCCCCCCAGAAAAAACATATTGGTTGAATGAAGCCAAATTTTGTGAATAACATCATTGTTCCAAATAAATAACATCTTTTGGTGGTTTTGTTACTTTATAAAGATGCACTGACAGCACTAATCCAATTCTTACCCACTCTCATAACATCCTAGATGTTACATGTAACTTCACAATAAATTACAACCCTTTTAGTGTAAATGAAAACCATTTGTATCCTTTCATAATTTTTCTTCATGAATTATCCTGCATTCCATGTTTGTGGGTGCTAAAATATTGTTGTATTATCATAGAAATTGTTTGTGAAATACAAAGCTTTAAAGAGCTGGGTATTCTATTAGCATCCAATATCATCTGAATAATGGCACGGGACTATAAAGTCCCGTTATGACAATTCTATGCAGAATGGGACAGGAGAATTAGAAAAGGATACAGAATGTCTGTACCGTAACTTTTCACCTGCTCTTCCTAAAGTGTAGGTAACTCAAGAAAAAAACAGCATAGCCAGAGGCACTGTGAAGGAGAAATAGTAGAGAAGCTTGGGAGCATGACTTTTAGACTGCATTCATCTTAGAATCTGTAATAATGTTTGTTGCTTTAAAAAATAAGTTTGCAAATTGCCTAAGATCAATATGACTTTAGAAAATCAGAAAAAAAAATTGTGATACATCTTCATTTTCCAAATGTTTCTAGAAATCTTTTTAAAAAAATAAGATGAAAACCAGAGAAAAGTCATGAATCGCCTGCAAATGACAGTTTTCTTTTCAGCAAGCTAACTCCTATCCTCGTACGTTTTTTCACAGTAATTCTCACCGCACATGCAATTCACACTCTTTTCTGTGATTTTTCACAAAAAAACAAAGTACAGTATCTACTGTACTTATTCTGTGGTACTATGTATTAGAATGTTTATACAAGGAAGAATAAGCTGAGAGATGTGTGGGCGATAGCTTTGTTATTGTAGAAAGACGAAGCTTGAGAAATAAGCTCTAGTCACTATGGCAATGAACTTAAACTTGCCATGCGCCATTGTAAGGTTTTTAAATTTCAATTTTTCTTTCTTTCTTTTTTTTTTTAAATGTAACATACAAACAATGAAGGAACAAGTGAGTGTTGATTTACAGCCCAATACTGCAAACCACATCAAGCTTACTGCACAGATCCCGCGGTGCCGGAAAATGAAGAAAAACTGAGACAGAAGGGGCAAGAGAAGAAAAAAAAATGAGAGGAAAAAATGAGAGAGAATACCTGCATAATACTTTATCAGTCTTTCTTGACAGTAGTTTTGTTAGCTTCAGCTATGTAAGCTTTAAGTTAATTTTGTTCAGCAGATACTTAACAGCTAATTTTACTTCGAAGTTTGGTGTGCAGAAATGAAATGCACTTTTCTTCTCATTGCTTAGTTTCAGGCATGTAATTGAATGTTATAATTCATTCACTGAAAGCTACCATTCCCGTTGGGACTGTTCACGGGACTATTGGTAAGCTTTCAACTATTTAATAAAGTATTTAGTTGTATGCAAGCAACTGAGAGGATGTAGAAAAAAATGCGTGTTCTGTCTTTAAAGCTGAGCCATACTAATAATGAATTGTTAGTGGAACAATGGTTTTAATCATTCGTCAGTACAATAAAGGTGACTATATGATTTCATACATCCTCATACATACATGCAAGTGTGTGTACACACAACGTTATAGAAGAGTTTTTCTTTTTTTCTTTTGGTCTAATAACCATGGCTGCATAACCCTGTAATGCAATGCTGTGTACAGAGATAATACTTTTAAATACCCACTGATTGATTATATTGCCATCATAAAAACTTCTGAAGAACAATTTTCAAACTGTAATGATTATTTTATTAGTATCACTTACTCTTTTTGGAAACTGAATGCACAGCAGACCCAGGGCTAGTTTACTGCATCTGGTTTAATTTTGACCATACCTGTTGCTATCATTTAGATTTGTTTAATAACAGTGAAAAAATTGCAGTACAAGATTCCTGAAAATGCAGCTTCCCAAGCTGTTGTGCTTTCCTCTGGGCTCTTTTGGGGGGATACAATACTAGGGATATTGATTCAAGTCCTCTGCCATAGCAGGGCTGTTCTTTGGTCTACATGTGAACCTTTCCTGTTGATGTAGGAACGAATTTCTGTGGCTGTTATAAATTGAACAGTTTAGTCAAAAGTGCTATAAGTAATCAAAAGGAGACAAAAGAGAACAAATTGCTTTTGTATTACCTATAATTTAATTTCTGTCCGTTAGCTGAAAAGAAAAATTAGATTAAGCACTACAAGCATTGTAGTTTATGCGAACAAGTGACACAAGTCCTCAGTTTTACAATACTGGAAGTTGTTCCTCAATTTTTTAAAGGGAGAGAACCAGGCCATGCTGGATGTGTATGTGTGTGGGGAATGAAATGTAACAGATTGGACAAAATATGAACTTTTCAGTCCATTCCTGAAATTTTGATGCTGGCAAACGGTCAGTTATCTTTGTTCCAAATGCAGTTCGTACAACATTTTGTAAGATCAAGCTTTCTAATAAAATATAACATCACAAGTACTAATCACGTTGCTGGTGAGCTGCTGGAAGACATTCAGATGCCATAATAATGCTATAATCAGCACTCGAGAAGAACAGGTATAAATGTGTAACCTAATTTAATTCAGGAAGGTACATATTTTTATAGTATTACTTTCTGCTTAGACTTAAATGATTATTTGTACAATCGTAACTGTCAGTTACTAAAATAAATAAGTGTAACTGGTCCTTTGTCTCCTTTGTTTCCCTGGCTACTGTGTGTGCAGTGCGTCAGTAAGGACAGTTAATATCTGCATGTCCGACCTACCGTTTTTCTTCCTCTTATCTCCCTTATTTGTAGACCCACAAGTGATCTTTCCCTTTTTTCCGTCAAACTACAGTTTTCATTATACTGACAGATGCCATTAGGCAACAAGGAAGTGGATTGCTGAGTGTGGTGAAAATAATTGCTTATGAGTCCATCAGGCCCATTTAGGGGAATAATTGTGTTTTCTCTGTTTATCAGTGCAGAATTCAGATGGCAAATATTCAGATACTCTCAATTTTTTTAACTGAAAAGAAATGATTGATATGATTACGAATGCCAGGAACTTTCCTGAAGTTAACCACCCAAAATCAATATTTTGCATTGGTTTTGACAGAATGACACACTGTTTTTTTAAAGTCCAAATAAAATAGCCATTGCTTTTCATTCAAGGTTGCAATTCCTGTTTATTATTGTGTATCATAATCATCTAGATAATTTCCTCACAAATCGTTTACTACTTAAACATACACACACCCCCACAAAACCCTTTGAATTGAAAACAAGAGGTTCATTTCAGACTGAGTAACATGGAATCCTTTTGTGATGCTGTTTTTGAGGCAAGAGCTCATGACTGATACATGGGAAGTAGCAAATTTATAGTTGATCAGGGTTTAAAGAGAAGTTAAGATTTTCATCTAACAACACATACCTCTTCTGTTTTCCCTAATTAATTTTAATTTAACATAAGTTCCAATTGGTTAGGCTACTCAAATGGTAAATTAAAAATCTTAAATTTTTAAATTCATGAGTGTATTAAAGTTCAGGTAAGAAAGGGTAGGAAACCATGCTCCCAATAATTTAATATATATATAAAAAAAAACCAAACCCCAGCACTTCCACAGGGATTCCTTCCTACTTTAAGTTACGACTTTTCTGAAAGCTTGAATAACTCATAGAGAAGAGCAAAGCTGAATTTATGGAGATAATATAACTGTCTCACCTGTCTCCATCATAAATAGATTGCATTCATCTTAGCTGCCCTCTCCTTGATTACATTTCATATTTGAAATGATTATTATCCTAAATTATTTCCTGTTTGAAGTATAGATTTTTCAAGTCAGTCTGACAGGCATACATCTCACTGAGGTGCCTAATTGCCTTTTATACTGGAAGATACTGGTTGAAAAACATGTGCTTTCTAATCCCAGACTGATTCATACATAAGGAAACATCTTGACAAGATTATTTTTCAGCATGCACCACAAGGTATGTAAGTGGTACGAGATCTGAAGACTATAGAAATGAAATCCCTGAGCATCTAAAAATCTCCTGTTAATCCTGTAGGAAAAAGCCTTCTGTATTAGGATTGAGACTTAAGTACTAGATGTTTCAGAAAAAAGGGTAAGGACTTTATGTGCTCAGAGACTGTGTTTTGTCTGATCACCCCAGCTGGGACTGTAACCAGTGCAGCTGAAGAGCCCATCAGACAACAACCCAAGGCAGTCCGAATAGAGACTACATGGGAAGTATTACCCTCCGTGTGTTCCTGTTCTATGAACGAAAACAAGAGTTCAGGTTCAGGACTAAAATATTTTTCAAGCATTTAGGTAATTTAACTACTTTCACAATTCCTCCTTTTCTTGAGAACCAACTACTTTCCATTCAAAGTAAATGCTGCAATAGATCTCAGTACCGCCCTCTTCCTTTGCTGTTCGGAACAATTGGTTATAACAGTACAGCAAAATTAAAAGATGCAGCGCATGCAGCCTTTTCTGTCATGTCTGTAGGCTAACATCAGAGAGGGCTGAGGTGCAACATACATCAGCCCAAAAGTGGAGTTAAACAGAGGATATTTACACCTCTGAAGCAATTTTTTTTCTTGTTTCCACATACAAAGGGGTCAAAAGGGGCGAAAGGAGAGTGGGTCCAGAGCAATACACATTAGCCTGGGTAAGCCAGTGTATCTCTGGAAAGGAGTAGGCAGCCTTGACACAGTTGCATAAGGTTCTTGTATTCTCTTGTAAAGAGGCTGTAGTTCAAATCTCAATCTTGTATAATACCAAGAAAAATAATTCTCAGTGATAATTGCCAGGAACACTCCAGGTTATCTTTTACTCCACTGTGACCTAAATATCTCATTAAACAGCATGTGTTTGTGGAATTATATGAAACTCCTGATAACTTGCTTTAAAAAAAAAAAGAAACATTTTTTGTTCTCTAAGCCTGTTCCCATCAATAAACATCTTTGCACATTTGGTTTCTCATTAGAGTTTCTAGCATCCTAGTGGAAATAAATGTCCTAAGATTGTTTTTTCATGCTAAGTTAATATGCTGGTTTTGCAGACTGGAGGATGTTTTCTCAGCAGGGAAATAATAATTCTGAAAACAATGGATTTTTCTTAATGACATCTAAATCTTCCTAAGATATCCAGGGTGTCAAGCCAAACCATCCACAGCATGAGTGTGACTCCGTTTCATCAGTGATTGTGTTGGTAACTATCCATTCACAATGATCCTCGTTTTACTTATAGGTGTATAATTAGATATACCCAAGAGATAGCACAGTTAGTGTGTTGAAATAAGCCCTTCCAGATACCTGGACAATACCCAGCACCAAGACATACCAGTCCTAATAAATTCCCAAGGTTATGGCATTTTCACAGATTACAGTGTAACATTGGCCACATATCCGGCTTTGCAGACTTTTGGTAAAATGAAAAGCTGCACAATTTTGATGATTTTGTGAATAAAAGCTACATTAGTTTCCCCATTCAATTTTTTTTTTTTTCTCAAAATAACTAGTATTGGTATCAGAATGGCTTAACACACAATGGATGTAAAGGGGAGCTGTTGTATTTACTGTTATAAACTTTCCCTGTTTTAATTCCCCCTGCCCCCAATCTATCTTTAATGAGGTTTTAACCAACTGCAAATGCACTAGCAAGGACATGAGGCTAACCCTACATCAGTCCCACTTAGCATAACTTGTTTTTTGGGGATGTCTGGATCTTCAGCAACTTGGTTGAAGCCAAATTTGACCTACACCTGTAGTTCAGACTAGGTTGCTGAAAATTTCCCAGTCTGGGATAGCTGGCCACATTGCAGAAGCCCGTACTACTTCTGCGTGGGCTGCTCAGGCTGTGTGTGAGCTGTGGCATCCCTGCCAGGTTAAGACTCGCGATGCGTGTGTTAGCGGACACGGCATTTTTCAGGTAGGAAGGTCGCGTGGTGCTCTGTTACCTGTCGTGCTCGCAGTTGTGAAGCCCAGCGAGGATTAAGGCTCTGTCATCGCCTGCATCTCCTTGACTCAAGAAGCTGTGCTGCGTGCCAGGCGAGAAAACAAGTCAGAAAAATGCTATCTTACTTTGACATTATAGTTCTAGACAACATGCAACATGTAATAAATAGGGATGTTCAGCGATTTCTTCCCAGTTTTCATAAATGCAAATAAATGAGGGAAGTTTGTAATACAACAATTAGCATTTTCCTATATAAGAGCTATTTTTGGTCTCAATCTTGCCTCATTGATTTAGCTTTAGGATGCTTCAATACCATTAACTGAAATGAGGTAGGTTACATTAGGCAAAGAGATTTCAGCAGTTTTCAGGAAAAAATATGCTAAAATTAAGTTTAATTGACAGAATTGAAGTTCTCTGTTGAACTTCAATTCTTTCAATTTTCCTCTTGATATGCTTTTATAAATGCAGGAGTCTGGCTACAGTATTTTAAATAATACTTATATAGCGCTTTAGATTTAATTTAAAAGTATTTTATTGGGAATATTTTAATTTACCATTCATTGTCATTTATTCACATTATCGCTTAATTTGATTATTTAATGTGACATTTAAGACAAGTTACTGACTGTAACTCTGGCAAATTCCCTGAAGCCAGCAGGTTTCATCACTGCCAAACTACTATTATTTTTTAATCTCTGAATTTGACTGCTGTAGTTGGTGAAATTTACAAACAGAAGCAGGAATATTTCAAGTCCTAAATGATGATAATCCACTATTGTAAAAACATTTTTCCATGCAAAATAAGTACTATCACAATTTGTTTGCTGAGATTGGGAAAGGTCAGGGAATATCTTTGGAGAGCCTTCTTTGCCAGAAGAAATTACTTACATATTGGTAAAACTAATACTAACAACGATTCTTATTTTGTTGAGTACTTACTGCATTGAACACATATCCATTTTTATCTACTTTCCCCTTCTGAAGTAATTCCAATAGATTAGAATAATGCAGTTTTCCTTTGAAAAGTAATTATTTTTAAAATAATTTTTAATTGTTCTAAAATTTTACTTGAACTTTCTTATTCTATAAACTTGTGCCTTCTCCTTCACTCTCTACTTCTTTTCTAAAGAAAGCTCAGGGCACTTTAATTCTTTATTAAAAACATAACATTTGCAAATCTCCTCTTATTTCAGACTGTATTTTGTACTAAGACTTTCCTAAAAGTGGGCCCTTTGTTTCTTAAAGGGTCTATAACCAATATTTTGATAGTGTCTCAATTGTACTGCTTATTTTAATAAGAAAAAAATTGCTGAAAGCAAAGTAAATCGATTTTCAGGGGCCAAGGTTGCACAAAGAAATCTTATTTCATGTAAAAAATATGTCCCTGTGTACCTTGCTTGACAATAGAGAGCTCCCAGATAGGAATTGAAGCAGACAATTAAATTAATTTAGTTTTATGTTATTTTAATTATGCCAAATTGATATAAAATACAAATAAATTTGAGAGTATTCCTCATTCTTCCATGGTTGCTAAACTCTGTGCTTCTCTGATGCAACCAGGACATAGACAGAAGAATAGAAAAGCATCCAGCTTTTTTTTTCCCCTGTGAGCAAGCTGTTGCTTTTAACACAGAGTTTAGCCTCACAAACTGTTTCTGGAAGTTTGAGGTTCATGCTTAACATGGCACAGTGTATCTAGTTAGTCAGTTTTGCAAAATGCCTTTAATGCAAGGTGGTGTGCACTTCTAACTGGTAGAAGAGCTTTTAATCTTATGTGCAATATACACCTGTATAAACCCAATAATTTGACTGATGTACTGATGCCTCATATTATTTTATTTTAATTGGGCATTTTTAAGTATCTGTCATCCCTAAACGTTGTTGGTTTTCTGATGATGGCTACAGCTAATAAGAATTTTTCAAGACTATGGAATCTCTTATGCCTTATCCTGCAGTGATGTATTAAAAGGGAATTCACCTTTTAGAGTTGGTCTAAGAAAATTTGTCTGATTTCCTGCCACGATAAACTAGGCGAGTGCATATGGTCGAAGTACCGGATTTTGGCATAGTAACAGTAACCTCCATACAGAGAACTTTCTGAACTGTGCTTGTGTGGTTTCTTGCTGTTTCTTAGCGCTAGAGTAGAGATTAAGGTACCCTCAGCCGTATTTCTGCCAAAGCCCAAGTTCCAGAACTGGAAGTAATTGTCCCCCATTTAAACTGGTATCTCTGCCATCCTGTTTCCTTAGAAATTCCCCTCTTCTGGATCTTATGCTCATGGTATAAAGCACAGTAACAAAAACACAGCATATACAACAGAACAGCAAATCATAGCATTATCAACAGAAAATGTGCCCCAAAAAATGTTTCTGAGGGTTCCAAAGAACCCTGTAGACACAGCTTGTTGTAGGAAGCAACGTAACATAAATTACTATTCAGAATAGTTCCTCTTTCCCCTTCCTGCCTTTATCCAAGATGTGGATTTTTCCCAAGTTGGGTATCAGTGCAACATTTGGAAGCATTGGTCTCTCTGTATTGCTGAAAATGATTGATAGACCATGAGGTTCTTTTTTTTTTATGCTCCTTATTTTACAGCAACGATGCCTCTAGAAGAACTGATAGCATATCCATGGGATTGTGGTCATATAAATCACAAGTGCCAAGCAATACAATGCTTTTTTTCTAAACAAAGCAGAAGTGTTGCATATAGAGTAGTTTATCCAAACATCTCTCTGGGGAAACTCTTCCAGATTTTAAGATCTTATATCTGAGCAATATTGCATCCTGTCAGAGACCTGCTGTGAATGCTAATCTTGGACAGTATGTCGTGATAGTTCTTACAGCATCTGCAATGCAGTAGTCATCTTTAACAACTAAAAAATACCTTTTCATGTGTCTTCTGGGTTCCCCAAACCTAGAAATTAAGAAGCCTTATTACTTTCATTCAAAGGTAGTCAACAGTCTCCAAATTCTGCTTAATTAATAGATATCACTTTAAATGAGATATGTCATCTGAATAATAGAAAATATTCTGTAAAGTTACACAGCTTAAGTCTGTCTGGGAAGGGGAATATTTCTCTCCATTAATCCTTCAAAATGCTTTTCAAGTTTGATGACTGCCACGTCGATCTTGCATAAAGATCTCTATGGGATGCCACTGATCATCCATGGATAATGAGATGTACAGTTCACTGCTGTTTGTAATGTACTGCTGACTGACTTGTGCTCACTCTTCCAGTAGCCTTATGTGGGCAGCGTAGGAGAAAATGATGAAAACAGATCCATGTAAGAATCTAAAAACCTGGCTTTTGAGGAAGAACAGCTTTTGCCTACCATTACTTTCTCTCAAGAAGAAATGAGAACTGTAGCTGAGCAAATAACACACCGGTATTTCAGGATGCACCTATTTGAAATGTGTAAGGAATTTCCTTGTTTTGTACTTATCTCTTTCACTTAAAAGGACATTTGCAGGAACAAAAGCCATGGTTTGAACCTGGGAACTGAATGATAGGCATTTAATGCTTGAATTAATAGAAACATATCTTGGTCTTGAGTGTTAGAATCAGTTAGGCAGCTTGTGTTCACTTTTTATAATAGACTGCAAACTTTCAGTTGGTGCTTATGAGAAAGAACATATAAATTGTGTGTAGAACATTTAAATTTGTGTAACAAGGTGCCCATTTTTTCTTTCTAGCAGAGCTTTAGAATGATAATCACTTCTATTCAAAGACTACGTGGATCAAACTTTTGGGGTTTTTTTTGTCCAATCTCTCTGCAGAATTTTTGTCATAAAGATTCTTGCAGCACTGACAGGAAGGTTCACTGATACAGTGAGAAATGGGGTAAGAAAAAATACAAGCGCTTTCATATAGAAAACTCAAAACTAAGAAACATATATTTTAAGGGTTGACTTCTCTGATTATTGTGTAACAGGAAACAATATTTTCTTCACAAGTTCAAAGCTGTCAACATAAAAAAATTACAGCAGCTTTAGCTCAGTATTTGATTGTCTGTAAAAAAAAATTGCTTAGTGCAAATCTGGTATTAATTTTATAACCCCTTAGAAGAAATAGAAGTTCAGAACAGTATTCTCTCAATTTAGGCTGTAATGGAACATAGCTTTCTGTGATAGTTCATGTCATTATTACCATTGGACACAACCTGATGGAGCTTCAAAGTCTTTCACCCACCTACATTTATTACAAGCAATTAAAACTGGCTATTCAAAAAAATTATGTAAAAAAACATGTGCTGCCTTCAAGTATTTCCAAAGCTACAGAAAAGAAAAAGGACAAGGGACAATTGCATATACTAGATTGTTGCTCAAATATAACAAAACATTTCTCTAAAAAGGGGTTTACCTTAGCTGAAATATATGCTATGTTTCTTATGTAAAATAAGAGCTCCATCCTAAAATGCCAAATCCTGAAATCCATGGCACTCCACAGTTCTTTGCCTTTTCCCCGTATCTCAGGTAGCCTCCTACTAGCTTATGTGAATTTTGTTTATTAAACCAGAAATAAGACGAGCTGTCGTCTCACATGAATCCTGTCACACCAGTGGAGGCAATAGCCTCCCTCCAGGAGTATGTAGTTGGAGAGGACTGGGTCTTGGTCTTTTTGCAGATATTTTCACTTAACTACCACGTTTCTTTTCTTGCTGGTATAAGAAGGTGAAGTGAGGTAGTAAGTATTATACCATGATTTTGAGGGGAGCAGTGGGAGAGGAAACATCAAGCCTCTCTTTACTCCTGATTGTTTGAGCTTCACAATGGAGACAAGGCAGTCAGAATATCAGAACAGACAAAAATCCTCTGTGCTCTTCTCCAACACACTGCTGGAGCAGCCAGCAGAATTTCACGTTTGAGTAACTCAGGGCATTTTCATGTCATGAAAGAAAGAAGCAGGTCCACTGCAGTGGCTACCTACATATCACCTGTTCAACCCCATTTTGAAAGAAATCTGAAAGTCAAGCTAACTGAAGCATTCTGGGAGTGGCTGCTGAACCAGCATTTCCCCTTATGTTATCGCTAGGATCAGATTTGGCTTAGGGGTTGTGATACAAGACTATATCACAATATATTATAAACTGATACTACAATGAGACTGTATCATATCATTTTAATGCTTTCCATAAATTTCAGGCTTCACCTAAGAGTGTGAAGTATGACTCCATATCGATGTATGTGTAATTTAGCAATCCATTATGTCCAGTGTCTGTTGCTGGCATGAAATAACAGTGTCATCAATTCTTAGAATGCCACTTAAATAAATTTGTGTTCTCAAGGCTTTGTTTGCTTAATGGAAACTGATATTCTCTTTCCCAGGGCCAAAGATCAGTTCTTTTCTCAAGGACTTTCCACAAGTCCTTCTACTCATGAATAATTTCTCTGGTAGATAAAATGTCACTCATTTCTTCTTTCCTCTGATTTGACCACAAGCAAATGACTGAGGACTGTCTGTGCACAGTGCCGTGTTAAAAATGTTAACAGAAGATTTTTCATCTTGAACAATGTGATTCTCTCAGGACATAGCTCCATCAGCAAGGTCTGTTTACAGCCTTGAATGTTTGAAATTTCACAATGAGAAGCAAAGTGCAAGGCTTAAAGTCATATATTGTGGCAACTGCACACAAACTAGCAGGTTATGCTGTTTCCAGGAATGAGAGGAAGGGTAGGGGATAATATGTCAAAATTATACCAACAGTAGTGGATAATTATCTCAGAATTCTCTCAGAATTCATAGGGCCCTACTTTCTCTTGCAGTATGGAAAATTAGGATATGAAAACATGTAAGTGGTGAGGCTTGACTTCTGAATATCAGCTGACACACAAAATAAAATTCTAAGTTTCTTCTGATGAGTATTGTAGGAACCGAGACGTTGCCCCCTTTTCATACTCACAAAAGAGGAACAAAGCCGCACCTTTCTTAAATGTCTCTAACCTTCCACTTTCCATATTGCTTTAGGCCATCGTATACATCTCTTTGCAAATGCACAGCTACATCAGTACAAAAGGGAAATCTTAAGGCAAGAGCACCTACAAATGTTTCAGGTTAGACATTGCATGCAAGTTAGTGAAGTATGTGTCTGTGGTTGCAACAAAGAAACAAGGAATAACAGGCACCCTGCCACCCACGGTACCATGGTTCTGGGGGGGTGGCGACCCCCCTCTGATGGCCTGTCCCCAGGATACCACTGCCCTGGCCAGCTGGGGCCCCACTCCCAGAGAAAGCCCCTGCCTTGCCCTGCCCTCTCCTGTCCTCCCCTGCTTACCCTACCCATTCCAAACGGGACACGACCCTTGTGCTCCTCTTCCCTTCTCCCACTTTCAACCCCCCTTCTCTCTCCCTGCCAATTAAAGTTTAATATCAAAATAAAGAAAAACCCACACATTTGATTTATTATGACTGATGCAAAGACAGGAAAGAAACTTTCTGAACTTAAAGCCTTACATAAAGTATGTTAGGAGGTAAGGGATTACAATAAGATAGTCACAGAGGTCATGAAAAGAAGGTTTTTATTCCACTTTCACTATAGTTTTACAAGAAAAAAAATGTAACACAACTGTAAAACTTAAGACAAGCTCCATCTTCTCCCTGAATTTGGATTAACTTAAAATAACATAACAAGAATGAAACAATTTTATTTGGTAATTCACAATACCTTCTAGTGAAATTAAACCTTGTGACAGTTTGTGAAATAAACAAGTAGCATGTTTATCCCAGTGAGCTCTGGTCAAAGGAGAATTTGCAATTTTTTTAGCAGATGTTATAGCTCACGACTGGATTTTTCTATAATTGTTGCACCTTTACGAATTTGTGGGAATTCAAGCTTGGTAAGGTCCACTGCAGTGCCTGGAAACACTTCAGCTAGACGTGGCCCTTCTCAGCCCACTTAGGCAGAGGAAAGGGGCTGACAGAGCCAGCAAGGTGTTAAGTGTTTCAGTAACTTTCAAAAACTCACACTTATTAACTTTCCACATCAGTCCCATTGCACTGTACGTTCAATTTCAGCTTTGCCCCCTATGCTGCACCTAACGGTCCTCTACAAAAGTGTCTGATTTTCATCCATTCATGCTATAAGACCATCCTACTTTCCATACTGCATCTCAAAGATAAGCTATCAAAAAAACCAACAAACACCACCACTCCCACAGCAAAACTCCACCACCCGCAAATTCCTGCCCGAAAAATTCTAAAGTAACACTTCACTAGAAACAAATTGCTAACTGACAACTTCCAAAATACTCCTGAGAAGACAAACAGCACTACGTAGAAACAAAGACACCCTAACCCTACAGCAATCAAAAAAAGCCAATAATTGGGGCAAAGTTAAAATCAAATGTGAAGTGCAGTTCTGATGGCACGAGTTAAAGGAGATTTAGGTTTGAAAGTTACTGAGTTACAAATTGCCTTGCCATTTGCTGAGGAATGAGTGTTCTCCTTGGAAGAAGGGTAGATGCAGAGGCCATTTTCCAGTATTTTAACGTTAATGGTAGTCTCTGGTACATGTATCAGTGGGAAACATCTGTTGGCTCACAAGCATCCTTTTAACTTCCAATGCTGAAATAGAGAAATTTAAGCTGGGATAAGAACCAGCATGGGCACAGACCTGAACCCAGATTCTCAGCAGAGCACAAGGCCCGAGTCCTGGTGGCCTCAGCAGAAGATGCCCCTGGGTGATGCTCGCCCTGGGGACAGGACCGTCACTCTCACTAGCCAGCCCACTACAGACCACCCTGGCCAGAGGCCAGAAGAGCAGACAGCCCAGCCCTGCCTGCAGGGAGAGTGCCCCGCTCAAGGTGTCAAAAAAGTTGCTCAAGAGTGCCAGTGAGGCTCCTGCATGACCTGAGCCCTCCTTACATGAAGGTCCTTGTGCTCGGAGTGCCCTTCCTCCCCTGGCTCCTGTGCTCCCTTCCTCGGTACTTGTTCCTGCTGCTGGGGGAAGAGATAGAGCACAGGTTTATGATTTGGAGGAGCCAAGCAAAATCTTCTACCTACTCTCCCAGACAAATTAACTGCCCTCCGCTGCTTCACAAGTGCTCCAGCTTGGCTGGGACTCTAGGTATATTTTCTAGGGCTTGCAGGTGGCAGCACTGTGAGCAGGGACAGGAGGAAGAAGCATCCTGGCAGCCACGAGGGCCAACCATGTCCTGGGTGCATCAAGCACTGTATGGCTAGCCGGTCGAGGGAGGTGATTGTCCTGCTCTGCTCTGCACCAGTGCAGCCTCACCCTGAGCACTGTGTGCAGTTTTGGGTGCCACAGTATGAAAAGGATACAAAGCCACTAGAGAGTATCCAGAGGAGAGCCACAAAGATGGTGAAGGGTTTAGAGGGGAAGCCGTATGAGGAGCGGCTGAAGTTGCTTGGTCTGTTCAGCCTGGAGGAGAGGAGACTGAGGGGAGACCTCATCGTGGTCTACAGCTTCCTCACAAGGGGAAGAGGGGGGGCAGGTGCTGATCTCTTCTCCCTGGTGACCAATGATAGCACCCAAGGGAAGGGCAGGAAGATATGCCTGGGGAGGTTTAGGTTGGACATCACAAAAAGGTTCTTCACCCAGAGGGTGGTGGAGCACTGGAACAGGCTCCCCCGGGAGGCAGTCACGGCACCAAGCCTGACAATATTCAAGAAGCATTTGGACAATGCCCTCAGACATATGGTGTGAATTTTGGGGTTGTCCTATGCAGGGAGAGGAGTTGGACTCGATGATCCTTGTGGGTCCCTTCCAACTCAGGACATTCTATGATTCTATGATCTCTGTGCAGATCTTTGCTCCTAGGATGGCTTTATTTTCCTTCACTATGTAATTTCTCTTTCCCTAAGGACTGTGTTTTTCCTTTTTTTTTCCTATTCTATTAAGATATAGAAAATGTAGTTATCATATGCATTGTATAAGTCTTACTCCAATAACCTTTCCTGTTTAAAGAATTGTTTAAAGTTTAAAAATCCATGTCACAAAGGCTTGCTTATGTGAGTTATTGTCTCAGTCATTCTGCATGTGCCTGTCATTGCATTTTCTTTTTATAACCTGTTCCAAACCTGCATTCATGACTCTCTGTTGTCTTCTGTGGCAGCTTTTCACGTAGAGCCAAAGTCATTCCTAAACCAAAAAGGTTTTTACTGTTTCCCACTAAAGTAGTTACTCTTTGCTTCTACTTTGGCACATTGTTTCACAAGATTGTTTGCTCATTTACTATGATGTGGACTCTTGGCACTTTCCAGCCTGTTCTTATCTCAGCTTTTCCCACCTAATCTCTAACTCATTCTCAGTTGTGCCTTTCCCTGGTCCACTTGTAGTGAGTTAGTTAGCCTTCCCTGTGGACCCCCTGGGGATGAAATGAGCCTTTTAAAAGGCCCTTTTAGGCTTTGTTAAGACCACTTCAGATTTTCCCACTAAATTCTCACTCTCCTTGCCACAGTAGCCATTCTGGTACCTCAGCTGCATCTCCTTGCTGCATGTTAGCTTTTCCTTTCTCTCCTTTTCAAGAGCTACTTTACTGCTTCCCAAATCAGACTTCTTCCTTGCTTGCTGTTCCCACATATGCAATCTCAGGTAGCTCAACATTTTTCCACAAAGCCCTGAGCTGCTTTACCTCGGCATTTCCTTCCTAAAATCCTTTGCTGTCCACTCCCTGAACCCTGTCCTTTTCCACCCAAACCCCACTGTTATCACTTCTAAAGTACTGTTATCACTTCTAAACTACTGCTATCCACCTAGCCAAAATCCTTCACCGCCCATATGAGGGTATACCTCTTTTTTTCTTCTGAAATCCTTGAAATGCCACATCTGGGATACCTCAGCATTTCCTACCAAAACTTTCTGCTGTCCCCTCAGTAAAATGGCAATTCCCATCTGAGACTTGACCACCTCCCTGCTGAATTAACTCAAGTTTTACTACCCCACACAGTTCATTCTACTTTCTGAGACATATTAGCACTTCTAACCAAATCCTGCACTCTTTCCTCTGAGGTACCTCAGTGTTTCCTGGTCACACATGTGCACGTTCAGACATTTGGGGGAGGTTCCCCCACTCCGAAATGTCACTATCACCTTGAGGCACCTCAGCACTTCCTACCCATGCCCCCTTAAAATATCAGAGCACCCTCCACCCCCAAGAACCTCCAGTGTTCCCTCTGAGATACCTCAGCTTTTCTCCCCCTAAATGGTCTGCCACCCTACCACCCAGCTCAGACGTACTGGGTTGGGTTGGGTCGTGATCCACCCGCCCGGGACCCTCTGAGGAAAATCTGTGACAAACCTCGCCCGAGAGCTCCGCCGTGGCTGCCGAGGCACCTCAGCGTTACCTCAGCCCTTCCCGCTCGCAGGTCTCCTCTGCCTCGCGCAGACACCTGCGCGCGGCCCTGCCCCGCTGAGGTGAACCAGCGCTTCCCGCCCGCCGCCCCGCACCGCCTCCCACGGGCACCTCCGCCTCCCGCCGGCCCCGCCGACCTACCGCTGCGTCTCCCGCCCAAATTCTCCACCCCCTCCCCTCACACGTCTCAGCATTTCTTGCCTAAGCCCTGCGAAGCACCTCAGCGTTTCTGTCCTGGTTTCAGCTGGGATAGAGTCAATTTTCTTCTTAGTAGCTGGGATAGTGCTGTGCTTTGGATTTAGGATGAGAATAATGTTGATAACACACTGATGTTTTGGTTCTTGCTGAGTAGTGCTTACACCAGTCAAGGACTTTTCAGCTTCCCATGCTCTACCAGGAGCACAAGAAGCTGGGAGGGGGCACAGCCAGGACAGGTGACCCAGACTGGCCAAAGGGCTGTGCCATACCGTATGGCGTCATGCTCAGTATATAAACTGGGGGAAGAAGAAGGAAGTGGGGGACGTTCGGAGTGATGGCGTTTGTCTTCCCAAGTAACCGTTACGCCTGATGGAGCCCTGCTTCCCTGAGGATGGCTGAACACCTGCCTGCCGATGGGAAGGAGTGAATGAATTCCTTGCTTTGCTTTGCTTGCGCACGTGGCTTTTGCTTTACCTGTTAAACTGTCTTTATCTCAACCCATGAGTTTTCTCACTTTTACTCTTCCGATTCTCTCCCCCATCCCACCGGAGGGGGAGTGAGCGAGTGGCTGTGTGGGGCTTAGTTGCTGGCTCGGGTTAAAGCATGACAGTTTCCCACAAAAGAACCTCTGCTCTCCCCAGGGCTACGCGTCAGCTTTTCTGCCACCGCTGAGGTACCTCAGCCTTTCCCAGCCAAGGCAAGCCCGCTGCTGTTCGCTCGGAGGTACACCACTCCTTCCCGCCAAAGCCACTCCGAAGTACCTCAGCGCTCCTGAGGTACCTGACAGCTCTCCTCTCCTGAGATAACTCGGTGCTTCTATCTGACAGCCCAGCACTTTCTGCCCAAATATCTCCTCCACCCACCCTGAGAAACCTCAGATAAAGGGGTATTGCAGGCTTACTGAATTTTGGTTACTAGAATATTAATTAAATTCTGTCTGCGGCACTGCAAAATGAACACCCACTGAGGAACCTCAGCACGTCCTGCACAGCTGTACCTCAGAGGCATGTTAGAACATCATCTATATAAAATACAGTCAAGGTGCCCATAATGGCCAGTAAGACAAACTAACTCTAAAACTTGTCTGGATCCTCTGTAAAAGCAGCCCTATCAGGACTGTTGTTCCAAATTGCCAGCTACGCTGCTGAGCAGTCATGGCTGATCTGAAGTAGATCATACCCAGAGAATCGTCACAAATTCTAAGAAGCACTGGAAGAAAATGTTCCATCAGAGAAACTTTATCCATAAATTACTCTGCAAGAAGACAAGCTTGTAGACAAAAACCCCCTTCCATTATGAAACAGCAAATCTCCTGAAAGATTAAAAAAAAAAGGGTATGGGGCTGAATAGGTGCCTTTGATGCATAATATCAACACTTCTGATGGCAAAGAGATCAAGAAGCCTATTTACAGAGATCAAGATGCCAATTACATTCTTTGAAGGTTCAGGATGTAAAATATTAGAAGTAGATACTAATGTTCCCAGTCTAACCCATTTTCCGTGATATAGTGACAAGAGGAATATTGAACTTGCACAGACAGAAACAAAATAGGTGAGTTTGCTCACTGTAACACACAAAAATCTCCTACAGGTGTCAGTGAGCCTAACATTTTACTCACCTGGTTGTGTGGAAATTCCTAGTATTTATGCTTAGCCTAAGTATGAGCTTTCTGTTGAAAAATAAAGCAACCATTAGGACTACCAAATCTTCCCATGCTGGTGTGAAACACTTGGAAGGATTTGGATCTCCTGTCCATAACTGTCCATAACTGGACAGGAGATAACTGGATCTCCGGTCCACGACTGCTTCCAAAGACAACTTTCTGGGCTTGCAAGCAGACTAAGAATTGCAACTGGTCACTGCCAAGCCTGCTTGCCTAACTTCCTCCTAATTTGGCCTTTTATTTTCAGCTGAATGTCAGTGAATATGTGGCTGAAGTATACATTTTGATTCATCAGACACTGAGAAGCACTATAGTTGTAAAGACTGCTCAGCCAGTTTTTGTATCTCTCAAACAGAAATGTCCAGGAAGCAGAGTATTTGAAAAATCTGGAAAATATATCAATATATAAATAATGCCTTTCTTCAAAAGGAGATGAGCTGGTGCAAATTTATTTAGATTATACATTAACTAAATGAAGATCAGAAAATGAAACATTTTATCTGTGAAAACATTTTAATTCAGAACAAGTAACTGTAATTGGTGAACTTGTCTTCTGAACATGCTTCAGATAGGACTTTACCATCTGGAATTATCAGCAATTTGATGAAATGCCAATTTTCCAGTTTTGAGTTCACTGATATTACTGGAATCTATTAGATATATTCTTTATTTTGCATTCATGACTAACATCACAATATACTTTTTGCAGAACAAAAAGAAAAAATTGCCTAACAAAAACACTCAGCTATTTCTATTTTTGGTATTCTTACCTTATAATTAAGAAGCCTCTAGGAATATCTAGCTGAGTGATCACTGCATTACCTAAATAAACTCTTTTGCAACATGGTAAGTGTTTTGTTAATATTATTCCTGATCCTGGTCAGCTTCACAAAGGATACCAGCCCCAAAAAGCATGGTTTATTAAATACATAATACAAATATCTGAATTAAATACAAATCACAGAGTAGTTTTACTATATTGCATAACAACAGATGACAAAGAAGGAATTGAGTGAAGATTACATGCATGTGGCAATAAAGTAATAAATCAAAGAGAGAGTATGCTTTTTATTTGTTTTCGTAATTATCCTTCAAGCATCTTTGTATTTGATTTTCTTATTGTGTGTACAAGTTACTGAGAGTCAGTACAATAGAAATAGATTTTAATAAGATAAAAAAGATAAGCACTCAAATAATGTAGTCGCAAAATTTCTGCTTTACCTTCATACTTCAAATTTACTCAGTCCTCTGGCTAGCTTTGATTTTTTAAATTTGACATTACTATGGCTACATGAATGACTAAAAATATTCTACTGCTTGATCATTACCCCCCTAAATACTCTAATATTGCTCTCCTCCGCTCTTGTATATTATCTTTTCCCAAATAATTTATTAGGTAGCTTACAGTTAGTTTGTCCACAGATTAGGGCTTCATATGTCAATGTCACATACATCGCAATGTCACACTGTAACAACTAAAGCTCCTAGATTACCTTCCCGTTCACAATTACTGCTTCTCTTTCAACTTTTACTGGTAGCCAGATTTCCCCTTGCTACCATGGGCATTGTCTTGTTCTGGTGTTTGATGTTCTAGCATCACAAGTCTAGTGTTTTTCTCTACGGAAATAATTGTCCTTTCACTGTTTCATTTCTCTCAATCTTCTTAAATCAGTGCCTGCTTGCAGCGCAGGATGGAGTTGTCTTTGGAATCATTTGTGGACTGGAGATCCAGTTATCTCCTGTCCAGTTAGGTCACAAAGGCTGACTTGTGCCTTGTCAGTAATTCCTCTTATTCCCAGTCAATCCAATCAGTGCTCTCTGGCACTACAGTAACCAATTTCCTGATGAGAGTGTGACCTCTGATCTGATATCATTTGTACTTATCATTTGTACTTACCGTTTGTACTTTCTTCAAAGTAGAATGAGATTCCTACCGCATTGCCAGAGAGAAAAGAGATATCAGTACCACTATTAAGTTAAGGCACTCTGTTTTGAGTTCTAGAGAATGGAAAGATGAGAAATCAAATCAAAAGCACCAATTGCCTGAATGAATAAGACATAGGTTGAAGATACAAGGAAGTGAGTCTGAGGAAATGGCTCCACTTATAAACTTGCCATCTGAAGTTTCTCTTCTTTTTCATCTGCAACTGAAACTCTGACACTAAACAGACGGGATGGTTACCTAAGGCGGCTAAAAAGCAGGGACACACAGCTGCCTTACCTTTGTGTGCGTCCATGTAGCCATTTTGTGTATACATGATTTCAGCTTTGTGGGAATAAGGACCTAAATCATTTACAATAAACAGGCATTCCCAGATAAATATAAAACAAATGAGCATCCCTGGATTGTATTTCCTTTGAATACATTGAGTTACCTGAGTAAGCAAATTCAGTTACAGAAATTATAGGCCCTCTCTTACTTTTACCAGAGAGGGCCATGATTGTTTAAAGTTCTAGAGTGTCACTTTCTTGCCACAAGATGAAGAATGCCTTTCTCACTGATGGAATTAAGCTCTAATTATTTATCAAGGAGCTCATCACAGGGTGAGAAATCGGATGTCATGTCTTTCTATGTTTTGCTAATATTTTGTTTCTCTACTCCTAATTTTTGGTTTCTGCTTTTGGAGCACCTTCTTCCTCACTTCTTTCTCTTCTTGCCCCCAAAGAAAACAGGACAAAGCAAAGTGGTCTAGTTTATAATATCCAGCAAAGCATGATCTTGGATAGGGGCAGTACATATTGGTTTGCAATGAACACATTGCTTCTAAGTGGAAGGGACCAAACTTCTAGTGAAGTTTTGCTTCCTTTTCCACACTGTCTCAGAAATATGTTTCTGATGGAAGTATGTTAGCTTATGTGGGAGGTTTCATCCATAAAATAAGGTAATGATAGAAGGTAGTACTTACATCCATAAGGAAGACAAGGTCCTAGAATATCTACATTCACAATAACAGCTTGATAGAAAACAGAATCTGAAGAAAAAAGAGACGGCCCAAAAGTATGAAACCTCCCAGCTGTAGACTTATTGCATACAGATGGTAAATGAGGATAAATCTGTTCGATTGTAACTTTTGCTAGCATATGACCTTTTTTCTTAGCTTAATCAATAAAGCAACCAATACTTCAGTTTTCTCTGAATCCATCTTGAACAGTAAAAACAATTTCTCTATTGCGTATCTCAAAAATTCAGAAAGCAAACCTCAGATACTGACTGACAAATGGGATTTTGAGATATTTTAATTAATCTAAGCAATAAGAGAAATAAGATTATTAACGGATATATGACATTTCCTGAAATAAACTGAAATCCAATCTGAATATACCGGATGATGTGTCTCGTAGCACGCTCATTTTTTTTTTGGTGAGAGGCACCCACTAATTATCACCATTAAAATAAAACACGGAATGAAGACACTACACTCCTTTTTTCAGTAAAAATGCTTTGTGCTTTGGAGTGCCATACTGTGATTGAAATTAACCTTCTGAGTAGGGATGGTAAACCATTTCTGAAACAGATTATTTTTATTGTTGGCTAAGTTGCCTATATGTCTCTCAAGAAAATTCTGCACAGAAATAAGACTAAATACACCATGCAGCACATATATTATGTCTGTCTTTTAGGCAATGTCAAACCAATTGTGTATATATTAGTAAGTTGACTGAGTGTGTACAATAACTCAGAGCATCCCTTCTGTATGTGACTTAGTGTACACAAGCAGATCAGGCAGAGAGTTCCTGTGCAGTGGCCATTGCTTCGGGAGTTCTGGATGTTAGGATGTCTCAGGGGAATCAGGCACTCAGGAACTACTGCTCTGAGAAAACACAAAAACATCTGTCTTGGTTTAGGCCAAAGACTCATCTAGCTGAATATCCTGTCTGCAGCAATAGATGCTGGTGCTTGTCTAAAGGAAAAACATAATTAACAAAGCTGGCGTAGGTGCTCCTAGCCTGCAGCAATCTGTGGCTCAGGAACTTTCTGAGGCAGTGATGTTATCTTTACAATTAATAAAAACTTCTGGTATCCAAAACATTCTGTGGAAAGGAGTTCCATTGCTCAATTATATGTGTTGTGTGAAGGACCATCTTCCTCTTTTTTTCATTCTCACCTGCCTCATGAAGGTTTTAATGTCCTTGTTTTAATGCCCCTTGTTATTGTCAAGTGCTGTTTCTTATTCATATCCCTCACAAATCTCTCTGACAGTACATCTGGGTTATCTTTTTGCAGACTGAAGAAGGCTGTCTGTTTAGTACAGAATCTTCCCTACGCTTGTTCCAGTTCTACTATATCCTCTCTGACATGAGGCACTGCATACGGTATCCAAGACGCAGAAGCACAGTTAATCTATTCTGCAGCATAATATTTTTTCTGGGTTGTTCTCTGCTTATTTTTTCCTCTTTTTCTTTCTTTTTCTGTCTTTGTCTTTCTCTTTTCTTTTTCCTTTTTCGGATTCTTACCGAGCGCTCGGCTAATGTTTTTGTAGACATATTTGTTTTAATTCTAAGGTGTCTTTCAATATTTGTAGTAAACAGGTCAGAATCTATTATAGTATCTGTAAAGCGTAGGGCTGTTTTGTCTCATATGTATGATTCTACGAATTTTGATTCTGAAATTTTCCTGCCTTTTTATCACCCAGCTGCTCAGCCTCTCAATGTTCTTCTGCAATTCTTCACAGTCGCCCATAACTTTACTACCCTCATTAGTGCAATAGCCAGCAAATTTTGCCATGTCGTTGTCTTCCAGACCACTTGTGATAATAGGTAAACCAGAGTTTTCGTATGTTGTCCATCTAATGCTGCAGGCTGAGAAGTGTCACTTGCAGGTTAAGCAGTTCAGCTCTTCCACATATTCAAAATTCACTTTTAAAAATTAATCAATCATCAGCAAATAGACCAGAGATCAGAATTCAGAAGCTCTCACAGAGTGTCAGGACACATGGTTCAGGACTGAAATAATAATCATATGGATTACTTTTTACTGGCTTAAATAAGGGGAGACTGGATATTGGCACTGGTGGTCCCATTTGCACTGTACCTCTCCCTTTGCCTGGTCAAAACTGAGGTAGTTTATGTAACAAATGGCCACTTAGTGCTATAGGGAGAAAGGTTTTGATCATTTCATAAGGTCTCTTTTACTTTCTTTCTGAGGCACTGTAGTAGCATTGCTTTTCATCTTATTGTACAGTTCATCAAACAAAATGAAGTATTTTCCATTTTGTGATGCAGAGAGTGGATGTTTTGCTAGTCCTTCTGGACCAAATACGAATCACATGACTGTCTGAGATTGCAGGAGACTGGATTTGATGAGCCACGTCTCTTCCATGTCTCTGTTCCTATCTACAATGACAAATTACTACTAAAAAATGAGACAGGATTAAGTCAAACAAAGAAGAAAGAAAAGGAAAGGAACATGCTGGGATAAGAGAAGAGGGCATATATAAACTCCTGGGACAGATGGAGGGGCAGTGTGAAACACAAATTCCCTGGATGGGAAAGGGAGGGAAAGCAGAGGCAAGGAATTTTAGGAAGTCCTGTGTAATATATTCATTCTAGTTTCTCTTTCCACTTTCTTTAGATCATTGTGGTGTGGTATATTGGGTACAACTTGTGTCTGTAATGTGAAATGTGCTTGCTTGCTGTCTTTCTGATGACTATTATTTCAGAATAATCACTGAGTAAGTGCTCTCAACTGTGTTTGTTTCCATGCATGTCTTACCGGTGACATTACAAGAAAAAGACTCCATCTACAAGATTTTCAATTTTGCCTGAAGACACTGAGCTCATAGGCACCATAATTTCTCTCAAGAATGAATTCCATATTTCATCAGGTGGGTTTCCAAAAAGACTGCTTTCTGCAGACATAAGTTTTACTTGCGACATTTGCAATTCACTTGTAGCTCTCATGAGGGACAGCGTGATGCAGATCTTACCTATCAGTGAGGAATCAGTAACAAGATTTAAGCACTAAGGCAACGTGCTTTCCGTAGCTATTTTTGCTAGGCAGAAAAACTTCTGTTTTCTGAGATATTTTTGGGTTTTGTAATGTTTTGGTGTTGGTTTTTTTGTTTTGTTTTGGGGTTCTTTAGGTACAGAGAATTATAATTGAGCCAAAGCTCAAATGTACGTTGGTTCCCTGTGGTTAAGTCTGAATGCAATGGAAAGATCATCATGTTCCAGCCAAACAGATGAAAAAAATCAGTGTATTTTGTGGAAGGAACTGCCTGAGTACCAAAAGAAATGTGAAGGCCAAATGAGTATGCATAAAATTCTGAGGACATAATGATTTCCCAAGAGCTGTTCAACAATGAGTCTAAATATGCAACTTTCTTACCTGCTGGTCTCCTGAACATTCTTGTTATCTTAGGTTAGACTGCTTTCTTCAGATGTTTCAAAGAAGTGCTTTTTTGTGGTTTTCCATACAAAACAGGTTTTGTTTCAAAGGGATTTTTTAGAATTTTTCACAGTGCTTTTGTTATTCTGTTTCTTAACATTGGTCTTTTGGAAAAAAATAAATAAAAAAACCCCAACTAGTTCTTCCTCATGGGAGGAGGTAAAACTTTCAGTGCCAGGAGCTTGTACATTGTCGCTTAACTCTGAAATACCTTAGCTCTTCAGTCTTGACATCTCACACCCTACAGCCCATTTACGCTGATGCTAGCATTTGTAGGGCTACATAGTGAAATGTGGTATCTGGGCCTGATCTGGTTGAAAAGTGACCTGGGGAGGGCGGTGGTGGTTTAACTTTCACTGGATTTCCCTACCCTGACTCACTCATGTCTGCGTGAACACCAGTGCTGGCACAAGGAACAGGACAGCAGATGAGAACTGGGGGAAGGTCAAAGCCGTCTATTTTGCTGGCAGTGCCAGTTAATGCTGCATTGAAGTTATGAAACTCCGATGTAAGAAATACAATCTGAGATGTCAAGTGTACAGAAATCTATAGCAAAACATCTGAATACAGGGAGAAAGATCTTTTAGATTCAATTATTACATAACTGGATTAAAAATTACATTCTTTAATTTCTTCACAGATTTCATGCCTAATGCCTGTCATATATTGACGCTTTAATGAGTGCCTGTCTACCTAAAACATTACTGCAAGCACGGAAAGAATGCTAGGCTGTGCAGGCAACATGAGACTGATGATTGGTTGAGAGCACGTGTCAGGATGGAAAGCAACGCCATCCAGGTTCCGGAGACAGTCGGTAAAGTGCTCCGATAGCCACAAAAACTTCACACAAGGTTGTGGGAGACGTGCCTGAACCAGAAGAATTTATGATAATCAGGTAAATAACCAGTTTACTAAAACTTGTTCTTTTTCTTATATTGAGGTCATTATAGGGAAGCCACATTCTCTTTTACAGAGCATATTACTCTCTCCAAATGTGACTCCCTACAAACTCCAATACGCTGATTTCAGCTATGCAGACATTTGAAATTTCTGAGCTATTTATACGTACCAGAATAAATCACATTTATAGATGCAGCTTGGATGCAGTTGGTTTGGCAACTAACCAAATTATGCCTATATTGGTATAATTTAAAATATTGGACTGAAATCGTAACTAGAAAAAGAATGTAATAGACTCTAATAAAAGAGTTGATAAATGAATTGTACAAACTCTTAGAATAACTGGAGGTGAACCAGTCTGTCCATCAGTGAAGGGATTAGGATTGCTATTGACGAAATTGGCTGTGCGCAGCTCAATATAGATAGAAAATTACTAGCTATATTTGGAAGAATAAAGTAAAAGAAGAATATAGGACTATAAGATAAAGTTGTGTATTTTTCCACATTTAAAAATATATTTTGGGGAAAAAGACTTTTATCCTTAGAAGTCATATTGTTTCTTTTCATCTAGTTATAAACTCCCCAACCCTTTATACAAAGAACGAACTAAGGAATTTGTCTAATTTAACTCTGTACAATAATTTGAAGCTTTGAAATGAGTAAAACGTTCTGTACTGTAGCTATTTCAGTCTTGTTTCAGAACTAGATATCTCAGCTGTTCAAGCTACAATATTGATTCATCTGGGTGGAATGAAATACGACGAGCAATAGTGGTGCAGAAAACTCTGTTGATCTGATTTCCTCCCCCTCCCTCTTCTCCTGACCATGAGTACTTTAACCTCCAACCGTCAGTCGATGAGCGAAAAGAAAGGCTCTGAGATAGGAGCAGTAGTTTCAAAATGGTTGCAAATTTCAGCCCACGCTTTTCCCTTAAAACTGGATTAAATATAAGGAACAAAATGAACGTATAATGGTATGGGGGAACCACAGTCATCACCACCGGATACAATGAATATCCCACCTACCGTATGAGCATCCAAGCATCCGTGGACACAGTCTTCACTACAAATTGGCATAGAGGCATATTAATATGGATGTGTCACCAAAGATTGTTGTCTAATACAAGAGAAGCGCTGACATTTGTCATTTTTTCCTGACCTTGTTTAGTAAGGGATGTAATAAGTCAGTCTCTTTCTATTCTATTTCTATTCAATGGGTGGCATCGACATACAGCTTAAGGCTGCTTCACGTAACTGCAAAAAATTGGTTTTCTGAAGGGATTTTTTTGAGTCTGCAAATGGAACCAACCATTCAAAGAAAATTTTAAAGTGATTTGTTCAATTCCCTGGAGTAATTATTCTCAGATGTTAGAGTGGCAATTCAGATGTTGGCATTCTAACATTGCTGGTCATTTTAGAAGACACATTCAGCTCATGTACCTACCTATTTTTGCAGGTCAAAATGAAAGCAGTTTGGGCGACTATAACAGACATTTTCTTTCCTTCATCAATTTAAAAAGTGAAGTATTGTGAGGAGTGATGTGAAGTGCCATCCTTTTGCTCTGGGTCACTTGGAGCAAGTCTACACTAGAAACTCGAAGCATGGCAAAGGCACATAGGGATGTGATTTTTTTATATCAATATGCTGGCAAAAAAGCCCTACTGTAATTGCAGTTTTGTGTGTTTAAAATGCCTTTTCCAGTACCATTATTCCAGCACTCATCAAATCCATGCATTCTCTCTCTCTTTCTTTTCTCTCTCTCTGTTTACAGGAGAAGGACTGGTGCAGACCAGAGCGTAAGAGTTGCCCAGCTGTACAACTGTATCCACATCATATGGAGGAGCAGTAAATGCTGTTCTGACCAGTGCTAATGAAAAGGCTAAATCAACACTAGTGGAACTCCCATCACCTCTTGGCCCAAAACAGGAAAGAGTGTCATCAGCAGAAGAAATGCTCTCCTGAAGGCTTTCTCTGACCCCACCACAAAAAAAGCATTTTTGTTAATCCATTCAATACTATGTCTCTGAGTGTGTAAACAGATTTCCCAGAAGTTTTATCGCCTCATGGTATCTGGAGACCACATTTAGAGCTGTGAGGAGCAATTTGTCACTACGAACCGTCTGCAGCTTCAGTTAGTAATGCTACAGCTGGGTGAAAGCTAAATTGCACAGTAATAAGCAAGGGAAGAGGATATGGCAATTGAAACCATCAGGACACTGTAGCAACTCAGTTTCAGATTCTATTTTTATACACCTTTAAAACAATATTTCCAGGGTGTTCTTTTTGTTGTTTGCTATTTTATATTAAAAATAATTTTTAACCAACACAAGAATCTCAAGGAAGATCTAAGTAGCTGATTATACTGATGAGACACTGAAATTGATTACACACAAAATACTGTCAAATTACCTACATAAACCAACCTGAAATTTAAGAAAAAATGTTTTCAGAAGTGTATTTTTCAAATTTACTGTGTTCCTTCCACTAATTAAAATGCGCTGCTCTTATACTACCTATAATCTCTGGTATCACTGTGTATAGTCACCAGAGTATGAAAGCATGGAATGTATAAATGATAGATGTCACAACAGTATTTGTTTTCATAATTCAAATATATTAGGAAACATGACTTCCTTTCTTATGCATGCCTTTTCCTCTAAAGACATAAAAAGCAGCATACTGAAATCTCCAAGCGATTTTCCACCTTCAAGTTCTGGAGAGAGATCAGGAAGAAACTGTTTTTCAACAGATTCCTCTATTGCATTCAAAGAAATTCAATAAAACGTTGTAATAATAGTTTGAATGGTGTCATTTTAGCTTTAAAAGTATGATGGGAACAATTACACACACCTGTCTTAGCAGCAGGAATAGAAAAAATAAATGTAGAAAACAACACCTCTGAGAGCTTCATCAAAGAACTTGCAGGCAGGAAACAGGCCTACGATCACTTTCAGCCCTGCCTTGACAGATGACGCTGGATTCCAGTCCCAGCAGTGACATTTCTTAACTGCTCAGACCTTGAAAACAAGCGTTAGAACTACTGTGAGTCAAGTGTTCATCTATGAAATGACTCCTTTCCTAGAACATCTTCGTGCTTGTGCTGCTGCTTCGCAGATTACTTAAAAATGCCCCGGCAGGCTGGATGGCGATGTTGACTATGCATCATGCCTCTCACTACCCTCATTCTAAAAGAAATGCTATCTGACATGTTAAAGGCTAAGCTGCAGCGCTCAGATGAAATAAAGTATCTTCTTGTTTGAAAGATGCTGCCTCTTCTGCACAAACAGAGAGGAAACTGTCAAAACACAATCTAGGTGCCAGAGTACAGCTACCAAACACTTACTAAAACCCCTTAAAAAGCAGGAAAGACGTGATTCGTGAGACAGCTGAAGAATTTTACTTACATAAGTGCAAGGTAGAGACTTGAATATGCTTTTACATTTATAAGAGGTTTATGTTTAGCAAATAAAATTAATTTTCATTTCCTCATCATTCAACTAACAGTCCTACATTATGACACCAATTATTTTACCTTTCATTTGGAAAGGATTTGGCCGACATAAGGGCTTTGTCTGCTTTGGGAAAATTATTCCCTCCTGGTCACATTGATCAACCTTCTCACACAAACTCACAGATCTTGTATGAGGGTCCGTTTCGGGTACATCTCGAGTGCCAGTTCTTGACAAACAAACAAATAAATTAAAACCCCCTCAAAGTAACGATAAACTCTCCTTGCTTAGTTGTAAAATGAAACCTGGTTTTGCAGAATCTATTAGTAGGATTCTGCCTCTCCTTACTCTTTAATTGGAAATATCTCTCATTTCTGTCACTTCATTAGGAATGAAAACATATTTGCCAGTGAGATTCAATACAAACCATTTTTATGATTGTTCAATATTTAATCTCTGTGCCATTGACATCTAATTGTTGTTGACATTTAATTGCATGAATTTCTGAAGAACCCTTTTGCTAAAGAGCTTGCAGTACAGGGCAGTAATATTCAGACCACGCGCCCCATGTAGCCTCACTTCAGGACCCCAATGTTGTAATTGGAGAAAAGTTGATGCCTAACCCAGGTGTTCTGAGTAGCCGCGCAGTGGGAGAGTTTACTTCTGCTCTTTATACATAGGGCCTATAAAGGCTCCTCGCTTAAGACAGTGCAAAAAGTACCAAATGCCCATAATCTGCCTATTCTGCTTGACCTATACATAATTTTAGATAAATATAAAAAAAAATACCGATGACTTATGTTATATATGTATTTGTGTATTTTTAATTTTCCTACTAAATAACTTCTGCTGGTTGCATCTGCTGTGTCATGTTTCAAATGAAGAGTGGAACTACCAGAGAGAGACATCTTCTGCCTGTCAGATGCTCCCTTCAGCCTGTGTGGGGTGAAGCACTCTTGTGATGGTTACTTCAACATAGCCCGGACGTTCTGGAGAAGAATGAAATGTTTTGGGTGCCCTTTGAGCTGTGGGGAAGTTTATTAGATGGAAAACGTTATCATTCTCTCCTCTGCTCTCATCAGATACTCAAGTCCTGGTCCTCTTGGGCACTCTCAGCATTATCACATGTAACTTTTTCGTGTATTTATTTATGGGATTCCTCCTCAGACCGATATTGAGCTCTGCCGCTCACCCTGTTGCCTGGGAGGGAAGACAGCCTTAGCTTGTGATTTGGAAGCCAGCCCGAAGGACAAGGTGATGAAGCCCTGTGGCGGTCAGGAACACACAGCCTTGGCACAGGAGCACAGCTGTCAGGGGGGCAGTTTGGCATCTGGGCTAAAGGGGCTGGTATGGAGGCTCACAGTCACAGCCACCTCCTGATGATCCTCCTCTTTGAAACACCTTTGGGGATTTGCCATGGATAAATTGTGTTCAATAGAAGACATATCTTGCCTCCCGAGTTATTGTCGTGGGGAAGAGCTTTAAGTCCCCAAACACGTAGAGACCGGGGGAGGACAGGGGGAATTCCTCCATTCTCACCTACAGGAGAGGACATGATGTATGGCCAGATCCCTGGATGACAAGAGAAAAGACTAAGACTAAGAGTAATACTAAGACTAAGACAGGCTTCTCCACAGGGTTGTGTGAGGCATTGGACAGACACCAAAAAACCCTCAAGCTCCGAAACAGTGGATAGTTATGGTGAACCTAGAACATAAATGGACGTTTATGTTGTGGTGAATGGTTTGGTGATCTTAAGGATGTCGTTAGGTTTTGTAGAGCTAGGTATTATTACAGGGTTACTACAGCAGGGTTAGGCATTACTGTAGTAATTTGGTGTTATAGAGCTTTTCTTAATTTTACTTACATGAACCTTCTGTGTGTTGTCAGCATATTTATAAAACACCAAAACTAATCCATCCCAACAGGTCCCCAGCAAGAGCAGCACTAACCTCCAGCTTTGTCTTTCAGACAAGCCTCACAGAAACAAAACTTCGGTGTTCGATCTAAATTAACCATAACATTTACTTAGCATTCAGACTTAAGTACACAAGACTGTAAAAATGATGACGAAATTCACTACCGTTACCTCCCATCGGTCTCTAACGGAACGGCCTGATTTAACAACGGGCCCAGGCCCACCCAGCATCACACAGCCAGTTACGGCCCCCGCTCCTCCCTCGCCGGTCCCGGCCCCGGTCCCGGTCCCGGTCCCGCCTCCGGGCGGCGGCCCGCCCTCGCGCCGTGCAGCTCCGCCCTCCCCGCAACCGCCGCGTCACGGGCGGGGCGGGGCGGGGCGGGCCCGCCCCTCCCGGGGCGCGCGCCACAGCCCACGCACGCGCCGTGCCCCTCACCGGGCCCGGGCAACCCCAGTGCGTCGGGGCGTGGGCGCTCGCGGCGGCCGGAAGTAGCGTGTGGCCGAGGGGCGGGGCCGCCGGCCGCGTGGCGCTGCTGCCGAGATGGCGGCGCCGATGGAAGTGGTGGCGCAGATGGAGAGCCTGGCGTTTGAGCCCGCCGCCGCCGGCACGGCGCCGGGCGAGGAGCAGGCGGCGGGCACGGAGGGGGCGCCGGGCGAAGAGCCGGAGGCGAGCACGGAGGGGGCGCCGGGCGAGGAGCCGGCGGCGAGCACGGAGGGGGCGCCGAACTCTCCGAGCCCCCGGGAGGGCGGTGGGGAGGAGCAGGCCCCGCCGGCCCCAGCCGAGGGAGCGCGCTGCTCGCCGCCGCCTGCGAGTCCCAGCGGGCCTCCTGCCGCCGCCACCTCGTCGGACTCGGACAGGTGGGTTTGGCCGAGGGGCGCGTCGCTCGCCGCGGGTCGCTCCTTCCCTTCTGAGGCCTCTTAGGCGGCGGCGCGTGCGGGCCGGCGGCGCGGGCCGCCGCTCCTGAGGCTGGGCGCTCTGCGGGCGAGGTGTCCGAGTCCGCCCCCTTCCCCCGCCCCAGGGCTTCAGCTGCTGTAGCTGTCTCTTTCCCATTAAAGATGGCATTTGCAGTTATATTTCTCTAGGAGTTTTACTGTTGAATTAATAAGCCTCCAAAACAATGACTGCAAGGGTATAGATTTAACAAACACGTAAGTGGCCTGTAGAGCGTCGTCGTTGGTTGGGCCACTGTGAGCGTCTGAATGTCTTGTTTGACATGGTCCACACAGAGTGCTCCTACATCACTCGTGACAAGACACCTGCAGTGTTATTGCTGAAAAATCCTGAATGTAGGATTCAAGGTAAAGAGTTTGCAGATCTTAACTCGTGCTCTACTCTTGGCGTCTCAGGGGAAAAGCTCATGCTCAACCTGTATGTTTTTTATAAAAGGTTTCATCTTCTACTTGCATCTGTGCTTTAGTGTTCAGTATATTTAGTGAAAGGTAGTCTTGGTTAGATGTGGGCTCTGGGTCAGTCTTAAAAGCCTGCACGCTTTGTCAGTTTCAGTGAGTTTTGTATTTTCTTTTTGGGCCATTTCAGCAAGATGGGTTTGTGCTCTTTCTAACTAGTGGAGACTGAAATGAAATCTTAGCGTTTCTTCTTAAAAAGAAGACACTGAGCTTCATTAACAGTTCAGCGGTTAAAACTTGACTTTGGAAATACTTTGTTTTCTCAGTTCAGAGTTTTCCTAGAACATCATGAAGTGATGGAGAGCGAAATTCCGGACCTATGGCAGGGGCTTTACCTGTAGTCTTTTTTGCTTCCAAAATATGCTTTGCTGGTATTCAGATAAATATTGAAGATGAAATTTTGATAGCTTTAACTTACGTAGCTGTCTACATGTATCTCAGACTTTTTTCTTTTATCTTTTTTGTTTTCATCCATCCGCTGATTGGTCTCTGGTATTCTGATTTTTGTCTTTCTGCTATGTTGATATTGTTACAAGAAGTCCATATTTGACTTTTTCAAAAGGTTTATTTGGATATGTGCTCTTACTTATTGACTTTCCTATCAGCATTTGTTGAAAGAAAAAATACAGCAACAGGTAATTGAAGGCCATCCATTTGCTTGTGAAGGAGACCATGTAATAAAAAAGAATCTAAAAGGGAGCGGTTTTTGTATTTTATTTATCACTTTGTTTCTAAATGCTGCTTTATTAACAGCCAGATCAGATAAGAAAGGATAGATGCAATTTTAAAAAAAGTTTGCCTGTCTCGGTTTATTTTTGTGTAAGGTTTGTAACATGTTTTTGTAACAAGAAGGGCCATAAGGAGGATCTGGGGAACTACAGGCCTGTCAACCTGACCTCAGTGCCAGGGAAGGTTATGGAGCAGATTGGCTTGAGTGCCATCATGCAGCATGTACGGGACAACCGGGGGATCAGGCCCAGTCAGTGTGGGTTTATGAAAGGCAGGTCCTGCTTGACTAACCTGGTCTCCTTCTGTGACAAGGTGACCCGCTTAGTGGATGAGGGGAAGGCTGTGGATGTTGTCTACCTAGACTTTAGCAAGGCCTTTGACGCCATTGCCCACAGCATTCTTCTGGAGAAACTGACTGCTCGAGGCTTGGACAGGTGTACGCTTCACTGGGTAAAAAACTGGCTGGATGGCCAGGCCCAAAGAGTGGTGGTGAATGGAGTTAAATCCAGTTGGCAGCCGGTCACGAGTGGTGTTCCCCAGGGCTCAGTGTTGAGGCCGGTCGTGTTTAATATCTTTATCAATGATCGGGATGAGATGGAGTGCACCCTCAGTAAGTTTGCAGATGATGCCAAGTTGGGTGGGAGTGTTGATCTGCTGGAGGGTAGGAAGGCTCTACAGGGGGATCTGGACAGGCTGGATGGATGGGCTGAGGCCACCTGTATGAAGTTCAACAAGGCTCAGTGCCAGGTCCTGCACTTGGGTCACAACAACCCCATGCAACGCTGCAGGCTTGGGGAGGAGTGGCTGGAGAGCTGCCTGGCAGAAAGGGACCTGGGGGTGTTGGTCGACAGCCGCCTGAATATGGGCCAGCAGTGTGCCCAGGTGGCCAAGAGGGCCAATGGCATCCTGGCTTGTATCAGGAATGGTGTGGCCAGCAGGACCAGGGAAGGTGATGGTGCCCCTGTACTCAGCACTGGTGAGGCCGCACCTCGAGTACTGTGTTCAGTTTTGGGCCCCTCACTACAAGAAGGACATCGAGGTGCTGGAGCGTGTCCAAAGAAGGGCAACGAAGTTGGTGAAGGGTCTAGAGCACAAGTCTTATGAGGAGCAGCTGAGGGAGCTGGGGTTGTTTAGTGTGGAGAAGAGGAAGCTGAGGGGAGACCTTATTGCTCTGTACAACTACCTGAAAGGAGGTTGTAGCAAGGTGGGGGTTGGTCTCTTCTCCCTAGTAACAAGTGATAGGACGAGAGGAAACGGCCTCAAGCTGTGCCAGGGGAGGTTTAGGTTGGATAATAGGAAAAACTTCTTGACTGAAAGGGCAGTCAGGCACTGGACCAGGCTGCCCAGGGAAGTGGTTGAGTCCCCATCCCTGGAGGTATTTAAAAGAAGGGTAGACGTGGTGCTTGAGGACCTGGTTTAGTGGTGGACTTGGCAATGATAAGTTAATGGTTGGACTTGATGATCTTAAGGGTCTTTTCCAA
The DNA here is from genome assembly GCF_965183815.1 of Platalea leucorodia. NCBI lineage: Eukaryota > Metazoa > Chordata > Aves > Pelecaniformes > Threskiornithidae > Platalea > Platalea leucorodia. The sequence continues at coordinate 42,099,483 of NC_138828.1, read as the reverse complement.
CCTAAGCGATTCTATGATTCTGTTTTTTCCGTCACCAGGATCAATTACTCCACGTTTGTTTCTTCCACCACCTCTTGAAGAACTTACTCTTCTGCTAAAAGGAACATGTTGATGTGAATAAGGACTGTTGTCTTACTGTGCTCTTTACTTGAAATATTAAGGGTCTAAGAGAATACATCTTATGCATGTGCCAGTGAGAAATATTAAATTACTAATCTGTGTGAATACGTACTAGGGAAATTCAGAGAAGCCATGGATTATGAAACTAATCCCTTTTATCTGCAAAAATTAGATTTTTTTTTTTTTTTTTCCATAATGCAAGATGTATTGCTTGGAATAAGTGTTTTCTTGACTTTCACTTAGCTTTATGCTAATGTTGGGATTGTACAAGAAGAGTGACTGAGCTATAGAAGGTATTTTAATGTATTATCTTTGAGAATTTTTTTTGTGCTTAGTTATGTCAGGTGATGTTCAATCTGAGAACTTAGGTGGTGCATAAAATGGAAATATGCTGATAGTGCATAGACATTATGGTCCTAATTTGGCTGTATTTATCTAGGCACTATACTGAAGTGATCACCCTGTGACTCTGATGTCTCATTTCACTGCAAACCAATGAAGTGTAGGTTCTGTGACTGTCGCATATGTCTGATAGAGGGAGTTATGCTGGTGCTGGACTTTTGCATGGAGTAGCCAGTGGGACAAACCGGACTAGGTGAACTTAGAGGTGATTGCTCTCACGCCACATGCACCATTCAGCAATGAAACAGTGGGAACCCGAACAGGCCATTGTAGTTGTTAGCCTTTGCTCTGAACTGCCGAAGCTACTACTCTTCTGAGATTTTTTTTATGATCTTGTCCAGTGGCTTGTAGGTTCAGAAAAAATTGCTGTTCTTCTGTATACAAATGTATACATTTAAGAAAAACATATCTGGTAACCAAAGGTATTTGAGTAATGTATAATCTAGTCACTCTTTTTATCTGTAATGTAGAAGTCTATATTCTAACTCCCATGTTTGTTTTATTCAGTGATACAGATTCAGATAGTTCATCAGCTACATCCTCCTCTTCGTGTTCTCCTTCAACAGTATCTGATGAAGATGATCATCCAAATGAGAGGGATAACCGATCTTACTCTGTTAATACAAAAGATGAGTTGCCTATTGATGTAAGTACAATGTGGTATCTTTTAAACCTTTTTCTAGTAACCCAACTTAAATTATCGTCTTATGTAAATTTCAGGGAATACAATTTGAAAATTAAAATGTGTGTGTTAAAAATGAAAAATGATGATTAGTCTTTTACCCAGAAGTCCCTAATAATAGCTAACTTGCTAAAGCATGGGTCAAAGATAAAGTAAACGTTCAAAGAAAGTATTTAACTGGAATATGAGCTTAGGGGAAAAAAACATGCATGTATTAAGGAGTGTTAGCAGAACTATTTTAGAAATGTCCTGCTTTGAAGTGTAGGATTTGCAGATATTGTATGTAGTATGACAGATGGTACAGTTTACCAATTTGAGATTTATGAGCAAAATCTTAGCTTTCTGCCTTCTGGTCTTTAGCCTTTGACTTGCTCTAGCATCCAGGACTTAACCAAGTCTTAGCAGTGAAGTTGATTTAAAGTTGGAACACTTACTGTCCTGTAGAAGGGTGTGGTGTTTCTATCTGAATCCATGTCTTGGCTTTAATGCGATATTATATGATCTGGGAAAATCTTGGCCTCTGGTTGGTCTTTGAGTTGCTCTAGAAGCCTTTGCCAAGCACTTTCATTAAGAGTGAAGATTATCAGGTAAAGTTTTGATAAGACAGGATAAGATTCTTCTGTTGGAGAGGGATTTTATTTTTGGTGATGGCCTTTAAAAGTGCGGTTCAGTACTAAGATTTGGACTCTACCTCCAAATTCAGATGATGTTGAATTTGAAGATAATTCCATATAGTCCATATTGAATTCACAGCAGTATAGTGTATATATATATAGAAATCTTAGTTTATGAGTAAATTGGAGATAGATTATGAGTTTGGTGTTAATCAGCCTTGATAGCAGATTTTAATGCTTACATTTGAGGAAAAAGTTTAATTTGAATATTGTTTGTGCAGTACTTGTGTATATCTGAAGTTTGGCGCTTTTTTCCCAAAGTCTTCTCTATGATTACCTTCGGCTGGGGCTGCACGGCTAGAAGGCGCGTCCCCTGGGTGGTGGATAGGGGATCCCTCTCTGGAGGGTGCACCGGATAAAATTGAAGAAGGTGCCGCGAACCAACGCAGCCTAAGGGAAGGCCACCCTGACAGAAAATCCACTGGCCCTCCAAGTCATGGGGGTTGGGCAGGAGGCCAACTACCTCCTCCCGGGAAAAAAAAATAAAAAGTTGCAGAAACGACGAGCATCAGAAATGGCGGGGATGGAGAAAATTGGTAACGAAGTGAGGAGGAGGAGATGGAACTGGATCGGTCGTGTCCTGAGGGGGAAACCGACGGAAGACTGCGCTGTGGCCCTTGACTCCAGAGCACACAGCCGCGGACCAATCAAAGTGGAAGAACGATGTTCGCACCTTGTGTGCCTCCTGGCACTGAGAGAATTCAGATCAGATCTCTATGATTATCCTCTTGTACCAAGTACAACTTTTAGCTAAAAATAATTTTCTTTGCATAGGTGGTTGTGATCTTTACATCTTCCATAATGGTCTGAGTCATGGCATAAATGGACAGACACCATTTTGTTGAATCAGATGATACATATCTGGTGTATTTCGTACTGTTTTATCTCTTGCTATGTACATTTTTCTTCTGTCATGCATTGAACGTCGTTACAGGTTGTCTGTTTTTTTGATTACTGATTATCTAATTATTGTGTTGTACACTGAACTTGATTTACCTAACTTGAAAGTTCAAAAAAATGAACAAAATGTCTATCAGTTATTGGTTTTCTCCAGTTGAATAAAATTGGCTTCTACTTTAGTTGCGATGGAAATATGTAGAGTAGTGTCTCAATAGAAAAGGTGTTTTGAAAAGTGACATTCCCCCAAGATGAGTTCATTTAGAATTATTCTGAAAGAGGCAAATCAAACTAGATTTTTTTATGAAATCTTCAAAATGCTAGGAGGTTTTTCTGATTGTCAAATTTAAGCAGCAACAAAGTGATGAATGTCTTAGTGTGATGAGATTATATTCAGAAAATTGATTTGATATTTTCAGGAACTGCCTCCTGTTGAAGACTTATCAATAATTCTGCCTGATGACGTTGAACTGAAGCTCTTTGGGACAGTTTCCAGCATCATTGAGCAGCTAGGTAGGCAAGATATGTTTGCTTTGTTTTTAATTAAAATATTTTCTGTATATATCTGCATTAATCCTGTACTTAACTGTTCCGTCAAAGTGTCAGTACTGCAGCATTCTATTTCAGGGGGTAGCAGGTTGCTGACTGAGAACTCAGACTATCAGATGACATTTGAGTTGAATTCCCCTTTAGTTGGCTTACATCTTCTGAAGATTTAAGATACTACGATTATTATGCATGCGTTTCTGTGTGACTTTCATCTTCTAATTTTTTCATAAAAAGCACCTTTTTTTACCACGTATTATGATCTTTGTATTAATTCTGGCAACAATAAGATTGAACATTTGCAGTGTTTTAAGAAATCTTCCAGCTGTACATGCTATATTTGAATTATCTCTGAAGATACAGGAGGTGCATAACTGAAAGCACAGATGCAGTACAATGCAGTCCCAAGTGCTTGCTTGTCAATATATGAGGACAGGAGAAATACTTATTTCTTTAGCCAGTGTAGCAGTACTTGGGTAATTGGTGTATTATGTATGTTCGTTCTTTCTTTCTTTCTTTTTTCTTTTTTTTTTTTTAATTCATTCCATTTCTGGCACCTTGTCCAAGTACAAGCTGCCAGTGTCAGCAGTCATAGGACAGCATGACTAACATGCTATATAGGTGCTGGAGGGTAAGCTTAATGCCACTGAGACATACAATGGATGTAAGCTTAACTGCAGGCAATATGCATTTAGGGATCTTTTCAGATCTGCCTGGGACCTCAGTTTTTGATATGTGAAATCAAAGTTTTGCTGAAGCTGGTATTAATAAAATACTCACAGTATGTTTGTATTTAAGCTTATTTCAAGTGTTCCATTCTGCTTGAACTGCTTTCAAAGCAATTCACCTACGAAAATTAGAAATTAAGTTCAATTTTGAAGCTAAAAGTATTTATGTTGAATGGGGTACAAAAGAATTAAAGCAAATAGTCTTTCCTATTAAATTTTCTTTTATTGTAAAAGACTCCAGGTAATACAGGCAATTGCTTTACAGTATTTTTGTTGTTGGTGTTGGTTTGGGGTTAAACTTAATTTCATTCATGTGCAGGAAGCTGGCTTGAGGGTGTGGAAGGTAGTCATCTGGTCATTGTCCTCTTGTTCTACTTTGCCCTTTCTTGCTTATTGATAGTAATGGGGACTTCAAGAAGGCTGTTTTCACCTAAAATGATAGTTTAAAATAAGTTAAAAGAGAAACAGTTGAATCATAATTTGCAATTATTTTTGATCTAGCATGTGAATGTTTAAACAAAGCTGTTTTTAACGACTTCAGTTTTGAAAACCATCCTTAATTTCTAATCCTCCTTGGTACGTATAACCTTTTCAAATCCTGTCAGTTTATTGATAGGTGAATCCTTGAGTCTGTATTCTAATTTATGTAACTGAAGTATATGAATTGTTGAATTTAGATCAGTTGGTGAAAGTTAGAAAACAGACTAATAATCATACATGAAATAAAGCCGTAAGAATGGAATAAACCCCCAAGATATCGGTGTTATTTTTATGCTTTTGCTACCTTGCTTTATGACTTCCTCTTTCTACATGTTTTCTTTTTGGTTCTTCTGCAAACAGGTGTCTGAGTGGCCTCAATTTCAGTTGGTTTGTGGCCATTTTAGGGACTCTGCCTGCTAATTGTGGGTTGGTTTTTGATTTTTGAACTAAAATTTTTGAACCTGTGTATACCAGGTTTGTATCTAGTGTGAGGGGAGCCGCGGTCTCATTTGGACATTACAAATATTATTTTGGCACAACAATCAGTATCCTGAACACATTCTGTCCCTTTGATATATCAGAAATCTCTGCTGTTCTCTGTAGCAAGCTTCCAAGTTCATCAGTCTGCAGTGTGTGATACCTGTAAGTTGGGTATTTCATACTATGACGTGAATTTAAGGCTAGAACAGTATAGGGTCATGCTTGACTTCACACTAGCTAAAAGCAAGATGACAGTACTTTCTGTGAACTTTAACTTTTGCAGTGTATCAGAATTTAACGGAACTTTTGCCATGTTTTGCTTTGAAGTGCCTAAAGAAAAGAGAAAAGAAAAATTCACTGTGTGGGTTGTAGCCTGGAAAGTAAACAGCTTTGGTATATGTGAGAAACCTGCCCTGGGACTGCACCTTTGGCCCTGGAAGAGCAGAAGCTGAGGATTTTGGGTGGGTTGGGATAGCAGGAGCTATAAGTCAAATAGGTGATAATATTTCTTCTGGGTTTCATGAGACTGGCATGACTTATACGTTCAGAATATTTTCCTTAGCCTACTGGAAGACTGGGGGCTATGGGTGATCAATCAAGTTGAGAGCATTCTCTGAGAGTTTTTGGTGTATGGTTTTTTGTTGTGTTTTGGTTTGGGTTTTTTGTTGATGGATTTTTTTTTTTTTTTTTTTGGCTAAGGTATATTTCTCATGAGGGTTAAGCCACACATTGGGTTCTTTCACTGTATATTTTATCTTACAGGTAGGCACAAAATAAACTGATTTCCCTGCTTTTCTTGAAATTCAGTGAACTATTAAGCCTGTAGCATTGTCAGAAGCTTGTTTGGCATGTCACAAGGTGTTTGCAGATTGAAATAGTAGCAAAGCTGGAGTTTTAGCTTGATGAGATGTTTATTGCTTTAAGTCCTGTTATGTAAGTTCAGCAATGATAATCTTGTTAGATTTTGTTGGAGTCTGAGTGACACTAAGTGCTAGAGTGACTTTATTTGATGATGGAGAGGCATTGAGAATGCTTAATTGAGCGTTCTGTTGTTTTAGAAGTAGAAGAGATTGCCTTCAGAATCAGAATTTTTGAGTGTAATGCTGCTAGGCCTCTGTATTGACAGCTTCATGCATAATTCCTGCTGAATGTAAAGGAAGACCCAGTATTTCTGTAGACTAAAGCAACAAGTGTGAACTACTACCAAAGACGAGAGTGAACTACTCTAAAGATTTCAGTAAAGAATAAGCTCTTTATGTCTCTGAATCTGGGAAACCTAAAAATGAAGTTGTCTGTATATCAAATTATGTATTTAATGGAGGAAGAACATGCTTCTGTGTCCATTTATCAGTAACCACCAGTTACTACTGTGACTGGACTGCCAGACATCTTTTGTGTTCTGGTCTGATTCTTATGACTTACTAGGGGAAGCTATAATGTGTAGCCATCTCCATTCTTTTTTCCGAGGAGAATTTAATTTGTAATACTAAGAAAGCAGAATATATCTGCACTCAAGTAAACCAGATTATTGCTGCTATGCAATTAATTAAGGAACATCCCAGGTAAATACAAGGAGTATCTCACACATACATATCTGAGATTTCTCTTTTGTACCTATCATCTGGTCTCCTTTCTTTCTCTACCCCAGAGAACAATAACTCTGTAAACAAGTGTAAATCTTACCATTCTTATATCACTGGAGAAGGGGTGGACAATTGTAAGTAGTTTTGTGTGTGCACAAGATTTTTCAGGTGGAGCTCTATGAACTTTAGTAGACAAATAATGGAGTGATTTGTTAAGTTTCTCTGCAATTAACTACATACTGCTGTTGAAACATAAAGTTCTAAATGATTTTTTTTTTCCATTTTAGTAATAATTGAATCACTGAGAGGCCTACCTCCAGTAAATGAGGAAAGCATAATTTTTAAAGAAGATCGGCAAGCAGCAGGAAAGGTGTGTGTAAAGCATAAAACCTTATTATTCTAATATAAAATTCAAAGTATTCTTTTATGTTCCAACAAGTAGTGTTGAAGTCGACTAAATGAAAGATAATGTTTCCTTGATATGTAGTTTTTCTTAGTGCTTTTGACTCTTGCTATAGTCATCTGTTTTTTTTAATCTCAAGAATTCCTAACCTGGAATTCATTGCATCCTTACAGAATTACAATGTGTGATGCGTATCTGCTATTTTATGACAGTGCTTATGAAGAGGGAGCGTTTGCTTTCATATGTATTTTATTCTTTTATTGCCAGGAGTTGGGGGCAAAGATTGGAGAGATTAGAGTCAAATTTCGGGAAAAATGGGGAATGTTTATGGTCTGCTGTTCCAGTTTAAGGGCAGTGTGTGCTTTATGCAAGTATAATGAAGAATGTTTGCTGAGAGGGGTGTTGCATTGAATTTTGTATGTTTTCTGGAAAACTATCATCTAGAACTGTTACTACTATAATATCTTTGAATGCTAGATGTGAAATAAAAAAACACAGCCTGAAATTGCAGCTGTTCTGTACAACATCTCAGAATTCTCTGCTTTCCACGGAATTAGGGAGCAGACAGGGGAACTGACATGAAGATGTCTTCTAAAGATGAACTTTGAGGAATAAACGATCAGGAGATTGTTCCAGGTGTAAGATTTAAAAGCATAAAGGAGAGAGAAGAATAGAGATTTGGCAAAAGGAAAGATTAATAAAGTAGAGGAAGAAGACAGTGAAAGCAGTGCCGTTGGGTGGGTGAAGGCAACATCAACATGAGAAAACTTACGTTTCTACATTATGACTTAAACAGTAGCTGGGGCAATATACTGTCAAGCAAAATGTGGTAATAAAACTATAGCACGAAAGTAACTTTCATGCTGCATTTTGAAAATATATCAAACTTCTTAAATACAAAGCATCTTAAAGCTTCATGGTTGTCTACAATGAAATTAGCTGTCTACTCTTCATGGTTTATTTAAACATTTTAATTTTGTTTGTGTTTCAGATATTTGAGATATTTGGTCCTGTTTTACATCCCTTTTATGTGTTAAGATTTAACAGCTCTGAGCATATCAAAGCAAAAGGTATTAATGTGCAAGATAGCATGTATTTTGCTCCATCACTGAAGGACTTCACCCAGTATATATTTGCAGAGAAACTAAAACAGTGAGTCTGACTTCTTTTCTAATCTGGTTATAATGTATTTTTTAACGTAGCTAAAAATCCTGGATTAAAGTTTAGCTTTGAATGAGAAACTATAGGACTAAGCTTGACACTAAAACTTTTCTTTTTTTTAGATATTCTCAACTCTGTTTTCATAGCAAGGTTGTTCTGTTTTGCCTTTCAGAACGGTACAGAGTAGCTGTAAAGTACAAGCTTCTAAAGTGTTACCATTACTAACGTTTAGTAGCTTCTTATTCGATTTAATATATTAAGCTTGCTTTCTTTTCATGTTGCTGCCTTAACTAAAATATCATAACCAGAAAAAAATTCATTGATACTTCCCTCCCCCACACCCTCTGACACACGTACACATGCATGGGTTTTGCAAGCTGAACTTTCTGGATTTTGTTTTTCTGCAGATTCTTGTTTAGTTTCATAACTTATAATAAACTTGTTTGAATTCTGAACAAGTTTATATTTATGCACTATTTTTATTTCATGTTGCAAGGCCAGAACTGAAATTTAATTATCAATAAATCTTTTGTGCAGTTGGAGAATAACAATTCTGTATGAAAATTACCTGCTGTAAATTTGGGAGAGGGAAGGGATTTGAGTGGCAATGTAGTATGATGTTCAGAAACTTCTCAGAAGTATTTGTGTATACCAGTCTGCCTGAGGAAAGTAGCATGTATGAATAGGACTTCTGCCATTGAAAAGGAAGTCTACTCAAAAATAGAGAATAAGAAATGAAGCATAATAAATGACCGCTAGACATCAGTGTTCTAATTATTAATGAATAATTGCCTGAAATAACTATAGGTTAAAAAAGTCCTTTGTCATACAAGTGACTTAGTCTCTGTTTATTAAGATTAGTTTTCATCTGACTTGCAAATTTTTTCTGACTAGAGCCAATAATATTGGTGTCTGCATTAATTGCAACTCTACCAGTATTCATACTAAATAATTTTTTTTCTTTAGTCATGCATGTGGCCAGGCCTGCAGGAGTCTTTCCCCCCTGCCCCCCCCCGCCCCTTTGCCATTTCTGTGGAAGCAATAAGCATATTTTTTTCCTTTCAGTGAAGACCAAAATAGATCACTTTATTACTCTGCTGCTTGTTTGTTTTTCTGCAGCATTTTGATGCCAGCTGGTCTTTGCTTTGTGCCACTCAACTTTGTTGCTTAGCACAGTAACTGCACAGATTTTAATCATCTGCTTACTACATCAATAACTGTGTGCCATACTCAGCATCTGAGACGTGAGATTCATCTTTTAGTTTGTTACATGCTTTGCAACTAGTTCTGGGAACTATTTGTCTTTTGGTAGTACTTTGCTATCATATATGGTCCAGAATTGAACACTAGGTAAGATGTTTCACACTTTCATGACTTATCAGTGCAGCTGAACAGTGCATCAGACATTGTTTCTTGCCCTGCATTAAAATGAGCAGTGTAAACACCTGTGTAATCTGACGTAAACCATAATTTCTGAATAATGTGGCTTAAGTTACATTTCACTGAAACAATATTTTATTTCTGAGTTTTGTCAGTAAAGGCTCTTAAGCTTTCGTGAGGCAATCGGTACTATTTGCTGAAGCTGCCTTTTCACAAAGTAGGTGTCATTGACAAAGAATAAAGAATTTTGATTTCTGAACTGTGCTATAATGCGTGGATAGTAGAAAAGTTGAGCTTCGGTCAGTGCTTCACAAGAAGGCTTTTGGACCTTAGCAGATTGCGAATTTGATGACCAGTGATTGTTATTTTCTGCTTTTTGTTAGTTTGACTGTCTGCAGACCAACTTGTGGAGTATTATAGGCTTAAAGTTTTAGAACTGCTATTCAAAACTGTGATGGTATTTTGAAAAGGAAAGGAATCAGGATTAAGATCTGAAAGAAACCTTAAGTTTAAAGCTTCTTCTGAAATCTGGCATGCAATCGACTTGCATTGTACAAAGTTGCAGTGCTGTGAATAAGCCTTACACTTTATAGCAAAATAAATGAAAGTATAGTGTAAAACTTCTTGAATGCAAAATAATTTATTGCTAAAAATAGATGTATGTTGTATTGCCTGAAACACAAAGTAATTCTAAAGAAGCTCATGTATTTTCATGATTCCTCTGAGTCACCTTTTGTTAGACTTCCAGATCTTACAGTATCTGAGTTCAGAAATCAAAGAATTACTGTCTTGTTCTTTGCAGAAGATTATTAGGTATCTCAGAGCATGAAAAGTGTTTTGCTGAAATGGGGAAGGCTACCTTGGGAGAGTGAGATAAGCTTGAAGATAAGCCCGAAGAACTTTCAAGGTTTAAATTTTGCAGTCAGTAGTGCTACCTATTGCCCAATGACCACAGGTGTTGGAGTTTCTTCTGTGCTTTGGTATTTCTAGCAGTCATGTATTGCCCCAAAATAACAAGATGAGAGGGAGAAACAAAGAAGTTGGTTCATAATAAAAAACCAAAGTGTTACTTTTCAGTATTGCATAGGTAGAGAGTTTTCTGCAGCCGAGAAATTACTCATATAGAGCCTTTACCTTCCCTTCCTCCCTGTAACATTTTCTTCAAATTGAACTTTAAAATGGCTTAAAATGGTTAAAATCATAAAGGTAGGCTGTCTTTAGGGTTTTCTAGTGATATGTAGAGACTGAGCTTCAGTTTTATGTTTAGGAGTTGAGGTACCAGATGACTTGCCAGCATTCTTCTCATGGGCAGCCTTTGACTAAGGGCGTCTTAAGTCCAGGCTGCCTAGAGCCAGTGGTTATGTACTTTGATGTAGCTATTGCTGCTTGATTGTTGCTGACTTGGTGAATACATAAAAAACCCCCTTGGTTATTAGAGTACTGAGGGAAGACTTTTCACACTGAACACATTGGTGTTTTTAACTATATGGTTCCATTTTGCAAGTAAGAATTTTCAGTATTGCATTATTTTATATAGTTTGTCTGCATAGATAAGGATTGTGTTTTGACATTTCAGACCAAAATATATTAAATCTGTGAGCAGCGTGGAAAAACCTTCCAGAGACCTTAACAGCATAGTTTAAATTTGTCCCACAAACTTGTTGCTAATCAAAGAAATTACTTGATTTTTAGTGAAGTTCTTAAAGTTGTGGGTGAAATAAACGATGCCACTTCAGATGAATTTTGATGTTTGTCAGGCAAGATGATTGAAGTTTTGCTTCTTTAAATGTCTTTTACCTTGCTTTTTAATTTTATGTTTGCAACAAAATAGAAGATGAATCTTAATTTTCTAGCTAATACTGTATTAATAGAATTGTAAGCCAAGCTTAGAGGGTTTTTGGTTCCGAATACACTTTGCTATAGATATACTTAAAGCCTGTATCCTACTAGACTAGTTCATTGTCCTTTTTAACTGGACATATGTATTCTGAAACCAGAAGAATAAGAAAGCTTATGACTGTAGTCAGCAGTTAGCATAAGAAAGTTGCAGTGAGCTACCTCAATTCAGGTTCAAAGCAATTTAGGTTCAAAAGGATGTCTTGAGAGAATACTGATCAAAGCTTAATACTAGCTGTGTAAAATGTTCAGTCTTCACTCAAAGTAGGAAGATTTTTCAAGTGAAGTTAGTAGTGAAGTTCTAAGTTGACACATACATTACTACTCACTTAGAAACAACATAAAAAACCAAATGACCCTTTTAAAATAGGCAGCTCCTGGTGTAGGAGATCTGATACCTCTAAGAAAGTGTTACCCTATTTGCTACAGTACAGTTCTTGCAAATTATTTCTAACCTGGAATATGTTGCTACTATGTGACTCAAACGAGATGTTTCAAAGCTGCCTTACACTATCTTCCTTCATCTTGATTGTCTAATTTGTGGTTGGTTGGTTTGTTTTTTCTTTTAGGGAAAAAGGTTCAGATGCATCTTGGAAGAATGATGAAGAACCACCACCTGAAGTAACTATAGTTTTTTTGCTTTATTGTTTTTGATTACAAAGACATATGTAGAAAAATTTCTGTGCAGAGTAACTAATTAGCAAGCTTATTTTTTTACACAGATGAGTTGGATGTACCTATTTTCTTCATTGAAAAGAAGGTCGTACTTTTCTTGGAGATGCCTCACAGTCAGTGTAGAGAGTACTAGCTGTCTTTTTCTACTTGCTTTTTGCAATTGGGAAAATGTGTATCTTCAATTCCTTGAGTCCTTCCAGAACATGTGTGGCAACCTGAATGTTCAACTTTGAGTAGCAGTGCTTTTACCTTGCCTGTTAGTTTTGCTTCTGCTAGGGAATTTTTGTCCTTGCTGTTCTTTCACTGCAGCTTTGTCTTTTTACCTTGCCACGAGCAATTGTTTGTCTTTAAAGGCCTGCTAGTACTCTGAAAACTGTACTACTTAGGTGTTTAAGCTGTCTGCTCTTTTAGATTAACTTGACACCTCCACTGTTGCATTCTTCGAATGGTTTCTTAGTAAGATTTCCCTGCTGTTTGCTATTATAAAACACTAGTTTCATGAGAGGAGATGAGCTTCTTCCATACGAGGGCAGTCATACAGTATTATTGTGTAGAAGTGAGAGTGCCTCATGACCTTTGACATCATTTACTGTAGGATCTGTAAAGATTTCTTCAGTGACATCCAGGCTTCCTGTCCAGTGCTCCTTAACTCCACTCAAACTATACTTGTCATGGCTATTCTTTTCTGCAATGAGAATTGCAAGGCTGATAGTTTTATTGAGGTGTTTTTATGAGATTTGTTTTCTAGCTCAGCACTTGGAGTCACTTTTCCTTGCAATTTCTACTTCAAGCCTGTCTTATCCAAAACAGCTGAAATTCCTAGAAGCCTTGTGTCTACCATAGTATCCTAAAGAGATCTGTCTGCTTGTTTTGAATCTTCCAAAAGCTTGTACAGTTAGCATAGTTCTAAGTTACGTAGTATGTGCTTCTTATTCTATAATTAAGTAGGAAAGGTGGTTTTTGTGGGTTGGTGGGTTTTTTTTTGTTTTGTTTTTTTTTTTTTAGTGCTCTAACGAATTTTTAGAATGGAATAGACTATTTCAGTTGGAAGGAACCTACAACGAACATTGAGTCCAACTGCCTGACCAATTTAGGGCTGACCAGAAGCTAAAGCATATTATTAAGGGCATTGTCCAAATGCCTCTTAAATGCTGACAGGCCTGGGGCATCGACCACCTCTCTAGGAAGCCTGTTCCAGTGTTTGACCGCTCTCGGTAAAGAAATGCTTTCTAATGCCCAGTCTAAACCTTCCCTGGTGCAGCTTTGAACCGTTCCCCCACGTCCTATCACTGGATACCAGGGAGAAGAGCTCAGCACCTCCCTCTCCACGTCCCATCCTCAGGAAGCTGTAGAGAGCAGTGAGGTCGCCCCTCAGACTCCTTCTCTCCAAACTAGGCAAGCCCAAAGTCCTTAGCTGCTCCTCATAGGACACGCCTGCCAGCCCTCTCACCAGCTTTGTTGCCCTCCTCTGGATGCATTCAAGGACCTTTACATACTTCTTAAACTGTGGGGCTCAGAACTGCACACAGTACTTGAGGTGAGGCCACACCAACGCTGAATACAGTGGGATAATCACCTCTTTTGACTGGCTGCTTATAGTGTTTTTGATGCACCCCAGGATGTGGTTTGCCCTCTTGGCTGCCAGGGCACGCTGCTGACTCCTATTGAGCCTGCTGTCGACCAGCACCCCCAGGTCCCTTTCTGCAGGGCTGCTCTCCAGCCACTCTCTCCCTATTTATGCTTGTGCCCGGCATTACTCAGTCCTAGGTGCAGGATCTGTCATTTGGACTTGTTAAATTTCATGCCATTAATCATAGCCCAATGCTCCAATCTATCTAGATCCCTCTGCAAGGCCTCTTGTCCCTCAAGAGAGCCAAGAGCGCCTCCCAGTTTAGTATCATCAGCAGACTTGCCAATGGTGTGTTCAACTCTTGCATCCAGATTGTTGATAAATATATTGAACAGAACTGGCCCTAGAATTGAACCCTGAGCAACACCACGGGTGACCAGTTGCCAGCCAGATGTAGCCCCATTCACTGCAACTCTTTGGAGGTCTGCCCTTCAGCCAGATCTTCACCCAGCGCACCATGAACCCGCTCATCCCGTGGTTGGACAACTTGTCCAGAAGGGTGCTGTGAGGGACAGTGTCAATTTTTGCATTCACAGTCCTTATTCCAGGCCAGTTCTGGCTCGAAGGAGAGATGTTGTGACACAGGCTTTTCTATGTGTGAAGATAGGTCCTGTAATGATGTATCAGTCTGTCAACCCGGAATGCTGCTTTTTTCCACTATGGTGAGGATGATGCATTTTGAAATACCCTTTTTTCTTCCCACAAACGGAACTGAGCTGAGCAGTGTTAACTTCTTTCGAAGAATGCTTGTCTGTCAGTTCTGACTGTAAATTGCTTTCCTTTCTTGGGGAGACATCATTTCACAGAGAATCATCATTTGAGAATCAGAAGCGTTGCAGAGTTGGACTGTAGGTATGTGATCAATAGAGCTTTGAAAGACTGTATACTTAGAAACTTTTGGGTAGTCTTAGCTTTCTTTCGTCAAACAATTTTCTAGCGATGATACAAAATGTGCATATTGGCTAATGGTGAGCTCTTTTTTTGTTTCTTAGTCATATTTTTAAAGCTGTTCAGGAGATAAGCTTGTAAATATGTAATTTGAATTTGCAGGAACCTAAGTAACTTTAAAATTTGGCTAAATACAATCAAGCAGTCAGGTCTTCTGCAGATAGAAATTCATTGCTTTTTCCAAAGTTGGTATTTATTTTTTTTATGATTTTTCTTAATTTTAATTATGATACTGTTACTTTCAGGTTAGAATCTGAAAGTACAGGGGAAACTTTAGGTTTACTGTACTTCAGTATAGGAAGGAAGGAAGCTTGAATGAAATTAGTGATGGCAAGGATGGGCAAACGTGATTGCTTTTTATGACACCTTTGTTTCCGTGGCTGTTCTGCCTTGGTGATATGTCTGCGTGCTCTATTTTGGAGAAAATACAACAGCTAACATCTTGTAATCCTTAATTAGAATAATCTTTGGATAGTTCTATCAGTTAGAGTTTACACTAAGATATCCAAACTGTGACAGCTGATGAGCTGATAGAGAGTAGCTTTTGCTATGAAGGTAATAGCTGCTGACAAGGGTGCAGATTAAATTTTATGCTACTGATGCTTGAAATTGTCTCTTACAGCCAGACTCTTCTAGAGCCCTGAGCTGGCAGCTGATTCTGTAACTTTTCTGGCCAGCTCCCATGGTAAACTGTGTGCAGTTGCTGGAGTCAGTTCTTTCTGTGATACCATGAAGCTTTATTTTTGTATGAACGTTAAATTAATCCATGTTAGGCCTTTTATGCTTGCTACTTTAAGGTATATGGTAAGTGTTCCTTTTCTGACAGGCTTGTAATTAGTCCAGCTTAACTGTAGACTCATTAATACAGTCTCTCTCGGCCTTGTCTTTGGGGTCATAGGATGACAAAGTGTGATCTGTATGCTGCAAGGCTAGCAGGAGCAGAGAACTGCGGTTTCTCTGTGAGGTGGCTTTTATGCAATGTTAGATGGAAATTAGCTAGCAACAGAAGGTACCTGTTTGGTATTTCTGCTCTACTGGAGGATGGCATATTGAAGTCCTTAGAAAAAGCAGGACTTAGTGAAAGATTTTACTTCATGGTATATATCATCTTGTGGCTTTTTTTGAGTAAGAATATAATCCAATATGTAGGAGAGGAAATGGTTGTATACAGAATTAACTTTTATGTGGCTTTTTTAGCACTGTTTTAGTGCAGTGTTCTTGAGATCCATGCTCTGTGTATACTACAGAGATACATCAGAAAGCAGCAAACCCCTTCCTTTCAGAATTGGGAAGGGGAGCATGGGAACAAACCCTTTTAAGTCATATGAGTGAGCTGTTTTTCAGGGAATAATTTATGCTGACAGATTTCTTCCCTGTCACTAATAACTCTTCCTCATTCTAAATGTAAGCTAGGATTCAAAAGATAGCAAAACCTTGTGTAACAGGAACAAAATGGTGCAGTGACACTGCATCTATTGTAAATGACAACATTCTCCAAAGCTGAAAGTTCCTTTGGAATAACATTGCTATTGCAAGTTTAACAGTGTTATTAAATATGCTACAGAAAATTCCAATTTAGTGACAATTTTAGACTAGAGATTTTTCTTAATGTAGTTTAACTGTGCTGAGTTAAGTATTGGTTGCCAAATTAATTTTAACTTATTTTAAAAAATCCATATTTTAATTCACCTAGTCTGCAGTTTTCCCTTTGAAAGCTTTTTCTTGGCAATAACTAGCCAGCTCCCTCAGAGATTCCCAATTTGTTTCTTACTAACATCTAGGCAATCAAAAATTTGCGTGCAGTACTTGAATGTTGCTGTGTTTAGGAAAATTAGAAGGAATAACTGAGTATTGTATAATTGTCTTACGAGAAATTTGTGGACTGTGAAGTTTTTAATTGTGTTGAGAAGCCAGCTGAACACACGATGGGCCTTTGAATGCAAAATAGGAAAGTGCAGCTTTAATATTCTTCTAAGCTGACTGCAGGATGGATTGTTTTCTAAATAATCATTTATTGCTAGAACTGAAGTTCTCTATGCAGTCTTTATATGGCTTTGTTCTCTCTCTTTTTTTTTTTTTTTTTTTTTTTAAATGAGGCCTTGGATTTCAGCGATGATGAAAAAGAAAGAGAGGCGAAACAGAAGAAAAAGAAGCCTCAAAGTCAAGGAAGGAGGAAACTCAAATCAGACACAAATGCATCAAGTGAGTGAATGCTATGGGAGAATGCTTTTATCTTTGAAATACACAACAGTATCTATCTTAATGATTGACCTTTCTTAGAGTTAATCAGTATTTCTGTGCTTTTCAAAGTTATATTTGTTAATTTCTTCTTACATTCCCTAATTTTTTTAAAAGGAAAATGAAGGTTTTTTTCCATTGAACTGTGGAAGGGAAGTAGTATAGGAGCAGGACAGTTGTCAGAGGAGATTCGAAGGCTCTTACAACAGTGTTATGTGACACACTGCGAGGCTATAGAACACATGCCACCTTTTGGAGTTTAGAGCTTGCTTATTGCAGGGGTTATTGGAGCCCCAGTTCAGCTTAAGTCTTTGAGTGCAGGGAGAAGGTAAGAGAAAGGCCATGTGCAATTTTTGGAAACCCATTTTTTTGACAATCAGGGAGAAGACGTGAGTCTTCTCAAGATGGGGAATTTATTACTCTATCTGAAAAGGAAGCTCTTCCTCACCCGTGACATATAAATACTCCTTTAAAGTAACTGTTACTTAGGTAAACAGAGAGGTTCTCAATGGGCTACATAACACAGTCATTAGATAAACAAACCTATAATATTTTAATAAACTATGTGTAGTTTTTCATAATATATATAGCCTTCTTCGCCTTCCTTTCTCCTGCTGTTGACGGATCTGTTCCAAGTGTATGCTTGCAGCTGTGCTGTGTTTGCAATAACGCGATTTTTCTATCTGTCTTCTCTCATGCCTCTCTACTGACAAAACTTTTTGCTTTTTGGTTGCCACTTTGGTTGAATAATTTAAATTGCATCACTCTTTTTCTGTTCTCACTGGTCTGGTTCTGTTGCATGCTTTTGTACCGCTCCCTTTAAATACTACTGACTCGCATCCCTTCCCCTCGTCCTCTTCTACTGCTTACATACCAGGTTGCTTCAGCTGTCTGCAGCACAGTGCTTCCCCCCATTGATTTTCTTGGACTGACTCCTTCCGTGAGTTTGCTGCTCTTCCTTTGTAAAACTGCTAGACATTGCGCCCCACTGAACCCCTTTTCTCTCAATCTGGGAAGTCAGTAACTGTCCTGTTAACAGTTTTACTCTGTGTACAGTACATTGCACCCTTGTACTCTTTAAATAAAGCTGCAGTCTTTCTTGGACTGGCTTTTGCTGCATGGTTTTGACAGTTCTCCCTTAAGGGAAGGATCTGAATTGTGCCATACTTTCCTTTCATTGCTGATGGTTATTTTCTCTCCTGGTTTCTGCTTATCTAGCATACGGCATGTTTTCCACCATATCCTTATTCTGCCAGCTTATTGCAGACCTGCCTTTGCCTAGGGCTTGCTGAGGCTGTTACTGGTCTATGTTCCATAACTGAGAACATAACAGGAGGAACTGTCTCAGTCTGTCAAGGGAGTATGAGTTACGATTTGCTGTGTTTTTCTGTAAATAACATGGTATAAATTGACATTGTGTGCAATTTAGTTTGGCTGTGGAATTCAACAACAAGGATATCCGGCAAATTGAGGCAAAAACTCAGTCTCAGCTGGAGTTTTGCTTGGTTGCATCTTCATAAAACTCTGAATATATTAAAATTGGCTCATTGTTACAGTCTTTGATAGGAGAAAAAAAAAACAAAAATATTCACTCAAGTACTTTCACTTCAGTGCTTCTGAGGGGACTGCATACACCAAAGGAGTCTTAAGTTCTAACCCCCCATGAAGAGGAGTAGAAATTTTGGTATCCAGCTACCTTTCCAGACTTAGTTTTTCAAAGGTGAAAATGTTTCTGTGTAGTCTAGTGCCAAGGATTAAGTCCACATAGTTTCTTAAAATTCAGTGGTTTTAAGCGGTGTTATGTCCCTAAATACCTTTTTGCTTCTAGCCCTAAAATCCTTTAGAGATCATGTTTCGGTTTAAATTCTGCAGCCATTTGAATATCTTAGCAGCTCTTTGGAGCATTTTTAATATTTCAGTGCTGTTAATCTTATAGCACTTATCCCAGTAATACTCTTATGGTATTTATATAAAGTGACAGTACCTTTGTTATGAACCTTAAATATATGCTTACAGTGACCTGTACAGGGAAAAATTCACCTTTGAAAGATGAATGCTGAAAGCTAATTGGCTAAAGGTACAGGCTGCCTTTTTTCTGGTAGAGTAAGTTGATTTTATTAATTTGAGTTTGAATAATTCCTTGCGTCCTGTGTCTGTACTGTAATATCAACTCAGGTCTGAAAGCTGTATACCACTTTAGTGTAATGCAGTGTTGATTTATCTTCAGTCATAAAATGTGTTACTTTTATATCTTGTTTTAGACCAAAGCTTCCGAAATACTCACAGTTTGAGTGTTCCTGTGATTCATTAATACAAATGAAAAGGGCTGGAGGGGAAGAAAGTTAAATTTCTTTTTTAATGACTGAATTTGCAACCCTCAGGGTCATTCTTTCTATATTACTCTAATAAATCAAGACGAGTTACTACAGTAGACTTGCCAGTATTATTTTGTTGTTTATGTATTATTTGCCAGTATTATTTGTTGATAAGCTTACTTCTCAAATTTCCTTGACTTCAGCTTGGAAGATTTGTGAGGTCTAAACTTAATCTTTCCAAAATAATATTAAAACTGTGTGTGTTTTTACATTTTTTTGTTGGCTTTTTTTTTAAGGTGAGAATAAAGGACTTCATCAGTCAGTGCAACAGCCTGCTTCAGGTTATTCAAGGGGATACCGTGGCAGAGGGTTCTCCAGGGATCCATTTCCTCCTCCATCAGGCCCTCCAGGTTTTTTGAGACCACAAGTAAGACCACCACAGCTATACTCTTCAGACAACAGAATACATCAGGAATCTCCAGTGTTTCCACAACCTCATAGAAAAGAAGATCCAATGATGCAACAATATCCCTTTCCTCCTCCAGTTTTTGGTTCTGTTAATGAGATGCATCAATTCCACCTTCCACCTTCAAATCTGAATATGATTTGGACAGGCCCGAACATGTACAACTCATCATACGCATTTTTGCCACCACCGCCACCTCCTCCACCTCCTCCGCCTCCTCCAGATAGCCATCCTTCTCAGTTCAGGCCTTACTAAGTTTCCATAAATGTGCATACAGAGCATTGCAGTTTAAAGGGAGGAAGAACAGGCTGCCAAGACTGTATTCCCTTATTTTGGAGATGCTTAATTTTTCTGCAACAATAGAACAAATGCAGAGTTTGATGCTTTGTGGGACATCCATAGAAAACTTTTTTTCTATATGTTTTCTGTTGCAAAAAAAGAAAAATGTATGATAAAAGTAATTGAAGATTAAATAATGGTTTATTTTTATAATGTCTACTAGTTTGGGATGATAAATAAAAACATTTTGGAGACTGGTATGTAGTGGTGGAAATCTATTTTGTAATAAATTTAAGAGTTTGTGTAACTACTGTCTAATAGTGTCACATAGATGGTGTTTTAATATTTTTAGAGTGATTGTATATTGCTATGCTAAACTATTTTTCTCAGTTTCTGCAAATTTTGAAATCTTGCATGGAAACTAAAAATCTGGCACCTAATTTTTAAGCTAGGTTTGCCACTGTTTATGTAAGGTATAAACTCCTGTTATCCAACTTCTAATATTTCATTAATTTCATATTAACTAAAAGACTGGAGCTGGATGGTCTTTTTTTAAATAGTTGGAGTATCTGGATCAGAATTTGGACCAGCAGCTGAATTACTCTCTCAGATTTAGTGTCCTACAATAGCTATAGAAGATCAACTTATCGATTAGATGTTTTGCAATTAATTTTAGGATGTAAAACTGCATGGTATGGGGAAATTAAAAACCAGCATAACTTCTCTACCTTGTCTTTGCTCCTAGTGCAGAAATGCCCACAGATACATTCAGTACATAGTCAGCCTTTCTAGGAAGAAGTCAGCAGAGCTGCCAGGGAGAGAAGGTATGCCATTTCAGAACTCCCGTGTTTAAATTTGTATCCAAAATGCAGATAGCAATAGATTGCTGTTTGATTGTCTTTACAGTCAGAACTGTCTTCTGAATTACAAGGTTTATCAACTCTCCCAGCTTGTTTCTAGGAGGGGGGTGGAATTGCCAACCAAAGACAGCCTGGAACAGCCACCTCCTGTCCAAAGGGGCAGTCCTACAATTGAGCTTCCTTATTCTCCATGGAAGTGGCTCTGACTAATTAGAATGGAAACCCTTACACTGCATGAAGATTTTAAAAAGAGAAAAAAAAATAGTGGGACAGAGACATCTTAAAGATCATTTTTCCACTGAAAAATGATTACTAGTTGATTAATGATTCAGAAATCATTACAACAATACAATCGCTCTGAACCATTGAACAGAACTGATAGAAGTGTGCAGTATGTATTTCTATTCTCAAACTTGTATTGGCCTCATTACTTTGGATATGTATTTAAAGGCTAATTAAGCTCTGCAGGTGTTGCTTAGACTTTTACTCTAATTCCAAATAACTTAAGAATGCAGCCAAAATTTAATGCACAGAAGGAGGGACCGCCTTGTCAAGATGCTGCTAGTGTGAATTAGAATTTAATTTCAGACTTCTAAAGTTTTCTGTAGTATACTTAAATAATAATTCTATTTTCTAATATATCTAGAACTACTATTTCATAGGTGTGCAACTGAGAAAGTTATATAGATGTTAAATTTCATGGCAAATGGGTCCTGTACAGTGGCAGCAAACTGTTTCAGAACAATAGCATTCCAGACATTAATGTTCAACTCAGTTCTTGCAGATTTTTTCTTTTGCAGTAAAAAGAATGTCCAATTCTAGTCTGTTGCAAATGCTCACGTTTTGGGGGAAAGGAGGAGGGGGGTGAATTTCTGGCTGTCTAAGCTGTAGCCCAGCTATTGCCATTGCTAGTGATAGGTCACAGGCATGAGTAAACTCACTACAGCCTCGTGACTGAGGCTTAGCAGGTTTGGTTTTTCTGAGCCTCCCTTGACCCACCTGGAGCTTTCTTTTAATTTGGTTTAGCTCTAACAGCAATTTGTTAATGACCAGGTGGGTATGATTAATTTGTTTTACATGTACTTTTTTTTTTCCTATGGTATACACATAGGTTTTTCATAGATGGCAGCAGCAAGTAGTTATTCTGTGTAGAATGGGGTATTTATGGCTTTAATGGAATAAGATGGCATAGAGGAATAGAGACCTGACACGAGAACAGAGTCCTCAAGTGGCAGTGCAGGATGGAGCAGCGTAGAGGAGTACCTGGGATGTCCAGAGCTGGGGCAGGGCTGGCACTGGGCACCTCCGGGCTGCGAACTCCTCCCCAGCGGTCAGTTGAAGAAATGCAATCCTGGCTCTAGGCAAAACTTGTCTTGAGTATAATGGAGAGAAAAAGTATGTAACACATCTAAAATGCACCATGTACAGTAACATAAGATGTAATTGTGAACACGCAGACAGATGAAGAATGAGCAAGATGTTACAAGTGCGTTACCAAACATAAAAGTGATCCCACGTCGATTACAGATTAAGGAGGAAGAAACGGTCAACATCGTACTCGGACCTGGGATGCTGATGACTGGCTGCATGTCCCTGGCACAAACAGGCGCCGTCAGCCTCCAGGTCCAAAGGTCGGCTGAAGGGTAAGCGTAACACAGGGAAAAGGGGTGAGGTAATAGGAAGTGTATGTACAACAATTTTAACTATCGCTACTATTGAGACCTTTTTTTATGTAATGTTCACTTTTTTCCTGCAATAGCTGTGTCTGGACTAATAATTCTTCAATGAGTCAGTTAAGATTTCAGTTATACTTAGGTGTATCCTCTTTTCCCATAACAACATTTTGCATGTAACAAAATCCAATATAAAATTAGGTTACAGAGTGTAGTTTGACAGAAATTTATTATGGTCTAAGCTATTTTATTAATGCTTGGTAGTTTAACTGCAGTACTGGTTTTGTGTGCACTTGCTTGTTTTCTATGTCGAAACAAATTTTGCAGGTGTTCTGCACAGTGAGTACAGGTCACACTTGCAGAACTTTTGCTTGGAATCTACTTTAGTTCTTCATTATAGAATTATTTGAGAGCTAGGTATGATTACTGAGTTTAAAATATTTGGAGGACTATTTCCTTGTCCCAAAATAGTGTTACATGCACCATCACTTACACTGAAGAATAAGCATTGCCATAGATTGCTGGAGTAGCACACCATCTTAATTTGAAAATAGAGCTGCTGTAACTGTCTGGGGTTTTTTTGGTGGTGGTTTTTTTTGTTGTTTTGTTTTGTTTTGTTTTTAGAAAAAGTCTTGAATGCAATCATCATTGAGGATAAGTTTCCTCGTGTAGCTGGCTGTAGTCACTAGTGTTGCACAGATACTGTCAGACCTGTTCACTGTTCAGCGGGCTGGACACTTGCTATTGAGAAAAGAGTATAAACTTGCAGCAAGTTGGGGAGATTAGAACCGGAGGTGCGTAGGCAAGTTCAGCTGTTTGGGGAAGGAAAATAAAACTGCGTACACTTGCTAGGAAAATTAATGTTGTGAAAATACTTCTGTATCTTCAGCTCTTTGAAAAATGTCCCCCTCTCTGTCCACAGGCCTTTAAAGCCGTAACTGTAAAGCTTGGGAAAACTGGCCTGACAGTTTTAGTGGCAAGAATAGCTGGCTTTGTTTGGCCCCAGCTATTTTTATGTCAAGCTGTTTTATAGAAATCTGTTACTATGTTACATTAAACACATTACTACATTAAAATGTTAGAGTAATATGCTATAATAGGATTACAGTAACTTGTCTGCTGAATGGCACTCTTTTGTGTCTGGGACACCAGTTCAGCCATAGACACGCAACAGGGACAGATCCTTGGTGGATGAAGCACTTTAAGACATCTTCCTTTTTCTCTGCTGCTGGAAATTGAACAGGCATGCACACCAGCTCAATTCTTCATCAGTGCTACTTAGGAGCAGGCTGAGCTTTTCAATCTGAAGTAATTTGGTGTGTAATGCACCCTCTCTAGAGATATTCCAAATTAAAAAAGCCAGGCAGCCAGAAAATAGAAGCCATGAAATGTGAATTGTGCAGACGTCAGGTCCTCAGCACCTGCACTTTCTCTACAGATCTGCTCCAGCTGGTCCACACTTCTTGCTAACATAGATGTAACTTTAATGTTCAGCGTATACTGCAATAAAGTTTTGGGTTTTTTTTTGTAGATACTACTTAGGCGTTACTGTAGTTAATGTTTCTAATACAGGCACACAAAGGCAGGAAGGGCTTAAAAATCACTGTCCTTTCTGGCTAGCGATAGCATCCAGTCCTGATGCCAGTTGAAAATCCCAGCAAACACCTGTTTGCTAGGAGTTTCACTATGACCTATGTCTCAACAGTTGGCAAGTTGCTGGGTTAGTAAACTGATATCAGAAAAGGTGATGAAGCCGATATTTTATTGCCCCAAATCAATGGAATATGTCTGGTATGTTGTGTTTAAAACCAAACAAAACCATCCAAATTCCCCCTCTTCCTCCCCTCCAAAAAAAGCCTCCCCCCCCGCCCCAAATTTGTGAAGCAGATTTGTGCAGTGAAATATTCAGCTGTGATGGAAGAAGAGGCAGATCCCAGCTTCTGCAACCCTTACTGAATGCATTTCACATTAGTCCCTGTGTTAAAAACAAACAAACAAACCCCCCAGACTAACAGAACCTTAATTCCAGAATTTGACCTTCCATTGTACAGATATTACAGATACTATGTTGCAGTTCTGCTGGGTAGTCACCCTGGTTTGAATACAAGAAATTTGAAATTACACTGTAGTGATCTAAGATGAATCGGACTGGAGCAACAATGCCTTCATGCCTTATCTTCCCTGTGGAGTAACTTCACCTGTGAATTCATTTATGTTCCTTCAACTAACTGACCTAATCCCCTACTTCTGTCTGAAATACTGACTGTTTTTTCCAAATAAATGTATTTCGTGTAGGAATACTATGATGGCATGTTTCTACAGTATTTAAATTTCTCTCACTTTTGTTTACTGAATTGTTAGGATTTTGGATTTATGAAGTTCTTGGGAGGTTAGAACTTTACAATAGTTTGCTTTCATTCAATGAGATATAGTTGAGAAGTCGGTAAAAGCCTCCAAAGAAGAGAGCATTTCTTATTTTGTGGTTATTCTTTCCTCTCAAAAGGTGAGTAGAGCAATGTCAACATCAGAAAAATTTTGAGTCCAGGAGAGAATTTTCAGAGGTGACTCGCACCAGCCCTCTGTCTGTGCCAAAAGTAGCGGGGATTGCAAGGCTCTGGGGCTGTGATGGGTCAAATGCAAGTCTTCAGTAAAGTAATATTTTCTAGTAGGCCAATATTTCTCTATTTATGACTCATATGATGTCTATTTTTAGATTCAGCCTGGAGAGCTGAAATAGTCCTGTCACTTCTGTAACATTTTTAGTGATTCCCCCATGGGATTTAACGTTTCCACATGGGCTGCTTTCCAGAGAAAGCTTAAGGTATGGGATGAGTGAGAAGCGAGAGAGGGGAGATACTCAAGGAAAAGCAGGGGCTTAGAGGGAAAAATGGCCATGATTTCTCAAAAGGCTGAGGTTTATAAACAGAAGTATGGATGCAGTAAAGTATTGTACTGTATAAATGACTGTAACTATGGTAACATGGGAAAATGAAAATTGTAATCACATACTTGACAACATTCCTCTCAATTTTGTAAATAAACAATATTGGTGCTTTTCCTGGCTTTTAACTCTAGTTTGAACAAGAGTCAGCAGTGAGAAGGGGCCGAACTCATCCTGGACGTGAACAGCAAAAGGACAAACAAGTTTCTTAAAGGAAAATTCTGGCAGGTGCTGTGAGGAGAGGGGGAAGCTCACGCTGCCACAGGTTGCCCTGAGAGATGGTGGAACCTGCGGTCTTGGAGGGATTCAGAAGCTGACTTTGGACAAGGGTGAGTGTGACAGTGTCCAAGTCAGTCTCACTTTGAGTGGAAAGGTGGACCAGAGGGTCTTGTGAGAGCCATCCCAACCTCAACGATTCTTGTCATTGCTGTCATTCTTCTGGAGCTCTGTCTTCTCACCAGGGACTTTTTGCCTCTGGACGCTAAAAGGCATGACGAGCCCAGCCTGGATTCCCGGAGTTCAGGAAGCCTCGCTTTTCATTTGTGCTGTTGTGCTCGTCCATTGTCCTACTGATTTTTGTATTTAAAATATCCGTGCTGCGCTAGAAGTTGGACTTGCTGGGGAAGGTAATGACTGCTTCCATTTCACTGGATGTAAGCTGATTTGAAGTTGTTTAGGAGCTAATGCTAATGAAAGTGTCAGTTGCTGTCATTTTCCCTTAGGAGGTAAAACATTTTGCATTGTACAATTTATTTTGAGAATGATGTAATGAATAACAGTACCCAAAAAAGTTTTTTAAAAACCCAACAAAACAAAACACAAACAAAAAAAACCCTGAGAATTATTTTTAACAGATGTTCTATACAGAAGGGATTTTTGCCTGAGTGGAGACCTTTCGAATCCCACTGGGCATTCCTGGCAGGATGCATATTAGTGCCACACAGATGAAAACTGGAAATAAGCAGGTTTTTTGTGGGTTATCTTTAGCTGTTTCCAGGTTCTGTCCAGATTCTGTTTGCTATTTCTTTGCAAGTCAAAGGTATAGTCAGTCACTCGTCTACTGAATTTCGTGATGCGCATAGTCTGACTTAAAGGATTGCTGAATCTGCATGAAACAGCTGATAATAGAATTTGGTATGGTGACAGGTGAAGATATGGAAAACACTGCCAAGGATGACAAGACAAATAAAAGTATTACTGTAGGTATAGCACCAGGCTTTTACAGAACAGCTTACCTTTCAGGGCAAATATATAATTTTGGAAAGCATGAATAATGTTCTTTATTTACCTCAATCACTTGCAAGTTTACTCAGCATTATTGAATGGGGGGTAGTCTTCATTTGCTGTAAATGAAATCTGTGATAACTATGGAAGGATATTATTGTTGGTTTTCCTGTGAATCTGACGCTCTTAATTTTTTAGGTAATGATTTACGAAAAGGCTTTATTAGGATTTTCTGTATGACTTCTGATGTCTAAAATAGATGGAAATTATGCATAATATCTGCCATTTACTAGCATGAAGCCAGCCACCTATACACAGAGACAGCGGTGGGCAACTGTCACATACTCTGCCTTTGAACTTGGAAAGAGAATTTTCTCTCTTTGGCTCTTCCGTGCCCACCTGAGTAGTGTGAGTACACAGGCATAAACTAACTCAATTTTTAATATGTAAATTAGGTAATCTTAAACCTGGTTTGTGGGGATTGCATGCACCTGAGGTCTGAAATAACAAAGTATTTTCTTCAACATAGAACCAAAGAAAAGAGTACATTTTGTGGGTTTTCAGTTGAATCCTTTAGTTAAATGTTTGACCAAAAGCAGACTTTCTACAGTATTCAGTTTACAAGTGAAGAGTATACCTAGGCTATAAAGACCTGTTTAACCTTTCTATTGGATCTTCACACACTTTATTCCACCATTCCTAGGTTGTCCTGTGTAACAGTACGCCCCCTTATATCCCAGCAGACTTCATTAAGAGGCATTTTTGTGAGCCTTTTTCTCAGAAATTGTGGTCAGCATTCAGTTTCTTGGTTACACTCTCTTCACCGTGATGCATTTATTTCACAAGATAGTTTTACATTTATTCATTATACCCTGCAATCCTCAGTCTCCACAGTTTTACTTTGCCACACAGCAATGTACTTGATCTTTAGTCTTGGTTAACCCATCCTGCAAGGTAGAGAGCACACGGATATGTTTTTTTTTTTTTTTTTCCTACTTCTTGACACCCCACAACACTCATCTCTTCCTCTGTTATATATCAAAAAAAGGTGCAGTACCACTTGCATTGATATTCTGCTTTCGGTGGCTGGCTGTTTGGTTTTTCCCTTGCAGTGTATCCAGTATATACCTGTTGTGTTCTCTTTCTATTTATGGTATGCCTGATTTTTGCTTTCACTACAATTCTGACCCTGAACTTGCTTAGGCATTAAAGATTTCCATCCCTCCAGCATAAGGGGATGAAGTGGTGATATCAGAGTTTGAGATGGAAACAATTACTGTACTCTAGAGGAAAATACAGCCTTGGGGAAGTTATGTAGGTCATGATGCTCTTTTGTCTGTAAGTAGAGAATCCTTTCTGCTATTTGTTTTACTGTTCCAATGTAGTGAAAGAAGAAGGAGTTGGTGACCTTAGCAGGAAGGGGGTTAGCATACCCCCCAAAACTGCGGCGTGTCTGGGCGTGGCAGCGTAGGACATTCAGATCACTGTCACCCTCAGTCTCTTTAGCTGATCAACCGTTGGGGAAGCAGGAGAGGAAAACCAGCAACAAGCTATGGCACTTACCGAGTTTTGGATTCCTAGGCAAAAAATATTTCCTGTTAAGTTCAAACTGATGTTGGTGGAATACATAACACATTGGAAGATGACTTTATTATAACTAACCACAGAGAAAGTGTCCTTTTGGAGAAGAGATGATTCTGTTTGTCACAAGTTAGGTCGGTGCCTCCTGTGCCCTCTAACTGGTTCGGAGATTCCATTTAAAAGGCAATTTCAGGCAGAATCGGTCTGTCTAGTATGGACACCTGGAAAACACTAAACTTTGGATCCTGAGAGGAATTCAGTTTGTGTTTCAGCGAGAACTCAGGGTCAGATACTAGGTTTCTCTTGTCCCATGCTCATGAATCTAAACCAGTTAGAAACTTTTAAAGACC
Source organism: Platalea leucorodia (assembly GCF_965183815.1). NCBI lineage: Eukaryota > Metazoa > Chordata > Aves > Pelecaniformes > Threskiornithidae > Platalea > Platalea leucorodia. The sequence goes on along the minus strand of NC_138828.1, from coordinate 42,070,871 downwards.
CATCTTTACACATTTGTGTGACATAAGGATAGCATAGAAACGAGTGTAAAATGCTTTTACTTAGTGATTTTTTTGTTGTTATTTCTGCACGTAATTTGGTTAGTGAAGTGTAATCTTGAAAAAGGTTTACTTTGAGTTTAATTTATAGCAGGATACATATCAATTAGAACTGTAAACTGTCAATGAGAAAATAGATTTTGTATTGTTTAAAGCAGCTACAGACAAATAGGAAGACAGACAAAGACATTTTGCAGCAGTTTAATGTTACGTCGTTGGGTACCATAACATAGCTTTGATAGATACTGAAAATAACAACATCCTTGTCGATTCTATGAATAAGCAAAACAAAATCCAAACAATCTCTCTTCAGAATTTTACAGTTAAGTGTCTTTACAATGAAGTGTCTTTAGTATCTTTTTTTAGACTGCTTTAGTTTGGCTAGGCTAATTCATAGTTCCGATTTGGGCATTCCTTGACATTTACCTGTCATTTATTCTGTGGTGTTAAGAGAACTGTTGAACATGAGAGGTGTGTGAGGCAAAGGACTAGAAGGTTGAAATTGAGTTACTGCTGATACCTTCTTGACACTCACTGTATCTCAGGCTTGAGAAAAGCAAATTAGCTCAGCATTTTTAAAGTATAAGGGATTTAGATTTATATCTTCCTGAAAGGTTAATGGGAAAGGTGTCCAAATCCCATGACTTTCTTTTCCTGTAGTCCTCTATGGAAATGTTAATCTAAAATTGCTTTGAGAGAGAAGATTGACCTAAAAATAATGTAAAATGCTAGAAGAATCTGATGTTTTCCTACTTATTTTTATAATATGAGTAAAATAAATTTATTTGCATTGAATGCTGGTGCAAACGAGACTTTAACATATAGGATTTGTTGACATTCAGAACATTGATTTGACTTTTCAGGGAATTAATTCCTTTTTGAAAATTACAAACTAATCTGATTTGCCTTTTTATCAGGATTCAGGTACCGGGTGTTTTGTTGATAACTCAAGTCTTTGCATGATGTACTTTATGTATAGATCCTGTATTGCCACTGCATAGTATTGCTCTTAAAGATCTTATGAGCAGGACTTCTGAGTCTTTAATCCAAAAGCTATTTAAACCCCACCTTATTTCTTTTTTATCTGTGGATGAAAGAGTGTATATCTGTAAAGATATGCTTAATCTTGGCATTCCTGAATTTTGAATGTTTCACTGTCCAGAGATGATGTTATTCTTTAAAGGTGAATTTCTTCATAATTTGTGATTAAAACCAAGTAAACTAAAGGTAATACTATTGCAAATGCATCTAATAAGGCACAGAGGGACTTGAAGATAAGAACTCTAACCTGTTTTTGGAGGAAAAAGCTTAAACAAGCTCTCTTTCAACAGGCACCTAAGGAGTTTTGAGTGGAATATTTTAGCACTGATTTGGGATTTTAAACCCTGGAAAAAGGCAGTTTTGGAAACATCAGCATTAGATGTTTAGTTGTAGAGATGCAGATCTCTTGCTTTCAAACTGTTTCCCGACTTTGCAGCCATAACCAGAAAGCATTATTTATTTCTCTGTCAAATTTCTAGGCCTATCCACACTTTTTTAATCTGGAGCCTTTTTTTCTTTAGAGCCAAAAACCTATAAAAGTGGCTGAGTTCCTACAGATGGTCAATCACTAATCCAGTTAACTTGTGATGTTCCGCTTCAGTCTCAGAATAGAGAACGTAAGTGAGTAAACAAAGAATAATCATGATTGACTCTGAACTAGCTTATAATGTAATAGAAGAGGAGACATAGAAAATCTTTGAAGCTATGTTTTATGTCTTGCTTAGATTCTAATTTTCAGAAGTAATCTTGGGAAGCAAATCCCCTCTTTATCAAGGAAGAATTTTTTTTTTATAAGGTTGGTCTTAAGTATAATCTAATGTTTTACTTCCAGTAAACAGTTTTAGTATCAATATAAAGAAATGTGTGCATGTATATATAATATAATAATCTATAATATATGCATTTTAAAATATAAATATTAAATTATTGTTAGTAATTATGTATGTGAGTACGAAAAAATACTTGATAGTTATTCTGAACTAATATAACTTGGCCTGCCTCATGCTAGGTTTCGGCAGCAGATGATAGAAAATTGCAAATTACTGAGTTAGTGCTCCTTAACCAGTTACTGCAAGGCTGCTGAATCAAGGCAATGGAGCATGTTCATGCTCTTATTCCATTGCATTGTATTGAAGAAAATGTTAATTTCAATTATCCCTTGAGACAAAGAAAGCACTTCTTTTTTGGGGAAAATCTGTTAGCATTTTTCTCACTTCACGGGTAGTTGCTAGGGCAGCTGTGCCCTGTGTTTTCCCTGTGCAAATGACTGAATGGAGGGATCCACTCTCCTCTCAAGTTACTTTCTGCAGTGGTTCACTATTCTGCTCCATGTGGTATGCCGACAGATCAGGGCTTTGCTGTCATATGGGAGCTGTGCCTGCTGCCTTTTAATTTCATTTTTTCGGTATTCAGGGTGTGGTTTCCTGAGCAGTTAAGTGGATATAAAAATGCAGTGAAAAGGTGGTCGTGTCCTCTTCGCTATGTTCCTGTCTGTTTCTTCTGAGAATAACAGTGCTCATCTTTCAGTAGGATCAGTTTTCTGACTCAGCTGAAGAGCAAACCTAATAGTAAGGCAAAAGATCTCGAGGAGATCTGAATGACAATGTAGCTTACCATACTGCCTTGACAGTGGATGGTCTGCTGCATTGTTTCGGAAGTTTTCAACATCCATCCGTCTTTATGATGAAACTACAATTTCATTGTAGTGATATGTTTTTTTCAGATTATTGTCACTGTCAAACTGTCAATGATTTAAAAAAAATAATAATCTGGAGCTTCAACTTTATTGCTATGCCTTTAAAGTGATTAATTTAATTTTCCTATCATAACTTGTTTCCTATACTCACTTCTGTTGGCATGTATTATTGCATTTCAAATTCCATTAAAGTTCTGATTACAAAAGAGGGTACATTTTTTAAACTCAAGAAACAATTTGATAACTTCCAGATGTAATTACAGTACCTCTTGATGATCAAGTAATCTTGATGATTAAAAACACCACTTGACAAGTATTTTCTTATTTTCACTTGCAACATTATGCAGAAGCCAAAGACTGCAAGTAAAACAGATACTTTAGAACACATAAGTAGATGCACTTAAAAATTTCAACGTGGAAAGAGAACTATTTTTATCCCCAAACAAAGAAACATCTTTCTTGTTGTTGTTTATTACTTAGGATGAAATTTTGCATCCCTTAACATTTATTAGAATTTTCTTTGTATGCGGCAGAAACAGAATCAAACTTGATTTTTTTTTTTCTTTCTTCTTTAAAGAAGTCCTTCCCTCACTCCTCTGATATGGAAATAATTTTCTGAAACAACAGTATATGAGGTACAAACACAAAAGAGAGAGGTCTCTATTTGCATCCTATCCAAAAGAACTAACAGAATTTGTATACAGGTTCTCTGAACAAGGCCTAAGGAATCTGAATATGTCTCAGAGAGATCAGATACTTGTACTGCTTTGAATATAATAAAAAAGAAAAACAATCCACAAAACATACCTGTGGGTAATCTTTTTTTGGTAATACCTCCTGAATTCCTATTTGTATAGGCTAATGAATAGTGCTACACTACAAGTGTTATGGGTGCAAATGTCTTATGTCTTGTACAGAAGACAAGAAAATGGAACTGGGCTTTGAAAGGAGTACATAAGAGCGCTCGTTATAGTCAGCCATAAGCACAATAATCACCAGTCAACACTGAGGTTTTCAAGTTTGTATTTATGCTCACAAATAGTCCAAGTATATAATGGTATCTAGCTTTTAAGGCTTAATCCTGAGCAATTTTGGTATGTATCTAAACAGAAAGCAATGTGGTATGTTAGAGCACAATGACAGACAAGTACCATTTATAGCCTTTAAATATAGTGGCTACAGATCACCTTCATCTCTCGAGGGTGAAAACTTGGAAGCATCATCATTTTATGATCATTATGAATAAATGCTTCAGAATACACTTGAATTGAAAAATGATGCATAGAAAATTGGTCACATGGCTTATTAAAAAAAACAGAAGCGCCCTTCTGTTTTTCATATATTACAGGGCTTATATTGCTAGCAAACCCTCTCATTTATGTTTGCCTCATCTCTGCTATTTGCTTTTTAGTGGGCAGAATAATTAGGTTTCACAATCAGAAGGAATAACCCTTTGGAAAGGGAAAAGCCTGCATCGTCTCACCAGAGGAATGCAATGTGCTGAAAAAGATACTTGTAACTGCAGTGCCATTTTGTAGCAGCTCAGCGTGGACCGCTGTTTTCCCATAGTGAAAAAAGCTGTCAGGATGAAATAATATCTAAGCTGGGTTTTCAGTATGTAGACAGGTGTTTGTACTAGGCAGGTATTTGTTTTCAGATTGATAAGCTCAGTAGTCCAGTTTACTACTTAGTACTCCTGTAGACACAAGAAGAGGTCAAGAGTACAGGCCAGGAGCATAGGCATGGGCAAGATCACCTCTTGATGGCAAAATGTCTTAAACTCCCTAGGAGATCTCAGTCTTGGTCTTAATTAGCAATGTTGATGGCAATGGGGATTACCTGGAAAAAGAATTGGACATGTAGTGTTAGAAAAACTTGTATTCTTAATTGTCTTTGTTTGTAGGAAGTCCAAATGAATTTGCCAATCTACCCCTCCTTTCATTCCTGCCCTTCTAGAGCATAATACCACCACTGATATAATACTAATATTGCCTGAGATAGGTCATTTAAAGTGCCAGGATTTAAATATGTTGTGCTCTTTAGGGAGTATGAATGCAGTGAAATAGGATGTTGTTAACAGGTCTTCTCAGTTAGTTGAATCGTGGATGGTTGTTAAAGTATGTTGAAGCTCTGGTAGTAGTTTTAAAGAGGACAGAAGACTTCTTGCTGCCCCTCTCTGCCTCTTGCTAAATTTCTCTTTTCATTTGCCTGCTTGCAAAATCTAGGTTTTTATTTATAACTCATAACAACCATAGGTATGTTGGAACAGATACATAAGCAGAAGCTGCTGAAAACTTCAGTATGTTACCAGTTTGGGAACATCAGAATTCCATGCCGGGAAGTACTCCTAGGGTAGACTCAGCTACGGTTTCAAAGCTGTACTTTGAAATAGCACAGTTCAGTATAGTCTGGAAAGAGTAATTTAAGGAGCTCGATTTTTCCAGTGCAATGAGTCAACAGTAGAGATATAGCCTTTAGTGCAGATCCTGCAAAAACTTATGCACAGGTGTAAGTCTGTAATCACATGAGAATTTGAAAGAATTCTTTAATACCTGCATAACCATACTCTGTTTTATCTCCTCAAAAAAGAAGTGATTTAACACCTTGGATATAACCATGTCAGACAAATTGTAAAAGTCAGGGAAAGAAGATCATAGAAGGAAAGGGGGTGCATATGCACGGTTCCTGAGATAGCAGGAGATTGCACAAGGATGTGACTTGTGGTCTTCAGGGAGCAAGGGGAATGATATGAAGTCCCCAGTGTATGCAAAAACCTTGGCCAGCAGAATTCAGTGTGTGCAGTCTTGCAGCTTCAAATGCTTTATTTCTTGTAGCATTTCACCATTCGTCTCTCATATACTTGAGATATACTTTGTGTTTTTATTTGAAAACTGTGGCCTGGTTGTCACTCAAGAATGTTTAAAGGCCTGACTTCTGACTAGAAGATTTATGTTAGGTAGTACTTAGTCATATTCACATGCGTATGTGCACACACACACAAACATCTTTCTGATTTGCAAGGATGCCAAAGTTTGTTTTTAGATAAAGGAAACATCTGTTGAGTTTATTTTGATTTTTTTTTTTTTTTAAAAAACAAAAGGTATAAACCCTTAGATTTAAAGTAGATATTTAAAACTGGAGATTACTGTTGTGCATCTGAAAATATCAATCTGTCAAAATGGAAACATCTCTTGGAAAAGTATCAATTAGTGAAATTCCTGGGGCAACGTTCTGAAAGGGAGCTTGGAAGCTCTGGAGACAACGGTTGCTGCTCTGAGTTCATTGCGTGGCCAATGACAGAGGAGGGGCCAGCCCCCAAGGCTGTTGTGTGGCAAAGGTGCCCGGCCCCACTGGAGGTCCCCTGGAAGTTTATGCAAAGATTTTCAATGTTGATTAGTTGGGAAATTCTGGTTAATGGGCTTTTTGGAATTGTTCTGGAATGTTCTGCCTATTAGTTTGACATGCTTTGTGTGTGCTGGATTTGTGCAAGGTTTCCCCTATGTGTGGCTGCTGTCTTCTTTCGTGCCTGCACTGGCACTCAGTCATATGGACAGAAGAGTTCTTCCACACTGCAAAAGACAGCACCAGCACCACTAAGGCCAGACTAATTTGGAGGCGGTATGCGCTGTCTGCTTGTGCTGAGACTAAATTAAGTTGCATGCTCAGAAGTGGATGACTATTACTTGGGTTAACTTTGTAACAAAGGCATATTTCATCCTAGGTGGAAGAAGTAGAATGTGTAAGGGCACGGGATCACCTGAACAACAGATACCCCAACTCCCAGCTGGCGCTCCAGCAGTTTGTGGTTGAAGGTCTGGTTTGGAGCTGCAGGGCAATGTGATGTTGTCTTAGCTCTATTCTGAAAATTATTAAAATGTGAGTTATTTTAATCCTGAAGGACTCAAGAGGAAAAACACTGATAAGAAAAGGTATTAAACCGTAAGAAAAAAAAGCAGGGAATTAGAAGTTGACAACTCAGTAAGGTTGAGGATTATCCCATTCTGAGGAGCAATAGGGATCAGTTGTTTTCCACTGAGCGATGACTACTGCAAGAGTGGAGAGCGTATTAATGTCTAGATAATGCTTGTTACACCTAGGCATCTCTTGTGTGTATTCACAAGTAAATTGCTGTGTACTTCTGAATTTTGTATATCCTGCTTTGTGGAGTCTCTTGGCACCTGGTAGAAGCTGCTGAACAAAGTGACCCAGAGAAGGAGGGTTACAGTGCTAACAGCTGAAGCAGGCTCTGTGCAAGTATGGGTAAGCTTGAAAATGCCCATAGACAAGAATTTGGTCTAAATAAAACCATAGACTTAGTTAAAAAACAACAAACAAAACCATTAAAAAAAACCCTCCAAAACCACAAAAAAAAAAAAGCTTGGGCACTCTTCTAGGATGAGATTTGTCCCACAGCTTCTTAGGGTCAATACCAAATTAAGCTAACTATTTTCTTCTGCTAGATGTCTTTTTCAGCTTCAGTAGTGCCCCAGTCTGACCCATGCATAAGCCTATGAATGCTTGTTCTGGCCTAGCATAGAGCAAGGACTAAAGCAGGAAAGCATTAATGCATGTAGAGTTAAAGTTGGAGAAGCCACAAAAAACCCACAAGAGTCAGGTGTAGAGGTAAGAAGTAATGAAAACAGACCAGATTTTTTTATCTTGGCATATGGCTCTCGAGTGACAGCTTTGGGGATTTCTAAACACAGAAACTACATCTCTGACAGTAGATACGGCCTTCTGGGAAATAAGATTGCATGCGTTGTTATTATTATTATTCCTCAGCGTGGAAGAAATATTATGTTGTTATTTTTATTATTATCTTGTTCAGAAATAAGATTATACTAAGTAATATGCCTGACTCAACATATAATTTTGCTTTCTACTGCAAAGGAGCTGGGTTTGCATATTAGCTCTCTGCTTGACCTACAGGGAGTAATATAGAAGAAAATGTACTAAGTGTAGTAGAAAAAAATGTTAACTCTGCTGCTCAATACACAAGACTGGGAACTATGTAACTTCAAGTGAGAGGAAGAAAGGAAAAACTGGATTAAAGGAAAATAAATTTTTCAAAATGTATATTGACATCTAATGTTCTTATTTCATTCAATGATTAAATACAAAAGCAAATGTCTTTGAAGGAGAACCTAACCATCAGACCGGGAGGTGGATATTGATGTCTAGAGCAAAAAAAAGAAAATAAGCTACTACTTCTAGCTAGCTTAAATAAATACCTTTTGAGTTTTCATGTCATATTAAAGACTTACACTTGTTACCTTATTATCTTATGATAATGCTCTAAGAAGATGCAATATGTGCTGTATGTCAGTGTCTGTTCATAAAAAGCATTTCTGCTCCTTCTTTATTTCCTCTGCTGTTACTTACTCTTTGGTGAAGGCAAATGGTAGTTAACTATGAGTGCAGTCCACACTCCTCTGGCACGAGTGCAAGACACAACTTATCAATTTGGGTTTTGTCAAGAATGGTCAGTACTCTGATGGTTTTGAAAAATGTATTAAGACTTTATTCTTAGTCGAAGTAAAACTTATTTGAAAAACAAGCATATTTTAGACTTATTCACCTTTGTAAATGAAGTGAAAGTAAAGGAATAATATCTTGCTTAATCAGTTCGGAAATGATGTCATTTACAGCAGTGAGATGCATAGATATTGGTGATCTCGGAGAAGATCTTTGTCAGGTGAAGCTAAATGAAAGTTGAGGAAAAACCCTCCACAGAAAAACCCTCCTGTCCACGGAAGACATCTATAGATGTAACACAAGCAAAAGATCAAAGGGACGAAATGCAGCAGAAGGCTGCTGAAGAAAGCTCTCAAAGGAAAAAAAAAAAAACCAGAGGCCTTAGCTGAGAAGACAGGGATATATCTGAAAAGCAGAGAATTATTGTGCTGTAGTTAACAGAAGAAGAGTAAAAGGTAAGAAAATTGAATGTGGGACCTCGCACAGGTGCAAAGAGGTGTTAGAATAATTTTAAAAAATAAAGAGAAACTGGCAGACACTAAATAAGGTGCTCCTGGGCATTTGCAGAAGAGGAGCTGCACATCATGTAAGTATTTGATGAACCTGCACAGCTAACAACTAAACATAATCCTGTGCATAATAATCTCAGCTGCTTTCCATAGGACAATGTTACCTTGAGAAGTTATTAGAGAAATGATTTTAAAGACTAACTATAAATATTGTAGATTTTTAGTGTTTAAGATACCTGTAAAATGACTTTCATTACAGTGATCAAGTCTTGGGACTTTGCCAGAGCAGGTGGCGTTCTGATGAGATGGCTTAAAAAAAAAAAAATTGTGTCAATAAGAAGTTTAAACCATAAAGGGCTTGAAAAAAGTTAATAATATAGATACATTTTTCCAAGAAAAATTTTTAATCCTACTGAGGTAATTTCCCCCTCCCCTTTACCAGGCCCAATTCAGTGATGTGAGCTTTTGTCCTCTCAGCTTCTTAATCCATGACTTCTGTGTCTTTTTTTTTTTTTTTTAATCGTGCTCGTCATGCAAATAACACCCTGCTACGCAAGCTCATCTATAAGGTTATGAACTGAATCTTTGTGTGTATCAGTTTTACTGTGCTACATCCAAGGGCCTAATTAGATGGTCATTGCCATGTGTTTGGATGCACTGTTGTAGAAAGATCGACAGTTATTAGACTGATGCCCTGTTGCTGAAAATAACGTCCCTCTGTCATTCTGTTCTGATGGATAATTTTAAGGAAGACGTGAAGTCTTATTTGCTTTTTTAGTGTTAGGTTTTAGCTGTAGAAGTATGTAATAGGTATTAGCTTCATTTAAAAGTGAGTGAAATACACTACCTTCCCCCCCCCCCCCCCCCAAACTGTTTTATGCCAGCAAATTGTGTAACTGAATGCAATAACTCTTACTATGGTCAATAAGAAATTATAAGCATTGAGATATGGAAAGGACAGAGGATGACTGCTTCATGGCTGTGAAAACACAAGAGGGAGGAAATGAAGTACTTGTGAAGAGCCAGATGCAGACATCTATAGATGTGAATTATTCCAGAACCTTATTCTCTCTATAGCCCATGCCAAGAGAATCGCTACTCATCTAATTTAAGCCAAATATACAGCTGCTTTTCTGCTCATTTGGACTGTAACTACCATGTAGCATGTTGTGTTTGTTTTCCAAAATAAGTAGCTCAATTTTCCTTTCTGAGTGTCTTTACCATATAGAAGACATCAGATTTAGGCATGAGACACGTTCTGTAATGACTGCCATGTAGACCATGAAGAAAATCTGGCAAAAGAAGGATCCTCTACAAGGTTAGTTTCTCATAGATGACTGTGAAGAAAATCTGTGGAATAATTGTGTGTCCTTTCTCTTCAGGAGCTCACTGTGGCTTCATGAGCATGATAATGCAGGAATACAACTCTGTCCTGTACCCGTTTGAGCTGAATTCTTCCACAGCCTTGAATGCCCTCAAGATGTAGTTGTAGTGGAAGGGGGTCCATTAGCTAAATGTTTTTGAAATATGTCTGCTCTTTTCCACACAGTGCTATTGCTATGACTTTTATCACGTTCCTGAAATTGCCACCTTCTGTGCTTGGTCAATAGCCTGTGGTATTTGTTAAGATGCTATTGCTTGGTTGCTTATATGAATTTAACATTGCTCTAAGAGCACCTAGATTGTGTGTTCAGTGCTGGGAGCTGAAACTGTCAACTTTGGATGGCCTTTACCTGATTTTATAGAGATTAATTTATTACCTGTTTGGAGGCTGAGACGATGCAAAATAGCTTTTATTGGCAAGCCTCAATGATTTTTTTTTTTTTTTAATTTTCTGCTTTTCTTTTGTAATTCAGAATGCATTACCTCATTTTGGAAGATGCTGTCATCCTGCTTTACAGCAAAGGGGCTCCTTTGCGGTGGTTAGATTTGTGAGTCCTTTCGTGGTGTCCCTGCCCATTGCAGGGGCCTTGGACTACAGGACCTTTCAAGGTCCCTTCCATCCCAAAGCATTCTATGATTTTATGGCTTCTATTTTGTTAGGCAATTTCTCTTTTATAACACCCAGATTCCTAAGTGGAAAGAAGATGGTGTTTATAGGACTGCAACAACAACAACAGAAATCCCAACCTCTCTAGAGATAGAATAGATACAGTACCCTGGCAGTTGTTGTTGGATGTCATACAGCGGCAGCATTTGGGTACCTAGCAGCAGCTGACTTGCGTTATGTTGCGAGAAGCAGCCTATCTCCTGTTAAAGTGCAGTTTCAGCCTGAGAGAGAGGTTCACAGCACAGAGGTGAGAGGTGAGTGAATTATTCAGGGTCGCACAGCAGGTCAGAGGCAGAGCAAGAACCAGAGCATGGTGTGAGAAGCAGTCTCATGCTGCTCGGAAGATAAGCCTTTGAACAATTTATTTCCCTAGAGGCATGCTACTCTGTTCTTTGATTTTGAGTGAGCTTTCACTTCAATAGGGCTAAGATTTAACCCATTGTATTTACAAAAGAGGCTTTATGATGTAGTTCTGAAGTGCCTGTCACTGTGATATTTTGGTTCCGACATAGTTGATTCACTGGGATTTGATCTTTGTTAGGAGTGGCAGTGACATTACTCATACTCTGCTTGTTTGTAAGCTCTAAATTCACAAAGGACGCTTTCTTTAAGTGGTACCAGCAAGAGTTGCAGTTACCAACTTTCAAAGTATTTGTGAGTTGAACTGTTCTGGCTTGAGCTGGCGGCTTTCTCACAATGACACCAGCAGCTCCAGCTCCGTCAGGAATCCCAGCTCTTTCCAAGAAAGAGCTCTTCCTTCCATCGTCTTTATCTTTGGGAGGGTAGCTGCAGAGAAAAAGCAGAGGTTTCTGCTCATGAACTAAAGAGGGTTTTGTGGGAGTTGGAGGAGAGGAGTGCAGAGAAAGATCGGAATGGTTCCTCTCTCTCCACTACCCCTTTGAGTTCAGCTTTTGCTCTTCTCTCTTCCCATTCTCTCTCAGGGATACCAGGTCTGGAAAGGGGCAGAAAGGAGCTCTACTTTAAACAGACAGACAGACAAAAGTTCCGTCAGACACCTTTCTCTCACTCTCAGCTCAGAAAAAGTATGCAAAATGGTGTTGTTAGGAATCTGTAGACTGAAAAAATATTGTTGTTAAAATAGGTGTAATGAAAGCAAGTACAAGTGGTAGACATGTTAAAGTTAAGGACTTCTGAACATAGCATCTCTGTGCATCTAAGTGTATAATTGCATGTTGCAAGGTAGTATTAGTGTCATTCAAACTTCAGCAATAAAATTCATTGCACAATGTTATTTTTAACATTTTTCTGATAACTGTGGTCTCTAGACTATCTGCATTTTCCTAACCACTTGGAAGAGCTCATAAATGAGACCAGACAAGAACTGTTGATACAGTTGACTGTATTTATAAATGATGATGCATTATAGCTAACTTGCTATAAACCACCCCATTCATAGACTGTATCAAATTTTTAAGTGTTATTGGTCAGCCTTCTGCTTTCTTTTAACTTTTTGGGGACACTATAAGTAAATGGGCTTGGAAATTAACTTTAAAAATCAAGCTGTTTTCTCACAGATTCTTTGAGAACTACTGTGTGATTTTTGTGTTTGTTTTGGTTTTTTATTTTTATTGTTCTACTGAGATGCCAATGTTTCAAGGAAATAATATGGAATTGAAGCCTATCCTGAACTAAGACTATACTTCAACAATACAATACTGTAGAAATTAATCTCTCCTGGGGTCTTCTAGGTAACAGGTATTCAGTGCTGGCCTGCAAATCTAAGTAATCCTAAAAAACAAAACAAAAAAACAACAAAAAGATTTTTTTTTTGGAAGCTCTGTACTACTTTCAATCATTCTGAATTTTTTTTATTATGTTTTTAAATTGATCAGTGACTGTAGGTGCTGTATTATCACTTCTAGCAGCAACCTCAGCTCACTAAGAGTCCTCTCCCTGAGGAATTAAACGGATGAAATTTTAAAGATTACTTGTATCACTGTTGCCAAGCTACCTGACTCCTCTGCACTTGCTGACTGGAGCCTCAAGTGCCAGTATTTCCCCTCCTGCTGTTGTTGTGCAGGTGTTGATTCAGCACAGTTAGAGATTAGCGTTTAAAAGATACAGCACAAAACCATAAATTCAAGATGTGATTGGGACTTTTTTTTTTTTTTTTCTGAAAAGTTTACTTAGGTATTTACAAGCACTTTCTTAGGGGCAGAAAATGGCATTTCCTGGCTTTGCAGATGCATCATTCATTATCCCTTATTAATATCTGGCAAATATGGCAGTGTTTTGTTTGAAGCGTACATTATTAAAATTTGCTCTTTTTTCAAGAAGGAATGTGTGTGATTTCTTAACTAGTCATTAGTACTGATCAAAGCAGTTGAGATTGTCTCAGTACAGTTTAGCCATTGTGCCCCAACTCTACTCAATCCCATGTCAACTTTTACCACTTGTCTTGTAAATTGTATAGTCTTCTTCATGTGAACAACTGGCATTTATTTGTTATTTATTCAGCATGTAGAACAGTGGCTCACAATTTACATGATATTGTGAATGACACTACATCCAAGTGAGTAGGAACAGTAATTCTAAAATATCTTATGTTGAGCCAGAAGAAAAAAGCTGCTTCAGTTTGAGACACTCGATCTTTTATCTACAGCATAAATAAGTCAAACTCCAATTGGGTTCAGACTCAATTCTTGGACAAGAATTCGCTTTTGGGAGGTATCAGCTAGACTTCTGTTCTACCGTTCTTATATTTGCAGGTGAACGTGTTTGTAAAGGTTGCTCTGAATGTTTTCTTAACCTGTGGTCTCACAGGACCAAAAAGTAAATAGTGAAAACCAAACCTTTCTTGGTCCCCTAAGAGTTTCCCTTTTATTCCTGAAATGCAGAAGCCAAATGATTGCAGGTTTTGCAAAAAGATTTAAATCGTTCTATAAACATTGCTTCAGTATTATAAACCTGCTGCTCATAAAGCTCCCACTGGGTTATTTTGGACAGTTTTGAGATCTAGCAAGTGCGAACATGATTTCATGAGCAGTTAGAAATAGGTCATGAATCATGATACAAAATTTTTCCTATACATTTTATCTCTGATTCAGCTGCAGAGGGTAGTTCAATACTATTAAAAAAATAGCTAACAGTTTAACCATTTATAATTTAAAAGCAATTGGAGAAATCCTGTAGAAGATAAAATGCTTTCCATAGGGAAAGATGTAAGAAATTTTATTTTCATAGGTTATTCCATAGCCTTACCGTAAGGATCCATTTTGTGTTTTGAGGTGACTACAGACAAGCAGCAAGATTGAAGATGATCACTGTGAGAGGCTTAAATGCCAGGGAAACTTAATTTTTTTTTTTTTTTTTTTTTTTTTTTTTTTTTTTTTTTTTTTTAATAATTAAAGGAGCAGACCTGACTGCTGCCCTCAACATGAGGGCATTCCTGGGAGCATGAAAGGTTCAGGAACACATCTGAAAAAAAGCTTATAGATCAATGCATGCAGTGTGAGAAACAACCAGGATGAACTGGGAGCGTTGGTCAGTTCCCAGCTCTGTGACATCATTGGTATTAGAGAGACTTGGCGGGATGAGTCCCATGACTGGAGTGCTGGGATGAAGGGCTACAGGCTGGGCAGGTGAGGTGGAGGAGTGCCACTGTGTGTCAGGGAGAGGTTTGATTGTACAGCCCTTACAGTTAGCGATGATGTGGTTGACTGAATTGTTTATACACAGCAGTTACAAAACACAGCCCAAGCAAGTTCTTTCTTTTTGTAGTCCAGAGCCTTGAAACAGAAGTGATATGATTGCACACAAGTTGGGTGTTTGCCATAGGAGGACAATATCTTCCATCACAATCCAGGTTTTCAAAATCCACTGCAGTGTCCATTGGCAGTTATACTGGCAGTGTAACCAGGAATGGTGCAGAATTACCACGTGTCTCTGTGCTTGAAAGATGTTTTAGTAGTAAAATAAAGGGTTGCTCAGAGAGCAAGTCTATCCCGAGGTGTCCTTCCTGCTGTTTTCTTTAAGATTCTGCATGGTGCTCAGCTGACACCTCCTTGCTCTTTTTAAGCCTTTTCTGAACCATAGTCTGAACAGAAATCAGTTGCTTGCAAATCTAAGATGCTTTCAAGAAGAATCATGCTTCACATTAAAAAAAATTAAATAATTTGCTAAATTCATAGTGAAATAATTTCAGCAGCTGGAGATTCTGTTGTAATGTCTTTTTGGAACTTGCAGGTAGGATCAGTGACGGACATGGCCATATCTTTAGCCTGTATCTTGATGAAAGAAAGAACAGTGTTGTTTAAAAAGGTTGACTGGAACTGAAGTGATTCATAATGTCATGCATGTTATATCCCTCTGGTCCTCACGGAACTAAAATGAGAAGCTGCTTAAAAAGGACACGCTCTTTGGAGCCTCAGCACATACCTAAATTACAGGCCTGATCTAAAGCTATTTAAGATTGATGTAAGTAGCTTTTTCTCTTTGAAGGCTTTGAATTGGCTTCTTCATCTCCTTGGTGTAATTTTAAATAACTCTTTCTATGGGAAACATCAAAACTGAGTCTGAAGCTTTCAGGCATCAACCATCCCATAGCCAGGATCATACAAAAATTCATAAACTGAAGAAACACTGATTTAAATACCAGTTTTTATTGTTACGTGTAGAAGAATATTAGTATGTCTTTAATATGTCACCTGATATCCTAAGTAACATAAACGAGCATTATTTTAGGATTAACTAGCTGTTTTAAATCAACTAAAAAGATACCAGACATCATCAGTATTTCTAGTAATCAAGGAGTTTATTATAGCAAGCTAAGTGGATTGTTGATAAATTTGAAGTTAATGTTCCTAGTCATCCTGAGTAGAACAAGTTCATTATTACTTAAACTGTACCCATAGAAGAAAATCGCTATACTGTCATGAAATAAGAGAGACAGAAATAATTTCTCTATAGGAAAGAAGCAGAGCAATTTCTTGGGACCACAAGTCACTTCATTTGGAATCCTGTCAGTTACTACTTAAAAAAAAAAAAAAAAAAAAGATGATGATCTTGGTAGTGACAAAGTTGTATTTTTTTTTTTTTTTGTGGGGAATAATGTAAATCATGGATTATCTGTCTTATAAAGAGCTAATTAAGATTGCTGGTTGCATGATTAAGTCAAGGTGCTTTAAAACCTGAAATGCCTATTCTTAGCTTCTGCTATGATTTATGGTATCACACAGAGCAATTTCTCAAAGAATTTCCACATAGACTTACAATGGCTATAAGCTATGACAGAGCCATTAAAAAATACCTGGTTTTGATGCAAAAATGTAAAGTAATGAGGAATTAGCTACCATCAACACTTGTTTCAGTGTCAAATTACCTTAATTTAAAATGTCCTTCCTCCCTGCAATCAAAATAATTTTTGGTGGTTTTTTTGGTCAGTGGATTTTGTCAAAAGCAGGTGTGTGTTTAAAAAAAAAAAGTGATAGAAAAATAATCATAATGTAAGTTTCTGTGAGACACAAACCCAAGTTTTCATGTCAGAGTATTGTGAGGAAAATGGAAAATGCTCTGATGCACAAGGATGAGCTCCATGGCAGATGTTCCCCTCGGCTGGAGACCCCACTTTCCCCATCCTCTGATTGCCCAGCCCTAGGGACCTGCTGAAGTACCCCATGACTCCTGGTCCAGGCTTCCCACATGAGGAATCTATTGTGCATGGGAGAATTTGTTTTTCCGTATTTTGTCCTGATATGCTGTTCAGACATGGGTTGCCAATGAGACCTGGACCTGAGAATTGAGAAATGTTATCAGGTCCCCTCCTCAGCTGTGCCTGTGGCTGTTATAGTACACTGCTTTGGTCTGATTCTCAGTTTCTGAAGTGGAATGGTACTCTTTGTGCTCAGTAAAACCTGGCAAAGAAGTTTCATATTCTATATTTAATCTAGCTACTTAACAGAGCTTGCTCACCATAATAAATCCAATTAAAAAATTTACATCTTTTACTGTTGCAGAAAATGGTCGCCATCAGGCAGTGCTCAGCTCAAGGGACATGGTCTGAAATACAGAGTAGAAAAGGGGAGATGCTCTTTCCTGTTCTTAGTGGCTTTGTCACTAGGGGTAGTGTTCAGCAGTTTTAGCACTGTGAGTTAGTGTCAGATACAAGACTAAAGCTGGACCCGGGTAGGAAATGAAGAGTTCTTCCATACTAAATCTTTCCCCTTATTCTGCTCTTACTGCACCCATGAACTGATGAACAGTTGCTAAGGCTTGGGAAGAACAAAGGTGCTGTTCAAGAACAAAAGCTTCTTTTTATTGACTGTTTCTTGGCATCAAGGAAAACCATATGTTAAGATTACAAAGGAAAAAAATTCAGTGATAAAAAGAGATTCTTCATTGGATGTCTTTACATAATATGACTTAGTTTTGCTGCACAATTGAGCTGTCAGCTTAGTAATTTCTTTTTTTTTTTTTTTTTTTTTTCTCCTTTCAAGCTACTGTTAAAATATCAGGCTGGGAAAATTGAAATATTGTAGAATGGCAGCACCTGATAGCTCTGATAATTTAGAGTCTGCTTAAGCCTCTACGCTTCTACTTTTAAAATTCTCCATGACCTATTTTGTTAGAATGTTCCTTATACAACTGAGGTAGTCTTGGGAGACTATATGTACTATGCTTTTTCAAGACCATAAATGCCTGTTTATTTGAGTCTTGGATGAAGCCTGAAAATAAATGATGTTTATCATTGCAGTCAATTGTGGATATGCATCTGCATCACAGCTTGTATAGTTTAGTTCATGAAGTCTTATTAATTACAACCTGAAGCAACACTTGACTTACTTATATTTTCTCATGACTTTCAAACTTTTTTACAGTTTACCATGAATAGATGAAGGAAACTGCAGGATTCCAGCCAGTGTTATTCAGAAAGGTTCTCACATGGCACTTCCAGTTTTGGAGGATGTATTTGAACTACTGGAACAGAGGAGGCAAGTACTCATGTCCGGTCCTCTTCCACCAGGGTGTGGCATGGGTTGCATATCAGTCCTTGAAATAGTTTTGTTATTGTGTAAATAATGTATGTATCAAGAGCCTGGAGAATGAATCAGATATTTGAGTGAGTGCAGCAGCACTAGGGATCTGAAGTACATCATGCATGCTAAATTTTTTTTTACTGCACTGTATGGAGTAGTGAGTTAATTAGCTAAAAAGTTTATGGACACAGATTTTCTGCTCTGCCACACAGCTCAAGCAGCATAACAATGTTTGTTACGATGGTAAGAGAAACCTATTGCTCAGCCCATTCAAACCTTAAAGGTTTAAATTAATAATAATGGTATAGATTTGTTATTTTTGTAAATAACAATTGGGTTATAGAGAAGAAATTCCAGAAAACAAATAACAAATTAGACAACATAGTTGCAAAATAAGTGAAATGGTCTAAGAAGTTCAGAAATCTTTCAGGAAACTTGCAAGATTTTCACCTTTCCTTAATAAGTCTCTGTTCTGTTTATCTGAATACTCATACGTACAGAGTCTTCTTATCTTGCCTCCCTACAGTAAGTTTTCCAGTTGGAGAGTTCATGTAGTTCAGCTTCAGCAGTAGTATTGTTCAAGGAATTTCTTATTTTAGTGATGGTGACTGTAGATGCAATCAAGGTCTGTGAAACCAAAAAAAGTCACAGTCAAAAGTTTAAGCCAAAAGTACTGCATGGACTATACTTTCTCAGGGGTAATGTGTATTTGATTTGCTTGAAGAGTTTCTTGATTTGCTTGCAGAGTTTCTTAATGCCTTGAGTTCTATAGCCATAGAATTGTTTTGTCAATAACACAGATAATAAGGATAAATAATATATCAACATTTTAATAAGATATGTTTAAAAAATCCCAAACAACTCCACAAAAACACAATTTTACCCATCTTCCTCCTCCCCTTCTTCCAAACTCTAAGCCTAAACTAGATAGAACTGGTTTACAGATACATGGGACATATAGATTTTGCAATGGCTGAAAAGAACACCACTTTTTCCCCCAAACTGTAGATGCTGCATTTTCAGAGATGTAAGTCGGATGACCTGAGGAACGCTACCTTTGAAAGTCTAATAGTAATTTTGCCCCCTGAGGAGATATATATGGACATAAAAAATACACGACTACACATTATTTCATATAAAGGAGATGAAACTCTGTAATTTACTGAAGTTGTCTTTGAAAAGTTAAGTTTCTTTCAGTGCATTTTCATTTATCACTAGATTTAATTTCAAAATGAAAGGGTCTTTTCAGGGGGAAGCAAAGCAATGAGGAGCTTTTGAATAAAAAGATGAGGAAAACATTATAGATCCTGATTTTGAAGAAGAAGCTGATGTTTTAAGGCATTCAAATTACATCATGTGGGGGTTTCAGCTGACTGACTATAAGAGAGAGGAGAAGCGAGAAGGACGGGAAAGCCTCATGGACGATGCCAGAAAATTCTGCAGGTTTTCCTTCAGACTGTTTCACACTGCAAAGGAAGGACGGTCCCCGCACTTCTCTGTTCACAGGGAGGGTTTCTCTAGCTCCATCTGCCCCTCAGATAGATGCGAGTTCCTGCTACTGTTACTCTGTCACGCTGGCCAGGGTCTCACAGCTTTACTGAGGTCCAACTACATAGTCCTTGCTCCCTCTGGCACATCCTGGAGCAGGCTCCTGCTCTGATGTGGGCAGGCTGGTAGCTGCAGCCAGTGGCTATGAAGAGATAGGAACTGCAACTTAAAGGGTTTTGGGCAGAGAAGAAAAGAAACTGATGTGCCTGAGGGATCTGGAGGTGGAAATAATGGGGCAATACTTGACAAAACTGTGCAATTTTGTGACCACGCAGATCCAAACGCTGTAGTGTACGGGTGTACACTTTGTGATGCCAAGTGATGATGATAAAATTATTTTCTTATTAAAAAAAATTTGGTTTTGTTTTTTTTTTTACTCTATTACACAGCAGAGAAAAGACACAGAAAGAGTAAATTATGGGGAGGATAAAGAGAGGAAAAGGCAAGCCAAGAGATTTAGAAAAGACTTTCTCTTCGTGTTTCTATGCTAATGACCAGGCAGAGTGTTGTGCAGCGTACAGAGTACCTCTGCAGAGTTCCTTATGCATTTCAGCATGCTACTTGCTAACACAGGAATGAGTTAGACCAGCACAAGGCAGTAGAGAAGTTTTCTGTGCACGTATCTCAGCTGGTCCGATGTTCTGGCATTCAGACATTAATGTCCCCAGGTAATAAATATTGCTCATGAAAAAGGAGGCTCCAGATATTTTCTTTTCCTGGTCTAATTCTTCTGAATTATGCCAGTACACCATTTGACATATCCCAATGAACAGAATAAACACACACAAATACTACCTAGAAAATGCAAACCCATGATTTCATCTGACTTAACATGTAAGGGAAAAACTGTACTTTTTCATGTAATAACGTCCTGCCACTTTTAGAAATCTAAGCTTAAAGCCGTCCATCTCTGAAAAATTAAAGGGGTTAAAATAGATGTGGTCAAATGTTTTCTTTACGTGATTAAAGTAACACTGTAATGCAAGAGCACTCAATTTTCTCAGTGGCCTTAAAACAGGCAAAGAGAAAGGTACCTACAAACCTCTCTGTATTTTCAAACGGCTTTGGGGGCAATGCTTTCTTTACTGGAAGAAGCAATTGTGCTACCTGAGTTGAGTTTATTATGTAATGCAGAGGCTGGGATAATGGACTGGGTTACTGAATAAAGCAAAATGGAGGGATTACTTAGCT
This sequence comes from Platalea leucorodia, assembly GCF_965183815.1. Taxonomy (NCBI): domain Eukaryota; kingdom Metazoa; phylum Chordata; class Aves; order Pelecaniformes; family Threskiornithidae; genus Platalea; species Platalea leucorodia. The sequence continues at coordinate 42,050,309 of NC_138828.1, read as the reverse complement.
TGAAGCTGGAATGGAAAATGGAGTTGTTGATGGAATTTTGACAGGGGTCGCTAGCAGGATTTAATGGACTCTCTCTGAGGAGAAGTGATGCAAAAGAAAAATTTCCTGTATTTGCCATTGTTCTAATATGCCTGTGCTCCCAAGAGGAAATCTGGAAGGAAAGCAATGATTATAGAATCTTTAGCACTTTTTCCCTGAGATGGCTGCTCAGCAAAGCCAGATACATTCAATTCTCTCCAAATGTGTAGGACTTAAAAAGGGTAGTAGAAAATGCATCTGAATCCACATAGGTGCGTGGTAATCTCAAGAAAGAAGTAACAAATTAAGCTACTGCTATGGGAAGAAGAAATGTCAGTGGGCCAGGACTTCTCCAGCCTATTCTTAGCTAAAGGAGCAGCTCTGGCCATGCTTTGTTTATGAGGAAAAAGGACAGCTGAAGTCAGAGAGCACATGGATGTCTTAAACTTTTTCTAGAATGTCTACAAGGCTGGTAGGTCTTTTTTTTTTTTTTTTTAATAAGAGGTTGCCTGCGATGTTCTTGATGATGTTCAATGGAAAGTGCATTTGAGCCCTCACAAAAAGCAAGTAAGTGCTAATAGTTAAGAGAAGAAGATATGAAAACTGCATGTCTCATTTCCTTTTACTTCAGGTTGTGTTGGTATGAACAAACTACAACAGTTTTGTAAAAATTCCCCAGAAGTGTACCACTGCAACACAAACCTGGTAGTCTAGATGTGTAATTTTGCTAGAAAGCCATGTTTTCCATTTCAAAAATTTGCAGCCCAAAAACCTGGGAGGAGGAAGGTGGGGAGGAGTTGGCAACCTGAACCTGCAGTGCTGATGAAGACGTTAGAGGCAAAGCTGATGTGGCAGCCATTGCAGTTCTCAGAGATTCACCCAGGACTCAGTCTCATCAGTGACAATCTTCTCAAGTCATCTGGGTAAAAGTCAGGATAGATTTTTTAAAGAGGACTGACCTGAGACTGATCTCCATAATCTAGACAGCTAGTGTTCTCTTTCGTTTCAGGGTCCTGGTCTCATGAATATCTGCATTGCATTTGTGCTTCCTCATTCCTTCTGGAGTGAACCAAATACTTCTTTTTGACATGAAGCTGCGGTAGCTTGTCTTGACAGGATAGTTTGCTGCAAGGTCTGTCCCACAAAAGCCAGTGCGCAACATGATTTCCGTGGACCAGAAAAGCTTCCTGCTTGCCATGTAACATTGTGATTTCCTCCCAGCATACAGTGCTTCCTCAGAACTGTGAAAGTAAATGCAGTGTGGTCTGGATATTATGTTTAGATACTTTTGAGAAAAAAATCCTCCCATTTTGTCTTGGGGCTGTAATGACATTGTGCAAGACATTGAGGAGACCAGGCAAAGTGCTATGCGTTGTTTTTACATCAGTCATCTCCACAGGTTACTAGTTCTGAGCAGTGGGAACATCGTAGACAGCAGGCCTGTAGCCACAAGGCAGTTCAGCGATAGCCTTTATGCCATCTGTAGCAAGTGGTAAGAAAACCAAGGAGGTGAAAATAAACTGCTGAATTTCATTAGGTGAATTATATTGACTAGAACTTGTCACATCAGAAAGTGCTGAGAAAAAGGAGGATTTCAGGCTGAGCTACTGGTAAACAACTTCAGCATCCTGGAGGCTGACTGGGTCTGGGCTTACCTATGACAGTCAATATGACAAATTGTTATTCTGGAATATGCTATAAAACAAAATCTCAACTTGAATAATTTGAAGCTGGAGAAACAATTCAGTTGCCTAGTGCTCATATACAGTTTACTAAAATATCCACTGTGCCAGGTTTAGATATGGACAGAAGTATCGTAAGTACATCACTAAAATGTCACATTTTCACAAACTGTTCATATGATCACTGAGTAATTTTGTTTTAATATCTACCATATTTCAATGTATTTACAGAAATATTGTGTACCAGGATGGCAACAGCTGAAGGAAGATTTGGGCAAATTGACCAGATGTAAATTGTCAGTTTTCATACATAAATTCTGGTATAGCACAGATGATTAAACATAGAAAACTCATTATCAGAGGAAGAACAGCTATATATAAAAACCATGTACTTCCAGAGCTAGCAAAATCTGAGCCAGGATTCAAATCCTGAATATAACAAGAAAGAAACTAGGCTGAGACCAGTAAATGCAGTTTTAAAATTAACCTTAACTAGAATCTGCTACTCAAACATTTTGATTTAGCTACAATTTGACAAACTTCCATTTTTCTGTTAATCACAGTGGGCCCTTCTGTTAACTTACATGGCCTGTTGAAGCCTGAGCAGAATGCAGCACTGAAGAAACTGTACCCCTCCTGCTGGGATTTTTAAGTGATTTTTCTCTGTGCATTGCAAGCAGTAGCATCTGAATTCAGACAGTTTGGGCTTTGACTTCTTGTCAGGAAGCAGCAATGGTCAGTTTGGGTTTTTTTGATGGGTTGTTTTTTCCCCCCTTCAGTGCTGATTCTCTTTTCCCCAGGATCATTTAATTGGATTATGCATCCTGGTTGCTTAGAGCAAGACACTATTTTTGCGAAGAAAAGATGTTTTCCTGCTCTTTCTATTTTTTCCTCACATGTTACTAGAGGAAGCAGATAATGTAATTGCGTGTTGATGTTGTCCTGTGTGTTTCCCTGAGATAAATGCATTCAGCAAAGCACACTTTTGTTTGCTTATTTTCTATAACTCTCTGATTGAAGTGCTTGTGAAATAGTAGGCAGCCATGAAATCAGTGAGACTCAAGAGGTAAGGCTTTACTCAGAGCAAGAACTTTACAATTGGCTTTTGCATCCATAATCTATTGCTTCCTTAAAAAGCAATGGCTTCTTTAAATAGCCTTCTTCAAAGAACATTTTCAAAAGATTTGAGTAATGAACTATTTAATCTTTCCACACAGCAGCTACACTGGTCTAGGAGTAATAAGGGGCATGACAGGTGAATCACTGAATCTTAAAATTATTACTCTTTGGCAATCACCTGTAATACTAATTTTCTTCTGAACATTCTGAAATGAACAGCTCTAGGGGAAAGGGCATGTCAAAGAGAATACATTTATAAAAATGCAATTGTTAGGTTAAGCAATTAATAACAGATGTTAGTTAGAAGTTAAAAGGGAGACTACATTTCATCTTCTGGGGAATGAGTGATTACGAGAGGCAGACGATCTATGCAACTCCCTTCTTAAGGCAGTGGAGACTAGTGTTGCTCTCTAATGCTATGTTCTGAAGCTTCTGGGAAAAGTGACATAAATCCACAAATCTCTATCCAGTCACTCAATTACATTTTCTGAAAAGACAGCTATGGGTTGAGGTTGTACCAAGCAGGCTAGTCTCATTTAAAATGGCCTCTTAAGTAGTTGTAGCATTTATTTTGTCTTTACTAGCCAAAGTGCAAGTTTTATAACACTTGTTTTCTGGTGTCTGTTTCCAGGGATAACAACCAGTCATCCCTTTAGCCAAGAGGTATATTTTCATTACTATTGTGCGTTCAGGATAACAATTTTTGATCCTGTTCTTTCACCAGCAGCAGAACCAGATAGGGAATGAAGGTAAACAGCAGGGAAAAATGTGTACTTGGAACAGTCTTTATGGCAATTCTGAAGAACTTTAGCACTGGCCTTGATGAGAGCTTTCTCAGCAAGTGGTGGAAGCAAAAAATGTACCACTGAAAAGAGCAATTATTTCAAAAAAGGCTTGAATTCAAGTGGACATATAAATTCATGCAATTTCACATCAAGGTCTGGCTTCTATCTCAACAGGTAAAGAAATTTATTTTTTTTTTTTAGTTTATTTAATATAGCAGAAAACTCTTTTTCTAGGAACACTGACTTCTAAGAGAATTTTAATTCTTTCCTTCCCCAGCTTGTGTAGTAAAGAATTTCTCTGAAAAACCCAGAGGGCCTGCTCTCAACCTGTCTTGATATAACTGTGTTTTGCAGTATATCACGCCAAAGCTGCTGTTTAGGTTCAGTCATGAAAATGCTTTCCAAGACTAGTAGTAAGTTCTAATACTTGCTATTCTTCTTCTTCTTATCCTCTTTTACAATTCCAGTTCCTTTCTTGTAATTAAGGTACTACTTTTGTCTCATGAGAGCGCAGAGACCAAGGGTAGGATTGTGCTGCATATGAGCACAATTTTTTTAGTCGGGTAATGATAGCTGTTGTTACAGAAAAGCATGTCCTAGCTCATGCTGCATAAAATGTATTTGGACTCTTCATTCCTGGACTGGGTACTGTCAGTGCAACCTGCAGGAGAAAAAAATCTGTAATACATTAATAAACCATGATGCATCTGAACAGTTGTCACTTAAGCCCCAATTTATCTGCATCATTCAAACACAAAATTCATGTCAGCAGGTAATAACCTAAGCCGTATCATATTTCCAAATCCAATATAAATTAATGATGGCACAGATGGCATGCAAATGCTACAGGAAGAAAAACCCAGTTAAATAGATGTACATAGTCCAAGTTGATAAATGGCTAGTTTAAAAAAAAAAAAAAAAAAAAAAAAAAGTCTTCAAAATTGCAGAACTGATACTAATACACCAAATAGGAGTCCTGTGTGGCTAGGAGGCAAGAAGGATTGGAAAAAACAATATAAATAAAAGTCATTTAAATTTAAACTTTATATACTTTGACGAAGTCGTTTAGGGATTTAAATATTACTTGAAGACTAGAGCATGTGCTTTTTCATGATAATCAGAAAATGTAGTCAGCTAATTAAGTTCTGCCCTCATGCTATGTTGAAAAAAGCAGTCACCAGAAAACAAACTTTTTATAATCTCTAGAGCAAGTAATTAAAAACCGCATTTGACCTCTCCAGTGCCCCTTAAATGTAAAGACATAATACTGAATTCAAGAACTCCAAGATTCACGCTGTTAGAGAGAAACAGCTTTGTATTCAAAAGGCTTCCCTGTCAATGAAGAGAATTATTAGTATTTTTTTACTGTCCCCTTTCCTAGTAATCTTACTCTAGATGCTGCTTATAAATGGAAATCTACTTAGCTCTTCTTCTATATTGCTAATCAGAAAACTGTGTGCCATGCCTTGCTCGTCCTAATGTTTATGCATACATCATTACAGAAATTTGGCATATCATCATTTGTAACAATGAACTTTCTTATTTCAGCTCTTCTTATACACAGCTCTGTTCAGATGACAATCTGTGACCAAATTCTCTTTATGATTGTCCTCTTTGATTAATTTTAAAATTATGAATTTTGCTTTGTGAGATGTTTACTTGAGATTCATTCAGATTTTTAACTCATTCAAAAATTTTGCTTTGGGGGACTTTATATGGTTGCATAAAAGATAATGATTTACAATTTTTGTGTGAGTATATCAGATTATTACTACAGGGATCTTATATTAATTGCAAAGTTCCATATTTTTGTTTTTCTTCACTTTAGCGCTAAATTATTTAGCTTGCTAATAGTTGATTTGTTTTCATTAATCAGCTATCTGAACTCAGCTCCTTGGGTATTGTTAAGAACCCTGATCCTGATATATCTTGGGTCTACTCGCTAAACTCATGTCCTACATGTTTATGGATCATTCCTAGTACCTTTGGTAACAACCTTTAAACCAACTTCTGGTTTTCATTGCTGCCCTGTGAACTGAGAGTTGTGAGGATATGTATTTGGGATTGTGTTGTAGCTCATTACTGCTACTTAAGAGATATGGAGACCCGAACTTCTCCAAAGACTTGGAGAATCGTGTTATAGCTTTGTTTTGTTTCAAACTCTGATGAAACAATGGTCGTATCTAAGCTCGAGAAGAATGTTAAAATACCATACAACCTTCAAAATATGAAAACTAAAGCTATGGATACTGGTACTCCACGTATGCATTCCAAAATTAGTATCCTATGTTTGGTATTATTTGGTGTTGCAAAGTTTAGGAAAAATAGAAATGCAACAACAGCATTATGTCAGGCTGCAACAGCCAGCCTTCTTCTGCTGTAGCCATCATAGAAATGGAAAGCTAGCAGAACAGATCTTTCTTCTTCCACACTCTAAAAACTAAGTCTTTTGTGGAACAATGCAGATTTATCTTCTTGGGAGGGTGACTGTCATCTGCAGAACACAATTCACTACATCTGTGTAGGGTATTAATTACACATTTGTAGATGATTTCTTTATACCTTCTAGTATATTTTTTTAGAACAAGTGGCTTGATGTTTAACTGAATTACTTTTTTTGTCGTCTTGCTATCAGTAAAGTGTTAAAATTGTGATGCTAAGTATCTGTAGAAGTCTTCATGCACTAGGGGGCAATTTTTACAGCACCATCAGTGTGTACACCATCAGGAAATTTAGAAAATGAGTGTGCTTACAGAGCTGTAAAATACTCAGATCTGCTCAGTTTCACTTTGCTTTGACCCTAGAATGCAGATTTTCTGCCAGAGCTCACAGACTGCAAAGTTGAATTCCAATTAGAAGATACGCTCATATAGCAATGCAGTTAAGCAGACCTTTAAACTTAAATTAGTAAGTGAAAGTATAGTACTTTCTGAGTATTTCAAACATCTAACTGGCAGCAAGTCTCAATTTCTGGTGCACAGGATGGTATTTCTTGGTCCAGGTGTATTGATTTTTCTCAATTTTCAGGTATATTAATGTCCAACAGGTAATGCTCCTTTGATACTTCAAAAGGAAGTTGGAAAAAACTGTCAGAAATGTATGTAGTATATAACCTGTAAATATAGCACAGTTCTTCTCTGAATGACATGACCTTGTAAATAAGTTGTGCTTTGGATAAACCAAACCTTCAGTGTTATGCTGGAAAACTCATAGTACAAACCTAAAGCACAGAAGCTGTCACAAGCTCTAGCGGTCCTATCTTAGTTAGCTCCTCATCTTGACGATGACTTTTTCCAGTTGTCACCTATTTTTAGAGATTTGGTTTTGAGAATATATTTCATAGGTAGTATGAGAATATATTCCATAGGTAGTATATTAGTGGTGCAGTGCCAAAACTGGAATGTGGTGCAGCAGTGTATGCTTACCTGACTGTAATATAAAAGGATGATTTTTTTCCTGATAAAGGTAGTAATTCAGAAAATATTTTCATCTACCTATAGATATTTCAAATTAAATGATGGTGTGTTTTAAATTTTGACCAATATGAGCAAGGCCACATATGTTTTACACCAAGAAAGATATCCCAAATAACTGCCCATATTTAATGATATGATGAAGCAACAACGGTATTGCTTTGCTATTAAGAAAACCGTAAGATCTTTATAAAGCTTTATCTGTGTACATGTGTCTTAAGGACATGAAAGATATTACTGTGTAATTAAGGCTTCACCTTAAGTCCAATTGTGTAGGACTTTTTGAAAGAAGAAAATTATAACGAGCTTCAGAAATTATCAAACTCGGTGGACACAAAGTCTTCATGTTCAACCTAAATGAAGATCTTTGTTTCACCTTAAGGTAGGTGCCAACTTAACCTGCTGTGACAGAAGTACGCTAAAACTAACCAAAACGAAGGACAAACTCAAACAACTTCATTGCACAAAACCACCAAAACCGTGCAACAGGAAACCATGAGAAACAGGGGTAAACCGAAATCAATCAACGCTCCCATAACATCGCACACGTAACAGGTTCGAGGCGTCGGTCGGGCAGGGCATCGTTACTGCCCGTCGCAGCACACCCCAACGATGACCCAAAGCGCGCACACGCTCGCTCGCTGGCTCGCAAAGGGGGGAAACTGCCTCCCTCCCGGGGGCGCCCAGAGGCTGCAATCGCTCGCCCGGGGGTGAGGGCTCACTCAAGGGTATCCAGAAGAAACCGCTCACCCGGAGGAGGCGAGGGCACTCCATCCCGGGAGGTCTCCTCAGGCGGCGTCCCAGCCCCAGGGGAGAGGCTTCGCACCCCACCCGCTGCGCTGAGGAGCCGCTGACAGGGGGCCTCCGGCGGCGCCCCACGTCCACCCGGGGTCGGCTCTGAGCTGCGGCCATCGCTGGCCGTGATCCAGAAGCTTCTCCGAGCCCGGGCGCCTCGCTGGCTGCGGGCCCCGCCGGGCGACCGAGGGGCCCCGCTCCTCCTGACGCCCCCCCCCGCCGAGGGTGCACGTGCCTGGGGGCACGGCGGAGCACAAAAGGCGCGAAAATGAGGCGCGAAAAGCCGGTGATCGCCATGTTAAAAGCCCCGATCTTCAGGGTGGGGCGGAGTGTCCCTGTCACACCTGCTTTAGAATAGGACAGGTCAGACAGAATAATATTTCTGTATTTCTCCAATACCACCTCTCCATTCCCAGCATCCTCATTTTTTATGTTCTGCCAACTCGCTTCCAGTCATGAGCAAGTAAGAGCAGAAGGAAGACAGGCCGACAAGTGCTCTCAGCGGTTCCCGGGTTGTTTCAGGAGCTGGAGTTACTCATGAACAATCGTGGCACTCAGTCCCAAGCAATGTGGAAGGGTAAGGGTCTAGCATGTAGATCCGGAGGTCTGGGTCAGTAAATAGCTAGACCATCTCTTCAGAGATGTGCCCCAAGCGATTAACAGTGGAGGGAGTTTATTCACCCACCCTTCAAGCCTAATAAATAGTATGTATGTATTGAAATGGCACTTGCTGCTTGCCATAGTGGAGAATTCAAAATCGTTGGAGATACTGGTCTAAAAAAAGACGAAAAGAAGGAGGTCAGGTCTCTACTGTTCTTATTTAAAAATGAGAAGTAGGAAAAGATAGTCAATTGATGGGTAAACAAAGATGTTATTCATAAAGTGAAGAAGGTACTTAAACCCTGTTTCTCAGGGGTATTGATATATTTAGTGATATTTCTGTGAGTGTTAGGCACCAATATAAAATACCCAAGAGAATATGGACAATATTCTTCAATTCAATTAGCTTCTTTTATGTTCCTTCTTCCTAAAACCTTCTTTAGATGGTAACCTTTTTTAATTGCATGCTTCAGTCTGTAACACCCAGAAGGCTACTCTTTTCTCCGGCTTTCATATGTTTCTGAACAAACAACAAACGAAAAAACTATGCCCCAACTTCTTGTTTCAGCTAGAAAACTGTAACTTTCAGTTTTTGCAACTTTAGAACAATATTCACACACGTTCAATATTTTTATAGGAGGTTGACAGCAGCTGGTACTGGTGTATACATGTAAATGAAGTAAATTATTTCCTTTTATTTGTTTTTCCACTCCCTTCATTATCTGATTTATTTAAAAAAAAAAGTTTAATTTTTTGAGGGAGGAAAAGAATGAATTGCAATAATGCATTTTCTCAAAACAGAGTGAAAAAAACCCAGTCAAATTCACCTTGGGCTTCTGGAAATAAGTGATGCTGAAACCGATTCACTGTGGATTTAAGGTATGGTTTTGTTTTGAACCTCCATTCTTTTCGGAATGTTCTGGGAACAGAAAAATAATACAGGAACAGATTGTGAAAGCCTATAATCAACAGGTCAGAAAGCCACCTGTAATAAAATTTAGAGTTAACATAGAGCATTGTTTTGTCAGTTTAACAAGGAGATGACTTACAGAGAGGAAAGTTCAGCTTGAGCGTCTTTGCTGTTACCTATGTTTCACTAACACATAGACAGAGTTTTGACAATTTTAAAAGCTGAAAGAAACAGCAAATCATTTTCTTATGCTTAATGGACTGCCTATAATAAACAAATTACCTATAACAAATTTCACTAATTCTACGTTACTGTTCTTTTGAACAGTAAAAGATAGTGTGTAGTGCAGACTTGGCTAAGTGTTGACGGTGCTGTTCTTGATTTCCACTGTCGTCTTCTGTTTCTGTATTTTTCACACTTGATTGCAGCAAAGAGTGAAGTTACCGATCAGTAAAAAGTTGCTCTGGAGTTGAACAGGGAAATAAAAGGATCTGTGAGGTGGCCTTTTTTAATTTGCATCATAAAACATAAACTGTATTTGGATGGGCTGCTCAGTTTCATAGCAGAATGAGCAATGAATGTAAGAGTTCTTAGCACAAATGAAACTGAAATTATGGGGCCACAGAACTTCCATCCGTGCAAATAAACGACATGAACAGATGTAATGTTTAATCACTCATCACATTAAATTGCACAGGATAAAAACTGGAAGATGTCAAAAGATCCTTACATTCACTACTGCCTCCGCAAACAGATAGTTTCTCTGTATATGCAAAAGCTTCCCTTGCATTTTCTGGCCAGTAGAAGAGCAGAAAAAGGGAGATTAGTGAAACAAACTTTATGCTGATTGCAGCTGCTATGGAGTATTGAGATGGGCATTTAGGAGGACCTTCTGAATTCTCAGCTATGTCTTGAGTCTGTTAATTCCGCCCCCCCCCCCCCCCCTTACATCCATATTCACACCCAGAATTCACTGTCTGATGTGACTGAATTTTTAATGAACCTTTTGCCAGTTGTCCATTGCTGTCTGTCTTTAGGAAGACTTCTTGAAGCTTCTTCTAGCTAGAATGTATTGATTCATTTAGCCTGACTCCTAACTGTGTTTATGCATGAGAAGTGAGTGTCTGACCCTAAATTCTATGAATACATTTGTATGTAGTCTTGAGTTATAGTACACATTTAATGATAAAATAAATGTTGCGTCTAGTTTATTCACCATACCAAAGCAGTTATGGCAGTTATAAGTCTTAAAAAAGAATCAGTTTGTTGTACTGTGTTTATTCGTTTATTTTCTCTGTGCCTGACAGAGAAACTAATGTCAATAAAGTCAAGCTCACATAAAAGCCCTCAGGCACAGTCCCTGTCATTTGGAAATTGTTGTTATTTGTTCTAATGCTTTGCAGTGAGTGATGAAATGGTTGGAAATAACACAAAAGGGGGCATCTGAATTGTCTAAATCTGTCTAATATATCTCGGGACTTAGTATTTAAAATTCCCTCTTGAATTACTGCAGGCATTAATTGTGGTGCAAGTGCATTTCATGCGCCTGTATTTCTCATGAAGGAAATGTTACAAGTAAAATAGAGAAGGTTTTGTCACTTTGGGAATTTGAAGGATTAAGGAGAGGAGAATTTCTTGCATTATTTATCAAGTAAGTGTGAGGTTGTGGAGTAAATCTTACTCCACAAGAAGGAATTACATAGAGCATTGTTAAATAGCAGTAAAGAAGTGTTTTTGGAATGAAATGTTGATGCTCCTCAGATGTTTCCTTTTTTAATGGAAAGAGTGTGCTTTTAGGAATCTGTTTTCTTTTTGCCCTAATCTGATTTAATTACATCTTTGAGATTTTGCTTTCTGTTCCACTGAGTGAATTTCTCAGGGTCTTTAGTTGCTGACTAGAATTACTGGTCTTTAATTGCTGAGTAGAATTACTACTATGTGGTGCAAAGCAACAGACATGTTAAATTTTCAGACTGTTGATTTGCAAGTAAAATCATGAAAGAAATGCATTTTCAGCACCATGCTTTTTAAAAGCTGACTCCCTCACTGTACTTTGCAAATGCATGTTATGAATTCATCTGTAGTTGAATGCACCCTGCCCTCAAGCAAAAGCAATTGAGCTTGTAAACCTCTCAATTACTCTGCCAGTTGCATCCCAGTTTCTTCTACAGATTTGCCAAAGTTTCTGCAGTGTGGGTCGGAGTTGATATGTCATGCTGCTTCGCAGCAGGAAGGCATTATTTTGTTTAAAACTGTATGAAACCAAGCAGACTGCAGTTCAGCTGAATCCTGAAATCAAAGAGGAATGCAGGTGATATGTGTACACATGAACAGAAGTAAAACCATAGTAAAGAACAAGGCTAAACTTCTGAGGATGCTTTATTGTACATAGCCCTCGTTAACAGGTGACAGTTCTTCAAATACAGTAGTTAATTTTAGATAGTAAAAATAAAGATGAATTGATATTTGTCTGTTTATTTTGCTAACCCTCTCTGAATATTATCACTAATGTATAATTCATGCACCACAACAAAATGAGTTGCAACAAAAATGGAATCAAGCATTTGCTTGTTCTATCTTGTCCCCTCTTCACCCTGGAGATTTTTAAAAAAAAAAAAAAAAAAAAAGAAGGAAAGCCTTAAGATTTTGATCTTGGTATTCTGCTTCCTGTACCGTCCCGTATTTTGTTGTTTCCTGAAGGTAATAGATTATATATGCCTTAAGAAACAATTCAGGGTGACTCATATCTTCATGTTTCATTGAAATAATTTTTTTGTCCAGTTCTATCTAGTATTTTTGCTGGGTAATAGATAGTTTTAGTGGGCTTCGTATTATTTAATTATTTTTAATCATAATTTTCAGACTACTGTAATGGTCTCCTAATTCACAAGCAATAATTTCTGTTGATGGGAGAGTCCGTTAAAGACTGGGTTCTAATTTCAGCAACAGTTGTAACAATGATGTAATAAAATTGAGATAAAGCAAGTAAGTTGAAAGATTGAAGTTTAAAGTGTGATATGGTATTATAAAAAGTGCAATAGCATATCTCATATGTGTCACAGAATGGTGTTTCTTTTCCTTTTTTTTGTGTTATCACCTCTGAAAAAATTACATTTGGTATTGAGGACCACAGCTTAGGAAAAAGCATAGTTCACTATTTTTTTCTTTCTTCTGTTAATTTTTATTCTAGTAATTTATTTTTGCCGGTCTAAAAACCAGCTAGTTAAAATATTTACCCCTTTGTACATGTCCAAGTAAGGAGGCAAAGGAAGGGTACTTGTTCGCATCGTGACAAACTCAGGTCCAAAGAAACCTTCCTGACCCCAAGAAGTGATAAAAGATTGTGTCTTTTTGGATTGCAAAGCAATCTATTGAGAAAACTGTGTGATAATATTTACCCTGACAACTTGGTTCCTGAAGAGCCACAGGACTGCAAAATACCTTGTGTACTCAGGTGTCATGTATTTCCTAGCTTTAGAACATGATTTCCTGAATTAAAAAATAACTGCTGACAGATGTGTGGAGAAATTTGCTCTGGCAAGGCATTCAATACACAGCGGTCACCAATTTACTTACTAATGCAGTTAATAAATGTAAGTTTATTTTATGGTAAGGAAAAGAAAGAACCCTCTAGTTAAAAAATGACATGAAAATACGTGCTTTGTAACTGAGGCAGGCAATTGTTTTGAAGCATGTATAACACGATTCTTTTGAATTCTTTTGAATTCTTTTCAAACATTTCAGAAAAGATGGACCATTACAAAATAAGGTTGGTTTATATTTAAAATGAGATGTTATCTTCTAGCTAGGATGACGCAATGGTATTCTGTACATTCAAAGAAAGGGATTTTAAGGAAGTGATAGGAAATTTTGTCTTTTTTATTTTTTTCCCTGCTATTCTGATTTGTTTACCATTGCAGGCCCCTTTAGATGGTCTGTATGCAGTAGGAGTTCATATTAAACTTTGGTGTTTAAGTAAATAACTTAGAAGAAGCACCTTTTGTAAGTTATTAATGCAACTGTAAACACAGATATGTGGATCCATGGAAACACAGACAATTACCTGATTTATCACTGTGATGAAATATCAAAGTGTGATCATATGAAATACCATATGGATATTGTTTTTGTATTTTAGCCAGATAATATTTCAGGATGCTAGTCCTTGCCACCATCTCTATAACATCTGTACAATTTTGTCAGTTATGCCTTATTTTATTAATGTAGAATAATGTTAATTTTTCACTTAGCAGTGCTGTTTAGGAAAACTTTCTGAATGACAAATATTTAAATGACTTTATAACTTAATTGCCTGTTTTAAATGCTAAGCTTATTTACCCCACTTCTCAGGCTATTCGGTTCAATAAGTTTGTAAGGTTTAGACAACCCTTGGAGAATTCTAAGGCTGCACATTCTCAACAATGTATGTTGTTTAATTAATTGCTGCTTAATTAAATGATGATTAATTATTAGGAGGAAATTATTAATGCTTTCTCAGAGGACTGAAAAAGTGCTCCAGCCAAATGTTCTGAATTTATCCACTATAGGTGATGTCCTCTCCTAAATGGGTTTTTACTACTTGGGCAAAAATTTCCTTTCAGCATTGAAAAGTCGTGAGACACTTGGCCATTGTGGAATGATTATGCAAGGTCTCTTGATGTCCTCCCCTATGGTGCTGCCTGCTGACCTACATGCATTTGCTCTGTATGTGTTCATCCTAATGTGCGCTGCAAGTAGTAAATTACCTTGTCAAGGAACTGACAGAAACATGCACCAAGCCTGATGATGTCTGGGAATCTGTGAAGGGAAGTCTTGGAGGATGGACCAGAAGAGCATCTAGGCTGTTCTTTTAGTATGGCTTGCAGGTGGTATTTGACCTAGCATTTCTTACATTCATCTTTGCTGGGCCACTTAGACTCAATTTGACCTACACAATATGGTAGTTGATGGTAAATATGACCATAAGACAATGTCCTGTGACAATGTCCCGTGACAATGTCCCATGGGATACTGGGTTATCATCCATGACTTAAAGACTTACCCAAGTATTTTAGTATGAATGTAATCTAATTCAAGGAATGCCCCAAAATCCCAAAAGAGTGTCAAGACCTGTTTACCTGACTGTGCACATGAACGGCTTCTTATGTTTGAGTGTCAAATGTTGTATCTGTGGACTATTTCAGTTTCAGACTGAGAAAAAAATGTCTTGACATCAGCAAAAAGTTAATATGGCTTTCATTGAGCTTGCTAAAGAGTCTTTCTGTGAAATTCAAGAAGTGAAAGGAACCATTGGAAAGGTCTAAGGATTTGTTTTCATTAAATGTTCTCTTAATCTGTAGTATGTGAAAATGAAAAAGTGCCAGAATCAACCCTTAGATACCAATAACTATTCTGTATCTTGATTTCCCCCTTTTATCATCTCCTATCCAAAATACTATTTTCTAGTTTTCTTTAGGCTCTAGCTTTTCTTAGCCCAAATATTTTTTTATTGCTTATTGCTGAACCCCTTTGTAAGATATGCTGTATCTCTGAGATAAAAATATTGGAAACAAATTTTTTGTCTCAGTTGAAGACATGGTATTGATTTGTATGATAAGATTCATGTTTTCCATTTCAAAACAGAAAGCTTAACAAAGCTATCGATGGCACCAAGGAAAGGTTCCACTCAGTTTACCTCAACTAGAAATGCTGCTCAATATTATCATTAGTATGATTTAAAAGGTATTTGACATTTCCTTTACAGCAGTGTCATACCTTTAGTTGTTACAAGTCCAACACACAAACTCTACAAATGTACAATGAGACTTAGTTCCTGCTACCTCAAAGTCTTTATTTTAAGACTGATTTTAGAGTGTTTTTTTATGTGGGTTAATACAGGCAACTGCATAGAAAATAAAGTTCAATATGCATGCAAAAGGTCTGCTTTAGTAATGTTTATGGCAGTATTAGAGCTGTTTTAAGATGAGATTCAATGTGTCAACATGACAAGCAGGAGGGGAGAAGGGAAAAAGATGTTAATATCATGAAGACCTCATGCCTGAAAAGGATAGTATTGTGAAAGACATGATTCAAAAATCATGTGGACTTTCAAATGAAAAACAAAATCTGAAAAAGCCCCCAGCTCTCAACTTACAAAAGCTCTGTTGGGTTGGAATTTGAAAGCAGCGAAAGCGTAGTAAGGATCAATGTTCACTTTCCATAACTTTTAAATTTACCTGCTTGAGCACTACCTCCATCCTCCTGCTTATGTGTGCAACACAATGTTTAAATTGAAATTTTTTCCAGTTCATAAGTTAATTTACATCACAGAAATGGGCAATCTAATTTCAGTGAAAGATGTGCTGAGACTTCCATGCAATACTGAAAAAAACAGATTTATAAAGTTAGAATATGATTACATATTAATTTGAAAATATTTAAAAATAAAGATTTACCTGTAAGACAATTACATTCATTTAGTAGAAGAAATAATTACTACTTTTATTAGAATAAATAATGAGGCATTAAAATTAATACAAATTGTAGAAACGCATATAGATGTTATCACTGGGCTTCCATTATTTCTCCAAGGCAAAATTCTCTGACATGCACTGCGTACCTCTTATCTGCAATGCAGTTTTCTATTACATATTCTAATCTTGCTCCATGTTTGGGATTCCCTGGGATCTGCAGCGTTGATCACAGAAGACACTTTTGCCCTAAATGTTGTTGAGTGTTCCTGTATTTTAAGTAAATAATAGCAAAAGAGAATAAAATAAAAAATTAATTTAATCCACTAGGATAGCAGGCTACATAGACCATCGCATCTCTTTGTCACTATTGCTGCAGTGTTTTACTGAAGCCAAACCACGTGCACTTGAGATACAGATTTAGGTCAATGAAAATGTATTCCAAAATAAGTCTGACAAAAAACAAGGAAAGATTAAATAAATGTGCAAGTAAGAGCCTGTTGGTTTTCATTTTTTAAAAAAAAAGAAAGTTCTCTTGAGCTGTGCTGATTGCTTAATTTTAATATCAAGTGGAACTTCAGGGAACTGGAAATGAAAGTTGGTGGGAAATAATGAATAAAAATCTTAATCATTAAATGCTTCTACACTTTTATTCATGGGGAATAAAGCTAATAATCAAAGCTAGTAAAAAGATCTTCAACACAGTAAAACTGTCATGGGGGGCACTATAATGAATCTGCAGCTGTGGTGGGTATTAAGACTGCAGTGGCCGACCAATTACTTTTGGAACAGTATTTCTTTGGGTGAATTGCTCTGATACTCATGTGTTTTAATTGTGATGAAGTCTTTGCATTGAAAGAGTCCAGCTAAAATGTTACAGGTATGGCAGCAATTATGTATAACACAGCAGTGATGGTTTGGTATCAACTGTATTGGTGGGCTAGAAATTGAATGAGTTGAAGAGTAATAGGTGCTGTTTTGTCCTCTTAACAAGTGTTATTTGGATGATTATTTTATCAAAGACATTTTAAAATTTTCATTCTGGCTAGATGTCTTGTATCCTTGTGTAAAGCTTTCATGTTTTCTGTGTTTGACTAAATTTACCTGACTGAAAACAGAAGGCTTGGCGTTTCCTTAACTATCAGTCATAGTCACTTGTTAGGTTGAATAGCAAGCAGCAAAAGGTAATAATAGCAATAAAAGTGTAAGGTGAATTTATCGTAACACAGGACTATTTTCTTAACAACCATACATCTTTCTGAAAGGAAGAGTTGTGTCAACAGCCTCTGGGTATTAGTCATGTGCTCAGCGCAACAGTGTTCTCCAGTGGTGCCTTGAACAGTCATTGCTTTTTAGCAGCAAATGGGGCAAAGTGTTCTTCAGCAACTGAATGTATCTAAATCAATCAAAAGCCTTTTTATCTCTGTAACAGCATGTATGGATAAGAAGCGCTGCTAATAACTGTGCTTATCCTGTTGTGTGTGTTATCCCAACTTTCACAATGTGTCACAGAGCAAGAAAACAAATCAATGTTTTTCACTTGAAGCTAAAATGTTCAAGGATGATTTAATAGCATCTCTCTCTGTTAATGTAGTTTTCTCTCTCAGTATGTAATATTCTGTTGCAGTGGGCAGATATGAATGCAGCATACATAAAACAGAAAGCTCTGGTTTAAAAGTGGATCAAGTTTAAAATTATAGCTTAGCTTCAGGATTGGTGTAGGTGATGAGCACTTTAGCTGAGTATGTTTGTGGAGGTCGCTTTGAAGGCTCTGGTGCCAAATCTATATTCTTTTTAGTATCCAAGCTAGGATGGTTAATGTTAGCTTGAGGTTGTATGTAACGTAGACTTGCATCTTTGGAACATACTACAGATGTTAACTTTGGGGTTTGTTCTTTTGTTTTCAGTGTCTAGCACAACAGTTATCAGACAGACAGTCAACACAGAAATTCTATTTTTCTCTAAGTAAGACACAATGGAGAATTCAAAATACTCGTATAAAATGCTTTTTCTATCTATACAAAGTAATGTCCTATTAAGTGATAATCTTCTAAAGTTTATCTGCAGTAATGTTTTTTTACTTAATGCACAAGACTGCACTAATATTTTTCAGTGCTGACATTTATCCTGCTAGGTATTAAAAACGTTTACATGGCTACAAGTGATGAATTGAGAAAATACAGAGATTAAAGAAACTTACTTCTGCATATCACAAATAGGAAGATGTCTTTGAAAGCTTAAAAAGAAGAGTGCATTTTTCACCCTATGGAGCTTTTTTTAGATTCCAGCACATTAAACAAGCCAGGGCATGCAGTCACAAATAGAAGCTGTAATAAAATTTCAGATACAGGCTTGAGAGTTTGGACACAATAGCTATATTTTGAAAGGTAAAACTTTAACATAATATGTGAAAATTTCTTGACTATTATAAAATTTGTTAACTAGTAGGCTAAGGCATTAGGAATAACTTCAAATATTTTAAAATGTCATATGAGGGAAATATCATAGTGTTATCACCAGTAGCTTATTAAAGAATACTGCAGCTATTACAGCTGTTGCACAACTGACCACATTACAAACTTAAAAGTCATTGATTTTGCATGGTAATGTAACCTTTCTTCTCCATATTTGTCATACAGCCTTATTCCAATAACTGGGTATATCAGGAGGGTTATGGTAAATTAAATAATGTTATAATTTAAACAGCTTTTTGTGCTATTTATAATCTTTAACAAGTGGATTACTCCCTGACCGGTATCATCTCTGCAAAAATACCAACAAGTAATTCATTCATACCTGTTCTCTTTGGTCCACAGCTTCGAATACTTGTAAAGTAAAGTGACCCATGTGGTGCCAAAGGGGAAAAAGACTTGAAAAAAACTATTGAAATTTCTGTGAAAATAACCAGATGAAACTTGCAATTTAAAATTTCTAAATAATAAACATCTTGGATGTATCATGATAGAGCTTGACTTTCATGTTTACAATAAAAAAATCCATAATAAATATGGAAAGGTGCTGTTTACTATGTCTTAACACATTCAGCCTTAACTTTGATATCCAGAGCTGGATGATCACTTTTCCTTAACTTTTGCAACAAATCTGTGGTAAACCTAAAAATATGCTGATGACAGTACTGCTTGGGGCACTGTGCAAAAAATCATGATCTACTCTCCCACTGCATTTAAACAGGATGCAAGAGACTTATTAAGAAAATAAGTTATGGAGCAATAAAAGGAGAATCAAAAGTCACCGACTTACAGAATTGTTTTAAGTTTGTCTCTGTGACTCTCCATCATTTTGGCAAAATGAAACCCAGGCTATTTGCAGCTCAATGATCGATAAAGCTTCTGTATTTGCATGTAACGTAAATATTCTTGCAGATAACGCACCTTGTATTGCTAGTAGTAAACTTCACGTTGTATTTCAAGTATGTTTGATAGGAAAGCAAGAACGGGGAACGAATTTTTCTCCCACCACAATCGGGGGCTACATTTCTGTCTCTTATGCCGGAATGGATTCTAACCCCCAATGTAATGTTTATGCAGTGCAACTGAATTGACTTCTAACCAAAAGTTAGTCATTTTCAGAGGTTCATCTTGCTCCCAGTAAGTGAAACTTTTGCAGTGCCTGTTCAAACTGAGACAACAAAATTATCTGCTAGCAATGTGTTTTCAGACTGCAGTTAAACACATACCTAAATATCAATACTATTACACGATTAAAAATTCAATAATGCAAAGATTCTTTTAAAATTGTTGTGATTAGCTCTTAATTATGCAGCTGTAATTAAAGACATAACTCAGATGATATCTTTATTTATTTAGATAGAACATGCACTCACAATTGATAATTGCAGAACTCTGTTACTATAGTTACCATTAAATGAGACTGAGAGCAATCTGTCAAAGACAAATTTACTACAATCATCTCAGCTGTAGTAATTCTGCATTAAAAAAACAACACTGAATTTCAAAGTTATGCCATCTAAGAAGAAAGATACCTAGTCTTTAATGCTCTAGGTATTTAAAGGAATTGAATGATTCTTGAGGGACTGAGTGTAAAAATTATTATTCTTACAGCCTGAACAAAAGGAAAAGTAATACTTTGTCCTATGCCTTCCCAATTTAAGCAAGTAATTACTGAGGCTCAGACTTATAATTATGCTTTAAAATAAGAGTTAAATTCAGGTCCACTGGGATCCCATGGAAGTCATATAACTATGCCTTGGCTTCAGAAGTAGTACAGACTGTCTGCACAACTTAAAATACAACTGTGTTAAAAACTGGCTTTTAGTAGTGGTGGCCAAAAATAGGAGTTTTTGTCTCCTTAGAACTTGATAGTTTTGCATTTTGATGTGAAAAAATGTATGCTTTTGTCCCTGAATGATCTGAACAGCACCTAGGTGTGCTATAAATGAACTGGAGTACAACTCAGTTGTGCCCTAAGCTCACAAATGTTTGATGCTGTGCAGTTTTACAGCCTTCAAGTATATTTTGTGACCAGGAGAAAATGTTGACAGGGTGAGTAAAATGAGGAAAATTGAACCCTAGTAAGCTTTAACTCAGATGATCACAAGTTTCATTGTTGTTTTTTGGGTTTGATTTTTTTTTTTGGGGGTACCATTTGTATGAATAAGCAGTATCACTGGTAATGAGTTGGTTATATGCCATCACAGACGGACATGTGCCTTTCTTCTCTTTCTGTTTTCATAGCACGGTTTCAAGTTTTCTTCCCTCCTTTCAAATGAGGACATCAGCCTCCTGCATTCATCCTCGCTTTCCAGCCTCCCAGCATATATCCCTACATGGTATATCATTTTCTCCTTCTCCTTCTCTTCCCCCACAAATGGTCACCTGTTGCCCTCCTGCTTCTACCTTGCCAGGAGTCTTGCTCTGCTTCTGCTTTTTTTAGAAGCTCACAGTCTTATTACCGATGGCATTTCTGCAGCAGACACCATGGAAAGAACAGCCTGGGGAAGGACTAAAAGAGTTTATCTGACTCTCACAAGCGGCGGAGTATTGAAAGAATCATCTGAAATTGTTTACAAACAGAATACTGAGAAAAAACACAGCTTTCAGTAAGTTTGAATGTGTCATTACATTTTCTTTATATTCCCTTGATTTTCTATCTAAGCTATATATAAAAAAAGTTCAAAATCAGGGTAAAACAGCTCTATCTACAAAACACCAGCAGACTCTATTAATGACTTATAATGAATGTTTCAACTTTTTGGCTGTGAAGCACAAATGATGCCAGGTATTTTGATTACAAAGCACTGGAGTATTTCAAGCAGTAACTTTTTCAAGCAGTAGCTTCTTGTTGATATATTTTAATGAAAAAACATTTATGCAAAAACCATAATATCGCATGATGTTCTTAAAAGAAAAAGATATCTCAGTATAAACACTGCTGTCAGGCTGCTCAAGTATTTACAAAAACCACTGAAGTAGGCCAGTAATAATGAAAAGTAGCGAAGTACAGCTTGTGGAGATCAAGATTATAGAATTTTTTAGTTTATTTCTGCACAGAGAAGTTGTAGATTCTAGAAAAAGAAGACTGCATAAGTTAAGTAAGAAGAAAAAAAAATGTAGAACGAAAAAAGGGAATTTGAACATCCACATTTATGACAAAAATAACTACGCTGTACAAAACAGAAGAAGAGAGAGTCAGAGAAGTCAGGAAAATGCTAATAAATTTTATAAGTCTTTTTATGACCCAGAAGGGCTCTGAGGGACATTAAATTGGTTAAGACTGATGCTTGGCTTCTTAATGAAAAGTGAACTATGATATCTGTTCAGCTTCAGACACTTCACAAAACATAAAAAGGATAACCTTTTTTTTTTTTTTACCCAAAGAGCTAAGTACAAAGTATTAAAAAAAAAAAAAAAAAAAAATTGAAGTGTGATGACTATGTTTAAAAATCAAATTATGTACTAAAAATGTGGACAAAAATAGAAGAAGAAAGAAAATGATATTATTTGCTGTATCGGAGGTGAAACGGGAAGGGAAGGAATAAAAAAAGTGGAATGATGAAAAATAATAGAAATAACAAACCAAGTCAAAGATACCTTGTTCCTTCATCTGGAAACCTCTCCAGCTTTCCAGATAACTAACTTTGATCTGAGATATTGAAGCAGTGGGGTCTTTTTAAATTACGTTTTGTTCCTCTCCCCCATGGTCTGATGATGTCTCCTTGTCACATTTCAGTTCTGTGTTATTTCCTTTCTCGTCATGTATCTTTCTGATTTCTATTTCTGTACGTATGATTTCTATATACATAACCGTGTTTATTTTTCTACATATGATTTCTCTGTGTTTCTATATATTAATGTATATATTTTATATGGAAATTAAGTGCATGAGTGTATATAGATGTAATTCCCTTATATATCTATATATGTTACATATACAGATATTTCAGTTGTAATTTGCAGTCATTTCGCCAGCTATCTATTTTACTCTAATCTGGCTTTCTTGTCCTTGTTTTTCGGGCCCTCCCTGGGCCGCTATTTCGAATGAGTTACATTCAAACTTATACTTATCTAGATTGTTGTAGCTTTTTCTTAGGCAAGTAGGTAGTGTGATGTTTTTGCAGATATCAAGTAAATAATGGTTGTTGATATAGGTAGATTAAAAAATTTGTCATGTGCGTTTGCACAACTGCGATTTATACACTTCTATTTTTTCTTTGTAAATACTTGCTCAAGAGACAGAAAATATGTTTCATCCAAAACCTGCTAAGTAATCTCTTAGTCTAATTCTGGACAGGAGAGTGCCTCACTACCATTGGTCTTGAAAATGTCCTTCTGTTTTTATACACAAAAACATTTAAATTTTGTTGTTACCTTACGAAATTAGTAATCCCTAGGAAGTCTTTGAAAACTATGAGTTTTTAAGGCTAGAATACAGTGTGAACTCAGAAGTGACAGATTAATAATTTATGGAGTAGTTGTAGGCAGAAGCCAGTGGACTTGCTGCTGAAGAAAAGCAGGCACTAATGGCTTTTGCCAGCTGCTTTGGAGAATGCATACCGTGGTTATCAATCAGCTCTCCACATGGACTAGTCCAAATAAAGTTATCCTACTAAATTTCATCTGGTGATTTTGGAAGACCTGCTGCGATGCTCTGTTCGTGAGTGACAGAAATAAAAAAAAGGACTTACAGCATAAGCAGGAAGCAAACTATCGCTTGTCTTTTCTAGCTGCTTCTTCCATTGACCTTTTGGGGAAACGTTTAGCTAACTAATTTTTTCAGAAGTCTTAGCTCCTAAGAAAGGAAGAGGATTGTGAATACTTTAGTTATAGAAACTATTAAAGCTGTTATGCACAAAACTCGCTTCCAGTTTTGCTATGTTATCCTTTAAAAACAAAATCTACAAAATCCCCACCTAGAGAAATAATTTTCAACTCTAATTGTTAATAATAATGGCAATATTTCATCTGTAAAATGCCTTCAAATGTTACACTTCTGAACTTGATAAACATTAAAAAAGAATGCAAGATTAATCCTTGCTATAGTACAGTTATTCTAGTTACTTTAAAATAGGCATGTTACAAACATAGCTTTCCCTTGCAAGCCTGATCTGAAATCGAGAAGATTTAGTCTGAGGGTTACCTATTCTGTGAAGTGTTTTTGTCCTTGAATGCGGTATGTTTTTATGCTCGTTTTGCCCAAATGGGTCTCTTTGATCTTTATTCTTTTCATGGCAAAACTGCATGCTCAATATATTGAATTATTTGAAAAATTAATGCCATTGCTCACATTGGATTTTGAGTCAGCTATTTTAGCCTGTGCGTTAACTACTAACAAAAGGACCCTGACAAAACTTTTGTAATTCAGATATACCACAACACACACAGATTACATGAATGTATTTTGGGATACAGTCTTACAGCTCACAGTTAGAATGCACTAGGTAATGTATCTATCATAGGCAATGTGGTTCCTCTGACTTTGAGGGAAGCTCACTGGTAAAAGCACTCCAGTTATCTATGAAATGTTCATTACCATGCAAACCTCAGTTCTGACTGAATTTTTATTTTTATTGCTCCTGAAAGGCTGTGCCACAAAAATAAACAATGAAAACAGCAAGGACTTTTAATCATTTCTCTTTGGTCTAGAAGCTGGGTCGGAATCACAGGGACAGTGTTCACCCATCTTCTGTTTTTTATTATTATTTTTTCTGTTTTAGTCCTTGTTGGATTCTATAACAAAATGGTATATTTTAGCACTCATTTAGTAATCGGGCTAACAGCCGACACCAGGCTTTTTATTGTTTTTATTTTTTTTCCTTTATCGCAGAGGGAAAGTACAATGAAGTGTCTTGTTTTGATAAAGCTTTTTTATTTCCTGGTTTCCTTTGGCAGACGTTGTGATTTATGTATCTGTGGTCTGTATTGTGTAGGAGGTGGCAATTCAAGGGAATGAGCCTTGCATTTGGAATATGGTTTATACTGTCTCATCTGTAGTAAGGGAATTCATTCTGTTGTCTTGGCCCTATTCTTGGGGAACTCTGTCTTTTCTCATTGAAAGAATTGCAGTGCCTGATGAGTGGAGTTGTTAGTCACAGCCTCATGAGATTTTCAGCATGTTTATTTTTCTCATTCTGCTCAGGATTATGACAAAGTAAGCCTTCACTGATACTTTCTGGTTTATACATAATCAGCATTCTGAAATGAAGAAAAAAATGTCAGATGGACACTTTTTTTTTCAGTAAAACACCTTAACTTGAGAAATCATTAAGTTGAACTAACAGGTATGGAATATTTGGGAACAAATTCAACTATGTTGATGTTTACATTGTAAATTTACTTGGAGTAAAGCATATATTCACCTTCCAAATGTCAAATGGGGCAGAAAGCTGCTATCCAGGTTATTGCCCAGATATGTATTTATTGCTGCTTGTGAAGTCCTTAGGTCTTAGATAACCAGACCCAAGAGAAGTCTGCAGCTACCTGGGTGTAGCGGTTTGTGAATTAACCTTTGCTTCTCTGACCTCTCCTGGCTTAGGCTCCTCTTTGGATGTTACTGCCCAAATGACCAGGCTGATACAAACAAGCTGAAATGTGATCTGGTGCTCCAGGTTTCATCTCTAATATGTTCTGATTTTATGATGTGACCTAAAAAATATTTTAGGGAAGGTGCTTCCGGAGAGCAGAAGTTGTGAACTTTGAATGAAAGTGCCCGCACAATTTGGAACTATATTTCTACAAAAAAAAAAAAAAAATTTTCTGCAAATATAGGTGGTCTTGAGCAATTATTAATTTTACTGGTGTCCTGACAGATGTGTATTTACTAGTAATCATGTCTTCTGCAGCCTGTCCTGGTATGTTTTTTTAGCCCTTCAAGTACTTGGCATATAATAGACAACTTACATGTGTGTTTTAATTACATTTCAAATAGTAGGGGTTATATTTGGGGTTATATTTATTTCTTTCATAGGAATTTTGGGATTTTATAGTTAAGAGAACATGGGAAAACACAATTTTCACAGCAAATTTATAATTTCATGTACTTTATAAAAGCTAGTAGGTTCTTTCCACCGAACATTTTTCCAGTTTTCTATTTCTGGACAATCTCATCTTTTGGGGATTATTTTCTCCCATTGGCTCTATCAATAAAAAACAATATCTAGTTTAAAGGAGATATAAAGTGCTATTTACTGAACTACATTATGCATTTAAGCAGGGTTAGGTACCCAGACTCCTTTGGCTGGGGCTGCACGGCTAGAAGGCGCGTCCCCTGGGTGGTGGATAGGGGATCCCTCTCTGGAGGGTGCACCGGATAAAATTGAAGAAGGTGCCGCGAACCAACGCAGCCTAAGGGAAGGCCACCCTGACAGAAAAACCACTGGCCCTCCAAGTCATGGGGGTTGGGCAGGAGGCCAACTACCTCCTCCTGGAAAAAAAAAAAAAAAGTTGCAGAAACGACGAGCATCAGAAATGGCGGGGATGGAGAAAATCGGTAACGAAGTGAGGAGGAGGAGATGGAGCTGGATCGGTCGTGTCCTGAGGGGGAAACCGACGGAAGACTGCGCTGTGGCCCTTGACTCCAGAGCACACAGCCGTGGACCGATCGAAGTGGAAGAATGATGTTCGCGCCTTGTGTGCCTCTTGGCACTGACAGAATTCAGATTCAGAGATTCAGGTACCCAGACTACTTCTGTCAGATTCACAGATTTCAAAATGTGAATTAAAGTACATTTTCTGCAATTGTGACCTTGAGTAGCAGTAAAAATAAATTCAGTGTAAAGAGAAATCTTTCTTGGATGCATTATGCAGAAATGCCAAAGGGACGTGACTATAAAAGGGAACATTCCCGCAGATAATTGTTTATAGAGATGTATAGAAAATAAAATGTTTGCTACATTAGTCACTTTGAACAACAGAAACAAAGAGTGTAGGACTGGATAGGCCTTTTAGGCCACAGAATGCTGTCCCTTTCTCTACTGCACTCAAATATATTGTAAACTAGTTAGCTGTATTTATGAGACCCCTGATTTCAAGTCATAGCACACCTCCATTTCTTTACAGGTAAGCAGCTTAGTGGCATTTCAAAGATGGAATGCTCCAACGAAAACACCCTGAAAGCAGATGAGTATACTTGTAGTACAGTACAACAACTCCTCCTTGCCCCAAGCATATGAGAAATTGCATGCTGCTTTGGAGAACTAAGTATGCTTTGATGCATGCGAAGCGGCATGAAGGGGATTGCATCCCACGAGATGAAACAGGAGTATATAGAACATTTAAGCATGAAAGACAAGCCATATAAAAATACCATAGAAAATGTATTTGTTTTCTCTGATAACTGAAAAGTAAGTTTCTGAACTTGAAGCAGAAATTCTCTTGTATATGCTGGTGGCAAAAGACTTGCCTCTGTGTAAAGGTGTACTGAATTAAAATGCTATGGATATTGTTATCCTGAAAACCTCTTGCCAGCAGATGTCAAAGCTGGTGGTCACTTCAACAGTTTATGGAACAGACTTACTTGGCAGTGCTTTAGGGACCTGTACCAGAAAAGTGTGATGAAAAAGAATATCAAATTTCACTGAAAGATCACTATTTTATTATGTTTATGCTAACGTCTACCTTCACTGAACAATTCTCCAGAATCTGACATTCACCAAACATTCCCATAGGATCCCATTACTACGTATTAGCTAGCTAGTATCTGGAATACAAGGGATTTTTTTTTTTTTTAAGGTATCTGTGGAGCTGCTTTGCACCCTACTTTATGAAGAAAAGTATTCTAAACATCAAAGCCTTCTGTGGAATGAAGTTTTCTGGCAAGCTCTATTTTGTAATCATTGTTTCACATATCAATAACTGCTGTCAATAGTTCCTGTAATAAGCTATGAGCGCCTGCTAAGGATGCTGCCATAGCACAGTCTCATGAGAAGAAACAATTGTAGCTTTGCCATTTCTTGTGAGAAAGAAGAATACATGCTAGGAATTGAGTATTGAGTACAAAAATCTTTTGTGTTACTATTTTATAATTGAAGAATGGAAAGAACTATACCTGTTTAACTGTGAATTATCATTGTGCTTTGTGAATTCTTTTGTTATGGATGAAAATCTTCACAGAAACCCAAATCTTCAAAGCTTGTTGTCCTGGAGATTTGTTATGCTTCTAAAGGGGAAGATAAAAAATAATTTGAAAAGCAGAAAAAATTGAGACTACTTACATATGCACATAGTTGCACTAAGACTCAAATTTCACCCTGTGCTTCCAGGGTTATTTGGGCTGGGGGTTATTGTGTTGAGTTTAGCTTTTCCTGGTAGAGCAATTATGTTTTGGGCTTGGTGTTTATACTTGCTTTTAAAGGATCAAATTCAAGCTGCTGTTGAAGAGGTGAAAGTCACCTGGCCTTTTTCTCCACATTTAGTTAATTAGAATTGAACCCTGAGGGTAAAACTTATTAATGAAATGTAAATGTAAAATTATGCTACCCTGGAAAAACAAATGTGCTGTGCCAAGAAATCCATTAGCTGAGTTTCTTATTTTCTCCTTAAACCCTTGGTATTCAAGGGACATTAGGAGGGAAGCAGAGCTGGACAGAGGACTCTGATGACAATATTGTAGGAACTGTAGTTTCCAGCTCTCGTTCTGTAACCTCCTCCTGTTTTCACACAATTTTGATTACATTTCCTTCAGTGTTTTTAGGGGATATTAAAGATGAGATGAAGAAATAAACAAAGACACAAACCCATGAGTGTTTGGGTAAGCAACCGAGTATCCTATTTCTTATTTTGATCTATGCCATTCTTTTTTCAAGACAGTCTGACACATCAAGCATTCCAAGGTTCAGTACATCAGAACGCATAGCAGCGTTAATGTAGAATAAATCTCAGTACACAATGCTGACAAAAAGAGATACAATTTGCACAGGCTAACCAGAATTTTAAATTTGAACTCCCAGCTTTCTTAATGTTGTGGATTTTAAAGATTGTTTGTTTTTTTTTCCTCTGCTGCTTCTGAAGAATTTTGCCTGAAAAAGGGCATAATGTAGGAAGCTGGTATGTCCAGTACCTAGGATATTCGAGCATCCTTGATAATCCAGTTTAAAATACTGCTCTAGATCCACACAGCTTTTAATTGTCTCCTTCACAATTTGTGATACTTCATCTACAGTCATTGCAAAACCATTTTTGTTTTATATATTATAGGTATTTATTTTCTAAGTTAAATTAAATTGAATTTATTGTCCTGTCAACCATGTTGTTGAATTAAGTCTTTTTGGAATGGTTAACAATACCAGGTGTTGTTTTTCCTACCTAATCAACTAATAATGCGCATCTGTAAATTTAGTCTCTTGTATACCCGTGTCTTAAAAATCTTGAACTATACTAGTTCAGTCTTCGTCTCTGGTACAAAATGCTATTATTTCTTTTTCATACTGCCATTTATCATTCTTGTTTCCTAACTGTGATCCATCTTAAATCTTAAATCTGAGTTCTAATTGTGTGGTTATTAATACTACCTTTAAAACCTTTTTTCCAAGAACCCTTTCAGAAGAAATTTGAAGGTCCCATTTGAATTATATTTACTTGTTACCTTTTGCACATCTTGTATTAGCCTTCTGCAAAAATAAGAATACATGCTTTTATAGAACTCATGCTCAATGACACTTACTATTTTAACTATACCACCTGATTATTTTCATGTGTTGCTATGCTATTCTTGTTCACTTTCTAAGGGCTGGAGTAAGTATCTTTTTTGATCTTTGGCACTCTTTAAATTCCAGTTTGACCATTTTCCAAATATCTAGAGAAAATACACTGCACATTTATCTGGAATTAGGGACGTCATGTTACATTGATTCTGCTTAACTCATTTCCTGATTTACTGCTATTAAATTTTAACTCTGAAAGCATACATTTCTTCCACCAAAATCTTTCTAACTTATATAAGGTGTTTTTTTCTTAAATTTCTGTGCCTACCAAGTTTTGATATGTTCTGTCTTGATCTTTTATATGTATTATTTAAAAAGTTAATTTCATGATATGAAATCTATTTATGGATATGGCTGCGTGGTGCTTAGCTGCTTACCGAGGTTAACCCATAACATATGGAAATGAGATTTATTGCTGCTGAAAGTCTTGTATTACTCTGATAAGGGAAGCCTTTGCTATATCTACAGAGTCTTAATAGGGCACGCTTCCTTTATCTTTCCAGCAACAGTCTTGGTCCTGGAGAGGAGGTGCTGGCTTTTCTTGGAGATTAACAGCTGCGTGTTTTGACCCAGGCTATTTTTGCCCTGCATTCCACTAGTTAGAAAAAAGTGTGATTGTGTAAAGTATTGAAGCAGGAGCTAATGTATCTTTGCTGGTTGTTTGACACTTGGCACCTTTGAATGTTTTTTTTGAAAGCTGTTAACCAAG
This sequence comes from Platalea leucorodia, assembly GCF_965183815.1. Lineage (NCBI taxonomy): Eukaryota > Metazoa > Chordata > Aves > Pelecaniformes > Threskiornithidae > Platalea > Platalea leucorodia. Next base: position 42,020,592 of record NC_138828.1, on the reverse strand, counting down.
AGTTTTCTTACTTAGGGTCTGGTTTGATGTCGTTAGGAGTCACCAATAGAATCCATTGAGCTATCTTTGATGATTTCATGTCTCCTACTAATTCACTTTATGAAAACTCTGAAAATGTTCTGTGATTTTTCTCAGGGCTTGCAATCTGTGCTCTCAAAAGTACTAAAACTGAAATAGCTCTACAGGGATTTTATCCAAGTCATGATAGCTGAAAACTGATGAGTGCCTTCTGTTTATGTACACACCAAACCATGTCACTTCTATGCAGGAGGAATGCTTCAAAAGGATCCTAAATGCATTGTAACTTTTACATGACTGAAAGCTTAATTCATAACTCATTTAAATCAAGAGAATTATCTACTGATTTTGGTAATCTGTAGTAAACTTCATTAGTAAAAAACCTGTTCTGCAGTATTTGAGAGAATTAAAGATAATATTTTAAACTGTAAATAACACAATTAAAAGAGATTACCAAGACAACTGGGAAAGTGTTTCAAAGAAAAAAGAAAAGAAAGGATGAAATTCCAAAATTATGCATAAATGCATGGCTTGGATGAGATACAGAAGTACAGCTTCATGTGACAGAAGCTGCGGAGGAAGAGATGTTTCCACCAACAGTGACCAGATTGTGTGCACATACTGCTATAGAAAAACAGAAACTGAGGACTTCCTGAAAGACCCTTCTTAACAGGAACAAGCCTTTGTTTGCAGCACGGCAGCTCTTGAGCTACCAGACCTTTAATTTAAGACACAGTTATCATGAGCAGTGTTAATTTTACATAATCTTGTCAGGTTTTTGCCTTAAACTGTATTATTATTTCAGAATCAGTGCCTGAATGATGCATTGTTTCTTAAAAAAACCAAAACAAAACAAAACCCAATATATTTTCTACAATAATTTCCTACTCACCTAGATAAGATGAACCCACAATTAGTGTGTTTGGACTTGCTGAGATAATTTGTGAACATGGTCCCTGTCTATTTTTGTCGAGGTTTCAAAGTTAATTTTATTCTAATGTGTTTATAGCTGACGTATTTTCAAGGCCACAGGACTGTGTTTTCTCCTTTGTGCAGTTTAAGATTTTTAAATTTTTTTTTCTTTTGAGTTCAGAGTTCTTCCACCAACTCCACTTATGCACTCATGAGTAATCTGCACCCGTTTTGAGGGAACTGCCTCACACCGAGACCTCGGACTGTGAGCAGAAGTGCAAAAATTGAAGCTTAAAGCTGGAACAACTCAGGCAATAGCAGCTGCACACAGATGAGCGGGCACAGTCTTTGAAAACATGAGAAACAAAGGGGCTGTGCAGGGACAAGTAAGTATTCGAAAGCATGCCATTTCCTCTCTGATATACCAAGTACTAAAAGTGCTTCACTTGCGTGGAGCTGATTTTTATGTGTTGCTTCGAGGCATCACAAAGTTTCAGAATCAGGACAGCTTGACTTGCACCTTGTTAATTTAGTCAGAGGTCAATGGCTTTAGTTGTTTCCTTGTTCATTATGACAGCGTAGAGACAAAGGTTTATACTTTGCTGTAATCTCTAGTCATATTTTAAATGATAGCTTCTGCTAACAGCGGAGGTTTGTTCTTCTGTCAGCAGTTCTAAGAATCAGAAAAGTCTGAGCTGTTGCACTGAAATATTGTTTTATTTTTTGAAAGGAAAGGTGGTAAACAGAAAGGAAGAGTCATAGGTGTGTTTATTTAATTCTGTTGTACCTATTAAGATGTGCAAAGAATAGAACAATTAAACACCTTTCAAAGCATGATGGCTCAGTGACTAAAATGTGGCACTGGGATGTAAAACATATTTTGATTACCTTTGCCTAAACTAGGTTGTTGGCCAAATCAGCTTTTTCTCCTTGTTTCCCAATTCTTCATCTGCATTAGAGAGCTCCCGTGATGACCTCATTTCATGTAAACATTGTGAGGTACTCAGACGTTATATAATCAAGGATATAATACTGTATATGCCAGATACGTTTATATACATAGACTCCTTAGAAATTCCGAGAAACATCCAGGCATGTATGTTATGCATGTATAGACAGTAATACAGGCTTTTTTTAATAGCAGAAGATACTTGTTCCCCTTCATGATAAGGAGGTTGCTAAGAACGAGAAATACTTCAAAGTAATGTCGTGTTGGTATCTGCAGTATTAAAAAAGTCTGGAAAGATGATAAAGTACATAGTGGTTCTGAGCAAACGCTCCTCTGGTGTAGTACAGAAGGGATCAGTTCACTAAATTGAAAGAGAAATCCAGCTTATTACCAGAAACATTTCTAAAGGAAAAAAATGCTTTAAGACAACTGTGGGAAAAAAATGGGGTAGTGAAGTTACAGGTCATTATCAGTAAGAACTGTAAGGAGCACAAACCGCCAGAACAACTGGATTTTGGCTGTTAAAAGGTTTTAAGCCTGTTTTAAGTGCATATTTGTTTATTATCAGATTCTGCTTAACAGTATCCCATTGAAGGACCACTTATCAGAAAAAGCAGACCTCTAAGTCCTGTAGTTGTACATCTAATGGTTTGCTATCAGTGGCTGAAAATTTTCTGCATAGAGTACATTAATCTTCCTGATAATTATGTCTGTCTAACTAATTTGTGCAAAAGCATTTCTGGGAGCTGTTCTAGAGAACACAAAGTCCCTTCTCATGGGTGCTGATGCTTATTGTCATATTTATGTTGAGTGCAGGGATGTAAGCCAGGTTACTGAATATATATAAGCAAGATTTAGTGTCAGCCTTGTGTCACAATTGTCTGTACAGAGCTTTATGCAGCTGGTATTTAGCTGAAGATATTTTATGGGAAAATCTTCTTTAGGTACCAAAAGGGTAGCCATTTCTATCGGTCTTAGAAGTGGTTCCTTTCGATAAGCTAAAACTGTACTGGAATACACTTTAATCATTTTAGGCATCAATAGCAATTGAAATTATATCACTGCATAGTTGTTGAAGATATTGAGTATTTTAAAGATTTTAGATGTGCTTTATCAAATAAAATATTATTATTTTGAGATCAAATATGCAGAACAGGCATGAGTTGCTTCTGCAATAGCAAGCACTCAGAATCGATGTCCCAGTTATTGACAGTTGGGGTTTTTTTTTGGTTTGTTTTTTTGTTTTTTTTTTTTTTTTTTAGTTTAGGTTACGTTCTTTGTTGTGGTTACCTCTTTGTGGGATCTAATGAAGTCTCAGGCTGGATTTCTGAACAAGTCTTTTATCTCATTTGTCCTGAAATCCTGAGTTCAAAGACAACTGTGTCCTTTTTTTGGCTCTGCGGTTTCTACAATCTCTGAGGAGCCTAGAGTACACCGGTGTACTAGTGTGTGCAGTGCACTACAGTAAAGCCCCATCACCAAAAGACTTCTTGTCTTTTGACTCTGGTAGAGTCCTTGACTCTACCAGAAGCACTTGTTGCTGTCATGTTTCAAAACTTTGTGCTGCATTGCACTGTACCTGAGCAGTGTTTTCTGTGTCGAAACAGGATATAAGAGCTAAAAATAGTAGTAGAATAAAAACTGATGACTAAATTTAATTAAGAGTACTAAGCGCATACTAAATACCAAATTGAATTAAATTTAGATGAAGAAATGTACAAATAAGTAATTGAAAAGTTTCTGAACATGATTAAAATTAAAAGAACCCAGAACTTAAGGATAGAGACGTAAAAAAAAAAAGATCTTAGAAATAATGTTTATTTGATTATTTATCACTGTGTTCTAACAGAAACTGTTAGACTAATATAGAAGAACCTGGAATGCATGCTCAACAGAAAACCAGGACAGATTTCTTGAGATTTCTTCTGAAGGGCTCTTGGGGAAATACGTATATAGGTTTTAATGAAGTATAGTTACATTTTCCAGATGTTTTACTGAAAAACATTCAGATGTAAAATAAATCAGTAGACTATGTAATGAAATCAAGCTCTATAAAGCAAAGAAAAAGAAAACTAATCTCTCCAACAGCATAGTTTCTAATGGTCTTTTCTTTTAAAATTATAGATCCACCAAATTTAAATATTTATGGCCTTAGTGTCTAAAAATAATCCCCAAGCCTTGCCTGTCAGCTTGCTGAACTCCATGATAAAGACAGGTATCTTTAGCTTTATGACCCTCTTGATTATTTGTCCTGGCTGGGTGATAAAAGAACAAATTACAGTAGGCATGAAAGGCATGGGTCGCTTTTCTCATTTATGCTGGTAATGCTACTGCAGGTCAAGCAATAGGGTGAAGAGCTTCTGTTCTTTCAGAACACGTGATCCATTTATAACTAGATAGATTGCTCTTCTGCAATATTTTAGCATCTTCATAAATGTAATGATTGCAGTTGTAGATTAAGATGAAAACATGGATGGGGCAGCTGTCTCAGTTGTGCATAATTGGATTTTTATACATGCTGTTAGTATAAATATGAACAACCACTCATTTTTGGGACAAAGGAACAGAATGCACTAAATATGATGTGTCAGGCCCAAGGCTGTGGAGCTGTGCTTTATTAGCAAGCCTGGCATTGCTTCCTTTAACTGTAGTTCTGAGTACAACTGCACTGTTTGCCTTCGTTTACACAGTTGAATCGCATTCTTAAAGCAGGGCCAGTCTGTATGCCTCAAGTTTTTGTGGTTGGTTTTGTACTTTTTACTCCATTGATGTCTGTCTTCAATGTATAATAGCACATTTAAAATGTCTTTGACTTCAGAAAATCTACAATGATTTGCCACTATAGAGAATCTTATGAATTCCAAGTGGTGTACCATAGAAAAATCTCGTATTTGACCTTTTCTTATTCATTGTGTACAAAACTAATGTTTGTACAGATTTAATATCTAAAAAATGTGTTCTTTAATCTGCTCATTACTTACTTACTATTCCGGGATTTTATTCCTAGTCCTCCCTTAGACTTGAAATACTCAAAGCATAAAAAATTTTACCTAAAGGAATTGGAAGTGTATTGGCACAAGGTCAGTAGCTTCCCATTTAAAATACAGAGAAAGTAGTAGTTAGATGAGATCTCTGCATCACTACATCACACTGTTACTTGAATCATTCAATTAAAAATTAAATACTCCACTGCAATAACCATTTACAGCTATTTTAGCAGTGTATTCTAACAAAAACATCACTGCTTGGTAACATTCTGGTATAGTAACTAGAAGCTTTAGTAGTCAGGATTGTTTTTGTCAGTATTTTTGTTTCTTCAGTTTTCATAGCAGTTTCAGTATGAGGTTAAAAGCCCTGGTTTGTAAAGTTCTCTTCCACCTTACACCCCCCCCCCCCCTTTTTTTTTTAATAGCCACTGCTGATACCAAACTAACACTTATTTGGTGGTAGCCATATTAGGAATATAAGTGTGAAAAAAAGAACCATAGCATTGAGCTGGATATTTCACAGCATTATTGGCCTGAAGAGGTCAGACACATGAACATCTAGGACCAAATTTTAAAATTAATTTAGCAGTGAGGTACCCTAGTACCACATGTACTGTAAAACTACTCCTTGTGCTGTGCCATGCACAAAGGCAGTGGCTTGAATTAAGTGGCATTTATTCATCCCACCACACCCAGGCACCCAAGCTAAGAACATGGTTCTTGGGATTCCTTAGATCAATTTTCTGCATTATGAGGATCATAAGAATATCTGAAAATAGTTCTGCTAGACTGTGTTTGCAGTTTCCTTTGAAGTTTAAATTATCTTATTTTTTCTTCTTTTTTTTTTTTTTTTTTTAGGTAATAAATTAATGTTTCTGTTTTTGTCATTTTAAAAGGAATTTAATAGTAGCCTATTTGTTGGGTGTTTCTTGGGAAGACAGAAAAAAAAAGCTGTTATCTTTTCTTGCTGAAATATCTTTTTACCCTTGTACAAGGAGTGAAGCTTTATTTCCAAGTTTTCATAAGAATAGTTCTCTGTGTTTGGTTTTTTTTTTCTTTGTCAAGTACTTTTCTAAAGAACCCAACAGGTACATGTTGAAACTCCAGATCTGAAACTTTCTTTGTATAGCTTTTTGTTATGAGAAACCTATCTTTATTTTCTTTAAACTTCATTGGTAAAAGCTTGGATTCTGGCTTACAAAAGCTCAGAGCTTTATGCACCAACATTAAACAGGCATGCAGCAAGCTCTCTCTCACTTGAAATAAACAACAATTTCTTTTTAATTTTGTTCAGAAATCTAGGCATTGTAGACATCAGATAATAAATGGAAAATTCTTTTCCTGCTTCACTTATGAAGTTATGTCCCTTACAATCATAAAAATGTTAGTTTTTATTGTAGACTTGAAAATCAGAATTGATAAGCATTTGATAATAATGAATTATCTGTTGATGTTAACATTAGATTATTTTGTTAGTTTCAAAATTTCTTATGCATTGAAGACATAAATATGAGCACCCTGAATCAAACATCCAGCATGATTTTTATCAAGGTCATAAGAAATGGGGGCAGACATTAATGCTAGAAAAAGATTTTTGGACCACAATGAGTAGTGAAAAGGACATTTACGTGATGTAAATTTATATGGCTTGTGGATCCAACCGATTATTTTTCCAATATAGATGTTTTCAGAAGAATTTAAAGGTATGGATGTGTCCAATACATTGATTTTCTGGGCATTCCAGGGTATATAGAACTGAAAAATATCCTCCTACCATGTTATACTTACTTATTCCATCTGGCATCCACACTGCCTCATTAGGCTTGTTTGTTTTAGATGGTGGACAGTAATTTGCAATTGCTAGTTCTTTTCCAGGTGAATGTGCTAAATGCAAAAACAACCATTCACATCTGTGATTATTTATCACTACTGAGCAGGAGATTTTTATTGCTTAAAGGGTCATAACTTTCTCTTTAAAGTGACATGAAGGACAAATTTGATTAAACTAACCATTTATGATTTACTGTACTTTTATCAGCCCAGAAGGTCTCCTGCAAAGCAGGTATGTCTACTATCTGCTTTGTGTTTTCTTTAACCATAATTTACCACCTGTATGAGAGTACGGTGTAAAAAGAAGGAATCTTATAATTTTTAATATCAAACCACTATTATTATTCAGCTGTTAACAGGTGAGAAGTAATATCTGGTCAGTTATATGCTGATAGCAAAGTTGATTAACCATATGAAAAAATATGTCCTCATAATAATAGTACGCCAATATGTCTTATGCTGCTGGTATAAATATCCTGACAGAAATTAACAAAGCAAATATTTGATTGCTCTGTTTTCATGGTTGCTAGATTACCGTAAGAGCTTTGAATATATCAGCGGCGTATGTAGCAAAAAGATTTACAAGGAAAGGAACAAATTTCTCTTTTCTAGAAAAGTTATAACCCTGATCAAGAAATATTGTAAATACTCGTGTGCAGAAAAAGGCACCACAGAAGCAATCCTGTACACTAATTTCTTTTTTATATTCGCTGAATAAGTAAAAGCTTTGAGGCTGAACCATGCTCAATATCTATATAGACTCTTCTACCACCAGAGCCATGACTACTCTGCATTTGTACGTGTTCTAAATGAAGGAGAAGCAATTGGGGCTTTTATTTTAAGTCTGTGCCATGCCCAAAGTTTCTCTCTTGCATTGACGTCAAGAAAGATTTTATTTAGTTGGAACACTAGAATCATAGCTACACTATATTTGTCTGATTGCAAAAGTCATTTTTGTAAGCTGAAGTCTGAGGAATATCTTGTTGTTTGATTTACACCACAAATGCAATAGCTCAGAATTGACTCAGATTTCTTAAAAAAAAAAAAAAAAAAAAAAAAAAGAATAATAATGTGTAACTACTCTTAGTTACAATACCTAGCACTTACAGTTTAATTTTTAATCTCTTGATGTAAAAAAACTCCATGAATTTCTAAGACTATAGTTAAAAAAATTAATAACCCAACAGCACATTCTAAATGAACAATTCTTAATATTTTAACATGAAAGACTTTGGACTAGAATCAAAGAACATTAGTCACTTCAAAAACTTCATATCAATTTATGAACAGGTAATTTAAATTTACATAAATATAAATTATGTATATCTGTGCATATATATATTTACAATAAAAATCATGACTTATGATGTTCCGCCACTGATAATAAAGAGATTCTGTGACTGGTATTTAGGCTATTATACTCCTTGTGTGTAAATACATCGACATTTCAAATTACTTATAAAACAATAAATCTCAATCTCAAATAAGTTCTAGCACACTCGTTCCCATATAGGTCTCCAAAATAAATGAAAATTTCCCAGGTCATTAAGTCCTTTTATGAATATAATTAATTCCTAATGTAATATTGTATCAAGAAAGCATTTTTGAACTGATGTGTGTGGGGAAGCTGATTTCACCCTCCACTGCTAACAGCTTACCCACTCTCTTGGGTAAGTTAGCAGTGGATCAGCTGACCCAGGAAAGCAGCACCTTAGTGTCTGGGGCTAGTAAGTGTATTTGCTTTCCAGGCGCTCGGCACCCTCTCTAGGGCTCTGAAACACTATGGCGGTTTTTGCTGATCTTCAGGATATTGATGCAGTACCAGGGGAAGCTCAAGTTCAAGAGAGTAGGAAAGTATGTGCTGGAGCTGTATCAAGGAAGGTAGCAGTCATTAGCGGATTTCCACAAGACTTAATGTCGGGTTAAGCATGTGGTTATGCAGACATTTTTCCCTCAGTAGAGCTTCCCTGGCACAGCCTGAGAGACTCAGGAAATCATGAGTGCATAGGGAAGGTTGGTGGCACTTAAACCGTCACTGCTGCCCTACAAAGGACTCAGTCTCACTTTCTGCGCAACAGAGATGATCAGAAGATGTATTGTCATTGCACAAGTTATTTATGCTAAAAATTTATCTAATTGAAAATCTTTCCCACCAGCATTTCTTCCTTATACTTGCTCATTTAGACTTGCCAGAAAGAATGCTCTGCAGGCTTATAATGCTGCGCTGTTCGGTGTGGGGCTGATACTGCAGGCATCCTGCCTATGGAGGAAGTCAGTTGCAAAACATGTTGTTCGCTGCAAAGTAGAGATGGAGACAGGTATTAAAATACAGAAGTGGCACTACAGAATGGGAAGACAAACTACTAAAATGTGCAGCCTGGGCTTATTTTGGGAACCTGTGTCTCTGCTGAAGGACCCAAGGGTGTTCCCAGCTTCAACAGCATCCCAGCCCCTTGTTAGACATGTGGTCCACTCCCAGATGTCTGAGAGCTTAGGTATAGCTACATATCTCAACTAATCCAGTATGATTTACACAGTCAATAAATCTGTTAACTCTTTGCTGTGATTAAAAATAAAATATCCGTATAGTTAAACTTTTCCTTATAGATATAAAATATAGATAGATCTAGATCTAGATAGATCTAGATATATCCCAGGGAGCATTGTTAAAATTATTTCTTGTTTGTTTGCACAGGAAATTTACTGAAAAGTTTGTATTCGCATATATCATTAATAGCCAACAAATACATGTAAGAGGTAAATTAAAGAAGTCAGTATATGCTCTTTCTTTCTCCCTCCCTGGCTTGTCTATTCTGAACTTGTAGGCTGTTACCTTTGTAATTTTAGCTTTCCCATGCTTTCTCCTGACCTTCTACTTAATTTGTTTCTTTTTTTTGTTAAAGTACTATGGTGTCTCATTGCTGCTTGAAAGCTTTAGGTGTTAAATTATTAAAATATTATTAAGTGACTGTAGTAGAAAATTAGTGTTATAATTTTCTCAGGGAGATTTGAAATTTCCTTTGACATTGAAGTAGCACTTTTTGTAGGCAAAATTTTGCATCTGACATATATGCACACATATGCATATACATGTATATATTCTGTAAACTGATTACAATATTTTTATCTTCATAATCTCATCCCATACAATCAAATGTATCTGCTGGATCTTAATATAAACTACAAAATAACCTTTCTCTCATTTCAGAATGCTATTCTGCAACATGAGCTGTATCTAAATGATGGTTTGATTTATATTCCCATCACTTAATCTCTTAGAAATAAAAATACAAAACTTTCAAATGCTAAAAAAATTTTATAACTTGCAGCTAAATGGCCACATTAAAAGCTTTTTTCCCCTCTATTAAAAATATGCAAAGCTCGTAGTTCATTGTGTAACTGAAGGTCATTGTGATTGAATGATGGCTGCACTCTAGAAGTTATTGTGCTATACATTGCCACCATGAAAAGACAAGCATCAATCTATGTTTTGGCTTTTTAAGGTACATTTGCATTAACAGGAACCTCATGCTCAAGCTGGAACTAGAGCAAAGAGCAAAGAATAGAGAGATAAGCGCGTGTTGGGGAGGGAGAGATCCTGCATTTTAATAAGCAGTTTCTAAAATAATTCTTCCAGCTGTTCGTAAAATTGAATACCCACTTCATGTGTCAGGGAGCAGCAAGCATACATTGCTTTGCAAGGGAGGGTGAGCTGGGAGTGGAGGGTGACAGCAAGGCAGGCTGTCTTGTTTGAAGTCTATATATTTTTCCTATTGTTTTTCATAGTAGTGATGAATGAGAGTGTGATCTAACTGCAGGTGCTTATGAAGATTATATGAGAGAAATGTATTTAAAATGCTTTCTTGTGAAATTTTGTTTTCTGTTTTAGTCTTTTATTTTTGGTGGTTGCAATTTAAAGGCAAAAGAGGAAAGATGAGGAAATGACCTCAAGTTGTGCCAGGGGAGGTTTAGGTTGGATATTAGGAAAAACTTCTTCACCAAAAGGGTGGTCAGGCACTGGACCAGGCTGCCCAGGGAAGTGGTTGAGTCCCCATCTCTGGAGGTATTTAAAAGACGGGTAGACGTGGTGCTTGGGGACCTGGTTTAGTGGTGGACTTGGCAGTGCTGGGTTAATGGTTGGACTTGATGATCTTAAGGGTCTTTTCCAACCTAAACGATTCTATGATTCTGTGGTTCTATGAATTCATGCTACTAACACAAAGAAGTTCCAGCAAAACTTGTCATTGCAGAAATCACGTGCACCTTGAAAACAGACAGTATTTCTGTTGGGGCATGTCACTTTTTACTTAAAAAAGACACCCCATCAATCATAAAGCATGGAAGTCAGATGCATAATCTGCATGAGCGGGGTTTTGGGGGGCGGGGGAGGGGGGCAGAGAATCTAATTTTTACCAGCCTTTGGGAGAATTACAGAACTTCATGATTGTAATCTGAAAAATCCTGCTTGTCATCTATTGTTTTATTAGCTCAATATATTACAAAGAACATGATATTTTTCTTACTGCAACTTTAAACATATTTTCTTGAAGGAATAAGGCAATTCTAATGTTATCCTTATTTCAATGTATCAAAATGGCTTGATGGACAAAGTCTGGTGGTTGAAAACAAATCCTTTAAGTAGCTATGTATGCAAATGAAGTAATTAATATGAGATTAAAACATGAGATTAAACATGCATTTATATCTTTGGTATAGCTCTAGTGGACTAGGGGAAGATGAGATGACTAAATGTCCCATTGTTAAGATGAAACTGTTCCCTTTCAATGTTTTTTTATTTCTTTTCTAATTACATTTTTTCCAGGTTTTTGTTGTGTTGGGTTTTTGGTTTTTTTTTAATGGGGGGTGTTGGTATTTTTTCCCTAATTTTGTGGAGCGAGAGACTGGAGATGCAATCATTTTTGTTTACCAAAACAGGTGATTTTTTAGCTAATTTTTTTGAGATGTTTAACAAGATATTGTAGACATTTTTCTCCTGTGACATTTCTGATGTAGTAATGATTTATTGCAGTTTGCACTTGGTTAACAAAATATTGTACTAATTTTGAATGAAAATTAGTTTATAGACAACCAAGAGGCAGCCTTCTCAGGGTGGACATACTCCAATTATGTAATGAAGCACACTGAACTTTTAGGAAAAGTACTGAAAAATCTTTGCTTTATTGTCTGGGATATTTCTAGAGACTCAGTTAGACACTGACTTCTGTCTGTCAGTCTACCCTGTATATATAACATATTGATACCTCTACTCCTGTTTAAAAAGTGGCCTATAGTACTTATAGATGGTTGTTATGGTGGTTGTCAGCAGTCTTAAGGCCATGCAGATGTAGTCATGAAGTTCTTGCTCTGCTAAAGCTATTCTTTCAAGTTTAAAAAAACAACAACAAAAAAATCCCAAAACTCCCAAAACAAAACAAAAAACCCCCCATACCCAAGCAGTAAAAAGATAGTGTTCCTTTTAAAACTCTTCAGAGTAACAGATCATACATAAGTCACTTTACTTTTGAAAAGAGTCTCAGAGGAATGCTTCCTATGAGAAATCCCTGAAGGAAAAAAAGCCTTTTTGTTTCAAACTGGAAAATAGCACTTGCAAAATGCAGTGGATCTGTCTATTCCCTAGCAAACAGTTGCCCTACAAGTAAATCAGGTTCAAGAATTCTCTCCAGCTAAACACAGCAAATTCTGCTGTAAATCTGAATTTCTTAGTGAATATTTTCTCTTATTGGTAATATGGTTCTCATATGGGATCTCAGCTTTAGCATTCCTCCAGGGTGCAGTATCTTCACCAGTCTTATACTGGTGTAATATAGACATAAAAGAGTGTTGCATACTAAATTTGTAATTCTGCTTCCACAGCTCCAGAATGTTTTTAGGGGCCAAACTGTTCAAATAACCATCCTAGCTATACCACTAGGGGGATTTTCCCAAATTAACAATATTTTGCCTTCTGGTAATATTCTTATGCTGTATAAACTTAAGTTTCTGTCAGTGGCTTTCTTTTTTTTTTTTTTCCTTTTTTTTTCTTTTTTTACTTTTTCTCCCCAGTGGCTCTCTAGAGTTCTGGTATCTTCCTACATTCCTACCTATTGCTTGGCTACTACAAGAAACCGCAGTTCATAGAACAACACTAACTCTATTGACTAGCCTGATATAGGTTATTTCTAAGAGGTTAAAGGATCATTTATTGCCATCTTTTATTAACAAACAGTAGCAGGACGTCTAGTTTTAAGTATGGTTTGTTTTTTGGAAAGCCTAGGCAGATGATGAGGAGAAGCAGAAGGAGAAATGACTTGCCAAGTTTTTCCTGAATTATTACCAAGTGTAAACACCTTCATCTCATCCCAGAATGCGTTTCTACTTTAAAATAGAGCATCTATCTACTCCAATATTTACAGCATCCTAGTAAACTCCCAACAGTTTTGTCCAGGATAAGTCTTTCTAGAGAGAGCACAAATCAAAAAGCCACGGAGTGAACTCAGGTGCTGGATCTTGATTGCTTGTATTGCAAATTGATAGTTTTTGCCCAGCTTGGTTTTGTGGTATTCCTGCTAGCTTTCTCCAGGATTAACTCCCCCTGGTAAGACTCTACCACGTTTTTATTTTCTGCCTTCTACAGTCCCTCCCTACTGTCTCATCATGTTTTGTTATCTGAAACCTCCTCTACATACTTCTATGTCTAATCACTGGGCATGAAGCTTATAAATACTGCCACTTACTTGCCATAAAAAGACAACTCAGAGTTGCAACATGGCTCACTTTTAGAGACTTCAAAATGAAACTCCCTTCTTATCACATACACACCAACAGCTACCTTTTAGGGCCAAAGTAGCATCAGAAGCAGATCAGAGGTCCCCTAGGGCCTTTGTACCACTTGTCCTCAAGTTCAGTCATTGCTCCTTGGGTCAGATGCTCTTTTACAAACTTCTGGTAGCAGTGGTATTGCAATGGCTAATGGCTTGTTCTGTAGATATAATTTGTTCAGCTGCATAGCTTTCTTAGAAGACATAAAGAGTAAAAGGCTCCATAAGGTACTCTTAGAGCTGATGACTGGAGCACATAAAACACATTAATGTTGCACATCTTTATCTGATTGTTGAGAGATAAATAACAACATTACTCATTGACAAGCTAGTAGGCTCATTACCACTTGTTTAATTGTGGTATTTGAATGACCACTTCCATCAGTCCAGAAGAATGCAAGAGTCCTCTTTGTAAACATAGTTACTTCTGATAACAGGTGTTAGCATTAGCACCTGGTAGGTCTGCATGTCATGTACTAAATGTCCTAGGTGTTTTTGTTCTGTATCTTTTATTCATCACAAGAGAACATTAAAGGGTAACAAGCATCCTACTTAGTATAACTGACTAGTATTTAGTATTCTGTATTAGATAAAAAAAGGCTTTTTTTAATATTTCAGAAAATAATGAAAGAGTGTGACGTTTATATAAAGCTTGTCAGTGCATGGGATTCCCAAAGAACCTTAGTTTGCAACTGGAAGTACATTGAAATAGACGTACTTTCAGGGTGAAGTGCCCTCTGCCAGCAGAAACTACAGCAGAGTAGCTGAACACAATATAATGTAACAAGAAATGAAGACTATCCATCCAACTAGAGCTACAGAGCAAGGCAATTACCCAAGTATATTTTGATTGAGGCCACTGGGCACAGTAACTCTACAGTTTTGAAAGTTACGACCAGTGATACAGCAAATTAAATTTTGTGGCCCCAATAACTGCACTCAAATATAATTTTAATTAAAGTATAGATTTGAACTCAGTGTTTCCTTGGAGACCTTATAGCCATCATATCTAAGGTCAAAACATCCTAACATGTGGAAGAAAATCTATCTCATTGCTGCAACAGGATGTAAACATTTTGCCAATTATATGTTCCTGGAAAGGATGAAAACATAGTAATTAAAGAGAAAAAGAAGCTCTTGATTGCCTCTCAAAGCACTAAGAGGAGTAAATGCCTCTTGAAAGCATTTAAAGGCTAAGTGTTAATGTGTTACGGGACCATTCATTTTTAATTAGGTTATAACACATGGGATGCTGTGTATCAGACATCACTGATTCCTAAATGCTAATAATTAGAGTTTGTATTTACAGTGTACATAGTAAGGAAGAGATAGCTTAGTTTGCAGTTAGGGTCTGGTTTTTGTTTGCTCAACTAATGGTTCTATCCAAATTTGATATTTTCCGTTCACTAATCGATATAAAAAAACTGTATTCCAAATACAATAGCTGGGTTTCAGGATGAAATATCCACATTCACAAACTGCTTCTGTTTTCTCTGAGGACATACCATATGCAATTGCTAAATAGAATAACTTTTAAAATTTGTTTACCACATTACCCTTGACTGTTACTGTTTGAAAATGTCTGCATGAGATATTAATGCAATATTTGTATAATATACAAATCAGAACATCTTTAACACACAGTTAATTGCACACAGATATTCTGTAGCAGACCTATTAATCCATCGGGAGATTATACCTGTTAATTCTTATCTAAATAAATTCTAATTGATTTATTTTGCTAAAGCAATTTGTATAGGGAATCAACATAGTTCCTTACTCTAAGCTACCGTCTGGGAACAAATAATTACTGAGGAAGGCTTGTCTCAGGGTGATATATAGGAATCATTAAGCTAGCTAATGAGAAAAGGATGAGGAAAGCAAAGTGCATTTCTGCAACTGGAGAACAATGGAACACAGGTCAGTCAAAAGAAAATGGAATGGGTTTTGCATTCAGGTAGATGGGGTATGTGCTACTTCATTGGCTTAATCAAAACCAGCCACGTAGGAAGTAAGGCCAATGCACTTACCTAATTAGCCTTGAAGACGAGATGGGGACAGAAGCAGCAGATGTGTGTTGGTATGGTAAAGAATCCTCCTGCCCTTTATCCTGATGTAAATCGGAGCAGCTGAAGTTAGCAAATTTGAAACCCTTTCAAACGTAATACAAGAAGAGGATCTGACCTTAATATTTTGTCTCCTCTTCAACGCTAAAAAAACTTGGCATGATGAAAGCAAAATTTTAGGCTCCCACTGCATCCTTGCCCTCTCTGTACAGCTTTGTTGCAGCAGTTGTGCGTTATCATGATCTAAAATTCAGAACAATCCCTTTCCTTTAAGGAGGGCGGGCAGTGGCATCTGGCTTTTGGGAAACTTGAGATTTTGGAGAATTCTGCCCACCCTGACTTCTGTCTAAGAATATTTCTTGCTTTATGCAAGAGTGGGGCTTGCACCTCCATAATTAAAACAATTGTTTCAGAGGTTGTCTTCTCTTTCAGGTGTTGATTACTTTGTATGAAATGGCATTTATGAATTGGCGACCTGTATCCAAAGCTCCTTGTTTTGGAAATAGGATCAGAGAGGTTTATACATCTCTCAAAGACCAAACTTATATACTCATTCTGTAAATAAAAATAAGTTGATGTATTTTAATCAAAATACCAATCTTAATAATGCCAAACAGATTTGAAATGTCTGAAAATGGGACCTAAACTGTATGGAAAAGAGGTTTTATTCAAATGCTGCACATAGGACTAACCTGTAATTCCTCATAAATCCCATTGATAGGAGATATCAGTGGGAGAGGAGTAGTATCAGACTTCCACAGTCATGGCTTAAACATTTTGAAGTTTAAAATATCCACATACTAATTATTAGTAAAATAACCATATATAATAATTTCACTTGAAAATCCACAACACCTGCAGGAGGTTCTTAATATTTTTTAGTATGATTTTATTTCATCTTACACACAAGAATATTTCTGCCTGAATTGGCACCTTTAAAATTAATGAACGGGCTGAAATCTTCTCTCCGGGGGTCAATAATGTTCATGCCTTGTGAGAAATGACCTATCATTCTCGATACCAAAATCTTCTGAAAGACTTGGTTGATGTATGTATCAGATAATGACAAACAGTTCTCATTTAATGGCGATGAAAAATCTATACAGAGTTATTTCTTCAAGCAATCTTGGAATTTAAACATGATCTGAGTCACTTGTGCATGATCATTTATGCTTGCTTTAAAGCTGGATTTTTGTACTTCTGGTTGATTCTTTTATTTCCCTGTTGGAGAATTACTGTGTCCATCTCCTTAAAATTCAATTTGACTTCATATCTTAGTATAATTGTATGTACATATGTCATCCAAACATAACCACTGAAATTGTATCTGGGTAATTTCCAAAATATGAGTCCCAAAATTTGTCTAAATTTAAAGTACATTATACCATTAATTAACATATATTTATGGGATACTGATGAACTTACTTATTTCATGTAAGGAGAATGAAAACCAGGCTAGCAAAAGAACCCCTTTTTCTTGCTCTGTACAGCACCCTTGGCCTAACAGCGACAATCTAGTAGCAATAAAGTGCAAGATTTTCTTTTTTTATGGAATGAAAAGCTGTTACATGTATTACAATAGATTTCAATTTACCAAATCAAAAATACATTCCAATGAGCAGTTTTTAAAAGCAAACTAGTGATAAGGACACAATCTCACAGTTATTTCATTTGGGTCACTATTATTCAGATAAAGTATACTATACTATCCAACATTTGTAGGCGTACTCCCAACAGAGTTTACAGTTACATGGTAAGTGTGGAAGTTTATACAGCTGCATTTTTTCATTAGATATTAGATAGAACATCTCTTCCTTAGTTTGCTCAAACTACTTCACTTGTTCACAGTGCCAGCACACAGACTTCCAGTTTTCATTACATGACTTATTAATTCATGTTAATACCTTTGCCTGAGGGGCTGGGATTGCAATCCCAGAGTGAATGCTTCCACTGGCATAACAACTGTTTTCAGTTTATGTCTGAAATGTGCCCTACCTGGTGTTCATGAAGTGGTGACAGAGCAAAGGGGCTGGTTCACAGGCTTTTTTCTGTTCAGTTTTCTCTGTCTCCTTGCGTTTCTCAAAATTCCCTTATCTTTTTGATATCAGAAATTCTTTACTAAGGGTGTGGTGAGACACTGGAACAGGTTGCCCAAAGAAGTTGTGGATGCCCTGTCATTGGAGGTGTTCAAGGTCAGCCTGGATGGGGCGTTGAGCAATCTGATCTAGTGAAAGATGTCCCTGCCCATGGCAAGGGAGTTGGACCAGATGATCTTTAAGGGTCCCTTCCAACCCCAAACATTCTGTGATTCTATATTACTTTAGGTGACTTTATACATTTCCTTATACAGACAGCTTCATTAAATACATGTTTTACTGTATGGTAAACTGCTTTGAGGAACATTTATACCCTTTCCCAGTGTCTGGAGATACTCATGTTCATAATGACTTTACTATTACTGTGGTACATCTGTATAAACTGTTCTGTTAACTTTCCTCCTAGGTCTGATATTTTCATCAAAAAGAACGTACATTTTTTCTGTATTATTTTTGCTCATCAACGTTTGCATTTTTCAGGGTTGTCTCGTCTCTGGTCATGGTCATCTTCCACAGTCATTATTTTTTAATAACATAGTATTGTTCAATTAGAGAGGAAAAAAAAAGATTAAAAAAAAGGACAAAGAAAATTGTATGTTTGTGGTGAAATATTTGACAGCAAAACAATGCAATCAAATACAAGGAAAAATACAGTTTTCCAAGAACTGTTGTGCATACATGGATATCTTGTTTATCTTTTGTCCTCACCCTCATGTCTGCCCCAAACATGCTCCAGCTATTTTGAGATAGAAGACTATCAGCTAATATGTCTTCCTTTTTTAAATTGTGGGAAATAACTTTATTTCAGAGATTTGTTTAATTATGAATTATTATGAATGATATATTTTCCCACAGTATCCAAGGTGTGTGTTTCCTTGCTCTGTCTGCCTTGTGATTCCCAGAAGAAGGTGTATATGTAGATCTCTGTTTAGATTTCCTTATGTTCTTACATTACAGGATGTACTCGATAAGCTCTTTTGGGGATGAGTCCGAGAAAGTTTTAAGAAAGTTTTAATAAAGTTTGGGGATGTGCCTCCTCATGCATCCAAGCCAGAGCAGGAAGTGGAAAGGGGAAAGGAGGTGTCTGCTGAGCAGTAAATAAGTGATGTATCTATGTAGGACTGCAGTGGCAATGACAAAAGAGCACTTCTCAGTGGCAGTTTTCACCAGCCAGTTCTGTTGGTTCACACCAAGCTAGCTGTGACATGTTTCCCATGTTTTTCTCTTGCAGAGATAGAAGCTTAGAAATTTGAGAATTCTGCCTTGCTTTTGGCTTAGGGGCAGCATTGTAGACCCTGGAAGCTCCAGGACCTTTACTGCAGAACAGCCCTGGCAGCCATGGCTCTGGCTGGTTCAGCTCCTTGGGACTCTATTAAAGGCTTGTGGCAAATAACCCAGCCTTCTCCAACTGCTGGAAATCTCCTGGGGTTTTCACAGAGCCAGATGCAAAAAGTAGACTCTCCAGCACAGGATAACAATTGTCCCATCTTGGTCTGAGAAAACTAAACTAAAATAATTTTCCTGCTGACTCACATTACCAGTTTCTATTCCTTTTTTTGTGGAAATTTGAGATCCTAGTTTTCATCCTTAACCTGTACATAAAAGGCAGTTTTTAACATTGGAAAATTCAGTATCGACTCACATTCTTCTCCCCTTTACTCTCAGTTGCCAACAGCTAGTAGCTGATTAAAAAGGCTCAGAAGCATCTTCAGACACAAATCAACCTCCTCAGCCAAACATATGTCTCTCACAAGTGCGACTGAAAAACAGAGGAATACCTCTATGTATGTTTCCTCTTACCCATGACGTATTACCGAAGCAAGGATATTCTCGGTTTTCAAGGTGAAGTAAAAAAAATGAAGAATTAGAGAGCAGGACATCTCTTCTTAAAGTAGTATGTGCTTTTCTTGTATTTCCTTCAGCTCACATTTTAATCTTTCCCAATAAGCTTTGATAACCTCCATTCAAGCCAGTTACTTCCATCTCTGATCAGGAGAGGGAAACAGCTTGTAGGGGTCTTTCTGTCTCTGTTCTGTCTTATCAGCAGCTCTCACACATACAGCTGCTGAATACGATTTGACCACTTTTTGGATATTCTGCTGTATAGGAGGCACTGTTATTTTAAAATGTTTTCCATGCTCAGAACAGGTATTTCTGCACTCTTTAATTCACTTTTTCTTTCTTCTTTGATGCTGTTTTAAAGCAGATGTGCTCCTCAGGTTCATAGTAGCTGCTTCACAAAAATAACAGGTTTTACCAGTTTCACCTACCAGCTCTCAGTACTGGCATGGGCTGCCAAGGCTTCCCTGAGGTTGTGAACCCTCAACCTTTAAATTTCACATGGCTTGCTATCTCGACTGCTTAGACTGTCAAAGGAGCTGTGTTCAAAAGCTACAGAAATCAGGAGCTAGTCATTTAAAGAAACTGATTTGGAGAGTGCAATTTATCTCTGTCTGCTTTTACATTTGAATTCATTGAAAGACAACACGCAGTGTAAGTGCAAAGTTATACAAATGACTTCTCTTAACAGCGGTATTGTGGGCTGAGTAACAGTAGAGGGACTTACGCAGAGAAAGAAAAGCGCATTATTGTTATCGTTACTTGAATCTCTATAATGAGTGACTCAGCCTTGCTTTAAATTCTTTCATAGTGTATCTCAGTGTATAGATGGTAGGAGGTTGATTTTATCTGTGTCTAATCTCAATTTTCCTATGTTCTGGTATATCTAAGAGAATAATCTACAGTTATATTCTATAGAACTGTAAAGGAGGGAAACATTCCAGAACATAATGTGATTAGATCAAAACTATTTACTTTTAAATGTTATAGGAGAATTTGAATAATTAGTCTGACTATTTATTTGTTTTTATGCTAGTAGAAAAATTTTAAAAGGATTAAAATTAAATCTTTGCTTATATCTGGCTTTACATATAGCAGATGTATATGTACCATGCACTTCTTGTAGAGATTTATTATACTGGGATGGATATCATTGAATAGATACTGTACAATGTATATGTTAGGGGTTGGACAAGAACGGACACCTCAAAGAGAAATTGCTGCAGGAAAGGAAAAACAAAGTGGTTGAGTTCAGGTATGCAAGCTATCTGTAGGTTTGCAATAAACTGTTTTTCAGCATCTTTTCAAGACGGGTACTGCCTTTTCATCATTTTTAAGGGGAGACTTAAGAGACTTGTATTTCTCAGCAGTATTTCAAGGTGAACTGAAAGGAGCAAGAAGCTGTGAAATGGCACACAGAAATTGCCACTGTTTTTTTTTCCCCAAACGTTCTTCCACTGGTGCATTTTTAATACTACTTTCAGAGTGGGTAAATACATTATTTCAATGTGTTGTTAACCTCAAGAAACTGAAAAACAATGAGGCAAACTGTTTATTAAGGACAACCTAATTGCATGACTTATGACATTTTCCATCATCACATCAGATTTAGATTGAGTTGTCAATGACAACATCTAGCCTAGAAGGGTTATCCTTTTTGTTCTGTTTTCTTCTCTGTTGAAAGGTGTTAGCTTACTGAAATTATATGGATGTTCTGTGAAAAGGTCTTAAAATTGAAAAATGGAACCAAGAAGTACTGCTGGGTGCTCATTTCAATGTTTATGTTCCTTTATTGTTGTCATTTTTTCCAAAGGAAGAAACCACGTACCTGTCAGGGCCTGCTGAATGAAAAATAAATTAGCTGTTACCACTCTCTCAGTGACTTATTCCTTTGTCAGTTCATATACATATTTTTAGTTTAGGAATGTGCATTCTCTTAAGGAATATGCAAAGTATTACATCTGCTTTTTTTGTTTTCTACCCACTGCTGGTGTGATTTTTTTTTTTTTTGTGGAATCTTTAAAATTAAGGGTTTTTTTCTTATTTTTGTTTCCCATTTTATGAGATATACTCTCTTATGAGAGGTATAATAGGAGCTGAAGTCCACGTTTCAATAAGTCTATCACTAAAAAAAGAAACAAAGCATTTTGTTAATAGAGAAGTGAGCAAAAATTATTTTATGTACATTTTTACATTTATGTCTTGTAATTTATGCAAGCATAGTTAGAAAAGCTTTCAACTATTGTTTATAAAGAGGAGCTGCTAGCATAATCACTCCTTAAGACTCTTTAAGGAAAATAAACCTTAATAAATCTAATCAGAAGTGGAAGATAGGCTACACATAAATAGTTGTCTGGCTCATCACCATCCAGACATGGTTGTCTTGAGCAGCAGCTTCATTCACCACATTTGCTTCCCAGAATTGCAAGGTTTGTTTCTTACTGATGAACCGCACTCCCAGTCATTGTAGTCTGGTTTTACGGCAATTAATTGATAGGAAGGATGGGAAGGTTAGAAGGTTGGCACTGACATAGTCTAGCATCTTTGATCTGCCCCAAGTATTATTCAAGAGGCAAGGTTATAGTGCTAGCACTTGCTGTTGAACTGAAATAATGTTTAAATTAAAAGAATTTATTCTTACTGAAGAGTAAGAGGGCAGTCAAACCTAACTATTTTTCCAAGGAATTTCACTTAGGCCTCAACTGTTCTGTGTGCATTATGTAACTTCCCAGTAACATGTGTATGTATCACATTTGAACACACACACACACACACACGATTATTTTCATTATAATTTGGAAATGGGAAGATGAGACACAGATCTAAACACACAGATTCATATAGATATGCATGCAGCACAAAATTGCACCTAAGAATTGGAAATTAAGTGTTGAACATTTTTTTTTTTTTCCATTTCATACCCCTAGTTTCTCCTCCAATATATTTTTTTTGATATCTCTTTTGGACGATTAACTGTCTCCAAGTGACAGTTGATACCTACTTTATAAGGAAGGGTAAGTACAGCTGTAGGAGTGTATTTCTTTATGATTGTATGTATGCTGTTTTTGACAGCCTTTTCAAAACTGTATTTTCAGGAGGTTCTTGACAGAGCTGCTTCCCTTCAAGCATCCTTGCCTGAGGCACTTCCAAGCATCCTCAGGCTTATTCAAAACACTGTTGTCGTTTCTCCAGTCTGGCCTGAAACTTAGCAGGGAAATGTGTGTCAAAAGATGCTCCCACCATAATCTCTCCTTTGTATTCTGCACGGAATAAAAGGGTATAAACTGATTTGGTTCATTAAACATAGGCTGCAGACTATTTTTCTGCCCTAGTTATCTACCGGCCATAGTGGAAATATAATTAGCACAGACACAAATTATGATTGTTGATTCTTTTGGCAGTAAAATATTACTCATAATGCCCATTTATTGTAATTACTATTACTAACCATATTGATTCCCAGCATGCTTAAGGAACAACAGTGACAGTCAATGTTGTGTGAGGTGCCATACAAGAAGTCATTGCAGAGACTCTGAATAGCGCTACAACCACGCTGCCATTAAGCAAGTCTGTGGTTGTTTATGACACAAATGACACGGTGGCTCATCTTTCTTAGTGGCAGGGTTAGCAATAGTGTTTATGTGCAGTTTTTCTGGAGAAGCTGTTGCTGTTTGTCATTAATACTTCTCCTGTACCTTCACTTACAATGTGACAAGATTGCGTCAGCAATTTGAGTAATTTCCTCTGATTAGCTGTGTGAATTACACAAGGTTTACCAGCGCATATTTTCTCCTTTTCCTTCACTTTCATGTGAGAGCTTGAAAGTTCCAAGAAATATTTTAAAAACACATGTGAAAATATATGTATTGGCTGATTTTAATCAAACTGGCTTGTGAATGTGTAGCAAGATTAAGCAAAACAGTTAATCATATGACACCCAGAGGAAAACCACACAGAATGTTAGCAGGAGTTGCCTGTCTGTGGACATATTTCTTTAATTATTTAGATGGTTCTACACTTGGTTTCCCTGCATGTCCCATGTACTTAAAATAGAAACAGCGTAACAATCTCTCTCATCTCTTAACTTGCAAAAGAAATAGCTGATATAACTTATACAAAGACATTCTGTTTGATTTGATTTTTCATTTGCATTTGTTCTGGAAAGTGGACATTTTCTGACTGATTGTGCATACACATGAGGAACTGATTAGGAAAAAGTTTTTGCATTAACTTTGTTCTTAAGATTGTTTCTTATTTTTTCTAACTGTAGATTCCATGGACTGGAGAAAAATTCCAGAAGAATTTGCCTTCTTTCCTCCTAGGTTAGTTTAATTTTCCAGTGTTATTTTGAAAGGTCACACACAAATTTTGAAACTCCATATAGATACTGTAAAAAAAACCTCTGAATTAAGCAAAGTCCTTGTTTAGAGGAGAGCTAGAGGATAGTGAGCTCCTGATGAGCTCTAATGGCACACTTATACTGAATTTTCTGTTTCTTTAGTTTTTTTGAACGGTGTGTTTCCTACATAAAAGGAATTGCTGTAGAGGTACCACCTCTCCTTTCAGCAGTGGAGATCCTCATTACTGATGTGAAGGACAATGAGACAGGTATGAAAATGCTCAGTAACTCTTACTAGAGAACCAGGCTCCTGGACACTAAGAGAACCTGGTCCTCAGCTTGTTTCAGTTACTCTGAATAGATTTACATATGTTTATTCCAGTTCAGTCGCAGGAATATGCATACACCTAATAGGAAATAGGTGATTTTTAGAGATAAGTAAGTATTACTGAAGATTATTAAATCCCTTTTACTGAGCATTTTCTTCTGCTGATTGATGTATATACATGACCTTAGTCTATGACAGCATGTTTTCAAAAGTGATAATGAATTTTATTGTCATATGTATCTGTAAAATTAAAGAACTAGTAAACTGTGGTAAGCTGAAGGTAAGAATTGATCCCCCTCAGGTAAAAATAGTTTGTTAAAAATATACCTTATATGAGTACCGGCAAGCAGACCCATAATAGAAATCAGGCTGTAATGAGAAAAGAAGTTATAGCTTATTGCTATTTACAAATTATAATTTTTTTTCCTCTGGAAGCTGGATATATTCTTTATATACAGTTACAGAGTGTAAACTACAAAGAGATTCAGGGAGCTGTATTTCATCATCAGGTTACTCACTTAATTTCTAATGCAGTAACTCCTTTTTTTTTTTATAGATAGGGTTAATAAAGTAAGCCTAGCAATTGACTTTTAGATAGCTTCAAGTCCATCTGCCTTTAATTATATCTGGAAATTTGCTTTCAATTCCTGCTTTGAAAGAAACCATGGAGTCAGATGCAGTGCTTCCAGGACTTGAAATTATATTAATATGAAAGAGTTGCTAACACAGTCTGAAGTATATTCGAACTCAATAATATGCATTTCTTAGGAAGATAATCATGTTCCAATTTGTCTAGAACAGAAAATAAAATATCATAGAAGCAGTTGCTATATATATCACAACTGTTCCTCTGAACCTCTTTTTCATTGTTATATGTATTGTCCTGATCTATAGTTGAAAATTTGTAATAATAGTGTGGTGTAGTACAAATGGAGAGAATGTATTTCTTAGCATTTTAGATCCTAACTGTGACAAGGCAGCAGACTTTCACAAATGTAGTGGCTAGCCATGCAGTAATGACAGCAAAATATTCAGAGACATCTGCTATAAAGAATTATATTCTCTAACCTTTGAGATAAAGGTAAATCTTTATAGTCATTACTATAAGAAACTGAACCAAAGCAGCAATTGCCAGCTAACATTAGGATATTCAGAGTTCTCTGTCTTCTGAGTTACTTATCTTTTGTCATCTCTCTACCCTTTCTTCTACTGGGGACATTTTATTATTAAAAAAATCTTAATAAATTTGGCTATTCATTTATCTGTATTTTATTCTTGCATGGTAGTTTCCCTGATCATTTTGTACATGAAGTACAGCTGGCTTTTCATAGAAAATTTTGAAAACATTCTCCAGTATCTAGGGACATTTTGGATGTTCTTAGATGCCAAGCTAAAGCCAAGCTCCCAGACTGACCTTCCTCTTTGATACCCCATGCAATGCTACAGGCTGGGGGAGGAGTGGCTGGAGAGCTGCCTGGCAGAAAGGGACCTGGGGGTGTTGGTTGACAGCCGCCTGAACATGAGCCAGCAGTGTACTCAGGTGGCCAAGAGGGCCAATGGCATCCTGGCCTGTATCAAGAATAGTGTGGCCAGCAGGACCAGGGAGGTGGTAGCGCCCCTGTACTCGGCATTGGTGAGGCTGCACCTCGAGTACTGTGTTCCCTTTTGGGCCCCTCACTACAAGAAGGACATCGAGGTGCTGGAGTGTGTCCAGAGGAGGGCAAGGAAGTTGGTGAAGGGTCCAGAGCACAAGTCTTATGAGGAGCAGCTGAGGGAGCTGGGGTTGTTTAGCCTGGAGAAGAGGAGGCTGAGGGGAGACCTTATTGCTCTGTACAACTACCTGAAAGGAGGTTGTAGCGAGGTGGGGGTCGGTCTCTTCTCCCTAGTAATGAGTGATAGGATGAGAGGAAATGGCCTCAAGCTGTGCAAGGAGAGGTTTAGACTGGATGTTAGGAAAAACTTCTTCACCAAAAGGGTGGTCAAGCATTGGACCAGGCTGCCCAGGGAAGTGGTTGAGTCCCCATCCCTAGAGGTATTTAAAGAATGGATAGATGTGGTGCTCAAGGACATGGTATAGTGATGGACTCGACAGTGATAGGTTAATGATTGGACTCCATGATCTTAAGGGTCTTTTCCAACCTCAACGATTCTATGATTCTATGATTCAGAACATTGCATTAGAATTTATCATTCTGGTTTGATTAAAAACCTTGAAGCTAATTTTTGTTTCTGGATTAGGAGAGTCTTGACTGTCAGCCCTCAAGCACCTTCTAGGATGCACTCTAGGTCTGAATACTCATGGTGTTTTCAATTCCAAGCAAGATGACAACGATGAGGTCAATTATGTCTGTGACTTGCAGTTCCTATGAATTCAATGAGAATGACGTCTTAGAAAACTGAAAATAAGTCTTACATTGTCAGATTTTTGTTTTCAACACATTACAGATCATTTCATGGAGGTCAAGCATTTTTTTCTTGGACAAAACTGTTTTCTCTTGATTCAAAAGTACAGATTGTGTCAGTGGAAAGATTTGTGTCAAACAAAACATTTTGTGAATCCATGTCAGCATTGCAATACTGTTTTGGCTGAAAAGAGATTAAATCCTCCCTCTCCCCCCAATTTATATTTTAAAATCTTTTAAATCAAGATAGATAACACTTCAATTGAATGCTTTGTTCTGAAATGTAATTTAAAAATAAAGATTTTCCCCAAATTGAAAATGAACAGAATTTTTCTTTTTAGGTTAAATCAGTCATTTTATGATGACCTAGAAAGTTTACCAAAATGTCTGTTTAGTGATCTTCAGTTTTAAAAAAGTACTTCTAAAGGTCCCAAACAATCATTTTAGGGTTTTTTTTCAGGAAACTGCCAAACCCCGGAACCATGTTATTTCTCTAGTTCTTGTTTTGACTGATGAATTTTTTTTTTCTTTAAGTCTCTTTTTTCATCAAGCTTGTATTTGGTCTCTTTTTTTGTCCATTTTACAACAGCTTTACCTCTGGAAATCTACATAGTGGCTCTGGACTAAGTAATTTCTGCAAACTATATAGGCACATTATCACCTGAAATGCATCTAATTCAGCTAATAATCTGGTGTATGAAGGACTGGTTTGAAGGTCCACTTTTTAAAAAAGTTAGACTAAAATATACTTAAGAGTTAAACTTGTAAATCTGTGATAATTGTTCTGGTAGTTAATGGAGAACAATAGAACCTTTGGCCTAAGACAGGGCAAAAGAGATCCTCCACGAGAAAGCTAAAGTTAGATGAGATACTGTGATGCTTATTAAAGGACAACACTGTTAAAAATTGTCTGTAGCTTGGAAGAGCTAAGAAACACTGTTTCATTACTGTGTTATTTTTGGATATACAACACAGATAACTTTGCAAGAAAAATTATTTCTACCTCCTAAGCTGCTGTTAATTCTTTCTTTCCTTTCAAAATTTGCTTGCAATTAGTGTTCCAGGCATTATGCAACAGGGTTGCAATGTTTTTTATCTGTCTTTGTCACAGAAGCATCTGTCAGTTTGCATAGGCTATTGAACATTTTCTGGATACTTTTTCTAGAGACGCTACTGTGAGTCCCTGTAAAGGGAACTACGTATTAAAACGTGAGTCCTGATTTGTATATAATTTCTGTATCTCAATCTGTGAATATCATTTGTGTTTCCAGGAGTTAGTACATCTTGGCAACACCTTCTGTTTCTGTCATAAATTCTGCCTAGGAAAACTTCAGCCATTTGCTTAGGATTTCCTCAAGTCTTAAATGAACTATGATTGAGCTGCTGGACACCTGAAAATCTTGCACAAATAGCCACTCGATATGTGCAGATCAGTTTTAGACACAGACAAACAGATTGATGCATCTATGATCTACTCTGTAAATGCTTTGCAGCTGATGTGTGTATGTGTGGTAAGTCAGAGGCATGAAGAATACCGAATTTACTGCGTAGGAGCAGTGAGTCATTGGAGTCACTCTGCACAGCTATGAATCAAAAAGCAAATAAGCATGCACATTTTCATGCATGCAGTAGAAGAAACAAAATGCAATGCATAATAATGTGAGAATATTCAAGTTTTTAGTATGGTTTTATTTCTTTTATAGTGTCTTTTTATTTCATTATACAGAAAGTGCAGAGGTGCACAAGGTGGTACACAAGTTTGTTGAGGTGTGGGGGATTTTTTCCCAATAAGGGTAGGTAGTACTTCAGTTTGAAAAGATGCAGAAACATTGGTAGAAAACTGCATGCACGGAAGTCACAGGATCAAAATCACCATGTAGTTCTGCAACTAATGCCATCAGATATCAGCTTGAGGTGATATGAAGTAACTTGTCCTTTCTTCGAAACTATCACAGGATTGCTATTTTCTTACATTTATTTTATGTTGCGCATCTCATTCAACTGCATTAGTGCTCCCTGCACAATTCATCAGTGTTACTAACTGCTCAGACCAAAGTGTCTGATGTAAATCTGTTTCTTCCAGTGCCTGGTTTCTGACTGATAAGTAGCCTGTAATGGGAACCACTGCAATGACCTCTTAAGTTTGCAGTCCTCAAACAGCACGTATATGGTTTTAGTGAAAACAAGAAAAGAGAGATGCTAGGGAATAGAAAGACTTGGATCCACATAAACAATACACTGCAAAGTGGAACTTGACTGTCAAAGGGAAAATAATTTGCTACTTGGGAAGTATATCACTCTAGAAACAAGAGAGGTGCTGTGGAAGAAGAGCGACTGTCTGGATCAAAGGCATTTCTTGAAGCTTTGTGTTTGGGCATAGCAACTAGTCAGTCTCATGTAAAGCTTAAAGCACAGGCTCAGTCCAGTTTATGAAGTAATTCTTAGTCTGTTTTGTTTACTCAAGGCATTCCCTGAGAATATTCAAAAAATCAAATCTATTCTTATTGTATATAATGGCTCCGTTTTCAGAATATGTATGTGGGTGTAACTTTTTGAACTAGGTTTCCACAATGAAAGTTTTGGAACAACAGCAACTGCAGATAGCCAGCTATATTTGCTTAAATGAACTTCTGATGTCATTAGAGTATTTCTAGAAATTGAAAGGGCTGCGGATGCAGCTTAGGCAGATATTTGTTTACATTTTAAGGAGATAATTATGCAATGTCCGCCAAGCTTATGTGCAATCTATAATAATAATTATAATACTTGTATAAAAATACAAATTACCCTCCAACATATATATCCTGTCACAAATTATTCTCTTCTACATTTTTAAATTACTTGGAAGAATAAGGTTCTCCTAAGGTATTACTGCTTGCGTTGTTTTCACACTAGTTTCTGTTACTTTGGTCTGAGTACCGTTGATATACTCTCATACTGTAGAGCAGATTCACTTTTTCCTCCAGCTTACACAAACTGAGGGTCAGGACTATAGTTCGGTCATCCAAACTATCCATCTCCAATGGAACTACTGATGCAGGAGGTAGCAGAGTCATCTAAATCTATGTGCATATCTACTACTAGCAACACATGAGACCTATTGATAGAAATGATGTGCAGTTGCAGTACCAGCATTTTCAGTTCTATCATTTGCAGCTGTAAGGTGACACTATAGTGCAACACCACCATGAATTTTGGAGCTGTAAATGCTTTCATCCTGCTTCTTCGTACAAGAGAGCTACAAAATGTTCATTGTTTTTGGACACTTCAGTCTCTGTAAGTGAAAACTCGGATATACTGAAATTGTTGTGGACTAGAAACTTTGCTGTGTCAGAATTCAACTTGACTCAAGGATAGAGAAGAGCTTTCTGATACCTTTCTGCCCTTCTGAGCTTGACACTGGTAAGGCAACTGCTTGGGATTAATCTGCTCCATACCGAGCTACATCAGTGCTCAGACAGCTCCTCCACAGCTAGCCTTGCTGAATCAAATGCCATTAGTTCAATGGCAATATCTCATTTACCTCCTTTGATCTTATTAGTCCGTGGCAGAAATCTGATGATCCAACAGAGTTCAATTTGCTAAGCTTTTTTTTTTTTTTATTTGTATAGATTTTTTATTTGCCATAATCTATCAGGGCTCTAAGTGCTAATATACTTATTTATATTTATATTATTCTTGTTTTCCTGTGGCTGTGTTAATCAAGACTGTGGATTGGTCTACAATATGATTTAAGAAAATGTATTTATACCTTAAACTTTGTAACTTAAAGTATTTACAGAATCACCTAATCTCATCCTAGTTCACTTTCAAACAGCCTGGAATGCTAAGGCGTGAATGATGCAAACTGTTTCCAAAGTATCTGATTGATCTGAGCAGAATTCACATGAGAAGAGGGCACTGAAAGCATGGAGCATGCAAACCTTTTTGCATTCTCTGCCTTGGTTAGGGCAGAAAATAAAAACCTCTTTTCAGTGAACCTTTTACCAGTCAGCAAGGTGCAGATTGTGGAAGAGTTTCACTAGGTGTTAGAATTTACTTGTTCCTCTGAGTTGCACTTCCAAGCCTAGGAAATGTTACAACACCTACTAACTAATAGCACATGTACATCCATGGGTTTCCTTAAGTTTCCCCTGGAAAAATATGATTTTCCTCTTTCTTTTACATTAAAAGAATTTCTGCTTCTGGATGGCCTGAATAATTTGGATTCTTGTTGTCATGTCTGGATCAGATTGGCTTTGCAAAGGAAAAAGTGAGTTGGGGCACAATTGGCTGTGTACAATTAGTGAATTAATGTGATCATGGGGTTCTTCCACCTTGTGATGCAACTCAGGATTGCAACTGGCTGCCAGCTTCCTCAGGTTCAGTGTAGCAAATATAGCGATCTGATAGCCGCAGTCTCCAGTCTTTCTCTGCTTCCTTGATACACTGAAACACTTGTATTTTTGTCCTTCGCTGCAGGGCTTCTCTTAAGTATATTACTCAACTACACAAGTTCCCTGTAACTCAAACATGAATTTCACATTGGCCAGACAAATAATTTTCTGAGAACTAGAACATGCTGAGAAGAGACAGTAGATCACAGTCTTTAAGGGGATGATTGTCTGATGAAATGTAGATGCCTGCACATGAGCCAGATGTCTATGTTTCCATTACAGTCAGTGGAGAAAAACAGGGAAGAGTAGGACGTAACTCCACTCCTCCTACAGGGCTAAAACTGTGCAGATAAATCGTTTTCTATAAATGCCAGTTTCTTTGTTGACCATAAAAGGAGGCTTGGATGAATAGTTTGGAAGTAGACATGCAAATCCTCTCAGTGTTTAAAATAGAACTTTAGGCAGAATAAATCTTTTGAGTTGGATACAGATGAACAAACACAGCTGATCAAACTAATAATTTGAAGTTCAACAAGCTAGCACTTCTGATGGACTTTGTTTCACTGGAAAATTTCTGACTAGCTCTAAACAAAACTGCTAATGTTTCACTATTGGGGGAACCGTTCCAAAGGTGAGCTCTCCTGGCACCTCCGTTCAGCGTGGGAGAGGTTTCCTATTTTCCGCGTAAGGGGTGTTGCCTCCTCTAAGCCATGCTCTTTGTCTTTTGAAATAGTGTCTGCTGCGTATAAAGGTGCAAGACGCAATTAGAGTCTCAGCCTTCAGTGTGTAACATGATTATTTCTGCTACATTAATATTTCAGCTAATTCATCAGAACATGTAATTCACCTGCACTAACCTCAGAGGCTGGCTTCCTCTACAGAGGTCTAATTGGTTTTGCACTTGGGGAAAGCAGTAAAAAAAGGGAGAGATTTTATATTTGTAATGTCAAAATGAATTAGAGATCAGGGCAGAACATTTTGCAAATATTGCTGAAAGACATAGACTTGGTTTTGTGTTGAGCAGATCTCTTCTGATTCTATCCCGTAGACTCTCAAGCCTTGCAAAAACCTGGAATTTTTTTGTCTCTTCAGAACAATATATCTTCTGAAATATATTTAGCATAAGCTAAACAGTGAAATATTTTAATAAAAAGTACTTGGCTTGCTTTCTTGAGGAAGAATGAGCAAGAGGAAGGGGATGGGGTTTGGTTTTTCCCAAACTTAAAATCATGTAGGACACAGCACATCCAGACCTGGGATTTGTGTAAGCACACCCAGTTCTCACAGTACAGAGTAACCTGGCAGTTACATGGGAGTCCAAGTTGGCATCATCCAGTGAGCATGTGAGAAACTCTACATATAGGACACAAATCTGTGTTGTTGCATCAGACTGTGCAGAGCAGGCACTTTGAGGGAGCAACTTCTGTGTCTACTGTAGACTTGGACATGCTCATAACTTGCCTGGAACACTTCCTATTTACCTTGTGTCATACTTCATTATGGCTGTTATGAAACCTGTATTTCCTTATTCCACAAAGGCAAAAACAATTTTTTTAAAGAAAGAAAAGAAAGAAAAAAATAGAACTCTCTCCCCCCCCCCCCCCATCCTTTTATATGTTCCTTGTGTGCAAAAGTGTTGCTTTTGAGATACATAATTTTGTAGGGTTTATCTGGCAGCAGAATGTAATAAGGTGAATAAATATGGTTGCTGCCTGCTTCACACGCTGGTTGCCTTAGTAACTGTGGCATAGTGCAGCTGAACTGTGCTAATACCCTTTGAAGGGAGTTCGAAGGAAGCACGCGGGCAATGATTATCATTGGTTGGATCAATTAGACCAGGAGATTTTGAGGCACTGAAAATAATACCTTCAATTGCTTCAAAATTCTTTTTCCAAGTGGAACAGCATTTTCAATGTGCCCATTTAAGATATGTGTCATTGTATTTGTAGGTTTTTTGTCAGTCTGTGTGATGAGGAAACTTTCCCGTCTTTTACCAGAAGACGAACTTGACAGCTTTATTTTTGGTAATTTCTTCATTACCAGCCAGTAGCTGCTGGTATGAACAAAGGGTGTTAATATACTAAAAAATTAGCTAATCCATAATAAACAAAAAGGGATTCATTTATAAGATAGTTCCATTTGTTAAGTTTGAAAACAAAGACAAGAAAGGCAATACTGAAATGTCTTTACAATAAAAAGAGGGGCAAAGGAAAAATCTGATACTTGGAACTTTGATATTTTTGTGGACTGTGAGGTCTTTTCTACATAGAAGCTGCAGTACTTTGTAACAGGGGAAAAAAAAAAAAAAATGTCCTGGAAAGAAATATGGAAAACTTTTGTAAATAATAGGCTTACTGACTTATAGAGTGTAACTTTATTATCATAATTTGATTTACTCCAAATTTATTCCAAAGAAAATGAAAGTGAGTGACAAGATTTCTTCTATTTTAAATTTTAAAAGAGGAGTTCTCTTTATTTCTTAATAGGAAAATTTGCAGTCAGACTCTTAAATATTCTATAAAATTTGAAGAAAACTGGCCACTAAATTAAAAATTACTAGTAAGGAAACAGGACTCATATAGCACAAACGTTCTTCTCATATCCATGAGAGCTTATAACTCTCCCCAAATGTAAAAAACACATTTATCTTAATGGGAATCACATAGATATGAGAAGTGTGAGAGTTGCAATCATTTTATTGGATCTGAATCCTTTGTATGAAAAGTCTCCAAGCTTTATGTCTTAACAGTATTGGGTATCATAGACACTTTGCAGTCAGGCTTCACATTTAAACAACAAGCATGGTACCGGACTTAGTAGCAGTAACGGGTGCCCTCCACACAGTGGATGGTGAAAGCTACATTTCTCTAAGGAAATTTGAGATCTGAGGAGTTTCTGACATGATCACCACATTGAGATGGGTGCGGGATCATTTTTCTTTTTTCCTCAGATCCAGTTCTTGCAGAGTTTTGTACGAGTGTATGTTATCTCCATTTCTCTGTCATATTCCTGCTGTCCAAAATACTCTGATTACAGTTTATTTTCACTGCTGGAATGCCGATATGCCTGTTTGTAGCACTCCTTCCTATGGTCTCTAGGAAACTGAAAGGGTTGAGGGACTGGAGCAGAATGATAGGCATGGAGTTAGAAAAAGAGGAGGAGATGGGGCAGGGACAGCTCCTGAGGGCCTACCTTTTACTCCTGGAAGAAATGGCTTTTGGAGGAGAAGAGGGTAACAAAATGCAATTGCCAGGAAGAGTATGTTGGTAAACTGTAGAGAGATGTTGAGAACTTCTGTCCTATCTTTTATATGTACCTGTTGGTGCCTGAAGCTTAAGGGTCTCTCCTCTAAGTCTCCCCTGCACTTCAAGAAATGTAACTTTCTGTGAAAGGATCACTTTATCTTATTGTAGGCCCACATGGGAAATGGGGTTTGGGGAATTTAATAAACTCCACATATTCTTTGAGGAAACACAATAATTTTGCTAACATCTCAAAAGCTTTGCAGCAGTGAATGCCAGTAAAGACCAGTCACAGAGCCAGGAAGCTGAGGTAAATGTTCACAGAAACGTGGTATCCTCAGTAACATGCTCCAAGGTTAATTTACTCTAAAAACAGACATATAGAAAGTGTGTGAAATTGTTATATTGTTTCTCTTGTCCATGGGCTGGGGAAGCTGGAAGTAGGGTGAGAAGTTCTTATGTTTTCCTGTTTTTTCCAGGACTACTTATGCAGCTCAGTCCAGCTGAATACAATGACATGACTTACAAGTCGTGTAAATCTCTCATGCACCATTACTGCTTCACTAACTTTGAGTCCCAGAGAAATGTGCAAGGATTCCTGGCTTTTATAGCAGTCAGCAGGTCCCTGCCTTTTTAATGGTGTTGGTTTTGACCTGGCATTTACTAATTAGCTGATTGCTCAGCTGATGAGCTGAGCAGAATAAAACAAGGCATTATGGATAGGATGTGCAGAATTTAGATGACTAAGTTATGAAAGTGAACCATCATAGGATTTTCATGCAGATTAGACATCTTAGTTGGCTGGGTTTCAGTCCTGGGTATGTTCAGGATAGCTAGCTTAGACACAGAATACACGATGGGTAAGATGAGTGAGTTAGGTAAGATGAATCACTTTCTAAGGTTTCACTGCGTCACTTGATTAAAGAAGTATCCATCACTGTAATACAACAGTGATGAACACTATAACAAATCCTAAAATAGAAAATCTGAAAGATATTGTTAATACATTTAGAATAACAGATACAGTTTCAAATGATGTATGGTCCCATATGTGTGATAGACCCCATAGGAAAAAGGACTGTACCTAGTAAATTAATTAGTGAACACTGGAAATTAAGCATATTGTAGCAATTTTAATAACAGGCTTTTTAAGGATTAAGATTTGGCTTAGCTTTTAGTCTGTTTCCTTTGTTTTAAAGTTTCCCTAGTGTTTAAAAATTAATTTAATAAAAACGGTCTGCTTTGGCACTGCCAGTTCTTTTAATTTTCACTTAACATGACATGAACTCCCAGAGAGATTTTTAGTGAAATACCTGAAACATGTATCAAAAAGAGAAAGAAATACTTCAAAGAACTTGCTTGAATTAAAGTGCCACTAACTGAAACTTAACTGTACAGCAGTCAGCTTTTTTAAATGAAGTTAGTTGAAAGACCTTGCGTTTCCTTGCTGAGTGTGTGCCTGGGGCAAAGCTGCTTGGAGGATGACTTACTACAGTTTGTTGTGTTCATTTATTATAGAAACATTGTTATGGAGATCAAGGTGAAAGTGAACTTCCCTGAAGTGTTCAACCTCTTTTTCTATGGTTACCGAAATACCTTCATGTCACCATAATTTCAGAGATCTGTCTGGTTTTGTTGTTGTTGCTCTTGTGTGACTGGCAATAGCTTTTGTTTTCTCAGTCGTTTCCATTTGTGGACTCTGACTCTTAATTACATTAGTGGCTATCAGTATTACCTTAGTTTCAGGAGCTGGTGACAGATGGCAATTCAATCACAAGTGCTCGAGAGACTGGTCTTCAATTATCCACATCATGTGAAAATCAACCCTTGGTTCTCTCCCTGCAGCACTTGGGGTCATTGGACCTGACTCAGCACCCACTGCTCAGTTGTCTTTGATGGAAACCCAGATGTGCTTAAATAGAGTAAAGGTAGTCTCATCTGCCATGCAAAGAAGAATTCCATTTGTTGACAATTTATTCATGTTTCTGTGTTCATATTAACAAGACTCTAACTAGTGATAACGAATCAGTAAGACAATAGTTTTCCTACCAAAAGCAGAAATGTATGTTTAATGGGACTGGTATAGCTGAGCAGTTATTCTGGCTTAAAAACACTAAAAGGAGAAAAATATATGGGAGAACATGTAGCTGTTCCAGAATAACATCGAATATATATTCATTTGTATACATTTCAGAAACAAAAGGTGTCTGTTAAACTACTACTCATCAAAAGCCAGGAAATAAGAATTATAAAGAATGTGTCAGAAACACCCATTGTCAAATCCCATCTGAAATGTCTTTGCAAGATACTCTTAATTTCAGTATTCATACTGGACTGTAAGGCATTTAGTATCAAAGCTCCCACAAGAATATCAATATGCTTTTGAAGTAAAGAAATTCAAACCCAAATTAACAAACATTTTCCCTTTTAATTCATGAACCTTATAATAATCTTCAATATTTTCTATAGGCTCCCTGTCTCCTTTCTTACTTTACAGTGATGATTTTTGAAGTTAGTTTTTTCTCTTTCTTGCAATAAAAATAATTCAGGAAGAAAGCATATTCACAGATTCTCTGTTATATATCTTTGTGTGTGGATATGCATATATACATGTCTCTGTGTGTATGTGCACATATGCTTACCTATACATATGTCTTTCTCCTGTGTTTTTCTTTTTTGTGTATCCACTTCTTCTTGGAAAAGAAACTTTTGTTGCTAGTCATACTGCTACCATTTCTGCTTTTTCAGGGGAGTGCCATAGGTCTGTGTATTTTAGGTCACAAGGTATCTCTACAATAATCTTTTCTGATATCTGATATAGCAAAATTTCCACTGCAAGGTTCAAATCATAACATTGGTGAAAATGAAACTCATCTTTTAGAAAGATATCCAGTCCCATTTTAAAGACTTTTCACAAGGAATCTACCTTTGAGAGATCTTGTTTTGGCAATTGACTCCTTATTAGGAGTCCTTACTACATTCTGTCTAACATGTTTTTGTCTAATCTCAACCTTGCTTGCTAGATTAGAGAATCCTCTACTATTTGTCATGATGTCAGTGTTCAACCCTTTCCCATGTGCGCTCTGTACTTGTATGCACTCTGCTCTGTATGAGTAGTAGGAGAATGATATCTGTGAGAAGTATTAATGATATGGAAAAAAAGTATCATAGAATGTTTTGACTTTTTGCAGCTTCATAATATTGTTATGTTATCCCAGATAATCAAAGCTGTGCTACTCAGGTTTTCAGCCCTGAAAATACAGACAACTTTCCACTATGCAGAAATGAACATTCTGACTTCATCAATAACAAATCACATGCATTGTTGAGTGATGGAAAGTGATCCCTTCTGAATGTAGTATAACTTCCACACTGGTATGTATCTAAACCATAGAAAAAGCCTTTGAAGATACTTTGTAGAGTAGCTATATTGTTTCTTTTTTACCTTTTTAATGTTGATGTTACAAACAAGACTTAGGCTAGATGTACACAGATGTATACCTCTGTTGTGTTTTTGCTAAACAGTTACATGTAAATTCAGACTCCTGAACTAGTGCTGAAATTCAACTAGAACTGAAATTCAATTTTATACAGAACTAAGACTTATTTACGAAGTATTTCTAAGCTGTGATCTCATATGTTATGTTTCATTATATAATAATTTAATTTGCAAGAACTATTAATAGTTCTCTGCTTGCAAACCTTGTATCTCACATCCTTAGCTCCTACAGGAACATTATGCAGATGTCTTCTGCTACAGAGTTGTATTAATGTAAGTGTGGTGACAAAAATTAATCAAGTGAAAACATTTCCCCATCCCTGGAAGTGTTCAAGGCCAGGTAGGATGGGGCTTTGAGAAACCAGGTCTAGTGGAAGGTGTCCCTGCCCATGGCAGGGGGGTTGGAACCAGATGATCTTTAAGGTCCCTTCCAACCCAAACCATTCTATGATTCTGTGATTTGCCAAATAGTATTTTTAGAATACTTGAAAGGTGGTTTAAAAAGTTATACAAAGTGTGGGAAATAAAACATTTTATGTGCAACCTTGTATTCAAAGTAATAATATTTTATCTTCTAACAAGTCTGAGTTTAATTTGAGATTAAATGCTGCTTTGATTTCCACTTGAGAAGACAGCTTGGTATGTATTTGCAAGATATTTCATAACTCTAACAAACACTGTTATATACCCTGGATGGGATGATTACTTTGCATTTTTTTAGATTAGTTCAGTGAAATATCTCAAGTTTATTTTTGCAAAAGAACATCCAGCACAAAGCTAACTTATAAGCCATATAAATATGAATTTCTTCAAATTGCAAAAATAAAAAACCTAACAAGACCTGATTCTTCAGTTACAAATCCTAGATTCATGTTAGATTTGCCCTCCCCAGAGCTTGACAAAACAGAGATGGAGAAAAACATCTGCCTTGAACAAAGAACGATACCTCAGAACTAACACTGACGATATCAACAGTCTGTCTGTGGAAGGGACAGGTGATGAGTCAAAAGTGGTCTTGTATCCCATATGACTCCTGAACCAGCTCTTAAATTTGGGCCAACAGTGGAAATTAAAAACAAAGAAACCCAAACTCCACAGAATTAGTTTACCCTGGGTGTCTTCAAGCTGTCTTTGCAGGTTTTGTTTTTTGAAATCTTTTGCTTGATCAGGATATTTTTGCTTATATAAATTTCATTGGGCAAGCTTTAAGTCATAACCTGATTTTATGAGGTACAGGCAAAAGGTACAATATATCTGCTTCTCAGAAAAAAAAGAAAAGTTTGGCAGCCTACTTCAGGGAAAAGTCAGGGAAAGATTGCTGCAGATGAAAAACTCATGGACAGATACATTAAGGCTGCTAAAAGCTTTGTAACACTTGGCTGTGCTGAGTTCACAAGGATGCTGAAGTGACTCTAGCCAGATCTAACTAGGCATTTGTAATAGCTCAGTTCCTGGCATTTTCATTTTGGGTATAGGCAGATCTGCATAAGCAGAGCAGAATTTTGACAAGCTTCTAAAAATGTAGGAAGTCATAAATGCAGGGGAAATGAATGTGTAAACAAATATATAAAAAGCTGCTGAGAAGAGGAAAGGAAGAATTAGTTCTCTCAGTGCTTCATATGTGATGCTAAAGGCAGCAAGGAATGGTCAAAATAAATATGAAAAAAAAACAGTAAGACTTTTCAGCAAATCTGTTCAATCCTTGTCATCTGTGGTCTGTAAAACAGGTTAAATAAACATTTTGTCTATGCTTTTGAAGGGTTGCTATGAATAGATCCTGCCTTTTGGCAGGCTGATTGACTAGCTGATCTCTTGTGTTCCTTTCCAGACCCATGACTTTGTGATTCATCAAGTACGGTAACAACATACTGACATTTGAAACTTCACAGTGATTAGTTGAAAAAAAAAAAAAAAAAAAATTGGTAAAGAGGATGCTGTACAAAAGCCTTTATTTACTATATCCTGGATAAGAAATCAGAAGTACTTCAGAAAAACATCCAAGTGCTTAAATTTAAGTAAAGTACAGAAGTAGTTTAACTGATATTAATAAATTCTTATGATCCTGCAAATATATATTTTGCTTACATGGTACCAATATTTTCAAAAGTAGAAAAAGGAAGAAAAAGCTATATATTACAATGTGTAAATTAGCATCTTGACATATCTTTCTTCCTATTTTTAATAGGTATCTTTTATTTTGTCTGTGTTTGGTAAGACTCTGCAAATAGGGCAAAAATAAGTTTGTGGCAGTTTATGCTTTACAAGGGATGACAAAAAATGAAAATCTTTGAAAATTTCCCTAGTTTGCACAATACATATTTAAGTCTTTTTTTCAGCATGGGAAGAGGCTGTTGTTTGACTAACGAAATATTACTTTCAGAAGAGAATGCCTAAGTTCAGCAGACTGATAGAGGAAGAATCTTAAAAGCAACTTACATTAAGCAGTTCTGAGGCCTTAAGAAGTCCCCAGCAAAACTAGAGCACATTCTCAAAAAATATAATGACTTGTTTGATGAAAAAAATGTACATATGTAGCTCTTGATGAATCTGCTATGTGAGGGATTTCCAACGTAAAGGCTCTCTGAAACCTCCCTTGTGTTCCCAGGAGACGGAACCATCCACCACCACCCTGATTCAGCCCAGGTTTAGTTGCAATCTTTTATTCTCTGCCCATACTGCCCCAAACAGAGCTTTTAAGTTAAGATTCCACTTTTTTTAACACATATAAATCTAAAAAGACTCCATAAGAATCAATATAAGTGGTTCATATAAATATGGGGTCTACACATAGCAAAATGGAGAGAAGTAGAAGAAAGGAAAGAAAGCAAGCAGGTCCAAACTCAACACCAGGGACCTTGAATCCACTCACCGCAAAACTTAAGGACGGGTATAATTCTCCTCACTTTACTCATGTGAGAAATGAAGCTCACTCTCTCATGCACACTCTCTTACACTCTTTTTTCGGTTTTGTAATGCTCTGAGAGACTTCTATCTTTAGTCATCCTTGCTCTAAGTTTATTTAAAATGTATTTGCATAATCTTCCAGATTCTGGAGGATCCCTCTGTCAGAGAAATGCCGGGGGATATAGCTCCTATTGATGAAGTCAATAGTTGCTAAATTAACAGAGATATGATTAAAAATAATTAAAAACCACTGAAGATATGATTAATTGTTGACAGTAGGAACCTTTTTTTACCAGGAACAATTTTAAAGGAACCCTGTAACCTAGGGTAATACGTATACCTGTTCTTCCATGTCCCTGTATTTTATTTTCTGTCAAATAAGACTAAAAATTTATGATTATTGTGATCTCTGTGTGTGCCTCATTGGGGGTTTGGACCTTAGCCTGTGTGCTTGCCACCCTCAACCTTAGAGCTCCCAAATGTGTAGGCACCATTTGAACTAATTTCCCCAAAACAGTTTCATTTTTGCATTCTCTCTGAATTTACATGTGGCTCTTGGGCACATGCAAAAGCCCTGGACATAACAGGTGGCATTCTGACAGTCTAACCTACTTGTGTAGCCAAGAAGGAGACATGTGCTCCTAAACTGAATTAGATGCCTAAAATTATGTGATTATAATGTGGACTGTGCTCTAACATTGGAAATTACTTGTAGTATTCCTTTTGCAACACAGGTTTTGTTGGTGAGAAGTATACTCTGGAAAGACATGACTTTCAATCAAGAATTGATGCTGAATGATGTTTAATGACAGTTCATTGGCTCATTCTGCTGATTGCCTGGCTCTTGAGGTGTCTGTAATTAGCTATTACCATGCTGAATTTGCAGAGGTTTTTTTCCACTTACCCTCACTCTGAATGTTTTTTTCTCAGAACAGAGTAGAACTTGTTCCAAATTCTTTCCCACAGTTCAGTCTGGTGGAAAAGGACTAATGAAAGCTTTGAATCTGTAAAAAAAATGTTGAGAAGTCTTAGATCTTTGTATATGACATTGAGATATTGCTCATGGAATCCATCTTCGTAAAAGAATGTTGAAAAATCAGAGCAGATGAAAAAAGAGCCATTGACATGTTCCTAACATTAGAAGGTGTCTTGCTGTGAGGAACCAAGCTCAATCTGTTTACTTATCTAAAATAAAATTGAGATGTCACTTGATTACAACATATGAGTATATGGTGGTTAATAAAAAGCACTTAAATCCAGCAGAGAAAGACGTAATTAATGTCTGGTAGCTGAGCCAGTAGGAATTTGCAGTAGGAATTTGGGATGGCTTTTTAACAATGATGATAATTAAGTGCTGGAATAAATTACTATAGTATTGCTAAATTTACCATCTTGAAAGTCCTCAGCATGGCTGGAAGGAGGCACAACGTAGGACAGTCTGCGCTAGTTTCAGCTGAAATCCTGCGGGTTGCGGGAGGAGGAAGGCGCTATTGTCTCCCTCGTTCTTCTTGCAGTAAATGCTGTGCCAAAGCCAAATTGGATTGGTTTCTCAAAATTTTTCCTTAATGAAACACCAATTACTGTAGTTGAACACAGGGATACATGATTGAGATCTAATGGCCTATGATATGGAGCATGACAAACTAAATCAATGGTTTTTTCCCTTTTGATTTGCAAATCCACAGACTTCACGCAGAGTATTGAAATCTGGAGTAGCAACGTAACTGGACTGACTGTGGACTTGTTTATCCTCCTCATTTTGTGAGGGTTGCCTACTTTAAACAGTTTTAGAGTTGATGTTATTCATAACCTGCCTGTTTCTGGGTTTGATGTTCAATTTTTTTTTTTCCCCACATGTTGCATTTTTGAGTTGGGAGGTTGTCACGGTTTTTGGAGTAGAGTAAGAAAATCTTAATGTGCTTTTCTCTAGTTGTAGTTCTCTAACATTTCTAATCCTGTTTACATTAGTTTTAGAAAATAAACCTACCTACTATTACAGTACAGGTTTTCATCCCATACTCTGTTTTCACACTTAAAATGGTAAATAGCTTTCACAGCCTGTAAATTCAAGAAAGAGACATTTCTAATAGTGCATTTTATGTGAAACTGCAAAACATTTGTGAATATTTGAAAATAAATAAATAAAGAACAGGTTTTCTGAATCTAGGTATACTGTTATATAATGCTGCTTCCATAACTTTTTGTCACAGCTTGCTGTTTCTAAGGGGACTAAATCAAAGATTCCAACAGAATGGGAAAATAAACTGCTTTAGGCTAATAAATTTCATGCCACCCTAAATACGTTAATTTAGTATAGTTGTGCAAAGCAGGAAAGTGAGGAAACTGGTAAAAGCATTACTGCTGAATATCAAGCCATAAGATTAATTTTGTTTTGAAATAACTACACAATGAATGTCTGGCACAGGGGAAATCCATTGGAGTGCTGTTCGCGATTTGCAGCTCATGTTTCTAATAGGCACAAGGTTTCACTGGTGGGAGGTTTATGGGTAGACCTTATTCATATTGTAACGATACTAGCAAAGCCTAATTTCTAGCTGAGAAAGGAAAAATAGGTTAATAGACATGCAGCTCCTTCAGGACTAAAGTATCCTCATGAGCAGAAAATGAATGACCATATAGTACAGATGAAGGATGGTCAAGTAGGCTGAAATGTTAAAGGAGACTAGGAATGTATGAGCAGAGTTGCTATGACAAGACCTTCAATCTACACACTGTAGTCACAAGGCTCTTAAAACCCACTGAAACAAAGCAGTTGTGCTAGTGCCTATGGAGAATTGGAATTGAATTAGACACCAGCTGCTGCCCACAAAAAGTGCTGCCGAGCTAAGGGAAGCAGATGGGGCCCTGTGGGTTTTCTGGCCTCTGTGACTGGAGCTTAAATACATTTTAGTTTTCATTTTAGTCCTCCTGCCTAGATCAAAACAGCTTACTGTGACCTCTCTGAGGAAATGCTTTATCTCAGAATAGAGTTCCCCATTTATTTACAGGAAAGTGAGGTGTGTCACAGAATTTGGGATGGAAATAGTCCAGGTAAAGAAAAGTGAGAAACAGCAGTCATGGCAGAGCAAATAGCAGAGTTTCAGAAGGCATGAAATCTGCACTCACTTGTTCTGGATGCAAGCTTTAATGAAATGAGATAGGAGAGAGAAAGGTGAGCAGACATCACACAAAAGCAGTTTTATGTATCTAAGATCTCCTACATCCAAGCGTCTCATGCTCATGTTTAGTTATATGAGAGGTACAAGTCAGTGTATTC
Source organism: Platalea leucorodia (assembly GCF_965183815.1). Lineage (NCBI taxonomy): Eukaryota > Metazoa > Chordata > Aves > Pelecaniformes > Threskiornithidae > Platalea > Platalea leucorodia. The sequence continues at coordinate 41,976,710 of NC_138828.1, read as the reverse complement.
TTCCAAAACAAAATCAACCAAACATGACAACTCCTAACACCTACCAATTAGTGGGTTTTCCATTCATTCATTCATAGAGGTAAAATCATATCTTGAATACAATTAGCTTCAATACCAACCTGTATTACAATTACCTATTATTAAAAAAACAAAGTAAAAAACTTAACTATACAGTGAAACTATTATTGGAAGCCTGATTAGGCTTGCCGACTCCTTGTGCAAGGCATTGCATGAATAGACTCTGTCTCTGTAAGTTTACAATTTAAAGGTGGAAAAACAGTAATCATACATGCAAAATGTTAATATTTTATATCTATAATGTTACTCAAAGATAGTTTATAAGAGGATCAAAATAGTGTCATATTCCAAACATGAATGCATGTTTTTATAACTATCATTAAAATAGTAATTTGAATTATGATAGCTCTGTATTGTAATTCCTGCTACCTTATTTAACAGAAAATAAATACACATTCCCTCCATCCCCAGTACCGAATGCGTATAAAGGCACCATTTATGTTAAAAATCAGGATATTTAGAAAAAAAATCTTTCATTCTATAGTGAAAGGAAAAGACACAGTTTAGAAACTTTGAATAAGATATTTTGAAATGATGCTTTTGAAATGTTTTGTTTCATTGAGGATCAAATGTTGTGATTTATGGCACATCATGTCATTAGACAGACAGACTTTTGATGTTTTTTATATCAGGCTATGTACATTAATAAATATACTTGAAACAGGAAGGCAAAATAAACAAAGTCAGATCAATTAAATAAAGCATTTTGTCCTGCTAATATAAAATGTTTGGATGATCTTCTGCTGAAAAGTGTGAGGAAGTTAAACTATTCCCTTTCAATCTGTTTACTTTAAATACAAAGAGTTATTATTAATAAAAATTTATATAAAGTCTAGGTATCATCACATATTTGGCACTAAAACACAAATAAATAGACTAAAATGATCCTTCAGAAGACAGTTCTGGCATCTTGCTAATGTGAAGTAAAAGCCACCCTGCATTGTTTTGGGAAGCAGATTCTCATTTCTTTCCTGCAGCCCTTTAGGGCATAAAATATGATGATGACCCATTTTGATGGATGCTTAATTGCCTTTGCATGCATTTCTGCTGTATAAATTCATGGTGCTTTCTACTAAAGATTCTATGTCAATAAATCATGCCAAATAAATATGTCTCTGTTCAGGAAGGCAGTTACGCGTATGCTGAAGTCTTACTGAAGTGCTAAGTGCATACCAAAACTGGAAGCAAAGAAATTCCCAATGAATGAGAAGAAAAATCCGGATAGGAACATTTATTCAAGGAGTTGTACTTTCAGCATGATTAATCACCTAAAGTGTTTTTAACTTTAGTCAGTAGATTGACATATAAAAAATAACTGTAATTTAGAAAAAGTACCTTTTTAAAAAAAAATCTGCAGTTCTCCAAATAATAATCTCATATTTTATACTTGCTTTATTTCTCATATCATTCATTGAATTCTCTATTTAGCAAACTGTCTCTGCAATAATTCTTGGTGCTACAAATGAGCATAATTGAATGGATCTGGCAAAGGGCATTTTATGATCTCTCTACATAATGATACACTGCAGCATAATTTTGTCTTTCTTTGTTTTGGATATAAAACCTACCTACTATTAAGAACTTTGTTTTTCAAGATCTGTCATGTAGAATACATTTAATTAGTTTTAAAGCACATAGGCATTAAACAGCTGTTTTTTTCTAGATGCTTAGTAGGATTGATATATGTCTTTAACTGAGTGGATTGAAAAAATCATATTCCTTATTACTGGGTAAAGTGTCATGTAATTTAGAGGACAATAATGAGTAGAAGATAGGACTGTGTCAGTTTCCAAATGTTCTGGTTACATTTTTGAAAAGGAATAGTGATACTTGTCATTTTTTTACAGTGAATTTGTAATGATTTCTTTTTTCTTTCTATGCTTCTGTGCAAGGACGAGCCATCAGCTGGTGTCATCAGTCTCATAAGATATAAAGTTCTCTTCCTACAGATACTGAATATATCGTGTCATGAGGTATAATTTTTTTACAATCATCAGGTATGATTTTTTAATGTGTCATGGAGCATGATGACATAATCAATAACCTGTTCTGCTTTTAAGGATAATTCTTAAAGTGATTTAGTTAGTCTATTATTTTATCTCAAGCCATACCACAGAAGCAAAGATGGGAAAAAGAAAACATGAAATGAAGAACTGGGACTATAGCCACCTACTGGGAGTTTCTCTACAAAGTCCATGAAACAAAGCTTTAGGACAATTACAGTCAGCATTTAAAATATGATCCTCACATCTATCAGATTTCTACAAGATCTGGATTCATAAGATAAAATCCTAATCTCTTTGAAGTTAGTTGCAAAATTCTCGTTAACTGTCATTAAAATATTCTCATTAGTAAGGTCAGGATCTAGGAGTCAATACTGAAAGGAGTTACTGCTGAGCATTGTGATTAGTAACAAGCTCAACATTTGTAATGATCCTTCTCTTCCATGTGAGAATATTTTTCCATTTATATCAGCTTGTTTGTCTGCTTTGTGTGTTTAGACGCCAAACTCTTGAGGACAGAAATTAGTTTAAGAATATTTTGTACAGTCTCTTAACAAAAGGGCCTGTGATTTCAATTTGAGCATCTGGGTGCTATCAGAGTGCAATCGTTTAATAATAATTGCATGCTAAACAGCTAGGAGGAAAATTGCATACAGAAAGGAAGCTAACTGGAATGTGATAATACAGGCTACCACCTACGTTGGCTTTTCATGGTAATGGCTGTTGAAAGAGACTGAGCACCTTTGTTAAGCATTTCAAAGACGGAACAGCGGCAGGTGCTATACAGAATTCAAGAGCTGTTGTTTAAACTTAAGCAATATTGACTAAAACTCTGATTTCACCCTAGGAAGCCAGTTAATTATAGCTGAGTCTTTATTCAAAACCTGAGATGACATAGCTGACAGAATTACAGATAGAGGAAACCGAGCTAGTCATTGACATCAATGATATAAAATACCCTGGTGCTTCTTGTCTCATATGAGGGAATAGTTACAAATTGCTAGTATGGTTGATGATACACAGTGGTTAATGACACATATAGTGTATTCACTATGGAAAAAAAAAATGATTTGGATCTAATTTATATGTATTTGACAGTCTCAAGGCTTTCACAGATGATGGTGCTATCCTGAATGGAAGTAGCTAAATGAAATGAAAATGTCATAGTTGCATACTTTTCTGCAAGGTAGGCCTGAAGTACTAAAGGGAGGGGTTTTTTTTTCAATTGCATTTTAATAAATTTTAAAGTTGTTCTCCTTTTGTGTTAGAAACGCAGATTTTGTCTGCTTTGGATTACTCTGTAAAGAATGGAATACTATGAAGAATAAGTTTTACCAAGAGGCAAAAACTAAATGCAAGGGGAAATATACTTTATTTGGATTGTTTGAAAGATGGGAGGGCAGAAGGGGGCTTATAAGAAAGATGGGGACAGACTTTTTAGTAGGGCCTGTTGCAATAGGACATGGGGTAATGGTTTTAAACTAAAGGAGGGTAGATTCAGACTAGATATAAGGAAGACATTTTTCACAGTGAGGGTGGTGAAACACTGGAACGGGTTGCCCAGAGAGGTGGTAGACACTCCATCACTGGAAACACGCAAGGCCAGGCTGGATGGGGCTCTGAGCAATCTGATCTAGTTGTAGATGTCCCTGCTCATTGCAGGGGGGATTGGACTAGATGACCTTTAAAGGTCCCTTCCAACCCAAACTATTCCATGATTCTATGATTCTATGAAAAGAATTCTGGTCCTGATAGAAGTTATTTTATCTAAGTGTGTGTCACTTTAAATCAAGAGTATTTTGATGCTATTGTATTCAGAAAATAAAGAATAAGTCTAAAGTCTTATAACAGGAAATCTGATGTCTAGAGTGTAAAGTCCTATAACAGGAAAACAGATAGGAAAGGAAAAGGATAAATGATGGATACATAATGAAACATATTAGATATTTATAAATAAGGGGAATATGTGGCTACATTCAAAATTTGTAAACTAGCTAAATTTGACAAAATAATTAAGAACAAAAATCTTAGCAAGACTCATATCATTCCCAAGCCTCAATTCAAAATGGATTGCCAAACTCCAAGAACTCCTGTGACTTACATTCCCAGAATACAACTACTACTTTGGTTTCACACCAAAACAATTGGTTGATTAAAAGAGCAAACCCCCAAAAACTCCCTGCAGTGCTGCCTTATTACTTATTTTTGAGACATGCAGGCTTACTTTCATGAACTTTGAACCCACATCTCATATTTATAGGAAAGAACCCTACTGCAAAGTTAAATGATATTCTGGAACAGGGGTGGGTATTTCTCTGTTCTTCATGAGCAAACTGCTTCTTTCTGTGCAGACTAAGTCCAAGATTTATCAAGAACAAGAATGCACCTAGTAGCTGGGACATTCACCTGGAGAAGAGGACTAGGAGTTTCATGTTCCTGTTGTGGTGAATATTTAATGTTTCAATTTAATACTTCAGCTACTGGATAATTAGAAGACCAATGTGTTGTTTATATGACTATCTCCAGAGAATTCAGGGGTTTCAGTCCCTAGAGGGAAGGTGGTCTTTGTACACCTCAGATATGAAGCTTAAGACATCCTGTAGGACTTTCTAATGTTATTTTAGCAAGACATCATCATATGGATATGGTTTTGGGCAGCTTTTGGAGCTCTGTAGCTCAGATGTTGGCTCAGGCTGTCCCACTGTATCTAGCAGATCTGTCCCCTGTCAGTTCCCAGGCTACTATCCCAGCAGCTGTGAGACTCTAGCGAGTCCAAGTTGCACCCACTCGCATCTTCTACTCCTTGGGTTAGATAAATGGTTGGCAGAGCCACATAATGTATGTCCTGGCTCAGAAACTCCTAGTGAGAAATGAGTGGGGAGACAAGCAGACCATTCAGTTTGCAAGCTTCTTTTCTTGACTTCCCACAGCAGTCTGCAGACTCCCTGTGCTGTTCGCGTAACTACAGGTCTGAACAGATGCCAAAGCTTCTGGTGCATTTTACAAATTGGCATCAAGATCAGCTCTGCTGTCATCCAAACAAATTATGCCCTGGGCCAACATGTACTTCATAAAACTGCCTGGTAGTCACTGCTTGGATGTTTTTCATTATCTGATCCTCAGTGAGAGATCAATAGAAATGTGTTAGCAAACACTAGAGCCTAAAAGAAGTCAAGGATCTGAATCACTTTTGTTTTGTTTTGGTTTTTTTTGTAGACTCTTAAGTCCAGTGTAAAATCTTCATTACCAAATAGGTGCTATGATTCACCAATTAATTTTATTTAGGATTATCTCTCTGTAGAGATGTTAGTATGTGGCCAGACTGTGCTACTGATTACTTACTTTGAATATTACCTCACATCTAATGGGCACATAAAGCAATATTTGTGAATGTAGGCAGGAAATGACTAGTGGGACAGTATCTGAAAATGTTCAGAGTGTTTTGGAGGTTTTAGGTTCTGATAACTTTATTCGTGTTAAGGAGAATGCTACTACGTGGAGCACCACCTCAGAGCTGAGGCAATCAGGTATATCTGAGGTTTGACAAATATTTCCTTTTTGTTCTGAAACAAGAGAGAAGGTGGCTGAATCAGGTCACTGTGAAGCAACACAGAGCATATAAGTGATCATTTAACTGAAGTTCAGTTTCAGTGGAAGCACAGCAGTAAGTCTGGAGAAAGGCCTTTCCTGAGCTCTGTAATGGCTGAAAGGTGTGTAGAACGAGGGTTTTAGACACCTGCGGTAGAACTCACTCAAGAAATGGATTCTCTGTTGCCTAGGGTAGGGATTGCAAACTTAGGTGATGCATCAGGACCACTGCTTGAAAACTGAAGAACCTGGCTGGAGCAAAGCAAGAAACAAACCAAATAGCTTATGCTCATGTCATCACCACCCTACAAGAATGATGATGAACAGTGCTTGAGCTGAAGTATTTTTTTTAACATAGGATTTTTCAGTCATTTGTCATATCCTCTGTATAGATCAGGAGTGTGAGAGTAAGGTCATAAATTTCCATTAACAAAACTATTTCCTGATGTACTGGGTCTGGCTTGGATGGGGTTAATTTTCTTCATAGCAGCTTGTAGGGTGCTGTGTTTTGGATTTGTGGCTAAAATAGTGTTGATAACATACCAGTGTTTGGCTGTTGCTGAACAGTGCTTGCAGAGCATCAAGGCTTTCCCTTTTTCCCACTCTGTCTCCCAGCCCCCCAGTAAGAAGGCTGGGGGTGAGCAAGAATGTGAGGGGGGACACAGCCAGGACAGCTGACCTAAACTGAGCAAAGGGATGTTCCATATCACATAACATCATGCTCATCAATAAAAACTAGGGCAGAGGAAGAAAAAGGTGAGATTTTTTGCTTCCGAGATGGGTATCATTCAGAGAATGGCTGGGCATTGGTATGCTTATGGAAAGTGGTGAGCTTTGCCTTTTTTTTTTTTTTCCTCTCTCCTTCACCTACTAAACTGTCTTTAACTTGACCCACCAGTTTTATCACTTTTGCTCTTCCTATTCATTCCCCTTGTCCTGCAGGGGTGGAGGGAATGGGTGAGTGTCTGTGTGGGTGCTTGGCTGCTAGCTGGGGTAAAACACACCACACCTGAAAAGGAGGGATTTCACACTTTATGGAATCATAGAATTGTTTAGGTTGGAAAAGACCTTTAAGATCATCAAGTCCAACTGTTCATCTAGCACTGCCAAGTCCACCCGAATCTTTTGGTAACGAATAATGATTTTGTACAGATTGCTAAAGATACCAATAAACACTCTAACTGTAGTTCATGAAGAAGCTTCTCTGTTCTTCATTTTAAGTACCAAACGCGAAGCATCATGCAATGAGAGTGACTCAGAAAAACAATCTTGGAATATCTTCTAAGGAAATAACACTTGAAACATCTTCAGTTTGATTATGACTGAATGTCACATCATTTTATCTGTAGATTGGTCTATCTTTGCAGGACAAATGTCCTGTGTATTGCCAAGAGTATAACAGGCTCTCTTTCAGAAGAAGAAATTGAAAATTTGGTGCAAAAAAAGTATGCTTTCCTAGATGCCTACATAACTTCAGATCATGGAACTATCCAAGTGGGAAAGATGTATTGTTTGATTTATTTTCAAGGAGTGCAAACACATTGCACTAAGAATATATGAAAAAAATTCTCCAGTGGTTTGAGCTTTGATAATGTATTATCAATTGAGACTAATAAGAAAACTCTTATCTTTGGGGACCCATCAACAAATTCATATAAAAAAAAGGAAGGAAACTTCTTGTATACAGTTCATGCAGTAATTAATACAGCAATTTGTGCTTCAAGGAAGTAATCATTTGCTCAAAAATTTTGCATCATCCTATCCATCTGCCAAAAGCATTAAAAAAGTGAATGTTTTATCAGTTTCTGGAACATGTCCTTATCAAACAGTTGCCTTTCCATCTGCAATTAGGAAGATTTTTTAGGAAGTAATTTTCTTAATTAAGAAAATACTTACTCATAAAAGGTGTTTTGATTCTTTTATGAAAAGTTGGAAACAATTCACTTCATAGATTAGAAAGATAAATATAGACTGTGTAAGGACCATTGTATATGGAAGAAACAATAGAAATATGTATGTGTGAGGAATCTCATATGGTTTATTGTGTTGTCTTCAAATCTTGCTCTCTCCATTCCTTAAGCAAATATTCTTGTTATGTGTTAAGTTAAACACACGAGTAATAGGAATACATTTTTTGTACAAAACACCTGAATTGATTCCAGAAAGCCGTGGAGTACTGACTTGGTTAAAACTGAATTTCCGTCAAAATTAATTTCCTTGTACTGGTGCTCATGCAGATGTGCAGTAACCCAGTCTTAAAAGTATTTATAATATATGCTTCCAGATCAGCATCCAAGGGAGTGCAAGTGTCAGAAGAGAGGAAGTCAGAAAGGGGATTTGGTAAGAGGAGTGGGCCACACTTTTGGTGGGGACATCAGCTTAACCTGACTCTGAATAAAACTTGGTAATCACTTTTTTTTTTTTTTTTGGTGAAAAGCAAGGGATTGTTCTTACAGATTATGAAAACTAGAATAGTCTTGCCATTTTAATTAGTGTGGTGTCTAATGTGATTAGAAACTTCTTGTGTCTCACTTCATATTTTTGTTCAAACTTAAAAAAAAATCTAAATCCAGACTTAGAGAGGAGAAATTTTAGGACATAACAATAATACTCTGCTCCTGGGGGTGAGGACTTTGGATAAGGCTCCTGTTCTCATTATGAAGGTTGTCAGACCTTCACAGATTGTGTCAGAAATCGAATTTTTATTAAATAAATAACATCCCCCCAAATTTTGATCCGCTTATCTTTTATTTTTAATTCTTGGAAATGTTTCATTTCTTACCAGATTTTGAATGATCCATTATTGCAGTGGCCTAGGACCATTTAATGATTTCTGCTGAACTCTTGCTTTAAACGTGTTGATGATTCAAGCAATATATCTTTTTGATTCAAGTAATGAACAACCATATTGCATTAAAAAGTCTTTAGTGAGGCTGAACAACAACTTTCTTAGTTAAGGCTTATGCAAAATTTCCTAAGCTAAATCTAGTACTGTTACACTGGAAGTTTAGTAAAACGGAATGCATATTTTATAATTGTAATTTTTTTTTCATTTACTTCTCACCTGCTCTTTGATCTTCTCAGAGATCTCTGTCTTTCACTTAGGAAACTATTCCGTTTGAATTCTTAAAGCTTTCTTTTTTAATTAGTATTTTGCATTCTAAATTCAAGAAAGAAGTGAGAGTCCCAAGATTAATGCTGGCAAATGCATGACATGTAGTTCTTGATTTAAAGTTGTGTTTATGTGCTTGGAATCATCTTGGAGCCAAAGTAATGAATTATTATTCTTGGCTGTCACATGAAAACAAAGAGCGTCATAGTTTATAAAAACAAAATATCTTGTTAATACCCAGAGCCAAGTTAACTGTTAGTAAGCTTTTGCAAAACAGATAAAATCTGAGATATTTAGAAGATTTTTAACAACATTATTAACAACTGCATATTTATTCAGTAGTTGATTAACGCAGGGAAATGTGACACTTCTACTCTCAATTTCTTATTCTTTCAGGATGTCGGTTTCAACCAGTAACTGGACAATGTGTATTTGTCTAAACCGCAACATTAGAAATCAGTGTCGTGCTCTGCAAGTTAGAATGATTCTGACCTTCCACAGTTGAGGGTAAAAGTAAGTAGAATTTGTGAAAAAAACAGAAATAGGTCACAGTATTTAAAGATTGCTCACTACAACTTCAACATGATGGGGAGCAGAGGGGGTGGTGCTGAACTCTGCTGTCTGGTGACAGGGTGTGAGGGAACGGCTTAAAGCTGGGTCAGGGGAAGTTTAGATTAGATATGAGGAAAAGGTTTTTCACTGAGAGGGTGGTCAATCATTGGAACAAGCTCCCCAGGGAAGTGGTCATGGCACCAAGTCAGTGTTCAAGAATCGTTTGGACAATGGTCTTAGATTTATGGTTTAACTTGCCCTGTATAGAGTCAGGAGTTGGACTCGATGATCTTCATGGGTTCCTTCCAACTCAGGCTGTTCTATGATTCTGTTCTGTATTTCAGATTTATTCATAAGCAGCTGTTATTACACATCTTTTCAAGATTCTTATTTCATTGAGTGAAATTTCTTCATTGAAACTTTCTCACCTGTTTTTCATAAAATAATTGTTAATCGTAAAATAATTCACAAAATAATGAACATTATTTGTAAAAATGCATGTGTACGTAAAATAAAAAGGACTCTGGGAAGCTTCTTCCCACGTAGCAGTCAAAAGATGAAGAGACCTTTTTGCCCCTTCTACTTTAAATTTGCTGTGTTGAAATTTGTCACTTCATTACCTGTGCCCCTTCTATGGTGTTCACTCATCAAAGTGACTAAAACACATCTTAGATTCTGTGTTCTTGCTTCTTCTTCCTAAGGGAGAAATGTGTACAGCAGAACATCTTTGTGGGGTTTTTTTTTGCGTTTTGTGTGTGTGTGTATATGTTGGTTTTTGGTTCATTCTTTTCCCTGACAGTCACAACAATTTCTGTTCATAGTAAAGGGAGAAATTCAAAGAAAAATGCTTCACATCTGAAGCAGCCAGAGTGAGGTTTCATAATGCTTTTTTTCTAAAAGAGTATGTCCTGCAGTACCAGATGACTCCTTCATATACCTGTATTTCTATGATATATATTTTATAACCTAACAAGCCATGCTACCCTTGACTATGAGGTTCTGTTAGGAAGAAGAGAGGAGAAAGGGAGTACATAGGGAGAACTTGAGTGGTGGGAAGAAGAGCAGTCCCGTTGGAGATAGGGAAAAGATGATACAATCATCAAGGATTTAGAGAACAGGTAGACATAAACTCAGTGTATTTTCAGAACAAAAGGTGAGAAGAAGGGGAAATTCAATTTTCAAGGCTTCCTTTGTGGAAATTTAGGAAGTCTTTAAGACATTATGGTATTATTATTATTATATCAGTAGCTTGCTATAATGAGAGGTGTGCTCTCTCTTTCTTCTCTTTATTTAAGTCCAGACATCAAGATCTTCATTATGAAAACATTTAGCAGAATGCAGGTGGAAAGGACTCAGTTCCCAATTACATTTCTTCTGTGGCTGACTTTCAATAGAAAGGTTTTTCTTGTGGTGTCAGAGTTGGTACTGATGCAAGAAGTACAAAAAAGTTCAGACCTGCATGGTATAAAAAGCTTTCAGAAAGCAGCTGGGAAAAAGATAACGGACAAAAGTTCAATACATATACAGAAGTAAGTATCTTAAATGTTTGAAGAAATTTAAATTGTGTGTTCTTCTAGAAACATGTCCTTCAGAACAAAAAAATTGTATAACAAATGTGGTTTATGATAAATACGTATTTCAATTTTAGATGAGAAACACATGAATATGGATGAAAATTATTTACTAGTAGAGTAATACTCAATGTTGATAATGGTAATATGGTTCTACTGCTTAAAATTTATTGTTGTATTTGGTCAGTGTCCATAATCAACTTCAAGATGCTTAGAGTTATTTTCATACTCTTATGTCCAGAAAATATGACAGTATATGCATGTAGCTTTGATCAGGTATTTTATTAACTGAACTATTCAGACTGTTTGGAAAAACATGTAAGTAAATTCGCTGGGTTGAATGGAGAAAACAGCAGTTTACGCATATTCTAGATAGACATTTTAAACTGATTTGCTTTAAAAATTTGTGCTATGTTTATTCTTCTGTATCTTAGAAAATGCATATAGGTCTTATTGTTTTATGGTTTTTTCTATTGTTTTTCTAGATCTATTTGTTATAAGGTGTAAGTAACTTACATAGCAAAACTAAGGAGAATAGGTCAAAAAGAAAAACATACATTTTAAAAGTAAAAAATCAGTATAACTGAATCTAATATATCAGTTAGTAGAGAGAAAATTGCTTCTTAGTGTATGCAAGATAATTACTTTTTGGGAAGATACTGATATTTAGAAGTTTTGTGAACGAATGAGTTTTCACCTTTGTTTATTCAGAAGTGAGGAGTGATTTCCCTGTGGAAAGTAATAAATTTTACCAGTATTCTAATTTTCTTTTTTTAAGAACTTTGGGAATAACACCAAATTTGACAAGTATTTTAATTCATTTACTTTTAAATTTGTATTTCCCATTCAAAGATAAGAAACTTCTTAGTTCCTTACATAAGTATGTTACTTCTGAGATGTGTGATTGCAAATTTGAAATAAGATTTTTTTTTGGTAGATGCAACACATTTTCTACTCAATAAATTCAGTCAGTATTATAACTGAACTAAGGTATATAGTTATGAAAATGTTATGTTAATCAGGGAAGTCATTATCTGGTAAAGTTGAGTCACTTTTTTTGTCCAGACTCAAAATAGTAAGAGTTACTTTTCCAATGATTGGTTAAGACATATGGGATGTGAATTTTTAAATAACTATTTAGATTAAGAATTTGCTTCAAAGGAGTAAGTATAGGAGTCTATGTTGAAGGGGAAATACTTGAAAATGATGTTCAGATGAGAGTTTCTTTCAGCCTTGATGGAATTGAGTTCTTAGATCAGAAGATGAACTGAGTCAAATAAACAGCTAAGGTAATTAGCTTTAAATTCCTCCTCCTAGTATTTCTTACCATGAGAAAAAAAAAAACTATGAACATGGTGCCGAATGTGCAGTCATTTGCTACATGTCCATGAGGTGAAATGGGCTCCTTTCCTGGCAGCTACCAATGTGTGAGAGCATGTTCAGACCTCAAGGGAAGTTTGATCGATCTTTGGTGTCATATAAAACTAATCTCTCAAGCAAAGGAGTCTGAGGGGTGACCTCACTGCTCTCTGCAGCTTTCTGAGGATGGGATGTGGAGAGGGAGGTGCTGAGCTCTTCTCCCTGGTATCCAGTGATAGGACGTGTGGGAATGGTTCAAAGCTGCGCCAGGGAAGGTTTAGACTGGACATTAGGAAGCATTTCTTTACTGAGAGGGTGGTCAAACACTGGAACAGGCTTCCTAGAGAGGTGGTTGATGCCCCAGGCCTGTCAGCGTTTAAGAGGCATTTGGACAATGCTTTCAATAACATGCTTTAGCTTTTGGTCAGCCCTGAATTGGTCAGGCAGTTGGACTCAATGATCGTTGTAGGTCCCTTCCAACTGAAATATTCTGTTCTGTTCTGTTCTATTCTATTTTAAAGGCCCCCTCCCTTTTGACAAAATTCCAGTTGCCATTGAAATAATGTTTCATTCAAAACATTTTGACCATGCCAATTACTACTCTCTTTTTTTAATTTTCTTCATTTTTTTAAGAAAGAAAGAGCCAGAAATTCAAGACTTGAGTGATAAGAAACATAATAGCTGACTATAAAAGTAATGCAAAGAGGTCCTTTTAAAGGATATCTTTCCAAAGTATAGTGATTTAGAGTATGTTAGAGATGTGTTGCATTTCTCATATGTATTTATAAGTATATATTTTACAGTGGTCTTTTCCCACTGAATCAGTTCCAATTCTTCAACAGGTCTTTTGCTTTACAGTAAGGATCTTAATGCTTAGTAGTTAGTTCTTCTGTTTGGGGTGCCATGTAAGTAGGCCTTTTTCTTGACTCACTTCTGATGCCATTGAGTTCAGTATCAGTCATTCTTCTGATGCTTGTGCAAAAAGGATCAATACCTCAGGTACTTTCTGGACTTAGAATATCTGTGGGCTGACTTAAAGTGATAGAAATTTATATTAAAAATCTGTGAAACTGGATTTTAAAACTAGAAATGACATTTTTCCAGCATATTTATATTCAGTATTCATGAATATTCCTGTAACACAACCCATATGAAATTAAGCCCTCCGTTTGCCAAGAAAGAGTTACTCACAAAGAAATTACCAAACAACTTCATTTTCAATGGGAACAGAATGGAACCTTTGAATTCAAAGATGCATGTAACTCCTTTATTTTAAACAATTAAACAAAAATATTTAATAAAAATTACTATTTTTAATAATACAAAAATTATTAATCTTTTTATTTGTGTTCTTTCCCAAGCATAAATCTGTATTTGTGCTCTCAAGCTTTATTGAAAATATAGATTCATGGAGAATAAAATGGAACGTTAGTTCCACTTGGCTGTATTGTGCAGCTTATAGGACAGTGCTGGTTTATACAGATGGCGGTCAAGGAAAAAAATGTGTAAAGGAGATTTTAAATTCTTAATTTTACAGTCTTGATAATTTTGAAATCCTTAGTGTGAGGTTTATTTATCTGTGCTGATCTGTGCCAGCAAGCTATACAGAGTTTTTTCCAAAAGTCCTGGAGGGAAATAGTGGGGTTTGATTGGAATGCCAAGGTCAAAAGAGCATCATTCCTCTTTATTGCACTTTTTTCCATAATAACAGATTAGGAGGAGCTGCAAGCACCTCTGTCATCTCTAGAGCTTTAATACAGTAGTTTGTTTCAGTTAGTGCTGCTAAAGTAATACGTAATGCATGATATCTTTTGCGTGAAGTAATATTTATATCACAAATGTTTGCAAAATGTGTCAATAAAAGTGCTGGTATGAATAATGACCATTATTCATTAATTTGTGCATAGCGTTAACTTCTTATTTAGGACTTTGACTGATTATATCTTTGAATACTAAGCAAACTTTTTTCATTAATAGATTGTCTGAAGACTGAATGGATCTGTTTACAGTAAACACAGTTTTTAGGAAGATAACTGATTCCCTCACTCTCTGAATCAAAATGGAAGAAGTAAGTTGGCTGGAATTTCAGTGTTTTAGAGGGAACGTCTAACATGGGTAAGTTAGAGTATTAATGAATCCATAGAGGGCTTCATTTTACTTTAGGAAGGTCTACTTTTGAATTGCCAGTTGCATTAATAAACATCTGTGTCACACGGTACAAATGGCTTTCTCACTTAAAGAGCAGTCAGGAATTCACTGTAGTGGAGATAACTCCATTTCCAAGTCAAGACGGCCATGGAAGGCAATTTAACAGTGAGAGCACAAGTGACGTTCTGTCTTCTGATGAAGTTATAGCTCTGGAAGGTGTTGATACAAAATACTATAGATTTTGACTGAAAATGCCTGGAAACAACAGAAATATGGATGCATCCATTTCTTTTTTTTGTCACAACAAGGAAAACAGATGCTATTTTCATTGTTTTCTTGAGGTGCTTGTTAGCTGAAAGCATATTGTCTCAAAGATCTTGTAACACAACTTTCTTAAAGTGAGTATGTCTTTGTGCCTCACATTTGATCTCTAACACTAGGTAGAACAAGTTTGGGACTGGCTTTTATTGAGTGACTTCTTCCCTCCATCAACGCTTTCATCTTGAAATCTTTTGGAGGTCCTGTTGTCAGTCTCTACCTCTGCCTTCTGAACTTTTAAAAAACAGGTTATTGGATAAAGTATATTTTTACACTGTGCTTCTCTCAAAGAAATTAGTCTCCATCAGCTGCTCAAAACTGGATTCTTTAGACTTTTAATGATGCAAGTCACATGTGTATTCTCTGCCAAAAACGCAAAGGAGGGAAAAGAGACTTGATAATCTGGGCACTGAAGCTTTAATGAGACAAATTCTGTGTAATCATGCAAATCACCATTTGGCTGGCTCTTTTGGACAAAGTAGCTCATTCTCCACCTGCTAAATGGGAAGCCTGCATGGCACCAAAAAAGAGAGAATTCTTCCTGCTTTGTGTCATCACAGTTCAGTGGTAATATTGTGTCAATGGTGTTTGCATTTTGCTATACTGATACTCAGTGGGGTTTTTTTACGTGAGCTTTCTGTTCAAACAGAAATGCCAGTCTGAACATTCGTTTTTTCAAAGATAGCCTAATACTAAAATAAGACTATAAAATTACTGACCGACTTTGACATATCTCAGAGTAGCAATTATAATTTTTCTTGTTTAACAGCCAAATGATAGTGGAGACTGAATCCCTTAGGATTCTACAATGTTTTCACATATGAGGAATATCCTAAACCATCTTGTGCATTGAATTTGCATTATAATCTATACCATAAAGTTAGTGAAATTTTCTGGGCTTTATACAGTAGCTTGCAAGTAATACAAGATTTCATTTTAGTCAACACTTCCACAACAGGGCATATAAGTAATGTCACTCTGGTAGTATGTTTAGCTTTTCCTATTTCAGACAGTTTTTGCTGTATTTTTCAGTCGACTGTATGGGTCTTTTGCTAATGCTATTAAACTATGATCTGTGGCTTGATACTAGTTATGCTGCATCCACTCGTGCTTTGTTTTTTTAATTAATCAAAGATGTTGTTTATTAGAAATTACTGATAACTGTGGAGAGCTATTCTTATCTAATCCAAAACAACATTGACTTAAATCCAGATGCCTACGATCTGACTTCATTAACATCTCACTCACTGTCCCAATTAAAGAATATTCTTGAAAGCTATAGGCATACCAAGTCCATGTTCATATTAACTGTAATAAAATACACCAAGGTATTTTTCCTTTCATGTTCTAAAAACCATACAGCTGCCCTTACTTTCAGACTACAGCAGACCCTGATTAAAAACCTGAATCTTATTTACATTTCAAACAGTTTACTCCAAATTTATCTTAGCACTTCCGATGCAGTTGCATACTTAGCAATGTGCTCTTGGAAGACCCTTGCCATTTCCCCCTGGGGGTGGCGGTGCCTGCTGGAGTGCCGCTGTGCTCCCTTCTGTCTACCCTCTCTCTAGCTTGCTATGTACACTAGCAATCTGTAGAGCAGGCAACAAGCTGTGAAAGGCATTTACTGTCCTGGTGCTGCTTCAGTTCTGTCTTATTACTGCATATAATGGAACTACTGTCCAAGAAAATAGAGGTTTTTAGCCTGCTCTTACTTCAGAAGGGTGAGCGTTAGTTTGGCCAGGCTTCTAGGAAGCTTCTAAGGCAGCCTAAGTTTGTACTTCAGCTAAAAGAAGCACTTACTAACTTGGTCCCACTTCTGTGCCATTACTTTTCTCTTGTTGGCACCAGCTTTTGTGCAGCTGTGTGTTGAAATGAGTTAGGGAAACAATCCAGGTTAAAGTTAACACAATCAAGGAAACAAACAGAAATGGTTACTTTGAAATCCAGCTCATAGGTCTATCTAAAAGAAATGGGCTCATAGCTCTATCTAAAAGAAATAAAGTACACAGATTCTATAATTCATTAACTTACATTTGATCCTTTTTTAAAATTTATAAGCACTTCTCATAGACATAGGCAATGTAATAGCATGTTTAAAATGTAAGTAAATCAAGGCATGATTCATTATACCTTGAATATCCATAACACAACACAAGCCCTTTACAGAAAAGCAACCCACACATTAAATTAATGGCAATAGCATTCATATAACTCTAATTAGTAGAATAAGTGAAATAACCTGGAGCATGAAGAAAATCAAGGATTAAAGACAAGCTAGAACATTTTAAATGCTTACTATTTCTTCTCTAGCTACACATTTTCTGTGTAATAGTATACTATGCCAAATATTGTCCCTAGTTGCATCCAAGGAGTTTCACTAAGGGCAGTACAGATATCAGAGTAGACAGTCAGTGCACAAAACACAAATAGTGCAAGAAGAGCAGAATTTGGAGACTATGGAAAAAGATGGCTTCCAAATCCACAGAGAAATGAACAAAATGAGACATTATATTCAGTTTATTTAGTTATATAATAATTTTTAATTTTGAATGATGTTAGTTTCTTAAATTTATGATGTTACAATGGTATTTTTACAAAACAGAAGGTTTAATACTTAATACATACTTAACCATCTTAGAAAATTGACTAGGCAGTGCATACAATGATGAAGGAGTGAGATGTGGACAGAATATGGAGGTATCTAAAGAGATTTTAGTATACTTATTTTAGAAATGGTTGGCAACTGCATGCTCCTATTCAGGTTGGCTGCTCCACACCATCATACAGAACAGATGAGATGGCCACGTAATAAGTGTTTTGATTTACAAAGTCCTATTCCTAGTTTACAATTATTTATACCTCATCTGTGTTACATTTAGTCAGGTCTAAGCTGTAATGGCCTGTTTCAAAACAGCAGATATATGGGTGTTGAACACACACGTGACACAAGCAAACTCTGATCCTATATTTGGTTGAATGATTCCTTTTGTCATCTGCAGGCTTTTTAATTGATCAACATTGGTCTTGTCATTTACACGACAGGACTTTCTATTGTTTTCTTTTGACTCATGTAAGTGGTGGCAGGAATAGGGCCCAAAAAGGCTTGATCACCCATGTTCTCTGAAGTGGAGAAAATATTCAGACATGATTTGTGTAGCTATGATCTTGTCGTTTATGTTCAGCTTGTGATAATTATTTACTGGTCACTTGAGATTAGCTGAATATATATTGGCAAAACCACCATGACTTGATGGAATTTTAACACTACAGAAGAGCTTTTTGCCATCGAGATCCTTCAGAAAGCATAGCCTCAGGCACTTCTGAAAAATGAGGTTGTGTTCTGTGTTTTATATGACTTTTCCAAGACATCTTTATATCTGTTTATCTGATAAACTTAAACATACTATCTTTGTATATTTAAGACAGATAAACTTGAAAAGTACTATCAAAACAGAGTCTAAAATGCTCACTTTTAGTTGCCAAGATGTCTCCCATTAAGCAGTAGTTCTTATGGTATTAGTAACAACTCTAAAGAGTTATAACTGCTCTCTAGAAGAAAACGCAAGACTGCAGTAATTCAGTATGAAGCTTTTCTATTTCTAGTCAGTTCTCACATGTTTGGTTTCCTCCTTGTTTAATGTTCAGATCATAGCCAATATGAAAAAGTCCAAAAAATCACAAACACTTTACCTACATCTACTGATCTTAAAGAATAGAAAAACACATTTTTACTCAGTTTCTTTATGTTTGATATCAATGAAAATTTAGGGAAAATTAAATAGAAGCAGAAACATTAACATATTGTGATTGTAGAGTCATAGAATATCTTGAGTTGGAAGGGACCCATAAGGATCATCGAGTCCAACTCCCTGCTCCTTGCAAGACTACCTAAAACTAAACCATATGACTAAGAGCATTGTCCGGATGCTCCTTGAATTCTGACAGGGTTGGTGCCATGACCACTTCCCTGGGGAGCCTGTTCCAGTGACCGACCACCCTCTCAGTGAAGAACCTTTTCCTAATGTGCAATCAGAACTTCCCCTGCCGCAGCTTAATACCATTTCCACACGTCCTGTCACTGGTCACCAGAGAGAGGAGATCAGCACCTTCCCCCTCCGCTGCTCCCCCTGAGGAAGCTGTAGACTGCGATGATGTCACCACAGATTCACTTAATTTCAGAGCTATGGCTAAAATCACTTTGTCTTTCAAGACTCAAACACAAATTCAGTCCCAATAGTAAAACGTTTGTGAATCCATGAAGTTCTGGAACTATGGGCGGGTTCAATAACAATCCCAACACAATAATAGAAAGGTGATATGAAATGCTAACTGTAGACTATTTCTTAGTCCCTATAATGTTTACTTGTTCTTTGTACAATGCAATAGTTAACTTTGTCACATTTGTATTCAATCTTAGAAATTAAGCTGCTTTGATGCAAGTTCTTTAAAATATTTCTGGTTTACTGTTTTAATTATTTATTTCTCTCTCTCCACCTTATATTATTATAGATGAAATGTATCCTGGATTGTGAGTACTAAAAGTTACTAAAACAGCTCCATACAGCAAATCTAGATGTTTGTTGTTCTAGTTATAATGAACCTTTTTGCAATGCGGAAATATAATCCAAATTCCAATAAACTCTCACTGATACTTTTAGTCAGGCTTACTAACAAGTGAATGAGTAAATGACTAACACTGTTGGGTTAAATCTTAAGTGTTTAAACTTCTCTTGACTTTACATCTGGAATCTTTTCAGTAGGACCAGCTAAATGGTGACATTTGATTGCTTCTTCTGTACATAGAGAAATAAGCAAAAAACATACGAAGAGGTCCTTCCTCTTAATGTGGTACTCGATCACAGTTTGGCTTTTTTTTTTTTAATTTTAATTTGCTTGCTTTTTCTAGCATTCCAAAATAATGAAATACTGGCTGAGTGCATTTTCTGCAGGTCCCAGGCTCATTCTTCATGACTATGGTAGTGAGGTCCATCCATCTGCAAGAGGCTTCAGGGAAAACTGAGTTCCTTTTTTTTTCCTTCCCATATTTACTCCTTTTTTTTTTCCCCTCAAGCAGGTTACAAAGCATGCAATGGGCCAGATTTAAATAAGGCAAATCAAGCATTTGTGATTTAGCTAGTTGTGTTTTCATGTATTTAAAACTCACAGGTTCGTGTTGCTGACAGGGAAGGTCTGGGGAACCATTTCCTGGCAAAAGCTCTAAACATTCATTCCCTTAAATAAACCTTTTGTCTTATTTTTACATATAAATTTTTCAAATGTTTTCTAACCATAATAATTAGTTCAACAGGAGCCTGATTCTTATTGGCTTTACAGACCAATCCTTTATATTTACATAAATCCTACATCAACAATGTTACCATAGTTACATAATTACAATTTAACCTTGCAAGCAGCTTATCAAAATATCAGGTACTAAAACAGTACTGGGACTGAGTCTACATATCCCAACCAAACAAGCATCATAGTCTTTGTTTTCTAATTAACTACAAGCTCCTCTGCGTAAAAATAGTATTCCCTAATCAACAGACTTGTGTCTATCAAAATTCTCAAGCCTGAAATTTCTTTTTGTTTTTCTGAAAAGCTGAAAATATTAACAGAACCTATTGGCATGATTTTGTGATTTCCTGGATCAGCATTACTCCGTTGAAATCTGCTTTCAGAAAAGATTTTCCTTTTGGAGGTGGTAATCTAATTCACTTGCTAGAATGTCTGTATTTCAGTGAAACAGAACTTCAAATGGCTTTCATATTACTTCATTGATTATCTGAGAATGAAGATAACAGAAAGACTACTATTTTTCATGAGTGAGGAGGAATTACTGATATTGATCAGTTGGTGATGTTAGGATAGATTACGTATCATTAAAATGTCATTTTGAAATGAAAGATAATAATGTCATTCTAGATACTCTCCTGGGTTTACTAACACTTTCTCCATAGAGATAGATAAATAAAAGATTGCAAGAGGAAAAAGGCAAAGGACAATCCTACAGAATTTAATTTCTTGCAACACTGATGCAAAGAACAGTGACCATTTGGAAAACTGATTAAATGGTGATCTTTGAGTTTTTATTAATTTTTCTATATAGACAGTTGAGGACTATTTTTCAAATACCCTTGGAAAAATCAGTTTTGTTATCGTTTGTTTTTTCCCATTTCTATGGCCTTCTACAAATAACAGTTAAATATTCTGTTAAACTGAGAACTAAAGCGTATCCTTTACTGTAGTGGATGTACAGATACTATGATGATGGATAAGTAAACTGAGAATTTGTTGATTTTAAGATAATATAATGTTTTAAGTAATATATCCAGATGCTCAAGAATACTAGGCCTGTCATTTTATGTTTTACTTAGTTCCATTATTCAATCTTTTAATTTTACTTTGCATATAAAAAGTTTTCTTAGACATAAATTCATCAAAGTGTGCAGAAAAACCTCTAATAGTTTTAGTCATGGATAGTAGGAATATAACTGTCTTTCATAAAAGTGATTGAGAATGTATGTTGGAAATTTATAAGTTACACATTCTTAATCCAATGAGACAACTTCTCTAGTATTGTCTGCTGAGAGATGTGGCTGGAGTAGGGGATTCCACTCATTTTGTTCGCACAGAAAAGCAAAAATTCTTTGGGGATGTTCAGCCTGGGATGCTGCTTACCTGGTGCACCTTACCTGTCTAGATGGAATGTGACCTGTTCCGCTCAGCTTTCAGGGCATGCTGCAGGCTCCATCTGTCTCATTTTGAGTTTTCAAAATTAAGGCCATCAAGGCATAAACTAAGAGGTAGCGCTAGTAAGTGAGGTGAATTGTTAATATTTCCTAGGTACTGGTGTGACTTGACTAAAAGTTTTGTGATTTTTCTTTCAAGTTTATAACTGGTAACATGCTCAGACTGCAAAAATTACTGAGGGTTTTTTGACAAAATCAGTGATTAATTGCTGAAAGCTTAACATTTCATAGGATTGTGTATGCAAGTGATTTTGAAAAGTTTCACCTTCAATTCAGTTTCAAAAAACAACCCTGTGACTACTTTAAATAAATTTTACAACCTGTGCCAACGACACCTATTGTTTCCCAACCTCATCTCAAGAGCTGGCACAGAAGTGCTTCCGGGCAGTTGTCTTATGCTAACTTAGCCTTTCTTAGGTGAGTTATTTCAGTGCAACCAGACACCTCCTGGCATCTCAGATAAAAATGGGAAGGTCCCAAATGACCTTTGAAGAACAACACATCAAAGGAAAAGCACTGTAGCTACCTCATTGTTCTTCCAGACCATTTGGTTCCTAGTCTTTTGGGGAAGTAAAAGTTCATCATAGAACTTTGCTTGGGAAGAGCCGTAATATTGGAGACAGTAAAAATGTACTTCAGTAGGTAGTGGTCCTCTACAACTTTCCCTTCCAGAAGAATTTGTAAAGTAGATTAATTAGTCCTGCCTCTCTAGGGTGCTGGTGCTTGATATTTGCAGTTTCTCACAGGACAAAGTACACTTTTGTTCTTTTTCATAAAACCTTACACAAACATAGTAAAGAAAAGAACCTCTGATCACCAGTCGTGTTTCTCTTGTTACTGTGCTTAGAATTTCTGGTAGAAGACTCTTTGATTCTTATTTTGTTGTTTTTTGTAGTGTTTTGTTTTGTTTCAAACCACAACAATTCAAATATGGCCGTTGGATGCAGATTGTGATAAAGTCCAGATTCTGCAGCACTTCATACACATGGATCTAGATTCTGCAAAACTCCTCTGGGAAGCTGTGAATGGGAATGCAAAAGGGAGAAGAGGACTGCAGCTGCCTAATGCTGTGATCTCCTCTCTGTAAGGTAAGTAAGCTGTATCTTGCTCCGTAATGTCCTGCTACTTCTCCTGAGTTGGGTCAAGGTAGTGGGCGAAAGTTACATATATTGGAGAGAAAGGTGAGGGGAAAAGAGCAGAAACTGCACCTGATGCAACTGACAGCTTTGTCAACTTTTTATTATTTCAATGCTGCCTAAGAATTCACAAGGTGAATTTTTCAACACAACTCATAAAGTGTAGCTGACTTCAAGTTTGGCAGAATTAGGGGTCAATAACTCGCTCCAGAAAAGTACTATACATGCTCTGTCCCTTCTCATATCCGCTAGCTGACTATGCAGAGATAAAAATGAAATAAATGTGGTTCTGGGTGCATACAGAGTTACCTGTGTGATGCTCTTGTAGAATTTGAGCATTATGGATTCAATTCCATATCATTGTTATTCAACTTTTTTTAACATACAGAAGCTCGGTTGGCATGAAAATTGAAAACCCTCATTTAATAATAAGCTTTTTTTTTCCCTGGGACAATTTTCATTTAGAAACAACATTTTTACTTCTATTTTTTTTGAGACTTGGCAGCCTGAAGAGTCTCTCAGGGAGTCACTTATGTGAAAGTTTTTAGTTTCCGTGGGCTTTTTTTTTTCCCTCTCACCTGTTTCACTCTCTTTAGAAGAGGTACCAGGTCTCACTATGTTAATAAAACATTTTTATCCTCCTTCTCCTGTTTCTAATTTGTTTAAATTGCTAAGAAGCCTAGAAATATTTAAAAATTGTGTTGTATACCTCCCTTGGTACAACAGGAAAAACAGGAAAAGAATCTGCTAGGCTGAAACATAATATTGTAACATTAAGACACTTAAAAAATTAAAAATGTAACATCTGATGCCTGGATTATTTCCCTGTTGATAATTCTCAGCTGATGAAATAGTAACTAATCATGTAATTCGTAAAGTGAAGAATAACAAAAAATCTACGCAGACTGAGGAACCCTGCCGATTCTAAATTATTTACCTAAAATTGAGACACTCGTGACTACAGCATAACATTTCAGCTAATGCATCTCTTGTAGCCTGCTGCAGATATTGGTACTTAAAAACCATGTTATCAGTAAATCAAAGATTTGATTTGATATTTAAACACCAAGATATTAGTTTTTTAAAAAAACATGTTGTCTGTAAATCAAACAAGATTTGCCTCAAGGAAATATGATAAGGATAATGTTTTGCCTCATAATGTTTTGGTAAAATCTGACTCTGGATCAGGGGAATTCTGAATCATGATGCCATATAGCATCCTACCTTCTGAAGTATCTGTGTAAATACGAAACTTGCATTCAATTTTAAAAACAAGGGTTGCCAGATCTCTATGCGTATTAGATCCCTGTTGAACTAAGCAATATAAAAGAATAACATCAAATGACCGTCTTGCTTCTACATGCTGATTCTTCCCACCCTGTCCATTAGAGCCCAGTGTTCAGCTTTCTAAAACTAAGACTGTCTCATCCTTTATGTTTGCCACATTAGAAATTTAGTATTAGTGGTGAGGTCATCTTAAAATAAAGTAATTTTAAATTCATACTTTTGTCCCTCAAACCCAAAGGCAAGACCGAACAGAAAACCCTATGGCCTCTACCGTATAATAAGAAATATTCATTCCAAACCACACTCTCAGCATCTTGCAGTGCACAGTTTCTGATGAAATCACGCTACTTTGGTTGTCGATCCCCCAGTGGAGAATAAGACCGGCAAAGAGAATGTTAATAAACCCAGATTTAGCAATGTCAGTCCTTAAGAGGAGACCGAAGGGTTCTTTCAAATTATTTGAGTAACCATGACTTTCTAATAATAACTGATATTTTCCTGGGCCCGCAGAGTAATTGTTACAATAAAACTATCATCTCATTTATTTATTAATTTATTATTTATTATACTTGATTTCAAAGAAACAAAGCATCATAACACCCCAAATCTTGCATGTGGAAAAAGATTGGGCGAAGTTCAGAAACAGGAGAAGCAAATTACTCCAGGAAAATACCCCAAAAGAAAAAAGACATGGCATAACTAAGGAATGAACAACAATTTATATATAAATTGTGTTTGAATTCCCAGGAAGACATAATCCAATAGGGAAATTAGTAGTAGGTATTTTATGGTATTTATCATCATGTAACATCTAAACTTCAAAGCATTGACTACAGCTGTCATTACAAGAGATGACATTTCATGTTTGTAGGTATAATAAATTACTGATGTATATTTTCATCATGAAAATGTTTATGATTATTCATGTGCGTTTGGCTGCTCTCTCTCCTGCTGCTTAAGTGTGCACCAGTGTGGGAGCAGTGTAATTAGGGAATTACTAAGTCTTAGTTAGCACCACTATATTTCTTAAGCAATCAACACTTTATAAAGCAGGGTAATTTAACATAGAAAACTAAACCTCAGTGTGAGAACTGTCAGTAGAGATTTTGTCTCAAACAGTTGACACTTGCTGCTGAGAACGGAGTCTAAAGATTAGATACCTATGTTAGCACATCTTCTCTGCCTGTTTTTTTTATAGCTTAAACTATTCCTCTTTTTTTTTTCCTCCTATACTGAATAAATGCAGATGTATATCAGCTTTTCTTTCTCACAGTTTGGTGCTACAGACTTTCATTTTAATAGCAGATGTAGAGTGGGCTGTTTCTAGTGCCTAGTTTCAGCAACATTTTTGCTGGTTTCTGAATCATTGTTTGAGACATCTGCTTGCACTGTCAACCTGAGAGCTGTCTTTAAAATCATACATCCTTGACATACATAATTAACCAGCTTGGAGGAAGATTCTTACTGAAAGCTGTACAGGGTCAGGAAAAAAGCCCATTACTTGGCACGTATTCATATGACCTAATTGACCTAATGGAGCGTGAGGAATTAATTGTGCTTTCAGTCATTTCTCCTGCCATGTGTGTCTCTCCTTTTCCCGTGTTTAATGTTTTCAGTTTTCCCACACAAGATATCCAAAACCTTTCTGCTGAAGGTGACCACATGTTCGTCTGCTTTTTATTGACAGTATGTAATTGTCCACCAGGAATGAAGGCTAAGAAGACCAACTTTGGTTAGGTCGAAAACAGATTGAAGGGTTTCAACAACAGTGTTGACAACGGATCTGCAGAAGTGCAGGTAGTAAGCAGTGTGGATGGCATGCTTAGAAGTGAAAAAAAACCCTAAAAAATGTGGAAGGGCAAATATAACTTCAAACTGTATTAGGCATCTGAATTGGGGCATTATTGGCAGGAAATCCTAAATAATATGAATTTATTTTAATTCAAATATTAATCTGTGTTTTGAAAAGCACAGATATTTTGAAGTATTGCATCCAGTTCTTGATTTAAGAATTTTTCTAAGTATGTCATGTGTAACTCATCCTGGATCATTTAATATTAGAAAGTGGTTGTCAGATTTACCTAAATGCCATTCCTTGTCACCAAAGTAAAAACATTTGGCCGTTCTATGAGATGCAGTTCTTCCATATTTAAGCATGGGCCCACTTTTCATCAGTGTAAAGGATCAGGGTGTTAAAAAACTTAATTATTCTAAATTGCTGTCATTTCTGCAAATTTGCACTGCTTCTATAGTATTTGAAAAAGACCTGCATATTATGAATTAAGCTAGGCTCATGTTTCAAATACATCCTGTGTCTTTTTCCTTGTGTTATTTAAAAGTATATTACCTTTGGTTCTGCTGTAAATTATTTTGTCCTCACACACTATAAACATGAGTTTTGCATGCATGGCTGCACACAGAACACTTTAATCTTGAACATTGTGGTAGGATTATTAAAATGACTTTATATGTCAAAGTTTTGGTTGCACATTTTACAAATGAGAATATTTGTAGACAAACATTTTGTCAGAACTATGCTTTATCCTTTTCACAGTTCAAGGTGAGACTGGGCAAGGGAGAACCACTGAGAGGGTTTCTAAACAAATAAACAGCATGAAGCTCAGGATACTCTTTGAGACGAAAACAATTATATGATAGTAGATTACTTGGGTAATGCTTCAAACAAACTTTTTGCAGCTTGGCGTCCTTTCATAGTCCTGCTGGAAAGAGGATGCTGGACTAAATGGTCCTTGGTCAGAACCAATACCGCTGTTCTTATACTCTGTTAATAAGTTTTAGATTAACAAGACTTTTTCATGAGGAGACTATGACTGGAGTAAGACTTGCTTTATCTCTCAAAAGGAAAATCAACTTGCTGGTTTCACAAACAGGATTAAAAATAAATGCATAAAAATTGGTCTGCTTGTAATTATTAAGATTTTTAGCCTGCTTCAGTGGGCTAATAGTTAATGGGAAACACTAATATTCTGGTCTTCTTTTTAATAATGTACTGGCTGGAAGAAAGATAAAATCTGCTTGCTTGATTTTTTTTTTTTTTAATGTCTTCTACTGTTTTAGGTAAGAAATACGTCCAAGATTTTCTGTTATATAAGTGTGAATGTAGAGTAGCTCAGTAACTTTAGTCAAGTAGCGTAGGATTTTCATTTGGATAACGGAGCAAAAAAAGACTACGGCTTTTCATATTAATTTAATGTTATTCACTCATAGAAAGGAAAAAAAAAGTAAACAATATTTCATATTTAGGTAGTCTATTTGTTCATTTGGACATCTTCAAGCATATTATGTTAGGTTTTACATACATATAAGCTGCTTCTCCTATCATGGAAAAACTTGGGCAATAAATATCACAAAAGAATCTAAAAAGAATAAATTCATAGAAAGAAACATATTATTCACAGGCCAATGTTTATACAGGTAGTATAACCCTACCCAAAAGCTATAAGTGAAGATACCTGGACTTTAAACAAATATAATCAGAATGTGATCATTATAAATGTGTTTTCTCACAGTTTAAGAGAGCTGAAAAGATTATGCATGCTTGTGCATACTAAAAAAGCTAATGACATACCATTATTTTCTAGGTATTTAAGCAAATAACTTAGGCATTGCTTTGTGCTCTTGCTAAGCCACATTCTGTTTCTTTTAGGTTGCCTTTGCTTAAGTAACATAAAAAATGAAGATAGAATATTTATTTTTTAGGATATTTCTTGGGAAACACCTTTAATTGAGAGATAAGTATGACAACGATAGCAAAAAGCAAATGAAGAATGCTATAGAAAACTTAAGGATTTAAGTGTTTAAGTTAGTGAATATGTCTGGGGCTTTTTGTCAATACCATCTTACATTCAAGATGCAATCCTTTATTTCAATTCATAAATCCCTTTCATAAATATCCTTCTGTGTTCTGTGTCTCATAACTCTTAGTGATCTGGGCATGCTCTGAGCATAATAGTTCTTCCTGAATATTAGCAGCTTCCACTTCTGAAGACACTATTAAAGGTGTCAGATTAGACCTGACAGTTTGGTATTTGTCAGAAGATGACAAATTATAAGCAAGGTTTTGGAGAGCTGTCACCTTGGACAAAGATAAAATTAAATCATCAGTTCCTTTTGCGGATCTCGTCCTAAAGTTCAAAAACAGGCCTCTGAACTTGTGTATTTACACAGATTCAACAGCAATTAACTTCAAAATGTAATGTATAAACTGTGCTTTTCATCTTTCTGGGTCACATTTAGTAGTACACAGATGACATCAAAACTAAGTTTAAAAACCAACATTATTCACAGTCCACGGGAAAATGGAGTTTTTAAATTTGGCTTTGGTCTAAAATGGATTGAAAGTTATTTAAAAAATTGTGATTCACTGTCTCTGAGGAAGGCCCACTGGGAATTTAGATATAAACTCTCAAAACCTGTCACTGGACATAAAGAAGTTCATAGCATTCAGTGTTATTTTTTGGTGTAAACTCATTTGCTACAAAATTTGTAATCTGTTATGGCTACTTTTTCTAAGAGAATTTATATATATAAATAATATAATACATATATGTAAAATTTGTCACTAAAAATTGTTATCTTAGAAAATGAGAATTTAATTTAAACTGTAGAAGAAAACTGCAAATGTAGGTACAGTCCTAATAGCTTTCTTATGCTGCTTCACTAAAATACTCCAACACAGCCTAGAACAGAGGGGTGTAGACTATTTTCCAGCATGCTCAGCACCTGAATTCTGTGTTCTTAACGGCAGAGGGCTGGGTGCTCCTTGTCCACTCTCACAACCATGAAGTGATATTTCAGCACTGATGGGCACCTCTTCAGGCATCTGTGCTTGTCAGGTTCCTTCCAGCAGCTGCCACTTCCCATGCACCCAAACACCCATGCGCCTCCTCTGAGGCAGTGAATGACAGCACGTGGGCACAGGTACCTCCAGTTCTCTCTCTTTTCTCCCCTTGCCTGCCACTGTTATTCTTCTGTTTGCTCTCCATCATATCTTTGACTTTAGACAATAGAATCACACTTTTACCACTGTGTGTGATGTCTATATACTTCTTCAAAAAAGTGCAAGCCACAATCTGTAAAATACGTGCTCAGGAGTTACTGTGCTGCATAAGCAATGAGAAACTATTTTTTTGCTCACTCTAAATATATGAAAAACTATAGCGTGTTATTCGTAATGACTCCAGCTAGGTAACTAAAACCAATAACTCAATGATTATTTTGACTTACAAAACTACGACAATGAAAGCCATAGCGTTGATGCAACTTCATCAACTAAAATATTTCTACCCCAAGTATATCTTTTTTCATTTGAAAACTGGATATATACTATATCTCTAAAAGAACTATTTTGCTTGTACGAATGTTTTGGCAAACTGGCTTACACAACTTTTCCTGTGCAAACTAAAACTTAAATCTTCACAGACACATAAATGTAAATTACTTTTCTGAAATACTTCATCCACTTTGAGAACAAAGTGGCATTGCACATACTTCTTACAAAGAAAGAATTATAATACTTACCAAAAAATTATGCTTATGGAATTCTTTGTTTACCATGCTCTCCTCTGCAGAAAAGAAATTTTATAACAGATTTATGTAGCAGAGTAAAATACACTATCTTAAACTCCAAGGTTAAGAGGACTATACAGACATGATAGTCTTGCTATTTATGTAATTGCTGATGTCCCTTGCTGTGAAACAGTTACTTGTTCTTCACAGTGCTCTGGATTCTACATTAGACCACTTTCACCATCTGTGCTAGACCACATCTAGAACAGTAGATAACTTATGTGAAACATTTTTGCAGATTATACGCATGCTACAAATTTAGAGGGCCACTATATTGTCATGTATTCTGCTTTTAATGTTGCACAAGGAACACTGGGTGTGCCTGTTTTCATAGACCTTGTTCATGTGAAGAAATCAAGTATACTGAATCGGTTCTTCTGCAGCCTTCACATGCAGTGCAGTAAAGTCTACCAATCTGGAGCGGGACTGGAAAAGTGGCTGGAGAAATAAACTTGGAATTGATAACAGCATTTAGTGATTATTTCCATTAGTACAGAAGAAGTTCTCGTAAGTTACTGGTGAAATCTGTTGAATCCTAACCTCTCAGGTAAGCCCTAAGAAAAAAAGTAACAGGATTCATTACTTCAGTCTCCCAATTTAATTAGGTGAAAGAAATGTCCATGGTTGAAAGCAGTTACTTGTATTTTGTAATTTGTTCTTTGTTTTTTACTTCAGGCCATATACCAAATAGTAACTCAGTCTTGCAGAGTCTGTTACTGTACTTTGAATCTACAATGAGCAATATTTGCAATAATTTAATGGGGGAAAAAAAAGTAAAACTCTTGTTCGTTTGTCTTGTCTTGAGCATGACAGCTCAGCTTCAGATGAATGTACATTTGCTGGACTGTTACATTCATTACATACATTACAAAGACAGCTTTCTAGCAGTTGTTGCTGTATTGAATCTTTTTTAACTTTAGTTTAATATTAGCTTATAAGTATGAACTGTTCTCTGCACAGCACTTCATGAAAAAAAAAAAAAAAACACTGTCTAATTAATTTCAGTAAAATTTGTGTTCTCATTTCAAGGAGCCAGTCTGATGTCTTGCATACCAAGAGAACTTTTACTATGATACAAGAGTGTCATCTAGTGAATGATTTGGGTGAAGGACACAAAACCAAATGCCTCAACAGTATCCAGATTTTGAGACATACTAGAAGTATAGATGGTTAGACAGCAGAAATACTCAAAGCATTTAAAAACTTTTCCTCTGATCAGCACTACACACTAAAGAAGAATTATTTGAAAATTGAACTACTAAAAGGAAAAGGATAAATTGTCATTTACTGCTACAAGGTATGGTACATATCTTTCCTTAATACCTTCAAATTTCATGTACTAAAACCACAGTCCGAAATTCCAAAACTCAAAGTCTAAAGGTAACGTAAATTAAATTGGAAAGTTAATTAGAAGTTTTCTTTTTCTAGCACAAGCTTAACATTAATCTGAGTTATTAAAAACCTTAAATGTTTGTTTGCTTTACCTTAGGAAACAAAAAATAACTGTATTCTCCAGAAAGGTCTGAAAAAGATACTGCCTGTGCAGAACACTTATGTTAAAGGATCTTTCATGGCTTTACAAAAGTTAGCTAAACTCCGCAATAGTCTATTTTAATAGTTATGCCAATACGTTATGCCTGCAATGGAATAAAAGATTTAAGGTGAATCTGAACATAAACTCTATTTTCATTATAGAGTGTTCTTGTTCTTTGGTATTGAATAAATCAGTAATGTGTCAGGAAAGATAATCAGGAAATACTCATAGAGTTGTAGCTACGAATTGCATTTCTCACTAAACAGATCATTTTGTTGGGAGAATGAGGAATTTCACTGCAAGTGAAGGACAAAAATCTATATTAGGCAGTGATTGTTGATAATTTTTATCCTACAGGTAGCTAAAGATGGGGAAAAAAAGAGAGGGATATTTTGAGTAATGTGACTTTATTTTTAATTCCACCAAAGTTATTCATTTTAGTTTTTTGATATTACATGTGCATTCAAGGGTACTATAAAAAGAACACTCATTGATGTACATTAAACTTCGAATCTGAACAATTAAATAAAATTTAATTTAATTTAATAAAATAATTGTAATGAAATTAAATTTTTGGCTGAGACACTTAAAGTGATAGCAAATTCTATTATTATCCAGACCATGAGGTTCATTTCAGCTGTTCCTTTATGTTCTTCCTATTTGTAATCATTCCCTGCCATTTTTCTAGATTCCTTTCAATTAGAAATTCCTCTTTTAAACTCAGTCATATTTTTTTCCAATTCTGCTTGTCTTGTCTATCTGCTATAAGCTACCCTTTCATTTTCTGACACATCTGCTTTTCTTCCCTTTCCTTTCAGCCCCTCAGATATCCTTTTTTTTTAATCAGCATTGTAGGGAAAAAAACCAGAGATATGCAATAGCAGTTGTGGAAATAAAAGCTACAGCATAGCTGTTAAATAAGAGAAATGGGAATCAGTAAGTGATTCAGTCATTCCTGACACTTCAGGGTTTATCGATAACAGTTACAGGTTCAACACTGTTCTGATCATCTGAAGCATGGAAATGCTATTCTTTGAAAGTCTATACGGTTGTGAATATGGTCAGCAGAAAGCTACCCTTTTCTGGTAATCAGTATAAAATAGAATTAGCCACTCAGTGTGCTACTAGCACAGATTTGTAGCTGTTCCAAGAATACAAGTCTGTGATAACTGCTTTAAAAAGTTTCAGGACTATCTTCTCATTATTATAACTAAACACTTTTTCTTGGCTGAATGTTCTTTTCCTCAGCTATGGATTCATTGTGAACTTAGAATAATGATCATGTTTTGTAAAATGTCTCAGCTTGTCTTTAGTTTGTGTGTGCTGACTCTTTCCTTTAGGAGTACTGCCAAATTGCCCTGCTCATTAACCAAGCTGTGGACAGTATTTTGTTATCATAATAAAAAATCATGTTCTATCCTCTATGTAATATGTGGCTCTAAATCTCTTAACATGTTGAAGTTGGAAATACCCTTTAATAATTCAAGCAATTACAGTTCTTTTATTCTTTCATACTTTATTAATGAAGGAATATTTTTTCAAATGATGATCATCAAGGATCACCTCTCCAGAGAGAGGGTCATTCTTAGACAATGCTGGCATCAGCTTTTCTTCTGCCATTTTTCAGACCAATTTTTACCCCCTGTTTTCTTCTTGTAATGGCTTTTATGTGTAATCATCTCCTCCTTCAGGGAATGTCTCTCTCTTCCAATGTAGGAAACAAACTGCAGTCATAAAATCAAGCTTGCCTGGAATTAAAGAGAAAGATTTTAAATTGTACTATTATACTCATGCATAAAACACTGTAATCTAGCTCTAAACCAAAATAGTCTTTGAGTGCATTGCCAGAGGCACTGTAGCAAAATCTATCACGCTACACTGCCGACATGGCAGATTTCATTCCTCTTCCCAAACAAAAGCCCATATAGTTTCTTTGAGTTCTAAATGTACATTTTCCCCTTAGTGTGCCATAAACAAACCTGGGATTTTTTAGGTATGTCACTGTTAAAATTACATCTGCTTCCACCCAACCTTCTGGCTATCTGCTGTATAGATAGTTACCTCTTTGTATTGGGTTTGCGTGGCAAGGTTTTGATAGCGGGGGGGGTGGGCTATAGGGGTTGCTCCTCTGAGAAGCTGCTAGAAGCTTCCCCTCTGTCCGATGAAGCCAATGCCAGCCTGCTCCAAGACATCCCAGCTGCTGGCCAAGGCCGAGCCCATCAGGAAGGGTGGTAGCGCCTCTAGGATAACATATTTAAGAAGAGGAAAAAACCAACCCTGCGCAATTGCAGCTGGAGAGAGGAGTGAGAATATGTGAGAGAAACAATCCTGCAGACACCAAGGTCAGTGAAGACGGAGGGGAAGGAGGTGCTCCAGGCACCGGAGCAGAGATTTCCCTGCAGCCCCTGGTGAAGACCATGGTGAGGCAGGCTGTCCCCCTGCAGCCCATGGAGGTTAACAGTGGAGCAGATACCCACCTGCATCCCATGGAGGACCCCATGCCGGAGCAGGTGGATGCCCAAAGGAGGCTGTGACCCCATGGGAAGCCCACGCTGGAGCAGGCTCCTGGCAGGACCTGTGGACCTGTGGAGAGAGGAGCCCATGGCAGAGCAGGTTTGCTGTCAGGACTTGTGACCCCGCGGGGGACCCAGGCTGGAGCAGTCTGTTCCTGAAGGACTGCACCCCATGGAAAGGACCCACGCTGGAGTAGTTCATGAAGAACTGAAGCCCGTGTGAAGGACTGACGATGGAGAAGTTCATGGAGGACTGTCTCTCATGGGAGGAACCCCACACTGGAGCAGGGGAAGAGTGTGAGGAGTCCTCCCCCTGAGGAGGAAGGAGCGGCAGAAACAAGGTGTGATGAATTGACTGCAACCCCCGTTCCCCATCCCCCTGAGCTGCTGCAGGGGAGGAGGTAGAGAAATGGGGAGTGAAGTTAAGCCCAGGAAGAAGGGAGGAGTTAGGGGAAGGTGTGTTTAAGATTTAGTTTTATTTCTCATTATCCTACTCTGATTTGATTGGTAATAAATTAAACTAATTTCCCCAAGTTGAGTCTGTTTTGCCCATGACGGTAATCGGTGAACAATCTCTCCCTGTCCTTATCATCTCAACCCACAAGCCTTTGATTATATTTTCTCTCCCCTGTCCAGCTGAGGAGGGGAGTGATAAAGTGGCTTTGGTAAGCACCTGGCATCCAGCCAGGGCCAACCCACCACGCTCTTTTAGAACAATAGCAATCTATTTACCAGTTTGTTTTTTATGGTCCTAAGTTTCCGACTATATTTTTATTATACTGCTGGCAGCATGCTCAGACCTGAAATCAGGAAGGCAGTACTGCTTCAGATGCAATGTGTTCCAAGAGGTCCTGCATCACTAGGGAAGCCACAAGGCCACCATGCAGTGGGTGGCCCTCAGCAAGAGACAGATGAGGAGGAGGAACACCTCCATGACTGTGACACAAGGACTTTGCCAAAAAAATGAGAATAGCACCAAAAAAACCCCATTTGGAACCATCCCGACAGGCTTCCTGGTATAAGTATTAAATCATTAGCTGCCTGGGTCAGTCTGCTAGATTCTGTCCTGGCTTCTTCCATCTGGCGTACTAGCCCTTCCTTGGGACAAACAGCTGCCAGGCTTTCACACCTAGGAATCAGCTTCTCTTCCAACAGCCATACTAAGCCCTCCTACTTACACAACTGACAGTATTTATGACAGTCTCTCCCCAGGTGCTTGTGGTGGTAATTACATATAAGGGAGATCTGTCCGAGGGAGATTTCCTTGAATCGTCTGGGCTGCAGGTGCAGTGCACTAGTGATTCAGATTCTGTCTCATTTAATCATCCTGGAAAAGAGGGCAGCTAAGGCTCTTCTGAAACGATTTGAAGAGAAGGTTAAAAGCAGAAACTTGAAGCTATTTGCTACTCAGAGAATACAGGGAGAGAAGCAGTGTAGTTCCCATTAAAAGGCCAGCAGTTGTTTTTCATCAACTGTACTCAACAGAAAGATCATGCTTGTGTGATCAGGTCACCATTAACAGCACCTTTCCTCCAGGTAAGTGCTATCTGTCCCAACATAAGAGGACATGCTTGCTCATGGGGTTTGTTGTTTTTCCCAGAGAATCAAGTGATGCTCAGTGATGGGGCTGAGGGGCACCCTGCCACAAACGCTCACCCTCTAGCAGGACTGCACAACTGAAGGCAAAATGTCTTTGCAAACTCAAGGCTTCCTGGATGAAGAAGGAACATAGGACATCTTCGGCTAAGCCATAGAGGACATCTTCTGAAGGACAAATATATAGAGTAATGCTGTGTTTAGGAGAAATAGCTTGCCTTGCTGGAGGGCAATTCACCAGGATTGTAAGCAGATGGATGATGTTATTGTTAAACAGATAAGCTCATTCCTCTTGCTGCTGCTGTGAGAAGTCTGCCAGCCTGTGAAGGAGGCATCTCACAGGCTGCTCCAGTGACCAGATCCGCAGCTATCCCAGGGTAACGGGGAAGCCTAGGTGGGCTATCCCATCCACCAGGCATGCAGTTGAGCAGCACCTTCTACAACAGCCTGTTGGGAGACACGGGAGCTGACCTCATCTGCTCAGGAAGAAGAGGGCATAGACACTAAGCGCATATCCTAAAAATAGGGGTCATTGCTTCTGTTTCCTCCTCCACTTTTTTTTTTTTTTTTTTTAATAGCATAGGGGGAGAAATTCTGTTTATATTCTTTTGAAGACTGTGAAGGTCCTTAAACAGTAAGTGGGAGGATGGACAAATGTGGACTAAGTCCAAAATAACAGAATGGATAAGGCTAATGACTGTATTTGTAGTAGCTGTCAAAGTAGTAAATATATTACAAATAATTTGCAATGTAAAGTCAAACACTCCATTTACCTTTCAAGGCTGAAGAGGATTGTTCCAGAGCATTTTCTCTCAATTCCTGAGAGTTTTGTTTTGCCTAGCTGGTAAACAGAGACAAACTGAAGAGTTGTTCATGACTCGTGACTCTAGCCAAGGATTTAGAGATAGATTCTTCTCCTGTTATAGGGCTTGATAGCACTATGAAAGACATACAGAATCTTTAGAACATGCCTTAGCACTGAAGTGAGCAAAAAATTCAAATGTTAACCTTTCAACTTCTTACACAAAAGGCAGAATTATTTTGCTTAGAAAATGCAGATTGTTTTGCTTTATTTGAAATCTGGGAGAAAAGACGCACAGGCTTGGAAATTTCTGTCAAACAGCCAAAACCACCTTATCAGCAAGAGTCCTTGTGAGAGTGAGTTACACAGGACATCACTCAAATGCATATCTTGTGATGTTATGAAGAGGTCACCGGCCACTAGAAAAAATGCATCTTAATTTGCTTTATTGGTGGAATTTTTGGCTGGCCACTTGAGAAAGATACTATAGTGACTCAGCTATTCCAGACTACTGTCAGGTTTATTGTAAACAGGTGACAGGTTGGAATAATGTAAACCGAAAATTTACAGTGATGCAAAGCGGGGTAGGCTTTTGTTTCTGTAATGTTGGTTATTACTGGTGTCCATGATCTAATAATGGAATTGGCAGCAATATCAGACTACTGCAAGCCTTCCTTCTTCTAGTCTCTCTTTTTTTCCTTACCCTTCCCTGCTCCTGGTAGGAGATCTCAGTTCACTTGGCTTTTTTCTGTCACAAAACACCATTTTTATACTCTCTCTCCCTATTCTTTATGTTGATAAGAAATAAGACATAGTGGCTTCATGGTCCTATGACCTTTAGTCAAACATGTAAAGACCATAAGACCACAAGTCCACTATGGAAATCATCTCATTATGTCACCCTTCATTTTTCCTTTCCCTGTAAAGCTTCTTTCAGGGTGGAATGGCAGCTAGCTCAGTTGGGCTAAGGCAATAGCATAATGGCAGAAAAGTTCATGATGTGGTCATTCCCTGCAGTCCCACCAAATCTATTGATCTATCTCATTTCCTATTTTTATTTTTCCAGAGGATCCTGAGTCCTACTATAGTGGTTATTGTGGGCATGAAATATATATTCATGGTATATGTTCAGTACAGCTGACTCCCCTTGTAAATGGTAGACCAGTGCATGTGAGATAAGTCTACTGAGGCTACTGGAGATAGTCTCTGCAGGCGTCTTCTACAGTTTTAGTGATTTGATGTGTTGGATATTAATGTCCAACACACAGTCTAAGGTTTGAATTCTAGTAATCTTTACTGTGGAACCACAAAACTGTTTCCTTTTCAATAATGATGGTAACCTGACCCTGAGATAACAAAATATTTTCTTCTACAAACTAGACTGAATTTTTGCTTAGTGTTTTTTAAAGTAAATCAGTATGTGGGTGTTCAAAACATTCATGGAATTGTAGTTAAGAGTCATTTGGAGTGTCATGCAATAACTTAAATAGTTTGTAACAGTGTGTGTGAGTAATCTTAGCTAGGCCATGAAAATAAGAAAAGCATTCTGTTCAATTTCACTTCTTTTCAATTCTTTTTAGTCAATCACTTCTAAAAGCCACTCCAGGTGAGGTACTTCCTCATCTTAATTTTACTTTCTCATTCATATCTGTCTCCAGGAAATTGAGATGACAGAAACATTGCAGCAGATAAGGCTCAGAATAAAATTAAAATATCATCATAAAAATGTCCCTCAGAGCACATGATATTTCTGGAAGACAACATCATTCCATTGACATTTTTTTTTCCTTCCACTAAAGTGGACAGAAAATGCCAACCTTGTATGTCTATGACGCAAAAATGCAACATAGGAAAGCAGGAAGAAAGAGCAAACATTTTAAAGGGCTTTTTAATGGGGAAATTGAATTAAAGACTGCTATGTATAATACCTAAATTCTGTGGTAATAGCAAACAATGATAATGCTACAGATTTGAGAAAAATATTAATTTCCTAGAAAGAAATTAATTGGAAGTCTTTGAGCTGCGCTTCTATTCAAAGGATATTTTGTTCTATTACTTCTTAAGCAAGTATTGAAAAAGGGAACTGTAAATCAATTTCACATTTTTGGACTAAGTATTTATGATGCAGGCACTTTCATGTCTTTACTGTTTCCTCTGGTGTCCAGTTCCTTTAACAAAACTGGACTCAGATAATTACTCTACTTGAGAGAAGTGCACAATATAAGAACAGTGAAAAATCCCACACAAAGGGCAGTTGCTGACTTGAGTAAACTCACCGTTTGAAATTTTTCATTTTTTCCTGTGATATGTACACAACTTTTCAATATGAAATATTAAAATATCTATATTTACATAGTGTACTATGGAGATTTTTTTGTGCAGGAGAATTTGATGCTGTTACACTAAATACCTCAGAATTGCAGCTTAGTGATGGGAATGAAGTGCAGTTCAATTACAGCAACATTGTCAGAATTAAGCTTCATATGGGGGACTACATAAGATACTTTTAAGGTACTTTGAACTTCATGCCCTTTCCTTATATATACCTAAGTCATATGTAAACATGTACTGTTTTCAGTTTTAGCTGGACTGATTTCCTTTCGTTGAAGCTTTAGTGATAAGCGCACAGAGTTCTATTAAAAATGTCCAGGATTCTTTTTTTTTTTTTCCTTTCACTGCCCTCCTCTCCTCTGTAGAGCAATGTCACAACCCAAATATTGTGAGTGGCATCAGTGAAACTATTGCTGTTCTTGGTATAGATCTGCAGTTGCAGAGCAAGTAAGATGAATGGTTTTCAGCTTATTTCTGCAGTTGAGTTTTCAGTACTGCTGTTATCCTTACATGAAGCTGTACTGTAATGTGCTAGTTAAAGGTTTTTTTAAGCATATTTTGAGCCTAAGGTTGGACTAGAGGTCTCCTGAGGTCCTTCCAACCTCAATTATTCTGTAATCTGATAAGTGTTGCTTCTGAGGAGGAATTTTTCATACTTGGTGAAATATGCTTTGCATTTTTCATAACATCTTGAAAACCTATGGAGAGCTTAAAAATATTTCTTTACTTCTAATAAACAAAACCATATTTAGTAAAACACTCAACACATTTCACGTTTTTCTAGTCAGAGAACCTATTTTTCAAGCTTTGTTTTTTTTTCACCAAATTGCATAAAAATATGTAAGTTTTGGTTTTATTTTTAATTCATAAAGGAGGCTAGATGTGATTATAAATTCAGTATTATTTTTGCTGTAAGAAGTAACGATATCACTGAGCTTCAGCCTAGAGGTTAAAAACTTTGTCTTTAGACATTTTACTAGTCTAATATAGGAGAAACTACACTTAAATTGAGATTATTTATCAGTTCATGTTAATTAAAAGGCTTCATATAGATGTCAGAAGGAAAGCATACTTCCTTTTTTTCTCCAAGCATCTAGAAATCTGTAAGGGTTTTGTGTAATTCAGATTACACCAGAATATGCATTACTGCATCTGAAAGCAGTCTCAGTAGGTTTTTATTATCTTTTGCATCAACTTCTTTTCTTGTATTTGGTAGTGTCTGGGAATGGCTTCCTAAACTGTTCTAAGTGCTGAAGTGAAATATTCCATAGTTCTTTGTGCCAGTTTAAAACCTTTGAGTTATCTTTAACTAATGGCCTGAAACATTTAACATCATGACTGTTAAAAAAAAAAAAAAAAAAAAAAGGCCTTGAAGTTTAAATATTTTTTCAACATGTAACATTTTAAATAGGTAGCCTGAATGAATGGCAAAACTGATCTCAGAAGAAATTCTTCAATCAATCATCCTCAGGCTGACTTAAGCAAGAAATATAAAGAACATTATTTAAGTCACAGAATAATTTCAGTTGGGCGAAATCTCCAGAGGTCATCTGGTCCAGAGCCAAATTTAAATTGAACTTTTTGCTAAAGAAAGTGCAGCCTGACATTTATTATTTAATCTAAGTGGTAGACTATTCCATCAGTTCAAAATAATCTCTTTCCAAAATGTAAGATAAATGACTACTTATCAAGTATATATTGATTTATGCATGCTGGGAATGATGACTTATGTGTTTTAATTTTTTTTAAAGGTGCAGCCAGACTTTAACTCAATAGCAATTGTGCAAGCGAATTACTTCTTACAGACTGACAGCTAATTTGCAAAGATAATGGATCATGCCTAACTTGCATGCTTTAAGTACCGCTCTTTAGCACTTCCAAGCACCTGTAGATTAAATTTTTTTGAGTTTGTTGCTAACTTTAGAAGCTCTACATTTTAATATATTCCAGTTCTCCAAATACTCATTTTCCTTCCATTGGAAATAATATTGAATGAGGTTGAATTATATAATCTTTCTACTAGAAGATGATATAGCTTTGATTAACCTAACCCTTTAATTTTTTCATAAACACCTGGAAAAAACAGGTAGGGTTTTTGTAGTTGTATTTTGTAGTTAGATTTTCTTCAATGTAATCTTGGCCATAAAAATAAATCGTATAATCTAGATCAATAGAACAGCCACAACAATAAAGGTAACAAAGGCATCCACTCTGTTAATGTAAATTCTCTTTTGTAACAGAATAAAATCAGGCCCTGAGTATAACTGTTTTCTTTTTCTAATCTGCTGGGAGGGGAAAGAAAGATTGTCCTGGTAGTGTGTCATTCTTATTAGTTGTGATAAACCTTAGGAACATCTCAAAGTGGAAGATATCTTTCTGTTTCAAGAACCAGTTAAAAAGTGACCATCCTGTCTTATTACTAAACTCAGATACTAAATGTTAGAAATTTCCAGAAGGTGCTGAATTTCCTAAGGCATGAGTGTAGCAGGTGTAGATCATTGAACTTAGTGTAGCAGGTGTAGATCATTGAACTTAACTGTGACATACAGGGAATTGTAGAGATAAGAAATGGGTGTTTTCCAAAGAAAAGAGGAAGGAAATGGGAGAAAGAGGATTTGAAGGAAAAAGATATACACCAGCTAAGCATAGCAAGAAATTTTAAATTTTAATTGATGAGGCTCTATTTTTAGACTACAAAACAGAAGTTAACTTCCAGCTATATCAGTCATCTTCATTTTGGTCTTTTTGATATTTTGATTGCAATTTTAATGCACTTCATGAAGAGTTACTTTGTGTTTATTTCTGTTTTAATTTAGGTGTATAAAAACAAACCTATAACATGTTTGAGAGCAATTTTTTATTGGAAGAAAAGAAGATATTTGCCCCTGAAAATCAAAGTAATGGTAATACTATATTTGCTAGGCCAAGTTGATATAATCAACAACCTTTGAGATAGGATATTGCAGCTTTGGAAAAACAAATAGATTTAAAGGAAGAAACCCCTTTGGAAAGACAGACTGCCCTTGTGCTTTTCCCAGAAATAATATTCAATGTCCCTTCCTTCTCCAATAAAGGAAAGCAACAAAACCAGAAAATTATCATAACTAAGAAAACTGATCTTTCAAAGCGCTTACTGCAAATTGAGTGTTCTCATCTCGCAGTGAGAGCCTGCCCACCTCTGGATTCTAGCTCAGCTTAGTGATTTCAGTAGTTAACACATGCTTCTGTATTTTGCTGAATTGGGACATTAGGTTATATAAGGAGTGTTATTTGCATAAGTGCACTCTTAGAAGGTTTAGAAAATTAATTAAATATAGAAATATCCTGTGGATTTTACATTAAATAGTGCCACTTTCCATAACACAGCTGTAAATGGGATATACTAAATAAATATCCCTGAGGAGCAGCTATTTAGTTGTTCACAATGGATTTGAAGCATATGTGAGTCACTACAGAGTATCAAGACGTCAGTCTGTGGCATCCACAGGTATTTTGTGATTTGGTAAATATTAGTTTTTCTTGAAGCAGCTCACTTTTCACTGAGAGCATCTGAGCAAATGTCACAGCAGCTTCACAGGTGACAGAAAAACCCCAGAAATCTAGAGAAGACAGTACAGAGTTTGTCTTCTGGGTTCACAAATACAAAGAATGTGGCTGGATAGATGGCCAGCCTGGGTAAAGGACAACATTCTGGAAGAACATGGTGATTAAGGGAGGTTTGTGTACAAACAATTTTATATTATACTTGTCTGAGTCTCCTTTAAAAGTTGTTTGGCAGAGCTGTGTATGTTAAACATACTTAGACATACATTTTAGTGGTAGCGATGTGCTGTCCTTATCCAACAGGTGCTGCTGTGGGCTGCTCAGCTTGCCACTTGTTAGTTGCTGCATTTGTGCTTCTTCCTCCTGCTGGCTTAACCCCGATTTCTGCTCCTGAGAAAGTGCCCAATCTTGCACCAGACTTGTCAGCTCCTTACCAAGAATCTGCCTTCCTTGGGTCAGGTTTGTGATCACATTCTTATTTTTCATTTGCCTATAACGTAGTACCCGTGGTGTGATGTAATTCCTGACTTCTCAAGTTTTTTAGATGGCTGGCTTGGCTCCTACATCAGTTTCTTGCCTTAAGTGCTTGGTGCCACCTGAAGGTGCTATTAGAAAGAGGATGCAGACAGGCCATCCTAGGTCTGACAGAAGACCATCAGATCTGCTTTGCATGGGCAGCAAGACCAAAGAAATGTTTCTAGCATGACCTGCACTTGGCTCCATTCCCCTGGACCTCTCGAGTTCCTCACTTGCCTTGTTTTGAAGTGTCCCAGCCTCTAACTGCTGTATCCTAAAGTCCATATAATAGCCGAGATGTCCTCAACCTAAAAGGGGGCGGGGGGGGAAGTTTTATGCTCAGGTGCAAATTAAAATGGAGTTTGACGTCAGTGGGTATTGTAGAGTACTGATGATGATGGAGCTTTTCATAAGGTAATGCAGCTGTTCTCAAGTGCCTGATTTATCAAGAAGTGGGAATCATCACTAACAATTTTTACAGATTCTCAGCATCTGTATAAGGTAAGGGAAGGACAGAGATTGTTCACCAACACATTAGTTGTTTGCAGCTAATATGTTTCTTTTGTTTCAATTTTTATTTTCTTTTTTAAGTTTGGACTAGTAGTTATGTGCGGTAACAAGTTTAACTGGAGTTGGAAGTATTCTACTTAAGTTGTGAAAGTATTGCAAATTTCAGTTTTTGCTGCTTTTGCAGCAAAATAGCGAGATGATATAAAATGTTCTGGGCTTAGAATGCTGTAGTTGAATTGTACTGCCAAACTAATTCTTTATTTAAAAAGCACCCTGTTGTGAAAAAAAGATTAATGTCACTGCTCTGCAGTAGATTTACCAGCGTGCTTCAGACTCAAAGGTTTACAAGGCTTTGTTTTTGTTAGGGTGAATGTTTAAAGATTTGTGTGCTTATTTGTAAAGCTTAAATTCTGTATTTTTTGACCTTTCCAGCTCTTGCTGGTTTAATGGGGACTTCATAAACTTACAATAGATTATATTGGAATTTTTCTCATAGTTTAGGGAAATTTCTAGAAATGTTTCATTACATAGGAATCGGGAAAGCTGTGAACTTGAACTTGGAAGAGCTCCACTGATTTTAGTTTTCTCACTGAGACTTGCAGAACCTGGGGACAAATTTAAATTTGAATTTTGTGAGTTTGAATAATCTCAGTCTATCCAAGATCTAGTTTAAATTATTTTAGATGAGTTTTCCAAATACTGCTTTTATTATAGCAGTTCATAAATTATTTTTTAGCAACTTCTTATTTCTCTAGGAAAAACACTGCTAAAGTTTATATACAAACATTTACTTACATATGCTTATTATTCTAATGTGTGTATGTTTATCTGATATGGGGAAAGGTCAAGAATGCATAAATATTTTTGTATTTCAAAGTAACACTGGTTTTGTTCCCTGTTTACTGCAAATTTCTGAAATGGTTTGCAGAAAAAAGAAATGAAAAACAGAAATGCTCCTAAAAATTGTAAAAACTGTTATTAAGCACCTCTCAGCAGCACACCGTTTTGCCTGTGGTGGGTGGGGAGAACAGGGATAGGAAGGAGACCCCCAGGGAAATGGAAGGCAAGCTACAGCTTGATGCTGGATCTGTAGAAGTAACAAGAGCAGGAACAGCATAATATTGGGAGTTGCAGCCTCTCAAGAAAGTATTCTTATCTTACAGATTCAGAGGGGGAAAAATGTTTAAATGAGGCCTTCACTTAAGATTTTGCAATATACCCTTTTTAAAACAGTCTGTCAGAACTCAAAGTAATTGTGGTTGATACTGTTGGTCCTTAACATTACTGGACACAATTTTTTTTTTTTTTTTTTTTTTTTAATTTGCTGGTATAAAACACAGCTTTACCAGACAGAGCAACAGTGCTTTTTATAGTGTGAATGATGGAGCCTGAATTAAGGATAGTTTTTTCACATGACAGAAAAACTTTGACTGTGCTTGGCAAATACTGCTACCAAATGACTAAAAAAAACATGCGAGGGTTATGCTAGTTCTCACTAGGACACTAAAAATATTCCAAAATGTTTAGTGAGTTTTCATTACAAGTATTCTTGCTACAATGACTTCTCCAAGGTCCCAAAATTCTCATTGAGGTGATAAAAATAAATAGAGATGACTACGTTGTGCATTTTTGAATGTAAAGATCTGGTTAGACAGAAGATTCTGGAACCTAGAGAAGCAAAGATATAGAAGCCTGTTGTTTA
This sequence comes from Platalea leucorodia, assembly GCF_965183815.1. Lineage (NCBI taxonomy): Eukaryota > Metazoa > Chordata > Aves > Pelecaniformes > Threskiornithidae > Platalea > Platalea leucorodia. Next base: position 41,932,167 of record NC_138828.1, on the reverse strand, counting down.
GAGAAGCAATGGCTAGCATTGTTAAGAGCAATGCTTTTGTCAACAGTAATTGGCTTAATTCTGCTTTACTCAGGAAAGGAATGTCAGAAAAAAGAAGTACTTAAGAAATATGGAAAAATATCAAATAATAGGTTTTCCCAATTTTAGGAGGGAAAAAAAAAAAAAAAAAAAAAAAAACAAAAAAAAAAAAAAAACAAAACAAAACAACCCAAAACCAAACCCAACCCCAAACCAGCAGTTGCATCCTAGTCTGGAATGAGGTATATTTAAAAGAGCATGTTTACAAGATTTCTTGCCCCCATTGTTATGGGAACTGAGATACAGTAACAGGGACTGCAACAGCTAGAGTGTGAAAATTCTTTTTCTGCTTGAACTTGTAATGACATCCTAAGCCACAGCATACAGCAGTGGTTTGTACCAAGAAAATGACCACTAAGCAATAAATCCCACATACAAAATTAGCTTCTAATTGTGTGATAGAACAGGGTATGTTTCCATACTGAAATGTTAATCTTTGATTGCTAACAAAAACACCTAATACTGTGAAAAAGATAAAACAAGACGATGGTTTTATAAGATAATTAAGAGATCAAATCCACCCCCTGTTTAAAAAAAAAAGGCGGGGGGAAGGTGTCTCCTTTTACAATTAGTAGCTCTTGGAGTCTTCAAAGGATGGTGAAAAAGTCACAAATCCTGTTGAATTAGGTAGAAATACCTAACTTAGTAATGAATTTAATGACACAATCCAGAGAATTGCTGCTTCTTTCTTGGAAGCTTGCAATCAGCACAGCTAAGAAGGGCAGGGCAACTAGAAGGAATACCTGTTTTTATATTGTTGAGCAACTGAGTCAGGAGTAAGGTTTCTTGGAGTAGGATGCAATCCTAATGATCTGTCACTTTAGTATTATGAATATAGTTATGTCTTGTAGTCAAACTGTAGGTAACTATTCATAGGAAATGCATTCATTCATCAGTTATGCACAAACTCAGGCAAAACAGGAGGACAAAGAATGATTTCCTGCTTTTCCTGAATAAGAAGCTGTCTTTTGAATGCAAATCTGTTTGTCATAGCTAAAGGCATAATAGCTCATGCTACCAGTGAATTTAGGCAGTTCTAAGAAATTAGGTTAAGTGCTTCAGGAGTACTGGGTCATTCCCATGGGTTGGTCAGAAATTAAGATCAAACAAGAGAAATGTCCTTTTTGCCCAGAGTTCAGCCAAAAATACAGATGTTTCCTTTCTAATGGCATATGAACTGCATGAAATGTCTGGTCTTTGGGCAGTGAGTAAAATGTTTATAGCAGTACAATCCCTATGCAGCAATGAAGGATAGTACAGGACTTGCATACAGCAAATGTGCAGGCTGAAAATTGCAACCAACATTGATTAGTAGAAACACTGGTGACCAAGCAATTTTCTTGGGCCAGTAGAGATGCATCCTGTGGATTATTCCCTCATTAGCAGAACACCAGATGAAGTTTTATTATTTTTGCCTGTTTATTTGTAAATAAAACACTGTAAATATCCATAGAGTTAGACAAAGTTATTTACATATTTCTGTTTCCAAAACTGCTGGGTATGAAGAAAAATAATCTTCCTAATACTGAAAATTATATGGAAGAGTTCTACTAAGGATGAACATAACATGAAAGAATCTATTTGTGATGGGACAGTTAGCTCACTTTGTATTTTGAGCATATTTTTAATGGGACAACTAGCACAAATAGGATTTCAGTCTCCCTTCAGCTGTATATAACATGGTTTTCAACACTTACCTTTGTTGTTGATTTTTTTAACATGTTTTTTGGTTCCAGTATTTCTTAGAGTCAGTGAATGATTGAATATCATTTTATTGTTATTTGCAGACTATTTGCTTAGGTTATCTACCCTTCACGAAAAAAACAAATTCCCTTTCATGTGTATCTCGGCATACTTTCAACTCTGGGGAAAGAATAGGGTTGAGGAAAGACATTTTCTTTAAAATTCTTCTTCTAACTGTCTTCTCTTTTTACCCTACCACCAAAAGAAACCCCAAATAAATGAGAAAACAAAACAAAACCCCAAACAAACTACCACCCCCTTGCCAAAAACAATCAACCAAAAAAAAAAAAACCTCAAAGTTCCGTTATGGTTTTTTAATCAACTGTTTTATAAATGAGTAATTGTCACAAAATTCAGAAGGTAACTGATTTCCATAGTATTAAGAAGTAGTAGTAACATGTAAAATAAAGTAAGATGACTTTTTTCATTGCTGTAATGATAATACTATAGTACCAACTTCTTAGAAGGGAAAACAGAGAGAGGAAAAAGTCAGATAATTATTTAAAGCTGTGAAATCACTAATGTGATTTCTGTTCTCTTCTCACCTGTGTTGGGACAAGAAAGGAGAGATCCAATTAGTGTTGGATCTACTGCTAATCATATCAATCTTATTGAAGATATTGTTTTAATTTTTAATTTTTATTGTTATTTTAGAACAATATTGTTAATGACAATATTTATGGTTATTTTATAACAATACTAATAAAATATTAATTGCATTTCCAGTTATTATAAGATTGCAAACTTGCAAATTTAGGGGCTTCAGGTTGGGATGTACTTGCATTAAATTTCTCCTCCCGCTATTTATTTTCCCCTCCTCATTATTGCTTTGCTTTTATGCTCTGATATTCATCAAGACTTTTGATCAGTTTTCTCCCCTTTTCAAACATTGTTCAGAGATAAACTTCTTATGCAGATTCCACATGGAGAATACAGGTATCTGTAAGTTTTGCTGTCCCTGATAAATGCCATACACTTTGATATGAACAAAACCACTGTTTGAGCCCCAGAGATAAAAGAATCCAGGTAGAGTAGAAGAAGTGGCAAGCTTGTGGGTTTTTCATGAACTAGAGTCTTTGATTTGTTACTTTTGGGGCAGCTGATACAGTTGAGCAATCAGCTAACTGCAGGTGAGGAAGGAGTAAAGGATGGCCAAATCTTCCTAGACAAAAAAGGAAACCAACCTAATACAAGGAGTCATCGTTCGTTATACACAGTGGTGTCTTCTAATGGGCAAGCACCCTTTTGGATTGGTCACCTTGCTGGCAAGGATGGACAGCCTTTGTGGTTTCCGTAGGAGTGGTGCTTCTCTGTCCCTGGTGTGTGCTTCCAAAAACTCCACGGGGTTTTTTGCCGCATGCCTCTGCTTCCAGAGCCCTTCCCCTGTGGCAGAAACCCTCACTGGAAGCTGTTTTGCTTCTTGATCTATTTTATTGAGAGTTTCTGATTTAGGTAAGTCTTTTACATCTGTGATAACTGCTATAAATATTTCAGTTTCCTATATGCAGAAAATAGTGATGGTTATTACCTCAGAATAAAAGCAGTATCTTGATCTTGTTCAGAAGAGAATGATTAGCTTAGAAAGACATTCCTGTTAGTCTGCGGTATCCAGCTGCCAAAATATGAAAGCTTTTAAGGCTATCTATCTATAGCATTTCCTTTTCCTTCGTAGAGTTCAGGTGAAAACAAAGACAGCAAACCAAATTAGCTAATGAACATACTCTTGAGAATTTCAGTATTTTTAAATTCTTCAGACAGAGGAGGGGATGGCAGTACTGCACATTCAATCAAGTCATCTTTATGTTCTCTCGCTCTTTAATCTAGCCTGAAGACACAGGAGTTAACCAGTGGGTTAATGCTTTCTAAAAAACACAGACTAAAATAATAACAGTTAGGAAGAAATTCCACTTTGTCAAGTGAAAAACGTGATCCAATATTGTTTGTTATTAAAATCAGTGCATAATTCAGTCTTGTTCCTTTTAGTTCTTTTTATGAAAAAAAGAAAAAAAATCCTTTAGGCCTAATTTGTTTCCACGATCCACATCTGTGCACTTGGAATACATTCTTCCTCATAATAGCAACTGATGAGACAACTGATGTTTACTCTAAACAGGGCTGGAAATTTAAAAAAAAAATTAGATGATTTTTTCCCCTTACCCTAAATTTCACATGCTCAAGAAGGCTGTTAAGTACTTCTATGCCTAAAGCAATAGCTACTCGACATTAAGAAAGTGTGAAAGTTGTATTTATAATCAAGAGCTAAGAGTGTGGGAACATGTGGTTTGGATACGTGTGAAGAATGGCCTAGGCCCTTGCAATTTATTGAAGGGCTTGCTACAGATTGAAAAGCATATCTTTCCTTACCTCCTCAATCTTCCTGGTACACCTTTGCTTTCCAACCTCTTTTGCATCTATCCCAGTGCAATTTCTCAAGAATATCTACTTTTCAAATGTACTTTGACCCTTAAGGAAGGCAGTGTCTTTTTTTTGTCTTAAAGACCCAGGGACCACCTCACCCAGAAGTTCCACTCTGTGGCGTTCCCCCTCTTCTGTCTTTAGTGGAATATAGCTGGGGCCAAAAGCACAGAAAAGACATTTTTTGGTAATTATGGCCTGCCTTTTCATGTAATAGGTGGCTGCCAGTGTAAAACAGTGATGTATACAAAAAGCACAGCATCAATTCCACTTAAGTTTTTGAGTATTTGTTGGGGCCATTCTCAAACTTTCACTGGCCAGCCACAGATCTTCACTTAACCATCCTATTGTATTACGCCTCTTGAAACAGCTGTACCCATTTTGGTTGTACTGTAAATATAGGGGACTGAGGATGGGTTTTTTTTTTTCCCCCCTTGAGTTGTTGTAGTTATGGAAACGGGCATTTTTATCTTCCTGAGAAGTCAGAAAAGAAACAATATAGTAACTTGCTGTTCTTCCTAGTGCCACATGAGAAATGAAAATGAATCCTTGAATCTATTTGAGGAGATTTGTATCCATCCATAATTTCATCTGTTTACCGTATAATAAAGTATAGAAGGATTCCCAACACTGCTGCTGTAGGTGGAAAAAGGAGCACCTGCACCACATTTCCCAGCCTGGTTGATTACACTGTAAGGCAGGGTAGGAGGTACAACTTTGTCACATCACAGCACACTGTCATTTTCATCAATAAATCCAGGGACAGCTAGGACGGCCTGGTGATGTGCCAAGCAGCCACGGAATCCAAAGGAAAGAAAGGCTTTTGAGTATAGCAGTCACCCGAGGAGGAAAACTAGGAATTAAAAGTTAGCACAGCACTAGAGGAGGGGACTCTGCCAGCTGAGAATTGCCGAACCTCTATGAACTGATAGTGGGAAGGTCTGCTTGATCTGGTGAAAAATCTGTGAAATGATAACTGTGTAGTGTTCACTGATGGTGGAAATTCTCAAATGCTCAAGGGATTTTGAGCTCTGAAAGTCTATGAAGAGTTTAACGAGAAAAGCCAAAGTAGTCCCTGTCAGCCAGGCTATACTCTGATTTAGATAGTTTAGTGTGTTCATACAAGCTAAGCAGGTACGTTTTCCATCATTCATTGTTGAACCTCTTGGGAAAAATTCATGTTGCTCAGTGTTGTTCCAAAGATCGGTTTGTTGGAGGATTGACTTTTTGCTTCATCTTCTCTGGTTTGCTTTGGTGCTTTCCATTGTGCAGGCACTTTCTTGCACCTGTTAAGCCTTTGTTGCCACTACCCTTTCATGTAGTCCTGGTGGGAATCTTGAAGTCATGATGGCTTTGGGACAGAGCTGAATGCTGTCCCTGTGAATGTTCATTCCACTGAAGATCACATTCTATACAGGCTAAAGACATTTTACTTTTTTTTTTTTAACATTTCAATCCTTAATTTATGCAGTGGAGAGTGAATAGAAGCTGGTGATTTTTACTATTACCTTTTGAAATCACCTTTTTTTAATATACATGTAAAAGATAGCCATTTTTTAATAAATTATCAAAATAAAGCTTGAACTGATCCACAGAATGTACAGCATCCATTTTTATGTAAAATAATTTCTAAAAATACCCATCTTATCCTGAAAAACTGCTCGGCTAAATATTGAAATGAAATGTAGCAGCTGCTACAAACAGATTCCCGCCCCCCCCCCCCCCCCCAACAGTGAGGTTAGAATTTGACTATTCAATCATTCAGGGAGAAACTGAACAGAAACGTAGTGACAGTTTAATTTTTAAAAGCTGCCATGCCTTTCCAGGTAGCACAATTGGACATTATTTTAGTTAGGGAGCTTTAGGAAGCTTAAACCTGACAGCTATGGAAATTCAGTAAATCAACAAAAGCTTACTTGTCTTGGATTTCATGTCTAGATGGGTTGCCTTCAGCCGTATTTGAAAAACATTGTATTTCCTTTTATTTTTTCCTTTATTTTTCTTTCCCTTCCTTGTCTATTTTATTTAACTGTACAGTGCAGTCTCTATAGCATATTAGCTTCAGTAAAAAGAGAGCAAGGCAGATTTTGGTTTTGGTGACTTTTCAGTTGGCATTTTCATTTAGTATAACTCACCAGGAGGTTCGTGTTTCTTTCGCAAAACTACATGAAAAGGTTAGTCAATTCAGCCGTTGAAATAGTGACTTTAACACCTGAAAACATTTCAAATCCTTTTCTTAACAAAAGAAACAAGGGGATTATATGACACTTTCACTGAATCCCACAGTTACTTATCAATAGAATAGAATGATATTCAACAGTAAATATTGTAAGGAAATTCAACATTTTTGATGTAAATATTTTTCTTTTTTTCTTTGTCTCTGCACTTGCAGACAACTTCTTTGTAAAGTGCATTTAATTTTGCTTTAAGAAGCCAGAAAGATGCTGGTAAAAGCTGTGGAAGGACTGTTCAAAGAACAGAGGGACAAATAAAATTTTAATCATCCAAGTGTTATGTAAGTAGAACTAATTGACACTTCAACAGCATTCCTGTGGAAGTATAGCTCTCCATTTTTGTAAAGGAATATACTGACTAAATAACACACAATAACATGATGTTCACAGAATGTTCATTATTCCTTTGGATACATACTGAGTGATCTAACAAAAAAACCAGTAAGGATATTGTTAATATTTTGCAAATCTGAAAAAGCAGAATTATATCCTCTCTGTGCTAATATTTTCTGTTTGCTTAGCTATGCTAGTTGAAGAGGAGCCTGTATTTTCTGTTGTTTATATCCCCTATGGGAAAGAGGATTCATGTGTTTGGGTGTTATGTCTTCATTTAATGAGGGTAGAATTAACGGAGACCTGAAAGCTACCAAACCTTCTGGCCTAATTTTACTCTTGCTTCCTAACCTTTCCCTTCCCTCCCCTGCTTCCCACTACTTCTTGTGACCAAAACCAATTCAGCTACAGAAGAAAAACACCCACAGTTGTAACACTGCTTATCCAGCTCTCCAGTCATTTCACATTATAACTTTGCCATGGCCCTTACTTTGCTGATGCAGTTATGCTAATCCTTGCTGCTTCTACAAAGGGGTGGGTAAAATGCCATTCCTTCTGCTTGTCCAGGGAAGCCCATGTGGTAATTTGATTACAAAATACATTCTTTGCATCCTACAAGAAAGAAGCATGGCAAAGCTGTTTGCACAAACACATTTATGATTCCTTGATTAGAAGTACTTATTCAATAACAGGCTGACAAAGGCTCCCAAGCAGTCACATTTGGTGAAAAAAGAGATAATGTGGGGCTAAGAAATAGGATGTAATTATTCTGCACTCCAGCTTGCTGGGGACTATGAATGCACCGTTCTTTGCAGAGTCTCTGCTCTGAGTGACTTTAAATGTGCAGCACAAAATCAATTTTTGTTTAGGCAGATATGATCTGGATATATATACTTAGAGCTGGAGCCCTCCGAAAAGAGATCAGCTTTATTTCAATGCTACAGAAGAACATAGTGGGAATTTCATGAATGGAGGCTCCCCATTTCCACTACAGACTATTTCAAGCACTCCACGCTTTATGGACTTTGCCTCCAAATAATTAAGACATTAACCATTATCTTGATTGTCCTGCCTTCTCTTCCACTGCTGCCTCATCTTGCTAGTAAGTATTGGACTACGTATCCTTTAAGACTTGATGTTTAGCAGTTACTGGTTCACAGCATAACGTGCACTTTGAGGATAAGAACTCTAAAAGCTTTTGTAATTGCCTAAGTGTAAAAGAAAAAAAAAAAAGTCCTTTGATTTCAGCTATTATCAGAACTCCTCTATGTTGAAAACATCGGTGAAAAATAGTTTAACATATTCTTCCCTACAGGGAGAATATAAATAGGGGATGTTTGCCTTCTCGGGCTCACAGCTATGTGCCACGTTTGCTGGCTTTCTACCAGGACATGCACCATTTCCCATTTGGAACCAATTAACACAGCACTGTGCTGGTGTTATGGAAGTCCAGTGCAAAGGCAGGCTTTATTACTGCTAGCACTGCTGTCTGCTGATGTGGCTAAATGCCTTCTTGGCCGATACATCTGTGCATATCAGCAATAACTATAAAGAAATGGTCACCGACAGTCTCACTTCTACAACAAATGCACTACAGCATGGAATAGCACTGCTGTATTTTCATATTTTGCCTTGTGTTTTCATTTATTTGAGAGGGGGGTTGTGGTGTGTGTATGTGATTTCAAGATATATCTTCATGAATAAATGATAAATCTGGAACATGGAACTGCTGAACTTTATCAGCTGTTTATGGAGTATTATAACTCATGTTTTTCTTTTAAACATGACAATCTTTGAAGTGTGTGTAGATATAAACTCTCCCACCAGGCTTCATTAGCAACTATGTATATATGGAGCCAAGCACAATATGTTTAAGTTAAAATAAAAGTAACATGGACAGTTTTCAGCAATTCTCTTCATTGCCATCTATTTCCAAATACTGTATTGTTTGATTTTTGTTATAGTATGCCTTATTATGTTTAGCATTTGCATCTTACTTGGAACTTTATTGGCCAAGATTTCCAAGAATTGCTTTTTTGCCTAGATGTGAAATGGGAGTTTCATCCAAAAAATCAGCATGTGGTCAGGCCATAATCTACTTTTCAAATGGAGCACAAAATTACAGTTTCCTCTGATACTGAGGGTGACAAAGAGGAACTGTGTAGAGGACTATTGATTGAATCAAACAGGTTGCGTGCCAGCACAGGAGGGTGTTCCCAAAGCCTTACTAACAACAGAACTGTTGGGCTATCACCAGCCTAATTCAGGAAAGAAACTGTCATGGTTTTTAGGGGGTAATTTTTTGATTCTGTTCATAGCACACTGTCACCCACCAGATTAACTCATGCATCTCAATTAGCTGAGAAGCATAGTAATAGTACTAAATAATTCAATAATCTTTGAAGCTTTTGTGCAATGGCCAGTGATGTTGATTGATTTTTCAGAGGGAGAATCTTTTAATATGACTTGATGCACATAACTTTTGTTTCTGTTAAGGAACACTAAGTGGCTTAGATTTGTAGCTGATGTCACCCTGTTAACAGACCAAGTGATTGACGATGTCATCTTATCCCTTTCACCCTGATTCTGTGATATGGATATAGTTGGGAATGAGGTGCATGGGAAAGCAGAAAGGAAATTTTTAAAATATATGAGCATACAATTAGAATAGTAATTTCTCTGTTGCAAAATTCAGTAAGAATCTGCCTGCTTTGCAGTGCTTGCAAGCAGCTGCAACTAAAATAATCAAAAGTTGTTGTGTCAGATAATTTCATGCTAATATGCTGTCCTGTTGCCTTTTCTAAGCACAGAGTAGGAAATGGCACAGTAAAACATCCCTGTGTGATATATGCAGAGTTTTTAGGACCCTTCACAGTATTTGTCTAAATTATGCTGACTAATTCATGGTCAGCTAATTAAGTAGTGTTCCATTCCAGTGGAACTTGCATTATCTCTGAATTTGGTTTTCTGTCTTTTTGCTGTCACATTACATTCTGAAAAAATGACGATAGAAGTCCTATCCTTGCATCTAAATTATTTCTCTATAGCATTTTTCTCAGTTTACAAAAAATATTTTGTCTACTATCTGTCCTAATTTTGTAAGTGTCTTGTTTTATTTTGTGTCTCCCACTGCATCCGTTGGAAAAAATCTGCACATGAAATGTATCCTAGCAGTGTAGGGTTCGCAGTGTTGAGTGGCAGCTAAGGGTACAAGCTACTGCAGGAATACAGGGGTATAAGCAGTATAAACTGATACTGTTATTCTGTACTACGGTGCTATAAAGGCACCTGAATGGGACACTCAGCTGGAGCTGATTACAATAGCTTACGCTATGCACCCTTAATCTTCCCTGATTTTAAGCAGGTTCTGGCATTTACAGTTTTCTGAAGCACTCCAACACCCCGTTTAAACAATTAGCACTGAAGCAGAGCTCAGTGGCTCCCTATTTTCAGGGCCAGGGATAAAGCTTAGCAGGTACACGAGCTTTGTAAGGGTCCAAACAAAGCACCATATTTACAGGTATGCACAGGATGAAGTGAGCACAGGTACTTTCCATGCCTCAGCTTTTCCTTGCTGTTCTTCAGGTGTGTACCAAAGCCTTTTGTGTTTTGGGTTTTATTGTTATTGTGGTTTTTTTTCCTGGATTATTCCTGTCCTCCTTCCATTTAGAACCTGAAATTTTTCTCCTTCAAAATTTCAAAATACAGCAATTATTTTTTTTTTCATAACTTCTACTCCCTTGCTTTGCTGCTTTTTCCTTGGGAAAAATATTTTTCAAAATTAAAGACAAATGTAAGTGCCAAAAATACTGGTTTAACTCTACAGAATAGCAAAGTCTTTGTCTGTAGGGATATCCATTACATTACATGATCACCAAGGTCTAGAAGTCCTCTACCGTAATCTTGAATTTTATCATCACTTGGGTCATCCCATTGGGTTGGAAAGGGAGAAAAACAAAGAGCAGAGATAATCTGCAGATTAGAAATGGATTTTTTTATTTTAAAATAATACCTAAAGGTATTTTATTTCCACAGATTCAAAATGTCAAAAATAAATTAAAAAATTTAAAATATAGCTATCCCTGATTTTGAACTAATTATGATAGGAATTAAGCATGCATGACCACCATATTGCATTACTATGTAAAGAAGTGAAAGATCATTGCATAATGAAGGGCATGATCATTTTGCATGCTCAGGGTTGAGGTCCATGATTCGGCATCTCTTGAACCCCTGGCCTTGTCACGCCCAGTTTTGTACTGTCAGACGTGTTTCAGCTGGAGGGTGGCAACTCCAAGCTGACACACCAGACAGGAGATTCTTTTGGTGCCCCTCTTTGGCCGCTTTGTTCCTCTGCGGAAATAAACAGGGTTGTTTGTTGTTACAGCGTGGTGGTGCATTTCCCCGCTCCGCTCCTGGACCGCTTTACGATCTCAGGAATTCCTGTCAAGACTCGGCCTTTGTGCAATGAGTTTGGCGGTTAAGCGTCCCTTGACCGTACCAGGAACTCTTGTATGGCTAAGGTGGGAAGCAGCACTGACCGTACTGGGAACTCACTCCAGTTGCCTGGCCAAGGTGGGGAACGAGAGCGGGGAATAATCAGTCGTCCCCTGACAGCCTTGGAACATATCACTGTGGATCATAACTTGAATGGATCAGTACGGGAGGATCGGTACCACCATTACTGGAATTTTTGAGAACACCAGTAATTACTGACCCGGATTGTGGCCAAGGTGGAAATTTACTGGTGCCTAAAGTCAGTCATCTTGCAACCCTATAAATAGCCATACTGAGTGAGACCCTTTGAGCTCTCCTGGACCACAGCAGGCTGCACCCAGTATCTCCCTCTGAGTGGGACGCCTCTCAGAGCTGTGAACTCTTAAGTTTGCAAAGTTCAGAGGCCTGGCGACAGGACCTGGGCTGAACTCTGGGGGGGCCCTCACTCCTTGAGGCTCGATCTTCACCCGTTGAGACAATCATTTGAAGTGAGTATTTCAGTGAGTGAGGGGAATTTTTGACAGGTACCTTTATATCCATATTGTGTCTGTGAATCGATTAAAATATTGTAGTAAATCCTATTTAATCACTTTGTAAATGCTAAATTAACCAATGATTAATTGCTGCTAAATTCCTGTGATTCTCTCTTTAACTGTGAATAAACCTTAAACTGTTGCTAGACAGATCTAATCCTTAGACATAAACCGTTGATAGTGTCTAAGATGAAGTCTGGATCCAGCCACATCTAAGCTCCTCTCTGAGAAAGAGTTTAGAAAGCAAGGGGTCCATTCTGAACCTTGTGACCCAATGGGAGGGCCTCCTTTACCCCCTTGTATTTTCAGTCTCTGTATAAATCATTCTAATTTGCTTCTACCTCGTTTTTTTTCTTTTCCATTCATTTAATAAGTAATAGAGTGAACCTTGCCATTGAACTTTGTTAAATCACACTTCTATAAATTTCTGAAATAATTTTTTGCGAATATCTTTGATGGTAATTCTTTAAGGCTATCCATAACCCAGAAATTATCAGTACCATTTCAGGCTAACAACTAAAACTAAACTCTTTAACCTTGCCTCTCAAATATCTGGGAAGTGGTCCCGTAGTCATACACAGATCCTTTACAAAGTTACTGAGCTGTGGTGTCGGTGAGTGCTCCCCTACTTGGGCAAAGTGGAATGGCCTGTCTTAAACCACCAGTGGGTGAAGGCTACCCAGGGAGTGGAAGGAGTAGAGACTGCTTGCTCACCTGGCTACCACATCTGAAATACAGGGTGAAAGTTGGTGACCGGTAGTAAGGCTCAGCTGCTTCTGCATTCTGTCTGACTTTGTCAGTGATCCCCTGCCTTGCTACTCTGTTTGAACAAAAGTCTCTGAATTTGCTATGTAGAAGAAATGATAAAACCCTGCAGGCAAAAAAAAGACAAAGTTCAGAAAGCTGTCTTTTTGCCCTTCTAGGTTACCAACTCCTCATATACCCAACCAGGAGGCAGTGTGCTTGCAACAGTGCCTGATCAGGCATGAAGGGGGTGGCAAAATCTTCGTGCACAAGGCAATGAGAGAAGAAAGATATCTTTAGAGGGGACAGCAGAGCAAAGGGTGGGAATTTTATCAGTTCCCCAAACCACCCTGAGTCTCAAACTAAGAATGGTTCCAGGAAACAGCAGAAATGAGGAATGTCACATTGATTACAACGTGCAAGATTCACGCTCCTTTTCTGGGCCTGCACGTTGCCCACCATAACTTGTCACAGCGCAGGAAAAGGCAGAGATTGCATGGGAAGAGTGAGTTGCTCCCAGTCAATGGTTATTTTGGAAGTTCCTGTAAAGAACTATGAGTGTGTGACTATTATTGCCTTTAGCAGGTGTGACTAATAACAGGAAAATATGCTATCAGATGAACTACTTCTTTCCCTGATAGTCGTTATGTCTTTTTACATGGTTGTATCATTGGTCAAAAAAAATAAGGTAACTATGGAAACACAGAAACATCACTCAGTGTCATCTTTGCTCATGTTTATTTTTAACATGATTGAATCCAGTGAATGGTGCTTCACAGGTTGAAAAAGATTTTTCTGAATGTCCTTTCTTATTGTGTAAAAAAAAAAAATGTGCAAATGGGGTTTGACATAAATGTTCAGCCAGATTTGATTTAAAATACTTCTTGCTAAGGATATGTAAAGAACTACATGAAATTTTTCCCAGCCTTTGTGAAAGTTCAATCTCTCTCTCAAATTTTGTGAACTGAATCAGTGGCAGCTCAGTTCCCAAAATGATGAAAAGATGGTCACAGACCTCAGTATGAGAAACACTAGTTTAGGGTTTTTGAGTACTTGAGTACACACTATTGCTCTCTTATATAGACAATCCCAATTTTTGAAAGTGCCAACAACTTAAGTTTGTAAGAAGTGCTTGACTTCCATGCCTTGAGAATTATAGTTGGATACTTAGATTCCTAGATATTGATTTAGGAGGTGAATATTAGAAATCAATCTTATATGTCTCTGCCAGCTGCTTTATCTAAAATTTAAACATATTCTATGAGGAAAAGCATCCATCTTTTTATCAGGCTGTGTAAGTTCATGCTGTTGGTGAAAAGCAGAGGTGTTATTGAAATGCCATTGTTCTTAGATTGATATTAGCAGGGGCAAATAAATAGCGACCAATGCCATCAGTAAAAGTGAAGACATAATTTTAAAAAGGGCAAACATTTTCTAGCTCTATCACTGTAATGAGCTGAAAGTTTCCTCCCTCCCTTCCTCTCCATTTTTCTCTACCCTCCCAAATTTTCACAACAGCAGTAAATTTCATTTCACTGGTAAACTACATGTAATTTGAATCCAGTAGCATTTTGTAAGCCAAACTTGACAGAATGGGGACACCCATTTAGAGAGAAAAAAAGAAGGTATGCACCACTTCTCCCCGCCCCCCCAAAACATTGCGCCATTGCTATTTTAAATCAAAGTAGCTGATACTTTGCATATGTCTATGCACTGAATATGAGTTCTTGTCAAAATTATCTTTCTCTAATGAACATCCATTGCAGATCTCAGACCCTCGTGTCAGTTGCATCTAAAGTAGGATCTAGTGAAATCTCTGAAAGTCTCCTGAATTCTGCTGTCATTGTGCTGGTCATTACTACAACTGGTTTTTGGGATGATTCACTTCTTAACCCATTCATTATTTAATAAATAGCAGTTCTATTCTACTAGTAATGCTTGAGAAATTCCCTTTGAAGGAATACTACTGGCCATGTAATTATAACCCTCACCTGAGATTTGATGAAACTCACATTCCCATGTGGAACTGTTTAAGAATTTCCTTCCCAGATCTTGACCAGAATGTTCTCCATGAGGAAAGAAACTGTTTATAAGGAGAGTTTCGTTAAAACAATTACATTTTGGCAAGGTTTTTTTCCTACTCAGTCAGTATTTGCTAAAGTAGATGGTGTCAACAGAAAATTTCTGACAGATTCTGGTCTCCAGGTAAATCAAATTTATGTTTTTTCCTGTAATGATATGAGTGTTTATTTTTCCTTTTGAATGTTTTTGTTTTAAACTCAGTCCTTAATATCTTTTCTCCTAACTCCAGTTTGAAATAGTCAAAAAACCCTCTGTATATTGAGAAAGAATGAGATAAATCCAAAGAAGAAGTAATTTTCCACGGGAATGGCTGAAATTAGATTTCACGATGAGTTTGTGCAGCTAGCTATAGCTTTGCAGGGAAGCAAAAATGAAATCAAATTACATCTAATTATATTGTACAGGACAATATGCGTATGTCCCATTTAATTACTAGTGAGAATATATTAATTTATAGATGAATGAGGAACAGAATGTAGATGAGGAACAGGATGTCTTTGGTGATACCAGTATATCAGACTGATATGTTAATGCAACATATGCTTGTTGTGGTGGATTTCAGTGAAGTGCTATCAATTTCATTGTGTAACTAGCAGTGCAGAGAAGCAGAAAAGAAATAATAATTAATGGGCTGCCTTCTAGCAAATTTCTTCTTTCTCCTTTGTGAAGAGGATAAACAGAGGTATAGCAACTTCACAAGCAGAATAAATAATAGTTTGAGGTCAACTGTATATAATTTTGCTGGCACATTTCTTTTGTAGAAGCAGAATATTGCAGAGGATGCTTGTCCAAGTCACAGTCTGCCACACACCCCATTGGGACTTTGCTTTCGCTGTGTATTTCCGTGAAATTCTTATAGCTGCCGTCATTATTTCCTGCTAGCATGCAGCAGCTGCTTTGTAGTTTTCTGAGAAATGTTGAGTGCTTTTTAGCAGAGACAGTGAAAACTTTTTTACAAAAAAAAAAAAAAAAAATCAATTCAAGGTATCAGATCTTCATTTTCATGAGAGGTCTGAGAAACAGTGGGGAGCACAGCACACTGCCAGATTACACCCCGCCTATTAACGGACAGGGTAGGAGAAACCCTGCAAGAAAGGTTAGGGACCTGTTGTCACTTGGCAGTGTGCTAAATTGTCTAATCCCGTAGAAAGCTGACAGGCCTATGAGTGTGCAAGGGGTTCGGCATTCTTCTGAAAATGGCCTTTGACTGCACATAAGGCAACTCATGCAGAATTTTTTTTTTTTTAATGGTCAGTGAACTCAGCCTTGAAGGAGACTTAGAAGTCTTGCAGGTATCAGATGTAAATATCAAAACTCTTCACAGTTAAAGCCTGTTTCCAGAGGGGGAGCTGGCCCTTAAATGGGACTGAAGGCAAGTCTTTACCCATGGAAGTTCAAGGTTTTTCTCAAAGGCTGTTTACTAGATGGGACTAAGGACAGATTGGTTATGAGTCCCTGCTTCAATATTACACACTGCTAGATAATACTGAAGCATTTAATAAAAAATGTGTTTGCCGTGAATTGTTATTTTGTTAAAAATGGAAAAAATTGAACTATTAGAATAGACTAGAATCTAAGCCTAATAAAAGGGTTTTACTATGTGTCAGAAGAGATGTCTGAAAGATGTCAGTCCTGATCTGAATTAGGCCTTGATTGATTCTGGAAATTATACTTTTCATTATTTTAGGAAATAAAAAAAATTAATTGGATGCTCTAACTCTAATTCTAAGAGGAAACTTTTGGTCTGAAGAAAACTGTTGTGGCAGAGAAGTATGAGGCCAAGATGAATTTGTAATCATCCACCAGTGCTTGTCTTTTGAATGCAAGCCTTAGAGTACAAGAGGTTTTTTTGTCTTTTTAACACTTGTTCTCTACTGGGCAGCAGCACTAATCAGGAACCAACATGGTGAAGGTACAAGTACCGCTTCAAAAATTAAATAAGTGTTTGTAAAACACTTTGAGAAGCTTTTGTGGAAAGTACAATAGAACAAGTGAAAAATAGTAACGTTACTGAAAGTGTTCGTTTTAGCTGTTTGATATCAATTGGTTGTGTTTTGGTGATACTTGAAAAATATTTCTCCAGGAGTGTTTTAACAGACACTCCAGGTGCGTCAGTTGCTCCTACCCTTTGTGTTACACCATTCTGAAAATATTTCTTTATGTTACAATTCAGAATGCCTTTCTAAGAAAATGAGATCTTAATTATATCTAATTATGCTTTTCTTATGTTTAATTTCTCTCATGCAATTCAACTTACTTTTAGCAGAACTCCAGCAAAAGAAATGAGCTTCAAAATTGGATAGTTTAATTTTTATTTCTGAAATCCAACTACTTATCTTATTGAGCTCTATCAAGCACATTTTAAATTAACATGTTTACTTGTCACACTGATCACTAACAATCGATCTAAATAGTCTTAATTTCCCAGCTCCTTGGAGGATCTTAATCTCAGCCTTCCATGGAAAGAGCTTGAGTTAAGTTTTTGGAGGACTTTTCCCTCATGCAACAAGCTAGAGTAAAATGGTTGGCTGACTCCATAAGGACACTTGAGCAGAAAGCAAAAACCAGACAGGCTTAAACTTCTGTGAATCAGCCCTTTAAGCAGCAGGCTCCCACGTTTCTGGTGATGGCTCTTGCCTGGGGTAGCGGATCCCTCTCCTGTGCTTCACAGCCACGAGGTCAGTAGTATCTCATCCTAGAAAAACATTTACAGCTGCTAATTCCTGCCGAAGGGAGCTACCATGGTTAGGGGTAGGCAAGGTCTTTCCTCTGGCTTGGTCTTTTCCCCTGGTAATATAAGGTATTTTAAGGAGCTTAAACACAAATCAGTCTGTTCCGTTTGACAAAAATGCTTCTACCGATGCTTCATTCTGTTTCTCATGTTCTTGTATTTCTGAGAAGACATGTTACTGAATATTCTTTGGCGGGGAGGGGGGAAAGTATGCCTTCTGCACAATGAATGGCATGTCTAAATATACATCTTTTGATCAGTATTTCTAAACTTGGATCCATCTGTTTTTCTAACCAGTTATGCAATCAGAGCAGGAAACCTTTAGTAGGTTGAGGTGACAACAGTGGAAGAAAGTCACCGTATCTTTACCTTAATCCTGTGTCTAAAAAAGCATGCTCCTGCTTTAAAAAGAAAGCAGGAAAACTTTAAACATAAAAATAGAATCCTTTTTAATCACGTGGCTGGTGCAGTAAATTAAATACATGTACTATTGCAACAAATACGTGATTAGTACCCTTAAGATGATACTATTTGCAGCTCAGCTGCAAGTGAGGCTTCAGACCAACTCATGTTGTGTTCAGGGGGACGAAAAGAGTGTATGGGGAATATAATACACCAAAATTGAGTGAAATTGGAGGCTATAAATAAAGACACAGTTATTTCACTTGTCTGGAGACTATATGAGTAGAGAGATTGCAAGGCACATTAAAGGTCATTCGCTACATATATTTTGTTCATAGTTAAATAACAGTGAAAAAGAAGGGAATTACGTTGGAAAAATGAGATTTTCATGGTAAAAAGAACCATGTCTGATATATAGCAAGGATACTGAAAAAGAAGAAAGAGAATAAAGTCTTGGTTGTGTGATCTGTGCCTGCTCAGGTTGATTAGAGGTTTCAGTGGCAATCTAGGCTTTAAAATGCTTTCAGTTTCTTGTATCCTGAAAACCTGAATGCTTTTCTTGGTTTGAGGAAACCTGTATAAAAATGAAATCTCTGGTCATTTTCAAGTATAAAATAACGTTTGAGAATGTTTCAATGTTTTCAATGTTTTCAGAACATTATTGGAACTTGCAGGATAGTTTAAAGTAATTTCAAAGGCAGGGGCATTTTTTTTATATATGCATAAAATGGTATGTGTATATTTTCACCTATACCACGTGCTGGGATGAAAACACATATCAAAATGTATTCTGATACATTTGCAGATGGACTTCATCATCTTATTTTGTTCTTTCTAAAGTATCTGCTTGGCTTTTTTGTTTTTTTTGGGGGTTTTTTTGGGGGGTTTTGTTTGTTTGTTTGTTTGTTTTTTTGAGTAGACTGTGAACTTTGTGGTATTTTTCTAGTTTTAGACTCCAATATTTGAGCACCTTCTGCCATGTCTTATAGCACAACATAAAGAATAATCACTCTAATTTGACAAAAAAAAAATTCAATGAATGCATTTTAGAGGACACACACTACTTAAAGAAGGGTCACATAAGTCTAAATATAATACCTTCAATAAAACGTGGTAGCCTTAAACTCCCCCTCCTACTCCTTAACTTCTAGAACTTATTGAAAACGACCATTATTAAACTGCAAATACTACCATAAAACTTTTCTGTAGCATGGGGACTGAGAGAATGATTTACATAAAATGGTAGTGTACACATGCTTTGCAGTGTTGTGTGCTAAAATTGAAGTCAGACAGAACGTTTTTTTTGTCTGAGTGTCAGGTATTTTTGTAGCAAATTATCTTGTCAGTTAATACCGAGAAATACAACGTTGAGATGACTGACAGTGTATTCAAGTTTAGACTGAATTTCAGAAATATGTTAACTAAACTAAGTTGGGAAGCTAAATTACGAGGAAAATAAGAAGTTGAAACTCTTCATTTTGAACTTCCATCTCAGAAAGTCTGGTCCAGATCTGCCGTTCTCAGATGTCCTCTGTAACGTATTGGTTTTCAGTGCTGTAACAGTGCAATGCTAGCTCAGTGCTCCCATAGCTCAGTGCTTGTGCACCCGTGTCTTAAGAAAGCTGGGCACAAATCCTCTTTCTGATCCATTTGGAGCAGCAGGATTTCCTTAGAAGTTTTAATTGAGACAGACGACAGTCATTTTATAAACCCTTTGTGACAGCTTTTGTTTCTGTCTCGTTAAATGGACAAGAAACAGAGCTGTGTGACCACAGCTGTGTAACCTGTGTAATCATGCCCATGTAACCACAGAATGGGAGAGTTTGACAGTAAATTGTATGAGGTTTGGAAAATGACAACTTCCCATAATGTTCCTGCATACAGAGGAGGATTTCTTTTTACAATCTAAGCGCTCTTTCTGGTCTGATAAAGTTGTAGTAGAATGGTTGTTATGTTGTGGTTTGGTGGGTTTTTTTCCTCTCCCTAAAGATTTCAAAACAGTTTTTCAAAGATTGATTTTCATCTGTGGGAACAGTATGATTCCACTTTGTGGGTTTCGATCTGGACTTTTTCCTGTTTTTATAGAGAGGAATATTATTAACAATATGTTTCGTAAAGACAGTGGGAGAATAGTTAATGTTGGAAATGGCTTTTAAAAAAACAAAAGACCTGCCCTCCTAATTCTGTTCCTGTATGTTAGATAAGTCTATGAAATGGTATGGTTCAGTGTTCTGCAGTGTTGAGATGAGCAATATTATGGAGCTGGGTAGTGCTGTACCTTGACATTTATTGCATAAGTATCAGGATTGCATTCCAACTGTTTGCTGAACCATATGCTGATTTCTTTGTGTATGTGTTGCTGGTTTTAAAGTTGAGTAAAGGAGATGGATTTGCCCCGCCTCCGCCCCCAAGATTCTCTAGTATATCTGTACAGCATTTGCAAATGTATATTACTCATTTGGCATAATATTTTTAAACCCATTATGTGTTCTCCTTCTCTTTTCCAACTTGTGTGGCTGCACCATAGGATGTGTTCTTCAGTAGACCAGGTGTTCTAGTGATTTCTGATTATGGTTTACTAGGATTTTACCAGAATCCTTCTAGCAGGAAAAAAAAAGTTTAGCAGAAAAAAACGTACATGTAGCCTTTTAAAATGTTTTGAAGGATCACTTTACCAAACTTGCACGTGCTTTAATCCTTGCTTTGCTCTTTTACGTTTTGATTGACATATGTCATGGTCCAAAGCCACTGTGATTCTGGGTGACGTGTTGTCCACCTCTGCCTGTCCGGTGAGCTGCAGCACACGCTTCTTGAGCAGAATGCACCACAAGGTCTGACAGGTTTCTCAATTTTGTTAACATGAGCAGATGTTGTACAACATTGTCATACTGTATTTTCTAACATGTACTGAGGAGAAAAGATAGCTGACCAGATTTCTTGTTGCTCTTGTAATGGCATATAAGGTCACTGCTGACTCAACAGCAAGCCTTGGTCCTGAATCTCATCCTTGTTTACTAACACACATAGTTAATAGGGTTTCTGAAGATATATTCTCTCTCTCCTATTAGGAAAGGAAAAGGCAGCTGATACTACTTTTTATAGTGTACTCACTGGGGGATCTTTACAGTTTCTGGTTTTCAATGAATTCTTTAATAATGATAACAACAAATCACAAAACTATTAAAACTAATTGGCTTATAAGGTTTAAACACCAGGACTTGAGAGTGTTTCCTCTCTGGATCTCCTGGTTTTATTTTAATGTATGCTTAGTTTTGTTATAATGCCATCTCGGGGTACGACCTGACTGTGCACTGGTCTTTACACTCTGTGGTCTACATCCTACTGGGGGTTGGAAGGAAACCTGGGTGCAACAGGAGCCAGGAGACACTTTCGTTACCTTCTGCTGAAAAGTGTCTAGTCTTCAGTGTGAAAGGAGCTAAAGACTACACTGGCTGTGGTCATTTCCTTCTCTTCCATTCCTCCTTCTCTTCCATTCCTCCTTCTCTTCCATTCCTCCTTCTCTTCCATTCCTCCTTCTCTTCCATTCCTCCTTCTCTTCCATTCCTCCTTCTCTTCCATTCCTCCTTCTCTTCCATTCCTCCTTCTCTTCCATTCCTCCTTCTCTTCCATTCCTCCTTCTCTTCCATTCTTCTTAACAAACAAAACAGCGACAAAAAAACAAACAAAAAAAACCGCTCTGACAAAAGTCAGAAGTTTTCTGACATGGTCCCGAGGCCTGTTTAAATCATCAGGAGAAGCTGACAGAGTTGCATGTTTCTGTAAAAAGCATTTTTCAACAGAATTATGTGCAAAATCATGTTGCTCTGAGCACAGTATGGATTGATAAAGATAGAAACTTCAAGCTGTTAGTAGAGAAACTTTCAGCCAGTGCCCAATGTAAAACATATTTCTGGGTTTATCTGTGTTAAGTTAATAAGGAAGCAATCAGATCCGAGCCCATGACTACTTCTGCTGTCTCTGTTTCCATGGTGTTCTTTGCTGCTTTTTTCCCTCTTTTGTCTTCAGACACACACACACACACACCCCCTCGAGATGTGGAAGGGAGGGGAGGAAAAAGAGACAGCAATGGCAATCCCTCCTTCACCTCTATAGGTCTTGCATACCCTTCCATTTTGGATGATAAGGAGTGCCTGCATTTGCTGGCAGGATAACCCCTGTGGTGTCAGGGAGGCAGAAAGAAGCCTGGTGTTTTTATGCATCTACCTTGACAGACATGTGGTGACAGGCATGTTAAGTATTAACTATACTGCATGTGGCAATTAGAAAACAAGAGATGTAAAGAACAGAAGATTCAGAGTAAAGGTACATCAAATGAAAATTTCAGTCAAAAGGTTGTTCTGCCCTCCCTTCCCTGACGCCTCTCACATACATCTTTAGTATCTATATAGCGTTATTGTCATCCACGTATTTAGTTAGGGATAATGAGTTAAATAACCTTCACAAGGCTAGACAAGTTTTCTGTAATTGAGCTAGGTGTGAACACGCAGCTGATATCCTAACTTGTAGCTTCACAATTTCACAGCTGTAAATTCCTTCTCAAATTTACTTGGTTCTTTTGAATTTTGGAGGCAATATCAGCAGTTGAGGCCACTTCTCATTTCTACTTGATTCTCAAGAATCTAGAGACAAAATCTTGTTTCTCCCTCTTTAAAATATTGCAACAGCCTTGAAAATGATGTATGTGGATACCTAACTGTATCCATATACAACAGAAAATAATACAAAATAAATATTGCATTGTGAATTCCAGAGGAAATTTGAATCTGCTATCGCCTGTGCATGCAGCAAAGAACAGAGTATTCTTATTCATGCATGTGAAGACAGGTGTTGGTTTTGGGTTTTTTCTGTTTGTTTTTTTTGTTGTTGTTGCTGTTTACTGAAATAGTGTAATATTCAACACATAAACACAGGCTTTTCCTAGAAACTGAGTTACTGATAAAGGAAAAAAAGATACAAGAAACACAGTCTGCATTCCTTCTAGTGCTCTTGCTGTAGGAGATCTTATTTCCTTGGAAACCTACATTTTCACAGATGGAAGTGTTTCATGGGTTTTGACAAGATTTCTGTAAAGAAAGTTAGTTGGGTTTTGGGTGTTTTTTTTTCTGATCCAAGGCAAGGTGTGAAGGGAAGTTGGCGTTTCCCTCCCTATTAAGCCTTTCTAGAAGCAGTGTATGTGTACCCAGTTAGTTACTTGCCAGTGAACATGTAAGATTCAGGCTACGTTCCAGCACGAGATATCGAAATCTTTCAAAAATAGATGAGGAGATACATGCATACCCCTCCCAGCCTCAGACTGCTCTGATCCTCCGAGTATGAAGTCAGAGGCTTGAATGGGGGGGCTGTTCTAATGTTTGTTAGTAATTTCTTACCTTATTGAGGATAGAACTTGTCTACAGTTACGCACTGTTCCACCCTTTGCAAGGCTGGTACCATATTAAGAGACTTTACAGCAGATTCTTGTCCCTGTTTTTTCTCCGGAAATCGGAGTCAGAGAGAGACCTTGCTGACAGTTTTGGGTTTCAAAATAGCCTGGGAATGAGGCTATCTTGTCTTCCTTTCTGAAAGAGGAAAAAGGCCTTCTTTAGCTTTAAAATGAAATTAATTCCTGTGATCTCAGTATGTTCTAGCTCTTAAATACCTAATTTACTTGCAGAAGTACAAAGTCTATAGCAATATTTGATAGGGATGTCTTTCCTCAGTTGTATAACGGTCGTGGGCTGTTCAAAGATTGGTAAATGGATAAGCAATACATCATAAATATTACATGAATAATCTAAATTATATCAATAGTAAGTCATTAACAACAAATTAGACCTGTTCATTTTATCTGAACATTGCCTAAAATAGTTGTGGTAGTGTACGCAATGTTAAATGGTTTTGTTATCGTATGGAGACTGCGTGTTATCTGCCAGCCCAGTATAGGTGTACTGTGATGTGCTTTTGTAGAGTTCATACCTAAGATATTCAACACAAGCAATGTGCTTCAGATGAAATCAGAACCATTCAGCACCATTTTTAAAAGAACAGTTTTCAAAGTCTAATTTTTTTAATCTTTTTTTTTTTTTTTTTTTTACCTTCAACTCAGGGATGGAATTACTTTTCCCATGACCAATAAGTATGAGGCTGGGAGGAAAGAATAAAAATTAAGATCTTCAAAAGTTAAAGTGGCTTATCCAAGAAAACTGCAATACCATGAACATGCTTCCAGGATTCTTAGTCCTGTAATTCAACCACAAGACTAGCCTTTTTTTTTTTTTCTTTTTTTCCCCCTCACTCATTTGCATTATAAAATCAGTCTTATGTGGTTTATTATGAATGTTGGAGGTGTGGGGGTGATGGTATCTTAGGTGGCAGTTCTCCCCCAGAAGGCCCACAATACTGAAGTGGCCTGTTACATAGCTCACACAGATATTCCGGACCTCTGTAGTCATGAAATGCTATGTTGTTTGTTGCAACTACGGTCATTTAAATGTTCCTTCTCAATCCTATCTACACAGAACAGAAAAATAGACATATGTATCTTGGACCTACATATATAACTTAAAACGTTTTCAGGAGTGGCCACAAAATATGTGCATTGGTTCATGAGAAGTTTGAACTTCAATAAAAAATGAAGAGATTTTTCAGATTTAAAAGAAAAAATTTAAAAATCCTTGTATAAAGAAGGTTTCTACACTACCCACTTTTGGATGTTTTTTTTTTTTTTTTTTTCTGCTGGAAGTAGAATGGTGGGGATTTTTTAATGTTTCAATCACATGCCAGCACGTTGCTAAAAAACAAAATGTAATTTGAAGAAACTGTGTTCATATACTGTAAAAAGACTCCATATGAGGACTTTGAACTCCCCAGCCTAAACAAGAAAAATACTACCTTCTTTAATTACTGCCAACACACAGTCTCTTTAATAGAGCCTTCCTTTTTTTTCCCAGCAGCTATACTTGCATTTTAAAAGGTTGCATAACAAAGGCATTTCACCAGAACTTGAAAGGTTTGTAGAGTGTTTTACCGTCAGTAGCACCTTTTAACACAGAATGCTGTTGAAAGGGGGAAAAAAAAAAACAAAAACAACCAAACACCAAACAAATGACAAAACCAAAAAAGTGTATATAGATTAATAAACCAAATTATGGAGGAAACGGTTAGCTTCTTAGTGCTTGAAAAGTCTATTTAAATTTCTTGGTTGGTTGGTTGGCTGCTTCTGCTGCTTTCCTGAGATGGCTTCAGCTTGATGTTGTTGCTATCCCTCTGAATCTTGTTCTCTGCCTGCCCACCTATAGTCAAATGTTAATTTTACTTCCACAAAATTTAGTGATTTTGGATTTCAGAAACAACTCCTTTTTGTAGTTAACTAGACAAAATTATTCATACTATTACCTACCTTAATGAAACAGAAAGGAATATAAACTATATCTTGCTTCCCAAATAATTAATAAATGCTATATTAAGATGTGTTTATGAATGACTAATTAGAATGTTATAACATGCTACAAGTATTATTGTCAGCTATTTAAGCCCCTCAAACTCCAAAACTAAAGATAGTTTCCTATGTGTAGTAAACTGCAACATGTAGACCACATACAATATAGGCTAAATCTGTATTGGTTTTCTTACATGCGCTTGGATCTTGATGTACATAAGGGGGGTGCTGCTGCTGCTGGAGGGTCGTCTTGGGGAGTCCGGTCTCACACAGGTTTCTTTTCTCAGGTTTAACTTCTAAGGGGGATTGTGAATTGAGCCTGCTGGCACCCACTTTTACACCCTTGACTCCAAAGCAGATTTGCTGCTAAGCAGGCAGGGAGTTGTGTGAGAACTGGGGATCAACCCAAAAGTTCATTTAGCCGGGTACGCGTAGGACTCTGGCCATCAGGAAGTGTGCAGGGAAGAGTAAACGTATAGTCATTCAAACATATAGGAATGCCTTTCCAGTATATTCTCCCAACCTTCAACAATTTGTGGCTCAAGTCTTCCCTAGACGGAGGAAAATTCTTTGTATTACATTACAGAGCTGTCTCCACGCTGAAAGTGTGCAGTAATTTCTTGAATTCTTATAAAATATTAGCATCCACTCCATCCCATGCCAAGGAATTTAGAGGTTGGTTGCATATTATGTGAAGAGACATCTTTAGGTTTTTTTTGAGCCTGTCACCTCCTAGGTTGATTTTAGTGGTATCTGCTTCTTATATTTGAAGACAAAATGAGTGATTGCTTTCAGTAAACTGCTCTGGATTTGTAGACCTTTACCAAATTTACATCAGTTAAGTCTTTTACAGTCTGTGCCCTACTATATTTGGACTTACTTTAAATAAAAGCAGTTTTGTATCCTTCGTCCTTCTTGGTTTTTTCCTGTGTCTCTTCTAGCTCTATTATATCGTTCACACAGTTTTGACACAGCAGTGCAGCAAGGACACATTCTTCATTTTGTTCTCAGCTTTGTGTTTTGATTTTTCTGATTCCTGCTGACCTTTGACTGGACGTTCTCACAGAATCATGACCTATAGCCTCATGTCCTGAATGGTCTGACTTAGCTCACTACCCTTTGTTATATGTATTTAAATCAGGAGTGAGGGCATTCTTCTTCCTCATTTAATACAGCACTTCATAGCTGATGGAATTCCGCATAGGTAAGCATAAAGACTATACCATGATCTATAGTCTAGAGATATCGTGGGACCTCTCTAAGACAAGTGTGCTTTATGGTCCTGTAGAGCTGAGTAAGTCTCTTTTGGACTTGGAAAAATGCCACAGAATTCTCCAGAAACAGCGTAAAGACTGATTACTTAGGCTTCATTTTTATTGATAATAGACAAGTACAGACTTCATTTTGTTATTTGTCTGGGGATTCTTTTTTATTTTTATCTAGTTACTTCTTTCCTCATCCCAAAGATATTGCCATATCTTCTCCAGAGTTCAATTTTATCACTTTGTAAATGGTGCTCTTTCCTTTAGTCAAATCAGGACAGCTGAGAAATACTTAGCCCTTTTCTGGACTTGGAACTGTTCGAGAACTAAGAGCAGCTGTCTGACTTTGCTTTTTTGGGGCTTGGTTTTTAGTTTCTGTGATAAAGTTTCTTGTTTGAAATCTTTTATTTGAAGGCTTCTTGAATACTTTTATCTTTACCTTCGATGAACAGAGTCATGGGGATAAGCAGGGGAAACTTCTGTTAGTGACATTGGTGAATTTAATATGGTGTTTTGTATGTGCACGTGTATGTGGTCATTTATTCCCTGGATGCTCTTGTTCCTTAACTCAGTAAGACAAAGTCTTAATAGTAGGAACCCCTCAAAGAAATATCTCGGGATTTTAAGGATTTTTGAGGAAAAATAGCAAATTAATAAATACTTCGTAGAGAGTAAAGAATGTTTTTCCTGTGAAACATGGAATATTAAAGTCAAACTCTCTGAAGCAAACCAACAAAATGGCAACACGTTATAAAATCTGGCTGGATTGATTGAACACAGCAAATGAAATTTTGTTTTGTCGGACTTGAGTAGACTATTACATAAGCATTCAAAGTTTATAAGCACTAACCAGAGAGACAAAGTACTAAAACTGACTGCTCCTAGGGTGATATAAAGCTATATTAAATGGGTTGCATTCTATAATTAAATCTATTGTGTTGCAGAATTGCCTCCAAACAAACAAGGTCAAATTCAGTTGCTTAAAACCTTAAAAGTAAACTGACAAAGCAGTATACCAATAAGCAATCTTTCTCTCATGTAGAAAGCAAACATGAAGGGCTAAGTCCATAAAATTGCTTATTTGTGGTGTTATCCCTATCAGTAGACAATCTAAAAATGTCTTCTCAGTCTCCAGAGATTCCTTAAATCCTACATATTTGACTGAAGGTGCAGATAACCTCCCATGTCCTGCTGTGGTGGAGGCTGACTTCCAGATAAAATCATGCACCCAGCATTCCTGTAGTCTTCAGTGGAGGTTATTTCTGTAGGCGGCTTTCTAGACATAAACCTAAGCTGAGTCTTGCAAAAGTATCAGCATTCACTCCCTTGAAAGCTTCCTTTAAACAAATGTTCTTGGGTTGAATAGATCAGGTTTAAATTCCTCCTTCTGCTCAATTGAGTCTGATACTAGAGTTATTGCGATGTGGATCTGTAGCAGCCTACTGAAAATGTTGTAATTACTTACATACTTTCTTGCCAATGTGCAAAGAGTGTAACCCTCAGATTTCTTCACATCAGGCAAAAGTGAAGGAATTTCCTTGTACTTGTGATGAGTATCTGAGATACTGTAAAGTTTTCTTCCGAAGCAAAAGCTAGAGCTTTGACTTCTTTTCTCCTTCCTTTTTACCAGTTAGATCAGTTGAATCTCTGAGCCTGTAAGATTTCATGGTTTGGCAGATAACTATCCTTCTGCATTGAATGAGAAGTCTGAAATATTAACGTGAGGTTGAGAATTCAAGAATTTTGGACCAGGGCCCTTGGACTTGCAAATGTCCCTTTTGTTTAAATGTTCCTTAGCCTGATCCTTCTCCACTCAGAATAAAATATTACCCATACTGGAATTTTTGCATTATGTTTCTTGAAGGGTAAATAGGGAGATGATTTTCAACAGCAAGGTAAAATACTAATCCATCTCAAGAATTTTGCTATGAATGAAAGACTTTTAGTGAATGATGGTGAAGTCTGAGGAAACAAAAGTTTAAATGTTATAGTATTACTTCTATAATCTTGCCAGATCACACCCATCGCAACAGCTGTGAGAAAACGCCGTTGTAAGGGCATATATGCATTTTATTTATCCATACAGAAAAACGACACAGGGCATAAACTAATCTTGCTCCAAAAGGAGGCTTGCTTTATCTATTTTTCTGACTCTCCATCTTCTTCTTGCCTTTAAATATAGCTGTCAGTCTTTTTCAACGAAGGAGTACAACACGCTGTATGTACTTGATTGCTACAAATATGCCAACCTACTTTCTTCAGAGCTCCCAGCCAGTCTGTCTGTAGTAACTATTGGTCATTGCTCTGAAACTGAATCAGTGTCGCTTAATAGTCGTTAGCGCAATGGCTAATCTGTGCAGCAGTAGTGCCGAGAGGCTCTGGTCAGAGTCAGGGTCCAGTCTTTTAAATGTCTTCTCTCCCCTGAACAATTTTGTATTCAAAGAAACATGTGAAAGGGGAGCGAGCGTAAAATGGTACACAAGAAATTTGAACATCTCTCCATTTCTAAGGGGATTTTTAACATCTTGGGATGCAGCACATGGGTTGATTATAGATCTACGTTGCCAACAGATTAGTTTTAAAAAAACAAGGCTATATTTTCAGATGCTTAGAACTGACATGTTTTGCTGAAAATTGCTGGGTGTCAGCTTCCATTGCTTAAGGCATTTGGTGATCCTTCTGTAAAAAAAATGTAGAAACACTGTACTTAGTAGAGGGTGACTCTGTTTAAATTCACCTCATCCAGACAAACTGTGAATTTTGAGATATCAGTTTCTGCAATGTCATTGCTTAGAAGAGTGCCTGGGGTTCTGTGTGTGTGTACATATATATATCAGCAAGTATGTCTTCAAATACGCTACCTATACTGGGTATGCTTCAGCCTAGAACTGCATTGCTGTTGCACTGGCCTGCTCTGGGTGTCTGAGGACAAACAGGCAGGCAGGCTGGGAGGGAGAAGCTTTCCCATCAATGCAGAGGAGGCAAAAGTGAGGATTACAGGGAGGAGAGAGTAAGAGAAATGAAGAGTCTGAAAACTTGGAGGGACTTTGCCACTGAGATGATCCTGTCCCAATCGTCATCTCGCTTCAGGGAATGAGCTGATGCGGGGAGCACGTCGTGCTGCCCGCTCAGTGCGGGTGAGGTGCCTGGCAGCTCACCGGCTGCAGTCTGGCTAACAGGGGTTGTGAGTCCCTAAAAGCAGTGTCAGCCTCCAGTGGCTGGAAGACTTCCTTGGATGTGGAAAACTGCAGTGCTAATATCTCTTCTCCCTTCTGATCCCTCTAACAGGGATTTGAATGGATTTATTTTTTTTTTCCCCCCAAGACAAGCAGTGTCACTGATCTTTTTAGTTTTTGGTTGTGAAAAATTCTGTAAATTCTGAATTTTTGAAAGCCTAATTTTACTAAGGCCTTTAAAAAAAATAAAGGAAGGTTTGTATGCAACCACAAGAGGGAAGAATACATGAATTGTTTGATAACAATGCTTTATTCCTGATATCACTCGCATCTGCTTTTCCCAGCTTTTGAGATTTCAGAATAAGGGGGGTGGGAAAGAGCACATTGCATTCAGTCTTCTAATCTCTCTGCTTAAACTGTTTATCTGCAGCTCAGTCAATATATGAAATAACACATTCAGTTATTCTCCGTGTAATTAGTATGAAGTGGCCTAAGTTTGGATAATAGCTCTTTCTAAATTGCTTCCAGAAATTATGGAGAATGTGTTTGACAGATTTTTGTGATTGTTTTACTTCATTTTGTCAAGCCGATATATTCTACTATCTTGTTCTACCTAGGTCTAAACTGGCCCAAGAATGGATTGCTAAATTTGAAAGTGAAGAATGTTTTAAGAAAACCAACTGGAAAGCTGAATCTGCACAACTTATTTGCCTTTGCCTGGATAATAAATAAAGAAGGAAACAAAAATAAACATATCTCAAAGAAGTTGTTTAAAAAATTGTATCTTATAGCAACAGATATTACTGGAAGAAGAATAGTAGTTGTCTTTGTTCGTGCCCAGAGCTTGATCAAATGGCATGAAGAAAAGAGAAGCTTTCTCAGCAATAAAACCAGGCAAAGTACTTATTAATATAAATCCCTAACTGGTCTGTTCAATATTTTAGGGGAGGAAAAGCATTGTACATTTTTTAAGCCAAAGTATTCATGTTTTGATAACTTAAAAAAAAAAAATCTATTCAGAAACTTGCTTAATAAAGGGGAAAAATTGGCAATAAAACCCCAACCAAACTGAAAATGAAATATTCCATTTGATCTGAGACTTTTTTTGTGGTTCAGCCAGCACAACGAAAAATCCATTATTCACACAGCTCAGCTCTGCAGTAGTCTCTAATACAAAAATACACATCAGAACTGTGACAAATTGAGACAGAAATATTAAATTGATAAAGCAGATCCACATCGGAGGCCCGTACCTTGAAAGTTATATAAAGCAGTACCAGAAATCGTGGGGAGTTCTTTGCCTATTAACCCCTTCATAAATCATGCATGTATACTCAAAATTACGTGAGTTGGTTGTTTTTTTTTTTTTTTTTTTTTTTTTTTTTAATTCTAGCTGTGTGTATGAAAGCAGCACTCATTTTCTATTTTTTCAATGGCTTTATATACGGGAATTACAAAATATGTAGTTTTTCACTGTGGGCGCACATCATTATTTTAAGGAAGGCCTGTGAAAAGCTGCTCGTGCCGTGGAAGCCCAGCAGTATTTCTAGCACTGCAGCTCAAACAGAAGGCTGCAAACGCTTTTGAGATATTTTGACAGCTTTTTTCAATCAGTATCAACAGAAATCAAATCCTTTGTGTTCCTGTCTTGTTTAAAGGGGAAAATATAGAGGCACACAAACCAATCCGAAGTATCTAATAGCTGAATAATTATGTCACGTATTCAGAAAGCATAGGTTTAATTCCTGTCTTTTTCTCACAAAGGAGGAGTGCCTTTTCGCTGGGTTATAACTTCAGCGTGTCTCTTTCCTTTTAAAGTGTTGGGGTTTTTTTGTTGTTTTTTGTTTTTTTGTTTTTTTTTTTTTTTTTGTGGTGTGTGGGTTTTTTTGTTGTTGTTTTATTTGGCCAGAATTATTTGTTCCTGACAAAAGTTTAAGTTGTAAGAAGTCCCCTTTTTTAACTAAAAATCATTTTGACATATCCTCCAACCAGCCTCATTTAAGGGATAGTATTCCACCTGGTTTTAAAAGTCAATTTAATATTCAATGCATGTTATTTTTTTAGTGCACTTTGCTGCAGAGCAATAAATATAGAAGCACCATGAATTAATACTTTTTATAGATGGTATACTGAGGCTTTTCCTACCAGTGACAGGAATATTAAAATTTCTGTAAGTTCTAAAATGATTAGTTTCTAGCAGTTGTGCCGGTAACATAAAAGGAGCAAAACATGGGAGTGTTAATAGTTATTATCTGAAACAACAGAGTATGATAGAAATGTCCTAAAGCCATGTTTTCACTTCAAAAGAATGACTCAAGACGTTAATTGTTTGCTGAAAGACCAGGAGACGTCTCTTTCTGTATGTACTCTAAAGGAGCAGATGACTTAGCCCAAGAAGTGGGATGCTGAGTGGACCTGACGTACAGGGTTAGGGTTTGAGTTCATTTAGTACTTCAGAAGCTGTTTATGAAGAGGTGAATAAATAAGTTATTGCGGGTTTGCTGGTAAACCTGAAAGCACTGACCGTATACATTATGATAAAGGTCAGGGTCATAGGAAGCTTAAATTATTATAGCTAAATAATGAGACTTATGAACAAAATTGTTGTCTATACTGAGAGAGGATGGGGAGAAGGAGGACAATGAAACAGTGGTATGGTGGGGTTGGTTTTTTGTGCGGTGTTTCTGTTTGTTTTGGTTTAAATCGGTGTGAACTCTGAGATTCTAAGGCCTGGGAGCAAATATTGAGACT
This sequence comes from Platalea leucorodia, assembly GCF_965183815.1. Taxonomy (NCBI): domain Eukaryota; kingdom Metazoa; phylum Chordata; class Aves; order Pelecaniformes; family Threskiornithidae; genus Platalea; species Platalea leucorodia. The sequence goes on along the minus strand of NC_138828.1, from coordinate 41,899,748 downwards.
CTAAATATGGAATATTATGACAACATCTGCTACCGCTGATGCCTTATCAAAGAGTAATTTGTTCTTTCTGTTGCTGCAGCCAGTTTTTACAGCATTCCATTAACGATATAATGAAAGTACGCAGGGAGGCATAGACTTAGAAGCGGCTTTGGCATTCTCTGGCAGTCCAGTAGTCTCCTGTATAACAGGATCTTTCCAGCTTCCCCAGCTCTTATGCCGGTTGGGCAGATCCACAGTGGGCAGAAAAGATGTGCCTTTACAAATCGGAGCCTGCTGGCTCTCGAGGATATGAGAGGTGGCCTGGTGTTTTGAAGAACTGACAGTCTGCTTTGGATGTATTACCTAAGACAAGCTAAGGGAATAGAAAGTGCAGGGAAAATAGTGCTAATGGAAAAAAACCAAACCGTCTTAGACTCTTTCCAGATTCTACAGGTACTGTGAACTGTATTACGTGGAAATTGTAGGCTCGTAGTTGGTGTGGAGTTGCCGAGTGACATGCTTGGTGAGAAAGGATGCCAATAACTGCAAAAGACAATAGATCTCCCACAATGTATTTTATTACCGTTTTGTTTTCACTTCCAATTCTCTGTAGCAACTCACTGAAGAAATGAAAGTCGCTTTCTGTTTTATCTGAGCCATTCTTCAATGTTCCTATTATGACAAAAATTAGAACGTTTTGACTAGTGTTTGCTTTTTAGACCTTGAAAGGAGAGAAGAAAATAGCAAGTCCCTTCCAGGATTTCCTGACAGACTACTTCCACATCCAACTTTTTACTTTTTCACAAGTTCTTGGGAGATACATTTCTCAGAATATGTTTTTTAATGTGTCACAAATAAATCAACACATAGAATTTTATTAGAAAAAAACTGTAGGAATTTGTGCTCCAGGATAAAATTTCAGCACTTGCTGATAGCACCAAATATAAAGAAATGAAACCATCTTCTAGAAAAATATGTAAATGACAAAAAAGAGAATTATTTGTAAAGCAAAACCAGGAGTACGTGAACTTGTGTCTGAAGCTGAGTTAACTTGTGTATGTAGTTCGTGTCTCAAAACCCATTAAATGTCAGTGTTAGGCTGTTAAAATTTTTCATGTTTTGAAGCAGAGTGCAGTTCCTATGAGGGAAACAAAAAGCATTTTTAGTTGGCAGACTGAGAATATGACATTGTGGAAAAAATATATGCAGCCTGGTATGACAGATGGTGAGGGCTGCAAAGCAGCCATTGGTATTAATATCAAATTTAAAATGACCTAATGGTTATAGGTTTTTCCTGTATGAACGGATGGTAGGTATAAATTGAGTTCAATAGGATTTGCCTGATGCAGATGCTCTCTTTTTTTGCTTGGATGGAGCCACTGGAAATGGTCTGACTCTGTTTTGGGAGATATGCAGGTACATGTTTAAAAGCCTGCCTGCTGTCTCTGAAAGGATTTGCTTTGTCAGTGCGTTTGAGAAATGTTGCTGCTCTGTGCTTGTGTTCATAAGAGAATGGGATTGTTGGGCTATGTAAATAATGCTGCATTGGCGCGCTTTCTACCCTCCATTTTAAGCATTATGGAGGGATGTATCTTGGAGAGGAATGGAATTTTTTCTAGGTAAAAGGACAAAAATAACACTTTATTTAACCATGTATTTTAAGAAGGCTAACCAGAATTTTAAATGTTGGATGCCTACACTTAAGCTTGCAAACTAATGCTTAAATATATGTGGAATATATGTGGTTTGATTTTTTTTTTTTTCCAAGATGTTCAGCACTTCTCATCCTTTTTAAAAGGATACCCTAGGTGCTAAGTGCTCTTAAAATTCTGACCCTTTCATTTAAAAACCACCAGTGAGATCAGAAGGTTGAACTAGACTGACTTCTAGCTTTAAAAATTGCCCTCTGATTTAATCTTCTAATCTTTGCTATATAAAATATCGGGTATGTTTTTGCAGTTTTAATTTAACAAGTTCATTGATATGTTCTCATTATGTGATCTGTCCATAACAAAATGGCTGTAAGACAAAGATAAAGCGTAAGTTTTGTTAAAGCAGCTCATTCTCTGGATGGTCATACACAGAGATCAGGCTCAGCACTAAGGAGGACTGATGGTGTGAATAACATCCAGCTGAATGGTAAAAGTCAGACATTGCAAAATCCTTCAGAAGATTGTTAGAAATTTTATTTAAGGAAGGCTAGGCCAGGTCAAGCTGTAATGGCTGAAAATTGTGACCATTTGCTAGCTGCTCAGTTAAAAAAAAAAAAAAAATCACCACTGTCAAATTTGCTGACTTTCTGGAACTTTTGGCTTTATTTCTGTCCAAGCCCAATGTGAGCGGAATTAGGCTATTTTATTTTTACAGAGAAGTGACCTAATCTAACCACCTTTGGTGATGTAAGGGACTTCAAAATCTAATACCTCATTTGGATTTAAGTATTTCATGAAAGGAAGCTGAACAGAATGAGTGAGAAGAGCAACCGGCTTCCCATTTTCAACAACTGTATGATAGGAATACAGCTGCTAGAAAGACAGTGTTTCATGGTAACTGTGTGTTTGGAGGGAGAGGCAAAATGGATGCCGTGTAGCTGGATTTTCTTAACTAGTTTCCACAACCTGCCCTGCATAATTTCTTTAAGGATTCATACTCCTGCCTTTTGAAAGTTTTGTAGAATATACCGGGAAGTTAGACACTTGCTAAGAAATCAAATTGTTATTACAGTAAGTGTTCCAATTATTGTATTTCACATGTGAAATGAGATGCATTAACCAGTTACCTTCAAAACCACTCTTTACTTGGGCCAGATTAAGTAAAGTTTAAATGAACTATTTGAATGCAACATTCAAACTGACACCGCATTGATATTTCTTTATAAAAGACATCAGTGAAGAAAGGAGATATGCTTCTGATTAAGCAGGGTTTTGGCTCTAGAATTTAACTGACATTCTGGGTAACTCCTTAATGCACTTATTTGGAGATTCTGTCCTTCAATTTATCTTATCTCAGGCTATGCTCTGAGGGAGAACCATTTCTTATCCTGGTTTATGCATGCTGAATTTTATAGCAAAAGCTTTCTCGGAAACCTTCAAAAGATCCAGAAAAATACATTCCTTTCTGAAATATATTTATGTCTAAGTGTTTCAGACAAAAACTTGGCACTCTTAAAAAAATTGAGGAATGTGTCACTCGCCTGGAATTACACTTTGACAGAATTTGGGATATCTCTATGTAACAATTTCTTGGTTCGACAAAGGGTAAAACTGTTTCCTGACTTTGAGTGTGAAGAGTCATTCGTTGTGAAATGTCTTCCTATGTGAACTTCCTGTTGTACAGAATATTGCACGTCATCAGACATGCTAGATACAAACATCGAAATACATGAATGTAGCTCATTACTGATTCATGCCTTAGACTAACTGGGAAGGTAATTTACTGCTCTGTGATCCCAAGATGTTTGAGATGACAGGTGTTGGTGAATCGAGCTGTTGAGAGACAGAGTAGTGCAATATTCATCATTCCTTTAATGAGTGATGTGGTTTCAGTTCCTTACAGACCTCAAGAGATTAATATAGTTTGGTTACCTAAAGGACAACTAACTTGCTAAGTTTATGTCCCCTGCTGGTTATTTCAACCAATTCTTTCCATTTAAAATATATGCCACAATTTAGAGCAAGACAAATGTTAAAAAAAAAAAAAAAAAAGAGTTCTGAGTAAATAATTCAGCTAACACCAGTGAAAAAATCTTCAATAATGTATTACTCAAAAACGCTTCAGCCACCCCTACCATGAATAATAAATATTGAATAGTTGCAGTGAAAACGTTCGTAACACACTGCAGCTAAAAACTTTTCAAGTTGCTGTAGGAAGACTCGCAGTAAGAAGTCTTTATTCCCTCATGGTTTTTTTTAAGTGAAAAAAGTTGGCCACAGCAGCAAGAAATAACTGAATGGTAAATAAGTTGACATTGAATCCCTGTATATTTTATGTCCATATTATGTGAATAGAGGATTTCCACCTTCTTTCATGCTTTTATGAGCACTGAGAAATGCTGAACTACTACTCATTATGTGACTATATTAAACATAGTTGTCTAAGGTTCACAATTTTTTCTGAATTTTCAAGAAAAAGAAAAAATAGAGAAAGGTATACATTTCCTCAATTTGTAGAAATGCTCGTAAGATAGTTCATGGACTTTTTATCCTGATTATTTCACTGTGCAGGGTATCAGTGAAGTGCTTCACTTGGCACGCTGTGGAAAACAGGAATGAAAAAGAACAGTGAGAATCCTGGCCTGTTTCATCTTCAACGGGTGTTGGACACTCATTGTGTTCTCTCTCACACACATATTACTTTAACGTTCTTTACCTGGTACCGATTAGAGCTTAAACCTTAGAGAAGAGTTACCTGGAAGCCATATGTTGCAGAATGTACAACGGCAGGATGAGAAGGAAAATAGCTTTTTGTTCCTCTGTCTCTGGTCTGTTGTGATTTGTTTCCCAGAGTCGGTTTCATTTGGAAGCTCAGATTTGTTTGCCTGCTTGACCAGGATGCTTCTCTCTGCCAACTGTGTGCTGTCATAATAATAGCTTTGATACTAGCTATATGTGAAATCACTTGGAAAACTGAAGATGGTGAAGAAAATAACAGCTCATTATCAGAAATTCATACTGCAAGTCTGTATATATGCTTGATACAACTGCAGAGGCTTCTGAGAAGCTTCATGTATTACTGTGATTTAGGACCTACCTGCCTAAGAGAGGTTTTCTAATTAAGCATATATTCAGTTTCTCAACATTACACTGTATGGTTATACTCCTGTATATTAGTAATAACAATCCATGGCAGATTATATATCTTTACATCTCTATAACTTCATAATTTTCACCCAATTCCTATTCCTGTCTTTAACAAAGTAGTCATAAGTGAGTAATCGCCTCAGAAAAGGATCGTTTGTACTGCTAGCTACATGACACACACAGCATAGAAATTAGAAATTGTGATTTACTGAGCAATCATAGGCCATAAAAGAAACAAATAAATCCATGAGCATAGGCTTCTGGAGCAGTTAGCAGACTTTGAGCACTATTAGTATCTTTGTCTCCCCACTCCCCCCTTTTTTTATTAATACAGATACTGGCACTCTTTCTTGTTTTAGTTAAGGAAATCCTGTCACTTATTGCTCCTGTCTACCTTCGTGTTAATGAGTCAATGTTATGACACACATTTATGTGGAAAAAGTGTTTTGACTGAAGTTATTCAGAGCAACAGCAAAAGTACTAAGAAGTTTCATTTGAAAAGAACAAGAAAATATTCTGCCCTGTCCAATCAGACAGGATATTATTTAATGTAGACAGAAGAGCATGCTTAACAAAAGTTACCTAAGATAATGGAGCTGACAAGCCTTAGAAACTTATTTAATACTTCAAGTATTTCTGAATCTTAATATCAGCTGTTAGTCTGATGGGGAGTATCTGCCACCTGGTGGCTAAATGTGCAGTGCAATGTAAAGGTGAAGAATGAGATGTTTGTATGTCGAGGGTTGCCTTCGTTGTCTGCAAGCAAGTGGCATTAAGTGGGGACAAAAAACTCCCTGCTTGGAGCAGGTCTGCAAAGTTCATCTAATTTTGGTTACCCCGAATAGCTGATATCGGTAACAGACAGATGTAATCCTAATGAATGCAATTTTAAAGGCACTTGGAAATACTGGAAATGCTGAAACATGATCTTTAGATCATACCTCTGTTAAAATTAAGTATGATCACCTTCCCTGCTTTCCTGTCATGGGGAGGAAGAGGGCAGCCCACCAAAATGCAGCAATAAACATGCTCAATTTGGTCAGTCCTAACCACCAATAAATGGTTTTTCATGCAGATGATCTTGGCCTGCTGAACAGCGATGATGATGGTATATGAGCTAGGCTACCAAACACAATGAATTGCTAAAACCAAAGATCTGCCAAGAAAAGGAGGACTGCAGCTGAATGTTTGGTGGAAATCACACCCAGCTATAACTTTAACTTTTTTCCTGCCTGATTAATATGTAATTACACCAAGCGTGACATCCTTGCATTTGCACGTGTATGCAATTTAGGCTGTGGGGGATCCATCAAAATTGTTAAGCTTCTCTGTTTATTTCTTCCCTCCTTCCCTCTCCCCTGTGGCCTTTAGTGGTTACCTTTTAATCTTCTTTCCTTTTATCCTTTACTGCTACCTTGTGGTGGATGGTAGAAACATCATTCGTTGCCCCTTTTTCCTACACTTTACTTACGGTTAGTTAAAATGTTTAAAGAATGCTTTAAAGCAAAAAATGGCAGGTGATTTAGTTGCATATAGGCCTCTACTGAGCTTTAGCTTGCATTTAAGTACTCCTCTGCTTTTAAAGTGCAAGTGGAATATGAACACCACTGAGATATGTTTCAGTCTAGAAACTGCTCTGACTTTCTTGGCACAGAAAATGCAGTTCTGAAAACTACCTACTTCTGGTACAACATTTAGAGGAACAAGACCCTCTAGGCACTAGCATGGGAAGTTATTGAGTATGTATCAGCATGAATTATTTATATAATTCATACCTCTCACTTTTAACAAATGAAATAATTGCACAGCAATTGCTGTGTAAGCGATTTCCCCCCTTCCACGCCAACATATTTAAGATCTCTCTCTTGAATTCTAAGATAGACTGTGACGCTGACATCTTCCTAAAAATGAGAATAAACATCCAAGGTAAATCTAAGTCAAGGGGTCTGAAATAGGAAATGGAAAGGAGGAGTGGAAACCTAAACTGTAACAAAGTTCAGGATGGATACAAGAAATAATTTTGCTGGAAGCAGAGGTTTATCAATTGCCTTTCGTTGTATTTAAGATGGTTACAGGATCTGACATAAACTTTACTGTTGAAAAGGGAAGTTTCTAGAATCAGTTTTTTTGACATCATATACATATTTTCCTCAAAAAAATCAGATTTGCAGGATATAATTCAGAAATAGGCAATAAATGCAGAGTTGTCTTTCTGAGTCTTTGTTACCATCTTTTGCAGTAAATTAAATGCCAACATTTTTCAGATTTCTTCCACTTCTACCCACCCAGATATTTCTACCCTGGGCTTTCCATTGTTTTCTCTTTGGTGTGCATAGCATGTATCTAGCTCTTCAGCTTTAGTAACCAACAAAAACAATGTAGTATTTGCCTCTCTTCTCTTTATTTGCTGTACCTTCAATATGTAACTCAAATTTCTGTTTTCTGAATTTCCTCTGCTTTCTGCTTAGTTTTTTGAAGTTGAGAGACTGTTTATATGAGACTGTTAAATGAATTTACTTCATCAGAGATGATTGCTGTAAGCCATATGACTTCCTCCACCATTTATTACATTGGATTGGTTTCTCTCAGATTAAAATGCTGTCTCTAGCATGAACATTGAGAATTTTCTTGTGCATCCAAAGTCCATTTTAAATTATTGTCTTAACCCTGACTGAAAGAAAACAAATCTATTAATTAAGTATAGTACAATTATTTACTTCCATCTTCATATTTGTACCTCTAACACATCTGTAGTCTGGTTTGTAGTAAAGACTTTTTCTATAAAAGTTAGGAAATAAAAAACTGTAGCCTGAATGTGTCCCCATCAGCTTCCCCCCACCCCGCCGATGCTCAGTCCAGGCAAGATTTATTGACACTAAAAATAAATGATGACTAGTAGCTTTCATATGAAGCTTCATGCTTTTGGTACATACTTTCAGGTTCTTAATTTATAATAAATAATGCAGAAATTAAAATTCTGATTATTTCTTTCTTTTACACTAGTTAAAATTGTCCACAAAAAATTACATAATACGATTAGTTCCAGTGATGCTACTGGTTCTGTACTTTTTTGGCTTCATACAACTCCTTTGTGGAATTTGCTATTTTAATGAAGGCTAGTCAACATGTATTATGAGAGCTCATGTGGCTTCAGAAATGCAGAATACAGTCTGATTTACTAGTGGTGAACGTTCACGCCCATGTCCACCTTCTTCTAAATGTTTATCACCAACTATTTGAAAAGAGGTATTAAAGTCATCGATCAAATCACATACAGAGATGAGCCAAGTTTAAATTTAGTCAAACAGTTCTTGTAACAGGATTATTCTTGTGTAAAACTAACTCAGTCTTTTAGCAGAAAGGTTAACGTACACAATATGTCAAAAACTCGTGTAGTTCTAATAAGGTACTGAATAAACAGAAAGCTGCTTTGTTCAGCAATGACTGGTACTTAAATTTGCTTTTTTTTAAGCCAGTGCATGGTTATGATATTTGCTGATAGCAGTGGTAGGTCACAAACTTTTAGATCTGTTCTCCTTTCTGTGTGTAAGCTTAGTCTATTAAAGTCATTAATGTCTCCTGAATGCGCACAGTTTAGACCCAAATATTCAAATAATAATGACACTCTCTACTTGTTTCAGTAAACCCACTGTGTTATATATCAGTTCTACTGTCCCTTTCCTAGTAAGTCACTTTGGGCTGCTTAAAGCAGTGGGGACATCCATTAGGTGCTGTAGGTAAGAGGTCTCTGCTGAAGTCTGCTGGGTTCCAAACATTTACCTGCCAGTTCTAACAACGTGAGCAACAGGTATTGCTTTTATGGGCACTGTACTGACTTTGGTCACTTTTTTGGCCTGCTTGACACAGGAAAAAGATGGCTATGCATGTGCAACCAGCCTTATGTTGTTATTGCAATGAGTTAGACGACCCGGGGTGTGTATGATTACTCTTGCCTTCCCCTTCATCCCCCGTGAAATGTTGGCCAAGGTGCCCCAAGTCTTCCATGTGCACCAAAGGAAGAATACCAGCACTCCCTCAGATGGGCTGGGTCGGGGGGCTAGGCACAGAGAAATTATCTGGAGCCCTGCCACGAACCCTCAGGAAGTCCCAGCAGGTTACTGTAACCTTCGGTCCCCCTTCTCCTCGTTCCAGTTTGGAGCAAGAAGACCTATAGGGACATCTACTCCTTGTAGCAGGCTCTCATCCCTGTCTAGATGGGTTTGAGAAATGCATTTTAAAATGCCAAAATGCCCTATAAAAAAAAAAGTTGTCAACACAAGGAATGATGAATTATTGGGCAGGGGAGGTACTGGACGTAGCACACTTTAAATCAGTCTTGGAAATGGTTTAGAAAGTAAAGGCCAATGTTATAATGTACTCAGAGGAAGTCAGTCATGCAAGCAATAAAAACAAACTGTTGGAAATTGAATGAGAGAACTCTGATGGCCAATGTATAAATAGTAGCTGTTAAAGAAATGACACATTTGATTTTTTTTTTTCTTGTGTGCACAGATATTTGTCAAATTTATAGAAGAATAAGCTGTCCAATGACTAAGAAATACCTGGGAAATTTATAAAGCATAAACCCAAGATATAAAACAGTCAGGAGACGTATGTATATAAATGAAAAAAGATGCATGAGAGGCTTCATATGTAATGTTTTGAAATGAAAAATATGAATATTTTTTATAATAATGACGATAACTTGTTTTCAAGTAAGATATAAAGGAGTTATATTATTAATAGAGTAGTTCAGCTAGTAAAATCTTCTTGTGGGTGGTGTCCAATAAACCCAGAATCCAGGCATGGATCACACTGTAGTGTCTGAAAAAATTTCTGTCATAGTTGTGGCAGGAGAGGGTATTGCGAATAGTGAATTTGTCACATCAGGTTGCATCATCCACGCAACAAGCCTTTGCATTAGCTGCAGTAAGATTCATCGACTTTACAAAGAAATTGGGTTGCCTCTTTGCTTTTTGCTTTCCCCAGCATTATTTTTCTGAAGCTCTCCCACAAAACTATTTCTAGGCTGTTTGATATTTCCTGCTTTGATGAACCGTGATGTTATTAGTTATACCCAGTGGGACGTGCCATTTTCTATACAAGCAGTTCATGTAATTGGCATTCCTGGGGCAGTTCAACATCTGAGTGAACAGCACCTACCTGAAAGCAGAATGTGCGCAGGGGCAGGTGTCCCATAAGGGAAGATTCTCTGAGGCATATCTGATGAAGATCATCACCTAGACGGCAGAAACAATTGTCTCCGAGTTTGTTGACCTGACATAAAATCCTGTTTAACTCACCACTACAAATGGTCAGTTAACTAGAGCACCAAGGACTTACTTTTTCTACCCTTATTCTGCTAGGGTACTGGCAATGATGTATTTCCTCCTTGTATTTCCGAGTATGTTGAACAAGTTGCACATGTACAAAAGCAAGATACCTCCTTTCTAAAAGTTAGCTGAGCCAGTGTTACAGTTACAAGGCTTTGGTCTTGATTTTTTTTTTTTTTTTTGTCTCCCTTTACTGCCATTTAACTTAAAGACTCCTTTACCTGAATAACGTACTTGTCTTAATTAGCATTCCAGAGAGAGTTTTTCATGTGCCAATGCTTGGTTATGGTATCTTATAGCAATAATGCTATAAACAAAGGGAGACAAGATTTATATTAGGGTATGAATGTAATGATCTTAAAGAAATCTCTTATATGAAATGAAGCACAGAACATCATCTTTTGAATGCAAAATTCAGAAACACAAAATGTATTTAAAATAAAAAGGGAATTCAGCCATATTTACTTGTATCAATGGTTCTGATGATAGCTGAATGACCTTTAGGGATTTAGAAAAGTTAAAGGGTGCACTTTTGGGAAAGGGGGGCGGGGGGGGGAATAGGAGTGACGAAGTGAACATGTGGCTAGAAATATTGCTAAGGTAGTGGTGTAGGAGTGGTATAGGTTAAGATGCTGGTATAGGAGCATGGAAGGCCTTTGGGCTGTGGAGGGCTTTGGCAGGCTTTGAAAGTCAGTATCCCTGATGAGCTTTGACTGAGGCATCTTCAGTGCCTCTCCGCTCCAGCCCCAGTATCTCTTGGCAGAATACTCTCTGCCATACTCTCCCGGCTGTTGCCTTCTTCACTCCTTCCTACCATCAGACATTTCCTCGTGGATTGAGGGTAAGTAATCCCAGAGGACAGTAAGTACGTTGGGGTGGGGGCGGTGTTGAGGGACAGCCGGGGAAGGCATTTTAAAATATAGATTGGTAACCATTGACCTGGATCAAAAGAGCTGCATCATTTCCAAAAGATTGCAGACACTCTTCCAGAAGCCTGTTCTCCTTGACTTTTTCTTATTAGCCAGAAATTTGCTACAAGAGCCAGTATGGACAAATGCAGCAGCTATGTCAGGGCTAAGGGCAGCAAGAGGGACAGGTGAAAGTAATAGCTCTATTTTTTTTTGAAGTAGGCCACTCCTTATAACTATATTATATATTTCCTCTTTTACTAGACATTGGGCAAGCCCCTGCATAGTATATGCAAAAACTGTTAGCTACCAATATTTTTGGTATCTTTTTCTAATCAGTGTCTAGAAGTCCCTGGGTTATACCTTGCACTATTCCAGATGATTATTTTTTTTTTTTCATAAATGTGTATGTGTGCAAACACAATAGGAAAGAAGTGGGGAATAAATATATAAGCTTTGTGTGATGGTTTTTTGAAAATGACCATATTTTCCTTTGACAAACTGCTTTAGATTTTATATTCTTTATCTTCCCAGTAGATTTCTCTTGGATTTAAAAAGGTGTTAGAAACTGCTTCTCTGTAGCAGGATGAGAAATATTTTTGGTTCCTAATGAAAATAATTTATTGCTGGCTTGCTAGATGTATTTGCCATTAAATTTTAGCCATCTGTGGTCTAAAAATGTTTTATGAATTTTTTTGCTCTTGCGAAATGTTTTCTAGGTAATGAAGATATTGTACATTTCAAGTCACTGAAACTATGGTGTTGGTCTTACTGTTTTCCTCTTGAAATAAGTTCCTTTTCTGACTTGATGAATTTTTTTTTTCTATTTTGGTTTATACTGAAGTGACACAAGGCAACCTTATTATTTTCTGCTTTCTTCCAAACTAAGGTTGAGAAAATTTAATTATATGCACTGTGAAAATTATTTCAGTAGTCTCAAGAAATCACAAAATTGAACTAAATTGATTATATAATTTCTCCTTTTTGTCAGTTAGTTTCCAAAATAAGATAAGGAAAAAATCCTCCTGCTTTTATGCAAAGTTTACTGAACTGTTTCAGGTAATAGGAAGTCTAAAAACCCACATCTTTCCTGAAAAGTGCTTCACCTTCCCTGTCACCAGGACAGTCTGTCTCTCTTACAGATGTTTACTTTTGACTTGAACAATAATGTTCTGTAGACAGAGAATGAGAAGACACAGAAGAGCACAGAACTTCCTGGACTGTATTTACAGAAGTCCCCAAAATATAAAATATCATTTTATCTTCAGTATTTATACCATATTCACAGAGATCTTGAATATAGATAACTCAGGAAAGATTTCAGCCCTGCAATAGGCATCCTATGCAATATTGATAGCATGAGTTTAAATGCTTCAAAATTAGGAGGAAGCACAATTCAGATTTCTTGCTCTCCTAAGGCATTGTGCAAAAGGTAACTATCAATATATCCAGCATTATGAAAAAAAGTAGGCTTCATGTAGTTAGATCTTCAGCCTCCAAAGAATATCTGTCATCTCAGGATCCTAATGTGATGTTCTGACCTAGCTGTCCAAGCTCCAGTAGGGCTGGAGTTCAAATACACTCTTGTGCTTCTTCCTTTGTATCACCTGGCTTTGCATAGGTAGCAAATCTGTACCACTGATTTTGTAGCCTTCTAATAGGCAAGCTGGATTTTGAGCTAGAATACTAGAATGACAAAAAAAAGCGAAAGATGTACATACTTGTGTGCACAAACACATATATGTTTTATAGATTTATGTATGTTTTTATATAGTGTTAGGGGCTGCCAAATCCTGTAGTCCTATGGAGGAGAGGCTGTCACAGCTCCATGCCCCCAAGTCTACCTATATTCCTGATAGGCATATGCATGGACGTATGTATGTCACACGCACGACGCAGAAACATTCAGCGCTTACAGAAACAACACCAACAGCCTCATCCTGTTCCCCTCGCTGGCTGATCAGGAGCAAGATCTGTAAATGTGGGGGGATATATATATTTTATATACATATATATTTATACATGCAACGTGTATACAATAGATACAGCTGCTGGACCTAGACACTCGGTCTGTCCGGTAGCTGGCTGTGGATCCTGCCTTCCCCAGTTGTCTCCTGCACAGATACGCACATGGAAACGGGTCTCGGTTAACCCCCAGACCCATGGGCTCTCCAGCAGCTGGCCTGGCCCGCGGTAGCCATCTCCTCCAGCTGTCTCACGCTGAGGCACACACGCACATAGCTGCTCCCGGGCCTCTTCGCCTCCTTGCCAGCTGGCCCACCTTGACAATCACTAGGCGCTGACTGACGTGCCCTTACTCACTCCTGTTGCTGGTACGACAGACACATGGGTCCCTATGATCTACGGTGGTCTGCAATTGCTGGCACTCAAACCTCCATACGCTCACCAAATAGAGAGTCCCCTCACCCAGGAAAATAGTTAAGCATCCTATAATAAGTCTTGTGCAATTCCCAAATCTTCCTTTCTGTACATCCCATAATGAATCCCATGTTCCCACAGGCAGTAACCCCCTTCAATCTGTAACTTGCTCTGGACAGCCCCTTCCGTCAGCTCACAGCGGCGGGCATCTCCCAGGCCGTGGGGCTAAGGCTTTCCTGGAACAGCCCCGGGAGGAGCCGGGACAGGGGCTCCCTTTCTCTGATTAGGTTATTGGGGTTCCCCCGCCTGCGGTTGTGCTGCTGTGCTCCTTGTTGCGTGTGGAGGTGAGCTTTTTGTCACTGCGACAGGGACACTCCGCCCCACCCTGAAGATCGGGGCTTTTAACATGGCGATCACCGGCTTTTCGCGCCTCATTTTCGCGCCTTTTGTGCTCCGCCGTGCCCCCAGGCACGTGCACCCTCGGCGGGGGGGGGCGTCAGGAGGAGCGGGGCCCCTCGGTCGCCCGGCGGGGCCCGCAGCCAGCGAGGCGCCCGGGCTCGGAGAAGCTTCTGGATCACGGCCAGCGATGGCCGCAGCTCAGAGCCGACCCCGGGTGGACGTGGGGCGCCGCCGGAGGCCCCCTGTCAGCGGCTCCTCAGCGCAGCGGGTGGGGTGCGAAGCCTCTCCCCTGGGGCTGGGACGCCGCCTGAGGAGACCTCCCGGGATGGAGTGCCCTCGCCTCCTCCGGGTGAGCGGTTTCTTCTGGATACCCTTGAGTGAGCCCTCACCCCCGGGCGAGCGATTGCAGCCTCTGGGCGCCCCCGGGAGGGAGGCAGTTTCCCCCCTTTGCGAGCCAGCGAGCGAGCGTGTGCGCGCTTTGGGTCATCGTTGGGGTGCGCTGCGACGGGCAGTAACGATGCCCTGCCCGACCGACGCCTCGAACCTGTTACGTGTGCGATGTTATGGGAGCGTTGATTGATTTCGGTTTACCCCTGTTTCTCATGGTTTCCTGTTGCACGGTTTTGGTGGTTTTGTGCAATGAAGTTGTTTGAGTTTGTCCTTCGTTTTGGTTAGTTTTAGCGTACCTCTGTGACAGTCACATAACCTAACATATGGCAATTCAAGCAATCTCAGAACTTTCTAAATTACCGTGGAGCAGAGGTGTTCCTAATAGGATATTTAAAATCGAACATAGTGACCTAGAAAAAGCACAACATCATGATGAATAACGGTTTTAAATTCCAGGAGGATGGTTGTAATGCTAAGCAATAAAAAAGACACGTAATAGCTGAGAAGAGAAGCTTTGGCGAAGCATAGAATATTGCCAATTTCTTCATGCGAGCCTTAACTTCAGCTTGGGAACCACTGATAGCGAACAGATCTGCCCTGCAGGCACGCTGGGCTACCGGCAGGGACTACAGGCCTGGGTTTCATGGCCTGTCGTGTGGAGAAGGTGAGACTAGATGATCACAATGGTCTCTCTGGTTTTAAAATCTGTTACTTAATGGACTGACAAACTCAATTATTTAACAGTACCACATGTAACTCCCTTCCACGGTCTAACTAAGTAAAAGGAAATTTCCAGTTTTCTAAACAGAAATGAGAAAGTGCCAAAAAAGAAAGTACCAGGTGAGGGCAGTATCTTGGCTCGTTGTTACTCACCTCACATAGTGGAAAGGTAATGTACCATAAGAACAACACAAGCTCAGTTTCTTGGCAACCAGGGAAACTAACAATAAAATATAAAAGAGAAAACTATACCCTCAGCTTCAACCACTAATAATTCCTATTTGATACCTTCTGATCTGAACTGCCTCATAACTGGTCTGATTTGGTAAAAGATTTATTTAAAATCAAACTTTTATCATCAATTTACCTTGTGAGACCCTGTCTGTGTCTAGTAAGTAAAGGAAATTTGCTGCAATTTTGCAGAACTGTCTGGAGGTGTGTGAGAGAGGAGCCTGTTTCTAAAACAAGCTATCTTAGAGTTCTGCGAATGGAAGAGCATCTCTGCTTTTGAAACAGTGTTTCTTTGTCATCTTCTCAGAAAGGGGTAACTGATCAAAACATTGTACTTAAGATGTCTAAACAAACCCAACAGTTAATATGTGGACTGAAAGAATAAGTTAAAATTGAATTTAACCAGTGAGCCCTGGCAAGACCTAACACTCGGTATACCCTTTGCCCCTATTAACTTGTTCCTGCTAAGCAAAGTGTTAGAGAAGAGAATAATAGTTATGCAGTCCCTTCAAACACGGCAAACCTCTGTTCTTCTCTCACACACCACTGCCTTCAACACCAGCCGATGTCCGATGTCCTGCACTTAACCTCGTGTATCCAGCAAGGTTACTTGCCTCGGATTTCTCTAAATACCTTTCAAAAAAACATTGCTACTTACTCTTCTCCCATTTTCTATCCTTTGCTTTCCAAACCCTCCAGTTTCCAAATCATGCCTTCAATCATTGCGCTGTCTCTGAAGAAGAGTCATGCAAATTGTGTTGCAAAAAATTTCCTTCTCAGAGACAATATAATTTATATAGACTTAAGAGAAAGCGAACAGCAGACTAAACTGTATTTATCCAACGATATGCATAGAGCAGGCAGAGGAAACATGGCTGCAAATGTAATTCCTCCCAGATCAGCAGCTTCTCAAAAAAAGAATATGAGCCTGCAATTGTTCTGTACTGACACATCCTGGCAGAGTCTGCAGAAATTAATTTAAGGAATGCTTAGGTGTCTCGTAAGCATCTCTGTATGTCATACTGCTGCTATAACTGAAGTGTTGATAAAAGATACTGTTTATTACAATGACATACTGTGTTGCTGGTCAATAATAGCCAATTGCACTGTCTAGTTGTGATCACCTTTTTCCTAATCATGGGTTGCTAGCAGGATTTTGCATCATATCAGTATTTCAGTATTTTTGGCAATGCACAAGGACCTGTATTAGTGCAGTACTAAATGTCCTTATTGTTTTTCAGTCCGTTAGCTGTTTTATTATGTCCTTTGAAGAATATATGTTAGTCTTCCATAGACGGGCATTTGCAGATAAGGTGGTCATTGTGTGTTTGTTTTTTTTTTTTTCATGAATACAAATGTGTATATGTACTTTTTGTGTGCTTTTGTGTATTTGCTGGATTTCCAAAAGCAAAGCATAAAAAAATCCAGAAACTCCAACAGCTTTGCCAGCTGACACTTTTTCGTGGATCATAGTATTGTAATTGCTGAATGACTGTGTCTAGTAATTTACAATCATCTCCTTTGTGTTCACGGTGGACTGAACTGTAGATGCTAAAAGCCTCAAGGCTTGTCGCCTGTAACAGAGTGGAGACTTCACCTATCTGTTTTCCCTGAATATCACGTCCTTCCAAGAAAATGGAGAAAGAGTGCAGCTTCTTCTCGCTCCTTGCCACGTTCTTTCCCTGCCTGGAAGTTCTATATGTATTTTTTGCAATTTGACTTTTTGCCATTCTGATGTAATGTACTCAGGATTTCAGAGTCAGAGGTCCTCTTTTTCCACTGGCTCTTGTGATTGGGATACTGCACATATAAATAGTATGGGCTGCCTGTGTTTCTGGCTCTTAAAACACAGACTGGCCTATGGTTGTAAACTGCAACGTCTTTATGCTGGGGAGGTGGGCAGGGGCTCTATAATAAAGCTTGCAGTCCTACTGGGATAATTTTTCATAGTCTACAGCATTTGTCGCTATTCTGTGCATTCCAAGTTAGCAATGATAGGACGTCATGGTTTGTAAAGTATACAAAATGCTGTGCACTGAGGTAAGGAACGGTTTAATAGTTTGGTGAGGGCAGCAGTAATCTCTGTTGCATAGTACCTGCTGGAGACATAAAGTCTGGGCAGAATCTTTTATGTACACCAAAAAAATAGAGGAAAAGGAGAAAGCAGAGTTTGGAAAAAATGGCAATTATGCAAAGGGAAGAATTATTTTACGGAGTAGGATGTTAAAATTGCTCCAAAGAATTGAGGTAGAGGCTGTTTGGCAAGAGGGAAAACTGAACCAGGTTTCCTCAGAGTAATGCAGAGGATTCTTGCTTTGGTTTGGAATCAGTCAGACATCAAAATAGTAAGAAATGTCATGAATGAGCTGAAGAAAAGAGAATATATGGGACTACATGGGAAGCAGAAGTTTTAGACAACTGTGGTAGATGGGATGGATTTTGGATTTTACATTATCTACTCTAATGGCTCAAGGGTGTGATTGGCATGACAACTCCTATGTGCTTACTCAGATAACGTCACGGATGAGTGGTTAGGTTGCTCAGAGTCCCTGCCGAAGATATTTGCAAATAGTGATTTTAATAGAAATCTATAAAAGTGTGATTTAACAAAGTTCGATGGTAAGGTTCACTCTATTACTTATTAAATGAATGGAATATATATATATATATATATATAAAAAGAGAAAGAAAGAGGAAACTGAGTTTGAAGAAAATACAAGGAGGAAAAGGGGAGCCCTTCTGTTGAGTCACGAGGTTCAGAACAGACCTCCTTGCTTTCTAAACTCCTTCTCAGAGAGGAGCCTTGGTATGGCTGGATCCAATCCTAGTCTCAGACTTGGTCAACGGTTTATATCTAAGGATTATGTATGTTTAGCAGCAGTTTATGGTTTGTTTGCAGCAAGGATTGAATCGCAAGAATTTAGCAGTAACTAATCATTAATTAATCTAGCATCTACAAAGTGATTAAATGAGGTTTACTACAATATTTGAATCGATTCACGCACACAATCACACAATAGGCCTAAATACTCATTTTATGTGCAGATGAAGGTATCTATTGAAATATGTGCAGATAAAGGCACCAATAAAAATTCCCCCCCGGGTTTAGTGAAATACTTGCTTTAAATGACTGTCTCAGCAGGTGAAAGTCGAACCTCAAGGAGCAAAGAGAACTGGAGATCAGCTCAGGTCCTGTTGTCAGGCCTCCATATGCAAACTTAAGCGTTTACAGCTTCGAGAGGTGTCCCACTCGGAGGGAGGTTCTCGTGCAGCCCACTGCAGTCCAGGAGAGCTCAAAGGGTATCACTTGGTACTGCTGTTGATAGGGTCATGAGATGATTGACTTTAGGCATCAGTAAATTTCCATTCTACTTTCTCAACCCATGTTGGAAATTACTAAAGTTCTCAAAAATTCCAGTGATGCTGGTACACATCCTCCTGAGTTACAACCCAAATAAGACAGGCCCCAAGGCTATCAGGAGGCGATTGATACAGACGGAAAATATGTTCCAAGGTTGTCAGGGCTGCCTCCCTGGTGTACAGACAGTGCTGCTCCCACCTTAGCCATGTAAGTTTCTGATACGGTCAAGGGATGCTTAACTGCCAAACTCGTTACGCAGAGGCCAAGTTTTGACGGGAGTTGCCGAGATTGTAAAGCAGCTTTGCTTCTCGTGCTCTGCCAGGTGTACAAGAAGAAAAGAGGGGGGGGAAATGCACCACCACAAATAATAAAAACTAACTTTCTTGCAGTGTCAAAGAAAATGAGAAGTTAATAAGTCAAGTCAATCTATCAGTGTTTATTTATTATAATTGAAAAGGAAAAGTAGTATATCAGAACAAATACCAATATCCTGATTCTGTGAATAATAAGTGTTAATGAAGTCCAGTGATTTTACTATTACACAATAACTTTGAGAAATGGCATTTATAAGAGAGATGTGTTTGTTTACTAGAACTTGTTATTACCGTAGTTCACTATGTAATAAAAGCTTTTATTTTTCCTACAGTAATATATTATAAATAGGGAAGCTGAGAAAGAGAAAAAAATGGATGGGTTGGAAAGGTGGTATACAGAACATTGGAACAATACTATTGAACAGATTTTGTTTCTTAATCAGAGTTACAAAGGTATTTCACCTTGAGAGGAGTTTATACTTTAAACAGTGTTATGCAGCATCCTCTGTGAGACTGTAAGGCTGACATAAACTGAAAAAAAAATGATAGTACAGTGATAATTGTGTGCAATTAATTCATTTATTCTGCAAAATATGGGAATTAAAAATATAAGAATGTGAATGCTTAATCTATATTAAATATTGTAGGTAGGCATCTGTCTAGCTCCCAAAGGTATGTGAAAGGGTCTATAAGGGCAGCAAACTGCCAGGAAAGATGAATTTTAGCTTTTTACAAACATTATGAAGCTATCATTTGCATGAACGATAATTAGAGTCTACATTAAAATGCTAGCCAAATATTTAACTGATGTGCTTAAATGAGTGTAGTGCGAGTAGGAAACGTCTGAATGTGGTGTTTTTACATAACAAACAAAATACTGCATTGGAGAGCGTGCCATCTAAAATCCTTCAAACTGCCACTAGATGGTGACACTAACGTTTAAACAGGCTGAACTTGATCAGCTATGTAGCTTTTTCCTGCTATTGAAGAGCAGTACAGAAAGCTGCATTTCAGACTGGTATATATAGTCTGGAAGCAATAATATCCACCAGCTATGTAAAACTGGAAAAAATTGTAACCGTTTTTTATTTGAAAATAATTTTTAGACCCATTTCTGAGTAAAGATTATTCAACCGTATCCTATCCTACCTTACCCTTTTACTTCTTCAAAATGGATTGTGTTGTGTACATTAGTGAGGATGTAAATGTCATGGAGCTACCATTTTATGGTTCAGTTTTAAAAAGGACATTATTAGTCATGGTTTGGAACATTTCAGGAAGCTGCAAAGCAGTTTTTGGAACAACAATTTATGGAAATGTTCTGTTCAAGCACATGTATTTACGTATTTCCTACCATCTCAGCAGCACGGTGCAATAGATTCCGATTTGCAGATTAGAACTGGAGTTTTTGGTATTGAGAAGAGGATGTAACTTCATGAAAACGCATTTCATACGTAATATGAGCTACGCTGTTGAAATTCTATTCAGTAAAACATCTAACCAGATATCAAAGCATACAGATATGTTTTGCTGAATAAGGGCTGCTTAATAGTTTTGAATTCCGAGAATAATTATAAACAAGTATTCTATTGATTTCAGTGATCTCATCAAAACAACAACAAATTCTATTAATTTTGCAGTGGATAGAATTTCACCTCTGAAGCTTAAAACATTCTTTGTGTCCAAAACAATACGTGCTTTGAAATTGGAATTTAATTTGGTATCTTTCAGAAGACAGACAAAATATTCCATGCTCTTTCTCCTCCTTCTGTCCCCTTCTCTCCCCTCAGACTTTTAAGGCTGCAAGTAAATCTTTCCAATTCCTATTAAAATCTGTGTAATTTAAATACCTGGAACTAATGAGCATTTTATGTTAGCTCCATTTTCTTGCCTTTTAGATGTCTTCTATAAGTTGTTCTTGGTAATCAGTGTATATACAGCTCCATTCATCATGGAAAATTCTCCCAAGACCTGGAGTTTAATGCTAACTGTGAGGCTTCTGGTCCACTCATAGATTTAATAGAGGCTCTCCAATTCCCTCTGTTAGTGACATGCAATCCTATGGATGCCCATGCCCATGATGTACCTGAGCTCTGAAGCCCCCGTTTACATTAGGGTTGCCTCTGTTCCTGTTTAGCTTTACTTACCTATGCATAAGTATTAACATGCTACTTTCTTAACTGATGTCATTGAGCCTTCCATCTCTTATTTTCCTTAGCTTGAGAAAAATGCATCAATGTTCTTCAGCCTAGTAGGCAATTATATTGCAAATGTAAGACTTGGTGAATTCAAGGTGAAAGTCTCATCAAAATCACTGACAGCAAAATGTAACTCATCTCAGTTTTGCTCAGTGGCTGCTCCAGTTTACCTACACACTGAAGAGTGAAGTAAAGCTGGCTTGTAACCAAGGTTTCAATAAGCACTGTACACTAGCTATTTCCATGTAACAGATTGGAGAGACTGTTTTCTATCAGAATTAAAAACTGAAACCTTGGATAAAATGTTCCAGTTAATGCATTCAGGATAGAGGGAATTTTCTCTCTGGGAAAAGGTGAAACTTGTATGAGTGCTAAAGCAATCTGCAACTGCAAACTGATATCTGTAGAGATTTAAAACTTGGAGTCAGCTAATTAATATCTGTCTGATAAAGAGGACTAGATGTCTATGACTTTCAAGAATAGCTACCTCCTACTATGAGTAAAACCATTTTGTTTTCTGATTATATATTGAAAGTTTACTTCCCCTAGGGTATCATTCCCTGTAGCTTTATGTTTCTTAAAATTATTAGCATGATCATTATCCCTGAACAAATCTGCTTCTTATCAGATGAGCATCAAAGTTTAATTCTCCCAGATATATCAGTCTTTTTCATAGGGCAATGTGTCAGTGTGATGAACACTAGTGTTTTAGTTTGGAACAGAAGTGTGTTTTTCAAGTGAATAGCGCAATTGTCTTTGCTTGCTGTGCTTTTGTTGATGTTGTGGAGAAGTCTGTGAGTGCTTGAACTGGATTCCTCTTGAGATGAAACTAAATTGCAGATCCTTTCCAGGGATGTGCTCGATGCACGTAAGCCATCAGTGGGCATTTGATCCCTTGAGACAGAGTGGAGTTAGTTGAAAGAACCTATAAAATTCATACAGTGTGGGCAGTAAGTTCTCAACCCAATTATTCAGATTTGCTGATCTTCTCTTGTTCGTCTATGCTAACGGCTAAACACACATGGTCTTGTACTACCAAAATCCAAAGATTTTCGCCTATTTATAAAGTCTGATTTTTTTTTTTATTTTTTTTTTCAGTAACACCAAATCTCTTAAATTTGCTAGGCAGAACAATAGGAGCTGTGGGGGCACAATTAAAATCTCAATGGCTAAATAAAAATATTCCTGTTGCCCAATAAGCCACATATTCAAATGTATAGTTGGGGATTGGGAAGGGTTAGGCGCTATACCTATAAAGTCACGTCTTTAAATTATGAATGCTATTAAAGAAGACCAGATGTCCCACTGAGCTGATTTTGCTCCCAGTATTTTTCCTGTAGGTACTATAAGAAGTAATTTTTCTGGCTTCAAAATAATGAAGTCAGCTTGGAAGAGGACAAGTTTTCAATAAACATGCCAAAAATTACCTCTTTTGTAAGTGCTATTTCTTAGATTTGGCTGAGGAAGTATTATTTGTTGTTGATTGCTTTGTAAGAAAGTCATTCCAGCTAACGAGTTTGTCAAGATTATTGACCCACAAGAAAACAGTATGTGTTATAGAAACAAAACTACAGTCCAAGCTTTAGCTAATTTGGTGTGAACACTGTTCACAATTCATGATACTGAAAATTATTTATGCCAATAAATATGCTGGCATGTTCCTGCTTCATTTTTCAAGCCTGGCTCTGCACAGGTGGTGGGAGTTCAATATTTCACAATGAGAAGCAGGGAATGGGCCAAACTCTGCTCTCCAAATACCTTTCTATTTTTAATATAATATTTCTATAGTTTTTAAGCTCACTGTGCAAAACATCATGAACTTAACTACCTTATAATTACTTCCTTGAAAGACATCTGCATTGAAAAATCTGAACAACCAAGTATACATACTTGGTTTCCACCTTCTATATGTTT
This sequence comes from Platalea leucorodia, assembly GCF_965183815.1. Classification (NCBI taxonomy): domain Eukaryota; kingdom Metazoa; phylum Chordata; class Aves; order Pelecaniformes; family Threskiornithidae; genus Platalea; species Platalea leucorodia. The sequence goes on along the minus strand of NC_138828.1, from coordinate 41,876,823 downwards.
CGTTATTTCTGCACTATTCTATCATGGTCATGCTGCATGTGTTTACATAAATTGAAGTCTTTTTTGTGTATCAGATTTCATTTCTGCTCTTCGCTTTCAATCAACTATTGTCTTTATGCAGAACTGAAATTTTTCTTAGTAAGTCAGCTCAAGACTTTGCAAGTTAGCACTCGTTTACTTAACCTGTGTATCTGCTAAACAGGCTGTTTCCAGCAGGGAAGCCTACAGGAATTCCTAGAAACATCAGTACTTTGGATTATCAGATGATGAGACAAAAGAGATAGTAGGCTCTCTTTTGCCCTAAAATGTGTCTCAGTATGTTCCTATTGATGCAGAAAGACAATTGCCATTTCTTTTATACAGTGCTGGAAAAGCTGGTTATATGGCCATGAATGGTGCTGTTGATGGATGTTTTGCACTGTATGCACTTCCCTTGCTGTTAGAAAAATGTTTTACTGGAACCATAAAGTCAGAGAACTGAAGTTATTTGTTTTAATAAGAGAAGAATGTACTAACTTTGTGATCATAGAAGCCATTGATAATCAAAGACAGGCTTCTTTTACTTAAAAACAACCAAACACCAAACAACGAAACCAAAACTTTTCCTGTTAACTTTATTTATCATGCCTTCTGGAGTTTATTTCTCCCTTGACATCTACTATTTATTATTTAAGAGATATAAGGAGAGAGGAGAGAGATGTTTTCAAAAGAGATTAAAGGAAGAGAGAGACTTAATGCTGCAGAAAGGAACTGGCATCCTATTACCATATGGCAGGAATTACAGAGAGGAATTATTCAGAATGATGCTGAATAAGTGAAAAGTAATGTTATCTGTATATATTATATTTGAAGTATTGTCTGCTCCAGTTGCTTAGGAAAAAAAAAATAAATCAACCTCCTCTGGTTAGCACTTGCGATTTTTTAGCCAATGAGACTTACATTGTTAAACTTTCCTCCAAAATCATGAGAAATACCTAAGTTCTTGAAAATCCAAGATTATAACTTAAATATAACTCAAACATTATTACATGAGTCAAGTGAATTTCAACACAGGGACAAAAAACAGGGAGGAAAGGTCCATAAACTTCAATAAGTGCTTGATAAGAAACATACCAAACCTCAAAGGTGTGGTTGCAGAGAACAATCTTGAAGTTCAATAGGATGACAGACAAATAAAATCTTAATTAAGCTGGCATGTTACAGTGACATGTAAGCTATACCAGTAGTCCGCCTTGTGGCTTACATGTGGAAATTTGATGCTAATGTTGGTAAATTGTTTTGTGATTGTTATTCATGGCCTATATTGCCAAAAAGTTGAGTTCTACAGCATTTCATTTCGTGTTTTACACTGTGCTGCATAATATATGGTCCAGTTGTAAAATACCTTTTACCCACAAGAGAAAATTTTGCAGGCTGGCATTTAAAACTTTTTCAGGGCTTTCTGCCTGGTGGAAGATTACACCTCATGTACATGCAGTACACAAAGAATTTTATATTGTGTGAGGAGATATAACTGAAAGGCAAGAGGAAATATAAAAGTAACATAATGGATTACACAGACTCAGAGAAATAGAGAGAATGATTATCTAGTGAATGTTGCAAATTATGATGCCATATTTTGAAAAACTACTCTATTCATAATAATCACACTCAAGAAGAGTGTGATGATAATGTAGCGTGATCAGTCTTCACCAGGCAATAGGTGAAATTTAGAGCAATAGTACTTATTTTGTGTTATTTTGACCCAGACAGGCCCACTTCACACACTCTCCACAAACAGCCTAGTAGAAAAGAGACATACTAACTTTGCATCATGAAAACTTGTCTGTGGCATGCAGAAAAATAAAAGAAATATTCTTAAAAATAAAATAAAAATAAAAATTAATATAAATATTATACATATAATAAATATTAAATTTAAATAAAAATTAAATATTAAAAATAAAAGAAATCTTCTTAAATCTTTGTGGAAAACCACAAAGAATTGCAGTAGCCAGCAGAAAGTGGTTGTAGTTTCTCTACTATCAGCATCATAAACAGCTGGACATGTGACCTAGACACTTCTACATTGATGATAGATGAACAATGAAAGGAGAAGAAGAATATGGGATGTACTTTTTTTAACAAGTGAGACGACACTAGCTGCATGTAACGTACAACCTTGCTCATTGCCAACACTACACAAGCGCGCACCCCATGTGCATTTCAGAAATTTATATAAGTTTAAGGTTCATTGAGCATGAGTTCCCTCACTTACTTCAATCTCTTTGCATAGCTCAGGAGAGTAGGTATCGCTACAAAATGTGACCAAGCTGGAATTTTAGTGAAGACAATACAGTTGTCCTCTGCAATTGATGTTTTGGTAAGCAGGAGGTAGTGGGAATCACATGGGTTATTAGGGATGGAGTATCAATAGTAATCTGTAATGCAGAGGCATCAAGGGCACACTGCAAAGCAGTACTGATCGGAGATGTGTCATCTCCAAAATATGATGGTGCCATACATGTAGTAGGTGTAAGTATGGCACAGGTCCAAACCTGTAGTATGTGCAAGTAGGAAACAGGCCTAGTGATCTCAATAACCACTGAAGGAACCTTGTTTAATCTTGTTCTGTAGGTTCTAGAAAATAAGTCCTCATGGAGAACTGGAGCATGAAGTTGTTAAAAGAGCTTTCTAATTCTGTAGAACTGAGAAAAGGAGGGAGAAACTCAGTGGAAAAATTTATGGGATCTCACTCAGTCTCATATGGTAATTGGCAGGTGAATTCTTTTACTTGCTTCCCCAGAGAATCTTACTGGTGTCAAATAGGCTGTTCATTGCATGATTTCTCTTGGTTTAAGAGGCAGAACGTGATGCTATGTTTGTGAAAAGGTAAAGCTAAAAGTTAAATTCTGACCATCACTGAGCAGAATGAAAGGTGATGAGAGCAGGAGTGCATAACATAGCACCTCTGAGAAGATTCTGCCTCATCTTCTTTGTTCCATCTATTAAATATTTTTACACGTCTATTAGATCGTCTCTGAGACTTTTCTTTGGGGTCAACAGTCCCAGCTCTCAGCATTTCTTTATATTTGAGATGCTCCAATCCCTTAGTCACCTTAGTGGCCCTTTGCTGGACTTGCTCTTGCATATCCATGTCTCTCTTGTACTGGGGAACGCAGACCTGGACGCAATGTTCCAGCTATGTCTTACCAGAGCTGAGCAGAAGGGAAGGATCACCTCCCTCAACTTGCTCCCTGCAACATTGCTCTTTATACAGCCCAGGAGGTTGTTAGCTGCCTTTGCTACAAGGGCACATTGCTGCATCAGGATCAACTTTTTGTCCACCAGGACCCCCAGGACCTCTTCTGCCAGCTGTGAACAGAACTTGTGAATATCTCATTTGTTTAAATATTCCCTAACCCGATCCTTCTCCATTGAGGTTAAGTCCTTCTTGCCTGGATTTTCCTACTGTTCTCAGAGGACTGGGATTGCTGAGGGCCAATCTTGCCAGTGAAGAGTGAGGTGAAGGCAGTGCTGTGTACCTTGGCCTTTTCCTTTCCCTTCACCAGCCCCTCTGCCCTATTCAGCAGCAGGCCCACGTTTTCCCTAGTCTTTCTTTTGTTGCTGGTGTAGACATCAAAGCCCTTCTTGTTGCCCTACATGTCCCTTGCAGATTCAACTCCAGAAGGACGTCAGCTTTCCTAACCTTGCACACTCAGATGACATGTTTGCCTACCAATCCTGACCCATCAGCTCTTAGCTGGCTCATTTTCTGTCTCCAGCTTAGTTCCATGCATTCCCGGTGCTCTCATGCAAAGGGTGACCCTCCCGCCTCACCTAACTGGCCTGTCCTTCCTAAGAAGCCTGTATCCTTCATGGTAGCACTCCGGGCATGTAAGTTGTCCCACCATGCAGCTGTGATCCCATTGATGTCATAACTCTGCAAGTGCATGCAGACCTCCAGTTCCTCCTGTTTGTTCTCTGTGCTGTGTGTATACATGCAGGCTCTGTGGAGGGGCACCCTGTCATGCTGATTTCCCAGAAAAGGCATAAGAGCTTTTCCCATTATACTGTCCTGTAAACATTCATGTGTTTATATGCATGTGCTTGAAGCGGACTCCTTTCAGCCCTGTTTGTTATCAGAAGGTTTCTTCTGTCCATAGTGCTTTTCTTGCCAGCCTGGTCCACCACTTGCTTAGTTCATTGTTGGTCATCATCTCCCTCCCCTGTCATTCCTAGTTTAAAGTTCTCCTTAGCAAATTGGTCAGCCTGTTGACAAAGATGTTTTTGCACCACTTGGTCAGGTGGGTCCATAAAAGGTATTTGCTTTTTGTTACTGAAATACAGTCTTAATTCCACGATACTAAATCTTAAATACAACTTTACAGCTCCTATGTCATTGAAGAATAAATCAATGCTGCATCAAACACTGATAAAATCTTAGTGCATTGTTTTTCGGAGACACTAAGATGGCATTCAAGCTTCCTGCACAAAGGAAGTCTAATTCCTAAGACTCCGTGTGGCAGTCAATTGAACAAGCGTCATTATGCTGAGCTAACGTTTGTCCAAACATGCGTGTGAGAGAGGGCAGTTACAGCACCTGGCTGATGAAGGTCAGCACACTTGTACTGAACACCTATTCATGGGAAACAATTTGAGTTTCTAGTACAGACAGGAAAATGGCTGACCAGTTTGTCTTTGAGGCAGAATTATGGCAGCCCAGTGCCGTTTAAGATTCTTGTTTTATTGACTTTCTTATCTCCAACATTTTTAGTGGTCTTGATATTCAAATAGGCTGCAGATTAAGCTTAAGCATAATAGCTTTTTGAGAGGGAGTATCACGCCTGAGTTATGTGCCCTGCTACTTGTATCTTTCCTTCTCTTCTCTCTTTTTTTTTTCCCACTTCAGTTTCTTGATGAATATTTTTCTTGTTGCTCCTTAAAATTTTATTTTCCTGTTTCCTAAATGAACCAGGAACTTTTTAAGCTGTAGTATGTGAATATATTGTAGTTCAGGGAGAAGAAACATCTTCATCTCCTAAAGTCTTAGATCAGAAAACTAAATATTGCAGATCTGTCATTTTTGTCAAGTATAACCTCTTGGTTACTATTTCTGGAGACAAATGAATTGCAGTTAATAGAAAAGCTTAAAATAGCTACAAAAGGTGCACAATAAGGCTTTAAAGCAAAAGTTTTTGCTTCTCTGACCTTGAAGTTTATATAGTTACTTACACCTCTGTGAAGTCACTGAAATAATCCCTGATGATAAAATTACTAGTTTGTCATTTTGGAATATAAAGTTTGCCTGAGTTTTATTAAGGCCATTGAAGAAACACAGGTAGAAAATCAGTTGTTCTCCACACTTGCAATAATGATTGCATATTTTAAAATAAAGTCAAATTTTTAATTTTAATTTTTGTTTTGATTTTTTTTTTAAGGACAGTAAAATTCCTTTCCACATGTACTTTAAAACCCCTGTTCTTCATGATAGCTCCCTTAATTATTCACAGTCGTATTCTTACTTGCTTGATCAGTCTTGCCTGTGCTTGCTTGTGGTAACTGTGATTACTGAGGGACTAAAAGCAGATTAAGGGAGTAAGCCGTTCAAACCCAAGTCCTAACTGTCTTAAGACCACAACTGCTACAGTTAACTTATTTCCAGCTCTACATTTTCTTTTTCTTTGTAGCAAAAAAGGTACCATTCCTTTTTCTTTTGGTCTTTTGATGTAGAGTCACTGGAAGGTCGGTGATGTCACACAGAAAATCTTGAACATTATAAACTTTCTTAATTTTTTTTTTACTGTTGAAAATACGTTTCATAACCCTTACATTTTCCTTATGATTAGCTGTTGGAATTCACAATATGTATTACACAAATCTTGTTTGGGCGGTCGTTACTCAGGGAAAGTCATATGAATCACCATTTAAAAGTTCTATAAAAGGAAATGAGCAGTGTGTCTTGCTAGACACTGACTTTCCTCTCCGTCTGCAGAACACACTTGAAAAATATTCCAATGTAAATGTACCTACTGTGTCTAAAAGCTTTTTAAAAGCCATATAAAACTACTTGAATCAGAAATAATGGTCTTCACCAGCAGTAAGAACAGAATGTGCAGTCAACAGCAATATAGTAAAAACAGAAAAAAAATTCAGGAACTTCACTAGATTAATTTCTTATACTGTGTCAATCACATTGTATTACCTGAACTTTTGGGAAATGAGTGTCCCTAAAGGATTTTGTGATATGTCAATAATTTTGCTGATTTTTTGAATAAGCTGTGTAATATACAGGTGTATAAGAAAGTCAACTATCATTTGTTGTGTCGCATAATTATAAGCATAATCTTTATGCAGAAGTGTAGCGATACTGTCCTGAATAGGCACAAGCTATATGGAAACATTCTTCTGCTTCTATAAGTCTCTTCTTGTCCAACTGGGGACTTCTGACAGTAAGTAAAATGTCTAAGTGTAGCTATTTGAGAAAAATCCTGCTATTCTTTTTCAGTTAAAGAAGGTTATTTTGTAGCAGGTTGAGGTATGGTTACTACAGTAGGAGTGCATCCTGCTTTTAATTTTTCTTCTGTTCCTTTGTCCAAAAAGACCCTTATGAAAGGTGCTGAGAGATTCAGATGGGGGAAGGTGCTTCTGTAGTGTAAATAAAGGACAGAACTGAGACAATGCAGCAATATTCTTTGAGTACATTTGGGAGTCGCTTGGATTATTAGATATCCACTTAGAATTTGAACCTTTTGCACTTTTTCTGCTTCAGAGTGATGTATGGAGGAGTGAACTTTCAATGGCATTCCTGGGTCAAATGAGAGTTATTAATATGGCCACATGCCTGTGTATGTGTTACTTGAACACGAAAGCAGCAGCAACTGGCTTAGCCAGGCATCAAAAAGTATAAGGAACTGTATTTATAGCTTGGGTTAAGGTTTGACTTACACAAGTAAGAAGAGAAGAGATTTGGATGGATGGAAAAACACTTGGCTTGTGTTTATTCTTCTCTGACATAATTTTAAAATGTCACTTAAAGTAGAATATATCCTTGGGCCATCTATTCTGTAAGTATATAATTACAGATGGCCAAGAAATGTTGAACTGTTCCAGTATTATAAATGAGTATTTGGGTATGTCCTAATGTGATAGACCCAATGAATACATTTGTCACAGACCCAATGAATACATTTGTCACAGTTAAATTAGAGCACTTATTACAGAAGAAAAAACTTTGTTTATGACACTGAATATTTAAAGAAAGTTTGTTCTTATTCTGTTGGGACTTCCGCAGTTCAATAGCCTGAATTAAAAATGAAAATCTGAGGGAAGAAAAGGAAAGAATAAAATTCTTTTGGCAGATGGGTTAGGAAAGGAGCATGAAGCAGCTGGAGAGTACTTAGAATATGACAGTCCTTTTCTGTATTTCTTTTTTGCTGCTGCTTTGGGAGTATAACAGAAAGCCTGCTTCAATATATGTCCTATCAAATAAGTATCTACATAAATTACAGATGTGGCTCTTGCTGAGGTATGGTTTTATCTCTGTACCACAGACATCTTTAGTTTAAGATGCTTGTCATTCTGGCGTGCAGCCTTTAACATTTGTTTTGTCTGTTCTCTCCTGTGGTGCCAAGCAAACAACTTCTTAGCTCCACTGTCTGCGTGTTAGCATCTGCTATTTATTTGCATGTGACTATATTCTCCTTCACTAACATCAAAATTGTTCTGGTTAATCAGAAGGAAATTTCTTATAATAGGCCCCCATAGGCCCCTTTCCAAAGGTTTCTACCCAGTTTTCTGGGTTATTCTTTCCTTCCTAGTTCCAGTGACACCTTTTCATTCATCACCTTCCCCCTCACTGCCCCGTTTTTCTTGTCTTTTTTTTTTTTTTTTTTTTTCTTTAAGAGTGGTTTGGACAAAAGGTTCTTGTAGGACTGAGAGTACTCTATTTTTTCATTCTTTCTCCACTCAGTAAGTACCTTCTTCAAGTAATGCATCTTCCAGAAACAAGAGGATTTAAATGATTAGGAGGGAGTGTTAGATAGCTTGGCTTATGCTGGCTACTGATCTTTCTGAGGTTTCTTGGAGTTGTCTGAAAAACCAAGAGACAGGACAGGTAGCAAAATTGACTTGCCCCGTTTTTTTCAAAATCAGTAATGACTTGCTCCGGGTAACTCTGTAGTAGTATTGACCAGCTTTTTCCTTTTTTGTTTGGTTTTGATTTTGGGTTTTTTTGTTTGTTTGTTTTTAATGGTCATTTCATTAGTACATCTCAAAAAAAATTTACAGTTACTTCATTAGTGGATCTTAAAATATTTTACCACCAAATGCAATAACATTCTCCAATTTTATAGATGAGAAAAATGAAGTACAGAAAAAAGGGAGTTGCTTGGCTACTATCACTGAAGGCCACGTTGAATTTCATTTTCCTCTGGTAAGATTGATTTTTTCCAGAGGGAGTGTTTTCTGTGTCATGATGATATACATGTGGGAGCGAGGGGGGAAGCTGATTTCACCTTGGTAGGAAATTTTCAGAGCATCATGGTAACACGTCTTGTATTCCTGAAGACTTTTGAATCTGTTCTTTCACTGATGATTTTTATCCACTCATACTGGTAATGGACACATTCTTCTAATATATTTAAAAACAAAACAAAACAATTCAGTCTTTGCTGGGGCTCATGGATAATTCTGCAGCAACTTTATATGGAGAGAATGATATAGTTTAATTTCTGTGTGTTATAATGCATCAACTAAAGTCACATGTTCACAGTTAAGGATATTTCATGTCTTTAGGACATTGAATTCATGTATGTTGTGAAAGTGTCTTCTAAATTACATGCAAATGTTTTTTGACTAATACTTGTATGAGCTAGTGTAATGCTTTTTGTAGTTCAATTTACCACTTCTTGTAAGAATCTTGATAACCTTCAATTAAAAATTACTAGAGGCAAAGGTAACTGTTAGTGTTGGCTTTTTTCTGGTACTTGCCTTATAGGAACAGTAATAGGAGCAAAAATTGCTCCTTGTTGAAGCAATTTTCCTGTTCTGATAGATTAGTCCTGAGGTATGCAGTTCCTTCATTTAAATAAAAGAAAGTAAAGGATGCTGCTAGTATATAAGATCAAGGCAAGTCAGACACTGAGGTAATGGGAGACAGAAGCAATCTTTGATTTGAGCCCAGCTGTTCCTCAAAATAAAGCCTGAGTGACACTGCCTGGATCACCGAGAGGTGTAACTTCTGCTGGGTTCTGAGGGAGTCAGTGATGCTTATTAAATGAGTTAATGAGGAAATTGAGCACAGAGAAGAATTATTTTCTTATACTAGCAATTATTTTCAACAGCCTGTTTATCTAGAAATAGTGTTTCTGGTTGGAAAGATCTGTGCTCATAAATAGATTAATTAAATGGCAGTATGCAATAAACTCTAATTATAGTTTTATGTTCCTAAATATAACACAGAATGTTGTGTTAATTCAGTCATAACTACATGTCTATTTTTAACCACATACTACCTTAGAGTACATGTAGTAAGAAACTTTCTGTGGTAGCAACTCTTCTAAAGAATGCGATGATAAAGTTAGTGTTGATAGATAAACATATTAAAGTATTTTCAAGTTAATTCTTATACCAAAATTTCCTATGTCTTTTTCCAAGGCACTTTTGTTCAGGGTACAAGATCCTTTTGGAATCTAGTTCTAGGAGCAAAACAACTAGCCTCAGATATACTTCCATGGTGACTATGTCTAGTCTAAGTTCGTGGGTTTTTTCAAAAGGAATGGGAAGCCCTGTTACTAGTCCCTTAATTTAAATGCTTATTTTATTCCAAAGAGCAATCAAATATTGATTTATTTTGTCAGCTACAGATAGAGGAATCAGAAATATTTATATCCAGGGAATTCAGAGATGGTGCTTGGAATTATTCCCCGGGTTGCACAGATGTAAGTGTTTAATAATGCTTTTGATAACTGTATCCAACCCCATTTATATTGTGACACTAAGAAATTTCTCGTATATGCGTCTATTATTTAATTCTAGAGTATGCTTCTCAAGACAGAAAAATTTCAGGGTCTAAAATGTCAAAGTTATCAGTAGAACTTATGTCTATGAAGTTGGACATAAATGGACATGAGTGGAATAATCATTTTATCCTAACCTTAATATTATGTATATTAAATTGAGCTTTAGTGTTTGTGGTTTGTTCAGTAAACATGTTTATATGTCTCACTTATTTTACTGTGACAGAGTATCACAGAAAAAGAGTTTTCTAAAAAGTAAACTGTATAAGAGAGTTTTAAATTCATCTGTGCTGCCCGTTTAGGCATGCTCAACAGATTACTCATTTGAAGACATTTTTGCGTGGTAAAATAGTAGCTCTTTGTCTTCACCAGTTCACTAGTTTATTTCTTATATTAGATGCTCCCTCATTAAATATCTGAAAAGTCAGGCAGAAGCACGAAGATTTTTCTCTGGTTCTCTATATATAGAGTTAGGCTACCAGCAATTTTTCTTAAATTTGCTCTTCTGCTTGAAGCGCTTGGTTGCTGAGAATGGAAGAATGTTTTTATTTATTCTAAGAATTAGTTTGTGAGTGCCAGTAGCTGAAATATAGAGGCCATTCTGCTAAGGGATAGCAGGACAGATTATTAGGTGTTTGTATGGGAAGTGTTTCTACTTGCCGGTATCAAGTAAATCTTCTCAGTAGAGATCACAGCACATTGGAATTTGTGCTAAGTGGCACTTTCAGTGAGACGCAACATTATAATTAAGCCAAACCTAGGAAACAATTGAGACAAACCCCAGGAAGCAGGTAATTTGAGATTAACATTAACAGGCTCTGATAATCTGTGTATGTTTCTGAAAGTCTAATCCAGAGCACTATGTTAAAAATCATTAGCAAGTACATATTATGCATAAACACTTTGTTTCTATTCCATGGGAAAGGAGATGTCTCTAGATGTTTTGTTGTTGAAAGCCTGCCCAGATTTCCTTCTTCTGGAATGATAAGATGTGCATCACCAACGACAGGAAAACTTAAAATGGTTCCCACACTTCTTCCATCATGTGCAGGCAATAAAACTTATTAGGAGGACACTTTGCTACTTCTGTATTGTCAGATTCACCACAGGGCAACACTCAGCATCCCAGATGGGATGAGGCCGGTTGATGATCAGAGGCTTGGCTCATGAGCGGAATCAAATAAATCTGAAGCATCTTCCTAAGTGTTGTAGAATTGACCTCAGTTTTATGTTTCTAATTATCTGCATTTATTCCAAATTCTGTGGTCATCTGGAAGGAAACACTGTTTTCATTTTTTTCATTATGTGGGGAAGGGAAGGAAAACTGAACAAGAACAAAGAATTATATTAAATCTGTCCAGAAGCCATATGTTTTTTTGATGTGCTGAAATGAACTGTATTGTTACCACTTCTACTATATTTGTTACAATAACATCTGAGCAGAAGTTAAACTTGCTTATTTAAAGATTAAAGGAATTAAAACTGATGCCTTTCTATCTTACTCCATACAACATGATATTATTTAGTTTCCCAGGTTATGATTCAGGTTATATATGTGTTGTTGATTTTTTTTTTTTTTTTTGAAATTCAAAGTTGCTCAGCTCAAAAAGTGATAATGGATAATTCTTGTATAATAAGTTGAATATATACATCTCTGTGTATTTCTTTTTCCCTCATTCTTTAAAGTATTTATAAAAAAATATTTGTAATTTTGTCATATATATTTTGTTGTGTACTGAATTTGGGGGCATTGTGACTGATGAACAAAAAGTTCCCTCTATATTCCCTCTAAGTGTGTGATTATGCAAAGGAGGAAAAAAAAATAGAAAAAGAAAAATCTGCTTAATATTTGAGTGGCATTGCTTTTTATTTTGCTAATTAGCCTTTATTTCTACTCTCACAACTCTGCTTAGCTACAGAGAAGACAGGTTGACAGAATATCTTTAAATCTCTTGTTGACTGAAGATTAAAAACCAAATCGCTAAGATACTGAAATTTTCTATTAGCTGCTTCCTGGGTGCACGTGGCTTCAGACTCTTTCTAAAACCAGTGCTGTTCGTACAAAATGCTGCACCAGCTGAGGAGTGTTCCAGCATTAATCTCTGACCAAACAACCCAGCAGGCAGGAATCCTTTCAAACTGTGTTATTACAGGGTAGGACAAATACACTTGGGATGAAGATGCGTATTGTTCTTGTATCTGTTGTGGGTTGGAGTACATGGTTCTTTGGTTCTGAAGGAATATTTCTAGATCAAATGAGCACTAAACTGTAGAAACATAAGAAGCTACTTCAACCCTGGGGTCTTGTTTCTTAGCCAGATGGACTAGTCAGGATCAGATGCATTAGAACAGCAACATCTGCTTGGATTTGCTTATAGGAGAGGTGCAATGCTGACTGCACAGCTGCTACCTCAGTGTCTGCAAAATAACGGTGATGCAATAAAATCCCAGTTACCGGGCATGGAAAACAGACACTATACAAATGGATAGAAATGATTTCTGGTAAAGTTCCAAAAACTTATAAATCTGGAGAGAGCTTGTCTATCCCAAACTAGTGTATGTGTTGTGCCTGTGAATGAGGAGAGTCGGCCTTGTGACTTGGCCACCTATATCAAAATTAGTTACTTCTATTAGTAGAGAGCTTTGGGAGCAACAGTGGAAGCTAAAAACTCTAATGCGTTCAAACTGTAAAAATATGGGGCACCCTTTTGCCACTGCCATGAATGGCCTATCATTGGTGTTTTTTGTTCTTTTTATCTTTGAAATGTTCCTATACTTCGATGGAATGGTTTAATTGTATGTGGTGGTTGAAGAAAAAGAAGGATAAATGGTAATTAAACAAAGGTGAAATCAAGAATTTTTTTACTCTCTAAAAAACCTGCTTAATACTTCAGATTCCCTGGTGCCTTTTTATTCCAGGGTATATATGTACACTTTATGTACTGTTGGAGCCCAAATTTGAACTGCAATTCACTTCAAATCCACGCTAAAATGTACTTTACAAGCTGAGTCTTACAACTTTTTGGATGCCTTGGGTTAGAGCAAGTAAACACACTGGTCTTGATTCTCAAATGGAAGAAATGAGAAGTCGAAATGTCGAAGTGGCTTAGGAAACAAACTATGCCTTGAAAAGATGCCAACTAGAAATAATGAGGCTAGCTACTGTTTCCCAGGAATTGTGTGATGAAAGGATCCTAAAGTTAGTCTTCAGCCTTAGCTGAATCTCTGCCTTCCACCTGACAGCTGAAGCATTTTTTCCCTCTCTATTTCAAACCAATGGTAAACAGGTTATTTTAAGCCATCATGAGAGCAGAGCAGGAGCATTCACTCAGATAATTGTCTTGTTTGCTGCTGGCTGTTGTTAATGAGTCCTGTGCCTCTTTACTGCGATCTGAGTGGACACAACAGCAGTGATGTCTGGAGAAGTTTTGATGGGTTGTCTGGAAGAAAGTAAATGACTCAGTTTACTTTGAGTTAAGCACTAGCAACAGGTTGGAATAATGAGAAGAAACAGGCTCCTACCAAGCAAACCTAGCTGCACCCAGATCTCTGCAACAGGAGTTTCCACCGATGCCCTCAATGTAAATAGTAGGGTTGTTGCTGGGGTCAAATTACCATGGGTGGTTATTTTCTTTCCTTTTTCTTTCCTTTTTTGTTCCCTCAGATCTCTTTGTAATGTACCTCATTAATCTACTTTTCCCACTGACAACCTCATCTGCGTTATCTCCTGCTTTACTCTTCCTGCCAGTCACTGGGGCTGGCACCAAATCTGCATTAGGCAGCTCTCACAGCTACAGCCCCTTGCCTTCCTTTCCCTGCTTCCCAGGCTTGGAAGCTCTGGAATGGAGGCTGCCATTAGGCAGGGCAAGACACTAACAAAATAATAAGGGAAATCACGTTGAAATCATGCCATACAGCAAGGTCACTTCAACCTCAGATACTTCTTTCTTATTCACCTCCATCACAGCTTTGTGCAACATAATGGATATAGTTTCCATTTCTGCAGGTGCTTTGACATTGTATCACTCAACATTTCAGATTAGTTGTCCCGCAAAGTTTGTCAAGATCCAATATATGACTCCTTTTCCAAGGTGTGGTTGTAGTTCAAATGTCTACCTGACTCAGTGAAGGGTGGGAAAGAAAGTGATTATCAGCATCAAAGAAAGTTGTCCCATTTCTGTTGCTGTGTGAAAGGAAGACGACTTCCTTCTCCAGGACTATCAGCTGATAGACAATCAAAACTTTAGTATCTTACTAACCACCAGAAAGTAACAGAATAAAACCTGAGCCATCCACAGAAACAACCATAAATTATAGAGGAACTGCTAAAGGAGTATTTTCACAAAAGGTAGGCTGCCATTTTTGCATATGGTATGTGTTGTCTCAGATTATTTTTATTAAAAAAAAAAAAAAAAAAAAAAAAAAGCAAAACACCACCACTTAGTTCTCATTTCTATGTCAAGTGATATGACACTTTAGTCTGGTTTACATAGTATCTGCAGTGATGTACCAAATCCAGGGACCCATTAGATCCCCTAGGTCTTTATCAATCACTTATTGGGATCTAGAATGGAAGCATTTCTTTTGCATGCAACATTTCTTCAGCTGTAATATAGACCCTCTTTACAGCTCAAGAGATCCCATGTACATGAGACCCAACTTCTGCAAGTTCTGTTCAGAATGAACCAAGGTCATGTGACTTTTCTGCTGAATGCCTTCAGCAATTCGTGAGAAGTGGTTGGTTTTATTTTCATTCAGAATTAATTTCAGCCCAGAGACCAAGGAGTGAGCAGTCATAAAGACAGGAAATTTATTTCTAGGTCAGAACTGACATGCGTCTTCAGAGTAATTCACTTTCATTTATTATCCTGCAGTTGCTCTTTTGGGATCTGGGATCCTAGCTTCTATCGCCAGTAGTATACAAGTACTTGATCAGCATCTTGAAACTGAAGGGTGAAGAACACAGCAGAGGGAGGTGGATTTCTGTCTTTTAATTTCAACTACAGCTGAATAATTCAATCCTGAAATAAATGGAGTGTGTTATTCATTAGTGTTCTCAGCCTGAAACTTTTCTTTAGCTATAAATATGTTTTAAAGATTTAAGAGAAAAATACTTCTGACTTGGAGAAACAATATGTTGAAATATTCTACTGTTTTTATATAAAAAGCATATTTCAAGTGGTTAAATTACATACGTGACACTTTTTCTTTAGTGAGTTAATTTTGTAACTTTAATTATTTGTTAGTGACATGAATTTTATCTGCAGTCCTGAAACCGTAAGTGTAAAAATTTGGACTGAATTGCAAATTAAAAGTACTTGCTAACTGCCACATAATGACACTAGTCTTTCTTACATGAAGATAGATTTTAAGGGGAAAAAATGCCCAGAATAAGCATGCCAGAATGAGCCAACAGATAAAACGTTCAGTGACAATATTTTGGCAAAAACATACAATAGAAAAATACTCATCCAAGTTAAAGTGGAGGCATAATGTCTTGCTTTGATCAGTGACCAGGATGGTAGAACTATTTCTTAGTGGATGGCATGGCCTTTAAACAAGAAACATAAACAATCTAGTCTGAATAAGAAATGGTCTTGTTATACTGCTTTACGTAGCTAACTCAGAAAAATTTCTACACACACGTTATGTAGGATTTAACAATTTGGAGAGAATTACTAGTTGTAAAATTCCATTTTTGGTTTTAACTTAATAAAACCTAGAAGTTAGAAGGTGTTAATCTGCTATGTCTTCTGCTTTGAGAAGGTGATCATGACAAACCTGCACAGGAGTTAGGAATGTGACTTTCTGAGGCTGGTAGCCTATCTGGCAAATTTAAAAGAAAAATGCAGCTTTATATTCTTCGTTGCTCTAAAATTATTTTTTTCATAAGTGTAAGGGACGAGCCCCAAGTGCCTGTACTGTGAGCCCGGATGCCTTGAAAGGAGGTCCCAGGAGTCGAGAGAGGGTTAAGTCACGCGGAGGGGCCTAGGACCACTTCTCTTGATTGGTCACTTCTCTTGGTTTGAGGGGTGTCTCAGCCCCTCCTGGAACTGGGACAAAAGAAGGTTCCAGAAGTCCAGGAACTGAGGCCAATAAATAGGGGCACGTGTGAGTGTATAGGGGCGCTCTATATTGAATACCCCTGTTGGCAGGTCCAATGCTGGATCCAGGATTGGTGATCTCTTTCTTTCTCTCTCTCTCTCTCCCCCCCCCTTCCCCCCCCCCCCTTCTTACTTTCTCTCTCCTCCTAAAATCGTCAAGTAACACAAGGCTTACCTTAATTTCCCATAAAGCAGCATAGCTTAGGTTGGTATAATTGTTAGAGGGACAACATTTACAGAATATTTGTCCTATAGAAATCTCCCATTAAAGCTGATGTTTACGTATGGACCTTGAGTGTTATTTCGCCTTAATCCATATCGAGGGGATTTGCAAATCTGAGTCACTCCCCCCTCCCCACAGGTGGGGCGTGACAATAAGTTGGCAAAATAATGTGCAAATGAGCTTAAATCTCATCTGTAAACAAATTGAAACATATCTCACCCAATCAAAGCTGTAATTTTGAATAAATATCAGTTTACTGTTAACATTTATGTGGAACAAAGTTAATGATTGTTTAATTCATTCAGGTGAAAACCAAAAATATTTGAAAGTGAAGCTGCTCCAAACCTGAAAGACTTTACAAAACAGTAGCTGAAAAAGAAAAGTTGCTTTACCAGCTATTTATAGCAATGACACAGCTCTTCAAGGCTACTTGTATTGATGAGGTATATATTTAATCTTTATTCTTCTTCTGAAACAGCTTACAATTATCAAAATCTCATTTCTTGCACACTTTAATGCAAACTCACCGTTTCCAAGCCATGATAATAAATGGTGGTTCAAATTAATGAATGGGTGTGAAATCCTATTGCTTAATTATAATACACTGTCATTGATACATCAAAGTTTATAGGAAGAATAACAAGTAAGATGCAATAAGAAAACATAGAAGTGGTAGAAAGAAGTTACTTATAAATTTTTTTAATTTTTATTTAATTTGTTTTTTCCCCAGCTTGCCTTTTTTTCATGTCACGATCATCATAATAGTACAACAGTGGGGCCAGGTTTCCCTGTGAGCCAGTGCCTCTTATTCTCTTTAGTTGACTAGATGTATGTAGACCATACAGTTTTAGAATTCTCTGTGTTTAGGTTAGCTGCTTTTGTTGCTCAAACTTGTAGGTTTGTTCTTGGATCTTATATCGCATTCTTCCTTAAGAATATGACATGTTAGAGAGATGAAAAATAGAATAAAAAAGAGATTATTTTGAAGGTCCAGTTTTTATTATAATGGTGATTTTAGCTTTTCTAAGTACTAGAAGTCTGACTGTTTTGTGCATGAATACTTACTTATTCACCACATTTTATTCTTACTTCATGTTTTCACCCACTTTTCTATTTCCTCAGCATTTCCCAAATATCTGTGGTTCTTTTAGGAAGAAAATAATTAGAGCAGGAAGGACCATTTATTTTGGTTACATATGTGTTCCCTCTTGGTAATAGTTTCCATTCTTAAAGAGAACCTCAGCAAAATGCTAAAAGTTGCAAAACGGAAATTTGACGTTTCCGACACATATGATTGTGTTTGAATAAGCCTCTGTCCCCATAGAACTAATTTTTTTGGTTTTAGCTAATGCAAATAGAACAGTTAACATGTACTAAGTTTCTTGTGGAAATATTAACAGAGAGTAACAAAACTGGAAAGTAGCATTGAACCAATTGAGCCTGAATTGCAGAATTTAGGCTGATAGTAATTTTAATACGTAATTTTTTAAAAAAATCTCTTAGTAAGTGCTGAAAGATATGATAATGTTATTCTACAGTTAAGTAATTTGTCTTGACAATTATGCATAGTAGAAAAAAGATAACGAGTCATGTTAATAATTGCCTTATTTTCTTATACGGTATACAAAACCTCATTATAGTAATTTATTAGTTATTATATTTGAGGAAATTAGTCAATATATTTTCTTGGTGTACTTACTTGAAGGACAGAAATAAATGGTTCTACAGGAGACAGATGGCAAAATAATTGCATACTGAATTTATTAATATTGAATAGAAATAGCTACAACATCAAGAGTTGTGAAAGCTGCTGTCATGGCCAGCCTTACCTTTGTTGTAACTCCCACGCACGGCTTTGAAAGTGTATCCCTCAACAGCTGTCTGCTTAAATGGTAGCTGTAGAGCAAATTCTAAGTTCTTTGACTTTCTAAAAAAGGAGTCAGTTGCTGTGTGGCTTATTAGCATAATTAGTTGTCATAAGGATGCAAGCCTAAAGATGTACTTGCTAATTAGCCATCTGAAATTTGATTTTTCTTCCCCTCCCCTTCCTTCCCTGCCTTAATCTTTCTGATTTTTCTGGAGAGAGGTGAGGATTGCATCATTACCTCTAAAAATCATTGACTCTCATCTTCTTTCACCCTGAAGCATCTGACCTGGGGAATTCAGATAAAGTGGACAATTTCCCACTACCCAGAAGTTGTTCTTGTGTCTATTGTTCTTTGTGGATTCCATGGGAGGTGCAATTTTTCAAATTTTTAAATGAATCTTTTCACACTGTTGGGAAGACATGTTAAAATGTCAATAAAAGGTTAGAAGCTATATTCTTGTTTTCCCTTTATACATTACAGAAGGCTTTCTTATGGTCAGATGAGTATATCATCTCTGTCATCTTGTCATAAAATCTGTAAAGAAATTCCCTTATACTGTTACGAGTTTTGCACTGCATAAAGGAAACTTACACCCAGTTAAGTGCTGAACTCCCAGGGAAATCAACAGGAATCTCATATTTTAGGTGCCTATGAAAATTTTTTGGTACCTAAGTGAATCCCAATGACAAAACTACCTTCAAATTTCTGGATTTTAAAGAATGTTTTTGTATTTCTGCACAGGGGTGGAGAAAGTAATCAAATGTTCAGGATAACCAACTTGAACAGGGACGCTCCTTTGTAGCAGAGTGCTTTTATGGCTACTATCTTTTTCTCTTTCAGTCTTTCCTGCTATGACTTCTAAAATTTACTTACATACTGACGTATTGTGTAGTGTAAACTCCCAAACACTGGCATCAAACTTAGGTACACGGTGTAACACTTCTTGTGATGAGCTTAGTGTTGTGGAATTCAAAATGAAGGTTTTGACTGCTAAAGCAACCTGGAGCTCCAGATGTTTGTTATACCTAGCTCTAGGTGTGGGGAAAGGAGCAAACTGTGACCCAATAATGTATATTCTATTCTATTCTATGATATTTTTAGTTATCTGCTCCCAATGAGAGGAACTAGAGCCCAGAAATGGTAAAAGAGGCTTCTGTTCAAGCAAGGTGTCTCACAAGGACAATTCCAAACACCTGCTTACTAACTGTGAAGTTGACAACAGAAAACATGAGATACGCTCTGCTCTGGAGAATCTAGAATCTACCTTAATGTGCATATGTTTAGAATTATTATTGAAATTAATTGCACTGTTTATTTAAAAAGTAGTAACCCCCATCTTTTACATCTCAACTTCATGCAGAACTCATCTGGGAAATCGCAGACTTGGGTTTTGTACAGTTTTTTGGTTTAATGCCTTGTCTCCTAGGAAAGTATCCTAGTAGCCTAACTAAAAGCCGAGGTAGGTAGGTGTATGAGGGAGCTCTGCTAGCCTCCGCAACTGTGTAAATTTCATCAAACAGAACCAAACAGAAAGGAAAGCAGTGGTAGGAAGGTCTTGCTCCTTGTTCTTGCTCCCAGAATTTTTTTTTGCATTTTACGGTTTAGGATCATTTATCAAAGAGACGAAACTGTCCTCTGAATTAGAGCTAGGAGTCCTCAGTTTCAAGTGAGTGGACTTTGGGTCTTCTCCTTTTTGCTCTCTGTTCCTTTGGTTCCTCTTCAAAAGAAAGCTGGAGGCTAACCCTGTCTGAGTTGGCATATAAGCTACTGATTAGGGCTTTCGTG
The DNA here is from genome assembly GCF_965183815.1 of Platalea leucorodia. Taxonomy (NCBI): domain Eukaryota; kingdom Metazoa; phylum Chordata; class Aves; order Pelecaniformes; family Threskiornithidae; genus Platalea; species Platalea leucorodia. The sequence goes on along the minus strand of NC_138828.1, from coordinate 41,856,845 downwards.
CATGTTAAGAATTGGGACTCCTTGGAGTATTTGGGCACTGTGCCTGCGTTCTATACTGTAAAGAGTTTGGCAAATTTTACTAACTGTTCAGACTACAGAAGTTCTGGTTGTGCAAAGAAACCAGAATTACACACACAGACATTTTTGGTTGAATAAGGAACCATCTTGCAAATTAAAGTGTCCCCAGATTGGGAGACAAATGCTGAGCAGGGCTTTGTGGATTCAGTTTGGGGTTTATCTAAGGTTTATGTTAAGAGCTTAAATCCTGACTTGGATTTAAGTGTTTATGTACCCTGGCACAATGCCAGTGAAGTTTGGCAGCAGTCTTTCAGTTACCATCACCAAGATCCAAGGACAAAAAAGTTTTATTGAATTTTCTGTGTAATGCTTAATATGAAACTATTAAAGATGCAGGTGCTGCAGGGGGCCTTTCAACAGTTAACAGCTTGGAGCTTATGAACAGTAAGCAAGCAGCAAGTTGGTAAAAAAAAAAAGGTAGCAGACAGCTGTGTCTGCAGACTTTTGTAAGAAGCAAAAATATACCTGCCTACTGTGTCAAATTAAAACAGTGGCAGCTGCATTTCTTCCAGCATGAAGCTGAGCAGTATTTTGCAGAGTATGATTAAGCTGGAAGTGAAAGTATTATAGTCAGCATTAATGTTTCTTTAAAATTATTTTCTTCTGTGAGTAGGAGCAGGAGAGTAATGTCAGACTGAATTTGCTCTATGTCTGTTTTCATTCCCTAGAGAGTTAAAAAGTCAAACGGAAAGAGCCCCACAAAGTCATATGCAACACAAGCGTTTCGTAAGCAACTTTGACCTACTTACTGTTTTGCTTTATTGAAATTAGTGGTTGATAATAATTGGCAAACATACTGACTGTTTTTAAAATTTGGTGTGTCCTGTGCCTCTGTAAAACACGTAAAGCAGAGGTGGCTGAGTTGATACATCACCCCAGCTCCTGCACTTGTTGCTACTTTAAATTTTATTTTTACACTTGTTTAGAGGAGAAATGGTTAAGAGGATGTACAATTTAGATTTGAGACATACGTTCATTTAAAAAAAAACAAACAACAAAACCCAAACACCTCCAAGCCATAGCATTTGTGCTGTACAACCTAAACGAAATACGTTTTCCTTGACTATGCATAGTAAGAGATACAGAATGAAGATCTAATACTAAAATAAATTATGAACTTTGATGAGGAGAGGCATTTTCACCTAAGAAAAGTGAAAATGAGATTTGAATGGTAGGTATTGTAGGAAATCAAGAAAGCTCTGCGAGGGAATTAGTAATTACCTGATTATATCCTTGTGGGTTTAGTCAAAAAACTGAAGTGAATAGGAAACAAACAGTATCAACCAGAATAACCATGGCAATTTAATTACAAGTGTTTGTGCTAAAAGCAGAGCAAAGCTTCACAAAATACTTTTTGAGGCGACAAAAAAATCTGGCAAAAATCCCCAACAGGCAGCCCTCCTCCTCAAACTGAAATGGGTTCAGATTTTTGTTGCCATTAGAAAATTTAGTAGTCATTACAGCATGGAATATCAATATGGCAGAAAGTTTCAATTAACATTTACAGAGATCTACATGTGCAAAGATGTATAGTACACGTTCGATGTACTATATTTCTGAGAAAGGGTCGAATACTGAATTCGCTTTTTTATTTACACAACATTGTGGTGTGCATTAGTGAACAAAGTGAGCGCCACTGCTCATGCCCCCAAATTATTACAATATCAGCAGAAAAGTGGAGGTTTAAAATTGCTGACACACCTGATACTTCGAACTAGGATCCAAGCCTGGAAGAGATCCTTTTGTTTTACCACACTGTATCGCATCTCCTTTCTCTGTGTGTTCGCTACAGGTCAGTTGCTGCCTGCTTTGTTCTGCTACTTTCAAAGTAGCTTATGCTTTCAGATCTATTAAGAGAATAGTTGGCTCCTAGCTAACTAGTTTATTTGAAACAGTTATTAGCAATGGATGCATATGAATACATTTTAGTTTTGAGATAATCTCTTCTCAAATTTACCTGGAAAGTTATTATCTGAATTTGAAATGATAGAACATTGAGTTAGGTAATTTCAAGGTTATAACTGCTCCCAGCCATTTTTAATGGAGTTGTAAAATTGGAAAATCTGATCACAAGTCTTCTATGGTAAGAATACAATGAGATTTGCTTAAAAATTCTATAGCATTTTTCAAAACGAAAAATAGAATTGTTTTTCATTTATTCTGGATTTTTTGTTCTTGCAGTTTAGATCTGAGCCATTAACATGTGCTGAGAGACAATTCCAAGGTTTATTCTGTAATCATAAGAGAAGAGTTTACATTAAAATAAAAAAAAAAAACAACTGGAATTGTTAAGATGTTAAGAAAAACACAGAAAACACCAAGGGATGTAGCATTTCTATTTCTCTATTTGTTTAATATTATCCATGTGAGTAGTTCTGCTTGAGTTCTCTCAAGTTAATAGGTATCTTTCAATTGCAGTCTCTCAATAGAAATTTTACTGTGCTTTCGTTCAGGCTCTGAGGGCCCTATTTATAAAAGCACTTTGTTACCTAAAGATGTAGATAAATCACTAATGCAGGTGTTTTTGAAAACCCTAATACACTGATATACCTTGAAAAATGTGTGCATATTTACTGTATGAAAACTTTATGCCACTGAAGGTGTTTTGCATTGAGTTGCCATGATTATCGTTTGTAGAAGGTCTGTGAAGAATAGAAGACAGCAAATCATCTTAACTATGTAGTCCTCCCAAAGAAACATAATTAAAAATGTAATTTGCTCCTTTGCATGAAATGATTTTTAACATGAATGTTTCAGTAAACAAATCTACCTATATAATTAAAGGAACACGCAAGATCTATTTAAAGCTCACAGAAGGAGAAATATGATATAAGGCCAGCTTAGTGTTTCATCCTACAATCATTTTCATTGCCAATGAGACACAGGTGTGCGCTACATAAATAAGAAAAAATGAGTGTGATGAATGTGATTATTATTCATCTCAAACATCCTTTTTCTTTTTTCCTCCCTGTTCTAATTAGGTAATTTCCAGCTGTTCAACATTTGCTGCTGAGAAGTGCCATTGGAGGATCACATCCCAAATAAAACACAACCATTCTGAAAGCAGCATTCTCTTAAAATAGAAGCAGAAATGTTATGGTAGACAGTTAAACAGAGTTAGATAGACAAAAAATGGACAAATGTTGCAACCCACTCTCTAGGGTGGGGTGTCAAACCAAAAAATCATAGGCCATCTGTGTGGGCTAAAGAAATGCACTTACCTACAGAGCCAGAAATTGATTGTTAGTCTGATGAGTTAACGGGAAGGTGGTTACAGGGACTTATTGACCAGAGGTGTATGATGTGGAAGATTTCTTCCTCTTCACTCTTGGGTGCAGATGTGTTTTTATATGTATGTGTTTTCCAACATAGTCTGTTTACTTGCTCTTTCTGCATTGGTCTACAAATTCCATCCTATGTCTGAGTCTTACAGTCTATGGGACGTTTCATTTACAGTGGATACCTGCTCTTTGTTCTCTCTCTGTTACCCTGAAAGTCAGTTTTTCCCCACTACCAAGGTTGCATCCCTTCAGCAACAGCTAACTGACCCTTACAGATTTTTGTTTGTATTCCCAGGGCCTTTGTTATGATCCTGTGCTTGTACTGTTGGGGTCCCCTGCTAAGGTTACATTTTATTTTCTCCAGTGGTCAAGCTGTAATTTCCTGATAACGTAGCAAGCATTTTATTAGCACAACGTGTTCACACATGTGTTCTGTCTCAGTCATTGAGCAGTTGACTCTACAAAGATAGGCTAGGTGCCATTAGGAGATACACAGATAGATACATACATATAATGCTTTCAGAACTACTTGTTATTCATGTCTATTAGTTATGGCAGTAACACTAGTATATAATCAAAGTTGTTTTGCAACACAAATAATGAATTGCTTTTGTTGTTTTGTTTGCTTAAAAAGTCTGGGAAAGGCATTATAGATGTAAGCCAATGCACGACAATTTTATTCAGCTGCCCTCGAACTTCTGATTTCTGTTCTGCATTTAAGTACATGAAGCAGTTTAAAGTACTTCTTTTTGGTGTCCCCCAGGAAGAAACATGAATGAGTAACATTACGAGCTTCTCTGCCATATGCACTGCCAGCCTGCCCCTGTGTGCTGGCACCTGAGATGTGTGCATATGGGATATATAGGTAGGACGGCAGGAGACCCTCCAGCAGCAGCTGATGGACTGCCCGAGCGCCTGGCTCTCTTCTGGAGGGGCTGGATGCAGCTGCGTAGGCTGCCTGTGGCCGCAGGCTTCACACAGGTGGTGGAGTAGTCCCTGATGGTCTCAAAACCTGCTAATTAGTGTTAGAGGCACCTGCTACTGCTCCTCCCCATCGCCTTCACCCAATCAAGAAATCAAGTTTCTACTCTCAGGGCACAACGTGCACTTTTTTCTCTCCCTGATGTCTTTCCAAAAGATCAACAAGATTTTAAATGTGTTTTTCCTTGAGTTTCTTACAGCTGTACAACTTGTGAGTACGAAGCAGGATTTTGCTGTTTCATTGAGCATTGGTAAATATATATAGACTTGCAACTTTAAAAGTCATCTGTGAGTGCCGATGTTTTATTTTTCTGTTTATTAATGAATAAAATTCTCTCAGTATTTCAGCTACACAGTTCAGGAAACTAATATAAATGTTGAAATACCTGTCTGCTTTCTGTAATTAGACAAAAAAGGTGTAAAGACTTAAAGTTTTATTACTAAGGGAGACACGCAGGGAAATTTGAAGTATACAATCTGAACATTCAAAAAAATGTAAAGCAGAACTTCACAGTTATTGCTGTTGTTGGAAGAAGTTTTCACAATGCCAGAGTAACTTGTGATGAAATACTTATGGCTTTTTAGTATTGTTTTCATTGCTAGTCATTAAAGATTGTTTTGAGATTTTCTAGCTAAATTCTTTATTTTTTTTCCTATTAATTGTAGATGAATATGAAAAGGTTATGATTTTTTAAGTGCTAAGTTTTAAAATTTTGCCTCCTTCTTGTAGTGTCTTATTTGATAATAAGTTGCCTCTTCCTTTACAGACTTGATTTGACATATAAACTGTAGCTGTAGTTTAGTATTTTTTGTTCTTAAGAGTTTTTCACTAAGGAAAGAGTATAATCTGTCAATTAAAATGCTATAACTTTTGACAAAATTAATTATAAACCAAACTTCAGGGGAAAAAATTGCTGGAGACGACTTAAGAAGACAAAAGAATACTTTTTTATATTTCCCAGGTTTCTGCTATTTACGGTTTGGGGGGTGTGAGTGGAATGCCTGACCTTATATCCTATTAAAATTGTTTGGAGGAATTATTCAGATGTGAATATTATTCTTTCTGTTATGTGTCTGAAATTCTGAAATTGCTTATCAGATGCTAGCAAGAAACTGAAACAATTTAGGATAAGGTTTTCAGCTGTTATTGTGCCTGCACTTAATGCACATATGCTCAAATCAGAAGTGAGTGTGAGATCCTTCCCCTTCTCATGGCTGTAGGTTCATGTGTCCTCCAACTTCAACAACAAAAACCAAGGTTTTGTTGTGGCCTAATGATAATATAATTTTTTTCTGTCCTTCCTTGCCTAAAAGCTCACGCTCATCTATCTTCTTGGCTTCTCCTATTTCATACTCTCATAAGAATTATATCTGCTCCTAGCCAAGCTTGAGGATTAAAAAATTATTCAAACAAATGTTAGCTTAAGAAATATTTACATCAGACTAGGTGATCACAGATATCAAGCTGCTCTAATATCCTGGGGAGTCACATATGATAGCTGTCTTAAACAGCCACACATTTGATAAGTGTTTTCAAAATCCCACATTTTTGGCAACAATATTTTATTTATGCACAGCTCATTCTCTATAATGACAGTTATTTTGGCTTCGAAACAAAGAAGATTGTGGAAAAGCAGTGACAGAAATTCAGAAGCACTAGCATTTAGAGAAAATTACTATTAGTGATTTTTATTTGAACGAATTTTTCATCTAAATATGATCTATGCAACCATGCACTATAATTTCTTTTTTTTATTAATTGCTTTCCATATCTTCAGTGCTAGCAAGAGTAAGGAGTCAGAGACCAGAAACTGTGGTGATGGGCAGGGCAAACATGATCAGTTGTGGTGTTTCTAATGTGGAAAATAAAGGATTTAACTCTACTGACATTGTTAATGGGAGGTAGGCTTAAGAGACTCTCATGCTCATGCCGTCCTACCCCTCCCTGCAAAACAAGGAATATCAAATGAGGTTCTGTCGTAGCTCAGATTCAGGTTAATGTCCTGTGTAAAAACAGAGTTGCGCATCCCTGCTTACAGAGACTTGAACCCAAATAATATATATTTGTAACTGAGGTGATAAAATGCAGCATACTCTGGCATATTTTACCAATGTTTTGGGATAAAATGTTCAGTTCAGAACTTACGCTTCCACTGACTTGTTGGAAGAGAACTTTCAGGGCTGGAGGTGGATAGGTTAAATGAAATATTAATCTGCCCTGTCAAAAAGATCGGGGAAAAAGAACCCTTAATTTTATTTCCCTACTCTTGCAAATAACATAAATATTGGTTAACTTAATGCATGGAGAGGTAGAAAAAAGAATGAAGGTTACTTGACCCTGTCTTAGTGGACAAAAAGGACTGGCTTGGATGTGTAAACCTAAGACAATTGGTCAGGCTTGCTAAGGCACTGCTTCACGCTTACAAAGGCGTGTCAGCATTCTGGGTTACAGACTGCGTGTGTATGTGGGTATGTGCTCTGTGTGCGTGCGCCTACTGGGAGGAGGTGCTTAGCTTGTTTCTGGTTGGGCCTGGGGGCATGGGCCTGTGTTGGACTACCACGTCTGGCCCTATTCCTCTAACAAAGAGGTTGTTTCTGGATACAGCTGATTAACAGCTTTTTTTATCTAAAGCCATGTTGGCTAGTGGTTGTACTGGAAATAAAATGAGGCTTCTGGCATGCCCATTTATGTTTTGTGTTTGAGGAGGAACGAAGAGTATTTTCAAATGAGAGTGACCATACAGGGTCTGACCAAAATTTTCCCTGAACCTGGTACCTTGTCTTCGACAGTGGCAGACAGCCTTTGTCTAGGAAAGCACGTAAGTTCTGAATGTGGTGTGGTGCTTCAGTAAAATGCTTTCCACCCACCAGCACCTTGAGGTTAATGGAAAACTTAAGGAAAAGATAAGGTCTTTGTAAACTTTCACACTGAGACAAAGTAGGTCTCTTGAAAGACTGTAAGTCTGAGAGTAGCTGTGTATTAACATTGGTGATTTTGGTTTAACCTTGAGCTCAGCACAAGCTATGTGTTTCAGTAAATAGCAGAATGTAAAATACCAGTACTGTTTTATGGAAATGAAAGTACTTCTGAATTTGTTTCTGGTTTATGTCTAAATGATACTGAGGGCTTCACTTTTAGGGAGAAAAAGGGAAGGTATGGTCATTCACCATCTCAACAGGTTGTAATAAAAAAATTACGTGTGAGGAAAATATGAGCAAGGTCCCCTCTTCCTCCAGTAGTTTTCCTTATGATTTTGTCCATGTCTTATTTGCTTGTTTCCAATAACTGGCAAGCCTTGTATTGCACTAATGAGAGAGGGTGTGTGTGTGTGTGTGTGTGTATGTGTGTTTGTTTGTGTGGTTTTTAGTTTGTTTGTTTTTAACTGTAATTCTGGTCATATACAAGAGAGCTTCTCAAGCAGAAGCACTTGTGTGGGAGTATAGTCCAGGAGAACAGTACTTCTGTGGGGCTTAACAGAACTTATTGAGGGGCTCAGAAGCACTATAACACTGTTTCCATAATTGCTTATCTTCTCAGAGTTTAGATTTATTTAAGGCAAAGAAGGGATAAATCCTGCTAATGCTGTAATAGGCCTCTCACAGAAACAAATGCTAATCCTGTTTGAACTACTACTATGTTTTTCTGACTACTTCCACCACCTTTAGGAAGCCAGTCACTGTATCCAATAGAAATTGTTTAAAAGATGAAGTATATTCACTGTTTTCACTTTGCTTAGTTTATTTGTAACGATAAAGGCTAAAGATCTTGTATATTTGCTAGTGTATTCATAACTACATTTGTGTCTTTTTTTTTTAATCAGTTATGGGATAATTTAATTTTCCATTATTAATCATCCTCCTTTTTAATGGTTCTTTCTAGTTCATCAGTACCTCCTGCTATTAGTATCGTTTTACATATTGTATTTTTCCATGTCCTCTTCTGAAAATATTCTTAATTAGTGTTCCACATCTGACCAGTTTCCCATCAAAACGTGCAATACTTGTTCATTATCTTGCTTTCATGAATATTTTTTTAAGTTCAGATTTTTTTTTAAGACCTGGGAACATATTTAGGTGTACTTTTTCTTATACGTCTGAAGATACATCAACCTTTAAGAAATTTCTATGAATTCTTATGAACTTTTATTCATTAACTAGAAAGAACAAGTTCATTAGTGTAATAATGATAAATGTTGTTGAACTTTTCTGCAGAATTCCTGGCAGTTTCATTAAATATGAATTATTTAGTGGTCTTTTAATTAAACTTTCATGCACTGTTCATGAGCAGTTTTAACCCTAATGTGTAACTCTAATTAAAACAAAATGTTGTAAGATTTATTGCAATAAAGAGGCCTAATTTTTAAATACAGTCTGTCTCCAGTTTAAATGTCAAAATACCATAGAGTCTTAAGTCTAGCAAGAGCAAGCTTACGTATCATCTGTTAAATAAAGTCTCTCATTCTTTATTGTGAATATCTTTCACAAATATCTTAAAATTACTGTTTCTTTTCTCATTGTTTTAGGGTGATCAACACCTTCCTTTTCACTTTCTAGCAAGCAATTGAATCTAACAAAGAATTCCTATCGCACTACATTATTTTTACAGCATTCTTGTAAGGAGATACATAAATGGTGTATGTATTTGCTCTATGTAAGGCACCATACTTATTTCTGCTAACACCTAACTCAAGCTAACAGTTATCTGTATCTCGAAGACTAAAATTGGCTGATTCCTTTATGTTCTAATTACATGAACATTTTAAGAGATAATTATTTTTGGAAACCCAATTTAAGTAAAGGAAGAAGCAGCTGTCATATTTCTAGCTCTGTACTAAATTTTCCAAAGGAGGGTTTGAACTTGACATTGCTTCTGCAAGGTTCTTCATTACCCAAGCTGCCTTATTTATTTATAATTTTTACAAGAGCATATAAGTCACAGGACTTTAACTGTGTATTTGTACACCTCTGACTTCTAAACGTGTAGTTGAGGTGAATGGCTAAGAAGAATATCAGTGCCAGAACTTTAAAACAGATTGATAAGCAGAATAAATTTCTGAACTGAGTATAAAATACTTCCCTCTTCATGGTATCCCATTTTAGGGCGTCTTGGCTAGTAGGTAATGACACGTATTTGTCTTGGTTTTGTGTCTTAGCTAGTAGACTTAATTCTAGATGAAAATTCTTGTTCTAAACCCAAAGCAACAAAGTAACATTTTTAAATGCTTGCATGTTTTTTGTATTTCACTTTTATTATTTTATACTTGTTTTTTCTTCTATCCCTTAAAAAAAGGTTTGTGCCTGTTCAGTGGAACACTAAAACCTGACACCCTGTGCCTTACAAAGACTGACAGTGTCGTTTGGCTGGGGAATAATTTGGTGAAAAGTAAGGATCTGCATTTAATTTTTTTGCTTCTGTGCACATCGCATTATTTCAAGTGTCTGAGTCATGGGCTGATTTGCCAAGTAGGTTATCAAATCACTCTTCAGTCACATCCTTGTTTTTCCTATAATGTGTTGCAGCCAGAATTGTGGGATCACCTCACACACTGAGGTCTGCTTGACCTCTGTCAGCCTAACAGTCAATGAAATTTTAGTCATTGATCTGACCACAGCGGGTATATTGACATACAGTGTTCAGAGAACTAGCTGTATATGTATTCTTATAAGAATTACAGTTAGTCAGTGATTTACATTTTATTTTTAATGCTTCTTTTTAGCTATGTTTTTCCTGAATAATATACCTTTTTTTTTCCCCCTCCTCTGTCACTTTATGGTCTTTTGGATCTCTGGAAAATTCTAAAATTGCAGAAAGAGATGTAACCATGTATAGTCTGAGTACATCATTGAAATGTTCTAGTGAAATAAAATCTAAAGATCTGGCAAATAGTTGCATTTTATTTATACACTTGGTATGTAAAACAGTGTTCCCATGGTCATTTTTAATAAAGATGAGAAAGTGATATTTAAATTCCAGATTTTCCTTAGTCTAAGGATTGCCATTATTACCTTGGCAATAAAATCTTTATTAAAGCCACTTGGTTACTGCAGTGCCTGGAAGAAGTAAATCCAGACCTATGTGTTTTTAGTTAAAAGGGCATGAAAACTCTGTCCTGTGCTCTGTTTGCTCATGGACTCTTGCCTACCCTCTAACACCGCTATGGCGCTGAGTGACATTTCAGTGACCTAAGCATGCATGTGCTGTCATGCTGCTGATGTGTTGTTTTGGTTTTTTTTTTTTTTTCTCCATATTGCCCTGCCTGAAAGCAGGACTTTAATGTCCACTTACAAGGGGACAAGGGGGTGTGTGTAGTACTCCAAAGCATTATGTTAATAACTGTGGTAACAGTATACAGTAAAAGTGTAAAGTTTCACTTTCATGAAACACTAGTTCTGGATATCTTCTTCAGAGAATGTGATGTCACACTGAAGTGGCATTGCAGAGAAGTACCAATACTTAAACTAGCATTGTAACTAGTTTAGAAAAATAATTTCTTGACATTTTGAGAAGTCATTCTATTTGCATCACTGAAACCTGCTAAATGTGTTGGTAAAAGTGAAAGGAATATAGTTCATAGGGATATAGAGGACAACCGTTTTAAGAAGTCCTGATATGTGCTCATGAAACTGTAATGAGCCTACCATCTCCTTAGATTTTCCTCTCTTTTGCTCCATGTTGGGTTTGAACCTCTGCTGAAACTGTCTAAGCAGCATAATCATACTTGTTACCACATTTAGTCACCTCTTGCTGCCCTCTTTAATTTGTAAATTAATTCAAAATTTGTAAAGTAATGCTGGCAAGCCCATGGAACCGGAGAGGAGAAGGGAAAGCAAATACTGAATACAACAAATGATATAGAAATTCAAATAAAAGTTTTGAGGGAGGGGGAGAAACCAGCAACCCTTCTGCTTCTACCAGAATCTATATTTGACTAATGCAGGTGCATATATGTTAACCATTTGTAGTCACAATGTACTGCATACTTGGATTTGTCAAATGTTGTTCGTATTTATTACTGTGATCTTTTTGCTGTCTGAAGCGTAGAGGACTCATCAGGTTTCTGCATTCTTTTCAGTGTATGTGCTCCCTTGGCGCCCTTCCCACTCCTCCTTCTCCTCCCCTTTCAAACAAATTGACATTACTAAGAGATGGATATCAATGGAGATACTCTGGTTCAGCAACAATATCTTAACCACAGGCTGGCATACTAACAACGAAAAAAAAAGTTAATCTACTTACCAGGTGCATATCTCTTGCTAACAAAAAAACAGCTCTAGCGTGATACATTTTTCTATTTAATTGATAACATTTTATGCCTGTCACGGCATTCGCAGTATATCGTTAAACCTATGTGGTAAAGGAACAGTTGATGGTGTTTGAAGGTCTGTATATTATAAATGTTACTGGCCTAAGAAGCTCATATGCAAGAAGCTGTAAAGCTGTAATTGCAAAATTGCTATACAGTAGCTCTTTTTTATACATTCCATGTTCATCTCTCTGAGTTATTTGGAAGTTATGCAAGTCAATGCACAGGCATCATTTTGTGTTAAAGAACTGGCATGTCTCCATTGGAAGTCTGGGTGCCTTATTCAGTGCGTTTCCAAGCAGGGAGGGGGAGGCTGATGGGGAGGAGGGTGGAGGAGCAGGCTCAGTTTCTGGGACTGCTGCATCAGGGTAGGGCATTGAGCACACTTGTATGTGTGCGCGGTTGGTCTGGGGGAAGCACACCCCTTTCAAGGCAATACTGGGCAAACCTCATTTCCAGTAGTAATGGTAGCCCCATGAGTGCAGGAGCGAAAGGGGATTTTGGATGCAGTCACCAGCTGCAATCATGCATGTTTGTTTCCTGAGTACCGTGACCTAGCAGTCTGGTTTGTGTTGATAAATGTCGTCTAAAAATATATTGTATATAGTCTTCCTATTTTTGAAGTCTTTGAAATTTTGCTAAGGACATACTAAGCTAAGTAGATAGGAGGGGTTTTTTTGTTTGGTTTGCTTTGTTTATAGCAGAAATTGAGTCAGTCCTTTTAGTTTTCATATTTGGTGGGGGATTTTCAAATCCGTATATATATGTGGAACCCGAACAAATAACCTGATTTGGTGGACAGTGGGAACAAACAGTGATTTCTGTTGCTTGGTAAGTTTGAAAAGATTGAGCTGCAGGTCAATCCAACAGTTATAAACTTGTTGGATTTTATTTATCTTGGAAGGGCTAAGATTAAATTTTTCATTATTTTGTATAAGGCCTTTGCTTAACTATTGCTATTTCTGAACTTAAAATGCAGAAAAATCGGAGATGAGTTTTGCAATCCTAATTATAAACTAAATATTACTGGCAGAGTTAAAATTGACATAAAGACACTAGAGTATATACATCTGCACATTGCTCTTTGAAATATCAAAAGAATGTATGGCTATTTGACATTCACATCTGACACTGGTTTTGAGAGGCCTTGTGACTAATACCTGGCTCTAATTTCACTCTTAAATGTGCTGTATTTACTTTGATGGGAGCTGCTCGGGGTTTACAGTCAGAAAAAGTTCTGAATTCCACTCCAGGCTTTGGAGAGTGTAGAAGGATGAATCTTGTGATACGTGATGAGCTTTCTTACAGCAATGGATATCTTAATAATTTCACCAGTTTCCATGGAATTACATCAGTTGGGCAAAACTAGGTGATCAAAGGTTATTGACCTGTGTTTCTGGTCATATATCAGTTTAATTAATTTTCACTTTTCAGTCTTTTAATAAAGTATATTTATAACTTTGACCAGATATAGGGAGAATGAATGATAAAAAAATGTAATTGATTGGTATGTTGTTAACACAGCATTTCAGCAAATAGAGGAAAATTAACTAATGGGTTAAGGAGTATGCAAAGTAGCTTTCAAAAGAGGCGGATAAAATTTAATAGTTTATTCTGGTGTCTAATTATTATTAGGTATGTTTTTTTTTTAATTCTTGGTACAAACTGGATATTTAAAGAATATGAAAATGATTTATACTTCTAGACAGAATAGTAATACTATCAGTAAAGTGAGCCACAGGACACAATCATTACAAATAGAGACCTTATTTGGATGTTTGTGAGAAGGCGGCAGCTGAATGTTACACAGGAGATTTCAACTTCAACAGCAATTTAAAGGCAAAAAGTCTTTCTTTCACAAAAAAAGTAGTTGTGGTTTTGCTGAAAAACATTCAGTTTTACTTACTGAAAGATTACAGAATCTCTTCTAATTTGCAAAGAGAATGCTGGGACTGAAATGTAAATTGTTTTTGAGGGTAATTCAAAAGATATTTGAGTGTTTTGAATAGTGTTCCTTTTTATTTTAAGCATGTTATGTTCTTTTTGCAAGTGAGTCGTACTTTTCCACCTACAGTAAAATCATAGAATCATAGAATGGTTAAGGTTGGAAAAGACCCTTAAGATAATTCTTCCTATAGAAGGAGAGTATCATAAAGATTCTGGTATCTTTTGGTACCTTATCAGATATTAAGACAATGACAGAATTACCTATATAATACAAAAATAACAGGAAATTATCCTTCTTCCTTTGACATAATTTTCTTCCCATGACTTCTGAGACAATGTGGTGATGCTGACGTTCTGCAGAGTTCGCTTGTGGTGGTGACAGGGCAATGACTGGGCAATTTTCTGTGTAATTAATTATCGTACCCGAAGAGGAAGTATTGGGCAACTAACACTGGAGGAGGAAGAGCGATTGGAGTATGGAGGAAAGGAGGGAATGCTCTCACTGTCTAACCTTTCCATAAACCTAAAATTATAATCTGGGCTGCTAAGAAAGAAGAGATATCCAAGATGGAAGTAATGCCCATTTAAGAAATTGAAATACTGCTGACTTTAAGAAGTGTTTCATGGAACCTGATATTTGACATAAAACGTAGTTATAATCTCAGCAATAACAACAAAATAACCTTCTCCCCTCTCTCAGACCTGGTCTGAGGTTTCATTATAGAAAGCCTCCCTTGAGAAGGATTTTCTTGAACGACCATTTCATGGAACTTGTGTAAAAAATCTGCTTAGATAAAGTGTTTTAAGTGAAGTAGAATAAAGACTTTGACTGAAAAGCAATTTCGTATCAAGGTCTAACGTGAACACCCTGTAAATTATGGGCTAATGTAGATATCTTTTTATATAGTTGGACTGATGCTTAACTTTTAGTTACTCTCCAGTTTAAAGCAAGCTTTACACCATTAAGGAGAGGTTGGTTGTGGAATCTCCTTCCCTGGAGATATTTACAAAAAAAAAAAAAAAAAAAGGCACATCAGTGTACAAGATTGGATCTACATGACAGAGCTTGGGGTGGGAAACAAACGTCTCTGACAAGCAATGGTTCTGTGTCTAAGATGACAGTGCTTTACATAGTTTATGAGATTGATCTTATAAGTTATTATTAGATGCTATTGTGTCGTTGGTTGCAAATTCTGACTTGTTTTTTTGTCATGTTGCATCTATCCACCTCCTCTTGGACGCTGCTTAGCTTGCTGGGGTCTGCCAGGTCCCTGACCTCTTTACAGGGGGTCCCTGGGCCACCTTCTGTGGTGCTTGCCATCTTCAGGAGTAGGGATCTTGTCCTTATCTAGCGCCTTGAGAGCAGTTGGGGAAAAGAGAGGGGAGCTATAATTTTCCTCAGTATTTCAGAGCTGTAGCCTTCAGATTTTCTGTTTATAAATACAGAGGCCTCAAAATCTTTGACTATTAATAGCATAGTAGTCCATCTATTCAGGGCAAATATAGGGGGTATAAGCATGTGTGGCAGTTTTTCCAGTAAGCCTCTGTCGAGTAAAGCAGATTTTTGCGTTCCTTCATTTCCATTAACTATAATAGCCTAAAATTCTCAGTGTTATACAACTTGTTTTTCATTATTTTTTTCTAAGACATTTGTATTGTTCTTTTTGAATAATGTAACCCTTTAGTCGTTAGTTGAGACACTTTCTTTGAACAGAAAGAAAGCAAAAGTAAGACAAAAATATTCTTCAGCTATGCAGGAATACATGTGTCTTATTTATTGCAGTATTTCAACTGAGTCCTCTCATTACCTTAGATCAAGCATTTGAATGTGATTGCATCTTGCTTGGTGGGACAAATGTGTCACCTTTAATATTTGAAGGTGAAAGGGATGATAAATAAAACCAAATGTTTTTACTGTATGCGATTACAAGGGTGTGGGAGTTTGCACTGATCTTTGATATGCAAAACTGTCTATTAATATTTCATAAATTATTTTCGTGGTGTAGTTCTAGATAAACTTCAATATAATATTTCAGCTTAATATTGTTTTCAGTGAATGCAGCAGAAGGAACCTGATTAGGTTGTGTAGAGAAATGATTCCTAAGCAATTAAGGAAGCTTTATTTAAACCCCTGATTTTTGCATAAAATAATTCTAAATACAAACTAAACATATACTGTAATTTACTGGAGCCTAGTTGTTTTGTTTTGGGATTTTGGGTGTGTATGTGTTTGTTTTTTCCCAAGAGAAAATGTCAACAGGGATATTTGCCAGTGCCAGGCCAAATTATCATTAGTTACATTATAGTATAAAAGTGCTGTCAAGCATGCAAATGCTTGATGTATTAAACCATACAATAAACAATGCTTACTATATTTTACCAGTAGGCACCTTGTTTTTAACACTAAAGATTTCTTGTCCACTTCCAGTCACTGTTATAGTTAATGTGTTCTCATTCAAAGCATATTAGGGCTAAGAGAAATCACTTTTAAAAAAATATTATTATTTTTGTACATAGCGTGATATTTGGTTTGCAGCTATTTCATTTGACTGTACGCAATTTTGTGTGGTGAAGCCTCTTGGGTCCACTCTGTATATCAGCTTCATTAAGAATTATTCTGTACAGACCAATTTATCATCTCAGAAATGGTCTGCACAGAGCTGCAGCTAGACTCTTCCTGCTGCCTGATTGATCTGCTTGTCTCAGATAGCATCCTAGCGTTGACTCAGCCCAGGTATTAGCAGCTTTCAATGTACCTGTAAAATCAAACCCACTAATTAGGCCAGTTGAACATGTCTAGGTTATATATCTGAAGTTACAACTGTCTGAAACCATTTCTGTGCTGTCTGAGCTTATGCTGGTGTCTTCATTAAATGCTTGTAGCTAGAAGCTTTGCACCTGTCAGGTTAGATACATGAAAGCATGTACCTGAGCCTTTTTGAACCCTGTGGGATTCAAGAGTTGTTTTAAGCCAAAGAGTGCACCAAGTGCTTTGCTGTATTTGAACCTTAACACATCATGCATTTTACAGGAATAGGCTCATGTTTCCGTATATGAGATTAAATATGCAGGTGCCATTCTCTATATGCATAGTGCAAACTTTGGCAAATGCTGCTCAAGCAGTCACTGAACTTCAGACATTTGTAACTAACAGCGTGAAAGTCACTTACCATCTTGATTTAACATTTTAAGAAGCATCTGTATTAGTTTCTTAGTATCTTCATATATTTCATACAGAAACATTAATGACACAAATATGGTATTTTTAGAGTAAGGATGTGCAAGATGTCAAGTTACAGCTTAGCAAAAAAATCTATCCAAAATAACACAGGTTTTCTAATCTCAGACTCTCTGAGGTGCAGTTGTACACTGTACCTGTTGTGACCGGAATCTTCCCAAATCCCTCTGTCTCCTTCCCAATCACACCTGCACACACTTACACAATTAGCATTCAAGAATAAATTGGCAGTCTTCTGACATTTCTAGAAGTTCTGTATGGGGGCAAAAGTCTTCCCTCCTCCCAAACTCATCTGCTCTGGAAACTAGGTTTAGAACAGGACTTTAGGGAAGAAATACTTTAACGAGCTCAATGCACACTAAAATACTCTTTATCCAGTCCCCTCAGGAGATGCTGTGAAAGAGTCTCCCAGAAATGTGTAGCATGATAACTCTTCGCAATTTGTTTGGTAGAAAGCATAAGTTTCTGCATGTTGAAGACAAAATGAAATCTTCCAAAATTCTGGATATGCTTAAGTTGTGCTGTTAAATTGTACAGACAAAATCTGTAGTACTCCCTATCAGTTGTTTATACGTATTTCATTCTGTGCTAATTAGCGCACAGTCAAATTCAGCTAAGGCGGCAGGGCATGGGAGTGAGAGGAGTTGAATTGAGGTATATGAGACAGGCAACTGACCGTGGCTCTTACTTCCTGTAGCGTAGATTACTTTACGAAAATGCCATTTATAGAATCACTAAACCATGTAGTCATTGAACACAATAATCAAAGGCAATCAGAAAAAAATTAATTCCTTTTCTTGTGTGCATATTATACAAAGAGAACGTCTTTCTAGGTGTTAAGTTTATTTTCTTTGTATATACTTAGTGAACAACCCCATGAGGTACTCATCAAATATTCTCTGAGGGGGAAAAAAGTATTTGGTGTTTTTGATTCAAAGATCAGTTTAGCCATAGAGTATATTTCTGTTTTCAGACAATTTTTATGGGTGTGGATGGCTGCAAATTTAAAAGTCTGGTTTCCAGAACAAGTAATAATCTTGTTTTTTCATGAGTTTGCATGAAAGAAGAAGAAAAAAAATAAAAAGGCTCATTTTCTTATCATAAAGTTGTCTTCTAGAGTATTGTGAAACAGAAGAAAAACAATGAAAACTGGGTAGGAGATGGCAATGTTCACGTAGAACTGAAGTGCTAAAATATGCATATCAAAATATGCAGGTGTTTGTTTTTTTTTTTTTACTTAAGTAGAATAGAAAGACTGCTTACTGACTCCCATTATTTTGATTAATATTTAGATTAGTATTTAAATAGTAATTAAACAGTGTTCTAGGCATAATTCAGCTGTTGTCCCTGATCTTGTTGTTGTCATGATACTTCACAAAACTAAAGCAAATGTTATGCTCAATATCTTGTTACAGGCAAAACAGAAACATACCTCTTAAGGAAAGTCAGAATTTGTTATTTTCTTAATTGAAATCTTAACAGACTAATCTAAAAATTATTTTTAGCAGTTCAGATTTAATTATTACAGAAAGAGAAACAACAATAAAGAAAACAATAGTCCAGAAAAAAACATAATAAAGTTAAATAATAGTGCAGTTAGTACAATAAATAATAATACCGTTAAATGCACACCTCCTAGTAGTTCTTAATCTTTCACTGCTGTGAGAAGTAGTGAGGGGGAAGAAGGGCGGAAAATATGGCAAGTTGTCAGCATCTTTTTGCCTGAAGAAGTCTGATCATGATGTTTTCTTCCTCCTTGCCCTGGAACATATAAAACTTGAGATGTTTTTATATGTTTGCTAGGACATCTTTGCACCTTGTTGTTCCTTCACTGTTCCGCAAAGGTGCTGTGGTGCATTTTGCATATGTTAGATACATGTTTCTTTGTTCTGTTACCCCCAAAACCAGTTTTCTCCAGAGTTGGATTATTGTTTCTTCAACTTCAAGGAAACCCCTCTTCCGTTGCCAGCCTGTGCCCCATCTCTGGACATCCCAGGTACTCCTCTGTGCTGCATCCAGTGCTGCCACTTCTTGAGGCCTCTGCTCTCTTGCCAGGTCTCTGTTCCTCTACACTATGCTATTCTACTAAAGCCATAAATGCCCCACTCTACACAGAATAACTACTTGCCTCTACCATGTATATAAAAACTATGCATGTACCGTACAAAGACAGGTACATGTGAACCAAGTTAAGCATACTCATCTGGTGGTTAACAAATGCCTGTTATAGCTAAACCAGGTGAAAAGAAAGCTTGAGGCAGGTCAAGACAAGCTCAAAGCAAGCAAACCTGATAAGCCTTAGTCCTGAGTCCTTACAAACTCAATAGGAAGCCTGTGACCTACTACTAGTGATGGCAATACCGTATTTATAGGACGACAGGGCTACACATAGAGTTTGTTGTTCATTTGCTTCTAAAGGGACAAATCTGAACAATGTTGCTACTAGGTAAATGTATATTTTTATTATATTTACATCTCATTTTAATTGCATGAAGTTAGATTACAGTATTTGTAGTCAATGCAAATATTGACACCAACTGAAATATGCATGTTTTTAATCAGAATAAATTATTAGACTTCCAGACAGTTATGTCAAGATGGTCCTTTTTATTGTAAAAAAAATTCTTTCACATCATTTTGCTGTTGGCATGCGTAGCAGCAATAGCTAATGTTTGGGGGAAATAACTTCCAGCTATGTACTTGCGTAGTGTCAAACTGCAGGTATCTTGATAATATTTTTCAATATTTACAGCGTACTTTATGAATTTTAGCCAATATTTTTCCTGGCAAGATTTTGACTGTGTGCAATTTGTTTTCTTAGGTTTTTTTTAATGAACGCAAAACAAAAAAGTTGATTGACAGCATTTCAATTAAAAAAACTGTAGCTGTTCAAAAACTCAAGTATAAAGAGGTAACATTACATTGAGGATCCAGCATATTGTTTTTTATACCTGCAACACGTTTGGATTTCTAAGTATCTGTAAAATTAGCCCACAGACCTATTTTGGTTTATCAACTTGTTCGGAGTTTATGGCTAAGATTGTTTTCCTCAGTTTTTTCAGTAATACTCTTCACTTACTTAATAAGCTATAAACTGTTAATATGTTTATGATGTGATCTTTTAAATATAATCAGACAGGTATAAGCTTAAATTATGTATGTTATAATTTCCATAAAGACATGCAGCCATTTCATAGAATCATAGAATCGTAAAGGTTGGAAAAGACCCTTAAGATCATTGAGTCCGACCATTAACCTAGCACTGCCACGTCCATCTATACCATGTCTTCAAGCACCGTATTTATCCGTTCTTTAAATACCTCCAGGGATGGAGACTCAACCACTTCCCTGGGCAGCCTGTTCCAATGCTTGACCACCCTCTCATTTCTTCCAGTTCAAGCAAGAGCTGTAGAAATATGCATCATTTTTAGAATCATGAAGGGATCTTGGGAGGTTGCCGTGTCCAACCTCCTGCTCAAAGTTAGAGCAGATTTCTGAGGCCCTTGTCCAGCCAAGTTTTGATATCTCCAAAGATGGGAGTCTCCAAACTCTCTGGACAGCATGTTCCAATGTTTGACAACTCTCTTTGTGAGGAATGTTTTCTTGCAAATTGTTGGAATTTCCCCCGCTGCAATTTCTGCTTGTTGCGTCTCCTTTCAACTGAGCGCTTCTGGAAGAGACCAGGTCTATCTACTCTCTAGATCCCTGCTAGGCAGGTAGAGGCAGTAATTAGATGTCCCCTGAACTTGTGATCTCAAACCCAGCTCTCTCAGCCTTTCCTTGCAGAGGTCGGACGGTATGGCAGTGGTGAGTTGTTAAAATCATAGAATCATTAAGGTTGGAAAAGACCCTTAAGATCATCGAGGCCAACCGTTAACCTAGCACTGCCAAGTCCACCACCAAACCATGTCCTCAAGCACCACATCTACCACCTGTCTTTTAAATACCTCGAGGGATGGATACTCAACCACTTCCCTGGGCAGCCTGGTCCAATGCCTGACTACCCTTTCAGTGAAGAAGTTTTTCCTATTATCCAACCTAAATTTCCCCTGGCGCAGCTTGAGGCCGTTGCCTCTCGTCCTATTGCTTGTTACTAGGGAGAAGAGACCAACCCCCACCGCTCTACAACCTCCTTTCAGGTAGTTGTACAGAGCAATAAGGTCTCCCCTCAGCTTCCTCTTCTCCAGACTAAACAACCCCAGCTCCCTCAGCTGCTCCTCATAAGACTTGTGCTCTAGACCCTTCACCAGCTTCCTTGCCCTCCTCTGGACACGCTCCAGCACCTCGATGTCCTTCTTGTAGTGAGGGGCCCAAAACTGAACACAGTACTCGAGGTGTGGCCTCACCACTGCTGAGTACAGGGGCACCATCACCTTCCCTGGTCCTGCTGGCCACACCATTCCTGATACAGGCCAGGATGCCATTGGCCCTCTTGGCCACCTGGGCACACTGCTGGCTCATGTTCAGGTGGCTGTCAACCAACACCCCCAGGTTCTTTTCCACCAGGCAGCTCTCCAGCCACTCTTCCCCAAGCCTGTAGTGTTGCATGGGGTTGTTGTGACCCAAGTGCAGGACCTGGCACTGAGCCTTGTTGAACCTCATACAGTTGGCCTCGGCCCATCGATCCAGCCTGTCCAGATCCCCCTGTAGGGCCGGCCTTCCTACCCTCCAGCAGATCAACACTCCTGCCCAATTTGGTGTCATCTGCAAACTTACGGAGGGTGCACTCTATCCCCTCATCCAGATCATCAATGAAGATATTGAACAGGACCGGCCCCAATACTGAGCCCTGTGGAACACCACTCGTGACCGGCCACCAACTGGATTTAACTCCATTCACCACCACTCTCTGGGCTCGGCCGTCCAGCCAGTTTTTAACCCAGCGCAGAGTGCACTTGTCCAAGCTGTGAGCAGCCAGCTTCTCCAGGAGAATGCTGTGGGAGACAGTGTCAAAGGCCTTACTAAAGTCCAAGTAGACAACATCCACAGCCTTCCCCTCATCCACTAAGCAGGTCACCTTGTCATAGAAGGACACCAGGTTAGTGAAACAGGATCTCCCTTTCATAAACCCATGCTGGCTGAGCCTGATCCCCGGGTCGTCCTACACTTGCTGCATAATGGCACTCAAGATGATCTGTTCCATGACCTTCCCTGGCACCGAGGTCAGGCTGACAGGCCTGTAGTTCCCCGGATCCTCTTTCCCACCCTTCTTGTAGGTGGGTGTCACATTTGCTAACCTCCAGTCAACTGGGACCTTCCCGGTTGACCAGGACTGCTGATAAATGATGGAGAGTGGCTTGGTCAGCTCCTCTGCCAGCTCCCTCAGTATCCTTGGGTGGATCCCATCTGGCCCCATGGACTTGTGCGCATCCAGGTGGAGGAGCAGGTCGGTGACTGCCACCTCTTTGACAACTGGGGCTTCATTCTGCATCCTATCTCCATCTCCCAGCTCAGGGGCCTGAAAACCCCGAGGATGACCAGTCTGACTATTAAAGACTGAGGCAAAGAAGGCATTAAGTACCTCAGCCTTCTCCTCGTCCTTCGTGGCAAAGTTTCCCTCCACATCCAACAAAGGATGGAGATTCTCCTTGGCCTTCCTTTTGTCCCTGATATATTTGTAAAAACATTTTTTTGTTATCTTTAACAGCAGTGGCCAGTTCAAGTTCCAGCTGGGCCTTCACCTTTCTAATCTTCTCCCTGCATAACCTCACAACATCCTTGTAGTCCTCCTGAGTCGCCTGCCCCTTCTTCCAAAGGTGGTAGGCTCTCCTTTTTTTCCTGAGTTCCAGCCAAAGCTCTCTGTTCAGCCAGGCCGGTCTTCTCCCCCGCCTGCTCGATTTATGGCACGTGGGGACGGCCTCCTCCTGTGCCTTTGAGATTTCCTTCTTGAATAACATCCAGCCTTCTTGGACTCCTTTGCCCTGCAGGACTGCCTCCCAAGGGACTCTGTTAACCAGACTCCTAAACAATCCAAAGTCTGCCCTTCTATAGTTCAGGGTAGTGGTTTTGCTGACCCCCTTCCTTGCTTCTCCAAGAATTGAAAACTCTATCATGTCGTGGTCGCTGAGCCCAAGACAGCCTCCGACCACCACATCGCCCACCAGACCCTCTCTGTTCGTGAACAGCAGGTCCAGCGGGGCACCTCCCCTGGGGGGCTCGCTTACCAGCTGCGTCGGGCAGTTATCTTCCACACGCTCCAGGAACCTCCGAGACTGCTTTCTCTCTGCTGTGCTATATTTCCAGCAGATATCTGGTAAGTTGAAGTCTCCCATGAGAACAAGGGCTAGAGATCGTGAGACTTCAGCCAACCGCTTGTAGAATACTTCGTCTGTTTCCTCATCCTGGTTGGGTGGACTCTAACAGACTCCCACCAGGATGTCTGCCTTATTAGCCTTCCCTCTGATCTTCACCCATAAGCACTCAACCTTATCATTACCTTCATTGAACTCTAGACAGTCAAAACACTCTCTAACGTACAAGACTACCCCACCGCCTCTCCTTCCTTGCCTGTCCCTTCTAAAGAGCTTGTAGCCACCCATTGCAGCACTCCAGTTGTGTGAGTCATCCCACCATGCTTCCATGATGGCGACCACATCATAGTTTTCCTTCTGCGCAATGGCTTCCAGCTCCTCCTGCTTATTGCCCATGCTGCGTGCATTGGTGTAAATGCACTTCAGCTGGGCTATTGATCTCCTCTCCAGCACAGGCATGCCACCCCTAGGCTCGTCCCTAGCAAGCCTGGTTTTAACCCCTTCCCCCTTCAAATCTAGTTTAAAGCTCTCTCAGTGAGGCCTGCTAACTCCTGAGCCAGAATCCTTTTCCCCCTTTGTGACAGGTGAACCCCATCTGACTCCAGCAGGCCTGGTGCCATGTAAACTGCCCCATGACTGAAAAACCCAAAGTTCCACCTCTGGCACCAGCCTCTGAGCCACGTGTTGATGAGGCGGGTCCTCCTGTTCCTTTCCGTGTGCCTCCCGGCCACTGACGGGATGGAGGAAGCACTACTTGCGCTCCTGATCCTTCAAGTAATCACCCCAGTTCTCTAAAATCCCTTTTGATCATCTTTGTGCCTCTATCAGCTACCTCATCACTGCCAACCTGAACGACCAATAGTGGATAATAATCGGACGATTTTACCAGCCTAGGGAGCTTCCTAGTAATGTCTCTTATCCTTGCCCCAGGGAGGCAGCAGACTGCCCTGTGGGATGGGTCTGGTCAGCATATCGGGCCCCCTGTTCCCCTCAGAAGGGAGTCGCCTACGACGATTACCCTTCTTTTTTTCTTGCCAGTGGCCGTTGTAATGCGTGGGGCTGACTGGTTCCCCCTAGTCAACCCCTTGGATGGGTCACTGTCTGTACCTTCATCCTCCTGGCCCTCAAGTTCCAGAGCCTCATACCTATTGTGTGAGGGCACCTGGGGGGGCGAGGTCGGCCGGGAGAGGATTCACCTGCTGCCCGAGCAGGGATCTGCATCCCTCCTCCTCTGTCTCTTGGGTCCCCTCCTTCTGCCTGGTGGCAAGAGGGCAGGGGAGCCTCTCCTTCTCTTGATGCTTCCACCTGGCGTGCTTGTCTCAGGGATGGTAGGGAGTGACTCCACCAGTCTATCTCCCTCTCGCACTCCCTGATACTCCTCAGTCTTGCTACTTCTTCCTTCAGCTCTGCTGCCATGCTGAGCAGATCCTCCACCTGCTCGCACCTCACGCAGGTGGTGTCTCGGCAGCCCTCCATCACCGGAGCAGGGCTCTGGCACTCCCTGCAGCCAGAGACGTGGGTGGCTGCATGTTGGAGTGGGAGCTCCCTCCCCTTCTGGCGATGGCTGACTTTAAGTTGGTTACAGAATGTAGCTCAGCGTTGCAGAATTTCTTTCTTATGTTGCCTAAAATATGGGACTTCCTCCTCCCCATATAGTATGACATGATGATGCTTATACCAGTGTTTTTCAGCAGACATCTCTAAAGCTCAAATGTTTATTAATTTAAGGTTTTCATCCCATGAAACAGAAGTGGTATTAAGCATTATATTTCATTGTTTTCAAAGAAATGTTACCAGGTCCTTAAAAGTGAATCTTATTTGATTTTATTGAATTGACCTAAAAACTGGCACAGAACAATAGGGAATAGGAACATGGGAGTGAAAGAAGTCAATCCCGTCATAGACTAGTGAAAGCCATTAATTATTCCTTTCATAGGGTGACCAAATACCATTTTAAAGTAGGTGGGGTTGGGAGGCCTTCTCAGCCTAAATATATCTTCAGCATTACTCCTGGGATTGTTGGGTTGAGGTTTTCTTTGGCCTGAATCTACAACCAAGGGTATAACTTTTTTGTTTATGCCAGTATTATCCTTCCTTTTACATGGGAAGATAATTTTGTTTACTTTGTTTTTCACATAAGGCTTTTTAATATACATGAGTTATTTTCCCTGTTGGTCTGCTTTTTGGCTAAGGTAAACAAGCCAAGATCCTCTCCTTTAACCCTGCAACCTGTCTATTCCCCAACCTAAGATTCATTTATTTGCTTCAGTTGCAGTCTGAATTAATTTTCCTTGAAAACAGGTGATTATGCCATCTTCCTGCGAGTCTATGTATGTGGGGTTTTGTGTGTAGAACTAAACTGATTTCCACACAGGAGCTGTAGTTTCCCTCTTTCTTCTGGGAGCTTGTGGTACAAGAATGTCATGTGCTGGTACTTTCTTCAGGCCTCTGTCTGTCTTTCCTGTAATTACATTTACTTTCCATATACATAGCTCCTCACATTCCTCTCACCTCTTCCTATAAAATGTCCTGCAAAAGTCGTTGCCTGCAATTTTTCTGTTTAACACCAAAACATTTATTTTTCTACTTGCTTTTGATTTTCTGCTAGTATTGCTCTTTAGGTTGTCCCTGAGATGGACGGAGCATAGCTCTGTACTTATTTTTCCTGATTCTGAGCTTCTCAAAAAGAAGGCTAAACTCAAATGACTGTCTGTATTTATAAAATAGACAATTTCAAATTTTTACATTAAAATTGATGTGATTTAGTAAGAGAAGAATAGAACTGAAAGTCTTGTAGACCCTTTCCTAAAGAACAGCTCCCCACTTCCAGGCTTGGTTTCAGTCAGCTCTGTGGCTTTCTTTCAGTCCTGACTGCACAGTTTGGTCTGTAGGAGTGTGCTCCTTCTGTCCTGGGGAGGGCTCTCTATCAGCCCAGTCCTTTTAACTGTTTCTTGGACTCTTGCATAAGCTTCGGATTCCCAGGTCCTTGCTGCTGCTCCCGCTGATCCCACCTTGGACTCTCTTACTCCCCTATGGGAGAGGCAGTCTGCCCTAGAGATTCCCATTACAAAGGTCAATGTTCTCCAAACAAAGGCTTTCAAACTAACACAAGTATGGTGAGAAGAAACATATAAAACAGGCACTAAAAGTGTGCTTTAAAGAACTTTAAAAAAAAAAGTTAATTCAAACACAACTTGACAGTCATAGAACAGTGATATGTCTAAGTGCAACACCAAATAAACATGGTGGGTGTAGAGTTGTTTCTATTCAGAGTGCTTAAAATTTTGCTAAAATAGATATTCACACAACTCAAAACAAGGTTTTGACTGCCAATAAAAAGATAAAAGCAAATTGTAACAATTATTTGCAACACATGTAAATTTCATTTAACTCTAATCAAAGAATATCTACGATTTAGGTGGAGTCATAAATCACAGGGAAGCCTATTTTTATATATCTAGTTTTGGAAGACAATATTTGGGGTTTATTTTTAGTTATAACACCACAAACAGATGAAGAGTGAACAATGGGTGTGACAGATGTTTTAATAAGGCATTTGATATGTTACCTCGTGAAATTTTGCTTGCAAAATCAGTTACAATTGGTTCAAATATTAATATTGTAATGCTCATTACACACCTTTGGAGGAAAAAAATAGTATAGCTTGATTGATTAGACAAATATGATACTTAAAAATATTTTATAAGCATGTATTTGATCACTTGAAAGGAACAAGAAACCGTTAATTTTTTGCACAGCTGTTTTTCTCTTAATCAAATGACACAAATATTTCATTTGTTTGTGATGACCTTTTTATTTGTATTTTACTTCCAGTCCTGTATTTCATAGTCTGGCTTTACTAAAGTCTTCCTTTACTTATACTAATTATGATTTTATGTAAAATATGAGTCTTGTCAATGTAGTAAAAAAAGCATAGGGTAGAATTTTCACATGATAAGAAAGGAAACTTAAGAGATCCAAAGTTGGAAACTGAGCTTTTTAAGAAATTATGTAGAAGCTTGCTGAGCAATCAAATTGGTGTGAGAGTGAAAAGATGGGAAATTTGTCACTGCCTAGGAGTTACACACTAAATGAAAAATAAAAGTGGCCTTGCGTCTAAGTTTCTTTCAAAGAAAACTTGTAAATCTCCACATTCTCTGAACAGAGCTAAGTCATCCATCACTTTTGAAAGCAAAACAAAATTGATGTGGTTTGCTATATTTGATTAGAAACCATCAAGCAAGTGCACAAATGAGTAGGCAGTGAGTTAAGGAATAACAGATTTACCAAGTGAAAATTAGAACAATTTATTTTGAAATTAATTACCCTGCAACAGAAATGCCTCTGAGGTCATATTAAAAAACAATAACATATTTTAAATGATATTTTTCTATACTAGTCTTACATGAATTTTATTTTTTAAAAATGTTTTTACTATGAATAACTATCACTGATTATTTTCCTGAGGTAATTTTCTGTCTTTTTCTTGAGCTTTTTTTAAAATTATTTTTAAAATAAAAAAATTGTTTATTTCTTTATGAAAGACATACTGTGAAATATTTGGACTAAAAGGTTATGGCACACATCTTTGCTATTGTTAACATCCATACTTAGAGTGGGGAATAAACACACATTTACCACTCTGTGGAGTAAAATACATATGCATGTACATACATATGCATGTACGTATATATACACACATAAATCTGGGCATCTGTGTACAGAAGTAGGTAGTGCAAGTGAAAGTTTCTATAGCAAAGGATGCACTTTCCATTATCACCTTTTTGTATACGTAAGCCTATGGATGAATTACTTTTATTTCTCATTATAAGGTAGTCATACTTTAAGTTCATAAGGATCAGCTTCCTTTTGTTGTAATGACTCAGGTGAAAGTGGAAAACTCTTCAGACAGAGCCAAGTGAAGTACTATATTTGAACTGGTCAGTGCAGTATTGACTCATGATATTCTCTTTTTTTTTTGTGGTTTGTCATTTAACAGTTTTTTTAATCATTTCTAAATGTCTTCAGTCCTCTCACTGAATGTGGGATTATTTCACTTTTTAATGTGATGTTCTTAGGGTACAGGATGGCATGAATATGTGAAGGTGTTAAAAGGAGAAAGGATGCTGAGATGAAACTGGAGAGCTATCCTGGATGATAGGAATCTAAGTAGGCATTGGCTTTAATAAACCGCCTTATCAATTGTGTCAGGCTTCTCCTTGGAAGAAATGGGTTTGTTCGATTGAGAAATACATTATGAAAGCCAGTACAAAAACATTATATTACAAAAGTAGATATTGGGTTGGACAACCAAGGGATAAGGGAGCTGGTGTGAAACAGGAAGCACTAGTGCCTCTTCTGGTTCCCGTTTTCTTCATTTCTCTTCTGTTCTCGTGCTTCCTCTTCATGCTCAACTGCTCTGACCCTCTCACCCATATGCGAAAAGGATAGTAGTATACAAATGAGGAACGGTGCTGAGCCACAAACTTGACTTTTTCTTACCGATAAGAAAAGCACACGTAACTTTTTGGTTTGTGTTTCTTCCTAGTTACCAATAGAATAAATAAACAGACTTTATCCTCATTTGGCTTGTATATCATTATTTACACATTGTTTAGTCAACATTGTTGTTCAAGTCAAAGGAAAAACACTGGGTAATTGTAATAGGACCAAGACTAAAGTCTTGGGCATTGATTCAAATTAACTTTAGTCTCTTGACAAAAATTGTGCTGAGCATGAAAAAGTATAAAATATCACCTTGTTAAAAAACCCCAAAAAAACCCAACAGACTAAAACACACTAGTGACAAAGGAAATTCTACCAAGTTCAAGTGCTCTGAGATACTTGAGTCTTGGTTTTTGTTAAGTCAGTGTGTATTTGCTGTGATAGCCAATTCTCCTGTCAAGCCAGTACTGGTACCATTCATTATTATTGTGTATGGAGTTATGAAGAAAAATGTGATGACAAGGAATAAGAAGTGCAGAAGGTAAAGTGAAGTGCTTAAGAATTTATTAAAGGTCATTGGGCAGTAATGGAATGGCAGCCTGAGTTATGGGTATTTATGTGCATCATAGCCAAAGCTTCTGTACATAGCAGTAGGGGAGAGTCAGCCAATGTTTGAGAAGCCCTTTGGTGCCACAGAAGCAGGTTCTAGGTTAGTCCGTTTTGCTTGTGTAATCTCAAAGCAAGACAGCCCCACTACCACCCCACGAACTCCCAGCAACCATGCTGGCAGCTAAGAGAAGTCAGAGGTTTGCAAAGTCTTCTTGCACAGCGTGGGCATAGCAGCCACATTAGAAAGAGTGCAAGTACTTCTGGGGGATGGTTTTCATAATTATACTGTGTATCACATAGTTATTTAATTTTGGGAAAATATTTGTATTTCTGATGTACTCACAAGTTAAACGCGAGCATTTTAAGTAAGGTCACATTCTAGTGTGATCTCTACTCTTGGGAGTTAAAAAAGGGTCAAAAGAAGATTTAATTTGACTGGGATTTCTAGAATTGTCAACAAACTCTAACTTCCACAAGTGTAGAACTTAGAATCAAGCATACAATACATCCTAATATTTGTCACCAAATACAAAAGTAAAGTTATCTTATTTTTTTTTTTAAGGGATTATTAATATGATCTGAAAAACAAAAATAAATTTGCCATCAAGAAAGAAATAAAAATACCAAATGAATAGTAGAACATTCTGACATGAAAAATCTTATGTCCAACTGTTGTTTCACTCTTATAGTTTGTACCTTGTATAAATGTTGATAGAGACTTGCGTATAAAGATACATGTATGCAGTGCGTGCGTGTATTTATATATCTACTATACACATATAGACAAAAAATATAGTAAGGGCCAGCATTCGTGCAAAAAAGCTTTTGATCTTGATGCTGCTTTATGTAGGAATTTGTTATTCTACAATCCTGTGTCTTTTTTTAATCATTCCCACCCATGTTTTTGGCATTCATCTTTAAAGCAGCAACAGTAATGAATCAAGAATATGCTTAGGAACCTTTAACATCAGCTTTTGAGGTTCCTAAAAATGCTTTGGCTTGGCTTAACAATGTGTTGTTTTTTTTTTTAACATGAAACAAACTAGTCATTATTATTTACGCCATGTAAATGCATAATCTTTATTGTCCACAAAAACTTGAAAATGAGAACTGCTCTGAACCATGGCAACCTGTGTTTTTATTTTGGGTTTCTTTGTCTGTCTTAATTGAATGCTGAAATTCTTGCAGGACTCGAAAGCTCAAGTATCGATGAGATTTTTAAGTGCTGTAAAATCTGTTATAAAACCAATAGATGTTGGCTATGCTACCCAGCTGTCCTTTTCTTTCTCTGTGTTATTTTGTGATATTCTATATTCCGTGGAATATAGTACTCCCTTGCTCTTGTGTTATGGTAAAACAATGCTAAAGTGACAAGAATAGCTGGGTGGCAATGAGCCCTTTGTCAGTGTGTTGTGGATGTGTCTCTGTGTGTGTGAGATGGCAAGCCGAGGGCTGCGGATGTTACTCTGTCACAGACAAGACTCTCGGCTGCGATGCCAAGAGTGCTATTAAAGCCGGTGCTGCTAGTAATTAGCTGCACTCATCACATTTACACGGCGGTCTTGGATGTGGAAGTAACACTGGTGTAGACATTGATGATCCAGATACACATGTGTAAAATTAGCTAACTCATTTAACTAGATTTGACTCAATTTAATCAGTAACTTGTTGGTACAAAAAATATCTTAAGCATTCACTGTAAATCAAGGAGAGATAAGCAGAGGTTATGACACTAAATAAACATTATTTTTACGGTCTGATATTGTAAGAGATTAGTGCAGTAACTCCCAGTTTGTGGGAAAAAACTTCAGAAGCAAAGTGTTTATAGCCCAATTTTAAAGACTAGTCAGAACACGTGAGTGTGGCTGATGAACATAGGCAGAGACCAGGACGATATATTTGTAGTCACCATTTTTCTTTTTTTTTTTTTTTTTTTTTAATCTGTTGAATTTTAATCCTCCATCAGTTTCAATGTGTCAAGTAAGTAGCTACTGTGTATAACTGTGTATGCTCCTTTAGCCATTTTGTTTGTTGAATAAACTCAGTTTCTTCTTATATTTAATAAACATTTATAGGTATTTATTAGTGAAACTGTACTCTTCTTCTAAGTTTATTTTTGTGTCCTTTTACATTGTAGAAGCCATACTGGTATTTTCTCTCTTTGTGTCAAATAATCACATATGTATTCATTTTTCTCTTTAGGTAGGATCTCAATTTTTTATTTTATCACCCCTGTTTAAATGTGGCTTTCTGTTTTCTAATTTTCTCTCAGTAAGATTTTTTCTTTTTTTTGACATCATAATTTTTTTAAGTGTCCCTGCTTCAACAACAATCCATAGCTCAAAAAAAAAAAAAAAAAAAAAAAAAGTTAGAGGAGAAATAAAATCTTAAATGGTGAAAAATTTGAAACTAGTGTATCTCTACCTATCTATAATTGACTGCTGTTGCTTTGGGGGGAGGAGACTGTGGTAGAAGGCTACAGTTTGTGAGTGGTTGGGGATGAGCAGGGGGAAGCACAGCCAGGTGAGAAGGTTCTGCTGGGCCTCATGTCCCTGAGCATTGAATAAATCATGCATATTGGATAAATCATACTGATCATGTGGGTGTCATCAAGTTAAAACGTCAGTTAAACTGTACTGTATTTCACGTTTAGTGTCTAAGTTCTTACTGTGTTGCAGGGGCAGGGGACTGATAGCAGGAAACCAATGTTTACTTTTTCCTTTTCCAGACCCTAGGTGATGTGTAAGACCAAATGAAAGAAGCGGTACTCATTTACAGGTGTCCAAATAGCACAGTTCTCATATTTATTCAGAACTGCTTGAAGGCTGAAAAACACTAGCCTAATTATAGTTCTTATAGCAGAGATCATTTGTGAGCACAAATAATACCATAGGAAGCAAACAAAAGAAAAACAAAGATAGGTCCTTGGAGATCTAAGTCATGATGGAAAGAGAAAACATGATGCTCTGAAGTAGTAAATTTTAATCTGATGAATAGCAAAGTGTTGAAAAGTCTGAGCATTCTGTAGCAGCTGTGTTGTTTTGTGGTCAAGAGTCTTCAACAAAATAAAGGGAAATGAAGGAGCAATCTCACTCAGCATATATAGCATTCAAGGTACATCAAATGCGTGTTTCAGAAAAATAACAGAAAGAAAAGATAGACAGAAAACTGTCAGGATAAGCCCCTTTGGTACAAATACATAGAGTCTCAATTTACCCTGCTTCTTTACAGATGCAGGATTAGAAAATGAAAAAAAGATAATTTTCCATTTAAAAAAAGGTCTAAATTACATCCTTTGAATCAGAATGCCCTTATTTCACAAGAAGGGCAAGGCAAGCCTCAGAATGGGTGAAATCCTGCTCTCTTGAATATGTGGGATTTTTTTTCCTCTGAATTTGAAAGAATTATGATTTCATAAAGTCTCCCAGATAGACTGCACAATAATCTTGCCCAGATGACAGGATTTTAGATAAAAATCCTCACTGATGCTACCAGAGCTTTTCCTGTACAGATGGGAACCACTGAATCATCTGGCCATTATACTCTCTTGCACAGGATTTAATAAGATTGAAGAGAGTTAAAAAATACGGGATAAAAATATGAGACACGTAACTATTTTGTGGAAAAGAGCTTAAAGAGAGGGGAGGTTGATAGAGGCACTCAAAACAGCTACTGGTAAGCATTTGCATAAAACAAGAGATGATTGATTCAAATGAAAGATAAAAAATTAAACCTAGTAAAAATAAATGGTGTTTATACAATTCCTCCAATTGTATAATTTGAATGTCCACAGTATGATAATTCTACATCTAATAGTTTATCAGATTAAAACACGATTAAGCATTTATGTAAGGAAAATAGTAAAAACCAAACAAACAAAACCTACAAGTGCCAAAGTGCAATTCCGGATTCTCCCAGCTATAGATTTGGAAAAAGTCTTTTTCCCCATTCTTGTTGATTTAGTGATTTCCCTAGTATGAGACATCAAATACTCTGAGCAGGATCAGGAAAATGAATGGCATTAGCGAAGCTGAGAGACTGCAGACCTGGTCTTGTATAACACTCTTCATCTTATCTGATGAAAGTTTGCATGTATTAACTCTAAAATGAATTTGCTTAAGGTCATTTAAACATTAGCAAATTTAGAGCAAGTTACGTAATCTACAGACTGAAAGTGTTCTCATACAAAATTAAACTGTTCTGTTTCTTTCTCAAATTAGTTCCCCAGGTAGCTGCACTAGAAACCAGAAGGATACAGAAAGTATCACTCTTAAATCAACTTGACACCAGAGAAAGCTCATATTTCATAAAGAAGAATTGATAATCAAAGACTCAGGCTGCCTGTAGCTGGAAGCTGGGTTTCCACCATGGAGTTATGATATCACAGGCAAGTTTGGGGTTAGAAAGGAACTATTTTCTCACATGAGCAAGATGGACAAGTTCAGTAAATTGCATTATCATATTTGGAAGTATTACATTAGTTAGTCTACTTATTGAACTAATTGTAGTGACCTCCTTAATGCTCTGATTCTTTGAGATAGTCTTCTGCTG
This sequence comes from Platalea leucorodia, assembly GCF_965183815.1. Lineage (NCBI taxonomy): Eukaryota > Metazoa > Chordata > Aves > Pelecaniformes > Threskiornithidae > Platalea > Platalea leucorodia. Next base: position 41,823,160 of record NC_138828.1, on the reverse strand, counting down.
TCTTTCTGAGGCCTTTGCTTTTTCAGTGTTGCTACCACAGGGACTAATGTGAGGAAAGAAAGAAACCGTTTTCCTTTAATATGGTCTCTGGGTAATACAATAACAAAGTAACAAACAGAACTTAGATAATCGTAACAGAACTTAGATAATCGTAACAATACCTCAGCTAGCTTAACTAGAAAACAAAAGACTAGCAAACAAAAAAAAAGTGCACAACTCAAAATACTTAGAACTATGATTTAGTGATAACATGTAATTATTCCAGTTTCTGTGGCAGGATACAGGAACTTATACACCATAGAATGCATTTTTTCTTCTAAAATAGGTTTCAAACAATAATATTCATATTTATATCTTTGGGTCTTCTTTTGATAGTTGCTAGATGTGCTTAATCGTTAAGCCACTGACACTTCATAAATATCAGCTGTTGTTGGAGAATATGAATGGGATAGGGTGTAGAATTGTTGTCACACACATTTCTGTAAAAGTGTGGAAGAATTTCCACAAGTACTTTGTTCTCAATTCAGATTCAAACTTCCTTAAAATTTTCTGGATATCTCTGTATAAGCAGTGCAATTGATGAAATAGAACAGTGTGCAAAACCATCACTACCAAAAGTAATGATACCATCATGGGCATTTTAGCCAAAATCATAGTCACTGTAGGTTAGTTTGAGTGCTGCCTTGCATTTCTCTCCTCCAATTTTTGACACTGACTGTAGAGCAAGTCTTTGATGTTCACAATTTTTATACCTCCTTTTTGGTGGGTATAGCTTGAGTAAACCTCCACAGAGAATAAATGAATCAAGAACAATTTAAAGTATGTAACAAGAACTTAATTTGGGGCTAATCAGATTCTTGGTTTTTAGTAGTTTTGCTAACACTCACTTGAGCTGAATTTTTGTTGGATAAGTAAATATCCATTTGGACAGGGTTTCTTCAGTCTGGTTTACTGAACATAATGGAAATCCTCTAATTGTTTTCAATAAATCAGGAATTCTACCTCAAATACTCCACATGTTGACGTTCCACTAAAAAAACATCCTTTGGGATAGGTGTTTCAAGGAGCATTCGTGTAAACTTCTTCCCTAGAAGAAAAAGTGAATGAAACCTCAGTGATGCTGATGAAACTTAAAGGGATAACAGCTAGTGTAGCTGTATGAGGGGGTTGATGCCAGGATAGCAGCTTTAAAACACCTGGAGAAACACAAGATACTTGTTACTTGATGAAACTCAAAAGAACACTGAAATGAGGCCCTTATAAAAGGGCTCAAGATCTTGGAAATTAAGGAGGTGAAAGCAGTACAGGTGTAATTTTGAGGTTTATATTGAATTCGGGGAAAAAAAAATCACATGGCTATGAAGTAGAATAAAGACCATACAACTAAGATAACTATAACAACAGTTGTTTTTCAGTATTCTGAAAATTTCAATATTTATGAATTTATTAAAAGCTTAAATATTTAATGATTATTACCAAGAAACCATCAAAGTCAATAATGTTTTTTATAGCACTGTTTGTTTTAACATAGCTGGGAGATAAATAGATTGAAAACTTCCTTAATTCTTCAGTTAGCTGCAGCCCACAAAATCAGAAGAATTAATCATCTTCTGTAAGGAAAGAATACGTGATTAGATGATTCATTTTAAGTACATGTTAAGTTCTAAAAAGGAAACAACTTCATTTTTTCATCTTAGTTGAGATGAATGATGAAATTTGAAATGCCCACATCTCTCAGGAGAGTACTTGCTCTTCTAAAAATTCTGATCTGAATTGCTCAGTGGAGTCCTACAGCTCTACATAAGATGTTTTTATCTGTGCTGTTCACATTCTGACTCATGTAAACTTGCAAGGAAAGGAGGAAAACAACGTAGAGTGAATGTTTAATGTTCTACAGATTGCTCCACCTGTTAATTTTTTCAATAACACAGATTACACTTCTACATTTACTCTGCAGAACACTGTATATGACGGATATATTATAGCACACCAAACAGTTTCTGCCCTGTTTCATGTTTGATGAAAAAGGTATAAAAGATAATGGAAAACTCAGTTTTGAAACAAAAAGCGCAGCTGTTAATGCCAGCATGAAATTTTGAGCTATATGGAGCAAGACAAAATGGAGTATGATAAGGTGTGCCAAAATACAACAAAACATTCATATTGAGAGTTTTCTAATTATTTTACATTTATCTAATCAAAACAAACACTGCTGGAAGAGCTCAAGTAGAACAGGGATGATTATTCTTCAAGTCTTGATGCTTAAAATTAGGTATCTAAATCTTCAGTTAGACTCTAAGGGAGTCTGGAAGCTAATAATGCTGAAATACAAATCGAAATGTGAAGAGTTGGATGCTTGTATATCAAAATAATTGTCTCCTTGCTTTAGAGTCCATTGAAGGAAACAACATAAGAATAGTTTCAGTCATATGCTAAGTAAAAACCTTTGCCCTACACTTAAAATCACTACAGTTGTCCTTTCTGGGAGATTTGGAAGGCTGTATCAGGAATATAAAATAATGACTACTCATAAAAGGAGAAATGTTTGGTTGATGCAGAAATGTCTATAGATTGTTTGCACTTGAGTTCCAAAACAGACAACAGTTCCAAAAGCTGCAAGGTGGAATCAGTTGGGAAAATCAGTTACAGCTTGGATAAGTAGGAATTTTACTTAATTCCTTCAAAGTCAACACATGGAAAGAATCAGTATAAACTGAAGAATGTCTTATGATGGTTTTCCTAATATGACACAAAAATTTGTTTATCCAAAATAGACTGTATGAATTGACCTGTACACAGTATACTCTCTGCAGAGTGGTTATTAGTATGTTAAGAAGAACTGTTGGGTGTATATATATGTATAATGAATAAGGGCAAGTTGTGTGGTGACCTTATTTTGGGTTTAATTACGATCAATTAATTGTTTCAGATGGGTAATGAATAAGGGATTTCAAAGCAAGACTTGAAAGCTGGGATAGAATTTTAAGTATGTTGGCCATACACTCAGGTGAGGTTTACTCGAACAGTCATTTCGTATAGGTTTGAATGGCACTTCTACATCCTAACAGGAAGGGATAGTCTTTGATGAAAGTGAACTTGGCAAGTTCTTCACAGAACTGGATAGAAATAAGATTCATGCATCAAAATATGTCTAAGTAATCTAAATTATTTTGCTACTTTGTTTATATGACAATGCACTTTTTCATCCTTTTCCAGCTAGGATTTAATTTTGCAACCATCACACTGTTTCATATGTAGTCACGCACTGTTTCATACATAGTCAAATAGATCCGCTGGACCAGCTGCATACTTAGTTAAATGGATCCACAGGCAGCAAATCAAAGCTCTTGCTATAATACTGCTTTTAATGTTTGAAAATAGATATGTTATACCAGTTTCGTTTTCCTGAACTGTTTGTTTAACTCTGCTTTTTCTTAAGTTGCTGTTGGAATGCTTTAGTATATTCACAGCATGATGAACTTGGCTTTGCTTTTGCATATTTTGGTTTAAAGTGAGGCTACTCCACTGACTATAGTTGTACCACCAAATTTAGAAAAGAGTGAGAGCATAATCTCAACAAAAGCCCATATCACAGTTTAATACTGTGTTTTATTTTAAAAAGGTTTTTCAAAGAATGCTTACGCTAAATAAAGCTGCACTACGGACAGGTTGGATAGTATCTTAGTCTGCTTTGCTACTACAACCAGACTGACACCTGTACCTGACCTAGTGTTAAACTCACTACTGAGGTATCTCCATGTTGCATGGATGGGGTTAGCAGCCACAGCTGGAACAGATAAGAATGTCACACTCACTAATTTTGTCTTAGAGCCACAGAGACTTAGAATACAATGTGGTCCTGTGTGAACAGCAGTTTTAAGTGAGAGAATATAATGTTGCTATGCTTTTATGGCTGGTCTAAGCAATTCTCCTAATAGGCCTTTGTATTGCTTGGCACCTAACGCAGGTTTGAGTGTAACATGATTTTATTTTGAAGGGCTTTGGGTAATTATCCTCTGTCCAGTCATATTGTTGCAGATTCCACTGTAAGCTCCATTAGATTCGGTAAAGCCTGTAAGTAGCGTGTAGTATTGGAATGCTCTTGGACAAATATTATCCTCTTGATTCCCCCCCCCCTTTATTTTTGGAGCACTATGTAATAGAGCTGAGCAAATACATCACATGAATAACTCATTAATTTTGCCATTCCTGTATTTGCCAAATCACTGGTTCTCAAATATATTAACTACTTAAACTTATGTGGGAATTTATTAGGTGAATAAATCTTCATCTGTAGGCAATTTTTAATAGATGATTATGAAGATTACCAATTTACACTGGGTTTATTCTGTTCCATAACAGGAGATGTAGACATTCCAACATGACTTGCAAATTGTTGTTCTTTTCAAGTAGATGCTGAACTGAGTTTCCTTAGTCCTGCAATTCAGCATAACAGTTTTTGTTTAGCTTCTCGGTCTTTGGATGGAACCATTAATGATTCATCCCTCAAACTTTCTCCTCTGCTTCTTTCCTTTTGAACAAAATCTTGCTAAGTGCTTTCCAGAAAAAAGCAGGTGAAACTTGAGGTGGCATTTCCATATCTCTCTTCCCTTTCCTCTACCATATGTACTGAGTTTTCTTATCCTTTCTCCCTCTCTAGCTCTTCCACTTGTTCCAGGAATTTAATTCTGTTTTCCCTTCCTCCTCCTCACCCACCTTTTTCTACTCCTCAACTCTTTCTTTGGTCTCTTTGTCACTTTGTGTTATCTCTACTTCCTGTACTCCGCTGTCCAGAGAACCTTTTTGTCTGTGATCTTGTCCTGCCAGTTAACCTCTTTGGCTGTTCCACTGGTGTTTCTCTCAGGAAATACCCTTTCCTGAAAATATAACTCTGAGTCCTATGTTTCTGTCCTTCAACCCCCTGTCTTCCCCCCCTGTTTTTAATACCGCCAATTCAATGTTGGTTTTAAGTCAGTTTACCTGACAGTAACAGCAGTTGACACTGCTCTGTCTAAACAGCAACTTTAGATTTTTCTCAAACACCCCTCAAGATTGTGAAAGACACCATTACATTGTGAGTAAAATACTTCCTATAGGAAATGTGTTGCCAGTTGCAAAAGACTGAATTTGTGTTGTGAGTGGGACAGCATGATTGCCGGTGGAATAAGGAGAGGGTTTCTGGGTTTATCCGCTTGGTTGCTGCCTTGAAACTTGTCTTCTGCCTCTTTGGTGCTTGGTAAGTCACTAAGAACAGACACCTCATAGGTGATTAGCAATTACACGTGCCTGAAGAAAATAGTTTCTGAAAGTAAACATTGTCTCACCCATACCTATTCACCGAATAGAGAGCTGCTGGGGAAAACCAGTTCTGGTCTGTCTGAACAGAGATTGTGCTAGAATATATATGCTCACAGAAAAGTGCAAACTGAGTATGCGTATTGCACCTGCATTTCAAACATTTGACTTACTTAGCAACTTAATAGCCTTTCATTAAAGCTTTCTAATATCATTTTAGATGAATGTCACTTGATACCTTAAGCATCTATACTTACAAGTAGTGCCGAATAAATTTTTATAATGTGTGCTATGAACTGTGTAAATCTATGAATTCTGAAACTTCAGAGTGATGTTGACTTCCTGACTGAAAACAAGTAAATGATTTAGCAGAGATGCAAATGTAGAAGCATGGTATGTATTTTGATCCTGCTCCAAAATGTTGACAGTATAACTGTACTATATGTATTTTTGGACTTTTTTAGTGAAAAAATACAGCGTATGTATATTCTGTAGCACACATTGAGTAAGTGAGCATAGCAGGCATATTTTACAGTGAATATAAATAGTTTTACTGAATCAATACTATTGGATTATATCAGGCAAGCAGTACCATTTATGTTAAAAGAAGTGCATGCTGTGGTTTTTCTGAACTCTCTTTGAAGTTCAGTTTTGTGGCTTTTTCTATTGTACTAAAATATTAGATCATCTTTACTGATGACTTGTAATCACTGCTTTTAAATTTACATGTTGATTGATAAGGCAGGATTATCATGTGATTAAGAATGAATAAGAAATGGGAAACTTCTGTTCCTAGCAGTGCCCTAGATTTCTTTTGTGACTGCTTAAACAGCTTAGCCTCTTGGTATTCTTTTTCCCATTTAAGCAAAAAGAGGGCATCAATGTTTTCTTTCCTTGTGGAAGTATACAGGAGTAATGGCTCCTGTATTTGTGAATTACTAGCAAGCTAATCAGATGTGTTAAGGTTAAACACAAATTTCATTTATAGTGAATTTCAACTCCTGATTTGTAATTGCTTTTAGAAACAAAATAAGATGGGGGGGGGGGGGGGGCATTTTTCTTCCAAATTTCATTTGGAAATAATCCTATGAGACTGAGTAATCCTTTTTAAACAAATTGCTATAAATTCAGAAAGAATGAAGAACAAGGACCTACTTGGCCTGTTTCTGACTCCTAATAAAAACTACATGAAGGGTAGGATAAAGTGCAAAAAAAAAAAGAGATCTTTTAACTGAATATTTAACAAGCTGTAACGCACTCTCTTTTTTTCCTTTTTGAGTAAAGCATGTGAAGAATATATGATTTTTTTTTTTTTGACAAATCTCAACTTTTCAAATATTACTGTACTGGTGAAAATAGATTTTTACACTTAATTGGATAGTATGTCATATGTAATTAAAAGTCTGTCATTTTAAATGAGCTAAGTTTTGGAGGAGAATTAGCTGAATCCTGAAATGGGTTCATTGAGATGTACAAGAACTGAAGAGTTTCAAGTAACCCTTTTGCATCCCTGATATTATTTAAGAAATGTGTGCCTATTAACACTTCACACTATATTACTGGCAAGAGTAAGGTGAATTTCTTGTGAATGTCAGAGTTTATAGAGTGACCTATGAAAAAGGAAGGAAAATGAAATAAAATGGATGCAGAATATAAGACTACAGCTTTACTTTTGTCCCAGGAAGTACATTATAGGTAAGAATGAGGATGTCCTTTTTTGCATGAGGATTTGCCAACATGACACTGGCACACTAGCCCTTTTGCATCATCTCATTCCTCTGTGCAGGACCAGTGGCACAATGCTTAGAAATTAGTTGCAAGGGGAAAAGGAGAGATTGGGATGAAATTTCCATATTCCTTGAACTTCTTAGCTTTTTGGTTCCCCCCCCCCCCCCCCCCCCCCCATTTTATGGTTCACTCAGGCTGTTATAATGTTGTCTGGAAAGACAAAGAAGGGTTCTGGCTGAGTAGAACTGTAGACTAACTGATACGTAAGACAATGACATTGTCTCCCAGCTGACAAGTGCACTGCATTCTTTACCATATCTAGTTCTTGTAATATCAGTATGAACCTTTGTTGAAATTTATCTCCTAAAGAAGTGGAAAATTCTGCAATATCAAAGTCACAAAGACAATAAGCCAGAATATTTGCCCTGTTTAATATTCCTTGTGCTCTTCTGGGACAGGCTGATCGCTCTCAAGGAGAGACAGGGTAAGATGTGCCTATGAACCTTATTATATTCTCCTCTTACTCTCTAGAACTGTAGGAAATGTCTCTTACCCTGTACAGATACTGGAGTTCACAGACCTGCTTCCTTCAAAGTCAGTAAGTGCATTCTTTGAAGAACAGGTTCCTTTATATTCTTAGTACAACTTGGGATGGAATCAGATATATGATGAGATACATGGCTAGGAGTGAATTAGGCTATGCACCAGTGTATATTAACTTAGACTTGTGTTCCAGACATTCAACCACTATTTAGATTGGCTTACTCCCTAGCAAAACCCACTTGAAAACAAGTGGTCATGCTTCATCTGCATGACGCAGAATAAGGACAATGCAGGAACTCTCAAGCTATAGGAGAAATTATTCTCTAGTGCTGTAATGATCAGACAATTCATGGATGCTTACAGACTGCACGGGGCATTTGAGCACACCTGATGTTTGGACACTGCCTCAGAAGTCTGCATGGCTTTTTAAAATGTCTGTGAAGATTCATTCCTGTAGTAATGCATAACAAACAAAAGGATGATATTTTAGGTTGCAGTTTGCTGTGACTGTACAAAAGAATGTTTTTAGATCTTGTTGAGCCAACTTATCCATTGCTGCTCAAGGGAATTTTTATTGGTGGGGGAAAGGTTACCTAAACGCAGTGGTAGTGGATATTAACAACTTGCCAGTGTGCCTCAGCCTCAGGTTAGGGGTGGTGGTGGTGTGGGTTTGTTGTTGTTGGTGGTGTTTTTTTAATAAGGTATCAGACAGATCTACCTAGAACTTGCAGGTGACTCTTATGGGTCGCTTTCTCTTGGAGAGCACAAAAAATATGTAAGGGAAGATAGAGGCCCTGACAGAACTTCTGCTTAAAAATAAATCCAGCCTAACCAAGCTGATTAGGGTGCTTGCTACTTTATTGCTATCCTTTCTGTAAAATAAATTAAACAATTATTTTCTATTCTATCACAAACTAGCTGAAACTCCTAGCTACACAGCATCTGTCTCCAGAAATTGCCTCTGCATATGACTTTAAGGAAATGAGGTACAAAATAGAGACTATTCCATGCTAGTGGACAGAAATGAATCATGGCAAACCTGTAAAGATGTCAGGATTACTACGATAGAGCTTCATAGGTAAAAATTCAAAATTAAAAGTATCTGAAGAGGTTGGAAAACCAACTTAAAGACTGAACAAGCCTAATGCAAAAACTTTGCCATTCTTGTTAATACCTAATCCTTATGAATTAAATTTCTCACTATGGTTTTAGTAAACTTTTTCCTGCAAAATAAATATTCAGCTTTCTAGTAAACACAGCATGATATGTTCAGCTTATTACATATTTAAACACTCAAGATTGAATGAGATGCCAAATTATGAAATGTGGAGTATTAGTTCTTTCACTTCCATCAGTGAATACTTCAACTATGAAGTTTTCAGGATCAGCGCTAAAACACTTTTCTTATTTGGGTGTTTATTTTAAATGCTCTAGTCAAGTGAACGAGGACTGCCAGAAGAGAAAAAAGTTGGAATTAATGTTCTTGTTTAAATCTGTTAGCCAAAAAAGAACTTGTTCCTTCTTTCTTACTGTTTCTACAGGCTCCTTTCTTTAGGGTGCAATACTAAGATTCTCCAATAGATGCCCTAAGAGATCTCTTATAAACATCACGAGTAAATACTGAAATCAAGTATCTTCAGCTTTCTCTTTGTGTGTGTGTGTTTTTTTAATAGAATCTGTGTTATCTGCTATCGAGTGGTATTATGTTTTCAGATTTCAGTGATAATGAATAATGAAATTTGATCCCAAATGAAGTCAAAAAAGGGTGGATGATAAGGAATTAAATATTTATCCTCATTTCTCAATTATTTTTCAATAGTAATTTTTAATGTGCTTCTTAATTCTGTAGTGTATTATCTCTTTACTGTTTAATCAGTTGTTACTTTATATTCACAAGGCGAGAAAGGGGGCAACGTCATCTTGTTAGAATCATTATCATTGCAAAGTTGCTACACACTGAAATGAACCTATAGCATTTATTTGATTAGAAATAATGGAGAAATCTACAGATCTAACCTCAGAATCTAGTTTGTTTTTTTTTTTTCCCCCTGAGTTTATGTCTGTTGTTCTGTGGTATACATTTGAATTATTTTGATGCATTTCAAAGATAGGTTTCTTGTGTATGAACACTATTGCATATTCCTTTTGTTTAAGGAATTGGGTCCCTTTGTGAGAACTGGCTCTGAGGAGACAGGGGGTAAACCTTAATGTGCCTTTATGATCCTTTTGTCATTTGGGAGATCTCCTGTGCCAGATGGTTGGCACAACCTTTCTCCAAGCCACAAGCAAGCTAATTTTCTTGTATACCATTTGCCAACGTCTGCCATTCTGGTGCTTATGATGCCCTGCTGTTATAAAAGCACCGGTCCAGGTCTCAGTACGCTTTATGGTGCCTTTTGATCAGCACAGAGTTTATAGTGGATGCATTATCATCTTTCATTAAAACATTAAACAGACATTGAGTGAATTAGACCAGTGGAAGATGAGAGAAAGATGTATGTGTCCAAACTTCATGCTGTGTGTGTGTAAGAGAGAGATATCTGGAGGATTATTCATGCCATCTCATGTCAGAGCAGGCTGAGAGTTCTTTTGCTGTCATTGACTTCAAGCTAATCAATGATCTTCACCAGGAACAGCTGCACTGAAGGGGCAGCTGTCTTCTGCCAATTAAAAATAAAAAAAAGAAAGTGGAAATTAAACCCTACAAACAGCAGTACTTTGGACTGCATATTTTGCAATAAGATTTCTTTATTGCTTGAATCTATCAGATTGCCTAAAACGATTTCTGTTATTAAGCTACAAATAGAAGTGTGTTTAAAGTGTTGCATATTTTTGATTCAAAGAAAAAAGAAAAACGATTTTTTTTTTTTGTCTTACTACTTTGTAACTGCCAGGTTAGCTGGGACAACAAATTAATTGATACTTAGTAGTATCAGATTTTAATATCCTTAATTCTATGGTAACTTGGTAATGTTATTCATGGGAACACTTTTCTCATTTTGAATGTTTAAATATATACCACAGAAAAATGAAATGTTGTTGTTGTACTTACAGGTGGTGAGTGGTACCAAGCCGTACAGAAGTCACTGGAATAATCTGAAGAGTGAGTAAGTGCAAGTCTCTGAAATTTCCTGGTTTTTTCCTTACTGATTGCTACTACAAAAACTTAAGCACAAAAAATGATTTTAAATAGCTTTAGAAGTGCTAGCAGTAGAAAAGCCAAGAGAAGAAAAATAGCCACTTCTGAAATACTATGCTTACTCTCTCATTCTGCATTCATTTCACAGGTAAATAGTTCTGGAGAACGGGTTATTTGTGGTAGAAAAGGAGATCCAAATTAGTCAAAGAAAGTGACTATTGTTCTAAATTCAGTAAGAGACAGGCTGTAAAGTATTAGAGCAAATGTTTTGGACAAGTACGGAATGGGTTGCTAAATAGCTTTCATCATGTCTTACTTGCATTGACTTCCCCTTAATATATTGAGACTTTGTTCTTCTCTTTGTCTTACATGAAGTTTTCTACTGTATTGGATCCTATATTAAACAGCACCTCATAAATACAAAATAGAGAATCTTCATTATTAATACCTACAGTCTTAACAAGCATAAAACGGCTTTGAAGTTCTCTGTGTTTCTCACCTTTACAAGAAAACATTAGTACTTACTGCACAGCTCCTCCTCTGCCCAATATAAGAATGGCAAATGCTTCAAATACAGTAATTCAGGTAGAAAAATGAAAACCAAGCATAACTGACTGCCAAGCACATGGGACTCTTAAGCATACCAAACTCTGAAAATTGTGTGGCATACTACATGGGATCTGGTAAGATACAATGCTAAACTATCCCAGTTAAGGTTATGAAAACCAGAAACGTGCTACTAAGTATCCACAGTCTCTCTTGACTAACAATTAGTTGTTAAACACAGAATAAATTCTCCACTGAAGTAGTGTACATTGGTCCGGATTACATCAAGTAAAGTAATATCCCAGTTGTAATACTCTGTGGATGAAAAAGTTCCAAATGTTGCAACTGCAAACAGAGATGATGATTACATCATAGGTCACAAAAACATGTATGGGTCACAAAATAATGAAAAAATTTTAGTTCATTCACGTAATTGTTTTTTTGGTGGAAAACCAGAACAAACAATACACAAAATAGAGCTCATAAACAATATCCATTGAGTGGAAGACAGAAAGCTGTCAGGATAAGAATAAGCAAAATTTATTTTCTAACTACTATCTGTGATAGCTGATATAGAGCGAAATTAGAGGAAAAAATAGAACATGTGTGTGCTACAAATACATCAAAGTAATTTTAATTAAATATGAGCTTTGTAAACTGGATGTCCCAGTGAGTGTCCAAAGAAGAAAGATGAGCAGGATCAGATACACACATTCAAAAATGCAAGAATACCAAGATACCTTAATGTATTACACTGTTGTATCATTATTTACACTCAAGAGTGCAAGTCCCTCACAAGGTTTAGATATTTTCAGAATTTTTTCAAGAGCCTTCCATGTGCTATTTTTGGGGTTCTTAGTAAAGAACCAAAAATTTGCAAAGCCATTCGCAAAGCCATTTGCAAAGCCAAGCAGTAAGCCACAGTATGTCAGGCCTTGCATAATCTGATAGTCATCCTGACTACTTCATTAACTGGGTTATATAAAAATTTATGTAATTGTTGTTTGTTTCGTGTACTTTCATAATGGCAAAGGGGAATGGATGAGCAAGGTCCCTGTTTGCCCTCACAAGATTCCAATTTCTACTTAGTTTGGACCAAGTAATTTTTACCTTGACCTCTGTCCCAGGAGAGTTTCTAGTGCAGCTGAGCTAGCGGGAAGCAAAGTTGACTCAACATGAGGTTTGCACCCCAAAAATTGTCATTAAGTAGTGCAATTTTATTCTGTTTGTACTTTGCAAAAAACCTGAGGGGCTTAAGAGAAAAAAGAGGGGAGAAATAGAATCATAGTGGTTCAGGAATGTTATCCGGATGCCAGCCTAGCTGCCTTTATGATAACTGGCAATTATAAACGGTTGGATCAATGAAAGTCGGGTTGATTTGGCTTTATATTCTACACTTTGTGTGTAAAAGTTAATCGTGTTTCTTCTTGCAGTGCCATGACCTAATTAGCAGTCCAGTAAGGACTCCCTTACAAGATCGCAGTAAGCTAATGCAGTCGAACCTATCCCGTTTTATTATTTCCTGCGCTAACTAGTTCCGTTCTTTAAGTACTGGATTTACCTAGTTTTGTTTGTCACCACAAGTTTATTCCACACGTAGACACAAGTATAATTAACCTGGCGTGCTAGTGTACGGCAGAACAGCTGACCTCTGTCTGTCTTAGCCTAGTCGCGGATGATTTAAAGACAGTTTAATACTTTAACCTGTAAAATGTTTTCCCAAAAGGCCTGAAGTAGGTAGCCTATAAAAGAGTAGATAATTTTCATAATGATTGCACATTGAAGATTAAGTAGCTACTCTTTAAAAGTGGTGGAATGGATGGTAAATTGATTTAAAAGTAATAGATAACTAAATCTGTTCCCTCACAATAAAGCAGGTTCGAGTGAGACTTCAAACTATGGTTTCTTTGCTTGACTTCACGTAAAGATATTTCTAATTTTTAGGCCGTTAGCTTGTGGCTTTTTTGTTTTGTTTGCTCCTGTTCGTGCGAAGGTACCTGTTATCCTTCTTATAAACAGAGGATGTAATTAATAGTCTTATCTCAGGGTGACTTTTTCCCTTATTTTTCCTAACGGGGGGGGATGATTCACAGCAACATGTCAATGTTCTTAGCGTGGGTTACCAGTGAGGAGCTCTACCTCAGCGCTCGGGCACTAAGCCTCGGTGCGGATGGTAGGGATGACGGATGCAGGCTGTGCGAAGCCTCCAGCACACCTGCGCTTTCAGACAGCCCGTCGGTACATTGACGCTTATGAACATTGCGTAACGTCCACCCTGCGTTAAAAATGGCAGCGCGGGGACCCTCTGCGCTCCGGCTGGGAACTCCTCGCTGTTCCACAGCGGTTGCCCTTCTCCCCGCGGGCGGCCGCGCTGCAGTGCGCCCCAGGTGCTCTGGGTTCCCCGCCTTAGGTGGGGAGCGGGCGAAGTGGGGGCGGCCGGGGAGCGGGGAGCGGGGCGATGCCCCTGCGGGGGGGAGCCCGGAGGGGGAGAAGGGTGAACTCCACCAGGGCAACGGCCCTCCGCCTGGGCGAGGAGCCCTCCGGCGAGAAGGGGAGGCGAGATACGAGGCGTCGGTTTCCCCAGCCCCATTAGGAAAATACAGTAATAATTTAAAAACAGAGAGGGGGGAGTTGGGAGCAAGTTTTGGTAGGCGTCGGGTGATGCCGGCAGCTCGGGGGGCGGGCCGGGGGCGGGCCGGGGGCGGGGCGGGCCGCGCCGCGCCGGGCCGGGCCGAGCGGAGCGGAGCGGCGGCGGGGGCGGCAGTCGGGCTCGGCGGCGGCGAGCGGGGCCGGTGCTGTCCGCGGCCCTGCGGGTGCTGAAGGGCGGGCGCCCGGCGCCGCCTCCCCGCGGCGCCTCGGGGCCGGGGCACTCGCCCGCTCCTCGCTCTCCGCGCCGGGGCTCGGCGGGAAGCGCGGGGCCGGCATCGCTTCGAGTTTTCTCCGGACTGGTGGCTCCCTCGCCGGATCGCGGCGCGTCCGCTTTTGGCTTTGTTAAACGAAGAAGTGTTCCTCCGTTTGCCGTTCTCCAGCGGGGACCCGGCGTCTGTGGTTTCTTCCTTGCGGACTTTAGTGACTCTTGGGTAAGGTAAGCAGGAACGTGAATGTTTTTTGTTCGGCTGGCATCTGCGTAGAAGTGGTGGCGGGGTGGCGAATGGGGTGGAGGAGCTGGCAATTAAAAGCGGAGCAAAGTTGGGAGCTTAGGTCAGTGTAGGGGCAACACTTTGGAAAGAGGTGTGCAGTTTTTAGTGAAAAGGGCTCTGTGAACAAAAGATGAATGTAGAACGCGAAGTTAGAAGCTTGTTTTACTTAAAAACTTGCTGTCAGGGTAATGTTTAAATGTTTGAAAATATTTTATTATAGAAATCTTGAGTGTCGTAAAAAGATATCAGAAGACATTACAGAAGCTGCTTTCTATAAACACCAGGTTTGGGGGACAAGAAAAGCTCTAATTGATTCTGTCTGGGGGAAGAAGGGATATGTAAGGTCATTCTGGGAAGTAGAGAGCAAAGTAGGAATTAAAAGAGGATTTAAAAGCATAGCCTCATGTTGCTCTGTGTTCTTGTGGTGCCTGTGTGTGAGTGTAATAGAAGGACGGTGGTACCTGGTTACTCGATGAACAATTTAATGCTGTAACACTGTGAACTTGTGAAATAGCACCTTTCTGAAAGGGATCAGCCCCACCTCCGCCTCCAAGGTCAATGTGGTGTGTGTGTGTGTGCCTGTGAAAGTTGTGGATTGTTTCCTTTGATATGGACTGATGAATGTCAGGCCTTCTTCCAGGCTACAACAAGGTGTAAATGCAAATCTCTGATTTAATAATACCGTATTATGTTGTGTTATAGGGCTGCTGTTGGTGGTGATTGAACGGAACTGGGAAGTGTGGGCAGATGAAATGTCTTGCTATTTTGTCAATGTTTAACCTTTCACAAGCTTGGTAGGGCGCTCTGCTTCACAGAGGGGTTTTCTACCGCTTCAGCGAGTTGTCAGAGGGCACACGCAGAGCAGAGTGGCACGCAGGGCTTTGGGCACACGCAGAGTGCCACGCAGGGACTTCGACACGTACAGGGCAGAGCACCACGCAGGGACTTCTGTCGGAGATTAAGGCTGATTCTAGAAGGAATGGGCTGCTGCTGCTTGTAGCCAGTGCTACTGAGATGGCTGAACAGAGCAAGCAGCCGAATGAGGTCCCCACCCTGTATTTTTTAACATTATGTAGCACTTCATACTCTCGTGATTGTGATGAATTTTCTTTGGAACTGGGACCTAAACCACAATTGTTTCTTTACGTAGTTGCCCTGCACAAGTGCTAGCAGTTGTAGTAACTGTGAGTGTGAGGTAACTTTTGCTGATGAGATGAAGCTGATGAGACTGTTTCATGTTATTGTAGCATTTTTTTACTCCTGCATCATTTATTTAATGTTAAGGTGGGTTGTTTTTACTGAGTATTTTTATCAGCTAGACTACAAAGATAACCATCGGGCAGCAGCACAGAACTACTGAGGAACAAAGTTGAAAGCAAGCAAATTCAGGAGAAAGTACTTTAGGTTTCCAAAGCTTTCATTAAATTTAGGTAGAATTAGGAAATACATATGTTTTACTATTCCACCTCTCCCCCCAGTTATAAAGCAGCTATTGCTTTCCTCCCTCAAATGGTAGGGAAAGAAAGTTTATTACACAGCACTTGCACTGATTGCAAACCTTCATTAATAGTCTACCCGTCAGTTAGGACAGCTCTTATCGTCTGTCATTGACACGAATATTAATTGGCTGTGAAATGTTGTGATATAATTTTAAATAATGATACTTTTTGAAGTATGAAGATTCAGGATGCTTGCTTTCTAAAGCAGACATTACAAAAATATTTTGGAAAAGTTAATTTTGAAGTGTGTGGTGCAAAAAGTGCATGAACTGAGGGAAAAAAAACCCCAGCAAACCAACCTCAATCCACTAAGTATATGGCCCAGCTTTCTATGTTTATCTGTAAGTATAGGGGGCCTGTCTGCAAATCCTTGTTCACTTGAGTGCTCTTTATTCATATATGTAGTCCTGTTAACTGCAAAGGGACTATATCCATCATTACATGAGTAAAAGTCATTGATCTTGCTGAGGTAAGTCATTTTACCACCATCACTCAGATGATAAACTTTGACGCTAAGACACTAATTCTGCACTTTTAAATTTATGTCTTACATCTGATTGTATTTTCTATGTAATGTTGTGCCTTCATTTGTATTGGGCTGCTTGATTTTATAAATCATGTTTAAAAAATGAAGATTTGAAATGATATGCAGACTCTCAAGGAAGTAAAATGGCATTTCTATTTTTCAACAAAATGGTGTTCAAAATATACATATATACATCAAGTGTGGTCCATAGCCATTTTGGTCATCTGTTCTAATTAGAAAAAGTCTGTCTTCAGTAGTAATCCTTCTTCAAGCATATTTGTATACTTGTAAGGATGTGATTTTGTATAGTGTTCAGTTCCAAGACCTTTAACAGCACCGTTCAAAAGTTGAAAAAAAATGGATGCTAATGACTTGACCAAACAGCTGACTGCAGAACTAATGCAAACTCAGGGAGGAGTTTTGTCATAAAATCAGTATTCGGGGAACCCCTCTGTTTAAAGTGGTGCTTTATAGACCCTGCTTACACTGACCAACACAAAGATGTGCATGTGAAGGCATACACTTACTATTAATGATGATGTCAACATACGTACACCCTGTCAGGTGTCCTAAGCTTACATTTGATAGTGGATCACTTGGCTGTTTGCTGGGCTATTGCCTTTGACAGTAAATGATACTCAGTGAAAACCCAACTGCTATGGTTGCTCAGTTCTAGGTGTGTTCTAGATCTATCTAATCATGCCAGTTTGTCATTCTGATATTTTTTTTTTGTGTGTGAGTTTGTCTAATAATCCTCTGTATTTGTTTAAAAAAGCAAAGATATTCAATCCTAGAAAAAAGAACTGTTACAATCATGTAAATTATGTCTCTAATAAATAGCAACTTTTTTTTTCCTTGGGATAAATGCATGCAGTTCTAAACTGTTGTTTTACATTTACATTTATGTTTACATTTTAGAAAATGTAAATTTTGTGTCACTCTTCTCTGACTTCTGGCGACTATAAAGTACTAATGAAAGCAAGGCTCTGCTTGGTTTTATTGGTCTCAAACCTAAATAAAAAGGTGGAGCTCCAATAAGAATAGTTCTGCCTTTCAACAATTCTGAACTTGGCTTAGAAATTTCAAAGGTAAGAGGTCAAATGAAACCAGTTCAGAATATTTTTCTCCAGACTGGCAAATACTGTGGGATAATTCAGGACATGAAATATCGCAGGAGTGAATCACAGGCTCAAGGGGGAGTAATGAATCAAATGCCACTCTTAACTTTGTTCTTCGGTTTTTCTAAGCAAAAGCAGCAAAATAATTGTTAATTATTCAGTGTAGCTTGGCCTATTACGCTACATAATTTTGAAGCAAAGTAAATAGATTAGCAAGTTTATTTGCAAATCTGTTTAATCCTGTTTTATAGTTGAAGCCTTTTTTTTTTTTTTTTTCCTTAAGCATAGGGAATATCTGTCAACAAATGAAAAAGCTGGGAACTTGTTTGCATAAGATATTATACATATTTAATATAGCGCACTTTTCCTTGCCTCTTGGTAGACAGAAAAGACAAAGACTACTCTTCTATATTATTAGAAGAACAGTAAGTTGAAACTTTGTCTCTGTAGTAAAGAGATATTGAGAAGGCTGTGAGTTGAATAAGAGTTGTGGTTGACCAGCACCTTTGAAAACAGTGCTGGATGAAACTCCCTGTAACACCCCCAATATCAAAGATTACTAGTGCCCAGGGAATGTAGTAAAGAGAAATCAAACCCACAGGCTAGCTCTCTTTTGTTCTATTTTACAAAATCTTCAGGTTTTGGGTAAATTGAGCAACTTCTAGTTACAAAGTCTTGTCTCCTAGTAGGTAAGTTGTGTTCCTTTCTGGCACTTATATTAATTAACAGATGTGTCTTCCTTGGGATGGGCCAGTGCAGATAAAGAAACTTCTGCACAGTTAGTGTGGCAGCGCTGTGAAAATGCTCCCCATTTGCCAGTATCTCCCATTTTTCTGGTTGTATTGGTTGAGTTTATTGGCCAAGAGATGTAATGAAATAACTTCAAATCAGACAAACTATTGTGGTCTAGCCAGGCATGATTCCTTACCAAGTAGGTATGGAAACAACTTTAAAATACATATTTGTTATCTATTTTTAGCTTTATTTGATAGCAGTGGTTATGCAGGTGTTTACCCTTACTACCCTAGAAATGATCATAGCAAGTCTATTCAATTAATCCCTCTTTTTACCATACACTAAGTGAACTTAGTGGTGAATTATTTGGCTGCATTGCTGAGTTGTGCTAATCTTAAGAAAATAAGAAGTTCTAAAGAGTTAAATGAGGGGAGAGTGGGCAATGCTTGCACTGATTGCTTGAAGTAGGTTGAAGTTCACAGTTTATTTGCATTTGAATTAATTGAGATTGGTGTCCAGCAGTGCTTTTCAGAGCAGGCTTCAGAAAGACTTTTTTGTATAATAAAGTACTTGAAAATGTTAGTTGGAAGATGAAGGATATTTAAAATACTTCTTTCTTTTCCTGACAGAGCGAGCTTTTTTCTCATTTTCCTCTAAGTAAGGCTTATTGTAATTCTGAAATATTTTTACCACTGAATGGGCGTTCTTGTGTTAAAAGCTGCTATCATTTTTAAATCAGCATATTAAAAACTTTCTGAAATAATTTTCAGTTTCTTCATAAAGAAGTTCTTGATACCTACAAAAAGAAATAAAATAATCTTAAACCAGCTCATAACGTTAATCAGATAAAATGTTATTCCTAACTAAAAATGCTCTTTTATTAAATGATAGGAACTTCTGGATTGTTGTTTTGCATACTTTGCTTCCATTAGGAAACAAAATATTTTAGATGCTTTCTGCATTATAACTCTGAACTGTACATATTTTCATTATTATAACAGAACTTTGTCTTCCTAAAGAATATGTAAATCATTATACATTTAATCACATTTAAACAAATCGATAAGTGATGGAAGAAAAACAGGTAGAAAATTTTTTTATTTCATGACGGGTAGTGGAAGTAAACTTCTTTTTTCAAATAGCTTGCAGATTATGACAAGCTTCAAAGTTGAACATTTCAAGTTGTATATTTTTTTATATTTTCTTTCATAAACTTTATTTAAAACACCACTATAACTGATAATATATGTTAATTATGGATTTTGTTAAACTTTGTCAACCACAATTACTAGGAAAGAAAGAAAAAAAGCACTTTCACATCATTGTGGCAGATGAATGGAAATCTTAATTCATATATAAGAGTAGTCAAAAAACTAAATAGAACTTTTTTTTCTGTTAGAGACTGAATATAGTACCACCGATATTACAATTTTATAAATAATCCTTTAGCGTGAGGACTGTATTTGGTGACAGTCATGCCCGTCCAGTGATAACAAGAAACAAGAGCAACAAAAGTACTGGATGCATGAAGATGCCATGATATCTAAGAAGATTTCTTTAGGAAAAAAGGTAAATACACTGCAGAAAAGTGGGCAAAATAACTGTGAAAAAGTTACTCCTGATATCTACTCTGAACCTCCCTATTTCAGTTTAGGCCCATTGGCTTTTTGCTGAGCTCGCTCCAGTTTTGATACAGTGATCGGTGTTCTCCGCCCCCCTTGCTCTCTACCTTTCCCCACCGAGGTGGAAGCGAGGTGCGGCTGGGTAAGGAAACCGATGTAGCGACACTCAGTAACAACCGAGCGTTATTAAGCAGGCGTTTTATTGCAGCGCTGGGCAGCACTGGGGATTCTCCACCATAAGCGCTCCACCGATTTGGTAGACTTTCAGAGATTATAAACTATAAAGTCATACATATTCACAGGATTTCCGAGAATTCATTTACATAAACATGAGATTTCCTGGAACTTATTAACATATGCAAACGTCCGATCCGCATGCGCAGTCGTCTTCCTTGGTGGTCTTTGGGTGGTCGTCGGGGTCTTCAGATGAAGGCTCATAGTTGTAGTCGTCTTCACTGTGTTCGCTGACTGACCTTTGGTGCAGTTCTGGGACCACCCTGTCCTCCAAGGCTGCTGTTGTCATCCCCTTGCAACTTTCTTATCTTCTGTGCCTTTGTTCTCCCAAGGCCGAGTTGTCTGAGATGGGATTATCCCGGAGCCCCCTTATTTTACAACCATTGTAACTACTCTCTAAATCACAAAGGCCTTTCTTTTGTTTAGTTAAGTGACTAAGATATTTACAAATATCCTCCTTGCCCCTAGGCTTTAGTTCTTTCAGGAGGCATTTTGATGCAGTGGCTTTGTCTCTCTTGGCTTTAACCCTTTCAGTTTATCCATAGTTTTCTTGCACTGGGGGGCCCAAGACAAGACACACTTCTCCACATGTGATCTAACTCGAGGTGTTGATGACCAGCATTCAAAAAAATTGCAATATGTATCTACATATAAAGATAAAATAAAAAATAAAGAAGAGAAGTAAAATAGATTAGGAAGAAACTTCTCTTATGAATTATATGTTCCATAATTTGCCACAAAAGGATTTCTGTTTTTCCAGGAAAGCATAGCAATATGGCCTCTAGTGAAGACCAGCAAAAATATTCCTGTGTTGGCTATCATTCCTAGGACATATTTACTCCCTGTGTGAACTCTAGGTGAGAGTGCACCAAGTACAACTATATATAATTTTTAAGATTGTATTGTCTATGTGGAAAAGTTACTAAAATGTAAGTTTTCTTTTAAGAAATCATGCTTGGCACTATCAGATTTTTTTTTTAATGCAAGATTCAAACAGATTTAGTATATAAACAGAAGAGACTAGTATCTGCTTTCTGAGAACAAACACTCGTGTAATGGAAAGCTAAATGCACACGAACAAATGACCAACTCACAAATAACTCTCCTTTAGAGTTACAGCAGTCCAACTTTCTATTAATAGAGCAGAAAATAACCTATTGTACTTAAGTAAAAAGAAGAGATGCACCATGTTGATTTTGAAAACACTTTTTGCATTTACATTTTGCTTTCAGGAGAAGGAGAATTGTTTTGGCGTATTTTAGAGTGTTCTTTGTCACTTCTGCATCACCATTTCTAGCAGTATCTAGTTTTTCCCTTCTAAGGTTCTGGTTTGAGCCTTAAGTCAGCAAAAAGCAGACGCCTTCATGAGACATAAAGTTTGTACATCATCTTGGTGACTGTCAACTTTTTATGAAAGATTTGAGATTGTTGAACCTGTAGAATGAAATCTGAGATCGAGTACCTTTGATAAAGGCAGATTTTCTCATTGTTGTCCAGGTATTCCTCAGGTCTGAGAGGTGAAGGCTCAGAAAATGGTCAGAAAGCAGCATTTCCAAACATTTGCTCAGTGAGGCCTACCGTATTCATAGGAGTGCAAAACCTGATGTTAAAATGAAACATCTTATTTTAACAGTGAGTCCTTCTTCTTCACTCTGTTTCAAGATGGAAACATGAGTTCGGTTCATCGCCTGTTTTAGCAGCGGAAAGGCCACAGAGAAGGAAGAGAGGCTCTTCCTGACAGTAGTTTTTGCTTGTCCTTGTAAAATGGAATTAAGTTGCGTGGGTCCTCTCTCCTTGCATCAGCCAAGGGTAGCCATAACCTCACCTTCAGTGAGAAATCAACATTTTTAATCTTAAGTGCTAATTTTCAAATTGAAATACAGTTCATCACATTGCTGTTCTTCTACATTATCAAGTCCTTTGACAGAGATAGTTCTTATTTAGAATAAACTGCAGGACACAGCACCAGGTTATGGTAGTTTGAAGACTGTTCATATTTTGCATTTATTTCTTATGCCTTTTAAGGCAAATGAATCTCAGCTAGGATAGTGGGGTGTTAACATATTAATTTTAAATTTGTTGGTCCTCTAACATACATGCTATGCTTCTGTCTTCCATTTATACTACCTTGATATTCTTGTGTAATTCAGAAACCCAGCAATAATTAGTACTATGGCAGTATTTTAACATGAAAATTATAATTCTATTTTAGATTTTGTTTTTGCTTCAGGCTGTTTTTGATAAACAGTAATAGTCTGTAAAAAATGTTGTACACGTTGATGCATGGGCTGATTTAGTTCTTTCCTTGGGACACTTAAAGAAAAAACATAAGTAACATCACTCCTGAGATTTAACTTTTGTATTATGTTAATTATTCTTTGAACTGGAAACAGTTTTTCAAGTGAATTTAAACTGTGTTGCTTAGCTATAATTACATTTTAGTCTACTGTCTAATAATAGGCTGATTCTCTTCTTTTATGCTTAGAGAATTATTGTCACAAAAATATTTGAACAGTCTACATTTGTATGTTCTTGTTGCAGTCAGCAGGGTGGGAGGAGGAGGTTAGCTGCACCTTAGGGGTTTCATTTGAAGCATTAGTAGAGTGCTTCAGGCATCAGATCTTAAAACTGGTGTCCCCTATGGACTAAAAATCTAATATTTTAATATATTTGTGTCCTTTGTATCTTTTCAGTGTGATAGTCACATTCATCTACTGCTCTAGGCTCTCAGTAATTTCTTCCATGCATAAGTAAACCTTTAAAAGGGCTTCCATGCTTGTCTTTGTAAAAATGTATGTGGAATATACATGAAAAGTTAATAAAGCTATACTGAAAATTTGATGTATATTTCCAAAGCCTCAGAAATCAATATTAAAAATAACACTCCCTCACCCCCATGTTATCATAATTTCTGAGATAGAACAGCTCTCATATTAATAAAGAGATATAAGTGAAAGTTTGTGATATAGTGTTTTTATTAATTTATGTGCTACATCTGACTCCTCCATGAACTGTGTGAAGTAATATGGCTAATAATCTGGTTTTATCATTCTCTCCTATCCTTGTGAGAGAAAAAAGGTCCAAATTTAGTGAGTTAGTCTTGTATTTTTGATAAACTGCATATTTGTTCCTGGAGTTGTTAGGTGCGTAAATTCTGAAAGAAAGCTTAAAGATCTGATCATGAAATTCTTAATGGTTAAAACAGAAGTGGAGAGTCTTGTATCTCTGTTCTTTTTTCTAATAAAGAAAGCGAACAGTAGATTGTATGCATGCATAGAAATTCTGAATTCTAAAAATCTGTGTCATGTAAGTATTAAATTGAGGGTCTTCCAAAAAGAGTTACAATGCTATATATAAAATATTGCAAAAATCATTGATAGGTGTTTTGTTTTTTTTTTTATAAGACTCAAAGTGAAGATGCACTTTAAACTTCCCACACCTCTGAGATTCTTAAGGCCTCAGATTATCATTTTGATTTTCAACATCAATTTTCTTATCCCAGCATGCAGCAGAAGGATGCTGTGGCACATTGATTTATGTCCATTAACATCCCTGTAAGACACAGTTGGGTGTTTTTAAGAAGGGAAAAGATTTGATAATTTTGGGGTTCTTTGGCACTGGTTAGCTGTTTCTCACTGGAACTGGATTTTTGAGGTGACCTTTGGTAAGGTCCACTGATCTACAAGCCATGGCTTATTAGGGAGGGCAAGAAGGAATACCACTTGCTGAAAAGAGTTGTTGGTGTCACTCTTGTCAGTGAATATTTAGGGACAAGTAGCTTCTCAGCATACTGTTTGTTCTGAGCATAGACTTAAGTTTGTAAGCCAATAATCATTATGAAGTTTTCATTGCTTTTGACCAGTGTCTGAGAGATCAATTCTGTTACAATCCTGTAATAAGTGCATCAGAATTATTGCTGTGGGATAGATGTAATGCATAACTAACTTTCATCTATTTCTGGTATTTATGTCCAGCAGTAATTATGCACTTCGGTTTTCCTGTGTTATCTCTTACGTTCCCCCCCCCCCCGCCCGCCCCCCCCTTTTGATAGTCATTTATTTCACAAATGGCCTCTTTCTGAATAAACCAAATCACAGATTTTTTGGTGTTAAAGATTGTGTGTTTAATTATTTCTAATAATTTCTAACATGTTCATCTTGTAGCCTTTCATGGAATACAGAATGTTTCTCTTGCTCCATGTTAAGAGACAGTGCCATTTTTCTCTTCAGCAGGAATTAAATTTTAGTGTAAAATATTTAGGCAGAGGGCAGAAGCCTTTGACATACCTCACTAGAAAAACTGTTCTTGTTTGCTGGATATCATAGCATCTGCTATGAGTAAAAACATTGGCGAAATAATCCTAAACCAGAAGAACACAACTCACGACCCACCAAAAAGAGAATGAAATAATGAGATACTCCACAACAGCTAAGCTTGTGACATTGTGGCTGCTTTCTCCTAGTTTCTAATGGAAAAAAAATTGTGGAGTTACTTGTGGAAAAAAGGAAGAGGGGAAAAAAAAAAAAGCTTTTCTGTGTTCCCAGACTGACTGAAAACTGGTATGGTTACATTTACATTAATAATATCATAGCAGGTTTGCATCACTGAAATTATGAGGATAAATCAGACACCATATGTGCAGCTCCGCACTTAATTACTAATGGAACACTTCTGTAATGAAGACTATGGCATTGTTTTGAAATTTGCTTCCTCCTCTTTATCCTTGCATGCATGTTATTTCTGTCCATCTGCAGGAAATATTATGAAATCAGAGTCAGTGGGCAACTCTAATGACAGAAGAATATTAATACTAAAAATCTGTATTACTAAAGATGACTGCTAAATTACTGGATGCTCACCAAGGGCTGTTATGACCCACAATGTCAATCTAATTTTTTTTTCTGTTATGTAATGAAATTAAACAACAAAACCCCCAAACCTAGAGTGCTGCTTTAGAATGGATGTTTACAATGTCAAACTAAGTTAATGTCACATAGTGAAAACAAAACTTTGCAGATGTCATCTGCAGGATGAAAATCTATTACTTCTGTTTAGATAACTCAGAGTCCCAACAGCAGAGAAGTCTTCCGTGTTGCTGTGGGGTTCAGGGTTGAGTTTGCAGTCACCACAATATAAGACAGATACCCATGTACTAAGCTTCCTTAAACAGCATTTCAATTATATTTTGAGTGATTTAAAGTTTATTGTGCTCACTTTGACATAATAGGGCAAGTAAAGCCATGAATCAGAGAATAAGCTATGTGTTTTCACATTGTAGCTAAATAGATAGGTCCTTACTGGACTTTGATATCTATCAGGAAAACGAAAGGTAAAAGTATTAAGCTATATTAATCCATCAGTTTGCAGACAGTCACTAAATGGAATTGGTGGAATGATTTAAAAACATTCTCTGTCTAGTTGAAGTGAAGATGTTTTTCCCGTGTTGTGTGAAGATATTGAGAAACTAGGTGTCATGCACAAACCATGCAAATAGTCTAATTACTTAGCTGTTCTACTTAAAGGCCAGTTTAGACATCAGTTAGTTTGTCCAGACCTAAAAATGAAAATAAAGCTTCATTAAAATGCTGAGAAATATCAAGCAGCATCTACTGCAATTAAGATTAGAAAATATTAGCAAAGCTTTCATTAAAAAAAATTCTGTGATTATAAGACTTAGAGAAAACATTATACTATAAAACAAAAAGTAAATTTCTACAGGACTATTAATTGTTCTGTGTTGGGGCCACTGCTATCCATCCCATCCTGTTATACCTGTTGATCAGTCTTTCCTTTTCTTCCATTGACTGATGGTGTTCATATGAGCGGGTGGTGAGCTGGACTACGGAGCTGATCTGGCCAGAAGTTAACCTTTTCCTCCAATGCCCTCCACCTCAACTAGTTATCAGTTGGAATATCATGGTCTCAGATCAGCTTCAGCTCTCATGGAACAAACCAGCTTTCTTCAAAATTATGTAAAATTGATTTGAACTAGTGTGTTATTGTGGATGTATAGTAGGCTATAAAAATAATTGTCCAAAAGAGAAGTTGAACAGAACAGCGCAGTCCTATGACTTAAGTCACTGAGCTGCAGGTAACTACTCCATCCCCCTCCCCTTGCCCCAAGATATAGTTTTTAGCTTTTCTGTTAGGGCTTCTGGTGGGATAATTTATCCCTATGGTATAAATTCAACTGGGTGATGATAGCCTTATGGGAATGTTATTCTAGAAAGAGATTGCTGGAAAGCAAACAGTGTTACAGCTACATTTATCCTCCCAGGCATGTTTCTGATAACCGATTATGGTAAAAAAAGAAAAAAAAAAAAAGAAAAAAGGAGCTGGAAAGGGCTGGCTTGCCTAGCTTTCTACAAAAACGTCCTTCTGGAGTAGTTTTTAAATATCCTCTTTCTAGATCTGCATGTCCCTTGGGCTTTTAGAGTAGACAGAACTGGGGCAAAATGTAGACCTGAATCCAAGCTATCTTTCATGGGTGATGTTCAAAGAAGTCAAGGAACTTTGGAAATAAGGGATAATTTTGGCTTCTTTTAATGGTACTACTCTCTTTTTTTCTAATGTATATCGTGTGATATCGTATTGTGCACTCAGGACTGTGGGGAACTCGGAGGCTGTAGTACTATTACAGGCCATGAATAGGGAGCAGTACCTAGCAGTACCTCTCAAATTAGAGCTTAGGTTGTCAGCTGGGGCTGGCTTTACACATAGGAGGTTGCCCAAAGCAGCCAACTGTTGGGAGAGAGCAGCAATGGCTCTGCTCTTGTTTTGTTTCCAAGAGTTCAACCCAGAACTGCAAGTGCCAGCACTGAGTGCTGGCAGTCCTGTATTAAGTGAGAAGTTAGGGAATAAGAGCAGTATGCGCTGCTACAAGGGATATCCCCTCTCCTCCCTTAGCATCACCCCCTTTCCCCTCATGTGCTGCTCCTTGCCAATAAGAGGAGCAGTGAGCCTGATTCTTCAGTATGGTCCCCTGTGTTTACTGCCTTTATCCTTCTTTGGCACTCTCCTTTTCTTCCTACTGGAACTTTCTATTGGTACAGGAGTAACTCAGCCCCAGGCCTTATTTTTGGAGGAGGCAAAGAGAGAAATCTTGACCTGGGTTTGCCATCAGCTGTGATTCGAGATGATCTGTGTGCTGCCTTGCTCTGGAGGATAGAAATTGTTATCCCCTCTCATCATTGAACATACAGATTGCTTCATTTATGCAATTGTATGCTTCAGATGTTGAAGATGAGAAAGAAAGGTGGATTTTTTTCCTCTATCTGTAGGCAGGGTAATCCTGCTTTTCCACCATGGGCCAAAGTGAGAGATTTTGAGAATATGAGAATGATTATGTGAAACTGATTAATATGGAAGTTATTAATTAAAGACAAAAAAGAGGCTTGCTTTCATCTGAATAGCCTCCATTGAGGCTCTTTTCTCTGCTTAGTAGTCACATAAGAGCTGCAAGAACATGAATGTAATAGTTCTCAGATTGCATTGCATGTTGCTGAATAAGATGAAAACCTTTTTTTCTGCATATATAGTCTCCTGCAAAATAACTTTCAAAAAACTCTTTTTCTGTTTTGATTAATCAGTGGTGGTTTGCAGAAAATCTCATCTGGATAACAAGATAAATTTGAAATTGCTGAAGGGTAGGCCTTCCCCGACCTTCAAAATGCAGATAGAGGCAAGAGAAGCTTTCAATTCTAATTGTGTAGGGACACTTACCTGAGTCATCACTGAGGATGCATTCACGCCAACAGTAACTGATTTATCAACAAAGGGCCTGTGTGTAGCTGTGGCACTTGGCCATTTGCCACCAATTATCTGATCAGCATTTGTGGCTGAGCAGTAGGAACGTGATGCGGTGTTCAGCAATGTCTCCTGGCTCCTTGTCATGGAGTCTTGCGCTTCACAGAGGTGTCCTAGACAATCCCAGAGTCTATGTGGTTGACTCAGAAACTGGGAACAGTGTCAGGGTGAGATGAAAAAGGGAGCACAAACGTACGTCTCAGGGAGGTGGGGTGATTACTCTTGAGGTTCTAGTTTCAGAGCAATAACTTTATCTAAGAGAGATGGGATGCTCTTGCCTATACACACAGTTCGTACCAGACGTGATATGGAGTGTCTGGTGATGATCATACCGAAGCCACCTGAGCTTTAATTTCTTGTTGAAATGTATTTTTTTTTTTTCTCTTAAGAGGCTCTTCTTAGTGTTTCCTGGTACCATATATGGTCAAAACTTAGTTCCAGTGAATTTCACATTAACTTTTCTCCGTATTTCTGTTGTAGAAATAAAACTGAAGTTGTTTACCTTGTTTTTTGCCTTTCCAAAACAAATACATATATAAAATATTTAAAACTTATTTTTTTTTCGTTCAACAAATGAACACAACAATTTCTTGTTAATAAATTACACAGTGGTTGGGGGGGAGAGAAAATTCATTCCTTTCACATATTGACTGTTTCATCACCACATATTGGCTGCTCCTTACTTTATTTTGTATTATCCCCATTCCATTCTTCTTAGAAATGACAATTTTTTTACCTAATGAATTATTGAAAATCTTATTTTACAATCCATTTTAGCTACAAGCTCATCAGGATATTATAGGTTTTCTGTTTTACATACTGTCAGCTTTTGATCATCCATTTGGAAGGCTTTTGTCTAGTAGATATGTTAGAGCACTATAAAACCGTACTCAATAAAACCCTTTAAAATAGTATAAGGCAGTTAAAACATAGCAGGAAATTAAGGTTCTGATCCTAATGAATGGGATTGAGAGCATACAATAAGAGAAATGCATTATTTTATTAAAAATGTCTATGCAAGATTTAAAGAAGGCTGCAGCTGTTCAATGAAAAATGAACAGGATCTATAATGATGCACTAAATTTACTACAAATAGTAGAATGTAAAAGACCAAGTCAGCTGTCACCGTCAAGAAAATTTTTTTTCATCAGGTATCACAGTGCAGGGTTGGTTTTTTTGTTCTATAAAATCTCAGAACTGTATGTGTTTGCTTCATACTCTATTCAGTCTATTCATTTCATTTTACACAAGAAGAGAAGATCCTTCTTTTATTCACTTGGACTTCAATGTCCAAGTGAAGCAGCAAGTTTAGCAGACATCAGAGTTTCAATTCAAATTGGGGTCAAAGACATATCTTCAAACTTGCTCCCATAGTATTCCCAAAGAATGCGGCTAAACTGACAGGTTCTGGACACTTCCCCAGCTGATGGTTCTAAGAAAGCTCTTGAATACCACACATTGTGCTAGCAACCCAAGCCAGCTTTGTGACTGACAGAACAAGTGCAATTTTCTGTATTTCTTTCTGACGATGCTGAATTCAGGCTCCTGAAGAAAGTTGACCTTTGTGGCAGTAAAGCAGAAAAGGAGACAAGTCACTGCAAAGCAGGAAGGAGGAGAGGCAAAAAAACTCCACAGCAGTTAAATTAAAAAAGAGAAAATGCCTATAACTATTTTAGCTATTCAAGTACAGACCAGTTTCATCTATTTGTCGATTTCTGTGGATCTGTATGATTAGATACAGACGTTTCTTAAATACAGCCACAAGCAACTTTGGATTTCATTCATTTTAGTTAATGGACTTATTTTATTTGTTTCCATCTTTTGAATCTTCATTGTCACTAAGTCCTATAAATAGGGTAAAGTTCTGGACCCAACATACTAAATATGGATTTTAGAGTTGTTTCCATGTTTTCATTTAGGTCAGGATTTCATCTGTAGTTGACTTAATTATATTAATGCGGGTACTGGGGGAGAGCACTGGAGGGCAAATTTATTTTTGGTTCAATCCTGATAGGGACAGACTGCCCTCAGCTACACAAAGTCCTTGTTTATTTAAATAGCTGCAACACTCATCAGTCCTGTTGGTTACTGATTAAATTGTGGTTCGATCCAGTGATACCAAAATCCGCGTGCATCTTTATTCTCTGCAGTGTGACGATTTGATATTTCCTATCAGGGTTTGTGCTGTTGTGTATACTCCTCTCCATCACACCAGGGTGCATCCATGTCCTTCTGCTAACTGTTCATCTGTGTTTAAGGAGGCAGGGAGCTCCTGGTTCCTTGCATGCCATAGACTTGCCCGTATCGCATTTCTCTCTGATATGTCCTCTAGCTGTCTTCCCATGCTACAAAGGCTGCTGAAACACTATTTCCCCCGCCCCAAACTACTTACCTTCTCTCTTTACATGTTTGTTTTTTAGCACCTGTTTTCCTTCTTTAGTCCTTTATAATTTTTTTTTTGTTACTTCAAACTCCATTAGAGGTAAAAAACCCAAACCTGCCTGTTCCCCTCTTTGCCACCTTCATGGTGGTTTTGAGCCACAGCCTCCAGGTGGGTTGACTTTAAACCAGCTGAGTTATTGAAAAATCCCTTTCACTGTGTAAGAAAGAGGGGACCCATCTCTGTTGGCTAGAGCACTTCAACAGAGCAAGTTTCATAGAAGTAGTGGGATAAAATCATAATATTAATCAGAATACTTACTTAATAGAAAGAGGTTCTCTAAATTATCATGGTAGTTTGAATTAATGGTAGGCATATCCTGGTTTAGCGTTCATTCAAGGAGTTTAATAACACTAAGGCTTCAATGTTTTTGTTGGTAAGTAATGTTTTGCCAAACCTCAAAATTTCCTTGAATAACAAAACGGAGAAGTAGGGGTGGTAGATCAGCATATCATAGCAAATATGGAGGAATTTCAGTCTTTAATTTAGCAGCTTACCTGTTTAAAAAAAAAGTTATATCTTGAGTGGCTATTTTGCCTTCTAAAGGATAGCATATTTGCTCAAAAATATGCTTAATTTAATATGGGAGTGTCAACAGCTATTGTTTCTTGTATTTAATTCATGTTTGCAGTATTTTATGTAAGAAGACTAAATCAAAACCTTGAAAAACAAAATATTTATCTTTTCTAACATGCACAGAGCACACAGTTACACAATGGTATGTTAAGTGTTAATTTACAAATTTTGTAAAATGTTAACAGTACCAAAATACTTGCCTGAGTTCTAAGCTGGCAGATTTTTTTATTTCTGATTTCATAATATAAACCAGTTGAACTCCCATCGGTTCAGACACTGCCATGATGATAAACATTAATTCTCTAGGATATTGAAGAACCAGCTGTAACAAGCTTCCTTAATGAGGGAAGAAAGAGTCTGCCTTGCTGACGGTATAACTCCCATAAACTAGCACTTGCCTATATCAGTGATGGTGAATACACCAGTTTCTTGAGGTTGATACTGAAGCCTTAGGAAAAAATTAGATCAATACACACAACTCAGTTCTTTTAAAAAAAGGTCCTCTGGGATACGTGAAATATAGTACCCTCATTTTGTTCTGCTTTCTCTAATATTAAAGAAATTGTGAGATTGCAGTTGTGAGGTTGTGTGAAGAACATGATAAACAAGGTTTAAAATTGCTATTTCTCATTTCATTATAACTCATTGAAACCTGGGTCACTGACACCAAGACATCTGGTATCATCCTTTAAATAAATAAAGATACTTAAAATGGTAAGATTAAATCAGAGCATGAAGTTAGCAGCAAAGACTTCACCTAATAAGTGTCCCTGCTGCATCCACGTTCCAGGTGCTTTGGCCTTTCAGAAATGCCCCTGCCACACTCAGGCCGCTTGCATCTGGGCTGCCGAGAGCCACCTGTAAGCCTTTAGGCCCAGTTCCAAAGAAGCTCTTGTAGAAGAGCCCCGGGCAGATGCATCTCGCTCGCGTCCCCCCGCGGGTGCTCGCTGCCTGGGCTCCTGTGGTTACGTGCTGGCACCTGGCAGCGCGAGCAGTGTGAAGGCAGGGAGGGAGTAACAGCGAAAGGCAAGGAAAACCTGGCCCTTGTGCTGGCTGATCACCGTGGAGGTGCCCCGGGGATACATCTCAGAGCCACCTAACGTATTTGTAATATCTACACAAAGACCAAGTGTTGGTAGTACAGGACCAGGAGCGCAAGGGTCTGCACTCCACCTTCTACTTGTGCAGCATGATCGTTTTGCAATTTAAATCAGGGAAGGAGTGAGGGAGAGATGGACAGGAGTCAGCAGAAGGCAGGATTCATCTGGCATGGTGAGTGCTTTTTGTGAGATATAAAAAACCCATACTTCTCTGCTTGTGTGTTCCAGCACATGAGCTGTCAGTGGCATCGCTGGCTGTTCTGAAATGACTGTGCCAGCCTCTTTCAGTGGGTGAAGGATGAAGAGCATGTGCCTGTGTAGTCGGTGGCTGCAAGCCGCCTAAAGTAGCTGCTGAGAGACAGAACAGATTGGTACACAGATGCATGAGCTGTTGGCTGCCGTGGTAGCGCTGCGTTTCGCTGTTGCAAGCCCCAAGCCTGCTGTACACAGTTGAGGTGACCTAACAACTCCGGTTCAGAGTGTGGCTGCCACTTCTGGAGGAGAACTGGAGGGTGGCAGCATGAGGTGTGGTGTGCGTGAAAGCTGGCAGCAAGTCCTGGGGGGGAGAGCTGCTGTCACGACGCTGTGATCTGCTTTCCACGTAGCATTTTAACGAGGACAAACTTTGCTAGATATGGATTATGGCTGCATTTGTAGAGAGAATCTGATACTGTGATTACTTTGGAAGAGCCCCATTTTTGTTGTGATAGCTTGGAGGTGTTTGTTGTGAGGTTTTTGAGGACGCAGGCTGCGCGTAAAGATGTGGAGGCACTCGTGTGTGGTATAGTGGAGGCAGGCTAATGGGAGAAGACGCGCTTTTGGCTAAAACTTCTGCTACTTGTTCAAAGTTCATGCAATATAATAATCTCTGTTTATACAAAAACTATCTTGTTGGTAGATGCCTTTCTGCCATGAAACCATAATGGTAGGCAAAAGCTTTTTAAGAAAGGTAGCAGCGTATTCTTTCCTGACAGGTATTTGCATCTATCAGTATATACAATGAAGTGTTCAAAGTCACGGGCAATGAGGCATAGTTTATATTTACTACTGTAGCTGTAT
The DNA here is from genome assembly GCF_965183815.1 of Platalea leucorodia. Lineage (NCBI taxonomy): Eukaryota > Metazoa > Chordata > Aves > Pelecaniformes > Threskiornithidae > Platalea > Platalea leucorodia. Next base: position 41,790,054 of record NC_138828.1, on the reverse strand, counting down.
TATAAACCTATTAATAACACTGAATATGGTATCTAAACTTATGCTCTTTCTCTGATCCACACAAAATAGACAATGAATTTTATTCTAATTTTTTTTTCAGTTTAATAGTATGTAAAAGACAAAGACTGACATGTCCTGAGGGTATACAGTACTACTCCTTGATATGTTGAAAATGACCTTTTAAACAATGTCAGTTTAATATCTGATGTGTCTTTTCTCTTAAAGGTAGGAGGAATGTGGTGATCTAGCCAGTTTTTAAAATTTCATTTATTATACTTTGTAGGTGCATTAAGTTGATTAAATCAGTTTATTGAAGTGGAATGGTTGTATTTTCAAATGAATTATGTCTCTGTTCTTAATGACAAATATCCTGGTTATTCACCATTTAGTAACACAGAACAAGAGCATAATAGCTGGGGAGTTTTGGAAAGAATTTCTTTGAAAGTTAAAAATTTCTGAATTTTAAATATATGTACATTTTAAAATAGGGCATTCTCATATTTAGGTATATATTTTCACTCTTCATATAAACTCTGGCTAAGCCAGCTTTCATTAATTAGATTTTTTTTTTAATATACTGTATGTATATATAGCTATCACATTTGGAACTGGTTGTGTATCGTATGATATTTTTTCAGTCTTTGTGAAGATTACAGCATGGGGAGAGGTAAAATAGTGCTTAGTATATATTTGCTAAACTCTCAAAATAGCAACATCTCTCCTAGTCCAACAATTCCAAAGGAAGAGTCAGGCAGAGAACAGAATTTACATTACCAATGAACTGCTAAGAAGATTTAGAAAGCATAATAAACTTTGAGAGGAAGCACTCACCATGGTATTCTAGAATATTAATCATGATTAGATATTCATAAGGAAGGTGTCAGAACTGGGATTTACTTTGTTTTCCACAAGATATTGAACTTGCAAGGGTGAAAAGCCTTAGCAGGACAGGAAAGGGAGATAGTTTCGCATTGCATTTTCTCAAGAACTGAAAGAAATTCTCTCAAACATAGGGGTGATTAGCTCATCAACAGGGATAACTGTGGCAATGTTGTGAAGTTTTCATGTTGTATTCTTTGCTTAAAAAAAAAAAATCACTGAAAAATATTTGAATTAATTGGTATACTACTTTTTACACACCTTTTTATGGAAATAAAAATAGGTAAGCAGTATTTTCCCCCACCCCCAAAATTTGTTGTTGCTGGTGGCTTAGGAGCTGAATAAATGAACCAATTATTTTCGGAGCAGTTATTCCTTTCTTACTGACTGTAATATTGTAATTAGTTTTAAGATAAAGCAGGCAATGTGCATCACACACAAATACTGTAAGTATCTGTATTTTCTGCATATGCATATTGAAGTATAGCGTCCAAGTCCTGATATGTATCAGTTTAAGGTGCCTTTGCTTACCGAAGAACGTACATTGAATTTACTAGGGATAGCTAAAGTTCAAAGAGGTTGGATAGTCAGTTTATGTAAGACTGCCTCAGAGTTTGGATGTGTATTTGAATCCTATGCCTGTTATTAACACTGTTTGAAGGTTTGAGGGCAATAAAAATATTGAAGATTATCCAGCATCAACTACCAGATCTGGAAACACAAAGACCCTAATGCTGTAAAATCAACAGCCTAAGCTCAGTAGAGGTTATATATAATTTTATGGTATTTTGCCCTTTTTTTGATAAGTAAAATAGTGATTTAAGTATAATTGAGCGTCTGGCAGCGTAAACCACTTCTAAGACAGTCCGAAAGTTTCAAGGCTAGAAGATTACCCCCGGTTGCTCTGCTGAGCAGACTAAATTGTGTTTGATTGCACTGTATCGAACTTATTCAATGACTGCATTTTTAATAAAGAGTGTATACGAAGTAGAATTTTACTGAGTAGAATTTTCTTTAATGAAATAAAATATTTCATACTTGTGCTTCGTAAGTTTCAGTAGAAAAAGGTGATTTAATCTTTCTTCTTTGCAATTCTGGTTTGAACAGTGCATTTTTCCCCCATCCCAGTGATAAGGGTCAGCTTGAAGAATATATATACCTTCATAAGACAACTAAATCATAACCAAGTGTTTCTGTATGAATGGCTGCAAACTGAACACGTGTAAATATTGTTATAAGGAGGTTTTCAATATAATAATGATTTTGGAAATTTTATGAAAAGAAGATGATAGAACAGTAACACAAGCTACAAATTCTATGGGGCAGAACAGGTTACTTGCTTGAGGAATTACCTTATGGTCTCAATTCCCTTACCTACATGAGGCAAGTGAGATGCCCTAAGGTCTTCCAGCTGCCAGTTCAGAAGATACAGCTCTCCCAGCAGTGTTCCTCACCCAAGGGTTTTAAGGAACAACTTTGTCACGGAATAAAAGGATCCTCTTATGGATAATAATTTATCAAAAAGTTCCAGAAGCAACTGAAATGGAGAGAAGTCAATAGTGAGAAAACTGCAGTGTGCATCAGATTCATGAGTGCTCTGGAAACAGGCTAAAAAGTAAGATGACAGAGCTTTCTGAGAATCAGAAAGGAAAGTCTAAGTTTGGTACTGAAAAAGTTACTTACAGTGAGAAATAAGGAGTAACCATTATCTGTTCCATATCCTTCACTTTATCCTTCCTCAGCTTTTAAGGCAACTCTAAGGCTGACAGAGAACAACCCAGAAGAATCCCACAATGTACATCAGTTTCATGATGAAACAGCAGGTGAAACTCATTGTTAATAAGACAATTAATGCACATGAGAAAAAAAACCCCAGCACCCTAATTATTTACATGAAATGAGGAAACTCCGCCACCCTACCCTGATTATTTGCATGCAATGGGTAGCTGTAAATTAGCTGTTTGCATTCGTAGGACATAAGATATGGGAGTTATTGTTAATAGTTTTCTGAGAATTTCAGGGCAGTGTTTAGTGGCAGACAAATAATATCTATACTAAAATACATGCTGAAATATTTTTTATTTCTCTCTATATTTTAACCTATATATTATATTATAAACTATTTATATACTTTATTACATAAATATAAACGTATATAACAAATTATAAAATATATATTATTATAATTTGTATTATAAATTATATGTATATTAAAATGTTTTAGATTATGACAATTATTGGGAAAGGAATTTCGAAAGACAAGGAAAATATCCTGATATCTAAGTGCTTGGTGCATCCCTGTGTTAAGTACTGTATTAGTCTCTGGTTAAATTCCTTAAAATGTAATACAGTGAGGAATGTACAGAGAAAGAAACAGGAGAACCCAGAGGTACAGATTGGTCTCTGTTTGAAGAGAGAATAAACAAAATAAACTCATCAGATTTCCAAACATGGTTCTATGAATATAAAGAAGCAACGCTCTTCACACCCACATAATGTTATGGAAATAAAAATGTACATAAATTAAAAAAGGAAGCAGACAAACTTAAGGAGCTAAAGTCCATCAGTGGATATTAGACAAAATGGCTAGCTGCAGTTTCTAGCTCAGGCACTAAATGGACTCGGGGGAATATACTAACTTGTTCATTCTCTTCTCGTTTCTTTACTTATCCTTTAAGCATCTGCCGTTGGCCACCAATTTAATAATAAGTACTCATTAAACAGTATTTGCCTCTCTTTACAGTATCACATCAGTGCTTGGTGCAAAAAAAGAATTGGAGCAAGGTTTGTGGAAATACAAGGTACATTTTGATTAATAGCTGCTTAATGACAGCCCCTGGTGAAGTGGGTGAAAAGTAAAATAAACGTGCAGGATAAAGAACTTTTAAACATTAGAGTGGTGAAAATATGGGGTGGAACTACTTATTTCTGCAAGGCTTTAGAAATAACTTAAATAATTTCAGAAGACCAAAAGATGTCAGATGATACTCAATCGAGATCCCTAGAAAATGGTAGACTGTTCATAATCATATTAATCATCGCGTAAGTTGTTACCTTGTCTTATCTTGAAATCCTTACAGGTATGTAGGACCTGTATTGTAATATGTGGAGCTTATATTTACCGAAGTATGTTGCATGAACAGACACATCTTTGGAAAAAATGGTGAAGGTCAGGAAAGTATCTGCCTGACAATCCGATTTCACAACTTTCACAGCACGAGCAAATTCACTACACTACTTTCTGGGTGATGCCTCAGTGATGTGACAAACCCAAGAAGAAAAATATCTGTTCAATAGCGTTTCACTGAAATTGTCAAATATAATTGAATAACACTTGCTTATTTCTTGGAATGTTTCTTTCAAAGCTGGCCTCTCCCGTCTTCTCTGGCTGTGCAGCAGCTTAATTCAGATCCTAAGTTTCAGTCTGTGGCAGGTCCCCTGAGAGACAGAAAGTGAGATTAATGCCTTATTCATCTTTGAGGCGCACGCACCATCGCCCCTGCCCCTTCCAAAGTTCTCAGAAATATATATACTGTCTGGGAGATCAAAGTAGAACTTTTTTTTTCCACTTTTCCAAATGGTGATAGCAGAAAAATACAAAAGACTAAGTTGCTTGTACTCAGGAGCTCTGTATTTTGTGAACTCTCGTATTTCAAAGTGTTTATTGAAATCTGTATTAATAATGCTTAAAATCTTTGATTTTCAGTATTTTCCTATGAAACATAGTTTTGATTATAACATTTAACTGCATTAACCATTTGTTTGATCCTGAAATTCCTTAAGCCTACTTATCTCCAGTTCTTGTGAAAGATACATTATTTTATATAATATCCTGTGCACTTAATAAAAGCATGCCAAGTAACTGTAGTCATTCATATATTCAGATTTAACAATCTGTGAAAAAGTTTCTGACAACTTAAAACTCAGTATGTCCACCATGACTTGAAACAAACAAACAAATAGAAGTGAAAATAAAAGTAGTCATATAATAAAAAACTAAAAGCAACTGCTATACAAATATGTAATTCATTAAGTTAAAAATACAGAAAAATGTTATCCAAACACTGAAACATCAAATTCTGACAGATTATAATCAATGAGTAAACAAGATCTAGATCAATAATGGAAATTTGAGTTCAGGAACACGTCACTTTGCCCCAGAGTGCATGATATAATCATCCTTTAAAAACACAATTTCTGATTGTTTGATAATATAAAAAAGTTAAAAGAAATGCACAAAAATCCTTAACTTATCATTTGTGCGGTCTCTCCAAATAGAAATTAGAAGCAAGTTATTTTAGGTATCATAAATATATGGAATTGATACAGTATGTCTTTCTGTTCCACTATACGCAGCAACAAAATCTAGAGTTGTAATGAAGCTTTGAAAACTCATTTTTATTCAATCTCTCTAATTCAACTCTTTAGCAATGTAAGTCTTTAAGGACAGATCATAAATAAACAATAATAGCATTGTTTTAAGGAGAACTGTGGTTTTTGGTAGTAGTTTTTAAATAAATAACTACTTAAGTTGTGTAATAAGTTCAATTGAAAATTTATGATACTTTGAAAAAAATAGTTTGGGGGTTTTTGTTTTGTTTTTGTTTTTTATTTTTTTTTTAATTTCTGAAAGGCAAAGAAGAACTGCAGACACCTGCATACTTTTGGGATTTTAGGTGTCATCTGTCCAAAAAGCTGACTTCTTTAATTTACATTTTAAGTGTTATCCAAGTAACAGGCGATGAAGTCAGCAACTGAGCATGTAATAATTTTCTCTTCTTGTGGACAAGTACAAAGGAGAAGCCTTTCGGGGTCAAACAATTTTCAAAACTATAAGGACTCCATTCTTTTACACCACACGAGGCTAAAATATATGCAGTTTAGATGGGAGGGTGGTGGAATGTGGCTGCCCTTACCGTCTTCTGTGAAATGACTGTTCTCCAATCTAATTTTCATTGTGTGGAGAGATACTCCACAAGTGCACAAAGGGGACAAATGTTCAACTGTGCATAGCTAGTTTTAGCATGTATAACTGCTAAACTAATCTGATTCTGACCTTGAAAGTTAACAATAAACTATTTTCAAAGACTTTTTTTCAAGAAACACAAATAAAGGAGTGTTTTCTTCAAGATGAAAAGTCAAGATTCTGTTTTTTTTCTTTATTTTTCTCTTTTCTTATTTTTTTTCTCTTGCAATGGACTTATTGTTCCAATAACAGTGATACTGAGAACTAATACAGAGGCAGTGAAAGAAAATGCCATTCCATGACATAACTGAATTCTCAGAGTTGTGAAATAATATTTTCCAGCGTTTCAAGTCAGTGAGCTACATTTCTTGTAATAACCCCAGAGTAAAGGTCCACCAGAACATCGAATCAGCAGTTCTGTTTTGGTGGAAGTACGAGGGGAACCCAAGAAAACTTATTCACTCTGTCACTTTCTGTCATCACTTCAATATCCATTTACTGAATGGGTATAAAAGAACAAGCCTTAAGTTATTTATGTAAAATACCTCTCTGTAGTAGAGCTTGTTGTCTTTGTTTCAAATCATTCACTGCTTAATTTATTCGGCAAGAGATGTCCTAGGAGAGATACCTCTGCTGTGTATATTAGAAAAGCCAGAGTACCGAAAAATGGTACTTGAAGTGGGAACTGTTGGAATAAGCAATGATAAATGAGAAGAGATCTTAAATTTTATTAACAGGGAGACCCAGAATGAGATTGTTTTTTGTGGAACAAAAGATAAGTGGTGTCAGAGTAGTATGGTATATTAATCTCAAGCTTGAGTTTGAATTAAAAATATGAAAGCTAGGCAGGCGGGTAGAATTCAGCTGGAATGAGAATGAAACAGACAGCAACTGTTAAGTGGTTTTACCAAGTTTGGTAGACTAGTCCCCAAAGAAGGGTAGCAGACGTATGCAGGATCCCAATCCTAAGACTGTGAATAGAATTAATTTAATACCTTTGATATCTCCACATGAATTAATTCTATGCAGTCCCTGCCTTCGGGTGACTGCAAGGACTGCTGCTATATGAAGAATGATAGGAGTCAAAACCACAGTTTGTGTAACAGTATTGCCGGGAGCATGAGTGTAAATGATATAGGATAATAAGTGATCCCCAATTTGTTCACATTTTATGCTCAGCTGATTTCCTATAAAAAGGGAAAGGTTAGGCAAGACTTCAATATTCTGTACGCACTCTGGGCACACTTATGATGTTTTGTATTTATTCATGTATATCTTTATTCTTATCAGAGATTTCTACATTAGCAGGATAAGTGCATTAGAAGCAAGGTAGAAGGGGAAAAAAATAATAAACACTTATGTATAAGTGTTTATGTATAAGCCTGCATAGAAATTGTTCGTCTCTGTCCCATGTTACAGGACAGTGATGAGGATCAGTTTGCTGTGTTGTCTGTTTAGCATGATACTTTCAACACAGGTGCTGAATATCAATCATAAATATCGAGTATCTCTAATAGGTACTGAAACGACTTATGAAATGCACATTTGTAGGTCCATTAGGAACCATATAAGGAAACTCTTATGCCATATGTATCTATAAAATCTGTGAGTATGATTGTTTTAGGTCTTCCATAGTTCTGATCTTATCTTTATGAAGTTATAATGTCTTTCTCCAGTCAAAGGCAGCTCTGACACAAATTCTCTATGATTTTTTCAGCATCTCCTGCAAGGATTTTCTCATAAATTTCAGAACATAAGTTTGTCAAAGCCTTCAACATTAGAAACCGTTCTGTGTATTCTTCCAGATTGTTGTGTATCTCCCTTTCTAATATCAGTATCTAATATCCTAGTTTTAGTTCTAATGGGTCACATCTTAACGTGTCATGGTAGATCGATAAAGTAGGACTAGCTCATCAAACCAGTCCAGTTTTGTCTGGAAAAATCAGATTTTTTTGTTCATTTGAATAGAAAGTAATCTTTTGATAACCTAGTTTAAAATACACTGGAACATTGCAGTCAGCACTAAGTTGTTACGATGACTGCAGGATGACAAATTTATGGACAGAGCGCCGATGAAGTGGCCAAGATCTATAACTGTGCATAATTGTATGCATACAATATTGTATGCAATCTACTAGGTAGGTATTGGTATTTACTGTTAAGACATACCTTTAAAATACAAAGTCTGAAATTGTTAATTTAACATTCTGGTTCAATATTAAAATTGCAAATAAGTGACTGTCCTTCTGCTGATTTCTCTTTCCATGAAACAAAAGGTTGCATCAACTATTAAGAGTGGCCTTGTCCTTCTCCTTCTTTGTTTCTTTATATAACATTTCAATTTATGAAGGTGAAATGTGTAAGCGGTCTGCGATTGTAAGAGTTGCATAAGAAGAAAAATTGGATGTAAATAGTGTTTCTTTCAGGTTTTAGTGCATCATAATAAAGTTTCATAAGTTTATTTGAAATCTGTGATTTTTAGTGTTCTTACACAAATTTCAAGAAGGTGCTGTTGTTTATGCAAAGAATAGTTATTGAACCCCTTCTGTACTCGAAGTAAAAGACACTATGTTGCAATGTTATGAAATATCTGTTAAGAATTATTGCAAAGTCTCCTCTGGGATGGCAATATTTTTCTTTCTAATCACAAAATAGCATTAGACAAGTATGAAGCAATACATATATACAAAACTACCAACAACAGTGTTTCAAACAACTATTTCTGAAGACAAACAACTTTCACTAAATGTCATTAGTACTAATACAAAAGTATTTACGTAGTTTCCTGAAGTGTCTTGTGACCTAAGAGTTCTTTAAGATGTCATTTGCTATTTTGGATTTGTTTCTAACAAGTAATGGAATGGTGGTGCCTTTACCATGGTAGTGCTTTGCCAGTTCAGGTCATCTGCAACATGAGTTGTGGGATTCCGAAACAGAAACAACCAAAAACCCAAACCCATCAAAGAAAAGTTTTTTCAAATAATCTACCCTGAATTTTGCACTTGATTGCAGTGAATTCTGGGGCAGGATGTGGGGACTTTACTTAATAGACTTATTTCCATATTCTTATAATGCTGACATATGCAATAAAGCTTATAGACTATACATAATTCCAATAATGCAATTTAAAAATTTCTCCAGAATAACTGTATATTGGCAGAAAATACAGTGCTTTGCTTACATTTTAGACCTCGTTGCTGGTAAGATAAAGATAATAGACGTATGCAAAATATTTTACACTTTTAGGTTGTGAACAGTGCATCACAGGGGACTATTGAAATGAAAAAGTTGATGAATGTGTCATTGATGATCATCTTCTTTCCTTCGTTTGAGAAAAACAGTGATGAATTTTTCACCGCTGCTTTTCTATTATGTCCTATCTTTTCTGAGGCTTTTCCTGGTTGTTTCCTCAGTGAACGTCTCGTATGAGTATTGAATAGTGATAAGAAAATGTTCAGTTCAGCACAACCGAATTGAGACTGTGGTCCTAAATGCTACTATTTTTTTATTCTTTTCCTTTTTGCTGTTGTGCCAGATGGATTACCCTATTTCTACTATATTTATTTATTCAAGTCCACAAATGGAATATCAGTATTGTAAACTTTTATTATATGACTTGTGCCGAAGTAATATTGCAGTCTGTCACTGAACTTTCATGTTTTATTTTGACAGGAACAGACCTGTAAAGATGTTTATGTGGTGGTCAGCTGTTTTACTTCTTGGATGCATTTTGCTGGGAGCAGACGGGTGGCCAGCCAAGGAAGGATACGACTTTAGGCCCTATCAACCCCTAGTAAGATTACGCCACAAGGTACAGATTATTCTCTAGCACTTCTGGCTTTTCTTCCATGATCAAGGGATAAATTACATGCCAGCTTTGTGTTGTTTGTGTTTATTGGAGTAATGTTCAGAAATTAACTTTTTCAGTAACAACACCTGCAAAAGTGTAGACTTGATTTGACAAGGAAACAGGAGCTGTTTTGATTTGAAAACATAGAAATATTTCAAAGATAGTGAGCTAAGCTCTGTTCTAGTCTCACAAACTAGAGATTATGTATATTAACAGAAACTCAGAGAGAGAGCCAGGAGAGGCTGTCTCTTAAAGCAACTGTCAGCATCTGCTTAAGGCAGCAACTTGTCCCAGTGCTCACTGGATTTTAGACCAAGCAGCAACCAGGTGAACTGCCTGTCAAAGCAGCATAGTGTTGAAGTTAACTGATTAATAAAAATTTGTCTGCACGAGGTAGATGTTCACAGTGCTCACTGAATTTCGGAGTTTTGAACCATGGCATAATGCAGGTGTTTCTTGAGATACTGGGTTTCCCAGCTACAAGTACTATATGCCATTCAAATTTTGCCCACCTGCGACACCTTTGTCATGAATCCAGGACTTCCAAAACAGTTCTCAGTTAACAAATCCTGCTTTTCTTCTGGTAGCTAGAAGGGAAACTGCTGTGGTTTTGTAAAACAAGGAAGAAAGCTCTAATATCTCCATGGGCTGTCTGAAGCTAGCATAGATCTGATCAACTTCTTACTTTCTTCTTGGCATGCTAGTCATGGGATCAACATCTGAGAAGCCCTAAGGCCTACAATTAGGCAACAAAGATGATAAAAAAACTTCCTTTGCCCCTTCCTCTGAATCTAGGTGCTTCAACTAGAAAGTCTGAATTATAGCCAGAAACTCTAATGTTAGTTTCTATTAATATTTCAAGATCTGGCTAGTTTAATTTCTCAATACTTTTTATAAAATATGAAAGCTATTTCCTCTTGGTCCTCAGTTTGAAAAAAATTATCCCATATCACGTGATTCTATCTCAGCATATAAGGAGGAGGAACTGATAACTGAGTTCTGCTCAAACGAGTAGAATATTTGCAAATTAGCTGACTATTGTATACTATGTATGTTAAATATAGGAAGTTTCTAACAGAGGGAAAATAAAATATTAAAATTTAAATTTCATTATAAAATTGTACATCCTCTAGGGAATGTTGCTCAATCAGAATAAAGAATGCATCAGACCCCAGTCAAGTAAATACATAACTGTATAAGCATGCAGGTGTTCACACTGAGTATTTTGCAAAATCAGAAACTTAGTCTCATCAGTTTACTTCCATTTGTCAGCTTTAAACAAAATACGATAAAACAGCACAAGAAAAATACTTTGAAATCTAGGAAGAATGATAAACTAGTAGTGTATCCACTTTATGAAAAGTGAAGAATATGTGGTGGGGTTTTTTCTTAGGCAATATGTCTAGATGAAAATAAAATGGTTTAGTATAGTTCAGCTTTTGATATTATGGATAAATGTTAGTGGAAAAAACCTAGGAACACAAAACTTCTCTAAAGTCAATTTTTAAAACCAGTTCTGGCACAGATACACATTCAAAACATGTAAATAATATGGTAAAGGAGACTTTCTGCTTTAATCTAACACTTAATATATCAAGTGCTTAGATTTAGTTATGTGAGTAGAATACTTACTACAAACAGAATATGATAATGAGTATCAGCAGAGTCATATTTGCTTTGATCAAGCAATATGTATGCAAGTTTATGAGTGCGAAGATTGGGGGGGGGGGGGGGGGGGAAGAGTAATCACTCTTGCTCAATTAAAGGGGAATTTATCTGACTTGGACAGTCGTCCAACCAGAGCAACTGCAAATGTCAGACTGCAGGGAAAAACAGTCCTGTTCGTATTTATGTATTTTCTTGAAAAAAGTAATTGTGTTCATGTTGAGAACAGGCATTTGTATCATAAAGGCTTTGTTGTTTTAAAAGGGATTATGAACAAAATCAGCTCCTCATGCACAGAAATGACAAGTAGGCATTTAGTCTGAATGCATGATAGTCTGAACGCACAAGAAAAACATGCATAAGGAAAAAACTTTATAAATAGGGAAAAATTTTATGCATCAGAAAACACTTCTTTGCTGTGAGGGCGACTGAGCATGGGAACAGATTGCCCAGAGACCTTGTGGATTCTCCATCCTTGGAGGTATTCAAAAGCCATCTGGACATGGTCCTTGGCAACCTGCTGTAGGTGACCATGCTTGAGCAGGGAGGTTGGACAAGGTGACCTCCAGAAGTCCCTTCCAACCTCAACCGTTCTGTGATTCATCGTAGTACATAATTAATAATTATATATAATAAAGTATAATTATTTTATATATTTTTTCAATTTATATAGTCACCCTAATAGTTGTGGGATTTTACTGATGAAAATTAAAAAGGTTTAAAGAGATTTTTAGAAAAAACTTTTTAGAAAAGCATGTTAGAAAATCTTTTACAAAAGATTTAAAAAAAAGTTTTTACAAAATCTTTTAAAAAAGATTTACAAAGTGTTTTTAGAAAATCTAAATGTCATGACAGCAAAAAAGAGACAATATTCCTTAAACCGCTGCTTTAATAGGTTGAGAGTAATATGTATGATGAACTAAATTGAGAAGTTCTTCATGTTTTAATAACAAATATTTGTAGCACAAATTTAGTTAATAGGTTGTTCAAAACCTTTTGAAATCATTTTACTTAGGAAAACATTGATATTATCTATCTTTGTACTGTCCCTTAGCTTCCCCCCCAGCTTTCAAAAACCCTCTACATCTTCAATAGTTAATGAAGCCACCTCTCTTGAATGATATTTATCATTTACCTGCAACAAATAATCCAACTTGCATAACTTAATTGAGAGAGCTGAAATGTTCAATCTGTTTCAAAGGACTAATAGTACATAGGAGGTTTTACTAACTGTTTTATACATCATTTATCCACATCTTTACCCCACTGTTCTCATACAAGGCTATTTAGTCTGTAGCTTTTTATTAGTTTTCAGGCCCAGGAGGTATGTAGTTTGGTTATCTGGTAACTCTGTGTTGGGATGTGATTCCTAACATCCTGGTTTGCAGAGGAAGGCAAGCCATGCAGGTAGATCACTAGGAAGTCCCAGCACATTTTGCCAGGTAAGTCACCTGGCTCTTCAGGGAGCTGTAAAAAGTGACCTAAAGGTCCAGTTTAGAGATTAGAGAACCTTCCAGTTAAGAGATTGCCTTCATGAGTTTTTGGGTTTCTGTGTGTACCTATGTTGCATTCAGAAAAGGACTATGAACATACATTTTTCCAGTATTCCAGTATTCAAATATATCATTATCCTCCTCCACTGATGGCATTGTCTGTGTTCTTGGTTTCCGTAGATTTTTGTGTTTTTGTTTTTTTTTTTTTTTTAAGATTATTTATAATAGATTAATTATGAGGACAGATACTTTAACAATTATATGGCGATATCTCATGCTACTTTAGATACAATAGAATGTATAGCTGATTTAATTCTTATGCCACAGTTGTATGGAACTCGTATCCTTCTTCAGTGGAGGAAATAACTAGGAGAATTGCTATTATTGATAGAAATTTTCAGTGCTGCAATGTGTGAGTGCCCGCATCCGGTTTTTCCTTAGAAGACAGTTGTGCTGCCTTTAAGAAACCAGCATTTTCACTGGCAATTGAAACTACTATTTTTCAGTCTCCAATATTACATTTTTTTTTTTGTTAAAACTGTGCAGGATATCATAGTAAAATATGCTTTCAGTACATAGATAACTAACTTCTGAGTCTGGACTGCAATGTTTCCTTGGCTAATGTCAGAGCAGTCTGACGGTATGTGAAGTTGCCATGTTCTGACACTAACCAAAAGTTAGATCTAGTGCTGTGGATATTGTCAATTTCCCAACTTTGTTCTTTATATCCTTTACGCAGAAATTTCTTACTGCGTAGAAATGTATTTTTGTGTGTTTAACTCGATCTGTAGGAATTAACAGACTGTTCTTCAGCAGACTTTCCATTTTATCATGTGCTGTATTAATGATAAGTTTCCACTTTGAGCGGTTTTCTAATTTTATTATACATTAGTTGGAACTGCTCTAGTATTACAGTGGAATTTTTAATATCCAGTACCTAAGATGAGCTGCTGACTTTCAAGTATTAGCTTAATTTTTCTGGAAATTTTCTAACAGAAAATCTGCCATAATTTATAATATTTTATAGGTCTAAGAACTTGCAGCAGTTCACGCCTAAACTATAATTATGTCCCAAACTATAATTATAATAATGCTCGTTATCATGGCCATTATAAAGATCATATGTTTGACTGCATCGTTTAGATATGAAATAGTCAAAACCAGGAAGAGATGAGTTGGCTTGAAGTAGAATGGAGAAAGAATATTACAAAGCACTCCTGAAAATTTTATTTTCAGTCCTCTTCCCTTGTTGAACTGCCATGGCTTACACTTACATGGTTATGCTGAAAATATTAGGCTATATCTGACTAGCATGTGAATTTCTTGTTATGCCAGTTAAGCCTTCGTTCTTCATTTGTCAGAACACTGGAAAAGTTTGTAAGGGACTTTCCGTTTGGGAGTCTTCTTGCATTGCTGCTGAAGTACTGTAAGCAATTTGTTAATACCTAGGTTCCCACCTGAAATCATTAGGAAGTATTTCTAGCATCCTAATGAATTTGCTGCTTGTAATTTGCATGGCTCTGACAGAGAGCAATGTTTATGCAATGTCTTCAGTGGAAAAGAGTATGCCTTGAGATTTCCAGGTATAAACAGGAAGGCAGCAGCCAAAGGAACACTGGCTGTAGGTTTCTGATTCTCTGTCAGAAACTAAGAAATACGGAATATAGCCTATACATTCATATTTATATTCCAGAGCATGCCAAGTCTGCATATCTAACAGATGAATGCACAACCCTCCTCTGCAAGCCAGGTGATTAACATGGTTTGGCAGGGAATAATATTAACAGTGCCTCATTGTGAATGATGTCATTATGGGTAGGGAGTTGTTTGGTTTTAGTCTTAAGGGACAATCAGTGAAGACTGCTAAATTAGTCATCGTCACCTGGTTACCTTTTGCTTAGGCCCAATTCTGATCTCATGGAGTGTTGTGGTTTAACCTGGCAGGCAGCTAAGCACCACACAGCCGTTCGCTTACTCTCCCCCAGTGGGATGGGGGAGAGAATAAAAAAAAAAGTAAAACTCATGGGTTGAGATAAAGACAATTTAATAGGACAGAAAAGAAAAAGAAAATAATAATAATATACAAAACAAGTGATGCACAATGCAGTTGCTCACCACCCACTGACCGATGCCCAGCCAGGTACTAAGCAGTGGACCCCTGACCAGCTTTTCCCCTAGTTTACATGCTGACCATGATGTCATATGGTGTGGGATATCCCTTTGGTCAGCTGGGGTCAGCTGTCCCAGCCGTGTCCCCTCCCAGCTGCTTGTGCACCCCCGCCTGCTCGCTGGTGGGGTGGGGTGAGAAGCAGAAAAGGCCTTGACTCTGTGTAAGCGCTGCTCAGCAATAATGAAAACATCCCTGTGTTATCAACATTATTCTCATGCTAAACCCAAAACACAGCACTATACCAGCTACTAGGAAGAAAATTAGCTCTATTCCAGCCGAAACCAGGACATGGAGTTAAGACCATTACATTCATTATAGTTAGGGTTGTAATGCCTAAGTAAGAGCAAGCTGGGGAGAGTGGGCAGGAGTAGGAGGAGCAACAGTCAGGGGAATCTGGGTAAAGAAGAGAGGGAAAAATTGAGGAAATTTGGAATTCGGCCTGGGCCTGGGCAGGAGCTTCAGTCAGGAAAGAGCTTTTTGTCCAACTCAGCAGCAGGGTACAGAGGGTACAGCAAAGGGGACGTGCTTTGTTTGTGACAGCTTTCATGAACTTCTTCTAACAACTGATTTTGCCATATTGATTCAAACTGTTTCCAGCCTTGCCCTTATTTGGTCGTTTTACCAAAGGGCTAATGGGATCTGAATCAGGTGTGCGGCAGTCACTCTTGTCTGTGTTATTTCTCCAGGCTAAAATGTTTCTTTTAACTTCCTTTGAAAAACCTGCCTCTTTCCCTTTTTCTTTCTCCCTCCCTTCTTACTGTTGCTGTTTGCTGTTAAGTTACGCAGGTCAACTCTGGCTCTCATTAATTTAGGCCTCAGGATTAAGTCAGTTAAGAGGTGTTTAGGTTAGATTAGAATTAGGTCCAGTTTAGAGGTGTTTAGGCAATAATGACTTTGGCTGAATGAAACAAAGCAAGAGGAAAATGTATAGTGGCATAAGCATGTTCTCCCAGTTTATTAAAACCAAATTTGAATGTATAAGCACAAAGCACAGAACACATGTTCTGCAGTTAGGTTTTTGCCCAAAGGTTATAAAATGTTCTCCCTCAACTAATAGCACATTCTGTGTTATAATGAAACACCTGCAAAATACAGATAGGCTCAGTGTTCAATGATTTTATATTCATTTAGGGTATCATAGCCAAGAAAGAAATGCACAGAAAGTAGTACTTCAGGATTCAAAAATAGCCTGAGCTTTCCTTGTGTGGTCTGGTCTCCAAACAACCTGAGGTTTATAGTTCACAGTGTTTATCTGGAAAGTCTGTTTGCCTGAAGGATCTGAGAAGTCATAAAATTTGATCCTCTAAAATCCTCTATCCTAGAGAGAGAGAGGATAAAAAAAAAAAATCCATTCCAGTACGATGCAGCAGTGAATTCTGAGGACTAAGAACAGAGCTTTTCCTGAGCATGTCAATGCTGCTCTCAGCTCTAAGGTAACAAGAGAATTTTCTTCCTTCTGAGGCTCCCTGAACACAGTATCTATGTCCTATGCAAATTCCAGGATTTCCTTTGAGTAACAAGACTCGCTTTTTCTTTTTTTCCCCCTTAATCATTTGTCTAACTATAGTCAAGAAGTCTTATGAAACTTTTTTATTTTGATTTTCTCAGGGAGAGGGAGTATGTTCTGCATTCTAATCTGCTTTTTCCTGTGGGCAATAGCATTCAAAAGGCTTGGCTAATTTTTTTAAGTCCCATTACAATCATTGTATGAGCTGATATCAATTAAACATGGTATTTTTACTATCTCTCACTACACGCTCAGAGCATTTTTTGAAAAGTCTTAGGAAAGTTGCCTGTAAAATCTCTCTGTAAAATTTCTTCTATAGTCCTTCTTCCAACTAGTAATTCATTATGGGGGGAAAAAAGGGATGTCAAAGTCTGGAATTAAGGCAAGTATGAAGTTTTTCTTTCAAGCTGCTTGCAGATGCTTCCATTGCTAACTCATTAGCAACATCTAGCTATAAACTTTTAGTCATGAAGTCTGTGGGGCTAGCGAGGGAGAAAAGGTGCGTCTTTACCGTTGCACAGAACCTCTTGCTGTACCTGTCTGTTGTGTTCCTGTTACTGAAAATCACCGCTGTGGAAAGGATTAATCTCACCCAGTTATTTTAAGGGATGATGAGATCCCCATGTATTATGTAGCTTTTGATTAACATTGCCTTTTTAATTTAATGTGTCAGCTTGGCAACAAAGAATAAAATATAAAGTAATGGTATATGGAGGTAGTGTAATTATCTTCTACAGTACTCAGCTTGGCCTTCTCACATTGCCTTCTAGGAAGAGGATTTCCAGTTGGCCTCTGAACAGATAAGACTATGATTTTTGGGCCTTTCTCGTGTTAGGGAGGTGATGCAAACACAGTCTATATCAGCTATTATTTCAGATTCTTGATGAATATATTTTTTTGTATTCTTTTACAATGGCAAATCATTATCACAAATTGTAATCATAGTAATAGCAAAACAAAGCCAGAAACTTGTTTTATATATTATTTGGGTTGCTTTGCTCCTGCTCAAATTTGTGCAGTTTGGATTTCTAAGATGATGAAAGAGGCCAGATACTTTAAGTGCATGTTGCTACATAAGTTTATGAGATCTGGCTCTTTTCCATGCCTTCCTTGCTGGCTCTTATTCTTCAGGTCCTCAAGACTACTCTGTATATAATTCAGTCTCTCTTAATTTTTTTTTTTTGTCAGCCAAATGTTCTATTTTATTCTTTTCCACTGTTTTGGTTTTTTTTTTCAGTCATTTTTCCCAAGGTTTTAATACTTATTTTCATTACCTAGAAGATGAAGACATTTATTATCTTTATTAACCTTTATTTTCTTGGTTCGCTGAAATGAAAGTCATGTCCTGTAGCACACACGGTGCTTATAATGTGAAAAATAATATGCAAAAATCAATATACAAGTATTATTAAATAATGAACATGGTGTATAATAGCTTTATTGGTGTGCAGACAAACTGGGATGTACCCCAGCCTCATTTTTTTTAACTAAATAATGATCCACTTAGTTTTTGGTTCATTTTTCACCTTTGTGATTCTAATTGGCTATTTAAATGAAAATAATTATGTACTTTAAACATTTGTTTTAAACACCAGTATACTGTGCATCTATACAGTGATACTCCCAACTGAGTAAATGCAGCATTGACATATAGCAATAATGCTTTGTAAGAAACTGTTAATTACATTGGGCTTGAGTATAAAATTAAAGTACAATATTTGTATACAATTAGACTCCTTTCAAATTGGCTCCAATTAGATTGACTAAATATTAGGTCTCATATCCATGTCTCTTTTCAACATCCATATTTGAAAACATCCTTAAGACTTTCAGTCCTCTACTTTGTGTGGTAGAAAAACAAGTTCAGAAAAAATTATCTCTTTTTAACACCAGGAAAATATCTCACTAGTTTTAACTCTTTCTTCTTCTTTAATTAATTTGTCCTAGTTATTTTTTCAGTAGTGATTTTGAACTGTGATAATCTTACTAAGAATGTAATGTGCCGTGGGAGGGCAAATCTGATATGTTTTGGATAAAACCATATTTGATGAAATACCTTTTTTTTTTCTTTTACATTATCAACTGTCCTGATCTCAGATTACCAAGATGTCAGGTTAAACATCTGTACTTCATATGAACCATGGCTTTTGTTATCTTGCAGTAAAAGTATTTGCTATTATAATATGTAAGCTATTTCTCTAGCATTTATTTTCCTGATCAGCTTAAAGTTTTTCATTTGAAAGCTTTGCAAAGGACCCATGGTAAGAAACATAGATCTATGTTTATGTATATTAGGTTTAGGTATATTTTATTTAGTTTCCATAGAATCATAGCATGTTCTGAGTTGGAAGGGACCCACAAGGATCATCGAGTCCAACTCCTATCCCTGCATAGGACAACCCCAAAATTCACACCATATGTCTGAGGGTGTTGTCCAAATGCTTCTTGAATATTGTCAGGCTTGGTGCCATGACTACCTCCTGGGGGAGCCTGTTCCACCACCCTCTGGGTGAAGAACCTTTTCCTGATGTCCAACCTAAACCTCCCCAGGCATATCTTCCTGCCGTTCCCTTGGGTGCTATCATTGGTCACCAGGGAGAAGAGATCAGCACCTGCCCCCCCCTCTTCCCCTTGTGAGGAAGCTGTAGACCGCAATGAGGTCTCCCCTCAGTCTCCTCTTCTCCAGGCTGAACAGACCAAATGACTTCAGCCGCTCCTCATACGGCTTCTCCTCTAAACCCTTCACCATCTTCATGGCTCTCCTCTGGATACTCTCTAGTGGCTTTGTATCCTTTTCATACTGTGGCGCCCCAAACTGCACATAGTGCTCAGGGTGAGGCTGCACCAGTGCAGAGTAGAGCAGGACAATCGCCTCCCTTGACCGGCTAGCCACACAGTGCTTGATGCACCCAGGACACGGTTGGCCCTCCTGGCTGCCAGGCCCTCATGGGCCTTTGTTACTGAAGTAGTCTTATGCTTACCTTAAAATGCCTCCAGTTTGGGGTAGGGTGACTCTGCATAGATGAGAATAGTTGTCACGACATCTTATTTTTACTGTTCCTCTTTTATATTTGCTGGTGGGATCATGTAAGTAGTCCAGCTCAGAGCGCTCCATTTGTTTCTGGTAACTGATTCCATGGTAAATCTTACCAGACAAGAACACTACATCCATCAGTGTGCTCAAATCCCCTTGACCAAAAGCTAAGGGAATGTTTTGTCTTTCAGTTTCAGATTTATTTTTTGTAAATAAATAAATAAACCCAAACCACAGCAGCAGCAACAACAACAAAAATAACCCCAGCCAAGCAAACCAACCTGCAACCCCACCCCTCCAAAACACTGGTTTTATTTGCCTTTCAAATAATGGGGCTAAAAGTTAAGATGCCCATTGAAAACCTTAAAGGTTTTGGTAGCTCTGCTCAGGCCGGACACACAAAGAAAATGGAAAGTCTAAGATGTCTTCATTATGTCTGTTTTGATTGTTATGCATTGATATGACTACACTTAAATGCTTTTCAGAACATGGAAGGATAAAGCCTAAACCATAAAAGTTAAAACAAAGATCTCCCAAACTTTAACAGTAAAAAAATGTTACTATTTGACCTTGTGAAAGTGATCCAAGAGATGAGCAACGTATTATTGTTTCAGTTGACGTCTTTTTAGCTCTTTGGCATTTTTATGTTTTTGTTTAATTTAGCTTGTTAACTATGTATGCTACAATTATACTGGTCATATAAATGAACATGTAACGTATGAACAATGCAATGTATGAACAGTAGATTTATATGACCCAAGTATAATAGCAATAAATATTTCTTTAACATTGCATGAAATTAATAACATCTTTTTAATGTTCATTGCTAATTCTATCAAATAACTTTTTGCAACTGAATTCTCCTACTCAATGAATTGTAACAAAATATTAATTTGAAATAAGAAAATACTGAGCTAATCTTGAATTTTTTAAGATTTAATAGAAAAAAAGTCATCTCAGTTTTACTTTCTGGTTTCCTAAGTGTCACACGTTGGGTAATACGGTATAACCTGTCATCAAATCTCTGGTTAAAATGAATGTATTCCTCAAATATGTAGTTAAACACTTTACAAAAGGGCAGGTTCAATATGATTAATATTCATATAATGAACTTCTCTCTTTCTTTGCAACGCTACCTTATCTGCCTTCGTAAGATGAATGGTAGAAACAAAATATTATTCCTAGAAATTTCTCAGCATGTAGGTTTTAATCAATACTAGTACATATACTACAATTTTACCCACAATTATGTCCTAACACAGACTAACTATTACTTGGATTCCTGGATTGTAAGAAGGTAATTGATGTTGATGCTCTCGTGTCTATACTCTCTAGCTGTCATTCTTCCTGCAGTTTTTCTTTTATCTAGACAAAAATTTGCAAAGAGGAAAGATAAGATCTGAATGAGCCTCAGACAGGCTGAACAATAAAATGCAACGCACATTATGTGGTTTTCAGAAAATTACGCTTTCGAAAATTACACTTAAAAACCATCTCTGATATTAAAAAAAAAAAAAAAGAATAGGGGTTTTAGGCAAATTACTCCCATTAATGTCAGTGGGAATTGAGTAGCTAAGATCCATCTGTACTGGGTTTTTTTTTGGGAAAAAATAAGACTATATTGTCAGGAAATATAATACTTTTCAGTAATTGTGAGGGTACCTGGAGTTTTAGGAGCTCACATGAGGGGGAAGATAATAGAATACCTATTAAATACTGTCCCTCAGAATTTCCAGTGATAATTCAGTATGCTAAAAGATTGCCTCTTGGAGATCTCTTCCTTCTTTGCCTACTCAAATCTGGAGTGTCCTCAGGTAATTTCAAAATAAATCTATATGCTGAGTATGATTAGCTTCTGAGCTATATGAGGTAAGTATATTCATCTACAGCACCTTATCAACTGTCCTATTTTATCTCTTTTCTTTCTTGGTAGGCTAGAAGAAAGTATGTCTTATTCTGTCAGTGCATGGGAAAGTAATTCTACACTGAATGTCTGAGCATTTGAAGTTTAATGCAAAATATGCACAATTAGCAGTAATCTACTTCTGTATAGCTATCATTTCTGTAGCATTCCTAGCTCCTCTAACTTAGCTAGGGAGAGTTGTAGCCTGGATTTGATTACATAAATTGGCTTATACACTCTTCAGTATATAAGCTGTTTTGGTCATAGTGGCACATGTTTCAATGCAAAAGTATATACTTGTTCCACTACTTAAACCGTGCGTTAAGTGTTTTAACGATTAAAGCATTATAAAAACAGCAACGCTGCACAGCCATATAAAATTGGTAGAACGTTTTTCTGTCATGTGCTATGAAACTGCTTATAAATTTGACATGTATTTGGTCTGTCATCAAAGAACAAAGTATGAAGTCGTCATATTAAAGAAGCTATAGTTACATCGTATTTCTGTAAGAGTGAGCTGCCTAAGAACTTTACTCAGAGTAAGCATCTGTGCCTGTTCTGTTGACCCCCCCCTCCCCCCCTTCAGTTCAGAACTGTGGCCAGTTGTTTTAGGACAATTGTCCTGAAGAGAGCAGTGTAAGTATAGAAGGGTAACAGCCCGTGGAAGAACTGATCCTTGAAGTCAGCATGAAGATTTTCTTTGATTTTTCCATTTTAAAAAAGACAAAGTTTGGAAAACAGGCCCTTCTCTGCTTCAGTAAAATGAAGGAAAGACCATATTTGGCCTTTGCCTACTGTTTTATGGGGCTCATAGAATCTTTAGGATTCCTCTTGGACGAGATCTTACATCGGAAATAAAAAGACAATAGAAAACTTTACAGTCCTACTAAAAAGCAATGATTTAGTGAAATGAGAATCCTTGAATTTAAAGACAAGATAAAAATCAAAACTACTTCTCAGCTTCTTTTCAATTGCAATAGTAATCAGGGCATATAGGCCTAACTCGAGGGTGCTTATTTCCCTTAGGAGCTATCTGCAGCCTGCTGCGCGCAGGTCTCTTCACAGTCGGCAGCAGTTTTAGGAAATGTGTCCACATGTATCATGAACAATTCTACCGGAAGAATCCTTGCTTTTAAAATGCATTAATCTTTCTCTCTCTGCCTATTTTGGAAAAGAAATATTATTTTGTAGAATGTAATCGGGTTTCCAGAAATCTATGTGGTGTATACAATGTTACTGTGACATTAGCATGAAGCTACTTCGATGCAGTTGGTACTGAAGAACATTAGGAGTTAGACTGTAACTTTAGCCCAGAGCAATTGTTTCACCTTGAGGACGAAGGCTTTGTCTGCTCTGCTTCACACGGTCCAAGGCTTTCTTTAAGACTAGTATGTGCCCTGCCATCTAGGTGATTTGCTTTAATGCACCGTCAGACATACCTAAATAGGAAAACTGTGGATTAGCCTTTGTGTAGAATTTCTATGGAGGGAAAGTAGACAGAAGAAAGTGCATGCTTTGTTGAAGCCCGGTCTGGAGATTGTTTTCCTTAAAAGTATATAGGCATAGAAAAGATGATGTGGAACTTTTGCATATCTTTATTTCTTCTGTGCTTCTCCTTTGCTTTGAGGGGTTGTAATTTGCTGCGCGCAAAGAGGTACAACTGCTTCGTACTCCCCTTCCCGGGTCCGCCATGATTTTTCTGCATATTCCTCAGGGATCTAAATCAGCAAACCAAGAACCAAATCAGAAGATTTCACAGTTCCCCCCACCCCCACCTGTGTGGTTGGGCTTTTTATTGTTGTTTTGACCCAAATACTGTTGGGTCCCTTTCATAAGGGTTCATGAATTCAAGACTTCATCACATTTTCTCCAGAGGCCTCTAAGGCTTACTCTAAGACTGTAATATCTAGTAATATTAAATCCTGGGAATGTCACTAATCCTGAAAATTTCAACAGCTTTATATTTTTCCTTATTTCTACCTAGCCACCTGGCTCTGCATCTTGTTTCCTTCACACAATCTTACATTCACATGATGCGGTAACTGATACAAGAACAACCTGTGGCATATTATTTTCCCAGAATTTGTTGCCATAAATGGTGGCAATGTCTAACAAGACTGAGCTGTGTATGCAGAATACCAGTGCAAGAATCCTGGTGCAAACATTAAATTACAGAGCGCTCTGTAGGAAGCAGTCTTCTGACAAGAGCAACAGGAAAATGGGTCGCTTTTTGCTCATTCTTCCTGACTGCAGTAAGCAAGGCCTTGCTTACTGCTACTTAACAGAACAGCTTTACAAAAGTAAATGTTGTTGCTTCTGCTTTGCATGCATTTTTAGTATAAATTGCAATTGTACTGCAGTTGCTGAGAGTCTGATGAAGTCTGATTCTGTGAAACTTTTTTGAAACACAAATGTTCAGCACAATGTCATTGGTCAAATTAGTTCGGAGAATAGTTTACCGAATTGTCTTGCGCTGTATGTGCACTTGCTCTCTACGGCTGTGACCATGCTACTATTTCATCCATGAATAAAAAGTTTCTGTACACGTATAATTCAGGTTTCTCATAATTAAAGCTGTTGTATTAATATAAGCTAATATGCTGCGGTTCAACTACCACAGCTTGTATATGTTTTAACAACATGGTAGAAATAATTACCTTGGTACCTCGCTCAATGAAAAATTATCTTTAAAAACAATTATTCCTTTAATTGTTTTTTAAAGTTACTATATAGTAACAAAGTACCCCCACTGCAGAATGAACACTAAAGGTAATGAACACAAAATTAATTTTCTGCATTTTAACTACGTTTTATGATATGACTAATGATAAATTTTCATTATAAAATGTTAATCAAGCAAATAAGTTTGCACTCCCTCTTTCATCAGAGTTTCTGTAATTAGTGGTTTATGTTTATTAAATTATTTTAATTTTTGTCACATATCAAGGACAATCTACCGTATGTTTTAGACTAATTAGCACTTTGTTTATTTTAAGAATTCCATTAATTCAGCAGCTACTTTTTAAATACAGCCAGCATGGAAAAGGAGACTGTGCCTGAGTTTTGCAAGAAAGAAATAAGGCTTCTCTTCTTTATCATTACCCCACTCTGGCAGACACATACCCAGATCCTCAGCAGATGATTCAGGCACAGAGATGAGTGAGGTTCTAGATGCAATACAAGTATGTAGTTTGTCTTTTTAAAACCGCAGCATTAAGTGGAAGTCAGTATGCTTGTATGTGCAACGTCCGTGGTTTATCAATACCAACTCTTCTCCTTTCAAAAAGGGAAAACCAAACAATGCACATGATATGTATTTAAATGGGGCCAAGAAACTAGCTTTACTGTTTTTGTTAGTCCTAGAGTATTATCTGCCTTTACAGATCAGCTCTGGTCTTTTTCATAAATAGTTGTGTACCTTCTTTTGAATCACTGTACATTAAGCATCCCTTTGACCATCCTGCTCTACTCCCCTTATTGCTAATATGAAGCCCTTTTTCTAAATAAAATTGGATACCATGCCAACGTTATTTACCAAACATGTCATTTCTGAACAATGATGATGTCAAAATCTTAGGATGTTTTAAGAGTATTGATATTATTTGTGTGTTAAGGCGAAGAGAAAATAGCACTAGCAAAGGAGGGTTTTTTTATCTTGCAAGAGCATTTGTGTGTATATTTAAATCAGTTTCTTTACAGAGCTTAGTTTGATATAGATTGTAAATAGTTTATAACTTATGATTTGCCAGAATAGCAATTTGTGTGGTCAGCCATCCATGATCTTTTTTAGTTCACAAACACAGCAGAAAATTTGACATTTTCTCCACTTTCATCCACTGTGCTTTGAAAAGTTTACATTGAATTCAGTCTGTTGGACACACAAGAATGGTTTCTTTACAGTTCTAATATGTTCTGCTTCGATACATTTCATCAGGCTGATACAATACGAGACAACACAAAACCATGCAAAGCCATGCAACTTGTCTGATTAATTTGGTTGGAGACTGTTAAATTCAAAACTGTTTTGCTGTATTGAAGCAGATAAAAAATCCTGGGACGCAAGATGACTTCTTCTATTTACAGATTACTTGTAGCAATAGATAGCAATATAATATTGTGGTTCATGTAATCATTCTGGTGTTATTTAGACAGTAAATTATATAATTTCTTCAATTGTTAACAAGTGAGGTGAAAATATTTTGTTTATATATCATAATGCAATACAGGAGAAAAATAACAGAAATGTGTGTAAAAGCAGGTCTATTAGCTCCTCTGCACTGCAGTGTTTATACAGAATTAGTATGTTTTACTTAATACAGTGATGTTTGTGCATTTACATGCTTTCTAATAGCATATGGGTAGATATTATTTATTTTCAAGCCAACTAGCATCAAAACCCTACCATGCTGCATAAATGCAAATGGAAGTATCTGTCATGATGAACAATTTTTTGTTTACCTCTCTCGCATTTCAGGACTCCGAGACATTTGTTTATTTGTTAGGTTTTTTTCCCATTGGGAAGAGCAGTTCCTATTTCCCTGAGCATCTGAACTTAATAAAATTAAGTTATATGTGCTTATAACATTTACTCGCTAACATAAGTCATTGCTTCTTAGTGGTTTTCTACATAAACTGATTCACATACTTTATCTTTTAATAATAAGGAAGAATCTGTAATGCACCTTCAGTATAAATTTTTCTATATTTTTTTTAACTCTGTGTTTTCAGTTGAAAAGTCTAATATTTATTATAGCAGGCTTTCCCTAGGCAGAAGGTTAATTTCACAGTTCAGAGATGCTACACCCAGTCTAATCACTGGTTAATCTTGAAATAACTTGAGGCTTACAGACTTCTCTTTCTATCTCGATGCATTTTGCTGCTACCAAGTGTCTTGCTGGCACAAGGCTTATCACACTGAGGCTGGTCTATGATCTGCTAGCAAAGTTTTTTCTTAGTAGACTGAATGGCAGCTTAAAATTAAAATTTGAGTCTTTTGAGAAAACTAAGCCATGCAAAGCTGCTCAAAAATCTTCAGCTGAAATGAAAGAAAATAAAGATTTTAAAAATAAGGTCTTCAAAGAAAATAAAAGACATTTTCAGCTAATGCCTTCTTTCCTTGAAATTTGGGGTTTTTTTGTGAGTCACTGAAATCTTAACACATTCTATTAAAAAAAAAATCCTGTGTGGTGTTTTTTTATTTTAAAATTTCATCTGAGTGATTTTGTTTCCTGTCCTAACTTTGCTGAGCTTGTTGCACTCTGTTCTCCCTAAGAAGTCTTTCTCATCCTTTTTATTTTTTCTATTCTCCTTTGATACCAATATTTGATTTTTAAGATTGCTTTCCTGCAAGGCTACTCTGATCTAGTAATCAATGCTTGGATTAAGTCTTCAGAATCTACTTATTGTAGTGTAAGCAGTAGACATTATAGGCTTTGCAGCTTTGTTGGAAAAAAATTCCATTCTTCTAATTGCAAACTAAAGGAAGGGAAAAAAAGACGAGTGAGCTTTGTGGGACTAAACAGTGTTCATGGAGCCTATAAATTGCAGTATCTGAATGCTAACATAACTTGGCTACATCTTGGCTCTAAATCCCCCCCCCCCTTTTTTTTAAATAAGCATAGACTGCTTTTCATGAATAAGATTCCACTGAGTGTACACTGGCCTGTTAAAGTCTAAGTTTTACTCTCTGACCTCTAAGGAGATATAAAACAAATTCTCCTTTGTGAAGACTAGAAGAAAGTACTAAATAGATCTTCTAAACCAAATGCTGACTGTAGTTCAAAAAGAAACGTCAAAGGAGTTAAGCAATACTAAAACCGTAGCTTTAGTTTTAGTACAGCATGAAAATCAGAGCTTTAGAGTTACTTGTAACTTCAGCCTGTTGTATCATATCCTGTATTTCAGGAAATACCATTCATTGTATTTAGGAAAAATTAAGCATGTATGTGAAAATGCTTTACAGTATAGTACACCGTATTTTATGGACAATAAAGGCAGAAGTACTTTTTTTTTTTTCTTTCTTTCTTTCTTTTTTTTTTTTTTTTTTAATATCTGACCAGTACATTTAATGTAGTCATGGAGAAATTTGAAAACATACTTTCCAGATAGGTACAGGTTTTGACACACTTCTTTGCTTTGAAACAACAAGAAAAAAAGTCCTTGACTTAGATTTGTAAGATCAGGTTGCAGGGAACACCACAAATATTGCATCCCTACCAGTATTATTTTACAAAATGAGAAAAGTTGAAACAATACGTTTTAGTTGTTTGTGGATTAGATGGCCTTATTGTTTAAGTTAATGGTAGATAAACATTTGTATGTCCCTGTGAATTATAAAATACTTTTCTATTATTGATTATAGCTTTATTCTTTTCATCAGTTTCAAATCTCCTTGGTAGAGTTTAAACAGCTATGTGAGTGCACAGAATTAGTTTCAGGTGATATGTTTCTACATTACTCAGACAAAGATATGCAATAAGTCTTATTCTGAAATTATTTGCATGGTAACTGGGAAAAATGCTATCAAAAGGTATACTATTAAAAGACATATGTATTGATGTAGACATAAACTTCTTTCCATAGATTTATATGTACAATCTGGACATATTTAAGACTAAATTAACATCATATGAGCACCGTAATAACCAATGCTTGGTGTAAATAGATAGAATAAAACAGTGCGATTAGTACTGAAGTGTAATAAAAAAAAATCTGATTTCCTCTTTTTGTTCAAATTAAAAGAAAGGTATGCTGTAATAGAAAAAGAAATTTAGAAGTGTTTTGTGTTTAGCCTATTCCCAGTCCCATTTTTACTGGCATAAACTTATAAAGCAGCAAATATTTAAAGAATTGCAGTACACAAAGAGCATCTCTTTGAGCAACTAGTGTGTAGAAACAAAGTTTGAAATTCTGGGGACAGATTACTGCCTTGAGTAAATTCTCATAGGGTTTTCTCATGTCATTGAAGACAACTAGCTCCATGTGTACTTAACGCTAAATATCAGGTTATGCAGCAAATTGTTTACTGTGTTCATTCTCATGTAGGTGATATGAAGGTGTTTAGCGAATAGATGCAGTTATGTACAAGTGTGCTACTAAGGAAAACTTCTGGAGTTACATACTTTCAAACTTTCATGTTATGTGGACTTCGGCATTTCTGAAGAAATAACTTGTCAGTCAGAAAATAAAATAAACCTAAAAATTCGATTAGGAGAACATGCTATGGTAGCAGTTATTGTTTGAGTGGGAAATAATTCTTCAATGTTTGCCCAGCAAACAACAGGATGTGTGTCAGACAGTGAAGTCAAAATGAATAAACAGAAGATTTGTCAACTTTAGTTGTAGTTTCAGAGTATTCAGTGAGTCCTTTGGTAAATGAACTTAATGAACTTGCTGCATTTTTTCTTTTGTTTTTTTCAGTTTCAGCGTGTATTTTACTTGTTTCTTATGAATGAGTTTTTACTACTAATACTAAGAAGGGAAATCAGGCTCTTTAGTAAGACATCATAATATTTTAGGTATGGAAATTGGAGCATTTAACAGGTATGCTGCTTACAAAATAAGTTACTATGTAAATATACCATTCATTTTCAAATGGATTTTCATTCAATATTTTAGCATGTGAAACAAGTAATATAACTCGAAAACGAGGCGTAATAAATACTTGCTCAAATAAAAAAGAAATAACTTCCGCAGCACTTATACTTCGTTATTCAAAAGCTGTTGTAGAAGAATTATTGTGCAAGTAAAATCATAAAAAGTAAAAAGTTTTCTGAACAATTATCAGAATATATATTTATAGGAAGCTTGAGGCTGGAAATGCTTGTGTGTTTTCAATAAAGTATTGCATTGACTTAATTTTTAGTTCAAAATAGTAAAATGATAAACTTCAGCTATTTAAAACTTTTGAGTTAGTAACTCCAAAACAAATGTTTTTTTCATAAGTAATTTTTGATGCAGTGCTGCTTTGTTAGCTTGATGGCAATTAGGCAACACATTTAACATGATTAAAGCAAGTACCTTTTCAACAATTTCCAATTAACAAGTTTATTCTATAAAGATTGCAAAATTTGAGACTAACGCCCTGATAGCATAGTATATGGCTGATGGAAAAAGTATTTTCTTAGACTCTTATGGAAGCGATTCAGAGATTTGCAGGGGAAGAAAGCAGAGCTAGAATGAAGCATAGGTAAGCCCAATACTCTGACCTGAACTAGAAATAAGTGGGTCAGCCTAAGGCGTTGTGTTGGTACCTTTAAGATAAAACAGCATCCTCCAGATAGATGTAATAGTTGTCCCAGTTCCTAGTAACAACCAGTTAACTTGTCCTGTATTAAATGTGGTAATTCTCTCAGGAACTAATTAATTGATTCATAGTTTTAGCCTGGCCCTTCTGCGTATAGTTTTCAAGCCCTACTGCTGTCCTATAGCGAGCACTGTATCAGGTTGCTCTGTTTGGCCACCTTATATTCAGCTCATAATGGAGTTATCATGTGCCATCCAAAGGCCTTGTGTCTCATCCAAAGGCCTCAGGTATTGTTGTGCTTCTACGGGCACTTTTACTGTGCCTATTCTCCTTTTTCTCTGCCAGTTACTTATATTTGGTGGATTCCTAGTAATCAGCCTTGCAAGCATTTGCCTATTCATAAACTGTTAAATGCCTGCTTAAGCTAGCCGTGACCCATTTCATATGTGCAATATGTTCATGCATACCCACCGGTTGACACAATTTCAGTTCTTGGAATATTAGTATCAAGAATTAATACTATATTAATATGTATAAGGATTATACAGCAGTTATTGTTTTAACTAGAATATGAAACAAATATCCACCACTGTGAGGTTTTAAATTGCCCACGAGTTGTTTCATACCATGTGCAGATGATGTGACACTGGTCAATCACAGAATCATAGAATGGTTTGGGTTGCAAGGTACCCCGGTGCTAACTCCTGTCTTAATTTTCTGTCCTGCTCTTCGCCCCCCTTTCCTGTTCCTTATCATGAAAAATAATAACTAAAAGACTTATATGACCAATGTCTCAAACATAGACTTTTAAAGGTATAATAGAAATACAAGTTTAGTCTTCAAGATGTAAAAGACAGCTATTGTTGCATAATAAAATATAAAATCTTTTACTCCATGAACAACTTGCTCAGGTTTAGTCTTGTGGATGTAGGTGTGAGAATGACTTGCTCTGCTTATTCAGAAAAGAGATTCAAATGCTTTATCAACTGAGTGTTTTCTAAACGTGGAAGTTTGCATCCATTTTTGTGTGCCATTGCCTCAGTAGAAGGAATCTTTTCCTGTTATCTACTAACATATTTTTGTGTTATTTTCAAAGACACTTTTGCAGAAAAATAATGCAGTGGTATTTCAAAGAAAATCCCAGATGAGAAATAACTAGGTAACAGTGCTATGGGAAAAGATTGGTTGGTTAGAGTGGAGGATCATAAGGGGATCATAGCCAAAAACTTGTTGACTGTGAATCAGCTGTGTCATACTGTTTTTTGGAAGGGAAATGTTATTTTGAAATATGTAAATATATGTTATGTGTTGCTGAAGCAGTTATAGAGCTGATGTATTTGAAAAAATCCTTAGTTCTAGACAATTCTGAATTGGAATATTGGAATACTTTAGGCAACACGTTAAAAAATTGTTAAAAACAGAAAGAGAAGACTGGAAGATAACTGAACCAAGAGAAGATGACTTTGTTTTGCTTTAAAGATTAAATGTTTTCTATGTTCACTGTGATGCAAGCAAGTCAGGAAAAATATGAAAAAAAATAGTAGTTGAGGGGATTTTGGCAAAGTTTCATTCAGGGTGAAACTGAGGACAGTTAAGCACTGCTCCAGGGCTTACAAGGTTCTGGAACACTCTCCCCGTATCATGGAATAATTTAGGCTGGCAGCGGCCCCTATGGTTACCTAGTTGAACCAGTTACTTAAAGCAGATCTAACTTCAAAATTACATCAGGTTGCACAGGGTCTTGTTCAGTTCGATTATGAGCATCTCCCAAGGTAGAGGTAAAGTGACAGAAACTGGATGGCCTCTCTGGACAATGTGTTTCAGCGCTTAACCATGGTCATTGTGGAAAAAACCGTGAAAAATACTAGGGCAGTTTAAAAACAGGTTATACAGGAATCTTTCTGCAGCAGGCAAAGCGTAGCTGATTTTATCTTGGAGCAGGAAGGAGGATGTATGAGACTAAGTCTTTTTTGGATCTGTATGTCTATGAATTTTGTGGTAACTAATTCTGTAAATAATATATTTTTCTACTTTTAATTGCAGCAGGAAAAGAATCAGGAAAGCTCAAGAAATAAAGGTAAGTGCTAATTATTTTCAAAATGTGGGGATTCTTGTAATTATCACAAATCTATCATCCATTGTTGGTAAAAAATTATCCAGACAGATTGCTGAGCGTTTTGGTATTTGAAATGACAAAAATACATCCAGAAAAGGGGGGTGAAATGTAGAAAGTAAATGCATGAGCTACTATTTTTGGAACTCTGCTGGAGATGAACAAGGCTGGCTGCTGTGCTCTGGATGAGGTGGGCTGCACAGCTTCTCGCTAAGTTTGTGACCTCGACTATGGATGCTTATTATACTTCAGTGAAACATCAGTCCTGTCAGTTGAGCTTGTCCCTTTCCATTTAGTAAATCTGTAATTGGATGTGATTCCAATTTATGCACAAATTAATCACGTCCTTAGTAGGCTGCCTTGCAAAACTACTGTCATCTGTGGGGTTTTGCATACAATTTTTTTTTTTTTTTTTATACTTTCACTGCACCTTACTCTGTGCCCATGGCTAAGCACTACATGAGATAGAATATCCAGGTTAAAGAAACAGCCTTGTATCAAGAAAATTAAAAGAGTTCAGAAACCCAAATTACGGATTTCATGCTTCTGTCTAATATAAGGTCTGTTAAGAAACAGAACACCCAAATATCTTGGTTAAAAATTTGATAAGCAACCAATGTAAGGTAAAACTGCCAATAAAGGCAAAGATTGTTGTCTTGGTATTGTGGTTGCTTACAGAGGTAAGCTATGAGGTATTTTAAAAAGGAAAACAGAGGGAAGGTAGAAGAAGAAAGAATACCAGTTAAAGGTTACAAAGAGAGGAGGGAATTAAGTGACAAACTGACCTCTCTCTTTTATTGCCTTAGGAAGCAATGCTTAATCATATCACCTGAGTTGGCTGTTCTTAATTCAGTTATTTATGTATCACAGTACTCATTAATCTCAATTTCCTTGCTTTCCCTCACACTAAGGCTATACACGGGCATCTGAAGACAAACTAAATTTGATGGTTGTTTGGAGTTGTGTCAGGACAATTATGTTTTGCATGATGATATGATAATTTACATAATCTGAAGGACCTATGGTCCTTCATTTGAAGAATGTGAATGGTAAAATAAACCAAAAAAACCCCTTCAGTTTCAACCAGTTTGTGATTTATAATTTTCTTTTCTGAGGTAATAAAATATAAAGTTGAATCCTCTGTAGATGTAGTGAGTGTATCCATGATGTATTGTTCAAAAACCTTTCTTCTCTTATGACTTAATGCAAATTCTATAAAAGATTGTGAAAGCTCAGATTAGATGACAGAAATAAGATATTGGTGAATACTTAATTTTAGAGAAATTACAAACTTTAAGCCTCTGTCTACAAAGAAGGATACTGAAATGGGCCATTCTTGTGGATTTTTATGATTTGTTTCAGTTATGCTGTTTGACGCTACCCCCCCCCCCGCCCCCCCGAGTTGCCAGGTGTATGGTCATTATGGTATATATGTCAGGAACAAGTAAAAGTAGGAACAAAATAATGAGCTACTTGGGAGTGACTTCCCATCGTATTCATTAACTGTTAGTTTAGTTAACTAACCACAGAAACAATTTTCAAAGGCTTATAAAATATTGCCCGCAACCACAGCCAAAGCAAAGCATTAAACTCTACTTGAAAGGTGGTATCCATTACCTCCAAACAGGCACCGAAATTGGTGCTCAGCTGCACAAAATTTGTTGTGATTATACCAGTAACGTCTCTTGAGGAAATTTTTAATCTACTAAATTTCCTGCATGCTGTGCATGTCTCTGCCTAAACTGACAATTCAACTTGGAAGATTTCAGTGGTCTGAAAGACTACTCACGCACAGGGTAGGCTTTCAAAAAAATTATTCCACTTTTATATATATACAGATATGCTTCATTGCTTAATGTTGTTTTTTGCGTTGTTTTGTGGTTGGCTTTTTTTGGCCTTTTCGTATTCTTTAAGTTTCTTATTCGTTTTCGTATGTGCTTTTTCCATGTCATTGCAAACTTTCAGAAAGGTATTTTTGTTTGACTTGTAGCTTACAGCATATAAGATGTTAAAAGTTTTTCTGCTTAAAATACTGGTTAGTTTGGATGAAAGAAGGCTAAGCTAATGTTTCAGCATAAACATTCCTATGTTGTCAATGAGCATCTACCCTTCTCATGCAGTATCTAAATGCACTGGGCTCTGCAGGTGTTCTTGTGAGATAGGTAGGTTATCCCTAGGTTCTCAGGACAGGGTTCTAACAGTATTCCTTACACTCTCTGCATAGGGAAGTTACTGCATACAGTAAAAGGACAAAAACATTTTCTGTGGTTCCTTAAATGTTCTGAAACTTTCAGAACCAATATTGTCTTCTTAATTCAGAGGACAATTACAGCCCATGTTAAACATCCCTACCAAATGAAAGTCGGGAGTCTCTGGTGTGCCTCGTAACTTCCACTGCTATCAGTATTTCAGTATCTAATTTTTATCCAGTATTTCTTTAAGATTGTATTTTTATAAGAGGAAGATATTGCAGCAGAATTAAAGTTAAATGCCTTTTGTCTCCAGCAGGTTCAAGACATTGGTAATAAGCACCATTCCGTATCTTTTATTATATTATAAATGCCTAGTAAATTTTTCATTTTATTTCATTTATTGCTATAAACCAAATCTGATTCCTATTCATATTTTAGTAATGCTGTTATTGTTTTGTAGTGTTTTCTCCTGACATTTTTCTGACCCACTTGTTTTTCCCATCTGTTACTTCTGCTGTCAGCCGCTAAGTCAATCACACCAAAATAGAAGCCAATACTCAAACATGCCCTGTTCTGACACTAATCCCATCTCTCTCTGATCTGTGATATTCTTTTTCTTGTTTCATTTAGTGGATAACAGAAATTTGTGTACACTGCTTGAGAAAAAAGAAACACTGCTTTTACGTAAAATAATATGTTAACATTTTACAATTTTGGTGTACGCTGGCAAACTTCCTTATACTTCTGAGAATTTTTTCTGCATGAAAATCATTATCACCAGTGCAAAATACAAATGAAATTAGTTTCATAGCACGTCTTTAGCATGAAAGAAATAACAAAGAAAACAATCACCAACTAAAACCTTGCTAAATTTTATTTGCTGGTTTGGAGTCACAATTTGACCTTCTTTACCTCTCTTTTCCAGTGTTAACTCCTTCAGACAAATGAACATTTATTCCAAACCTATAGTGGATAATAGAATAGAGATTTTTGTGATGAATTGGAAACACGTTTGGCAATATCAGAAATTGTATTGTATTTAGGCAGTGTGCAGAATTTTCTTTCCAGCTCACGCTTAACTTTGGAGACTTTCAGGCGCTTTTAATAAAGGACTTTATAAACTTTAAAGTGGAAATTGTTTCTGACAATATTATTCTGGAAAACTTTTATTTCTGAAGAACCAGAATGTTGACTAGTGACACATATCAACTTTTTGCCAAACTTCAAAGTCATCTCAATTCCTTTGCTCAGAAAAGCATGGGTGCAATGGAAATAATTAGTTACAAAATATTTCAGTTAAGTGGTAATGTTTCAGATGATCAGTTTTCAAACTCAGTCACAGTTACTTTGAATTACAGGACAATAATTTTTATTTTTTTAAGAACTAAAAATTAATTTCAGTATAGAAAAGCAGTGTGTAACATATGTTTCTAAAAAACAACAGCAAAACCAGAGAAAATCTACCAGAACAAAAAAGCTAAAAACCAGTTTTGAATTTAGGCTGAAAGTAAGGTGGTCGTTTTGCTGATATTGAATGATGAGGTGATATTGTACACAACTTGTGTAACTTTGGCTGTCTGTCTTAAAGCAACTTAAAGAACAGTTACTGAAAGATATGAAAATTGCTCCAGCTAAGATTTGGAAAATGTACATTTTTTATAGCATTTGCAAAACGTGCATGTAAATAATTCAAATTATATTAACTCGAACCGTTTTACTTAAGTACACTTTAGAGACTGACTGGATAGTATACTGTTAAAATTTTTGCTAGCTACTATTGATCTGAGCTTTGATCGTCATTAACACCCAAAACTGAACAGGAGAATATTGACTGACAGCACTTTAATTACAACCTGAGTTTCTAACTGTATTCAATCCTTCTCATTCTATGTTTACCTTAATAATCTGAATGTGAAATCGTTGTTGACTCACAGATCAGTTTCAAAAATATAATTTTCTATTATTATGAACATATTGCCAAGCTCTTCTGATATCATTAACAAACATCTGTTCCTTTTGTGATCTTTAACTACCAAAAATACAGAGGATACCATATGGGCATCACTTGCATACCTTACTTGCTTTGTATGCCTTAAAAAGTTAGCATACCTGCACAACACTTGTGGCCTTGTCTGGGGTTCCAGATTGGTGTTGTAGTCTTTTTTCTGTACAATGATAAATGTAAGAGAAGGAGGAGTGAGAAAAGCTTAAGATTGTTCAAAATTGAAAGAATTTAAGGACAAAACCAGTAGGGCCTTAATTAAATGAATAACCTTTAAATGTGACAACTTACCTTGAGATACTCTCAAATGTCAGCGGGTGAGCAAACTGTGAAGTCTCTCCTGCAATATGGCGGGCTGTTACCGCTTTTGGTAATGGACAAAGCTGTGTCTGATGCAGAGTACATGGCATCAGCATCTTATATCATGTTAAACCAATTAACTATGGCAAAAAATGCACATCATTACTGTCGGTAATGTATCCAGTGACTCATTATGTCTGCCTAAATTTGTATTTCAACAGACTTGTATTATCTGGGTATGGTTAGAATCTGAACTGCAATCCTCCTGGACTGAATTGATTAATGTTTTAGTTTGTTACACTGTAGTAATCCTTCTCTGGTAGAGGAAGTACACATCAGAAAAAAAAAGTAGTATTTTAGAGAATGTACGTAACAGCAGGCAGGTTAGTAAATGTTTGTCTGAGAGGGTTGTTTTCATTGGAATGCAGCTGCTAAATAATCTGACCTACAGTGTTCTTTGTTCCAATGTTCTTTTCTTTGTCGTTATGTTCCAACTTACCCGAGTGAATAAACTTTTAAGAGGTGGTATGAGGATTGTTTGAACTAAGTGTGCCGAATACTATCCCCTTTATCCTATTCCATTCTCCTCCAAAGCCTCGTCAGCTGAAACTCAAATCTCTTCTGCCACTTAAGAATTGCTGCTGTCTTCCACTCGAACAATTCTCCATCCCTTTTCATTTCCATGCTCTTACAAGATACCCCCAGACACGGTGTTATTAATTGAATGTTGTGGGGTTTTATTTATTTGTTATTATCTTGGAATGGCTTTAGCATGATTAACATTTGTAAAAATGTTCCCCTTCCCCCCCCCCCCCCCGCCCCCATTCTGAACCAGTTCAGTCAGGTTTTGAAACGCATTGAAAAGAAACAAAACTCTTTATCTGTGAAAATAATTTTAATATAATAGTTAATCTTACAATCTTCTTTTTGAACAGACCTGAGACTCGTTGTGAGAAAATGAAGTGTGGGGGTCAGATATCAGTTCTAGGTGATTTCTTTGGTAACAGTGCAATTACCCAGACTTTTAAAGTATACATTAAGAGGAAGGTCTTTGCTGTACTACACAGCTTTGTGAGAAGGCTTTCTTATTTATTTTAGACAAAGCATTAATTGGTGAAGTTGAATTCCAGTTTTGAGATCTGTCTGTCAACACAGCACAGTATTTGTACAGTAACCTAGTCAGACTTGCTACCAGTGTAATGCCATGGAGATAAACAGAGTAAACTGCAAGAATATGTTTGACTCACCAGTTGTTGTCTTGAGGTAAATGTTCTTTATGTTAGTCAAGAAAGTAAGTAAAAGTACTCAAGTAATAACAAGTGAATAAAGCATGGTTCAAATATAAGAGTTGCAGCATTTACCATCTTTTAAAATACAGACATACATTCCATACCAGTGAAAAATTGTCTGCAGTTTTAGTATGGTGGTGTCAGGGGATGAACAGCATCACATAGAATTTCTTGAGTGTTATGTTAGAAATGATGTCCATATTTCAGCATAGGAGTTATTTCTAACTTTATGTTCGTTGGCTCCAAAATTTCTAAGTCCACTTCTGCTATGACAAGTAGGTATACTAAAAAGGTAGTAACTAGAAAACAAAAGAGCCAGAATGACTCTGAAAAGTTTTTGTAAATGACACAAAAATTCACAGCTGTCACTGTATTTTCAGAAAATGCATTGGAACAACAATATATGTCTGTAATTTGTTCATTATTTCTGCCACTAATCTGGAGCTATGTGAGGGGGTCACACATATCCTGATGACCGCTACAGAGATACCTACTGATATATATTACATATATATTATCATATACGTATGCCTTATATATGTAATGATAATGGAGAAAATATGAAGACAAAAATATACTCCAACTGTGTTTTGTTGCATTCATAATAGAATGAAATTCATGTGAGATGTATCTGACTTGTTAGCAGCTTTAGGAATTATACACAGAAAGAATTTCTTTCTTCTTTTGGTTTTCTTTATGGCAGAGAAATGGACATTTGACTTCATTCTTCTTCTCACGTGTAATGTTCATGCCATTCAGAAACTTGGAGGGGGAAAAAATGGCCTGTGTCAAAATTCCAGGCAAGAATTCTTGTACTGCAAAATGATATATCTATACTAGCAAGGGATATAATGGTTATTTCTGTATGTAGTAGCATTGTAGAGCTCACACAAGAGATTAGTGTCCCTATCTAGTTTTTTAAAAATTCATCCATGTCGTTCTAAAATTTAGGTTACATTCTGTTAAATTGTTGAATCTCTTTCAAAGTAGGCATTTCAAACTTGCCTAGAAAGAATATGTTCAGCAGTATTCATGAAGTTTCTCTCTGTAGTGCACAAATGCTTCATTTGAACAGATAGAGATTCAGCACCAGTGGGGTGGGGGGTAGGGGATTCCTGAATACTTACTGGAATACATATTCATTCCCGTTCAGACTCTACTAGCATTAAAGAAGTCACCCAAAGGATGAATGTAGCACTTCTGCTATTTAAATTTAAATGTATTAGTAGTCTGAATTTTAATGATGTGTGACCCACAAATGATTTTGAATAGTAGTACAGTTTGACTATGCCGTGGTTTAACCCCAGCTGGCAACTAAGCACCACACAGCCGCTCGCTCACTCCCCCCACCCCAGTGGGATGGGGGAGAGAACTGGAAGGGTGAAAGTCAGAAAACTCACGGGTGGAGATAAGAACAGTTTTTAATAATTGAAGTAAAATGAAATAGAATAGTAGTAGTAGTGATAATAATAGTAATAATAATACAATAATAATACACAAAGCAAGTGATACACGATACAATTGCTCATCACCCACCGACCAATGCCCAGCCCGTTCCTGAGCAGCGATTGCTGCCCCCCAGCCAACTCCCCCCAGTTTATATACTGAGCATGACGCCATACGGTATGGCACAGCCCTTTGGCCAGTCGGGGTCACCTGTCCTGGCTGTGCCCCCTCCCAGCTTCTTGTGCACCTGGCAGGGCATGGGAAGCCGAAAAGTCCTTGACTAGTATAAACACTACTTAGCAACAACTAAAACATCAGTGTGTTATCAACATTATTGTCATCCTAAATCCAA
The DNA here is from genome assembly GCF_965183815.1 of Platalea leucorodia. Taxonomy (NCBI): domain Eukaryota; kingdom Metazoa; phylum Chordata; class Aves; order Pelecaniformes; family Threskiornithidae; genus Platalea; species Platalea leucorodia. Next base: position 41,750,648 of record NC_138828.1, on the reverse strand, counting down.
AACAGAACACTATCCCAGCTACTAGGAAGAAAAAATCAACTCTATCCCAGCTGAAACCAGGACAGACTAGCACTCTGAATTTTTTTTTTTTTTTTATGTATATTTTGTTTAATAGCTACCATGTAAAAGTAGCTACTGTTTAACATGAACACTCTATTGGAAATGTTTTGGAGAGTTTCTTGTGTTGTTTCTGGTGTAGGCTGAGGACAGTTAATAAACATGAATTTCTTTAAATTAGTCTATTCTTTTATTATTAATAATATTGAGTTTTGTACGTTAAAAATCATGCTTAAAGCTTTGTAATTTCATATATTAAGATTCTTCTCTGTGCTTCAGACAAGACTAGACTAGACTTCACTTTAAAGAAGAAATATTCTGAAATACGTGTATTTTCAATAATACTAGCTTTGGTGTACTTCTTTCTTTCTTCTTAAGAGGTACACAAAGCACAGATGGCTTTATGAAGTAATTTGAATTAGCTCTTGAGCGCTAAAGGCTTGCACTAAATTCATAGAGCAACTGCAATGCAATGAGAAAGTATACTTGAATCCTTTAATATACATAATATAAACATTAGTGCAGTGTCTGTAGGCTATGCGTGTTATGTTTCTCACATGTAGTGAATATTCATTTGATTGTGCTAACAATAGAGATCTAAGAATGTAAAATGGGTCATTCCCTGTGAAGCTTAGAGCTCTCATGGCTTTGGTGCATTTAGGGCCACTGGTTTAAAATGTTACCCACCTCTTCTGCATACCCTGCTCCTTTGCAGAACCTACCGTTCTCGTAATGAGCGGCAAAACATGATTTGTATCAGCACTGCAGGTACCTTAGTTAAGTTTGGCATACACTGGCCACTGCCAGTGGGGGCAGGTTATTTCACAGTACTTGTGCTGTAGAAGGCAATTGCTATGACTAGAAATAATCAAATCAGAATGATAGAAAGAGCAACTTCTGTTTTGTGTTGCAGACTGTTGAAGCAAGGTAATCTCCACATCTTAACACTTTGAAGTTTTCCTTTTAGAATAGATTTTCAAAAAGAATAGCATATGCTAGAAACTATTATAATGCTGTTACACTAGAAATAATTATACACTGTAATAGCTAAAGAATCAATGTTAGAATTTTGGGGAAAGCAACTTTCAGTATTTGTTTTTATTCTGTAACATAACCCTTGATTTATCAGAAGATCTCCGTATGATTTCCATATAAGCTTATCTAAAATAGTTTTCTGTGATACCTTGTTACTGAACAAAAAGAAGGCTATGGTATTTATATCACTGAAAAAGATATACATAGAGGTCCTTTTAAAAATCCACAGGGATCTTTACAAGCTCTACAAGCATGCTTCTTTAGATATGAACTTAAAAAACAGTAGTTCAATTAGACTGTTCATAAAGGAGTCTTTAAAGGAGAGGAGTAGTTTCCTGGGGGGGGAAAAAAAAAAAGTGAAGTCCAGGACGAGTACATAATATTCAGAAGCAACAGATCACACGTACTGGTATTTCAGAAATAAATTCTATTTAACTTACATTGTTTTAAAAGAAATACCTGTAAATAGATGTCTTTTTAATTCAGGTACCATGCCACTGTTTTTTATTGTACATTTATAACACTAAAGTTTAATAGCGCTCAACATAACCTGCAGATCGGTTTTCTGTGCTGTTTATAGGCTATAAAACATTGCTTTTAAGAACACTTATGCAGAAAAAAATGACACATTTGTGTTATACAGGAGAAATTTCCTTACTCATAGCACCTAAAACAGAATTACTTTTTGTATTCATTGTGAATTCTTTAGAATGCTATTGATTGTATATTGGGAACATGTTTTCTCATATCAGATATCTCTTGCGAGCAACTTAAAGGACAGTCAGGACTTAGATAACGTTGAAAGATGAGCCTGATGAACATGCCTTCCACCCCCAGCCTCGCTCCCAATTATTGCAGCGCTGCATAGCACCCAGAAGCCAGTTGAAACAATTAGAGTATTCATTTTTGCCTTACTCTTTGCGTAGCAAGGGTTGATGCATTTTGTAATCCATTAAGGTCGTGTTCTAGTTTACCCCAAGTACGGTCTTTTGCCACTGCTTCAGACACCAGAACACGATTAACAGTGTCAGATCCTGTTAATGTTTACATCATAACTGGAAGCAGATATTAAAGTGAAGTGCAAATTAAAGACTACTAAAATGCCTGCCACTAACAATTATGGTGGGGCAGTATTGAATTTCTCATTTGTTTCCAAAGGTCAGATTAATAAAGCTGCATGGCACATTATCATAAAGGGTGGACCCAGCTGTCTGTTTTGATTATGCTTAAAAGTCTAGTGTTTCTAAGGAGACTTTGCAAGGAATGAATGCATCCATTTTAACTAGCAGTTAAATGTGGGTAATTATTAGACCCTTTTCTGAAGAGATCCAAACCAGAGGTTGCTGTCGATCAAATGTCTTTCTGCTTTTCAATTTACAAATATAAAAAGTAGGTTTCTTTTATAAATTCCTTTCAGTTTTTAATCCTTGAATTTTAAATAGGTCCCCAAGTACCTGAAAAGCTAATTCCTTAGATGAACCAGCTGTAAACTAAACTGTATCAAATATTAAAGATAGACCTATCGATATCTATTCCAACACGACTTAATGAAACTTTGTGGTTTTTTTTTTTCCCCTCTTTCCCTTTTTCTTGATTCAGAAGTATTTTCAAGAATCTTATTAAAAGAAATAGTGGTTTTTTTCCCAGGAGAGGGAACACCAAGAGTTTCCTGCTATTTTGTCTACATGACAGAAATACGAAAAAATATTCTCTGTCATTACTCCTACTGTGAAGAACGTAGGGATCTTTAGGAAAAATGTTAATTGTATGGGTATCTAGTACAGATATCTATCTGTCTGTCTGTCTGTCTGTCTATCTAATACCATACTAATAATCTAGTACCCCGATACATGAATAAGCAAAATCCCATGGGTGTTACACAAATGAACATAACTTAATATTACAAGTATATTCCCCATTTGGTACTTAAAAGAGCTCTAGTGTGTTAAATTTTTTGGAAAACAAACTCCAGGTTTGTTGCCAAGTAGAGAGCAATTCTTTTCCCCAGAAAATTTACACTGGAACTGATCCCCATTTATGCACAACTTCTTCAGAAAGTAATTTCAGCACAAAGGGACACTAATGGGCTTTAAATGAGGGAAATTTTATCTTCTGAAAGTGTACTTTTTTGACAATATACATGTTGGCTAGCCAAAGATATTCCACAGACTAGAACTACAAGCAGTTTAACTATTTAAATTAAAGATTTTAATTCATTTAAAACAGTGGATAGATAGTTTATAGCTTAAAATTTAACTCTCTAGAGTCAAATTAAAAACTACGTTTACGTTGCAGCAGTGATTAGTACAAAAAGATACAACACTTCTTCGATTATGCAGTGTCATCTGTCTTTAGTAAATGAATGCAACTTTCTGCCCTTTCTTCCTAATAATAGAAATTCTGGGCATTTTTTGAAAATAGCTTTTTAAAGGTTTGTTAAAATGTAAAAATGAATTAGATATTGTAAAAAAAAAAGAAAAATAATTGTGTTTTTTTTTTTTTTCTTTAAAGCCACATAAATTAACAAAAATCACAGCACCCTGTGAAGAAAAAGGAAACTACTGATTTGGCAAGAAGTTTTGTTGCCGGTAGAGTTACTAAGATATAGATCTGCATATATTGCTGAAAGAATTGAATGATTTTCAGGTTTATATTGAAAATGAGATTAAATATGATGGTCAAATTTCAAGGAACTGGAATAACCTTTTTGTTATAATCAAGGTTATAATTTTGAAACAAACAAAGAAAAAGGAAAAAAAAGTTAATCAACTGTATGATGACTTGAGTAACAAACATATCATAAAGAAACAGATATGTTCATAACGTATCAGGGAAGGTTTTCCTAGCAGAAATAGAGAAATAATAAAAAGTATTATATATAACACTACTTAAACCTCATCTGACATGCTGTATCTGTGTCTGAATGTTCATGTTTCAGATTGCATTGAATTTAATCTTGAACAGGTACAGAGAAGCGCTACTGCAGTGATGAGATAGTATTTTATAAGTGAAAACTCAAGAACTCGTCTTGTTTAGCCTAGCAGAATGGAAGACTTGAAAGCGTTTTTGGTAAAAATGTTTGAAAAGAGTATGGAGCTCCTGAAATGAAAAGTTAGCTGGATTATCATTATTTTAAACAAGACGCAGTTCTCCTTCCATGCAGCAAGACATTTCTTTAAGTGCAGATTATTCCTCTTTGCGTGAATTAATGTGATAGCACCAGATTTACATATATACCATCCGTGATTGTGTGCAAATGATTTCAGGAGGAATTTCCCTGGTTCTGTGGAACTAAGGAGGAGATTTGGTACTTCGTCAGTAGACAGATTTGTTTGAGTTCATGCGAAGTGATACATTAATGAAAAAAAAATCTTCAGGAAACTGCCTGAAGGAGATGGTAGAAGGACCCACAGCCTCCCCTTTAAATTGAAGCAAGACTTCCTTTATCTGAAAGACTAATCTAAGGTAATCTGTTTACAGGGCAAGGTAATATGCTTCATTTGGGATATGATAAAACCTCTTTTTTGTTGCCTTCTGCTTCCTGTCTAAAGATAACTCTATTTGTGTAGCCATGGCCTGGATCATTTTCTCTAAAGCCTTCTTTTTCAGTGTTCTTTCCCACCTGTGCCCCATTTTGTGTAAGCTGAGTCTCCATTTTTCATACCAGCCATTCATATCTTTGATGATGTGACATGGCAGAAAGTAATCCGTGTTCTCAGGAGAGAACATGTGTAAGGCTTTAAAATGCAACCTCCCGTGAATATCCAAGAGAAGGAAATGCCTTTGAACTTCCAAAGCTTTTTAGAGATCAAGTATTGGAAGTCACTTCTCGCTTTTTTCATAGTCATGGGACACAGAGCTTTCAGTTTCAGAGTCCAAAGAGGAGTGGACTTTATGGGATAGTCTGAGGGAAAACAGTTCAGGTGAATACTCAATCTGGATCATGTCTTTACCTGCATATTGTTTGTCATTTGACCTATGCTTCCATCACCTTGGAGAGCCTGATGAATCTTCAAACACAAATTGTATTTTATTTATTAATATTCATTCCAATATTTTCTAGTCTTTAAGATGTTATCTGAAATCCTAATAGGATAAACTCCTACTGATTCTTAAAGATTTTTTGATGTATATGACGTATGGATAATTGTCAGAAAAAGTTTGTCTTACAAAATTGTAATAGTTGACAATTAGGTTTGCCAAATTTTGTTTTGCCCAGATACTGAAAGGATAGCCACATGGTATCATGGCAATGGTAGTAACAAACCGTCATTCTGTGTGGCCCTGCATAACTACAAGTGGAGGCATTTGGCTGTTTAGGCAGCAGTTATTAATTAAAAAGCTGTTTACCAGCGTTTCCAGCCTGGGAAAGAAATACAATAGGACAGATGTTTGTCCATACGTCTATCAGAATTTTCGTGCACAAGGATTGGTTAAAAGGTAAATCCATGGTTTATAAAGTCCTGGCTGATCCTTAGTTAAATAATCTAAGAGATTTGACAGAAATGATTACACATCTAAATACCATTCTATAAGCAAGTGTCTTTGTATCTAAAAGAAAAGTGATATAGGAGGATGCTTTCTCCTCTTCATGCTTGCTGGACTTTGTAGTATATAGAATCTACTTGCACATACGGTACACTGGCTATAAATTATTGTTTTTCTGGCATTTGGCTTCCTGTCTAGACTTAGTCTAAGCATAGGCTTAGATCGCTATGCTGGCAGGGTCTCAATACAAAAATTCTCGATAATAAGGTTCAAATTACTCTCTATTTAAATTATGCACAAAGAAGACAGATACCATTGTGAATGCTGGCCCACTAGCAATAACCAGTTAAATCTTGATGTTTTTCTTCTCTTAAAATACCATAAAAATCAATGATGGCATTGCTTGAATAGAAATTTAAGAAAAAGTTTTATTATGGTTCAAAAATAAATAAATCTGAGAATATTAAAGCAAGCATTTTTCTTAGCTTTATAAAATCCTGCATAGAGCTGATTAAATGAAGGCTCTCAGGAGGAAGGTAAGAATAAAGAATTTTAGCAAATAGAAACGCATACAAAAATCCCCTTTGTATTATAAATGCTGCCAAGGTTCTAATTAGCACACGTTGATTCTTCCTCATAAAATGTAAAAGCTGTGATTTTGTAGCTTTAAGGATAATTGCCCACTAAAAATGCACTATAAATGGGGGAAAAAAACTCAATAAAATAATATTCTGGTATCATAATTTCTGTGCTCAAAGGGTCTTTTATCTAGCTTGCACTCTGCTCTGATTAGCAGTAATCTGACCTTCTTTCCCCGGAAACACTGAAAAATCTTGTTACTCTTTATAATTCTTACTGACATCTCAAAATAAAAGCAATATATAGACTTAACGAGTATGATTAATGAAATAAAATTGGCAGAAGTCATACAGCATCATAAAATCTAAATAAAATGTACTTATATTGCTTAAACAGAGTCTTTCTAGGGTGGTTCAACATGCTCCTATGTAAATATATATGAATAAACTTATAGAAATACATGTATATATGTTCACAGACATACACACACATAAAATGTAAGGACTGAGCCATAAATAGATGTGGGCTTACTTTTGCTGTTTTTTTTTCAAATTTAGCAGGGAATTAGTTGTGTGAAGATTGAATCTAGGCTCCCACCTATTCACAATGAAGAGTGGCACAGTTACTAAGCCCTTCAGTGTGCAAAATGTGTAATGCAAAATAGTCAAAATGCAGATTAGCTTTAAACTGGTTTTATTATAACTTGGTAGATACAATTTAATAGTATATATCGACACTGATTGACCAATTTAGTTGTTTTTTTTTTCTCTCTTGTACATCACTGAAACATTTGTTATCTTTACATCTGGAGATAAAAAACCCTGTAAAACAAAGGGGGATTTCACATGGTTTCACATAATCACATGATTAGATGTTTATCTGATGAAATTATAACCCTTGTGCAGGTACTTGCTGTTTTCCACTTAAGTTTAAAAACTTAATTTCAATGTAGGAAAAAAAAAATAAATCGGAAGCTTAAGTTAGATGCTTAAGGCAGTCAGTGCAAGTATTTTCTGTACCTTGTGTTAGTAGAAGGGCAGACAGAAAACATGCTGAAACAAGTTTGAAACTTTTATTCTATAGAAAGCTTGATAATGATGCTGAACACAGAAATTTGTCTATGTGGTAAAGATTGCTTTAAATTATATATTGGGATGGATGCTGGTAATAATACAGATAATTTTGCATGTGGCTGGTCATTATTTAGGCTGTTCATAAATTTGAAATAGACCTGGCTGGATAAAGCCCTGAGGAACCTGGTCTGACCTCATACCTGAGCCTGCATTGAGCAGGAGCATGGACTAGAGACCTCACAAGGTCCCTTTCAACCTGAATTAGTTATGACTCCTGATTCCTTGTTCTGTGCATTTCCAGCTTTGCTTGAAAACATGATTAGCTTAACAGAGACCACTCTAAACATTAATGATGCAAAGAAAATCTTACAAAGTTACTCAATAATAAATTGTTTTCACAGGCTCATAGGCTTTGCTGGTTGGAAAAATGTATCAACAATTTTTAAGTGAACAGCAAATATGTTTGACCATACCAAGTGCAATTTTTAAAAGTGACTGATATCACATGTTGAATGGCTGTATTATTAGAACCCATTTCAGATCTCTGCAATAGAAGTTTAAATATTTGCTTTTAAAAATAATTCAGTGTAAAAGAAAAACTATTGTTGAAATGCGGCATTTCATTCTATTGAGGGAAGTGGTCAGGTTGCCCTTAAGTCACAGTAAAAGCAATGTCATGACATGTCACAAAGATGAGCTCTATCAACTAACAGGCTTTTTAGCTTTTATGTAATGTCTTTAATACAAGCCTTGAGTATGGGCTTTTTTCTGCTCCAGAAGACCGGGAATTAGTTTGTTTCCCTTGTTTTCTGATCCTTCTGTGCTTTGCCTTTATATGAAGGTAGTGTTAAATAAATAAAAAACGCCAAAGAAAGGAGCAAAAAAACCCCACCTCATCATTTCCATATCTGGTGCAAATGATTTTCCCTTATGTGCCTGCATAAAAGCATTGTCAAGTAAAATAAGTGTGTTTGTGGAAGATGGAGATAAGGATTTGCCATTGGACCCGTACAGTAACTTAGAGTAGACAGGAGTAAAATTTTTCAGAGGCACAGCAATGGAACCATTTGTTTCTCAAAGGCTTCACTCATAGGTATTTCAATAGTGTAGGGATTGTTGTTTGTTTAAAATATATTTCTGTCTGTGTTTTCTCCTTACTATTGAAGTAAAAGGATGTGGCAAACTCCAAAATGCATACAGAATCAGTAGCGAGGACTGGAACAGTAAGATGGTTTTTGGTGCAAATAGCGTCACATGAATTTCAGATTTCTGATGGCAGATGTTGTTGCTGTGATGAATTAAAAAAATGTGCTAGTTTTTGATGATAAAAAAACTTATTTGGAATATGTTTCAAACTGGGACTTCAAGTTTGTCTTGTAGCATCTCTTTAGTTCCTGCTTGTGGACAGTAAAAATGTGCAGAAAGAGACTATCTACCCAGAACAGAAATGAACCTTTAATAGGCTTTAAATACGTATTATAAACAGCCATTTGAAGGTATCAAGTCATCTACTGCAAGTGTAACAAAAATAGCAGTAAATCCTGAGCCTTTTCCCATCTACTTTATTTCCACTCTAATTTGAAGTGTTGGATTAGGCAAGATTTGAAGTGTGATGTAGTTCAAGATTAAAACATACCAGCTGAAGTATCCAGTAGTATAGATGTTTCTCAGTTTAAGTTTGTTTATAAGGGCGTTTTGCAAGGTTTTTTGGTAAAGCATGTCGCCAAAACATGACTGTCTGCATGACTGTATACAGTCAGTCTAGCTCAATGCTCTTTAAAACATGAACATTTTTCCTATGTCTATATTCTAACATACTTGCTGGGCATACCGATTGCTGAGTGTGCAGGTGTGTGACCTGTTATGATCCTCTTTCCTTGCTTATTAATGAAAAAGAGTCTTTTGATGTGCCCACTTACCTTTATAAGTGGTCAATTGCAAATGACATTTCTTCCTTTCCTTGCCTCTCCAGAGAGATATTATGAGACATGAAGCCTGTTTACTTTCTTTCAAGCTTTCCTGTACTGACTGAGACTGCCCTTTTCCACATGTCTGCTTTATTCTTCCAATTGTGGCAAATGTTTAGAGGTTAGGGGAATCATAAATGCAAGCAAGCTACATGCTAGCCATACAGAGCATGAAGGTCAGTACTGTTTACCACGCTGGGATTACGGTGTCCCATCAGACACCTTAGCAATCTGATCTAGTTGCTATCAGAAAAGTCAATATTTGCATTTTGTTGAATATGCATGCCCACCAGTGTTTGGAAAAAGGGCTATTTGGTATCTGTGCTTGTATGATTATCTTGTTTGCATTCACAAGATACTATCTGCAAATCCTCTAATGATTCAAAGACAACGCCGTATGGAGTTATTTCATTATTAGGATTAATTCTTTGCTATTCTAAATTAAACAGGCTTAGAATTTGATGTTCTTTAATTTCAGCTAGGGCACTGGAAGGACAGCTTGAAGAAAAATATCAAAAAGTGCTTTCATTCATAGAATGTTAAGTGTACGCAGAGAAGCTATTTTAGTTCATGGTATGTTTGTGTATCACTTTTTTAAGAACTCCTCCATCACACTGGTTACTGAGAAGCAGTTTACTTGCAAACAGCAGTGCAAAATAGATAACTGATTTTTTTAAATGGTTTAAAAATTATCTAATCAACAGAATTTTAATGAAGACTAATTTGAATATGAGGATTTTTTTAATCAGTGTGCAATCGTGTTTTGCAGGCCATAGAGTCAAAAGGTGTTCTGTATGGACAGAATCTTATATACATACATTGAGCCTGATTGACTTCAGTGGGTTTCTGCAGTTGTGCTGGATTTTGACTTCAGGCAGAGACTTAAATCAGAGCACATCATTCTGAAAGCTTTTGTAACACAGAAAAAAATCCTTTTCGAAGATCCATGAAAGTATCTTATCAATAAGTTTACAAAATTGCTCCCTTATGCTTTGGAAAATATTGGGTAAAGATCAGTCATTTAAAAATTTGTAGCTCTTTCCAGACTGATTCAATTCACAAAAATGCTGTTGCTTTCCAAATACCAGTGATACAGACTATCATAAGACATTATAGTAGTGTGACTTTGCATAGAAGAGTTCTACATTCATTGATTAAGTTGAGGTAGAAAAGGCGTGCTGTGATTAGCACAAAAATAGAGGCCAACAAAGTCCTGCCATCTTCCAACAACAGATGGAAACAATGAATTTTAAAGTTTTCTTTTGAAATTAATACCTGTCTGTTAAACATAATTTTGACCAGCCAATTTAATCATGCCTCTTGTCATCCAAAATAGCATCTGGAGCTGAACATCAGAGCAACCAGGGGAGTGTTTTAAGATACTAAGAGGGAGACCTGGGCACTTCTTCCAGCACCATTCTCAAAATAAGAGAGAAAATCTGGACACCACTGAACCAATTTAGTTATTTGTGCCTTAATTTTTCCTTGGTGTTTGACTCAGGACTTGTGAGCTCTAGTAAGCTGACTACATTGACTATGTGAATCATGTCATGCATACAAAGAAAGCTAACAGACTCGTAACTTTTTACTCTGTTGTGAATTTTTTGTAACTTGAGATGGTGACACTACTTTGAGAAATATTAGAAGATTTTCCGCTAAAGAAATAGAGGGGAAAGCTTTTCTAGAAGTCAGTGAACAGGAGAGTCTAGGGGCTAAATATGTTATTTTCTAAATAAAAAATAAACAGTAGCAGTTTATCAGCCATGAAATACAACAGCAGAAGCTGCAAGGATAACATTAAATTTAAAACTGTCTATAGGATGTATGTCCTCTAATTTGAAGGAGTGCTCATCTCATGTTAATATCTGGTATTGTCAAAGTTATGGAGCATATATGTAATCCAGCCAGCTACTGAAAATTACCTTTATTTGCAGTATCTGCATGCCCTCAGTTATTAGTGGTGCTTTTTCTCCCAAGAGCTCTGTGAGACTGGGTAGTTCTTTCAGAAGTGGGAACTGAAATCCATATTACATCAAGTGGATTTGTTAGAGCCACGCGAAGCTTGTAGTGAAATGACTGAGAGGCAGACCCCTGCCTATTGAGTCTGTGAGTCTGCCAAGTCTTTCCGCACAGACATATAATCAAGAGCTTGAAACGTACATTGTATTCATTTAAATGCCAATGCTTACGTATGGATTTCTGAAACTTGGTCGTGTCATGTGTAAAACAGAAACTGAAAGCCAGTTTCAGAATGGAAAAATCAGAAATATTTTAGATATGTAGAATTTTTCTACTCAGCTTTTAAAGGCACATAGAAATGCCTTACTTTTGGTATCTTCCTTTTCATTATTGTTTTCTCACTACTAAATATTCCATAGTTTCATCTTTTTTGTTTCTGTGTGGGTTTTTGGTTGGTTTTGGTTTGTTTTCCTGAGAGAAGGAGAAGGGAGTATGTCTTGCTCCTTTTTTGTTCACCTTTTATATTTTGGCATGTTTTTCTGGAGCTAGAAAGAATGTCATCTTGAAGAATATCAGACTGACTTTTTGGCTGTTGGGCCCAAATATTTGGCTAGCCCTATACTAAATAAATAAGCAGCAAATGATAAATAATGGAGTAGTCATTTTATTCTACTAAATAATGAAATTCATATAATGAAAAAATAAACCATTCCATTTTATGTTATCTGAAAAATTGATAACTAGTTTGTGGTTTTTACATTATTCAGATAACAGAAAATGTGCAATACCTTTGGATTTGATCCGCTTCTTCCCTTCAGTGATACAACTACGAGGTTTAGCAGAATATGTATTATCTACTCATTTCTAAACTCAGAAATATTTATGTTACAAAATAGATATTTGAAAAAATCAAAGTATATTTTTTTTGGCCCTCAGTGGAGTAACAGTCTTTGATTATAGCCTAAATGATAGTCTGAATAGTCGCTGGAATTTCTTCAAAGATACGAATGTATTAGCTAATTGCTTGGTACTACAAGTATATTTGCTGTTTGTATTTTAATAAGAGAGCTGCAGTTAATAGGTGGTATAACATTGCCTACTTTTTCAGTAATAATTAATGTCTACAAAATCAGTATTACCTTGATTCCAGTTTGCACATATCGCCAACAGAGAGCCATGTGCTTGACGTGCAAATTTACACAGAAATGTCTTAAGGGGATGTCAAATGCTAGACTTTCTCTTTTATAGTAATTGTGTTTAAGATAATGTGTTTGCTACATGTGCTTTAGTTGCAAATTTCAAGATGTGCTGGAATTTTGACTGAGCTTTTGCAGTGTGTTATCATACTGAACAGATTTTTTTATAAAATATACAGCGCATCAAAGCTGTATAACATACTTCTGTTGTTAAAATTTCATATTTTTTTTTTAAAAGTAAGTTTAATGCCAGAATGGTTTAAAGCTTAATCCAAATGACAGAAAAAAATTCTGGATGTACCTATAAGCTAAAAACTGTAACACTTCTATCTTTTTGACAGATTTGTATATTTTCCCTGTAAAAAGTAATAATTGTACTAAACTAAAATAGAAGGAAAAATGAGCCTATAAGAAAATATGAACTGCTGTAATTCATGTAATTTCTCTGGTCCAATATACTCTTGAGTGCTCATCTGGCTGATGTAGGTGCTATCTGCGGCTGTAGGATTCCACATACATCTCTGTATTGAAGATTCCTGTGTGTATGGGTTGTCTAACCATAGATATTAGAGTCCAGTAGTCTAAAACGCAGAAATCGGTGTTAGCCCATGCAGTACTCTTGTGTAGCTAGTTCATATGCCAAGAGTTCTACTAAAGTTACAGGCTTTCTGTGTCTTTATTTTTGACACTGAAGGACAATACATATTGTGTACCGCATCAACCCTGGTCAGGTTTTCACAGAGAAATCATGTATCTCTGGGAGAATTGTACACCTGAGCAGACCTTGCTTGTCCTTCTTTAATGTCCTCGAGAGTTTTAATCTGAGAGTTTCTTCTGTACTTTTTGCTGTCAGCTTTTCTCATGGTACCTCCTTATCCTAGAATATATGAAAACACACTCCTGACTTTTAAACTCTAGGTGGATCACAAGTCATATTCTTCTGTGCCTAGCAGATATTTTGCTGATTTGGCAGCAGATTTTTGAACTGCAGAGCTAGCCCCAGTATGAGATTACGTTTGTAATCCTTGCTTGCATTAAAGGAGTCCAGACTTTTGTCTCAGAGGAAACCATTAAAATATTTGCAAACCACTAATCTGTTCAGGGATTTTCTGTTGTTTATCTAGGACAAGTCTACTGGCTAGTGATTCGCTTTAATATTTCCTTATTTGGAGGAAACACTCTTAAGATAAGCAGGACAAAAATAGTATACAAGATAGAAATTAATCATAAAAAAAATCGAAACATCATGACTGAACCCATATAGAGTCTAAAGTTGGTGTGGTCACATGTTTATCATTCAAAAGTAAAACAAATAGCGAAAGCAATTAAAAAAAAAATCTAACTTTGATCTTGGAGAAGACACCTCTAGTTTCTTAAAATTGTCTTACTTTACTCAGCTGGCCATGGTTGAAATGTCTAATTACAATAGAAAATGGCTGTGCTATTGTTAAATGTTCATATTACAGTGTAAGACGCCTGTGCATGGAAAAAGGTTATATAATTTTGTGACATTATTTATAAGTTTGCTTGGGAATCACTAATTTTCACTTGAGACAATTGTTGGAAATTGTCCAACATTGGATGGACAACAGACATTGAAAAACTTAGGTAATCAAGACTACATGCTTAAAGTATTATGTTTTCACTGAATCAAGTGTGTAATCTACAGGAGAATTTGCAAAAGAAAAGCTAGATTTATATCAATGTGCAGGAAGATGATTGTATTCATACTGAGGTTGCCTAACATGACAAACAACCTTCAACTTGAATTGAAGAAATGAATCTCATATTTGTTTATTTTTCATTTCAGTAGCAGGAAACTACTTCAATATTTCTATTGTTCTGGGATGTGGCACTCTATCATAGAGAAGAGAGGCAATTTTTATGTCTCCCCAAACCATCTAAGGTTAAAATTGGAATTCTACCTGCAAGTTAATGGAACTCACTCAGATCACAGTTCGGTTTCTGATGTGAACTTCTCTATTAACAATCGGGCAACAACACTCTGTATCAGCCTCTCTCTTTCAGAGTTTAGTTCTGTGTATAAAGTGCATTTATATACCAAAACCAACAAAAAGACACAACTGGCAATTGCAACACAGAACAGACGTAGGGGAGGAAAGAGTGAGAAGATGAAAAGAATGCTCCTAGCAACAGTTATGACATAGACACAAAGCAGTGTCAAAAACTTAATAATGAGGCACTTATATTTTGAATGTTTGTTTTGCTTCTCAGGGGTTGCAGAATGTTACTACATTCCTAAACCATTTATCATTATGTTCTTGGCTGTAGGGAGACAGCTATAAGAACTGAAAAACAGTTGTTTTCAGAAGATGTTTGTAGCATATATTGAATTAGTGAATATAGAGCATATTAGTACAATGGAGCATATGCTCACATTGGCTTAATTCTGGTCAATGTTATCTGTACACCTTGAGTGTATTTCTACACAGTTTAAAAAAAAATTGCAAGCAAAACCAGAACACCACCACAGTTTGAGTTAACTATGTCTCCAAGGTTTAGATACAATGGCGGAAATGCAACAGAAGTCACCGGACCTCAAGCCCGGGGTATCATATCTTAGACAATATGGTTTCTGAAACATAGCAATACCTATAGGTATCAGAATTCTTAGTAGTATGAAAAACAGTGGGAAAAGTTAAAGATCTGAAAACGTTTCCCTTTTCTTTCCAAATCTCATTTTATATTATTTCTTGAAGCTAAAATTGGATTGGATATTACGCAAATAAGAACAGCTTTAATTTCACTAGTTAATGTGTGTTTTTATGGTACTAATTCCCTTTTTTCTGGGAGCTGGTCACATTACCCACCACAATAGGAAATAAATTTTCTGTGCCACATTTTGTAGTTAATAGGAATTTTATGCTATATCTGCCATGCTAGCAGTCACTTCCCTTCCATCCCCCATCTACCTGTACTGTCCATAAAAAGAACAAAATTCTGTGATAGGTATATTCTTTGAGTATTGATGCTGTTCTTTCTTTATAAAAGGTTTCTCTTTGGATTTTTTTTTTCTGAGTGAAACATGGTGAAAATGCAAGTAAATTGTATCATGAAAAGTACATATGTTTAAAACTAAATGAGATAAAGCCACAGAAGCAGACAAATTACATTTTCACGTTATCTCCTTACTGCAGAATAATTTTAGGTTTATGTAAAAGTCCCCAAAGCTTGAGAAGTGGGGCTTGCCTAATACATACTGGCATTTTTAGGTGCGTCTTCACCATACAGTGTGAGTTCATCATTCCTAGTTAAGGCATTTTTAATTGGAAAGTGTGACCTCACACAGGAAATGTTCTAATTTCTGAAATCCACCGAGCCTTTGCAGTAGTAGTTCCAAGGTACCACGCAGCAAGAATGTATGATTATTAAGAACACAAAGAGCTAACATTCCTCAGCAATACCACTATTCTAGCGTTGATGATGATGTACTCAAAGTATGCAATGCACTCTTATGCATCCCACAACTATAGGCAGCAGTCTGAAAAGTCTGGCTGCTACCACATTTTCTAGGCTCTACGACAAAGGAAATTAAAAAAGACAAATGAGGAAACACAGAGGGACTTGCATTCTTTCACCTCTCTCAAACAGTATTTTACCTGTAACCTTCCTGTGGTCTGTCTTGTACCCTGATAACTCTGAATTTCCTTCTGTGGTCTGTAAGTCAGTAGGGTGTCAGTTCCATTGTGATTATAGAGCAGAGATACACCCCTAAGCCTGGTTATGATGGGATCACAGAGATAAAAGAAAGCTTCTAACTCTGAGGAGAAACTACAAAGATTGGGAGGGTTTTATGTTGGTGTGCTGAGAAAACTGAAGATCAGATGGAGGAGATTTCAGGCTGACACATGACTTTTAGTACAGCTTTCAGCAATAATCAGTTTTTCAGTGATTGATTTCACAACTGATACTTTAAAAAATGTAATCTGCCTTGAATATTGAAGGACAAATTTAGCCTATCTGCAGCTTCAGGCTTCAAAAGTTCAATGTCAGTGTTTAGAACAGGAACTGTTCATGTTCTTCTACTGCATTGCCCACAGGTTACTCCAAAGCACTTGGGTCCCTCCCCACCATCCCCTTCAAAAGAACAAGATGTTTTTTGTATATTTTGAAGTGATCAGGAGTCATACTTAAAATGCATTGATTTTAAATAGCAGCAGGCTTATGAAGTTTTATTTCTATCGCAGATAAGATTTAAGTTTTACATCATGCCTGTTGAAAAAAAATAGTGGAAAAGGGCTACATATTTCTCCATATTAACACATATGACATGAACATTGCCACAGAAGCCATCTATGATTCAAGTACAAGTTATAGAGAGAAATGAAGTTTAAGAGGATTGCATATGATTGTATGATTGTAGCTCTGACCTTCCCACACTTTCAGTGAGCCACAGGTAAAAGTCCTGTACAAATTTTTAGAAAATTTAAGAGTTTGTTTTTAATATGGAATTATTTTAAAGATGCTGCAGGTGATTAACCTTTAAGGGAAATTACAAGCAAAATTATGGACTAGTGAATATAGCTAGCGATGAAATAGGCAAACAAATCCAGTGACAATGCTAAAGTGAACTCATCTTGCATTCATAAGACGATGACTGCCCTTGATGAGTATAGTGAAACTATTTAATAGTGTTAGGAATGTGTTTGCTTACGAGAGGTCTTATAGACCTTGCACAAGGAGTTTAACTGCTGGATCAATTTTAGGTAGCATTCAAAATTTTGTGAAACCTTTTTGGTTGGACTCGGTGATCTTAAAGGTCTTTTCCAACCTAAACAATTCTATGATTCTATGATTCTCTCTTCAATAAAGCTCCTGGTGGTTATTCTACCTCATATAGGTTGGTGTTTTGCCTTAATAATCAGCTCTGTCCAAAAGTAAATTAGCTGCTTCATAGTCAGTACATTGTTAACTACTTATTAGCTACCTGAGGGTTCCTTATATTTTTCTTTTTCTTCTTTTATAGTATGGCTTCTTTAGAAAATGACGCTTATGGAGTCATCTTTTTTTTTTCCTGTCAGTCCCCTCATATTAACTTTTTAAGCCCATTGATCAGATTGAGTCAATTTTGAGTGAGAAATTGGAGTCTCAGAAATACATTCTACCAGTTTTGTCCTAATCAGCAACTTTACAGAATGAACTACTTAATTAGTATCTCGCAGAGAGGAAAGGACATGTTCACAATACGTGCTGCACATGAGTAACGGTAGGCCAACCACCATATACATGCTGGCATGTCATTTGGCTTATATATTTGGGCTAGTCACCATGTGCTCTGCCTATTATCTGGTAGCATGTTATAGGAGACATGGGTTTACTGTGAAAGAGGAGAAAATTTTGGGGCAGGGGAAAGTAAAGAGAAAAGGCAGACCTGAGAGAAGACAAAAATCCTTGAGAAACAAAGTTTCATTAGGCAATCTATATCCTTTATTTTTAATCTTACTGCATATTGCCATATCATTGTCATTTTCTCAGTAAGGAACCGATGTAAGTTCATGAAAGGGATGGAAAAGGCAATCTGGATCATAAACTTCATTTTTCTGCAAGGGGAGGACTGAGTGCCTTCCACAGAGTACACCTCAGATGTGGTGTAGGTAGTACTCAGGATTTAAACAGAAAAGTGTCTGAAATGCTGAAACTTAATTCTTATACAAATAGATATGTGGACCTTCATATTCATTTTTGTCCGTATATCTCAGAGCTGAATCATGTGGGCTTTGAACACCTGATTCAAATTACTCATTAGCCAACAGGGGTAACATGCCTGCCTTCCCTCTCTGACTTCCACATCTCTCGGAGAGAAATGGATGACCTACGTGGACAGTTTGCTGTTGACGCACAAAGTGGTGTGAACTGCTTTGTTTTACTGTAATGACCAAGAGGGTGCCTAGTGTTTAGAGAACTAAGCATGCGATGCTATTGTAATAACACTACATTGTTCATGAAGCATCGGTATTATTCTGTGGTGTCATTATGTTGTTAATGGGAGCATTGCTGTGTAATAACAGCTACGGTGGTACGGTATCCTGTGGGAGAACTAAATTATTAAGATTCCTTCTTCTTACCTTTACTAGAATTCAACAAATGAATATGAAAATTATCTTGGGGTGGGTTAGGATTTTTTTGCACGTTTTTAAAAGTTTAACTTAGAAGGAATAGTAGGAGGCATTCAGAAGATGTGATTATTTAAAGGTGGAGTAGTAGACATGGGAAAAAATGAAACGAAGTGCTAGGTTCCGTACTTTAGGAGTAATGAGAAAAAATTCTGTTCTAAAGTATTGCAAATGACAGCAGAGAAGTGAGATGTGGATGTGTATTAGTGCAGAATGAGCAGTATTCATAATTTTTCTTTTCTGAAATGACACTAGAAAGAATACTCATTTCACTGCAAGAGGATGGAAGAGATGAGGGCTCTGAACAGATTATAAGACTCCTGTACTGTGTCATCTGCTGTCAGATTTTTATATAGTTAAAGCTTAACCCTAGGTGTACCCTCTATAAAGAAGCTTTATACTACTGAGTACCACTAATGTGAATAGTATTAATGGAAAGCAAGCTGTGAACAGGAATTGCGTTCCAGTTAAGAAACTGACTGCACTATTTCAGAGGTGTATGGAGAAAATATTCTTAATATGGGAAAAACCGAAGGTATACTCAAGCTTGGACAAATTTTCAACTGAAGCTGCTGGTCCTCTTTTGTTTCAGAAATAAACCAAAATTCCGTGGTGAGAGTGAATTGAGATTTCTCAGAATTTATTGTAATTTGTTCAGGGCCGAGGGGCTTTTTACCCTCAGTAAATCCTTTTGCCTTCAGGTATTTTAAATATGAGCTGCTTTAGTATCCTGTGCCCTCAGCAAAACTCAGACTACTGTCTATTACAGTCTCAACCACTTTAGCTGGTCAGTTTTTTCACATGAATGTCTTCCCATGGAGATTTTTTTTCAATAAATTATATTTTCTAATAAAAACCTCAGTAACTGAAAAACATTAACCAATTCTGGCAGTGTTTTCCAATCAGCTTCATTCAATATGATCGCTATTCTCTTAGTATCAAGTATCAGCAGAATGCTTACTAGTGCATTTTAAACTCTTCTGTGAACCTGAACTATGTTGAATAGTAAATAAAGCAACTGAGATGACTTTCACTGTATTTCGTGATTTTATCACATGCTGGAAAACATGTGATGAGAGTTGAAAATCTGAAGTTAAAATCCTCTCTAGCAGAAAACTGTATTTAGACTTATTTGTTGACCATGATTTTTTATTCTTTAATATTTTAGCTAATTTCCTTTTGATTTTATAAAATACTTAACAAAAGCATAAAAAATCATAATGATTTTTCCAGTGTCCTTTATCAGAATCCCTATGAAAAGGAAGATTTTATTTTTGAACACAAAGTTTTCGTTATTCCTTCATGTTGCTCAGTGCATCATATTTCTTCAGTACCAGTTCAATTTTGATTTTGTGGAATCATTCTCCATGTATTATATAGACTAGATTGAGAAGAATCATAACAAACACAGCATGAGAACAACTGTAGTAGAGTAACATATTATTTACCTGACAGGTCTACTTTCTCCAATGAAACATTTAGCTTTTAAAATTAAAGATGTACTTGAGCCTTTTAAAATAACATACTAAATTCTTCCTCACCTTTTGAGTTACTTTTCTCTTTAGATCAGCTTCTTCTACTCTTTTTTTCATGTTGAGCAGTTGCTTATTTTATTAGCAGTTACTCTAAAATTTACCTCATGCATAGCGTTATTCACAGGACTAGCTACCATCTATGATGGAGCATGGCAAAAGAATCTAGGCCTATAGCAATACCTGGTAGATAATTTACGATGATTTTACTTTGGTTTTAGTCTTTAAATATTAGTAGCTTTTGACATGTTACTCTCTTGAAGACAACGTAAAAGACGCTATTATTTAGAGATTGGATTTGCCTGATGAACATGCCAACTAATAAAAGTTGGTGAAATGTGGTGTTTCCTCCCTTTGGCTTTAAAGAAGAACCTATGAGAAATGTCAAATACCGACAAAAAAACCTTGACTTCATAATGACGAGTGGACCCTACCATTTACAAGAAGAATTTAGATATTACTAGGCTTGTTTGGTTTTTTTTTAATGCTAAAATACCAATTAACTTTTTTTTCTAGTTTTGTTACATTACATATATACAGCAACATTTTATGTCCAAGCACAAAGTGCTGGACTTCATGACTGATTAATCCAAAATTTGAAAAGCTTTTAGATCATCTATTTAATGACAGATGTACTAGATTTATTTGAAGTGCCTTTGATATGCCCAGGAGTCCGTTTGTGTCAATTTACTCTAATATTTTGATTTCAGAATGATGATTTAATTAGGATGGTCTTTTGATTAAAATGTGAACGTTATGGGTGAAAAGACATTGGGCTGGGTCTGTGGCAGGAAGATGTGTAGTGGCTGACGCATCCTCCTTTGCCCACTCCTGGTATGTCACAGAAGAGATTTTTCTGGAGCAATTTTGGCAACTGACTGACCTTTCTTCTTGAACTGGAATATATGAGCAATGACACCTTCCACCCATAGTTGTGCCCATTTGTCAATAATAAGGATCCCTGTTTATGTGAACTCTGCTCACTAGCTTCTTGAAGTGCTGTTTGTGTTCTGTGTCTTTACAATCGCTTAAGTTCGTAGGAAGAAAGGCAGCTCACTATTTAATGATCGATATTTTCTTCTTCACCTGTGTTAACTGTTGACATCAGTGTGGTCTGGATGCTGTTTTGTAGTTTAACTTTTGATCCCTCAGAAATATTCTACTTAAAAAAGAAAGAAACTGAATCATAGATTGCAACTTGACCATATTAATGCACAGTTTTACAATGGAGTTTTGTAAAGAGAAATAGTAATTTCTATTAAGCTTGAATCGGTTTCCTGTTCTCCATGGACAGAGGTTGTTTGACTTGTCTACAGACCATTGGAAGCTCATTCTGAAGCTAGTCTTTGACACAAATCCATCCAAGCATCCTATTTTGTATACACATCACTTTTTAATTTGTAGAGTTGTGATATAGTCTGTTTCTTCTCTTTATATAATTCTTATGTATATGATGTTTACAAACTATGCATTTGTCGCATAGCGGCAATACAAAGCGTATTCCAAAAGTCAACAGATCGTGCATTGTTTGTAAGAGCGTAAGTCAGAAAGATTGGCCTTGGTAGACTAAAATAGAAGGATGACTTTCTGTCGCAACTTCCAGCATGACATAATGATGGATTTCATTACTGTGCTACCAGAAATGCAAGAAGAAATAAATACAGAATAACAAAGCTGCCTGCCAAAGATTTTCACATTAAGCAAGTTTTGATTGACTAAGCAAAAAGGTGTAGGTGTTTGTGAATTGTGAATCTCAGAAAGAGGGACGTTTCCTTTCTCTCTCATTGGAACAAAGGAGAAGACAATAGAAAGGAAAGAAGGTTTTTGGAGGGAAGGAGCAGGAAACGGGTGACTGGAACACCTTATTTCCCCCAAAAGAGCCACTAGCTATTTCTTCAACTATAAGGATGGCTGAGAGTCACAGCAATAAACCAGCTTTTTCTTGAGGAGCGGGAGGGAAATAATTTTTTTTTACCCTGCTATACTTCCATTTTACTTTCCAGAAAAGATAGTAGTGTTAGGAAAAACAATCAAAGGGTTCCAGGATAACACCTCTCTCTCTCTCTCTCTCTCTGAAACACAGATAATGCAAGTTATCTTTGCTCTTCATGCATCCCTGTTTACACACAAGCTATGTGAATTATGTTATAGAATCCTTGACAAATAGCTGTCAATAACAGCTCTTCTCACCTCACATTTTACTTTCCTTTGTTATTTTCCCTTCTTCAGAATTACATGCATTACTGTATTTTTGTACTCAGAACACAGTAGTGCATGTCAACATTCCATAAATTCAGTTGTGTAATAGCTTGGAACTCGCAGTTTATAAAATAGCTGGATATGTATACTAATATACAGATACAGAGTTATTTGCCTGGTGCTAGATGTTATCGGACTTATTCATAAAATGCATTGTTCACTTTAGCCTCAGATTTTGTTGATGCTTATTTCTGAAAGAGTGTGTCAGCACTAGAATTAAAATAAATCTAGTTTTTAATGCTATTTGAGTTGATTTTATGACACGTTACAGAAGATGAATTATGCATTATTTCATGCATGCTTGCAATGCTGTCTTTTTAAAAGTAGATACCACTTTAGAGTAGATTTCATTTAGTTTAATTTCATAGTTTTATTTAACACTTGAATCATCCTGGCCTTTGGGTTGTGGGTATTCTAGTGTTTTCTACTTCAGCTTAGGGTTTATAGACCTTCTATTTTCCTCCCATTTCTTCACATGCCTGTAACATTTAGCTTTTCTCCTTTGTTTTTGCATTGACTGTTCTTCAAGAAACCTACATTTTCAGTTAGATTGTTTCAGAATGGTTCAACAACAATAACAGAAAAACAAACATTGAGTTTCTTTCGGTAACTCCTTATTTTCTAATGTTCCTATTGTCAAGGGGAACATAGAAATGATAGTCTTTCCTCACATTCCAGTCCTTGTCACTAGATTTTTTTTTAACAACTGCCACGCTTGAGGGAATTCATCTTGCTCACAAAATTTCATAATCTCAAGAACCAATTTCTGCTGCTATCTCCAAGTCTTTTATGATTACTTTTTTCTACCCGGAGTAAAAACTCAGGCTATTCAAGGCCCAGAATTTACACCTGACTGAATTAATGCAAAATTGGATTCTCTTGGAAAATATTAAGAAAGTTAGGACAGGTAAGAAATATAACTATGCAAAATAAGGCTCTTGTGGAGAAGCGATAAAGCAACATGCATATCCTTGCATTACTTTACATTGCAAAATTGAATTGTTTTTTGGTACTGAAGAAGATAAAGCCTGTAGTTCAGTACAAGGCTTCTGTGTTTTATTTTGTTTTGCAAAACAGTTGCCTTATTTAGTTCCCTCATTTTTTTAGAGTAATCTGAAGCTGAATTGTTTTCCGCATGATCACTGAATGCTTAATTCAAGTCCACTCAGAAACTTTTAACATCACAAACCAAAGTGGAGAGTTCAGTAGAACTCTGACTGATAAATGTTTCAAATTACAGCAGGTTAAAATATGAATGGCTGTCATTTTGGTCTTCAATTTTTTCCCCCTTTTTTTGTATAAGTTATTAGCAATGGAATGGTACGTCATATGAATAGGAGGATATTCTTGCCACTGGGAAACATCTCAAATAATGTGGTATTGAAAGCAAGTCATGGTGAATGTGTAGATTATTAACACATTTGAGATCATAAACCAGACATGTCTTTTTTCTAAATGCTTTGGCTGAACCAAATAAACAAAAGGAACCAGATGTTTTGGTATTTCTTTAGCTGTGTTTTGTGTATGTCCTTAGATGTGAACTTAGGAACCAAAATCACATGCTTAAGATGTTTCTCTTTAATTTCTTTCCTGTCTTTGTATCTTCCATCAAACTCAAGCTCAGTCATGACAAATTGATTTTCAAAGCATTGCACTGAATGTTTTTTTCAAGCTGATGGCTATCCCCGAAGAAGCCTGAACTGCACTGAAGTGTCTTCCTCCCTCCCACAAATTGGAATAAAGAAAATAAACTTAAGGTAGCCAGAATGATCTTGAGGCTAAGTTCAGAAGTGAGAAATAGGAGTATGTGCCCTTGCTGTTGATCATTAGATTTTAGGGATTGAATTGCAAACTGGGAAAAAAAAGTAATACTTTGTTCATCTGCTGTTTCTTGTGGGGTGTTTTGTCTTAAAAAGGGGTCTGTTAGATATCATTATGAGATTGCACATTATTTTACAATCAGAAGCATGAAATACTATCTGAGAAACTGTCAAGATAGATTTTTCCTTTTTATTAAAATACAACATTAAAAAATAAGAATAGGGTTAGAAAAAATCACTCATCTACTAAGCGCTTTTTGTCAGTTGTTTTGTTATTTGTTTATATATTTATATATTTGTTCAGTATAAAATTAGCTCGGTCTTAGTACTGTTTTTAAAAATCTGCTTTTCGCCATGCATGAATTCAATAAAGAACACATCTCGCTCAGTCTACTTTCATATCAGTGTATATCCAATAACCTAGGAAGGGTCACTGGTGAGCTCTCTGTTAATGTTTGTACTGTAAAATGGTATTTCCTTGATTTCAGCAAACAGAAATTGACAGAGGCACACAAAACACACAACATGACTTCTCGTTTTTACAGTCCTGAAGTTAAGCAAATGCTTAACTAAAATGATAAATAGTCCATTTATAGGGGAAAAAAACCCCAAACAAACCAAAGAGACCTTGAAAGTCTGCCAAGTTTAGTCATTAGCACTTGGTATGCTTTCTGTGTTAGCTGCAGGAATCAGATGGTACCAGCACAACTTCAGATGGTGCGCTTCACACTTTGCTCAATTATTTCGAATATTCTGATTTCTTGTCTTTGTTCTTTGCATGCACTTTGAATGTTCTGCATAACACTACATATACAATTATTTTCTTCTAGTTGCAATTGTTCTATAAAAGCCTAAGCACAAATATTTTTCTGTAAATGGGCACATAAATGTTGAGACTGTGCATGCAACAAATAAAACGATAGTGTTGAGTAGAGAGCACCACTGTATTTGTTAACAGCGATCTTGTTTAATATTACATCATCAAATAGTTAAAAGCAATTGTGTTTGTGTCCAGCCATTAGTGGCTAGCTCACTAATGGAAACCAACATGAATATGTTAAACTTTGTGAATTTTAATCAGGAAAACACATAAAGCATTTAAGACTTTAAAAATTAGTATAAGTCAAAGAATTTCAAATGTGATTCTTTTTTAGCTTTATCAAATATTTTTACCCAGGAAAAATATTTTTTCCCCAGAAGTTGTATTCCCCCTTGTTTTATTTTGGTTTTGTATGATGGTTATTAATGAGTTGGTAGTAATGAGAGAAAAGAGAGAATGTTAATTTTACAAGGTCTCAAGCTGTTGATGTTATTGAATGTCTGAATATTTTTCTTTAAGATCAAAAGAAGATCAGCACAGAAAAACAGGACAGAAAATGCAGCTTCTGCCTCTGGGGAGGTTTCATTTGTACCTAGTTGCTACAGAAACAGGAAACAAGAATATGAACTTACGAGCTGTTATCATACCTGGCAAACTCCTACAGTTGTTGGGGGTTGTTTAGGATAAAGCTTTAGGTCAAGAAGTCATAGCAGTGCTCATAGCAGGTACAGTTGTCCCAGGCAGACCAGCCAGTCTCTTCCTAGATGATGGTAAGAGATTATCTTCAAGGTGAAGTGAAAAACCAAGTCAGAACAAAATCATTGTAGTGTTGATTTCAAGAGTATAAACTACTAATTAGTTCATCAGATTAAAACAAAGCAAAACAAAACCCTAGGTAAAAAGACCTTATAACAGGTCACCTTCTCCTCATCCTCACCTTCACCTTTCATCAATAATTATTTAATGCTCATACATTGGTTAAATGAAAACTACCCTCCTCAACAGGGCCTCCTGAGTTGGGCAGTGAATCGTGATGCAGATTTAGAAATTCATATTCTCCATGGCCATGGATGGTCCCAACACCCCAGCATTCATCTGTTCAATCTAAGCTCTTTACGTAAATGTGATAAGTGGTGTAGATCTAGTCCGAATACTATTTCGCAGTTTATGTAGAATACAAGCACATTCTTTGAGTTTAGATTTTGGGACCACAGATCACCACAAAGGCTGGCATAGGAGCAAGGTTTGAATCACTTCCTCAGCAGTCCTACCTTAGGTGTATGATGTATGGAGCATTGGAGTAGACTATCTCTCAAAGAAGAAAGCTTTCCATTTCTTGTTTTCATGGAAAAATACAAGCTTAGGAAAACAGGATATATTGGGGAAATGTGCCAAAATATTTACTGGGATAGAATTATTGCCTCCAAAATGAAACTTTTGGTCAACAGGGAGAAAACTAGGCACTTCACAATAACTTGTTTACAGCAGTTGAAAATGCAGGAAACCCAGAGTCAGAATAATTATTGATCAAAGATTTCTGCATCGTACATACTCACCAACAGAGTATTACAGGTCTGACAGCTTCAACAGATCAAAATCATGAGATTATTCCCCAAATCTGGCTTTCAAAAGACTGAAGTTATTTTAGTCACATTTTAATTTCCCAATACTTTTCTAACAACATGGATTTGATAAAAATAATGTTTAAACTGTCCTATGTTATATGCATTAACCATGATATTATTTTGGAGAACGATACTTATGTTTACATGTATTCTTTATGCTATTGTACACACGTTCAGCAATTTTGCACATTTTCAGAATATATCTGACATTTGAGGCTAAATATGTCTGTCAGACTGTACCTGCTTACTACCTGTCACATTTTACATCAACAATATTAAGAGTTCTGCAAGCACTGCAGATAGAAACTTGTGTAATTTAGAGTTATATTTAAACTGATCAATTTAAACTGATCAAATATGAGCGAGTGAGTTCCAGATACAAGGCAAGCACATTCTTATCTGTTTCAGCTGGCATCACTGCCTTGAAAATCTTCAGCGCCTGTTTTGCCGTAGCGTGCGGGTAACAGGTTATGGAACAGCGTGCCTCCCTCTCTCTCTCTGAAAAAATCAGTTTGATTTGACTGTGTTGTAGAATCTACAGAACTTTCATGACTTTTTTCTTGCTGAGCTAATCCGTGGTGCTTTTGTCAGTGGAATATTACTGTCAAGACCGTTGTCCACTCAAAAATGTTCCTTCAAGATGGGAAACATGGGATGGAAAGGCATATAATTCTTATGCAGGTGAGGAAGAGGCAGGAAGAAATAAGCTGAGTTAAATACTTGCATGTTGTCATAGCATACATACTCAAGACAATCACTCCACTCCAGTAAAATTATGTTGGAAAAAAATTAGGCCATATATATTTATGAATATTCTTTATACTGGCTATTAAATTCAGGTGGAAAATTAAGAATAACTATAAAGGAAATAAGAGGCATTCTTTCTAGGTGATGGGCTTTCCAACTATTTTTCAAGATAGGTATATGTGAGCTCCAGAGAGATTTTTACACAAATACATTATCCATCATTTTGCTGTTTTCTAGAAACTGTAGCAGTAACAGAATTCTGTGAAATTCCTTTACGAATACATGTGTAGCAATACTGTTAGCCATGTAGCTTTAGTTGGACATTCAAAAAATGATGCAGATTAAATTCTGTATAAAATAATACATAGGTTTAAAGACACAAGTAACAGCAAGTTTGTGCTAACCAGCATGACTGGAAGTATGCTGACAACCAAATTCTTCAGAAATAGCTATGGCAATTTACGGATTAAACTGCTTTAGAACAAGTGCATACCCATTCCTCTTCCTATTTGTACTTTCCTTGTTTTTTCCTAGACTGTAGTACTGTGCTTCTTCATCTGCACACGAGATGAAATTAAGACAGTAAAATAAGCTCTGCCATGACTTAAAATGTACGTAAGCATTATATGAATGTTACCTTACAGTGCAGTCATAAAAAGAAAATAATACAGTTATAATTTAGTTATGCATGTGTGTAAGGATAAATGTATAGTGTAAAGATATAACTGGTTTATGGAAAACGAAGCAAGTTATGTGGGTCATCCCAGTAACTTTAAACTAATGAGTCAAGTCACACAGATCTCAGTTAGATTTCTTTGCCAGTTTTCAAACTGTTGTAACTTGGAAGATCAGGTAGTGGCTCATAAGCACAAAGAAAAAAATATTCTGTGTTATAATTTCAGTCATTTAACTAAATGGTTTATGATAAAAACAAATGTAAAAATTTACTTACAAAGGCATTGCAATTTAAAAAGGATTTGTGATGAAATGTTTATTTCTGTTGCAATTAATAACTTAGAGTTGCCAAGCATAAATAGGATTTCTTGACCTGCAATATCTTTCAGTTCAGTATAATACAAAAAAAATCTAGTAGCCCAACATACTTATTCTCACAGCAATGTTTATTTCTCTAGTTATAAAAAGTAAATGTACGTCTGCGTATCTCATTTCATAAATTACTTGAAATCACATAAGAAAGTATGATGTGTAACAAGCTATTTAGCTTTATTAATGTGTATGAAAATCAGCCTTCCTTTTGGAAATTACATATACAATGAGTATTATAGCAGGAATTTTCATTCATTTGAAAAGTTTCTGCACTCCAGTAGCTAAAACATTGAAATAATTGACAGGGACTTGGTAGCTGTGCTGACCATAGTTTGCAGATTACCTTTCTGCCATTTTCCGACGGGAAGAAATGCAACAGCTGAACCAGAGGTGTGGCAGTTATGAATCATTATAGATGTTCTTGTAGACAGTACTCCCGGCAAAAATACAAAGATATATATGCATTTTCTTATAAGATTGATTTTCCACAATGTGGAGATAGGACTGTTTGTATTTTTACTTTAGCTTGCTTTTACATATTTATTAGAAGTACCAAAAGAATAAAAATAATCGATTCTATAGTGAACTTTTTATACAAAGAGTACCAGACTTACAAAATTGAAACTGTCTTACTATGGTTTAGCAGCAGAACTATTCTTTAATCTTTTTTTTTTTTGGTGTTATATTTCACAGAAAATATCTTTAGTTTAAGCAGAGAAGTAGAAAAATTTTTCAGTAGTCACATTGCTTGACTGAGTCATCTCACTAGTGCATTATCTTCTGTGAAAGAAATTACTTTTATATTTATTTGAATGGATGTCTGTGGTTTAACAGGTGATTTTTAATATTTAATGAGTATAAAGACTTATACATAGATGTAGAAATAATTTTAAAGAGATTGTTAATGTGGACTATTGCTTTTATAAATTTTTCAAAAAGGAATATTCTCGTATCATATGTCAAGATGAAGATTTTTGATACTTTACTTTTCCATGTATTTTTTCTTTTAATGGAGCAATACCCTCTCCTAACAGAGATCTGGAAAAACATTTTGCCTCTTCATTTTAATACAGTCTGGCTTTTAGGATAGTTTTTGATAACTGTAGATATTTTGGATTAAGTCTAACTCCTTCAGAAAAAAAACACAACTTTGCTTAATATATGGAGCAGATGGGATCAGTCCTGCTCTGAAAAAAGGGATGTATACACAGTGCATTTTGCTATGCATCACTTTATAGCTAACTTAAAGGGGCAGAACTGACCAGAGGGATATCCCACACCATATGACCTTCTGCTCAGCAGTAACAGCTGGGGGAAAGGAGGAGGAAGGGTGGACATTGGTCCTTAAGGCACAGCCATTACGTGTGCTAGTTTCCAGGAGGTGGCTGGGCATCTGCCTGCCGATGGGAATTAGTGAATGAATTCCTTATTGAATTCCTTCTGAATTCCTGAGGGGGCGAGCAAGTGACCAGGTGGGTGCTTACCTGCAGTCCAGGGTCAACCCCCCGCAGTTCCTTACTAACAACTCGAAAAAAATGGACAATGTCAGATTTACTAGGAGCAAATGTTTCTAATCAGTAAAACTGAAAATGCTTGACATTTCTTTTAGCTTTCCTTGAACAGTAATGATGCTGCACTTTAACCATATGGTTTAAATGCTGCTCAATGTCTATGCTACTTTTTCTAGCAGAGGTCCCTGAGGAGGGTAACAGAAAGCCATCACTGCTCTCTTCTGCAGAGAGGGGTTTGAAGTAAAAAAAAACCCCAACCAAACAGTGTTGTTTCAATGTCTAACACAGGAATTGTATAGTATCTGGATTATGGTATGCTAGTTTGTGCTGTGGATAATTGAAGGACCTTTTTGGTGCCAGCTACTTGATCAGGGGATGAATTGAATTTTCTGTTTATAACATTGTTTCATATAGGAGCATATTTAGTCCCAGGGAAAGCCACATAGGCCCATGGAGGAAACAACAGTCTTTTGCTATACTATTAACTCAAAATTGACAAATCTGTTCTTCATGTGAAAAGTTACCATAGAGGAACAGTTAATATTATTGTGTGATACAGTAGCTACTACCTTGGTTCTTGAGACCAAATCCTAACAGCCTTTCTAATTTTTAACTAAGTAAAAGGGAAATTCCAGTCAATAATTCCACTGAGAGTTTTGCTTATTTTGATCATTATTGCTAAAAGTAATCAGTTTGGTTTTTAGGTACCAAGTGAGCAATACTCAGGTTGTTTTGTCTGACTGAGAACTAAGCTAGCCCGTTGTGATTTTCAGCAAGCTTTATTTCAAAAAGGCATTAACATGTGCGAAAGGTGGTTCAAACTGTGACCTTTTCAAAACTGCTGTCGCTGTGATGCACGTTTCCTGCTCTTGGTGACACTGGGTAACATATTTGGCAGAATAGAGGATTGCCTGCTGCGCTGCAATTGAAAAGCAATCAACCATTTGAATAAAGGTCTGTGTTTCTGTGATGAGGCAAACGTGTCATTTCCCACTTTGTTTTAGAGGATACGCTGTTTGCCACCGGTTTGCCGTTAAGCGAATAATAAACATTTTCCAAAAGACAAGGACAGTATGCGAGAAAGAAAAAAACACAGTAAATGCTAGGTACAGCTAAGGATTTAATTGAAAGTAATGGATTGCTGGCTTGAAACTGCTTGAAGGACATCAGTCTATGTTTACATGTAGACCCAGCAGTGCTCTTACTCCAAATGTCTTCAGCTTTTTGTTTCAGACATGTATGGGTTTTCCATTCTTGGGTATAATGCAAGTAGCATGTCGAGCCCACAGACAGTTTTACCAATTTAACGGTCACTGGTCAAATGTGAGGATGATCAATGAAGGGGATTTTTACAAGGCTTAGTATAGTGCCAGAAGATTGCCTCCTAGGAGTGAAAGGGACTTTGGCAACACTTTCTTGGCTCCCACGAGCACACGAGCAGTCCCAGCCAGGACCGTAATTTCACCTGAGGGAACCCGCAGACCCCCGGGCCATGAGGTCGAACGCAGGGCCCTGCCGCCTGGGCCCCGGGCACAGGGCCGGAGCACGGCCCCGCAGCACCTTGGTGCCGAAACTGATTTTGGTTCCGGCAGAACCCCGAACAGGGCGCTGCTCTGGAGGGAAGGCTGCGCAGCGGAGTTGTCACAGTCCTTCGTTGCGCTCTGATATCAAAGCAGATGCTTAACAGGCCTGCGAGCGAGCGAGGAAACTTATAGAGGCAGGAATCCACAGAAAGTCGCCTCCATGGTAGGAAGAGGGGGCTGGGCGGCTGCTGACCCTCCTGCTGCGGGGCGGGAACCGCCGCCGCTGCCCCGCGGCAGGCAGCCCCAGAGGGGAGGCGGGAGGGGAGAGCCCCTCCCTAAAGGGTCGCTATCAGGAAGGGGGAGGAGCAGGTGAAGGCTCTGGAAGGTGAGGGAAGTTTCTGCCTGATAAGCAGATGTTTTTTATGTAGTGCTAGTTGTGGTTGTGTTTTCATTTCTTCTCTTTTTCTTGTGTGGTGTTTTGGTCGTTGTCTTGAATTTAATGCAAGCTGTGGAGGTAGAATTTGATTTTTTTTTTTCTTTTTTGAGGGAGCTAAATTCTGTGAAGTTTGCTCAAGGTAGCTGCAGAGCGCTGGTAAGAGAAAGGGATCCATGTGGGCAAAGTTGCTAAACTCACTGTTTCTGACCAACAGATAGACTCTTTTGGGAGCTTTCAATACTTCTAGGTTAACAGCTGGGTATGCAACACTTACAAATCATCTTAGCATTACAGGGTTTTTCTTCTCCTTTTACTTAGGGTAGTTTTGAGTATTTATTCCTTTAGAAGTGTGGCACTTTCTCCTATTTTGTTCCTAATTTACCTTTACAGGAGAATAAGAAAGTAATTTTATTTGAATACACAAGATAAGCATTCCCCTAAGTGTATTTAGCCTGACTTTTAAGGTAAAAAAAGGCATGTGCAGGCATAATGTCTGTGTCTATTCTGTTAGACCTCACTCAAAAGTGTTGAGCACACCAGGAGATTTCAATCAAATTCTAAGCAGGTGCCAGTCCTTACAGTACTTCCAGACCCCCTGCAAAGGGGGGGCTTTTTTTGTGTGTGCGTTTGGGGCGAAGGGGTCAGGCAGGGAAGAACAGACGAGAGGACAGTACAAGATGCAGTCAAAAATTGATTACAGGCAGAGTAAACTGTTGTATAAAGTACTCCAGCTTAGTTGGTTGATGCTGGAAGAAAACCATGGCGCAGCAAACTAATGATCAGCCATGTGTACCGTTTACTGTCACCCCTACAGGCGGGAGCAGGGCTCAGGGGTGTGAGCTGAAAATGGCTGTGGCTGAGGGCGGTGGGTGGCCTGCAGTTGCAGCTGCAGGTGATCATCCTGCCCCTTCATGGGTGTGGGGCTTGCTTTTGGGTTTTCTCCCCCCCCCCCCCCCCCCCCCCCCCCCGCCATGTTTGAACCACTGGTGCTGCTGATGTGAACTTCTGTTTTGCCTCTGTCTCTGAGAAACTGTGAAGACATCTAAATTGCTGCTTTCAATGACAGGTAGGGCTAGCAAAGTTACGGGAAAGAGTACGCAACAAGGAATTGCTTGACAGAGCTGTTAAGAGGAGCTCTTTCTGGTGTGGAAATGGGCATAGCTCATTCTTGTTCTGTCGTCTTCAAAAGAGGTTTGCATCTCTGCTCTTGAAGGCCTCCTGGGAGGAGGAACAATATTCTAAAAAAAGTTTATTTCTGCCTCTGAATTTTTTCAGAGGTCTTGCTGTACAACTATTTTACACGTTTAAATCATTAGAAAATAAAAAATATTGATTTAAGTAAACCTTCCGTTGTTTTATCTCTGTGCAATTATTATCTTGGGCTCCATATTTTTGATCTTACTTTGTGGTTTAAAACTGTCCCTCGCATTTTATCCACTGCTTTTTTGGTTTGGGTTTTTTTTTTTCTTTTTTTTTTTTTTTTTTTTTTTGGTAACTGAATATGTGCAGGCATTTTGTTGTGGTTAATCAGAGTGATGTTGCACATTCTTGTGCCTATATATTGTTCTTTCAAAGTTCTTTCAGCTCCTGTCTCGTCACCTTAACATTGCAAGGTTATACCTTAACAGGACAAGGCAGCAGGGTCCCTCAGACTTGTTCATCTATAATTCCATGTGCTGTTGTACTCCTCTTTAGAAAAGTTCTTCACGTGATCAGCCTTTTGTGAATATTCTTCCACCTTTATGAATGGGGATGTTTTCCAGGGGGCATTTCTCTATTTTGTTCATAATCACTGTATTCAAACTCTGACTGTGTTTGAATTGCTACTATAACGATTTTCCTTGTGGTGAAGGACCATAATTTTAAGATTTTTGTCTTCCATGAGATTTTTTTTCTTCATACCTGTGATGTGACAAATCCTACTCCTTCCTCCTCTACCAAATTTAACTAGCCAAAAAAGTGATTCTTTGTTTCTGTTAAGAGGAATAAGCTTTGGTCTTGACTATTGTAGCTTGGGTTTTTAATTCTCAACTTTGTTATTCTGCAGTCAGGAAAAATGCTACTATTTAAGTAGTCTTTCTTGGCTATAATTTCTTGCCATAGTTCCTTCTTCCTCTTGTGGTGTTCTTCTGCCTCCACTACTGCATGTAGACAAAGAACTTCAGAATGTATTGGGCAGTTAATTGGGTGGGTTTTTTAATTATTATTATTTCCTGTGCTTAAGCTTTTAGACAAATTGAAGGGGGGGGGGGAGTTGAATGTGAAGAGATGAGAAAGGACTTCTAAGTGGAAAGACAAGACAGGCCTCTGAGTTTAATCTTACTTTGAAAAGAATGTGAGATTGGATTATTTTTAAGGCTGAGTCTTTGAAAGTTAGGGTTTCAAAGGTGATTTTTGGAGCTCTGGGGGTATATATTTCCTTCTACTTTTATGAGCTTCGTGTTTTAGTTAGTGGTATGAAAGACTATTTAAATTGAAGATGCTTTGTAATCATTAAGAGTAATGTCACAGAAAAATAAAAGTGACTAAACAGGGAGTATGAATTCATATTTTTGTTACTTTTAAGAATTTGTAGGAAATGCTTATGTGTCTGTATATAACTTATAGAAGAGACACATTAAAATCATTTTGTATGCAAATCCATGAACATGACCATGACCACAAGTGAGATTTCTTTCCACACCACCACCCTGCCCCAGATGACCATATTCCAGAGGTCCTGTCTCTTCAGAAAAATGTATGAAATACAAATTCCTAGTAGTGTGGCCAAAAGCTTGGCTAAGCTGGTTAGAGTTTGGAATGCAGATAATTTAGTAGTCAGTTGTTAAACCTGTGTTGCCTGTTACAACATAAGCTCACACAACAAAAAACCAAAGATGTTACAGTTTGAAATTAAGGCATATGCTATGGTAAGGCACTCTAATACCATATTTAGAGAATACATTGGTAAGTAGAATTCAAAATCCCGTGTCTCTTTATTAAGATATGTGCTGTTAGTTATGTGGGGGAACTTTATTACCATAAGCATTATATTGACAAATTATGAATAATTTTTATTTACTCTCCAATAATCCATGCTCTTCTTTAAATTTTGTCCCCTGCCCAAAATATTCATAACCAAAATAAAAAATGGTAAATTACTGAAGAAGTTCATATAGCAAGAGTGCTGGATAATGAGTAATGCAGAGTTAGCATTATGTTCAGTCAGTGTAATTACAAGCTGTTCTTGCTAGTGATATCAAAATTTGTTGAAGAACTAATGTTAAAATACTACTGCTTTGAAAAAAAGCAAAAGTCTAGAGCTTTTTTCAATATTTATGAGCAGATACAGTGTTAATGGTAGGTGGTGATCAATCTTCTTCTCCTCTTTTTTTTTTTCCTTCTCCCCACTGCTCTCCCTGAGATGTTTCTGCTTCATGTGAAACTTAAGTCTACACTGAACACTTACCGACACTAGGATTACAGTCTCAGCTGGGCCTTTCATAGGTAGTATATTGAACAAAAATACAGCTGTAGAGTTGGAATTGTCATTTACAAAATTCTTTTAAATAAAAGGGGGTGGGGGACAGGACACGACACGGGACTGTTGACCCCAGAAATGAGCATCAGTTATTTGTACACAAGATATCGATGTATTGTCTCCAAAAATAGCTGCCACTTTGTTTTAGACGACATGTAGATAATGCTGCAAGTTATGATAGAAGCCATGAATGCAAATTATGTCATTAGGGAAGGGAAAAAAAAAAAAAAGCCTGAGTTCGTGAGAGAGGGCTCAACATACAGAAAGCCTCTGTGTGTTCCAGCCTAGGGCCAACTGGAGGACATGATGATTCACACTCTCGTGAATTTCCATGTGCAATGTTTCTCTAAACTGATTAGTTAAAAGAAAAAGTGCATGTTCCTTTGAGCCTTTTGCATGCTAAAACATCCACTTAATTCCCAAGTGTAAATGATGCAATCATGACCTAAAACTTGCTCAACTCTGGGTACTGTTGAACTGGCCTTTAGCTAGGAAACATGTATGAGGAATCCTAAGTGACAGCTTGAAACTGTATTTATTAAAATTTATCATAAAAGAAAAGCCAAAGCAATTTCACTTTCTCCATTTTTTAAAAAATAAAAACTCCTTTCTTTTTGTTTGTTCCTTCATTTTACGTCTGTTTAAGTTTCAAGAGAGTCTGAAAAACTTATGTGACTGCTTTGACTGTCTTAGGCTTAATACATTTTTTAATGATATTTCTTAAAGTGCGGTGTTTTTTTTAACTTAAGGCTATGATAATTTAAATGTTTCCTGACTTACTTTCAAATTGAACAAAGTAGATTTTGTTTTCCATAGTACTATAGACCCTCTCAGCGTGCGTAGGTATTACACTTTTTTGGCTGAAAATTCAGAGTATGCTAACATAGCTAATATGGGTACACACTTTCCTATTGATGTGTTGTGGCACTCGACAAATGCAGACATCATATAAGCAATACCAATTAAATTGCTGGAAAAAGATTAGCACTCATGGGTAGATTATTTGTCATCTTGACTTGTTCTCAGTCTCTTAATATTGAATATGCTAGGCTGCTTATTTTCTGTACTAAATTACTGAATTATGTCCAAATATAGGAACCTAAGTTCATCTTGGACTAGTTTACTTTCTAAATCTAAATATTTAGTTAGAAGTACAGCCTTCAGAAAAACTTGGTGGTGTTTTTTTTTTTTTTTTTTTTTATAACCTGGAGGGGTGGTGGTGGTGGTCTTCTGAATGGGTGCTGCATTTTAAGCAATTTTGTCCCAGGAGACTTACTAACACTGGCATTAAAAAAAGAAACACACACACACACACCCCCAAACCCCAAAAAACCAACCAACCAACCAACAAACCCCAAAACAAAAAAAACAAACAAAAAAACCCAAACAACTTCCATTATCACTCTATCAAAAGTATACTTCCATTAATAATAAGTTCCAGGTAGGCAAAGTAATAGTGGCAATTTCCTGAGTGTCACTGGAACAGTCAGGTGTTTCATGAATGGGCTGCAAGTCACAGCTACATGGGTTTAAAAGATGGTTTCTTGTTTGATAATGACAAGATTCCTGCAGCTTTGTGCCTAAAGAGGATGCAGAACTATACTGAGATGAAAATTATTGCTTCCTAAAGGAATTACCTTTTTTGGAAGCATAAATTAAAATGAAGGATTTGCCAAATATGGTGATTCTTGCAAGTTGGGCTGGAACAGTGAAAAGCAGCAGAAGTTGGTTTTGTTTGAGGGCTAGTTTATATACTGAGTTTTCTTTCCTCCTACCATGGAAGACAGCTGCAACTTGATGAAAGCATATCAGGTGAGAGTCCTGAATAGCCTGCAATACCTCTAGCAGTCAGAACTCTCTAACTAAACGCAGTGGACCAGACCAATAATGAAGCTGTGCTTTACTTGCATTTATCAACGAAACCTTGTTACAAAAGTTCTTCGTATATCAGATTTTTATCTCAGTATTTTTAAAGACTTATTTGGCAATGAGCTAAGATTTGAAGCTGATGCATTTGTGTAAACAGAAAGGTTACTGACATTGTTGTATCATTATATTTGGTCAAATGTTTTTGCCTTTTTTTTTTTTTCTCCAGCTCTGACAACAAAATGCTAGTGCTTTTTATCTTAAGCGCCCCTTACTAAGGCTATTCAAAGCGTCTGGTATCTCCTTTGTTTTACTGGCTTATTCCTCTGTGAATCTGGTTGTCCCAATATTTAATTAATAATTCCCAGAAATGTAAAAAGGAAACATAAGTATCTGTAGAAAAACTTCTCTCAGTAATTCTTACAAATAGCGCTTTGCAGTTGTTTCTTTATTATTCAGTTGCAGTATTAGGGCTTTGTCACTTACTCAGGTGAAAGAAAAAAATCCAGGACGACTGCATGAGCCCTGCAGCTTTTGATAATTTGATTTGATCCTCCACAGTAAAGTCAGTATTTTGACTTAACTGATGAAGATCAAATCCATGCTGTTACATATACCTTTGTTTTCCGTTGGTAGTCTTAAAATTCCTAGATTTTTGTGTAACTAGCTTATTTTAAAAAAAATTTACTTATGTCTAAACCCATTTATTTTTCTGTCACAGTAGCTATTTAATATTTTTGTATACATTTTCAAAATTGGGTGCGCTTTTAGTTCAAATTTATATCAAAGTTATGTTTGTGAACATTTGTCACCTCATTTGAAATTGCGCGGATTTTATTTAGTGTTTTGCTATGAGCGATCTGGTAACCACTAGTTGGTGGACTTTTTAAGAACAAACACTTAAACTGTTATTTTTCTTAAATATGTACTCTAAACCACTTGAAACACTGCAGAGCTGCTCCTTTTCATCAAGTACATTAGAAGATCTGCAAGTTCCTAAATGAAAAATAACACAGAACAGTGCTTGTTAAACATTCTGAAGGCATTAAAAATAGCTGAACTTAAGGCAAAGACCATGAAGAAAGAATTCTGCCTCTATTGAGGTCAATGGGAATTTTACTATCCACTTCAATAGAAGGAATTGCGTATGCAGTGATGTATGCAAATATTTATATTGTTTTGGAATAGTTAATGGTGTAAAATGGAGACATTCATAAAACATAGTCATATAGTTTTTCATTAGGGCAAAAAGCTTGCTTGTTTATTGATGTACATGATTGGTATACGATGACATATACCAATATTATAAATATCTATATATATATCATGCAAATCATTCTCCTTCATCTGAAAGTAACTGTTTTGCATTCAGGCATCAGATTCAATTATAGTACTAAAATGAAGTCCCAAGTGAAGTCTTAAATTGGTTTCTACTTTCACAGCAATATACAGCACTGTGCATTTCTGAGTCATCACACACCTCTCAATAATTCAGAGCAGTTGTCAGATTGAGATCTTTATCTTCTAATTCAGAAGGTAGAAATAATAATCATCTATGGACTTTGGCCTCAAACTGCAATAGTTCTGTCACTTCAAAGAAGTCTTGTAATTCTGTAATGTGTGTACGTGACCTGTGCTATAAAGTACTCTCGGACATTGCAAGACTTTATCTGAGGTTAGCGGTAGTAGAAGGAAATCAGATTTACATTAATTTCTGTCAGTTAATGTCTGCTGCTTGTATATAGTGGTGATACATTGGCACAAGGAATAATATTTTCAAAAACTT
Organism: Platalea leucorodia; assembly: GCF_965183815.1. Classification (NCBI taxonomy): domain Eukaryota; kingdom Metazoa; phylum Chordata; class Aves; order Pelecaniformes; family Threskiornithidae; genus Platalea; species Platalea leucorodia. Next base: position 41,711,668 of record NC_138828.1, on the reverse strand, counting down.
ATGGGAAATTTTTAACGTTGAATTGGATTTGCCCGTTTCAAGTCAGTTTGGTGCATGAGCAGTTAAAGTCACCACCAGCCTAGTCTATACTGTTTCATCCATGTGTATAAAAATCACTGTAGTGTAGTTATATCAGATATACAAGAGGTGAATACGTAGTCCTCTCACCTTTGTGCTCAAATTGTTACAAAATAATATTGCAAAAACATTTGTCATATTAGAACCAAATTTCATGGTTGCGTGTGGTACATTTGTTTCTGGAAAATTTGTGCTTTATGAGAAAGCAAAGAATCAAAGCATTGTTGTCTTAGGTCTAATAGACCTGGAGGCTTAAGAAGAAAAAGTGCTAAGAGTTTACTTCTGCCACTGAAGTGAAAAACATAAATTCTCAGTGGTTAGAAGCGATGTGCATCAAATGCTAGTATTGACACATTAGCTCTTTGCTACAGAAAATGAATCTAATACTACCAAATTACGCATTGCCATTTGTTAGTTCATACTATTTTTTTATGGGGCAGCCAAGTATTATTTAGCTAGGCTGTGAGGATAAGGAAAGTGTTGCAAGGAGTTAGAATACTAGGTGTATATAGTATTTGGGGATCAAGTTCTTGTTTGTTCTGGAGATCAGGAGTGTATAGCAAGAGAATAAAATGAAGTAATTGAAGGGCAGTGTCTATTCCCATGCTTGGAAACATTTTAGTGTTTTTATACTTATTTTAGGACACAATTATGGTATCAGAACATCTACATTATTGAAGTTTTGGTAACTGCAATTGACAATTCTGTTTTGTTTTGTTTTTTTCTCATTCTACCCTTTCCCTCACCAAGAAGTGACTGCATAGTTAGTTCTGTGGCAGTGAAGATGGAAACTAAGGATGTACTACGGAAATATTACTGTGCGCTTAACTTCCCTGTTCACCTAGAGATCTGCTACTGGCCGCAGTACTTATTTTACATGGTGGCAGCAGCACAGATAGGATAGAAAGTTTGGTAGCCTAATGGAGACAATCCATTTCCATGTTCTAGGAGCGTGAGCTGCAGATGGCAGAAACTTCCTTACCTCTACTGCAGCCCTCTTAAAGTTCAGTTATACAAATCCCATTTGCCTCATTGAAATACCACTAGAGGCTCATTTGACTTCTTCCAGCCACCATTCACTTGATATATCAGTCCTGCTCTTCCACCATGCTCTGTTCCCTGAAATGTCATTGTCTTGCCACCACAGAGGTTTTTTTTTCCTTCTCCATATTGGTTAAGAGCCTTGACCCAGCTCTAGTTACTCTTTGCTATAAGTCTTGATGTGTCAATGTCTATTTTATCTGCCTGTCAGAATTCAAGGAGCATCTGGATGATGCTTTTAGTCATATGGTTTAGTTTTAGCTAGTCCTGTGAGGAGCACAGCGTTGGACTCGATGATCCTTATTGGTCACTTCCAACTCGAGATGCTGTGATTCTATGATCTAAATTCTAGGGAATTCATTGTTCAATTACCTGCAATAGCATAGCACTCTTAACGTGACAAACTTCAATATACATTTAAAAAGACATGATTTACTGTGATTTTTTTTTAATTAAGAGTAAATCTTGCTGCTAGATGTTGCTCGTAATTACAGTTAGTCTAACACATGACAATGACTAAATGTATACCTAGTCATGATAATGAGATTAAATTAGTTTCATTTTGGGCTGACCTATGTTAAGCATTAGTCAAGGATGTAACAAAGGACACATTCTCACTTCATTTACATAATACAATCCTTTTTGTATCTTGTAGGCAATTAAAATCTAATTAATATCTCAAGGCTTTTTTTTTTTTTTTTTTTTTTTAAGGGTATATGGGTCAAGATGGCCATTTCGGATCGTGCGAAAACAAGTACTGCGGTCTGGGTAGACACTGTGTTGTGAATGGGGAGACTGGCCAAGCTGAGTGTCTATGCATGGAGCACTGCAAGCCGCATTACAAGCCCGTGTGCGGTTCTGATGGAGAATTCTATGAAAACCATTGCGAAGTGCACAGGGCTGCCTGTCTGAAAAAGCAAAAGGTCACCATTGTACACAACGAAGATTGCTTCTTCAAAGGTAAGTGCAGCTGAACCATATCTGGAATATTGCTATCAGGTATGTGTTTTCAAGCAGTTCAATTAAAGCCCTATAGAGGCTGCACCAAGTGTACAGTGAATAAATGACTCAAAAAGTTAATACAGTAAGTATCTCACTCCAGAGATATCTTATGGGGTTTTTTTTCCTCTTTATTTGTACTCAGTGCTCTAGGCAATCACCCCTTTTTAACCTGAATAAACCAGTTGTCTCTTGAAAATTAATCCACAGCAGCTTGTCTTACAAATGTGGCTGTTGACCTCATTCATCTGAATGTACTTCCAGTCCCAAAGCCCAAAGGATATTAATCTCTGTTACAGGAAAAACAGAATTTAGGATTTCGGAGGGGTTTTGTAAGGCTGCAGGACCTGTGCTTGTATTTGGTGTTGAAGTTGATAGACCAGCAGCTTGTTCACGGCTAAATGGGTCTTCCTTGCTTTGAATTTGGACAATGAAGAATTTGCTTGCATGTTCACCAAAACGTGCAAGTTTAGCTACTTTTTAATCTTCTGAATGCTGAGAGATATACCTTATGTTAAGCATCTTATACCGAAGTCATCAACAATTGCAACTTGTTCTTTTTTATGTAATTTGAGCATGCCTTACAGGTTTCTGGAACTCTGCCAATACAGACCTTGATTAAGCATGTTTATAGTACTTTGCAGCACATTTTTCCTGGTTAAAACAGGCAGATGGCTTTTCTGGGGGGGGAAATGTTTTTAAATAAGGCCGTTTTTAAAGAGCCTACCTGGGGGTTGAATTTGTATTCTTTTTAAAGACTGTTCTATTTTTGTTAATATTGTTACACGTTGTGGATATAGTTGCATTCTCAGTAATAGCAACTAATAACTCCTATAACCACAGAAAGAAGTCTACTAAAATATTTCCGTTAAATGAAATTCACCTTTGTAGGGAACATTCATTTAAATTGCAATATTCCACTTAAATCTTAATCAGAATTTTCAAGATTGTATTCTAGCGTAAGGTTGTTCAAATGGAACCAATTTTAAAATTTCCAAAGTTGAATTTTTCACTACATTTATGGTTGAGGAATTGTCCTTTAAATGAAAAATTGGGCTTTCTTTACCAAATCCAAACATTGAAGTCATGCACAAATACCAATATTTTTATTATTATGAAAGATTTTGTAGTAGAACAATTGAATACTGGGGATGGAGGTGGGTGGAACCTGCCGAAAATTATCTTTTCTCAAGAACTTAAAGAAAAAAAAATATAATGGTTGCACAGCTGGGCTTTATATAATTGTTCTTGCTGAGTAAATGGGGTGACTGCCAAGGTGAAGTGCCTTTCCTCCTTTGCTTCCTTCAACAGACATGTTAAGCTCAGCAACGTCACCAAAATCTGTGAAGGAACAGGGGTTCATAGATTAAAGGGGGGTGTATGGAAATAATGGGAAATACACTTGTAAGTAATAGTGAAGGTTTAAATTTGTTCAAAACTAAATGTGGACACTGTATAAAACTGATATATCATCACAATATATAGACTTCAAGTAAGTAGCCTGTGTTCTGAGGTACTAGAAAATTAAAATTTGGTTTTAGGAGCATAGCATATGAGGCTTGTAGGGAATGGTTTGCGCAATAACAACAAAACATGAATGCTTCTGTCTTGTGTCTTAACAATCACAATCTCTTTTTAGAAAACTAAAAGCTATGTTTTCCTAATTAGGTTTAAAAAAAAAAAAAACTTCAAAAATTTTTTGTTTTAGATAATGCAGTACTCCGATAGAACAAATGACAGTAACAAACACTAAAATGTTCAAATTTATGGGGTTAATTTCAGTTCTTCAGTGTGCTATATACAATACAAATAAATTCAGAGCATGTTTGTGAAAAAATTAGTGTTTCTTTTCCTAGAGGGGGAAAAACATGGTGAGATTTATTTACTGAAATGGAAAGTGAGACAGTGCTTTAGTTAGAAATATCATCCAAATGCTGCCTGAAGTTTTGTTAGCTCATCTTTAAGTTTTAAATTTACTACGTTAGTTTCATGTCTGTTGTAGTGGACAACGGAATATCTGAACAGTGTTCAACTTCAGACACCTAATTTAGATTCTGTATTTAAAAAGTAGGTTTCCCCTTTAGTCAGTGACAATATTTGGAACAGGACTAGGGTATGCAAGTGACTTGTTCCGAGTTGCCTGCTGAAAAATGTTATTTATCAAGATACTGAAGTCTTCTAATTCGGACACTGTAACTAGATGCCTACAAATAGTGTAAAATAACTTACTCTCTTCTTTCTCGTCTTATGTTGACTTCAGTGGTGTTAAACAGGTGAGACTGGGGACAGTTATTTTCCTTTATTTTATTTGGTATATATGGGCCTTACCGATCTCGGTTTCTACGTTGTTGACTTCAGCTCATTCATTGCTGTACTACAGCACAGTGAGGTTAAAGCATTGTCGCCATTCATGACTATTGAATATGTCCTCCAACATTCACTATACCTATATGGTAGAGGAGCCAGAAGATTTCAAAGTATTTTCATGTGATTCCTTCCTTTTACGAAGTACTTCTGAGCTAGCCACTAGTAGATTACCTTCAGTAGGCCTGAAGTCTTACCAGTTATCAGGTCAAAAAACATTGAAAAGCAAATAGGAAAAAATCCCTCAACAGTGGGACTCCTGGATAGAGAAGCTGAACCCCATCACTATCAATGGTGTCAGAAGGGCACTGCTGCACGTCCTCCTTGTTAGTTTAGCTGGCGTCCTTTAGCACAAATGATCTCACTTCAATGAGCTGCTTCGAAGACCAGAAAAATTCAAAAAAGGTTTTACATTCAGAAAACGAATATTCTGAGCATTTTGTTTTAGTCTTTCACAGAATTCTTTATTGAAGGCTAATCTGAACTGGGGGGGCAGGGTGGGGAAGAGATTCAGTATGCCTACAAGATGCTTACGTCATATGGTAGTCACTGACAACAATGACTCTCTGTATATGATGATTGCAATTAAAGATTTTTGCTTTCTGTTTTATTGCTAATCAGTTGATTTTCAGATCAAATGACTGTGTACTTTGTCACTTTATTGTTTTTTTTTTTAATTTATTTATTTGTAAATTTCATCTGGTCTGAGCTTTATATTTATCTCTAACAAGGTCATGCTTTGGGTTTTTTGGGTTTCAAATCCTCATACTGCATTGATTGTATTTTATTGGGAAATATTTCTTCATGGATAAATTTTAAGTTTCAGACAGATTGCGTATTGAGCTCAAGATCAGAGAAACTGAGAAATACATCTTATTTAAAGGCGTAAGCTTACCAGAAAACATTTTAGTATTCTGTGTCTGGAGATTAAAATTTTATAAGCAAATGTTCTATATACCTGATTAACATTACAATAGCAGCTAAGTAGCTATAATTATTAAAATAATACATCTTGTAACCAAATGATTTATAGTTGATCTCAAACATCATGAGTTCTGCTTAACGGTTTGAAAAATGCCCTTTTAAACACTTACATGATGAGTGGAGTTAAAGGATTGACTTGGTAAATGAAAAGGTCTTTGGTTTATATGTTGAAACTCCATTAACATCACTGAGAAATGTGTCTTACCTAAGCTGTGCGTGAAACAATGTAAACAAAAAGCATCAAATCCTTCACAAAGTCATGTCTGAAACATTTGATAAATTCATTTTCAGGTAGTGAAAGCTACCTATGTCAAAGCTGTACTCTCCTGATATGCTGTTTTTCTAAACTAAAACTTCAGATTCTTGTCCCTTACCTGCCTTTTATGTAGATTATTTATCACTAAATCTGTTAGTTACACCTTTCTTCTTTTTTAGTCCCATTGTAGGCTGACAGGAGGTGCAGGGAAACTTGAAACAGTTAACAAAATATACAAACTCTTCTTCCCATTCCTGTGACTGACATGGACATCCCCAGGTTCATTGGACTCCTTCCTTTTTCATTGTCACTTGCTATGTTTATTTCCCTATGTTAAATTAAATCATACATTTTTGCCAAATATGAGTAGAACACAGGCATAAAACAGTAATTGAGGTTGAAAGTTTCAAGTATCTCTGTCTTTCCCTGACGATTGAGGCTGTTACGCAAATTGTACATTTTTGACATGGATCAAGACAATGGCCATCCTAAATTAGAAATTACTTGTTCTCCACTCTTACTGTAATTTTTCAGTCAGTTGCTTATTGGCATGTCATGATGTCTTGCATCAGACACTGAACGATTTTTCCTAATGTCTTGGTTAGATGTTGACTGTGACCCTTTGAGTTACTCAATAAGCTGTCTCAGCTTCTTCTGGTACAGAGGCAAAATGTATTCTGCAGAGAAGCTAATTACTTTTAAATCCATAGAAAGGGGATTATATTAGAAGTATTTTCTGTACCTTTTGAGTCCTCTGTTTCCCACCTGTGAAGTCCGGTGTCCTGTGACTCTGTTAGTGAATGCAAGTTCCACTATCACTTTCAGAGCTGCTCTCAGGCCTTAACTGTCTAAAAATGTTTTAAAATATTTAAGATTATTCTAAGAACTTAAGAGGCCTCTTTAGGAAATCCTTGGTGATCTAAGGAATGTTCTGTCTAACTATCTCAAATTAATATTTCAACTGATAGGAGAACAAAGGAATGGGGAAGCGAGCAGCTGCCTGGCTACTAGTTTACTTAGCCTTGGTCATTATCATATTTGTGGGTTTATTAGTTTTGAATTCCCGAACAGAATGTGGGAGGAGGTAAGATAAAAGGGAAAGCAAGGGAAAGGAAATAATGGAGCGAAGGTAAGGAGCAAGTATATCAAGGAGAAAAAAAAGAGATGTCTAAGTGCCAGGGTGGTGAGTTTGGTGGTGGGAAGAGGAGGGAACACAAATGATGAACTAAAGGAAATGCTAGTGAAAAATCAAAATTCAAAGCTTAGATTATTCACTAGATCTGATACTGACAGTGTGAGCTGGGAAGTCTGATATGCTGATGCCATTCCGGTTTGGCACCGCTTTTGTTGGCTCGCTGGCTACATAGTTCTTTGGCTAGGTGAGCTCTGCATGCTCTCTGCTTCTAGTGTCCTGTTCTAGAGGCCGTTCTCAAGCCACGCGCTTTGTGTTTCAGAGCAGCTTAATGTTTTGTGCAAGAAAAGAAATCCGACCATCTGGCTCCCGCTGCGCTTGATGCTGTTGTATAACACCTTCCTGGCTGTCACGTGCCATAGGTTTAACAAGCCCCAGCGGGCAGTGATTCAAATGGACTAGAATTGCTTTGCTTGGTGCCTCCACCACTATCTTCATTCTGTGAAGCGGTACTGTGAAATTAATGTCTTTGTGCTGAATTTAGAAGTCTGGAGGCATTATTCTTCAGCTTCTAAAAAGTTCAGTTGGACTCATGTGGGACAGTGTACTGGGTGGTGAATGCCCCACGCTGGGTGTCAAATAAGCTTCAGTTATGTCTTTGTTTTTGTGTTTACTTCAGTTACTTCATTTTCATAAATCCAGACCAGTAAATCTGAATAAGAGACTAAAAACTTCCCAATGACAACCTTATATTTTCTTTCCACCCTGAGCTGCTTATACATTTTACATTAAATCTATTTCTACACACAGCGATAGGCTCAATCATTATGACAAACTGCAATTTAATACGAGTCCTCAGGAATGTAACACAGATTTCTATGTACTATGACTTTTATAGAATATTTCTGGAATAAGGTTACTTCATATGCAAGCTTTTTACTTATAAGTAGCTTCTGTAGCATTCTTATGATAACAACGTTATTTTACTTTCTTCTCTTTCTATTCTTGTCTCATTTTTCATTTGGTAAGTCTTTTAATCTGTTAAACTGTCTGTGAGCTTCAGATTTCTTACTAGTATTACTAAAATGGCTAGATTTCTGAGGATGGCTGTAATGTTTGCTTTTCAGTCTGTTCCCAAAAGAGAAAGTGGAAACTTAGGTAAGAAAGTTTGCTGCTGATACAAAGTTGTTCAGCGCAGTGACGATTAGAGCTGACTGTGAACAAATTCAAAAGGTGTGTGGGCAAACTGGAAAAAGTTCAGACAACGCTAACAAGAATGACCAAAAGCACCACATGGTTTATAAGGGATATGGAGGAGGCTTACAAAATCATCAGGGCATGAGGAGGGTGAATATGAGTAGACTGTCTTGTATTCCAATAAAAGAACTGAAAGTTATCAAATAAGACAGCAGGAACAGATTCAAAACAAGCTTTTGTGTTTGTTTTGTAGACAGCAGATCTCATGAGTAAAAGCAACATAGGATTTCACAGGCAGACTTTCTAAATACTAGGGGAAAGGCTGTAGGCTTTTTCTTTTGAAAGAAGGCTCGGAGAAGTGAGTTGAAGTGAACTAAATCTGAACGGTAGCCCACAGAAAAGATCTAGAATACTGGTCTAGCCTCTCCAGTGACTGCAACAGGATTAAAGATTTTTTTTTTTTTTTTGTGTGTGTGTGTGAGATTTGTGACCTAGGTGAGTGTGGTATTAGACTGCTTCCTAAAATATTGACACATTCATTTACAAGCACTGACACTTATTTCATCTGATTTGATGTTCGTATACTTCAAAAGCAAGTATATAAGTCTCTGTCGTCTTACCAGTTTCACTTCAGGAAATGTTTAATCTGATCTTAAATATAAATCTTGAATACGCACACTCATTATTTAGTGTTGATCATTAGCCAAGCTTTCAAAAGAAATTTAGGATATGTTAATCTGAATGACATTCTGGTGCAGTGTTTTCATTGCAACAGAACTTGTTTCTAAGACGTCCAAGATGTCTTTGCTCTTTTTTCTCTGGCTATAAGCTGGCTTCTCTGTTGAAGTTCTCAAAAACATCATTATTATACTCTTTCTGAAAGCTTGAATTCCTGCAGATAGCATACACCCTTAAGGTTGCTGCTGATAAACTGTCAAGCTTCAACTATCGCTCCGGATGTATTTTCAACATAAACTGGATTAGAAAAAGAAATACGAAAAATCTTTCAGAACTCTTATCAGAAGACTAAGAAGTAAGAAAGATTCTGCTTGATCTTAAAACATGTTTGATAAAGCATATGAATTATTTGACTTATATTAGCGATTCAGCTCATGATCTACATATCCTCACTTTAGTGCAACACTTATGATTTAAGATTAATTTCTTAAGTGTGACTTCACGCAGGGATTGTAGATGTTTTTAACTATTAACGTTAGTAACTGCATGTTCACAGAGTGGTAAAAATCACTGCTGTGTTAATGGCAGGTATATATTCTGCTTCTTTCAGCATTTTTTTTTTTTTTGGGAAGTGATGGTCTAACCAATAGAAAACTGGTTCTTTTTATTGCCCTTTGAAACCATGACCTGTATTTTAGCACTGTTCCTCTAGTCTGCTGTCCCCACATGATTCATTTTCTTGTGTTGAATTGCTTATGAGATTCGGAAGAGTGTAGTTTTTCCTCAAGTAGCTGTGCAAGATTTGTCACAAACATCTCTCAAATTGCCCACAATTGTCTTAAATTGCCTAAACTAACAGAGATGCAAGGTCTATGTATGTAATATTTGCTACTGAATCTGCAGAGTGAAGTTGAGTGCAAGATATTTATGTGCAAGTTGAGTGCAAGATATTTATGAGAACATGCATATAACATGCTTAATTTAAAAATGAAACATTCAGCACACCCTTCATTCATTGCGGTTGGTGATACTGTACCACTTCACAACTAAAGCCTAGAACCCTACTCTTTTTCCTTCCTTTGAATTAAATTCATACTTCTAAAATGTAGGATGGGGCAGTGACAAGCCTCAAACATGCTATAAACATAGGATTTTTTTGACTGGCTAAAGACATCTCTTATTTTCAGTAGCTAGAGCAGTCCTGATCTTTGTATATTAATTCCTTCAACACTGGAATAAATGTGTTATTAAGCTCTAACCTATTACATATTCTGCATTCATATAGTGATGAGGAATTAGTGTTCTGTAGTTAATCTCTGTGCAAACCTGAATGAAGTTTAAAATTGCTTGTAGGGGCATCACTGCTGTTTGTTACCACACAAAGAAATGGGTCTATGGGCATCACAGATTTTCACTGGTAGGAGACTTTGAATTTTAAAACTTTTTCTGCTTGTAGTAATGATGTTGAATCTGTTCAAAGAAGCTGCATTTATACTGAAAGCTGCATTCTAAAGGCTCTATCAAGTCACTGTATCAGACAAGCAACACTTTAAATGAAGATGTGATTACCCAGATTGTCTATTTTCTTAGTGTAGATGGCAACTCAGTGCCTATTTGTGATAATATACTTTACTTACAGACTATATGAGCCTCGGGATTTTAAATGACACTACATTTAGTGTTTTGGGTTTTGGTGGTTCCCCCCCCCCCCCCCCCCCTTCTTCTCCAAGTAAATGGGAAAGAGAGCTTAAGGGGAGAAAAGAGAAATCGTTTTAGTGATTTTTGACTTAAAATGGAGATACTGTGTTTGCATGAGCAGTTTCACAAATGCTTACACCTCCTACATGTTTTCCAAATATAGTACAATAGTTCTTCCAAATTGGTATACCTGGATAATATTTACTCGAAAAAGAACGAACCTTGAATGCTTTTTCATTAGAAGTGCATATATTATTCATTTTTGCTCTAAATTAAGTTATTCTTAGCCACTGTGTTTTTTATGTATTGAATGAAGTGCCTCATTCACCTTCTTTTATTATAACAAATACTGCAAAAAGTTCAAGTTTGCAGCTCAATTTGCGTTTGGTTGAATAGTGCAACAGTAGTTATTTCTAATTGTTATTTATAGAAGATGATGATGTGCAGCTATCTTTTATCATCCCTTCCATACAAGGGACCGTGATGGGAGAGGGCCCCTGTAGCATAGGACTAATACAATGAGAAGGTAAAGGGATGAGCCAACAAAATGCCCTTGTGACAGAGAGGGCTAATGGTGTTCTGGGCTACAGTAGACAAAGTATTGCCAGCAGATCAAGGGAAGTGATCCTTCCCATCTACCTAGCACTGATGAGGCCACACCTGGAGTCCTGTGTCCAGTTCTGGGCTCCCCAGGGCAAGAGAGACATGGGCATACTGGAGAGATTTCAGTGGAGGGCCACAAAGACGATTAAGGGACTGGAGCACCTCTTCTATGAGGAAAGGCTGGGACTGTTCAGCCTGGAGAAGAGAAGGCTCGGGGGGATCTCATCAATGTATATAAATACCTGAAGAGAGGCTACAAAGAGGATGGAACCAGGCTTTTTTCAGTGGTGCTTAGTGAGAGGACTAGAGGCAATGGGCACAAACTGAAACACGGGAGGTTCTGTCTGAACATCAGGAAACACTTTTTTTTACTGTGAGGGTGACCAAGCACTGGCACAGATTGCCCAAAAAGGTTGTGGAGTCTTCCTCCTTGGAGATATTCAAAACCTGACTGGACGTGGTCCTGGGCAAACAGCTCTAGGTGGCCCTTCTTGAGCAGTGAGTTGTACCAGATGACCTCTGAAGGTCCCTTTTGACCTCAACCATTCTGTGATTCTGTGCATAAGTGTCTCCGAAAAACACCCTTACTTACACATCCTCGGCCTGATTTTGAAGGGGCAGAAGGTAGTGTGCAGTGCTCCGCTTCAGCCAGTAGTTTCCAGTACTGTTGAGGGAGAATTGGAGAGAACAGAGGAAGAGAAATAGAAGTAGAGTTCTGGCAAAGTGTGACCAGTGGAGAGGTAGCATTGGAGTCCTACTGGTGCCTTCCCTTGTGATCTGGTAGCTTGAGCCTGCTGTTACAGCTAGGACAACGCAGATCACAGGACAGATTTTCTTTGTCCTTCTGCTAATTCAATACTGTCATGAAAGTGTTGACACATTGCTAGGATTAGAAGGATTGTACAAATATGGTTCAAATAGTCTCTGTGTCCTCAACTTCTGTGCTTATATGACCTTTAAAAGAAGTTTTAGAAAGGGCAAAAAAGCCACCACAAAACTCTTTATGGCATTCTAAAATAAATATTGGTACTGTCTAATATTGAGAGTACTGAGTGTGCTCAAAACTGGAAAAATAATAGGCAACAGTAGTCCATAATGTAGTCACACAATGACTGCATGTACACCAAACTTAAAACTTCTTGCTGCCAGTTATAACTCTTCAATTATTTTTATCAAATCGGGTGATTTTTAAATATCAAATTGGGTACTATGGGATAGTGAAAATTGTTACACAATAAACCAAACTAAATTTAAACTGTTTTGTCATAAATTCATAATAAACAGAGGAAGTCTTGCCTTTAGGCAGACATTTAGGTGAGTATATATATTTTTTTCAGTTTAGAGTAATAGCAAAGCATTAAGCTAATGCGCACTGGTTTGTTTAAGGCAAACTTTTTAGACTTTTAATTAAAATCATGTCAGAATTATCATTAGGCCTTGTGGGAAATTTGTCTGATGGAACATATTGTTGGCCTTTAAAAATCATTAGCAATTGGATACATATACAAGGCATTGGCATAATATTTGTAATTCAAGTTGGCTAGTATGTGGTATACCAGCTGAAAAAAAGCAGTAGCTTCTTTTACAAATGCTGGAGAGAAGTAGGCATGCAAAAATGATCCTAAATTTCCATTTCTGACTCCAGTAGCTAATAATTGATGGGAAAAGTAAATCTATGGTGGATAAAACCTCTAAGTTAAAAGCTGCCTTTTGTGATTTGCCATTTACTCTCCCTTAACATAGGATAGTAGAAATATTTGTGGGTTCACAGTAAACAAAAATTAAGAAAGTAGTGTTGCCTTTTCAGGGTTGGTTGGTTGTTTTTAATGTGTAATGCCTTAGTGGAACTTGAGAAATGGGATATGATTCAAAGTAACTTAGTGTACATAGCTGGCAGTACCTAATTTAAGCAAAATTCTTTCAATTTCTGTAAATATTGTAGGTTTTTTCATACTTCTTGGAAGCTGCTAGAAAGTGCAGAATATAAGTAATGAGATGTAACAGCTGGACACTTCTAAATTTGATGGCTTAGTAGATCACTACCTAGATAACTTCCAGTTTTTCCCTTTGTTTCATCTCGTGACTAGAACACATTGTGGTACAAAGATGCCTTCCTTCCACCTTCATCTATGCTTGTGATGACAGCTATGAGATTTTTTTTTTTAATTTTCAAAGTTACGGTATGGGCAAGTGTGAGAAGTGACCAGAAAATAATTAGCTACAAGCAGTTTCTAACAGAAGATGATGACTTGGGCGGTATACTCTGTTCATTGTGTCACAGACAGGTAAATAAAATAACTGAAGTAGCATGATTTTGATGAAGGTTGGGTATGTACTCTATTTATTGCCAGGACCTGGCAGTTTTTATATACTAAATATATTACCTTAGTTTTAAAAAAATAAGGTAGTTAGCTATACCACTGTAACAGAAAGCATTGCAAGCAAAAGACAATAATTTGAAGCTTGTCAGAGACCTACAATAAGTGGAGTGATCCAGTGACAGCATTTTGTTTATTTGTTATGGAATTGTTGATGCCATACAGTACTCCTTTTAACATAAACTGCAATTAAAAGACAGCATATTATCAAATTAAGGGAGAGACTTTGTCCTGAGAAAAAACAGATTTGGCTGATATTGAAATTCATATGGAATGGCCCAAAGAATCCTCCAGCTGACACTGATTTTAAAAGATTAATTTCAGGAATTCAAAATAGTTAATTTTTGCCTCAGTCTAATTTAGTTCTCTCTTTGTTTGACTATGAACTTCTCCCTTTTGCTGTCATTGAAATCACAGAGTTTTGCTACTGCTAGTAAAAAAAAAAATAATATTTATAAAATGTACATTTGAAATTTTTACTTTTTATGAAGAAACTAGATTGCTAAAAAAAAAAAAAGTTATTTGAGATTAGAAAATGTTTCCACTGTCATTGGCCTTAGCAAATGTACTCTTCCTGATACTCAAGCACAGAGTGAATGAAATTTGATAAATTGGGCAATGAAATCTAATTAGATCCTTTAGTTTTCTCTTTATCTGGAATGATAATATGGATTTAATTTAAAATTGTTGAAAGCAAACAAAAGAAATAAAGGAAACAGATTACAGCAAAAATAGGTTAAAGTGTAGCCCAAAGAAATAAGCTAAAGTAAAATTATACAAAACTTACACTTGCTAAGAATGATGTTTTATATTTTTGCGTTTACTTGTATTGGCTTTGGGTGCAATTAAATCCTGAACTATATACTGCCAGGAAAGTTTGTCTCCCTCAGGGCTGTAACAGATGGTGGATTTTTTTTTTCTTTTCACCATTTAAAGACCAAGACTGCTGAATCTCTAGAAGAAAAAGTGTTTTTGCCAAAGAAAACTGCTGATGTTGGCCTTAAAGCAGTAGAGTTCTTAGCTGTATTCTCTATAGGGTTATTACTAAAACTCCTGGTAAACGTGCAGTGTATTGAAGCTTTGCTGTTAGTGTTTTAATACAGATTTGATATCTATCTAATAATGTTAGTTGTATAGAACAGAAAAAGTGCTACTGACTAATAAAACTGCAAATTTCCATTTCTTATTCAGCCTTTATTTGTCAGGATATTACACTGTGCAAGGAGGAAGCTATGGATTTAGTATTTCCCAGTCATCACTTTGATAATGAAATGAATAACAATCTAAGTACATGAAGAATCTTAACTAAACTGTTGTTAAGAATATGGAATTTACTTGTGCTTATGATTAACCCCACCTGAAAAATGAGAAAAAAGCACTCCTGAAGTCTAGTAAAATGGCAAGTCTTGTATATCAGTAAAAAAATCTGAAAGTAAGAAAAATATTTTTGTGGTGTTAAATACTAATTATGGTCAAGAAGTTGTTTCATTATTGCTCCTAAATTTAAGACAACTGTTGAATGGATCATTTCTTTGTTATTTTCCTATTCCAGCTTCTCTTTGATAAAGGTCCATGTCATTCCAATGGAACATAAAGACTTTTATTGGTCCCTAATGATGCAAGCTATAGTTGTACAATCATCATTTTAGAATATGAGCTCTGTGCGCTCTTAGATTTGCTGTCATTTTATCACAATTGTAGAAGCATCTTTAAGTGTATTTGCTTAAGCAGATGGTGAATGGCCACACTGGGAATATATCCATCTATTTTACTGTATGATGGAGTTTTAAAGCAGAAATTTTAGCTACGGTGGTTGGAAAAACATACTTCTGTAATAAACCTTGTAGGAAAAAAACTGATAAAAGATTAATTTAAAGTCCCTAATAATGCTGAACATAAGAAATCAGTATATATTAGTTACATGAGGCTGTGAATTATGCTATATATAAGAATGCTAATGCTTTCTTTAATCTTTACATTATTTTTAAAGTAACTGTTTTGTTGTTTGTTTTTTTTTAAGAAATTAGAAATCATGTGTTTCAGATTTTTGTATTAAAAAAACCCTAAGTGCTAAGGACTTCTGGGGGAAAAGTCCTTATACCCGGTATGGAGGTTTCTCTGACACTATCATCTGAGTGAACTCAGGGCCTAATTCAAGCCTTCCTACTGGATGTAATAAAGATTAGATTGATTGAAGTCAGTCACTTGAAGAATAAGTGGTATATTGCAAGCATGAAACATGTAAAAGGGAGTCCAAAGGAGGAAATACTGGGTTAAAAGTTTGAAAGGAATAAGCCTTTAAAAGAAAAAAAAAATATTAATTGGAAAATGCTGTTTTATTGAAACCGTGCTGTTTGTACCAATAATGTGATGCTTGTTGTTCTTATACAAAATGCAGTCAAGTTGGTGCTCTGAAGTCTGGTTTTAGATCACTATCTCAGCCCAAGTCTAACTCTTGAGCTGCCCACTTGTCTTGTTTGCTAATTTTAGTATTCAAATGGAAGGTACAGAATAACAGTAAAGAATAGCAGTAAGGGGGAAATGCTCTGAAGATTTTAAATAGTCTTTCACAGGCCTCATGATTCGAGCACTAACATTAGAGGTGAGGAGAAATGTGACAAAGAAGCTGTAGCCTAGGTTTTTCATAAAGCTGGCTAATATCCTTCTGCATGGCTGTTCCAGTGACATGTTAGGATCCCTGGACCACTTCCAGAGGTGTTTACTCAATCTTCAAAATATTTTTTTACATAGGAAAACTTGTTTTAGGTAGCACATTGACAATGAGTAGCAGAGAGCTGACAATAAGGGTCATAAGGTAATGTATCACAGAGTGCCTGTGTGCTGAGCTAGGGCTTCTCCTGTCGGTGTACCCTGGGATCCTCATCCCTAACGATGCAGGAACCATGCCCTGATTTCTCCCTTACTTGCTTAACATGTACAGAAAGTAAGGATTAGGGAAAAGGATGCAAGTTGGTCAACTTGAATGTTCTCAGAATTTGGCTGAAGTGTAAATCCAGACCCAGAAGCAAGGAAGAGCTCCTAGCTCCACTGTTGTAGTTGTAGCCATGGTCCCACAGTGAAATGGTGCAGCATTTTGTGAAACTGTTTGTCTCTGAAAGGTTGATGATTTGGTAAACATCACAGCTGGTGGCAGTTCCTCCCTTATAATGGATATGGTTTTCCTACTTTGTATGTTTTCGAAATTGAGCTCACAGTTTAACTAATTTTTTAAACATTTTCTTGTATGTCCCCTTTGAAGTGTTAAAAAGTTTAAAAGTATTCAGAAAATTCTGAAGCTTTGAAAAAATAAAGCTAGACTTCTTCAGTCTAGTTTGTAGAGAATATGTACTTGAAAAAAACAAACAAACAAACAAAAAAAAACCAAAAAAAAAAAAAAAACCACAAAAGGGATCAGCAGGAACTCATATTACATTTCCTGTGCTTGTTGTGGGGTTTTATGTTTGTTTTTTTCTTTGTCTTTGCTTAATACTGTTTGTATTAGACTAGCAAGTAACTCTGGAAATAAATAAAAAAAAAAAAAAAAAAAAAAAGCTTTTCCATTAATCTTTTGTTCTCTATGGACTTAGAATAAGGTATAGTCCTGTTCCTAGGCAGCAGGAAGTCTAAATAGATAAAGATAGAAAGACATTAATAGTTTAAGGCTTGAGTTAACGGTTGACGGGGAGACCCAGGAGCTCAACTGAAATATCTAGTAGTAACAGCTTACAACCTTTACTCGTTTTTGTAATTTGTAGTTAAATGAGCATATGTCCATGCAGGATATGTATAGCCATTAGAGTTGTCTTGGTATCCTCTTCTTAACACCAACTTGTACATACATATATGACTTTAATATCAGCTAAAAAATCTCCAATGTCCCCCCAAAAAATAGTGTTTAAAAAAATAAAATCATTGTCTCATTTTGTCAGTTGTTTTATTCTATTTGCCAATATTAGTGGTGATGGTGGCAGTGAGGACACTTTGAAGCCTTGTGGGGACCTGGATGTGCATCTTAACATTCCCATTTCGTACTGTGAAAGATCTGTGGATGGGTCTAGTCCGTCCTATCCATTTGGTATACTTGTTTCTGGGAGATGAAAATCTGGTTATGTTGACTAAAAAGGGTTGTTTCCCTGAACAGTGCTGTTATTTAGATGATCAATGGATTGGGACTTCAGGATGTCTTGTGGATGCATTTTTCAGTCTACATCTAAGAATATTTTCCTGAGTTGTATACCAGTGCGTTATCAAACATTCTGGACCTTGAAGTGAAAGGAGAATTTTTGAACTGAAAAGTGAATGGTGGCACAGATAAATATCTAATTTGGTGCTTGTTTTTGTTAAACTTCAGACAGTGCTTTACTCCTGTTTTGACAAAAAGAATGGGACTCTGAAATGATAATTTCATAGCGTGGAAAATTTATGCAGAGTTCACCTGATGAATGGTTCAATACTTGCAGTATTTAAATGATCTTTTATAATGCATAATTTAAGGACTTGCGCTTTCAGTGCAGAAGGCTGAGTGGAGTATTGTTATTTCTAAAAGCCAGAGGAGAAATCAAAGAAGAAATGGTCTTAATTCTCTGTCTCTTGTAAGAGAAAGTGAATGTACATAATATTACAAGTAAAGGTTAAGTACCTTTGTTTTAATATGTAACCTTTTTATTTGCTTATCGGACTAGTGGCGAAGAGGAGGCTCACATCACAAGAAGTTGAATGTAAAACTTACGGTAATTAAAAATAAAAATTAACAGAATGTTCACTGAAAATTCTTCCATTGTCACTGAAAAATTTTATTTTGAAACACAATTATTTTTTAAAATTGTAATACTGGCAGAAAACAGATGGACAAAGCTTTTATTTGTGTAGAGCTGAATAGATTCAATACTACAAAGCTAGGGTGATCAATCTATACAACATGTATAATAAGGCCTAATAGCTCTCCAGAAATGACATCAGCTTAAATTTATTTACAATATTTATTTATGAGCAAGTCCATAACAAAGGAAAGAAAAGACTGTTCACAAAAAAGCTCCAAATAAAAGTTAAATATTTAGAGCCAAGTGCGCCATCTTTTCACTAAACAAGAAATTATGCAGATGATATAGTGCAGCCACAATTTTGACCAATCAAAAAAAAGAGTTCTTTTTGTAAAGTTAGAAACGCAAGTTTCTGTGGAAAGAGAGTAGAAGGAGCAACTTGCGTTTTCTCTTCTAGTTAAACTTGCTATTTTACTTTTTGCTTTGCAGTACACTGCTATGTTGCCTGATCATTGAGAGTGTTATAGTGTGTGACATTTTCTTTCTTATGTTTCAAATGATTTGCAAGAATTTTTACTTCTTTTCAGAAATAAAAGCTCAAAACTGCTGAAAGGCTGAGAAACTGAGCTACTAAAATGGAAATAAGAGTAGAGTCACAGTCCTTAAAAAAAACCAAGCAAACAAAAAAAAAAAAACCACCAACCCAAACCAAACAAGCAAAAAAAACACCAACAGAAGAACCCCTCACAAAACAAAGAAACTGTGAGGCTGGAATTTCTGTCAAGACAAATTCTAAAAAATTGATACTACAAGCATTTCACTATTTACCTTGGCATAAAAATGCTGGCTGCTCCAGTCTGTGAGTTGGCTGGCTGGGTACTGCCCTTGTTCTCTCAAGTCTGTCACGCTCATGAGACTAGCAGTACTCAGTCATGCCAGAAAGCAGCCCAGAGTGAACCCTTGATATTAGTTTAAAGGTGGTTTATCTGAATATCAGATTACTCCATTAAAAAACATTCTAGAATCAGAGGTCTTAGAATAGCACAGGTATTCACAGGCTACGATCGTTATCGCCTCTTTAATCTTTTCCTTGATATACGAAATTGAGCTAGATAATGATGCTCTTTGAGGGCTGAAAATGGGCAGCTGCTCCTTGCTTGTGGTTTTTTGTTGTTTTGGGGTTTGGGGGGAGGGTGTTTGTTTTTGTTTGTTTGTTTGTTTGTTTTGGGTTTTTTATTTGTTTTTTTGTTTTTTAAGTATCTTTTCATAGGAGCAGTGGACAACCCATGGGTGGCTTTGAGCAGTAGTTTCTCTGCTAATCTGAGCTGTTGCAGGAGAAAAAAGAAAGTTATCTGTGTGCAGGTGAAAGGCTGTACAATAATATCAATTTTCTGCATTTCTCACTGATAATGTTCGTAACTTAAGGAATGGAGAAAGGTTCCCTTAACTTAATGAAATGTACCTCAACGAACTGACTTTCATAGATTATTAGAGATTTCAGAATGAGTTGTACTCTCAGAAGTATTTCTGAATGCTGAGAGGAGGCTATACACACTTTGGTCTGCTTGTTTCAACAAAACACTATGTTTTGAAGTTCAAATTAGCACATTCCTAACATTAAATTTTTAGTGCTTGCACGTCTTAAATACTCCTAAATTATTACTCTGCGAATATTGGCTCAGGCCTCTGAAACGTCGACTCTGTTGCAATTGCCAGAGAAGTGAATTGTGTTCTTCCCTTTAAATTCATGTGCTTATTGGTAATTGAGGGATAGTGATGTTGAGCAGAGCGTGTAGGTCTTTTAAGGATCAGGTAGAGCTAACACTAGTTTGTGATGGAACAGAGTACAGGGATGGAGATTTCCTGAGGAATACCATTTCCTGTTGACAGACTTCATAGGTCTCAGTCCAGAAAAAAAAAAAAAAGTCTACTGGTATATTTTGTGGATTTGCTGTGCTGTGAGACTGTCCGAAGTTGAAGAATTTTTCTCCCTGAATGACTTGAAGGGATTTATTTTCTGTCTTGAAGAGGATGCACTTCCATTGCGTGAAACCGCCATCTTCCTTTATATTTTAGGGAATGAAATCCAGCAGAGATACTTTACTGAGTCTGGAAATTTTATTGTTCTGCTTTGTTCTGCATTTTGAAAACTGCATCAGTGAGTCATTTCCCTCTTTTACATGGCAAGTGTGACAGTTGAGACAAATTGGTGTCGCCTGAGTGTTCTGTTGTTTAGTATTCAGGATCTGCTTGGTCTTTCTTGAAGTGACCTTGGTCAAGGATTTTCCTAAGGTTGAACTTTTCTCTCTCATCTCCATCAGAGTCTCTACGGCTGTAGAAGGAATTGTAATGCACTGGGGTTTCAACAGTGGACTCATTTTGTTGTGTAAATTGTAAGGTTTTATTCTGAGTCACTGTTTGTAGTGCAGTGGTTGCTGAAGCCCAGGTTATCTAACCAATTTCTTTGTGTCAGTGTATATAACTGCTTGATGAAGAAAATTCTTAGTTTCTAAGGCAAATTAGCCCCCATAGGTTATTGTTTGTATATATTGCATGTATGTGTGTATATACAAACTAATAAATAATGCTAAATTTATATTTATGTATTTGTACATGTGCATAGGTTTACAAAGACACCTTGACTGTGGAATTGTGACTGCAGAGGAGGACAATTTACCTTTGCTAAGTGTGCGTAATTTTTTTTTTTTTTTTTTTAAATCCAGAATGACAACTATGTAACCAGAAGAAAGTGATAGTGATTAGCCAGCATTTAATGCATGTATGCCATCACAGTCCTTTGGACCTGATGGCGAGATGAGAGACACAGACATGATGAGGAAATGACAACTTGTTATAGAGAACTTCCAGGATACTTGAAAAACAGCCCCCCCACACCTGCCCCAAAACCACAAAAAAACCCAAAAAACCAAAAACCAACAAACAAACAACACCCCCCAAAAAAACCCAAACCAATGAATTTTAGCTTTAATACAAAGAAAAGGCTCAGGTGGAGTAGTAGAAATAAAGTGTTTGAAGTAGTTAGAGGTAAAGAAAACTGTAGTTTATACATGTTTGAGAAGAGATGGACAAAAAGAAAAATCTTGAGAAGTTCTTGAAGTTCTTCAGGAAACAATAAATTGTCTCATTCCTTTTGCCTCTTCTTTTACCTTCCACTTTTTCATGCTGTCTCAGTGTCCAGAATTTGCCATGTTATACCACTTCCTTTTAACAGATAACCCGTTTGTTACACTCTGACTTAAATCCAAAGGAAGGATTTATTTAAAGGAGTCTTGATAGTTTTCCCTTGTGCTGCTGAGATTGAGTTTCCACCTCTCTACTTTGAATCTCTGCAGGGAATATTCTCATCAGTATGAACACAAAATGACCAGTTCAGACTTGCCTATAGAAAAAAGTTCCTTGATTACATGATTATTATGTCTGCTGACAATAAAAATTGGTCTGCTCTGGGCAGCATTTTTAAATGTTTTGGCAATCTGAATTTTCTTGACTGCTAATAAGTTGCAGGAAGAGACATCAAATAGCTTTGGGATGTATTTCAAAGTACAGGCATTTAATAGTATTTTAACTCCATTTGCAGGCAATAGCACCATTTCCTTTCTTAATAGAAAAGAAACCTCTTAAAGGTAGAAACCTACCAATTGAACTATTTTCAATTTCCTCTGCTGACATCCAGTATCAACTCTCAAATATATCCCATACTGTTATGACAGTCATAGCAATTCAGCCAGCCTAATAAATATATAATTATTCCCTTAATTCGCAATTTGAAAACAATGTCTTTGAACAGTATTCCAGAAATGGCTTTTATGGGATAATTCATAACATTTGTTTACATATCTGTAAGCTTTTTACTGACTTATCATACTTTGGGAATGTACCATATTTTGCTTGCAGTTGCAAATCCAAAAATGTTTTCATTTTAATTGCATTTATTATTAAAAAAAAAAAAAAAAGGGAAAAAACGTCATTCCTGGTAATTTATCTGGGATGCAAAAGTAACAAAGTTATCACTGGCTAAAGTAAGACAAAGATTGCCAGTAGATGTAATGTGGATACACATACAGCACTACCAACAACAAGGAGAGGACTCTGGTATTTCTGATCTAAGGCCTAATACACAAGCCATGGCGGTGGCTGTCTTTCAGCTGACTTCAGTAGCTACTTGAGCAACTCAGCGTAGTGTTATCCAACAGCTTAGCACACTGACCAATTTAAATGAGTGTGCTACATTTACACCATATCATCAGTTGGTGAATCACTTAATGGTGTTTGGCTGCTTTGCCGTGAATGTAATAATTGAGTTGCATTTCTCAGTGTGAAATCTCAATCTCGGTAAAAAAAGGCTTGTTACTGTCAGTTGCTAGGAAGAGATACAGCAAAAGAGATAGAGCTGCCAAATTTTGACCAGCTGTTGGCATTATATGCTGCATAAAATATTTAGTCATTTCATTTGCACATAATAATCTTAAAAGGATGAAAATGTTTTGTAAATTCATAGATTTATTGCTGACTAAAGAAATATTATTAGAAATTACTGTAATTAAAATCTTCAAATGACAAACAGGCAGCATCAGTGCAAATTTCTCATTCGTGCTCTTCATCCAGTATGCTTCATCTCTGATACAGAATTAACAAAAGTGTGCTCCCCGTGGTATATATGGCTTGGCCTCTCAGCTGAATTCAAAGGGAACTTTAAGTTTATTGGGAAATAACTTGTTGGCTGTGGATGATCTCTAGGATAGAGCTGGACCTCGTGTACCAAGGGTCAGGCAAGAGGTAAGTTCTGCAGAAAACTGCTGCTGTGTCATGGAAACAAAATTATTTGCATTTGTCAGTGCATAGGAACTCATGCAGTTTGTAGGAGGGCATTACAATTCTTTAAACTTTCTGTTTCTTCTGCTGGGAATACGAACTATGTTCAGTGGTCTGCCTGAAGTAACATAATTGTTATGTTTCTGTTCTACCTTATTTGCCAATATAGAAAATAAAGAAAATTGTAGTTATCTGGTGTGGTTATGTGAGTCTTCAATAGAAGGAATTGTAACTGCACAGAAATATCAGTAGCAGTCAGTACAAGAGGCATGTGGCATAGCCAGCTGAGGGCAAAATTGTTGGGAGAGGTTCACACCAGTGTGTACATGTGCGCTCACACTCTCTTCCTCTCCCTCTCTCCCTTTCTTTTTCTTATTGCAGACAGGCATAATGTACACATGTCACTTAGTAGGTCTGCTTCTGTTCTGTCACGATGTGGAGCTACGCTTTTATTTATACGCTACAAACTCAGGCAGGTCTGCTGAGGATAGCCTACCTGTAGTTGCTTGACCATACAAGGTTTAAGATAGCAGCTACCAACCGCCTCCATAAAGTGACCATGAGGCCATGAAGTGTCTCTGTTTTTAACTACGTGTACTTTTCCAGAGTACGATTTACAAATGTCATGCTAAAATACATCCTAATAAATCAAATTCAGTATCTGAAATGGTTTGAACAAGCGTGCACAACAAATGAGTTTTGCTGTGCACAACAGAATTCTGATGCTGAGCTAGAAGATGATTTATGGTTTTACAGTAGTATAGTCAGTAGTCATTTAAAAAAAAAGCCTGAATTGGACAGGAACAATTTTTGGGAAGCTGGGTACTCAGCAGAGTACAGTACTTGCATGTTCTAAGAAGAAAGAGTTAATACCTCTCCAGCCATATGGAGAGCAATGTCCAGCAGGGTGAAAGAGAGGCTGAAAATGAAGTCTTAGAATGGGTATCAGTGGTGGATGAGTGAAAAAATTCCTGAAGAAATGTGATCAGAGCTCTATCAGGAGGAATGGATGAACCTGTGACTCAAGCAATTCTAATGCAAGTAGTTGCAAAATAAAGTATCTCTGTAAATCAATATAAGGAAAAAAAATGCTTAAGATTTAAACGCACAAAAAAATGACAAAAGTCATAAAGAAAATATTTTCAGACTTGCTGATTGCAGGCTGCAATACCATTAATTCTACGAACACAAATGTCATCTAAGCCTTGAGCAGGGAAAGGGATATTGAAATCTTAAGACAAATATTGTGTGATTGATTTTTCTATATTTAGAACAGATCTTTAAAAGATTCATTTCTGAGCTCTGAATCCTTCATGTCATCTTTCAACAAGAAGGAGCAATACTGTTTTGACTAATTAGTTAAGGAAACAATCGGCATGGAGGTATCCAAGGTGTCCCTTGGAAGATTAGTGAGTATGAGATCCAAGAAGAAAAACACTTGCAGGAAAACTACATGAGATCCTTAATTGAGGAGCCAGTCATTTTCTGTACACTACCACAATCCTTTAGCTAGAATTTGTAATTTATGTGCTAGTGATTCTTCCAATTAATTAATTAGATAAAACACCTTTGGGTTCCACCAGCATTTAACATCAAGAATTTCTGATAGTGTAGTCTGTTTTTGTGCACTGCTGGTTTGAATATGATGTTGGGTGGCTAAATGGACTTTGAAAATGGAAAGCAATGCTTTTCATGTTTTCCGATGTCTTTTAGACAAGTGAGAAGTAGGTGTGGTCACATTCAGGCTTAATTATTTTGTTAAATAATTGTTGTATGGAAAGTGCTGCTGTCTGATCTGATCTGAATTCTCTCAGTGCCAGGAGGCACACAAGGCGCGAACATCGTTCTTCCACTTCGATCGGTCTGCGGCTGCGTGCTCTGGAGTCCCAAGGGCCACAGCGCAGTCTTCTGTTGGTTTTTTCCTCAAGACATGACCGATCCAGTTCCATCTCCTCCTCCTCACTTCATTACTGATTTTCTCCGTCTCCGCCATTTCGGGTTTTTTTGAAAGTTGATGCTCGTTGTTTCTGCAACTTTTTTTTTTTTTTTTTTTTCCCCCGGGAGGAGGTAGTTGGCCTCCTGCCCAACCCCCATGACTTGGAGGGCCAGTGGATTTTCTGTCAGGGTGGCCTTCCCTTAGGCTGCGTTGGTTCGCGGCACCTTCTTCAATTTTATCCGGTGCACCCTCCAGAGAGGGATCCCCTATCCACCACCCAGGGGACGCGCCTTCTAGCCGTGCAGCCACAGCCTAAGGAAACTGCTGCTGTCCAAACATAAAAAACTCTAAACTGACCTTCTTTGTAAGTATTATAATTTTATACATGCAAAAATATTGGTAGATTTATTTTTCAGGAGATAAACTGTAAAGTGGGACAAATTTATGACAAATATTTGACTAATAAGTATAAGATATGCAAAGTATGTTTTGCCAACATCTATTTCATATTCCATGTATATTATGCAAGGTTAAACTGTGTTAGCTTTTGGAATTTGAGTTAATGATTCTCATTATTTTTAAATTGTTTATGAGCTTCAAATATCCATAATGAGTTGGCTGAAGTTTTGTTTTATAATTTTAAATGTAAAGCACTATTTGACTTGAACCGGTGATCATATACTTGGATTTTGCTTGCTTAGCGGTTTATGGCCTGAAGAAAATCACGTTGATGATGTTTCCATATGGAATGTACTTATTCATCATGGCAAATCTAATGAAACTAAAGACCCCTGAAAAGTGAATATGTGCATGTTTTGTGATGATGTCACGATGAGTGATTTTAAAATGTGTTTGCAGAAGGTAGTCGGATGAGTATTACATAGGAAGCTTTAATTCTGCATTTCTGCATAACGATATGGCCTGGCTTACTGTTTCAAACACATTGTTAAAAGTTTTATCTGTCATTTCCTTGCTTTAGAGAGAAAGCTTTTGATTCTGTGTACCTACTTGTGTACCTACTTCATTTTTTCATGTTCTTTTCAAAAATTCCCTCAGTTTTAGCTGAACCTATTGGTTAACTTGCGCTGATGCGTGCTCAGTGGAAGTTTGGCACAAAATAATCTCCAAAGATTTAATCTGAACTCAATGTGCTGAAGTCCAGAGATGGAAGGTTTGCACAGAGGTCTGTCCTGTGATTAAGTTCCTGCTGGAATTTAAGTAGAATAGAAAAAAAGGAGGAGCTACCCTTGCCACTACTCACAGCAATATAGAATAGAATTGAATAGATACCATAAAACTTCCAGTATTTCTCTGAATTTAATAGCTAAACTAGACACAGTATTAATGATGGCAATCCTGGCAAATCCACATCCTCAATGACAGATTTCTCATGTATAGTTTTTGTTTGCTTGTTTGTTTTTCTTTTTTCTTTTTTTTTTTTTTATTGGGTATCATCCTGTGAAAAATCTCTGTACATGAAAGTAAGTGTATATAGTATTACTGATGGGAGAGTGATCCAGTTGATGTCTCTTTACCAGCAGAGGCTATCTAAGATACCGTAGTGTTGTGCTTTTAGTGTTTTTTGGGTTTTGTTTTTTTTTTTTTTTTTTTTTTTTTTTTTTTTGTTTGTTGTTTTTTTTTGGTTTTTTTTTTTTTTTCCTTTTTTTATATTACTGTGCTTGGGAAAACAAGCTTCTAATGACAGCTGCTCTGTATGCAATATAATACATATCTGTCCTATGAGAGTAACTATTTAAATTCTGTTAGGAACAACTAGCTAAAATGTCAGTCTGGTCTACATTCTGAATCTAAAGAATTTAATTAAGTCATACTTTTTTCTAGTTGTATTTCAAATATTCTATGCCTTAAAATTTGTAAGTTGCAGACTCATCATGAAAGCTATGTAGGTTAGGGGTACTTGTAGGGAATTAGTTGTTGGACTTCTTTTTTTTTAATTCCTTTGAGTTAAGAAGTAAATACAGACTGTAAGACAATGTCATATTCCTTTTATTTGGCCAATGTGTGTGTATTCATTTCAGCAGGATAACACAGTGTAGCATGTAAAATTCTTACTCAGAAAGTCCTGATTTTTGTCGTTTTAGGTAGTAGAGTATAAGTGTGGTGTTATCAGATATGTAAATATTACTGAGAGATTTTAGAATTCCCTAAAATATATCTATCTCTGCCGTAATGGACCTGTCACTGCAGTAGGATTTAATAGGCTGTTCACTCTGTCTCCTGTTCTTCAGTAGGAGTCACAAAAAGCTGACTCGGCTGAAGTCACTGAGCGTTTCCTCATTGGTTTTGTTATGGCCAGTAAATTTCATCACAGAGGGGAAGAAAGGACTCATAAGGAGGCAAAAGTAATGCCGTATTAAGTATCACATCACTTATTTCGATGTTAATTGGCATCGCTTTGTAAGAAGTTTTATGTATTCTATGTCCTTACCATACATAGTTTATAGGAGTTAAAATCAGCTTCTCACAACTTAAATTTAATCTTCACTGTTAGAAGAAACCTGTTTCAAATTATTAGGCATTTTCTGGGCAGGGACTGTGGTTTTGGTGGCAAGGGTTTGTGTGATGATGTAAAAAAATATTATTTACTAACGTTTTAATTGATACTTGCTTAGAAGACTCTTGAAAGTAAAGCGATACTTTGGTATAACGGCCTTGGAATATGTACAAGGAAGTTACCTTCTGAGTAACTTGTGTACGGTTTTGATTTTTTTTCAGTTCATTTTGTTTAGAGTTTTTATTAAAAAACATTAACTAGTGGAAACACTGAGTGTATATAAACTTCACTACAAGTTATTTGTTATTTCTAGCAACATGCAGGTACATGTTGAATGTATTGAAATGGTAAATTCTTTGGAACAGAGACCTTCTTTAAATCTGGCACAGTGGAGCCTTGTTTCACTCTTGACATACGATTGTTAAAATGCTAATTGACAATGAATGTAATAATTAATTTTGTTTTAAAAATTGAAACAACAAGAAAAACCTCTTAAGAATTATCAAGAATACATTTTGCTAGAAACTGGTGTTTTTTCATCTCATTTCAAGTTATTCTTATATGTGGCTGTCCTCAGACTAAACGATAACAAAGGGTAGAACGTTGTTTTGCTTCAACAATTGAAGTTCCAAATCTTGGATAGCTAATACCTAGCAAATATAGGATAATCGAGGCTTACTTTGGCTGATATATTTAATATTTCGTCTTGCCTTACCAAAACCATCCTTTGCCACTTCTCAAAGCTGCCGTATGACCTATGCTTCTGGTACTTTCTTAATATATACTTACGTATAGCTATCCAGTTGTAAAAGGTATTAAGTTACTTTTTATTACAATTTTACATAGAAACTTAAGAATAGCAACTGCAAACTTCAAGTTCTTTAATCACAGTTTTTATTTCTCTCTCTCAAGTGCATTCATAACTACATTTCCCTTTCATTTGAGCATTAAATATTAGTACTATTTTTTAAATTAAAGATGTATATTGGGGGGAGGAAGAGAGATTGTTTTTATTCCTCTATGCACTTAGCATCCTTGGTCATCTTAACTTTTATTTTTCCTTTATGATAATTTCTTTTTTATTTCCTTTGCCTCTTGCTTTGTCCATTTATTTTTACATTATCCATCAATGCAAAACATACTTTTTTAGAAACTTTTATCTATATTTAGCTCTTCTTCAATTAACTTTCATGCCTGGGTAGCTTGTTTCTTTTTTCATTTGGGTTATTATCATCTTCATTTTTTTCTGAATCTGGACATGATTCCTGTACTTGACACTGGTGAGGCCACATCGAATACCCTGTTTGGTTTTGGGCCGCTCACTAGAAGAAGGATGTTGAGGTGCTGGAGCGTGTCCAAAGAAGGGCAATGAGGCTGGTAAAGGCTCTAGAGCACAAGTCCTATAAGGAGCAGGTGAGGGAGCTGGGGTTGTTTAGTCTGGAGAAAAGGAGGCTGAGGGGAGACCTTATTGCTCTCTACAACTACCTGAAAGGAGGTTGTAGCGAGGTGGGGGGTCGGTCTCTTCTCCCCAGTAACAAGCGATAGGATGAGAGGAAACGGCCTCAAGTTGTGTCAGGGGAGGTTTAGGTTGGATATTAGGAAAAATTTTTTCACTGAAGGAGTAGTCAGGCACTGGACCAGACTGCCTAGGGAAGTGGTTGAGTCTCCATCCCTGGAGGTATTTAAAAGACAGGTGGAAGATGTGGTGCTTAGGGACCTGGTTTAGTGGTGGACTTGGCAGTGCTAGGTTAACAGTTGGACTTGATGATCTTAAGGGTCTTTTCCAACCTAAATGATTCTATGATTCAGTGATCTAAAGTAGCACTGAATCTTCAGTGCTGAGAAACGCAAACCTATAGTTGCTGAGTCTGAGAAAGCACAGACTTTCAATTATATCTTTATTTTTCAATATTATTTCATGGCTTAGCTATTCTACTAAATGTGCTGGCACTATAGCAAGGCACAGACCTCGCTGACTTACTGTAGAGGAAACGTGAACGTCATTTTTGGCACTGCGTGTAAGTATAGTAAGAGTGATTAAGTCAGATTAAATATCTGCCTAGTTTGATATCTTGTTTTTGATGACAGCCAGTAGTGGATACTTCTGAAAAAAAAATCCAAGAAATAGAACATGGATACAGTCATTCTCGCCAGGTATGTGTTCCCAGTTTCTGGTAACCAGAAATGTAAGGACTCGGAGCTCAAAATTATGTTTGTATATTGTGTTTGATATCCTGCCCACCCCCCCCCAGCTGGCCTTTTCTGCAGCTAATCCCATTTATATTTTTCTTCTATAAAGCCTTCTGTAAGAAGGAATTCTTCAGTTGAATTATGCCATATATGAAAAGGTCTTCCTTTTGTGTTTTAAATCTGCTGCTTGGAAAGTTCGTTTCCAATTCCATTCTTTGAGCAAGCAGATAATTCATGGCATGGCAATACCCTTGCACCACTATGCCTAAGTCTGGGATTTTCAAGCTACTGAAGTACTATTTCTATGGCAAATCTTGCCTTAATAAATATTGTAAGATATACTGGCAAATTGTCTCTCAGAATATAGCTTTTTAAAATCTATTTTACTTGTCTTGCTGTTGTTATTCTCCTTTATTGCTTTTATTAATAACACAATATTATCTAGTAATTAGCTTCAGCATATCAAAATCTATAGGACTCAGGCACCATATATGTAAATGTATGTAATTTTCAAAGTAAATATCTTAGTTGTCTTTCCTAATGGAGAAATACTGCCTTGTAGGTTTTTAGGTTTGGGTTTTTTTCTGGTGTTTAGATAGCTTCCTATGAGTAATTGTAAAAAAATTACATTTGAACAACATTGGAAACTAGTATAAAATGAGATTTATGATGGTAGCATAAGAAACAGGTGTTGGAAAGCTTCATTTAAACAAATAATGGGAGAGGAAAAGGTGATGATAAGGCATGGCAGTTAGAAAATACTCAAGCTAAATGACATAGGTAGTCTAACAAGAAAAACTCCTTCAGGAAGGTAATGGGAAGGTTCATTGAGACAATTGCATAGTAACTCTCATTGTAAACAAAGATTTCCCCCAATCCCAGCCAACTCCACCCAGTCACTTGGAGAGTAAGGACTGAATTAATTCTTTTTTACTGTCCCTCTGGTATCTTAGTTTAACATTTTAATGCAATAAATAAGTACGCACATGTCTTTAGATAAAGACCCAAGAGCTTGTTGCTGCCAAGGTATGTGACTGTCACAGATGTCCTGTATCAGATTGCCTGGAATCTGCCTGGCACAGAGTCAGAATTTCAGTGTTTTTCTGTGTATTTCACCTGTAGGGACTCATTTTGCTAGGTGTACTCAGAGCTCTGTTGAAGCACTTACAAAGCTCGTTGAAATGGAGGTGTTGGTGTGCCTCTTGCATTCGTCAGGCAGTGATATGGGAAACAAGAATCAGATGCCTCTTTTGCTTAATTTGGGGTGGAGACTCTAACTCAAAATTGCACCTCACAACAACAGTGCTTGTAATTAATTTTCAGGGTTGGCCTGTTCTGGTTGGAAGAGTCTTCAAAAGTCATTGTGCCACCTAATGGGTGGGAAATATTCTCTAGCTTGTTAGTTGGAGCACTAATGTGGAAGGATCAAGTCCTAGTCCCTGCTCCAATTACTGTTTTAAGCTACAGAAGTTCAACTGAAGAGATTAAAAGGTAGATTTCTTTCTTTTTTTTTTTTTTTTTTTAATACTCTCTAGTCTCGTAGCTAAAGAATCTTCCTGGGGATGTGATATCTGAGAAGGAATAATTTGTCTAAGGAAGGTTTCAAGTTTTTCATTTTTTCCTGTGAATGTCTGAATTGTAAGAAATATTCCCCACTGTTTTAGTTATTAAAGCTGCACTCTATTTCTGATTGCTTTGTGAGTCTGAAGGCTTTTATAAACAGAATCTAAGTCAATTTAGAGAGTTTAATACTGATTTGAAATGGTGTAACTAAGGGCAAAATTTGGTCCCAAATGGTGCTTTTGATATGAATGTGGTGGTTATGATAGAATCACTCAAAATTCCTTAACTATGACTATTAGAGCTAAAAACTTTAGGGATACAGTTAGCTGGCTTGCCATAATTAAAGCAATTTCTTATTGTAATCTGACTTTAGTCAGGCATACCTGAGAGCTGAAATTAACCTTTTTAAAATTCCTATCTGCCACGCCTGAGAGGTTATTGAAGTGTGAGTATATTAGAATGACTTTTTTCCTTATTTTATCCTGCAATAGAGATTTTTTTTTTTTTTTTCCCCCCCCATGGCAAGCTCTTCTTTAAGTCAGCTCTGTCTAAAATAAGTCTTTTGCATCTGTTTATTCATTTGAGTCTGAATGAGCTAATTGCTTTCAGAGTAAGGTAGACTCGGTTTGTAAGAAAGTTAGACTTTGATTTTGATTTGGGTCACCTTGCCTAGTTCAGTTCTCATTTACACTTATAATAAATAATTGTTATAACTGATGGCAGAATTTCTGGTCAGAATAGCCTGCAAATATACATCCAGTATTGAAAAACATATTTTATAGAACTAGGTACTATGGATGGAAACTACTAATCAGCAGAAGGCTTGAGATATCAAGTGAAGCGCTGAGAATTTAGGAGTTTCTGGCATTCATGGGCTCTCTCTGCTTTTGCACTGGTTTCCTTTTCTCAGACATTAAACCTCTGCAATGCCTTGCCATATCCTAATCTTGTCCCTGCCCTAGGTGCCTCTTTTTGGATTCTCTTAGTCTGTAAGGTTCTGGACTATCCTAGTTTTAAATTTGCTACAGAAGCTTTTCTCAGTGTCACAGAGAGAAAATTGCACCAAGTAGTTTTATTCTAGTCTTAGAATATTTTCCCAGATAGTTAAATATTTCATTTTTTGAAAATTCTAATATAATTATTTTTATTTATGTTTCCTATGACAACTAAATTGTCTCCAACCATATTATTTAACCTTACAAATATATTTGAATTGTTTGGTTTTACTGTCCTTGCTGAGGAGCGCCATTCGTGTTTAATTCACCTAAATCTTGTAACATAAAACTCCCTCAGGCGTTTAATTCCTTTGCTGTTCTTCAAGTCTGTTCTAATTTGGAAATAATTTTCTGGTCATATGCCCAGAACTGAACACACTGTTCCAGAAGCAGCTGTAGAAGTGCAGTATACCAAGTACCCAAACATTGTCATATGTAGCTTTTGGTATACACAGCCTAACACTGCAAAGGCTTTCTTGCTACCAGTTCACACCAATAAAATATATTGTTTTCTCTCTTAACTCCCCTGATTTGATATTGCTCTGAAAATGTCGTCTTTTTATTCAACAACTGTTCCAAATTATTTTTCCCAGTCTAATCCAGTTTCATTATTTTCAGATTATGTTTTGAAAATCTTTGTCTCGGTGGTGTTGCTTTATCTCTGGTGTGACTTGCATACTTCTTCAGCTTATTACTTACTGAATCTTCTAGGTCATTACTGAAGATGTTGAGTACTAGGCCTGGTAAAGATCTATATATCATCCTAGAAGGGACCTTTTACTGTTCAATACATACCATGTCTTAAAACTCTCAGTGTAGATTATTAGCGTTTTATTCCCTTATGAATTCAAGTAAGTATGAATTAATTTTGTGACTGTATTAAATCACTCACTAAAATAGGAATAGTTTTCATTCATTAGGTGGTTTTGTTTTTCTTTTCCCTGTGCTCTTCTGAAAAACTATGAAATTCAATCAGAAATCATATGAAAAAGTTGAATGACTTTTCTTCCCTGTGGATTGACACTTTATTTTTTTTTTCCCTATTTTTAAATTAACTTTTGATATTGCTTTCTAATATTACTTTTTCATATTATTAATGCAGGCTACTAGGCTGGTTTGGATACAAATGACCCAACGTATTTTATAGGCCTAATTCTGTAAAGTGAACAAGCACATCCTTACATCAGTTCTAGATAAGAAAACATAAAAATTCTCCCTCTCTAACCAGTGTGGTACGTCCTCTCTCATAATATGTACAGTGTAGTTTTCAGGTCCCAAAGTAGGCCTCCATTCAGCATAATGTTTCATTTCTCATCACTGAAGGTACATACGTGAATAAGACTCTGCAAGATAAGACCTTTAGTTACAGGTAAGTGGGTAATCTAGTGTAGAATTTTCTGCTTGTACACTTTCTGGCTCCTGCGAGAATAATGAGCTCTCTTCTCTCCTTCCATGTGCCCCTTCAGTGCTAATTTTTCAGCCTTGCATGAGGATAGGTGGAAAAGTGGGCAATATTAAAGTGAAAAGCCAGCTCAGGAAAGGTACATATTCTATAAAATGCCTTCCAAGTGCAATGTTTTAATTTTTACCTGAACATGTAAAACTGTTTAGTGTATTATACTGAGGCACAGAAGATAACCATTTATTTGAGCCTGAACATTTTTTTCCTGAGCTCTGTCTGTATTGTGGACTTAATGACACAGATCAGCACTTGTTCCTTTAGTGCTATATGTGATTGGGTATGTTCAACGAAGTAAAATCAAGTTAGAACTAAACATTAGCTTACACTTTCCTAAACTTTATGGTGTTCTTTTTAATATTTTAAACGCTTTAATTCTTTTTAATAAATAAACCAGAACAAGTTAATGTGTGGTACTGTGTTGCTCCCAGCTAGTTGGGCTGGAGTTCTCAGGTGCACGAAGGGCATTTCTTCTGCGTGCTCAAACAGAGCGACAGTAACGGTGCAATATAACTCCTGGCAGGCTCTCGCTTAGAAAGAATGAAGTACGTACTTGTCCATAAGTTTGATAGTTGTTTCCTTGAATGTCAATGGAAAAAATAGCAACTCAAGGTCTGTGTTTGATTATTGATTCCAATGACTCGTCAATTTTTAGCTCTTTCTGATCCATCCTCTGTCATACAATCAGTCCTTTCTAATGTAGTAGCTCCTTCCCCACCTCACCTGGGTGCAACTGTTCCAGTCTGTTCCTCTTTTAACCCTCTGCTGATCAAAGCTGTCACTGTTCTCCTATTCTCATTATAGCTCCTTACCCTTTTGTCTGCCCAGTAGGATGCTTTCTCCTTTATTATGTCTGGACAAGAAAAACACTGAGATCACAGCTGCAATAGAATTGCAACTTCTTTTCAGTTTCTAGATCTCTTCCCATAATGTCCTTTGGCGTTTAGCAAAAGCAATTGGGTGTGAGGAATAATCCCTTTGTGGTCTACAGTCTCCCTGGATGTGAGGCATGCTTGTTGGAGTGGGAATCTTCTTGGTTTTTAGCCACCAGAGTCAATAAAAACTATGTTGAGTATATTAATGTTTGTGGATGTATACATCGGGTAATGCTGGAGGAATTATTGAAAGGAAAATGTATCTTTGTAGTTGCAGAAGAAATACTCCATTCCCAGTCAGGTTTCAAGTGAGTGCACTGGAGATGTTCTTTGTATTTATGGGAAATAAGTGCTCCAGAAATTATAGGAAAGCTGTAACCTTTAAAAACAGTGGATTTTGCCTATATTATTATATGAAACATCTAATGGTCATTGTTCAGTTTTTAAAAGGAGAAAAATGGCAAACAATATTGCAGTCCAAATGGTTAAATTTTGGCATGGTTAAAATAATGTAAAGCAGGGTGTGTAATGGCAAATGCTGAATTAATAATTGTACAGAGAAAGACCTTAATAGCAGCTGTCCCTTGGCAATGAAATAATGGCAGTGGTATTTAGCTCTTATATAGCAATTTCCATTTTCAAAGTACTGCAGTTATTTAATAGAATTGGTAGAAGGGAAAACGACTCTCGTCTAAAGCTCTCCCATTACTTTACATCGTCTCTTAGGACTGAGTGAGGAACCCTTCACAAGGGAGAAGATCTTAGAGCCATAAAGAATTGCTTCAGTCCTGTAGAAAGAGCTGGCTGATCTCCTTTTGTGTATTCTAAATATAAAAAGGACATGACCAAAACTAGAAATATTTACAGAAGGGTGGAAACTGGAGAATACCAAATGTTTCCACGGTTGGCTCCTTCTAACCAGCAGGACAGGTATTTCATAGTATAGATTTTATAGAATAAAACTATAATCCAGGGTTCTAGAAACTAAAGGCAATTTTAATTTGCATCTCCTCTCACAGTTGAATATGTCTGACAAATTTCTTAGGTTTTCTGACCACTCAAAGTCATGATACTCTCAAAGATCTTTTAAAAATAAACCTATTTGTATAACTGAGGAAAAAAACAGGGAGAGATACCCTCATGAGATCAGCATTGACCTTTAGAGAGCAAGTCCTTGCAGAAGAACTAGCCTTTTTGACACGTTTTGTAATTTTATAGCTCAGTAGCAAGGGATTCTTTCAGAAGCTTTCTCCATTGCTACTCAAAAATATCTGTAATTAAGTAAAAATGAGATGGAATGAATGTGCAGCAAAGGACTGTGCACATGTTTACACATTTTGATAAACATTCCTGCATTTTTTTTCCTTTTGTACCATTGATTCATCTGCATCATATACTAAATGGAAATGAGCAAGATGTAAAATTAATCCACCCTTGTAACTATCTGGAGAGAGTAATTATCTGATGCTTGCAAGCTGTTTCTAGAATAGATCCTTCCCAAGCTACATTAAATTTTATTGTATCTGTGTTTGAGTCTCAAATTACAATGGATCACATCCTTTAACCATATAAACAATCTAGCTGCACTAAAGTCGGTGGAGCTGTACAGATTTTCTCTTATGGGAGCAGTACCCCAAAGTATATAAGTCCCTATTGCAAATTTGATGTTACAATAAATGATAGTAATTTATGTGTCCTTATTCTGAGAAATCGGTGTATGGATAACTTACGAAGCCTCGTTAATTGCATTCGGTTCCCTTATCAGAGGGGATCAAACTGTGGAGCCCTGGAACAAAGCCCTTAGCAAGCATCACTATGTCTGCATAGCAGAAGCTCAAGAACAAGAAAACATTCAGATTTGACATCTACTTCTATGATAAGTATGCGTAAAAGAAAATGCCCTCTCCAGGAAAACCAGTTTAAGACTTTTGGGGAATGGAGAATGGGAAATTGGCAAATTAAAGGATAAACAACTGGAAAAGGCAAAGGAGATAATTTACTGCTTTTCTGTTCGTCCTTTTTGTTGATTGTTGGGTTTATCTTGTTTGGTTTCTTTTTTTTGAATTGGTTGGTTGGTTGATTTTGGTTTTGGAGCAAGTGAAATGGCTAAGTCCAGTGCCTCATCTGAGCACTGTGTCTCACCAATGAGCCTCTCAATCTTTGTAAACTCTGGGGTTTACAGACCACAACCAAGAAAAGCTAAAGACATCTGGATCTAGTCCTGAGGTGCTGTTATCCTGGTACTAATACCCTGCAAACTGGAACCATATCAAACCTAGATGGCTCCCTTATGCAAATTTCTGAGATAGCTGAGAGATTGTTTTTATAATAAATGGTCACATGCTCATCAGCAGTAATCAAGTATAGTTGCAGGAACCTGTGGGAAATTCTAGCCAAGTCAGGCCAACACTAATGGAAACTTCATAAATTAAAATAAAATTTAATTCGAGAGTTAACAATTCAAACATTTAAATATAGATTGGTTTTCTAATTTGTCTGCAGGGCACTAGAAATCTAGTACTGACAAGCAAGGAGGAAAGACATTGACTGTGTGGGAGGAATAGGGGGATTATCACTTTTTTGCAGCAGTAGCAGTTTGGATTTAGGTAAGTAGCTCATGAAACTGCACCCTTACCCTTTTCTAGCTCTTTCTTGCCCCTCTTTGTGCCATAGTTACTTTGGAATAGTACTTTTAAAAACCAAATACACACAACTTTAAGAAAACAGTGCAAAGTGTTTCTGTACAGGGTGCTGGAGAATTGGTAGAGGGCAATCAAGTCTCGCTACGTAAAGCTGGATATGAGAGATACTACTCAATTTCTGAACAGCGGAGTAATTGGAGAGAATGTAAGGATTTCTGCTTAGAAATGTCTTCCTGGAAATTCATAAAGTTTTCTCTAAGTGATTTTTCTGAAACCTGGTGGAGAGAATTGACATCATAAGCCAATATTAAGCCAGAAGTTCAAAAACTTTCTAAAAGATCTTGACATTCTGTGAGTTACTCTCTCTTTGTTAAACTTGTAGCACATTCCAAGCCTGTTTTTCAGTAGTGCAATAATGATTTCCAGACCTTGTGAAAGCATGAGTGGTGTGAGTACATTATCTGTCTCTGAGCAAAATTACTAATCACATTGTCTTTCAGAAATGAAATGTGACTATTAATACGCTGTAAATCAAATAGGATTCTTTTAGTGAAAATGGAGTCCATTTGTGTTAGAGAAATGAGGCATAAAAGAAAGGTTTATGGAAATCAAAGCTCTTTTACTTTTCTCCCCATATTGATGCATTCATATTTTTGGTATTTGACTTCATAAATTACTAAAAAAATAGATATGTTAGCAACATAAAAGCTCAACTTCCAGTAAATACTTATGATTGGATTTAAGTGCCATTGGAATATCAAATGGAAAGATAGGTCCTTCGCCAAGATTTTACTAGATTTTACCTTGATGTTTTGCGTCGCTCGTGATGTGATTTTGATCTCAATGATCTGCTCTTCAAGAATTTTGCTCAAAAATTTGTCTTAAAAAATGCTGTGGACTCAGGTTTGAGATTATAAAATGGAAACCCCAAAAAGTCTCCTTTGTTTTGTCACAGATGATGCTAGCCAAATCAGTGTATGGAAATAAATGTGTTCTGTCTAATCAGGCTTGCTAGGGGGTAGATCATCATTCTCAGTCTTCTGAGACCTGGCCGTTTTTTCTAGCGTTGTTACCATGTTTCTGGATAGAGCTGGGGTAAAACTGGAAATTAATAGTTTCTGGGAAGCCATAGCCCCAGAAGCTACTGAGAAAAATATGGACTCTTTCATTGGTCTCCATGGCTGTTTAGACAAAGCAAGCTGAGATTTTGCAAGCCTTTAGGCTTATGGGAGTTAGTCGTCAGAGTTGCAACCTTTGAAAATTCTTAGGTGGTTCCAGCCTTGAGAATCTCCCTTAATATCTGTATTGGGGTTTCCATATGGTTTTCCTCACTGTAAATTGAGAGAAAATGATACCTTGTTTTCTCTGTGAAGTGCTATAAAATCCACTGATGAATATAAAGATTTTTCCAAGAGGCTGGAGCTGTGGAAAAACGTGTCCCCAGTGAGGAAGAGCGTTAAACTTAGTAGTATTCATTTACCTCATCTAAGTGTGCTTTCTGAAATGAAATCAAAAGAAACTTGCATTGAATTTGAGTTTTTCTTAGCCAGTGAAACACTCAAGGGGAAAAAAATAAAAATCTTTTCTTTCGTCTCTTAGGGACTGTAACACTGTAGGCAGAGGCTTAGTACATTGCTTTCTCTAATTCTTCTATTATTGTGAATTATCTTATTTTCTGCTGACAGCTTATAACCTATTCTTACAATAAAAATTATTCTTGATACTTGATCATTCTTTTGCTGCATCAGACTGGAGCTTGAAGCATGATTGCTAGATATTCTGCTCTAAGAGTGTAGGGTTGCTTTTAAAAAATTCTTTCAGTTATTGCTTAATTATTTGATATTACAATAACTCTTATCATGTAACTTTTGTTTTTGCCATTTTGAAAGCACCAATAGTGGCCATTTTGGAGAAAGTGCAAGAGTAAAAATGTGCAAAAAAAAATTTATAATTGTAAGTTGTTTATAAAATCATAAGCTTTGATTGTGGTTTAATCACAAACAGAAGTTTGGGACTGTCAGATTTCCTTTCTTTGTTCACTTTCAAAGCTGGTATTTTTCATTATCCTTTAAGTACTTGTTATGCCTTTGTGGGAGATAGGTCATTATCGAAAAACCTTCAATTTTTCCTATGAATGGGGTTATACAGGTCATCATCCTCTTCAGCTCATTATATGTATGCTTTACCCATGCTATTACCCACTCTTATGGCCTTTACTTCAGTATTTAGGCTAGTTCCTAAAATATTTGATAAAGAACCCTCCTTTCTTGAACTAACATTTAAAAAACCCTCTGCCATATGTTATGATAACTGCCTGGTTCTTGTTGGGTTTGATAACAGATGTAGGAGAATGATTTTCAGTGGAAAATGACCTATTCCCTAGAAATGAGTAGAACTCTGCCTCAGTGCTGCTTATTGTCATAGCCAGATGAGGAGGTCACGAAGCCTCATAATTTGTTTTCCTGGTTTTAATGCATGGCTTTGGTCAGCTCTGGAAGAAAACTTGCTTAAAGAAGACACTGTGAATCAGAAGAAACACTGTTAAATTAGATTTATGCAGTTTACTTTGCTAGGAAATGCTGCACAAAGTAAATCCTAAGCATGTGATTTTAATACTGCAGGAAGGCTTCTGCTGACGATCCTGTAGCTTCTGTCTCTAAAATAAAACAGTGAAATGTTACAAAAATATATAAAACGGTACCAAAAGCTTTTCTTGCATTGCAAGCTGGATCAAACTGGCCTTTTAGACTTGAGGAGTACCCTGTCTCCCATTGTGAGATGCCGTGCCAGGCATTATGGGTAAGAAGGAACTGTGGCATTAAGCTGATGTTGGGAGTGAGCCTATTATCAAGGCTGCTTTGAATACAGGGCACCACTAAGCAGTAAATGTGCAGCTGCTGCACATGATGGTGGCCTTTTCGCCGCTTCATGGCACTGTGTGCTGAAGCTGATGAGCAGATTGTGTATGAGGGTGGCCACTGGTGGTGTCAAACTTGAGGTGATGAGTGCAAGAGAGATGACACTGCAGAAGAGCGCTGCAGCCTCTCTAGCACTGCTTGACCCAGCAGGCAGTTATTTATACATCCCAGCGCTGCGAATGGGTGAGATTACAGGCTTAGCAGAATGAGCGCGTGTGTGTGAGCACGTAACCACAGGCTGCGTGAGTAGCCATCAAGTGTGATTTGCAGTCTAGTACTTGTGAGATCTGATTATTTGTTCAGTAGCTGAAAACATCTCTATCAAGGCTCTACGATGAATCGGACAACTTTCTCCCTTTGTCTCCACTGACTACTGTCTCCTAGTATCCGAGTTCGTTGTCTATTCAAGACAAATTGCTTAATCTGTTTAAAAGATCTATAAAGCATGTCAGAATTTATCAGTAACAGTTGCTAGTATTAACCTAATGCAAAAAGACTGCATCTTTTCCCATCTGAATCCACATAAGCCATCCAGTTTAAATCCTTTCCACAATCTGTTGGTCATCCAAATGTTTAAAATTCATTGGTCAATGGAAACAGTGTGTTACAAGACAAATTCAGTCCAAGATTTGTAATTCTTTTTCAACCTGTGTATACAGCCAGTAGCTGGAATGGCAAGAAGTTACTTGTTGAAATATTGTTGTGGTTTAACCCCAGCCGGCAACTCAGCACCACACAGCCACTCGCTCACTCCCAACCCGGTGGGATGGAGGAGAGAATCAGAAGAGTAAAAGTGAGAAAACTCGTGGGTTGAGATGAAGACAGTTTAGTAGGTAAGGCAAAAGCCACTCACGCAAGCAAAGCAAAACAAGGAATTCATTCACTGCTTCCCATCGGCAGGCAGGTGTTCAGCCATCTCTAGCAAAGCAGGTCTCCATCATGTGTAACGGTTACTTGGGAAGACAAACGCCATCACGCCCAATGCCCCCCCCTTCCTTCTTCTTCCCCCAGCTTTATATGCTGAGCATGACATCATACGGTCCCTTTGAATATCCCTTTGGTCAGCTGGGGTCAGCTGTCCCAGCCATGTCCCCTCCCAACTTCTTGTGCACCCCCAGCCTGCTCGCTGGTGGGGTGGGGTGAGAAGCAGAAAAGGCCTTGACTCTGTGTTAGTGCTGCTCGGCAGTAACAAAAACATCCCTGTGTTATCAGCACTGTTTTCAGCACAAATCCTAAACACAGCCCCATACTAGCTACTGTGAAGAAAATTAACTCTACCCCAGCCAAAACCAGCACAAATATGCAGGTAACATACAACTTTATTCTATGCCTTTGTTCAAACTGGCTCTGAATAAAACTGAAAGACAATAAGGTGATGATCAAAGGGATGATTTTGTTATAAGTCATTGAGGAGTTACTTTGGTGGATGGGACTGTACAATTAGATAGCTATAAGCGATGCAAGATTCTTCAGGGATGCTACTTTTTGAGGACTTGGACGCAAAGAATGTACTGTCATCTAGACAGGATAGATTGTCCCGGCCTGGCCCAATAATTAATTAACTTTTGGTGTGTTTTGCTCTAAGGTTTAGATGTCACATTCTAGAATATGATTATGAGTGTGAAACTTGAGTATATACTAAAATCCAGAGTCAGAGTGTTGCTTCACTATATTGCATATCCTTAATCTATAATGGGCTACCTGATGATCTCAGGTGGAAAGCATGACTAACAGTTCTCCTCCAAGCAAAAAGTAATTTAAAAAGAACGATGTGGAAGTCTTACCTATGCAGGAAGCAGTTTTATTTGGAGGCCTGTTCAAGACTGTAAATTGAATTCTGTCAGCATCTAGGGAAACATCACTGTATTCTGCTCCAGTACTTGGCACTTTTCTTGAACATTACTTTGTCTAGCAGCAGATATATACGTACAACAGCAGACGTACTTGCCTTGAACGAAAAATGCTAGTGAAGTATATCATTCCACTTCATGCATCTTCTGATGAGGATGTGTGCACAAAAAGGTGCATGTCATGTAATTTCTATTGCTTAATGCACATCCTGAATGCAATCTGACAGTTTTCTGATGGGCTTAGTATAAATTTATGTAGAGAAAAATTTCAGGTGAAAAAAAAAGAAATACAGAAGCAGGTTCATTATCAGTCATCTGCCAGTTGTAGGCCAACTCTTTATGCTTTTAATGATGTAAATACACTAGAATTAAAAAAAAAAAAAAGGCATGTATATATTTGTACCAGCAAAAGAAATGATATTCAGCTTTTCAAAGTCCCCTTTTTTTCTCCATGTACTATATGATTTTAGTTGTATGGCTGCATTCAAGTCTAGTGTTCTGCCATCTGTCTTTCAAAACACTGTAGTGTGTTAATGATTTTTTTTCCTCACTCCCTCATTGTAAACAAAATCTGTTGTTGGTTCTTGCTTGAGTACTTTTTCCGAAGCCTTTACAATATGTCTTGGCACTACAGTCAGTCTGAAATATCCTTTCACTGCATGATAAGTTAATGATCAGAGCTGATGAAATTCAAAACGATGTTCTTGCAGCACACCTGCTAATGCACAGGGACATTGACTGCAGTAAGGCTTTTATATGCCAACCATGTTTAGCGAACCACTATGCTGGCTTAAAGAGATAACAAATTTAAGGTTTAGTTTATTCTGAGGTCACATTTGTTTTTGAGATTTTAGGGAGAATCCGTTTCTATTTTGGTTTGTTGCAATGCTAATCCTGATGGTATTACTTTTGAAGAATTGAAAAGATAACGCTTTACAACATATATGTGCAGAAAATAAAATTTAAGTAGTATGTATAATTTTAGATCAAAAGCTGTGGTATTTTCCTTCAAAGGCTTAGGAATGTGGATGTGGATGTGCACATTGTCTTAAATAAGAGAGAACATGGAGATAAAAGATAAAGTGGTTGTTTGTCTTGGAGACACTTGCAGTTCTCCATTATAATTATATTTATTGTTAAAAAGTCTTTCAAGTTTCATGGGAATACCTCTTTAGAAACGTAAGGTTAAATTCTTTGCGTAAATAAAGAAAATAATACATTGAACATACAACTTCAAATGGGATGGGCTCGTATACTGTACTTCAAAGTTATCTTCAGATTTGAGTGTTTCCCCCATAACACTGAGAGTACTGAGACTAGTTTTAAGTCAGTATTATTTGCTTGTGAAAAATCAACAACACTCTGCTTAATAATTTTGCTTTCAAGTGGCTTAAGTATTCCAACACAGTCATAGATCTTTTCAATAAGATTTTTAGTAAATTTTTTAAATCTCAAAAAAAAATGTACGCACATATATAATATGTATATTCAGTGACAACTTGATAATTAAATGCACACACAAAGGTATAAGCTTAAACTTCCACAAAGAATTACCTTAATAAAATCAATATAATCTTATGTATTATAATGTACGTGCTATATGGACTCGTGTTTCATTTAGGGTTCGGGTGAAATATTTTAAAAGTTTAGATTTTACCTATTTTTTTTCTTTAAATTGGGTGAAAAAAGGAAGGAAAAAAAGGAAAAAACAGCTATTCATAATGACACAGGGTTATTATAAAGGACAGGATCATGAGTCATTATGAACAAGCACCTTGTGCCTAGAGCATCTGAGGTAAAGAATGATACATTTTAAAATCAATTGAAATAAAGGTTCTTTTTTATTATTTTGAGCCAACACATGCTTTGCTTTACAGAAAAGATTTGGTGACAGGATGTTATACGCTAGAGAGTTAGGTAAAAATCGGAGTGGACTGAAAACAAAGACGTCTCCCCACCTTCACTCATTTTTTTGCAAAATTAAAAACATTGGAATTCTTCATTTTCTCAATCATGGGGATATCTTCATTATAAACTCAGCCAGAGCACAGGTAAAAAAACAGTTTTAAAACCTTCCTATACATTTTTCTTCATTCTATTCTCAGTCTCTAATTCTAACGTTTTAAAAGGAAATAATTCTGTGTGGAGAAATTTTAAAAGAACTTATAAATGAATAGATTTCTTTTAACATGGAACAGCATACATGTGTAAGTAGCTGGACAAAACTAAATTAAACAATAACGTTAAATGCACATTTTACAAACAATGTTTGAACTCGGTTATAAAAAAATCAAACAACTACTTCTGATGTTTTCTTGTTTGCACTGTACTCTGTTTGGAAACACATATTCATCTCTCTTCTGTCACCTCTCATCAAAAGCTCCTCAGAATGCATTTCCAGCTGGGCTAATTACCTCTAGCTGTACTGTTTCCAGTATTTTGCCAATCTAAATTTTATTATAAATTCATCTACTATAAGCATTGAGGAGGTAGTAATGTGTATGTATATGTAATTGTTATATGCTCAACAAGTCCCGCCCACGGTTAGGACTTGGAATGCCTCTTAAGTATTTTCTAATGTGGATAAAATTATTCTGTACTGACTACTGCAAATACTGAGGTTTGCAAAATATGGGGGATCCTAATATTTCTACTGTACATAGCACTATTTTTGGTAATAATTTTATTCTAGCAAAGCTTTATTTAAAATTGTTTGTGGAGGGTAACAGGCAGTTGATACATAGCCATTTCAGTTCCTTAGGCATGGTGTCAGCATTCATGGAATTAATATAGAACAAATACTTCATGTCCTTTGGCTTCTGATTGTCTTAGAGTTATGGAAGTCCCAACACCAATTATAAGGAGCAGTC
Source organism: Platalea leucorodia (assembly GCF_965183815.1). Taxonomy (NCBI): domain Eukaryota; kingdom Metazoa; phylum Chordata; class Aves; order Pelecaniformes; family Threskiornithidae; genus Platalea; species Platalea leucorodia. The sequence continues at coordinate 41,666,854 of NC_138828.1, read as the reverse complement.
ACATTTGAATTTCTCTGGGGTGAACACTCTTGGATCCTCCCTCCTGATGTAATAAAGTGATTTCATATCACATTTGTTAAGCTCAGGAAAGTGAAATGGCTGCTCCATCTGTATGGCTGCTGTAACTTTATGATTTAGGGACTATTCGTAATATTCAGAAAGCTTTAAAGTCATGTAAAACCTCAAACTCATTTAAAAAAAATCATAGCAAATTTATTCATGAGTTTAAAAAACCCATACTTACAGTCTAAAGATTTTTTTTTTTTAAGATTAAATCTTACAATTAAAGATTAAGAGCTAAGGAAGGTTCATATATTGATATACAAAACAGTGCTTTTCCAGTACACTTTAACTACTCTAAGTAGTTTTAGTAACAGGCTTCTTTGTCCCCTTAAGCAACAATGTGGTTCAATGATTCGCTCTAGTAATTCAGCATCAAGACTAGGTCATTGCAACTCCACCATTCTCTAGGAGGACTGATGCAATATAGCTTTGAATCGTATTGGTTCACATAAAATGCAGACAACTATTTACAAAGTGCTGAGATATCATGGAATAAAATGGAAATGTTATTTTAAGAATAAGATTTATGGCACCCTAAAGATGCAACCTCAACTACATGTAGGATCCAGTCTTAGAAAGAAGCAGATCTCTTGGAAAGAGGATTGTGTATTTCCTTTATTTGTCCTTAACTGAAATCCTAGTCCTAAATCTTATTTTCCTGGGGCAGCCCATATTTCTCTCCCCTCAACAAAAGGGTATGCGGTCCTTCATATAGAAGGCTTAGCTACCCATGAAAGCTAGAAATCTTTTTTTTTCTTTCTTTTTTTTCTTTTTTTTTAAGTAATGTTAACTGGCTTTAAAATACTGATTGGTGTAGAAGTCAACCGCTGTGGCCCTAGAATGTTATTTGAGGGTTTTGAGAATTAAGTTACAATATTTGGAAGATTTTTGACTACCTCTAGTCTTTAAAAGTGCCAGATGTGTAAGCTTTTAGTAATTGCTTGACTAAGATCTCTAGCATTACTACATAATTACAGTTACAAAACTACTGGGTATATACAAGCAAGTAGGACCTACTCTCTAGCATTTTTATTCCATCTTGCCAAGATATAAAGGTGCATTGCTGGTTATGTCTTTATCTTATTACAACTAATGGTGTTGACTGGTTATTGTTGGTTGGTTGGCTTATCTGTAAAACTTTGATGTAGTGTTTAGCTGCATATAAACACATTTCATATAGATGTTCAAAGGAAGGTGGAAAGATAGAAATCAGGATTTTTTTGGCTTTCTGATTTGATTACTCAGTATATTGCCATGCATATGCAGGTGGCAAAATGTGAATATAGGGCAATAACCATTATGTTCGTTTACTTTGCCACTTAGGAAGCACAGATGTTAACTATATAATAACAAGGTGGTTCTTATTGTAACAGTCCTACTGTTACATCCTCCTGCTATTACAGTAGTTTGCTGCTTTGCTGCTTTGGCATGTGTGGGACATTTATTGCTGGGAACTTGTAACCGTATTGTATATTTTTTTTTTATTAATACTGTTTTCAAGCTTGTTGCTTACCATCTCAAAACAAAGAAAAAAAAAAAAGGGCAAGTTAACTTTGTGTGTTCTTCATAAGATATTTCTCATTTGATTTTCTGATATTTTATTCTTTAGGAATGCATTCCCTTGCTGCCATGAACAGATGTACCTAACATGCATTTGGAATAACAGACAAAAAGTACTGCTCTGACTTTTTTTAGGGTCTTGCTTCTTCTATTATTTATAGTTCTGTGAATTGCTGTTTGCTACTTTGGCTAACAAATACTCGTCTTGAATGTTCAAGATGTCCTGGTAATGCCACTTTTTTTCTCTCATGCAACCTAAATGATATCAATATACTGAACATAGTTGGATCCATATGTCCCTTACAACTGCAATTTCAGTGGCTAGAAGTGGGTAAATCTTGGCTCCTGGAGGACAAGCAGGAAATTGAAGCTGAACAGTGAAACAAAGGTCAAAGCTCCAGGGGAGAGTTAAAAAAAAAAAACCATTTAGTAGAACTATCTAGTTCTCTAACGTCTCTATTCATCAAACGTTTCCTGTCCTTGAGTTACTAGGACCTCAGGGCACTTCTAGAATCCTCAGTGACACTACTAACCATGTAGTTATGTCTGCTTAAAATTAAAACGGGTGGGGTGGGGGGTGGGGTGGGGATCTACCTGAGAGATGAGATACCTTGTAACATGTGGCTACAAAGTTGATGATCAGTGGTTCAAGTTCAATTATTGATAACTGTACATGGAAATAAAAGTCTCAACTCTGAGAAATGTTTCAGCATGTTTAGAATTGAGCAACCTGGTGTCATGGTTTAACCCCAGCCAGCAACTGAGCACCACACAGCCGCTCGCTCACTCCCCCCCACCGCAGTGGCACGGGGGAGAGAATCGGAAGAGTAAAAATGAGAAAACTCATGGGTTGAGATAAAGACAGTTTAATAATTGAAATAAAATGTAATAATAATAATAACTTGTAATGAAAAGGAAAATAACAGAGAGAAATAAAACCCAAGACAGACAAGTGATGCAAATGAAAACAATTGCTCACCACCAACCGACTGATGCCCAACCAGTGCCTGAGCAATGGCCCCCCCGGCCAATCTTCCCCCTAGTTTTATTGCTTAGCATGACACCATATGGTATGGGATAGCCCTTTGGTCACTTGGGGTCAGCTGTCCTGGCTGTGTCCTCTCCCAACTTCTTGTGCACCCCCAGCCTACGCACTGGCAGGGCAGTATGAGAAGCAGAAAAGGCCTTGACTCTGTGTAAGCACTGTTCAGGAATAAGTAAAACATCTCTGTATTATCAACACTGTTTCCAGCACAAATCCAAAACATAGCCCCATACTAGCTGCTGTGAAGAAAATTAACTCCACCCCAGCAAAAAGCAGCACACCTGGTTAATGACAATAGTCAGCACTGCTGCCCCTCCTCTGTTGTACTGTGCTTGCTACATCAGCTCACTTCTTGAATATCAGTTGATCAGTTTTAACTGTCAAAGCCTTTCATAGGGTTAGTCCAAGCTGTGAGAGACCGTCTCTTCTAGTCCATGGCTATGACCTCCCGTAAGAACTGCATTCCTCTGGAGCAATGAAACTAGCAGGTGCTTTAGGACCCCTGAGCACAGCCTGTCAGGCCAAAGCTCTTCAGTTTACTTCTGCTGTAAGAGAACAGTGCAAAAGAGGAGGACACAAATGCTGTCAGCACTGTTGAGCAGAGAGGCCTCATAGTATAGTTAACAAGCCATTTGAATAACAGAGTAATTTGCATGTCATAAGCATGTGGGGTTTTTTCTTCTTTAAAGCTTAGATGTATCTTTTCCAACTGTTGGTTCATTATAGTAGTATTGCTTTAACTTTTCTGTATTATAAGTAAAAGAAAGTTGCGGAATTTGCATCCTTTTTCCTATTGCTGATCCTGCAGAGCGTTTCAGTTGTTCTATTTCATGCTAAAGCCTTTGAAAACATTCATTGTAGGCCTTTGAAGTAGCACAATACAGAATATAAAGTATTTAATAAAAATCTAACTAAATTGAATATTGTGAATATTGACTTGATCTTTTCATGTGTCAGAGATATGTAGATTTCACTGAGTTACCAGCACTGCAGTTGTCAGGGTATAATTCATTCATAAATTTTGCTGAGCCTTCATGATGGCGCAGTTCATCTGGACTTCATGAAACACAACAAAACAAAAACATTTTATTGGACTTCAGAGCAAAATGTTTTTATCTCTCTGGAAAGATGCTTCCTATATGTTTGAAACATGCAGCTCTCTCAAATAATTGATACAATTTTCAGAAAGAAATGACAGTTCCTAAACCCAAAATCACATCTAGTTTTTTTTTCTATTGCCTTATCTGTTGGGGTTTTTTTTTACCTCTTTACAGGTCCACAGTGACATTGACATTAGTTTCTAACAGTGCAAACATACCTGGTGGTTTGTTTTTGTTTTGGCTTTTTTTTTTTTTTTCCTTGAATAAAATGTCAGCAGGTGACAATCCATGATTCACTAGTACCATTTTGTAGTTTTACAGTCCTAAGAACAGATGAGATTGATTTCTTATCCCTTTCGGCAGGTGACAAAGTATTAAGTTGGGATACTTATAGCTGAAAATAGTCTCTTGAGAGCTAGGATTGTCCTGACTTTTTTGGAATAAACATTCTGTGATCAGACATACAATCCAGTTACCAAAAAGACTGCTAGTTAAACGAGGGTCTTACTGCTGTGCCATAATGACATTCACATGCCCCTTTTTTTCCAGTAGCAATCATCTTATTCTTGTATTCTTTGAGGCTCTCGCACAACTACCTCTCTGCAGCGTACATCCCAGTACTTTCAGAACCATACTGGCTTTCCCTCTTGAGTTTAGCTTACAGGCTGTGGAATAGTGAGTTATTCACTGGCTGGTGGCTTGCTTATACCCCACTTGAATGTCGTCCTTTCCTCTTAGTCAATAAAACTTTTCTTACCCTTTTTGTCCATGCTGAGCATATTACGCTGAAGCCTTTTAACTCAGGCAAAGTGGTTTAATAGATTGCTGCCTTTTTATCCTTTTCCCAGATACTAGGTATCATCCTAGCTTGTGACATTTGCCTGAGTAGTTCACTGTGTTGTTCTGTCTTTTCTGACATTGAATTCTGCTTAGCTGTCTGATGCCATTCTTCTGGTAGGCTTTTGAATTCTCTATTATGACTCAGTTGTCTCTGAGAATACCTTGTTTTGGCAAATCCTAAATGCTTGGTGAATTATTACATCATCCTCTTCCAAAAATCTATTTTTATCCTGACCCTCAGTCTTTTGATGAGGTATTACATCATTTCCTCCCATAATCCTAAGAGTAGCATATTATTATGAGCTGCCCGTTACTGTGGGGTTTATAATCTTAAAGGGATTTTTCAGGGCAGGGGGAGGGGTGTTTTGGGTGATCGTTGGGTCAAGATTTTGTTGTAGTTGTTAATTCAAAGTCTGTCTCCTTTTTTGTAGTTGTGCTATTTAACTTTATAAAATTAATAGAAACTGATTAAATCATCGACTTCTTCAGAACATGCAGTTGTCAGAAATCAAGCTACATTTTGATGTCTCTGGCATCCATCACTGCAGATACGTAGAGTGCCATTAACTAAGTCTTCTCCACTGTTCTCCCTAGTCCCAGAGTTTTAACTCTGGAATTATACTTGAGGAACTTTGCTGGGCAGCCAGTATGAAACTGTTTCCATGTAGCCTCTGACTGGAAGGACCCATTGCAGAATAGATGGGGTAAGGGGAAGAGGGAGGCAGCATTGTTACACAAACATCTGAAAATAAGTGTAGGCTGGGAGATAAAAGCAAATATATACGTTTGCCCTCTTCTTATCATCTTCTGGGATTCGCAGGTAGCCAGTTTCTCTCAAGACAAAATTATAGGCTGGCCACACTGGTCTGAATGAATCAATACAGATGTTTTTCTGTTCTTATTTTTGTTTAGCCAGTAATCTAGATAGATTAAACCCATCAGTTTTTGTAGTCATGAGAATTTTGTGTGAATCAACGTTGGTGCCATCAAATCTTTTAAACCGCAAAATTAAACCCAGAAAATTAAAAATGGTAAATTATTCAGAGCCCATTTTTCTGAACTGCAAAGATTACTGTGATACTTGAAATAAAATCATATCTGTGCTAGAGAAAGCCAAAAAAGAGAGGAGTTCTTCCTTAGAAACTGGCCTGGGAAGAAAGAGTTTTAGGAGCTTTTGATTCTATGTTAACTTGCCTAGTGTTTCCTGCTTTTGAGTGATCTGCTGTACAGTGCAGAAGTTCTATAGGTCTCCATTACCAAATAAGGAAGAAAATCATTAAAGCACTTAAGCTCATTGTCTGGGATACCAGGAAAGTAACTGCAACTAGCATTTGGCTAATGAATTATATAATCCATTCAAGGAATTTGAGGATGGTGTACAGATAATTAGTGTACTGAATAGTGTTAATCTTCCTGAAGATGACATAATATTTCTTGAATATTCTTTTCCTAATTGATATGGGTGAAAATTTTAAGCTATCTGCATATAATTCTTGCAGCATTTCTGGAATGCAAAAACATCTACTTTATCTAGAGCATTATTAAAGGCTGACCTTCCAGAGACCTACCTAGCCCTATGCTTAGTCATTTGAAAGAGAGGTGGGGATAGTACAGGAGGATGGCAAGCTGTCCAGAATCGGGAATCTTGTAGTAAAATTAGTGTCATTATAGGAAGAAAGCACTGTGATCAATCACCCATGTGAGACAGAGACAGACAAAAAAGACCAAGGTAGTGTGTCCCTTTTTCCTAACAGCATGTGAATCTCCTTCAGCAGCTGAAGCACCAGAATCTAGATTAACTTCCCATCTATGTGAATTTTTGAACTAATCCATCTACTCTCATCCTGAATTTCCAGCCAAGGGTTTCACTTATGAGGAGTCTGCATATGCAATGCAAAGTGTTCTTTAAAACATACTGTGGACCCTATTTAATTCTAATACATAATTCTAATACAAAGATCGTGAGGAGGAGGACTATGTTACTAAGCATAATGGGGAGAATACAAAATACTAGAGAGATGAGATAAGAATGGAAAAAAGTGAAGATAAATTTTCAGGAGGTTTGGAGGTGCTGAAGAAAGTTCAAAGGATATTGTGTGTATGTAGAAATATTTATTGAGTGTTTTTGCTGAGGAATCAGTACAAGATAAACTACTTTTCCCCATAAATACTGATGTATGTATTTCTTGAAATAACATGTGACTACACCCTGTAGTTCTTACTATATGAGCTTCAATGAAAATAATTATTTGCATTGAAATTTTTTGACAATTTAGTAACAATTAATATTAATTATGAGTTATAAGCAACTTTAGCTAATTTATGCTTGGTTTTGCTAGCTTCAAATAAATAGTTTGGCTGAATGGTTTCAAAAAACTCATATCACACTTTCCTGGTTTATATTTTAAAATATTTTTGGTCCCTCATGTCATCATCCTGTGCATCTTTTTTTCCAAACTTCATGATCAATGACTTGCTCATAAACTAATCTGTTCTGAAAAATTAATACGCAGACTTGCTTTATTGAATTTCTTTAAGTCAATAAATCTGCAAATCGTACTTTTTTCAAAGTTGTTTGTGTATAAATGAAACAGAATTGGCTTGTACTTATATCTTTTGGACTACCTTGAAAAAAGAAAACAAAGTGGTACTGCATCTTACATTTGGTATTTTCAGGAAAATTCTACCTTATGGAAGAAAGCTAGATGTTGTGTTTTGTCTTGTGTAGACTAAGCACAATTTAATGCAATTAATTGTCATATTTTATAGCAGTAATTTACAGAAGCACTTGCCTTTTTAAAATGCAAACAGTCAAATGAGACAAGAGATGTATTTCAATTATTATAGTAAAAAATCATTAGAATGCTAACAGAGCTTTCAAAAGATAAGTTAGATGTATTCAGGACAAATGCTCTATGACAATATATTTTTAGCATTGAGCAGAATTCAGATATTCATCCCACACACACTTGCTTAAAAACTCATTTAAAGTTCATTAAGTCCAATTAAGTATTAAATATTTCAACTGCTTCACTTCCCGTTTTCTTCATTTTTAAATCCTTGAAGTCCATAGTAAATACAAAATAACAGAAAAGTCTATATTTTTGAGTGAAATTATTTAGCCTTTAAATGGGTTGAAATTCAGTTAGACTTGAGGTAGGGAACAAGTATGTCCCCACCATGTTAGTAGGAGCCACAATTTTAAATTATCTAGCTACAGTTTTCACGACCCAATTCTATAGATCATTTTCTAATAATGTAGCTCTCACTGCGGGCTGAGAACAGGACATGGAAAATAGCTTTGAAAACTACCAGTGGTAAGCATATGTGACAAATTATTGACTAATTGGTGACAAATTATTGACAAATTATTCACTAATTGAGTCCTATGGACTATGGCCCTATTAAGAATTGAAAGTAGTTCTGTAAACTGATTCTTCATTTGGTTGGCTAAGTTTGTAGAAGTTTGTGGTTTCTGCCAAAGCTAAAGTTTCTCTGTGTGTGTATGTATGTATGTTTGTGTTAAAATACATAATGCGTTAAGTAAAAATAGGGTGGTATTTCTGGTCAGTTTAATTGCCTTTTCATGAGTTGGTTGCATTCCTGTTGGCTTTGTAGACTAAACATGCAAAGCAAAACAGCTACCATTTTCAGCAGACCAGCAATATTATCATTGACTGAACAGGGTAAATCTTGTTTTTAATGGAAGTATGATGGGTCATGTCCTTCAGTTTACTTGTGTATATAGCCATTCAAGTTCTTCAGGTATCTGTATTGCATTACTGAAGAAAACTGTTTCTGAGTACACATTACACTTGAAATCAGGGATGACTACTTTCTAAACTGCACGCTGTTCATCAGAACGTAGTCATCTGCCAGCAAATCATAAAATCGGTGTACTGTTTCTTAAATTGTTGAATGGGTTTGGATGGGTAATGTATGTATATTTCGTACAAGTACATTAATAATTTGAGGTACAAAGAATATTTTTGGGAACAGCTTTGCTTGTGTTAGAAATTTACCATAACTATATTATCTGATGAGGTAACAATTCTTAGAGGTCATTTTAAGATTAGTTTTGCAATTTCTCTTGAGTAAAGCTGATTAAGCTTCACCTAAAGTCTAGAACAGAAAATCCATTGACATTTTGGAATTGCATCAAATATTACTATCTAGATAGAGCTCAAATACCCCTGTAATTATATTTTAACTGTTTGCATAGGGTTTTTTTTCTTCATAAGAAAACATATTCCACATAGACTCTACAGATATCTAGGCTATTGTTCTGGAGGAAAAAAAAAAAGCAAGCAGCGAACCAGTGCTCCAACACCCTCATCTTAACCTGTTTCCAGTGTGCTTTTAAAAATGAAATGAATGATAAAAGCAGACAAATATTAAAATGCAGATATTGGTTAAATACTATTATGTCTTGACAAAAGATTTTTAATTGGTTTAAACGGGGATTAACTCTCTGATTAGTTTCTTTAAATACAACAATGTAAAGCAGAAGGGTTCCTTTATTTTTTTTTAACTGAGGAAACATGAACATTTAATGAAGCCTATAAACAAATGATTGTTTTTTAATGTATAATTTCTGAGGCTTCAGAGCCTGTACGTTAATATTATATTAGGTTATCAAGACCTTTGTGGATGAGGAAAAAGATGTTATTATTAGGATATTTAATTAATGGAACCTATTTAAATTGATTTTTGGGGGTTATAAATATTCTTTGTAGAGATAATCTTTTCTTTCCATACATAATTTTTAGCAAAGAACAGATCAATTTTCTGTATAGTAATAAAATATTATGAGAATGTAAAAAATGAACTGTGTTCTGTAATTTCAGTCCTATTGTTTTTAAACCCAGGACTGTTAGATTTTACACAGGCATGGAAATAGAAAACAAATCTTATATTCCCTTAGTCCTGTGTTCACAAACATATGTCTTCTGGAGTAAGCAACACTCAACTGTGAGCTGAAATATTGGGCTGAATGTTCTCTGCTAATATAATACCTATCTTCTACAGAAGATAATTCAGTGTGCTGGCATTTCTTAGGAGCATGATGTGAATGCACAGAATCCCCTGTATTATGCCTGTCCCGAAGAAAGCAGTATCAAAAAACTTTAAGCAGTGAGGAAAATAGGACCGAGAGCGAGCTCCACATGCTTACAGGGCTGGGTGAACAGCTTACTGCAGTACTCTGCCATTTGTATGGACGGTGGTAGCCGACAGGTAGTTTGTTGGGTGGTTTTCTGTAGCTTTGCAGTTGCTGATGGCATTGAAGCTTCAGGCGCAGCAATATGTACCTTTGGCAGGGAATTCTATTAATCTACTGGGATCCAAACTCAGCTGTGAAAAAGGGAGGTGATGACTCTTCATTATTTTCAGATAGCAAGTCAGTTTTTCCTAGACTTGTGAATAACTGTTCCAGTATGATGTGTACTCATACGAGTTCATATCTGCGGGAGATGGGGTAACACTGAAACACAAAGCTGTACTGTTTGTGTGTTTCCTTCTAACTGTTTCCACCTTTGCTTTGCTCATGAGGAACACAAAAGAATGGAACCTGTTAGTAGACACAGAGGAGGCTATAGCTTGTGAGGAGCTGGGACTGTAGGAGACAATTTAAAGTACATACACAGGCAGCAACTGTTTTAAATCTGAGCATAATGTGTTTTATCGTAAGTATTTCTACAGGCTTCTTACCAAGAATGCAAAGTTGGCCTACACTATGCATTGTGATCAAGGAACCATTGAGGTCTCAGCGTGGTCATGTCTGACAAGGTGAAAAAGAAAGTGTTTACTTCCTTTTAACATCTGAGCAAAATGCTCCTAATTTAATGCAGGACTAACCTTTTGTCCATAGCAGAGGTTGAATTTGCTTCTGTTGTAATTTACAAGAGTTGTACCTTTGAAAATCCTTCAGCCATCTGCCACCAGTCAATAAATCCTTTTTTTTTTATTTCCATTAGTTCTTATTAGAAAAATTGAGGAAATGCAAGCATCTGTTTGATAGAAACGTTATGTCCACAGGGAAAGCACATCGAGACTTTTATCACTCTTTGCTTGGGGGGGGGTATGGATGATAATCTAGAACAATTGCAATAATCTGTGGAAATGTTCAGTGTGTGCTGCTGAGAGGATCTTTGCATATTAATTCATTGAGTAACTGAGGAACAAAATATTATGATAGTCCAGCAATTCAGTGCTAATACAAGAGTGTAAGGTCTCTTGCTTTTAACATGGTTAATTCTACCATACTGAGTAAAACAACTTATGTAACAAGTCAGAAACTGTCAAGGAAAATTTAGTGGTAGAGAAATAGAATGGGGTAAGGGAAAGAGATGTGTGATCATATTCTGTGAATTTGCCTTTAGGATATAACTTCTTCTGAAAAGATAACATTTATATTTGCTGAGCATGACTTTTTTTTAGCATTGAACAAATAATAATCTAAATAAATTTGACCTGATTTTAGTGTCAGATGACAAAAGGACAATAATAGAAACCACATCTGTCTTGAAAGCTGCTATTTAAACAGCCATTTTTTGTTGCTGACCAAATATTTATGTTCTGACAAAATATTTTTCTTCATATCTGACGGTATCTTAATACACACCAAGAAAGGGTTATATTAAGTTATGCCTGGTGAAATTCTGCTTAGAGGACTATCTTTGGCAAAAAAGTCACCATCAGTATTGTGTGATGAGAACTAGCTTTGAAGGAAAATATTGACTACAGACTCTGTTCCAGAAGGTCACACCGTGGCAGCATGTGTTGATGGTAAGAGATAAAAGAAGACACAAAGAACTGCCTAAATATATACCCACTTGTGAATGTTAAACTGGAAAATTTTCTGCTAAGAATTTCTGAGTGTTCCTCAACTCTTTTGCTGAGATATACACCATAAAGTTAGTTAATGCTCAGAGTTGAGTTTAGATTCCTATATTTGACCCTTTGCAAGAAGCTTTGTAGCAAAACAGTGGTAGCGTTTTGTTCAGAATGAGTTGCAGTATATACTTACTTTTAAGAATAGTCCATGTATATGTTGAAATGCTAGATGCCAGAAATGTTTGTTACTGGTAAGTGTTTTGGCTTCAGCAGTATCTATTTGGCGGTATTTTGTAATCATGTATGGATAAAGTAGTCACTGTGTCCCCCCACATCCTTCATTCTGTCTTCCTGTCCTGATATAAAATATTCATTTAAAATAACCTGGTTTTTTTAATCAGACCTACTTACTTTTTTGTATTTGTTCTTGCTGTTATGATTTTCTTCTTACATGTTTGGTGTCTCTTTGCCCTGGGGAAAAAAATGGAATAACAAATTTGTTAATCTGCCTGTGACCTTCACAGCTCTGAAATTGGTTGGGCTATTGTTCATGACACACCTGGCACATGTGGGATTGTAAATTTATTCTGCCGAGGTTTTTTTTATCTGTCTTTTTGTTGTGGTTTAACCCCAGCCAGCAACCAAGCGCCACGCAGCTGCTCGCTCACTCCCCACCATTGGGATGGGGGAGAGAATCAGAAGCGGAAAAGGGAGAAAACTCGTGGGTTGAGATAATAACAGTTTAATAATTGAAGTAAAATAAATAAGAACAGTTAAATAGGCAAAGCAAAAACCGTGCATGCAAACAAAGCAAAATAAGGAATTCATTCACTACTTCCCATGGGCAGGCAGGTGTTCAGCCATCCCCAGGAAAGCAGGGCTCCAACACGCGTAATGGTTACTTGGGAAGACAAACGCCATCACGCCCAATGTCTCCCCTTCCTTCTTCTTCCCCCAGCTTATATACTGAGCATGATGCCATACGGTATGGAATAGCCCTTGGGCCAGTCTGGGCCAGCCCTCCCCCCGGCTGTGCCCCCTCCCAGCTTCTTGTGCACCCAGCAGAGCAGGGGAAGCTGAAAAGTCCTTGACCAGTGTGAGCGCCACTTAGCACCTATTTAGAGACAGCTTAGCACTACTTAGCAAGAACCAAAGCATCAGTGTATCATCGACATTGTTCTCATCCTAAACCCAAAACACAGCCCCATACCGGCTACCAAGATGAAAATTAACTCTATCCCAGCTGACACCAGGACACTTTTTCATAGTCCCTTGGAAATGTCAGAAGTTGGGAACCTAGAAGATCATGCCCAGTTAGGATATAGGTTGGTTTCTGAGTTTATAGCCAGAGTGGCTGCTCTCAGCACCTGAAATGGGCCCGAGATCATGGCTCGTAATCAGAAGCTTCCACTGTGGAAAGGTTTGATCTGAGCCAATGAATGGGTAAGATACATTTAGCAGCAGAAACCTCAGTGCCCATGCCGTGATTGTCACCATCTGCCCTGCTAAGGAACATGACTTGGCGAGGTGATTTCACTTTTCTGAGTACACTTTAGTGTCAGGCCTCTCACATTTAAAACCTTTCTGAAATAGATTTTCTTTTCCAGTTTCGTTTCTTCAAGTTCTTGGTGCCCTCTGGCACCTGTTCGGTATCTGAGACTGAGTCTGCCAAGATGTCTCAGGGATATTGCTGAAGCCTGGGCACTCGTTCAGGCCCAGGAAGGCTGTCCCTACCTTCTTTAAGGTCAGATCAGCTTTATCATCAGGAGTACAGACTCTGGGAATAGACTGTAATTCACTTCTCTGGCACACACTAATTTACTTAACGTGAAAATTAAGGCCATTAAGGCAAAGTGTCCTCTTTTTCATGAGATCATTTCTCTGTTACTTAGAATAGGTTAGAGTTGGGGGGCACCCCTCTCTGGTGATACATACCATATCCAAATGAATTTAAAGCATTCTTCAAGAGGATTTTAAAAAGTACTGCAGACTTTGTACATTTAAGCCGAGAATTTAAATGAAGAATTGAATATCTGCTTAAGCAAATAAGTACTCTGACACAAGTGACTTCTTTAAATCTCCCTCCTTGTGATTTAGGTTATTCTTAAAGCTGAAAGGGCCTTCCAGAAGAAGCCCCTTCACATCCACGTCTCTTGGGAACAAATGTAAGCACTGTGTTTGGCCTAGGTAATAGGTTCATATTTAGTAACCAGTTTCCACCTTCATTAGTATGTCTTCTCATAGCACTGACACTTTTTTCAGCACTTGTGACTCTATGAAGCTGGCCGTGTATCAAGCATTAGATCTCAAATGCGGTCCCAAAATTCTTGGCCATTTGTCTTGGCGGATTTTTGAAGAATGACAGATTGCGTTGAAACCTCTTACAAGTCAGAAAAGATGGAACTGCCTTGAAGGCTTATAACACATTTCAGCTGGCCTACAAATGTAACTAGAACATCCCTTTCTTGGAGACATGTATCATGGTTTCTTGCTGTTTCTGTTTACTCTCACACAGCAGTGTACCCTTGCTGAATTAGCTATGGTTGACAGCCTTTAAGGAAGAGCCTTATTCACAGGAAGGACTCAAAGTGATTTTTAGTGATTCCAAGCAATGCCCTGACCAGTTAAGTTTTGAACTGACATGATGACAGTTCCTTAGAGATTTAAAGAAAATGAGAGTCCTTAAAGAGCTGCATGTCACATATGTACTCAATTCCCATTCGTTTCCTATTCAGTCCAATCCAGTGATATATTCTATGCAGTATATGCACAAAGGACCATGTTCTGATCTACACACTGATATTTTGGCCCATTTATTACAAGGCCAAAAAAATTTTCTTAACTCATTGTAGCAGTCACAAAGTATAAATACACACGTGGACTTTGCATCTCAGAGAATTCTGGTTACTGGTAATTAAATTTCTTAATATTTACAATCTGTTTGAGACTTCAAAAACATGTATTTTGAATATTTGGGAAAGGATCTTGACTGTCTCTTCCAACAACAGAGTGGGTGAAGTTAGAAGGTGAAATAAGCTTATTAATTTATAAAGGTGAAAATCTGTATCTAAATGCTGTTCATTTTATTTCCTGCTAATACATCTAATGGGGGAATAATGAATTTCTGAGAAGTATTGAAGTGAGAATTTTTGTATTCCTGTTTTCCTTTAAAACAAAACAAAACAAAACCCAAGAATATCACCCTGCCAATCCAGATGCGAAGAATGCCTGTACTTATTTCTCTGTTTCTTTTTGTAGAGTTATAATGCTTTTAACATCTTCATCTTTATATAAGTTCAGGGTTATTTTATTATTTTTAAAAGACAATTTTATGTTCACCCGACCCACTCCCCCTTTACTAGGTAGGGAGTGTAGAAAAAAGAAGAGGAAAAAAAGATTGAGTTTTATGCTCAAGATTATTTATGAAGTGACTCCGTCTGGAAAGCCTGCGATGTATTGGCTAGTTTGGAGAACAAGCAAGAAATCCGGCTTTTTCAGGCGGCACTGAACGCATAACGCACAGTCTAAGCAACTGGAACTGTCTTAGAAACAAATTTAGTCTTGCAAAGCAAATCTATGTAGTGCTTTAATGCCACTTTTTTTTCAGGGAAGGAATAATAGTAATAATAATCATAATCATAATAATGACAAAAATAATATTCCTTTCCTCTACAGCGTGAATGTTGTGGAACCCCTTGTTTGTAAATGATAGAATTCAATCTCAGAGTTTGATAACAGACTAAGTTCTGGTTACCTGTCAGTGGTAGAAACCTATGAAAACTACCTAACCTGAAAATAATCTTGGAATTAGGGTAATACAAAGCTCTCTTCCACCTTTTTTCCTCTCTTTCCCTTTTCAGTCAAGGTCTAGAGGCAAATTTAGGTTAAGCCTGCTCAAATTTACAAATCATTAAACTAAGAGTGTCACCCCTTCACACAGTGGGGTACATACCAGTACAATTTTCTTTCCAATGTACTGCTTTTTTGAAAGACTTCAGTCTTTAAAATCAGTTTTGTATGCCTATGGATACTAGTATGAGAAGACTTCAAGACTAATAGCAGTTAACACATGCTTTTTATTTCCAGACAAGGATTTTTGAAAGTATGCGTTGGGTGTCTAGTTAGTGAGGAACTTAACCCCAAGTGAAAGACTTGTACTAGTATGCAGAATTCAGTCATACTGAATCACCAGAGATTTTTTCACCATTTTTCAGTGCATATAAAGTATGTTTCCAGACAGTACGTGAGTTTTCTGTGAATTCCTTATGCTTTAAGTTTGAATTAGAATGAGTTTGCAAAAATAGAATAGAGTTTGACCAAACCCACTAAGTAAGCTGATAGTAGTAGTACAATTGTACCTGTGTATTTTTCTCTCATGTATGAAAAAGAAATATCTTTATCAAAATATTAATTTCTTTATTACAGCATTGTTTAGTATAAGAAACTAAAATGGAGGGAATATTATCTAAATCGAATCTTGCCTGCTATTTCAAGCAACCAACCAAGATGAAATTTATATAACGTTTGTTTGTAGTGTTTCTTAAATGAGAGTTGACTGATATTCTATAGCTTTGAGGAAAAAGTGACCTCTTTTTCCTAATTTATTATTTCAGAGGTTTATCAGATGTATTAAATGCTATTATTAAACATTCACACTTTTATTTTTTCTTAACAAGTACGTAAAATTTTCTTTGACGGTTAAGGGTCTCTTCCATTTGCATATGTTAATATAATTCGGTCACTGAAACTTCTCTGCTCTTGCTGTACATTGTCTTGGTGTTTGCACTCTGACCAGGTAAAACTTCTTGGAGGGAGAACGTGGCTCCTTCTCCATAGAACAGCTGAGCCTGTGTGGCTTCAGGACTGTGCGGACGCTTGACAAAATATATGGTGGGGCAGAGCGTTTTAGTATGGTTTGAGATTAGAATTCCCTTACAGAGGAATACCCAAAAAGGCAACTATAATGTTGCCTTTTGCTCATTCAGTATTTGGTTTTAGAGACTGGAAGCCTATTTACTTTAAAATTTGTGTCCATTTTGCAGGTTCAGTATTCTGAAATCTCACACTATCTCCCTTCATCTATCTGTGAAGAGGAGGTGCGTGGAATTAAAATTGTCAGCTTTGCCACAGTTGCACAGTCTGTTGTGATAGAATAGATGGACCCAAAATTGCTGTGTGGCCCATATTAGTAAACAGGTTGAAAGTCCTTGTTTTAAAGTGTTAGATGTTATCTTGTGTTCACTGTCATGTTTACATGAGATAAACCAAACCACCTATTTCAGATTCTTTATATAGAATATAGTAACTATAAATATACCTGTTCAGGAAGCAATATGTAAGTGTTAGGTATTAGCAAGACAAACTTCCATGATCTCTTAGCACTGTGCTCAGTGATCTCTAAAACGATCCCAAGGAAAGCCATTAACTAGGCAATACAAACATCAGTAAATTTTAACATTATCAAAGAAATATTTTATTCAGATTGGGAGAGTAATAAAAAATTATGAAAGCTTTCCACTTTTTATTAACATGAAATAATACAGAGCTGGAATATGTTTTTAACATCTAAAAATTGTGACAAGAATTGCTATATGGTATTTTCATCCACAAATGGTCTTTCAAGTCAGCTGTTGTCATTTAGTAAGTGTAGCTTGATTTTTTTAATATCCATTTTTGTCCTAAAAACTTAGGATAAGTAAAGTCAAAGAGACTTTTGCTGTTTAAAAAAACAAAACAAAACAAAACAAAAAGTACTGTTCCAGGAAAGAAATATGATTGCAGAATCATTAAAACTATTCAAATTGTAATTTCCGTGCTTACTTTGAAAGTTATTTCTCTTTGGTGTATACACTGACAGATTCAGAATCCATCAGCAAAATTAAGTTAATGCTGAAATAACATATTTAAATGTGTTCTCTTTGGTTCAGATGCAAAAGATGGCCTGCATATAACTTCCTTTTGGCATCTTAATAGTAATGATTGACACACATATGGTACTCTTTATATAGACATCTTCGTATGTCTGACACTTGTCTTGAGTTATGGTTAGGAGACAGTCATCATTGGGGCTGGAAGGCAGCTGCATTAAATCAGTAACAAAACACTGTCCAACAGTCACAGAGAGCAAGCAAAAAGATTGCAATAAATTGAAATTAGAATTAGGGCAATTAAAAAGAATCAATCCCCTTCATTCTAATTTAATCAAGCAAAGCGATGACAAGAAAAGCAGAGAAGATCTTAAAATGGTAGGAAATTTTGTTGGATTCTTCTTACCTTAGATTGCTTTGGTTTGCATATCTGCTAAATAAAGATAATTTTCTTACCAATGGAGTATGTGGAATCAGTTGGTGTTTGGTTTTTTTTTTTGTTGGTTTTTTTTTTTTTTTTTTTTTTTTGAACACATATATATTCAGATTTGTGATGGAGGTGTTTCTTGTCAGGATCTTTATCACAGCTGTTGACAGTGGTGAATGCCCTGTGTCGAAGGCATGTGGCTAGTGCTGCTTATATAATTCCTGCAGCTGGAGTTGTCACGAGGTCATTTGTTTAGGTGGCAATTTGAAATTTCATTGAATGTAAAATTTCAGTTCCGTTATGTACCTATAAAGAAAAGAATTAAAGTTCAGTAATATCTGACCAGGCAGAAGATAGACTGTTTACTTGGAGAAAAAGTAAGGTAGATTTCTAATTATTAACTAATTTTATTATGCTTGCTTTTGAATGGAATTTTTTTTAATTTTAACTCATATTAATTTAAATGTTTCCTCTAGTTTTTCAAAAACTCTGAGGAAGAAAATACTTCCTGTGTCTTCAAAACTTGTCTTAAAATAGGATGATATATAAATCACTTCAGTAAGTAATAAAAATTCTGTAATTCTCATGAAAAGTAATAATTCTGTAATTCGCATGAAAATTTGTATAATACAATTTCTGGCAAAAAATAAAGCCACTGAGTTAACATTACATGACACCAAATTTCAGCAATTTTCTGTCCTAACTTTCCAGCTGCCTTTTTTTTTTTTTAATGGAAAAATATCAAGCTTAAAAATCAAATTCATATTTTCAGTTGTTGCGTGTGCACATCTGGTTGGTGTTTTTATATATATGTGTGTATATGCTTTCTCTCTTGGAGTAGAAATTCTGTGCCCTTTATATGTCTTATTTTAAGCTTGTTACAAATATTTTTCCAAAATCTATTTGCATGTAATTCTTGCTAGACTTTTAAATTGTCATATTGATACAGTCTTAGATTAGAAAGGTTAGAAATATAGTCTGATAGAAAGCTGGGAATTTAAAGTTTGGGCTTTAGCCTTACTCTGTATGCAGTTATAAAATGCTGACATTTCAGTTAAACTTCAGCTCTTCTTGCTCTGAGTTTTGGATTTTTTGTTGGTTGCTGTGTTGGTTTATTTAAAAAAAAAAAAAAAAAAAAAAAAAAACCAAAAAAAAAAACAAAAAACCCCCACCAAACCCATTGTTTCTAAAGTAAGCCTTGTCTAATTGTACCATTTCTTCTCTAAACGGTAATGGGAAAGATGGCTTTAATTTCTTGTTTAAATTTTGGCAAAGTTCAATTTGAATAAATGCTCCCCACTTTGAGAGCGATAGGTGTTATAAGTTAGTGATAATCAGTAGACATTTCTTTTTGAAGTATGTGAAGGATTGTATCTAGAAACACAGAATCAGTATGAAACCAAATAGAACGGAAACTACTTTTTAAATATGTAAGTCTATGTGAATAAGGACATTTTCTGCTGAAGGTTAAGTGCTGAACAAAACACTTAAACAAAAGTAAAGCTTCAAGTTGTAAGAAAATAAAGCTATGAATTTCATTGCAATTGGTGAAAAGCTGAAGAGTCTAATTTTTTTTTTTTATGTCTTTCTGCATCAAAACAGAGGAGGAATAAAGATACAAGTCTGTACATAAAAACAGTAACATCTTTGAAACAAGTACTAGGTCAGCAGGCTTTTTGTAGTTGTATAGATAAATCTGACTAAAACAGTTATTTCTTTGTAGTGAATCTAGAATAAAATTATTGATCTATTCTCTCTAGGTAGCCTTTTCTGTGACTGTTTGTGAGAGGAAACAATGATCCAAATTCTGTTTAGGGATGACTGGTCAAAATACATTTGTGTATAATCCCACAACTTTGCAAGGTACACACTGCATCTCTAAAAGTAAGTGAAAGTGAGCTTATGTAGGCCTAGCCTTTTTCTTGCATTTGTTTACAGAACTCTAATTTCAAGGATTAGTATGAGCAAAAATTCAGATACAACTGTGTGTGATGCCAAATTGTTGTTAAAAGAATAAATTTTTTTTAATATAAAACCTCCACAGTGGGTATTACCAATGTATGATTGTCACAGTACTTTACCTTTGCCTCATCCGTCATGTAATAATATTGCAAGACCTGTGATAAAGCATATCATTATAAAATGCTAGCAGCCATGTTTACAATATTTAAGCCCTTCACGCATAGCTAAGGGAGATACTGGTATCTGTCTTCATAGTACAATGCTGTCTTTTCCTACGTCACCTTTCTTTCTTTCTGGAACAGTGAATTAGTTAAGCATGTAGAAATTTATAGTATAGTAGATGACCTGGTAATATTAAAATAAATGGAGCTGCACACAGTTCTCAGCAAGGTTTCCAGTTTCACTAAAAATCCTTTTGACATCATCTTCCCAACCATAACTGATCAGTTTTCAAAATGTGTTTAAACCTCAAAATACAATTTGAAGCCTACACTAAATATGGTAGAGAAACACTTAACCTGAAAGCGATACATGAAGTTGTTAAGACTTATCAGGCTAATCACATGCTTATGCTGGTGCCAGACCAGTATGGTTAGGTTACATTCTGGTGTGGATTCAAAGGCAAATTGCATGCTCCTTTACTTGAGTTTCAATTTATAAATCTTGTTTTCCTCCTTCTATTGCCAAACCAGCATATTCCCTTCCATCTCTGTGGGAAGGATGGAGAAAGCAGAGAACAAGTACAGAACTATGATGCTCAACCTGGGAAGCACTATTTATGTCTCTTCCTTACGCAGGCTAAAATCAAGTTTTGTCACGTACAGTTACTGACCTTGGTCCACTGTAGCTCAGAACTCCCTGAATTGCTTTAGCTTATATTGTAATTGTGCCTCAAAGATGAATAGCCCTGTAGAATGTGACTTTTTTTTTTTTCTTTTCCCCGGTTTAAAAAAAAACAACAAACAAACAAACAAACCAAAACAAAAAAACAAACCACAAAAGCCTTCGTATTCACCTGACAGTGCAGAGGGTCTCAGGACTTGCCCAGTCTTACCTTGGCCTGAGCTGATTTTACCAGTTTCAAAAATTGCCTAGTAGTCAAATGACTATTGCCTACCCTGTTTACCTTAAGCACTCTCAAAACTGTATATGGATAATCTATGCTTAACAAATAATAGGCTTGTATTTCAACTGAGGTTGGGGGAAGATTTGTCCATTTTCATACTTAGCCTTGTTACCAAAAAGAAGAAGCAGGTTCAAATAGTGAAACATATAAAACTAACCCAAGCAGATGCAGAGACTGGGGAGGAAGAACCTCTCACCATACCTTCATATTCCTCATGATGATGATCTCAGGATGCTCTTGACGCCTTATACCCCTTTCCCTCCCCGTTCCCAAGGAAAAGATTGAAACCTTGGTACCCAGAGAAAAACTAGAAGAACAAGCATAAGATAGATATTTCAAGAAGATACTAGGAAGGTTTTTAAAGTAATTTTATCTGTGTTGTTAAGGCTTTTCTGAATTAGTTAAATAATTTGGGCTAATAGACTGCTTAAAATACTAATCTGAATAACAAATTTTTGGTTCAATATATAAACATACACATAAAATTAATTCTTTTTTTCCTATAGCAAAAGGCTGAATGTAACAATTTCTGTAGTTAGCACCAAAAGCCAACTGCACTAAAGGTGAAACAAAGAAAGTGGTGGGAATATGCGATGGAAGGGGAGAAATAGAAATGGAGCAACAGAACTGTCATTTTAACTGTAGCGCTGTTTTAGTTAGGCTTAACCCAGTCTTGACACCTCGCCTTCATAAACCTGTAAATACTCTGCATCTCTCGGAAGCCCTTGGGAAAAGGAAGATTGTGACTTAATATAAGTCATGTTTCATCTCTTTCAGTAAGTTTTTTTTTTTGTTGTTGTTGTTTTTTTTTTCCCTAAATAAAAGAGAGCCCTCTGACACATGCTTCCTGAGAAGCAAAAGCAGAACTCTACATAGATTTATGGCTAAGCTTACATCCCACAAGTATTTCCCTGCTGGATTTGGAATACTTTTTAATCTTTTTTTTATTTTTTTAATGTAAGCCTGTAGCATTTCATAGCTTTCATAGTATCACTCTAGATACTGCAAGTCAAAAATTGTCTGAGCCCTGTGGGAGGAAGACTAACAGCAATGGCTGGGTTAACTCCACTAGAGGGGGAAATAAAATGCTGCAGTAAACTCCTGTCTCAACCTTCATTTTTAGCAATGCCTGCCTTTGGGGCACACTGCTTTTATCTTTTTCTCTCTCAGTTTTTCTTCTAATAAACTAGGAAGGACAAGGAGGTCCAGATTACCTTCTTATTAATGTTGTATTTGAATTTTTACTTACGAAATTGAAGTTATTTTTTTAATGTGTGGGACAAATAGAAAAACTGATCTGGAAGCTTGAACCGGATACAAGAAAACAAAAAATCAGGGAATAGGTAATCTCTTCAGCATGTGTTGGGAAAAGAGGAGTAACATACCTGAAATATTCTGATATGTTTGGAAAATTGGGCACATTTGTTAAATGTACCCATTTTCTTCTCTTCTTTTTTATGGTAGAATACCCTGAGGTAAGCATCTGAGACATCAAGAAATTTTGAGAAATGATATCACTGCTTGAAATTGGTGTGGACTTTTGATTTGTTTGAAGGCAGGGTCAATCCTGCAGAAGAGTTTTGCGTTTGCCAGTTACATACTAACTCTGCTTATGGTGTTTGTGATGCTAACATGCAGTCCAAACAATCTGTACCTTCAGTGTTTTCTCAGCTGTGGAAAATGATGTTTTTTGATCATTATTGTCAACCTGCTTTAGCCTTCAAATGTCATCTTGAAGGTGAAGGTTTATATGACCTATTTTCTTCTGTCAAGAGATCTGTGATATGTTAACCACTCTGCATTAACAAGTAGAAGTCGTCATTCCCCCCACCCCAAATGCTGATTTTGGTGCTTTTCTTCATTTCCTAGTTACTTTTTGGATTAATCTTTCTCACACCATGTAACATTTGTTCTAACAAGTCCTGGAAAAAAAAAATAAATACTATTACCTTTTTTTCTATTTTCTTAATGCAAATTTGATTCAGCTTCTAATGATATTTAACCTAAGTGGTATATCTTTAAGAAAAATTTGAATAATTTACCTGAACTATTCATTGTTTAAGCACTGAAAAGCTGTTTATATATGTCTCCAGATAAGACGGGACGCCAGACTTGTGCAGATATGTGTAATTAAGTAAAATTATGACTTCTGTCTTATGATTTACAGTTTTGAAAGATCAGAATGGTTTAAGAGCATTTTAACCAGTAATATTTGAGGAAAGGACAGCATTATTCCTTACTTACAAAGTGGAACTAAGGCTTTGAAAAGGTAGCTTCAATTCTATTTTATATACCAGCTATGGTAATCACTTAGAAGTATTTGCCTAAGGACAATGACAGATAAAACTTTAAAATTTTGTATTTGTGTGGCTCTCTCTGGATAGTAGGGTCTTTATGTATGTGGGAGGTATTTTTATACATATACTGCATATTAATAGACAACACTGCATTGAAAGCTTGTAACAATTCTTGTAGCTACTTAGACCTGTTCACACAGAAGAACTGAAGAATTGAACTCCTTAACAACCAAATACCTAACTTTGACAGTAATGCAGAATTTAGATTTAGATAATTATATATAAGTCATTGGAAAGTATGGATGCTGCAGAGACATAAAGCAGACCATGTGCTATATAAATTAGCTAAAAAAAAAAAAATCCAAACCAAAAGCCAAACTCAGAGATGCAAAATGTCTTCCCCCCTCCTCCCCTCCCCCCCCCCCCCCCCCCTTCTGAATATGGAAAACTGAGCAGCTTTAGGGCCAAGATTTGCAGCCCTAAACTCTTGTGTTTTTAAAAATGGTAGAAAATTCTCAGCTTTTATTTTAAACGTATCTGCAACAGGGAAAAGGTTTGATATTAATCCCTGTTTATCCAGGAATTTTTATTGAAAAATACTAGTTTTGAGTGTAAAGCTCTCCTCTCCACACCCCTCAACTTCTGGACCGTAGATCAAAAGTTAGGTCTATGTACAAATGAGATTGCTTCTCTTCAAGTGCAGTTCCAGAGCTTCAGTGAGGAGAGCGGAGAATAAGGGTCAAAACTGTTGAGCTCTAGATTTGGAAAATAAGAGTTTGATATTGGAAAATAAGATATTGTGAAATGACACCTGAACCTGAAGTTTCTTTCAGATAAACCTACGCAATTTTGGTGGTTTAAAATGTTCCTTTATCTCTTAGGGCTACAAGTAAGATTACAGTTTTCGTGCTTCATCTATAGAGACTGGATCTTGAAAAATAGCTGAATGGATGAAGACCTTCAAGTTGTCTCTTGTGTTATGTTTGAAACTGAACTGATAGCAGCCCATATCTGTAGTGACTTCTTCGTCCTGTGTATGGGGATGTATATGTGCACATGAACATGTATGTGCGTATCTGTATTAGCTTATATATGTGTGTGTATATATATATGTATGTTATCTTGGATTAATTTCTCATTTTTGCTCCGTGGAATATAATTTGTAATTTTGCAGTGAATTGTTTTGGCTAATTAGATTATTCTGAATATGTTCAAAATGCGTGTAGAAGATTAACAGTAGGCTTTCTGCTTATCAGGTCTATTCCATTTCCAAAAATCTGATTAATGTTTATATCAGGTTTGGAATACTTAAAACTGTTCAGATGCAATGTGGTCCACTGAAAACTAGTTGCCACTTCTGGGAGATATGAAGTTATTTTAATTTTGAAGGAAAAATGGCTTTGTGGAAACCATTTGTGCTATATAGATACAACTCAGCTCAAAATCATAAAATATCTCAGAATCCAATTGTATCTCAGCAGCTGATGAGTTTCATGGAGATAGCCACCCCATGAATATTAATGATTCATCAGCTCTCTGACATAAGAGGCATTCCTGCTGTGTAGATGGAGATGCTAAGGCAAGGAAAAGTTAAAATACCTGTATTAACTGTGAAAGTGGTGAAAGAACTGAGAACAGAAATCAGATGGTTTGTCTTTATTGCATTTTTTAAATTACATGTTATCTTTCCTTCTCTACGTATACTACTGTTTTTCCAAAAACTATGTAATACAAACACCTGAGATCTGAATTTGTATTTAAGGAGTGACTCCTAAACTATTACCTTAGCTGATTCTTTAATGTTTTTCTACAGGCGTTAAGAATAATGTGTAAATTCGTTTGCCAAGTTTTCATAAACAACTAGTAAGTTTTGAGGCATATCTTTTTCTTGCAAATTAAGTAAGACTTAAATTGTCAAATACAACTTTTTTCTGTATTGTGGGCAAATATTGTCTCTTCAGTACTGTCTGGGAGGACAGTAGCACTGAAAATGTAACTTTCAGCTGTTTCCTAGGTGACAGAGGTACAGCTGCAGAACTCGCTTGTACCGAATGGATGGAAACAGTCAAGTGTTTCCACTTTTCTACTATTATTGAGTTTCAATTAAGTAAGCCCTAGGACTATCACTATTTCAAAAATTACAAGATACGGGACTGGAGAATAGCACTTTGATTCCAGTGTGTTTGTTTTGTCATTTTTAGGTTTCTGCACACCTTCTAGGATTGCACAGAAGATGTCAGAAAACTTGTAAAATAAATGATAGCAGAGGTTTTTGGTTTTGACAAAATCGGCTGCATAGTAGTGTTAGTCCTTTCCATGAATGAAACAAACAAAAAAGAACAAGAAAACACAAAATTTGCTGTTACTGTTTTCTAGTAGGTTTTCAGAAATTAACTATTTATTTGTGTAGGAAGCCTAGTTGACAAATTAAAAAAAAAAAAAAAAAGCTATAAAACTGAATTAAGTTAGTAAGTTGTGCACAATGTGTAGGTTACTCTTTCATGTATGTAGACAAGTATATAGAATTTAGTAGGTCTTTTTTGGAAGTAATATAATTGTAGTATATTCCCAGCAGTTTGTCTTTCTCAGTTGTTAAGCATAAATTACTTTTCCTCACTATAAAGGTTGTCATACTTAATCCCCATTTACCACTCGTGTGTCATTGAGACAACTATTTCACAAGTAATGTTTACTAAATTAGAACATAAATAAAGCAACTCTGAAGTTTTTCTTTGTGCTGCTGCTCCAGCCTGGGGGAGGTCTCCTGTAAACAGAGCCTCATTCTGGTAATTTAAACATCTGCTTCACATTTCCGTGAATATTACATAAAAGGCAGTCATGGCAATGAGATCAGAGGGTGATTTCTTAATGAAACCGTGCATTGTGTTGACTAGCAGTGTCTCAGTGTTTCCTCGTGATCCCTTTATCTGTCAGCTGCATCCATCGATCATGTTTGTCCTTATGTTCAAGACTATGGAATCTTTGGTGTAAAGATTACTTTGAATTATGTATAAAAGGAAAATATTTTAATGTAGTATAGCTGTGTAAACCTGTTTTACCACAACTGCAATTAACTTAGATCATAAACTGAAGGTTCGTCTGTCACCAGACTAAAATCTGTTGTTAGAATGCATAGTAAGATTTAAAAGGTGAGTGTTAGATCAAAATATAATAATTCTATTACAACAGATGACTTTGCCAAACATAATGAAAACCAAAGCGGTAATAGGAAAAAAAATGGATGTAAACTTCGGGGTACAATTGCTATACAGTGTTCAGGCACTTTTTGAAGAATGTAAGTTACCTGCACCTATTTAAGTATATATACTATAAGTACCAGACAATACTCTTCTCCCTTTTCTCTCTTTTTTTATTTGCTGCAATTAAAAAAAAAAAAAAAAAAAAAAAAAAATCACTTTCTTCTCACCAGTTTCTTAAACACCTCCTGTTGGCAAGTGACAGCTACTTTTACTTATATGCTTACTTTTATTTATAATAGCTAAGCACATCATATCGCAAAAGTTTGATATTCTCAATCAGTGCGATAAGGCAGGGGAACAGGAAAAGTAATGAAACGTTCATCGTGTGCAGCATGTACGTTGTGTCTACCCCCACCCCTGAATGTCTGCTCTTCCCAAGATTTATCAAATGGATACATGTTACACTGTGTCTGAAGGAAAAATAATTCAGGTTATTCTTGCATTACTTATTATGATTTGTCATGAACAATCACCAAAAATAATTCTACTTCCATACTACAGAGAACTGTGGCACAGAGTGGTTGCAGGGAGTATGAAGCTACTGTTGATAAAGGTGTATTTTAGATGGGTCAGGCTAACCTATTTAGATAAGTGAGAAACAAAATAGTATCTGTTTTAAAGTATAAATGATGGCCCACAGAGATTATTCCAAAAGATGTTAGCAGTATTTTCATCATGAGGACTAGCTTTCAAACAAGTGAGTGAAGCACTAAAAGAATCAGTCTGGGCTCTAGTGAACATAAAAAACACACACTAGAAGCCAATGGACTATCATGGCTGGGACTGTAATTCAGTCAGGTTGATCTGTAGAGTGAGCAGGTACACGCTGAGAGCAAATTGCAGCTATTATCTTACAGACGTGGTACAAACAACCCCATAAAGAGGATAGGCTTTAACACTATTATTGAGTATACAATAATCATCTGCTGAAGATGGGTTGTAGAGACATGAAATTGATTTGTGAACTGTATTCACCTTATTTGCAGCTGGTTTTCAACAGACTGCCATTGTGATTAATGTTACAGTATCTATAAAAAGCTACTTTTTGGATAATTAAATAACATCATCTTTCCTTAATTCTATTTTCATTAATATTAAAGAGACATCAATATTTTCTGTTGGTAATTAATACAACATATTGATAAGTTTCAGCTACTTTTCAGGTTAAAAATATTTCTAAAGGACATCACAGGAACAGGAAAAAATAAAAATGAAAAGTTATCTTAGGGTAGAACACCTATAACAGATTTTAGTAACATGTAGGCAAATTATGTTCTTTTCCTGATGAGGTAATATAAACCATGTATACACTAATGCAATGTAATTTAAGATATTTTGTTGACACTGATGTTGTGGTAGCTTTACTAGGTGAAGAGTGTGACTAAAAGTTTAACAGCCTTCTATTCTTAATTTATGAATGAAGTTTTTCTACAAGAAGTAGTCAAACTTGTGGCAATAGCAATCTCTCAGACAACTTTGTATTAGGCAGCATTTATGTTGTATATTAAAAGGAATGGTTCAAATGTTATTCCCCTCTGGAAAAAATGTAAAAATAGTTTCTAAACATGTAATATATAAGTGCTCTTATATGACTATTATACTGGTTTCAGAAATTTGTGCTATGCAATGAGAAGTGTACAAAAAAGAAATGCTGTAGAAGATACATAGTCTGTATTCTTTCTTCTTTCTCTGAATAGGTATTGTGAGAGAACACATTAGTTAATCATTCCTTAAGCTTTAGATCTAAAGTGCATTAAAATGTCTTTATTGGACTGGGATTGAACTTCCTTTAAAAGCTTTTTCCATAAACTCTGTTTTGAGTTAAAAGTAGGAAAAGCAACTAATTATTGCAATGCTTTTCATGATCATATGATACATAAATATTTATTTTTTTCTCTAAATTTACACTACTTTGTATAATCTCTCATGTGGAAATTTTTGTGCAACCCATGCAAAAGTTGTCCATATTTAATAAATAAAGAATCTTTAATATTCTAATGAACCTTAGCATTATTATTGTCTTTGTAGAGGTGAGAAGCTATATTCAATTCTTGACCGATCGTTAGAGTGAGAGACATTGTCCTGTGCCTCAAGGGAAAAAAAAAAAAAAAAACATCAGTGTGACTTTTTTGTTCATTTTCCATTTCTTTTTCTAACTCAGACCTGTAGTGACTGATCTAAGATACTGTGACAAATCCAGGATTTAACAGATATTATTAAGAAATAAACTGCTTTACTTATGTTGCATTTCTCTAAGGTAGAAATATCTCTTTGCAGTTCTAGAATTGCAGAATGAGAACCGTTTGATCAAAAATAATTTACAGGGCATAAAATCTGGATGTGGTAACTAGGTCTGAGCACTATGGTATCTAAGAAATAGGATTTCTCCCCCCCGCCCCCGGAGTATAGGTACAATGGTGTCAGACTTCAGCTGCACCATAGTAAAACCAAACTGTCTCTCTCTGAGGATACTGCAGCCAGAGAAGTTATCTCGGGGAGACAAATATGATACTTGTTTTCCTGGCCCAGTCTTCTGTTGTTCACCCAAATGAATCAGAGTATGTTGAAGTTAAGTGCTCTCTTCCCTCCCCACCACCTGGAGCCTGCATCCATTCAGATGGAAAGGTTTGCTCACTGCAGCTCCAGAATGGCTAAGGAATAAACATGTTTCCCTACTGAGTATTTCTGCATTAGACCCCTGAAAAGCAGTCGCGTAGAACTCAACTCTAACAAATTGTATGTCCTCAATCTCCATGCCTCTGGCAGGTAAGGACAAATATGCAAATATGTGTAGCTTAGGCTGTCAGTTAAATTCAGCTTGGTTTTGTTTATTTCTGTTACTTCAGTTGGGATTTTCGGATAGCTACATAACAGGCAATAGCTTTTAGAAGAAAAAAAAATGCTAGAGAGGTTTTGGTTCCTAAAATCATTTTGTCTACTTCCACAATTTAACTTCTATCATAGGAGTCCTTCTCTTCTAGATCTGAGTCTCCCTAGGCTAGTGAGAAGTATTTAGGAACTTTTCTCTGTCTACCTTATGTAATGGTGATGGAGGTGTACATAGTGGTACAGTCACCACAATAATGCATATACTATTAAATACACCAAAATAATAAACTGGTCTCACACATGTAAATTAGACATTTCTTAAATGGGATCCACTGCCTGAGCAGTTTCTGTGAGGTAAATAATTGTTCCTCTTTAATACTTATATCTTCATCATAGCATCTAAGAAGAAGAATGAAACATAGCTGTCTTCGCTAATCAGCGTATTGCTCTAGCCTTGAATTCACTACTTGAAGTTAACTTAAGTAGTAGCTAACTAAATGTATGTTTGCAATAAATACATGGTATTTTGCTGGTCCACATTTACATATTTCATCTTACAAAAAAACTTTTGAAGTACTAAGGTTATCTTAATAAAAACAAAAACTTCTAAACTGTTTCTCTGTTCAATTTAAAATATACAGCAAGTGATATAAGAGAATATCAGAAATACACTGTATTGTGCTTTGGTTTAGAATAAGTAGTGACTGTAATCACTATATGTAGGACATTTGTTGTAGCAATTTCTGCTTTATAGAAGACTTGATAATGAAAAGAATAAACTAGATCTTGTCAAAGATATTCTTTCTCTTCCTCTGGCAATCCCACCTTCTCTTGTTCAAGTAAGTTTGGTATGTTCAGTAAATGAAAAGGTACAGCTATCTAATGAGCACTCAAGTGTAATTTCTACTTTCTGAAGTCAAATATTATTATGAAATATGTTCTTTACAATGTATAATTTTGTATCATATTTGCAGGTTTTACTGCATATATTACATTGCAGTATTCACTTTCTGAATGTTTATACAAAATGCTTTACCAAAGGTAACATTTAAAAAAATCTGCAGATGCACCCTTCCAGAATGATCTAAATGAAAAAAAAGTACAGGCGTGGAAACTGTTAAAACTTTCCTTGGTTTCCATACACAGAAAATTTTGTCTGCAGAAAGTATATACAAGTGCAATAATTTTTTGGCCTTAATCTGAAGAGCAGACAAGGAAATTATATGGATCAAACTACTACAGAACAAATTCCTTACTTCATAAAGCAACCCTATTGGTGGTATTATTATTATAAGTTAATGCTCTCTGCTTTCCCAATTTTTTTTAATTTACTTTTAAACTCTTAATAAGAAATCAAATTCAAAATAATCTTGTGTTGTGTATTTTCTTTTCAGGGGATAAATGCAAACCTACTGAATACGCCAAAGTGAAAAATATGTTACTGGATCTACAAAATCGAAGATACATTGCACAATCAAAAGATAAAACTGTGGATGAGAAAATGGCTTTAAAGAAACTTCTTGTAGATCAAATGTTTAATTACTTTGATTCAGACAACAATGGACTTGTGGACACTAATGAATTATCTCAGGTAAGATTTAGATTTTGTTTCCATTAGCACAGTAGCTATTCAGCTGTCTTTGTCAGGACTTACACACACGGAATATTATGTCTTAGGATGCTTTCACTTTAGAAAATATATGTGAGTCTCTGAGGTGGAAAACGTCATTCAAGAATTTTGGAAAAACTGAATTATTCAGAAATTCTGCAGTGACTTCAGAAATTGAATACAGTGCTTTGGGATATACCTTAGGGGGTTAGAACACTATAGGTTGCTTTGACCATGAGTTGTTTTATTATCCACAATGTGCTATCATAAAGTCCAACTGTACAGATGTATTTTAGAAGTTGAAAACAATTAAAATTGTATTTTAAATCACTTCTGTAATACTAAGCAATATTATCACTTTATATATGCTAGGGCTAGAGAAGTACAGAAGTAGTCTTGGAAAGAGAGTTCATGGTAGTCTCTAAACAGCAAGCTTTAACTAATTACAGATCTAAACCAATAATTGTTGCTCTGGTAGGCATGACAGCACTAGCTTTAATCTACCCAGAAGGGTTAACTCTATTAAAGAGTGTTGTTACGGCAAATGTACTTTGATTTACTAGATAATGAAGTCCAGGTTTGAGAAACCTAATCATGGCTGATCTGTATTAATGAGTCTTAATACTAGGCAGATTTGTTAGATGCTACTGTTGATGATTATCCTATGTTTTAACTTGCGTGGCAGTGTTAAGAAATATTTACAAGTGAATATATAATACTTAAGGTGTTAGGCTGGCATTATCATTTCCATACAGTTAACTTCTAAAGTTTCAGTCGCAATTTCCAGGACCAGAGTCTGCATGCAAATATAGGTATCATTTCAAATAATAATACATTACCCATTAAAAAAAACCCAAAATATTATTTTTCTGTGCTTTATAAGATTGGGTATTCCTGCTGTTTTTTAGACTCTTTCAGAACTTCAGTTTTCAAGGGAATTTGGTGCCTGTACATATTTTACAAATAATACGTTTTATATGAACATACTATATGAATACATAACATAGATAGGAGTCACAGATATAGATGTGCAAATTATATGCTTGTAGGTATATATCACTAACACTTGAAACAATGTGCTAGTGATTAGTGTATTGGTTGGCAGTCTAAAGAAACAGAATTTTAAATCCTTCTTTATTTGACCACTTGAAAATAGCTTGACTTTGTTGCCATAGGTCTTATGTAACTACTGGAAAATAGTTGAATACTTTCACCACTACAAATCCATTATTTAATTATCAGTGAATCATGCTTTTTCCATTAGAGGAGCAGAACTAAAGTATTTAGTGCTGAAGGTCAGTATCAAAAATACTTTGCAGAATTTCCAGGTTTGAATAAAGAAACAATTCTTGTCTATTCAGTTGCTACACATACACTTTTCCTCTTTCCTTTATTTCTTTGTGTCAAACATAGTTTTTTTTTTTTTTTTTTTAAAATCCATTATGGCGTTTTCAAACTTTCTATACATACTTTTCCCACATACTTTTTTTCCTATAAAAATGAATTTATAACTGCAATTGAACAATAACGCATTTTCACGAGTATGGAAACAGGTCAAACAGTCATAAAACAAATGTGGTGCTTTGTGGTTTTGCTAAAATCCATTGCAGAAACATCAAATTATTCAATCTAAAGAAAAATGTAAAATAAGTTCATTGCTAGTGCTGTGTGGTTTGTTATTGCATGTTTTGCAAGAGACACAATGAACTAACCTAGCCTCAGAAATCGTTCTTTAGTCACTTTGAACAAGAGAAGAAAAAAAGAGAAGCTATACCTGTTTCTCGTGAAGCCTTCTCGACAGCAGAAGCTCCAGCTGAGAACCTTTGTCTCTCTTTCACATGACAAAAGGAAACACCGAATCGCCTTTGTGAAACACAGGATAGTGTACGGCTTTGCAGTTAAGAACCTAGCTCCTGTATAATCTCAATATTTGTATATCTTTGCCTTCATCTTATGGAGGAAGATTTTATCCTGCATGTTTACTGAAAACAAACCAAGTCTATGACTCGGTTCTCTCTAAGGACTTAAAACAAGATGACAAATTAAAAGAACTCAGCGCAATATCTTCAAATGAAATGTTGTTTTTCAGGGCAATATCTTTGATGGTTGAAAATTTGACACTTTTTTGTCCATCCTCTCGTGGTTTAGCCCAATGAATGTTTTTTGTTCTTGTTGAACATAAAGCTTGATAAATCAAGATTGTTTTGCAAGGTGGGATTAGACTCTTGCTCTCTTCTGCCCTTAGTGTATATGATCGCTATCAGTATTTCTAAAAATTGGAATTGCTGTAGTAGGAGAAAAGAAACAAAAAGACCTTGTCTTGAATACAGTATCTAGAAGGTATTGATTCATAATGTGAGAGAGGTCCCTGCCACTGAGAGAATGCTGGCCCATTAACTTGCCTGAGAATGTGATGAGGGGAAGGGGTGGTGGTGGTAGAAGAATGTTAGAAAGGTCTTTGAATGTCCCCAGGGCTGAATAGGAGACATTATTGAACTGTTGAAAATGTGTTCAGGATTAGGAGAATTTTCCTCAGTTGTGCTCATAATACAGCCAAAATTTTGAAATCTGCAGACTTGTCATAAATAATAGTGCCTGTCTGCATTTTGGATTTAATCATAGTAAAGGAATATGAAAAATAACATATTTATTGTAGAAAACATCAAGGAGTCCTGAAGTTAATTTATGTTCACGTGAATATTGAACTTCAGTTTTTGGTGCATCTTAAATTTTACATCTCCTCAATCTTGCTGTGCAACGAGTGCTATCAGGCTCTTGGATTGCATTTTATTATCTCACAGGTGTCCATATAGTCATTCTACCTAACGTAAAATTGAAATGAATCAGTTGGAGATTGGAAATGGTGACAGCAACACTCCAATTTTTATTGATGTGTTTTGGATCAGAAATCATAAGGTTCTTGCATTTGCATCTTGATGCAAGAGAAACGAATATTCCTCCCCAGAAAAAGCAAAAATAGTGATTTTTATTAAAAAATCTATTTCAAATAGTGACAAAGTTCTAAAAAAGAATTTCAAGTATTATAATAATAAATTTAAAATTGGCAGGCTTTTTTTTTTTTTTTTTTTTTTTTATTTGAACAATTCCGGCATCCGGGTATAATCTTTTTCATGGCTTTGTAGTCTAATACAGAATTACAGTTAAAAAGTAGTTATAACTCTGTTACACAAAGTAAATGTCAGACAAGGTAGTCTGCAATGAAGATAGAAAAGCAGTGGGATTATGTAGCTCCATGCAGACTAAGTGAACATTTTTTTTTCCCATATAAATTCTTCTCTGATTTGACTGCTTTCACTGCTGAGCCTAACTCATTTAATGTTCCAGTTTCCAAATCCTGTATTGGCAAATCAGATGTGGCTTGAT
The DNA here is from genome assembly GCF_965183815.1 of Platalea leucorodia. Lineage (NCBI taxonomy): Eukaryota > Metazoa > Chordata > Aves > Pelecaniformes > Threskiornithidae > Platalea > Platalea leucorodia. The sequence goes on along the minus strand of NC_138828.1, from coordinate 41,632,651 downwards.
TTTGAAAGGACTTACTGATGAAGTTAAGCTTTTAGACCACTTTGTTTTGAGAGGTAGGTACTAATCAGAAAGACTATCTACCCTTCCAAAAGGGTGAGCTATGAAATAGGCAGAATTTTCATCATCTTCATCACCTCTAGTCTAACATAAATGCAGCATACTGCAAGATTTCTAGTAAAGTGGGATGGTTCCTTGAAGGGTTTGGTTTGGTTTGTTTTTAAAGCACTTTGAAAGAATTTAAATGAATCCAGAATAGAGGAAGATAATTGATTCTTCTGGTTAGATATGAATATTCACTTGTTTATCTATTGTCTTTTATCTTATGCAAAAACAAACTGGAATTTAATACAAAGTTATAAATGCAATGTCAGTGTTTCTATCACTGTAGACTGATTACTCTATATTGTTGTTGCTGTATAGAAAAGAAAAAACATCAGAAGTGTTATGGGGGAGACATGGGAATAAAATGTGTTTTTCCAGTGATGAATGCAGTTATTCCTGTATGCTGGAATTGCTATTTTATAAACAGTAAGCCTTTTCTGGTTACTATCAGTGAAAGATACATAAGCTCTAAGAATACTCCATCTTGCTCAACAGTGAAATTCAAGTTCCTTCTGTGTGTGAAAGTGAAATAATGTACACTTGATTAGATTTAGAGCTGCTTTCCTTCCCTTTATTTCTTATACTAGTGAGCTAAGAAAGCAAAATTTTATAGAAAAGGGAAGTGACATAGTCTGAAAGCAAGCTGAACATATAGTAATAAATTTGCCTCTTCCTTTCCCACTTTTTAATAATCTATTTTCTAGAGTCAAAGAAAGAATTTAGCATCCTTATTTATGAACTAATATCTGTAATTTCAAATACCCGGGTATCTTGCTGTTATATACCAGGTTAACACAGGACAAATGAAAGTATGTTGCATTTTTATAAAAACTCATCCTTACTTCTGCATTTTATTTTAATATTTTCTCAGTGTTGTTTAATTCCAGTTAGTGAGACCAAACAAAAACAATTAAGAAACAGCCAAATGAACTACTCACTCTCAGGAAACCGTACTAAGTTCATCATTGTTTCAAGGAATGCTAAGTGGAAGCTATGGGAACTACTGTAAGATTGAATATGCCGTTTTCACATATCAATTTAATATGCTTCAATTACAGGTGACATCAGAAATACAGATTTCTCATAAAGTATAACAAACCTTTGAATAGTGTTACATATCCATGTGTGTTTGTAGGTAAATGCACAAGGTTGGGGTGTGGGTATGTGTATGTATATATAGCACCTTTACATAAAGCGTCAATTCAAAAGTTCTAATGTAAAATGTACTAAAAATGAAACAAATTTTAAGTAGGACATTAAGTACTATTGTCTTTATGGCTATAAGTAGGTATGTGTATGTATCTGTAAATCTCAGGAATATGCCATACCTTAGAAGAATGCATTCTCTGTAGATGAGTACAGCTGTATCTATAAATGGCTTGGTTACTATATATTATCTTAAAAACATGTAATCTGAAGGAATTATACGTCTAACTGTTTCTTTAATACAGCATTGATTGCTGCTAAATGTATAGGTAGGATAACATTTTAATGAGCTGCTGCTTGTTTGTTCTTCAAGTTCTCTTTTCTCAGATTTGTTTCAAACAGTTATATTTGCTGACAAACTTGGTTGTTTGTGAATTGAGAACAGATGTGTTGTTTGTTTTTGTTTTTTTTTTTTTTGCAACAACTTGGCCTGAATTATGGCTCCATCTTTTCCTTCAAAGATTAAGATTCCTAAACTGTATTCCCTATGTTGTGCCACTGAGATCTGAAAGACAAACAAAAAAATTAACTTCTGGTTTTGTTTCTGTATTAATGATAATACTGTTGCACTTTGTGCCAGCTGATACGTTTTCGGCACTTGTTTGCACAGCTACAACTAATGTAAGTTGCATCTTTTCTGTCAGCATTGGTTTCTCAAACTCTGATCAAAATACTTTATGGAGCCTTGGCCTTCAAATTTTTACCTTTATGACTTTTGATTTCGCATGTTATCAGTGGTATTACTATGTGTTATTTGGAGGACTTTGAACTGAGAGCAGGGATAATAAGGCTCTCTCCTCTTTTTGAATTTTTAATCAACTTTGATGTTTCCTACATGTGGCATAGGCAGAAGGATATTTTGCCTGTTAAGCTACAGTTCTGTTTATTTTCTGCCTATTGATTCGGGATACCTTATTATTTAGGTTGTAGTATCTTTTTACTATCACTAATCTAAGAAAAACTGAACATGCTCTATATTTAATTCTAGATTCAAAATAAAAATAAGAATCCTATATGAAACTAAAATTGGGGGAAAAGAAAATAGAACTTTTTAGGGATTAGTAGTGAGATATAGCTTGCAAACACTGTGATCATAGTATTAAACCCTAACATCTTGATCCATGTTTGCTGCCTTGGCTTTTATCAAGTAGCAGCACTTCCCATTGTTTTCATGTGTAATGGATAATTCAGTTACTCTGCTGGATTGGAATTTAGTTATTTAGCTACTGGAATGGCATGTAAGGAAAAAAAGGGGTATGAATAGCTTTTAAAATGAGATTTATTCTACCCTGTATCTAGATATTAGAGTAATACCCTTGTGTATATATTTACAACGTGAATATTTCATATACCTGGGTAGACAGCTTGAAATCTTTTCTGCAGTCCAAATGGAGCATTTAGGATCCTCAGAGGTGTGTAACAAGTGCAAAATCTAACTGCTAGATGATCTTGCAGAATGAATTTTCAGTTTCTGCGCTAGGAACAAGGTCCATGCCTAAAGTCTGAGAAGAAATGTTTTTAAACAAGAGGACCTTAGACACCAGATTGTGTGGGCACGGTCTAGTGATTGGCTACTGCAAAATATAGAAGAAACAGTTTCTGAAGCTGGGGTTACCTAGGATATCCCTTTCTCTAGCCAGTGACCTCGAGGTTAGGCCAAGCAGTTATGCTTCTTCAGTTACTTCTCTCTGGCTCAACTATTCTTAAGTTCTGTCCTGTGAAACAGTGTCCTTTGAAACACAGCAACAAGCTATGAAGGAAGCTGGATGCAGATTCATTTCCTGGGCGGGTCCAAGGGCTGGTGTTAACTGAAAGTGGACACAAAGTATAATGGTGCAGGATTTTCTTTGCGCTTATGTCAACATTGTTTTCTGTTGGTTAGCTCCAAAGCCACAAGCTTAGGGTGCTGGTAGTTCTAATTCTGAGGTGCAGAATTTTACCCATGCCATCTGTGTGGTCCTGATACCTATTCTGCTCCTGTACTGTGGGCTAGACAGCTACAACTTCAGCATTATACTTGCAGACATCTAAGGACACGTTTACATCTTCTGAGGCAGACTGGGTCTTCTCCCTGCTAAGCGTGGAAGCGGAAAGGCAGGGAAGCGTGACTCTCATTGGAGCAGTTTGCAGAGAGAAACCTCATATCTGGGCAGTGTAACTCAGTATGGGACAGTATTGAGATAATTGAGACCATTAACTGAAATTGAGTCTATGCCTTTGCATGCCATTCTGTGTGGGTTTCCCAGTTCAGATCTCTGTTTGTTCAGGGATCTCTGTGTCACGACCCGTTCTGTGATGCGGAAGTCCCATATCTTTACTCACTGTACCTCAGATTCCCGAAGGTAACTCTCTACTACAAACACCAAACAAATGATGGTGTTGCTGCCCTACAGAACATGCTGGTAAACTGTAAGAAGAATACTGATTTAACTGGGTTAAGGGAAGTTAAAGCAAGGAACAATTTACCAACCTTTATTGTTAATTTAACTTCATAAATGATCATTTCTTTTAATTTCCACAAAGTTAAAGTGCTGTGGAAGATGGTGAAACAAGGTAATTGAACCCCCTCGTGTAGTCAGAATTAGTTTGGAGCACAGTTTCCGCAGTGTTTGGTGTTTGATGTACTCTAGATCAAGCACTGAGTGATACTGCTGTGATGAGGTACTTGCTTTTAGGAAAGATGAACACACGTTAACTGAACCACCATATTCACTGTAAAGGAGGTTGTTGTTCGTAGTTGTATTTCTGCAGCCTTTTCTTTGGGGAGGTGCATAGAAACCATCAATCACAGGCAAGCAAAAAACCGCTGACTGACAGAATTTTTGGTAAGGTGGACTAATAAAGGAAATGTTTTGTTATTTGTGATCTAGTTTCATAACATCTGCAGACTTTTCATTGTGGCTGTCAGAAATTGAAATGAATGAAACAATCTATTCTGACATGCAGTTTGTCTTTTTTAATCAGATTACCTTTCCTAGTCTCCTAAAATTTGGAATACTACTGACTAAATTCCTAGGAGGTTTTGAACTTGGCTAACAGCATGCTGTTTTATGGGAAATAAATAATTGTGTGCTATAACTTTAAAAAAGACAATATTTTCCAAATAATACAAATCCCTCCTCCATGTTTCAAAGAACATTCAGTTTGCAAGGATAAGGTTCATAGTTTTGAAAATCCATATTTACTTTCAAAATTTAAATAAGTTTCTAAGTTTTCAGTATTTATGAGGTTTCACAATGAACCATAAAAACAGAGCAGCAATTTTGCTGTATGTCTTACATTTTACCTGTTCATGATATGGAAAGTAAATACTTCACTGTCTTTATCGAAACGTAAAATAAAATCTGTGAGCATAAATATTTGTGAACATTCTCTGGTGTGAATTTTCAACTCAGAAGTCCGAAATCAAATAATCCCATGTACGACTTTCATGGCACAATCATAAAATTGTGCAGATCATCTTAATCAGGCTTTAACCTTTATAGTAAAAATTTTGTTTCTGGCATTTGACTCACTAAAAATGTTGCCTGTTTCTATCCTGCCTCCCTAACTAAGTACTGCCTGTTTAGTTTAACCAAGGAGTAGACAGGCTGGGTTTAAAGAATTGGCTCAAGAATCAGTTTCCTTGAATTTTACACTTCTTTTCTCCTTGGACAGAGATTAATAGAATTTAAAACTTAAGGCACATGGTTAGATCACCTATAATACACCATCATATAATCTAACTGGTGTATGATAGACATGGAATTTTATTGTATTTGTCCTATACTTTTAATTAAAAAAACGTAATGTCTTGCTTTTGGCTGAAGCAAAAAAAGTCTGCAAGGAGGTGTGCAGCCTTGATTTGAAAACATCAAGGAGAACTGAAGAGTCTCAGGATTTGAGGTTAATTGTTCCTGTAGCTTTTCTTTTTTTGGTTTCAGAGCTGTTATTCATTTTTCTTGTCCTGTTAACTTTTGTTTGACAAATTGAAGCATCCATACTTATTTTTTTCCTCTGTGAAAGTACCTGTGGAATGTGATATGATCAATTCTCAGTCTCCCTTTAAAAAAAAAAAAAAAAAACAAAAACAAAAACAACCCCCCCCAAACGTGTAAAGATTGATTTTTCTCAGCTTTCTTAATGTAAAATGTCTTCAGCAGGCTTCTGATTACTTTTATGGATCCTTTTCTAACTTGAAAAGTTCCCTTTGAGCTTCTCAACATTAAATTTTAATATATTGAAGTCAAAACTGAATGTTGTGTTTCAACATCAGTCCCACCATTGTCTTTCTATCCCCAGTTACCCTGTTACGCTTCAAAAAAACGTGCTGCTTGGTTAGGCTACAGAGTGATCCAGGAATTTGAGACTTCCTTATCCACAGCAAATCCTGCCTCTTTTTCAGATAAAATGCTTTCCAGGGCCCATTTATTCTCATTAAGGTATAGTCTAGGTTCTTATTTTTAGATGAATGACCTTACATTTGTCTCTATGAAAACACAGATCCTTTTCCTGAAAACATCCATGTGATCCATTTCATTCCATATGCTGCCCTCTCCTTCTCCTCATTATTATTCACCTCAACAGTATATACCATCTGCTAATTTTCTTTTTATATTTAATTTTAAATTATCAAAAAGGATTGGGATAAGAAGCCAGACTTTCAAAATCCCATTGGCTTGTTTCAGCCATTGATGATTCCTGACTGACGTCTATTTGTTCAGGTTTTGCATTTACTGACGTTATTATTCATGCAATATATGCCTTATTGATACTGCCTAGTATTACTTCTCTCTTGTAATGATGTAGGGTGTGAAATTAAAAATACCCACAAGAAGCTATTATGTTTAGCAACGTAAGCTATTTACGTTTGTAAATTAAATCCCTTACATAAGTAAAAGAAAATGAAAAATTGGGTTGTCTGACGGGCTGTATTTCCTGTATTATTTATATATTTAAAGTATCATGTCATGACAGCATTTAGAAACACAAAAAATATTCACAGTCTTCACCTGTGAATTCCACTGTTTATTTCTCAAACCAATACTGACAACTTTTCTTGCCCTCTTTGAATATTTGTGCTGTGTTGTTATATGTCCCGGTTTGTGGAATATCACGGATATGTGAGGATCTGTTAGTAGGTAATGTCAACAAGAAAAAGGTCTCATCAGCCGGTGAGTTAGGGACTCTTGTGAACAGGCAGTTTGATCCTGATGATTTTAAAACACTTGATGCTAACCTAAGTTGCTAAACAACTTCTCTGTTGGCTAATGGTAAGTAGTTGGCTTTGCTTCGCTAGAGTCTCATGTAGGTTGTAATTTGATATCACAGTTGATCTGATCTAGCTGCAGGTTGCTACAAAACCAGGTAAATTTTTCAAAATCAAAATCCCTACACCCTAATACCTGTTCTGAATTGTACCTCTTGTGATAGACTATTAATCCCCCACCCCTTCAAGAGGAAAACAAACAAACAAACAAACAAAACCAAAACAAACAAACAAACAAATCCCCAACAACCAACCAAAATCTCCACAAAGATTAATTTTGCTTTCAGTCAAAGAGTTGATCTGATCCACAGATCACATTGCAGAGTCAGGAGATGGCTAGATCCAGCACAAGAGAATTCGTATTGGGTAAAAATTGAAACAGCTCTTTTAACAGCAAATCACAGATAATTAAGATTAATCATGATATGAAATCACTTCTGTACCTTCTAAAATCTGTCCTCACAGATGTTTTTGGACTGTTTTATCAAAACTTAAGTGAATTTTCCAAAGAACCCCAAAGTATATTGCCAGCATAAAGATGTCTATATATAAACAAACATTGAATCTTATATCTGTAATCAGAATTATGGGTTTACTGAAGCTGAAAATTAAATAATTGCCAGGAAAATAAATCATACCTGTCCATAGCATTATTGTTGGAAATATCTCAATCATTCTGGCTAATCTTTTTTTTAGTTATTTTTATTTTAAATAAAATTGACCAATTATAAATGAAAAGCATCATAAGACAGATTTCATTTCAAAGGATTGAAGCTGAGAACACTAATATGCAATTAAAAATATGGTACTGTAGTGGCAGGTGTTGGTGGTCTTCAACAAAGGTTTTCATGTACCACCTTAGGTGTAAAGTTTAATCCTTGTTTGTACAATTGAAGCTAGTGGGAACAAGTGTTTTAAACTATTTCAGACTACCTTTTATGAAAAAAACAAGCAACGAAACAATGCTTCTCACCCTAAATGTTCCTTTTTCATGAACTAGCTGTAATTTTAAGCACGTTTCATGGCCTTGAAATCTCAGAGATTTCTTCTAGAGTGAAGTTTTCAATACGCGCCATCATAACTTTAGTACTACTTGTATAACTACAATGGGCTTAGAGTTATTAATTTTTCCCAGGCTACATTTTTGTCCTTTATGTATCAGCTGTAAGATCTATGCAATTTCATTTTCTTTTTTTAATTCAGTTTAATGTGAACTTAATAAACAGGCTTTTAAAGTATGAGAAGTAGCTAGCAGTAATATTCAGGTAGCGTAGTATGTGTCTTTAATTAATAATAGCTAAAGCTGGTTTTGTGGTGATTTTTCTTATCTTTGTGGATGGTTTTCATACTTTCTAATGTACTAACAAGGTTATCTTTTATAATGCTTTCACATTAGTATATAGATTACTTCTGGTAGGATAAAATGTTTGTGTCCTTTCTCTTTGCTCTAATGCTCCTTTTATTCTCTATTATTTGTTTAGAAAATTTCTGTTTACATGAATAATAACTGAATGCATTCCTTTCTATTGCTGCTGATCCCTTTGCAGAGCAACTGAAACACAAAAGCCTCTGTATCCCCTGCTTTTCAGAAGCTATCATATGATAATACAAATGTAATGGTTTTGCAGTCATTTTGGGAGGCAGGTAGAGGGTAGGAAGACTAGTTATTTTACAAAGGAATTAACTATAGTTATATTCATTTTTTCTGTGCCTGGTACAAAACTTTAAACTCTGCAACGTTACAACAAGGAGTTGCATTAGGCTTGGTCCTTTCAGTTATGTGATAGTGTTTTTAGTACATGCACCATGTAAAATGAGAATTCTGAATATTTGTGGTTGTCAACATCTTAAAAATTCCTTGGATGGAATCGAGGTAGATGTCTGCAACGTATACATACTTTAAACCAAAATGGTGCACAAATTAAAGAACGTTTCTCTGGGAGAAGTTCGTTGGAGTTAAAATCTAATAGCTATTAATTATGATCTATTTACAAAGCGTAGGTGCTTCCATTGAGAAACAGGAACCTTTTCAGGTCAGCTACTTTTATAACAGGTCTTTGGGAAGATAATAGGCTTGTCAAAAGCCTGTAAGAAGTTGATACAATTAGTAGGGTAATAGGAGTTTATTTTAGTTATTTTTGAAAATGTCTGAATTTGGTTTTTGTGATTAGGAATTGGACTGAGAGGAAAAAGACTTTACGTCATGTGTACTTGGGAAATTATCTCAAGTATATTTGAATGTTTCTTAATCGCCATTCCTATACATGTAAAGTAAAATCAGCTTTAACATTCACAGTGTCTTTACAGTGCTTCTGTCTATCCCCATTACATGTATTCTCTATATATTCTGAAAACTTTTGTGTAATCTCAGTGAGTCTGTCCTAAAGGTATTAACTTTTAAAACTGCAATAAATAATTACAAAGTAACTGGAAATCCCTGACTTTACACAGTTGCAGTTCATTGCCCCACAGCAACCTTAAAATGATCTATTAAATGATTATTAGAAACAATTAATTATACCAGAGAACTCTAAGAGCTCAAATGTAATTTCATGGTTATAATTTTCTTGTCAGGTAATAAAACGGGATGAGCTTGGCAAGGATCTGTCTGACTGCTCTCTGTTCGATTTGCTGAAATATGATGATTATAATAGTGACAAGCACCTAGCTCTGGAAGAATTCTATAGAGCTTTTCGTAAGTACAAAGATTAGCCTATTCTTCTTTCAGTTTTCTTTTCTCTCTCTTGCTTTGTTTTTCTAAAATGGTATCTTTTTATTTTTAAATCTTGATACATCCTGATGCTGTACTTAAACAATGAGTACAATTTAACAGTCACGATATACTAGAGAACTTCGTAGCAGAAATCAATGAGATCCATTAGTGTCCAGACTTCTGAGGGATTTTGGTAATGGAGAATTCATAGGTAATCTTTCATAATGCCAACATGCATTGATAAGTCTGTGTTGCGCACAAGTGGGAAGTAGTGTGGTCAAGACATAATTAATTAAACCGGAAAAGCTAGAACACTTCCCCACACCCTGTATTTATGAGTGCTGCTAAGACCATTTCTGACAAGCCCCACAACAAATGTACCACTTCTATTAGGTGCTTTTTGTCTTCACAGCACTCAGAGGGAGAGATAGATTTGTGTTGTAGTTTTGCCAGGTATTTGTTCTCTGAATGCCAAAGGTGACTGGGGACAAATGGGTACAGTACATACGAACATCTTTACCAAACCACCGGGGTATGGGTCAACATTGTAGTGAGTAGCAGAAAGAAGAAAGATGTCAAGAGCTTTTATATGGTATGGTACATCCAATATAAGATACATCCATATATGTTGTTATATCCAGATCAGAACTGATGATTTTAACGCTTCTGTACCTCATATCTAAGACTGAATCTTGAAGTCTGACTTTGGTTTCAATAGCTGTTGCTCCACATTCAGCAACCTGGTGGCATAGCAGATCAAGTTTGTGCTCAGCTCTTTCTATAATTATAGTTTGATTATGCATTGACTAGTCCATTAACCGATCTTCATTTTGAGTCACTACAGTCTGTTGCTTTAGTCTTCTTGTACTTTGTCTTTGGACAACTGACAGCTCTCAGCCACTTTAGATGACGTCAAATTAAAAAAGATCCAAAACTACTTACAGAGTTTAAAACTAAAAAGTAATGAATGGATATTAGGGAAAAAAATGATTGCATGGAAAGCAATAAGAATGAACATGAAATTAATCATCAAGAAAGACTGCCTGAATGTTTCCTGGTTTTGGCTATTGAATTCTATTTTTAGCTCCCTGGAAGTCTTTCAGAAAGTGCGATTTTGTGATACTGCTTAGCTGAACGAATGGCTTACTGCACCTAAAGAAAACTTCATCCTGCTTCCTGACATTATCTGACTGCCTTTCTTGCAGTGTCCTGACACTCACGGTCTCTCCTCTGAGTCACTTTCTAAATCAGCAGAAAAATATTCACCCTCCACATCCCACCCCCAATCCTGCTTATTTTCTCTCATTTGGGTGACCTGAATTGAATAAGTGAAGGGTCAGACCATAAGTCAAGCAAAAGAAGTGAAAAGAGAGTACAGCCGAAATATAAGGGGGGAGAGGGAGAGAATGGGAGATGTTAGGACTTTGTGGCAGTGAGATAAATGAATTAATCTGTACCAGCAAAACACTAGGAAATAGCTTAATTTCTTTATTAAAAGTTGTGGTACAACTCTGACTTACCACAACATACAGAATTATATAGCATCTATAGAAACATACCCATGCACAGCTACAATTATATGGATAGACGTTGTACGGGTAGATCTTGATTATGTGCATAGATGCGGAAATATATATGGAAGCATGTAGGATATGTAGCAATCCAAGAAGATAAAAGACACGTTTAAAGCATTAACATGCTGTTCGCAAACACTGAAACCATGTATTAATGGAGACATAACGTTGTTCTTCCAAATAAGACTTTGATGTGCCTCTGAGGGACTGTTTTGCATAGTTGTAAAACTCCAGACATAAGGATAGCTTTTTGTTGTATATTTTTAATGGACTTTTAAATAATGAAGATCATTTCCATACGGTATGTTAAGTGTTGCCTTAATATGAACAATAATGGAAACATTGGATTACATAAAGTTAGGAATTATTTAGCTTTCTTTGTTGTAATACAGTAGTGGAAAAGACCCTATTTAAAACTATAAGGGTGTCTTGGAAGATGATTTCTAGAGCAAGATTCATTCTTCTATGTGGTGTTTTTTTAACAAACTGTCTACATATTCATTACATTGTTTAAAAATGAAACCTAAAAAAAAAGGTACTAGTTCATTGTACATTGTGTGCCCAACAGGCCAAAGGAATGTGATACACCAGTGGTCTCTGTAATTAAGGCGGAACAAATACTCTTGAAATAAATTTGAGGATTAACTCTAGTTCCATTGAATTTGATCTCGAGAGAGTTTGAATTCAGTCATTCTGACCTACATCAATAGCATTAACAAAAATTACATAATGCTATAAAAGTATACTAAGCTAAGCAAAACCAAAACAAATTAAATGCTAGCCACCTGGTCATTCGGCTGCTGCTCCTATGGCTAAACAAGCTGATCCCACGCTGAAATCAAGCTCTCCACACAAGCCAAGTCAACGCCAGGCAACGTGAATGTGACAGCCCCAGTCCAGAGGCCTCTGTTGTTTGCTTAAAGCAAAGCCTGTGGCCTGTTACTAGTAATGGCAAGTCAGGTTTTACCAAGATACAGGGAATTAATATAGACAGGGAACCAGATCCATGTAAGGAAATATACGCAAGAAACACTCATCTCACATCTTCCACACACCGTTCCACACACAAGTATCTCCTCATTTAAGCATCAACCTACGATAGAATTAAATATTTTAATTTTCTTCGATAAAGTAAAATAGGAATGTTGAAAATATTTATTCCAAACAGAAATAAAACTGATTTTTTTTGCAGAATTTTCTTTCTGTATTTAATAATTTCAGTTTTGCATTCCAAAGTTATAATTATGTTATATTGTAATTATATATTACAATTTTGAAATTATCTTTTTGTACAGTATGGAAAAGATTATTTTTCATCAGCTTGGACACTTTCAAATGTGTAGAACAAATCGAAACCAAAATAGGAAGGATTTTTTAAAAAATACTTTTCATAACTATGTAAGTGAAAGATTATAACCGAGTAACAGTATTTGCAGGGGATCATCTTCTAAAATATTATGGTCTTGTTATTTAAAGACATTTAAAAAACATAACTGTTAAATAAAAGATGCTTGTAGAATTTTTGACCCCTCGCAGAGTTCTCCTGTCCATTGAGCTTGACAGTGTGTTTGTCAATGGTTTTTCATTCTTTTATCTCCACCTTTTTCATCTACTTTTAGAACCTAATGTCAATTGAATACCTGCTACTTGCAGTGAATTTGCCTCTATCCTTAATAGGGGTGGAGTGGTGGATTTGAGAACTGTTCAACTCTCCTCATTAAAGTTTGTCTGCCCAACTGCTGGAACAAAAGTTACTGACATTTAGTCACTCAGAATGGCAGTAGAGAAAATTTGGCTTTGCAATGCTGGAGAAATTGATCCTATTCAAAACTGCTGCACAGAATTCAAAGGTTTTTTTTTTTTTTTTTTTTTTCTCCTTTAGTTCTGTAATTCTAATGACTTGTTTTTTTAAGTATGGAGAGGGAGTGGAAGGAAGGGCGTAGAAGGGATGCAGTTCTAATGCCTTGTTTGTTAAGACAGTCATATGAGCACAGAAATGCTAGGACTAGGTGGTGGAGGTAGGGGAGGGGTGATAGGGGTCACAGCACCACAGTTTTTATATGTGGCAATTCCCCAAGGGTACTTTTGAAGCCAGTTTGTACCTAAAGCTGCTAAAATATAAAATGTACTATAGATAACTAAATATACTTTTAAGACATATTTGATTTTGGTGAAGATTAAACAGCTCTCATTTTCTAAATGTAATTGATCATCAACATCCTCTACTCAGCACAGGATCATTAGGGCAGAAGGCATTAGGGACATTTGTGTCATCAGCCTGAGCCTAAAAAGAGGATAATAATAATCAAGCATACAACTCGCATGCACATTTCTAGCTGTGATTTCAAATGGCATTTAAAAACACTTGGACAAGATTTTGAACACAGTTGGATAGGATTAAAAGCCATTTTCACTATGCTGTTGAACAACCTACTCCCTTAAAGTGGTTTCTTTTTAAAGGATTAAGCAACTACATTTTATTTAAATCCGAATGCAGTTCTGTGGGATTAATTATCAGTACTGTTTCATTAGCATTTGCAGGTAGGAATTTTTTTCATTGGCATACTTAATAAGAAATTTGACTGTCATCTAAAGATTGTAAATTCAGAATCAAACATGAGTGTAGATTGTACTGCTTTATGAATAGTTCCCCACAGATAACTGCAATTCTGTTTTTTCCTCTAGTGGTAGAAAATTAACCACCTTAAGGGCAAAGATTAATCACTGCCTGTTTTAAAGGTATTAACATGCACATAAATATATATCTATACATATATATATATATACATGCTTGCTTGTATTCTGTGAGTTACTTTTGAGAGTCTCATTTTATCTGACAAAATGAGTTCAAAATAAACAGAACAACCAAATGTGAATAACTGGATGCAGTGGAAGAAAAATCCCTTTCCCTTTTCCGAAGGTCAGGTGCTGAGGCAGTAACAAAGGAACAAAATGCTTGAGAGGGTGCTCTCTGCCTTGGAGGTTTGTGCCAAATCCAGGTTCACAAAACGTTACAAGCAGATGAAGATGCTTACTGGCTTCTGTAGAGTTTTACAGACTGGCAAGCCTGATGTGGTTTTCTGGGTATTGGCTGTTTTCACTCATACTGTGAGGAGGTTTTTTTTGGTGCTGTAGCATCTATCTACTAGATACCTGTCTAATAGATGCCATAACAGTTTAACTAGATCAATAGTGTATGCGGAGAGTAGCCTGAAAAATTATTTCCATTAATATAAGAAGATAAAACAGAAATTTAGATCTAGCTAGGTTTTGGGAGCTTGGGACTGATGGAATCAGCTGGTTCGGTCCTCTACTGCTTTGGCCACATCATGTAAAATTCTGTCTCAAAAGTGATCCAGCTCCATCTTAGCATTTTGTTTTGCTGTTTTGTTTTCCTTCCCCAGCCAGCCCCAAGCTAAGGGATTTTCTATCAGCAAATGTTTTTTTTAAGGCAGGGAAAAATATATTTAACTTTTTCTGAAAGGGTGGCTGAAAGCCTAAGATGATGGAGCCAAACAAAAGCTAGAAGGGAGGAATACAGATTCTTGAAAGTTTTATCTTCTTTAAACTAAAACTCAACCAGTGGGCCTCCTTTATTTTTCAAGGATTTCCTTTCTTTGCATAATGCCTCCTATGGTATCAAGATAATTCTGTGTTTGCTGTAAATGCTGTCTCTGTTTGTCTTCTAGTGCTCTTTTCTAAAATAAATAATCTTATATGTTTTCTTCCTTTAAAGTACCATCTAAAATGAAATTTCAAAGCAGGTACTTCAGGTGACCTTCACAGTGGGCTGCAAAACCTCAAGGCATACCACAAGCAAGTAAATAGTCATAAATTATTCTGTTTGATCACTCAGCATTTGCAGATGTATATGTAGGCCCTTCCCTTTGTGATTGCAGTAGGAAGAATGACACTAATCTAAACATTTATGAATAGAACTGATTGAATACAATGAATACAAATAACAAGTTTACTGTAAATAATAGAACTAAATGCTCTATGTAACAATTGACATCCTGCTTAAAATGAAGAAAAAAAAATAGCAATATCTTTCAGAATTGTTTTCTATTGTTAGAGTAGAACTATTTTTGATGTTATCGTATGCTCAAAAAAGGGTCTATGGAAGGCCCTCACACTGAGGACTTGAGTGTAAAAATTACCACTAGATGTACAAGAAATTATCTGAAAGAATTAGCTAGCCAAACCAAATATGACCTAATTTTATAGTCCCTTCTTCTATTAGTGATGCTTTATAGTTTCACTGGAACTACTTGTGCTTTCAGGTACCATTCAAGACTGTTACGATATCTAATGTGTCGTGCAGCTGTTATTCAGGATCGTGTATGTTGTTACCGTACATGCTATTGCTTTATGTATTTAAAAGTACCTCCAGTTTTGAAATGCCGTTCAGGTCACAGATACCAGATTAAGCTTTCAAGCACTCCTTATTGCTGAGGTATTTGTATGAAGTGATATATAAACATACAGTAACAGCAGCTATGACAGAAGTTGGTCTGGACTGAAATTACAGAACTTGTCTTCGGGCCTAGCTTTTAAGAGGAAGTGTGAAGCCAGTGCCTAATATGATTGTCAGACTCAGTGCTTTGTTGTCTCTTGAATCGTGGAAAGACAAGCAGCAAGAAGTCACCATAAAAACAGGGCTCATTATGATAGCATATGCTTAGTTATTAGATTCTCTCAGTCCTCAAAAATGATTGTAAAGCATCACTGCTTTCATTATGATAGCTTTACTTCTATTTTAATTTGTCAAATACAATTATTACAGGCACGTATTCAGAAATTGTTTTTTTGAAATGCGTATCTTTATTTCCAAAGCAAAATAGACCAGAATTTAACAACAACAAAAAAATCCAAGTATAAAATCTGTACAGAGTTATTCATTGAAATAAATGAGACTTCCCATTGGCTTCTATAAGTTATCTTGAAAGCCACAAAGCCTAACTCAAAAAATACTTATTGAATTTATATTTCCAATTACTTCAGTATGAGGTCCCAAATATTGTATTTAATGTGGAACCTGAGTCAGAGCTTTATAATGATGATGAGTCTTCAATAGTAAAACAGGTTAACAAATAGTAGAGGAAAGATTTTCTGAGGGAGGAAGAGGTATTATTCTGTCTCCTGCTACCATTAATTCCTTTTCAGCAACAACTAGTGTGTATTAGATTGTTCCAGAGGGTATTATATTTCAGCACTAACCTCTGAAAATAGCAGTTAACATCATACTGAGTAGGAGCTATTGGACTTAGTGGTAATATTTTTCTGCTCAACCTAATCTATCTTTCAAATTCCTACCAGCGCTACATGTATTTTCAATCTAGAGATTCACAGCTGGAAAAGAATACAACCTCTTCTGTTGAGTGGGCAGAATTTTAAACTGATAATTTCAAACAAGTAAATATTTAAGGTATTAAATATTGTTTCATGGGCTGAAGTAGTGTGCCTGAAACTTGTCACATGCCACTAAGTCAAGTCATTTTGATGCCAAGTGATTTCCAAATGATGTTAAATGTCATTATTTGGTGCTTCCCTAGTAAGACTGTGTGAGTTTTTTGTGGGGTTTGGGTTTTTTTGTTGTTGGTGGTTTTGGGGTTTTTTTTTTAGAAACATTTAAATTTTTTTTTAATTTAAAAAAGGTCTCTGAGTAAAAAGGTCCCTTTTTAAAAAAAAATAATCTTAAGTGTTGCTGTTTGACAATGTGGAAGTCCTCTGAGAAATGTTAAGTTGTTGGTGTATTTTGCCTGTTCAGATCTGGATCAATGTAGGAGATAACTGATTTTAATGTACGTTCTTTATAGCATACATTCAAAACATTTGAGAATACTTAAATAGTATCACGCAGCTGAAGTTTTTTATTCTTTTAAAATTTTGCCTGATTTTTGCCTTCCTTCTGGATAAACACAAAATGAAAGATTTTATCAAGGTACTGCAAGATCAGATATTGTACATGCTTATTATGAAGCTCTGATGAAGTATGATATTTTAAGTAGCCCTGCTACTGTCTCTCCTAGGCCATAGAACGTTTGCGCTGACTTGGGTAATTTAAGAACTGGCTAAAAAGTGTCAAAATGAACCAATCACATTTAAGTGTGAATAAGCTGCTATTTCCTATGGCCAGATATCTAGAAATGGAGTACTAATAAAACATGATTGTATTGTGATATATAAATAAATAAATGACTTGCAGTTCTGTAAATTTAGACTTTGACCTTTTGCTAAGGCCAGCTGCCAAAGGTGTTTTCTTCATGGTTGGGGGAATCAAGTAACAAATTTAAGGCCACGTTAGGTTTGCATGAGTAGATGAAATAAATACTTCACAAGGTCTTTGGCTATTAGGAAATAATGAGGAAATTAGGAGATTTTGTTTATGAACATTGAGTTCTGCTGAAGTCTAATCCCATCAGTGCATTTACGTGGGAGTTTTTGCTCGGTTCAGTGATGTAGGTTGCTAGAGATAGCACTGTGAAATACAGGATTGCAGAGGATGAAGATTGGAACCAAACACCTTAGTTATAGTATCATTGTTTCAGACAAGAGGATTGGTAGAGATTGACTTGCATAATATTTGTTATTGGCTCAAAATGCCTGAGAATGAAGTCTTATATGCCTTTCGGCGAGCTTATGTCAATACTATGGAGAATGACACGGAACATTGAGGTAAAAATAAACACCGAGCAATTATACATGTCTGGTTATGGTTAGCAAAGTCCCCAGTAATTGATCGATTAGTTGTTTCTCGAGAATCAATTATCTGTGGTGAGTTTACCGTATTGTTGCAACTATTTTATGTTGCTAATTCTGAGGATATTTTAATCTTCACAAAGCAGTGTACCTGTAAGATTAGGCTATGACTGATGTTCCAACATCCACAAACACCTTTATCTAGATATTGTAAGGAATATTTCAAGGCAAATTTAAGATAACAATTTATAATCATGGTTTCCTTTATTAACAATTTTAAAGGAAGCACTCTTTCTCTGTGGGGGGGTGGGTGGGGGGAGAAAGAAAATACTATCAGAACATGAGAAGTAATGACTGTGCATTAAAGGAGACAATGACTAGCTAATCCACAAGCAAGAACATTAAGTATCTCTGCTTCAAGGCAGAATTACTCTTCTGGAACTATAATGAATATTAATAGGATCATAAAATATTATTTAGTAAGAAAGCCTCGATAACCATTGCATTACTTGTTTCCTTTGCATCCATGGCTTTACCTCTTTATCTGGATTTCATAGTTAAAATTGGTCACAAATTTCAACTTCCAGAGTAACTGGCTATAAACACTGTTAGGCAACAATAAATATTCATTTAAGCATAATCTCCAAAATAATTTTCAATATTATCATTATATTAAATCTCAATACAAGTTACTTTTCCTTTAAAAAGGACTGAAACCATATTTAGTATTTGACTTCTTTAGGAAACATCACAGAAAAATCCTTTTCCTCTTACAAAAAACAGAGCGTATTAGTCTGAATTTAAGACGTGGGCGAAATGTTCAAAACTGCGTCTCAGGTATTTTCTTATGTGCCTAGGTAGTTGTTTTATTTTACATACAGCTGAATGCACCAATTTAAAATCCATTTGATAAAAGGAGATCATTACTGCATGTTGAAGTAAATGGTTTATTAGTTCAGCATTAAATTTAAATAATAAAATTATCAGAAGCCCTGCTAACTTGAAATCTGGGGGAACTTTGCTGTAACTCAGTGGTCATTTGTCGGTTGTTCTTAAGAAATAGAAAAAAAAGGAACGAAAAGGTCGTTCTAATTCATTGCCCCTAGTCATCCAAAGGGGAGCGGTTTTGATCACTAAGATAATTTAAGTATTTCAGATGAAGACTGAACGAATAAGATGCCTTTTCTCTCCAAGCATCACTTTATTTCTTTGGAAGATGTTTTGAGTTGCTTTGTGTTACTTTATGCTCCATAGAAGGTCGAGTTTACTGGTCATTCTTAAATATCAAGCACTAATGTTCACTTTAGAAAAGTGTTACCAGGTACTTTTTATTTAAAAATTTAGAACATCTTCATACCTCTCAGGCTACTATGCAGTCCAAAGGAACAAGCTTTCCCAAAAGAAGGCTGCCAGGTTTTTGGTTTGGAGTTTTTTTTGATAACTCACCTACTCTGTTTGCTTGCTTTGGTTTTGTTCTCACATCTGGGTAAATAAAAATAGAAAAATTATTACAGTCAGAAGATGATTGTAAAAGGCTTTTAGTAATTCCTGAGATACCTGGATTTCTTAAGCATATCTGACATTTACACTCTAAAAAGAGAATCTGAAGACACAGTTTTGCACCTAGATTGTATGAAAGTACTTTGGAAATGCTATAAATGGGGTTAATAAAAAAAATAATTAAAATTTTGCAAAGCTTGTGAGCTTTTCTATAGAC
This sequence comes from Platalea leucorodia, assembly GCF_965183815.1. Taxonomy (NCBI): domain Eukaryota; kingdom Metazoa; phylum Chordata; class Aves; order Pelecaniformes; family Threskiornithidae; genus Platalea; species Platalea leucorodia. Next base: position 41,613,389 of record NC_138828.1, on the reverse strand, counting down.
ATTAATGTCATAGAAAAGTATATTACAGTATATTAGGAAAGTTTTTTGACTGAATGCCCTCAAATATCCATTACATACAGTAAGGAAAAATTAGCTCAAAAATGTCTCCATTGCAAATAAAGATATTGGAGAAGAAACCCTTTTAGTTTGCTTCATTGTTCATGGTGAATTAAGTTCTGGCAAAGTCTTCTTCTGAAGCAGGAAATGTCATTACTAACTTCATTTCCAAAACAAAATAGCACAATTTCAAGTTTTACTATAGTATTCCTCCATAGCTTTTGAGTTTGTTTTTTTGTTTTTTTTGTTTTTTTTTTTTCTCTTTAATATTGTGCTTCCATAGTGTGTTTTGGTATGTTGTGTGTTTTTGCAGTTTACAACTATCCTAGTGCATCCATATATGCTATTGGCAATAAGACACTATTTTTGGCCAACTGAAATAAACAGTGAATGAAATATTTGGATCTAAATATTTTATAGAAAACTTCAAAGAAAATGTGGATAAGTTAATTTTCAATATGAAAATTGTCAACATTACATTTTAAATAAAAATAAATGAAGTGCTTTATCTTGGCATCCTAAATTAAATGCTTTGATAACCATTTGAAGTTTCCTACCTTTTTTTTTTTTCTATTTTATAAAAGGAGAATAGTTTATTTTAAAGTTGTGTGCCGTACACATAGAAAAGTGTATGAATAACAGATGTATACTTAGATAAAAGTGTGTAGGTATATAGCTTAATCTGATGGGTGCTTTTTAAGGCACCACTTAAGACTTTGAATTCCTATTTGAAAATGCCCTCTTTATGTCAATTTTGAGAGGACTTTCTGGCCAGTTCACACTACTGGGCTCTAAAGTTCCTGCAGGGCCCTAACCAGGGAAAAGAGTGGAAGTATTGGAAAGCATTGGAAGAGTTCCTTGCTTCGTGACTCCCTCAGGCGTATTTTTCTTTTCCATTTCAAACTTCACGAGGGAAAAATAGCACAAGTAGCCATGTAATAGGCCAGAGGAGAGCATCCAACTTATCAGCTGTTATACTTTTCCTATTATGACTGCATTTATTACAAGGAGACTCAAACTTGTAGTAATTGCAGGGATCTTCATAGGTGGTAATATGCTTTCACTGTGTTCAGAGAGATGGACCATTTTCCTCTCTATCTTCTATTTATCATATATTCTGCCTCAGTTTTATTTAGTTAGTTTTTTAACTTAAAATAATTTCTGTTGAGTTTCCTCTTAGTTGATGTTTTCAGGTCTTGGTTTTGTCTTTCCCTCCTCATTCCCAAGTCAACAAGGATTAATTAAGTGCAAAAGTTGTGCTCATATAAGTGTTCTTGACCCATATGCTGAAGGATGCCATGGAATAAGACGGAGAAATTCAGGGCAGCCATGGGATTTCTGAGCTGCTTTACCCTGTATTTGACAACCTTTTTGTAGTTCGTTCACAAAATGTGGTAAGGGAGAAAAATGAAAAAGGCAGTGATTTGCAAGGGGCTTCATGATGCATCCTTTCGGAAAGCAGATATGCATATCTATCCTGCTAACTTGTGTCTGCTGAACTACTTTGAACTACAGGGAGAAAAGGCCTGCTTCTAAATCAAAATCATCTCTCTAGCAAGTTTTCAATGCTCAGCTCATTCTAATCTAAAGCTACAAAGTTCGAAGAGGGTAGGATAATTGCAATATTAGTTAAGTATGACAAATGCATTTTTTCTGTTTTCAACCTACTTTTTTTTAAAAAAAGTGTAATACAATGAAAAGTTGATTTCTAACTTCAGAAAGATAAAAAAAATACTACCAGCCCTTAATGAGACACACCAATTATCTATCAATTTGGTTTTGTTTTATGAAAATTACTAGATTTATCAAATAGCCAGTGGGAATACTTAATTAAAAAAAAAAGCCTTAGAAGGTCTCTTTTAGATGTAACTTTTTTTTGGGGGGGGGGGGAGTAATCTAAAAAACATTTGAAAAAAACATTCACTTTAAGAAAAATATATGGAGTTTTTTTAAAGGTAGAATATTGTTCTCTAACACATCTAATAATCTTATTAGTCTACTTTGTAACAGTTGCTAGTACACATATTAGATAATGCCAGTCATTTTAGTGCATTCACAAGATGCTTAGATAAAAGGATTCCATCATGACAAATTGTTATGTCTGACTAGCTGATAACTTCATTTTCTGAAGTCATATACTGAATGAAGGAAAATGTAATTTACATGTTGTTATTTGAAGTTGTGGAAAGTAGGATCAATTTAATCCTGTAGTGATATAACTATTTGGTATATTTGAAGATATGCATGAAAAGGTCAGTTTTGTTTTGGTTTTTTTTTTTGTTTGGTTGGTTGTGTTTTTTAATTTTCTTTCAGTATGTCTTGCTCTCTTGTCATCAAGCATTTGCCTGGTTAATATACCACAGATCTCTTACATGTTTGTAAGTAGCTTCCCATATGCTGTCACTGCCAAAAGTATTGGGGTGTGTATAGAGCTAAGGAATGTGGCACCCCAGAATTTAAGCTGCTGCAACTCCATGTAAATATTGACAACTGTATGGTTAGGGCAGAAAGAATATCGAATGCCCCAGTCTGTCCAGGCTATTTTCATGGTCTCAGATAATGGTATTCTAAACTGTGATACTTCTTGCTCCTCATCACTCCTGGCTTTCTAACTGCTCAGAAACAAACCTCTCATAATTGCATGTAATAATAATTTATGTATTCCTTAGAGAGATACATGCAAGCTGAATTCAGCGGGAACATTTATCTATGTGTGGGTTGCATATATTTGATGAAATTGTATATCATGCTAACTCCACTCCCTCTGATCACTGAAGCCCTTATTTAGTTGGATGACTATTATATGTTTTATATATGGCCTAAAAACATGTGTGCAATTATCCAAATGTATTTTAGATGCTTTTGAATTTAAAAAACACCCTCACAGAACCCCACTCTTCCCCCCCAGCCCCCAACAAAAAACTGAACATTTTCTACCAAAGGAAGTAAGGAGACAGACTAACAAAATATCCCTGTGGTTGTGTTGTACACAGAATGAAATTGTCGATAGATTCTCAAGCCAGTTTTCTAAACAGATCAAGCTCTCAGAGTATCAAATCTTATGTTAAGTAGGTTAGCAAGTGATTTATACGGAAATGCATTTTGGCCATAGTATAAAAGAAGGTGCCATGCAAAGGCTATGAAGCAGAGGTATATGTAGTGCAATATTGTGTCAGAACATGTTTAAAAAAGATGCAAAACAGTGAAAACCTAGAGGAGGGGAAAACCACATAAGCCTTCTCTATGTAGTTATTTAGTATAAGAATTGGGAAACTGATTGCCTAAGATGGAAGGGATCCAAACAATTCATCTGGTTGTCACTCTGCCATGAATAAATTATTGGAGAAAGTGTCATTTTTTTAAAAATTTGTTTTGCATTGCGATTATAATTCTTCCCAACCTAGACATATGGTAGAGATGTATTTGTTGGAGGGAATAGTTATAGTGTTTTAAAACTTGCTGAACACTCTATTTAAGAAATAGTTGATGCTAAACAAAGATTAATGTTTTGTTTGTACTTACGAAGTGCTGAGTTAATGTCTACTTTGAGTAACAACATATACGTATTAACAACTTCTCTGGGTTAGAACAAAGATACATCTAGTCCAGTGTCTTTGCTCTAAGAGTGCCTAGGGAAGATAACAAAAGAAGAAAAAGCATGTAAGAATCCTCTAATATACTTTCTCTTCTCTAGTGATTTTTTTCTGGGAGACTGCTTGTCTTTAATACCTCTTGATGGATGCCTCACTCATAAATTTGATTGCTTTTTGGACCCACGTGAAATAAGCTTCTATAACATTCTGTTTCAGAGACTTTCTCAATTTAATGACTTCTGGATAGAATAAGTATCTTTTTTTTCTTCATTTTGCACACCTTCTGTTTAGTTTATTTAGTTCTTGTATGGTAAGAAAGCATGAACAATTGTTCTGTATTCCTAGCCTCCAAGACACTTTTTTTTTTTTTTTTTTTTAAGCTCCTGACATATCTTTGTAGTCATCTCTTTTCCATTCTGAAAAATCTGTCATTGAACAGCTGCTTGTATGGAAAGCCTCCCACATCTTTGGTCATTCTTGTTGTGTTTCTCTGTTCTTTTTCAAGTTTCACTGCAAGTTTTTTTGACAGAGGGAAGGACAAAAAGCAAACTAGTAAAGTTGCTTATGCAACATGGATTTATACAGTGGCGTAGTAATGTTTTTCTGTTTGGGTACTAGTCTTTGCCTAATAATTCCTTTTATTGTCCTATTGTCAGGACTGAGTAGATGTTTTCATAAAACTACAAATTATACTCTCAAGGTGTCATACCTAAGCAATAATAACTAGTTCCGAGCCCATCACTATGTAAACAAGGTTGTGCACTTTTTTTTTCCTTCATGCAGTACTTTGAATACTGAATTAAATATATTGAATTTGGCATGCCAGTATTGTAAGTAAGGTCTTTTAAGTAAATCAGCCTTTATGTTTGCTACCTAAACTACCTGATTAGTTGTTCTTCAAAAATTCTCTCTCAAAAAATTTTATCTCTTCATTTTGTTACCCCTTCTCCTGGATGACGCTGAACAACATGAGTTCCAATGGAGATCCAGATGGAACTCCACGGGTGACTTTTCTTCATAAGAGACCTGCAAACAGACTCCTTCAATGGAGAAGTGAAAGACGACCATTTCCCAGCCCATGACTGATGCACATTGTTTGTGAAAGGGTAGATCAGAAGATACTGTGAGTAGGACTGTAGGATACAAAACCAAAGTGCTAAGAACCACAGCTTAATCCTGTCTGTCTTTAGTTTGTTCTTTAACCTTTGTGCTGATCTTCTTAGATGCATAGCCCATTGTCTGCTTTGATTTTGGGGAATTATACCAGGTACACAAAGCCAAGAGAGGAATACACAGAGTCCTTCTTGTTCTTGGAATGTGCCACTGTGCTCAGCATGAAGTCACAGTCCTTTGCATGGACATCTACTCTTAAGAGGAGTGAAACTCTACTCAGTGAATAACAAAAGTTAGAAGCCTCTGTACAGTCAGGTAGAAGAGCCTACCTTGTGTTCTGGTTTCTTTTTTTTTTTTTCCCCCTCTGAATGTACATAGACACATCAGCCAGTTGATAGATTTTTATTTTTCAGAATCTCTTTCATCCTAAAACTGCTCCCATCTGTGCTTATTTCTATGTTAAAGATTTTTATGAGGACCTGTTTCATACCTCTACTCTTCCGATTGCAGGGAACTACTGAATAACAGTTGCGTGGCCCTCCTCTTTTTGCAGTGGAAATATAGTAGTTCTGATATGCTTCAGGCTTTCTAACTACATTTGCAGTTCAGGTAATTTAATCCTGAATTACTATTTTAGAATATTGTCCTGTCTTTTCCTGACAGAACTGGATGAGGAGATAGTTTTTACGAAGTTGGGTTATTATAAAACTCCTAAGTCCAGGGATCTCAAATGTTTAGAAATTCTACTACTGTTCTGGGAAAGAAGCTTTGAAATCTGAAAGTGAAATGAAGCTACACAGTAAATAAAATTGGCAAATTATTATATTTATAAACTGAAATCTTTGTGCATAAAACTGTGAGTTACCAGGGCTGTCAACTCTCCTCTTAAAATTGCCGTTTCATTATTGATTAGTTCCAGAAATACTTCATAGATGGAACCGCTGCATTTTAAATGTTTCATTTGAGGTAACTGCAAGTATGCAGTATTGATGTTCAGCATCTGTATTTGAAATAAACAGAAGGAACATTAAATTTGGATCTATACCAGTAAAATTACTTGAAAATATTTATGCTAACTCTTAACATTTAAATGTTTTTGCTTGAACTAGTCATGTGCAAACACAACAAACATACAGAAATTGATTTTTGCATAAATTCCTTTGTTTAGACAAATTCAACAACATATTCGACAATAAATAAGGTCAAAACCAATTATCATTATTACTTTAGTGAATTAGCACTTCCATGTTATCTGAATAGGAAACGCTGTATTTAACACCTAACTTCATTTCCTGTGAAATTTGTTTTCGAGAGGAAAACAGGAAACATTATAAGGAGTAATGGACTAGTATGCTTTTTCAATTATGCATTATTTCTGATGCACATTACTGGCCATTCTTACCCAAATGCTGTTTTTTATTAATTTATTGCAAGATATGTAGTTTTCAGCATACAATACAAGCATAGCTCATAGCAAAATTTGGTTCTGTGCCTATTTTTGAATAATATAATGTTATGATCTTTTAATTTGTTATTCATCACGACTGTATTACAAACCGGTGGTCTAGATTTACAGATGTTTTGAGGTTCATTTTAACTGTTCAATTGTTAATCTGAAGAACTGAATAAGGAAGCATTCTCTGATCACATTTACTTAAGATACTTTGGAATATACCAAACTGGTACAATGATAGAATTTGTGTACTTGAACCAAGTTTTTGCAGGCTACTGGAAAGATGACATTTGATAATAGTGGAGGCATTATGTCCTTTGCTTCCGAATGATCTAACAGATCCTGTAGAAATAAGGAGCTGCAAAAATTCATTGCATCTTGAACAATATATCAGTCTAAGCACTGGATATTTATGCTGCAGGCTACAAAGTTGATTTAAAAAGCTGAGTTAGCTTTAAACTAACTATTTTAGATAAAAGGAGAGTTCTGGACAGCACAACATGTAGCTTGCATGATCTAATGCACAGCAATCTGCAGCAGAAAGGCTTCTCCTTCTAACAAAGCAAGACATTTTGGATAGCTTTATACTCTACAGTGGACTCCCTTTGAGCATCTGACTACTAAGTTTTCCTGAGATCGTGTGTTATTCAGGTGAGATTGCCATTAATTTTAGTTGATTTCATTGACAGTAACTAGAAAGTAGGCAAACAGCAGCACTGGTGACAAGAGTTGGTGAAGAGACACAGCACACAAGAAGGCAGTTTAATACAGTGATGGACAGAGGGAAAAAGAAATTTGCTAAGCAAAAAGATGCAGAAGAGTCTGTAATTAGCAAACACTCCCTCAGGACCTAAAGTTGAAAGCCATGATCCTTGGTCTTTTCTCTTGGCTGCCACCAAATAATTGTGGGGTCCACTGCAGGAATAGTGAGTGATGCCTGTAGAAAGACGAGAAGCTATGGCAGCCCTCAGGTCTACAGTTTCTTAGATCAATTTGGAGTTTGTACACTCTAAAGATCTAAATCCATGTAAACCGGGCTTTCAGTAGTTCTAGATGGAGGGATTTTTATTATCATCATCCTTTTAATATAATTTATAATTATAGTCTTTGAATTAGGATATGAAAAGAAGTTTGTATCAACTTTACTTGACTTTTTGTTACTGCATTATGAAGCAAATTTTAATTCTATGTTTGCACATATGCCTCAGTGTGCCTGTCTTATTTGATAAAGAGAATGGAGTATGAATCAGAAGTATAGTGTAAAACTAGCTTTTGTCTGTTAAGGCCTCTGCCTCTTTTATTATTGAAGCTGAAAGGTGTTTAGTGAACAAGGCAGATAATTACAATAAGAAAAAAAGAGAAAGCTAATGGTAAACAAAATTGTGTTTTTAAGTGGCAAAATTGCCTTTGCTTTTGCATCAAAGCTCCTAACTAGCATAATGCATCAGACAAATAGTTCATTCAGTTTAGCTGAATTGTTTAACTGGACATGATTGCATATTCCTCACATTCAGGATATGAATTTTGAGACAAGGATGCATTTGCAGAGGTTCTGAGTACTCTTAGATGAAGCTGAAGTTAACTGTAGCTATACTTTGAACAAATAAAATGGTATCCAGATAAAGAACAGTATGATACTGGGAACCTCGGCCTCTTGAACGCTTCGGACAGTTTAACCTTTCTTTGCCTCACTGCCATGCCTGTACTATACGATGTTAGTGTTATTGCTCCCTAGATTCACACTGCGACACGAAGGTATGCTGGCAGAGTTTGTAAAACACGTAGCTGTCCTTCAAAGCTCTTGATGAAGGCTTGAGGGATACCGTTAAGAGCTTTTCAGAAATCCAGCTAGACTACATGAAGTGGATCACCTTTGCCTTTTGCAACCCTTACCACTACCATTAATAATTCAGATTTGTCACAGACTCCTCCATAGCTGGGATCATTGAATCGCAGAATGTGTCAGAGGGGAATTCTGGTGAGCATTTGGCCAAACTCCTGTATTCATGTTCAACTTGTAGTCTACCTTGTCTGCAAAGCTGATTTCTAGTCAGCTGAACCCCTGTATTGTCACATGGGTTTATTCTGTCCCTAGTGCAAGACTTTTGTCTTGGTAGAATTTCATAGTTTGTCAGCCCACTCCTCCTGCTTATAAAGATCCCTCTGAAGGGCAGTCTTGCAGAAGTATGCTTCTGATCCTGTGAATTTGATGCCAACTGCGAGATTTCTGAGGGTGCATTTTGTCCTGTCATCCAAGTCACTAATGAAGATGTTAAAACAGTATCAGCCCAGTATTGAAACCACTTGCAGTGAGCTGATCTATCACCCTTAGTCTATGAAATGCTGACTGCTGTCCTTTGAGCCTGAAGGTGCAGCATTACTTATAGGTCACTCATGCCGCCCACAGCTCCCTAGCTGGGGCCCGATAGTGCTGTGAGCGACTGCATCAAAGGCTTGCTAAAGTAAATGACATTCACTGCTGTTCCATTAACCATATGGCTCATCAGTTCATAGTAGAAGCCAGTTCAGACTTCATTTTCATGCATATACTCTGCTAAATGTTCCCCCCTACTCAGTCGAGTAAATACAGCTCTTTTACTTCACTAAGAAGTCCTCTAATGTTAATGTTGCCTATGTCTGTCTTTGCAGCCTGCAATTTTGTTGATATTGTATTTTAAAAAATTTTATATAAAATTATCATTCACTCATTACAAGTCTGTGTATTTGAGTTTGCTATCATCACAGGGTGCATAATTTGAACTTATTTATTTAAAGTTCAAAAAATTACCATGTAGATCAGTTTTATCACATAACACCACTCATGAATACTTATGTGTGCCACTGTTTCCATGGAAAACATTATTTTCAACTTAATGGCATTCCATTTTTATCATTCCTAATTTCCGGTACTGGGTGAACCTTGTGGTGATGATGTGCTAAACATTTACAATTGGTCTTATCATGAGTCATGATTGACTTTATTCCTCATTAGGGTTCCTGTGAAAATCTAGAAAACATAGCGTATATGTTTATTGGTACTTATCAGCCTTTTGTGCTTCTTCAAATTGAAAAGTCTTTGTTTGAAAGTAGTCAGTCATCATGGTTAATTAATTGTAACTATCTTAAAGTTTTTTAGAGGTTTTATAGAAAATTACTATCAGTGCTTAAGTCAATGAATACACTTGATCATTAAAGTGTCAGTATGAGAAGGTGTCTTTCAGACTTGCATTAAACCTGAGGGTGGGTGTGTCTGGTTTGTTCCTGGCTTTTTTCAACATCACTTTTTCAATATCTGATGGCATTACCTGACTTTGGTAAATCAGCAACCTCGACCCAGTTATCTATCATGGAATATTCTTCTTATTGAAAGGAGTTCAGCCTTTTAACCCTATTATTGTTTAGCTAGAACTATATTTACTACATGAAATTCAGTTATGTCCCATTCATATAGAGTATAAGGACAAAGTTATGACTGATAGGTTTGTGAAAGTTAAGAAAAGAAAATCTGTTATCAGTAGTTTGTGCTCGCTAATCAGCAGCTTTCACAACAGCTGGAGCAAGGTCCTGCAAATCAAAAGCTGTTGAAAGTATCCAAGGTAGAAATTGAATATAGTCTGTTAGGCAAAATTGTCTTTAACATCAGGTCTTCTCTCCATAACATGTTTTCCTTATCCATCCTGGAGTTAGATCAAAAGTGAGACTTACTAGGGATAGACAAACTGATTTTAAAGTGACTCAGTTTTTGGCACAATTTTAGTTTAAATTTCAGTGCTTATATAGCTTACGGAGAATATATGATCTTTTCTCTGCCAGATGAGTGACAGGGAACCTAGGGAAGGCCTCCCTCCCAGGAAGATGGGGGCTGAGAAAACTGTCGCAAATGGCGACCTCCTGTGAAGTTGGAAGAAAGAGGACTTCAAGGACATGTACAAGCTAGGATGAATTTCTTAGCAGACAGCAAACAGTTAAATTTAAGATGAGAGCTGGGTAATAGGTGAAACAAAAATTATACTTTGGTGTAAGCAGCCCAGGAAAGTGATGGGATTGGCTTGAGGAAAGCAAAGAAACTGATACTTGGACTGTGTCTAGGTAGAACATGCAATCCATAATAAGTAGTATGTTATAGTTTGGGGGGGAGGGGCAGAAATCAAGATGATTGATATGGAAGATCTTGTGAAAAGCTTTCCATTTTTGCTTTAAAACAAATTCTAATGAAATTGTCTAAATTTTATGTTTACAGCTCCAGAGAGGTTTATTAATTAGCCGGGTCCTGTTTCACCCTAGACAATCCTTTCTCTTTATCTCATTTTTATTTTATAGTGAAGCTGTTCATAAATGGATTTTCTATATGTATATATGCGTGTGGATAGATGTCCCAAAACTTCATCCTTTGACTTTGTGCTTGTGTCATTAGAATAAATTAGTGGTTATCATAATAACTACTGTTATTTTCCTCTGACAGAATTGGTTTAATCTCTTTAATCTTTGAAGGTCTCAATTTTGTGGATTTAAACCATAGTATTCAAAATAAGTTCCTTAGATAGGAATAAATTAGGAACAGGGTGTTTGTTTTTTTTTAATTTAGGGGTCATAATTGTTACAAAATTTGAGACATTTGAGATTTCCAGCTTCACTTTTTTCTTAAAGAAAAAAAATAATGTGTGGGGTTTGGTTTGGGGTTTTTCGTTCGTTTTGTTTGGTTTTTTTTTCCTTTAACATAATATTGTATAACCATAATGACAGGGCTTTATTTTTTCTTCCTCATGAGAAACTACCTCTTCCATTCCAAGTTAAGGAATTCCTCAGGTTAAGACAGTGGAATTGTTGAGTTGTTCAGCTAACAGGCCAGCTAATGCTAGTCTTTGTTCCTATTCTTGCCAGATAATGTGCTCTTTTGACTCATTAGTTTAGCGTCACCACCATAAACTGCCTCTGGCTCAGGCAGTACTGGGTTGATGGGTGCTAAGACAGAATTCAGGGGAATTATCACTCTATGCTTGCCCAGTGGTTTTTTTCCCTGGGCATTTGCCATTGGCCGTTATCAGTTACAGGATACTTCTGTTCTGACCATGCAGATTTTTTGATATGTGTTTAGTGGCTTTAATATACAGCTGTGTTACTGTCATAGATCATGGACTCTGTCTATAGAGCTATGGATTCTGCTTGATGTTGTAAATTCAGACTACATTTTGAGTTTAGACTACAAAGGTTAATCTTTGTAGTATGTGTCCCCTTGTGTTTGTGTCCCCATGTTGTGTGTGTTCCCCATTCTGCCCTACCCTCTTTCCTATTATCATTTGTTTTCAACCATACTTAGTGAAAAGCATTACCAAGGAGAAGCACTTTCCCAGATTGGGCATTTATCAACTGTCATTCAGTAGGAATTTTTATATTTTAGAAGCTGATCAGGAAAGCTGTATTTTCCTGTATCTGAAGCCTGATGAGATGGCCCAGCTTCATAATCCTGAGGGATTCTCAAGAAAAGAGTGATCTGGAATAGGGTGAAGTGAGGCTAAGTTTACTCTTCTAAAAACGTGTGAATACTTGATTTTAAAGTTTAAATCTGTATCTGCAATATGCATTGGCTTGTTCTATGCATGACTGAGAAGATAAACGGTAAAGCTGCACAGTGTTGGATGGGATGCTCGAAAAGTTTGTATTTAAGCTATGGAAGTGTTCCAGAGATGTCAGGAGTTGACATTGCAGACAGCTGAATGCCGTTCCAGGTTTTGGCAAAGCGCTATACAGGAAGATCAGAAAAGAGTGATCTGAAGAGCGGTTTCTAGATTCTTTGATGTATAGAAGTCTAAAAGCGATGGCGACCCAGCGTCTGGGTCCATAGTGGGATTCTAGCAGATGACCTCTACAGGACACAAGTGGAGAGACATAATCACACTTATTGTTATGTATTTGATAAATAAATGGAAGAGTCTAAGTAGTTATTTAGTATTGATTTATATTGGCTAATGTATCAGTGATCAGTGTTTTGAAAACAACCTTTTTCTCATCTTGGAACAAATTAAAAGGTTAGTAGCAATAGAAAAGAATCCGGTTAATATTTCTGTACTTCATTGTATATACTCCTGCTATTCTGACAGCAAATGACAGTTCGGTAGCATCTTCTAAAGGGTGTACTATTGTTTGGAATAAGATCTAAATCAGAATAAAGTATCTGAGATAAGATATTGGATGTAAAATAAAGTGCTCATTGTGATGATCTCCCTGTTGCCCAGACTAGCACACTTATTGGAATATTACCGCTCCTTTCTTCCCATACATGAGGAGATATGCATGTGGGAATGGGTGCATTTTGCCCCAGATTCATGCAGGAAGAGGCAAGGGTGCATTCCTACAAACTCTGACTTGTGAGCACACTAAGTTGTGCCCCCAAGCTGCAAGGCAGATGTAACCATGATCCCCCGTCACCCCACCCAGTGATAAATTCAAATAAATGAATTCCAGATCCAAAAGAAACTAGCTGATGCTTACTTCAATATCTAGAGTTATTGCATAAATAGTATATCTGAATATATTTAAGAAAGGACAAGTAGAACTAATAGGATCAGTGGGTGTGAGTAGTGAGGTAGAGAAATAGAAAGGGAAGAAGGGCTGGGAAGAAATAAAAGGGGATGAGAATAAGAAGAGATGAAAGGAAAGACAGTGGGAAGAGGGAAAGAAAAAAGTGGAGCCTATTCTAAATGCATCTGAGCTTCTCTGTAGCTGGGAAAGCAACTAGAAGACAAAGCAAAGATTTATTAGCCGTTTTTAAATGGAAGTAAACCAGAGAAACTGCCAAAATACTGCTTTTAAATATAACAATCTTGTGTAATGTTGTGTATACGTACAATATGAATGGATATTTTTTGGAGTAATTTGCAGATGAACACTGAGATCGTTGGATGTCAACCTTCTTGTTTGCTTTCTATGAAGTATCATTTTCATATATTCTCTTTTTACCCTGAAGAGAGATGTTTTTTGAAGGTATTATTAAAAAGCAATTTTTTTGTCTTTTGAGTGGAACAGATTGGATCAAATTATAGGTATTTTTCTGAGGCATTTCCTTGGGGAAAAGTACCCTGGTTTTAAGAGTTTTATCCACCTTGGTAAATTCCACTTTAGTTGGCCTATTTGGAAGCATTGCTTAGGCTGCTCACAGCTGCAAGTACAGCCCTGTTGTGGGATTTGGTAGCTTGATCTGGCCCCATCACATTGCTTCGTCTCTCTTCTCTGAAGTCATTGTTGCTGCTCATTACAGATTCTGGTGCAGCAGAGGAACATTCAGTGTTCTCTTCAGCAGAATGATCCCTTCGTACTACTTGTTTCTGTCTATATCATTCCCAAACTGAAAAGTAAGCAACTAAATTTATAATTAACCCAAAACTCAAATGAATAAATGCAGTGTTGATAATTTTGTTTTGGAAACAAACAAAACCACACTGATCTTTAACTGAAGAAACATAAGTAAGAAAACAAGCAAAATAAAGACTCACTTGAACAAGTTATGCCCTACTAATTAAATATAATCATAATTTGAAGACAGTGATATCTCTGCAGTCACATATACGCCCATGATGCAAGATCTATGGCATCCCCAGCTTGGGGCTCCAGGTGCCTTTCTCTGTTTTTTCATAAGTCCAATGAAGTAAGAATATATTTACAGTGACTGTAGAAAGCAAATATATCTTTCTTTACCTTTCTTCCATGGTTTCACTCACTATAGTAGTCAGCATTTCCAGAATCTACAAAAAAAAATCCTTAAAATATATTTTAAAATATATATTCCTGGTGTAGATAATTTCCAGTGTACAGAAACACGTCATGAAGGAGTTGATGAAATGTATAGAAGTTGACAGCGTGCATAGAAGTATGAAACTGAAGCTGTTCGGATACTTGGCGATGTGCGTAAGGAAGTTGATGTTAATGTGATAAGAAAAATTAGAGAGATGTTTTGGGAATGCTGCATTACATTTAGCAAAGATGAACAACCCCCCTCCCTGGAAGAAACAGGGTAGATCATGTTGTTATATTTATTTTTCTCCCTTCTTGAATGTGTAAGTACAGCTAAAAATTAATGTAGATAATAGTGACATGGAAAATTTCATTCAACCTAACATTGATAAGTTTTCTGTTAGTATCTTTTCTTATATGCTTTTTTTTTCTTTTCCATCGTTTTTTTGGCTCTTTTGTACATCTTTCTCAAATACCTTTCTCACCACCGTTGCAAAGACTCATCACTTCAATTTTGAAGATTTGAAGTTCAATTATGTGCATCTAAAAATATTAACTTCAGAAAATTAAACACTGAGATTCCACAAAAAGTTCTGAGACTAAATTTAATGTCCCATCAGTGTTGCATCAATACACGGTAATCTTGTTTCCTGCTATTATTGTTTTTAAAAACCTACACATTTCAGTCCAATTCTGCAACAGTTGTTATTAACAATATGCTAGAATAACAAAAACTACGTTTCTTTTTTAAAAGAAAACATCTAAAACTCAAGCACAGACAGTATTTATTTACCAACAATGTCAGTTTTGTTGTGGAGAGTTGTCTTATTTTTCATATTCTGAACAAAACCACTTATTCTCTGCTGAATTTACAATAGCTACAAGTGTAAAGTGTTAAATGTTGCACACTAAATGATAAAATTAGTTGCAAGTCCATGAGTTTCTTTTGAAATTCTGATGTATCTCATTTGAGGTACATATGCTAATATAGCTCAATAATCTGCTAGATTGTCATTTCTGCTTTATTTTTGCACAGGCCACTCTTAGTGTATGCTCTCCTCCTATCTTAAAATAAAAAAAGGCATTTTTCATGGATTTTTAAAAAGTAACTATTGCTGCAAGAACAGCTCTCTGTAAGAAAATTGTTGCTTAAGAAAATTGTTACCAGAAATTGTTGCTATGCTATGGATGCCCAGCGAATAAGTGCGTCCATACAAATGACTGGACAGGTAAGATGTCTTAGCTGTGGGCGTTATGTCATCACATATCAAGACAGGTGTGGTTGGAATAGGTTATTTGGCATATTTTCTTAAACAGTGATGTAGCATTCTAGGTGAGAGGGTTTATCATATTTTCTGGACTGCTATGGTTTCTGTTGCTTTTGTAAATGTTTTTAGTGTACAACTGTGTTAATTATATCTTACTAATCTTAAGTAGAGCTTTTAAAATGGGATTGAAGTCTAAAAATGGCAGCAGGATATTAGGAAATTAGTGTTTCGTTTACTCTAAGATTCTCTTCTAAACTTACTTTAACTTTTGCTACAACTTTGTTGGCTAGAAATACACTGTTGTATAACTTAGAACATTGAGTCTATAAAAGTTGCAAGTTTATATATACACATAAACCTAAGATGCTATATCTGACTACTTTCAGATCAGCAATTCCAGTAACATGCAGCAAATCAAATTTAGGCCATCACAATAACTTTGAAATTTCCCTTAGGATTCATTGAATGATGCATAAAATCAGTTACAGAACATATTGAGAGGATATGTTAAGGTTGGGCAGGCAGTTTCAGTCTGGTGAGATGATAGTAGAAACAGGAGGGAGAGACATTTATTATTTACCAGTTCGTTTACTGTCTGTTCAAGAGGTGTAAATTCATAAAGCTGGAATTCTGTTGTTCTCATAAGGAGAAAGAACTAGTCTGTCAGTTAGGATATGCAAAATTTGGATTGTTTTGCTTATCCCTAATAAATAGTCTATGAGAAACAGGCTGTCGATGTTATGGGAGTAGATTACTGATTTCCCCTGCAACAAAAGACTTTGAAGCCATATAGATTATGAGTTGACTTTCTTGGCCTGTGTTTTCCTCTAGGCTGAAAAAGTTCTCGTAAGAATTGAATGGCCTCTGCGACTTCAAAGAATTCTCACAGCAAGCCAATATGTAGGGTGAACCCTTTATCTGCACTATTGTAAATATCCTTACCATAAGCAGTAGCGATACTTTTCAAAACGTGCTCAGGTTTGCCTAGTATTCCTGTAGAATATTAGGCAAAACCTAATACGTATAGATATTTCTTTACATTTTGCAAACTGGCTTTACAGATTTGAATGGTATATCTTTACAAGTTTCTTATTTCATATATTACCTGTCCATAAAGCAATTCTCCCAACTGTCTGATCTGGGTGAGATGTTGATACAAAGTAACCGTGATAGGGTGGTCACCTGAGAAACCTGATGAATATATTTGGGTTGTCAATCAATGCTGCTAATACTGCACTTCTGGCAATTCTTGATCTTGTGTGAGGTATTAAATGAGGTGCAGCCCACAACTGCATAGAAACATTCTGTGTTTCTGTATATGATGACAAGGGAGTCTTAAAGAATCAATGACTCCTCATATTTCCATGAACAATGCTTCTGAACTATTTTTTAATGATCCTAGTGCCCTGCAGAGCAAGTGAAAGTATGTGTTTTATTGATTTTTATAAAGACTTAAGTGAATCATTATAGTCCATGTTGCAGTCATTTATAACTTGAGTCCTGTTGAGTGCTTTAGACTGTGCAGATTTGTGAGAAACGCAAGGTCTTGAGGAGGAGTTTCATTCAATGGACACAGCAAGTGAAATTAATTTAATTAAAGTAAGAATGAAATTTAAAACACATGTATAATGAGCTTTGAAATTTTGTTTAATTTTATCAGTTTGTGAATTAGAAATTAGCAAAAATTTGTTATTGCTGATTTTCATAATGATTGCCATCATTCACATTTAAAAAAATAGTTAAAACAAGCATTTGTAATATGTAAGCAATGCAGAAAAGATTCTTTGCTATTCAGAGATAATCCTATTAAAAGCAATCAAAAATATCAGAAGAGTCAATTCACCTACTGAGTAAAATGATTTTCAGGAGGTAGTATGTACTGTTTATTAATTCAGCTGCGTTACAGTTAAATTACTTTTTTCATTAAAACTGTTAAAATACCTTAAATTATGTTTCCCTTAGTTAAAAGTAGAGCATGTAAAAACTGTAAAGGAAACTTAGAAATCACATTTGCTGGGTGAATTCCATGTAAAATAAAGAAGCATGTCTTAAGACTATAAAAATGGCTGTACAGGTCCCGGGTCCAGCTACTCCAATACTTTCTCTTAACCATGCACTTAAGTTGATGTCTAGAGAACTGTAAGAATAATATCATTATACTTTGTTCGTACTCTCCCAAGAATTTATGTGATCTCTTCCTGCACACATAAGCTGCTGGGATCCACAATATCCTTTAGCAAAGAGGTTTTTCAGATCTATCGCTTCAAGCATGAAAACTACTGTCCTTCATTTTGAACGTGGCCTCCCATTTGCTAACTTTGATGGTTTTCCAGTCTTAGAAGAACTAATAAGTCATCAATACGTTTTCCAGCTTTTCCGTGACAGCCATGATTTTGTAGACTTCTGTCAAAGCCCTCTACATCATCTGTTTTGTAAAAGAAAGATCCAAGCGTATTTGATAATTTTTCATATTTAAACTGCTCTATACCATTATCATGCTTGTTTTTCCTCTAAGTTTTTATCTACTTTGTAGAGGACCCAGAGCTGCATATGGTATTCATGTGGACAAACCATAGAGCAAAATTATGGGGTTTTGTTTGCTTTTAGTTCCTTTCCTAAGAATTCCTAATCTTTGATGTGAATTTTTGTCTGCTAAAGAGGACAGAGTTGATAAAACTACTTATCATCACTCTACTGTCACTCTCCTGCCAAGTCAACTTACAGCCCATTGATCTAGATTCGAAGGGTTGCTTTTGCTGTTGTATAATACTTTCCCCTCCAGTGAATTTATCTACCATTTTATTGTTTGGATTCTCAGTCTCATAAAGTCCTGGAGCTACTTCTTACAGTCTACATTCATTCTTACTACTTCAAAGAACCATTAAAAAATACAGACTTTGCTTTAATAGCAAACACTTTATTAGTGCATGCATCTATAAACTTTTGTAAGATATAATAGTCTATATTTTATTTAGTCCTTTTATCTACTTTGGCTGATTTATTTTTTTTTTATTTTTATTTTTTTTAAGAAATTCGCTTATGTGGTCATTTTTGGTCCTAATAAAATCAGAAGATGAAAGCTGTTTCAATAACAAAAGAATTTGATGCTAAATTCACTAAAGCAAGAGGTCAGCCAGCATATTGTATTTTATCCTAATTTTTAAAACCTGAAGCATTCTTAATGTTTCTAGGTATTTGAATAAAGAACGCTGCGTTCCATATTTGTAAGAGGAAACAGAAACCATTGGTTTTTTGCTTCACATTTGTCTTTCAGAGAAGCTTTAGGTTCTTCCATGAAATAAATGTTTCCTAGTATGATTTATCAATCACTCTCCATTAAATCTCATTGACTAGTATTATAAATAAAAGCAGACAGGATTGTGGGGTTTTTTATGGTTTCTGTTAATTTTCTTTATGGAATTGGTTTGTACAGGACTTCCTAAAAAACAGGAGCTATTACAATATTATAATTGTCAACAAAAAATGATTTTCAAGTCTCTTGTCAGCAAAGATGAAAGATGAATAAATGTTAATTGTAAAGGTAAGTCTATTAAGAGCTTTTGCTTTTGAATAACAACCATATTGCCGTAACATAAAAGTAGAATCCTCTGCTGTGCTGGCCATAAGGCTGGAAATAAGACCTCCTGAACTTTAATCCAAGTTCTGCAGCTACAACATTAAGGAGCTGTGAAAAAGTTATTTATGTTTTTTTTCCTGTGTGTGCTGTTAAATGGATTACGAGAACAGAAAGACTCCTTTGCTGGCATAAGACCCTAGAGAACAGCCACTGATGAACTGTGTTCTGTTACTTCTCATACTGAAACGTTCTACTAAATATGTGAATAACATGTTTACAAGAAATTCAAAGCAGAAGATACAGCAGAAAATGACAAAATTAGTCATGCTAATGGTGATGTGTGCTGATTTAAAAATTGCTGTAAAACAGCAGAATGACACTGATGAAAAAGCTTTTGTCATGTCATTTTGAGGAAAGTGGGATCAATGCCAGAAGAGGAAAAGGTACATTACCTAGCTGCATTGCAGCTATTTCAAGCCACCAAGTAATGCTATCCATTAAGTACAGGACTTACTATAGTCCATGGACAAATGGCTTCTTTGCTTGGTTTTAAAAGGTGATTGCTTTTAAATGAAGTTTGAAATAAGCAAACAAAATAAATACAGGCTTGATGTGGTCTTAATTTTAGGTAGTGGGTACCAGTCTGCATAATGTTCATTAGTTTAGACTCAGAAGAGTGTTTTGTGGCTGCTATGAATAAATACACAATTTATGTAAGTAAATGAGGAGGTTAAAATTGTACATTTGTTAATGGAATTAAATTAACCGAAACAGTCTATAGTTGCGTAAGATCTTCTTCCATTTAATAGATAATCAATTATAAAGTGGAATTCAAAGTCCCAATGTAACATTTTTCTCGTGCTTTTTAGCTTTTGAAAACTTTTATTCAGAGTGATATTTTGGCTTTTCTTTACTGGTCATGAGATACAGTAAGGAACAACTTAATCTCAAGAAATTTCATATGTTTCAGTGTTTCTCCTCCTAGTAGCCTGATTTGATATTCTAAGATCACAAATGAGTTTTATGGTTGTGTACAGTCCCCTACAGACTGTTTTGGGCCATCAAAGGAGTTGGAGATAAGATTTTTATTGTGTAGAGGGAGAGAACTGAAATAGCCCAACTTTTACTACCTATGCTTTAGCTTCATCAGAAAACTCAAATAAATCCAAGTGTAACAACTCTTTTTATAAATGTGCTCAATTTAGAGCATCAGAATGTTCCATGTTAATGTGCATCAGCCCACTGTATTTAGGATTAAGAAAACAGAAAGGTTGATCAAAGCATTGCACAGCTATCACTACCTTTTTTTCCCTAGCACTACCCTACTCCTCCTGCTATGTTTTAAAATTACAGTGATATCATTTTAGCTGTTGGCTTACAAGAATATTGATATAGCTTAACTTATACAAAGAATGACAACCCAAGATGTATGACTCTTGAAAAAATAATGGTTAAAATAAGGTTCCATTATTGATTTATGCCTCTTGCTGTTGGAATATTTTTGCAAAATGTCAGCTTTGAAAACTCCTTTTCCCTGCCTTTCACAGTTTAATTACTAAATATTGAGCAAACTAAGAAAACTGAAGCACTTACACTCTATTCAAATTGATCGTCATTTGCAGTATTGTAATACCTTCCTCAGAATTCTTTATTCTTAGCTGCTTTCATTTCTACTGGTTGATAAATTTTAAAAATTTTCCAAAGGTGAGATGCATGTGGAGCTACAAGTTTTATAAGTGAACCCACTCACTCTGTATGTCTTCATGTATTTTAGGTTGTAAACTATTTAGGGAAAGCTATTTGAATGCATTGTCTGTATCTTCCAAAAATTCCTGTCTATGGGACAGGTGACAGATGGACAAATACTTTAAGTTTAAAAACAAAAGTAACAGTGATGTATGTAGTGGTGATGTATATCAATGATACAACGTATTGCAAAACATACCCCACAAAAAACAGAAGATGTCTGATGATTGTCCAATTCATTTGCTGATTCAGTAGGAGTGATGTTATTTTACATTCAGTAAGTTCTGAAGATATTTTAGAAAGATATCAGAAAGATATTAGTATCAGACAATATTTAGAAAATTATAATAGAAAAACTGATCTTAATTTAATCTAATTTTAACTGAAGGACAAACAAAAGTAGGTCTATAACATAGATTCTAGATAACTGAAGAGAAGCAATGAGAAAAGGAGTGCTTTCATCCTTTTCAGTAAAGCACTTGGTATGAGAACCTCTTCAGTCAACTAAAACCCTGGGAGTTAGTAGAGAAATCATAAAATGAATCAGGAGCTGGCTGAAAGGGAGGTGGTATGGGTTCAATGAAATGGGAAAAATCAGTTTGAGAAGGAGTTCTTAGTGAACTTCTTCGGTGACCACCTGGGAAGCAAACTTATTTGGTGCTTTCACTGATATCTTGACCAAAAAAAAAAAAAAGAGAAGTCTCTCAAAGACAAAGATTTGGGAGTCATCATCAATACAGAGGAATGTTGGATTACTATAATAGAGGAACTGGACAACCTTAAAGCCTGGCACAGTAAAAGTGAGATGAAAGGTAATGTTACAAAGTGCAAGATCTTATACTTGTTAATAGTAAAAAATTATACTTCAAGCTGAGAACTAATCTACTGGAAAGAGCAGAGTAGAAGAAAGTTGTGTGGATCTGTCAATCACAGGGTAACACTGAGGAACCAGATGAGATCACTGTGAAAATGGCAGTTGCATTCTACAGACCTAGTGACTGAAGTATTTCAGGAAAAGATATGGATTAGTTGATACGTGGCACTTTTTTCATTCAAAATATTGTGTACGGTTTTATTTCCTGTGTTTTCAAGAAGGGTGAATTCAAGCTGGATCAAATACAGTGATAACTTCAGTAACGAAAAGCATGATGGGAGGAATTAGAAGAACTTGACTTGGTACCGTTAAGCAGAATGAAGGGTTGAGGAGTTTGCAGAATGGCTGTAGCAACCAGGAGATTTGTCAAACCCTTTCACCCATCTAACACACATTCCTCAACCAATGCAGGAGCATTTGTAATTGTCTGTAACCTATTCTGTTGTCCACTTCTCCTAACCATATCTCAAGCTTTTATTTAGATGAGTTTCTTTCATTTTTTTGTTAGTCTTTCTCCCCTTTATCTGAAAGAACGTATCCAGTGACTTTTTGTAGTTGAAAACCAGGGATGCATGTCAGACTGATATTGCATCTGGAGGAGTTACAAACAAACTCATTAATACAGTATACCATAGTAGAGCATTCACGCTTCTGATAATGGCAAGCTATAAAAGTTAAAACCTACTGGCTACTTATATATAATATTACTGCTCTGTAAACAACAATATCCAAATTTATTTTTTTGCTTGGCGTTGGTATTAGTAAACTGAATTCATTTCACTTCCAGTTTTTCTAAACCTTTACTCTGCTTTTTCATTTAAAATT
The DNA here is from genome assembly GCF_965183815.1 of Platalea leucorodia. Classification (NCBI taxonomy): domain Eukaryota; kingdom Metazoa; phylum Chordata; class Aves; order Pelecaniformes; family Threskiornithidae; genus Platalea; species Platalea leucorodia. Next base: position 41,591,155 of record NC_138828.1, on the reverse strand, counting down.
AAATAAATACAACATGTGAGACTAAACTTCAAAGAATTATCATTGCTCTGCAAGGGCAACATGGAGAGAAAGCTAGGAGTCATCCTAGCAGGTGATATCTCCCAGTGCCATGGCTTCAGTCTCTGGCAAAAAAGTATTTGCTCTCAGAACCAGGTTTGTTTCTTTCAGGGAGGAAAGAAGAGATGGTAAATGCATCATTTAGTTCCTGGGCCTATCTTTTCTGTTTCCAAAGGAATTTCATGGAGCCTGGGCTCTCAGAGAGGTGCTGCCCTGTGCACCTCAGAACGCTTTGCACACACCACGCACTTCCCCCCACACCAGCGTTTGCCTCTTCCACCCCGGCTGCAGGTGGTTCATGAACAAGGATTTTCAGGGAGTTACCTGTCAAAGAGCTCTGCTCCAGGTACTGCTCTGTAGGCTTAGGGCTTTTCGGATTGGGTGGTTCTTTTTGTTTTCTCAATAAGGAGAAAATATATGCAATAGCTTTATCTTTAGAAAATAAGAAAAGTTACAATATAACTTATATATAATATTTTTCCTATGAAATAATCATTTTAAATATACATAATTGTGTAATATGTGAAGTTTTTTTACTTAAACATTGTTCAGTATTTTGTGGGAAATCAGTGATTCTAGTGCATTTATTAGAGTGAGGTTTTTTTCATTACTGTTAAGAAATGTGTAATATCAGTGCATTGACCAGTGCCAGGTAGGACAAGTGTTTCTTAATTTTATGAAATTTTGCATTTGCATGTTTCATTACAATATAGGCGTGTGATAGAAGTTGTAAATGGAATATAAAAATATTGTCTTGAAGATTGAGAATTATTTAAATAATTCTTAGGGAATTCCTCTGGTAAAATTAGTGTTATCGTCTTTCGTTATTATTGTTATTATTATTATTATTATTATCATCATCATCATCATCACGTGTAGCAAGGCTATCATTACTATTAAAAATAAGATAGTTTAAAAAACCTAAAAATCAGATGAACTGTTAGTGTCAACAAAATAATACAGTAATGCCTCTATTTTGATTTCAGAATACCATCTTTGCTAAGGTAGCTAATGTTAAGTTTTACGTTTGATAGATGTTCCCTTTTCTAGTGTTGCACTCTAAGTAAAATTATAAACATGTCTATAACAGTTACTGGCCTTCTGTATACAGGCATCCATAGTAATACTGGAGTTAATTGAAAAAAGACTTTGAAATATTGTAGAATTTAAATTGGCTATCTCAGTTTATCATGTGAAGATTAGCATTTTTCATAGAGGGCCCTATAGCACACAAGCTGATTTCATGATCATCACTTCATTACTTTCCTAAATTAAATAGTGACTTTGGAAAATGCAGATAATTACCCCTTTATAAATGGGGTATCAGAGTATTTGTCTACCTTTTGAGATCTTTGCATAGTGAATTCAATAAAGAAGCAAAATATTTGTACTACCAGTTGTCTACCAGAAGTTTTGAATCATTTAGTAGCCATGCAGGTATGTCTCTGGAAGTCTGCATGATAGTGTCCCTATAGGACATAGGAGCTGAAATACTTCTGATGCAGTAAATTTTAAAAACTACAGTAAATAGCACAATATTAGACTTAATTCCTACATTTCCTTAATGTAAAAAATTGTGTCGGATAATACATCTAGTTAGAAAAAAATGAGTCAACCTCATTTCTGCATGTCTGGTGGGCAGTATCACTTGAGTTTTGAGTCAGAGAACATTTGTTCTGGAAAAGAAAAGAATCAGGGTTTTTTTTTGGTCTAAATATAAAATTAATATTTTTTAATCACATAAAATTGAACCATTGAGTTTAATTATAGAACAACAAAGCTTTCTTTCCTGAAGATATTAAGATGCCTCTCTGAACATAGAATCATAGAATGCTTTGGGATGGAAGGGACCTTTAAAGGTCATCTAGTCCATCCCCCCTGCAATTGGCAGGGACATCTACAACTAGGTCAGGTTGCTCAGAGCCCCATCCAGCCTGGCCTTGCGTGTTTCCAAGGATGGGGCATCTACTGCCTCTCTGGGCAACCCATTCCCGTGTTTCACCACCCTCATTGTAAAAAATTTGTTCCTTATATCTACCCTCTGAAGTCTGGATCTACCCTCTTTTAGTTTAAAACCATTATCCCTTGTCTTATCGCTACTGGCCCTGCTAAAAAGTCTGTCCCCATCTTTCTTGTAAGCCCCCTTTAAGTATTGAAAGGCTGCATAAGGTCTCCCCGCAGCCTTCTCTTCTCCAGGCTGAACAACCCCAGCTCTTTCAGCCTGTCCTCATAAGAGAGGTGAATGATGCTTGCATTTTGAAGAAAAAAAAAAAAAAAAAGGAAAAAAAAAAAGAAAAAATTGTGTTAATTACAAAGTATTGCTTTTATGAGGCTAAAAAGAACCTATAAACGATCTTAGCTTTCTTACAGGTTGCTGCTTTGCTATAATGGAGGGATTACTGTTCTCTCCTACATGAAAGTAATTTGGTAATTAAAAGAGAATAAATACATGATGCCTTTTGTAGTTTACTTTAAAAATGAAAGACAAAAAATCTACAGATTTTTCATGCTTTAGCAGCTGAGTGGAAAAATTGCTATTTGGATGACCTTCAGTTCCTATATAGCTCTTTTGTCTAATATGACAAAATCCTTATAAAAGTAGAATTTGAATAGGTTATGTTTAATCGGGAACACCACAAGTGAAAAGACAGCTCTCAGCTGTTCAGCCTCTAACCTATAGGCAATTACACAAGATGGAAGAGTATACAGTGTCATCAAATTAATGTGTATCATTCTTTTTTTATGCAAGTGTCCAAATGAGTTGTGGGACGTAGAAGTGAAGTGGCCTTCTATTAATATTAGAGCTGTTTAGTACATAGATTAGCAAGGAAAGTTTCAAGGTCTGGACTCCTATCACACGTGTCTAAATTTTTAAAAGATTATTTGAAATCTTGAATAATGATGAACTTCTGTTTAACCTGAAAAATGAGAATTTTTTTCCCTTGGATTGACATGAACATGAATGCTCACATAATTTATTTTTTTCTTGTTGAAATTTGTTCAGTTACTTTGGTTTTAGTTTGTGTTATGGTACAAAGGTTACTGAAGTCATGCATTATTTTTCTTGCAATATGAAATACCGGAGGCAATCAAAAATAGGGGGAGACGTATTTGAGTTAATTTTCTTCCTACTAGCTGGGATAGTGCTGTGGTTTGGATTTAGCATGAGAATAATGTTGGTAACACACTGATGTTTCAGTTGTTGCTAAGTAGTGCTTACACCAGTCAAGGACTTTTCAACTTCCCATGCCCCGCCAGTGAGAAGCCGGGAGGGGGCACAGCCAGGACAGCTGACCCCGACTGGCCAAAGGGCTGTGCCATATGCCATACCGTATGGCGTCATGCTCAGTATATATAAACTGGGGGGAGTTGGCTGGGGGGGCATCGATTGCTGCTCGGGGACTGGCTTGGCATCAGTCAGCGGGTGGTGAGTGGTTGTATCAGTTGTTTTTCCTGGGTTTTGTTCCTCTCTTTGTTGTCGTTTTCCTTTTCATATTATTATTATTATTGTTGTTGTTGTTGTTATTATGAAACTGTTCTTATCTCAACCCACGAGTTTTCTTACTTTTGCCCTTCCGATTCTCTCCCCCATCCCACTGGGAGGGGGAGGGGGAGCGAGCGGCTGTGTGGTGCGTAGTTGCTGGCTGGGGTTAAACCACAATGCTGGCTTACCAGGAGAGAAATCTTATACTCTAATTTTATATTCTGAATGCAGAATTCACTATGTTGTCCATTTCAGTCTCAGTCCTGTCTGTTTTGTACTCTGAGCTCCGTTTGTATTTTTTTTTTTTTTCCTGAAAATGAACTCATGTTAATGACTCTTAGAGCAGTACTGCCATCTTAGTTCAGACAGAGGTGCTGACTACTCTGCTGCATTGGCTTTAACTGTCAAATAACTTCCAGTGTCTGACTCTGGATACACTGTCATGTTTATTACAGTCTTATCTCTGAAATTCATTTTCATGTTAAATGCTTCTCTTCTTACAGGGTGATACTTGTCAGTCAATTTAATTGAAATGTCATGCTGACCTTTATTTGAAATACTCTGAACTTCCTGTGGTTGTTGGAAGTTCTTTTTGCTTTGATTCCAATTAAAATCCTTAAATTACCAGTGTACAAAAAGTGCATGCTAATTAACCTTATGAAACTGCCTGCTAATTAATCTTACAAACAATATCTCTTTTGCAGAGGTAGTTCAGCTGAGTCTGCCTGAAGATCAAAAACTAAGCACCACTGCAGCAACAGTGGGACAAAGTGCTGTCTTAAGTTGTGCGATCCAGGGAACTCTGAGACCTCCCATCATCTGGAAGAGGAACAATGTCATTCTGAATAGCTTAGATTTGGAAGATATCAATGTAAGTAAGAGAAATCTCTATTTAACAATTTGTTATCAAAACTTTTCATAAAGAATGGAAAAGTGATATGTAACAAGCTGCATACTCCTGATGTTTCAAAGAAAACAAATCGAAATTATATGGCTGCCAAACTCAGTCTTTTATTTTGTTGTGTATTCAAACCCTTGTTGTTAAATATAGAGAAAACATGTTTTACAGACTAATCATTTAAAAGAATAAGTATAGCAATAAATGCACATGAGGACAAATCGCAGCCCAAAATACGGTCAGCATTATACATTCAGGATTATACAGTCTACATCTATTTTATACAGTCTACATCTATTTTATACATCTAAAAGAAAAACGAAATCTGTGAAATGGACATTTTAAGAAATGCATAGTGATGTAGTATGAATAGATCATAATAATAACCTTTTCTTCTAATAATTCAATAAGAATGTATTTTTTCTAAAAGAAGGATTTTACTACAAAATTGATTGTTTTACTCATTCCTCCAAATATTCAGCAGTGTATATGGTACTTCTCAAAGAATCACCAGTGAATATGAGTATAACATAGAAATCTTTCTTTTAGGAAGGTGAAATAGAAAATGAGAAACATAATTGCATCTTCTGACAAAACTCTAAAAATACGCTTTCAGCTGTATTTTGTTTGCTTGTGGGTATGCTTACTTCGCTTTGGCCGTTTTATATTAGCAAAGTTATAAATGTGGACAAACCATTACACTGGGAGCTGTGCTTGCTGTCTGACTCAAGTGAGTCTGAAATCACTGGAACTGTTACGTGTGTGGGATAGCGCCACAACCAAATATCTAGTTTGATTATCTTTATTTCGTTTTCTTGTGAATGCTCTTATTTCTAAGGTGGCAATTGTACTCGCACATCACCTTTGTTTTGATTGCTGTTTTTACATTAGTTCTGTTTGTAAATTGAGCTTCCTCACAATGGTGCCTCGTAAAATAAGGGGCAGTTTCAAAGCTCATCTTGCTTGAATGGTACCTTTGAGTTACTTGAGAGGCTTAGGATAAAACCAGCATCCTCTGAGAAGTTCTCAGTTAAATAAGTGTTGCTTTTTTTAGTTTGGTATTAATCATAGGACTGACATTCGAAAGTGTCTTGCCCATGTTCAAAACCTCCTTTCTGCAATATTCGTTAGCTTTCTGTGAATATTCATGAGGCTCGTAAATAATGATTTGGAATTCTTACTAATCACTTCTAAGTATAATACATGGCATGAGCTGTAGCTAGAAACAGGAACATGCATCTGGACACAGAGAAATAAAAGGGAAATGATGAATGGAAATAATGAAGCTAACAGCTCAGTTTCAAACTGATAGGTTCAGTTGACTGTATTTGCAGATGTGAAAAGAGCGTTTTCAAAGCCTGATACATACATTTCGAGTATGAAAACGAAAAAAGGGGGAAAAAAAAAAACCAAACCAAAAAAAAAAAAAAAAAACCACGAAAAACCAATAGAGAAACTTTTGCCAGGTGCAGGTGCCTACATGTTGGCAGCGGGGGCTGCAGGGGTGGCCTCTGAGGGAAGAGGCCAGGGGCTGCCCCGTGCCCGGCACAGCCAGTTCTCGATGGTTCCGATGGACCCACCGCAGGGCACAGCTGAACCCCTCGCCACACATGTGGCACGTCTGGGAAAACATTTGAAAAAGGGAAAAAAACACCAGAGAGACAGAGAGAGAATAGTAGAGAACAAAAAGAGCTGGAGGAGCAGGAGGTGCTCCATGGTGGAGCAGATATCCGCAGCAGCCACACTGGAGCAGGTTTATCTTGAAGGACTTCAGCCCATGGAGAGTCCTGGCTGGAGCAGACAAAAAGGATGAGGAGAAAGGAGACACAAAGAGAAACTGCTGTGTACTGACCATACCCCTCCAACCTTCTGCACCACTCAGGCAGAGGATAAACGAGTTGGGAGTGAAAGAATGAAGTTGAGCCTGGGGAAGGGAGTAGGAAAGCTGTTGTTTTATTAATGTATGTCTTTTTGTTTCCCACTGTCCGAATTAGTAATTACTGGTTTATTTTAGTTGGCAATGAATTAAGCTAAATTTCCCAAGGTTGAATCTGTTTTGCCCACCATGGTAAGTAGTAAGAAATCTCCCTGTGTTTATCTCAATCCATGAGGCTTCTCATTCCTGTTCCTCTTATTTTCTCCCCCTTTCCTGCTGTGGGGGCTGGAGGGGGAATGAGTAACCGAGCAGCTGGGTGGGAGTTTGGCCATTAGCCAGGGCCAAGCTAGCACACTTCTGAAGTATTTATCACAGCTGGGAGGGAGTTGAGTATGGAAGTTTTGAAGACTCATGGGATGCCCAATTTGAAGTCAGACTGCAGTGGTGATCAGACATTCAAAGCAAAGTTGAGATTGCTAGAATTGGCCAGATTTGTTTGTATTTAACAGGAGAGGAGGAATGTGTGACGGTGTACTGGATTGACAACCCACAAACATAAAAAGAAAGGCTTGCAGTGCTGGGATGATGTCTGTGTGTGCATTTTGTGTACAGGTACAGTAAGAACTGTAAAGGGAGTAAAAGCTTCCAGTGACAGGAGTGTGTAATTCTGAAGATGAATGTATTCATCGTTTATTGGTTAGCTTAAGAAAAACAAACAAACTGGAATGCTTGGAAGTCTTTTTAAAGAAAAATTGTGTTATAGCTTAGTCCTTTAATGTTAACAGTTTAGTTATGATTCAAATGTAGAAAGAGAATGACAGATCCGATATCCATGGAGTGAGGCACTAAAATTAATAGCACTCAAATCTATATAGGTGATATGCATCTAATATGTCTTTGTAGATTAACAAAGGGTGGAAGAAAGAGTTAATGGAATCTGGATACTTGGTCCTCAGAGTCTCTTTTCTTCAAAATTTATTTTACATGTTTCACTGTTTACACTGGTTTGATCCCTCTGTATTTATTTCTAGACCTTCCCTTGGTCTGTTTCTTTTTTTTCTTCCATATTTCTTTGGTCATTCCATACCTTTCTGAACCTTGTTCATCGTATATTCCCTGTTTGGTTCTTACAGTTTCACATTTGCTTAAAGGTTGTTATGTAGCCATAATTTAGTATCCATTCAGGCAACGCAATAAAAATAAAACCTTGGGGAAAAGAAAAATAATTGGGCAAAAAAGAATGTTGTTTTATATTTCACAATGGAAAATTAATTTAGTACTTAAATAAATATTAACTTCAAAGGAACAAATGCAGAGGGAAACATAGTGTGCTCCAGTTTATGTTGCATTTTAACCACCAAAGAATGTATTGTACTTATTCAGGCAGTTTTAAACATTCAAAACCCCTAAGTCCTTGTATAATTTAAGCTGTCCCCAGAGGCAATGTGTTCTTGGCTTAACTATGGCTATATTATAAACTACAGTCATGTTTGCCTAACTCTGGGAATTATTAATTTACTCAGTTATACAAGAACTACTTTTGTGCATCTCAAGACTAATAATGTTGTGTAAATAGTAGTACAATTTCTGAAAAAACATGACAAGCACTGACCTGGGAAGATAGATAAATATTTTTTTTCAGCAAAATACATCAGAGATCATCATAACCAGAAGTCAGCACATACATAGGAAACCAATCAGACTAAGCAGTAGTGACAATGTGATTTTGTAAATCATAGCAAGTGCTCATACTTAGAAGTTAAATTTTTGCACTATGCGGTTCTTAATATGAGTTAAGCTATTTGCTTCAGGGAGGGACAGACTCAGACCAATATAACGTTCTAGTGTTTTGCCAAATGGGAAAATGCAACAAGAAGCAGCAAAAGAGTCCAAGCCTAAACTCAAATTATGACTGTTGAATTTCTGTTTTGTTGAAAAATAATCTACTCTTCTGAAAGTATACAGGATATATGTCTAAGGCTGTCAACGGTGGAGTGGCTAAGAGCCAGTCTTAAATAACGAATAGTGTTACATACTCTTAAGACATTTTAAAGAAATGTTAAGAAACACTGTTTGACTTTCAAAGGTTGATAATGAAAACTGTATTTAAGTAGTGCATTTAAAACACGATAAAATAATTTAGAGAATGCTATCAAGTGTATGGTCAGATATTAATAACATTACTGGTAATACCCAGTTGGTAATTTTAGAAGTCCTTAGTACTCCTCAAGTCTTCTTATGGTACTTATGACTACTATTTGTGGAAGTAATGCATCTTGCTACTGATCTTTCTCTTATTGAAGCTGATGGGAGTCAGGGATAATCAGCATCCATCTGAATGAAGCCATGAAAAATTGTATGCCTCTGCAAATTTTACTTAACTTAAATTGTAATCTAATTGTGCTGTGACTCACTACAGAACTGATATCGCAGGGCATTTTGCTGATATTTTAGTACACATCTAGAAAGGCTTTTTTTCCTGCTGTTATCCTGCATCTTAAATTTCTTGTCTGTCTTCCCACTTACCTCTTTGTATGTGTTTTACCTAACTTATAACTCATCATAGAAAATAATTCTCACTTATGGAAAATTTAAAAATAGCATATTTTTTTTCCCATATGCGGTACATATTACTTTTTTTTTCATGTTAGTTCATTCACTTTTTTAACAGTTCTTATATCTCACTTTACTTTATTCTTTTTCTGACCTTTTCCTTCAGTTTTGCCTTAAGCTTCTTCCCTATACCTGTCAGCAATCACACTTTTCTTACAAGGTGTCTGCCCTTTGTTCTTACATTTATACATGATCTACTTAGATGACTTGTCCACAGGTAAAGTTTAACATCTGCTAACATACTTAAATTAGTAATTTTTTAAAAGAGTGTAGTTCGACTTTGACTTTTTGATAAAAGCTCATGATATCTTTCTTTAGACTGCCTTCACGGGAAGCATGTAATATTTCCATTTTGGGGTATTTGAAGTTATGTTATAGATTATCTTTCTCTCAAAACTTCTCATTTGTTCATCTTGTTAAAATTAATTTACAGATTACAGTTTTCACCTTTTTGGTATCATTCAACAGTCTGCATTCTCTTAGTGATATATTTTCCCCCCTCCCTGCCCCCAACAAAAAACACAACCCCAAAACACCATAATGGAGATGCCATTAAAAGCTAATAACCTCTGAAAGAACATGTTCCCTTCCATTCTGGAGAGTTCTACTCAGCAATTGATGACAGAAATGTTTTCAGATTGTCCAAAATGCTAAGCATATTTCTTAGAAAGGACTGCTGACATCTGCCCTTTTCTTTTCCTTCCAACTTCTCACCCTTTCTCCCCCTGTTCCCCCCCTTTTTTTATTTTTAAGAAAATTCTCAGGAGAACCTCATGAATTATTCCCTTTCACATTGTCTTCTCCCATGGGATAGTATGGACCTACATACAAACTTCTCTTTATGCATGGTTAAATCATTCTTAGTATGACACAGTTATGACTTTAAGGCAATGATCATAAATAGAAATGCCCTGTTTTCCAAGAATTTATTTTTTTGTGTTTGTATTTATGACAGAATCCCAGGTGAGCCAGAAGTGTCAGGGAAATATGCCTCAATCTTTTTTTCTGCTCCCCAAAGGCAACAACTCTTAAAAGTAAAAAATCTCAACAGATTTTATTAGGATATAAACTAGAGGGCTTAAATTTAAAGAAAGTGAGGATTAAGAGGCAAAACAGAATAGAAATTCAAAATTCATATAAACAGATTTCTTCTTTCTCCGGTGTCCTAAAAGCGGGAATGCCTACTTCCAGGGTTGGCTTCAGTCAACTCAGTAACTTTTTGAATTGCTGCAGCAAGCTCTGCATGGTCTTGCTTCATTCATCAGGAGGATTTCATCCTCCCCAAAGCTTTGCCATTGCCCCTCTGATCTTGTGAATTCTTTGCTGTGACTCTCTCACCCCTGTGTGAGGGGAAGTGTAGGGGTCCTATGACATGAAGGGAACACAAGAACCTCCTTCCTTTCGGCTTTGCCTTCAGAGATGATGCTCCTAACCTCTTCCTTTTTGGAAGACAGTAACTCGTAGTCCAACAATGAACAACTCAAACTGGTCAGTCATAGTACTGTAGTCAAATAGCTACCAGTCTTGTTCAATACAAAAAAATGGTTCCTGACCAGCTTATTTTGAACTTTCCTTGGTACATAATAGTGGAATTGCAATGCAGCAATTGCAGTGTCTTCTATCTTCTACGTGGTCCAGCGGTATTCTATGTGTATTACAACCAGGATATATGGAGTTCACTTTAACAGCCTAGTTGCAGGTTTTCCTCATACATTATGCTTATGACGCCTCTTAAACCCATCTGTATGAAACTCTCTCATACCTTTTCTACTGAATTTTTAATGAAGTGGTTGGATTTGATTGAGTGACTCGTCAAAGTCAGCACGTTTCTATTTTTATATGTATTGAATTGCCCTTTATCTGTTACTCAGTGTTTAAGTAGGTTGTATTATTACCTTTTCTCTTCTACTTAATAGGTCAAATACCAATTTTTTTTCTCTATTCCATCTTAAAAGTAAAGTGAAAATAGTTATTGTCAGAGATTCCAATCAGCTTTATCAAATCTCTAATGCTTTTTTATTTACTTATAGATATGCCAAAAGTATTTAATCTTGACCACCAGTGCAATAATTTCATTCATTTCTCTTCCATCCTTTATTTTTCTCTTCCCTTTTTTGGAATCTGATTTTGAGTCCTAATTAATTCTTTAGCAGTGGGATAAATCACACAAAAGGGAAACTGAATACATGTAAGACTTGCAAGATTTGGCATGTTTTATTTGTTTTGAATACTGAAGCTATTTTAATATTTATTTTAGTGATGGCATGATGAACACTACTTTAGACTGTGCATCATGTTTTCATGACACTGTAAAGACATATTTAAACCAGGTACTAGTGTTGATCTGTAATCTTCTGGATTAAGGAAGTACAGTGAAAAAGATTGTGATGAGGTTTCATTCACAAGTACTGATTCCCGTTAAAATAATCTGGACATGCAAGTTCTATAACTCTAGCTTAATCGAAGTTATAATACTGCAGAACTTTATGATATGGCTTATTATGTACATCTTTTTATGGTGAGGACTATTTTAACTTTGAGCCAGCTGATGATTCTCTCTTTATGAAGAATCATTAAGATCCTCATGGGCTTTCTCTCCTCTTGTGCTATATCAGTCTGCTTCATTTTCTCTTTTAGATATTTTTAGAGCCATGAAGATGGTGAAGGGTTTAGAGGGGAAGCCATATGAGGAGCGGCTGAAGTCATTTGGTCTGTTCAGCCTGGAGAAGAGGAGACTGAGGGGAGACCTCATTGCGGTCTACAGCTTCCTCACAAGGGGAAGAGGGGGGGCAGGCGCTGATCTCTTCTCCCTGGCGACCAATGATAGCACCCAAGGGAACGGCAGGAAGATATGCCTGGGGAGGTTTAGGTTGGACATCACAAAAAGGTTCTTCACCCAGAGGGTGGTGGAACAGGCTCCCCCTGGGAGGTAGTCACGGCTCCAAGCCTGGCAATATTCAAGAAGCATTTGGACAATGCCCTCAGACATATGGTGTGAATTTTGGGGTTGTCCTATGCAGGGACAAGAGTTGGACTCAATGATCCTTGTGGGTCCCTTCCAACTCAGGGTATTCTATGATTCTGTGATTCTATGATCTCCATTAGAAACGAAAGTGTTGGTTTCAGAGGTGAACAGAATCGTGTTCTGTGGACCATGATCGACTCTCATGCTTTCAACAGTGTAACTGAGATCATGACCTGGTCCTTTTCCTATCAGAGCAAGAGTGGGGCAAAGTAATTGCTTCTTGCAGACCTGAGTCCCTTGTCTTGCACTGCTCATAATTCTGTGTTCTAGAGCTGTTTCTGCTAAGCATATCCAAAATAGCTGAGTCTGTTAGTATTTTCCTGTTTGTTTTTCAGAAGTTAAAAATGAAAGGCCTTGTGACAGTGAAAAGTGGTAATATAACATGTATATCCATTCCCCCTTGCCCTGAAGGAATCCTTGAAAATAACCCCAGGCAAGCCATGGTAAACTACCTGGAAGGCAGCACTATACATTTTTGACATTTACAGACAGAAACTATCAATAAAATAAAAGGGACATTGTGGATTTCTGAATTGATTGGTTCTTCCAAACCAATTTCTTAACACGTTGCATTGCACACATCTTTAGAAGAGTAGCTGAAATGATAGTTCTGTACTCCGAGCTGTGTTTAACAGGGTCTTCTGTGTGAGCTGAAATATATGAATACCAAAGGTGTTCAAAACATTGTTTTTCTTCTCCATAGACATATCTTCCTGTGCATTGCAGCTGATTCTGTCTAGTTTCATTGGGGATTCCAGAATACATCAGTGACACTTTTTTTAGAAATATAGAAATTTCTAAAAGTACACTTAGAATATAAAGACAGCAAATAACAACTTACTTGATTTGCATGATCGTTATTTTTGGTAGGCCCCTGCCTGTTCTAAGTTTTCAATTGTAAATACTAATTAGCAGATTCTGTATAAACATGGAAATATTTTAAGGCAGGTGCAGAGCTAGTGATTTATATTAACGTTTTCCTTTCAGCAAGCTGTCTTTTAAATACATTGTGCTTTTTCTACCATATTATTCATTCAAACAGTTTGTTATTGTCCTACTGCTATAGTAACTTTTACTCCTTTTTTCAGTGACACTAGAACTTCTATCACACCTGCCTTTCTTTTCACTCTTGCCTGTCTTCGCTATATTTTAAAATTAGCAGAAAGCTATTTGATCTATTATTGATTTACTATTTGATCTACTATTGACCTGCGTTATAAGCTGACTTCAGAATTTTTGTAAGCATCCTTTTTCACTACCATAGCATCTTTTTCCCCCAACCCTTTCTTTTTAGTTCAAACTCACTGTTTTCTCTCTTCTTTTCTATATATGTATATATAGAGGTGCAGGTTATGCCTGCACTCTATATTGCTGATACTAGGAAATTCAGATTGTGCTATTAAGTTCTGATTAGTGCATGAAAAAAATTCAGTTTGATATTTATGTGTAGTTATTGATTTACTCTTCTCATTTTTTTCTGCAGTATACATTCCCTCAGCTGGGTGAAAAACAGCATTATTTCTGAATGCTTTTATTACTAGTTACATATTTATTTTTCCAACTTGTCCAGGTCATTTGGCAGTACTTTTGCTATCCTACTAGACTTAATGCTTTCCACAGCTTTGATAAGAACTGTGTGAAAGAGTTTTATAGGATGCAAAAAGAATACTAAGCTTTTCACGTTATTATTTTAGAAAAGAAGTCTCAAAAGAGCAACCTGGACTAGGCTACAGCTAGCAGGAAAGGTCAGTCCTTCTTAAAAGCAGGAGAAAGATGCTTTGTTAATAACGGCCTCCTGTGGCTCACAGCCCTGACTTTCAAATCATTGCTATAGTACATTAAATAGGAGGGCCACATCACCAGTAAAAAAAGTGTTTTGATATCCAAGAGTCTGTTTCACTGAACAGAGAGGCACAATTGCTTAAACATCAAAAAAAGAAACCGTTTCTGCCCCTCCCTGACAAGCATCCCAGGCGGAAGAGTTAAGATAGGTAGGACATAATTACCTATTGGGAACTTGGCTCAACTGGCATTTGTAATATTTAAAAAAAATAATAATAATTAGGAAAACATCCTCTAGAAGTGTACCAAAGTATTGATTCAGTACTGACTCAAAAAGAAAATCGTCACCCACCTGTAAAGTCACCAGTACAACTACTTGAAAAAGTGACATGAAGCAAATTACTTATCCAGATCAAGCCTGCTTAATTTATGGCTTTTGACAGGATTACAACAGAAGATGGTATGTCTGCCATGCTTTTCAAATGATGACATTTAAGATTTTTCTGAATCAGACTGCTCAGTGATCTATCTACCCATACTCCCATTACCATTCATATCTAAATTTTACTGATCATCTACTTTAGTACAGACCAATTTCTCTTTCATCACCCGAAGTTCTGTGCCATATATAAATGTTATCACCTTCCTGTGTATTCTTCATTTCTTTGTCATTTTTATACCATTTTTATATAGGCATCTTGATAATCTAAAGCTCCTTTTTCAAAAGCTTGCATTCAGAACTTTTTCTATTTTGATATAAGTAACCTTTGTCTCCATTGCCAAAGTGTTTTCATTATTCTGTTAAAGAGGGAGATAAAATAAACTAAAAGCTTTCCTGAATTTAGTATGAATTATGGCAATGCCTTTTTCTGTTAGTACTTTTAATGGTTCCTGTAGTTTTGCTTGATTTTCATGTAGGTTTCTATTTCTAGTTCACATCTATATTGCTAAAATGCTGCATTTTAACTGTAGTATATTTTACAGGGGTTTAATAATTTTTATTTGTTTACATTTACCACTATTAATACTGTGACAAATTTACATGTCATGATCTTGAAAACCTTGGAACATTGGAAACATTGGGAACAATTGCTCGATAAAGCAATGGTGCTCTTTCTCCGTCCATCATCTGGTCATGCTTCAGCTCTGAGCTGAAAAGAAAGTCTTGAGGATGGTGATCTCTACAGTCTCCTGGCTATTCTCACCTGGGCTCCTTTTGCCTTTTGTTCCGTTTGCTGCTCTGTCTTCTCACTCTCATTTTGTCAATGCTTTACAGGTAATAAGATTGATACAACCATACAATTTTGCACAGTCTTTGGAACATCTGTATAGTAATGACATTTTGATGGTTACTTGCCTGAGTTGGACTTGTTACATCTGGAGGTGAAAGCTTCCATTTTCTACATTCCAAAACTTTCTGCCACGCCCTGATGGAGAATCAACTTTTCAGTCTTTCTTGCTCTTCACAGGATTAGTTTTTTATGTGAAGCTCGATCTGAGCTCCTTCTAGTCTGATAAAGAATGTAGGAGATGTACTCTTCAAAGTGGGTGGGAATTACAAAAAGGAAGATGTATTTGTGCACTTGGGGAACAGATGCATCAATGATGTCCATCTAATTCTCCTTTCATGTATGCCTGGCTATTGTAGCACTTAAAACTCCACCCAGAAGTAGAGAGCTTGAAACAGTGTTCCTAAATAATGTCTAGTTTAGTTTGGTATAAAAATTTATCCTACCCTAGAGTAAGGAAAATTCAGGTGAATTTACAGAGGATCACTGAATCTGCATTCTTTATTATACTATTGCAGATAAAATGAGATAGAAGTGACTGGATTTTTGACAGTTATCCAAAAATACCTACGAAATATGTTTTTGTTTTGCTGATGATTAACATTTTTGTAGAACTTTCTAAGGAAAATATTGTAATGTTTTCCAGTGTTAGGTCTTTTCATATAGATATTTAACTGAACACTTGAAGGAAAAAAAAAATTAACCTAAAATAAAATTCAGAGTATCTGAGTAAAAGAAAGCATTCTTGTCCACTCTCATCTGAAGTAGGTTATCTTGTCTGGTTTAAAATCAGATTTGGGTGTCCATTTATTCTTAAGAATTTTGATAACAGAAATAGTTAGGCATTTCATTTCAAATTGTCATAGACCGTATCTTCCTTTATAGAGTATATGCTCCTTCCAGGCAAAAGTCTGTCTTTGCAGACCTGTTCATGTTAATGAGAAATAAAATGGAATTGCCGTACTCTGGCACAGTAAAATATCAATGCCATATCAGTTTTGTCTGCAAGATGTTTTAAATTTTGTGCAGCAATTTGGCAAATGTTAGAAATTCCGTGAAGTTCCTGCTATTGTCACTTATAGTTAATGAAAGATGACTGAAGTTTTGTCTTCATGTTTTTGACGTGATATACATTGGTTTTAACATCAGACAACAAATTCATTCATGAAAAAGGCTTCGAAGTTTAAGCTGTGAGTGTTAAAAAATTAACATTTTAAATTATAGCAAAAGGGAAGGCAGGGAAAAAAAGCTGCCTTTTCTCCCACCCTTCTGTATTAAAGATCTTATTTCCAACATAAATTCTATGATCAGTTAGCAACTGTTGATGATAGGGTTATAATTAGAGTGAAATATAATTGAAACCAAGGGTTAGCTGGAGGGATCAGCATTAGAAAAAGAACTTCTGTGCATTTCAGTCTTCCAGAGTAAGGCTTTACTGTATATAAGACAAATTTGTATGACAGTATTTCAATAATACAGTTAGATATGGTGACAGTAGCATAGAATCTTTCCGATGAATGGTACTATCCCATTGTTTAATATGAAAACATAGAACAAAGGTGAAAAAAGAAGGTATAGTATATATATCTTCATGGTTCATAAAGGACTTGTACTTCTAATGAATTTTTGGGTCCATTACAGAAAGCAGTAGTTAAAAAAGCAAAAATTAAATACGGGAGACAAATATAAACAATAATGGTGTACTGAGAAGTAAAATTATTTTGGTAGATCCCATAGAAACTTGAAGTCTGTTAACAAAGAATTAGCTATTGTTTCAACAAAAGAGGATTACTTATTATGATTGGCACAGCAGTAGTAAAATTGAAGCAGTGGATGTCTCACAGAAGAGAGAGCCTGTTACTCTCAGTTCAAAGAGAGCACAAGAATACGGTCATGACTCAGCGTGATGCTCTGATTTGCATATAAATCTTTTAGATAAGTGCTTTGTTTAACTGTGGCTTATGGCTTATTTTCAACTGTGCAATTGAAAGTACTTGTGTTTGATTTTTTTTTTTTTTTTTTTAAACTGTTATAATGCATAAGAAACACATGTACCTCAGGCAGTTTGCTTCAAAATAATACACAGTTTACTAAGAATTTTGGAAGTAGTGGGATATGGTAAACTTTATACGTATAACAAATGATGTGACTGTTTAGTAAGAACAAAGTGGGTAAATATCACCAAGATTTCTTTACTTAGTAACAGCCAGAAAATATTAATGACTACTGTTCACAATCCCTTTATAAAATGGGGAATTTCCATCCTCATTTCTGTGACTTGAAGACAGAATAGATCTAACAGAAAGATATGTACTGGAAAGGAGAAACATAAATATCTTACTGGTCATAATGTGTAGAAAATACAAGATTTTGTTAGTTTGGTATTATGCTATTGTATTTGTATATAGACAACAATCAAAATATATGATACCTGTAGGCTTATTAGCTTTCTTCATAACATCTTGGCTTCATATTAGTAAAAGTGCAGAAGTCATACTTGGTACAGCTCTAGAAAATATGTTTGTCAGTACCACTACATGCTGAAACTTTTTTTTTTTACAGACGACTTTCTGAACACTGTAATTTATCTTGTTTTGTACCAGGATCTTAGAATCATAGAATCATAGAATCGTTAAGGTTGGAAAAGACCCTTAAGATCATCGACAGTTTACCTGATCGGAAACCGTGACCAGAGGATTCAAAGGCTATCACTAAAAAGTATCATCACAATTCATTTATGTAGAGAGGGAAAAAGAAAAAATTGTTCCAACATAACTAGTTTCAGTGGTTACAGTGAAAGTCTTGAGGTTGCTGCCAATGGCACGGAAGTGTCTTTTCTTTCATTGACATCAAGGAATTGATCTTGCCTAATAAAGCTTTCTTGTGATGAAAGATTAGATTGATGAACATGTAATGTTGTATTAGTGGTTTCAGCAAAGGCAACGTGTGTGTGATGCTTGCAGATAACTAAGATTGGTATTAAATGTAAATTGTCTCAGCTTTCAATTTTTTATTAGTGTAATTCAGCCTTTGCTTGTTGTACTCCAGCTCATAGTGAGTGCTGGGTTCAGATTGACTGGGATTTGCTGTTTGCTTAAAAGGCTCCAAGGAAAATATTTTTATGAGTATTGAGTGTGTCAATCTGGGCTAGACCCTTGTTAAGTAAAGCTGCTGTGCTAGCATTCAAGCTCTCAATATTTTGATTTTATAAGCAAAGAGCAAAGGATGGAAGCGGACAGATGTCACTCACTTTGTTGTATGTATTCAGGTATATACTTTTAAAAAACCATCTTTTTATAGGAATTCCATTAAAAATATTTCTAAGCATGTATGTGCCAGTTTCTTACATAACATACTTTATAACAACCTGACACAAATGGCATTGTATTAATAATCCAAGTAATGTGTGTGACTGGCCCTATTTTCTCTCTACTGTTGTCTGGAGATCATACATTAATGCTGCATATAAAATGAGAGATCATTTTAAAGAAAACTATTCAAGTTACAATATACTTTATTTCCCCTTGTACCCTAAGAATAGGGGTGAAGTGAGTCACTCTGATTTTCCAAATCAGGTCTGAAGGTACTAGGTCTCTCTTTTCTTTTTTTTCACGTATCTCCTTTTCAGCTACCATGTAGTAGGAGATCCCCTACCAATCTCTATCTTTTTTGTTTTAGATAGTTTTGTCTGCAAGATATTTGAAAGCTGTATGTGTTTGACAAGGTATTTTATTGCCTGTTGGTTGGTTTATCACATGTAAACAGGGTAGTTTGTAATAAAACAAAATTTATCCTGCAGAGCTTTTTGCAGACTGCATAAAGCTTGAAGACACTCTACCTGCCTGTCTGTCTCGCTCCTGGATAGTACAGAAATACATGGGATGGACTGGATGAAAATTGAATGAAAATTTTAGTAATGTGAAAGTATAAAGGGTTATTTTTGTAGTGTATGCAGATTCTCTTGAGGTTGTTAAGAAACATCCTGAGAAATTTGTTTCTGTGAAATAAAATGAATGAGTTCTATTACTTTAAGATGAGCACACTGCAGGAATCAAAGATATGAATTATCACCAACATAAGAAAAGGGGTTTGTACTCAAGAAACTAAAACTGAAACCCCATATTTTATGCAATAGGAAGATCAAAAACTCCAATAAACTTTATAAATTTAAAACAAAAGTGCTTGTAAGCTAAGCGATGGAAAATAAGTTCAGACTTATCCCGGTGTAATTATGAAGAGTTGATGGGTTTAGAACCAGGAGAATTTAGGAAGTATTCAGTGATTTCTTTGCACTCTTCCTACAAATAGAATGAGTTTAAAGAAAGAAAATAGAAATGGGGATGCTCTTGCCAAACTCATTCCACAAATCTGACCCTAAATTGAGGCACCGTAAAGCATAAACTGTGTCAGTACTTCTGCTTCTTTGGGGCCTCCTAGGACTTAGATGTCACTTTTGAATGTGATCTGATACAAGTAAACTGCACAGTGCAAAGCTGGTTTGTTTTTGCAGATCTAGCTTGGAGGGTAATAATAAATACATCTACAATTAAAGCCAATTTAAAAAAAAAATAAGAACGGTTTGGGGGAATTGTAATAAACTGTGGTGATTGGGTGATTATTATAAATTCATGTCACTGGTTATGATGTTAAATTGAAAAATATATGAGAAACGAATGTCAAATAGCTTTATCTGATTAAATCTGATTATAGAACAATTTGTTTTGTTAAAAAGGAGTAGAAGTTAAATGGTATGTGAGTCATTCTGAAGATCTCTGTGTGTAACATGAACCAATAAAAAAGACAGCTGTATCAGAGCATGCTGAAATTTCCATTTAAAATCAGCTGTATCTACTCAGTTGGAGATTTGGAATGTCTAAATAAATTAGCAGTCATTATTGCAGATTCATAGCAAGATAACATAAAGTTACAGAGTTTTTTGGGAAGTAAAAGATGAGTGATGTTTTATGGCTAGCCTCAAGAGCTCTAGTACTTTGGCAAAACTGTCAGTTATGTCTAGTTGTTATCTCCCATATACAAGATCCAAATTCTCTTTACATGACTATGTATAAAATAAAGTTGTTATTCTCACTGGTGATCTAGGAGTGAGGGATTTTATGGCACTTTTCAGTGTGGTCTCTCAGCAGGTTCTCAGGAAACGTGTAACATTATTAAGTTTCAAAATAGCAAAACCAATTTTTAATCCACTGACATAGTTTGAAAAGTACAAAGCTGCTGCATATTTACCATACAATAATGGATGTTACCATTTATTAGATGTTACTATTTCCTCATGAAGTGAAACTGCAGTCCTTACTGTATGCAAGAGAATAAAAGAAAAATCATACATCTCTGCTTATTTAAGTAGGTACAGTGTTATTCTATTAATTTATAGGCAGAGAAATATTTTTCTCAGATTAGCTAACTACAGACAAATCCTGTTCAATTCAACTAGTGGTCAGGGCTAATGCATCACAAAGTCTTATTTTAGGAAGAGATAATAGACGGTGATCTTCGCATTAACCATTTGTAAGACAAGCTTAGGAAGACAGGCATGACAGTTTCCTCAAAATGTGAGATTTACTTAGACGTTCTGAATTACTCACTGGATGATCAGCTTTTTCCCCATTGGCAGTAGAGTCATGTTAGCAAGGCTGCCTTGCTGTGCTGAAAAATACCCTTGTAAAAATTACTCCTCTTTTTTTTCCAGTCTCCCCAGTGTCAAGAAAGAGAGGGACCAATGAAATACTTATAAGGTCTAATTGTAGCTAGAGAGTTTGTTTCCATGGTCAGCAGAGAGGTAGATGGTAACTGAAAGCAATGAACAAAGACAAATCCACTGAACTGTCCCATGAAAGGATTTTGCTACCTTTCGCTTTCTCAACTGACTGTAAAAGAAGCTTAGGAAGATTAATTTCCCTTGACCAAAGTTAGCCTGCATTAATAACCACAAACTATTGTCTGGTGTTACATTCTTCAGAACAGAGTTTCTTTTAAGATCCTGCCACTTTCTACTGTGTATACTGTACTACTGCTTACTATATTACACTGTGTTCTTTCTTTCTTTAAGCTTTGACTTGATTTACAATTTTTTGTCAGGCTGGTGCTTCAACCAGTGGATTTGCACTAGATTCACGATTTGTTCTTATTGCAGCTGTAAAATATGAGATTGGGAGGAGGTACACAAAATTTGTGCTTAGGAAATTTAGGTTTTGTTTTCCCTTTGGAGCTAGAAGGAGAACTTAAAAAATCTTGGATTTGTGCCAAATGCAATTATTGTCAGATTTCTTTATAGAATTTAATTTCTTCCTGACATGCAAAGCAAACCGCAGAGTTGCATTGCTCTGCCAACACGAACAGAGAAACTGATTACTTGGAAAGTAGGAGTTGTAAAATTGACATTAGCATGAAAAGCCTGAGCTGAATTTATCTGGCAAACCAAGCATACATCAATAATTATTTTTAAAAATGTTTCCAGTTAACCCTCAAAAGGCTATCTACTCTCTGTGTCCTCGTAGTAACGTTAAGTTACAGATACTGACAAATAAATATGTAAAATATGAACAAAAATGCGACACTAGTACTACTGGTACTTCCATGAGTCGACTGAAATCAAATGCAGAAAGCGTGGAGGGATGTATAGGGAAAAAAGGGTATTATATGTACTGGCTGTGTTTTACAAGCAAACAGCTGTTGTTATGAAAATATCTGGATGGCTGCAATTATTGATGCAGCCTTTCCACAGCAGACCAATGCAAAATTTTAATTCTTAGGTGCAAATTATTTTCCTGATCACTTCAGAGACAGATGATGTTTTTTTTTTTTCTTTTCCCGTAAGAAAATCAAGATTTCTCTTTAAAAGGAGGAGGGGAAAATCCCCACCCAAATTGTGATGTCATTATCGCTGAGCTAATATAAAAGTGCTACAGTGTTTACATTATTAACCATCAGTAAAAAAGATAACAACCAATATAATTTGCTTCCTTGTTTTAGGTTTATCAAAGACTGCAAATGGAAATACAAGTTTCATATGTAGTCAAAAAGCTATTAATTCAAAATATTTGGTGCTTGCTAGTTCCATTTATTAAGGACTCAGTAAGCTATTTTTATCAGTCTGAGGATAACGTAACTAAGAATTCACATCTCTAGTTCTCATGTCCTCATTCCCGTATTTTTTTCTTATTGTCCTTGTTGTCTTTTTCTCCTCTTCCTCCTTCTCTTCTTCCTTTTCCTAAAGTGTGGAGTTTTGGAGTTAAGAGTAATATTTTCAAGTTCTTTAGAAGCTGAAAATTTTAAGGCCATAAGAAGATTGTATAAGTTGTTTCTTCTGACCTACATGAAACAGGCCCCATAAAATCAGTTCTGTGAAAGTGTGTAAGTTTAAACTGTGGTGCATAAAAATGACTTTTTACTGTATACCAATGTTGAGGTACTGGTGCTTGCTGGTGTTCCAGGAAAAACACATAGAATTCATCAGCTGCCCGAAACTGAACTTACAGAGGGGAAATTTCAAAAGAAGATTCTTAACCAGTTCATAGATCTCTTAAATACAGTATGTTCAGTTCTATAAAATGTTTGGATCTCAGTGTAAAAAGCTGAGGCTGAAATGCTGTTCAGAAAGTTACCATCTAGGCCTAAAAAAATTACAAGAGGGAAAAAAAAGTAATTAAAAAACCCCAAACAACAAAACCAACCAAACGAAAAACTCCACATGAAAAAACTGAAAGAAAATATTTCCTCTTTTTTGAGTCCAAAACGACCCCTTTGGATCACTCCAAATGTGGAAGACCCAGCTACTGAGCTCTAATTATGTACATTAATGATTTAACTATGATGTACCTGTATCTTACTTGGGACTCTAGGGACTAGATCAAAAGTTATTTTGTGAGGGAGTTAGGCCTTCTTTTCTAGAACAAACATGTGTTCTGATGTAAAAAAATATTTAAAAGTCTTCTGTCAATTTTGGGTATAATGGCTTCAGATCAGCTAAATCTAGACTGTATTCCTAAATCAATTTTCTGAACTTCTCAAATTCTCTGAACTGAATTCTCAGTTATGTGTTGCAGGTGATATTTGGGCAGGGAACAGTGGGGATGCAATGAGTGAAAAGGAAAATAAAGACATGATATTTTTCATTTGGGGGGAGATGTTTTTGGGGGGGAATGTTATGATATCTAGATGAGAGAATACTCAAGATTGGAGTACAGAAGGTTTTTTTACAAAGAAAAAAGTCATTTAAGAGAGCAATATATTGACAATAAATTAACTGTGGTTTAAAAAACACCCACAAACCAAAACAAACAAAAAAAAATCCTAGTCTCTATGATGATGAAGAAATTAAACCAGTCTGTTTCATTATACATTCTCCTGTGGGGAGAGCTGGCAACAGTCTTTCTAGAGCTGTTAATGAAGAAGTGCAGGCAAATGATCATAGACTCTCTCATATGCAAAGCATTAGCATATGAAAGCAAGTTAGAAAACCAAAGGAAATAATTATTGATTTATAAACAAAAATCACCTTTAGGTTTCTGTTGTATTAACACTAAGACAACTAAGCAAAGATTCATTGTCAAATGAATGTTTTCTTTCCACATTCCTTTACTTGTTATTCATGACACATATCATGATTCTTAAATGTCAAGTCCTTCAACAGAACAGAGTTGCAGTGGAATCATTGTTAAGATAATTGTTCAATTCTATCTTTTTCATGCATGGCAAAAATAATTAGAGTTTCTCAATTTAATTGTATAAATACCATCCCATTTCTATTTGAATAGTAGTCTATTTAACAAAAATTGAGCTTGTAGCAATGTATTTAGGGTCATCAAGTATTTTTTCAAAAGGTAAAAAAGCCCTTTTCTGTATGTATTGCTGCTGATGTTTGAAGGCTCTGGTTCAGTGACGCCTGTGTGTGTCTGTATGGATGCAGGGTTTTTTCAGTGACTTAGCTTGTGAGTTATTCTATAAAACACTAAATATACGTCAACATTCAGTGTCAAAGAACTCTGTCTATACTTCACCATCTCTTTCCAAATGCTGCTTACAACATTCAGTTCTCTTTGTATTGAATTGTTTGCTTTAATTAGCAAAACAAACATTGAACTCAGTATAATAATAAGCTAGGGACATTTGTTTTGTAGATATAAAAAAACCAAACCAAAACAAACAACAAAACAAAACAAAAAAAAAAAAAACACAACAAAAAAAACCCATCCATAAAACCCAAACTCTGAGTGATGAAATGACAATGTCATGTGGAGTCCTGTTGAAATACTGATGTCTCTTAGTGAAATAGCCACAGGGAGGTTTTATCCATGGTTTCCATGAAAAAGAAGGGAGAAGCCATAATACAGACATCTGTTTACTTAGAAAATAGCTATGATACCTAAAGATATCATCATGCTGCAGTGAATCAGTCAAAGGCCTGGAAAAGGTAAGTGTGCTTCAAAGCAATATCTAATAACTTAGCATAAGGAATGTTAAATTAAACTAGTCTCCAGACTGCATTGTAGCAGCTAAATGTTAATACACTCCATCCTATGTCCTGTTTTGTTCACAAATACCGTTGGCAGAGATTAGGCAAAAAATTTCAGACAGCAATATTAGCCATTTGCTAGATAAAGTTTAAGTACCTCTAGTGTGGCTCTTTTGAAGAGCTATTCTTCATTCTTCCATTAATAACTTGAAAAGCAACACTTTGAAAACATGTGTTTAGCTAGTAAGGAGAAAAAAGTTAATTGAACTTACTGCTTAAGAGATAAAGATAAAAAATATCCAATTAGGAAGATTGCTGGAGTTAGTCAGGTGGGGTTTTTTTTGAAAGGAAATCCAGTTGTATTGGTTCACGTAATCAAAGTTAAAAAGTAAGCATTAAAGGGGGTTCTTTTTTGATTTTTGTAATGGTAACTTATATAATGGCATATTGAAGGCCTGATAGAAATATTGTCTGTGTAACTGAAGTGCTAATACAGAAAGCTATCGTTATCTTAAGAAAGGCAAGTTATTGACAGTTTTATCAGGTGGGTTAATTTTTAGGTGGGTTATTTTCTTCTCTTAGTGAGCACCTAGCAGAATCATCTGAAGCACAGAGTTGTGCAATGTGAAATTTAGTTGCCAAAACGCATTTGGGTGAGCAAATACAGAAAGAGATACGTTTTCTGAATAAATATTTTGAGTATATTTAGGGAAAGAAAAATGAAAAATTAAAGGGACGTTCATCTAGATCTCAATTTTCATGTTTAAATTTCAGCCTACGAGAAGACTGAAGATGTTATAGTGCCAAGGCATCTTCAGTGAAATATGAGCATAAAATCACTGAGTTTATGTTCTCTGAGAAAGAAGAAAAACTGGAAAGTAATGCAGTGAGGACTGAAAAAAATAAATCCCAGTAAACTGGGACACTAGTAGGTGAGATCCTGGAAGAATGTAAGAATAGTCATAATGGATCAGAGGTTTATCTAGCCCAGTATTTTGATAACATTCAAAGGATAGAATGTAAGAATCAGGCAGCACATAGTAATATTTTTTATCAAAGTTCTTTTACTGTGCAGCTTACAGACTCCCTGAGTGAGATATTGTAGCTGTGTTTTCTGTTTTTAAAAGCTTTTGATATACTGTTCTGTGAATTTGAGGAATTTACAGAGAAGGTTACAAAGTTTGGGAAGAAATGAAGATTGAGTCGATTTTAATAACATGTATATAAGAATTCTATAAATATAAAGGCACAAAGGAACCAAACTGTTTTCTGCTGGGATGTTGCCTTTTAGGAGCAAACTGACAGCATAGAGGTTAAATGAGCTTGGATACCAAAACACTTTAAT
This sequence comes from Platalea leucorodia, assembly GCF_965183815.1. NCBI lineage: Eukaryota > Metazoa > Chordata > Aves > Pelecaniformes > Threskiornithidae > Platalea > Platalea leucorodia. Next base: position 41,565,314 of record NC_138828.1, on the reverse strand, counting down.
CACAGATACATGTGGTTTCACGAATTACGCAACTTCCCTGTTCCATGGGAGAAACGGTGCAGTCCGGGAGAGAAGCTGGAGTGAGGTCGGTGAGTGGGGCAGCTCGTTGTGTGGCCTCCCTGTCCTACGGCATGGGAGGTGGCTCAGTCCAGAAGTTGGGCAGGTCAGCATAGCAGGTCCATCTGGGTGATGTGCAGTCCTGAGGCTGGGGTGTGGGATCCCCCAAATGTCTCTTTGGTTCACTTGAGTGGTTTTATTTCTGGTTGGATTTGTCCCCTGTGTACCCATTGAGTATCTCGCATGTCCCTCTTGTCTCTCCCCTGGCACTATCAGTTATAGGATTGGGTCGAGAATATTCAAGTCTTGACTGGCGTATTCAAATTCATTCAACGCCAGCAACTGCCTGTTGTTGTCACTGGTGTTCACAGTCTGCACCTCTCAAAAATTCTCATTATCTTTTCAGTGGTGTTTTCACACTCATTAACAGGTTGGTTGTGCTAAGTTAACCTGTGTTGTTATAACCAAATTTCACAGAGGCTCAGCCTATGCCAGCTACCGCACTGGACCAAAACAGGATAACCTTTGGTCACAAGCAGGTACTTTTGTCACTGTGATCATGCAGTATGTTTTCTATACTTAGAAATTTTAGTATAGCCAAGCCTTGCTATTTTTCTATGTTAATTTACGTGTGTCAATCTAAGTCAAATTTCCTTCTATAGTATAGTGACTGGCCTTCTGGGTAGAGGAAATAGCACAGATATCCTCTTTCTTGATTTTAGTACAGCTTTTTACACCTTTTAAGCTCAGGAAATGTTATCTAGATGCCACCAATTTATGAAGGGCTGCAACTGTGTTTGAAGATAGCACTAATTTAGACTAATAAGATCAAATTAAAGAAATAGTTGGAAAAGTATAGGAAGTCATCCATCAAGGAAAAGGACAATGTTTTGCATTTAGGAAAATCAACTTAAAATTATCCCTTTTATCAGCATACAATCTTAAAACAATTGGTTATTAAACATCTGGAAGTTATAGTGGATAACAGGCTAAATGTGAGTTTCGTTGTAATCAGAAAAGAAAAAACTACCAAGAGTTTTTCTCCAATTGCTTTGTAGGTAGGACAATACATACTGGAATTAAATTACAGCAACATAAATTTAGATTTCATAATAGGGAAGGAAAGTAAGTACAAAGTGTAGAATTTCTTCCCTAAAGCTTTTTAAAGAACAGATTTGATAAACATGAGCTATCTCCTAAGTAAATCTCCTTGTATATTCCCTCTCAAGATTTTAAAAAAATTATTTCTTCAGTGGTAACTTTCTGTGGAGCAATGGTAGATGGTTTTGCAGACTGATTCACACGTTCAGGCAATAATGTCACATGTATAGCTAAAACCATTATCAGTACACAAGCATTCATTATTTTATGTTTTCTGAACACTTTGTTATGTTTGTGGTACTTTTTCCTTGCCAACTGCTACTCAATACAAAGTTGAATATACACAAGTAGAACACAAGGAAATGCTCTACTGGACCTCAGTAATTTTGACAGAACAATGGAGGAAAACAAAGATCTACTGCTTATCGCTGGTGTGATACCAAGGACCTCAACATTGCCTTACTTTTTAGATAAACTGGAGGCCAAGTTTAACTCAAGAGCATAAGAGAAAGAGCGTCTCTGAGTTAATGTAGAATTTTTTCTTCCCTTGATAGGGAGACAATCTTTATGAGCTCCACATACATTACAGTAGTTCTGGGACAGTTGCAGAATGTATATATAAAGACTTAAGGCAATTTCAGCCAAAGAATTTCTTAAATTACATGCTCTTGCTTAAATTCAAGATGAGGTATCCATCTGTAATACTTCATATAACTGCAGCTTCAGTCTCTTCGCTGCAAGAATTCTGCTCCAGGGATCTCTGGCTATTATCCACGTTTAAATTGGTGACCTTCGTTCAAATGGACTATGGAATTGTCGTGGTTTAACCCCAGTCGGCAACCAGGCACCACACAGCCACTCTCTCACCCTTCCTCTCCCAGTGGGATGGCGGAGAGAATCTAAGAGTAAAAGTGAGAAAACTCGTGGGTTGAGATAAGAACAGTTTAAGAATTGAAATAAAATAAAATAATAATAAAAAATTGTAATGAAAAGGAAAACAATGAGAGAGAGAGAGAGAGGGAGGAACAAAATCTAGAAAAAACAAGTGATGCAACTGCTTACCACCCACCGACTGACGCCCAGCCAGTCCCTGAGCAGCGATCGCTGCCTCCCGACCAACTTCCCCCAGTTTATATACTGAGCATGACATCATACGGTATGGCACAGCCCTTTGCCCAGTCTGGGTCAGCTGTCCTGGCTGTGCTCCCTCCCAGCTTCTTGTGCACCTACTCTCTGGTGGAGTAGGGGAAGCTGAAAAGTCCTTGACTTAGTATAAACACTACTTAGTAACAACTGAAACATCAGTGTGTTATGACATTATTCTCATACTAAATCCAAAATACAGCACTATACCAGCTACTAGGAAGAAAATTAACTCTATCCCAGCTGAAACCAGGACAGGAATGCATCCCAGACTGGTAAGATGGCACTAGTAGGGATATTTTATAATATAAGGAAAGGGGTGCTTCTAAAATGTTTTGTTCCAATGGTATCATGCATATTTAAACACCTTTTTAAATGCCTTTTTTTTCCTCTTTCATTGATAACAAAGAAAGCATACATTATGCAAAAGGATAAGCTGAACCCAGGGAAAACTCTGTGCTAAATTTGAGGGGACTGGTTTTTTTTTTTTTTTTTCCTTTGACTATTGGACAGCCACCTTCACTGAACTATGACTCTTTCCTTGTTTTTTCTTCTTTCTTTTTTTCCCCCCTTGTCACAGTCAGTTACAGACAGGTTTGATCACAAAGGAGAACCAAGGAGGAAGTTTCAGAGATGTTCAGAGCTCATATCCTATTCTATCATTGGCACGTAGAATAGAAGAATTAACTTTCAGAGCTTTATACTGTTGTTTGCAGATATAACGTCAGTAATCCGGATGTTTCCTCCTATCCAGCTCCTGTAAAATTTTGAGCTTAAAGGTGGAAAAGGAGAAAAAGTTGCTTGAGTCTGAACTATGAAAAGAGAAAGTACAGCAATGTGGCTGTATCACAGAAGATTTCACTAGTCTGACTACATGTGTTTATAAAAGTTCTCATGTCACTTGTATAGATACTCTTGTTTTTTTCTTAAATGGTACATTTGGTCAGACTCTAAAGCATGATTAACTTGAAGAGTTCTGAAAATCGGCAATTCAGACATGATTTAGCCAATACTACTGTGTTCTCTGTAACAGGGTTCAACATTAACATGTCTTTTTGTCATGTAATCATGTAAATAGTTGATTAAAACCTAAGCAATGCTGTGGCTGTTCACCTTGAACTGTAGTAGTTCCTTTTGCTCTAACATCAGCAGACTTTTTGATTACTCCCTAGAGATGTATACAATTTAGTTGGACTGAAAAAACCTTTTTATGATGCCTTCATGTTTACCTCTAGCTTGAGTTTGGTATCTTAGACAGTCATGATGTTAACACCCACAATAGAAGAACCAGTGAAAGGAAATGTTCTACTGAACCTCATGCTTACAAATAAGGAAGAACTGGTTGGGAATATAAAGGTCAGTGCAACCTTGGGTTCAGTGACCACGAGATGGTAGAGTCGAGGAGCCTAAGAGGAGGCAGCAAGGCAAAAAGAAGGAGCACAACCCTGGATTTCAGGAGAGCAGGCTTTGGCCTGTTCAAGGACATACTTGGAAGAATCCCATAAGAGACCATGCTGGAAAGAAGAGGGGTCTAAGAGAGCTGGTTGATTTTCAAGAATCACCTCCTCTATGCTCAAGAATGGTCCATCACAACGAACAGGAAATCAAAGGCAGCCAGAGGCCTGTATTAATGAACAAGGAGCTCCTGACAGAACTCAAATAAAAAGGAAGAAAGGTGGAAGGAAGGACAGGTGACCCAGGAAGAACATGGAGACACTATTTGAATGTGAAGGATTAGGAAAGCCAGAGCCCACCTGGAACTGAATCTGGTGAGGGACATGAAGGACAGCAAGATGGGCTTCTACAGGGCTTCAGGGCTGTATCAGCAGCAAAAGAAAGGCTAGGGAAAATACGGGCCTGCTGCTGAGTGGGGCACAGGACCTGGTGAAAACAGAAGTGGAAGAGGCTGATGTGCTAAAAAGTTGTCTTTGCTGTAGTCTTTACAAGTAACACTTGCTTTCAGGAATACCAGATCCCTGAAATGAGTTTACAAAAGTAGTGCTTCTGTAATGAATCACTGAATCTAATGAGACATGTAGATATTGTAGCTTGGCAATATCTTCTATTTTTTATATATATATATATATATATTCTATATTTTCTATATAAGAATATATATATATATTTCTATATATATATTTCTATATTTTCTATATATATTTTTCTATATATATTATATATAATATATAAATATATATATTATATATATATAAAATATATAATATTTTCTAATGAATCGGACACCTGTTGGATACTTTGGGCTCTATGTGTGAGCCTCTGTGTGTGTGAATATTTGTGTTGCATATAATTATAATGCGTGTATGTGTATACTTTATAGTACCGTATCCTGTGGTTAATCACAAGGAGAGGATATTTTAAGTTATTTAAAGATTTTAAAGGCTATTTTAGAGGCTGTTTATGTTAAGGAGTATAAAATGGCTGTAAGCTGACCATGAATAAGTTTAGGATAAAAACAAAAAGAAAGCTGTATTTCATACATAAGAATACTGGGAAGCTTTGAAAAAGCTTTTTAATAAACAAGAAAGGTAGATGACTTTATGGTAGACTATATTAACATTAGGCATATGATTATAGAGCATGGGTTCCCTTCAGGAACAGGGGCTGACCTACATACCATAAGAGATCCAGCGTGCTTTTTCCTAGTGTGAAACAGTGACTGTGTTTTGCATGTTTTTCATATTAGTTTATACACTTTAATTTCTGAATTAAATATTTTACAGCAGAAGTATCTACTAGACTGAAAGACATTTTTCATAGTTTTATACTTCTATTTTATATTCTTTGCTCAAATAATTTAATCACTGTTTTATGTAAATGCATTGCATATATAACAATAAAAAGATTGCTAGGTGAGATTAACTGTCAAGAAGTGTCCTTGACAAAGTAAATCATGGAATATAATGTAGAAAAAACAACTTCTAGCAGGATTTGTACAAGCACTTTAGAATCTATGAGACGTAGACTGGAAGAAGCTAGATTGGACTAGGAGTGTTATTTTAGGGTGGTTCTTGCAGACATGAAAAATAACAAGGAAAAATAAAACTCCAACTATTAATTGTTCCACACATTTTTACAATAATCGGCATAGTTTACAACTTGTAGATTTTAAATTATATTGTATTAATTGAAATTGAACTGAAAATTGAACTGGGAATCGAAATGAGGGTCAAATTTTGCACTCCAATCCAGTGGAACCTATATGCCAATTAAAGATATTATAAAAGGATGAAGCTAAAAACAATGACTCAAACTTGAAAAAAAGAGTTGTTTTTTTTTTTTTTTCTGTGCATCTGCTCATTTCAAAGGATGACCACACTTCCACAGGATGTCATTTACCTTGTTAAATTGTGCGGAGATTTAGTTTTTCTATCTGATCAGTTCCAATCATAAATAGCTTTTCTTCTGTAAATAACTATCATAGCTAAATAAACAAACATAACACTTCTACAGAGTTTAAATAACTGTTAAAATAAAAGTTGTATTTTCTTTTACAGACACAATATGTGTGGCAAGATCAAACAACTCTGCCATTCACAAATATAATATTTGGGTTTCAGATTGCGGTCAGATATTCTGCTTTAATATTTGTGATGTTTGATATTTACATCACAGCTTTGTTGCCAATATGACAAGCATAATTACTGTAGAGATGCAGGCATAATTATGATAACCTTGTTTTTAATCTTTCCTCGTAGGATTTTGGAGATGATGGGTCCTTGTACATTACTAAGGTTACCACAACCCATATGGGAAATTACACCTGCTATGCTGATGGCTATGATAAGCTCTATCAAACTCATATTCTCCAAGTGAACGGTAAGGAAAAATGTTCTAATTACCAAGTCATAAGAGACTTGGATTTGGATTTTGTTGAGCAGATCTGTTGTTGCTGTTTTGCTTTCTTTATATTGTGTTACAGCTTAAAAGAAAAAGAGATACAATTATTTTTACTGATTGTTTTCCTATAAATAACCTTGCAAAACAATAAAACATAATAATTTTCATTTATTAGTTCCATATGAATAATAGTTATTAAAAGGAGTAAAGATAGTCCAGAGGACTTGCCCTGTACTGTGAGCTGTTCACCTGTGAGGATGTTTAGCATGTAATCTGCAGAATAATAAGTGTTTTTATATATACATATATACAGATGAAGTAGCTTTTAGTATTAATTTAGTAATTCCGGAGAATACACTGGGGAAAATAAGTGCATAGGTCTGTTGTGTTAAGAATTTTACATTTAATATAACATTAAAAAAATGAGCTACCCTAAAAGTTTTGTAATTGACGTAGTCTTCTAAATTCACCTTAATTATTTTGAAATCTAACCACGTAGATTAATCTAGCCTAGTAGATTAACTGTAGACTTCTGGATATGAAATCTTGATCTTTACATTTTCCTACATCTATTCAAGTTCTAAGGACCACTTTCCTGAACGCTATACTTGGACAAAACTTAACTGCAATTGTTACTGGTGCTCTGAAGACAGGCCTTACCCTTCTCTTGAACCGTAGTATCCTCTCCTAGCTCTTTTTCCTATGTGTATTTTTTTTTTCTGAATTATTTTAAGCAGTTGTTCTCCTCCACTGACGAAGAGTCCAAGGGTCCCACTGTACTTTATCCCCAGTGAGGTTTAATGTCTTTTTTTGAGTGACCTTGTGCTTTCTGGTTATTTTAACATTCATATTTATCTTCAACTCTTAAGTCTACCTTTCCGCATTAAACTGCCAGTATTTGTCATTCCATGTTGATACTTAATCCTATCCAGAATCATGTCTGAACTCAATCTTCTCCTGCAAATTTGCTTTGCATTAACTGGCTCTAACTTTGTCCTGAAGTGTATTCTAGACCTAGTTTCTTGGCCACTGCTGTTGCCATCATTCTTTGTTTTGTTAATTGTTAGTTGCGTAAACTCGTTTTATAGTTTGCTTTCCTTGACATCTCTTATCCAAAAATGCTGAAATATTTCCTGATATTCATATCTTCCATTGATATTCACACCAAGTGCAGCTTCCAAGATTATTTTATTTGTCTTTTAATATGATTCATTCTTCTTTTAATAGCCTTTTTTCTCCCCACTTTCTGTTGTTAATACATTTCACATTTTAAATGACTTTGATGTTTAGTGCTTGTTTACGGTTTTCTTAACATGTTGTCTCTGCCATTGTGTTTCTCCAGGAAACTGGGTTAGAATATCTATTTATCCATCTCTTTTAAATTTTTTTTTTTTCCCCTCCAAATTTCTTCCCCCACCCCTCAACACTTTGTAAATGGAGTGTCCTGCCTGAGCTAATACATGGCATCAACATCTTTTCCTCCTTCAAATTTTTCTTCAGGAATTCTTTTCTGTCATTTAAAAATCCCGGTAGCAAATACTGGCTAAACTAGTGAGAAGACTGAAGTGCAGTTTACTTGTATTTTAATTCCTGCAGACAGCAGAATTATTGGTGAGTTGGGCACATTAGAAGGTCCTTGACCAACTTTCTCCTTCTCTGTTTCATGTGTTCTGGTTTACCCTAATTTATTAACAAAGTTACATTCTTGTCAACTACCTATTCCAATGTGTTAATAAACCTGAAGAGGTGTGTTGCAACAGTTAAAATACTAGAATTCTTCATGTTTGGCTCCGTTCAGCACACAAAGAGGCAAAACTTCACTTGAGTTGAAGAAGGTTTTCTGCAAAACTAAAAAAATCAAGACACATAATTTGGTATAGGTGAAGGAGGACAACTGTAGATTTTTCTGGTGACAAAGTGTTTTCAGGAAATCATATATTTCATCTGGAAACCACTGTAAACCTTTATGGTGCCAAAGGCAATAACTGCTGTTGCTGCTCTGTATCTTTCATATAAATTTGAAGTCGTCCAAACAAATTGGCTAGTCCATGTGTGCTCTGCTCAGACAGCTGCTGTTCCACAAGCTGGCACTAGAGTGGTACCTTCCAACACCATTTTGGATGTTGATTTTTTGGGGAGTGAGGGAAAGGAGAAAGGAGTCCCTTTGAGCAATAGGATTGTTTGCTGTGCATATTGTGGATAAATGGAGTTAAAACCATTGAGATTAAAGGTGAAATGAACAGCTCTTCCACAGTCTAGATCTGTACTTCTAAGCAGTAATATTCCTAAGCACAGGCATGGTGGTCAGTTCTTGTAGCTGTGATAATGACTAATTAATATAATGGTACTTGTATTAACAGGAGAGTCAGACAGAAGGTTAATGAGATAATGAGGCTTCATTGATCACAAAGATCTAATGTGAAGGTTCAACAAAAACGATGTAATTAGATTTTAAGTTCTTTCTTGATTTCCATTTGTGTAAATCTGTATATTTTTAGAAACAATATTTATATATTTTACATCGACTAGTTTGCAAATATTATATGTATATATAATTTTCATTTATTTTTCTTTTAAGATTAAAATATTTAGAAAATTTTTTTTGAGTTTTGAATTGCCTGGTACAGTACTAAAGAATAATGAGCTTCCTATGGAGTCTTAACAATACAGATAGTCAGCACTGTAAAAGACATGTTTTATGGTGAGAAAATTCAGCCTAATCTTATACAAATAATATGGTAAAGTAAATATTGCAAGCAATATCATCATAAGTTGGTATTTAACCCTTTTTCGTATAAACTATAAAAAGAACCCCAAAATGCAAAGTTGTAATGGTGCAGAAATAACCGTTCTATTAAATAATGCTAATTATTACCATTTACGTAATACTTAAAACTTTCAAAGTGTATAATTTTGTGCCTATATGATTCTGAGACTATGTGTGTCTCAGCCTGTCAGTTTGATTTTTATTTTTTTCTCCATATATCTGCGATATTGAAATTCATTCCATCAGGTGTTTTTCCTTTACTGTTGTTGACATCACATGCCATAAACCCCAAGAACTAGTAAGTCTGTTTTCAGATAATGATAGGTATATATGATGGTCTTAGTATCACTGAAGACAAATAGAAGCTATGTAGTTCAACCTCCCATTAAATATTTATAATATCAACTCCATAATTTGTTCATTAAAATCTATCTTTACTTAATTTGTATTTCAGAAGGATTTGTATCATTTCCCTTATGCTTGTTTATTAGCATCTGTTTTTTTCCACAGCAGTCATTCAAAAGTTTATATGGGAATGATGGTAGAGTTCTTCCAAACAAAGTAGTAAACAGTGGTCAGAGCAAAAAATTTGTAACAAACTTAGATATAATATGGGTTGTTGTATTTGGTAGGGGGCCACCTGTCTCTAAAATGCCTTTTGATGGTATTAATATATTCAATTAACCACTTTATATATTAATATTCAGCTATTTAAGACAACAGAGGTGTATATGTCAGTTCTAAGTAAAAAAACAGAATTTGAATAGTAAACCAAGATTTTTTCCTTATGTTTACATTATTGCTTATGTTAATTGAAGTGTTAAAGGAGCATTATTAAAAATTATTACTCTTTCTTGTTATTACTGTTAGGATTACATGAATGTGATTTCTGACACAAAAAAAGTCTTGAAAATTGCTATTGAAAAAGCTGAAATACCTAGAAAGTTTGTGTTTTCTCATTAACTCAATGTTTATCAAGTTATGGATCTATACTGTCTGTCACCAGAGGTGTTAATGTTATTGATCACAATGGCAGTTATGGACGTGATACCGAGATGAGTTTAAATTTGATTTTGTTTATAACTCAGTTTTTCTATTTTACAAGCATATGTGTGTCATAGCCTAGATTTTTCAAAGTGTAAATTTGAGGAATTTCACTTTTGGGAAGGTGTTTCTAGACAATAAACAAAATGTCATTAGCCATATTATAAAAAAAGGAAGACTAGTTTCAAATTTAGACCAACTCTAAAAATGGTATAAGTTTATGGTACATGTTACAAATCAACTTAATACGCATGTAGCACCAGTGTGACATTTTTCTTTCTGTTTATATATGAACAACGTTATCCTGCTTACTGACCTTTCACATTGGTTTGCAAGGCAAGTTGTTTGCAGAGAGGCGGCAAGAATTTTCCCCACCGTAGTTCCAAGCCAAAAGGCCTAGTAAAAAAAACCAAAAAGTTTTGGTACCTTAAGGTAAAGAAAAGAGAGTCCAGACCCTCAGCCAGATATAAATTGGTGATTTATAGTGTCTGAAGAATTGTTTACCACCTTTGTTTTTTCAAACAAAATATCTCAGTGTAATCAAAAAGTAGTTATCATATACAGCAATAGAAGAACCTAGTTCACTATATATATATGACGTTTCTTTCTTAAACACATACATTTTCCCTGGATTCCAGACAGCTTGAACAGACTATTTTCTCTCTTTCCCGCCCCGTGCCCCCCTCCCCCCCACCATTTGACCTGACTGAAACAATCTTCAGGGGTTTTCATAGCAATTGTGAAATGTATTGAATAGTTACATATTCACCATATTTGGAAACAACAGTCTCACATGGCTTTTTGAACTGAATGATAAGGGATGGAGGATTCATTCAATTACATACTATATATGCTTCTGCTAAATACAATCATGCAATGTTTTTTCTCCCCTCCCTTTTTAATCTATGTAATGACCTCTCCCTTAAAAAGTAGGCTTCTTTAGGTTAAAATATTAGAACATACCTCTTTGAAAGTCAGTGGGAACAATCACATTATTTGTGTACTTAAAATTTCCTTTCTGCTAATATTTATGGTCAGGTACACAAAAAAGTGATTGAAATGAACCCAAAGGGTTTATATCAAACTTGTCATATTAAATTAATTTTTTTAGACTGAGCCCCTCTGCACTAATATTTTAATTGCCTGGATGCCTCAGTTGTACAGTTCTTGGGGGTATATTACAGATAGGCTCCAGGGTAATATGAAATAAAAAATTGTAATACAAAACAAGGGTTGAAAACCTTTTCTAATTGTATAGGTAACCTATCAGAGACAGATTTGCTAAGGAAAGTGGGAAATGTCAGCAAATGGAGGAAAGATAGGGTAAGATATAAACTCTAGTGTTATGCAAGTACCTCTGTGTCTGGGAAAACACTTGCAAAAGGGAACAGAAGCTACTACAGAAATATGAGATAGTAGAAGAAAACTCAGACCTGCTTTCACTTGAGCAGGTCCTCACATTCACATTTCCTAACCCTCAAGTTAGCAACAATAGCATCTTGTTTTGTTTGTTTGTTTGTTTGTTTAGGAAGTATTTGATTTCAGTTTTAATATTTTCTAAAACTTTGCTAAGAATAAAGTTGCCCCAAATGTATCATCTGCCTTTTGCCCAAGCTAAACTAATACATTCCTTTTGCTATTCAATGAAAATTCTGCAAAATTGGACTGTTAGAAAATTTCTCTCCACACGCAGTCAGTAGAAGTCTGTCAAGGTGTGGTAGTTAAATTCTCGTAAGTTTTTATATGCAATGAGAATATTTCACTGGCGCAAAACAGAGAAGAAATATTCTAAGTAGTCAGAACGCAATGAGTTGCGGTGCTTTGCTATTGGTCCTAAAAGTTGTTTGTGTTGCTGAGATGCTTGAGAGTGTTAAATGATGGCAATCCTGTCTCTGATGAGATGGAGCTCTTTGCTCTTCTTGAGGCAAGGTGGAAAAATAAACTATTTGGCTTTGATGCAGTGGGAAATCTGCAACATGGGGTAGGCTGCTAGAGGACCTTCTGTCAAGAAATGCTGAACAGGGCAGACATGAAAATTGGACCCTAGGAAGTGAGGCAGAATACAACTGGGAGCTGAGGTGCCGAAAGGGGCTCAGGCCATCGGAGCGTGCAGTCGAGTGGGGCTCGGTATGAGCGGTACAGTGGGGAAGGCAAGGTCTGGGTATGGAACACACAGATCCTGTGGGAGAGGAGACAGAACAGGAAAGAAGTGAAGGGAGAACAGGAATGGGAATATCAGGCTTGAGATGAAAAGTAGAGATTGGTGTCCATAAAAGCAAAGTCCCTTCCAGAAACTCAACAGAAACCTTAAATCCCTGATTTTTATATGTGTTTGCTCTCAGCTGGTAGTCTAAGCAATTAGCAGCCATAACTTTCACATTTTTAATCTTCCATGTTCTTCTGTTACATTTTTGCAGTTTGCGTATTGGGGTTATGTGTAATTTTCCGTGTATATTATTTGAAAAGACCTTCATCTCTAACTGGGTTTAAAATATCTGTGAAACCTACTGATTTTTGCATCTTATCTGAGATGCAGTACATTTGTGTATTCCTTGCAATGTAGAAATCTGAGGTATTTCTGTGCTCTAATAAGACAGCGTGCTGGGACATTTCTTGTAAACAGTTGGATAGCATTTGAAAATATTTAATCTTGTTCCAAAATAGACACAGTTAATTTTTGATCTTGTTATCTTCTTTCATTATCAACTGATACTTCATCCTCTACCCAGCTGTGTTTTGTGACACCAGCTAAGTAGTCCACATTTTTAAAGCTGCATTAAACCAAACTTTGGAGAATAGGAAATATGCTTCTTTAGCCTTTATTACAGTTAATTTTTTTTATTGTTAGAAACAACCTCAAGCAAGTTCTCTATACATAATTAAAGATAAGATCAATAATTATTCATCTAAAAAATCTTGCTTGATCATTGATTACCGATATGAATATGTCCACTGTGATGTCATATGCCCTCTCCCTGGTATGTAGCAGATTTCCCCCTGGTATGTAGCAGATTTCCCCCTGGTATGTAGCAGATTTCCCCCTGGTATGTAGCAGATTTTCAGTTGGTAAGCATATACAGCAGCAAGTTTCCAAATCTTGAAAAAGTGATGTCAACAATTCTTATATTTTGCTAAGAATGAAACTCAGAAGATGAGTCTTATAAATGTCCTGTTTAACATCTTCATTAGTGATCTAGATGATGGGGCAGAGTTGCACCTTCAGCAGGTTTGCAGATGACACCAAATTGGGAGGAGTGGCTGATACACCAGGGTCATCATGCTGCCATTCAGAGGTAACTTGACAGGCTGGAGAAACGGACCAGCAGGAGCCTCATGAAGTTCAACAAGGAGAAGTACAAAGTCCTGCACCTAGGGAAGAACAACCCCATGCACCAATATATGCTGGGGGCCACCCAGGTGGAAAGCAGCTTGGCAGAAAAGGACCTAGGGATCCTGATGGACACCAGGTTGAACATGAGTCAGCAATGTGCCCATGTGATAAAGAAGGCAAATGGTATCCTGGGCACAAGAGGTCCTGTCTGAACATTAGGAAACACTGTTTTTACTGTGACGGTGACGGAGCATTGGCACTGGTTGCCCAGAGAGGTGGTAGAGTCTCCCTCCTTGGAGATATTCTAAAACCTAAATATGGTCCTGGGCAACTGGCTCTGGGTGGCCCTCGTTGAGCAGCGGGACTGGACAAGATGACCTCCAGAAGTCCCTTTCAACTTCAACCATTACATGATTCTGTGATTACATGTTTTATACAGGTAAAATTGATTGCTGATAGGTGTTTTGGAGAGAGGGGAAGGGTGGAGATGAAGTGTTAAAGAAAAAGTTTGTGAAACAGGACAATTACAATCTCTCTACATCCCATCATAACTTACTGGTTGTACATTATTCATATTTACAAAGAAATTTAAGGAAAAATAAAAATCTCAACCCTAAACTACTGAATTGTAGTTCAGGCTTTTTTCCTTGATACCACAGGCACTGAAAAGTGGTTTTTCTCACAGAACATTCTTTCTGCTTCAGAAATTTACTGTGACAGAGTTCAGCATTGAATGTCACTGAATGTGTGACTAATACCACATCTGTGTGTTGTTATATATAGCTGCAGGAGTCTTTAGAATTGCTTATAATTATTTTTCTTAAAATTAAGATAATACTCTTCTCCACTAAATTATAATTGTTTCCTGCCTTCAGTTCCACCAGTCATCCGAGTCTATCCAGAGAGCCAGGCAAGGGAGCCAGGTGTGACAGCTAGCCTTCGGTGCCATGCTGAAGGTATTCCCAACCCACAGCTTGGTTGGCTGAAGAATGGAATTGATATCACTCCGAAGTTATCCAAACAGCTAACTCTTCAAGGTAAAGAGGCATATTTATTGTTTTCTACAGGTTGCGAATACTTTATCAGTGCATCCTTTCTGTATTAGCTGTCCTTACATAGTTTTAACTAAAGGTTGAAGTCTAAGCTAAAACATTTCGGAATATGTCTTCCAGTTACTCCCCAAGACACGTATCTTCTCTGCTTTCTATTTGTTAGAATAATGGTTGTACTTACTGGCAGGTTTACTAGTAAATTCCAATATGCCCTTCTCTATTAAAAAATGTGCAGTTTCTGAGTAGAGCAAGCAGCCCAAGACCCTGTCCCAACTCGGTATTAAAATTTGTCACTACAACTATATTAATGCCATTCACTGAGTATTGAAAACAAATACTTAAATTACGAAGCAATACTTTTGTATGTAAAGATTTATTCTAATGCATTGATAATAATCTAGTTATTTTTCATGAGTCCAGTTTAAATTTAGATCAGAACATGAACCAAACTTTATCTTTACTGCAGCTGAGTTGAAAACAGAAGTTTTTTGACTGATAAGAATCTCAGTGGGACCTGATGGTGGAAGGGACAGGAGGAGAAATATCTGAAATGGATGTGCTGTTTTCTGAGGGGTCTCAGCAGAGGCACTAAAGGAAATTCTTACTTTTACTTGACAATAAAGGCCAGTCCATGAATCTTCTATGAATCTTCAGGACTCAGCAAATTCAATGAACCTGCCCAGCACCCTGCCCTACACAAAACCTTCTAGCTTCTGCAGTCCTTCTGCTGATTTTTGATCAGCCATAGAGAAAAAAATGTTGTGCTGCCAGTGTTCCCTTCAAAACCTTCTCTCATTCATCTGCCAAAACAGATGTGTATTAGGATAGGACAGCAGTCAGACTGCAGCATAAGATACAGTGGGACAGGCAGACGGCAAATACTTCTCTCAAGAGAGTCTTACCTTCCCTATAGGTCTCATAGTCCTTTGTTCTTTCATGGCCCTCTCTCCTGGATGTATGTGAACAATTGCCTTGCAGAAACACTTTCCACTATGAGTAGGAAGTGGTGGACTCCTCTTCCATAGCAGCATTCTGTTGATTTCTCCTGCAGGGATTTGAGTGGAATTGTTTTCCCCTCACCAAATGTCACCAAAAGACATTTAATTCCATTTTCTTCAATGTACTTATTTGAAACAAAATTTTGAAAATCTCATTGCATTTTCCCTGAGTTTTTCCTGAGTTAAATTATCTATACATTAGCTTCAAGCAAAAGATGGTCTAGAAGGAGTATTGCACCATAACCCAGCGCCCCTTCTAGTCTATATTTTAGAATACCTACAAAGCTGTTTTTATAAAATAGATCCTACAGTTGAACAGGTATACTATACTTAAAATGCAATGAATCATTGGTCACGTAGTTATTCACATCACATTATTTAAAAGACCTTTGCCTGTGAAACCTGGACTGTTTGTTGACATTCCTACTCAAGCTGACATACAGCTCCTGAAGTGGTTTCCGTAGACTCCTACACTGATGTAGGTAAAATTCCAATGTGCCTGGTTTTTCTGTTGTTACACTGCATTCACATGAAAACAAAACCAGGTGCCTCTGGTTACTAGAAACAAACAATTTTGTTAAAATTATTATTTATGTTGAAATTTTAGCTCGTTATGTTCCATGGAAACCTGGGTTATTTTGTATAAAGCCGGTGATAGTGTCAAGTGAGCAAATGCAACATGATAAAAACATAATATTTATGTGATTTTAAAGACAACCATAGTCATTTAAACATATATAAAACCTCAGACTGATATTTGGCTTTGAAATGCAAAATCAGCTGAGATATTCCAGGTATCTGTGAGATGAATAACAGTGCATGTAATTCACTAGCCAGTTGAATACCTCTGGATTAGTTTGGCATGCCTCCAAGTTATGAACTCAGGAATGAAAATGGTTTAATTAGTATGAGCAGAGAAAGCCTTGTGAATGTATAATCTGAAAGCACTGTAGCATGTCTGCATGTTGAATTTTTCCTCTCCTTTCAGCAAATGGCAGCGAGGTTCATATTAGCAACGTGCGCTATGAAGATACAGGAGCATATACTTGTATTGCAAAGAATGAAGCAGGGGTCGATGAAGATATTTCTTCTCTTTTTGTAGAAGATTCTGCTCGAAAGACCCGTAAGTATTGTAAGAAGTATAAAAATACATGTAGCCCTCACTTAAACATTAAATCAGTATTAAAAACTATGAAACATTAAATAAATTAAAATGAGTATGTGTAGATAACTGATTAAAAAAAAGAAAGTTTAAATAATGATATTCAAGAATCACTGAAGGCAGAGTGTGTAATCTGAAGTTTATTTAGAAGTAGAATGAAATCTCTGATTCATTCTGTGAACTGGTATATTTTTCACATTGCTGTTAAAATTTGTATAGTTTCCTCATGATAGATTTGTTGCATATGAAGGGAATAGGAAGGGATAAAAGGAACTGGATGCCTAAATAAGGCAAAGCAGTAGTCCAGGTGTGGTTTCTGGGGTTGATGGGGGTGTGTGAGGAAGACCTTTTCCAGTCTTTCTTCCTGTATGTTCTTGAGATATACCAAGAGTCAGACTTGGCCCTCGTGACAGAAGAGGCAACACAGGACTTGATCTCACCTACTGGAGTGCTCAGCAGGTCCAGATCAGTTCCAGCCTGCCCATGCTGTCTTGTGCCTGGATAACTGTGGCTCTCCAGAAATGCAGAGCAACAATGACCACATTCACTTGCTAAGTTGGGAGTTCAACATGCCAAAGAACTCTCTACCACTACCGAAAAGTAGATTTCTTTATCCTCTGTTGAACAGCGGTGGATTCACTTGCTAACTTGGGAGTTCAATGTGCCAAAGAAGTCTCTACTGCTACCAAAAAGTAGCTTTCTTTATCCTCTGTTGAATGGTCTTGGGGCTTATAAACCCTGTTTACCTGTAATTTGTCTGCCTTGATACTTCTTTCCCCTTCCCTTTCTTTACTCTGCTCAGAAAAATCCATTCCTGAGTTTACACTTCACCCATCTGTTTTTGCTTTTTTTGTTGTTTTTTTCTTTTAAGTCTGTTCTTTTAATGAATACTACATATTCATTAGAAATATATCTAGTAAAATGGTAGTTATTTTACTAGTGAGTCTGATTGCATTAACTTAAGGCATTCCTCTTTATCTAGAAGCTTATTCAACAGTGACAAGTACTTGACCTAAAATACTAGGGGCAGAATTAGGAGCACTGCAAGTCTGCCTGACACTTCCCGTCACAAGGCACTGACTTCAGTTACATGGAGGTTTATTAAGCTTTAAACGTTTCAGAGGAAATCTTCCATGCAGGAAAATTTTACAATCCAAATGTTAATATCTTTGCTTAGCTGCTTTCAGGAACACTAATTATAACTGTCATTTCAAAAGTCTTAACATGTTTTTTTTTTTAAGTGTCATGAAAATGACTGCTCAGACATTTCTGAGAAGGCAGCTGAGGATAAATAACTTGTTTGATCATGCTGAATTTCTAATAATCTGGTGATATGAAGTAGCTCGGTCACCTCCATTTGCCTTTTGCAGTCTGTGAAAAATGTTGTGAATGTTGCCAAATTAGAAAAACTCTGACAAACTAGAATTTGTTTTTGCTTGGTTAAAACTTGTTTGGCCTTAACAACAAAACATTTGTAATCCAACTGTCCAGTTTCCAAGTGTTTTAGTTACCTAATTGTTGTATCCTCTGAAGACCTGATCTGCAGTGATTATGCAGGAATAGCCACACCTATGCAAAATATTGTTTTCAGGAATTGCAATGTGATGCAATAATTTTAGGTCAGCTAACTTTACAGGATTTGTAAAATCACATGCTGTGCAATGAACACTGCTTGCAACAAATGCTTTAAAATCTACTAGCAAGTTGTTATAATGACCATTGGTGTCATGAAAGTCGTAAATGAAGGAAGACAGAATATAAACCCAATTATTTCTAAGACAATTCGTCCAAAAGACAGAGTCTCCTTCCTTCCTATAAAAGTCATTTACTCTGTAAGTTCTACATTTGATGTTGAAACGAGGCATTTTACCATTGTGTTCCTTGGTGTCTGAACATGGTTTCCTCAAAATTGGTGGATGTGTAAATAGACATATAGTCCATAGCTGCATAATTTTATCATTCAAATATAGGTGCAACAGATATTAACATAAGATGCTTACTGTAGTACTCTGATTTACTTACTTTGGCTCAGAAACCCATTTCTGTACATGCAAGAATACTAAGGTACATACTAATTAAAAAAGCAATTACTATCAATACCGTTATCACAACTACATGAATAAACTGCCTTCACAGGTACAAATTTTGATAGATACAGTTTAAAAAAATGCTTCTGTTTAAAAAAAAAAAAAGTCCCTTTACAGGGAGGAATTGCTAGAATTAGAAAACTGAAATTAAGAGTAGAAGGGCTTTATTATTAACTCTGCTTGCTTTTATATTTCTCCCAGAACACTGATTCATGCAGCAAATTAGGGATTATTAGGGAAGAAAATGACATAGCTAAAACCTCCTGGATAGGATTGTGAGCTTTTGTTCCCCCACCCACACATTTTAAACACAATGCTACTACTACTAGTTTAATTTAAAGCCTACTGATTAGGTCACAGGTTACATTCTAAAGATAGTCTCTGGCGATGTAAATGTGATTTCATATGATCTGATATAAAGTATACCTGTCGTAGATGACATTCTTATAAACAATTTTGCTTTTACCCTCCTTTAAGAGGATAAAGCAGACGTTTATTTTTTTAATTTTTTTTTTTTTTTTTTTTTTCTTATTGGAGTACTCCCTCCCGGAAATCTTAGGATATTGCTTTGAACAAAAGTGGAACAGATTCTCACTAGCTTGTCAGTTATCTGGGCTTGTCTACTTTTACATAAGGTAAAAATCATAGCAAAATAAAAGCATTTCAGAACATTGAGTTGATTGGCTATTGAGGTGGTAGTAAGAACTTTTACAGTGGAGCTCTGAAATGTAAACTACAATTGCACTGCGCTGAGCATGACAGTAATTTTATAAGCCACATAATGAGTACGGAACATGGTTCCATTTTTACCAGTGTATGTATTTTATTTCCTAGAAAGTTTAATAGTAAAAGGAAATGTTCACTTTTGTACTTATCTGACTCATTGTTTATGTGTATATGAAAGCTTTTGGGTTTTAATGCTACTTTGCATAATAAGGTAAATTTTTGGTAGTTATTTGTGGAATCTCATTTTCACCACATCCCAAATTTGTTATGTGGAAAACTCAGTACAGTGCTTTGAGAAAAAGTTAATATATATAGCAGAAAGGGCATAGCTAGCTCATTCCTTTGGGAATAGGTAGTGTAAACAGCTCCTAAGAGAAAATCAGATATTTTCTGGCACCTCTGCCTAAATTAAAACCAGTGCTATTGTGGATAAATAGATTGTTAAATAATAAACGAAGCTTTCCTTCACCTGTGTGCCTAAAAATGTTATTAGATTGCTAGGTTTTCAAAATTCACAGCATTGGTTACAGAGGCAGCTAATGCATGTGTCTGTATTATAAACAGAAAAGAAATAGAGTGAATGGCAAACCTATACTGAATTGTGGGAAGTGTGATAGTAATAGCAAAAATAAAAATATATAATGCAGATTATGACTTTGGGGTGCCAGGGCATTGTTTATTTTTAAGTTTCCAGTTTCAGAAATACCTTAACTTCAGCATTACTTTTTACCAGTTAACTCATTCTGTCACTGAAATTTTATATACTTAACATCTGTATCCAAACACGTGCACTTTTTGCTAGATTTGTGAAGCTGTAATGGAAATTTTTAGTTTATATTACCTATATAAACATCCGTTATGAGTATTGGTGATAAATGTCTGGCGCTGTGTATCATCAGATCCTGTTTAATTCCTCTGATGTCATCCATTTAGATTGCAGCATACCATTATTGCTCTCTGTCTCAAGAGCTCTTTTTGTTGCTTTTAATTTTTAATGTTTCTGCTAATATACTGTGGCCACTCCTGAAACAGACATGAAGAAAACATGATTTTACTCATGTTAAAAATGCTATAGTCATTTCACTGAAAGCTTTTTACATCACAGTCTGGAACTTGATACTGGTGGTTTGTGCAGTGAGATTATCACTAGAACATACTGCAACAAAAATAATGATTTCTCTGGTGTTTGACAGAGTAAAAATCTCCAAGCAATTGGTAATTTATATAGTGGGTGGACACTTCTTAGGAGTTTGGTAGAGTTCTGAAGATGCCATTCGCACTCAGTAGGCCCAAGCTTTAGGACTACCAGAACAGAGTAGATTCTCAATCTTTTTCTTTGCTCCATGAGCTTTTATGGATGTGAAAGTGAGGATAACTTTCTTCTTGTGCTCTTGGCTCTTCTTGGCTCCTCGAGTGGTCCTCCAAATAGCATCCAAGGAAAGGTAGGTAAGGAAGAATAAGACTCAGTAAACTGAAGAAGTGAAAGAGACCTGGGGAGAGGGACAATGGAAGAGGCCAATAACGTGAGGATGAAAGGGAGGACATGGGCAGCAGCAGGTGAAAGAGGGCAGGTTAGTGAGAATACTTAAAACACTGAAGGAGAAAGAATGGGAGGAAAAAGGGATAGGAGCACAAGGGCAAAATGATCTCTTAAAAGCTACATAATAATCCTCTATAAAATGTGGAGTTGCATCCAGGAGTATCTAGTCACTTTAAGGTCTTGTCATTACATTTCTGTGATCACACAGCAACAGTGTACATCTTGTACTGCTGCTCCTTTTTAATCCATGAGGAGAATGACACTACTTCTAGTACCCATTAAAACAAATAAGAGAGATATCTAAGACTGAACTTTCTGTTGTTCTAGTAAGTGGAACATTTTATTTAACTTGCCTTTTTAAGTAAGACAGCATATTGGAGTATGAATGTATATTAAAGGAAAATCTGCAAACATGAAAAAAATTAGTCAAAAGGAGGTTTGTAGGTAGAAACAGTGTGAGATAATTTTGATAGCTTGTCTAGTTGTTCCTGTGTTATTTTGACTATCTCTGACAGAAAGTAGTTGGTTTCCCTGATCTAAGTGTCTAAATGCAGTTTTACTAATTAAACTCTCAGTAATTCTTCTTCAGGCTTTGAAGTATGCTGCTTCCATATCAGACCTGAAGAAGGGCTTGTGTGTGTGAAAGCCTGTCTGTGTTTCCCAACAATACCAATTGCTGCAGAGCCAGTTGTGAAGAACCTGACTCTTATCTTCTTGAGAACCTCTGTGTAGGTGTTGGAAGGTTGCTACTAGGTGCCCCCACAGCCACCTTCTCTCCAGGCTGAACAAGCCCAGTTCTCTCGTTAGTTTTCTTCCCGGTGTGCATACATTTTATAATGAGGTCTTTGTTCTCCCTTCTTCTTCCCAGCAGAGCCCTTGCCTGAGAATTTTTAGATTTTGTAATCACTGTTGGAAAAACTATATTTTAATCTGAGAAAATTTGGCCTTAAGCTGAAAGTAAATGTTTCATGAAAATGCTGTACTGTGACTGGAAACTATTTATAATCATTATGACATTTTATACAAATGTAAAACAATTTTTTTCTTTTTCCCGCTAGATATTAATCTTTTCTGTATTAATTAGCATCTTAGGATCATAAAGAAAACAAAAATTCTAATTACCTCTGTATTTCTTGTGCCTTCATTATTGGCTCCTTATGTACCTTTTCAAAACATTCATTTTAAAGCATCATGACTTTGATAGTCAACAAGACCCATGCAGCATGTACAGTGAATCGATCTCTACATCCTACTCCTACAACAGTAGCATCTAAAATATTCTGAATGCAAGAATTGGGCTGTTTTAATTCTCTAGAGACTGGAAGCTCTTTTTGTGCTGTGAATTCCATTTTTCCCTCAAGTTTTCAGTACAAAGCCATCAAGAATGAGATAGCTGGGTGATAGCTGGATAACCCCTGCGGTGACTGGTAAAAGCATTCTGGGGATTAATGACCTGGCCTAAATCTCATTGCAGACAGCAGAGTCTCCCCTACTGTCATGCTCCTCTAGTAATACCTGAGAGAAGTTGGCTATGTTGGAAGGAATCCTCTGGCCAGGATTACTCTGGCAGAATCACATTTGTGATACAAATAACAGCTTAAAATCTGATTTTAGTTTCATTCCAATGTAGTTTGATTTTTCAGAACAGGTATTTCATGGGTTCATAGATTTAAGCATAATGGTACTATTTCATCTAACTCTAATCTATCTTCTCCATTTCACAAGACATTAAATTGCATCCTTTTCTGCCTGAATATAGATCTAATGCTCTGTTTGCCTGAAGTGCATCCTCCCAGAAATGCATCCACCTGAGAGACATAAAGAGTCACAGAATCCCTCATTTCTCTTGGTATTTTTCTTTACTAATAAATGAGTTTCACTAATATAGAATAATGCTTAGTTTCCATTTTGAAGTCAGTTTTTCCTTCAGTTTCCTCCTTCGATTCTTTTTTTTTTTCCCCGTAAATTGAGCTCTTAAGAATTCTTGCCCTATGAATATATCATTAAATATTGATTGCTATCTCTCACACACACTAAATAAAAGTTTCTCATAATAAGATGGTTACCGTAGGACTCAGACGGTCTTTTTGCCTTGAGGATTGTAATTGGTTTTGGTACGGTTTTCTTAAAAAAATGAGAACTGCTCTTTGCAGAAGCAAATGTATTATTTGTTTCTTTAACGTTCTGCAGAGAGAAATACATATTTGGTAACGTTTTGCTTCTGCATTCACTGATCCCTTGTCACTTTTTTCCACTAGTATCGGCAGTGGAAGTTTATGTATATATGTTTATCTACCACAGGCCCTATATCCTATCAGTCCTCACTTTCCAAATCCTGCTCCTTCCCATCTGTCTCAGCCCCCCAATGTAGACATAGCCTGCATTACTTTTCCTTAGATGCCTAAATTTGCATTTGGCTGTATCAAAATGTAATTTATTTTAGAGATGCACTTGACAATGTAATGCGAACAACTTTTTGAAGTTCTGTTATTTATCGTAACAGGTAATTCGCAGGCTTCTTGGGAAATTATTTTATGTTTGTTCACAGATCACTGATGAAAATGGTTAAGACAATACTTACTACCTGTTGCTCTGGACACATTCCAGCACTGTCTTCTTCACCTTTTACTAATAATTTAGCAATGAAAACTACTTTTTCAGATGAATCAGTTTGGCAGTTTTTAATTCAATTAACATGTACTTTACTACTGTTGTATAACTCTAATATTTAATCAGGATATTCTGTGGTATCAAATTAGATGTTTAGCAAAATTCTGGGTTACATCTATATGAATTTTTCCATTATCAAACTTCTAATTGCATCAAAGAATATAATCAGGTTTGTTTGAAAAGACCTGGTTTCCATTGGAACATATTAGCTGACCTATAATTATATTCTCATCCTTTGATTTCTTACTGAATTGAATTCTGTGTAAGTGTTGTCTATTCTTTTGTCTGGGACATATACCCCAGTCTAACTAGCCTACAGCTACCTGAGTTATTAAGTTTCAGGGAGTAAGGGAGCTGCTAGAGGCATATCTAGTGGTACTCCTCTTGAACTTTATGATATATTCTGAAATTTATTCAAAACTAATAGCACCAGACCAAACATCCAAAACAACTTTTAGCAAGTGTTTTTATGTACTTCGTTTGGACCTGGTTATTTTAAATGTTTGTCTTGACTACGCATTGTTTGCCCTCTTTTTTGTTCCTTTGTAAGGTATTTATTTAATCAGCCTTCTGTTTTCAATTATTATCCTGCTTCTGTGCAAATACAGGACAAAAATATTTATAGAAGAATATTGTCAATGGAACATTAAAAAAAAAAAAAAATCTGGTTCATATCAGTACAAATTAAACCTTGAGTAGCTCTGGTATCACGATGCTTTTCTTCTACCTTTAGCAGCCATTTGCGCTGATTTCCGGGGCCTTTGCTGCTGCATTGGTGTAAAGCAATATCAAGCTGCTGGAACTTCTTCTGTTAGCACAAAAATGGAATATTCATTGTAACCAAGGCTACTTCTTTTCTTGAAGTCTGCTGTTTCTCTCTTTTTGTAAACAGGATCTTTATTCTAGCACTCCAGTATCTCTGCAGTAACTGATAAAGGTGGCTTTTCATTCTTTAGCTTGCAGTACCTGCAGATGCATTTTAAGGAACTCTCAAATCTTTTAACTGATAGCTTTCTCCTTTGTACTCTTGGATTTAGCAGCATTCAAAGCATGAGCACACAAATTGACAGCTCCACTGCAGATTTGTGTTGATGACTACCTTTGATAGTCACAAAGATAGACTTGGATCAACCCAACTCCTAGAAGCCGTAAGGCAAACCAAGGTCATCAGCTTGCACTTGTTGAAATGCTGTGTGGAAGCTGAAGAATTTAAACATAGAACAAAGATAATTTGACAGTGTATCTTGACAATATATTTATGAGAAAGGTGAAGTGGGCAAGGTGTTACTGCCTTTCTTGTTGATACAAAGTACAATAATAATCACAAGTAGAGAAGGAAGAAATGGCAATTTCCAGCCGTGATTTTTTTTTTTTTTTTTTTAAGTTACATTCAGGTAGTATTAGGATCAATGGGATTGGTCCAAATTTCAATTTTTAGTCAAGCAACATTAGCTGATTATGGAATATAATGCATAGCTAAAGAGTATAAATAAACCATTCTGTGAGCTTAAAAAAAGTAGGAAGGAAAAATTATACTAGTGTGAGAATATTTAATTGAAATAATGGAGTAGAGTATATCAGTGTAATCTACAGATGTAAAGAAGCAAATTTGATGGTACAGAAAACAGGAAAATAAAAAAGAGTGATCATCAAAGACAAGGGAATGCTTTCAGGGGTGATTTTCAGATACTTAAAATTCTTATCTTGACTAGTAGTAAAATATTTTGAATTAAAATAACTTCAAAAAATCCTTTTTTTTTTTTTTTTTTTTTTTTTTTCTTTCTCGATGACTTTGACAGGTACATCAGTTCTGCTTTGGTTTCCTCTCAGTTTCAACTTAGCATAATTCTATCAAAGTAGAGTCATAGATCATGAAAACATGCTATTCCCTTTAAAGCTAAACAGTTTTGTGGGTTTGTTGTTGTTTATTTTATTTTCTGGTTTTTTAATAATATTTTCATTTCTCTTAATATTTTCCAAAACTTCATTTTATAAAATGCAGTTTAGTTTGCCATTGATTAATATCACTTCTTAAGTATTTCTGTAAATTTTATTGAGACATACATGTGCACTCTGGGGAGACAACTATCATGATAGAAAGTTATCAAGTAATGCTGTTAAGGCATTTTCAAGACCAATTTGACAGTACTTGATGATATTTTAATATTTAGTAGCTTTTATTCTTGGTCATCAATCACAGGCTCTTGTGTTACGCAGTTCACCCACTATGACATCATCATATATTGAAAAGCAACTTCTCCTACAGGTTTTTCCACCTAGTCACACAAAGCAGTACAAAAATTATCTGCCTCATGCACTGTGTCTTGGGGCTAAATTTAAAAAATAATACACCTGTTCCAAAGCATTAAGTAGATCTATTTCTAACTGTGCCTTTTTTACGTAATATCATAGTCCTATCACCTAACAAGAGATTATGTGATCTGAATGCTACTGACTTGACAGGTTTATGGCCATCATAAGCAACCAGGCATCTCCACTGTCTAGAACTTGGAATGAGACTAAAAGCCTTTTGACTGTGATTTATGGCCTAAATTCTCCCTGAAAGGCTTTATGCAACTTTAATAGAATCTTCTGTCACATCTTATGCTGAATGGTACCTATTTACCTAATTTCCTCAGAGATAATTTATGCTGGCATTTTATTTTATGGCAGAGCTAAACAAGTTTATACTTGTTGACAGCATCATAGGCAAAGACTTTATTTCAAACTTCCAAGTATAGGGTAGAAATTCAGGTCATGAACCATTTTTTCTTCCTACTAGTGTAGACTGGATTGAGTTAATGTGCTATGGGAAAGGACTTCAGCGTGATTCATTATAAAGATTTATAGAAAATAAATTAAAGAACAATAAGCTAACGTGGTCATATTTAAGCAAAAGTAAAGTGTCAGTTGTGACTTCTAACTGATAAATAATAGTTTAAGAGTCATAAAAATAGATATTTGTTTATTATATTAACCTAACCTGAAATGAAATTAAAGTGCATGTCACATCATAAGAACAGAATGGAATTTTGATAGAATTTGTATTGACATAATTATTTTAAAATTAGTTGAAGCAAAGAATAGATAACTTTGGGAAAAAAAAAAGCGTTTGTTTGCTTCACTGATAAAGGTTTATATATATTTATATTTGTATATAAAACCAACAAACCTGAATTTCTTATAAAATAAGAATAAAAGCAGATATGTTCCTAAACGTTTTCATTCTGCTTGATAATGGAAGTTGAGTAAAAAGTAAATCACCTTAGCCTCATATCCACTTTCAGCACTATTCTTTCTAAAATAAAAATAATAATTAAAAGTTTCTGTGGCTCAGCAACCAGATAGTAGTGACGGTATAGATTTACCCTGTAACGTAAGGGCATGTGTTTATACATTAGAGATATGAGGAAAAAGAGTAGGATAACGTTCTCTTTATAATGTGTATATGATTAACCAGTACAGTTGCCAATGGTGGTGGCTATCAGTGAAGTAAGCAGGCAGCATCCCTTCAAACATCTTGAGATTACTTTTTTACGCAATTAAAAGTACAGCAGATTATGGTGGGACAATTCTGAAAAATAATGTTGAGTTCCACATTTTTGCCATATGATCTTACTGCGTCTTCCTCATTGTCCTGTTTTCTGTTAAATCTACTTGTAACCTCTTGGTCTTATGGTATTGAAGGCTTGGAAAGGGGCAGTGGTATCCTATCTGATGGTGCGAAGTCTGGCACAATGAGCTGATATGAAACTCTTGATTTTTATTTATCAGCTGTTACGTTCTGATAGAAATTCAAGTAAAATATTTACAGAATTTTAAACACAAAGCTTGTGTTTTGATGAGACAAAACCTGGAACTGACAACAGTTCATGAATAGTCTTTATTTGCATTTCAGAAGATATCAGCAGATTTTTTTCCCCCCTGTATATTGGAATAATATATAATGCAGAAAAGATGTCTTCCTGCTGTTTTTCCCTCTTCTTAAAGCCATTTTAAACTGCTTTGCTCTCTTAGTGCAGCAAGCTAGGAAATTTTTCAGATGTTAAGGTTTTAATGGATATCTGTTTTG
Organism: Platalea leucorodia; assembly: GCF_965183815.1. Lineage (NCBI taxonomy): Eukaryota > Metazoa > Chordata > Aves > Pelecaniformes > Threskiornithidae > Platalea > Platalea leucorodia. The sequence continues at coordinate 41,537,706 of NC_138828.1, read as the reverse complement.
TTTATGAGTGCCAGTACAACAAAATAACATTTTATGAAAACATTTTATTTAGCTTTCATGACATGTAATGCCAGGAGAAAAGAAAGGAAAATTTCAGATTATTTAACCACACATACATAAAATAGGTACAAAAGAATGACAGTTTATAATTTAAAAAAAAATAAATTAAAAAAGTTAATAGATTTTCAAAGCTTATTCAGCATTTTATTGGATAATGACCACTGAAGCATGTGATAGAAGAGGGAAAACTGTTTCTGGAAAAAAATGAAGTATTGTACTTCAAGAACAAGTTTCTTTTCTGAATCTTATTGCCCTGATATTGTTTTTCTCTGGATATATATAGTATTGTGTGCTGATTACTGATAATGTGAACATCTAATTATATTGCCAAAAGGAAGCAGAAGAGCTACATTTAATCTCCAAACTCACTGAATATATATATATATTCACACACCCATACTTTACTTCCAGCTGTTATGCCTTAAATGTTTGGAAAAAAGAAAAGTAGGAAGGAGGAACACTGTAGTTGACATAGTTGGAAGCTTTGATATTGGCTGTTGAGACAGAAAAGTAAGCGTAATCTCATTTATTACCAATGTGATAAGAAGGAGTAGGATACAGAATTTATTTGGAAAGTGACGTTGTAGTACCCTCTTATTCATTTAGTAACAGAAATACCCTGGATTTTTGCACTTGTTGTTTCTATCCAAAGGGGATAAGAATCTGTACTGCTGTTACAGTCTGCTGCAGAATTTCATGAAGTACTAAGGACAGAATTTACTGAAAAATGTGCAACCTATTAACATTCAGCCAACATAGAAAATGAATAACAAAGATGAAGAGTAGGCTTTCAGATGTTATGTTAGCTACTCATAATCAAAGGCTGGGTCTGAGCACAAAAGCATAGAATAGCTATGTAAGGACCATGAAGAGTGATTTTTATGGAGCTGTAAGTGTGCTTTAAAAAAAAAAAAAAGAAATAATCTTTCAGGAAAACATGCACTGTTCTGCGCTAGGTGGGTGGGAGGTGAGAGAGGCATGGTGCAGGCTTCTTTTTGGATGTCAATATAAAAGGCCCAACCACAAATGGTGTAATAAAATAGCTGTTTTAATAAGATGGAATAAAAAGATATAGATAGTGATTGACTCATGTCCCTCTAGATGCTGGGTACCCTGCATTTATGACACATCAGATGAACTCTGGATGGATTTTCCCATGGCATGCTGCGCAGATCCTGTCATGGAGAGGTTCCCTCTCCCTCCCATGCTGTGCTGGCTTTTATCTTGTGTAACAAAACCATATATCTTCTGACAGGTTGCAATGTTATCTCTGTCATAACACCCACCAGTGTGCAGCGCAAGATATTATAGTCATTCCAGCATACACCCTTGCGGCAGCTACCCATGCTAACGTACAGGCTTCTCAGGCCTTAAGCAGAAGGCCCAGTGTAGCAGGCATAGCCTGCTCAAGGTCACTAACTCCTTGAATACAATGTCTTCTGCAAGGCTCCCAGTACATCTCCTGATATTATTTAATAACTGTATGCTGTCTGAATAACCACCTTTTTACAAATCAGGGGAATAGAGCACAAGAGAAGATGGTGGTATTCTGTCTTTAAAACCAGAAAATTTTACTGCAATCTATCAATAATTATGTATTTTTACATCTTGAAGTTTATAAATGTGTGAGAATTTAGTATAGGATATGGCTGAAGATGTTAATTTTTGCTTAACCAAAAAGGAAGGTAAACAACATGTTCCTTGGCATACTTTCCATCTACATATGTTGTAGTTGTTCCAGCATTGCAATCTTTATCTCAAGACTGGACATCTTTCTTGAATACAAGTTATAGGACTGATTAAAAAAATGTGAGGTTTCGTGATCTGTATTAGGTGAGGTGATGGCTGTTATTTATGATTTTATATTGCACTCTTTAAATAATGTCTCATTTTTCTTCAAACTGATTTGTTAATTTTAAAATTAGTAAGTGTGGGGCTTTTGGAGCACTCTTCCCACCCCTTTTGTTTTGAGCAGCTCTCAGAACCATACATATCATTTTGCATTAACACAAATTAATGTGTTCTGTACTTAGCATCTTAAATCATTTCATTTGATGCTGTGCAGTTATGCACAGTTGAATAATTGTAATTACTTTTTATTTTCTTTCCTATGTCACCCCTAGAAAAAAAAAACTGATAAAAAGTAGAACTTTATGGCTAAATTTACGGGACCTCAAGTGCCATATATTATATGGTTCTTTCCTCACAATGTGAAGAGAAAACTAATTTTAAAAAAAACCCCTCCAGGTCGCCCTGGGGAAATTAATTTGCTTTATTACAGAAAAAAGACTATATAAGATGACATACACAAACACAGAACTGTCATCTGAATATAGAGAGACTGTCTGGGCATGCCAGGATAAAGTTAGAAGTTCCAAAACCCATGTGGAGCTGAATCTGGTGAGGGACATAAAGGGCAAAAGATGGGCTTCTATGGAGACATCAGCAGCAAAAAGACGACTAGGGAAAATATGGGCCTGCTGCGGAGTGGGGCAGGGGACCTGGTGACAGAGGGCATGGAAGGGGCCAAGTTGTACTGAAGGTCATCTTCACATCAGTCTTTACTGGCAAAACTGTCCCCAGGAATGTGAGACCAGTGGGAAAGTCTGTGAAGGAAGTCTTCCTCTGGCAGCGAAGCCTTACCTGTGGTGGATAGGAGCAGGGTAGAGACCATTTAAACAAACTGGACATTCACAGGTCAAAGGGCCTGGATAGGATGCACCCACAAATGCTGGGCAAGCTGGCCCATGGTATTACAAGGTCACTCTTGATAATCTTTGAAGTATCGTGGTGATCAGGGGAGGTTTCTGCAGGCTGGAAGAAAGTCAGTGTCACTTTTCAAGAAGGGTAAGAAGGAGAATCCAAGACATGATAGGCCCATCAGACTCACCTTGATCCCTGGGAAGGAGACGGAGCAAATAACCCTGGAAACCATTCCCAAAAACATGAAGGACAAGAAGGTCTTTAGGATCAGTCAGCACAGATTTATGAAGAGGAAATAACGCCTGGTCAACCTGACAGCCTTCTGCAATCAGGTGACTGGCAGGGTGGATGAGGGGAGGAGTGGATGTTATTTATCTTGTCCTTAGAAATGCTTTGGATGCTGTCTTCCATGACACCCTCAAAGACAAACTGATTAAGTACAGGCTAGATGCACAGATGGTGATGTGAATTGAAAACTGGCTGAACTACCAGGCCCAAAGGTTGTGATCAGTGCCACCAGTTCTACCCAGAGGCCAGTCACCTGTGGCATACCCCAGGGCTGTTTCTTTCCTCCTTCTGTCTGTCAAAGTACATATGACCGATTTAACACTTCAACAAAGGGAAACAAACGTAAGCACCTTAGCATACCCTCTTTGAAGTTGTCAGCTTTTATACAGAAAGTCTTGATGGCATAGTGCTCACAAAGCAGGTGCCATATTTAGTTGATGGGAAGGACAGTACTATATTATCCCAATTTCTTCTTTTGGTCATGGAATATCTTTGGGGAGACTTCAGTTGCTTTCATCCTGCAGTGAAAAAAATATTTTCTGTAACTCTAAAGCCATAAGGATATAGTTCTCTCTTAAATGTTCTTTTTATACAAATCAACACCTTTTTCTTCTTGTCTAAACTAAAATAACTCAAGATCTCTTAAACTTTTCAGTTCATTCCTTCTGTAGTTGCAGTACTGATGATCTACTGATTAGGTCTTTATTTAAAAAATAATTGCTATCAATAAAACATCAAACTAATATTCCATCTCATGACTGCAAGTTATAGTCAGAGGTCTAGTTTAGGAGAATAATCAAATAGTTTAAACATAAGAGGCCAAACGTGATTTAAAAGAGACATGTTAAATACTCTGTGTCTGCCACTGAAATATACAGTAAACCAATTCCATTTTGTGCTGTCAGTACTGGATATAAATCTAAGAGTCATACTGGTGTTAGCAATTTAGTCACCAAGAAATTTCATTCAAAGCAGCTGGATGTCTGGAGGACACATACTCAGCCTATGTAGTCAAGACTTCCTTCAAAGCTAGTCTCTCCTGAAGGTAACAACCTGAAATCAGAAGAGCAAGTATACAGGCAGACGATTGAGAAAAAAATTTAAAACATGTTGACTGAATTTTGACCTTAGCAGCAGTTCAACAGAAATTCCGCCTCCTGATGTAAAGGTTTACTACTCAGCTTGAGTAAGTGACAAGATGGCACACTGCATTAATCCTGGCTTTTTGCAGTTTATTGAATCCTAACTGTCCAAATATTAAAGGAAAGGCAAGGATGATATTTGAAAATAATGCACACATAATAGTCCAGAGAATTAAGCTGGTTTAAAGATAATAAAACACAGACTGATCATGCCTGAAAGCTGCACTGATGTTCTGTGTTGGGAAAGGGGAACTTTTTTATTCTAGTATCCAGTATCACTTCAACAGTATTACTGCTACTTTCTACTTATATGGGGATCTCTCATTTGTACACTTCAAAACTGAAGGTAAAAAGTAACCATCATCTCCATTTTATCAAGGGATAACTGAGTGACACAATTTAAATACTATGTCTAAGGTTATATAATGAAGTAGCTTTGTTGAGAGAATTTGTAAAGAAAAATCAGGAGACAAAAAATAGTAGAGGAGAGGGAGAGAAAAAGCAAAAGCCCATTAGCTCTGTTATCCTAAGCCTCTGAAACATGAGCTTGTCAGAAAGTAGATTGACACTTTTTCCAAGGACTCTTCTACATATTTGGAGCTCTGTATATTCTTTCAGAACACAAGAACAAGAGAAATGCTGGACTGCATGAGGCAAAAAGCCCATCTTGGTCCCGTCTGCAGCAGTGCCAAGTAAAAGATGCTGGGGAAAATCATAGTATCCGGGACTTTTCTGGAGTGATGGTTGTTCCTGTTTCTACTCTTAACCTTGAGCAGTCAGCAGTTGAGGGACTTTTGTGTGCCACCATCATTTTTAGTAATGTGTCTTCCATTACTTTTTGCAAACTTTTTTTTTAAAGCACATTTAGCTTTTGCAACACTGTGTTTCAATGAACATCACAATTTCTTTATGTTTATGTGTGTCATATATGTGTTTTCTGTGTTGTATTCCTTTCCTTTAAATTTTTCTCTATTTCTTAAGATCATTACTTTACAAAACACTTCGGTTTTCAGTGATGATGTTTTAAACAATTTATTCCATGGCATGCTGAGCTCTCAATATTTAAAATTTGCAAAATTATATTTGCTTTCTTTTTATTCTCCCCAGGCAGAAAGAGCAATATTAGAATAATTAGTTTTCATTGATCTCAAAGGTCTAAAGTCCAATTGTAAACGAGATGGCCAAATACAACTTAGGTTTTCACGGAAAAAACAACTTAAACGCTTAGTGTGTTACCATGCCATCTTATAGTTCCCATCTTGGTCTTCCAAAGATAATGACAAAAATTGTACAGCATGACAACTTTGGTAGCATGGCTGTGTTACAGCAATACAGAAGAATATCGTATGCGTTTGGGTTTTGCATGTTTCTCTTCATAACGATGTCCTGAAATAAATCTCTTCAAAATCCAGTGCTTAAAGGAAATTATGAAAATTACATTACCTGTAATTAATATACATAATTCATGTGTATGCCAACTCCACGAGCTTTTTGTAATCGATTATGAAACACACTATTGATAAAGGCTAATGGAGTTAACCGGGGGGGGGGGGAGGGGTGACAGGGGGTGATGGGGTTTACTCTAACCCAAATAACTATGATGGCTAATCACAATTTTGTCATGTGACATAGAGAACTTTATTTAATCTTATTGTTAATTCACTATTTCCATTGGTTTACCTGTAGAAGTATTTTAGTGAATCAGAGGTTAAAGCATCATAATTATTTCAGAATTGATATATCATTTCATGTTTATTTGTGTTTTCTGTTCTTTCTCTTTCTTACATGCTGCAGTTGCAAACATATTGTGGCGAGAGCAAGGTACTAATACAGATGGCTTTTTCTATTTTCTATATTACAATGAAATGCTCATCTATTGTTCATTTTGTGTGTTTGTTTTGGGTTTTTTTGTTCATACTCTACAGTTACAGTAGTTGCCTCCCCCCTTGCAACATTTGAGGGATTTGATTTAAAGAAAAAAAATAGTGGAAAATAATCCTTTAAATGCTCATGCCTTTGTGAACTGCTTTTCCATTTGGAGAGAGAGAAGGAAATAAGCTGTTAAAAAATTTCAGACCATTACAATGGAAGCTCAGATTTAAAATGTAGACCTTTAACTTTTGTTTGTTTGCTGACATGATAAAGCATCTAACCAATCAGCCTATATGTTGTTGGGATTGGTCTTCCTGTACAAATCACTCTTATTTGACAAAATTATAATCTTAAACAGTTTAATTAAAATTGAGGTACCTGTCGTTGCTTAATGAGACAAAGCATTTTCTTCTTATACTCAGGAAGGGTTTGTAGATGTTGGGAGGGGATGGAGCTTTGTGGTTTGTGACCAACTGAAGGATAAATATGAATACAGACAGTATCAAGTGTCAATAGCATAGAAAGCATGGAAAGTACATTTTACTGACAAAGATAGATATTAATTTTAATATATATAAGATAATCTTATAAAGCGTATTGCAGAAAAATATCATAATTGAAGTGTTGTCAGGAGCTCTCATTTCATTGCTCTAAGTAGGCTGTTCTTCATTTAAAGTTGCAATTTAGGAATTAATGTATTCAGGAATAGGAAATTTTTCAATTATTTCCATTCGAAGATTGATGATACTGTAAGTGGATCAGGCTTTGCTATGAATGCATGCTGCAAATGGTATTTTTACATGTTTCTTAAAGATTTATTTTAAATTAATTTAAAGTTTCAAAAATTTGATATTTCATTTGCCTAATTACATAGTAACCTTTGGCATATCCCAGTGTGTTTATAAATATGAAATAGTATTATATATTCCTGTTTTACTGATTGCTCAGCTGGTATAAACAATCAGTTCCCTGATTTTAGTGGTACTCAGCTGTGATCCTCCTGCTCTGTTGGCCTTGCAGAGTACAAATCACATGTTCAGAGTTTCATACAATTCCACTGTTAACAATTCAACTGATGCACAACAAGATTCTAACACCAAAGTTTTCAAATGTATGGTGTTCTCACTGCTTATTGGGAAGGTACCACTTGCGTTTTATGTTGTGTTTTATCTTGAATAAAACTGAAAACGTAATTGGCACCCCCATGATTTTTTAGAGGATTGTCTTTTCAAGTCAAGTCCTTTGTTGCTGTCAGTGATTAGAAAGCACCTAGGGAAACTTAAACTCTGTGACAATAAAGACCAATTAAATATAGTAGCTTACCAGGGTGCTTATAGTAAAGACATTCAAATTTCTCTGTGGCTACTGTGAAACTAAACAGAAAGCAATTTATAGTAGAGATTGAGAATGTGAAGTGACAATATCATCTTCTAGAGCACATTTTCTTGATCTCTCCTGCGTTTCTTATTGGCCAATCCTTGTGTTTCCAACAAATATTTTTACTGGTTGCAATGTCAGAATTCATTTACAAGAAAGCAATACCCTGAAGATGCCAATAAGCATCACCACTAACTTCTCTGGGCCATGCATACTCTGTTATTTTCTGTTATCTAAGTATTAACCGATCGGAAGGGAGGGATGGGTGATTAGTAGGACAATTAAGATCGTGAAACCATAAATAGGCTTTAGTGCCTGCACTGCATATTTGTATAAGGGGTACACAAAAGCCTTATCACAGCTGCTTGTTTGTGTAAGTGTAAAAAGAGTATATGTCAGAAAATCTGAAAGGACTTTGAAGGTACATTAATTTGTATTACAATAATAATACAAAACATACATACGCATAAATATATCCATATATTAATCTAGATGAAAAAAAAAACCCCAAAACCACCACAATTTTTTTCAAATCAGTGTTAGGCAGTTTTAAATATAGATTCAGTCTAAATGAAGCAAATATATTTGCATTTATTGTTGTCGCTTCTGGCACTGTATTATAAATGTGCTGGGTTGGTTTTGGTTTGGTGGGGAGAGGGCTGCAAAATTACGTCAGATGTCTTTAGAGGAATAGCTCCTGTAGTTGTGAAGAAGTGGCTTGCCTAAGTGATTAGATACTTGTATAGACTAGATATTTATACAGATATTTGTAGACACATGCTCAAAGGAAGAGTTTAGGGATCGTAATAACTGGGAAGGGGGGATATAGACCACCCAACCAGTATGAAGAGGCAGACAAAATATTCTGTAAGCAGCTGGGAGAAGTCTTACAATCTCTAGCCCTTGTTCTTGTGGGGGACTTCGACTTACCAGACGCCTGCTTCAAATACAATACAGTGGAGAGGAAACAGTCTAGGAGGCTCCTGGAGTGTGTGGAAGATAACTGCCTGACACAGCTGGTGAGGGAGCCAACTAGGGAAGGTGCCCTGCTGGACCTGCTGTTTGCGAACATATAAGGATTGATGGATGATGTGACGGTTGGAGGCCATCTTGGGCATATCGATCATGAAATAGAGTTTGTGATTCTTGGAGAAGTAAGGAGGGGGTCAGCAGAACTGCCACCTTGGACTTTCGGAGGGCAGACTTTGACCTGTTCAGGAACCTCATTGACAGGGTCCCTTGGGAAGCAGCCCTGAAGGGCGAAGGAGTCCAGGAACGCTGGACGTTCTTCAAGAACGAAATCTTAAAGGTGCAAGAGCAGGCTGTCCCCATGTGCCGAAAGACGAGCTGGCGGGGGGAGAAGACCGGCCTGGCTGAACAGAGAGCTTTGGCTGGAACTCAGGAAAAAAAGGAGAGCCTACCACCTTTGGAAGAAGGGGCAGGCAGCTCAGGAGGACTACAAGGATGTTGTGAGGTTATGCAGGGAGAAAATTAGAAGGGCCAAAGCCCAACTAGAACTTAATCTGTCTGCTGCCATAGAAGACAATAAAATATGTTTCTATAAATATATTAGAAACAAAAGGAGGGCTAAGGAGAATCTCCGTCTTTCATTGGGTGCAGGGGGAAACATAGGGACAAAGGCTGAGGAAAAGGCTCAGGTACTTAATGCCTTCTTTGCCTCAGTCTTTAATAGTCAGAGCAGCTGTTCTCAGGGTACCCGGTCCCCCAAGCTGGGAGACAGGGACAGGGAGCACAGTGAAGCCCCCATAATCCAAGGGGAAATGGTTAGTGACCTGCTACACCACTTAGGCCCACACAAGTCTATGGGGCCAGATAGGATCCACCCAAGGGTACTGAGGGAGTTGGCAGAAGTGCTCACCAAGCCACTTTCTATCATCTATCAGCAGTCCTGGCTAACAGGGGAGGTCCCAGTTGACTGGAGGTTAGCAAATGTGACACCCATCTACAAGAAGGGCTGGAAGGAGGATCCAGGAAACTACAGGCCTGTCAGCCTGACCTTGGTACCGGGGAAGGTTATGGAGCAGACCATCTTGAGTGCCGTCACATGGCACATACAGGATGACCAGGGGATCAGGCTCAGCCAGCACGGGTTTATGAAAGGCAGGTCCTGCTTGGCTAGCCTGATCTCCTTCTATGACAAGGTGACCCACTTAGTGGATGAGGGAAAGGCTGTGGATGTTGGCTAGCTAGACTTTTGTGAAGCCTTTGACATGGTTTCCCACAGCATTCCCCTGGAGAAACTGGCTGCTCGTGGCTTGGACAGGCGTACTCTGCGCTGGGTAAAAAAACTGGCTGGATGGCCAGGCCAAAAGAATGGTGGTGAATGGAGTTAAATCCAGTTGGCGTCCGGTCACAAGTGGTGTTCCCCAGGGCTCAGTGTTGGGGCCAGTTCTGTTTATAACTTGATCAGTGATCTGGATGAGGGGATTGAGTGCACCCTCGGTAAGTTTGCAGACAACACCAAGTTGGGTTGGAGTGTTGATCTGCTGGAGGGTAGAAGGTCTCTACAGAGGGATCTGGACAGGCTGGATGGATGGGCCGAGGCCAACTGTATGAGGTTCAACAAGGCTAAGTGTCAGGTCCTGCACTTGGGTCACAACAACCCCATGCAATGCTACAGGCTTGGGGAAGAGTGGCTGGAGAGCTGCCTGGCCAAAAACAACCTGGGAGTGTTGGTCAACAGCTGGCTGAATATGAGCCAGCAGTGTGCCCAGGTGGCCAAGAAGGCCAATGACATCCTGGCTTGTATCGGGAATGGTGTGGCCAGCAGGACCAGGGAGGTGATGGTGCCCCTGTACTCAGCACTGGTGAGGCCGCACCTCGAGTACTGTGTTCAGTTTTGGGCCCCTCACTACAAGGACATCGAGGTGCTGGAGTGTGTCCAAAGAAGGGCAAGGAAGCTGGTGAAGGGTCTAGAGCTCAAGTCTTATGAGGAGTGGCTGAAGGAACTGGGGTTGTTTACCCTGGAGTAAAGGAGGCTGAGGGGAGACCTTATTGCTCTCTACAACTACCTGAAAGGAGGTTGTAGTGAGGTGGGGGTCGGTCTCTTCTCCCAACTAACAAGTGATAGGACAAGAGGAAATGGCCTCAAGTTGCACCAGGGGAGGTTTAGGTTGGATATTAGGAAAAATTTCTTCACTGAAAGGATAGTCAGGCACTGGACCAGGCTGCCCAGGGCAGTGGTTGAGTCTCCATCCCTGGAGGTATTTAAAAGAAGGGTAGATGTGGTGCTTAGGGACGTGGTTTAGTGGTGGACTTGGCAATGATAAGTTAATGGTTCGACTTGATGACCTTAAAGGTCTTTTCCAACCTCAACTATTCTATGATTCTATGATTATTTCATTGGATCCACAGGTAATGGTTCCTTATATGAACTGACTTCTATAGCTCAGTATTGAAATGGAAAAAGGACATTTCTTACTGTGTCTCCTTCTCCTCGAAGAACAGTTTGATTAACATTAGTATCCAGACATTGGAAATAAAGCCTTAAAAGTTTGGGACAGGTTACTATACACGAATATTATCTGCACATTGGAAAGCCTGCCTTGGAGTAGTGGCAACTACTAGAGGACGTTTTAAGAGTCTGTTTGTCAAATGTCTGTATCACTTGGGGCTATCAGCTGATTTACTTCCTCATGTTCTGATATTACGTATCGTGCTAATAACTATAATATACTTTAGTCAATGAGACCAGGAAGAATGGAAAACCTTGGTTTGTCCCCAGCCAGGTGTGCATATTTATTTATCACCAAGATACAGTAAGCCAGTTGGTCAGCTATAGATCTCTACACTGTGTTCACTAGTAGGAGCAGCCTAACCTCACTCAGACTTACCTGCAAATTCCAGCTGTTCTTACAGGATGCAATGTCAGGCATTTTTTAAAGAAAGACCTTGACATATTATCTTACATAGGCTGTATCATTTACCTGCAAAGGCATACAAAAGTATCCCATTGGCCAGAGTGGGCATATTGCCCTTAGTGCACCTTATGCTCAGAGTACACGACTGGTAAGTTTTCCTTGAACCTGAGCCGGCTTCTATGCTACACCAAATGCAGCATAGGCAAATTCGTCTCCCGCTTTTTGGTAACCTATTAATAGATAGATCTGATATTAAATGAGGAAAATCCTGCTAGGAGACTGCCCCTTCTTTCTTTTGGGGAAAACTTGGCCAGACGTGGGAAATGATTACACAAGATTTCTCAAAGATAATTGAGCTTGCTTGTTCTGGGCATTGCCTGACAACCTTATGCATATTACTGCCTTTTAAATGACTTTATTACCTGTGTGATTCCTAACGGGGACTGGGAACTTTTATGTATGTGTGTACATACATACATCTACACACAAACACACACTTCCCTCCCCTCCTTAATGTTCTCATTATTTTATTTGATATTAAGATGTGTTCTCTCTCTGTTAACATAGGTTTTCCTTCAGAATTTTGGATAAGCAGAATTTCAGACTCAGATTTATGTTTCCTGGGGTTTATTCCCCTGTGTTCCTATACCAAATATTGTTATGTCAAGTGGAAGCTTAGGCCCTGTACCCAGGATACATGTACATTTTTGTCATTGTAGCCCACAGTTTAGCTGTCAGAGTTGGTTATAATGGTAATTTTATGAGTTCTGTGATTTTCTTCATACAATTTTACAAATATGAACTGATCATCCATCATAGCATCCACATAGCAAATCAACAACTGTTGTCTTAATTGGCACATGGTAAACTGAGGAGAATGTCCTTTTTTGTGGTCATGAGCATGAGCAGAGATACTATGAGACTTCATGCTACAGATCTGGTTCCCACCTCCACAAAACATTACATCATGCCTCTCATTCAGCAACATCGCAGTAGAAGGATTGAATAGTTCTATAAATGTTTGTGGCCCTTCAAACTTGGAATGAATATCTGCCCAACTCTGGCTTTCCAATGAAATACAATAGAGAATATTTCCTTTTCTGACTGAAAGAAATGTTAAATAAGGGTTTATAACAAAGATTCAGAACTTCGCTTTCAATGTTATACAGAAATTACTTTAACTCTTCCATGCCTCAGAAGAAGAAAAATAAGAATACATGGAGAATTTATACTAATTTGATTTCAGTGTAGATGATTTCACAATATCACTTTCATTACTGCAGCTGTCAAACTATATCTTTCTAAATCTCTATTCATAAAGACACTGTCTTGCCAATGGAGAAAACTACATGAAATTAATTCTGAATAATGCAACAGTTTTGTTTTAGTTTTACAACAAAAGATCCCATAGGATTAGCTGTATTAGCGCTGTGCACATTAACAAATTGATCTCATACCAAATATCTGATGAGGTTTTTAGTTCAAGACAACGATTTTCTTTTTTGTCATTATTTAATTTTATACATTTCAATGTGTTTTTGTTCCTAAGGTCTGGGAATTGGGAACATGTTTTATGTTTTTTATGAAGATGGCATCAAAGTAATACAACCAGTGGAATGTGAATTTCAGAGGCATATTAAGCCTAGTGAAAAACTCCTCGGTTTTCAGGCAAGTTATTTTTTTTTAAATGTATTTGTAGTGTTTTCTCAATTATAGTTTTCTTTAAATAAGAATTTATTATTGCTAGTTTAGTGTTTTCTGCTTGATAAATTCAGACATGTCTTCTCAAATAATAAGTAACTTATAATGGTGGACTCAAAATTTCCTGTATTTTCTTTGATCAAATCCAAACTTTCAATCTCTCTTTTAGATTGAGTATTCCTTCTATACTTTTAAAACCCTTCATTTTCTTTGGCTGTCTTTCTCTTTTCCCAATCCTTTCCTTTAACAGCTCTCTACTCTTTATTTCTGGTTTGGTGGTGGTTGTTTTTTTTCCTCTCTCCCCCTGTTAAATGCATCTCTGTGAATCAGGGATCGATTCTCTCTCTATTAAATATAAAATCTAGAGTTATCATTTTTAATGGTTTCTTTTTCTCCACTGGATGTTTGTCTATATTAAACTGTCAGCTATCATGAGATAAATCCCTATCCTGTTAAACACTCTTATAGCTCCATGGAATTTAGTAGAGATGATTGATACTTTGACTTCAACTTACAATTCATATAAGTAGTTTCAATAACTTCATTGTTAACAGATTTATAGCTGATTTCACCAAATTCTGTGCATTTATGGAGTAGTTTCCATGTGTAGCATACATAAAAACAGTAGCGTATTCTCCACTTCAATTTATTCTTCCGTTGTTTTTCCTTTAGTGCTAATCAAATTGCCAGCTGACATGATGCATGTTCTCACAGGAACACTTCATACTAGTCACTACATTAAGACTTGTTCCATATGATCTATCACCTTTCAAAAATAGTAACTTTTTCTCATTATTTGAATTTGAATGAGTGACCTTGAAATACGTAATGACCCGTGAGCTGTACACTTTGGGTTTTTTTCCCTAATACCTAAAGCACACTGAAATAACAGCAGAACTGTCTCAATGGAATTTGCCTCTTCAGTTATCATTATTGATGTCAAAGGCTGCTGTACTCAGCAGCAAGATTTATTTTAGTCTGAATAATTATGCTTTGAACAGCTAATCATACCTTGATTTGTGCTGCTTAAGTGAAATTAGGTTGACACCGCCAAAAATAAGCCAAAGAGCTTTTTTATGACTGTTTAATTCAAAAGCTGATTATTTAAGAAGTCTGTTAAAATTTTATTGGTCTAAAGTACAGCCTAGATTTTAAGTGTATTTTTATCAAAATGTGGTAATAATCAGGATGTATAAGTCAAATTTGTTTCCTTTTTGTAGCTTTCAAACCTAAAGTAGAATAATAATTACGTCTTTTGCCCCTGGGGGAAAAAAAAAAAAAAAAAGAGAGACTGGGAAAGTAGGCTACTTGATAAATTTCATTTTAAAGTAGGTATAGACTTGTCCTTCTTTGGATATCTTTGGTTTGTGGGTAGGTGTGGTAAATATATAGCCAGAAATTAAGCTTTGTACCTACATGTGTGTCATTTTGCCCATTAAATTCAACAATATTTCTACTTATTCCCCTGAACACTGAAAAAATCTTCTCTCACATATGGTGGTTAATAAATCTTTATTCCTGCAAGAGAAATCAGAAATATTTTGAACATATGTCCTTATGTTTTTCTACTCATAGTGACAGCATTGTTCACTCTGCATTCAAAAAAAAAAGGAAAAATTGACAAATAGTTTTCAGTAAAAAATTTTGAAATTTTGATAAAGGTCTTTAAAGATGACTTTCCTCCTAGAAGAAGGATGAAACATGAGTTTAAAAGAATTCCCTGCATATACTGCTAATGCTATGACAAAAGTAGTATATTCTTGAAAAAACTCATTGACTATGAAGCTTTAGACAACTGTTTCCTTTTTTGAAGAATATCATATCTTCCTCAAGCCTATTTGGAAAATCTATTTTCTCTAAATAAGAATAATAAAATAACTCAGTTCTGTCAGATCAGGATCAGATTTTTATCAAGTTCAGCGTGTGATTGTTTAGTGGTTCATGTCATAAATTTAGTGGTTCATGTCATAAATTACTCGTTAGTTCTCTTTGATGCTGTCGTATAACTTTACTAATCAGAGATGTTGGTATACTGACTGTTTTGAGGTGGCTTTACATAGCCTTTCACATCTATGGCAGCTATTGCTAATAAAATCTCCATCACACATCTCTTTAACATATACCTAAAGGAAACACATGCTTGCTTAAACCGCTCCCTTTACACTTTCCTGAATTAGCTGTTCAAGTGATAAGTAAAACCCTAATACACCTGTTTCATTGCCAAACATTTGCTAAAGTGTAAGAACATTTCTAAATTCCGCAGCACGGTTTAGGTACTAGATGTGTTGCAGAAAATGTCTGGATGGTGCACGTGATACTGCAGTGTTCCTCCCTAGGTTTCTTGTTTGCCTGCCAACAAAATAAATTACCCTTAGCCGAGCTCCTGTAAAAGAATGAACTCAGATGTTCTACATGGCATTGCATTGTATTGTGAACGAATGTTGCAGCAGTTACACATGTACATACTTAGGTATGCCAATTTTGCGAAAGGTAAATACAATTTCTCAATAACTATATACTTGAGAACCCTTATCTAAATATTTAATTGCCTCTTATGCCACTGAGTGTCAATACAGCAAAGCACTTTAGTGTGTGTTTAACATGGGAATCAATTAGACTTTCATTGTGTTTAAAATGAAGCAAAAGATTTAGTGCTTTACTGGATCATCATGGTTCAGAGGAATATAAAGAGCTTCCTCCTCTGCTTCCCAGAATCTCCTAAATTACTTGAATCTTCCAAATTAATATCAAATGAAAGTAGACTTTTATTAGGCTGATAGTGACAATTCTAGATGCATAGGGACAGAAATAAACTTATTTCTGTTTTCTAATGCAGATTATTGTTCAGTTACACCAGCTTTGACAGCTCTTTGTTTAACCTGTTGTCAAATCGATTCTTACCCATGGTCCAAGTAGAGTCTTGCAGCTGTTAAATGTCTTATCATTCTGAAGTGCTTGGGGCATTTTCCTCACTAACATGCAACCTCTATTTATCTTCCACAAATTAATATTTTCCAAAGCCTTTAAATTCTAATTCTTATGCAAAAGTGTTTTTGTTTTCCCTTCCCAATGAATCCCAATTAGAATAATTATTTCAGAAGGCTGGGGGTGGGGAAAAAGCAGTTGAAGCATGTGCCTTTGCTGAGACCAATGGACAAATCCTTTTGGTTTCAGCATAATCCTGATTTTTTCTTTATTACAAGAACTAGCGCATAATGGCCGTATTTCAGTGAACTAGGCCACCTCACACTTGAAATTGAATATGTGCTGGAGGTGGGAGCAAAATGCTTTATTTCAAAACAGCTAATGTGACTACATGGCAGAGCACAGTTTCCACAGGAAATGAACTTGAAACACCCTTGTTAGTCCACAGAAATTGCTTTGCTTTACACTCTTCCAGCACAGTAAGTGTAGTAAATGCAGGATTTTTATCATTTGTTTGTTGACAAAAATGTGAAAAAGATCCACAGTCTGATTTTTACTACAGAATGTCAAGTAAACAGTAACTTAATACAGGTGATACATAAATTCATGTCTTAATACATGCACTGTTGTAACCTGTTGATGTCACCTTACACTTAGACAGTCATAGCATAGATAGACATTTCATTATACCACTTAAAGAGCTTGACTCAAGTCTTGTTAGAACACTGAGGACCCTTGCATTAAGTGTAACTTTATCAACATACAATTTGCACATATAAATCTACAAGTACATGTTTTCTCTTGAGAATTTCTTGCCCCAGACTACCTTGAAAAACTTTAGAGAAAGTTTTATTGTCCTCCATCTGCTGACTTCTTACAGGGCAAGTCACTTTTTGATTAAAAAGTCTGGAGGGGGTGGGGAAAACAATTAAATAAATTGATGTTTTATCAGATGTTAGCTTTTTTCAGAGAGAATAAATTAGGAAAAAGTAAATTGCTCACATTTTAATTAGAAGAAGAAAATGCTGGTTTTATGCTTATATTTTAAGGAGAAATTATTTTAACAAGTTACCCAACCACTGGGGAAATTAATATAGAGCCTCAGAACTACTGCCTGTAATGTAAAAGAAATCCAGACTGTCTAATCAGATAAATGTTAACTTCTCAAAAGCAAGATTTCAGTTCCATTGATTGAAGCTATTTCTGGGGCATCTAGATAAATGTGGGTCTGAATAACTAGAGAAACTACTGTATAAACTGATTCATGCTGGGGAACTCTATTTTGGATATGAGAATTTTGGTGCATAATTTTCAGTGTTACTTTGGAGAAACAGTTTTTTGCTTTTATTTTAATTTTTCAGTTTTTTGGGGCAAAGTGAGAGTTGGCATTGCATTATAGAAATTTCTGACAACATAAACAATATTCTAGAATGAGTAAACTACATTTGTATATGTAGATTTATTTTTTACTTAATATTTTTTACTTTAGATCTGAGAAAGTGTCACGCTTTCTTTCTGTATTTAAAATGGAACAAGAGGAGCAAGGTTCATGAATTATATAGATAAGAAGAATCATGCCCTGTAGTTTCTAATTTAAATATGTGTGTGTGTATACGTCTATATACATATATAAAAAACCTAGATTTTATTGCTTTTACATTGGTATAATATTTAGAAATACACTTCAGTCAGTATTTTAGACTCAGATTCAGGAAGATGCTTAAAGAGGTGGCTTAACTCTGGATATAGTTATAAGTGCTTAACTTATATATTTTCCTGTTCTGCTGTACTTTCCACAATGGGAGGTATGATTAGTGTAATCATTTACACTAATCTATATGATGCCATGTGAGAGAAACTTCGATTCCTTCAGCAGGAGTTGGTGTTATTTTTAAATAATGTATTGAATGTGTCCTTGTAGAATTCACAGTACCAAAAACTGGGATAAACTAAGGTGAGGCCCTGAGAGACATGACTGAAAAGGATGACACAGTATAGAGTTGATATAAACATTTACAGATGCATTATTTGAAGAAGGTGTTCTCTGAGGAAGAAAGAGGACTGTGTAGAACAGTCTAAAAGTAGCTATCTGCTTAGATAAAACATGGAACTAAGACAAGGCACATTTAGAATAAATATAAAAAATAATTTGAGATCAGTGAAACAACTCCAATTGAAGTGACAATTACACAGAAGGCAAATAGCAATAGATTGTTGATCTGATGATTGCACATAATATTAGAGACATACTTATTTATGTTGACGCTTCACTTTATGCGATGAAAAGCTTTTAGCCATATTTAAGAATGAAAGTCCTGTTTGTCATCGTGCCTATCATTCTTAAAAAAACAGATTTTAAACTTCTCCCTTCAAAGTGCATGGCTTTTTAGCAGTGCAAAATAATTCTTACTCTTTTTACTTATTTCTGAGTTCTGCTGAAGTTCCTGATTATGTGCCATCCCATGGTACCTGAGTTTAGTAACCTTTCCTTATCAACGTGATTTCTGAAAGACCTTCCCTTTGTTGAGGTTTAACAACCACACAGGACTAAGTAGTGGCTTTTGATCTCCTGTAAAGAAACTCCCTCTGTTAGAGCTGGAAATTGATTTATTTCTTAGTTTGACATATAAAGATCGAGTCTATTTTCTCAGTCGTACAGAGGCACAGCAGGCAAAGCATGTTGATGATACAGAAAAGTTAGTGTTGAAGTGCATCATCTTCTTCTTGAAAAGCATTGCTTAGTGCTGGATATGTTGTTCTGTCACGTTATTTTTCCCCTTCTTTTTAAAGGAGTCTGACACTTAGAATTCTTGTTTAAGATCTCATCAACTCTTGCTGTTCGTTCTACATTGAAGTCATCATCTGCTGACATATCATAATTATTTTCACAGCGACCAGTTACAATGTATCAGACAGAGCATTCTAAATTAGGAATAAGCAGCAGATAAGTGCTAAAAAGAAATAATACTTATGATTTGGTGAAATTGCCCCTTGTGATGAAAGGAAAAAAAATTAAGGCAGAAAAGAAGAATAGGTCAGGAAAAAAAGCTTGGCACATGCTGTACATCTCCAAGCAGAATATTTTTCAGGTCCTTGTTTTTCACATAAATTTGATGTCCATTATAGGAAAAATTCATGCTATTTCATAAAGGGAATTTCCAAATATGGTAACATACTTGACCAAGTAACTTTTAATTTTGATAAAAGCAAGCTTTCACTGGGATTAAAGGGTTACAGATAGATAGATAAAAATATAAATACATATATGGTGAGTGGGAATATATTTATATAAAAATATGAATAGTGAGTATGTAAACTATAGATAGATATTTTGAGTGAGAGCGTATAGTTATATGTATTATAAAATATGTATATGAAATATGAATTCACTGAAGTCAACAGGAATTTTGCTCTTGTTTCAAATTCATCCTTTTGCAGGGACGGAAGGGCAGAGGGCGAAGGAATGATAGTAAGAAGCCATTTGGTATGTGTTGGGTTTAACACCAGTGAGATAGGCTGTGAGAATGTCTTATGGCAGAAGTAGCCAAAATTCCTGATCTTTCAAACAACATATCACTACTCCATGTGACCAAAAAAGCAGATCCCTCTAACTGCTGCTGCTTTGCCCCTGTACCGTGTGACAACTTGCACCACACCTCCTTCTCTTCCCTCTGTTTATACATTATCATCTTCCCAATTTGGTACTTGCCTGCCTTACTGCCGTGTTCTCAGATGTAAGTGTGAGCCATGTCTATAACTGCCTTCCTTTGCAAGATACTGTGATGGTGCAGGTGGGGAAGCTGCTAGCTGCTGCACAGTAACGAGACATTGTGTGTCTAATGTGTTTTTCTGTTTTTAAGGTCTCCTGGCTCTTGCTCACTTTATTGCTACACATATTATTGGTTCAAATGGGTTTCTTTCTCAGGACAACAGTGCTAACTGCCTGAATGCCTAGAAAACATCCAAAAAAGCTGGTGTATGGTTTACACTAAAGTGCTTGTGAGTTGCGTGGTGGTTACACGTACAGTTTGGCTAACATTAGTCTATGTCTTAATGTCTCCTGTCTTTTTTCCTTCCCTAAATTTTCTGAGATTTTATTTTACAATTAAAAAAGAAGAAAAAGAACATAATTTGTCTTTCGATTGCATCGTTGACTATTTTGATTCTTACACTTTCCATGTTTCTGTTGAATTATAGGATGAAGTTTGTCCCAAAGCAGATGGAGATCCTGTTCAGCGGTGTGTATGGGCAACTGCTGTTAATGTAAAAGACAAGTTCATTTACGTAGCTCAGCCCACACTTGACAGAGTTCTTATTGTTGATGTACAGTCTCAGAAAGTTGTACAGGTATTTATTTCTGATTTTTAACTTAATATCTAATTTGGACACAAGAATTTAACGTTTTCCTTCATATTTTGAAAAAAATGCAATTAGCTTGAGAGTAAACACAATATCTAGAAAAAAAGCCCATCTACCTTCAACATTTAGCAGCAGTTCGTGTTTAGTGACTGTTCTTCTCAATAGGCAATTGGGAGGGAGAGAATCAACATGAAAATACCTCTTATAAATATTAATCAAGTAGTTTAGGAAATGAGTTCTTTGGGAAGTTTCTGGCTTGAGGTACTTTTCACTTGAAGATGAAGATTCATTAAAATAGAGTCTTATCACAGGAATGTGTCTGTCAGTTTTGATAGGAAAGGTTGGAGGTTAAGTTTGGCTACGGAAGGTGGAGGACTGTTATTCAGTAAGCTTTTAGACAGAGGAATTACTGCAATTGTGGAAGACCCAACACCACCCTTAGCCAAGATTGGACACCGTGAATTTGAACAACTTCTCTATTCCTCTACTGTGTAGGCAGTACTATCAGTTTCCCAGTCTCTGGGATGCTGGAGATGCTCTGCTTAGTCAAAATAATTCATTGGGTAAAAGAGAAATCGATGCTATGGTACAGGGATTAATGCACTCGTATAGCTTGTGGAAGACCAAGGTACAAGGCAATGCTAAAATGAATATTAGTTTTTTGGAGCAGTACGGTTCCCTCAGGAGAGCCTGAGAGAGTCGCACTGTAATCCAAACAGTCAGTAGTCTCACTGGGATGGAGTAAAAATTTAATGTTTAATTGCCACCACTCAAATCAAATACTATGACCGCTGTACGCTTGTCTCACTTTCTGTCTCTTTTTTTCCTTTATGTATCTGGTGATATCAATGATATCATTGTACTATGAGGTTAAATAGGGGATTTACATGAGGACAGATTTTAGTCTGTGGAATTGTTAAAGATGTGAAGATGCATTTAAAAAAATAATAGCCATAAACTCATTAAATTCTAAAAATATATTTTCTGAATATGAAGAGACTATTTAAAGTCTTAAAATGTTTGTGTTAACAAGGCATATGGAAAAGGCAAAATCATAATATTTTTTGCTATTTGTTTTCTGCCTAGTATTCCCACCATATTACACTATTTTTCTTTTTTTTTTAATCAGACACATACAATAGAATATATTCCATTATATAGTCTTTAGTCTTTCACGGTGATGTCATTTGACCAGAAATATTAGCTTTATTTTACTTTCAGTGGCAAAAAAAGTCAATCGATTATAGCTGGGGACTGCCAACAGTCTTGTCAGCAGACAAGGGGCTTGTTTTTTAGTTGAGTTTGTGTATTTGTGAGGGGGGGGGTTTAAGTACATTACAGATCATATAAAATCTTGAAATTTACTTTAAAAGCAGGGTTCTTCTTTTTCTGAAATAAAATTATTTCCTGGGCAAAGAGCTCTGAAGCTAGTTAATAACTTATTAACAATCCTGCTCTGATTCTCAGAAGAAAGGGCACTTGTATATGAAAATGATAAAGAGGTTTTGACACCACACTGGGTGTTCTGATTCAAATTTTAATTATACAAACGTGCCTAACATCTACAGGGTTACTTATAGTATCATCACATTCTTAGGAAACACATGTTCTTTAGCTAAATAAAACATGGATTTTTTTAATTAGAAATCTAACCTACATTGTTAATAAAAATATTTAAATAGAGCTTTTCTTCATGCATTTTGCCTTTTTCACTGATAAATGAATGAAAATCTTTAATGTATAGATTATATGTTGTATATTAGGCTCCGGGGAGACCATATTGTAGCCTTTCAGTACTTAAAGGGGGCTCATAAGAAAGATAGGGACAGATTTTTTAATAGGGCCTGTAGCGATAGGACAAGGGGTAATGGTTTTAAACTGAAAGAGGGTAGATGCAGACTAGATATAAGGAAGAAATGTTTCACAATTAGGGTGGTGAAACACTGGAGCAGGTTGACCAGAGAGGTGGTAGATGGCCCATCCCTGGAAACATTCAAGATCAGGCTGGATGGGGCTCTGAGCAACCTGATCTAGTTGAAGATGTCCCTGCTCATTCCAGAGGGGTGGGACCTTTAGAGGTCTCTTCCAACCCAAACCATTCTACAATTCTATGATATTAGTATACATATATATCACATACATTAATGTAAAATTTAAAAATACATAGCAAAATTGCAATTTTAAAATTACATTAACTTGATAAATAATTTTAATAATTTTGCACTCTTTAAACGTCTGCATTTTCTGCCTTCTATATTCTGTGTCAGCTGGCTCAGTAGACATAACTTCCTCAAAACCTGACCTATCCAAACTGTGACAGGGTCTGATAAAATGTTTCATTCAAAAAGTTAATAATAAAAAGTTAGTAATTTTTTTGTTCTTTTACTTTTTTTTTCATTAAATTGACCTTTGCATATCAAAGTATAGATGAACTGAGTGGATAATGAATTTTTGTTTTCTGAGAACAAGACTTCTTTTTACAGCCAATTCAATATATTTCTGCAGGAAAAGAGACTAAAAAAACCATAGTCTTACTGAAATCCACAGATCTGAAGGACTGGAATCTCTGGCAATGGTTTCCCTGGTCTCTGGCTGACATTCATGTGTCATCTTGTTTTCCTACAGATGATGGATGAAATACCAATTTGATTGCATTTATTAGCACTTAGACTTCAGGGGCAAGAGCATATTGTGCCTTTTGAGCTCACTGAAAAATATTGAGAAGTTGGAGGTTCTTTTAAACTTAGGTTTTATGGAATGGTTTGATTGGTAGACTCTTCTAATTTGCCTTCAGTTACATTAGTTATTATTTTACTGAGTGCTTTACCATTAACTGAATGTTTAGAGATACTTACCACAATGATGTATGTTTTTGTTACTTTTAATTAAAAAAGTAAAATTCAATAAATTAGCCACTCATTAGAAGTACACCCCTCCCCCATAAATATGCAAAGCGGTTCTCCAGTTTTTGGATGGAGTTAGATAGGTTGCTGTTCTATCACATAAGTATTCAAGATTCTGTAATGAGCTGAAAAACAGACATACAGGATGCCTAGGTGCCACACAGAGCTTTGTGCGCTAAATCTCTGCTCCTTAGCAAATATATTGAGCTAAAACTGGATACTCCACAAGCCGTCATGCTCGTCCAGGAAAAAAAACCTTTCACTTTCAAAGAAATTTTATTTTGAGGGATAGAATAGCATTGCTTTTCCATGACTTTAATAATATCTAGATCGTGAACTTAGGGAAGTATAGAATGAAATTTATCCCATCTGTGGAAACCTTTTGTAGGAATGAAAGTCTCAGTTTTGATGGTGATAGGATGTTTAGATAATAATGATAAATTATCTTTCCATTTCACAATACTTAACACAGACATCTGGTAAGACAATATGACTAAGGGATAACAGATGAACTGGTTAAGTAAATTAGACTAAATGTGTTACTTTCACTTTTGGGCACCTGAGCAGGATTTCTGCTATTTGTTACTGACCTGAAAATTATTTCCTAGGATACAGTTAGCCAAATACATGGGAAATGTATTATGGGACTTGCTCTGTATCCAGCTTAACCATGCTGATATTCAAAATAGACTTAAAAAAAAAAGACAAGTAAAAGTAGTTGCAAACAAACCAAATAAATAATGAAAGCCCAAAACCTATACAATCGTTTATACGTAGTATAAGACTATAAAAAATAAAACCACTGTTGATTCACAGATGGCTTTTAGAATTGAAGTAAGGCTAATTTGGAATGTAGCGGCAAGTCAAGAGATAACCTTGTTCAGCATTTCTTATAACAAGCACAGCCCTGTCTTCCTTATCTTTTAACAAGAAGCATTTATTTTTGGTTTTGGTTTTTTGCAAGCAGCAAGAATTTTTCTAACCATGAAATATAGCTCTACTCATGCACGTACACGACGACTCACACAAACAGGAAGCAAGGAAGGGAGTTTGATTTCTCAGTCAGATCAGTCTATTTTCATTACTTACATTACTGCCTAGCACAGAAAAAAAACCCAAAATGTAACTGATTTTTGAAGAATAGATACTAAGCTGTTCGTAAATGAGAGCATTTTGCTTACTAGACTGCCTTCTCTCTAAGTGTCATATTAATACAGAGGATATTATTTACATTTTAACTATTTCTAGTCTATATCTTAAAGAAGAAACAAGCTGTATCTGTTCTGTAAAACCAAGCTTTCAAAAATGCATACTCTGGTAGGAACAAATGTGGAGAAAACTTCATATTTTGAAAGTGAGCAACACTCTAATAAAAATTCTGTCAAGGTGCAAAAAAATTGAAGACAACTAAAAATGTATTTGAAAGGGCTGTAAGTTGTGCAACTATGCTGTTTTCTCTGTAAAAATATTGTTGATTTGGATTTGCTTATTACAGTGTTTTCTCTGAAGTACTACTATGTTATATTTATTCCTTTCTACTATGAAAGTTAACGTAAAAGATGCGTGTACAGGTGCACATATATAACAATTAGATTTGAGGATGATTTATTTCTATGACAACTATATTTATCAAAATAAGTATTTAAAGAAGATTCTAGAGCCGACTAAATTGAGATGTATTGGAAACATGGATGGTCTATCTTAAGAGAGATATATGTAGACTTTTTGATTTAGCCAGGTAATTCTCATTATAAAGTTAAGAGAAGTATTTGCTTTCATTTGTAAATTCTTGAAAGCAAGCACCGTCACCTGCAATTGTCCAGTATTGCTTAGCAGCGCACCATTAACTGGGATGACTTAGAGGCATGCTGAAGTAAACAGAGCTCATCATCACTCGGTCCCCACCGTGCTGCTGGCAGATCAGCCTGGCTAGCTAGAAGCAGCTGTGAAAACCTGCTTCCAAGATGCTCAGCTCCTTTCTGCTGCTGGCTCCTCTCTTGGGAGCTGCATTACCTGTGCTTGACCCCACGGGCCAATTCCTTCTCCTTCTTCTCCTCCTCCTGGCAGTGCTATAGCCCAGACCCTGAACGTTGCTGGTACTCATGCGGCAGAACACACGTGGGTCAGACCTTTTGTCTGGGGAAGCCAAAAGGAAATTTTACACACCTGAACAAATTAGTTATACAACAGGCCAAGTATTATTTTAGCCAACTTGTCTTGTAGTCTGCAGCAGAAAAATGTTATCAAACACGAATGACCTTTTTCGAGGGGTATCTTTCTGATTTTAAATGAGCCGGTGAGCAGCCTGGCTTCATTTTCCATTTTCAAAAGGAAAAACAAATTCTGCCTAGATGAAGTTGTGGCTTGCAACACCTCAGGAGTACAGTTAAGTATCATCAGCAGTCTCAGCCAGCCATTAGTGCATTATCTTGAGGATCTACATCATTAGTTTAAATTAGGTTCACTTAATTAGCCAGCTGGTACTCTCCTTGACAAACTGATAAACAAGCTGTGCTTTACAGTTCCGGAATGGTGAGACTAAAAAACAATTTCCACTTATTTTTCTGCTTTAATGATGGAAATAGAAAAGTAATCCCCCCAGTTGTTTACCTCGTGCAGAATGTCTTTTAATCAAATATGTTGTCAACCCATTTCATACTCTGAAGTCTTCAGTTCTTCTCATAACAAAGGAAGTGTAGAGCTCAACTGTCTAAAAGGTTTGTGGTCTCAAGAGACAGTGCTTAAGGTTGTAGGGAAAACACTTTGGTTCTGATCACAAGTCTAGCAAAAGTAGCAACTAATTGGAAAACATGAAAACGATCTTTCCAACTTCAACAGAATATACACAGTTTAGCAGAGATAGGAAGCTTTGGGTGTAGCAACATTGTGTTGGTTTTATGCAGGACTGTGTAGTAACACCTTGCATTAATTTCAGTATGTGGCTTGAGAATACTCTTCCCTTTTTAGCCATTTACAAATAATTGGTGTAGTTTTTAAACTGATATGTGTAAAGTGAGAGTAATGGTAGGGAAGGAAGATAAGTACTTTTTTACTTGATTTAAAACTTTGTTTTCAGCTTTTTAATCGCTTCAGTTTAATGTAATTTTGATGCCAAATGTTAGAGCATATAATGAATAAAAATCACTTTTTCAGCAAGTCAGTAACTTTGAATTAATCAGAGGGCTGCTTCAGCAATTGACAACATAATTTTTAAATGCAATCTGAAAACATCAGGAAATGCATGTCCAGTTGTCATTCCAATTCAAGTGTATATATTATTTTTCTTTTGAAAATGTGACAGAAACTAAGGATTTCTATTTTTATTATGCTTCAGGCAGTAAGTACAGATCCTGTTCCAGTGAAACTACACTACGATAAATCACATGATCAAGTCTGGGTGCTGAGCTGGGGAAACATGGAAAAGAACTCACCAACTTTGCAGGTGAGGTGATCAGAATGATTATATGCAAGGAATTCTAGACAAGGTGAACCTTTGTGTAATTGCAACATTTTGTATATTTTCCCTTACACATTATTATCATTACCCCAGCAGGGGCAGTGAAATGATTTCAGGTAACCAGAAAACAATTCAGACAACTGACTTTAAGTTAGACATTATTTTCACCACCCTTACTCAGAAGTGACAATGCCGAATTGATAAAGGATGAGGAATACAGCTGAAAGCAGCAGCATGTTTTGTAACTGCCAGTATTTTGAGAGCAAACTGTTTCTATTTATGATGTTTTTTCCACTAATTAGAGGATAAACTGGATTTTGGGCATATTCCTTTTTCACTAAAATTATATTGATGCTCTGGAGGTGACAAGCTCCATCTTTATTGTTGCTTTTTTCAGATGTAA
Organism: Platalea leucorodia; assembly: GCF_965183815.1. Classification (NCBI taxonomy): domain Eukaryota; kingdom Metazoa; phylum Chordata; class Aves; order Pelecaniformes; family Threskiornithidae; genus Platalea; species Platalea leucorodia. The sequence continues at coordinate 41,510,635 of NC_138828.1, read as the reverse complement.
AATATTAAAAATCCTTACTTTTCGCGTGCCTCTGAGCAGTGGCAAGCGTAGCGACAGTTGCTAAAGAAACATTTCAAGAAGCTGTACTTGCATTCCTACTTGTTCACTACTTTCTGTTCCTTATTTCAAGTAATCCCCTGAAAATATGGTGATGGTCTTTATGTCATAATTTCAAAATTTTTTTTATTTCAACTTACTTTTCTTTTCTTTAGAAGTTAATGAAATCTTTATGTATTAAAATATATATATAAGATAAAGAAAAAAAGATATTCAAACACAGGGCTCAAGCAGAAAAAATGAGTAACATTTGAAAACACCTTTTTAGCACCTACGGGCTCTTAGTAACTATGAGTATGCAAGGTAATTTGTGGGAGTTTAGCTGTCACTTCTCCCCAGAAAATGACTGATAATTGAGTCAATCTTATCATGTTTTAAAGCAACTTATCATCTTCACTCTCTTTTTTCCTTATAGTATAGATAATCGATTGTTTGCTTTTCTCTAATCTGCTCTTAAGTGCATGTATGTGAATATCATAGTGGCTATTATATGGAATTGTCTTTTATTCACCCATGAACATTTACCTCAGAGAAGGTCGAAGATTTGGGGATTTGAGGAAAATAGGTTCATAACAACTTAAGGAATATGTAAACCCAAATCAACTTGCTCTTCTGAAATATGTCTATGCTATGTTGAATTACCTCATGACTGACAAGAATTGGGAGTGTGCATAGCCATAGCTTCCTGTGGATCAGTTGATAACATCTTTTCACTCTGGCTGAAGTGCTTAAGAAATGTAATCTCACACTAGGATCTAGTGTAAAAAAAAAAAAAAAAGGTAAGCAAAAAACGTAGTTTGCACTAAGGCTAGAGGCTTTAGTATAGTAAATGAATAAATATGGACTCAGTAGTGGAAAAAAAAAGAAAGGAAAAAAGTAAATATGAAGATTAGGTGGTCAGGTATGTAATAATTCTTTGAAATCAGTAATGCTGATCAGCTTTATTCACTGTCGTTTCTGTTCTTTTTCTTGGTAACTGAAGGATAATACAAGAGATGAATACAGAGGCAATACTGTACTAATTTATTTGGCTAGAGATTATATTTTGAAAGATTATTCCTATAGTTTATAATGATGTTGCTTTATGTAGGTGATAACACAAGCTAGTGGGAGTGTTTCTCATCATACAATCCATACTCAGCCAGTGGGAAAGCAGTTTGACAGAGTGGATGACTTTTTCATTCCGGCTACAACCCTCATCATTACCCATATAAGGTAAGTTTTAGCTGAATTATAATTAAATTTCAAATGAGGTATAACATTTAAATAATAATTTTAAAACTTTGAAAATCGGAGACTAGACCACCTACTTCAATATTGTTTTGCAGCACCCTTCATAAACGAACTAAATGCAAGTTTTATTGAAAACAAGCTAGATATCAGAATAAAAACATTTATTAGAGTTTTTCTTCCTTATCTCACCAAATGTTCAAAAGTTCCACTGCTCTATGTACTAAAATTGAGATTTAATATCATCTGGGGGTTTCCTGAGGAAGTGATAAGTGTAATATTCAGATAATTCCCTAATTTAGGAGCATGAATCTTAATTTGTACATAATATTTATTCTACTGCTCAGAGCAGCTGCCATATGTAGTATTTGCCATATTGAATTACATGTATGTTGTATTGGAGTTATTCTCTTGATTAATGGACCAGAAAAAAAAACTTCTGGAGTTTTAAAAGGAATTGTGATACAGCATAACTTAGCCTCTTTACGAACTGGCTTCTCCTGCTCATTCAGTTCTTTCTGCCTGTTTTTTCATCAGGTTTTCTGTTTTTAAAACAAACCATGACTGAGCATGTAACATAAACTCTGTTTAGATGCATGAGTAAAATTTGCCTTATTTCATGGGTGCTGAGTATATGATGTTAAAATGGTTAATACTGTAATCTGTGCCAGGAAACACTGTAAATTCTTGGGACCTTAGTTATTTCTCTCAGTGAATGCAGGATTGTCTTTGTCCAAAGAACAGACAAATTTTGTCTGTGATAGAAATACTCTTAAGTACGGAAGAATGGAACAAAGTGACCAGATGGATTTTAAAAGGCATATGGGACAGAGAAAGAGAGTGTGAAAAAAGGAGGGCAACACTTAATACAGGCATAAAGCAGAAATCTTTTCAAGATCTCCCCAAGGCCTTTTAAATGAAAATCTATTTTTCTTCCTCAAAATACATTAGTAAGAATGTAAAATACAATTTTCTTTTCATATTTTTTCTGTAACTTTTCTACCTGTAGGGATTGAAAAATTCTGCAATCTAGGATTTGTACATCTGAATATTGCATTAATGTGTATTAGCACTTTGTACGTTTAGGACTGTTAGGTTCTTTGCAAGATGACACAGACCCATTTCAGCTCAAAACACCTCTGCAAATAATTAGCTCATTTTTTTATTCTACTCTTCCAAGTTAAATTTTCTATAGAAATGCTTTCATTAGGATGATCTTAACTGTCCTACAATTATGAGACATCATTCACTTTTAGCTAAAATCTCAAATCGCGTATGTAAATATGCATCTCCATTAAAAAAGATATAATTTCTGATTGTAGTGAGTGGTAGTCTTTTAAATGTGAAAACATGCAATTTAGGATGATTTTACAATTGATTCCAGAATTTACTCTCTATGTGCCTGTGATGAATCTAGTCTTCTGTATCAAAAAACATTTTGCTTCTCCTAAAGAGGTTGTTGATGAAAGATAATTTTTCTTCATTTTCTACAAAACTCTTAACTAACAAGTAAATTAGCAGTCAGCCATATGTAATTTAAAAAGGAATGTGTAAATTAATATAGCTGAATAGTAAATTGACTCTTAAGTAGCATTAATGCCACCTTTCTCGAATTGAGTAGGTAAATGCACATTGTGTCCCTGAAGTAATCTGCAGTCCTCACATTCAGCCTTAGAAAAGCATTAAATAATTCTGCTACATTTGGAACAGCTATGCCTTGAGAGAACAAAAGTTACTGCTTCATAAGCTACCAAGTACTAGAGGTACTACCCCAACAGAACTGACATTTAGATACATTAATTTTCATGTAGATGGGAAAAGAAAAAGATGGATGGGGTAAACATCATACAAGGAAGGGGAACCAGGACTGGGAAAAGAAAAATAGGCTCAGTCCAAAGCTAGTGAGGAATTCATCTTGTCTAACTCAAACAATTTTAAGTTGATATTTTGCCTAAATGGGTCAAGTAGGTGCTTTCTGCTTTGCCTGGTGAGTCACAGCTACCTGCTGTGATGAGTCATTTCACCTGCCCTATATGCAATTTAGGAGAAAAGAGAATTAAAGAAAACATACAGAAATAAAAAAGGAATATGAAATTCAATTAAACAGTGAAAAAATACAACTGGACAAGTGACTGCAGGTATGTAATAAACATGTACATCAGTTCAGGCCTAGCATAATTATCTTGTGATGTTTGCTTTTGCTTTTTTTTTTTTTTTTTTTTTTTTTTTTTTTTTTTTTTTTTTGCATTCTCATGCCAGATAAAGACCAAAAGAAAACTTCTGAAGTCCGACAAAAAGCCTGCAGTAGTTTGTCCAATGCTAATCCATAGATTCGGGGGTTTTAACCAACAAAATCAATTAAACAGCAATAAACTTTTTACCTACTTATTAGCTTACTTGAAACACAGAGAATCTTATTTTAGTTTTCTAAAATGCTACCTAATTCTGAGTGCCTTTTCTGGAAAAGAAAAAAAAACACTATGTAGACAAATACTGTATTTTTATTTTTTGTATTCTTTCAAGAGCTATTTATGTGGTTAGTCCGTCATTAAAAGAATTTGCCTTACATAAAATGTCTGGCCTTCACTTTGATTTTTTTGTTTAAATAAAAATGAACTATGTGAGCAGTGTGTCAGGAAAGGTTTTAAAGTAACTGTATTTATCAAATTAGTAGTGATGTAGGAAAAACTGTCTATTAAATCTAACTTGTCACCAGTCAACAATAAAAATGCTCAATAACAGCATGTGTTTGTTAAGGATGTTAGGCAACAAACGTAAAGCTTGAGTTTATTATTCTTTGGTGTATATACCAACCAGAGGAGCGTTTTATGAGTGTGAATAGCAGAAAACAGGTACAAGGGAAATAACCCCTGGACCTTTTAAGAATTGAGTATATATATTTTCAATATTTGGCCTTATACATTTACCGAGAAGAAAATTTGATTCAGTGAACTATTTTTTGTGCCAAAGCAGTTCAGAGCAACCAATGATCTTCCCCTTAATTGTCTGCTATTACCATTCCTTATCTTAAAAATAGACGTTTGCAATTAGTATGTGTGATGGCTGCAAAAAGATGACTGTACAATACTCATGGAAATACATGCTTGGAAGCCTAAGGAGCAAAAGGGCTGATTATTTCAGCTCCACTGTTCGTAAATCGAAGTGAACAAAAGATAATTGGAATAAATTAAGGTCTATCATTACACTGCTGTAAAATGTTTCAAAAGCAATATTACATGAACTCACTGTAATGGAGTAACTCTAACTTTTTAGATGTTGTAATCCTTTAGCAAGTATTTTAAATGTCATATAGTTACCTGACCTAACAAGTAGAAGAATGAGCAATGTACTCACTGGTGAGATAGCTCAGGATCTGAATAGAGTTAAAATATTCTCAGTTTGAGTTTTTTCTTTCTTTTATTTCTCTGTTTTGTATGGTAATAGAGGAAGCAGTCTTTCTAAAATTATACTTATTCATTTGCACAAAACAGTCCAAAACCTAAGCTTTTCTTTAAGAGGTAATTGGAATATGCTGCCAGTGCATTCCTGTGAACCTTGTTAAATGAAACCTATGTGGGGTGGTGATTCAGTAAACTCACACTTCATTCCAGAGTTTAAGCCCCTACAGAGGTGTGAAGTAGCTGAAGGACTGTGAGAGCATTTTCGGTATTTCTATGCAAATAAGCAAACAGAAAATAAGATTTTTCTTCAAAAATCCTACATAATCAGAAGGAACTCTCTGTTCAGTGGTTTGCAAGTCAAACAATGGAAGTGGTAAAAGTAGACAAAGCATCAACAGAAGAGGTAGAATTAATTTGGGGGTTGAATTTTTCACATAAACAATATGATTTAGCTCAAAGATAAGGGGCAATTTAATATTTTACAAATTCAGTTAATAAGACACATTAGGGGAGTGGAAAGTTTGAAACAATTCTTAGTCATCAAGCTATACACATATATAGTGCTACGGGGGAAATAACTTGAAAGCTTGAGGAATTGGAGGAGGAAGCTCAGTAGCACCAGGGCAAGCAGAGAAGATCTAGAAAGTAACTGCAATTTCTAATAATGATTGTGGAATCTATCAATGAATCCTACACGGTAGCACAGCACACAAAGGAGGTCCATCTGGTTTCGGGCTTCTCCCTGCAGTCTCCCACTCTGTAAATTGTGTCTTTGTGAGAGGAGTGCTAAATGGAAACCTTGTAGTCATTCTTTCCACTCTCTGTATTTGCCCTCCAAAAGGGAGGACCCTTCTGGTCCATAAATGCGTTGCTTTTGAAAAAGAATCTCATAGGGACTTCTGGGAAGGATGGAGGGGAGACAGTAAAAAGTCTTTTTCTGCATCTTTTTTGCTTTAAGTAGTAGATTTTACAGCATCTTTGTTCCAGGGGGAATATGAAGAATGAAAGATTGAGAGATTCAGTTCAGACAGTTTAAATGCTCTGAAACTTACTTTGTTCGACTACCACCATTGGCAACAGCAACTACTGTTGAAATAAGTGCCTCTTTAGAAAATGTGCAGGTACTCTTTATCAAACCTATATTCTCCACTTCATTCCTTCTCTGTTCACATGTCCCCGCCCAAAAAGCTAGGAATCCATAAATGTAGCCACTACACATCTTCAAACTAGGAAACTCCCAGTCCTTTACGTGCATACAAGATATGCCATATGCCCATACTTACACTTCATCTGTATCTTCCTTCAGCTCCACTCTTATATTCTCACTCAAAGGACCTGTGTTTGCAGGCTTTAAAATGGGCTAGGCAGTAAGGATTCCCAACTGTGTCTGTGGAAAAGTGCCTACAGAAATTATGAAGTAACTGCCATCACTCCACAAATACAGTTAAGATTTGCTGTCACTGAAATCTGGAAAAGACCTGACGTTCTGAGGTGTATATGACATCTTTTAATCCAGGTCATTTTGGAATTTGTGGAGAAAATGTTTTGAATTTTAAAGTTCATTTTCAGCTCAGTGTTAGGAAATTTAATTAATACTTAATTGCACATTTAAATGTACCTAAAATAAAAATATTTTTTATAAAGTACTGAAATCTGTGGCTGTTTCTGACCTTGCAATATATATGTACGTATGCACAGACACGCACACACATATATATATATATATAAGAAATCAGTCTTGAAAACTGTCTTGGTTCTGGAATCAGTTATCCCGCATGCCTTTTCCCATGTCAGCTGACAATACAATACAAATGCTGCTTGACCAATTTATTCAACTCATGCTCCAAATCTTTTCCTCGTAGGTAGCTTGAGTAAAACTTCACAAAGCTCTCAAACTAAAAATGCCATCTGTCAACAGAAACAAAGATTATATCAAAAAACATTTCCACTTCAGTGTGGCTATTTAGAAATGAAAATTCCCTTCAAATGAGATTGCAGTCAGCCTTTGTAGAGCTATAAAACTATAGCATCAGTAAAGAAAAATTCTTCATGTTCTACTTGTCTTTCCCCATTAGCTCAGGAAACAGCTAGAACCTGGCTTAAGCAAGTCTAGTCGGCTTTACTAAAGCGAAGGGGAGTTCCGATAAACTGTAAATGTAATAAATTCACACTAAGTTTTTTCCCTTTTGCATGTGCAGAAGTCATTACAGGAATATTTACCTTTGGGATAATATGATCTGTCCATCTGAAGTGGCCAAACCAATCATTATTATAAATAAATAACTATTGTACCTGTCTCCTAGTACCTATCTGCTTTTAAAAATCCAGCATGTATCAGTATGTGAAAATACATGACACAATGAAATGCATAAAAATGTAATCAACTGTAAGAAGAAACTAGTTCCCTGCAGTTATGGCACATAATTTCTTGTATCCAGTGACTAGAAGTTATCTTATCTTAGTGCTACCTTAATTCCTCATTGATTTTCCAAATAGACAAAATTATAAAGATTAATTTATTAGCTTTGAGGCAATCTTAAAATTATGTAATTAACCATTTTTCTGTATGTTTGCTAGTAAACTACCAGAGCAAAATTATTTAAAAAAAAATTATGCTGGGTCTGGCTTGTATGGAGTTAATTGTCTTGATAGCAGCCAGAATGGTTCTGTGTTTCAGATCTGTGACTTCGGAATAGTGAAAATTTGTTCAGAAATTTTCATTTGCACATTTCTATTTTTAAACATTTAGAAAAGACTTTTATTCATTGCATTTAAGCTTTCCTATTTGATGTTATGTTACAAACCTGTCTTTCAATTTTTAGTAAAGCTGAGAAGCTTGTGGGATCATGTGAATCAAAGACTTTAAGGAAACTTCCAAATCTACATGGATAGGCTGTTTTGTCTGTATTCCTTCTATGGGTTCCCAGCTGTCGGCATGCAACGTTTTCTTGTGGATAAAATATCCAAACTTGCATCTTAACAGAGGCCCCACCACCACCCCCCGCCCCCCGCATTATCTACGAATTAGAACACAGCAACTTGCCATGATGTGCCTGATTTTTTTTCCCATTATAATACATTTTCAAGACAAATGTTATCTCTGGTGCTTTTATGTGCCCGAAATAATAATGTATCATGTTTTTTTACATAACAAAAAATATTTTTTTGGTTCAGTCTAATATTTTCTTGATTTGGGTCACTAGTAAAAAAAGAAGGTAGAGAAAGGAATTGTGGTAAAGTTCAGTATTTGTTCTTTTGAATGTTCACATATCCTTAGCTGTACCAGTATGTGAACTTCATTTTTAAAATGAAGAAAAAGATCTTTTGAGACTGTTTTGATATATGTAATTTATCACCTTTGTAGTCCTTATCTCTACCTCATTATTCTTTTTCTACTAGTACTGACTATTTCTTTTGGCATGTATAAATTTGGCTGTGCATTCCATATGACATCTGCCCACCTTGATGTTACCACATTTTCTGGAGTGCCACATCTTCTTAATCCTATCCTACCTTGTACTGACATTTAGGACCATTTTTAGGAGTGTCTTTTGTTCACTGTGTCTGTGTAGCTAGCCCTTTCTTCGACTTTTAATGCTTTAAAAATGAATTTTTTTTTTTATTAAATTGCTAGCTCTCCTTCCCTGCAAGGTACAAGAAAGAAAAACACATTTGCTACCAACACTACAAATATACTTTTCTGACAATAAGTTCCTTTATTATATAACACAAATAGTTTCATATATTCCTGGATTCTAAAAATATAGAACTTAGAGATGTTTTCCTTTGTCCTAAAATTTCTTGGATTAATTTCTTCTGAACACTTTAATCACTGGACAATAATTTGCAATAATTAAAAAGTATGTTGCATATACATGTTGAAAGTGTTCCACGAGAGAGCCCTCGGACAATTCATAGGCTCCTGCATCACTAGTACCCTGAAAATTCAGGATTTATCCCTACCCTGTGCAAACATACGCTAAATGTCAGTCAGAAGTCCTGAGCTATGTGCAACTTGTTAAAAAAAGTCAGCTTTTCCAGCAAGATCAAAAAAAATGACTGAAGAAGCCACCATAGTATCTGGCCAGCTATGGGGAAATTTCCCCGGTTGTTCTTTACACATGGGTCACTTGAGGATATTCTTCAACATGAATTTGGATTGACGGTCCATTTCCTTCCTCTGGATCTCTAGCGAGATATGACTTAAACGCCCTGCAAGTAAAATCTTAAGCTGAAATAGTAATAAAATTAAAAAAAAAAAAAAAAAGAAAAAAGAAATTGAAATTACATATAATAATATTTTTTAAAAGGATTTCAGGCAGTATACGATTTTTGTCATCAATATGAGACTTTAGTTAAGAAATTTTTAACTTTCTCTTGTAAGCACTTATATGCTTTATCCAGCTGAGTTACAGAAGACAATTTGCATAGAGTCTCTCCCAAGAATAAGTGTTTGAACGATTGTATCACTTGTGTTTTTTCTGCCTGAGTGAAAACTATTACAATAAGAATGAGGATTTTGTTGATGATACTTCTGATGTCCTTCACTTTGGCTCAGCAGCATTCAATTTGTGGTGCTCATTTTTTAGAGCCTAGAGCTAATCTTATTCAATATGATGTAGGATAAACTCAGAAACTATGCTTCCATTACTGTCCATTACTGAAAGCTTACTAATACTCAAAAATTATTTATTTTATAACATTCATTCTCTGTCTCTGTCACTTATTGTCTAGGAATGGAAGTTTTTCTATTCAAATTCAAGCTCTGAGCACAAAGCTTAATTTGAGGAGATCCCTTTATTCTAAGAACACAGCACTTGTCAGGATTCTTTCAAGCCCTTGTAGAAATGATATTTCTTCCCTTCTGTCTTGCCTGGCTATGTTGAAGTTCTTGATACCCTTATTTTTCCAAATAATGGTCAGTATATGCTGAGAGGGAAAAAGAGAGGAGGAATCATTTTAATATGTTTGGCCATCATTGACTGTGGGGTCTCAGCCATCCAATTTAATCCTAATCCAAAATTAGGATCCTAACCCAAAATCCTAAATCCAACACTAAATTCACTCACTGAGAATGGAAATAGAGGAAACATGTTCACTTTTATGAGGTATGTACAAAGCAATAGCAAAAAAGAATAAAGATCTTCAGTGCTTCCAGAACAAATCTGTGAATATCAGTCGCTGAAATCTTGGAATATTTACTATAAAGATCACTCTTCTTTCATTCACATCTCTCAGGTGATGTTCAGCAGTTATTACCACCTCTGTGAAACACAGCAGGCTTTTTGTGGGATCTCCCCCCACCACCCCAGCCTCTTCTGTATCCATCCCTCTTCTATTTAAATACATTTTAGGATCTAATCAGGAATCTTATCATTACTAAGTGAATCCGCTCCCATAGATCTAAAAATGTTGGTTTCATAGATCTTACAATTGAATATTAAGTTTGTTCCTGAATTAATCTATGGAGACCTATATTTCTTTGTAACAATATTATCAAGTAAACTTGTGAAGCGTATATGACTTCTGATGGATTAGATTTCTGATGGCATCCGTTTTTCATCCTAAAAAGGTATTCCTAAATCCGCATCCACAATTAAGAATAAAAATAGTATTGATTTTCATTGAACGCAAGTTATATCTATGTATTAATTTTCCTCTTTCCTCCCACATAAGTTATAAATTTGAGAGAATTCCTGTTATTGTATAGACATTTTTTTCCTCTAATTGAAAAGGTACAGATGAGATATTTTATGTGCAAGTCTTTAAGAACTCAGAAACCAAAACCCAGAACTTCTTCCCAAGCAAGAGTATAACAAAATAGTCAATACTTTTAGAAAATGAGACCTGCCATCTAATTCTGTTCTTTGTCAGAACTGACCTTTTCATTCATCTCACAGAACTGATACTGATGATCTTTTTTTACACTAAAATTACTCATTTTCTATAAGACTGACCCCACAACCTTCTGTTCTATGTTTTTTAATTTTCTTTTTTTTGACCAATTTTTTCCCCATTCTGATTTGTTAGGACTATGTTAATATTTCCCAGGTACGTTATCACAGTCACACATTACTGCTGCAAATGTTATTTCTATCTTTGTTAGGAGGCGTTTTTAAATATTTCATTTACAGTAATTGCAACAGGTAAATAAATAAAATTGGTGAAGAGGACAAAAATCTTTTACAGATGTGTGTGTGAATATATATGTTCACACACATAAACACTTTAAAAAGTAGAGAATTATCAAGATGTTCTTCAAAATAAGTCTTCAGATAGGAAGATGGTTTGGGCTTAATGCTGTTACATACAAATACCAAGGAAGGAGAGAAAAAGCCTTTTCTGATGCAAAACAAAAATATGAAGCAAGTGATGTTGTAAAGAACATCAGGAACAACATTAGGAAAACAAACTTCAAAGGTCAAAGACTGTTATAGTCCCCAAAAGAAAGGCACCGTTTGTGCTGATGAGCAATAGCTACTGGGCAAAGTCCACTTAGCCTTTTGTTATCATCAAACAACCATTTCTGAGCTGCAGAAATTAAAGAAAAGCCTTTTCTCAGCAACCTGCCAGAAATGAACTATTCTAGGCAACAATAATTTTGTAAGTCCTGAGGGGAAGACTGGTTTGCCCTTGCAATGCTGACAGTTTTTGAACTCAGAAACACTTCCAAAATGAAAAGTGTGCTTTTTATCTAGAGGTAAATATTTTACTAGTGTAATATACTACAGTAATTGTAATAGAAAATGACAATAAAAAAGAAATAGTGGCTTTTAAAATTACTTAAGTAAGGAAAATTAATTGTGTGATGATTTAAATGGTATGAATGTAAGGCCTCTGAAGTAAAATAAATCAGTGTAAACAGTCTTCCTTAGAATCATCTGTGTATGGATATAAAGCGAAGAGTAATTTTGACAAAGGAAATAATGTTTGCAGCGTTGTATGTTAAGCTCTTACAAATTCCTTAGTGAGAGGGAAAAGTGCATCTTTTTTTGTTGTGCTGGCGCTGCAGTCTCAAAGGACCAGTGAAGGCAAGTGAGCTATACAGCTAAGAAAACAGTTGTTAGACCAATTTTTCTTTTTCCCCTCCTTAATTGTTAATATTTCCTTCTCCAGAGCTAGTGTGGGTAACTTAATTTCATCAGAAAAAATGTTTGGTGTATAACACACTTCTCTTTTAGAATTCTGTTTAAATGGTAATACTTTCCCATGTTGCCAGATTAGAAGCTTTTTATAGGATCAAGATCTACCCTAATCCTCTAACAGACTGTTCATGGGCAGTTAATGGCATTTACTTTGAGTCCCAGAAAACTTTTGATCAGCAGATTTGATCAAACTTTGTAGTAATAGAGCTTTATCTTCCTGGGTTAGGTTTTTTGTTTGCATAAATTTTGAAAAAATGGTCCCTAATGTATAGAATGTTGAGTGGCTTTAAACACAAATGTTATTCACTCAGTATAAAGTAGATAATGTTTATTATTATTTTCCTGAATTAAGTTATACAGGTTAAAAACTTCTCTTTTGTGCAACAATACGGCTGTTTGCTTCTTGTACAGATAATTTTGGTTGTAGCTCCTCTATTTCTCTTTTACTTGCTTTCTGTTTTGAGAACATAATTTTCCTTAAGTGTTTGATCTCAGATATCTCTTCAAAAACGGTTGACTTCATGAGGGTAATCTGTGGGTGTAGGGCCAGAAACAAAAAGGAAAGAGGGCATCAGTTTTTACACCATCATCATCATCATTTTCTATTCTGTCGATCTCTCTGAACTCAACGATAAATACCGTTTTATGTTAATATTTTCATTAAAAAAAAAGTATAATGAAATTTATCCTCATTTCTAGGAAAAACTTTCTTAAGGTTTTCTTTCTTTGTCTTTTTAACCAGTGCTTAGATATTACCTCTTTTATAATGAATGCAGTTGCACTAGTAAGCAATATATATGGCTTGTCTAAAAGAAGAAAATAACATCCAGGAAGCCAGGTTGTTAATTTACTACTTGTTGGCAGCTCCACACTAGCATCTTGCTAGTGATGTTCTTTGTGCATAGGAGATGCAAACTAACTTGCTCTATCTGAAGGGTGGAAAAAAAAGATACCTTGCCAAAACAATTTTGAAGATGCAGTGTCAGAATTCACATGACTTTGGAACTTTGTATGGAATATCTGGTCCATTATTAATTCATACTTTACTTGACTAGAACTTCCCATCAAACTAAGATTGCATCTTCACTAATTTTTATAGCTACAGGTCTCGGTATTATCCTTCAGTCTGAATAACTACTGGAGATGCAGTATTATTATGGGATGAACTGAAGGTTTTCAAATGCGGCAAATGAAAATAAACTTTGTTCATACAAGGCTGCCCTAAGTCCTGCCTTGAGTTTCAGTACTTCTTCATGATTTTTTTTCTCTTGTGACCTTTGCTTCAGTATGTTTTGCACAATAACCTTATATAAATCTCACAGTATTATAAAGGCAATAAATAAAGGGAAGAAAAGTTGGGCCCGACTGTGATATAGTTAATTCAAGTAATAGTGCCTCAGTAGACTGGAATTTCTTCCTGGGTTATCCACCCGGGACCCATGCTCTAGAATGTGAAAAATTGTGTAACACAGGTGGTGTACCATTCCCTTGCCCAGCTTTCGTAGTTCCTGTCTACACAAACAGAAATACTTTTAAAATTCATCTTTTAAATATAAGAAATTTCCTAAACTATTAAAATCAGTAGATATAGCATGATTACTAGCCACTTTCCATTATATTTAGTATTTCTTGAAAAATATTTGTTATAATTTGCAAATACAATGTCTGAATGAGAGCTATTTAAAGTCATATGATGTGATTCCATCTTGATATTTTGCAGTAGATGATGGTGTTAGTTCTAGCAGACTATGTCAAATACTTTAATAGTGACATGAAAATGTAGTTCACTAAGATATAGTGATAAAGTTGCGTTTGGAAAATTCATTTATAAGATTTGCGTGCAATTCTTAGGGCTCTGCAAAACCTTAAGAAGATAAAAATGAAAGGCAGACTCTGAAGAGCTTTTATTTGTCTTTTTGATGACTCTCTAGCCTTGACAAAATATTGAAGCTGATCGTTATGGTTGGAAAAATACACGTTTTGTGGAAAGCAAAGTGAATTCATGGTTTTCTGTTAAAGCTACCCTTTGAGAGCTGTGAAGACCATCTTCAGAGATCCCTGAAAATTCTGGGAGGGACATCCTCTCTGCTTTTAGCTCTGTTTTGCATGGAGACTTACACAACATTATTCTCTCTCTCCCGGCACTTGTGGCAGTGCTAGCTGCTCCTCTAAGCAGTCTTTTTAATTTCTGACCACAAAGAGCAGCCCCTACAGCTATGTGATTCCTGAACTTACTATAACGGTTTGGGAAAACCAACGATCTCATTTCAAGCATAACTCTAGCTCTTACTCACATCCTGATATGGTGTTAGTCATTTAACCATTGATTTTCCAAATCTGTGCAAATTTTTGTAAGGTTGTTTTTTGATATTATGCTTTCTTTCTGATGGGATGCTTATGGTGAGTGCAAGGTTCAGATTGTAGGCACCTAGATTTCAGTGGGAAAATACAGTGTATCCGTGAGTGTAAGCTGTCTGTCTTCTGCTATAGTTAATGGAGATCTAGTCTCTACAGATAGTGGAGTCTAAAAGGCAATTTTGCTCACCCCCTACAGAGCTCCGGCACTGGTTGTCTTAACAAATTCTCTAGACTCTGATGACTGTATGGACTAGATCTCTGCTGGCAAAAATAGCAACTTAGATGTTTAACTCATATGCAGATATGCGTAGTTATGCATAGAAACGTAGGGGTCTACAGGAAAGGAATACTACTGGTAGAGAGTGATTCTTGTAGTGAGGAGATGTGGTGAGGCTGAACATTCATAATGGCAATTCTTCAACCTCCTTATTGCCTACTGATGTAATCGTAGAGGAGGGAAGCAGCTGTGCTTGATTAAGACTACAGAAATATGTTTTTTCTTGTTTATTTCAAAGCAGTAGGGATGTAAATATAAACAGATTGGTATTTTTATGTATTCTGTAAGAGACAGGGGCAAGCCATTTATTGTTTTTGTCATTTTTTATTTCCTGGTTCATGTATCAATTTTTAAGACACTGATGAAAAGACGAGATTATAAAAAATACAGTACTTAAAATTGCACTGGCCATTGTGGCAGTGTACTCATTTTGCATGTGTGCTTAGTCTAAAGTACACATTTTTATAATTTTAAGGTGTATCACTTGAAATCCTTGTCAGAACCACCCAAAATTCAACTCTGTGTGGCTTGAGATCTAGCACTGTTATTCTAAATGCTATGTAATACTGAAATATAAGCATTCAAATATCTAATTCGTCAACTGTGTCATGAAAATGTTTATGTTTAATCCTAAGGGAAGAGAGCATGCTTATCCCTTGAGAGGACAAGGAAAGGTCATCACTTTCCAAGATCCTACCATTTGACCTGAAAAATCATCAGTGGGCTCCTCATAGGCAAATTTGGAAGATACAGGATTGTGCAGAGAGGAGCAGGGAAAACATGTGGAGCATTAGGACTGAAGCCCAGAATATGCGAGGCAAAAATTATTTTTACACATCCACTTCTGGTATTAGAAGAAAAAACAGTCAAAGGAGGGATTGTCCTAGTGCATGTTGTTCTCCCCATATTTCAACTGCAGACTGACGTATTATACCTGCTGTATATACACATACACATTTATGGATATTTATGTTATGTAACACATGCACTTTTTATATCAAATAATACCTTCATTAAAACTCTGCAGGCTGGGAGTAAGTAAACCACAGGTATGTGAGAGTACTATTTCATGCAGTCTCAGCTTTGCATCAGTGTGAGTTTTTTTCCCTCTTATCCCTCCCTCTGTCCCGTAGGATTTAGATGACAGAAGAACGGTCTGAAGACAAGGGAATTCTTAGATGCTTGAGGATCTTTTGCTACACACCTATAAGCGGTCATTAACAAAATTAAGCAGAATCCTTGTCAGTTTTAATCAGCGTTACATTAACTATGAAACACAACAACTCACAAGATAAGTGTTTGCCCTGTGGCTATTTCACCTGCCTTCAGAGAAGGCTGGACAATATACAGCCTCCGTGTGTAATGGCTATGTATTTTGGTTTGAAAACAATGCCAACCCTTTCCAGATATGGAAAGGGATATTGGAATGTGGCACTGCTGAAGTTCAGGCAATAATAACCTTCAGCATTATAATCAGGCAAATTATAATCAGGCAATAATAACCTTCGGCATTGGGAATAAGATTCTCATTAAGCCTTTCCCTAATACTAGAATACTAGAAAATCCCTAATACTAGAAAATAGGAAAAATTTTACTTAGGTACTACTGGGATGGACTTGAGGAGTTATACACAGAAGTGTGACACCTTGTAATCAGGAAACCTTTAGAACTGGGTGAGTCACCAAAGATTTCAGTGAAGTTTCTGGTTTTCAGGTTCATTTACCACTACCAGTACATAACACATTCTACCAATGATATTTCTACAATACATTTTGTAATTAACTTATTGAAATCTAGCTTCTTGTTACGGAACAAACACACGGAAAACAGAGTAGGAAGCTGTACACGTTTTAAATTGTTTAATCACATTCAAAGCATTTTTGGCATAGATAGAAAGAACAATGATGTAATCGATATGTAAGAACAGTGAGATATTTAAGAGGAAAAAGAAGTTCTTGTTCATTCCTCAAAAGCAAAATATTCCCATTGTGCTATGCAATAGTCAAAGCTACTTAGGCTGAACAGACTTAAAGAACTTGACAGGAATTTTACATAAAAACAATATTACTTTTTCAAAAACATAATGAACTATTTTTTCTACAGTAACGGGGGGATTGGATCTGGTTTGAAAGTAGCTCATCATCTTAAAGGACAGTGATTGAATAAGTATTTTTGGACAGTGAAAGGGAGCTAGCTATATAAATCTTGTTGTGGTGACATAGTCTGCACTTGCACATTTTTTCATAAGTGCAAGTCATCTGTTCGTATACCATGTGAGCATTTATATTAAAAGAAAATTTGTTTTTACCCTTTATACCTGTCACAAACAATGGAACTTATGGCAATGGAAATTTTGTGAAAAATAGTGTGAAAATCTGATGTGATAAGAGAGAGGAGAGTAAGACTTGTCAAAACTGATAACGTGGATGTATAACAATAATACCTAGTAAGATTGCCAAACTTAATGCCTTTTAAAATAGGAGTTTAACATTCATGCTTCATGGCATATGTTACTTCTCAATGACGGGCAAGTTCCTGTAAGCAAGGTAGTCCAAACCCACTTGTTGAAAGATTTCCTGGACTCTGAGGCATTTGATCCTCTGATGAAAGAGAGAGGAGTAGTTTTGGTAGAGGATTAATCTGACTTGCTCTACAGATTCCTTTGTTTGTCAGCTTGGCAATGAGAGTTTTCAATTTAACAGTTTTGCAGTAGTTAGGAAAATAGGAGAGTGATAATTATGATAACTATTTTGGGAAAAAGAATGATACAATTAATGGGTTTACTGTTTGCTGTTTTTGTGTTACATACAGGCTTACAGTTCCATAAAACTAGGACCCAAATCTCATTTTTAAATGAATCTAAAATACTTTAAAAATACTTCTAAAAATCTGGTCTTGAATGTATATTGTGAGACAATAGAAGAAGTAATAATTTATAAATTGTTGTTAACTTAGTCATTATAATTATTCTACTCTTAAATATGTGGGTGGGTTTTTTCATTAAAATTAGGAAAATAAGGCACACATCTGTGTGAGCATCACTTCATTTTCTTTAAAATGCATTTTGCAATTAGCACCTTTTAGGATATTCTTCCTGTCTCTTTTAAGTTAGTTTGCAGAAGTCATTTTTATCTACCTCGGTTTCCCTTTGTCTGGGTACTGTGAAGCTCATTAGCTTTTATGGAAAGCTGATGACTCCCTGTGGTGGGTTGACCCCAGCTGGCAGCTAAGCCCCCACCTAGCAGGAGCAATGGCTAGTTTGGAAGGAGTTGTATTGTTGAACATGATGTTATATGGCATGGGATATCCCTTTGGTCAGTTGGGGTCAGCTGTCCCAGCTGTGTCATCTCCCAACTTCTTGCCCACCCCCGGCCTACTCGCAGGGAGGGCTCAGAAACAGAGGCGGCCTTGATGCTGTGCAAACACTGCTCAGCAATAACTAAAAAATTGGTGGGTTATCAACACTTTCGCTCACAAATTTAAAACACAACACCATACAGGCTGGTATGAAAAAAATTAACTCCATCCCAGCCAAACCCAGTGTACTACTCATACAGAAAGTGCTACAGAGTTGCTAAGTATTATTATTCCTATTTCTCTTAACTATTGGTCACAATGTATGGTTGAAAATCTTGAAAATCTGGGATTAAAAGCTCTACTATTCATTCATATGAGTAAGTGAAGAAAGAAGCAACCTCAGATTTCACAGTTCTGGCATATACTCCGATTAGAGTGTCCACAGGCTACAGATTCCCACTTGCATTAACTAAAATAAATGGAAATGTGAAGATTTGTTCTCATATCTTGCGGGCTTGAGTTGCACAGGATCCCAATATGCATTCTGACAAACGCCTTTATATGCTGTTTGATATTGTGCATGATTTCACTGCATAAAAGTGAAATTCTGCATATCAATCTCTATGAGAGGAAACTTTGCATTAAATACATCACCATCTATCTCCAAATCATCTGGGAAAAGTGAAAGTACTCTTGCGTATCACTTGTTGTTTTCCAACAGCCTAATCATAAAAAACAGGCTAACAGTACATAGGCGACAGACACAATTTCATTGCATGATTATGAATGGCTGTATTTTTTTAATCCTTTTAGAAATCTAAGTGATTTTGAAAAGTTATAAGATTATGGTAGCTTTGGGGGTTGAGTTCAGCTATCCACAGAACAGAATGAAACATAGAGTAGTAGTGCAGACTTCTTTACTGAGATTTAATAGCTTTGCTTTACTTTGACTGGAAAAAAAATTTAGGATAATGAAAGGTCAGCCCATGCACTTGCTGATTTGGTTTACTGAGACTTCCATCAAAACTCTCTTACTGGTATCAATTTTGTGAAATGTCCCTATTACATTGGGCCTATAGACACCGCTGGAGGACAACATTTTGTTACAGCTCTGGTAAATCACCCTCTTTTATTACACATGGCTTTTTTGTGTCCCCCAGTCTACTAGCCTGTGTAACCCAAAGCTGCCTTTAACCTTAGTGACTTGCAGTACTGTTTTCTGACAAATTTGGTAAGTACTATTTTTTTACAGTTGCTCCTGCCTCCTCATCAGAAAGATGAAGGCCACCCTGGCAATGAAAGCAGAGTTAATAATCTGACACTGGCATGCTGAGAAGGTTCTTAATACTGGACAGAAGGGAAGTACAGACAGATTCACCTGGTGGTTAGAAGGCAGCAATTAGGTTATTGGACAGTGGGCTACAATTTATTTGCAACTGATCATTGCTTTGTGCAAGCAGGTAGCTGTTCTGAAGCAGGTCTCCGTGATCTATCACTGTTCTTCCAACCTATCCACCATGATCTTCTTCCTTTAGATCAATAAACCTCAAAGGAATGACCATCCCAGCCTTAGAACATCTTTCTTCCCAAGTGAAATTATAGCTGTTAGAGTTGTATAGTAGTAACATTATACAAGCAATTCACCAACTTTATGAATTTGTTGAAGACCAATGTGTTGTCAAGGGGGACGTTTATTTTGAAGATACATGTTTGTATATGAAAGATCAGTAATAGTAAAAGTTATTAGTAACTCACATGTGAAATTCACAATTAATTAAGACCAGAAACAGCATAAGATTAATTTTTAAAAACCAACTTTTTTCTATACAGTGGATGTAAAAGTGGCATCTAAACCTCAGGCCTGCAGAAAGACAGATTCCTCTGCATATTACTTTTTTTTTGTGTGCGTGTGTATGAGCTAAGGTATTGTGTCAAATCACAATGTCACGAGATTTGAAACACTTGGCTGCTTCTTACAATCTCAGCTTCAAATGACTGAGTAGTATAGGATTAAAATCTACTGTACTTGTGCAATGTTGATTGTATGAAGAAAGCCAAAAAATCGGTGTTTCATGTATTGACGGGCTAGAAGAGACTACAAGAACATCTTGTTTGACTTTCTGTATATACCATAGATTTTAAACATATCAAATAGTCATCCAGCGATTCAGATAATGAATCTGATACTTCTAAATCTACATCTACTTGGGTTTGGCCAAATGTCCCCAAAAGAGCATAGTCTTTACCTGGAGATTCCCACCAAAGAAAATTCATCACCTCTGTGGTAGTTTGTTGCAATGGTTTATCTTCCCCATTGTTAGAAAAAATTACCTATTTCTAATTTAAATTTCTCTGGTTTCAGTCTGCAATCATTATTATGATTCCTCTGTGAAATTAAAGATAACATTACTGAACAGTATGTTCTCTCCGTTCAGGCATATATATATGTTGTAAATAAGTCTCAATTACATTTTTTGTAAGCTAAATATATTGGGCGCTCTCACACTCTTGCTTAAAATTCTTGTCTCCGTCCCTCAAATAATTTTCAGATTTTTCCTTTCCACTATTTTTTTAATATTCCTTTTTAGAAGGGCAGAAATAAAACGACATAAAGCATTCTGATTTTGGCCTACCCAATGTAGAATACGGATACGAGACTTGCATTATCCTTACTCACCTCTGTCTGTATATTCCTCCAAGGACTATACAAGGGCTTTTGGTTGACTCATTTGACTCAGCTCTCATATTGACCTGCATGTCTGGTATGATCCTTAAATCCCTTCATAGTCACTACTTTTCAGGATGTTGTTCTATACGCGTCCTGCATTCCTCATTCACATGTGAAGTTGCTTGGCTGTACGCTTGGCTATGTTTGAACACATTTTGCTTAAATGTGCAACTGTCTAATATAATGACTTTCCTGTCATTATTTACAACCTTAGTGTCATGGACATATTTATGTCCAAATCACCTGTGAAAATTTTGTGAAGTATCAGATTTGGTACCAAGCTGAAGCAAAACTTCCCTGCAAAATGATGATTCTGCATTGACAACTACTTTTTATTGCAGAGAAATTATTTTTCCTTCAGGTATCAGTTTTTATTCCAAGAAAGGTATGCCCTCCTGATACTCAGCTACCTTCAGCAAGGTTTTCTAATAAAAAAATTAAATTAGGTTTGTCTGACAAAGCTAATTTTTCCATAAACCCATGTTGACGGCATTATGTTCACGTTTTTCTGTAGTAGGTTCTCTTATCATCTATTTTATTATTTCCTTGGGATACGCATCAAGCTATTCAGCTTAGCTGGGATACCTGGCTTTATCTTATGAATATTTCAACAATCTTCTTCTAGATTGTCCAAATTTTCCTGTTATTGTAAGATTTATTAAAATGTTAAGAGCTAGTCAACTCTCAAAATTATCAGGAACAAATTATGTAACCTGACAGGTATATGCTCCTATAAAAAACCTGTTTATCATCTTCCTCAGTTGCTAGTGGCTTGGAAAATACGTCCTCATCTTTAGGTAATGAAAGTATAATTTCTCATTCTTTGTTTTTTTGTTTGTTTTTTTTTTTTTTTTTTCTTTTTTACTATACCAGACATGGAATCATTAGCTTTCCTTATCAATTTTCTTCACTTGCCCTTTTCCCTTCTGTATCTTCCCTCCAGAACTTCCATTACTTTTTCCATCCTTATGCCTCTGCCTAGCAATTCTCATAGACTAAGAATCAGTCACACCAACCTCACAGGCACATGAACAGACCTCTCTCTTGATTTGTTCAGCTTCTCAAAACCCCAGCCACACAGCTCTCACTGAGACAGGCAGACAAACAAATATATCAAACACAGATTTTGCCAAATCCTTTTACATCCAAGAAGATTGGCAGCTTTGAAACTATTTTTTCCCTACTTCTTTTCATCTGTATTATTGGGCTTTTAGGGTATTCATGTCTCGGTCCAGCTTTACTGAAGTTTAATTGGGGCACTGAAAAGTTATAGGCAATATGACAGGCTGAGAAAGAATTGTTTGAACAATAGCATTGATAAAATCCTATTAGTTCTAATAAATTACTTTTGGCAGTCATACTTCTGGTTGTGGGGAAGGGTAGGCCCTTTGTGAAGGTTTACCAGCTTCCCACTTTGGATCTTCTCTCCCACCCAGGTCCAATGTTCTGTCTAATTTTAATATTCACAAATATTATTTTGACAAAATTATTTCCTATATTCTTACTCAAAATGATATATCTTAGTTGTCTGTACTTGCTCCCAACTGTCTTTTTAGGACCTCAGTTGCAATGGTAGCCTGTAGCACGATCAGTTAGAAACTGTGTTGGGCCTTAGATAACCTGTATTTTCACCCAGACTTTGCCAACAGGTCATTATATGGCCTTAGGCAAGTCATTCAGCTTCCTTCTTCACTTGCTGTAATATTTGTGAAGTGCTTTGAAATCAGTAAGTAAAAACTGCTACTTAAGTTCAATGTATAATTCTGCTCGCATAGCTGATGTTCTAGTGTACTCGCCTCCAAAAACATTACCTTCTAGGCTAATTTTACATTTGTGTCTGAAGTAGTGGGTTTTTTAAGTTTGGACTAGAAAACATTATAAAGCAAAAAGTCTTTAGCGTGTTACTATTACAAGAAAGTAGAATTTTATTTTTCCAGGGCCAGAGAAATTGCTACTTAAAGGAAGGAAGGGAAGGCATATCTCACAAAGCTGTGTTTTCAAATTCAGGAATAAGCAGAACACAATGAATAGTATGGATAGTTGTAAATAATTTTAAGTCTACCAAGATTTAAGAACATGAAAAAGATCACAGAAAAAATTGTATTAAACTGCCCCTTGCACAATTTAAATCCAAGGTACATTGTAAATGGGTATTCAGGTACTGCTGATTATCAGAATATATATGATTAGCTGCTGCAGCAGGAGATTGTAAAATCAAGTATCTTAATAGCTTCAGAGCAAGGGATAGTAGATCTCCTAAGTGCAACACATACAGCCTCAGGGTAAGGTTGTTGCAATCTTGAAGCCAGTTTCTTTAGTTTTCAAGTAAACTCAGTTACCAAAGCTGAAGCCAGTATTTAAATAGCAAGAACGATCTATCCGAGATACTGTGAGTTTTTTACGTGTGGCTTTTGGACTGGGAACTAAATGTTACAAAGAGGTAGATAAAGCTGTGCAAGAAACTAGAATGCTTTGGAAAGTTGTGGTTGAAATGCTGGAGACGTGATATGTTATCAGCTGGTTTATGTTTTAAAATGTGTTTGCTGATTCAGTCTAGAATAAGGATGTGATTAACCCTGAAGATCTGGAGTCCTTTGCTGTAGACAAAACATCCTTTTTTTAAATCTACCTGTGCTAGTGAGAAAGTTTATACTCACGTTCTGCTCTGGCTCCTAAACTGTTTCATTCATACCAACCAGCTTAATCAACAGACACTATTTAAAGCATTTAAATGATTCCACAATAACTAAATACATCTTAATGGCATGCATTGGGGAATGCTTATGCAGTCCTCTTAGCTGGCAGAATTTAGGGGATTTGTCTGGCAGAAGGTACCACCAGGTAATGAGAAGCTGGAGGACAAACCAACGGCAGCACTTGGATATAAGTCTGTGTTTCAAGTTAAAACCAGCTTTGTGAGAGCCTTTTCTTTCTCTTTTAAATAAGGTTTCCTATTTTCCCCCATTACTTTGTATTGGTATACTAGAAGAGAAAAATAATGTTTTCAAACCCAAAGTCAGCTTACCAAACTCAAACAAAAAAAGTTTTCTTTGTGTTTGCTATTGAAATTAACATCAAAAGTAATTAAAGCGAAAAATATCTACACTGTGTACTTACATTAAAATAGATGAAATAATACTGTAATAGCTGAAAATAAAGTATTTAATGGATTCAGTACCTGCCATCACATTGACCTAAAATTAGATATTTTGTCTTGCCTTCACATGCCTTTAACTCATAAAAATAATGAGAATTGAGAAGGGTTCATGAGCATCATCTTTATTTTTAATTTCTGCAAATGACATCACTAATTGGTAGTAGGTTTATCTTTTAACACAGATATTCATAAACATAAATGTAATTTAAGTACATCTCTTCTAAGAACAGAAATTTTAAAAAATCATATTGCATAGGAGCAGACCTAAGTGAAAAATCCATTTTTCTTTGAAATAATAATTTTTACCTATTTACCTCAGAAGTCAAGTAATTTTAGTATATTCCTAATATTCACTAATTTGTGTTGTTGAATTCATCTTCCCAGAATCATATAGGTTAACTCACTCTTAAACAAATTTCTCCATGCTTGGATTAAGCAGTGTAATTTTTGTCTCCTGTGTTATACCGTTCCACAATAATCACAGATTCTCCCATGTATCCAGTTTCTCCCTCTAAAAATACCCTAATCTCTCTTGCATGCAGCAGCCATCTTCCTGCACAGCAGGAAGATGTCCACTTTTCTCCACGTTCCTTCTCTATGGTTTCTAACCTGCCACCTGTACATGCTAAATCTAAGCCGTAGGATGAATTCCTGCTGAGTCCACCCCATGCTTCCCTCTGCAGGAGCATGCTTATCCTCCACTCAGCCACCAATCTACACCACACGAACACCCCCTCCCATTACAACCTCTGCTCCTCAGATGCGGCCAATGGATTCCAAAACAGTAACACTGGACTAGGGGAGGGATGAAGAGAGGGCGGTCTGTATGTAATTGCATGAACCTAAGTATATTAGAAATAGGGCTGAAGATTGATTATATGCAATAAACTTGACAGGTCACGAAGTTTGACTTTATATTGTGTATAATATTAACTCTAACATAACTTCCTGTATTTGTTTTTGTTGCTTTTACATTTTCTGATTTTTTTAGTGCTTGATTTAGCAATCTAGATATTTCAGTTTTGTTTTGCATTTGATATTAATGAAACCAACAGTGACGACAATGTCTAGCCCTCAGTCAGTTCTCATCCAGAAAAAGGTCCTTTTAAGATGCACTGGGTTTTTTGGTCACTGTTTTGCAGGAGTAAAGCTTAAGTAGCAGATATGTGTAAGTCATCGTCCAGAATGTTGTGAATGCTCTTGGGCAGTTCACTGATTGTTGCTTTACATTGGAGGCTGTTATGTAAAAGACAATCAATAAGCTAATTCTCTTGTCATTTTCTAACCACTGTTCATGTGTGTAATGTTGGTTATTTAACACTAAGGTACACCGTAACCATTGGAAATGTCAGAATGTTGCTTGCTATTTAACCTCCTCTATTACAGGATGATTCTGTACATAATACAGTACAAGTTTGTTACTCATGACCAAAAAATGCTTACAGTGTAATAACAGAGTCGGGAATCAATGTCTTTATGCCTGCCCAGAAAGATTAAGAAAAGGGCAATATTAGATGGGCAAAACAGCTAAAAATCAAATTCTGCCTGATGATCCTAGTCTTCCTCTGTGACAGAACAACAGACCTTGTGGATAGAAAAGTAGCAGTAATTGTCAAGTTATCCTGGCGTAACTTTTGTAAAGGCTTGCTCACCCTTTTTCTAACCAAGACAATTTAATTCAGATTACATGTGAATACATATGTGGCTGAATAATCAAGGACAAAAATGATCTCATAATCAGCTCAACTCATAATCACGGGCATTCTGATTCACTCTGGCCCTTCTTTGGGTGGGAGTTGGACCAAATGAAATTCAGAGGTTCCTTCCTATTGAAATCATTCTATGATGATTCGTTCTGTGATTCTATGATACTGAAGCAGTATGCGAGGATTTTGGAAGGCGGGGTTAAAATTAAAAATGTTCTTTTATCAGCTCAGTAGGAAGTGCAAATATAATTCACCCTGTCTTATGTTGGAGGAACTGACTGAACAATGTCCAGAAACCTTTTTGCCTGTTACTTTGGAGCTTCACTGATTAGTAAATATATTGGGGTTGCAAAATATAGTGCAAAAATTTTGTGCTATTGTCAACTCAATTGTTGGAACATTCTGGCTGTCATAGTGCTTTATATCAAGAGGACGTGAAAGGTATTTTTAGATTATATATCAGCACACAGCTTCATTCTTAGGATCAAAGATTCAGAGAAAATGTTATATTAAGAAATGTGCCAAAGGAAAACAGCCATTTGGGAAAAGTGCTGTGAAAGCTACTTAGATTATAAGCAAAACTAATATACTTTCACATGACTCCGTAATATTCAGAGCAGTGGGTTTTGCATATACACCGTCAAATGATTGTACAGTCAGAACTTATACATTACCATTAGAGACTAGTCATATAGTTCATATTAAAATGTTATAAACATTCAGCTCTAGGATTTTAAAGTTTAACCATATTATTCATGTTCAGTGACAATTCCTTGGTGTATGGAAAAGCATAAAGGGTCATTTAAATTGTAAGAAATACAGGGCTTGGATAGTTGGGAGGATAAACCTAAATCCTTTTACAATATTCATTTCTACTGAATTAAAATGAAGAAGATTCAGGTAATTATCTGAATAACAATGAGCACTGGGTTAAGTTGATGTTCCCAAGAAAGTCGAAGAACTATATGAAGTGAATTAAAATATGTGGGATGTACTATCTATTGATATTTAATCTTTTTCTCCTTCCTGGCTTTTGTAAAAGTTATAACTGAACAGATAAACTCCGAGTAATGTTTACCTTTTCCCGTAAGTCAGTAGGAAAAAAGCACTTTTCCCATTAAGCAGATAAATGGTTTTTAGACATTTTATTTGATGCACTCTAAATTACAATTGCAAGAACACTAAAAATTAAATATTATAAACTGCTTAATATCTGAAACATCTGAAGCTGAGATATATACCAATACACTGCTGCACATATTAACTCATCTACTTTGCTTATAATGGCTTTCCACATTTGTACATAATGCAAGCAATAGCTCTGACTTTCTTTGATTTTGTGCTTTTCCTTCCAGGTTTGGATTTATCCTTCATAAGGATGAGCCTGTGCTCCAGAAAATTGATCTAGAAACTATGTCGTACATCAAGACAATTAGTTTAAAGGATTATAATTGCATTCCTCAGTCACTGGCTTATACACATCTTGGAGGATATTTTTTTGTCTGCTGTAAGCCTGATACCACTGGGGCTGTCCTACCACAGCTTATAGTGGATAGCGTTACCGATTCTGTGATTGGATACAACGGCGACGTAACAGGCATGCCACATATCTCCCCAGACGGACACTACCTTGTCAGCATTGATGATGCAAAAGGTCTCATGAGGATCCAGTCTATAACAATGAGAGGAGAAATACAGGATGCATTTGACATTCACACTAATTTGCACATATCTGATGTAGCTTTTCAGCCATCATTCACTGAAGCTCATCAATACAATATCTACTGTAGCTCCAGCACACAAACTGATGTTCTCTTCGTGGAGCTCTCCTCTGGCAAGGTTAAGATGGTGAAGAGTCTGAAGGAGCCTGTCAAGGCAGGCGAATGGCCTTGGAACAGTAAGAACCGTCTTATAAAAGACAGTGGCCTTTTTGGTCAGTATCTCATGACCCCTTCCAAGGAATCTCTGTTTATCCTGGATGGACGGCTCAATAAGTTAAATTGTGAAATCACTGAAGTTGAGAGAGGCAACACAGTAATTTGGGTTGGAGAAGCATAAGGATCTGTGTTAGATATTTACTGAATTAATAGTTTTACAGTACATTGCACTTAAATTACACCATTCTTCAAATTTACACAATTTTCATTTTAAATTGTTAGACCCTTCTGTACCTGTTATTTCTTTGACTTGGACACAATTTGAATCAACTTCCACATAAAAGTTACTAAAACAACGGCTATTTGATAGTGGTACTTCTTATTAATTATCATCTGAGATTGTGTTGTTTGACTGAAATTACTAAATATTGAAATTGATGATAACTACCATACATTATTTTAAAGGAATGAGGGGAAAAAGTCCCAAAAGTTTCAGGGAATTTAAAACGATACTTTGCATTTGTAAATGGAAGACTTAAATATGATTCAAATTCTGGTTTGGTTTGCTTCAGACACAAAATAAGAGCTGTTGTACAACCTGTGACTCCTTAAACTGAATTGTTATGTCCTGTTCCGTCCAGTCCACTGTTTAATCTTTTTGTGCCTTGAAGCGAAAGTCTCACAAGAAAGGTAAAGCATAGAAATTTTATAATTTATTCCCACTGTGGCTACAGGATTGCTTGTCATTGGAAAGAAAATTTTAGTATCAAATTTCTAGTCTCAAGTTGTGGAACATACATGGAGAGAAAAAAAGGAGAAATTATATTTGCAGTGTTTTCTGATCACTGCGATTTAAGGAGTTTATTTTTATGGTGAGTCTTAGTTGAGAGAGTTGCTTGCAGAAGCTTAACCTTTTTTTAGAAAAAAATAGATGTTAGGTTTTTCAGCTATCACAGGGTTTCATCAGCAAGGAGTTTCAGTTCTACTAGAGAGAAACATTGCACTTATCCTTTCAGAGTAAACCATGTTCTAAAAACCTGTCATCGCAAAGCTTCACTTATGTCGTCGAGGAAACTGTTACTTAAAAGCAAAATGCATTTTAAGAAACTAAAGATGCAAAGAACTGAAGTCTCCAACCAGTAAATAACATTTTTGCTTATGCATTGTACCATTGATCCATGTTTGTTAAACCATTTGGTTAGCTCAACAGGTTTTCTATTCCATTCATCCAATTGGATAAGTGCAAAAAACAAACAAACAACAAAAACTTTGTATTTTTTATAGTTTGTTTACTTAGAATTCTAATATTAACAATGCTTAAACATGTGAATGGGAAAAATAAGATTCCCAGAAGCAGAATAACAAGTCAGTAGGATCAGAAAGCCAGCAGTAAACAACTATCCAGACTTAGAGTAAAGACTTAAAAGTTTGGGAGTATTTTTATTTTTATTATGTTTTTGCTAAAGAATGCTTATAAGCTCTTAAACTGACCTCCATTTACTGAAAGCAATCAGAAGCAAATATCTTTTTTTAAACAAAATTTTACTGCAATTTAGATTGTGTAAAATTGCTTAGAAATCTGGAATTTTCTAGCATTGTAATCTTGTGTGCATTTAGCATCCTGCCCTGTGTGGTACAGTAGATCTCTCTTTAGCTTGAGCAAACCTCCTGGTAGGTAGATTTAACTAAGATAAGAGTCTGCTCTACATTTCTAGCTACTGAATCTGACCTTTCCTTTTCTGCATTGTGAGCAAACAAGAATCATGTAAACTGTCTGTTACTCACTTATTTGCAGTAGTCTGTCTCATGCATTTTTCTTCTGTAACTTACACCACGTGAATGTTCTGTATGTAGAAAATGCTTGACAAAAGGAGAATAAACCCCATAAATTTTAAAGAGTCCTGACTTTGGTGAATGCTCCAATGTAGCCACACTGAAGTGGCATGTAACAGACTTTTATTTGAAAGCAAGATAGAAGGAAGTATATCTGCCTTTTATTTATATATATATATATATATATATATATATTTTAAAATAATATACAGCGTGGAAAGAAAACTTTTTAGAAGGGCTTAACTAACCAGAAATTTTTTCTTTGGCTGCTACAAAGAAAAGCTCATCTATTAATCGATTAGGCACAGAGTAATTATAGACACACGTCTCTTCTCATGCCCAGCCTCTGGAGCCAAAAACCTGGAGTCTAGAAGCTGTACAAACATATAAGCCCAAACCAAGAAGCAGGGCACTCTGGTAGCACAGCTAAACAACTCCCCATCCAGTCTGTTCAGCGTAGATGGATTGTATGCTTACTTTGCCCTCTCCTTGCCTAACCATTATCATTAAAGATAAGCATTGAATCCCTTGACGACAGTGAGATGCCCTTGATAATGAAAGCTGTCCTGCGTTCTGCACGATCCCTTACAATCTCTATCAAAGTCCAAGTCAGTTTTCAGTTTTGGCAGCATCTTATTCTTTTGTATTAGCAACATTTGGCAATTGGAGAAGCTTTAAAACTTGAATAAACCATGTTGCTCATTATATGAAACAGGAGACCAAAATTTCTGCTAACACGCTTAGCAGATTTGACTATGTCAATAATATCACAGTAATTTGTATAGTATAGAAACTGTCCCAATCAGTTTAGAATTCTTGTTTGAAACCAGTTTCTCTATTCCCACCCTAAGAATATCTCTGAGTCTAGCTAAAGCAGTTTGGTAAAGGACTATTGCCAATTCCCTGCATTTTGTTTAGCTAGTCCAGTGTAATACCTCAAAGACCACGGTTTGTTTCTTTCCCATTGTTACGGAACTGAAAGAAGTTTCTGGTGTCCAAGAGTTGTTTGATCCCATTGAATAAATGAAAAAGCAAACACTGTCCTCAGTGTTTCAAATTTCCCTTAATACAAACCCAGAGGTAACAACAGTTGGGTTTGAATCCTGTCTTTCCTAATTGCTGTTGGAAGCAGAGGCAACGAATGCCTTCTCTTAATTTGTGGTAAACACCCATATTTTATTTCATAAGCTGTTACAAACTTTCAAGATTTAGGATTTTCTTACAGAAATACATAGAGAAAAGTACTGGAAGGCAGTGGAAATGTAACGAAAGAAGCCAAATGCACATGATGACCAAGTTCTGTTACAGCTGCTGAAAGTTTCCACTATGTTCCTGTACGCTAACAAATTTGAGAAGCTCATGTGAGGACAAGACAGAGTGCTTTTCACCAGGGATTGTGATGATAGAGCTGCTTTTGCTAAGGTATTAAGAAAAATATTATTTATGAGACATGGAGAAAAGGCTCTGTCAGGCTATTTTAATAGTCACCAAAGGAAAGAAAAAATGGTGCCAAAGTAAAGAAAAAATGTTACCTTTCCCTTCAGTTTGACAGTAGACATTTTTAATAGTCTGTGCCTGAAGGTGTCCTTTAAACTACTATTCAATACTGATAAACAGCTAGTTATTTGCTGTACTACTATATGTACATCGATCAATACATATGAGGGATTAAAAACAGAGATTTTTTTTTAAAGTTTCTCTTTTATAAACTAGTAGAGAATTTATTTCAAAATATGATCTTGCAATTTTTCACTTTTCACTTGTGGTCCAGAGTATCATCATCTGTCTTCATCTATATGCTTTCTGACTGCTTGGTTTATAATATCAAATGGTGAGAGACTGCTAGTTAAGCAACTGCATAAATAGGTAAACTGAGCTCAGAAAAATGCCTTCAGTGCATTTAATTATATTTCCCATAAACAATTTATTTCAAACATCTAGACATGTGGTGGCAAAGAGCTCATCAGTCCAAAAATAAGACGTCGTTGCAAATACATAAGAAATATATCTTGTATAAGCGTGTCTTTAAAAACTTCAATGGAAAAAATGATGAAACAAGTTTCAAAGAGCTCTACATATTGATATCAATGAGCTCAATTGAGCTCTACATAGTGATATCAATGAGGTTAGAAGTTTCATTCTGAGTTTTTATTGAGCCTCCTGCTCACACCATATCATTATGTAAGGCTGTCTATTAAATACAAGTTAAAGGGCATCTGAACTTTTAAGACTATCATAGTATTATTTAGATTTTAAATAGTGACTCTTCATCACCAGTTTCAACTTCTTTCAATTAATAGAATCTTCTGAGCTTGAATATGGTATGTATTTGTGTTATTGAACAGTTGTTTTGTTACACCGAGGTAGCGTCTGCATTTCAGTTAGGAGTGAAATATTGCCAAATATGGATTACAGAATAGCAGACTTGCAAATTATGAATGTTGTGTTAAGAAAAGAACATAGTTATTGCATCATTTTGCCTGCTTACCACAAGATACTCAATTTGATTTCAACTGAAAGAGCATCATCAGCTTAATTGGGACATTTGGTTTTATCTAGCGAAAGACCAGTAATGGCATACTTTGCAGGATATTTTGTAAGTAAATTGGTAGGTCTCAAGTAATTCTAAAAAAAAAACCAAAACGATTACCAGTTATCTGTACTCACTTTTTCCCCTTTTCATGGTATTTTGAAGTGAACATCTGTAACGCATTTCACGAGCTTCTAGAAAAATGAATCAATTAGTTGCTACAGGAACGTGCCTAGTGAATGTTATAAAAATTCAAAATTGCATTAACTGACATTTTCACTTATTCTCCTTATTCTGCCAATTATTCTCTCAAACAACCTTAGGGAAAACCAATACAGATGGATAAGCTTTGTAAAATATTTTATAGGTCAACATATTCCAATTTTGTCTGATTTAACTTTATTGTGTAAATGTGTGGATTTGAACCAGGCTATGCTGCATCCTGAACAAGTGCTCTCACCACTGGGTAGGGTACAAAAAGGAGGAAGCCTTCACCTGCTCTTCCTGCGTCTACATTTTAAAAGAAAAGGCCACATCTTCAAAGCCTGTAGATGGCTATTTTCAGCTTTCTGAACTCAGATCCAAAGCGGCGGGAGGCACCTTCCAGCTGTTCTCAGTAGAAAACTGAAATCATAGCGGGGTCCTACACTCTGTGTCAGTTCCATTAGCTACCTCTAGACCACCTTTTTCATCCTCTGCCTCTCCAAGCTCCAATTCTGAGATACCCAATGTTTTCCATTGACATAGAGGACTTCTAACAATAAGCTCAAGAAAACCACTTAGTAGCAATACCTAACCCTAAGGCACTTCTGACTCTAAATTAGCCCGGCGTACTCAAGCAGCCCGTATCAACCAGTAGCAATGTTACCTGACAGTACCCTGTTTCTGCCAGGTTGTGTCCAATTTCAGAGCTTCACTGAAGGAAATAAACCCAGAATAAAGATTATTAAACAATATTTAAAAAAAAAAAAACAACACCAAAACCTTCCTTGTTTGCACAAGTAACCAGAAAAATGCTTAAAACAGAGATCAGTATACAAACAATAATTTTATTTCCTTTAAAACATCTTTGCAAAATATCAGACTTTATAGGACTGCTATCACAAACTTATTTTCTACATTTATTTATAAAATCCTCCAAAACTTTACTAAGTTCTGTGTTAAAACAGTGAAGGTTTCCAGCATAAATTTGTTCATGACTATGCTATTTGTTGTGATATAATTCTTTGCCTTCAATAATTATACTGCTTCTTTGATAATATTTTCCAGACTGTATGTGTAAACAATTGTCACAACTTCTCACCATTTTTTTCGGTGAAGTTAGACAAGTACTTGATCACCGTGGTTGTTTTCATAGCTGTTACAGTTGAAGTTCAGCTTTCTGGAATACAGGTGGCCTGACTGAAGCATTAATCTGAAGAAGGGGAAGAGCTTCAACCCCAGTTTCCATTTTTTGCTTGCAGCCCTATGAGGAGAGCTGAGGTAAAGGGGCTTTTTCAGCCTGGAGAGAAGACATCTTCAGGGAGGCCTAATAGCAGTCTGCTAGTACCTATGGGGAGGTCATAAAAAAGATGGAGCTAGGTTCTTCACAGCCATGCATAGCAGGAGGACAAGACACAACAACATAAAATTAATCAAGAGTTTCAGACTGCATCTAAGAAAAAGCTGTGAGGACAGCCAAGCATGGGAGGGGGTTGCCCAGAGAGGCTGTGCGCTCTCCGTCCTTGGAGGTTTTCAGCACCTGGCTGGATTATGCCCATCTGACCTTAAGCTGAACTGGCTTTGAGCAGGGTGTTGGACTAGAGATCTGACAAGGTCCCTTCGAACCTGAATTATCTTGTGATTCTGTGGTTATGACTTGGGGATAGAAACAATAGCAATCTTAATTTGTTTCAGTTGTTTAAGTTTCTGACTGAGCTGGGACAGCAGGTATTTAAATGTACATTTGCAAATGAAAAACCCAAGTGTTAAGGCTGGGCTGAAATATGGCCTTAGCAAAACTCAAAAAGTAATATCTTTTGTCACTTGAAATCCTTAGCTCTGAACATCTCATCTTAAACCAAGGATATTGTCATTTTGAAATCCGGAATGCATTTCTTGGCTTCCAGGAAATCCCAAGCTGATAGCAGAACTTGCACAGGATGCAGTATGTGAAGGTAAGTGCTCCTTTCTAAATATCTGCAGAATAGCTATAGCAGAGGAAAGGGGTACTTGAGAACACCATTGTAGATAAGGTCTCTTAACACTCTGAGACAGCATATCTCCAAATGTGAACATAGCCACTTCAGTGTATCCTTGGTCACAACTCTTCAAGTAAAACTGTTCTGGGAATTTCGCTGAGACCTAATGGGTACATTTATAATATGGTTCAGTAGTGGAATAAAAGATTTGTTAACTTGTTAATCAATTTGAGATAGAAGAGCTCATGTCATGTCATGTCTATAGTCATCTCTCCAAAGGAAATGCTTTAATACAGAGAAAGTCCTGTTCACCTCTCATCAGTTTGTATTTTGCATTTTTGTTTTCGTTTTAAGCAGGTCCTAAAGAAACCTACTGATGACTTCTGTTTTGAGGTTAGCAACAAAAATGTAGACTATATAGGAAGAAAAAAAAGACATATTTAAATGTTATTCATCTGCAATGACCCATAAGTATGAATTACATTTTCTGTGAATACAGTTGTCAAGATGGGGAAAAGCATAGGCTTAACTTTGCATCTCAAAAATCCCGATTTCAGCCAAACTCAGAAAAAGACAAGATGGAACATATTAGATGAGAGAGAGGAAAAAGTCATTCAGAACATGAATATCTACTAATTAGAGAGATGCAAGATGGAGTCCAGCAGTCAAGAACCTTTGTATTTGTACCATATTGACAATGTTTCACTGTGACTGACCCTCCCACAATGGAGGAAGACTCAGAGGAGAAGGGCAAAAAATAATGAGCTCAGGGAAGAATGTAAAGAATGAGCACCAATTATTGTAAAGAAAGCTGCACTTTTAGGGGGACTGGAGAGTAACCTTTAGTTTAGATATATGGCTATACCAGTGTGTCATCAGGTTGTATAAACAGCTTTCCCTGAGATAATTAGTGGAGAGTAATGTCCTTCTGAGCTAGCCAGAGCAGCATGGGAGGAGAAAGTGTGTATGTGGCTCAACCTAACATTAAATTTAAAAACTGGCCAGCTAATAAAATGGACTTTGAAGAGAGCAACGGGCTTGACCTGGCTTCAACCCTTGTACTCCTTCCTGGTGACTGGGCACGCCCAGCATCATGATGGTGAGCATATAGAGACTGGTAATGGGAATCATGTTTGCATGGTGATTCAACTGCATACTGCAATAGCTATATCGTGCTTGTGTTGTCATTTCAGTATACTGCCGTATCACTCTACTAAATCAAAATGCTATGCAATGACAATTTTATCAAATGAGTGAAGTTGATATTAAACTTTAAACCCTCCTTACGTGGAATATCTAAAAGAACCTATTCAGAGGGTATTGGATACTGACATTCGCCCACTACCACTCCGTTTTATATAATACTGAAACAAAAAAAAAATATTTCAGCACTTACAGTACTTCATGGGATCACAATAAGAATGAAATTTGGAAGAAATGGGCAAAATCTTAGTTATGCTGTTATTAGGAGTTCTTTCATAGTCAGTGAGTATCACATTACGCAGAACACAGTAAAGGCAACAAAGGCAATGTGGTGAGCTATTTCATTCTTCTGTTGGGGAAGGAAGATATTATGATGGATCTGTAATCTGAGTTAAACTGGTGTCTTATACCTGCAAGGCAGAGATGTTTAATTCCTTGACACAGGTAATGGAAATCAACTCTCAGATTGTTTGAGGTTTTTTGTGTTGTTTTTTGTTTGTTTGTTTGTTTGTTTTTAATAGTAACAGGGAAAGAAGTCTTCAGAGAAAGTACTAACAAGACTACGTGTTCAGAACAAAAATCTATTGACATCAGTTTTATAAAAATTCATAACCAGGAGTTTATATATTTCACTTGAATCTCTCCTATCTGTCACCTCTTAATGGGTTAAATGCCCTGTTTGGTGTGCCACTACTTTTAAAATTATTTTAAACTGTCTTTGGTGAGCTATCTTTCACAAAGTATGACAAATTCAGTTACTGGTAAAAGACTGAAAGATACTGAAATTGCCTTTTTCTATTTAGAAGTAATGCATGAAAAATTGCTCCTTCTAGCTTATGAATATTAAAATTGTTCTTATTTTAATCTACTAGATGAAAAAATAGCTGCTTGTTATTAGTCATGATGTTAATGTTCTTATTTTTAATCTTCCTGAGGTAATGTGTCCTTTATCTTTCCACAAGGATGGACAATAGTTGTCTCATTTTGCAATACTTCTTTTTATAGTTTTCTCTAGTAATGAAAACTTTGGTATATGCTTTCCTTTTAATTAAATATGTATTAAATCTATGGCAAAAAATAATGTATTTGCCTGACAATATTTTTCAGTGCTTTCCATTTATGTGTTGCAAGAAGAAAACCAAATCACAATTCACCATCCCTCAGCAACTCCCTGGAGTCTTCTACAAGAAGATTCCCTTCCCCCAGCTGGTCCTCTACATGTTTTCACTCATGAACAAAATTTATTACAGTTTTCATCATATTATAATAATAAAAGATATTCTTTTATTTCTGTCAAATGATGTCACAAGTTTAAAAAAAGGATTTCCGCCCCCCCCAGTTTCCTGTGCAAGGTGTGTAATGCAAATTAATGCAAATTATTAATTTGAAAACTTTCTTTAAGAGATAATATAAACGGTAAACACAATTACAAAAACCCAAAAAGAATAATCAGCATTATTTTTTCATCTCAGTAGACCTATGCTAAATCATTGTTAATGATGCAGCCATGCACTGTGAGGAGGTAGAAGCAACAGCATATCTATATTGAGGATTGCATAAGGAAAAATTATTGTGTGAATGAGAAGGGAAGAGGAGCTAGGTCTCCAAGTTATTGCAAAATTAGTTTTCAAGTGTCTTAATTAAAATTGTAAATAAATAGCCATTTCCTCTATGATTACCATAAAGATTAACTACAAGATACACCTGTAAACTGTGCTTGGATGCTCTTTCAAAATAGAAAGTTTCTTCCGATACTTTGAGAGCAGAAAGACACAATTTACACTGTTTAGGCTGGACTGTCAGACCTCCATATCCTCTCTTCCACTGTTTGGTGGCTTCTGGCTCCTTTGTATTTCCAGTTAAGTGGACTTCTGGGGTGCCATTCCTGCTATCTTGTCCTCTTTTCCCCTCTAAGCTTAAATACAACATTCAGCACTGCTATGGTAGCTAGTGAACCTCTTTCCCACTAGATCAGCATGACCATTCCTATTCTATCAGATGCCCAAAGAAATTTTGGCTGAAATGACTTATCATTTTCTCTCAAATCCTATTAAATTTCTCCAAAATATTTCTTTTACTTTGCTTGCTTTGTTAAGGTGCATTTACCTTGGCTAACCTCAGTCTTGTGATGAAGAGACATTTTCCTACTTCTGTCTGTCTTCTTTTAAAACCCAAATAAGACATCTTTCATTCAGTTGGTTAAAGGGAGGTGTTGGCCTCATTTTTTGTCTCTTTATTTACTCTGGAGAAGAATGGGTATCTTGTAGAGCTAGTCTTTTATATCCCCTAGCAGCAGTACTTTGTGCGTACTAAGGAGGAAAGCCATCAAAGAGCAAAAAAGCAACAAAAGCAATAAGCGCTACGGTACTTCATCCCATGTTTACCTCCTGCTATTTCACATGCTGGGGATGCCAACAATTACAGGGAGACAGAGTAATGGGTGTTGTTCAGTGCAGTTTGACTGTGGCTGGGCGCAAGCAGGTGAAATACTAACTTCAGTTCAGCACAGGAAACTTCAGTGGTTTTGGGCTCAGCAAGTGGTGAAGACAAATGTTGGTTCCAGATTTCAACCAAATATCACACACAGCTGTCCAAAACATGGGGTCTAACAAAATTCCAATTAATGCACTGCCATTTTGAGCTGAGGAATTTTTCTCAGAGGAGCTAAAAGTCCTGAAGTTTGTTTTACTTCTTCATTATTATGATATTTTTCATTATCACTTTTATCATTAGTACTGGTTTTGGCACCCATGTCCTATTGTTCGGTAACAAAAATGTTGCCACTTCTGTCATCTTGGCTATATGTTGACAGAAGAAATGATTGTGTGTCCCTGTTTTTCATGCTTGCTCTCATTCTGTTTACTGACATGAGTAATTATGCACAAGACACTATAAAGCTGTGATGGTCTAAAGGTAGAAGCCAGGTATCCTAGGAGGGGATAAACTGTTTATTAACTAATTGTCATAATGTCGAAAAAAACAGAAAAGATTGTACATAAATGAAGCCCTTCTTCAAGAGAACCTAAATATCTGATGAGCTTTACCTAAAAAATGAAGGCCTTCTTTGATCAACACACATACCTTAGAGTATCTAATAACCTACCTGGTGTTCCATAGAGTATGCTTCTGGTTTCCTAAACATTTTACATGTGCCAAGGACTGAATACCCTCAGTTCAACAAATGTGACTGTTCTGTAAGGATTTTGTTAACACCGTAATACTCCTATTGCTTTCTCATTTAGAAGGAG
Organism: Platalea leucorodia; assembly: GCF_965183815.1. Taxonomy (NCBI): domain Eukaryota; kingdom Metazoa; phylum Chordata; class Aves; order Pelecaniformes; family Threskiornithidae; genus Platalea; species Platalea leucorodia. The sequence goes on along the minus strand of NC_138828.1, from coordinate 41,472,408 downwards.
TTTTGCATTGGATCTATCCTTTTTTTTTTTAAATTAGAAAACTGTTATTTTTAAGATCTAGTAAACCCTATTTTATTTAGAGGTACATTTACTGACTGTAGATTTTTAATAGACTGAGATTGATCATGATTTACACACCTCACAGACAGATGATAATTTAGTAATCTGTAAAATTACAGAATTAAATTTCCCTGTTGCTCCTCCAAATATACTTCCATTTAAATGACAGTCTTTGGGGCATTTGAGGGTATTGTATTTCCGCTCTCTTTTATCATTTGATATCAATATAATGTCAAACCATTATACAAGAATGGTACTTTTTTCCTGACACATACACATATAATAGAATCTTTTTATTCTAAGCTTCAGTAACTCTGAAGTATTTTTCCAATTACTAGTTTATACAAGTGAACTGCATGGTTGAAATCCAACAACTCTAGTTTTCAGATAGTGTTGTATTGCCGGTCATCTCTCCTCTTGTTTTTCAAGGCAATTTTTTCTTTTTTAACTGTAACTCTCAGATTTCTATTAATGTTTGTACTATTATTTGTACCTGAGAACCAGTTAGCTTGTAGGACGAGCATAATTTTATAATATTCTTTTTCACGTTGACCAGAACAACTGTGAAAACTTTCATTTAATTAAAAACATTTCATTTCATCAGAATAAAAAGTCTTTGTAGTATCTGAAGTCAGGACTTCACAGAGTTCAATTGCATTTTACCTAAAATATGGCTCTCCCTTTCTCTGGCTATTGAGTAACAAAGTATATTTGCATCAACATAGTCTAGCGCCAGACAGTGAATAGGGAGGATGATACCAATGTTGTGATTGGTGGTGGTCACCAAAAGTTTCTTAGCCATGAAAGTAAACTAGAACAGTAGTGAAATATTTTAAAATTTCAGCTACACCCAAAATGTTAGTGTCCATAGTATAGGAAGAAGCCAAAAGGAGAAAATGTCAACTATATGCTTTTCTGTTGACATTTTCCCTTCTAATCAAAATAGTATCAGGCATTATTGATTTTAAATGCTGAAATATGATTTATCATTCTTTCCAGTTAGATTGCATCAATTGACTAGATTTCTAAGAAAGTCAATATAGTAATTCTGGCTTTTTCAAATACACACAGTGTTAGGCATATCATAGATGACTGGATAATTGCAATAAAATGCTATTCATGCATTTCATTTTCCTTTATAATTTTAAACAATGTATCGAACTGCTTCTTAGAGGTTTCGCTTTTCAGTACTCCCAATACCAACATTTTACTTCTTTGTGAAAGCAGTTTATCCTCCACCTCCTCATCAACAGTGACTACATCCAGAACAGTTATTTTAGTGATTTTTAACTATTAAGTAATACTTCGCTGCCTGGGCAGAAATAACACACTTCGCCTTGTTCCTTAAAGTTTAACAGAGCCATTTAGTTCCAATTTCTATCAACTCCCTTTTCTCGTCTTGCGTGAGATGCTGGTAATTATCAGTTCAAGAAAGGTCCCTCTATCAAGAAATCTTTGTCAGTAATAGTCACAGGAATGGCTTTGGCACTGTATATAAAATACTTACAGCAAAGTATTTGAGGGACAATTGCATGATAAAATATAGGTTTTTTCCTTTTGTCTGTTTGAAAGATATTGTTGTATCAGTGGATAAAAAAGAAGCCCAACCTAATATGCCATTGACTGCATTTGGGAAGAAGAGAAACCTCAAAACGTCTTTCTTTCCTTACTGCTGTTCAGAAGGACACATTGGCAGGAGAGTATGGGCATATAGTGTCATATCTGTAAAGAAGCCTTGGCATTTTGAATCACAGAAAACAGCTGCAGAGTGATTTACCTTTATTTAGCTTGTTCGTCAAGTGCCTTCAAACCAAGATAGACTTTTCATTCTCTTCAGGTGTTTGGTAACTAGGACAGGATAACAACCTTGTCATACTCCACTGGCAAATTCAGATCCTGAACAGACCTGAGAAGAAAATATAAAATATAGCTAAGTCTAAGATGAATCTGAGGCTGAAGCATTTGTATCAATAAAAAATTATTTTGCTAATATAGTATTCAATCTGCTTTAAGAATCACAAAGAAGCTATTCTTTCTACTACAAAATACTATACAGCATGCCATTTGGATCTCATGTGCTGCCTAGTGTGATTTCATTGCTTTTAGTGAAGTTGCACTTGTGTTTTAGTAGGATAAATCAGACCAGGCTTCAGCTTATTGTTTCTGAAACTGCTGAATATCCAAGATTTGTGGAGAATGAAACAAGTCTGTTGTAACTTAAGAAGAGAGAAAGATTGAAAAGTGAAAATGTGTGAAAACATGGCTGATTTCAACAAAGCCACATACTACAGAGCCATTACAGCGAAGAAACACAATGGTTTCCTCCAAAGTAGATATGAGATGAGGATGTTCATTCTGTTAGTACGTAGAGGTCTCTGCACATAAATTGAAACGTGCAATTGTATGTCCTAGCTTGTTGAAGGGTAAAATTTATTACCAGGCTTAGCTGTCATCTCAGTATTTACATGTGCTGAATATAGTTTGAGCATTTCTATGAAGAAACAAAGATGATGGAGGGCTGGACTGAAACAGAACTTAGACTGAACTTTGCGGGTGGGAGTGGCATTCACAACCCACGGCTGAAAGCCCTGGTTCCTCTGACACAGCATGGGGAGAGTTGGTATCTCAGGAACAAGATTCATAGAAGCCATCAAGCTGGATGGTCTTTCTCATTTTACCTGTCCCAACGTAAAGAAATTAGGTGGCAATTTCCAAGCTTCTAGGAGGTACTTTTAGATTTGTGCGTATTGGATATTGTGGACAGATACTTATTCATTTGATCTAATTACTTATGTTAGGATGTCATCAAGCCCAGAGTAAGAAGATCCTGCAGAATTAGACCCTGCTGTTTGTTTCTGACAAAAAGAGCCTACTCTCTGCTGACACTTAGGTCTGAAATAAATCCTCAAATTGCTTAGCACTGTTAAAATATAGTCAGATCTTGATAGGCCCAGAAACATACACTTTGTCTTCTAGAAAATATGTCAGAGAAAGCTGACATGCACAGGAGAATTTAGGTGCCCAAGTTCTGGAGGCAGGTAAGCACAGGTTTTATGGATCTAAATTCTGTAATCAGGCATTTTATGTGTTTTGTAGGTCTAACACTAAAGATGATCAGGCACCCAGTGGAATTCACAACATGTGAATGGAAGTTTTGTGAGAAAACATAAGTGCTTTAAGCACCAAAATCTCTTGTGCCTCACCAACCCAGTCACGAATGAACTTTTTTCAAAGAAAATGTGTACAAATTCTAGCCAATATAGTCCATACATTGCCACTGTGAGCACAAACTAAGCAAATGTTTTCTCCTGTTTACAGGGCATGCATACTGGGGCTGATCTCAAGGCAGGTCATGCAAATCCTGACCATTTCTGACCCATAAGGTTTAAAACACCGAATGAAAAAGTACTGGGAGAAATAACCACATACCAGGAAACTAGTTCACTTTGTTTTCCTTTTTTAAGCAATAGGAATAAGTGACAATATGAAAAAGCTGAGAGAGCTTTGCGCTATTTCACTGCAATAGCAGCCACTTGGTTTCCACACTTGCAGATTATTAGCAAATGCCAGAGTTGCTAAGAATTGCTCCTCTGCTGCGCAAAATAACTATTGTGGCTTGTCTCTTATCTCTGGAAAAACATGCAGACAAGGCCCTGCAAGCAGGAAAAAATGGATTTTCTTCAGTTTGTTACATTCGTACTGTCAGACTCCAGTTAAAAATTCAGTATGACTACAACAAAAAAAAACTTTAATCAGCTTATTGGAAGCTTCAGTCACAATAGTGGCAATGTGCTCTCTGTTAGCATCCCTTTGTTTTATAAAATCTGAAAAAATTTTTTTTTCTTCACAGTATTCTCTAATCCTAATATCTGAATTGGAGCAGTATGTGGCTGTATGCCACACCACTTTTTTATGCTGAGCAGAAGCATTGTGTGACATTCTGGGGCAAATACTTTTACCCTGGAACCCCACAAGAACTCAGTGGGATCCACAGGCTTACTCAGCACAAGATGCCAAATTGTCTCTGAATTTGGCAGCAGCTTTTGTCACAGTCTCAGGCAAGATGCTACCGGTGGGTAAGGTGCCACCCATCAGCAGGATCTCTCCAGTTGCTCCTGCTTTCCCTTTCTTCTTAACACACAATGAATAAAGCAATGAGGGAGAAAAAAAATATGTGGTACTGCTTCCTGGGAAGCAAAGGCCTCCTGCACACTTATACCTTGGTGAGCATATTTACAGTTGGACTTGATGATCTTAAAGTTCTTTTCCAACCTGAATGATTCTATGGTTTTATATTCTTAAACGAGAGTTTGGACTCACAATTGGAGACTATAGACCTCTGTGTGTAAGTAGTGCCAGAACTGTGTACTCGTTCTGCCAAAACTGGCTTTCTAGTCTAGATATAGCACAGTTGCTGCAGAGCTTGTCAGGCACATAGAAGGCCCCTGGGATGAGGCCTACCTTCACAGAAAGGCCTGAGACTCAGTCATCCAGCTGGAGAGTCAACAAAATCCTTCACACTCAGATGCAAAAGTCCTGGGATCTTCTTGCAGAGGACAGACTGCTGACAGAATGTCTACCCGAATGAGGGTCACCTGAACAAGTTGAGGGCACAGACACGGGTCCTCAGTGGACTGCCACAGCATCGGCTGGGTAGGGGTATAAATCTTCCTGCATTTCAAAGGAGAGTGGCGCTGTGCAACATTTTAAAATCTGGCTGTGTAGCAGAGCGGTTGTAGGGCTTGTCTTGCGCAGTAATACTGCAGCTCTGACTCTGTTGATGTTTTTTGTGCACAAAGTCCAGCAATGCAGCCTCCCAGCTGCAAACAGAGGGAAATTCTGGATCTTCTCACCTTGTAGAGGGTAAGACTAGTGTTTGAAGTAGAGGAGACATGAAAAAGACCTGAGGGTAGTAACATAGTGTTTTCTGGACTGCTGCAGCCTGTCAGGGCCCTGAGGGCACCAACAGGCTGTGCAGCCCCTTCCCTCTGCCCGCAAGGGCTGCCTGTGCTCAGGGCCATCCCTGCTATGGCACAGCTGTGTGACCTTGGGTCATACTGCTATGAAATCAGTGAAGTGATGAGAAATGGCTGAGAAGTTGAACAGTGATGAGAAGCCCCTTTAGGGCCCTCCCTCAGCCTGGGAACAGTACTTGGGCTCAGGCCCTTGCATGAGCTCTGTCTCCTTGTCCTTTGCTGAAAGAAGATGACTGTGTTTCAAAAACTGAAAATTAATGCTTGTTAGTAAGACAAGGCTTTCCTATTGTTCTAGCAGTTTTGAACTTTTCCATATTGAACATATAGATTAGAAAAAAAATGGAGTTTTTGACATGAGATTTCATTAATATCTTGTACAATGACATTAGTATCTTCATATATCTGCTGGGAATACCAAAAATGCTATATTTTAGTACACTGTTTACCTTTTCTACAGCTGTCTCCACATCAATGACTTGGGGATAGCCTATGTTCAACTAGTATTCCTCTGCCTTTCTAGCTTCATGTGAAGTCCTGAACCACTCCTACTGGGTTTCTAAGCACCACAGATAAATTATGTACTGTTAAAATTTGTGCTGTTTCTGTTACTCCAGTCATTGTACTGTCTGTGTCTTTTCTAAACAAACCTTTAATCAAGAGTTCTTCTGGATTCAGCTTTTCAGGAAAGCTCAATGAAGGGATTATTACTTTCTTGACCCAGATTTCACTGTCATGAGCGAAACATTAAAAGCTCTTCATCACTATGAAAGCTGAGGTAGTCTTGCACAAAAGCAGAACTTGGACCTTTCAGGATGGGGGAACTTTAAAGTCAAAACCAAATGTGGGTTAGCTGCCTCCACAGCTAGGCTATACTTTAACTGGTGTTTCTAGGATTATGGTTTTAGACTTTACTAAAATACACTTTGTGAAAATGTTTTAGGGGTTTTAGGTCTTAAAGAATAAAATCTCACTTTTCTTGTGTGAGGTTATATGAGGTAATCAGCGGCACCTGGATCAACGACAATGCTGTCAGTCTAAGTCAGGACAGTCTGGGTAGACTCTGTCTTAACAATTTCTCCACTTGCTGGACGGTTCTGCTGAAGGAACTGAATGCTGGAATACCTTCTGGCTGTCCTTGAATTCATGTGGCACCATTTTGTGCTTTTAGATTTGTTGAAGTTTAGTAACTGCAATCACTGAAATGAATTTCAATGAAGTATATACAAAGGGGCTTCCCTGCAACTGAGCTTTTTACATTACTCTACAAGCTTCACAAGAGAGTTTGCCTGAATGACTGATGCACATACAGTTGAAATTGCTTAAGAACAGCAAGTTGCAACTATTTCTTGATGTACCTTTTTTCCATTTTTTTTTCCAGTCTTCATCAATCCATTTTGCCTGGAATATGTTACCTCCATGGAAAAGCAGGTTCTAAGAGTGGTAATTCATAACAATATATAAGAAGAGATATGCATTGTTTCATGTACCAGGAGTTATGATAATTTTTTTAGGTCCATGTGTACAATGTAAAAACTTTTTTTTGTACTGTGAACTTGCACACTGTGTGTGATCAGTATGTGAATTTCTAATATAATTTGCTTTTTGATTGGATGTATCAAACATGAAATTCATTCAACAGCATCCTAGCTTCTAAATTCATATCCAGTCTATATAGAAATTTCTGCTTTATCATAGCAAGCCAAGTCAGTTTTTTTCCCAGATGTGCATTATTTCCATTGAGCCATGAATATAGAGATGTGTTATACCTTAGTAAGAAACAAATTTATCTCTGGAGAAGCTGTTTCCGCAAGTCTTAAAGAAGGTACACTCTAATAAACAACACAGCCATCTAGTGGTGAAATTGTAACCTGGCATTTTCGTATGGCTGGACATTAATTCAACATTTGTGTCACCACAACATGCGTCTCCTGGATTAGGATCTTGGATGTTACAATTTTGAAAGCAAATCCCATATCTATCCAAGTCTCTTGTACAGTGATCCATATATTCAGCGAAAATTCATCTCGGTACACTTAAGGCACAAAAGTTCAACAGTCCATTTATGGTAATATTTGGAAGCGTTAGCAAATGTGAGTAGGTTTTTGTTTGGTTTGGAGTTTGGGGGCTTTTTTTGCCAATGTTTCATCTTTTTCCATCTACAAAGTGCTTTAACTGCCATAATACATTTTTACCTAACTCTTTGACTTCACAATTTTAATCTCTTATTCAAATCCTTCTGTTTTTCATTGCATCCTAGGCCCTGTTCAATTAATTTCCTCTTTCCAAACCATAATGGCTTAGCAGTCAAAAATCTGTGACAGCATAATCTACCAAAGCAATTTGCTCCCTCAGTGAGCTCCACCTGACCATTATTGTCATATTTTCCCCACCTGTAGGCACGTAAGTTTAACCTTTGCCATGACCAGTGAAAGGCCACAGGTTTTTTTATTGACCTGATAGTGCAGGGTCTCAGGACTTGTCTGGGCTTGCCTTGGCCTGAACTGCTTTTAGCTGGTTTTAATAATTCTCTGTTGGTCTAGTGATTAATGCCTAGCTTGCTTTAGATAGGCCCTGTGAATAACCTTTACTGTAAAGTTCTGACAGACCAGCGTATTAATTCATTGCCTAAGGAGCAATAGCCTCTTATGGCAAAGAAAGCTGAGGGAGGCTACAGTGCAACTTTCAGACTTTAGTTGGGAACCGGGAAAGAAGCAGACTATGATAAGAAAGCAGGTAAAAGTAGCCCCAGGTGAATGCCAGTATTGAGGCAGAAGGGATCCTGTACACACACCTAAACTGAAGGCCTCATTAGAAAAAACTCAGGATGCTGATGACCTGCTGCAACACTGTTTCCCCCATCACCTCTCTGCTTGATGGAGATTAGTGCCATCAACCTTGTGACCCCAGAGACGTGTGAATGGTGAGCATAACATCAAAGAAAAGCAGTAGATATTAGTAAGTGTTGAATAACAATTTTAATGACATTACCAGTAAGGCTTTTGAGTATGAATTTAGACTATGAGTTAGTATTACTGTAGCTAGACTAATCAGTTGGTTGTATTTTAATTAGACTGTTAAAATTATTAGTAGGTTAAAAATAAATTCTTGACTCTGTATATAACATTATGTTCTCTTTTGGCCATAACAGTTCTTTCAGTATAACATACCCACAACAGGCACTGTTACCTCTACATCAGAACTGAGAAGACCTATTTCACCTTTCATCCTTTCATTACATTTCATCCTTTCACTATTCCTGAAAACATAATTAGTCTGCAAGACCTGTCCGTACTAACTGCATACCTATTGGATAGTTAAAATTGATCATGTAGCACATCCATAGTAAAGGAGAAAAGACTGGAAGAACATTTTAGACTGTAAAGCACTTATTGTTGTTGGTTTGTGAAATCCCTGGAATGAACATTATGTCTTCTATGAGATCTGTGATGCCACTTCTTTCTCATTTGATATAATTTTTCATCATAAGCACCATTTACATCTTCTATCAATTGAAGATGTAAGTGACAGCACTAAAAATCAAGTACTGATCTACCTGATTATATCTTGGGTTGATATAATTTTATTGGTCCCACCTATACCATTTGGGGTTTAAAATGACTGGGATGTTGAAATTTTTTTTTAAAAAATCTCATCCTTTGTGTGAAATGAAATGTTTGTTATAAATTCCACAGATGTATACAGCTGGGTTCTCGTATCTTGCCTCCAGCTCTTTAACTGTCCTAGCATTTGAAAATAAATGAAATAAATATAAAAATGAAATTAATCTTTCAAAAAGTGAAAGTCTATGTAGTTTCCATGAGGAGAAAAAAAAGTTAAGGGATAATTATTTTCAAGAATGGACTAAGACTTTGGGGTACAAAAGGTTGTTCTATCATTATGCAGACTACTGGAAGTCACAAAGCCAGTATGCGTAGCTCTGCTGAATATTGAGAGATTTTCTTAACATTTTCTTAGTGTCTTCTTAACACTTTCTAGATGCTTGAAAATATCTGCTGTTGGGTTCCTAAGGCAAGTAGCATGAATTCAATCCAATATTTCAAGAAGGAGCCATTGACATGTGATTTGTCATACACAGTAAACTCTTCCTTCTGGAAATGCTTTACCAGAACTTCGCTTTGCATTTGCAATTTCTGTCATGATGAATAATGTGTCATCTTTTTTTCTTTTTTTTTTTTTTCCCCTCAAACAATAGATATTGTCAGGTTTTCCTGTTTCTGAAAATTATTGCCTTTTAGGACTTCCAATAATAGATGTACTAGCTTTTAGTCTGAATATATAATAAAGACTTGGCTATGCAGATAGTTCACAAAAGATGTTAGAGAGGATTTTTTTGCCTCCAAACTTTCATAGTACAATCTTTTACTTTTCCATTCTGTTTGCCCTCAAAATTACAAGAAAGAGTTGGCTTAAAAAAATCCCAATCCCTTTTTACTGAATAGCAAGCAGGTTTCTAAGATTTGTTGGAAAGCAAATGACTGCTTATTCATGATGATGAAGCCACCTGCAAAAAATGTCAGGGTCTAAATCCACTGATACACGACATCAAAGATTTGGTTCTAAGTTCATGCTCTTTGCTGGAGAACTGTCATAAAATTCTCAACACTGTCACACAACTACAGACAGTGTAGTAGTTCCCATGGATTGTCATTACAATAATTACCTACCTACCTTTTGGTCCTGTCTCTGAAACAGAAGAGGGGCAGGGGGTAGGGAGGGGATGGAAGGTAGCAGGGGAAGTCCAGGATCTTTTCATGCTGCTAAAGATGAAATTGTGACTATATTCTCACAACTTTGCTGTTCCAGGTAACATAGTTCAAGTCCCTTAAAAGTCACCTTTTCTGGAGGGGAAAAAAACCCAACCAAGCAAACCTGGGTCTTACCAGAAACACAGTTATGTAGCAGGAGAGTTGCATGACAGATGAACTTTTAAGTCTCCTTCACCATAAGGAGGTTAGAAATCAGGATTATTCTGTTATTCTACTGTTGACTGAGGTGAATTTTCTTCTTACTAATACAGTATTAGCAGCCACTACCTGTTAGAGGAAAATATATGTTCAAGCTTGAAAGCAAATTTGTTTGGACAAGTGACAAGTGGGAAATCTGTTTAACAGAAGCTGCCTGAGTTCTCAAAAACCCTTTAGGACCTGTGGAGTGTCAAAGAGAAGGACTAAGTCGGGCATTCAGATGATGAAACATGCTGCAGATGCTAGCTGTAATGACAGCCTGCAAAAATGTCTCTCAGATTATTCCTTTAGATGAAAGTAAAAAAATGTATATATTAGAGTGACGTTTGTAATAACCTTTTCTTGTTCACAATCATATATTTTATTCTGTATGATCCCAAATTCTTTCTTTCTCTAGCTGTCTTGCAGAAGCTTCTGTTCCACTAGCAATTTTCCAGAGTACTATCTTTAAAAAATATCCAAAAACATCATGAAGCGTGACTTGCCTAACAAATACTGAAGTAGTATACCAAGCTGGTTAATCCTACTTTCGTGAAACAGATACTAGATAATTTCAGAAACAGAAAGTTTTTATGGTAAATGCAAAATGTTCCTTTCTGTTCTGATTCAGACGTTAAGTGCTTATGTATTACTTCTGGGTCAAATCTTCACACCAGTTTGTGAAGCATCATGGAGAATTAGCATCCCTGTTTTTCCAATAGCTATTAAAAATAATGCTCTAGATCGAATCGCTAACTCAGGAAATCCTTAAATTCTTATGAGAAGATGGAAAAGGTTGTTCTCTACTTTCCCTCTTTCTTATATGTTTCTTAAACAATGACTACTGGCTTCTATTAAATCAGCACAGGAGATAAAATGAATCTTTGTTATGACTCTGTAAAAGTTCTTACAATTACTGGAACACAAGATAAACTGGCTTCAATCTTTTAGCATTAGTTTGGATAGTCTAAACTATGACCTTTGTGGTATCAGCAATAAAAAGATTATATCTATGTGCTATCAAGGACATACTGTTTTACAGCATACTCAAATTTGAATTTTCACTAACAAGTTTTTTTTGAGCAAAGTATTTGCTAATCTTTGTTTACTGGCTTTGATCAGTGCAGCAGGGAGGGAAAGTATCAGGCCTACTTTCTCACAAGACCCCACCATTTCTTAGGCTATCACTTAGAAATTATTTCAAGCAATAAGGTTCATATTGCAGCTTCATTCAGTATGACTGAAATATCAACAGAACCTTTGTCACTGACAACAAAAAAACAGAGCAATGTTTTATTCTCCATTACTGACTCCTATTATTTAGAAAAAGTCTTATTGCCCTGTTGGGATGTCAGTGAGTTGCTTCATAAATTTCCATAATGATTCCCCTACCCATCATTATGATTAGCAGTGCCAGTTGCTAAGGGTATTTTCTTCTTCTAAGGCTAATGCAAATGCTTTGCTCCTTAGGAGTAATTTCTCAGTAATGTTCCTAGAGCAGAGCACAGCTAAAAAATATTTTCACCCATAGACAGTTTTCAAGATTTGGTATTTTTTTAGAAGACACACTACCAAAGAAACATTTTGCAAAACGATTTAAGAAAACTCTCTCTAGTCCAGCCTTGTGTGTTTGCATTTGCAGTTTAAGAACAATCATTTTTGTCCTTGACTCAGGTGTGCATTCTGACCACCAAGCGAGGGAGTCCTTCCCTTTTGGCCAGCTGAATATTTAATGTAGCAGCTGCAAAGGCAGTAAATGAACAATTATAACAGGGACTGCCTGAGACAACAGATCCTAGCTCTACTCAGAACTAAAAAAAGCAAATATTTGGACTACAGTCTTCTGTAGCTAGATGGAAATCCTTGCCTACTCCTTTTATCTTTGTTGAGTTTTAAACTGCTATCTAGAACCAAGAAACATTTGTTCTGCTGAAACCAATGAATTTTCCCTGAACATTTGTTTCTGAAAAGATAGATTTTTTTTTTTTAATATTCACAATTTTTCTTAATTATAGCCATTTTCTATCATATATGGTATCTTTATATGGCTAAAGTGTTCACTTTTTACTGACAAAAATAACTAGATTTATGTCCATTGTTTTTAAGGACTACACAAGGAACGTGGATTTGAAAATTAATATGTTTTATGTTTTTTTTTCCACTTGGTAGAACAAATAATTTTTAAACAAACCCTTAAAAGGATGTAAGGATGTGCTAGGGCTGCAAACTAGACAGAACTTTGAGATTAATCAGCTTGCACTTGAAAGTTGAAATTTATTAAAGTCAAACTAGCATTCATTAAAACACTAGTGGCAACAATGCATTTCTTTCAACAGAAAATTTCAAACAAGATATAAACAAATACAGAATTATTTTCTACCCAGAACTCCACCCTGCTCTCCCTGTCACCTGTTTATTAATTGTGATGCCTGCCCCACCTCTTCTTTGCAAGTCTCCTTATGCACACCTGTGATACATGTGTCCCCAGGGCGGGGTGTGAGTACCCAGCTGAAGCTCTTTAGGTGCTTTTAGAAAAGAGGACTCTTCCTTTCTCTTCAGGAAACTTTGCCTGTCCTAGAATCGGATTGACTATTCTCCTTCTGGTTAGCTGTTATATGAAAAATCAAGTATACAGCTACAGGCAAGTTATGAAGACCCTTTCTGTCACAGCAGGATGGTAAGGTAATTGTATGATGAATCTCATTTCTTTTCTTTTAAAAGAAAATCTAATCATTTACCTAGAACTAGAAATTTCAAGTGTCTTTAAAATGTGCAGTGAGATCTGTAATGATGGATAGACCTTTATGTGTGTTTTATATGAGCTGCTGAATTTAATGACATATAGTACTCCTATTAGTTCTGAAAAGATGATAGAGATGAGGTAGTGTGAAATGGGATTAGGCAGCGTTTGCATTAACCTTTTGCCTTCGAGTTTCTGTGTCTCCTGGGAATTCCCAGGTTGTTTATTTTGTTTCGCTTAAATTAAACTGGAAAGTGATAGTGTTGAAATGTGTCTGGAACAGGTTGTCGTCAGCAGTCTTTCTGCTTCTGAATGCTCTGTCTCAAAGGGTGTGGCAACCTCTTAAAAAACAGAGCAGTCACTTTATTGGCAGCTTGGTGTTTCAGGGTAGAGTCTCTGAGCGGAGCTGGCAATCTCTCTGCAAGCAATGGGAGATGAAAGAAATGAATAATGGAGAAAAAAATAACAGTCATGAAATTGGTGTGTTGCTAATACAAACTTGTCAAAAATTGGATGCTTTGGAGGTACTAGATGTTATTTTTGTGTAGTAGACATTGTAGGAGTGGAGTCAGATGAATGCTTTATCTTGGAGGACAGAACATAATCATCTGGCTTGTAATAGCCAAATAGATATCTGAGAAACTGAAAGCACTGAAACGGTTTATTTTCTCTTGTTCTCTAAATGTTTATATCAATTTGTTGGTAGATTATATTGCTTTGTTGAATTCAACTCTGATGAGATCCTTTCTATTAGAATACTAATTTTGACTTCTTTTTTTTTTTTTTGGTATGCAGTATTATCTGAGAATGTTTGGTATAGCAGTAGTCCGCTCCAAAGCTCTGTGTGGATGTGGAATGATATTATGTAAAACATTATTTTTAAACTATCAGTTAACAGTCATGTACCTGGATATAATGTACTACCTACTGTTCCACAGAAACAAGATTTTGTTTAATCTCCAAGAACAGACTACACCACAGGTCTTTTAATGTTCCTAGCAGAGACGTCTCCTTTGAGAGTACATCTATTGGGATACTTGCTAAATGCCTTGGATGAGAAAAAACAGTGTATGCTAGTATGCAGGCTGCTGCAGGTTCAGATAAAGCTGTGGGCAATTTGAAGATACAAATAAGATGAAAGAGAGTGAAATCTCCAAAGGTGATTATATGCCTGTTCATAAAGCAGGTGTCTGTGAAGTGGCACATGTGATCAGGGAGGTGGTCTGTTTCAGGGAACTGTGGAGCTCCGCATAGAGGTGCAAGGAGTTGTTGGTGTCATAGTCCTTAATAAACTGTGTCCTGACAATTTCTGCAATTAAGTAAAAAGATTAAAAGTTTATAGTGTAAAGAATAAGCAAGATGCCTATGAATGTATGCTGTGAAAAAAGGAGGAAAAAAGGTCTTGGTGGTGGTTTTTTTTTTTAAAGGATATAAATAAAGGAATAAAGAAAAAATGGATGAAACTGCACTAGTTAAGTTGTGGAAATCAAAACAAAGCACATAATTCTTGAAAAATAAAATCAGAATGAGGAAAGACATAAAACTGCTATACAGTGAGAACTGGGATCAAGATCACAAGTAATCTGGATCAAATCCAAACAACTGATAATTTTGCTTTAACACATATACTGATGTGAAGAAAAAGACTGCATGCTTACTGGGAAATGAATTGGAAATTTTTCTGTGTAACTTTTAGGAAAGGTGTTTCCAGTAGAAACAAGACAGTCTTAAGACTGCCTTTTTAAGTCACTGATGAGACCTCTTATGTGTACAACCCATGAGTTGAAGTCAAAGTTGAACAACACTGAAGACAGACAGCCAACATAATAATAAAAATGAGAACTTATATTGTGGGTTGAGAGAAAAATAAATAAATTATTTGGTATTCTTAGTTTGGTATAATAACAGTTGAAGGGGGATGTGACAAAGTCCAAGAAGTGAAAGTTATTGGTGGTTAAGGTAAAGGACAGTAATGATGGAAAAGCTAGCAGTTATATAGTCTCCATAAACACATTTAGGCTGAATGCTGGAAGTCAGCAGAGAAGGTGGTGAAATGACTTTGTGAACGGAGTGATGAGGGCACATGTCTTAAATATTTTAAGATGGGGTGGGATCTCTTTGTGAAGGGATTATGAAATTTGTTTGCTGCATCTGATGGACAGAAGGATCACAAACATAACGTCACAGGGGAAAGGCAAATATTCGCTGTAGTGTTTTGTAGGCTAATCACACTACTTAAGATCTAAAGGTAAACGAGCTTCTTGAAAAATGTGCAGAGATTATATATTTTCCACCTGTTTCCACAGGTTTTGAATTTGTTTCTGGTATTACTGTCATCTGACTTGTGAATTTGTTCCATTCCTTAAGTGGAAAAGTGCACATTCCCTAATTTAATTTTTTTTCCTTTCTTTTCTACACTTCCCCTTCCAGAATCACTTGCCTCTAGCCATGGTTGAGGAAAGAAAGAATGAACTGAATTCCTTTCACTGTGCTTCTTGCTTTGAAAGTCTCTGAATAGGCCAGATTGAAATATGTCCTATTGAAAACACTTAGGTTTTTGTACTGGGAGTGATCTCTCCTTACAGAATATTGATATTCTTCCTTTTGTGAGAGGAGGTTGAAGCATTTCTTGTTTCTAAGGAAGGTATTTCAATTTCACAGATGAAATGCATAATTCCAAAAGATTTTTGCAGCGCTCTTCGGTACATACTGAGCATTCTTTAAAATTCCGATTAAAGGTGTGCTACTTAACAGCAGGAGGCCAAAAATAGTCATAAAGCTGCTTTTCAAACTGGGGGGGGAGGGAGAGGGGAATATCAAATATGAAAGTAAATTGCAGGGCTACTATGTATACCAAGTATATTCTTTGCAGAAAAACACTCTAGCTCCCATGTAAGAAAGAAGAGAGCCTTGAATGATAATGTTATTTATGTAAAGCATGCAGCTTGGACCAATATCTTTTCATTAAAAAAACTTCAGGCAATGTCATGATGATATTTAGAAGCATCCCATATTGTATTATTCTATTTGAAATATTTTTCAAGTATAACGCATCTGATAAGCGAGATTTGAATAAGACTGTGTTTGTTTAAAAATACATAACATAAAATATATTTAAAACATTTTTTAGAGCAAAAGTGGGGAAGAGCTTGAGTTTCTGTGCCCATATTTTTTGAAAACCTCCCATGGATAAGGTTGTGGATTGAAATTTTTAGAGCAAAGTAAAATGTTAAAAGCATTTGCTGGCTAAAAGTGAAATAAATAAGTCATGTAAACATGTTCTTTGTCAGAGATTCCAGTCTCTATGTTTGTGTGGGTTTTTTTGTTGTGCTTTTTTTTTTTTTTCTTTGCAATATTGGATAAGCATGGTTGAGATCTAGCCAGTGAGATCTAGAGTGAGCTGAGCTATTCCCCATGGTGGTGGCTAGTCAGCTGAATAGCTTTGCCTATTTAAACTCTGTGATGGGAGTTCAGAAACCTGGCTGCAATGTAAATACCTAACTTGGAGTGATTTGATCTCCAAACGGATCTTGTCCCAACAGAAAATACTGAAGGGAGTCGCAATAATTTAAGCTGGTAGATCCAGCTGATATTATGGCACAGACAGATCTTTGTGAAGCATGTTTTATTATGATACTGTTATGTTTAAAAGTTATTGAATGCACCTGAAGTTTCAGTATGAGAAAATCATGGATGTTATCCTGACTTTTCTACACTTCAAAGTGGGATTTCAATAGCGGGGGAAAAAAAACCTCAAAATGCCAAAAAACACCACAAAACCCTAAATTGGAACAGGAAGAGAGATGACAAGATTGAAAGGTTCATGTGTGTTTATGTGCATTTTTATTTTTAGATGGTGAAAACTTAATTATGTAGACTTACACTTTAAATGCATGTAGCTTAGGATAGACATACTTGAAAACTATACAAAGGTCTTTGTTCCTTAAATGTACATGTTGAACATCAGAGTAGCTTATAGTCATATTTTGTGGTGTCCATTTAATTCTGATTCACAACAGAAGTTGCTGCTATTTCATAAAATAGCAGTTGCCAAATGTCTTCTACAGTAAGAGCCAGCCTGCCTGCTTTTCAAATTTGAAACCAAGGAATAGCCACAGAGTAGTTCGGTGAGCTATCAGCAGCAAGACAGGGTGGGCAGAACTTGTACTTCCTCATCAGTGAGTAGGTAGTTGCACTGAAAGCCTTTTTCTGTCAAAAAAATGCTAATTCAGGATAGCCATCTATTTTGTTGGAATGTATTCGTTTTTGCAAAAATTGTTGTTTGGGGAGGCTAACTATGCAAAGAGAGGGGCATGGTGAAGTCAGTCAGTTAAGGCATTTACTTGGGATACACGAAACTGCTTCTGTCTGATTTCCGCCCCCCCTGCCTCTGGCAAGTATGTGCTCCTGAGCCCTCAGCACACCAAATGGGTGCTCAAACCCATTGTTTTGATGGCAACCTGGGCTATAACTGTTTTTTTCTTTGTCTTTTCCTGAGAAGTTCAAAGATATAATTTTTGTTCTAATGTGAGATGAAAACTTTGATATTTTCTCATAAACTATACTCCTGTTCTCCAGGCAGCCCTGGAGGACAATGAATGATACGTATCTCAAAACTTTTGAAATAACCCACATTATTTCTGACAACTTTGACAAACAGAATGCTGTTAGCTGAGTCCCAAAGGACAGGTTAGTAGACCAGCCAGTCCCCTACTGTGAATGTATTTATCATCTTCATTATTTTCAAGATTATGAAATGGACAATTCCAGAGGGCCTAGGTTCTCCTTCTGTAAGGTAGAATCTCCAGCATTAAGGCAATTCTAGTTGCCCAGTATACAAAGGTAAACATCAGTGTCATGTCTAAACAGTTCAAAATGTAAGTTAAAGAAATGTCATGGTGTAGTTTAAAACAAATTAAAAGAATTCTTCCAGACCCTCAGACCAGTCACTGGAGTAAATTTTTTTTTTTTTTTTTTCTGGCTCCAGGTTTATGTTGATCACTTTTTCATAATATAACTAAGCTCTCAGTAGATTCAATAACTGTTGCATTCCAATAATTTTGTTCATAGAATAATAGAATGTCCTGCATTGGAAGGGACCCACAAGGATCATCGAGTCCAACTCCTGTCCCTGCATAGGACAACCCCAAAATTCACACCATATGTCTGAGGGTGTTGTCCAAATGCTTCTTGAATATTGTCAGGCTTGGTGCCGTGACTGCCTCCTGGGGAAGCCTGTTCCAGTGCTCCACCGCCCTCTGGGTGAAGAACCTTTTCCTAATGTCCAACCTAAACCTCCCCAGGCATATCTTCCTGCCGTTCCCTTGGGCGCTGTCATTGGTTGCCAGGGAGAAGAGATCAGCGCCTGCCCCCCCTCTTCCCCTTGTGAGGAAGCTGTAGACCACGATGAGGTCTCCCCTCAGTCTCCTCTCCTCCAGGCTGAACAGACCAAGTGACTTCAGCCGCTCCTCATACGGGTTCCCCTCTAAACCCTTCACCATCTTTGTGGCTCTCCTCTGGATACTCTCTAGTGGCTTTGTATCCTTTTCATACTGTGGCGCCCCAAACTGCACATAGTGCTCAGGGTGAGGCTGCACCAGTGCAGAGCAGAGCAGGACAATCGCCTCCCTTGACCGGCTAGCCACACAATGCTTGATGCACCCCAGGACATGGTTGGCCCTCTCGGCTGCCAGGGCATGCTGTTGGCTCATGTTCAACTTGCTGTCAACCAGAACCCCCAGGTCTGTCTCCGCAGGGCTGCTCTCCAGCCTCTGTTCCCCAGTCTGTATGTACAATCAGGGTTGCCACATCCAAGGTGCAAAATCTGGCACTTGCCCTTGTTAAACTTCATACAGTTGGTGATTCCCAGCTTTCTAATTTGTCTAGATCTGTGTGCAGGGCCTCTCTGCCCTCAAGAGTGTTCTTCCAACTTCTTTTAACTATTACTAATTATTTATTTTGTTGCTATCACTAGTGGGTCAAATTCTGGTCAGCTAGGGTTTTGACATTTGTTTTGCTTGATCAGAGTAAAGAATTTAATACATGAGATAACACCCTTTCATTCTGATTGTAACATATGGAAGGGAGAACAACCTTCTGAATAGCCAAAATCTCTTTATTCCATCAGTTGAGCTGGAAATGTTACAAGAGCTCATTAGATCAATAAATTAGCAGCGATTACCATGCTTATTTGAAAATTTTAGCACTTCTTCTGCAGAAACAATGAATGCAAATTCAAGGCCAAATGAACCTGCTGTGGAAAAAAAACAAAACAAAAACAAACCCCAAAACACTCCCCCCCCCCCCCCAAAAAAAAAAACCCAAACCAACAAACCCAGAGTTATTATAGTCTGTTGTACTTAAGCAGAATACCACCACATACACACACACATGTAGAAATTTGCTAAGGATTCATAAAACATTTGCTCTTTTGATTCTTACCTAGTTATTCAAGCTGTAAAATATTAACAGGTAGTTTCCTTTTAGGACTTTATCTGAACTGTCTCTGAAGCGGTATCGCAGTTTAATACTAAAGTATGCCTTTGCTGAAAAAGACGGCCACAAAATAGTTGCATTTCAGAAGTTATCGCAAATGCTATCCTTGAACTATTTGTAAACTTAGCAATAACGACATGAGACTGATGAGCAATTTCTAAAAAAAATTACTGCTATGGAACTGTAGCTTTTTCCTTCTGATTTGCTCCTATTTTATATGAATAATTGATACCTGAGAGTTGCTAGTGCGTATTTAACTCTTCTCAGCCACTGGGAAGTTAGGTAATCTTTCTCTATGTAAAGAAACATGTTATAATGAAGTAGCAGACTACGGAAGATTTTTGAAATACATGATTCATACAAATGCTATTAAGGTGAATTTTTGGGGGGGGAGGGGGTGATGTTGCAATTTTCTAAGAGCCTGTTTAGGTTTTACAAATATATTTGTGAAGTAATTATAACCTGACTGCAGTTACTGAGCATATTTCATAGTAAAATATCATTGTATAATGATATTGAATTATTTTAAAGAACAAGGCACATGATGTTGTAGATATGAATAAAATTTGAAGTTTAACATAGGGGACATCCACTAGGGGATCATAAGTATCATTCAGTGTAAAAAAGCTCCTCCACTCTGCCCTATTTTCATTATTCTGCCTTTGAATCCTGGTATCAGAACCACCTTCCTTTTAGTTGAGTAAGAACAGATGTCTCTCCCATTGGAGCCTGTCTCTCTTATCCAGCCAGAAGGCTCACTTTTAAGTTACATGAGGCAAGAGGTAGTCTCTCTCCCTATGAAGTTAAGTGAGCTGTCAATCTTGGCCCCTGCTGACTGAGGAGCAGGGAACCGAGATCACAATGGTACAAGAAAGCTGTACTTCTGATATGCTCCGGTGTCAGGAAGAGATTCATTAGAACTAAAATGCCATTCTTAAAAGCACTGCCTTCAGTGCAGCAGTGGCTTTTGTTCTCTTTTAGCCTCGTGCTTTCACTCCTTGGGATAGCTAGACCACATATCCAACAGCAAAAAGGATTCAGCCTTCATATGTAGACCAGAGAGACCTTGTGAGGATAAGTCATGAAAATTGGTGGAACAATAAATCTGCGGTATCTAAGTGAGGTTAGAATTAATACTCTTCAGTAACTCAGTCTTGGTGGCTTTTAATAGGTTTTCACAGTTTGTTTGAGCACCAGTGTTTCTCACAGCTTTTGGTGTTTGTTGACCAAATTAGAGGTACAATGAAGAGACTTTTTCCTCTTGATTTCCTTTACACTGTTCAAATACCCCATTAAAATAATAATAACTCTTAAACTATGTTCACACTATTGAAAATAACAAATCATAGCATATCTGCTGCATTTGAGACTTTACAGAACACAGGTAAACTGCATATTTCATATATATTCTATCACTTCTAGAGGTTTTATAGAAGGATGGATTTCCAAAAGGAGACTTATTATTAAGACTATGTTTTATTTCTACATGCCGAAACAAAGCAGCCACAGCACAGAGAAAAGCATATTTTAGTTTTGCACCCATGACACAATATTTCCTATTAGGCACTTGTGTTTTTAGCAATGGAGCTTTGAAGTGTCTTTTCTTTTATAAAATGACTAATTCTTCCTGTGTTCAAGGAATAGTTATTTAAGTCACAGTTGTATAATGTGGATTCGGGACTCTAATTTCGCACGTCCCACTGTAAAAATCAGGATAATAGTCTTCCACAGAAATGGCATAAAGATAAATACACTATTGATTGTGCTGTTACCCCACCTTTGGAATGGGCATTTATGATTATCTAAACTGGATTCATAAGTTCTGTGGCAAATCCCAAACATTTCACTGGAGTTTTGCATGGCTTGTAACTAAGGAAAATTCAAAGACTGCAAATAGTAACCTTGCTTCTGTATACTAGGGAATTGCTGATCCTGCTATATCTGTAGTCACAAAACAGGAACACATTAAGTAAGGTTGTGATTGTGCCAAAGCACAAAGTGGCTTTAGTTTCTTTGTAGAGCGAGAGTGGAACAAGCTTGCAGCAGTTTGGGGAACAGTGTCTTGGGAAAAGCAGGAGTATGAGAAACTGTTTGCTGGCAGGCTGAAGTTTTTCAAACGCAGCTGTCTTGCTGGAGTTCTGAAAGGGGCATTACACCTGTGAATTGTAAAATTCGTTGCTGATGTTGCCATCAAGACACCTGCTCAGGCATACAAATAATTGTGAATAAATCAACCTTGGGAATTTGGTAGTCTCTGCTGTTATCCACTTATTTCTTTCCCAATGAATTAATTGCAGCACCTGGAATCAATTCTTTCCCAGCCACTGGGAAATTACAGCAATAACTCTTTCCCCAGAGTTTTGTACTTCTATGTTTTAAATATTGTGTTCAACATATTTTTTTATTTTTCTTATAGTTATGATTTCACAACTTTATGTATGTGGCAGTCTGAGTTCTACTCTAAAATTAGGAGAACCTACCATACTCTTTGCCACAAAACATCATTCAACACCTTGTAACCTAAAGGAACATGGGAAGAACTCTAGGAAGGAGAAGCATCAGTCTAACAGTTTGAGGGCTTTTCACTAGTTAACGTCAAACACTACGTTTTTTTTTTTTATTGCTGTAGGCAATCTAAAATGCTCTATAGAGACAACTGCTTGACTTCATCACAGTAATCCTTCACTTTAGGGCTTACAACCAGGATTGACTTTTTTTATTGCTTTTTTTATCTGGAAGACACTGGATGTCATAGTACTATGAGAACAAACTATTGTAGAAATTGGAGTTCTTCCCTTAGACTGATATTCCTCAGGATATTTGTGTCTATTGACAAGTCTTATTTACATTCTGCTTTCATGTAGGTATTTAAAAAAAACCCAAAAATCTAGAATTCTCTGGTGACATGATAAACCTTCATAGTGATTTGTTTTAATTTGAAATTATTCTTACTACAATGTTAATTAGAAACACAGACCATACTCAAGTGAATTTCTTAAAGATAGATAATTTTTAATATTGCCAACTCAGACCTATAACAGTGTAAGCAAGCAACGTTAAAGTACAGCTCAGTAAGTCAGCACATTTTGTGCT
The DNA here is from genome assembly GCF_965183815.1 of Platalea leucorodia. NCBI lineage: Eukaryota > Metazoa > Chordata > Aves > Pelecaniformes > Threskiornithidae > Platalea > Platalea leucorodia. The sequence continues at coordinate 41,450,080 of NC_138828.1, read as the reverse complement.
CTTGCACAAAAAGCTGTTCAGTTCAGTGGTTAGTATTCTTTCACAGAGCCTTTCTTTTCTGTTTTTTCCTGTTTGTTTTCATTAAACTAAAGTAACAAGATCTTTGTGCTGAGAATTACCTGTAAGTAAAAAGTGGAGTGGGAATTCTAAAAGTGACTTTTTTCTCTTAAAGATGTTGTCAGGTGTACAGGATTTTCAGATAATGCTGTGTCCCTGCCTTCTAGAAATCACCCTCTAAGTGATTTTGAACTGGGAATCCAAAATCACTAGCAGTGCTTGAAATTGTAGGCGGAGAATTACAAAATGATGTTTTATTTCATTTAGACCTGAATGCTGTCAGAAACCAGTCGTTGACATTCACGTGCTACCGTTTTCTGAAATGCTGATAATGGTCATCATTGAATACATTTCTAAACGCGTTTATCTAAAGAGAGGTGTTAAGGGCCTGATAAAAGGTCTCATGCATAACACTGGGTTTCTTGTGCTAAGTGCAAATCAGAACAGTTCAACAGCTGGTTTTCTTTTGGTTTGGTTTTTCATGGTATGAATTTTGGAGGTCTATCAGTACAAAAGATGTTGGGGTTGTTGATGTCCTGTATCATTGCTGCAGGAAATGATATCACATCAATCCTTTCATGAAACAATTAATCTCTATTTTTATATGACTCTGGAAGGCTGTTCCACCATCTTTAATGGCTAGATATTTTTTGTCCTAGATCTACAATATTGTGGTGGGTGAAGCTTGGCTGACTGCCAGACCTCCACAGAGCTTCTCTCTCGCTCCCCCTCCTCACCAAGACAGGGGCAGAAAATAAGATGAAAAAGCTCATGGGTCGAGCAAAAACAGGGAGATCACCCACTAATTACCATCATGGGCAAAACAAACTTGATGGAGGAGATTAACTGCCAATTAAAAATAGGGTAGGATAGTGAGAAACAAAGACAAAACTAAAAATGCTTTCCTCCATCCCTTCTTTCTTCCCAGGCTCAACTTCACTCATGGTGTTTCTACATCCTCCCCCACCGAGCTGCACAGGCGGATGGGGAATGGGGGTTGCAGATGGTTCATAACACTTCATCTTTGCTGCTCTTTCCTCTTCTCTCTGTTCCCCTGCTCCAGCGTGGGATTCCTCTCATGAGAGACAGTGCTTCATGAACTGCTCCAAATTGGCCCTTCCCGTTGGCGTACTGCCCATCAGGAGCAGACTGTTCCTGTGTGGGATCCTCTCCATGGGTTGTGGTTCTTGCCAGCAGCCTGCTCCTGTATGGGCTCTCTGCAGGCTGCAGCTTCCTTCAGGGCATCCACCTGCTGCAGTGTGGTGTCATCCATGGGCTGCAGTACAGATATGTGCTCTGTGTGGTCCTCTCCATGAGTTGCAGCAGGACAATCCACTTCACTGTGGTATTTCCATGGGCTGCAGGGGAATCTCTGCTCTGGCACCTGGAGCACCTCCTCCCCCTCCTTCTTCACTGACCTTGGTGTCTGCAGGGCTTTCTCTCTAATATTTTTCTCACTCCTCTCTCTCACAACTGGTGTGCAGCGTATTGTTTACCATTTCTTAAATACATTATCACAGTGGTGTTTTTGATGGGCTCAGCTTTGGACAGTGGTGAAGCCGGGTGGAACTGGCTCTGTCTGACGTGGCGGCAGCTCCTGGTCTCTTCTCACAGAAGCCACCGTTGCAGGTCCTCACAGTCATAATTGCCACATAAACCCAATAAAAATGAATAACTTGTATTGAGCAGCATGAGGCTTTTCTCTAATTGCTTTCTATTGTGACTTTTTCCCTGAGGAGCAGTAAAAGTGAACTGCCAAATACCTGTGTGACCTGACGTTTGTTATCCACACTTACAACAGAAAATTTTTCAAACGGTATTTGTCTTGCATTTTCCCAGTTCATGAAGAAACTGTTTAATAATACCTATAAATTAGTTTTAAGTGTCACTGAAAAATATGTGAAGAGAAAGGAACTGTTTTGTTTAAACACCAAATCTCCTGTAACCTTAGTGAGTAATATATACCTAGTTAAATTAAAGTTGTAGGCTTTCCTTTGGTTATAATAATGTACTTTTAAAAACATGTTTGTATTCAACTCAGGTTTGACTTAAGAACTCATAAAAATTTAATTTCCGAACTTGGTGTTGTAATTTTATATATATATATATATATATATATATATTATATATACACACAACAGTTTCTCAGGTCATGATTTTTCTTTTGTCTTACAGATTTCATTAAACAAATTTTTTAGCTAGGGAAGTAGATAAATTTAATGATTTTCAGTGTTTATTAAAAATATTCTATAGCAGAAGGAAAAAATTATTTGAAGTTTTGAAATGTTATTAAAGTAAACCAACTATGAAATTTTGAAATTTAATATACTACTTCCTGTTAAAAACAAAGTGCTTAAAATCAAAGAATATGTTCTTAATATTGCAGTCACGCATAAGCACCCATTAGAACAACAGGACGTTATTACCAATTACTCAGGAATAATGGAAGCTTTACAAAGCTTTTAGGTATGGCAACAGAAAGTTTCATCAACTATGACAGTTATGGATTGCTAAAAATACTTGCAAATTGGAAACTGAAGGTCACATCAGCTATTTCACTGATAGTTTTGGAGACTTACAATAGACTTTCTTCTGTAAAATAACTTTTTTTATAGGATATGCATCACTTCCTGCTCCAGTTAAGAGTGATAACCTGTATTTGATTTTTTGAGTCTATTAGAGTAGATTTGCTCTAGAAGATTGACATGGATGCCCATGCAGTTGCAGTGCAGCATGATGCAGTCCTTCGCAGTGCTGTAGACAGCTCATACCATGACACTCCTGCATGTACTTTCTTTTATTGATTAGTACTATTCCCTGGGATTTACTTCACCGCTCCAATGAGCTTGCTGACCAGATACTTATAAATCTCTGACAGTAGAGAATTGGTGAAATGTATCTTGTACTTATTAGCGGCTTTAATTATTTATTATTGGAGATATGGTGAAGTCTTATTTTCATATGAACTCCCTTGTTTATTTTCAGTTTAGGAATGCCAAAACTTAAATTCTCCATTGTATGTATCACCACAGGATCTTTATGACATAAAGCTTTATGTTTTTCCTCTGTGTCTCTGCAACTCTGATCTGAAGAAGAGCTTTGAGCTCTGGAGCAAAAAAAAAAAAAATTCTTCCGTTTTTTATTTCATCACCTATGTGTCTAAATCTTCCAGTAAATGTTATTGCAGTTTATGCACTGACTTATGCATCATGCAACAGCTGTTTGACCAAGGGATGAATACTAAGCATGGCATTTATACTCAGGTCTTCTGTTTGGCACCAAGTTAGGGTTGCCAGTAGCAGCATAGAATTACTTATAAAGAAAGCCAGTCGTCCTTTTATAACTTTGATTTTTGGATAAGAATGAGTTAATAAAGTGTTCCATTTGACTTTAGAGGCAAAACAAGCATTTAAACCAAAGATGCTTTATTGGCCAGGAATTCTGGTTTTCTTGGAATGTATAAAGGACCCTAAAAAATGATGCTTCCTTGGCTCTCATTTTAGGTGTGACTGTCAAATAAAATATTCGTAGGCCTCTGAATAGTTCCAGCCTACAGGCTATATCCTCTTCTGGTGACAGCATATGACTAAACAACCACTTTTAATTGCTGTTATGGGATCTCCATAAATCACAGTGATGAATGACAGTAGACATATTCTCCACAGAAATTTTAAGCATACCGTAACTTAGTATTAATGATGACTGTACTAGCATGTGGTGCGTTGATCCTGGGTGGATGCCAGGTGCCCACCAAGCCGCTCTATCACTCCCCTCCTCGGCAGGACATGGCGGGAGAAAATAAGATGGAAAAAACTCATGGGTTGAGACAAAGGCAGTTTAATAAAGCAAAAGCAAAGGCTGTGTGCGGAAGCAAAGGAAAACAAAAGATTTATTCTCTGCTTCCCATCAAGAGGTGATGTCCAGCCACTGCATGGGAAGTAGGGCTTCAGTACATGTAGCAGTTGCTCTGGAAGACAAATGTCATAACAACAAATGCCCCCATTCCTCCTCCTTTCTCTTAGCTTTTATTGCTGAGCAGACATCATACGGTATGGAAATATCCCTTTGGTCAGTTTGTGTCAGCTGTCCTGCCTATGGCCACTCCCAGGATCTTGCCCACCCCCAGCCTGCTGGTGAGGGGGGAATGTTGGAGTGACAGCTTTGATGCTGTGCGAGCACTGCTCAGCAGTAGCCAAAACACTGGTGTGTTATCAACACCTTTCTAGCTATCAGTACAAAGCACAGCACTGTGAGGGCTGCTATGGGGAAAATTAACTCCACCTCAGCCAGATCCAATACACAGCAAAAGATGCAAGACAAAAAAACCAAAGTTTTGAAAACAAAATTTCCCAAGACTCAGCATCACTTACTCTAGCACAACTTTCCATGAGAAAGGAAAAGGTAACACCATTTTTTTGATCAGAGTTCTCTACTCGTTTTAAGTGAAAGCTCCATCTCTGCCTGTAGACTTCAAATGAGCTAAGGAGAAGATGTTCCTGGAGTTTTAGCCTGTCATAGAGGTGAGCTTATGGAAGAAACTCTACATTTAAAAATACAGTTGGGAGCTTGACAAAGAAATATGGAATAGCTTAGCCAGATATACTGATTACTCATCTTACTTCACTGGTGTCAGTCATGCTATTCCTCATGCTATTCCTACTTGTTGATAGTTGTGCTGGTGCTGGGCAGGACAGCATCAGGAGGGGCCACAGACCTTTGCCTTGAGGTGGGTTGTCCTCCCTCAAGAAGGTGAGAGCAATGCATTTGTGAAAGCAAAGTTGAGAGGAAAAAATAAATTGTTGCCTGGAGTATTGCAGCATGTGAGTTCATTTAGGATCTTTGACAGTACACCCTCAAAAACAGGCTTCAGTGCCCTTAGCTCCTTTCAAAGCAGCATCAGAACAAGTAACATGACCAGGCTATTATACTGAAATATTATGAAATAGAAAGTATCCTCTGGCTTTAATAACTTGTCTCTTAGTTCATGGATTTTTGCCAATTAATAAGAAATGAAGTTAATAAAAACCATACATATATTAATAAGTTAGGATTTTTTTTCTGTCCAAAGTTAAAGTCTTCAGATATTTTTCAGACCTTCACAAAAGCCAAATACAGTACACTTGAAAAGAAAATGTATTCTTCCTTAATGGAAAAAAAACACAACTTGAAAAAATGTCAGGCTGAAACGATGGGATTCTTTATGGAACACTCTTTTTAACGACCCGCTTGTACAAGAACATAATTTTCAAGAAGCAGCTATAGATAAGAATCTTCCCCATCAGATGTCATTATATATTTTAAGCTTTGAAAAAGCACTCATTTGATCAGTCATATTTTATAACTAGTGTAAATTTGCAGGTTTGCACATTTTGTAGATTCGATTAAAGGCTCTGCTACATAACCCGAATCCTCCTGAGGTGGTTGCAGAGGTTACTATACCTAGAACAGCAGAAAGAACTGTGGCTTATAGTTAACATAATGCATAATACTCTAATTTACTAAGTTTTGCCTTTTCTCTTTACTTCCTTGGATGTTCAGCAAAACATCTATTTCTTCTTACAGATTTTTGTCTGTTTGATAAGTCTTTATAGTTGTCAGTATTTGCAAACACCGAGATGCATTTGTGCCTTTACTTGTGCTCTCTCTAACTGTGGGTCATGTTCTAGCACTGTTTATTTGGGGGCTTGTTTAGCAAGTGTGTACCGGAACTTGTTACTTTACCAGAAGAGAGAATAAAACTGTAGTATATGCCTGGTGGAAAACCGAAGGATTTCTAGTTTTGCTCAAAGCCACTATCCAAGCTACTCAGTACACTTCTCGGTGTAAGATGATGGATAACATGTGCCTGTGATCACTAATGAGGAATCTTTCTTTTAGCCCAAAGTCTTTTAGCTCTACCTTTTTTAAAGGGTCTTCTTAAGGTTAAGTGTTTCACTTGAAATTTTGAAAGGGTTGTATTACTTGTGAATTTTTAGGGTCATTTTAGAGATCAAGCAACATTCTATTCCTTTAGTTTTAATTATTTCTGCAACATCAAAGTAGGAAGAGCAGCTGGGCAATAACAGAGAGATCTGCTGGGTAAACGACTTCATGACTAGTGAAGTGACAACAGAAGTTATTGCCATAGAAATAAATCCATCTTAGTTTGAAACAAATTTGCAAGACCAGCCCCATGAGATATGTGTTAAATTTAACTACAATTATTTTCGAGACTATTTAGGAATGTGACAAATTGAATACCACAAATGAAGCAATTCTATGCCCTACCTTGGAAGGGCAGCCCTTACGAGACTGTCACTCTGTTTCCATTAGTTAAGAACAAATTCTTCTGTCCTAGGCTGATTCTAGGAGCAATGATAACAGGTACTAGGTAGAACACAGAAAATGGATCCTCTAAAATCTTGCAAAGGAATATAATGCTGCTCATGTGGATTTTTCTACTGGCTACTATGTGAGCACTGCTCAGGGAGTACGTGTAAGTTCCTGTGATCAGAGCAAGCTGTTGCACTATGTTTGTTGAAAGAGACTTTCTTCTTTACCAATCCATTTCTTTTGGTGCTGATGTTAATACCACGGTTACTGAGAAATCATTCCACATAGCTGGCTTCTAATATGCTCTGAAAACAACTGCCTTTTCACCATGGATTTTTCTGAGCTCTTAATTTGCACTTCATCTTCTGAGCCTTTTGAGAGCTGTTTGATTTTTGAGATCCAGATAGTTTCACTGTGGGCTGTCAAGCACAGCAGCTTTCCTAATAATGACTAAGTTTATTTTGACTGCTATTAAGCTTTAAGCTGTCTTTGGTTTTGTTTTTGTTTTTTTTTTGGGGGGGGGGGAACTATCTATTGTAGCCCCATATTTTGTTTTCTTGTAATAGTGGTAGGACCATTACTATATATAGAAGGCTGGGATTTGATTTTTTTTTTTTTTTATTACTTGCATCACTTCACACTTATGTTCAATTTCATCTGCCAATTTATAATCCACTCAGTTTCATAAAGTCTTTTGCAGTTTTTTGCAGTCATCCTTCAACTCTTCTATTTTGAACAATATAATTTCATCAGCAGTCACTGATGATGCCACTTCACTGTTTTTTCCCTTTTTCAGGTCATTTATGTATTTGTAGTGTTGAACAGCGTATAACCCAGCACATGTGAAACCCTCTTCACAGCCTTTTGCTGCTATGGAAATTGACCTTATCTGTTCTTTCAACAAATCGTGTAGGACCTTCCTTTTTTCCCATGACTACTTAGCTTGCTTAAGAGGCTTTGGCAAGTAATCTTCTTGAAAGCCTTGTAGCTGACAGCATCGGTCAGATCTCCCTTATCCATGAACATGTTAACTATTTTAAATGCTACTTCCCAAGCCTAATGGTGCTCTTTCACTTTTGAAAAGCCATTCTGACTCTTATCTGATACCATACTGAACAATGTTTCTTTTGATGTGTTTTAGGGTTGAGGGGTATTTTTGTCCTCTTCTGGTAGTTTCTGCTAGCTTTCCAGTGCTAGTGGCAAGCTTAGAGGTATTTGTTTTCCAGGATTTTATCTGGAAGCCTTTAAAAAAAAAAAAAAAAAAAAAATTAATGTCACTTTTTGCCAAAGAGACTGAATACAATTAAAAATTACCTGTATATACACCTGGGTACTGTCAAACAATACTGTTTTGGCGGCATGTAGCACATTGAGCAACGGTAGTACTGGGATAAGTACTGAGGTAGTTACATTGTTACAGTAATCGCCTTTGTGCTTTTCAAATTGGCTCCTATATGCAGATGAGTAAGCTGTGGTTGCAGCTTGACCACAGTGTAAAAATACCTAGGACCTGCCCTGCAGAGGAGATTTGGAACCTTATCTTCAACTCCTTAGAGAAATATTCCAGCTACAAGGCAAATGTGAGGGAGAAACAATTTCTGGTGCTGTTGTCTTTGGGAGGTGCGCCTCATTTAAGAATATTTGGAGGATGATTAGAATCAGGCCTAGATTAGACAATCTGATGGTAAAGCAATGCTTTGCGATAATACTGATCAAGGATTTCAGGCAGCTTTTCTGTTTTTATCATGTGCAGGGTCAGAAAGGGAGCCATACCTCAGTAGAAGCCTAAGCAACAAAGGAGTTGTGGTTCTTTAAGTGTTAGGTACCAGTTGAAAATGTTGATTTTTTTTTTTTTTTTTTTTTTTTTTTAAATACATAGTAGACTTCATGGGCTAAGCTCTTGTTATTTCATGTCATCTTAGGCTAATGAAAACCCAAATTTCATTGGCTTGGCACTTTTACCATCCAAAGACTAGAAAACAGCTATAAAAAGTAGAAGTATAACCTCCTGCATGATCACTGTGAAAAGTTTTATGTTATGAAATAAATTAACACTTAAAAATTGATGTTGTGCTTATTGGCACACAACAAAGACCTTTTTAGGGTGTGATGCATGTTATGATGGAGATCTGATTCATCAAAGCTTCTTGGATTGCAAATCCAAACGTGATTTTACTTTTTGACAAAGTTGCAATGCTTTGGCTAAAATTGTAGAATTTGGTTTTCAGCTGTTATTATTAAATAGGGTTAATTAGTGAAGTTCAAGTTTCAGTAGCAAAGTTCCTACTGTTTAATTGTATCATGTGAGTGTTTGAGCTAGTAGGATATAGTGTCGTGATCTCCCTTGCTCTTCATTTTTGACATATGAAATGAAAGCATTACAATAAGAGGAATTATCTGAGTAGTTTGAATGTTTTCAGGTAGAGAAGAAAAGTGAAGTAGCATCTTGGGTTTAACTATCATTCTATTCATTAGCTGAAAGACTGGTATCACTTCTTTATTTCCTGTGAGCTTTTTTGAAAGGAAAGCTTTTTGAAAGAAAGGATTTAGACACTCAAATCCAGAATAGGGTTCAGGGATATGAATCCCCAGTTAAGAGCGACATTTCTCTACAGCCTGTGTTAAGATGCTTAGGCACTAGAGAAAAAATGAAATTTAAGATTCTCCTTTCCTTAAAAGCTGTTTCAAGGCTTTTCAATAGTGTAAGCCATATCTAAAATTCACTGTCCCAAGGATAAGGACAAAATAATTTAGGTATTTCAGGAACCTTGAGGGAGAACAATTTCTGCTTGCAGCAGCAGAGGTGTTTTTGATGTTCGTAATACATTTGGTGGCTGAGATGAGTCAGAGGAGGTTGGAAAGGTGCCATCAAATGACTCTAAGGTGTTTGAGGAGACTGGGAAGCTTTGACGGTCTGTTGCGGGTATTGGATCCCTCTCCCCAGCCTTGCTGAATTCTTCACTTACCCCTCTACAGGTCCTCTCCCACAAACCTACCTGGTTCACGTTTTCATAACTAAGGAACTTTTAAACTTTTCGTGAATCATCTCTGATCTTGCATCCACAGACATAAATAGTAAAATAGAAAACTGTAGGTTCTGCATTGGTTAAAATTGAGAGATGAATTAAAGATAGAACTATCTTGATTTGGGTTAAGATAACTAGCTTAAAAAACTAACTATGTATAGCTCTTGTGTTACAGAAATAGTAGAGAAGTAAAGAGTGTTTCATGCTGAGAGCTTATTCACTTAGAATAAAGACATAAGAGTGCATAAAGGAGGAAAAAAAGGACTAAACTTCAAAGCTCATAGGAGAAAAAGACTTCCCTAACTGCCTTTCCTGTTTTTCATTCAAATGTGAGTATTTAGGAAGAGGAGACTTTAGAAAGAGATAGAATCACACTTGCTATGGAGTCAATATAGGTCTGTACTTAGAGTTCTGTACTATCTCATCCGGGAAGAAAATGCAATTTTAACGTGGTAGAGTAGAAGTTTTGGGCTGAAGATTTTAACATCAGTAATATGGCTAGGAAGTTTATGAACATTTTTTTCTTAATTTCAAAGTTTCCTTTTACCTCTTTCTGCAGCTCCATTATTGTGCCTTTTTTTGTCGATGAATTTCGGTGGTTTTCAGCTTTTAATATGCCTTCCTCACATCTTATTATTCACTCTACTACCCTTTGATATCAGTCACCTCTTCGAGTCTAGCAGCAAACACCAAAGCTAAACACAGAGGAAAAATTTGGATTCAGATTTGATTTAAGTAATAATTCAGTCTCAGTGAAGCATAGTTCTGTTTTTATATACTTTGCATGAGGTAAAAATGTAATCATGATCACACCTCTTGTGAGTATACTCGTAGGATTTGAGCCACTTCAGGAAAAATGTAGAGGACATAGGATGCAGCTTGAAGAGTATGCTCTTTGTGGAGAGCTTTGAAAAGCTTTGTGCAAATACTTATATTTCAGGGAAATGAGATATAAATAGAATGGAGTTTTTAGTGTTGACAATATCATTCCTAGTCCTGGGAGAGAATCCTCTGTTAGAATATACTTGTTCTTGAGAAAGGTGAGTGAGCGTGAGTCACGCAGTCCTTTGCCTCCCTCCAGAAGTAATGGTTGGAGTGGTTGGGTGGAGTAATGGTTGGAGTGGGGGGCTGTTGAGGGGAGATGGAAAGAGGTGGGAAATGCACTCAAGGTTTTTCTTCATATGCATAAGTTGCCAAACAAAAAAAGCATTTTAGGTAATCATTGATAACCTTAAACAGAACATTAACTTAATGGTGTCTGAAGTGCAAAACAGTTGTTTCAAACTTAACATTATTTTGTACTATTTAAGAAACACTATTATTTTTAATCTTAATCAGTTCAACAATTCTACTACTAGTTGTCTGTAAAATAGAGACATATTTGACCCCTTGCTGATCTTGTAGGCAGACTTCATACAACCCCTTTTTGACTGTATTCATATCTAGTATTTTGGTCACACAGGTCTTAATTTCCCTGGCAGCTGATCTAATTTCATTGGATTTTTATATGCACTTGCAATTCTAGTTGGTCAAACTATGGTGGTTTTGTGTGAGGTTTTTTTTTTTGTGTGTGTGTGTGTGGGGGGGTTTTTTTTGTTTGTTTGTTTTTTAACTCTGGCTATGGGCAATGATGTTCATATGCTGCAAAAACCACATACTGCAATGCAGTTTTTTGCCTGTCCATATCAAATATGTCTTGAAATGCTTTCTTGGATCATTAACTGCAGTTCCCTACTGATGCAAAGCATCAGATTACATGGTTGCTCTTATTTATCTCTAAATTGATGTTTTGCCCTCTGTGAGGTAAGGAGATTTCTCTTATATGTAGTGATAGACAACAGTATGGACTTCTGTCATCTTTCGGTTTTCACTTTGACAGTGACTTCCATTTTCTGAAGAGAGGGTCTTTGAGAACTTTTATAGGTAACCATACTGAGTTATTCACAGTAAAAATGGGGATCAGCAATGCTGCTTTGTTCATCCTGTGCTGCAAGCACTGTGCTATTAAGGATAAGATATCTCCAAAGGGTTTTATCACTAAAACCTTGAAGAATGCTTGGCAGATCAAATCATGTTACACACTTTTCAATTAAACAGTCCTGCTTAAGTTATAAGTAGTGTGTGTATATTACTCTTGAGTATTTCTGCTCAACGATGCTTTGAACACCTCCTGGTTTTCTTCCCATTGTGACATGTTATCATATCACATTTACCACCTGGGGAAACTCAAGACCAAAACTAGAATTTTAATAGGATTTTGGTTTTGGCATTTGCACTTAATTAAAATACTCAGATGAAGCCCAAGAGTTCTTCTATATGAAGGCATTTCCATGCTTCAGTGGAATAAATCTTCCTTAGGAACACATGTTCTGTGGTGTAGCTATTTACGTCCTCTGGGGTTTGTAATACTGCTTTACTATCCTGCATGCTGCTTTGAGGTCAAAGAAAATGCCTACTTCATAGTGGCTGCAGGCAACACTAAAGATATCTTGCTTGAAAAAGTGTCTTGTATCCAAAGGACTTTAGCTACCGAGATTATAGGAGCAGTTGTATGGAGAAAACCAGGGGGGAGGAACCTTTACCTTTTTTCTATAATAATTTGAAAAGCACTTTGTTAACAGAGAACCAAGGCTGAAGAGATCTGAAAGATGTAACTGAACTGATTAAAAGACAATTGTGTATTTTGCTTGTCACAAAGCTGCTGAAGTATCAAATTTGAGTATGGCCACTTCAGTAAGACCCTTTGTCCTTCGATGTCTTAATTTTATTACCTGATGAATTAGGATATTCAAGTCTCTGTGTGTTCAAGCATTCTACATTTTAGTGTTGGGAAGCACTTGAATTACTTCCAAATAGTAGTAGCAGAAAAAAACAACATATGTGGAGTATGAAAGGACATAAAGACAAAAACTGATGTAATTATTTGTGTTCCAACACTCTCTTTTTAACAATTTTAAAAAAATTATATCTCAAATTAAAAATTCAAGCTAAGGAGAGGAACATTAGTCCCTCTTTTTTTCCTTTTCCACCCTTGATACATTGCTTCTGATTAATGATAGCTTGCTGTAACACTTTTTTTTTTTTTTTTTTGTTATTTGTTAGGGGAATAGACTGAGTTTTATATATCCCAGTGGATATCTAATTGCATAGTTACTCTCTTTTTTCTCCCCAGAATGACTAATTGAAATGATTCTTGTTTTTTTTAATCCGAAGTTTTTAAACAATGTATGTTCATTATGCGTTTTGTTAGAACTGTATGCTCAGCTGACCACATATTTCACAAACGTCAGGGTTTTCCATGTATTGTATTTGTATTATGTGTGCATGAGCAACTACTTCTGCTTTTAGTTTGTACTCTTTTTTTCCTGACAATGTTTCACTGGAAATTAACTACTTTGTATTTTCAGCATAAAATGAAACATGTAATTTATGAAGCTGTAGTTTAATTTAACTTCCCGCTGTTGTGCAAGTTCACTGTTTTTGCAGTACCTAACTCATTACATATATACATACTGATTCCCCCCTCCTCGTATTTTCAGAATATATCCTGAAATTTTACCTGGGGGAAAAAAAAAAAAAAAAAAGTCTGTATTTTACTTGGCTTCTCTCTGCTAAATTGTAGTATCAATAAACTGGAGTTGTGTATAAGGAGAGTAAACAAGTATGCTGGCATGGAAAAACATCTTGAGGACTGTAATGGAAGGGAGAAAATGAGATGAATGGAGAAAAGTGGAATTTAAAGAAATTGAGGGAAGTCACATGAGAGAGAGAGATCTGTCAGAGAGTGCCAAACAGATGTAGAAACACAGGATCATGTTACAGCTAGAAGCCTTCTCTTTCTCTTTTTGACCTCTTGCCTCAGTTTCCTCAAAATTTAGGATAGTTAAAAAGATACTTAAAGCCTCTGTCAGGATTTAAATTCCGAGACAACTTTGGGTCGAGTATTTTACTCTGTTTAATTTCAAATATGGTGTCTTTTAAAAGAAATTTCACTGGGAAACAGTGTTTTCATGGGAAAAATTTACTAATAACAAGGGAGTCTAGAACTATAGATTGCATCTAGTCACCTGTTACAACAGAAAAAAATACAGTACATACATATAATGTCTCCTGACAATCCTGGTTGTCTATAAAGAATGCCTCTCTATGACCTGCATATTGTAAGTCATCAAATACTTTCTGACATCACATAAAAGACTTCAAGGTGGTTTGGTGGTGTTTTTTTTTTTTTTTATACTGAAGGCCTTAAGTCACAAATAAAGAGGAAGGTGAGTTGTTTCATGATTGTATTTACAACTAAAGCTTATGCATGTGTTTATTTCTTATTTTTATGCTTTTCCATCTTTTTTTTTCTTTTTTCTCTTTCATCACTTGATCTGTGATCACACCAGCTTGAATACTGCTACATAACACTGTATGATGTTAAATTGTTTTATGTGAGATTTCTTACAACAAAAGCAACTTAGATTTAGAACTTTAAATTAATGAAACAGAGAAATGATCATGTTCTTTAAGTTAATGTTGCTGTGCTTTCTTCAGACAGGTCAGGTGATTTACATTTGGTGAAAATCTGGGTCTGATTTTTTTTTTTTTTTTTTTTTAACCTGAACCTCAGTGCATGGGATCCTTTTTCCACATGCATTCAGTTGCTGGTCTATATACAAAAACCCGTGAAGACTTTCATTGTTTTCAGTACCCTGTGATTAGTTCTTTAGTAACCAGATCTGATATATAGATAAATCTTTACAGCTTTACCTCAAAATAGCGTGTAATGATTTTTTTTTCTTATCAACTTTCTTATGTAACTTTACTGCAATAAGTGAGCAAAAATATTAACTTTGAGTATTTCTTGAATTGTTCTTCAATATAATACTACTCAGGCATAGCTACTAAAACATATATAATGATAGCTTGTTCTTTTGTAAAATACTTTACAGATGGAGCAAAGAGGATATGACTTCTCCAAGTTTTCTCAGTAGACCCACAAAAAGATTTCTTAAGATCCATTTGCAATCCAGCTGAGAGAAGAAACCCCAGAACAATACACTTGCAAAAAATAAAGTTTTGTTCACAATGTATAATCATTTGAATTAGTACAGAAATGAGTTAATAATTAATTGTGAGCTATGATTATTTAAAAATAGCTTTACAATTAAAATATTATTTGCACTGTTTAATGGAAAATATAGGCCACCATGAATGCAGTGTAAAAGGGATGGAGGCTATACATATAAACTGAAATAAATTCCCTGTAAAGTAATGCCAAAATAAGTTTGCATGTCTGTTTTTATTACTGACAGAAAAAATAAATAATTCTTACAACACTTATACTACAAAACAAAACCAGGTTAGCTCTGAATAGCTTCAAGATTATTAAAATTTGTATACAAGGTAGGCATAGAAATAGAATAAGTTCTAGAAATAACCCAACTTAATGCATTCTTAGAAAGGATGCATTAATGTGCATAATATGAAACTAACAAGCTAGATGTGATACAGCTTGTATGATATTTAAAATACATTGAAAAGTTCAATTCTGCTTTTGACTGCTCAGTTAAATAGCCGAATGTTAGAACTTAATGATTTTGTTCCTGTAGCTGTTGATGCTAACAGTTTTATTAACTTAATTTTTTTGCTTTAATTAAATACACACGAAGTAATATTTCACACATTATTATGCGTTGTCTTACAATCCATGCTAAAGCAGATAAATTTCCCTGATTTTCATGACATTGCGTATGAATTCAAAATCATCTCACAAGAAGTTATATTGTTGGATGGTGTTGAAGAGATTAGGATTGCCAACAGTGTAAAATACAATATACAATTGTGTGCTCTCTTTTAAATTAGTGTGTGTTTGAGTGGCAAAAATCTTCAAGTTAGCTTCTGGAAGCCAAAAGATATCCGTAATACAAGTAGCCTTTACAATATTAGGTATAGTAGATTTATTTCTGAACTGCTGAATGTGTTCCTGACTGACTTGCTCTCGCGGTTGAAGAGGACACTATGCTTGGGCTAGACAAGTGAGCTCTAAACTCTTGGCTCAGCTGACTTCTATGAAGTTCACTTTAGTGAGTGTTTCAAGGAACAGACTACTGAAGTGAAGAAATATTTGTAATGCTTAAGAGAGTCTTTTAGAAATTAGAGTGAAGTCTGGAGATTTAAGGAGACATACTGTTTCAATTGACCTATACCAGGGTAAAGTAAAAAGTAGCCCAATCACCCTTAGCAAAGCTTGAGGGATATTCGGAGCAGCGTGGTTTGGGGTTTGTTTGTTTGTTTTCCTAACTTAGCCCATGTCCTTTTCTAAGTGTAAAACACTAGGTTAACTAATGCATTTTGTACATCTTTAATTATCATCTGAACTTAGTCTCAGAAGCTTGCTTTGTTACTTGCAGCCAGCCAGCATGTTTGGATAAAAACAGTATTGTAAGCTCTTCAGATTGCTTCATAGCTTGTCCACATAATGACGAAATAATTTTACTTAGATAGTGTGCTGCTTTCCACACCTACATCTTACCTAATGTCAGTGCACTGTTTGAGTAGTTGCAAGAATTTTTATATAAATCCTCTACCCATCAGCATCAGATCACCAGACAAAAGTTGTGTGTGTGTGGGGAGAGGGGAATAAAACTTTTAAATGCAATTAAATCAGTTGGAACTGGAGGATTTTGGACAGGCAAGAACAAAAAGTAGTAATTTTGTTTAAGAACAGGAACTATCTCTTTTATGCAGAAATAATTTCCATATGAGCTAAGTTTTTGTCTGATATTATTTCTTTAAAAAGTTATTTAAAAAAGTAATCATAATAGCATATAGATATATAAAATATCAGCAATATAAAAAATAGCGTAACCTTACAGGTTTTACCCAAGTGTCCTCAACTATTCACAGCAGCCTGTCTTCATGTTGCAGGTTAGTTGTTTGTTATGTAGCATTTTCTTCACTGCTGTAAACAGAGGTGTTTTATTCATGAATATGGATCTCATTGTTCAGACACACCACATGCAGTTACTGCTCCAAAGAGATTACCATTGACACATAAAATAAGAAATAGTTTATAGTTATAGACAACAGAACTACAGGGAAATGATGACATACATTATTCAATATCACAGTCGGTGCTCTATGTGTACCAACAGCTTACTATTGTACATTTAGGCAAGTGAATATTGCAATAAAAATGAGGCCTTAAAATTCTTCTTTAAGCCCCAGTGCAAGTTCATCCCTATAATCTCTTTCAGAACCGAACAGGCCTGTTAGAATCATGTAGATGCAATTTTTATCCTTCTCTGGTAAGATTTAAAAACAGAAATGATCATGCTTCACTTTAACTTGTTGTAAAAAACACTGCTGAGAAAGAATGAAGATAGCCTCTTGTGGGTTTTTTTTCGCCAACCAGGAAGTGTTACTTGGAAGAAATGCTGCTGTTCGTCAGTGAAATGTTCTTTTGGGTGGGCACAAAAACGCTTCTGCGTTTGCAAAGACGGTACCCTGCACAGACCCGTAAAAACCACAAGGATGTAACTTGTTACGTTCAAAAGTATTGATTCTAAAATATCTGTTAACGTTAAATAGGTGTGGGTTGTTGGTTTTTTGTTTGGTTTTTTTTTGTTTGGTTGTTTTTTTTTTTTTTGGGGGGGGGGGAGGTGAGGGAGGTGGAAGGGGGCCATTTTCTTTCCTAAAGCACCTAGAGAAGGGAAATGGCATTCTGACACTGATATTACCGTTACGTTGCACATAGTTCTGAACTCAATGAGAATGCATTTCTAAAGGAAGTAAATCTTCAATGTTCCTTAAAAGGGGAGTAGACTGTTGTGATATCTTTCAGAGGGAAAATATATGCCAAAATAAAATCTTCCTATTTCTTTATTGAGAAATGGAGAGATGCACCTAAGCAACATTCCTATAATGTGTGTCAGCTATGGAAAGAAAATTTACAACTCTTCTCTGGAAGCTTCGACAAGATATCTCTACTATTAAATAACAAATAGAAAAATGCAGACTCAAATCTCCTTGATTCTGTTGCAGTACAGCAGATTTAAAAGAAGAAATACAGGATACTAGAATTCTTTTGTCCAGCTGGGTGTTAACACTTGAATACCATGAAATTGCAAGCACTGTGGAAATGACAAATTTCTAAAAATTGACCCCATAAAATATACAATACTCTAGAAATCCGAGATGAGCAGCAACTTTTATTGCCTCTAAATATTATCATTGGTAATCCAGGGATATTCCACAGATGAGACAAAAGGAGAATGTTTACAACAGAAAACTGAGGCAATGCTTAATAATGAAATCTTGGTAGGTTTTTAAGGTATTTACTTGTTTCTACATTACTTCCTAACATTAACAGCAAAACTGTGGGTCTGTATAGCCATCCATACATAAAGACACAAGCACCTGTGCGCACACACACATATATATGTATAGGGTCTTTATTTTGTTCAGCTAAAGGAATTACTATTTCCATTCACCAACAAAAAAGGTATCTAATTTGAATTACAAGAGCAAACGATAACTAACTTAATGTTCACTAAAGCCCCTTCATCTTGTAAGGGAAGTGAAAGGAATTGATTTCTGTCATTACATAAGTTTTTACAGTCCCTTTATCTTTCCAAAGTAGTGTGACAAGGTGATGCTGTGACTGAGTTAAGACCTATATGTCACAGCATGTTCTGATTAATGTTTTTAGACTACTATTAGTTTGAATTTTTAAATCAATATTCTCACACATATGTAAATAAATTGACCTTTTGGGCTATATTGTATTAATAGAATATTGCAATTTCAAGTAAAATCTTGTTTCCTTATTCCTGCATATTTGTCAAAGTAAGATTACGTGCTCTATGCACGAAGAATTCATCCTGTGCAAGACGTTAGTATAAAGTTAGGAATCAAATTGATTCCATGGATGTTGAAGCATAGAGAGAAACCATTTAATATTCCCTTTAAGACTGCGGCTTTTTTTTTTTTAATGATACATTTAGTGATGTAAAATTAACCAGATCCTTTCAAAGGATCTTTAGTACATTCATAATAAAATACATTGTAGTTGTAAACAAGAAAAATTAAGTTGTTCCTCTTGTTCTCTGAGGAGTTTGATGAAAGGAGAAGGGAAGAGTTGTATCTGAAATTTAAAGAGGAAGGATTTTTGGTTTTGTTTTTCTAATATAAAAAATAGGAAGAAGCTCTTACGCTTCTCATTTAGAATCTTGAAAGCTGGAAATGATTTAGGAGTAACATGATAGAACCACAGTACAAAGTGTCAATACAAAGAACTTGATTCCAAAGATTTAAAAAAAGTGTAAGAAAGAAGTGGCTAATAATAACACTTGTTATCATAGGACTTTGGGATTTTATACTTACTCTGTCTTCCCCTGTTACATCAAAATCCTTTCTCAAAATCATTAAAAATGCATAGCAGATGTTTTCTTTTGGCTCCCCCATATCAAATGATAACTCTCATTATTTTCTAATTATGTATGCACCTTTTAGGATTTGTGTTTGAAATATTAAAAAAAAAAATTAGCAATGTATTTCCATATTGAGAATGACAAAACAATCTTTAAGAGATAGCTAAACTTCTGCAGCTTTCTTGTAATAATGTATTTCCTTGGGACTTGTTTTTGGGGGGGTTTCCAACAGCAGTTGAAAATGTAGAAACAAGTGTGGTGGTTTTAGTGTGTACAGTGTGGGGGGTTATGGTGGTGTGTGATTTTTGTTGGTTGGTTTGTTTGTTTTTTTAAATAACTGCTTTGATGGCCCTCAGCTTTATTTAAAAAAAAAAAAAATACTGGTTTATGGTGTAAAATTTTGAGGATACTTTAAAAACATAGAAAAGGAGGGGGGCAGAACAGATGCAATGTTCACAGTTCAGAGAGAAAATAATATTGCCTCTCTAGGAGTATACTATGAAGAACTTTAAAAAATATTTCTAGGATTTTGTTAGTTGTTTCCTTTTCCTCATCACAGGTAGATTCCAGACTTTTAAGCAAATGATCTTCAGACCTACCAGAATAATTGGGTCCTACCATTGTATGTTATATATGTTGCTAAACAAAAAATTTATTCACTTTATGACCTGTTAATGACTTGTTGAAACAAAAATATGCTTTGCATTTTGTGTCCTGAAGAGCATTCAGGCTATGGGGTGCAGGCAGGGATGAATTACTAGTAATAACAATATGATAGTGAGTTAAAATTTCTGTGCGCCTTGATATTGAAAGACTGCCATAAAAAGAGAGTATCCTCTCGATTTGTATGACAATCTGAATTTCAAGGGAAATAGCTGCAGCTAAATGTCATAAATCTCATTAAAATTATTACATCTGAGAGTAAGCAAGAGCAGCTAAATGGGTGGATGAAAAATATCAGCAGCAGGAATGTGGATAACAGAGATAAGGAGTGTAAACCTGGAAATATTGATGAATTGTTAGATGGTTAGTAAGCACTAAACCTCTGATCATCTTCCTATTACTTACTATGATAGTGTTTAAAACATAATCTACAGACTTTAACTTGCAAGGAAAAAAAAAACCCACCCTGACAAGTTCTCTGGTGGCTTATAATTTTTTTTGTGTTATGCTGGGAAATTGCTGGGAATTGAAGAGCTTTGATCTTCATGATGAGCACTTCAGTGATGCATGCAGAATATTAATTGTGCAAATCCTCTGAGTAGTCAATGACAATGGGCCCTACTCATTGTGAAGAGATGCAGAATTGCTTTATGATGCAAAAAGATTGATGCCATTTCATTAACCAGTGGCTGAGATTTCACTGCTAAATTTTACAGTAGAGTTACTGGCAGAATCTCCTTTGCTTTCATTGTGCAGTGGAAATATTTTTCTTTGCCCCTTCATAGAATGGCTCCAGTATCACCCTGTTGCTCTCCCTGGTAACTTTGTGTAAGATATTCACTCTTCTGTCTTGCTTTTGAAAAAGGAAGTGTATAACTGGTGCTTCCATAGGAGCAGATTAGTTCTGGTCTTTCCCTGTGAGCTTTGCCAGTGCCAGGCCTTCCCTGTCAATGCCTGGTGCACCTTCATCCCATTTGTTCCCCGTCATAAGCGCAGCAGCACAGCATTCAGCTCATGAAATGTAGTGATCTTGGACAATGAGATAACCAGAATTCTAACCATGGAAAATTTTATAGCACTTGGCGATATCAGAAAAAATAGATGAAGAAGGAGCAGGTAAGGTCCAGGTCCCTTACCAAGGGGTCTGTCTTGGACTGTTCCAGGAGCCGCCACCCAAACATTGCATAAAGTAATCCCCGTCACAAAAGGCTGCTAACCATGGACTGATGAAGTTATGCAGCAGTTAAGATTCAGCAATTTTCAGTCTATTGTATAATTACAGCTACAAAAACAATCAGGTAAAACTTTAAATTTAAACTTTGGCTAAAAGGGTGGTAAAGACTATCAAGAGGTGAAGAAAAGAAAAAAAATTTTTTTTTCCTGTGGCAAGAAAACCCCAAATATGTAATACGAACACACATAAATGCTTTTGTTAAGAGGAATTTCCTTTAAACATTATAATTCAGTATTTTTAATGTTTCTTTTAAGTAAATACCTGAACAATATGTTTATACTTCTTTAAAAAACATTAAGTGCACCTTTTGAGTGTCAAAAATGACATTTGATTTTTTTTTTTTAATGAAATGAGCTCTTAATTTTAATTGGGTTTCACTTTAAACCATTTTTAGTAATGGCTTTTTAATTTATTTCATCAAAAAATTCTTTCATATTTAGAGTTTCTATTATGATCATGAAATTAGTTAGCTTGTTTCTCTGAAATTGGCCTTTTATGCATATTCATGGAACACAAAAAAATGTCTAGAAATGTTAAGAAAAAGTAAATTTTTTTAAGGAAAAGCAGTAAATTATTTTTCTGCTTTTTGCCAGAGTCAGTAAATGATTAGCTCCCATTGTTCTTGTGAAGAACAAATCTACCTCAGATTGCACAGAGTGCTGAAGAACAGAGGACCCTGGTGTGATGCAAATTGACCAAACAGCTGCTGAACATTGAATTGTAACAATACTTTAAACAGCTGCTTTCTTCTGGGAGATTAATATTAAAAACTGCAAATAGAATAAGACTTGACAAGACTTGACTGCTGAAAATTTCTAGGCAATTTGAGATTACTTAGAATTACTGAATAACTAGTAATTTTTTAAAGGCACATGCTTAAAAATTCATGATGGATTTCAAATAATGCAAGACCATTGTGAAGTTTGTCACTAGGGGAAATGTAAAGGAAGAATTTACATTCTTAAATTATGTGGGTTTTTTCCTCACAATTTTTCAGGACCATTAAATGTTGATAATTTTATTATTTAGATTAATTAATTTATTAATTTTTTTAGATTGATGTTGGTATGTGGAGGGAACCTTATACTAGATGCTTAAAAATGCTTAGATTTTGCAAAGCTGAGTAACACAGCACTTAGTTCCCAATAACTGGTTGCTGAAAGATCACCCCTGCCTGATTCCAGCATTCAGGGTGGCAGCAAGTGGAAGGGTTCTAGAAAGGTATTTTATTCACAGAGTATTACAGAAAGCTTTGAATGTTGGTTACGAGCGGAAATGATGTGTCTGTTGCCTCAGTAGTTAAAATGCAGTCTTGATAACAGAAAACTTGTGGAAATAGTACATGCAGTTCACAAATTGCAAGTGCTAAGGTAGTGTAAAATAAGAGAAACTGTGACATACAATGAATATTTGGTTTATACTGGATGTAAACATATAGCTAAGTCAAAAGTCACTTTATATTTAAATTAATATAAAATTTTCCAACTAAAAATGTTCTTAGGACTAAAAGCTGTGCATGAATAATAACTCAAAAAGACCCAGGAGTGGCTATAATAGACTTGCACAGAAGTTGTCTTGGAAGTTTCTACAACATTTTTTGTATATTTAAAACGTAGCTGGTTCATTTGAAATACCCCACATTAAAAGAAAGATTATGAAATACTTGGTTTAAACAATTAAATTTAGGGAAAAAAACCACCAAATTTTTTCATAAGAGGGAGAAATCTGATTTTCAGACAGTTCCAGTTAACATACTGCTTGTAATTCTCTGTATACAATGATTGAGCTGAAAAACATCTGACAAATGTTAAACGTCATTAAGAATTGAATGAAGTATACTCTGAAGTGATTACAAACCATCTTCCTTCAATGAACTCCCTAAACACTAATGAATGGAGAGTTAATCAGAAGGTCTGCTAGCTGTTGATGTTGATACTTTGTGAATTGATTTTGTTTATAAAATACTTCAAATAAAGTTGGGGGTGGGGAAGCAACAGTACTTAGGACAAACTTTTCCTGGGTTAAACACCAAATCATCAGTGTATTTGATACAGTACTCAGTGGCAGGAAAAACATTGCTTATCTAATGAAAAATAATGATGCAGGAATTTATGAAATAAAATACTGGACATTCCAAGCTGGTGGTTAAACCATATCTAATCAAATCTTCCATGTTTGTGCAGGCCCTCCGGCTTTTCATATTCATAGCTGTTTGAAATTAAATGTAGATCTGTTTATTTGATATTTTCTTGGTAGAGAAGCATAAAGTTATACCTTGCTATTAAGGCAACCCCTCTGTTCCCAAGGGTAGTGTGGACCTTTTAAATATCTATTTTCATTAGAAGAAGGAATTTGTTAGTTAAATTGCCTGAAGTTCATATGAGGATGAAACTTTAAAAGTAAATCTGTTGGATACAGATATTTTAGTTACAGTAGTTATTGAAACCCTCTATCAAGATCGTCTTTACTCTTTCATTATACTTATGTACATCTATGTTGATTTAATCATCTGGAGAGAACATAAGGAACCATATAGTAACTGAAAAAATTTGAGAAATTTTTTTTTCAGTAATGGGAGTGACTTGGGTAGTGCTTCAGAGGGTTTCTCAGCCCTTCCCTATGTGATCTAGTAGGTAGAACATATTTTGATGTGATTTTCACAGTCTCCTGAACATAAATCCTACAGAGAACCAATGTTCTGTGGTAGAATAGCATTTCTTGTGGTATTTGCTTCTTCGTAGCATTGCAAACTAGGCAGGAAAGAGACAGACAATTTTCTTTGAGTGACAGTTCCCACAATACCCAATGTTACTCTATCCAAGTAAAATGTAAGCTCTCTTGAGGCTTCCATTAAACGTCCTTCCCAGAATAATCTTATTTGTTGTTTACTAATTACATCTTTTAGGATACTAGATTTAAGAAGATCTCTGTCTGAATTTTTTACAATAGTCTGTATTTCTTCACTTTTTCTCCTGTAGTTCTCCTGTCCCATTCCTCTTTTACCGTGCATCAGATCTGGTCTGTGCAGGCAGAAAGCTAGTCAAATACAATGACTATAAAATTCTGTGAAACCCAGCTTTAACAACAATAACAAAAAAAATCCAAAACAAGATGAGAGAGTTTGGGGATGTGATGAATAAAAATGAATTGCTAATTTTAATTCATGGACAGTTTATACCCCAAGGTACTACTTAATTGTGTTTTAATTCTTTATAATTACAGGTAGAGGGTTCCATTTCAAGCTTACATTCTGTGTGGAATAATTTGCTAGGCTGGTAACATGTAAATACTTGAAATTCATGACTGTACTCTTGTCTTACGCAAAAGTATATAGAAGCTGGGTCTAAACCACAATGAAATCACTCTGCTGACCTCACTGGAATTCAGATGAATGTCTGTATTTGTAACTGAGATAGATTTCAGCATATTCAAACTAAAAAAATAGTTTTTCCATCAGTAATTCTTCTTTATTTGGCTTTAGGTAAGACATGACCAAACAAAGTGCTTGGAATTTCCACTTTACCTAGCCTCATACAGTCTTGCAGGTTACACACAAGGACAAACTGGATTATGAAAGTTGTAATTTTTTTTTTTTTCTTTTTTGTAGTTCTCATAAGCAACTGGTTGTTCTCACAGGAACAATAAGGATAATTTTGTTCCCTAGTTCATCAGCAGAAAAGCTGACAGTTAAAGCATGGAGCTGAATTTTTCTTATTCCCTAAAGACCATAGGCCGGGGCAGAACGGGAACTAGACCTTCATACATTTATTTTAGTGCTTCATAAAATGAAAGACGTGCCCTGTACGAAGAAACTAGCTGTAATCATTACATGACTGCAAATGTTTTTTCTCTGCCTGGAGCATTCTGGTGTCCACTGCCAGACTTCTTTAATCCTCTAGCTTGCTGACTTTTCTCTCAAATTCCCAGGGCAAAATCCATTTCTGTATTAGATTATCTGAGGCTACTTCAATTTCTATGTATCTCCTGGTTAGTGCAGCACTTGTAATGCCCCTCAGCCATCTACTTTACATTGTGACATATAAAAATACCTACTGTCCTTCCTTTTCTTCACCATTTTTGAAAGCCTATCTTTGAATCACTAGTGAGTCAGAAACATTCTGAACTTGTTTGATATTATTGTTTCTTCTTCAGTGAATGCAGTTTTCTATCAGAACAGCACATTTATCTTGTGTATTTGAACAACACCAGCACATTACCTGCTGACAGGGGAAATGGTTTTATGCAAAACTTAAGTATAAAACATGGTCTGAGTGACAGGGAGGGCCACATAGTTTGTTTCCTATCTTTCATCACAGGCCGCATGTCGTGAAATTATGCAGAGAGAAAATTAGAAGGACCAAATTGCAACTAGAATTAAATCTGGATACTGCCATACAAGACAATAAAATATGTTTCTATAAATACATCAAAAACAAAAGCAGGTCCAAGGAGAATCTCCATCCTTTATTGGATGCAGGGGGAAACACAGTGACAAAGGCTGAGGAAAAGGCTGAGGTACTTAATGCCTTCTTTGCCTCAGTCTTTAACAGTCAGACCACTTGTTCTTGGGGTAGCCAGCCCCCTGAGCTGGAAGACAGGGACAGGCAGCAGAATGAAGCCCCCATAATCCAAGGGGAAATGGTTAGCGACCTGCTATACCACTTATACACAGTCTATGGGGCCGGATGGGATCCACCCAAGGCTACTGAGGGAGTTGGCAGAAGTGCTCACTGAGCCACTTTCCATCATCTATCAGCAGTTGACTGGAGGTCAGCAAATGTGACACTCATCTACAGGAAGGGCCAGAAGGAGGATCCAGGAAACTACAGGCATGTCAGCCTGACCTTGGTACCGGGGAAGGTTATGGAGCAGACCATCCTGAGTGCCATCATGTGGCATGTACAGGACAACCAGGGGATCAGGCCCAGTCAGTGTGGGTTTATGAAAGGCAGGTCCTGCTTGGCTAGCCTGATCTCCTTCTATGACAAGATGACCCACTTAGTGGATGAGGGAAAGGCTGTGGATGTTGCCTAGCTAGACTTTTGTGAAGCCTTTGACACGGTTTCCCACAGCATTCTCCTGGAGAAACTGGCTGCTTGTGGCTTGGACAGGCGTACTCTGCGCTGGGTAAAAAAACTGGCTGGATGGCCGGGCCCAAAGAGTGGTGGTGAATGGAGTTAAATCCAGTTGGTGTCCGGTCACAAGTGGTGTTCCCCAGGGCTGAGTGTTGGGGCTGGTCCTGTTTAATATCTTGATGAATGATCTGGACGAGGGGATCGAGTGCACCCTCAGTAAATTTGCAGATGACACCAAGTTGGGTGGGAGTGTTGATCTGCTGGAGGGTAGGAAGGCCCTACAGAGAGACCTGGACGGGCTGGATGGATGGGCCGAGGACACCTGTATGAGGTTCAACAAGGCTAAGTGTCAGGTCCTGCACTTGGGTCACAACAACCCCATGGAATGCTACAGGCTTGGGGAAGAGTGGCTGGAGAGCTGCCTGGCTGCGAAGGACCTGGGGGTGTTGGTCAATGGCCAGCTGACTATGAGCCAGCAGTGTGCCCAGGTGGCCAAGAGGGCCAATGACATCCCGGTTTGCATCAGGGATAGTGTGGCCAGCAGGACCAGGGAGGTGATCGTCCCTTTGTACTCGGCACTGGTGAGGCTGCACCTCAAGTACTGTGTTCAGTTTTGGCCCCCTCGCTACAAGAAGGACATTGAGGTGCTGGAGTGTGTCCAAAGAAGGGCAATGAGGCTGATGAAGGCTCTAGAGCACAAGTCTTATGAGGAGCAGCTGAGGGAGCTGGGGTTGTTTAGTGTGGAGAAGAGGAGGCTGAGGGGAGACCTTATTGCTCTCTACAACTACCTGAAAGGAGGTTGTAGTGAGGTGGGGGTCGGTCTCTTCTCCCAAGTAAAAAGCGATAGGACAAGAGGAAATGGCCTCAAGTTGTGCCAGGGGAGGTTTAGGTTGGATATTAGGAAAAACTTCTTGACTGAAAGGCTAGTCAGGCACTGGACCAGGCTGCCCAGGGAAGTGGCTGAGTCCCCATCCCTGGAGGTATTTAAAAGAAGGGTAGACGTGGTGCTTGAGGACCTGGTTTGGTGGTGGACTTGGCAGTGTTAGGTTAATGGTTGGACTTGACGATCTTAAGGGTCTTTTCCAACCTTAATGATTCTATGATTTTATGATTGGTGTTTTTCTCTTTAACCTCTGAGCTTAGCTTTAACTGCAATTTTACCTTTTCTACCACAGGCTGTAGTCTATGTATTTTCTCACAACTTAGTATAGGTTTGAAAACATAAAAAATGTTGAGTAGATGTGTCCTCTCAAAACTAGACCTTGGAGTGGAGACAGCTGGGCTCTGGAAGGGAGGGTCACACCAGCATTTCACTTGCAGCTTTTTGCAGGGGTGGCAAGGAAGACAGCAGATGAAGGTTGTTTTCTGTTTCATAATGTTTGCAGAGCTAGAAGTGTGAGGCTCAACAGCATTAGCATGGAGGTGTAATGGGTCTGGTTGTACTCAAATTAACATGTCACTGCTCTTTCCTATTTCCATCTCAGAAATAGAAAAGAATAGGCAAGACAATTCCTATTTTTGATAGAGGTAATGCAGATAGTAAAGGCAACGCATGTTGAAGCAGGAACAGAAGATAGGAGATCAGAATGGAGGAAAGCAAGAGAGGAGAAGCAGTTGTTCAGATGTATATGTGGGTATAGCTCTTAGTAAGCTCTGTCATGTGATGTATTAGTATGTGTAATGCTACATTAGGATCACGAAGTAGAAGTCAAAAATATATTTGAGCATGGAGTAAAGAGAAGGGAGACAAGAAAACAACTATTTTTTTGGTGTATAAGAAAATAAAGAGGAAGAAAGAGATGAAAAGATAATTTTGGTAGTAAAAAACATTAATTTGATATAGAAATGTTCTGAAGACAGAGAAAGAAAGTGGAATAAAGACCTGGTAAAAGTGAGAACGTGTAAGGAATAACTACCTAATATATAGAAGAAATAACTTTATTTCTACATAGGTCTCTGTTCAGGAAATTCTGATACTTACTGATACACGTATACGGATCTATTGATGAAGGAAACGGACTTATTTCCTTTGACTGAAAAACAAACAAACAAACAAAACAAACCGAAACAAAACTTGAATCAAGCTTTAAACACTTAATAAAAAAGGTGGTTTTCTCTGATTTCCACCTATTAAAGTAATTAGACTTTGTTGATCAATGCTGTCCGGTTGTCTGTCTTAAAGTTGCAATATCTGTTTCCATTGTATATATCACAGGATGGCCATGTTGTCTGGTTAGCATATTTTGCTAAAAAGTCACAGGAATTCTTATCACTTGTATATAAATTAATATAAATTAAGGAGGACACCATTTTTCAAATAGATGTTAAAATCTATTTTCATTTATTATCAGAAAGTTAAATATATGGTCAAGAGATAATAGAAGAAATATTAGCAAGTGTCATGGCTGATATTGCTTCTATGTCATGATACCATTGTAGGCTAACTGAATGTGTGGTAAATATTTATGGCTATGTGCAGGATGTCATAGAAGTGGTCTGTGAATGTTATCATTGCTGTACAGATTTGTAACTCATTCATCCAGAAAATCCCACAACAATGAATAACACATGACATAGCCAACAGCAGATTTTCACTTTCATGAGGAAGGCTCTTCATGGCCAAATGTTAGGACTATTTCTTCAAGTAAGCTTCTACATATTACACATATCATTTGTATCATAGTCAGAAATTCCTGTCTCTGTTGATCGAATTGCCCTGGTAGTTCTTCTAAGTTCTCCAATATTAAGACCAACTGCCCAAAAATTATACATGTAAGAGATGGAAAAAGTCCAACAGCAGTAAACAGGCTGTAGGATTTGGCATTAAGCAATGAATGTTCTATATTGAAGAGGTCTTCTGAACATAAGCATTTGAATAAAAGTCTTTTAGAGTGATTAATGTTATTGGAGGGTGTATCTAAAAAGCAGCAGAACCAGTAATCTATTTGCCATTCATTTCTGTACAATTTATAAAATTATTACCTTCTTGGAATACTACGTACTTCTTCATGTAATCATAAAAATTTATGATGTATACCTTTCAATTGCTTGTGTAGGGGGGGAAAATAATGAATAACAATAAAATATGATTTGTGAAGAGAATAGAAGCCACATCTTCATTTTTTAATGACTTTTTTTTTTTTTTTTTGATGAAGGTTATGTGGCATTGAGGTAAATTGTCTGCCTCGGTTTGGGAATATGTGGTCTGTCATCTAGCTTTCTATTGTTACCTGCTTAATGAATAAACCACAGTAACTATATTATCCAAAGGTACACTGTGCAACAACAAGACTTTTTGGAGAATATTAATTCCATAAA
The DNA here is from genome assembly GCF_965183815.1 of Platalea leucorodia. NCBI lineage: Eukaryota > Metazoa > Chordata > Aves > Pelecaniformes > Threskiornithidae > Platalea > Platalea leucorodia. Next base: position 41,420,976 of record NC_138828.1, on the reverse strand, counting down.
GGTGAATTTTGTTATTTGAATGAAAAAAATTCTACTTGGTTTTGGGTTTTTTGTTGTCATTGTGGTTTTTGTGCGTGGTTTGTAGTTTGGTTTTGTTTTTGTTTGTTTGTTTGTTTTTGTTTTTGTTCTGTTTATGTTTTTTTTGAGGGGGTGGTTTGTGGTGTTTTGTTTTTGTTTTTGTTTTTTTTTGTGGAAGTACTATATCCGTATGTTTGCTGAAAAATTATACAAAACTAGTATTTTTTAAGAAGCAAAATGCAGAATTTAGCAGTATTTTTTCTATGGTAGTTTATCCTTCAAGTGCTCTCTTGGGACTCTTGGGAAGACAAATTAAAGTAATAAAGTATGGATGGTGTTAATGTAGCTTTAGTGAATACAGGTAGAGAATATAATAGAAGTGCTCAACCCATTTTTAAGTGAACTTGCCCAAAGGTATTCCTGGAAAGAACTTTTCGGCAATTCTTGTACCCCATGAAACTATTTTAGGTTCAAAATCAGAGATGGAGATGAACATTTAATTCTTAAGTGATTTCTCTGTGTTTCTCAGCTCAGTTTTTATTTCCCAGTCCTACCTAACAAAATTTCCTTCAGCCTTTAAATGGTGAATTAACTAAAACCATCTCTTGCTTTACTGGATGAATTTCCAGAGCAGTAGTATACAAGTATACTTTTATCAGCGTAATTATTGGTACTCATGTCTGTTGGCAATTTTATTGGTATTCTTATTTTGTTTTCCATATCACTGTACTGTGATACTTCTTTTAAAACAAACAAAAATACTGAAGATAAATTTCCAAATAAGGGCGATAGAAACATTATGTTAACAATAAAACTTATTTCTACAATCCTTAAGAACAATATAGAACTGAAGAATATTCCTGCACATCAACTCGGAGGTCTAGCCTGTTGTGTAGATGTTTCATATAATAGCTAATATATGATTCTAAATGACTTCATTGGGTATGTTTGCATGATTTGATTCATATTATGTTTGTAGTGAATTACTTTTAACATAATTTTTTGAAAAATCAAGGTACATGACAGACTTTAAATTTCACAGTGGATCCTGTTGCAGAATTAAGACACACATTAGCAAAATGGGGTTAAAATTCAGATTGTGACCTGTGGACACCTTGTGCATGTTGCTGTTTTGCTCTTGCACAAGTAAGAGTTTAAGAAAGAGACCATGTGTATAAATGAGCGGGAACTTGGTTTTTACATTTGTGACAGGTTTTCCATAAAGAAGGTATACTTAGGTTAAGAACTATTTAAAATAAAAATATATCTGGCAAAGACTTTGCAATTCACCTTAAAATAAAATGTGGGGGTTTATGCTGGAGCGATATGCCTATTTTCAGCAACAAGTAAGGTTTATCGTTTCTGGATAACCTACAAACACAGTAATCAAGAAGTTTTGTGCATCTTCAGTGATTTAGTAGTCTCAAACTGGACTGTATTGATACACAGACTTTCTATCAATACTTACTGTGCAAGAATAACTTTGAAAATTCAGGTAATAACAATGGTTTTCCTCCTTCAGGATACTTCTTGCATCCTGCTAAGAGCTAGGATGAAAGCATTGATGGTGTGGTACAGAGGGCTCACACAAAGTATGCAAGCTGATGTGTTACTGTTAAGAAATTATCAACAAAATAGAAATTTGCAAAACTAAAAATAGAAAGATCTTCATAAAACACACCACGCGGCAACTTCAAGTCTTCTGGTGCAGGTCATTTAGCAGACTTCAATGATACACCAATAGTTTTCAACCTCAGCAATCATCTCTTCAGACGTGAGTTATAAAATAAATGACTGGTTTTCATGAGGGACCTGTGTGAATGGATTGACATCTGTCATGGTTTAACCCCAGCTGGCAACTAAGCAACACACAGCCGCCCACTCACTTACTCCCAACCCAGTGGGATGGAGGAGAGAATCAGAAGAGTAAAAGCGAGAGAACTCATGGGTTGAGATAAAGACAGTTTAGTGGGTAAAGCAAAAGCTGCGCATGCAAGCAAAGCAAAACAAGGAATTCATTCACTGCTTCCCAACAGCAGGCAGGTGTTCAGCCATCTCCAGGAAAGCAGGGCTCTGTCATGCATAACGGTTACTTGGGAAGACAAACACAACTCCGAATGTGTCCCATCTGCCCCCTCCTGTCTTCCTTCTGCTTCCCCTGGCTTTATATGCTGATGGCAACATCATATGATGTGGAATACCCCTTTGGTCAGTTGGGATCAGCTGTCCCAGCTGCGTCCCCTCCCAACTGCTTGCTCACCCCCAGCCTACTCGCTGGTGGGGTGGGGTGAGAAGCAGAAAAGGCCTTGACTCTGTGTAAGCGCTGCTCAGCAGTAACTAAAACGTCCCTGTGTTATCAGCACTGTTTCCAGCACAAATCCAAAACGTAGCCCCATACTAGCTACTATGAAGAAAATTAACTCTACCCCAGCCAAAACCAGCACAACATTTCTGGAAAGAATTAGTTTATCTTTTTCAGTAACTAAGTGAAATAAAATGAAAAATTCAAAACTGTAGGCTCTCTTGGGATCCAGTACAGTGTAGAACTCTTTCTTTACTTTTTTTATAATCTCTCTACCTTTCCTACTATACATAATTATTAGTTCTTTCCATTCAGACAAAGTACATGAGTGATAACTGAAACTGCCATTTGGGATGTGTGAAATGTTCAATATGAACTTCAAAATCCTGTTAATTAAATTCATCTTTCTAGAAGCAATTAGATATTAAGTGTTTCATAAAAAATAGTTTTGCTATCAGAGACTTTAATTGTTGTAGAATAATATTTTTTTTTTCTTACTTTTTCAAATTTTGTTGGAAGTTAATTGGGTTTGTTGGTATGACTTGTTCATTCCTTTGTCTAAATAACAGATGATAGCTCTAATTTGCATGCACTGTGGGGACTGTATTGTTTAGAACTATTTGAAAAAATAACTGGAAAAATATTGAGTTTTTAATTTTAAAGATTAAAAAAAATCTTTAATTTTGTACTTCATGCTGTTAATGGAAACACTTTTAACTTCTCTCAAACAATATCTAACTGATTATCAATACTTTCTTGGAAAGAATGTATAGTAGGGTGAAGAAATCCAAAAAATTTTTAACATCTTTTCTGTAAACTTTGTATTTAGAAACAGCAGAATTACATACAGTGTTGAGAGCTCTTTAGAGGTTAGAGAGGGAATCTGTGTGCTTTCTGTAGTATAGAACCATAGAATGGTTAAGGTTGGAAAGGACCTCTGAGATTATCAAGTCCAACCTGTTAACCTAACTGCCTGGTCCACCTCTAAACCATGTCCCTAAGCACCACATCCACGCGTTTTTTGAACACTTCCAGGGACTGTGATTGCACCCCTTCCCTGGGCAGTCTGTTCCAATGCCTAACCACTCTTTCCGTGAAGAAATCTTTCCTAATATCTAACCTAAATCTCCCCTGGCACAACTTGAGGCCATTTCCTCTCATCCTGTTGCTTGCTGCCTGGGAGAAGAGACCAACCCCCACCTAGCAGTGAAAACAAGTAGCTGATTTTGTGTGGCTCTGAGATTATACATACTGAAGTACCCAGGAGCTAAGGGAACTTTGGCTCTCTCCTTGAGACTGACTTGTGCACGGTATCCTGCATCATCACCCTATGTAGCGGCTACTATAGCTACAGCCACCACCCCCCCGCAAGGTGTCAGCCCCTCTCATTGTAGCCTTTGTGAATGGAGCAATGATGCTGTCATTTCCTATGCCTTTGCAGCTTCATACCTATCACCTACTATATCTTGAAGGCTCCCTTCCTACTAGTTCTAGGTCATTAGAGTTCTTAATCTGTTCTAATCACATCAAAAGACTAAAAAGCTACTGGAGTCAAGGATCCCGTTCAGTATTCAGTACTACAGTCTATCAGCTATCATAGCAAATAGAAAAGTAAACATCTTTTCTTTATTGTAAGAGATCTAGGAAGAAAATGGGAAAAGCATGGAAAAGTCAATTGGTTATAAATCACTAGATATTGAAGAATTATAGGCAACTAATTTGCTTTTTGAAAGTGATTGTGAGGGAACATAATAGACAGCTTAGTGTAAGTCATATCACAACTTCCTCTCCAGCTATTTAAATTAAGTAATTTTATTTCATCTCCTCATAACTATTTAAATCATAAATAGCAAAAGCAAACATGTCTGGAACAGAGAAACATAGTAAAGAACTATCCATACTGGTGCTGCAACACTGTAGTCTGGGAAGTAAAGCAGTATGCTTTCCCACCTGTGGAAGGGTTGGTTCTCCCAGTTTTTATAAACTGTTTGGGAGACAGCTCCCTTTTGTGTAACACTGGGAGCGGAAAAAAAAAAAAAAAGTTAAAAAAAGGAGATATCAGAAATCGCTAAACTCTTATCAGTCAATCATTCCAGTTACTCCTGTATTCTAAAACATGAAGAAGTGAATTTCGCTTTCTTAAGCTATCCTATATTTTTAGCACTTTAACCCCCACAATCTTCTTTCTTAGTTTTGTTTCGTCCTAACTTTGCTCCATCAGCTTGTTATGTTTATTCGCACTCATTTCTATTACTGTAATTTTGAATTGAATTTAATTTGGGGCAAAAATCTTGCAGAGCATTTTTTCTTAAATTTAAGTTGTGGTCTTTCATTGACGGCTGGAGATAGATCAGTGGATTTAGTTCTTATGTTTGTGTTTAAAGGTAGGCTAAGGAAAAGCAATTTATGTAAGATTATTTTACCTTTTGTTGAGTATTAGCCCTGCTCAAGTTAAGAATCGTCACTCTTTTCCTACAAAGGGAGTGCAGTACAGCTGATCAGCATAAATTAGTCTTCAATAAATTGTTCTCATAGCCAAGTTTTGTTTACATGAGAACTACAGGGTTTTCTTTGTTAGCTTATTGCATTGAAGGTTTTGTTTAATATAAATCTGGTTTCTGAAGTTGGCATTGTAACAAAACAAGTATTTGCTCAAAAGGGGATAGGAATGATATCGTTCACTGCGCAGATTATTCTAAATAATGAATAACAACTAAATACAATGAAGCTAAATTCACTTTGAATCACTAACGATGATGAAGAGTAACATTATGTTATGGAAAATGTAAGCTAATAGTGTACTTTGACCAGTTCCACTGTTTACTTTCTGAGTATACTAAACAGAACAAATTTAAGCATTTTCTTTTAATGATGTTTGCAAAAGGACACATTTGAAATAAATGTAGTTTCAGCTGAGCTCTGCTTAGTTAATAATCTAAATAACAATTCTGGAACATTTCAGACAACTGCCAGTTTTTGCTTCGCTGAGGATGCAGACCCAGTTATTATTGTCTCTAGAAAAGAATGCCTTTATAGGTCAGAATAGGAGTGCAGTGGTGTATCACAAGGCAGAGTTACTAATAGAATAATAAAAGGTTTTTGTCATTAGAATTTCATTAGCAAAAAAGGATTGTTGTGCAATTCTTAAAGTTTCAGCATCAAATAGAAAGGTAAACACAGAAATGAGGAACACAAAATGCTTTTTAGCAAATATTTAGTATCTAAGGAACTCATTTTCCTAGGCTTTTCCTGTTTGTGTCTTGAAGTTGGTCACACTGGTTCAAAAAGAGGTTTCAATGTCTCATATGGTTAGCACATAATTTCAGTTGAAGACCTGCCTTTTTTTTTTTTTTTTAACTTTTTTAGGGAAAAAAAATAGACTTTTTTTAGCTTGTGTGTTCTATTCCATTGTTCTGGTGCCTTTAAGTAATTAAACTCATTTTTAGATAGCATTAAAGCTAAATTATGTTAGTAATTATAGTACAATGATAAAACCCCAGGCTATTGATCCTGGTGATATTTGTACTTATCTTTTATTCAGTGCACTGTTTGAAAATGATTTATTATTGCTTCAGGCTATAGTTAGTAAAATGAAAGCTCTGAACTTAAAATTTCCATTAAAACCCTTTGGTGATCCACAAGTCTGTCATCTATCTTTGCCTTGAGACCTCAAACACGCATATGAATCAATGTATCCAGAAAGACATTTGACCCCACTTTTAACAAATAGGTGGGGTACAATAACTTCTTTTTCTCATGCAGTCTATGTGTAAACAAAATTTGGCACTTAAGGAGAAAAGAAAGGAAGTTACTTGAAGACACTGACAGTTCTTATAAGTTAATTTGTGCTGGACAAGAGAAGCTGGAATACACATTGATAATACATGCGATTTGCTGGTGGTCTTGCCATTGCATATGTTTATCTTGCCTCATCAAAACTGTTGTATATTTTGACTTGGCAGTGAAGGGGTTAATCTCAAACACGTGTTCCCAATTATAGCATTTTACTGCCTAGGTGAAGGAAAAACATACTCAAGAAGTCTGTATTTAACAAAAGTAGTAACTGAATGCATTCTCAAATAAAAGGAAACTGACGGGCAAGTTGGCACAGTTTTTGCCAAGAGGAAATTTCAGGTCCTAGTAAAGCTTGTTCTCTAGAGATAAAAATGTTTTCTCAACTGTGTGTGAGTGAGAGGAGAGGGAGAGATCAGGATAAGTGAAATACTGGAAATACTTGTCAGAGATGAGGCCTAGGATTTGGTTGAACCGAAGCTGAAATATAGATGTTTTTAGGCCTCATTTTGCTCAGATAATAAACCTAAATGTTACATTTCCCAGAAGAAAAATAAAAGTGTTGTAACTGGAGAATAGTCAACAACAGAAAACTTCAGTAAAAATAACTGGAGTACAAAAGAGCAGAAACTACTATTCGCAGAGCACAAGGCAAAGGGATTATAAAAAAAATGAAGTTGTGACTAGTATGTTCCAATACTAAACCGGACTGTATTCAGAAAACAGGAGAGATTTCTGAGGCCCTCGTACTTCAAAGAGGTGGTCACTCCTAGGGAGGTACTGGAAGTGCTCCTCTAGGACAGCTTCTTATGGCTGAAATTGTTCAGTGCTTCTGGGATCTGGGGCTTCACTTGCTGCCATAGTTAAGCAAAAAAAACCCACTGCAGTTACTGTATTGCTGTTAGTTATCAACACTGATTGACTGTATAACCCAAAAATTAGAAAAAGATCTTTGACTTCAAGTAGGAAGAGTAAGATTTGAAAAAGGGTAAGTGGGTTGTAGTTGCACAGAGGTTGCAAGCACAAGCAATGGTTTAGTATAACTGAAAAGTAGCAAGTTCCAATTAGGTTACTCAGAAATCTTCAATTTCGGAAGGCCTCATGAATAAATGATTTCAGATGACTTAAGGCTTTGATTTCATCTTAGCTGGAGAAGGGAGTTTTTTTAGAGGATCTGGAGGATTTACCTAGAGGATCTAGAGGCAATTCATAAAAGATGAGACAGTTAGCTGAGACTTTTTGTCTTAGAAGTGCTTTCATTAAAATAAATAAATAAAATCTAGTCATATGATTTCTTTTGCTTAAGCTCGTGCATCTAAAATTCAGATACCTAGACAAGGCTTGTCATGCAGACTTCTGGAAGCAGTTGAAAGAGAGGATCAAGCCAGAAGGCAATTCGTTCTGCCTGAGGTCAGTGACAGTAATTTTCCTCTGAAAGTGAGGTTTAGACTCATTCAGTCTTGCACACCTATCTCTTAATCAATTGAATCCCTCCTAAGTGACTATTTTGCAGCACTAAGCTGCTGGCTATTTAAGAAGATTATCATATATTTGTGGATAGCTCTCATTTAATTGTTCCCATACAAATCTTGATTTTTCTGAAGTGATTTAAAATAAATTATTTGCGATGGCTTGCAATATAAGTTGACAAGTTTACAAAGACTTGCAGGTTGAAAATTGCTGTATAATTAACAACTTTGTTATCACTGTTTTAATCAGATAATCAATCAAAATTTGTCACTTTGAGAATTTAATGAAAGAACATTTTTATAAAAAGAGGAAAGTTATAAGGGGGCTATAAATAAATAAATAAATAAATTAAAATCAACCCTTATTTATTTTTCCTCTGGCTACTACCCTAAATAACAACCAAACAGATCAGTGATCAGTGTATTTAGATTGTGAATACATATAAGTTAGAAATAGTTCTTACTGCATCTTGCAACAAAATGTTGTTACTAAAATGGTGTTTTATGTTTCTCAAATCCTTAGTTGGAATGTAAGCTGACTAAATCAGTCTTCAGTATGTGACATGGTCAATAAAATTCTGCTTTTAAAGTTTACCTGTTTTCTGGTAAGCAGGTTTGAGACAGAAGGCAGTTGCAATCAACAAAATTAAATGAGTGTTATGTTCAAAATTGAATGAGTGTTAATGTCTTTGTTCAGTTATATACTCATTTACAAAAGTATCATAGCTACATTGCCAGAATAATAATATGCCATAGACAAAGTTATTCAGTACTGGTTTTGCTGAAAACAAAATTTTGTAATGCTACTTTTGTAAAATATTTCCTTTATATTTAGAAGGGAAAAAACACCTACATTGCTCTTTTTCTCTAGTTTTTATTTTAAAAAAATTCGTGGTTTAACGTGCCATTCTGATTTAGTTTCCCTGTAGATACATTTAATCAGTTGAGCTGAAGTATTTTATGAGAAGGGGTAAAGAACGTCACCACTTTTTCATCGTTTTCTTCAACATGATACTTGGAACTAATGCCTGTTCATTTCCTCTCTGAAGATTATGTTCTAATTTGAGTTCATTGCACTACAGTTTGCATGAAAAAAAATGGGTAGTATTGTTTTCTTTTGAGGGGCTTGGGGGCAGCATGCACAGGAAAAAACCTATCTAAAGAAACCATGAAATTAAGATTGTCTACAGTGATATCCATTGAGACTATTCCCTTCTCCTGTCTGATGAATGGAAGAAACAGTAGCCTGAACTTATCTCCTTCTCTGCTGGAGCTTTTTAAACTTTTCACATGTTGAGAGCTTTGGGAAGAGAAGAAAGCAATAATACAGATATAAGTTTAAAACATTTAAAATGTTCGCCAGAAAGGGTTTGCTCTTTTCAAACTTCACTTTGTTTTCCTGAACTTGCATTCTTCCACCTCTTTATTTCAGACAAAAATCACAGCTTATATCTCAAGAAGTTTTATTGTTATTCCCAAGATCTCAGTGTAGCTATGAATTGTCATTATATGGATGTCACAAACTTTAACAGTAACAGAGAATGAACACATTCAAATAGTAGGTAAAGGTGATTTTTTTTTTTTTTTTTTTTTTTTTAGTTTTAGATTGAAATTAATGACTTGTATTTCTTTTTGTGACAAGCAAGATGATATATTCTAATAGCTCTTTCTGAGAGCTGTGCTAGGCATGAATAGAATTAAATAAATCCAGGAACTGTAACGAAGCCTGATGGGAACAGTGTATTATTACATTACCAGTATACTGTTCCTAGGGCTAGTCTTTGGCTTATATTTACCTGCTCTAAGAGACACTTTATTATTTGCTGTTTCATGTTATAGGAGTTAGTTTAGTTACTATGAAATAACAGGAATGTCCGTAGCTATCTTATTAATTTCATTAATTATTGTCAGTTTTGACAGGAAAAGTAAATGAAAAATAGGTGGCTAAAGAATACAGACTGTGAAGTAAGCGCTTTTTTTTTTTTGTTTTTCCTTCAACAAAAGTTCTTTATATCCAGACACTGCAATTTATTTTGATGTACTTCATACCTATAGGGAAGAACTAAACAAAGTGTTTTTTAAGCCAATTGTGAATTAAGAAGGCAGTGGTACCTCCTTAGGAACCACTAAAGTTACTTATATCAGGAAGATGGGGAAATGCTTTGAAATGGCACCAGATAACAAATTAAACATGGCCCAGAAATTTCATTACTTAGGTTTAATTATTTTGACCCAGTGTTTATTTTAAGGATTTAATACAAAATATAAAATAATATTTGCATATGTATAGCATAAGTTTAGGTCTATCTATATGCAAATAGAGTATATCTTAGTTGGTGAAAATACTTAAAATGGAGAAGGGAAATCTAATGATACAGACCTAATTTGAGAGGCTATGTTGATGCTAATATTATTTTATGGCTTGAAAAATTAGAGGCAAGTGATAACTTAACCAGGATACTTGAGGTTTAGCTGCTAAAGAGAGGTTGTTTGTGTGTGTAGGGTGAGGGGGTTTTTTATTTTTATAGCAGAGATGAGAATGTTTGCAGGCAACGTGTCAAATATTACCAGTGTGCCTGAAGAGCCTGGGAAAACTAAATGACTAATCAGCAAAAATGCAGTCTAGTGTAACAGGACATACACTTCATTAGAAAATAGTCAAAATGCATACGTTTCAGACTTTATAGATTCATGAGTACATTACTATAACATTTGCTTTTCTAAACATTTAATTGGTGTAACAAGTCAGAACTTGGATTCTGTATCACTGACTTTACCGTAACAGCAAGGAAATTTTTTTCCTTCCCCAGAACCGTCTTATATTTTGCACTCGGGTTCCAGATGAAGAAATGAAGGATATCACTTCAATGAGTGAAAACTCAAACCAAGTTATCTTGCTGTGGTTGTGGGTTTTTTTGTTGTTGTTGTTTTTTTTTTAAGTGCAACAGCAGACATTAGACTGTATCTGTCATTTCAACAACCTGCACTCTTCTTTCAGTTGCCTGATGCCTTCTTACTCCCTAACCAGTCATTACTCCATTACAACCATGCTTCAGTCCCTGTTGACCATCCTTCACAAACTTCTTCCCCTGCCATCATCCCAGCTCCTTCCTAGTAGCATGCCTGCTGTTGCACCTGCACTTACTCTGACCTGATGTTGTGGTATCAGTCACCTTGTGTTAGATACACAATGTGTGCATGTGTTGCTCTTTGAAATTCTGCAATTTCAGAAATCATATAAAATGTAGGAAGTAGGAAATCAAAAAACAGCATTCTTCCTTTACTGAGGGTGGCTCATGTTGGTGTTGGAGTATTGGTATTGGTCAGGTGTTGCATCCTTAACTGGAGAGGATGATGCTGGAGTGATTCTCTCTTTGTTCTCCCTTGGTTCTCATAAGGACTGTAACTCTCTTGCATATTTTCTTGTTACATCTTTTGTATTATCTTCATATTAGGCTGTTTCAAATGTATTGGATATGTTCTTATATCCTGTAAAGCTACTTCTGCTCAGCTCTAAAGACTACATTCCTTTAATGACCAGTAACTGACCTTCTTGGGTTGTGTTTTTACCCTTGGAGATCTCTGCTAGCATCCTAGCTAGTTATTCTGAAAGCCCAGTGAATAAGAGCCCATGTTTACCTTCAGTGGGAGTAACACCATGTCCCTTGTCACCCTCTTGCTTCTCCCACTCCCTTCTGCCCCCCAGTCATCAAATTTTATTGAATTTGGAAGTCATTCTGGCAATAAGAAGTGATCTTAAGGATCTCTCCAAAAAGGGCTTAAAATCAGTACGTTAGGAGAGTATTATAGGAATGCTATTCCCCATAACAAACTACTTGCCTGTACTCCAGAGCATCGCTGTCATGCAACAGAACCCGTGACATATGGACGCACCGCTTCACTAGTATGCTAGAGGAATAAGACACCTTTAGACAAAATAGGAATATGGTCTGTGCATGACTTAGAGGATTTACTATATTCTTTAGTCATTTCCACAGGTGTGCAATATATACACCTTGATTATTAAAAGCAATATTGTCTCCTTTATTATTTTGTTATACTTTATTGAACAGTTTTCAGTTGCAGCTAATGAAAGAAGGTAATCAATAGTTCTCAGAAAACTTGAAATTGATTCATACTAGGCTCTTTCTATAGTAATCTATTTTTTGAAGTATGATAAAATCCATGACAAGCAGCAAAATGTATTTGCAGAATTAAATTCCTATATTAGCATAACTGTAAAAAGAATTTAACAATGACTGCAGAAGCATAGCCCCAAAATGATAGCCGTGTCCTGGATATTTTTTCCCCCTCTTCTCTGAATATATGTGTGTTAAAGGTAGTTGCATTTTTATAGAGAAAAATTATTGCTTACACTTTGCTCTACTAGTAAAGTTCTGTATGAACGCTAATCAGTCTCAGTGAAACTTATTGTGATCTGCCTGATCTCAAGCACAGTGAATGAAATACTCATTAGATGTGCATTATCTACATTGTTCAATACATAACTGTTGGGAAGAAGTAGGCAAAGAGGCAGCAATAGTGGTTTCCTACATCTCTTTAAGCAGTTAAAATGGCTTAGAAAGGAAATAGAAAAGATACTATTTCCATGAAAGATGGATTTTATCTGTGCTACACTGCACGGAGCTTCTGATTCTGATGGCACTGCCGTCATCATAGAATCATAGAGTGGTTTGGGTTGGAAGGGACGTTAAAGATCATCTAATTCCAACCCCCCTGCCATGGGTAGAAACATCTTTCACTAAGACCAGGTCACTCAAAGCCCCATCCAACCTGGCCTTGAACATTTCCAGGGATGGAGCATCCACAACTTCTCTGGGCAACCTGTTCCAGTGCCTCACCACCCTCATAGCGAAGATTTTCTTCCTTTTATCTAATCTAAATCTACCCTCTTTCAGTTTAAAGCCATTACCCCTTGTCCTATCAGTAACTACATGCCCTTGTAAAAAGTCCCTCTCCAGCTCCCTTGTAGGCCCCCGTCAGGTACTGGAAGGCTGCTGTAAGGTCTCCCTGGAGCCTTCTCTTCTCCAGGCTGAACAACCCCAACTCTCTCAGCCGTTCCTCACAGGAGAGTTGCTCCAGCCCTCTGATCATCTTTGTGGCTCTCCTCTGGGAGGTCCATGTCCTTCTTATGTTGGGGGTCCCAGAGCTGGACGCAGTACTCCAAGTGGGGTCTCACAAGAGCAGAGTAGAAGGAGAGAATAGCCTCCCTTGACCTGCTGGTCACACTCCTTTTGATGCATGTGATACGCGTTTGATTTTAAGAATAGTTCCTTGTCATGATACAGACATCACAAAGGTATGGGACCATTCCGTTAGTCATTGAAACTAGTCTAATAATAGTCTTTAATTCATTAGGTTGGCTGCTACATGGATTAACTACATGGTTAAGCATGTCAAAGACAGCTGAAACAGGTTTTCAGAGCCTCCTGTTTTCTTCTGGTCATCAAGATCGATAATCATGTAATTCAACATGGTGATAGTCCATAGGTGGATGTCACTGTCATGTTTAATGATCCACAGTTTGCTTTTTTCCTTAGTGTATAAACCAGAGTTTGCAAAACTAGCTGTGTTACTTTCCTTAGGCTGTGATCTCTCTTCTCTCAAGGCAGACCTCTGGGAACTGGCAGCTGCTTGGAGGTGCCTGTTGCTTCACCAGGGCTGCTCTGGATATATGTGTGTCAGTGAAACAAGATGCATTTTGATTAGCGGGACTCTTTTTTTTGTGTGTGTGTGTGTCTCTGGGAACCTTAGTGATGAAGTTGCAACATCTCCCAACAATTTTCAGATGTCAGAAAATGGGCATTAACATTCAGGGGATTTACCATTATCAGTCAACGCTACATGGCCTACACAGAACATTGTGCAGTCAGCTACATCAGACTAGGGTTTCCTTAAGATTTTACCCAACACCTGTGGAAATAATTAGGCATCATTTTCTGCTGACCTGGTGGTGATGGTGCAATACACAGTTAATATAATGATGTATTTGAGCTTTACAGCGCTTGCTGACTCCAAGCCGTGGAATTTAATGTGAGCAGTGGTAGCTTAGCATCCTGAATATAAAGACTTTTCATATATAGGAAGAATAAGGAAATATGACATCCATGAGTAAGTGTGATATCTTCACAAGTAGGAAAAGGGGAAAAAAAAAAAAAAGCCTTCAAATAAAAGATATTCTTAGGGAGGATGAAACTGTATTGACAAATGACTGCATATATTTATGTCACCAAAAAGAACAGTTAGTAGGATGATCTTTGGCATGACAAATGGCTCTGTCATTGATATGAATATGTTTCTTTTCCACATTGGACATGCTGATTTAGATTGCTTCTTTATAAGAAATCTATAGAAGTTATACACACTTGATCAACAGTTCTTTTTTGTGCCTTTCATTCTTTAATAACTTAAAATGCGAAATGCTCAGTAAATTAAGTCAGTGATTCCTAGAGTATGGTCTAGATGAGTGGATTTAATTAACAGTTGTTATTGTAGTAAAGTAATGTCAGAAGTCTGTGAAACATCTCTCTAAGGAATTTCCTTTATTTATCTGTTTACTCCAGTCTTCCAATCACTCAGCAACAATGTACAAGTGGTTATCTTCCCAAAATATGGTAAATGTTTAATCCTGGTTTTCAAGATCATTCAGAAATGCCACAACCTGCTAATCTTGCAGGTGTATGTCCATTAAGAAAAATAATTATAAGAAGGAGGATATCAGTTGCAGACAGTTAAACAAAATGGTATGAACAATAAACCTGTCAAAAACACGTTCTTCTGATATGTATAGAATTTCTCTAAGGAGTATATGAATACAGATTTAGCAAAAATGTAAAGATAGATGTCCGTGTTTTCTAACTCACTCAAAACCTCCTTTCAGAGAGTAGTAGGCCCCTGCCATAACCATTTAGCAGAGAAAGAAGAAATCTGTCTGCCCTAATGCTGAATTACTCAAAGCAACTGGGTTTTCCATACTGCCTATGAGTATCATAGCAGTAAGCAGTGATGATGACTACAGCAGCAGCTGCTTTTGCCTCTGTGCTGCCTTGCTGGAGGCCAGTCTGGCTCTTTACCACCAGTGTTTTGCCTGTTGCTGGTGATGAGACCTCTAAGAGTGGATGAGTGACTCTGCACCCTGCTCCTGCCATCCCTGAGACTTTATTCCACTGTGTAGTGGAGCTGCAGTAGTGTGTCTGCAAGGGAGTTTGCTGCTGCTCTGAGTGCCTGTTACTAAATGCCTTTAGTTGCACACAGCTGAAAAAGTTGAGATGCAAACTCCACCCTTCTCACCATTTTGACAGAAAGCATATATACTTCTGTTATTTAAACTGTAGCATTTTCATGCATCTTAATGAAATCAGCAATAGGACGGTTTATTTATACACCAAGCACCTTACGGAAACATTCCTGATAACAGAAGTACCTATTTGTTGGTTGTTTGAGTAGTTGTTTTAGAATGATTCGCTATTTTGGCTATATTAACAGAGTAGGTTTTTGCCTGATGAAAGTTTGGGTTCCTCTAGAATAACTTTAGGCAGAAGGTCCAGAATGATGAATTTTTAATATCCTGTTGTGTTACACGTATATGCACAGATTTGCCTTTCATTTCTGGGTAAGAGGGGAAAAAAATTTTTAAAAAAATCAGGTGAGGTCTTCCATGAAACTAAATTTTCTTGGTCATCTTTGCCTATTATACATCTCAACGTTTCAAGTAAAACTGTAGAAAATTGTGTAATCGCCCTGCTTATAGGAAATGGAGATGAAATAACTCTTCACCTTTTATTTTAGTAGCTTTCAGTGATTTCAGTGTGTAACTGAAATAAGGTAACAAAGAAATAAATGCTCCCATCACATTGGAGCAGATGATACTGCCCTAGGGGCTGTGGTGTCTGAATGAGCTGTTTTGAGTTTTCAGCAAGTGAGATTTCTGTGAAATAGTTACGGCTGTGACTAGAGTTCAGTTCTCTCTTTTAAGACCATAATGCAAGACATGGCCAAAAATCTTCAAGCAAGAAAAAAATATGCACTATTCCTTTCAGTAAAAAAAATAAAAGTAGCAGCATAGAGACTTTTTTTTTTTTTTTGGTGGTGGTGTTTTGTTTTTTTTTTTTTTTTTTGCCTGGGATGAGTAACATTTGCTCTGGATACCGGCAGCTTTCAATTCGTGGCAATGACCTCCTTTCTTAGTACCAGGACTCTGCTCAAATGTTCTAAGCAGCCTTGGCTTCTCTGCACCCTGGAGAGGTAACACAGCCTTAGGCTTTCCCTGAAGCCTCTCTCAAAACATTTGTTGTACTGAGTATGCACAAGACAGCTGCTAAATTAAGTTTCTGTGATTTCTCCCAAGTAACTTAATTATAAGCTCGTTAAACACCTTCCAGTAGAACTATGTGAACAGTCTTCTCAAACTTCAGATGCCTGCAAAAAACAAAACCAAATAAACAACAATAAAAAAACAACAACAACAAAAACAAAACCCCAAGAAAACAACCTGAAGGTTGCTGGATAGATGATGGAATGATACAACCATGCACCTATTATTTCAAAGTTGTTCTCAGCACAAGGAAGAAAGGGAGCTGGAAGAAGTACTGAGAAGTTGTAGGAAAAGAATATGTTTATTTGCACAGATGCACCTGCACATACCTTGTTCCATGTACTTATGTGTACATGTATGTATTTTGTTGCTGTGCTTGCCTATCTTCCTTTTTGCCGAACAAAATAGGTCCTTATCTGTTAGCGTAGCCTCAGAATGGACTCTGGTAGGAGATTCTGCCTCAAAGCAGCTGAGGCAGTCTGCGTAGTTCTCCCACAAATGCAGTTAGTTATAGGAGCTGGGTTGTGTGGGTTGGTGGACTGGGCAGGTACTTTCAGTGTATCAGGGTGAGACTTGCCTTTGGGATACACACCAGGGGAGGGAGAGCGAAGGCGTCTGTCCCCCTTTTGGTTTCGTGAAGGCTTTTGTACTAACCAATGTGATGTTGCTTTAATATTGTCTCACATCCCTTGATGGGATATTGCTATGTGTTCCACTGACACCTGTGTTTAATACACAGGATCTATGCTAAAATGGAGAAAAGATATAGTTACATAGATACAGATACATGAGTGTATATAGATAGATGAGTGAGTAATGAGTGAATTTTTCTTCTTTAAATCCAGGACAACTTTTTGAGTAGCTGCCTAAACACAAGTTATAATTATAGCTCAGTTCATGACAAGATATATCTACTGTTATTTGCCAGCATATAACTTAAAATTTCAAAGTTATGGAAGACTACTCCTTTAAAAGTCTGAGGCCACTGATCTCATCTTTTGAGGAAGAGAGGTGTTTCCTGGAAACTCAGGCTAGAGAGCAATAAATCCATCGGAAGCCAAGAAATTCTTGGTGCTAGGAACAAAACTGAGGGTCTCATTTAGAATAAGTAGCAATAGGAGGGTTCTTTCACCTGCAGGAAGATTACATCCTTTAAATCAACTTTTGTTCTTAGAGTTTTTTTCCTGTTTGCTAAGAAGCAGTATTCATTCTAGACCATATGAAAGCTCTTCCTGCTGTTTTGATGTAAAGCCTTCTGGAGCTTATAAATCACAAATAACTTTTCTGTTTCACTTCATAGCTCCCACATCCACAGTTCCATGTATTCAGTATGTCATTCAAGGTGGATAGAGTTTCATCAATCTTCAAAATGTGCAATGGGATAAATTCCCAATGTTTAATTTTTCACTCTGTCTCAGAACTTCAGTCACAGAAGAAGAAAGGCAAACCCATAAACAGATGCCTACTTGGATAATATAAAGAAAAATCTTTGCTTGGATCCAAAAGAAGCAAAATTTTAACTAATAACAAAACATGAATCACTCTTGTACTTCAGCTTAGTGTTTTAAGAGGAGGAGAGGTCTTTGGCTTAAAAAAAAAAAGAACAAACCACACTCACAAAAAACCCCCAAACTAAATCAAATGCGAAATAACAATTTTTTTTTTTTTTTTTTTTTTAATTGTAGTGAAGCTTCTAGTATCTCCTTTTGGAAGCAAGCTGTTTGAATTTTATTTATTTTTCTGTTTACTGTTACAAGATTACTTTTTCCTATCATTTAAGTACCCTTCAAACTTTAGTGATAGAGGCTATGATCAATGATAGAACAACATTATGTGTAAAATAATTAATTTTAAGCTATTAAGAAGTTTGTTAAATAGATGGTAAGTACTGGCCTATGCCACAGGAAATTCTTTCCAGTTTCCACAAAAATATGTATTTCATTGTCTCTACAACTGGAAATAAATGATGTCTTTCAGGGCCTGTTTGTTAGTAAAGTAGTTCACTTCTGATAACATAACAACTATGTCTAATTATATTTAGATATGTTACCAAAACGGCTTGTGGCTGCCACTATCTAGCATACTAATTGATCTTCCCTGTAACTTAGAGGTCATTTTATTCTTCATTATGTGACAGAATAATATTAATTTTACCATTATCCTCACACGGCACTAAAAATCAAAGTACCAAGTCATAATTTACAACTCGCTAATAACTATTGTCTGTAGAGCTTTAATCTTACATATAAAACCGATGTTGGTCATTTAGTCTTTCTACAAGCACATTTTTGCCCTAGTATCCCTTTAATTATGATAACAGGAAATGTGTCATGAATTTGTTTGAAAAAACAAACAAACAGCATAAATAACCCCCCCCCCCCCAAATTCATTTCAATATACTTATTTGCAGGTAACTCTATAATGAGAACGTACTATGGTATAAAAGCATAACAAAAAGGTTGCTATGGGCTTTTCAAAAGGTGTATAGTTTTAAAATTGAACGTGTCAGCCAGGGAAAAATGGGGGGGGGAGGAATCTAAGAAAAATACAAGGTAAAAGAGACTATACCTCCAACAGACAGGAATTTCTGCTCATCAGCTGTAGGACAAGTGACTGATGTGACTACTGGTGCAATTTTTGTAGCTAGGTCATTGTTTGAGCCAATGATTTCTTCCTGGTTTATACTGCTCTTGAGTAATCACCGTGTGCTGGTAGTAAACTTGCATTCAGCTGAGAAAAGAAAAAGGAAATGCAAAATTTGTCCTATTTGAGGAATAGCCAAAAAAGAGTGCCTAGACTTTTTTTTTTTTTAACCTATAAACTCTTCCATGCTCTGTCACAAGCTTCAAGGGTGAAAAAAACTTTAAGAAAGCTTATGTAAATTGTTGTCATAACATACTGCTAGAGCTGTGTTTATGCTTGCTCATCTGAAGGCCCATTCTGTACCCGTTTGCCACCTCCTTGTATGTTTAAAGGAAAGAAAATAACCCATGAAAGTCCATCTTTTTTCTTTGCACAGATAAGTGTAATACCTATACCAAAAGGTAACGCTGCCAATTTCTGCACCGGCACAGAAGAAAAAATATGATTTACCCTCCCTTCTCTTTGTACATAGGATTGCTGATATCAGGTATTAAAGTTAGAATACTTATTTTACCTTTTCAAGAAAACCATGGAACAAAGTGGTTGCACTCTCTTTATAAAGCGCTTTAACTATTGCCCGTTTTATAGTAATAATTTAGCTTTCCCATTCCTTTGTACCATAAATATAACATCATAAATGAGTATACTGCTTAGCTATTTTTATATTTTAGTGCTTCATCTAAAAATAATGTATTTTATAATTAAAAAGGTGTATTATATAGAAACTGTCTAAAAATCTATTTATGTTTTCATACACTCAATCATCACTAATTATTATTTTATTCATACAGCCAGGACTTCAGATCCAATCCAGCATCAGTTGGTGGTATAATCCATTTTCCATATTAATCTCTATGACAGCAAACATTCTCATTAAGCCATCACATCATCTGTTTGCTCCCTTACTCACCCGTACATATTAAAAACGCTTGTAACAAATGAAATCTCGTTACAAGGATCAGAACAAGTTTTAAACACAGATTAAAACCAAACAAACATAAAACCCCAAAACAAAAAAAAAAACCGAAATTAGACATGAGCAGCCTTTTAGAGCCATTAGTTATTCAAATACATATTTTTTTCAAGATATTCAGCTTGTGAAATTTCTCAGGATGGGAAAGAGGAAATAGCGATCACTGTTCTGCTACTACAATTTACTGATGCAAGAGGAACAGAACAGGCATAAAACACGTTCTTTAAGTGTTCAGCCTTGCTTTTGAGTCACAGTAGCAAGCACCCAGAGCAGGACCCAGATAGGACTCCCAAGTGCTAGTCCAGCTCTAGTACTGCTCTGATTCTGCAACAGAGATTAGATAACTTGCTTTCAGATTGTTTTTTTGGGTTTTTTTGGTGTTTTTTTTTTTTTTTTTACTTTAATGTTAGAGTATCAAAGAAATTCAACCTGCACACTGTATGGGATAGTTTGTGGATTTTATTAATTTATTTTTTTGAATGTGTACTAAAGTCTATCAAAAAAGTTCATATTGTTTTCCTGTAGGGAAAAAAATAACTCGCATCTCATATTTTCTGAAACTGATGCATGATATGAACTTAGTGTTATAGCATTACTGCTATTTCTAGCAGTTCTTGGTTTGAATTCACTTTAAGTTTTGTAAAATTAATAATTTTTTTTTTCTTCCAGTTAGTGCTAGATGCTTTCTGGCAGATAACAACAAAAGCTAATAGTCTGTGGTACAGATAAACAATCTTAATTATTGTTCTGTTTTCAGTATACTGCATACTGTTTTTGTTGCAATTGCACCAGTTTGGCTTGCTTAAAAAAAAAAAAAAAAAAGTTAAAACTAAAACCAATCAATAACAACCTGCAGAAAATAAATCTTTTCTTGTATTTCTCTCTTCATCCTAAAAAAATCTCCAACAAACAAACAAACCAACCCACGCAAAATATTATATTACTACATTTTTAAAAAATTTAAGGTCAGAAGGTACTGCTGGATTATCTAGTCTGAGTTTGTGTATCAGAAACCATTGTCTATCTTCCTGTGCTGTGTCAAATATTTTATGAATATGTAAACAGAAACAGAAGATCAGACACCTTTCTGTAAATTACACTTTGCATTATAATTTCAATAAAGCTACCCAAAACTTCAAAGGATGGCTAATCCAAGACTTTTCTGATACTTTGCTCTAATCATGAGCAAAGTTTAATTTCTGTGTTCTAACTGAGCTAGAATCTTGAACTTAAATTATTTCATTCATTTTTGGCTTTTCTGTATAAGAGGAAAAGTACTCTTGAGTCTGAAACTTGGCCTTTCCCTGAGAGATAATCAGTGTTTAGTTTTAGACTTGAGAGTCAAACATTTCGGTATTTATGATGGTTGTAACTGTTTCCAAATGTTATCCTGATCAGTTGAGAATAAGATGAGGCCAGTAAAACTCAGTTTGGGGTTACAGCAGTAAAGAATTAATTCCTGATGCCATTACACAGGTAAATATTTATTCCCCTACTTGAATATCTTTAAAGATACAGACTTCCAAGCAGGTGGCTAGTTAATCTTGAAACTGTCATAAATAAGTGCAATGTGAAGGTGAGCGTAGTGTCTTTTGTGTTTGAAAATGGGTACTTTTAAATTATTAGAAGATGCTTAGTCTTATTACTGATAGTTTGAGACTGTATATCTCCCAAATGAAAGTTCCAGCTGCCACCACAGCTGTAAAATCTGCATGTTGCCTGGAAAAGGTTGCGTAATAACAGAGCTTGTTCTCTACGTGGGTTTTGGTAGTTTCCAAGAGCCAAAGGTATCATTTTCTCTGCTTATATTGATTAACATGGTCCATATTCATTAGAGATCCTATATACACTAGTTCTTAATAACTTTATCACTGACAACATACAGTGCTAGTTCCTACCTGTTTTACGCAGCTCCTTCTGTTCAGAAAGTTAGTTAGTAATGATTTTAACATTTATCCTGAAAATTATCTGGCCCACTTCCAGTGTTGGTAACTCACATCAAACCAGCACGGAGCCTGTTACCTGTTGTCCCTTTACTGATATTTTTGAACTAAACCAAAATCCCTTCATGTTTTCAAAGACCTTCTTTAATGATAGTGGAAAGACTCTTTAACCTGGCTTTGGAAAACCACTGTCATTTTAAAGCCAGTAACCACACAACATACAGGTATGATTTTGAGGAAAAAGGTTTTTTTTTAATGAGAATTAGGATTCCTGGGGACTCCCTTTACGCAAACTAAGCTATCTGGTACGAGCCCGAATAGAAAGCTGCTGTCAGGGGTGAGCATTGCAAGGAGCCCAGCTCCCATCTCAGGTCTCCAGTGGAAACTGTCAACAACACAGAGCTGGAGGATAAAGAATATTGTCACTGCCACTTCACCAAATGACCGCAGTAAAGATGGAGAAAGCGGAGGAAATGTGCCCTCTGTCAGAAAGGGATAAACAGATCATATGCTCAGAGAAATTAGAAGTTGGGGAAATGCGAGACCCTTCTCTTCACCTCAATCTTAGAGAGCAGTTGGCTGCTGTGAGGGAATATTAAGCACTGTGCCATGCAGCATTACCCAGGCCACAGCAGTTACTCCTTGTCTATGTGGCATTGCAAATATTTCAATTCATGCAATATAATTTTAAAAAACGAACCAAAAAGAGCACTCAGAAATATCTGTTTCACCAGGATTCATAAATTTCTGGTTTGCTATATGTAATCTCTAATATAGGTCAAAATACTGTCCTCAAAATGTCTTAAAAGCAAGTAATTTTTTTTTTTTTATATAAAGTTAAAAATAGTTTAATGGTGTTACTGAAGCCAAGGGAAAACTCCATTTGATTTCAGTAGGGTCAGGATTTTATCAACACTTATAGCTTTTGATATGCTGGATCACAATATGATGTTATATATGAGAGAGTCAACAAAACTGTCATCTGCAAAAATCCTCTTGTGTCTCGAAAAGTAAAATATAAATGAAATTGTTCTAAAAATATACAAATACTTCATTACTTGAAATTACTTATCTGGTTTTCTATAAATAACCTCATTCTAAGGTTTAAAAAAAAAACCAAGCACAAAACAAACAAACTAAAACAAAAAAAACCCCCAACAAACACTTAATATCATGTAAGAACTTAATGGATGCTTTATTATGGAGTCATTGGTTTTATTGTGGAAACTATATCTTGCTCATTGATAGTAAAAAGCTAAACAAAATTTATTCAGCAACCTGTAAATATAGTTACACAACTGTGGCCCAGAATCAAGGAATGAATTTAAATTAATTAATGAATAACAGTGACATAATAAGATGTTGCCTCATGGAAGAAGGTCCTCAAATAAGGTAAAAATTCTGTGCTGGGATTATACACATCTATTTAAAACAATATTTCAACACAACTTCATAAATTAAAATATTTTTTTTTCTTTTACAAAATATTTTGCAGTTTATCTTTGCAAACTTTTTTCGAACTGATTCTGAGTCATAATTTTAAAACTATTTGTGTACTGAGAATCCCTTAAGGAGGCAGGAAAGAAGTTACATAAACTGTCAGTGAACTTCAAAGGTAAGTGGTGGCTATCTCCCTTGTAAACCTCCATTAAAAGCATATGTTTCTAACCCTGTTTCACATAGGCAGAAAGAGGGTGGGGAAGGCAATTTAAAAACATTCAGAAAAATAACCATCTCAAATTTTTTTCACCAAATGTGCCTTTTTATATGAACACTTTGTTTCAAGAAGTTATTTGGTAATGAATGTTTCCTATGGATCATGATAATGAAGCTAGTAAGTCATGTGTTGTTAAATTCAGCCTGCCTTCTAAGGCACGGTACAGATGGCACAACAAACATTTTCAAAGTTTTCTCATTTTCCAGATCATTTAGTTACTCTTTGTAGGGTACAAAGTAATTAGGCTCCTTCATAAAGGTCTCTGTTTCTTAATATACAAAAGCCTTTCTTTATTCTGTGCTCTACTCAAAGTTACCTGCTGGTACTTATTCTACAGAACTCTGTGAGTTCTCAAAAATTGGACACTAAAATAAATCATGAGCCCTGAGAACAGTACTTGGAGTTACTGCCAACATAGCATGTAGTAACTTCTGAAAATTTGGAATATTTTAAATCTTTCTTACCTTCAGTGATGCAGCTTCAAAGAACAATGTAAACACTTTAAATACTTGGGTACACCATAGGTCTCAGAACATTTGTGAATATTTTTGGTTTGTATCTGTTAGGCAGCACTTGTAAGGTGTTTGCATCTTTTTTTTTTTTTTTTAACAAAATATGTATTATTTTTAAAAATACAAAATTAATGTATACTTATCATTAATGCATATGCAAATACTTTATAAGTCTACACATTCCCCCCTGCCCAGTATGTTTCTGTACTTGTGCCACTTAACTGTTTTCTCAGGTTAATTTCTTGTGGTACGTCTATAGTGTGTATTTTAAGGTATTATAGAAGCAAACTACTTTAGATGAAGGGAAAAAGTAGCCACAGCAACATGACACATCATGTTACTGCAGTTGCAGTTTCCAGTCCCCATTCTAGCTTGCATAGGGATAGTTCAATTTTTCTACAATACTTTGTCGTACATGCTGTAACCTTAGTCTCTGTGCTGTCATCTGGGTTTTTCAGACCTTGAGAAGAACAGGTGTGTTAGCTTCTTCTCTGTCCCCCTCCCCACCAATATTATTAGTATGAAAAAGCCTGTGTATGGTTATATATAGCAGTATGTTAGATATCTGTATGAAGACACTTGTATTCATGAGAATGTTCCCATTCTGGAGGAGGTTGTTTTTTCCTGTATGCTTGACTTTACTAGGTGGAAGGTGCACACTTTGATATTTGGTGAACATACTCTCTCTTTAAGTGGGATAAAATCCTGATTTATAGGGCTTTAGTTAAGCCATCTAATGTTGCTTTCTTATTTATCTATTTACGCTCTGTTTTTCACTGTAAAAAAAAAAAAAAATTCCAAGTACAAAGGCAAAATTGTCCCATAGCATACAAAGGTGAGAAGGGACCCTGGCCTTCGAGTAAGTCCTCAGTCTGGATGTCTGAGGCCCTGGTAGGCTGACACAGACAGTAGCAGACACCCACTTCATGGAGCAAAGGTCTGCCTAGCCACTGTGTGTCTCTAGGAGATGTTAGAACTGGCTACCTCAGGAAGATTGTAAAACCAAGCCAAGCATGTAATTCCACTGATATTCTCAGCTTTCTAGAAGATTGGGATTTCTGTGTATTCAGTAATCCTGGACTGCTTTGCTTGTGTCTAATCAAGAAAATACTTAAGATTAACTCTGGAGCTCTGAAAACAGAGTCCCTAAACATCTTGATGTTGCTTTACCGTAAGCTTGTTTGAGTTGAATAGCTTGGCTAACAATAGTGTAGTCCACAAGCAGACAGCCCTGGCTCAGTTCTTCCAAAGCATGTATGGGTGTTTAGCTGCAGGAATATGGTGAATCTTAGGGTTTCCTGGCTCTGCCTGTCCTCAGCTCATGTTGGGATGGGAGGTGATGCCCTGGCTACTCCTTATCCATGGGTTTCTGTAAGGGGAAAAGTTCAGTAACAAAATGAGAAGATCCCCAGTCAGGGTGACAGGTAAGTTGACATGGTGGAGCACGTTCCAGTTTGTACCCGAGACTCATAATGAGAATGAAAAAATGTTTAATATAAAATCTATCAGACATATTGTGTGTATTTTCTGGTAAGGAAGCTGAATATATGAAAAAAATGTCCCCCAAAAGCAGGTTATTTTAAGAATTCTTACTAATTAGGTATTAATATGTAGCTTGTTCATAAAGAGCTCCTTCAGTGTGTTTTCTCCTGACGTGTGAAATTCTGGTTGCTTTGATCAATGATATAAATAATGATATATAATTTCTGTTCCCTGGATAGCTGAATATACCTTAGAATCCAAATTGTGTCTCAGGTGTTCATCACTATAAATGAGATTTATTTATCATGAGTATTCTGCAAAATTAAACTATGCTCTTCTCATGAATTTTCCTGTCCTTTAGTAGAGTCAGTCCTTCAAATGTCCTCTATATAGAAAAACACCCTTAAAACAATTTGAACACAGTGTTAATAAAATAACAAAAAAATTTTATTAGGTAACTGAACTTTTAATGTTAAAACCCCAATTGATTTGACTTCCCAGGCAATAATTACAAATGGAAGACTTTGGTACTTTTCCATACAGTAAACGTACTTCATAAAGGATTTTTTTTTTTTTTTTTTTTTTTTTTTTACATAATATTACAAAGTTAACCTGTTTGCGCTTTGTGGACTAAATGTTATATTTTAATTTAAATAGCAGTATTCTTAAATATGAAGTTAACAGACTAAACTACACAATGGTTGTAGATGTCTTAAGTAATCAGTTTTAAAAAAATATTTCAGCAATTAATTTTTTTTTTTAAATGCTAACTTATGTGACAGTTTGTAAATTGTACTAATTTAAATGTATGGGGCTTAAGTTTGTAATTTTTTAAAATAAATATAGCTTTATTTTAAGGTGGAGATAAACTAAAAGCATTAGAATCCCATGTTCAGTTTTGTTATGAATGTTCAAGAAAATGTTAGCACTGCTCTTCTCTGATTTTATTGATGACAGGGTTTATGAGAAATACAAATAATGTAAAAAAAGATATAGTTTAGGTAAATAAGGTTATAAAAGACTAAAGCTAAATAGTTACAGTACAGCTGGTATTATCTAGTAAAACAAAGCCTAATGACTTTAAATATACAGTCTATAACTGTGGATAATGTTATGGAGCTAAGAAATCAATTGAAGAAGAAATTATAGTATGGGAAAGAGTCAATCAGTGAATTTCATGTAATATCCATTTGAGAGTTGATTAGGCAAGTTATAGACTGGCAGCTGCAAAACAGATTGTTCTAGTTAACATACAACATTAAAAGGAGGCATTATTTTTATGCTTTCCTTGCGCTCTGGCAAAAGCAGCGGTGTGCATCGTGCCCAAGATGCCCAGTTTTGGGTGGGGGGTTAAAAAGCATAAGGAAGAAGTAGTTTGTGGGTTTTTGTTGTTTGTTTGTTTGTTTTTTCTTTTTTTCCTGTATTTCTCATACTTTTTCACCTACCAAAAAAAAAAAAAAAAAAAAAAAGCCAAACCCAAAAAAACTTACAGAACACATTCCTGCAGTCTCAGACTGTGATGGCAATATGTACTTTAAAAAAAGGAGTAGATCCAATTTTGTTAAAGAGAGTAATGATTATTTAGAGTAGACAAAAAAAAAAAAAGTATTTTCTATGACTCAAATGTGAGTACATTTCGTACTTGGAATGCACTTATTTGGCATACACTGTATCATTTAGGTATTACTGACTTTCATAGGTTGTTTCTTTCTTAGTCCTCAGTATTAATTTAGTTGACAAGAAATGACATTTGCTTGTGTTAACTTGATACAAAATTTCCAAAGAGAAATCTTGGCAATGTTAGAACAGGTTGCAATTCTGAATGTAAAAACTTTCTCTCTCTCTCTCTCTCTCTCTCTCTCTCATACACACGCAAACACAAGTGGGGAAAAAAAAAAAAAGAAAATTTGTAAGTAATATAAGGTAGAAGTTGAACCTCTAGATTTTTTTTGGGTTTGTCTTTCATATGTGGAAGCAAAGTGGAATGCAGAGTTGTTCCTTCTTTGGAGAGCGTCTTGTGTTGTTTTGGCTCTGGGGTCTCCTCTTGCTGCCTTTGACTTCAGAAACTATGCAGCTAGGGAAACTAGGCTGTCCCATGTGATCTGGAAAGAGCCTGAGTATTTAAGGAAATCCCACTTCATGGAGCAAGCAGCCTAGATGCCCTGAAATGTTTTCTCAATCTGGAGAAGATTTCCCTTCCTTTCTACTCCATAAAAATGAAGACCCTGAAAACTGCAGGTCTGGAAACCTTAAGAGCCTTTGTCTGAAAGATGATTCCATGTCTGTCCAGGCTCCCTGACCCAGAGCTAGAGCACCCATGGCTCCTGGGCTCTGCTGCAGGACACTGCTATTGCTTTTAGTTATCTAATTTATTCCACAGTAGGAGACTGATACCTGCTGATCTAGAATGCTCATTTTGGTTAAACTGTATATACCTGAGGTTCAACAAAATGAAATAGTACACTTAATTTCATTTGAAACACCCGTCAGTGTTGCAGCCTGCTTCAAAACATTGTTGTTGTCTTAGCTGGTAAATACACACAACCAAATTGTTCAAAGCCCTGCTTCTTCGAAGATTCATGCTTGTGCATAGCTTCAGACAATTAGTAGTCTTGCTGACATCAATGGGACTGCTCACTGACTTTAACACTGGTTCCACTGAAGATGATTTCAAATTTTCTATTGACTTCAATAAGGCCAGGCTGCTCTTGGAGTATTGCATGTGCTGCATGCTGGGTAATAATACAAAGGGATGCCACACTTGTGAAACTAGATGGGCTTTTTATCATAGAAGTGCGGTTTGGTTTGGTTTTCTTTTGTTTTCCAGAGATACTGTGATGTTGTGTAGCATTCAAATAAACATATAGAGAGGAAGGCCCTGGTGCAACTTCCATCTTTTTAACTTTGTAACCTGTACTGCACCTTGCTTGTTGTTTCTTTTTAACAGTTTTGCTGTTGGTCTTTTGTACAAGGATTTGTTGTCTTGTGTCCCTCTAATGAAAGATATGTTCCCTACCGAGGGAAATGACTCTGACCATCACATTATGGCCCAACAGACTCAATTCAAATTCTTTGAGACAGAGTCCCTCTTCTTGCTTATGCAGTTGGTACTACTTATTCCCCCTTTTTATGCTTTCCTCTTCAACCAGCCTAGGAGGTGAGGCTTTGTCCAAGTTCTTCTAGATTTGGACTATGCCTCATTTGTTGAAGTGCCCTTTTTGATTTCATCTCTGAAAATACTACATCTGTGCTATCACCCCTGAGATATGCTTTTTACAGTCTGGACTGTGGATTTGATGTCATATTTAAATCTCCTGAGATTAGACCTTGGTCCCCTTCCCACAAACGAAATGCTATTTGCAACATAGCTCAGGTGATACTTATCTTGCAAGTATTCTTCCCAGGAATAAGACTTTTTTTTTTTTTTTAAGTGCCTCTGGTAAGCCATCCCATTCAGTGCTTTATTGGATTGCTTTAAGTCCTTCATGAGATATACAGCCGTACTGTAACATGGTTTATTCTTTATGCATAGATATACTGTAAAGTATGTTCTATTTGGACCATCTCCTAGTACTGGTGACTACCTTATCTTCAGTTTTTTGTGCAGGGAACGTTGCAGAGTTTTGATCAACTAAGCAGTAGTTTCATCACAAAACTTTGGTTTGCAATGTGACTTCTAATCTGCTTTTGCCCCAAAGGTGAAAACTGAATTTTTCACTTCCAAAATTTATGCAGCAAGTTGTACATTTGTACCTGATCATAATCACTGTCTGTCTCTGTCTTGTCTCTTTTAATTACTACAAAGAAATGCTGGCTATGCACTGGTGTTGGTCGTAATGTTGCTTTCTGGGACATCACAAAATCACTACATGCACTACATCATTTTAGCATTTGGGGACAGGAGTCTTATTTATGGTTTTCTTCATCAAAGACTTCAGCTCACTAGCCCATAAGCTTCTGTGTGTACATACTTCAGAAAGATCATGCCTACAAGTAATTTTTTTCATATTCTTTAATCAGAATAATTTGATTCTCCCCCCCCCCCCCCCCCCCTTTCAGCTGTTTAATTTCAAGTGTAAATTATTAGTTCTTCTGTTACTGGAGAAGTTATGAAATCAGAACATAAGTTTTTCACATCCTTTTATTGATGGCTGTGGGATATTCTTTTTGCCTTTATGATATTTCCACAGGATACGTGGAAAGATCGTAAGATTTGTATTTGTAACTGGTTTGTCTTTTCTTCTGTCTTGAGTCCTGGTAGCTTTTAGCTGAAGTCTATGAATTGTTCTATACTAGTGGATGTCATAATTTCAAAATTCTACCTGGACAGTTAGACTAACCTTGTTAATTAGAGGCATCTTTCAACATTAACTCTGAAAACCTGATGTAGCACAACCCTAAGCACCTGTCTTCCATTAAAGAGTCTTTAATGTTTCCAGCACTGGGCATTTGAGTCAAACTTGTTTGCTCCTTGGTTTCAGTTATAAAAGTAAATATATAAATCATCTTTGTTAGCTCTTTAGCTCACTTCATTCAAAAATACAATCAAACATTTATTGGTTCTTCTAATGTTTCAAGCATCTTTTACATAAAGAATTTCTGTTTGATTTCTAGTTAATTTTAACACAAATTTTAAAAAAATCTCAATTGTTTTCCCCCATAATTTTCCTATCATTTTTTTTGCCATCTCCCTGACAGCTCTTAATGTTGGATGAAAGCTTGATTCTACATCTGTCATGATAAATTTTGCTCTAAAACCTCCAAAGTACTGTGCTCAAGTTTTCCAGATTTTCTTTAGCTTTTTTTCCCCCCTGTTAAATGCATTTGGTGGTAGTAGTACTCGCTGGTCTGATGGAAGGTGTCATGCTTCATGTATCTTTCAGTGGGTGAGAACATGAGAAGATTATTTGCTTATAGTGTTAAATGATCTTTTTAAAAAGATGCTGTAAGTGCAGCTAGCGTTCTGACCATGTGCATACAGGTTGATTTCCAGGTGCCTCTTCTCTATTTGTATTTTCTGTAGTGAGTAAGAAGCTCAGAAAAGAAAAGGTGCTGCCAGTTCTCACACTGAATCTTAATTTGTTTTGGCAGGATGTTGCAATGCCTTAAACACTGCCTGAGGTCTTTAAATCCTTTAGAGGTATACATACATGTGACATGTATACCCCATTTGATTTCAATCTATTGACTCTGGGAAAATGTGCTGCAGATTTATTACCTTCACCTAGATGCTTCTCTTATCACAAAGTGGTCTATGGGTCAGAATCAGCACAAAATTACTTTGGCAAATCAAAAGATTATGGTCTTAATTATGCAGCTGGAAACCAGATTATGAAGAGAAAAATTAAGTAGCAAAATTATCAATATTTAACAGGAAGAATTCATCTTGGCTGCTCTGGTATGTCTCATCCAATGTTATTGAGACCTGTCCTAAATAAATATTTTTAAACTTGGGGATGTCTACTGCTCTTCAACACTGAGCCCTAAGGTTTTGTTGGGCATTTGTTGAACAGCTCCCTTCTAGCCTCAGCCTGCCTGCTTGGGGTGCTCTCGTGGGTTCTGGGTTCTCTCCCCCCACCTCTTTTCCAAGAAGGATTTATGGGTCCCTTAGTTTCAAGCTTTGTATCTGTAGCGTTCAGTTGCTAGGAATGAAGTTCTGATGTTTTTGGTTTTTTGTGGGTTTTTGTTTGTTTGGTTGTTTTTTTTGTTTGGTTTGTTTCCTTTCACCAGTAACGGTACATATACAGAGGTGATATCTGAGCCATTCTCCATTAACAGAAATAGAGAATTCAAGGCTTATCTGGGAAACGTTACTTTGTTAGAATAATTTTAATACAGAAATAATACCATATGTGCATGGTTTACACACCTTATATAATAAAATGGATAAAACCCACAGCCTTTCCAAGCTACTAATTTTCAGCATGGTTTTAGCTCAAAATGCACCACTACTTCGAAATTTATTCCAAGGAGCTGATTGTTGCAGATGGTCATAGTGGGCAGCAATAATGTATCTAGGATTTTTTAAAGTGTCTTTCCATGATGACAAACATTAACAAGCAGATTAATCTGTGGCTTAATTGTAAGAGGTTACCCAAATAGCATGCCTTCAGAGCTGTCTTTCCAAGCACAGCCCACTATAGAACAATTATTTTGGCCAGCACACAGGAGGAACTGGAGGCTTCATCTCATTTGTGATGCTGGGATCAGCCTGTGGTGATCCTACAACCCTTGCTTAATTAATCCTATTTTGGCTTTAGACTTGTATCTCTGTTTGGCACAGCAAATGCAGCTGTGCTGTGAATGTTACTGGAAGCAGACATAACTATGTGCTATGCACTCAGAAGGTTTTCATGGTGAATATTTATTCTTTTGACTCATTTCATAGTTAATATGTGCAGGCAGTTGTGACAGGTTGCTACTTGCTGACTGATTGGCACAATTAATTTCCATGTTCCAGTTGAGCTACAGTCCTGAAATACAGTTTGCTCATTCATTATGGGCTATTGCATATAAAACAGGAAAAAAAAAAAGTCTCTTATTTGAAGACTGACTTTTCCATCAGCGACTGTCAGTCCTCCAGCTGAGATTTTAAAATATTCAGGTGCCCTTCTACATGAAAGTTGGGTAGCAATTTTGAGAAACAGATCCATGTCCTCAGTGGGGACTCAGAAGCACACAGCACAATTCAGATTAAAGAATTTGGAGATTCAATGTTGTTAAATATACAGAGAATTTCAGTCTGTGTTCTATTTTTTTTGGTTTTGTGCCATCCCTTGTAGAGCAATATTAACAACATTTCTTAGGTGCTTGTCCTGGTTTGAGCTGGGATAGAGTTAATTTTCTTCCTAATAGCTGTGTTTTGGATTTAATATAACGTTGATGTTTTAGTAGTTGCTAAGTAGTGCTTACGGTAGTCAAGGACTTTTCGGTTTCCCATGCTCTGCCTGGTGCACAAGAAGCTGGGAGGGGGCAGAGCCAGGACAGCTGACCCAGACTGGCCAAGGGGCTATGCCATACCGTATGGCGTCATGCCCAGTATATAAACTGGGGAGAGTTGGCTGGGGGGCAGTGATCGCTGCTTGGGGACTGGCTGGGCATCATCAGTGGGTGGTGAGCAATTGTATAGTGTATCACTTGCTTTGTGTATTATTATTGTATTGCTATATTATTATTATTATTATTACTACCACTATTACTGCTATACTATTTTATTTTACTTCAATTATTAAACTGTTCTTATCTCAACCCGTGAGTTTTCTGACTTTCACCCTTCCAATTCCCTCACCCATCCCACCAGGGTTGGGGGGAGTGAGCGAGCGGCTGTGTGGTGCTTAGTTGCTGGCTGGGGTTAAACCATGACAGTCCTACATCATGGCTCTAAGCAGGGTTTATCACTTCAAACACAATCTTGTGCTAATG
Organism: Platalea leucorodia; assembly: GCF_965183815.1. Taxonomy (NCBI): domain Eukaryota; kingdom Metazoa; phylum Chordata; class Aves; order Pelecaniformes; family Threskiornithidae; genus Platalea; species Platalea leucorodia. The sequence goes on along the minus strand of NC_138828.1, from coordinate 41,388,368 downwards.
CAGCTATCTGACTTCTAGACACACTGATTCATTTCTGTTCAACCTAGAACATAGACGGGGCTTATTGTGTTTCTCCTCATATGGTCTTCATTGTTTCCAGATTTTACAAAGGAATAGTAATGCCATTTTACAACTACAGGAGTCATGTTTGTACTGGTGCTTCTTGCATAGTGGAAACAAGAACGAAATACTGGAAGACTGTAGGGAGAACTTGAAAATAAATCATCACATGCTATTCGCTCACTGCTTTTGAAATCAAGCATCTCTTGAGTTTAGGAGAGGATGAAGTAGAAGTCGGTTGCATGAAAGTCAAGTAACTATCAAATAATAATTTTTAAGTTACCTGCTCTGAACTTTTGAAACCTTGATATCATTAACTGTTTTTCTTTTGCTGCCTTTTTAAATAAGGCCTTTCTATCATAGATTCAACTGACCAGTGTTCTTTTGGACCAGCAGTACAAGAATAAAAATCCTTTCTAATGGACTCTGCAGTGTATGATTTACCCATAGCATTATTTACTCCATGAAAGTGTGCCTACTCCAGCTCACTAGGTGACAGAAACAGCCTCAAAACTGTGACAGCTGCAGAAAAAAAAAAAGGTTCTAAATGCTCTTAGTCACTGAAACTGATTTTATATGTACTATTTTACTCATAAACTTAGTATATACACTGAGTAATTTTCCTTCTAGATCACTTGAAAGAGTTAATTCTCTTATTACTCACTTAATAAAAAATTATACTTGAATGTTTTAATCTACATTTCTCCTAATTAATATAATTCAGAGAAAATGTAATATAGTTAAACAGAAAATGTAATAGATTATGTAAACGGAAAATTATACCCATCACATGGAACCTAATCAAGATCAAGCGAAGCATAGGCCAGTGTCATTGTTTAAACGAACATGTAATCTTAGTGTAGCACAAATGAAAACTCTGCATTGCGACACAACACATAAGAATGATTAAGCCAGAGTTAAAAAAGGAGTTGCCATACTGTATAAAGAATGTATTATACTGCAGAACTCTAGGGTAGAAATAAACAGCTTAATAAGTTGTTAATGAGGTGCAGGCAGCCATTCAGATTTAAAACAGAGCAAATGTTTACAGGGAATTTTGTACCTAATGAGAAATAGTGTAGAACAAATAATAATTAAAAATATGTAATATCAAATAAATAAATATTCCTTCCTGTCTTGCTCAGTGGGACCCGTATAAGATGGTGACTCAGACATACCAATATGGGCAAATGTATGAGATTATTTCACTCTGTAAGCTAACAGAATCTCAATGGGTAACAATGCCCGGGTAACACTTACAATGGATAACAATTACACTTGAAGTAACTGTAGCTCATGTCCCTATGAAAATCTCGTAACTTCTTGCTCTTAGAATTTTATACTTACTTCATAATTGTATATTCCAGGGATATAGTGATATAGCTACCATTTTACTTTTTTATTTTATTGTTGTTACTGTTAGCAATTTATTTTTTTTTTTTTTTTTCAGGAGAGGTAATGTAGAATTGGAAATTCTTGGATCCAAAACAGTCTTTTCAGCCCCAGTCTTCCTCTTCCCAAAAACATACATCAGTTTCAAGGCAGCATGATACCAGCTTCACCTACTTGTGGTGGTCTCTGGCTGCCCTAGGGCTTCCAGATCTTTGCAAATGAGTCGTTCCTCCTATGTCTAACTGGGCTATGGGTTGGAGTTGCAATTCTTACTACTGGTCATTAGAGATGACACTGATATCTCTTTGTTGTAAAGACTAGCACCTAAAAGAAGAAAGTCACTTTGGCTGAGAAGCAAGTAATAAAAAATGATTTGAAAGAAATCAGATGAAGGATGGATTGGATGTGATCTGAGGTAGGTAACTGTGGGAAAATTTTTAGCACAGTTCTTTGCAGTCTTTTTCTCCTACTGCTTATCTCAATTAACTAGTAATTCTTCGTAACAGCTCTTGGTGCTAGGACTCCTAATGTGAGGGTGCTTCTTCCATCAGTTGTTTTTCATAGCAGCTCACAAAATAGGCATGTCTTGTCTATTGAAAAAATGTATTAGACTGCAAAATAATCAAGGGGAAGAAAGGCTAAAGATGAGTTAGAAACGGACTGAAAGCTAAGCTTAAGCGATACTAAGAAGCATGAAGTATAGATTGCCACCTCTTGACAGTTTTCTCCAGAGAAAACTGAAAGCAAGAATTCATGCAGTGCTAGAAATTATTGTTAAAGTTAGTGGAATAGGAAAGCTTATAATCTGGGGACCCAACATCCTTCATTTGTTGTAGAAATCACATTGAGTGAATCTATGAAAGGAACCAAGGGCACTGAGGTAGTGTTTTGCTTAAAAGGTCTTCTGTGTAGGAAAGATTCACTGCAGATGTTTTATTATCAGCAACCCTGAGTTTTTCCAGTGTCTGGGAGCAAATAGCAGAGCTGATAATTACGAGGTAATCAGCACGTCCAAAGAGAAGCGCAGGGCATGCTGAAGGCTGATTGATCAGATCTCAATGATGTTGTGTAATCAACAGAGTAAATTTAAATATTTAAAATTGCATGTGATCATAATAATTATCAAAATTTATGAATGTGATGTGGAAAGGAACATGTGGGGATTATTCCTTTATAAGCCTCTGACATGAATGAGTTGGAATTTACTTTTTTTTGTCTTACATTGTGTGCTGTCAATCAGCTAGAAAGTAGAGAGTGGATTAAGAAATCCTTTCCCATGCTGCCAGAGGTTATGAATGGTTTCTGATCATATTCTCATTAAAAAGGTTCATGAAGTGTTACAACTGACATTAGCATGATAATCTGTACTACATAAGAGCTCCTAAAATTTAGTTTTGCAGGATATATCAGCATTAGTTTACTAAACTACCTTTCACCTTAAAGCACCAGTCTGACCCAAGGTCATCTCAGATCTTAAGTGCACATTGAATCAATTTTTGGTAGCTTCTTATGGAATAGTGATGGTATGTCCCTGTTCTTTGTAAGCATGTTTTAACTGACTAAGCAGACTCAGTAGAGATACCAAAAATGGTTAAACCTAGGAGGACCAAAATATGTCTCTTATTCTAAGAGCAAGTGCTCATTTCAGGGTTCAAACAGCACAGCAGACAAGTATTTGCTCCTTCTTTTTAGATAAGCGTAGCTACAAGCACTGATACACTGACTCCGTTTAACAGAAATAAATCCTCATGGTACAAAAGAATTATTTAAGGAATTGTATAAATTATTATTTATAGTCTTGACTCACTACAATTACATCCCTTTTCCTTGTGGCTGCAGTAGGTACGATACATTGTATAGAAACAAGTTTCTGACTGGCTATGGTCTTCAATTTCTAAACTTTTCTGTTGGTTTCCTTGCGGTCCCGTTCTCAGAGTTTTCTCTCATTTTCAAGAGAGATGGTTAAACTTTTCCATCTAGTGCTCATTAGTGCAGATAATATTTAGACTTTCTAAAAATATGTCTTGTTTCCTGCGTTCTTTTATCTCTGATTTTTCATTTATCATCTTCCCATTTTTTTCAAATTATATGTATTGATTTTCTGCCTACTCCCTTTGCTCCTTTTAAAATATCCGTTTGCTTTTCCCTGTCCATTTTTTTTTCCCCTGCATTCTGTTCCAATTTTACTTGGTAACACTGTTTTCCTGCATAATTTAACATAACTTACTGTAAAGACCAAAAATCTTCCAAATACCTGTGACATCATTTTGAAATATCATTAGGAACAGTGAGTCTTACACAATTTTGGATTTTGCACATACACTGACTAAACATGTAACTTATCTGATGCAAATTGATGTAATGAGCGACATTTCTGAATGTTAGTATGAGATATTTCATTTGAACTGACTGAAAAACATGAATGCAACTGCAAAATTTGCAGCTAGTTTGATAGTAACTCCCTCAAAACCAGAAATAGTTGGTCAAAATTCTTGTCAAGCTTGCTTTATAGTAAGAGAAGAAACTCAAAAGCTATCACCTTCTGGTGATCTAAGCAATGCATCTTTGTAGTCTCTCAAAGCCACATTTACTAACACGAAGTCATCTCCAGTGGGAGGGCTGTTTGAAAATACTTACTGTATCATAAAAAATGGTATCCCCTTCCTTGCTTTTTTGATTTGTGACTTTTGATGAGACTTTGAAGTTTGTCTGGTCCCACTTATGGCTGGAATCTACTGGAAGACTTCTCTCGGAAACAAAAGCTGTTGTGCAATTCTGTGATATTAGAATTGCAATGCAGGAGTCAAGAAAACCCAACCAACCAAAAGAACCCCCAAAACCCCACCGAAAAACCCACACCAAACAAAAAAAACCCCAAAATATTTTCTTTTTTCTTGTTTTCATAAATTCATTGGTATTGTTTTGCACTAACATTAAGAATAAATGCATTCAGTTCAGAACTACTATAAGAATAAAACTATGATAATTTATAGTCAGGGTGGAGGCCTTCACATATGGTATATTACAGGTACTTGAGCATTTCTACTGGAAATCTATAATTCCTTAGTACTATAATGGGTTTGGATTAAGTCACTTTTTATTTAAATTGAAGATTTAACATTATCTTCATGCATTTTGAGGCTCATGTTTTACTCATTATAGACAGTTAAGAAGTTAGTCGTTTGTTCTTTATTTGCTGTGCCATATTGGGCTACAGCAAATAATAACTTTTTGGACAGTCCTTACTTTCGTTCTTCCAGACTAATAACATGATTAAAAAGAAAAATTGTTGTGTTTACTTTTGCTTTCAAAGGCTGTGCTGTGTAGTACAGTGTCAGGTATTTCTCAAATATACAAAACTGGCATTGCAGAGACCAAGACAATCTTTTTTTGAAGTGTTATATTCTTGGTAGAGTTTTTTTTAATCATAGAAAATAGGGTGCCTGGTAATATTTTAAGTTTTTTGATATTTCTTGCCCCATAGAATCTTTTGTATCCTGAGAAGTATGGTGGTCTTTTGCTGGTTTGGGGGCTTTTTTTGTCGGGGGGAGACAAGTGTATTGTTTTCCCCTTTTCTGAGGTTTATATGACAATCTTTGATGGGAACTATGCAATTACTAAAGCAAAATAGCAAGCAGTAGGTAACAAAGATAGCAAGAAATTAACCTAGGGCTGGAAAGCTTCCTTTTGCTCTTTATTAAACTTAGTGTGTACTGTAATCCCTTTTTCATCTTTCTAGTAGCAAAAAAAAAATTGAGGATTTATAAAAGGGCGTATTTTGGTAACATGATATAAAGTGAACTGGATAGTTGTGTGCTATATCTGATATTTTTGAACACTGTAGATGCCACTCAAAGGGCAAATTTCTGTCCTCCTCAAAAAAAGCCGTAGTAAATGAACCTGGGGAGACATTTACTTCTAAGGTTTAATTGAGTCTGCTTGTGTGAAACTTTAAATCCTATTTAAATACTCTAATTGAATAAAAAAGGACTGAAATGGGGCTAACAGAGGCCTGCTCCTTTTGTTCTCAAGAGAGAGGAGTTAATCCTTTGCATCACTAAGACACAGGGTTTCGCAGCTGAGATGAAACTCTGTCCTGCAATCATAGCTACATTATGTAGCTGAACTATATTCCTATTTGATTTATACATTTGCAGTTCTGCAAAAATAAACACTATCTATGGCTAAGTCCAGACATGTCTCCTAATCTACTCTACCTCTTCACTTTAAAAAGAATATTTGAAAGGCAATTAGAAGGAACACATCCACATGCAATACTCCAAGCTGTTCCCTCTCTGGGTTTTTTAATAAGCATTTTTTCTTACTCTTTCAAAATTATTCTTCAGGAGAATACCAGGGGTGTTTCGTCCAGCTCCATAAAAATTGACTGTCGTCCTCTGTGCATTTATCTGTATGGTACAGGGCTTTTGCCTCTGAGATTTGACAGTGTTGCTTGTTAACTTGACATTAATTGCATTTTGAACAGAATAAACACTAGGTTGAAAAATGAGTTGTATATTATCCCAGGAGATGAATTTATCATTAAATTAATAGGGAACACTGTCAGAATTTCATTGTAAAAGGACCCTAAGAAATTCTGCAAATTGACTGATTGATAGCCATGGCAGCTTTCTATCAATGTGCATCAAAGCTTTTTTTGTGTTGCTTTCATTGTTTTAGTAACTTAAAAATAGCAGGTGAAAAAAGAATACAGAGTAGGTGTATGACATTACATTGATATAGCTGACCTAAAAAGAATGCATTTAACAGAAAACAGAAGAAATAAAAGGAATGAAAAAAGGAAGAACAACATGGGTCAAGCATTGGAGGGTGGAACTTTGTCAAAAGCTTTCTGAAAATCCAAATTAATGATATCAATTGATCAATGCTCATTAACTCTTTCAAAGTAATCTGATAGATTTTGTGGGATTACTGCTTATAAAAGCCATGTGGAGTTTTACTGAATAGTTAATGTTTATCTACGCATCTATTAGTTCTGTTCTCTGTCATAATTCCTACCTATTTTCCCGATGGATATCTGACTTACTATTCTGCAGCCCCCTGAGTCATTGCAGGAGTCCTTTCTCAAGAGCTGTAACTCTTCAATTCAGTCTTTTATTCCTCTTACCACAGTGTCTGATTTGAGCGATAGTTTATATGCCACAGTTGGTAACTCAGCAACTCCATACTAGATTTCCTTCACTCTTGAACAAATTGTCCGGTCCTGACAATTGTTACTGTGTCATTTATTAATTTGTGCTAAAATCTCTTCTATTGATGCTTTTTCTAAAATTGTTTCTCTGTCTCATTGCTTGTGAGGAAGGGAACCTTCCTGACCTTCTCCATAGTGAACACTGATGAAAGGATTCACTTAACTTTTCTGCAGTGGTCTTACCTTTCTTTAGTGTTCCTTTTGTACTTTGATAATCTGCTGGCCCCACTGACTCTATAGTCATCCTATTTCTTCTGTGTTTGAAAACATTTTTATTATTATCTCTTATGCCTTCTGTAAGTTTCATCTTAAAGTATTACTTGGCTTGCTTTACTGTAGTTTTACATTTAACTTGCTAGCTCTTTTTAATATTTTCTCATTTGAAAGTGAATTACAATTTTTTTATCCTTTTGTTCTGTTCCTTTAATATGCTGAGCTTTTTAAAATTAATTTGGTTATATTTTTATTGTTGACAAATCTTTATTCAAAGATTTCGGTCTGTCATCATCACCACTCTTCACAGTCACCCTAACAGACATCTGAAAGGTTTGTACTGTGTCACTCTAAAAAATCTATGAAATGGAAATTTGGAAAAAAACTAAGAATCAGGAATCCATGAGACGTGCATGAGTTGGCGATCGCACATCTTACTTTGGGTCATGGAGATGTACAGAATTAAACTTTTATATTTTTGTCAAAGTTTAAACAATAGCTGGGCACTGAACAAAGCTATTTCAGGATTGTACTTCCAGGTAGTTATTAATGTGCATGACTTTTTTCCTTTTATTTCAATTTATCCTAAATACCTTAGTCCTTGTTACTATTTTCATCTTTATAATGACGCATATCCTGAAGTTCTTGTCCAGATACAGCTCCTTGTACCTATTATTTTATATAATGAAATCTGACATGACTTTTATCTAGCAAGTGTCTGTGGCACTTAATTTCAGTGGCATTCTGAAATCCAAGTCTTTTCAGCATACATACTGTTAAACATATCAGTAAAGATTTAGATAGGAATAGAAATTATGAGCAGTTACAAATTTCCAATGGATTTTTGAGGGATTGTTTTTTTTTAAACAAAATTTTTCTAGTTATATTCTCTGGCTGCACATTTACAATGTTTTATCTATATTCCTATTTTGTCTGCAGATGATATTACATAATGTTTCTACAGTTATTTTTCTTCCTAATGCAAATTATCATTGTAAAAACTGAAGAATTTAACAGTATAAAATGGAAACCACTGTTGTAACTGAAGGTGAGAATGTTTTAGTGCAAGTATATCTTGTTGACACTTAAAAGTGCACAATTTTCTCATATCATTTTCATTATGTAGCTAAGCTAAATTGATTCTAAATTGATGCTATGGAAAAAACAACTTACCTCTTCCTTTTTTTTTTTTTTTTTCCCTTTTTTTTTTATAGCAAGGTGTAACAGTTTTATCTGGGAGGAAAATGCCATCACTACTATAATTTATTTGTTTAATTTATGACTATGCAAAGGAAAGTGCCTATCATATGCTCTAGGCATCATTGTAAAATTACTTTTCAGGAAATTAAAAAAAAATAAAAAAAAAATCAGCAATTTCTCCAAACCTACAGCCCAACCAATCAAAGCCAATGAACACTATGTTGTTTGTCAGTAGTTGTTCATAATGATGCATTTGTTTGCAGGATCAGGGATGTAAATTATATATTTTAGAGCACTCCTTTCTCAGGTGCTTCTCTTATTTTGCTATATTTCTTAATCAGAATAGAATTTCAAAGTAACCTCAATATTTACCTGTTTCTGAAAATTACTTTACTCTCGGTCACTAAAATTGTTCATAAACTTGTGAGAATAAGTCATGGCAAATAGACTCACAGCAAATGTCATTGGAATCTCAGGGACTAGAATCTTAAGGACCAGAGAAAGAACAAAGGAATTATAGTCAGAAAAAAGACAAAATAAGAGAATAACAGTGAAATGAAGCTCCCGAATAAATATAGTGCAGAGTATGCCATGGATAGATTTTAGCTGGTATATGTAGAAATACCCGGGAATTTTGCCTGTGGTTACACCATATATGAATTATTGACTCTTTCTTCACTTGTGAAATAAAAATCATTTATAGTGTGACATTTTCTATATAAGTACAACCAGAGGCTGTCATGTATACGTGCTCACAGTCCCATACAAGAATAAATGTGCAATTAAAAGTAATTTATATCAAAAAATCCTCTGTGGGACTGCAAGAGAAACCTTTTACTGCTCAAGAATATTGTCTGTTTCTGGAGCTGAAGGTAAAGCTCTGCACAAGCACAGTCTGCAGGAAATCTCTCATACTTGATCTGCAGTTCATTTCTTACCCAGCCCCAGTCTGTTATTATTCTCCAACCAATGTTATTTGGCTAAGATCAGCATTGATTTACATTTTTTGCACTTCCATCAACTGTGTGGGGAGTGCTCCACGTGAAAAATCTACACTGAATTTCATCATTCAGTGGAACTTTTCTTATGGGTGAGGTATAACATGGCTCAGTTCTCCCATATCACAAGCTTTAAATAAAAACAAATGGTTTGGGGACATTGTTATGCAGAAAGAATTTTTTCCTCTGTTCTAGCCTTAAGATGAGAAAGTAACCTTTTCCACCTCCTAGGGATATTATTTCCCACCCTTCTGTACAGTTCATTTTCCTAGCCAGAAGAAATGATTGGTTGGGGGGGAATAATTTAATCCTTTAAATAAAAATCCCGTATTCAGAAAACCAACAAACAAAAACCTAGCTTCATTTTGCATGACCTTCATGTTATAAAGGAAGGACAGTTTTCAGAACTGGTAGTCAATAGGAATTTTTCCCTGAAAAAGAAAAGATTACAATTAATATTACCTGAAACAAATATGATACATGCCAGACATGCATGGCAATTTAGCATAAGGCAAGTTTTAATCCAGTCTAGGCAACCTTTCTTTCAGGCACATCAGGTTCAAAATGTAGTCATTGTATGCCTTTATTATTTTTGACAATCAAAAAGAGAAGGGGGGAAATAGCAGTGAAGAGCACAATATCTTCAGGTCTAACCCTTAGGAGGTTACAGAGTCAATAGCAGTTTTAAAACCATATAAAAAGACAGTTCATACAATACACAGCTTCTAGCTGAACAGGTCTGTTGGACGACAGAACATATGACAATAAAAATCATCAGCATTTCAATTTTTCATTTGTGTAGCACCTTTTTATGTCTTTTCTCCTTTCCAAACTTATACTTATGTGAAATGTAGCTAGTTCTGAGGTGGAAGGCAGAATGTAAATACATAAAGCACTCGGATAAAGAAAAATTATACTGGTGAGATTTAAAAAAAAAAAAAAAAAAAAAGGCTATGTAGGCCACAGGGATTTAGTTGTCATTATCATCATAGTGGAATGATGCTGGGTAAGAAACTACGATGAACTGCCGCTGAAGCACACCTAAGTTTGGCATGATATCGTTTTTTCGACATTGATTTCTCTTAGATAACAGTGTATTCTGAAACCCAAGAGGAAATTTGGGGATGTAAATGACAGGGGAAAAAAATTGTACAGTGAGAAAAAGTAAGTAGTAAATACATAAGCTCTATACGTTTAGTGAGCAGGTATGTTTTATATTTGTTGCTTTATATGTGACTGTTTTATTGACGTATTACTAGCTTGCCCAGAATAATTAGAGAGTACAGAATTTCACTTTGTAATTCCTGCATGAAGCCTATAGCTTGCAGCTGGTTTATACATGAAGAGAGAATCGGGTTCTGCTGTTTAAAATAGCCATTTTACAGAATGGTACTGGCTGTGGGTGACAATTAAGCAGAAACATGGAATATTTCTTGTGGGAAGCATTGGAGTTTGCTGTTTCTTTGCTATGTAGTCCCTTAACAGAAAGAATGAAAATGAATGTGCACATACCTTTTATGGTTCTTTAGGGGCACCTGCTTCTTTACAAATCATAATCTGACTAATTTCAAGATTTCTGGAAATGATATTGGCCTCTTATGGCAAGAAAAAATATGCCATCCCTTGTACTTAAAGTGACAAATTTGTTTTGTTGATGCAAATCCTTAATGTGTGTACATTTTAGTGGTATCTGATATAATTACTCATACCTGATTAAGCAAGAAGGAAACAGTATGATCATAGCTATTCTATAAAACACTAAATAGGACTTCTGTGTATCCCTGAGCAACAACATAGCTTTTTGGAAAAAAAATAAGCAAGCCATCCCATCAGATATTATTAGCAATAGCAGTGACAGAGAATCCATTACAATCACTGCTAAACTGCTCCTGTGATTAATTTCTTATTGTAAAAAATGTGCATTGCGTTGCTAGTTTGAATTTGTATGGCTTTATTTTCCAGCTTTTACATCTTTCTTGTATCTTTGCGTGCTGGACTGAAGAACTCATTATCAAAGTTTTGTTCCTGCTGTAGATACTCAGAAACTGAGATCGATTCACAACTTAACCTTCTATTTGGTAATCTAAATAGCTTGACCCCCTTCAGTCTTTCATTATATGGCATATTTTCCGAATCTTTCTGTATAGGTTTTTATTCATTCCAGTGAGGGAAGTAAATCTTGCTAGAGAAACCAAAAGAAAGTGAAAACTGCTTAAAAAATGAGAGTCTCATCTACCTCTTCTTCTTTCCCTGAAAAATAACAATGGACCCAATTAATTTGTTTGCAGTTAGAATAACATAAATTTTCCCCAAATTTTTTTAATAATTAATTGATCCATGGCTTATTTTGGTGTAAATATAGCCAAATATAATGTGAGGATAAAATATACAGTACTTTCAAAGTACTTGCTCTCTGTTCTTCAAACCCTATTACTAACCCCTGTTAAAGGAGGGTCATAGTAGTCTTTATTGGGGAAAAAAAAGGAATGATGTAGCCTCATTTTTTGAATGAATGATACTAATTTAAGGAAAAAGTTCCTGAATGCAGATACCAAATAATAAGAAGAGATTTTGCATAATTCTGATACAGTTTCTTGAACTCGGACAAATTATGTCTTCCATATTTTCTGTAGACTATCTCCAGCCGTCTGAAGATGTAAGGAGCTGCAGACTTAAGGACACTGTCTTGAGATAGCTTCTGGCCTACTGGGCTGGGTGGCTTTTGTCACTCTTACTGGGAGTCCATGGGTATCTAACGCAGGTTTCCAAATTTTCACTGAGTGCATGTTGCCTCAAATTATGTTCACACAGCTTCTGTTGGACTCCTGAGGTTAACCGTAAGACATCCGTTACAGCTGCATTGCCTGAAAATCTCAAATGAATAGTGAAGTTGCAGTCCAAAGCTGAAATGTCTCTATTTTGAATTGCTGTGGTTACAAGATCCATTTCCTTTAAATAGTGCTCTGTTAGTGGATTGGGTACATTTCAAAAGCCTTCAGTTTCTTTTTATTTTTCACAGGGGTTATGCTTTTATTAATGGCTGAAGAAAAGTCTGACTGTAAAATACAAATTTTTATCTCAGAAAACTATCTTCTAGTATGGTCTGTGGAAAGAAAACAGAAGCATGTTCCTTCCACGTCTTTCTAAAAACTTCCTGTAACACTGTCATTTCGGCACTATGCTATCATAAACCCCAGAAAGTGTTTGATGACTCATATTAATGAAGAGACTCATTACATGAAAGTACATGTGAACCAACCAGCATCTTCAATCTACTTCACTATGAACAGCAGCTGAGCAACTCTATTTTAAAACATCTTTCCTGTGTATTTTTCAGTGTGTGATGATAAGTAAAATATTCAACTTATGTCTTTCTTTCAAAGTGACAGACTAAAATAAAGCAAGCCTATTAATGAAGACTCTTCAACATGTTATTAGTAAGAAAAAAGTTAAACCCTAGTTTTTATTAGACTTTTTGTTGACAAGTAAAAGTTCTCGGATAGAATAAGTGCTTCATTTTGTTGCTCTTCCTCTAGAAAAATGCTTTTCTTTCCTGTTTTTTTTCCCACATTTTTGACAGCAAAAGGCTACTAGTTGACTCCAAACAAGAAAACAAAGTGTGGCTGTAAAACAGTAAAATATAATGATGCAGCAAATTTACGCCTAGAGTTTGTTCTACAAAGGTGCTGTCAAAGTACAACAGTTCTCAAGAGAATTAAAGCATTATTTTCTTTGTATAAAGAGGAAAACCACATAAAAAAAGATATGATGTATGAGGGAGTTTTATTGCTAGGATTTTGATAGTTTTCCTACTGGCAATTCTACTCATCCCTTCGCAGCATGGTGTAACTACCACTGGCAAACTTAAATACAAAATACACTTTGTATTGGAACAGCATTTAAAATCTGCATCATTTCAAATTTCAAGATAGAGTTAGGTACCTCACAGAAAGCTCTTCTTTGAAAATTGAGAATGAATTCCTAATAGGGCTTAATTATCCTAGATATATTACAGACAGTAAGATTTTTATTGAAATAAAAAGTGGTGCTTTAAAGATCCCCTTTTCTATAAATGGCTTCAGAATCTTCTAGCCATATTTTTGCGTCCTTCTGGGCTCAGTGCTTGTTGTAGACTACATTCTGCTGTAAAAATTGAAAGCAATAACAGAGCTAATGGTAGATGTTAAATAGGAAACAGTAACGTGCAAAGGCAACCATTGATCTGCTCCAATCTCCTTCACAAAATAACAAGGGGAAGTTTCAGAATAGATGAAATCTAGCTAGTAAGCAGCACTCAAGGCCTGTTAGTCTTTGTATTCTGTTAAGAACTACATTGAAACACTGTAGAAAACATGTAGGATTTTGCTTATTTACAGTACTATTGTAGTACTTGTTTTTTTTCCCCAATAGAAAATTAGTATTATGCTGTATATATCCTAGGTGTGCATGTATTATTTTATAATGATTTTAACAAAAGCTAGAAGGAAGGGTTGAAAGAGAGCTCTGTGATTTCCTTAAAATTATTGTATGAGAGGTTTAAGAGATTTCTATAATCTCGCATCTCAGGCCTCAGTGGTTTTACTAAAATGTGTGTAATTTTGTGTATACTTTTGTAATAAGGTATACTTCTACCTAATATTTTACTAAAATGTGATGTAGCTGTCAAGTGAAAAGATTGAGTAAGGTATATCATACACAGATCATTCTCAGCAACTTATTATAAGTCGGACTTACTGTTGGATGTGGGCAGAAAGACACAACTTCTTCTACTTTATTTACTATTATTATCATTTAGACTGTTAGCATGGTTGTGCCTAAAACTTAACCATGTCAGTAACTTTACAAGTGAAGAAATAAGAAAGAATTGGGGGGAGGGGGGGGAATCCCTCCTTAGGAATGTTATTAATCAAAACAGGAAAAAAGGTAAGAAATGGAGAGACAAACAGATTGTTCATTGCAGGGGTGGGTTACACCATATGTGTTCTTCAGCAGGAGGTTTTGGTGGTGGGGGAATGAAGGAAAAGTAACTTGGCAAGGCTTACTTGATATAGAATGTATCAGTATAGGTTTATAAAAGACAGCATTCAGTTCAGGTAAGGGGAAAACAACAGACTGACTGCTTGTTGGAAATAAACTATATTTCCCTCACAGATCTTGGGGGAAAAGGGATCCCAGCTTGTGCATTCTGCCATATTGTTTTGGGCTGAGGTTTACAAGGGACTGCAGATACCATAAAAATAGATGTAGAGAGAATTAGTCTTCTGTAAGAATGACTCAAAATGAACTTATGCTTAAATCCTGTATGATAAGAGGAAAAAGAAATTAAGAGAATGAAGCAGGCTGAGGCATGTGTCTGTAATTAAGTAAGTAGTGGAAAAAAACAAGTGGTTGAGATAGGGAAGAGAGGGTTGAAGAGGGTTATTAGACTTTGTTGTTTGACCTTGACTGCAGAGCACTCATTGAAGTGGTGAGTGGTATAATTTTAGGTAAAAGTATACCACTTTTTGTGAGTGGTATAATTTTAGGAGGCATTCAGTGATTTTTTCAGCTTCCTATTGAGTCCCAGATCCCAAGGTCTCTAGTTTGAAGTTAAAAAAAAATTTCAGAAAAAACAAACTTGTGTTTAGCTGACTTAAACTTTACTATACACAGAAACGTTTGAAGGACTACAAACATGAAAAAGAAACAAAAAGAAAACAAAAAAAAAACCAAAAGGGGGAAGGAGAGGAATTGCAGCAAGCAGCCAAAATGCAGATGGGAAGATTCAGAAGGCAGAGACAGCAGCTGATGTCTGACCTTGCTTGAATTATTTTATGTTGCTATTCTCGTAGCTTCAGATTCTCAGCCGCTCTGTCTTTCCAGTACCTTTCCTAAGTCTATGTGGTTGGGGTGAGGGGAGATCTGTATAGGTCTTACTGTGACTACACAGTATAAGGTCTGCCCTATCTGCTGCTCATCTAAAAGATGTTTTTTAAGGGGTTGATCTCAAACCAGTTCTATATTCCTCTTCCTCTGATGAAGTAGTATCTTCCTGAAGTGCTTTATGGGGCTGCCTTGCTAGATTCAGGTTCTGTTAGGCTCTTTTTGCAGTTTCTTTTTCAAGCTCTATTTACCTAGTGAAGGGTAGTGGTTAGGGTCTTATAGCAATTGTTATCCCACTAGATATCTCTCCTTTTGTAACTTTGGGTGGGAGGATGGAATATGGTTGAGGAGGTAGGTATGAAATAGAGTTAAATTGCATCTGTTCTGTCCCCTCTGTTAAGAATCCCTTATGAAGCTTAATTTTAGGTCCTAAACATCTGTTTGTCAGCCATCCCACTCCTGCTTTCTTTATAAAATACTCTTCCTTCCCTCAAGGGGTTGACGACAGCTGTAGGGCATCTTTCTATGGTTTGGGGCTCCCCAGTGGAAAAGAGATGTTAACAAGCTGGAGAGGCCATTAAGATGACTTGGGGGGGCACACAAGAGAAGCCAGATGAATTTTGTTCATTTAGCCTGGAAAAGGGCAAGCTGTGGGAGCAGGGGAAACCTAATCATAGTTTGCCACAACATACAGGAGGGTTACAGAGAAAACAAAATCAGACTCTTCAGATGTCCACAATTAAAGGGCAGGAGGTGGTGGTCCCAATCTGCAATAAGATGTAGGAGTGTAAGGAAAAGAAATTGTTTGTTGTGACTGACTCTCTTGGACAGGCTGCCCAGATATGCTGTGGAAGTTTTCAAAATATCTCTGGGTGAGGTTTGGAGAAATCTGGTCTACCTGTGAGGTGGCCTGTGCTTGGAGAAGGCGGCTGCACTGGGTGGCATCCCAAGTCCCCTCCAAAACTAAGTTTTATATGATTCCAAGTAGCCCATGAGTGGTGGTGTTCCTTGGGGTATGATAAGGATGAAATGCTGAAAAAGATATTAAGTATAACATTTGATGTCCCAGTGGGCAGAAGGGTGTTAGGTGGTTGAGCTTATATATACATGTGGAAAGAATGACTTGAACAGAAGAACAACTTTGATCCTGTTAAATTAAGGTTCTTAAAAATTAAATTTTGTTTGTTTTTTAAGATAAAGTTCTCTTAAAGTTCTTGGCCAGATTGGATCCACCCAAGGGTACTGAGGGAGCTGGCAGAGGTGCTCACCAAGCCACTTTCCATCATCTATCAGCAGTCCCGGCTAACCAGGGAGGTCCCAGTTGACTGGAGGTTAGCAAATGTGACACTCATCTACAGGAAGGTCTGGAAGGAGGATCCAGGAAACTACAGGCATGTCAGCCTGACCTTGGTGCTGGGGAAGGTTATGGAGCAGACCATCCTGAGTGCCATCATGTGGCATGTACAGGACAACCAGGGGATCAGGCCTAGTCAGTGTGGGTTTATGAAAGGCAGGTCCTGCTTGGCTAGCCTGATCTCCTTCTATGACAAGGTGACCCGCTTAGTGGATGAGGGAAAGGCTGTGGATGTTGCCTAGCTAGACTTTTGTGAAGCCTTTGACATGGTTTCCCACAGCATTCTTCTGGAGAAACTGGCTGCTTGTGGCTTGGACAGGCGTACTCTGCGCTGGGTAAAAAACTGGCTGGATGGCCGGGCCTAAAGAGTGGTGGTGAATGGAGTTAAAATCCAGTTGGTGTCCAGTCACAAGTGGTGTTCCCCAGGGCTGAGTGTTGGGGCTGGTCCTGTTTAATATCTTGATGAATGATCTGGACGAGGGGATCGAGTGCACCCTCAGTAAATTTGCAGACGACACCAAGTTGGGTGGGAGTGTTGGTCTGCTGGAGGGTAGGAAGGCCCTACAGAGAGACCTGGATGGGCTGGATGGATGGGCCGAGGACACCTGTATGAGGTTCAACAAGGCTAAGTGTCAGGTCCTGCACTTGGGTCACAACAACCCCATGCAACGCTGCAGGCTTGGGGAGGAGTGGCTGGAGAGCTGCCTGGCTGCGAAGGACCTGGGGGTGTTGGTCAATGGCCAGCTGACTATGAGCCAGCAGTGTGCCCAGGTGGCCAAGAGGGCCAATGACATCCTGGCTTGTATCAGGAATAGGGAAGTCAGCAGGACCAGGGAGGTGATCGTCCCTTTGTACTCGGCACTGGTGAGGCTGCACCTCGAGTACTGTGTTCAGTTTTGGGCCCCTCACTACAAGAAGGACATTGAGGTGCTGGAGCGTGTCCAAAGAAAGGCAATGAGGCTGATGAAGGCTCTAGAGCACAAGTCTTATGAGGAGCAGCTGAGGGAGCTGGGGTTGTTTAGTGTGGAGAAGAGGAGGCTGAGGGGAGACCTTATTGCTCTGTACAACTACCTGAAAGGAGGTTGTAGCAAGGTGGGGGTCGGTCTCTTCCCCCAGGTAAGAAGCAATAGGACGAGAGGAAATGGCCTCAAGTTGTGCCAGGGGAGGTTTAGGTTGGATAATAGGAAAAACTTCTTGACTGAAAGGGTAGTCAGGCATTGGACCAAGCTGCCCAGGGAAGCAGTTGAGTCCCCATCCCTGGAGGTATTTGAAAGAAGGGTAGACGTGGTGCTTGAGGACATGGTTTGGTGGTGGACTTGGTAGTGCTAGGTTAATGGTTGGACTTGATGATCTTAAGGGTCTTTTCCAACCTAAACAATTCTATGATTTTATGATCAGCATTGAATTAATGGGAAAGATACTATAATTAGTTCTAGAGTTGCAACTAGCAATAATAATCCCTAGTTCCAAAGAATTAAAACTTCTTTTCGTTTTGTCCCATAGTGGAAAGCAGCAAAATTAATGCTTCTTCCAGAAAATAAAATTGACTTTTGAGATTAATAGATAAATTAAAATGGTAAGTTTTGATGAGAAAAATGCAGGAGTACTTAGGGGTAAAACCAATCCTGTTCTTTCTGTTTTGCAATGAATAGTGACAATGTGAATTAATATTACCTAGTTCTCTGGGGTATTTGTAAGCAAAAATAAGACTTTCACTACATGTTTCAATGTGAAGACATGCAGTCATTTGGAATGCTGGGTGCTAACGTGAAGCATGAAAACCACTAATGTCCACGATAACCTGCTTTTTTAAGCCAACTTAAAAAGGAATGTGAGATTTGCTGGCTTCCGAAAGCAAAGTGTATTTAAAAACCTGTTACAAGAACAAGTGCAACTAAATTTTTTCCCCGTCATTGTTTATACCAGTTCGTGTCCCCTCACTTTCTATGTTTGTATAAAATAGTCTGCCTTTGTCTCCTATATGCAGTAATTTATTGTAATCAAAGATTTTCCTTTGGCATCAACTGATTGCCTCAAGCAACGATAAAGTACTTGTGTACATATGAACCAATTCCAGCAGCTGCGATGTTGCACATAAGGATTTTTTCTTTTATGAATCCATTTTTCAAAAGTGATTATATTGCTTAGACTAAGCCAATAGCGTTCATTCTTTTTAATGCTTTTCGGAATAAGGTTTTGCCTTCTGTGTTCTATAAACACTACTACTTTATACATCTGAGCAGTTAAATTGAGCTTAGGTGAGAGATGAAAAAATAGATTTGAATGTGTTGGATCATGCATAAATGTATGCCAAATAGTAGTTATTTAAATGTTCTAAAGTTTTGTTTATGTTTCATTTTTGTAACTAATCTTCAGCTGTTTCTGTAATCTTCCTTGTCTGTGGATTCTCCAAATCTAGAGAAACTATGAATATACTGAAATTTTTTCCTCTAACAAAATTTTCCACGTACAAGTAGTTCAGGGGGCTAGATGACAGTCAAACACTCAAAAAGACAGATAAATATTTGTCAGTATGATAATCAAGATTTGCTGACTTAAGCTACTCCCAAATACGATGGTGTTTAAAAAAAATTTGTATATTTGTGATGAATTTTTTTTTTCTTGTCCAACTCAAAAGTTTATAAAAAAAGTAGTCATGTTAGTCTCTGTAGTACAAAAAGGTAAGCAGTAAGGCTGAATGGACTATTACATGTCATAGTAACAGCAAACAACTCACAGGAGCCTGTTCCAATATTAGATCTAATATTAGTTCTGTTTGGTCTGTTTATTTTTGTGTGCTTTAAGCTATGAGTTTTTATCCCAGTGCAAACACAGTTCATTTTGGAAATATTTATTGAAAAATCCTTTTTGTACTATCTTCTGCTCTTGCAAGCTAGCTATAAAGTAAATGGAAATGTAGTAAGCTAATAAAATCCTAGTAAGCTAGCTAAGCCGTTAATGTTTTATAGTACAAGATCAGTAGTTCTCTTCTTCAAGATTTTCTTTCTTTATCCTCTCTGTTCACCTTATATGGATGCAAGGATGAACAAAAGTTAATAACGCCTTAAGACTTCTGGTGAAATAAGGAGTAAATCAACAAAGGAAAAGCTGACAGTCTCTTCCATTCATTACTTTGCTTAAAAAATTTTGTCTGCCTCCCCCTCTCTGTCTCCAAAATTGGGGCAGTCAGGAATTTCTCACTAGATAAGAAAAAAAAAACCAAAAAAAAACCCAAACAACAAAACCAAACCCAAACAAATCTAATTCCATTTATGTGTTTGAAGTAAAAGGCATAGGAAATTATGTATTTACTTTCCATAACAGTTACTTTAACGTTTCTTCAGTTGATATTATTATATCTATAGATAGTACAACATACTGTGAGGACTGCTTTGCCATGTGTGTTCATTATTAAGTAACTGTTCATGTGGGGCTAAGGGACATGAACAAATGTCCTACTGAAAGGTGTTTTTGTTTTTTTTTTTTTTTTAAAGGAAACCTATTTATATATGACTTTGTTTATTAGAACTATTCTTATAAATTTTTTTCAAGATGGATACTCAGACCTTGCACTATGACTCCTGTTCTGCTTAAGTTTTTTAACTTGTTTTGATTTTAATGAAATTGGCTTGGAAAATTAAATAGTACAGTATGGGTTAATTGATTGATTGATTTTAGTAATTTCTGGATTTTCTTCCAATAATTTCTTTGAATAGTGTGAAGATGTGAGGAATGAGAAAATTATGTTAGATGAACTATGTGATACTAAGTTTGTCACCCGCATTAGTCATGTGGTCTCTGTAAGAAGCTAGAGACATGCTAGAGTTTTTGAGGAAATGCATATATTATGCGTAATTATGCTGTATGTTTTGTAGAATAGTCTTTGAAATTTAAAATTATTGAGACTTCAGCAACAACCCTCCTACGCCTTTCTTTCTTATGTGCCGACATAATACTAGACTGCTCCATTCATACTACATGGTATTTTCATCCCTTGTATTTGAATGACCACACAGTCACAATACAAATGAAAAGAGAGGTAAGAAGGATTAAATTTTAAATTAAGGAGAAAAAGCAGAACAGAGGTAATCACTTTTGAACAGCCTGGAAGAAGAGAGCAGTTTTGCTCCCTGGCTTTCCAGTTTAGCTTTGGTTTAAACATCTGAGGTGAAGTAGGCAGGAGGAGGCCATGTAGTCCTCTGCACCTCTGTAATTATGATGCATCTTCAGAACTCCAAAAACAAAAGTTAGCGAAGAGAAAGTCTTGTTCTAACCCCAAAATTCATTAGAGTCTAGTTTTCTTGTAATTTTCAGTTTAGCCTTATAACCATGTTTAGGGACTTGGAACTGGTGTGTCCTTTGATGAACTGCACCAACAGTGTGATCGTGAGAATGATTTCTTTCTTTTTGGCAAACATGTGTCAGTACCTCTGTGCCTGGTTCCTGTAGGAAGGACAGCTCTGTGGTAATCTTCCACATCCTCACACTGGCTATTTAGAGTTATCTTGTGATCCCAAAGGATCAAATGGAATGGTTGGGAGGCAGGAAAAGAGGGAATCTTGGACTGTGGACAGCAGAACTTCTTAGGATGCGGTATTTGCTCAATGATCCCTTAGAAACTTCTGTTTCTTCCTAAATAACTTGCATCAGTTAGAGAGTTTGCATGATCAAGGGTATTGAAAGTGTCTGAGGATCCAAAAGCAGACACTTTATTAATAATCATTGGAAATTTCATTTAGCATACCTTATACTTCAGCAGAAAGAACTACCCAGTAATATATGATGGTCTAACATTCAGGAAAAAAGTTTCTTTTTGACCGTAAATATGGCAATCACTTTGGACCAATATGAGCAAAGACATTCTAATTAGGTACCTTCAGCCATTCCTTTTGTCTAGAAGCAAAATTACTTTTTTCTAAGGAAGAAATGTGTGCATTTGTGTGGGTGAGAGGAAAGATGAATTCTTTATTTCCGCCTATACCACAGGAATCCCTGAAGTATGGAAATAATAACAATACACATTAGTTCTAACAACTACCACTGCAATGATAGTCGTCTGCAGGCCATCTGCTTTTTTAGGTTTCCTCTGCTGTATGAATGCTGATAAGTGAAGCATTTGAAGATTTTTCCATTGCGAATCCTAAATTTTAATTTTACCAGTCTGTCCTTAAGAAATTGGTTTGCTTAAGGGCATCAAAACTACTCTAGAGTTTTTAACCTATGAAATCTCAGTTCTACTCAGAGAATGGACAGAATTATGATTTTTGATTTTCCACTAACACTGGAAAATTAGTGACTTCACAATTAACATGCATTTTTAATCTTTTTTTTTCCTAGATTTCTCAACTATTTTGGAGAGGTTATGCAATTGAAAGAAAAAAAAAAAAAGGCAAAAAGCATTGCTATCTGCCTACAGTAGAGGACAAACATGAAAGGGTTTGTGGACTCAATGAAACACCACAGTCCTTGTAGCTTGCTAGAGGATGTAGTCTGTCACCTTCTTAACTCCTTATCCTACTGTCTTAATTTAATTTAATACTTTATTTCTTCAGCGACATCACTATTTGTCACTTCAGTTACACTTTTTAGAAAAACAACTTAATTTTTTTCTTTCTCTTCCCTTTGCTGCTATACTAGGTGTTCAATGTCTCTCAACAGTCACTTCCTCCGCTAATCCTATCACATTTGAATACCTAAGCAAAACTGGTTGATAGGTCTCTTCTTGCTCTGCATATCATTTAAAAATCTTACTTTCTCCTAGTTCAGAATGCCTCTGATCTTTGATGCTGAAAAAGGGTCAGAGTACAGAAAATGAAAGCAGTCATTTTATAGTATTTCTCTCTCATCTCTGGAAACTTCTGAACTTTCTTGTCCAAGCCCAGTCAAATTTGACAGAGAGGTAGCAGTCTCAGATAAAAGTAAATCCCCACAAGTGGTGTGAAAATTCAATAAAGAGGAAGATACAAGTCAATATCACGCTGGAAAAGCCAGGTTTTACTTAGTTCTTGCACATGTTAGCTCGTTGGTGAAATAATCTATATTTTGGTCAACTGATTATTGCCAATTAACATATGCAAAACTCTGCCTCAGATGATTCTCAGTCCCTGATGTGCCAGGATTCCTGCTTGGTGAGGGTTTTGGGATGGATCCCCCCCCCCCCAAAAAAAAAATCTTTTAATCTCAAGAGCTGTTTTATTAGAATGTGAACTTGAAAACTTAGCTGTTTAAATAAAAGACTCAGGTGACTAGTTAAAACTCAGAAGAAAACAAAACAAAAAAGCTTTATATGCAGGTGGTCTTTTGCCCATGGTGTCATAGCAGAACAGATTCTTTCTTCAAGGCTTGGTTTCAACCAGTTCCATGACGTTCTGAATTACAACACACTCAGTCCCACAGGAAGGTTCCTTCTGTCCCATTCTGACACTGGGCTATAAGTCCCTTTTTCTTTTTCTCCCCCCCCCCGCCCCCCGCAGGCTTCCTGCTCACTTACTACACTCTGTGACCTTCGGATCTTCTGTCCCCAGAGTCTGCTTAGCTCCTACCTAAAGCAAGAGCAACCCACAAGGAAATTCTTTTGACCCAGTCACTCTTTGTAAGTGAACTTAAAGGACAAACTGAGAACAAACATATAGTATCTATCATATCTTGTCAGCTAGGCAGACAGATGGAACAAGGAAGGAAAAGGGGATTGCAGAAATGAAGAAGTTAGAGGTATGCATTTATGGGGACTCGGATTTATTAATGCCTTTAGTAACAGAAGAACTTGATAATGATAAACTATAGGGAAATCTGGATGAGGCAATATGGTCTTCAATAAGTTTTAGTAAATAGATTAAAAATTGAAAGAAGTATGAATCAGAGGGAAATAATTCACAGATCATACTTCTTGATGTTAGATTTGCTTTTGAAACTGTGGGTAGGAAATCATGTGATCTATGGAAAATGGTAATTAGATGTTCTTCTATGAATAAAACTACTACACGTAAATATAAAGGTAATTCAAAAAAATACCCTCCATTCTGAGACTTTATTGCCCTAAATGCTGAACCCTGAAAACCTTCTGCATCCTTCTTTCTTGCAAACTGTAGCTTACTATTAGAAGAAAATGACATCTTGAGTGCTTTAGCCAAAGCTGTCTCAGTTTAGAGGTGTTTTAGCATAATTGGCAGCCTGCATTCTGCCTTCCTATTACAGTAAAGTATCTAAGAGGAAAAGGTGAATGTGATATTTCTGCTGCTTTCTTGTAACTTTTGATTAACAGTAAATAGAATTAAGCTTGAAGAGTTTCATAGTGTTCTGCAAGAAACAGATGAGTCTAGGCAGATCAAAGCAGCTGCAACAATATGCAGGAGCCAAGATTTTAGCTGCAGAAATGTCATGGCTCAGATCTACTTTATGCCCTGTCATTTGGCACGACAGTCCTGTTGAAGTTAACCACTGCAATAAGCTGCTGTATAATTCTCGGCTGACAGTTACACCCTTGTGGTGACTGATGCTGCTAACGAATGTTGCTGAAACACAAGAAACAGCTTTGAATGTGCATTAACAGATGATTCCAGAACAGCCAAAGAGCTAGAGGCACTGTGTGTGAACTTCTCAAGAAACTGAAGAATGAAGATTCTTTGTGCCCTCAGGCTCAATTCAACCAACTTTAGGCAAAACAGAAAACAAAGTAAAAAGGCATGCAGATTTGACTTAGGCCAATGTTTTGAAATATCTTTTTTTTTTCTTTTCTTTTCTTTTCTTCCTTTTTTCTCCCCTTCAAACACACAAGAAAACCCCAACCCCACAAGCTGGATTCCTGGTACTTCTAACTGAAGAATTTGAGCTGCTTGGGTGCCAAAAGGTAATCGGAAAGCTATGAGTGGCTAGCTATTTCCCTGACAAAGGAATTTAGTCTGTTACTTGCACCACTCCCTCTCCCTCTCTCTGAAACTTCTCCAGACATGTAGTTGATATCCTGTCTTGGGAATTCTGAGGTAATTCCAAGTCTCTGCCTCTTAGTGTTTCTACCCTAAACTCTACGTATGCGGTCATACTGGCATTTGTGCCTTAGTTTAACTATACTTTCATTTTATACGAGGTAATTGCCTATTGTATCTCGCTAATACAAGTGTACCTGTACAGGTACCTGTACAGCAGCATTTAGGATTTTCTTGCCAGTTACAGGGATGGACAAAAACAAAAAGAAACAAAGCATATCCACTTTAGAGTAGTACGTCAAGTGAAAAGAATTGCTCTAAGGCTGAGATGATCCCCAGAGCATACTGGTTCAGAATAGAAAGAGCGATAGAGCCTTACATCCTGTAGCGTGAACAGCATTTTTATGATGTATTCTGTTCTTCTTTGATACTTCCACTTTTATTTCCCCTTTCTATGTACATAATTTATTGCTTTCTAGTAGGTGGAAGTGTGATGTTGCATAATTTGTTTAGATTTTCCAGGGGACTAATAAAATAGATTTCCTTCTTTTGTTTTATGGATAAGTACTAATTTACGTTTTTAACAGAATCTGAGTGACATGTAGTGAATGATGTATGATCTCCATCTAGTGCAAAAAGACCCATAAACAGCGCTCAAAAACTAGTATTCCATTCTCATTTGCGAGATTATACACCTGCTGCAGTACAAGCAACATTCAGTTGATTTGTAGCAGGATTTGCACCTAAGACTGTTACTTAGCAGGGCTCATGTGCTTCCTGATTGTGAGTAAAAAACAGTGATGTCTCTAGTTCACCCGTAACATCTGTCCTGGAGATGCTGCCTTAATACTGTGTCATGTAATTCGACTACTTAGGTCTATTCTTTATGAAGATGTGCAGAGTTAGGTCCTCATTTACGCTTGAAACACTGGTCACAAGCTTCAAAAGTGGTGTGATTCAACACAGTCTGTTAAAGTAACTTGGCTTCTGAATTTGAAAAGCCCTTGCTGTGAAAAATCTTTTCAGCAGCTTGGGACTACTTGTCTCCTGACAAAGTTTGGAGTTTTCAGCCAACTGGTAGGCATGGCTTACCGTGGAGTAATAAGTTGTATGAAGTTAATACTGAAACATTATGTGTATAAACAAGACTGGGAAAGCTTTGAGAGGGCTTCAGTTGCTTTATGTGATGAAGTGTATATTGGGACAGAAGAAAATGTGAGTTATACAGTAAACTGCAATCAGCTTCACAAATAGTGATTGTCTGTCTAATATAAAAACCAGACTTTATCATTGCTTAAGTTAGATTAGTTAAGTAGATTGGAAAATCTACTGACTGCAGTCAACAGCACTCTGTTGTTGATCCCGTTCCTGCTTTATTGAGGGTCTGTGCAAGTGTGTTGGATTAAGGCTTTCCCATACTTTCACACTTTTCATCACTTCTATGCAAAACTTCCAGCTGCATGTCTAATTACTCTACATTTAAACACCTTCTCCACAGTGAACAACATGTGCTCTGTGTGTGTGTGTGTCTCTTCGTAACTTCTCTTAGTAACCTTATAAATCCTGTGCAGACTCTGTTATGCAGTTCCCAAACTGACAGGCTACTGCAGAGGAAGGATAAGGACAAGTGAAGTTCTTGTGAGTAAACTTATGTATTCAGAAGAGAACTGAATTTAGCTTTCAAAGCACTCTATATATACAGCAAACTCACAAATTCTATCAGTTCAATAGGATCGGAGAATATGTCTGGATGAGTGTTTTTCATTAACATCTGAGTTCAAGTAATTAAATTTGCTGATTGGAAGTTGTCCCAGTATTTGGTCAGTCTCCATAAATCTGTTTGGATTTTAGAAGCACCAGATTGGGTTGTACTTGGGGGATAGAGGCCATACAGAAAAGAATGCTCATCAGTACATTAAAAAAAAAAATAAACAAAAAAAATTAAAGGAAATAATGAAATGCAGGAAAACATCTTGTATCTTCTCTTTCCCTCAGAAACTGTTATCAGTTATTAATTTATTAACTCAGTATGAGTTAATAAACTTCTCTAATAATTTTGCTTTAATATCTCTAAAAAAAATCAAATTCATTTTTTTTCCCTCTGTTGACATGCTTCCTGTACTGTGTGGGACAGATTCTGTTCTGCACTAAAAACAAAACCTCAATTGTTTTGACATTAATCTTAACTAAGACAGCATTAACACCAGTTTGCTAATTAGGAAAAAAAAAAAAAAAGAAGTTATGATAACCGCACTTCTGAGTGATTTTACAAATGCCTTGGAGAACAAAAAATTTTCCAACAGTCCCTTGGGGTGTCAAACATTAATTCCCTCAGTCATAAGCACACTGTATCATTTCTGGTTTTAATCACAGTTGCAAGTACTTCACACCTTGTTAGTGGTTTTGAATCTAGAATGGCATACAGATCAGTGTGCCGTAACTCAGAGCAGTTATGAGATAGAACAAGCATTTTGGGGTTTAGAATCCTTAACATGTTCTTTACCTTGTGTATCCTTTTCTTTACAAAGGGAAACACTATCTGCAGTGCAGGTGAGAAAGATAAGTGTCAGAGATCTTCCACCACTGGTTTCAGGGTGGATGGAGGACAGTTGCACCTGCTTTTTAAAAGCAGTTACAAAGAGAATAGCTTTGAGGGAAAGGGTTGCTTATGTAGAGGAATGATTTACTTATTCCTGGAAAGGTATGTTAACAAGGAGTAGAAATTCCTATCTAGAGCTATGAATCACATTTTGAATAACCAGGAAAAGGAAATGAAAGCTTTCAGATGTTGTTTGTGCTGGATAATGCCCTTAATAACATGGTTTAGCTTTTGGTCAGCCCTGAATTGGTCAGGCAGTCGGACTAGATGATCATTGTAGGTCCCTTCCAACTGAAATTATTCTATTCTATTCTCTTCTAGAGAGGATCTTCCAAAACAGTTAGATCTCTTTCCAAAGTCAGGTTTTGAAACGGTAATGTTGAAGACCTGTCTCTTTTATTTGTGGGGGAGATTCTATTGTGTTGTGTCCTGGTTTTGACTGGGATAGAGTTAATTTTCTTCCTAGTAGCTGGTATAGTGCTGTGTTTTGGATTTAGGATGAGAATAACGTTAGTAACACACTGATGTGTTAGTTGTTGCTAAGTAGTGCTTACATCAGTCAAGGACTTTTCAGCTTCCCATGCTCTGCCTGGTGCACAAGAAGCTGGGAGGGGGCACAGCCAGGACAGCTGACCCAGACTGGCCAAAGGGCTATGCCATACCACATGATGTCATGCTTGGTATAAAAACTGGGGGCAGTTAACCAGGTGGCAGCGATCGCTGCTTGGGGACGTGCTGAGCATCAGTCAGCGGGTGGTGAGCAATTGTATTGTCCATCACTTGTTTTGTATATTCTTTTATCATTATTATTATTTTTTTTCTCTTCATCTGCTGTCCTATTAAACTGTCTTTATCTCAACCCATGTGTTTTACTTTTTTTTTTTTTTTTTTTTCCCTTCTCTCTGATTCGCTCCCCCATCCCACTGGGCAGGGGGGGAGAGTGAGCGAGCGGCTGTGTGGTGCTTCATTGCCAGCTGGGGTTATACTATAACATGTTGGTATTTACTTATTTCTGCTAGATGGGGACTAAAGTTCTCATTTTCCTTATTTTTTGCTAATCACTGACTATCGAAAATATTATTAAGCTGAAGAAATGCTCCATATAATCAGTGGTGAATCTTCTGAAAAGTTTATTTGGCCTGATTTTTTTATGCCACTGTTATCCCATGAACACAGAAAAGGATGTAGTTAGTCCTTGTCATTTTCCTGAATACATCTATAAGCAAAGGAACTCGTTTCTGGAAGCAGGAATTAGTATTTCTTCTTAGAACTTTGAACTTCTTACATAGTGTACAGGATTGATAACTACATGCTAGGGAAAAAAAATATCTGAAGAGAAGAAGGTGATTGCAGTATACACTCATGAATTTAACACAAACTATGATTGTGATCTTTTTCAGCAATTCTGAATGCAGCTGGAGGCAGGTTCAGGAGTTGTGAACTTCTTAGTATTCCTGTTGTGAGTTTAAGTTTGTTATTCTTATGGTAAGCAAAATGCTTCTTGGGACTAAAAAAAAATATAATTGATTGTCTGTGTTCATAAAATCAAATACTCATTATCATCAGAGACAAAATAGCACAAACATAATCCTATCTCTGAAAAAAAAAAAAAATGACTTGTTAATGTTTTGTTTCTTATGCCATGACACAAAACTATTCTGTCTTATTCAGCTCTACTATTGGTCACCATGGGCAACTTATGTAGCCTCAGTCTCCAGTATTGTCTGTTCATGCCTCCACTTATTCTTTGTGTTCTACAGTTTCCCTAGTGTGGTGGTGACAATTATCATTGTCTTAGAAAGCAGGGAAAGACCTTTCCAGAGACTTCGGTGGGCTGGTAGAATGTTTTCATGTTGTAGAAGTTAGATAACTTTATTACACGTGCCCTGCCCTCAAAGGTGTTCTGATTCAAGGAGAGCATACAAATAAATCTTGTTATTGAATCTTGCGTACTGAAACATATTAGAATGGTTTGCTTGTTTGTTTGGTTTTCTCCTTGAAACTTTAAATGCTGCAATGCACGGACAGAAGAGAATTAGTTGTGAAGTATTAAACACAGAGGTAAGTTAAAAACTTTGTATAATATGATGGAAGTATTCCCTGTGCCCAAGTGATTCAGTTATATGTTCTGTTGCTGTTTGGTAGGGTTTTTAACCTTTTCTAATGGAAGGATCTTTTACATCTCTTCCCTTTTAAGTTTATGTATATTTTGTACATGTGTTGCAAGATGAGAAAGTCTGTGGGTAAGAAATAAACAACTTAAGCTACCTGCATGTCCTTGGAATGTCTGGGGAAAACAGATGCTTAAGGCTTAATTCTAAAAGATTGAACATCAAGTGTTAATTTTGATATTGCAAGTTTGGAAGTTCTATATCTGTGCAATCAAGTTTTGCAATTGTAAAGCAAAAGCACTATGCCTGGTATTATATTGATCCTTTACTATACATTTGTGAATGCTGAGGGTTTTGACAAATATATTTTGCAAACATAAAGTAGCTCTCAGAATGAAAAAATGTGGCTTTAGATAATACTATAGAATGAAATATTTGGGAGTCTTAGGAGAGATGTGCAGCTGCAGCTTCTGTCAGCAGAAGTTGCTGATAATAAATGAGAAGAATGTGAATGATTGGTTTGCTTTACAAGAGGGACTGTTTTAGGTAGGTAGGGTGCTTTGCAAAATCATAGACCCTGCATCTGTAATAGATCAGAGGTAGGTCGCAATAACAGGTAATGAGCTGTGGAACTGCTGATCTTAACTGTCAAGTACTTAGCAGGTAACAGAGGAACAGAGAGAGCACTTTAATCTTTGGGCACAAAAAATCCCTACATATATTTATATATTAAAAAGTTACAGCATACTGATAATTCCTTGATCAAATTGCATAATTCACAATTCAGTTTCAAAACAAGGATAATGTTTCTGTTGGACAGAAACCTGACTATGTTAGTGTAGTACTGCGGTTTCTGTTTAACAGAAAACCTTATGGAAGGGAAAGATATTTGTCATTAAGCCCACAAAAAAATTTATGTTGGGATCTTAAACTCAGATATAACCTTTTGAGCTTGTAATGTGAAGTGAAAAGCATTCTAAACTACTTTTGCCTGCAAACAGATTTGATAAGGTGCCGGAAAGCAGATGTTTGATTGCATAAAATAAGTGACTCACCAACTTTAAAGATATAAAAAAAGATGAATATGATGCAGGGAATGACATAGGATGTGCATGCTACAGGACTGAAATTTGATCTCAATGCAACACTCGGGATTTAAGCTGCCTGGAGCAATTTGCAGCATGCAGCTTTGTTACCTCATTTCCCTTGTGTTGTCTGAGAACAAGTAAGCTAAAAAGCATTCACTAAACTTTGAAGTGGGTATGGCATTGTTGTGGTTTAACCCCAGCCAGCAACTAAGCACCACACAGCCGCCCGCTCGCTCACTCCCCCCACCCCGGTGGGATGGGCGAGAGAATTGGAAGGGTGAAAGTCAGAAAACTCACGGGTTGAGATAAGAACAGTTTAATAATTGAAGTAAAATAAAATAGAATAGCAGTAATAGTGGTAGTAATAATAATAATAATATAGCAATACAATAATAATATACAAAGCAAGTGATACACTATACAATTGCTCACCACCCACTGTGGTGGACATGCTCACCGCCCAGCATGTCCCCAGCACGCCCCCCGGCCAACTCTCCCCAGTTTGTATACTGAGCATGACGCCATACGGTATGGCATAGCCCCTTGGCCAGTCTGGGCCAGCTGTCCTGGCTGTGCCCCCTCCCAGCTTCTTGTGCACCAGGCAGAGCATGGGAAGCTGAAAAGTCCTTGACTGATGTAAGCACTACTTAGCAACAACTAACACATCAGTGTGTTACTAACATTATTCTCATCCTAAATCCAAAACACAGCACTATACCAGCTACTAGGAAGAAAATCAACTCTATCCCAGCTGAATCCAGGACATGTATGTTCTCTGATCTTTGCCTTTCATACCGGGTAGTTTATATTGACACTGACCCATTAGGTGCTTCACAAGAAAATGCATCCTCACAACTCTTATCCAATCATAGTGCGCTCAGAACCATCACCTATGAAATGGACAAAAAAAAAAATAGAGCAAAAGAAAGGATAAAAACTGAAATATTATGGGTCAGATTTGCCTGGAATGACTTTTATTTATTTCAGTGAAATTATGTGTTGCAATCTGGTCCAATAGTATCATAGAATGATTTGGGCTGGAAGGGACCTTTAAAAATCATCTAGTCCATCCCCCCCCCGCAATTGGCAGGGACATCTACAACTAGATCAGGCTGCTCAGAGCCCCATCCAGCCTGGCCTTGAATATTTAAGTAGAAAGAATGTCAAAGTGTGCATATGTGGACGCCTGGTTTAAGACTACATACAAATAACAGTATAAAGAGTGACAATGAACATGAAAAAATAGTACAAGGACTTTTTGTATGAATATAATGGAAATATTGGTTTTATTCTTGCTTATGGGAAGGTATATAAAGAGGCGTAGAGACTGACATCTTCTGAATTATGAGAAGAGTAGTGGCCAAATTAATTTATGAAACTTTGAAGCGTAAATGAAGAATAGGGAAAAACATTTAGGAGGAAATGATAGAAAATTCTTCCATGAAGAGGTTAATGGGAAATAAGGATGATGAGGAAAAAGAAAGAGAATACAAAACTGTCTACCCACATCTCATTTCACTTACTTTATCAATACCTGGCAAATGAAATGGCAAAATTAGTTTTGAAGAGAGATAATGTAAGTTATATTAATGGGAAAAAAGGTATTTATAATATTGTGCTTAAGGACAGGACAGGCTTGTGGAATACTTGTGATTTTATTAGATGATTCCTTTAATGTTAGCACTCTTAAATATTAAATTACTAATATCTCTGATGTTGACTTTGTCTCTATTAAATGCATTTGCTGTTCTAGACAGGGTAG
Source organism: Platalea leucorodia (assembly GCF_965183815.1). Lineage (NCBI taxonomy): Eukaryota > Metazoa > Chordata > Aves > Pelecaniformes > Threskiornithidae > Platalea > Platalea leucorodia. The sequence goes on along the minus strand of NC_138828.1, from coordinate 41,356,595 downwards.
GGCTCCTGGTAACTAAGGCAGAACAACTGATAGATATCTATCTGTATGGAAATTGCTAATTCTGTATGTTAGAATGAGAGCGAATTTTTTTCTTTTGTTAGGAAATGTTTTTCTTGTTGCAGAAGATTCACAGTTCCATCATAGTTAAATAAGTAAAAAGCAGAGAGAGGAAAGACCATGGAAACAGAGATGGAAATGAAGGAGAAGAAAGATTTTTCATGAGACAAGAAACATTTATTAGATGAAGAGTAACAAAAATTAAAAGGCTTTAAAAAAGAATTTACATAGTACTTCAGCTGTGCTCCCAGCAATATTATCAATATACAGAGGAATTATTTACATATTGATTCTTAGAACTGGAGGTTCTTAAGGAAATGAGTTGTTAGCAGAAGAAAAGCAGAGCACTACAGGAAAAAGAAACTTCTTTTCTTAAACTCAGATGGAGTTCAAAGCACGCTTATCTTTTGGCAGTGTAAAAACATAATTGGATTCAGCCTTTCAGCTTAAGAGAATCTCCAAGAGAAGACTTTTATTCACATGTGATTCAACGCGCATTTATCTTTAGCCTCATACAAACTGCTCAATTCAGCTTTTTGGACTAAGTGACTCTCGTTGCAAAGTGGAAGTGTATGTCTGGGTCAAAAGTCCATCTGTTGTCAGCAAGATTCCCCATAACTGAGGACAGCAGTGGTTGCATTCTGAAGGACAGATGAATAAAAGTCTTTTCTCAAAAAATGAGAGCAATGTTTTTCATGCTGAGAAAACTGCTAGGACTGTAAATAAAAGTACAGGTAATAAAACACTCAAGTAATACAGGGAAGTGTGTACAGAGAAAATACACTGAAAAATTCCATGTTTGAAGTTAGGTTGGTTGAATGGGGAAGAACAAAATCACTTTAAGTCTTGAAAATAAAATACTATTAAAGTAAATATGTGCAAATGACTGAAAAATGATGATTAAAAGAGTTTAGAGAGAACAAAGGATATACCAGCAATTCCTAAAGAAGTTTTTATAGTATTTGCTTTCTCAATCTGAGACTCTAATTCTGTGTTGTACTATAAAGACAGTGCTTTGAAACACCTCACTAATATTAATGTTGGGATTTTGTGTATTTGTTTTTTTAGTGTCTTTTTGTTGTTGTTTGTTTTTTTTCTTTTTAGTACTGGGTCTTTGCATTACAGTATTACATGAGAGGTGTACAGAGCAAAACCAATATATTGTTCTGAGTGTTCTGGATCACAGGACAAAGTGATGATCCTTTCCCAGAAATCTCTCAGGCAGAGACAAGAGATAGGTGTATGTAGTGAGGAGTTAAAGGAAGTAATAAGGAAAAATTGATAGATATTAGAAAATAGAAAGATTTTTTCCCTAAATTACTACTTTCTCACTATTAAATTCCAAAACAAGACAATGACTAGGCTGCTGGTAAGCCAAATTGATCAGTTTGGTTTCTCAGGGCAGCCTCATTGCTTTTCAAGCCCTGTGCGTTATCATGCGCTTTTTTTTGTTCAAAGCAATGAGACAACTGTTAATAATGGTATAATTCTCACACAGTAAGGTATATACCAATGAACCTAAGGCTATTTTCCAGGTCTGATCAAGAAAGATGAAAAGAATGCACATGTACACAGATTAGAAGGGTTCATCTTTCCCTTTTTCCTTTTTAAAAAATCAATCTATTTTATAAAAGCAGGACTGAACTTCTTGATGGGCTTTGTTCATCAGACACAGAGAATGATTACTACAGGTGTGACCTATAGATGCTGAGCCACCCGTGAAACTTTGCAAGTAGTTTAATAAAACAGAAAATTATTCAAAATTGTTTACATGATTTTCAGAAAAATTGTATCCAAGCAAATTCCGGCTTATTAATTAATGCAGTTTTTCTTCATGGCTTTGTGCTCTGATTATTTTGCGTGTCAAAATGAAATCAATGCTTCATGTTTATATGGTGTCTTATTTAACTTCTCTTTCTCAGACCTTTGGAGTCCAATGCAGAAAAATGGTCAAAAGCACATTACACAGTATACCTTTAAGGGCAGAATAGTTGTAGCCATTAAATTGCTCCTCTAGGATCTCTTGTTCATCTGGTAGAAAGTAATTATTTGTTTCAAAGGTCAAACATTGCTTGTGGCAGGGACCATAACATGGATGTTTCACTTAGTTACGATGGAGGTACCTTAACTACACACCTGAAACCACATTCATTTCTGTGTTTTATCTCTAGCCTGATGATCTTCATTCCTACGTGCAGGAATAGGAATGCCCCTGGTTCAGCTTAAGAAAATGTGGAAAATGTCTGATTAGCTCCAGTTCCTAGTGATGAATCTCATTACCCTCTACTGATTTACAGCTCAAGTCTAAGAGTCAGTCTACAGAGATGAGTAAAAATTTCTGTACTTGAAGTCTCCATTACTTCTTGGAACTGCAATGTACTGACTTCCTTATTTTTAATACAACTTCTGTTGCTTTCCTTCTATTTATTTAAATGATGTCTTAGATAAAACCACCTTTTACACCCCTTTTATTCTTTTGCTTTAATGCAGAACAGTTTTCATGTACAATTGAGATTTCTGATTGGGGTTACTTTCACATCTTTCTCATTGGTGTTGTTTCCATTTACCCACATCTATATCTGTCACATCTCATCTTACTTCCGTCACTTTTTTTTGAGCCTCCTCCTAGGTGCCTATTTTGTTTTTCTTTCCATATGTGTAGTTTGTTTCTCTGGGTCTTAACTACTTCCATCTTATTCAGTGTCTCCAACTGGAGTAACTGCTACCCAATTTTTACTTATTTAGGTTTTGATGTATTTCATAATGTCTCAGATGCATCCTTTTTGCTGTTGCCCAGCAGGTTTCTAACTTTTTGTTCAGAAAGAAAAAAAAAAAAAAAAAAGAAGGTGCCATTTTTTTGTTGTTGTTGTTTTTCATCTTTTCAATTGAAACTACATTTTTCTTCTTTTTTTTCTTTCTTTTTTTTTTTTTTTTTTTAATGTACATTGCACATGCAGCAGTGGTAGTGTGCCGAACAATCATTCTTCTCTTGTTCTTGGCAGTTTTACTCACTGCCTCAGCTGGATGATATATAGAAGATGGGATTAGGTCTAATGTATGTATATATCATTCGTGCATAGTGTACTGATAGAGAAACTGTTATTTGTCTACCCTTTTTTATATCATATATGAGTTATCACCAATTCCTTTTACTTTCCAGGGTTTATACTTTTCTGTCTTAGAGCTGACTCCTCATTACACTGCCAACTGTACTACTCTGCTCTTTTTTCTATTATTTAGTATTATTGTGTCAAATTACAGTTAAAGGGCAAAATTTGAAGAAAACAGTACTTCTGAAAGTATATCCTCTGTATTTCCTGATATGCAGCTGTAAATCGAATATTTTAACATTTTCACCTTCAGTAACTTCTGTAATTCTTGCTCAGCTTATATGACAAAATATTAACTGTAGACATTATTTGTTTAACATGGTGCCTGTGGTGTTAGCCAGACTCTGTGAAACCACCATGATGCTTTGGAAGTTGGTACTTCGTGAAAGGCTAAGATAAAATGTTGGTCCACTGTCTTAAATATTTACTGTTAACAAAGTTTCTCAACCAGTTTTTCAATGTTATTTTAGCTGATGATTCATGATTCATTGTCATATTGTCTCTAGGTTTTTGGTAATGAAGAACTAAGGTTGTCTTTTAAAAAGAATTTATAGTTTTGAAGTAGCACGGAATGTGTTAATCAATTATTACAAATATACTGGGACTCCATCGCAGTGATGAATTGCTCTCTTCACATAAGAAAGAATGATTTTCTGTTAATTAGTATGTTGTGTAACAGGCCATGTTGGGTGGAAATGTTTGAACCAGCCTTATTCTTAAAATAATTAGTTGTGATCTTAAATACTGAAGAGTAGGTAGGATCCTAACATTCACAGTCCACTTCAAAAGGTTTGTTGGTAAAGAAGTCTGGCTAGACCAGCTGTGTGTCCCCAAAATATGCTCAGTTCTAGGCAGTTAGAATGGGGTTTCCTTATTTTGTATAAATCAATCAAATGATTTCAAGAGACCTAAACAAATCCTGGTATTTCAATTGTTATTTAGAAAGCCAGGATGACTCAATAGACTCAGAAAAACAAAATTTTTGTCATAAGCAAAATGACTGCACAAATTCGTTGCCAAGAATTAAATGGAATGCAAAACTGGTAACCCAGCCTGGGTCGATTTAGAAGAGATACTTGCTTTCTAGAAGATTATCCATTCAGCCATAAAGACACACATATAATAGAGTATTTTGTATGCTTTTTTTAAGACTACTATCTACAGTGGAATCTCAGCTGCCATTCACCCAAAACAACAAAACTAAAATTACATCGCCTCAGTTTTGACTTCTTTACAGAAGTGATGTGCAGCCAGGCTTGCAAAGGAGGCAAGAAGTTCACAGAGTTCCTTGTGGTTGTTCGTTTGTTGTTTTTGTTTTGGTTTGTTTTTTTTTTTTTTTTAATTTGTCTCTCTTGTATATAATGTAAGAACTCCTCCACCTCTAAGTTTCTGTATTGAAACTCAAATGTCATGTGCCACAGAAAAATGAATGATTGACCTGTCTTTATTCAAACATGAACAAGGAGGTATTCTGAGGATGTTGAATCCCTCATATTAATACAACTGAAATTCACAGAATCACAGAATTTTTGAGATTTGGAAGTGACCTCTAGAGATCACCTAGGCTACCCCACACCTTCTACCTCTCAAGCAGGGTCAGCTAGAGGACGTTGTCCAGGATGTGTCCAGTCAGACTTTGAATATCTCCAAAAGCGGAGAATCCACAACTTCTCTGGGCAAACCTGTTTTGGTCTTTGACCACCCTCATAGTAAAAATACTTTTTTTCTCATGTTCAGATGCAATTTCATGTTTTATAATTTGTGTCCATTGACCAATTCCATCCTTGATGAAGTCACTTGAGGCTCAGGCACAAATTAATTGCAAGGACAGAAATGTAAAGATACTTATATTGATCTGGTCTTTCCTCTAGGGTCATAGGTGTTGTGGAATTTCTTTGACTTTCTTCCAGTCCTTTTTAAACAGTAAATCTGGAGACAGGAAGAAATTGAAACTAGGATTACTAAATTATGTAAATTGCATTAGAGATGTATTCACACAACAAAACAAATCGGTGCTAAAAATACAAGTATTTCAGAATATTAACTCTCATAGTAGGGATGGTTTTAACACATCATCCCTTAGCTGTCTTCTCTTTCATGTTCCCTGAGGGAGATGAATTCCATAAATACGTAAAACTTCTAGTTGCAGGACAACAGCAAAGCAACCTCTTCAAAATTACACACATTCTCTTAGTGCTTCTGACAAATAAAGTAGAAACCAAGTGGGTCCAATGTTTTAAAGCATGATTCACAGTCTTAGCACAAAAAGAAAAAAAAATATTAATAAAATAAGGACAAGATAATATATTTTTTTATTGTTGTACGTATGGTTCAAGTTCAACAAGAGGTCTAAGTTAATGCACATCTTTTTCTAGGCCCCTCCCCCCTTAATCTCCATTGTCATAAATCATTATGCCAGCCTAAAATATTGAGAGTGACTTTGAGTAGCTGTCTAGCCATACAGCAGAGATGGACAAACCTATCCAAGAGACATGACAGTTAGCAGGTGTTGATCTATGCCGAATTCAACAATATTGTCACAGACCTATTGCTGTAGTTGTATTTTAGGTTTATTCCTGTAGAAATCTCTGCATCTCCTTTTGTCAAGGCAAGGTTTTTCAAGATCCTTGGCAGAATATGGTCTCAACTGATTTCTGAGGGACTAAGTACAAGCCAATGTTGAGCTTTTCTAAACACGCAGACCTGCCCTGGAGATTATGTGGGATTAGCAGAACAGCTTGAAGAAAAGCCTTGGAGGCAACAATGGGTTCCATTCTCTGAAACCATACGTGCTCTGTGTTTCTTTCCATCCATGCAATGGCTTAGTGGGGGGCACCATAGTGGTTTGGTAGAGCCTTGTGCTGCACAACATTACAGAGTCAGGTCAGAACCATTCTGCCTCTGAGGTCCTGTATTTACATGTAATGTAGATCAACTGCCTTCTCTGTCATCCCTGGGAAAAAGTATATAATGTACACTTTTCCTGGTTTGTCACTCTAAGGGGTAATTAAGCTTTTCCATCTCTCTGCCCCTCAACACAATTAGCATGATTGTTTTATGCTAAGGTAAACATGAGGTCTGAAATCTCATATGGCACCTGGTAACGAGTGGGAATCCCATTTTTTGGGTGGGATTCAAGACTGGCACCCAATGTTTACTGGTGCTTGACTCCCTATGGCAATCGTAGGAATTAGACACCTAGTACATATGTAGACTCCTAACTGTAGTCATCCTAATATTGGATGTAGTCCCATCCAAAAACTGTCTCTCTGTTTATACCCATTTATTTATGTGGCTTGCATATGACTCCTGAATCTGACCCACTTACTGCTGCTTACACAAATTTGGGTATAACCTTCACATCATATATCTTGCTTAGAATTTGGCTTTCTGAGGAAAAAATATTTTAACTTTTTCTTATTATATTATTACATTATGTCAAAACACACTGTCATAGTCACTTGCTGCCCGGCTGCAATGATAATTAATTAATAACTGCTTTTTTGGTCTTCTAAACATCAAGATGAGTTCAGGTTAAAAGGCAAAAGTGGATACTGAAGGTTCAAAATCTAGAAGGAAATGAGCTGAGACTCCTAAAAGCTGTTTCAAAAGTAACAAAAAATCTCATCATATGAAATATTTGATATAAAATGGAAAAAGACTTGAAATGTATCTTACAAATTTCATTGTGGGCTTAAAGTATAACTATTTCTGTGAGAAATGTTAACATATATGACTTGTTTTAAGACTGCCTGTTTTTAAGCAAGTTATAAGCAGATAGGAAAAAAATGAAAATATCAATTTTTTTTAAAAGTTAACTTTAGATACCAAACACTTTTTTCTTATTAAGTAAAGACAACTTCATGTGAAAAATAACTCCTTGATTCACTGTGAAGTTCACAATTCATTCAAGATTTTCACATATATAAAATAAGGAGACACATGACATTAAACAGCTACTTTTTAAAAACTGTCTGGAACAAAATGCCATCCAAATTTGTGTAATATCCATTCCCACAGATTTTATACACCTCAGTAATCTCTTAACCACCTGACCATTCCTGAATGTGACTAATCTGCATATTGATAGCATAAATTAACATGCTTAAAAGATCTAAGAGCAGGTTTCAAAGGAATATTTCTGGAGCTAGGCATCCAGCCTTCAATCATTTTCACAGGCTTATTCAGAAACCCAAGTGATACATTTTTCCTTTGGATTACAGTAAAAGAGGTAACCTTCTTCCACGAGAAACAGCTCCTGTATATAACGGTATTTTTTCAGGTACTCTTTCTTTCTGCACAAACCCATGAGATATCATGACCTTAAGTTCTGAATCAATAAATCAAAACTGCTTTTAGATATCATATGCATTGTGACATTTAGAAAGGGTGGCAAGATGAATGTTAGGAATGATTTCTCAGTATCATTTCTATACTTACCAAAATGTCTTCCCCTAGAAAGGCAGACAGATTGCCTTTATTTCTGTTTCAGACTTAAGTTCTCTGTTCACCCTTATTTCAGTTGTAAGAAGGGCAAAATGATGATGTCTGTTTTCAAGTCCCAATTACCCTCATTTATGTCAATGAAAAGTTTAAATCTATTGAGGCTTCTTTATGTTTTAAGCCACTGAAGCACAATCCAAACACTTAAATCTATGGAATCAAAGGCCATGCACCTTTGAGGTAGATGACATTCTGTCTGTAGCTCTGAATGCAGCCCAAAGGCTTGACCTTTCTTAGCAAGGTACTATATTGTACAGACTTGTCTGTGTCTTTCCCACTGGCAGCGTTAAATAGGAGCCAAGTAATTTTCATTTTCCCTTTTTAATTATTCCGTGCTGCAAGTTGGATTCCTTGTGGCATAACGTCAATTAGTTGGAACCAAGTGAACTGCAAACTTTTGACACTGCAAGAGTTTTTCCTCTGTCCTCTGAGAGCTGGTAAGCACTGTAAAAGAAAAAAGATCCTGTCATTTAGCTTTGCTTATGCTGTTTTTCCCTTGCACAAACTTAAGCTAGGAAAAGTCTGTGGTTTCATTTTAATGAAAAGTAAAAACAATGGTGTCAAAAAGTGATGTTTAATTGTTGGTTTTATTCTAAAAGTATCTATCAGGGCACACAACTTATTATGATACAGCTAAGTAAATTCAGTGTTATATTCTGCACGCAGTGAGCTATTCTGCCACACTTTTCAGATTTGGGTTAGAAGGAACATCTTGACATCATCTGGTCCAACTCCCCTAATCAAGCAGAGGGTTGGTTGTCCAGGACTGTGTCCAGCTGGGGTTTGAGCCTCTCCAGAAATAGAGACTCCATGATCTCTCTGGGCAGCCAGCATGTACTGCTGCATGGGATTATTCCTCCCCTGGAAAACTGAGGATGATTCATGTCACATCACTAGAGATAATATAGACTTTACACTCAAAAATAAGTATGTCAAGGAATTAATATAATTTTTAGTAGGACATTCCCCACCCCCCCACCCCACCCCACCCCCCAATTAGAAGATTTGGGTGGGGTTTTTTTCCTCGTTATTCAAAAGACAAAGAACAGAATCTTTGACTGCCTGGAAGTGAGGGCTTTTAAAGGGGTTTTAGAGGTTCCTTTTTAATTGCCTTTTATGTTATCTAAAATGTCATCCTGTTCATAAGAAATGTTCCTGGTTACTTTAGGTCAAAATACATATTCCTTTGGGATAGTCTGCTTTCAACCATGTCACGTTAGGTAACTGTAGGGAAAAAATAAAATTGAAAAATAATTTCAGTTCAATTACTAATGTTTTCTTTAGTTGGGGTACTTTCAGTTAGTATCATTAGTAAGTGACTGCAAGTAGTTTTAGATATTTAATTTGTTCTGGAAAAGTGAAATCATGTGCAAGATGTGTCATAGAGAGAGGACATTTGGCATGTCCATACTGTGTAATGGTGTGCAGGAATATTTGTATTGTCCCAGACACAACTAGAGGGAGTGGTGAACAGCTGTGCTATCAGCCTGCTGTTCAGGATAATCTGTCAGTTCTGCTTAGATGTATGATGCTTCATCCTGCAGTGTAGCAACAGCCTTTGTTTCTGTCCTATGTCTGAAAATATGTCTTTTGAATTACATCCAATAAAAGTCAGGACTGGGGAAAAATAGAAATAATTTTTTATTGTCCTTATTTTTGTGCTGGTTCCTCATTCCTCTGGGGAAAGTTTTGCGAGGCCTGAGTTTTTGAATCCTTAGAAACACAGTGGTGAACATTGACACAGCTTTCAAATAGGGTTTGTTCGCTTGAAAAGAAAATTTTCTTCTTGGGCTGGTACAGCAGAGCAAATGAATCATTATGTTTAATGTTATGTTTAATGAGTCATTAATGTTTAAGTGGTGTCCACTTAAAAAGGACTGTCTTATTTTGTTCTCTTGCAAGCGACTAGAAATTCATTGTGTATTTTAGTGCAGGACAGGTCAGGTATGAGCAATAGAAATTCATAAATGACCTATTTATTCACCTTACAACAACGTAGAATTGACCCTGCAATGTAGACCATGTTTCAAATTAACTTGGATAAATAATTGATGCTCTAGATCTCTCAAAATAAGAATTAAATTGGTAACTTTGACCAGAACTGGAACGAACTGGCATTTGTTGATGTTACAGTAATAAAACAGTGGAAATCTGCAGCAGCGTTTGAAATCTGTAATTTCTGTGGCATGTTTGCTTTCACTTTAAACACCTGTTAACAAGATAACATAGTTAAATATGGCCTCTTGTCCTCTTTTCTAAGCTCTTTTCCTTCTTCACCTCCCTACATACATAGTGTATAGGTAGATATAAAAGGCAACGGTTGTGAATAGATTGTTCCGTATGATCATCACGTAGTGTATGAATGATAAACATACTTAAAACGCTGGTGACAGCTTGAAGTAGTTTTCAGATATTGTTTGAATATCCATGTTCTGTCATTCCATATTTCATTTTTTCCATTTTTGGGAGGTTGTGAACATAAGGAAAAAGTTCAAATAAAACCAACTCTACAACCCCTTTCTAGTTCATAAACTGATTCCATTGCAAACTTCTTCTACATGTGTATCTTATGTAGGTACAGTAAAATGAATAAATTCGTATCTTGCAAAATAGTTTGTATTTTTTGAGGGTGCAGTTGAAATTATAAAATGAGAAGTGGATTAAAAAAAAGTCATAAATGGGCATATGAATTAAAATAGCATGAAAGGAACAGTAAAACTAATTTAATTATAGGTAAAATCTGTTATTAGTGAAAGGGTGTGTTTGCTAATTGCTAATATTCATGGGGTCATAAATTATCTGCTTCTATCTTAGGCAGCGAATAAAGAGTAGGGATGGTGAAAAGCAAGAGAAAACTTGGTTTTGATGTTACCAGTCACCATTATGTGTGATTTGACTAAATAGCACGACCAGGTGACACAGTTGTGAGTTGAGTTTTGCTTTGCCACTCCACTCTAAAAGAGGCAGTGAGAGTCTTTGGGACTGAACACACAGTGGAACAATTGTCCCGGCCAGACTTCCATAGTTTGATGCTGAATCCAAACCAGATGCAGAGAAGAGTGCTCCTCTACCTTTCAATAGAGAACTAATGCAAAAATATAGTTTAGGACCCAGAAATTCTTTTTAAGACTTGGGGGGAGGGAGGGGGAAAGAATGGAAACTTCACTGGAAATTCAAGTGAAGGAGCACAGTATCCTCCTAATTGCAGAGTTAATTAGGTTAATATCCTCGGCTGAGTCATAGATGTCAGTACTTCTGCTTTGTTAGAAATGTCATGGTAAGATAAGCCCAGCAATTACTATGTCCTGATATATTCCCTACTTCAATATAACAGTAATATAATGATGTTAATCAAACGTAAGAGCATTAGCAATTAATTATTTCTACATTCCAGAGGTTATATTTGAAGGCACCCTATGTAGTTAATTGCCTTCCTGGTTCCCCTTATATCAATAGCAAACTGGGGGAAAAAGTGTATTTCTTTTGTAGTTTAAAGATATATAAAATTATCTTTCATAAAAAAATAGCAGTAAATTATCAGTAACAACATTCAAAGTGGGACCACTATCCAATTTTTGACATAATTCCTCAAGCTCAACGTGTAAAATATAGACTAAAAATAGAATATAGATTACGTGACTACATGTATTACCTATACAAGTTAAAGTCATATTTTTATTACTGTATTTATATAAACAAATAATAGTGTGTACATAAAATGTTGATTTAAATTTAAAATTGAAGTAGTAGTCAATCTGCTATCATAATGACACAGTTTTTCTGTAACTTGGTGGAAAAAGTTCCTTTAATATTTGTGAAGCAATATGTTAAGATTAAGATGATAATTAAATTTAATTTTCTACCCCTCATTGTAGATCCCTCTTGGATAATTGAGAGTTACTGTCAAAAACAGTGAGAGTAGTAAATAATATACTTCAGTGTGATTATTTTTTGAATACTTCAAAGATAGAAATGTGCTTTATGCCTATTTTTCAACATAAAGCAGTGAATATTTAGCATTAAAATTTCCTGTAGGATTAGTTGTAACTTCTCTACTACAAGAAGAGTCAATACCTCTCCTCTGTCAGAGCTCCAGGCAAATGTTATCACAAGGATACCACCTTTTAGGTGGTAACAGAGATGCATTTTGCCTTTTCATGTACCCCGTTTCTCAGATGCTTTCTCTCACTGTAGCATCTAGCACCTTTGAAAGCACCAAAAGCAATTGAAAGGGATTAATGTGCCATGCTGGCATAGTTGGGTTTTACTTTGAAACTTTGATGCTGAAACTAAGAATTTCAATTATTGTGGCTCAGTTCTGGAGCCAGAGCAAACGCAGGTCATTCAGCATTGTAAAGTATCAGGCATTTTTAATCAATACTGTATTTAGAGGGTGGTAAAAATTTCTGGAAATAATGTAACTTATAAAAACTGCTTCTGTATGTTTTGGGAAAGCACAGCCATAAATAAATAATACTAAGATATCAGTCCAAGATGATTAGCTAATTGTAAATAAAGAAAACTTCTTCTGTAGTGACTACATCAGTGGACGAGGGAAGAGCTATGGATGTCATCTATCTGGATTTCTGTAAGGCCTTTGACACGGTCCCCTACAATATCCTTCTCTCTAAGTTGGAAGGATATGGATTTGATGGGCGGACTGTTCGGTGGATAGTTAATTAGCTGGATGGTCACATCCAGAGGGTAGTGGTCAATGGCTCGATATCCAGAGGGAGATCAGTGACGAGTGGTGTTCTTCAGGGGTCCGTACTGGGGCCAATGTTGTTCAATATCTTCATCAATGACATAGCAGGATTGAATGCACCCTCAGCAAGTTTGCAGATAACACCAAGCTGAGTGGTGCTGTTGACATGCCTGAGGGATGGGATGCCCTCCAGAGGGACCTGGACAAGCTGGAGAAATGGGCCTGTGTGAACCTCATGAGGTTCAACAAGGACAAGTGCGAGGTCCTGCACCTGGGTCAGGGCAATCCCCGGTATCAGTACAGGCTGTGAGGGATGAAGGGATTGAGAGCAGCCCTGAGGAGAAGGAACTGGGGGTACTGATAGATGAAAAGCTGGACATGACCCAGCAATGTGCTCTCACAGCCCAGAAAGCCAACCGTATCCTGGGCTGCATCAAAAGCACCGTGGCCAGCAGGTCGAGGGAGGTGATTCTGCCCCTCCACTCTGCTCTGGTGAGACCCCACCTGGAGCACTGCCTCCTGCTCTGGGGTCCTCAGCACAGGAAGGACATGGACCTGGTGGAGAGGGTCCAGAGGAGGGCCACAAAAATGATCAGAGAGATGGAGCACCTCTCTTATGAGGAAAGGCTGAGAGAGCTGGGGTTGTTCAGCCTGGAGAAGAGAAGGCTGCAGGGAGACCTTATGCAGCCTTTCAATACTTAAAGGGGGCTTATAAGAAAGATGGGGACAAGACTTTTTACCAGGGCCAGTAGAAATAAGACAAGGGGTAATGGTTTTAAACTAAAAGAGGGTAGATCCAGACTAGATATAAGGAAGAAATTTTTTACAATGAGGGTAGTGAAAGACTGGAACGGGTTGCCCAGAGAGGTGGTAGATGCCCCATCCTTGGAAACATGCAAGGCCAGGCTGGATGGGGCTCTGAGCAACCTGACCTAGTTGTAGATGTCCCTGCCAATTGCAGGGGGGATGGACTAGATGACCTTTAAAGGTCTCTTCCATCCCAAAGCTTTCTATGATTCTACGAAAACTGTAAGTACAAAGTAGAAACAGCTGTATTAACATACACAGAACAGTATCCTTGGTGCAGATTATGCACTGATCACAACCAATACAAATATTGAAGCATGTGAAATTTTGTAACTAGCTTTTTACTCTTTCTGAAAGGAATTCCTAACTATTTTGATAAATTAGACCATGCTAGCTTAAGCAAAGTAAGTACGAGGTCTTTGCTAAGTTAAATCATTTTAACTGAAATAGGTTAACATACAGTTATGTGAGAAGCATAGCTAGGAAAATCACCAAGAGCAGTAGCTTGTGGTGTAAGGGTGACAGCAATCAGCTGGGCTCAGGCTGGAGGCAGTTGACAGAAGATGTACGATCATGTCTTAGCTATAAATATAGGTTATTGTTTTCTTTCAAATTCTTTTTCTTCTCTAACATTGCTTGCAGTCATTTAAGGTGTTTGATCTAACCTCTACCTCAGGTTTTCCTAAATGTAACTCACATTTACTTGCAGAGGTGGATTTTTTCCCCCTGTTTTTATTTGTTTTGATTAGAAGAAAATGCTAAGTTAGATTAATAATACCACAAGGTTTTTTAAAGCTATATAGGAATAGTTGTACACGTTTTACAATAAAAACAAAATGTGTACAAGTCTGTTACTTGGAAGTAATTTGACTAGTTTCTTTTTTTTCTGACATTTAAAGTTATGGCTAAAGCATTAGATCTAATATTAATATAAAAGTAGGGTGTTTGGAAGAACTAATTCAGACAAAAAATTGCTCTTTTCCACAAAGTAGAGATGATGAACACGTCCTGAGATCATAACCTATATAATGCATCTGCATTATATGTTTAATTGACTCTCATGTAACAATTCTAATCTTCTCTATAGACATTTTTCTAGGTGATCTATTAAAAAAAGTGTATGAATTATCTTAAGATGTTTTGTGTTTTTTTTTTTTTTTTTTTTTGGGGGGGGGGTCGTTGGGTTTTGACTCTATCACTAACAAGCTGATTCTGTACTATAGAAAAAAAAAATTTCTTTTCATAGGCAAAACGTGCTTGCGTTCTCCAGCTATTGCTACGACCTGAAGAGTTGTTAAGATACAGTGTCTAAGTATCATCAATAATTCCAGAAGATTGTATTTGTTCAGTTTTGTGGTTGGAGAAAAGGCCATCTCACCAAACTGGTAGTGAAATATAAAATCAAGTGAGACAACATATTTTTAGGTATTACAATGTTATCAAATAAAAGGTGTTGCTTTAAGACAGTTATTCTTGTAGAGGTTGAAAGGAAAAGAAAATCAGAAATACAAATCTGATCTTAGTGGTATGATGTACATTAAGGTAGAGTGTACTAGGCCTAACCTTACACCAGAAATGGTCAGAGCAGATAAAGAAAAAAAACCCCTGTGTTTGTAGTGATGTTTTTTTTAATTAACTGTACTCAAGGTGAGACTTAAGCTGATTGTATCCAGATTGCTTCTAGGATGACATTTGAGTGATTGTCAATCCATCTATTTTCCTAATAGCATTAAGACCTGAGGTGAAAAAGTGAGACATCGTATAGGTTGTATGGGTAATTGAGGAGTTTTGAGCCTGAGTGTAGCATCAGGCTCCAAACTAAAAGGCCAGTGTAGATCTGCTCACAGAAATCAGGACCAAGACAAGTGCGCAGCCAGTCTTGTAAGACTGACAATCTAAAACGATCAGCCTTGAGAAGCAACCTGTACAGATTAGATCTAAATAGATCTCAAACTGGATTTGTTGCTGACGGTTGTCTACAAAAGAGCAAAAGTTTTCTATTCTCCGACATTAGGACTGTAAAAAAAGAAATTCAGTTTTTCATTTGTATACTTTTACACCTTTATAACTGAGAAGAAAATCTGGCTCAGATTTCTGTTTTGATATCCCCTGGATAAGAATATTACCCAAATCCTCAAAGCTGATGCACATTTTGGTTTCCCCTGTATAGCAGCACTTATGGCCATCTGTTAGGCTGGCACTGTTCCTAGGCAAAACTTGTCATGCCAGTTTAAAAATGGCATGGAAGACCAACTGGTAGAAAGAGGCAATCTCCATCTCTTCTTCCTCCTGTGATAGCATTCATCAGATATTGCTCTAAAATTTCCTTCTTTTCCTTTCTTTTTTTTTTTTAGTGTATCTGGTTAACAAGGTTAATCACAGAAAGTTAATTGCCCATGTACCCCTTTAACCAGCACCACACACCTCTTTGACCAGCATTAATCTTAGACCTCTACTAATTTAATTTTTGTCAGATTGTGTCTGAGATTTATAAAAGTCAAAAAAAAGAGGATGGAGTTAAAAAAAGATAAGGTGAAAATTAAGGAAAGCATCAAGAAGCAAATGAAATATTTTTTTAATGGCTCAAGTTGTGTGACAGAATCACTTTTTTGTATTTTTTTTTTTTTTTTTTAGTAAATGAATAATTCGTTTTATATCAAGGCATTCTGCAAGAATCATGGACCTCATTGTTATTTTTAAGAAAAGCCATTAACTTTAACAATGTTCTTCTAGTTCAGCCTGGGATATCACATACAGTATAGATTCTAAACGAATAAGTACAATGTTTATTAAAGCATCCAAAAGAGTTTACTTCTCTGTGATTATCTGGAAAGAGGTATGCAAACAAATTTTCTCCAGAGGTTGCCTTGAAGAAAAATGTTTATTCTAGACCTACAGCCTTGCACCACTTCAGCTATAAAGCTTTCAGCTATCTTAAACACTTCCAGGAATTGTTACTGTTATTCCTTAATGTGGGAATCCTTCAAAAGGCCATACATGGCATACAGTGCTAAAAATACCAGCCAGGCACTCATTGCCTGCCCTCTGGTTTAGCACTTAAAAGTAATGCATATCTGCTACACGCAGCAGTCACAGTATGGCCTTGGACTATGGACAGCCAGCCAGCCACCTTTAATTCTTCTGTAGTGGACACACTGACAAAGAAATTTGTAGGGTGATATTGAAGGAAATGTTGGGAACAACAAGCAACCAAACAATGGGTGGCTATTTCTGCTGAAACAGTAATTCAGTTTAAAAAATGTTTCCACTATGAGAAGATTTTCCTGCTATGAGAGGAAATATGCAACACCTCTCTTATCTCTAGCTAGACTAATTTAATGTATATTCCATGGAATAGTACCAAATGTTTGTTTGGAGACCTATTCACAGTTTGTCTTCAATTAATGATACGCTCTTGCTAGTTTCTTTGTGCAGGACTTGGTATACTCTAAAGTAGCTACTCTATTTGAAGAGTTTCCGCTTTCAGTTGCATCGTGTGCGTCTTTTGGGAATGCCTTTATTTTAAAGTGTTACAATTTCCTGGTTTTATTTTTAGAGAGCTGTTCTGCATTCCTAAAAGTTTCATTTTCAGACTGTTATTCTTGTTCATTAATGTTTTTAATGTCTCTTGCTGAACTGCTATTGCACTTTTACTGTCTAACATGCATCAAGCTCTCACAGCTTGGAATTTATCTCACTGTAATGAAAATTTGGGACTGCAACCTAAATTGTAATGACAAATCATTCTGCTGCTACCTTGTACACACTGGTGTTGATAGGTTTGTTGGAATTTCTTTAATTGCTTGAGTTGCAGTAGGCTAAACAGGCCTGTTAGGAAAATAATTTCATTCTGAATAAATTGGGCAAAAAAAATCCCATCCACAGGATATTTTATAGCGTGCCATTACTAAAAAAATCAGAAAACCTACTCACTACAATTAGATGTGCCATTGGTTAACTCATAATAATTAAGCAGTTGTCCTGTGATAGCTTTGAATATCTTTAATTCAGTCAGGGTTGTTTGGAGGTTTTTTTCAGGCAATGAGTTATTTATGAGTACAACTAATTTTTATTTGAAATTCGCTTTCACTATTTCTCTCTAGATGTCTTAATAATCCATTTTAAAGTAAAAGTGATAGAAATGATCTTCCAGCTGAAAGAAATAATGATTTTCTATCATCTATTTTTGGCCAAGAATGATTAAACAAGTGATGTTTTCCATGAGACCTGCACTAGGACAGAAGGGTCGAAAGTAAAATATGAAGGATGGAGTGGAGAGAAACAAAGTCATCACTAAGGTTAATATAATTGGTTTCAGTGGAAAAGATGTGTGGAACCTGGGAGACAGACTAGAAAGTGACCTAGCTGAGAGGACAGCTACTGAAGCTAGACACAAATATTGTCTGGTGTAGATATAACAAAATACTGATACATGCAGGCAGTTCTGTCTGTGAGACAGCACAGGTTCATAGTTCAGGGATCACAATGGGAAGAGGACAAGAACAGTCCATGACATTTGACTGAAATTTCTTGTGGACTGTGCTTATGCTAGTGTATGCTTATTGCAGGCATTCGTTATTTCAAAAGAGTTGTTATATCACAATGAGCAAGAATTCCAGGATGCTCAGCTTTTCATAGCAGGATATATGGTAATCTAATATGACTTGTACAAAAACGCATGCTTTGGAAGATCACTTTAGCCCTTTAGTGATCACATATGCTCTCCAAACCAAAAGTTAGCGGAAGAATATGTAGATATAGATATCTCTTGGAATGAGAAACTGTCAGAATTGATTCTAGTAACTGCATAAGAAGTAAACTCAAGCAGAAAGTGCGGACAGAAAGAGACAGCTGTAAGTAATTCACATAAAATGGAAATTAAAACATTCCTGGAGCAGAGGAACCATATTTCTCTATAGTAGCTTGAAGCTGAGTACGCAGAAATAGTTGGTGGTCTAATGATGTTCGTAACATAAACCTTGGTCACTACTGGTGAACCTATCCCTTCAGATGAGAAACCATTGCTTCCAGTACTCCAGAATAAATTTTATCTCACCTTCAGTTACTGAGCAAGCACTTTTGAGCCATCTTTCCCATTTACCAGGGCTTCTTCACTGGAAGACATAAAAATTTACAGTTAATTCCCAATTTTAATGTTTTGAGTTCTGAAAGACTGAGGGGATTTCAGGTGTTCAATCACTCTTTTTATGGAAAAATTTAACTCTGTGCACACATCTATATAGGGAGTCTGTGTAGGTAAAGCAGAGGATGAATCTAATCTTACTACCTTGAGTGATTACACCATCTGCATCTAAATATACAGACAAAAAAGGTTGTGCTTTCTCAGATATATTCTTAACAGGTCAAATTTTTACTGTCTCTCATATATTTATATGTATAGACATGTGTGCTTTTATACGCTCCTCAGAATAGGAGCAAAGTAAAACACTTCAATTTTTTATATGACCAAGACCAGGATCAGATGATGCATAATTCTAGTGTTCATTTCACTCAGAGAAAAGATAAGAATGCAGTGAGTTGAGCTTGTCTCTCACGTCTGTATCCTCAGACATCTTGTCGTCCAGTGTATCAAAGGCTTCCGAGAGATCTAAAGAAACTAAAAC
The DNA here is from genome assembly GCF_965183815.1 of Platalea leucorodia. Classification (NCBI taxonomy): domain Eukaryota; kingdom Metazoa; phylum Chordata; class Aves; order Pelecaniformes; family Threskiornithidae; genus Platalea; species Platalea leucorodia. The sequence goes on along the minus strand of NC_138828.1, from coordinate 41,337,789 downwards.
AGGTCCTGCCTTCTTGACAATTGTAAAAAAAATAATTGAAGTGTGAGACTACTGCTGCTGCTGTATGTTACTGCATCTTAAATCTGGATGCAGAGAGGCAAAAAAAAAAAAATCTCAGTATGTCCAAGCATAGCCAAAATTGTTGAAATACAGTCTTAGTGATAATTTTCTTATTAAGTGAAGATAAAAGTGAGATCATTATTTGAAGAGACTCACTATGGCAGCAAGAGGCTAGAAAAATCACTCATTTGTGGATGAATGCTGTCTTCTTTAAGAATGACTGTGTCAATTTAACAAGCTCAAAAATTCCTCTCAGTATTCAACGTGTATGCAGTTCTGCTTCTCGATAGCTGATTTCCTAAATTACTCCCTTTTTTTTTTTCATTCTTTCCTTCCTCCTCCTTTCTTCTCTGTTTATCTGTCAAATCTTTTTATGTATTAGCATTCTTGTCTCCACTGGTTATGTCTACAGATTTCTTTGGCATGCCAAAGGACAAATGAGCTTGAGTTCTTCAAATGCATACTGCAAGAAAGGAACTGATTTACTCTTTTGCTCTTGCTCATGTATGTTTATTTTATCTCTAGAGTAAAATATATTTAGACTAATTTCTTCCCCTCTCTCAAGAAGAATAATGCTTGTGTAGGGTAATATTGCATATCATACCACATTAATTCAAAATGATTACAAAATTTATCTTGCAAATACATATCAACATGTTGAACAGGAAATTATACAAATGTTTGCTAATAATTCTATAGATTTTATAATTTTATGTACTTCTAATATGTACTTCTATACTGTATTTTAAGCAACCAAATGTACTAGAGAGTTGCAAGGCGCTTTTGGTCGACTTTCTCTGACTGTGGTGTTGAAAGTGGCAAAATATTTACATTATTTGTTTGTTTATTTTGTCTTCTATGGGGTTCAAGCTTCAATGAATCTGTAAAATGGCAGATGCTTGGTGATGCTGACAATAAAAAAAGTTTCCTTTGAGCACCTGTTTTCGAAGAAGCAAGCTTGTGATTTTGCAGGTGTAGTCCCTATCCAACTAGCAAATATAAAGATTAAGGCTTAAAGATAAGTTTCCCTTTTATGTTTTTAATGTACATTTATGGAATTTAGTGTCAAAGTTATAAATCCCAAATGAGACATACATTCTGTAACTCTCTACTAAAAGTGTTGCTGGATTTAAATCCAAGTGGGAGGTGAGCAAGGCATTTGTAGCTTCTTAAAATCTGTCCCTCTTTTCACAATGACTTTACATCTTCAAATTCAATTTTGAAATGACTGCTGCATTGCTATCTGTCTACTTTACACAGTACATTTCTGCAACAACAAGAAGCAAGCTGAATTCAGCATTCAGATACCTTGTCCTCTTATCAACAAAACGGACTTCATTACAAGACATCCCTGTTTATGTTACTTCTTTCTGTACATACTGTCTGAATGCAGTGTCAGCCTCCTCTGACTTAGTATGGCTACAATTGCCTGTGGAGAAATGCTCTTTACAAGTAACAGCTTTTTTTATACATATATATATATAGGTATATGTGTGTGTTTATATATACATATAAAATATGCACATACATTTATATAAATATATATTATATATATTAGAACTTCTGAACATCTCCCTCTTTTAAAGCAATGAGAGGTAAGAAAAATAAAATCTTATGGAGGGCTGATACTGTAGGGGGCTAAACATTATTCTAACTAAAATTTTACTTCCTTCAAACTAACAAAAAGTAGGATAGTGAGCTCTTTTCCTTCCTAGCCTTTTTTCCCAGTGCTACTCACCCTCTCCAGCCATGCTGTGGCCAGGGCTGTACAGAAGCCAGGCCTGTGTCTTGGTACTTTTATGTTTCAACTCATTTTCATGGTGACATATTGGGTTCATAGATCATTCAGTGGCATGTGAAAGACAGAGTTTATTTGGCTTTCTCAAAAGACCTTAGAGATCCATATGTACTGTAACATTAAGTCACCCTGCCCTGAAAGAAGACTCTGAATATAGTTTATGTTATCATGATTAGTGTTGCACGATAATTTCTAATGATGTGGCTAATAGAAATGAAAACTATTTGTGATGAGTGCCCCATTTTTAATGGAATTTCTGTCTTGAAAGCACTCTTGAATTTAATGTGGAACTTCTTCCCGCATCAGTTATCTAAAACCTAGGAAAAAGGACTTGACCTGCAGTGTGAGAGCTGCAGGACAAGGCCACTGCTCTGAGCCAAGTGGGCAGGAGCTGTAAGGGTGAGAGACTTCACCAAGGACCTGCTGTCTGTCCTTGCAGTTGTATGGTTCTCTTCCTCCAGTTTTTCATCAACACCCTTCTAAAGTCCCTGGGTTTTCCTCATGTTGGTGTTTGTTACTGCATTGGAAAACCTCTTCCTGTTCAGCTCTACTCTTCAATCTTTCTCACGCTTACACCTATGCAATTTCAAATTTGATGAAGCTATGGAGGAGTAAGAGAGGAGGAGAAGCAGGGGGAGCATATATTTGACTTTCTTCATCATTGACCTTTACTCTTCTTTGCGACTTTTGTGTCCTTCAGTAGTTATTGGTAAAGCATATGTTCCTAGCATACGGATCTAAGTCAGTTGTACTCCATGAGCAAACGAGACACAAGTTTTCTCTTTGTATGTGGTAACAGAATACCTGTAACAAATTCATGCTTATAATGAATGCTGAAAAGAGTTATTCTTAAGTACATATATAGCCAGGGTTTTGGCACAGGTTAGTAAGCTCTCTAAATGTATGACATATTTTGGAAAAATGCACAACCATTTATTAGCTTATATTTTCCATTGTTTTGCTCAAGTTTTCATAGCATTGATGTAAAAAAACCCAACAAACCAAATGAAAAAAACCTACCCATAGGAAGAGTGAGAGACCTTTAAAGAGAAAAGCATAAGTTTTTTTTTTCATCATTTCTGAGGATCACATGAGCTGCAAATTGTTTTGATGTTATAATCCTATTTTTGCTATGAAAAGCTCTGTAAAGAGAAGTGTAATGTTACACTTCTACAGCCCATGCAATTCCTATTTCTTTTTCTGTACATGTACTAAGAATGTTTTCCTGGTACTCTTCCCAGCATTCTTAATGAGGCACTTGAACACTTGTGAGGGGAGGCAACTGTCACTGTTGCTGCATTAAAAAAAGACTAAGATTTTTCCTTAGTGTTATGCAAGCTTTGGAAATGCATCGGGATTTTGGAACCGTGGAATTTCCATTCTCAGCAACTTTACCGTTCTGGGTTATAAGGAGCTGTAATTAGACACTTCAGATTTTCAAAGTCATTTCAAGAGAACTGTTTTTAAAACCTCTTACATCAAAGTCTAGGATTAACCATGGAATAAATCTTTCTCTTATAAAATACAATATGTATTAATAACCAGCATGTCAAGAGAAATAAACTTGTGATGTTACATAAGTAAATTCCTTTTACATTACTGAAGGATGCTGAAAAACACGCACGCCCTATTGGATCTGTGATTTTTTTGAGTGATAGAAAACAAAAGAGTATATTTTTGTATTATACAGCAAAAACAGTTGAAAGAGAAAGGGAAGCTAGCTGAAGGCTTATGTTTGTCAGTGTGTTGAAGCTAGAGAATTCATTTTAAATCGTTGTAAAAATAACTTTTCATAGATACATGGAAGGCTTCATTCTGAATGATGGTGGTACCACCAACTCTCCCTGGAGAAGGTACCAACTCATGATGGAGGACTGAATGTGTGATAAAGTGAAAGGGCGTGGACCTGCCAGACATTTAGTTTACATTCATTAAAGAGAAATAGGATATGTATTTTCATTAAAAGACAAGGGAATAGATAGATCAAAGTTATTTACGTGAAATGTATTATGAATATCATCCTTTTCCCATGCTGTAGAAGGAACTGAAAACAGTACCGTCTTTTCCTCACTCTTCTACAACTGCTTCTACAATATAAAAGTTTTGTGGTAGACACCATGTTTTCATTTTTGAACAGTAGTTAGATCACAGAATCATAGAATTGTTTAGGTTGGAAAAGACCTTTAAGATCGTCAAGTCCAACCGTTAACCTGACACTGCCAAGTCCACTGCTAAACCATGTCCCTAAGCACCACATCTATCTGTTTTTTAAATACCTCCATGGTATCAATGAAGACTAGGATTGTCTTGTTCTGTGAATGTTACTGTAAGGTAAATGTTGTATTTAATATTTCAAGTTATTATTTGTGCAAGTCATCCATACAGACCTTGGAAAGGGATTACATTTCACTTTTGATAGTAAAGAGGGAAGTTTATTTCAGCCTGGCTAATTTATATAAGTAGTCATATTTTTCAACGATAATTTTGTTCCACGAGTGGCGTTGCTGTGGTTAAAGTCTGTTTGTTGTGACTGAAGATGTAACAGTAAGCTATCCAGATTTCTTCACTCAGAAAGGCATAGGAATTGTACTGGAAGTTCTCCAGCCTCACTAAACCACTGTAACCTGAGGAGTACTGGATTTTGCTTTGGCATTACAACCCTTGTGCTGCACTAGTTCCTGAGCTCTACTTTTGAGCACAGAGATGATACAAGATGCAGGCAAATACTTTTTGATTTCTGTATCAGCGTTTCTACTTTCAGAATCTGAACCATACACATATCAATTTTGTAACACTGTACTAACTATGGTCGTGTCACCTCAAATACAATCCTAAAAAAAATACAGTCAACTTTATAATAGAAATTGGCCAGATTAACTGCAAGACAATACAACACATGACTATATACTTCTTTCTGGGAGAGGCTGGAAGAAATGCCCTGTTCTGCACTGTTGGGGCCTTCAGTTCCAAGGTGTGTCAGCTTAATTTATTTATTATAGCAGCCTGAAATTATGTTTAAAATCAGGTTGGCTCCAAACAGCCAAAAATATTTAGAGAGAAGAAAACAAATTTCAAGTCAATTTCTTTCTATCTTTTTCCCTGTTTTTCGCCTTCGCTGAGAAAAGCTTTGGTGCTGTTATATATCTAGATCAGCCAAACTATAAGGAAAAGAGCAATCATAGGAAAAACAAAAAGTTAAGGGAAAAATCATAGCTGAAAGTGGGTTCATATATTTAAGTAACTAAAGAAAGTTAGGACAGAGTGCAGGAAAGCGTGCAGTTTATTTGCCCTGAAACAGACAGGGTCATGTGTGAAGATGGAGTTGAGTTTAGACATACTTAGACTAGCAGGAGCAATTGGAAGAAAAGCTTGTCATAGGCAACAATTCCACACTTTATAAGAAGTCTTTTTGAATTTGGAAGTGCTGGGCTAATGATAAAATTCAGCCTCAAAGAAAAAAAAAAATCCAAAATTATTATATTTTGCTGAGTGGGGGTACTTCTTTTCAAACTTTTTCCCCTATATTGGATGATATTGCGATGCCAAAGAGCTCATAAGAAATGTCAAGTAGTCTGATTATTAATTCAGTCTTGAAAGATAATGCAAGAGGTAGGCAGGATGTATGTTTTTGTGTGTGTGCATGTCTGTGTGTGCATTTCAGCAGAAACGTTATTTGTAACATAAATATATTGGCGCTTGCTCTCTACATAGGCTCCTAAAAGCTTGTCATGCTATTAGCAACCCTTTGAGGTAGTTTAGATGAATCTTACTGTCAAATATCTCTGAATCATTAAAAAAAAAAAAAAAAGGTCATTTCACTTTGTGATATTGAGATCACTAATCGGACTTTTGTCAGAATTTTATAATCAAAATTTGTGTGGGGGGGGTGGGGAAGACCAAGCCTGTAAAAATATTATTTGTGCATTTCTTTATGAGAAAGTCCCCACCTATGTTTACTATAGAAAAATAAGTAACTATTCTAGCTGCTGTGGCATTTTTGAAAACAAAGTTGATATAGTCCTAAAGAGGTTGAAATTACATTGCCTTATTTGCATGTTAGATGAAAATCCAAAACATTTTGAATACTGATATGAAATCCTCATACTTCCACTTCAACCCATAGATGGCAACAAAACGTCAACTTCCTCTCACTTCACTAGCTAGTAAATTGACTCCTTTTCATATTGGCCAAACATACAAATCATTGAACTTTGTTTTCTTTCTTTTTTTTTTTTTTTTTTAATTGGTAATAACTGCCATCTTGAAGCACAAATTGGATTTGTGTCACTGGATTCTCATCTCTTATGCATGACGTGTACACATTACAGCTAAAGATATGACTAAGGTACAAGATTTGTATAGCCGTAAGAGCATAAAACTCCATATGAGCTACAAAATTTCAAGGGGATGTGTAGCTGACTGCCCTGTGCTGCCCTCTTGCTGCTTGTATGCAAGGCTGGTCCTGCTATGCTGCGCTGGGTACTTACACGTGTTCTGAAAATGCAATCTGGCTGCAATACAGATAAACTTATTGTCTATGTAGGGCTATGGCAAGCAAAGCTAAGTGATGTGATTGGGTTTTTAGAAAGCTCTTTTAATTTGCGTGATTGAATAACCATTCTGAAGTAGCTTTTTTGTGAGCCATGATAATCAGAGTCTTGCCAGGAGGTTGTCTTTAGACATCCAATTCTACTTCCATCTTGGGAACACTTCATCTTAAGAGGTCCTGGAGAACTTTTGTAATCAAAGCAACCTTAAAATCATTATGTAGATGACTTAATGAAGTAAACAACAAAAATAAAATATAGCTGTCATCTTTGTAAAAGACTTTGAGCAATTACACTTACTTAAAAATCAGAAATTAAGTACTGTTACAACAAAATCTAACACCAGACGCATGTAAGAGAATTTTGGTACTGCTGTATTTCACTATACTCAAATCTTGACCCAAAATCTGAGGAGAAACCCATCATGAGATCTAGAACCCATAAAGTAATTCTGCTAAATTGCAAATATTTTGGTCTAGAATGAAGAAAGAACTACAGAATCCATTCACCTCTTTGAACTAGAAGTTACTCCTGATATTTTTCTTACTAAACCTTTTTTTCCTCTATTATCTGTAAGGTAGTAGTAGATTTCTTAAAATATAGATACCTTTACCTGTTTTAGAGTGGGCAATGTGAAATAATTAGATTGCCCAAGTCTGAGTAGTTAAACTCCATTTACTTGAGTTTGGCTGAAACAGTGTGTGTTTGGACACATCAGCCTTTACATTCATCTTTCATCTAGCTGTATTTTGATGCTACTGTACTTGAGCTGTCTTCCATTAAATATACCACCACACTTTCCCCTCAAAACAACAGCCAAAGTTTCTTTGAGCAGGTTCCTAAGTTACTATTTCAGGCAGATGTACTTTCCCTTTTTGGTGGCTTGGCGACTATCGTTCTTGTAGCAGCTTGTTTCTGTGAAAGAGCTCAAAGACCTTTTACAACAATATCGGATGGATAACAACAGTTATTCCCCATAGCTTGAAAGCAATTTCTGGCATGAGAATAAAAGAGGTCTGTATAATGTGAAATTCCTAAAGTGGAATGGGCGATTGTATATTAATGTTGCTATACTAATACAGTATTCTAATGTTATTCATAGATATGAATGTGATAGGGTGTTACATAGAGTTAGCCCACAAGAGATGCAGGAGGAAATTTTAATGACTCTTGAGAAATCAAATATTTCAGGGAAAGTAAGCTTATTCAAAGCAGAATTATTGAATTTCTCTTTTTGATTGCATTGTGTGAGACTTGCCTATAACCGTTTGGTTTGTAAATTAGTCGTAGATATGTCAAAGCTAACATCTTATTTAAATGGGTCAACAAAGGTATGTGTTTGTTTTCTGACATGCAGGATTTTTTCATTAGAGTACTTGGTAATAGGAGTGTAGATTAACTCATGATTTCCATTCCAATGTAGCAATACAGAAATATGTTTGTGGTTGTTGTTGTTGTCCTTTGTTTTTCCCTGATGATATTCTGTAAGGGTAATCTTTCACCCTAAAATGTGCTGCACGCAAGAATTAATTTGACAGTTATTACAATGATTCCTCCAAATGTATGATGTCTCTTATTAGAACTGCAGGAAATTTCCATGGCTGGCTTTGCTACAGTAAATTCGTGCATAATTTTGGTCAATACTTCCAGGATTTTTGACTGATAAAAGATGATATTTCACCTCCAATTGCACATTGCATATTGCAAAAAAATTTTCTATGTACTTATTCTCACATTATCCTAATTTTGATTTAGACTTTATTTTCTGATGTGAAACACAGATATTTCATGTGCACATATTTTCTATTTAGGGACCAGGCTCTATTAAGAGCAGTAACCCTTCTATTCATGTATTGGGTATCAGTCATGTATCACTTGTGATAGCCATCAGGTATAACTCAGGCATCATGCATTGGTGAAGTACCTGAAACACAAAACTGGGTTTAGATATATGTAAGGTTTTTTTGTTTGTTTGGTTGGCTGATTTTTAAATAATTGGCTAGAATTCCTTTGCCTTTGTCTAGTTAGAAGTATTTTGTTTCTCCTCTCTCTCCTGGCATTCTGATGTTTCACAGTAGGAATACTGGAGAAAAGAAAAAGGCATGGTTTGTATTGTTTTATAAGAACTATCTCTTCAGGCTTAACTGACATGTTAATCTAAAATAAAAAAATGTTTTACTTTATTAGAGATTATTTACTTATCAAAGAGCATATTTGAAAGGCACAAAGAAATTTATTTCATTTTGGCCTAGTAGAACAAAAATGAAGAAACTCTTAAGAAGTAGCTTGTTGATTTAAACAGTTGTGTAGCTATAGTCATGTAGAAAATATTACTTTATAAAATGTATTAGGTCTCCACAGAAAAGAAATTGCACTGGAATCTCTGAACTGGTAAAGAGAATTCATTAGAAATAATGGACACTTTTCCCCAAAACTCTGACTCTCCTGATTAGTTTTGCTGCTTTCTATATATTGGTGCTGCCTCAAAGAAAGGAGTTACTGGGACGTCATAACAGACAGAATCTAGATTTTTATAGCTTCTAATAAAAAATTTCTATCTTCTTCAGTCTCGTGTGGCTGTGAATAATAAATGTTGAATTAATATATAAAGCTTCAAAACGATGCTTAAAAGTACTAACCTGAGTTTGTTAGTATTAAGCAAACATTTGAAAATTTTATAAACATACTGACAGACCTCTCAGGATTCTTAAATGTTTTTATTTGTTAGAAAACATAATAACGTTGCTCATTCTGATATTGTGCTCCCTACGATGAAGGATACCTTCATCGCAACCTTGCAAGATATATTGGTGCACTAGTGGTATCTTATGCCTTTAGAAATGGTAGCAGTGTGTTGCATTTAAGAACAGAGTTTTCCTGAGCTAGGGCTACAGGAAAACTTTCAGTTCATAGAAAGGGGATCATGTCAGTACAATCCTTTCCTAACCTCTCCTGTCCTATTTATAAACTTTAGCGACAAAAAATTACGAGCAGCCTGATGTTTCTACCATTTTTTACTTAAGTCTAATAAGGATTTATTTTTGGAGGTAGTAAGAGAGGTGGTTTTGTTTTCATTCTAAAGCATTGGTAAATATGCCAGTCATCTTTAATTGGTATTTTCTAGGAAATATTTAAAGGACTGGCAAATTTAAAAACACCAAAGATAAAGGTAGACTCGCAGTCCAAGCCAATATAAATTGCAGCTCATATCTAGCTAAAGGTAGGAAACAATCATTAACAGGTCTATTAAACACACTACTCTAAAAATGTATTTTACTCTTGGGTTCATTAAAAAAAAATCAAATATTAAGAATAACTAAAACTAGTCTGTCTAGTCTTTGCAACTGCATTGTTCTCAGAGTGTATTCAATAACTTGTCAGAAAATCAATTATTAGAAAATAAAATTATTTTAATTCAGAAAAAAATAGAATTTAAAAAGAATTTATTTTTGGTATTTTCAGTAAATTGCTGAATCCCACAACTTTAAGCAATCCGTAAAAAGACGTGCATTGACCTCTGGGTTTTTTACCTGGAAAATATTTCTACCAGTTAAAATAATTATCCTTAGCTGAAGCTATTCTTATCTGTACTGATCTGGAAATAAAAGTGAGCTGTTTAGAGAAAGCAAAGCAGTCTAATTTCAGGCTGAAGAGATTATTCTAAGCATTTTATGTATGAATTAAACTCCAGTAGAGGCATAATGAATTCCACTGTATATTACAATGAAGGTTTTATCTAATCAGACAGAATAAACTGATAATAAAGTTGTGCCTTGAATAGCCTGCTTCATATCCTGTATAATTTAATGTGAGTTATAAAAGAAGCTGGTGAAGGAAGAAAATCAGGATCAACAATTAATCAATAGTAAATGCAGATAAGGGAGGAGAAGATGGCATCTGACTCAGTTGGGACTGCTTTGCATTGCTTTCCTTCATGACTTCACTGTCACTGGACTAAACTTTATCGATGTTTACTCATCCACTAGAGAAATGCGCTTGTTTTTTCCTAGGTCACAATGACCTTTAAGAGTCTGATATTCACAATATTCACTGTAGATCTTATTTAAATGAATTATTGGGAAGGTATTTAGGAAATCAGATTTGAGAGACGAAGGTGCAGTTTGACATGTAATTCTATACTTATAGCTAATGTTAGTTTTTGCATAAATTATGTAGTTATTGACAATCCTAAATCTAAACTTCTGTGTCTTTAAGAAATTTATTTAGGTTTGGGTGAAACAGTAATTTCCAAAAGTAAATGACAACCACATCCAGTTTCCACTTTGATGACTTACATGCATGAGTCTTGCAAATTATGGCATCAAAATCTGCCTTTATCCCTGGCTGCCAGTTCTAGCCTGGATTTACCATTCTGTTGCCTTTCCTGTACCTGTTTTTTAGAAAAAAACCCCAACTTCTGTGGATACCTTTCCCATGTAAATCAATCTTCAAGACACTTGTTTTTCAAGCATTTGTTTTTTTTCAAAGAATGGAAAATTTAACACAAAAGTGGATTCTATTTTTTAATATTCACGGCTAGGTGAAAGTCCAGATTTGCTGTTCTAAAGCTATTGTAATAGAATACTTTTATCAGATCAAAACTTACAGGTAAAAAAACCCCAACAAAACCCACACTAAAAAGCAGAGTCTCTTCATTTATAACTCTCTAACTTGAAATCTTATATTGCTCAGCACCAGATAAAGAACTTTCTATGGCCAGAAACCATCTCCCTATGCACCTACTTAACAGACAGCTATCAGGTCACCTTCTGTTGAAAAGATAAATAGCAGAAAGAACTGTCCAAATACAAATCAATAATACTTGTGTGTGCCTCTGGCACAAGCTTTGTGGTGATCTCAAGCTACTTTTGAAGTACTAACAGATCATACTTTACAAAGTACCTTCACAACTGGCAGTGTTGTTAAGACTCTGCAGATCAGATGCTGATCACTGTAAGTTTGGGAAACCAAAGAAATACAGCCAGGAATTTGAGAGGTTTTTGTTATTTCGCATTGAAATGAAGCAGTGATTGTGTGGAACAGAATGTTCTATGTGTTACTTCCAGAATATTTCAGACTTTTCTAAGGGAGGAAAGGAAATAATCCTAAATGCAGAAAACTGAGGACAGGGAAAAACCCTAAACCTATTTGTTCCTTTTTTCAGAGGGCTGTCTTAACCAGCTATGCTTGAGTCATTATTACTTCTTCATAATGACTAAAGTAGGTGTTTTACAGATAGCAGAAGAACATTTCACCAGATAAAAATATCTTGTCAAAATTTCCAAAGTCTGTTCAGAAGGAGTTAGGGATCTGAATTTTGGGGTTTGAAATTGGGACAATATTAAATTTCTAAGGAATTTGGTTTCTGCTAGTTTTTATGTGTCTGGTTTCACACAGATTTTTCCCATCCAATTCTGTGAATGCTTCTGGGATGACTGAAATCATGCTTTTTTAAAGAATAAACAATTTCCACAACAGAAATAAAAAGTGGGAGCTGTTTCCCATATGAGTATTTATCTCTCTTTACGTAGGAGGGGAATCTGTGAAAACAAGTCCTCAGGTAACATTTTTGATGGCATGTAGTTGGAGACAGGTTCTCCTACTTACCAGCTCCTGTTCCTTGTTAGAACGATCACTGCAGATGCATGCATTTCTGCTGTTTCTGCCAAAGGTCACTTCTTCCTTCCCTGACATTTTTTTTCCTCCCCTTCCTAATACAAAATTGAGTCAAATGAATTTTTCAGTAGTTTTCCATATTATGTTAGTGAAATTACAAAGGTCATTAGTTTTAGGGAAATTAGAATGGAATAGTGATTGCCTCATGTTGTGTCTGCTCTAATCTGCTGCTAAATACTGAAGTTTTTGCGTTTGGAGCATTAGTGAAAGAGTTCACAATGTTCTTAAGACTGTGAAAGAAGGTGAGAGTCAATATTCTCCCCATTACTTGTTTTTCCACAGAGCTTGACAAAGGTTTGTGTGCCAGTGGAGTTCTGAGTGTAGTCAGGTTTTTTTGGTTGTTTGTTTGTTTTAGGAATGTCCTTAAAAATTGAATTGAATCTACCAGGACCGACAGAAAATAATAAACCTTTAGTGAAGGTAATCCTTAGTTGACTGGTGATCCCAGATGTCAGGTGAAGGGCATTGAAGTCTGCGGCTAGTTTTGAAAAAACCTTCAGTGAAAAATGAAGTGAAAATTGAAGTTCCAACGCAGATCCTTTTTGTAGTATGGCAAAGTTCCTGCCATTTCCCTTCATATCAAAAAAAAAAAAAAAAAATGCTGTAGGACTATGTGTGTTTTCTAACTCACCTTCTGTGTTAACAGCCTTGACTCCAAGTTTGTACTTCATTTATTGCTTTTTGGAGTTGTCATCAATGCGTTCTTATTCCTAATGGAGGCATTCTAGTTACAAAATGGGGAAAACATACAAAACAGGTCCATTGTTTTGGGTATTTTTAATGGCAATGAGGTATACATACAGTATGGCTTATTTACTATTGCCACAGTGAAGGAAATAGTCCAAGTTCTAATGCTGTATATATGGACACAAAGATACTGAGTTCAAAAGTTCCCCCTGTTTTCTGAGTAAAAATCTTAAATTATTTATTGTTCTTTGCTTTAAAAAGGGAGAAATATAGCTGGAGATACCATTTTCAGAAATGTTTATGTTAATTCCCACTTTCATGAAAATTTTCTCTAAGACATATTTTGAATTATCAGCTTTGCATCACCAGCAGAGAAGAGAGTTAAACTTGGAAACAGAGTCAAGAAAAATTTCCATAAGAGAACACATAATATTTAGGATTAATAAGTATTTAAAATTACTTTGGTTTGAATTTAAGAATTAACAGTATTTTATGTTATCGTTATGTGTTTGTTTATTAAATTGGAGGAACAGAAATATCTTAGATTCTTTTAATTCAAAAACATATCAATTTTTCTAGCTGTAGATAAAAAATCAGATGTAGACTGATGTAGAAAGTGTATAGAGTTTATGTGTTTTGGGAGTCCTGGACAAAACTACCCAGAGAGGTGGTAGATGCCCCATCCCTGGAAACATTCAAAACCAAGGAACCAAAAAACTTTTGCTTTTTTTTTATTTTTATTTTTAAACTCCAGCAGTACAACTGTGTAAAAGCCTACTACTTTTTTCCAGTGTATTGTTGTTCTTTGGTTTTAGTACACAAATGCTTTTCTAATGAGATCTGAGGTTAGAAATGAACATGAAAATTTGGTACTAATTAAAGACTTTTCCAGGCCTCTCTCTTGTTTAAGTTCTTGCAACATTTCCTTGGAAGTCTTATGTCTTGCAGTGTTAGCCCCACATTTTGTGTAATACCAATGTGATATTTGTCAATTTTTTAATCATGAGTAAGAAAGTATCTGAGAAAAGTTGTAAAGTTTTGACCCACCATGATGCAAAAGACATTAATGTTTACTACGTATTTCTCGGATTACTTTCTTCATTAAATGAAGCATGGTGAACATATGAAATACTGGATATAATTCCATAGCATAAACCTTTTGTTTGTAAAAAATTTCTCACTTTTTTGCAACTCCACAGTTGATTCTATTGAAGAGTTTTATAAATATGCCAGAATGCACAGTGAATTTGTTCCTTGTATTCAGTCCCATACCATCTGTTATTTTCTACTATCATTACATATCTTAGTGTAATACATTTGGAAACTGCTGAAAACTGGTATCATTGCACCAGAGATCTGTTAATTAAATGTATTTTGCTCTCCTGTCTGTTTATGGGACCATTCCAAGTGATGTCCACTAAAGAAAAATATGTGGCATTGACATTTCTGCTACCACTACTGTTTCAGTTATTCATACTGTTTTTGATGAGCAAAGCTGAAGTTGTAGCTGTGGAATTAATATAATTTATAATCCTGCCTATGTATTCATGTTTTTATGAGGCTTCTTCCATTGCACTGCATTGTATTTGACCATTTTATTAATTTCTATTTCCAGGATTGAAAGGTAAGAGAATATATTGTATAAACCTGACTTATATTTAAAGTGTATTGATTTATAGATGCACTGCACATGTATTGCATCAGACAGATCTACACATAGTGAGATTTACATGTGTAATACACTTATAAATACAGTTTATAATTTAGAAAGTTTCACATATGTTTTTGAGTTTATGGGGAGTTTTTTCATTAATCTTATTCAGGTGTTTTTCTAAGGGTTTGGCATGTTTTACTCTATATCTTGGGATTGATTTATACACACCAGGCTTGTTTTTCCTTTTTCATCAGTGAAAACTCATATGAAAGAGAGAATTTTCAGCATGCAGCATATAAAGGGATTGACTGCATTTTTTTTCTGCTAGCTTCCAGCTACTGTACAGCTCATTGACATAAGAATAGAAATTACATTTATACTTTTCCACATGAAAATAGCATAGCTAGGATAAACCAGGTGAAGCAGGATTTTAAAGGAATCCATGGCCTTTTTGTTTTTTCTTTTTTTTCTTTTTTTTTTTTTTTCCTCCCACCCCCCTTTTAAATGCTTATTCTATGTCCTTTTTCATAGAATTACAATTTTTTTTTTCTTTTGTTACTACTGGCTCATTTCCCTTAGCTGTTGCGCCCTACATAGTACACCTTGATTTATGTAAGAATGCTCTTTCTGGCAAGTAAAATCATTGAAAATTATTCCTATTGCAATTTTATACTCAGTGAAAGTTGACTTGCAATTAATGTGACCCTGGAAAAATTCTGATTGATGGGTACTACATTGTAGATACAGATGTTTTAAGTATCTGGAAGGAAGAGTCTCAACACTTCAGATTTGAATCCAGAACTAATCAAAACTTTTATGGGAAGCTTTTGAAACTCTGTCATCCTTTTAGGAATCCCATCCTTTCCCTCTCAATAACATATGCTCTCTTTGTAAGAGGAGGAAGTATTGAAAAAAATTATAATGATCTGCCAGTGCTCTGGTTTTAATCCTCTGTCCTAGAGCTTTGGTTAGTTCATCATTTTTCTTCTTGTTTATTGTCACATCTTCTGATGGACTGCATAATCTTCCTTTATTGTACAACTATAGCTGGCTACACATAGCTGACGATCTTTTCCTGTCTTATCTGGTAGGAAATAACGTCAGAGTAACAGCTTTTCGTGTTCACAGTGGGTTTGGTTGTCTCCTCTCTCTGACCTACTTCCGAACAGATGAATGAACTTAGAAGATGGTGATTTTGTACACTCAAAGGAGTCTAGTAAGGCTGCGCAGCCTAATTCTAGTATTATCCGATAATCCAAACACATGATTATGTAATCTTCTAGTTGTGCTTTTTCATAGAAAGATACACACATAAGAAAAACATCTTATGTAAAGTTGCGCAAAGCTGGTGAAGCCTTAATTTTGTCCTCAGGATTTATTTTATTCTGACTATCACTCCTAGATCTGAGCAGACTATTGAACGTAACTAATTTATCTGAAAAACCTTTTCCCGCATGCTAAGTATTGACAGTTCTCAGATTGTTAGTAAATTTATTCAGGGTGTAAATATGAATCATATCTTTGTTCCAACAGCAATAATGGAGACTAATTCTCTTAAGCAGAGTTGGTTAGTTATGCCGGTCAATGGCTGTGTCTGTCTTCTAATTCAATACTTCCCCAAATTAACCAGCATACCTATAAATCATGATTGATTGATTCTTATTTTGAATATTTTTCGGTCTCACGTGCCTAGCTGTGCTGTTTTGGATTAACGTGAATTTCACTAAATCAGAATTGTTTCAGGATTTTAAGATTCAATCGTGCTTTTTCTAATATTGTCTTAGCTCTGATATTCACATTATTTTAGATGATCGAGTCACCCTAACACGTTTCTAAGGGAAAATATATTTCAGAGACAATGTATTTTTTAGAATATGCACTGTAACATATTTTAAATAAGGATCCCCAAGCAAGCTACAGTCTTTGTCTTGTTTCATACTTCCTGATCAGCATATGAGGCCAGCACGCTACTGCAAAGGAGTGATAACTGTAGATCATAGGAACTACTTTAGATAATTTTGAATGATTGTGTTGTAACCTGAAATATGCTGCTGATTGCATCACTTTTATTACAGTAGCTTGTATCAGTTTTCAGAAAACACTATTTTCAGAAGTAAACTAGGTATTGCTACAATAAAATTGATTAACTAGTTACGAATTAAAAAGGGATTTAATTTTTCTGCTGCTGTTTAAGTGTATTAACTATGAGGGGCCAATAACTAATCCGCTAAATCACAGATGGTACTCTAAAAGCAAAACAAGAGAGTCAGGGCCCAAGGGTAAAAAGATCTGTTGTGGGAGACAAATCTAGTGAATGCAACAAGACTAAGATTTATAGTTAGATATTTTTGTGACTCAATGTGGTTTGTTTTGGTTTTGTGTGTGTGTTTTGTTTTTTGTTTTTGTTGTGGTTTTTTTAATACATTTTTGATACTTTTGTTGTATAATTAATATGTTTGTGTACTACGGAAAAAATGTAAAGTAAATGTATGTTTTTAATTTGGGGATATTTTTAACAGCCTAGAAAGTGACTGTGTACAAACTGCTGAAAAAACCCAATATTACACTGCTTAATGAAGTTAAGATGTAACAGAAGGTCTCAGAAATAGTTTTCTATTTCATCTGAAGAATTACTGATATTAGTTTATCTTTTCTACTTAATAAATATTAGCAAACCAAACCATAATTATTACTTTCTCATATATATAATCCATATCTTTAATAGCCTACTGAACAGGTTCTTGAAAATAAATCCTGAAGTAGCTTTTTCCATCTGATGCTATGTAGGGGTCAGAGCTGAGGTAAGTGGGGAGGGAATGGAGGTGTGGAGTAAACTTCTTGTATTATTTGCACTAATGTATAACACATATTTCTGTTTAATGATTGGACCGTAACCTGCCAAAGGTTAATAACGAAGAGTTCTGTATATAAAATGCATTATATGTGGTGTTCTAAGGCAAATGAGTCATGCTTCAGAAATATATTTTGTCTTAGAAATGGGACATGGTAAAAAGGTAAACCAGTATAGTGCAAAAAACGAAAAGCTATTTTTTTTTCTTGAGACTGTCCATAGATTCCATGCATGCAAAGATGCTACACGCTAGTTAAATTCCCAGCATTCTGATAGCTTTTTTTAAGGCAGGTGTTTTGCTGAAGTAGAGAAAGGCTGCTGATAAGCAAACTCAGAAAGGGCTATAATTTTATCATTTTAATATATTATTTGAATCATTAGTGATTTAGAATTCTAATGCTTTCTTTTGGCATGGAGGCCCAACTGTACTGTGAAACACAAGAGAAAAAACCCTGTTTCAGGACAGAATAACAATAGTTGTTCCTGTTAGGAAATAATAACACCCCTTATCTAAGTTTCATTATACTGGTAAAATACAAACAGTCCTACTGAAACTAGTACCTATTCTGGATTTACACCAGTGAAATGGAGTTCAGACTCTGGAGCAGTGCGTAGCATTAGCTTACTAGCATAAATTCATGGTATTTTGATAGCAAAAGGCTTGAGATGGGAAAGAAGAAGGCTGAAAACGTATGCACTACCTTTTTAGGGATGTGCCTGCACTGCATAATGGCAGTAGAAGTAGCATACAATGTGAATTGCTGCCAAAATTATCTTTCATCTTCCACGATCTGTTTTTCCCAATGGAAAAATTTGATGTTGGTTAGAGCAAGGAAAGGTTTCATAAACATTTTGCTATGTAAATAAATTCAGGATGTTTTTGTTTCTTTTCTCAAAGGACATAATTTATAATTGCTTGATACAATGTAACAATTTGTTCTTAGACAGGGAACACACACAAATAACACACAAACAGAGATATTCCAGATTAAGAGTCAGACTGGCAAATTTGAACTCATTATATTTTATGGAGATGTTGCTTTTGTGTGTACATGGATTTAAAAATTTCAGCATGATTAATAACTTATAAATACATTAATCACTATCTAAACACCTTGAAAGATCATGAGATTAGCATTATGAAATTGAGGTCCTGATTCAAGGAAGCTATTGAACATGTGCTTTATCTCACTGAATTTTAAAACTAAAATTAAGCCTGTATTTGTATGCCTGTCAAACTGAAGCTTAAATGAACATGGCAAGTCCTCTTAGAGAGAGCAGAACTGTGTTTGACTGCCACATACCAAAAAGAGAAGCTATTAGAGGAGTTAAAGTACAAAGCTAGGAGAGAGAAAAAAGCAAAATTGGATCACTAAAAGTGAAGCCTGTCAGACTAAATAAGGTAGAGAGGAAGTGGTATGGATTATGAAAAAAAAAAAGAAAAAAGACCTCAGAGATTCAGGGTACAACAGCCCACAGGGGGGAATATAACAAAGGTTTGGAGATCATGGTAGAATTGTCTTTAAGTTGAGCGTTAAAAGGCAGCAAAATGTGGCTGGTGTCCTGACATCGTGATTATTTTCCTCCAGACTTCCTTATATATTCAGCCATCAGAATAATATTTCTCTCTGAAACCCAAGTAAAGATTATTTTCCCGTTTTTCTTCCTTGTTTTTTTTTTTTTTTTTTTGTGTGTCATCCCCCGCTCCCCTCCCAACCTTCCTTTATTTCTGTATGTGTCTTGCCCTTTCTGTTTATTATTTGAATTGGTTATGTTATCTTTTCAGCCACTCTTTACCCATGCATGCTTTCTGGAGTGCTAGACATACGTGTTTCACTTTGAGCAGGATGTATGCAAAGAGAATGCAAGATAGTCTGGTGAGTCATTGGCATTTGTTAGGAAAAATGTGGGGAAAGAAGGGAAACTGCATTATTCCTAAATGTAACTGCAGTTTTCTTAGCCAAAATTACTGAAAGGATATCTAAAAGCTGAAGGGCAACACGCAACTTCCCAGAACAAAAAGCACTTATTTAAAAAAAAAACAAAACACACAAACAAAACATTAACAATATCTAAACAAAAATGTACAGTCTAGCTACAAAGAAAATGATTAGGAGGGGAAAAGGATCAATTAGAGAATGGGAAGTTCTTAGTTTGGATATGGCAGAGTACTCCCTCATCAGAAATTTCTAACCCTTAGTGAAACTTTTGTATCTTACTTCCTTCCTCTTCTAATTGCAGACAACACACGTGCGTACACCAACCTTTGCATGGCAACCAAAACATGAAGAGTATATTCAAGCAGGATATATGCTGTGCTTGTCCAATCACCCTCAGTGGGAATTTCCACAGCTGTCCCCAAGATCATAGGGACCCGCATGCAGTGACTGAGGCCGAGTGCAAAATTGCGATGTACACGTGTGCCTGCACAGTAGTCCTCAGTGGGGATTTTGCTGGCTATCCCCAAGCTCACAGAGCTGAATGTGAATGGAGGCATGTCAGACAAAGTTAGGTGGTCTTTTACAAAGGAATGATTATCACTTCTGATTTCCAACGTGTAAAAGTTAAATATTCGCATCTTGCTAGCATTATTGTGATAATGAATAATCTAGACTGTTTGTGTTTTCTGTGGTAATTTTCTCTTAAACCTCTGTTTTATCATACGCATGTGCATTCTCAAACATATGCACTCATTCACACATCTACTACAATTTTTTTGGTTGAAATCCCAACACTTTAAAGGGTATGGCTAAAGGTGTTGACTTGGAGTCACAGTCTGTCAGTGCAGCTGATGAAACAGCAGCCTCCTGTGGTAAAACAAAGGAGAAATAATGAGGAGGTAAATCCTCATGAGGTGTGGCAAAGCTTCTTGTTTGCAGAGTAACACCAAAATTTCTGATCCTCTTGTAATGCAGGTGCAATGATTATCAGAGGCATACACAGGTTGTCTCATAGTTTCCAAAGGGAATAAGATTCATTTGCTCATAGACTGGGATGACCTTTTAATTCCCAAGTGTGAATGTTAATAGCCTACTTCGTTAAAGTCAAAATCCCACTGAAAATTATTAACTATGCTATGATAATGCTGAGAAGAGAAGCTCATACAGAAACAGTAAATATATTTTGAATGTCCTGTTAATCCAGTGAGATTAGCTGTTGATCATGTTGTCTCAGACCTCCAATGACAGTTTAATTCCATATTCACCATTCTACAAATGAAGTAACATTAAAAAAGCATCCTGATACCTCTGCCTTTTGCAGTACTCTTTTTTTTGAGGGCTTTTTTGAGTGGCCCAGGCTCAGACAGATCATTTGTGCTACTCAGTTTGGTAGGATATGACAAGTCCTTTGCATCAGGGAAACCTCTTTCCTACAGAAAAGTGTGGAATTTGGAAGTGGTAATGGTTGCCTCATGCTTGTCTGATCCCACAGGCAAGCTGTGTCCGGTTGCGAGGCAGAGCGCAGGGTGTGGGATGTATGGGTTCACACAAAAGGTATAGGTTTACCATCTTTCTCTTTACACACTTGCAAATCCAGTCATACTGTGGCCTGTTCTGTGCATTGCAAAATTAATCTTAATGCGCCTATTTTGTAGCTAATGTTAACTCTATACCCAGTGCATGCTTTTGTGATTGGAGATGAATTGTGGCTGGAAGAGGCATGCCAGTTATATTTGTGGAGGTGGAAGACCAGTTGGTAGCCAGGATGGTGTTCCACTTACCTGTAACAGCAGATTTACTGCCAAGCAGAGCAAAATGAATCAGCTTTACAATGGAAGTTACAGTACTTTTAAATAAACATGGCATTTTTTTCCCCTAGTGGAAAACAATGTATTTAAGGGCTCAGGCAAAAACATCTGTTCTTTTGGGACGGTTACAGGCTTTGTATCAACACATACTGACTGACAAATTACTAGTGCCTGAATGAATGAAGGCAAGGAATACCACGCTCCTTTTATTGCTAGAGAAGAAAGCATGATTTGGTGCCAGGATCTTACCATACCATTTTATACATAATCAGTTATCTTTTACACTGTACAGCAGATGGAGAGAGTATTTTTTGAGTTGATGTATGGGTACACATAAGTAGCCAGAACCTTTTCCATTTTACAAGATTTTCTACAGACTGACCTTTTAGTGCAATGAGATCACTTATGTACTTAGGATTAAGTATTTGACTAAGAACCTTGCTGGATTGAGATGTTGGACCTTTTCTTGAGGGCAAGCAGTGGTTTTTTGCTTGTCACATAAAGAACTCTATTTCCCTACACTAAAATAATTATTAAAGAAATCTTGCTGTGACTGCTGTTATATTTTCTAACCCTAGCAGATGCATTAGAAATCGACAACAGTAAGTCCTGCATTAGAAATGGTCCCCATACTGAGTTACCATGCTGCTAGCTAAAATGGTTTAATCTTCTGCCACAGCGATTTTTTGTAACATTCTTATCGTTTCTTACTTCATAAGTTAGATGCAGAGTTCACTTATACTTTTATGGTTGATAATATGCCCCTCTCTGGGACATAATTGACATTACTGCAGTTTCAAACCAAGGAATGGAAGGCTGTTATTTGTTCCAAGTGGTTACTTCATGAGCTTTTTTCAACCAACTCTTTAAAAAATATACAAATAATGAAGGAAACCAGGAAGCTTGTAACAACACATTTTTCTATTCATTCTGTATAGATAACTAACGGGATAATAGGGCTCATTTTCTTTTGAGTCGACCCAGAGAATCAAAGGGTCATTTATTCAGAAAACAGTTTTTCTCTAAACTCATTTGAACTTGTCAGAAGACTCACAAATCTATTACTGCTGTGAGTGTAGTCCATGCACGTTCAGCTCGCTAATGCAGACGAGAGAATGATTATAAATGAGAATGATTCTTAGCTCCTCAGTACAAGTGCGACATGGACATACTGGATGGAATCCAGCAAAAGGCCACAAGGATGATTAAGGGACTGGAGCATCTCTCCGATGAGGAAAGGCTAAGAGAGCTGGCACTGTTCAGCTTGGAGAAGGCTCAGGGGGATCTCATCAATGTATGTAAATACCTGATGGGACCTGATGGGAGGATGCAAAGGAGATGGAGCCAGGCTCTTTTCAGTGGTGCCCGGTGTCAGGACAAGAGGCAAAATGGGCACAAACTGAAACACAGGAGGTTTGGTCTGAACATCAGGAAACTTTTTTTTTTTTTTTTTTTTTTTTTTTACTGTGAGCACTGGCACGGGTTGTCCAGGGAGGTTGTGGAGTCTCCCTCATTGGAGATGTATCAAAAGCTGTCTAGATACGGTCCTGGATGACTTGCTATAGGTGGCCCTGCTTGAGCAGGGCGGTTGGACCAGATGACCTCCGGAGGTCTCTTCCAACCTCACTTATTGTGTGATAAACACAGACATGAAACGAAACTCAGGGAAGGATTCAGCTGATAGAGCCACTTAAGAAACAGGCCATTGCTCTAATAGCACTCTTAGAGATTATAGAGACATTGCAGAGGTTATGTCTGTTTTTCTCAGGGGCACTCTGGTCACTGTTGTCTTTCCAGGTTTTTATCACTAAATAGCAATGGGAGCTCAGAGTAAGTTCTTTTGTCATTTATGCTGCTGGAGTTGAAAGTAGTATTTGGCCCACACAGAATTAAAATCTATTTTGTGCTGTATTGCTGTATGTTATTGCTGTAGGCCTTCAAATACAGGATAATCAACAATAAGCCCTCGGATGTTTTTGGAGTTGTAAAACTCTAAGGACAGTTGACTCCCAAACAAGCTACATCTCCTGAAAGGGAAAAATTACTCAAAGTTCTCATGCTGATTTTAACAGCACTACACAAATATGAGTGAAGGAAGGATTTGGCCCGTGGAGAGAACTGTAACACAGATGAATGAATTTAATAGATTTTTCAAAGGTTTATACTGGTGCAACAGCTTGTCTTTATTTAATTTTAACTCTGCAAATTTAAAGAGCAGTTTAAACCAGAATAATAGAAGCTAGAGGGGAAAGACACCTATTAGATCATTGAATTAATCTCCTGCCACTGCACAAATGTTTTCTATTGTGCATTTTCAAGTATTTTGTCCGGAATTGTTCTTAAAGTCAAAAGCAACAGGGCTTCCACCCCTTGGAGAGGATTAGGATTTTCTAGCTAGTCGCCCTCAGGACATTTTTCAGACATAGTCTTTCCTTTTCTTTTCATAATTTAATTCATGTAGTTCTGATGTTTTGAGAAAACAGTAGGAGCCTTAATAGAGAACCTTTACTGCCTGCTTTCTACTGACAAGCCCACGAGGAAACGGTAACGGTAGCTACGGCTCTTGGAGCAATGCAGCTTTTCCTGATCCAGCAGAGCTGCAGTGAAAGTTCAGCCCCACCCTCGCAGACACTCCACACCACCTGCTCCCTCTTATGCCCAACATAGAGTCCTACCGTCTGGGTTTTTTGGCTGTACTGCTATCTCCAGAAGCTCTTTTATCTCTTTCTTTTACAGACAGAAATGTTCATTTGCTTTCTTGCTGTTTTGTGAGAATGTCAAACCAAATAGTGAAGATCTCTCTCTTGTTTGTTCCATAGACAGACATCCCTGAGCTTTTTGTTTCTTTGCTGCTTCTCACACAGCTAATTTTGTTCATGTACTGTCAGTTTTCTTTCCCCAAAGTCTTAATATTTTCTGACTGATAGTTGTTGCATTTTTTCTTTTTCTGTTGTTTTTAGGCAGTGACCTACTCCATTTACTTCTCAGTTTCTTCTGCTGTTATCTTTCAGGATTTTCTCTTGCTCTCTGTTATTCCCTTGTCCCCACTATTCTCTTTATTTCCGCTTTCCAGCTACTCATCTACATCTCCCCCTGTATCTTGCAGAATTATTTCCTTTCCGTTACTTTCTTCTAGACTTTCTTCATGCATAAAGAGTGTTGCAGATGGAGGAACGTGATATTTTGAGGTGCAGATATTTTGCGGTAGAGATATTTCAATTCAGCCTGTTGGAGCTTTTTTATTTCATAGGATATTCTTAAACAGTGACTAGATCTGACTGGTAATGAGTTCAATCACTTGGCACACAGGAGAGAATTAGGTTCCAGACCCAAGACAAAAGATAATAAAATGTACAATATAACAACATTCATAGAACTTATGAACTTTAAGTATCTTTAGTAGTGAAACAGTGCCCTGCTGCTAAATTGGGACTCATGCTGATACTTTTGCTACCTTTTAGGTCTTACAGATGCTTAGGCTGACTGTTAAGGTTGAAACAGCTTCAAAAGGAGGAGCTGACAGACTCGAGGGCCTTCTCTGTTGTAGAAACTGAAGAGCTCACATGGCATTTGGGCAGAGTACAGAATACTATCTGGGTCTTACATGGGTAAGATGATAACCATTGGGGTACTGGATTAGAAAGTATCCCTTTTAATGGGTGGCCCTTTCTATAAGAGTTTGATATTTTGCATTGGCTAATTTAGGTGGCTGGCTGCTAATTTTTTTTTTTTTTTTTTTTTTTTTTTAGATTGTTCACAAACGTAGTCTAGAAATCTGGCATTGGGTCTTGGGGATTGTGTTATGTTCTAGAGAGCAAGACATGTAAAAACTAATGTTGCCACATTTCTTATTGTGATGTATAAATTTGTTTCTGGATCTATACTTAGTTACTGCAAAGATGGCAATGATAAAAAAAAAAAAATCTGAGCAGAACAGGTAGGGTAAATCCTGTAATGAAGGAGAAAAAAGAATTAAAATTGGGTAGGACAAGAACCCAAAAATCATGGTACATGAAGACTAGAATATATTGATGGGTGGAGATGTCCAAAACTTGATTTTTGGAAGAATGCTTGAGTTGATGAATTTAAGAAAGTGGCTTTATTGTGAAAAGTTAAAAATATATTGTATGTCTTAGTCAGATGGAGTATTGATCTCTGGAAGTTTTGATGCTGAGTGGTTTGTCCCAAATTACTTTGTTTCATGTTTACCCCTCAGCCAAGTTCATGTATAAAAGACCATTATTTTTCTAACATATATTCTTCTTCCTGTAGTTTCCAAAACTATAACATGATTATTATTTTAAAGAAAAGGACTAGAAAGATGAAAAGGAATGATTAATCCATGTTTAATATATCAAGAAGACCACCCTTTTTTCTGAAGTTGAAATAGAAGGATACTCCATTTTCTGTCATTACTCAGAAGTACTACATTTTTTTGCATACAGTATGCTGCAGACTGGCATGTAGCAGCGTTTTTGGTCAGACGGATTTGGTTACCGACATTCTACAAACTAAGATTAGATAAAATATAAATGGACAACTAATTATGCTTTATAAATAAACAGATGTTTAAATAACCCCATAATCAGCCAGTGCAAGAATAAATAAAGGCATAAAAGTTTTGCAACTGCAGTGTACAACTGAAAAGCACAAAAAAACCTTATTACTTGCAGCTGACTTGACATAAGGAATGTTGTAATCTGATCTAAGAATATGAATAGACAGGTTGATAGACACATCATTAAATATACATTAGGAAAAAGACTGATTAAATCTGGAAACACTTTGTTACTATGCAGAACTTGGCTCACAGGGTGTCAGGGCCCTGAGAGCACCCACAAGCACTAGTTACCCTGACCAGCATCAATGCAACCACGTATTCTTGGCCTTTTGGTCTAGGAGCTCTCTTTAAGATCAGCTCCGTGTCCCTAGTCTTTGCTTGAGCTATGGAGTATGTAGCCCTGTGCCCAGCTTCGCTCCCTGCTACTCGTGATGTTTTTGTTGGACTTTTGGCTTGACCTCAGCCCTGACTGCCACCTCACATTTGTTTGATGGTCACTGGGCTGAACTTGTTACTGCCACCAATCCTGCTTGGTCCTGTGGGACTGCACCCTTGTTGGTGAAGTCCCTACCCCAGCCTGTGCCAAGGTCATCTTTAGCTCCTCCTCCCTCATGTAGCAGCCCTGGTCTTGCTGCTCCATGATGGTCAGCTCCACTGGTCACTTCCCTGCAGCTGGTGGCTATGCTTTTGCTAATGCAGTCCAATATGAAATTTGTCTTCACTGCTGAAAGGGTGCATTCCTGGCTTATGCTCAACTTCTTGTCTACCAGAATCTTTCAGATTGTTTTGTACAAAGCTACTTTCTAACCACTTGGCCCCCAGCCGGTACTATTGTAATGGGTTATCTCATCTCAGATGCAAGACTTTGCATTTGCCTTTTTTGAACTTCATAAGGATCCTGTCAGCCCACTTTTTTATGTATCCAACACTCCTCTGAATGGCATGCCAGCCCTCCAGTGTAGACCAGTCCACCCAGTTCAATGCCATCTGCAAACATGATGCAGGTCCCTTTTGTTTCATTGTCCAGGCCATTAATGAAGACTTTAAACTTCAGTATCAGCTGCAACATGAAATCCTGAAGAACATCGCTTGTAACCAGCTGTCAGACTTCACCTGCAACTGGAATTTTAAAACCTAAGAGTCTAACCTAATGCAAGAAACAAGTTTCTAAGTATGGATCTAAAATTCTCCTTTGTGACTTTAGGAATTATCAGAAAGGTAAAGTCTGTAGTGCAAATCGACAACGAAAATGAATTCACAAGCTATAGCTACAGGGTTGGAAATTAGCCAGCTCTGAATATCCCTCTGCCAAACTGAGACAATATACATCTCTATTTTTGCCTTGTTTCTCATTTTATGTTTCAGAAAGGCAGTGTGCATGGGAAATAGACAGGCATCCAGCAATTTTTCTTACACTGATAGCTTTGAAATGCCTTAGTCATACTCACAGAACAAGATCTTTTAACATTTCAAGCAAAGTAGTCACTTTTGAAAGTAGCTCTTTAAAAGGAAAAGTACAAATGCTCTTCTTCCTATAAAAACAGAGAAACACATTTTTTGCCAAGGTATTTCATACAATTGCTTCACATCTTTATTATCCTAAGGGCAATCTTCTCCAGCATTCCCAGGACTTCCAGAAGATGTTGAATGGATGCCTCAGTAAGAGCTGAGGTGCTGTGAACTGCTACTCTCAATTGAAAGGGAATACACACTTGCCTTTTTGACAATCGTTTCCTTTAAAAACCTGTTTTACATTTCAAATAATGAAAAGAAGCCCAGAACATCTTACTACGCACTTGCTGGGTAGTCGTATCTGTCATTTATAGGGTGTTTCTCACAGCTAGTTCAGTAAAGATGGAAGATGAGAGTAGATACAAGAAAGTTCTTTGTCTTTGCTTGTTTCATTTGATAGCACAACCAGATCCCTTCTCTGGTACCCCAGAGAAGTCAAGCAGGCTCCAACAAGTGGTTCTCTGACGACCATGCATGAACATAAATGACCAGCTCAATGTCTGAAGATAGATAGACTCCTGGCAAAAGTAGTGTTTAAAATAACGTTAAGTAACATTAAGTATTACTTAAACTTAAGAAACAGGCAGACTCTGTTTAAACTCATTGAAAGGGTACATCTGAGGGTACTTTGGACCAGTGAAGAAGGATGGCACATTGCAGTGAACTTTTGAGTCTTTGTGGTTTTGGTTCATAACCCATTGCAAGTTTCAATGATGCTTAAACCTCAGGTAGGTTCAAGCCAAAACGTTTGTTACCAGATGTCTGAATTTTGTGGCTTGGATCAGGTTTTATTTGCTGAAGAGACTTTATGTGATTGGTAATCTCACAAGCGCGTTATTATACAAAACACAGGGAAAAACAAAACTAGTATGACTTCTTTGTTCTGTAGGTGACTCACACTTTAAAGAAGTTGTTTGAAAAAATAAGGAAAAAGGAAATTCTTCAAGTAATAAAAAAAATTAGAAAAGAATGTGCCTTTGAATAACATCTAAATTACTATTTACCTCCAGTCAGTTTCCTTTTTTTGCTGATTTTCTTCTGAAGTGCTATGTATTCAATGAAATCAAATGCAGACGGAAAACAGAATGCTATTATTTTTGTTGCGTTTGTCTGTTCTTGTATGTGTGCAGACTCAAGATGTGAAAAACTGTTTCTTGCTCTGCTACCTTTCACAATTTGGTGCAGTTAAAAATATCCTATTTAATTTCAACAGAAGCATGTAACAGTTATCTTTGTAGCTGTCATTTCTAGGAATGATTGGTGGGTGAAGTGATCTGAAGCATGAGTACACATCTAAGTGGTTACAAATCAAATGCAAGTAAAATTTAACAGTCATATAAACAGTGAATTTAATTAGCCAGCCAAAATCACACGTTGAGGGAACTGTCCTTCAAGGAACAGATGTGTATAAAGCAAGCTGCATTTAAAAATTGAATTAGTTTTATTAATTTATCCATTTAATTTTATTTTAAAACCAATGAAGATACATGATTTTTCCTTTGTGCATGTATCCATATTTACAGTGTAATTCACTGTTCTGTTTATCAAGTCATAAAGAGTTTTTCAGGGTTGTTTTGTTTTGGTTTTTTTAGTGTTTTCTTTTTTCAGAGTTGAAACACACAGACAATAAAGGTTAGTTATAATTAAAGCCTGCACAGTGTTATGAACATGCACAAAGTGATAGAAATATGAGGAATAAAAAAAAAAAAGAGAGATTTTAAGGTATTTATTGAGATGATTCAGGAGTTTTGAGTGAAACATTCATCTAAGTGCTTTCCTGGATGTGTGCCAGTGCACCTAGTTTTTTTTTTTACTGGTAACTGTATGGATCTCTCAGACTGCAGTTGACACAAGGCCTTGCTACAGTTTATCGTGGTAACTTGAGCTGGGATGAAATTGAAGTTTTTGTTTTAAATATCAGTACATTTGGGGAGAATTCAAAACTGAAATAGGATTTGAACTTTGCTGCTTAGCTTATCTCAGATCCTAAGAGAACTGCTATGAAACCCTGATGGATTGGTTTATGTCCCTGCCTACTAGCACCATCCAAACAACGCAACGTTTCTTCGTCTGACTGGAAGTGTAGCTTTTGGTTACATTTCAGTGATTTTTATTTTGGTTCTCTTGACCTACAACATAATTTTTTTATGGCCTGAATAAAATACGGTTTGAATATGAACTATCTTTTATTTAAGCAGTTAAGAAAGATGTAAAATGTAAAAGTCTGTATGCTTCACTTTTATTCAATTAAATGCGAAAAGATGATAAACTAGTGTTTCATCAGAAAAATAATTTTAAAAACCCAAGTAGCATTTAAAAGTATTTGGGGTTAGCTGCAGTTTTTTTCTTACAGAAAGGTTCTTGAACTAAAACAAAGGAGCTTGAATAGAAGCTTTAAAGATTGAATCTGCGACAGCTTTAAAAGGAACAGAGGAAACTCTTAAACACCCCTCAAATGAAACAGAGGCTGTACTCCACTCCAAGTATGATTGAAATATTTTAGAGCTGAACCTTTCCTAAGATGAGAGTTGGGATTGTGTGTGTATATATATATATTTTATATATATATATATATGAGAAAACTTTTTCTTTATTACCTTTTAATCAGGAAGTAGTAAGATATTTTCCATACCTGTGCAAGAGCCGATAAGTTATTTTCTACAAACCTACCAATATATTCTTCCATCTGATTTGCCTTCACCTCGGCTGTGCTACTTTTCCTGTAGTACTCTAAATTATGATTAATAAAAAACTAAGTCTACCAGAATTTTCATCATTACCTCATAGAAATGCTCTACAACATATCAAAAAATGATTTAGTGAAAAATCATACTTTCAGAAGCAGGATAATTTTCAATAATAAGTACCAAAATTGTGTGAAATGCTCATTTTATAAAGTGAAACACATGGAAATACAAATCACAGGTAATACATTTTCTCTGTGAGAAAGCACACGTTATTTTTCTCTGTTTGTTTTAAATGCCCTTAAAAATCTGTTCCTCTTTTATCAACAGTTTCTGCATGTCCATGGAAAGAGAAAAACAGTTTTTAAGGATTTCTTATTAAGAATGATTTTTTTATTTTAAAATATGTTGGTATCATTGCCATAATCAGTAATATTTTCCTGTAAAATTATTTGTTTCATAGCTGTGTTTTGTTTTAGCAAAGTCAGAAGTTAAATCTCTGTCTTCTGAACGTTGCAAAAATTCTTCTAACATATTACACATATGACATTTCCAAAAGAGCCCTTCAGCTGTGTCATTTCCATAGTAGTTATTAATCTATATAGCTCATAGGTGAGATCACTGTTCCAGTATACCCAAGATAGCAGATGTGAAGAATCATTCATTCATTATTAAATAATTTGCAAGTTAGTGTCAAAGAAATGTAAATCCTTAGCAAGAATTTTTCATGTTTAAAACTTTCTTCTTTTCTTATTCTGAAAGATAGAATTTTCTTTTGCTGATATATGGCATAGTTATTGTTGGAATTAATACAATTTTAACAGGACATAATATTCCTAAACCATCTTGAAGTAAATACATGTATGCTGGTCTGGATGTTATGAAATATTCAGCATGTGACACGAAGTACTTCGAAAGGTAGATATGTGCTGGCACTCCGGTAATTGGGTTCATGAATTGCTTCCAAAACAAATGTGAAAGTTGTTTTTCCTCTCTCCAACTAGTTTCACCAGTGGTCATGAAAAAAAAGTCATTTTTAAAGATAGTTTAAGAGAATGAATCTGCTAACACAGAGATGAAATACTGAATTTTTGACTGACTTTTTTTTCCCAGTGGTCCAGGTATTTAGTGACACATGCGATTTGTGCAATATTAATCTAACAGTACCTGCAGTACTCAGAGGTATACTACTAGTGTTTTTCAAGAGAAATCCCACAACTATGTTTGGCTTCATTTATGGTAAACCCTTGTAAGAAGAACTTCAGTACTTCTTGTCAGGGAAGTGGAGAAGATAAAGAGGAAATACCTTCACTTCTTTTCTTCAACAAATAGAAATGTCTTTGCATAATCAGAGAGAATAGCACTGCTTGGTAATGAATGCCATTAAATGCATCCTCTCTAAGTGTTCATGTTTATTCTTGAGAAAAATACCAGTTTCTCAGATGTTAAAGGTGAGACACTACTAGAGATTACAGTACCAAAAGTAGAGGTTCTGTTAACAAGTGACAAACAGCAGAAGCTCCCAGGACACATCCAATAGTTCTGAAGGAACATACTGAAGGACATTGAACTCCTATAAAACAAACAAACAAAAAACCCCCAAACCCAGGTATTCATTAAAATAAGCTACCATAGCAGAAGATATTTTACCTACATTTGAGAGAGGGGCAAATGAGATCCTAGAATTCTCACATCTTCAGTAAATAA
The DNA here is from genome assembly GCF_965183815.1 of Platalea leucorodia. NCBI lineage: Eukaryota > Metazoa > Chordata > Aves > Pelecaniformes > Threskiornithidae > Platalea > Platalea leucorodia. Next base: position 41,306,304 of record NC_138828.1, on the reverse strand, counting down.
TTTGGTTGAAATAACAATTTAAAAATCAAATTATGAAATACGTAATGGATTGTAATTTTACAAGGATATGCCTTCTATAAGGGGAAAAATGTGCCTCTAATTTAATGTAGTATAATTCCTCAAGGGTGTCAATAAAATGGTGAGTGAAGGAGATAGGTAGACATGTTTGTCTAAGCTTTCAAAAAGCCTTTGGCAAAGTCTTTCTCAAGAAACCATTAAAAATGATCAGTCTTAAAGGGAGAATTAAAATTCTGTCACAGGTCAGAAGCTGGATGAGACATGGAAAACAAAGAGCCTGAATAACTCATCATCTTTGAAGAGGGTGAAATGTTAACAGCGGTGTGTTTGAATATTGAAAGGGAACCACTCTGATTTAATGTAGTGTTTGCATTAATGATCTGGAAGAGAGATGAAATGAGCAAACCCCTGATTATTTATGATAGAAGTAAAAAAAGAACTTGTGAAGTTTCAGGGGGATTTAGCGGAATAAAGTCACCAAATTGATGATGGGTATAATGTAAAGATGACCAAGATAAAACAATAATTTTCTAAATGTTCTTAAATGTCTTTGGATCTGTAATTAAGATCTCTCTTCATTAAAGAAAACAAAAGTCCTATATGTATTTCTCAGTGATAGCTCAACGTCGTCCCCGTCCCGCTCCCCCCCCAAAAAAACCCCCAACCCTCTTATGTATCTGTGCTTCAGCAAGCAAATACACTATTTGGAGAAGGAGAAGAAGAGAACACCATGAAAAGAAGTCACTTTATATTGACTCCTGAGTTTAATAGTAGGCTTTGAAGCTGAATACATGTACATGCATGTATATTAGTTGGGTAATTAGAGATCACTGTGACAGGAGTATTTGGAAAACTTACTTAAATTACTGTATAATACCACAGAGCTGATATTTGATTAGTTCTGATGGCAATGGTCCTTGATGGTTGTAGCCATCAAGGCAGTCAGGCTTCAGAGCTCTTCCATGAGGATGGGAGCTGAAACCAAACCAGGCATCTGCTTTCTCTCCCCCAAAATCTGAGATCTACCCTTTTATAAGACAGCTGACTTTCTAGGAAGTTTGCAGCTCTTGGCCTCTGTCCCTGGGCTGAGCATCTTCAGGGACGTTACTTTGTCAGGGCACGTGCTTTATGCTGTTTCTCAGCTATTCCCCTTGCTGAGCTGCTGCCTCTTAAACCAAAACCAGTCCTGCCCCAGCTCTCAAGGTTGGACTTCTTCAACAACCTGTAACTGACCATTCATGAGTTGCTTACAGTTTTGGGGCCTCCACTTCCAAGCTGTGCCCACATTGTCAAAGCCTTTGCTGTTATCCTGCTGTTAAAGTGCACATCATGACAAGAGATGCCTGGTGTCAAGTTCAGGCTCACACAGCCAGGTCTCATAACAAGCTGATGAGAAGCCCAGCAGGTCAGCGCTGGCACCTTGCACTGTGAGCAGCAAACACCACTAGTGTAAAGCTTCTGACCTCTTCCTGGCAGCTATGGTAATATTTTCACAGGGCACTGGTACAAAAAAAAAATGTAACAGTTTTGCTATATCCGTGTGCTTATGTTTGGGTTCAGAAAAAACTAATGTTAAAATCTGCATAGTGTGCTTCTACTTTTATGGGAGCAACAGGTTTCTGCTTTAGTTACATAGGATACAGATTTCCTGAAGAATTTAAGCATTACTTTAATGGTGAATGCGCACGCTGGAATGACAATAGGTCTGGGTTTGAGTCCCTGTTATAAGAAGTAATTATGCATTTTTCATGACAAGGCCATTACGTCAAACATAAAAATTATTCTGATATTAAAAACTGATTAAATTAAAGAACAAAGGCTTACTTTGGTATGTACAGTGATTATGGGTAGAAAGTGATAGGGACTAAAATTACTGTGAAAAAAGCTTTCATAAAATCATTTAACTTTCCTCCAAATTGCTGCCTATTGTCAGTATCATGTATTGAACTACACAGATGACTAATTTGATCTGATGTGACCATTTCTATGTTCCTATAGTGGTCTGTCTCACAGACATGGTTAGCAATATAATTTTCTACAGCACTGTTGACAGCTTTCCCTTTTTAATGCTGTCACATTCATTTTATTAGTTAATTCAGGCAACATCAATTAGGATATAAGTCTCTGAAGTAGGAATTTTGTCAAAAACATAGACACTGTATTATAAGTCAAGTCTTCTAAAAATCTTAAATTTCTGCTGCCAAAAATCACATAGGTATCTACGTTGTAATCGGTGGTCATTTGGTGAATTGTAATGCTGGTCTTTCACTGTAGAAGTTTTAGTCACATCTTTTTCCCTGGCAGGAAAAATAGAGAACCTTATAGAAATCTGTAAAAATGGTAGGAGAACAACTCATGCAAAACCCATTCTGTTCATGTGATTTCTGTACAGTGCCACAGGAACAACCTCAAGCAGAACACCCATAGAATAGTTTTGCAGTCCAAAACACAGGTTTTGAAAAGTCACTGGAGCTCCTAATAAACTAATAAAAGTGATTTTCAGTGCTGATCAAGGCAATATATTAACTACAATGTAACAAACTTAACTTTAAGCTAGCTGAAGGGAAATATTACTAGATCTACAGCTGTATGGCATGATGTGACAAAATTCTTTGGTGTATTAATATAATCCATGAGCTAAATGTAACATAAATAAAGCAGGTAGCTAACTATAATGAATACACAATGGTAAAAATCACTGTTTACATAGTGCTGGATTCTAACACTCTTGCATTCACTTAGCATCTTGCCTTGTAAATAGTCTCACTGAGTAGATGTTTGATACCAATCTCCATAAAAAGGAGTTGAGAGTCTCCTCTTACCATCTGTAGTGTCAGCTGTGTGGGCTTAACTCACTGTTCACCTGTGAGCAAAGGAGATGCAGTCAGGTCTACAGAGGTCCTGCCGGCGGGAGCAAATTACCTTGAGCACCGGAGAACGTGAGTGCTTCTTGTATACTTCAAGGGAGAAGCAACATCAGTCTTTCTTTCATCTCAGTTTGTAGGCAAAGAAATGATGGTTATTTAACAAAAAAAAAAAAAAGCATTTTAATTTGTTTAAACAAGACTTTGTGCGGTGAATGACACGGGAATTTTTATAATAGGAAAAGGCAAGCTGCAGAAAATGAGTTCTAATCATGCTTGTATGGGAGTAAATTTTCACTTGAAATCTAACTCTTTTTTTTTTTTAAATTCTGTCTTTTACAGTGGGTTCTGGTCTCTATGCCTTTGTATCCATAAATATGTGTACAATAGAGATGTTATGCAAATTTATGTTTACAAATTAAACATGGAAATTCATACAGTCATATTATTTACAATTATAAAGGGTACACGTACTTTGTAGATATATTAAATAAGCAACTTCATTTTGAGTGCTCAGCATGTTTTAGCTAACAAGGAGAAGATGGAGGTCTTACCCTTAAATCACTAAATTAAGGTATTTTATTATTGTTATTTATTTATTTATTTACTTCTGTAAACAGAGAGTGAGCTCTGCTGTTGTATACGATCAGCCTTCTGTCTTCTGAGCTGTTTCCTTGTCCCCCAGTTTCTTTTGCATCTTGCTGTGGGGAAAACCCTCTCAGAGGTGGCTTTTATGCTAGAAGTGGCATGTGCAGCCAATCAGCATTACCCTATGAAACACTGCAAATCCCATCCTTCTTGGACAGTCAAACCATACATTTGCCAAGGAATAGCAGGCACACAGATCAGTATGGCTGGGAAGAGCAAGTAAAAACTCTGAATGAGCCTTGCTAGAAGGTGTGTCATTACTAACTTGTCTTCAGGAAAATACAAGTTTTTCCTGTTTTTCCACTTCTACTTCCTAAAGCATTTCAATTTTTTTCCTTTAATTTATTTTGACTTCAGCTTCTTGCATTGCCCTGTGGTAACTTTGATGCTTCCTCTTATTTAAGATAAATATTTTATATTTTAAGCAGCTATTTTTTCCATTTTTGAGAGTGAGGGTTTTTTTTTACTGTATGGAATAAATTGTTTACAGTAGTAGATACAGAATCTCTGAGAAGTGCAAGACATCTAAAGAGAGCAAAACTTTTCATTTCAATGATCTTGATCTCTGCAAGCTGGAAAAATGTGCTCTGTACCTATTCCACTGTACACATAAAAAATTTATTTGTAAGAATTTTTCAGTGTCATCATAATATCCTTAAACAGCCAGAATTTTGCAGCAGGAAGATTAGTGTTTCACCCCTAGTGAGAGCCAAAGCAAACAATATAGGTACAGATGTAAAAATGATCGATAACTATCATCGCTCTGGTTCCATAAGCAAAAGAAAAAAAGAGAGGACATAATATTTGAAGCTTGACTGTTTCTCTAGCATCTGTTTGTGATGGCACTTCAATAATGCCACATGTATGAGAAATACCAAAAGTTAGAGACCTGGCGGCTCATGTCCTTAGCTAGGCCAGTGAGGCACAGGACTAAGAACAGAGGCACAAACAGAAAAAATTCCAAGTCAAGCTCTGCTGTGTGTGTAATTTCTCAAGCTGTTTTTAGGGACTCAGATGACATTTCTAGAACAGTTCCCATTTTTTTCAAACTGAAAGGATTTTGATATCTAACTGAAAGGAGGAAGAAGGGGTTTTTTAATTTTTTCTTTTTTATTTAGATTGAATTTTATTTTCTGTTGAAGTGCAGCTTTGAATGAAGTGATGTTAAAAGAAGGAACACAGCACCCTGATTGCTCATGCTAAACTTAGCCATTTCAAGTCAGAGAAAGATTTAAGGGAGACCCAAATGCCTTAAATTATTAGAGCAAGGAGAAGGTTAGCGTTTTTCTCTATTGAACTTTTTCTTTTATTAAATCCAGACACTTTGATCACTTTTTCTGTTCATCCACAAAATAAGAAGAGCTATTATTTTTCTGGCTCTGCCTCAGTATCTGCCCTTTCCTCCAATTCAAATGACTGAGGAGGCTGGCAAATGAGATGATGACAGAGCTGTTTCACCCATCTTTCCACTTTTGAGATATTCCTAAAAGAGGAGGAATTTTAAGAGATGTTCTGGTTATTTTAAGGATAATTTATGGACCAGAGAAGTCTGTCACTTTTATCCCCACATCTGATGTGAAACATTTCCTTTCTTTTAAGGAAATCAGCAGCTCCATTTATAGTATCTCTTCTAATAACAATTCCTGCAAACAATAAATTGTAAATCAGTGATTCTGACCAGCTGCTAGTAGCTGAGGTAGACTTATCTATGTATTTCCTCATAAGAAGGAAAACTAGACAGTTGCATTTGGGAGTTTTTTCTCATTTGTTGTTTTTTTGAAAAAAATATATGCCTCCCCTTCCCAAAAGCCTTTTTCTTTACAAAACATCAGTTTTGCTTACTGAAGCTGAAAATAAAGCATCAGACTGAAAAGGAGGACATTAACAGTAAAATTTGGTTTTGTGTCTCTTCTTCAGTGTCTCTGTAATGGAGAAATATCACTGCAGTGAACTCCTTATCTGAATGTGAATAGCTTTATTGTCAACTGTGTACCTACTTCATGCACTAAATGACAGCTTTTCCTATGTTCTTCCCTTTCTCCCCTCATTGCCCATTAGAAGCCTTTGTACTGATATGTTAATCTAATACTCTATTAAGATTTTGCTAGTTATGATGCAACAATTAAGCAAGCAATTCTTTCTAGTTTTTCCTCAGGGGCTTCAGTTAGTGTCTCTCATACATCATAATTAGGGAGTATTTTAATAGATGGTTGTTCCTCCACCCGCACCCCAAATTATCATTTATTCACTAAGATAACAAATGACAAATTGAACTGCCATAGAAGAGTCAATTAAAGCAAATATTTTGATAACCCTGACACAAGGCACAACCATGCTACTGTACCAAGCCCACAATGCTGAATTTGATCTGCTGTGTACATGGGAGATAGAATAAAAAAAAAAACCTCCTTGGGTTTATGCCAAGTGGTTTCAAAAATACCCTTAGTATTACAGCTTTTCTTGGGTTCTTCAAATAGCAATAAACAGTGAACTTATGTAATAGACAATTTGCAACCATTAAACCCAAAAGAGCTGTATCTCTGTAGTCTTGTACAATGGTACCAGATCTAGTTCTCTTTGTTTTATCCAGCCCATGCACTCGTATGACAAACGCACATGGTGCTCCCATATACAGTTGCAAAGAAATTGTTTCAATTTCATAATTCTTGGGGATTTTTTTTTTTCATTTTAGCTTGTTTTAGCCTTCTATAATATTTCTTCCTTTGCTAGCTCTACCCGCTTTGTCAGTGGGGCAACTTCTGTTTTACTTGCGTAGATGCCTTTGTAGGGACTTCAGGGTTAACTTTGATACTAGTTTAAGCATCCTATGTAACTTATCAGTGATAGGGGCACCAGCTGTTTTGCAGCATCTGGAGCCGTGGAAGAAGGAGTTATATCTTTTCAGTGGATACTGCCTCTGTACAGCAGATCTCTTCTAGATAGTAATAAAAGCGGATGTAGACCAACATTTATCGTAAGTAAGCTGCGGTATGCTAAGAATCAGTCGTGCAGTTCCCACTTATACTAATTGTTACCACTAGGATCTTTTTTGCCACACTTGTTGCTGAAGGCATAATCCTTAAAATTTAATCATTTCTTGGAAAAGCCATTGTGGATATGATAGACGTCCTGTAGCATATCATAGAAAATTACATTTTGCATCATGGAGTACTCTGAAAACTTCTAGAGCACACTATATATTTTATAGGCTACTATATCCATTTCTATAGACTCATAGTATGTACCTATGGAGAATTTTTTTCAGGCATACTAAGTTTTAAGGGACTTTCAAAAAAAGAACAGCTAAAGGATTAGCTGTGATTATGCTGCATGGACTACATGAGGATTTACTGTGCATTGGTTACTCCCCATCCAGTCTGTTGATCCAGTCTTTTGAGGTTTAAGCTAAGGGAATGTGCTTCATGAAACACTTCAGGTGTAATAAACTACTCTGCAATAAGACTGCATAAGCTCACTGTGCGCTAGTTTCCCCCTGATAAACAGTATCTAAGAGTGTTGCCCTTTTCTGCAGTATAGGTTTAATCCTGACAAGGATTTAGTTTGATTTACCTTACTGTGTATCTCTGTGTGATCTCATCACTTTCTGAAACAGGAAGCAACCAGCCATTTGCATTAAAATCAGCTCATATTAAGAATACTCACTAATTGCTACTGTTTGAACATTTATTATATCTCTAGTTTCTTCTGAAGTATTGTTATGGTCAATTCATTGAAAGAAGTACTTGCGATGATTTAGTTACAGCAATGACCAACGACCACGTTCCATTTTGAGACATGCTTTCACACAATTTAGAGAGCAGTGGTAATTTTCAGCCATAACTCAGTGAAGAAATTAAAACAATGTAGTCTGTCTCCTTCAGCAGAACCATTTAAATTGGAGAAACTATGTAGCTGCTTTGCCCACACTTTGGGACATCTTGTCATAGCTGGTTGCACCTGTATAGCCATACCCGTTTACGGTTATTTCTGTGTAAGAGCCTTATTCACCTCTATACATTACCTTTTAAAAAGATTAAGGACTAATGTTTTCATCTTGTTCCAGCCTGGGGAGAGATGGCATTGGTACCCTTGTCACATATGATGAAGGATCAAGGTAAAAAAGAAGCAATTTGCCCTGGGATTACTGTTTTAATAACTTGGTATTTCCAGGCAATCATGAACAAACAATTTAGGTAGTCCTCTATTGCTTTCTGAGCTGATCAGTATAATTACATATAGAATCAACTACTCTTGCTGGTATGAGTATTTGCCAAGTGGTCTTGTTTATGTGGACCATGGTTAAAAATGTTTTTGTCATTTTGAGTGTGATTTTATAACTTTTCATGACACATACCTGCTTTTTTTTTTATTCAGAACAGTGCATTGAGTGCTGGCTGCCTGAGCAATGAATGACTTTGCCAACCGTTTCATAGGTAAAGCTGGCTGGCAGCAACTGTGATACAGTAAGTGAGAAGAATATGTCATTGCCTGCCTACCTCAGATTTATCTATTCTATTCTATTCTATTTATTTATTTATCTATTTATTTATCTATTTATTCAACTTTTCCATGTGTTCAAGGAGCTCCAATCTACTTGGCCAGTATTTTCACATGGTATTTTTTTATAAGGGCCAGACTTTATCCATTACTTTGCCTGTTTTAGAGTGAGGCTCCATTTTACTGGTATGCTGAATTAGAAGAAATTTTTTCCCCATGTTTGTAGAAACATTTAAAAAATAAGATTGATAAGTTTAACAATGTGGGTTTGGATACTGTAACTCTCAGTCCATATTCTTCATTTTTATGTATATAGACTAAAACAGAAGACAATCCTTTTTTTTAGTTAATCTTTGCCAGTAGTAGACATACTAAGGAGTACGTGTGTATGTTTGAGAAGAGCGCCTATGTTTGAGGTACATTGTGATATTTCAATAATAAAAAAACCCAAAACAAAGCCAAGAAAAAACCACTCTCTTACACGCTATTTTTCATTATTGTCTACCACAAAATTAAATGGGTACAGATCCCACTTTGTCCTTTGCTATGGTAGATGGGTATCCAATTAAGTTCTCACAGAGTCAATTAAAAAAATAAGGAAGCCATTTTGATAAAATTTATATAGAATAGATCTATTTTTCTCTTCCTCAAATAAATATTCAAAAATATGTTTATTAAAAATGTATTTATTATGTCAATTTTGTGAAATAGTTTTGTTTAAAGATACAAAAATAAGATTTTGGTTTAAAAATGACAGAAAATTGTGTAAAAGGACAATTTTAATGTGAGAAACTGAGAGTTTTCAGAAAACAAGTTTCAAATATAAAATTTTAAATATCACTTGATGTTTCTAAATTCACTAATTTTTATGGGCTAATGTGTTAGCCGCAGTCTTTGTCTCTTAGTGTACTTGCAGTTAGAATATTTATGGTTTCTGTTTTCATTTTCTGAGCTAATAACATAAAGTTCTTCAGATTTCAGATCTGCTTAAAATGTTATATAACTGACTATAATGGGGGATCTCAAAGTTTCTTCAGCTGCAGGGGCACACAGCAAGTCAGTTATAGATCTGCATTAGTAGAAGGAAGGGTGTTTACCCAAAAGAACAACATGGCTAGACTCCTATAAACCAGTCCATGACTTCAGAGTTGGAGCCACGTAAATTAAGTACTCAAATACAATGACAACCTAAGCTAACTTTTTGTTTGTAAATCTACATGACTAAAGATTGCATTATTATTTTTAATACCATTAACTTCCAACTGAAAGGTTCTAAAAGTTAATACCCACTGGTGTCACCCCCAAATTACCTTAAATAACAAGAGTTTTTGATCTTAGTATTTCTGTTTTTCTTGACATACTTCTGTATTATGTGCACATGCTTGTGTGCTTTCTCTCTGTCTTAGAAATATGAATATATAAAACCTGAAAATATTTCTAATAGTAGTTCTACTACCATTGATGTGTAGGCAAAATATAATGAAGTGATGGTAAAGTATACTTTACTAAGATAATCTTTACTTTTTAACATAAATAAAAATGACCAATTTATGGCCAGAGCATAACTCTAACATGAAGCAGAAATTTATGAATCATTTGTTATAATTTCAAAATTAGGCCATATGCAGCATGACATTTCTTCAGTTACTCTGAACTAAATCTGGAATGATGACAAAAGTTAGTTAGTCCTTTGGTATCGATGGCTGCCATTCTGCCATATGCATCTCACTCAAGCATTTTCCCATCAGCGTAAAAAAGGGCTATCTTTTCATCGTTATTGGCAAGGGCTGGATATTTAGGTGATTCAATAAAGTTGTAGACAGCTTTCAGAGTACATAACTGCGAGCCTTTTCTTACTGTTGAAGATGTGGATGATGAAAGCTCTTCCTGCCCTAGAGAAGCTCTGAACTCCTATGCAGATGACACAAAGAAAGCAGTTTGTGGAGAAAGATGTTTTTCCCCCTGAGCAGTCACCACTCTTGTTTGTATTTTTCCTGCATTTGACAAAATTAACTGGCCCTTTTTTATACTTTTTCTCCTTTCCAGCACTTAAAACTCTCTAATTAGAATAACATTTTATGTTCTTATAATGGCTGTGCAGAAGATATCTGTCCAATTCTGTGTTTTTCAAACACAATTAGCACTTCTATTTAGTATTAAATATTCATAAATCTGACCTCAAACAACTGGTGGCTCTTAACTAACACAGAGATTGATAACAGTCCTTAGTTCAGAAAGCTGATTATTTTTTCCTGTTTTGCAAGAGTGATATAGGTACACCCAGCAACTGCAATGTCAGAAGAGCTGTAAATCCCATTCTTTTTTTTTTTTTTTTTAATTATAATATCATCATTTTATTTTGCTAAAGTATTTCTTACGTGAAATGGAGAAAGGAAACAATATTCTGTAAATGTTTCTAATAAGTAAGCTTTCATAAGAGAGCAAAATTACTCTGAGTGATACATAATTGCACGGTTGGATGGCTTAAGTGTTTTTGGCCATTCTTTGCCAGAACACTCCTTGCCATCAAAGTTACTTGATTACCATATATTGAAATATTTACTGTTCAAATATTAATTTCCCAGACCTGAAGTCTAGTTTTTATATCACAAAATGTAGTAAGTAGCAATAAATCTAGAGAACACAGTGATCTTGACCAGTTCCTGAAAATGTGTGTGAGACTTTCTTTTCTTTGGTACAGGGAAGTCAGATTTTAAGTCAGGAAATGTTAAAGGGTTGGGAACCACAGAAGACAGAATTAATTTAACCTTTTCCCAAATGACATACAAAATTCAAATCAGATTTGATCATTCCAGTGTTAAACTTCTGATAGCTAAGGTATTCTATTAGGGTGCAAGCCTTAGAGGGCAAGGTAAAAGTATCCTTGGCTTCTTTCTGAATTATTTTTGAGCCATTTTAAGATTTAAGCTATTTATAGTATTTTACCTATATAGAAGGAGATTGGAAGCTCTGAGCATTCTGCTAAAAAGCTCCCCAGGCCAATCAGTAGTGAAACTAAATAGCTAACTAGTTAGGTAATAACAGAGTTACATGATGATCATGCCTTCAGGGTTGTACAAAGATGTAAAGGGAATTATGGAATAAGGAGATTTCATTTGAGAAGGATGCATTGTAAGGTTTCAAAAAGACATTGCTCATTTTGCTCTGTTAATTTTATTAGCTATTTTTAGTTAGCTATTAATATTGTTTAGCAGTTGCAAATACAGAGGGAGATAAAAGCAAGCAAACTAAATTTGTGAGCTAAAATGCCTTCCTGAAACTGGCAGACAGAGCACAGTGTGTGTTAAAGAAAAAAATTCTCATTACATGTAGTTACCTTTCTAATCAATTTAAAATCAGAAAAGGGATACATGAAAAGTACAGGGAACTTTCTTGAGATACAGACAGGTTACCTAGTTGACTAGAAGCTGCTGGAATGTCTTAGGATTCAGGAACTTCACGATTAATTGACTCTAGGCATGAACATCCCATTAACAGCATATTAAAAGAGGTGGCATGCTACTGGACAAAATCTCTTCATTGCAAATGGCTCTTCTAAGTAACCAGTTATACAAACAAATGTTTCTGGAGTCCAGACTGCTATAACTCTTAGCAGAAAAAAAAGCCTAAAGAGAAAACTAAGTGTACGGCTTTGCCTTATTTCAGTACAGCAGAAAAAGGAATGCACGTCCTAATGAAATAATGAGTGAGATGATAAACAAAGACTCTTCATGGTTAGTGTTCTCTTGAAATAATGCACTTTGTGTTATCTCTTAGTTTGCTTAACTGGTTGTATGTATCAAAGCCATTTTCTGAGAAGGTGAATCAAAATCCTGATTAATACAAGCTATAGACAAGGGACAGTTAATTAATTGAGTTAAGGGCACTGATGGCTCATTTCCTTTTTCTTCTTAATTCTAGGAAGTGAACATATATGCATTATCCGAGACTTGGAAAGGATCTAGGTTCTCTAGATCAGTTAAGACACTGTAGGAACAAATGCTCTATTTATATTAAAATGATGGTAAACCCGTTCCTTTCAATAAATAAACAGGGGAAAGAGATTATTGCCAAAGAAAACGGCCAGATAATCAATATCCTAATGGAGACCTTTGCTTTATTAATAAATTACATTTGTATCTGTATTGTATTTCTAACCTCACCATCACTCAGATTCACTTAAACTAGTTTTTTGCATCACGTGAGAATTTCCATATAGAACATGTTCCCTTTTACTTAAGCTGAAAAACACAGCAAAACAGATATGCTTGCACCAATGTTTTTCCTATTAGTATTATTATATACACTAATAGAGAATGAGTTCTGAGCATGTGGGATTTTTTCACCCTTTTCTAGGCTTACAGTTCTATACCAAAACTATGTAGGTTTAGTTTTCATTTATTGTATTAAGGTATAGATTTGTAAATTAAGGAAAAAACCCTATTTGCTTCCCTTTTCTGGCCTTATTTTTTTGACATCTTCTCTTCTAGTCTTCCCATACCTTCGAATGTAAATATTTTGCAATTTTTAAAGGAACTAGGTAGTGTTACTTGTTGACAGAAAGAGGGAACAAGATAGTTGAGAGGAAACGACAGAAGATGTCTCTCTCCTTTATTGATGTTTCTTAGAATCATAAGAAAAAGCCTATGAAACTGATGAATCACTAGGGAACCACAGATGTACTAAATACATATATATGCATATGCACATATATATACATGCATATACATATATATAAAAATCACTCTGTATACCCTCTTTGCTATGACACGCTTTGCTTATGAATGACATAAATAGGTGCTAAAGATACACTACAGATAGACGCCTAAATGCAAAGGTGGTATGTGTTGAGATGCTCTATTATTTACATAGTAGTCACTTTACTTGGCAAGTGTCCCAATACGGAAATTATAGTAGAAGAAAGCGTCACTTTTACATTGCAATTTTTCAAATTGTAATCAATCAAAAGCATGTTAGATTACTTATTCACAGCATATAAATGCAATCTGTAGAAGTTAAATCTCATCAGCTCATTTCTCAATCATGACATAGGCATTAAATTGAAGCTCAGCAAGGTACAGCTTGACATTCGTGTCAGGACTAAGAGTATAGGTAGCTGAAATCCTTCAGGTATCTAAAGAACCCATTTTCTTCTTCTCAATAACTGGAAAGATGCTCCTTGTACCTTTCCAAGGTGCATATTTGATACTTCAGAAAACAAGATGACTGTAGCATGCATTTTCTTCCAAGCCTACAGCATTGTTGTTGTTTAGTATTTAGATCCTGCTGTTATGCATGAATGTTCTTCATACACCTCATTTTGGGGGAAGCTGCCTTTCAGTTACTTTTGCAGTTGTGTTACTAGGTCTGCTGTCTTATTTTATGCTCCCTATGATCTCTTTAAAGTGGTAAATTATGGTTGCTGTTTCAGGATGCATATAGTTCTTTGATTTATTGCCTTCCACTACATTTTATTCTTTGTCAAGCAGCAGCAGAGGTTTAAGCCTTGATTCTTGATGACATTAACGGTCCTCTGTAGAACTGAGTATTACAGTGTGGTTTAGGTTACTGATACATAGATGATATTACAAACCAAATGCACTGCTTTGGGAGGCTTTTATGTTAATAAATGGCTGTAGGATTTTGCTCTTGACATCTTAGATATAAGCATGAGCTAGTAGTGTAAGACTAGGTTCTGTAAACCTGTGAAATTTTAATTGTACTTCTGACATTGACACACCATTGCCTCAAGTAAGCCATTAGTCCATCTCAGATTTCCCTACTATGAAACAGTGAAGATATTTAACCTCATGTAAGTATCTTTTATATAGGATCATTAACAATGAATGTTATAGGGTATATCATGGCATTGCTCTTTAGTTCATGAAGTTTACATAAGATTGTATTTATTTCTTTTGGGTTTTGAAAGGAGTGAACTGGCTTCAGGTTTCCCTTTGGGGTTTAGTCCTTTTTCAAAACCAATGCTGTCAAACTAGGAGGACCTGCATATTGGACTATTTGCTTATTTCATGAAGTATTTCAAAAATTTACCTTTTGTATCCTTTCTTTTGATGATACCAATATATGTGCAAAAGATTGCACCTCTGTAAAGAAATGTCTTTTCCGTTCATAGAAACAGGAGCAAAATTTTTACGCTTGCTGAATCAGCTAATGAGATATAATTCATGTAATCCCTCCTTCCTCTGTATTCACTGTCTTATATGATATCTGTCTTTCTGTGACACACATACACACACATGTACAAGCTCATGTATGCTTCACAGAATTTTAAGATTTATAATTTTATATAAAATCAATACAGACAAGCCTTTCATGTGCAGGCGGGAGAACCCTGCAAAAATATATATATATATATGTATGCTTCATTAAGTTCTGTTGTGCTTGTGTAGCATGCAATCAATTTGGATTCCATTTTAGCTATTAACAATCTGTTAACATATGGTCTGTGCTTCTTGTCATCTCCATTGTATCCAGGACTTGGAAACTGCTTTTTAAGACTCTACATGACATGTCAGGGTTTTTTTGTGGGGAAGGGGTGGTAGTGGGTTGGGTTTTTTTCTTATTTTTTTATAACGTTGCTTACATCCAGCTGTCTGCAGGTTTGTTTTTTTCCCTTTGAATTTCAGTTTTCTCTTGGCCAACCCATGGTTTACTTCTTGTGAGAAGGTGTGCTAAAAAAGGAAGTATCTAAATGCTGATATATGAGGTTAAACAAGGATTTATACTCTAATTCCTAAAATGGTTTTCTAAAATCACCTAAAGTTCATGTTTTTCTCTACTTGAAAATTCGGTGGCTGTAATATGAATCATTTCTAGAAAGAAATTCAATGTCATAGTGTATTTTCAAATTTCCCTTGCAGCTGTATGATTAGCAGCATTGTTTTTTCTTTCCTCACTGTCTACGTGCATGTATTTCATCTTATTTCTTGGCTGTGGTGGTAAATAATAACCAAACAGTAGGTGGTAACCTCATTGCTTAGTAAGTGATGGAAAGGTCTTCAAGTCAAGACTTTACTTTCACAATAGTTGTCTTTTAAGCTTTTTTTTTATTAACGATTTTGATTTATTTTTTTAATAAACAACGTTTAGTCTTAGATGTGTTTGTCTGACCAGCTGTTTTATTGAAAGTCTTCCATATAAAATAATAGCTCTAGGGGCAACCAGTCCCTGGCAACTGTCAGTTCTCGAGCTCTGAGTAGATGTCTGCTTAGAAGGGCTCTCATTTTCACAATGTTTCCTTTGGGGGAAATAACTATACATGCAGAGGAAAATTAACTCTCCAGTGCATTCTAGAGAGTAATTTCCTATTCCATGCTACATTACATGACATCTTTGAGAGTATCTTTCAGATGCGGACAGAGCTGTACCTGTAAATGCCTTGTGTTCCAAACATTTTGGTCACAGGGACAGCTGAGGACAATGGCAAGGGGTCTCCTTCCCTTGCAGTCAGAAGCAGCAGCAGAGGCTACTCGCACTCACTGTGAGTATCTTGATACAGGCACCTGTGCTAGTTGGGTATGTGGGGTATGGAAGACAGAGCAAACATAGGAGCTGTGCTCAGGACACAGAATTTAAGCGGTGCAGGAGCAGGCTCTGACCACCTCAAGACAGATACCAGCATAGTATGTCCTCTGAGGCAGTAAAAAACTTCCAGAAGCACTCCTTCCTCTCCCTGCCCTGCCTTTGTAATTAGGGAAGTGTGTCTTGAGCAGCAGAGGCTTTGTGTTGATATGCTTACTAGGTCCCACTTCTCATGCAATCAAATAGTTTACTGCAGGCAGTTCCTAGGGAACTGCTAGGGCCTAGGATTCTCTCCAGGATGCTCCAATCTCAATACTGTGAGGCACTGAATTCAGGCATCATTTCAAAACAGGCATTTTGATGTATTGCCTGCAACGGAATGCATGCAAAAGAAACACCCTCTCATCATATTGTGCAGCTAAATCTGTGGATTTAGATGCCACAGGAGTGTGAGTTTATGCAACAAAACTCTGTGTTGGGCATCTCCAAACGCTACCAAGAACTGGCATGTTCACTGTTTTCAACTGCGTAAGTATTTCTGAAGGGAGGACAAAATCCCTGGCTTCTCAGTGATTGTGTCCAATTTCCACATTTAGAAACATTCAGCAGTGGGCTGCTTTGTGTATAGCCTTGGAGTGGGCACTGCAGAAGCAGTTGGAATAATGAGGCAGAGCTTCCTGGGCAATGAATAAGCCTTTATAGACCTGCCAGTAGTATTACAAAAGGGACTAGACTATCAAATCTGAATTGCTCCTTCTTTGGTATGTTCATGTATCTGTTTAGGTACCTATATAGGTATACAGCTGCATGTGCCTATGCCCTTGATGACTGCTTTATCCCAAATAACTGGACTGTATTAGTTGTAGAGATATCTGGCTCTAGATAATTACATCAACAACTTTAGTAGTTTACTCTTCTTTATTCCTTATCCTTCGACTAACATGGTTCCTTTTCCTTCACAGCAAAGCTTCAAAATTTTTGTCTTTACCGTTATCCACAGTTCCTCCACATCTGTGTTGTGTTCTTGTTCCTTTGTTACTATTAACTCTTTCTTCTGCACTAACATACGTTAAACAAGGTCTCACACCCTGCCAGCATATGCTGCGTGCAGGAATTGTGACTTAGGGTTTTTTTTCCAAACAGTTATAACTTATGTTTTTTTTTCCAACAGATAAATTTCAGAGCATAAAGAAAACCATCTTAAACTAGAGTTTAAGACTAACAATTAAATAAGATATGTCATTAATAATACCTTACCAAATCACATTCCCCTATTGTTAATTTGGTTACTTAGCCTTTTTTACTTATGTTTCACAAATTGGGTTGTATATGAGGTCATGATAACCACAGGGAAAATTTCTTCTAGGCTTCTGCAGCCATGAATAATAAATAAAAATATTGCATTAATTTATATTTAAAGATATCTTTGAACATTCTCTTCTGAAATTTTTTTACATGGTCTGTTATTGCAAGTAAAATACATTGAACGTTTCAAGTTAATTGGCTGGCCCTTGACTAACATATCCTTTTTATATACAGATTCATATTCATGTATCAGCTTCTTCTCAGTGATTCAAAGTTTCCAATACCATTTTTATATCAGCTTTCTCTCACTTCTTGCTGAGTAATTTTTTTCTTTTTCCCCTCATAAGTTTGCGTTTGGTTTTTTTTGGGGTGGAGAGGGTGGTGGTGTTTGGTTTTGGTTTTTTGGGGTTTTTTTGGTTTTTTTGTTTGTTTGTTCGGTTGTTTTATTTGTTTTGTTTTGTTTTTTTTTTTAAACTTTGTGTTCTTAGGAAAATCAGGTGCATGTCTTGGAAAGCTTCCTTGGGTTATAGATATCTGGTTTATATGATGACAGAGAATACTTCGGGTAAAAAAAGCTTTGCATATATAAGTGGAAATCTATAGCACATCTAATCTTTTCTAAACCAAACAAAATTAATCTAAGTACAATACACAACATGGGGACTTTAACTGAATGGTTCAAATTGCTACCTCAATATACAGTGAATGAATAAATATAAATAGTTCCAGAAATAGACCTTCAGGGATTTAGATGCAAAATTTATCTAATGTGAAAATATTTCCTTGATCAGAAACTGTTGAATCGGGGGGAAGAGGAGGGAAGTTACATAAAACAGAAATGGTCTAATTACACTGATTAAAGAGTAATACAGATGAAGGATTTTTAAGAACTCCAACAACAACAAAATCCCATAATTAATGTCTGAACCAAATATACTGTGTTGGGATTTTCTGTATTGAAAAAGACCAGTTAACTTCTCTTCCCCAGATAGTTTGCTGAAGACAAGGCAAAAAGGGTTCCTACTTAAACAATATAGAAAAATTTATACAATGTATTAATGTACATAGTATTCGTATGGTTCTGTCACAGGTCAGAGCTATAAACCTTTTCTGCTGTTTTAAGTGTATTCATTCAATTTTAGAAAAAAAAATGTTAATTTTTTTTTTGGGGGGGGGTTGTGTTTTGTTTTCTTAAACATGAAGGTTCGGAAGAAGAATCGTTCTTTGATTTTCATTATTGTATTAGCAGCTCTTTGTTTTCAGTGGTGGCAGAATAGATGTTAGGAGGCATGCCTGGAATGTTAAGCTGACCTTTTGGAAAAGAAATAACATTTTACATATCTCTAAGGATACAGTGCGCTGGGGTAAAGCCAATTTCTTCTATTGGAGGATTTATTCTTGTTAATTTTTGGTTACATTACATAGTATGTATGCACTGAAAAGCAATCTGTTACTGTCAATTATTAGTCTCGATGGTTATTTCAGTACAGGTAGTAAAATCTTTTTAAGAAATTATTCAAAACTTAGAATTGGAAAGGAGAGTTATTGTCTCAAAATACTATCCTATCCTACCGTGTTATACTCTTATTTACTTTTGCAAGATGGTATGCTGTGAGCGTGTTCTTTGCCACTGCAGAACTTACCTGCAGACAGCTCAAAGATTGGCTGTACAACTGAATAAAACAGAATAATGTACCAGTACACGTTACTTTCTTGTTGTTTGCATGTAAATAGAGCAAAATATTTCAGAAGTATATATCTGTACTCATAATACTCACTGTAATATTATATTTATTAAACAAATCTCCAGTGTTTTAAATATACACAATGTTTGGCAGCCTGTGTGTTGCAGGAAGTGCTGAGAAAACATGAAATGTTTAGGAGAACTAGATTTATTCAAGTCTGATCAAGGTAAAAATGAGGACTAGGCTTAGTGACTTAGTTCATGCTTTAGTAAATGTGAAACCATAAAACATTACGGTTTTAAAGTGTTAGTGTTGCAGTACTGAGTAATCAGAAGAATGAGTTCTACACAGTAATTTGGTTTCAGACATCTCAGCTCACTGTACAATATGAATCAATATTAAAAAAAAATCAGAATCATAAATGTATCTGAAGATTGCAATTCATATTTTTAGGATGGATGTCCAATTTTTGGAATTAATTCTTAGGCATCCCAATGGATGAAAAATTAACAGAGAACACCCGAGGAATGCAGTGGTTAAAATTATGGTACACATTCCTTGAATTCTTAGAGAAAATAGTTGAAGTAGTATGGTCAATAATTTACAATGCTCTTGACATCCATACTAGAATGGTATAACTAGTTTTGATGTCCATGCTCAAAAATAACATTGGAAAAAAGAGAAAATGATTGGAAAAAATCTACAAGTCTTTCCTACGATGAGTGTGTTGTTTGAGTTAGCTTATTAAGGTGAAGTTTAAGAAGCAATATTACCATCACCTGTCTGTTACATCAGAATACAATCATTGTTAGACAGAAGTGTCTTTATTCAGGCAAAGACATACGTGAATCTGTTCCTCAGAAGCAGATGCTGGATACATTCAGAAAAAAAAATACATACAAATTTTAATAGTAATATACTGTTTAATTTTCATAAATGAATAGAATAATTTTAAAGGACAAGTAACAGTCTCAATAACTGGATAAGAGATCATAAATTAAAGTTAAATGTCTTTATATGTGTTCTATTTTAGATATACAGACTTATTGCAAGACATGCTGCTCAATGGACTACATTAGCTAAGACTTTTAAATAGTTCTTTATAGTTCTTCCTTGAAATCCTATGGAATTATTAATCTTGTTCTACTATCCAAGCCTTGATATATTTAGTGTAATATTTTGCTTTTATATAGAGCAATGTTATATATCAACACAGAATGAAAGTATGGAAGACACTACCAAAATTATTTTGTATCACGGTTGATGCCATTGAATGTTAAAGGTGGATCTGCTTTAGTCTGGGAAGGTCTTGCTAAGAGTTTCGGTGTTGTTAATTCACAGAGTGGAGATTTTCCAAGTTGTCTGAAATTTATTGTTGTTCTTAAAGATATGCCATTAACAGATTTAAGCTTAGTGAAAAGTAAGTTGGCCAAATACCTCAATCCTGTGAAAATTATTTTCACTGTAACATGCTGACATTTAATAACTGCATAAAAGCAAAAACCAACATGAATATCCAATACTTTTCTTATAGATCCTGGTAGTTATTAATTCAGTTCAAGCATTCAAATTTTTGGTTATCATAATGACATTTAGCACATTAAATATCTCTGCTGGAGACATCTACTTCAGAGAAATCTTTGTTTCCACATTGTGAAAAGGACATTCCATTCCTAGTCATTAGTTTTCTCAGATTTTCCACAAAATTAAGTCATATACAAGAATATTATCATCTTTGTGGGAGAAGTCTGGATAGTTAATGGCATTGTTTTCTGAACTAATCTGCTGCAGTAATGTCATAGAAATATTCTTATGTTACTACAAAATATATTAATATTTACATTTAATTAATAATTATATTTATTAGAAGACCAAACAGGTAGGTACATGAATGTACATTAATGTCACAGAAATTAATCCTTTTTTTCTTTATTTAGTAACATCACCTGGAAGCAACTGTACTAGAGATTCAGTTCAATCTATCATGCCAGCCGTTTGCAGATCCTGAGACAGAAATTTTAGTCTCTAGTAGAATTTTTAAGGTTAATCAAGCAATGTGTCTTATAAGGTGGTTTTTTTTTTTAATGTGCATGGCAGATTTATTTTCTGTTGTTTTCAGTTTGTTGTAACTTTTCATAGCAAGTCACTTTGTTCAGAAGACAATGTTTTTATACAGATGTAGATAAAACATATTCATTAAATATTTTTGCATTTAAAATACTAAACCAGTGTGTTTCTAGCAGAGAGGTCCAAAACTCTGCAGAACAAACAGGTTTAATGTATGACTATAGGTTTCCTTCTTCAGACAAGACATAAGGAATATGAAAATGTATGCAGAAAGAACTGATGGGTCTGCTTTGCTTTTTTTTTTTTTTTTTTTTTTTTTTTTTTTTTTTCCCCCCCTTCTTCTCCCTTTTGGTTTTTGGCTAGCTAATAATACAGCCCTATAAAAATTTTTTTTCTGTTTTAAATAATAGTAGCTTATTATATATAGTGTTTTTTTGAAAACTGAAATAATGTTAATGAATAATAAGAATGTAAAATGCTTCAACAGAGGCATTGAATTGAGATATTTTCCAGTCCATGTCTTTGGAACAAAGTACTAACTCAAAGCATAGGCCCTAGAAACATCACATCTCTGTTTTAAAAAATACTTTGACTTTCCTCTTCAAAGGAATTTTGGAGGTTCTGATTTGAGACAGCTTAAAACTATATAAATATATATATACACACACATATATATATATATAACTTATCACTGCCATAAATATAGTATTTTAGGTCACAGTTATTTATAGCAGAAATTTTGTGGTTAGTTTGGTAGCAAGGTGGTAGATTCACTGAGTTGGGTTCCTGTATATTTCAGGTAAGTACTTGCAACTATGCCTTTTTTTTAATATTTATTTTATCCCCCCCCCCTCCCCCCCCCCCCCCCAGATTTCGAACAGTAACTTTGGGCTCTATGTGCAGTAGTAATTAGGAATATTAAACAGCTAAAACTGTTTGCTAATTTTTTGAGTTAGCTGTTATACCAACCAAGCTTATTTCCTGGCAGTAAGAAAGAATTTGTGATCAGAAAAACAGTAACATTCAAATTCATGGTATCATTTTGAACAAAGTCATATAGGGGCTTGTCAAAGCAGGGCAGAAAAGTAGGAGATGAAAAAAGAGAAGTATAGACATACTTGTCATCAGTGCTTTAGTAGTTAAACAGATTGAGCCTCCCTGAATAACTGAGTTTTTGAATTATTAAAGCATCTTACTTTCCTTCAGGAGAAGATAAGATTCTTACTTTAAAAAGAGATATTAAATTTGAAGCGATAGCTCTTAACGTCTTTTGTTCAATACATTAATATGATTTAGTGATATTCATTCTTTCTACTGTAGCATGTTACCTTGCTTAAACTATATAGAAAGAAAATTGCCTAATTTAAAAAATGTTCAAACTTCCAAACCCCTCTGATTTCAGTGGTCTCTATGTCTGCCCAGGAGATTTGTCTTCCTAGGTTTCCCCTACACTTAGAGAAGTGGAAAGTCCTTACCAGAGGGTGATTTGTGTGCTCCAATTTGTTCTCTAAAAGAACATCTCTAATTTTGCTACTAGTAGAAACAGCCTCAGGAAACCAGCTTAAAATTAACCTTTGTGAATAACCCATCACAACCCAAAGACACGATTATCAAAGAAACACAGGCAATTAACAGACTGATTTTAGTCAAATTTAGTTATTGAATTGCTTTTAACGATCTCTTAAGTGTTTCACATCTTAACAGGAAAAATTCTTGAATGGAGCAGCTAGTGAAATCAGGAGTTTCACTTAACCAATGTTTAACTCAGATTGGATGTTGGCCTGTGAAATGAATTTACTGTGATAAAATAAAGGCTCTCAGCCCTTATTCATATAGGCATCTTCAGCAACATTCACATTTGTGTGTTCACAGCAGGCCAGATCTATTGTTTTGGTGTTGTACTAGTTAAGATTTTTTTGATCTCTCCAGGAATGATACAAAAGAGAATAAACAAAACAAGCAGCAAACCCACATATTTTCTTAACAGCTAATGTGAGCTTAGCTTTTCTTTTATCCTCAGGTTAGTGTTTGAATACAGATTTTACAGTTTTTGGTTTTGCTTTCATACATATGGAAAAAACATAAATGACCTCTGTTGAAAATAGAGTTAAAAAAATAAAGAAAACCCAAGGAAGAGTCTGTGCTGCTTCTTTGACAGCAAGCACTGAACTGAATATAAAATAACTTCCCATCTCTAAAGCAAGAAGGAGATTTAAAATATATATATAATGTAAGGTATAGAATGTAGGGAATACGTATATATCAGTAAACATTGCCCCATAGCAGTGATCTGAGGCTAATATAAAATATTCTAATATTATATATCATGTTAAAGAAAGTAAAATTCCCACCCAGTAAGATGTACAAAATGAAACCAAGCATATCTGTGTCATGTGAGTCAAAAATTCTATGAAATCATTGGAGAAATATGTAAATATAGACAGTAGAGTCATAATTTAATGCATTTTCTTAAATGTCTGGAACATATAGTAATAAAAATATTTATTATAAGTTTTAAGTTTCAGCAAAGGTAGGTTGACAGCTGCAATATACTTTTGGATCAATTTTTAAAAAACAAAAACAAAAACAAAAACAAAAAACCAAAGCAAGCAAACAAAAAAACCCGCAGGTGAAATAGAGCAAAAGATGTGACTGCAGAATTAATTGAGGATATTTTGTATTTTTGTAGGACATGTCTGTAGTCATTGATATTGCCGCACCGTGGACTCATAGCAATTTTCTTACTGGAAAAAATATTATTTTGTTCCATTAAGTAATCTTATGCTGACATAGACAATGACTAGGAATAGACACAACCAATAGATGTGGGGGAGAGAAAACAGTGGACCACAGAATGGTTCACAGCTCTGCACTCTTTCATTTGTGTTTACTGCTGAGAGCACCTAGAATTCAATCATTTACAGCAGTGTAGGCAGGAGATGACCCCCCCTGATGTCACTGGGTTGTGCTGGTATAAAGATTCTGCAACTGGTGAATGTCTTTGTCATTAAACAGACCCAGCATTATAATACAGAATTTCTGAATACTTAGATCATGTTGAATTATAATGATATATAGCAGCACCCAACAGCCAGTTATAGATAACTGGAGGAGGGAGCATGAACAGGCTAAATGTGAAGTGATACTTCCCAGGAATACTAACCTACTTTTCAATGTTCAGGATCTTTTTCAGTCAGAGGTGGTATTTCAATATTTAATGGTCACTAATGTATCTTTTCTTCAGGTATTTGTCAAGTCATTTTTTCAGGCCATGTAAATTTCAGTATCCAAAACATCCTGCAGCAAACATCATTCCACAGAGGGAGTAGGTAACTTAAGCACGCGTCTTCTCTTTTCTTGCTTTGAACTTCCTGACTGATGGTTTCACCTGCTGCTTCCTCTTTTTCTAAGACAAGAGATAGTGAGAATTTATTCCTTATAAGTCCCTACTAAGGAAAGCAAAACAAAGGGAATTCAAACAGTAGAGAAGAATGATCTAGAAGGTTAAATATCTGGGTCCAAAAGCTCAGTTGTAAAGAAACCGTTAAGGAAATCAGATGTAACTTTCTTTTGGGACCATATACAGACATTGAAATATCACAGTTCTCATTCTTGGCAATTTAAATAGTCTTGCGCAGAGTACAATTGTGAATGTAATTTTCTAAGAAAGAGACTGAGAATTAATTTAATTGAACTCAGGTTAAATTACTTCAACAGAGATAAGATGAATGTTGATTAACAGAGTCAAATGCCAAGTCAATTAAAGTAATTCAACCTTAACAAGAAAACTTTGTGATGTATTTATTGACATAAAGTCTCTTGAAACAAGATTATATGTGTTAGCTTTGACAATACTGAAGTTCAGGTATGTTCAGGACATTATGCAAGCAGGAATTGCTGACAAAAATACAGAGCTTAAAACTAACCTTCCCTTAGTGTTCATGAAGTTAGAATCTCAAATGGAAATTGTACATACAAAGCCAATCAGGTTAAATTGCCTAGGCTGTTTATCCTCCAGTTTTTAATGTAAAAATTGAATTGCAAACATTGAATTGCAAACATTGAGACAGTAAGTATGATCTGCCAAAAGAAACTTGCTTGTTTTACTGGATCGTCAATAACAACAGCAAAGTGGGTTTTTTTAAGATTCTTGTATCACAGAATTTGTATTAATTCCTCAGATTGCTAAAGGACAGCTCAATCTGTAATAAAAATATAAGCTACCATTAAAATGAAATAATATAAAATGAATAACTTTTGAAATTACAAAGCTGGTAAAAGGATGTATTTTCAGTGTATCAACCCACAGAGAAAAGTACTGGGGCGGGGAAGCAGCGCAGCATAGTTGCACTTTACTGTGCAAATAACAAATAAACTGCCCAGAAGAAAACGTTCTGAGCTCTAAAAGGTAAAATATGCACTGACCTTATATTAAAGAAGTAAAGTTGTGAAATTCTATTACTATATAACAAAATCAAAATGCATCAAATCCTTTGCAGTGATGACACTTTTTTAGAAAAATAAAGCTGCCATACTGAAGGTTTACGAAGGTGCTTAAAGAACACCACAGATTTTAAAGGGAGAGAGAGAGATGAATCTCATTGGCTGGAAAAAACTGTTCTCAGATTTTTTTTTTTTTCCCCGGCACACTAGAGGCATATGTTAAGTTAATAAATTTGCCTTCTTATTCATCCATCTGTCAGCAGCAGAGTCACTGTGAGTGCGGTACTTAAACATTGAGGAAAAGATTTTTCCAGCCAACAGTTTAAGGAACAGTGTTTAAAGGTTATGCCTCCAGCTGATGAAGTACATTCTCTGGTCAGGAAAGGAAGAAATAAATGAAAATGGAAGACAGGAGGGCTCTCATTGAATATTACTGATTTAGTAGACAATGAGGAAGGTGTGGATAAAAAGAATCAGTTTGATTAAAAAATGTTTTAGAGAAAGATGATAAAAAAGGGTCTGTTTGAGTAGTGTATGGACTGGATGTTCTTCATCCCAGAAGTTCAAAATGGCTAGCTTGTGAAATCGACAGTTAGTAGCAGGGATTTCTAATGAATCTGCCAAGTTGGAGTGTCATCCTATGACAGGAAAATACAGCATCTAGCTTATAAGAAAGAAAAACATGCAACTGCAAGCCAATTAGTCTTTCCTCAACAGTATTCAAGACTTACAAATAAATACTGAAAGTATTCAAGTCATGACTGTAAATGAATAACTGTTGAAAAACACTGCATCAGTTTATCAACAGTAGATTGTATCAGACTAACCTTGTATCCGTCTTTGATAAGACAACTGATTGATTGTCTAGACAGGGAAATTCAATAGATTTAATCTAATTTCAGTAAAACATTTGATGTAATACCATACAGAGAAAGACTGTAATGCAAGATGGTTAAGGAGGTTGTGTTTGTGAGACAATTGTTGGATTTATAGAAGGTTGGTAGTGAAACTCATAGATAAGTAATGGGACAAATCTTGTTTAATACTTTTCACTGATGTACTCTAATGCCTGGGCAATGGAAATTTACTTATGCAATGAAGCTGACAGTAGAGAGAAGGATTGTGATACAGTAAGAATTACACTCCTTAAGAATTGAAGTAATAGAAGTAGAATAAACTTCACTAGTTCAAAGTTCAAAATGTACTTCTAGCAACAGTTTGGGCTATATGATGGAAATGCTACAGGTAGAAATAAAGAAAACTTTGGGGATCTCCAAGTTAGTTGTGAATTGGTCAGGTTGGATGGGCTTTGAGCAACCTGATCTAGTGAAAGATGTCCCTGCCCAAGGCAGGGCTGTTGGACTTAGATGATCTTTAAAGGACCCTTCTAACCCAAACCATTCTGTGATTACTTGAAATCACAAAAGCAAAGCAGTTTAAAAAAATGGTTATGCAGCCTTAGGAAGCATCAGTCAAGCATTTTTAAGACAGAATTAGTATTGTTATATAAAACACCGGTGAGCCTTCCTCTGGAATATTATGTACAAGGAAGAGATATCTTTATTTTCAGGATGAACACTGAAAAGAAAAGCCAAGAAAAACACACAGGTTTTCCGTCAGGCTTACATCTTTGATCTCCAATGCATCACATAGGCATACACTAGCCCATTTCATATGGTTGTGCATGACCATAAAGTTGTATCATAGTGTAGAATAAACCTAAAAAATAACATCTTCATTATGAATAAAAAGAAAATAATAATTAAGAAATAATTTATGATTTTAAGAAGGTTAAACATTGTGCAGATTTGCTTTTTATGCATAGTGTAAATTTTCTTCAAGCTATCAGAACTGACAGCTGAGCACAGGAGGAAAGAATAGTCACTTCTTCCAACTGTGGAAATGAAAAACTTATGCCAAAACTCAATGTGATTGGAAACTTTTATTTACACTGTAGGACTCCTTTGTCTAACTACTAGAAATATCAAATTGAGATCCACAGACTGTCCTATAACCTGCCCAATTGTTTATGATTTTTTTCTCCAAGTATCTACTAGTCTGCGGTCTTTGTGAATTTCTATTTCAACACTTCAGAAATGCAAGATTGGCTTAGCATTAGTATTTCTTGTTTATAATTGCTTTCTTGTGCAATGTGCTCAAAAAGTTACCAAGAGTCAAGAGAAAAAAAAAATCCTTAAAATTTCCTTTGAGTCCTATTTCACTCTACTGTGGATATCAAAGGAGAAAGAAATCCATTCCATAGTTACCTTTGTTCCACGTAAGTATTAAAAACATTGTTTTATAATGATAACTGTCACAATTATCAAAATCAGTATTACAAAACCAGAGATTGGTCCATATGAACAGCTGAGCTTAACTTTCCTTAGCTGTTGCCTGATTGGAATGTATTACGTTAATGTGAGTTGATCAGTATGTGTTAATTACGAATGGAAAATTGAGTTCTTTGTATAGAATGGAGATATTAATTGAGCTAAACTTATACTTTCTTATTGACAATACTCATCAGATGTTTATCATTGGGTGATTTTCTCTGTGGTCTAATATTATTCAAAAGTTACTTGTTCATGGGAAATATGTAGACCAATCTTCACCTAGAAAGAAATTCTGCCTGGTCTCTAAACTCTGAAGTTTTCCTCGTAAGAACTCTTTCAGGAGTAAGCTTAATTCTAACTCTAATCTACTTCACTTCTATTTCTTATAAGTAAAAAAAAAATCTTAGCTTTTCAAAATCCCTAGAGTCAAAGGAAAGATGCTTCAGTGTCTCTATATGAAGTATTCTGTCATTGCTTTACTGTTATCTACTGTTCAACAGCATACACAAATTTGTCCTCCCTCAAAACGCATCAGAATCAACTCTTACTCTATAAATTCAACCTCCTTTAAGATTACCACTTTATCTAGGACAAGTAGTGGGGTGATTTGCCTAGATTATGTCGGATCATGCCATGTGTTGGTATCGTGGCCATAAAGTCATATCATATCATAGAATAAAGTTTAAAAATAATGTCTTTATTATGAGTAAAAAAGAAAATGTAGTTTAAGGTAGGAGGAATATCCATGGGGAATTCTGTCTATGTGAATCTCAGAGCATTGTCTGATTATGCTTTCTCGAAATGCTGTGACAACAAAGCTATATACAATGAGGGCACAAAATTTTTGCGGCCTGAGCTTTTCAGTCTGTCTTGAATTTGCCAAGGGCTTGGATATATAAAGGAACTGTTTGGTTAATGAACTCCTATCCAGCAATCAAAAAGGGCTGAGTGCATGTCAGAGTCAATCCCTATCAATTTGTGGGGCAGGAGAACCAGGACAGTATTCTTAAATACTTACTGCAGAACAAGGGAATGGTCTTCCATTGAAATACAGCAAGAAAAAGAAATATCGGAATGTTTTCACCTGTCCAAGTTTCTCAAGAGCTCAGCAGCATCCCTTGGAGGCTGTTTTTGTGATAAAGTAGAAGAGACTTGAAGAAGAAAATGGTGGCTTTTTATGAGGTACACAAAAACATCACATGACAAATGATAAAGGTTCTGATAAAGCATTCAGATAGTATTACACCTGCACTACACAACAGTATGGTTTACCCTACTGCCAAAAACCAAAGTGAGAGTCTTCCTGAGAAAAGGAACAGAAACAATCTGAGGGTTGCAAAGGCAGGTAAAAGTTAAAAGTGACTAACCCCATAATTGGGCTAACTTCACATTAAGTTTGCTTACCTAGCCTATAACAAAAGGGAATACAGTAGTGTTCTCCAAGTTAAATATTAAAGTTAAGTTGAATAATAGGATACAGCATTTCCAACTTGTGACAGGCATGGTGACAAAGACTTGCATTTCACAAAACTTCTCTTTTGAGAGTGAAAACACCAGTATTGTAGCTTCTTGTGTTTCAGAGGGGTCTAAACTCATTGTGACATAAAACACGTGCAGGTCTTCTCTGAGGCACAGGTATACTAGTAGGATGGAAAGGTAGGTCAGGTCTCTCGCAGGGAATAATTCTTTTAAATAAATGATGGAGAAGATTGAATAGACTGTTAACAACATGTTAATCTCCTTCAATTCTGCTGCCAGTAACTGTTCCCCACAGACCATAAAAGAGATTCTGATTTGACTTTTAGATGCCTGGCCATCTGTTTCATGAACATCTTATATTAATTGTCTGAAGCAATAAAAATTTGGCAAGCACATGTAGCTTAACCTG
Source organism: Platalea leucorodia (assembly GCF_965183815.1). NCBI lineage: Eukaryota > Metazoa > Chordata > Aves > Pelecaniformes > Threskiornithidae > Platalea > Platalea leucorodia. The sequence continues at coordinate 41,277,014 of NC_138828.1, read as the reverse complement.
TCCATTCATTCATGTGAGCTGCATCATTAGTGGTACACTGTCTATAGTTCACAGTTTTCCCTCCTTTTTACAAGTCCGAAGTAATTATGTATGTGTAATGTGCAGCCTGTCACACCAGGTAAGTCAATTGTTAATACTGTCTCATATTTATGTAATCTGTCTGTCAAATGATTACTTGTAACAAAAAGGGACAGAATTAATATATGTAGGGTTTCTCTTGACAATTAATGAAACTAGGTGAAGCCCTCCTCACCATCCCACAAAATCTTATGTGATGGTTATGTTTTTCCATACATAGGTAGCCCTGTTGTTTTCAAGAAAGCTGGCTTTTAAAATGGAAGAAATGCGGCTGTTACCGTTGGTGCAGTTAGCTTAGAGTTGTGGAGTCCTGGTCATTGATTTCATATCCTAGATGTTACTGCGACAGCAATAATCAGTAACAAGCTCTTGGTATCCTCTCTGACTATTTCAGGTGAGTTTGATGCTGTGGTTAGATATAAGACATTAGGTCACAATGAAATGAACACAATTGTTTTTGTTGGGATTTTTCTCTTTTAAATAAAATTATTCATTTCTCTAAATGGTTATGTGGACCACAAAAGATTCCTTTATGAGTTCAACAAAGCATTTAGTAGAATTGTCTGTTTGCTTTTAGAAGGGAAAAAAATGGGAAAAGTTTGAAGCCCTGAAAAGTCACCACCACATTGTATTTGGTAAATTTCATGGCATGCAGGTCAACACTAATTTAAGGTATGGCAAATCATATTATAATCATGATTTGAACTAGATTAATTCTTCTTCCTCGAGTGGATCAGTGCTAAAAGACCTGCAAAGTGCTAATGCAAGTGGAGAAGTCTGGAAACAGACTTCTTGTTAGCATTATCAACAGTACACCAGATTTCTTGCAGCTAAAATAAAACTTAAGGGAAAAGGTAATTCAGCTATGTTTCACAAATGTGCCCTGAGAATTGAAGCATAACAATAGAAGGCAGATAGTGAAAGGGTTCTTTAAGAACATCAGATTGGTTTAGTACTTCAGAACCAGAGGATTGCTTCTATGCTTTTCCTATTGTCAATGAACATGCATATCAGATTTAAAAGAGGATCATAGGAAAGAAAAAAAAAAAACCAAACAAACTAGAAAAAAATCAGCCATTTGTACATTTAAAACATAGCCCGTAAAATGCACTGCAGAAGAAAATCAAAGCAAATACAACATGTCTCTCTTTTTCATATTTTTGTTGATTAATAACTGTCTTTAAAAATATTTTCTATGATTTATTTCGGTTTTTAGAGTTTTAGGAAAAATTTTTCTTAAAACACATGAAAAGGATGCATGTCATCATCTAACCTCATAGGTGATGACATACATATATTACTTAATGTTGCATGAAAAGTTTGAGAAAGTTCTGGATTCCCTACTAGCAGTTTTGTACATTACCAACATGACTTTTATGTCCTTCTTGTCACTGTATGTGAGCAAGCTGTTACCTGATTGACTTAACCTTGAGATCTGATTTTTAAAAACATGGTGTGTAACACTCCTCATGAAAATCCATAATTACTACTAATTGATATGCAAGCTATTTGACCTAAGAAAACATGTGGTGATATACACGTATTTTAAGGGACTTTTAAAAGTCTTTTTTCAAATGTTTATTTGAATTAAGGTCTTCTCCCAAAGGTCACATTTAGTATTTAAATTTGGTATATACTTTGTACACCTACATTAGTGCTATTTGTACACACCAGGTTGTCTGTTAATGTTATGTTGTATCATTTTGGAAATGCTTAACCTTTTTGAGATAAGGACTCAACACTGATGAAGTATGCCTAAGATATTTTTCAGCTGCTCTTTTACAAAGCTTTTTATCATACTGGATAATTTCCCTGCTTCCTCTGGTTTCTTTTTCTTATCCCTCTTCCTTGTGTGAGCTGGGACCACCTTCAAAGCAAAAGATTTCTGAGGGGCTGAACAATGGTACTATGGTATTACAGGCATACCTGACCTTTTAAAATTCAGTCAAAATAAGTCCATGGTGGTGCAGGGGGGGAAGGCAGGCTTGCTTTGAGCAGACCCTTCTCTTATATCTTCTTTGAAGTAACTTCTGTAGGTAAGAGCAATGAAGCCAAGGTAGCAAACTGTGCTTCAAGGGTGAAAATAGTCCTGAAGACCTGGGCCAACAAATGCTGGCAGAACTTCACAGCATCTGAAGGCACTGTCCTAAAAATCCATGCTGTGTTCACAAAACCACAGTGTGGCATCTACATGAGACAACTCTTCAGCGTGGCAGAACATGTGCTTCTTTTAGGTAGTTAGTCATCACCAGCTAAAAATAAAGCCTTTAGACTAATTTAAGAAAAAGATGTAAACCCTAATCCAAATTTAAAGATGGAAGTTATGTATAGGCATTCTAAATTTCCATACATTTGGAAAGTAATTACTAGAGGAAAGCACATACCTTAATTAAAGAGAATGTTTTTTTTTCCCTTCCACATCTTTTGATGGAAGTCTTTAAAAAAAAAAAATAATTCTTAAAACATTTTAATTTGGAGATAGTAGTGGGCAATACCATACTAAGAGAGTTAACTGTGCTCACCAGGAATACTTACATCTCCTTCAAGTATGCAGCTGTTTCTGCATTTTCTTTCCTTTTCTTTCTCTTATTTTCATATTTTTGTCTCTTCTTCCAGATATATATATATATGATTTTTTTAAATTATATTGTCCTTTCATTCTTACATGGGTGAGCTGGCATTAACTGAATGACAACACCTTTGTGTTAGTCTCAGCAACTGAGGTTTAGAAAGAGAGCAAGAAAAGGACAAACGGTTTTGGTATGACTGCAGTCTCCGTACAAAGTGTTACGCTTTTTGTTGCCAATCTACAAATTCTATTTTTCTATAGCTTTCAATTTCTTGGATTAATTTAGAGATAGTTTAGATAGATAAATGGAGAAGGATGCAAAGGAGACAGAACATGGAGCAGGAACAGCAGATTAGTATCAAATATGCCTCCCTTATTCTCTAGAATGTGTGCATGCTTGCAGAAGCAAGCTAGTGTGCTCTGTTAGTGGTTGAGTTCCTGGAGTGCAGCTTGGAGTGTGCTTGTATCAGGCATAGCCTAAAAGAAGGAAAGAACGACCATACTAGAAAATAGAAGTCCAAAACTACGCGGGGTACTGGCAGAAGAACCTTGGCAGAAACAGTTTGCTTCAGGAACGTGTCCATATTGAGTTCAATGGGAAAACTCATTCCACATCACAGTGAAACTACTTTCATGTTAGGGCCAGAAAATCATTTGCAAAGGCTAAACAACTCACAGAGACATTTTGCCTGTAGATTAAGGGTACTCTGGCATAAAAGAACTCAAAATGACTCTCTGCAAATCACAAGTGTAAACAAAGCCCAAACATGTCAGAAATACTTGTTCCGAAAAGCACAAGCTTATAATTATAAATTAAGAACACACAGTCCTGCAGAGAATAGAAAAAGCACCACGTAACTCTAAATCCATTTTGTTTCCGTAACCACGTGGTTAGAGTTCCATAGAAGCTCAGCAGGACCAAAGGGATTAATGTAAAGCATGCATATATACGTATGTTTTGAATTGGTAGAGATTTTCTGATCTGGTCCCATCTTACAATTGTTACTTTATAAGGATGATATAGACAGTCACAATTTTTAAGATTGACGTAAACCCCCCAAATTTCCTGTCATTTTAGAGCTGGAAGCCAGTCTCAAAAGTTGTTGAAATCTTCTATTCAAGTTGAGTATAGACACTTACTCAGCATTTCCAAGATTAACCTTGGAAAATCCCAAAGCACTTGTAGGATTTGAGCCTTATATACAAGAATCATTATTAAAGTCAGATAAAAGTACTGTAATGGTAAAAAAAAAAAAAAAAAAAAAAAAATTAAAACAGCCCATAGTTACAATAGGTGTTAAAAAGAAGATATTTTTTCTCTTCCAGGAAAATATAACAAATATTTAAGATTACCATTTTAGGAAAAAAAAATGTGGAAACTAGAAATTATATGGATTTTGTAAGAGGCTGCTTCTTTCCCTTTTTCTTTTTTTTCTTTTTTTTTTTTTTTTGGAAAGAGCATTGATTGCTCACTTTGATCTTGAAAACCATGAAGAACAGTTATCAACTTCCATATGGTTAGGTGAAGAAATGTATTAAAAAATCCATCTCAGAGAAAAAGAAAGAAAGAAGCTAGAGGAAAAAGGCTTAAAAATCCATCTTTGATTTCATTTTAGTACCATTTTCTTTCTCTTTCTTGCTCTGAACTTTAGGGTTTAGATCAAATGTAGTAATCCCTTTAATATCCTTACTGTGTATTACAACTTACCTACTTTTCCTTTTTTTTTAATCTATTTTTTTTTTCAGTGTGCTTTCTTGGGTTAGTTACAAATACTGTTGGTGGACAAGTTTCTGTGATAACAACTCTGAAGTACGTTCACATTCTTTTGTTCAGAAGTATGACACCTAGTAAAAAAGATATTTAAAATTGTATAGAGGAGGAAAAATCCCTTGACATTAATTGCTTGCACACTGTGCTATCTGTGATATAGTATTTGTATCAAACTTTCTGTTAGTTACTATAGCAAATTTAAAATTACAACCATCTCAAGAAAGTTTTGCTGTCTTTGAGTTCATTAAATACCCATTATTTTAAGTATTCCCATTAGACATGTCAGCTTATTTCTACTTAAATGGGTAGATTTTTAAGTCTTTAAAGTCCCTAGAACTTCTATTTACATACTATATTGAAGTATAAAATTCCCTGTGTCACTAATTTGCTACTGTTTGTAACTACTGTCATAGAATCATAGAATTATAGAATGGTTAAGGTTGGAAAGGACCTCTGAGATCATCAAGTCCAACCTGTTAACCGAACTGCCTGGTCCACCTCTAAACCATGTCCCTAAGCACCATATCCACATGTTCTTTGAATCATTCCAGGGACAGTGATTGTACCACTTCCCTGGGCAGTCTGTTCCAATGCCTAACCACTCTCTCTGTGAAAAAATTTTTTCTAATATCTAATCGAAATCTCCCCTGGCACAACTTGAGCCCATTTCCTCTTGTCCTATCACCTGTTGCTTGGGAGAAGAGACCAACCCCCACCTCACTACAACCTCCTTAATCTCTCAGTGTCTTATAGATAGCATGAATGAATCGTGCAATCTGAGAGAGTTTGGCTTTAAATGTCACCATATAAAATGAAAAGGAATTTAGTAAAAAACCAAAACAAAACAGGAAAATAGACTGCCTGCCTGCACATCGCCATTCACTGTTCTGCAGAAATACTGACAAAAGAAAAGATACCTGACTAATGGCTGTTCAAAATAAACACAAAGAGCAAGCAGTGATCAGAGAAGCAATAACGAGGTGGGAATCCCAGTCTCTCTGAATCAACTAGTAAAACCAGCAAGTCTGATATAGCTCAGCCTTTATGCCGAACATCTAAGCCTCTATCCCTGCTGCAAAACCTGCTGTGGTGGTTCCACAGAGGAATGCTGCACAAACTAAAAGGGATGACTGCATGAAGGTGGACAGGATATATTAGGGATACCTGGAGAGGGGTGGAGAGGGATGTTCTGGCTTTAAACAAGAGTTTGGGGATTGCACAGAAATTATTATGAAATGTTTAAGCAGAGAAGAAAAATCTTGGAAGTGGAGGTATAGGGGTGAACTGGGATGGAACAAATGCAGAGGAATGGAGAGAAAGGGGCACAAAGGAGGCCAGGGATGTGGAAGCAGGCTCTTGGTCAGTATGCTTGTCTCACTAACCCTGCAGCTGATCATCACCTCTCATTTTCTGGTTAAACTCTATTTTCAACCACTTTCTGTGTGAGTGTGCTCTCTATTCTGTGTGTGTGACCCAGTAGCAAACTTCAAGGTAGACTAGCTGGCAAGCAAGGTGAAGGGTCTGGTAGGTGATTAGTTGGAGACTTGGGATCTGAAAGCTAGACCCCAGAGAGATGGAGGACCTGGGAGACAGATATTGGTGACACCTGGGAAGGGGTTTTACCCTAAGAGTCTTGAGAAACAGGACTGGGTTATTCATGCTGTCCCTGCTTTAAGTGGGTGCCTGTGAAGGTGCTCTTCTCCTGTCTGTGTTAATCCATTTGCAGACAGCTGTGCCTGTACAGAACTTGTGTGTGCCCATGAGGGGTTAGCGCTCAGCCTCGCTCCTGGTGGAACCTGGAAATGGGGATGGGAGCAGCTCCTCTCGGCCAGCCCTGGAGGGGATAGGCTACCTCCATTGTTCACTCCACTGGATTTGGCTATATATTACATGTGAATTAAATACTCTAAGGTTACCTATTAATCTTAACATTTCGAAACTGTAGGGTCTGTAAGCACTCCCAGTAGTTTTTTTTTTTTTTGTTTTTTTTTTTTTTTTTTTTTTTTTTTTTTTTTTTTTTTTTTTTTTTTTTTTGCGGGTGGTAGCGGTGTAGGTTTTGTGGAGTTTTGGGGGACATTGTTTTTGTTTTTTTTGACTTATTGTATCATTAGCTTGGGACATAGTTGGAGTGGGGGTAAGAGAGGAAGAGGTATTAGAAGGCATTACACATACATGTGTAACTATCTTTGTCTCAGTGAAAAAATCGTGTTGCAGCTGGACTCTGTACAAATCTTGATTGTCAGGAAGTGACCTGAGATAGCCTGACTCATCTCCCTGCAGGTCATATTTTGGCTGGTTTGATGTTTAGGGTATCCACCCTGCAAACATGGACTGAATTTTTGCCTTTGGAAAAGGGGTTCTGTTTCAGGATTCCTTTACTTTTTCAATAATTCATGTTTCATGCATTACAGTGTCATGTCTTATAGCATAAGTCTGAGGTGCAATTTTGTTGCCATGAAAAGTTGCAGATCAAAGCACTTTCTTTCATGAGCGTGATAAAGATAAAATACTGCAGGGCAGGTTATCGAGGTATTGAAAGGATTAAATGAGGTTAGAGATAGCTTTAGGGTTTTACTTTGTGTAGGAAAAAAAGCTTTTGTGAAGAAAAGGGACTAATAAGTTGTATCACCTGAAAGAGAGCACATTCTTTTTTGGCTCTATTGAGGTTATCATAGAACCTTACTGGGGCAAAAAAATAAAGATAGAGAAAAAAATATTATTGATTTAGATGTAAAGGGAAGCATAAGATTTGAAAATGTTTTATATCAATTTTTTGAAAAAAATATTACTACCAAAAATTTTAAGACATGGAAATATTTTTTATTACACTGATATTTTTATTTGCTGTTTTTACCTGTTATCAATATATTTATTTATCTCATTACTAACACAGTGACAGTTTAGAAAACCTACTCTCCAAGTTTATGTTTTACCCAGATGGGCATAGTGAGAGGTGGTACCCCATAATTTGAGGTGTCTTCCTGGGAAGAAACCTTGGATACGATTACTGTTGCATGCTATTTTATGAAACAAATAGAAAGCACTCCAATTTCATTTAGCTACTGATCCTCAAATGTAGGAATGCATCAGGCAGCACTTAGGCATAAAACGTTGACCTAACAAGATGTACTGCTATCTGATCTTGCAAGCTTTACTTAATGTTTCCTCTACCTTTCATGTCCTGTTGCATCAATACACTTTACTTTTAATGACCTACATTTCCAGAAAATCTCTATGTGTTTGTATGTAATACCCCTCAGAAGTCCAGAAAATCATCATACTCCAACTTCAGCACATTCAAATATCATTGTTGCCTATGAAAACGTATAGTCCTAAACAACCCTTTCTCATGGTCATACATTATCTTCTTTGTTCTCGGCTCTATGCAAATGTGACCATATAGTTTCAGGCATGGAAAATTGTTATCAATTTCAGAGGCTGTCTGTTCTCCTATTTAAGAAAAGATAAAATTTCACAGCTGATGGCATATTTTTTCATTGAATACCTCCCGCTATGTCTTGTCTTAATCTAACCTACAGTGCAATAGGGGTGACCACATAATCTTGCTGAGATTCCTTTAATTGCAAAAGAACTGTCTTATTTAAAAGTCTAAGATCTCAGTTGTGTGTGATTTTTAAATAAGTTTAGCTTAGCTCCTGTCAATGATGATCTTTCTCAGGGAAAATTCCTTGCTCTTGCATATTAAGCTTTGTAAGTACTACTTCAACTTTTTTTTTTTTTTTTAATATTGAAGAAGATATTAAATCAAAATGGAAATTGTTCACAAAATAGAAATTGAATTTTGGTGGAGCCAATTGATCAGAACATAGAAGGCCATCTTCACAGGAATAATTAGACAATTACATTGAAATGTCATAGATGAACAATCCAAGTGACAAAACAAATAATGTAAAAATGTCTAAGTTTCAGTGTACGTTTACCCTAGATTCCTCTATTCTCTCCTTACTGCCCAATTACCATTGCCTGGGACACAATGTCATGTAACAGAGGGTCACAAATTTTTTACGTAGTCCACCCTTACAAATCAGGAAGGACTCTTGTCACCTCAAAGTTTAGTAAAGATAGGCCATCTCTGCAAGAACAGGCAACACTGGCAGAATATCAGGGGCGGGCGGAGAAGAAAAGATAAGAACACTTTAAGGGAAATAAAATTATCTGAAGCATCATTTTTCATCAATGAAGGAAATTTTGAACAGGGATGAAATAAAGAACTGTCAGAGGTCTGAAATTAGCAGTCACGTCACGCTGAAAGGATGCTGTGACTGATTGTGGTTCAACTACAACAAAGATGTTACTGAAATACGAGCTGTAAATGTAGTTGAAAATCAATGATAAAAGACAAAAGGCAAGATGTAATTTTGACTAGAGTAAAACAAATGTTTTTCTATGGCAATAGTTCTTGAACAATAGTGTGGCGACAATTGGCACCAGGCAAGCTGGTACACAAGAAATTATTGACATGGCATATAGTGTGAGCTCTGCTGTTTCTGATTGCTGTATCCTCTAAGGCAGCTAAAAATACTTTCCTACTATCATTTTTTTATGTAAACAACTGCTATAATTGCTAGTGATAACAACTGAGTTGGGAACATCCATGAGAAGTTTTCTGTTTCACAGATAATCTATGCCACTGCTAAATACACCCATTCCTGCTGCTCTAAGTGAGTATTCTTGGTGGTATGCTGATTGCAGATAAGTCTTGAGAGGCTAAGTTCTGCTTCATATGTATTTTTCTGTCCTTTGGAGTTTGTGAAAAAAATCAGCTTTGACTCATTTCTGCAGATTTTCAGTGAACAAGCTGCATTACAATATGCCAGTAGAGATTTTACTTACAAAAAGAAGAAAAATGTAGTTGAGTAATCAGAATGTATTCATTGTGCTTAGCCCTCTATGCCTCAGGCAGTCAAAAATAACAGTATATTGTAGGACTTCTCTCTCTTTTCAGTGCCTCTATTGCCTTCGATAATTACCAATAACTTCTATATAGGAAATTTATACATCTGAAATATTGGAAGGGTTTGATCTTGCCTGAAAACTTGCTGATGGATATAATAGTTAACTAAGGTATAATAGCAACAGGTATAAGCATTGCTTTCTTATGATATACTATTGTCTCTTTCTTTTTTTCAGCTAATTACTCCAGTCTAGTAGTTTCTGATATTATTACTAAGGCTTGGGATATTTTACTGGTGCAAAGTAATAGCTGCTGAAGACAGAAAAGCAGGTCAGCTTGTCAGCTTGCTTCCGGTTGCATTCTGGGAGGGGCAGGAGCAATACATTTTCTAGTGTTTTGACTTAAACATATTACTTAACTTATGCAAATTATATAATTTCTTCTGGTTTCCTTAAGAGATTGTTTCAAATTTAAATAATTTGCACTATCGTAATGTGTTTCCTTTTTTTTTCTTTCTTTTTTTTTTCTTCTTTCTTTTTCTTTTTTTTTGTCCTCTCTTAAGACCTTTATTTTTATTCATTAAACTTGTCTGTTCCTACTTCCCTGGACCCATTAATCTCTTCATTTCACTTAATTAGTGAAGGATTTACATCCTTCAGTAACAGTTTGTTATTGTCCTAAGACATTGCTTTCTAATTTCTATTTTAGCCAAGGTATATGTGTCTTCCATTTTTCAGTTTCAAAAGTAGCTTTCATATGTTGGCTTAATGTCATTTTTTGAATTCTCTCTGAATGGCTAACGGCTTATGGGCAAGGCAATAATAGGGCTATACATGGGATCTCTGCCATGCCACATATGCAATTACTGTCATGATATGCACCTTATATTAAAATCTAAGAGATTAATTTGGCTTTTATTCAATATAAGAAGTTCATTGCCAGTTCTATTACAAGGCTTTCTAAGAATCTTCTTTCCATTAAATAGCTATTTATATTAGTTTTGTATCGTGGATCAATTCTTACAACATTGTGGAATTCATGGCTAATGGAGTGGGCCTTGTAGAAAGATAATTTATTCAGGTTTTACAGGGAATGTAATGTGTTTCTTGGTGTATAACATATTTTAAAATAAAAGTAACAATAAATATTAGGATGTTACCACAGAATATTTTCAGGGCTGATGATATAATCACAAGTCTTTGCTCTCACTTAAGCCAGGGGAACTGTGATTTTCTGAGTATAATTGTTAGAGGCTAGAATCAAGTGCTTTATTTTAAAATTTAGTGTACCTAATGAACTTATTTTCCTAATTATCACTCTTTATAGACTATTGAAAACACTGATAAATACTGCTGTCATTAATTACCTGGTATTCCATAGGTATTCAAACTTTTATCAGATCACTTAATGAAAGTTCTAAATTATATGACAATTACAAGTATTATGGATTTTTTTTCTTTTTTTTTAATACAAGCCAAGCAATGTGGACTTCAGCGCCTGCCTCACTTCAAGTACTATTCAGTCCCACTAATTTTCTTGCGTGTTTTTGATATTAGGCAAGTATTTATACTCTTTATATGATGGGCTCAATTGCTTTTTAAAAATAAATAAATAAATGCAGTTGGATTAGATGATTGTTGTCGGTCCCTTCCAACTGAATTATTCTATTCTAAATAAATAAATAAATATTCCCTGGTTCTCTAGCATTTTAGAGAAATAAGTGTGTCTGGTTCAATACTTGTTCCTGGAAAATATATTTTCTTAAGGCCATTTAAAAGGAATAAGGTCCTTAGGCCAAGCTTCAGGCTGAGTATTTCTTTGAAAAAATAATTTTTGAAAAATCATTTGTGGATTTTCTGTGAGGTTAAGCTCTACTCTTTGGATTGAACTGTGTAGAAAGGTTGACTTTGTGCATTTGTGGAATTTAGGGAAGAGCTAAAAAGATATTTTTCGCTTGTGAAGGAGACCTTTCATGATAACCATGGTAGTCCGTGAACCAAGATTACAAATTCCTTCTTAATGATTCTGTTCATTTTCATAAAGCCACAGGTATTTAAAACAAGGAAAAGAAGAGCTTCTCTCAGGTTTGTAATGGCAAGGAGGGAGGTACCTAATACCATGGAGTAATGAATATAAAAGGTTAATCGTGCTCCAGAAATCCAAGTAGCACAGTAAAAACAATGACTGCTTGCTTCAAGCATTTCTGGAAAACATGAACTCCAGAAACATTTCATAATCTTCATCTTCTTGCAGTGTTCGGTAGACAAGGCAGCAATTTTCTCTCTTTGTTAAAACAGCTAAAAATACTTCATGGTGAACTACAGAATGATTAATCATCTCTCAGGATTTGGAGCTTTCAAAAGCACATTTCTGAAACACTAATCCATACTTGAAAGAATCTTCTGCTTTTCTAGCTCTCTCATAAACTTGGTCTTGGTATGCCAAATCTGCACATAAAAATAACAGAACTTTTTTATTAATCTTGTATGCTTTCTGTCTCAAATTCTTTTATACAACTATTTCTCAATTAACTTGCATTTCAAATAATTGTCTGCCATAGGATGATTTTGAATTCTGTTTTCTTTCAGGTCAATTTATGTTACCCTAAATAGTATCAAATGTCTTTTTATTCTTAAGACTTGAAGTTATACGTAGAGTCTAGTCCAGTGCCATTAATGTAAATGTGTATCTTTCTATTGATATCACTGTGTGTTCAACCAGGCTTTTAGATGTTCTTTGCTTCCAGATTTTTGTATTACAATTTGAGGCCTTCTCAGATCTCCTGGAAATCAGCGGTGACTACGATAATGGCTTTTCTTTATTTGTCACTTTTAACTGTGGTGGGCATAGTTACAAGTAAAATAGCACGTGACTCAGAGGAAATTAGTCTGAACTAAGCAAGAAGGACAGTCCTCTGTAATCAGTGGCACAAGATTACAGCAAGATTAATACAAGACACTGTAATTCTTGTATGACATCCCATGTCTGTTCTATTTGCAGAGCAGTGTTAGAGTGAATGGACACTGGCTCGTGACTTTGGATCAACTTGCTATTTTCTTAAAACTCTGACCCTTGTAATATGAAAGGGAAGAACTTTATTTCTGCGTTTTACCATCCCTCAGCATATCCAACTTTTATCCATTCAGTCTTCACCAGAAGTGTTCACCAGTTGACACACCTGCTGTAAAAGGTGAGAATGTAGTAACTTCTCATCCACCAAAACAAAAACTGTTCTCTTCACTCTGTAATGGGTTGTTGTACTCAAATACCGTAAAAAGTTATGACTTTTTTTTCCCCCTCTAGAAGCAATCACATTCCTTATCACTGAGAAAAAAACAACCTATGTGACAAAAAAAAGCATAAATTCAGAAATTCACTGCAGTCTCTGAGCCCAAAACCCCAATGGGACTCAAAGTGTGCCTGGAGACTACAGAGGATCAGTGAACTAAGGTAGGAAACATTAGTGTGTTAAGCAATCATTTCAACTTTCTCTTTCCATTTTTAATACTCTGGCACTTAGATTAAAAAACAAACAAACAAACAAACAAACAAAAAACCAAAAAAAACCCACCAACAAAAAACCAAGCACAACACATTTTGCACTCAGCAGATCTGAGTTTAAATCATTTCACTGCTGTACTGGATGAGATTAAAAAAAATTCAATAGAAGAATAACAGTGGTGTTTATGCTCTCTGGCAAAATTTAAAAAATAAGTAGAGTATAAAGGGAAACTATACTGTCAGAATGCTCATGAAAAAATATCTTAGGTGTGCTGCATGTCTTTACTGTTTCTAAATAAAGCTTATCAGCATTTATCTATTGTTTCTGTAGTTTAAATAAAAATTGAATAGAAAGCAGAAATATTTTTCTGGAAAAAAAGTAGTGTCTTGAACACTTCCATGGAATTAAATTCAAGATCTGATCATTATGGAAGATATCACAAGGTAATCATGACAACGCTGACAAATTGGGCATGTGGAGATCAGAGGTGCAACCAAATACCTTCAAGCCTTCAGGGATATGAAACTGTTATGGTATTCACATACCCTTAAAAAGACTTATTCTTGTTTTTAAAAGCTGCTTATTATTTTGGAGTAAAATTATTCTCTGTGCTACAAGACAATGACGTTCTTATTTTAGATGGCTAGATAGAAGCTCTTTGGTTCATGAACTCTCTTTTGTAAAGCTTACCTGACAATCAATTATTTTAAAATAAGTAGTTTCATTATGTATCTTAAAGCCAGTTTACCAAAAGGGTTGTATTTATACTGTGGCATTCCCCAATTTACTTAAGTTTTACGTTCATTGTTTATTTTTTTTTATTGCCTAAATGCCTGTATTTGTTTTAGCTTGTGAGAATCTCATAAAACCTCATTTTCCACTCTGTGAGTTCTAGACGTTATTTTTGGCTGGAATGGTTGTGTTTTGAGTAAACAATAATTAACAGTGGTATATATGTCAGCATTTTTTAAAAAAAATCCATCTATATAAACCTGAAAATGATTTTAAAGTGGAATTCCAGGACTTTCACATGGGTATTATGACATGGAGCAATACAGAAAGCCTTGATATTAAGAAATTTTCACTTAAGGTGCTTCAGAGACAGATAATATAATCACAGACCTGTACCTCTGTCTCAGTTAAACTGATCACCAGACTCTCTGTTAGGGTCAATATATGCCTTTTAACTTGTGTTACTATGACCTTGGAAATTTAGGCTTGGTCATGTTCAGCTATTTCGTTACCGTTTTGAAGTTCTCTAGTATAATTTCCTCCCTAGTGGTAATTGATAAGAATTAAACACTCACGTTAGATCATGGCATTTCAGACTGGTAAAACAATGTGCCTCATTATGTTTACATTATGCACTGTTTACCACAACATCACATATAAAAGGCTTGGGAAGACAGAATATCTATGAGTGTTCACAATATATGTGTTTGCTTAATTCATACATACATGTATGATTGGTTGTATGTGACACTGAAAACATCTGACGATCCCATTCACCACTGAATCATTTTAGTTTTATGCTTTAACTCCACTGTGTCTAAAAGACTACAAAAGCCTAAAACTGGAGGAAAACAATGACAATCAATATTCACAGAATTGGATTTAATGTGAGAAACAGGTGGACTTCGCATCAGTGCATTCATCTGTCTTGACTTTTGCACTTGTGCAATTACTGACCTATCCTTTAAGGGAGAGGTAAGTTTCAAAGCATCTTTATATGGCTTTTTTTTTTTAAATGATCTGTTCAATGACACCCCTGCCTTTCTTCCCCATGTTAATTTCTGGAAAATTGTGAGACTTCTTGATGGATCCTTTATAGTAGTAGACTATAAACTTCTCTGAATCTGTTAAACTGCTCAGAATCTACAAGATTTTCAGGCAAGCCACTCAAGCCATTGACACAGAGATCCTGTACTTCAGTGTTCCTCCCAAATGCCTGGTGCCCATAATGCTGCTGCTTCAGAAGGAAAGGTGAAGAAAAGAACATATATTAAGCCATACACGGAGCTTTTGAGGCTTCTTTTCTGAGAAATCCATGACTTGTGGGCCACAAAAGAAGCTGTGTCAGACAAAGCTTTCGTCTTTCCTCTTCTTTCCTCTCTTTCCTCTCTTCCTCTCTCCTCTCTCTTCCCTCTTTCTGTTACGCTACTCTGTGCCAGTCAAATCCTGTTCATTTGTTTTGATGGCATTACTTTACCTGGCACACCAAGCAGGCAGTCTCCCAGAGGGCTGAACTAATGCAACACAGCTGGAAATTTGCCTTGAGTTTGTTCTTACAATATGTTTTGTTCTTTCTTCAGCTATTCACCATGTTTTAACTGGACATAGGAAAATTATGAGCAGCTTGTTCATACTACATATCCAGTATAACACAGCTGATCTTACTGAAGCAAGAGTTTGACAACATCCTGAGCCTCTAGTGGCAGGATCTTGTCCAGCTTTTTGAGAAAAATAAGGTCTGAAGTCAGACCACGTGGAATTAACTGAGATACTTTGTGTGGTGTCTTGGAGCGTGCAGGCAGGAGAATCCACATATGTTTTACAGACTGATCAGGGTGTTGGCAGGAGCAGGCCGTCCTGTAAGCAAACTGGACAATTGCTGCAGGTGCCAGCACTAAAAGAGTAGCATTTTAAGAGCTAACTATAGATCAGCACTTTTGAATGGTAAGCACGTTAGATACAAATGTTGGAAAATGGTTAGAAATATTTAGTTTTGCCGATGGCAGCAGCCTATTTTCCATACTGTAACTTCTCTTCATTGCAGTAATTACAACTTGCATAATTATAAGTTATTAGTTGCAGAATATAAATTATCTTTTTCTTAGATTGTATGGATCAAACTCTAGATATTCAAACCCTAAAAAAATGTGATCACTCAGTACTAGGCAGAAAATACATGCCTCAATACTGCTAATTCTCATCTCCCTCCACAGCTCTCCTCCATGGAGGAGTGCAACGAGGTATCTGTTCCCTTGTGACATGTTAGCATTAGACATTTTTATGTTTTGGTATACTTTAAACTGCAGAGGAAACTACATAAACCAAATTTAATCATTTTTTAACATCACAGCATCACAATTGTTTTTTAATATAATGAATCATATACAAAAAGAAGAATCTTAGAATTGAAATAACAGTCATAAATGCTGGCAGACTCCACTGAAACAAAAGTTGTAAGTTTCCTCTCTAGGACAGATTTAAGACAACTTTAAAATCTCTTTTTAAGCTCAGATGATACTTTTTTTTCAGTTTGTTCAAGTTGCTGTTAATAGACTCACCTCGATGCTATTCATTTCCTCTATTAAATCCGTGCTTTCATTATTTTCTAATAAAAAGTAGATTTTCATTAGAAAGTCCGTTACTCAGAGTAGCACAAGAAAAGCTCACAAAACATTTTAAAACTAATAATTTAAAATTGCATCTGGACAGCTCTGATTTATCTGTAAGTATTTTTACTGTGTGTGTCCAAGGTATAAGCTTGTACCTAATAACTTTGTGTGCAGCATTTAGTTCTTGATCTCTGAGGAAAAACATGATGGAAACTTAGCTCTACTTTTGCCACCTGTGTTTTATGTTTAGAACCTTCCTCTTTCTCAGCGTATGCTGCCTCTTACCTGCTCTGTAATTATTGCCTCTCTTAACAGCCTTTATGGGTGTGGTTGTTAAATATGCCTTCTCTCCATCCCATTTTTGGTTGTATTGCTTGGAGTTGTGGCTCTCCTTGACTGTCTATTAGAAGAAATTGAAAGTTCATGGAATTTCAAATTACAGTTGATCTAGTTTCAGTTCAAGTCTTAGTAGCCTACAGTAGTTGTCCTGAGATATGGTGAAGGAATATAAAATATTAATCTCAAACAAAAGGAAAAAAAGGTAGATCTCAGTATGCATGATTTATCCTGTTACTTATTTTTCTTTCTGATTTTGATGTGTAGTGCTGTTGCAGAAACTTTTATTACCATCTCCTACAGGTTCTCAGCCTCTCTGCTTTAGTAGCAAACTATTTTATTAGTTTAACTAAGATTGTTTACTTCTCTGTTCATTAAGTTCTGTTAGCAATAATAAAATTATTTATTCCCTGAATTAGACTTTTATCCCAGTTACCATCAATGTCAAATCAGTGTCTTTACTAAAATTCAGGGGAATTTCTCTTTTATACAACTGTGCTTGATATTGTAATCTAAGGCATAAACCTAAAGTCTAATCAAGAAATGAAAACCTTTAACTGGATTGGATAAAGCTAGTCATATACATTTATATCCAACTCTAAATATGGAAGTAGAGGTACTAATGAAGAAAGTCACTGAGGGAGAAACCTTTATTTGAGTAAAAATATAGCCATTTGATTGGGGATAAATTATTCTAGAAACAAAGAAATGAGAGCAGAATACAAGCATATGTGGAAACAGGAGTTTACTAAACTCTCGATTGTCAGATGTCATTTTAATACACAAACTAAAATAAAAGAGGAAGAAACCTCAGTGAGAGAAAGGCATGGCATTATTAGAAGTATGAAGAGGATACATATGATCATTTGTTGGATCATTTGAAGACAACAGTTTGCTGTTCCTTTATAACCTTATGACATTTGTGCATGTGCCATGTCTTTATCTTGAAAAGCTATGGGGCAATACTCTCTTTCTAGTCTTTCCCTGTACTGCACCTAATGAAACAATGCTGCTGTGGCGGCAATTGATAATACTTCCCACAACTCATCAACAAGGAAATAATCACCTAGACTAAATACAAAACCTTTATAAAAATAACAAATGGTCAAAGTAGTCTTGTTACAGGAAAACAATAAACCAGACAATTGGAGAATTATGTCAGTGTAATTTTTTATGTTGCTAAGGTGGTAAATTTTACTTAGCAAGATTATTTCCATAGTTTCTTTATTTCCATAGAGAAGGTGCAAAGTTGAAATCCAAAAGATTACCCAGCTATAGCCCTTAATTGGGGATGACTTGGTTTGAGCTTGCAATAGAATTTTTCTAAAAATTTGAAAAGAAATAGAGAAGCAGACAGGGAGATACTTTTCTGCAGAGGTCAAGAGTCCAAAGTAAAAACTCTTCTTCAAAAAGTAAGAAAAAGTAGGTAGCGTTTTCCTGAATTCTCTAACATGAAGTGACGGAGAGCTCAGGTGACATAAGCATATTTTAATTTTTTAAAAGAGAGAAAGGGAAGGAATTTGGAGTGATAAGGTATTAAAGCAGACTGAAATCAAGAACAAGTATGTACACAGCAGCAAGTGACTTTCTTGCAATGTGTTTTATTTACGTCTTTGATGTTAAACCAAAATCTGGGTTATTTCTGTTTGTGCAGAGAAAGAAACACAGGTAAAAATGGAACTGTGTTTGTTGGGGAAGATTAGAGGATGAAGAAACGCAATACAAAACTGATGGATAAAAATGAATTTTACTGTGGACAAAAACAATAGACATAAAACAGGTATGATCAGGGCTTAGTAACTTCATTGAACATGAAATGAAGTTGTTAGAAGAGGATGAGAAGGAAAATAATGGAAATCAGGCAACGCTAAAGAAAGTGAGGTTAGCAAGCAGGAAAATAACATCAAAGGCATAAAAAATTTAAGGAAATTTATCTGTCCAAGAAGCTGAAAACTATTAGTAAGGTATTAAAGGAACCAATATTGTAGGATTTAAGTCTGCGTGATATTTGCAAAAAATATTTGCAGGGCAATGAAAGTGCTAACAGTGCTATTTCCAGTATGAAGAGTCGGAAAAAATTACTGATGATATTTTAGCCACTCTGGAAATAACACGAATGAGATGGAAACAATTGAAGAGAGTGAGGAGTAAGTTGATTTTTACTCTATCTCCTTGTTTCGTGACAGTAAAGGCGAAATTGTCATTTTTCTTGAACATCACTCACCTACAGAAACATTCTACTAGTCTGTCTTCGTTGTCATCATTTCATAAGGGATATGATCCTTTTTTTTTATCCTTTGTGAACACATTGTCACAGCTGTAGCCTTCCTCTGTATCTGTGCAGATATAAACTGTGATAGTGATTTGGCCCTTGCTGAAGAACAGATGTGCTTGAACTTCTTCCTAGAGAAACTCCCTAAAAGGACCAAAAAGGTTTAGATTAAAAAATAACTTTGATTCAAAAATAAAAATATAAAAAAAGAGAGTATTAACTTTCAAAATCAAAAGAACTCAAAGCAATAAACACACAAAACAGAAATAGAGAGACAAGTATGTTAATCTTCTGCTGCCCATTGTGTCCCTGCAGACTGGAACTTACTTCTGTATTTCAGTTCAATTAAATTGTTCCTTTCTGAACAACAGCAAAATTTGTTAATTTTCCCTTCTGTCCCAGAGAAGCTCTTTCTACTGTGTCTGTGGCCTTCCTGCCAGACTCATTGTCTCTGGTGCCTCTTAGCCTCTGCATGAGCTCCAGCCTTCGTGCTGGATCTCGCTTGCCAGCTCTGCAGCCCTTCCTGGCCTGATGATACTCAACAGCTCCTTGGGGACACGAGTGGCCTCCTCCCTTTCCAGAAGGCTCTGCTGGAGCCAGCCTCTCCTTGAGGAGAGGATAAACATACACTTGGGAACACAGACATATAGATTTGAACAAAGATGGTCAAGTGAGCAAGTACAGTTGTCTACCATGCATTAAAACTCTGTATATTTCCTGGTGGATATTTGGTTTATTTTTATGGATTTATTTCTATTTAATTATTTGACTACCTAAAATTACATTAGCATACCTTTTACTTATTGGACAAGGCATGATTTGGATCACTGGGAGGTTAAGTGTTATTAATAAAATGTAGTTAGTTAAATGATACAAATTCATTTTAGCTTCTGGCTAAAGTAAGCCTGATTTTATGGTGGTGTTATTTCTGCACACACTAGCGTTGAAATTCTCCTTACTGGAAATAATTTCTAGGACATGTATCGGACAATTAAAATTGAGATGTCTGGGCAGTTTTTCTAATGAAGCATTAATACAATACACTTTTATTTCTTTGGCTTGCTCTTACATTTTTATCCTTTTCTCATGCTACTTTGTAAGTCTTTTATCAAATACTATAGTAGTAATCGCCTTCCTACATGACCATCATAGTTTTGAGTGCTTTGCTTGTTTTGTACTCTTGCAGCTTCTGTTCCTACAGATTAAGCCAGTTACATAGAAGTAGTCAATACAGTACCTGGTGGTGATGGCAGTACTCAGAAAAAAGCACATTTTGTAAAGCTCAGAATATCAGTTAAGAACTTAATTTCACTGTTGGAAAAAAACCAAACCAAACCAAAAAAACCCCACCAAATAAAAAAAAAAAAAAAAGAAAAAAAAACCCGCAACAACCCAAACCTACAAAGCAAAACAAACTAAAGAAACAATAACCCACTCAACAAAGCAGTGCTACTCTAGATGGATAAAGAACTAACACTGTCTAGACTGAGAACGGTAACCTTGCTATGAATTCATAAACTACATTCTTCTAGGTTTTTCTTTTGCATTTTTTTTTTTTTGATGTATTCCTAAGAATGGTTCCTTACAGAAGTTCACTGAATTGTAAATATTTGGCATAAATTACTCCTTTTCATGGTTCTACAGAATGGTTTAGTTGAATGGCGAAAGATAGAAAATTTCAGTTGCTGCATGGAACAATCTCCATGTAAAATGACTGGCAGAGTATAGTTACAGAAGATAAGTAATAGAGGAAGAAAAAACTGAATTGAGTTGTCATTGCTGTTAAAACTGTTGCAGAGCACATTTATTAGAAAAATAAAAACTTTTCAAAGGATTATATTTCATTGTATATTAAGATACAGTCTAATGATAACAAGAGGGTCTTGAATGCATGCTTTAATTTTTGTAGAATGAACCATTCCCTAAAAGAAGTAGAAATTATAAATCTGTCTAAGCAACATCTTTTGTGTCTTATAGATCAGAAAATGTTATTTAGTTGGATGACTTCAGTACTAAATAAGCTATAAATAACCAAGCAAAAGAAAAGGAGTCAAGGAGGAAAAGGAAATAATAAATAGGAGAAACTCATAATTTTTCATTTTAACCCTGAGTGAGGGTTGTTGTCTATCTAGGAGTCATGGTGCTTTAGTTCCCTTGAGACAAAAGAGAGTAAATTGCCAGTAGCAGACAATGTGAGTGCAATTGTACATGAGGCGGGTGAAGAGGAAAATCTCTTTGTGATTGCTTTCCAAACCATCAAGGAGGTTTGGAATAGGGTAGGCAATGGGTACATCTTGCACTTTATATCTTCTGTCTGTGGTTGTGTCACTTTCACATAACATTCATAATATTGTCTATTCAATGTTTTTGTTAATTTTGAGGACCTTTCTATTGAATTTGTCTGGGGTTTTATTATTTTATTTATTTTGTTTATTTTCTTTCTCTGGAGCAGGATTTTCCGGAGTATGGTGGTTCTCTGCTCTTATTCCTAACAGCAATGGAAAAATTCCAATTATGTTGCTTTATTTCTCTTACTCACCTACATGGATAAACAGCAGAAGACTGCAGTCTGGCCTACAGCCTTACAGAATTTCTGCAAAAGTTTGTAAACTTAGAAAATGTATGTTGTTGTTTCCAAATTTGAATATGAAATGTAGATCACATCCTGATGTTAATTAATAGTGTTCAAAGAGTTGGACTGTTTATTTGGAGAAAATCAAGTGTATGAAATGGAAATAACTTTGACTAGCTCACTTTCACTTGTTCATTTTCTGTTTCTTTCTGGAACAACTCTTCCTGGATATTTGGAGGAGTTAATGAAATTTAAATTGGAGGTACTAGACTCGATTCAGCAAAAAAGAATGTGTGTGCTTTCTGTGAATTGGATTCAGACAAAGGCAGTTGCAGTAAATATATTTTCACCTAACTGATTCAACATTGTACATTGGCTTTTAGCCTGCTCATGGGTTTGTTCTTCTCAATTAGTCAAAGTTTAAAATTCAGGGAACAATTAAAACATTACCATAAAAATAGGATGGCAGCTTACATTTCTGCACGATTTTAGGCTATTGCATGATACTTAGAAGGAAGATTTTTATGATAACAATAATAACACTAAGAAGCAGGGTTTGAAATAAGGGGAGAAAAATGAAGACCAGACTTGTTTTACAAATTACAATGTGAACCTATCATCAGATTTTATAAAATACTGCTAGTATGTTTTACTTAGCTCCATTCTTAAGGAAAATCGTAGACAGTGATTTGGAAAAGCTACCCCTCAACAGTATAAACATAAGCAATTCTCTCCCAAACAGAAGCAATAAGAGCTGTCATATATGTTGTTGATGCATAATTTGCATTTTAATAGTGAAAGTGTGCTGAGAAATTACAGTTCTCTGTTTTTTTAAAGTATGTATATGACACTTGAATGTTGTACAGTATTATTGCTGGAACATAGAGATTTTCAGTTTTCTCTAATATAAATTTGTTATGAGCATTAACATTGTGCTTCCAGCTCTTGCTGATTAACAGGCAGTCATATTTTTTTCTTCTCTACAGCTAACATCACTACAAAAATAAAATTAGTTAAAATAAGGACCATTTTGAAAAGAAAAAAAGTATTTTTAACATATTAATTTCTTCTTGCAAATTTTGCTTGTCAGGTTCTTCATGGCACATGCTGTTCTCTCTCTCAACACAATGTCTAACAGTTCTCTACAGTAATATTGCCCTCTGTAACATAAACTTAAAACATGTCCAGAAAGTAGAAAACATTCTTCATGACTAAGCGTTGTCTTTCATATTCCCAGACTTTCTCCCTTTATTCAAATTCATGCATTTGAGATGGCTTGTACACAGCCTATTATAGCAGTATAAGATAGTGTAAATGGTACATGGAAATAGCAAAAGTATTCTACCTGGCTACACGTGTAATCCTCTTGCCTGTTTTACTAACACTTAACTTAAAATTATAACAAAGTAGAGGATCGTTATTGTAGACTTAATGTAAATGAAAAGTACGTCTTCATCTAAAAAAGATGAAAGAAGATAAAAAGGTGGATGTCTGGAAAGAGTGAAAGAACAGTAACCTCTCACGAACTCTGACACATCTTTTGTGCGCTCCCAGGAGAAACGTATAAGTGTGTTCAAGCTGCTTTATGTGAGAGGGTAATTTTCTATGAAAGTATCTTCTGACTCAGTTCACTTATAAAAAGGTACTTTTGTCTCTCCTCTAACAGAGTTTGAGATGGGGAGAGGGACAGAGAGGAAAGAGGCGGCGATTGTAATCGTGGGTGAAACGTAGTGGTCGGCTTCACGCTCTGAGGTAGTTACCAGTTGCTCAGTGGCAACCTATAAATACAATACTATCTCCATCAACTTGTTCTAGATAGCTCAGGGAAGTCTGTGGCATATCCATATCTAAGCTTTCATGTATGAGACCTTTGACACTGGAGTGGCTTACTTTGTGGCACAATGATTTCCTTCATCCTTGATGCTTTTCTGAAAAGGTAACAATACAGTTTGAAGGAATACAAAACATTGGTTATCTGGCAGTTATGCAAGGGTAGGTATAAATTAATAAAAACAACCAAGCAACCAACCAACCAAAACCCCACATAGAAACTTCACAAATTATTCTTAATTAGAAAAGTAAAGCCTACGTTTGGAATACTTAACTGCACTTACGAGTAAGAGAACTTCTTAATCTGAAGAAAAGATCAGCTAGAGACTGTGATATGAGACCTGGGATGGCACATAAGAACTGGTGTAATCTCACCTGCTTCTAAAAACTTTGCAGCTATGCTTTTATAGCACCACTAATTGTTTGTTTTTATTCAAGGAGTGACACATCTGCACTTCACTATACTTCACCCAGGCTTAAACATATTATGCTTTAACTGCCGTTACACAGGCTCTTTCATCCCATGGCAGACATTTTACTTACATTTTGTTTGGGTTTACTGAGTGTTTATTTTATGACAGGCTTCTAGTTTTTTGTTTGTTTATTTTTGGAGGGGATGTGAGGGTGGGGATATTCTCATTCGCATTCAGACTGTTTAATACTTTGCAAATGTGAAGTTACATTCCTTTTAAGAAAACATAATATTCAACTGCAAATATACACTATCCCCTGTGACAAAAGAATATTTCATCTAGGGTAGTAAAAGAATATTTGTAGTGGTGAACTGCCTTAGGATGAAATATGTCCATTTCTTATTATAAATGTGTGAATGTTTTAAAAATATATGAGTTCATTATAATGCTATAAACACAGGCATCTACATTTTTACACAGAAATGGCCAAGTGTGGGTATGTGTGTGAACAAATACGCTCATTTATCCATCCACAAAAAAACACTTAAGGTGAATACTTATATTATCCTTTGGTTTGCTACACACACACATGTATATATTTATATATATATGAACCATAAGATGGAATATTTCTTTGTTTGTTTTAACAGATAATTATATGTTAGCCCAAAATCATGTGTAATATGCTGCATTGGAGCTATGGTCAACAAAATTGTAAATGTTTTTAAAGGCTGGGGAAGGTTTAAGCCCAAGGATACTTGTCAGTGCAGACTGAAGATGAATATTTTAATTCTAATGACAATTTTTTAGCATCTTGTAATGTTTTCAGACATCACTTTAACAGGTACTGCCTCTGGAGAAAAAAAAAAAAGACTTTGGAGAAGTGTGGTAGCATAGAAATGTTTATTTCCTGATACTTCTAATTTATGAACATGTTGAGTTGGATATGGTCTATGAGGACTTTAGCCAGTGCTTACAAATTGTGTATATTTTATACTTCTACAATGACATAAATACAGTTAGAACAGGTTTTTCGTGATGTTTATTCTTCTTGAAAAGCAAAATTATAGAAAGATAT
Organism: Platalea leucorodia; assembly: GCF_965183815.1. Lineage (NCBI taxonomy): Eukaryota > Metazoa > Chordata > Aves > Pelecaniformes > Threskiornithidae > Platalea > Platalea leucorodia. Next base: position 41,252,337 of record NC_138828.1, on the reverse strand, counting down.
TCCAAATAACATGTTGATAATCTTTACCACAGCATCTAAGAATTCATACATTATGCTCCTAAAGTCACTGACACAAATAATATTTATCAGAAATCAATCATAGAATCATAGAATACTAGGTTGGAAGGGACCTCGAGGATGATCTGGTACAACCTTTCTAGCAAAATCTAGAAGAGACGGCCCAGCACCATGTCCAGCTGAGTCTTAAATGTGTTTAGCCTAGTGGAGTCAACCACTTCCTGGGGGAGATTATTCCAATGATTGACTGTTCTCATTGTGAAAAATTAATCAATATTCCTATAGCCAAGCATAATTATCTGAAAGTTCTAGGTTCCACTCTATATGAGCTTGGTAACAAACCTGAGCAATACCTCTGATCTTTAAAGATCATTTTTGCTATACATAAGACTTGAGAGAAATAAAAACCGCAATCATGCTCCTCTTTTAGAGTCTCTAATCTCTTCCTCTGCCACTTAAGGCTTATTCCCAAAGATATGCCAATACTGCAATGAGTAAGGAAGGTAGGAATGCAGTTTTGCATAGTAAAATGTATGAAATCAGTAAAGTTAAACAGAAACATTGTTTCATATAACACAAAGTCATGTTGCAAGATTCGTTGTCTTAGGGTGTTGTAAAGGTCAGAATGTATAAAGGCTAAAAAGGGGGGTAGGCAAATCCATAATGAAGAATGGAATCCTGTCAGTGACTATCAAATGTGATGGCGTGGATGAAACTTCTAGCTTTAGAGAGCCTTACAAACCACTTCACTGGAGGGTAAGGCAAGAATCTATAATTTTTTCTACATTTTTACATAATAGGAGATGCTTTAGAAAATATTAGACAGATTAATGGGCAACAGACCTTTGGTATTACTCAATATTGCAATTTTTTATTTTCTGTGAACAAACTCCTCATTGATTTGAAAATTTCTTAGTATTTTCCATTTGTTTACAATTTGCTGATATGTAATATTCAGGATATTTTGATAAAAGGCCAAGCATGATTTTTGGACCTATTTTTTGTATAAATAACGCAGTAAGATATCTTTTCCCATGCATTTTTCTCCCTCTTTTCTTCCAGTGTTACAAATAACCCTTATTCTCTGCTCTCTGATTTTCTTCCTTCCATCTCCCTTTCACATCCTTACCTCCTCTTCTACTTGGCCACTTGTTCCTCCTTTAATCCAGCAGGCTCTTGTTTTATTGTCCCAAAAATCACAAAGTTCTGGTTCTGAGGTTATATGCAAAGACTATATCAGATCAGGAGCAAAGCTTGTTTTATGCTGTATGTACATAATTTAAATAGCTTCTGTTTTGACATGAACTGGGAAGGGATTGTATTGGTCATTCAAATATATTGAAAAGGAGTAGTATAACTTCTTGTACCTGTCCACTGTCTGTGTGTACAGAATACTGCTTGAAATAATTCTTGATTTATTCACCACATGCACGTAAGCACAGTAAATTTTTAAAATTAAGTTGTAACTAAGCCTTGGAAGTTACGAACTCCAACAGGTTGTACTCATGGTCATTTCAACATAACTGGAAGAAACATGTAGCGAACAAGTCTTTCCTCTAAAGATTTAGTCCTCTTTTGCAGTAGCAACAGAAACATTTGAAGTGATGACATGTGTCTGTGCATTGGAATGCTTAATTTGTTCTTTAACTTTCTTATGCCACTACTCAGTCTGCTTGTTTTTACAGTCTATGTTACCTACTGTTATGAGGATAACTCCACTTTCCCTGCAGATTAACATGAATTGATGTATTGGAAACATACCATAGAAGAAAAAAAAATAAGAGATAAGAAGGAATAATACAGGGCCGGGGCCAACTGTATGAGATTCAGCAAAGCTAAGTGCTGGGTCCTGCACTTCAGTCACAACAACCCCATGCAATGCTGCAGGCTTGGGGAGGAGTGGCTGGAGAGCTGCCTGGCAGAAAGGGACCTGGGGGTGTTGGTTGACAGCCGCCTGAATATAGGCCAGCAGTGTGCCCAGGTGGCCAAGAGGGCCAATGACATCCTGGCTTGTATGAGGAATAGTGTGGCCAGCAGGACCAGGGAGGTGATGGTGCCCCTGTACTTGGCACTGGTGTGGCTGCACCTCAAGTTCAGTTCTCCTCAGTGTTCAGTTTTGGGCCCCTCACTACAAGAAGGATATCAAGGTACTAGAGCGTGTCCAAAGAAGGGCAAGGAAGTTGGTGAAGGGTCTAGAGCACAAGTCTTATGAGGAGCAGCTGAGGGAGCTGGGGTTGTTTAGTGTGGAGAAGAGGAGGCTGAGGGGAGACCTTATTGCTCTCTACAACTACCTGAAAGGAGGTTGTAGCGAGGTGGGGGTCGGTCTCTTCTCCCCAGTAACAAGTGATAGGATGAGAGGAAACAGCCTCAAGCTGTGCCAGGGGAAGTTTACGTTGGATAATAGGAAAAACTTTTTCACTGAAAGGCTAGTCAGGCATTGGACCAGGCTGCCCAGGGAAGTGGTTGAATCTCCATCCCTGGATATATTTAAAAGAAGGGTAGACGTGGTGCTCGAGGACATGGTTTGGTGGTGGACTTGGCAGTGCTAGGTTAACAGTTGGACTTGATGATCTTAAGGGTCTTTTCCAACCTTAATGATTCTATGAATATATAATGTTTCAAAGATGATGGTTTTTAAAAAATGTTTCTTTAGCTGTAAGATTTTCATACCTACCTGCAATCTGTACAACCTATGTTATAGCATTAGAGCCTTCTATTAGTGATTAAAGTTTTCTGGTTGAAATGACAAATTAAGGTACGAAACAGCATTTTCCTCCAGACTGCTGCTTGGAAAAAATTTTATTCAATAATTATAAGTAGTTTGCTGAGTCTAATAGTTTCTCCCTGTGCTAATTCAAATACTATATTTCTCCCTATACTGCTACAATACCTGGAACAGCATATATTTTAAATGATTGAAATGAATTTCAGTGTCAAACTTTCATGACTGAGCCAAGGGGAAAATATGACACACACACAAAAAAAGTAGTTGCAACGAGAATAGAGGAAATGATAAAGATTTACAAAGGATACAGATTAACAAAAATTAAAATAAGTACTTAACTGGGAACAAACAGTGTTTTTTAATTAAAATTCATAAACAATGAAAATTATTCAGTACAGATTTGTCTTTGAAGCATATTTTACTTTGTGCTTTTACTCCTTTTGCTGCCTTTCATTTTAAAAGGAGTTCTGTGAATAAAGTAAGGGTACACTTCTTAGTTGCTTTGAAAGAGGGACACTTTCTCACTTAAACAATCCAGAAAAATACTCTGGAAAAGCTGTTTTTCAAAGTCACTTAATCAAAATTTTAAACTATCACCTTTTCATCTTTATTTATCAGGAAATTTTTTGCCTAATTTCATGCTGTTCTTCCTTATATAAATACATCCTTATTTCTATATTACAAATTTCTCAAACATTTAATTCTTTCCTCAAAATACCCAATAAAACATAATTATCACACTCTATTTCATTTTTATTATCTACAATTGCTTTTTCTTTTATTTCAGATTTACTTGCTCAACGTATTTTCATTCCTAGGGAGATGCTCATGGCTCGGATAAGAGCACTCTGCGCTGGGTTAAAAACTGGCTGGACGGCCGAGCCCAGAGAGTGGTGGTTAACTGAGTCAAATCCAGTTGGCGTCCGGTCACAAGTGGTGTTCCCCAGGACTCAGTATTGGGGCTGGTCCTGTTCAATATCTTCATTGATGATCTGGATGAGGGGATAGAGTGCACCCTCCGTAAGTTTGCAGATGACACCAAGTTGGGTGGAAGTGTTGATCTGCTGGAGGGTAGGAAGGCCCTACAGAGGGACCTGGACAGGCTGGATCGATGGGCCAGGGCCAGCTGTATGAGATTCAACAAGGCTCAGTGCCAGGTCCTGCACTTGGGTCACAACAACCCCATGCAACGCTACAGGCTTGGGGAGGAGTGGCTGGAGAGCTGCCTGGCAGAAAGGGACCTGGGGGTGTTGGTTGACAGCCGCCTGAATATAGGCCAGCAGTGTGCCCAGGTGGCCAAGAGGGCCAATGACATCCTGGCTTGTATGAGGAATAGTGTGGCCAGCAGGACCAGGGAGGTGATGGTGCCCCTGTACTTGGCACTGGTGTGGCTGCACCTCGAGTACTGTGTTCAGTTTTGGGCCCCTCACTACAAGAAGGACATTGAGGTGCTGGAGCGTGTCCAAAGAAGGGCAAGGAAGTTGGTGAAGGGTCTAGAGCACAAGTCTTATGAGGAGCGGCTGAGGGAGCTGGGGTTGTTTAGTGTGGAGAAGAGGAGGCTGAGGGGAGACCTTATTGCTCTCTACAACTACCTGAAAGGAGGTTGTAGCGAGGTGGGGGTCGGTCTCTTCTCCCTAGTAACAAGCAGTAGGATGAGAGGAAACAGCCTCAAGTTGTGCCAGGGGAGGTTTAGGTTGGATAATAGGAAAAACTTCTTGACTGAGAGGGTAGTCAGGCATTGGACCAGGCTGCCCAGGGAAGTGGTTGAATCTCCATCCCTGGATATATTTAAAAGAAGGGTAGACATGGTGCTTGAGGACATGGTTTGGTGGTGGACTTGGTAGTGCTAGGTTAATGGTTGGACTCAATGATCTTAAGGGTCTTTTCCAACCTTAATGATTCTATAATTCTATGCTACAATTATCATAACAGGTCACTAAAAATAATAATGTCACTGGAAATAGTGATGTTTTGAATAAAATAATGTTATTGATACTCCTGTGTGTACGATGCTTAAACATCAGCTTTGAAATCATGTTATATTCATATTGCACGTCATTCAGGTCAGGTGGACTTAACATTTCACCTATTTGCAGATGTGTGTGAGATTTAAGAGGATTTTCTGAATATTTAAATCTTTTTCAGGTACACAGAAATAAATAGGTAAGTAAGTTATGACATTCTGAATGATGATAAAATGCTAATCATACCTATGCCCATCAGCCTGAAGACCTGACTACAGTCAGGCATCATGTAAAGTCTAAATTTTCTCATCCACAGTTGTGAAGCAGATTGACCAAAGTAGGAGTAAGCTGGAAAGGAGAGAATATATTTACAATTTTTTGCCAACTTATTAGGTATTAATCTTCTGGAATATGAGTTGATTTTATTCTAAATAATTTAAAAATGGTTACAGCTTGAAATAAGGCTCTCAGTGAAAACTAGTAATTCATAGTTTGGGAGGCCAGTCACTGATAAGAATGGCTTATGTACAACTTCAGTTATCTAAATTATCTGAAGCATCTCGAATCACTGTTGTAGACAAAAGCAGATTAAGTTAAATGAAATAAACAGACTTGATTCTTTTGCTATCAGTCTGAATAGTCCCCACATTACTGTTAACTTCTGGGCTAAGATTCCCTGTCAGGTATTCTGTGTAACAGTTTTAATGTCACTATAGAAGTCTTGACTTGTTTGTGGAAAGCAGATAAACCTGTCAAAAAAAAAATGACCTGTAAGTAACAACATACGTGATGGATGATATTGTTTTGTGTCTTACGAATAGAGAAGAGCAATTCCAGAAGCTACAGTATGTGGCATCTCGCATGTGACATCTTGCCCAAAAACTTAGAACAGAACTGAGAGTTTTTTCATTTATGATCTTTTTTTCCATTTTCAAAAATAAAGCAAAAAGCAGAGATTGGTGACATTTTTGTTAGGAAGAGAAAGGAAGGAGAAACAGAAAGGGAAGGGGGTAACATCAGGGATTCAGATAACAGTTTCACCATGGCAACTACTGTACCACAGGAAAGGTCGATTTACATAAGCCTGGAGATTAGGATGGAATGACAGTGGTGTCACTAACTCTCTTCCCTCCCTCCCTCCAAGGAACTATAAATGCAGTCAATTGCCATGGATAGATATGTTTTTCTTCAGGAAAGATGAAGATGGCCAAGAGAGATATAGAACATGTTATTATTTGTCCCCTATCAAAATACAGAGAACCAGAAAGCATTTGTCAGTCTTTGCCCCTTGGTGGTATTTGGGTCACTCAATTTGCTCTCTGCTGGATATGTTAATGGAAGTCCTGCTATGTCCTATTTCTGTGAGCTATAAACTTTGACAATTTTCTGAAAGCTTGTATAGTAAAGGGTAGGTTTTAGATGAACTCATCTTAAAGGCTTATCTTGTCCTGGAAGGTTCCAAAGTTTCATCCAAGCAGGCAAACTTTTTTTCAAGATGGGAATAACATTCAGATAGGAATGTATTTTGGGTCTTCTGAAGAGTTTTCTTGAAAGAATTATGTCATCCTTCACCCTTACTGCAGGCTTTCTTTTGGATGTTAGATTTATTTATGGTGACAACAGTTGAAATAGCTTTTTCTGGTTTTAAGAATTTTAAATGTTGATGCAAAGCTAAATCTATATAATAGCAGATAAAAAATGTATTTTAGCATGTGTACTATGAATACAACTTCATGAAAAGATCTTTGATGCTGATAAATGCAAATACAGCAGATATGTCCTGATAGTCCGTTCCTTTGAATTGACAATTTATTTCAGCAGCTGCAGGGACACACCTCACTCTTAGAAGTGTTGTAGCCATAGTGAAGGGTACAGCAGTACCTTAATCAGCATTTTTAAGTGCCTACTGCAGTGGCATAGCTACCGCTAGTAGAGCAGCCAGTAGTCAGCAGAGCAGAACATTTCTGCACATAGCTTAAAACACGGGAATCCTGGACTTTAACTATATTTAAAAGTGACTCTGTTGCATGTGTGATCATTGTGAAAAAATTATGCTAGCATTTGAGATATGTGTGCATGATTCCATTGCTGATCTCCTCACACTTTCAGTAAAGAAAAACTCACCTAAATTAAAATAGTTAAATTGGAAAAAAAAAGTGGTGCGGAGAACAAATATTTTAGGATGCAGAAGTTTCAGTTGGCTGCTGGCAAGAAGTTTGGCACAGGTCAGAGGTACAGCAGCAGCAGTCTGCTGATTACAGTGTTCCCATTTCTGACCCTACACAAGCTCTTTTTCTAAGCTCTTGTTTTGCTGAAGTGCATCTGACCTATCTCTTCCCCTAAGTGCAGAAAGTAATTCTCTATAGAAAGTCACCAGCTATACTAGTACACGGAACAGAATGTAAATGATAAAATACAGTGTTCCCAGTGGATCTGTGGGGGGAAAAAAAACCAAACAACCTGATAGTTTTTCAGTCCTAGAAATCAATAACAACAATAATGTTAGTTACCAAAATTAAAGTAAGAATTGAGTATAAAGGTTGTGTAAAAAATTGTAGGTTTACTGAAATTATATGATTTTATACGCAAAGGCTCACTCTGCACTGCCACTGAAGATGTGAAAAAAGAAGTGAAGGCGCAGTTATAAAAATAAGCTCCCATTCTGAAATTATATCCAAGCTGTTCAATTTGTCATAAGCTACTAAAACAGGTTCACTGTTGCCAGCCTATGCTTAGGCTTATGTATAACATCAGAGAGTTGGGGATTGATGCTCAGGGAAGGAGACTCGGAAAATGGACTTGAATTCTAATTCAGCCTCTCGCTTTGTCGTTGGTTGCTTCATGAGGTGGATAGGCTGGCTGAAGGTAAAAGTGCGTTTGTTTTCCATTCAGCTCTGAAAACAAGCTCTGGCCAGACTTGTCCAAGTTTCCTCAGCCAGGGATGACTTACAAGGGCTCAGAACTAAAATGAACTCTCTTCAAATTGTGTTAAGTCTTCTCTGGCCAGATTGGGAATCCAAGTGAAAGGATACTCTGTCAAAAATTTTCTGTTGTCATTTCCAGACAAAAAACTTCCCCTTCCCCAGATTCTAAAAGTTTTGAAGAATGAAAATGCAATTTAAAGGAATAAATTCTTCCCATCTTTTTATTTTATCCCAGTGCTGACTGCCATGCTATGACATCCTGAAATTCTTTCTAGGTTTCAGACAGTAGCAATGACTGGGGTTTGTGGGTTTTTTTGTAGCTATTTCACTCAGGAGGACTAATAATGCTGTGGACACCTGCTGTGACCGAAATGCCTTCATTGAAATGGGGAATATTCTTGAAGTCTCAAAAGATGGATTCTGTGATGTGGGTAGGAAAATCTTCATCAATAAGTTAGCAAAATATTCCTATGCTTCTCATGGCATGCATATCCTTGAGATATTCATAATCAGTCATGTGATGAAGCCATTGTCAGTCATCTCTAGGTGGTTAATTGGTATGGGTAGACTTCAGAGTGGAACGATATGGATTTAAGTATGAGTACCTGACATATGTTTATCTATTTTAAGGGAGAGCAGTAGCTTACCAAGAAATTATTTATTGGTACCATATGGCAATCCCCCAAGTGATAGCCTAATTAAGCTTAATTTATCTCATAAACCCACCAATTTTTTGTCATCAAAAAGGACTTAGGGACTGAAAATATTGCTTAATATAGCTTATGGGTTCTTTAGATTTGTTCCCTTTTTTTCCTTCTATGAGTTCTTAAGATGTTTAGAGCATCATTTAAGCTGCATGGTGCTACCATAAGGAAGTAAAGTTGAGGAATGCCTTTTCCCAGGTATTCCCAAGTCTTCATTTTAATGCTGCTGTTTTAATAAACCCTTGCAACTTGTTTTGAAGGTTTTCCTCCTCAGAAATCTCTCAATGTCCAGAGGTCTGTTAAAGATATATAGTAGATATCTAGAAATCTGTTAGAGATCTAGAAGTCAGACAGAATATATGTGCAATAAACTTTGGGATTTAGTAAAACTGTCTAATAAGACGACCTTCAGTTTATCTACATAGAGCAAATTAAGAATAAAGTTCCTTTAAAAGTATGCTATCTCTACAATATCTCTACAATATAAGAGCAAAAGAAAATATATTTGGTGTTATGACTGAAAACAGGTGCCTAAATTTTGAGGAAGAATTACTTTTGAAATATTTAGGTATGTGCTCTAAAAATATGCTAGAATATCAGAAAGAGATGTAAAAAAGTACATAAAGGACTATGTTAAGTTATTACTGGATTGCGTGTTCTATCTATGTGCTGGAATAACTGCTTAATGCAGCTAAGCATATAATTTCATTCAGATAACATAATCATGTTACATTTTCCCCTCTTTTTTTTTTTTTTTTTTTCTTTCTTGTGACCATGCAATGACTGTAAGCAGAAAACTATTTCTGACTAATTGATTCCAATAATATTTTGGGAGGAGTGCTGGGGCACTTTGTTTTATTTTTTTTTTTTCCTATTCTGTAGATTTCTGTCAGTTATTAATGGATTTATTTTTCCAAATGTAGTTCTAGATCTTGCCATTCCTGAGCCAAACTTCACCAGGAGAGAAACTTAGACATATAGATTCAGGGAAGGAAGACAATCCAGGTTCTACCTCCTCTTAAACTCTTTCAGGTGCAAGAGATACTATAGAAGGTCTACATTTATGAAGGGGAAAAAATAAAAAAGAAGCCTCCTTATGAACAGTAACAGAGCTTTATGTACTCAACTAGAACTGTTGTTGCCTTGACTTAGCTGCTTAGAAAGGCAGGATATAGTTGTCTGATGCTCTTTAAAATCTATAAATCAGCCATTTCAATGCTTAATTATATTCAAGATCTGAATTTTCTAAGCGTTCTTGGAGTATGATTAATATACGCTGTAGAAAGTGACTCAAAACCCTGTAAAAGAAGCTTGATCCTGTACTTGAACATTTTGCCAAACCTTACATTTTTTTGCATTTTCAGTGAAAATTCATATGGCAGGGTCATGCTTAAGAGGTTTCTTAGATGTGAGCCACCTTGTCCCTCAGGTTGTAGATGGAGGGCTGTGTAGCCCACGTTGCCTAAGTTGGGGGGACTGAGAGGAAACAAGAGAGAGCCTCATTGGCCATCAAATTCATATCTGAAGGTAACAAGTCTTGACATCAGGACTCATCTTTTGCAGTTAAATATCCTGATCATCTAAGGTACAGGTGAGAATGAGCAGCAAAACCACCACCACCACTTTAATAAAAAGCATGATGCAGCTGCCTATTTTTTTTTTTTTTTAAGCTATGCTGCTTTCTAAGCAAAAAATATAACTTCAGGCTCTTCACAGAATCACTTGCCCTTACTCCTGGGATCAGCATGTTCTCGCAGTGAAGAACGGTGTTGCACACACAACCTTTTGCTGCTGTTTCTTATGGGCTGACTCTGGTCAGTGCTGATTGCTATGATCGCCAGTCTGGTATGCCAATCACTCTTCCCTTTACCATTTCTGGAACACACATGAGCGTACCAGCATTGACAATGACACTCTCAGAGCTAGCTGCCTATTTCTAGGATTCAGTGTTAAGGATTACAATGTCAAAATCCCATTTTTATATCTGACTTGGAGTTTGACTGTTTTAAATCTGGCATTGTCAAACAAAGCAGTCTCTACATAGCCTTAAAAACTAGGCCTGGGGAAAAGTATGAGAGAAGGGCATGCAGGCTAGTCATGTTTCACTTCTAACATGAAACTACAAAGAATTCAAGATCTGTCACGTTCAGAAGAGATGGCTCCTGGCAGTGGATTCTGGGAAGAGGAGGGTCTTACTCCTTTGCTTTTCTGCCTGGTAAATAGAGAAATAGGAAGGAGGAAGACTAGCTGCTAGATTATTATGATTAATGTCTGGATAAGGATCTTAGGAGGCTTAGCCAGGACACAGATGGCTCCAGTGAAGTGATTTACAAAGAGCCAGGGTAGCGGAGAGCTTAGGATGGTTTGGAAGAATCAGGGAAAGCTAAGGACAAGCTGAGGATGGGTTGGAAGAATAAACAAAAAGACTGTACCAAAGGAGTTAAACAACTTTGGAATGAAAAGAAACACTGTTTTATTCATTGTAATGTCTGATGTCAGGGTTTCCAAGAAAAAGCTTCTTGCATTCTTTCAGGGCAAAAATGGAAGAAGCTTCTGAGAAACTCCATTGTGATAGAGGTAATTTTAGACAAAATCTCCAGAGGAAGAACAGCCAAGGAGAGGCAAAGGCAATTCTGTTTTGGTTCTAAGAATTATTATTGACTAGGGAAAAACATTTTAGTTTTAATAGTCTCTATACTGTGTCTCTAAATAGTGCCTCTGAAGGAGAGACGGAACCAATGTCCAGAGGGATGTAGTTAGTCTTTCCTATCACAGAATGATTAAATGATTAGATTATGTCTTTCCTTCTGGATCAACTGAGTCTTGCATTGAAAAACAAACACTGTAAAAAAAATTCTTATGCTTTATGAGGTATGGTCCATCTGTGTGAGATCCAAAGCAAAGCAGTAGAAACTTTTCTACACTTGTAATTCTAACACATTGCTTGTATTAAAGTTTGCTTAAAAACTTTAATTCCACAGGGTCATTTTCGGCCTAATTCTAGTAGTTATAAAATAGATCCTTTGCAAGGAAGCTGAAGTTATGTGTGAAAGGAATGACTTTAAAAAAGAAAGGTTTAAATTGGCAAAACCATTAACTAGTCATTAATATGAATTCAAATAAGCAACCTGATGTACTTCAGGAACTTTGAAGTGAATATTAATTTGGAGAACCACAAGAGATAGTCATGCAAGAAATAGAGAAGTAAATTTTAACAAGATATAAAAAAAGGTTAAGGATGTGAAGAAATGTGAACACCTTCATTTAAGTGAAATCTGAAAGAAAAGAAAAATAGGCCCAGAGAGAAATGAAAAGTTTAAGCAGCGGCATTTACAAGATACAGATGAGAAATTATGAACTTCATATTGCTTTGTTTTTTACAAAGAAAGATTTAGTCTTCATCTGCACCCAAGGATGGTAGAATGTGCTTTACTGTGTGACATTAGGATAAAGCCTTAGGAGTCTAACAGACTCCAACCTGTTGATATATATATAAAAGTAATCCAAGTATATTATTTATTTTTAAATAGATTTTTCCCATAATTTTTATAATGGCAAGAATCTTAATTAACTAAGAACAGAAGGCAGAAATAGAAAGAGAATGGACTCTTCTTTTAAACATGCTGGTCTGATTGACAAGGTGTAGCTGGAAATTTCACTGTCTGTTCCTCTACGCTGTTTAAAAATACAAATGTGTATTTATTGTTTTGACTAGCTAAGCAGTTTTTAATGAAATACCTGAGGTCATAAAAAGTTATGAAAATATTTTTTTCAGGTTTCAGAGGTTGCTTTTTTGAGAAATCATATTCCACTATGGTGAAATTTTTATTCTAGTTCCCACGGAAGCAAGAGCTGAGAGCTACCTGATTCTAAATGTGTTGGAAAAACTAAGTCATAGTCTGAAAAAACTCTCAGAAGAAGGCCTTCCTGTATCACCTGAAGGCAGTGTTCTATAATGTTTTAAAATTGCCAATGAAATTAAATAAAGTCAAGATTATTAAAGAAAATATTTTTCTAAGGCGGAAAGAAAATGTGTTTGAAAGTAGATAAACTATTTGGACTCAGCTCTTCTCTCAGTATACTAATTATTGGTGTCTATGAAGAAAAATTCAATTATATTATTACCGGTATGTTTATTTCAAGTTTCATACTTTACTGTTTCCAAATACGACTGTTTTCTGCATACTTTTGTAATATTGCCAAAGTTATGGTAGCACATTTTATGCCAGATTTCCAAACAAATCATACAGTTAATGAATGTTCATTGTTTGCCCCTTAGATTTCAAAATGGACAAACTTTTGCCTCTCCCCATCAATGCGTGTTTTGATTAGAAAAATGACGCAGAGGTCTGGTTTTGATTTTCTCCTTCTGGCAGTTGTAGGCTTCAGCATGGGGATCACTCACTACCAATATGCCAGCTAAGGCCACCTTATCTGTCATAGTTGGTTATTCCCTGATTGGGTCTTTCTGATCACCATGTAAGATTTTCTCCAGAGTGGTGACCTTCACTCTCACATTTTGCTTCTTCTGTCTGACAGCTGCAGTTTGGCTGCTTATTTATTTAGTCAAAAAATTGATTCTAATCTGAAGTGGAAAATGCTCAGAAGACTTTACTGCTTGCTGACCTTAGATCAACTCATAATGCATGTTTCCAAAGCTGGCTACTCTGATGGCATGATTAGAGATTCATGTACACATTTATCAATCAAACTATATTGATATTGTGCGTAACAGTGAGAGTGGGCAGTAAAGAGGACTGTTTTGAAAGGACACTAAAGATTAGGCAGGTGAAGCTGTATAAGGGTGAGAAAGAAACAGGAAAATTAAGTATACAGTAAGCTTACATAACCTGCCTATAGGTTTCTCATATAGATGAAGTCTTGAAAGTATAGTGGGAAAAGGAGAAACATTCTACAAGGAAAATCCGGTAGTTTTAAGGGTATTATGTCCTCTTCTTTAACTTAGCAAACAGGAGACTTATCTGCTCAGTCATTAGCTTTAGGAGATCCATATGGAAGGATTTATACAATAATAAGAAATAGAAAACCATAGGAGATAATGCTGATTAAAGCAACATTTTTTGCACCTGCAGAAGGAAAACATGAACAGGACAAATTGCTGTAAATGGCAGATCCTGTGGTTCACAGTCTTGTAGCCACTCTTGTTATGAAGTCCCCAAAAAGACGTATCAGGGTGTTGGAATGAGTCTAGCTAAAATGAGTGCAAGTTGCCTCACTTTTCACCTCACTTATCTCTTGCTTTAGGTTGCTTCCAGTCATAAAAATGAAGAGGTGATCTAAACCCCAGCTAGCAATCTTGATCTAGGCCATTATATGTATGTATGAAAAATGTATTTTAATAATAGAAATTAGAAATCACATCACAGTGTTTTTCCTTTGTTCCAAGTCTTTACAATGTATTACTGAAGCATAGTTTGTTAGATGTGTCCTTAGTGATGCTCCTTGAGACAGAATCTCTTTGAATGTAGTAATGTCAACCCTGACAAAGAAATGCCCTTCTGACACTTTTAAATGTGTACGTATGGATAACCCAAAGTAATAGGAGTTTTTCCTAAGGTACTGTGATAGCTTTTGTAATTCAGGCTGAAGTTTAAAAAGCTTCTGTCCTTGCAAAGTCTTGCTGTAGTTCTATTCCTATGACTAGGCTGACGTTTTCAAACTACTTCCTTGCTTTTTTCTCCACATTTGACATGTCTGAAGATATTGTAACTACCATCAGCCTGTGTGCAGAGAGCTGAGATTTTGACACTTCACAAAGACACATGCCAGAACATAAAATGAGGCCACTGAGAGAGAAGAAATATGTATGTTATTTTGTTAGCCTAATAGCCGTAATATTGTAAGTGCTATAATGACCAAGATTTTAATCAGGTATATGTATAAAAATAATTAATAACAATATTAGATAAATACTTCTTTCTCTTTTTCCAACCCTTAAAAAACATAAGAAATCTTGAAATCAAATTCTAAATTCTTCCCTAAAGAAAGCATTTCTTTTTCTTTCCCTTTTGTACAGGAGATTGCATTTAGTACGTTATATAATGCAGCACGAATAACTTATCTGACAAGTTCTGCTACAGTGCAGTTGAGTGGTCTCAGCAATAGCTCATAGTTTAAATCCTGCAGAAGGGGAAAGACAAAGGATGCTGGCTGTCCTAAACAGTTAATAATCTAAGGACGGATGGAAAGAGAATCATTGACTAAAACAGGTATATGGAGGGGAATAAGGAACCAATGGGATTACACTTGTAAGCATGAAAAGCAGTAGGCTCAGACCAGCATGCAACCTCCATGCTGTCATAACTAAGAATTTCATACCCTTTTTCCACAGTCGTCTTTCCACCTGTCATAAGAAACTGTTTAGATGGTTAATTGAAAACCAGCACAAAGGGGACATGAACTGAAACAACATGAAAGTCGTAACAATTTGATAGGTTGTGTACAAAAATTATTTTATAACATGCCTTTAGATCGGGTGTTTCCACTTGTAGATGTGCACTTTAAATCCACATAATAAACACGCCTGTGTTCCTAGATAGGAAAACAACTAATTCATGCAATGGCTGAGCAAGAACTGATTAAAACAACAAAACTGCAAGTTCTTCTCTCCCATAGCATCAAGCAGCCAAGGAGTTTTGGCATGGCGTATCTGTAATTACCTTCAGTTTCTCTCTGGCAGTGTTAACTGAAAATGCATATTATAACGTTTCAGCTGTAGAAATGCAATGACATTTAAATCAACAATGGCACTTAATGTGCCCCTAACTGCTCACTTAGAAAAAGGAGTCTTAATTTATTAACTGTCAGGTAACGAGTGCATCTGTTGTGAGTGTCAAACCTTCCAAAAGATGAAGTTTACTCTTACTTTCCTGTAGCGTAAGGTTCTGTATTGATCTATGGGATCACTCCAGCAGGTTATAATTATACAAAATGAAAATTATTTGCTCAGTATAAAAGTAGAACAGAGGCAGTACTTTAGTAAGGTGATGCAATGTCCAGGAATATTCATTTTCTGATCAGTCTAAAGGAAGTCTGACAAATCTATCAAACACTTTTCAATTTGATACTTGCTGCTTGACTTTTTTTGCAGATATCAGGAAGTGGACATGTACTTACTTTACAGTTGGGTGATGGTCGCCGTTGTTATTGCTGTTGTTATGGTTGTTTAGGGTTTTTTTGTGCAAAACGGCATAACCTCCTGTATTCTACTGAAACATCCCTCCCAAGTCTGCTTATAATTTTTTTAAGCTGTTTTACTTTAAAGCAATCTATTTCAAATATCTGTAATATCTAGAATGAAGAAGCTGAATGGATCCCTCTCTCAGTAAAATCCCAGGAAGGAGATAAAAGAAAAACAGCTACAAGTCAAGCCAGGGGAGGAGGAATTATGGCATGGATTTCCCCCGTCTGCTAATTTTGATGCATCTCTATATTTATTTCCCTTTCTGTCTTGAGCAGATTATGAAAGCCTTAGATTTTGCTTAGCACTTAAGAACTTTAGGAATATAAGCCAAAATGCCTTGAGTCAGGGACATAATTAGGAGTTGGTCCCTCAGCCAAAGGAAATCTTAAAAGGCTGCCCTCTTATTAAATTTCTTAAGTATCTATTTGGAAAATACTATAATCCTAACAACTTATTCATTAGTGTGGGTACATTAAAATCCTCAGCCTACTCATAATTTCTGTTCAAAAACACTAAATCAGTGTTTTGATTAGTTCAGTAGCACAGACTTCCCAAACTTGTTGTTCTTGACATTGCACAAATACTGCATCAGCCCTCCCTACAAATTTGTCAAACAGCTAAGTCAGCTGGTGGGAGCTCAAGTTGTGTTGGCTGCAAATGGCATGCAGAGACTTTGGTGATGGTAGCATCCTAGCAACTCTATTAGGGCTGATCCTAAACAAAAAGTTATAGATAATTTTCTTTTGGTACTTCTGATACATAAAGTAATAGTAGTAATAATAATAATAATAATTTCTTTGTAAATACCTGCAGCTTCCTGATTCTCTGAAAATTATGAAGTTTCTTTGAAGGCTTCTAGGATTGGTGTTCTTCCATATAACTAGAAAAACTAATCTCAGTCCAGTGTGTATCACTTCAGTTCTAAACTTCTTCTAAGGAAAAAGAATCTGATCATTCTCTGCCATTGTGAACACCAGTTATATCATGTCAGATCAGTGATTTTGTGGTAGAAACCA
This sequence comes from Platalea leucorodia, assembly GCF_965183815.1. Classification (NCBI taxonomy): domain Eukaryota; kingdom Metazoa; phylum Chordata; class Aves; order Pelecaniformes; family Threskiornithidae; genus Platalea; species Platalea leucorodia. The sequence continues at coordinate 41,235,782 of NC_138828.1, read as the reverse complement.
GTCACGTTCCTGATAACATTGGTAGCTAATGCAGAATTTGACTTTTGTAAAGTTTACTTCTGTGGTGAGTTTAGCTCTTGGTTAGTAAGAAATTAGTCTTGGAGCTTTCAAAAGGAGTCTTCAATATAAGAAAGAATTAACAAACATGACAGGCAAGAACATGACATATAGAAAAATAAGCATTTCTTTTTTTTTTTTTTTTTTTGTGCTAATCACATATTTACCTCATTAGGAAAACTGGATCCAGAAGAATGATACAGTAGTGTCTCATTTTAGTAAAGTATTATTAGACACTCTTAAGCTTCAGATTAGTAAGAGTATTAAAGGACTTTACAGGTTCAGAATGACTTAGGGCATTTTTAAATAAGCAAACCCAAAAGGCAATTTGATTGGTCAGGAAGAGGTTAAGAACAGAGAATTTCTGAAAACCAAACTGTAGTGTTCACTTTAAAGACAGCTGAGGGGATCTCCTGTGCTTTGATGGACTTTAATTATGAGCCTGGCTATGCAGAACATATAGGTGCAGCACTGTGAGAAGTCTCTAACTGCCCTTATTTCTCACTTTTGTGAATGAATAGCACTTACATTGCCATTACTGTTTCTAGGTTCCTTTTCAAAAGATATGTAACTATTGAAAATTATAATACAAATATGAGAACAGGTTTTCTGCATTATAATAGAAACCAATAAAGGCTTGAGCTATTTCATTTGTTTCACGTTTATATAGAAGAAATGCTGAAATACTTTTTACCATATTCTTATGTCATTTTTTTCTGTCTTGTGCTGCCCCACAAAGAAATTGTTAGTCTTATTTGATCACTTTCTTTGACTCAACTTTTATTCACCTGCTACCTGTTACAACTGCAGCCTTCCATTTCTTTTACTATGAGAAGAAGAGTAATAATTTAAACCATATATTAAAGCCTTTTAAACTGAATTTTCAGCCTTATGAAGGGAATGTGACTGTCACAGGGAAAAACTATTTAATTAATATACCTTAAGCCAAATCAGGATTGAAGCAGTTTATTGATTTATTAACAATATATAATTAACCAGTGGACTACACAGCCAAAATCTGTATCGGTAATGCAACAGATAAACCAGAACACAAGACTGTTACAAAATGTCGAGAAACACCAACAAATTTCTAAATGCTGTTCTTTAACTAACCCCAAGGTGTTCTAATCACACGTACACATGCACAGGCATGTGTGCACACATATGTGCTCATGTTCCCACCATTGCACATGCATACTCTCCCCTCTCACAAGCCCTGTGGGTTGCAGTCACCCTCCCTCTTTTCCAAGATTTTGGGTTCCCCTGTTTGCTCACCTCTCTGGAGGGAGATATGGGTGCTCTCGCTTTTCATGTGCCCTCGCTGCTCCCTGCAGCCCATGGATCTGCATGTGGGTGAGGAAGCCCCCCAACAAGGTCCCACATGTACACCACAGGTGTGGGTCCCCACTTGTTTCACCCTGGACTGACATCCCACTATCCAAGTGTGGGCTGCCCACGGTGCCCCACAGGCAGGTGGCACTTATCTGGCTTAGGCTGAGGTTACAGTGGCATGGAGTGACTGCTGGCAGGGCTAAATCAGGAGCATATGACCATATTGCAGCAAACCTGAAGATATCTCTGATATTCTACATGTTAAAAAGTTAAACAGAGAGATATTTTTTTCATTTTTTCACCTATTGCTGAAAAGATTATTTTAGAATTAGCTTACTCTTCTGTTTAAACCACCCATAGCCAAAGGCAAAGCAATAACGTACTTCTCTGGATTTACAAACAAAAAGGTTTGTGTATGTGAGCTTAGAATCACAGGATAGAGCTGGAGATTCCTAAACTTCAGCATGATTCAAGATCTGTAGATCAAATCTTCTCTCAGAGTTAGATCAATTTTAACTGCTGAGTAGGGTCACAGCCTGATTTTTGTCTGACCAAAGACCACATGTTGGGCTTGAGGAAACACTTAGAATATTGGGTGATGCTGCTATGTTGCTTTTGGATGAGGGTGGGGTTTGTTGTTTTCTTTTTTTTTTTTTTTTTCTCCTTCTTTATAACAAATACTACTGAGAAAAGGAAATGTTGCCATAGATGACAAAATGGCATTGGTGAAACTTATTTCTCCTCCTTTAAAATGGATTACAGCTTCCTCAGAAAGAAACTGACTCTATTTTAAAGAACTTAATGAAAGGGTTTTCTATTTGCAATATAAAAATTCATGTCTGTTTTCAAGAAATTGGTGTTTCTCAGGCAGAAACTAACCTAGATAGCACAATTAACAGTCAGCCAGTCTTGTTGGTTTCCGTGGCATTCAATAGCACTAATATTGGACTCTATTACTGTGGCTGAGTACAACTGGGTTGTTTCAGACTAGCTCTGATGAAGCACTGCCAGCTAGTATCAGTGGCAATTTTTCTTTTGGGCATCCAGAAATCTGTATGGTTCCCCAAGGAACCATGCTGACCCAACCGTTTCTGAAGTTACTATATGTTGCTTCTTGAATAGCTCTATTACAGGCTTAGACTGGTGTATGACTGTTAGGAAGGTGATCTCTAACTATATATCTTATGCTCTTTAACAATTGTAGAAAGCAGTAGGCCCCTCAGCCTTTATACTAGAAAAATCCCAGAAGAGCTGTTTACAGGACTGAGGCTTTGAATTACAAGCTCTGCATCAGATAGATTACATCTTCCTAGATTTCAGCACAAAATACAGTCTATTCTGGGTAATAATAGTATTAGAGAAATATATCTGATTTAAATGCTGCTCATATAAAAACATTGTAACACTTTATTAGAAGAGCTTTCAGAACATTGTCTCAAAGTTAGGAAATTCTGGAGTTTGCTGGTGAGCTATGAGATGGCTCTTGTGCGAATGCGCTGCTTGACAGAAAATCAGATACTTCATAGGCATATACACAGAGCCATAGTTTTCTGATTGTGTTTTTTTCCCTCCATGTTGATCATCTCCTAATTTACTATGTATTACTGAAACCTGTCTTAAAAAAGAAAAAAAAATATTGTTTGGTCTACTCATTTTCTCTGACGGCTATTATTATTCTGTTGCAGTGTTTCAAAAACACTGAGCTCTGATGAACGCTTTGACCAGACGTGGCCCTCGCTTCCTACCCTGCAGTCCATCCTACTCTGCATTTCACCCCACCCTCATCCTCGTCCCAGTCTACAGTTACCCAATGTTGAAACTTCCATTGCAGAGCAGAGTCCGTTCTTTTTTTCCAAATGCGCTTGTCAGACACTGCCAAAAAATTGCACTAAGACCCTTTATTATTCTGCTTATTATTTGTTATAATCTGACCTAATATGAATATGTATTATAGTGTTCATTTCTTCAGGCTGCTCATTCCAGATCCAGTTTGCCCAGTCCCCACTAATTCTCTCATCTCCTTAACCTTCTTGCTCAGTCACTTCTCCCGACTAGTGTTTCCCTGCCAAACTCCTCCTTCCTTGCTTAGACAAAATAATATCTACTTGCTTCCTATTTCTCATCAAATCAATTTCTCTTTTCTCTGTTTATGCAACCTAAAAGCAACTCAACTCATGCCAGGCTGTTTAGCCCATGCTCCAGTTCATTTGATCACAGTTCTTTATTCACTGTCAGTGTCTGTGGGACCTGTGAGTCTATGTTTCCCCTCCTCATGGATCCGTCTATCTCACAGCCAAATTAATACCAGCCACCTCTGTTGCCATTCTACTTTCTATCTTACCCTTTCCTCTTCTCTATAATGAGTAACATATTCCTGACCAAACCCTATCAAACACCAGATATCTTTCTTATAACATGATTCAGTTCATTAGAGAAATTCCTAGAATTTCTTAGCACCATTAAAGCTTACTTTTCTCTAGATAATAATGAATGAGTTAATTTTGCTGAAATCTTCCAAAAATTTAGTCCGATTAAAAACACGTTAGGTGAAATTCCACAGAAAATAATGAGGTTTTAACTGCATTAAGATTCTGTTTTCATTCTTACATATCACTGTTCAACAGCCCTACAAATGGGTGATGCTGCAGACTAATGACAATATAAATAGTATTTATTGTTATATTTATAGGTATTGTAATTTCCATAACCCCTCTATTGTAGTCTAAAAAGAAACATGGAACTGACAATTATCAAGCAGTAAAAGGAAATTGTTTTACAGAGCCTTAGAAATGTGACATCAAGTTTAGTGACTTTTGTTCTTGTTTTGATAGATTTTTAATTTTATCTTACATATTTTGTCTTTTTTTAACATGATTTGTGAAATGTATATATGTAGTAATAGTAAGAATAAGCGTAATCAGAAGCAGATTCTTGAAACAATAATAATAAATAATAAAAATAATAGGTTTTAAAATTACTTTGTCTAAAAATTCCTAGTACTATAACTAAACAAGCATATGAACATTTCATTAAATCAACATATAGATATGTATATGTTAATATTGGTATGGTTCAAATGTGTCCCTACCTTATTCCTCAACAAATATTATAATTTTAATCTTTTAGCAGACTTGCATTATTGAAAGATCTAGGTTATTTTAAGAGTTTTCCATATATAAAATTCAGGTGAAAGTTCTAGAAAAATGAGATAATAAAAACTCCTCTTAAAATACTTTATCATTAAAAGTAATATCCATACAACTCCACTATAATACTATTATAAGAAAAAGCATTCTCATGAATGTTAGTGCTCTTTGTCTTCTAGCACTTGGTTATATTTCTTTAGACAGATGTTAAATGCAGTGCTGCAAAAGCAAAAGGTAACATATGCCAAATATGTGGCAGGCAATAAAGCCCCTCAACTCTTTTTGAGATAATCAATTATCAGGAACATTGCAGCAAAAAGAGTTTGCAAAGAAATGAATCTTTAAAAGTGGAAAAAGTGCATAGGTGATTGGAAACAGAAAGAGAAAGGAAAAAAGAAAGCTTGAGCTTTCCAGAAAGAGAGATTAAGAGAGGTTAACCATCTAAAAGTTAGGCACGTTGTTTTAAGCTACTTACCTAGGTAGTCAATAGAGATAAGTGACTCCTGAGAAGTGTCTAAAATATGAGAAGGTAAGTAGACCTGCCAGTACCTAATGCTCTTGTAAAGGGAACTATATGGCCAAGCTTTAAAGAAGGATACAATTTGGAGAAAAGAATTGCATACTATTGCAATATAAAGAGACAATAGATGCTTGAAATCTGGTAGAGACTTGAACCTTAAGCTATAACATTAAAAAAAGTCATGGTCAACTTCAATTTTCCCATTACAAGACTGCTATGCTGTCCCTAATGAAACAGAGTAAGTTAAAAATCTTTAAAAGGCCCATTACCAGAAGTGTTCATAAAAGGAAAAAACAGCTATCCTTGATGAAAAGAACTTAAAGAGTGAACACTGAGCCAAATTTGAAAGTAGTCTTATTCTGTGATGCATACATACAGATGATGCAAGTTGCAGTGTAATATCATGTAGGCAAAAGGATGACTTTGAGTGAAATGCTCCCCTGCGGAGATGCAAGAAGTTACCTGTGTGAGCCAGCCAAAAGGCAGTTCTGAGGCTTTATCTGGGTACAGCTCTGCCACCTTCACTTTGTGTGTCACAGCTGATTCCAGCTGACACATACCCTCTCTATAAACAATGTGTGACAAAAATAAGACTTTAAAGTACAAGGGGTGAAAACAGTGGTTAGATTGGCTTGAAATAACATGTGAGTATTTGATCAAGTCATCAAATTTGAAATCTTATTAGATATTGATATCAATCACAAATCAAATTGTGTTAAATGTTATTTTAAAAAGCCAGCTCTCATCATCTCAACTGATCAGCCAGGTCATTTAATCCCAGTGGAAACTGATACAAGTAACCAGAGGCAATTTGAACATTGACAGTTTTATGTTCAATTTTGTAACATGACAGAAGTTGTAACAACTTGCAGCACCTTCAGAAGTTAGGAGTGAGGAAGGACTAAGATGGGATGTTTCCTGACTTAAAGTAAATTTTAGCTCATGCTGGTGTTATGTTTCTCACCAGCTCATTTTTTTCCTGTGTTCTAGGGTGACAGGGTCTTAGATGAGACACGTAATTTTTAGACAGCTAACATAAGCTAACACCTTAGGCCAAGTCCTCCAAAAGAAGCAAGATGTATAAAACTTTACTGTAGAGGTGAAATACTTTTTGCAGAATTGATTTTTTCTGTCCCATATTTCTGCCACTAACTTTTCCACTCAATGATTTTTACCACTTCCTTTTAAGCTTTGGAAGATCTGTCTTATATCAGGCTTAGTCCATTAGTGTGAAGACACAAGACAATTCAGCTTTTCTTTATGAAAGTGATGTTCTTTTAAATAGCCTAGATTTAGATCCCAAAAGGGATTTTCATCAAATGGCCTTGCAACAAAAAGGGAGCATCTTTATCCCAATCTCATTCTGTGGAAACCATTCTTCAAATATGGTATCAGTAAAACCACCTCTAAGCTTACCTATTGTTTAAAATACCATTTCTGGCCTTCAGTAATAGCTAGCTTTAATCATGTCATATTTTTACTCATTTCGAATTGTTTCACATGTAGTGCATCCACATAGAACACCAATAGAGACTATTAGCCTATTTTTGTAACCTATATAATGTTTTAAATTTTCTTTTTAAGCTAAAATTAATGACTTAAAACCAAAGACCCAAATAGCTCTCATTACTCCTTCTTTATCTTTCAATGAATAATGAAATAAATATTCAGTTTTCTGGAGGAGGGATTTATGTCCTAAAGAGTATTAATAGTTTTAAAGATCTCTTTTTTTTTTTTTTTTTTTAATGAAAAATTAGCAATTATCTTAATGGATGCAGGTGCTTTAAAGTGAAAAACATGAAACATATTTTCAAGCTTACAATTGCTCAAATATTTTCTAAGATTTCAACTTTTTTTGTATAAAATTAACATCCAGGATTGTTTATCTCTTTCTTTCTTTAAAAAAAATGTTTTTGTCACTGTATCCTAAGAATAGCTCCTCTTGATCTGTTTTTATCCCTCCTCATTGAAAACTGTCATAGTCATCTTCAATTATAGGCTCTGATGAAAAAGGCCTTACTGAGAAACAAATGTTATTAAATATCCTGCAAAACTAATTTAATTCACTCTTTAGGGAAGACAGAGAAAGGAGCGAAGGTAATTTTAAAGCTCATCTCAAAGACACAGTCCTCTGTAAATTAAGAATATGTGATCTTCCGGTAACTCAAGACTATCACTGTGACCACCCTTCTAAAATACTGCTCTAATTCTGCTATTGTGTTTCCTGGTCTACAGTTACAAAGTGTGGTTATATTCTAAGTAGATGTAAATTAGAATATTTTTTTAGGCTGTATTAAGTTATGTTCTGCCTATCACAGTGACAGTTGATAGCCACCTGTTATTTAAAATAAACAGACTAGATCAGCATCTGTTTTTTGGTATGTGCATATTACATATATAAAAGTACTTTTACTGTCTGCAGAGCGTCCACCATTGACTTTTCCTTTTCACACATGGAAATCAACCCCATTCCAAGACAAACATCCTAAGTTGATGTCTTGGCAAGGATTCTTTGGAAGCTATAGACTTCCTGGAGAACAGCCCTTTGGTTGAGATCTTCACTGATACTCCCTTCCCATTTAATTTGCTCTCCATGCTTCATGCTCTTCCAGGAGTTATTTATACTCAAAATCAGTTTACATCCCCCTGCTTCCTTTTTACTTAATCTTCCAAGAGCCTCCTCAATGCTGTGACTCCCCATTTAGCTGACCATCTATCTGACCTCTAACCATGTTCTTGACTTGGCTCTCTGGGTTGCAGTACCTGAGTTTTCTACCACACTTTGGTCTGCTATTAACCACAACCCTGCCCTACCTCTTTAAGTTATTCCTTTTCTGTGGTTTAGACATTAGTTCAGATGTCAGTTCTTATGGCTAACATTGTCTTCAAAACAAACCCAGTGCAGATTTAACCACTTAAAATGACCTGAAGGTCATAAATTGAATAACACGTTCCTTTCAAAAAATAGTATCCCTTTAATACTCTTGTATAATACAAACAAGCATTGTGGCCTCCCATTTGTAGCCCTAAAATTTATTCTTGAAGAAACACAGGATATAGCAAAAAAAAATTAAAAAATCTTTATACAGAAGAAAAAAATTGTAAACAGTGGTAAAAATTTTTGCAAATTTGTTTTACTTTAGTCAGAAAAAATAAATTAACATCAGACACAGTCATTTGTAGACTAATCTGCAAATTTTCAACTAGTTCACTGGTTTAGGTGACATGAGTAAAGTAATACATATCATAAAGCACAACAACACCAAAACAGTCAGCTAAGGGTCAGCTCAAGTCTTTTCACACATTAACACACTGATAATGGAATCAAGGGCTTTGATAACTGAGAATCAGAAGTATAAACGAATCCAAAAAGGACGAAGACTTACATCCAGTTTACAGCTACTTAGCTCTGAAGTGCTTTCCAGCCTTGTCATTACACACCCAAATAGGTGAAATAAATTACTTACTATCTCCTACCACCTTATCTAAACCTCTGAAAATGCAATGAACTAATATGTTGTCTCTAAGAGCCGTTTACATGAGATATTCTTTGTATTGGCAGCTGATTCAGAGGAAAGAAAGCTTTCTTAATCTCTAACTGCTTATTATTAGAATAAAATTGAATGCATTTCACAAATGCATTATCCCTTTCTCTGTGTGTTAGAAACTAAAATATAAAACACTGAGTTGTTTTCCAGATCACAGAATGTAGCTTGGTAACTGATTTAGTGTACTTTAATAGCTGGTTCCTAGCTAACCCTTATATCATACAAAGTGTCAGCCTAGAAATGGCTGCTTGTTTAGAGCTAGTGATTCTTGTCAGACTTAAATAGATTCTTTTCCTTTTCAGGCACATATTTCAATTAATAACTCCCATTTCCAAGAGTTATAAATAGAATATGCTTGCTTGGTTGTTTTTTTTCTTTTCACATTAGTACAGATTTTAAAACTGTAAGTGTTCTCTTTGAATTGGTTTTCTGTGTAAACTGTGTTACATTCAATGCAGAAAATCTGCAGTTACTGCAATTGGCCACAACCTGCTTGGAATGAAAAGGAACTAATCAATCAGAAAACTCATTCTCATATCTATGATAAATAAAGCTGTTTGCATACATTCAAAGTGGATATGCTCCACCTGTTTGTTCGATGAGATGCCCTAGATTTAAGTGGCAATTAAAACTCACGACTCTCGCCTGAACATCAGCTGCCAGGAAATGCCCCACCTAGATGAAATTTTTGCTTAATTAACAAAGGAAAAAATGTTCTATGAGTACTTAACACATGGTTACTTTGCACTGAGTGCTTTATATTTCTCTTTTTATGGGAACAAAATCGTTCAATTTTATGATTTTCTTCACTTATGAAGCACTCATAAATATGAACTTGATCCTGGAAGATGCTGAGCATCTGGCCCAGGTCCAGAAAAGCACTTCAGTGCATCTTTAAGTATGAAACTAATCTTAGGGTTTAACTGACAGTTATCCCAGCTGCCTCTGTGCTTTCATGAATTAGTAGGGCTGAGCAGGAAAGATAGGGCTTTGGAAAATAAAATTTCTGTTTGTTCGTGTTAGCTACTGCCTGCAGTTCACTGAACGGTTGGTGGAAGCCTGGACGTTTCCATAACCTGGCAGACCACTCCTTTATTACTAGCTGTGATCTGATAAGTGCTGTCAAATGATGTGAATCCAGGTGTTTCTTGTAATAATTGGGGAATATGCCAGAGCATAGTGATTGCATGGTGACAAATACACCAGAAGTGATGATGGTTCTGATTTCCTGTGGGTCTAATCATATTTCATATCCCAGTGCAAAACTATGGCAGTTGCATAATCCTTATCACATAGCAAGGAAACCTCGCTGACAACTTTGTCTAGGTTAAGAGTAGTTCTACAGTTTCATAAACAGTTTGATGAGAATACTTAGGTACTTAAATGAGCACAAGCTTAAGGATGCCCATCCATTGAAGGATGAATATACCTTTTTTGCCAGTGCAGCATTTGATCCACATGATCCACAGTCCATCAAAGTTAATGGCTTTGGTAGGCTTTGATCAGGCACAAGAATATGAGAATGGTTTCACTGGCTGAGACCAAGAGTCAATCTAACAGAACATTATTTCTCCAACAGTGAACCTAAGCAAAGATCTATGGAAGACTAGGAACAGGGCAAACATATATAACCGTGGCCCTGCAATATCCTCTGAACCTTGAACTATTTTAATCTGAAAGGATTCCTTAGCCCAAGCATGGTAGGTTTATTTAGCAACCCACAGTGGCGTACCCATTCAATCTTTTCCACGGTTTCCCTGAGCCCTTATAAACTTCTTAAATCCAGAACATACTTTAGCAAAAATCTGTTGCAAGAAAAGACATCTTTTCCTGTTTTTTTAACCTGGCTCCTACTGACTAGCAGTTTTATGAGTCTCCCTGAATCTTATAAGTGTCATCTTGGCAGAGTTGTGAAGATTTTGTCTCTATGCTCCCTCTTCATGCCAAAAATCTCATTATCTTGACGATCTCTTTCATAACCTCCCTATGTTCTCTTTTTCCAGGCTGCTCATATAGCTGTTGATCACACTGTTCTCATCCCAATCCACTCTTTCTTTTTTGGAGGAGGAGGGAATAAGGCTGTCTATGGTAAGTGTTTCAGTTGACTAGTTTTCTAAAGAGCTTGTTCGTTTGAATTGCCACACTTTGTCCTAATTAGTATGTGATAATTAAGTTTTAGTGACTGATAATGTCAGAGCTTTACACTAAAGCCTGTCTGGCCCAATAGCTTGAATCTCTCATCTTCCCTCACCTAGTTGCTTTCATAGAACTGTTGCATTCATTGCACTGTATAGTAACTAATCCATTTAATATAAACTGAAAAAAAATTTCCTTAGAGTTGGATCAGATCGATAACAGAAAAAAATGTTTCTTTTTCTTGTCATATTCATGACTTAAAAAAGGTGGTTTGAAAATGGAAAGATAAGAAGAGAACAAAAATATAAATAGGATTATCCCTCTCAGGAACCCACATACAAGCAAGAGTTTTTGCAAGATGGAAAGAATATGACTGCTTTAGTTTGAATTTCAAGCAAGATGAGTGAATAAGTGTAAAATACTCAGAGTTCTAGGCCATGAGGCTAAATTCAAACCTTTTCAGATCAAACCATCGTTGTGACCACTTTTGCCAAAAGCTAGTCCATTCATGAATCATTTTGCCTAGGAGGAAAATAAATCCTTCCCATAAAGACAGATATTGTAGTGAACTATTTCTTTTATGTTAGTATAAAACTTCATCAGATGGTGTGCTTTGGAAGAACATGGATTAATTTGATTATTTCCTGTGAATGCTTTTGTTAAAGTGAAAGGAATGTGCAAAGAATATCATAGCTGCGATCCACCTGGTCAAAGCAAATTTTATGTCAAACTAGTGAATGATTATCTTGATTCATATTTAAAGTGGTTAGTCTTATTAGGAAGTAACATTTGTAAGGGTAAAATGTTTTAATTTTCCAGTTCTTCCAAAATGCAACTTCAGGCCACAAAACAACACAAATCAAATCTGTTAAAAATAATATATGATATCTTGACTTTTTAATCCCCCCCAACAGAATTAATGTAAGTATTGTGTACAAATAACTACCAGTGTTCAGATGGAGTACTGTGGTCCTTACAAGAATAAAGACTAAAACTACCTTATTAGCTCCTGCAGTTCTTTAACTTAACCCTTAATTAAGCTTGTATTCCAGGCCATTGGTTCTTATCTACAAGAAAATGAAGCAAAAGCTGTTCACTCCTACCAGCACAAACCCTAACCTTAGTGGTTGGTTAATGAAAGGCTTATCTTGCTTCTCAAGTAGGTAGTCTATGGGGCTATAGCTAACATCATGATATGGCTGACCCATTGCTGAAGCTATGGTTCAGTACTGCAGTAACTGACAGATTCTGTTTCTTAAGGTTTAGTGATGATTCTGCCAGATCTGCATTTCTGGGATGAGATCTGCAGGGCTGAATGAATCTCGCTGCTTCTTAGGACAAAAAAAAAATTGTAAGATTTGGAATATAATGTTCTGAAAAAAACCTAAAATCCTAAATAAAGTATCAATAAGGTATCTAGAACACATTGACTCTGTTATGCTTACTTCCTGTTTCAGCTATCTTAAGTCTTTCCATCATTTACTTTGGGTCTGATATCTCCGTCCGCTGTTCTGTTCTCATGCAGAGTAACTCCAGTCATGCATCAGTGTCACTCTTGCGTTCTAGGTTGAATGATGATGCCTGCAATGAGTTCAGAGTTGGAGAGGATGATCTCTCCTTACGTGTTTTGCAATTGACTGTGAAAGATGTGGGGTGGAAAATTTTGGTGAAGTAAGTAATAAGTGTTTTATGTGTAACTTGAAACTGCAATTAGAATATGATAAATAAATAAAAAAATAGTACTGAATGAGAACACGGGTATGTAATTTTTCTCTAGTGGTAAAGTTGGCTCACTAAGTCCTTTCCTTTGATCCAAGCTGTCCATTCTTTCCATTGCATTCCGAGGCTGCCACAACTATGGTGATATAACTGCTTGTAAAGTCAACATCAACAACTTTTGGTTTTCTGTCTGTTGGTTTTATAACCCAGTTCATTATAGCGATTTGGTTCAGAGTATTGTATCAGCACAAATCACAGTACCACAGCTGCTACACAGGAGGGGGTACAAGTAACAATGGGTACATGCATCTGAATTTATCTCACCACCAAAAAGTAAGTGTGCCATGACAACCAGAAAGGAAGAGACCAATGAATTTAAGTTACCCTCAAATGAATTTTATACACAGAAAGGTTCTCACTGCATACCTATAATCAATATAATATATTTTCACTAACAGTTTGCCTGAAGTTAACCTGTATTCTTCTTATATGCTGTACTACTATTGCTTTTCAGTTTTTACACTCTAACATTTCTGTCTTTCTCTTCACGACCTTCAATCTGTTCTTCACTTTTAGTGTCTTCACTGTTTTCAGATTCTTCTTTGTACTCATATCGTCTTCTGTTCTATCCATGAAATCTAAAATACAGTGTTTCTTAAAAACATTAGCTACAAGTTCTGGATTTATCTGATCTGGTGGTCTCAATATGACAGGGCAGTTTTGCACTACTCTCTGTTTTTCCTGTAGAAGCTAGAGCATGATCCCTGCCAATAGTCATTCTGAGTATGAAGACTTCAAGTGGTCTTTAAAGGGCATGTTCACTACTACATAGAGAGTTTTGATGTCATTCTTCTTGATAAAACCACGAGATCAATATTAATTTTCTTGGCAATACTCTTCACAGCAGGCCTTAGATGACCTTTGAATACATCTAGGACAAGCATTCTTCTTTTTCTTAACAGCATATCTGGTCTCCTGATCCAAATGATGTTCAGCCAATCCTTCATTAAATCTGTAGACATCCATCCTTGGTTTTGACACCTCACAATTATTCCAGTAGGCAGCTATTCCTTCGGCATTGCTTTATGCTTCCGTATCATATGTGGTAGCAATATTATATCATCTGTTAACACTGTCAACATTACTGTATCATGCATTTTTTCATCCATCAAAGCTTTGATGGCGGTAGATTTTGTACCTATTTTTTCAATGCTACAATGGATGCCAGGTCAAAGTAAACTAGTTGTCTTGTTTGGCTCAGCAGATAATAAAGTAAAGGTACAGATAGTGGCAAATTGAAGTTCTTTGCCATAGGGAAAAAAAAAAAAATGTTGTATTATTTGAACGCAACACCTTTTACTGGTCTTGAATTCTTGCTGTGAAAATTTTTGTACTCGTGCTAGTTCTTGATCTTTCTGTTTAATCATTTCCCATGTATTTGGGTTTGCATCTCTTCTTTGACTATGCACAAATTATACAACTTTGTTCTCCCTCTCCATGGAAGTATCCTCTTCTGGGTCCAATTGGGCATCAATTTAGTGCATAAAAGCTTCTATTTTGATTTTTTTCAATATTCGCACATTTTCTTCTGCCATTATATTTCTTCTAAGCCTCACAACTGTTAATTGTTTCTTTACACAATACCACCATTGGTTGAAAATTTGCATCATACCCTCCTCCTATACCTTTTAGTACATTCCTTTTTGCACTCATTCCTCTCATCTCCAGACCAGCTGCCATTTCACAATTCAATTATGAGATTCATAAAACTGCCAGAAATGCCAGCAAGATTCTCTGAGCTACAGAAGGTCACACAGCCACACCAGTGAGGGGGTGAGGAAAACAGCAGTAATCATGGGCTCTCTCTATGCCACTTTAGTCCCTTTAGGCATATTTGTGTTTCTTTATCAGGATGTGACTTCCCACACTGCACAGTCATATTGCACTTTAACCTGAAAGGAAGATGAACCAGAATTTAAGACAATCCCTGATTTTCAAGTTAAACTATGTGGAAATAAAACCTCGTCTTCTTCTAGGCACATACAGTATATATTGAGTTGAGGCACCATTAGAGTCTTGATACGATAAGGAAAATCAAACGTGAAGATTTAAATTATTAAATACATTCCTGTAGTCCAGCTATGAAAGGTTTCCTAAATGTCTCTTAGGGCCAGAAGAAAAAAGGCTAGCCCACCTTTGAGGTCCTTAGGATGGAGACAAGCAGCTGTAAATTGCCTGGCAATAGATGACATCATAAATTAGAGCTTCAGCATGTGTTGAAGGCCTTAGGTATCTTCAAATGGTAATATCATTTATTTGAATCACCATAGAAGTAAAAGAGATAAGGAAAAAAAGGTGGCCTATATTTATTTTCTGTGAGTGTCAAGCAAATAGATACATGAAATATTTTGCAGTGAGACTGGAAGCTATAACATAAGTGAAGGGCTCTTAGCAAATTAAAGCAAGAGGTTTCCAGAATGTGTTTTGTTTCTGAGTTGTCCTGGTTTCGGCTGGGATAGAGTTAATTTTCTTTCCAGTAGCTGGTATAGTGCTGTGTTTTAGATTTAGGATGAGAATAATGTTAGTAACACACTGATTTGTTAGTTGTTGCTAAATAGTGCGTACACTAGTCAAGGACTTTTTCAGCTTCCCATGCTCTGCAAGTGCACAAGAAGCTGGGAGGGGTCACAGCCAGGACAGCTGACCCAAACTGGCCAAAGGGATATTCCATACCATATCATGTCATGCTCAGTATATAAACTGGGGGAAGTTGGTCGGGAGGCAGCGATCGCTGCTCAGGGACTGGCTGGGCATTGGTTGGCAGGTGGTGAGCCATGGCATCACTTGTTTTTCCTGGGTTTTGTTTTTCTCTCTTTCTCTTGTTGTTTTCCTTTCCGTTATAATTTCATTATTATATTTATTTATTTATTATTTTATTATTTTATTATTTATCATTATTCATCTTTTTATTATTAAACTGTTCTTATCTCAACGCATGAATTTTCTTACTTCTGCTCTTCAGATTCTCTCCTCCATCTCACTGGTGTGAAGGGTGAGTGAGCAGCTGTGTGATGCTTGGTTCTTGACTGGGGCTAAACCACAACAAGAGTGTAATAAGCAAAAATTTATTTTAAACTAAAGCTGGTGATTTGCCACTCTTCAGGTGTCTTTTCAATCAGATGTGCCTCATCTGATGATTACATTTATAGTGAGGTTTTTACTCTGTCTTATGATTTAGAGACTGAGTCTGTTGCATCTTTCACAGAGACATATATTGCAGTTAAAAAGACTACTGGTATTTGATCCATCCTTGGTAAAGATCAAAGATACAATAACCTGGATATTTGCTCATTTAAATGAATAAAACATTTCAGTATCTTTCTGGCCCTTGTGTACACAGAAAATACTCATTATCCTCATTAAGAATTCAGCCTTATTGCATAAAAGATATAGCCCTGTCTCTTAGATGTTATGATACTTATTTGAATTTGAATATACGGTCTACTCTTCATACTAATATGATAGAGACAGCCTTTGGAGATTTCTCTTGTCCTTCCAAAGAAAAAGAAGACACAGAAAAAGACAATAGTAAAAAGAACTTACTGGACATTACTAACAGCATGAAGTATAAAGCTCTATTGGGTCTGCTGGTAGTTAGTTCTCTATTTATAGACTTGATGTCAAAGGTATATTCCTCTGTTTTGAATAACTGTTAATAGTATAGATTTTGACAGAATGAGCTGTCAAAAAAGATGGTTTGGAAAGACAGAGCCCAGCTTTGGTTTGTCCTTTTTAAAGCTTCTGTCTTTTTTTTTTTTTTTTTTTTAAATGAGAAAGTGACATCGATGGCAGCTAATACCTAATGTGTCAAGGTTGCCAAGTAACAGGCTAGAGATGTGTCAGTGAAGGCTGTTTCTATGAGAGGCATTCAGTAGGCTACAGTTTCAAGTACTTGGAAATAAACTCACCACTGTCTCTCTTTTTCTTTTAATTAAAAAAAAAAAAATTGTGCTCTAACCAATGAAAATTAATGTAGTCAAACAAAGGATACAGTACATGCTTAAGATGCAAGTCTAAAAATGAGTAGCTGTGTTAATAATTTGTGTCTCTTCTAAATCTTAAAAATAGTGAAATAATTAACATAACATACCCAGTTGCAATTTCCAGAAATAAATGCCTGATGGAAAGATGACTTGAATATATCGTCATTTCCAGTGACGTTACTTGGATTAAAGAGGTGTTATAAGCAAAGTGTGAGCTTAATTGCTGAATCAATTTTAAAAGAGCAGAATTTGGTTGGAGAGAATAACAAGGTGTTAAGAAATGGCCAGTGTGAATTTATTAGGAAGAAATCAAGTCAAACCAGTATTTTTTTTTTTTCTTTTTTGCTTTTCACAGTCTGAAAACTGACTTGGTCAACAGTGGGGAAAGCTGTAGATGTGATACCTTAGGAACCACTACTTTTTTGGTACTGGCTTTATTGATTCATGGCTTACTCTCAGGGTGCGTTAGGGGAGATTTGCAGTGGTCTGTACTGGACAAGATAGGGGTCAATATCTCCAATAATGCTTTTCATTATGGAATAAAGTGTTTCCTTATAAAATCCAATGGGAATGTTTGCAAGCACTTTGGAGGACAGGATTAGAATTCACAATGTTCTTCATAGACCGGAGAAACAGACTGAAATCAATAAGATAAAATTCAATAAGGACTAAAGACAAGTATAAAGTACTATATGTAGGAAAGTAGAATCAAATCTCTCCCAAACAAAATTACTTCAGCTCATAATTAAAGAATTAAATCATAAAATAAGACAGTAGTCCTTCCAGAGGACCATTTGCTTGCTTTGCATTAATCTGTGTATCCTGTTGCTGTGAGTTGTGATGAATGGTCTTTCTGATTAAGGAAGTTCCAATGAAAGACAAAGTACCTTAGGTTGAACTCTTTGTTAACAGTTCTGTAACTACCAAGAAAAAGCTCATGTCTGCCCAATATGGCCAGGACAGCTTTAGATCCATCCAAGCTTGAACTGCATGGAGAGACCTTAAATTGAATACTTCTAATGAGTGTGCCAGCGCCAACCAGCTATGATTTACGCATGAAGCAGCTGAATTAGGCAACCTGGATCTTTGCTGTGTATTTGGCCAAGAACGTGCTCTGTATACGGAGATGACATTCAGAGTAGTGCAGGCCTAAATTTTCATGAGATTTAAATTTATTTTATGTCAAGCCACCTTTGGATTTACTGATAGTTTTCCTAGGTTTTACAAAAAAAGTGGTGTCTACCATCTGAAGCATACAGTAGAATATGTATTTTGGAAGGCAGGTTACAAGCTTATTTCAATGCATTGTGAGCATGCATGCCTGCCTACTGTAAAAAGTATCAGCAAGGGAATAGGTCAAAAAGGCAAAACCAGAAATAATATCCACAAAAGTTTAACTCAAATCTAGTAAATTCAATGCATGCTACCCTTGCAAGAGGCTGCCTACCTACCTCTAACATCCTTTTTTTTCTTCCTTTTTTCAATGTTGTAAATTGCACTTGCTGTTAAAAAATGTTAAAATTATATAAATGCATAACATAAAAATACTTTGGAAAAAAGATAGCATTATCAAGACTTGTATGGGTGAAACCAAAGCTTTCAGGATTTTCCCCCATTTTAAAAATGAGGATGACTATGGTGGAATACCTCATAGCTTGGTGCAGACCTTTTATTTGTCTGTGGGTTATACATATTCAAGTCCCAATTTGCCTAACTCAGAGAAATGATACTCTCTTGAATTTTTCATGGTTTAGAGGGTTTTCTTTGTTTGAGCTTTAGGTAGTGGGTTTTTTTTCATCATTATACTTCCTTCTTTCTGTTTTCAGTATGCATCTGTGCAAAGAAGGATAGCTGTAATAAAAAAAACCACAAAATCTACTTGGAAACCCCAGTAAGTTTGCATACCTTTTCTTCTGACAAACCATTTCTCAGCAATGAGGGAGGGGAGGAAGCAAAAAACAAATTTTATTTATCTCTTCTGCTTACCTAAGTCTTAGACCCTAATATTAAAGAAAAAATAATTTGCACAAATGGGATAAACTGAAGTGATCTAGAGCAGGGTTAGTATTAGCCATATGCAAAGTAAATAACCGCATTGGTTGACAGTACCTGTTTTGCCTGTGCTAGAGGAGGTGGGAGTTATTTCCTTTAGCACTGAGTGTAACCCAGACAATCACTTGTTGCCTCTTTGCAGAAGTCTCTGTTGCTGCTGATGTTGTTCTTGATGGACTCACAAGAAAGCTTCCAGTAAGTGGCAGAGCGAAACTCCTGTGTCTTCTTCCTTCTGTGTTTTGTCTCATCTTCAAACCCTGGCTCCCCTAAGCTCCCAGCCCGCCACTCTAGTTTCTCTCAACCTCCATTGTCGTTATCTAATACTCATCACTAACATCAGAAACCCACAGGAAAAACCCTTTACACTCCCTTGTTCCTATCTGCAGCCAAAGAAAGCCTAACTTCTTCCAGTGCCCCACAACTGATCTCACAAAAACTTCTCTGAAATTCTTACTGACTAAATGGACAGCCTTGCTTTTCTACTTCCCCCACTATAATCAGGCTAATGGCATATGTGGCATTGACCCCGGTCAACAGATAAGCCCCCACCACCTGCTCACTCACCCCACAGCTGAATGGGGGAGAGAATCAGAAGGGCAAAAGTCAGAAAACCTCATGGGTTGAGATAAAGACAGTTTAATAAGTGAAGCAAAGCTGCGTGCACAAACAGAGCAAATTAAGGAATTTATTCACTATTTGTCTTTGGCAGGCAGATGTCCAGCCAGTTCCTGGAAAGCAGGACCTCAACATGTGTAATGGTTATTTGGGAAGATGAAAGCCATAACCACAAATGTTCCCCCTTCCTCCTCCTTTCCTTGAGCTTTTACGGCTGAGTACATTGTCATATGGTATGGCACATCTGGCTGGCCAGCTTGGGTCAGATCTCCTGGCCATGTCGACTCCCAGATTCTTTCACACTCCCAGCCTACTCCCCTTGAGGAATGTAGAGCAGGAAAAAGAAAAGGCCTTGATGCTGTGCAAGCACTGCTCAGCAATAGCTAAAACATTGGTGTGTTATCAACACCGCCTTAGTCACAAATTCAGAACGCAGCACCATACAGGCTGCCATGAAGAAAATTAACTCCATTCCAGCCAAACCCAGTACATGGTAAAATTCAATGTTATCTATGTTGCTAGGAAGTGTGGAGTGACATCTGGCTTGAAGAAAGTTCAGAATGAAAGTTCACAACAGTTCAAAACGAAGCTGTGAAAAACTTAAGATTCTAGTAAGAGAACTGATATTTCTGCATTACCAATGCCTTACAAAAAATCCCATTATTATTGCCAACTTTATCCGCTTCAATGAAACTCTTGCCAATTTCTTTTCCATATTCTTCTAAATGATAGTGTCTCAATTTTAAGGTATAATTCCAAAAGAAAATAGAATATATGTATGAAAAGCACATTATTAATAGTGAAAATAAATATAAGGCTGATATATGAAAGGAAACTGCTTGTTTGATTTCCTAGTTTAGCTTCAAAAACTGACAGCATATCTCTGTCAGAAACAAAAATATGGTGGAAGTCAGTTTATATATGATTCTACTCTATTTCCATAGCTATAACATGAAAATTGTATGTACTGAAAAATACATTCAAAATAATGGCAAATAATAACTATTCCCGTCTTTTTCAAATATTCAAAAATACATTACAATAACATTTTAACAGCTTTTCATGGAAATAAAACACTTGCCACTGATATTTCAAAAGCACTCATACACTCAACGATTACTTAATATGCTTTCATTCTAATTTCCTTTGAAATTTACAGGAATATTGTACCACTGAGTAAAAATGGCAATTTTTCATTACTTTAGCTAATGCTAAAATGAAATTGTTCTCAATTCTCATTGCTGATCATTCTCCATTAAGGAAAACAGAACTTAAAAAGTAAAGTCAGCACTTTGCTAGGGAGCATGCAACATCTTCTCTTATTCACAGTGCAAACTGGATTCACCCCTCACTGCAGCGGTGTGAACAGAGATAATTCACTGAAACTAGCCTACTTAGAAGAGTGGAAAGAAGAGTGAGGAAAGAAGTGTGAGGAAAGATGATATAGCTTTTCTTTGCTAGTACAACTTCACCACAGGTGGCTATTCTCTTTCTGACTCAACTGCCAGGATTTCCAGGAGTCAGTAACTATGCTAGTATATTCAGAGAGCTGTCTAAGAGGGTTTAAATTATCATCTCAAATCAAACCAATCAATCAACCCACAGCTACTTTAAAAAGCCACTCAAAACATTCTTTTTTTTCTGTGTATATGTAGTTATACTTGGGCAATCCAGCCGTCATTAGCTTTTGCTTCCTATGATTATCTAAAATGTAAGGAAAATTGGTCAAGTTTCTTTTCTGGTTCCTGCAGTAATAGAATCATAGAATCATTAAGGTTGGAAAAGACCCTTAAGATCATCGAGTCCAACCATTAACCTAACAGTGCCAATTCCACCACTAAACCATGTCCTTAAGCACCATGTCTACCCATCTTTTAAATACCTCCAGGGATGGGGACTCAACCACTTCCCTGGGTAGTGTTTAAGAAAGTTGAGAGTAAATAGTTTTAAAACTGGAGATAATTACTTTACTTTCTACCAAATTCAATTATTTCCCCAATAAAAGTGTATCGTTTTGTCTTTCACAATACAAAGGAGCTACAACAGTGCTTACCCACCCTTCTGTATCAAGCACAATCTTTTTATTCATGGGGGCTTCCTCTCTGACCCACATAGCAAATAAAACAGTATTTACTATTCTGAAAGATATACCACCATAATCCTTGAGAAAGCTGCCAGTACATGGTACAACAAAACGTAATGATGAGCAAACCACCTCATTAGCATTTTCTTTTCATATCTAGTGTATTCCCTTTCAAATAACTATAATGTGTAATAGTTGCATATCACAGCTGGACTTTCAAGTCAGCTATTACAAAATCAGCAAGTGATTTGAAAACCGTGGCTTCCCATGCACAACTGAGTCCATGTTCTCAGTTGTATTTGTATTAATTGTCATGGCACTTTAAATACAGCATTTAGTCTCAGAAAATGTTCTGTAATCAGTCAACCCTCACGGCTCTTCAGAGCCTGAGGTGCATATAGCCTCCCTGAATAAAGACAAGCACAGCTACTGTCCAGATGGCTGCTCTGTGTCCTGGGAAGAGGATCTATGAGTTCCCTCCCATTGTCTCCACGCTGTCCTTAGGACCTTCGGTGTTCTCACTCTGACTAACATTAGTATTGCAGTGGAGAACAAGGGAGAAAACTTCAGATGACACAGGGACTGATTTCTCCTCCCTCCATGCAGCCTTTTCTCTCAAGAGCTGATCTGTAGCATTGGTCCCATCAGTAGGAAAGTGGAACTTTATTACTCAGCTCAGTAGTGAAATGATGAAGGGAGGATTCTGTAACATTAATATCTGCAGATTGAAAAAAACCTGCAGTACAGGGTTTTCTGCTGAAGTCCCACATTAGGAACACTCTGCAGGGCCTGTTGCCCAACATTACATATTGGGAGGAGCAACAGCAGGGTATCAACAAGCAACCTGCACATCAGCAGGACAGTTCTTTCTTCAGGCTTTGTTATTTCAGTTATCTTAATAAATACAGATCTCATAATTAACTGGACATCTTCCTTCAGCGAAGATTTTGAGATGCGTGCAGCAGGTGAGTTTGTTATTTGTCAGCGTTCCCCCAGGTGCACTTACCTTTTCAGCTGAAGTCCTTAATCATCTACTTGTGCATTTCCAGTTCTTTTATCTTACTGCTTTCAGTTTCTGTTTTTTTCATTAGTCTTCTAGTTTCTCACCCAACTGCTATTATTTATTATATCTCTGTCCTTTTCTTTCGCTTGCTTTCTCTTTTTGCTTTCTCTTTTGCTTTAATGCAGACTCCATTATTTTATTACTTAGTCTCTCATTTGCAAAAGCTATAATGCAGTTTTTCCATTCTGTGAAATTCTTTACTCGCACAAAACTCAAAACATTCATTCTTAAACTGTCCTTCGTTAAATTGAAAAAATTTCTAAATTTGTCCTCAAATTCATGATTCAAAGATGGTGAGGAGGGGGTGGATGGCAGGTTGGTGCCTACTTTTTTTTTTAAGGGCAGGCAACCAAATGCCCCAGTATTAGTTTAGCAAGAGTATGTTCACTTATTAAGTTCCTGCAGTGATAAAACAGGATTACATCAATTCCGGTCAGTAGTCAATAAGTAGCAATTACTGTAAACTTAACTAAATTACAAACAAGTGCATCTCCAAGACACCTTCCTACTAGTAATCCAAACAAAACACATATGCGTGTTGTCCATTACTTTGTTAGAACATTGAGGTGTAACATTGAAATTAGAAATGAAAAACAGAACTTAAGCTCAGTGTTTGAGCCAGATACCTGAGAGATTTTGACTTGAAAAATTCATCTTTGGGTTGGTTTTTTTTGAGACCTAGAACTAGTTTCTAGGGGAAATGTACTGAATTTTCAATTATTTGGGGAAAATGCGTAGTTTCCACTGAAAACAAACAGTAAGTCTCCTTTTTCCTCCTGCTTCAATCTGATAATACTCGAACTGTGATAGCTTCAAATGTGTAGATTGGTTTACAATAAAATTGATGTGCTAGAAAGTGAGACAGTGAATCTGACAACCCAAAATACAAAGAAGGATGCCTGCAAGCTGAACATACAATTTAAATAGTTCAAGGGATATGTTATAACCTCAGGTAATCCAATTTGCCTATTATTTGAAATTGTCATTTTTACATCAAAATACAGCTTTGGTATCAGAAAATATCTTGACAGCCTGTAAATAAGCATAAAGAAATATAAGCTTCAAATAATGGTCATGATATACAAATACCTCTTTTCTGATAAAAAACACCTCAACAACATTAAATAATGGTGTAAAAAAGGAAAAAGAGTGGCTGGCAAGTTGATTTTATCCCCGATAGAATAGAGGAGTTCAAAGTGGCCTTGAAGTAAGGAAAGTCATCCTTGAGTGGAATTCCAGTATGTCCATATATTTTAAAAATTAACAAATAAATAATAAAAA
This sequence comes from Platalea leucorodia, assembly GCF_965183815.1. Classification (NCBI taxonomy): domain Eukaryota; kingdom Metazoa; phylum Chordata; class Aves; order Pelecaniformes; family Threskiornithidae; genus Platalea; species Platalea leucorodia. The sequence continues at coordinate 41,212,187 of NC_138828.1, read as the reverse complement.
TATGTGAACAAATAATAAAAGAATCTTTGCTAATATCTCTATTAGGAGCATTATTTGTGCTGTAATGCTTTTAAGAAAACGAACGTATTCTTACAGTTTAATTGTATTTAAAATAAAAAGCTTAAAGAAAAAAAGAATAAATTATACCAGGAAAAGTTATTGTAAAAAGCATGTCGGTATGTTTTCCTTAGTCCTTCTCAAATTTAAGCCTTACCTCTGGTAACAGCTTTTGTAATTGGTTGGGATGTTATTAAGTAAACTGCATTGTAAATGGAGTAGAATTCTTGTCTCTTTATTTTCCATGACAGCTTTTCTCAGAACTCAGGATTACCAGACATTTTTAAGAAGACGTTAAACAACTATTTCTCAGTAACAATTTTGATTTAGTGGATCATATCTTTTGATGGAGAAATGGGTTAGACAGCATCTTGAGATCCCTTCCATTTCAATTTTCAAATTCTGTGATCTCCCAAACAGATACTCTAATTTGGAAGTAGCCTCTCTTTTTTGTAATCCCTCTGTTTTCCCTTGGTATTTTTTGTTAAGGAACTGTATTCTCTAACCTTGTTCTCTTCTGACAGTCAGTGATTGACACATCTTTTTTAAGCTATCAAGTGGTTCATGCTGCATTTGTAAGCAATCGTTGCTTCTTTCAGATATTTGCCTCTTTTCCAGAGATTGCCTCTGAAGTTACCCCAGGTCTCCCTTCATTATCCTTTTTTTCAGTTTTCACGATACCACATTAGGAATCAACCAAACCAGTTTCATCTCCATTTGTGTCCTACATGCTCCACTTAGTATTTCACTTCTTTATTGTACATCGTTTTTGTATTTCCCTTTTGTTCCATTTGAAGTGTGCTGTATTTTGTCTGTTTTCTGGTATTCTAGCACATAGTTTTCACCTGTAAAAATGGGAGTGGTTGTTTTTCTTTTATCTTTAGGTGGATGAGGATGACACTTTTATAAATAAAACACAAGATCATCTATATTTTATACAAATATGCATAGGACAATTTAATGCTGCTTCCAGGAATCTCTAAAGGGAAAAAAAGCACCTATTCAGCAATGCCTTTGAAAGTGAGCTTACATACAGTGTTCCTCCTGAAGCATCCAAATGCACATCAGCGGCTCTAGCAATGGCACACAATCATTGACACTGAAGTATTAAAAAAAAAATGTAGCTACAGAAAGTTGTCTCCCACACAGTAATTCTCTTGTCATTTTTTTTCAGTATATCAGTATCATTTTAAATATAACATTAAAAAATTACATTTGCCACTGCGTGCCTAAGTTAATGGAAATAAGCTTTCATGGGGTCCCCTGGGAGTTCAGGTTTGTGTGTGCAGAAATGGTAAGAGAAATCATAAAATGGGATATTTTTCAGATACAGTAAGAATTTTTTCAAATGTTATTGTTCAGTGACAGGGGAAAAAAAACACTGCGGCAAAGAAATCACAAATGTCCTCTACTAGCACATTACAATTCCAGAGCACTTAATGGCATGGCACAGGGATCTGAATAACTTAAGTCTAACCACCAACCCTTTTTAGTTGCATGTGATTTATAATTAACACCTAGGATTTTGTATACTAATGTGGACCAGTTCTGAATCTCAAACTTAGGACTTAAATATAAAGGAACTTGTTTCCCTTTGAATAGTTAGCAAGAACGTCCTCAGTCATTCATAAGAGCTCTGTTAAGAGATGCAAGATATAAAAGGGCACTGGGCCGAGGGATGGCAGGAGCCAGCTGCAGCCCCTTTGTATGGTTCTAGGCAGAAAGCCTACACATTGGCCTGCTGTGTCTTAGGCATAGCTATGCATTTCCCTGCCCAGAGAATCATCTTTTTCGGGCTAGACTGGATTATGGAACAGAGTTGCTTCTTGTCCTGTTTGTCATATGTCAGAGGGACTTTCTAATAAAGTACTTCAGAGTCATGAAGAAGAAACATTTTTTTCTGACTGAAAGCATGTGTGTTGGTTTGTTTTTCTCTCAGTATTAAGATGTATTAAAGGGGATTCTGCTATTAATGTCTAATTTGCATTGTAGAATTGTGCTTGGTGCTTCTTAACAAAAGTCTGTCCTAAATGGCCTTCTTGAAAGTAATTATCAACTTTAAGCAGGTAACCTAAAGGAAGGGAATCATAAACCAGTTCCTAGTGTTGTCACAAGTTCTCTCGCACAAGAGGAACACCCAGGTATAACACTCTGCTAGAAACGTTCTTTTATAATGAGTCTATACAATTTTTTCCCTCTATTTAGAAATATAAATCAGGTCTGTGGTTCAGTTATACAAGCGCAACATAGCAGAAAGTTCCATTAATGCTTTCTTTAGGGTCTGCAGCTACTTCTACCCAGTCTCCTTTAGCACTCTGCTTTATTCGTAGCTTTCCCGTGGTCACTTTCAAGACAGAGTCTGATTGCCAGCACTGCTTAACTTCTCTAGTTTCAAAGAGCTTCAAAAATAGATGGTATTGGAATTCAACTTTCACAGAAGTATTTTTCCCTTTTTTAACTTGCATCTTGTTAATCCTGAGTTGTCTTAAGCATCCCATTTTCTTCCTGAAAAATGAATATCATAGAAAACAAGACTTACTCTCTGAATGAGACAAGTATTGTAAAAGACTGTCAGAAGATTTACTAGAATAATATAATGCATATATTATTGGTCTGGCAAAAGATTAAGATGGCAATTCAAAAAAGTACTGAAACTTTCACTTAAAGGTTTTGATAAATTTGGCCTTAAGTGTCATTAAAATATAACTTTCTAGCCTAACATTTCAAACTGACTCCTCATGCATTAAGTGTAACTCATTTCTGTGAAACTATGTCTTCTGAGTACTTTGTATTTAAACATGTGCATGATGATTTTGAAACATCTCTGAAATAGATGAAATTAAAATATTAATGAAATGCTTGAAAAGAAATAAATAAGAATTGGATTGTTAGGAAAGCTTTCCTCACTCAATAAAAGACATGGCTTTCAGTAAGACCTGTTAACATGGGACAATTAGTCCTAGCTACCAATAAGCGTAGATTAGAGTGAATTACTGAAGAGATTAATGGTCTAGTACTTTTCCTTAAAGACTATTAACTACTATATTAATGCTCTTTCCACTGCACTAATATTAACCAGTCAAATTGCCAGTCCTAGTATGGGGTAATTCTAGGCATGTTGATGTCTAGAGACACAGTCCTTATGAAGTTCTTACTTATAAAGAGACTATGAATATTAGAGGCTTATAAAGTCTGGACAAATATTTTAAAAATTATTTTTATTTTAAATATTGACATATCTAAATGCTCAATATTGTTTACAGCTGTATGAACCTGCACATGCATTGTTTATCCCATTAACAACATTTGGGTTTTATGTCTTTCAAAGAGTTCTTATGTATTGGACTTGTGAACTTATAAGGTGATGGTGACTGCATGTATTTCTAGATATTTAATGTAGTCCAAATGCTAATGTGTAACACCTGCATAAGGACATTTAGGAATTATATAATTGATTATCCTCTTTGTGGTTACTTTTCATTGTGATCTTTTTGGGGAAAAAAGTTTGCAATAATGTTTTTGCCTTTGACTCTACCTTGCTTTTCTCGATCTTCAAGTAGTATTTAGTGTTCTTCATCACTGTCTAAAACTGGACATTTTGTGAAACACAGGGTTGTGCAATTATTCATCTTTCATGGACCGGATTCGGTGGGCAATTTAGGCTTGGAAAAGTTTGGAGCTGTTGTTTCTCTGTAAAGTAAAATATGTGTCAACTGTAAGCCAATAATAGATTAAATGAAATGAAGCAGTATAAACAGGTCTCCTATGAAAGGTTCTGTTCCGACCTTTTCTGTAAGTCTATGTGAAAGATAGTTCATAGAAATTCTCACAAAGGAAAAAAAAAGGAAGACTACAGAAAAGAAAAAAACAAAAACAAAAAACCAAAGAGAGTTAAAGAAAAGAGGACTAAAGTAGAGAAACAAAAACTTGCATCAGAACAACACTGGTTCCTGATAACAATAAGCAGATTTCCTTCTGGTGGTGGTTTATATAGCCTCCAAGAAAGATGCACTCTTGTCAGGAGTAAAGAACTAGTGGTAAAATACAAAAGCCTCACAGCTGATCAACCTGCTTATTATTTACTTCTTATGTTGATACAGTTTTCCGTTATGTGGCCAGATGCTGTCAAACTCTGGTTGAAAATATCTATAGAACAATATGTACAAAACATCATAAGGTATTTGTGTATAATCTAAATGGTTAACTATTGGCTCACTCCCATTTTATGTGAATGATGTAAGTTCAGCAGAAACTTCCTTCAAGTCCCTCAGTGCAGAGAGCTGAGGTGTGGATTTCAAAGTCTTGCTAAGGCATAGACCACAAAAATGAGATGGGAAAAGGAATGATAGATTCTGACCAGCAGTGAGGTTTAGTTATGGAGATGTATGTTTGTCACTTTCAGCATTGCAGGAGCCCTTCAGATAGTCATGCACTGACAAGCATGAAAGCACACTGATGTGAAAAGCATCCTTAAGAGAGAAACTGAAAAAGCAATCCTATGAGTTAGTCCTTTCCCGAAAGTTTTAATGTATTTTATTCAGATTTTTGATATATAAAGTTGTTAAACATCAAGAAAAATGGAGGATCTGCAAACTGTCAAGGCACCAGTGCATTAAACAGATTTATACATACTTAATCAGTTTAGAATATCTTATTTCTCCTCCTCAGGCCATGATTTGCTTATGCCTTTCACAAATGCATTTTACAGTGAATCTGCTGATTGTTCTGACTAGGTGTCATAGTTTCTGACCTAATTTTTCTTTCTTTCCCTTTTAAAAAAATAATAAGAGACTTGATAAATCTGTTTGATGCAGACTGAACAGAAGCTGTTTTGAATTTTCTGGCAGAAGAGTTTTATCTGGTTCACAGATTTCCCATATACATCCCTGGCTGATGTCCTGTTGAGAAACAGAATGAATCATTTTCCCCAAAATAAATAAATAATGTAAAATCTAATGGCAATGTAAATTGTAAGATTACTCATTGAACTTGGCTACACTGTCATGACTTTCAGGCTTGCAACTTGTCAAATGAAATGGCAGTCTACACTGGTATGTTATGCGGTGAGTCTTTGAGTCACAGAGAGTGTGTTGAGTCACCCTTCTGTCCTGGGAGGAGGATGATGCTCAGCACATTGCAGTGTAATGTGAGAGAGAACATTACTGCAGCTCCTCCTCTAGCTCAGCAAGATGCACTGGCACACACCAGATGAAATCACTGGAACTTATAGCATCAAAACACCCAGCAAAGCTCTGAAATGCCTACATTTCTGCTGCTCAGGATGAACAGCAGTGCCTACAGTAAAGCTGCTCTTTGTCTATGCTGCAGCTCAATGACAGTGGGATTCGCAGATTAGACCTCCAGGGTTGGATCTTGCAGGTGTGTTTAGAGCAATCTGAATCCCTTGCAAAAATACATGGAGAAGTGTCCACTCCTGCCATAGAGCACAGCTGCAGAGCTGACAGGGTGCTCAGCTGGGACCCAGTTAATGTCTCTTCCGTATCTGATTGCATTTTGATGAAAGTATTTTACATCTCAGCAGAGTGCCCTAATTGCAGTGTTACCAGATAGTCTGAGACATATCTCTCTTGCTCTGAATTTCTTCAGCTGAAGGTATTTAATTAATTTCCCTACCAGAAAGTAATGAAATAGTCACTGGAACAAAGAGAAAAGAGAGGGAAGAAACATAAGGTTGATTCATGTGCGGGCTCTAGTCTTTGCTCCGATGAACACTGAAGCCTCTTAATTGAAAGGTAGCATTTTCCACAGGAGAGAAATTTACCCTGCAATACAGCTCAGCCCTATGGTTAGGTTATTTGGTCAAGTACTAGCATACTATGCTAAATTACTTGAGACTATAACTGAACTGGTCTAGCCAGCTACTGGGGGGACAGGAGAGGTGCAGGGGTGCACTCTTTCTGCACATCCCTGTCCATATATTTTTGGCTGTTTCCTGTTCCCTAAAAGCCCAAATATATTGTTTTCTATTGAGAACTTAAATTAGGTGGCAGAACGTCTACGAGCAGTCATTGCAACACCTGCCTTCAATCTTCCTGTCAAATATAGCTCTCCATGAATTTTAGGAAAGCACAGTTTTTAGAGTAGTGGGAATGTGGAGCTACTTGCAGTCTTTTCCCCTCTAGTCTAGTGGACGTGGCTGCATCTCTTTATTCAGTTTCTGAAAAGGTAATTTTGAAAAAATATGAAAATGTATCAGCAATACAAAGTCATGCTGGAAGGGAAGAGGCATCAAGTAGTGTAAATAAAAGCTGAATCAGACTGTATTTAAAGCAGTCTTAAGGCAGTGACACAATTAAGTGGATGCCAACATTATCTCCCAGTTGTCGTGGTTTTGTATAATTGCTCTTAATATTGTTTATAAACAGGTCCTTTTGCAACTCAGTAATGAATGAAATGTACATGGTCAGGATTCAGTAGGCAGTTAAATGATACAAATTTGCTGTGTCCTGTGGGCTGTATGTAAAACTTCTGATATTCTTCAGCCTGAAGTCTATATTGGACTGTACTTCAAGTGAATTTAAATGCAGTCTCCCAGTTGCATCTTCAAATGTTCCGAATCATCGCATACTGCAGTGGAGTTATATCAACAAAATACCTATTTTTCTTCTGCTGAAATCATTCACAAAGAGTAATCATTGTGTAAAAGCACTTTCATTTACAAATAAAATGTAATGTGAGACAATATGCTTGCACGACAACCCTAGATGGTCCAGTCTGTCACGTCATTTTTTTTTACCTGTAAATTTATGTGGCAGATCACAAAACATGCAAATAGCTTTGAAATTAGGCAATGCTTACCCACAGAATAAAACCCATAGTTAAATAAAAATACATTCTATTTTACAAGGGATAAATAGTTGTGAGATACTAAACTGCCCTGGCTTCTCAGAATTACACATAATCATAAAAACAACACTCTTTTTGTTATTATGAAAGAGGATCTTAAGTAAACTCAGAATTTTGTGACTTTACCAGGCATTCTTAATGCTGTCAGTAACTATAATACCAGGTCATAATGACTGTCAGGGAGATGAATTTATTCCTACCTGCAAGGATCTATGATTGTGAAATTTGCATTGACGTTGCATTAGTGTGAATCAATAAATTAAAGAGATTATCTGTTTTCTTTTCAAAACCAGTATGTGCATATGTAAGACAGATGAAAATTAGAGGAAGAAAAAGAAATTGAATTCAATGTACAGTAAAGGAGCAACAGGTAAATGAAGTATCACTGATGTCATTTAAGTATTAATAATTAGAGGGTCTTGAAACTGAAGCTATTGATAGCTGGTTAAAGAATCTTATTAACACTGTGCTAAAATGAAGCATATAGTTGATTACATAAAATAAAATATTGGTATGGGAGGAGGGAAATGACAGGGAAAGAGATTTTTTCATTATGTATAGATACACATTGATACCTGGGAAAGGTACAGAAAAAAAATCCTCTACATATATTTACTTGTACCCCAGAAAGTTTTCCATGCAGCATTTTCTTTGACATGATAACAGTAAGACAAGCAGGTGAAGGTCTTCAAAAGTCTCCAGAAATGTCAGATTAATTACATGACTGTACAGAGCTGTAGAAAATAAAACTTTTTAGTTTCCAAGCTCCCATGTGGAGATACACTCTTAATTCAAGTTTCTGTTTAAACATACAGCTATTAGCTACAGTTACCATTTAGATATAATCAGAGTATCCCTGTCCTTGGAAGCATAAGACAGAAAAGGAAATGACTTAAGTAAAAAAGACAAAGAAAAAAAACCCCACAAATAAAGGAGGTTGCAATATTATCCACAAAAAAAAGCATGCTAGACATAGACTGTAGTCTATAGTAAATTAATAATATGAGGATTTTTGTTAAAATTGTTATTCCCATGTCTATAAAACTAGTAACAGTAACAATATTAGGAACAGTTGCTTGGACTGGACTAAAGGTTGCCACCCACCTTCTAGGCACTGTGTCATAGAATCATAGAATGGTTTGGATTGGAAGGGACCTTTAAAGGTCGTCTAGTCCATCCCTCCTGCAATGAGCAGGGACATCTTCAACTCGATCAGGTTGCTCAGAACCCTGTCCAACCTGACCTTGAATGTTTTCAGGGATGGGGTATCTACAACCTCTCTGGGCAACCTGTTCCAGTTTTTCACCCTCTCATTGAAAAAAATTCTTCCTTATATCTACTCTGAATCTACCCTCTTTTAGTTTAAAACCATTATCCCTTGTCTTATCGCTACTGGCCCTGCTAAAAAGTCTTGTCCCCATCTTTCTTATAAGCCCCCTTTAAGTATTGAAAGGCTGCATAAGGTCTCCCCGCAGCCTTCTCTTCTCCAGGCTGAACAACCCCAGCTCTTTCAGCCTTTCCTCATAGCAGAGGTGTTCCATCCCTCTGATCATTTTTGTGGCCCTCCTCTGGACCTGCTTCAATAGGTCCATGTCTTTCCTGTACAGAGGATTCCAGAGCTGGAGGCAGTACCCAGGTGGGGTCTCACCAGAGTGGAGTAGAGGGGCAGAATCACCTCCCTCGACCTGCTGGATGGTGGTGTCACACCACCTTTCTGAGATCAGAGCTCCCAGTGTGACAATATTAACACTTACCCACCTGCTAACACCTGTGTAATTGATGAAAGCAGTGTAGAGGATATTGCATAAAGGGAGATGGATAGGAGCATTTGCCATTTTAGGTTTGGTTTTCTGCGTTTCTTGGCACACCTGAAAGTAGTCATTTATCTGTCAGCCTGAATATTGATTCTGCATTTGTGATCGTTCAGTTCCTCTTGAGATCATTCGTAATCATGTCACCTAGCTTAGCATCCAATATCTTCCCAGATTTGCATCAAGACCACCTCCTTTTCTGATGTGCAAGGATCACATTTTTCCAGACACATGTCTTGGTTTGGTTAATAATTGAGTGCTAAATAAGTGCAACTATATGTTTTGTTTTCTTTTCTGCTAATCTTCTCAGTTACCCTGCTGAAGAAAGTACATTTATTTTGAATCTGCAGGAGGCTCAGTAAACTATTGCCATTTACTTGGTTTCAAATGCTACCTTTCAATTGCTTAAATATTGCTGGGACTATTTCTTTCTTTCCAATCTCTTATGTCTATAGATCAGACAATAATCACATCTACAATACTGTACTACTCACTCATCTCCACCTCAAACAATTTCTTCTAGAAGAATCAGCCTTCTTATATCTCCTAGTCTACATACATCACCTATTTTTCAGACTCCCCTAAATACATATATTTTCTCCATTACTCCTGTCTTTATAATATCTTGTTTTATTCATTAGTTTACACTGGTAAATCTCTTTTTTTCCTAGTGCTGCTTGAGTAATGCAAACTGAGACATAAATGAGAACAATGACTTTGGCTCACAGTTGCTTGTTAAAAATCTTCTCATTAATGTCTTTTTTCCATTCACTGGTTAAATTTTGACACCCTGACAATTCAAATGGGGCATAGAGTACTAATTATTTTTGTTGTTACATCATTTTTTTAAAATGTTGCATTCATGCATATCAGAATTAATATTGCATGACTCAGGGGAATGGTTCTCCAAAAAGGGTGAAATAATGCCATCAACCAAAACATTGCTTTTTAGTCTCTAAATACTTATGTAAGTAGCAAATGAATTATTAAAAAATAAGGTTGATTAATGAAGGATTTTCACATGTGAAAGCTAAGGTTTTTATCATTATTATTTGAAATAAAAAGCCTAACTGAGTCCAGAGAAATGTAATGGGGATCTGCATAATAGATGCTATGCTAGCAAAGGGTCAGTTCAGTTTCCACTGAAGACAATGACAATATTGTGCTTGTTCAAATGTGAATAGCCTTAGATGTTAAAGACATTTCATTGCATGCTTGCATAATATGTGCCCTCACACTGTGGGCTTGAGATAAAAACCTATTTTTTTAAGAATACGCTCATTCACATACTTAAAAATAAATTATAGAACTGCATTTGATACACAAAATTCGCACTCTGCTTAATATCTGACAGGTAGCATTAACAAGAGTAAGCAATAAGTTAACATTTCTCCTATGTTTAATTTTCTGTGCTTTTGAAGTTCAAAGAAAAACTTGGGAAGGTTATAACTACAGAGGTAGAAGTGATTCTTTATATGTGCTACTGTTGATGTCACATTTGTACTGTCCTAACGAGGGGTACACCTCAGCTTCTCTTTTGAACTCATTGATTTTGGTAGGAATTAAATATCCAGTGCAAATTCTGTGGAGGATTTAGTTGGCTGAAGTTGTTTTTTGAATGCAGTTAGTTTTGTCTGTATCTGATTCCTAGGAAGCTGTTACACAGCTGGGAACAACTGCTTCTGGCAACAAATTTCAGTTGCTCATTAGGAAAATAGTTGGCCAGTGCAAAATATTAAGTATAACAGTGTCTGAATCACTTGTTGCAGCTTAATGATGGCTTCTGAAGTACTGGCAGCTACTCAGCTACTTCTTAGATATCTTAATACATTAGGGTAGCTTCTGAAATGGTGAGCAGAACAAACTTTATCCTTTAAAACCTGTAACATGATGTTGGAGGCCCCCGTTTTAAAATATCTAGTAGCCTTCCAAGCAGTGGGATATACAGGCACTTCTCAGACTAAAGCTTAAATTGAATTTTTATTTCATTGGTGTCTAAAGATAGAAGATGAGAAAACCTACTCTCTTCTGCTTATAATACACAAGATGCTATAGTTAATTTCTGCAAAAGCTTATATTCTAATTCAAAAAACACTACAAACATAATGTAGAAGCAAAGATCTTTAAGGTGGAAGGGGGTAAGGTCCCTATCACTAAACAATTTAAATGGCTATTCATCTTTATGGTTGTCAGTTGCCTGAAAGCTTTTTTTTTTTTCCCCCTTTTCTTTAATATATACTTTATACAGTAGTGCATGTGTGGATGAATACATATTTCTAAAGCAAATAATTAAGGCTGGCACAACAGACTCAAAATAACAGACAAGCGTGGTTCTCCCCTCTTTACAGGCATTCTAAGTGCTAAAGAAAGGAGCTTAGCTTAAAAGGTTGCTTACCATGTCCAGTATATCATATGGTCTCTGCATCTAAGGCCTGAACATAATTCTTAGCTTCCTAATGAACTCTTCCCCTTTCCTCCCATTCCAAAATGCCAATGACTCAATAACTAGTTGGGAGACAGGTACAAAACTGGAAACTATGGAGCTGAACAGCTATTGGGCGCAAACAATCATGCATCCCTTTATTCACACATCTCTGGTATGTTTACGTTTATGGAAAACACTCATTTATCTTAGAATGTAAATCAGAAGTACATTTTATTATTTCTACTCCCCTACCCCTGCAATTATGTTTCTCTCAGAAAATTACATCATGTGTAGTGTAGGATTTTTCCCTTGTAAAATAACATGTAAGCAATTAATTGGTAGATTCTTGACCCGCTTAAAGAAGGAAAGAATCAGATCTTAACTCATACTAAAGTCTTTAAAAATGGTGCTGTATGTGTGTGAGGCAGAAATATCAAGTCCTTGCCCTGGCCAAGAGCTGAATACAATGCAAGCAGCTTTGTGAGCTTTGGTATGAGCCATGAATCAATAATTAATGGGAGAAAAATACTTGAGCCTGCTGGAAAGGTATGCCATGATATCACTGTGGGCTGATCATAGGCCTGTGGTGACATCTCACCATAGAGACTCTCAGTGGTAGAGACCAGGAGGGATGTAGTTCTGTGTCCATCTGACTCCACACAGAAGCAGCGAGCCCAAGGGGAAAACGTGTGTTGATGCTGAGTTACACAGGAGCCTGATGTCAAGATGGTTTGGAGCATTCATCACGCTTGGCTGTGCTGGTTCATTGGAGTGATAACTAGGGGACAGGGAGCCCCCATTAACACTCTGTGTGTGTGCGTGTGTCTGTCTGTCTCTTTGAGTGCACAAACTTCTCCCTGACACGGCCTCCTTCGCTTAGTAAACTCAATGTGCTTAGCAGTGGGCTTAGCAGTGTGATGCTGTTTGGTGTGTGAGTGTTGAAGGGTTCACTTCTAAGTCATGTATGCTGTGTGAGAGCTGGGCACCATTCTCTAAACTGAAAGGACTTCCTCAGGGCAATATTTTCCCACAAGAGTTTAAGCATGAGGCAGAAAAAAATGTTTTTTTACAGAAGTGCCTGAAGGCACCTATGACTGCATGAATTATGTTAAGAAAAAAAGCCAGCACACACACGGGCTCGGAGCCTCTGGCTCTGAGGACAAATGGTGGAGACTGGTTGCATTTTACTTATCTAGCACCTAGTTTCCTGCAATACTCCTAAGACATGGTAATTTCTCTAGGTGTGTGTGTATATGTGTCTGTGTGTTCAAGTCAAGGTATATGAAATAACATGAGGCCTGTACAAGCAGTTTCTGAAAACAGTTTCACAGCATGAAACTGATGGATGTGTCACACTGCAGGCCATGCAAGTAGGGAGGATGGAGAACACAAGGCTTCCTCAGCTGTTCTATCTGACACAGAGAGAGAGACAAACCTGGTACAATCTTGTCCATGATGTCTACTGTGGAGCTTCCTCGGCCTGTGCTATACCTCCAACCCAAGGTCAGAGGAGTGCTAGTTTACATGGACCCAAAATCCCATACCTTGCTAACCACTGAGCAGTGCAGACATCAGAGGTCTAGTGCACAAACTCATTTAGCTATCAGCAACAATAGCTGGGGCTAATAGTGCTAGGAATGCTTCAAGCACAGAGAAGAAAAAGAGAATATTTACTCTGAAATACTATTTAAACATATACAGTTGAGAAAAGAAACAAGATAATCACCTTCTTTAAAATGTTACAAAATGCTGCATTGTTACTGAGTGACTCCCCATAATCAATACAGTTACAAGATGTAGCTCTCATGCATTCCAGGCCATGGCCATAAGTTCTTATTTGCACACTAAAGCAATTTTTTATGTTTTGTTATGGAAAAGAAGCCTTGTATTTCCCCATTTTGTCCATGGTCTGTTGACTGATTGTGTTCCCAGTAGAAGACGTTGTAAGAACGGAACAAAGGACTCTCAAAACTCCTATGCACCAGACCTCACTACTCTCATAAGAACATCAATGCCAGCAGCAATGCTAGGACAGCACATTATATTTTAGAAAATAACTGTGTTGGTTTTGGCTGGGATAGAGTTAATTTTCTTCATAGTAGCTAGTATGAGGCTATGGTTTGGATTTGTGCTGAAAATACTGTTGATAACATAGGGATGTTATAGTTATTGCTGAACAGAGCTTACACAGAGTCAAGGCCTTTTCTGCTTCTCACCCCACCCCACCAGCGAGCAGGCTGGGGGTGCGCAAGCAGCTGGGAGGGGACACAGTTGGAACAGCTGACCCCAACTGACCAAAGGGATATCCCACACCATATGACATCATGCTCAGCATATAAAGCTGGGGGAAGAAGAAAGAAGGGGGAATGTTGGGAGTGATGGTGTTTGTCTTCCTAAGTAACCATTACACATGATGGAGCCCTGTTTTCCTGGAGATGGCTGAACACCTGCCTGCCGATGGGAAGTAGTGAATGAATTCCTTGTTTTGCTTTGCTTGTGTGCGCAGCTTTTGCTTTACTACTAAACTATCTTTATCTCAACCCACGAGTTTTCTCACTTTTACCTTTCCAATTCTCTCCCCCATCCCATTGTGGGGGAAGTGAGTGAGCAGCTGTGTGGTGCTTAGTTTCTGGCTGGGGCTAAACCATGACAATAACTAATAAGTACTTATAGTTACTAAGACTGAAATGTTTGTTTGTTTGTTTGTTTGTTTGTTTTCTTACATGGCAGAGGAAAAGAAAGATCTATTTCTAATTAATATAAAAGCTTTACTTCTGCATATCCAATGGCTTTGTAAATTCAGAAGTCTGGTATTGATTTTCTGGAGCTCATTTGCTATAAATTATTCACATGAAACAATTGACAGTAAATGTAATGAATGGGCACTTATAGGATGCTCAGTACAGTTCTATAATGTAAAACCAACTGAAAAAAGATCTATTTTAACATGTTTTTTTAAGTTAATGGAGGATAACCTACCTGGGTCATAGCCAACATATATAATTTTCTCAGTTTTTAGATATTAAGTCAGTCTTATTACATCATTCAGGTAAAATATAAAAGCAGATTCTTGCTTTTTCAGTGAAAAGTAGCTCTTCCATCCTCTGGCAGCTGGAATTTAAACTATAATAAATCAAACTTATCTTTAATACAATTCCATTGCTATAGTTTAAACTGCATCAGAATTAAGTTTGTCTTTAAAAAACATTCTGTGATGAGAGCTTGCAGGTACCCTTATCTTTTGCTTTAGCCCACTTTCCTAGAAACATGCTTAAAAAACATTCTTCTCTTACCATATCTGGGCTTGTGGGCTGATACCACTGCTAGGCTCAATAGTATGGGTGATGGTAGCCACAGTGTAGAAGATATCTGTTTCCCAACACCTTCTTTTTCATCCTTTGAAGGTGAGGTGCTTCCTCAGGACAATGTTAATCCAAGAAGGAAGAAGCATCAAGAATGGGAGCCACTGCAAGGTCATGAACAATCAGGGGCTTCTAGCCCTCCAGCTGGGCCTCCTTTGCAATTTGGAGCAATTATGGCAACTATTCCAAGTTACACAGGGTCAGCCATGTTGGGGCCTGGCCTTTGAGCAGACCACTTTAAGCCTCTTGAGTATACCCATGGAACTGTAGCTTTCCATTGCCATGCACTAGGCCACCTCCATGTAAGTGCCAAAGAAGATCCGCTGGATCAAATTCTCGTGCTCCTGAGACGGCTTACTTCAAATAAAGGCCAGGACTGCAGTCTTCTCCCCATGCCCTTTGCCATTAGTGTCAGATCCCCGGAGCAAGCTGAGAAAAATTAGGAGGGTGAGCTTCTGCAGTTCTCAGGAGTGTGTTTTTTTCATAATACAACACCACGGTGTGTATCAAGAGTGATGCAGGCAGGGGTGGCGGAGTGCATGGTAGGGCAGCCTATACTGAGACCTGTGTATGGGAAAGAAAGGTAGTGCAGCAAAGTTACACGGCTTTGGCCGTACTGCTCAGTGGTACCATTCTCTGCCCCAAGCTGTCTCCTGGGCCAGGAAACAAGAATTGTTTGCTAGTGCTAATGTTAGCTGACCTGCGCTACCGACTATGCTAAAAATGCGACAGAATAAACATTTAGGTGCTAGGTGCACGTCATGGCTTTGTTGCATTTACTAGGGCAACATAGCCTCTTCTACTAAATGTTACCTTGTATTTTAAACATGTACTTTATATGCGCACTCCTCTGTGACACAAAACACACTGAGACTACACGTTGACCTGCAAAACAATGGAAAAAGACAACTCCTTTAGAGACATATCAGACAAAATGCTGTGTGAAGGAATATGGGGTTTCCTACAATTCACATAGATCCATAAGAAAATATAGATACAAAGATACATAGAAAAATACATACAAAGATACATAGATACAAAGAAAAACCGGCTGCTCTCGAGAGGGAGGCAGACGGGGCTTGGGCGTTGCTGGGGCAACCGCGGGAGATTTAAACGCGGAGATCCCGGAAGCAGCACTCAGTCGGCGAGGCACGCGGCGGCGGCAGCAGCAGCGGTAAGTCCTGCGAGTGGGCGCTGCGTTGGGGTGGAAAAGGGGGTTTCCTGCGCCGGGGAACCCGATAACGAGCCTGGTGGGGCCCTCGCGCCAGAGGAAACCGGCGGCTCTCGCGAGCGAGGCAGACGGGGCAGGGGCGCTGCTGGGGCAACCGCGGGAGATTTAAGCGGGCCCCTAGGGAGCGCGGGGACCAGGACGGGCAAACAGGCGCGGCGCGGCAGAAAGGGCGTGGCGCGGCAGTTGGCGCAGGCAGCTGGCGAGCTCTCCCTGCGGTCTACGCCCTCCCGGGAGAGACGTAGCCACGGTTTCCACTCGGACAAGAGCCATCTCTAGAAGGGGAGGGAGCTCCCACTCCAACATGCAGCCACCCACATCTCTGGCTGCGGGGAGTGCCAGAGCCCTGCTCCGGTGATGGAGGGCTGCCGAGACACCACCTGCGTGAGGTGCGAGCAGGTGGAGCATCTGCTCAGCACGGCAGCAGAGCTGAAGGAAGAAGTAGCAAGACTGAGGAGTATCAGGGAGTGCGAGAGGGAGATAGACTGGTGGAGTCACTCCCTACCATCCCTGAGACGAGCACGCCAGGTGGAAGCATCAAGAGAAGGAGAGGCTCCCCTGCCCTCTTGCCACCAGGCAGAAGGAGGGGACCCAAGAGACAGAGGAGGAGGGATGCAGATCCCTGCTCGGGCAGCAGGTGAATCCTCTCCCGGCCGACCTCGCCCCCCCAGGTGCCCTCACACAATAGGTATGAGGCTCTGGAACTTGAGGGCCAGGAGGATGAAGGTACAGACAGTGACCCATCCAAGGGGTTGACTAGGGGGAACCAGTCAGCCCCACGCATTACAACGGCCACTGGCAAGAAAAAAAGAAGGGTAATCGTCGTAGGCGACTCCCTTCTGAGGGGAACAGGGGGCCCGATATGCTGACCAGACCCATCCCACAGGGCAGTCTGCTGCCTCCCTGGGGCAAGGATAAGAGACATTACTAGGAAGCTCCCTAGGCTGGTAAAATCGTCCGATTATTATCCACTATTGGTCGTTCAGGTTGGCAGTGATGAGGTAGCTGATAGAGGCACAAAGATGATCAAAAGGGATTTTAGAGAACTGGGGTGATTACTTGAAGGATCAGGAGCGCAAGTAGTGCTTCCTCCATCCCGTCAGTGACCGGGAGGCACATGGAAAGGAACAGGAGGACCCGCCTCATCAACACGTGGCTCAGAGGCTGGTGCCAGAGGTGGAACTTTGGGTTTTTCAGTCATGGGGCAGTTTACATGGCACCAGGCCTGCTGGAGTCAGATGGGGTTCAGCTGTCGCAAAGGGGGAAAAGGATTCTGGCTCAGGAGTTAGCAGGCCTCACTGAGAGAGCTTTAAACTAGATTTGAAGGGGGAAGGGGTTAAAACCAGGCTTTCTAGGGACGAGCCTAGGGGTGGCATGCCTGTGCTGGAGAGGAGATCAATAGCCCAGCTGAAGTGCATTTACACCAATGCACGCAGCATGGGCAATAAGCAGGAGGAGCTGGAAGCCATTGCGCGGAAGGAAAACTATGATGTGGTCGCCATCATGGAAGCATGGTGGGATGACTCACACAACTGGAGTGCTGCAATGGGTGGCTACAAGCTCTTTAGAAGGGACAGGCAAGAAAGGAGAGGCGGTGGGGTAGTCTTGTACGTTAGAGAGTGTTTTGACTGTCTAGAGTTCAATGAAGGTAATGATAAGGTTGAGTGCTTATGGGTGAAGATCAGAGGGAAGGCTAATAAGGCAGACATCCTGGTGGGAGTCTGTTAGAGTCCACCCAACCAGGATGAGGAAACAGACGAAGTATTCTACAAGCGGTTGGCTGAAGTCTCACGATCTCTAGCCCTTGTTCTCATGGGAGACTTCAACTTACCAGATATCTGCTGGAAATATAGCACAGCAGAGAGAAAGCAGTCTCGGAGGTTCCTGGAGCGTGTGGAAGATAACTGCCCGACGCAGCTGGTAAGCGAGCCCCCCAGGGGAGGTGCCCCGCTGGACGTGCTGTTCACGAACAGAGAGGGTCTGGTGGGCGATGTGGTGGTCGGAGGCTGTCTTGGGCTCAGCAACCACGACATGATAGAGTTTTCAATTCTTGGAGAAGCAAGGAAGGGGGTCAGCAAAACCACTACCCTGAACTATAGAAGGGCAGACTTTGGATTGTTTAGGAGTCTGGTTAAGAGTCCCTTGGGAGGCAGTCCTGCAGGGCAAAGGAGTCCAAGAAGGCTGGATGTTATTCAAGAAGGAATTCTTAAAGGCACAGGAGGAGGCCGTCCCCACGTGCCATAAATCGAGCAGGCGGGGGAGAAGACCGGCCTGGCTGAACAGAGAGCTTTGGCTGGAACTCAGGAAAAAAAGGAGAGCCTACCACCTTTGGAAGAAGGGGCAGGCGACTCAGGAGGACTACAAGGATGTTGTGAGGTTATGCAGGGAGAAGATTAGAAAGGTGAAGGCCCAGCTGGAACTTGAACTGGCCACTGCTGTTAAAGATAACAAAAAATGTTTTTACAAATATATCAGGGACAAAAGGAGGGCCAAGGAGAATCTCCATCCTTTGTTGGATGTGGAGGGAAACTTTGCCACGAAGGACGAGGAGAAGGCTGAGGTACTTAATGCCTTCTTTGCCTCAGTCTTTAATAGTCAGACTGGTCATCCTCGGGGTTTTCAGGCCCCTGAGCTGGGAGATGGAGATAGGATGCAGAATGAAGCCCCAGTTGTCAAAGAGGTGGCAGTCACCGACCCGCTCCTCCACCTGGATGCGCACAAGTCCATGGGGCCAGAAGGGATCCACCCAAGGATACTGAGGGAGCTGGCAGAGGAGCTGACCAAGCCACTCTCCATCATTTATCAGCAGTCCTGGTCAACTGGGGAGGTCCCAGATGACTGGAAGTTGGCAAATATGACACCCACCTACAAGAAGGGTCGGAAGGAGGATCCAGGGAACTACAGGCCTGTCAGCCTGACCTCGGTGCTGGGAAAGGTCATGGAGCAGATCATCTTGAGTGCCATTACGCAGCATGTGTGGGACAACCACGGGATCAGGCTCAGCCATTATAGGCTTATGAAAGGGAGGTCCTGCTTGGCTAATCTGATGTCCTTCTATGACAAGGTGACTCGCTTAGTGGATGAGGGGAAGGCTGTGGATGTTGTCCACATGGACTTTAGTAAAGCCTTTGACACTGTCTCCCACAGCATTCTTCTGGAGAGGGTGGCTGCTCATGGCTTGGATAAGCGCACTCTGCACTGGGTTAAAAACTGGCTGGACAGCCGAGCCCAGAGAGTGGTGGTTAACCAAGTCAAATCCAGTTGGCGTCTGGTCACGAGTGGTGTTCCCCAGGGCTCAGTGTTGGGGCTGGTCCTGTTCAATATCTTCATTGATGATCTGGATGAGGGGATAGAGTGCACCCTCCGTAAGTTTGCAGATGACACCAAGTTGGGTGGAAGTGTTGATCTGCTGGAGGGTAGGAAGGCCCTACAGAGGGACCTGGACAGGCTGGATCGATGGGCCAGGGCCAGCTGTATGAGATTCAACAAGGCTAAGTGCTGGGTCCTGCACTTCAGTCACAACAACCCCATGCAATGCTGCAGGCTTGGGGAAGAGTGGCTGGAGAGCTGCCTGGCAGAAAGGGACCTGGGGGTGTTGGTTGACAGCTGCCTGAATATAGGCCAGCAGTGTGCCCAGGTGGCCAAGAAGGCCAATGACATCCTGGCTTGTATCGGGAATGGTGTGGCCAGCAGGACCAGGGAGGTGATGGTGCCCCTGTACTCAGCACTGGTGAGGCCGCACCTCGAGTACTGTGTTCAGTTTTGGGCCCCTCGTTACAAGAAGGACATTGAGGTGCTGGAGCGTGTCCAAAGAAGGGCAAGGAAGTTGGTGAAGGGTCCAGAGCACAAGTCTTATGAGGAGCAGCTGAGGGAGCTGGGGTTGTTTAGTCTGGAGAAGAGGAGGCTGAGGGGAGACCTTATTGCTCTCTACAACTACCTGAAAGGAGGTTGTAGCGAGGTGGGGGTCGGTCTCTTCTCCCTAGTGACAAGTGATAGGACGAGAGGAAACAGCCTCAAGCTGTGCCAGGGGAAGTTTAGGTTGGATAATAGGAAAAACTTCTTGACTGAGAGGGTAGTCAGGCATTGGACCAGGCTGCCCAGGGAAGTGGTTGAATCTCCATCCCTGGATATATTTAAAAGAAGGGTAGACATGGTGCTTGAGGACATGGTTTGGTGGTGGACTTGGTAGTGCTAGGTTAATGGTTGGACTCGATGATCTTAAGGGTCTTTTCCAACCTTAACAATTCTATGATTCTCTGATAAGAATCTAGGTCTGCTAAACTATCTAAATTAGGTTTATGTCTCCAGGATGACTAGAACCTTTATTTTCACACTCAGTCTATGTCAAACAGAAGCCTTTCTTTCATCTGAATATCATATTTTCCTCTTCTAGACTAGTAGTTTATGCTCTCTATCTTATAACTTACTTTTCTGCTGTGTAAAGGCCAAACTTGTTCAGATGCTTATAAATTATTTCCTGAATACAAATGTGTTCTTAAATTAAGACTGGATAGTGATAAAAACTGAGTGCATAAACATTGAAAAACAAAGTCAACTTCAGGTATTTAAAAAGCATTCTTACATCATAGTTTATATATAGTGTTTGTTGCTTGCTAGTCCTATTAGTCAATTAATCCCAGCTTTGATCATAGTTTAGCAGATTGTGTCAGAACAACCACTCCTTTCTTCCAATCAAAATGCAAGAAAAGATGAATGTCTTTCTTGGAAGGAGATCTGACTTTTTTTCATATGTGTATGAAGCTATAATTTTGTTGAACAGCTTGTTCATAGGAGGATTGTGCCCAGCAGAAAACTAAGATCTTTTTTCTGAGCGTCAGAGAGCCTTTGCTGACTTAGCCCATAATGTTTTAGCTATGCAAAAGCTCCCAACCGAGACACATAGTTTATTGTGCAGAGAGTACAATATTTTGTGGATGCTTATTGCCAGAGTAAATCAAAAGACATGTCAGACATTCATTGTCATTGCAATCACTGCCAGGGCCAGTTTCAAGCAAGAGGAATAAAGAATGCAAGGAACTCCTCTATCTGGCAAGTATGACAAATGGAGACTAGTCAATTCTACATTTTTCTGCCAGAACAATTTCTTCTTCAGAATGCTTATTCATCCACAGTAATTTAAAATGTGTCACAGAATGACTGAGGTTGGACGGGAGATTTTCTAGTCCAACCCTCTGCTCAGAGCAAGGTTGACCTGCTCACAGGTATGTTGCTCAGCGTCATGTCCAGTCAGGTTTTGAATAGCTCCAAGGATAGAGATGCCACAACCAGTAGGCAACGTGTTACAGTGTTCAATCACCCTTACAGAAAATAAGTTTTTTCTTTTGTTTAATTGAAATTTTTTATATTTCAGTTTGTGCCCACTGCCTCTCATCCCTTCACGGGGGCATCACTGAGAAGAGTCTGGCTCTGGCTTCTGTAGTCCCCCCATTAGATATTTGTACACATTGATAAGATTCTCCTGAACCTTCTCTTCTCCAGGCTAAACAGTCCCAGCGCTCAGTCTCCCCTTGTACGAGAGATGCTCCAGTCCCTTAAAAATCTTTGTATAATTATGTGAACAAAAACATTTTAAATAATATTATATACACATTTACTCCTTTGGCAAATATGAAGCTGTCATGATTTATAGGTGAAAGTATTTTTTCCTGTGTTCTTTAGCATGTTTACTCAGATTCTGGCATAGTTATTTCCAGAAGGTGGTTTTTTTTTTTTTTTATTGTTTCATAAATCATGCCTCTGAAGCTACTTAGAATCCTTTTTTTTTCCCCACAAAAGATACAGTTCCTCATGCTCCATTAAGCAAGTACATTGGAGTTTCTCCTAGAAAGGTACAGCCTTACTTGCTTATTTTTTCTGTTGTCCTCATGCATTGCAGGAAAAATTCAACAATGGCAAAAAATAACAGACTAATCTCTTTTCCTCTAAGAGTTCAAGCTTGTGCCTGAAGCAATAGGTCTAGTCATCTGCAAAGACTTGGTCATTACTTGTTGAATTCATTATTATTTTAGGCTGGTTTATTTTCATACAAAAATGAGTCCCAGTTGCACAAGCACATTTGCCAGTGATGTGTTGCAAACCTATGCACATATGTAAGAGTACATATTTTCCTATTCTGCCCTCCACTAAATCTCATTTCTTTTTCTTTTAGGTCCCTAAAGAAATCATTGCTATTCCATCTAAACTCAGCTCCCCGTCATTGCTAAGCAATGAATTATTTTTAAGCACAAGGTCCTGTAAAAAAGTCAAGGCCAGTGAATACAAAATTCTCCTTCTAATTTTCACATATGCATTGAACCAGTTTCTTGACTTAAATCTTACCTTAAAAACTTAATGTAAAGTGTAGGTTGTGGTTGACTCTATATAAAGTGCTTTGTGATGACATGTAGGGGGGTGATATAAAAATCCAGTTTGCAGCACTAAGAGGTGCAAACGTAGCTTAATTTTTTTGTTGTTGGTTTGATTGGTTTAAGCCGGAACCAGGGAGCTATTTAAACACAGTTTTAGTCTTATTTTATGTTTGAAAATCAAAAGTGGGGTTTCAAATGACAAAAAAAAAAGTGAGCTTTTCACATTTTTACTGTGTTTGATGCTGAGGTCACCTGACTATTGTGTTGAAAAAGTTAAGGATCAGTATTTTGCATACTGTGCAAAATATATATATATATTGCAAAATATTCTCAACAACCTAAGGACTTGACATGATCCTTGTGCTACCTTATCTGTGCAAGGAGGAGTCATGGAGAATGAGAAAATGCTGTCTATACATTATGATAAACTTCAACATTATTTCCTTAAAGCTCAAGTTTAAAGTATTCCTCTAGTATGCATTTATTTCCAAACAGTCATTCGTGAGCTTTAACCCCTGCAGAACAGAGGTTTTAAGGAACCTCAGGCAATAAAAATTTTAGAAAATACTAACAGTTGCCACTGTTCACCTGTCTATCTGGGGATTTTATCCAATCACTGTCGTCATAACCATGATCTTCCAAAACTGTCCTTTTAAAATTTAAGAGGTGTCTTGGCTAAGGCAATTTGGATATAGATTCAGCCACAGTTCAAGAACTGTTTTTTTTCTTTTCAATTCCTTCAGCAGATATATGAAAAAATAGACATTTTACCTCAAATTCTGGTATAGGAATCTGGAGGTTACATTTCAACTGAGCTCCATTTGAGTATCTTCAACACTGGTCATGGCATTAAATCACACCTAAAAGCATGATCCTAATTATTTGTCAAATTCTTATCAGCATATAAAATAACCATCAATTTAATAATCAACTCACATTTTCCAAAGTAACAATTTTGCACAGCTATAACTTTCCGTAATCAATACTGATATTTCTTTACTCTTCATCTCAAAATGTTAACTTTTAAAATCCATCAAATTACATTATCATTTTACAAAAGATATTACCCTGAGACTGTCAGATAGTAACTAATTAATATTCCTTAGTATTGCAAAATTACTTAAGTAGCAGTGTACATCAATTAAGATATTAAATCAGTTAGTTATGCATGTGACCCCTTCACAGTCCTCCATATATCAAACCTGAATTTTTAGGAGATACATCTTTAGCTCCCAATGAACAAATAACATATAGAAAAAAATTCCTAGATGTAATCTTCCATCTTCTAGATAACTTTTAGATGAGTTATTTGTGTCCATGGATACCAAGTCATTGTGAACAGCATTCATTTTAAGCGTTGTGAATACTAACGTTACCTTTCAAACCTAACCTTCAGTACTTAAATTTCCTCTGTCAGATTTCAGTGATAAACCATATATGGATACAATTAAAGCATGAAACCCAGCATTTAGTCTAATCTCTTGTCTTTGAAAACAATCTATGCAATCTGCTTGATGTAGATCTTCACCGCCAGGACTGTGGTTGTGCTCATGCAACTATTAGTGGCTGATATTGAAGACTGGGATCAATTTTGTTTTAATGCTATATATTTAAACCTGTCACACAGTCCAGAAATGGGTATCTCATACATTTATTCTACTTCTAGTAACTAAGCAGGTAGCAGTCTTCTTCAACAGTGTTCAAAACAGTAAGAAATATTATTGGCAGTATACCACTTTTCAATTTTTGTTTTTGAATAAAAACGGTTGCGATTATGAATCCGCCCTAATATGCTTTAGTACTAAGGGAAACTTATTAACCATTTCTGGAAATTCTGCTTGTTTAAAAACTTATACCTTCCCATCTCCATTGCATTTTATTAATAGCAGGAATAAAAGCAGTATGTCAGTACACACAGGTACACATGTACATTCGTATGATAAGTAAACCAGATCCTTCTTTTCCCACAATCTCACTTTATTTTTTTTCTTTCTCTTATGCCTTTTTTGAAAGGAGCACAAAGCTATCAACAAAAAGTAGGAAAGCAAGATTGTAATTTTTAAAATTGGAGAAGGCTATAATTTTCTGCACCAAAGGGTACAGTGGAAAGAATGTCTGATAGTTCCTTGTTCAGACTGCTACAGCCCACTCTATTTGCCAATATTTCACACGAAACTGCTAACAGCCATGGAGGGTCAACTCCTTGTTGAAATTTGGACCAAATTTTTCTGGCATATTTTCGTGCAAAGACTATTCTAGAATAAACTTGAAAGTGGCTGAGCAGGAAGCTTTGTATAATATTGAGTTGTATAATGTTCAGCAAACACGATACAAAAGACTTTTTTCTTATGAAGCTGTATTTCATTTTGCAAATTATAGAAGTGTGTAATAAACCAGCAGATGGTCTTTAATATGACCATTGTTAGTGTTCTGTTCCATTTATACCTACTAAAAAAAGTTTTGGGAAAACAAGAGATGCTGAATGTTATCTTAAATGCTCATATGTTATGCTGAATGCTCATATGGTTGTGTGCCATCACATTACCTTTATAGTTGTTACTTGTTCCAACTATTATTTTTCGTTATTACTGGTAGCTGCAATAATGTCATTACTACTGCAACATTTTCATTTATAAGTGAGTTAAATATAGGGAAGAATTTTAAAATAACATTCATTTTATATTGAAACACCCATCTAATTATCCCTGATATGATTTTTATGGTATAATGTCACTTATTGCAAAATCATTTTTAACATGTGCTTTTATTATTGGAAGAATAAAGTAATTCCGATATATTATTTAGAACTACTACATGATAGTAACTAACATGTTACAAACGTATCATTTTTTAATACCACAAAAAATGGTGTTTTAAGTAAATATTTCATAATTCTGTTTAACACTGGCCAGAATTATTATTATTTAAATATACTCTCAGTTCCTTTATCATACGGAACATAGGTGCAGGCTATTAGATTATACACAGTGTAGTATGTTTAAATCTGTTTCCACTTATTTTTAATTCAGGTTTTTTTGTCTTATTTTATTGTTAACATTTTAGTGGAATTTCTATACTACAAATTTATGCAAAAGTATCTCAAAATGACCTGTTCAGGATACATACAGATATTAATTCAAACGGCCCCTAATCATAAGTGTACAGACTGGGGAGCAGGGCAATACATGTAATTAATTTACTTAGAAGTGTCATAAAACTCAGTGATATATAATGAAATTATACAGCAATAAATACGTAAACATCACTTAATTCCATCATAAACTCTGATGTGACAGAAGTAATGATGAATAGTAAGGTAGGATGAAGCTTGTTCTTGGCAATCCAACATTTTTATTAGAGAGCTCAACTTCATGGTATTTAAGACATATATTTCTTTAAGAAATGTATAGGAGTTCATATTCATCAACAATTCAAATTGGAAAGATCCACTGATACTTAATCATTGTAAGCTAATTTAAAAATAATATTTTACTGTGATGTAAGCTTAAATACATTATTCATAAATGGGTATAAGCATCAGAAGAGAACTTCTAGTATTTTATTTTAAATTGTGTTCTTATTCAACAAATACTATACCAACAAAAATAAAAAAAAAAAAAACAAACCTTAAAATCCTCCCCATACTTGAAATATTTCTCTTTACATTGAAAATACCGAATCATGTAAGATTGCTAAAATATTATGATTCCTTCTTGTAAAATGTAATCAAAGCTAGCTAAAAAAGAGCTGTAGACCAGAGAAATGAATAGTTTTTAAAATTACAGAAAAAGCTGTGCTGGAAGAACATCTTAAATAATAATAAGGAAAAGGTGCAAGCTAGGCAATGGTGAGTTATGTTTCACTTAACTCATTAATCTTTCCTCTTAAGGGTTTTATCCTGTGCATTTTGATAAGACAGTATAAGCACAAATAAAAAGTAGAATTGTGCATTAGATGGTCTATCATAAATGTATATTAAGAGTGTGGCACACAGAATTTTAACCATATATTTCCCTGCATGGAGTGCTCTCTATATCCTTGCAGTCTCTGGGATGAGCAGATGAACTGACCTGCTGAGATACTTGCCAGGCTTTTTCCTATGACTTTGTGTTAAACAAAAAAATAACTGTCTATGCCTTGTTTCACGTCATGCCCAGACTTGCAGGATGAAAGTATACATTAGCTGAGGTGCGAGTTGTCATAAAGGATATACATAATGGCCTTTTCCCAAATCCTAATGCAGTCCTCATGCACAGTATGACAATTACAGTGAAAAAGAGTCTGCTACATTAGCTATGTAAGGGGAACAGGAAAACTGTATCATTGCAGGTACATACCAAAATGCAAAAGAAAAAGATACACATGGGACTGCTTTAGAATTTTAAATTGGTATAATTTATCAGAGTTCATCTGCAGTATGGAGAAGCCGACAGATGCAGAACTGAAACTGCCAGCATTAGCACAATGTCTGTATTTTCATTCCTGACCCTCTCACACCTTTCAGCAACAAATAAGTGCATTAAATCTAAAGTTCTCAATCTGACTATTAGAAGGGCTCATGTTTTGAAGGTAGGAATCCTTTATTAAAATTCAAGTTTACTTCAGAAAGGTTTAAGACGTGATTATCCTGAACTGTCATAAAAAATTGGTTCCACTTAAGAACAGTGAGAGATGATATAATTAGCAGTTATAACAGAAGCACATTTTTCTAAATAATTGGAAGAACTCTGAAGTTATACTGACAATAGTTAACCACCATGAATGCACTAGAGAAAGTAAAGAAAGTGGTGAGATTCACCTGATGAGTTTTCAGTAGACAATCAGATAGCCTGAAATACTTATTTCCAAGTTAAAAGGAAAAACAATAATAGTTGAATAAACCACGATTTCAAAATTATAACTTACTACAGGCAGCATAGTGCACCTTTATTAAGATTGCCAGGCATATCACATTTTCATATTTTATACACAGTCTCTTCAGCATGAAGAAAATTCCAGTTTCTTGAACACTCATATCATCTTTTGTATTTGAAGACCTTAATTACACGTCTTTTTTTCCCCTTTGAATTAAAAAAATGAATTAACTTACTGTCACCTAAACGCATGTTATCTTCAACCAGTAACTCTCAGTTACTTCTTACCAAAACTGAGTCTAATACAGAGTCATCTCTTCTTCGTTCAGTGATTATTTGGTGAAGAAAATGGGTGGGTAATGTAGGTAATAAAATGTGGAGAAAAAAAAAAAAAAAAAAAAGTCCTGCCATAACTATTACAATTTGTTCACTTTTTCTATAATGATTCTGATCCAGGCCAATTTTGTTATTATTATGCTGTCATTCCATTCTATCTGTGTTTTCTCAGCTCTTTAATCCTCATTCCTCCTTGAACACATTCTATCAGTGGGGTTTTTTTTTGGGTTTTTTTTTTTTTGTTTTTTTTTAACTTTTAGTAATTAAGTTCCACTGTTAGTGACTGGCCCACCATCTTTCTAATATCCTTACAGTATCTACCTCACACATGTAGTTCTAGTTCTTCTGTTTGTTGACCCACCTGAATCTGTCTTTGGACTTGTTTGTAAACTTTGCAGTTATTTCTTGCTATGTTCAACCATCTTTGTGCAACTCTTTCACGAACAGTTATCACGTACTTTACTATTGTGTTATTATTACATCTTCCTCTCTCATGATAATTCTTCATCTATTGTAATGTCCCATGTGACTCTCTTTTTCTGGTTTTGTGTGTTAAAAGTAGGCGTGGCAATTGCACAGCAAGTCCAAATTTATCCCCTTTGAATTTCAGGAGCTTTACAATCACGGCAGCATGAAGGCTGGTTTTGTCTAAAATGGACTTCATCCAATCACAGGATCTTGTGTTTCTGAACACCTACTTATGGCTGAAGGTCTCAAAAACCTAGTCAATGTTATTTTACCTCCATAGTCATCTGTGTATTGTCCCAGTTTATTCAATCCTTCCACCTACTTTTTTAAAGATGAGGAAAATAACACTTGAAATCCTTTAAGATTCTAATTCTTTGACTGCCTCAGAGGCTGGCAAAGTAACTCTTGATACTTTAGGAGGAATCTGTCAAATCTATCATGATGGATGAATTGCAGATTCTACTGTGTTCACCTTGGGATTTTATTCAGCCTCAGATAAACACCTACTGCTCTTTCCTCTTTCATATGACTTGGTCTTATTTATCCTCTTTCTGCAGGCTGTAGCTGTCTCCCCTCATCCCTTTCTACGTTTTCGTGGTACTAGCTGTTATTTTCCTCTTCTTCTTCTTCTTTTAATATTTTGTTTGCAAACCCATGATCTTCTTATACTACCTGTTTTTTTTCTCCAGTGGCAAATTTTTTTCTGAGCACTGTTCTTTTCCATTTTCTATGTTCTTAGAGATTCTTTTCCATGAGCTTCTCAAATCTAAACTATTTCCATTTACACAGCAGCTCAGTAGCCACCAGGTCTTGATCAAGTGACACAGCGATCTTTTATTGGGGCACCACTCAACTTTAAGGAAGAAAAGGTGGCCTTTTATTTTGTCATCGTTGTTTTCTCCTCCATTCTTCAGATCCTCTGCAGCTCTGCATGACTGTCACCTTATTTTCCTTAGTTCTAACTCTGAAGGAAAAAAAATCTAGTTCTTTCTCTCAGATACCACCGGATATAGGATATGAGAAGAGATATGATAGAGAAAAGAAAGATGCTGAGACAGGCAAGGGAGAAAAAGACAAGCAGAATCTGTGTCTGCCACAGCACTTGACTCAATAAGAACTATCAGAAATAAGAGATTATCTGACAGAGTTCTGTATGATTCATTTGCAGTTTCCTGTTTTGGTTATGAATAAGATAGATGGAGTATGATGCCATTCATTATTTTGTATTTATTAAAACAAGGAAAGTGGATGAAAAAGGTTGTAAATTAACTCTTTAAAAATTAAATCAAAATTAAGATTACCTCAAGTAATTTGTATTCTCATCTAGTTGTGGTCAATTGACTTCATTTGATCTATGTTGATTTACATTGTCTGAGAACTTTGTCTATGCCTGGTGTATGGCATTAATTTAAATAGGGCTCATATCATGTCAGTTAGGGAAGCCAAGAACTTGAAATGCATGATGAGCTATCCTGGAATGTTTATTGCTGTTAATGAGTAGTATTGAGTCTATTTTAATTTGCTTATGAAGATTTCTTTTTGAGAAATATTAGAAATTAATATGATAGAGGAGTTATAGTTTACACTGAAGTTCAAAGGAATTTCAACTTGTGTGAAAAGTTTGGAGAATGCTATAATAAAACCTTATTCTAGGAAAAAGTTTTGTGGTGTTTTTTGTCGCTTTGGGGAGAGGATGTTTGTTTGGTTTTGGGTTTTGGTGTTTTGGTTTTTTTGTGTTTTTTTTTTTTTTCACCTAGGGTTCAAAAGGCCAACAAAAAAATCCAGGATGTTTCACATTATCTTCTCTTCAAGTGTATCTCTCATCACAATGATATATTCCTAACAGTACCTTTGTGTTGCCGTTCATTTTATACTGAATATTGAGTTACATTCTTAGATAGACACAAAGTATTTACAGAAATGTCAATATAAATTATGCCAGTTTCCCTTTAATAAGCCCAGGTGAACCTTAACTGGCTCTGAAAAAAAATCTGTCAAGTTTTTGTCAGGGTTTGCTTCAGCTCTATGTTAGCTACAGCAGAATGACAGACTTGCTGTGGAAAGGACTGGTCCTGCCCTGAAGCTGGTCAGTCTCCCCAGGACTGAGGTTATAGGAAACACAGTGCAGAAACACCTAAGTGGCTCTGCAAGTGCCAGTTTGTGCCTTGCGTATCTTGTGCTAAGCCAGAGCTAATAAAGTGTTATTGAACCATGCTGACTCTGTTTTGTCAGTGTCTCTACTTCTTGCCTTGGTATGTCCCATAGTATCTATATTGTCTTTATTATAACAAAACTAAGGCATCAGATGTTCAGGTAGTGGATAGTCTGGAAAAAAAGGAAAGACCAAAGCAGGGGTTTGGAATCTCCCCAATGTGGAGGAACAGCACAGCACAAGAAACTTCTGAAGTTGATTCAGCTTGTTTTCCTTCAGCCACTGGAGTAACTTTGATTCCACTCATTCAGAAGCAATATTATTATCATGCTCGTGGGTCCAGCTTCTGCATTAACTTTAAACTCATGTTGTCCTTGAATGAGGAATGTGAAGAGCCAAGCTGGTCCATCCTTCCGCAAGTGGAGGAAAAGCTCTTTGTATCTCTCTACCCGTCTGACCCTGTGGTTTTTTTTCCCCTCTCTCTCAAGGTCTCCTACAGTTTAGGAAAGGAGTTAGTTAGCAGTCTTCAAGGTTATGTTCAATCTTTTGAAAGCTGTGTTTTTCTCTCCCAAATTCTCTCTCAAAATAGCTTACTCAGAACTCTCTCATTTGCTATCTGCTTGACATTTAGTCAAATTGTGGCCCTAAACAAGAAGACCCAAGTAAACACACAAATATAGCCAATAGAGGGATGGCAAGAGTTAAAAAAATGTCCCTATTTATCATATCTTTGATACATATTTTTGAGTGGATTTTCACTTATTACGAAAAGAGATTATAAGGTACAACTTACTTAAAATAAAACTGCCTATTCATAAAACTAAAATAGTAATCTCCTAAATAATTTAGAAAAAATCATTATTTTACAAGGTTCCCAGTTAAATGTAATTAAGGACTAGAAGTATCACAGACTGCTTGATAAATCAGAGATGTCAGAAATTCTAGCAATATCCTTTTCTAGTAAATCTCTTCAGTAAATAATGGTAGATCAAACACGATAATTTCTTCACATAAAGGGATTTGCATATTTCTCTGCAGAGTAACTGTAAAATAGGCATAATTTTTCATGAACTAAGAGTTCTTTTTGAATTATTTTGTAGATGCTTCCTATGTTTCCTACATGTCTGCTGAAAAATGCGTGTTTCCCTTTAGAACAGGAAAAAGATGCAAGCAAGTGTAAGGTAATGCATGGAGATCTGGTGTTTTACTGGGTTTGCATGGAGGGAAGGATTTTGACTTGTGAGAGAAGATTTCCTCATTGATTCAAAGCTACCCAGAGATGCAAGGTTTGGTCTCCTGAAAGACCCTTTCTTTTGCATGATTCACTATTTTTGTACACTAAAGACACGGAAAACTTGCAATCTGATTGCTGGCAAAACTCTAACATCCCAATTAGAAGAGGACTTACCCCATGCAATTTTTACTCCTAGCTAGAAATCTGAGTCTAATTCATCATAAGCATGTTTCTATTGCACCACATGGTCTCTAGTCATGAATAATACTTTCCTGACAGATATAAAAGCAGACTTTCTGCATATAAGGGTGCAGAAAATAAAAGCCAAAGCTTTCGATAGGCATTATGCTGTTCCTTCCAGTGGTATCTGCCATTCTCACTTATGATCGTGCTGTTTGTTAGTCAGAACTCTCAACTTTTTGCTGAGCATATGATCATTAAAATTATAAAAGCTTGATCTTCCTACTGCTATTGATTTTTCCACTGAATTTTCAGCCTGAACATTCTCTGCCCCTGAGAGCACTCTAGCTGTGCTGCACAACAGGATAAATAACATCTTTCTGTTTCCCTGAGAAGCTGCTTGCTTCATCTTCTGATCTTTCTTTCTAATTTTTCCATCTCCAGTTTATTTTTCTTTACACAAACCAGTTTATGGATTAAATGAGGAAAAAAGTAAAACATAATCAAATGAAAAGGACATGAATAAAGAAATTACTTAGAAGTTGTTAAGATCTTTCTAAGGTTCAACTGAAATATATGCTTTCTAGATTTCACCTTTTATTTTAAAGGCTAAAGGAGGCAGCTGGAATCTTCATGAGAAGGAGAGTTTTCTGTTTTTCAGTGATTTCAGGTAATTGACTTCCTAAGGGAAGAAAAGATACCAGAAAATATTGCAATGTGGGTAGTTTTTATTTTGGTTTTAGTGTGAAGATGTTTAAGCTTTCTTGGACTTCATTTACACTATCAGAGTGTATTTTTCACAAGAACTAGCAGATACAGCTCTCCTAAATATAAAACCACAACACTGTCTGCATTTTCTCTGAGCAGTAGGTCACAGATTTTTTTTTTTTTAGTTCATGCATCATTCAAAATTTGTTTTAGTTATTCTGTGAAGTGAGAATATACTATAGCCTCCTTTGCAAAGACAAAGAAAAAAAGAAAACACAGTATTTTTTTGTCTGCTTTTCAACAGCACGTACTTGATCAGCCACACATTTTTTTGTCATTAAGCTACAGTGCCATAAGTTACATCAATTTATCCACGAATTAGAAAAGAAAAGTTATCTTTTCCCGCTTTACCATGAATGTGTTCTTTGCTGTTCAGGAACACAGAACATGGATATCTGACTTCTGCAAATTCGCAAGCAAAACTGGCTCAAACTGAGTAGGTTTTAATATTAACAAATATTAAAAGTATGCCTGCAAAGAAATAGAAATCCTATGGTGTTAATAGCTACATATGTTCTGTGTAATCTCTATTTTCCCTCAGTTGCTTATGATAAGATGTTACCATTAACCATTACCATGCATTTAATAAATATAATTCATGATACTGCCTGCAAAATATTTTCTTTATTTTTAATTTGTAGGTTTCAGTCTCTGTGGTATACACTGAACTTCATAATCCTCAAATTATTTAAAGGTTAGTGTTGACAGGCTTGGCCTGACATCTTAGTAGAAGCAATCAAGACATGCATGCAGAGTTTCTCAATTGCCCTTGAGTAGACTGGGACATTATCTAGCCTTAATGAGCTGCAGTCAGCAGCAGAACCTAGGTGGAAACAATGCTCTAGGACCTTTCTGCAGCCTTTTGAAGCCTGGATCAGACCTTCATGAGTCTTCAGGTGACATGTTTTAATATTTAATCAAAATTATTATTATTTCATATCATCTAAATGTGCACCACAAGCATTTTCATGCAATTAAGAATCACAGAATCACAAAATGATTGAGGTTGAAAGGGACCGCTGGAGATCATCTTGTCCAACCCCAACCTCCCCCACTCAAGCAGGGCCACCTACAGTGGAGGTGGAGGCCCTAGAGAGGACCGTGTCCAGATGGCTTTTGAATATCTCCAAGGAAAAGCAGTTCATCATTTGTAGTTCTTCCTAGCAAAATTGTGGGGACACAGCTGGAGTTGGAGGATAGAGATATTGCTATTAGGATCACATTAAGTATGATGATACTAAATTGCATTTGTAGCTATGCTTTTGTTGTCCATGCCTTAAAAGTCCACTGTGAAGCAGTGACAATGTCATACCAACTGACTTTGGGCACCCAAACTAAAAAATTGAGTCAAGTACTCTTCCTAGTGTTTTCTAGTCATTTGAGATAGTTACAAGTACTATGAAGGAACCTACATGATGTCTTCCTTGGATTACCATCTAAAGGATCCCCCTCTCTGTAGTTTACCTGTAGAGGGAACATAGGGAGAATAACCACCTACCTTAGCCTGATAGTTATGACATCTCCCAGTCTAGCCCAGAGATACAATGCAAGAAAACACAATACTGTGCATCATCTGTAGCTCCTCACGCAGATTAGCTAAGAAACACCACATCATTCACCTCTGTTATGCCAGCTGCTAGTATTCTGTATTAAAATGATCTCCAGGGTCTGGGCTAATATGAAGAAATTATTACAAATAAAACAGAAATAAACTACAACTGTCATAATATATATTTGAATGTGACAATCTGTGTTAATTCAAAAGGTCTATATTTCATGCTTCTATTCATAACCTATTTAAAGCCCCTAGAATAGACTCCATCAGAAACAACAGGAGGGCTCTTGGCTGCAAATGCAAGAAATATCCTTTCATAAACTTTTTATAAACATACCTCATGGGTACTATACAGGTTATAGTAGCAAGAAAGCTGTCAATGTACATATCTTGTTTTTCTTCTCAATTCTTAAGCTACCACAGTGATCGCACAAGCTTTTTCCTTAGCATGCATATATTTAAAATACCACAAACCAGATTTGTTTCCCTGTTAGCAGCTAGTGAGTAGATCTTGTTGAGCCCAGGATGTTTTAGGGTGATAGGCTCGGGTTAAATTTACCAAAATCACTTAGATCAACAATTGATACTGTGAAGGCATCTCCAGTCACAAAACTTGAATTGGAAAGGGCTGATTACAAGCAGATGTTTTATGGGAAGGTGAGAATAGGATTGATACTTGAAGCTATTGAGTGATTCATTGCAGTGTTTCTGCAAGCTGTTATCAGAAAGCGGAAAGACTCCATGCCTTTTTGTGTATTGCTGGTTTTGTTCAATAAAACTTACATTTTAATCTACAGGGGATTTCATGTTTTTCTGTCAGAGTAGCAGCAGATACTCCAGAAAGTGTTCAGTTTACTAGCACAACTACCTCGGCCTTATTTTCTTTTCATGTAATGAAAGTTATTTTTTGCCTTGAAGTAACAGAGCAATCATATTTAACTTGTTCTTAAATTTTGTATTGAAATATGGCTAAGTCAGCCCTTGGACTGTCCCAGAGGCATAGTTCTAAGCCCC
Organism: Platalea leucorodia; assembly: GCF_965183815.1. Classification (NCBI taxonomy): domain Eukaryota; kingdom Metazoa; phylum Chordata; class Aves; order Pelecaniformes; family Threskiornithidae; genus Platalea; species Platalea leucorodia. The sequence continues at coordinate 41,177,509 of NC_138828.1, read as the reverse complement.
TTTCTTACCTGGACTTCCCCCTTGTTCCTATAAAGCAACCATTTTGCACAACTGGTCAACAGATGCCCTGAAAATGTGCTTCTCATTACGACAAATGTGAGGCATACTATGGCTTGCTCACCTCCTCTCTTTCCCCTTTTCTCACAGAAAGGTGAGTCGATGTAAATATTTTACATGTCAAATTTTTTTACTTAAATTTGCATGTACCTACATTTTAATTTAATCATTACTTATTCAATACATGCATTTACATGTAAATGTTTTTTACACGCTGTGTAGGTGTACAGTGAAACCTAAGTTGTCAGCTGGTGTCCTGGGAGTAAAGGTAGCCTCTTTGACTTCGCTATCCTCTCCTATCTGTTCTTGTTCTTTCCATTTTGTTAAGTCTATGCTTTGCCCTTCATTTCTTCAACCCTTCCTCCATTAGACCGTTCAGCGTCACTTTTCTCTCCCTTTTTTAGGTCATGACACTCACAAGCTTCCATATCTGCTTCTTAATGTTCCCTCATTACACTGCATGTAAAAGAAATTGAGTTCTCTGTGGCATAGCACAGTCAGAGTACAAACTCTAATGGTATCATTTTAAAAAAATGTTCACAACAGTATTGCTGAAAACTATGCTTGAACAGCTTAAAACTACTGTTCTCATTAACAGGATGCTTTTTCTGAGTCAACTGAGGGAAAGCGAGTGGATCTTTATAATGAAAGGTGCAGAAACGTTAGGAGGAAGATGCAACAGCAACAACAAAATGTTGAAACTTGTTCTGGCATTGCAAGGTGTCAGTGCTCTGCTCTGACAGAACTGAAGTTAATATAAGTTTTGACATAGACTTTAATGGGAAAAGCCCTTGGTTTGTTGTGAAAACTAATGTCTATTTTTTCTTTGCTCTTCGTGACAAGCCTATGAAAACATATTACCCGCTGTCTGGCAGTGGCATATATATATGCTATTTACATTAGAGTAGCTCCCCGTCAAAGTCTGTACAATGCATTTTGTGCGGTTTATGACTTCAGCTTTGGGCAAGGATATGAAGGTTCTAAAACCACAGCATCCCCATGTGGGACGCTTTTGGTTTTCATTAACAAAATTAAATAGCCTGCACAGGATTTTGAGTTCATCACGTCTTTTTTTAAATTTCAATAGGATTGCAGCTGAACATGAGGAAAATATACTTGTCTAAACTACTATATCTTATCCTGAAAGCACAACATGACAGCTAGAAGGCAGACTACCTGCGGTTAAATTAAAGATGACATACATGAATGCACTCACTTGTTAAGACACCAAATTTAAGGAGGTTTTGTTTTAAATCCCTAGTTTCTTCACTGAAATAAACAGATATCCTAACCCTGCAGCTTCAATAAAAAAGTGTAACATAATACTCTGTGATGACTCCTTTTTGGCCTCAAAGAGGTCCTCTGGATATTTTTCACTCCATGTGTTCTGTATGCAGTGAGAGGGAAAGCAAGATAACATACTCCACAAGCTTGCATGTGACTGTGACATTTGTCAAAGCTGTTACATTCGATGACAGCTGAAAGGTGAGCAGTCATCTGATTGTGCAGGCAAGTGAATCCCCTTGTCATCACTTCCAAGCCTAAAAACTGCTTAGACCTATGCCAGAAGCACTGCAGTTTTAGCAAATGCAGTGGGTTGATATACCAATATTACTAAGACCTAGCAACACGCTCAGGTTAATGACAGATGCTCTGTCAACTGCTTCCTGATGCAACATTGCTTACAGATTAAGGAGTAAAGGTAATGTTTTGATAGGTTATTTCGGGGTATTGCATTTGAATGTTTGTCTGGTTTGGTTTGTTTACTTTTTTGGTTAAGCTAGCACTTGAGGAAACCATATACTTCTATCTATCACAAAGAAATAAGAGTTGTTGCTATTGGGACTTTTCATAAAATATTCACTACTCTGGAGCACTAAAACATGATTCTGTATTTCATCTCCCTGAGAATAAGGCAAGAATGAGACTCTTTTCACCAGGATAACAGTTAAACTGCCCAAGTAGATGTTTAAACTCAAGCTGTTAAGTTTTTTGTCTAACTTAGATGGCGGTTGGAAGAATTGCTGAATCCAAAGAAGGCCAAAGACTTATTTTAACATCTGATTTGTCTCTGTGGGTGGCTTCCTGACTTTACTAAGTCAAGCATAAATCTCTCATTCACTGCAATAAAGACAGTATTTCATCCTGCTTGTATCACTAAAGTGCACCAAAATATACTCGGGTTTTGACAGCCTCTTTACATGATTTCATTTTTCCACAGTTAATGTCAGAACCGAACTCATTCTGCATAAGATGCCACAAAATGTCTACTCCTCTGGAAATTTTCATCATTTCATGTAAATTAAATCCAGGGATACCGTTACATGATCCTACATGTACCATTGCTTCCTAAGAAGGTGTGAATGAAGAATGAGAAAGAAAAATCTGCAGGGTCTCAAGCAGCCTACAGGGAGCTGCAGTATGCGCCAGACACACAAGCAGCTGAAGGCAGAAAACACCTTTTCATCTCTAACTCCTGCTGTGCCACCCTTGTTTAAAAATTTCAATTACTACATTGTCTGTCCTTCTGTACATCAAAAGCCACTAGGTTTCACTCAGATATGCTCTATCATCAGGTGAAAAAACTTCAGTTAGCAAAATATTTCAATCTTCAGAAAAATGAAAACATGAGGTACAGGTAGGGTACAGCAGACGCTAAGGAACTACTGGTGCCCAAGGCCCCATACAGACAAAGAACCTCTGCTGCTGTCCTTGCCCTTCCCTTTCAAGTTCTGCAAGGCCAGGGGGGCTTCTCAGCCTTGACATTTTTTTTCTTCTTCTGATCTACATCTCTTACTGAATTAATACCTTTCATGCCTCCAGGCACTAAAAGTGGGAAATCTTTATGGTAAGTAGAGAACAGTATTAGCCAGATATGCTGACCCCCTACAAAACAACCTTAAATAACAGAGAAGTACGGAGAGTGGTAGAGGAATCAGGATCTCAAGATATTGAGGCACTGAATGAAAAATGCAAAAACAACATTTCACTAAGCAACATCCAGCAGAGACGAAGATCCTGTCCTGAATTAGTGTATGGCCTGTTTTTATTTGCCATTGACACATGTTGATAACTACTGTTGTTAGCCAGAAACAAACGCTATGTTGCCCGCATGATCAACAAAAGTAATCTATATACATGTGATTTTTTTTTAAGTTCTCCTTTAAAAACGCACCACCACCAGTACTGGAATTTCTTCACAAATTCTAAGTCCTTCACATGTTATCAAACCGTCATTTGCTGCCTTTAACATCTTCTGTTCATGATCTAGCAAGAGTAGAGAATTATGACAACCTAATCTAGCAGGAATAACTTAATATTCCTACTTACTGAGAATAAATAACCCTAACCAATGCTGAGCTTCTCGTTGATGATTTTGTCAAAAATCTAAGAGAATTTTCAAGTGAAGAAAATCTCAACTCTAAAACCATCTCTGTAAAAAGAACATTGCTGTCTCTTGTTGTTTGCAAATGAAGTGACCACCACAATTTCTATTTTTCCAAACAGAAAAAAGTTCCTGTTTTTTTAGCCACAAAGATTCAATCTGGGCCCTAAAAGATGTTTCCTCCCCCAGTGTCAGTATCAAATAAGAATCAACTAATCAAAAAACATGCTCCTGTTTTTATCAGTCATCTTTTATGAAGTCTTGACTCCTGGTGATTGTAGATAAATCAGAAAGCAAAACAAAGGACTCTGTCCCAAGTCCTTTTTAAGTCTGGTTAGGGAGAAAAGAGGTTTTTTTACTTGCAAAAGCAAACAATTTTAATATGTTCTCAGTAACAAATCATAAATGTCACTCCATTCAATCACTTTTACCAACTAATATCAGAGTTTTTGACATACAGAGAATAGGATATAAATAAGTTTAAAAGGTTTTGATAATAATCTTGATAATAATAAAATATAATTTCTAAAAAGAGCTACTTATTTTACAAAAAATTGATGTTGAAATGTCCAGATATATTGAGAATGGTTCCGCTCAGCCTTGTGCTGGATCTGATGCTATTAATTTTCAATTTATTCAAGAACTAAGCGGAGAAATAGACAGTATGCATAGGAAGTCTATTGACAAAAACAAGTTGAGAACTGCAAATATGCTAGAAGAAAAGCTTTATATTATAAATGATTGTGCAGTGTTCAGTTTGGGGGCCTCGATCATATTCTTATGAAGAGAGGTTGAGGTAGCTCAGGTTGCTCAGTGTGACAGAGAGGAGGCTAAAGGACTACCTACAACTACTTCAAGAACATTTTAAAGATAATGTACCGAAACTCTTCTCAGTTGTTCCAGTCTCAGATGGAATATTGTATCAAGTTTTGGTTGCTATATTTCCAAAGAAATGTGGATTGACAGAGAGTTGAGAGGATGATAGAATAGAAAGTTACAAAACATGATGCCCAAGAAAACTGAAACTGAGATCATCTGGTCTAAAAAAAAAAGAGATACATTTTGAAATATGTGTTGATTTGAGCCCTGCCTGGTTTGAGGGATGAATAAATCTTATTTGCTTCAGAGAAGCCTGCATGGAAACAGGACAACATGTTGTGTCCCTTTGGAGCTGATTTTAAAATGTCTTAGAGAAATCTTTGAAACATCTCATAGAGAAAAAAAGATTTCAAATAACCTGTGCTTTCAAATAACGAACACTAGTTTCATTTTAAATTATATTTTTTTATGGAGTTGCTAAAAAAAACTTTAAGGAATTAATGATCATTATTCTTAGGTTATAGAAAGAATAGACATGCACATACACACAAAAGAGTAATGGAGGGTCATCACCTACTCAGCTGAAGTATCTCCTGGTCATTCCCAGGGTTTTCAGGCCCCTGAGCTGGGAGATTGAGCCACTCTCCATCATTTATCAGCAGTCCTAGTCAACTGGGGAGGTCCCAGATGACTGGAAGTTGGCAAATGTGACACCCACCTACAAGAAGGGTCGGAAGGAGGATCCAGGGAACTACAGGCCTGTCAGCCTGACCTCGGTGCTGGGAAAAGTCATGGAGCAGATCATCTTGAGTGCCATTACGCAGCATGTGTGGGACAACCACGGGATCAGGCTCAGCCATTATAGGCTTATGAAAGGGAGGTCCTGCTTGGCTAATCTGATGTCCTTCTATGACAAGGTGACTCGCTTAGTGGATGAGGGGAAGGCTGTGGATGTTGTCCACATGGACTTTAGTAAAGCCTTTGACACTGTCTCCCACAGCATTCTCCTGAAGAAGCTGGCTGCTCATGGCTCGGATAAGTGCACTCTGCACTGGGTTAAAAACTGGCTGGACAGCCGAGCCCAGAGAGTGGTGGTTAACCAAGTCAAATCCAGTTGGCGTCTGGTCACGAGTGGTGTTCCCCAGGGCTCAGTGTTGGGGCTGGTCCTGTTCAATATCTTCATTGATGATCTGGATGAGGGGATAGAGTGCACCCTCCGTAAGTTTGCAGATGACACCAAGTTGGGTGGAAGTGTTGATCTGCTGGAGGGTAGGAAGGCCCTACAGAGGGACCTGGACAGGCTGGATCGATGGGCCAGGGCCAATTGTATGAGATTCAACAAGGCTAAGTGCCGGGTCCTGCACTTGGGTCACAACAACCCCATGCAACGCTACAGGCTTGGGGAGGAGTGGCTGGAGAGCTGCCTGGCGGAAAAGGACCTGGGGGTGTTGGTTGACAGCTGCCTGAATATAGGCCAGCAGTGTGCCCAGGTGGCCAAGAAGGCCAATGGCATCCTGGCTTGTATGAGGAATGGTGTGGCCAGCAGGACCAGGGAGGTGATGGTGCCCCTATGCTTGGTACTGGTGAGGCCACACCTCGAGTACTGTGTACAGTTTTGGGCCCCTCACTACAAGAAGGACATCGAGGTACTAGAACATGTCCAGGGAGGGGCAACGAAGTTGGTGAACAAGTCTCATGAGGAGTGGCTGAAGGAACTGGGGTTGTTTAGTCTGGAGAAAAGGAGGTTGAGGGGAGACCTTATTGCTCCCTACGGCTGCCTGGACAGAGGTTGTGGCAAGGTGGGGGTCGGTCTCTTCTCCCTAGTAACAAGTGATAGGATGAGAGGCAACGGCCTCAAGCTGCACCAGGGGAAGTTTAGGTCGGATAATAGGAAAAACTTCTTGACTGAGAGGGTAGTCAGGCATTGGACCAGGCTGCCCAGGGAAGTGGTTGAGTCTCCATTCCTGGAGGTATTTAAAAGATGGGTAGACGTGGTTCTTAGGGACATGGTTTGGTGGTGGACTTGGCAGTGCTAGGTTAACGGTTGGACTTGATGATCTTAAGGGTCTTTTCCAACCTTAATGATTCTATGATCTCAAAACTCTACTACATTAAAGATACTATAATGCCAATTTGACTTACTTAAAGTAAGTTTTAAACATCAATTTTTTTTTTCATTTTTGTGCAAGCCTCCTTTCTAGTTCATATTGGCATGTTTGATTATTATAATAAGAAATAATACTTTTAGTAAAGCATGTCTCGAATCATCATCGTGCATTTGTCAAAGAGAAAAGTAGAAGAGGTGCGATTAAAATTGGATTTTTGTTTTAAGCAACAAGTTCCATTATGTTTAAAGTGTGGAGTGCTAGAAAAACTTGTCATACCTTTAAACCTAGGATGAAGCCTTTCCTACCCTTAATGTCATGATCTCTGTCAAATATACTTTTTCTAGTGGAAGCACCTAATCTTCAGTTTCATTTGTGTACAACTAGAGGGACAGTATTGCAAGAACCAAAACCAGCATCTGTTGCTTTATTTCCAGTTCCTAACTGGCCAAAGGAGATCTGGGGGAAGGGGGGAAAAAAAAAAAAAAAAAAAAATCAACTACAGTTTCTGCTTTTTAAGACAACTACTTAATACAGAATTCAGAAAATAAAATTATGTCTACAGTTGAGCTTGCCAAATATTATTTATCAAATACATTATTCATTGATTTTTTGTCATTTTTCATTGACTAATTTATTCAGCAAGTGCTTCTTATGACATTCAACCAATTCTGCAGCAGCCAAAAGACTATTTGTCAAATAAATTATTTGATAAATAATGACAGTATTGTTCAAATCCCTTAGTCAAATGGCTTTATTTATTTATTTATTTATCTATCTATTTATTCATTTATTTTCAGCTAGCTTCAATCTCTGCCATGGAGTCAAGCTGCCTAAATACAAATTGATGATGCACATTAAATGTTAATAGACAGGAGTTTTCAGCCCAGAGAGTGCTGTATTTTCCATCAGTCTGTATCTTTCACTTGTTCTTTAAGAATTTTTTTTGTTTCCTCTGATCCTTCTTTCCTTATTCTTTTCTTCTCTCCATTTTATCATATTATTTTCTAGATTATAATTGTCTTTTTTATATAGTTTATATCCAGGAGGTGACTCAATACCATATTTGAGAAATCTTTATGATTTGCAATCTTTAACTATTGTCAAAGATTTAACTCCAATTTAACTACTCAGATACGACTTTATAAAAACAGAATTCTGAGAATTAGAGTTATTTGTGTACTAGAGAATGATCTAAGCTTTGCTTTAGTTATTGCTGTGGCTGAAAAATGGGGAATACATGGTGCAGCAACAGACAGGAAAAGAGACTATTTTGCAATTAGGAAAATGTTAGCATAGGCAACTGGACAGAAACCTTGCCCACGGGCAGGGTGCTGAGCAAATGGAACAAGAATTTTTATCAGTAATCCTGTCTTCTTAGTGTGAGACATCTGGAGCTGCATTCATAGAATCAGTGAGCATTCATGATTGCACCCAAAGTCAGAGTCAATTTTGAACACATGCAACACTACAGAATTATTAACCTCTCCAGAAAAAACAGAACAGAACAAAAAACAATGCCCGTCAACACAAGAGTAGGTTTATCAAATTAAGCATGGAAATTTTAGATGCCACTTGACAGTTTTGGCCTTTGTCAACAGATGTCTCAGTTCTCCCTTTAAAAGGAGCTGTCAATGCTCCTATAGTGCTTGGATATTATGAAATAAATTTGTATTATTTCTAAAGCACTTAAATGCTGTTTAAGACAGTCTTTTGGGTTGGTTTAAGAGGAAATGAGTATTTCTTTGTTCAATGTATAACTCAGACATTGTACATTAAATATGGCTCATGACACTTCAATTAAACAGGCTGAAAGGAAGGACTGAATGTTGCTTATTAAGTGAGACAGTAACGTTCTGGCAACATACTGATTCTGTATTGAAGGACTGAGTACAGAACATAACCATGAAGACAGTAATTTCAGCTTAAGTGGGCAGCATAAGTTCTGTGGTGGGGTTTATCTTTTTTTTTTTTTCTTTTTTTTTTTTTTTTTTTCCCTTGAGTTCTTTCTCTTTACAGCGTTGCTAGTCTTTTATTGTTGGGCTTGGAGGAACAAGCATGCAACATGGTGCAGAAGGCTGAGCCTGGGGTGGAGCTGCCACAGGTAGGGCCCCATCAGAGGGGATATCTGTTTTCCTGGCTCCTTGCTCCAGGTCTGAACTGGGGCCATGGGTTGTGTGAGTGCATAGTGTGTGTGTTGTAAAACAGAAATTTTAAAGTAGAAATCACCATTCACCTGCTACACCCATCCTCCTTAGTGAATAAATTACAGGTTATATGCTTCTGAGCACTGTAGCTGTGTTCTTGTGGCCATCCCATCTAAATTCACCCTGACAATGAACAATTTGACCAAGTTTTAAGCTGGTCATTCCTTGTGGGAATTGGCATTGACAATTCAACAGTGACTCAAATATGTAAACTTCTTCTTTATATTTAATAACTTAAACAAGTAATTATTCCTTTTATCATTAATTTAAAGGTAATAAAATTAAATTTAATATTATCAACAATTATTATATTGAACACTTGTTTTTTGTAAATTCAAGCTGTTTCTGCAACAGTTAAATCCAACTATGTGTAGGTGGGGTCGCATCTTATTCAATGCAGCTAATTATTCAGTTGTAACTCAAGAAAAGTATAGTTAAGATGCTAAAAATATGTAACTGTAAAAGTAGCTATAAGTGTCCTAAAATTACATCACATCACAAGCCCGAACTGGACTAGTTGACTTGTTCTGCTGCAAACAAGTATGAATTTATTTTGGTTTATATTTTAAATTGTATCCCTTCAGTGGTATTATTTTTTCTTTTCGAAAACTATAGAAATACCTGTCGAAGCAGTAATTCACCTAACAGAAAATTCATGAGATCTCACACTGTAACTACCAAATAACATATAAATCACTCAGATAACCTTTCTGTTCTGAGTCAGACAGCGTTTCTGCTCTTAGTGTTTAGGAGTAACAACGGTCCTTACCTGCACTGGTCCTTTTATTAGCTTATGTGACTTTAACACTGCTCTCAGGACTGTATATATGTCCAGATCTACTTTAGATCTTTTTTTAATCTCTGAACTTGTTTGCTAACTACATGACTAGCCATTAGCTGTAGCAATCCAATCAAAAAAGTGAAGTAAATACAGAAACAAACGCAACCTCTTCTTAGTTGATAATCCGACAAAAACAACACTTACATCATTTTACCCATGTACAACTTGTGCATATTTTTCAAATCTGACCCCCAGTGGCTAAGGCACAGATATTTATGTCAGAAAGAACAAGATTTGAGCCTATATATTTGACATATGGAAACCTATACACTGATGCTCTGACTCTAAGGTTATCTATATTTCCATAATTACAAAATGGATAACTGTGATATTATAAACTCTGTCCCTATTGTATCACTAGTGTATAATTCTACAATAATTATTCATAGAAGATTGATATTAATAGTCTTATATCCAATAAAATCAACACAATAATTAGATTTTTTCCTTTTTCTTTACGATAAAATCTTCATAGAAGTAATGAATAACATTTGCAAACACTGAAAGAACAAACTTTGGCATGTGTTATAGGATGTCTCTGCAAGAAAATATGTTCTAAATGAAGTCAATGTTGTTTAAAATGTACTTGATACACAACCTGAAAGATTTTTGCTATGCGAGTAGGAAGATGATCTCAGAAAGTTATTAAACACAGCAAGTGTCATGCAACCTTCTTCCTTCTTACAGCAGATGCAGTCTGCTTTTAGCTGATGGTGTCAGTGACAAAAATAAAACTTCACGGTTTACCCAAATATCTGAACCACACGCATAATTCATGATGTTATTTCTTTAGAGCTCTAAATACAGTGTTACCTCGAGTGTCTGGCACAAATGATAACTTTGAGAATCAAAAAAAGGAAAAAAAAAAATCCTCAGAGAAGACAGTAGAAATTAAAGAGAGAACTCTAATCAGAGAAGACTCCAGAACAATAAAAGACCTGCATACCCTACTCCACAGAAGCACAAAGTCCCAAATTATCCCTAACTGAAAGCCTGACTCTGAGTGACTGAGCTGAGAATCATAGAATTGTTTAGGTTGGAAAAGACCTTTAAGATCGTCAAGTCCAACCATTAACCTAACACTGCCAAGTCCACCACCAAACCAGGTCCTCAAGCACCATGTCTACCCGTCTTTTAAATACCTCCAGGGATGGAGATTCAACCACTTCCCTGGGCAGCCTGGTCCAACGCCTGACTACCCTTTCGGTGAAGAAGTTTTTCCTAATATCCAGCCTAAACCTCCCCTGGCGCAGCTTGAGGCCATTTCCTCTCGTCCTATTGCTTCTTACCTGGGGGAAAAGGCTGACCCCTGCCTCACTATCAGCTCCTTTCAGGTAGATGCAGAGAGCAATAAGGTCTCCCCTCAGCCTCCTTTTCTCCAGTCTAAAGAACCCCAGCTCCCTCAGCCACTCCTCATAAGACTTGTGCTCTAGGCCCTTCACCAGCCTCGTTGCCCTTCTTTGGTCACGCTCCAGCACCTCAATGTCCTTCTTGTAGTGAGGGGGCCAAAACTGAACACAGTATTCAAGGTGTGGCTTCACCAGTGCCAAGTACAGGGGGACAATCACTTCCCTAGTCCTGCTGGCCACACTATTTCTGATGCAAGCCAGGATGCCATTGGCCTTCTTGGCCACCTGAGCACACTGCTGGCTCATGTTCACCCGGCTGTTGATCAACACCCCCAGGTCCTTCTCAGCCAGGCAGCTCTCCAGCCACTCTTCCCCAAGCCTGTAGCATTCCATGGGATTAAGCGCAGGACCTGACACTTAGCCTTGTTGAATCTCATACAGTTGGCCTCGGCCCAATGATCCAGCCTGTCCAGATCCCTCTGCAGAGCCTTCCTACCCTCCAGCAGATCAACACTCCCACCCAACTTTGTGTCACCTGCAAATTTACTGAGGGTGCACTCGATCCCCTCGTCCAGATCATTGATCAAGATATTAAACAGGACCAGCCCCAACACTGAGCCCTGGGGAAAACCACTTGTGACCAGACGCCAACTGGATTTGACTCCATTCACCACCATTCTTTAGGCCTGGCCATCCAGCCAGTTTTTTTCCCCAGTGAAGCGTATGCCCGTCCAAGCCACAAGCAGCCAGTTTCTCCAGGAGAATGCTGTAGGAAACCGTGTCAAAGCCTTTAGTAAAGTCCAAGTAGACAACATCCACAGCCTTTCCCTCATCCACTAAGTGGGTCACCTTGTCATAGAAGGAGATCAAGCTAGCCAAGCAGGACCTGCCTTTCATAAACCCGTGCTGGCTGAGCCTGATCCCCTGGTCATCCTGTATGTGCCACATGATGGCACTCAGGATGGTCTGCTCCATAACCTTCCCCAGCACCAAGGTCAGGCTGACAGGCCTGTAGTTTCCCAGATCCTCCTTCTGGCCCTTCTTGTAGATGAGCGCCACATTTGCCGACCTCCAGTCAACTGGGACCTCGTCCGTTAGCCAGGACTGCCGATAGATGATGGAAAGTGGCTTGGTGAGCACCTCTGCCAGCTCCCTCAGTATCCTTGGGTGGATCCCATCTGGCCCTATAGACTTGTGTGTGCCTAAAAGTGGTGTAGCAGGTCATTAACTATCTCCCCTTAGATTATGGGGGCTTCATTCTGCTCCCCATCCCTGTCTTCCAGCTTAGGAGGCTGGGTACCCTGGGAACAACTGCTCTGACTATTAAAGACTGAAGCAAAGAAGGCATTAAGTACCTCAGCCTTTTCTTCATCCTTCATCACTATGTTTCCCCCTGCATCCAATAAAGGATGGAGATTATCCTTAGCTCTCTTTTTGTTGCTAATGTATTTGTAGAAACATTTTTTGTTGTCTTTTACAGCAGTAGCCAGATATCTGTAGTAGCCAGAATCTGGCTCTTGATATTTAACTAGACTGCTAATGATTCAGCTGTGGGTAACAATGATCTCTGTCTGATGCTACAACTCACTTAGCAGTTGTGATGTTACGTTTAAGGATTAAAGTAACTGCATTAACTGAAAATAAAAAGTTATTTAACAAAACTAATAATGACTATGCTTTAACTTCCTAAGTGGTTTTTATATAGAGCGTAGAAACCAAACTAATCCACAATATTAGTACGATTTATCTACATGCTTTTAATGACTTTTGATCATTGTTATATATAAACAGTGCTTTGCAAATTCAGCAAGATAAAAGATTGCATTCTGTAGTAAATTTCTTCTTTATGAGTTGTTAATTTTTAGTTTAATGAAAAAAAACCCAAATCTGAACTGCAGTATGCCTGGCTGGCTTGTTTCAAGTGTGGGGGATAATGAGCCCTCTGTCTTTTTTCCTGTCCTAGACAGCACATGGGCCAGACAAAATTGATGCTTCAACCCCTGAGCTGCTCTGAGGCTGCATACTGTTTTAAAGTGTAGGGCAAGGGGTAACAAACTGACAAGGCTGTAGCTAGGGAGAGAGATCGTGCAGAGGGACAGTGCTGTACCCCCACTGTGAGGTGGCAGTTCGCACACAGCCTTGTAGACAAATGAGCTCCAGGAGGCATTGTGTTCCAAATGACCCAGTGTTGGTCTGAGCCATACAGCTGTATGTCTTGACACATTTTCACTCTGGTATTCATATGCATGTTTTTCATATTTTATACAGCCTTTGACCCGTAAAGGCACATTAAGACAAGAAGGTGAGGGGAAAAAAAAAAAGATTCAGCAATTATACCAAGAAAAAAATATTACAAAGATGTATGCTAATTTCCTTGGTGGGAGTTTGCTGTTTCAAATGTATGGCAAATTAAGGGTCTCACTCTATGTGTTTTGAAGCACCCTGAACTGCAACCTAAGTAAATGTCCAAATTCCGCTACCCTACGCTGACATGAATCAGTGACAATTGTCCTGAAAAATGAGATATTTCCTGATTTACTTCAGTAAACAAGGACAGCAGAACTTGGCCCATGGGGAGATGAGGGTAGTCATCATTTTGTAGGAATAGAGCCAAAGTCTGGGCATTTCCACAGCTGAAGAAAGTAGACAAAGCATATGCTGCCACTTATGAACTAAATGTCACTTGTCTTCTAAAGCTGTCTTTACTGTAAGGTTGCTATTACTTGTTTCCCCACAGTCCCCATAGTAACTATAAAAATTTCATTTCTACTCTAAATATTTAAATCCCACTCAGACCTGTTAACATTTTGGAGAGTAAACACAAAAGAGCCATGTGATTACTCTGCACCATGCCAGGCTTTGCTGGAAGGTTGTATCAGCTATAAGTCTTTTTGCATTTTGGGGTATAGAGAGTTCTTAGTAATTTAAAATATAATGTGTTCTGGAATAATCTAATTGTTCCAAGAAAAGCTAGTTACAACACATTAGTGAACTGGAGTGTTATTTCCCTCAAGAGGTTTTTTTGTTGCAAATTGAAACATTTATGAATCAAGGAGCATCACCTCATCAGAGAGTTAGACTTTTTCAAACATTTCCAGTGTTTGAGCTGACATTGGTTTAATTATTAGCATTTGTATTGCACAATATGGGTTTTTTTTCTCAGTTGTGATTAAAATCAAACATACAAACAAGAACTTTCTCAGGTCACTGGAATTCAGCATTTTCTAACAACCACTACAACTACTGTGTAATTGATCTTAAAAGTGAATTCAGAGGTTTTCATCCATATAACACCACCATTGTGCTAGCACAAAAATATGTGAAGACATGATGCCTATCCCAAAGGCCTTATAGTCTAAATGAAATTAAATATGACCAAAAATGGTAAACAATCAAACAGAAAAGATTGATCTGAGTGTTGAGGTTAACAAGAAAATCACATAATTTTACAAATTAAATACAACCCAGATGTATCATTCCAGAAAACTTAAAAGTGGTTTCCATAGTTGCCTTTTCCTGTCAAAAAAATAATGGAATTTGTTGTAACAGATAAATAATGAACGCCTTTAGTGCTAATAATAATCTGACTGTTTTCCTTCTCAGAAAATTTGCATTGTTTAATATTGGTTTCTTCATAAAATTTGTTGGCTTAGTTAAAGCCAACAGCCTGAAAGCACCACAACTGAAAATTAAGAACATTGCTCTAAGTGCTTTTATATTGATCTCAGACCAGTCTTAGTGAGCACATCAGCATAATAGACACAAGTGTCAGTTGGTACAAAATCAATTTCATCTACTTTCATACTTGAAATCATATTTTATTAATGAGAAATCCAAGAAAATACTTTTTGAAACAAAATAACTCTGATCCCTCTTTAGGAGTTCCATTAATTTATAATGTAATGTAATAATGTAAGACCCTGAAAATTGTTCAGTTTTATCCTTTCAATGAATTGGGATTTGTTCCTGTGACTATCAAGAAAAATTTATTCAGGCAAGTTTCCTGAGACTCTCTAACACATCAATCGTTACAGAAAATAAAAACATATTTTAAACAACCTCAGTATGCTTATACCCACAGGCACAATTTGGCCAACAGAAATTTAATATCTGTGGAAAACAAATAAATATTTCTGCTTGTTATTTGTGTGGAAGATGGCTGAAAAGGAACCATATGTTTATTTAACATATTTTTATAGCTTTCATTAATTGAACCTAAAAATTGGAAGCATAAGTCCATTTGATGTTATCACACAGAAACGCAAATCTACTGTGCCAATGTTAAAAAATCAATGACTAAAAAAACTCATGACATTTACATTAATTACACTATTTTTGTCTCTTACTTGACAAAATACTCTTATAAACTTAACTCTTACCATAAAATGCTCCAAGAGATGGTATTTACTGAGGAACATGATGTGGAAGGATGGAAGGGGAGAGTAAAGTAAAAACTAGAGTAGTTAAGGCAGCTTTAAGCCCCACCTGTGGCCTCCTGGGGGACCAATAGCTTTGCAATACTAATGACAACTACAAATAGCACTCACCTGATCTACTGGCCCATATTTGCACTGCCAAAAATATGTGCCTTGTGCGGTGCACCAAAATTTCTGAGAAGTTCCCTGGATGACAGAACATTATATATTTTCTCATCCAGTGGTGATATCTGCCAATTCTATTGTTTTACCCCCCAAAAATGCAGCAAGTGTTTTTTAAATCTGATGAACTACACTTGAAGACTTGTATTGTTGACTTATGGAGAAAGAGGGAGGGGGGTAGATTCCAGATTCCCTTGCTACTCTCATGTATCTTTGTAGCTGCTTTTGCACCACATAATGCTCTAGTTTGAGCCCGTGACCCCTATGGTTAGCCAAGCACCCACCTGGCCCCTCACTCACTCCCCATCTCAGTGAGAGAGGGGAAAAAGTATGAAGAACGTGAAGGAGAAAACTTGTGGGTCAGGATAAAGGCAGGGAGATGGCTTACCAGTTATTGTGGGCAAAACAGGCCTGGGGAAATTTAAAGTAATATTGTTGGTTTGTTATGGTAATACCTCCTCCTCCTCCTCTGGCGTTGGCCTTCCTCTCACACATTTTGTTCTCTCCTTCTTTCTCTGTCTGGTGTTTTATGCCCTTTCTCGAATATGCTTTCCCAGAGGCACCACCCCTGTGGTGGGTCTGTTGGGACTGGCTGTGTCCAGCACAGGGCAGCCCCTGGCCTCTTCCCTCAGAGACGACCCCTGCGGCCCCCCCTGGCTGCCAACACCTGGGCACCTGCACCCACCACAAGAATCTTACTCAAGCATTTCTCTCCCAGATGCTAGAACCTTTGGCTGTATGCTGCCTCTGATTTGAAACTGAACAGGGTTTTTCTTCTGAAATAAAGCAAGCTATACCTCATATTCTTCCTTCCCCACCCCTCAGAAAATGAATAAATCACCAAAAAAAAAAGTTCATTGCTTGGCATAACCCAATTGTGTACTATATAAATAATTTATTTTCTATTCATTCCTCCATCCATCCACAGGCTAATCTGTCCCTGTGTTTATGTGTGTTTTTCTAGAAAAATGTAAAAGTCTTGAGGGCTGTATGTATTTGAGATCTATAGCAGGGCATTGTTTTGAATGCAAGTTACACTATTTACATAAGTCCCTCCTTGGTGCAGTGCGCAGTCAGTGAAAGAATTATTCTCCCTCACATGTGTGCTGGCATCTAAAATAAAGTAAATAATAAAGACCAGTGAGTGAAATGTTACTACCTGTTTCAGACAGTTTGTTTGAAATCTGCCAGGTCTTCTTGCAAGACCGTAATTTGCCAATTTGTAGAACGGGACAGATGATTACACCCTGTAATAGATCAGACATCAGGATTTTGTAATTTTTTTAAATATTCTCAGGCATAATGGAAAGTATAGATTAAATATCTAAATAAATTAAAAGACACAAAAATGGCAAAAGGAAGAGAAAACATTTTATTTTAACACCCTCTCTTTTTCCTTGGGTCTCAGTCATAATGAAAACAGTACACTGGAAAAAGAAAACCTGGAGATAGTTTGAGGAAGATACGGATAATAACACAAGGACAAAGAAATACTCTAGAATGGATAAAGAGTAAGCACTTACATTTACATTTAGAATCAAATTTTTTATCACACACAAAGAAAAGGAGAGAGAGCAGAAGCTTTAACATTTCTTTCATGTGCTATTTGCCTGAAACAGAAACTATTGCTTTAAAACAAAAAAAACCTAGATCAATTGCATAAAAGCCCCCAGCTGGGGCATAGTAGATGGGTCAGAAAATTGATAATCAGGAATGATTTTTCATAATAGTCTGGCTTGAATGTGATTTGAGTTAGTAATGAATAAAAGCTAATTTCATTTCATGGTTGTTTAGTGGACTGTGAGACACTTATGGAGAATCATTTCATATGTATTCAATTTGCAATGGGCAGTATTCCACATGGGACCTGCACAGAGTAATCCCAGTAGAGCAGCTAAGGATTAAAGGGACATTCTGCCTCCCTGAACCAGTTCTAGCTCAGGACAAGGCTGACTGAAACAGCAGCACAGAGATTTGTGCTGTTCCTGAGCACCCTGTGTCATTTAGGGAGGCTGAGGGCAGGGACCAGAATGAAGCAATATTCCTTATAAATAAAACAAAAACCTACAGTAAGTCTCCTTACCAGTTGACCAGGTAAAATAGTTTCTCATTCACCTATATTGACAGATGACTTCCTCTGATCTTGACAAATTATATTTGGTCCATTAAAACAGGATTCTACAGGAACTAAAGTATGAGTAAGGCAAGAAGAAAAAACTCATCATTTTTTGTAACCTTAGTGTTTATTAAATTGGATTGATTATAACTGTAGATTCATAAATGAATTACGGTGAATTATAAACCAGGTTTTGCAAGGATTTGTTTTATAATCATAATTATTAAAATATTTTAAGAAATGGTTATACCCAGAAGGTAAAGTAGTCATTTTCACCAGGAATCTGATCTGCTTGCCTGCTTTCAAATTTCTTACTTCGTAAACAGAACACACAAGTTCAGTGTAAATATAAAGGGCAGGAATATGACTAATCTTAAAACAGAACAAGCAGAACAAGCAAAACAAACAAAAATATTCTTGTAACTGGTGGTACTTTTTAGTCTTTTCATCTTTAAAATGTCAAATAATTAGTAGAGGGAAGGGAAAAAAAAGATATTCGCAAATGTGAAAGAAAAGAACCACTGTTCCTAGAGGAGAACCTGATGAAATCTGAATGAAAGAGTAAGGGACTTCTACAGCATCTACTTATTGCAAAATAAAATTGAACTAAAGAATAGAAAACATCTTTCCAAAGGCCATTAACTCAAAATCTATGACTTATATTGCATTAACTCCCAACAGAATCATCTTTATGAGCAAAGTCTTGTCAGAGTAGTTGTAAAAAGAACAAATGGAACTATTATCATTCTTCAGTTTGGGAATCTACTGTTTTCATCATCATCCTTGCTACTATAAGATATTATACCCAAAATCCTGTTTTGAGAAAGGCTTCTGGTATGGAAGTGTATTAGTCTAAGAGGTGAATTTCAAGTATACAGGCATGAAAGCTCTCAAAGATTTTAAAACTGTGGATTCTTCAGCATCATCAAAGTATTCCATGAAGGAGTTTGTAAGACTTTATTGACATGGATGGACAACTAGAAGCAACTGAGTGCAAAGAAAGATAAGCTAACCAAATTAGCATAGCAGAGAAAGTGTCTCAGATATATTTCATAAAGAATCAGAAATACAGTAGTGTACACCCTAATGTTCAGTTAGATATTTCAAAGGGAAAGAGTGGAGAAAAATCTGAAGCTAAAAGTCTTTGCCTATGATAATTGTTCCCCAAGGTTTCAGTCAAGGGACTGCAAAAATCAGAGATGGCACTCAAAATGCTTCCTCAGACTTCTCCTTTACAAATTTGGGACTGCAGTTTACCAAGGGATATTCGCAAGATAGAAAATGAAACAAAAAGGCTGAAATTTATCTCTTGGCATCTTCATTTGACTCTTTAAGTTGCTTCTAACTGCATCCCATCAAAATCAGAAGAAATGATTGACTTAAATTCCTCTCTGCCCAAGAATACACATACAATCACTTTCAGATGTAAAAAGGAGATGAGATTGGAAGGAGAAATGGAGGAAAATGCAATAGCATGTTGGAGTTTCTTAAAAGGTAAAAAGAGCTGAGTGGTCTCCCAGGTCATGTCTGAGCTGTGCAAGGCATCACCATATAGAGATGCCCCAGCAAGCACTGAACATGTTGATACAGCGTAGCCTTATACTCAGTGGTCTTATTAATCTGGATCCCAGAAAGAAACTACACGTAATGTTCATATAGCAATGATTCCTGGATAATTGATCTTACCCCACAGCCAGGCTTTTAGTCCACACCTTTGCACCAAAAAGGCTGTGCTATTTCTTTTTCAAGAGCTGACTTCAAGAGCTCACTTGGATAAAGGTGTCCAGAGGATCTCTATATCTAGCTGCAGTCACATTCTGTTATGCCTTAATTTCATCACAAGTGTGGTAAAAAGAAACGGTACTGGACCAGCCCATAAGATTAATGATGTGTCCCCCTTTCCTTAAATATTTAAGTCATAAGATAGAATAACAATGATCCTTCCAAAATTTTGTGAAAAAACGATACTCAAAGTAACAAGAAAAATGTATTGGTGCTGAGAATTATCACAACATTTTCCATGTAGGAGAAACAGGAAAAAGTAGTGGGTTTGTTTTTTTTTTTTAATTTCATATGTCTATCTTGATAAAATATTTATATATTCTCCATATTGACACCAATACAAATATTGTACATGCATATACACATATATATTGTAACCTACAGTTTAGGTTTTAAAGTCAGGAATTTAGGGAGCTTGAGCTCCCTAAAATGAGAGAGCTGCCTAGAATTATTTGGAAGGTTATGTATGCTTTTATTGCACCTATAATAAAGTCATGAAAAGGATCAAATAAATTTCAGTAATGCCTTCACGTACTTTGTTTAAAGATGACAAGATCAAGTATTCATTCACTTCTGCTTCATGAAAAGATTTTCTGAAACCATGTAATGAATGGAAAAACGTGGGGAAAAAAAGAGATCAAGTGAGAGACAGATAGGTAACCAGGGTTATATGAAGTGCATACAGATGTTAATGATTATGCTGTGTTTGTGGAATGGTTATAGTTCATTTGTTCCAAGTTTAACATTGACAGCTTGTTTCATAATGCAAATATATTTTTAAGGGGACATAGAACACACAAGATTTATATTTTTCCCAGTTATTTATTGCAGAATACAGACATCTGCATATAAACCACAGAACATGCATGCACACACACACACACCTATGCTGTGTGTGTATACACATATATATCCCACCATTATGGAAAATGAAAATGCATTCTGTATAGTAAAGCTTTTTGATAAAATAGATACAATCCTTCACAGTTCAGATTACTATGCAGTTGCATTGTTTAAAATATACTAAGTAAATTAATGCAGCAGTGCAAACTCCAAGTCTGGACCTCTAGCAGTGAACCACACATGGTATTGTAACTTAAGAGTAACATTTTTGCTTGCTGGCTAGCCCGTAGTGTCAAGAAACAAATTGATCTGTCCCTAAAAGAAGATTCTATAGATTAACAATACTGTGGAACTGATAAGAAACAAAAGATTTATCTATGACCATTCAAGATGGAACGGTATCCACACCCTGTTTCTGCACTCATGTCCTAGTGCCTGTTCAAAAGAAGAGAAACACCTCTATGGAGTCGGACCTGCACTTTCTGCTACGGATCAGTAGTTTTACTCACCATATGCCAACTGTCTTACACCATCATCTTTCCTAGTTTTGATCCACAGGATTGAGCCCTGGTATGAATTTATATTTCCAAATTGCACCAGTACTCTAAGAAGAAAACAATAAAAGCAATTTAAAAAATGGAAAGAAAGAGGTGATACAGGTTCCTTGAGCATCTATTATTTAGGAAATTTTTATTCAGATAAGTAATAGCTTCTTTTCAACAGCTACTGAATTCCAGGTGTGGTGGCTTCCTTACATCCTCATGTGTATATATATATATATCTGTTATATTTCCTTCCTGGCATCCTGTAACTCTGAGAGCAGTCAGTAAGAACAAATGGGTAAATAAATTAAAAAAATAAAACCTCTTTTGTTAGAAATTACTATTATTTCATTGTTTCAGCTTTAAATATATTATTAGGTGCATAGAACCTTCTAGAGGAACACTTCTGAGAAGATGTGGTGTTTACTGTTAGCTGTAGAAGATACTGTTTTCATTGGCTTCTGTTTTCTTAGTCTGACTTCTTTCATGACATGAGCCATGAAAGCAAGCACATAGGAGTACAGTCTTATCCTGTCCTGAAATGGGTCTTTTGGAAACTGAAAGAATCAGAAATCTGTAGATTTTCTACTGAATTAAGTCCATGACTATTAGAGGATTGCTTTTGAATCATCACAAATTAATAGTCACCTCTAAGCAGAGGTTTATAATACAATTTTCTATGTGTACTAAGGTATATTTGAATATCAAGTATTAGTAATATGAAAAATGCACATACATTAAATTAAAAACCTGCTAATACTTGTCTCTATGCAACAGAAAGTTCCATAGAAAAAGAAAGCAAAATAGAATAAGTCGTCGTAAATTCCAGCTAGTAACATTTTTTCCCATATATGCAACATATTTGACTGCAAAGGTCTACATATCACACAGAACAGTGAGGTTACATTCATTGCCTGTAATAGAAAACTGACCATAGCTGTATCATAGTCATCGTATTTCAGGCAATATACGCACAGCAAAACAGTAGCTCATATTTTCGCTACATCAGAAGCTGTCTCTTGACAGCAGTCAGTAGGAGCTGGATATAAGTAATTGGCTTAATAATACTGAAAGGAAAGCAGTTCAACCAGATCAACACGTGAAAGGGAGAATAATTTTATCTTTAGGCAATCAGGATATCAAATGGGCAGCAGGAAGTGTAGAGAAATTAGGAGACAGTGAGGAACAAGACATATGTATCTCATAGCTTTAGTGGAAATTATAATGAATGAGAAGTTTTTGCAGTTTTTCAATAAGGTACATATTACTGTTTTATCTTCTCATTGGTTCAAATCCAATGCACATTTTGGGATATTTTTCATTCCTTAAGAAAAGAAAAGTGTTTTAATTTCAACAAGTGCAAAACATAAGGCCCTTCAAGAAAACAAAGAAAGAAAGAAAGAAACATTGCTTTACAGTCACTTTAGCAGCCAGCTTCTCTCCATAGCAACCGTTTCTTGATGCAGTGGTAAAAATGCTTACAGAATTATCAGCTCATTGAACTCAGGTTGCTGCTTGGCACATTAAGAAGGTTCTGTTTCCTTTAGCATCCGAACTTATAAAGGAAATGCTCCGCTGGTCTTACTCTAGTTTCTTGTTGTATAGCAAGACAAAAGTTTATTTTGCTGAGTTTTATTTCAAGGATGACTGGCTGGCGAGTGAAGTCAGTCTAATTTCTCCTTAAGAGCTCAGTCATTAAAATGCTGAAGTTCTCCAATGGGTCCCAAAAAGGATTACTTTACCTTCAACAAGAAGAAAAAGAACAGAAGTGGAAAGAAGAAGGTGTATGGTAGAAAAGGACTAAGTCCTGCTATATGGGTGTCTTATCAGCTATAGCGGAGACTAACTCTCTGTTGTTCCTTGGCTGCCATCTTCAGCACCCAACAGCTCTAGCCTCACAGTTCAGCCCATATCTTGTAAACACAGAAAAAAATACCGCTTGAGTATAAATTGTATTTATTTGTGCTATGAGAAATACAGATGAGAAAATGAAAACAAGGCTCTGAACAATATAAGCAAGCATATGAATTGTTGTTTGGAATAATACCCATTTTATTGGAACATGTATTTTTACCATAAAGCCAGACAAAGAGAAATGCTGGGAGATACTTGTTGTTACTGTTGTTGTTTCCAATCTGCAAGCCAAGAAATTACGCATTTGCTATCAGCTTTTCATAGATGAGATGTAAAATTAACATCTGGAGATGAAGTCCAAAATATCATAGTCAGATTTATCCCCAGAAAGCTGAGCGTAGTCCTACCTTAATTGGACTGAAGGAGAAGAAATCTGTGCAGACTCAGACATCTCTTCAAAGGATGTGGAAGTAGATCCTGGTATGGTAAAAGCAAATATTCTGTGAGCTTTGCCCAAAAAACCTGCACCTTATGCCATCTTTCCGAGAGAAAAAGCACAGTAGAAGCCTAATGGTGATCTATCAGAATATGTTCAGTGTGAGAGAGAACAGTTGCTATGATCCTGATCCTGCCTCCAACCTATAAAGCCCCACACAGAAGAAAATAGTTCAAGATATAGTAAACATATATGTATGGAGGCAGACAGATATGAGTTTCTTTAAGTGAGCACCAAGTGAGCTGGGCATAAATTTGTTCTGGCCTGGAAAGTAGAGCAAAGATTGCTCTGTATTGGCTGAAAGAAAAAATTCAGACTTCTGACCAAAAGAACACTGGAAAGCCGTTTTATTTTGCATATTGTGAGATGTTTTTTTTGCCATGTAAGAAGATATAAGAAGCATGTTTCCTATCATTATTATGTCTTTAGTGTCTGCTTTGTTTTTGTTAAAATCCAGTGACCCTATTATTGCTGTGATAACACGACACTGTGAATTGTTATGAGGCACTGGCTTTACAGCTGTAGTTAGCTGGACAAGCAAAAATTCTATTCCTGAGTAGTAGTTGGATGTGAGTTTGGGGAGTTGAAGAAGAACACAGTATACTGAGTAGAACAATCAATACTGAATCCTTTACATTATTCATTTATATATAAAATTCCCCTGTTGGACAAGTCAGGAAGGAATTTTAAGGTTGTAACTGGAGACACTGCATAAAAATCGTTGGTCATGGAATAAGTAAAGGAGCTGGCAGGAAGAATTTAGGGAACTGACATTTACACTATAACCTTAGGTTACAAAGCTAAATAGCTCAAGGGAACAGAGTACTTCCTTAAATACAACATTTTGAACTCTCTGTAGGTTCGGGAATGCAAGATCAGCAAGATAGATAGCTTCTCTACTATTCTTGTTTTCAAAATTCTTTTTATTTCAGAAGGAGTGTAAAAAAGGTTTTTCACTGAGCATTTTTTTCCTCCTTCTGAGCTAAATTCTGGAGCAAAACTTTTCAGCAAGGCCTGGGTCCTAGATAAAACAGGTGGCTAGAAATCAAATGGAAACCTTAATTAATGAGAGTTATGCTGATAAATTGGAATAAAAATGGATTCTATAGCGCACAGAGGCCTAAAGTTAGAAATCTTTAGAGCACTGCACAGTTGTTATTTTAATTAAAAAAAAAAAAAAAAAAAAGTTCTAGCTAGTTTAAAGAAGGAAGGTCTAATGATCAAACAACTAGATCTAAATCAGAAAAAATCCATTATAATCTTTGTACTTTAAAGCCAAATTTTAAGGTTGAATTCAGGCCCTCAGTAGCATAAGATGCATGTATCATCAGTTATGGATAAATATCATCAAATGAAGAAACATTCTTTTCTTGTCACATTATAATATAAAATGTCAACACACGTGGATGATTTTTATGAACTTGCACGTATCTGAAATTTTCTGGTAGATTTATGCCATCAGTAATACAGACTGTTTCACAATCTGTACATAAATCCTTTTAAAGATATAGTATTCTGTTACTGATTGACAAGAACTGTTGAGGTTTTTCCTAGCATCAATATAAAGCCCAAGGTATGAGAGAAGAGATTTTTGGATTTGTAATAGTGGCAAAGTACAGGCTGAGTGATTAAACCACCGTTAATCATTGTTTGATGTGAATCATTGTTGGAAGCACAATTTAGAACTGAAGATTGACTCTTAAACATCTCCATCCATGTTGTTGCAGAGCTTTAGCCCTACTTCCAGTGTTTTAACAGGGAAGAGCATAACATTTCCCCATCAGGTGAAGACTGCTGAGGTGACACAGCCTGCCTTCTGCCCTCCCCAGCCATCAAGGCCTTCACAAACAATCATCTCCATGTGGGAAGAAATGGTAGAATGGTTGCTGTTGTGCAGCACTCTGTACCATCATCAATGATCATGCCTTCTGAATCAAAATAACTACTTCTAAAACCAAAATAACAGGAATCACAGAGAGAGGGACAAAACAGTTGGGAACAATACAAAAGTGAATGCAAAGCACAGATTAGATAGGTCAGAAGGCTGTATCGTCTACTCTTTACATTTCTTTGACAAGATTTTCTGTATTTTCTGCTCTGAAATCTAAAAAGCCAATCTTTGTTTAGTAAATGAAAAGCTGACAGGAGGTTTTCAAGAAGATCTAATATATCCATTTACTTCTTATTTGCAGAAAGCCTGTGAACTTTGATGGGGAAAACCTTCAGGCTAGGAAAGCATCTCCCTCTCCTCACTTCCCCAGTGGAAGAGGTGTTTAGTTTCCTGTGCATTATAAACTCCAACAATTGTCCTTCTGTGCATGTATTCCTGAAAAAGCAGAAACTAATACAGAATGCTTTAACTTGACAAGTAGCAGTAATACAAAACCAGCGATACATCAATAAATATAGCACAGGAATTCCATGTTTCCCCCCAGATGCTAAGATCTTGTAAATTTAATTTAGTTCCACATTACATTGGGGAAAACAGATTCATAGATTTTCAACTGTTTTTCATTAAATGTAAATCTTAATAAATTACATAATCTTTATACAAAAGTAGCTTAAAGGAGGGTTATTTGGGTTGAAAAGCTCAAATGTTAGGACATGGTAGATTTATACTTCCTTGGACAATTTTAATTCCTTTGTGCTTATGCAAGATGACATGATATTCAACTTCAGGATCACATATATTTACCACAGGCTGTTGTCTCACTCAGGACTAAAGCTGCATAAGAAAATGAAGATATGATTCTTCAAGTGTTTGCCTTTGCAAATGAAATATTTCTGGACATCTTATGATGTTTTTCAGTTTTCCTTTAGCTATATATTTTTGTGGTTAGCAGCAGAGTATCTACATTATTTTTAGAATTTACACTCAGGATAAATTAGGCATCTATGTTTTATTTGGTTTCATTTTGTAGTAAGCTAGCAAGAGCCTAGGAGACTCTGGGACAAATTATCTTCACGGATTTATTAATACCTCCATCACTGTGCTTGACTTTATACACTTCGTACAATACAGAATAACCAGACCTAAATCACAATCAGCCAGTACTCTACTTGTTTTCCCTGAAATATTTCTTCTACCTAAACCACATGGTTTTAATGAAATTTTAAGGTCATCTCAAAGAACCATAAGAACTTCTGCCTATACAGAAATTTCACGTGATACTGCTTTTCAAACCATTACATATGGCTTTCTATAGATCCTACGAAGATGCAAATATTTAAAAAAACTTGTCAGTGCTCACCAGGAAGGAAATCAAAATGATAAATTAGTTCCTGTCCCTAAACTGTTTTGGTATTTCAGTGATGCCAGGCTCTTCCTTTAACACCAACAGGATACTCAGCAAGAAACTGTGCCCTTCTTGGGATCTTAGAAGTGTGATCATTAAAAGGTGCAGAGGATTGTTGTTTGAAAACTAACACTACTCTGTCAGTGTATTTTTAGCAGTTTTCTTCTTTCTTTGGAAAGAGGAAATGCAGGGAAATGAAGTTTGCTAACTGACAGCTTGCCAGCAGGAGTATCATTGAGAACACTTAATATGAAATATCAAGATAACCTTTCTTTTCCTGCAAACTGTAGTGGAAAGCTGTCAAATTCTGGTCTGTTCCTGTGCATAACGAAATTCTGCTGCTGTTACATTGTTCTGACTGATGTGGGGATTACAAATTATTCTTAGGCATGTACTCTTACCCTTGTCATTTGCATGTATTTTGGAAGTATTTTGAATATTTATTATGCCTATAACCTAAGATCCCTAAGCTGTTCATCCCCTGATGGGAATAAAGAGCCTATGTAAAAGCAACAGAAGGAACCTCTCTGTAGATGTAGACTTTCAGCTGTAACATTGAGTTAGCTGTTTGCTTTATCTTCTTTTTCCATAGCTTATAGACTGTATGACTTAGTCACTTTTAATCTTCTTTATGTATACCATTTATATTTCCCCCCACAGGTATTATATCTTTTTGATGTTGGAATTTTTAAATGTCAGATAACAGCTTCCTCCCCAAAAATGTTTTTCCAAAGCATATCCTGGTAATAAGGCCAAAATTCTTCAAATCAGACATGCCTTGTAATTGCCTTGATTTTTGAGTGCCTGTTTATGCTTGATTTTCTGAGGCACAAAGTGTCATGACCCTGGTAAACACAATGGAGATTGTGGCTGAAAGGTGCTTATAGAGATCAGAGACAAACATCTGGCACTCACCTTTATTGCAATGGGCCTTTATCCAGAACCCACTGCATTTAGCTTGATGAACTTCAGATAACTTGGTTATCTCAAGATAACAACATGTTAGCGAACACTTAGTTTGTAAGCTTAAGATCAAGGTTTCATCATGCTATTCATCTGGTTGCCTGCTGAAAAATTAGGGTATCATTTTCAAAACTGATTTAAAATCTACACCATGGTGAACAGACTGCAGGTATTAAGATATTTGTCTTCCAGAATATTTATTTCCTTTCTGATACAGTCTTCTAGATCACAACCAGGATAACCTGCACGTGACTATAACCAGCCATTGCCAGCTTAGTAATTGGTAGCTAGTTCTTGTTGTAACATTGAACACTGCTTGTTTCCCTTCCCCCTTCAAAGTGGGAAAATAGCTTGGCTTTCTAACTCAGGCTATTAAATTTTAAACATTTAGGTTCGGTCACTTTATTTATTTTTTTAAATTCCCTGCATACTGTAGTCAGCTCTGGCTCCCTCAGCAACCTGTTTGCACAAGTAGGACATGTCGACTATCAATGTTTCACTGTCGTCGTTCAGTGAGAATGCATGAGAGGGAGGGAGGGTGCCAGCAATGGCGACTGGTTTCATCCATTCCTTCTGTCAAATTAGGCAGCTTTGAAACAGACAAAAAAATCTTGCCATTCTACTGCTAAGAATTTTAAAAATTTAATTGTAGGGAGCTGCTGACAGACCAGAACTATGTCTTTGCCTTGTGGAAGCTGCTATTCTTTTATAACGTGCTCATAATTAAAAACAGTCTCTAGACAAATGGAAGCATTATAGAGTAATTTGTGCATAAACCCTCCTTTTCTTCTTTGGTGGCTCTTTGTTTACCAAGACTCATTCTGCAAGCAGAGGATAGATCTTTCCCTTTGAAAGCCAGCAATTTCCTTCATGGTCAGCTTCAGGGAGGTCACCAACTGATGCCAGGTGCTTGGACAGCCCTCCTGGCTGTTTATGTGCGGCCTAGAACAGCCCTGCTGCATAAAAAAACAAAAGAAGTAAACATTAACACCATAGAAAAGGACAAAACAGTTGTCACATACAGCAGGATCAAAGAAAAAAATTTGTGACTGCCTATGAACCACACAATAGCACAAAATACACTGTGGTCCTCACCTGTAGGCCTGAAAAGCCTCAGAATTCAGAGCTGTTCAGCAGTTGCCTCAGGCGTACAAAAGGCTGCAGGAATATTAACTGAAATTTGTGTAATATTTTAATGAAAAATGTTGGTTTTGGTAAATACATAAGAGATTTTATGTTTATGTTCATATTCAATAGTTTAATGATAAAGCAGGAAAACAAATATTAATCTCTTTTCTATTTAGTCCTTTTTATCTAACCCATTTGTTCTCACTGATAGGTAAAAGAAAGTAAAATATTGAAAGTGAACTATTTTAAAACTCTCATATATAACTCACAAGTGACAAAATCTAGGGGAGATTAATTTCTTTTTTATTTTCACATGATTCTTTGCCTCTATTTTCTGACTAATCTGAGACCATAACTTTTAAAGGCAAGCTTTTAAAAATTCAGAGGTTTACAAGCTGCTATGAAATACATAGGAAAGATAAATGGATAATGAATATTACAACTGAATAGTATCTTACATATATTGTATAATATGTAATTACCTATACTACAATACAGGTAAGAATATTACCTCTTTATTAGTATTTTCTTAAAGGTCGTTACTAACTTTCTCTACTAACTCCTGACAAAATTTATGTGACTGTGGATTTCTTTACTATGACAAAGTTGTGTGAAAAAGATCAATACATAAGTATTCAAGAAACTGAACTTTTAAGGTCACCCAGGCAAAATTTCTGACAAGAGTTTCCAGGAAAAAATAGAATACTATGCCTTTTGCCAATAATACATTATGTTCTTCTTTGTACAGGCTCAGAATGTTTTGCTGATGAGTAAGGCTATTACCTGGCCATGCATGGTTTGTTGTGTTTTTTTCCTGTCATGCAGAAATTTTTTTCTGAACAGAATTTGAAAACTTTGTGCATTGTCTGGAGTCTATGAACATCTTGCAGTTTGATTTGGTTCTTGGATTTCTAGAGATAATGGATAAGAAGTGACATTAGAATTGGATGTCACGTCTACATTAAAATAATTTGACGCACTCAAGATCCTTTTTAATTATAGTGAATGTGCTATCCAGATGTGTTGTGTGCAGGAGTAAGTCAGACACATTAGATTCACAGTACCGGTATTACACCATGTGTATGCACATGATTCTATCCTAGAAATCCTGGACATAAAAATGTCAACCATTATATTTAAGGAGAGGTACAGTGTAAAAGATCCACCTGCTCTCTGCTCATCCCTTCATGTTTTGTGCAAGGGAGTAGTGATCCTGTAGAAGCTCTCTTCACTATTTTAGGGTTGGTAGATATGTCTATACAGAGAAATACAGAATACTTTGACACATTAGAGAGTGTTGACTATGGGAGTGGAACAATTATTATAATTGTTGTTGCTTTTATTTGATTTTTAATACTTTCCCTTAAATTACTTTTTAATACTCCATACCAAATTCTCACAACAGTCATTTAATGGGATCACAAATTTTACCCCCAAATTTTTAAATAATGAATAAATATAAGGAAAGTGTTACCTGCTTCAG
Organism: Platalea leucorodia; assembly: GCF_965183815.1. Classification (NCBI taxonomy): domain Eukaryota; kingdom Metazoa; phylum Chordata; class Aves; order Pelecaniformes; family Threskiornithidae; genus Platalea; species Platalea leucorodia. The sequence continues at coordinate 41,147,645 of NC_138828.1, read as the reverse complement.
CAGCATAGGTACAACCCCTTATTTTCATCAGGTCAGAACAGTGCAAACCACATTATTTGCTCTTGTTAAAGAAAACTCTTCTCATTTGGATGCACAGATGCGAGTACAGACAATCACAACACCAGGATTTAATCTCATTGGAACTGAGTTCTTGCCTTTCTATAAGCAACCAGATGAATTATACTTACCAAGGTATATTCCAGAAACAAACTTTCTTTAGGCAGCCAGAACTTCTTCCAAAGGAATCTTGAATTTTTGTGGGACCTGAATATTTTATGTCCCTTAGGATTTGTTTAGGTTGCTGTTCTGCTTTTTTATTTGTTTTCCAAAGTCAAAATTTGTACCGTTCCTAGTATCTTGTGTGGAATCTTTTTTCCAGTTTTAGATTCAAATCTACAAAATGCCATGTAAATCCATTCTTTAGTTTGTGAAGAAAATTTCCTGATGTTTCTGAGGCAATCTAGTTGTATTTTCCTTCTTCAGCACAGAATAGGGACAAGGATAGTAGATGAATCAGCAGAGGCAAAGTACAGTGGACCAACCCTCTTCTATACATGAATGTAATGTTCTCATCCATGTGCCTAGTTCAGAAATCGGCAGTGGAGTCATGTGACATTTCAGCATTTCACTTTGCCTTGAGAAAGGTGAAGGAGAGTTGCCATGTTGGGGATGGGGAAGCACTTCTTCCTCTTTTCCATCTCATCAAACATAAGCCATATAACCTACCTCACTTAAAATCCTTTCAAGATCTATCCTTACATAAAGGAAAAAAATATACGTGCAGTTATAATACTTAGTCTGCCACAAATATGCACTCCAAATTTCAACAAGCCTCTATAAAACTGTTAGGTTCCATCAGCATCTGTGCACCAGCAATAAAGGTCCTTCAAGAACATCAGAATCAATAGGACATTAAGTCAGGAGTGTCTAACTGTTGCCCAAATTGGTATAATTATACTAGGACATAAGAACAAAATGTCAGCTAGGTAATCTTGCTCTCTATTCAATACCATCTGCCCTGGACGCAAACATACCATCAAGAGGGCCAACCGTGTCCTGGGTGCATCAAGCACTGTATGGCTAGCCAGTCAAGGGAGGTGGTTGTCCCACTCTGCTCTGCACTGGTGCAGCCTCACCCTGAGCACTGTGTGCAGTTTTGGATGCCACAGTATGAAAAGGATTCAAAGCTACTAGAGAGTGTCCAGAGGAGAGCCACAAAGATGGTGAAGGGTTTAGAGGGGAACCCGTATGAGGAGCAGCTGAAGTCACTTGGTCTGTTCAGCCTGGAGGCAAAGGAGACTGAGGGGAGACCTCATCGTGGTCTACAGCTTCCTCACAAGGGGAAGAGGAGGGGCAGGTGCTGATCTCTTCTCCCTGGCAACCAATGATAGCACCCAAGGGAACGGCAGGAAGATATGCCTGGGGAGGTTTAGGTTGGACATTAGGAAAAGGTTCTTCACCCAGAGGGCGGTGGAGCACTGGAACAGGCTCCCCCGGGAGGTAGTCACGGCACCAAGCCTGACAATATTCAAGAAGCATTTGGACAACACCCTCAGACATATGGTGTGAATTTTGGCGTTGTCCTGTGCAGGGGCAGGAGTTGGACTCGATGATCCTTGTGGGTCCCTTCCAACTCAGGACGTTCTATGATTCTATGAAGTGCTGGGCACTCTAATTGAGGAAAAAATGTGGTTTATGTAGGTAATGACCAGATGAGAGGAACAAGAACAATTAGTAGTAAAAAAATATAAACTACTATAAAATACTGAAAAAAAGGTTTTATTAAGTCTGAGAAAAAAACAACCAAACAAGTGAAAAAAATCTCACCTTTTAGGAAACATGGTCATAATTTTCAAATATATAAAAAGCTACTGCAAAGCACTCTTACTTCTTTTCCTCCTGGTCCCTGAAGATAGAAAGAGAAATACGGGCTGTCAGAAAGATTGTGGAATCATAAAGGAAACATACGGAAACACTTTCTAAAAAGTACAGGGATAAACTCCCAAAGGAACCTAAGCATTGGAGAACAGTATTATGTCTGTCAGGAATCTCTCAGTCCATCTGTCTGTCTGTCTATCTGTCTGTCTACCGGAATAAAGTGTCAAAGAGAGATTAACTAAAGCAGTTTTCTTTCCTCTGACTCTGCGATTTTTCCATTTTAACTCGCTTTTATATGAAGAAGCATTTTCAGTCCCTGCTGTCCCTGCCTATCAAAGAAAAACCTTAGGCAACAGCTGGCTGATCAGAAGTCAATATGACGATCAGAACACAATGGCAATCAACAGAGCAACATCAGAGCAAAACCAGAGCAAGACGAACACCACGTTCTGAATCTTGACTTTTCTAACCATAACATAGTACACTTTACCTAAGGCTTTCTTTAAGATCAAATGAAAATATGAGACAATGAGCTTAAGAAAAATCTTTCATATGCGCAGCCTTTACCTAGGGAGTTTATGCGACTGGAACAGAAATTGAAGGAAACTCAAGCTTTATAAAATCTAACTTTAAGATTGAAGAAATCTTACTTTGATTTCCTATTCTCATATTGCAACTGTTCAAAAAAAGATTCTGAATACTTCCACACAATGGCCATACGTTTAGCTAGATCAGACTGATGTACCTTCACTGACTTTGATGTATATGCCTTGATCTGCGTCAGGTGGAATTCTGGCTCTTTTGTTTTTATACACTTTTGTTGTCAGTATTTGTGCTGATGATAAATTTTCTAGCTTAATTCAGTTAGAAAGTAGTAATCATATTTTTTTTTTCCATTTCGAATTCCTATTTTACATCTTTTTTTCTGCAATCTTGCCTTACAATATAACCACCTTTAATTTCACAAAAGGCTTGCATGCAGGTGGATTATATGCAATTACAATTCAACACAGGAAACAAAAAAAGTGAGGATTTAACATCTGAAATGACACCATAGGATAAGAAGTATGAATATCCCTAATCTGGTTTTGTGACACAATGAAACTACACTTGAAGCATAAAAATGATGCATGTGGCTTTATTTTGACTGGTTCTGATTCTAAGGATATGAGGGAGATGGGAAAGGAAGATCACTTATGCACACTGTGCTTATTGGTTGTTGCTTTGCAGGCATATAAGCCAATCAGAGCTCGCCTTCAAATAGTCAGGTGAGATAGCTAATAGAAATATAGATGAATCAACCTAAAATTTAAAATATAGTATTCAAAACTTGTGGGTGACCCCCATGCTTAAACGTCTGATCAAATACAGACTTCTACAATCTAGATGTCTATGTCTTACTAGTCATCTGGTTTCCCTTCATAACTAGTGGAGGCGCATCTAGAGTACAATTCACCCTAACAAGGATGTCCAAAATGTCAGATCAATTACACCCTGCAAATGCTTAGTTCGCTTTATTGACTGTAAAAATACCTTATGCTGATTATTTCAAAAGATCTAAACAGTACTTATCTAAAATTAGAGGAGATTAATTCCATCATTAATCTGTTATTATTGCCTCAGCTAGCTGTTTAAAGCTAGTTAGGACATCTCATGAGACCTGCAAAACATACAGGCTATGTGTTTTATTTGCAGTATCAACTTTCCCACAGTGGGAAAGCCATGGAGAGAAGCAGGCCACTTCTCTAAAGTACACACTGTCTAGATGAATGCAGACTTCTATTGGAATAATATTTCTAAACATGAGAGAAACATACACTGCAGCAGTAACTAGTCAGCAAAGACAGATGATGTTCTGTATTTTAGGAGACCAGGCAGTCATTTCCAGAAAAAAAAAAAAAAAAAAGGGGCATTAAATATTCAGTTATAATTAATATTTCTAACATGTCTTTGAAACACATTTTCCATAAAACTCAGTTATTCAGATGTTTCCAGAGAATAAACACAAAGGGAAACTGAGTATGCTGTTACAAATTAATTAAAAGCCTCTGATAGAACATTGATGGACATGTGTAATAAGCTACATAGCTATTTATTAAAAAAAAAAAAAAATCAAACAAATCTTTGCAGACTTATTTTTTTTCATATTTTAACCAGACGCTACAGCCATGATTTTTGTTTAGCAGACAGCTCCTTGTTTCTAAAGTATTAAAGTCTGTTTATCTAAACCCTTTGACTTTATTCAGTTGTGTCACATTTATGTGCAGCTTTCTTATAATATGCTTAGGACAAATAACTCGGGGACCAGTCACTCAAAATCTGCTGTTGCTTGTAGTGCACATTTACAGTCATATCTGGTTTCAGTCAAAATAAAACAAACAAAAAAATAGTTAGATGTCTTAATTTGAGCTGAATTCAGTGCCCTGAGGTATCCAAGACAGCCACACAAGGCTTGCCATCACTCAGGAGCTATAGGAAATCTATGCCCTCCTGGGTCATCAGCTAGAGGCTGGGTCAGACACCCAAGAACATCTAAAACAATTTTAGATGTTAATCTCCAGGCACCTCCATCAAGCCACTGTTCTAAATAGAGAAATGCAGCTTATTTTGAGGAAGAACAGTTAGACTGTCCCCTGTATGAATTTCAAGTTGAAAGACTTAATCAGTCTGAAGTCTGTGGAAATTTTCAAAAGAGCAGTGGTCTACAAAGGCTAACAGAGGCACCAGAAGGAGGTATCCTCTGGGAGTGTTCTGTGGTGAAGGCTAGAAAGGTTAATGTTCTCTAAGAGATGCAACCTGAAATACAATATACACTCACAGAAGATACCTTGATAAATGTTTCATTAGAAGAAGAAGAAAAGAAAAACCATCTGAAGGAGGGAGAAAGGAATGGAAAAAAGAGGGAGAGAAATCTTCTAATTTGCTCTTATTTTAAGCAATTTACACTTTTTTTTATTTCTCTATGTCTCTTATGAATATTCTTAACTGTTTGCCTGTTTTGTATATTCTAGGCAAATACTTCTATCAAAATTTTATCTTAATCTGGATTGAAGGGAATGTGATTTTAAGAGAAATTGATAACAGCAAGACTGGGTTTTAATCAGTATATAAACCAAAGCACTGAGGCCTCTGAACTAGCAGAGAGCTGGCAATGCAGGAGACACAGGAAAGTCTTTCAATGACAAAAGGTAATCAGGAGGACACTCCAGCATGCAATAAGATAGCAGCTGCAAATTTACCCCAACCCAAGCCCAGTTTTTAAGATATGAAGGGATAAGGCATTCTTCCAACACAGGATTAACTGGAAATTTATGCTGTACAGTACAGTATTTTACCAAGACAAGTGCAAAACCTTCTCAAATGCAAGCAAACCCATTTTTAAATAGATTGACACTTTTTCATTGCTTCCCCCCTCCCCCCCAATGTCCTTCCAGTAGCAGCATATTTGCAGGTACCATATTTCGTTCTTTTATTTCTGTGTCAGACCTATAACATTCCTTCAGGTTTCTTCTTGAACTCCAGGGATGATCTCTTTTAAAATAATAAATTGTTCCATATCTATTCTTGATGTAGGAGTTATTAGTTAAAGTGTATGCTTTCCTCAACTGCTAAGTCAGGAGTTTGCTTTCTTGCCACAGTCAAAGCATTTCTCGTTCAGCCTGAAAGAGTATATAGCACCATCTTGGTTAATAAGCTGCCAAAGTTAAATGTAGCTTGAATCAATTGTTGTTCACTTACTGTAGATTTTACCTGCTAAAGATTTCTTGGAGCACTAATTCCCCAAAATTATCATCTGAAGAGTTTAATAGGAAGCCTTTCTATTATAAACCAAAAAAAGGGAAGTAATGTTTGCCCTAAAAGTGACTTTTTAATTAGTTTCAACAGGAAAATAAAATGTGCAGATCTGAGAGACTCTAGTGGTACAAGATGAGAGAAAATTAACAAGGGAATGATTCTTGGCTGGCTGATATCACATCACATCACATCACATCACATCACATCACATCACATCACAGATGGATTGAAAATTCCTCTCTGCCCTGTGCTGGTTTTCTTTACAATATAATTTAGGTTGTTTTTTGGAATTGAGTTTCTATCAGGGACTTTATGTGCTCACACTATTAGTTTTAATACTTTAAATCTTGTCAACAAGGAAATGCTCTTGAAATTAATTTCATATTTGTAGAGAAGATCTGCATTTTCTCATTTGTTTTCATATTAATCTGTTTAATTATATCATTAGAAAATAAATTATTATTGTACTGCCCCTTTACCAGTTCTAAATTGAAGACGTATGTAAGACATTGTGACACTGCATCAGCGAAGATTCTGTAACTGTGATCCTTTGACCTCCTTATGGTCCAAGTAGCTTTGACTTGTAACATATTACTGAGTTGCAAATCTTTATATTCACTTGATACATTCCAATAAGAAACATCTATTGCTGAAAAATACCTTTTTAGAGCCTAACCTCCTAAGAGGGGCAGAACAAGACAGAAGTACAGTTACTTTTTTCTGTCAGGAAGAGGATGAATAATTATGGAAATCAAGAAAACAAGAACAAAGCAAAGTATTAAAAATGCCCCCAAATAATCATTGAAAGTTTTCCCTGCTCCTTTTGAACAAATAGTAAATACCTATCTATTTTTAAAAGCTTCATTTCAAATAACCTATGAAGAAAAATTGGTAAGTGAAAAAAAAAATTCAAACAGTAGAAGGAAAGTGACTAGAGGGATTAAATAGAGTAATTCTTCAGAAAATCAAATATGGATTTAACAATTCAGTAATTCAGATATGAATAATAATTATTTGGAATTCCAGGGTTATAAACCATGCAAACATAATACGATTTCTCTAAATATATAAAGTAAATATTCTAATTGAGTTGTATCTTCACAAGTAATCATGCTCACTGCAATGGCATTGACAGTGCTATTAGCAGAATTATTTAACAGAATTTGTTCCTTTGTAAAACGGTAGTAAAGTAAGTATGTTTGAAAAGTTAGTCAAAGAAGGGTCCTGCATGTTAAACATTAATATATTATGTGTAAATGACTAACTACAGACATTGAAGATTTCAACTTTGATTAGATATTTATGATTTATGCAAAAGATTAGATGTCATTGATAGAAAAATAAATTAAAAGGCAACAGGGCTCAGTAATACGCTTACGCAATGCACTGGTATCATAAGGTTCCGGCTAGCTGCAAATAGTTATAAGAGATTATCAATTTAAGAAGTTCTGTTCTTTCCTGTACCAAGTTCATACCTGAGTGCCTGGTTCCTGTGAGTACTCTTGTAGCTTGTCCGGTAAGTTTTACACAATGTTGCTCAATGACATATGCAAAGTACTAAAGCAGGTCTTAAGGGTCCTATACACTAGGCACAACATGGAAAAGGAAGCTCAGGGCCAAAGGAAAAAAAAAAAATATCTATCTCTGACTTCCAACTTCTCATGCAAGAACACACAGCAACCTAGAATCCCTAAAAACTGTGCCCAAGGGCTTTTTTTTTGTCATTTTCCACTAGCATGAGACCTACAAAAAGAGCTGGGGGACAATTCTCTGTGGAAACGTTCTCCTGCAAGTGTAGATTATTCGCATCCTCCAAATACTTTTACAGTACTGAAAAGGGACAAGGGCAGAGAAATAATTTGCTCCTTCCTTAAATGCACTCAAGTGCCAAAGAACTTCCTTTCGAAACCAGTGTGATATGAATGTCTTATAGCTATCACAATTACCGCTAATTGCCAGTTATGGATCTTTCCCCAGCTTTATAGTTCAAGCTTCTGCCTGCTGCTACACTAGTGTACAAATCTGAATCAAAACAGCAGAGGAGCTATTTCCTCCTATCTGTTACATGAGAAAATAGACTGGCTATGTCTGCAACACAGTAAAATACACCAGGAGGGCTGCATGGCTAATGAACCAATCCAGCCAACGTCTGGCATGAAACAGGGCACAAACTGCTGAAAGAGGTACACATCATCTCCTGGCAAGCTAGCATATAGTCTGCTATAAAGCTATCTATCATGCTGTCAATGGTATCAGATCAGCACTGCTATGGAGTGATCTCTGCCATTGTGACAGAGACATTTTCCTACCATGTAGTGCCACCTAACTATTAGACACCTAGCTTAGCTTTAACTTTCGGTCCAACACATAACCATCATTGCTTTTCTCCCTTGCAACCTCTCTCCTTCCTCAGATTTCAGACCTGAAAAATGGAAAACAGTTTACACTTGTTAATTAATCACTCAAGTCAGATACCAATCTGTTAATGGAAAATTAACTGGCAACATGAAATAATCTTTGAAATCCATCATCTAAGCACAAGCTGTGGACATTCCTGTCATTGCTTTCTTGCAGGTTGCTGAAATAACGTAGAGTAAAACTGAGATAACTTTTCCAGGTAATACATCTAGTCTGTTCTGATGCTGACATATTTCATATCTTCTTGATATTACAAGAAACTGTGAAAATAATTTTGTTTAGGAGAATTTTCTGGACAGAGATGTTATGACAGTTTTATCTTTTTTAATTTTGAGTTCTACAAAGAAAATTCATGAAGTTTGGACAAACCGAACTGTCGGTGATGCATAGGAACTAACCATAATAATGGATAAAGGTCATGTCTGATGCAGATAACAAACTTTAAAGAAATTTGGACAAGACCCTCTTGTTATGATGGATGCTATATGAGTCATTATATCAATGTAACAGCTCCTGTGTGTGAGAGGGAGAGGAGCAGTCTGAAGATAATGAAGCTGACAATGTAAAGGCTGGTGGGCCTAAAGGTAAGAGGTCACCTACCGGAAAACCCGTTTCATTTAGCCACAACTCAAGACTTACTTTTGGATCATTTATTCATTTGTTTGTCCTGCTTGAGAGCTCCTTTGTTCCTGGCCTCGGTCCTAGATTGAAGAAAAACCTCAGTATTTACACATGTTCCAGTGACTCCTCCAGCTGATAAAACCAGTGATCTTTGGTATGTTTTTCCCTCACCTTTCCCCTGCAAAATGTGACTTCGGTCACACTTCATTTATTAGAAGTTGTTTATGAACATTATGTGTAAAGTCTGATTTTATTGCTCCCAGCTTTAAAAAATAACTTCCAAAGCCAAGAACTAATAAGGCTCCCCCAGGACTTCAGTTCTGCTTCTTTGTCTTTCTGGACGGTATCTCCTTACTGGGAAAGTATTCTCTTCCTCTCAAATCCATCAAGAGATGTCCTAGTATTTGCATTAAGAATGAAGTTCAAGAAACTCCTCAGAAAAAAAGGAAAAGTTTTGCACTTGGCTTATAGGTCCTCAAGTTCAATGCAATAATTTAGATCACTTGCTGCACAATCTTCTCAGACCTGTCAGTCATCTAAATGTACTCATTCCCTCTGTACTGGATAATGAGGTTGCCTACCTACCTGCACATTGCTGCACATGATCAAAACATTCTGGATGACACGTAGGTGTTTAATCTCCCATGCAACCAGGGGGTGGGTAGGGATGTGCTGAAACTCTGTGTTGAGTGCCTGCTGGCATTCTGACATCTGTGAGGACAAAGGGGTCTGGCAGTGTTTCAGACAGGTCTGGGATGTCTGTGCTGCTCCCAAGTGCTGCAGCTTGCTTGCTTCCTGTAAAGCATGCGTGGGAGCTTAATCAAGAAATACCGGCTGTTCAAACACCATATGCCATAACTGGCGAGATAAGTTCTCCTTTTAAGCCTTATGAATTACTCTTTCGAGGTATCTGACTTCTTCTCCCTTGACTGCTTACAGACATTAAGGCCCCAGCTAATAATTACTCCACCAAGCTAGATTCTTATTATGAAGGGATCAAAAAACATAAATTAGCGACTTTGAGTAGAAACTCAGAATACAGACCTGTAATCTCATCAGGCACTTCTTTTCATAGTCTGTCTTCATTGCTTCTGCCATTTTACCAGGATGAAGGGTAGCTATCATATTTATTAGCGTTTTAAAAAAGTTTGAAGTTGCACATGTAATAAAGGCATGCTTGCTGACAGCTGCTGTCACGCTCTAGTAGACTAATAAAGTCACAAATCTGGCCCAAATTGCCTTCCCTAACAGAAAAAAAACCACAACCTTTGCACATTTTTAAATGCATTTAGCTATAAAGCCCATAATTAAGTGGAAGTGTTCATAAGATCAGGGTTTAAATGTGAACACTTGGTGTTTATACTGATATATTTAAGCATACACTTAGAATCTTAACTGTCATTCACTGCTTTAAAACCATTAGAATTATTTGGCCTTTTAAAATTGGAGTTAATCTGGTTGCCCTGACATATACTGGAGATGATAATTTAAGGCACAGCTCGTGTTAAGTGCTATGTTAACAGTTCAGTAGTTTTGATATTGATAGTGTGGGTATCATCCTTCTAAAATAGCAAATTAGATAAGATTAGCACTTTAAGATGAGATTTAGATTACTGTGTATTGAATTAATTAAATTGCATTACAATTTCTTGTTAAACCTTTGAACATTTCATGCTAAATGAATATTCATCAGACAAATTTGTGTCATCTCTGAGACAACAGTGCATGCTGCATGGGGGGGATGGAAGGAAGCATTGCCTGCATAGGAGAGGCCACAGGTCTTTCACACTACACTTCTATGTGCACTGGGGAGGCTCCTGCACAGCAATGCGGCTGGCACAGTTTCTCACACAGCCCTGCAACCAGGCAGACAGAAGGGCTGTGGTCTGTTAGATGTAGTCTCTTTGACAACACTCAGGCTCCCAGTGGGGTAACCAATGCAGCCCTTCTCCTCCTATTCTGCAGTTTATAAAACTATATAAAAGTAGCTTAATCTCAAGGGGAAAAAAAAAAAATCTTACTAAAGATCAGTTTGGGGAAAATTTAGTAGAACTGATTGACTTTGAGACTCCCTGACAATCCTGGGTATTACAGCTAAATGTCCTTCCCTGTCTCTCTCCCGCACACACATACTTTCCTGCTCACTAGCAAACCAAATAAATCAGCAGAACTTATTAATATAAAATGGGAAACAGAAAACTTTACTTCCTTCTCCCAGGTGATATCTTTTCTTCCCTAGACTCTCTCCTTTCTCTATCTTGTCCCTCACTCTAAGAATCTAGTTCTTGCTGCCTAGTGCTGCAAGTTCAAGAGTGAAATTAAAGCATCTCATATCAGCTTAGTGGTTACAGCATTCTCAGGAGCAGAAGCAGCATACTTGAGCAGAGGAGGCTTAAAAACTCATATTTCACTTTCCAAGGATGTGCCTTAACTTTTAAGTTGTTTCAAAAAAGGAAGCAATTCCAATGCTGGTTTTGTACATATTCTGAACTAAACTCTGATGCCTGCACCTTGACTATGTTTGCTTGGTGAAGTGCCCACTCTGAGAATCCATGAGGGCCAAATCTCTCTGAAGACTTTAACAGTTCAGGAGCCATGTCTCTGAACTGTAATGGAGTTTAACTGTCATCTGAGTGTATAGCTGGTGAAACTCTAAACTATGCAGAAATACTTATTCACAGACGTGTAGACAAATATGCAACCTAAAATAGAAACAGTTCTAAGTATTAGGTGTTTCCCAGGTGAGTGATAAAGGAAAGCAGGTGGCCTGAATAGCTTCTTGGTGTAATGTTACACCTAAATTTGTGTTAAATATTAAAGTTAGGCCACCTGCATATTTCCCAGTTTAACTTAGATTAAACCATTAGCCTTACCCTATCCTATGAGTAAGGAAGTAATACAAAATCACATTTATCTGTTTCGTACATAATGGTACTAGATTAGCATATAGAAGGAAATAGAAATTTTTGCCTTATCACTCACAAGTAGTAGAAAATGTCTTCTGACTTTCCAGAGGTGTTCTTACACATGTAAATATGTTTTCAGTCTTGATGATATGATTTCCCACAGCTTACCATACCCTTGCTTTTTTTATTTGCATTATGTCACCCTGACATTATTTTAAATCCTTTCTTTATAAAGCTCTTTTTCATAGGTCTTATTATTTCTTTACTTTTATGTACTAATAATTTAATAAATATTTTCACTGAGATGAAATGTGTTTCTTTACATGCTAGCAGAATAAGCAGCATATTTCTGGAAGCAAACAGTCTTTACACTGCCTTCGTTAAGAAGACAACATGTCATTGTGTCTTTCTGAACAAATAGCCCAGCTTACAATTTTTTTTAAAGATTTTGGTATTCCTGTTAAGCCATATATAAACAGACCTTGGTAAGAAGAAATTTGATGCTTTTTCATTACAGGTATTGCTCTCTCAAATGTGCTCATTTCTTTAATTTTGTTTTATTTTTTCCATTAGGGGAAAGTAAACAGTTGAATGGGCATAACAGAGTCAATTTCCAATTAGCAATTCATAATATATCCTGTATCATAATCCTTGACATCTATCCTTCACCTTCCTAAGCTTTATTCCAGTAAATGTCTCACCTATGATTTCCTAGAGGCACCAAATGGTTGTATTTTATCTTCAGTTCATTGCAATAGATATGTTTTCTCCCCTTTCAAGCCCTAAATATGAGATGGGATGCACAGGTGCCTTACTTGTATATCCTGGCAGGTGATTTAACTAGTCAGCTTCTGCAAAACTATATGATCAGTTTGCAATCAGTCATATAACGCAGTCAGTGCTGTATACCCAGTAACAAACACTCAGCCTACAAGCTGCCACTTCTTTTGTAGCACATCTGCAGCCAAAAATCTAGTTCTGAGCTTAGATATCTTATTTACTTTCCATCTACCCTTTACTGTATAGGCACTCAGAATGATCCTACTGAGGCAGATGCTCATCTGCTTTTGGGTATCAGTAGTGGATAAGCAAAGTATAATCCCATCATGGTTTAATCCTAGCCAGCAACTAAGCACCACACAACCACTTGCTCTCTCCCCCCGCCCTGGTGGGATGGGGGAGAGAATTGGAAGAGTAAGTGAGAAAACTCATAAGAACAGTTTAATAATTGAAAAAAAAAAGTAAAATAATAAGAACAAGAATAAGAATAATAGAATATACAAAGAAATTGATGCGCAATGCAATTACTCACCACCCGATGACCAGCCAGTCCCTGAGCAGTGGTCACTGCCCCCCAGCCAACTCTCCCCAGTTTATATACTGAGCATGACATCATATGGTATGGAACAGCCCTTTGGCCAGTTTGGGTCAGCTGTCCCGCCTATGCTCCCTCCCATCTTCTTGTGCACCTCCTTGCTGGCAGACCACATGAGCTGAAAAGTCCTTGACTTAGTGTAAGCACTGCTTAGCAACAACTAAAACGTCAGTGTGTTATCAACATTATTCTCATACTAAATCCAAAACACAGTACTATACCAGCTACTGGGAAGAAAATTAACTCTATCCCAGCCAAAACCAGGACAAATCCTTAGAAACTTAAGTTTGATTTTATGTAGATATAAAGAACTTCTCTTGCATAGGATGATTCACAAAAGAATTGCTGCTTTAGAACCTGAGCATCCTGCCTACACGTTTGCTGAAAGGCACAGTTAGGCCTCTCACATTTTGCTGATGTACCTGCCATGGTGCATTATATTCTTGGCTGAGCTGAGGCATACATCAAGAACATAATCACATTCCTATGACTGAACAAGTTACCATGTCTTTTAATCCACTAAATACACACATGCATTTACTCCAAGCTTGCAGTAAATATAAGGAAACTTGGCTATGTTATTAGACTTGTCATTAGACAAGAATATACGCCCATGGTCAATATCAGTTCCTGGATTCAAAAGATACACTAAAGAACACCTACTTAGCATTCCTGGAACTGCCCAGGAGAGATGTGAGAGAACCCACAGCCAACATAGTTAAGGTTACAGGTGCAGACCATGAGCAAAAGGTCATCCAGAATGGAGGCAGGTGAGACAAACTGCCCCAACACTGTTTAGTTGTGAGGGTTTCACCCATTGTATCCTAATGGTGTATCCTAACAGATGGATATCATGATCTTCCCATGTGACAGCTAATCTCAGTTTGGGGGTCATTCATAAAAGCATATTCTCTTTCCTAAATAGAAATAGGAGGAAAAAGAAGCTTAATACAGCTTTTCATAAACAAGTTAGTTGCAAAAATGGATTGCTTTGCAAATCCAGATAAGGGTGATTTGCGTCTAGATACCAGTGCAATAGATCTATCTCTGAAGAGGAAGGCGATATTACTGGTATGTCTAAGATCATTGTTTAACACCCAGAGCTCTCCAGTCAAGTGTTTTCACAAAGAACAATTCATGGTTAGACATGTTTGGATGCCTAACTAAATAACTAAAGAGAAATCATTTGAATACTCCAGAATAAATGTTGTAGTTATAAAGGCTGAATCCACAAATGAATTGCTATGAAGCTTTTTAGAAATGCTGTATTATACCTAGCACTGTTTCAGCATCTGCCCAGCTGTGAATTGTTCTGATGTCTCTCAGTGCAGGTTGACATTTTAATGCAACTTCCTCAGCAGGCAGTCTAGTCTGTGACCCATGCTTTGTGACAAAGGAAGTGCTACAGTTATCACCAGAAGAATGGATGTGGGAATCAACAGATGAATGATGGAGTATTTCACAGGTGATGTTTACTAAATTTCCTACACTTAGTTTCTTTACTGTATTTTCACAGAATAGCTTGTCAAGAATTTAAATTGCAAAAGTAACCAAGAACCATTTTATTTCTTTACTGGATTACCTGCATACCTTCCCTGTTTCTGCCTAATTTTTGCTTGATATTTCCAGAACTTCATACTTATCCAAATACCATACTGCTTTAAGCCAAATATTATACAACCTCACAAACACAGAAATACAGATCTGTCTGACCTGCCTTCTGCACCAGCATCTAGCAACATAATAAGTAACTGAGATGAGGAGACACATCACACAATCATGGTATGCAACACAGTAATAGGTCCACAACATGACTAGGTGCCTAAGGATGTTTCTTAGTGCCTATATCCAATGTGAGTGAGTTGATGTCATTCAAATGCCCTTCTTCTTCTTCTTCTTAAATCACTTAAGCCTGAGGGTAGATGTTCATTAAGATTAGATCTTTGAATTATGAGATGACCAGGCAGCAGAAATTACAAAGTTGTGCAATTTGGTGCATCAGAGGGAAGGCGCACCCACATCACACAGTATACTAAAGATGTCATTCATGAGTTATGCACTGAGCTCATCCCTTACAAAGGTGGGAAACTAATATGAAAGTAACATAAAACTTTAAGAAGGGGACAGCTTCATACCTGCATATTCTCTTCTCCCTGGCACTTACACAAAACAAAATAAAAACTGCACTGTGCCATACCAAAAGATTCATCAACCCCTATACGCTGCCCAGCAGTGCCTACAGAAAGTTATATGAAAAGGACAAGCCCAGTACAGCCTGTTCAGGTTCCTCACCATAACACCTATGGGCAGCAGGTGACCTGGGAGTCACAGCAGGCTTTGCTTGCATGGAATCTCCCAGGAAGCCTCTGTACCAGACTGCTGCCTGTCCACTGCAGCATGTGGAGGAGGACACAGGAGCCAATGAGACTGCCGCCAATGACAAGAGGAAAGTAACAAAATCTTACTTAACATTACCAGCATTGCAGATGTCGTCTTCTCACCTAAATGAACTACTCCCTCTCTGAACAGGACTGAGCAGTATTTTCAGTAAAACATATGACATTATAGGCTTGCTGTCACCAGCTCACTCCATCCTTTTCAACATTGCATACATTTGCATACTGTATTTTTTTTATCTCCTCTAGATCATCTTACCAGCTTCCAGGCTTTCTTCAGAACATGTTCATCATGGGTTTGATTGTTGTCTGTAGGTATCATTGGGATGTAGCTTCATTCACAGTTACTGAGATTCATTAACTCAGAAAATAAAAGTAGACTTTTGTTTCTCCATGTCCTCCTAAATTCAGCATTGGAGCAAAGACTTTGAAATTCCCAACCTGACAGAGGAAGGGCTAGACCCAAGGATCTCTGAGGGATTCAGGGGAAAGGTGAAAGAAGACACTAACAGCCTAACTAATGATCTTTTTTATACTTCATTAGCAGCTCTCAAACTTTATGATGATCCTTTTAACCTCAGATCAGCAAAGACATCCTAGTCAGGATGCCCTGTGGGCATCCCTAATGCGATCTAATCCAGTTCCTCATAGTAGGGCCAAAATATCAAACTGAACTGAATCACTCACTGTTATGTAACAGTAATCCCACAATTATCCCTGGATTTTTTCTAGGCTTTTCTCAGAAACTTCACTTAGGTTATATAGGGTTCACTAAATGTCCACACTAAAAAATATGGACAGAGATGGCATGGTAAATCATGCATCTCAAATGACAGCCATGATGTCTCCCTGCACGAATTCTTTCCCCTGTAATCTGATCTCGTTATGTACCTTATCCCTGTATGACTTTGAAGCACACGATCTTCTTGCAAGCAACCATGGCTCTGGTTTCAAGGTGGGCTCTGACTATAGTTTTGGTTTTAGCTGAGTATCACTGTCAGACTGCATTGAACAACACTGTCATTTTGATATGTCTAGACATACACCAGCTTCACAGGAAGACTACAGTCTTGGAGCATAGAGGACAAGAGACAAAGAGGCAAGGTGGACTAGCAAAAAAAAGAAAAAACTCCCATCTCAAGGGAAGTCTGATTAGAGTGGCAGTTCAACACTTAATACTTTCATTGGCAGAAAGTCAGTTTTATTATGCTCCCCAGTAGTTTTTTTAAAAGATTTGATGTGCTGGTTATTTTTTGCATAAGCAACGAAATTTACATCATACAGAAGCAGTGTTTCTAACCTCCTAGTGGTTACTCTAGAACCAGACATTCCACAGTTGTTCAGTTGTTGCATTGTACCAAAGTGAGCTCTTGAAAAAGTAAGTTTTCAAAGAAATAGAGAGAAGAATACTACTGAGAGTGAGAAGTAACTAAAGTTCTCTGGCAATGCTGCAGTTATGGATAAGATTTAAGCAGGCTTTTGAATCTACTCATGACCAGCTGGACTCAAAAACAGTCACAAAAGGTAGCTATTTTTTTAATATAGCAGTATCTGAAGTCCTCCATTTCCTTGTTAGTATGGTACTAAAAGAGAATGGAAGAACTGTCTCTGAGAATGTGCAGGAAAAATACTGTACTCCTAAGAAAAGTGAAACTTTTGAAGGACATCATTGTCATCATATGCACCTCTCAAAGAGTGAAATTTCTTTAATTTCTCTAAATTTGTGGAATGTTTGACTGACAGTCACTTAACAAGTTGGCCGCATAATTATGGCATACTGACTGATTCCATTAGAAGAGATCAAACAGTGATTGGAATCAAAGATATAAATCTACTGGAACGACAGAAACAAGATAGAAACCTAAATCAGGAAAAGCAGTAAGGACATGTCAAAAAGATGCTAAAATAAAACTGAGATGCAGTTATACTGGATAAACAGATTATCACCAGGGGAAACTGGAAAATGGAAAGACAACATAAAGTGAGAAACATCGCAGAATAGCAAGAATCTGTGATGGACAGAAAGTGCATTAGCTGTAGAAACATGCACAGATCCAAACATCCAACATCTGTATTTAGACAGCATGAACTTAACAATTTTACAGTATTTTGCAATTTAACAAGCATATCAGTGCTCCATATTGAAAGAAAAAGTGTGCAAAAAATCTGACAAGAACTTCTAAAGAGAGCCTAAATCTTCAAAAGCTGAAAGCAGGGATGACAGAGGGCTGACGTCTTGCCCTACACACTGAGGGAACACTTCTGAATTCTAGATTGGATATTGATACTGAAGTGAATATTGGACAGGAAAGGTAGCTGTGAGCTTCTGAGTGAGAAAACACCACCACTAAAATCCCCATCAAAAATACCTTCAAGGGAAAAAATAGTTCTTCCTGAAGAATAACACGATCTTGAAATCAAAAGTGAAAATCAAGCTGGTTACATTTGTTGCAATTGCTAAACCCATAAATATGCTAAGGATTTACCAGCAAGTTAAATTCAAAAGTCAAAGAGAGATCCCAAAGATGTGATACACAATTACAAATTTGGTCTATATTTACAGATACTGGCTAAAACAGTTTAATGTTGTATTATTATTCACATTTCTTTAAGATTGGAATCTTGGAGGACCAAACATTAAAATCTTAGTGTACGTTTGCAATATAGTTAAAGGGCATGGTGCAATATGTCATAAATGTACATTAAATCAGGATTTGCAAGACATGAAACTCCAGATGTTTTTGTCTGGTGATGGTTCACAGTTTCAAAAAAAAAAAAAAAAAAAAAGAAAAAGAAAGGAGACTGTTTCTTTCTGTTTACAAAAGAAACAGAGTCTCCAGTAAACTGTTTCAAATTCTTTTTCACAAGAGTCTGTATTTCAGCATTTAACATAACAGGTATCTGTGACTGAACAGTTTGATGAACAAAGAAATTAAGACAGTTAAAAGATAATTCAAAAAGTTACAGAGGTTGGAAGGGTTTAGCTCTTCTAAACTTACGGGCATCACCTTTACAGCACAGTACATCACCATTGAAATTGTGTTTAGCAGGAGAGAGCAGATTCCCAATTTAACAGAACTGCAGCAGACAGTAGCACAAATCGTAATGTGCAGCAAGAAAAACTGATAAAGACACAAAAAGTGCATGGTATAACAGGGATTTAAATGTATGAAATCCATTATAAATGGAGCTGCAGTTCATTTCTACACAGATATTTCATGAACTTTAAAAGACTACAGCTATCAGAAAGGTTACTCCTCATTTCTGTGAAGTACAGAATCTTGAAGATGAGGTTTTGAGGAAAACAAGATATAGATGACAACCAGTTCTTAGCAGCAAGCAGATAGACAGGTAGAATTTGCAGATACAGCCCCCCCCCCATGATTCTACAGAGACCCCAGACAGTAGCAGAGACAGCAAAGGAGCAGAAACAGGAATGTTTCATAGGATTTCAGCTGGAATTCAGGAAAGATTCATTGAACATTGCTAAAACAGTTAATGGAGATGTAGCAGTGTTTGGCAAAAGGAAAATGTACTGTAATTTTTAGTAACAGAACCAGATCATCAGGAAGCAAGTCAGATACATAATTAACATAAATATCTAGTCAGTCTGTGGCCAGTTTTAAGAAATGCAGGTTGTATAACTCACAACCAAAGAGACAGGCAATAGTCTCTGTTCCCTTGTGGTTTTGTGGCATCTTCTTTGGGGTGCTTATGTTACATTGTCCTTTTCCTTTAGTTAAGTTATTGCACAGTCTTATCAAACTACCTTGGAGAACTGTTTTCTTTAGGTCAATAAGGTCTTGAGTTTTTGAGCCTGACTATTTTGCTCTTTCTGCTCTTCAAGATGTGAATTACTGGTTCAGCTGTCCTTTGACTGCTGTCGACTACTAGAAGACTACATGACTCTGCTGCTGACTCCAGGCAGGCAGTTTTGCTGCAGGATCAGATTTTCTTGCCCTGCCTGTTGAACAACCATGCTGTTTTGTGTTGCTGCCTCAGCCCACCGTATTCTTTCTGCTGACTCTTGCTAAGCCCTGCCAAACTCCCCTCAAACTTTTACTTCAGCTGTAAAAAAGTGTGTGTGTTCCAAAAAAATGTTATATTAATTTGCATTAATTTTTGTGGTGAGTTATGCAAATTATGAAAATTATAAGGAGCCTTAAAGCCCCTGAAAATGTGCTCAAGTGTCCTGCAGTGTGACAATATTTACTTGACCTAGGCCTAGATGTGTGTGAAGAATCTCTAGGAAATGTAAATTTATCCATAATTAATTTTGCAACATGGCCAAATTGAAACAGCGTCAGAATACCTTGACTGTGACAAGTGTGTGAGATATTCCAACATTCACTTCTGAAAACCTTCATCTTGAATAATTTATTGCATGTGATACAGGTTCAGGAATTTGTAAGCTTAAATGTCTAAGTAAAAATGTATGGATCACTTAATAAATGTTAATATTCATCTGGAAATGCATACTTAGACAATAAAGGAGTGTTCCAGCCCTGCAGAACAGGTCTACTTTTATGCAAACTGTGATATTTTTCAACATGACAGTCAATTGGTACAGAAAGGACTACAACTGAACTGAGGAAAACAGTGATAAATTCATGTACAGCTTCATCTCTGTTCATTATAGTTCTGTTAGAAGCCACGATAAGGTTAGCAACTGCTGTAGATTTCTCCTGTCTGAAACATGGACATAAAGTGTGATACTTCAGATTACTGTGATGCTGCTAACTATTAAAATTTATATTTTAAGTGCGATCACTCTCCCACTTCATTAGCTGTGACAGGAAAGTTCAAAATCACAGTTTGAGTACAGATCCCACAGATATTCTACTGCAAGTTTAATGTCAATGAAAGCAAGTTAGTCTGCTTTTTTCCTCCCTTTCCTTGGCTTGACATTACTTATTTCAATACCAAGCATAGGTCTTTAAATTTACTGTTTTATTCTTGAACTACAAATTCATATGGCTGTCATTTTAAGATACAAGTGAAGTTTACCTTTTTTATGCCACATTTTAAGTTTTTTTATTTCCTTTATTTAGTTTACTTGCTTATTCTAAAACACTGAGATATCTCAATACTTTTGCAACTCCAAAAATTGAGCAAGAGATATTATAACTAGATTGAAACTCAGTAGTATTTATTTACTGAACAGTGGATGTTGGTATGGACATCTACAGTGGGTAACGATTCGTATCCTATGGTGACTATAAGGGAATATCATGCATTGATGATACTTTTCCAAACATTCTGCTATGGCGTGTGTCTGCTGTGCTTTAAATCCTGAACTGTTGAGTTGGAATGGAATCACAGAATGGTTGAGGTTGGAAGGGACCTCTGGAGGTCACCTGGTTCAACCACCTCCTGCTCATGCAGGGCTACCTGGAGCCAGCTGCCCAGGACCATGTCCCAATGGCTTTTAAAAATCTTCACATCCTCCCTGGGCAACCTGTGCCAGCGCTCAGTCACTGTCACAGAAAAAAGTGTTTCCTGATGCTCAGACCGAACCTCCTGCATTTCAATTTGTGCCCATTTTGTCACTTGTCCTGGCACTGGGCACCACTGAAAAGAACCTGGATCCATCCCCTTTGCACCCTCCCTTCAGGCATCTACATATATTGATAAATTCCCTCCCAAGCCTTCTCTTCTCTAGGTCACTGTCCAAACTCTCTTAGCCTCTCCTTGTATGACAGATGCTCCAGTCCCTTAATCGTCTTTATGGCCCTTTGCTGGACCCATTCCAGTAGTTCTGTATTTCTCTCATACTGGGGAGCTCAGAACTGGACACAACACTCCAGGTGTGGCCTCACCAGTGCTGAGTAGAGGGGAAGGAGTAGAGGGGAAGCATCACCTCCCTCAACCTGCTGGCAACACTCTTCCTAATGCAGCCCAGGACACCATTAGCCTTCTCTGCCATAAGGGCACATTGTTGGCTTATGGTCAACTTGGTGTCCACCAGGTCCTTTTCTGCAAAGCTGCTTCCCACCTGGGTGGCCCCCCAAATATATTGGTGCATGGGGTTGCTCCTCCCCAGATGCAGGACTTTGCACTTCAATTTGTTGAACTTCATGAGGTTCCTGTAAGCCGATTTCTCCAGCCTGTTAAGGTCCCTCTGGATGGCAGCACAACCTGCTGGTGTATCAGCCACTCCTCCCCATTTCATGTCATCAGCAAACTTGCTGAGGGTACACTCTGCCCCATCATCCAGATCATTAATGAAGACATTGAACAGGATTGGACCCACTATTGACCCCTGGGGTACACCGCTAATTACTGGCCTCCAACCGGACTTTGTACCACTGATCACCACCCTCTGGCCCAGGCTGTTCAGCCAGTTTTCAATCCACCTCTCTGTCTGCTCATCCAGTCCATGCTTTAACAGCTTCCCTATGAGGATCTTACAGGAAACAGCATTGAAATCATTACTGGAGTCTAGGAAACAGTATCTACTGCTCTCCCCTCATCTACCAAGCCAGCTGTTTGCTCATAGAAGGTCATCATCAGGTTGGTCAAACGCGACTCCCCCTTGGTGGATCCATGCTGACTACTCCTGTTCACTTTCTTGTCCTTCATGTGCCTAGAAATGGTTTCCAGGATTGGTTGTTCTATCACCTTCCCAGGGACCGAGGTAAGGTTGATCAGCCAAGTATTTCAGAGTAGTATTGTTCTGAGGACAGCTCTCTTAGTGATTCTTCATTGCTATTACTGGACAATGATCCCCTAATTCCAATTTTTCTGCTCATGTTAGTTCATACCAACAGCTTATTTATTTGTTATGTTTTAAAACACTCTTTGTCTCCCTCTGATTGCTAGCCCATAACTCATAGATGCACAAAGCCTTTTTATGTAGGGGAGCTGGTTAAGAAATTTCAGCATGAATACCCTTGTTTGCACAAAAATATGATCATTCATGCTCCAGTAACCTTATTCACAGGCATAGAAGCTCTTCTCCAAATATTTGTTTGAACAAAAGGAGTTTGTATGAATTTTCATGGGAAAATTGAACAAATAAAGGTGTGTTCATTGCTGAATCATAGAGAAATGAGAATTTGTAAAAAATACTCATGATCAAAGTTATTCTTATTATACCTTAGTTGAGGCAGCAATCCTCTAGACCTTTTTCAATAAGCTCTGGACTTGATTTCTATGTATTAATTATCTCAATACCAGTAGAAATTGTTCTCTTACCTGAAAGAAGTTGGGCTAATCCTCAGCATTTCTAAGGCCACAGAGTTTTGTTTGTCCAAATTCACCTGCTAAGTATTAAATCCCTTTATTCAGATTCCAGCTCTAGATCAGCAAATTTGTAAACTTTTATTAATTTGAGGAAATTCCATTGATGTGTCCATCCATTTTACCATGCACCTCCTGGGCCATACAATTTCTCGATATATATTTTGAACAGAGATTCAAAGATAAAATCTTTCTTACTTTACACAGCTCAAGAGATACATGAATCTACAAAAACCAAAACCAAAACCTATCATGCTTGCCAGAGCAAGTTAGGAAATAATTTTTATGATTTAAAATTACTTTCACTCACCATGAAATGAAACTTTCAAAAGAGAAATGAGGGAAAAGAGAGGGAGAAGAATAGGAACAAAGAAAGGGCTAAGAAGAGTGCAACTGCTCCACCTGATCTGGGGAAGCTGGAGGTTCAAGTCAAGAAAGCTCAGGGTTTTATCACATATTGAATTACTTACAAAATGTTGAAAATCTCCAGCAAAGATGAATGAGAAGATTTTACTCTATGATGATCTGTGACCTAATAGGGGAGGTATTTACTTGAAACAAACCTATGAGATTTAAGCATCTATTGTGAGTAAGCCATGACAATTACAAGTGTGATTCTCGGAACTACCAAGTAAATACCATGAGCATCAGTACATTAAGCCATAGGCTAGTCTGAGTCCTTACTTCTCTCCTCATTTCAGGTCCACTCAAGCCTGATACCTATATCATATGGAAGTTATTGAGCTTTGACACATAGATATTTCACTAAAACAACAAAAAGTTTTCCAAGAAAATTCTCAGTTGTCTCTCCTGCATAGGAACCTTGTCTCTGTGTCCCCCCTGTTCTTTATAGACATTATCACCCTGGAAGGAGAGATCTCTGCCACTCCTCTCCAGAAAGCAGGTCATATTTCTTTCTTAAATCATAATGTTACTTAGGCCTCTCTAATTACCTGACAGTTATGACAATCCTTAAGTCAATTTCTGTGATCCTAAAGTCAATCTTTTTGTCTTTCTTTGTAAATCCTTCTGTGATTTTGAATGCTAAGAAATGCAGTCTCTGTTCTACTTTTGAGGAACTTCCCCGGTTCCCAGTGCAATGAAACTTACACCATTTTCTCTGGGCATCACCTTCAATCATCTCACGTTCTAATCTTCTGATGAAGACTGACGGACAGCACAAGTCCTTGCATTACACCAATCCCTCAATCTTGGAACAGACCACTGGGAACCATTGACAAATTTACAGCAGCCTTGGTGCAATAATATACAGGCTTTAGAGCTGGTTTGGCACCAGGGAGTGCCACACTCCATGTCAGGCCATGCACCCCACAGCCATTCTCAAAACGCTAGCAGCTACACTTGAATGCACATGCTGCATAGTTCGTGTGCAAAATTACTTAACTTTGCTTTGCTTTAGGTGAATAGGAGTCCCCGAGTTCATAGTGTTCTGGCCTTCATCAGCATTGAGAAAGACCATTTTATTAGCAGAGTTCACAGAGACATAGCTTGGGAACAGCTTCTAACTTTTGGTCTAATAGAGTAACATTGGTTCGTGGTTACCAAATTGATTGGCTTTATAAGGGAAACTAATTGGCCATGAAAGAGAAGAAAGGAAAACTGTACACTTTAGTTAACTATCAAATAAAATAGACTGAAAGTTCCTTCTATAGGCAGCAAAACACTTTAATGAAGTTTTCAATGCTAAAGGGTGGCAGATGATTCAGAAAACTACAAAAACTATATTAAATAGTACTAACTAAAGACAGACTTTTTTAAGGCTTCTAGCCCATTTTTCTCTTCTTTTTCTTTTATTTTGTCCCAGAACTGTAAGTGGAACTGTAAGTGCCATAATGTATTGGAAAGTCCCTATGATACACTGTGTTATATTGCATATTTCTTGAACTGCAGACAAATGTTCTGATGGTATCTCAGCAGTGGTCTGAACTATGCACCATGCAATACTACTGTAATTCAAACTAATGCTTGTAAAGTCAATAAGGTTAAGCTGGACTGTGATTAGTTCAACAACACAACAGCTGGTCCAAGGTTTTCAGAAGCAATGACAATAAAATATGTTGATTTGGTTTGATGAAAGGGAAAAAAACCCAAATCTATATTAAAGGTTATTTAATGCTTGGTTTATAGATATTTTTTTCCTGTATCATGCTAAAGAGATGGCAGCTGTAGTGCCTTGCTAAAGGGGAATGGAAACCGCTGTATTTAATGCTTGCCTACAACTGTGGAACACTGCATTCAGTGACTCAGTGATTACTTTCTTCCAGTCTCTGTTCCTATATAAAAAGCTAAACCAACATTTTTTTAAAGGATCATTATTACTGTTGAGAGGGATAAGGGATTTCCACGCTCAACAAATAAACCATGTATTTAGGTGCTTAAACATTAAATAAAATGTTTGGTTCAGGTGACCAGTTGAACATCACACATGAAAACACTATGAATAGGACCACTCTGGCAGATAGCTGGATCTCGAAAGTTTATCTGCCTGTTGCCCAACAGTCTGTGCTCACCAGTAAGTAACCAAGAGCTTAGATCAAACTCTGTTGTTATGGGCACAACAAATCATTCTAATTAGCATATAATTCTGGGTAGTTGTGTTCATTTTATTATATTTCTTAACTGCTATTGCATTGTTATACAGATGGCTTTTATATGTTTTCTTACTATTTTCCTTCATTACATACTTCTAAGATGAATGTAAATGTGATAAAGACCTTTATTTTTCATGCTAGTGAACAACTCAAACTATTGAGAAACATCTGAATTGTTGCCAAATTCATATCAAACTCAGTGTTGCTTAATTATATTTTATTGCAGTATGAAAACTGTTTTAATGTTACAGAGAATGCCCACTGTATGGTGCCTGGGAGGGGTTTAGACTTTTATTGCTCTTTAGCAAACATGGGGCAATCAATCAGTACTATGGTTACTACCATTTGATTATGTTAGTCCTTCTATGTGTACAGAAGTTCTTTCACTCTGCCTGGTCTCTCAAATGTCCCATGAAAGGACCTGAAGTGACAGCAAATTCTGCATTTATGTCTGATGCTCTCAACAGCTGTGAGGAAAAATGAGCAATTCCACCTATGAATTTTGAATGATAAAGAGCACGTAGTGAGTAAAGCTGCTCCCTCACTGCAGAAGATTCCTTTTGGAGAAGGAGTGCTCTGGAGCTGTCACTAGGTTGAACAGCATTACTATCTGTATCTAAATATTGCTAAGTCAGTCCACTTCACCTTTTCTAAGTTGTTATACCTGGCTTCCTGAAGAAACCACAAACATTCCTTTATAGAACAACTGAAGCTTTGTCAGTGCTGGCACTAAAGCTAAGGAAAGTTCCATTTTGCTTAGGGGTTTCCTGCTTTTCAGAGCGAGTTCCTGCATTTATTGTTGCTCTGGCTCACCTCTTTCCATGGGTTGTAACTGATGATGTCACAGCAGTGAGCTGCCACAGTTACCTTATGGATTTTTAAAACACTCACTAAAAATGCAAAGAGTTCGTAGTTACAGTATTTGCTTCATTTTCCCCTTTTCATCTCCATGAACCTTATATGGTTACATGACATGCAACTAATATATGCAGAAAACATGAAAAAACTGGAGTTTACCCCTAGCAACAAATATTTATCAAAGAAACATATACCCACGACCTTTGCTGCTGTATAACAAGGTAAAAATAAATCAACTTCCGTTTGTAGAAACGTGTACGTAGCAAGAACATGAATCCACATCCACTTAGACCTTTTTTGAAAGTCTGAAAATCAGTGATTAGAACTAATATTAAAACAAAAATCCCACCTTAGATTGGTATTTGACCTAATTTTTCAACCTGCTGAGTCTCAGTATGCATAATTATGTGTCTAATCATAGTGTATCGGAACCGTGACCTGTTAAAATTCTTATTATATTTAGATTTTTTCAATGAAAATAAAGCACCAATATATTGTAGCATTTAAACAACATATTCCCTGCAGGTGTACAGAAGAGATGATAAAGTAAACTTGTGATATACTAAGGTGGTTCCTCATAAATTTTCAGTATTTGTCATGAACCCAGACTCATGGACTTCAGTACTATTTATTTTTCCTGTTCTCTGAAGTCTTTCTTTTAATAATGAAGTAATTGGTTCAAAGTCTTGTTGCTATGAAAATCTAGAGGCCAAAAAAAAGAAATCACAAACAAACTCGAAGGTCATAAAATATATAAAATCAGTGCTTCCTGACATAATGGGGGTCATCTTTAGGTCACAGTTCTACCCAGTGCTCAGGTGAACAACTAAATCTAGAGACTCACTTTTCATTACTGTGTCACGAGTATAAATACTGAACCTGTCAGAAACTCTAATGGCCAGAGCTATGCTGCACCAGATACAGCTAGACTAGACTTGCTATCATAATCTCATTTTACTGTAAAGTCAATACAGTGTCCACTGCATAAAAATGTTGTCCAAGTCATCTACTTTTGGGCAATATTCATGGTGAGGAGTGAAGTTTTCTAGAATATTTCAACTACTCAGAGTCCAACAGTGCTTCCATTAATATCAGTGTCTAAATTCACATCTACTTCAAAGACAGCTGGAGCCACAATGTGTTAACCAGAATAAAGGAGCCTAAATGTATCTGTAGGGGGAAAAAAAAAATTACTCTGGGACTTTGGGCTTCATTCATTGTTTTCTGGCACTCCGGTAGCACTCAGGACCACATGACATGTAAAAATGTTCCATGTTCATGGAACTTTGTTTCCCCACCACCTGCATGGCATGAACAGATCTACATTTTTTTCCATTTTTTAAATGAAATATTATATTTTAAAATAATTAATTAGAATACAATAAAGTTTTTAATGTACTGGTACTATATGTTACCAGTAGAGAATGTAGTCACTATGAAAATATCAGGGTAGCTCTCTATTCCTCAGTGATAACCAGTTTGGAGTTTTGGTGAGGTTTTTTTTGAACATTTCCTCATTTGGGAGCAGTCCAGCTATTCACTTTGTTATATTCAGATATTATTTATTATGCAGTTGCTAAAAATACAGTAGAGAACAATGACAGCAGGGCCTGCTACAATGACAAATGACATCCCATTTCTCATTAAAAAGACAGTGGCTGTTAATCAGTGTGTATAAATACTTCTTTGTGCCTGTGGCAAAATGACATTTTAAAGGCTATTCCCCTTTCTCCACTTGTAAGCGAGGTCTTCGTCACTCCATCTCAAATTACAGTAAACGAAAACTCCCTAGACACTAGAATGTGAGTCTGTATGGCCTAAGAAAAGTGAAAGTTAAAAAAAAAAAGAAAAGAAAAAAAAAGTATTATTTGTCTTTGCTGTCCCCTTTTTGATTATTCTTTATCCAGGTCATACCTTCCTTGGTATGGAATAGGTTAATACACCTCTGGTTTTGATCAGGTTCTTGAAAGTCTGAGATTCTGCTCATATTTGAGATTATGTGTACCCATTCCTGCTCTCACCCTTTTCCTTCTCCAGACCTAACCTATTGCTGAATAAACAATACAGTTCCATGCTGTTTAACCACAAAAAAATTATTCTGACACTACAATAATGCAGAGAGAAGAAAACCACTGCAGAGTTACAAAAAACATCTAGGAACTTGCTAGATCAGACTTAGCAATTCATTGACTCTGGTGATGGGTTATTGCATATAACAGAGGCAGCAGTTCATGCAGAAGGGTATGCAGAGGGGGCCAGAAACTCTGCTGAGGACAGTTTACGTGCTGCTCAGCAGTGGTGGAGACACACTGAAGGGCACAGTCCTCAACAGCCACTGGAGCATTTCCCCCAGCACATCTTAAGTCTTGACTCGAGTGCCGATGCATCTCTTCGAGTCTGGGTCTGCAGAGATGCCTGGGCTCTCTCACTGAGGCTGTGGTAGCAGGAGGCGTGCACTGGTGCAGGGTCTGTCTCACCAAGTAAAGGAGCTGTGAGGGGAGATCAGCATACTGCGCAAATGGCGAGAAAGAGATAAAGTCCCTGTCAGCCGCCCTGACCGGTCGCCTGGGCTGGTTTGCTGCTTGCCAGGGCTCAGATTCAGGATGTTGCAAAGAGATTGATGGGGCTTCACCAGCCCTTAGACTGTTACCTCTGCTGCTCTTCCATGTGCCAGGGAAGACCTGGAGCATATCAAGTGTGACTATATGGCTCTTGGGGTGATCATCAAGGGCACAGGTAGTTTTCTCCTCGGTCCTGCTGGTGACCCACTGATTCTATGGATCAACAGCCAGCGGCACAGCTGGTGTTGGAAACAGGGAAAAGGTTTTTGTGACCATGGGACTCTCCAAGGATTGAGGACTGCTGGGAAGAGACAGAATACACCTTACAAAGTGGGTCAAAAGCATCTTTGCCACAAGGCTGTGCAAGAGAGTGAGGAGAGCTTTAAAGTAGGAACCACAGGGGAGAGAGTCAACAAGAAACAATCAAGTGAGAAAATGGTGGACCAGGTTGGCAAGCAAAGGGTTTAGGGTGATGTGGACTAGAGCATCCTCATGATCAAGAAAACAAGGTTGAAAGGGGTCAATTTCAAGCATATGCACAGAAATAAAGGAGTACCTGCAAGAGAAGACAGTTTTTTCGGGAAGGTGCTTGTACCTTTTCTTGGAAATGAGCAAAGCTGGGTGCTTTTCTGAAGTGCCTGTACACTAACGCATGCAACATGGGGAATAAATGAGGAATTAGAGGTCAGTGTGCAGAAGTGTGGTAAGATAACTCACACAACTGAAGTGCTGCAATGGGTGGATACATGTTCCATTTTAGAAAGGGCAGGCCAGGATGTCATGAAGGGAGAGTCACTGTATGGGAGAGGAGCAGGAATGCTTGGAGCTCTGTCTTCAGATGGATGATGAGCTAGCTGAGACCCTATGGGTCACGATTAGAGGGCAGACTAAAGTGGGTGATATTGTTGTGTGTCTGCTGCACAACACCTGATCTGGAAAATGTAGATGAAGTCTTCAGATAACTTTGCTTTTGAAGACCATGATCTCATGGGGAACTTCAACAACCCCAGTGTCTCCTGGAGAAACAACACAGAAGGGCACCAGCAATCTAAGATGCACTAGTGGTATACCCCAAGGGTCAATACTGGGGCAAATACTGTTTAACATCCTCATTAATGATGGGATGAGATCATGGGACAGAGCGCACCTTTAGCAACTTTGGACCTAATACAAAAACTGGAATCTCATGAAATAAGGCAAAGAGAAAAACAAACTCCTGCACCTGCATAGGAATAACCCTATGCACCAGTATAGGCTGCAGACTGGTTGGAAAACAGCTTTGCTAAAAAGGACCTGGGGGTCCTGGTAGACAAGTGGAACATCAGCCAAAGCCCATGTGCCCTTGTGGCAGAGAAGACCAAGAACCTCCTGGACTGCATTAGGAAAAACATTGCCTGAAGGTTGAGGGAGATGATACTTCCCCTTTGCTCAGCCCTGGTGAGACACATCTGGAGTGCTATGTCTAGGTCTGGTCTCTCCAGTATAAGACAGGGACACAATGGAGTGGGTCCAGCAAAGGGCCCCAAAGATGATTAAGGTACTGAAGCATCTGTCATACAAGGAGAGGCTGAAAGTGCTGGGACTATTTATCCTGAAGAAGAAATGGCCCAGGGGAGAGCTTTTCAACATTTACAAATATCTGATGGGCGAAGTAAAGAAGATGGAGCCAGACTTATCTCCATGGGACCCAATGACTAGACAAGACAGCACAAACTAAAATATAGTAAATACTTTTTAAACACAAGAAAGATGCTGTGGCTTTTTTTTTTTTTTTTTTGCTTACTGTGAGGGTGGTAGCACTGCACAAGTTGCCCAGAGAGGTTGTGGAGTCTCCCTCCTTGGCAATATTCAAAACCTGACCCGACACAACCCTGAGCAACCTGCTGTAGGTGACCCTGCTTTGAACAGGAGTTTGGACTAGATGATCTCCAGAGGTGCCTGCCAACCTCAACTGTTCTGTGATTCTGTGATATAGTAGCAATGGTGATATACATAGGCTGCCAAGGTGCACATAGGACTGTATGCACAGTACAAGCAAATTTGGAGCCTGAAAAACAAACATATCTACATCTGCAAATCTATAGGTATGAATATAACATATCTGAAAATAAATATGGTGAGAAATTGTCACATGGATTGTAGTGGTAATCTGTTTAAATTATTCTTAGAGGCAGGGGAAAGGAGAAAGGGAAGAGCAAGGGGAAGAAAGAGAGTTACAGGTTGTCATTGAACCAGACACAATCAGCAGTTTGAGTTTATCAGGTGTCATGACAGCAATAAAAATTAAAGGATATAATAGGGTATATTTTATCGCAGATATTTTCCCTCGTATAAGATATGCAATGTAGAAGAGACGCTGACTGCCAAAAAAAGATGCTGATTTCTCCCTTTGTCCTTCAGCATGCCTCTATTTTATGAATTTTCAGGTTTTTTTTTTCACCAATCCCAAGGCTTCCCTTATGCTCCTTATTACTCTGCACAGTTCAAGGAAGATGCCAAAAAACTCTCAGGGATTTTTGTGAGGGAATATATATGTATGTATATATATGTGTGTATGCGCACGCGTGTGTGTGTATATATATATATATGATAAGGTTCATCCTAAATCTCATTGGTCAGCAGCTAGCTAAATATCTACAAGATACAGATATATATTTTCACATACAAAAATAAAAAATCTATCGATATAGATAATATAGATAACATCTAACAAATTTCTGGATGTTTTCGCCATCAGTATAAGTATCTGATTCTTTTCTGAATCCCACAACTCTCCTCACTGTAGAACGACAGAGAGTTCCACAGGATAATTGCAATGTGTACAAAGTAGAGTTTTCCCTAGTTTTGAGTATATCACTTCTGTCTTACTGAACTATAGCCTGATACTGTATAACAAAATATACATCAAAATAGCCTTTTCCTTCTCTTTATCCTTTTGCACCTCTACCATGTAGTCATTACTGAAGCTTCTCTCTATCTCTTTTTCCATATTTTTATCTTTTTAATGTCTGTCATTCTTATGATATTTCATCATACAGCACTACAACCTCTTGCTTAATATTTTTAGATACAGCACAACCAGAACTGAATGTAGCATTCAAAACAACTCGGTAACATCATATGTTAGAGTTGTACCCTTTTTCTTAGGAATACTAGCAGGATATGATTTTGGGATCACTGCCACGCATTGTGTCAATATTTCATGAGCTATCCAGGTGGCTTTTATGCATAGATCCAGTTAGTGTTAAAGCTAGGAATACCTATGATCTGGGATCAGCAACTGTAAGCCTGCCACTGGCCTTAAAGTCACATGACAAACAGTCAGCTCGCAGTGTACAGGCACTGCTAATTTACCTTGGAAACCGGAAACCTCAGCGGAGTGACATTTGTCCTTCCTTTGTCCTTCATATCTCTCTTCTATGAATTTGCAGTTGTCACACTAGCAACCGCAGAGGTGCCTTTAAACACTTTACCCTGTTCAGAGCTGGAGAAACTCACATAAAGCCATTTGATGCACATCCATTGCCTTCCTCCGCGTTCCTGGGCTTCCATTTTGTTGCTTGCACATCCTAGGAGCACTCTGCTTGAATAGGGAACCACACACATAATTATGCTTAGAGCGTGCACATGAGCACTCATAAGTTTGCTGAAATTGCACATCTTGGATCTGTAAAAGTGTTCTCTACCTCATCACTAATGGACAAAGCCACAGCATTGATCAACATACAAAGAAATTAATGCTTTCACATTTCCAGCAATCTAGGAAATCATCACATAATAACATATTCTCTCAGCAATAAGTAGATACTTGATGGAAAGCTATGAACAGAGACAGTAAACTTTGCAGGAATAGGAAACCAATTAAGTAAGGTCCATATGGATTACATTGTGAGCACAGTGGGTTGTAGAGCAGAGGGACTGAGTACCATATGGAGTGTAGATGGTGAGCCCATCTGGGTGTTTTCTTTACGAAGGAGACCCACAATTTTATTATACCCATTCTGAGCTTCAAATTACAAACATCTTAAAAATGTTTGAATTATTTTTATTTTTACTGTGGTTCATTTATGGGTACATACAATACATGTTAGTTGGAAGTATGTGGTTTTCAGTTATAAAGAATAAATCTCTGTTACCAAGATTCACTAATGTAGAGTCAGATTTGAAAGTTCCCTGGCAGTCAGTAGCAAGAGACAGTAAAAAGCTGTACTACCATGGGAACAGAACAGGAAGAAAATTATGTAAGGGCACAGTTATGCCCCTAGTTCTTTTTAAATTGAGGGGGGGGGGGGGGGAATTAATCTACAATTTTTCTCAACTTGTTACCATTTTTTACTCTATTACTTTTCTAGTTTCAGTATTTCAGCTTTGTTTGTTGGAGTTAATTCTCCATTCAGCTGCGTAGTAAGGTGAAAGGGAGAGGAAGGAAAGATGACTTAGTTATCAAATGCTCTGCAATGTCTCTCTTAGGTGTCCTGCTCAGAGCAATAATGAATCTCCTTACACCTGTTTACACAGGATAAGCCACAACCATGCGTTATCAGGGACTCTTTATCAGGGGGTATAGTGATAGGACAAGGGGTAACAATGGATTTAAACTGAAAGATGATAGATTTAGATTGGATATTAGGAAGAAATTCTTTACTGTGAGTGTGGTCAGACACTGGAACAGGTTGCTCAGAGAAGTTGTAGATCCCCCCTCCCTGGAAGTGTTCAAGGCTAGGTTGGGTGAGGCTTTGAGCAACCTGATCTCGTGGAAGGTGTCCCTGCCCGTGGCAGGGGGGTTGGAACCAGATGATCTTTAAGGTCCCTTCCAACCCAAACCATTCTATGATTCTATGATAACCTTAAATAAAGAAAGGGAATCTTTTATCTCCAAAATCTGGAATGTACTTTTTGTACATAGAAGACATTTTTGTGAGTCCATTTCATTTTGCACTGCAGCAGAATCACACGATCAATTACATGTCTCAGCTGAACTTTTAAAATCAGCATACCAGGCTCTCAAGCACTTACCTGATTGTGCTGAGTCTTATTTAGTGTTTTTCTTACTGCTGGAGCTGCGTGTTTTTTCAATTACAAATAGGTGTTTTGCCCCTAGACAGTTCATTAATATAGGGGCTGAAAAACATACGTTTTCTGTTTCAGCCCAGAACGCATACAGCCTATTTTAGAACATTCAGTGCTTTTAGCTTGATCCATTTTTTACATTCCCTATCAACCACCAAAAGGAACACAGACACTGAACCAGCCTGGCAAGGATCGTACTTATTTGCTCCTATGGTCAACCACAGAAACATGTTTCTGTGTCTGATTAGCTCACCTTCAAGGAATTAGTCAGTGACTACTCAGAGACCTGAAGACATGCCAACAAGAGATAAAGTGGGTTTTGTGGAGTTTTCACCACTAACAATACTTGTGTCTGTGATAGATACAGTGTGCTGAATTAAACACGTTTATCTTCATTCAGAATATATTAGGATCTTTCTTCATTTTCCAGCATAAATCTGGTTTCTCTGCTTATGGATCAAAATATATGCAAAACAATTCACTGCTTAAAAACAAAATCACTGAAACTGTAATATCCAGCTACAAACCTTAGTTTGAATTTCAGATGACCAGACCAGTTTTTGCCAGCTCAAGGGCAACAAGAACTTTCTGTCTTGCACTTGTCATTTCAGTGTGCTTGATAAATTGGACTGGACAGTAATAAGAAACTGGAGCCTTTGGAATTTGACACCGTGATGACTTCGAATACAGTAGGACAGGCAAGTAGTGGGCACTCTTACAGACATATATCAGAAGGAAAAAATATATCTAGGTTCAACACAACAACAATTGCATCAGTGTTGCTTTGTATAAACACAATTGCAAGAATAGAGATATGACTGCAAGCTGACTGCATTATCAAGTTTTGCTTCACAAAAAGCAAAACACTTGTTTTCTGTTCATAGAAGAAATAATGAGTTTCTAAATGGAAAATAAATTTGTATTGAAGTAAAAATATGGAGACCATTCTTTTGTATAGGTTTTCTGTAGCAGAAAAGAGACATGAAAGCAATTTAGGACATGTATATGGGAATATGCATGTTATTTTTATTTGGTTACAAGAGTGATTGGACTATCACAGTAAATCATTTATAGATGCTTGAATGCATTGGAAATATCTGTCATTCTCAAAACACGGAAAGAAAATTCTTTTCTACATCTCTAAGTATTGTGACTGGTTTTGGAAACAGTTGGTATTCATGTTTTTCAGGCTTTCAGCAGTTTTCATTGGGCCAGGATGTCTCTGACATCTGTGTCTTCAGCCTCAAGAAGTGATCTATCTACATTAAGTTTTTGCTTTATCAGTGTAGGTCTGATGTAGGCCAGAGGCTTGCAGATTAGCCTGATTCCTTTGAAGTAACTAGAAATAAACTCTGATGGGATTTGCATCAAAAACTAAGCATATCCTCCATACTATTATTAAAAAGCCCCAATGACATAGAATGCATTTATGTGGTACTATATTTGTACTTCAAGTTAAAATCTGCATGTTTTGTTTTCCTATAATTTTCAACTACATTATTCAATATTTTCTCATGTAAAATCTCTTTCCAGAAGGTCCCTTCCAGTTTTATTGGAGCTTTCTTTACCATTTGAAATGTCAGGTGGATCTGTCTTTTTCTAAAATTTATTGTCATATATAAAAATTTATTTATGGATTTCCAAGAAAAAGTAGCAAAAGTAGTTAACATATGTCAGTATAGTACCCCCAACAGGGTAACAAATATTTTCTATGAATACATCACTTTCTTTGTTCTGTATGCTATTTTTTCTGCTACTTCAATTTAGTATTTTACATTTGCTATTGACTGTTCTATTTATTTCTTATTCCCTGAGTCTGGCTGCCTGTGTTTTTGTTCTTTTTTTTTTTTTTTTTTGAAAACTACAAAACAAAAAGAACGTTCACTCTTTAGCAAGTCTAGCCAAACAAGAAATCAGCTGAAGCATTTTTAGATCAAATCTACGACAATGGAAAACCAAGCCTGGAAAGAAACCAGAGCACTGCCTTCAGAGCCAAAGCCATAGAAGGAGAAAAAACACTCAAAACAAAGGGAACAGAAGTTTAAAAATATACAAGCTCTTTATCAGTGAATATGAACAAAGATTCCTATCATAATTTGAAAGCAGAAATGACTCCACTAAACTAACAGAAAGGCATTTGCGTTCTGAAAGAGTATATGCACAGAAATACACCATGATTTAATAACTAATTTCAAAATTAATATGAATTTAAATTTCTGGTGAACAAGCTCTGTAGGTATCATTCCTCAGATTGACCTCTCTCAATGACAGACATTTTTTCTGTCACTTTAAATAGCTATAGTAGGGGTTTTTTATTCACCTGTAGTAATTATAAAATATCAGTCTAAAATCTGAGTACCAGGCTGTATGCAATATTCCACTCTTGATTTTACCAGTGTTGCAGATAGATGGATAATGGCTTCTCAATCCTACTCACTTTTATCATGTAAGAATTATATGAACCTGTCGTGGTTTAACCCCAGCTGGCAACTAAGCACCACACAGCCGCTCGCTCACTCCCAACCCGGTTGGATGGGGGAGAGAATCAGAAGAGTAAAAGTGAGAAAACTCATGGATTATGATAAAGACAGTTTAATAGGTAAAGAAAAGCTGCGCACACAAGCAAAGCAAAACAAGGAATTCATTCACTACTTCCCATCGGCAGGCAGGTGTTCAGCCATCTCCAGGAAAGCAGGGCTCCATCATGCGTAATGGTTACTTGGGAAGACAAATGCCATCACTCCCAACATCCCCCCCTTCCTCCTTCTTCCCCCAGCTTTATATGCTGACCATGACGTCATATGGTATGGGATATGCCTTTGGTCAGTTGGGGTCAGCTGTCCCAGCCGTGTCCTCTCCCAACTTCTTGTGCACCCCCAGCCTACTCGCTGGTAGGGTGGTGTGAAAAGCAGAAAAAGCCTTGACTCTGTGTAAGCACTGCTCAGCAATAACGAAAACATCTCTGTGTTATCAACGGTATTTTCAGCACAAATCCAAAACATAGCCCCATACTAGCTACTATAAAAAAAATTAACTCTATCCCAGCCACAAGCAGCACATAACCCTTTTAGCCACAGCCCTGTATTGCGGTTTTCTTTCATTCACTTACCTTCATAGTTCCTACAGTTTTCTCAGAGTTGCTGCCTTCCTCATTCTGAAATCTTCAGTGGTCCTTATTCTTAAATGCTTCACTTCGCATTTTTGCATATTACAACCTTTTTTTTTTTAATGTGTCCACATGGATCTAGAGTGAGGCAACTTCACATGACCCAGCTCATCTTCAAATAATTATTTTCAAAAATTTTCCAGTTTTCTGGAATTTCCCTGGTATTCCAAGAGTTTTTTAAAAAGAGTATTAGGATGATAAAGATGACTTCAGTGAGTTCAGAGGTCAAATGATTTTCTAAGGAGAAGGTCTGAAAGACCTGCAAAATACTCAAAGTCATCATCTCAGGCTGCTTCCAATAACGTGCTTTCTGCTGGGCAGATGGTGTAGGAGTCAGCTGTTTTGTCCTTTCTATTTTGAGCCCATGCACTACTGGGACTGTTTTCAGCACCCTCTCCCCCAAATATGCAGTGTCTTTCTCCTCCTTCCTCAGGTTGTATTCTTTCTGCTCTCTGTTGTTCGTCTTCTGCATGTTCAAGAACTGGTTGTCTGGTTTTTATTTGATGTTTCTTTCCCAAATTTGTTTTTGTTTGTTTAGCACAGATTTCATTTGTCTCTCTCCATGCCTGGTTAGGTGTACTTACTGTCAGAGCAAAATTAACCTTACAAGCACTCTAACATGAATCTGATCCTACCGCCTACAATAAATATCAGCTTGATTTTATGAAGACTTCTCACCTTTTCATACTAATTTAAAAAAAAAAAGTTAACCTCTTGTTAAGGAAAAGATTTTGCTCAAAAAATTGAATACCAAGAACGTCTACTAACACAACTTCAGTCACATCACAGAAATCTAAAAGGTGATTACCGTGAAAGTTTCTTTAGGGTAGACATAGCTTCAGCATTGTAGCCATTCTCCCTAAAATGGGGATAATCAATCATTACCTTCTAAATTTGTTGCATTATTAAATAAACAATTACAAGTTATACAAAGTATTCATTAAATAACTGTTTCACAACAAAGCCGAATTAATCAAAATGTATATGTCACAACTGGAATGAACAGCAGTCTTTTTTTCCTAGACTAAACACAACTTCCAGGCTTTTCTATCTGCACTTTCTGGCACTTCAAAACACTGAGTCATTTGTGAGGTCAAAAATAGATAAATGAAGAAAAGGAAAAAAAGGAAAAAGAAAAAAAAAAAGAAAAATAAAAGGCCAAAAGAACATGGACTTTGAAATTTGGCTTGATATCTTGGCTAACCCTCCACCATCCGCCCTCCAAAATGAAACTGAAGTATTTCACTTAAGCCCAGAAAACGTGAGTTTAACCCCAAGTTACAGACTTTACATATATTGATTCTGATGACTTTGAAAAAACAATTGAACTTTCCCTAAGGCATTTCTACCAAGTTCTACTTCAGTCATCAAACAAAAAAACAAACAAACAAAACCCCCAAAACCTCACCTCACTTACTATGCAACTCTACAAACAACACAGAAGGCTAAAAATATGCTTGCTTTTTCCTATCCTTTTCTTCCTCTCTTTCTAGCATTCTTTTCAATGAAATTGTTCCAGCTGTGGTAAATATTGTTCAGGTATGGATCTGCAATACATTTTGCACTTTGATATTCATAAGTATACATTTCCTTCCAGGCTGAAGACATTTATCGCTGTTTGACGGGCAGTTAGAGACACATTTTCTAGGAGAAATATACTATATATTTGGCTGGCTTTCCCACTTTTCACTTTTGTTTGAACTAGATTATATCCCTTTTTTATTTATGTGGGTTTTTTTCCAATTATTTGTACATCCTTGGACACATCTAGTGCAAACTACCAGTCCAGCTCTCACACTTATTTTCTTCGGATGAAAATGTGAATCAAATTCTATATCTTTATTCTGATAATTCAGTACTTCTTCAAAGAGCATCAAAGCACTCTTTGATCAAATGGGAAATGATCAAAGACTAAGCTTGTTAGAAAAAAAAACCCACAAAGTGCAGATTCTAGTGCCT
This sequence comes from Platalea leucorodia, assembly GCF_965183815.1. NCBI lineage: Eukaryota > Metazoa > Chordata > Aves > Pelecaniformes > Threskiornithidae > Platalea > Platalea leucorodia. The sequence goes on along the minus strand of NC_138828.1, from coordinate 41,108,788 downwards.
TTTTTCACTTTTATCTTAGCTCCCTGCTTTGATTATGTGTTTTATTGTATGAAGAAGGTTGATGGTAGAATAAAGTAGAACAGAAATTGAGGGCCAATGGAAGTATAAGTATTACTGAAGTGCTTGACTGTTTCATGTTCTTGCTTTCCGTGCAATGCTAGCTTGTGGAACCAGAAGAGTTATACCGCACTGAGAACTCCATTCTCATGTACATACATAAGTTTCCACCTCAGGTTAAATAGGACTTTAAATTCAAAAAGGATCTATCAGTATGAAAATAAAGCCAGCTGCATGTTCCTGATTAACCTAGTCATGCACTGGAGTATGAAGTACCCTGAGAAACTGATGCAACTGTTTTATGTTACTAATCCAGCCCTCCTGTGTAGTTCTAAGTCTATTTTTGTGATGTGACTGCTTGCATTACAGCTAAGGTGACTTGAGATGTTAATTTAAATATAGATAGCTTGAGTTATCACTGCACTGGAGATAAGCTGTGAAATTGATAACGAATAAGAAGTTGGGGGGGATTGTTGTTATTTTCATTAATTTCTTAATACATACCTGATCCTGAATTAGGACCCCATATTTTTTCTAAATTTACCTGAAATCAAAGTTGTCATCATATGGACTGTACACAATGCCTGAATGTATATGCTACAAGGAATGTTTTAGGAACCCCTTTAAACTCATAATATCATATTTTTCAAGTGCAGGAATTCAACTTTCAGGCTTCGTTTATGCTTTTTTAGATGCTTTCCCTCGCTATCTATACATTTGCTTACTATATCTTTTATTAATTAAACCACAGACACAGAAATTGAGGATGATTATATTTCAGGGCTATGTGTCAACACAAAGTATTCAGACAGGCTCATTCACCTTCTGAAAATTAACTGAAAATAAGAAAACGGTTAATCTGTAACTCTTTGGGATGATAATGAAATCTAAAATTTTTGAACAAGTATTACCTACATTATCCAAAATTCAGCCTGGCCAGATAGTAAAAAAGAGAAAAAAAAAAAAAAAAAAACAGAAAAAAGCTGAAATTATCTTTACACTCTTTATTTAGTCCTAGCACAGGAACTCCCATTGCCTCACTCCTCTCCTAGCTTTCCCTCTCACATTTTTAGCACCACTTATCTCCAAACCCCATACCTTACCCAATCAGCTCTTTTTTACCCCTTACACTCACATTTCACCACCTTGACCACCCCTTTAACAGCCATCATAGAACTGGATTAATCTTATCCTAGGACATACATCAATAGGAAACAGTGAAGAAACCCAGGCAGGTTTACAGATGTATTGTTGGAGGTAGACATTTGCAAGAAGAATTCAGGCTGATTTCTCAGAGATGAAATGCAGATTGAAAGATGACTTGATCATAGCTTACAAGTGCCTTCACACAAAGAAAAGTCTGCCAGTTAATCTAGCAAAGGAAACGTACCAAAGAGAGGATTAATGACTGGAGGCTTAAATCAGAAAAACTCAAACTGGAAACAAAACACAAATTATTAACCATGTTTGGTATGATCCACCACTGTAAGGAATTATCAAGGAAGTTTATCATTATCCAGTTCTTGATATCTTCACATTATACTCACTAACTGCTTTTTGAGAAAATGGCCTGAATCTAGTCATACCAGTTATTGGCAAAATGCAGGGATAACTGGCTGATATGCACAATCCTGTGATATACAGAAGTCAACTAAATGCATTCATATTTAGAAAAAGATCAGGGAAAGTGTTAATTTGGTAATGAGCGGAGAAAAAAAATTAGTAAGTGATAGGTGATGTTGAGAAAGCTGAAATGTTTCACTTTTTTGCATCAGTCTTCATTAGAACAATAAATTGGAAGCATGTAGCTACTTAATACTAATCAGTAGTAACAAAAAAGTGTAAAGTATCAGCCCAGAACACAGAAGGAAAAGTTTACAGATTAACTTCTACATTATATATTTTTAAAACTTTGGAACTTGATGAACTTCTTCATGAGGATGAAGGATGATCTGAAAACTCATAGAATCATTCTCTTTGCAAAATAATCAAGGAGTTAGGCACCGAATAAATGGAAAAGCATAAATGTAATGTTAGTAAATGTAGTAAGTGTAGTGCTAATGGAAAAAACTAAAAAGCAAGCAAAGGGGAACTGGAAGAAATATAGCCAGCTTGTGCTTACTTCCAAGAAAACTGTGTGATAAATATTCCAGCAAACTATTTGCAAACATTCTGCAGATGCAGTACACATCATATACTTCAATATCATAATATACACTCATAGGAAGCCAGGAAGCTGAAGCTGATTTAATTGCTACACAGTAGTTGCAAAACTAGTTGGATAACCATAGCCAGAGAGCAGTTAACATAATGAAATTCAAAGAGTGTTTTGGGGGACATATAGAAGTCTATACTGAGTTAGGATCTATTCAGTGACTTCTTTAATGCCATGAATGGTGAGGCAGAGGATGCTTAGTGAATCTGCGCTAAGGTAAGGGGGATGGCACCTAAAGTGTGTGACAATGTGCAGATGACAAACTGGAATTTGGTGCAAGACAGTTACACTTGGCCAAGAACAGCGAAATTCATATAAGATAAAGGGGAGAGGATGGGAAGAAGCTGCCTAGGTAGCAGGTCTGCAGAAAAGGGTATGAGAATTATAGGGTATCAGAGTGTAAACACCTGTTCCCTGCTCTAATTGTCATGGGCACAGCCTTCATGAATAGAGCAGACTTGGTTACTGCAGTCCAAGAAAGATGGGAATTAACTGGATACAGCTTAGAGAATATCAGCAGGTGGTCAGAGGTCCAGGAAGCACAGGAAGACAAGACTGGATAGCTTTTTAACCTAAAGACAAAACTGAATGGGAACATAAGATAGGTTTTAAATATGTTAAAGGCTGTGGAACAAAGGGAAAATAATTTATTTCTGCATTACAGTGGTGCATGGGACAAGAAGTAACAGATTTCAGTTGCAGGAAAAAGGACAGGATATTAGGAAAGAATTGAGATGATAAGGACTGAGCTGATGGCACAGTTTGACCAGTAAACTAATGGAATCTCTGCTACCGGAATGATTCACAGGCTAGGCAGTACCCAGGTGTGGGTAAAAAAGAAACTAATAGTTGATATAGGTGATACTTATATAGCTGATGTAGCTGATATAGCAATAATCCATGAAAAAGCCCACAATACGTAGGAAGATGATGTCACATAGGTAGAGTCACATCAACTGCATTTAAGTTTATATAAGAAGTAAAGTCTGTGGCCTCCTTTGGAAGGTCAGTGGCATTTTGTCAAACTTCTGTAGCAGGTAGAGTATCATACCCGATATTCATATGACATTTCCACCGAACAGGAACTTAAAAAAAAAAAAAAAAGAATAAAAATCTATAAAATAATATTAAAAGACCTTGAAGAAAAGACACCTACAGAGATCAGTTTTCAGCTACATTTGCTAAAGCACTGAATTCACTCATCTGTATTTTATTAACTGAAGATAACTTGATTTAAAACAGGCCACTTCATTAAAAAGCTGGTTTAGAATTACTATTCAATAAACCAAGATTTCAGAATTCTTAATAAAACTGGGAAAGTTTGACTTTGAAATTCCAAGTACCAAAAACATAAAAAGGATTAGTATGCTTTCCACTAAGTTTTTTGCTGAAGAATTAAAAGACTTACGAAGTTGTATATACACTAACTATTTGACACAAACCAATTAGGTATGATTGAAGAGATATTTTCTGGGTTTTTGCATTAAAAATGCAAATAAGATGAAAAAGGTGTGCAAAGGAGATTAAATGATGACCAAGTGATTTTTTTTTCCAAGTACATACTTGACAATATAGCAAATTCAGTTATTCCTCCCAATCCACATTTCATGCTTATATACACATAAAATCCATTGTCTAGTGCCCTCAACGGTTTTCAAAGTTGTTATTTACATATTTTCAAGATGACAGCAATGTAGCTATAACTTTTGCTGGACTTCAGTTCATTAGTCTGTTCCTCCCTACGGTAATTTCATTATGTCTTCAACCTGTGTTCTAACTCCCACTGCTACAATTAGATGTGAAATTTAAAGCTACCAGATTGTAAAGTTATGCTACCTACTACCTACTACCCAAGGGTAATTTAACCATTAATTACTGGAGCACCAGATAACATTCCTCCCTTCTAGTGAACAAGATCCTTGGAGCTCACAAACTTTCCTTCATCCCTAGGTGTATACTTTGTTGATCTGAGGCTGAATGTCCTCATTAGTCTCACAATGAATAACAGGCATTAAAGGCACCCTTTAAATTACCCAGTAATTTCAGTGGAAATAAAATAAAATTTGGGCAGCTGGAATGAAAAACGCCATGGAAAACTACCATGGAGAGCAGGACTTCTGTGATTCTGGATGCTTTTATTTGGCTGCATCTGTCCATGGATGAAAAGCCTGAAGGGGCCTTATACTGAATAAACACAAACATAAATTCTGCTCTTGAATTCAGTGGGACTATACTCATGGAGCATAAGTCTTTGAGGATTGGATCCTTTAACAGTCAAAGGTAGGGGAAATGAATGGGAAGACCACTTGCTCATTCTGTTCTGATGCTGCTGTTCATCATCAATATGTTACACACATAAAGCTTGTGGAGAGGGGGGTTGAAGATGATAGTGACTTATTTTTAAGTATTTTGTCATCTTGTGGGGTTCACAATCCCACCTGATCTGTCTCAACCCATTTGTTTGGTTTATAGAGAGAAAGTCTAGGAACAGGAATCAGAAAATCCAGTGCCAGAGTGATCAGGAGGAAGGGCTGAAGGAGAAAGGGAGGAACCTAAGTCTTACACCTCTTAAGTGAGGTGCCTAAATCAGGACACTGATGAGCAGTAACTGGTTTCTATGCAAGATTCACAAATGTAAACCTTCTCCTGGATTTAGTCATTTCAGCATCCATAAAGAAATTCAGGCTTTTTTCCAGGCACTGAAGTACTACTTAAACAAAGAACCTCACACATTGCTTAGGCTTCTTTCCTTCTAAGATATTGTTTCCTGAAGAGTCTTTTCTTTTAAAGGATTTCCTCCATGTGTGTATATATATATATATATTTATATAAAATTTTGTCAGTTTTGTTTTGTTTAAATTTCTGCCATTCCATTAGCGCCTTTTTGCACCACCACGTTGGGTATCAGAGGGCCTAGTGGAGCCCTTCTTCTACAACATCCAGTAGTTCAGGGGAGAGAGAGAGCAAGACATGCACTTTTTCAAGTGCATGGAATATCATGGTGAGCACTGTTCAGCAATAGCTAAAACATTGGTGTGTGACCGTTTTAGTCATGAATCTCAAAACACAGTACCCTATGGGCTGCTATGAAAAGAATTAACCCCATCCCAGCCAAACCCAGTAAAACTAGTCATGAAATTTTTGGTTAGTTACTCCTGCTGTAATCACTGGCAGGGCAATGCAGATATTTCCTACTTTGAGCATCACATTGACGCAGGGCTTCTTGACTTTTACTTTCTCTTTCTTTTTCTCCCCTCTTCTCCCTGTTTTTTTTTTAATATCCACAGAAACTAGCTTGGCATCCAAAGCCAGCAGAGTCACATAATATATTGTTTGAATGTTGATGGTGATGCTGCAAGCATGCTACTAAAGTCATAGTAGACATAAAGCCTAGAGGCTTGCAGTCTTGCCACTGTTTCTGTGGCAGTAACATTAGACCCAGTCTCTTCTGTCTGAGCTGGTTTCTTTCCTTTTTGATAGAAATTAAATCTTCCATTTGTTTCAAGGTAATACATATTTTCTAACAAAACTCCCCTTTACCTACATCTTTTTTACTTCCCTCTACTGTATACAGTATATATATAGTATACTTATGTAAAACCCAAAACTATTCATAGGTGGATAGATTATGGGTGTTACATAATTTATATTAATGAGTCTTGATTTCAAACAAAGGACAAAAATGTCAGGAGGTGGTAATGAGGACACTTCACCCCTGAACACACAAGAACAGTGTCTGAAAAAAAGATGAGGGTGAAAATCTTCTTTAGGCAGAAGAAAATGGAAAACAAGTTTCATGCTCTCCAGGTACTTGAGGCCAGGATGCCTTCTGTATTAATGGACTGAACATATTCCTCATTGCCAAAGAAGGACTAAAGCGTCTAACTGCAGGAAAGATAAATGCTTCTTTTCTTTAGACTAGAAAAAGACTTAGAAAAGTACTAAGCACTTAAGTTGCACTACATAGAACAACTCACTGATACACTACCACAGAGCATCTAATTTTTCATAACACAATTTACTACCCTGTGTTCCAATTCAAAAATTTTGTTCTCTCTAAATTTGGAGACTCCTGTACCAGGTCATTCATTCAGGTCAGTCTGTACTTGGATGTTACTTGTGAGAAATTTATTTTTCATTTTGTCCCAATAGGGCTGTTTTCTGTTTGACTGTCTATTAGCATTGACATTTTCTCCCTAAGGCTTTTTTCTTCTTTTAGAACTTGATTGTGAAAATTTCATGGAGTTTCTGCAGCTTTTATCTCAAGGAAAATGTTCTGGTTTATTTTGTGGTTATTCTGCTGCTGACATTTGGTGACATTTTCTCTTCTTGTTGACAGTTTTGTATTTTGTTAAAGAGTAAGCTAGTCCAGTGAAGGTGTTTAATTTCCTTTGTCCAGCCTTTATCATATCCAGTACATACAGTACTCTTCTTATGTCATTCCTGCATTAACTTTCCTGTCCGATTGCTTCTTTTCTGCACATTGGTTTCCTCTATGCCCTCTGTGTGAAGTATCTTTTCTTTTGGGCAGCAGTTGAATCCCTCTTTGCGGATAGATTTTTTCCCCCCCCCCCCCTTTTTTTTTTTTTTTTTTTAATCATTCAGCATTACAGCAGAACATATTCTGGATATTTACTTTAAAACTGTAAGTAAGCAAATCTTGTAACATTAAGATCTGGAAGTTCCTGTTGGAAAAAGTTGAACACAGAGTCTTTTTGTTTCTCCTGCTAGCTTGCCAGAGCTGAGTGATTACTAATCTTAGTGCTCTGACTAAAATCCAAGATATTTTTTTCTAATGCTGCTGCAAAAGTGAACTAGAAGAACAGACTCCTGTGCCCAAATGGATGTGATCGGACCTACAGCTTCACTGCTAATGGCAGGAAATACAAAATACTACTGAAGAGCTTTCAAGCAGAGCTATATGATCTATCTCACAGTCACCAGAGATGAAATAACTGCCAAGTTGCAAATAGCATTGTGTCTTACAACTGCAGGATCATAAACAACTAATGTTTATAACAGCATTCATAAAAGTTGTTAAAACCTGAGCACTAAACAATAAAAGTAATTGGTTAATTGCAGCTCAGCTATTCAAAATTAGAAACTTTAAGGTTAAGTTTCCAGAGGTGATATACTCTCTCTTCTTAATGAGTGTTAGACTTCAGAATGACTTTGGTGAGGAGAGGGAAGATGGCAATTTCAATTAGCAGGGCTAAAAAATAAAAGAAATTACGTTTTCTGAAAACAAAGGCGTAGCCACACAGCTGTATTCTGGATCATGTAATTTAATTTTTAACCAATGGTATCATGGTTTTGCAGTTTCAACTTTCACATTAAACGCAGAGCAAGTGGTCTCCTGTGATGCATACCAGAGAGAAACAAAAAATTTAGAAAGGAACTGGATTTCCCATCTGATTAAAATTTGACAAAATTTTCCAGGTCTAACTTAGGCTGAAGCCAAACATTTTAAATGTTTTTTCATGACACTTTCCCATGTGTGTTTTGGGTGTAGATGGCAAGGTGGTAGCCAGGCGGGGCTGCAGGGGTGGCCTCTGTGGGAGAAGACCATGGGCTGCCATGTGCCAGACACAGCCAGGTCCAGTCGGCTCCAATGGACCTACCAGAGGACACAGCTGAGCACATCACCAAGCTGATGGCACCTCCATGAAAACATATTTTAAAAAAAGCATTAAATGACACACAGAGAGGGGAAGAAGGCACAAAAAGAGTGAGAAACAGCTGGGGGAAGACCAAGGTCAGAGGAGGAGGTGGCCAAGGTCAGAGGAGGAAGAGGTGCTCCATGGCAGAGCAAATATCTCCTGCAGCTTGTGAAGGGTCTGTGCTGGAGCAGAGAAGTGTGAGGAGGAAGGAGTAGTAGAGAGAAACCTCCATGTACTGACAGTAACCCCCCTACTCCCTGCACCACTTAGGGCAGTGGTAGAAGAGTGAGGAATGAAAGAATGATGTTGAGCATGGGAAAGGGGGGCCGGGGGGAAGGTGTTGCTTTAACATTTGTCTTTTTGTTTCCCAGTACCCAAATTAGTAACTACATATTTATTTTAATTAGCAGTAGATTAGGCTGGCTTTTCCAATTTGAGTCTGTTTTGCTCGTGACAGTAACTGCTAAGCAATCTCCCTGCCTTTATCCCAACCCATGAGCTTTCTCCTTCCTGTTCTTTTCTCCCCTGTCCTGCTGGGGGGGGGGTGGGGGGTGGGGGGGGTGGGGTGATGAGCGAGCAGACAGGTAGGTGTTTCACTGCTAGCCAGGGCCAACCCACCACAATGTGCTGTAAGAAACTCAGAATGCATGGTCCAGACTCACACAAAGCATGATTTGAATATTGGTTACATACAAAAGTAAAACAAACTGAGCTATCTGAATTTCTTATATATATGCGCACATATACTTTCACTCACATGTTCCCTTCGTCCATGGAACTGACAATCATTTCTCAAACCTTCATTTGAGCAATGAACAATCTCCTTTTTCTATATATAATCAGAATGCTTCAATTTCATAGAATCATAGAATCGTCAAGGTTGGAAAAGACCCTTAAGATCGAGTCCAACCGTTAACCTATCACTGCCAAGTCCTTCTATACCATGTCTTCAAGCACCATATCTATCTGTTCTTTAAATACCTCCAGGGATGGAGACTCAACCACATTTCCTAAAATGGTTTAGTAGTTATACAGCATCTTTCCATGTTTATAATTTTACAACTAAGATAACGAGGATAAAAACTGAAGCATTTCTGGTTTTATCCATTTTGTGGAATATTAAAGTTCTAACCAAGTGTAACTAAATTTTAAAATGTGTATATGTCTGTCTCTCCTACTGTGGATTTACAGACCTTAATATAGGTTATCAAAATGGATTAAGAAATTGAGCATGTTGCTCAATACTTGGTCTCTTTTTTATTTCTGTTGTTTGTTTTGTTGATTTTTTTAAAATCATTTTCCGAATTTTAATAATTTCTATTTCTTTACGTATTTGGAGTTATTTTCCATGCTTTCTCAGTTCCTGGAATGCTAATAGCTCTGAAAATGACTACACCCATCTGCCTCGTGCTCCTGTCTGTACCACCAGTGGTAATACTGCGTGGCTATTAGCATTGCGATAAACCCCACAATAACCTTGTTCAATCAGATTTTGACACAGACGGCTGACATGGAAAATTACATGCAGTTTGGTTTTGACTGAAACAATAATTTCCAATAGAATGCATATTTTCTTACTTCTGTAAGTTCAGCTTTTGAGTAATAGCTTACCTTGCATGAAGCCACTAGTAACTGAAGAAGATAAAGGTATCATCTCAGTCTCCTCTGCTGTTTGCCACCATTTCCATCATACATAAAGAAAACAATCTCTGCGACATTGCTGAATATGTTTCTTATTGCAGCAAGGTGGAAGAACAGGGAGGTGTTGAAGACTTCATATCTTGGGCCTTCCAGAACTGAAGCTACACTACCACATGACAGGACACTGAAAGCATCAGGAGGCAAAAAAATCTTTCAGGAGTTATGCTTCTGGTTTCATGAAGAGGCTCAGAGGTTATTGCCCAATACCATCCAGGTTATTCCATTGACAATTTAACATTCATTTGCTGTGGGGCAAGGTCAGATATTGATGATCTGTCCCTATGATTTGTCTTCATATAATTTATGCATATGGATCATTAATGTATTCATAGTTGTAGTCATGTTACATAACAGTTATCTTGCTACTCAACCCTCTTGTAGATGAGTGAGTGGCTGCCAAAGTCAACCTGTGCTGATAAGCTGAATGCTTTCCCTGACATAAACATTTCTCTATACCTTCACATACATTCTCACTCTGAAGATCATCTCTGAAATAATGCTGTTCCCTATTTTTTTGCTAGTCTGTGGTACAAAGCTGCTCCTAGATATATGATCCCATGAAGTCCAAAGACCCCAGAGATACCATGAAATGTCCAATGCTAGTATAAAAAGAAATAATTGCAGTAAAAAGGGACTTTGTAGAGATATTGTGAGGAAGAATTGATGACTGGAATGTGCAATGTGCTTTACACTCTCTTTAGCTTTAACTCTGCTTCTGTTTTCTCATGGGAAGTACAAATTATATCCCCGGCTACCATTTAAGTGACATTTTGCAGATCATACAGAGATAGATAAAAAACTTATAAAGTGCACTTTTGGAGCAGGTTTAATTCAGGCTTGATCTATTTCAAGAAATTGCATTCTCTCACTATAAATCATGATTTATAGCATTCCCCATTAAACCTTAAGGTTTCCATAACAGCTGCCTGTTTTTAATTGCACTGCCTTTTCCAAATGAAAGCATTACAACTTGCTCGTTTTCTATTAATGTGTGTTTAAATTGATCTTTAATTTACCTTATTATTTTTGGTAATATCAAATAAAAGCAGACATACTGAAAAACTAACCAATATTTACATATTTATTATACTAAGGGTGGATCTAGAAGCAGTTAATCACTAGAATTTTCACCTTAAGGTACTGCTTAAAGTCTTTGTGCAGCTGTTAGAATTCAATTGCCACAGGTAGTGGAACTAAAAAAAAAAATGTACAGAATTAATTTCTGTGATAATTTCAATGAAACTGGTGGTGTTAGATTGGATGTAATTTTAACTGTTTGGAAATATAGAATTAAATCTTTCCAAAATTACTTCCAATTTGGAGTAAAATTCTTTTAAGCCAAGTTGGTGGTTCAAAAGAGTAAAAGGTTTAAATCTTTGCTGATTTACACTCTTACTACCCTTTCACTTCATCAGTACCCATGTGGGACTCCATCCTGAGTATGTTTATATCACTGCAATCTGACGAACACCCCTATAACATCAGTTACATTAATAGGGTTAAATGAGCTTAAAAAAGTCAGATTCACACCATAAAACAGTATAAATTTCGTCCAGAGTTTCTTAACTTTGGAGATTTATTATTAAAAAGACATAAAACACTACCCTTTGCTACATCTATAGAATAATATTTTCTAGCTCAGAGCTTCAACAGATTTATATTACTTCTGTGGCAAAAGAGAACTCATTTCAATTTCAATTCATGTCTCAAATCATTTATAAACTGTCATTAATTGCAAGCATTGAATTTACATATGTCTCCTATCTCCTAGGTGTTCCTCAATAGTAATACAAAATAGCTATATCACTTTGATCAGATATGCTGGCCATCCAAAGTGATCACATGCTTGACTGCTTTTTTTTTTTGGTCTTTTTCTTGACCACCAAACTTCAAGTGAAGCAATAGTATGTTAGAATAAAGCTTACGGAAATAATTTATTCACATATTATTTTATCAACCAGCATGTCATGGTCTAGCTGGCATTACTGTGCTTAAGTACAGAGAACAGTAGAGTATAAGAATATCCTTGGCATCATATAAGATAATGGTCTGATGTGCTTTTTTTGGCCGCAGCTGAGTTGGGTTAAGCCAATACTGTTCTCTGCTCCTCATCACCTTTTACTTCCCATTAACATCCCTTCAGATCTATTGGTTTAACCTAGGTATCAGCACTCCACGTTAGCATAAGCTAGTAGTAGGGGTGTTTTCTAACCCAGATAATTTTACAGAAGCAAGTTAGTAATGACTGAGTATGCTCTTATGTTGGCAAATAGAAGTGGTGATAACTCTCAGAGGTGATGATATCCTGGGAGAAGTATGAACTAACTTTTTTAACCAGTTGAGCTGCATCTGGAACAACACATCTGACTGCGAACTCAGAAAGACTGAGTTTGAGAATAACTGTTAGCTGCATCTAGGGATTGTAAAGCGTTAGATATGTTCATTATAGGTAATACATAACTGTGCCACTAGATAATGCAGTTATTTATCTTTCATTTTTAATTATTTATTTGGTGGGGATTAATTATTAAATGAACTTAGCTTCTTTGTTTTTACACTGCTCAAGGGTCAGTCCTGAGAGTTGTATATATATTTTCTGAATATTCCCATTTCAAGCGTGAAGAGACCTGTCATTTCCAAAACATTAATATTAATAAATTATTTTATGACATGAGTGTCAACAATAAATGGTTTGACTAAAACTAAGTAGTCATTTATATCCAGAGTGAAAGGCTTTAAGTTCTGTTTTTTATTGAATTTGACTCTCTATCATTAACAACTCTGTTACTAAATGTCACAGATGCTGTAAGTTGTATATTATTTTTGTATTTCAGTCTAGACAGATGGCTGGAAAACAAAACAGGTGTATTTGTTCCCACAGCCTGGAGGCACTGCTTCTTAGACAGCAAAAATTCTTATGATGGACAGGTTCAGACTTTAGGGACAGTTCTACAAACTCTTGCTGCAATAAATGAGCTTGGATTCACCTATAGACCCCGGTAATGTCAAAGAATATAAAGACATGGGAATCATTTTGTTCCGGAATGAGACTTTTCAACTTCCTTTCAGTGTAAGAGCTACTTCTTGTAAACATTCTATTAAATCAGGTAAGGTTTCAAGGTCACCAAAAGTCATTTGAGACCAACATGGAATTTTTTATATAGTCTGAACTTGGAGATTTTATGAATGATTGAAATGTTTGAAAAATTATAGGTATGCACTCTCCCTGTTCCAGAAGGTCTGATTTTGCAGCCCAGAAGGCCAACCATATCCTGGGCTGCATCAAAAGAAACGTGGCCAGCAGGTCGAGGGAGGTGATTCTGCCCCTCTACGCTGCTCTGGTGAGACCCCACCTGGAGCACTGCCTCCTGCTCTGGAGTCCTCAGTACAGGAAAGACATGGACCTGTTGGAGCAGGTCCAGAGGAGGGCCGCAAAAATGATCAGAGGGATGGAACACCTCTCCTATGAGGAAAGGCCAAGACAGTCGGGGTTGTTCAGCCTGGAGAAAAGAAAACTCCAGGGAGACCTTATCGTGTCCTTTCAGTTCTTAAAGGGGGCTTATAAGAAAGATGGGGACAAACTTTTTAACAGGGCCTCTTGCAATGGGACAAGGGGTAATCGTTTTAAACTAAAAGAAGGTAGATTTAGAGTAGATATAAGGAAGAAATTTTTTACTATGAGAATGGTCAAACACTAGAACAGGTTGCCCAGAGAGGTTGTAGATGCTCCATCCCTGGAAAAATTCAAGGTGTTTGGATGGGACTCTCAGTAACCTGGCCTAGTTGAAGATGTCGCTGCTCAGTGCAGGGGGGTTGGACTAGATGACCTTTAAAGGTCCCTTCCAACCCAAACTATTCTATGATTCTATGATCTCTATTGACTATTGGATTATTTTAAAATATCTTATTCTCTGAGGTCATTTGCTGATGAGACAACACAGAGCTAAGCATGTTTGACTTTAATATGACTTTTCTTCAGATCTAGGTATGAAGAAATTGACTGCTACAGAAATGTCATTTTGAGAAATTTGTGAATTACACACAATAGGACTGAAAGGGATTAGAACCTTCTTGGGAAAAACGGGTTAACAAGAACCTACAGAGCAAGTTAGAAAGAAAAAATATAGAAGGGTAAAGTCTCTTTTTTATTGCAATGAAGCAACAGTGATGAAAAAATACATGGGTTCTAAAATGCCTTTAGGAAAATTTAATGAGAAAAACAGCAGCACTAATGCTTTGTTAAGGCTATAACTGCATGGTGTAATGAGCACTGGGTAAAGTACTAAATTTTAAATTGAATACATTGATTAAGATCAACACAGTAAAAGATTTGCTATACTGTGTAAGAGAAAAAATGGGAATTTCAGAATACCAAAACCGATAAAAATCATGGTGTAGAAGAAGAATCAGTGCAGAATGTAAAGATAATTAGAGTCATAAACATATCATTGCTGCGAACATCTAGATTACATATTGATGCAATGACAGAATGACTCAAAATTCTGGCTTTTAATGAGAAAATATGTGAAATCATACAAAATTCCAGCTGTCCAACTAGAAAAAACATTCTCCAGGATTCATCCTTGACTTTCATTATTGCACAGACATCTTGAATTGTAAACATCCTGTGCTTGAAAGATGTCATACCAAAATAATTTTCTTCTGACCCAGCCCTTAAATATCAATATCATGTAGAGATCAGTAGGATGAAGACATGCAATTGGACATTTGGGGTAATTCAAAATGCAATTGCAGACATGCAAAAATTACATACATCTTCTGAAGCACATCTTGTGTAGGCCATTTGTGAAGTTAGGGATAGTTACCCAAATGGTTTAAGCACCTTTCTTAGTGAACCTTCCAATTTGTACAAGCATAAGTTTTGCATGAGTAGATAGAAAGAACTGAACATTTGAATCTGTGTATGAACAGATGGAAGAGGAGTCTAGGAAGGCAGTACTTGGCCTAGTTATAAACTCACAGATGATAAAGCTGCAGTGGTAAGGATATCACGAGATACAGCCAACAGTGAAAACAATTGAATGAGACACTAACTAAAATTTTACATTATAAATGAAAAGACAACGTACGAGAACTCGATGAGAGCATAAAACAAAGAATGAAAAAAAAGTTAAGGCCTTGGTGCTTTTTAGGAATAGTAGATGTACATTTTTTCTACCTTAACAAGACTTTGTTAAACAAAACTTCACAGTAGATCATGATGTCCAGAACACTGTGTCTGATACTGGCCAAACTCACAAAACCGTCATCAGAAGAATTTCCTTCACACACATAGAGTCAAAGTATTTGTAACACATTCAGGGGTGACTGCAAATAAAACATTAGCAAAAATACAGAACCTGAGTTCACTAGTGTGAGACAGAAAAGAAAGTATAGAAGATTAAATAATCATTTCACTTACTGGAATTACACATGTAAGCTTGAAAAGCAGAAGAGAGATTGTACTCTTCTTACCGAAAATCTGCTTTGCAGAGTGAGAAGTAGGTCTTTCTCTTTTCATTACCATTTTAAAAATTTATAATTTCATTGTCTTTATATCTACACATAGTGGGTATACACCCTAAAATCCTCTGTTATGTGCTTAAGGAAGATGATTACCTTACATCTTTTAAATACTAATTCAAACTTATGAAAAATACCTGTCAAGATGAGACTTTTGTATTATTACTTCCACAATAATATACCATATTTCCCTCAGAAGGCAAGATGAAAATTAATAGTTGTTATTCATATATTGAATTAAAATCTAGAGTAAGCTGCATAAGTGAGAACTGGCTTGAAAAAAAGCAAAGCATTACCTCTCTGGCTTTGTTTTCTTATTATGTTAAATAAAGACAAGTGAAAAGAGAGTAGCCTTAAAAAAAAAAAAACAAACAAACAAACAAAAACAAACAAACAAACAAAAACACACAAAAAAGAACCAAACAAAAAACCAAACCAAAACCCACACAATCATGGTCTACAAGTTGCTTTCCTGGAAAGGTACTCTAAGTACTGAGAATGCAGCAATCCTATGTTTAAAGTAAGTTAGAAGCACACACTTCTATGAAAATAAAATTCCCACACATAAACGTAGCAGTAGAGCACCTAATTCCTTATGTTTGAGAAGTGTTTCCCAGTCTATTTTCTTTGATTAGGGTTTTCAATATTAGATTAAATATGTGAGGTAAATTATAATGTTCTGGGAATACTTGTACCACTGTATTTTTCTCCCACAATGTTCTCACATGTATAGTATAATAATACTAATACATGCTAAACAACAACAACAAAATCAATATGATATTATAAAATCTGTCTTTCATTTGACATTTTAAATCTTTTTTTAAACATATGAAAAAGGGAAATTAAAATCCCGATGTTGTAAGTTAACGTTTCCCTGAACTAACTCTTAGGCTGGTAATCAGTTATGTGAGAAATTAGGCCTGAAAAAATAATGCAAAGTAGTTGTGACTTTTCTTTTGAATAAAAAAGCCAATCCCTTTCCATGGATACTATTTGCTACTCTTCTTTCTTTATATGAAATTCTGTATGTAATTTGACTATTGTTCGTAAGGCTGAAGAAAGAAAAGTATTTCAGTATCTTTATGCTATGAACTCTCATGCATATATGGTTGCATATGATCTTATATCTTGTGGACAATATATAGGCCAGCCATGGACCAGAAACAATTTTGTGGTAAAAGCAATTATTAAATATCACAAATGGTGGATAACAAATACTAAAATACTAATGAATACTAAAACCAGTTGTAGACAGGCATTGTATAAGAACAACAGCTTGGAAGAAAGAATTTTCCACCTACTAATTGTTGAATATGATTGTTTCAAGCACCAAACTAATTCATACAAATCAACCCATTCGTGAACAGAAGAAAAGAGAATTCACTCAATAAAATACTTTTAAATGAACGTTTAACTTCCTTATATTCAAGATCATCTTCCTCTATTTCATATTTGGAAATGCTATCTAATGAAGCTTTATCATTACCGCTTTGTGCTGATTAAATACCATAATCCTCTTATTTGTGCAGATCCCTAGTGTTCCCCACTTTTATTAAAAGCAGAGTTCTAATGAAGCTCATGAGGTGTCACTAGGTAATTACTACTTACAGTCTGAAATGAAGCTCAGTTCCAAGCCATTTGCATTTATGTGCTAAAACTAAATGATTAATGCAGATTTTTACACATTTTTAGGTTTAATTTTTCAGTCTAATGAAACCATAAATTTCAAGCTTTCAAAAATATTCCTATCTCTTATTTAATTCAATATGTAATTGAGAACATGCTTTTGCTACAGATGGAGAGTCCTTTTCGAATTTGAATTAATTTTGTGTTTTGCTGAGCTAGTAGATTAAGTACTACAGATTGCCTGATGTTCACTGTGCTAAATCTTAGCTTTCAAATTAATGGAATGAAATTTTGGAAATTCACAAGGTCAAAAATATTTTCTGCAAAGGTGTTACCCATATTTTCTGCCCACACTGTGTGCAGTGAGTAACACCCACTAAGTGGTGACAGCTGGAAACAGTCAAAAGCAAAATTTTAGTACACCAAAGTGAATAAAGCCCAAGTTCAGTTGAATATTCACTATATACTATGTATTCAGGAATTATATCTCATTTTAAGGAAGTGGATATATTATGTTTAGCTGGTACTACAAACACTCTATGCTAATTTATTCCAAAAGGATTCTCCATAAAGTTCAGGGAAGTATACCAAGTTGTGAACACCAGACTGACACAGTGGCTTCAGTGAGAGACTTTTGGGAGGGAATAAAAGAAGGCTGAATCGAAATGAACTTTAAAATGGTCGTGTACATAAAAATTTAAAAAAAAAGAGTCCAGCATAGTTTCCTCAAAACTTGCACAAGTAATTCTGCCACTGATATATCTCTCAGAGAAATTAACGACAGCTAAGATGGGAAAAAAAACCAAACACCAACAACTCAACACTCTTTCCACATCAGTATTCAGAACTGCTGAAGAATGCTATTTTCTGTGCCTTACATAAGCATTCATCTAGTCTTCTGCTCCTCTGAGCTTGGTTGTGTCAGCTTTTGCCACCAGTTTCTACTGAGCAATCATAACATTTTTCCTTGAACATGATGAGAGGCACCAAAGTGTTCCCTGACTCATACTGTCACTAATAAAGTAATGCCCAACTCTCTAGTATACCTACTACTACACACAGTGTATATCTAAGGGCTACTTTATCTATCACTAGACAGAGACTACCTCACAAATCTTTCTGTATAGTAACATATCACTGTATTTATTCCATGAATAAAGCAATTGCATGATATTCAGAACAATCATATTTTGCCTTTGACAGAAGAGAGTAGTTATCATTAGGAAGATGTTAAAGGGTTAATCACTACATTCAGTTACAAAATTTATTATGAAAAAGTGTCTCCAAAATGCTCACAGTAATAATAGTAGTTAACAAAATTGTCATGGATGATTACAGCTAAATCATACAACTTACAAATCCCCAGGTTCAAATTTTCCAGTCATGGGGGTATAAAATTCAGGGCAATACCTCATTTTTGCTCCATAACATCTGTGACAAGGTGTAATGCATCACGGACAATCTAGTAATTCATGAAGTAAAAACTCCTTCCTGTTTATATTAATGCAGACATTCCCCAGGGGTTCTTCACAAAACACCTGCCCACTTGTACAGCATGCAAGGCATGAGACATTAGCTATCTTATAAAATTCTCATTTCTTTTTTTTCTTTTTTCAGAAGTGCTAGCCTTAGAGAAATTGCAGTATCTCTTTCACTTTCTGTCACTAAAATTTAAAGATGTTCTCAGTAGGTGAAAGCAGCAGAGTGATAACCTCAACACTGGTGTTCTCTATAAGTCTTTGAAAGACATGTGCAGCATCACACATAATTTGAATGGTTGCTTTGCATTTATTTCACCAACCTCTTCAGATTCCCTCTTCAAAAAAAACTCCTCTTACCTTAGGCAGAACTATACTTCTGAAGCATTGCTCACAGCTATGAAACCAAGAGCACACTAGTTGCTCTAACCCAGAGAACACAGAGACCTACTTGGCTTCCTGTAGTCAGCATGGAAAGAAATTAGCCACCTGCTGAGGATAATCCTAATGTCCCAGCTGTGAGGATAAAGCAGTCCGGAGCAAGCCAATGGAGAATTACAAACCCATGCATCTATCTAACTTCCTACCCTGCCTTAAAGTGTGGTGCCTCTGCCCATTTTGAATGCAGCCTGGAGCCTATTCTTTAGAGTGAAGGTCTACAAGCACTGTTTTCTTCTCTTTTTCCAGAAAGGGTAATGATGTTACTGCTCCATGCTGAGCGGTTGCTGAATTCCTTCTGACTGAGGAGATATTGCAACTTCAGTATCACACAGCCCCACCAGCAACACCTAGCAGGTAGCACCCTACCAGCAGCACTGCATGTGTCAGAGGTTGTGTGGCTGTTTCTGGTGCATCCATCCTGTTTGGAAAACGCTTATTAGACTGGGTTTCTCAAGGGACTGCAGTCCTGCTCTGGCCAGTTTTTGGATTATCGACAGGCCTAATTTTTCAGAGCAGAGCAATTCTGGAAATGCACACAGAGCACACAAGGGCTTTTGCAAATTCCATGTCAGAAAGACAAATATCTCACAAATGGAAGCATTAGTGAGCAATTTTAATTTTAGGAGGTTAGCACCTGCATAAACCCCTTTAGACATTTTGGCTTCTTGCCAGGTTCTGCTCTGTCTAGAGGGGCTGAAGCATTGCTCTAGCTCCGACTTTCTCATCTTTCTCATGATGGCAAAACTGTGAATATTTCTCTAAAGTCTCTTTGTTTCAGAAACTAGCCACAAACAATGGCATGAAGTCTTGCCTGGTCAGTGTTGCTATGATGAAGCAATGCTGGTCATGCATAAGATTTTAAGGCACAAAACATCATCACTTTGGTAACTATCCACACTTTAGTAACTATTTGAACTCAGAGGTTTCCTTTGGGATTTAGATGCTGGTATAACCTTTTAACCATAATCCAATATTCTCCCTTTTTCACTCATAAATTTTTGTGCTTATATTCCAGTTGTATCTCTCAAAAGAAAATTCAAAGCCATAGTCCTTCATGAGGACAGCCTGGACATTTCCAAGAGCAGCCATGGAGGTAAGATATCTGTGGAAATGCCACATCTCTTATTGCTTGCTATTATTGGTCCAGCAGAACAATTTAGTTCTATACACACTGTAAAAATTTTGCTGTACATAAGCTGTATAGCTGACTGACTTGCATAGCTTATATAGCAATAGAAAGAGCTCATTACAGTTTTTGCCCACTTTTCACTTCTAATGAACGTTCTCTCAACAATGCTTCAATAACAGACTGAAATTGAGAGCATAGTTTTAATTCTGAAGCCTGCAGAGATGGAATGATTGTAAATAAATTATATTACACACTGTCATTTTGATCCAGTTCAAGAGCTTCTGCATTTCTTCACAGCTCTGAAATAGTCAAGAATTCTTCAATGTAAAGGGACTATGCTTCATAATTGTGGCAGTACTTGGCCCAGAGGGACAAATTTCTGGTGAAAACATGTTTTTCCTGAAAACTAAAATTTATGTTTCTTTAACATAGAAAGCAGTGTCATCATGTTTATACCATAACAGCCTGTCTCTGGACTACCTATATTCCATGGGCCATAAATGAAAATATTAGGAATTCAGTCTAAGGCAATTTACTTTCTCTACCACATTTGTAATAATGCACAGCATGGAAGATGACCGATGATGTAGCATGAATTGCACTCTTTAGCCCCCACACAGAGACACGTTTGAACATTTTCTTTCATCTTTTTAATTCCTCAAAGCACAAAACCTCTCTGTTCCCAAAGCATGAGCTGCTACATCAGCTTCATGGGGAGAAGTATCCCCTAAAACTACTATAACATTAAAACCAAAGCTGTAAGTGGAGATAGGATTTGGGCCACTAATTATATCTAGATTCAAAATTGTGACAACTTTCACACTCTAAGAAAAGCAAGCTAATTTTGGTTTTCCATTCCTTTTATAGTGTCATAGTAAAGATTTTACAAAGAACTGCATTGAAGTTTTTTGTCATAACTGAAAACTTGTTCTTGAAAAGACCTTAAGAATAGGTAACTTATGAAGACCTTAAGAATGGGGCTGAGAAGAGTAACACTTAAAGCAGTCATTACAGTTCTCAGAGTTTAAAACACGCAATTTCTGAATTTATTAAATAATTTTCAGTTACATGAAATCTATTAAAATTTGGTGTGTTATACCTAGCCACAAATTCAGCTTGACTTTTTGAAAAAAAAAAAAAGCAGTAATTAACACATTTTTCAGAATTCCCTACACAGGAATCTTCTAGGCTTGATCTGTGAGCTTGTTGTGATTCTTGTAAGTATGCCAGCCATGTTGTAACTGGGAAAGGATAAATGGTTTTTGTTGGTTTTAGTGAGAAAGGTGATATTCGGTTTTCCCTTTCTTGTGATTTTGGGAAGCTCTAATAAAATTCACTGATTCGTTCTGCAGATAGTGGCTATCACAGGAACATTCTTTTTCACCTAAATTGTTATTCTTTTATGTGTTACAGAAATCTTCACTTTTAACCTTATCTTAAAGATAATACATGTTAAAAAAATTCAGCAAACATCAGATTAAGCTAAAAAGAGCTCTCATGAAGTTCTGTCATCAACAGTTGATGCAAGAAGATTTTTGTCATGCATACAATGCAATGTTTCTAAATCTTGTAGTAGTTTTTGATACTGTTGTTTCTGTAGCTCTCCCAAAACATGTCACTTTGTAGAAGCTAATTCATTCCTCTTGGTCACAGCAGTACCTCTTTGTCACCTTGAGTAAGTGTTTTTCTGATCCTGTTCCTGCAAATTACAGTGTTCCCATGAGCTTTTCAAAGGATTTCTTGCTGTTATGGTGTAAGTTATTTTTCTAAACAGAAATTGAGAGACATTATTTAATTATCTTTTAAGAAAAACAAATATAAAGTTGCCCTCTAACAAAACCACATCTTAACTCTTCAGAGAGAGGTTACCAAAATCAATGGCCTGGAACACTTTTTAAATAAATACAATTACACCGAATATAAAGTGCTGCATTTGAAATGGTATTTCAACATGAAAGATTCAGAATCCTACACTAAGCTTTTTTCCCTTAGGTTTGGATTATGTAGGATCAAACTCAGCTAGTATATAAACATGTAGAACTCAGTAACATTTCCAATGAGAATTTCACTTCCACCTTGGCTAGATGTGGCTTATTGTTTTTAATTATTAGCAGATATCTACTACAGCTGTAAGCAGCCAGCTCAGATAATTTTCAATTTTGTGTTTGCATTGAACTATCCAGTTTCTAAAGACAAAACTATTTTAATGTCCCTAGAACAGAAGTAAAATTTGAATTATTTATAATTCATATTCCTATGATTATTATCCATATCTCACCTCAGGATGTATTTCTGTATCTCCTTGTTCCCTATTTTAAGTGTTAGGATTATACAAACATCTATACAAAAGTGCTTAAAATCAAAAGATTGTTATTTATAACAGACAAAAGTGTTGAGCTCAATATGAATCAATTTTAGGTCTGTGAATGTTGTAATACTACAATATGTACAATGATACCATAAAATATTACTGTTTCAGAAACCTTAACAGCACAATTATTCACCCACCTGTTCATCAGCACAACTATTCAAAAGATATTTGCCAAACATTTATTTATAACGAAAATATTATTGGAATACTCAAAACAGCTCCACCTAGAAATGGTGATGACTCCTTACGGACCTCACCTTGGATCTTCCATCTTTTCCAAACTGTAAGAACAATGCATGCACAGGCACACACACACACACACACACACACACACACACATCCAAAGAAAAAACTTGATTTGAAGAGCACTACCACATGAATTCTTGTAGAGGGCCAACACTTAGATTATATTTTTCTAAGTTAGCATCAAGACTGGTGTTTTTGCATGCCAAGACCAATATCCTAAAATATCTATGAACTTCAGTTTCAGATGAGACAAATCTTACTGCTGAGGACTAACAAGTTGTTCTGTTGAACAGAGAAACATTCATCAGCTTATACAGAGTCAACGTGAAAAACAGTGCCAGCACGCTGCACATTTGTCTACTGAGCAGAAGTTTGCTATTTATAAACTATCATAAGGAAATTATTTTTTTCTAAACAAGTAGAGCCATTTGTGATGTTAAGGCATATGAGCTACTAAATGAACTACTGATAGGGTAGGTACTCATCCCTGCAGCTCTACTTCCAGAAACAAACAAACAAACAAACAAACAAAAACCAAACCAAACCAAACCAACAAAAAACACAATCAGAAAAACAAATAGAAAAGATTTATGATAAAAACCATCTGTACACATTGTCAGTCCCTAAAGACCATTCCACCAAATGGACACTTCTCTGCATTTATGACTAGCCCATTCTAGACTCATCCTTTTTGCGATTTCTGTCATATATTACATCAGACATAGGTGTCTGTTTTCTTCAGATAATGAGGACGGAATCATATTGCAATTTCTTTACAAACTCCAACTTTATTTTTTATCATTTTAGGAATAAAAATGTAGCATCATACATAGCACTAAAAGTAATTCAGAGCATATGATTTTTGTACTACTCTCACAACACTGACTACAAAAGCGTACTTTATACAGACATCAGTAAATGTGCTTCTGTGAGTATGTACTTAAGACAGAGAATATTACTTTATTTGAGGGGTTTCACAAAGAACTGCCCTTGGATGATTTTCTAAATCTATCTCAAGGAATTTGCAAAGTTTATTCTCCTCTTGCTCCTACCCTCCATTTCAGAACAACCCACACTCATGCCTTTAAAGCTTCTAACTATTCAGCTTTGATGCCACTTTGCTCTCTCTTTCCCAGAAACATGATATGCTACAGCTCAAAATGCAACTTTTCAGTTATTTGTTTTTTTTCAAGTGATGAGAGCATTTGTAGAGAGCCCAGCCATAGTGCAAGATGAAATGAACAAAATATTGATGGGGTTTTTTTGCAGAGTTTTGTAAAGCAATTGAGAAAGAATTCTGCACCTTGACACCTAGAGCAAGCAGTTACAAGTGCCTGTCTTATACTGTGCTCCTCTGTGACTAGGAGTCCTCTGGAAGTGCTTTTTAGAATACAGTACAGGAAGTTTATAAAAATAACCAGCAAAAGCACAGTAACAAAAAGCTTAACTCAAAACACTTGGAGTCAGTGAAAAGACCCCCAGCAACTACAACAGGTTTTGTATTATGTCACTAAAGAGATATCTATACCAGGAAATGTATTATCTAGCATCTGGCACAATCCCATTTGCAGCAACGACAGTTCAAATACCTATTTAAATATTTAAACTGAAAGTCATGCTTCAAAGTTTTTCATTTTAATGAATTAAAATGAAAATTATGTTTTATGCTATAGTATTATTTAATAAAGGTTAATATGTATTTCTGTCACTGTAAAAGCCTTCAGATCATTTATTGCTTTTGAACAGAGGATGTCCAATTCAAAATGGCAGATAATCAATTCTGTGTCTCATCCCATTAATTTGATATCAATAACTGAGTACAGAAAGAAGCAGAGATGAATGTACACTCTGCCATGCAGTAGGGAAAGTAGAATCATATCATTTACCATTTGAATATTTGATTTTGTGTTCTTTTATCACTGATTTCCTTTTATTGTTGGATTAATAGTCAAGGAAGTGTGATGATGAGCAGCACAATACAAAAGCACCACCTTCCTTATTATCAAAGGATGCACAGGGGACACAGGGGAAGTATGAATGACCTCTTGCCACTCTTGTTCTCTGCTTTTTATTTTCTAGCACTAGCAATTTTTGTTTAGTTTTAGCTTTGTGTTATCATCATAGAGTAGGATAAAATACAACTGGCAAAACCACATTTTGCTGGATGCTTTTATTTCTATTCCTTTTTCCCCATTTATGTGTGTGTGCCAGGAAGGATGCCTGCAAATTAGACCACAAACAAAACACACCACTTTCTTTCTTTTTTTTTTTCCTTTTCAGATGGAACAACATTCCTATTTTCTGTCTCCATTTGTTTAAGAAACAATTATTGTCCCTTTTGAAATTGTAAAATGTCAACATTCTAACTTCATTGCATTTTGAAGTGCACTCTACATGTTTAGTAGTAAAGTGTGGTTTTAAAATATCTATATCTCTATCTATTTTGTTTAGTTGTGCAGGCAGGTGACTGCAGTGCCTTTACAGAAAGTCCACATTTTCTAATGCACAGTGTCAGACTTATGCCTCTGGAAAAGTCAAATACTATTTGAAGGTGGGGATTTTAATTTATTACATACATATAAATAAGGATAAAATAAAATTATTTTCCTAAAATATTGCAATTCAAGAATTTTAAAGCACTACAGGTTAAAAAAAAATAAGAACAAACTTTAAAATCTTTAAATTATATTACAACTTGTACAAATGACATGTGGCGGAATTTTCCAAAGGGCAATCTTAGGTATGCAACATCAGTACTAGACATTCAGGCTGGGACATTCACGGAAAAAAAGATAACTTTTCAAAGACAATTGAGCACTTGGGCATCATTCTGCTCTTGAAATATGTTCTCAATCCTCAATATGCTAAGGTGGAAAATGAGTACTTAGTCAATGACCTTTTCAAAATCTCCTCCTGCAATGTGTGCTGTTTTCACTGTTCTGCTCAGAGTATCAGGTGGCAAATCTTCTGACAGAACACCTTTCCTCTAGAACTGCTGATTAAACAAAGCTGGAACGAGCTGATTTCCAATTTTTGAGGCAATGCTGTCTGACTTCTTGACAGGTGGCAACTTCCTTGTGCTAAAAACCACTCCCCAAAATGGGGAGCCCCTTGACTCCCCAGGCTCCCAACAACTTGTTTTGTCGGGTGTTCAGGGAGACAGAGCTCCCAATGTTTCCCACCCCCTCCAAGCAGGAGTGGCAGAAGGATGCTGCGGAACTGGCCTGCACAGTCTCAGAGCTCCCAGATGCACAATTTGGCTAGTTAACCCTCCTGAAATGGTCCCTGACCTCCAGCAACAAGCAAGTAGCTAGTAGCAGCCTGCAACAGAGGCAAACAGCAAAGCTGCCTCATGAGAGGTTGTAATGCCCAAGTAGTTGCAGATATTGAAAGCCTGGTAACCTTGATGATGCCAGTTTTGTGGCAGCCTTTTTATGCGTGAGCTGCTGAGGGACCTGGCTTGCTGCTGCTCCTCTGCTTACCCACTACCTGGCTACACAATGAGATGCCACTCTCTGATAAAAGGTAGAAAGGAAATGTTTGGACAGTCAGCTCTGAAAATCAAACCTCATGTCTATACCTTATGAATGGTCTGTACTAAAAGCTAAAAGCAAACCAGAAATTGCAGATCTGGTTATATGCATGTTTAGTAAGTCAGTTTTATGAGATTAGAGCTATAAAGTGTTATAACAGGTGAAAATGTTGTGAGCAGCAAGAAATTCACTTCAGCCAGAAAAAAAATTGTTAAGGAAGACAATGAAATTTTAAGCACAGGGAAGTCCTTGGAGAAGATATTGACTATGTCTACAAGAGGGCATAGGTGACATGAAAAGCATAAGTGATCTCAGCCATAGCTGTGTCTGTACTATGTTTAGGTGAAAAGTTTTGAATAAAAGCAGATATAAAAGCAGTACAGGAAGTGTGACAGTCTTGAACAAAAGAAAAAGTGTATCAGAAGCCTGCTGTGCCTATTTCTGAAAGCCAGCATTCAGGAGAAAGGGTGCTATTAAGTAGTTACCTTAGCTGCAAGTGTTATTTTAAAGGTCAGTATAACTAGATATTAAGCGTCCAGGCGTTCTTCTGACAAGTATTAATTAACTGTATTTCAGAGCTGGTGACTGAGTGCCTTTTAGCAGTGATTTCCAAACAAGTCAACTGGTCAGTGTCTTAGCAAGAAACATCCAAAGCAAGCCCTCGGTGCTAGCTTGTTTTAGATGTCCATCTCCTAGGCTAACTGGTTCTTGGTGCTCTCAGGCAGCCTGGTAGTCCTGCATTTTAGGACATAGGCCATTGTCATTCACTGGAGGTATTTCCAGCAAGCTGAAAAATGCCACATCAGTTGTTACAATATCTGGAAACCCCATGGAAGACATTGTGTAAGTTGACCTTTTGTTCAGATCTGTGATTTTAAAAAACAAAACCAACAAAAAAACCCAAACTAAACCACAGGCTTCTTAACAGTAAAGATTTGCCTTTTCCAGTTAGCTCTATTATCCATCATGTCAGAAAGTTACATCAATACTCAAGGCAACATGTAGTCCACTCCACATGCAAGTGATAATCCCTTTAAATATGAAGGTTATAGGGAAATCTGGAGTGTACGAACTCCCTGAACACATTTCACAATTTTATTATTCAGTTCTCGGTTGTTGCAAAACAAGTCGGTGATTAGATAAGGGATATAATCTACAGCCTCTGACCCCAAATGGATGCATTTTGAATAAAAAGCTTATCATCATTCATTATTTGTCAATATAAATCTCAAGACCCCATGGCCAACCACTCCTGGGGAGGCTAATCCAAAGCCACAGAGAGAACATATAATGTTTGTTTCTGCTTGATTTTTCACAAAGTTTTTTGTAGTGTGTAGTGAGCAGAAACTCACAGCGTTTTCACAGACTGAGGCAATAGAAGGAGATATAATTTCAGGAGTAGAGTGGGACATGACAAGACTTGAGCTTGGGAGCCATTGCACAATCTGCAGAGTAATAACTGCCTAGCAAATATGATAAATTACTTGCCAAGTTTGTGTTCAACATTTCTTAAAAGAACAATTACTGGTGACAAGCATGTGCTCTTCCTCTCTCTCTCCACGTATGCATATACATAAATAAAGCCCCAATAATCGCTGGTAGAAGGTGGGATCAGAGAACTAATATTATTACTCTTATACTGGAGGTGCACAGGTAGCTAATGTACAATTTGTTTACATTTCATCAAAGATGACAGAAAAAAAATAAGAGCATGGCACACTGAAATTTAGGAAAGTGATATGTAGCCACAATGTGTCCCTGTGCTACCTGTCTACAAATCAACATGATTAATCCAGCACACATAGCTGCCTGTCGTTCCTATTTTCAGTAGTCACAGAAAATAACAAGGATTCCTCTGCTCCATGTATCCCTATTCTCCTCAATGGTGATTTGTTCAGAAAGTTCCTGAAGTGGCTGTATAAATATTACTTATACAGTCTGTAATAACAAGATAATATAAAACCTAAGTACACTAGTTGCAAATTTCCTACAATTGCATTAATAAAAAAAAATATATTAATGTCAATATGACTTCGAATAGGGTAAATGTTGTTGGATAATTCTACCTATGCATACTTTATCTCTTTGCACTGTTTCTGGCCTGTAGTTCACAAGCAAACTTGGGAGCAAACAACCTGTTCCACATCACAGGTCAGTACTTTGCACTGACCACCATCCGTGCTTGCTTTCTCTCCTGCCTCCTGGGTAACAGCATTAATGAGGAAAATATGACTTGGTTACCTTTTCTGACAATTGCCAGTACTTACCTCTGGCTTCTTCCACCTTCCTAGCATAGCAGTTGACTTCTGAGTCACAACTCCGGATAACATTGCACTGCTTTTATATTCAATTTGGCATGTATGTCCCCTCCAGCATACTTTCAAAGGTGTTTGGAAGCCCTTCAAGCCTCTTGTCTTTCAGTTACAATCAAGAATGAAAAATTTTCTGTTCCAGGAAACTTTTCTGAAAGTTTCAACACTAGTTTCTATTCTTCTCATGGACTAAGGCAAGGGTATTTCAAAGTTTGTCACTGGGGAAGAGTAGAAGAAGAAACAATTACACTTTAAGTTTGCTTACAGCTCATAGGTAAATAAATCATTAAACCATATCTTCAGTGGACTGAGGAGGCTTAAGTATGGTCAAATGGGCAACCAGCACTTTCCAGAAGTTCAATGCTCTCCTCAATCAATCTAACACCTTAATTCTGTACTGGCTATGAGCCTAATGAAATGGCATGGTGATATGTACATAAATACTAAATATATAAAAATTTAAAAAAAAAAAAAAAATCAGTCCTCAGAATATTGTTGTAATACAGCATGTGAATTCATAGCACAACACTTCAAGAAAGAGAGAAGAACCCTTGTACTGGCCCTACATTTGGAAGAGGTTCCTGCATTCATCTAAGGACTGAATTTGGCCTACAGATTTAACTACTGCTTTAGAATTTGCTGTTAAAAAAGACTAAATAAAACAAGCCATTAGTAATTTAAAAGCTCCTGGTTTATATGCTTTTATGCGTGAAGATTTTAAACACTTTCAAGGCTTCCTTGCTTAAAAGTTTGAAACTTAGATTTAAAGACCTTGAGTCTAAAATAACCTCAGGAGAAGTATTACAGAAAGAATAATTAATTGATCCTCAGCCTTATCAAGACCTATTTCTTTCTTCCAGATAATTTCCCTCTTTCCCATGAGGTCTTATTCAAAGACATTACTAAGTTACTACAGGCAAATGTTCATTCCATCATGAGTGGTGCTCACACAACACAGCCGAGAGTAGGATTTGGTCCAGTGCTTTTAAGACTGAAGGAGAAAAGCCTCTTCCTATCTGTACTGCATTTTCTTTATTAAATATAGATTTCATCAGGGTACTGCATAATACCTGGTGTTGAGCATTATTGTGCAGCAAACACCACAGAGAGTAATGTGGTTAAGGGGGACAATCAAGCTGGGTGCAGGGGGTGAAGGAAGTGCCTTCATTTATATTTGTTTAAGTTTTGCTCACAGGACAAATATGGGCTAATGTTCATGACCGAGTTGAATAACTGATTTTGCTTTGCTTAGCCAGATACCATAAAAATTCTGCACATTGAGGACAAGCTTATTCTGGGATTAGCAAAGGTTGAATTTGGCTATCTTTTTTTTAAACGTAATCATGCAGCTAATAGCTGTTTTTGTATAAACATTGAAGCTATAAAAAGATATTAAAAAGCTTTTATTTAGGAGGGGAAGAAACTTTTAACCTGAATCAAAATGTGTTTATTACTTCATTATATCACTAAATGGAAATTAGACCTTAACATTGGCTCTTTTCCAACACTTTAAATTCTATCAATACAATACAAAAGAATAAACAATAATGAAGCAAGAAGCCTCTGTTAATTTGACAACTTGGCTAATATTGGCAGCATGGTTTCACTATGATGATCTAAAAGATATGTTTCAAAATAGTAGGTCTGCCAATTTTCAGTAACAAGGTAAGTGAAGTGTCTTCATGTTTCTAAAACCTGCTAAAATCATTTAATCATAAGCTAAACATGTTATTCTACTTTTTTTCCTGTATAACAATCTTGAAAGCAAATTCTGCCTCACTAGCTAAAAGTGGTATAAATTTCCCAGCTCGTTATGCTTTTCATTGCCCAATCTGAGCCACTTCTTTACTCTTGGCTTTCTACTAACACCCACAGTTTACAGAGTATAATTGTTTGAATTACACCAGACTGTAAAACAGCCACTAACTCCATTTATTGTGAGGGAACAGTAGAGCACTAATGTGATCAAATTAAAGCTTCCGTGAAGTGGGAAAACATTTGTACAATAGAATAAAAAGAGAATGAATACTGACCAGAAAACCTATTTCTAAGAGCAATGTAGGTCTTATCCTCACAAAAATCCCAAACAAAAACAGTCCTCAAATCCTGTACTCTGTCAAAACCAGACTTCACTGATGCCAGGCACTTACAACACCTCACAAGAGTCTAACTTGAAAAGATTCTTTGATATGGCTAGCTACTGTTCTAAAACAAATTATATGTACACTTTTGCATAACGAATGTGATACTCTCGAATCTTTAAAATATGTAACTTTATTCTCCCTTATATCTGCATCCAACACTTCATCTAGTTTCTCATTTTGACATCCTACAGATTTAAGCTTCTCGTGGCTTTCACTTGGTTCCTGCTTGCTTAATACCACCAGAAATAAAGTACTCATGGAAGAGTTCTGCCTAAAGAAAGAGCTCAGTGGTGACACAGAATTATCTTCTGAGCTGCAAGAAGAAAATACACTTCAGTTTTATAGAAAACATGAAAATAAAGCCCTCATCCTCCATCACCTTGCTACTTTAGAAAGGACATCAAACATGATAAGGAACTAAACTGTTCTAAATGGTGAATTATATTTTGGTACTTATTAAAACCATAACATATAGCGTGGCCTGCTTCTCAATATAACCTGGTTTGCCTCTTAACACAACTAAGACTGCATGCAGACAGATTGGCCAGCTTGATGTGACTTGCCTTTGAAAAACCATTTCAAGGGGTACAGTTTCCACAGCCACCTTTGCACCATACATTAATCTTCTCTACGCAGTATTATGAAACAATGGACTAGTCTTCTTTTACAAGAATATGAATATTGTATAAAGATTACAAGGGCCAAATATGTTGTGGCTGATACATTACAGAATCCATTTTGAACTGTATTGTTTTTGTTACAAGCCATTTGGATGTGTTTTCACCTTCAATTTATGGCTGCTTTTTTAGGGAGTGCCACTTGTCTTGGATCAGTCCTTAAAAACAAGAGAATATTTCAGGCTTGCTTGTTTCTCTTCCTAGCCGTTTTTCTACACCGGTGGAAACCTCCAGCATATCCTGCAGAATAAGCTGACATTCCAGCAGCTAAATCAAAAAGTACTTGCATCTGGCCTTCACCTAATTAACCACCAAATCTCTTTATTTTCTCTCAAGTAATCACATCAGTCCAAAATATCATGTGGCTTAAACAAGGATAGAATGTTGCAACAATATTTCAATTTGAAACTCATGCCCAGGTATCTGATTTGGAAATAGAAACATGAATCTAGACTAGATGTTTAACACCAAGTCTAAGCTTTTTTAACCTCAGATCTGGGCAAAGACTAAAGAAAATGAATGCAAAAAGTTTTTGATGAAAACAAACCCAGAAAAATAAGAAACTGCCCTGGGGGGTCTTTGCAACCATGCTAGATGTCTTTTCTTAAGATTTGTGGAAGCAGCAGTTGGAAAACAAATTTCAAGAGAGGAAAACAAATAAAGTAATTTTTTTCATGTATGTGGAAATTCTTATGGGAATAAACATTCACAGCCAGTTCACAGACAAAGTCTGGGAAAGCACATGTCTATTCAGATACATACAAACATATCTTCTTGTGCAAGCAGACATTTAGAGACAGTTAAAGGCCATCAAAATATATTCTTCAGCCTTTGACACTATATTCAGGAATTCACTCATTCTCCCCGGTTTCCTCTCATGTAGCTCCAGAGAAGCCAATTCCAAAGAGGTCACTGGCTGAAATATAGCAAGAGTTGTTAGAATACATGTTCCCTTGGCAAACCTTGTTTTCCACTATGTTAAAACTGTTCCTAGTTGTTTTGACCTACACTGCTTAATCCAGCAATGCTTACTAGCAGTAAAAGGTATCCCTTAATTTTTATTAAACATTCTTTTTCCATCTTCTAGTTGCTGTACCACATGAACATATGGCTCAGAAAATTTGCATCCCTTATATTCAGAATAAAAATGATTATGCTTCTTAAACAATTTCTTATGTTCAGTCTAGCACACACATGCCCCTGAAGTCATAAAACATCAGATTTCTAACAGCCTTGTCTATGAAGGTTGACAGTACTTACGGTCTGGAATTGATGCTACCAGGTCCTTGAAGTAGCACAGCCTCCAATAGTTGGAGCAGAAGTTCCAGTCCCCTGAAACTCAAATAGTCATCACACTAATCAAGCAGCCACAGGCAAGTAGGATAAAATATGCTTTTCCACCCCATCTTATGACATCATGTTTTGGAGAAAAATACAAGTAGGTCATTTTGAAGAATGTACAGTGCTTTTACCTTCAGCTTTTTCAATGTTCTCAATGTATACCTACTAGTAGATTCTAGTTCCTTCTTTGAAAGGAGACATTTTGTTTTTAAAAAAGGTGTTATATGCTTGTCCCAGGCTGTGTATAATCAGTCATTACTGTGGAAGGATAGGAAGGGCTGATGATAACAATTCTTTATTTCTACACAGTTTCCCACATTACCTGTAGAAAGGCTTAAGGCTGTAGTGAATTAGAAGTTACTCATCTGATTGGAGCTCCTGCAACAGTTCCCAGTGATAATCTCAAGAAAGGTTCGACTTTGCAGATTAGGACATGTTTAAACTTGACACATACTGTGTTATCCATAATAGACCATGAGGCTTTTAGAGTAATAACTTACCAATAATAGAATGACAGTAGATAAAAACATGCAACATTGAAAAGCAAAAAAAAAAAACACCCCAGCTCTTTTATATGATCTTATATCTAAAAATCCTTAACTACTAAGGAGATTTTTTTCCAAAGAAGAAAAGATCAGATCAGTTTCATGGCAATAAATTAGTGTTTCTGTATACATAATATCTGACTCAAAATTATGAATTTACAACTATAAGTAATATTCCAAGTTTAGTGGAATGATTATGGTTAACTAAAAGCACACAAACTCATCTCTAAGAAATGTGGCACTTACAGATATTTCTTTTCTGAACCAAGCAGTCATTTCTTGTGAGTGAAGAGAAGGATGTGAACATAATGAGAAAAAAAAAATCAATAGTCAGCAGAATTATTTCAAGTAACTGAGTAAGTAGCCTTTATTTTAAAAAAGGCATTTCTTTAAAGTGTAATTCACTTTGAAGGCTTTAACTGAACTGCAAAAGGTCAAGATTTTTATTATGGTTACTCACAGTATGTTGCTAGAAAGTCAATAATCTTTAGTACTGATACTTATTACAGTAGAGCAAAAAGCTACCTTTCTTCATCTGTAGTTCTGACTATAATCTGCACTATTTCTTTTCAAAAGGCTTAGCTATTAAAAAAAATACATAAAGAAATCCCAGAAATCCGGTGCCATTATAGAATGTTTTACAACGTTTAGGATACTGTAAGCACTTGCACTATAAACCCTTTCTTCCAAAGGTTTATGACTGAACCATAAAAATCAGTCCATTGTATAACTTCACTTATTAACTCTCATTTTAGGAGTCTGTTTCCCGCCCCCACCTTTCGCCCTCATTAAATATCCAGAATATTTTTCTTTACCTAAGTTACAGAAATATATTTTTAGAAATACTTTTATGAGTTATTTTCTTCCAGTTCCTTTCCCTTCACAATTACACAGCATGACATTTTACAGTATAATGTAACAAAACTTTTAATATAAGATGACCTCCCAACTTTCAAAGATATAGATTATTAGTAACTCAATAATTCTAATACCTTTAATCCCAAAATCCTGAGCTTCTATTTTAGCTCACCACATTCATCATTAAGAAATAAGTCTCTTAGCTACTGCTTCTCTCTGCTGTTGCCGCAAGCCTCAGCAATATCCCCACCTGATTCCATATCAGTCTGCCAACGTATATAGAAAGCTGTGAAACAGAACCACATTTCCATGAAATATTTGCAGAAATCCCACATCTTGGTGCTTGCCTTGTCTCTTTGTATCCCTGTGACACAGACACAGGCCATAATACTAACCTCACATATTCTTAGCAGACTGGTGTTACATTAGCACCGGCATGTCTGGTAAGAGTGATCCCCCCTATATTGTGAAGAAATTTCATTAGATTTCATACGGTATCAGAAATGCTTAGCATTTCAACTCCTCAGCTGCAAGCTGGAAGCCACAAGAATGGCTGGCAGCCATAGCTGTAACAATCATCTCCCACGTGTATGTTCCTGCATATGTGGGGTCCTGATCCTACACTATTGCCAAGCACTCAGATTCATGTTACGCAGAACTCCCCAACAACTGTCTTTGGCTACTGTACCACAATCATCACTGCAAGGCAGAGACTGGCCTGATTTCTTCTGGCTCAGTTGGGAGCAGTCCTACAGATTGGGTACCCACTGCCTGGCCTATATCACCCCACTTTGCAAAAGATCTGCAAAGGATTCACTTGTCAGCAGCTGTCATATTCTGATCTTCTGAAGGAGGCAAAACAAAGTGAATAGCCCTGAAATACACAAAAAGCTGCCTGGGATGGAGTTTTTGGTGGGGCAGGGGAAGGGTGGGAGGAGAAAAATCTTCTTTCATAAATAGGTCTCATCAAAGATGGCTGCTCATGTGCTAAACCTTTTCCATCTTCTTTTGGGTACTCTCAGGATTAGCACATTCAAGTAGATGTGCAGTCGCTTCAGGAACTACAAACAGAGGAGAGGATAAACATCTATGAGGTATGAGAGCAAGTGACCCACCCTTTACTCTAGAATATGTTTTATTCCCCTTCCTTTTCTGACACTAGATGCTTCTCCCCTATTTATTCTAGGCATTAAGTCCCCTGTCCAAGGATCTCTTAGAGTCACCATCTCATCCTGCTGAAAAGACTCCTGTCCTCCCTTGCCTTAGCACTCCAGAATGCTGCCCGCAGGAATGAAGGAGGCACAGACTCTTAAGAGGAGCTCTTGACCCTCATGAGAATCCATGGCATTCTTCTGCCTGGTGTTAGTTTGTTCAAAAACCCTTTGGAATGACTAAACTAACTTTTCACTGTGTTCAGCACTGGCATCCAGAGTAGGTGAGTTTCCTGTTTCGTGCAAGCTGTTGAATGCCTAGCCTCGTTTGACAGATCTGGTACATTGGCACAAATGGGTTTTGAGAAGCAGTAGGAAAGTTCCTGGTCTGACTTTTAATCCATTTTTTCTCCTCATCACCTTTTTCCTGTCAGGCACTGCTGAATAATAGCCAAACACTGATAGGGGTCTTTTTGACCAGCAGCAGCAAGGGATGCGTGTGAAAACTGACCAAGGGGGCAATGTGCAGGGTCTAGATGAGTCAAGTTTTTTCACGCGTGCTGCTGGGTGAGAGGTGCAGAGAGACCTTGTGGGTCTGAAGAAGGACATGGCTGAGCATTACTACATGCTAACTCCCATTGTTGCAGTCCTGAGGAGTGATCTAACAGAGCACTGGTCCTTTCTCAAGGAGTATGTTGATGTAGTGTAATAAAAAGGATTGTATTGATCTGGCTGTCAAACACAAAGATAAACTCACTGACATTCCTAACAATAAGGCAGAGTTCTCTTGCCCCTTTCTGTCTGAAGAGAAGGAAAACCACATCACACTTCCACACAGTGAAACTTCCTGTTTTCATTCTTTCTTATTTATTTATCTGTTTACTTGCTTTCATCCATTTCTTTTTTTTTTTTTCTTTTACTGCTTTCTTCATGTTGCTTCAACTTTCTCCCCTGAGACATGATGCTTTCAGCTGGCCTGTTGAACCTAGTTCTTTTCTCAAGAAAGTGATAACTGAAAACAAGTAAAATTAGACTGTCTGCTTAGTTGTTTATGATATATTGTCACTTTCCTAGATTAAGTTCTCTTAGGAAAGAGAGATTCATATGTCTATATATGTCCTAGTCTTTCTAAATAACTATCTGGGGAACTGACATAAAATCAGACAGACTGATTGTTTTTAGTTTGTTTACCCTCTTCTCTTCATGTAGTCCACTGAAGAGTTTAAACTCCACTGGGAAGGGTATCAGATTTGTATATAGTATTTCTAATAGCACACATATGGCTCAATGAAAAACAGAAATAACAAGATATTCTAGACTCTCATTGCTTTTCGCTTAGTGTGATCTACAGAGGCTGCACAGCTTGGATTCTTTTTGTAAGAGTATCACTAACTTTCAGAATAACCTTCAGTAAATCACTCCACCACATTTTTCTGTAATTATGAAATGGTGATAATAATATTCCGTAAACCACAAAGCACTTTAAGTCCTAAGTGTGATCATTATTATCTAATTAACTTCAAATTTTGTCATTTCCCTCCCAGAAATATATACATACTAAAACAAAAAAACCCCAAATCTGCTATACTTATGACCTTCTTCAAGGCCTTTTCCCAGCAAGTGAAAGACACCAATCCACTGGTCTTTATCATGTGGAACAAGGATTCTACATTTACAACTCATCATCAACTGGCAGGGGAGGAATCCAATGAAAGTTACTGGTTTCAGAAGTCCTTGGATGAGGCCATGTATTTTTATTTAACTACTTAACAGGACACAAGAGAGAGTTTCCATTAGATTTTAGAGTAAGTATACTTGGTCTTCAATTGCATCTCCCATTCTGAGAGATTAAAATTACTGTTCTTCTATAGGAAACTGCTCAGCTACATCCGCAAGGTTACATTCTTTCTAAGAGCACAAGGAACCTGAACCTGGGCCTTTCTATAAATAATGTGTACAATGGGTATGTCACAACTGGGAAAAAGGAAAATCAAAATTGAAGCTGATGCTAAATTTTCATATTAAGACTTACACTGAACAATCAGATTTCAGGATGAAATGCAAGCAAAATAATTTTCTCTTAATTTTCTTATCAAGTTTAAAGTTCAAAGGTAGTTTTCCATATCTAAAAACTGCATCCAGTCTTTAGAAATGCTAAAATTATAATCAGTATTTCTGAATCATTTATTAATGGCAGTCACTTTTCTAAAAATAATGTTATCTGGGCTCTAGCAAAACAGGAACTTGTTAATAATAGACTCGAAGTACACATCAGCTGGCTGGGATACAAGAAAGCATAAAAAACAACTGTTTAATTTTTGAAACATTTTCCTAATTGCAGAGAGAAGTAAAGAAACAAAGGAATCAAGTTTCACAGCTAAAATTTTCCTGTATAAGTATCAATAGACATTTTTCTTTTAGCAAGTCAACAACCAAAAGAAGCTGGTTCTGTTCTGAACCATCTGCTTTATTGTTTTTAAAATTACATATAATGATTATACGAACCTGAACATTTAACATTTCTGGCTACTTTGAGAGAAAAATGCAATTTCATAGACCAACTTTTCATTTATAGTTTGGCTCACGCACTCACAAAGGAGAGAACAATTGCTCTGTAGCAGTTGTTCAGGTCCCCAATCATAAAGTTAGTCAAGATTTTGCAAAATTAACATCAAAGAGTTTCAGGATTGCTTCATCCTGCACTGAATTGCCAATAGCACCAAATGAGACAATTTTGTCCCCTTTGCCAGGGAAATAACTCAGGGCCAGTGCTCAATTCAATCAGATAAACTAAATTTATTGTAACCATCATTAGGGACTTAGTGTAGGCAAGAATGTGAGTTCCAAATATTGATTTCTACAGAGAAATCATTACTCTGAAGTCTAGCCAAGTCCAAAGCTATGTCTGAAAACAATATCAGGCATTATATGTGAGTCTTCCTTGTCTTCATTTTCTTGATTTCCATTTTTCTTTGTTTCCTTCTCATCCTCTCTGCTCTAAATATCACCAAAAGCAGCAAGGGAGAGTAGCTGAATAAAGGACATTGTCAAAAGACATTTATTCAGGCGCATTGGCAGGAATAATGTAAGTAAAGCAATTACAAACCATTTTATTCCCAATTTTTAATTCCAGCAATCCTAGAAGTACACCAAATCAAAAAGATTTTTTTCTTTTTTAAATTGAAATGTCTCTGTGAACATCTTTGTTTTTAACTTTTACTTTCAGTAATGTAGTTAAAGCAATGATTGGTTAGGTGTCTTAATATTTCTTTGGATTTGACCGAAGGTATTCTTACTTTGAATTCTGTGATGAATTTGATGAGGTGCTACTGCAGATTAATACATTTACTATGAATAAAGGAAGTGAATCACAACAAAAGGGGGGGTCACTGCATGGATGCCTTGCTAGTCAGTAACTTAATCACTGGTTTAACAAATTTTGTTGGTGAGCCAAAAGAAGGCAGAAGGTACTTTGGGCACTAACAAAAGCCTGCTAAGGAGACCCATAGATTATGGCTAGCCATTTGCTGAGACCGTGAGGAAGGTTTGGTGCTGAAGTTGATGCAGTCAGGGGACTGTTGCCTGAGAAACTTTCTCATCAACTCAGGGCAGGGACCTTCCATGAAACACTGCCAGCTTTTTGGATAACGGGAAATTTCTATCCATGTATACATGCTACATATCATTCCCATATTTTTCCCATTTTTACAATTACATTTAAATTTCCTATTAAAGATTTCCTTGTCTTTATATGATTAGAGTGTATGTCCAAGTGAGGAAGTTTTTCCTGCTGCAAGGAGGTTACAGAGTACAGTTACTTTTGCTGGGATTGTGAGGCACAAAGCAGTTTATGTATTGATTAGGAATCAGATTAAACATGTTGAACTAGGATTTTCTTTTTTTTTCTTCTTCTATGTGGCAAAAGAGCTACATATATGAGTTTTTCTCATAAAATATTTATTGGCAGTGTTGTGGATACTATATTTATTATAAAATAGTATTACAATACAGTAGTGGAACTATAATATTGTTTGACAGAAGAGTAGATAATGACTAGAAAAAAATATATCCATTGCCCATTTTAAAGTGCTTAGGCACTGTTTTGGAAAAACATGATGATCTTTACCCTGATATGCTGTACTGTACGAATGCGCAAAGGAGTTATAAAACTTCTCTGGATTAGCAGGTAAGGGGATCCCTTAATGATGTATTAATGGCACAGATGTCACTACAACATCTGCTTTTTGTGGCAATGAAGTATAAGTGAAGACTTGATCACAGAGGCATGCCAGAGTGCCACTTCACACTAGCTGACTTCTAGCCTGTGTAATGACACTTTGGATACACTTAGAGACCGACATAATTTATTACAATGGTACCAAAATGAGGCTAACAGGAGGCTGGCATGAAACCTTTGCCCCCAGTTGCATAAAGTCAAAATGTGTTGAAGCTGTTTCTGAATTTATCTTAAGATTTTATAGTACAAACACAGTGAAACTGAGTTAAAATTCTAAGCACTTCTCAGAACTTTTACCAAAATGGCATTACTTAAACTTTTTGCTTCAAACATCATGTTAAAACTATCCAGCGCACAGAAAGAAAGAATTAGGATAGTGATGAACACATAATCTAAATGCAGGAACAGAGAGGAAGCTAACCAACACATATTAATCTAGAGGATTAATGGGTTGTTTTCTCACTATATTTTTGTAATCTGTTAATATAACATAACACCCAATGGTCTCAGTCAGGGAGGTTACTATTTCCTATCTCATCTAAAAGGAGTAGAAGTAGAGTCACTTGAAAATGTTGCTTATAAGACTGAATTATATTTCTCTTTCAGGGATCTTGTCAGTGCTTTTAAAACTGTTAATCTCCTACTGCATATTTTCACATTTAATACACAATTATTATTTACAAGCAATATGAATTCATTAGCTTTATGAAACTGATAGTTATTACGCATGAGTTGCTTCCTGTCCTCCAGGACTGAAATGAAAGTGAGATACTGCATCTCTAAAGGCTTCCCTAAAAGGAACATTCATAAGTAAATAGCATAACTAAAAATTTGTTAAATTGGCACTAATGTACATTGAATCATGTTTTACCTAATTTGAAGAAAATCTCAGCAGAATTTGAAAGGATGACTCAGCTCTTTAATTTCCAGCATCAGTCTAGAAGACCTACATGTAGTGATGAGTTTTCTCAGAATTATTTTTTTTTGCATGTGACTACAGACTTGTTGACACCAGAGGTCCTTCTCATATTGTTTTTATGGTTACTAACATATTTCTTTTTATCAGAGCAACACATTTCTCAGAGTTGTATCAACTTTGAAAGTTTCGGAAAGGTTCTGCAGTTGGATGTTTTCTGAGGAGAGTAATACAGAGAGATCTAACTAAGAAATGTCTGTTTCCACATAGAATACATATTTTGACATGAATCTTTCATGAAAATAATTCATTATTTCCATCATTGAGCGAAAATAAATGTCAGCTATCACAAAAATTTTACAGCCACCTTTTCCAACGAATGGTCTTGTAATGACTGAGCAGGTAGTTAAAGATAAAACCTTGTAGAACAGCTGTCAATAAAATCATTGCTGGTACCCTCTTTACAGGTACCAGGAAATAAAGTTTCTTGTTACATGACTTAGTTTATATCTTAAAAAACAATATTCTCCCATTCTAGCTAAGATAAGTCACTACAGTCTGAAGAAACTTGTATTACTTGCATGAGTCAAGGTTGGTTTCCTACTTTCAAAGCTTCTTTTACATATTTTTCCATTTCCCTTAGCTTATGTTCGGCTGTTGCAGCACAGGAATATATTTGCTGAGGTAACATGAATCTTGAAAGCCAGGACTAGTACCTCCCTCAGAAGGTTTAAGAAGAAAAAGCCATTTAGCCTTGTTTTTAGAAACTGCACAGATGACTTAAGAAAGTAGGGGAAACAGAGTGTTTCTGACTGCTCAGTTAAATTATCCATTTTAATTAGGTGTACTAACTTGTTTCTCTTATGAAGAAAGTCTTTTGGCCTCATAATTGAATCAGTGTGAACAAGAGAGACAGGAATATTTGTCTAGCAGACCTTGAGAGCGTCTGTCA
This sequence comes from Platalea leucorodia, assembly GCF_965183815.1. Classification (NCBI taxonomy): domain Eukaryota; kingdom Metazoa; phylum Chordata; class Aves; order Pelecaniformes; family Threskiornithidae; genus Platalea; species Platalea leucorodia. The sequence continues at coordinate 41,067,672 of NC_138828.1, read as the reverse complement.
GCTCCTTGACACATTCAAGCAACTACCAGCCATATTTCCTAGCCTACATCCTCCTGTGCCAGAAAGGAAACTCAAACGCAAGGGCTTGATGAGATATAAAGCATACCCCAGTTAGGTTCCCAGTCTTTATAAGCAGTGAATGGGGATTTGTACGTCATCTGCAGATGTCCTGAAATCTATACAAAGCCGTTTCCTACTTTCATTTTCTTTCTGAAGTGTTTGTCTTACTCTTAGTGTGACACTCAGCATCATAAATATTAATGACTTACCATCACGGACACTTAGTAACTCATTAATGATCACAATACAACCACACTCAACAATGCAGTGGAAGAGAACAAGCAAAACAAATTCAGCATAAAAATAAACATGCATTTAAAAAAAAAAAAAAAAAGAAACAAGATAGAAGTGAACTACTTAGTCACACACACACACAAAAAACTAATTAAAAAGACCACTCCAAAAGCAAGACAGTCATCCAGATAAACTGGGTGCTGATAAATTAGTTGCACAAATTGGCAACTGAATGGGTTGACAACCGACCCTTATTATATAAAACAATGTTCTAGAGCTAGTATTGCTAATCTTATTTCTAATGCTTCAATTACACACAAGCAGTATTAAAACTCGTGCTTACACTGGTGACATACACAGTCATGTAGGCACAAGGTCATGCTAGCTGACCCATTCCTGCAGCACTCATCACCTTCCTTGCCACCAGCCACACCATATAGCAACGGCAGGGAAGTCATGCTCCTGCACACTGCCTGATGGGTGGCTGGGAAAGGGTACACACACATGGAGCTAGAGGACTGTGTCTGATCCCCGTGGGACACTCTTACTGATGTAGACCAGGGCCATACACACAGCTTCCCTGTCTCAGGCTCACTGCTATAGCAAGCTCTCGTCTCCTCCCACCAGCGGTCAGTGCTGCCATCAGGTGTCCTCCAGGATCTTAAAAAGATCTTCAGCCAAACATCTGCCATGGACTGTGCTTCTGCTCTAGGTATCTCATGAGTCACCCAGTCAAGTAATTCCTCACTCATCTCACCATGATTTTATACAGCCATCCTCAGTGCCTAGCAAACCATACTCTTCTACAATTAGTTTCAACCAACCACCTTTAAGATCAACAGTTAATTTCCTTTTTCAGTTGCACCAAAACTTTACAGTTCCTTTCAGTTCTATTACCATAATTTTAAAGCTATGGTTTACATGTTTGTCTCTGGCAGACTTCAGGCATCAAGGGATGGCTAAGCAGCCTCTTCCACACAAACATCTTGAGTACTGTGTGCAGTCCTGCACCTCAAGAAGAACATCAGGGAGTTAGAAAGGTACAGAGAAGGAGTAATTACCTCACAGGGAGAGATGAAAAAGGCTGGGACTCTTCCATCGGGAGAGAAGGATGATGGGGTATGCTTAAGGGTCTGTAAAATCACAAGGGTGAGTGCATGCAGAACTATTTATTCAACAAGTCCACACTAGAACCAGCCAGCACTCAATGAATCTATTAAATCAGTTAAAAACAGTTAAAAGAAAAGATGTTTGTACAGAGCAGCAAGTGAACTCCTGAAATTTGTTGCCTCGGGAGGCTGTTGAAGACAGCAGATTTTAAAAAGAATTAGGCAAATTTAAAGACAACAGGTCCATAAACAGGTGCTAAAGTGAATAAGCAAAAATGTACCCTGTAATATTCTTAATCTAATAGCTGTGGATTTATAATTTCTTCAATATTGAGAACTGACAAGTTCTTATCATTCTTATTCTGTTCTTGTAAGTTTTTATAAGGTTTTCAAGACTTAGTTGGATAAAGCCCTGAGTAACCTGGTCTGACCTCATAGGTGAGGATGCTTTGAGTAGGAAGTTGTAGTTGAGGTTTCATGAGGTGCCTTCCAGCCTGAAATATCATATGAACTTATGATTGCAGTAAGTTTAAGAATTCAGGAAAAATAAAACTGATAGCGTTCTAGTGCCAGTAATCTCTTCAACAGAAAGGCTTCATCATAAGAAAAAGTGCAGCTATATTGAAAAGCAGAAAAATAAAATTCTGCTACAATGTTTAGCACATATTAAAGTTAATGGGGCATATTTTGAAACAGCTTAAAGTCCATTCATCCCCACTGTTAGAGTTAAAAAAGGTAGAGGATCAGTTATAACTTGGCAAGATTTCAGGTGCTTACCTGGAGGGAAAATCTTAGCCCATAGAACTGTTCCCTTTTTTCTTTGGAAGGAAAACAGTTGAGCTTGCTTGTTAACAATACCTTCATTAATAAAGCTCTAAAGCATGAAACTTGCTTGTGCACTGATCCAAGGGTAATGTAAATGGAGAAACCAGGCCATCCATGAAATAAAACTCTTTTTTCACATCTTATGTAAGCAGGATTCATAAAGGACTATCACTGTTGTTTTCCAGTGAAGGGATAAGATAATTCCGCTTTGCCTCATACTTCCTATTTTTCCTCCCTGCTCATCTTCATATTGAAAAGGGAAGTTAAAGCAGCATGTTTTATTTTTTTTTTTTAATTTTTCATTAATATTTCCAAGTAAAAGATAAAATCCCTATAAATTATTTCACCTTTGGCCAATCAGTGCTTCTCATTATAATTATCATGGAAAATGATATGGTGATTGTTAAGTTAAAACTTCATTACAATATAGCTGTAACCAATATTGCAATGGCCGTAATAATTAAATCCTTTCAATTCAGTTACAAATTTTAATGAAAAATCTGTAGGAAAGATAGACAGGATAATTTGGGCTCTCTTAGAATAGAAAACTAATAAAAAGAGATAATTCTTAGAAAAATGCATCTTAAGTAGACTATTAAATTTATGTTTTAAAATATATTGAGGAACTTACTTTTAGACATAGAGCTGCATTCCCATATTCAGTCATAAAAAAATCTCACATAACAGCCTAAATATCACTGAAAGTGAACAAGAATCTACTTTCTTTCCCTATTTTGACAATTTTTTTGCTGCAATGGCAGTTTACATTTGAAATGTACAACTTGTGAAAAAACTACAGACAATTCATGTAACAGAAAACAAGCCAGCATGTCAGTAGCATGCTTTTTTTTTCCAAATTAAATAACTCATGCTATTTAACTTCCTATTTTATTCACAGTAATAATGACTATAGTTTACTGACAGACATGAAACTCTTGACTCTGTATAACAACAACCTTTTAAAAAGTTCCAAATATAGGCATTGTAGAGTTAGGAGTTAGCATTTCCAGTCATTCCTCTGCTTACAGCCCCTGCACTAGGGGAAGAAAAAGCCCATGGAAAAATTACAGATACATATTCATCATTATTAGCAACTTATCCTCCTGGCAAATCTAACTAGTGCTCCAGAGACCACCACACACGAGTACTTTACAAGGAACAGTGACACTCAAAATCACAGGTAAAATAAATGAAGAAACAGTAGATAAGCACTATGTATTTTTATCTAACAAACACATATAATGATGCACTGTTGACCTAGTCTGATGATCTTTCACCCATACTGATGTAAACTTGGCATTTCTGGCAGACAAGCACAGAGGTACATGTACTTGCAGGGAAAGCCAAAAAATGGCGTCTCTCATTACCTTAATTTCAGATAAATCAGCTATTTTTTTGCTTCTTATTCTAGTTTGGTTTGGTTTTTGTTTTGTTTTGTTTTGTTTTGTTTTTCTTGGAGGCTTCCTGAGCTTGTAGTAGGAATTTGTAAAATCTGAAAAAGGTTCTAGAAAATTCCAAAGCTGCTTCCCCTTCTTTTCAAGCCCATTCAGGCATCCTCACACATGGAATTGACAGTTGCTGTTGCCACATTCAGTTTGGAAAATGGCATCCCACGCCTACCTTACATTAAAATGACAGAAAGTGGCATGCATATTATCAGCTTAAATGGTTTTACTGAACTTAGTAGTTACAGCATCCCTCAATAGTCATATTGCTGACAAAGACTCGGTAGTACAATTCAATATGTGTCTCACAAGGAATGAAGGGGAAAAGATTTGATTTTCCCCTTCTCTGCCTGAGTCTTTAAAAAAAGCTAGATTTCATCCTAACGATATGCAGCAGCCCAAAATTTACTCCAGCCACAAGGAACTTCACATTATTCAGCTACTTTCTACTAAGCTCTAATATGAGTCGGGGTCAAAGCAATACTGATGATAGAGGGAGAAACCCATGGATTCTCTCAAATCCAAAATATAATATCTCAAACTGTCTCGGATTTTGAATACCAGCATCTGCCTTTGCTATGTCAATAGTTCAATGTAAAAAGTTCATGACTGAAACATTCATATTAACTATTTTATTTCCCCTGGGAGTGAGTTACAAGCTGGTGGTGAAAACTGGTGTCTTGCCATTGATTTTAATGCAGCTATGCCAGCTGGCACCACCTAAAAATTTCATGCCTTATCTCAAATTCCACACTTCCTATTACTTAATTCATAAACAAAGTGAAACCTTGTGGGAAGAGGCCATGCCTCTCTGCTGCACTGTCTCATTACTAACACTTACAGAAGATTAGATTTTAGAATTCATGACCTGCATAGTACTTCAGAAAGAAACAAAGCTAAAATAGTAATGCAGAAAAATAAAGCTGGTTTTATTACCTGGCTTGCATGTGTATTGCACGTTCAGAATCTTGGCTTATCAGTCCAAAAGTATAGAAATAAACAGATGGCAAATAAAATTCTTAAAGCATCTTTGAAATACTATTGTTACATCCCAAAAAGTTATATTTCCCAAGGTCACCTATGTCATAAAGCATTAAAAAGGAGTGAAGAAATAACTTGAATGAACCTGTAACTAAGCTCTCAAAGAAAGCAGCCCGGATTTTACACTTCATTTTTAGATAATCTCCAGATTTGTAGGATCAGTTTGAACTAAATATTTTGCCTGGACTGTAATCGCTCTTATTTCTGTTGTTTAATGAGGTAGAGAAATCTGGGCTCTGTGCGTATTTTTTTTATGTTTTTTTTTTTTTCCAGTTACGACTATTCATGAAGAAATCATTATTATGGAAAGCCTTTATATTTGAGACAGATCTTAGATCCGTATCTAAGAGGGATTTAAATTACACAGCACTGAAACATCCAATTTTACTTGCTTGCTCCCCTTAACAAAATCTATACCTCTGACTTAGTTTCCCAAATTCAATTTAAGAAGTACAGGGACAAAGACTAGTCTCAAAACCACAAAAATCACAAAGTACAGCTGGAAGCCAACCCCATATAATGTTTCTAAAGTCAGTGGAAAAGAAAGTGAAAAAGATATTATGTAGCTTAGAGCATAGGCTACATGGAGGGATAAATTTCAGGCAATATTCTGACTACTTGAAGTAAAATCCATGCACAGCCTTTGGACTCAGCATTCTTGTCTAAGGCCACACTCTTCATTATGGCTCTGTTGGGTTTGCATGGCAAGGTTTTGGTAGCAGGGGGGCTACAGGGTGCTACTGTGAGAAGCTGCTAGAAGCTTCGCCATGTCCAATAGAGCCAATGCCAGCTGGCTCCAAGATGGACCCACCACTGGCCAAGGCTGAGCCCATCACCGATGGTGGTAGCACCTCTGGAATAACAGGTTTAAGAAGAGGAGAAAAAAAAAAACACTGTGGTAGCAGCAATCAGAAGAGAGGAGTGAGAACATGTGAGAGGAACAATTCTGCAGACACCAAGGTCAGTGAAGAAGGAGGGGGAGGAGGAGCTCCAGGTGCTGGAGCAGAGATTCCCCTGCAGCCTGTGGTAAAGACCATGGTGAGGCAGGCTGTCCCCCTGCAGCCCATGGAGGTTAACGATGGAGCAGATATCCACCTGCAGCCCATGGAGGACTCCATGCCAGAGAAGGTGGATGTGTCCAAAGGAGGCTGTGACCTCATGGGAAGTCCACGCTGGAGCAGGCTGCTAGCAGGACCTGTGGACCCATGGAAAGAGGAGCACACACTGGAGCAGATTTGCTGGCAGGACTTGTGACCCCGTGGGAGGACTCACGTTGGAGTAGTCTGTTCCTGAAGGACTGCACTTCATGGAAGGGATCCACACTGGACAAATTCATGAAGAACTGCAGCCCATGGCAAGGACTCACGTTGGAGAAGTTCGTGGAGGACTGTCTCCCATGGGAGGGGACTCCACACTGGAGCAGGGGAAGAGTGTGCGGAGTCCTCGCCCTGCGGAGGAAGGAGTGGCAGAAACAAGGTGTGATGAACTGACTGCAGTCCCCATTCCCCATCCCCCTGTGCTGCTGGGGGGAGGAGGTAGAGAAATGGGGAGTGAAGTTGAGCCCGGGAAGAAGGAAGGGGTGGAGAGAAGGTGGTTTAAGATTTGGGTTTATCTCTCATTACCCTACTCTGATTTGAATGGCAATAAATTAAATTAATTTCCCTAAGTCGAGTCTGGTTTTCTTGTGATGGTAATTGGTGAGTGATCTCCCTGCCCTTATTTTGACCCACAAGCCTTTCATTATATTTTTTCTCCCCTGTCCAGCTGAATAGGGGAAGTGGTAGAGGGGCTTTGGTGGGTACCTGGCATCTAGCCAGGGTCAAATGACCACAACAGCAAACACCCAACCTTAAAGATGCAGACTTATGCTCACATTCCCTCCAACTCCTCTTTCTATATGTCTTCTCTCCATGCCTTCTGCTTTTCCCTCTTCCTTTTCCACACACACTTAGGAACTCAGGCTACAAAGCAGTGGTCATCTAAGGCCACTTCCACCAAGTTAATCAGATAGATACAGAGCTGATATACAGGCAGATATATAGCTGATATACAGCGTACAGAATTCTTCAGTGTCCAGTCCACAAGTTGTAAAACACCCCTCAATGCCCAAAACATGCCTCAGCACCTGACCACAGACTAGGGCCTTTAATTTAGAAGATCAAAAGACTTTAAAATGAAAACATGTCAGAGGAGGAAGCCTGCAGTGATTAAGGATACTGCCTACATCTTGAGGTTCTGCAATAGAATGGAACTTTTTGGTGAAAATACCCAGAGGATCCCTGAAACAAGATCATATAAAACACTAGAGTAAAACAGTCTGGCATAAGGGAAAATATCTTCTTTTCCCTAAATCTGGCCATAGGCCACTGGGGCAGTGAACCAGAGACTGCCACACCAACCAGCTACAGGCAGCTAAAGGGTTTCTCAACGTGACTGGAGTGACAGCCTTTCAGTGGCATATGTCCTAGCCAACCCCTAGCATAGCTCCACTCTTTCCACTCAGAGGAAAGCAGCGCAAGCCCTTACCCAGCCACCACCCCAGCACTTCTCCCCAGCCAAAATCACATATCAAAGGAGACGATATTCTTTCTAGCTGGGTCAGAAACCTTTACAGACAACAATAATTGAACACAACACTGATATGGAACAAGAAAATTAAAAAAGAGTGATCTTATCTCCTTTCAATTTCTGTTTCGTAGTCAAACACAGGGTCTGGAGCAAGTTTTGCTGTGCCTCCCAAAGTAACTGACAATGAAGAAAGAGAAAAGGACAGAATAAAAAACATTGATTGCTCGATGTGCCATTACAGTCAAGAAATGGCCATATATCCATGTAAAAGACCATCTCCTCCAGAATAATATGGCAGCACTGATCACTGTGTTTCAAAAAATGTGTTAAAGAACGGACAGAAGTTCAGAAAAGGGAGTTCAAATCTCAGAGAAATATTTGGGAAAATGATCAAATAGATGGAAAAATGCACAAAAAGTTTGGAATTATTTTACTTAAAAAGGTGATAGAAAAAGGGTCGTCTTCTTTTAGCATGTATACCAGTCACAATAAAAACACTGATAGTCTGGAAATGGTTGGGAGCTTCTGATCTCCTTTTCTTTTAATAAGTGGACAGGGGACAAAATTCACTTAAAGGGTGGTAAATTAATCATAAATACTTTTTCTTCCACATAGGAGAATAGAAGTCACTGTTACCAAGCACAAATACAGGCTGGGCAGAGAATGGATTGAGAGCAGCCCTGAAGAGAAGGACTTGGGGGTGCTGGTTGATGAGAAGCTCAGCATGACTTGGCAATGTGCGCTTGCAGCACAGAAAGCCAACCGTATCCTGGGCTGCATCAAAAGAAGCGTGGCCAGCAGGTCGAGGGAGGTGATTCTCCCCCTCCACTCCACTCTCGTGAGATCCCACCTGCAATACTGCGTTCAGCTCTGGGGCCCCCAACATAAGAAGGACACAGACCTGTTGGAGCAAGTCCAGAGGAGGGCCATGAAGATGATCAGTGGGCTGGAGCATCTCTCCTATGAAGACAGGCTGAGAGAGCTGGGGTTGTTCAGCCTGGAGAAGAGAAGGCTCCCGGAAGACCTTACAGTAGCCTTCTGGTGCCTGAAGGGGGCCTACAAGAAAGCTGGAGAGGGACTTTTTACAAGGGCATGTAGTGACAGGACAAGAGGTGATGGCTTTAAACTGAAAGAGGGTAGATTTAGATTAGATATAAGGAAGAAATTCTTCATTATGAGGGTGGTGAGGCACCAGAACAGGTTGCCCAGAGAAGTTGTGGATGCCCCATCCCTGGAAGTGTTCAAGGCCAAGTTTGATGGTGCTTTGAGCAACCTGGTGTAGTGGATGGTGTCCCTGCCCATGGCAGGGGGGTTGGAACTAGATGATCTTTAAAGTCCCTTCCAACCCAAACCATTCTGTCATTCTATGATTCCTGGAAGCTGCTGCGGCCAAGAACTCAAAGAGATCCAAAAAGAACATACATAGCTGATGAATATCCTGAATTCTTACACAAAAATCTTTATTTTGGAATATGTATAAAACCTCAGGACTAAGGGTAAAAGCTTTGTATCTAACAGAAGTCAATTTAAGACCTAGAAGAATAGAAAGGAAAAAAAAATTGTAAATTATTCTAGATTAACCAAGCCAGAAATTCTCACACTTTTTTTTCTTTCCACTGTAGCTACAGAGACAGTAAACAATATCCTTCCTAAGGTCTGAATGAAAATACTGGACTAGATAAACCTCTGATCTAGTCCAATATGGCAATTCCTAAGACAAAAAGGAGATTAAAATTATCTAGAAAATAAGAGTGACATTACATTCTTGGACAGAAATTGATCAATAGCAACAATGATATCTTTCAAGTAATCCTACTGCTTAAATATCCAAGTAAACAATGCTATTGTTTCTGTGACATTTATTTTTTTTAATCAAGCAATGCTTTTTATGTGTTTTTATTCTTGCACTTTCAAGTATGATTTTTTTTTTTGCATTTGAGTTCAACCACTCATCGTATACTTTACTTTTACCTTAGCTTTATTTTGATACAAACTTTATCCTAAAAAGCAGCTTGCTGCATGATTAGGTAAATTATAATGCATGGTGCATACTTTATTGCACATACTTGTCTATACATTGCAGATATTAGGCATTTCATTGTTTTAATGGCACTATAGCTATTGAATAAAAAACAAAGAGATGTCTTTTAGTAGGTAAAGGAAACATTTATGGCCTCACTTCCAAAAGTTATATCCCAATAAATATGAAGAATAAGAGAATAATGTGTCATGAATTCCACAGTCATTTGCTGATGTTACAGTATGCCTGTGATAAAGTCTAACTAGACTGCTGAAAACACTGTTTTTTTACTTTTTACAATTGTGTGCTTTTATACACTGATTAATTTTCATTAAATGTAAATTTAAAGTCTTATTCTTCTGTTTGCTAGTACATTACTAGACCATTTTTCATATGTTCATTATAACCCTTTATTTCCTTTGTCATTTAAACATTCATTTGTCATCAGTATATCTGTTTTTCAAGTTTATCTTTTTTGATTCATATATTTTGCTTACATGCATCCAAATTAGTGTTGCTATTAAAAAAAGACATAAAATAAGCCCAAATGCATCAAATTTCCTAATATTTTGCAAAACTACTTTTGTTCTTATTCAGTTACTCCAAAGCATATACCAGCATCATTTCCTTTGGACGATTAGAAATTACAGAAAAAGTTCTAAGCCTGCCTGCAAAGAATTGCATAGTCGAATGGTCTTTCACATGCAAAAATGTTTCAGACACTATGTACTGTACGTGGTCACCACGTACTCCAGTTAGAGCTCATTATCTCTGAATTACAGTTAGTTTCTTAAATGTCAGGAAGAAATATCAACAGTTGATGAGATATTTATATATCCTGCAACATCTTATTTATATATCCTGCAACATCTTATAAAATGAAGCAACATATCCTGCAACATCTTATAAAATGAAGCCTTTGATTTAAAAAAAAAAGGAGAAGAAAAGAATGGTTGAAAAAACATCATCATGAAACAAGTCTTTATAGATTCTGTTTGAAACTAACTAAAGGGAAACATTCTTCCTGTGCAGCTCTGTTGGCACACAATCACAATTTTTCTTACATTAACATTTAAGCAGGTATAGCTTTGACTTTATATCATGATGCATTTCTGAATGTTTGGGAAAGTGGCCTCTGCTTTTTTTTTTCAGTAATGGAATATTATAAAGCTTTGATTTTAAAAACACAAATACAGAACACCTAATGGCTTCTTTTCATTTTATTTTTTAAGGGAAGCAAAGCAATCTCTCAGACTTGATATGGGATTAGAAAGAGAGAGGTGTTTTCTCACTTTTTCCCTGTTAATTTACAAACTAAAAAAATATACCAATAACATTTACAAAATGTTATTGTATTGTTAATGCATTATTAAATGTTCATTTTTACAATTAAACATTTTAAAGGGTTTAATTTTAATTAAAATTTAATTCCATTTTATGCATGATTTCTGCTAGTCTTTAGAAAATTAAACCTGGGAAATCATATTTAGATATATTTCTTTACTAATATTTTTAAATGTTTTTCTATACATGCAGTAACAATTCTGCACTGTATTCATTGAATTTGTCCAGAATGCCAGCATCTATAATCTCTGGATAAGCATGTGAATTTCAAAGAGCTCTTCAGAATTAATTTGGTCACACTCACAGATGAGAGTTACAGAGCAGTGAAGGGATGAGAGCATCTGCTATCTCACAGGAGTTGTAAATGAGTCCAGATTGTGACTACTGAAAAAATCTTGATCTCGCTCTAATCAGTGACAAAATTTTCACTTTAGTGATGAGACCACAGAGTCTTAATCGGTGTGGCATACGCATCACACAGAGTGCTATAATATGCAATTTACATAAGTTGGGTTTGCTCTATGTTTTGTTCAAATTACGTAGAAAATTATTTCAAAGATATCTTTCTAAGGATCACTACCTCTCTTTCCCAAAGCGTTTTTTTCAGCAGCCCCCTTTTTTCCCTCCTATGTGTTCTGCTTTTATTTGTTAAATAGTATTTCTGCTACTGAGTGGCAGTCTCCCTTGGCAGACCTTCCTGAGACCTTATTTTTTACCCACATTAGCCCTTAAATGCACCTTCCAAAGTATAACCCGAATCTAGGCAGCTGATAAATGTAAAAGCATATGCTCAGCACAAGAATGAATAACCTGGAAATGAATTACAACCACTTCTGTTCTACTTCCATTCTAAAATATCCATTCTCCTGCAGATTATAACTCAGCAATTAAGATACACAGGAATCAACAGAGCTCAGGACGCTCCCATACTATCAGGATTTTAAGTCAGAATACTCAGCACTGTGTTTTTTTTTTAAACTAAACCCTTTTACTATGTACTTGAGCCAGTTCAGGAACATCCAAACTTGTCTGTTATTACATCGCAGGTAACCCAAGAGAGGACGAGATTTTCTTTGCTGTTGGACTATGCTGGTGTGCCTGCTTCGCTCAGCACCAAAGCACCCCCGCACCACATTCAAAGAGAACAAGATCCCTCTGAGGAAGCCAGGCAAGGGTTTCTCACATCTGCAGAGAGAAAGAAGCATTTCTGCCACCACGGAAGTCTCAAAGGGCTTTCAAATTTTGCAAAAACATCATCTGATCACTCCTGCTACAGATACAGAGAGCTATAGATCTGACAGAGAAACAGATACTACAGGAGAGAAGAACTAGGCTTTTAGCCTACCAAAAGTCAAGTCCGAAGTTTGATATGATTACCCTCTGCAGATACCTCAAGAGGCAATGTATCAAAAAAAGAGAAATGTTATTTCATATCAAGGGCAATGTGGCACAAGAACAAATGAGTATAAATTGGGCATGAAGAATCAAAATTGTTCCAGAAATTCAAAGCAAGTGTCTTGTTACCAGTCACTGTTTTGAAATACTGGGAAGCCCAAACATCAAACTGCTTTTAATGTGAACTTTAATAAAATGATTAATGGCATTGCATGATGCAAGTTCTTGTAATATTTAAAAAAAAAAAAAAAAAAAAAAAAGAGGAAAAAAAGAAGCCATGCTTAGATAACCAGGATATAAATAAGAACATTTGATATTTCATTGTTTGCCTCACAAACTGCAATGATTAAAGTCACTGATTCAGACACCTTTACAACCAAGTTGATCATCCCACTTGCTTAAGACACCAATGATGCAATTCATTTGTCAGTGTTCCTAGTCTGATATGCATCATCTCCACCTTTTCAAGGAGTAAATGTGCAGCACAAGGAGGATTCACATTTCCATTCTGCCATCAATAACTGCCAAGTAATACAAGAAACAACCCATACCTTAATCTATAGTTATAAAAGCCTATAAAGGTAAAAAAAGTAGCACTAGGTCACTCATTTTCTACATGTAAGTGGATTTTTTTTTTTTTTTCCCCACTGAGTGTTCTTATGAGAAGGAAATACTAGATCTCACCATCTTTGATGGTAATGCAGTACAGATTTGGAGGTTTGAGGAATTAAATTTCAAACAGCAAGATTTTTTTATAGAAAGATTTTTTGTAAGTGTATCACTCCAAGCCTTGTCTTCTAATGTGATCTTGGAAATTGTCTTTCCAACTGAATATGAAGTGATTATATTTTGTCTTAGTTGTATATGCTTAATATACACTAATAGTATAAATTATACACCTTGCTCTCTAGTGTGTGTTTTTTATAGGAAAACTCAATATCTTTATGAAAGTCACTTGGATTCATTAGGAATTAAGTCAATGAGTTTTGCAGAAGTACGGGAATCCTACAGACAGTATTGTAAAAAACAACTGGATTTTCTAGAGCATAATGTTTTTTCCATAGATTATGCTGTAGAATATATACAATTAACAACAAAATTTTATACAAAAGTTGAAACAACACCATGGGAAATGTGCCATTTTTCTCAAATTTCCTAGGACATTTCTACAAGGTAACCACACAGCAGCATATTAAAATAATTATTCTTCAATTATTACATTTTGGTCCCATTGCAATTTGATTGAACTTTGTGATAAACATTCACTTCCTTATAACACTAAGTTTATTGACCATTTCAGACACGTACCATTTTTTTGACCATGGTGTATTATCAATATTGAAAAGACTACATACATTTTTGGGGTCAATCATTCTCAATCTCGCTCAATGATCATATAAAAGAAATTGGAGATAGTTTCGCGATCAAGGGGTAGACAAAACTAATTAAATGAGAAAGAAATTTTAGTAATACATGTAAAATCGAGTTCAGAAGGGAAACATGTTTGAAGTTGCCTATAAAATGAAAGTATAGGCATATATCAAGCATTGTTTGAGACAGTCAGTTTATCAATTGTGTTAATCACATTCAGAGGAAAATGACCAAAATAGGTGATTAAATTATACTGGACACAGAGCATTGCACTATGTTATTGGCTCAGTACTCGTTATCTTATTGGTCTTTAGCCATGAGACAACCTTTGCTTTTGGCACCTGTAAAATTGCCATTTTAGAAATCACATCATACAGTCATAATGATCCAGAGAGATGAAAACAAACAAATGTATGATTAAGTAGGGAAATCTCACACAGGGAAAATAATGGAAACATCTTTGTTCAATAGCTAATGCCTATACAGATGCTCTAAACCAAAGGAATAATTACATTGACTAAGTTATATAAACTTAAAGACAAGAGGACAGGCATATAGAAGCAGAGATTTCTAAAATTTTATAATTATATAGGAAAAAAAAACTCTTGAAAAGAAAATTTATTTTCAAATCTGTGGACCAAATCTAGAAAGAGACAAGTTGGTAACTCACATTAAAAGCTCTGAAAAATGAGACACATTATAATTGTTACACAAATTGTATAATCTTCATGCAAAGTTATAATCTAGCTTTGAAATTGGCATTCATTGGCAGTGAGAGAAGTAGTAATTATCTATAATGCTTACTGTGAAGTTGGAGCATTAAAACCACTAGATGCCACTTTTTATTGTTCTCTAGGTCACAAAATATAAAAAAGAAAAACTCTGCTTTTACAACAAGTTTGAAATACATGACAGAACCTCTTTAATGCATATCTGTAAAGGTGGCATACATTTCACAGAACATTAAATGTGCCATTTGAATCTATTAATTCTTAAGCATAACTGATTTTACAGTTGAGATGTCTTCTACCCTATCACGAAATCTGATCTTTATGTTTTCTTTTGCTTGGTTTGGGGGAATATGGGTTGAATTCAATATGTCTGATATAAGACACTTATCATCAAAAACTATCTCAATTGTTCCTTTAAGGTACCTAAAAAAGTGAGATTTTTGGTGTTTTCAATCAGTGGCAATATTGCCATTGATCTTAATGGGGACTGGAGAAAAGAGTGTCATTACTACACTCTTTTAAGAGAGAGGAAAGAAAATTACACCAAATCCATAAAGTATTGACAAGTTCTATATTGATGAAGGAATAAGGGCTTCACACACAGAGAAGAAAAAACAAATTAGCTTCAGCATCTCAACTGAATCAAGTTTCCAGTAATGATTACCTCCAACCTAGTTTTATGCAGTGCATAATGGAATTGGGTATCAGTATCCTGTTTTGGACCCTTGGCTTAAAGATTTCAAACACACAAATGTCTGAAATCAGTGCAATTCCGTAGTGTACGGGGGGTTTTTATGCTGAGAGCGCTAAGTATCATTAGCACTTATCACCAGTACTTACATAATAGTTTTCAGTGTTCAAGGTCATGTTGGCAACCGTTTCAAGTCATCTGTAAGAGTTAGACATACTGCATTAAAAGGAAAATTTTGGAGACATGGCATCAAAAAAAAAAGGAGGAAGGGTAAGTAAAGATTACAGAAATTAAAAATAAAGTCTTCAGCTATACAAAGAATATGTGCAAACCACAGAAACCTATGAAAAAGAGGATTGTAAGAGCACCTGGCAATTATATAGCAAAAATTTATCTCTGCAAACACACGTCTGTGCATTTCTCTTGGTCCTAAATTTTACCTGTGGAAAAAAAATTGAGATTCAGTTAAAAATGCCTTTTTTCAAGATTGAAAAATAAGTTACATATCCCAGCTGATAACTGAGATGGGGGGAGGGGGGGAAAGTAATTTTACATTGCCTAAGAATCCTGTTTCTTAATTAGTCTCTAGATGTATTTTGGAATGAAACAGTCTTTTAGAACCACTAGTGTAAGTAATAAAGTAAAAGCGATACCTTCCATCAGCAGCCCAGAATATGTCTGACTTTTTTCCCCCTTCTTACCCTGTTTTAAAGCTAAATGCTCTAGCTTTTCTGGGATCCCCTTTATTGTGTTAACAGCCAGTATAACATCAGAAGAAAAAATATGGCAGCAATAGCAGTATTCCTGTTTTGAGAGGCGAGAGAATATGAAGGAGGGATGCTTCTTGTTATGGAAGGAGCATGGGCTCGGTGCTCCTCCCCTGTGGTACAATCTGACTTCATCAATGTTAGATCTCTTTCAGCTGAGGATTAAGCTACAACAGAATTTCTCTCTTTAGCCAACCTTTTCCTCTCCCCTCCATATCCTACCCCCATCTACACAAAAGGTACTGATCAAGTAACTGACAGAACTGTGATTGAAGAAAAAAAAAGATCTAAAGAGTAAGATATTGTTCTGTTCCCTCCTACCAAAGCTTTGGCTAATTTTATACCATTTGACTTGTTTTAGGTAGAAATCACTTTCCCCCTTTTGCCTAACCTAGGAAAGTGACGTTATATATTCATATACAAACATCACTTCACAAAGACCTCTAAGGCCTTTACAAATTGAATGTATACCATGCAAGAATCTTTTCAGACACCTAGGAATTGCTGTTAGTTCTAGGGTAAATTGCAGGGGCTATAGTGATTTTACACAATAGTTTATAATAGGAATTAAAGATTGCATCCATTTGGAACTGCGGGTGAAGTTAGGTAAGGAGAAAGTAATTACCCAAACTGGAATTTTAATAGTGCTAACAACTCTATTCTTGCAGAACCATACTGACATTCTTTTGCTTTTGTCACTCATGTGAAAGACATAATCACCTCTATAATATGGAGCCCCTTACTCACTGCTGAGCCATAGATTCAGAATTGACTCAAATGTGCAGTTTTTTTAAAAAAACTTACCACTTGATTTTCTTTCTGGTTTTACCAGGAGGAAAACAGCCTCTTTGATCACATTCTTTTGTTCAGAAACCAGCCTGTTTGATTACACAACTGAAAAAAATACAGCCCAAAATGGATTTTGCCAATGGAAAAGGCATTT
This sequence comes from Platalea leucorodia, assembly GCF_965183815.1. Classification (NCBI taxonomy): domain Eukaryota; kingdom Metazoa; phylum Chordata; class Aves; order Pelecaniformes; family Threskiornithidae; genus Platalea; species Platalea leucorodia. Next base: position 41,051,128 of record NC_138828.1, on the reverse strand, counting down.
TAGATGCACTTCAGTGGCTGAGTTCAGTTCTCTATGGCAGCACTAACATCAGTTTCTTTGTCTTCAGAACAATCTCAGGAGCAAACACTCTGTACATACAGCACAGAAGCAAAGACATGACTCGTGTCTGTACTGTCTGTTAGGGTTATCATAAGGGTTGCTGTCAACTGCGGGCTCATGGTCTGACAGCGAGCGCTGAAAAGCCAGAATCAGGTGAAAGACTGGGGTTCAGGACCTTCACACACCTAATCAAATTAGTACTCCAACAGACATGTCCAGTTTGGCAAGGCAGAGTACAGGAGGATTGCTCTGCCTAAGCACTGTGAACTCTCTGTACTCCTTATGAATTTCCGTATTTTTTATGTGCAAGGAATTAATTGTGTTTTTCCTACAAATGCTAACTGTAATTTAAAAGACATCACATTTCCATTGAATAAATAACTTTTTTTGGCTTGTTTTAGTTTTTCCTTTATGTGAACTCATGAGTCATTCTTCTCATCTAGAAGCAGAGCCTTTGGTGCTGATGGATGCTATACCAGAATTTTACATGTATATTTCACAGAATGCTAAAATCACATAGGTTTTTCTCTGTCACTGAGAAAGCCATAATTGTCATTAAGCTTAAAATTAACAAAATCTTTAAACATTACCAGCAATTATATTGAAAAACTTCTTATTGTGGTGGTAATAAACGAGACCACGAAAGGCCCAGACATATTTTTCAGTTCCCTTTCGGCAGTTATTCTGTTTGACTTGGACATATCCATTGCATTTATCTTATATATTAAAAGAAACACTGAAAGGAATCTACAGCCTGAATACAGACAGCATATGTGATTTAGAAACAGGCCTTCCAAGAATAGAGTACCAAATAACCGGAGCTTCTACATCATGCTTCAATTGATGTTGAAACAGAGGGCAATACTTATCCTGTCTTCTATTCATAGGAGATGAAGACAAATACGTCTGTGTCCCTGAACTATTACCGAAGGCTTGAGAACAGCTGAAGAAGAGGTCAGAAATAGGAGTTAGTCAACTTTCTCATTAATCAAAACCAGAAGACACATGCTTCCAAGGAGGTAATACATATCAGCAAGAAACACACTGAGATTCAGCAGCAGAAGCTCTCTACTCATTTCTTTCCATCCCATCTTCTGATGGGATTGACTCACCATGAAGAAACTATAGTAATCCACTCCTTTACTTAGTAGGATGTAGGACCCAGCAGATGCCCTTTGTCTCTCTTGTGCCAGGTCGCATGGGCGCTTTGAAGCTGGTGCAGAGAAGGCTCCCAAAGGAGCTGTGTGCTCAGGGATTCACCTCTCTTGGTGAATTTTTAGACCCAATTAGAGCAGGAGGATGGAGCACAGAATAGAAGAGAGACTGTTATGAGTTGTTATAACAATATAATAGTTGCTTCTGCATTTCATAACATATAATACAAGACTCTCAGCATTAGAGTATTATTCAACTTTCCTGTACAAGCCTTAGACTCAATATTACAGCAATCCGAAGAATCTATAACTATCTACCTCTGCTATTGTCTTTCAAGATTTTTACATATTTTCAAATCATCACATTAAACTAACCTATTAACTTGATCAGTTTTGTTACAAGTACTTTTCTGGCAACATTCCCACTGCCTTGACATTCTTCTAAAAGAATAGGGCAAAACTAACAAAAAGCTATACATAAAATCTAATCAGCCTACCACTGAGAGTTCAAATTATTTTAAGATATAGTATAGGACTGTCTGAGTCAGACTCTCAACCCATTTCACCTAATTGTTCCCACTGAAATCAGAAGTAAAATTCCCACTGACTTCTTAGGGAGTAGAATTAGTCCAATGTAAAGCAGTTTTAGCAGATTAACTACAATTGCACCTTTTCTCCCATATTCTACATTTTTTCTATTTCAACTGCTCTCCTGCCCTTGCTGTTCCTTAGGATGATTTGTGTTCTCTGACCTACATCTGTTTAATATTATTTGGCTTGGACTGTTCCTACTCTAACCTCACTTTTTAATCCATGTTTAAATTGATATTCAGATGTTAAACATCAATACATGACTGTGCATGATGATGGGCTTATTTTAAAGTTGTTATCTTCAGTGTCTTGCTTGTTCTCTCATCTCCTCATTTAAAAAGTAAATTAGAGTAATTAGCAAGCAACACCCATACAGAATTTACTTGTGACTGACAGGTGAATTGTGCAACGAAATGATAGGTGAACTGATATAAGATGGATAAGAGAGAAGACTATCAATTCTGTTCCCTGGGATTAACTCATCTGTGAATACATATTCTGTAAGACAAACAGCATGATCTCAGTTTAAAAGATTTTTCTGTTAAATAGAACATGCTAGGTGATTCTAACTAATCTAACATTCAGAAGATTAGCCTCCTAGTGTGGATTTCTGAGCTATGCCAAACATTCATCTTACCTGAAAATGGTACTACTGAAATATTTATTCAAGCTCCTGCTTTCTGTCTTTTCAATTTAGAATTGTGGTACTTCCAGTTAAAAATTATCTTCATTTTCCTGGCATTTTTGATTCTGGACTGTCCAGATATAAACCTCAATACAGCTCACCTTAATTAGTTTCTTTGTTTCAGTTTTAGGTTCACATTTTCCAAAAAGCAGAAACCTCCACATTTTGGGCTTGATTTCATAAATGCAAATGACTCTCTTAGAAAATGTTAGGCTGAATGCAAGAAAAGTAATTTTTCTTTACAATTACAGTACATTCTTATATGTGCAGTATACTAATCCTCACTTCATTACACAACTGCAGTTATATAAAGTACTTTACACCCAGAAAAACAATAATTTGGATGTGATTTCATGCAACAGAACAATTGCATCTACAAGACATTTTCTATTTAGAATAAGTGCACTCTAAATGGGTTTAATTTTGGAGCTACAACTAGAAGAGCTGTTGATTAAATATTATTTCCTAACCAAAAATCTGCACATATCCCTTTTTTATCTAACATATAGCAACTGAAATGAAAGTTTTTATGTAGAACGCTTGTTATATTCTATCACCTCTTGTTCACATTAAGTACAGTCAAGGTACAGAGTGAGATGGATCACTCTTGCCTTCAGACCCAGCAAATAAACTGTTCTGCAACTGACAGAAGAAGTATTGGTCCTTGTCAGAACTAACCCTAGCAATTTTCTGTGGATCTACTGGGAGTCAAAAATAAAGTCCTCCATAGACAAGTAATTTCCAGAGTTAGTGTAAGATTTGGGGAAAATTAGGAAAAAGATTCTCTGAGGTATACTCAAGTGGGACATTGTAAGATGTGTTAGAGTGAAATCTATGGCTACAGAGTGAAAAATGAGATGCTTATTCTAAGTCAAACCTCGACTGGATTCACATTATAGTTTTTTTCCTAACATTCTTTATCACGCTTGAGACCAGAGCTGAGTGATGCACACTTTAAAGGCAAAATTCAGAGCACAAGAGGTAGACACATATAATGGATCTGTCTCAAAGTGTGTGTTAGAGATTTTAACATAGATTTGTATCATAAAGTTTCAAATTAACTAGAGATAGCTTCCTCTAAGTTTTTAAACTCAAAAGAAAAAATAGGGTTTTGTAACTATTAAATTCTACAGCAATGTAGTAGACCACGGTTGGATTTTTTCTTTTTACTTATTACTAGCTCTGTATTTGTTGGCCTTATTAACATGCTGGGAAAATAAATATCTTGAATGCTAGAGAGCTTTTTAAAAAATCAGAAGCTTTTGAGAATGGCATTAAATCTTCTGACAGTTTGTGTGTTCGGCTTTTGATTCTTTTCTCTTAAAATTATGCTCTTTCAAATCTGGATGAAAATTGAAAGACCTAATTATTGAACATGAGGCTAACATGGGGCAAGAAAGAAGCCAAGAGAACCGAAGGTGACAGACCCTTTGGTAAGTAAGCTCAAAGAAGAAGGTTTAATGCAGAAAGTAAGGATACACTGCCACACAGACAAAAGGCTCTCTGCTTTCAAAGTCTTCTAAATAGGCTGATGCAAGTGGTGCACCTTTTTCATTGGCCTTCTCCAGAGGGTGCAAACTGAGAAAGAAAAGATTAAAAAGCTATATTGCTATCTAAATAGCCTGGAGTTATTATATCTGTGGGGAATCTTCAGGGTCTGTGCTGACTGAGTATTGTTAAAGAAAATGTAGGAAACCAGAAGGGTAGACCTGTTGAGAAAAGCAGATCTCTTAAAACTTATGATGATCATCAGTGCCCAACGTGAACACCTTTTGCTGTTGACACTGCAAAACATGATACTACTGGCAGTTATGTCAAACATACACTCAATGAGAAAATGTCCACAGAGGATGGGACCATGCTCTTCTGCAGTTTTACTGGGGGCCTGTGATCACTCATAGGCATGTAGATCACTGTAGGTCAGTAATCAAAAGTCAAATAGTCACTGAAGACTAGTTCAGGAAAACAATCTTGCTGATTACTGCTGTTTAACTGAGCCTCAGTACCGCAAGTATAAGGTAACTTGGGGTATAGTCCTAGCAATGGAGTTCTGCAAATCTTCACTTCTCAGGTATGCAAAACAATTTTAAAAGCTAAACATGGAAAACCACATACTCACTACAAATCTATTATTTAAATCAACTGAGTTCTGTTAGAATCTGTCACACATTGTGCTGTATGAAAAAGATCTACTGAGCATTAGCTGACTGATATATGTAACATAAACCTTTGCTTATGAACTAACTCCAAATAGCTCAGACAAGAGCCCCATAGAAATATAACCTTCCACACCATCTACCTATCAGCTATTTGAGGCTTAAGTGCTGCAAAGGTCATACACTTTCTCCTTTAATGAGGAATGTTACCCTACACATACATCTGTTCCTATTCAGTTAATGAAACTTCTCTTCAATTGATTTACTTGTTGACATATATCATTTTGAAGACCTTACAAGCTACATGTCAAATTGTGAGATGTGCACATATAAAGAAACATGCTGTTGGCAGGAGTGAAATTCAAACTTCAGAGGCAGGGAAGTAGCAAGATACGTGATCATTTTTAACTCCAGCCTTAAGAAAAGATGGGCTTGGATATCAACACTACAGGTCTAATTGAAAGGTTTGGAAAGGGTATGAAACCTCCAGAACATAATGTTTCCACACTGCCGTAAGGAGTCATTCAGTAGCAAAATTTCTCCATTCCAGGCAACAAGCATTCAGGCAAATGATTTAAGTCAACTGATTATCTACACACTCGTTAAGATCTACTTTGAGTTTCAGTGGAAATACAGGTTTGTGTGAATTCTTTTAACCTGGCTGTTCAGTGGGGTTCCCATAGCAGAAATCAAAGCTGAAGGAATTGTGAGCACAGTATTTTAGTGGGACACAGATCAGTCCAGTGGAGGCTACTGATTTGTACAGTCCCAAGCTACCAAATTGTCCTTATTGGGAGCAATAGGTCATCTGCCTCAGGAACTCATCAGGAGCTGCTACCTTAATACGATTTGGTGGCTTTCAGAGTTTTGAGTGGTGGAAGCTTGTACAGTGTGCAGCACTCTGTTTTACAGCTCCTTTGGTAATTCAGCAGGAGCTGGGAGCAATTGCTTTATACAAAGGCAAGATGATGGCCCATTAATCAGTAAATCAGTGCTGTCAAGGTGGAAGAGTGACAATTTTTAAGTTATTGAGGGTAGCAAAATACCTCACACTAGCCATGCCTTCTCTTCAATTGAACTTTAGGACCAAAAGCATGTGCTTTTGAAAGTCTGAATGGATGAAAAATACAGGAAGAGTGTACAAAGGTGAGGAGAAACATTTCACTTACGTTGAGACATTATGTCACGGGCAGATTTTTAGGAACATTTACAGAAATGTAATTCCTGAAAAAGTAACAGAAGTTAATTTCAGTCATTATTGAATGTGAGGACAGTCACTACACCAAACTACAAAATTGCACATAAATTTTTGTTGTAGCTGGCACCTAATCAAAGCTGCCAAAATAACCACTCGGACTAATCATTATTTAGGATAATTATCACATATAAAACAAAACTAAACAAAGCAGTATAAATCCAGTGAAGAAGAGTCAGGAGCTTCAAGTTTCAGCAAGGCCCAGCACAGAGTGAAGATTGTCATTACAGTTCTTTATACATTAAAATAACCCAAGATATACCGTGTTAATTCTCACACCTAAACTACCCTCTCGGCTGGAGGATTCAATGCTTAGCAGCCTCTCCTATTGCTCTCATAAACCAGCCACTTGTTTAACTACATTCCAACATTTTCTGTGCTACCTTGTAAAACAGCAAATACTGGGTGCTCCCAAGCTGTGACAGTGTCTGGAAGCCACATACAAGGTGAGCACTGCCCATAGTGACTGGTGATGCCCAGCAGCATGACAGCACTGTTGGTTTACACCTTGTTCCTGCAGGAACTGCTGAGCTGATCACTGAGAAGGAACATCACAGCTGGAAGTTGCCCTTTGCTCACGTGCCACTGGCTGTCTCTGTATGAGATTCAAAAATGCTACAAATCTTATTTAGATCTTATGAAAATATTGCCACAGACAGCTGGTGAGCACTGCCTGATGTGCATTTTGTTTTTAAATGAATCACTGCACTGAATTCAAACAATTTGGGTTGTTCAGAGCTGATAAAAATGCTCCCAACTTTATTACTGACAGGTCTCTTTTATAGTAAATCCCTAGACATGAAATAAAGGTAAAATGGAAAGGGCCAAACAAACCACAGACTTACCTTGTTGGCCTTAAGATTCCAGGAGCACAGGAGAGGTGAATTTCATGTGTTCCCTCAGGTCTCCTATGCAAATGTGACCTACTCTGTGCCTTCCTGTTGTATATGAGGCTGAGTGCTAGGTGTAACCCACTGTGTCACAGAGGGCACAAAAAAACCAGCACTGCACATTAGCTACTTTTGTTCTGTCTTGCTGTTAATGAATGTGTATGACACCTGGTTTTGCTGTGCTATTGACAAAATCTATGCTGCCTCAGTAGTAACAGCTTGCAAGACTGCATCCTTAGACATTTCGCATATACTTTTACCATCCTCAGATTAAATTTAAAGTTAATTATATTGTGCCTCACCTGATTTATTAATCCTTTCCTTACCATTACTATTGTATTCATAAACATCCAGAGCCCATTTTTGAGCTATAAAAAACATTTTACCTCCTTGTGCTCCCTAGATTTCCAGCTTGTAAATTAAAAAGTAATATAGCAGCTATTCATTCCATTCTGAAGAAATTAAAGTTACAGCATTATGATTACAATTATTAATGAATCCATTTCCCAAAATTACTTTTTTTATGATGTACATGAAAAAAACAAATAACAGCATAACAAATAGGTGAAACAAATGGGGAATGGAGCGTGGCCAGCATTTAATTCTGATAATTAGAAATACTGAAGAAGAGTTATTTATCAAAGTAGAAAAGAAAAAAGCACGATGTTAGAAGCCAAACTATCTTAATATTTGCAAGAGAAGCACAGAACAAATCCTACTGCTGTTACAAGCTTTGTGTATAATTTGGGTTTCAACAGGCATAGTCCCCAGAAATGAAGGGAAACTTCATGTAAAGGGCTGCAATCAGAGTAAGAAGCTGTTGCCTCTAGAAGGGACAGAAGTTTCACTGGCTACATAGACTCCATCGAGTCAGTTTTCCTCATTATAATGGCACCTGCTGAAAGACATTATTATATTACGTTCTATCATAACTGCTTTCTCAGGAAGTTGAATTATGGTCTGTAATACAATGATAGGTAGTTAATGACTAGTGATATTTTCTGCTCAGTATTTTCTATACATCAGTGCACTGTGCTGTCTTTGGTTCCTTATAGTGACTGATTTGATGTGATGAAGTGTGATGATTTATTAAATATTTTTTTGAAATTTTCAGACTATATTTCAATGCTTAGTGACACATTCTGTTGCCATTACCTTCAGCTAATTAGCACTCCTGGATTTTTTTTTACACAACAGACTGAAGATGAAGCACAACACCACCAGGAAATTGTATGAAGAATGTGACACCAGAAAGACTGCAGTTCAAACGCTTTGGACTGAATACAAACCTGATATTTTAGCCACTGGAATTCTACTGGGGAAGTGAAGTTCCACTGATTGTATCACATCTGAATTTGACTCCTTAATATTAAACTATGCTGCTGCTCTTGATTCTTTTTACAGAAGAGCTCCACTGCCAGGGTAAAATTCACCTCAGCACAATAGGTCAACACAAAGCCTATGAATTAGTTGAGTCCCATTTATGTGTTGCTCAAAATAGAACTATAACCTAAACAGTCTTTTAGTCACCTCTATAGAAAAGCAAATTCCCCCCCTCCCAATCTCTCTCTCTACATATTGAGAGGTGTACTTTTCTGAAAAATAAGATTTGTTCGTGTTAATTTATATAGCCGGATAATCTAGGACCAAGGGCATCAAACAACAACGATCAAATGAAATGCTCAAACAGGCAAGTTCAGTATTTGACAGGGGAATAAAGGGAAAGTGTTAGCAATATCTTTAATAGCATTCCTGTCAGTAGCAATAAGAAATCTGCAGTCATGACTACCAAATACTTCACAGATAAAAATATTTTATATCTCCTTCCCATTTCCACTTGTATCTTTATCATCAAATGAACTGTTGATCCCAAAGGAAAGGTGATCAAAGCCTAAGCCTGGAGTTCGCATCTTATCTTCCATATATATTATGTCATTTTCTCTAACAGTTGTTGTAACTGCATTGTGTTTTGTGTTACTTTTTCTTTCAGAAATGTGTATGAATAGATTGTTACCTTATGCTTCCATTATGTTGCCTTTAAGATTGGCTTTTCTTTTCCTGTTACCTCTTAAATTGGAAAGAAAAATAATAAGTATAATAGAAACTCAACCTACTGTGATCAAATTCCTGCCCTTTCCTGTTCCATTCTTTCTTGTTCAGTCTTGCTCAATAAAGGCGCAGCATCATACAATCAGTTTTATAATCCCTAGGTATTTTCCTCTAAAGTTGCAGGATGGCCACAGGCAACATACTTAAATCCACAAGCACTATCAGACCAGTAGAAAATACTTGATATACCAGATTTATACATTTTTTTTTTTTAAATAATCATAGAATGACAGAATGGTTTGGGTTGGAAGGGACTTTAAAGATCATCTAGTTCCAACCCCCCTGCCATGGGCAGGGACACCATCCACTACACCAGGTTGCTCAAAGCACCATCAAACTTGGCCTTGAACACTTCCAGGGATGGGGCATCCACAACTTCTCTGGGCAACCTGTTCTGGTGCCTCACCACCCTCATAATGAAGAATTTCTTCCTTATATCTAATCTAAATCTACCCTCTTTCAGTTTAAAGCCATCACCTCTTGTCCTGTCACTACATGCCCTTGTAAAAAGTCCCTCTCCAGCTTTCTTGTAGGCCCCCTTCAGGCACCAGAAGGCTACTGTAAGGTCTTCCGGGAGCCTTCTCTTCTCCAGGCTGAACAACCCCAGCTCTCTCAGCCTGTCTTCATAGGAGAGATGCTCCAGCCCACTGATCATCTTCATGGCCCTCCTCTGGACTTGCTCCAACAGGTCTGTGTCCTTCTTATGTTGGGGGCCCCAGAGCTGAATGCAGTATTGCAGGTGGGATCTCACGAGAGAGGAGTAGAGGGGGAGAATCACCTCCCTCGACCTGCTGGCCACGCTTCTTTTGATGCAGCCCAGGATACGGTTGGCTTTCTGTGCTGCAAGAGCACATTGCCAGTTCATGTTGAGCTTCTCATCAACCAGCACCCCCAAGTCCTTCTCCTCAGGGCTGCTCTCAATCCATTCTCTGCCCAGCCTGTATTTGTTCTTGGGGTTGCCCTGTCCCATGCGCAGGAGCTTGCACTTGGCCTTGTTGAACTTCATAAGGTTCACATGGGCCCATCTCTCAAGCCTGTCAAGGTCCCTCTGGATGGCATCCCTTCCCTCCCACATGTCGACCATACCACAGAGCTTGGTGTTGTCAACAATTTTGCTGAAGGTGCACTCAATCCCACTGTCCACGTCACCAACAAAGATGTTAAACAGTGTTGGTCCCAATACTGACCCCTAGGAATGCCACTCATCACTGATCTCCACTTGGACATCGAGCTGTTGACTGCAACTTTTTGAATGCAACCATCCAGGCAATTCCTTATCCACCAAGTGGTCCATCCATCATATCCATGTCTTTCTAATTTAGAGACAAGGATGTCATGCGGGACAGCATAAAATGCTTTGCGCAACGCCAGCTAGATGTCAGTTACTTTTCCCTTATCCACCAATGCTGTAACCCATCATAGAAGGCCACCAAATTTGTCAGGCACAATTTGCCCTTAGCATGTTCGCTGTCACCAATCTCCTCCTTATTTTCCATGTGCCTAAGCATAGTTTCCAGGAGGATCTGCTCGATGATCTTGCTGGGCATAGAGGTAAGACTGACTGGCCTGTAGTTCCCCAGGTCTTCCTTTCTTCCCTTTTTTAAAAACGGGGGTTATGTTTCCCCTTTTCCAGTCAGTGGGAACTTCACCAGACTGCCATGACTTCTCAACTATGATGAACAGGAGCTTAACAACTTCATCTGCCAGTTCCCTCAGAACCCACGGATGCATCTCATCACGTCCCATGGACTTGTGCACCTCCAGGTTCCTTAGACAGTCTTGAACCTGATCTTCTCCTATGGTGGGCGGTTCTTCATTCTTCCAGTCCCTGCCTTTGTCTTCTGCGACTTGGACGGTGTGGCTTGAGCACTTGTCGTTGAAGACTCAGGCAAAAAAGTCATTGAGTATCTCAGCCTTCTCCATATCATGGGTAACCAGGTCTCCTGTTTCCTTCTGGAGAGGGCCCACATTTTCCCTAGTCTTCCTTTTATCACTGACATACCTATAGAAGCTTTTCTTCTTGCCCTTGATGGCCCTGGCCAGATTTAATTCCATCAGGGCTTTAGCTTTCCTAACCTGATCCCTGGCTGCTCGGGCAATTTCTCTGTATTCCTCCCAGGCTACCTGTCCTACCCTCTGTAGGCTTCCTTTTTGTGTTTGAGTTTGTCTAGGAGCTCCTGGTTCATCCATGCAGGCCTCCTGGTGTTTTTGCCTGACTTCCTCTTTGTTGGGATGCATCGCTCCTGAACTTGGAGGAGGTGATCCTTGAATATTAACCAGCTATTTTTTTTTTTTTTTTTTAAATGTTCCATTAATATTATATTTCTTTATTTGGATAGAATTTAATTAATAGATATACTTTATTACAGTAACATATGCTCAGCTATGTTTATATGTAATATTTATGACATTTTATAGATATAGGAAATCTTGACCCTTATTTCCAAAGTTACTTGTAATATTTAACAGTAGACAATACAAATAACATATTTATGCTCATAACATGTTTATTTTTATCACTACAATATACTCTCTAATGGTGATGGCACTGCAATGACAACTTTTACCAAAGTCAACACCAATTTTTTTTTATTATTATTAGAATTATTAGTGAGAAGAAAAAAAACCAGTAAAACAAACAAACAAAAAACCCCACCAAAATATGATTGTGAAAGAAATGCTTTTGTGATTCCTTTTTGTACAGGAAAGGAATTAAAGGGAATGCTATACCTGAACAAATACGAGAAGGAAAAAGAGCCTTATTATTTAAAGTTAATGGTAAATTAACTTTAGCTCAGAATCAGTTTCTGAATTGGAAAAACCTCAGAATATTGCATATATTCTGGTCCCTTTTTATTTAAGAAATGTGAATTTGAATTGGAATGGGTTGCATAGCAGGACTAGTACAAGGATTAGATGACTGGACAACTTTTTCTTTAATTGAAAAATATATTAAAAGAACTTGGATTGTTTAGTCTACAGAAATGAAAATGGAAAGGGAAGCTGCGGAAGTCTGCAAATATTGTAGGGGCAGGAATAAATATTAAGATGAGAGAAGAATTATTTCAGTTATGAGGTGTAATGGTCATATTGATATAAATTTTTCTTGTAATAACTCAGTAGAAATGAAGGGTGCTCCCCAGGCCTCCACAGACAGAACTTTTAAAATGGAATTTAAAATGGGTAGGGAGCACTTATGCTCTTTAAAATTGAGACAGACATGACAGAATATAAGTGATCATGGAGCAGAAAAGAAGGCTTGTGCTTAAAACCCTTTCCTAGCCATCTTTTTGATCTCAAAGGTAATGTTTGCAAGACACTGAACTACTGTTTGATTGTCTGATCTCTCCTGCTTTAATCTTGTGAAAAATTACAGTTGATGCTTTTGTTTCTTTCTGTAGACCTCAAGTTTGTCACAGTGCATTGAAAAGCATTTTATTGACTGTGATGAGGGGGGAGTAAATGTTTAGGAACATAAATGTATTATGTGGTAACCTGAGAGTGGGGAAGGGGACAGAGCTAAGTGCCTCAAGAAGTCCATTCCATCTTTGTTCATTAAAACATTTTTTTTCTCCCTTTCTATCTGTATATACACAATCGGTAATCTTAATCATCATTCCATTCCTTCCTCTCACCCATACACGTGTGCTCTAAAAGTCTCATTTTGATGTTAGGGGGTCAGAGCTACAGAAGGAATCAACATGAACACATCAGTCTCCATCTCACACTCAGTGCTAGAAATCCATAACAATTTGCTAGTCCTACAAGCAGAAAAAAAACCCTTCTTTTCTTATAATCCATGAGCAGCTGACAAGTTTCCCTTTCCTCCTACGGTGTAGTGGTGTGTGCAACTGTGATACAAAAAAATTACCCATCCAACTCAATGTTATCCACAGCTTATGTTCACTTAAAAGGGAAAATTATCAATTATCAGCTCTAGTAAGTTTTTCAGTCTCAGCATCAGTGCTCAGATGCCTCGCCAAAACAGAAGGAGAATTGTTCCTGAGGTCACAGGGACAGATTGCACAAACTAATTTATGGAAACAGAGAGACATAAACCACCAAAAAGCAACAGTGTGTAATTTCACTGAACCAGAAGGAAAGGCAAACGAAAAAAGGCTTTTTTGAATCTGGCACAATAATTGCCTTCTTCAATATGGTAATTATCAAAGATATCCATGCAATCATTCCCCTTCTTGCCATATTCTGTATCAATTGGAAACTGAAGACAATTCACAGTACTGAAATCATTACTGTTTTTACCATTAGAGACTAGTGTGAAGTGGTGTCTCTAATTTACCAACAGCAAATTGAGACAAAAATCTAGTAATGCAAAACCACTATTTACATCATACAGTCCCACCAACTCAAAGCAAAAATTCCTCTCTAAAAGAGTATGAACAAACTCAGGGTATAACAGATTTAGCAGTTCATGCAGCTGTATAGGAAGTATTTTTTTCCCTAAAGATATTTAAAAAAAAAATCACATAATTTAACTACTTTTTAAATTAATTCACTTCAAGAATGTAGAGCACTTTATAGTCTTTATGGTGGGAGAAATTACTTTTGTAACTTATTCTATAATGTAAATAAATGTACTTTAACATTGTATATCATGGAGTACGTAGCAAATATAGCAAATACACGAGGAACAGAAGAAAATTCAGCCAGATTTTTTTCCGGGAAGAAGAAAGTACATTGCCTTTGAACATTGTTTGAAATTAGCCTGATGAAATCTTTTTTGGATAAATGATTTGGACTAAGAGGACTCTTTTCTTTCCCCTGCAGTTTACCACACTACTCATATATTTTCTTTCCTAACTGTCATTGCTGTGGCTCTGAGCATTACAGCTGTCTAGGATGCAAAATGCCAGAAGCTAATTTACTGCTCTGCTTAATTAAAGTTGCATTTACCATTGAAGATAAAAGAAACTAGATCTCTGTTAGCTGCCATTAAAAATGATAAAGTGTTTGCATTTTTGTTCAGAAGTGCCCTTGCTCCCCTAAATGTTGCTGTAACCTGCTAGAGAGATTTTACAAATGATTCAAATTTCCCCATGCAATTGCCAAATATCAACAGCTGGTGTTTCACAAGTAATAGACTTCTGTTTTAACATGGTCGCCACAGTTAATACGTGCCTAAAATAGGCATACAGAAAAAATGCATATTGCTGGAAGACTGACTCGTTCACAAAACTTTCAGATACAAACGTGCTTAAGAGTTCCATGTTTCAATCCTATTTTCTATGTTGAACCTCTCTGTCCCTAACAATAATAAAAAATACATCAATATGAACGCAGGAAGAAGATACAGCCAGAAGGCATTTACCTTTTCAATTTATTCATCCCTGAAATGTTTGTTCAATGTTTGATCTTTCCAGAATTATTGCAGTTTGCTTTTTTTTCTTGTTGCTTCTTCTCTTAGGCATTTGTGGGCTTTGAGAACAGTCACTAAATATGTGGAACAGGATGCTGCCACTCACAAACACACATATAATAAAAAGGGATGGCAAAATACAACCTGGCAGTAGCCTCTCTGCATCATATTCTTGTTGAACACTGATGGTATTAGATTCTAGTCAGCAAGGATCTGCCCACACATCCTAAGGGACTGTTGTTAAGGTCAACTGGAAAATAAATTAAAGCAACTCCTGCAGAAACAGAACAATATTCAGAACATTTGTTCAGATTAAACAGGAAGGAAATTTATTTTCTGGATTTGTTTTTACTCATTTCTTGACACCAAAAACACTGACATTTTATGATATGCTGTTAGCTGTTGAGAAGGGAGGAAGGATGATAGCTCTGAGGGATTATAGAATCCCAACTACTTGACCTGAAAGGGTTTTAGTGACCTGTGCTCCTTCTTGTCTCCCACTTGCCCCAGAAAACAGTATGAATAACAAATACTGCTTCATAACTGCAGGTCTTTGCAGGTGCTTAAAAGGCAAAGAACGTAACAGCAGAGCTAGAATCTGAAAGCAAATAAATCCAGAAACAATCTGTGCAGTAAAACAACTGAAGAAGCATGACTGGAAGACCACTATGACAGCAGCATTTAATTAAATCAGGAAGAAACAACTGCATCGCTTTTATAATTTCTGCTAGCAGAATCACAAATGTTTACTATTATTTTAGCAAAACATGTTTTAAAAAGACGGATGTTTCAACCACCTTGTGCACTATATGTATACCATGTCAAAGGTGATTTCTCTGATAGCAAGAAGATATTTGATTGAGCAAGAATTCTGTAATTCAATAGTTCAGAGAGAAGTAAAACATAATTAGAAATATAAGCATACATTTAGAGAAATAGGGATCTCTATGAATTATATTTTTAATGTATTTTATTTTGAAAGCCAGGGTACTTACTAGTCTGTGAATCTATGTGAATCTCCACTGATTTGCAGGGTATCATGTTATCCTCATAGGAGGATTAACTACAAAAACCTAAAGCCCATCCATTGCCTCCATGGATCACAATCACACTTGAAGTATTTTAGTGTAATGCCAACAGCAAATAAAGGTTCTGTATTAAGTGGTATTGCTCTTGAGAATGGAGTGGATTGCTTTTGTTCCAAACTCTTCTGATTGTCAATTTAAAATCTCAAGCTTGACTGCTTCAAAGTCTTAATATTCTACCAGATATTTTTATAGAGTTCTGAAACTTTGCAAAAACATAAAACAGTTAAATCTTAATATGGTTGAAATACTTAATCCAGAAGTCTTTCTTTTTTAATGTGGTGCAGTCTGCTGGAGTTTTTGCATTTTTAAATACATATTTGAATGTCAAATTAGAGATACGTGATAGCCTTCCAAAATTTAGGGACTGTTTCTCCGAAGTTCTTTAACTATAATGTAAACACATGTTTATTTTCACTGATTTAAATTAGAGAGTAATAAATTTTAGAGCAAATAATTCCTGTGTTTGTTAAAAACTGCTGAAATTAAATTAAATTTAATAAAGCCATCCTTAAAACTAAATAATGATTATCTGCCAACATATAAAGAAAATGTTGACTTCCCTTTAGATCATTTTGCATCTATTTCTAAACTAAAAGATTTAGAAACATAGCTTAGCAAGGTTGGACGAGAGACGCAATACACATCAAAACTCTGAATGTATCCTTTTTCACCTTGGTTTCCAAAGGTAGGAAACCTGCACTTGGTCTTTGAAACAGCTATGAAACCTTCTGCCCAAGTTTACAATACAGCTGGCACAGAACCAGCAGGACAAGCTGCCATACACTGGAGTTGTACACTGACTAAACTGACCAAATTTGAGGTAATAGGTATTTAAATTCCTCATCAATTCCCATGTTTCCTTTTTTCTCTAATCTTTCCTAATATAAGGTATAGAAATCCTCAAAAGACTTTGGTGCTGTACCTGAGCTGCATTATCCAGATTCTCTTTTTCAACTTCCTGACAGCTTCATGAGAATTGTAATTCCAGCTTTTATATGGTAGTTAGATTCCATGGGCCAAAATGTTGCATAAATAATCTATTATCAATTCATATAACCTACACAGTATCTGTCAATCTGTCAGTAGATCTGTCAATCTACTAATCCCATAAGTTTTAGCCTTCTTCCAATGAGTTTGTGCACAGAGAGTTTTCCAAGTTCATGTTCTCCATATTTCTCCTTCTCTTAAATTAATACAGCTGAAATGTGGGTTGATCTGATCTCCTTCTGTCTAACCACCAGGACAGTCAGTCAGATTTGTAATTGTATTCTTCTCTTTCAGCCCTAATAACCTCAGTATCCTTTCTGTTTTGTCCTAAGAAACCTGAGTTTGAATTGCTTCACGCAAGATAGGGAAAAAGTCCTCTGCCTCAAAGTATTTCAATATGTGTTCTAAATTCTAGGTTTCCAAACAAATGAAAATGTGGCTAAGAATCACCCATTTTTAAAGAAGGTCATGATGTCCCTCATCAGCTTCTTTCTCCCACTTATCCCTGCTTCACTCCCAGTTTCTTAAAAAAAAAAAAAAAAAAAAAAAAAAAAGAAAAGATCAGCATCTTCCTTTCAAAAGGGTTCATGGGCCACAATGTGGGCACGACTGCACATAGGCTGCTTCCTACAGTCTTCTGTAGGAGCTAAATCTCTGTAGGAGATTTCCTACAGTCTTCTGAAGGAGCTAGATTTAAGACACACCTCTGCACATAGCATTTTCCGTCGACTATTAGAACATAGCTTACTTCTGGGACATCTAAGACTATGTCAGCACTGTTCACTCAACAGTCTTGAGATATCCAAGCTATCTATGAAGAAGAAGTATAATTTGGAGATCCTAGGACAGATACTGCAAGCAGAGTACTCATATCAGCTTATCCTTATTGGTATTACTTTTAAAATCTTGTTTGCTAGTAGTTAGATTCCTATTTGACTTAGTAAAGGTCACCCTCAAGTAAACAAACAACAACATAAGGGGTTACTAGCAGTACTTCTTCCTCAAATTTGTTCCGTAATAACAAGAAAGCTAAGATGCAGTGCATTGAATCTAAGCCTAAACAACTCCGTGCAAATGATGATTACGTACAAGTGGTGAGATATGACAGCTCTAACCCAGACTGAAGTTTTGAAAGGTAAAGTAAATCCTACAGTGAATGCACAAAATCCTTGTTTAATTACTTCCATAAAAGCATGAAAAATTAAATTAATTAAAACGAGAGCAGCAAATTTACAGCTGGCAAAGAGTCAGACACTAGAAGGCCCTAAATATGCAAAATGGGAACAAAATATAATGGACCCAATTTCACATTATTTGTTATCTATTTGTTGCCATTATGCAATAACCCAAATAGAATGAATTAAAAGCAAAAGATGAGCACATAAGGCTTAACAAGATTACGAGAAGAGAATGAGGGGCTTAAATTATGGGCATGCCAAAACTATAACATATTCACATTTCTGCAATATCAGAGTGCACAAGACAATTCTGTGCTTAATAAAATTTTCGTTCTCTGTAATTACTTCAGTGTCTGGGTCCACAGAGAAAATACTTCCAGTACAGAAGTATTTCAGCATTCCTTTCTTCTTTACAGTTTATTGCTGATTGATTCTATTTTTATTAGTCAGTGCTCTGCTTTCTACTGTGTGTGTTGGCTGGGGCCTTCTCTTATGCAATGGTATGAGCAAAAGCAAATCTATTCTACTTCTTGAAGTATTTTCTCTACGTATAAATCAAAGAATTTCACTAGATTAGGAGATGAAGTGATTTTGACTTTCTTAATTCTCTTTCTTAATAATTCTATTTATTAATTACAGATATTTTTTAAAAGTGTTGACTATAGCATGATTTATTACTTCCTATTAAATCTTGCTCTACTTTGATACAGTATTAAATAACTACTTCATTTTAGTATTGAATGAAGTGATCTTGCTATCATTTGCACCCTAGGTTAAGTATAAATACTGGCAGGTTCTTACTGCATTTGTAAGCAGATCTGAATTGATATTTAAATTGAGGAAGAGATCTTCTCTAGCCTGCGCTTCTTGAATAGCTGCCTTCTCTCATTATTGTACCTTGCACCCTGCACAAGCCAGCCCTTGTTTATCTTATTCACGAAAGAAGCTTTTGCTAGAAAGCCATCTGTGAACTTTAGTCTAAATTCATCTGTGATTAGAGAGGGAGAAAGAATGAGAACAGTGGAAACCTGGAAGATGGGAACAAGGCTCATTGCTGATAACTCCATGCTGCATGAGTAGTCTAAATTTCAATCATTTCAGAGAATCAGCCTCCGCCCCAGAAGCAGAACACCAGGATTTGACTCCTGCTGGATACTGAATGTAGATGTTTATACTAGAGGCAGTTGTAGTAGGCAAGATTCCATATGATCTTATGTGTATACCAAAGCTATGCAACATGCTGACTAAGAGCTTCTTAGGAATTTGCTCTGAAAACAATTGGAGAGAGTTTTCAGTTTCTTCAAAATTTAAATTTTCTTGTGTTTTGAGGTTTTTTTGTTTGTGAGTTGTTGGGTATTTTTTGTAATTTTGCAAACATTTCTAGCATCTTCGCATTAAATTCTAAAAGAAGATTCTTTGTATATGGAAAGTCAAGTTAATTCAGTATCAAACTGCATCTCCCTATGGCATAATTGATAGTTACTTTGTATCAGAACTGATTACATCTTCTCTTCAGCAATGTGATAAAACTAGAAAACCACTACTACATTGTACGAAAACTAGCCCAAAGAGCAGAAGTATATGCAATCCAAAAAAAAATGAGGGTCAGAGGCACATGAATATGAATATCCACTCCTAAGTGGAAATATGGTACTAAAAGAATAGAAATCTTAAAACCAAACCTAAGAAAGAAAAATTATTTTGATTCATTCACTAAAGTGGACAAAAATATTATGGTTCTGAACTCTCCTCACAGCCCCCATCAAAAAAAGAAAATAAGTGCTTTTCAAAAAGTGTTTAGCATTGCCCCACATTGCAAGGCTTGTTTGAAATAATGGGCACTATAAAAAAAATAAATTATTAGTTATTACTTCTAGGCTCAATCAATCAGCATTTTCCAAAGCCAGAAAACACAGGATTCATCAAAGTATTCCTTATTACATAACAATTTCTCTAAAGCCAATGAAGTAATTCTTACTTTTTGCCAGTGTAACTGATAGTAGCAACTCTGATCTTTGCATCTCCAAACAATAAAGTGTAAAACATGCAATATGCAGCTTTACCAGCCAATGTAATTTGCCTCAGGGAAAGTAAAGTTGCAGAGTTTTCCCATCATGGCAGATACTGTTCTGAGCACAGGAATAGACAGGGGATACGCAGAGCAGTACTGCTCGAGAAGAAACATTTGAGGATGTATTCTACTCCCCTATACAAGTTTCTTGCTTTTTATTGATTCATGGTGCTACTTCTCACCTTTTTTTGTCACTCATTTTTTTGCATAACAATATTCAAACTCTGGTCACGTCTGCCTTCCTAATCTCTACATCACCAGGTCCAATGATTTCCACTCTAGATCCACAACAAAATTCTTTTTCATGACTTAGTATTTTATTTTTCCTCACAAAATAGTAGTCTGAAGTAGTGACCTACAAAAAGAAGAGTGGATTACAGTGGAATTCACAACATTAATGATGATCATAAATTTTGCTGTTCTGTAGTGATGTAAAAAATCACAGAAATACCTTCAAGAAGCAGAATGACCAGTAAAAAATTAGATTAAAGTTCTAAATACATTAAAGTAAAAGGAATTGTATTAGAAGGAAGCCTCAGAAGGGTAATCTCAGTGAGAGGAAACTATTTTTCTCAGTTGTTTCAATATTGTATCATCAAATCATTAAAGCCATATGACTATGGTTCCATGGTTTAGATTTAGGTTTTGCTACCAACTAAAGCTGGATGATACACTATTGGGTGAATTATTTGAGCAGACCAGCAATATTTGTTGTATAAATGGAAACTACTATTTCATGCAGCTGAACAATAATAATGGCTATCCTTATATGAACTGAGCGTTTTCATATGCACATTTCAGATGAAGGTCACCTTAGTGTTAAGCTCTATGATTTCATTGCCCTGTAAAACATTATTTGTAGAATCATTTAATAAATCAAATGGAATACTACCTATAAATAAGGCTGATAATTCTCAGAACAGTAAAACCAAAATGTTCTGAAAATAGTGTGATTTATTTTTTCTATCTTCTTATTGAAGCTATGGACCACAAATCTTCTGATACAGAAATCTAAAGGAAGATGTGTATCTCTAATAAATGGTCAATTAATTTTCAGCTAGTTAGATTTAACTTTGTATATTTTACCTTTTCAACAATATATCTGAAAATCAGAATTACCTGAGAAATTTGTGGTTTACAATATTTCTATTTTATGTTCGTCTGTTGACAACTGCTTACTAGCAACAAACTTTGGAAAGACATATAGCTCTATAATCAAGCAAACCAGTACAGGCCAGGTAGTTTTTTAACTTTGGTACTGAAATAGCATAACAGCAGTTGCAACAAATATTTTATGGTTAAATAGAAATTTCAATTTCATCTCTGAATATTATTCAAACCCTGCTGCAATTCTTAAATATGATGACTTTTTAGAGGGATTAAAATAAATGGCATTTCATAATGACTGATTAAACAATCAATGAAACAATACTTTGTATTATTGCACAGAAAGTTAATATGTCTCTAATGTCATTACTATGATTGGAAGAAAGGCTTTTACAACCTCACATTATTTCAGATTGTGACAGGATTAATGGCAGGTTCAGTGTTTCCATAAAAAATCAGACTCTTCAGACACCTTTGAGGACTGCCCTAATCTCACCTTCCAATACAGTTTATGGCTATATGGGATTTCTACTCTGTTATGAAAGCAACATCTGTTTTGTTATGTAAATCAGCAAGTTATATAAAATTGTACCTTAATGTGAGAAAACATTCTTTATTCTTCCATAGTGACATGGTGTAGACCACATAATCTCTGAGCACTGTTCCATGGCTCATTCTCATTCTTTTACTGCCTGAAAAAAAAGATAATCCTAAATAGTCTCCTAAGAATTATGTCCTCTATACTCAGAAATCAGACTCAGTACTTTCTGCTTGTGATAACATCTTTAGTTGCTAATATTTTTTTCAATTTTATGGTCAAGCTACAAAATAAGAGAATTTTAAGAATTAGTCTCTGTTTCACTTCTGAAAACAGAACTAGACATGAGTATTAAAAAACTTGCTGTCACTTCTATGACGTATAAAAGTTTGGGTGTATAATCTAGCCATGGAAGCAAACATACATGCATGATATACTGTCACAATATAATGTGCAGCAGCAACATCAACAAAAATTAATTTATCTGAGCTCACTACTATGTGAAAAGACAGTGAACAGAAAAAATACCATGTCTACTTTAGAAAAAATGATTCACCAATGCTTTACCCAGATATAGCAATCATCTTTTATTTTCTAAACTACTGAATTTCTGGAATTCAACTGATACTTAAAAATAAGCCACCAGCCAGATACAATTAAACTGGGTTGTTTACTTTGCATAAAATGTAGAGAGACCTCTTCAAAGTTTGCTGTTCTGAAGATGCAGAAGAAACCACACTGAAACCAGTGGCTTCAGAAGGTTTCTAATGCATCTATTGTGTCAGGAGAATAAAAAAAACCAAACACCTCTTCCTTTGTGAGCAAGGGTAGAAGGAACAGAGACACCTCGTATTTCCCATTATCCTGTTCTCACCCTGCAGAAACTGCTATTGTGCCGGGAGTGTCTGAGACAGAAAGGTAGGAAAATACAGGAAAGGAGCAAGGATAATTCCCCTGTCCTTTTATTGTCTTCCCCTGAGGGAAGCTGGTGGCACAAAACCTGTTATCATCACCCATCGCAGAAAAATGTTCCAAAAACCATTTTAACATCTTTGACTGCTTTCAGTGGGAACGTAGGCTTAGATGCACCCATTGATCTGAGCAATAAAAGCACATTTTGGTCTCAAGGTAAACTCAGAATTTAGGCAGAATTGGGGCTCAGTAATTATTTAAGTTAAATCTGCACTGGAAATCCCACTGCCTTTCGGTATCTGAAAGAATATAAGTACCAATAACACACTACAGTCTTCTGTCCCTAATATTTAGCTTGTGACAGGCAGCCAGCATCTCTAACTCTTTTATACCATTTTAACAACAACAAACAAAACAAAAGAATATAAAAATTTTTTGTGTGTACAGCCACAACCTTCACCTATGGGCAAAATACCCAAAGTTTGACAGGATGGTGAAAATGTGATATTTTTTTTTTTTTAAGTTAAAATTAATTCTACTTTAGAAAAGAAAATGATGGTTAAAAGAAAAACTAAAAAAACCCATAAAGCCCAAAATAATAATAAGTGCAGTCTATTTTCATTGTTTACTCAACTTGTACACCTGAATGAGAGGAAACTAAATTTCTTGGGGCAAATACTACTTATTAACTATATGTCACGCTGTCCATTTAGAACCAGGTTTATAAAAGACATAGAGAATTGAACTTGCCTTTTTCTTCTAAAAACTGCATTTATTTGAAGCTACAATTAACTATCCTATTGGATTGTCTAAGTTTTAGACTATATGAAATTATAAAAACTTCTTTAGAGAGCCTTGGAAAATCACTATAATGTAAGAATTTGCTATACTGTTTTTTCAGTATATTCATAATAAAATTAGGTTGGTCAAAAATATTTAAACTGGTTAATATGAAGATCTGGATCCTTTTTTTAATACATGGAAACAGTGCCTCTAAAGCCAATATTCTCCTAATAGCATAATTTTATGTTCCCATTAAATCCTCATCTTAGATCCACCTCAAAACATAAGTATGCACCTTTGGACTGTAGAAATGCTTGGTTTTTATCTGGTAGGGTTTTGAGAGTGCACAGATGGCTATTATAGATTACTAAAATGGAACTGTGCAATAACAGTGCCAGCTGTGTAACAACCAGTCCATCTCTAAAAGAGATTGCGAATTCAGAGAGGGAATTATTTCAGAAAAGGGCTGGGAGCTGCTTGAGATGAACTGAGACTCTACATTAGGAGGACAGAATTCTGTTTTTACACAAAGGACAGAATGCTTCTAGCATATTTGCTGTTAAAATTGTGTTTCAGTGAGTTTTTTAGGAAATGAAAGAGCTGAAATACTCTCCTTTATATTACAGCAATTACACCATTAAACACTCAGCTCTAATTTATTTAAATTTTTCTAATCTGACCATAAAAAAATTAATTCCAGAGAGACTAGATCAGTGGAGAGAGTTACTGGGGGGGGAAGTTGATTTCCAGACCATTAGTCCTAGCTGTGATCAGGTCCACAGTGCCTGAAAACTCTCTCTTGAGGAATCTTTGCTAGTTTATTTGAAAAGATATGACGTCCTTGCTCTACATCTCATTCAACTGGGGGGTGGGAAGGCAGGGGGAGAAAAAACTGCATTCAGAAGCTGACTCCTGAGTTCTTAAATCTTGGGATCATTTTATATTTCTTTCAGGAGGCAGCAATTCCTCACAAAATTGGTCATCTCCTTAATTTCCTTTCCTATTCCTTTTTTTCTGGCTCACTGATACATTTAGCAACTGGAGATTCACATTAGGCTAAATGTCTTTTTGATAATTACTGAAACAGTTATTGCATGTGTTTGGTATCCTAGGGTTCAGTGTAATAGGGATTGACAGTAATAAGTATCTTGCAGAGCAGGTACTTTGATATCATCCACAATTAATGAAAGTAAAAGTTTAAATAATTCTATCATTATTATAAATACAGGACCATCTTCACAAAGATGTCAATAATGTCACATAAGACTTTGCGTGAAGGAGAAGTCAATCCATTACAACGGATACTGCTCTCTAGTGTCTCAGCCAAAACACTGAAGACCAAAAAAACTATACACTCATTTTTTTTCTCCTACATTCAGATTTAATCAAATCTCTTACCCCGTACTGAAGCACTGTAGTACTGTCACTATATTTACCATATTTATATATAACTAAATACATGAATCAAGGAAGAAATCTTCCAGTCTTTTTGGCTTCTTTCCTCTCTCACAAAGAACTTGATCCAGTCCTTACTCAATACAAGGAACTTGATCCTGGGAGAAGATCAGTATTAACAATAAAAACAATGGGGCTAAGGATCCAGTTCTCACAAGGAGCTTAATCAGCTGGGGATTTTAAAATTTTTACTGTTTACTTGAAAATCAGAAATAAAATTTATCCTCACTAAATTTAAGGAGAGTTTTTCATGAGATTTGAATTGAATCATGATTTCACCAGAATGTGTCTCTTGAGACCCAGACTTCTACCAGCCCCTACAGAAAAGTTGGTCTAAAACATGCACTGCAAATGATTACCGGCAGTATACAGCACTTGGTGTTTTCTCATAAATGTGAAGACCCTACTCCAACATCTATGAAACATTTATCTACGCAAATCCATTGAGTTTGTACACAAATGCATTTTTCCATATATGTGCAGATATTCCTACAAACATCAATTCCACAACTGTTTGCCAAAACAAAAATTCATTCTCTATGTGTAGTGTCTCTAATAGTGTACACTATTAGCAGTTAGGAGGATCCATATTCAAAAATGAACATTTATGAGAAATTTAAAATTATGATATCCACACCCTGGATAGCTTTTAATCTAAATTTCTTTTTTCTTTTACATACTAACTAACATTATTTTGGGGCTATTTCACACGTAAGTTCATCATTTTAATGCAAGGTACAACTAGTCCAGTTGTTTTCGAATAGGAAAGTAAAAGAAGTAGCACTTACTTTCTAAGATACACTTTTTAACAAGTTTTAAAGATAAATCTGCAAGGAAAATAAATATTAGAGGTAGAACCAGAGTGGGAAAAAAATTAGTATTATCAACAAAAATAACTGGGTTAAGACCATAGCATGGCAGTATGGTTCTATCCTTTCAGAAGCTACAATTCATAAATGTACATACAAAGTTAAAGGTGGGAGACACAAACAAGTTAAAAACCTCTTCATCAGATCATACATAAAATATATGGCTTGAGGGGATAGCAAATTTTCTTCTAGCTGGCTAAGCAGGGGAATTGCTTCAACTACCATCATCTCCTTCTAGTAACAGAAACAGTACTAAGCATAAAACCTTACAATAGTTCCTGCAGCAATGTCAGCTGGAGTTCAAACAGTACCAGAGACTGCAGAAGCGTCCTTTACAAGGTGAGGTTACTGTCCTGTTAATGATCTGTTGTGTTTTCCTGATAATGCCATTTGTCCTGGTTTATGCCTGACTTGTACCACTATTAAGGAATAAAATCATAGGTATTTGTAATGATATAATATTTTAATACTAGTCTTTTTCCAAAAGTTCATGTATTTTCTCAGCGAAGGAGGTCATTATTTAGTACTTCTATTAGGGTAGACTCAAGCTTCTGAGCTGAGCTTTTTGTTCAGATTTAATGGCTCTTGTGTAGACAATTGTATCATAAATTGTTTTAACTATTCTGTTTGGTCCTTTTCATTGTTAAGAATTATTATTGTGCCTCTGGCTTACGAGTTTTACTTGCTAATTCTCCAGTTTTCTTACACCAGTTTTAGGGCTCCACTTCCTGGAAGGCTCCTAAGATTTTATGGGGTGGCATTTTTCATGCTCCAACCTTCATCTGTGAGGTGGCCTCTTTCTTAGTTTGAGGTAGATTGTTTAACTAGGGCATTAACATGACATACATTGAAGATCACTTTAAAAAAGTCTAGCGTACTCAGTCATTTCCTTCTAATCACCCCACAGAGGGAGTTATCAGAGCTGATATTAGAAATAATTTTTTGGAAGTTGCATTATATTCATACCATTATAGTACAGCTTTTTCTTTTCATGCGAGTGCAAAACAGTCTCTGAGCAACTCTCTAATATTCTTAAAAAGTGTTTCATTCACTGGACATAATGATAAAAAAACCTCAATGAACTGATTTGGAAACCACCATATAGTACATTCTCTGGCTAGGACAACTAGATAGATGATAGCAAAGATAGACAGATAGTAGCCAGCTAGAGAATTAAAAGCTGGCCAATGCAAATGAAGGGAAAAATGGCTCTTGCAATGCTTTTTTGCAGCATAAGATGTTGACAAACACTGGGTATTTCAATAGAAAATCCACCTAAAAACAGAGCCATAAGAGCAACACTATTTCTGTTTGCTAGCTTCATTCCTCACCTTCCTATTTGCTTAAGTAGAAAAAGGTTAGAAAGTGAATAACTTTTGGTAGACCTTGAAGGAAACACCCATTCTGATAAGACTGCTTTCAGGAAGAAGCAGGGTGGGAGACAGAGCATAAGAGACCGTCTCACATGATGCACAGAATTATTACTGAATTTTCCTAACAGCAAGAGTAGCCTCTGGCCACCTCTAAATTTGTGACATCAGTGTAGTTTCTCAAATCATTGCAACAGAAGATCGGACCCCTCATGTATTTGGGTCTAATTACCATGATATCATAAAAGAATATATTCTGTAGCAGATAGATTGGAAAGGTCAGGGCTAGATTACTGATTTTAAGACTTTCCATAGCTTTTCATTGCATAGTTTTTCAACAGAAATTCTTTACAATTTTGCTTATCTGATCTTAACATTGATGAAGGGTAAGATTTTTTCCTATAAGCAAAAAAAGAAACAATCTAGAAAATAGGCACATCAGATAATGTGCTTTCACATAGTTATTGGTGCAGTGGAAATAACAAAATGGCATGTATTTAGTAAAAAAAAAATTGTTTGTTTTTTTTGGGGGTGGGTTTTTTTTTTGGTTTGTTGTTTTTTTCCCCCAAAAAATGCATTCACTAACCTGTTTATGTTTGGCTAGCCCACCTCGCATAGCTGTTTTCCTTCATCTAGCATGTGACATTTAATAATTTGGCAGAGCACAGTGTTTGTAATGTATTTAGAACTATGTAAACATCCACCGCCTCTAGCTAGGATTTCTGACTGAGGTTGGCTGCTATCTTTTGCAATTTCATGGGTTTTTATATATATATATATTTATATATACATATTTAAAATATGGTGTAAAATCAACTTATCTTTTATCCACTAAAGTCAATTGAGGGGTCTGCGACTAGAATTCAACTCCTTCTCATAATGTCATAATTTAAAGGGAATCCCCTGTGACAATTTTTATGTTTTTTTGATGCACATTCCAAACTCAGGTGAAAAAAAACCAATGAACCCAAAACAACAAAACTTTCTGGTTTGGTACTTTCATTCTTATTACAAAGAATATCATGAAAAGAATGTATGTTCAGAGGACAGAGACTACATACAACAGTCCAAGTAAAGAGGTGTTTTCTTACAGCTTGCTCGACAATATTCTACTAAGTAATAGGTACCATTTTTATTTAGATATAGTCAAAACCCACTGGTTTTGTCTTCCTTTGGAATTCATAATGACACTTTATTTTGTTGTGGTTACTTTAATTTTTTGTACTGATTTACATACGGGGCTTTTAAAAGATTTTAAAATATTTCCAATACCTTATGTACCAAGGTATAGAACTCACCTTAATAGTCTCAGCTGGGCATAATGTAGATTCAAAACACCATCAAGAGCAGAAAGCAGAAATGGGATTCTAGGAAAAGGGCCAATAAACTGTTTTCTCACATACATGTTTTCCTTGGTCCAGTAGTTAACATTTTTGAGCTGGAAAAGACTGCAACATATTTTAATGAATTTAGAGCTTTGGCCTATCCTCCCAAAGAGCTGTTATTCCCAATTTTGCAAAATGACTGCAAAAGGTCTCAAAAATGGCACTAGCCGCAGTGACAAAAAGTCTTCCAATTGTATCCTTATTCTGTAATCCTAGGTAACAAATTTCTAGAACAACATTAATGGAAAGAAAGAATATATGCTATTGTCTGACAAGTTTGACAATGTCTGGATGTACCTAAGTAATGCTAAAAGCTGCAACCAAAACATAACATCCTGCAATAAAGACCATTTATGTTATTGCCTTTTGAACTAAAACTTGCTTCAGCTGAACCAATAGTTTTGCCCTGACTTCCATTTCTAGCTATAACAAGCAAAGCTAAGTTGTAAATAGAATCACTAATTACAGGAAAGTTTTGGCAGTTTCCTAAGAAACTTTTAAAGAAGTATCTATGCTTAGCCCTAACTACAAACCTTATGCAATGTACATCTTGCCATATAAAAGAGATGTGCACTGCAGGAACCTTTGAAACTATGGTTCTAAAAGTCAGGTTATATGAAAAGAAATTATAGTACACTACTAGTCTTATTTAGGCATTTCATATGCATTGTACCAAGTTCTAATTTATGTGTGAATTCTTCCTTGCTCCTATTTCCAAAGACACAATTTGAATTCAAACAAACATTTGAATTTAATGAAGTTTTCCAGTTGGGATATTCAGTTCAGTGATATTTTCACACATATACACACATACGTACACACATGTATCACGATATCCACAGCAGGACTAAATGGCATCATACATGGCCATTGTAGTAAAGGAGTAAAATCAGAAATGTTCAGCCTTATTGAGACATTTCTTTTTTCAGCTGCCTTCGACAAGAAAAGCAGACTCTGCCCTAGTTAATTCCCAGAGAAAAAAAATCCACAAATCTGAATAACTTCAAAACTTACTGTACATGTTTCTTTTGTCCCAATTAACCCCATGGCCATAACAAGAGCAGCATAATTGAGTAGATTCAATAGAAAAAAAAATTTGCTTGAGGAAAAATGAAAATAAGATAAATTTTCAAAATACATTTGCTAAGTTTTTAGCCAAATCACATTTTTTCTAATTGTTATGAACAGAGGCATGATTTTTCAGAAGGTGAACAGGTAACTGGCTACAAAGGCAAGCGGTGAGACAAGTGATTGTCTAGCTTTTAATGTATACGTCTGCGCACACATTTCTGCCAATGCAGCATTAGCATTCATGATCCATCATCTGATCTGTGCTGGGTGGATCAGAAAGGGAGAAGGCATCTGCTTGTAACACAGCTGACAAGTGAGACTGGGATCCTGCAGGAATATTTTCAAAAATATACCCTTAAGAGGCATATATACCTTGATCCTTGTCCTTGCACCTTGACTTTTTTCTATCTTTCCTTCCTTGCAACACTTTACTAGAGAGTGATTTTGTACCCTCACAGTAATAATGGTATCCTTTCCCAGGGTCTAGCAGTTTGTGGAGAGGCTAGTTGTTCAGCCCAGGAATAATGAAGGGAATGAACAGGATTACAGCACTGCCCGGTGTCCTGCAGAGACTCCAGGGATGCCTTATGTGGCAGGGTGCACCAGCAGCAGCACAGTACTGAGTTCAGGTTAATCTATCTTGCTTCTCAGCAAGGAAAATTAGCCAGGACAGAATATCATGCTGTCACAAATTTAATGCTTTAAACTAAACTATCAATCAGAGATGCCTCTACTAGATACCGGACAGTGTACTCCACCTATCTGGAAAGTACAAGTAGTATCCTCCATCAGTACTACCTGCAAAGGTGCCACCTCCAGTACTAATGGCAAGGCATTGCATATGAGAAGTCATACCTTCCTTTCTCTTCAGCCATTTCTCCCACCAACAGTACCTGTTTAGATTACAATGGTTGACTTGGCTTCTCTGAAAGCCCTTTCTTTGTCCTGTTTTAATTTGTTGCATCACAGAAGACCGTGTCTATCTGACATAAGAATAAGGGGATCCAGTATCCAAGCAGTTCATATACTTAAGGACTTCACAAACCTTTATTGTTTTTTTTCCACGTGCGGCAAGAATGTCTTTAGAAATAGCTCATAAACATTCAGTAGACTTTCATTTTAACTAGTAGAGACTTCTTTTTCCAAACCGATTACACATTTTTGCCAACTGTAGAAGATCTGGGAAAGAATCACATAGGTTTTGCACACAGAGCATGATGCATGTTCTCCATTGGCCCTAAAACCAACAACAAATATCTTCCATAAATGTTGGCAAGTCTGAACCAGAGCCATTGCTTTCATCTTACAATATCTGAATAAAAATTTACTTTCAAAAACTATCTATTCCTTTCTTGACAGTTTTATTGTGAAAGACAGAACAGAACAATCAAAGACATTATTTCCTAATAAAACTTTTCTCATATGTTGGTCTCCTCTCCCCCTAGCCTCTGACAGCTCATTAAGATTAGTAAATGTTTGTAGGTATAGTATTTAGGAGGAGCTCACTGTTGCACCTCTGGTTTAATGGCAGACTATTTTCTCCCTGTGAGATTCCTTAACCTGTTAAGGGTACTGAAGCATATGCCCTGCTCAGTTTAGGGTTTGGCTTCTCTTAGGCAATGTGAGAAGGTGCAGATGGCTTATATTGTAGCCATCCTTTCTGAAGGATGAGCTGTTACTATTAATGATGATATAATAGTCTCATACTGTTATCCCTACCACCATAGAGCTGTAAAAGTCAATTAGGTAAGTCTGGTTAAATAAATTATGTTCTCAGTTTCCATTCCTACAGAACTCATCTGGTCAAGGATGGCAGTCAGAATGAATCTTTTCTTCCGGGCAAACACAAAGACCCTACTAAATGTGCATTCTGTGTTTACTAGATAGGGAGTGCTAGATGTCAGTAAGACCACACTACAAACTGAAAGCCAGTAGAGAATGATCACTTGCCTTTTTGAATCACTCAAAATTTATGGTGAACAAGTGGAGTCAGACATTCAGCTTGTAAGCCTTTCAGATTTACAAAATCATATTTTTCTGGTTTATGATGGATATAAACATAAATTCTCACCTGCAGAGAGGGAGTGCAATCAGAAAACTGAAGGGATTTGCAAGAAAGATTTCAAGGCAAAATTTTCTTTCCCACTGAGCACTCCATAACCAACAACAATCAGGTTCTAGGTGACGTAGAAGCATAGAAGATTTTTTTAAGAAACTTGTAATACTGTTGAACTACTGTGCTTTAAAACTAACAGTCCCATGTGCATACAAAGATATTCTTGAATCTATTTTTAAAAGTAAAAATAATGAAACTGTAAAGGTACAAGTTTTATTTTAATAATAAATAATAGAAAACATATAACTTTCAAATTGTAGTTAAGGACATGTTTGATAGCCAGCAGAGCAGGTATCAAAATTTTCAGTTTAATACCCAGCTTTACTATAGCAAGTACAAAAAATCCAGTGATATAGCAATGAAATATGAATCTACGCACATGAGCAACAAAAACTTTTGATACTACAAGAGTTTACTAAAAGCCCAGACACAGAAAAGTCACTAATATTTTTCCTACCAGTAGTATTTTATTCTAGAATATCAGCTGCTAAACATTTATTTCAGAGGTGAGGCATATCACACTAAAAACTTACACTGTACATCAAAGTTTCTGGCCAAGTTCTTAGGTTTTCCATTTTCTCAGGTTATAAATAACTGCAAATGTAGTAACTGCTAACATCTTCCTTGATTTACTTTCTTTCTCCAGTAGTGACTGCCAGTTGTTGGACACTAGTTCCAGCCATTAGGTGACAAAAAACCCCATATGTTAGATTTATCTATTCCATTATTTCTCCCGTATTCCA
Organism: Platalea leucorodia; assembly: GCF_965183815.1. NCBI lineage: Eukaryota > Metazoa > Chordata > Aves > Pelecaniformes > Threskiornithidae > Platalea > Platalea leucorodia. The sequence continues at coordinate 41,019,178 of NC_138828.1, read as the reverse complement.
CTTTTTCCACAAAATGCAACTTTTCGCTAATGACATTTTCTTCATTTTAATGAAAGTGGCAGGCCTAGTTGCTACCTCTATCTTATAAGACATATCATGTGGCTTTAAAGGTTTTGTGTGAAAATAGGACCTCAGTCAAAATATTGCTTGCAATTGTATCACTGTATACTTCTTCCCGAGTCTTCTGAGGTGAATTAGAGAAAAACCCTGGCCCCTTTCATTGTGCATCTTCTATGACATTGTCGCCTAAAATCTCTCATTTGTCTTAAAACAACTGATCTATGGTGAACTTACAACACACATCTCCAGAAAACAGGGGTATCACAGATTTCACTATATTTGATTCAGTGAAGCTCTGCAACATAAACACCATATCTGTTATTTTTTTCTTCAGATCTACTTCCACTGCAGATTGCGTACTGTTGGCTCAAATAATTTACAAAGAGGAAATAAGATACATAGCCAGTATGAAAGGAGAAATATACACTTACCTTGCTACAGGAAAGAACTTGAATTAATATGCTCTTTATTAGAGTAAAGAACTTGAATCTAGACATACTAACTGGTCCTGAATTGGCTAGTGAAAAACTGACACCCAAAATGTTTGTCTGGCAAAACACACTTTCAGGTAGGCCGTGATTCTGAAACAGTCTAAAAAGTCCTAGACTCTTCTAATCCACATAACCAGCAACAGAGGTATATCCCTGCATGTAATCTAGGATGTACACTTTTCTAAGGTGAGTCTTAGATAAGCAAGGTTCTAGAACATAATTAATTGAGAGTTAATCTTAAAAAGTATCTGTCTTTTTGCAGTAAAAATTGCTGACATTTTCCACCTCTGGTACATCAGGATGAGTATTCCACTATAACCTAGGAACTACAGATGGCAATTCTTCTGCAAGTCCATGTCCTCTCAGACTTTATTGTCTTTTGACAATTTCTACATGGTCTTGATTTCCTCCTTGTTCTTGTTGAATCCATTTCACTTTGTTTTGCAAGTATTTTGCTGACTCTTTCCCAGCAAATTCTTCCTTGTAACACTATTTTCCATCCTGAAAGGATTCTATGCTGATCGGATAGGAGCAACCTAAGCTAAATTTCACAAGAGCGTATAATAGCAGTATTTGGCTCACAGATTGTCTCAGCCTATAGCCCTGTCATGACAGCTGCTCCCATGACAAATCATAGCAGCTTACAAACAAGGCAGAGTTGCAAAGGACAGTGGATTTCAAGGAGCCATCCGCTAAGTTATTTGCAGATACAGCAGCTATTTGCAATGTCTAGTGCAGTATTTACAGTGCAAAAATGGATATGAGATCCTTTAGCATTCCCTAGCCATACTGATGTTCTCATCTATTCTCACTCTTGTCTCCTCTTCTCTATCCTCTCCTCCTCATTCCTCCCAACACACATAGACAAGCACACATAAAACTCTCTTCTGCTTGGAAATACTTTCCTAGGAAGTGTCACGAGGAAAAATTCTGTATAAATACACAAGATATAAGAAAGAAACTACAGGAATAAGAAGAAAAGTGCTTGTTAATTGTGGCACTGGTGTTGGATTGCAATGAAAACTTTCTACTGCTTTCTGACTACAATGCCATTTAATTTTTAAGTGTAATAGCAAATCTTCTGACATGGAATATAATCTAATTTCCATGGAATAATTTATTCTTAATGTTTTAATCACTGTACGGCCTATATTTTGACCAAGTCTGTGCATACTGTTCATAACTGAATGATAATAAAATAAAAATTTCTAAAGTATCAGCTAGTTTAGACACATAAGTCTTCAACAGAAAATGCTACATCTATACCTGAACCATCTACAGTCTAAAGAAAGACTTAAAAAAAAAAAAATCTAGCATCACCAATCAGTAGTTAAAATCTTAGAACAGCCTTGAGGGTTTGAAAAACTTGTTTCCATTTACTATACTATAAGCTTCAAAACAAAATATTACTTAGGTCTGAGATATACAAAGTGGTCAGATAACCTGAGGACTCAATAGGTCTGGAAAACTTTCCCCCTTTGGGAAACACCTGTTCGAATTTAATCATGCTCTTGCATCTATAGTTTACTATATAGCAGAGTAAGCGAATGAAATATTATTTCCCAAGCGGAAAGAGATTCCTAAAATGTAATCACCCACAGGACTTAATTCTGTTTAATTATATGAGTAGTCACTCAAGGTGAATGACACAGAACAAAGAAAAAAAAATCCTTACGTTACAGCACCTCACAAAAGGACAAGGAAATATCTCAAAGACAACCAAAAGTATCCTAAAAAGGACAAAAATTTCTTAGTGTAATTCTGTAAGTCCTTAACTTCCATACTTGAGTAACATATTGATTCCCCTTTCAAAGCGTTCCATTTTCTAGGCACTGAAACAGAAAGTAAGAGAAATTTACACATTGACATGATGAATTTTCATATAACCTAAGAGTCTACCTGAGGCTGAAGTTAAGATATTAATCTCTTTAGACCTAGATTGCAGTCACTGGAGGAAAGAAGGCTATTGCTTTCTGCAATTCAGAGAAACACAATGAATCTCCTATCCTGAACATCTGGTGAAGTGATGAACAAGTCCCCATGGTGCAGGAAGTGTAGGGAGAGAAGCCTAACTTAGACAACCACATTGGTTACGTGAATATACCCCCATTATGTTTTTTCCTCACAGCATTTTACATAACCAAATGCTTTTGTCAGCATACCTGTGACCTCAAAGACCAGACTGAAAGAAACTGCTATAGACCAGTGACATTCACAAATGTGGCACAGCAGTACCTACAGATATGCGGAATTGTCTTGATTACAATACCTTTTCCTATTGTAAAATTAGAAGGAAGAAATAGCAAAATGTTCTGTGGAAAATTCTCTGCTTAGACCAATATCTCTAATTATATAATTTCAAATCAAAGCAAGAACAGCCAGCAGCTCAGATTCAAGTATCTACACTGAAGCAGCTGGAGTATGGACTTGGTTGATTCTGGCATATTCCAGGTAAGCAGAGTTACTCTCTTTGGTCCAATGGATAGTTAATTACTTATAGAAAATAAAGAACGGATTGAAAGCAACCCACCCCAGTACAGTCAACTGCATGGTAGGAAGGATATTCATCTTGGGTGTGGACTAAGCATACAAATCAAATCTTGACTCTGAGCCTGGCAGAAACTTTAATTAAAGAAGCATCTACTTTTCTAGGTACAGCTAAAGATATAATTCATGCATATTATAAGTACTGTAGACTGCCTCCACTGCTCAAACATCTCTGAAAGTATTATGTAGGAAATAAGATATCACCTGATAATGCATTTTTAAAGGCAGAAGGGAAAATTATGCCAAAATACGGTAACTCATAAGATAGATTCCTTGCAAAAGCCGAAAGGAAACCAGATTACTTGCTTTTAATACAGACAATCTAGTTAACTTTCAAGAGCTGTGGCATCAAGAAGAACATTTCTCCTTTTCCAGCATTGCAGGCTGTCTGTACAAAAAAAGCCACAAAATTATACAGATGGTATAGTTTCACCTTGCACCTGAAGGGAGTTCAAGATCAACAGAAAAGGATTTATCCGTGGAGGGTTTTGTATACTCTCACATGCTGATGTTGTTTCTCACATACAGACAACTGGTACAATGATCAGTGATGACATATTTTCTCTACCTTTCTATCAGGCATTTTCAAATCATAGGAAAACCTGGTGGGATCTTTTCGCTAATCACAGCCAAGTTTGAGTCACCATTTCCCCACTGTATTTAATCTGCAGTTGTAAGTTAGCCCTACATTAATTTTGCGTATCATCTCATGTGGCCTCATCAGGACTTTGGATGACATTGTGCCTTAGACTTGTTTACTGACCGTGTTCTACCCCAGACTACAAATCACCACTGAAAATGTCAATTACTTCTCTCACGAGTGTGTATACCAAAGCAGAAATCACTTACAGATTCACCATGCTGATATATGAAGAGTCTTAAATGTTTTTTAAAAACATAAATTACAGCAACACTGATAGTCCTTTGACTTACAACACTGTAAATCAAAAATAACTCTATTTTAGTCAATTATACTACACAGCTATAAAACTGGCCTAAGAGAACAGAAAGTCAAAATCCCCACATATTCTCTCCCACCACCATTACAGGTGGTGTAATAAACCACCTGTAAGTGCCATACTTTACCATAGGTTTAAAAGGTGAAAGACTTTTATAGCAGATGACACCTAAGTGTTATCAAAGTACTGCTGACATGTTTAGCCCAATGTGTTGTTTATGGCTTTACTATAACAAGGAAAAGTATTAAAATTATTATCTCTTTAAAATTGATCATGTTACATTAGACTTTCCCAGGGTGCATTAATATTGGGGTAAAAACAGTATGTAAGCTTCTTGAGAATTTCCTGGTATTAAAAATCCAGCTGGAATAACTAGACAGGCAGAATGGCATGCAGTGTGCCGTTCAAAATGTTACATTGAGCTGCCCTGGTTGTATCTGTGCTACCAGCATTTTCAGATACACAATAACAGTGTGTATCTAATTCCAGTCACTGGCACAAGTCTGGTGAAGGATTTTGTCAAAAGGGTTTTTTTTTTCCATGAAATGAACAACAAGAAGTAATGCAAGTTCAGAAAGTATCTGGCATTTATGCAGACAGAGACTTTCTTTGTGCTTTCCTATTTGCACTTTTTCTCTCACAGATGGTGCTATAGCAACTGAACATGTGATAACTTCCAAAAAAACGGAAGAAAAGCACAGTATTCACATTTCAAAACATTAGCAAGTAAGCAAAAGTCCCAATTAGATACATTAGTTTAAAAAATGATTCTGTTTTTATAAAGAATTCGAGTAATTTTCAAGAGCTGCTTTCATAATAATTATGTGCCTTTTGTTCATTATTTTAGCCACTGAAACCTGAGTTAAATCTATATGTCAGGTCATTTTGGCCTATATTTGCAGAGTAATTAGTGAATTGGGCTGCTCTGAAGGGGCTTGCTCAGAAACTGCAGGGTAACCTTAATTTGAAAAAAATTTATAGTCTTCCAAGGCTGACAGGAAAAACTGGGGACCTCGGGCTCGTGGTCATTTCTGAGGGAAAAACATAAGGGAAGACTAAAGGAGCAAATTTGGTTTTCCTTTAGAAAAAAATAAAACTGTTTACTTTGTTAGGGAGTAGATAGAATTGTTTACCTTGTTGTCTTTCTAGAAGACTACTAATGAAAATAAGAAAAACATCTTTGTAAAACTTGTGAATATAAAAGGGAAATGCAAAGCATTGCTACAGAGGAGCTGAACACCCGTACAGAGGTAGTGTGTTACTAATCCCTAGGAGGGCTTTGATACTAAATCAGTTGTACAAAATCAACCATCTCTTCAAACACAGCTATCATGGAGGGGAGATAATCTTAAATGCTTAAATGAAAAGTCAGAGAAAAGCATAAAGAATCACAGCATGCTTACAATTTGCAATTCCAAATCTTTTCACAGGTCCTAAAAGCAAAACTCTGCAGCATCCAGACTGATAAAGTGGAAGCAAAGTAAATATAAAATGCAAAGAGATCGATACGATAATTACTTCATTTGAACTATTTGGTGAACAGATCAATAAGTCAGTGAATCAATGATTTTTTTTTTAATCATAAATTAAGTCAAAGCTGAACAACAAAATGAAAAGTGACATGAGAATGCACAACTATGTCAGAGCTGACATTGCCAGGAAGGCAGAAAGAAAGACTAAAACCAGCTGAACTTTCAAAACAAAATATGACAAGTTATAGTTTATTAGGAGCATTAATGACCCATTTGTCATTCTATTACCAACTCAGCAGGGTCTGAGGTAATAGAATGACATACTGAAACGATAATGACTAAAGACATTCACAGCTTTTGCCGTTGCTGTTCTTATCTAGTATTGAATGGGAACAAGTATAAACTTTGCATGTGAGAAGAAGGATACTAGGTAAGGAAACTAACTGAATCGACCTGAACTTTATACAACTGGAGGCAAGGTCAGTGTTTCATTTCACCCTTCTGTTAAAAAAAAAATATATATTGAATTATTAATACCATACATGGTGATGTTGTTGCTAGAGTTGTGTACATAAAGTATGCAGATGTTGTGAGTACTGGGCATCACGAAAACAGGTATTTGGGTCAAAGTCTAGTAAAACATGTCTTAGTATCCTTAGTATCCTTGTTACCAGAAGAAGGTAGAAACTGAAGTCAAAGTTGTGTCAAATAAACAACAATAAAATTGACATCAAGGCTATTTTAAGACAATATAACTATTAGAATCACAATCAGTTTATCTTTGACTAAAAGACTGCAAGATCCAGTTTGACAATTCACAATACTCTCTTGTCCTAAAAGAAATAGACAGGTTTTCACTTTACCCTTAGAAGGTTTGCTATAACTACTCAGAGGCACTGCTGGGGTTTTTGAGCTTATACACATGAAGAAACTAAAATACAATGATGACACCCATCTAAACTGGAAAAAAGTTGTAGCTGAAACTTCTGTGGTGTTAAATACCTCTGAAAGCATGTCTAAGAGGAAGGTATACCAATTGCGTGGGCAGCAGAATCATAAAAAATTGTAAACCCAAACAAATAAAACTCCAGTGCAATCATGAAAGTTTGCCCATGGAAAGATAACATCTGGGGCTCAAGCCATGAGATTTCTATGCTTTTTTGAAAGAAATAATCTTTTGAGAAAATTAGTTTAAAGTTGAAGTCCTTCCTGAAAAAGGAGTTTACTATAAGCCTGACAAGTTGGACTGCTCTGCTTATAATCCTATTTTCATTCCTTCCTTAATGTTTTCCAGCTGACTGCACAAAGATCAAATATTAGGATCAATAAAACCTACAATGAAGAGTTCATAAAGAAGCAATCTGCTGTCAATAAACACGGAGTGCAAAGAAATGCATGACAACATTCCACATCCTTGCAGGACAGGGAGACAACATAGGCCTGTGCCAACGTGTAAAAAGAAAACCTATTCTGAACATTGATAAAGGACAGCACTGCAGCCTGCTCATACAATATCTGTGGTATATGGAGACAATACTGACCTTACTAAGGAGCACCATAAACTTCTGTCAAAACAGCAGCAACTACTTATAGGATAGCATGAGCAGTGTTAACATACAGTCCACCTGCAGCTCCAGAAGCTTTTCAGTTGACTGGTATGAAAATAGATGGAAAGCAAATATCAGAAAGCCAAACAACAAAATGTTAGAAAAGTCTGTAATTAAGGCTGCATGTTTAAATTAATTCATCTCTCTCCTCTGTATTTCTGAATTATCATACAGTTAATTACATAATTACATACATTTCACTCTTCTTATTCAATAAATAGCAAGTCACTGCTTTGAAGAGAATGATCTTAGTTTCATTTCCTTCAGGAGCTGGAAGGATTATGGCAAATCAAATGAGATACTGCAAGGGAAGAAAGAACAATCATAGGGCTTAAGAATTTTTACACTCTCCTGGAATATTAGATTTTATCCCTGTCTCTGACAAAAAGTTCCTAGAAGAATCTGGACAAAATGCTTCAACTGAATCTTTCAGAAACCCTAACTAATCAGTATCCATTATTTGGGCACAGAAATTTGAGACCTGATGATATAAATTGCAAAACCACCGAGCAGTCACTGCGAAAACTATGTCAGTTGGATTTGATTTTATAAAATTGACTGTCAATGCTTTGATTTAAAAAAAAAAATGTTCTGTCCAACTAGGTACCATGCAAGATTCTGAAACTCTCTGAACTACAAATATCATGCCATGCACCCCGGATTAGCAGACAAAATAACTAATGTTTCATGTGCTTTAAATAATGTTGATAAAATGAAGCCAATATTATACACTTATGTCATATAAAAACATGTGAATAAATAAGAAATCCTGTCTTGAGAGCAGGGTTTAAATGTCATTCAGTACTTTGGATGGGGCTTGCATATTGAGAAACAAAGATAAAATAAAATATTGAAGCTGAGTGACTGCTGCTTATCCTGTGCACTGAACAAGTCTTGGGGGGCATGGGGAGGGGAAATCCAACAGGTTATCATGCTCATGCCTTCTGTTTCAACAGCTTTTGTAAGTAGAAAGTGGCTGATAGACTTAAGGTATTAATAATGATTCCATTCAGTGCATCTCTTGATAATCACAGGATGAGTTAGCAATCCCTTCTTATCTTCAAGGATTCCAAATTGTTTTCTACCCACTCTACTCTCCCTAATTTTGCTTCCAGCCAGTCTTACCATCTACTATTTGTAGACTCAAACCACATAGGCTGATTTGGTGACTGTTCAATTTTAAATTTTTTCATTTGTCCTTAATTTTTTTTCTTAATATAGTTCACTGTTATGCTTTGAGAACAAGTATAAGAATCAATAAAACATGCAACAAAAAAGCCATAAAGAAGCAATCTGTACTGTTTATTGGACCAGGCTTACAGTAATTCAGAATATGAACTAACTGCTAAAAATGTTAAATTGTCTGTAACAGAACAATTCAAATTACTAAGAGTCTCATTTATCCCACCTAGAAAATTGAAAACTATATATGTATGTATATGAATTTGTAATATAAGATGTTTTCTACTTCAGAGGAAGGTTTCAGAGTTATTTTCCTCAGGTATGAAATTGTCACTCCAGAATATTTTAAATAGTTGTGGGGAAGTTAATAAAGCCCAAGGTTTGTGAGCTTCACACACATGTACACGCACATAAATAACATAGTGAAACGTATCACATATCAACTACAAGCTAAATTTATTCCCATACTCTTGAAAACTGTATGTAATGTAAGATACCACCATCTTTTCTATCTAAACAAAAATCTGGATTATTACAAATGGTTGAAGCAAGATAATATGTACGTGGCTGATTTTTAATCAGAAATCTTAGTGAGTTCTGACAAGAAGCTTGATCCATATAATTTAATTTTAATAGAAAGCTTTTACTGGCTTATACAGGAATTTTGATTCAAATCCAAATGTCTTCAAGATAAGGCAGTTGCTAGAAACTGTGCAGAATATTAATATACCACACATTGACAGTGTGTTTCTTCCTGATGTAAACCAAATTTGCTCCAATTTGTTACCAGCTGAGAATCTGACCAAAACATATTGACAAATTTACTGAATTCACCCTGGGAGCCATCCACATACACCCATCTATTCTGCTGTTGAAATAGGTATGCTATCTTTCTTACAGGAAAAGTATAGAAAAAGAAAATCAAATAGATGCAACCTTTTTCTTAGTTTTTTTGTTGTTTTGTTTTGGTGGGTTTTTTTAATAAAAACCAACACCTTATGCTACATTCTCCTCTCATTTCATCCTCTCATTTTCTATTTCAGGTTAGGTGTCAAGGAAGAAACATACCTGATTACATGCAAGTAGGAACTAAAAAAAAAAAAAAAAAAAAAAAAAAAATCTTTCCTGTGCCGTAACACATAGGAAGCACTCCTTGTGTGTTTCCATAAAGGTCCCTGTAGAGCAAGCTGTACTCTGGATCTACCATTAATCTGCTTTGACCTGAGAGCTAACACACTTGGCTCACCTGTGTTACCTCTTTTTCACTCACAAATGTCAGTGGTGCCAACTTACTGGAAGAATTAAGTCTCCTCCTTGCCTGAAACGAGTCTAAACCTAGCCTGGAAAAAGCATTACTGCCAAGGGAACCTGTGGATGGGCAATAAAGATATGGTTTACTGCAGTCTAGGATTTAAACACTTCATTGTTGAACTCCTCTGCTTCCCAGTAAACAAATCTGAAAGTAAGGATTCCTTGAGTTAATACAAGGGTGTCTCATACACAAAAAACACAACTAACTGCTACACCAGAGTTGTGATATACTTCTAGGCAAAAGGTAATAGACTACTCCAGGTCCAGATGGACCTGTCCAGGATAATGCCATCAAGGCAGTGTCCCTTAGGAGGTACTGATATCTCCTGGGGAAAAAGGAAGGAAAATTAGACTGGGAACTATGTAGAGCAAAGGAAAAAAAGACAAATTCAATTAACCCCTGCCAGAGAAGGTGTATTTTCCCTGTTGCTTCATTGTCAGTTATATCACTTTCGGTGTATGTTGGCAAAACTTCAGCATCGGAGATTTTGGTATGCAGTGGCCAGCTCTTGCATCTCGTTACCTTCTCATCCCCAAAGCAGAAAGCCAACAGAGGAGTTTACAATAATGGTAGGAATAAAAGCAAGCAATATGATGCAGAGTCATCTCCTGTAATCTTGACTTGTAAAACAATTAAATGCTTTTCTTCACTTGACATTTGTTGCCTGACATACATTTCATATGGCTCTGTCATGCAGCAGAAAAGTGTAACCAGATTTCACTGCATCTGGGGTATGATCAAATGAAAGGAAAGCGAAAATTGTACATGTAGAAATGAAAAACACCAGCTGAAACAAAGCAACAGAAGTATTACACAGAAATCATCATCATCATCAGTTGGAGGTTTGGTGGTTGCTATGGGATGAGTAACACAAAGTCTAACACGGCAATAGGCACCCTTACTCTCCAAGACTGTGTCAATGCAGTATATAAGCATGCTCAGAAGCATTTTCTGAGCCAATTAAATTCATTAGTGTAGATGTAACCTCAGTGTATCAACCTATGAACTATGGCCAAAAGACTGAATTCTTCTTGCATTCGTGCAAGTTTTAGCTTGCGCTAAGTGCAATAATAAGCATTGTAGGCAACTTTGAGGTCCAGAAACCATGCTTATTCAGAGAATCAACTGTTAGGCTTGGAGACTGTTGGATACTCTCTTATTCAGTTCACTATCATTTTGATTACATGTTGTGTCATAGGACGTGGCTATAATATTTAAATTAAAAAAAATCCAAACCTCAGAGTTACCCAAGTTGGCACTGACTGCACAAGTCAATTAGAAACAGTACTGTGACAGCGCTGGCAGAACTGTGACTGGGGGTGAATGGCCCTGCTCTGGAAGTACAGCATCATTTCAGGGCACAGCACTGGCAGCAGATCAGGCACCCCTCCACAGAGCTTGTTGTTGGTTTAGGTGAAGACAACAACACATACAGCTGGCTAGAAACACATACCCCCAGCTAGCTTAGAGGATCTCTGCACTGTGCTACTAGGATGCCCATGGCTTCCTTAAGATCTGCAGCTTGCCTGTAATTATTACTCTCATCATTTCTTGAGAGCTTCAGGAAGGCTCAAGGCATTTTGAAAGTTTCATAGCAGTTTCTTGGAGGCAGGGAACTTCTCCATGTCCACTAAAACAGGTTCATGAATATAAGTGAATTTTCTGAAAATCGGGGGGTGGGTTTATTAGGAACTACTCTCCGCTTCAACTTTTTCTAGTCGCATCATACAGTGAACTTGCAGGGCTGTGTCACAGACAGTTTGCATCTTGGAATTATTTACTCCCTCTGTCCTGAGGTAGGCTATGGAAGAAGAAGAAAGGTTACATTACCTCTGCATATGCTGTGCTAGTGATGTGATCACTATTAAAGCACTGCATCCAGGTATGATCTTCATATTTCAGGAAGAATATTAATACATTGGAAAAAATTCAGAGAAAACGCCAAGAACAATTAAGGAACCATAAACTTTGAGTTACAGAGAAGTTAATAAGTTCGTTCAATTTAGTTCATTAAAGAGAAGCATACAACCTGGATATAAAAGACAAAGAAACAAAATTCTTAAATATATCTCTTCTATTTCTCAAATTAAGATATAACAGGATCTGTAGAAGTTCTGGATTAAAATTTAATATAAATCTTTTAGCTTTTTTTTTTTTTTTTTTTTTTTTTTTTTTACCAGAGAGTGCAATTAGCCATTGGGATAGCTTACTAGGCATTGCTCATCAATGAAAATAAGAGACTCAAGACTCGAGAGTATTTTTCTAGAAGCAGCAGCTACTCACCACTGTGGATCTTCCAGTCAGAAATAATTCACAGAAGTTCCGTAGCTTCTGCGGCAAAAGAAGTCAGAGCAAGATGATCATGGTAGTTCTGACATCTGACCTCAAAATTTATTAACCTAAATAGTAATAAAGAAACATTTACAATTTTGCTGAGGTCTCCAGAATGATGTACAAATACGTCCCACAGTACAAAAGAACCTCATAATTTTCTTTTACTTTTCCAAAATGCCAGCTATACATATAGAAGGTAATAGAGGTTCAGTATCTGGGCTTCAGAGTACTAAAGCTTTGTGTAAAACAGAGATAATAAAACTGTGAAACAACTTACTACATTTCACAATTTCCACCAGTATATTAGAAATTTCAGTAAAGAAAACCAAGCAAACTACCAGCAATTTTTAAATCCTCTTTCTCTATCCATGAGAAAGCTGCCAAACTGAAATAAGTCCAATTAATCTTACTTGTGAAGTAACCTGTGAATTTCTCTCTGAGGGCACTCTGGCTTTGAGCACTTGTCTAATGTATTTCTTATATGCATGCAAGAAAACCTGTATAAAAGTGATTCTAGTGTGGCTAGACATATACATTATTACTATTATTGTTGTTATTTTTTCAAGAGTTGACATCTCCAAAAAAGCTCATTTTGGAGCATTCTCAAAGTATTTTCTCACGCAATGACATTTAAATGGCCTCTGACATTTCTGAAGATAGTTTTTTTGTGAAAGGTGGCAAAACTCCTACTTTTGGTATGCAGCTGCAATCAAGGATTTTTACTCACCATACAACATGTCAAAATAACGGATGGCATTCCCAGTGAAGAAAATTAATTTAAACAAGTCAGGTAAAAACATATACCTTTCTGCAGAGAAAAGATTCTTTGTAGAAGTTCAGCTTATTTATTGCCTTCATGGAAAACCATAATACACAATTGTTTGGTACGGGTTTATTTTCCCAGCATATGCCTTTGCAATAAAACAAAATTCCAATACTTCCACTGGTCACGTTGCTTCTCTCAACCTGTGTGCAAAAAAAAGAAAAAAAATCCCTTTTGACTTCCAGCTGGCCTATTAGTTAGTTAATTAGCACAGCTTATTACAAAATCAATAACAACATGCCATTGCTGATACATTTCCCATTTACGAATGTGAATATACAGGGCTTCCAACTACTTCATTATTGAATTTGTTTGTTGGAAAGATTCTTCAATGAGTAATGCATTAGGCTGGCATGAAGTCTCTCAGTTCCGCGTGTACAGAACACAAATAAAAGTGGGAATGAGGAAAGACTGCTTACTACATTTGTATTTCTATAAATTCTGTTTATTTATCAGACTCTTCTTTACTGTATGAAACATCAATAAAATACAGTATTAAAAATCCACACACATTTCTATATTCTTTAATACATCTCCCTCTAACAATAGAAATAAAAAGAGCAACAAAATTCACCCACTCTAACTCATGTAATCCCTGGCAGTATCAATTTTGCGTGTTACTGAGCTCAATAACATCAGATACACAACTACCTCAGGTACAGTAAAACACAAAGGGGAACGTCTCTGGTCAGATAAAGACATTGTTAATACTCAGTAGCACCAGAGTAATTCTAGCCAAACTAATATTCTCCTGTAATGTTTATGTTGCAGTAAACTTTTCCAGAAAACTTCTCTAATGCCACTACATCAAAAATGAAAGCAACTTTGCCTCTTAGATTAGACATACTTTGAAAAGATGGCAAGGCAGGATTTTGTCTTTATTTTAAGGTCTCATAAATAATTCAGGTGCCAGACACAACATATTTTAAGTGTTAAGTTATCACTAATGGGTCTGGAAGATCTTAGAGCATAATTTAGGTTCGAAGGGATGTCTGGAGGTCAAGTAGCCAACCCCTCACGCAAAGCAGAATTGATAGGATCAGATTGCTTATGGTCATGTCCTGTTAAATCTTGGGCATCTCAAGGATGGAAGTCCCAGAACCTTCCTAGGCCTTTGTGTCAGTGTTTGACCACCCTTGTGGTAAGAAAAGCTTTTCTTTATATCCCATTTCCAGCAGTTAACTTTCACTGGCAGCAGCAAGCCACCAGAAGAGGCTCCTAGAAAAAACAGCTCCCAGGAGACGTTTCCTGAGAGAAGAGCCTGCAAACTGCTGTGACAGCTTCTCTATTAGCTGCCTCTGCCATTATCCTAGTTGCACAAGAAAAAAAATTACCAGTAAGGGGCACAGTGAGGCTTTCAAATGCAGGATGCTATTGACTAAACTTTCCATTTATGAATTTGCCTAAAGTTGGTTGTCATTATGCTTAACTGAAGAGGATCTTGTCTCAAAAACAAGTCTCTGGCCCTCTTGTTATTGTAGCTACTTTTGGTTCTCTGTAGGCTCAACCTTTTCCTTAAACTCAACCTTTTCCTCAAACTCAACCTTTTCCTCAATCAGTTTCTATTTTCTTTATATGATTTTTACTGAGAATAACAAAGAATACACATAGTACATTCAGCTTAGGAAGCAAAGATTTGTGTAGCATGTAAGAAATAGCTCAAAATATCCTTCTCACCCGCACCTGGCAGCAAGCAATTCAGCAGTGTAAAGAGCATTTATGTGGATCTGGACACTGACAGACAAATTATGGGGCTGTACTTTCTTTGCTGCGGGACTAACGTTGACTGCAGAAACTAACATTGAAATTATTAGGAAAAAACTCCACATCATTATTGTACCTAGATTTTTGTCATAAAGAAAATGCTCAGAAAATTCTGATTAGGTTCTTCTGGTCACCTGTTTTGTTGGGTCCCAGCACACTGGATGTGTATATTCTGAGTTTCATTTTGTCTCACAGTGTTAGAACATTATTTCTTCTTTTGACCTCTCTGACATGTTTCCTGACCACTGGCATCCCCTCTTTCACTTCTTTACAGGAAGTAGGAGATCCACAACCCAAGTACTGTAGGTCCAGGTTACAAGGCTGATGTCTCAAAGTTCACCAGGAGCTTAAGTTATTCTAGTCATGTGATGATATTGGGTTAGAGCTCAAATCTTCAATGATACTTAGAATGGAGTAAGCAGGTGGGATTTGTACTTGTTCACAGCATTCCCTTTAGTTCTAAAAACACATAAAAAAAGCCCTGGAGAAATAATTCATTTTGGCTCTTCTCTAAGTTACAAAGAGTTTCTATGCATTTTTTGTCTAAATAAGCTTCTTATGTGGCCAGTTAACAGCTCCTCATACTTATTTAATTTAGTGATTAGCTCTTAAAGGCTCATCAGGTTTTTGAAATCTTTCTTGATTTGATTTGTTGATTTCTAAAGCTCTAACTTGAAGAAAAAGAATATATAAATTGTGCATACAGGGACCCTGAAATCATCACCAGAACACTGCCTGTTATTCACTCTTGGACAAAGCTAAATTGCAGTGATGAAGTGGTGGATCTGTGTCAGTCCTAGGAAACCCCAGGAATCTATACAGCAGGTTTTCCTACATGTACAGAAAATGGATGTATTTTCTCCCACAGCAATCACAGGGATCCACCAGCTAACAGGCTCTCTGAGCCAGTGATCACTTAGAAGCAGTTGCAGTGAGGACCTAACAAGTGCTTTCAGATTAGCATCAGTGTTACCTATTAGAACCTGACCAGGAAGAGCATAGTCAGGAACACCAGAACAAAAAAATAAAAGTGAGGGGAAGAAGCAAAACAACAGTTGCTGAATCATATGTTCTGAGTAAAAATTATATATATTCTTGTTGACCATGGAAAAAAATGTTACAGTAATACACTGTGAAGCTAAAATAGGGGTAAACTGTATTCCGGACATAGCTACTTTTTGGAAATGTTTTTCAGGTTGCAGTTTCTGGTAATGCATATGTTTCTGTTTTCCCTGTTTCTTAATGTTTTCCTTCATTCACCCCTTCATTGTTTTTGATACATTGGTGCAAATTCGTTACTTCTTGCTGACTATTGTTATATTCTGATTTTTAATGGCTTAGATATCTTAGACAATTGACATAATATATTGCGATTTGTGACCAATATAATTCTCTATCTAATGACCTATAGTTGCTTCCCTTGGTAGTGTGAAGTCTGTAAGTGGTTAAATGCCTGGATGATCTGTTCAGGTATTGTAGCTGAGCGGGCTTGTGGTAGGTTGATGCTGGCTGGACACCAGGTGCCCACCAAAGCCACTCTATCACTTCCCCTCCTCAGTTGGACAGGGGAGAGGAAATATAACAAAAAGCTCGTGGGTTGAGATAAGGGCAGGGAGAGATCAATCACCAATTACTGTCATGGGCAAAACAGACTCAACTTAGGGAAATTAATTTAATCTATTGGCATTCAAATCAGAGTAGGGTAATGAGAAATAAACCCAAATCTTAAACCACCTTCTCTCCACCCCTTCCTTCTTCCCGGGCTCAACTTCACTCCCCATTTCTCTACCTCCTCCCCCCAGCGGCACAGGGGGATGGGGAAGGGGGATTGCAGTCAGTTCATCACACCTTGTTTCTGCCGCTCCTTCCTCCGCAGGGGGAGGACTCCTCACACTCTTCCCCTGCTCCAGCATGGGGTCCCTCCCACGGGAGACAGTCCTCCATGAACTTCAACGTGAGTCCTTCCCACAGATTGCAGTTCTTCACAAACTGCTCCAGCGTGGGTCCTTTCCATGGGGTGTAGTCCTTCAGGAATAGACTGCTCCAGCGTGGGTCCCCCACGGGGTCACAAGTCCTGCCAGCAAACCTGCTCCAGCGTGGGCTCCTCTCTCCACGGGTCCACAGGTCGTCCTAGGAGCCTGCTCCAGCGTGGGCTTCCCATGGGGTCACGGCCTCCTTCGGGCGTCCACCTGCTCCGGTGTGGGGTGCTCCACAGGCTGCAGGTGGATATCTGCTCCATCGTTAACCTCCATGGGCTGCAGGGGGACAGCCTGCCTCACCATGGTCTTTACCGCAGGCTGCAGGGGAATCTCTGCTCTGGCGCCTGGAGCACCTCCTTCCCCTCCTTCTTCACTGACCTTAGTGTCTGCAAAGTTGTTCCTCTCACATATTCTAACTCCTCTCTCTGGTTGCTGTTGCTGTCACACAGTAACTTTTTCCCCTTCTTAAACATGTTATCCCAGAGGCGCTACCACCATCGCCGATGGGCTCGGCCTTGGCCAGTGGCTCGTCTGTCTTGGAGAAGGCTGGAATTGTCTCCATTGGACATGGGGAAGCTTCTAGCAGCTTCTCACAGAAGCCACCTGCATAGCCTCCCCAGCTACCAAAACCTTGCCACAGAAACCCAATACAGGGCTACATGCAGTAGCCCTGTACCTGGTTCTTTCGTACCCTGCTAGCAGCTCATGGCTGACAGTTCAAATATGGAAGCACAAATCTCTTCTTTCAGCAGCAAGAAATATGCCTCTGGCATCTTTCTTTTGCACTTGTCAGTCAGGAAGCTGTACATCATACAGATTTTGAGAGCAGCAGTGCTACCACAAGAGTTACAAAAATACTGGTATTTAAGGATTTGTGTAGAGGTTTGGTTTCATGGAAAATAACTGAGAAAATGCTTTGCAAACACGTTCCACAGACTGTATGACATTACTCTATTACACCAATGCTTTGACTGTGCACACCCCAACATCTTACATGGGTAGTCTGCTTATTGCTTTGAAATCAGTGCAAAATCCGATTTCAGTACAATTTGATCTGCCTGGACTGGATTTACTGTCTCATCACAGAACTGACAACACATACATCATTTGTTTAATAAAACTCTCCAGATATTTTCATCATCTTACCACAATCATTTTAAAAGAATAGCCACAATAAACCAAATTTTTTAATTAGTGGCTTTAAAAAGCCTTCAGTCCACAGCCAGGTGGTCTATGGGAACAGGCTGTGATCTCCCAAGCTGAACCTCATGGATTTTGATACAATTCATATTCCTCAAAGCTCTGATACACAGGAGCCAAGTGGCTAAAGAGATGAGGCTGCTTATAAATGTGTGTAAAAAGTGTTCCCAGATCACACTATATGCTGCACTTTTCTCTACTTTCTGACACATTTTTATCTGGAAACCAAACAATCCTATGCCCCATAGAGGCCTTTCTGTGTAAAGTTCCAGAAGGACTAATGGAGTAGGAATGACCTACTAGGTGTTGGTATAAACATTTTCCTCTGAAACAAAGAAAGCTTCAGTCTAAGACTCCTATATGTACATGGGCCTTGGGAAGTAATCTGGTCTACAGAACTGATTTTGTTACTGCTCTTTTTTGCCAAGAATAGAAGCTAAAAAGATCTGACCATCTTCAAGGAACTTATCTCTCCCTTGATAGTGCACAATTTTTTCCCCAATGTTTGCAGAATAATATACTGTGATGAGAAAATGCTACACTAGACAGGGGATAGGATAAAGTTTATGAGAAAGGATATATATATAAAAAATTCAAAAATACCTCAGAAGAAATTCCTGGCTCATCCTTTCTGGGTACTCAAGGTGCTTTGCGCAAATAAAACACTCCAATATCTTTTTGCTCCGCAGTCCCAGAGGGAATGTGAACTATGTTTTAAAAAGCAGATTTGTCTGAACCTTATGTGATACGAGGTGAAGTGCTTCTCTCAAGTATACCATGTAGTCCTGCTCTCTGCACTGCGGAACAGGTCTGCTGTCTTCATGTATCACTGTGGATGCAGATACAAGTTAGCAGATGTGCAGAAAGGAGTGCTCCATCCAAAGACAGCATAAATTTTTAGTGCTTGTGGAAGCCAGGTTAGTAGAGACAGAGACAAACACAAGCAACAAAGCAAATAAGATTTAACTCTTTCAGATAACAATGCACAGGAGAAAACTGTGGGCAAAAGTGGATCATCAAAATACGAAGCACAACTATGTAAGCAGAGGACAAAAACAGTTCTCAAAATCATTTCCTTGTGCAGTACTACATGCTGTGTCATAACATGCATTATTAATTTTTCCAGCATAGTAATTCAACAATATTTTCTATGCCATGTCACAGATCAAAGACTTGGATATTGTTCCCATTAAAAATGACAATTGTGATAATTATTTTTGTTAACATTCCAATGAGCCATCTATGTTATTTTTTGTTGGGAGCAAATGCATAGCATTATTCAACCTTCCTTGCATTTTCCTCTTTGATATAAGGTAAATGGGATGATAATTTTCTTTCTCTGTCAGAAAATAAGATCAATTTAAAAATCTGTTTATACTGTTAAAGCACTGAAGTAATAGAGCAATGTAATGTAGTCCCTGGAACATGTGCAGAGCATTTTCAGTTATTTCCATGAAATCAAACCTCTACCTTCAGTCCCTAAGGACACCAGTTTTTTAATAAGTTTTGTGGTGCTACTGCTGCTCTACTGCACCATCTGCTCTTAGAAGTCAATCAAGAAACAAAGCAAATTTTGGAGGCATTGAATAAAAAGCTTCTAAAATACTAAGAGCAGACAAGGACAATCTTGAATTATTTCCATGTTTCTTTAGAATCTCCCTTTTGCTTAGACAGTTCTGCATGATGAGTCATGTTGGGATGTAGGTGATGTATTTAACATGCAGTAAAGGAAGTTATACAGAGTAACTTGCTACTTATAACAGCAGTAAACTCTACTGCCATAAGGATTCTAATTCTTAGGGGAATAACACACAGGGTAACCAGACATCCCCACATAATTCATGCTTTGCAGGTCTTTCCCCTGCTTGGATCTCATTCCAGAGCTGCAAGACATAAGGTAAGGGAACTTCTCTCTTCTAAGCAGCTGTCTCCTTGTGCTCCTTTCCAAATCGTGCTCCTTTCAGTTCCCCTATGTCCTGTATGAGTATATGGGACCACATGGCTTACAATTAATGCCTAAGAATTCCTCACATAACTTTTTTTCAAGTGTATGACAGAAAATAAAAATTTCAAACTGAGGTATCAGAAAAGTTGGGTGCTAGGAAATCTTACCAGCTCTGAAGTCAACTAAGACACCACCCTGCTGATTGACTGACCTTAGGAGGTCCAATGACAGTGTCGCAATCAGGTGTGAAAATCATTTCATATGGAGCAGGCATATTAGAGTTCTGAAATAAGATCTCTTTACAGAGTAGCAAGCTATGAATTTCAAAGTGGTATCCTGATGACTTTTGCTCACAGGGGAATAAATGATCAAACACATATCAATAGTTTTGATCTATGTAGTGCAGGTGAAATGACACATTTTAGCAGTACTACTTTCAAAAAAAAGTGTCTAAATGTAGATTTAGTTCATTTAATACTTCCCATTTTGTCTTTCCAGTTAGCACAAACTTGGGGGCACAATGGCCTGTTACAAGTAATCATTGACTCAAATCTAAATTAACATATTTGAAAAACTCTTCAGCACATGCCTAATTTTGTTTGTTCTTGCTATCCGTAAATGGCTGTGCCTGCAGATTTTATATTTACATGTTACACATGTGTTTGTTATGTGGGCCCATAATGACAGGCAATCAGCAAGTGACAGTATTAGTGTCTACTAATACAGTAAGATTTGAACACAGATCTTAGTATCTTTTCAATATTTCTCAGGCAACCAACATATACCAAGTAGTACACAGTAACAACTCTTCAGTCTGTTTCTCAGTATTGACTAGAATTACTTGATTACAGCTGATTCAACATTAGGGACTTTCTTTTACACTACATCATGAGTCCTTTCACTATGCTCTAACTTGAAAGAAATTCTTTAAGCAGAGGGGGAAAAAAAAAAATCTGTAAAAGCTTACCAGAGATCACACAGGTTGGAAGACTATACTACAGTCTCAGAAAATCTCTACATAGAAAAAGAAAACAAAAAGAAAATCTCTATTTAGTAAGTTCACTTTTTATGCAATATGTCAGGTTCTTAAACCAGTAACTGTAGAGAAAACTCAGTAGGAACTTAAGAGCTGTAACAGAAAAAAAAACCAGTCACTACAAAGAATATCGAATAGTTGAATGCTCATGCTTAAATTGTGTGCACAAAGCTTTTTGCTCTTAACTTTGAGTTGCCACAGATTGCCATGGGAACTGAGTTCAGGAACTGGGAATGCTTTTTAGTGAAGGATCATAGATAAAGCTAACTTTAAACTTGCATGACAAAGAGTTTTCTTTATTTTGGTTACTGGTTCTACACTCTGTCTAGAAATCTGGAAAACTTCTCAACACTGAAATGATAATCTCTACCACTGAATACTCCATACTCTACTTTTAATCTCATCCTTTCTTTTGGAGCATTGTTGAAAGCTGCTCATCAGGAAGCTAAAGTACAATTTAAGCAGAACATGAACTGGACTATTAAAGCTTTGTGATAATTTTCTTCCAGTATAAATCAGCATGTTTATGAGGATCTAATTTAATATCATAAAAGAACTGAGTCTCTGTGCTCAGTCACTCTTTGATAATTAAAGTGGGGATTTTATGCACTTGAATTCAGGAAAACAGTACAGTCCTAAGGAATGAACATTTTGACCCAAGAGAGAGCTGCATTTCATGTCTAAGTGTCACTTTCTAAGGTGCAGCCCAACTTTAGTCATTCGTGATGCAACCATACACATACATGTAAGGTGGGTTGTTTCTCAAAATTGTTGGAATTGTTCAAGAAACAGAAGGCATTATGAGCTTTAATAAAAGCTGATGCTATCCCAAGAACCTACTGAAAAGGAGGGGAAATGAAGGTTTCTTGCATTTTCTGCTTCTTGTGCAGAGTCTGATAGAACCAAATGCTTGGAAACTTCCTCCCCTTGGAGCTGTTATATTGTCCTTGGTTTTTATTTTAAAAACATAGGAATCTAAATACAAAATCATATTGTCAGCTTCACTCTTTCTTCTCCAGAGTTTCTCAACAACAGTTCATTGCAATAAGGCATATGGCCACATCAAATCTTTTTAAAAACAATTTTATATCATATTTTCCTTATCAATTGAGTTGATAGCACCCAAATTTCAAATCTGAAGATGTGCATATGGTTGCTAAATCTCAAGTTAAGAAACCAGTTCTTAATTCTGAGGAATCCCTGAAACTGCAATTTTATACTATACAGAAAATAACTTTATTAAACACTAGCTGCTGCTTGGGCTATCTTCAACTGCAAGTTGAATAAATTCCTAGTAAAAGTAATTTGATGTGAACGTGCAGAAAACTGGGAGTTATTAAGTGAAAAGTAATGATCACCTTTCCACCAGAAGATGGATGATAAGAAACAGTAGTCAATACCCCATTAGCAAGTCCATTATAACCTTGGAATAGAGACACGCTTTATTTTAGAAAGCTAAAACAATTGTATGTGAATTTTAACAGCTGAATAAATGTATGTGCTAATCTACGGTTACAAAAGTTAAATAAATTAGTCATGCCATCACTTCTACTGCACCAAAAAGTTAGTAACTCATTATCAGACCCATTATCAAACTCTTCATTATGACTACATACACTTTTATCGTTAATGTTGTGTCAGCATTTCCATTTCAAACACTTCTTTTCAGGAGATAATGATTCAGGCTTTGCTGAAATTCTGCTTTCGATCCTTCATTCTGGAAGGTGTTTTTATAGATGGTTTTAGCATAGTTCTAAAAATCTTATAGAAATGCAAAATAATAGTTATTATTTGACATAATTACTTCAGGTTCAAAACTTCCTCTGCAGTTATGGACATTCAAGTCTCTAGCCAATTCAGGTCAAAACTGACAGGAAAAGCCTAGTCAAACATTTTTCAATACTGAAATATTGAAAACATGAGGTGAACGTGAACTCCTTCCTTTTTTCTCTAAATCAAGTTAATTGCTAGGAATATGTTCCTTCATGCAAAATTCTGGTACTTACGTAGTATCTAGATTTCAATGAATACAATGAGAAAACTAGATTTCATTTTTGTTGATCCAACAGACTTACAGTATCTGACTCCCATTTCACATACGTTGTCTCTCAGTGGAGGTACAGTATTGAACTCTACCTACTGACATGATTTAAAATAGTTGCCTTCTCTCATTCCAGTTGAAATTAGGAATACCAGGTTCACAAATTCAGGTCTCATGACTCTCTGACTCTTCAGTGCTCGTGTGGGCCTTATGAGTTCAGGGGACTTCCACTCTTTGAGAGAAAAGGATACAGGAAGAAGTCAGGAAAGCGTATTGCACTGTGTCCTCCAAGCAGTGTTTCCATTTAGCTTCCCCTGGGGTGGTCTGTCATGGAACAGTATGTTATTTTTCATTGTTTTGTGAGCCAGAGTGAAAGACAAATTCTGCACTCTCCTGTGTATCTGAGAAGCGAATGCCTTACGTAGGAGGACTCCATTAAAAGAGTCTTTCTAAAACAAAGTAAACAATTTTTGTGGTATAGCTCAGTTGTGCAAAATGTAACACTACTAGATATGAATTTCAAAAAAAATAAGAGAATCCAGCTGCACTACAGCTGTTGTTAAACCAAGTTTGATGTTGAGGAGGGGTAACTTTTCTAAGCCCTTTATGAAGTTTTACATACTTATTCTTACTATGTCAAACTTTTCCACATCTCAAGATGATGAATAATGATAGTAGCTCAATCCTGATCTACCCTATCTGAAGAGGAGGCTTCAGGTTAAAGTGCGTACTATGAAAGGCTCCTTCCCCACTAATCCATAAGATCAGTTGTGTGACAGTTACATATGTCAGTACATGAGTGTGCTCCCTTTAAGCAGGAAGTCTGAAAATATTTCAATGGAGGGTGCAGGTCCCTAGAACAACATATGTTAAACACTCCCTTGTTAGAAAGATTCAAACACATAGATATAGACAAGCTAGACAGATGGATTTCTAGTAGCTCAGAGTCACATAGCTTAAGGGGATATATTGTGGTTACTGCACCTTAGGTACATCTACCGAATCCAATTTTGAACTTAATTCTTGGCAGAAAACTGAATACAATATGCAGTATATAGCTCATATCTGCCTGCGTTCAGATTTTGTGTTGGATGGACTCACAGACACAGGTGCATCCTCCTGAGAAATGCTGTTACTACAGTTTTACAGAAAGTAATTGAACTGTATGTGCTTTAAAAAAATAAGTGATACTGACTGCTGGACATGTTGCTTCCCATCCACCTGGAGAGCATTGATTAACAAATTAGGACTGATTACATCACTGAAGATGAAAGACATTCAAGAGAAAATGTGGTGGTGTGGGGAGGGTTGACAAATGGAACATGGCATGTTTGAAAGATCAGGGGTTCCTAAAACAAAACCCTGTGAATGTAGGATTCACCTTTGAGAGATGTAAAAATTCAAAGGCAAGAGATTGTGACACATGTAAAAGGAGTAGCAAGAAACAAACCCACATGGTGTTCAGTCCAAGAGTCCTACACAAATTTAAAGGTAAAATAAGTGGATTACAAGCATTTAAAAACTTCTCGGTTCTCTGGGATTGCAAAGAAGGAAATGTGACTTCCTCCCCACCCCCAAAAGGATTCCAGGGAGGATATAGAAAGCTACGAAACAGTAAATCAGATGGCTAGGCTGGACAAATTGGTAGAAGATTTCATGAAAACAACCCAGAAAAATAGGATATAATGGAATTAAGTCAGCCTGGCTTTTGTCGCAAGGAACCATGCCACAAAAAGTCACTAGAATTGTCTGAAGGACTCAAAGACCATGAGACTAAAGGTTATCCCACTTCACACTGCATTTCTAAAAGGCTTTTACAATGACTTCTAGGGAAACTAAGCACCTATGAAAACAGAAAGAAGACATTTGTGTGAACAGAAACTTGGTTCTATTATGAAGAGAAATAAAATGTAAAAGTTTTTTCTTCACAGTGAAGTCACAGGGGGAAATCACAGGATCCTATGTTGGGGTGCAGCCTGTTCAACATTTTTCTATATCATTTGGAATAACAAATACAGGAAATGTCTTTTTTTTTTTTTTTTTTTTAAACAGATATTAATAGGAAGCAAAAGGCATGAAGCAAAGCAATATAATCATACCTTTCAATTTTTGACTGATCTTCAGATATAATTATGAACTGCTACCCCTAAGCCCTTGTGAAGAGAAGAAGCTCACTACACATAACGTGATATTAGCCTTAACTTACTTAAACTGGCCATGGCAACATTCGTATTTACTGGGCTGAAGAGATAATGGTTTGCTGCCTGAAATCCGGTTTCCACTCTCCCTTCCATGTTCCATTGGCCAGAAGACAAGAAAACATGGCTAAAGAAAACAGTAGGCAGCAACTCTTGCTTCAAAACACCTCCAATACAGAAAGTGTAAATTACAATCACAGATCTTTTTACTATAAATATGTAGTGGTTTCTGAAAAAAAAAACCAACAAACTTCTCTTTCAGATTTTTTTCTTACAATGTTTCAGACAATCCTATTTATTTTGTTTTCCTTCTTCTTGGAATTTAATAACGAAAAATCTCTAGACTTAGTTTTAGTTTGGTGCTTCAATATTATCTGCTACTAAGAACAGTTTTTCTGATTGTGGCATTTGAATTATGTATAATCACAATGACTGACTACCTATCCATTGTTGTTATTTTTTTAGCATGACTGTAGAAGCTACTATGTAAATGAGGTAAAAATCAGCAAATTAAGGGACAAAATAATTACTGTATTCCACAGATTCAAAACAAACTTTCACATTGGAATTTAGTTGTGTCTGAATAATTGGGTATCTCAAGGAACTTTGGGAAGAGTTCTGAGGCATTACAGACTCCTACTTATTAGAAAATTATCATTGCAAAATATAGTGATGGATGAGTTGTTCTCAGGCCCATTATTTATTTCATCACTTGTAATATTTTTTTCCAGCTCACTAGCTAGAAACTCCCAAGCAGAAAAGTAACTCATAACTGCGTGAATTGTTACCATTCCTTCACTTGAACTCAATGTGGCTCTAAAACTGTTAATGTCTTGGTTATACTAAAGTGTCTAACAACACACAGATTAGCTAAGCGAAAGTTCATTATAATACAGACTCATGATAGTAGCACATTAACATTTATGTTTCAAAACTTTTTTGCAGACTACAGGAAAAGCTATTGAGCACTGCCACTGAAAAGTTACTATTTTGCACAACCACAACAAAATAAACCAATAAAAATATTTTTTTTAAGTTAAAGGGGGCATGTGGGCTGAGTTTTTCGAGGGACGAATTTGTTCCAAATCTTGCAATATTTGCAGGGTCTTTTGAAAGTGATCACAGAATAGTGTTTCTAAGACACCTCAGAAAACTAACATGATGCAGGTCAGATTATGTTTCTTTCTCTCTTCATATTCTTGCTTCTGTTATCAAGCAGAGACTGGAAATTGATTTCATCAACTCTGAGTCTGAAAAGGATGACCTCTAGATACCAGGTAATGATAGTAACATCAATTCTCATTCTTAGAAAAGCAAGAGGATTAACAAGAATGGTAACAGATCTCAAGGAATAAAATAAAATGTCAACACTGAAACTCATTGGTAAACTATACAGTGCATTTAAAATACAAACTAACGTGACTAACACATATAAGAACATCTGAAGCACTAAATTAATCTTGCAGGTCCAAAGAGGCTTCCTTACCTCTGAGCTCCAATGTGGATCTTCTGTCATGGGTTTTCCTTTGTTTTACTTCAGCTTGTCTCCCATGGAAACCAAGCTGATTCAGCAACTTTCTGTGTGCCATTGTCGGTGTCTGAATATGTCTTCAGTCGCTTCCATATGAAGTAAACTGAACGATTTCAGAAGAGTTTGACAGAGGTGAAACAGGATCCAAATAAATCTAGGCCTCTTTCCTAGCATGACTGCAACAACTTTTTTTCTTTTGGTTTACCTCAATCAGCTTAAAAGAAAATGAAAGATAGTACAATGAACCATTCTAGGAAAAAATGTTACTATGTTATTTCTCATTTTATTAGTCCTATTACTGTACAATGTACAGACAAACCTTACCCTGCTCTGCTAGTTTCATAAGACACCGCTTTACTGTTTTACCTTTTCCCTTGAAGAAATATATATATTTAGCAGCAGTTGTTTAGCTGTACTTAATTAAATGTGGCACGAATCAGAAATGTGGTTTGAAAGCAAAAAATAAGTCAGTATAGTAGAAGGTAAAGCCTATGAAATGTCCATCTGAGTTTTCTCTTTAAAAAAAAAAAAAAATATATATTTTGTCAATAACGGTGTCCAAGAGAAAATAACCATTTTTTGTACACATCTGTTGCACACTCAAGGAAATAAACAAAATATTCAATAAGAATTTGCATGCAGCACACAGCACAGCTGTTGTGTACAACTTGGAAGTTACATTTTTCTGCAGTATTTAGGTGCTTTCGGTATTCCACAGACAAACCACATAAGTGACAGACAAAATGAGGAGCTATCCAATAAGGACAAGCTGCAAATCAGATGTGTCTTCCACAGAGGGATGCAGATTTATGTAGGTTTGGGTTCTGATTCAGAGATTTTACTGGGAGAACAGAAGGCAGATGTTTATGCACACACACAGAGAAGTGATTTATGTTTGTCTTACAGCAGCTTATTGTATTAGAACTGCTTATCTTTACATGTACTGCATCAAATGTATCAGCTGAGGTGTATGTTCTGCTGGAGAGTTAAGAAAAGCGTACGCCAAGAAGAACAGAATTGACATTATATACAATTCTGTGCAGGGATATCTGCAAAAGAAGGGTCAAGATCAATTCCATTAACCAGAAAACATCACTGAAATAGATTTTAACCCCTTGGATGTAATTACTCACCAAGATTGCCATTAGCACCGCTCCATCTTTTTGATGGATTGAAAACCATTAGCTACTCAAGTTTTACTAAGACTGTAAAGTTATCCAGAGCATCTAAGGGTAGATATTTTGTGCTGGACTCAACTGAGACACCACATTCAGCCAAAGCCAGTTTTAAATATTAAAAGAAGCAAGAGAGTGAGAACAAGAAGGTGATGTCTCCTTACATTACCATTTGGCCTCATTTTTATTTGCAGATACTGATATGAACCCATAATGGAGACCAAGCCATTTCAATTCTTCTTTTCACCCTTTGCCCAGAATCTTCCTGGAGGAAGAAATGAAGAAAATTACAACTCCCGCATGTTACAGAGCCATAGTGTGCCTTTGTTTCCTTCCATATACACCACCTACTTTCAAAGTATAGGTTTCAGCTTTGCTTACTAATGGCTAAACAAGTTATAGCTACCAATTCATCTCCACAAACTGGCTTCTTGGATGGCCTCTGGAAGGCTATATCCTAGAAAGTGAAGAGATTTAGGAGCAGAACTACAAAAAGTCAGACATGCACATCTAGTTCAATATTCTGCTTAAGAAACGTATAATGAAAATCACGACCCTCTAATTCCCAAATTCATTAATGAACTGCTTTAGGTGTTTCAGGTCTGTTATGTCCAGAGAAGTGTTTTGAACAGAGAGCTATACCTAATGAAAATCTGACTCTAAATTTTCACTGAATTCTGCCAGGATCAAGAAATGATGAATTCTGCTGCGTATGTTGCTTGCAGGGCTTTTTAACCTCTCGTATAGAAATCATACCATTTCACACGGAACACAAGGTCCCTCCCCATATCCACGTGCCTATCTAGTATTTGGAGATGTATACAACCTCTTGCGTGTAGTGTCTTTTTCTCCTTTACCCACTGAACCTTGAATTATTTCATGAAAAGTGGGATATCATATGCAGGAAACCCTAACAGTCTTTGCCTCACCTTAATGAACCATTTTTTCATAGTTAAACAATACTAAATAGATGATAAATGTGGCAGTGATTTCTGTCAAGCATAAATAGGAATTCCTTCCCTGTTCTCTTGCACCATCTCTCAAATTTTGTATGAGTGCAGTAACCAGTGAGCTGCTAGGCACAGAGCAGTATTTTTACAATAAAATCAGAATTTCGTGTGAATGAAAAAAATTAGGCATTGGCTTCTAGGAATAAAAAAATGGAGCGCCTAACTGTGTGTAAAAGAAGGTATTTACAGATCGTAAAAAAAAGGGGGATGTAAATATGCATGGTTTATTCGGGCTTTTCTTAGGGATAGTTTAAGCATTTGAACTCCTTTCTTACATAGGCACCTATATCCCTGCATTGAACAGCTTTATACCAACCTGAAAATGTAGATTCTGTCACAAAGACAAGATACTAAAAGTTAAGTTCTTCAAAACTGAACATTGCTGCAGACATAGCCCTTAATTCCTTACTTCTTCATGCATATGGAACGCATACAGCCTGTCTCATTGCAGTACCTGAGAGTACCAATGATATCAAAAGATCTAAGACTGTTCAGTCAGGGCTGACATACACCAACTTGAATAGGAGGTGTATTGATCTAATTGAGGAGCACAGCTATAGCTATGCAAATCTGCAAAGTTTCATCTTCAACAATACAGGTTAGACTGTTGGTAAACAGCGGGAGAGGAAGCAGGAGCAACTGTATGCAGAAAAAGATGATAATGAATGTAAATTATGGTGGAGAATATTTGTCAAGATTCTGGACCAAGACATTAATTCTCTTTATAACTTTTCAAAATCAAGAGTTAGGAATTGTGGGCTAAATGCTATCTTCTATCCTGGTGTAAATCCAGACTAGCTATTGTCTTCAATTGAATAACATTATGTTACTGAGACCAGTATTTTCTTCTAACCTGTTTTTGTGTGTCATCTTTATCCAATCACAAAATCATTTTATAACTAAGTAAATCAGTGTTTGATTACACAAGAAGTGTCTACTAAATTTGTTACACTGTGGAAAATGTTATTGACCATCTGGTTTTAATTACTGTAAAACTACATAAAGCAATTTTGGTGGCCCATTAGTAGTAGCTGTTTTGCACAGCTGTGTAGAGGCACCATTAAAGATTAGGTTCACTATGTATTAGGCCCCATAAAATTATTAAACATTAGGTAAATCTATGCCACTTTTTCCAAGTTGTCCAGACCAGAATTCTACTCTGGAAATTTTGAAATAGCATTCACATAGCCTTCAGTAAAATCATGCAATCACTGAAATTAACAGCATTCTAGTTATTTCAATATCTTCAAGACTGAGCTCATAAAGAAATTAGCCAAATACTTGACTTTCTCAGTTTTAAAGATGTGAGGAAGCAAAATAAGTCAAATTTGCCACTTACTGTATTATGAGACAAATTACATACTTAGTCCTCATTAGTTTATTTTTTGAAGTATGCACTTAATATTTCATATGACACTGTGAATAAGAGAAGTCATATAATGAGGATGTTAACTATTTGAAGAAAGGTTGTCTCCTTTGAATTGGGCAATTGAGGATTAAGTTTGGCATTTCTGAGGAACATAAGTAGAACTACTTAGTGCAATCTAAATCTCAAAAACATACATTAACTCAAATATTTAGGTATTGGATTATCCTAACTAAGAAAGAGACATCTTCTGGTTGTCCATATAACGTATACTAACTCATAGAATCATAGCAGTGAATAATCACAAGGAGTTTCTTCAGCACTCACTGGTAATACACTAATTGACTCCCTGCGTCATGTAAGCAGCTTTTATTCCCTCTGCCCCTTTTAAGCTTTGAAATACTAGGATGAAAATCTGATTTTTGAATGGACCTCATGTTAATAAACAAGGGAACAGCCATATGTTTTTAGTACATTTGAAAATTAATTTAAATGTAATTACATTAATAACATGGGGAGGGCAGGGAGGAGGCTGTTAATAGTCCAAATTCGGTGAACTGCTCATAGTCCTCTACCCTTACTAAATTTGCCAGTGGTAGAGAACAGCTTGCATCTCAAATGATGACATGTTATTGTTTGTCCTCTAACACAAGTCTTGCCCACTGTTTCCCTGTCATTTGCTACTTTCTTCCAGTGGTCATAGCTTCTATCCACTTTCATGTAACTGCTCTGAAAGACAAGAGAGAGCTCAAGGTTGTCAAGGAAATTTCACAGCTAAGTAAAGCAGCAAAGAAATTTACACCTCAAAAGAACACCTTTGGCTTGTATGGAAAAGTTAGCAATCCAAAGTTCATGTCAGCCCTTACTCAAATAAAGGATGAAATGCCAAATGCTGTTAAAACTTTCAAAGTCTATGACAGTTACTTTATTAGATATACAAAAAGCGAATCCATTCCTGAACTCATTTCTCAAACAGCAAAAGAATGAGAATAGGACATGTGATGTGTGTTGGGCTTTTTTTGGCTTTTTGTTTGTTTGTTTGTTTTTGATAACGTTCAGGTTACAAGCAACAAAACTGTGGGCAGTGACAATATCTTTTCCTTTATCATTAATGAATAGTACTTATTCATGAGTTTAAAAAAACATGTATTTTTCTTTCCAGTCCTGAGCAATGGTATTGGCAATCACAATATTCATTCTCTTTCTAACACTAGCTGCATGAAGGACAGGAATCTTGGCCTTAATTCTCAATCTTAATTGTACACGTGTCTAAAAAGTAATTCTGGATTACATCTCTGTAAGAGATGAATTCTGCCCAATGTTTCATAAAAACGTTACTTTTGACACTGTTTACACTGTGACATCACATTCATAGCAACTAATTCTGACTTCATGACCAGTGTGTTTATCAGGCACACTGCTTTCATACCATACCTTGTACTGGCTTCTCTTTTCTGGCATAGTCAAAACTTAATTCTTAGTAACTTCTTTTTTCCCTATGGAAAAGGACCTCTGGCAAATCTGAAAAAAAAACACAGTAAACAATAATTCAAATGACACCTCTAACAGCATTCAGTTATGGCACAAATATTCAATAGCAATGATCCTGATTGTTAGTAACAAATGGTTTTGTTAGCTGTGTTGACTTTAAAATAACATCAGGAGAAAAGTACTGATAAAAAATTAAGAGAGAGGCATATATATAATGTAATACTTTTGAGTTCCTCAATTTCAAAGAGTAAATAATGCAGCAAGGTCAAAGATTTGTGTACACCCAAAATAGAATGATATTCCCTAGTAAGTTCTTCTTTCTCATTTAATGATTATCAGCACAGTATTCATAGGTCCTCTTTGGTAATTTAAAACTAGCATTTAGGATTTCACTTTCAGTGCTTTCCTGTACTCTGAACTGCCAGTTGTCTTATTTCTCCTTTATCATGTTGATCTCAAGCCAGAAGGCTTTTGCTCTGATTAGTAGCCAGTGTAATTTCATTGAATTCAAGTGCTTTTGCTAGAGATACACAGGCATAATAGACCACAACTTAGTCCATGGTATTTTAAGATTAAAAAGTTTGAAGTTATACCCAAGATACAGTAGTAGACTGGCATTTCAGATGTGCCTCTATGTTAGTCTTATTTTCACTAATTTCAAATTATTACACATCCCAAATTAAAAACTCTTGACCAAAAAATGCCATAAGATAATTTCCTCCTGACTCCCTGGAGGTTTCCTCTGCCTTTTTCACACATTAGGCTCTCTGTTCATGTATTGAGACATGACCTCTCCTTCACTCCCTCTACAACATTTTCTCACAGAATTCTCTTTTCTCTATGGTGGTGATTTTTTTGCATTTCTCAACTTTTAATGTTATATTTCCCATATCATTTTATTTTCATTATGTCATTAATATGACATAGTGTAAAACTTCATGTCATGTTGTATTCTGTAGAGTTTTCTTTTTTCTTGAATTTTCTCCTAATCAGAAATCATGACTTGAACTGCTGTACCTGCTTATGTCAGCCATGTTAGCAAATGATTCTGACTATTTCGGTTACGGTACAAGGAAAAAGGGGAAGTCTTTATATAATGGTATCAACACAATCAGTGCATTGTCTTCTAGTCATTAACTAAGAGTGACTGAAGATTTGGACTGAGATGCTAAACTGCTGCAGGAAAAGCATGTGCTCTGTATCTTAACTTATCCTTGGACTGTATGTTTTAAATACAAATAGCTCAGAAATTATCCTTCTTGATCAAGTATGCTTCTTTTCCAAGGAATATGCAAGACTGAGCCATAAAACTCCTCAGATCTGGCACCCAACACAACATACCACGAAGCGAAGTGAAGCTGCAGGCTGACTCACACGCTAGAACATGTGCCTCAAGAGAGTGGTGGGGATGCAGAGAAGCGCTCCTTGAACTCAGCTGTTGTAAAAGTGTCTAGAACTAAAATCTGTACAACAAGGTGAAGCTGTTGAAAAAGAGGGGGGAAAGTCTGATAAAAAGACTGACTGCAACATGAACAGCTTATCAACTATGAAAAAAGGCAAGTCAAAAAGGTCATCGACCCAAAAGTGCAAAAGCATGTCAAAACAGAGGGGATGTATCAGAGCTCAGGACTTTCCTAGCTAACACTATTGAGAAGCACTTCCTATGCATACTTCACAGAGGGCCCCTCCTTACATAAATCACACAACAGTATACAGCACTAACTGCAGTTACACGTTGTAAGTTTCTACAAATATATAAAAACCAATGTGAATAGAAAAATACTCAGCAGAACAGAAGCCCTGTCTGGGGAACAGCCCATTGTCCACTGGCTGGCCCAGTTCTCTGGGTTAATCCTGAGGTAACTCCTTCCTTGATAATATAAAGCATAAAGCTATGCTAACTTGCTATGAACACACACCTTTCTGTTTCTTCCTCAAATGCTGTGTAACTTTGCAGTAAGAGACAGGGAGAAGACAACATTGCCAGTGAAAAAGCAGTATTATAACAAGTGAACTACCTTCCTTTAAACTACATGCTGAAAAGGCACTTTGGGAGATTTTTTTCTTCTCTTTTTACTTAGTTCAGAATCAGTCTCTAGTAAATCAAGTGATTTGCACAACATCCCTGCTGAACAGTGCATCAGAACCATAAAAGAATCTCATCTTCCTTATTCCACCGTGATTCCACAGCGATTACAAAAATCCAAAGCCTACAATTCTAGTAGTTAACATTCATGCTTGAATATTGTTTAAGCAAAATTGATGAGGTTTGAATATATTAAGGACAAACCTACTTATGTTAGAATTCTATCCCAGGAGTCTTAGTAGGTTATAATCAAGCCATAAAAGAAAAAATCTTGACTTCAGAAATGAACTGTTCTATTATATTTGAAATAGAAAAAAAAAAAACAACCAAACACCTTTGAGAATTCAAAAAAGCAGTTTTTATGTGCTATTTTACCTTCATAACTGAGCACAGGGTTTAGTATTATTTTTTTCATCAAATCTAAGATCTGAATTTTCATTAAGAACACACATAAAAATATTGTAAAGAAATAAATTTTTCTCAGTGTGTCATGGTTTAACCCCAGCTGGCAACTAAGCACCACACGATCGGTCACTCACTCCCCCTGTAACGGGATGGGGGAGAGAATAGAAGAGCAAAAGTGAGAAAACTTGTGGGTTATCATAAAGACAGTTTAATAGGTAAAGCAAAAGATGCGCGCGCAAGCAAAGCAAAACAAGGAATTCATTCACTACTTGCCAGCGGCAGGCCGGTGTTCAGCCATCTCCAGGAAAGCAGGGCTCCATCACGCATAATGGTTACCTGGAAAGACAAAATGTCTTAACTCTGAATGTGTCCCCCCCTTCCTTCTTCTTCCCCCAGCTTTATATGCTGAGCATGACGTCATATGGTGTGGGATATCCCTTTGGTCAGTTGGGGTCAGCTCTCCCAGCTGTGTCCCCTTCCAACTTCTTGTGCACCCCAGCCTGCTCGCTGGTGGGGTGGGGTGAGAAGCAGAAAAGGCCTTGACTCTGTGTAAGCGCTGCTCAGCAATAATGAAAACATCCCTGTGTTATCAGCACTGTTTCCAGCACAAATTCAAAACATAGGCCCATACTAGCTACTGTGAAGAAAATTAACTCTATCCCAGCCAAAAGCAGCACACAGTGATAAATTGCTTATGTAAAAACAGTTATTACAGTTTCAGTATTGAATAGAAAATGTATAAGCTTCTGCAAAAAAAAGGAACTTCGCTGATGCAGAGAATTTGTGATTACATTTCTTAAACTTTATAGTCACTATTTTGCTAAGTGAGACACTGTGAGAGCTAATATGTGAATGGTAAAGCTAGAGAAGATTGCTCTTGAATGTAAAAGGTGAGCACAATTTTCACTCACTGAAAGCCTGCTGGGAATGGCATCTGTGCTGCCACATGAAT
This sequence comes from Platalea leucorodia, assembly GCF_965183815.1. Lineage (NCBI taxonomy): Eukaryota > Metazoa > Chordata > Aves > Pelecaniformes > Threskiornithidae > Platalea > Platalea leucorodia. Next base: position 40,984,212 of record NC_138828.1, on the reverse strand, counting down.
CCTGTGCTCATGGTTGCCTTATGGTCTGTTCTCAGCATTGATTACCAAAGAAATCGCTTTAGGTCAGAGCAGAATAAATATAACTTGTCTTCAGCAAACAAGGTGACCAAAGTATAACAAATAAAGAATCCTTTTTTCTTTCCATCATCATTATTTCTCTTGTCGGATATACTCTTGGAGCACACAGTCCAATACACGAGACTCCTTGGGTCTCCTGTTAGGCCTTAACTGCACAGGAGTTTTAACATAAAATTTTCACAGATGAGGAAAGTTATTAAGCATTTCCAAAATAAAGATATCCTCAGATCAAATATACAGCTGCATGTCAATATTTGGTTCATTTCTTTCATGAAAATATGCAGATCTGAATGAGCTGAAAAAATTCTCAAATTGTTACCTAATTCAATAAGCTGTTTCAGTTAAAAAAAATAAATAAAACTTACAAATCAAAAAAATTCAAGAAGCTGGAAATTATTGCATTTCCAAATGAATCATTTCAGCTTTACATGGCCTTTCATTATAGAACCGTGCTTCAATTTTCCTTTGTCTGATCTATTTCCAAAAAACATGGTCACCAGCTGAAGTGACATTGTGTGTTATGAGCTGCATTAATGGTATATCAAGTCAACATAAACTTCAGGTGCCTTCTTAGAAAAAAAAAAATCATTTTCAGAAGTTTTAGACAATAAGTGTAATTTTTGCTTTAACCTTTTGGAACTGAAACCACTCACTTCAAACTTTCAGGTCTTTAAGGGGGTTTGTTTCCTGTTTTTATAAACTTTCAGGGCTCTGGTATCTCTCAGCTCACCAGTTCTCTTTTTGCATTGTAGCTCTACTAGTCTCATAGCTTGTATGTGCGCTGTTTTGTTAGATTGACCCTGGCAGTGTCCTTAGCACCAAATCTCTCATCTACGGTGGGCTCTTTGAGTGTATCCTGGTATGCCTGAGCATGAAAGCTATTAGCACTTGGTCCTTAAAGTATGTGATAGAGGACTCCTTCTGGCACTTTAGATGACTCCCTGCACTAGGAAACATTTGTATATTTCAAGACTTACTCCACAAGACAGCCCAGTATGGCTCCCGATACTAGTACCACCATCCATGCCCTACTGCCAGAATAGCTTCATGTACAGCATGTCCCTACAAAAACTTTGTAGCATTGTCAGTCATTTACATGGCCTCTCCACTGGCAACACTGCAAGGAAGGATATCTTCTGCATTGAAAATTTGTCCTTTCCGAAATGCTCCACGGGATCGCACTATACAAGAGGAAATGAGTGCAGCAAAATCTTGCCTCTCAGCCAAAACTGAAAGCTGACAGAGGAGTGGAGCCATGTGGCTACACTTACAGACCCAACCAAACTATTTGGAGCCTGCAGAAAACGTTCCACTCTGCTTAGGTCCCAAGCCCAGCTCTTTCAACCACAAACCAAGATTCCCATTAACTCAAAATCCATCAGGAAACCAACAACCCGGCCAGAGTTGAGGATGATACGGTCCAGTCGATATTGGTAGCCAGACCCATGCATATGTGCCATCTCTCTCTGCAGCCACATGGTTGTGGTTCTCTCAAGCCACATGCCCCTGTACCTGAGACATCAACCAGAACAGTTTGGCATCCTTCATGGGACTAATTCTCCCACAGGCCAGGACTGTGTAGCCCTGGCTGTGAACGCATGGAAAAACACACAGAAAGAAGATTTGGATTGTCCCAGGACAGTCCATGTGTGCCTTTGGGATGCATAAGGCAGGAGCCTGCAATCTATGCCCATTACATCCCCATGTATTTACTGTTATGCCCCACCTCCCAGCTTGACTTATGCATGTTGATCAGCCTATGCAAAGCCCATTTTTCAAGAAAGTTTGGGCATGCACTGCAAAATTGTTTTGTGTGAGGGATTCCTTAGAGAGAGGTGTGTGAACTGCAGGTGTTTTCTGCACACTCTCACCAGAGGAGAGAATTGGCTTCCCCTGGGAAGGTAGGTTCAGCTATCCACTGTCACAGGCAGGCTCGCATTGCTTGACAGTACACCATTTTGCAAGGCTTCCTCAGGGACCCTCACTGCAGCCTGGCAATCCTAAAATAGAGTACCCATTGCCTGCCAGGTGTTATCCAGCTCCTCTGTGGAGATATCTGCAAGAGCTCTTCTAACAGCTTATCAGCCTGAGCCTGACATTTTGGAAAGAGCAGGAGGAAACCCTGAAAATTAACATTGCCAGACGTAAAAGCACGTATTGGTTTGGGGGCTATAACGAAACAACCTTTAGAGAAGGTTTGCTGAGGACTTGCTGGGTGCCTTCCTGGTTCTCTGGTGAGTCACATTCTGGTTGTTCTTAGGGTCCCAGGATTTACAATATGAATCTGATGGTTATGGGAGAGCGAACAACAGAAAACAGGTCTCCATAAGGGACATTACATTTATAAGCATTTGTCTTACTCTGAGCCTATTTTTGCCCCAAACATGGTCAACTCTCTGCCTCCTTCCTACTCTTCTAAGAGGATGCCAGATCATCTTTCAGGATTAGTGACCATGAGGGCAATCCCAAAAGGCTTGTGGAATACCAAAGACTCATCATCACTCAGACCCCCATTTTATTTAGAAAAAAAATTCCTGTCTGTACCTGGTTGGTCTGGTTCTTCCAAAGAAGTTCTGCCAGGAAGGAGAGAGTTAGGTAGTATATGTATTTCTGGATTGATAAGCCCTGTGACCATGTTGTTTTAGTATTTGATGGTGCCAAGGAAAAGATTGAAGGATGACTTGAACAGTTTTTTAATAGGCCAGAAAGGAAGTGGTTCATTTCATATCCCCTAAACTGAACTCCATTGTGAACTATTGTATAATATAGTTAATGTCTGATGAAGATGCATTTGATGTGCACAGCATAGATTTATCTGTAAATACATAGTTCTAACAATGAAGAAAGAACAGTAGCCCAGAATGAATGCAAGCGGAGGGGGATGTTTAATCTTTTTTTTCTAAGTGCAAATACCTCTATGTCTACTTTACTCCAGAAGCCGTTTTTTCTTGAGCTGCCTACAAGAACTATCGTTCTTAAACTACTTAAACTATCCCCTATTCTTGACGTATGGGAAAAAACTTCATGAACTCCTTAGTATCAGTCTTCATGGTGTATAAAATATTATTTTATTAAGATATTTTCCAGCTCTGCATCACCTTCTTATCTCCCTGTTATGATATTCTTCTGTAGCTCTTCAGGTATCTTTCAACAAAATCCTCTTTACTAAAATACTTGACTGCCTAGGGATAATAGTCTGTTTTACCACCTAGAAGATATCATGGTGGTAGTACTGGGAATCACCCCTCATTTTGTCTTTGCAGGGCAGGTCTCTCTGCTTGCTTTGTATCAGATGGCCAGGTATATAACCTAGCTCTGGATTCCTACCCATTTGCTTTTGTCAAGCGATCTGAAAATCTGTATCTGTAACTACCCAATTTTTCCTCAGATCCCGAGGGAAAAGCATGCTTTTTTTTTTTCTGAAAAAGCACACGTTTGCAGCTGAAAATGATGATTTTATTCGCTAGAGGCTGTTTGCCAGGCACCTTTTGGCAATGGCAGTAAGTGGCTTATAGTCAGTTTCAGCTAACACCGACCTTCTGTAAATAATGAAATCAAACTATTTTTATTCTCAGAGACCAAGGCCAAAGACTTTTTTCTATTTAATTTTGCTTAATGCCAGTGATGCATAAGCCACACATCTCCAGGGCTGTCTTATGAGAAAAGGACTGTACCAATAAGTTCCTTACAGATATCTGTAACTAGAGAACTGATGGTCTCTGCTTTAATATGACCTGCCTGCTCACTTTGCTGCACAAGATTTTGCATGTTATTTTCATTTCAACTTAACATTTTCCTCAGTATGCTTTAATTTAACAGGTCCACCTCTTCCACAGCTGCTCAGAGTCTTTAGTCATGCTTTTCTACCACTCTTTCATCATATTCAGTCATCATCTGCACACTTTAGCACTTTCTTGGTAAGCCTTAGCATGACCAGTGGTAGCCTGAGGGAACAGTGTCTCCTAAAATGCACACTGAATGACTCTATGAATGGGAGCATCTATCTTCTGTTTTGTTTTGTTTTGTTTTCTAAAGTAATATGCTGGAAACCTGAGGATATCTCAAGAATTAAAAAAAAAAAAAAAAAAAGAATTAAAAAAACCCATCCAGTATCAGCCTTCTCGTTTTTCGGTAATAAAGCAAGCTCCCTTTATTACACATTTATCTAATTCTTAATTATATATTAAAACCCAAAATATTGCAGTTTTTCCTAGAGGCACAAAGAATGCATCCTACCTAATAGCTCTTCTATACATTATTCCCAGAGCTATCCATGGGTTCATGGGTTTTGAGGGTTTTTTTTGCCTTTTTTATCTCTGCATAAAGATGAAAAGAGCTTTCTTAGGGGCATGAATCATAGCCCAACTTAACTTTTTCAGGTTCTGTGTTATATGCAATTTAGAGCTTCTTTGTCCACTGGGAGATATCCTCAAACAATTCCTCAATTGTTTTAGTTTTCTTTCCCTCCAGTGAGACCACACACTGATGCATTCTTAAGTGTCGTATATTTTTAGCCCTGGTGCTACTACAAAATGAACATGTTATAAAATCCTTCAGGATCTGGGAGTCTAAAAGGTGGTCCTGGCTGACACGGGTCATCAGATACTATTTTTTCCTTTCGCTACAAACTTCCAAACAGGCTCAAGCAGCTAATAGGAAGATGTACCCTTTTAGCCTTTTGAAGAAATGTGTTAGTGTTTTGGGCTATCTGTAAGTAGTCAAGTACCCAATTTATAATGATTACACACACCGGGGAACAGGACACATTGATATTTGCTTCACTTAGCCTGTAACTTAAGCCAGATAAGTATTTCTCTGCAAAATCCACACCATTAGATAGGGTTCATAGAGTTATAGGTTCTGACATGATAAAAAATGAAGGAAAGCCACAGTTAATCTGCTTACAATACAAGCAAATCTCAAAATTCACATCTCCAGACACTTATTTAACCCCTACAGTCAGGGCAGGTTTGAAAGTACAAAACACCACACAGGAGAGCCAACCTCATTAACCCACTTAATATCATTTCAACCACTGGTATATGAAAAACTTTTCATCAGCTTGTTCCGGCGAAGACAAAATGAACAAGAGACTTTCCTCCCTCAAAGGAACTATATTACAGCTGTTGACCCCCTCAGGTGTTAGTAATGGTGTTTGGAGGCAGGCCTCATTCACACCCCATGTTACTGAGGGGCTAAGAAGGCTGCTCGGCTCCCTCAGTGGAAACAAGTCTGGATGCCATCAGCATATTGCAGGTACTGTTACTCAAATGTCCATGCTAGACCTCTTGACGCTGCAGAAACCTGTTAAGTAGGAGGAACAGCTAACTTACCCTTGTAAAAGTAACCTCCACACTACCATTTGGGGGTTTTCCTCAAAATACAGTTTTTGTCTTACTCAAGAACAGAACTTCACAGAACCCCAATAAGGTTTGCATAAAATCTTGTGTAACCTCAAGCTTGTATACACAAGTGCAAACAGATAATGTCTCAGCTTTACTGGTAAATATATGTGATTTCTGAGAAGTAGCAGTAACCATGTATTTTCTGAAAATCAGGAATTTTAATGCAAAAGCAGGTCTGCCTAAAGACAGAATTTTCTCTCTAGCAGACAGGCTAAATAAAATGGCCAGGCACTTGGGAACATGAAGAATAAGGAAGGAAAAGGGTCTCTCTCTCACTTCTATAGCAGCAGCAGCAGCACTTGGCTTCTATTTTAGCTGAAGAAAAGGAGCAGCAGTAATAATCTCCCTCTGTGAAGGAGAGTGTAAAAGTCTAAGCTATTGTTGGAAGAAAAGAACTGTAAAATTTCTGTAGAAAGGATAAGTGTTTTAAGGGGGGAGAATACTTGATTATTTTTTTTCCACATACCTGCTTTGTGAAGCTCAGGAAAGGAGTGAAGAATATTCTCAAGACTGGTCTGTCTTCCTGGATCTTAAGGGATCATATGGATCTGATCAAATCTCTGTCCAGACACGAAACAATCTCTCACCGCAGTCTTGTCTTTGCATACACACATACACTTTCTTCCTCCCCCTGTTAGTGACAAGAAATTGAGAAATAGGTAAGCACATGTTGCAATACTAGGCATCTCTGCTTGGGAAATCGCAGCTGTTGTATATTTTTTCTCCTCCATGTTGCATACCAATTTGTGGGATATAGCTGGAAACCAAGCTCTTGAAGCTGGTCATGGAGCAGGATATGCAGAGTTGAATCCAATTTTCATTTTTAAAGCAAGTTGACCAATAAAGGGTGCTACTGCTGGAACAGTTCTGTCAGTTTTTCAGGGTACCTTTGACACACTAAGAACTTTTCTAAATGCATCTGGGACAGTGTTTGGAGAAGTAGCCTTCAACACGCACTTATGAAAGCGTAGACACACGTACATATACATTTATACACACGTGTACGTGCATGTGCTTATCCACACTCTCTTTCTATATTATACATGGAACAGCCTATCTTTTTCTTCATACACACAGACAATGGCTTTTATGTAGTGCCGAGCCAGACGTATCTGTAGATTTTTTAAAATACTGAAGAACTCTGCCAGTCAGATTTCCTCACCAGCAATGAAACTTGAGTATCAGCCAAGGTTAAGACAGTTTCAAATATATATGAATATATTGTAACCACACTTCATTTGTCATTACATAAACAGAATGCATGTTTATATCTATCTATCTAGATATCTGTTGTATACAGACATGCACACACATTTACACAGCAGTAAGAACTAGAAGCCACATTGATTATGTTAGTCATTAACCTCTTCCTGGCAATGGTAAAAGACAACTTGATCATTCTGCTTCCTCTGTTTCTGGTTATCTGTGTTAATAACTGTGAGGCATTTCTGAGACATCTCTAGACCCTAGAGGGAAAAGGCATTTACTGGAACCTGGGAATTCATCTCTCTGTCTTGCTGAGAGTATCTGAGTAACCACGGTGGACCAACACTCATCTACCAAAATGTCATTTTCATGAGGAACCGTTGTTCTTCAACGTATGTGCATGTCAGCTGGACAAGCTGTGATATTTCAGCATGTTAATGACATTGTCTCTATTCTGTGCTGCCAAGCTAAAATGGAATAATATTACTATATACTATTTTGATCCCCTGGTTTGTTATTTTAGAGTACAAATTCTCAGTGGGGTACAACAAACCAAAAATTAGATGGCTTTCAGTGCCTGATCTTAAACGGTAAAAGCCAGGTTAGATATACAGTGTAGATATATCAGTAAATTAGATTGTATTTGCCACAAAAGGACTGGGTGAGTAAAATCACTATCTCATTAGAGTTGGTCCTAAAGCTCTAAGTGTGCTCCAGATGCTCTTATTGAATATTCCAGACAAAGAAAAAAAAAATCGAGTTGTGCTTTGCTTCCTTTTATTTAGTTTTTTAAAAGACAGTCACAGAGCTTGAAATTCACATTTCCAACAAGAAACAAAATAGATTCAGCAACAAACCCTATCACATGGTCAAGACCTTTCCTGCACATTCCAGATTAAAATAGCCTTGGGATTTAAATGTGTTATCCTATGCTGATTAAAGTCAACATCTTTAGACGTCAAATGAAAAGAACCAAAAGAATTACTACTCTAAGATCAAGAACAAGCAAAATGAAAAAAAAAAAAAAAAAAAAGAAAAAAACATTTTGAAGGAAAAATAAGCGTTAGAATCACGATAGCCAACCAAGATCAGTTTTCCATCTGCCAAACATCATTTCACAATGAAATAAAACCTGCTGAGTTCATCAAAGCAGAAAGTGCTTTACTGCTACATCAGACTCCAGATCACTGTGAATCTAATCACAAGAAAACTAAAGAAGAATGTAATGAATTAGCTGGGAAAGGGATAACTGGTTTTCATTTCTTTTACTTCCTATAGCATCTTAATCTGAATAAAGTATCACAGAACCCTGGCTGAGCCTAAGATTAGAAAGAAATGTGTACAATGCATAGTTTAGAAAGTCAGACTCAGCTGTTAACAGCTAAGATAATTGCATACTAAGGAAAAAGAAGAAATATGTAGTAGTAGTGCATAGTCAAGCAGCATGATTGCAGCGCTAGTCTCCACAGAGGATAAGCTGATTTGCTACAACTTTAAAACTGGTTTATATGCATGCTGGCTCTTTTATTGGGATAGACTGTAATGTTTGTTATTTTTTCATTCTCACTAGCATTACAGAGATTCTTGTTTACAAGAGGGTCTGTTGTTTTCACCCTTAGCAAAGGGTAGGGACAAAGCTCTCTTTCAGTAAAGTGTCGGGGAGGGGGGGAGAAGTATTAATTGCAAGTAAAACTCTCAAATATTTCTGTTAATACTATTGCATGAAGTTGTATAGTCCCATCTAGTGGTCAAAAATTACTTCACTTCATGGAAGAAATAAACATAGCACCTAAGCAATAGTCCCAACAGATCTGTAAATGTTATTATCTGTTTAAGCATTGTACCAATATTCTCATGCTAGTATAAGTTCCAGGCCCACTCGATTTTGTTATACGATATCCTAAGGCAGAGCCATATACTGTGAATGCTCCCTGTCCACAGCTAATTTCAGTGAAAACAGATACAATTGCATCTCAAAACTGGGCTCATCTAAAGAAAGAAGCCATCATTGATTTTATTTTGTAGCTGACTTTGCTTCTTCAGAATATTTTCTTATAGTAAATATCACTCTCTAATGGTATTCTGCAAAGTGGCAGCTGACGGTAGCATCATAAACAGCACTTTACAGATATTGTGCATTATATTACTATTGACACAGTCTTAAAACCAAGCAGAATTCCATTTTTCCTGCAATTGCGACATCTCTTTCACAGTCTCCAAAACAGTATTTCAAGGAAGGCTGAGTCCTCCTGCTAGAAAGATTTATGCTTTTATTGCCAGCATGTGCACACACTATTTATGACTACTTAAAAATCTCTGGAATTTGTTGAAAATTGTTTGGAAATTGTTTTAATAAAGCTCAAAAATACCCTTCTTTCTTAATAAGCTAGTAAGGAAATTAATTCCTAACAGCATTCACAGTGTACAGTGTAACAGAGCTGCCATTCTGGAAACAAAATCACTGGTTTGGTACAGCTAGATTTCTGGTAATGGCCTAAATCAAGGGCTAATGTGTAAGCCACACCATCTCAATAGGGAACGTGAGCAGCAACAAAACTCTGAGGCAGAGTTATTTCACTATTTAGGAGAAGTATAGGAAAAAGCTTGGTAATTGTTTACATAAGCAGTGAAATGCATAACACAGGCAGGGTGAGAGTAATGTCTTTTTCTCACAGAGTTGCTACAGCCACTGCAATTACTGTCATCACTACTGGTAAGGAAAAGGGCCACATGTCCACCACAGAGGCAATGATGCCTGAAAGGAGCCCGAAGAGACCTGAGGGGCAAGGGATTAGAAAATGCTCTTACATATGAAAGTGCACTAGATACCCAAATGTCCTGTTATACTTTTGCAAAACCAAAGTTACATTGCCTTACCACTTCAGTGACACTCCCCACCACACAGAGAGCATGGCCGAGGCCGTGTGCATTTTTTTCAGTATACACCTGGTCATCCACTCTGGAAAATGAGTGCTCATTTACTTTTGCAGTCCTGTACTGTCCCTAAAATATTCTTGTCATCCATTCTGTGTCGTGTGTGCACATTATCCAAGTAAAAAAATCTGCAATTATTTTTTAAAAGGCCTACAAGAAATTTCATTGCAAGTAGACCCGATTCCTTTACAGCATGCAATACCTGTTCAGCCCTAAACCACTGCATTATTACATTGGCTGGCTGAGTTACACTCAGTCAGCAAGAGATCAGTTTCCAAGTCTGGGCTATAAGGCTGCAATATATGGGAAACACAAATGTATTTCAAAACTCCCCAGTTTATTTAACTTTCTCTGACATTTCAGAGCAAGTTTGACCGAAATTTTAGTCAGCTGAATTCAGAATACAAAAGTAAGTTTTCAAAATGAAGGCAACCTACCTGGGAAAACAATATTCGTGTGCATCAAGGAATCCAGATACTTGTGAAAATCTACGTATGTCAGTTGGAAACAGTAGGAGAAATGCTGCAATGTACATTGCAGGATGTTAAAAGCTGACATATGTGGTAAGAAAAAGTCCTGGCCTCCTCCTGTATAGTCCTGTATTGCACTAAGGTACTCTTCCTGTGTTCGTGGGAACAGGGTTGATTGCCTCTATTAAGATTTTTGGTTTACATTTTGAAGATAATGCATTTTTCGCTCATTTGCAAATAAATGCATTCTGTTAAGCAGTAATTCTGAAACTGAATGCCTTTCTGTACTATTTTGATTGTATCTTTCCAATTTAGTGACCATTTGAGGTGGCATGAGGTTCTACACCTTTCCTTTTTTTTCCAAAAAGATCTTATTAGTGAAATACGAAATGGCAAAAATTGCTCCTTTCTGATAGCTTTGGATCTGCAAATATATTCTTCTCTATCTTCACCACATTTCCTGTAAATAAGTTTTTTTAGATGATATTACTGAAGAAGTCTAATAAAAAATTTATCAGCTGAACTAACTTAAGTCCTCATTAGCCAATGTTACTGCACTGGTGACATTTGTATTTACACAGATCCCTGATAAAAATCCAGTATTTTTACAAGCTTGCTATGCTAGTTTTACCTACTGGAAATTCTAATTCTCCTCTGTACTAGCATGCAAGTATTTTTAGTAGCACTCCTCACCAACACGCTCTAATCCCATATGCCAGGGCCACTAGTAATAACATTCAATAAAATTATTCTCAAGCTCAGGCCTCCAGACTTTCTACTGGTAACTGCCTTTCAGAATGCTCCTTCTCCTTTCAACATTACCTGCTTCACCTTCCTTTTAGCTAGCCCATTATCCATCCCACAATTTTGCTATATCTTCTTATGCTGAAATAATAATTGTCCTTGAAACGCTAAATCAAATTCTTTGCTGAACTCCAGATAGATTAGCTCTATTGTATTTTTCTTGTCTATAAAATCAATTATGTTACCAAGGAAAGACACTATGTCATTGTGATATGCATTCCCCTCTTATAAATCCATATTGTCTTTTTGCCATTTTCCATTTAACTCTACGTCTTTAGTTAATCCATCTTCAAAATGTTTCTCAAAGTCTTCTTACAGAGGTGGTCAATAGTTGTCCACGTCACTTTTCTCCTGCTCTCTTCAACAATACTTCCTTATTCCATATAATTCCCTCTCTTATTGCAATTTCCTGTCTGATATTTAGATGATCTGGTGGACTGTGTCCAAAACCATAAAACTAAAAACCACCCCAGCTTCTTAATTGATGAAAAGAGTGCAGAGATCTCATGGAGAAATAAATGGAATAAAAGAGAAAAGGAAAAAAGACCTCATAGCGCAATACCAACAATATGCACCATGCTATACAAATTCTATTTGAAGCTACCTGTTAAAATAGAAAAGATTTTTTGAGCTTTTGCAGAATTTCAAATAAACACTGCTCTTGAAAAGTCATGGTAATTGCTCAGTAGACTTTAATGGCTCCTTCCCAGCTGCTACACTGTATCTGTACAGTAAATCTGTCCTTGGGTAGTTTTTAACTATGGATTTTTGACCTAAACAACAATGTGTAGATGTAAACAACAATGTAAATCACACTACAAGAACATTGTTTTGGACAATGAACAACACTCCCTTCTGAAATAGCTGGGGTCTAGGAGGCTTTGGTTTATTAAGGTAAAAATGATCATTCAATACAAACCCAGTCATTATTCACACCCTATTTTAGGGAAAGTGCCCCTGTTCAAAAGCAATGCATAGATTTAAGCAAGTGGGTCTTAAAGGTATAATTAGACACACGTGCCAAAGAGGTCTCCTGATTAGAAATGGACTTGCAAGTTGCAGTTAATAGGCAATAGCTCATCATTGTACACCTATCAGACTTAGGATACAGTCTGTGTCTTGTTCAATTTTGCTGTTTACATAGTTAAACCTTTTCTAACAAATCTTCCTCACTGAAAGTGAAACCCAATGCTGTATAAAAATTTGAGACAAAACAATAAATCTACCCATTCTCAAGGCTTATATCATTCTATTTAGCCCAATTATAACTGAAACTGTTAACATAATTAGAGTTAAATGAAGACCACGATTAAAGGAATAAAAAATCACCTGCTTATTAAAGTTCTTTCTTTGAAATTTTATACACACATACACACACACACAAAATAGCAAGTTCCCCTCACCTGAGTGTATATTTGGTTGTCATGTAGTGAGCAGAAAACGCCTGCACAAGTCATTAGAGAGAAAAATAGAAAACAGACAAAATAAGCACAAAAGAATCCACTTTACACAAATTTCAGTGCTATCTGTTACCAGGGTAAATAAAAATGGAATTGGGATCAGTTTGCAAACAAGATGAGTCCTTCAGACATCATAACAGCCTAAACTACAAGATCCTACCAGCCAGAGTCTGGAGTCCTGGTTTTGGCATAGGCATAGGAAAAAAAGACAGAATTACAAAGAGAATTGCCAATATCTCTGACACTAAAATATTGCATGAGGTGGGAGCTGGGAGGGAAGGATGCAGAGTTAATATTTTAACTTTTCATTAGCCCTTCTTTCTCTGAGCATCGTCTCTAATAGCTATTTATATCTTGAATGGGGTACTGAGAATAAAGGAAGGACTTCCTCTTTGAGGAGCCATGGGACAGGCATTGCTGTGGAAAGTGGGCAGAAGGCAAAATAGCAGTTTTTCTTCTTAGGTCACTAGCTTGAAGGCCACACAGGCCATTTAAAACACTGGCATAAGCAGCAGAGCTCTTTTGGCATCAGGAACTCAGGAATGTTATCTTTCTCTAATTGCTCCCTAAGCACCACCAGAAGCAAGATAGCTTCTCATTACCTCCACTGTCGCTCTGTGGTTAAATGCCACAGCTAAGACCTTTATTTGCCATTGCATTCCTATTTCATCCCATCATTCTTTAACATCCATCCCCTTATGATCTGTTCTTTCTCTCACTTTGTTTTTTACAGATTTAAAGCATTTGGGCTGGGAGAGATTCCTGTAACCAATATGTATTTCAGAATATATTAGGTGGGCATGGGTCACCATAGAATTTTTACGTTGTATGCTAACCATATTGTTCATTTAGAAAGCAGACAATATCCACATTTCCCATCCACTACAAAAAAACTAAGTATCTCTTAAGAGCTCAGATACTGAAAGGAAAACACAAAGTACTAACATATAGTTTTCTTTAAAAACTGAGAATGTGAGAGGCTTCATTTAATATTAATGCCTTGCTGGCACTGCAGTCTCTATTTTGACTTGTCTTGCACCTAACTTCCTAAAAAAACTAAAAGTAAAAAAAAATTGTTTTCATATATGGCTCTTTATTAGGGTATTTTCATTGTAGATCCCACTGTAGTTTACAAAGTTTTGAACGTATTAATGAACTTGTGTGCATAGGTAGTCTTGCTGCCCACATGTTTTCAGGATCAAACCTTTTATCCTAAAGCAACAGCTTGAGAAAACAGATTCCTAAAAACATGAATGTATTTTCACTTCATTTATTTACAACATATACATTGAGTAAGCTTTAGGAATGCAAGAAATTTGTCTGTCCAAACAGCAGTTGCAAGCCTCCTCTCTTTTCCTATAATTGCTGTGGATACTCTAAGGATAACTTAAGACTCTGGGGCTTGGGAGTTTTGTTTCTAATAAAGTCATCTCCATTGAACATTAGAAAGTTGGGGTTTATGCAATCTAAACAGATTATAATTCACAACTGGTTATAGTTAATGTTTGTCACATTTACTGTTTGTATATGGCAGTCACAAGGACCAGATGAATGGCAACTGTCTGGTGAAACAGTGCTGTTATTTTATCTGTTCTCTCTAAATTCCATCTCCTTCCTTCCCTCACCATATGATTTGCCTTTTTAATTCTTTTCACCCTTGTGTTTTGTCAGTGGTGATCTTCGTAAGTCTTCAGAAGCATCCACTTATTCCAGCTGCCCTTTCAAGTCATAAAAGTATACTTCTGTCACATGAATAACTAACTATATAGTGGAATTTATTGTTGCAGACATCCTTGGCTTCCAGAGGGTCAGTAGAATTAATATTAATAATAATTAAAATGAACATTTTTATGAAAAAAAGTAAAGCTTTATAAAACAAAAGCATTGGGAGGGGATATTAAGCCTTATGCCTCAGGGCATAAACAAACCTCTAACTGATGGGTTGCAGGAAGAAACTTTTTCCTCAGGGCAGATTTTATAATTGCTTACCACATGTCTTCTTCCAGCTTTCTTTAAAACATGTTATAGCACTGAGAGTCACTGCTAAAAACAGAATACTAGAGTAGATGGAGGACTGGATTGGTTTTGCATGGCATTTCTTATATTTCTCCCACACCACTTTAATGCTGCTTTCATTTAGAGTAACTGGGTCCCAGATTTTACTAAACAGATTCTAAAATGACCCTTTTCTCAGCTAGCTTTTTTCCATTTTATATTTTGCTGTATGGTTTGTGCAGAGTAAGTTCACTTCAGCTAATTTGTTTACAGTACTTACAGCCTCAGCTATGTCTTTCACCTTGTAGCCTCATTCACACATTCTGTTTTCCAGCTACTAAGTTCTGCTTTGTTTTGTCTGACAGTCTTCTGTCCTTTCTGGTTTGGTTTCTATCTTTCTTATGGCTTTTCAAGTCTTACAGCAAGCTTTTCTTCTCTCCGAACAAAAATAGTTGGCATACTAGCACTGCTTTACAAAAAAACCCAGAATATAAATTACTGAAATTGGTAGAGGATCCTGGTTTTCTTTCTAGGAGCTATATTTGCATCATACTGTTATTTTTAGTGACAAACTCTTTTAATCCATACCAAACTGGTAACATTAATTTTAGCTAATACAGATAAAGTCTATTAACACTCAAATCACCAATTTTAAGCATGTGAGCTAGTTAAACCAAAAAGTATAAGGAAACACAGCTTCTCAAGAGTTCTGTGCCAAGAGATGTGTGATCTGAAGGGAGAAAAAACAGGATAGTGTAGCCAAAATAAATCAAATATACTTACAGGCTGAACTGGATGGTCTAGTTCTGATAACCAGAAGGCCTTTTATTCTTATGAATTGATATTGTGGTATACAAAATTGAATTTGTCTGTAGAAAATAAAACAGCGAATAATGTAAATTGACCCACATAAAAAAATATTTTTTTTTTTGGTTTTGATACTAATTTTACATGCATTTTTTTCATTCAGGTGTGAACCAGCTATTTACTTTATGCGTCACAAAGTATGCAGCTTAAATGAGTGGGAGGTATATCAGAACAGATGCAGATAAGCATTATTCATTATACAAGAAAATAAATGACATCTTGCTGAAGTATATGATGCAAGAAGATAAAACTGGCAGACTCCAAACTTTGTATAAATTCTACAAGTATGACTTATTGTACTTTGTAACCAATTACAGCTTTTGGCTTTCATAAGTACAAACTTGTTCCAGCATTTGCTTTAAGATACTTTTTCAATTAATGACTTTCAGTATTTGTGTGATAAGTATGGTCCAGTCAGGAGATGGCAAAACATGTGTTATGAAAAACATACTTTTTTTCTTTCCACTGCTGTTTAATTTGCCAGTGATTCCTGAATATCAGCCAGATCTTTACCAGGCTTCTTAGTGTTTTGTATGATGTTCAAGTCTAGACATTTTTCTGCAGGTTTACTTGCCTTGGTTATGAGATTTCCTTTAAATGTTACACATACAGAGTTTATTACAGAAATGTCTTCCCATACTTTATTCTGTCTATGATTTAGCGCAACTAAATGCGCACAGAACTGAGCAAAAGTGGTGATGTTTACTGTCTTTCTGTGATTGTATTCAGTTTGGTGGGTGCTGTGAATAGTAAACCCCCCATATGTACAAGAACAAGAAGTGCAAAAGAGCCAGGCTGAGGATACCAGTAATAAAGTAGTTTAAAGATAAATTGAGTGAGAATGTTGGACTTTCATTTTCAAAATGAATCTTCTGTTCATCTCTGGCATTCACATTTCTATTCCTTTTGTTGAAAGTAATAGGAAATTATGATTTAACCTTAAAGGACTCAGATCAGAGACTCAGGGAGGATAAGTATTCCTCTAGTTCACAAACTTAGCCAGATATTCTTTGCACTTAACTAAAATATGGTTATATGAAAAATTGGTTTATTTGGTGCAGCAGCTTAAAAGAAAAATCACCTCAGATCATATCAGGACTATTATCTTTTTTAATCTTTCCCTGAAATTTTTTTTTAGTTTCTAACTCACTTGTAGGCAAAGCAGTGGAAAAGAAGGCTAAGATTCACAAAGTTACTGGAAGGAGAACGGCTGTTGCAGGACCTCAAGAGTTAGACCATTCATGTAGAGGGAATGTATCGGAGTTCAGACCTCCTTGAACACAGGGCACTTGGAGAAAGATCATGTTCTCAGGCTCTTCTTATGACATTATACCAATCATTAAAATGTGCTAGAATCCACATCTCCTAATGAATGTCCTAATTGTGAAATCAGACATGAGCCTTAATCATGTTTCTGTACTGTGAGCAGCACTGGGCAGTCTCAGGGCATTCTTCCACATATCTCAAGCTCACTCAATCCCAGCCAGAAACCCTGATGAATATTGAGAGCTGGGACCCAGCTACCCAGCAGTGCTGAGCTCGTGCCTCTCGGCAGCACTTACAGTGCAAGCTCAGCTCCGCGCTGGCCTTGTCCATGGGACTTACTCTTGCCTCAGAGCAGAAAGAGAGCGGAAGACTAGAAATAACCGATCTCACTCTTCATCTCAATGCAAACCTGTATAGAAAATGGAACAGATTTCCCCTCAAAATCTGTTTCAAATCTTTTTGTTTGTTTTTCTCCATGCACAACCCCTCTGTGAGTTGACACCTTCTTCAACACACGTCCATTTGACAATGATTTGAAACCTTTCTCCTATGTGGATAATGATGCTTGTCCCGGTCCTCTCAGATTCCCTCCACTTACAATTTTCCACCCACTTTATTTCTGAGCTGGGGCATCTTTGTCAGCTGTTCTGTCAAATTCTGCTTAGTCTCACCCCTGTCAACAATACTGTGGAATTTGAGGAGAAATTTCATAGTTTTGGAATTGAACCCCAAGAGGCAGAAGGAAATAAACCTTCCCTAATGATTCTTTTATTCATCACTTTAGTTGTTATATATAATTAGATAACCAAAAATTAATTGTTCCCCATGTTAAATGTAATTCTTCTAATGGCTCCTTTTACTGAATATATCAACATTTCTGTTGTAACTCTGCCTTCTGAGTCAATAGTCTGAATGCTTGAGCAATTTACTATATGTTGCTTTCCTATAGTTCACAGCTAGGGAAATTAATTTAATTTTGTCCAGACTCAAAGTAAATGTTTGACTAAATGCAATTAGTTTGCTGATACATAAACAAACCTAGGACAGGATTTAATTACATTTACAGAAATTTAATCTAATGCATCAGGTTGTTTTTTTTTTTTTCCTAGTATTTAATGGACCTTGCCAGGATCAGTAGAAGTAAATCACCCAAAATACTAAAGCAATGTCTTCTACACTCCTCTTCAAAGAAGCAACCTGTATAGCTAATCAATAGCTATACACTGTTTGTACAATCATATGAAGGAAACCTTCCTTCTTTTTCTTTTTATTTTTTCCTCTTTTCTAGAATATCATCAAGACTAGCTGCTGTGTAACAACAATAACGTGCTTGTGGAAAATAGCTGTACAATTGGCACATTAAGGCAGGATTTGCCATATTGACTAATTCAGTGTTCTGTCTCCAACAGTGGCCAGTACTGAATATAGCAAAAGAAGATCCAAGAATTATTATAGCAGATAAGCACATGATAACTTATTTCTCTGAAAGTATTTGATTTACTGTCTTGAATCACAAGGAATTATTTCCAGTCTATCTACCAAGTATAACTATGCTTAACCTTACCACACAAACACATGTATTTAATCTCTTCTCCCAAAGTAAGATTGTAGTTTTACTAATATCACATGGCAATGAATTAATAATTCTAATATTTTATTGAGAAAGCAGATTGTTTCTGGACCTACATAAAAAGGAAGGGGTTTTTTGTTCCTGTGCAATTGAGCCCTTTGGATGTTTCTGGTCATTTTTGTTCCACCTTAGAGATGTGCCACTTTATATTAGTTTCTCAGGCTATAATCATTAAAAGTATACTGTTTTGGCTCAAGCCACTTTTTGAACTCCACCATGAAGTACTTTTTTAATGTTAGGATTTCTTTTTATCTGTCTGCTCTGATTTCATGACCTCATTTAAGTAGGAGAAAACGCTCAGTCCTGTACAAATCGAACTTTTCAATCCACCAAATTCCTGAGATTTGAAAATAAAGATCAATGAATCTGCACACTCAAAGATAATAATAGGTAAATGATAGATAAATTCTGTTCACAGATAGTGGTCAACCTCAGGAGGAGCAGAGGTAAAATGTAATCTTAGCAAAAGAAAACTTTAATCCAACATCCATAATCCAACATGATCAATTTCTCTTCTTTTGATTTATTGCTATAACATATGTAGTTGGACAAACCAATCATTAATTTGAAAAGTATTTCCCTGAACAGATTTTTTTAGGTTTACATATAACATTTTCATAATAATCTTTCATTATAAGTAAAAACTCAAGACTGATCTTGAGGTTCAGGCTTATTTTTTATCTCTATAATGAATTGCTATAACAATCAGAAGGAGAAATATATTTTGCAGATTTAGTAAAATATTTTGTTTTAAAATGCAAATACAGTTCAAAAACATTTTTAACATAGGCTTTTTGGAATTTTTTTTTCTTGTATCAGGTTTCAAAATATTGCCCAGAAAGACTTTATGGTCCTTCAATCAGGATTTGTTACAAATCTTTCATTTTTGCAATATTTATTGTGAAATCGTACATTACAAAAGCAAACAAGTATTGCCTATACTTCAATCTTATTTAGATCATATTAATGGAAATATTACCAAGGCCATGTAACGCTTTTGTTAGCAATTCCTCTTTACTTGAAGGAAAAAGTTGAGAGTTATGTTTCCAGTACTCAGCAATTTGGCTTTCACTCAGAGGCACACTGCTTATATTGTTACATGAATCATATGACCTCTCAACTTATCAAACTCTTACTTGATCTTGATAGCA
Source organism: Platalea leucorodia (assembly GCF_965183815.1). Classification (NCBI taxonomy): domain Eukaryota; kingdom Metazoa; phylum Chordata; class Aves; order Pelecaniformes; family Threskiornithidae; genus Platalea; species Platalea leucorodia. Next base: position 40,964,946 of record NC_138828.1, on the reverse strand, counting down.
ATCTATTGTATTTTAGAAGTAAAATAATTTCAGATTCCATTTCTGTTTCCTAAACTATTTCATCTAGCAAAAAAAAAAAAAAAAAAGAATGATTACAAGAAGGAGTGATTCACAATGTGGTGAACTGTTACAAATTGTATTGCTTAGAGTTTTTTTTGATTTTGTAGCTTTTTTTTGTCCTGGACTTTCCTCTGGATTGGGTACCATTTGTTCTCTTTAAGGCAACTTAAAATCAGCAAACCCCCCATCATTACTTCTGGCTAAATAGACCAATATGTGAATGTAGTTTTAGTTGATCTAGATCGGGTACAAGTTACTCCCAGGGAGATTCCGATTGGACATGAGAGGTAAATTTTTCACAACAAGAACAGTCAATCATTGGAATAATCTCCCCAGGGAAGTGGTTGACTCCGCTACGCTGAACACATTTAAGACTCAGCTGGACGTGGTGCTGGGCCATCTCATCTAGATTGTGCTAGAAAGGTTGGACCAGATGATCCTTGAGGTCCCTTCCAACCTGGTATTCTACGATTCTACGAAATATGTGCATATAGACCATCCAGAATTATTAATAATAAGAGAAACATTGCCTACCTGAGAAACACTTTTACAACCTCTTAGTTCTTAGTTGCTTCTGTTTTGCTATTCAAACGTTATTCTGTATCTCTTCTTGCCTTTAAATTATTTCAAGGCACTTTCACATCCTCAGTTAAGTTCTGTTCTGCAAGCAGTTGTAAGAAGTAGAGGGCAAGAAGTCGATGTTTTGAAAGATTTCTGAAATGAGCAAACAGGTGACTGAGGGAAGAAAATGGATAAAATAATCTGAAAGCGTCCTGGATAAGCAAAAGGAAAAAAAAAAAAAAAAAGAATGATGAGTTTGAATTCTAGGATATGACACACAGATGCACACACACACACAGATCCATATAATTATCTATATGGAGAGTCACATACATACCCATCACATATACACAGGCACAAGTATACACAGACATTGCCAGAGAACAACAGAAAAATTATGCAGCTTGATGGGTATTTCATCTTTACCACTGTCTCAATTGCAATGTTCCTATACTTTGACTTATATCACATTCCTTTAATTGAGAATTTTAAACACTTTAGAAAAAGCGTTCTTACACAATTACATTTTATTTACACAGGGAAAAAAGGGAGATGAGGTTTTATAGATCCTTTAACTTCAGTGCTATTTCCTGAGGAAAAAGAATCTAAGTTCAAAACTGTGATCAGTTTCATTTACATGTAAAATCACAAAAATAATACTAGAATAATATCACATTCTTTGCTGGTTATTTTGGAGTATAAAGATTCAAGGAACGTTGGCACAACAGCAGCTAAACCAGCTGCGGATCTGAGTATCTTCAAAAGACTACAAGAGAAAAAAAACAAAAACTCTATACAAAAAATGCCCTGAGACGAGATAACGCTAAGTTATGGAATTTCTGATAGCTGCATGGATACTAGCTGTCATGTAACACTGAGTCCAAAGCAGCTACATAGAATACACTGAAAGTACATGTTAATTGATTAAAAACAGCCTTAATCAGAAATACTCATCAGTTGTGGATAACTGTGCACTTCTAGGTTGGTTACCACAGTAGGTAACTGTGGATTAACACCAGTTCCAAAACTGTGTGCAATTTTTATCCATGAAGCAGAACTGAACACAAAGAACAGCACGGATGAAATGGGTAAGTGACATGGAGGTTTGCAAAGAGGCCACAGTAATTGCCAAGGAGGCTGCACCGGCAAGAGGCACAGAGGAGAGGAAAGACAGAGCCGCTCACTGCCGAACCAACATGATCCATCCCACCACTGAGCATGCATGGAGGAGGCAGTACCCTCACCAGGTCAAAAAGTTACAGAAATTGATCTTATATGTCAGCAGAGAAAATGGCATGTGGGTAAACACATTTTTTTCTTTTGGAAGCAGAGAAGAAAAAGTCATTTTTAGTTGAAAAATGCAATTTTTCAATGGTAGACTACTTGTCTTCATAGGAAGCTCAGTTAGAAGCTCTTACAATTGAGTCCAGCCTAAATACCACATAGACAGAAATTCTTTGACGCAAATTAACTTACAAGAATTAAAATAATGACAACCGGGATCTCTGCACTTTTACCTGCTAAGTGCAGGGCTGCATCCTGAATTCTCGTTTCGAAATGTTTGAAAAACTGTATGGAAGAGTGTTTAACTTCAGCGAAACTACTTTCCATTAACCATTTTTACATTAGAAAATAAAACACTTTAATGAATCGATACTGAAATTAAAGTTAATTGATACCTAGAAGAGATATCTCCTTTAAAAAGATTTTACATTTTATTCCAACAGATACCTTTTATTCTAGTCGTCAGATCTTTCTTCAGACCTCTTTTTCTCTGTGTGAATATGAAAGCAGTTTTTACAAGGAGTTGCTAAACAATTTCTTTATGTGACCATAGCAACATCCCATGATAAAAGCACATTTCCCTGGAAAATAGAATTAAATTGATCCATGTTACTGATGCTAAAGAGCAGTCGTTCAAATAAAGAGTCTTATTCAAGTCAAAGAGATTACTTTTGTGAGAACCTAATTTTGGTAAATATATACTTTTAAGTTTTATATGCTTTATACCAGAAGCACCATTCTAAATTCAGACCCTTTTAAATGAAACAGGATTTTATGGTCAGGAAATGGAAAAAACAGCAGCATGAAAGGTAATGAAAATTACAAAGAGCTAATGCAGTGAATCTTGACCTTCTCATGCCAATTAGCTGAAATAACTTCAGAGGAAAACAGGTTCCCTCTTGTCGGAATGCAACGAATTCATGAATGAACTTCTCTGTTTACAGGAAAAGCAGTAAGATCAGTGTGATTGTACCTTATTTAATTATGTCAATTAATAGTGTTAATCAATGCACTGAAATATAAGTGAAATACAGAACTAAGATTGAAAAACCATTTTTCAAAATCCCAAACTGCACTGTTAAATCACAAATTTATTCACAGCTAAGGAGTGCAGACTTCAAACTAATATATCTAACTACTGATGTTTATTTATGTGTGGCATCAATGTGATTTAGACACCTAAATCCAACAGCCACTCTGAACACACCAGCCTGAATTACAAGCTTTTGGAGCAAGATAAGCCCTGAAGTAATGTAATGCAGCCACATTGACAACATCTAGAATTTTACCGTATATAAGGCACGCCATACATCTGAGCTGAAAGAGAATCAGAACAGTCACCTGTAAATAATAGTACCCAGATGTGGTACAAGGTGCTTAAGATAGTATTTTAGGAATAAAACACTGAAAATAGCTTCCATTGTCATCATGTCTAACCCATTGTTACCCGAGACAATCTGTATTGTACAGCCCAGTCCCTTTCATAAGTGCTCTCTCATCAAATTGGTTTGCTGTATTTGTTTTCATTGTCCTTGAGCCTTTGTCTTGTGCGCATTTGCTCTTTGAACAGCATGGTTTTTCTGTGGCATTTGACCAGCATTGTTTCCCCTTTTGATAAATTTCTAGCAAGTAATTATGCAATCTATGAGTTAGATAGAAAAACACAGGCTCTTTCAGCACTCTGGTAAAATGAGCTCCCTACTTTTCTGATTACTCCAGCAGCCTTTTGCTAGGCTTTCTCTAGATGACTAGAATTGAACAAAGTATTCAGGTCAAGGGCATAACACTGACTTTTGTTTTTGTAATGGTTTCAGTATTTCAGTAGTTGAGTGAAGCATTTTCTTTCTATTTCCAAAAATTCCTGAAATTTATCGCATTAAAAAAGGCAAAGCTAAGTGTAGCAGCAGCATTTGTAGTGGAACATGGCAGTAAGCAGAAAAAATTAAGATACTGGACTGGAACTACACCTTTGTCAAGATGGTTTTCTCTAATTTCAGTTGGAGTTTCACAGAGGGAAGGAGAGTGTTAACATAACTCACATGTCACCATAGTACAGTCAGTGGCCTGGCAGCCTGCCCCAAAGAGTACCCAGTTCCCCACCGCCTCATCTGCCAAGTTGTGCTGCTTGTATGAGTTGTTCAATGGTAACAGCCCCAGAGCCGCTTCATTCTCTCGTGCTATCACCAAAAAAAAAAAAAAAAAAAAAAAGCAGCTTTGAATCGCACCAGTGCAAAAGGTTGCCATTCATGGCCGATGCCTAAAACAATGTATTAAAGGTCTGTCCCATACTTGTAGAAAACACTGGAAGCTTTGCACAAAATAGAGCCACAGACCCTAAAACATCTGACTGAAGTAAAGCAAATTACCATACTGTGTGTCACTATAAATTAGAGCCAAAACAGGCTTGTTCCTTAATTTTTGCCAAAGTCATTGGCTCACAGAGACAGATGGAGTCCTACTATTATTGGGATAAAGAGTGGTGTGACCACTGAGACCACAGAAAAAGAAAAATTATTGAGATACCAATATAATATTTTCTCCTGTGTCTACTGAGTCCTTTATGCTTGCATGAATTAGTTCTCAAGACTGACTTGGACAATTTTCTACCTATAAAGCTAATCAAAGCAAGGTTGCAAGGTTGACTCTATGCAGCTGAGCATCCCAAGCAGCTGAAAGGAAAAAGTATAATTTCCATTTAGTTGTGATGCATGGAAATTATAAGGATATCTGACAATTTAATGCAGAACTTCCTCCCAAATCACTGAAAAAAAAAAGGAGAGAAGAAACTAAAATACGGTAACAGCTCCTCTTCACACCTCCAGAACATATTCACAAAATCAAAAACAGCTGCCCCCCCCATCTATATTACTTATGTTATCTATTCTATAGTATTCTCTTTGAAAATTAAATCATTTACTCCTTGGATGTCTTGTAATATGATTTGAAGGATTGTTTTTATTATTCTCACCTTGAACCCGAGACCTTTCATTTAGTTTTATTATCCAGTGCCCATTCTTGTGCCCTACTGTAAAACTCAAATGCATAGTCTCAGAATGGAAATGGGTATGCCGAGTACCATACAAAACCCACCTAAGTAAGTACTCTAGATTGAAAATCTTTGACTCTCAGACTTGTCTCCAGTAAGGCATTGAAAAGAAAAATAATTATTCTTCCTTTGTGAGATAGCTTCATGTATTAAAGACAGATTAACAATTTTAAAAAAACACTTCCAAAATTTTGAATTGTGTCCAGTTCAAAACTATTATTTAAGGTAAAATAGTCTCATTTAATACTGTAGAGTAGTCTCAGAAAAGTTTGGTGTATGATTTGTTAACAAATGCTTTATTTTTCTTTTCACTGTTAATTTATTCATTATAACTACTTTTTTTTTAATATTACCTTTCTTTCCTGAAATAGGACTCTCAATATGTTCAGATATGTGAAAAGGAATAAACCTGTTCTGAAAAAAGAAGTTTTCTTAGTCAAAATATTCTTATTGTTATTTAATCCGGCAGAAATATACATAAAAATATATCTGAGAAAAAGTACAAACCATCACTGAGAAAGTTGCCAAGCAACCACTGTTTAATGCTAAGTAAGAATAATATTGTCTATCCAATTAGTGAGCCTATGTGAGAAAAATATCTATGTTAAATCATAATATGCTATCACATAAGAAATTCCAATACAAAATGCAATTTTAATTGTAACTGTCAGCAGATGAAGCTACAGAAATAACACCAAATGCATGGCATACTTACTGGAGGCACTGAAAACAGAGATAATTTTATTGCCCAGTCTTTTCCAGAGATGAGCTAATGCAATCAGTAAGAAATATTGCTGACCTTGCAGCGTTTATAACATTCAATAAATATCTAGTACAATCTACTAACAGTTTCTTAAAATTAGTCTATAACAACACTGTATTGTCTAGTAAAATGAACACATCTGATATGACCAGCAATATCACTGCTCCCAAATTTACAAAAGAGAATCCTAAGATAGCTAGTTGAACAATTTCATGCCTGTAGTGTTGGTAAATTAGCACAGAAATAGTGCCAGTGTAATTAGTTTGTTTAAGGTCTTCAAAGAAAGTAATAGCAATAGTAGTACACTCTCTGGTGTTGCTACAGTAACACCAGAGTAAAAGTAGTTTATTATTAATCACTCCTGTAAACATATAAGGAAGGAATAGACACACACACACAAGATGCAGGTTTTTACATTTTTAACCACAGCAGATTTAAGCTAGTAGAATAAATATCAATCAGATTAAAAACTGTTTCTGGATCCCTTTTTTTTAATTGAATACCTTCTTTCCAGAACATTCCTTGGAGCAAAATCTCGGGGGGGGGGGGGGACGGACAAAACAAACAAACCAAACCAAACACACACACACGCACAAACCAACACACAAGGGGGAGAGCGCTCTTCTAGTTAAAAAGAAGTATATATCCTGGCATGTGTGTGGCTAAATAAGAATGTCTGAAACACAACAAGTGATATTTATGCTGTTATTTGCAGGATTCTGCATTCTAACTTTACAAGAACACATGCAGATATGTTTACATAAGGTACATGACTTCAGAAGAAAATTTTGCAATATTTCTTATAGTAGCAAGGAAGCATGTGTTAATGAAAAAGAATAAGCTGTTTATAGGCTGCAGAAACATTCTGGCTGCAAAATATATATTAGTATTAATAATAATAGCCAAGAGATCAGCTATGTTCATTGCAGCCAAAGTGTGATTTCTCTTCTGTTTTACCATTATGCATAACAATCAACTATCTATTCCATTAGTATTACAAGCTTTGACTTTTTTTCCTTTGTGGTTTTTTTTTTGTTGTTGTTGTTGTTGTTGTTGCTGCTCTTTTTCAGTAATCCGTAATTCTGAAAGCATTCCTTGCAAAGACTATAAGGACATAATTTAACCATCACTCAAACTCAATTAATTTTTAATCATTCTACAGAGCTGGTTTAAATCAATGTACAATTATTCATATGATAATTTAAGTAACAAAATTGTTTACATTTGCAAATACCTCAAAAGCAATGCCAGTTCTCTTATTGCTGTAACTATTCACTACAACAACAGATATCTCAATGTAACTTGATTTTTAAAAGGGTTCTGCAGAAGATTATCTAACTGTGTTTGCACTTTCATTTTCATAACTTGGATTTAAGGAACAACAAATATGCAAAGGCAGTATTCATCTTTCATAGAATAGATAAAGCCCACACTCTTTTGGTAGAACAGGGCCTATTTTCTTGAGTTACAAACACGTTTATGTTCTTTCAACTTAATATTACTTCTTGCTTGTACTTGCAGCACCGCTGCTACTTTTTATATTATTCCTTGAATCTGTTGCAGACAATGTCAACACACCCAGAGAGCCAGGCTGCTCTACCAAACCTGCTCTTGAACACACCACTCATCGGTGATTTGTTTATTCTGTACAGATTGCCACTAAAATTTTGCTTTTAAAATGTCACTGTTCCCTTCATCACTGTTTTAGAATCTGTTACATTTCTAGTTTATTGGTCAAGCTGCATCACTGTTACCACCATTTTTCTCTGCTTCTTTTATCTCATCAAAAATTCTTAAAAAAGATACACTTCTGAAATCTTGATTAAATAAGACTACCAGCCTCACCTTTCATTTTTTTTTTACCTCTTTTTTTTTAATAAGGTAAATCCTGAATATAGAAAACCAGAATTATTTCTGAAATAAAACCAACCTTGTTTGTATTTACCCTAGAGTTCAGGATATTCACGGCACCATCACAACTGAGAGGTCTAGATTTGTGTGGAGATAGATAGCCAGGTTTTGAGGGAGAAGGTTGTTTCAGTTAGGTGGGGTGGGATGACACTTGGAGTTCACAGTACTAGTTACATGGTAGGGTAATATTTTTTAATAATATTGAATTTTCCTGTACCATGTATCTATGTATGGGAAATGTCATCCTTCTACTATAAATTTTAAAATTATACTGTTCTAATTCCACTGACTTCAGTGAGTTACTCTTGTTCACACAATCAAGATGGGTGCTTTTTGATTCACTAGATTTTTTAATTATACGGTTGGGCTGAGATCCATGGCTTGTTGATATTGTTCACATCTTGTATAGGATCTGGCTCACTGACTAAAATATAATACAGATAACAACAACAATCTAGATTACTTATTGCCATCCTGTTAGATAAGCCTTTCAGCAGGTTTTTCTTTGTGGTGAATATAATGTTCAAATGATGCCAGAAAGCTTTTTATACTTTGAATCCTATTTACTTCTATTGCCCTTTTCTTCATGAGTGAAACAAATCATTAATAATGATTTCTCGGAACAAGTTTTCCCATCAGTGGCATAAAGATTTACACCTCAGGGGCTTTGGTAAAATTGTTCATGATTGCACAAGTAAACACAAAGATATGTGTACTTCTGTATGGATTTAGACCATGTATGAGGCTAATAAAGACAAGATCTGCCTAAATTCATCAGTGCATTAATTCTCTGATTTTTTAGCTCAGCTATAAAGGGAATTTAACTGAAAAGTTTTACTTCATGTTGTGTTTGACAGCAGTATGCCTAAAAAAGGCAGTTTCTTTAGTCATAAAAATGTGATAGAATAGTTGAAGTGGTTCAGATGTGCAAAGAGAAACAATCAACTGTCTTTACATAGTGAGTTTTCCTTTTTCTTCTAGAGGTACAGCTCTGCTATTTGTCTCCAAATGGTAAATTGCACTGTTTGCAGAAAGGTACTAACTTTTAACTTTTTTTAAACAAAATAATTATTTTCCTAAGTCCAGAGCCTAATTTAAGCTCCTTACCTTCCACAATTCTTAATGTTTCTCCACAAAAGTTTCAGACTTCTCATTTACTTAGGGGGAAAAAAGCAAAATGTCTAACCTTCTTGGGAAGAGGGCAACATTTGCCAGGTAAGTGAATAATTTTTTTATTCCCTCTTCCCTCAGAAAAATCTCTCCATATAAGCATTTGTTTGTCTGTTGATCTGACACATCGCTTTGGTTGCAAAAAGACCTTATCAGAGGTCAAGCCTTGCTCTAAAGCCCTGCATTGAAAAGCATTGAAAGCCACACCTTCAATTAAACACTCAGATGTGACTAGATGTCAGCTGAAGTCATAGGGAGAGGTGGCAAACAAAATGTCTCAAGATGATTTGAGGACAAAGATGATAAAGGTAAAGAGTGGGAAATTTCTCTCATCAATATTAATGGAAAACACCACACTGAAAACTGAACTGCTCACACATTCTGAGTAAAAGATTGAACTGTATGGAGGTGACTAACTTAGATTACACTGGTTCTCTTTTGTGTAAGCTAAAGCACTATAGTTGTTTAGTCAACTTTAGCTGACGTGCAAGGCTGACTCTACTCAGCAAGGCTAACACTACTCAGCAACAATCTCAGCAGCTGAGATTGTTAAAGTTGCCTTTTGCCCAGGAGCTGGGATGGCACTGGGCAAGCAGGAAACACAGGCCTTTCAGCATCACAAATCCTGACTAGCAGGTAACAGGGCTACCTATTTCTGCTGCCAGCCCACCACAATTTTCAGGACACAATATTTACCTCCACTGCAGGGAAATTAAAGCCCAAGAAGAACCAGAACCTCAACTCAGGAACACCTGGAGGTCCAAGCAGCTGGCTGCAGATTCAATCTCTTCGAAACGTGCATGACATTTAGAAACTGGCAGCTGCTGCTTTAACCATAACCAATTTGGTCCATTGGGACCATCAGGTCGTATTCCCAATGAAAAATTTCAGTTGACACTGGATTTTTGTCTGAACTAATAAAAATAGGGGAATGAGTAGCAAGGAAAAAAAATCAAATAAAGTTCCATCAATCCTCACGTTGACTTGAATTTAAAGTCAGAACCTAGGTATGAAGTTTTAAAGCATCTAAGTACAAAAAACTCCTGGTGAGCTAGGAAAAGCATTTAGCCTTAGTGACAGTGCAAAAATATGGAGGGTGCTAGGTTTTAGGGTACATAACTTTTGCTCATACCAACACCACAAAAACTTCATTGCATGTATTTACTATGTAGAGGGACAAAATGACTGTATCAGTTTTGATGTAACATATATGAAGAAAAGCTCGTATGACCTAGCAAAATTCTCTCTCCCATCAAGTTTGAGGTATAAGATATGATAAAAAAACTAAGTGTGAAGCATTGCCATCCAGTGATGAAGATGGAAGAGAGAAATGGAGATAAAAATGAGGGGTGATGTGACTGAGTCTTTGATATTCATACTCTCAACTGGGAGAATGATATTCAAACATAGTCAGAGTAGCATGAATTTAAAAGACCATAAAAATCAATGGGGTAAGTAAAGAACAGGGATGATTCTACTAGCTTTAAATATTCTTACTAATAGATCATATGTTATCTACTTACCTACACCAATGATGAGCCAGTTCTGCTCCCAAACTGTGATGCTGAGTCCACTTAAGACTTTCTGAACCATAGCTAACAAAGAAAAAAAAAAATATTCATTTCCCTGAATATTTCTATATTACTTTCATTTAAAACCAATAAAAAATCCTTTTGGAAATCTTTACTTCCCAAGTGGAAAATTTCTCCTTGAAAATTTCCACCTTTCAGGAAGTTGTATTCCTAAAACAAAAATGTAAATTCAGCATGGAAACAAGTCTTTGCCCATCCCACACACAGGTCTAATATTACTAGGGAGGGTAGAGAGGGAAAACACAAAACAGACAATCCATGAAGTTCTGGACCTTGGAAAGACGTTCTGCAGCTTCCATGTAATTCAAGAGTTGCCCCAGGGAAGATGCAACTAAGGAAAAGGTTAGTGCTAACTACAAAGCCTGAAAGAAGGAAGTAGCAGGCTCCCAGCCACCCATAGGCTGAACAGAAAGCTGACTGAGTACTAGTTATTGCTGTGAAATTAGCTGACAAAACACAAAAAGAAAAAAATACAAAAGAAATATATTAATTTTGAGCCAGAAAGAATATGTTCCTCCAGTCTTTATTTTTTTCAGTGATTTTAAAATTGGCGTCAATTATTTTGAGGCAAGTTTCTAAATATAATAGTTCAAAATCAAAATGCAAAACATTTCATTTTATCTTCTTTTTACTCATCTTTTTCTGGATTAAACCATCCTTTTCAGCCCTCAGGTTACAAACTAAAAGATCATAAATTGTACCCGTCCTTATTCTATCAGCTTTTACCAACAAACAGCATCATTTCCTGGAGGTATTTAAAAGACGGGTAGACGTGGTGCTTGAGGACACGGTTTAGTGGTGGACTTGGCAGTGCTAGGTTAACAGTTGGACTCGATGATCTTAAGGGTCTTTTCCAACCTTAACGATTCTATGATTCTATGATTCTATTTCAATTTTATGGGAACCTGCCCCACAAGCTAACCTTCATGTATGCTTCATTCTCCTCTTGCTTCTAATCCAAGATCACAGTGGGAGGCAGAGGTAAAAATCTTTGTGTCATCATTGTACCGAGAACACTAAAGCCAATATGTTATCATATAAATATTAGTGTAACAACAATAAATTAACACATATCCTTTTTCAAAGGAACCCATGTGGCAATTTCCATTGTCCCCTAATTAATTTAGGCAAATGAAAGAACATGTTTGTCCTTTAAATAGTATACATACATACACATCTCATACATGTCCTGTGTAAAGCTGTATTTGAATTAACAATTACTTGAATTTATATTTAAATTAATATTTATTCAGATATATATTTATAAATATATCCATTAGATATACATTAAAAAAATTGTGAAATACTCCGTATTAACTTCTGCTAGAAGGCAGGATTAGAAGGAAGATCTTTACTGAAGAATTAAAATGCCAAATCTCACACAAGCAAGTGGTAGGAAAATACAGGCATTCCTTTTTCAACTGACCTTTAGATCAATGACCTTCTTCTTTTGCCCTAAGCATCTGTCAGACAGGCACTGTCACAAAACACCATTGCTAACCTTCAGCCTTCAATTCTTCTCTTGTACTATGCGCTATAGTTCAGGTTACACCTACCATCCCCTGAGCCATTGAAAAACTCCCGGATTTTGCCTGCAGGGCACTTATTATAGCTCTAACTTTCTTTTCTCTTCAGTATTTAAAAAGCCAGATGGTAAGGATAACACTCACTTTCTCTGATGTAGTTTTTTTGGAAAAAATTAACTGTCAGTCTACATGGTTTTTACCAGTAAATAATGAATTTATTCAGTGTTACAGACAAACCAGACTGAGTTTTAGACAGAATCAACAATTTCAAAACCTGCTCAGTTTTAAAACACTTGCAATTCTGCTTGTCAGCAATGAACTACAGATTGCCAACCTGTCATTTCAAATGAAAACCACCTTTAACATTCTTGAATAGTGTTAATGAAAGATTTTTTTCTTCTTCTCCTTTTTTTATTGTTCTTGTTCGCTTATCTTGTGGCTACTACTTTATTAGAACCTGACTTTAAAGTTCATCCTGGTACTCATTAAGGATAAAGAGTTATATGCAATGACAACCTCCAGTACACTGCCATCACTCACACTGATGGGACTTTTGCCGAGCAATTTAATTTCATCCTGACCAGCCACCAGGCAGCTACATACAATTAGTGAATAAAATAACAAGTTTTAGATTAGTTTTGTATCAAATTTCTTTACAAGTAAGGGCACAATTTCCTGAGAGGTCAGCTTTGAGCTTTGCTCACATAGGAACATCAAAACCTAAATAACAAAATAAAGATGTAGACTCAGACAAAGATTTGTCATAAAAAAGATAGATACAAAATTTTTATCATGTGTGGAGTGGTACTGCAGCAGATATGATACAGGATTTCTTCTGGCAAAATTGAAGTAGCTTGGACCTAAAGAGGGCAAGGGATGTTATACCAGCCATGATCTACAAGCAGAGCAGTATTCTAAGACTTCAGGACAGTAATTATGCTGAACAACTGAATGCTTTCACTTTGCTGCATAGCTTTTATCCAGGGACATATGTTTTCCTTGTCATTTAGCAACTTTGTGTCAAATCAACTTACTCACTATATAAATTAATTGCTATGTCATTCTGAGGTATATTTACATGAATAAAGAGAACTGTTGAATTTATTGGATGTCTTAAAGCTCAGGCACACAAAGTGAAATAGATATGCAGCTGGGGAACAAAAAAAAAAAAAGACACATAAATTAAGCATATAAATTTTTCACACAACTGCCTGCACAGTTCCCCTCTATACCTCCCTAATATTACTTCACCAAAACAAACCATATAAAGATAAATATCTAGGAAATTATTTGTCCTTATTTTGCTCTAATTTCAGCAAACTGGACAGCTGGTATACAGAGAAATGAAGAAAACTTGTGGAGTTGTATAAGCTCTGGTAAAATTTGCAGGCTGGTTGACTAGTTATCCATTACCCTTTCTTTGGGGGAAGGACTCTGGCAATCTGCATTTCACACTAAGATGAAAGAGCAGCCATGCTTTGTGCTGTTGTTATAGCCTACGTGTGACAAGTTAGTTTACTTCTGCTGGTGTATGAGGGTGTGTTGTCATGTACTAAATCAAAGAGCTTTGCTTAGAAAAGGCAATTTTAAGCTGTGATTGGGTACCAGTAACCCAAAAGGGAACTTGCTAGCTCTCCGTCTGAGCTGGTGTGTTCATTGGAAGCCCTGGGCGTGCGTCTTCCCCTTGCCATGGCTCATTACAGATGCCTTTGCTGGACATCTCTGGCTGCCAAAGGGCAAGGGGGTGGTTACCCAGGGTCCATAACACCTAAAGTTAATCACAGTAGTTCCCAGGGGCTGCAGGTTCAGTTATGGTAGATAAAGATCATAGGTAAACCACTGAAGAACTGGGCAGCAATGACTAAGCTTGTCCTCTTGTGCTTTGATTGTTCCTTGCTATCTGCTTGGACACCAAAGGTGGATTTTTAGCGGAGCTGTTTCATCCTGTACTTTTGATTAAGGGAGGTACTCTGAACATTGTCCCTGAAATAGTTCACTGATACGGCTAATACAGGCATAGGGCTTCAGGGCTTTTAAAATTATTTTTTTGAAAGTCTAGCCCACAGGAGCATGAAAGCACAGGTTCAGTGCAAAGAACACCAGAATAACAGGTTGGGAGAGAATTTTTCAGTCAGCGCATGAAGACTGATCCCCTCTTGCCCACTTAAGTTCACTTGATTTTAAAACGAAGCAATATGTGATAGCTATTACAAATACTTCCTAAATGGAGGTTTAAGATAAACAAGAAATGGAGTTGGGTGAAGGGTTCTCCCCCTTTCAAGGAAATTGAAAGCAACTAAATTACACAGCATCCATGATTTGGCTTGGCTTTCTTTTTGGTTTTGTTTTTTTGTTGGTTGGTTTGTTTGTTTGTTTGTAATTGTTTTTGTTTTTAATGTGAAAAAGAGCTCAGGAAATACAGCCTTGTGTGAACCAACAAAGTATACAAAGAGTAATACCTGGGTTTTTTATAAGTATAGTTCATCCCACTGTTATCATTTGCGCTAAACCCTTCAGGGTAGTTTGTTGTGCACGTCTCACTTTCCAGCTCAGAGAGGCTGTATTTTTCTTTCTCTAAGAGGAATACAATGACTTTCTAATTATCTGAAAGACAGATGAAAATTATTGTAACTGGCCAAGTATACAATTTCATGCCCTAAAATGTTATTAATAAAAAAACCACCAAAACCTACATTTAATTTTTAAGAAACCTGGACAGGCATTAAGAATACATCTATAACTCTGTTCATCTTCTGTGATGTAATGTGAATATGCTTTTGTAGGCACAGCTACACTTTAAACAAAGATATGATAAGAATGTTCATAAAAATCATACTTTGCTTTTCCTTTGGATACGTTAGAATTACAATCTCAGCTACTTGCAGAATTGAAGCTTTAAAATAGCCATTTTGTGTGTAAAGCAAGGCAAATGACTTCCTGTTTTGAATATTATAAACAGTCACAACACTTAGAATTACGTCTAGAACATCTTATAGAATCTCAATTTCCTATGTTATGAAACTTTACATTCAGATAGAATTTTCGCTTTCATAGAATCTATCTAGAAAAGCAGAAGCTTCACTGGAGCATCCCTGTACCTTGCCATACGATAGTGAAAGTGATGGCTTTGGTCTTGCATCACCCTCCAAAAAAGAGGCAAAGATCAATAATGTTTACAGTCAAATAAGCAGACTGATATCTTTTTAAGCAAGTCAGTGTAATTCTTAAGTATACGTCAGTAACACCAAGACAATATCTTCATAAATGCCCACACAGAAAAAGAATAGTTTTTTCACACATGCCTCATAGGTTTAGAGTGTAATTTATAGGAGTAAAAAATGCAACTAAGCTTCACACATAAAACACATTTTAAAACAAACCACTTGGAAAACCCCTCTAAACTTTACATAGAAAAACAAACCAAGATAGCATTTAAGTATTACTAGCGTCAAAATGTTAGCTCTGCGAAAACAGGTATACGTGGTAAGTTTGGCCACATCTTTTTTTTTTTTTTTTTTTTAAAAACAAACAAACAAACAAACAAACAAAATCTTTAGCCTGCAGAAACCTAGTCTTCCTCTCTTTCTCATTG
This sequence comes from Platalea leucorodia, assembly GCF_965183815.1. Classification (NCBI taxonomy): domain Eukaryota; kingdom Metazoa; phylum Chordata; class Aves; order Pelecaniformes; family Threskiornithidae; genus Platalea; species Platalea leucorodia. Next base: position 40,949,441 of record NC_138828.1, on the reverse strand, counting down.
GCGGGGGGGGTTGGGGGGGGTTGGGGGGGAGGTTATGAGCTGTTTCAGAGCCCAGCCAAAGGTTGCCCTCTCTATAATTGGTGTAAAATAGAGAGTACCTTGGGTGATTAGCTTTCCTCAGCTGAAGTAGCCTTTGTTTCTAGATAGCCTTATGCTTCCAGTGGCTAATTTCCTCTGGAATACCAATTTCCTGTGAGGAGGAATGAGACATATGTTGAAGGAAGTAAAAGAAATTAAGCTTTTAGCATGAATCATGCACTACATAGTGATGGCAAGTTTAAATCTTCATGTCCAGATATAACCATCTAGCTCACTTGTTTCACAGTTATAACAGAATGCAACCAACTTTTTTTTTTTCTTCTTCTTTTCTTCACTCAAAGAATCTTTAAGAATTTCTAAATGATGTAAGATTAGACCTGGGAAGGCAATTTTCAAAGCAAAATGACAATCCTTTAAACAGAAACTTTTCATAAGAAAAGACTGCAAAGTCTTGTGCCAGAAGAAATGCCCCTTGACTCCTAGATATCCAAACCAGGGTGAGAAAGAGGAGCAACACACTGTAATGTGATACTAATGTTCAGGATAGTTTCAGATCATGAGACTAAAACTTGTGGTCCAAGTGAAAGACGAGACTGTAGACTGCTACGAAGCATGTCTCGACCAATAACTCCAGTTAAAGGGTTTCCATTTTGCATAGAAGAATGACAGGTTATGTCAGCTAGACAGGGGAATTAGACAAGTCCTCTGTTTAATGCATGCAGACTTTGAGAAACTGGGGCTCCTCCGAGAATTTTTTCTGTAGTGTACATTAGAAAAAATTGACAAAATTACATAAACCCTCCTCTGATCAAGAACAATAAACCAGCTCTTCCACCATTTCCACATAAGTATCCTAACCACAGACTGTTAGCATCAGGTTCCTTCACTTTTATCAGAGACACCACTTTTAAACACACTGTAAACACTTTGTCAAATTGCTTGGATTAAACAACGTAGTAATCTAGGCCAATGTCAAAAAAAAAGGGTATATTAAGAGTATTTTTAAAATGTTGTTAACATAATACCACCAAAAATAAAACTGGCTGTAAAATACTCACAACTAAAAAAAAAAAAAAAAAAAGTCTATATTTATACTCATGTCCTAAGTAAACATAGCACAAAATTAAAACAAGATGGAAAAAAAAAAAGTATGCACATTTAAATTATATATGTTTGTATGTGGATTGCCTGAAAAGTTTAAATATACTCAGAAAAGCCCATGTTCTCCATGAAAAGTTCTTGAGAGGCTTTACTGAAATATTTTCCCAGTTCTAAGTAGCCAAAAGGAAAAAATGAAAAAGTATCAGCAGAGAATTAGCTGGCAACTGCAATAATGGACCTAATATTGAAAATTCAACAGGATCATTGCCATCTTCTCAGGCTCTGTTTTCTTCAACAGAAAAGTTCAAGATTTCTGTTTCTCTACTCATTTTGTACCAATTGAATGTAATACAACTCACATGACTGTTTTCTAACTTCAGTACTTTATTTTTCAAATAAGGTTTATGCTGCAGATAGACAAAGAAAGTGAGTAACAGAGAGAAAAACAGAAAAATCACTGACCCATTAAAGAACTGTCTAAACTAGTTTTATAGTTGAAATTTACAGAGAATTATAAAACTCTCTGGAATGATAATCCTGAACATGGATGGAAGGAAGACTGTAAGAAGAGGCAAGGTTCAGGAGTACAAAGTAGACTGAGAATCAGAAGGTATTTATTGAAATCCATATCTGGAAAACATTTTCTTATGTAACTGTGACATTTGATGTCAAATCCATCAAATGGTCATGAATTATTCCCATGCAGCACATAAGGACTAGGAGCAATACTCAGAGATGCTGCATTATTCAATGTCCCTAGAAAGAAGAAAACTTTGCAGGACAATAAGAATATAAACACAGAAAGTATCCAAAGTGAGAGATGAAAGATCTTATCCAGATTAGTCATCTGAATAACTTCCAAAAACGCCTTAGACAACACTGCCCCCCTGCAAACCTGTAGACACGCAGTCTCAGTTGTACTGACCTGCAAAATGCTCTTGGATAGCTCAGCTATTGATATCGATGCGTTTTCTGCCCAAACCCCAGCTATGGCACCTTGTGGAAGAGAGGATTATTGTATTAACCCAGACTTGATTTCTTTGGAATAAATGTGAATTCCACAACCAATGTGCCTGCCCAGAGCTCAACAAAAGGCCCAGGCACAACCCAGCAGTGGGAGCAGCTTGTAAGAATGGCCCCTGGCTTCTCTTGCAAGTCATTTTCCTCTCATCACTTTAAGTAATAAATAAATGAAGTACAGGAAAAAAAAAAAAAAAAAGCCCAAATGCTACTACTAATCAGCACAAATATAGAAGGAAATAAAAATTTGCTAACTGTGCATTTCTAAATTCAATCAAGGCTGAGAAAAATCATTACTTCAAAAAGCAGACTTTAAGTACATTTATGCATGCACTGTTTCTTTTTGGAAAGGTCAATTAAATGTCAAAAGTGTAACTAAAAAATGAGAATTTAACATTCAGCAGTTACAGCTTGCCTGTTGGTATACATTACATCTAATTATGTACTTCACAATCATTTCAGAAAAGAAATTCATAAAACATTTACAAAATACGTTCAGCACATTAGTCATGACTAGATTTTAAAAAATACTTTCAGAAATACAATTAATTAGTTATTTATTAATATAAATTTTATTTATTTATTATTATTTTATTTATTTACTAATTACTTATTTAAAGTGTTTTGATTTAAAAGAATAAAGTGTCAGCAGACAAAATATCTGCAAAATCCCTGGAATACACATTGTACCTTGTAAGATATTACCAGGAATGAATAAAACAGGCCACCACATATTTATGAGATTTTTTTTTCATCCTTGATAAGCGATATCTGCTATTAAAGGATTTAAAAAATAGTAAATACATTCCTGTGAAAACTGCCTTATAGAAAGAAGAATGCGTATTTTGAAAAATGTGATGCAGCTTCTGGCAAGCTGGCAGTAAATGCCACAGAGAAAGTCACAGACCACCAAATGTTTACTGTACAGCAGTCAGTAATGCTGTCAGTATTGAAAAAAATGTCTCTCCCACGTTTTTCCTACTTGGAAATATCCCACGAATCATAGACAAAAAGATAATCTTATATTTTATAAATCATCCTTTTCAAAGTTACACTGTGTATTAAACATATTACTAAGGCCCAGGTTCTCATATCCTCATTCTCACTGGATATCTTCTTTTTGGTTGGTCATGCAGCAAGGTGACATTAAAACAAGAGAAAGGATATTGAGAACTAGCCCCAAAGGAATTAAATCAGTGCAGCAGCAAGACAGCCTTCAAATGGGCTAGCAGGGAGCCAATAAGAAAGTAGATACTTAGCCATCAGCAAGATAAGTCACACCTGCACTCATTTTACTAACTGTAATTTAGTATTCCTAGATTTTTCAGAAGAGTGATGTTTCCTTTCTAGCCTTTGTGATAATAATTTGTTCAACTTTTCGGTTTTGTCCTTGTGGAAGTAATCTAGCCTTACCCTAGAGAAAAACCTCTATTATTTTATAGAAATCTTCAGGCAACAAAATGTCTTTTAGGTTGTCAACAGGTGGACTCTTGAACCTCCAAAACAATGTCGGCTCCTGCAAGATGGCCAAGAGTACAGTGGTCCCCCAGCAGGCTCCCAGGACTGTGACCAGCAGCTCTGTGAATTCATCTAATCATTGCAGAAGGGTCATCTACAGGCCCCCTGGACTTGCTGGAGCAATTGTTCTTAATTCCCTGGAGAACAATATTAATTATAATGGAGGATCTAGTTTTGAATGACCATCCCACCATCAATTTTAGGTGCTGTACACATGCAAAGTCTTTGATTTCTCACATTTCATTGTTCCACCATCCGTTCTACTTCTTCATTTACACCAGATCTATTTCACTGCACTTGTTAACCCCTCTCTCTCTCTCTCTTCATTCTCTAGTCCTTCATGCCCCCACTGTTTCCATGGCCCTTTTCATAAAAAACTACTTCTTTGTGACTTCATCCCTCACAAAAATATGTATCTCAATATGCAAAGACAAAACTTGATTGATGCTCACATCTGTGTATACTTTCACTCTTCTTCCTCACCTGTTTTAATCTTAGAATGATTACTACATTGTTTTTATATCATCACTCTGGGTAGGTCAAAGAGCAGAATGATGCTATTTTCATAGAGGTATTGAAGACCGTGCGGTTGTCTGTGGGCACTACAATAGCAACAAAGATGTTCCCATTGGTGTGACACCCTTACACCGGAGGCAAGAAGTTTCCTGGGAATTTAGCACTAGCTGTGTAATCCTTCTATGCAAAAGCATCCCTTGCTCACTTGATATTAGAGCAACAGAGCACTGCAAAGCAGTCAAAGCCGGAACCAAGAATCAATAATACCTGGGGAACTGTTCCTCAGTGAAGGGAGTGAGAATAGTGCCTTGATCTTGAATTCACAATTTTAATTATGCATACAGTTGAAGTCTGTATTCTTCCATATCTTCATTCTTCCACATCTACAGTCATGATCATCAGTAGCAAAGTGAATTATTTTATTAGCCTGCACACCAGTCAAATACATGTGCATAAGTCACACATGCAGGTATGGTAGTACCTAGGTGCCTCTAGCTTTGACCTTCCAAAGTATCACTGACATTTTTCTATCTTACTGACCATAGCCACAAAGGAAGCTATTCAGGGTTTACTCTCAGCGAACCTTTAATTTGTTTGTTTGTTTGTTTGTTTGTTTGTTTGCATAAAGGATGGCTTGCTATGAAACTTCAGTATTAATTTTAAAGGTTTAAAGTTGAGAAATCATGAAAATAATTATTCTAGTAAAGCACATTAGTGAATAAGTATGTCCACAATTGGCTGATAACCTGTATACAAGCTAGTGAAACTGAGACTGTACTGATTGCATTTTAATTGAGACAAAAGAGAAGGCCTTTGAAGAATGCAGAGTCTAGTATCTTTATATCGATGGATTTACTGGTGCACCTAAATGTAAGAGCAATTAACTGTTAAGTTAAACTTATTGAGTTTGAGGCTGTTTGGTAGCCAGGGAGAAAATTTTGCATCCATTTCGCCAAGTAGAAGTAAATTTCCAAGGTACCCAAGAGCTTACCAACAGCAAGCAGGCGAGGGGCATACAGAAGCCATCCATTGGCTTTTTTCCACCTGCTCTTTTCCAGTGACCGGCTATGTTAACTTGATGGCAACTTTGCCATATTTTGACCTTCAGAATGGTACCGAATATACCGAAATCAGATTAACTAACTTTTGCTATAAAATAAAAATCGAGCTGAAGAATAAGCCAAGCAAGAGTCTTTGCAAAGACTTTCCATTGCTGAGACTCTTAGAAGTGACTCTGGTCATTGCACTTTCCTTCATAGCATGACTCAGGTTCTATGCTGATACGTTACTAAGGACAGTGCTTAAAGCTCCTTTCTTCAGATATTATGCGTAATGAAGATGGAATTTATAGATGGGGTATTTCATGTCAAAACATCATCAACAAGACACCATTGGCATAACCTGCAAACTGCAAGTATGCATTGGGTTTGTCAAAGGATTAAGATTTCTAACCTTTTGAGACATACAGCATCAGTGCAGTGGTATGTGAAGCAGACGAACTCTGTCCTCCAAATCAGCACATACACAGGATTCTACACACACTTGTTAGCTATACAGGCATAAAAGTTATCCTCACTTTAAAAGTCTTAATCAAAGCTTTTATTAAGCCTCTTAAACTTTCACTGAAGTTTTCAGATACACTGTGACATCAGGCTTCCCAGGTATAAAGGCCAACTTCCTATATATTCTATATTTTTGCATACTGTAACCATTTAGAGTTTGAAACCCAGAAAACAAGTGTTTCCTTGTGTCTCTCCTTACTCAGCTGTAAGAGAAGATACAATTATTTGAATGCAAAGTGGACTCTTACTATGGAAACATGAAAGGAATAGAAGGGAAACAAAGACAAGATGCAATTGGGTGTCTTGCTGTAGCAAAAAGCCCCCAAAATGAATGATGAAAACAACTTTCAAAGATGGGCACAACCTGAAAGCATTTGTCCAGATTTCTTGAAGAAAATGGCCCACTGCTGGCATATTTTATATGTATGAATAAGAAACTCTACATGCCGAGATGAGGATGTTATCAAAGTAGACAGTTAATATAACTCTAAGTGAGAACAGACACTAGCAAAAAGTAAAAGCAAAATACTGAAGAACGTGCCATTTATATGATGTACAAAAGCATTCATGTACTTCAAGGGAATGAAAATAGGTATTTCAAAAAACTCACTAGTGCCTGCTATTGTCTACTACAGGTTTCATTAAATGGAATTATTTGCATTAATACTGATTATTCCTAAGGACAGTAATTCCTAAAATAAAAGTTATTTGTATGTCCCTAATCAAGATTTCTCCTCAGTGCAAAAGAAAGGAAACATCTGATGACTCTTAGAAAGCAGAACATCTCAACAAACAAAACAGTCAGCAATTAAGAGGTTGATGAAGAAAGAGAAAAAACATCATCAGAAATTGCACATCCCTCATCAAGGAATTTCTTTAGAATTACACAACACAAAAATAAATGTCAGGTGTAAATACAGCTCTACAGCTAGATAGAGAACACCTACTTGACAGTTCACTCACATAGGTAAAGGGACACTAAAAATTCCATGAAATTTACTGAGATACTGGTTCTTATTTTAGTGTGAGGTATACCTTAAAAAAAACCTGCAATAAAATGTACTTTTTAACTGCATTTGATGTTCTACAGTTTTCCTCCGCATATCATCATACATACATCGATCAGCAAGTGCACACTCTGGAACGTCAGTATGGCTTTTAACTTTCTGCTGATATAAACCCACCTTTTTATCTGTGTTTTGAAACATCTGAACCAAGTCCATTTGTTCCTTCTTCCTAAGGCAATCTCAAGATCCAATGAGCCTGAGGTTCTTTCTGTTCCTTAGACTGATAAAATACAGTTTCTACACATGAATACAGAACATTTTTTGCTTTTAGGGAATTCACTCTTATCCTTAAAGATGGAAACTGTCATAAGAAGAAATGCCTTATTAAGGAAAAGTAATGAATTTCAGGTGCAGGCAATAGGTTTACTACCTCATTTCATCAGCTGTTGACTCCAAGATGCTCCGTGTTGGAAACAGCTGGGAGCTGTCCGAGGTCTGAAAACAGTGCAAGATTGCAATAATTATTCTCATATTAGTTTGGTGTCTACAGTTAGTCCTCATGATCAAAGATAATCTTATCTAGTCACTAGTTTTGGAAAATATTATCGTAACTGAAAACACTATACGTAGAAGTTTACTTTTGCACACTTTGGGTACACAAAGCTCTTTATCTAAGAAACTTCACAGTTAGTTGGCTATAGTGGCTTGTCAGCTAATGATCATAATACTATCCAACCACTTTGCAACAATATTACATGCATGGGTAAAGAGCTGGATGTAATATGTTTTCATATAATGCATGATTTGACAAACTTGTCTCTCGTATTTTCAAAATATTGTTTCAAAAAACCTTATACCCTTACATGTATTTTTAATTCAACAACTGGTTTGTTTGTTTTTTTTTCCAGTGTGGCTTGGGCTTAAGCAGTTAACCATTCTAAGCATTCACCTTCCCTTATTTCTGGCTCCCAGCTACATGAGCAGTTCCATTCTATTGTCTCTGTTCTCTGACTGAGTGGATATCGTTATATTTGTAAGGTGGACAGTTTAAAGCTACAGCTGGCTAGTGCGCCTATATTATTTACAGCCTTCTGATAAATATTTTAACTTCTCCAAGCAAGCCTAAGGTGACATGAAATTATGGTTATGTTTCCAGTCAAAGAATTCAGAATAAGAAGAATGTCCAATTTCTGTGAGTGTCTGCCATTTACTGCCATTATATCCATCTTCCTATTGCCACCATTTTCTAGTATTACCATTATTATTCCCATTACAAATTTGCCCCTATTTTGTAGGTAATATTATAATGTATTGATGCCACAGGCACATAGATAGTTAATACGCTGGAAATGTGAGGGATGATGACCAACCATGCAAGCTCCTAAGCCACACGAAAAGGCTTAAGCTGTTTAAAAGAGGCTAAGAGCTAGACAGAAGACTATACTTCACAAATAAAGCTGGCAATTTCTGTTCTAGTCTTGATTCTTCTATGTGAGCTTGGACAATCACAGCTTCCATGTATATTGGTTTTCTTGCTGGGTCATGGGTTTTTTTGCTGTAGAAAACAGACAGGACTCCTTACTGATTTACTAGATAAGCAACAAAATTCGCCCAGATATAACTGCAGTGCCAAGCAAGGAATTCATCTGAGGTGTTTACTGTGCTGGACTGTGTCTCCAAATGAGTCACTCATGTCCCCAGCCCCTAGTATCTGCCATGAGGCAGGACTATTCTGTGCTATAATAATCAGTGATACAGCTACCTGCCAACACCATCAACTTCCAGGGGCATCAGAAATTTGGATTCCAGAACCAGATCCCATATTCATTAAAGAAGGCTCTGCTGCAGATTATATTCTAGCCCCATGATATATTAAAGCAGCACAGACAATTTCATTAAAAAAAACCAAAACCAAACAAACAAAAAAACCTGCTAAATGTTCTGCGTTTTGCTACTGTTAGATTGCCTGCTAGTTGACTGGCTTTTACTTCACTGTTTACAATTTCCAGTTGTTTATCAAATATATTGCACAATTGCACAATTGCACAAATTTCAACCTGTGGATTGCTTATAAATGGCTGATTGTAACAACTTTGGTTTAAATAGGTTTTATTCTCATGAATATTCAATCATCTGTTTTTTTGCATCACATTGTTTTCTTTCCCTGTCTGGGTGACATAATCATTTGAATTGGTTCTGCTTTCTTTCACATCCAATGCTATTTTACTCATAAAACTTGGATATGTGCCCAAAAATGCATTTTCTTGAATAAATTTCCCTGTGTAAATATGTGTGCGGGGCGGGGGGGGGGGGGGGGGGGGGACTAATTAAAAAGTGGATATACACAGTCAAGACCAGATTGTATTGGGAAGGCAATGAAATTTCTCCCTTGCTGCACACTGTGAAGTGATCTAAAAATGGAAAGTGCTGTGCTACTCAGTTAATGGAATGGGTTACACCACGATTCAAGCTCATCTTCTCTCATTCAGAAATGACTGTGGACTAACTTTGAGAAAAGGATCTTTCTTCTGAAATGCACACATAGAAAGTCATTTACTTTACGTTCTCCATTACAAGCATGCATGGATCCCACTTATAACTGCCAAAACCTGAGATAATCACAACAGAAAACACTGAGAGATGGCTGGTTCAGAGCCCATCATGTTATATGCAAAGCCCAGGCTGCTTTTCCCAATGGGTCAGTTTACATTTATCTACATTAAAGTTTGCCTACCATTTCATTGTTACCTGGGTCTTGTAAGGTCCTTCTATGAGGCTATGCTGCCCGCCCCTGTCCCCCTTACTACCTTGAATAACATGATATCATCTGCACACTTTGCCACCGTTTGTCTCTAACCAAGGCACTTTCAGCCAACTACTAATCCATGCTACGATCTTTGCTCTTGCCCCAGTGATGCCTTAAAGGCCCTCGGAGAGGGTTTGCCTTTTGAAAACTTCAGTACATTGTTTTAGTAGACTCAATCATTCCATTGATAAGCTTGCTGCTGCCTTGAAAAGACTCCAAGAGGCCTTACAAAGGCATGACCTCTGTCACCAAAGCTGTGCTGAACTCTGCCACCCTACAGTCTGTCAAACTCTGCCCATCAGCAGAGCTTCTGCTGATCTGCCCAGTGCAGGAGTCAGAATGGCCAGCCTCCACATCCCCATATTGCTCCCACCAAAACTTTCTTTTTCCCCTAGATATTAGAGTTGCCATTCTCCTGTCTCTGGATACCAGGGCTGTTCCAAAGGGTGTGTATTGGCAACAATAAACCAGCTACTTAACGCTTAAGCTATCTTTGAATTTTTATGTGAATATTATCCAATCCTGGTTACTTTTTTGGGGTTCCTTACATGAATTTGTACCACAGCTTCTTCTGCAGTCAGTATATTTTCAAAGAGATCCTATGCCAAGCTCTCTCCTCCTCTGTTAGAGTATTCCAGGGTGCAAACCTCCACAGTTTCTTCCACAATGAACATAAATGCATGAAATTCATGTCGCTTCCCTGAAATGGCCTTATCCTCTCCGAGTGCTCCTTTTATAATTTAGCTGTCATGGTACAGCCCTCTGGTAGGCTTCTTTTCCAAATATGTTGGAAAAACTATTTTGTTCTAGTTTTGTTCCTTTAGCTAGTTTTTTCCCACTCCTCTTTTGGCTTGCTGAATAATATTTTATGTTTAAGCTGACAGAGTTTATGATATTTACTTTTTCCTCTTTATCTTCTTTGTATTTGTATTTATTTTACTCCTATTTATCCTATTTCATGGTTGTCACGCACAACCATTTACAGAGTCCTTGCCCGTCATCATAATGATAATAAATGTAAGGGTCTGTGATAAACCATTGTGCTGCTTTTGGCTGGGGTAGAGTTAATTCTCTTCACAGTAGCTAGTATGGGCCTATGTTTTGAATTTGTGCTGGAAACAGTGCTGATAACACAGGGATGTTTTCATTATTGCTGAGCAGCGCTTACACAGAGTCAAGACTTCTTCTGCTTCTCACACTGCCCTACCAGCGAGTAGGCTGGGGGTGCACAAGAAGTTGGGAGGGGACACAGCCAGGACAGCTGACCCCAACTGACCAAAGGGATATCCCACACCATATGACGTCATGCTCAGCATATAAAGCTGGGGGAAGAAGAAAGAGGTGGGGGATGTTCAGAGTTATGGCATTTTCTCTTTCCAGGTAACCGTTAGGCGTGATGGAGCCCTGCTTTCCTGGAGATGGCTGAACACCTGCCTGCCGCTAGCAAGTAGTGAATGAACTCCTTGTTTTGCTTTGCTTGCGTGCACAGCTTTTGCTTTACCTATTAAACTGTCTTTATCTCAATCCATGAGTTTTCTCACTTTTACTCTTCTGATTCTCTCCTCCATCCCACTGTGGGGGGAGTGAGTGAGCGGCTGTGTGGGTCTTAGCTGCTGGCTGAGATTAAACCATGACAGTCCTTTCTGGTGCCCAATGTGGGGCTTGAAGGGTTTGAGATAATGACAGGTTTGATTAGAATGTGCTAGATCAAATTTATAGCTGTTATTGCTGTTTAGCTATTAACGGGCAGGCTTCTGTGTTTGCTGTGGGGCTTGTTTGCCTTACTGTTCATTAGAGTCTAGTGCTCGTTAGTGCCTGCTTTTTGCTTTCGCTGATCACTGTACTGCTGATCATCTTACTCTGCTGTGCCTGGGAACATCTTGATAAGAGCAATGGGCATGAGCCTGGGCTGGCAGATGGCCAGGGCATCTCTGCTGTTTCTGTGCTGCTGTACGGGACAGGCTGGAACTCCCGTGTGAGCTTGAGTTGAAGGGACTGTGACCTGTGGGTGAGTCCACGTGGGAGCAGGACACCCGGAAGCATCTGTGGGTGTGGATAAGCCCATGCCAGAGCAGGTACATCTTGAAGCATCTGTGGCCATGGTTATGTCTGTGCCACAGCAGGTATACCTCTGAGGGGATTATGGCCCAAGGGTAAGTCCACACTGGAGAAGGTACACCTCAAAGCATCTGTGGCTGTGGATAAGTTCATGCTTGCAGCAGGTACACCTTGAAGCATCAGTGGCTGTGCATGAGGTCATTCTGGAACACCTCAAAGCATGTGGCCATGGATAAGCCCACGACAGAGCAGGTACACCCCTGGAGGGACTGCAGCCATGGGTAAGGCCATGTTGGAGCAGGTTAACTTCTGAAGGGACTGTGGCTGTGGGTAAGGCCATGCTGGAGCAGGTATATCTCTGGAAGCATTATGGACCATGGAGAAGGCCACACTGGAACAGGTGCACCTCAAAGCAACTGTGACTGTGGATAAGTCTATGCCACAGCAGGTATCCCCCTGGAGACACTGCGGCTCATAGATAAGGCTCCACTTGGAGCAGGTGCTCCCCTAAGGGACTGCAGTCTGTGGATAAGTCCAAGCCAGAGCAGGGGCAAGGGGAGGAGTCCATTGCAATGTTAAACCCAATGGTCTGGTCCAAATGACCAGGGGCAGAGATTGTAATGGACATACCTTTATATTGCTGTAATCCATGATTTGAGTTGCATGTTATAGGAATTACTATAGCAGGAACCACCTGAACCAATGGAGGACAAGCCTTACAAGAAGCAGTGCAAGTGCAACAGCGACCTGACCTGAGCTGGCTTTGGTGCCCAGTAATTCCATGCAACACACCACCTCTCCTGTCCTGAATGACCACCATAACAGATGTGGTTAAACCACAACAACCATGCTATATGAAATTATCTTCCTGACCAGGCCTGTAGAATGAGAATTGCATCCTCTTTCTAGTTATTATCATCTCAGATAATCACCATAAGGAGCATCCCTAAGCTTTTTCTTTCTTTCTGCCTACAGAAATATTGTCATATCTCTGTCTAGTCTTTCCTCCTGTTTGGTCATTCAATTCTAGAGAAAGACTTGACTGCTCTGAAAAAGGACAGTCATTTCAAAGCCGGAAAAACCACTGGCCAGTTACATATTTCTCTTAAATAAATACATAAAGGTGAACTTGGTCATGCCATTTCCTAATGGAGAGCTCTCTGGAATGCAGAGCTAAGCTCCAGGAAAGGAAAGAGTTAAGCAATATTAAGTTGTGTTTATTTAGCCTGATCTTTCTCAAAGCTAGCTATACATTCGGACAGACTTTGGCAGCATACTTCCTCTTCTCTGTAGTCTTTGAAATTTCTTCTGTTCTTAAACTTCTGAGCAGCTTTGTCAACATCTTCCCTTTCCTCCAGTGAACTCCCCAGTCTTGAAAACACAGCAGCAAAGTTCTCCAAAGAGTCTTACCCACCCAAATCCAGGCCACTTATGCTCTACAGCAAGAAGCCATAGTGGCATAGGTGACCATGTATAGATATCTGAATCCTACCAACACAAGCTAGCAGAAGCATGCCAATTGCTTTAACTAGATTGCCAAAATCTTGGTATATTCAGGATTCACTGATTTTGGCAGCAGTACGACTCTCAGCAAAGTCAAGCCATTTATATAGAGTATCAAGAGAGGTTACAAAGCCAAAATGTGTCTACCAGAAGTATGAAAATCTTTTTTTCTCATGCTTTAAAAATAAGCAATGGAAAACAAGTATATTTTCCCCATGCAAAGAAAACATTTTCTTATATGAAAAAGAGCAAAAGCACCAGTTGCTTTCCATATGACTGTTTCTAGAAATGTTCCAGGGGTGAATCTGAGGCATCCCTTGGAAATGCCATAGCTATGTGTTTATGTAGTCACTCCATGAAGGGTTCAATATTCTGTCAGGTTTAGCATTGCGTATAATGGCAACTGGCATGATGTCACCAATCTATTGGTTAAAACATTACTGAAAAGAAAGGGCTGTTCTTATTCATTGGCAAATGTGTCCTTTAATGATAATGCTTTTTATCTCCCAGTTTTATATAGTATCTTGTGATTTTGTGGTAACTATGGCAACTATTCATTTTTGTTCTGAATAAAAGTGTGTTGTAAATCCATGTGACTTCCTGGCGTATAAATTAAGGCTGTCTGCTGGAACTAGTATGCCAGAGTTCAGTTTTCCCACTTAGCTTTAAATTGACATGTTCAGTGTTGGTGAAGAAAGTGCCCGTCTTTGCTGAGGAAAAAAAAGGTTTGTCCTGAGTAGGTAGAAAAGGTCATTCAGTTCAGTGCACAAAACACAGGTGCTGATGACTACCAACCAAGGCTTGAGTCAGTCAGGCTGAGCAAAGAAAATATTGGAATTACCTTTTAAAAAGCGATGGCATCAATATCAGCCAAGAGGAAAGAAAGAGAAAATAAAAGAAGGATGAGAGGTGGTACTAGAGCTGAAACTTACCTGCCTCCTAGAGAGAGCAGCCTAACTCCTAGGTGCGAGAACACATTTCAGCATTGCTGACGTAGGCTGTGGTGTGCAGAATCCCTGGTGCAACACCCCGGAGCTCCTCACTGCTGACAGTGCTGCTGCCATTCTAACCTTGTAAGGCCAGTGTAACCTTGTCCCTTACAAAACATCTGCTAGTACCTAATTCCTCCTAAAATAAAGTCCCCAAACTTTTATTACTACATTTTCAGGACCACATAGTTCCATGGATTAAAGCATCTCACCAACATATTTTTCCCTTCCTAACTCACTCCCATCTGTTTCTCTTCTTTTGCTTCCATAGAAAAGCAGGAGGTCAGATAATGCTAAAAGGTACAATTATATTTCTGTCTATATTGTGGCAGCTGCCTGCATTTCCAGTGTTCCTGAAATTTCCAGTACATCCCCTGTTACTTGGGCCCTGTTCTGGTCTCTCATCAGTATAACACAGAATCATAGAATAATTCAGGTTGGAAGGGATTTCAGGAGGTCCTCTAGTCCAACCTGCCATTCACAGTGCAGAGTCAAAATTTATTTCAGACCAGATTGCTCAATCCAATTTCAGCAGAGTTGCTCCTGAGATGTCTGGGTATAAATGAAAGAAGAAACAGCCTGCAGCAAAAGTAATAATTTGATAATTTGATGAAGTACATTGCAAACAAAGGTTAACATAATAGTCATATTTCTTTTTAATCCAAACAGTAGTTTATCTTGAAATATTATCTCCAGAATTGCTTTCAGAATTTCCTATCCAACCTCAGTACCAAGTTTCATGGCATTACTTCTCCAGATAAAGTTTGGTGTGTGTATAAATTTTATGTGAATTGAAACCTGGAAGATTTATACCCTTTGATCTTTGCAAGCCATTATTACACCATTATCTTCCCGAGCATTAATTAATAATAAATGCTTCATTCATCATGAAGCTAAGCTAAGCATATTTTTTCACATCCTCCCAGCTCTAGGATCCCAATTCTATTAAAAATGCTTAGCACTAGCACATCTTCATTTCCCGATGCTTAAGTCTCTTAACTACAGAATTGATGCAGCAGCATGTTTTGGTATTATTACTTTTCAGATTAAGCTAAAACAAGTATCTGTGTTTGCTTTCCTTTTCCCATCTATGATACTACTTTCCATTAGCTCTTTATTTTGGAAAAAACAAGCATTGATGCTTTAAGTAAATGATTTCAACACAGCTCGACAAAGCATTACATCTCACAAATACTAGCAGCAGTTTCCACTCTGCTACATTACCATGATGTCAGGTTGAGGCTTCAGAAGACTGAAATCATATTCTGAATTTTAGGTATATATAATTGTTCAGTGGAGATGCACTTATAATAGGCCAATGAGAGCTAAATAACACACAAGTGAATTTTAGGATGACCAGTGTTGGATTAAAGCTAGTTTTGACAGATCTGCCAATCTATGTACCATGCTCTCAGGGAGAGCTCTGATTTGAACAGGTTTTCTTCAGAGTTAGAGATCACTGCTCCAATGATTCCATCTTAAATCTGACAAAGCTTAATGGAAATAATATCAAATCAAAAGTAGCATCCTTTGCTCCAATTCACAGGAAAATGCCAAAGCAAGGAGAATTTTGCCCACCAAGCATCTAGGTGAAATAGGAGCTAAAAACTCTCCCTACTTCCCTTCAGTGGGGCACAGCAACTGATAAAATGTAGTTTCCAGTCATGGGAATTCATCACAAGAGGAAAAGTAAAGGCAGGAGAAAGAGCATGGAGAAATTTTGGAAAAGCATAGGGATCCTATGCACAGGAGGGACTCTTGTCTCCTATTCCCAAATGTCAAAATGCCTGACCTTGACACCACTCCCAAAAACTGTCTCCCCATGGGAAAAGCTTCCGCATGCAGCCTGTGTGTGTATGTCTACAAATCTAACCTCAACTCCTTATTGTTCTGTTTCTGACAAGGGACTAGCCAGGGAACAGGCCCAGTGACAGGTGAAGACTGGGATTAATAGTCTAGTCCTGTATTCTTATCTTTGGCAGCAGACTGAGAGAAGTGCTCCAATCTACCAGATTCCTCTATGGAGTAAAAGAAGCAATGTTTCACATCAAAGGTATGAGCATCCAGTCCTGGAAATGGCAAAAGTCCCTCTCCATCATGTATTTTTCCAGACTCAAATTGCCCACTGGAATTTATGCTGATGCATGATTTATGCACAGTAAGTATAGCCTTATTTTAGGGTTTTATGTTAGTGCTCTGAATACCTTTCCTGCTACTTCAACATATCACACAGGCTATGCTAAATCGTAATATCGGTTGTTTCCTTAGTCAAACAAAATAAGTAAAGAGAAACAGGAGCCAAACGTGACAGCTATCTATCTGTACTGTTAGTCAAAATACAGCAACATTACCAGAAGTGAGACTTCTAAATTTGGAGAAGTAAGATCTATAAGTCATCTTAGCTGCAGTAGAGGAAAGTGTGATCCAAAACCCAAAAACAAGTAGCGAGAGACAAGATGAATGAAGGGAAAATCTGGTTACTAGTTGGTGCAGGGAGGAGTCCCTAGAAGACAGGATTAAGCAGGCTTTGAAAATCTTTCTAGAATTCAAAGCTGAAAACTGCAAGCACACATTGAATCAATTAGACACACCATTAATTTAGTTTTCTAATTTTATCCACTTAGGACATTGGATTTACATACTCAATACATTTCCTTCTGAATCTCAACTTCTCTGCTGAATGTGACTCTACAGGACAAGAAATAAAGTGAGCATGCTTGGACCTTCAGGAATGCAATCTCAATTTACACTAAGATTCCCGTTAATGTAAGCAAAGATAAGATGAAACACAGCCTTCAGCACATTTCAACTGCTACCAGTAGGACTTTGAATTCAGGGGGAGAGGAGCTGAAGCTAAAACATGATTTAACTAGAAAAGAAAAGCCCAAACCACAAAATCCATTATTGACTCATGTCTCAGTAAAAACGCTCCAAGATCTTCTGCATCAATATGTGATTGGATCAGTCATTTTATTATTCTGAACACAGTAAAGATCTGTAGGTCAGGAATAAGAATGTTTGCTTTATATTTTCTTGAGAGGTGAAACTTCTTAACTGAATCTTACACTTAATCATTTCCAAATCCCAGGCTATATCTGCTGATCCCTGTTTCGATTTAAAATAAAATTCATTTTCTGGTTTGCTGCATGACTTTTATTTCAGATTTGACTTAGAGATTTATGAACGGGATATAGCTTTTCTTGCTGAACACTTGAACAATCTTGGTCCCTGTGGTGATTTCCACATTGCTGCAAGTGGGAAGAAACACTCACTACTGTAAAACTATATGACATCCCTACTTCAGAAGCCAAAACAAATTTTTGAAGGCTGAAGCGTTCAGTTGCAGGAGGGATGGAAACCCAAGGGGATCTAGCCCTTGCAGTATTCTGAAAAGTCAATGCCAGTTTTCAATTAATTGCTTCTTAATTAAGAAACAGAGAGAATCTGGGTACACAACGAATCATCATCGGTATGGAAATGGGGAGACAGGGAGGTTATTGATTGAACTCACAGTTTCCCCTGTAGCCACTAACACAGAAATTCGACTTTGACTCAGAGGAAAATGATTTCTCCTGAAGATAACTGCTCCACACTGCACTGCACAATTTACCACGAAGGGCACTATTTATAGCAAATGGACCACAGGGTTCTGAAGACAGACTTGAACACAGCACAACACACCGGCATGACCCTTGCAGCATCGCATCTCTACTGCCGCACTTCCTGGGGTAATGCCTTAAGCAGTGCTGACTACTTGCTTACCCAAACTGTTTGGTACCTTGACTCGCAATGCCCTTCCCAGTGCAAGTTACAAATACGGCAGAGCTGGTCTTTTCTACTTGCCCTAGTACCCAAGTACAGGTTGAAGGTGGAGGTACTAATTGGTCTGAAGCAAAGGCAAAATTCAGTGTTCAAATTCAAAACTGCAATGCTGAGAATCCCCTTTTTGTTGCTTGCTTAACCCTGGAGTTTTTGCTTAAAGCCTAGAAACACTCTGGTTTTGACAGAGCCCAATTTATTCAGTGTCCAGCTCACAGTGACTGTGAGTTTCAATAGTGGGATAAACACACTCCGTGCACCCCACGGGCCTGTTTTCTTTAATGTCCATACCAGGATTCCCATGGCAGCAAACCACAGCTCCATCCCTGCTAACATACTTGAGTCTCCTTACAGAGGAAAGCCTTCACAAAAAATATATCTACTATGTATAATGTATATCCATTTAATACACATTGAACTGTAGAAGTTATGCAGGCATTTGAAGTACAACAAATGCCAATGACTTTGAGGTCTAATCACTTTTAAAAATGGGATTTGGTGCCTATAACATGAGGACAATGGGATAACGGGTGGGTTTTTTTGTTTGGTTTTGTGTTTTGATATTCAGTGTCTGAAATCACTAAGAGAGCCAGGGGACTCAGTTCTCTCTAAAACAACACACTGGGAACCTATCCATTCAGGCACTTCAATGCTATTAGAGGTCTTACTCTTGTGCACTTATACTTTTAGCCTTGGACTCAGACATCTAGAAAAGTGACAGAAGAAACTAATTAACTGAGAACTGAAAATTAGTCTGAACAAATCCATTTGAGGAATAATAGGCAAATAAAGAAGACAAATCTCTGGGATTCAGATGTAAGTTTAGCTGGAAAACACACAACTTTCAGAATATCAGGAAGCTCAAAACAGTGAAATCAATGTTCAAGGTAAAAAAATAGGTGAAATTCATAATAAATGATTAACGAAACTACACCTTCACAGACGAACCACTTGAAGGCTCCGTATCTTGGAGATAGGCGTACATTAGTTTTCAGATATTGTACTTCACATGAAAATAAAATGGGACGTTAATCACTAATTCACTGATGAATATAACGTGCTCACATTTTAATGAGCCAGCTGAAAATTTTACCTCCTTTAGAGCTCTGCTTTGCAAAGCACTTCCCAAATAATTAATTTCAAGCAACTTACTTTATTCTACCAGTATCTTCCTGACTAGCTAGCATTGCTCTTATACTCAATTTCCACAGCATATCACTTCAAAATGAGAAGAACAGAAGTGTGACTCGTGTACACCTAGGAATACTGAACTATGTGGCACTTCCTTCATCACAAAGCACAATCACTGTACTGGAGACCTCTCTTGTATTATTTCACCTGGTTCACAGTATAGCAAAGTACAGCAAATTCTTTTTCCACAAAACAAAAGTAACAAAAATAACATAATAGAAAGTATCATTTTCAGTGTTTTACATCTTCAAATATTCTACAAGCATTAATCTTCACAAAATCCTTTACAGTTAGAAAGTACGTACTTCCAGCACTTGATTTAAAATTGAAGAAAATAGCCCTATCAATCTTAGATACGTGTATGCCTCTACAACTTTGAAAGTATTTGCTTCACTTTGTATGTGAGGAAGGAATATCATATTAGCCTCTTTTTACTGCAAAGCACTGAGACATGAGGTCTAGAATTCAACATATTTCAGATTAGGAACCATGTCGGTCTGGGCTCCTTGTTTAAAATGGAGATAAAATGGCCAGTACAGAAGACAGTTCATGTCTTCAGTTAACTGAGCCGTATTCTGGAAGTATTATCACCCCTTGCTGATTTTCGCAGTACCTTATGGTAACTAGGGTACATAGGTTAAGTGTTTAAGATCATAGTGGATGAATCAAAGCCTGTGGTGGCATACCAGCACATGTTTGGCAGAAGAGGAAAAGATTGTTCAGCATCTTTCAAGACCTAGCATAGCACACCCCACCTCCAAAGATGGACTTTATAAATGCATCATGGAAAGTAGCAATTTATACCTCTTTTGAAAATGTCTCCCATCATGACTGAACTATTCACTAAAGCACACAGAGCAAAAGACTGCTGCAGCCAGGACTGGACTGTTGAGCAGCCTTGCCTTCACAGCTTGCCTACCCCTCAGACACCAAACAAATGTTAATCCAGGGCACTCAACATTAAGGAACTGCTTTCACATACCACCCTGCTTTGCAAAGGCTTCTGACTTCTCTTCAGTATATTTTTGAACATTGGTAACAACAATAAACAACAATAAATATTCAACCCATCCATAAGTAATTGCCATGTGATGAATATAGTTACTCATATCTGAATGGGTCAGATGAAAATATCCTGATATTTCTCTCACTTGCTATGACTGCCACCCATTCAAAAAGTTTTAAGAGAAGTTACAATAATGAACAGGGTAGTCCTAGTAAAGACTGATACAAAAATGGCATACATAACTTGATCAAAAAGAGACATGTATCTAACAGGTTATATAAAAGACAACAGGGCCAATCTTTGTAATGCATGAGATAAGTAAAGAAAATCTCAGGGGACAGACCAGACAGAGAGGATCAGATACTGTTCTCAATTACATGGATATAAATCTGAGATATGTGCCACTGACATCAGTTTCAAACACACACATTTTAATTGAGATCAAAATCTGGCCAGTGTCTCAACTTTTGGTAGATCTGATATTCTGTCTGCACTATATTCCCAGGCAATTTGAATGAATAGCTGTTTCAGGCAGGCATTCATCTCAGTCTGACCGTATGTGAAAAGTCTCGACAACACAAGTATGTGTCACATGCAAGCCGTATTAAGTCGTATTAAGCTAAAATTTGAGGTGAATTAAAAAACATAAAATTACACCAGGAAAAACAAAAAGAATGAAAGTGCTGTGATAACGGTAATCAAAAACTGTACCAACACCAAGACTTTTTATCACTATATGAAATAGCTCTCTCACTGGAAAGGGTTGATCAGTAGAGAAGTGTAGGATAGCAGTGATTATCCCAACCCTTAGTTTGCAGCCCCTAGCAATGTGTGGCTGAAGAAAACAGAACTGAAGATGAATTTTTAAAGATTATCACCAAAGGCACCTCATAAACACAAAGAAAGTGCAAACTCTACAGAAGCTGTAGTTCTGCTGCTAATGCTGTGGTTCCTGAGGTAGCCTCATTATTTTTCTCTTATACAGTATAAAACCATTAAGCATCATTACCAAAGATGTTTGTACAGAAGTTGGGTTTTTTTTTAAATGAATAGAACCAAGATCATATAAAAACATTTCCCAAGGACAGGATAGAGATGTGTAGTCCTATTTACAGCCATACTTTGAGTAGATTATGTTATATAATGCTCAGTGTATCTCTTAAGAAAAAGATTTTGAGAGTGCCTAAAGACAAAACACAAAACCAAACCAAAATCCAGGATCCAGATAGTATCTGCCCCCAGCAACATTCATGGGGCAGTCAGATAGCAAGTAGGGTTCCCCAAATGCTATTTGTATTTCAGTGGTATTGGAGGTGCTACCACTATGATAATGCACAAGTTTGTCTGAAAGATTATGAACAGCTCACTTGATGACTCTTCTGCATATTATTAAATAACACAGGTAAATGAACATAGACCTTAAGAGATTTTTAGGTCCCAGTAGCGCAAATGCAAAGCCTAGCACACCTGAACACTTCAGCCAGGGACTGTACCTTTTCTTACAGGTTTGTACTATGTGTGGCACAAAGACGACTCGTGGCTCCCACATGCTCTTGGATCACAATACAACTCTTCAGTAAAAACAAGGGCCACACACCACACCCCCACCACACCGAGAGCGCGCTTTTTGTTTAACAGTAGGATTTCGTATTTTATGGAGCTTTGTTTCTGGCTCCACTGTAAAGGGTAAGCTGAGTTTTGTGCTTAAAACAGCAATTCCAGATCTTTGCAATGCATCAAGGCATTCTTTTATCTAGTTTTAAAGCACTTACGCTGAGTATCTCTGAATATAAAATGGGTATTCTGAGAATACAAAGTAACTGTTACTTAGAAATAAAATTAGTTTGGAAAACGTTCCTTTAAGACCTTAACAAAGCTCTTACATAATTTGTATTTATCTTAAATGATCCAAATGCAAGGAGTTCAGTTCTCCCTGGCATGTATCAAAACCAGCTCCAGTGGAGTAGATTGGCATTTAAATAGGAAGGCTTCTGACAATCTAAGAAAAGAAAATTGGTTCAAAAATCACTGAGATATTTAACTCCTATGATCATCTCAACAATCATAGTGGTTACAAGCTACTTGTACTTTACTTTTCAGTGCACAAAAGGTAAACCTGGGCTAAAATTACAGAAAATGCAAGTTCTCAGAAGTCGGAACTCAGGGAGTTCTCCCGTAAAAGAACATAGACACAACTGTTGGAACTGGAAAATATTGAAGATTTGTTTCTAATGAATATGATTAATATGCTTTCAATACAATACAATTTCCTTCACAGTTAAGATCCTTTTAGTTAAGATTCACTAAAATAATTTGAACCACTTACTTACTTACATTTTTAGTTTACTATAATTTTGTACAAGTGCTTTTTTACTCCCATCAGTCTCAGGGAATATTTACCAAAGATATTTTACTGTCTCTATTTCCTACTCCTCATTACCCTGGGGTAGGATAGCTACTGTCCTGTTTCTTCCCACTGAGACTAATATGAAATAATGTCCATGATGAAAAAGGGCCAACACTTTGCAAGTTTCTTCTAAGGAGGTAATTGTCTTCCTCCTTCTGTCTACTGAGACCAAAGCTTTCAGTGTTTGAAGGGCAGCAAAAGGAATCATCAATCATAAATATTTCTTCGCTTAAGCTATTCTTTTTATCGGATCTAGTCTCCAGAGATGGCAGGAAGCAAAGGGCTACAGGGGGTGCACAAGTATGCTGGGAAATGTACAAGAAAGATGGTGAAGCAAAGGAAACCCTTTATACATTCCAGCATCCTCATCTTTCTCTGAAGAGGTTAAACAGAAGCAAACACAGCATAACTGCAGGGTTATTATGTTTGTTTTGTACAGCTCTTGAATGGCAGAAAACAGACAACAGGGTAAATTTCAGACAAATCTGTTCCACTGTTCCACCTGCAGATTGTTAGATACATCACATGCTAGCATTTCCCTTATTTTGCATTGATTAGTGTAATATCCTTCAGTTAAAAATCAAAATCAAGTGAAAACAAGGTGATTCCCAATGGGAGATTTTTTTTTTAATTGAATCGGCCTGTAAGAGGTCCACAGGAGACACACTTAATCCAGGAAACTACAGGACAAGAGATACAGCACTGTTTTTTTCTGGTGGACAAAAAAAAAAAAAAAAAAAAAAAAAAAAAAGAGAGAGAGACAAAAAAGGATATATTCACTATAACCATGGAGGAGAGATTACAACAGTCCCTATGGCCTCCTTCCCCACTTTCTTTGTCACTGAAAATAAACCGCTTTTATTTCTGCAACAATCTCTCACTTACTATTTAGTGATTCAGAGGAAAAAAGCACACAATAATTTCAATCGAGATACCTGTCTGAGATTTGTGGGCACTGGAACAGCAGAGTTTGCACACATTTCTGAGTCTCTGAGGTACCGATTCTCATACTGATTAATCCATAAAGTTTGTATTAATCAACATTTCTCCAGCTGTACGTTGGCACCAGCTAACACTGAAAAAGTGACACTAGAATTCAGGAAAGCTCTAATAAGCAACAGTTCACGTGGAATTCACATGTGAGGTCCTTACCCCAGCCAGCCAGCTGATTTCAAATTCTGCTTGCAGATAGATAAACCAAGTTCTGTATCGTGAGTGCTGGGTAATTTCTGTTAATGATGGTCAGAAAAAATTCTCCAAAAGAGGAGGGAATAAAATATTTCCTTTTCAAACATTTTAATTGCAGCTTATTTCTAATTAGAGTGCATGTTCTGTTATGGAAAATGCACTAAAATAGTAGGTCATGATCAGAAATAACCATTAGTTTAGGGAGACACAGTCATCAGCTCTTCCCTGGATATTTAGGCTTCCCCTCTCTGCTCATTGTAAGGAAGACAGGGACCCTGTTTGCAGCAAACTTATCCATTACTATATCATAAAACAGAGCATCTTGCACTGCACCAGCTAATGTTTGAATTTCTCTTAGTGACTCTGCCCCTCAATAAATCCAACTTCTGCTTCTGACCAGTGCTTTCAACTCACGCTTCTGAGCAGTTGATCATGACTACCTCCAACAGCTGCATCACAGAGGTTGCTTATTTAACTTACTACGTTTTAAAACACACAACACTGGGCACTATCCCCAGTTACAATCATGGACAGGGTTCATGTTTAATGAATAGATAAACAAAACTATCTATCTTCCAGAATTTGGGGAAGTTTTACAAATGTGAAAAATAGGAAAATAAATGTTTTAGACCAAATGAAACATGTATCTTTATATCTGCCAAGTCAAAATGCCACATCAGAAAAAAAAAAAAATCAGATCAATAATGACTAGAATGCTTGGAATGGGAAGAGTAGGGGAGGAAGCGTAGAAACAGAATTTTCAAAAACACCCTAACTATCCACTCAGGGCTTCAATAAGAAGAGCAAGCTGTTCATTCTCCAACTCCCTGTCTGGTAGGGTTGAAACACTTGCCCATACATAGGCAAGTGCCCTTCCAGATGCTTTAGGGCTTTTAGCTTGGCCTTCAGTTGGCATGCTGGAAGAGCATGGGTCTCCCCTTGGTCTTGCATCATAGTTGCCTGTTCTGCACAGATGTCTTGGATACCCTGAGGGCATCTCTCATATATTCCCAGACACTTCCACGTAGGCAATGAATTGCAACCAATGTGTCAGATTCTGCAGTGCCATGAGACAGTCTGATTCTACACATGTGCCCTATGTGCCAAGGTGACCAAACTGGATCTAAATAATCTGCCCTTGGGAGCCAAGAATTGTGAACTGCTCAAACAGTTAATTGTTCTCTTAGTGACTGGAATAAATGAAATGTTCTTACTCCTCATGCTGAATTCTTTGTCTGAAAACCATAAAAACTATTATGCATTGCCTTAGGCAAGCCTGAGTCTGTTTAGGTCTTCACAGGAGTCTCTTCAAATTCTCAAAATACAGCAATAAGACTCAAGCACCTTCTTCTTCAATTTAAATATAAAGATTTTTCCTAAAATCAGATTGTTTATTTTAACAAGTCTATTGAGAAGCAGGTTCAGAAAATCAATATTGATCCATGCTATAGAAGTTCACAATAGTCATAAATTAAGTTTTATTAGGGAAGTAGAGTTGTATTTTAATGCACAAGGGTGCTGAGGAGGTTGTCAAATGGAAATGATAAAACTTTAATATCTTCCTCATGGAAAAACATAGTGCACTGTAAACTTACCAAAAAATGAGCTGTGTCTCTCAGTTACTTAATATTTGTAGTATGAAGCCTTTTCTTCCTAACACCATTTAAAAGAAAAAAAAAAAAGAAAATAGAACAGTGACCCAGCTTCCTGCTGACATTTTCTGTTGACACTAACCCAGGATATCATTACACAGCTACCTCAAAGATAACAGAGGAAAATATATCACTTTGTCTGCACTTCTGCACAATGTTCCTCTACAGCATGGACTCTGGGTTCCTCTTTAACTCAATGACTTTTTCCATAGGCTTCTGCAAAGAGGTCATTTACAAAGCAGGGAACTTGCCTGATTATGAATTATCTTGGTATAGATTAGGAATGAGTTCATTTTTCCTTTTGCAAAGTGTTTTGAAATCTACCAGTCATAATACAAACTTTTTGAAGAGTTTTCTCCTTTAAGGAATGCTGAAGGCGGTCAGCTCCAGCAGAAATTGTGCAATAGCTTGAACACATTCAGCCTTGTGCACCTCTTTTTAACTTGAGAATTTTCTTCATTAACACAAAATTCCCAAGTAGCTGTCAACAGACCATACATATTGTTTATATTGGATACTTTAAAAAGATTAGTTTGATTTTGATCAACCTCTCATCTCTAGCTGAATATTGACTCTGTTCCAATTTCAGAAATAATGAGCACAGAACCCCACTGCTATCATTGAGGTACAGATTCTATTCATTTTATTTTCAGTATACTTAGCGCTTAGAAAGGATGCTAGAAGAGTCTCTAAGAGTGCAGAAATCTTATCCTGTTGAAAACCGTGCACCAGAAAAACAAGACCATTTTGAATTTTAGAAGTCAGTTTGACATATTGGGTGAAGTTATAATGGCTCTGTTATCTCCACTCTTTCCTCCTATGCATTTTGGCACAAGTAAATAAAAGACACAAAATCAGCGCAAGGATTGAATAAAACTATGTACTTAGCAGGTGCAAAATAATTTCTCAAATGAGAATCATAGAATCGTTAAGGTTGGAAAAGACTTTTAAGATCATCGAGTCCAACTGTTAACCTAGCACTGCCAAGTCCACCACTAAACCAGGTCCCCAAGCACCACGTCTACCCGTCTTTTAAATACCTCCAGGGATGGGGACTCAACCACTTCCCTGGGCAGCCTGGTCCAATGCCTGACTACCCTTTTGGTGAAGGAGTTTTTCCTAATATCCAACCTAATAAAACTTTTTAAAAGGTTAGGGCCACTGTGTTGCTGTAAGTGTCACTTTTGCATTTAGAAAATAAGAAAACTGGATGATGAAAACAAATGGCATAAATTTTGTTCCTTTGAAAGCAACAACTAAACAGCATACACTACCGGAGTCCTCCCTATGCTAACTGAAAATAATGGGTAGAAAAATTATATGTATTCTAATTAGGAAGTAACAACAACTTCATATGAGATATTAGAAAGATAAGCAGAAGGCCTATGAAAGCCTAAGCTTTCCAGTTAAATATTATTTTAAAATACATTGTATGTCTACATTATGAAAAAGAAATCATTATTTTGGTCTGATGAGGCAGAAAAATACCGTATGATTAAGAGTATCAAAAAATTCCAACTAACAAAACAAGTGATAGGTGTGCACTACTAAAGAGGTATGTAGGGTTAAATTATATGAAAGAGAGAGAAGCCATTGCAAATGCACAGGTAGATTTTACTTGACTGGTCATAGCTGTCAGTTATGAGACTGCAGAGAAATGTAGAATTGTCTGTCAGAGACTGCACAGAATTGTTTATTTTGCTCAATAAACCATTTTATATGCATGGTATCACACACTACGGAGTATGCTTTCATCAGCCACCACACTCCTAGCTCTCACAAAGCAATTTAACAGGATGCTGCCAACTTGAAATATTAAGAATCTGAAGTCCTGCCCCCACCTCCCCCCCAAATAACCCCCACAACTCAGTTCTAAAAAACACTTTCAGGTGTAACATCTGCTTCTGCCATTTTTTTTCTGATTTTGTAATCATATTTTCCAACCAAAGAAAAATTTTCGCTTTCCTGTTGCTGTGTGAAAGATCCACCCATTGCAAAACTGGTCGCATTAGCAAAGGGCAAAGTAGAAAGAGCTAGCCTCTTTTATTTTATACTTGTTTCTTGAAAAAAAAAAGCTTGCTATTTGTAGAAAACACAGCTAAATATTTAGAAAGAAGTGTGGCTTTTTCCTATGGGTAACTGTTCTTCAAACAATGTAGCATAAGCTCAACTGGCAGACATATGCATGGGTTTGCCAAGCTCTAAAACACAATAAAAGTAGCAGTAATGCTATCAATGCAGGTGCCATTCCTTCTGCTGAATGCACCTAATGAAATTACCCTAAAAGCATATAATTTTTTTAAAATAGGGTTTGCTAATCAAATTGTGTTCACAACTTCAGAAATTCAAGCAGTGGTTGGAGGACATAGAAGGAGCTGCCTGGATGTTTAGCCTGAGAAAAGGAAAAAACATACCAACTCCATGAAATTTAAACATCCCATAGGAGCGAAAGGCAGGTAAGGTCTGACATTCCAGGTAATTGCACTCTGTATATAAGGGACCTTTAAAATTTACCAACCAAAACACCATGAGCAGGATCTATAGGATTCTATAAGAATTTTTTGCCTATCTATATTCCCTACGAGATCTATTGTGCTAGAAATGAAGGAAAGAAGAATCTTGGCATGCCATTTCCTCACTATACAACAAAGCATAGTAATTATAAATAAAAGAATAAATATACCAAGTACTTTATATGAAAATTAACAGAATTGAACACATACGTGCCTGGTTCAAAGCACAGATAAATCCAGGTAGCTACCAAACCCTCTTTCAATTTTTGTTGGTCTCCTTTTAGTAATGTTCAGCAATGAAATTGGAACAATGTGTAGCATACCACAAAATTTCCATTTTTATTCCATTAGCCTAATAACAGTCATAGATTTAAAAAAAAAAAATCAAGGTTACAATGAAATAATTTATTTCTTTTAGTATATTAAACATATTTGGAGTTAGTTATTCTGAGATATTACACTTGAAAACCATGTACGAGACAATTATAGTTTTGTAAGAACTACTTTTTGGGTTGAGTTATGCTTTTAAAAACCATTTTGTAACTTACTTTCTTGCTATTATTACCATTTTATTGGCCATTTTTTGCTGCAGTCCACAAAATTTGAATCACCTCAGAATCATATTTCACACTCAGCTAATTTGGAATATCTCCTAAAATTTTCACAGATGTGAGCAGCACTCAGGAGCAGATATTTTTATAGGTGTTCTCAACCTTTCCACCAGCCAGCTATCAGGTCAGCCACTCCATCACCACCCACCCTTCAATTTTTCCTTTCTCATGAGAATCAAGTGGCATGTCTATGAAAACATGGCAATCATGAACTTGGACAAATGTAACATTATAATCTTTTTCTTTTTTTGGTCTGGTAATGCCATCTACAGCTAGAAATACTGTGCAGAGTCAGCAGGGAAGGAGAGAGGCTGCAGCCCCCAGAGCTGCTATCAGGACCCTGGTGTCCCATTGCCAAATACAGTGATTTGAACAATGCTGACTGCACCCATGGTGCTGACTCTTGTCCCTGGCTCCTCTCTCCCCTGTAGGACACCCCCTGCTCCCAGGATGAAATCTGCAGCCGAAGATATCACCACTACGTATAAAGAACATAAACACTACAATTTTCGCTAACGATTTTGACTGCAAACCTAAGAGGATGTATTCTGTACATATGAAATGATCGGAGTTTAGCTTTCACAACCTCAAAAGCAGCCATCCTTCACAAAGCCAGATCTCTGTATGTTAATTTACTATTGGCTAGAGCAATTGGTATCACTATGTGATCTTCTCTCCTCTAAAATTGCCTAAAAATACAAATCAGATTGCAGGAGATGCCAGAACATATATTTCACAGACATCTTTAAGACACCTGAAACTTAAATTATGGATCTTTCTATTAATCTTGGTTTACTGTAATTTAAAGCATAATTTATTCTTTGCTTAATACAATAACTGTAGCCAGAACATATATTTGTTTAAGTCTAGCTAAACGTTAATTCAAAGAGAAAATGGGAGCTACAGTTAACAAGTACCTTCAATTCATGAGATAATGAACAATAATATAGTACCTTTCTGTTTACCAGACTATTGTCTAAACTGTCTCCTGTACATTCATTGTCATCATTCAATCAGAAAATCATAGTGTACCAGTCTCTCACATTTAATGGTTAAATGAGTTTTTTATGGTTTTACACCTCATAATCATCTCAAAAATGTCACCACACTGAAATTCTGAAGATAAAAGAAAGAGAGGGAAGATTAACATGTAAGAGGTTTCTCTGGCTTGTATCAAGTAACTGTAACCTCTAAATTCTTCATGTATCTTATTAGGATAAAAAATGAAACCTTTACTTGAAGAAAGAAATCTTCAATCTGGTAGTCAGGTTAATCATAGGTCCTGTGATTTACCTCTGTCGCAAGGCCTGACTTAGGGTCCTGCTGACTACACCAATTTGTCACAAATAAGTGATTTAGATCACTTAAAGAATCACCATCAAAGGTATTAGCAAAAGTGGTTTTAATATGATGTTGTAAAAGTGCAACTTAACAAAGTTCGATGGCAATGTTCACTCTATTAATTACTGCATGGAAGAAACATACAAAGGAAAATTGGGTTACACTTGATTTAGAATGATTCAGAGAGAGACCAGGGATGCAAAAGGGTAAGGAGGACCCTCCCATTGAGTCACGAGGTTAAGAGTTGACTCCCTTGCTTTCTAAACTCCTCCTCAGAGAGGAATCTAGCTGTGGCTAGGTCCAAACCTAGTCTCAGACTTGGTCAATGGTTTATGTCTAATGCAAAATTTACGTAATGTTTCACTAGCATCAATTCAGCTCGTAATCAAAGTTATCAAGACAAAATCAAAGTTACCATACTACAAGGTTATGCACAATATCGGCTACTTACCAAAGATCTGACGTTGGTAAGAGGTCTCTCTGCCTCGAGGAGCAGCCTTGAGAGGTGTGGCTGTGGCTTTACTGTGGGTGGGGTCACAAGTGAAATTAACTAGATGCCACTAGGATTGGAATTCCCTTTCAAATTCAGTTGCATTATCCCAGAATACCTTTCGAATTTCAGTGGGTCAGGTGCCCTCTTCATCTTATCTCACAATCGCTGCCACAGTAGGTTGTATCCACAATGGAGCCTGAAGACAACTAAGAGCAAGAGAGACATTAATTTGGTTTGCACCTAGTGCATTCACAATTAGTTGGTAGTCCTTTTCGTTAATTCTTTCCCATTGAGGTAATATATCAGATAAGAGCCATTGGTTAGTCCCCAATGCTGACAGAGAAGATTGCAATGGACATTCTAATTTGTGTAAATTACTTGTTGCTGAGCTTATTTTATTTGCTAAAATGCTGTTTAATACTCCTAATCCTGTTCCTAAAATACCAGTGACATCTCTTCTTGATAGTTTTGGAGAGGTGAGGGTTCATCCATGCAACCATGCTGACCATCCTGCATAGGTCATACTTAGGAATGATAAGCAAGTAGGTTTAATTGCAGAGATGTTGATCTGCATTGATAGTTCCACTTGTTTGAGAGACCATGATGGATTAAACAACATTCACTGTTGGCCTGCGTATTTAATAGCATAAGGTCTAATTTTGGAAATTTGTGGGGATAGAGTTTTCTTATCTTTTATAATCAGGGCGGATGTTAAGTAAGAAGTGGTGGACGTTGCTGTATTAGGCTCAGCAACATCTGTCTTGAAGTGAAATGATAGTCCCACATCCCTACAAGCCCAGATGCAGGATATGAAAACGGGTTGTATTAAGGTAAAATTGTACCAATGGTCCAATATTTCAGAGGCACAAAGTTTTGTATCTTTTGTAATTGGGTTTGATGTAGTGTTGTACACAGAAATCTCATACACCTTCTCATGGGTAGACCCATTGATCATCTGGCATCCTATATATTTCTTCCCCTGCTGTTCCCCAAAGTAGGTAAACTTTGCCATAAGCTTCATCTTTATACCAGCTCCACTCATTCACTAAGTTCACTTCAGTTCCATGCATGACCACGGCAGAAAGATTCAAATTTCTCTTGTTGGCGTCTGTTCCCATACTCCTAATGTACTCAATATGAGCTGGAGACCACGGCCACTCTAGGGTTCTTCAGCCACAGGTTAGGAGGAGCAGCATTGTCAGGGTTTGGACCAATGTGAACACAGCATTTCCATCTGCCATCCTGTGGGGTGCTGTAAGAGACAATAAAGACTTGTTTCAATGGGGAGAGTCTGAACAGGTTACCCCGTTAAAAAGAAGGAAAAATCCACTGTGCACCGATTCTATGTTTTGCACCACTCTTATCAGTAGCTTCTCAGGTAAGTGGGCCACAAGGTTTAGTTAGAGTCACAGGTACAGTTCCAATTTGTGGTAAATTTACCATGATAGGTTGTTCTGGGTGTAATGCTCTTGGATATTTTCTTTCATCAGAAGTTGGAGCATCAGGCTCAGCTTTTGCAAAGAATGCTTGACTCACAGGGTTCCCAGTGGGCCCATACCAATTTTTCAATTGATTAAGTAATTTGGAAAGTCGAGTATCCCACTGGGCCTTGTGTGGCTTAAGGGTCCTTTTTAATAAGCCATTATCTCTTTCTACCATCTCATTTGATTGAGGACAATATGGGGTGTGGAATACCCATTGAATTTCTTCCTGTTTTGCCCATTCTTGCACTTCCTTGTTGGAAAATTGTGAGCCATTGTCACTTTGGATGACAGTGGGGGTTGGTAGGCCTGAAAACCAAGAGAATAATCCTCTAATGGTGCTCTGACCATTAGCCTTCTGACATTTAGTTGCCATAATTAGGCCTGAGATGACCTCTACTCCTGTGAGGATGTACCTATATCCCGAAGAGGGTTTAAAGGGTCCAATGTAATCAATTTGCCATGTTGACCATAGGGGTTTTCCTTTATTAATGTGTAAGGGTGGTGTTTTAGCAGGGTGATCCATTTGCAATTTCAATTTACATTGGGGGCATTCTATAAGGATGGTTTCACATGTTATCCTGTTTAGAGGCCAGCCTTGGCTCTGAGCTTCAAAATAAAGTGCTTCTTGGCCTGTGTGGCCTACTTTCTGAGGTAACCATTCCCCCAGTCAGTACCATTCGGCATATCTCCTGTTTTTATTCCCCTAATTCTGGCTAATTAATCTATTGTTGGTTCCATTTTGTGGCCAGTTGGTCATTGTTTACATGGACTTTCACTTACCCTAGTTTAAATGACACTTGTCTAGCTATATCTAATAGTAATTGCCAGTCTTCCTTCAAATTGAGGATTTATTTGCTTCCCAACTTAGGGTTTCCCATTGACAAAGCCGTTGTGTGGCACCTGCCCACACAGCACAGGAGTCGACGCAGATAACTTTTGCCTTGTTTTGTGCTGCTAGGACAACTGCCCTTAATTCTCCTACTTGCGCACTACCTTCACCTTCTTCTCTTACTTGTTTGCGGGCGGCAATTTCTAACGCGGCGGCTTTTTACCGCCATCTGCCGTTCACCCTCTCGGCCGTTTCCAGCGATTTACCTCATGCACCATCTGGTCTTTCTTTTCCCCCCGAGTTTCTTTACTGAACTTTCCCCATGCTTCTCTGAAACTTCCCAGATGTAGCCCTTCTCCAGTTCCCAGCCCCCTGCCTCCAGGGGGACCTAAGATGTTTGTCATTGCAATCAATCTCATCTGCACCAAGCTGGCGACAGGGAGGGGGCAGGGAGGGAAGATTACTCAAGAGAGATCTGTGTTGAATGTTACATGATTTCCTATGACCTGCTTTCTGATCAACTTCTTGTTTGCCAGGCCTTTGTCAGATATTCTGTATTTATAGTCACAAGGGACATCCATCCTAACTCAATTCTTAAG
Source organism: Platalea leucorodia (assembly GCF_965183815.1). Lineage (NCBI taxonomy): Eukaryota > Metazoa > Chordata > Aves > Pelecaniformes > Threskiornithidae > Platalea > Platalea leucorodia. The sequence continues at coordinate 40,916,189 of NC_138828.1, read as the reverse complement.
GCAAATTTAGAAGAAAACTTATGCCTGACATTTATTTATACATAATGCTAACATTTATGCCCTATCATTACTGTATTCTTTTTGGGCTGCTTTCTATTAAATCAGCATTACAAAATGCAGAGTTAGGAGTTCTTTTAACCTAATTTACTTTATGTGCTTTTCCCCTAAATTGAATATATGTGACTACAGACCATTTTCAGAATGGAAGATTATACAATATAATTTATACTGCAGTAGCAAGTGCTAAAATCTGAAGATAAACTATCCCTTCATCTTGTGATTTGTGAAAACACTACATCATTTCAGACATATATTATGTCATCATCACAATGTTTCTTGCATAGAGTCTGTGTTATCATCATTTTAACCAGATCTAGCAAACAGAAAAATCTTTAGGTAATTGATTTTATTCCCCAACACCAGAAATATATTAATAAAAACACCTGTCAGGCCAGGATGCTCTGGCATAATTCAAATAAAAAGTCCTCAAGTTTCTCCTGAAATAATATGTTACCTTTACATATTGGGGTAGAGAGAGAATTTAACTTATTCCTAGCACTTTTCTAAACAGCAATCACAGGCAGTCTTTTTTATGCTGAGAAACATCCTAGGATATGGTCCTAAGTTGTAATTTCTCCAACACCAAAGCAATTTTAAGAAAACACCTGCTCTTTCCAGGCCTGAGTCATGCACCTGCCATTATGCAATAAGACAACTTAATGGTGTGGGTTGTTTGTTGTTGTTTAAATCAGATTACTCTGGAGCATGACTCCATACAGAATTGCAGCAGCACGATTAAGGGACTGTCAAACTGAGGCAGGCAGGAAGGTGTTTGAATGGGAACACCTTTACCACTGGAGAAGTCTGATATGGGCTGCACCCTTTGTCAGAGAGAAACAGTCCTGCAGGGATTTGTCGACTACAGTGTACTACGTGAGCATATAAATTCCCGGTGGCATTTTCAAAGGAGGCTGTATGTATGGGAGTGTGGGTACAAAGGCCAATGAAAGCTGGACATGCAACGCTTCGAGCTACTCTGGACATCCCAGCACTAGTGAGAGATATCTGCCCTATGCTTGTGCAGGTAACTTGAGATTGCATTTGTCTCATTCACTAAGCAAGGTATGAAAAAAGGAAAGAAACCATAAAGAGTGCAAAAGGAGAGCATGGGAATATCCAGGACTGAGACAGCCCAAGCCAGCTGCAGGCAGAGGGGAGGCAGAATGGGAACTGCACTCAGTCATAAGACTGAGTCAGAGCTACTGAAGCAGCTGTTGCCAATGAAGAGGAGGAGAGGGAAGGGGGAAAGACAGGCTTTAATTCCCTTTCAGTAAGCTTTCGCAATTTCCCTGCAATATAGAAATGCCTAAACTAATTTTTAAATGATCAGTCTACCTTGTCAGCACTGTGCTCAGTAAGGGCTAATTTATCCTGCTTCTCAGCCTCTATGATAGTAGACGTACCTGAAAGGCATGAACACACACAATTTGAAATATATTTCAATTAAATGTGAGATACGACATTGTTTAAATAAAGCTTGACAGACTTATAAACTGCACCACCGTGAGGTTATAGGCCAAAATCCTACATGTCCAGTTATCACAGATCAACCAGTAACAAAAAAATCACTGGTGTAAAACATTTAATTTTTTTAATATCAATTTACAATGGATGGATTCCAGAGTTTTTTCTGTGTTTTTTGCGTATCCCCATTTCAGCTGGATTCTTTGTAACTATGGAAGGAAAGTATTGCTAATTAACCTGACTCTCACTCCAGACTCTTACCTAGACTCTCATCCTGATTTTAGAATGGCAGTTTCAAGACTCAGAGCAGAATATAAACGTTGAAGGAGAATATAAGGGTTGCATTTTCCTTTCCATAATAATAATGTTTCTGGTAATTTATTCATTGGAGAGTTCCCTTACAAATAACCAGCTGTAGCACAGCCAGATGCCCAGGGTGGTAGCTGGGAAGTTAACATGCACAGACACTTTTGAAGGAATATTACTGAGCAATTCAAATAGTGAAATCAAAATGCAACATTCACTTGAGACAATCTTTGCAGAGCTGCTCCTTTGTTAGCTACTAGTAGGAAGATAGGAAGATAGATTCGGTTTATGTGGTAAAGCTGTTCTCTTTCACAAATCCAGAAGGGACCCATTTGTGTCTCAGCTGTAACACAAAGCAGGATACATACAGCAAGGCAACAACCAAATGTAAATCTGTTGGTTGTCTGGGTGTGCTGTAGTGACTGGCCACCAGTAAGCTCACATAACACAGACACAATACAGCTGAATGAACTTGTGAATGCTACCATTATTTGCTTATCACATATTATGAAATATTTTTTTTCTTCTCATATTAAGGTGATAAAAGTGGAGGATTACATACGTAACTATGCTATTTCACCAGTAATGTATTCAGTATATAATAAACAGAAAAAAAATGGAAAGATTTTTCTTATAACAGCACTGATTTTAGACTACACATTAGGAGTTGAGGCCATACCTGAGATCCTGATTTAGATTAAATAGGTGTCAAAATCTTACAACTTCATCTGATCTCGTAAGATCTGCCCCACTTGGATTAATTTGGAAGAATGAACGCTCCTTCAAGGAAAGCTGAATGCAGGCTCTTTCTAGCTAGAAAGAAGAGAGGAATATGTTTTGTCTGGAAACATACAAAGCTAATGCCACATTGCTCACCCTCAAAACCCAAAAGGATTTTAATTTTTACTAATTCAGAACTAGCTCCTTTATTTTATTTCTTAAAAAACACACATTCACATTTGGCAGTGTGAGAAGTACCAAAGAAAAAAGAGAAGTAACACAAAGCAGTTGATTCTGCTCATGCACCTAGGCCTTGATAATAAGAAGCGAGGAGCAACAAGCAATGAAGGGATGAAGGGTCAGGAATATAGATTTCCAGCAGAACCATTTGAATGGTTCATCATTGAATGTTTATCAAGGTAGGAAACGACTACTAGTCATCAGTTTTGCTGAATTCTCAGAAAAGAAAGAAAAAAAAAGTACCTCAATGCAAGCATTAAGCACCCAAATACTGGCATTGAAGGGAATAACGTCAAAACGCAGACTCAAATTTAAGTAAAAAAATCTAAAGCTAGTTTTAAGTAGACAATTGCATTACATGTCAGCTTAAGTTTTAAAATATATTTTTGCCCTTTATTGGGACAAAACCAAAGCCTTTCAAATACTATTGCAATATTTCCCATTAGTATCAGGAGCAAGAATCATGGTAGTTTATTAATGGCAATTATGTAATCATTTATTAAACCTGCCTCCAAAAACTACTTCTTGTGTGAGACTGTCAGAATCTACCAATGCTTGTATTTGTGATGTAGTGTGATAGTGCTGGGCTGAGAGCAGAAGACAAAGATATATTATACAATATGCGTTTATTCCCAGTACGTACTTTTAAATGTATAGCTGTATGATTTAACACTATTATAATCTCATTCCTATTAATGCAGCAATCCCAGTTGCAGTATCTCAATTTATGAGACTTATTCATTCACATCCATCAAGCTGCTAGGTCTTTGATCACAAAAGTGTTTTCTAAAAGAGATGTATTCAGAGTCATTTTAAATTTTAATGCCAAAATATATTCTATTGGAAATCTCTACCAAATATATCATTTGCTTCTCAGTCAGTTTAAAATTGTTTACTCATTCCACATTTTATGTTGTTTGCCACAATCCACAAAACATTTCTATTGACACATTCAACACTCAGGCTATTGAGACCCACCATGATTCTAACACAACCTTTCACTGATGAGCTATTAGGGGTATTAGTTAGTCCTAGACATGCAGAACATGGAATTAAAACGTGTCACATCTTTAAAAAAAAAACAAACTCATTTTCATTGCTATACAGAATAGGAAAATGATGATATTCAGAAGAACATGTGCTTTGCTCAAGACAAGAACATTTTATTAAATGTTTTGCTGGTGAACGTTGTGGAACCCATACAGCTCAAAATTATGCTGCTTGCTCTTAATCCACAGTACCAGAGCTGGTGATACATACCCCAACTTGTAAAGCATCTAAGGAACGTGCTTTCCTTTGTGTATGCACAAAAAGCACTTTGCTAGGTTGGAATTAAGGACGTTCATAAAAATGAAAACATTCCCCAGATGAGATGTAAGAAAGTTAGTGACTACGCTGCTAAAATGCACTCAACACAAGCACATGATAAAAGTAACGGATTTAAATACACTGTTAAATCAGAGCCTGAATTACAATTGCAGAGCCAATTTCCATCTCCTCAATGTTACAATTAATGCTGTCAGCCAGCAAGGACTGTAATCTCTTTATTAGCAGCATTTAGTGCTGTCCATTGCTCATGCTCATGCAATAGAAGCAGTCATTGAGCTGAACAGAATATCACACATACCTTCATTGCACCAAGCCCAAACAGCTGTACAAACACCTTGAAAGCAATTTGTGCTAGTGTGCAGCCACATCAGCATGCAAAAGATGCAGAAATGTAAAGAAACACAGTTTGAAGCCATTGCTTTCTGGGGAAAGGAAGATCTACTGTGGACCCACTGATGTTACCAGCGATCGCAGTTCACACAAATGTGCAGTCCACCACGTTGCATACCCAGTGTTTAAACTTGCCATGTGTATGCTACACAGCCTGTCAGCTCTGTGTGTGTGTGTCTGCAACAGTCTCTGGGCACAAGCTGGGTTGGCTGTGCATCATCTGGTCACACGAAAGTATGCATCAGAGACCTGCTGATTCACAGCACACATGCCACATAGTACATTTGTCCGTATTTCCAGGACTAACTGATTTGCACCCATGTATGTGCTATCACAATACAGTGATTAGGATTTCAGGATGTATCCAAAACGGTTTGAAAACTGAACAAAGCTCAGACTGTAGCTAAGAAAGCCTCTCCTTGCAGGGACACTGAAACAGCCAGTTTAGTGGATGTCAAGAAATAATGACTCACTGCCACCTAGAGGCAATTCAGGTATTCCTTTTCTTATCCTCGTATAAAACCTTTCCTATTTCGCCTGCTCAAAATGCAGGTATCCTGCATTGAGTTTTTTGAAAAGTAGATTAATCTCAAGTTTGTTAACCAGGTAACGAAGTAAATCAACACTTTATGGAAAATGGGTATGAGTTAACAGTCAGTTAAATATCCAAGTCCTTGTACTACTGAGAATATCATAACTAAACCCAAAGACTGTGACTTCCTGCAACACAGTGATCTCCTTCAAAGGCAACAAAAATCTGTGGTAAATATAAAATGCACATTTTAGAACATAAATGTAAAAACTTGATTAAAAACCCATCAACAATAAAACTACACCTACGATGTACAGTTGGACAGTACAGGACCAGTATATACACAGCTCTCATCTACGATTGTAATAATTAAAAAGAGAACATGAAATATTTCAACTAGGTCTCCAGAACTGGTTTTTTTCACTATTGCTCCACTGAAATGCTTGCTGGCTTTTTGAGTGTTGAAATGTTGCATTGACAAAACAATTTAAACACATTGCTATGAAGAAACTCTAGACATGTTTAATATTCATTGTTGTCATTACCGTTCATTCTGCGTGCAACAAATATTTCCCATCTTTGCCTATGAAATTCTACACAGGCTAAGTTAAATTTGTTTTACATCAGTGTAAAATAATTGCCGTTGAGAGTGTTGTTTACAGCAGAAATTCCCAAAGTGCATATGCGTGCCATCAATCTAAAGTACTTCCAAGTGCTTTGTGGCTGCAGTGCCTAATGTCCCCATGAGGTGATTCACCCCATCGGGGGTGTGGGTGTGGGTGTGATGCCTCTGCACATCTGGAGCCACCTGTGAGTAGGGCTTTCCCCACTGTCAAGGCAAGCAGGAGAGACAGAAGGGTTAAACGGATGGAAGTCGAGATGACAGGTTTTGTCACATGAAGGACGTATCTACGGCCATGAGATGAGATTTTCAGTTTGGGCATAGTGTGCTAATTAGGGAGCACAAAGGTTTTGAAACCTGCTTTTAGGCCTAGGGAAGGAGCAAAGGGAGCAGACTTCAGTAGTCTCATACTCTTGGCCTGGTACAGAGCTGTTAATGCTGCCAAAATCCCCACAGCTGTTGCTGCCACTTCTTGTGGTGCTTGAGCAAATAGGCAGAGCTTGGGATCTCCTGGGTTAGAGAGCTGGATCTTATCAAGTTTATTTAAAGACAGCCAGAAGTAAGGGAGAGAAGACTGAATTATTTCAACAGGAAGGAATATCTGGATCAAAATCTTCCCTCAGTTCTCTGCCATCTGTTATAAAAAGTTCCTGTAATAAATGTTGTAGTCTTGAAATTATCTGAAAGTTGCACATATTTGGAAAGAACGATATTCAGTCTCTAGAGTACGTGGCGTTTAGCTCCTGAGTTTTTTGTTTGTGTGCATCAAAAGACAATTATTTGGTAGTATAAGGATAACAAAGTTTGCTGGAATTTGTGAAAGAAGAAAGGACTAGACTGAAAGCAGTTCCTTCCACCATCTGTATGCATCAGCTCTAATTTGTACTGGTTCCTGCAACATGAAGCTCTTCACAGGTGGCACAGGAAGCATTAAGACAGTAAAGTTCCCTGTCTTCATTTATTTTCATACCTTTCATTGGCATTATCATTTTGGCTGAAATTTTTGGGTGTCTGCACAGACTGATGGATTTGGGGGAGTTTTGTTTTTAATATTTAGCAATCCTATTGAGATGTAGCTAAACAAATAACTTTGTAAACATGAGAGAGCTTGGGGCATGGGGAGGGAGGTCCACCTAAAAAAGTATTAGTTTGGCTGTTGCACTAATAAATTCTAGTGCTTCTTAAACTTCAAGGTGGAGCTTCAAATTTGCTAGGGAATCACCATTCACCACTGTCTACCTTTTGAAAAACTTGAGTTCATCCGCATTTGGCCAGGTTCTACAGCCATGAAAAAAACCTGTCACTTGCACCTGTCCAGCAGCGATTTTCAAAGGAAGAGCTTAGTAGTTAAGTTCTCTAAAGAGTCTGTCTAGAATGAGAGTGATCCTCAAAGCTCCTACAAACTGAAAAGACAAAGGACTACATTGATACCAGGCAGTAAGGTTAACAGGTTGGACTCGATGATCTCAGAGGTCCTTTCCAACCTTAATGATTTTATGATTCTATGATACACCATTCTCATTAGGTATGCTCCAACCAATGTATGCAGAATTCTCCCTAAAACTGTCACAGAGGCTACTCAGAGGATACTGAAAACCAATCAAGAGTAGAATTTCTAGGAAGGGCATTCTGAAATGTCTCAGCTACTCCATTCATCCCCAACCTCTTTTCCCTGCTTATAAAGTCCCAAGAGAGTCAACAGAGTTCTCTTCAACATTTTCCTCCCACCTACAGGATGTTGGGAACAAGCAAGAACTTGCAGCAATTTTCAGAGACCAACTTGTTTTTTTCCAGGACACAATCATTATATTGGGACAAGTACAAAAGAGCTCAGTGCTGTTATTACACAGGAGATGCATCCATTCTGCATGTGACATTAAGCTTATTTGTTAGTCACACAGTTTGTCCTTTTCTAGTGCCCATGAAAAATGAAAGACATGGATGTAACTCAGCTCAAATTCTGTCCTAGAGAGAAGAAGAAATACAAAGGAGACTGAACAGGGAGGAAAACAGCCTCCAGGCTAAGTGTAAGGCAGGAATGATGGCTGTGACTGAACTGCAGCCACTTTGTGATAGTATTCTTGAATACTATCCAACTTTATTGCTGGCTAGGAATACCCAATCTGCATGATACTCTGATAAAAAATATCCTCCTCATGAAATCTGTGTTTTTCACAGCATTAAAAATACCTGAGAAACTGTCATTTTCCCACTGGGAACTTGAAACGACAGACACCTCACTGCTGTCAGGAGAACTGTATTCACATTTACTTAGTGTCTTCAGGCAGGCTGCTGAGGACTTTGGATCTCTGCTTTCCTTATCAGATAATTCCAACTCATATGTGCCTAAGCTACCAGCAAGACTGAGACCAAGGCTTTGCTCACCTCCTTACTCTCCCCAAAAGTAAACAGTGACTGCACTTACTACCTGGTTTTTCAGCTACTGAGCTGAAAGGCTCTTGCGAGCTTCACTTTCTGTCCGCAGAAGACAATTCAGCTGACAGTAACTTTCTGGTTGAGGAGTCTAGAAAACAAAGGAGTGCTCTCTGGGACCTCGTAAAACATGAGACACAGAAGACAGACCGGATAGCTTCAAAGAAAAAAAGCAACAAGAAAGCCATAACATTCAAATACCAAGCAGCTAGGAAAAAATTTGGATAAAGTACCAGCTGGAAAGATGCTCTGAACTGTGAAAAAGGAAATTATTTTTCACTGATTCACGCTGTGTTCAGGGGAACTGAGTTTTCTTTCTTTGAAATGATCAGGATTATGTGAAAGAAATATGATTCCATTATCAATTTATTCCCCTCTTGGGAAGAACTTGTAAGCCTCCCTAAAATTGACTGTTTGGGTCAAAAGTATGAGCTCATTATATTCTCTGACATAGACAGTATTGGTATCATGAAGAGGAATTTCAGTTGCAGGATTATCTGTTTACCAATATATCTCAATACCGGGCATTATCATTGACTGTTCCTCCTGGGGCTTACCTTCTCCATCAAAGTTAACAGACCTAATTGCACACCACCATATTATACATTATTTTAAGGACTGAACTCAACTGAAACTGCTTCAGCTGTAGTATCAGACACTTAGACAGTCACTGGAAAAGTTATTCTATTTTATAAGAGCGTTTCTCAAATTCATTGAGTGGCACCCTGAGTTGGCAACAGTTCAGAGGTTCTAGAGCTGAGGAGTGAGAACTAGCCAAAAATCCTGTTTTACAGTATTTATACTTATTCCCTGACTTTGGAGGAATGGAGCTGCTGCCAGCCATTAAAGGTGTTTAGCTGTTCTTGGCCTACTGGAAGCACTTAAGGAGACTGTTTCTCACTCTTGATTCTCAAAAAAACCCATAGAACTGGATGACACTAGTATCCAGCAGCTCACTATCTCCAGTTGGCACTGATTCCACTGCTTCCTCCCTCCACACCATGCCAACTGCTGTGCATTTGTATCAGCCTCAACCCAGTTCTGGCATTTTTTGGACCTTCCATGTAAGAGAATTTGAAGCATTAATCTAGCAGAAAACTATCTCCAAAAAAGAAAAGGGGGGGGGGGGGGGGGCAGGGGGTGTTTTCTGCTGGCTTATGGAACTTGCTTGGCTCCAATAAACGTCTGACAGGCACCAAAGCTGGCACGAGGGAAGAGCAGAACTGCAGAGCCAAGAATAAGTGAAAAGAAGGCAGGAGCGAAGAAGCAGAATGGAAAATTATCTTTCAAATAGTTGAGCTTTGCTAGATCTAGATGGCTCACATGACCCTTTTCCTACAACAGCTTTTCCTAATCCAGCAGGAATGGCAGCAGTGCCCACTTACCTCATCCTTGCATATTTGACAACCAAATACAGTTATTTGGCATGGAAGCTTTTGCTCATATTCCTGGCATTCACTCCAAAGACATGCCAGTATTTCAGAGTAACACTTTCTCTGTGACTCAGTGCACTTTAGAGAATCAGGAAGATAACATGAATTCAGTTTAATATCAATATGGATCATGAAATTGGTTCAATTTCCATAGCTGCAAAAAAATCAGTCAAGCTAACCTGTATGCCATGAAGCTACTATGTCAAAGGAAAATTTCCCAATAAACTTTTATAGAAAAGAACAGTATTTAGTAATGCTAACTCCAAATGTTAATGAAATTATTTGCTCTTAGACACCATACGAATGCGTGAAAGCTAACAGTGACATTGAAATAGAACTGCTACTCATTGCAAGGTCCTGTTCATTGTAGTTAATCAGCAATTTGCTGTCAACCATTTCCCTAGTTATTTCAGGTCCAATATTATTTTAAAAGTGATCCTCATACTGTTTTTCTTATTCAGACAAATTCCCCTTAGATTCTTATAACATTCAATGGTAATTTTGGACTAAAAGTAAAAGACAAGATATGAAGCTTCAAGACTGATTTGCAAAGAGAAATTAACTCCTGGTGGTTGCTCAGGGAAACTATGACAGCAGTATCTAGGTGGTAAAAACTGATATATAAAATGCAACTAGTCATTAGACAGTAATGTACTATCAAGATTAATGGTCATTTGCTTTTTCTTTGGCATATTTTCTCCGTGACAAGGTACAGCTGTCAGGCTTCAACAGATCTTGATTTTTTTTGGCAGAAAAAACAACAACAATCTGCAGTTAGCTGAATATTTTCCAAGTGTAGTTCCCAGTTGCCATAGAGGTAGTAGACATTCTGGAGAAGCTCCAGCTGAACCAAAAACCAAGCAGCTCTTGGCATTGCAAAAGTTATTTTGAGGCTGTCATACACTCCAGTAGGATCCAACAGCGAATTACAAAAATACTGCTTCAAAGGTTTCACAAATCCTTCTTTGGAGTTGGTCTGAAGCCTCCAAAATACACAAGTGTTGCAATATGGGCAATACAATAACTTCAGAGCTATGTAAGTCTGAGATCTGCCATAATCTGCATCACACTAACTGTGGAGCAGTATCACATGAAGCCAGAAAGTCAGCCTATCTTGTAGCTGTCAAGCAGGAAAGCTTTGAACATTCCTGTACTTTGCAAAGAGCTCGCTGAATAATTCTCACAGAACAGTTTGTTCAGTGATACTGATACAGTGGGTGCTCAGGACAAACTGTCAGCAGACTACCATTTGTTTGAATTTACCACTCAGATCTGATTCATATGTAATAAAATATTGACCTTGTTCTTTAACTGAAATAGTCAAAATCCAAGCTGTGTTTAGCTGCAGTTGGTCAGCTATGTTGCAGGATGTTTGCATATTCTCACAGCTGGATGAGTTTACAGGCATATCGAACAACTGTTCTGCAACTGAAAGTAAAATGCGACTCTTTCCCACAGCGCATGAAACCTTGGGGTTTGCATTCTGTGAACGTTTGGGATTGTCAGACTATCTGGAGAGCAAGGAGAGGTGAAAAGCAGGAGAAAGCTTGTTCGAGACAAATTCATTAAACAGCTCAAAACACTTCACACTATTTACCCCAGCCTTAATTACAATTGACTCTGAAGGACACATTTTGCACATAGGCGTGCTGGAGATATTTAATCTCTTTCAACACGCATGGGCATAAAACTCTCATCATGGAATCTCTAGCAAAAGAGAGCAGTTGCTAAAGGAAAAACTAGAATAGACACAAAATGCTGGAAAAACCTCATTCCCTTCGCCTCCCAAAAATAAATTCAAGAGGAACACAAGCTCTCTCATCAACATATTTTAGTTTCATTTAAGGGCCTATAAAATCCCACATATATGCAAAACTAATAGCTAACACTAATAAGTAATGCTGCAATAGCTAATAGTAAAGTTATTTTAAATGTGAACAGTCATATTGCACTTTTGAAAATTTCACCCAGATATTCTAACTATTGCTTTGAAGTCAGATATTCACTTTTATTTTTAAAGAAAGCTTTTAAATACGGTTCTGTTTCCATACATTCACACTCTGATATCAATTCACAAATTCCTTGTGCAAACAACATGTACTTTTTACAGCTCTTACACTAGATTTTATAAAAATGGCACCCCAAAATTGCTAGTCAGGACAAATAAGGAAATATTGTCTCTTGTTCATAAAAGCAGGATAGGACATTCTGTTTTTAGGTAGGACTCAAATATATCATTTGGCAATTTATAAATTTTTGCACATCATTTTCCCACCTGTAAATGAGGGATGTTATTTTCAGTTTTACAAAAGACTAAATACAGATATCTCTTTCAAGCTTTGGCTTTCTAGACTAGAAAGAACTCATAAAGCCAAAGTATTAGTACTGTGCATTAGTATTTCTGCTGATCAGGCATCTAAGACTAATGTTCAAGTTATACATTATATCAAGATTAAAATCTGTAAGGAAAAAAGGTGGAATAAGTCACTTGGGCTCATGGTCATTAATCTTTCATTTCTTGAGTAAATCTTTTGCAAAATACACTTAATTCAATTATGCTTCCAGACAGAAAAAGAACAACTATAGAAAGTCATCATCAGTCAAGAAGATCAGAAAGTGAAACACCTGGATCCTCCAACAGAAAGCAAGCTCTAGATCATAAGTAGCTAATCCGTGGTTCTAAAATAGTAGTGTATTTAATATTAGCTTTAAACTAACACTAGTGAAGTCAGTTTCTGAATAGGAGTATTTGTAAATATTAACATCATAATATTAAAATTTGTAAATATTAACATCATAATATTAAAATATTATGATGAACATTGAATTTTAAAAATCTTCTATTTCCTGAGAATTCTGTTGATTATTTTATGTCTAGGAATCTACTTGTAGGTTTCATCAGACAGTAGAAAACTGTCTTTTCCACCCAGTTCCATGGATTGGTTTATTTGGGGGTGAAATTATTTGTTTGTCCTTGGGGAGACCACAAGGTGCCTTTGGAACACCATGGGAAATTCTGAGAACAAGGTGCTTTATACCACCTAGGGTAGCAAATCCTATGGAAGAAAAATATCCAGTGAAACGGGCAGTTCTCTCTACCCAGCTTTTCATACTTGGATGCTGGCAGTAATTGCTGACCAGTGTACTGAGAGTTATTGCAGTCCTGCCTGATGGCTCAGCAGCAGTATACTCCTGATAATCCTAATAAGGTACGACAGGTGAAATTTTCTCTCTTCTTGTGGGGAAAGAAAGTGATATTTATTCTAAAGCCAGCCTCTTCAATAACAGGGTTTTAAAATGTCTTCACTAATTAATTCTGGCTGCTTGAAGGATTGTTGTTTCTTTTTTTTCTGTTAATTATTATAATTTTCTAACCTCATCTAGCTCTGCTATTGTCTCCTAAATTTTAAAAGCACAGCTGTCACAGAGAAGACTTTGATGCTTTGCAGTCTTTTATATTTTTGTTTAGTTTCTTCTCCTCAGAAAGGAGTTACTTACATTAATGTCAGAAGCATTTAATGTCAGTTTACTAGTTAGTGTTCAGGTAATGAAGTAAAGCACAACTTCTGAAGGAGAGTTTGGTCAGGAACTACTTCAGAAATGTATTTCCCAACACAAAAATATTTACATTAGAACTACTTTCATTTTAAATAGCATATTTTATGTTTCTCAGGGAAAATAAAAAATTAGAAAACACTCATTTTTTAGTATTATAGTATGTTGTTTTCAACCTGTATTTTGAAGGATTGGACAAAATGCTGAAAGCTTACAAAAAACCCCAAACATTTCCTAATTTCATTTCAAAAAGAAAAAAGGTGTCCATTCTCCACTGAATTACTTTGAGTAAAACATGTTCAGCTAGTTCTAGCAAGCCTAACATTAAGCATAAAATGTAACTGGATATTGCAGGAATGGAAACAGGCAAAAAAAAAAAAAATTGTGATTTGAGTAAAAGAGCTAAACCTTTCAGTTATTCAAGAACGATGAAAATAAGACTGGAGATGATTGGGCAGCTCTGCATGTTATAGAAATGTATGACAATCAGTAGGGAGGCATGAAGCTGTCTAGAGAGAATATAGGTATTTAGGCCTATTGACACAAAAGTCGTCTTTCTTAATTACCTTCTACCCACTCTAAAGAAGCAGACACTGGAATTTCCTGGGCCTGTGGACCATAGGTTGAAAACTAATCCTGTAGTGAAAAAACACAGTCTCTTTAGGATAAAAGTTGAAAAGCCCTACAAGAGAGAGCTTTGGAGTACTGTTACAGAATCACCAAGCTTGCGGTAGAATAGGAAGAAAAACATCTACGAGATTATGAGAAATAAAGAGTAGCAATTTTGTGAATGTGGGAGACTAATCTCCCAAACTTGGATGCAATATAAATGCCATCACTAGGAGGTGAAGGCTTAGGTAGTCTTGAACTTGCTATAAGACAGATTTCTTTAATAAATACCCAGTGAACCAATGAAAATTAATGCTGCTTTGGACATAGGTTTAGCAAGAAACAAGGACTCACAGAACAGCTTTTCACAGAAAATAATCTTGGATTGAGTGATCATGAGCTGAATCAGTCTTTATCAAACTGCAAGACAGACAACAGGTCTGCCTATGACTAATGTTTGGGATTTTAGAAAGGAACTAAAGAAACCATACAGAGTGAATTCAGGAATGCAGAGCTTTTAAAATATAGAAAGTAAGGAATTAGTTTAAATCAAAGGGCAGACACTATTTAGAGTTCACATTGCAAGCAAGAAAAAAAAGCTAATAGAAAAAGCTTATGGGCTTCCTTCAGTGAATCAGCTGCTTTTGTACACATGTAAATCTACAAAGAACAAGGAGAGAGCACTTTTCCTCAGAAGTTAGAGGATGCAGAAAGAAGGAAAATGGCTGAGATTTCTTGAAATAGACTTTACATTTACCATTGAAACAACCAGCAAAAATTCTTTACAAACAATACAAATAAAGAAGCATGGGGAACAAAAAAGTTACAGTGCTGTAAATATAGAATTTATTATTTAATAGATATTTATTAGTGATTAACATTAATCTAGGTCTGACCCACATATTAAATGCATATTTTGCCTATATTTTCTATAAAGTTAATGATGAGGACCTTAGTGGAGTAAGGAGTAAATATGAAGGTTGAGCATCAGAAATTATGACACGCGAGAGAGAAATAAATGTTAACATTCTTAATACCTCATAAAGCAAAAATAAGAAGAGCTGTGTAATCTCCATGTGGGAATACAGAAATATGAAGCTGTCAAATGAAATTGCAAGCCCAACTGCTAGAATTTTTGGAGGCAGCATCTTATGACTGGAGAATGGTAAACATAGAAAATATATTCAAAAAACTGGGAACAAAGACCAATTGTGGAACCACTAGACTTATTAAACTGACAATGGAAAAAAAAAACAACCAACCAAACAAACCAACAACCTAGAACAGTGTTTGAAGGAAGAATTAAAGGCAGAGAGATAAATGGAAAGCAGTGTAAATTATAATATGGCTTTATCAACAGTAGATCATCTCAAACTAACCTAATATCTCTTTTCAAAAGTTATCTACTTTATTAGACAGAAGAATATTATTTATCAGAGATTTAAATAAGGCATTTGATGCAATATCCCTGTAGAAAAGGTTTGCTAAAGGTGGAGAAGACAAGGTTTCTAAAGCAGCTAAGGATATGGCTAGAGGGATCAACAATAGCTTATACTGACTAGGTAGCCATGGAACGAGGAGAGTTTACTAGGTGTCTTATCAGTCCTGTTTAATAAGTTATTTAAAGATCTCAAGGAAAAATATAGATGAAATCAGCAGACAATGTAAAGTTGTGCAGTATTGCCATTATTACAAACACCAAATCATCTTATAAAAGCATTAAATCACTGTATTGATTTGACTGATAGAACGAGATATAATTTAACAGCAGAAAGAGCAGATTCATGCACTTGGGGACATCTGTTAAGAACTCCTGGCTCATCAATGATGGGTGATCATATAGGTTGAAAAGTGCAAAAAAAAGTAGGTACATTGGAAGATGTAGTCTACTGGAAGTAGTCTATTGGAAGATGGCTATGAACAGCAATTGCTGAAGCCATGAAAGGGCTAATGAATTCACTAATGCATGAGGAAAGACATTTGTTGTGAGAGGAACTGAAAGGCCTAATTAGGAATATTATGTACAGTTCTGGTCAACCAGTTTCAGTGAAGATTAATTGGAATAACTGCTAAAAAGATGATTAGAATGATCAGAGAAAACTAAATAGAGCAATATTATCAACACAAGATCAAATGGTAATAAATCAGCTATAAATACATCTTTACAACAAGTTCAGGAAAAGGCATCCAGATAGAGTAACGCAGGCAGCAAGAAAATTCTGTTATTTCAAGATGAAGACTAATAAGTTTATATATAAAAATGTATAACTAGATAAAAGAGTTCCTTGTGATAAGAATTCTTATGCCTCTTACAAGCTTTCCTAGATGGCTACATAAGTGTAAGAAGTTACATACACACGGGGGGCTTATCCAAACCATGTATCCAAGAGGACTGATTATCATCACCAGAGAGAGTCAGAAAGGAATTCTTTCCTTATGGTAGCTCTGCATTCACTGTTTGAGTTTTTGGGTTGGTTTTTTTTTATGTTCACCACCATAGCATGCAGCATACTACACTTAAGATTGGAGTTTCATATGACTAATACAATGTTACTGCAGAGGATGGGACACTGGTGAGCATTCGCAGTGTCTTTCTGAGACTCATTACATTTGTGCCTTCAACCTTGTACTACAAACCTTAATGTTATATGGTAATGGGAAACATTTCATTACAAGTGGCATACAATAGCATGTTAGCAGATATTTTCCGATCTCACTGAACTGGCTGTCTGCATTCATGCAGGCAGCTGGAACTGAGACTGGACTTAACATTAAATGTTGCCTTCCCATGTAATGGTGGAGAGTGAGAGAGACCAACATTCAACTCACCAACAGCAGACAGATGCTCAAAAGCAACAACTGTCCAGATGACATCTGATTTCAAATCTAGATGCAAGCTGAAGAAATATATATATATATGCATGTATATTCCACATCAAACTAGGACAAAAGAGGGGAACTGGCAGAGGACAAAATTACCTGGAATTTGAGAAGAAAATGAGCACCACTTTTGATATTTAAATTAACTGAAAATTCTCTATCAATGAACACGTTAAAGGCTGTCTTAAATTCCTATTATTGCCTTTAGGAAAGGCAACAGAGGAAAAAAAGGTACTGAATGATATAAAATGGATCTTTTGCCACCTTAAGTTGCCATTTGTGGAGTTTACACCGTTTATTGTTATTTCTGATGCCCTTCCCTCACATTTCTCACTGTATTCAAAAAAGTATAGTACCTAAGGAAACAGTTCTCATTTCATTTATTTGTATGGCATGTATGCAAACATCTTACTTGTTCTTAAATGTCAGTTGAGAATATTATTTTTAGAGCTGCATTTGGGGGACATTTTGCTCCTGTTCCATACAGCTACAGCTACTGCTTTTTTTCCTAGCAGCACCCAAATCCCAGTAAGTGCTTCTCTCACCTTGCTTTTCTATCATCTGGAATTCACTAGCACCATGAACATCTCTCTCACCAAATGAGAATAAAAACTTAGAAATATTTATTGCCACATACAACACCCGCCCCTGTGTGAAGACCCACTGACCTTGTTGGAAGATCCAGGGTGATCAGGATTTGTTTAGTTATGAGGAATAACCATCTAGACATGGGGTCAACATGGGTGGAACCAGCTCGGTTCTGCTCAAATATTCAGCTGCTGTGGCATGTCTCTAACCTCAGGCCTTTATACGTACTGGCATTGAGATATGTGGAATTCTGCAATTTGCTCAGCTTCAATCAGTCTCCAGCTTGTTGCTCCCAGATACTCTCAATACTACTTACAGGCCCACTTGGCTCTGGACAGGGCAAAGGATTGTGTCCTGGAGTCTAAAGCAGCAGCCAATTAAAGTAACTCGCACCTGAAAAGTCAAAAGTAAAATACAAGAATACTTCACATTTATCTGATCTCTCTTTACCTGGTTCTCTTTACTCATAACATAGAATGAGCTGAGTGTTTCTTAGAATCACATGAAATACCCTCCACAACTTCCAGTGGGACTGCCTTGCTGTAAGAGTAATTCTTGGCCATAGCCTTCCATCGTTTCAACAGTCTTCCTTTTCTGAGAATATTCCCAAAGCCTACCTCCTGGCATGCATATTGCTCCCTGCAGGCAGTCTAACTTTACCTTACCTTCATGCTGCTTCCAAATGCCATCTGCCCTTGTGACACCACCATTTTAGTGGCTTAGTTTGAAACATCATAGATAACTTTCACTTACCTTACTGCTTTTAGGCAAGCAGAAATACAAATCTAAATAGAGAAAAATGAGTTACACAAAAATATTTGTGAAACCCAACATAGACATTGTCCCAGTTGTTCACACCTTGAATTATATCAGTACTCACCAAATGTCGCTCTTCATGTAGCAGATGTAAAACCATTCAAATAGTTCTGTTATTCCCCTCACACACTCATGAGAGTGACAGTACCTTTGATCCACAACAGCAAAGTTATCATCTTGATCTTAAGTCAAGGGCTCTAGAGCTCTCTGTCCATAAGGCAGAAGGGAACCTGTGCTCACCTTATGCTTTGAAATTCCTGCCTATAGACTTTAGGAATTAGCCTAGACAACTTAGAAGGGAGAAGAGGGAATCAATTGTTTCAGGCCAACTTTGAAAAATCTCCTTTCTAACTTTCCTTTTTTAGGCTCTAAGCTTTGAACACCCTTATGCTTTGCTATTAGATTCCTCTTTGGAGTTAAGTGATTGTTGAAATGTGTTGGTTTATTATTGTGCATGTGAAAGCACCCTGAAACAAATAATTTGAGCATTTCAGCAGATTAATAACTCGTTCTTATTCGTGAAAAGTTCTATATGTCACCATCATTTTCTCTGCTCCCATTTCAGTAGTATCAGTGTAAGCCACATGTTAGACTAACAGCATGAGATAGAGATGACTGATGAAATATCGCATTGATGTTACATAAACTTTTCCTTATTCTATACAAAGTTCATTGCCCATTACCTACTAAAATAAAAAAGGAAGCAAAATAAGAACAACATGAAGGATGGTGACAAAATTATTAAAAGCATTAAAAAATTTATTCCATAGTTATTGTTGAAGTTCACTGTTCTCTAACAGCACAAAATACGGTCATTATTGTCAGAAAAAAGGCAGCAGTCTAGGTATATTTTTAGAAAACTAAATTAGGATGTTTAGGAGTTTCTCTAGCCTGAGAGGAGGGGAAATTTGAGCCTGCATTACAGGTTATCATCTATGTGAACAACACATCATTTTCTTTGCTTGATATTTTATTTCAGCTGGCACAAGAGTATTTCTTTTAACTCAGTGAAAAATATGTAACAACCAATTGGAAATTTCTTCATCACATCGCTTAACCTCCAGACTTTTTCTGAAATTTCTGCCTGTCACTTATTCTGCTGTAACTCTAGGACTGCTACTTCTCCCCCCTTCTCCTATTTTCCACCTCTCTGTCTCATACAGACAACTGTAGTCAAACAAACCCTTCAACTCAAATGTTTGGAGGACTAAGTTGCCTTGAGTAGACCATTGCTAAGATTTGGAGACCATATCTTCAAACAAAGGACTTCTTTTATTCTGTTGTTCACAACAAACAACTGCTGTTACATCCACCAGTTTTAACTGACTTAATCTCACCTATAGCATATACTTACCCTGTCATTTATAACTGAAGTATTCCAGCATACTTTACTTCTCTTTTCTCTTCAAAAAAAAGCGAAATAAGTCAGTTCATTCCACATAAAATATAACAGTGGCTGTTTTCCAGGTGCTCAGCTATCATTTTGCTTTAACTCATCAGAGTCCTTTAACTTCACACTTTACATGGAGGAAGCTTTGGGGCAGTAAGAACACATGATTGTCTTCCTTTTCTGCCAGAAAAGGCTTCCTTCTTTTGCCTTCCATGTAACTTCTCCTAACCACCCAGATAATAATTTAGACTTTCTTTCTGATGGAATCCCTAATCAGAGAGGATGCTTTGCTGCAAAGGAATGCTAGCATTACACCTATGCATTTTCATAGTATAAAATTGTCTAGTTTTGTCACACAGTTCCTGCATTGACATACACTTTACAGCCGGCTGTGCAGGGTGCAGTCCAATCTAAAGGGAGTGGTTAAAGTCTAATACACTAAAGAAAGTACATGTCAAATAAAAGGTTCAAGCACTTCTGAACTGAATGCTGAAATGCTCATTTATTGAGTAAAGATTTTTAACTAGTTCTGTCTACATTTGCCAGATGTTTAACTAAACATTATTGTGGATATTTGACACAATGCTGCTCATTAGTCAGTAATAATCACTACAAGAAAACAAGATAACTTGTGATTGGAGTAACAAGGAAAAAGAAAGCAATTTTTTCTTAGAGGAATTGAATAGGTAACTTATTTGTTGAAGGTGATGCATGCCCTCCTGCTTACCTCTGATTAAAAAATAGTCCAGATCGCCACCCAGATGGTAGAGGACAGAGTCATGAAAGATGGTGAGTCATAAAACCTTTAGAATCTCTCAGTTACAATTTCAAACTGTCGCCTTACAATAAAAACACTTACTTCAGTAAAAGCCTAGCAAGCATGTTTATATTGTATTGCATGCAAGTTCTTTCTTCAGCTCTCTTTCAAATAAGATGAAAGAAAAAGAAATTTGGTAGATGTCAAGCCTTTGCAGCAAAAGGAACACAAGTACTCTCAGTCCCCACTAGAAATTAAATAAAAAATGTTAGTAGTTCAGTGAGAAAAATCCTGCAAATACTGAAACTTTGTCTTCATTCTTAGAATTTGTCACAGAAAAAAAGTAACTTTTAACACAAGGTTTAACACAGTAAGGATTTAACACAGTGTTGTGAAAAGAAGCAACACACTTTACTTCAAGAGCTTAGTGGACATCATCAGTGATCTTGGTATTGCATAAGAAACTCAAACAAATCAATTCCGGATAAAAGAAAACAAAGCATATGGCAAAATTGCCCTAACATTTCTGTGTTTGGAAAGTATGAAAACCCCTTAACAATTAATTATGGGTTTTGTTTATTTTTGATTTAGAGGTAAGAACATGCTACCTGGTGAGCAGGACATCTAAGTGCTAGAAATTAAATAGCAATTTATTTACTGAGAGATAATTATATTGGGTGCTCTATAAACTGCAGAATAACTGACAATGAAGTGGGAAAAGACATCGCAGAGAACATGAACTTTCCTTACAGTAAAATCCTAAGAGTATTACCTAATACAGTCTTAAATATTAGTCTGGTTCAGGTATTTCCACCAACTATTCATTCATGCCGGATAAATCCAGACAAATTTCTGAAGTGCACCAGACCACTTTTTATTTTTGGTCTAGGGATCTTCTAGGCATCCAATTTCTCCCAGATTTGTAAGCAACAAATGGATTTGTAAGCTGCAGTATTGTTCTTCAATAATTATTTATACAGCAACTTCTCAGCTATGCTGGAAAGCTGAAATACTATATTTGGAAATCCCATTTTCTAAATCTCTCTGCCTTTCTTTTCCAGCTGCTCTTTGCAGACACTTAAATCTGTCTTTTTCTATCTCTGCCTCTCTCAGTGTCCCATCAAGGTCCCTATCAGCAAAAAATTATTTTCCCACACCTCACACAGATTGGATCCTGACTTTGTCCCTTTGGTTCCTCCAGCATGTTCATGCTCTGTCTGTAATAGTTTATGTGATCTTGAAAGATTTCCTTTTCTAAGCATAAGTGGGAGTAGTGGAGCTCCTTTTCAAATGACATGAAGGTTACTCCGTAATCACATACCAGTCATCTGTCTTCCAAAGCTCTAATCAGAAAGCGATGCATAAAAGGCCAGCATTTGATGTTCTTTATCGACCTGATCAAACATTTAAGAAAAGGGTGTACTCCTTCTGAAGTCAAGAGGGCATCAGCTCAAATTAACTATGTGCTTAAGGCCTTTGATTCATCAGACTTTCCAGTACTTCATTTGTAAGCCAAATTGCAGAGTGTACCTTTGATCTGATGTCAGTCTACTAGCATTAGAAAAATTGGGGTGGAAATCTTGAAGTGATTAAATGTCAGTGTAATGAATTTCATATACCGCAAGGCAAAAATGCCAAGGAGCCTAAGTTTTAATAAGTGCTCCATAACAGGAGTGAAGAAAGCCGATGACACAATTTATGCTGCAACCAATTAATTAAAATATGTAATACCAATGTGAAAAAGAAAACTCTACCAGAGCAGCTTGGGTAGGCAAACACTTTTGATTCTATGATCTGTACAAGTAGAAAGTACAAAAGAAACCAGGACTGATGTATTTCTTGTGGTAAACGGTATTCAAACCCTGTGGGCATCTGAAAGGTCAAAGTGTACAAAGTCTCTGCACGTGTCTTGCTCATGTATTTTCCCCATCTAAAGTATGAATTGTTTCATCTGGAAATTTGTCTTGACCTACTGTTCAATAGGAATGAAGAGTGATGTGCACATGCATATTGAATGCTTAGAATAAATCATACAAATTTTTCTGCTGCTAACTCACTTCATTATGAGGCAGGCTCTTAGCTACACTCAACGACAGAAAAAACATGAGTCACCAGCACTTTTCAGTAGTCTCTGTTGTCTGTGCCATTACCCTAATATAGTTACTACCTCAGTAGTTTTGCTAGTCTAGGTTTTATCAGAGCTGATGGAGAGCTAACAACAGAAGAACAAAAGTATCTTAATAGAAGCTTTTTTTCTTCTTGTCCTTAATTCACTGTCCGATTCATCCAGTTTGGGCAGTGTCATCAATTTTATACATAGGTATGGCATGATCAGAAAAATTATAAAATGCTGTTCTTCATCTGCTATATAATTTTTCCATTATCTTGTACTTTCTCAATGATAAAATCATTATATATATATATATATATAAGAATGTCACAGCTCATGCAAATTCAGGGATAAGTTTTACCACTAACTTTCTCAGTGTGAGATCTTCCCAACCAAAAGCCAATCTTCTTTTCATAGAAGTTTTACATCAATATAATTTAACTGAGTACATACTGCAGTTGCTCCTCTTTGCATTTGGAGTGAGAGAGTTAAAGTGAGAGAATCACCCTCTGCTCATACCCAAATATGAATAAATCCAAATTAGAACAAAAGCAGCACTTCAATAAATTAAATCACTATGGCCCATGACCACTTCTCTGCTCAAACATAAATGAAAAAGTTCTAAAAGGATTTGCATCTTTCTTTCCTATGTTTTTTCTTTTTAATCTCCGTTCCATTTAAGTCCTTTTACAAATTCACCAGAAGGGCAGGTCTTTATAAGGCTTTTGCACCATTTTTACTGACAAAGTTGTGGAGACAATATATTATGATAGATTGAGTGGAATGAAAGTCCCAAGTTCTTAAGTGTTTATTTGCTATGTGACTGATTCTGCTCAATATTTCATGAAAATGAAAAAGGGAATGACTAATAACACTATCAGCTGCTCACAGTGTATTAAGAATATACCTCAGTAACTGCTCCTTTAACTTTTCTGTTTCCCCCTCCTTTATTCAACTAGGAATATGATTATCTGACAGTTGGTTAATATCTTCCACAAAATAGACACCTCTGTGACTGAAGGCAGGCAAAGGAACAAGACACCAAACAACATGCAGAAATCTTAGAGTGAAAACTCTCCACTCCTGCTGATCTGCTGCATGTTTTAAGAACATTTTCCCTTCATTACAAGAGTAATTGATAGTTATATTACAAATCACGCCTGACATCACTGCCTTTTTATTATTATAAATTCTCTGCTGATCTCTATGTAGCTGCGAATATTTATCTATCTATATATAGATAGATATATTGTTTTACGCAGGCCTGTTTTGGAGAAGTCAAGACATTTGGCAATGATAGTTGCACCTAGCAACCACAGATCCCCAAGACGGCAGACAATACACTTGCCTGAATTATGGCTGATCTCCAGAGTATCATTGGCAGCATTCCAACAAATTAAGCTTTCCTAGTCCCCATCCTTGGTTCGCTTTTTCATGAAATCCATCTGGTAAATACCCTATAACCTAATTGAGATTTCCAACTGCTGTAAATATTTCACTGTAGTAACACGGATCACGATTCATTAGAATCATACCATTAGTTACAGCATTTAAGATTAGAGAACCTCATTTTTCATTTTAAAAACTGAGCAACACCCAACCTCAAAACACTTGAAGTACAGCAGTCACATCCAAAATAAGCAGACTGAAACCAAAGTTCCTATCAGCTGCTTTATGGCTTTGGAATTTCTATATTTCATCTGTGAGTATAAAGCCACTAGGTGCATCATCTTCTACAAGTCTTATATTAAGAAAACACCTCAACAATTTAGATTGCAAATGCCTTCCCTTATAATTCCTTCCCTATTTTTTTAATCAAACCAACAAACAAGGAAGCAAAAGACCCACTACAATTTACTGGGTTGACATAACCTATGTTGAAAAACTAGGAAGAACAGGAGTAAGAAACCACCACCAACTGAGGTGCATCCTTTTTACTTCATATTTTTTAGTACTTGGCTCAAACATAATATTTTCCTCAGGCATTCTGGAAAAGATTTAACAAAGGAAAAATTATCCCTAAATTTCAGATAGTGAGCCAAAAACAGAGGGTATGGGTACAGTGATTGGTCCAAAAATACACAGCAGGTTAGCGAAGGCAGCTTTGTTGAAGGGAAGTATTAAGTAAAACAGGTGTGTACAGAGTTGTGTTTGCACTTTGGGTCATCTTCCTTCACAGAAATTAAAACAAGGCAGCAAAACCATGGCAGTTACTGCTAATCATTTACAAATTACCAATAAATGCAGTCCACAACTTGTAACAAGTTGTTGAAGCAGAAAAATAGCGTTTCCCAGCTCTGCCTCCTTGCATTTTTGCTAACTCCTGTGTTAGAGGACTGCTGACTGAGTACAAAAGGTCAATGATTTTGCAGTCAGCAGTGACTGAGGTGAGAAGCTGGAGTGAAGAAGGGAAGTTTTTTAGACATCCTTTGTTAATCATCATAAAGTGTTATCCTTGCTCCCTTTTTCATAGCCAGACTGATACGTTTGAGACGAAAAGGACAAGCTTTCATGCACACTGTCATTAGACATTAAGGGATTATTTAGGGTTTTTAACATTTGAGTATCAGCGCTTTGTCATGTGGGAAACTAAAACGTCAGAGATCTGGTTCAGAAATAGGCACTGTGCAAGGGTAAAGCACTGCAGCAGAGAAACAAAATACACAATAAAAACAACCTGACGTGACCCAGGAGCACACCCAGAACAAGCTTAAACAAGTTGATGTTTAAGCACATTGGCAAAAGCTTCTGTTTTAATATTGATGTGCCCTTGACTTGGAGCATCAGCATGTTCAAAATGTAGTCATCATGACTCCGGGTTTGAGATTTTAATAGTTTAAATACAATTTGGATAAGAGGTTAATCTGCTGTAGAGACAATGTAGATTACGAACACAAACAAAGTTAGGCGACAGAACTCCACAATGCCCAAATCTGTTTTACCAGCTTCAGCATTTCTGTTTCTTATCATAGCAATCACCCTCCATCCAGCTCCAAAGGAACCCTGGCGTTTTATCCTTCCTGAGAGCTATGTTGAATGATCTTTGTTAATCAAGTACCACACTCTGTTTAGGTTTCTTGAAATAAAAGGGCAAAGGATGCTGCACCATCGATGTGCACTGGCAACCCTGCCTGCCTCTCTGGCCCAAGGTATCAAGCATTTCTTCTCTTCTCTTCTATTGCATTTAGGAGGGTAGGTTTTTCCCCACATTATGGTGGCTCTCTTTGCTTCAAGTTCTCTCTTTTTTACCATGTGCTGATGTCCGTTCTGCATCAGTCTTTAGTTGCCAACGTTAAAAGGTATGTCTTGCTGCTGTAGTTCTAGTGTATCTGCAATCAAGATGATACTGACAGCCTTCTGCATTTTGAACTAAATTTGTCCCTGTTACCGTCACCACCTCTAAGGCCACAGGCACAACCTGAGCCAAGTTATCAAAGATCTACTATTTAAAAAGTATACACGAACCCAGCTAATTTTCATTGAAACAGGTACACAAGTACTCATACTAACTGTTCAACCAGCAGCACAGAATAATCTGTGACAAACAGGCACGGTCATCAAAGTACTTCCTTCTCTTGGCACAGCTGACATGTTTAAACATTTGGCTCAGAACACGAATTAACTCCTCCAGTAGATCATAATACAAAACTGAACCGATAAAGAGAGATACACATACTTCTAATAAAAATGTGATTATTATCTATTTCCTGTGCAGTACTATGACTTCTTGCATTCTGACCAGTCACATACCAAGGTCAGTAATTCAGCACTTCTGGAGCAGCATTGAGAAAGGAATCCAGCTATTTAGTCTCCATTCTGCCATTCTTACTCACTGTTAGAATTTTTTCATTTTTGTGAGCATCTATTTACAGAGAGGGAGGCTATAAATGCTCAGTGAGAGATAGAATCCAGCCTTCCAGCTAGTTTTACAGAATACTGTATTCAAACAGTGTCAGATCAGCTGGAAAACCAAACAAATACAAAACAAATGTTATTGAATAAATTGCCATCTGTTGAATAATGTGTTTAAATACTAGCCAGACAGACGTAATGATAGCTTATGTATGGAAAGAGAGGAGGGAGAAGAGCAGGTGAACTAAGAGGTGGATTTGAGATAGACAAACCTTGAACCTGTTCCTTGCGAGTCTGTCCATACTGAAAAAGCGACCTGGATTTCAGCAGAAGAGTAAAAAGGCAGGTCTTCTCTTTGCCACAACTACGTATCAGCAATGACTGGTTTCAGACAGGGAGGTAAATTTCCAATTCCTAAAGGCACCTGGAGGCTCCAGTCATCATTTCATCCTTTCCTGTTCAGAAGAGGAAAAGAAAAGGTGTCGGGATGGTGTGGCTGAGGTGAAGTCCTTCAGCTGGCTGAGAAGGGACTGCATAGGACAGGACCACACAGCAGCCAAGCCCAGGGCAGCTCCCTTTCGCAACTGTGATGGTGTCAGTTATATGTGAAACCACAACCACAGCCTGACATGATCACCAGCCTCCTAGAGGCCTTGGCATAGGTTATCAGAGACCAACGGCATGGAAATCCCTGTCAAGGGTTGTGGAGTGGTGTTTACTGCTGCTGTGGCTTCAAGCAAATGAATTTGGTGCTTCCATGTATAGCTGCACTGATCAAAGGGTTTAAACATTTGTGTGCTGAACTTAACTGGTCATCAGTCCTCCTGTGTTTTCACTAACCAAGCATTCCGTGATGGTTCAGTAGGAGTCACCAGTCTCTGTCCACTACTTTTTCCACAAAATATATTTTCAATACCTGAAATTCTGGGCAAGATCCATTCCCACAGAAGAAATCAAAATCCTAAATACTGATATAACTGCCTTTTCATTCCCCCAACTAAGGCAGTTCGAAGGTGTGTTAATCACCAGCACAATTTCTGTGTAGCACAGTTAGATGATGGGTATTTTGGTGATGTTTGCATATCTGTTGACATGCTTCACCACCCTGCATGGTTCTTGCAGACTGTGTTCTTCAGGATGTTAACATTAGCACAAGTCGTTTCATGTCAAAGCCTTATTTCCCTCAGGACAAGTTATAGTTTGTTAACTCCTCTAACTTGTTTCTCACTATATTGATGCTGATAAGTCCCTGTCAGATTAATTCCTTCCTTCTTTCCCCTTTTTTTTTTTTTTTTTTTTTTTTTTGTCTTTTATAAGTAAAATCGAATAATTTTCAGGGCTGAATCAATGCCTAAACTAGATGTATTTTCCTCCAGAGAACTGGAATAAATAGTTATTTACACCTCAGCTCTCTAATGGGCTGTTTTAAAGAATAACTTCTTATTTTAGTGTTGAGTTGAACAAGAGACTAAGACAGCTTCATGGTTTAGACAGCAGTTTTTTCAAAGCAAATTTGGATCGCTAATTACTTTCGGAATTGGAAAAATCACCATACCATGCAGAACTCAGCTGGAGTATCACTTATTTCAATTCAGTTTCATCAAGCAAAAATGAAATATCAATTTGTTCTCAGATTGCATTTCATATCCAAGTTGTAAGTAAGCAAATAAATGAACATTAATTGGTTTCACTTTTTTTTTTTTTTTTAACATATAGTTTGCTAGCTTACCTCATTCGAATAGCACATTCATTCACGTCAGTAACAAACTCACTCAGATTTTTAGAATGCTTTTTCATTCATGCTTTTCCCAGGACATCTTTGTAGAAGACAAGGTATGTAAAATCCCAGCCCAGAGATCATGCCAGAGGTCAATGGGATTTTTGTCATGAATATTTAATCTGATCCTTTTTTTAAAAGAAAGGTAAAGTTGAATTCTTATCTGTACTAAATGTACTAAGGCTACAACTACAAAGAACTCCAAGACACTGGGATTGACTGAAAATTGAGGTTTCTTCATAGATTGCCTGATATAATGCTTGGAGGACTAATCCACTTGCCCTCCTAAACTGAACACTACAATCATTCTAGGATTGCTTATTATGCCATTCCCTCTGCTTTCACCATCAGGCTGCAAATAAGCATTGACCGGCTAAAGGATCTGGCTTTTGCTTAGCTTCACTATTTCCACCACTCTGCTGAACATACATGCATACAAACTTTTTATGCCTTCTTGATTTTATATGTAACCAAACATGCAATGAGTTATGTTTGGAAAACTAATGTAGGAAAACACTTGAATTTCCTTAGGCATTAAGTTTGTTGCTCCCATGAAAAATAATGTAAAATTCTCAAATACTTCTACAAAATAGAATCTGGCAGTAACTTTTGCAAAATCTTGGAAGGAAACTTACTGAACACCCAAATAAAAGCTTGCTAAAATGTTCTGGCTATATAAAACTCTGTCAGAGAGCCATAACATTGAGATGAAAAGGGACACCAAAAGGGACAAATAATTCCCATTTCTGGTGAAAGCTATGGTTGCTGTCACCAATAAAAGGGATCGCAAGTCCACAATGAGAGCTGAAATTCATATCTGACTGATAGAAAAAGCCTGATGGGGTTGGTAAGGAAGAGGGAGTATTCTGTGGTTGAAAGGAGGAAACAGCATGAGGGAAAGATGTACACTGGACAGAATAAGGTATTGATATTCTTCTGTCCCGTAATATATACCATACAATCATTTAAAGATTTCTTTTAATCCTCTACAGATTCCATTGAGCTAGAAGAGGTTTATCCTCAGTTTGAGCTCCAAGAAATAACAAAGTTTAAGGAGCTTTCAGATTCACTTTTACACCCAAGATTTTTCTTCTTGCATGGATCGTCCACAGCAGAGATAACTGGTGTTTGTAAAATTGGATTGCTTATCAGAAGACCACTCAAACAGACTTCACATCATTTTGGAAAGGATTTATTTACTTGCAGACCTTGTAAATATGTATCAGCTTGAAAATGTTATTTTTGTTTGGCCAAGCTCACTCAGGTTACATGCACATGGTTACACAGAAATGAAGCTTTATACTAGTCTCCTGATTTCTGGAATCAGATTTTACTTTTTTTGCTCCCACTGGAAATATTCCAAAGTAAATATCCATTCTTTCTGAAATGCTTATTCAAAACGTGATGACTGTTGCTTTGCAAACTATCCCACTGGAACCCTGTAGGACATCTGGCATTCAGGTGACTCTGTATGGATACTCATTATTGCAATCTAAATTTAAAATCATCTGGCATTACCACTTTGCTACAAACTTCCCACTTCAGCTGTATCATATATAATTATAGAATAATTTCATCTGGATCTTTGGAGGTCATAGAATCCAACCTACAAACACACACACACACACACACACACACACACACACTATCAAAGTAGGGCCAACTCCAAAGTCCGATTAGGTCACACAGGACCTTGTTCAGCTGAATTTGGAATATCTCCAAGGATGGAGATTTCACCACCTCTCAGGACAACCTGTTTCAGTGTTTGACCGCCTTCATTTCCTTACATCTAATAAGGACTTCCTGTGCTGAAAATTTTGTCCTTTGGTTCTCAACCTTTCACTGCTCATCTCAGAGAAGAGTCTGGTTTTCTCTTCACTATAAACCCCCATTAGGCCCTTGAAGACAGAAATTAGATCATATCCTTTGCCTACTATTCTCCAGGTTGAACAAATACATTGTGTGATATGAAGGAAGACATCATTGAACAAGTATTAACAAGCAGATACCTATGATGCTCATCATATGACTTACTGCAAACACATGGTTTGATATCAGCTTACTACGTAATTACTAAAATGTGGAAAAAAAATTCTTACATTTGTATCAGCCCAGCAGTTTGTTTGGCCTCCTTTAGCCTGAAGTAAGCAGTGCAATTTACCTGAGCTGGTTTTGACTTCCTTACTTTTGAAAGGAATGTGTGCTGCTGGTGGTGAGAGCCACTGAGGGTGGTCACCTTTTGTTGGCATTAAAGAACGTGTCTCAGTTCATCCTCTTGTCTAATGAGGAAGACTGAATCTCCCAATCAATAACTTATTCACAGAACACTACTAACTTGTGATGAAGTCTTGTTCACAGTGTAGAAACCAGCAAATTAGAATATGCAGTGAAGCTACAAAAGATTTATAAATTATTATTTTTTGCAACTATTTTCTTGTTTCTGTACGTAATTGTGTGCCCTAACAAAAGTGATGTATGTGGTTTGATGATTAAGATGATCTTGCTTCATTAGATGAGATATTATCCCAGGCCTTGCATTTGTAACCAAGATTACAAAAAGACATGCAAGGAAAAGAAATTCTGAGCGCTTCATATTTTCAGTGACTAAATACTAACTTCCTTCCTTCACAGTAGATCAACATTTTTTAATCAAACATTCTTGATTGAAATTAGAATTTTTACTCTTAGACAGAATGATGTTTATAATATAATGGTTCATATCCCGGGCAATCATAACAAAGCACTGATAACTACTTTTTTGTCCATAAATGTAACACTTGTCTTAAAAAACAGCATGGTAAAGAAGAGAGAAATCAAAAGGGAATTCACGCAGTGCTATACAGTAAGTCCCAAATATCTGATTTCATATCTTTATTTCAGTTCTCAGTCAATCATTTGCTGTGGAAAAATTTTGACTTTCTGAAGAAAGCATAAGCTTTCCCAAAGGGTTGAACTTCACAAAAAGCTGGGTAGGGGGTGTTGCAAAAAGCAATATTATATATCTGGAGATAGGTAATACATGCTTGAGAAGTCTTATAGTAAGAAGTACTTCTTATCTTAGCTTTTTTTTTTTTTTTAATTACCTATGGAATATTTTTATGTCTGACCCTACCTGTAATTCACCAATAAAGAAAAAAAATCCTATGTAAACTGTTGTCGTGGTTTAACCCCAGTCAGCAACTAAGCACCACACAGCTGCTCACTCACTCCCCCACAGTGGAATGGGGGACAGAATCAGAAGAGTAAAAGTGAGAAAACTTGTGGGTTGAGATAAAGACAGTTTAATAGGTAAAGCAAAAGATGCGCACGCAAGCAAAGCAAAACAAGGAATTCATTCACTCCTTCCCATTGGCAGGCAGGTGTTCAGCCATCTCCGGGAAAGCAGGGCTCCATCACACTTAACAGTTACTTGGGAAGACAAATGCCATCACTGCCAACGTTCCCTCCTTCCTCCTTCTTCCGCCAGCTTTTTATACGCTAAGCATGATGTCATATGATATGGGATATCCCTTTGGGGTCAGCTGTCCCAGCTGTGTACCCTCCCAACTTTTTGCGCACCTCCAGCCTGCTCACTGGTGGGGTGGCGTGAGAAGAAGAAAAGGCCTTGAGTCTGTAAGCACTGCTCAGCAATAACGAAAACATCTCTGTGTTATCAACACTGTTTTCAGCACAAATCCAAAACAGAGCCCCATACTAGCTACTGTGAAGAAAATTAACTCTACCCCAGCCAAAACCAGGCCAATAGTGTTGGAAAATATTGATACCGCTAAAAGAGAATACAGTGACATTTCACCTGTACACATAAATAGCTTGAATTGACTTTTTTAAAAGAGCTACTAAAGAGTAAATTGGAGCTTATGATAAATTGATTATACATACAAGGCCAGAAGAAACATATACTTAGGGAAAAAATATGCAATACCCAATAAGAAAATGCATTTTGCTTGTGTGTCCCTTTAAACATTGTGCTGCATCTTAGTTTTCTTGTAGTTGTCACTTCCTTCTATGCAAGAAACGTGAGTCTAGTGAAATAATCTGTTATTTGGGTACCAGAAATGTTTCTTTTCAATACATCACAGAAAAAAACTACTGAAGGAGAACAAAAACTGTCTGAATGAAGGAAGAAAAGATAGCAGTTTGCTTACATGCTTTTCATTTGCCAGTAATGTTTTTAGTTAAGTCACTTTGGACTTAATTAAAGTTAAATTAGTTCTATTCATCAACCTGAATGGAAGTGCTTAATACTGAAGTTTGGCTATACTGTACTATAAAAAAGGAGTTTTACCAATCCCAGAGAAACATTATGGGGACCCAGGCTATGGATCTGAATGTATAATTTTGGCACTGCATGCATCTTGCAAGCTGGTTTGCAAGTCACTGTAGGAACTCAAATTCTGCATAAATAAGATTCTCTCTCCCCCCACACCCCAAACTTCTACCTCTTCCACCATTAGATGGAGAATAAGTATCATCACATGGGTTATAGCTTTCTGAAGACATAGACAAAGAAAGTATAATCATTACAGAAAACACTCTTTTACTGCTTTTAATTACAAAGTAAGTGATGCAAAAATGTCAACATGTATTTAGCACGCCTTTGGCCAAGGAGAGCTTCATACAATTTCTCCTGACCCTGTAACTTGGGGTCTATTTACTATACATCTTTCTGCCTACAATATAAGACAGGGTTCTTGTGGGGACATCAAAATTGGATGAAGTATTAGAGCTATATGTTCTAAAATACCTTTAATTAGGGGAAAACACCCTGAGGGAGTCTGAGACTCCCACTCTTGTTGAGGGAAGAGGTAAGGATGAAGATTGTGAGGGGGTTGGTACTCCAAGTAGTCTGATTAAAACATTGGAATCTGATCAAAATTTTAACACAAAATGTCAGGTTAAAGCAATACACTGGTCTGAGATTCCACCTTCCCTTGTGAATCTTAGCTCCTGCAAAGGGACCTATGGCACATTGACTACCACAAAGGGCCACTGAATAGTCACTTATATTTCACAGGTTATCCACGTATTTGCATAGACAAAAAGAGATATTGAGTTAAGACGCCTTTAGTAGACAAAATAAAGCATTTTCTCCCTCTCTCAAGCTCAATGCAGAAACCAGAATAAGAGCAGCTTCAGCCTATTACATACGTTTACTTTTATATCACAAATTGTAGCAAGCATTGTTCTGAAAAAAAGGTTTTTAAGAACCCTGTCACAAATCTGCTTTTTATACCTTATTTACAAAGCTATTTTTTATTTCAAACATTTAACTATACTCACAGATCAGATTCTTTTTGGTTACACTACTCATTCATTTAGTTTTCAAAGAACAACATTTACCCTGTTACTGTGCTTTTCCAGCTTACCTTTGCACTTTGCTACAAACAAAAATAATTTTCATAATGAACCAAAGTGTTCTAACAACAAAAAATATTTCTGCTTTTCTTTTGATTTACAAAGAGAATAACTACATAGCCTCTGAATAGGGGGGTAACTTCTATATCTCAACACGCATAATTTGTTAAGTAAAGGTCTCTCTCCTTGCACTTTTAGAAGACTAAAATTCCCAATATTTTGGGAATAATTGAGGGTAATTATGAAGATAATTGAAGATTTGGGGATACCTGAAGATACCTAAGGCTAGGTTTTATCAAGTAAGCTACATTCAGAAGGTTACCTAGCTACCACATGGAAGTGCATCCGCTTCATTCCCATATTAAACAAAATAAAATAAAATAATCCCTGTCTTCTTTGTTAAGGCTTTTCCACTGGTAGGAGTGAAGATTTCCTAGACACAACTAAGATGTAGTTCAAAATTTATATAAAAGAAAGTGTAAGACAATCCTCTTCCAAGATGAGTGTTCACATTCCCAGGCCAGTCGCCCCATCAGATGTATCAAAGAAATCATTTGGAAAGTTAACTCTGTGATCTGGAACAATGAAATTATCTTAGGCTGAAACAAGCAGGTTGATTCATTTGTTTACTTAACCTCTACCATTTCCATAACTTGGCTTGAAATACGAACTCAGAAGTACTGGTATCAGCAGAAGACAAAATACAGCGTGACAGCAGAGCGCATAGCAAGTGGGGAGCACACGCTGTCTTTTCTTTCAGAGTATGTGTAAAGCTCAATTACATTTTAGGTGTGTGTGTACACCTTTGATCAGCAGGCTCACCACATCAAAGGACAAAGGGTTTTCTCCTGGGAACCACTATCTTCTAAACTGACATAAGCACTGCGTAGTTGTGCTGTCAACCATGCTCAAGTTGAAAAGAGTTACGTGTTACTAGGATCCTTTAGGCTACAATTCTTCCACAATTTTGACACCTAGTTTGACAGAGACTTTAAAAAAAAAAGATGAACAAAGCTAATTTGCAAGCCAAAGAAACATGAAACATGTTGACTCTAAGACTATATTTTCAGTTAGGCTCAATATAATTTATCTATATGTGAAAATGAAAAATGTGGAGAAACAGAAGCTAGGTTAATAGACTATAAAGGACAAAGTTACGTGCTCTAGTTTAACTCTGCAATTCAACAACCAACTTTTTCATTAGGGAAATAAAACAAAACTCTTGCAAACAGAAAGGAAACAATCCACCTTCAATAGTAAAGACTTTTCTCTGCAACATGAATTTGTGCTACAGCATTTAATTTCTATAGAGAGAAAATGGAAGAAGTAATAGAGCAATCTAGAAAGAGAATATAAATGTGGTATTAAAGACTGAAAATGAAATCTCTTTGCATATTGGCCCAGTGGAACTGCTATATTTTTTATGCTTTTCATTGAGTACAGATAAAACTAGAAAAAAACTTTTTTTAATTTAATTTTGGGGGCAATTAAATAAGAGAAACATAACTTGTGTGACTGCAGGCTGCTCATTACTGTCTGGCATGTGGAAGTGAGCATATTTTAATATTTAGATCAGATTACTTATAAGTTTAACTTCGGATTTCAGTGTCACGTAGGGAACTGTAACTCAATTAATGGAAGAAACATCTTCTGTACCCAGCCAGTTTCCATTTTTTAATAGCTCAATATCTAAATAACAGCATTGTTTTGGCTTTCATTGAGAAATAAAATGATTCAGCCATTAGAACTTAGACTGTATCCCAAAACTTCTGATTAAAGACATACATTAATTCATATCCCATTCCCTCATACGTCAGTAGCGGTAGAGGCTTTTTGTAAAAGATCTTGTAGGTTCCCAATGGAAACCCCATCACTCAACCTTTTAAAAACTAGCCTGAACAAAGCTCCAGGGAGCACAACATAAGAGGAAATGAACTTCTATTCAAAAAGGAATAGACAAGATTACCTAAAAGTGAGAATTTCGCTCTGTCTGGTCCTGATCCAATAAAACAACTCAACCTGAACTGATCGAGATACTTAAACAGATGTCGGATTTAAATTCTGTTCATCAGATTCACATGAAAGGTATATGAATACTGCAAATCAACATTACTATGCACAGATTCCAAAAGCTTTGTAGAATTGCAGTACAATTTTACTCTTTGAAAATAACTTGTATAAAATATAGGCTATTCTGAGAAACTTGGAATGGTTTTTAATTTTTATCCACTTAGGCAGAAAGTGTATTCTTTTAGATAGCACCAAGTGAGTTTGGGACGGGCTGTAGGGGGAAGCTGGGATAAGGCAGCTGAGAAAAAGTGACACAGCATAATAAAAGTATTTTTAAAGGTTCGTGAAAATAAAATCTGTGTTAAAGTTACAGCAAATTTTTTCCAGCTTATCTGGTTATTGGAGCCTTCTAATGCTTTTGTACAAAATGACAAAATCTTTGCAATCACTCAATACAGGAACACAACTATTAAAATCTTCTGAGAAATGCCTGAGTTCTCAGGGTAACCTTAAAGAGCTCACAAGTTATTGTGCACTTCATTCATTGTGAGTAGACACAAATGAACATCACTACTAGACCTGTTTCCTGAGTAGATGAATGTGCAAACACTGCCAGTGAGATTATTTTATACATGCAAATTTAACATCCATTTTCCTTTCATCGTCATGCACATGACTTTGAAACTCACTTTTTGCCAACTGCCATGCCAATAAAACTCAATCACATAAATGTACATTGAAAATGAACAAAAAGGGAACACATAGCAAAATTATATAATTTAAAAATATGAATGGTCATCCACCTCTGCTTCTTACCAAAAAAATTTAATGATCCACATTCTCTCAGACTTCATGCCCTTACAGGAGAACTTGACAAATTTCAGTGGGCTATTCATTGTTCCTAAAAATGGTGCTGTATCATGTACATTGTAAAATGTATACATTAAGGCAGCTAGTTTAAACCTCCATCAGGTTTAATGCTTTTAACATCATTCTTTTAATACATAGAGACACAGTTTATTTTTTTCTTCCCTACATTTCTCATTGGTAGTTTATATTCCTCAAGCACTTTTTAAACTTGATATCACACTACTCCTCATAACATCTATAACATTCTTTATTGTGTCATTGCAATTGATATGCATACATACTGTATATAGCCAGCAGTAAAATTCTGCATCTAAGGATTTTCTCAAGGAATCTGTATATTTCTTAATAGACATATTTGGGACCCAATTTTTTCATATCCAAGACTATAGGCCCCAGGGTATAGTATATGGAATTTTACACCTATTTTGTATGTAAAAGCATGAAAGGCAGATTTATGGATATAGGCAGAGAGTTTCACTCTCTCTATTCATTAATATAATGCACACACATCCAGAAATTAATATGCAAATCCTGTCTCCCTTGATGCTGATGGCAGAATTCCTATCAACTCCCACAAGGCCTAGTTTTCACCTGTGATTACTGAACAGTAGACTATGTTTCTGTTAGTTCAAATTATGCAAACACTGAGGAGACACCTAATTCTTAAACAACTTATTATTTCTGAGGAGCCCGTGACTGCAAATTTGAAAAGTTTTCTTTTCATAGCCCCGTTAAAAGTCTCTGGAGCCTAAGTGTATCTACGACTCGGCATTCTTTTGGCTCCCAGTAAATAAACCCATTTAGTTGCTCATCAATGTTCAGGATAACTTGAAAAGATAGCCAACTTCTAATATGTCCTGAAGAGCAAGTATTCACCTGGACTGTCCTTTCCGAGTCCTAATGTTATACGTGTTATTCCACTGGTAGTAGAGGAGTAACTAATGATTAATGTACGCATAAACCATATTAGATTTGCAATATTCCCGTAGAGATGTATTCTGCTTCTTTGATCACCAAGTAAGCAGTCACACCAATAAAACAAATCCTGATATCATTCACAGAAAAGCTGGAAGCCAGAGTTAAATACATGCCATAGTTCTGACTTTTTGTTCATTCCTTTCTATAAGGTAAGGAGTGACACTGAGCTAGACCACTGATTTCAGCTCCATGTTACAAACTTTCTACACTTTGGGGACAATCAAGAGGTATGGGCTGCTTTCTAACACTGAATAATACTGTCTTTGGGGTGATATTAGCAGCATGTTTTCCTGTCCCTGGTATATTAGTTCCTTTGTAACCCATTGCTTTCACCTTCAGTGCCTCTGGTTTTGTACTCTATAGTGCCAGACCTTGCTCTGAAATGACAGTTGCCTGAAGTCAAGTTTAGATGATAACATACCTCACTCACAGGGAGAGTTTTTTTGGTGGATGGTCCCTTTGTATTATACTATTTCTTCAGTTCTTCAAATTAATTTTCTTTAGCTCTTCACTGACCCTTGACCCACAGTACTCTTACAGAGATAACAATTTTTACTTCCTATTTTTGAAAATATTCCTGAAAGAGGGTAAACATTTGAAGAGCATTACTGAACATTCACCTAATCTAATTACTTCATCAGGCCCATGGGGATTAATCCGATTCTGTGCTGTATCTTTTTTTTTTTTTTTTTTTTTTTTTTAAGAATGTGAAACTCTTTCCTGCACAAATGCTGCACTACAAACATAAGCTAGATATAAGCCAGTAGACCATGTATCAGAAAGAGTTATGTCTTTACTTGGTCTTATTTACACCTGCAAATAGTGTCCTGGAGTCTAAAAACATCCAGGTAAATATTCTGCCTCCCTTTCTGTCCCTCCATTATTTGAGTTAACACCAAACCTAATGATGACATTAACTATCTTCATTCATGGGTCTATGGGATGAGAAGAAAGAGCTGCTTTGAAATACATGAACGCAGGAAAAAAAAAAACCACACACACACAAAAAAAAAAAAAAAAACACCAAAGCAGAAGAGAAATGTAAAGCTGAGATACAGGTAAAGAAAGAAAAATTTAAAAAATAATGCACAAACTGTCTCAACAGTATATTTTCCATTCTCATGTCACTGAATACAACAATCAAATAACAGCACAATTTAGTCATCATGTAAAACTTGCCTTCCTTATCTGCATCCCACTGGTATTAATACAAAATCCAATGTTGAATCAAACTAGGCTCCGGCTTTAATGGTCCACTGATCTTAAAAATATTTGTTGCCTTTTGCATGGATGAAGAAATTACTTTAGCTTTAAAGTGCCATTCCACATACTTTGTTCAATATCTTTCTTCCTTTGCTGTCCCATTTCTCCTTTCTTCTCCATTACCAACCTTTATTGAGAGGTCAGCCTCTCCCTTGACACTCCTTTGGAATTCTGCAGGTGCCCTTCCTCAGTGTTAGCAAATCCAACAGATTCCCAAAGCCCCAGGATCCTTTGCTCCTCTCTATTCTAGTACATACTGAATCATTGATTCTTTATTTTTTCTGAGAATTGTTCATTATATTCAATTTTTTACATTGTTTTTGCAATCTTCATACATTTATTGCAAATATTTAGTAAATCCTCTTCTAGAGCATGTATCAGGGAGAGACACCACTACTCTACCTTACTTTCATCTCCATCTATTTCTGCTAAATAAATTTCCAAATGCACTTTGAAATACTTCCATTTTTCTTGCATTATTACAAGACAATCGTACACATGACAACAGGTGCAATTTCTCTAATTTAGACAGGAAGGAGCTTTGATCAGAATTCCTGATTTGTCTAACTGTCGGACATACAGAAGTCCAAGTTTTATTTAATTAGACAGCATAGGACAACCCCTTTGCAAACCTAGGACTGATCGTTTTTTATTTCTGTTTTCCTTGAACCTACAATAGCACTTCATGTCACTACAACTAAAGACTGGAACAGAGCCTTTTCTGCTATTTCCTTTGTGCATTTAATATTTGCATTATGAAACTGCAAGGCAGACAGGCATATTTAGGGTAAAGAGAGTACTTAACTTTTTTTTTTTTCCCCATTTTGCTTGCATAATATTTTTTTACCAAGTGATCATAAAAGTTGACTTAACCAGGAAAAGAATCTAGTTTAGAAAAGTCTGATTATCAGCATGTCTAAATTTAAGAAACTTCAAAAAAAGGATTTTAATTCACATACGTGAAATGATAGCTGCCATTTTCAAGTCTTCAAATTCACCTCCTGTGGGCTAGGTGTCCAGTCCCATAGGCATTCAGGAAAACTTTCCAAGTTCTGAGAGGAAGTCTGGCCTCATCCACTTCAGTGAAGACATACTGTCCCAATAGGACATAGACAAATTAATTTCATTTCCAAATTCAGAGCTAAATCTAGTTATAAAACATCTCAAAAGTTTAAGAGTGTTGAATTCAAAATTTTGTTATTGAACTATGTTTATCTCCTATCATAAATTCTTAATCTGCTAGCTTTTATCTTGTGAAGTTAACATTTCTTAATAATCAAATGTTCATTTCAGCAGAATTTAAAATGCTTTCATGGTAAACAAGTAAGATTTTTACTTCATCACTGTTCGACTGTTTTTCCATTAATAACTCTAAAATCTGATGCCTGAATTAAACGCTCTGGGATTACCTCTGAATGCTGGTATTACAACATATTACTAGAAACTCCAGGGAAGTTTTATTTTGTTCACTAGAGCTGGATTGTTTGGGTTTTTTTCCTTTTGAACAATAGCTTCCACTGTTCTTACATAAAACATGACTGTGCTCATTTTGGCTAGGGTAGAGTTAATTTTCTTCGTAGTAGCTAGTATGGGGCTCTGTTTTGGATTTGTGCTGAAAACGGTGTTGATAACACAGAGATGTTTTCGTTACTGCTGAGCAGCACTTACACAGAGTCAAGGCCTTTTCTGCCTCTCACGCCACCCCACCAGCAAGCAGGCTGGGGGTGCACAAGAAGATGGAAGGGGACACAGCTGGGACAGCTGACCTCAACTGACCAAAGGGATATTCCACACCATATGACATCATGCTCAGCATATAAAAAAAGCCGGCAGAAGAAGGAGGAAGGGGGGGACACATTCAGAGTTATGGCGTTTTGTCTTCCCAAGTAACTGTTAAGTGTGATGGAGCCCTGCTTCCCTGGAGATGGCTGAACACCGGCCTGCCGATGGGAAGCAGTGAATGAATTCCTTACCTTGCTTTGTTTGCACGCACAGCTTTTGCTTTACCTATTAAACTGTCTTTATCTCAACCCATGAGTTTTCTCACTTTTACTCTTCTTCCCCCATCCCACCAGGGGGGAGTGAGCGAGCAGCTGTGTGGTACCCAGTTGCCTGCTGGGGTTAAACCACAACAATGACCCACAGAGGTCAGCTGTTATTTCTTTCTCTCCATGTTCCCCTTCTTCTTCAGACTGTTTCCTATGGTCTAAACACTTTCCCTTCCAGATATGCTCTCTGCTATTGCTGTGCTACTTCTGATAAACTGTAAACTGCAAGATCAATGCTCCTTGTGTTTTTTCCTCAGTCTTCAGCTCTCTGGATACCATACATCAAGCTAGATAAGAGACAAACAATGTAAAAGCAGTATGCTAAGGTGAAGAGCAAATTTTAAAACTGTTTTAAGGCTGCTCACCTAAAATTTAATTTCAGTAAATATCAATACCATGCTTGACATGGTTGGTATAAACATGGCAGATTCACAGTGCTGCTTACTTCAGATCATCCTTAATACATCTCTTGGAAGAGAGACAAGTAAATTCAGTTATTTTGAAGTATTGATTGACTTGGTTTGAAAATCATCACATGCAGTGACTAAGGATTTGACATTCACCTGTATGAGGCTTAAGGGTGAGTCTCTCAGTAAGAGCCCATGGAAATCAGGTCTCCACCATTCTAGTTATTTTAGGAAAAAAAATGTATAAAGCCAGGGTCATTTTAAACTCCTTCATTCATGAGGTTAAAATCAGTCAAGACTATTAGATCAATTTAGCAAGGTATTTATTCATCATCCTTCTGTCAATATCAGTTCATTATTTTATCAGGTTGCATTTAAATGCTGTAACCAATATTTTCATAAACTAATTTCACTTCATGAATGAGCGGTTTCTGCTAGCAACCAAATATAATTCAGAATACTGACAGCTGTAAACAAATTTTGGTCTCAGTAAGGGATTCTGGTCATATACTGATGGGAATAGTAACTACTAAAACAAATACTTTTGATTTATGTTTTTATTTATACCTTGGCAGTAGATGATTCACTTAGGAATATGCCTATTGTTTTCTAAACCTGACTGAACATACCATACTTAGTAGTAAAATTCTTGGTCAGAGAAGTCAGATAAATTATCCTATCTCCTTCCCATTTCATTCTGACTCTTTGGGGATCTTCACAAAAGACAGTTATTACAGAGATACTCAGGAGAAGGTAAAATCAGAGTACACAAACAACCCTGTGTGACATACTTCACTGGGTTACAGTTTAGATCTTCCCCTAGCGCTTTGAATTTTTCAAGCACGTTCTTTTACATTTTAAAAACATGCTCACTTCACCAGTGAGTAATATTATCACCAGCAACAAGGAAAGAATGTTCCAACAAACAGGAAAAAGAGAGGTCATGCTCCGAGACATCCATTATTTTAATCATTACCCCAAGTTATGCTTGTCTTTCATCGCCCTCTCACTTTCTCTTTCCACAGAATGTTACCACTTAGGAATGCAATGACTGAAAATGGTCAGCAAACTCCCAAGGGTGAGAATATATGATGAATATTAACACAGGATTTAAGCAGAGCATGGAATAACAGTGATTGCATTAGAACCAGATGGGTAAAGGATTTAGTGTATTTATTTTTTCTTAGCTATGTGAATTGAATATCAAACAAAATTTTTAATTTCCTTTACCTTCAGAAGATTGCTACGTTCTGATAATTTATTAAAAGGAGAAGGATTGAGAGAAAAGGTTATTTCTTCCACAACTCTATATTTTTACTATAATTTTCCACATTTCTCTGAATAGCTGCATATTGATGAAAAAGGAAGAACTCTTACTTTTAAAATGCTAAAATGAAAGATTCAGATTTCTCCAAATCTACCCCTTTGTATTCCCTTGAAAGAACTACTGGCCAAATCCCCTCCAAATTTGTAAGTCATTTCTACTACTTTGCAAATGCCGTTTTCAGTAAATAAAAAATGCGCGCAAGCAACTAGATTTGAGGTACATGCTATCTCCACAATTGTCAAAGAGTGCTTATTGTGATTCTGACTACTAAATTCAGAACAAATATAATCTTCAATTCTTTCTCAATTAGTCCAGAACCCATGGCTGTGTGAAATCCACGTTCTCTGAGAACACTCACCTCACTGCTGGTATTCACCTGGATTAAAACACTACCCTTTTCTAAAAATGGAAAATGCAGAGATTACTTTATAAACTAAAAAGCACAGTACATGAAAAGCCAGGTAACTCTTTTTTAAAAGAATTAAGTTTAAGTATTCGATATCTCAACATTAATTTTAATTGAATACTTGTGATACAGCTGTTTTCAGAACACTGAGTCTAAAATGGTAACTAATATCAGAAATACAGGCAAAACTGTGTTACAGATAAATGGACAATAATATTATGACATTATCAGTTTCTCATATCTGTATTAACTTCCCACACATATTTCCATCATAGAAATTCTGGTTTATTACTTCTCAGCTATTTCAATAATAGGTTTCTTTGAATGTAGATTTACCTCTCAAATTATTTTGCTGCTGTAGTCACTCACCCAGCTCAAAATACACACACATAGACCACCACAACTTTTACATAAACATCTCTAGAAACCGTTGGAGGAGGGGAGAGGAAGATTTTGGCTGAGTCCAAAGATCAGTTTTCATGAGATAACATTACCATGTGTATTGCAATAATGCAATAAATGAGCCTAACTTAAGACAGAATAATATTAAATACAATAATTTAAAGTCCAGTGAAAAAGGCATTAAATTGCAACTGAAAACAGCTTTTAAATGTCTTCTGTTTTTTTTTTAAACTACTGTGATTACCAAAAAGTATTAGACCTGTGATAAGGTTTTATAAACAGTTTTAAAAGTCAAGTAACCTAAAAATCTTACAAGAAGTACACATTTCTGAACAACTAGATTACTTTTCTCAAAGTCTATAATCAAGCTCAGCTTCCTTCTGTATGATCAGACTATTAGCAGGTGTTA
Organism: Platalea leucorodia; assembly: GCF_965183815.1. Classification (NCBI taxonomy): domain Eukaryota; kingdom Metazoa; phylum Chordata; class Aves; order Pelecaniformes; family Threskiornithidae; genus Platalea; species Platalea leucorodia. The sequence continues at coordinate 40,872,851 of NC_138828.1, read as the reverse complement.
GATGCCTCAGGGAAGTACTATCTGTTTCCTAGTGACTCTCTCCTAAACTTCACCATCTATAGAGAAGAACATTTGCTTACACAGTAACAGAATTTGGATCTAGGGCAAGGAAATCTGTGAAGAAAATATTTAAATCACCTTTGACTACAGAGAAAAAAGAAAAAAAAAAAAAAAAAAAGGATATTTTGCAATTTTTAACGTCATTTAAGTTCACAAATCCCAGGAAGGACATAAATTTAAAGTCACATAGCAAGGTGTAAAGTAAGAATTCCCCAATTCAGAATGGTGTTTGTTTCATAAATGTGACCATAGTCAGAGTCTTGATCAGTCTGATTTTAATGGTAAGTTTAAATCAAAACCTCCTCAGGCAGCTGAGTTAAATCACTGCTCCAGTGTAAAAAGTTCAAAGATCTACAAAAATGTCCCTTTTTATGTCTTGAAGTTCTCCTTGCAGTGGAGACCATATCCTGTTTGTTACAAAATTCTTATCCACCAATCTTTGCTCTTTTCACAGACCCAGAATAAGACACAAGTAATCAAATCAACTATCTTGATTGACTCAACTTCTTCAGCAATGAAATATGCAATATGAATATGCCTACTTATTGAGGATGCACGCATGCTGACATACATTCTCTTCTGCTTCAACATGAATCACAGTGTGCAGGAAACACCATTTCTTCAAATGACGACTCTGCATACATTTTCATTTCCTATTTCTGCTGGCAAGCAGACAGCCTTACAGCCACTCTCAGGGATGGAGCATATGGCTGCATAGCACCATCTGCACCCTACAAAGAGATGAAAATGTATTGGTGAGTGTTCCCAAACTGCAAAAAGTATACTAGCAACAGCCTGGGATTTCTTTTCTTTTTTGCCCCAGGGTATTTCTGATTTCAGAAACTTAAGGCCAGATACTATTTGCCACAACTATTTCCCCAGTCTAGCAAGGTCAAAATCCCATTTGCAGGATACAGAGCAATCTGGATATTGGGCAACCTGCCTATGCCGCAAGACTGCACATCACAATTCTTGTCAAAGTAGAAGAGGACATAAGGCAGCTGCCAACCAAGCTATGCTGATACTGCACAGTGTATCAACCCCTTCATAACTGCACTTATACCAGAAATTAATCAGGTCCATCCCAACAGAAGGAACAGTCACTCTTTAGCCCTCAAAACAGTTTATGCATTACAATGTACTGTATCCATAACGTTTCTGCTGGAGCACAACACTACCCATTACTACATAATAAGCTCTCTAGAACTTTGTCCCTATACAAAATCAAATAGGCTTCAAATTCAGCATGTGACAATATTTTAGCATGCATAAGAATTACGTAGAAAATTCCATGCAGCATAATTCAAAACTACTACTACCAAGCTTCATCCCCAAAGTTCCTCAGGTTGCAGAATATTCTACAATGCATTATTTGACATACTACACAGGCAGAGGCATATTCATGAAGGGAAAATGTAATAGCGTATTGTCCCATCAAATACAGAGCGTAACAAACTTTGTCAGCAACAATCATAGATGATCTTAGCAGCTACAGAGTTTTATGTCTCCATTAACTTAAAATTATACTAGCTGAAGATTTTTCCTGTAATGCATATTTGGAATCCACAACAATCCACATTATTTCTGCTATTTTCTTATTGTAAATAGTTACAATACATAATAGTAGTAATATCACAACAACCTGGGCTTTGACAAATCATTAATTTTCCTAGACAAAAAAAAAGAAAACTTACAAAGATATACCAAGTGGAAAATACAGCAAAATTTTGATAAAAGGAATGCCAAGTGACACATTTGCTCAAACCCTTCAGTGATGGCATCTGGTGACATGAATCTGATTACAAATTTGATTTTGCTAAAGCAATAGTTCCACTAATATATGAAGCCATCCTGCAGCCATATGGGGGCCTTTACAGAGGAAGGAATGAGCCCAAGTAATCTATCAGTATGACCAACCTGTGCTCAGTCTCCCCCTCAGCTATTTCGACCAACGGAATCACTCAAGGTCATGGCTAATTAAACTACCTTTGCTGTCACCACGGGTTTACTTGAAAATAACTGCAGTTATTGACCTAATATAAGCAAAGCAATTACATATATATGTATAGCAATCCTTTGTATTTTACCTACACTACCACATAATCTCAGCAACAGGCTATTCAACAGACAGCAGAACTGAAGACACCCAGTTCTGTATGGATCTGTACGCTGTGCCACCCTCTAAGCCCTTCTCCTCCTCCTCCTTCACCGCATCTCCTTTGCTTCCTCAGTCTCCTGCCTCTTCCACAGGCACCTGGTGCCAGGGCCAGTTCAGAGCATGGCGTGCCCTGACTGATCAGGCCACACAGCCAGCGGGCTGCCTGCTGCATTTCTCAGCTGGCTGACATCGCTGACACCATGTAACTGACACTAATTTGGATCTCCCTCTTCTATCCAGCCACCAATTTACACAAGCTTGTAGACCTTTCATACCTTTGAGATCGCTACCCTCTGTCAATATGGCTGAAGCCCGGCAATGAGTTAAAAAATATTAGTGATAAACTTGACAGCTGCACAGCACATAAGCCTCATTTCTTAAGAAACAAGGCTGACACCTGTGCATTCAGTTTTTCATTAGTGAAACTGCAGGAAACAATACAAAACTCTGAAGTGTAATACAACAAAGAAAGCAGGACTAGTTACAGACGTTCCTGAATTTCTAAAGTTTAAGTAAAGCTAAGAGTTGAACTCAAATTATCAAAAACATTGAATCTATATAGAACGAGAAGTGCTGTGAACCTACACAAGATATGCCGCTTCAGTTGCACAAAACTAATGGATAGAATTAAAGTGAAAAATGGAGCTTAATGTTAACTAGTGGAGTAGCAACAGTAACTCAATAATAAAATGAAAGTACATAGAATGAAGGTATTAGCTGCTGTGTAATTGTGTGTCTGCTCTGTATGATCATGGATCCTAACAAATGTGATTATCAGCCGCCTGAATGACAGGCATTTTGTCAATTCTGCACCAGTCCAGTAAGCACAAGTGCTAGGAGCACCAAAATTAGGAAGATACAATAAAATGAAATGGACTTAACAGAATAAATGGTTACGAGAATTACTGAACCTATTATTCAACTTTAGGGCTTTAAACTAAAGTTGCCGGGGGAGGGGAACCTCAATCCATCCTACTCCTACCAGTTTGATGCCAGTGCCAGCAATAGATGCCCAGAGCCTGGAGAAGGACCACAGGTCAGCAGGAGAGCACCCGAAGAGCAGCACAAAGGAATTCCAGCCACTCCAGCCACTAAGCCAGCTTCCTCGGGGGCCCAACTTAAATGCCTCTGTGCAAATGCATGTAGCATGGGGAATAAATAAGAGTAGTTAAAGACACGTGCATGCCTGCAGGGCTATGATCATATTGGCATCATGGAGACAGGGTGGGATGGTTCCTATGACTGGAGTGTTGGAATGGAAGGATACAGGCTTTTTAGGAAGGACAGGCAGGGGAGACGAGGAGGGGGTGTCGCCCTCTATGTGAATGACCAGCTGGTGTGCATGGAGCTCTGCCTGGGATGGATGAGGAGCTGACCGAGAGCCTATGGGTCAGGGTTAAAGGGAGGGCAGGGATGGGTGACGTTATAGTGGGGGTCTGCTACAGGCCACCCGACCAGGAAGACCAAGCAGATGAAGCCCTCTATAGACAGATAGGAGCAGTCTCACATTCACAAGCCCTGGTCCTCATGGGGAACTTCAACTACCCTGATGTCTGTTGGAGGGACAACACAGCAGGGCATAAGCAATCCGGGAGGCTCCTGGAATGCAGTGATGATAACTTTCTTCTCCAAGTGATAAAGGGGCCAACGAGGAGAGGTGTTATGCTGGACCTTGTTCTCACCAACAAGGAGGGGCTGGTGGGGAATGTGAAGCTCAAGGGCAGCCTTGGCTACAGTGACCATGAAATGGTGGAATTCAAGATCCTTAGGGCACCGAGGAGGGCACACAGCAAGCTCACTATGCTGGAATTCAGGAGAGCAGACTTTGGCCTCTTCAGGGATTTGCTTGGTAGAGTAGCATGGCATAAAGCCCTGGAGGGAAGAGGGGCCCAAGAAAGCTGGTTAACATCTTTGTCAGCGACATGGACGGTGGGATTGAGTGCACCCTCAGCAAGTTTGCCGATAACACCAAGCTGTGTGGTGCAGTCGACATACTAGACGGAAGGGGATGCCATCCAGAGGGACCTTGACGGGCTTGAAAGGTGGGTCTGTACGAACCTCATGAAGTTCAACAAGGCCAAGTGCAAGCTCCTGCACATGGGACAGGGCAACCCCAAGAACAAATACAGGCTGGGCAGAGAATGGATTGAGAGCAGCCCTGAGGAGAAGGACTTGGGGGTGCTGGTTGATGAGAAGCTCAACATGAACTGGCAATGTGCTCTTGCAGCACAGAAAGCCAACCGTATCCTGGGCTGCATCAAAAGAAGCGTGGCCAGCAGGTCGAGGGAGGTGATTCTCCCCCTCCACTCCACTCTCGTGAGATCCCACCTGCAATACTGCGTTCAGCTCTGGGGCCCCCAACATAAGAAGGACACAGACCTGTTGGAGCAAGTCCAGAGGAGGGCCATGAAGATGATCAGTGGGCTGGAGCACCTCTCCTATGAAGACAGGCTGAGAGAGCTGGGGTTGTTCAGCCTGAAGAAGAGAAGGCTCCCGGAAGACCTTACAGTAGCCTTCCAGTACCTGAAGGGGGCCTACAAGGGAGCTGGAGAGGGACTTTTTACAAGGGCATGTAGTGACAGGACAAGAGGTGATGGCTTTAAACTGAAAGAGGGTAGATTTAGATTAGATATAAGGAAGAAATTCTTCACTATGAGGGTGGTGAGGCACCAGAACAGGTTGCCCAGAAAAGTTGTGGATGCCCCATTCCTGGAAGGGTTCAAGGCCAGGTGGGATTGGGCTTTGAGCAACCTGGTGTAGTGGATGGTGTCCCTGCCCATGGCAGGGGGGTTGGAACTAGATGATCTTTAAGGTCCCTTCCAACCCAAACCATTCTATGATTCTATGATTCAACATACAAAATACTACCGCAGAGTACTCTGCATTGCATTATCTTTCTGTAACTACAATTCTCTATCCATATTAAAAAATATTCTCAAATAGGGACATATCATCTCACTTCAGGCTAGAATTTCTGCTTCTAACCACTGTGACCACTTGTGATTAAGATGGCCAAATATAAATATTTACCAGACAAATCAAATGTAATCTTTCTACCTTGAAATGCATAGCGTGATGTACAAGATGGAAAGGAAAAAAAAAAAAAAAACCCAAACCAAAAAAAAAACAACTGCAGAAATTTGAATGCCCTTAGAATTATTAAGAATGCTGAATATTTTTACACTCATTTGATGCAGTGCCAGGATGATAATTTCAATGGGGAACTCTACAGCTGCATCTGCCAGTATTTCAGAAAGGAAATGGGTCAGGCAGTAAGAGCTCATTCTTTAAGTCTCCCTTTTATATTGCTGCACTAATGGTTTAGAGACTGTTAAGGGCTTCATGAAGGCAGAATATATTGCTTCACATCACCATGGTTTCAAACATCAAGTTTTTTCATTTTGACTCAAGGAAGTAAACAAGGAAATGTATTCATCAGTATCAAAATCAAAACTCCAGACTCTTCCAGAAGCAGTATTCTAGCCCAGGCCCACCATCTTCTCATCAGATGTCTTAATTTTAAATGTATTTCAGATAGAGTCTTTGCGAATAACACAGCTTCCTCACTGCTGACACAATTACTGTTCAGAATTGCCACTAATACATGCACAGAGAGGAAACCATGTTAAGTTTGAAACAACCCCTCATTTTCAGGTCTGCATTAACCTTTAAATTGCTATTACAGCACTGTGAAATCCCCTCTGTGCTAAATAGAAGCAGTAGTGCTCTAGTAAACTTATTTTTTCAAGTCTTCTGCCTCCAAGCATGATTTGTTTTATTTAGAAGTTTCTGCATTCCCCACTGTTTAACAAGCACCCACAGCTGAATAGCTCTCTCACCTTCTCCTTTATTCCTGCTGTGCAAACTAAGCGAAATACTGAGGGTTATTTTATCTAAAGTATGACCTGGATTTGTTAACTCAGGTAGAGCAAGAATCAGCTAATCCTAAGCATATACTAAGAGTTTTGTTTATTTTCCCCCCAAAAAAACACCAGTGAAACAGGTGGTGGGGTCTGGAAGAAAAATGGGTGAGGGCCAGGAAAGGTATTTTCTGCACTAAACTATATTAATGCTAGTATGACTAGGAATTTAAAACCCACTTTAACACTCAAAAGTCAGGAAATGCCAAGTTATGGTTCCCATAGGCGTCATAACTCATGCTCTTGCACACATGCATTATTTTGTATTACACCCTGTTAAATTTATAGGAACCACGTGGATATGTTATAGTTGTTTTTTAAAGTATTAATTTTAAATTCTTGACTAGAGAACATGAGGTCATACAAGAAACAGCCAGCAGTGTGTTATGCAGCCACAAGCCTCAATCTGTCTCTGCAAACAAACAGAAATTATATGTAAAACCTGGTCATCTTTTGCTGGAGCGTGACTGTACTGTAAATGCTATCAGACCTAACATAGCTAGCATAATGTTCAGTAAGGATCATCACTCCACATACACAGACAAAAAAATCCTGTGGTTTGAACTGCATCAGCTGGACAGGAGTTATTCAGTAGTCGAGGTAGGGAAAGATGAGTTCTTAAACTTCTACATGTTTATATGTCATAAAAACTAAAGAATTGCATATCACCACTGTAGGGAAAGGGACTAGTGAAAAGCTATTAAACCTTCTTTGACGCTGGGAATCAAAGAAGAGGATACAGAAGGAACTAATCTGAAAAACTATAGCCATCATTACATTTATTGTTCCACATAGCTGCAACGTGCCTCAAAAGAGAGCAACTTTCAAGCCTACTAAGCTTATGAAGTTGCATGTGACTTCTTCTGGGGTTGTTTAGTCTGGAGAAGAGGAGGCTGAGGGGAGACCTTATTGCTCTCTACAACTACCTGAAAGGAGGTTGTAGCGAGGTGGGGGTTGGTCTCTTCTCCCTAGTGACAAGTGATAGGACGAGAGGAAATGGCCTCAAGCTGCGCCAGGGGAAGTTTAGGTTGGATATTAGGAAAAACTTCATCACCGAAAGGCTAGTCAGGCATTGGACCAGGCTGCCCAGGGAAGTGGTTGAGTCTCCATCCCTGGAGGTATTTAAAAGACGGGTAGACATGGTGCTTGAGGACCTGGTTTAATGGTGGACTTGGCAGTGCTAGGTTAATGGTTGGACTTGATGATCTTAAGGGTCTTTTCCAACCTTAACGATTCTATGATTCTACAATTCTTAAGCAGAAAATGGTTTACTGAATATTACAATATTCAGTAAATGTTTACTTACTTGAAATTTAAATAAAGGTAACTTTTCAGTAAACTCAGGATACAGCTTAGACTTCTAGTCATGGACAAATAACATCTAATAAAATTCTGTCACACCAGTTCTTATTTTCTCCATCGTCATCTAATCGTTGGTTTCCAAATGGCATTAACTTATGTTAACATCCTTCACAAACCATTGACTTGAGTAGTTTCTTTATAAATGTATTTGTTACCTCTCAAATATCAGAACTTTCTATGCTTTAAGTCATTCACAGGAAAGAGAAATATTTACATGAACAGCTTATATCCTTTTTAACATGCCTTTTAAGCACATCCTGATATAACTAGAATACGTAACAAGAGAGTAACACTAATCTCATGTTAAAACATGTATAGCCACAAGCATTTAAAATCATTGTTGTCATGCTATGTCATAGAAAGAGATATTGCAAATTATAGGACTTTTTGCTAGATTAAACACATTTCTCAAACTGTTCCTCTTAGCTCTGCTATCGCTTCAAGGAACATCTCAAAAGGGAGGAGGCATTTTTTCCTACCAGTCATTCTGCAACAGCATTTGGTAATGCCCCACATTTAAGCCATGCTATATTTGGTATTTTTATTGCTCTCACTCCAGCTGAAGGGGATCAGCTACTGAAGAAACATTGATTTTCCTTTGAGGTTTTCAGCAGTGTGTTTCTAGCCCTCCTTCTTGTCATAACACGGAGAGGCCTGGAAACTAGAACTCTTCAAGTTTCAATAACAATGAAAATTTAACAAACTTAATAGTTGCACTTGATAATTTGGGTGTTTGACTTGTGAGGTTGGAGCTCCTGAGTTGGCAACACTTCACAATGTTATAAAATGCTAATACTTCACCCTGAATATGTCAGCACTCAGATAAGCAAAAGACTTGTTTAAAATAGCACCAGTTGCCAGTCAGCTCCAAAAAGAGACAGGCCATATCTGCCCCTGGCATTCAAAACTAGGACGGAGAATCTGGAAAGCCTTTAACAGACGATACAGATGTCATTTGCTATCAGCAAGCAGCTTCCTCTCTAGCTCACCCCTCAGAAATAACTTCAGTAACAAAACAGCCTTCCTCTTCCAGATCACAAACAACATCTAGAATCAAAAGCAGGTTTTGTCCTCCAATGTGCTCATCTGCAATGAATGGAATACTTTGAACAGCTCCAGCTTCTGTGATGTGGTCTCTAGCATCCCTTACCAGGCTGGTACATAAAGCAGCTAGACCCTGGGCCTTAATGACCCTCAGATGACTTGACCTACCCCAAACTCTTGACTTTGGCCTGCCAGTAAAGAAGAGCACTTTCCTCTGATAATCACAGAAGGGAGAGGGGAGAATTTCAGCCTGACTCATCTAAAATGTCTTTTTTTTTCCCCTATCAATATAAGATGTACCGTTAATAATAACCTAAGTGACCTGAGGCAAAATTATGGGCTCTGGGGGGAAAAAAAATACAGGTGACAAATGCATCAGAGCGAGACAGTTTAAGTAACTATGATGGATGACCTGCAAAGTCAAATGTATATACAACATGAGGAGTCTATATCCATAGACTGGCATTAGAGGAAACAACCTGATCTTCTGCTGGCAGTGCAGGCCTGCAATTATTTGAAGTGTGAGGAAACTGTGTGTATTCAGCAACTCCAAAAATCAGCACTGGCATGTTATCCACAGGCAACTAGAGAAAGTAATTTTTAAGAGCCCAGGTTGGAAAGCTTCAGTGAAGTATGACAGTGTGTCACAGAGGTCTCAGAACAAGCAAGCGGCAGAGCTGGGAACACACTTCTGGCATCAGCATTCTATAAGTCTCCCAGTTAGCACTAACCATCATTTCTTCTGCAATACCATAGAAGCACAAGATTGCTTAAAGTGCTCTCACTTTAAATAGGAAGCTCTAGATGTCGTGGTTTAACCTGGCAGGCAGCTAAACAACCCACAGCCGTTTGCTCACTCCCCCACAGTGGGACGGGGGAGAGAATCAGAAAAAAGGTAAAACTCATGGGTTGAGATAAAGAGAATTTAATAGGACAGAATAGAAGGAGAAAATAATAATAGTGATAAAATAATATACAAAACAAGTATGTACACATACATACAATACAACACAATGCAATTGCTCACCACCTGCTGACCGGTGTCCAGACAATTCCTGAGCAGCGGCCGCATCCCCCAGCCAACTCCCCCCAGTTTTTTGTTCAGCATGACATCATGTGGCACAGAATAGCCCTTTGGCCAGTTTGGGTCAGCTGTCCTTGCTGTGTCCCCTCTCAGCTTCTTATGCACCTCCAGAATCCACGCTGGCAGGGCTGTATGAGAAGCTGAAAAGTCCTTGACTTAGTGTAAACACTGCTCAGCAGCAACTAAAACATCAGTGTGTTTATCAACATTATTCTCACCCTAAATCCAAATCACAACACTATACGAGCTACTAGGAAGAAAATTAGCTCTATCCCAGACAAAACCAGGACACCAGACTAATAGATGTCTTTTACAATTTACCCATGCATGTAATGTAATCTAACTAGATTAAAAAAAAAAAAAAAAAAAGAGCAAATTATGTTTTACAGGCTAAGAGCTAGCAAATAAAGGGAAGAAAAAAGATAGCAATTGCTAAGTACATTTCTATTCAACGTGAAAAAAACACACCATAATATATTGGTTATAAAAGGAGCAAACGCCAGGAATTACGCAACAAAATATTTTCCAAGCAAAATTGAAGGGAAAACTGGGGGGGCGGGGCAGTGCCAAGCAAGTCATTGCCTTGAAAGATTTGACTCAAATCCTAAATGCACAAGAGCTAACTTGAATTTACAAAAGAAAGGGTTTGATTACAGATGGATAATGCCTTGAAAATCCAGAAAAAGTATAAAACTGGTAAACAACTGTGCTGAAGATTTTCCTTTTTCATATGAAACGCTGCACTTGGACTTATAACAACACAGAATGCAAGGAAAGATACTTTTGATGTAGAAGTGTGATGAAAGAGATGGGAATTCATTTTGCAACTCAGACATACATCTTCTGCCACTCCTTACCTTGAGCATAAGCTTTAGCCAGACACTCCCATTCACTTTTACAAGAAGAAATTGCATCTATCTTTAGTCTCTCTCTGTAAAGTTAGAATAACACTGGTTTGACTGGGACAGTCACAGTGCAAAGTACCCCATCACTGTTAAAAAGAGCTTGAGACATTCTTTTGGACCACATTTTCACTGAATAACAGAATTTCCTCTGCCTCCCTTTTCAAGCCATGTGCTTAATAACTTACCCATTTCCATAGCCACCTTAGCAAAGTAGGAGATAGGGACCCTTGTGAATGGTCCTTGCATAGTGTTTAAATTTTATTTTTAAGTCAGTCAGTCATCTCAATTACACTTCGTCAGCCTTGACTATGAACTTAGAAGCAGTGTCTATTTCTCTGTCCACATATGGTGCGGGCCCTGCCTTACTGTACTGGGGCTCCCTTGAGAGTAAAGCCTCTAGGCATTACCACAGTGCATTCAGCAACAAACCCAGCAGGATACTAATAGGCTGTCTTCATTAACCTTTGCTGATTGAACTGTGCTCCATCGTATTTGCACTCTGCACATTTGTGATGTCTCATAAAGATTCATAAGGGGTATTTTAATGGCAAAAGAGCCTATATACTAAATTGCCTATCCACTGAAAAGGAAGAGTGTTTGTAGGTAACAATAGTCTTTTTTTATGTTTCCTCTCATCAAAGCTGTGGCAGCACTTGAAAGGGCAAATAGAACACAGGAATGGATCAATAGAGGAACTGCACAGATGATAATTAATGTAGGGAAATGGCTATTTAAGCACAGCAACAGAAGCTGCATTCACTAGGTATCCAAAATAAAAGGAGACAGGTTCTGATGAGCAAAAGCCATCAGATGGCATCAGCTGGTGAGACAGAGTCCAGTGTGGCATATGCTTTTTCCCAAAACATTACTGTCATCCCTCACAACACACCATGCAAACCAGTCAGAAAGCTGAGTTGTGGAATGACTAACCTTTGAGGGTAAATACCTTGCCTTTAAATTACCTGTGTAATTTAAACTCCATAAGAGGTTTTTTCAACTTATTGCATTCATGAGGGCTGAACAGCAGAAATTCAAAGTAATTTTTAAGCCATGCAGAAGGATGATCAGGGTAACTTAGACTTTTATATATATTTTATATATAAAAACATAAAAACCTACTCCTGACCTTCTTAAGCAAATATCCCATACATGTTAATCTCTTAGTTTCTCACCTTCCCAGTGTGATAATGAAAAGTCTGCAGGTTACAATGTAAATTAATTACTTGTGTTTGATTAGTTTGATCCAAAGGAAAGAAAAACAAGAATTGTGAAACTAACAGTCCAAAGACATGGAAAACCATAAGTAGAGAGTTACAGTTGAATGAACATAAAAGCAAATTTGAGATAGCTATGTGAATAAAAACAAGCAAGGTATTTTCAGAGCCATCAAAGGTATGTTCTGTAGGTCTCACGACATGATCATTTGTGATAGCTTATATAAAAAAAAAGGAGGATAACAGAAAAAATGTTGATGTTGCTTCTTTATATTAGGCAATGGGTACCTTTCTTAGCTGCCACTTCAAGGAAACTCAATAGCTACTCTTAGCTGGAAGAAGCGGCCTTGCCTCAGACCCTGAGGAAAATTAAGCCATAATTCTCTGTCTTTCAGTTTAATCAAAGTCTGAAGAAGAAGCCTAACTGTACTGGACAAGCAGGGGAGAAAAGGTGAAGCCACATAAACTCTGCAAAATCTAGGGAACGGAGACAGAATTCAAGCTTCTCTAAGTATTTCCTATTTATACTTTGTTGAAACAAAGCAATTCAAAACATTAACAATTCATGTCATGTTCCTGCACTGATTGCCACACCTTGCGAAATTGCAACATATCTTCATAAGCACCCTTCAAAACAAGGGGAAAAACTTCATACTTCATCAATAAACATGAAAGAGTAGTCTTACAGAAATTTAGCCGTGACATGTTCAATTATTTCAGTGGAATCAAGCAGGTCTTCACATTACCCTTTAAGAATGACCTGAAATAAGAGAAAAACCTCTGTGAAGGGTCAAATGTTTTAAAAGCTTTGCTCTACAACATGATGTGGAATACAAAAAAAACAAAAGAAAAAAGGTACAATCTTTTGGTGGCTGTTTCTATAATTTTTGTACATTATGTGGATAGTTAGTAAGAATTATTTTCATTAAAACTATACTGTTGAGGAAGAAGAACCATACTTTCTGTTAATTACAGTTCTTTATAGATGAAAAAGATTATGATCATTTGTAACCAGTGATCTGGAATGTTGTTTCTCTTTCTTTTCAAAACTCAGACAGGAATATTTAAGATCCGAATTACCCCTTGGATGATACTTCGTGCTTATTATCCCCCCCCCCCCCCAATGCTGTTAAGATTGATTCATTAATTTTTAATCTAAAAACAATTAATGTAGGATGTGAAAGGTTAGGTTTGAAATAAGGTGTTATACAAAGGGGATGGCAGGCACCCTGATGAGCAGCAGATTGGCTCTGATCTTTCGCAAGCCAAGTGAGATGTTGTTATTCTGCTATGGATGAAGGGGCTCATTATCCCAAAGATAATTGCCCAGATGCCACACCAGTGAGGTCACACGAAACACGGTTGTGGTTGCTGAACCAGTATTGGAGCTAATTAACAGTTAAGGATGCAGGCAGCCATTTTGTACAGACCTCTACCTAGATGCATAGCTTTCCCATCCCATTAACGTTAACCATTTGCTTACCCTCTTTTTGCTGTTGAATGAAAACATCACCTCGCCTGTCAGGTGAGCAAACACTTTGGTGCTATTTTTACAGCATTAAAATTCATCCTTTCAATCATCCTGCTCATATCAAGGAGCATCAATCACTTTCATCCCAATGTCAAGTAAAGATTTGGCATCTCGTCTTGTTTAATGCAGAAAAAGACTTCAACAGAAATTAAGAGGAGACCTGAAGTTCTAAAAAGAGCTAACTCACACTAATAGGAAGCACGACACAACATTTTAACTTTCCATCATGACTCTATTTTTTGTGCTGTCTCTCATTCTGGATTACATTCCTTAATAAGGTGAAAGCCTGAAAAGGTGAGACCTTTTGCATCTGGTACTTTCAGAAACCGATCTATTTTTTAGCCATACCTGCCTTAGAGGGGTAGTTTAGTCAATAATGTAGCAGTAAATTCTACACTTGCAAACTCCTGAGCCTCTGCAGACTCCCCCTTGATTTTAATGGGTATTTCACATGAGTGCACACAGCCATCCAAGTGGAGTTCACTGAAGCAACAGAGGATTTGCCATGACAGCAGGCAGGCCAAACAGGTAGTTTTTAAATGGTCTTTTTCAGATGCTATAATTTCTTCTAGCTTCTTCAATTGACATGTGGTATGTTGATATTACCTTGAAAGGCAACAACTGAAATTGATAATTCTGCCTTTCTATAACAAAACTGAGAGGAGTTTCAACTGTTTGCCCTTGCGAATTCAAGTCAAGTTTAGCTTTATCTTTACAGTCAATATTTAATATCATAAAAAAAAAAAAATCTGTTTTAAGATTGAAAAAAAAAAAAGTCAGTTTCCCCTTTCAAAATTGGTTACATTTAATCAGAACAGTCAGAATCATTTTCTAAGAGAAAGTGAATCATTCTGGGTTTTTTGCCTTTTTTCACCAACGGGAAAAATTTTGGTTTTAAGCTCTTGTCAGACAGTACCTGCCTTACTTTTTTTCTCATTTCAGTCACTGAACCAAAAAAATCAGCTGTCTCAATCCCAAATTGCTAGCTTTATTCTCTGGACCATTTAACCATCACAGGGGCTCCTTCCCAAGATTTATGTGATGCCATTCGTACACAAGGAACACGCAAAAGCCTGAATGACCTCCAATGTTGATAGTCCTGCTTTCACCTAGCATCCAGCTGTGCACTGCTTTACACTTGCCTGCCACTTGGAATGTTTTGCCATCCCCTGCAGCTTCTGAAACCCTTGTCTCTTTTGAGAGGGCTAATGCTCCACATAGGCTCATGCAATACTTCTTCTCTTAGCCAACAACGTTAATTAAGGTCAGTTTTTGTTGTTGTGTTGGGCTTTTTCCCCATTACTTTCTTTCCAGACTTTTTGTCAAGTTTGTTCATCATAAATATGTATCACTGGGGCTAGGATTGCCTAGCTTTAAAATTTGGGCTTGCACTTAAATATGTATATTATACCTACACACATATACACATGTATTTGAGGGAGCGTCCCTTTCGATACTCTTGACAGTGATCTGCTAGGTTTTTCTGATCATATGAACATTTTTCACTGCTTGGAAAAAAGTCAAAGGCAGGCAATATAAATGGTTAGTGATAACAAAGCAAAAATAAAAAGAAATCCTAGAATGAACCTCTGGGAACCTATAACAGCTGTCACAGAATGGCTGTAAATGGGTAAAACCTACACTGGAAAGAAATAGCGATTACTTTTTCAGGGTGTGGAAGAGGACTCCATATGATGTAAATATAGTCTGAGAGAACTTGCGAAGATTAAGAATACCTATTTTGAATATATGGTGGGTAATAGGGGCTTTTACTGCTATCTAAACCTGAAAATGACAGCTTTCAAACAAATCCCTAACTATAAAGTTGTCATTGCCTTCTTTTTCACATAAGTATGCATTTTTATGCCTACGCTTTTGCCACAATTCAAAGATCGATTAATTAGCAGAGCACACCCTGTCAGAAAGGCAAGAAACTGTGATCCAAACGGGGGATTCATTCAGGCTCTGCTCTAGTCCCAGTCTTGAGATCCACTATCTCACTAAATTATTCTATATGTCTGAGCTTTAGTGGTTCTGGAGATTTTAACTTGGAATAGAGAAAAGATAGAAGAAAACAAACACAAGGTCTGACATAGCAAACCGTATACTGACTTATTTAAGACTTTTAAAATACTGACTCAGTGCTTGCCAGTCCAACTTATTAAATCATTTCTAGGAAGAACCTATCTATTCATCTACTGCTCCAGAGTGCAAAATGCCTGATTCATAAAGGTGTGAATCTTTTGAAAAGTCTGCTTTTAAAAAAGATATTTGCATTTTCTTATGGAAGCATTCAAAATGTTTTAATCATTGAAGCAGCCTTCTGAAAAGAAATCAAGTTTGGGTTTAAAGACGTGAGTATATTGGCTAAGTCAAGCTCCAGGTTTTACATGTTTTCATGTTACTATGTATGACATTACACTACTATAATCTAATATTCTGTTATGGTGTCACAACACAGTAAAAAAATCAGAGCAACCCGATTACAGATCAGCAGGAACACAGGAGCTGAAAAAGCTTTACAGCATATATACATAAGTACTATATGTTAGAAACTGAAAATGTTGGAGTCCTGGATTTGCTTGAAAATGGGAGCAAATATTACATAGATGTCTCAGTCCAATGTCTGGATAAAGAACTTCCAAAGCAGGCAACCAAGGAAGGAAAAGGAGAGATTTTCTGTTTTCATGTTAATGTGTCTTTAGTAGCAGCTAGTTAAACTGGACTTGCAGGGCAACAAGATGGAACTAAAGGTAAATATTTTTAATGGGAAATTTGGAGTGATTCATTCTTTTAGCAATAACAGACATGAAAGTCACAGTGCTTTCATGGTTGGAGACTAAACACTGGTATCCAACTCGATCAAGTACGTGCACATTTTGCAAGAACCACTGGAGAGCAACAAAGATCTGGAACAGAAGCACTATTTAAAGCAAGAAGATAGCAAGGCCCTGGAGCAACCAAGCATGGGCTCAACGTTCTCTGCTTCTAGTCACAATTTTGCCTGCAGTGCAGATACTCATATTCTTGACAAGCTGCCTTTTAGCACTGTGATGACAGAAGTTTGGTCCTTCTGCAGATGGAGAGATGGGCATTGCCTTTGAAATAACTTAACTTACATTAACTAGGTTTCCTAAACCAAGTCCATCAGTATAACATATACAACCATTACCTGTCCCATCTGAATGTGAACGAGGCTATAAAAACTACAAAGCCACCTTTCACCTTCCTCACACTACATCAAGATGCCTATTTTGAAGACCTATCATAAAGTTGGCCTAGTAATAAGCAAATAAAGAGCTGCTCTGTTCCTTCCCAATATTATGAATAGTAACGTGGCATTTCTGTCCATCATATATACTAGATGTGCACATTTATTCTCTAGGTGGCAAAATTTGATCCAATATGTGGTTACCCAGTTGAAGTACCTTAATGATACCCTAAGCAAATGCAGAACACAATACTGAAGCACAATTTTGTATGTCTGGGGTATAAGAGTCTGTCATGCTGCAATGTTTGGATTACAATCTTAGATTAACATTAGTAAAGGTAGTATTACAGGACATTTGCTGCACAAAAAGAGTACTTAGAATCGGAATATGCAAGAAATTATACTGACTTGTACACTGGAAACAAGCTGCAAGGGACTATCAGTATAGCACAGCCATGGGAATGAAAATCAGTTTGTATTCCTGCTTGCCTAGTTTTGGACAACTTGAACAACTGTATGTCTGTATTTATAGACAAAATATTGTACTGTTTGACATCAGTGCTTCATAGAATCATAGAATCACAGAATCATAGAATCATTAAGGTTGGAAAAGACCCTTAAGATCATCAAGTCCAACCACTAACCTAGCACTGCCAAGTCCACCACTAAACCAGGTCCTCAAGCACCACGTCTACCCATCTTTTAAATACCTCCAGGGATGGAGACTCAACTACTTCCCTGGGCAGCCTGGTCCAATGCCTGACTAGCCTTTAGGTGACGAAGTTTTTCCTAATATCCAACCTAAACCTCCCCTGGCGCAGCTTCAGGCCATTTCCTCTCGTCCTATTGCTTGTTATTTGGGAGAAGAGACCGACCCCCACCTCGCTACAACCTCCTTTCAGGTAGTTGTAGAGAGCAATAAGGTCTCCCCTCAGCCTCCTCCAGCTCCCTGGTAGCACATAGAATTTACAAGATAAGGATGTACACTACTGCATTCATTTTACCACTTTATTGTGTGCTTCTCTCAATATTGTTTCTATTTACTAGGGATGTACAAAATCACAAGATGTTATGAAACTATTTTGAACTTAGCAGGACAGGCTGTTCAGCTGATAAAGAAAAGTATAAAGGAAAAGTAGCAGCTAAATAAAAAGAAAAGTAAAAAAATAAAATCAAAGTTCAACAACTTATATTATCATAAAGAGCATAATAGTGAGCCACCAGAGCACTCTGGGTCCAAGTCCTAAGGAAGCAAACAGTGCTTACTACAAGCTCTCCCTAAATTGCAGAATGGGGTCATGTGGATGCTCTGTGATGGCAAGTGTGCATATCTGGACTATGATCTAGATCCTTTTTTTTTTTTTTCTTTCTCTTTTTTTTTCTAGGCTAAGAGTACCAAATATTTTCTCTGAAATTCACCGTCCCTCTCTGTCTTCTCCGATTCATGCAGCAAACAACCAACTATCTATCACCCTTCTCCTCCACCTCTCATATCTGTTGTGGCCTAGCTCTGCAACCCTGCTCACAGAGCCAGCAAGATCTGCTGACTGCTTTACTTGACAGACTCAATTTATGCCATATATTCTTTAAAAAAATTTAATACCTTTGGCTCAAGACAGCAGTGTCTCTGAACATAACAGAACCTCACAGCATTAGAGGGTTCTGAAATAGTACAGAGGAGCAATAAACCAAACTGGAAATACTACAGAGGAGCAATAAACAAGGCTGAGCAATTTTCTGTTTCTGCTAACACTGCTAATGTTGGTGGGGGGACCCAAACAGAAATTGCACCTCTGTCTGAAAGCTCATTCCATGGCATCCTGAAACTACTGTCCCTGTTTGGTACCAGGACACCTGCTTCCCAGTGAGAAATTGATATATTTCTATCATCTCAACCTGTTTGACAGGTATGCGCACTTGAATAGGGTAAAGGTACAGGAGCGATTCAAAAGCCAGGAAACGGCAAGAAGTACTAAGGAAATCAAATACATTTCTACCCTCTGTGTAACTGGATCACTACCACTTAAAAAAACCACCAAAAAAACCCAAAAACAAATACCCAAGTTAAAGCAAAACCAAGCCCTCCCCGTTTTCCTAAACAGTGAAAACAGCAATGAGATTATTTTCCCAATATCAAGAACACTGGGGTTTCTGAAAAACAATCTCACGTTCCCAAGTAATCCCTCCCTTTGTCCCCACAGCGTATCGTTCTTCCTTGCAACAGCAGAAGATAACAGGGTGCACCTTTTTCAGGCTGGGAAGCTTCCAGGTCTTTCCAAAACCATTGTCTGCTTCATTTTTATTAAAAACTCATTGTGGCAATTGAAGCCAAACTGGTTTCTTTTGCAATGGCTCAGGGAAGACAAAAGAACATAGCACCAACTACTGTATTATCCCTGGCACAACTCCAACCAAGTTCCCTTCACTGGTGTTTGGTTCTCCCACTACCCATAACGCTCATTATAACCTTCGAACCATCCTGCGCAAATCTAGGCTCCATGCTTAGGTCACAAGTGATAACACAATCTGATCAAAAGCAGGAGTCTTGTGATGGTGTTGCCTGTCTCAGACTGCCCTCCTTTGCATTTCTATGAACTCCTCCTTCTTTCCCCCATGCTTAGTTCAGAACAGAGCAGTGTGCCGTCAATCTCACTAAGCAGTAGAGAGGGAGGTTTTGGAAGGCTGTGTGTGGCACTGTGCAAACATTGACCGATATACCCACAGCCTGGCTGGAAAGAGGATGAAGAAAACAACGCTCAAGGAAATTAACTCACAGTCTGCCCAGCTGTGTAAGTGCCTGTTGCCCAGGGTACGCGCCTCTGTGTAAATCACATTCTGTCCTTTCTTTTTTGCTACTAACACTGATTAAAATTCCTTTCCAACTCTTCTTCACCCTTCCTCCAAATCAAAGTCATCTCATAATAACCTAAGCAAATGATACCACCACACTGCAGCTATTTTTTCTTCAGACAAAGCTATTTGCCCATTTCATTCCAAGTAGTTTCACAGTAATGGAAACGCCATTCAGAGATGAATAACTTAATCCTTTCTCTTAACGGCCTTCCTTATCTCTTCCATTTGATTTGGTGTCTTTGCTGGCTCAGTATCTGTTTAACTGATATTTCTTGGAGCAAAGACCTTATTTTCTAAAATATTTGTACAGTGGCTAGGCAAACTTATGAATATGCTTTTATAACTGCTTTCATTTCAAGGGAAGCACTGTGGACAAGATGCTAATTTAAGTCATTACAGCCTGTCAACAAAAATCAGTTAACTTTGACTTTTCAGGTAATTACCCTTTTTAATATTTATAATGTAAAATATATAGAGAAATAAATGGAATTAACAGCGCAGTGTAATTGCTGATTTTCTAAGCTCTATAGCAATGAGTATAGAGGACAAGGATGAGATTATTTTATTTGAAGAAAGACTGTCCAATTTCATTGTTTAAAATATAATAAGTATATTGCAAATTATTGGACAGCCTCATCTAAATCACATTAAGCTTTTATAAAGAGCCATTACTATGTTGGAATTTAGTCTTCTTGAAAGAGGACTGTCTGGTATGATGCTTTTATCAGTTGCATACATATCTGTCTTGTGCACACTGTAGAATTTGGAAATCCAAGGCAAGGAGAGATCAGATTCATTTTGTGTCAGACTTCTAACACAACATTATTCAACATAAGTAGTCACACAACAATCAGCAGCTTGTTCCAGAAACTCCTAAGGGGACAGTTCACTGTGCACCTTCCCATGCAAACAGAACAACAATTAACCACCAGCTCACATGCAATTCAGAATGCCAGAAATAGACATAGATATGTAAGCTTAATAGCAATGTTTAAGGTGTCTTGGTGGATCCTTTCATTTTCTTGTGATCTCCCCATCACACAGAGATCATAGTTAGCAGGTGATACTAAGATAATTAATTCCACAAATTAAAACTGCTCTGTCTGTCGTCTATTCCTTGGTCAGACCAGCTAATTCAGATCCCCTATCTTGCTTCCTTCTGGAACCTGCAGAAACTGTAACTTTAGAATATGGGACTGTCTGGAATGACAACCTCACTCAATCCAATGGCCACCTTTCGAGACACTCCTGCTGTTCAAAGCCTTTATTTTCTATCGCAGGTACTTCTAGCCTCATCTTTATGGATTAAGGGTAGCTCCCAGGATCCCAAAGCATACCAAGGTTTGGTTTGATTTGCCTTAGTTGCCTCCATATACATCTGCAATTCCCTGCTGACTCAGACTTTTTTTTTTTTAATTACAGAGCCATTTTTTGTTTTCAATTCCTATTTGAACAAGCTGTCAAAGATGACAAACCACACTTCACTGTCTCCATTAGGTAATTTAGTAGAGCTAAGAAGAGATCACAGGCTGAACCTACATATCACTCCAGTAGGCACTCAAGTATTTTGACATCCTTTTCCACCAAATTATGATGTATGAACTCAGGCATTACACATGCTACACCAATACTTCACTGCAATCTCATAGCCACCTGACTGGTGCATTCTCTGATAATACTACGGCTCTTTTCCCTGAGGGGCCTGAGTTTTTGGAAACAACTTGCCAAACTTTTAAAGTTTCCTTAATGTCATTCTTTAGCTGAAGAGAGCATATAGCACCTATGATCCTTCTCTAATATTTTTGCAATCTTAAGGGTCCTTCCTGCATTCTTTTTCACCTAATATTCTAATCCCTCAACACTACCAGATTTAGCAGTCATGAATACAGTTTCACATCAACACACTTTTTTGCTTTTTTTCTCACGTCTTTTAAACATTTCTGTCATGTGTTTCTTTTTATCATAGAGAAGCATCTTCCGCTAACACATTTGTACAGCTATTACTGCCAGAGTACATTAAGTGCTCCAAACCCAGTCACATATAAGACAACTGCCAGACAGTCCTGTTTTTTGTTGGAATATAATGCTTGCAGATACGATAGAAAACAAAACACTGCTTAAATTCTGTCCTGATTAATTTCCAGGGAGCTTCAGCTCTGAATGGGGCTGCTCTTGCCCTCATTCTCCTTCTCAGATTATTTTCTTAGTTTGTTTTATCCCTTTACTGTGTACAGGCCAATAACTACTCAGCTGGAGACTGGCAGAGGGGGTCTATTTCATTCAGTGTCTCTGTTTTAACCTTTCAGCTTTTCACCACCAGGGTCTCTGTGCTTCAAAAGTCTATCCAGCTGGCTTACAGCAGGCTGTCTTTATGGTACAGCCCTCAGTCGCCTCCACCTGATTCACTAGCACCTGTCCCCTGCTATCATAAGTCTTTATGCATTGCTGTACCCAGTAGAAATACAGGATTAGCACTACTTCTGGTGACTTTTGGATCAGTTTAATCGAGCTAACCATCTGGGTCATTTCAGCTCTCTTTCCAAACCTGTAATAATTACTGCTTTTGAATCAATCATTGCCAGCCAGCTGCACTGAACTAGAGTTCTATGACTAGCTCATAATTAATTCTCTTTAAAATAATTGTCATTTCTGAGTAAATAACAACCAGGATCAGATGGATGAAAAGAATTTTCCCTTCCACCCTCAATTACCAGCATAAAAAAATATTGGATATATCCTTGGCACATCTTGCTCAGAACAAAGTTGGAACACATTATACCATCTATAACAAACGGCATTTGTTGATACAGAGCAAAGCTTTCTGAACCCCGGACTGTGTCTTGCTCTCGAGTAAAAGCTACCTCCAGCACATCAATTAGCACAGGGTAATTTAATTTATGTTCAGCCAAGTAACACAAGGTCTTCTTACAAAGAGGAGGAGAGCCAGAAGGAAAGGCACTCTGAAGGTAACACACTCTTGAGCATGCAAAGGTTGCAGGCAGATGTCGAGACATCTTTGATTCATATCTTGCAGCAAGTTCCTATTTCAATTAAAAACAAAACAAAACAAAACAAACAAAAAAACCCCACAAAACCCAAGAATACTCATCAGCCTCTAAAGTACTAGCCTATTCCTGCCAATAGCTGTTTTAAGTTGTATAAAGTTTTATACTGAAGTTTGTCAGCAAGCCTCTTCCCGTTAGCTCCCAACCACCCCAACATGAGGCACCTCCCGCACGGAGAGGCTGGGGCTGGGGCAGCACCCCGGTGGCTCTGCAGCACCCCGGTGGCTCTGCAGCACCCCGGCTGCAGAGGCACCCGCCTCTCCCCTGCTCCCGCCACCTACACCCATATTATGCCCTGTGTGTTAAATTAACTTAAGGCTGAGCAGGGACTGGGGTTCCGTCTCTCCCCGCCCCTGAATCAGTTATATAACAAAAAACGTTTTGAGCAGTTAAAAAATAAATTTATCTATCTATCTATATATATATATAATATATGGTTTGATCCGGATGCCCCCACCACCACACGAGCAGAGCCGCGGGGAGGCTGTTGCCTCTGAGGGCGGCTGGGCGGGGGCCGCTGCTGAGGCCCTGCCAGGCCACAGCGACGGCCCCTTCCCCGCACCAGCGCTGCCCGCCTTTCCTGAAGACACATTGCCACCTAGCAACGGCACAGCGGAATCTACAGCACACCAGCAAAGCCTCCAAAAGATGTTTTTTAAAACAATCCATTTAACACAAGTACCCTGCCCCTCAGAGGAGCAACAGGCTGTTACCGCTGGCTGCGGGAAGGGCAGCTGCAGGCCCAGGCCGGGCAGAGGCAGGAGGAAGGCAAAGGTGGCCTGGGGCAGGCGGTGTTGGGCACAGGCACATCTGTGTGTCACCTCACAGCAAACCAACTGGGCCTGAGGTACCTCGGCCAGACAGAGAAGTCAGTGCCGGCCCCGGGCACCCTGCTGGAGGGGCGCCCCTGGAGCGGGGAAGGCCCTGGCAGGCGTCGGGACAGCGCCGTTTCCCTCAGCTCTTCACCGAGTGCTTGGTGGCTCCAAGCCCATTGCTGCCGCTGCGTCCACCTCAGGGATGGATATTTCCCTGGGTGAACTTGTTCTTACACCTCAGTGCCTGGGACTGACTACCAGGGAAGGAAAATAATAGGTGAAAAAAAACCACGAACAATTTAAATTCTTTTTCCACAAAGATAAATGTGGATGAGATGGTGGCATCAGGCTCCTTTTTTTACTGCAACCCAGTTAGCATGCCCCATTGTAAGGCAATTTGGTGGAAACTCCTCCCCTGGACAAATCTCACCAATTCAAAATTCCTCTGATTCCTTTCTTGGTTTCTTCCTTGTGCAGCTCACAGTGTAACACCCTCTTGCATCAATCTGCTCATCACCACCTCTCTGAACACCAGCCGGTCACTCCCTGCAGCAAGATGGTGTCAGGGATATGGCTTCAGAGCAACACCCATCTCACACCCATCTGCAAGGAGGGAGGGAGGGAGTTTGGGTGTTTGCATCCCATCTGTTTGCAGTAGGTACAGCTGGGATGGTGCAAAGCCACACACTTGCTGGGAAAGGGGGCCGAAGGAATGAGCAGGAACTCAGCAGATAGGGAAGAAACGTGTTTTAAATGGTACATCAAGTTGAAATTATTATTTAACCCCTTTAACCATCCTTCGTGGTCATCTTTGCGTACGAGCACACAGGCAAGAGAGAGAAACTCACAAGGATATTTTAAACAATGTCTTTGAGGCAGGATTAGGAATATTTTCTTCATGCACTTCCAAGGCAAAAGATTTGGAGTTTTGCTATCCAAATTACTTCTTATCTTTATCTTATATCTTGCACAGGTTTTTCTCCCACATTTTGCAGGATTAGTTTTTAGTAGGAAGTGGGGACTTTTTGGGAGATCAGTACCAAATTCAGTATTGCTCAAGGTAACTTGAGTTTAACTTTATCCTGCTAAAAGTGCTACAAGTTTTCAGTACCAAACAATGATTTTCATCAGTAATAGTGTCCTCCCTCATTACAACAAAATATTAGATAAAGGAACAGGGTGTAATATGTTGAACCAATTGTATTTCCTCATAAAGCACACTGGAATTATTTGAAGGTTTTCAGTGGGGACACCAGCTCAGTAATTTACCCTGACAATGCTTGAAAAGAAGGAAAAAAAGAAAAAAACGTGCAGTTATTTTAATCAATAGCATCCTCTGTCAGCAAGGCACCTACAGGTCCTAGAACAAAGAAATAAGAATACATTCACCAGGAGGCTAACACATCTCACAGCCACTGCTGAGACTAAAGTGAACAAATTCTTTTGTGAACCTGTGCAAACCTGAAGTCAAAATCACTTCTTATTGATTTAGTGCACAGTACTGTACATTGACACTAGCTATTATTTGCTCTATAAACTGCCTTGCAATAACACACGTCTTACAGAGGCCTTACACAACTGAACATTTTGATGAGTGATATGGTGGTGCTTAGAATTACCAGGCTGGATTGCAAATATTTATTTCAGTGTCTTCTCAGAAATGAATTGTAAAAAGAATCTCTCTTTGAAATTGCACGGTGGCTTCATTGACCTTTCTCTAATACATTTCTAGAATGTGTGACACTCAGCTAAAAATAAAATACCTTCAAATTATAGCTGTGGCTTTGCCCCAAAACTGTAGGTATAATAAAGTCATCTCTTCCAACTGTAGAGAAAGTTATTTCATACCACACACAGGTCCATTGCAGGTAATACTCTGGGGGCTTCTCTTTATGATGCTCTCTCACATTTCAGTACCACTTCACACTTCTTTAAATATATGGCCCAGAAAGCCAGAGTATAATATATTAATAGGGTTGAGATAATTGCATGTTGTCGTGGTTTAACCCCAGCCAGCAACTAAGCACCACACAGCCGCTCGCTCACTCCCCCCCGGTGGGATGGGGGAGAGAATCGGAAGAGTAAAAGTGAGAAAACTCATGGGTTGAGATAAAGACAGTTTAATAGGTAAAGCAAAAGCTGCGCGCACAAGCAAAGCAAAGCAAGGAATTCATTCGCTACTTCCCAGCGGCAGGCAGGTGTTCAGCCATCCCCAGGAAAGCAGGGCTCCATCACGCGTAACGGTTACTTGGGAAGACAAACGCCATCACTCCGAACGTCCCCCCCTTCCTTCTTCTTCCCCCAGCTTATATACTGAGCATGACGTCATATGGTATGGAATAGCCCTTTGGCCAGTCTGGGTCAGCTGTCCTAGCTATGCTCCCTCCCAGCTTCTTATGCACCTGGCAGAGCACAAGAAGCTAAAAAGTCCTTGACTAGTGTAAACTCTACTCAGCAAGAACCAAAACATCAGTGTCTTATCAACATTATTCTCATCCTAAATCCAAAACACAGCACTCTACCAGCTACTAAGAAGAAAATTAACTCTATCCCAGCTGAAACCAGGACACATGTCCTTATGCAGGTGAAAATACAAATGGATGGACACATGCAGCTATTCCAAAGATGGCATTAGAAGAAAGATAAATAACTGTGAGGCTAAACACATCTACAAATCTAAAAGGTAGCAGTGCTGATAGACAAACCTCACTGGTCCAAAACTACATCATAGCTATAGCATTGCTTGAGATTAAATTAATGCCTGCTGAATGTGACCCTTCACTCAGCAGTCCTTACACAGGAGTTTTTTAATTATCCGAGAGAGACAAGTGCTTTTTACATATCACCTTGAAATACAAATGTACAGCAGGCTCGGCTGTCACAGCAGGGATGGCTCCCCCAGACCTTGGCTGCAGCATTCTCTGGTGCAGTAACTGAAGCAGCTCTAATCTGTCCCTGTCAATGCTGCCCAGCCAAAGGTGATGCCCTTTCAGGCAAAATGCCCGAGTCTGCCCACTTCCCTCCCTCCCATCCCAAGTGCAATAGGCATTGCTTATTTCTCCAAAGCATGTAGCTGTTTGGGATGCCGGAGTCATAGGACTTCGAAGGTTATTTTTTATGACAGCCCTGGCCTTTCTTCCCCAGCAGTTATACACAAGGCACGTCTAGGCTGCACAAAACAGAGCAGTGCATGCATCCCTGAACCAGCCCCAGCATTAGAAGCAATGCAGTAACGTCCTCACAGCATGCTCCCAGACTAACTGGCTTTGTCATCATGGCTAAGTAGCACACAAACGGCTGCCATAATGTGGGTACGACGCTTCCAGAAAGCAAGCGGGCATCTTTGCGTAGTCAGGTAGACATCAGTTTACTCAGAGCTAGTTTAAGTCTTTCCAGACCCAGTTTGGCTGCAGAGAGGATGGGGGTGCAGACACAGCCTCTGCAGTAACCGGTCTTCTCAGATAAATAGAAGACTCATAACCTTTTATTCTTACCTCTTTCTGGCAGGGTCAGTAACAACACTGCATATTTCTAACCTGGGGATGCAAACTTTCATAACTATGGGAGGTTTTCTCTCTACAACTGTCCTAGCAATTGTACAGTGCTTCATTGCACAGTGTAGTTTCATTCACATCATTATTTTCATGAAATAGGGAGAATTCCCTGCACACTAAATCATGCCAAGCTTTGTTAGGTTTACAGGGTAGGGGGTTTGGGGGATTTTTTCCTTATCTGGGTCATCATATGTCTGCAAATCCCACCAGACATCCTTCTAAGAAGCAACCAAATTATTAGCACATAACAACTTATGCTTCATTAACGTTACTCTGCAATTTGACAATGTTAAATGTGGATCAGAGTGATTCGCTTGTCTTTTCCAGCATGACATATCATTTCCCAATACTCTGTTATACTGGAGATAA
Source organism: Platalea leucorodia (assembly GCF_965183815.1). Lineage (NCBI taxonomy): Eukaryota > Metazoa > Chordata > Aves > Pelecaniformes > Threskiornithidae > Platalea > Platalea leucorodia. Next base: position 40,845,706 of record NC_138828.1, on the reverse strand, counting down.
TTGGCTCTCACAACTTCATGTCTAAACCTCCCCTCTTCCATCAATTTACTACATTCAGTCTCAGCAAACTCTGTTCCGTTGTCAAAGATTGTTGCATCTGAAAAATACGTAACATATGACAAGAAAAAAAAAATATTTACAAAGCATGATCACTTATTTAGTTATAACATTCTCTGGTGAGTTTATCTCAAGGAAATAAAGACAATATCACAGCAAGTAAGTTATTTGTGGTCTTTTTTCCCTTCAGTGCAAAAAAAAAAAAAAATCTCTGCCTACCTCATTGCTGGCAACATTTTTTCCCATAGCACCAAACATGAGGTGTATTGTTTGATTTAGTCTGTATTTTTGTCCTGTATGAAAGTCTTAAGAATTTTTGCAATGCCATAATTAGCTTGAATCTAATATAATTCTGGCCTTTCGATTAGAGTTTCCAGTCCCCAAATAACCTTCCTATACCATTCACCACGCTGTCCTTGGCAGGGGCAGGCAGTCTGTACAGGTACAGGGCTGCCTCCTGCCAAACATGCAAGCAGGAACACTTACATTCAGCATTGTTTGATAGTAAAAACACAGTGCCTTTACTTACGCTGTAAATACACACCTTATCTTATGTTGCCCTAATCGTTTCATGTAATTCCTCAGCTATCACCTTAACAATCACAGGCCACTTTGGGTGGTTTATTTTTTTTGTCAGATTCATAGGTACCTAATCTAGCTCTGAACCTTGTTCCAGTGGCTTTTTGTTAACTCCTTGCAATGCCATATCTTCTCTAAGGCTTGTATTCCCCTTACAAATCATGTCCTGTAACTGGAAAAAAAATAATTTCTCTACCTTGGGGGAAGTAAAGGTCACTCGCTCTTCAAAGCATTTCTTATTTCTTCCTTTTTACACAACAAACAGGACTTTGGAGCCTTTGTAATTCACAGCTTCTTCTGACTAAATTTGATTGTTAACAGTTGGACAGACTAAATGGCTTAAAACCAGCTGTTGTTAAAATAAAGCGATCTAACAGTCTTTTGATTTTTGTAGCTACAACTACTTACAACTCTTCCTTCCGTTGTCCCCCACCAGGTTATAGTGAATCTCGACAACAGCAGAAGGTTTAGCTGCCTCATTTTCCCATCCTTGGACTTTCCTTGTTCCTTCTCTTCATGTTACAGTGTCACTCAGTGCTCAGTCAGTGGAGATCAGCTTTCTCTGGTGATGTTAGAGGAACAATCTTTCTGTGTAGGGGAGGGAGCTTTTGGAAATAAAGAGGAAAAAAATGTATGACTATATGAAAATATGAAATTCATTAGCAGATATCTGAAATAATTAATTTGAATACAGCATTATCAGCACAGAAAATAGTTCATATTACCTAAACTAAACACTTAATTTAGCTCATCTAAAGTCTTTCTGTAGTCAAAAGAAAAAAGTTCCTTCCTTGTGCAATTGAGAGCATTTAAGTGAGACACCATGGATCACCCACCACATTAGCCTTTTTCTAGTCAGTGGAGGCAGAGAGAACAGCGTTACTAGCTGGTTAATTTAGCAGTCAACAGCTGGTAGCAATAAGACATCCTATGCTTCAACTGTAAGGATACGTACTGAAGAGGAGGTGGATTATGGAACTTAGTGGTTGAACAGGATTCACAGATTCAAGATGCTTGAGGTAATGCTACTGGATACTTAAAAGAATTCCTCATGAACATGTCTGTAATGTATAGACCACTCTACACCACCAGCCTTATCAGGGGCACATAGCAGGAACAGTCCCTACCTCTCCTGTAATATTACTGTTATTTTTGATACAAGATTAAACTTCAATAAAAGAGGTGTAACACATCTCTCAGATACGCATTTTTCATATGATAACTAAACCCGTAGTAGATGTATGCCTTCAGTCATAACTACAATTTCCTATTATGCTAATGACATTCTTGGTAGTAACACAGAAGATATTATTAATACACTGTAATTGTGTCACAGAAGATCATTCATGTGCAAATCAATTTGCTTGAATCCGGTAAAAATACATTTAGGATTGGTATGTCACTAATTTAATGTTGAATGTATATATAAGATCTTTTCCGCAAAAAATCAATGTCTAATTTGCTTGTGGAAAGAGCAGAGGCTGATTAACTACAGACACTTGTTTCCTGAAAATATATTGCTCTAGCTCAGGAGGAAGGGTCCTGTTTTTCTTGTAGGCACTATTTCAGTTATTTATAAACTTGTGTTAGCTGACATGAGCTCCTCAGGGAAAGGTTCTGTCCAACTTGCTTACACTACTTTGAACCCATGACACTGCTTTCATTTGGGACAAGGAGGCACTGCTGAAATAGAAAAGAGTACTTGAAAAGGGTCCCCTCTTCCCTCACTGTACCTCCCCATCTTCCATTCCAACTTCAAGCTTCAAGCTACTTACCCAAAACTAGTTTCAGGTGAGTTCACATCTTACAAAGCATTGCTGTAATTCTCTATCAGCCATGACAACATTTTGTGGAGTCACACCCTACCAATGGAGCATGACAGCATGTGGCAGCATGATGTTGTAGACTACCAGGAGGCACTGTGGAAAAATAGGAGCAGATTTATAATGAAAACTACTTGATCCTGAGGACCTGACATCCACACCAGGCATGGTTGGGGTTTGTCTGTTTATTTACTTTGGACTAGCTCTCATCTTCTTTTCACCATGAACAGAATGCCCATCTGTGGCTGGTGAACATTAGGTGGCTCCTGGAGCATTGCTGCCAGTGTTTCATCCAAGAGGAATCCAGTTCGCTAACTTTGAGACTGCTCCAGGATGCAAACCAAAGTACATTAGGTGGGGATAGTCAGCAGATTGACTTAAAAAGTACACCTGGATAGGTACTAACACACTAATGTAAGCTTAGCTCTTGAACACTGAACTCCCTCCTATGCAGATGCAGTTATGCTTCTGCCCACTAACTTTTCTCTAAATCCAGAACTTTAATATTAGATACCCTTTGAGTCAAGCATTGTCTTTTTATGTATATATTTTTTATAACAATACAAGCTACAAAGGAGTCCGTTCTGAAGGGGATCTATTGGATGCTGCCACGCAATTAATACTAAATAATAAGCATTTGGCAGTTTCACGCTAGAGATCCTGTTTCAAAATGGAAATCTAAGTTAAATCATTGCCAGTCAATGCTGATTCATGACAGCATAAGGATACATATGCCATTTTTCATTGTAAATACATTTTCTAATGGAATGTTATGCTTGTGTAACTCAGGAAAATATATCCTTATATTAATAACCTGCATATGCAGTCAGCTCAGTCTGTCTACAGAAACACTAGATCCCTGCTGTCAATCATTCCTTTCAACACAGCAAGGCATGAACTGTTCAGATCAGTTAGTTAGCTCAGTTATCAGAGGTTTCTGGGTCACCTTGGATATATTTAAGTGGTAAAGCCTGTGGAAACAATGGAACTTGTAGTGTTGCGCAATATCATAGCAACAAGCTCAGCTAATGTAGCATTCAGTATTTCAGTATTCTAAAACCAAAACTTGATTGAAAATATCAGAACAGACATAACAAAAAATCGGTCAGGAAAGGTTTCTTGGCTGGTAGGAAGAATTTCGGGAAAGACTAGAAAAAGAAAGAGGTTCATGTCACCAAACAACTGGTATTTGAGGTACTTATTTTGGAGGGAAAGATTTTTAGAACTCAGTTTAGTTGCCCCTGCCTTGTGTCCAAGGATAGTCTACACATGCTCACTGCAGTGCCAGACACCTATCGTAGATCCGTGCCCTTTTGGAGACCAGATGGGATACCCTGTGGCACCTCCAATAAATACTGATGCATGCACGAATGAACTGAGCTCCCAGAGCAAGAGCTCTTCCAGGCAGAGATCCTGAATGCACGTATCTGAAAGTTAGTCGTCTAAGTTGACATCAGAGAAAACTGGGGTTTGAATCAGCTGTCTGAATGGAGAGCAGACTCAGGCAATTACTCAGTAAACAATAATGTTAATATTGAATAACCTAACCTCACTGGCTAACTATTTGGAGTTTAGTTATGTCAGTATTTTTCAGCAAAACTGCATAATAGATGGAGACCACCTCTGTGCAGGATGTGAACCTGTGATATTATCACCCCATTAGATAATATAGATCACAAAGAATCCAAAACTATATGAGATTAGTTTTGAACTAAATGCAAAAGGAGCTAGAGATTATACTAGCCACTGTACCATATGCTCCATGTTATCTAGAGCAGTTTACAGGTGTAAGCTTTTTAATGTGTGACTTATCTCTATTAACTGTGCATTTGAAGTCTTACAGAAAGAGGTAAAGTTTAGATTGTGTAAGTAGTAATCTCTAAAATAGTGCACTCCTTGAATATGCATCCTTAAACCATACTTGGATCGTAGCGTTCTCTGGTTCCTTATGTAGGCAGCTAATCTGCATTACTGCGAGTCACCACTCTGGGGAGACTGTCAGCCACCAGCACACTCAAGACAAAGCAGCTGTTTAACAGTAAAAGCAGCTAGAGAAAAGAAAATTACTAAAGCCTTAGAGAAACTGAAACAAAAATAAACCAGCTTTCTAAATCATCATCACATTCCTATAACAGGTCATTATGCTTCAAATTCTGAAAGCAAAAAGCCACCCTCCCCCCCTTGGGATAGTCAAAAACAATAGGAAACAATGGGCCAGAACCGTTTCCAAATAAAATTATTTTCAGACTTGAATTCTAGCTCTATGTCTATACTACAAACATTACTAAGCTTCATATTCCAAGAAGAATTGTTAACACTACATTAACTGGTCTTAAAAAATGAGCTTGTGTGTTGTGGTTCATTTGTGTTGCAGTAAAACGAAGCCTCATTCTGCCTAAAAGTATATATATTTATATAAACCCAAGCATCTTAGGGCTGAATGGAATTACCTGTAACATTAGAGGAAATGAGTTAGTTAAGATCAAACTTGGAACTCATACATGCATATGTACATATATACATGCGTACACACACGTGTGTGTGTGAGACACAAAAAAGCAATTGCTACTTCACCTTTTGAAAACTCAAAGGCCCTAGGCGAAGGAGAATAAATTTCAGCTGTACACAACCCTAGCTCAAAAATGTTAAATTCTTCTTCACCTTTCATAGTTCAGGCAGCCACTATGTTATGTGTTAGGAAAGTAGCCTATTCTCACCATAGCACTTCTGTAAAATACTAAATCTAGTCATCACCTACCTCACTCTATCATAACTGCAACAATATCCTCCAGCTGAATCTCCTTAGGTCCAACGAAAGAAAACACAGATCCTCCACCTTGGACTTGAAGGCGTGTAGGTGGCTGTTGCCACTGCACCTTTCTGCGGTGGGTTAGATGGGCACTGAGAACTATTGCGTTCGTATTCAGTCTGCTTGCAGAGGTGTCTTTAATACCTTTTATAACACACACACACACACACACACCCCCAACTCACACACCCCCACACACCCACCCACACACCCACCACCCCCCCGTGATCTCAGCAGGTATGAACTTGCCTGTGCAATCATCCCAAGAAATACTCACTTTCAGCCAGGCACTGCAAAGACCCCATTGCCAGGTACCTACGGAACATTACCTACTAACTGCCCAAATACAGCTCTTCTAAGTTAGGGGCAAAAAGCAAGTGGCACGGCTGTTGCACAGTACTGAGCATTGCAGACCCGAGGTGGACCCTGTCTGTAAACTTCTGTAAAGGTAAATAGTACTGACATATTAGGTTAATATGCCCAGTTTGTCAATAAATGTAGTTTCACCTGAGTTAACTTCTTGCAATATCAGGAAGTTTAGAAAGTCTGATACAGAGCAGTGAATGAGTTTGAACGCCAACGTCCTCTTTCACATTTGAGGGTTTTCACTAAAGATAGCCCGCGTGTTCTTCACAGACCCCCATTTCCTTAGACTACATTTTATTTCCTTGCATTTCCCCATAACACTTTCCTGACAAAAACTTGGAGTTTTGACATGATATGAAATGTTGTGATTGACTGCATTCTTCTACCTCCTTGGAAACCAGGATTTAGCTCTTAACTTCTGAGAAACTAAAGTGAAGTTAACCATTATGAAACCAGCTACCTGAAAATGACAACTGAATTATGCTGTAAACAGTTTAGAGTTCAAAGAAATCTTTAAACTCTCCAATCGGCACACTTCGGTATCTCTACATCAAGGGGGGAAACTGGAGTATTTTACAACACATTTCCTTTGTTAAAAATGAACCTGATCGTTTTAATACACAGATCACAAACTTATTTAGAAACTTATTTGGACAAAGTTTTTTGGTTTTTGGTTTGGTTTGGGTTTTTTGCGATAGACCAAGGAATCACTGGAATTTGAGGTTGTTGCGTTTTGGTTTTTTTTTGGGGGGGGAGGGGGGTGTAATTAAATTTAGCATTATTTTCATCACACAATCTCTGTTGGGATTGTATCTTATTTTAATCAGTTGAGAGTCACTTTTTTGAGCCATTTGCTCACCCCCTTCAGATTCTTATGTAAGTGGTATCAGAAATTCCTCTCTGCTGAAAGGAAGCTCGGCCACTTGCCTTTGTATCAACAACACAACTTCGGTTTATGCCTAGAACAAACACCATAGATGGAATCACAAATTCACTGAGGCTTTCTTGCTAAATACATACACAGAGTACAAATATGTTGTCATATGCACACACAGACAGCTTAAGTAAAATACAAGGAAAGAGCACAGCTAAAATATAAGGAAAGTAGCTAGACTAATGTTAACGTACGTCACCTGAATTTGCATTTAATGTCTAAATGGAAAAAATAAACATCATGTTTAATCTTCTGAAGCCTCCAGCACTAAATTATCTTCTCCCTCGCTCACTCTTCTTTGAAGATCCACTTGCAGTGTCACATCATTTATAGAAAAAGCTATTGTAATAAATGGCTTAGCTGCAGCGTGAGCGTGGCATCGTCTAAAGCAGAATTTTACAAGACTTGGAAGCGAGCAGACTCTGTAATACAGACAGAAACCCTACATTCCCCTGCAAACCTGGCTGCACTGACTGCCTGGGCCTGGGGACAGGGCAGAAAACTGCACAAGGTGGCAGGACCAGTGAAGTGCTGCACGTTTCTGTGCATCAGGGAATCAGCCAGCACCATACAAAGGTAACAGAAGCTGGGGTGATAAAGAATGACGGGATGAGTGAAGGCTGCGGTTGCTGAAATGGGATCACTCTGCTCTGTGCCGCTCCCCTTCCTGGCCACATGTTGCTTTGTCTTCTTCTGTGTCACCACTCGCTGTGGGAAACTGATCCAGCTACATTTTTTTCCCTGAAGTTGTTTCCAGCCATATCAGTTTCTGTATCTGGCATATCAAATGTCTGTGCTAACACAAAGTGGGAGCAGCTTGCCAAAGATGGGGCTGCCCATTTCAAAGGCAGCTGATGCTTGGATTGGCTTCAGTAACACTGTGAAGCTGCACATTGCGGGGTGGGAAGGGGGACGCAGAGAGAAACAAGCAGAGAAAGATAATCTTGCTAATGAAAAAGAAACTCAAATGTTTTCCATTTAAAATGTCTAATAACCCTGCAGAAAGGGTGCACTGCTTTAAGCCCTATTTTGGATGTGTGAAACTTGTCATTGGAGAAGTTCTTTCTTCTTAAGAGAGACCAATTTTCTTCAATTATTTAATACCCTCATGTTTGAGGGTTGAAAATGTATTACGCTATCCCATATTAAGATGATATCTATAGGAAGGATATTGTTTGAAGGCAGAAGCTTTCTCAGGCTTGTGAATGAATCTGCTAATACGCATTACTTTGAAACAGAACTACAGCATTTTTTAAAACCTGCATGCGACAGTTTTGCAGCTGCACACATTCGCAGCTTCCATGTATACATCACAAGCTGTGCACATGAAGAGACATACAACGTGTCCTGAAGACACTTGAAATTTGGCTGACCTTATTCCACAAATCTATTCCTTGGATGTGTGTCTGAACAATTATCGGTTCACAATTCAAAGAAAATGTATGATAATAAAATTCCTGAATAAATTCTAGGAATACCAATGAGGAGAAAAACACAGATTAAAAAACAAACAAACAAACAAACAAACAAAACCACCCCTCCTCATTTTCTCAGAACATTTTTATTCTTTTATTTTAGTGGATAGTTATCCCACTAAAATAGACTGTATTTTTGTATTCTTAAAGTAGGTTATAGTCAACTGATACAAGTGCATGAAGTTTCCTATTATACAATGAATCTGTTGAGATAATAAGTACCAGCTGGATCTATCCCCAACAGCAATAACAGCATGTAGAGCATGATTATAATGTAACAGATTGTGAAACAGAAGAGAGGGTTTCACTTATAATAAGGCCCTTATGTTAATACAGTAACAGAAGAGAGTTTTGCTTGTACACAATGCTTGTAGCAAGGCCCTTATGTTAATATAGTAAATTATTTCAAAGGTAAATTCTCTGAAAATATTGCCTGTGAACATTTTTAGGAGCTTGATTACACATGTACCCATGGGAAAATGTAGGCCCACTGCTGAATGAAGCAGGGCCCCTGCTGACATAGGACATGGAAAAGGCTGAGGTACCAAATGCCTTCTTCACCTCAAAATTTTCTAGCAAGTCCGGCCTTCAGGAACCCCAGGTCCCAGAGACCAAGGGGAAGGTCTGGAGCAAGGAAGATGTACCCTTGGTAGAAGAGGATCAGGTCGGGGAATACTTAGGCAAACTGGATTTACATAAGTCCACGGGCCCTGGGACCCACAAGTGCTGAGGGAGCAGGCAGATGTCATCGCGAGGCCACTTTTGATAATCTTTGATTGATCGTGGCAATTGCGAGAAGTGCACAAAGACTGGAGGAAAGCAGATGTCCCTCCTGTCTTCAAGAAGGGGGACCCAGGGAACTACAGGCCCGTCAGCCTCACTTCAGTCCCTGGGAAGGTGATGGAGCAGGTAATCCTGGAAAGCATTTCCAGGCATATGAAAGACAAGAAAGTGAACAGGAGTAGTCAGCATGGCTTCACCGAGGGGGAGTAACGCTTGACCAACTTGATAAACTTCTACAATGAAATGACTAGTCTGATAGATGAGGGGAGAGCAGCGGATACTGTTTACCTGGACTTCAGCAAGGCTTTTGACACGGTCTCACATAAGATCCTCAGAGAGAAGCTGTTGAAGCCTGGGCTGGATGAGCAGTGAGGTAGATTGAAAACTGGCTGAACATCCTGGCCCAGAGGGTGGAAATCAGTGGAAGTCTAGTTGAAGAGCAGTAATTAGCAGTGTACCCCAGAGGTCAACACTGGATCCAGTCCTGTTCAACATCTTCATTAACGGTCTGGATGATGGGGCAGAGTGTACCCTCAGCAGGTTTGCTGATGACACCGAACGGGGAGGAGTGGCTGATAGCCCAGCAGGTTGTGCTGCCATTCAGAGGGACCTCAACAGGCTGAAGAAATGGGCTGCCAGGACCCTCATGAAGTTCAGTAAGGGTAAGTGGAAAGTCCTGCACCTGGGGAGGAACAACCCCATGCACCAGTATATGTGGGGGGCCACCCAGGTGGGAAGCAGCTTTGCAGAAAAGGATCCGCAGGTCCTGGTGGACACCAAGTTGACCATGAGCCAGCAATGTGCACTTCTGGCAAAGAACGATAATGGATTCCTGGGCTGCATTAGAAGGAGTGTCGCCAGCAGGTTGAGGGAACTGATTCTTCTCCTCTACTCAGCACTGGTGAGGCCACACCTGGAGTGCTGTGTCCAGTTCTGGGCTCCCCAGTACAAGAGAGACACGGACATACTGGAGAAAATCCAGTGAAGGGCCACTAATATGATTAAGGGACTGGAGCATCTTTCCTATGAGGAAGGGCTGAGAGAGCTGTGGCTGTTTTTTCTATGATTCTATAATTCAGCCTGGAGAAGACTCAGGGTGGATCTTATTCATGTGTACAATTACCTGGAGGGAGGGTGTAAAGATGACAGAACCAAGCTCTTTTTGGCAGTGCCCAGTGACAGGACCAGAGGCAACGGGCACAAACTGAAACACAGGAGGCTCCATCTGAATATGAGGAAATGCTTTTTTACTGTAAGGGTGACTGAGCACTGGCAGAGGTTGCCCAGAGAGGTGGTAGAGTCTCCCTCCTTGGAGATATTCAGAAGCCATCTGGACACGGTCCTGGGCAATCGGCTGTAAGTGGCCCTGCTTGAGCAGGAGGGTTTCACCAGATGACCTCCAGAGATCCCTTCCAACCTCAGCCATCCTGTGAAAACTTAGACAAGCTATGCCTTGCAAGTGCTGCATACTTTTAGCAGGCAAGAACATGTACACAGGCAAAGCTAAACATCATGCACAAGGAGTTGGCAAGCAGAGCTGCAGAAAACCATTCCAAATGTCAAGTAGCTTAGAGGCAGATCTGTGTTCAGCAATGAGTGTAAATGTAAACAGTTTAAATTATCTGACAAGGAAAGTTTTTGATTAAATCCCTCATGAACTGAATTTGTTTCCTCTCTAGGCTTTCCAAAAGCCATTCTGTTGAGAAGGATTTACTCTTGATTTTGAGATCTTTAGAGCTATTCCAGTTTTTTTGACAGATTTTGAAGTTGCCTGTTTAGCCATAGCTGTTGGTACCTTCCAGAGCAAAGTAGTTTTTGTCTTGCTATTGGCAACACTTAACGGGTCACTGTTGCTATGTGTGTCCCACTACTGAAAAGTATTTGCAAATTAAGTTTTTTCTTCTAAAGGCAATGACTGAGTAGTCAAGTGGAACACCAGCTTGGGAGAAAAGCTAGTGGGAACATTGGCCTGTTTGCCAAATGTCTGCATACCAGCCCTCATCCAAGATGGCCTGCTGACCGCCAAGAAACATTCAATGACACACTTGTTGCCGATAGATCAAGTTGAAAACAGCCACCTGCTGTCATCTTGCATGATTTTGTTTTTCTAAACAAGGCTCACAGCATTTGGTGCATGTCTTTTCCAAAAAGCTCCAGTGCCCAGATTTTTGCTTCCCAGTTCTGATATTATAATAAAGCAGCTTGAAACATGTTTCTTAATAGAATGTTTTGCAGAAGGCATCCCCTCCCCCAAGTATTTAGTTATTACTGAAGAAAATCCATAAATTTTGATAACCCTAATGATGTGTTTAAGGCACTACTCTACATTCCTGAATAACCAAGACACTACTCTACATTCCTGAATAACAAAAATTTTCTACACTGTATTGTACTCACATACAGCTCCCATGTCTTTGAAATGTGACAACATCCCTGGTTGTGTAACTAGTGTTTGTTCTTCTGACGCATAGAAAATTGTAGGAGAAAGGTTATTGGGCTTCAAATGTCAGAAAATCCATGCAGGAAACAAGGATAAAAAAATCAAGTATTTTTGTTTCCCACTTTTCTTTTTCTGAAAAAATTGCTGTCCCATTTTTAGGTTGTATCTTTTGATACTGGTGCAGTAACAGCACCTGACATAGGTCCCTACCATGACCGAAAAATTCAAACTGCCTATGGCCTGCAGTTACACAGTAGTGAATTTATAATGGAAAGCCAACGTAACTGAAATAGGTTTGGAAAGACCAATATCTCATTCCAGAAGAGAGACCTCAGTTCTAGAGATTACTTATTAGCTAGTGACTATATTTTCCTGTGATAGGAGTACATTTTTGATGCAATAAAAAAATGTATGCAATAAAAAAAAAAAGTGTGGTTTGGACACACCCACGTGGGTTCCCGTAAACCATTTCAAAGAGCAATTTCACTCACTTGTCTCAGGTCACAGGCTTCATCTTCAGAGTAACAATCTCCAAATGTAAACAGGATACATGTGCTCCCAGAACTTGGGCTTGAAAGCAGACTACTCAAAATGGAATAATAAAGATGTTAAAGTTGGATTCTTCATTTATAACAGCTTAAGTAGGATTACACAGTTTAGACCATCACATTCTCAGCTCTCCCATTCTTGGACATGTTAATCATTGCCAAGAACTCAGGGCTGGTTCATGATCACCATATACCTTAAAAAAACCAAACCAAACCAAACCCCGCAAAACCCCCAAGAACAAAGAGAAAAAAAAAAACAAACCAAAAAGTCCCCTGCAATTCCAGCATCTCTGACATTTACTTTACAGTAAATGGTACCTCTTCAATATACAAGTGGTTACCACGTGTGGATAGCATACCATTTTCTAAAATCCAGCTGCTCTTCTAGTCTTGTTCCTACCTTAGGAGGAGATTCAGTTTTCTTTACAGAACTCTTAAAATCGAACGATTTTGCAGCAGCATCTTTAGGGGGAAAAAAAAAGCAGCTAAGAAATCATCTCGGGATTTTTTAGGCGGAGACGTGCAACACTTTCACAAGCAGAGAAATCAAACCAAGCTTTTCAGGCGTCCCCCGAAGAAGTGCAGTACCGCCCAGTCGGCACACGAGGTCTCTAGCACTCGCAGAGACTCGTCCCTCAGCCTTTCCTCACACACAGTTCACTCTAACTGGCGTTTCACAGGTCAGCTTTGAGATCTGGGACCTCTCCCCGAAACAGCTAGGCCCACATTAGCAAGGTGCCAAGCCCTTAAGCTGCAAGTTTTTTAGAAAAGCAACGGAGAGCTGACATTTTTATTGTTATTATTATAAAAACACACGTGGGAAGTCTTGCTGCACTTCAGCCGCAGGCACGCAGGGACATCCTCAGAGCGGTCACGCTCTCATTGCTCGTGGTCCTTGAGCTGCCTGCCTCCTCATCCTGCCTTGCCCTTACTTATTTCCACTCCCTACACAACTATAGCACCCATTTGTAATATAATATTAGCATGCTCCTGTTGGAGCACATTGCGGTACTCAGGCACAAACCGGTATTAGGAATTTTAGGAATACAGCCTTGATTTTTGCACTCCTCTTTGTGACTTGTTCAAACACAATTTCTGTATGCTTTGTTATCCCATCCATATTTTCCTCCAGATGTTTTCTAGATGTCTTTAAAAGGTAGCGTACAGGTAAAAACCTGATCTTCTGTCTCCATGTAGATTACAGTCAAAGGAGGCAACAAACATGCCAAATATACTGAGCTTGCCTTGAGCCTTGTTTGCCCCTGCACTTTACTCATCTGTAAATATGTTGTAGGCATAGACGGTTTATTACTTACTGCATCTTAGATGAAAGGGAGACCCGAAAAGAGATCAAAGTAATGATCAGCAGGCAGAATCACCCTGTCAATTTATAAACATAATTTATCTTTATAAATACAGGTAATTTGATTTTAAAGCACAAAATGTCAGAATTGTTACCTTCGGGTATTAATTCCAATGACAAATTTTAAGCAGTAATTTCCTCATTTTTATACCTTGTTCTCTGAATTGTACTTTGTTCTTTGTATTAGTTTGGATTACTTTTATCAGTCATTTACAGCAAGAAATGAGATCGGTAAACAAAAGAGATCTAATTTCATTTGATTGACATTTCCAACACCAATAACCAGTGAAAGAATCGCTGCCACTCTGTCTTGCAAAACTCAGTGCGCTGAAGATTTTTTGTGTGTGTATTACCCATGCTCTGCATGCTTGTGGTTTGGCCAGAATGTGAGTATACCTACAAGATTCCTGAGAGAAGGTCAGATCAGCATGATGGCCATCCTGTGGTTTGGACTAATTACCCTTCTTGTACATTTTTCTCCTTGGAATGAAACATGCCATTTTTCAATGAAAAGTTGGAAGCACTAAGGTCATTGTTTGCAACAGGTAAAAGGTGAAGATGATTGAAATAAGTGTTACATTTGTTCACATTCTCCAGACCATTATAACAATAGCAATCTTAGTCATTCCGTCACTATTTTTCTTCCTTGAGTATGGCTGAAGTAAGAGGTCAATAAAGTTAACTGAACTCTCTCATCTTTGAAAAACCCAATTTATTGTAATAAGAATAAATGCTATGTCATCAACATGCAGTATTCTATTAAGTACATATTTTTAGCAGATTTGTGAAGGGTATTGATTGGGTACATCTGGCCAATTCTATGTTTCTAAAATCCCAGCACATTTCATTTATAAAATAATATTTCAGGTGAAAGAAGGTGACCTTCACTGAGCAAACAGTGTTTTTTAAACTATTTAAGTGTGCATCTATAATTTAAGAAATCTGCAGAGAAATGGGCTTTTTTTTTTTTTTTAACCTTGGAAATGCAGAGCATGCTTCAAGAAAGAAAAAATTTTTGTTAGGGAAATATTATCCACTGATAATATTTTATAAATGCATACCGCCTTTCTCAACAGGCCTCCAGTCTAAATTAAGCATCCATATTTGATGTAGTAAGTGAAGGTAAACAGTAGGGAGGGACCGGAATGAGGGGCAGATTGGGCTGTTACAATGCAGTGAAAGTTCATATGTTAAATAAATATTGGTATAGGCTAAATTTACAAAGATTGCAAGATATACAGCTGAAGGGAGAAGGAAAGAGGCGAAATAATGTATAAAACATTAACCTACAACCCCCAAACTCCCAAACAGCAGCAACAGCAATTTATTTGACAGTCCTAGGTGAATAACCAGAACACCACCACCGATGGCTAGGCTAAGTCAGCTTTATGCCCTTGTCTCTGCAAGGACACAAAGCAGGCAGGGATCCGCAATGCACTCAGAGTGGCACAGCCCACAAGAGAGCCTTCAGCCCACCATGCCACAGGAACTTGAACTACTGTCAAGCAGCTCATTCGGCATGAAGGGGGGACATGACTGCTTTCAGCAGGCCAGCAATTTGCATTTCTCCCCTTTTATTAATGTGTACCTTTTATTTACGCACACTTTCAGATCATCAGAAATCTGCAGAAGTTCATGCTTCAACCATGATGCTGTTTTCTAGTGACCCATAGCAATAGGCAACCTTCATAAATGTCCACAGGGACTGAGGGCAGGACCTTCTCAGCTACAGAGCACAGATTGCTCCAAAGTGAACTGAACTGGGACTTTCTGCTGTGGAAAAAGTACATAGCAAATCACATAGCCGCTGGGATGGCTCACTAAAATGAAATATGATTCAGGTCTACATCTTAATGAAATGGTGTTAGAACTGAAATGTTGAATAATACAGCTGCAATATCGGGGAGCGGGAGGGAGGAATTAAAGGTAGATCACCTAATTGAAAGTAGTATAACTTTTGCTTATAGGATTCTTGTTAAAAAACATAGCGTTATTGGTTTTCCACTGATTACAAATACGCATGTTTCTTCACTCCACAGTATAAAGTGTTGAGAATGCCAACTACATACCTGGATAGTTACGCGCTTCTCCATTTAGCAAAGACTGGAAGTAAGGACTAAGGAAAACCTCGTAGCTATCTGCAGCAGAAATGGTTGCAAATCTGTGCTACTCAGTTTGCCAGCCATAAAAAAAAATTCCTTTAGGAACATCTTGACAGGCCAACCAGTATCATTCTGCAGTATGGAAGATTGTTTTAAGAAAATAATCAGCAAACAAGACATTACAGTACAGGGTGCCATGAGATACTGTAAGTTCTTCAAGCACCTGTAAATTGCATGAAGAATTGAGAATTATCACAGTACAAGCCAGGACTTCTCAGGATACAGGAACATCAACATTTTCTTTCACAACCATCTGTCTGCATGCTGAGATGCATTCTCAAGAGAAGCTGTCCTGCTTGATGGCCAAAGACACTAACTGCTGCAAAGGAAAGTATGCCCAAGAAAAGCCCATCTTAAGTGTCAAGTGTATCTTGTGCATATAGCATTAGTGCGCTTCAAAACAAGAAAAAGCAATTGTTTGTGACACTTGAACTAGCACCAGATGCAAAGAGGAACAGAATATCAACACATCAGCAGGCAGCAAATGCATCAGCTGCAATGATTTCTTTAACAGTATGCGGAAGAAGAAAGTGAAATTTCAGCCAAAGCTATTAAAATTACAAGGACACAATCATCGGGACAACTCTATAACCAAGGACAAGTTTACAACTAAGAGGGGAATAAAGGCTGACACTGCAGGTACTACAAAAACACCGCGTGCTCCTGATTTCAGTTAAAACATGCAAATTCAGAAATCTCAGTGACCCTAAACCTGAAACAAATAATTCATTCAAGAGTTAGGCAAATAAAAAAAAAAAAAAAAAAACCAAAAAAAACCCAAACCAAACCAAAAAAGTACTAGGAGCAACCACCGTAGTGTAACATTCCAGCTGCTTAGAGGTCTGCCAAGATTTAAAAAGATGCAGAGCATGCAACACCTACCTCAGGAAGGACCCATTGCACTCAAAGAAAAAACAAATCCTGGAAAACAAAGGCAAAATTGTTGAAATTAGACACTTAAACCCCAGACCAGTAGTTGTAAAGACCCCACAACAATGTCTGCATCAGATCCAAGCAATTTAAGCAAACACTAAACTAACTCATTCCCAGTTAGTGATAATTATAGACAATATCACTTGACTGAATAAATGAGTAACTACACTCTCTGTAAGTGGACAGAGATTTTGAAAGTTATATTTGTGCTCAGTGTATCAACCAGATGTGCAAACAGGCCTTTAAGGGAGCCTTGCCCACAAGTGATGACATTCTTATGTCCCTAATGCAAGGATAACATGAAGGAAGCTATAGCCACAACCTTCAAATGCCTGCCAGAAATACCTGCAAAACTGAAATTAAGACTGGCTGCATTAGTACCTACAGGACACTTGGCTGACCTCTGCAAGCCTTAGCGCAGCCCCCTAAAGGAAAAGGGTGATACTAACTGCCTGAACACATCACTTCAGCTATTCAGAAACTATCAGGATTGTAAACTACTCCATACTGACTGAAATTGTTGCGTTACATCCCCCTTATACGTCACAAGAAAAGAAGCAAGATGTATTTGGTTGGCTCCTTAACCCCAGTAGCCCTGCAGCATAAGCAACCAGGAACTGGAAACAATCTTCAATGAACTATAGAAGACACAGGGAGACTTCAAAAACATTAAATAAACCTTTGACATACCAGTTTCCATAAAGAGAATGGAAAAGATCCAAACATAAAGCTACACCAAAGAAGAGTGCCTATGCTTATCACTCTGGAAAGGCAGCCACTTAAAGAGCAAGTGCAAGAGCTGAGACATCCCAACAAACCAAACGTTGTAATACTCAAAGTGGAGCTAGTTCAGCCCTCTACATTAACGACAGGAGTTTTGCAGCATGAATTTGGATAGAATCATGTTTTTTCTAGAGAGAACATACATTGGTCAAATGTGATTAAAAGCAGCAGAAATGTAATTAGTCAGATAGACTAGACCCCTTGAATTACACAGTCCTGTACACTGTAGGATTACTGTGTGAATTTGAGAAGCCTTGCCAGAGCCGCTACCCCCTCCCTTGCTTCCCCTCCTCCCCAACTCCCTCCGCTGGTCCTAAGCCACGCTTGGTTTGTGCCTGTCAAAGACTTCAGCAAATAAAAAAAAAAGTTCAGTATTCATCAGATCGTAAGTATTTCAAGTACAGCAAAGTAAGCGTTATGCCACGAATATACATAGGGTACGACACAGGAACCTGAACAAACCAGCTTTCAGAAAACAATTGAGAAGAGGGCTATGTATATGCAGACAAAGAACCGAGGTCTGACTTTGCCCTGCCTGGGTACACTCCTTTCAAGCTTTTTGAGCAGCGAAGTGCTGCCTCCTTCCATTGTTTCTCAAGACTGCATCCAAAACACACTTTGGGAGGAAGGAAAGGGGTGGTGCCCTGTTCCACAAAGGCGCCCAGAGGAGCCCCTGCGAAAGCAGCGGAGGGAACCAACAGGAAGAGGTTAATAGGAGGGAGAACTGCGCGTCTGAAGAACAACAACGGAGGCATGAGAAAAGCGTCTATGTGCTGGGAAGAGGAGAAGCAGCTAAGCACACCCTTTCTTAGTCAACAAAGCACTTAAAACGTGAATGATTTGCTGAATCACATTCAAGAGCAATAAACACATAAGCCTTACGAACGTGAATTTCAGTAAAGTCTTTGCTGTGAGCTTTTCACAAATGTAGTAACTGGCTTGCCAAATGAACTTCACGTGGACTGAGACAGCATACAAAATTTTTGGTGATTTTGTCAACATTATTATTTGAACACAAAAAAAATTCAAAATTCTTTAGAACCTTATGTTCAGCCTTAATCACAGAGGGACCTCCATCACTTCTCAGGTTTCTTCGGCCTAAACAATTGCACTATGCTAATATCTACACTCATAACAGACAGGCTCAAAGGTATTAAAACCTGGGTAAAATTCTTCAGCCAAGGTGTCAACTAACATTACACAGAGTGAAAGATTTACTGATTTTGTAGGTTAGCCAAGATACAAAAGCTATCCAGAATGTGTGTTATCAGCAAGGGGAAGAAACACGTAGGGCAAGGCTCCAGGATAACAAACCAACCAACCAAACGGGTTTTAGGGTAACCAGAAAAAACTGATACCCATCCTCTAACCCCAACCAAAATCAGCAAAGTAAACAAAGATGAACAAGCTAGTATTTTGGAGGATGGAGATGAAAATCAAAATTGACAGGAGTCAAGCCAAATTAGACTTTCATTGACACAAAAAGCAAAAGATTCTTCAACTGAATAAATACCTCAAAACCAAAATGAGTCACCAAGGCCAATATACAGCCAGGAAAGAACAGAGCTCAGGAATAATCCATCTATAGCTACCTAACAAAGTGAAATATTCTTCAATATGGAAGCTGCCATTAAATACAGAAGCTAATGAAAACGGCGATGGTATCCAGCCCAGAGTTCTGAAAGAACTGGTATCAGATATCACAGATTGAGTAACAAAACTCGATGAAGCTATCACATGGGGAGCTGTACCGGGTGACTGAAGAATAATGAACATATGAGAGAAGTGGGGGGGAACAAACAATCCGCCAGTCTGACCTAATAAAACCTTGAGACCAAGTCTCAAAAAAGAAAATTGGTTCTAGATCCTGAACTAAACACAGAAAGGAATAAAATGCAAGGTAGAGATGATATCAAGTAAAAGTAGCTACCTACCTGCATGGGAGGTGGGAAGAAGCTGTGCTTAAACTGTGCTGTAAGAAGAGAACGTATCAGTTTGGAGAGGGACTACTGCGGGAGCTTGCGATGATCAGGTTGGGACTAAATTTAATAATAATAATCACCATAGCACAAATATAGTTGGCTGAGAATACAGTGTTGGAAGGCATTGACAATAGATAGATCAGAATATTGTATGAGGAGGATGTAATGACATGATAATCACAGTGACAGAAATAGGATAAAATTCAGATCGAGATGCAGACCACGTGCTTCATTTCAAGCAGTAGTTTTGGACATCTGCCTTAAAAAAAAAAAAAAAAACAAAACAAACGGCCCAAGATGCAGAGTGGCTACATAAGTTTCCGCCTTATTCTGACAAGACAGACAGGAAGAACGTAAGGCCGCTGTAAGATACAGGTACAAGAAGAGAAAGGGAGCGAGCTGCTCAGCTTAAAGAATGTTTAATGCAAGAATTGTGTACACAGGTAGACGAGCACATGGAGGCTCATTACCATTTGACTACTGGGGCTGTGGAACAACCTTCCAATTAACAAATGCAGCAACAAAGGCCATCTCTTCTTAACAGCAAAACACATGTATCAAGAAGGTTATATGAGGGTTCCCTGCACTGTCAAGTCAGAACAACCCTTCCAGTTCCATGCTGATATTGAAAAGCAGGGCCTCAGTCTGGAAGGCTGCTTTTTATCAGTGCAATTCCCTATGTTTTACTTGGACTGAGACCAGAGACACCAAGGAAGCAACGCCATCCTGGGCCACATGGACTGCCTTCTGTTAGAAAAAGCCACAGTTCAGATAATCTTATTTGTTACACAAAACTCAACAGAAACTAGTTTAAAAAACCCTCATATTTCTCTAGTGATGAGAAAAGCCTCAAAAAAGATTGAACACACCACCTAGGCAATTTATCTCTGCCACAGCTACTGACCCTGGGGCAAGTGGCAATTTTTTCCTGGAACTGTATCAGAAGATAACAACTGCATGTCAAAATACTTTGGCAGTGACTGAGAAGGTATTTTAAATATCACTACTCTGGCAGGAGTTTCAGTGAAAAAAAGATTTACAAACTGCACCCCTCAAATGCCTTTAATGTTGTACTGGCTTCTTTTCCAGTGCAGACAACCTAGCTAAAAAAACAAAAAGTGAATGCTGCATTAGTATACAATGGGGTTTTTTGCCCCCCCCCCCCCCCGCCGAGTTTCATTGCCAGCAAGGGCAACAGTACTGCAAAGAAAATGCTCCTACTTTCAGAGGTTAGACTACATAGGACAAAACTACCCGTTTAATGATCCACCAATAAATAAATAAATATCCAAACAAATTCTCCATACTGAAGGAGAAGGCTAAGCATGCCAAGCCACGCCAGAGTGTCACCAACTAAAAAGCTGAGGTAGACAAGTCTACACTTAAGGAGAAGCCAGCACTTCTAATTCCCACAAAGTGAGTCTTGACACAGAGAGCAAAGCCTCATTCCTCCCCAGAGAGTGCAGTTGTGGGTGTTGATTATCACCATATAAATTTAATCCCAAGCAAACCAAGTGAGAA
The DNA here is from genome assembly GCF_965183815.1 of Platalea leucorodia. Taxonomy (NCBI): domain Eukaryota; kingdom Metazoa; phylum Chordata; class Aves; order Pelecaniformes; family Threskiornithidae; genus Platalea; species Platalea leucorodia. Next base: position 40,825,148 of record NC_138828.1, on the reverse strand, counting down.
TAGTTTATATTATGCAGCTGATGGTTGCTAGTAGTTGAATGCCTTCAAGGTTTACAGATTCCTGGCTTGTTCCTGTGATACAACTATGTCAATTTATGAACATGAAGAATAGCTAATATTCTGGTACCTGGGGCACATCTACTCATTCCTAAATAGTCGCTTTATACAAGGTAGATAGAGCTTTGACGATTTTCGTATTCTAGTAAAAACTACAAATTTTCATTTATCACATTTTCAGTAGTGTGGAAAACAAAGTAATTTAGTCCATCTTAGGTGAGAAACCTACTTGCACTCCCAGCCTTCTCTCAAAGCAAGACAGATTTAGACACAAGACTGCAAAGCTTAAAGGATGGCCTAGGGACAAGTGACCAAATTATACTAATCATCTCCGATGGTTGCTTTCTCCTGAGTGGGTCAATTTTTCAGAGTCATTTTAACAACGTTCATATTTTCCCCAATAGATCTCCGTTATTTAATGAATGTTAGCCAGGCTATTGCTGCTAGATAAGCTTTTGTCCACAGAAGTATTTTTGATGTTTTGTCACATACCAAGTAATACATAAGTATTAATTACTTGCAATTAAATCATTACTTGCATTCCCCGAAGCTGATTTTGTCTCAACTATTGTACAATCTGTACGCGACAGGAAGGCTGGAACTTTATTGCAACTTTATAAGCAAAGAGTAGCAACACTGTTCCCCACTTTAGGTGGGCCAAATATTTCAGTCTCAGATCTATAGATGGAAAGCATGCACACTTCTCCAGATGACCGTAGAAGCAGTACCTTCAATACCTCAGCTTTTAAGACTTTTATGGCTGTCTCAGTGTGTAATGTACTGCATAAAGAAGTAGCCTCTGCCTCAATGAGTTTCAGTAAAAAAAGTTATGAGTACAGATAATTGACATTTCTGCAGACAGAAAAATTTTCCTTAGATTTCAGTGTTCGGTGTGACTTTTGTTAATGCAACCCAAACCCCAGCAATCAGTAGTTTACTTGTCCGCATCATGCTGCATCCACACAATAAGCACAACATTCATATTGCACGTACGAGCACAACTGTCACATCTGTTTCCTACGTCATATCATAGCAAGGCCTTTACTTCTACTGAATCGGTTGCTGTGTTAAGTGTTCTTTATCTCCGACTCCACAATGAATTAAGCTATGTGTATTGGATGATGAGTGTCAAGGATGTCTCTACATAATGTGTTCTAAAAATATTAATTACAGAAGGGAAGCATAAACAGGAGGATAGCGAATGCTGCCTAATTCAATACCATACAGAGCATATAGAAAGAGATTGACAAGCGTGCAAATGGTTCACATACCTCAAGTCCGTAACGGGAATTATTTCCCTAACAAAATACCTCTAGTATTACCAAAAGACAAACTTGCAGGTAAGAGATGTAAAAACGTGCTTTCATTCTACTGATGTCAGAATCAACGGTAGTTCTCTAGCTTGTTGAAATGTCCCCAGACAAGTACTAGCCACAGACTAGCACAGATGAGTTCCACCCACCCACACACACACCATACAAATCTAATAGTCTCCATAAATACTATCCTTATGGTGCTAGAGATTCCAGTGATAGAAAGAGAATGTTTACATGAGTCCTACATTTTTAATGATTTTTAACTGGCTTATGATTGTATTTTAAGTGTAGAATATTTCTAGAGTTATGTTAGGAAGAATTAAATCTATACAGAGCATTTTCTTGCTTCTCTTTGCAATGAGCTAATTTTAGATTCGGAAACAATGCCTGTCAAACATTTTAAAGCGAAACGGGATATAGCTGGTAATGGCTCCGGCAGTGACATTTTAACCCAGTCTTCTGCATACTAGTGAAAATAATGAGAAAATCTAACATCTGGGGGAGAAAAAAAAAAAATCTACAGATTTGACACTGAATTAACTTCAACTTTTATTACTGGAGATGCTATTGCTTTATTACTTGAAATACCTTCTTTGGTAAAAACTCAAATGGATCACTTTCCATACTTTTCCTTACCGAAATGTTAAAACATGCATTCCTTCCTTTTACACCATACAGAATATCAAATTAATACGATCCTTCCTTTAAAACTGTTTACATGCTATCTCTACACTTAAGACCATATCGATAGGAACGTCTTTTTCAGCATCTCAGATGTTTCTCCTGGGGACACACAACATCAGTCCTTCTCATTCAGCAATACGCACACCAGACTTTTCAAAAATTATCAGCAACACAACTGTATATTAAGAAAAACTCCACACCAATGGTTTGCCCACATCACTTGGCAATGTCCCTTTAATATTAATACACAGAGAAGTAAAATTTTTTCATAAATTTGTTCAAGTATGTGGAACATGTAAAATGCATAAGAATCAATATGGACTTCATTCATGTTATATTTATTTATTTTCCAGCTTCATACAAACTGGATGTAGAATCATAAACGTACATTTCTACCATTTTCAACAAAAATATAACCAATATGTACAATTATTTTATTAAAAATACAAAAGGGATACAGACTCCACCAATGTCTTTCTAAAAGACATACAGGTACAAGTAGTATCAAAAGTATGAGGAAATCACCATTTAATTGTACATTCTGCACTTAACATCACAGAGCGAACTGAGATTAGCAGTCCTATGGTCTACAATTACTTAATGCTTATATAACATTTGTGCAACTTGTGATAGAGCTAGGATTTTGTATTTCTATATGCACATGAGGTCCATAGCCTTGAGGATAAAACTGGCAAATAATGCATATTACATGTAAAAGTACAAATGCATAATTGACAATGTGATATATAAGCAAATAGACAAAAGCTATGATTACAGGAGAGAGAATTAAATAAAGCACTGACATTTGTTTGATACAGTGAAAAAACACTGCAATTTGATCTTTAAAAGTTGAAGCTAGTTACGTTTATCTACTGATCAATATGATCAGCTGAGTTCAATGGAAAAAAAAAAAAAATCCAAGACCAGCAGTTCCTCACATTTGAGTACTACTCGGATTGGCAGCCTTCACTTCTCCGGAGTCTGTGCAAAAACAACACAAAAATAGAGGGGAGGGTCATTTCAGTCATTATAGGGTTAATAGCAGCTGTGAGCAGGTGGTTGCTACACATTGGCCTTCTCTACACATGCAGTGTTCCATGAAGCCATTAACAGTTGTGACTATTTCTGCATTGCAAAGGCTGGCAAATCTAAACGTGTTATTTTTCATTACTTAAAGGCTCGTTTATCCCCTAATGCCAAAGTCAATAGATGGAGGTTATTAGATCAGTGTTAACAGCTCACACAAGCTGTGACATCCCAACTTGCCTTCACTGCAATGTTATCCAGTTAATTTCTCTTTTAATATAACTATTATATAGTAAAAAAAAAAAAAAATAAAAATAATATATAACTTAGAGGTGGGGTTGCCGTCTGTCTCATTAGAATGGGACACTTTCTTATTCAGTATGCCATCCTGTATTCCGCAAGGCACAGGTATGAGACACGCAGTGTCCTCTTCCATCACCGGCCAGCTGCAAGCATGGGTTTCTGCATTTACACTAGACCCAGCTGAGGATGCCATTAACGGCTGGGGATGCCGTTAAGGCCAACATTTACAAACTTGTGAAGACTCCAGGGTGGGGCACATTAAGAGTGAAGCGAGACAGTCAAGGAAAGGCTGCATCCCGTAACCTCTGCCTTCCCTTCTGCCCTGCTCAGCCACGTGACAGCAATACGCTTTCCAGGAGCTCAGGCTGGCAACCCTACTTACAGGTATGAAATAATACTGTAATTACTACGCAGATGCTGTATTTGATCTCCGAAACACAAACATACAAAATCGTAACAAAGGCATTGTAAACAAGCAAATAAGCACTGCCTCCTTGAAGGATTTCAATGCGTTTTTCTCTTTGTACGTTAAAGGCCAAATGTAATTTGACAACTAGCTTATCTCATTATCCCAATGAGACTAAGTGCTAGGATTGTGATTAAAATCTAAAAGGAAGATTTAAAAAACCTTTCCAGGCATTGGGAAGTGCAGCCAGAGTTAATCATCCTGATGTGATGATCTTGGAATTTGGAATGATACTGTGTGATGTGGCAGACAGCGACAGTGGTAGCTTGGAGATTGCTGCACTGTGCATTTCAAGCAACACAGTTTGAAAAGTGCCAGGGCGATTTCTTCACAGTATTTCACATGCAAGGGGAGAGGGGACAGAAGGGGGAGGGGCGGAGGAAGAAGCCCCATGCTGCTTTAAGGCAGGGAAGGAGGCAAACAGGTCCACCATCCTTTAACTATAGTTCCAAGGCTCCTATTCTAGGGACGTCTTCTTGTGCTCTCCTTTAAGGTGGCTCACTCTGGATCCAGAAAAGCCCCAAGTCTTAGACAGCAGAAACTTGTTCATCTTCTGCAAACACAATGGGATAGGGGAAAATAAAATTTAGTTCATATAGAACAAGACTGCCACTGAATGAAACAATCTGTACTGTGCTCATGCGTTTTCCACTTCATTGTATTAGGTATATATTTTAAAACAATCTAAATATCTGTACATTTCCGGTCTCATGAGAAGTATTCCTCTGTAATTTTGCTTTCGAAGAAAATAAGACAACCGAGCTAGGTGCAGTTCCTCAGCCTGAGGAACACAACAGCTACTCCTAGATAGCCAATAGCTTCATAAAGCCATCTTATGTTTTTCCCTGAATGTATCTGTGATTTACTTAAATTAAGATTGCACAAAAATTGAGTGCTGCTTTAGTCACCGTTGGCAGAAACAAGTCAAATTCTCTGTCGTGGTAATTCTCAAAGTCTGAGGCAATTCGATTAAGGTAGACTTCATTTGTTTCCATCATGTTTAACTGCAGAGTTCATCCTGCACATAAAACCTTAGTAACTAAGCAGCTAGGGAGGGAAGGGGAAAGTTAGCCTTTCGATCATTAAGCAAAACACAGCATTCAAACATGTGATTTGGGCACTGCCCTGCCTAAATTTTGAGCACCTAGCCCTAAAGATGCAATCCAGCTACGCTTGGACTCCACAGAAAAACAGCTATCATTATAGCTGAGCTAAAGCGTAAAGATACAGATACGCTTGAGCAAGTGAGGTAGCAAAAGAGTAGTGGGCTCGTTATGTCAAGCAGCTGGGGTGGAAGACCCAGCGTCCACAAGTGTAGGAGTTTCAGGTAGAATGTGAGTGACTATCCTAATAAACCTGACCAATAATGCTCTATGGGGCAGATATGCTATAGACCAGGATACTTTTTTGACCATTAAATACATGGTTAGTGCCAAACATTAGGTATGCTAGAGACTTTCAGGGCAGCCAGCGCTGTACCTGGTGAACATAGGCACCTCCAGAGTAGTTGCCTAAGCCAACTGCTTGGTTGTCCAAGATTCAGGTGGACCTACATTCCAAATTTTAAATTATATTTAGTATCAACTGAATTCCTCCCCTTCCAAAAAGTTAACAAGTAGCAAGTTTTGAAAGATGGAAGAGAGCTCCAATTATGGCAAGAATTTCTATGGCAGAACACATTTGTGCAATTTGCTTTGTGTCTGTGAAAGCATTGACCATTTTTGCATGCAGCACACTCAAAATCTAACAATTAGAAATTTACCATCTTCCTCTGTGGAAAACCCTTGAGATGGATAGTGAGCGAGACGTGGATCTGACTCATTTGGTTTATGCCACTGAGGTTTGTTCACAGGCCTGCTAGTTGAATGGCCATGCGACTGCTGCTGCGGAGTTGATGTCCCATGGGTCTCACATGTCCGTGCCACCATTCTAGACCTCTGAAGTGCTATGTTGTAATCTGGAGGCTTTCTGGTTGGATGGGAACCACCTTCTGCAAACTCAGCAATAGGTATTCCTACATAACCAGGAGGAGTTGGAGGTGGTTCCCGATATCGACCCTCTTTTCGTGCTGCAGGAAAAACAATAGATTGTTATAGGAGATAGTAAGAGGAAAACTGCTCAGAGGAAAATAAATAGCGAAAGTTAAATAAATATCAACTAACTCAACATCCCAGGAGAAGAAAATCTGAAGGACAAAAGTTAACTACCATACAGTAGACAATGAGGTCTTGAAAAATAAACCATGCAAGAAAGCATAGAATATACAACCTACACAGGATATAGCTATTCTTCCAGTAGTGAAGCATTACTCTAATAAAATTCACCAAATTACATGGGGAATTTGTTCAAACTTGGCAACTGAAGCTGTTCCATCAATTGTATAGAATAAAACATACACTGATCAAAGTAACATGGAAGACTCAAGAGTCCACAGAAGATGCAATCATCAGCAATACTGGCATGTCCCCAAACGCATGACTATCTATCTTAATCCTGAAGATGGGCTTTGTACCTCAGAGCTCATCTCTTTTGTTTTTAGCATCTTGTGGGGGCGGGGGGGGAAGCACCTGGTACATTATTTCTCCCTACAAATCTTAGCACTTAATGAGACATAAGCTACAATTCCAAAAGGTAAGGAACAGAAGTGGGCTTCATCTTCCTACTTTCTGTATGCATTACTGCCTGCTGCTCTTATGGTTGTATTATCTGCAAAATTAAAACTTGAAAGTATGCCCATAAGAACAACGATTGAACAGGATTTTATAGAGGAGATGGAAAGACCACCACCTAGTTTGTGGATCTCATTGAGGTACAACTGTTTACCTGAACAAGGCTTAGCTCTGGGCATACTTAGAAGTTCTCTCTTGCAGAGAACTTCAAGGGAGGAAGCAGTGATTAAGAATTTTAAGCATCTGCAGAGACACACAGCAGATAGCCATGACTCTCTATTTTGGACTTATGTACTCGAAGAAGCCAGCTGGTGCTTTGATACTGAACACTTTTTGTGGGTCTACCCCTTTAACACATGACCACCTAGCTTACAGCACAAAGGCAAACACAGCAGGAAAAACCACTGACACAGACAATTTACCCTCCACAGCTTGTCATACACTGTATATTCTTGCACAAGTGGTAATGACAACATCACCCTGCATTATGCAGCATGGCATTGACTGAATGGGCAGTACAAGCTTAAAATGGACTGCTGCTACCGCGATGTGAGCTTTTATAGACTAAAAATAAAGTCTCGGTATTATAACAAAACCAAATAGTTTCCAACAGAATCTAAGTCTTTTTCTTGGACAAATTGTTTTAACTGAGCAAGGCAGCCTGAAGAAGTTTCTAAGAAATTTTATTCAAAGATTTCTGAAAAGTAACTTCAATGCAGAAGAAATTCTGCAGAAAAATTCTGTTGGAATACTGCAAGAGATCAATGCATATTCAGTGCAAAAGAACCATGTAAAAATAGTGGCTTCTGTTGAACAGTGATATGCAGAGTTACATTTGCAGGATAATTAGTTAATAGTACTGAAGTGTATGGCTTGAATTTTCAGATCTCTTTCACGTTCTCTTAAGTCTTTAAAAACACAGTAGAAAGCACTGCCTTGACAGGCAAGTTTGGACATGCTTGTTCCACATTCTGGTAGAAACCAAGGGCATCAAAGAGTAAGATTAGATAGCGGCATAAATCAGAACCTGGAGTCCTGAACTGAACACCTTCCTCCTCTTCATAGTTCAGGCATTCAGATCTGCACCCAAGCTTTGAGGCAATGAGCCACTGCTAAGCAATACACTTGGGCAGAAAGCGGAAAAACAGTTTATCACAGTGGACTCAGCATGACCCCAATCTGGCAGACTTTTTCAGCTGGGTCAGCACAAAATGGTTTTTAGATAGTTCTTCATATTAACCTGAAGAAAGGCAAAGCAAAGGCGAATGAAAGGAATGAAAGAGGCAAAAATGCAGAGGTCTTGGACGGCCCAAGGACTGGGATGCATAGAAGGAACAGCATGAGAAAAATGTTAAGCACTGGCAAAGGCACCTTCATATTAATTTATATATTATCTGATCTTTCTTTTGTTGAATGGTTATAAAGGTACTTCAGCTCTAATTTCTTAGGAACCTCTTCAGTTTCAGCAGTCCAAAGAAACTTCCCAGTTGGTATTTAAGCACAACGTGATCCCATTTTCAGAAGTAAGGAATATCCACAATTCAGACAAGTCATACAGATGTATAAAGTAAACGGCTTCTAAAAAAATCAGGCCACATTTATTAAGTTACCTAAATATAGAATGTGGAGCCTTACTGTGAAGAGAAATTCACATTTCAGAACAGACACCTAAATACATCAACCTCTCAAAACACTGTCCAGCAGTTGAGCTAGTTTTCTGATGTATGGCAGGCTCTCTTGAAGCACAAAGGCGCTGCCAGAACTGAGAATCAACAATGAGTGATATTTTCTCTAGCAATAAATGCACAGTTAAAGGGGAAAATTTGAGAGAGACTGCAAAATGTTCAAGTTTGTTTTAAAAATGAAAGTATCAAACCAGACAAAAGAAATGCACTTTTAGAGCAATATGAAGAACCACAAGCAAATGAACTAAAATACTTCATGCTAAACAAAACTCAACTTACCAACAAGCCCCTTTGTACTACTTGACGATACTGCTATATGAGTGGGCACGGGAGCTGGCTTTGACTCCTCTGCTGGTACAGCTGTTATGCTACTGGTTTCAGCTTCAATCGAAACATCCTTCCCACCCCTCCGCTTTATGGTACCTGTATCACCTTCCGAGTCCTCTCCCCAGTAGCCTGTTGAGGATGCCCAGCTTGCTCTGGACTGTGCTTGATCAAGGCCCTCCCTACCATGACTTTGCCTGCCATACTTTGTGCCATGATCGGGGAACATCAGCTGGTCCATATGACTGCCCGAGGCCCACAGTCCTGCCCCATCGCCTGAACTATCAAAATGCGCATGTCCAAAAGGCAGAGTCTCCCAGCTTCTCTGGTGCTGTATTGTTTGTATGTTGTCATGAGAACCACTCGAACAAGAAGTCCAGCTACCACGGCCACTGTCAGCTGCATCGAGCGAAGCTCTGTCCCCCTGATCCTGTGACAGTTCTTCCGTACTAGGAGAAGAAAGCACAGTTGCTCCAGCATACAGGCCTCTGGTCTCTGACAGTGGTGCATATGAGCTAGATGCACATTGAAGAGGGGAAAAAAAAAAAAAAAATAAATCCAGTGTTAGAATTGGAGATCATTTACAAGAGACATGAAGAATTCAACAGTCAAGAGAAAAGCGAACATATTGGGGGGGGTGGACTAGATGACCTTTTAAAGGTCTCTTCCAACCTAAACCATTCTATGATTGAAGGTTTTGATGCAATTTATATTAAGTATTAGTTGCATTTAATGGCTAATTCAATTTTGAGAATAGAACACTTCCCTTTCAAACTCATCCTCAATAAAACAAAAACCAAAACAAAACTAAAATTACTGGATAGATATCCTGATGAAACTTAAATCTTCAGTGGAGTCATTTCAAAAGGTAAAATCTTAACTTTGCAGCAGCCCTTTAAGACAGGTAAACTGCACTGACATATATAAAGGGGAACAGACTGATAGATAGGGTTTCTACTGCTTTTCCAGCCATGCGAAGCAAAGGATCGAAAGTCAGAAACAGAGTTTTAGCAAGAGGTGGCTGATACTCAGGTTTAGGTTTCAGCTTTTCATATTATTTTTTTCTGCTTAGGAAATTCTGAAAGCCAACTTTTCAACATTTCTTGCACACGGAAATGTATTTTAACCTTAACTTTGGAAACACATGCTACTTCGTAGAGCAAGTATGTTCTCTGTAGCCTTTCAGCGATTAAGTAAGCCTGACACTATCACTTACACGGCAGCAGAGAAAACTGTCAAAGCGTCACTTTTGTTTAGCAGGTATCCAGGCTCCTGGGATTTGTCCTTCCAGGGCAGCTTGCTATGCAGACTGGAACCCTGCTCTCCTCTCAAATATTTAAGACATCTGATTAAAGAGTTTGCATAGCCTGGGATTCCCAAAGCTGACGTACACGAGTTTTGGAATAGGCCTGCCACCCACAGATCCCGCAGGATTAAAAACCCTGAAACCGTTCAGAGGACTGAAGCATCCAAATAACAGCTCAGAAAAGTAAGTGGAGACTAAATAGGAACCAGAGCTCCAATTATTTTCAGACCAAGGCTCACTGCTAGAGATTTAGAGAACTCCTCACAGCACTAGCTTCCCCACCATTACAGAAATTAATTACCTAGAAAATTACTTAGAAAAGCAGCACCCTAATGTGAATTTTAGCTTCCAATTATTGTTGATTAGAAGAGATACTGGGGTAAAATATTTTTGAGTTAGATATATATGCACTTTTCTATGAAACAGACTGGAAAATTACTAGCTATTTCTGTTCTCAGCTTGATCACTGAATAATTGTATGAATAATTTCTCATCTAATTCGGTTAATTCGCCACCTAGAAAACAGGCTAGGATACTAGTCTGCCGTAAAAAGGATAATCTACAGCATTTCTAAATGCTCAGATGATAAGGTCTACTGAGGTAAAGTCTTACTGCTGTAGACCTCATCACACACTCAAGAGTGCAAAACCTTTTCTTGTCAGAAAATGGAGCATTATCACAAAACGCAGCATTGAAATAGTAGTTTTTAAAAGCAAGGGAGAAAAAAATATTTGAGAGAGAGACAGGGAAAGTTACATGCCACGTACACACTATATGAAAGTATAATGTAAGTAAGCAGAAATAAAATTCCTACCCTAAGCTGTATTGATCTGGTTCAATCATGATTCTTCTATCAATCCTTCCCACACCAAGATTTGTCTCCACGATGCTGACAGAATGCCTCTGTCTCCTCTCATCATGCAGGGAGACTGGCATAGAGTCAAAAGAGGAATTGCTGACAATACTAGATCTGGAAGAAATTTCACTGTGACCAGAATCTGAAAAGTTATCCACCGTGCCGCTAGGAGCCAAAGTATAGCCTGCAAAGGGAACGTCACGTTAATCAGACTCTCCAAGAAGCCTGCTCAGTTATTGCCAGGCAGCTGGCAATACTGCTACCATAGTAAATCAAAACTACAATTACATTTACACAGAAGCAGCACTGCAAAAGATAAAGATACATAGCACAACTGTGTAATACCATGTATTCTGTCTCTAATGAGAGGTTTAAGATTGTGAGAACACGCACTACTCATTTAGAAACCAACTCCTCACCTTCCTTCTTCTCTGCCCTCCTCCCCCAAATTATTTTCAAACGCATCATCATACTTGTATCACTGCATTATGAAATCTCGCTTCTCAAAAAACTGCCTCTACATAAACACTGTCTCCAGGATTGGAATGAAAGAGATGCCCTGGACAAGATTACTGCTTAAAGTACTCCAAGAGACCCTCTCACACAGTGTTGCTGTTCTGCACAGCTACACTTCAGAGATGAACAGCAGATACAACATGAAGCCCAGATGTCTGGGCTGACTGCTTATTCCATATCTTGGCTGAGAGAGGGCCAGATTTTCAAGCTTTCTTTGTGGTACTTGGCTAACTAATTACATTCCAAATAGCATATATTACCAGAACTACACCAGAATTTGGAGGTAGCATTGACACCACCAGACTGAGATAAAATCTGCAAACCATATCACAGAGGCAAATTCAGCAAATTCAGCTTTTGTTTTAGTGTTAAACAAAGTTGTGCTGAATGCTTTTGCCAGCTAAGTTAAAGATCATTAAACAACATACATCCACAATTAATTGCAGTTTTCATTTTTTGCTTTCAGTCTACACATAAGTGTCAAGATGACTTCAACTGATCTATCCCAGTTCACTCGCTGAGAACATGGAATTAATGCTGCCATTTTTGTCCAAAAGAACATACTATTAGCTTCACGTTACCATCAAACCAACGATTTTTTAAGAAATTTATAATAATGTTTATGACCTGCTTTTTGCAAAAATAAAACACTTTCCCCACTATGAGCGAAGTACAGAATCCCAATTCCTTTTTTCAATAAATGCACAGGTCTGATCCTATTTATATAAATTCAATCTTTGCTAATGCAGTATTTGGGAGAAATCATGAAAATAGCTACAGGGACTCGAGGTGATAATCTAAGTCTTTTCTACATAACATCCTCCTCCATCTGACCTTAGTAAATATCACTTCAGTAGAGATTTTGGATAGGCATTTGTACTTTCTTGCCATATTCATCTCTCCCCTTTTCAGGTCTCTGCTTATCCAACTGGACTTGTTTTTTCTCCTTTTGCTTCCATAAGCCCCACCTATCTCAGAGGTCCTTGGTGAATTGCTATTCTTGTTACTGTTCTCGCTTCCAAGAGGAGAGGAGGAACTGGTTAGGTCCATTAGTCTGGAACCATAAGGCTCAACTGGTCGGCACTGCCACCTACCACGTTAAGAAAAGGGCTTAGCTATCCATTTGATAAGAAAGTAGAAAAAGTGATGCTCACCTAAGTTTCAAATCCTTACCATCCCTGTGCAGTTTAGGGAAAGTTATTGCTACAGGGATGTCTCCAACACACATCTCTCTTTAGCATTCTGAACTTCTGTTATGAGGACTCAACCCCAATATATATATATTTTACTGTAATGTTATGTTATGTAACTGTTAAACTGAACTTTTATGATATTTTGAAAAGATAAGCTATCATACTTCCAAAGAGACTTTTTGTTGTTGTTGTTTAAACTACAGGAAAATGCCTCCATTCTGTTTTGTCAATTCATAACCAGAACAAGTACAGTGAAAAAACAGGCTTAAAGAAAACCCCTTGAAAGTCCTAAATTCACTTTAAAAAAATAACACTCTGAAGTCACTTCAAAAGAACTCAGTCAAGAAAGCTCCAATGTGTAATACCATTCCTCAAATATCCATATACATTGTTTGAATAATCAGGCTGCTAGTAAAACATTGTGTATTAGTAATTTGAATCCCAAATATCTTAAGCCTGCCTGTCATAGATAGGTCACATCCCATCCAGATGCATGACACAGCAAATAATTCCTCTAACAGGCTAGCGTGCTCAATGCTGTACAAAGATTTGAAGTTTCAATCTGCACATCCTTCCACTGGCAGGAAACACTGATGATGGGAATATTTTTGTCAGAAGCAGCTGCAGTGAGAGTGACCTATTGCATCAAATCCTGTATCAGACCAGGCTGTCTTTCCTGGCTTTTGCTAACCAGAGGGCTTTCAGGTATCCCTGAAATCCACTTCCTAGGTATCCTTTCATGTCCCCTCTGCACTACAATTCCTGCCCTCTTGCTGACCATACGTGACAAAAACAGGAGCAGCAGCAGTTTATCCCGAGTGTCCAAATTCTCTCAGAAGTTTCCAAAGTCTATGAGCTTCAGGAAACAGGATGAGAAATATTGCACATCTAATACCTTTCCTTGGAGAGCTCTGTGGTGAAGTGGGAGGAGAAGACAGCTGTGAAGATGCACTTGAGACTGTGTCTTCAGACTGTTTCTTGTGCCGATCCAAACTTCCTTCTTCAGATAATGAAAGAATTTTCTTTAAAGCTTGTGGGGAGTTAATGCCTTTAAATAAGAATTAAGGTAGGCAGATGTAAAGTCCAGTGTAAATACATCTTTCTGTTTCACAATGCATTTATAGAGCAGGCACCATACAGGAAAAAAACCTAATTTTTTTTCCTGTATATTTGTGAGTTTCTGACACCAGCTTAAACAAAGCAAAACGTTTAAACCTACTCCTGTTTAAAATATAGCGCTTTATTTCTGCATATTAGTGCAGCCGGTCTTTCATTCTGGCCACCTAAAATAAATACTTTGTCACAGAAAGCACAATGCAGATTTGGTGTTGCAGAATACTGCCTATATAATATATAAATCAAGGCTATGCATAGTAATGGTTACTGAGAAACATGAACTAAAATTATGTTGAATAAAACACACACAAATCTCACTGGTTAGTGAAGGTTTATATAGTAAGAATTGAAACTGTTCTCTTGTTTCTCTTCTACTCAGAGTAGCCGAGAAGGTCAAAGAAAGCTGGAAAGAAGATTAATAAGATTAGGCTTACAAAACAAGGCCATCCTGCAGCTGCCTTGCTCCCTTTCATTTTTTGAGAACTATCTCTGCACCAGCTTATTTTGGGAAACTAAAGAGTAAAAACATCCTGAAGATGATGTATGATGCAAAGATCTAGGGCATCAAGAACTGCTTTTCTCAGGGAACATTTATCCATTTTTCTCTTCCACTCCCCTCAAAAATCCACCCTGGGACAGTCTTAAAAGTGAAGACGGAGCTTCTCTTGACAGTTTTGCCAATGTTTGTGGTAGAGGTTATTTTCAAACATTCTACAGAATTTATCTTTGATCTGCTGGATCACAATGCTGCTATCAATAATTTACAGCTGCTTCATCAACATAACCTAGTCAGTTTTCAGAAACTTTCCCACCATGAGCAAAAACACAGTCTATGGTGCTTCAAAGTCCTTTTAAGATTAAAATTTAATGGTAAAATCAACAAGAACTAGATGAATATTGAATTGTTTCTTGCTCATTTTGCCGCTTCTAACATTTCGCTAGCAGCCTAAGCAGTACACAAGTAAAACTAATAAAAAGTAAAAAGAGAATTAAGCTCTTGTGAAATTACCATCATGCAATAGGAAGGGCCAGTTATACCACATATACTTACTAGGAATATTAGAGTACTTTCAGTGATATGTAAGAAGTTCTTTAATAATGCATATATGTTATGCACACATGCTGGAACACAGATTTGGAAATCGGATTAGAAGAAATTCCTATAGTCTGGTATCTTTCTGAGCAACATGCAGGCAGCAACGACTGAAGAACAACAATAAAAAAGCACTAGGAAGCAGAAGCCAAAGGGACAATTCTCAGCGTGAAGCTTCAGGCCTACATTTCTAACAGGACTACCAGTTTGAACAGGCCTGGATTTCACATTAACTTTTCAACTTTTGAAAAAACACCAAAACTTCTGAGGCATCTCAGATGGGTCACTCAAAAACTCCAAGTCACTAATCCCTTTGGGAAAGTTAAGCCAAGATCCCAGGGCAGATAGAAACATTAATTCTTTCCAGCTGCTAGTAACACGTAAATACTTATACTGATTAAATTGACAGGATGCTTTCCTAGATTTCTCCTTCCATTTCTAGAGTAGAGAATTATGCGTATATACTGCATGAACTGGCATAACCTGCATATACTACTACCAGAAATAAATGTCTGAATCTTATTTGATTAAAAATGTCTCCCTGACATAAGCAAATAAACTTCAGAGTATTAAACCAAACACTTTGTTGTTCCACTTACCAAATGGTGGGAGGTCTTTGACTGGCACTTTCTTGCGAGAGGGATAAAGAGATACAGCAGGGACCTGCAGTGCTTGGTTTACTTTATGTTGCTGCTGCTGCTGCTGCACCTTCTGCTGGATGCCTGCCCGGGGAGCCACCGGTGACGTTTCAGATTTTCCAGATCGCTTGTCTCCTGTATTCTTTGGCACTTTGCAAGAAATGGGAGAAAGCACATAATGACTACTAGCTAGAAATATTGTGAGAGTTTTAATCTGAGCAGTGTAAAGCCCTCCAATTAATAATTAAAAGGTGCTCAAATACTTGTACAATTAATACAGTAGGGTACCTTCAGAGAGAAAAGATGAAGAGGAAAAGAGGGGGAGATGTAACTCCATTTAAAATATGTACATTATCAAAGAACATTTACTCTCTTTCTCAAAATAAAGCTCTCATAAATTACTATTGTTATAGTTATCAAAAACATGACCAGAAGTTATACTTGGCTATCATAAGGACTACAACTGATTTAGAACAGATATATAATTACTATTTTTTGTTACCCTGAAGGAAGGGAAGGGCATAAGATACACCATTGCCTCAAATCAAAATGAAACCAATATCCAGCATAAGGTCCCCCTCTGCTGCAGCCAGGTACAGCCCTCCAGGTGTCTCTGACACACCTGGACATAGGGAAATCCCCTTTTCCCACTCAAGGCCAAGATATCCAGGATGACCACCCCTATTCACACCAATAGCTTGAACACATCAAACTGTAGAGGAACATTTGGCTCCTCCATACCCTTTGTACAGACAAATTTAAAGAACCCTTGTGCACTTCATCTGAAAGCCTTATCTCCTATATAAATGCTATGCCTCTATATTGTTAATCTGCAAGATGATTTCCTTAAGATTCATAGATGTTTGGTACTTGGAAATGACTAGACACAGCATTTTCCACCTCATTGTCTAGTTACTGTACCCAATTACTTCCTTGGAGAAGAAACAGAGGTATATGTAACAGTTTCCTTGAAATCCATAACAAATGACAACGCTCACATGTGTTGGTGGCTGGCTCACACTGCAGAGACAGCGTCTGGAGGCTCTCTTCATCCATTTCCAGATCCAAGTTTGAGAGATACTGCTTTACTTTCCGTGCCATCTGAGCATCTTCATACAGTTTTTTAGCATTAAGGAAGGAGCTGCGACGGACCCGCTTTTTATGACCCCCCGTTTGCGCGACATCCAGCACGGCTGCATTCGTACTGCCCTGGCTGAGAGACCTGGAGCGAAGGGGGAGCAGGAGGGGGAGGAAAGAGGGGAAAAGCATGACTTAGTCCAACACAGTATCACTTGATAAACATGAAACGTGCAGAAGGTTGCATGAATGTCAGTCTACAGTCAAAGCTTACATGCCTCATTCCAGTAAGTCAAACAGCTATAATAGATAGAAAGATGAGGGCCAGGAAATCTTTTTACTTGGTTACAGGCACTATTTTAATTACATAAATATTTTAACCTACTCTGCTCCAACTAGGCAATATCACTTCACACATCTAGAAAAGCATTCAAGCTAGCTCTCTCACGTAAGCCAGCCGCTGAGAAGATTGGAGCATTAGGAAAAGCTCATGCAGTAAGGCAATGCGGACAGAAGACTATAGTTGAGGTTCAAATTTAAATACATATACAGAAGGCATTTTGAAAGCTCTCTAAATACGTTTTAAATCAGACCATATACAAAATGTACAGCTCAGTTTCACAGAATAGAACTTCCTTGTAACTTGCTAGGTTGAAGACAGCTTTTTGTTAAATAAAATGATCAGCTAGCTCATGATGAAATAAATGTCATGCACATTTCAATGTATGTATGTCTATATGAAAGCTACGCATTGTTCCTGAATTGTTAAGAGTAAAAGTGATGGCTGAATTGTAATATGAAAATAAGTTAGTTTAGCAGATACTGTAAGTTTTAACTTTTGTATTTGATTGTGATAATTGCTTATTAGGCATAAGAAAGTTAACAGCAATTTTTAGCTGTTGCAACCTTGCCATGTTATAATTTCTCTTTTACTGAATGTCACTTCCTTTGGCAATTTAAGCTGGAGGTGGGGGAGAAGAATGCCCCACTCCTATCTACAACCTTTTATAAATAATTTACAACTTTTGTGTTTTAACCTCAAAAGCAAAAGCACTTCTGGATTAAAATGTATTGTCAGTAAAAAAGGGTTAACAAAAGAAAAAATGTCAAAGCACCAGAAAATTAAAGGTAGCAAGTAGGAAACAATGCAAATGGTAAGGGAAGAATGAATGTCTGTGTGTGTTGTCTCCAACCACTTACCCCAAACTCCTCCATTTCTTCTTCCTGCAAGTGAGAGCCAGGAAGAGTAAAGCATGGGTTTAAGAAGAGACAGAGAAAGATCACAAGCTCAGAAAGAAAAAGACCAGACCTCAGGACAAGCAGTTCTGGAAGCCCACAAACATTAAAGAGAGCCTTGACTCGGGCATACAATCAGATATTACAAACTCTTCTAGCTCAAATTAAGAAAAAGAGTATGCAATAAGCTGGTCTAACATGAAACCAAAGAGCATTCACTCCACGTTTTCTAACACTACCAGCTAACACTCTTTCAGATACATTCCCACTTCTACTAAATCAAAATGGCAAGGCTGGCACACATCAACATTTCAAAACAGATTAATGCATATATGTTCAAGACAGTATGTCCCCCTCCCTCCCAGTGATGGAATCTCATTTTTATGAAGTAACAGGGATCTAAGAAATAATCTAAAATATTTTAATAGGTATAGATAAACACAAAATGTAATGATGTCTCCAGTTTGAGAACACCACATAATTTTGGTAAATTGTTAACAACAAACAAAACACTCATACTGCTCCAATACAACAAGGAGCACTTGAAAAGCACCTCTTGCTGACACCTAGCCTTCTCTCAGCTGGGAAAAGGTCTGCCTAATATAACACACTTACCTCGTTCTAAACATTAAAGCAGGATCCATGTTCACAGACGCCATGCGTCCAACATGGCGTATCTCTTTCGCAATCATTCTCAGCTTCTCAAAATTGACCAAGCCCTCCACTTTTGAATCATTTCCTACAATCAACAATTAACAACATCAGTTATTAGGTAGCAAAGTTAGTTTTCCTTAGCTGGTAAAAGATGACGTACTTCTGCTTTTACCTTCATGAAGGAACGTAAGGTCTTTTTTGATAACAGGAAACAGGGGGATAATGGGGGGCTGTAGGTTTTGGCTGTTAAGGACATTACGATATTTTGCCATATTCCTAGATGGATCAAACAAGTCCTGTAGATCTTGAAACAATTTTTCATACTTGCTTGGAAGCTTTTCCCAAGTAGTTCGGAGCCTTGCAACTGGTGCCAAATTCAGGCCACTTGAAACAAACAAAAAAGTGGAAAAAAGTTCAAGAACAATAGAAAGAAACAAAAAATCCTAGAAAAGACCATGTTAAATTTTGTATGGGAGAAATACCATATAGCCAGAATAGCATAGCACAACAATGTCAATAAATAACAGAAAGTGAAAACTTCCTTTTGCCAGTGTGTATTACAGAACAATTCAGATCATTATTATAAAAACTATAAAAACTGGAGATATCTGCATGATGTAATCATAAACAGATAAAAGTTATACTTGGATGAGTAATTAAACCTTATAGAGAGTATGTACTTATCACTTTGGAACAGCATCTGAATTTGATAACAATATCATAATCTAGGAGTACCTCAGGATCACCACTTATTTCCAGATTACCAGAGTGGAGGAAAAACCACCTTCCACCTATATAATGTTTAGGTGGTAACAGCACAGTGACCCACCTTCTTGATGCAATAATCCATCTGACTTTGTTGTGTCTAGATCAAATTGTTATAACAGACTCTACACATTTGAAGTTATTCTGAAGCTGTAGCTGGTACAAAGACCAGGTTGGGTTTTTTTTTCCCCTTAATGGCATTGCCTGTCTTGCTATTCGTTTCTACCTATGGGAAAGTTTGGTATCTAGAATCTTTCTTTCACTCAAGTGTTTGCTAGCAGGCAGGCTGTTTTTATTTCTCATTGAGATCAGCTGAAATAGCTGAGCTAAATCTTGAGATTTTTATGTCTCAGAGATGCTGACTGATTATCAGCATGGATCCTTGACTTTGGAACTTGCCACATTTGATTGAATGGTATTCAAAACCAGTGATCTTCACAAAAAATGTCACATTCAATCTGTTGATGGAATGTGACAAGGGCTTTTGCCAGAGGCAGTGATAAAATTGTCATTTTGATGCAACTTAAGTTTTTTCATAAGAGACAGTATTTAGGGATTTTTTTTTTTTTTTTATTAGGTTCTTTCTCCCTAACTTGGGAGACTCTAAAGGAAATGTGAATGTTTTAAAAAATGTGTATAAACACACACATTAGAGTTTCCTCTCTTCCTTTTCATTCCAAAACTAAGAAAGGATTTCTGTCTGAGCTTTTCAGTACTTTTTTTTTTCTTATTAAAAGATCTTTATTTACAGCTTATTATATGGCATTGTAGTTTACTATTGACTATTATCAGAGTTCAATCCAAGAAACTGCTGAAACAAAGAAAACCAAAGGCAACATATCATGGCTCAATAAATTCAAGATACTAGGAACTACATATAAAATGATGAGCTCCCTTTGGGAAATTAACCCATTCATTTATGACAACGTTATAATTTTTCTTTATATAACTGCTGTTTCTTTTGGTCTTTGTTTTTAAATAAGTGCCGTAGTTTCTCTTGTGCTGTGCTCACCAGTGACTCTTGCCTCACTGTCTTGAGCAATAAGTACAGAATAGTAGCATTCCAAATATTGCAGGAAACATTTCAATGTCACATGCAGACTACTGGAAAATGCCCTCCTTATTGGATTGCCAACTGCTGGTGTTAGTAGTATTAATTGGTTTACTCTGTTAAATACATTTTTTTAGATTGACATAAATTAGACTTTGCTTTTTACTTAGAAGTAAATTAAGGGGCAATACCTAATGATGGCAAACATAGAGTTGAAGTTCTTGCATTCTCTGCAGTGTA
Source organism: Platalea leucorodia (assembly GCF_965183815.1). Lineage (NCBI taxonomy): Eukaryota > Metazoa > Chordata > Aves > Pelecaniformes > Threskiornithidae > Platalea > Platalea leucorodia. The sequence continues at coordinate 40,804,877 of NC_138828.1, read as the reverse complement.
GTGCTATCTTAATGAAATGCTTAATGATCTTCATCCTTTTCAGCTGGTTGGTTTCTCTTAGAATCTCAGAAGCCACCCAGAATGTTTCTTGATTTATCACCTCTTCAAACTTTTTTAGATTAGTGCAACCTGTTTTTGATTTGAGTTTAAACAAGTCATCTATGTATTCTGTGGGTTCAATATTACGGAATAACTCAAAGTTTCTCATGGAGAGTTGGGTAGCCACCTCAACAGTACTGAGCTGTAGTAGAGAAATTTGACTTTCCCTTAGTAACTCTTGAGCATCTTCATCTGAACAAAGAGTTTCTGTTTCCATGTTGTTCTTCAGGTAATACCTGTAAAAACAAAATTCAAAAAGACACCAGATAGAGTATACTCAAATACTAGTGAAAGTTAGAGTAATGATCCAGTTGGAATCATAGAATAAAGTGAATTTCAACAGGCCTAGATATTAATTAGAAGTTGCAGGGGGAGCAATTTCTTGTAAAGAAACAGAACATTAGCAATTAAATAATGCTCCTATTAACAGGATTTTGACTTAATAAACTGGCATTGTCAGCTCTGCCTCACAGTCTCCAGTCTCACCTGCCACTCAGCTGTATCCTGTCAGCAAGCTTGGACAACTGATCAGGAAGCCTCCTTTGCTTGATTACACCCTCAGGTGTGACAGAGACTTCACACAGTGAATATGCATCAGGGGTTGCAGTGAGAGCAAATTCCCTGATAGCCTGGATGACGACTTCTTTTGCTGTTGTGTCCTTACTGATCATGATGTAGCGACTTTGCTGATCTGCCTTGAAAACCCTCAGAACTTGATCTGGTAAGTCTGGAAAAAATTACACGCACGGTATGCAATTTAGTAAAGCAAAAAAAAAAATTACGGTATAAGAACAAGCCACAATATCAGTTACATTGAGTCTAATTACTAGTGCTGTCAGTTTTTACTGCAGTATCGTGTCACTTCTCTCCTTCTTATAAAACAGCTGGGGTTTTGTTTTGTTGTGTTTTTTAATGAAAGACTAGTTCTATTCTCAACCAGGAAAAGAAGTTAGTTAGGCTATCGATGGGGCAAGCCACAAAAATATGTTAACTTTTCCAAAGTTTGGGCAGACAAACTAATAAGCGGTCTGATTTTCACAGGTGGCAAGTCCTGGTAAATTCCAAGTCTGCAAAAAATCAAGGACACTCAACAACACTACCCTATACACTGACATATAAGAAGTTTAAGCAAATTAGGCGATAAGAGTGTCAATCTTCCTAAGGATGTTTTTAAGAAAATAGACTCATTTACCTAAGTCTGACACTCAACCATACTGCCACACACAAAGGGAAGACACGTACATATAAGTAGCTAGGAAGATGCATATATAATGGCCAGCATGCATGTATACATAAATAACTGCAGTAGTATTAATGCATCCAAGTACTTAATTATCAAAAATACTCTATCCTTGATACATTTAAGTTGTAATAATAAATGTGTAAGTAACAGACTGAAAACTTGCTCTTTATTTCTCTGTGCCAATGTTTTACTAATTAAGAACTAAAGCAGCCAGAGATAGAAAAACACTTCACAAATATTCGAGTTCTAAATATTCGAGTTCTAAATATATTATTGTTTCAAGTGACTGATGACAGAAAACTTACAGTGAACACCTACAAGGCAGCTATTTTTAGGAAATCTGGAAAATTACCAGCCTAACTCCAAATGTTGGATTTGGTATTTCCATAAGCTATATGGAAATACCAAATACATATATATTTCCATATTTCCATTAGTGTACTGAAATCTAGACTCATTAATCAACTGAAGTTTGATTGTTATCATTGTATTATTAAGGAAAAAAAAAAAAAAAAAGACCTAAAATTGTACAGCTCTCCACCACTGGATTTTTTAACATAAGGTATTTTTAACTGACAAGTACTTTCAGTTAATTTAATTTCTTCTCTCTGTTACAAATAACTTTTTCTAGTTTTGTGTGACATGACATCTGGTCATTATCCTCTCTTTAATGAATATATTCTTTTAAAAAAATATTTTCTTTATTTCTTTTAGATCATAAAGGTCATACGAACAAGAAAATAGATAATAATAGAAAGCCTTCTGAATCTACAGCCAAAAAAGAATTATTACTAAAAAAAAAAAAAAAATCTGAAAAAACAGCTGCCAGATGAAAACATTCACTTTGATACAACCACAAGCTTTTTTGACAAGACCTGAATGTGCATAACATGTATTCAAGTTACTACAGAAAGATCTATTCAGCAACAGAAATCTTGTGACAAAAGAACAAAAATTAACGTCTTCCCACTGCTGCTGCATGTCTCCAAAATAATCATTTGGAAAACATTAGGATAGATCTCTCTGATATGAGTTGATTTACATGCCACAAAGGCTGTTTAGGCTTAAATATATTAGTTTACAAATTCCATGCAATGAAGCCCATCACTTGTGAGCTCACAGTAGTATTTTTGCAGATTGAGAAGCACTAATACTGAAAAATTTTAGACTTGAGTGATTACTTCCTCAGTTACACATTACGGCTATCAGTACAGGCCAGGTTTTAACCCTTTTTAAGTACTTGAGTCAAATGTACAAATACCTTACAACTAGCAAGCCAATTTTGCCTTTTATCACCAACTCTACATTGACCCATCTTCCTTCAGTAATTAGTTGAGGAGGGATACAGAGCAGTGCCTGAAATAATTTCTATATTTTCTGATATCTTGAGGAAGGTAGATGCCAAAGACACAGCCTTTCAGAGACGCTGTTAAAAACCAGACCGCTTTCTAGATCTTGCTGCCTCTTGCTGTTACAGAAATACTTGCCACTCAAAGAAATGCTATGAAGATGGGAAGCTACTGTAAACAATACCAAGGTGGGAACGCTCCCAAGGAACAAGTGTTTTGTGCAAGGAGAAAATAACCTACTCTGCTGGATCACTGAAGTCAATATGAAGAAATGCAGAGAACAGCGAATAGAAAAGTATCATCTTTGCACTGTATTTTACCATCCAGTGTCTCAGGCTGCATACCTTTCAGAGCTGGTAGCAAAAGCACTACACAGAATGCAGAGAAGTCTCCCAGCAATTGAAATGATTACAGCTATATAGCAATGGTAGCAAGTAATTCAGCACAATGATTTTTAAATAAAAGAGCACTTGAAGAGAATTGTAATCACCCCCCTTCACTCCTTTTCAAAAAAGGAAACTGGAGTGGCAGGCTGAAGAATGCACTGCTATATGACAGGAATCTAGTCCCTTAGAAAGCTGGGGGTGGGGAGTACCAGTGACTGGCAGCTCATCATTACTATATTATTTTGACTTCCAATCGAATAGCAAAGACAGCACAAGAGAAGAGAAATCAAAGTGCTATTGACTTTTTCAACATTTAAAAATAAACCTTAAAAAGTATATTTGAAAAAGCCTGAGCAAATCAGAAGAGAAATTAAAATGACTCCTTGCAGATTTCAAGCTGTTCTCATTTTCTCCTCAAAGACTACCCTTCCAAAACAGCAAGTTGTTTTATTTTCTATCCTGAGGGATATTCCCCAAAGCCTCAAAGGATAGCAGTTCTACCACTTTTCTCTTTCTTCTCCAGTGCATTCAATTTCTTGTAAGCTGTCTCCATCCCCATCTTTAATTTAGTCCAAGGTAATAAAAGGAATTAAAAATGCAGGCTTTAATTTTTTTCCAAGTCTTAAAGTATACAGAGGTATAATTCAATTCTTCTATCTACAATGTAACCACCCCTAAAGCCCTTAAGGTATATGTTTTTTATTTCAGTCCCCCTTTCCCCTCCTTCCCACACAGGGAAAAAAATACACCTGCGAATTACTTTAAAAATATTCAGTGTGTGGACATTTGGGCAAATTTTAAGCAAAGAAAAAAAAAGAGCTTTTTTTTTTTTAAATGAGAAAGCCCTAATTACTTAATACCTTTTCTATAAAGATAATGGAAAAGCTGCTATAACGCTGAAGCAATGGTATTACATCATTATTTATCTCCTTTCCTCAAAGCAAAAGGCAAACAGTAGAACATTATTCATTTGTTAAACTTTTCTGAACTCCATCTGTGATTGAAGGATCTTCAGACCTGTAATGGCTTTTCTTCTCAATTAATGGAGTTTGTTTGAGCTCTGTGAAACAGCGATGCCCACAGCTCTGGAAGTTAGCCAGTCACAGTGCTCAGCATTAGGGGCACATTAATTACCTAGAACCGTCTGGTCTAGGTAAATGGCAAGCTGGAGAATGGAATCTTCACCCATTTATAAAATGCTGATGAAAAAGGCTCTTATTGATAAAGAGTATCTTCAAAGTCTTGGACACCAGTCATTAGATAAAATACAAAAAAATAGCAATCTTCCCACTCTCTCAGGAGCAATCTTAGACACTGGGACAAAAGTCACACACCACCTTCTTGTAGTCTTCTCTAGCCCTAAAGAACCTGAAATGAAGTGATGCTCAATATCACAGCTTCAAGTGCGATGATTGCACCAACTTGGCCAGTATGTAGGCTGATGTTTAAGCACCATCCCTTTAGGTAAGGTTTGAAATCCCTCAGGCTTAGGAGGGCACTGAATTTTCAGTTCTACTTTTGAGAAATACTCTAAAGATTAGACTAAAATAACCAAGTGTCTGCACAGCTGCCATCACCATATCCTCCTCCAGCAGCTACATTTTAATAGCAAAGATTTGGATACTTAACTCAGAGGTTTCCCGCTAAGAACCTTCCTGCAGCCAGATAAGAGCCCAAATCCCAACCCCGCCAGGAGCTCTGGCTAAACCCATAAGATAAGGCTCTCAAGTTTCTCATATTCTCCCCCTTTTTCTCCCTCACTCGCCCCCATGCTTTGTTCCTCTGCTAAATGTGTTCATTTTTTATCTATTTCAGAATGGGATTTTCAATCACTTTATATACAAAGAATTCAGCACACAGTTGCAGGGCAGGGTGACTAACAGGGACCTTTGAAACTCTGTCCCTTACAGATGTAGTACAAGATTATATGTCTGTTCAGAAAAAGACTGAAACACATGTCCCATGTCCCAGTCCAATGCCCTTTTGCTTTACTGTAAGCTAATGATCTACTGTGCTATTTGAAAATACTGCAGTCTTGTAAGACTGATCTATCAGGGCAAATTATAAAATACCAAGCAAAAGTTTTCGCTGGCCAAGAGTATTCAATCACTAAGAGGCACTCTGTATACAACATACTTGAAAAACAGACATCTAATATGTTCAGGTAAAGTATATTGGAGCAAATGTAATAAATCCTAAGACATTAATATGTAGCTAATCTGTGGGTGACAGCATATAGTTCATAAAAACTCACATGCATCTTTAGACTCTGGCAGTCAGGAAAAAAAAAAAAAAAAAAAGAGATCAATGAAAGGAAATTATAAGGTCAAGAGCAGCAACAAAAAAGGATCCTTACCTGGAGTAGTATTGAAATCTAAGATGCGGTGATGAGACTGCAGTAGATCGGGATTACTGGATGACAGGGTTCCGCTGACAGGTAAAGCAGGAGGAATGTGCTTCGTTTGCCTCAGTCCCACAATGCTGTCATCCTGAGACTGGCCAATTCCAATGTCACTGCATCCAGAAAGAAATAAAATCCAGACTTACAGACATTCAGAGCTTGGGCTATACTAGAGGGACGCAGGGACGTCTATATCGCTACCTTTTCACACTTCCAATTGTTAGTACAGTAATCACTATTTAGAAGTTAAAATTCTCCAGACAACAGTGCTTCCTGTCTAGCTTTGTCAACAGCACCCAAATATCCACTCAAAGTGATCAGATTTGCCTGCTCACACTGCCAGAAGATCCTCATGTTCACCACTAAGCTCTGAGGAGCTGCTAGGCTCATTATTTTTTGATGATTTCTCACAGCAGCCAAGATGTTTATTCAAAAGGTGGTACACACATCATCATTCTTGCACCACCCCATCACCCAAACTTTCACTAATAACTACTGTCCCCTCAGTGCTATTTTATAAGGCCTGAATTTCACAGATCTTTTACCCCATCACAGATAGGATTTGCAACTGTACTTTGGGACGTATTGTAGGCATACAAGCTAAGATCTTTCAACAGACAGATAAGAGAGGATCGTTGACATCATCCAATTTCCTACCCTGGATCACCTCTGAGTTTCTCCTCACTGAATGTGACTGAAGTGATGCCAGCTAAAACTTGGAAGGCTAAGGTAAGCATCTGCACTTGGGTGCTATTGGTATCCCCTCCAAAGTGCCTGACAGCTGTAAAGTATTCTGTGATAAAGGTGAAGGATTTTCTCAATTAAATTGTGAAAGGCAGCATCCCAAAGGAGGTCAGTAGTGCTAGATGGATCAGAGACAGAGCTATTATCATATTATAATAGGCACTAATTTGCTTATTGCTTTTGAGTTCATAATCAGCACGTGAAGCAGAACAATTGCTACAGGACATAGAATTGGAGCTAGCCACTGAACTTTTCTATAAATACACAGATGCAAATCCTTAATGACAATAATTAAAAATTTACCTACTATAGGCAATGCCTTTTTAAAAGCCAAGCACACCTAAATCTGTATCTACACATTTAAATAAAGCATAAACCAGAATTTAGATTTCGTTGCAAACCGCTGCAACTCTAAAAAGTCAAGCTACTAAATAAAATGATGCAACACAAATGACCGTTTGTACCCTCATTTGGGGCACTTAAGCTTTTGTCTAGTGTTCTATCCATCCTCAGAAAACCTAAACAGAAGTCATTAAGGGCAGCACAAGCATCCTTTTGTGCTTACCAATGAATTATTTTACCCAGTACACTCTTGTACCACCTCATTAAGTGCTATGAATTGAACAGTACTCTGGGAAGTTAGAATATCATCTCTGGGCATTTAAGACACAATTTTAATTACATGGACACAGCAACTGCTTTTTAGAAGGCAATGCAACTTGAAAAAGGTTAGGGGGTATCTCTGTATGATGTGTTTGGGTTTTCTCATTGTTTTGTTTTTAAAAAAACAAGATAACTTTATTACCAGTTCTTGGATTCTCTCTCAATCATAAGTAAAGCTGAATCTGAACATCTGTATTTTTGTACTTCCACATAAAGCGCAAAATACTGTGACAAGCAGTAATGATCAACTCAGCACACAGCACATTTATGCTAAGCCACAAGCAAGCAAGTTGTTCACTACAACTAAAAGCATTCCCAGCAATTGGGAAAAAGTCTTTCAAGTAGGAACCACTCCACACACACACACACTGGTGGTTCTAAACAGCTATAGAGAGTATTTCATAAATGTGCCAACACCAGTTTTTTCTCTAAATTCAAATCAAATGAAGACAACGTGACCCTCCCCCTTAGATTAATAGTTTCACTTGCATTATGTATTCCTTTTGCGGTTTGTCAGTTTTATATAATCTTATACCTATCCTGTACGTCATGACCGAAGCAGCTTCAGTAAAGTGGATCAACTGACAAATGTTAGGTTTTAAAAAAAGTAAAAGTAATGTTTCTAAAATTCTTCTTGATTCTAAGTATTCATATACTAAATTGAAAACTTTTTACCTTACATTCAGTTTACTCTATTTTTAAAACTTTAATGAGAATCTGAGTGCGTTCTAACTTATGCCAACACGAAATGAACCCCAGAAATTTCAGATACAAATAGCAACACTAGAAAACTCCAGGTCCCATGAAGTTCAACTGCCCCTGCTGTTTGGTAAAATATTCTATTATACCGGTGAAAAGAGATTGCGGTTTTAAAAGAAAGGCATTTCTATTGCTTTCTGTATGCATTTGCCATGCAGGGAGATAGCATTAACTAAGAAATAACTTTCCAGCTGCATGGCAAACAGGGCAGAGGGATAATGGAATGGCAGAGCTGGTCTGAATGCTTCTTCCTTCAAAATACAGTATACTGTGCATCCCACTGCAGGGCTGCAGATAGAGAGAGGGGGGCTGCTTCTTTGTCTGGGATGCTGCACTATGAACCAGGCAGAACTTTGCTAGAGATGGAGGTGGGAGTTGTGTTTAATCCTTATTCGGAGCAACTGAGCCTACAGACCACAGAACTGCTCCGGATTAGAAGAGTAAAGTCTGGATTAGAAGAGTAAAGAAAGCAAAAAGCTCAAGTGGAGGCTGTAGCCAGAAGCACACTTCCAAGAGATGCTTCATAGCTGGCGGAAAGAAGGAGATTTCCCAGTAGATGCAGAGGAAATGGTGCTGTTTGCTCAGTTCGGGAAGTTACTTGACATTATTGGACTAAAAAGCAAGACTGAAGGCATTATCTCTTGCTCAGACTGGTTCATCTTTCATACTGATTTAATGTCTCATGAAGCAGACAAGCTCCCTCTAAGACTGACCTCATTCTAGTTTAAAGATTGGTTTTATCCGGATACATTCTGGAGGCACTGGAGACCTCTGCAGTATTCACATTCAAAAAAAGGTGGACAGTTTCACTCCATAAGCTAGCTGACTCATGAAGTCTTTAAATACCTACTCTAATAAATGAGTAAATCAGCTTTTTCAACCCTCTTGATTTTTGGTGTTTAAAAACATGTGAGACAGGTAAAGTCCCTTAATATATGCAATACCATTAATTATTAGGAAGAGTGAGATAAAAGTTTCTACACGATAGGGGGAAAAAACACAAACAGGAAAGTCTACAGCTACACATCTCTATGCAGAAACTGTGCATACACGGAATGTCAACAGGCTTTGCAGACAAATTGCTATATATAACACACAAAGTAAAGCTAGCAAAAGGAAAAGAAAATAGGTCAAGTGTACTGTTTTTCTGAGTCTTACCCAAAGAGGTCCCTGCACAGAAAAAGTGCAAAAATGAAAGGAATCAAAGAAGGAAAAAAAAAAAAAAAAAAAAGCCAACAAGAAAATTTTATGCAAAAGCTGCAAACAATGGTGAACAATGCAAAAAATCACACCTAATAGTATGCACGGCTCATCAGAGGAACAAACATACAAGACTAGTGAAATAAAAGACAAGCAACTTAAAAAGAGGATTTACAGATTCTCTGCTACTGAAATGTATCTGCATCAATTTAAGAAATATCCATTATTTGGATATAGTAATTTATTTTCATTTAACCTTTACATTACTAACATTCTATTTATAATGTTTCAAAACAGTATTCATTTAGTAGGAAATACCTAACATTAGTCAAGCAAACTTTTTTTTTTTTTTTAAAGAGCAGGAAAAAATCCTAAATTTCCAGCACAAGTGTCTTTTTCATGAATTTACATAGAATAGCTTTGTTCCTCAGTGGGACACAGAAAAGAAAAATGCGAGAGAAAACACTGATTACACACCAACTACCCTCTATAATTCATTTTTCCCATCAATGCCATCTGTCTTGGCCAAGAACCAGGTTCCCATAAAATCATATAAAACTCATTCTTCTATTGTTTCCAACAATCCTTATCAGAACTCTATTTCTAAAATGTGTTCATAGAATAAAAGATGTCAGATACCATATTTAGCTTTCATTAAAAAAACCACTCAATTCTATCAAAGAACCCAAGTTAAAATTTTAACCCCAGTCTCCCTTACGGCAGTACACAGAAATTCTTACAGACCAGTGGAATGTGGATAAATTGAAATCATTCCTCCTATCAACCATTTTCAAGCAGACCTGCTTGCAGAATTATTCTGAAATTAATTGCCTGGGATGCTTCCAGTTAACAGTCCTCTTAAAAGAAAACAGTAAATGACATGAAAAAGTATTTGTGCCATCACTTTATCTATAAGAAGTAAAATACGTCCATATTGATGTCAGGAGCTGCACCGTTAGTAGTCTATGATCATTCAAATATTCAGACTAGTACTTTCTAGTATAGTTTTTCAGATATAAGCATTGTTTGCATTAATAAATAAAAAAGTATCATGACAAATTGTAAGTATCATGAGAAATTATTAAAGTTTAACACAAAGCAAATATTTAAGAGGAAATAAAAACTCACTTGTATGGTTTCTGAGGCAGAATACTGATTCGAGTCTTGTCAAGTATCTTCTTTAATTTATTTCTTCCCCCAACTGTGTTGGCTTTGCTTTTCTTATTTACTTTTTCTAATCCTATTACCTGCTCCACATCAACAGCAAGGTCTGGGATCGAATAACGACTTGCCTTTTTAATATCACCAATTTTAGGCAGGTGGGGAGCACCATTTCTTTTTTCTTCTGACAACCGTGTTAAGAGTTCTTTAAAAACTGCACAAGACAGGAAAAGGGAGGAAAGAAAAAGAACAAAAATGTAAAAGAAAGCTCTGTGCACCAGACCAGTTTAATATAAACCATTACAAAAAAAATTATTAGGATAGTCTGTCAAATTCAAGTATTAAATGAATTTAGATATAAGACTTCAAAATTTTTTTAATTTTTAAAAAGGATATTAATTTTCTGTAGTATGAATCAGAAAATCAGTAAATTGGCCTAGCTCACAGCAGAAATACACTCGATGACCACATGGTTGCACAGACGGTGTCAACAGAAGGACTTCGACTTTTCAAGCTAAGGACACAGGCTTCTGCAGAATAGCAGCATACATAAAAAGAGCTCACTAGACAAAAATGAGACAGGAAAACTGACAACTGGGAAGGAAGGTTTTGAACAGATAGCCAGCAACAAAAGCTCTCAGATGGACAAGAAATTATTAGCAACAGGATCAAAAAATCAGAGGGAAAACTGCAACAAAGCCATACGGAAAATATAAGAAAGTATGAGACTACTGAGACACCTTCAATGTTTGACACAGCTGTTGGATCCATCTGCCAGATATACAAAAAAACCTCTCAGACTCCCGCAGCTCCCTAGCAAAGAGTCATCTCTGAGGCAGAAATACCTGATGAATTTGTGAACTAGTTCGACTGTAACTTTTAGCTTCACAAAAATGTTAATACATTTAAATAAATCATAACAAAACCGATCTGGAGATCAAGTCACATATTCTGAGTGTGAGAGGAAGTCTCTGTGTATAAATGGAAAAAATCATCCGATAGAGTTGATTTGTAATAATAAATGAAAACTGATAATTCAAACCAAGGACTTGTAGAAAAAGTGGAACAAAGGGCAACCAGCTAAGGATGAGTATTAGGGGCTAGGTTTTACTGTTATGTATTAATTTTGTCCTTAATATTCATCCTTATCTCCAGAGGTACACAACAACTCATCAAGAAACTTCGAAAGCTTCAAACAAGACACACAAAGAAAAGTGGAGGAGAGTAATCCAAGCCAATAACTGTACTGTCGAATAGGAGCTGGAGGCTGGAGAGACGAATTAGATACAAATAAGAAGATGCTGTTAAAAAAAAGGAAACTCTCCTTTTGGGATTTGTTGATAAGGAATACTGCATGCAATACACAAAGTAACTGTTCTGAGACTCTACTGTGATGTGATTTCAGTATTTGCAGTGGAGCAACAAGATTAAAAAGTTAGAAAAAACAGAACTTCTGAAGACATGAAGAAATCGGGTTTAATCTTAAACATACTAAAGCAACACATGAGATCCAAAAACCTAGTGTGGGAAGGATGGTTACACAGAACTTACACATAGAGAAACAAGAACATACTGCTAAACAAGCATATACAGATATATTAAGAAACGCCTTAATTATTAGAAACAATTGAAATATTAGAATCTTTACTGCAAAGCAAAAAAATCCCCAGGAAACAGATTTGACAAATGACTTTTGGAGATAACCTAAGCATATTTAATCATCAGTTAGTGCAGTGACATCCTGTGGTAATATTCTGCCCTACTTATTTGCAATGAAGAACCTGATCCTGAAAGAGATACTTGGGGAACACAACACTAAATTATATAAATAATTTAAGTATCCAGTGGTAAAAATCAAGCAAAATGCACAAACTATTGACTATTTATGATGCTAATTGAGGTCCTGAGCTGCTTAAAGACTCCTTCATGACTGCTTTAGTACTTGTTAGAGGGAGAAATGAAGAGAATAGATTCAGAGGGTAGCGAGATTGTTTTCACCTAGCCCGCAAGAAAGTTTTTATTAACCTTGTTGCATTCATTGTAGGCATGGACGGAAAAACTATGAGCAAATTCAGCAGACAGATTAGGATCACTGATCAACTGAAATTCCAGAAGAGGCTTCTTTCTTGAGAAAGGACTAAACATTACATGTACAAACACATTTTACAAGTTCGAGCTGAACGGTTGCAATAGTTCCTCTTAATCCAGAAACATGCACTTCTGAGAGTGAAGTCACTTCATGGAAGTCCCTATTCATAAATTTTTCTCTGCAATTATGAACTAAGGTATTTTAGGACCTACAAGCTTCCTTTTTCTGTTCTCCTCAGTACAACTATTAAAAAAAAAATAATTGAAGACTCCATCTAAATTAGAACAGAAATTAGAACAAAAAGTGCACACAAACTTACCAAATAAGTTGGTTTTCACAGTGATAGACAGATGAGTGTTATTTCTAAGGATTTCCATGGCTTTTGACAGCTGAACGTTTTCAAAGTTTTGACCATTCACTTCCAGTATCTAAAAATACAAACAAGCAGTGTCATTTTTGTTTAGCAAAGAGAAGGGAAACAAAAGGGGGAGGGGAGACATTTTAAAATTATATACCTGGTCTCCACGTTTCAAGCCTGCTTCTGTAGCTTTGCTACCAAAATCTACACTGTCAACAAAGATTCCAAATCCCTTTTCTGACCCTCCCAGCAAGATAAAAGGCAAAGGGGCTTCTCGAGATGGCTTTGTTAAGGTTATCAATCTTCGTTTAGCTTTAGCAGCACAAGCAATATTTAACAGCCTCAAATGTCCACCCATTTTCTACAAGAGAAAAGCATAATGAGTTATATATAACAACAGCCTGGGTACTCCCTGCCATCCCAAATTGTCAGAAAAACCCCTCACTCTTACCTCCCTCTCCAAATTGTTCTCAAATTCTTCCAGAAATCGAGTCATAGCAGGATCTCCTTCAAAATCATTGAAGTGATTGTTCACCCACAACAATACTACCCGTGTAACCTGAAAATTAATCAATAATATAAATATTTTCCAGGAGTAGCTAGAACAGCACTAGTGCTAAGTCCTTTAAAAATACTGCTCCTTAAAGCCCCTGTAAATTTGCATTGGAATCCTAAATATTATATATATACACCCAAACCTAACTTTACTAATATGCAATCATGTACCAGGAGGATAGAATGAATTAAGCATTAAAATTGCTTTCACTTGTATAAGCAATTGTATGTTGTATCTCATAAAGAATACTATGAGTTAGAAAATTAACACTGGCTGTATCAAATTTGATTGAGTAGGGAATAGAGCACACAGGTACAAAGCAACGAGTTAGATCCATTTCTGCCTTATAACAACAATTTCCTGTTCATGTACATTTCTAAATCGGCTTAATTCTTCAAGCACATGATCATAAAGCTTCCGATACTGCTTTATATTCGATCTTGAATCTCACAAATCTTTAGATAAGCCACCATTAACTTCATTAGGCATTTACCTGTGTAAAAGAGCTATTGTATTTTAGAGAGGCAGGAAAAAGGAGCTATTGTGAGAAGGAGGAAAGAGGTTTTAACAGCAAATACATGCAATTCTTTTCCTTAGAGTTAATCTTTCAGTTTACTACTCTTCCTTTCTCTCCATTTCTACTCCCCCAAAGCAACTATGATTATCAAGTTCAGAAAGATCTTAGCTGGTATTTTACAGTTAGGAAAAAACCCTAAAGGAATACTATCAATTAATATTACTGAAGGTAAAGCCACAAAATAAGAGCTTCATTTTTTAAAATGATATGCTTCCACTATAAAATTTTATCTTAGTATGTGACTTGACCTGGAACATCAGCAGCACTCGTCCTGACAAAATAAAAGGGAGTTTTGATGTCTTAAATTAATATTGATTCACGCTATTTTTAAAAAGCTCCTGAATCCAAAACGGTTGTGCCACTCCAAGTTATCTCTAAAAATACAGCTGCATTTCTTCTGTTATGCTGGGAAAGTAAATTAGTAGGGGAAAACCTCTAAACATTTCAAAAACTAGAGCTCAAGAACAAAGTCTCATACAAATTTTAATCAGCTAACCCCTGTCCAGTCTTTGTGTCTGCACAAAATCTAAACCTCTGCAGCCTCTTATGCTAAAGGTCTGACACCAGGCATCCAAAACCAAACCCTGACACCCTCATATACAGTTTCCAAGTAGTTTGCCTTTTACCCCAGAAAAGCAAGTGAATTCAGAATTGCCAAAATTAATGACCAAACTAATCAAGTACTTCAGAACTCCTCAAGATTTCAGATTTCTAACAGGAGGCAACTGCACAACACTATGTGCTGCAGCCACAGGGATGTAGGTTAGGGGTAGCATTTCTGACATATTTGAGATTTCTCCACCTTTGAAATGGAAGATGAACTTCCTTTCTGTTAAACATCTGTGGTGTTCTTCATTAATGTAGATGACATTGGAAGATCCAGACAATGTCTGGTTAAATTTAGGCTAATGGCGGATTTTTAAAATTGGCTGGGAAGTTGCAAGCCATACCACGTAATGTATTTTAAATCACTGCAGTGATAGCTTCAATATTAATGCTGCTTTCAAAGTTGGGACTTACTAACTTACACCCAAACGGCACTGCACTGGAAGGGCTGAATGGTGACTTCCAGAGGAATGCCATTAGTTGTGTCTCAACCAGAACAGCATTAAAAGAGGATTAAAGCTGTAAAGTCAAGTACCATGCTGCTGGGCAAAATTATCAGTAAGGCTGCATCTCAAATGTCCCACCCTGATTACTACTGAGTACTGATCATCCTCAGGAAGTTCTACTCCCCCGTTTCCCTCTCCTCACTGCCTATCAGCCCCTACAAAACAGCCAAAATCTTCCAGAATCCTTGTTCCCCACTTGCTTATCTCCACTTATCCCAAGCTGTTCTCTGACTCTTGCCTTTCTGTCAGTGCTACTGGATGTCAGAAAGGGTTGGTTATTGAGACGGCAGAACAAAGACCAGCTCTGTTTTCAGACCTGATACCAGCAACTGTGCCGGCTCACGCTTTTACAGAGGCTGAGGGGATTATCCACTGGAGGACAAGAAAACCAGGTTTAAAGATGAACTCCAATATTATGGCTCTGAAGCTGTAACAAGCCTATGCTAAACAATGATTAGCTGCAAAGCCTATCCTCTCTGCCAAATACAAGATCCTTCCTCCAAGGCACAGATATACTAGCATTCCTAGAGGAAATACCCAGGTTTAAAAAAAAGTTGAAAACTAAATTTCTCTTTAACCTTATAGATATAATTCCCTTGGTTTCAAATTTGAAAAAAAATCTGGAAATTTTTACTGTTTTTTTTTTTACACATGACAGAGTTGCATACAAGTGAAAATAAAGCACTACAGTGTGAAGCACAGTAAGGCCTCAACAGACAGTGTGCCAAAACTGGATATACAGGGCCTTATTCTTCCATTATGGCAGTTTTGTTTAGGGAAGAGGATATTTGATTGCTTTCTTGTGTTTGGGTTGGTTTGCGGTTTTTTTTAATGCTATGTAAGGCTCAACAGATTCTTAACAATGGCTATATTTTCTAGTCTCTTTATATAAAAATAAATTATCACAAAATGTTTGCCAAGTTGTGTTAACTAGTATTATGTAATTGGAAAACATAAAACTTAGTTATATGCTCAAATTTCAAGACACAATAGAATTCTATTGAATTACGTTAAATAAAAATACTGATTATTGGAAAAAAGCTTTCCCTGTACTTGCAAGCAACTAAGTTATGTTGTAAAAACACAGCAAAGTAAAACATGGCTAATTTACGTTGCCTGAGCATATTAATACTTAAATAAACTACAATAAAATAAAGAAAAAACATTTACTTAGTTTTATCCATACATTCTGCCATTAAAATATGTCACCAGCTATTTGTGTCTTGTTCAGTTTAGTCATTCTCTCTAAAACACATTTTATTTTTAACAGCTAATATTTCAATGCAAATGGTAACAGGTATGTAATTCAGGGGCTTTCAACCTTATCCCTGAGGCTGGGGTCATTGAACCACTCCAACAACTTCTTGCCCACTTCCATTGGGCTGGAAAGAAAGGTCCGATACGTCAACAGGAAGTCTTCTATAAATGTTGGGTCTACTACAGAGTGCTCTTCCACCAAATGCATTGTTAACCTTTCAGATGTTCCCTATTGAAAAAAAAAAAAAAAAAGTCTTAGTTATTAAAACCAATTTTCAATAAATGCCAATTTGTTTCCTTGTAACATACTGAAGATGCATTACACTAGAAAGAATGCTGGCATCTATTGACTGATGAGCTAAGCAAACATAGCAGCTTAACCACTGTGATAACAAATGTAAAAAATTTATGTAATCGATTTCTATAGAAATCAGTTATCAAGGTGCATAATTATAAAGAGAAAAACTGGAAATGTTAACTGTCTATTTTCAAATATATATTTTTATAATATATCTCTCAACTAATCTGGACCTAACTTGCCAAGTTAAGAAGTTTACAGAACACAGACTTTCACAAGACACTCCCTCTTTTGCTTTTACCTTGATGACAATGTGACCTTTTCTTGTTCCAGTGCGATCAAGCTCCCTGTGCTCCTTCACCATCACAATCTCCCCTTCCTCTTCTACCTTCTGCATGTTCTTTTCCACTTGATTGAGGATGCGGCAATAATCTTGCTGGGCTATACAAACAAACTGGAAAGAATCATCGCGCACCAGTATTAAAAGGTAAAATCTTCAGAAAAGCATTTAGACTTAAGATGCAAGTACTCTATTAATAGAAAAGATAAAGTAGTTTCTCAACCTGCAGTGAGCCAAATTTGTCTCTCCAGCAGTTTAGCTGTAGTAAGCAGATGAATACACAAGCACAGTACTTCCACTACAATCTTGCAGTTAGAGGAGACCAAGATTCAGCAGAGCAAAATGATTTAGCATTATCAGCCATTTTTCTTTAGCTGCTTTGACCTCCCCTGTGCTGGAGCTGAAGCTCAGTATCCTAGCTGGTATTTTTTCTCCCATGCAAGCTTTCGTGTGGTATTTAGAAAGGTTAAGAGACTGAAAGGAAAAAACTAGCTTTTGGGTTTTGTGCCTACTGTTACTGTAAATTATTAATAATAGCTATGAAAAATGAAAATTAAGTCAATCATTAAGAAAACTAACATTTATTCAATTACATGAGTGCAGGTACACAGAAACAAATTACTTCTGGATTAAAGCATACAGCAGGAAAAAATATTTTCTTCAGGCATCTGCTCAGC
Source organism: Platalea leucorodia (assembly GCF_965183815.1). Lineage (NCBI taxonomy): Eukaryota > Metazoa > Chordata > Aves > Pelecaniformes > Threskiornithidae > Platalea > Platalea leucorodia. Next base: position 40,787,608 of record NC_138828.1, on the reverse strand, counting down.
CAAGAATAAGTGCAAGAATAAATACCTGAAGAATATTCCTAGCATCTACACCATGCAAATATAATAAAGACCACCCACTACAACTTAGGAAATAAAAAATACTGTATACACTATGAATTGTCTTCTATAACTTGCTAAAAGTTTTATACCTTTGTCTCTTCTTTGGGGCAAATACTCAACTGTCATCTTATATGAATTTGCGTATTTAACTGAAAGGAAATTATCGATAGTGTTTCTTCTGATTGAAAAGTTGATAAATGATCATGTACGTACTTAGGGTAAAAGCATGAGATTCACAGAGAGAGTATTTTCTCCTGCATTCTTCATAATTCATTTACACACCTTTTCTACTTCCAGCAGCTAGTAGTAGCTGAAACAGAACTCGCACAGTTTGGATTTGTTCAAAAACATTATCCTAACAAGATACCATTTAAGCACTTTTTGGAAGTTAGATGGGCAAACTAAACCAGGTGACTACATTAACACACATTTACAGCCATTTCATATGGCATCTACTGGAAGCTAATTAGCCATCAGGACCAAGCAAAATGCTTAATTCACCCAGGGTTTGGCTATTATCTTCTGGATGGGAATAAATAAATCGTAACCACATATCCGGATCAGGCTAGTAGTTTTATGCTACAAGAAGCATTCCTTAAATCTGACTACTTGTGTTACAGCGAACATCAAGGCATTTTCCTTGAAAGGCCGGATTGGCTGAAACTAGATTTTCTACTCAAACTATGGGACAGAGAGCTTGTATTACTTCAAGATTCAGTAGCTGAGTTGAGTAAGGAAGAACGGCTATTGCCTGTAGAATTAAAAGAGCCTGTAATGGCTAATAGACCTTGAGATCCTAAGGGAAAGTTTGAAGCAATGGATATATGCAACAGGCTGGTGGACCTCAAGTTCTGGAGAAAGCACGTAGATAAATCTCTTAATCCAAAATGATGAAGAGAATTCAATTTCCCAGACTGTGGGTATGCAGGAGCCATATTTCACAACTACTGTGCAGGGTTACACGCTGGATATTTTACATATATTCAGTTTAAAATAAAACTGTCTGGCTATTGAGTTGCATTACGCCTATATGTACATGATTTTGCGTGTATTACAGTCTGAGACACTACCTGGCAGTCATCCACTTTGGTTCTCATCACTCCTTTCATATATTCCTTTTCCATGGTAGGGGAAACACCAAAACTGTTCCCCATGCAGAGTATCTCTGTTCTTCCATCAGGGTACGTCACCTCCACAGAGCCATTCAAAATGACTGACCAGGAATCCAGCTACGAATCAAATGTTGCAGGATACGTGAAGACTGAATCACTTAACATTATAATATCATACTATATAGATACAACCCTCACCATTTTTCCAAAGGAAAAGTTATTTTTTAGCACCTATTAAAAATATTTATAAGCTAGTTTACCTTAAATGTGCAGCTATTTCCAGCTCAAGAAAACTGGAATCCTATGTTTAACTATAATGTTTAAAGTTTATGTAAGACTAAGAAAAAAAATTTTAAAAAATGAAAAAAAAGAAAAATAAAAAAGTTTGTTTTAAAACACCACTTAAACACTGAAATAAACTCCCCAAATCAGCTCCAATAGGCAGGAAGCATTTTGTACATTATGAAGATATTTTCTTATGCTTTTATTGCACAAGAAAAGTTGTGCAAGTGCTTAAACAAAAGCTTTCAAATGAATGCAGAATAAAGAGGCATAATTTACCTGATCAATGTTACTTTTTATTTTTTAATTTTTAAGCAACAAAAGAGGACCTTAACCCTGTGGAATCTGGGATGCCTGGTATAATAGGAGAGTCCAAAGTAACTTCTACTGACCTCTTCCCCATCGTTTAGTACAATAGTTCCTGCTCTCTCCACAACTGCGAACACCATTACAGCACAGAGCTCTCTCCTCACTGACATTGTCATGTTGGCAAAAGCAGGCAATTGATGCATGAATTCCAGTAGTTGTTCTGAAGGAGAAAAAGCCCACTGAGTCATGCATGTCAAAACAACAAAGCACAGCAAAGGCAGTTCTTCAGTAAGATGCCTGAGGCTACTTAAGCTAAAATGCTGCACAATCGTTTCTGTATACTAATAAATCATGTACAGTGGCCTGTTGTAATTACTGAGTATTTTGTAGACACAGACTGGCTGGTCATAACATCAATAGAAGCCCTGCAAAGTAAAAGTCAGTATAATGGAAGAACTGTAATGTAACCAAGAGCTCTGAATACAACCAATGAAATTGTAATACTCCAGCCAGCCAGGGCATTAAGTCCATGAAGACTATGATAGGCCTATATAAAACACAGCAAGACATTAAGAAGGAAATTCCACAAAACTGAGCAAGATCATTGGTAAAACCATCCCTTCCTAGGCTAGGCGTAACAGTAAATTGTACATGATCATCATCTGACTCATTCACAAAGTTCCAGATAGAACAGGATTACTGTCTTAAAGGTGACTACTGCTGCTCTGTCTTCTGTATGCACTGGAGTTGCACTTATACTCCGCTGTGAACTTCTCCCATATTTTTCTTTTTACATTGTTCATAACCACAGAACTCAATTTTTCTTAGTAGTCCTGCTGCGGGATTACATGCCCTAAATACTAGACATTTTTGCATTCAGTTTGATCTAAAAATCCTACTGAAAATAGTCAACAGGACACCATTTTTTTCCTAAATCTTTATTCACTCAGAATCACTGAACGGTTGAGGTTGGAAGGGATCTCTGGAGGTCATCTGGTCAAACCCTCCTGCTCAAGCAGGGCCACTTACAGCCGATTGCCCAGGACCATGTCCAGACGGCTTCTGAATACCTCCAAGGAGGGAGACCTCTCTACCACCTCTCTGGGCAACCTGTGCAGTGCTCGGTCACCCTTACAGTAAAATAAAAGTGTTTCCTGGTCGTCAGACGGAGCATCCTGTGTTTCAGTTTGTGCCCATTGCCTCTAGTCCTGTCACTGGGCACCACTGAGAAGAACCTGGTTCTGTTTTCTTTACACCCTCGCTCCAGGTATTTGTACACATTGATGAGATCCCCCCTGAGACTTCTCTTCTCCAGGCTGAATGGTCCCAGTTCTCTTAGACCTTCCTCATATAAGAGATGCTTCACTCCCTTAATCATCTGATAATCAACCTTAATCTGATAATCAACCTTAATCATCATTTAGTCATACTTTGACAAAAGAAGAAACTTAAAACTCAGCCAGTGAAACTGATTAATTAGAAATTGTAAGAATTTTAATTCTAGTTCTGCTTTGCTTTCAATGCCTGTACATTAACATAGCAAATTAGTTTGATTAGATGCACATTTACGTAAAGGTCTTAATGGCTCCAATGTTTAACATAAATGTGTATCTGGTTAAAAACAGACACGACATAACAACTTAAAATTAAAAAATGTAATGTGATAAGCATCCAGCATTGACATTAATGTTGACTTTGCCAAGGTTCTATCTAACTGTTTGCCAGACACAATGATGTTTATTTCATAAACCAGTTCTGATATCAATTAGAAGTTGGAGATCTAAAGGGCCAGCAACTAATAGTTTTCACCCATATCATGTGTGTTTTCTCTTTCTTTGGCTGTACTCATTCACTGGCTGAATTTACGGCATTTATGAATCACCTTACAGAATAAACACTAAACTTACCAATGATTAAAACCTCAAGCTCAAAAAGTAATTTTTTTTTTTTGGTGAAGGAGAACAAATTTGACAGTATTTTACTACATTGCAATACTTACCAATATCATCATCTGTCCTGTCTATTGGGTCTTTCTCCAAGCAGTCTCTAACAATATCCCTACTCATCAAAGGATCCGATGCCCTTTCAATGTCTTCTTCATCATCATCGTCCTCAGAATCCACTGCTGTCTCCGGCAACCCACTGAGATCCATATCACCAGCCTCACTTTCTGTAGCCTAAATTCATGTACAAACAATTTAAAAAAAAAAAAACAAAACACAAAACAAAACAAAAAAAACATTCAAATGTGTTCTTCAGTGCTACAGTTTTCTAGTTAAATACACAGAAGTGAATTCTGTCACCTAACAGATCACTCAAATTCACTCAGTATTTTTTATATTGCTTTTTTGTTTGCATATTTTTAAAAACAACTAACCATTCATCAACTCAAACCCATTGTTTAAACAGGACTTTTAACACTTGTTTCAATCAGCCACATATAAACATGATTCAACACACATTATTTAATCAGTAGATCTTGGGGGAATTGAAGGCAATTATATTTCAAGGAACAATTTCTTGGAATATTAGCTGATTTTTTTTTTTTTTTTAATAAACAGTTCATTTAAAACAGCTTGCTTCTGTTCCCTCCGCAACTTTATATTTTCAGACACTTCGGAATGCAATGCAATTTTAAGTAGATAGTTTGGGGAAATAAGTACAGCATGAAAACACTACAGGAATTTTGCTATCTCCCAGTAACCTACAACTGTTTTTTTTTTTTTTTTTTACAGTTCAATTCCAGTTGAACATAGTTAAATATGGCTTTCATTTGCTGATAAACAGTATAAGAATTCAAAGAATTTATAGATGCAGAAAAAATGCGAAGTCACTACTTAAACACCACAGATGGACTACACAGAATTAAGCCAAACTTAACCTCCATTAAATTGTATTAAAATGAAGGAAAATATAGACCGTATATAGCCTGAGGTCATTAGTATAGCACCTAAAGGTAAATACATTTCAATGATTCAGTTTTAAGACCAAACACTTAACAAATCCCGCAAACATTTGTCTGTCATGGCTGATAAAGCTGCTTTTTCTCAGAACCTGATTTAATGCCATGGCAGCTGCCAAGGCTCAGCTATGATAATTTTTAAGGAAATGCAAGCTTCTAACGAGCAAGTTTTAAGCCATGGCTTGAGAAATCAAGTTTCACATGCCTTATAGGGATGGTTTGTTTCTGAGAGTCTGGAAGCACACAACGCATTCATGTCTACTTTAAAAATACTACATGGGGCAAACACAGCTACTGAAGCCTATTGATCTGTCTCTCATACTGGTAAAAAAAAAAAAAACAAAAAAAAAACCAAAAAACCAAACCACCCAAAACTAGGTCACCCTCCAAACACAAAGAAGGTAAGACAAATTACGTTGGTATTTTCATAGAATCATCTTCCCTATTCCTGCCTCACTAGCTGCGGCTGACAGCTGTTACCTTAATGCCATTATACACAGCCACCTTATGAGTGGTAGCATATGGCTGGAGACAGATCAGGGCAGCTAGTGTCTTTCTTACATGCTTCTGTCCTACAGCACAACACAAGCTTTGTAACAGGGTCTTGTTAATATAAAAAGCATGATAGCAGCACCTACACAATATTCAAATTATTCTCACTTTGTGTTTTTTTTTTCTGTTTGTTTGGGTTTTTTTGTTTTTTTAAAGAAAAAATGCTGAGTGTTTCTTAAGCAGGATGAAGAAGGACATTAAACTGGCATACAAGCAACTCTCAAAAATGATAGCACTGATAGCAGTATTTTCATTAGCAGTCTTACTGTGCTTAACATGCATGTTCCCTATGATACATTTGAAACAGTTGCTATAATTACTCTTACAAAATAGCCTTCATCAAAAGTGACTGGTGGAAAAATTAGTGACAGTGAGTCAGTAGACACACAGCGTATGACACCAATCTGTCAGAATCAGAAGTCTCCAACAGTGACAATTCCAGTGACAGTGGGACTGACTAATTCACAGTCAATTTTGCAAACCTTCCCATTACTAACAAGCGCCCCTCCTACTCGCCCAGATTAATCTCTCTCAAAAGCACATTAGTAAAATGAATGCAGAACTAAGTCACACAATGCTAACATACATGAGAAAATTCCACATATTGTACAAAATTTCATTATTAAAAGACAAGTTATTTGACTGTCTTAAAACAATAAGACAAAACTGGACAGAAGTTGAAGCTCTATTATGAAGAAAAGTTGATGCTATTTAAAAAAAATTCTCACACTGAAATTAAATGCAACTTTGTATTCAGAAAATACGTTAAAAACACTACTAAAGGCTACAAATATTTCCAGAAGATGATCATCACTTTTTACAGAGCTAATTAAATCTTCTTGACAACTGAAGTTATTGGTAAAACCTGAATGATAAAGCAACTATTTCTAACTTACTAGTTATCAAAAAATACAAACCACTACAACAAAGCAGCTCAGAATTGAATGCAACAATCCACAGAGTAGTATGAAAATTTATTAATTTAACTTAGCACACCTTTAAAAATAAACTTCATCTTTTGAGAAAAAAAATATATATTTTTTCAAGCAACTTTCTGAAAATGTTATGATTACGCAAAAGTTAGCAAAGGAACACAAACATAGCCTTTCCACATAGGCAATATGCATTCATAGTAGTAAAGAATCAAACAACTCATCCCATGAGGACTCCTTCTGTGTATACATGCAAAAAGTTTTGCATGAGTTTTGTTACATTATTAAGAATAATTGGATCTGTGTTCATGTTAAAAGCACACACCAATTTATCTAAAAAACTATTGCAAATAGCTTCTTTAGGCTTACTAGCATCAAGTATGATGTTAAAGATTCAAAGTCCTCTTGCTGACATATTAAACTTCATAACCCACCTACTTCGAGTAATTTTGTACTCCCTCATGTTAGAAAAATCAAGCATGGCCACCCAGGAACCCTGAGTTATGAAGCAATAGCCATGCATTTGTGTAAGACTAAAGGGAAAACCTCAGTGAGCTCCTTTGAGGACAGAGGCTTCCTTATAAACCTCAGCAGCAGAAAATCCAGAATACAAGATGAATACCCTACAGAATTTGTACTGCAGTCAGTCACGAGGCTTAGAGCTTCCCAGGGCATTTAATCAAGGACGAAATACTTTCATAGGTGCATGTTGTCCTTTGTTTCTTGGGTAATAAGAGAAATTAGCTTCACTGAAGTAAATCTAAAGAGATTGCATGTAAGAAAAATGATAGTTGCAGCTTAAAGTACAAAACAGTGTCTCTCCAAAGTCTGAACACCAGTTGCAATGAAAGTTTCCTTCACAGATGAAAAGATGGCATGAAAAGTTTGCTGAAGCTTCAAAGGAAGCACATAGTGACAGCCTAATATTTTATTTGTCACATCACCAACAAGAAAGTCAGGAGTCTTAAGACAGACATTTTCAAGCCTGAGGTGAAGAGTTATTTCACATTTAGTACCTAAGGAGACTTGGCCCATTTTAAGCAGTGTCTATAAAGGCTAATATTGTAGTAATACAAAAATGGTTGTTCCAACTGCTAAGAATCTCCAAGACCAAAGTCACCTCTAGATTTAAGTAATAACAGCTAATTAAACAAATACCATGAAACAACTAGGAAAAGATGCAAAGTAAAGGAGCATTGTGTAAGTTTTCTCAGTTAGCCCCTGTCTCCTTGAGTGATTCTAGGAGGGCGGGGAATAAAAAAGAACTATCATTCTTTCCCCTTAGGTCAAACTGGGCACACTGGGGAAAGGGAACACCCTGTTGGTCCCTTTAGACTGGTATGAGAGGAAACTGATTAAGCCCAGCTCTACCGGTCTTTCAATTTTTGGAGGCATCATGAACATGGACATAATAACAGAGGTGATGGACTACATTAACAGCTAAAGATGACTTCCTTTACTGCCTCATTTCCTTCTCCAACCAATTTCTGGGTATCTGTTGAGAAAAAGATCAGAAGAGGCCAAGGGGGATGTTCGCTTATCCAACAGGTCTATACCTTTACAATCAAGTAACTCTCCCTCCCATATTATGGCTGCTTCATCACACACACCTGCACACACATACCAGCTTTACTATGGCAAAGAAAGTGGGAAGACTTGGAGAACTGCTTACAAGGCTCTGTTTTAGGTGGCCTTCACCGTTTTGTTTTCTACACTGGTTTGGGGAAAAAGCTTCCAGCTGATCTTAACAATATAAAGACAAAAAAGTAGAAAAGCCTTAAAATTAACCGCATTAACGACTGATTTCTTAGTATTTTAAAGAGAATATTTTAGCCTAGACGTTTTTTATTTTAACCACTTTCTTTAAGAGACAGTACGAAAAAAAAAAGCAGCATCATTTTGAATAATAAAACACCTTTGTGACTAATGTCACCACCTAAACCGACAATCCAAAATCTCCAAACGTACAAGAGAAAAATACTGGGGGGGAGGCAGGGAACCAACACGAAAAAAGCATAGAAGACACTTGTTGTGCAAGCCAGAAATATATTCATTGTCTGCTGCAGTCCTTCAAGTCCACGAAGCTAACAAAGAAAGCAGCTAAGCTCAGCTCAAGAAAACTACCCCCACCTTATTTTTCAAACATTGGAGTTTAAGGGCTAAAAAATAAACTAAAACATGAAATTAAGAATGTTTATTAGTGAAAACATTCAATTTTTACTTCATATTTTGTAAGCTGATACTGATACAAAACACCAAGAACACTGGCACTACACCTCTCGTGAAATCACTTGCAAAAGTTCCATTAGCTTGAAAGATTTCCTCCTGTCATTATATAGGCACATTGGATCCAGCTTTTCCACAGAGAGAAAACATGGCTGGTGCTTTGTTTTACATTAGGCTTCAACTCACTGGGCAAAAGTTTACAGTATAAATAAATTGCTATGACATTCAATCCATGTAATTATAATATGTATTTGTTTGTTAAAGAATTATCATATATATAACAATCAATTATAGCTATTACATGCACACAAATCATACATAAATCTAAGGCAGTAAAATTATTTTTTCATGCTCTACCAACATGAGCGCAAATGGCTTGAAATACATTAAAACTCCTTCAATCTAAGATTTTTACTGCTCTCTCTCTTCATATTTATTCTTTCATTATCTACTACAAAATTTACAGCCAGCAGCCCACATCTGTCACCAGAGTCAGCCTGAGCACTATTCCTCCCTAGAGAAGGAAAATGTAATAATCCAGACAACGCACAGCAGGAAGAGCGTCCTCCCCTATCGCCAACTAACTGCCATTTTTTTCAAAACGAAGGAACATTTGCTGAGACCACAGGCACACAGAACGACAACTCTGAAAGTTACTCCTACGCTATTAATTGCAGAATAGATTAGAGGACCCAAACTCACCAAGAGTGATACGGTACTGCACAGGACTTAGCCGAAACTGCGGGGGGGAGTTCAGTAGGACCTAGTTTACCTGAGCCGTTTCAGACGTCCTTGCATTACCCAGAGCCCTGCACCGCAGAGGCTGATACAGTCAGAAAGATTGACAATCTTAAGGTAAAACCTCTTTATTTTGCTTACAGCAGCTTCGGGGCAGGCTGCATGGACTTTCTGGTTTGAGAGAGAAAGGTTTGGGCTCTCTCAGGAAGACTTTCTGGAAGGTGGACCTTTTTTCTAGGAGTTACTGTATCAGACTCGTGAGAAAACAAAGTTGACATCTTGAAAATTTCCAAGCAATACACACATCCTGGGAGGGTCTCGGAAAGGATGTTCCCGGTTTCCTGTACTGCCGGAGTACGCGGGCAGACATCAGCGGGCACGCAGGGCCGGCAGGAAGCCACCGGGCCGAGGACAGGATAAGGCAAAGAAAGGCTGGCAAAGGAAGGAGCTGAGCCAACACAACAACGCCTTCCCAAAACAGAGAGGGGGAATGACACGCCTTCACAGGCTTAAACCTCCTTGCTCTCAACCCGGGATCATCATCTGGTAATATACGAGACAGGTATAAGAAGCATTTAGGAGCATATAGGAACAGGTATATGCTTCCATACAGGAAGCATTAACTAAGCATGAGAAACAGGAGTGAGCAGTCACACATGAGAAGCAGCGGTGAACGGTTTACTTTGCCAAATCAACACAAGTATTGTTCTTGGCAAATACAAGCTGGCACACAATCTATTAACATTCAGCATCCCCTTCCTCTCCAGTCACATTACAGAGTTAGTCACTTCATGAACTTATTTCCTAAAATAACAGTAACAACGTTTAAGGACCTTACTGATTGGCACCTGAAATATTTTTGAGCCTTGGGTGGGGTGAGCACAAAGGATTATTTATTTTATTTTGGTAAGTACTTCTTATTCTGAAAGAAGTTCTTTTATGTGCAACATTTGACAAACAAATTTAGTTACAGCATTAATATTTAAAAGGAAATATTCTCAGCTCAATGCTGAAAGCATCTGAAGATTCAGCTTCATGATTTATTCAAAAAAATCTTAAAAGGCCATGAATGTATTTTCACTGCAAACAGTTGCTCTTAAGGCTACAGAACTAAAACTTACTAGGATGCAAAACATGACATATCATTAACTCAGATCTCAACAGTAAAGATCTAATTAACAGAATAATTGAAAAAAGAAAACATTTATTTTATTTATCAATTGAAAGATAAGATGGCAGTCTTTCTAAATCATTCCTTTCTACTTAGGCATAATGAACAGAAGTCCATTCTACTGAACAGAGCAATGATATTATATACAAAACATAAGAATCAGAGGAACAACGATACTGAGCTTTGCCAAAGACCAATTAAAACTGAAGTAAAAAAATAACATGTAGATGATTTTGTTACTGTTTACTGTTTTTGAATAAACACTTGGGAGAGAATTAAAAGGCAAATAATTGAGAGAGAATGATCCAATCTCAGCTTCAAAAAGTATTTCTGTTTTTTTAATCCTTGACTTGACCCTAGGGAACTGAAATTACATCCATTTTATTTTGTTGTGGCTTTTTTTAGCAGTACTTTAACCTGCCTTAACGTTCCTACATTACATTCCTTTACAACTAAAATTGAGGTGAGAAATTAATGATTTACCACAATATGAGAAATTATTAAATGAAACTATATTTGGTACCATAAAGTTAAATTGAGTAATTTAAGAACCTTAAGTTTCCACACCCGAACTTATCAATTCATTTTTTTAAATAAACATTTCTTCAAGTATGTGTATTAACACAAAAACATGAGGCTACGTTCCACAATATATGCTCATATTTCTTGATGTTGATAAAGACATAGGTCATTTTAATAATTACTGTGACACTGTACAATTACACAGTTCTCAATACATCAGTGCCGAGACATCCTTAAATGAGGTATTAACTGTAAATTTATTTAAGAAACCAGATAATATTTTTTAAGATCACTAAGTATGTCAAGGTATCCTCAATTATTTTTTTTAAATTAAATTGAAAGGAATAATAAAAAAGTAAATGTTCCCCATGTAAATACTTCACAAAACCATTAACTCTCTTCAAACGCCAACCATCCCGTTGATTCCATTATTGCAAACAAAACTTATTATAGGAGTCAGACACCAGGTTGGTGACTACAGAAAGATGTATTTCTCTGAAGCTTCTGTATTTTTTTTTTTAGTTTCCCAGAAATTCAGTGCTCCTTTTCACAGTTATAAAAGTTTTGCTGAAACTCTGCAAAAATTTACTTCCAACTTATCTAGAGAGTAACTGTACTATAACTAAATGCCACCTACAACTGTCTCTCTAGAGGTACTTGTTATTTTTATGTTAAAATGTAAAATCTTTGGAAGGAAAGGTATGAAAATCTATAGAAGACTTGAAGAGCGAAGCTGATTTTACATCTTCCTCACCCTCACAGTATAAACCTAAATCCTGTCTCGAAGTAATCCTCTCTCAGAAGAAATTCTGAAAAACATACTTGACTGGCATATGCTATGCCTGAAGTGTTCAGTTACTTTGAATTTTTTCACAAAAATAAACCTTTCCATTATTGAAATTATGATCTAAATTGAACTGGGACCTTTTTATAGCCTATCTTCTCCCACAAAAAAGGTTATTCACCTGAAGCAGACTACATGCTACATCTGTGCTCACAACTGAACTTGTATGTATTTGTATAGATGATGTTTTTCCCATTGTTTAAATGGCTACATTTGCATTTTTAAAAGCATCCCAGACAAACATTATTCCTCTTCTAGTAAACAGTACTTCACGTAGAACTGGTCTCATTAAATTTTTTACTATTGTTTTGATAGAACAATATTTTGATTAGATTTGATTTTTTTTTTCAGAATAAGAAATTGCTATCGTTCCTTATCAGAAGGACAAATCCTCCTCTTTGACACTGCAAGAACTGTAAACATCAAATGAAGGATCTAGACATTTTATTTCAGATTTTTTTTTCTAATTTTTATTTAGAGGAAGCACTCACACCCCAAAGCGTTCTAGGGACCCTCTGCATCATATTCACAGTGAATCTCTCCAAACTCAAGCTGCACCAAATGAAGAGCATAGATCTTTATGACAAGAAACACCCCCAGAAATATAACAGCTTAAAATGTCTCACCAGTTCAACCTCCTCATCTTTTTCCCAGGATAGCCAGGAGAGAAAGCACTACCGAGATGCTGGCACCAGGTCTCAACAGGGTGGGGAAACTGGAATATGCCCCTCAAGTCAGGCCAGCACGGGCTGCTCACTGCACATTTCTTTCTCCCTACCACTGAGTATGTTCTAGATTTTGAAGCCAATAACTCTAAGAACTGTAAAATACAGCATCAAGAAGAAGAAAAATCCCTCACATTACAAGGTCCTAAATCTATAGTTTTGAAATTCTGATCCAGCTTTTAATCGTAATGCCCAGCTCACGGGCACTTTTTGTCAGCAGATCTCAAAGTCTGATCTTCTGGCACTAAACGTCACAGCTGTTGTTTTACACATGGCAAATCGGAGAGACAAAGATGAGGTGGAGTGCTGGAGTCAGGAACAAAACCCCTTTACCTCCTAGGTCCCACCAGGGACCTCTGCTGGAAAGGCCACACTGGCTCTCCACGCTGAAGTTCAGAACATTTCCTCCCCCAAAATCACAAGTTACAAACACGATGAATGAAGCACAATCCTGAAATGTTGCCAAACACTGCACCTCTACATTGCTGACTTGGATCCTGACAAAGGCAACACGCCGCATGTTGCTGTGCTGCCGGTTACTTGCTGAGTTTTCACAAACATCAGATCTAGTATGCAGCAGGTAAAACCCTGAAATTATTACGATTGAAAGAAAAAAGAGGTTTTTTGGAATCTATTGAGTGCTTCTTCAGACAAAAAGTGACAATACGCAATAGCACAGGCGTTCAGCTATTAACGTCAAAACCGTTGGCAATGGCACCTCCCGTCAGCATCCATTCCAGTCTTACCTGGTAGATATCAGAAAGGCTGCTGCTTCCTGAATCACTAGTGATGCTACATCCTGAGTGACTAGATGAAACGTGGGTCACCTGTGGGTGGAGACTGTCAGTAAGGTGCAGCTTTGTGAAATCTGCAGGAAGCTATAGGTGGAGCAGAAAAAGCAGCATTACAATTTGAGGTAGATACACAGCAAAATGAATTCAAATCATTTATGTCACACTTTACTCTCTGCCAGTACCAAGTGTATTAAGAAAACCGTTGGGGCTTGAGAATGCAGCATAAAAGTTTGAGTTTGGCAGGTTTTTTTAAGTCATGCAGAGGTCAGCAAAATACCACCAAATTGCTGCAAACATAAGAGATTTTAGAAAAACACATATCTGAGGACAAACACCAGCGAAGCAATAACCCTTACGCCAAAACCCTTCCATATCGTGCTATGGGGTTTGGATAGAATTAAAGCGCATATGAATATTGTGCTAGTTTCAATATCAATGGTTTCTGGTAGAATGGGGATTAACAGTGAATAAAGTCCCATACTTTAAAAAAAACAAAACAAAACAAAACAAAAAAACAAACAAAAAACCCAAAAAAAACCCAAACAAACAAACAAACAAACAAAACCCAAAAAAACAACACCCAAGCACTGCTCTGGATCTGGCTAACTCTTTTGCTTCTGAAGTTGACAAAGTACATTAGAAACAAGGAAAATCCAAGCCACTGAGCTATCTGGTGTACTTTGAGCCAAATAATATGATGGCAAATAGGAAATGTGGGAAGACTGACACAACTGCAAAGAGCTACAATCCTGAAATGAGTTTGCTCACACGCGGTGCTGAAGAACAAATAGAGACAGTATGTTTGATCATTTAACAATCATCCACCAAGATTTGTGACATATATTTTTACTATTGCTTTATGCACACAGCTCCCATGAAAATCTTTAAGAACTGTAAATGTTGCCAGACTGCAGAAAGTGAACTTTGATAAAAGAAACTATTTGCTGCCTGAAAAAATATTTAAATGCTATTTCAGGGGCAAATTACTCCTCTCCCCAAGAAGCTTGCATCCCACTGCCACTTAATAAAAGTATGTTAATGTATCAATTTTGGTACACGATAAATGCTTCAATAAATTAATGAGCAAAGGTTTTTTAATTTTTTTATTTTGTTTCAGTTCAGACAAGGTTCTCTCTGAGGAGGTGTGTTTGTACCAAGAATGTCATACACAGTGTGTCCATCCATGTCAGTTATGAATGCTACCTTGGCGCTATTACCATTCTCCCTGGATGGAAATGAAAATAAGAACTCATTCAGCATTGATATAATAGGTCTATCAGTATAACAGGTTATGAAAAAAGTCATCTGCAAGTCACAAGAGAGTGTGACTGAGAAAATTATTAGCTCTACACGGTTAAAGGTACCAAATGATTTTACTGCTGCTTGCCTGGTTTAGGTCTGTTTATAAAACATGCCCTGAAAGAACCTTGGCTTTAGGATTTGTGGTGAAAGCACAGACAACCGGAAAACTTAGTCTTATTTAGACTGACCGGCATTTCCTATTCTAATACACCTGAAAAGGATTTCTTCCTTATCACAGCATGACTGCATCAGTGATAGCAAAAATGGCTACATTTTAAACAATTCTTTCTTAACATTTTATCTCAAAAGAGGGGCTAAAACCAGGAACTAGACATTAATAATCCTAAAAAGCTTCAGTAAGCCCAGAGCTAGAGTTGATCTTCATATGCCAATCAACAAAGAAAGGGCAATTAACAAAAGCAATACTCTAATACCTACAGCCATGGATGCTGCCTCCAGAAAAATATAATTATGCTCACACCACTGTTGATGGTATACCAGAAGAAGAAAATACAGTATGAAGGAGGGCATTAGTTATAGTATCTGTTGTCTCTGCTACTTCCCTTTTCAAGCTGTAAGCTTGAATTAGCACAAAACTGAACAGTATTTACTGATGTTCAGGCCATTATAGTAATTTTTTTATCATGATTCAAGCCATTCTACAAATAAATATACATTCCATAGGTAGAATGTATGGTAAATGAACCACCACAGCTTTTGCAGCATGTTGATAAATACTCCTAAAAGTACAATCTCCTAGAATTAAAGTAGTCCAGGTTTATTTCCAAGTAGAAATCTTATATATTATTTTGAGATACAGGCACAAATCATCTAAGATTTGCACATTTAATGATAACTCAAAGATACAATATTTTGGGAGCTTTACATTTTATAAAGTAATAACTACTTCAATCACAAATAAATATTACCTCCATAGGGAGGTGCATATCAACACATTCTCGAGCCCAGCCAAACACATTCAATTTTTCATAGTGCCCTTCAAATATCTCCATGTCATTAAAAATTGCATTTATTTTTTATCAATGCAATAACAATTCTTAAGAACCTTACATGAAAGCAAATCCAGTTAGTATGTCAAAAATGAAATCAAGCTACGTTTAATATGACTGCACTTAGTGCTTTAAATGAACAGCAAAGATTTATGTTTTGTTACTACACAGGCAATAGGAAGAGGCAGGGGATTCCACAGTAACTGATGAAACACATTGCAAATAAAAGCGAGCCTTCTGATTTTTTTTTACTGTAGACAGTCAGCTGAATGTTTGGTGATTATTGGTTTCAGAATAACTCCTCAAGTCAAAGCCATGCTGCGTGAGCTGGACTTGCCAAGTGGTGACAGCAGAAGATCAGAAGTGGACATTTTACTTAAGGCAACCTAACTAGTCACTTTGATCCTAATCAAATAGGACTATTCACAAGCAGAAAGCACATGCTCACATCTCTGCAGAATACTACATCTCTGTGCTACATGCCTGAAAGCAGCATCCACTTTGACTGCCCTACCCCCAAATAAGTTAAGGTGAGAAGTTGTGCGAGGGAAAAAAAAAAAAATACAAAAATTAAATAAGCTGAAACAGTCAAATTGTGAGCTTAATGAAAATTGTGTGTGAGAAACACATGCATTTCTATCTTAGTCACATACTGCTATTTAAAATATTTAATGTACAAAGTTGTACCCAATGGGGAAAAAGTAAAGCACTAATGACAATGAAAAACCACATGTGCTTAAGTCTTCTATGGAAGAGGCTATGCTTGTCACTCCTGGAGCCCAATGTTTGCTAAATGGTTTTCAGTAAGCAGAGCAAGAATAAAATGCAATGTTCAACCACCTCAGTAGTGCCAGCAACCAGCACAAAGTTGTCTGACCGACACCAGGGTATTTCCATCTAATTTCTTACTCGCAGCGGAACATGATTAGAAAATAGCATCATGAACCATGCTATTAAAACCAGTGAACAAATGGCTAGGATTATCAATCTCTGCTTTTGAGAAACATGACAGTTAACTTCACTACAACAGGTATGTTTGCTGTGCTACTGCGTATCACTTTATAATAAAATTTTTAAGCACTCTGTGCTTGTATTCAGCTATCATTCTATTCAACAGTTTAGTACTGACTTCAGTATTTAGTATCACAGTAAAAATAAAGGTTTTCTTGGAATGCTTTAAAGCGCATACAGGCTAGAGCTAGCACACGCTTTATCTTCCAGATCACGCAGCAATATGAGAAACTCTAAGGGCATGCCATTTGCCTCAGGAACATCACCTATCACAGACTGAAGACACCACAAACGGCAGCAGAACTGAGAGTCATTTTTATCATGTTTTCCATTTTCAATAAATGATGGCTAGCTTTAAGGAGTCATTCAAAGTAATAAGGATCAAAAGCAACTTGTGTATTTTACATAACAAGCACTTATTTTTCTGCAACAGCACTAAACTACAGCTTTGCTGAAGCCAGCAACTACAGTATTTCTTAACTTTATTACTGAACACTTGGAGTCACAGCATCAGAAGGAACTAGCAGACAGAGTAAAAACATGGCAGGGTAATTTAGAAAAATTAATGCATGATTAAGTAAATATAGTTTCAAAATACACTATACACACACTACATTAAATAATTAATAGTCACTAAAAGCATCAGATAACTGTTCTGATAACCTATTTTCAGGACAAACTTCATCAGTGAGAAACATTAAGGCTGCATATGCATAGATCTAATGGAGTATAACAGGGGGACAAAAGGTTTTAATACAAAACATGAACTGATAAAATAGTTCACAGCAAAGCCTTAATCTTAATTTGACAGAGGTCAAAACAGTATTTTATAAATATACATGTAGCTCTAAATAAGCAAGCATGTGTGCGTACACGCACACATTTAAATGGTTTACACACATGTATAGAAACCAGAGGAAAAACAATACATCTGGGAACTACAAGCTTTTACTTCTTGAAAGCCCTAAAACAAATGAACACTTGAACAATTCTGTGAAACTATCTTAAGGACAAAGAGGTATCTCCATTTTGAACTGTACAATACTTTAAACCCTATCACATCTTCCTATCTTAAAAGCAGCATTTTATTACTTCCACCCTCAAAGTGAGTCACCGCTTTATGCATGCAAAGCTAACAATTACTTTGCTCTGAATATGTTCCTCCTATTTTAAGAACATCATGATTTGCTCCTACCCTACAGCGTGCCTTTCTGTATAACAAAAGGCAGCTTCTATTGCAACTTCTACTCGAGAAATCATTGGGCTCATCCTACTAGCACAGTATTTTTAAAAAAGAATATATTTTCAGAATATTTACTGGACAAGAAATTAACATCTTTGGATATAGCATAAAAACGTATGAAAACAGCAAAACATGAGTGAAATGATACCAAAAACTTTTCGTCATTTAAACAGTATTCCTCTGTAGTTTTTTGTTGTGAGGGTTTGTTTTGTTTTGTTTTGTTTGTTTGTTTTGTTTTTTAAATGCAGTTGTATGTGAAAAGAAGTATAAATGCAACAACGGGAAAGACAGACACAAGAACATAATTTTAAAACACAAGAGGAATTCTCGTTGGAGAGCTCCAATATACCACTCATTTCAGAGGAAACAAATCAGTATTTTATAAACAAGGTCTTCTACTGAAGGCCAGTCAGCACTTTATGAAAGATTTATAAAGCCTGCAAAGTGACTGAACTACATCTGCAGAAAGATGGAATTTAAGAGAGCAAAGGCATAACATTCTGTTATGCAGTTCCTGATGAATGATTCTACAGGTAATTAAGTGCCACTGAGACAGGCCAAGCAAGTACGGTAGACATAAGACAGCACAAAATATCACCTTTATAGCCTCTATTTCCACTTTCTGAAATTAAAGAAACACAAGCAAACACCAATTCTTCAGCCTCTAAACACGTGCATCTGAGTGCTTATTCTGTAGTACCTCTTTACTAATAAAATAATATAATAAAAGCCACCATAATAAAAAAAAAAGTTCTTTCATAGATGATGCACTTAATCCCACAAATCTAAATAAGTAAATTATGAAGTTATTTTGGTATTCTGTATCTTTTCTTAAAGGAAGAACAGCAGCCTAATAAAATAAATACTATGCCTTAGTCCTTCCCATTTTTTTTCCCCACCAAGATAGAAATTTTAAAATGGTTTATTGCACTACAAGAGTGCAGATCACTACCCCAGTATTCTTCAGTATCCTATCAATTCAATAGCATTTTATTTCACTATTTTATGTAAATGTTCATTTTTACATTAAATGTTTGTAAGCCTGTTTTATGGGTTTTAAGGATATATCCAGATTTATGATATTTAATGACTGCAGAAATGCTTCTAATAATGGTGGGCATTCATCAACATGCTATTTCAACATAATTCTTTCACTAACCAACAGAGACATCAAGGAAAACATTTATATGGTTCAGTGATTTAAAACACAGCGGTCAATGTAAGTAATTACAGAATAATAAAGTAATTTCTATCGATTCTGTCTACAGACATGATGCAGGCTGACATGTCCAGTGCAGAGTTACATTTAAAATAAAAGTTTAAACTATATACAGGTCAAATTAGGATGCAATTCCCATGGAAGCAGGATTTCCTTGTACTTAGGGGTGGGATGGAAAAATATTCGGAAGTTTCTATGTATTTTCTCTGAAAATTTCAGCAAGAGTTAAATAAAAACCTTCTGACTTGAATTGTCTTTTGTGTATCATTCACTTTATACAGTATTATCTCATATATTTTGAATCTCTATATTTTCCTCAGACATCTTCATGTGAAACTGTGTCTCAAACTTCAGGAAGATCTACTCTTAAAATGTGTTCATCATCTCAAGTACAACAGAAGACACAACCCATGTTCTGAAAATACTGCATGTGGGCACTACTGCTGTTAAGCGGTTGTTTACATACAAAGCCCAGAGCAGAACGCCTCTAATAAAAAAATAAGCATTATAAGGATCTTTTCTGGCAAGCTCTTCATATTTTCCTGCACTGATACTTTGCTATAGGTAGCCCCCCATAAAACTATTCAGTGGTTTAAGCTAATGCAGCGTGACCTGCGGGTCTCAGCGAGAGAGCGAGGCAGAGCAAGTACACAGGAACTTCATTTTGTTTCCCTTGCAAAACACATAATGACTGCCACTTACTGTACATCTCGTAGCTCTCAGCAGCTAATCCTATGGGCATTTAATACATTGAACATATTTATCCTTTGCTTGAAGGATTATTGACTTCTGCAGAGGGACAGAGGTGGTGAAATGTAAATGGGTATCTGGGGAATGGAGAAAAGCTCTCAGGGACAACTCTTTTCAAAGGAAAAGTATGAAATGCATCACTGACATACACCCATTCTTATTTAATGTATCTGTTGTAGGGCCAGATCTGTATTTGCTTTTTCTTTTGACAGCATTTGTGTCACAGATTCAATGCAACACTTTATATTCAAAAGTGCCTTCTTCAGGAAATCTGGCATAAACAATATTCCTTCCACAAACACAAATGTCAATTTACTGGCAACAGCTCAAATGATGTTTAAAAAAAAAAAAAAAAAAAAAAGAAAGAAAAATTGTATCATACAGGTATTTACAGTGGCTGTGATCCAAGAATACAAAAGAAAAAAACGCAGAATGGATTTGAACTAAACCATACTAAACTAAATCATGTTAAACAATTTTCCAAAGCTCTTCTCAGGTTTTTGAAATTCTGACCGCAAACCATTATTATGTATTTACAATAAACAGCAACAGATCTGCAAGAT
The DNA here is from genome assembly GCF_965183815.1 of Platalea leucorodia. Taxonomy (NCBI): domain Eukaryota; kingdom Metazoa; phylum Chordata; class Aves; order Pelecaniformes; family Threskiornithidae; genus Platalea; species Platalea leucorodia. The sequence continues at coordinate 40,767,281 of NC_138828.1, read as the reverse complement.
CAGAATATTTTTGTTTACAACCATACTCAGAAGTCTGTCTCAGTCAGAAAATACCTGGTAAAAGCGTAACTTCTTCATTGGGCAACAAAGGATAATTTAGTACTTTTAAAATATGGAATCTGTGGTGGTTTTAAAGTCAGAGCAGTTCTGCCCCGGGGATCAAACTAAAATGACCATTCTACAACTGTTTTGACTGTAGGTATACGTTTAAGTACTGACAACTCTCTGACAACCTCAACCACATGAAGAAACATGGTCTGCTAAAATTTTTCAAAAAAGTGCAGTGGAAATGAAACCTTGCAGAAGGGAGTACGTGGGATTTTCAGGTCTTCCTCCTCTTTTTTCATTAAGCACCTGGTATTTTATATTGATTGGTTTGTTTTGTTTCATAACGTGTCTACAATTTAAATCAGATCCCATTCTTAGTCACTTCAAACTACTGTGAAAAGCAGAATCTCTATTCCAGTATATTATGCCTGCACGTTTACAAGGACATACCATACAACTCTTGGTAGCAGCCCACTGTCTCACCAAGCACTCGCATTTAGAGCCCTAACAGCCGGCACAGCCCATGCCCACACACAAACTAACAGCTTCCCAAAAACACTGAAAAAAATTGGGAAGGGAATTCATATTGTGGAGATCTACATAATAAAAACTGACAACTAGGGACAGGCAGTTAATGATGATTGCAGTTTAGGCTGAAGGAAGGACCATTCCGAGGCATTTCAATTGACTTCTGAAATATCTCTAGGGTAGGAGCGTAGAAAACTGAGCTCAACCACTGAACTTCAGTAAAAGTTCCCCATTATTTAATAGCAATAGACGTGGAGGACAAAAAGTTAATAAAGCTTGGCTTTGCAGAGATCTCTCGCTTGGGAATAACTGATTTTCATACTAACATAATGCATGTTCCACTTAATGTTTTTCCCACAGTTAGATATTTCTAGATACTTCCTCTTGTGGCTGTTTGGGTGTTTAATATGCTGAGAACTACTGCTGGCCTGGAAGCTAAATGGCTTACTTTCAGGATTTTTGGGGACCTATAAGGTTAAATTTTGAACTCTTTGGCCTGTTGCAAGTAACTGTGGGAGAGGAAGGAACAGAGAACCTGGTCACAAACTTTGCTTCCACAGGAAATCAGACAAAAGATTTATGTCTAAGGATGTAAAAGCAAAAAAAAAAGTTCAAGAACACTATGTGGGCACATATGTTTACAGGAAATGCTAATTCAAACATTTTCAAGCAAGATGTTTTAAATCCTGCAGAACATTTTAAGTGAGGGGATGCTCATGGATACCTCATATATGGACTCATTTTGGGTTTCTTATACAGCAGTCGAACAAGTGGACATGGGGGATGCTAAAGAGCAGTTACATCAGCAGGAGTAAAACTGATGGCACCTGCAGCCAGATTTTATTTTCAGCTTTAAAACACCATTCAGGATTGAAAACCAATACAGGCAAGTAAAGACTCTACCCCAAAAGTGACAACATCTATCCTGGGCACATTTTAAATGCTTAAAGCAAAGACCTATGACGTATACATCTTAAGTGTTGAAGCCTCCATCAGTAGGGCGTTCTTACAGCATGTGTTGCTTTTTTTGTTTTATACCTGATCATGGAATATCTCATGTCATGATTACAGCACTCTAGCCAATCTAACTAAGCTTGGGTAAGTTTTTCAAAACACTCGTGAGGGGAGATCTCAGTTTTGAACTGCAGCTGTCTAACCTGAACTACTGCAATTTACTACTGAACTACAGCACTGAATTCTACTGCACTGAACTAACTTACAATAGTAAAATAAATCAAAGTGAATTGATTCTAGAATAAAGAAAAATTAAAGTAAAGGCTACCCAAGTAATTTTTTTTTTTTTTTTAAAGATGGGATATGAAAAATAATAGATATAGAAAAGATCTTAGAATTCCCCTCTTTCCAAGTGGGGGAAAAAACAAATGTGCTGGTAAAACCTGCTGGTCACACAGTGCAAAGAAACACGCTTGGTACAAGGGATGTGCAGGACGCTCTTCTGGGAGAGTAGGATGACTCCTACTTGGAGTAAGAGAAATAAAATGCAGTATGAGAAGATGTGAGATCATGTACTTGGAGACAAAACCCAAGAATCTAGGAACTTATCGCTCAGAAATGACTGTGAAAAGAGTTTCAGGATATTTGCTAATCAGAAGGTGACTGAACTGTTAAGGTGATGCAGCAGAAGGAGAACCCAATGAGATCACAGCATGCATCATCCAGAAATACAGAAGTTCTGGGCTCTTCTCCATGGCCCCAGCAGAGACCTGATTTGGAAATGTAGCACACATTCCCAGCTATATGTTTTCAATAAAGATGAACTTAAAGCCACACACCTACACAGATTCAGAGAAGAACTACCAGGATTATCAGAAGAAGAAAAGCTAGTATTTGAGAAAGTGCAAGAGGAGCATGGCTTATTCAGCCCAAGTTCAGAGAGTGTATGATCACTACCTAGAAATAGGAAGGAGGAAAAAGGAGTATTTCCAGTAAAAGGCAAAGCAGGTGCAAAGCCTAATGAGCAGGAGGTTGAAAGAAGGCTGCTATCTAATGAACCACAGAGATTCTCAAAACCAGGCTCAACAGGAGCTGTGGTAGAGAAGGCTTTCAAACCGAAGCTAGACAAAGTTATGAACGTGCTGTGCAACAGTGTGTAATGGCAGTGACCCAGAAAATCCCTTCCAGATCCATGTCACTCCTCCAAGCAGAGAAATCTGAAGCCAGACTGGTTTGTTGGGGTTTTTTGGGTTTGGGTTTTTTTTTTTTTTTTTTTTTTTTTACATAATTATCATTCAGAAGCAGACTAACCAAAGGAGGAAAAAAGACAAAAGTCAGCATGATTAACACCGTAACATTTTAGATTTTCTTACTGGTAGCTTCTTAATAAAGACTTAAGTATTCCGTACACATCCAAGGAAAATATTTTTAAAAGACACAGATACATAGGGAGTTGCTGTGCACAGATCCAAAAACTGGAGATTTCCATTTGTACACTGAGTCTTACCTCTATAAATACCAAATTAATTGAAAGAAATTTGGGGGAAATTTAAATAGAGACATGACAATTCGCACGCAATTAAACAATTTTATTTTTTTTTTAAAATGTTTGATGGCTGCAGCCATGTCAATGCCACCCTTGGCGTTTTACCTAAAGGATTATCTTTGCTTCATAGTATCAAGGAATAGTTGATGAGAAAAGTGGGTTGTTGGTTTTTTTTCCTAATGCAATGACTTTGCTTTTCAGTAGCTTAAGCAATAGAAGAGGAATATGCATCATTTCTTCTGCTAACGACTGGCTGCAAATAAGAAATCATGCACTGCAACTACTTGTTTTCCATGTGCCTGCTCTACAATGGAAGTTGCCTCTATTTTCCTTGTCTGACAAGAAAAGATGCACACTTTTGCTTCATCTCAAGCAAAAAAACTGAAGAAATGCAATATTGCAGGATGCATTTTCTCAACACGCAAGAGGCTATCACAGCACTTGCTCAATTTTGTTTTTTAAGAATATTCTGATTGTAGCATTCTTTGATATAAGGCAAAAATGTGTATAACCATAATCAAAGTTTTGAGATTAATTGCATAATAGTGAGCATTTCAAAATAATGATACAAAATTTTAAAAAACGGCTGGTAAAAAGAAAAGGCAAATAATTTTGCTTAATAATGGGGATGATATTTTTAAAATAAAGTGTTTTTTAAAGAAAAGTTATAGATAATACTTCTGAGACTGAGGTACAGAGAGCAAAAAGGTTTCATATTTGCATTATAAAGTAATATATGTAATGTCTCGCTGTTTTTCTGGATAACAAAAATAGCACAGCAACGAGACAACTTACTCAAAATATTTTTAAATGACAAGCATTTCCCTTTATACATAACTAATGTTGCAAAATCTTAAAATAGTATGATCTTACCTTATCTATGATTTTTTAATGCTATCCTAACATGCCTACTAGTTAAACAGCTTTATTACTTATTTTATGAGCTTTGAAACTGCAACTATACTCATGCCATAGCGATATAACAGCAGTGAATGTTGCTATAACATACTGTCCTGATTTGGGCTGGGATAGAGTTAATTTTCTTTCTACTAGCTGGTATAGGGCTGTGTTTAGGGTTTAGGATGAGAATAATGTTGATAACAAACTGATGTTTTAGGTGTTGCTAAGTAGTGCTTACACCAGTCAAGGACTTTTCAACTTCCCATGCCCCGCCAGTGAGAAGCCGGGAGGGGGCACAGCCAGGACAGGTGACCCAGAGTGGCCAAAGGGCTGTGCCATACCGTATGGCGTCATGCTCAGCATATAAACTGGGGGAGCTGGCTGGGGGGCAGCAATTGCTGCTTGGGGACAGGCTGGGCATCAGGCAGTGGGTGGTGAGCAACTGCATTGTGCATCACTTGTTTTGTATACTCTTTTATCATTATTACTTTTTTCCTTCCTCTGCTGTGCTATTAAACTGTATCTCAGCCCACAGGTTGGGTTCCGCCCCCCCCCCCAATTCTCTCCCCCATCCCACCGGGGCGGGCTGAGGGGCTGAGCAAGCAGCTGTGTGGTGCTTAGTCGCCGACTGGGGTTAAACCACGACACATCCCTAGCTTTGCTTGCTACCTTATTTTATTTACACTTTCCAACATATGTTAGCCAAAGAAAATTAATTAGTTTTTCACACTGACACAAACTCTTAAAACTATACGTGGTATCATGCATTCCAAATACCCCCAGAGTTTCTATTCTGTCATACAGAACAAGATTCTTTCTTCTTTGAACTACTACGAATATTTACTAATTTGGGCAAAAGACCTACTTGTGCGTGCTCACTGTGACCATAGGAAGGGGAAAAAAGTAAAGGACCATTTTTCTTCTTTTCATCAAAGAGTTTTCAGGTAAGTGCAACGATCTTCCCTAAATTCTAGAGCACCGTGCAGCACCAACCATGCAGAGACATTCAAAATTGTTCATACAAATTAACACAGAACCATCTTTTACATTAACAACATTTCCATTGAATTTTGAAACAACCTGAAAAGCTTTTCTTTGTAGTCTAAGTGTCACTTATTCAAAACTGTAATATCAAATGCCGAGTTCAATTAGCCCTTTTTTAGTGACCTATCTTTTCCAAATGTCCACAACAACATATTCACAAGGTAATGGTTTCCCAGCTTCCTTAAATGACGAAGCAAAACAAGAAGGCCCTACATGGTGCCTGCTAAAACCAAGGCTGCTTTAGAGCAAGGAGCTTTAGAGCATCGTCAATTGAATTGAAGCACCATGTTATTCTGCTTAAAACGCTGACATTCAGATGTCACTTCCAGAAATTTATCTATTTGCGTCTTTGCAGGTGTGCACACAGATTTTAAATCATCCCTTACATTACTGCCTCAGGTCAACAGCATACTAAAAAACACAACTCATGTAGCAACTTCTATATTCTACCGACACGATGAGATATTTCAATGGTGCCTATTTAGGAAGAGATTTTAAATCAGAGATTGCCAAGCTGCAGAAAAAATGAGCAGCACAGAAATCAGCTGGAAATACTAGGACCAATAACTGAAGCCCATTCTACCAGTACAATTAGTGAAGTTTATCTTTTTTTCTCACACCTACCAGAAGATAAGCTATAGAGACCCAGGATGTGTGCATGTACATCACCTACTGCATTAGGTCACCTTGCAATAACCAGAAAATTTGAGAGTCAAATATAACTGCTGATTTATGACAGCGTTAGAATGGTCTTTGCTACAACATCCCACGGTGCAAGAGATTAAGAAGGTTACTTTCTTTCATAAAAGTGGTAGATATTTTAGTCATTTACTACATTAAACATGTTATCTCTGCATGCTTAACTGAATAAAACACCAGCTGGAACACTGAACCTCCACTTAAAAAAAAAAATCATATTACTCTAACTCAGGAATTCCTAAATTTAGTTTTCCCTAGGCACCATCATCACAGAAAGAACAGTAATGTACAATACTAATGGAAGTAGCAGGTGTAGGAGTGACATTTAACTGTCTAAACAACCTCTTCCTTCAACAGGAAAGAGTTAGGTAACTAGATTTTCTGTATACTACTGCTGACATGCATGTCACTATGAAACTACTCTTTTGTATCCATTTATTTAGGAATAGCAGCTGTATTCAGGGACCTTGGAAACTCTCTGCTAAACAGAAATATCTGAAATCCTTTGCTCTGAAGTGCAAGAAATCTCTCATCTTCTCACAAAACTAAAACCACCAAACAAACAAAAAAAAGCAGCAGCTAAAAGAACCTCCTGTTTTGGAAATGAGCAAGACTGAACGGGACAGAAACTCCTGGAGTCAGCCAACAGAAAACATTTGCAGAAGTCATACACCAACAGGCAAGGAGAGGCACACCTAGCCTACAGGCTTCTACAGTTATTAACAGAAACTAACACTGTTTTCATTTTAGTTTGCCTTTTATTCTGCTCCTACAGCTGTGAAGAGCTTCACTTTTAAAATAATTAGTATGAGTCTTCTGTGTTGCCTTAAAAAATTCAGTGGACCACCATTTCCAGACATGGAGTTAATTATTTAAGTAGGACACTTTACAAAGGCTCCAAAATCCATGAATTCATGCATTTTCCTTTTCCTTATCATTCCTTAAAAGTGAGGACAGCAGAAAAAAGATCCTTCTGCATTATTTATGGATATTTCAAACAAAAGCCCCCAACAGTCAGCTTCTTATTCAAAGGCCAAAAAACCTAGCTAAAAATCCACTGGTGATGTGGGTCAAAACTGAAAAGGCAAGCACGCCAGGGAGACACATCCAAGTCTGACATCTGGCTCTTTCCTGAGCAATCTAGAAGAGTAAAGAGCTACTGCCTGCCAAGTATTTGGAAGAATTTTTCCCCCCCTAGCTCGTTATCAGGAATACATTAAGATTTAGAGGTCAAGCTGTACCCTGATCAGTGAAGCAGCAGAGGCAGAGTGTACAATGCAACTTTTGAAGTACCTTTAGCTGCTTACATATAAGAAAAAAAAAAAAAAAAAAAACACAAATCAAGGGCACAAAAAACATAGTTCGGTTAAAATGAGAATAGGACTGATGGTTCAGCAAACCTAGGATATAGCTACCTAAGAAATAATTCCCACAATTCAGTTCAGATTTCCCAAAATCTAGAATGATTTTTTCAACCACAACCAAATACATCCAGTTTTCAAGTACAATGTCCTTCATCACCCTGTTTTCAAGCTATCTACCCCACTACCAATATTAAATTTACGGTCCAGTTCTGCAGCCATATTCTTTTGCAGGCATCATCATGCCCTTTCAAATCATCCCGCATTGGACCTTCCTGACACTCCTGTAACTCCTACAGCACTCAGTAGGTTGGCAGGTGCACAGCCCCAGACAGGCATTTAGGAAACAATGCTATGGATGGAGTCCTAGCAGCACAACCCAGCTCCCATTCTCCTGGCTCTACAGGAATAACAGCAGCACAGAACAGTAAAAGCCTATTTTTAACTATAAAGCAAGCCAACAGGACTAAACACACAAAGGGAGCAGTCCTACAAAACAGCACAACGTCATTTTTATGAAATCATTCTTCAGAGAAGGAAAAAAAAAAAAAGCTTTAATCCATTTTTCTTACTTGCAAAGTCACAGTTTGGAGTCAAGCTATAAACTAATAAATCCTACCCAGTCGGTGTGTCCAAATGACCCAGCGCACAGCGCCTATGCTTGTAAGCAAGCAAGCTGAAAGGCTGCAGTGTGATAAAATGAGGCAATATTTATAGACAGAGTGAAAGAAATCACAGGCTGAGGAATCTGGACCACTGGGTTATTGTCTGGGTTTACAATGTGGTTCCTGGCTGTCCATATACCTCTGAAGATCAGGTAACTGCAGTTACCAAGAGGACGTATTACTGGTACCGAACATTGGCATTTGGTCACCAGCCAACCCTGGGACAGTTGAAATAAGTTATCTACAGGTAGAAAGTTACAAGTGCTACATGGAGCTACATTTTACCATTGCCATAGCATTTTTTAGCTTATTAACAGATAGTAAATGCAGCTATAATGTAATACTTCGCATTACTTTGCATCCTAACTCCTGAGCCTGCTTTTCCCCTATTTTGAAAAGGAATTGGCTCTTGATTCAAGTCAAGAAGCCGGAGCTGAAAGAGAAGGCTGGTGTTAAACTAGTTTGCATATTCCCGGTCCAAAGGAGAAGTGTTATCTCCATTACAAGCTGCAAATGCCATGGAGGTATGCATATATTTGAGCGTAGAGTCACAACCACCTTCATATTCAAGGCAAAATCTTCACATTTTGTCAAATAGTTGAGAGCTTTCTGTTGTTGTTTACAGTAACCACTAAGCTGGAACTCAGAAGACACGTAAAGAAAATCAGAAAGCCCCTCTGAATTAAAGGAAGGGCACTCACACTCCCATCCACTACCCAGCGCAGGGACCACAAGACACAGGAACTACTGAAATTTGTAGCAGATCAAATTATTTGATGCCCTTTTAAGGTGCTCCAGACAGGCTTTGGTAGGAATGGCATATTGCAGGAGACATCAACTTGACTGCCTATAACACAGGACTCCGGGAAGACTAGAAAACTAGCCAGTCCAAGCTGTGAGACTTAGCAGGCTACTCCCCATTTAGGAAAATCGTATTTCGCTTTTCATGAAAAGAGAACTAAACGTGCTGGGATTCCGTGCTCCAACATTTGCAATGGAGACCATGGATCACAAAAAGACTCATGACCTTATTTTTAGCTTTTTGACCTGCTTAAGGTTTAGGCCAAGTAGAAAATGCCAGGTTAGCTAAATACCATGAAGCTGGTTCTTGGTAGCAAGCTTCACATTTACAGTGAGAGCAGCCCAAAAAGACAGATGAAGCTTTTTGTCCAAAGGCTGGACCCACATTCTTGCATATTACGATACTGCACTAGTCTAACAATGAAGTCCAGCATCACAGGTGCAAATGATAAACACCACCTACACAAAAGTTCATCCTATCTTCCAGTTATTTCACCAAATGCAATTGGTTGTGATCCTTCGTCTTTTCCAAGAAAAAAAAAAATTAGGCAGTAGCTCATCTCCACCCCTGTGCCTCAGATGTACTAGGGACTAAGTAGCAGCACTATTTGGGTCAGGTGCTATGTTAACATAAGGCTATTTACCTTCAATACCACCCACATAAAAGCATTGCAATCTGTTGTCCTTCATCTGCCCTTCTAGTATCCCCATACAAACACAGAGTTTAGAAAGGAATGACAAACACTCCTATAATTCCTGGGCATAGGATCAGCTTTCACAAGCAACCCACTGAGCAGAGACCCCTACAGTACAGTTTATTCTTCCTGTGGTTCTCAGCTGAATCATCACCATCTCAAAATGAACAGCAAAAAAGACTACTGGCAAGCCGACAAAATTGGAAGAACCACCAACCATCCAGTACTGGGATACTGTATGAGTGCCAGTTACATTTCAGTAACAGATTGATGGGTTAAGCATGCAGAGGTTAGAATCCTAGAAAGACTGCAGACATCATCCCACGCTTCTCTTGTGCTACAGCTACCAGACTCTTTTAAAGACAATACTGAAAATGAAGTGCGGCAGGTACAAGGTTCTTTGGTCAAGGGTAAATCTTCAGACATTAATATTTCATTTTTCTCAAATCCTTAACATTAACTATACTTATCCTGTAGGGTCTTCACAGTCAGTAGTACTTCTCAGCCATTGGCAATAAAGAACACTGTAAACACTGCTTCAGTATTACCCTCACCTGCATGAACTCCTGAAATACCCTACTATCAAGGGGTTTTTTTCCCTTTCTTCTATTATTTTTTAATTTAGAGAACACTAACACAAATACAACAATAATAGTAAGTGAAAAGAATTAATAGTCTGGTTATATAGCTGCTGTTGCAACTAAGATATCAAAAATCAAGATCAGAGTTTAATAAAATAATCCTGAGATCCTGAAAATCTTGTATTTATTTCAGTCAGACAAAAAAAAAAAATCACACCACTGTGTATTCATGAAAGGGTTAGTAAAATTAGTTCCGCTTTTCAGACATCAAGGATGCTGTTAAGGACTAATTTGTAGCAATTTAAAGCCTAGAATACACCAAGGAATTAAAAAAATATCCGAGAGAGTTGAAGAAAAACAAACTTTAAATAAACTTAAAAAAATTTATACTTAAGAGTTTCCAGCATCAACATCATTCATTATCCCAGAGAGCTGATGATCTGAACACAGTTTAAAAGTTTATCCAATTCTAGTTGAGAAATTAGAAATCATGGTTCCTAATGCTCGTATTGTTAAATCACGTGCAGTTATCTTTTGATATTTCATTGATTTTGCAGACAACCTGCAAAGCTATCAAGTACAGAAGTATTTTGCAGATGAGCTTCAGGTGATCTCAGCAGCAACTACAGAACACGAGACACTTCCCCTTGCTTTTGCATACTGGCATAGAACCAGCAGCAGCAGCGGCAATCACAACTGCAAAAACAAGCAACACAACCGACAGTAGCTTCTAAGCCTCTTAGAAGCTACATGTTCCTTTGCATATCACTATCTGAGATTCCCTGCCTTAGATAATTAAAAATGAAATTTCCAGAAATCTAATTTACTTCATCTTGCTGGAATATTTTTACAGATCCATTTGCTAAACTGTTAAGTTTACGTCACTTGGAAATTGTTTAAGTACAAGCATAAGTACCACTAAAACTCTCAAGCCAGTATTCTGCAAGGGAATGCAAAGATTTTGCAGGTAGAAGAATCAACTTGAGATACTGAGGCACAGGATTTCCTTAGATGACTGTGCTTGCTTCTAGTTAAAATGCACTTCATGCTACTCTACATGCATTTTGCCAATTCCCTGATACTTTTAACCTATGCTACTTAGCACAACACAGTCCATTATCTTCCGCTTCTTAGAGCTTCTATTATTCCTGTGTTTTTATTAACTCATAGAATCAGGAGCAAATCAACAGTACCTTAAGGGATGTAGGATTTTCTGTTTCTTTTGATATTTGGCTTTTTGGTTGCTTGTTTTTTTGTTGTTGTTGTTTGGGTTTTTGGTTTCTTTGGGTTTTTTGGTTTCTTTGGGTTTTTTGGTGGTTGCTTTTGTTTTGGTTGGTTGGTTGGTTGGGGTTTTTTTAAGTGTTGGGTATCAGCACCTCTCAATTTCAGCTGGATTTTCAGCATGCCTGAAGATCAGGTAGGAGTGCCTACAACTCAGTAATGATAAATAGTATTAGTCTGTTGGTCTCAAAATAGCATTTTAGAAGAAGCTGGTTTTCCTTTTCAGGTTCACATCTGCATTGTGACTATGACACATTTCAGTGTGCATGATGATAAACATCACTTTGCAAGCACGCCAACACCACCACTAGGTTTGGCCACTTCGGAACGTAAACCAGAACCAGGAATACTGATTATGTTAGTTTCCCAAGTCTCATTGTGAGGCCTGAACTTTTCCTTCCTCATAAACTTGCTAAATGAATGCCCTACTGTGAGATCTGCTATGCCAACTACCCATGTTGACCTGAAAAAATTTTACGTACTTCTTCAGAAGGCAGAGAAAGCGGTTTTGTGCACACACGCACAATATACATATAGATGGTGGCTTTTCTGGTGTAGTGTTCTCTTCTCTTTTTTTTTTTTCTTTCCCTCTTTTAAATATGTTATGCAATCCCCAGGCCTTGAAACAGTAACAGAAAGATGGCAGGACATCTCCTATGCGCCAAGGATGCTTTCATTGCCATCTCTACACGTCACTAATGCATTCACTGTCATTCCTATGAAATGGTCCAAATTTCACCATTTATAAGCTTTTGTGAAAATCTGCAGTTAAATGTTGTCCTGGAGAACAGGAATTTAGCCAGACTCTACCACAGATCTCTGGTAGGATGCCAGGCAAGTCACTTAAAATCAGCCTTTCAGATGATCATTAGGCCATGGGTGCCTGAACTGGGCCAATACACAGAAAATTCAAATAATAAAATCCATATTTTGAACACTTACTTAGGCCTAGCTATGCTGAGGAATAAGCATATTAACTTTTCAAAAATCTGTCTTTACTTTTTGGCAAAGATTTGCTTCAGCAGAGCTACCTGAAAAATGAAAATATTGCTCCCCACACTACTTTAATGAATCGTGTGAACACTGTAGTTACAAACACCTTAAAAAGCCACAGAAGAAAAAAAAAATTAATGCTTTCATCTTCTGAGTAGGACTTGAATAGTACACCATAAACACAACCTGGCCATTTGAGCAATGAAGCTAGCCCAAAATATTAAACAGCTGCTCATTCAATCAGAGCTATCCATCTTGAGGTGAATCTTGTGCAAGATATATAGTCATGTAATTAAAGACTGTATCATAATGCATCTATGAAGAGGTGAAACACTATTCCTAATCACATGAAAAATCCACAACTCCTTTATTGGTCTTCAGAGAGGATATTTTTTTCAAAATACACAAATTAAAAGGAAAGGAATAATTGGAAGGGGCCAATCCAGAAATCTGGTTTCAGTAAGTGATAAAAATAAAGGTGCCTACCAACAACAGAAAAAACTCTGTATCAAGTCCCAGTGCAATGTAATTCATTAAGATGAACAAAATCACAACCATCAGCAGCTACAGTAGGTAATAGGTCACTACCTAGTCAGAGTTCTTTTTCACACACCTATTTTTTTTTCCAGATATATGTATAAAAATATCCAGGTATGATGCCACCTCAGATTGTTCAGCTTACCAAGTGTAGCCACTGATCACATCATCACACATCTCTTTCCTATGTCTTATTACTGCTGCATGAGGCTCACTCAAAGGACAAATAACTATCCCAGGTTACATTTATTGTTTGAGTTATAAAACAATACTGATGGTCTCCTCCAGAAAACTACGCTTATTCTGTATAGTTCTAGATTTCTTAGGAAAGCACTCCAACCAACACCCTTAGCACACACCAAACTAAAATAACCATACCATTCAGGACTCTTCCTCAAAACACCACTCCTTTCCTTCTCATTCCTGGGAGCGAGAGGGCCCCTAGCACAGGGCCACAAATCTTTGTGAACTAAAATATGGTAAGAACAAGCCAAAGATCTGACTTACTACTTTCAATATTTTTCAGTAATTTGAGACAGGTCAAGCACATCAAAAGACTGCAGTACCTACATGATCACTAAAGGAGAGCCACTGGGCTGGCAGTGAAACATATCCTTTATTAGCAGATTTTACTTCAATAATACTCAAAGTAAAAATGTAACTTATCCTTTCTTGCAGGTTGTACATAAGTCACTCCCATGTACCCTGCAATTCATGAGTTGTTAATCATTACACAGTCATGAAAGAACTATGCATCTCAAGTCACATTTTTAAAAGCCAATATACCTGTCAATTTTTTCATTTTTTTAAAATAACCTTGAGTAAAGTTCCTACAAACAACACATACAAGGGAAAAGGAGAAATGAGTTAAAAAATTAACGTTTTAGAAGGCCCGAGTCAACCGTGGGAACCTTCATATGCTAGACCTTCATGTCATTTTTCCACATAATAAAGCAGGTATATGATGCAATGTGTAAAACTTTGAGAGATGTTTCAACATCCACAAAATGACCGTTTTTGGAAACATCATTCATTCTTCTAACATTTAAGATTAGGAAAATTAGAGCGAAAGCAGTACAAAGCTAGTTGAGAGGACTCTTAAAACCAGCAAGGATACAGCCAAATAGAACAAACCTACTGAACTACATGAAATCTGGTTAAGTACTTTAAGTACAAGAATGAAGCCGAACGCCTTTTTCAACAATCCAGCTTTCATTTCTCTGCCGTCTTTCACGCAGAGCATACTTTTACTCCCTGTTCAGCAGATGACAATAGTTGTGTATCAAGGAACATCACCTTCAGTTGTGTATCAAGGATCAACACCTTCAGATAGGCGTCTGTAGCACTGCTTCAAACTCTTCCAATTTATGAAATGTGAGGCATGTAGGACCAGTACACTTGATTGATGCTGCTGATTTTATTTCGTATATTAAGTAATCTAGGAAACACAACACAATTTTTCCACTTTTCCTCCCTCCATTCTCACCACGATGAACATCATGGTCAGTTTGCAAACCATTTTCACAGACCAATAGATTTAACCCGTATCCCTCATTCCCTAACTAAACTAGTGTGAAATTCAGATTTAACAGCATTAACTAAAATTAATTCACAGAATTTTGTGAAACCTTGCACAGGAGATTTTTGCATTCATTTCCAGATTGTCCTAGCAAATCAAGCTGTGAGACTCTAGGCAGGGATGTCACAGAAGTAATTAAGGCTCTCTCCTTGAAATAAGATCAAGTCAGATATCAATAAGAGATTTAGGATTCTGGCAACATACTAGCACGAAAATAACTCATCATCGAAAATTATTAATTCATTAAGTTTTCCTTTTAGGCAAAGAAAGACAAAGTTTCTATACCTTGAAACTCCAAGCTTGCCTCCCCTCTCTACCAAGAATTCATATCTTTCAGTCCCAATTTTCCAAGCAAAATAACCTCTACCTGGAGAACAAGCATGGAGAAGTTTCATTGCCAAAGTGGTGTTTTTTGCCGAGCTACATTGTGTCCTAACAGTTGCGTTTTAAACTTCTATATAAACTCTAAACTGTGGCTTTTTTCATGCAAAATCTGCAATTGCGTGCCAGCCATATGTCAAAGTATGATTTCTTTCTCTTACATATATGTGGACATTTCTTAAGGTAAACTAATTTTCTTGTAAAGTGATATCTTGACCTTTTCCCTTTTACTATTCCTACATTTTGGTCCAGAGAGTGAAATTTAGCTCTGTGATTTAATTAACTCAAAGTAATACAACTAAAATATGACAGAGTTCGTAACATAGAGTCTCTAAAATGCCAGGTTGATTTTTTTCCTTTATCCATAAGCAATTATTTTATATTAGTTAGACTTGCTGTGTTACCAGAATCAATCTAGAACTTTTCATCAACATTCTCTGGAGAGTATAAAGAGCAGGAAAAAACAATACATATGCAGCTTTCTCATTTTATTCCTATTTGCAAATTCAAGGTATCCTATTCTATTTCAGCTTCTTCAGTACTTGAGTTTCAGGAGGAAAGGAGAAATTTTTTTAGATTAAGTTGTAAATATTTCATGAACACCAAATGATTTGGTAACATGAACCCCTTTGTAGTTAGAATGTAATTAAGAAGAAGGGAAAGGAATAAAACAGTCTACGACAATAAACTGTGATACATATACTACATGCATAAGAAAAAAATCCACTAGTTACATTCTGAAATGTTTCCAAATTAGTTTCCGTATTTCTACACAATCAAAACTGAATTCCTGAAGATAATGTTCCTCCTTTAAAAAGTTCTTGCTATCGCGTCTTCCCAGTATTTACAATTCCTAGCTGTATATGCTGAACATACTGTACACATTCCCATGCAAATTCTAACACACACTGTGCCCAGAACATATATATACATATATCTTTTCAAGAAACAAATTGTAAGGTTGAAAATTATATTGAGCCATATAAAATCTAGCATGAATATTTAAACATGTTAGCTGAGCGATAAGAATCTGTACTTCTGGAATCTTTTTGTCACGTAAAACCTAAATTCCTAATTCCTGACACCTGAGGCCTTGCTAAATAATGTTTGCTCTTCTGCTTATGAATGCATTTTTCCCAAACAATAAACACAGGCAGCCTATGGGATTAAAGCATGACAAAGGTGTAGCTGACTCATGGGATCAATTAGAAAGCATCAGTACTTACGCCTTTTGTTCATTCCATGTTTTACTAACAGTTTCTGCTTTTTCAGCATAAGCGTATCACAGATGTTAAACGCCACGCTACAAGGCAACAGCACACTAGTACCACACACTAGACAGAATAAACCTATTCTTATCACCACCTACAATTATATCACTTGTTATACAGCTTGAATATTTCATTAAAGTTTTAACAAATGCATAACGATTTTCAACTGAATGCTCATAGCTTCTTGCCCAATGAAAGTATGTCAGCATTTTTTCAGTAAATTTTTAACATTCAGAAAGAACCTACAGAGTTGCCTTTTCTGAGCTAAAAACAATCTTAAATAGCCACCGACTCTCATGCCACCTCAGGTACAGCTTTCCCTCGAAACCCACTACTAAATTCACAAGCAGGAAAGCCCGTGAGCAGGACGACAAGCAGTTTCAATCTCCATGCAGTTTGCCCGTGACAGGTTATTGATAGAACAAACAGAATTTGCAATACTTACTGAGTGTTTCTCCTGCTGGCCCATAACTCCATGGTTAGCTGGGATTGCAAGTGGTTTCATAATGAAGAAACATAAGCTGAACTGAATTTACACATCATGTACCAATTTCTTATGGATGGCAAGTCACCCTCTACAGCATTAAATTAAAAAGAGGAGGAGGGGGGGAAACCAAGCTGGAGCTAAAAGTGTCACTACTGGTAAGCTCAAAACCCCCCTCGCACTTGTAGTGCAGAGCAGCAATCCAAACAACAGCGTTAGTCTCCATTTTTGTAACACTGAAAGTCTAAGCATGTCAGGACGTACAGAGCCTGATGAAACCCTACATATCCAGCATTCATCCAAGGGAACAAAACCATTCCCTGAGCCTGAGGAATGGGAAGAAAAGAAAAAGGAGGAAAAAAAGCTAAAATGGCTGACTGCACAGAGACTCCCTCAAAAAGGCTTAATACAGTATTATATTAGTCAGGGTGCAGGAACCAGCCTCCAGCATTCAGCCAAGCATTGTTAATACTCCTGTTTCATTTGCAATCACACACACTCACACACGCAGCCTCTCCCCCGCCACCACTACCCTCCACTCCCCCAAAATCAGGGCAGAGCACGCGAATAGGGACCTCCTCCCCTGGCTGCTAATGATGCTGACAGGGTAGTGACCAGTGATCTCTGTTCCACTCAGCTAACCAAGTTTGCACAATTAATCCTAGCAGCATGACACTGATGGACTTTTAATTTTATGATGCCTGTTCCTCGCAATCAAGCCAAGCACATCTACCGCCCAAAGAGTCAGCAACAAAAATACAACACAGTTACACACACACAGAAACCCAGAGAATCATGAGTCTGAATGCAATACGCCAATATAATTACGTTATTGTGCTTACTTTGGAAGACCATGGCTGCAGGCAGTTGGCATAGCAACGCACAAGGAAAGCCATTTCCTGGGTAGAAAGAATGCTTCCTTTTCTAAATAAAAAATTCCTCTTAGGATACAAACGGCATTGCTGCTTCCTGCAGAAAGCAAAGACACTGTAGTCTGTCTCTTAACCTGCACACAGGCACACACTCAATGCAGTTCGAGTGATGTAAGTGGATTTCTCTCTCTCTCTCCTCTCCCTCCCTCTCCCTTTATCCACCGAAATATTCAAGTCAAATGGAAGACACATTCCTTGAGGCTCGCCCCCTCGGATACTTAACCATTTCACTCATTAAGGTAGAGATGGACAATGCAGATGAAACAGCAAGCTCTTGCCTGTATCTGGTATCAGCCTCTGAAGATCAAGGCAGCCCCAGAGGGGAGGGATCCGTTCGCTGCTGGCTCCTAAGAATATCACTGGAGTCAGGGTGGGAATAAGGACCCACGTTTACCTTGCCAAATCCTGAACTGAACACGACTTTTCATGAAGATGAGGATAAAGCAGACGGTTTGACATCACCTCCCTTTTTCCCCCACCCAAAAGAGTGCTGCTGCAGAGCTGTAAACATTGTTATCAAGTATTTATAAACAGTGCACTTGATGAGCTCACTCAGATTTTCAGCAGCTTCGCTGCTACACAGGCCACAGATAGGCAGGGGCTGTGGCAGGTAAACGTCCAGAACCCTTTAACACACCATTTAAAGTCTTTCTGAACATAGCTTCTGCTTGTCCATGCACACCGAATACACAAATTCCACTAAAAACAAAAGGGGATGCAAGATCTGGAAGAGGTTGCCATACATATGGCTTTTATAATTCTCCTCTCTGACTGTAATTATATCTTAAACTCAGAAATTTCCCCAGTCACTCCCATTTCCACTATACTGCTTCTCGTGTTATACTAGCAACATCATACTGCAGAGGAGCTGAAACGCAACGGGGAACATGCTCAAGCAATAAACTAATTGTCAGCCCTATACGATGTACACCTCAAGTGCCACGAATTCGCGCCACTTGACACAGGGGAGAGCAAGCCAGGGCAAACAGGAACGTGCCACTCTTCCATCAGGCTTCACCTTGAGCACAGTTCTCTATAACACGTTTCCAATACATTCTTTAAAATCAGAGACCATCTGTACTTTAACTTCAAAGTCTTTTTTTTTTTTTTTTAACAAGAACAATAGAAAAAAGACTTAACAGTTGTTACACAGGCATAAATACACAGGAAAAAATGAGTACTACAGAATACTATGTCATACAATCTGCAGCTGCCTTCCACCAAAATAATGTGCCCACTGATAATGAGTTTAGTTTGTTACACAGTGATTTTTTTTTCAGTACTGACAATGACTGCTAGTAAATGCAGCTACAAAAATTAGTGGAAATGAATTTTAGTAAAGCAAGAAAAGATCCTGAAATATCTGGTCTATTTTTTGCACAGTTATTCTAAGGACACCATTTCATACACAGCACATTTTAAATTGAATATATTTACATTTATGAGACTTTAATGACACTTGTGCCCTTGGTCTTCTAGTATATGCTAAAAGGTAAGTTATTCTTTAAACAACTGAATTTCAAAAATCAGTTTAGAATTTTTAAAAGTCTTTGTAATGTGCCAGTGCAACTAACAGATGGTTTAAAAATGTTAAATTATGCTTAAGCCTTGTAAAACAGTCTAATGCTGAGTTCAATCAATTTTCTGATGAAGTGCTGACCAGAAATAGCGGAAGTTATTCATTCTAGGAAGCTTAGACAAACCCTCTCTAGTACAAAATTAAAAAATATTACTTGTTGACAAAGCAATTAAAATCCTCTTGAGTCTGATTCGGCGGCCTTGCGGTTAACACCATGAGCAGAATTTGAGCTTGGTGTTTTACGTTCACGTCAAGAAAAAATTAAGTTCTGCCAAGACAGAAATGTCTCCCTAGCGTAGGAAGGGAGCACACCACTTTCTGAACTCCATTACATATATAACTATCAACGTGCATCTTACTCTGCATCAGTTGGTATTTCCAACCAAAATCTAGCCTAGGTTTCTATGGCATAAGCTTTGAAGAGTAACATGAAAACATGAATAAAACCAGTAAAACAGTAGTGAAAGTCAAAACTTCCAGATGATGATGCCATGAAACACTTATGCTGGTCACTACTATACACCTCTACTTGCCTGTCAGAAAATTAAGTCAGTACTTCATACATGAATGCAAAATTGAAATCAACCTAACAAAGTCTAATTGATATTCACATGCATCAGACTGATGAAAACTTGGTGGTTTCCAAAACAGAAAAAAGCCTCTTCATATTCAAAATGTGAAAAGTGGTATTTATGTAATTAGGTGAAGAAGACACCACTCACAGGCAATTTGTGAGTCAAAACAATTTCAAGAAATAAATAGTTGATTCCATTTCCCTATTCCTTCCTCCTCAACTGCCACCACTTTCCAGGTACAGTGGTGCATTGTAATTGTGTGTACTGTCCGCTATAAGTTTAGAAAATAATTACATATAAATTATATTTTCTAAAAAATAATTTAAGCAGAAGTTTAGCGAATTGTTATGTTTCAATGAAGAATGAATAGAATTTAAATCAGTGTAAGACACCAGGACAACATATCCTGGAAAGTTTCTGTCATAAACAAGTATGAAGAGTTTATACAAAACCCAACTGCAACTTTGCGTTCATGTGTATTTCAAAACCCACGTAAGAACTCCTTGCTTAGAATTAAAGTTTGAAAAAAGCAAGACATTTTTGCAAATGCTTTTAGGCAATTAAAAGTGAGATGTTAATAAACCTGATGTGCAGTAACTGGACATGATGGGCTATCCCCAGCTGCTTTCAAATTTTTGTATTTATAAGAAAGCTGGCATCTCTTTATGAGTCACAGAAAAGAACATTAAAAAAACCCTTTCGAAAGCAACTACAAATGTTAGGACATCCTTGGACTACCCACAGGATTCAGGATTCACGAAGAGTAGTTCTGAATTCAAGGTAAAAATTGGTAGAGATCTCAGCAGCATGTACCATCTGACTGTAATGCCTCTGAACTATTTTACATTCTAGAACATAATCTCACACAGCTATTATTCTTCTAAGCAGTGTCAACAATGCTTGGAGTATTAAACCTTTTTAGGTTAACGACAAATGCTGCAACAACAGATTACCTCAAATCTTCAGTTTCAAGCAGTCACCTTAACTCACAACTATTTACAGGAATACCTAAAATTTTATACAGATTACGCACACAGAAACCATTCTTTTCCTGAAGTACCTCAAAAACATAAGTTATCAGCACATTTTCCCCTTCCCTTTAAACACAATGTAAAGTATCATTTCCTTCATATTCAAAAACTGAAGCAAAAGGCAACAGAACACTGTAAGGTCACCAAATTTACTGCCACTTCTTGACTGCAGTAGCTAGAAAACCTGGGTGGGGGGCGAGAAGGAAGTCAAAGAAATAGGAAAAAAAAAAAGACCAAGGAATAAGGGGAAACAACCACAGTCACTATGTGTGTCCCCAAAACGTTCACAGCGAAGGGACTATTACACAGATATTACACAGTTGCGTAGGTGGAATATAGACAGCTAAATTGAAGAGTACAAGAATGGAGTACATAATTTTAAGGAAAATAAGGCAGAGGTATGTTCACTTCCCCCTGCCCTCCTCCCTTGGAAAGAAATGGAGGCTTAAAACTTAATTTTAAGCTCAGGGCTACTGGACACAAAACTGTAAAGCTCCCAGGAGCATGCTTCTGAATTTTATAATGTTGATGCTCTCTCCCTCTCACTAGCCTTACGAGAGTGATTGCTAAATGACAATCTGATGTTCCTATCAGATTTAAAAACACCAACTGAAACCACTAAAACCCCAGAACAATAATGCACTCCAGTAGCATTCTACAATACATTCAAATGCCCCATACAACATGAAAGTCTTATTCTAATGTATTTAGGCAAATTTACTGCCAGTAATTTAAATCTCTGGCCATATGACCCAATTTCATGCCAGCGAGTTCCTGTTTATCAGCATAACGCAGACATGGGATGGTCCAGACACACCTGTCCTATTTGCATTTTCTCAAGAACCTTGAGAACTTTAAATAAAACTCTGTTGAATAAAGGAAAATTACCAAATATGTTCTCCAAGGTGAGTTTCTATGACTAAAATACCACTTCGGCCAAAACACATGGATAAAGTAATAGTATTTGCCAAATTAATTTTTTTTATTTGTAAAGCTGTGGCATTAACATCATTATAACGACGTTCACCACACCATTGGCAACACCAAAGCAACAGTTACGATGGAGCTATGTGTGCTGTTTTGATAACACATTTACTAATGTTACAGACCATTTGAACAAATGCCCTTCTGTTGAGCTGCTGCTGCAGATGAATCTATAATCCGGATCTTTAAAATAATGACAAGCCCAGAGCAGTCAGGCTGGAGCCTCAGCTGGGTGGATGTGCCGTAGACTGCCAATCTTCCCTTTGACGGCAGACTCATTTGTCACCTTCTGTGCTCAGCTCTGTTTTCAGTACAGAAAACTTTCTGTTTGCATGCCATCTTAAAATGGGAGCAAGTTATACTATTCATTTAAAATACTTGCCATTGAATTCTCTTACATATGACAATTACAATACACATGAAGAAAACCTATAACTGATGGATACTCATCCCAAATGTGACAAGATGTCCAATTTCGAGAGTACCTAATTTAGCTTACAAAGCTGACTTGAGCAAAGGCTCACCACAGTTACAGAGCACACAAAGTCTTCTCTGGACTCCATATTTATTTATGCTTTAAATCTAACAATGCCTTTAACAAACAAAAAAAAAAATCAACATATCTTTTGTGTTCCTGCAACACTTATAAGGTCTTACGAAATTTTACTTGCAAGATCAAAATCATATTTAGTATGATGTTTACGGAGTCATTTTATGTGACATTTAACTGATTTATCTGTGGTTTTTACATAAAGCAAAGAGTTATTACTTACAAAAGCCTAAAGTTTAATGCATATAACATGGCTTTAAAAGTATATATTATCATTATTAAATGTTAAAAATTAGACATTAAAATTCGAGATATTAATGACTTCAGTTGGCAGAATGGTCACAGATTAGTTTAATTTCCTTAACTGTTTCAGTACTTCAAGAGTGGAAAAAATGCAGCCTGTCAGGATAGATGAAGTTTTTCCCAATGCTCATAAAATTTTCTCACTTCGGTGTAAGGATAAGAGTTTAAGATAATGTGTTAATTAAATCAGAGAACATGAGAATGTGCTTTCTGCTTTTAAACTGTGAAAAAAAGCATGAAAGCAAAAAAGCAAACACTTTCAAGGTCAAGAATTATCATACCAGGCATATAGGATTAGCAAGGCCTCTTTACCAAATCTAAACAATACCTCGACAACCATGCCTGCTGGGGACGAGGTTCACTACTGAGATACAAATCACCTTACTATCTTGGAGGAAAAACAAAACAAAACAAAATAGCCACAAAAACCCCGCATATCATTGTGTCCATACCAATTTCACAGCAGGAATCCAGAGACACAAGTTCTTCACTTATGTGAGGCACCCCCAAAATTTCATGTGCTTCACTCTATAATAATGCAGGAAAACTTTATGGAAGCTGGATAACTGCACACCTCTTTCATGTGTATCCTACTGCTGCACTGTTTAAAGGTAAGAATAAAACTCGGGGATTTTCCTGAGGTCAATTCACTACCCAAATTCTAGACCGTTATGTTTTTTACCAGCCCCAGTGAATCCTGTTACCTGAAATATGCTGACATGTTTGAATCGCAAGGATGACTGTTCTGGCATGGAACTGAATGCATCTGAGACCACCCAAGGCAGAGGAACAATTATTTAATGTTTCAGTATAAAATATTAATGAATTAAAAGCAAACAAATCCCAGATTTTACCAATCTTCTCTAAATGCTAGCTGGTTTTCTGTTTGTTTCTGTTTATTCATTGGGAGATTTTGGCAGCAGTGGTGGGGCAGTATTTTTGTTTTAAGCAAATATGATATGCTTTCTAACAGTTTTCCTTGAACTTACTTAGAAGCTTTAAGGGAGAATCTGAAATTCTCATCACTATATTCAAGGTGCAGACATAGACAGGACTGGCAGAAAACCTCCAGTCTGCCATTAGGTTTCCAGACTCCCCAAATAATGGTGGAAATTGTGTGTCATTTTTACTACCATATGTGATGTTGAGTGCTTTCTGTCCATCTTCTTGAACGTTTATTTGGACATCTCCTGGGGTAACTAACTACTTATCTCTGGTATTTTGAGGAAGTTTAACTTTGAACGGGCCGGTTGCTGTTACAGAGGATTTTCATTCACTTCAATTGTCTGTTGGAAGGAAGCAACTTTTGGTTTTGTCTCCAGCCACAGTCTTATCCAAGGAGACTCTTCAAAGAGCCTACTCCAGGGGTTCCCAGTTAAAATCAACACTAGAAACAGTTTACTGGCATAAGATCATCATCTTTTTGGAGAACTCGCTCCTCATGCCCCTGCATATCCTCCCTTGTGTAACGCACCATGCGCTAACGTATCTCAAGAGCTTTGTGCCCTGACTCTAGCAACTGTACAGAAATCATTTATCCAGACCATTCACTTTTATCAGTAACAAACACCATGTACCTTCAGTTGTCCCTTACTTTTAAAAATAATTATCAAGCAAAATGAGCCAAATTGTTTTTAGATAGGAATAAAGTCAAAACACAATATAACATCCTTCAAATAAAGAGACCTTAATATAAAATTCTAAGAAATGTCCTTTCCCTCTCCTCTTCCCCAATGAAATAAATCAGAGAGCCAACTACCATCAACTGATGGATGTCCCATTTTGCAAATTTAACACTACATTTTTCCCTTGCAATTACAAGATCAGTTACCTATATATGGAAGGGCTAAATAAAATTAGGCAGAAATGAACCTACCAGACAGAATCTCCCTAATAATTTGATTATACACTGTTTTGTCTTCCAAGATTACTATCAGAAAAGCTGTCAGCATGCTTACTTTTAAGATGATCTTCTGTACACCACGGATTATTTGCAGACTTAAAAATCAGTTAGCTGCAGGCCTTTATACTCACCGAATTACAACATTCAAGAGTAATATAGACAATATAATTTAGTGAAGTGAAAGGAAGAAAAGGTATAATATCTTACATTTTAGCACATGCATACACACACGCATATACAAATAATGCAAAACAGAGCACAATCTGTGTACTTTTTATGCCAGCCACATCAACACACACATAACACCTGCCAGCTGTTCCATGTGCACGGCAAAACTTTACTACCAGAAAATTCAAAACTGCTCAAAACTAAAGCCCAGCTCCCCATACCCGTTACTCATACAACACAATACTAACACTTTGACTAGGCCCTACATAAAACAAGAAAACTTTTTTTCATTACACAAAAAAAAAAAAAAAAAATTAATCTTTCCATCAGAGATGTGTAAATAACAGGAATTTAAAAAGTGCTCAAGAGTGCTCAGCCTCACATCTAAGAACAACTTCATTTCACAGTCACCTAAGTATGGCTACATAAGCATGTTAACAGGGTGGTGAAGGAGAGGGAAAGAATTTACTTTGACTTTACCATAAGGTTTGTGAGTAACTACCTTGCTTACTAAGGCCTTGTCAGCTCCCCTGAACTGAACTGTCATCTGCTGTAAGACACAAGCATGGACAATGGCATCTACACTTAGCAGGACTGGCCAGGGCACTATAAGATACACATCTATCCGATAAAGTAAAAAGGGTTTACACATTAGAAGATTTTATCTCAGGCTTATTAGTGTTTAAATAAAGCAAATTATTCCACCTTTTTTCCTAACCAGCACCTTTGGCCAAGACAAACCTTTCCTTAAATTTTAAGATTAAGACTACCTGGAAAGTATGATGGACATTGCTGCATCTTCATTAGCAGCTGTGACAGCCCTTTGAGAGAAGCCTGGTATCTGTAACTTGGGCTACTGAGTCTCAACTAAAAGCTTAGAAACAGAATTATGTTGAATGTGCAGTTGCCATTGTAACAACTGTACTTCCTCCACTTTAAACAAACACAGCTTCTAAAGAAACCAAAGCACCTCTCTCTCTTTCACACCAAGAAACCCACCACCACTAAACTACCATGACAGACACAACTTCCAAGATACATCCTGAGACCTTGGTCAACTCCTTTACACCTTAAGTAGGTTTTCAATCTCTGACTCAGAAATGTTTAGTTTTAAGGATTTTTGGCACTTTTCTTAAAAAAAAAGTCAAAATAATTCACAAATAGGAATTGTAGCATTATTTCCACATAGCAAAAGTTACAAGTAGCACAAAGCTTCAAACACATGAAAATCCAAGCTATGTTAAACTAAATATACACGATTTACTTCTAATTTACTATCACCATTCTAATTGACTTTCATAAATTGCTGTTGAAGATCATGACACCAGACTAGAAGCCAGGAGTTGCAAGCCACAGTTCTTGTTTTATTACTACATTCTTGTATTGCCTCTAACTTCCTCCTGCCTCATCTCAAACTCATTTGATACTCATGCACCAAAACTTGTCATTTAAAACTCGTGTTGCACGAGGTTCCAGTCTTCGGTGGAGCCTTTAGGCATGACTATAACATCAATATTTCAAAATATGGAGAAACAGTCTTGCCTCCCCCCCTCTCCCCCCCTTCACAACTGATAACTGCAAGACGAGTAAGGAACTAACATATGCCAGTTGTCCAAGAAAAAAAAGAAGTATTTGCAAATCCAAAATAGAAAGTGAAAGAATAACTAACCTTCTGGACTTAGAATTATAGAATCGTTTAGATTTGAAAAGACCCTTAAGATCATCGAGTCCAACCGTTAACCTAGCACTGCCAAGTCCACCACTAAACCAGGTCCTCAAGCACCACATCTACAGCATGTCTTTTAAATACCTCCAGGGATGGGGACTCCACCACTTCCCTGGGCAGCCTGGTCCAATGCTTGACCACCCTTTTGGTGAAAAAATTTTTCCTAGTATTCAATCTAAACCTCCCCTGACACAACTTGAGGCCATTTCCTCTTGTCCTATTGCTTGTTAGTTGGAAGAAGAGATCAACACCCACCTCGCCACAACCTCCGTTCAGGTAGAGAGCAATAAAGCCTCCCCTCAGCCCCCCCTCTGCTCCAGGCTAAACAACCCCAGTTCCCTCAGCCGCTCCTTGTAAGACTTGTGCTCTAGAGCCTTCACCAGCTTCCTTGCCCTTCTTTGGACACGCTCCAGCACCTCGATGTCCTTCTTGTAGTGAGGGGCCCAAAACTGAACACAGTATTTGAGGTGTGGCCTCACCAGTGCCGAGTACAGCGGGGCGATCGCTGCCCTAGTCCTGCTGGCCACACTATTCCTCATACAAGCCAGGATGCCATTGGCCCTCTTGGAGCTTAGAACATTCCATCTTTCAATTCTCTACATACTTCCTTAGTTGCTCAGGATATTTAAACTACTACTTTTATTAATTTTTTAGAGCTTTGAAATTCACTCAGCAAAATGATCGTTTTAAATGATTCAAATAAAACACAAAAGCACTATTAAAAGTACTCAGAAACAGAACCTTTTGTGGAAAGATTGACATCAAATACTAATCATTTTATCTCTAAGTCACTACGTCAAGCACAGCTCACATAACAGTGGCTCAGATGCTCGGGAAAAAAAATGAACTGACAGCTTCTTTCCATGCTTTAGTGGGCAAATGTCCACATTAAGACTATCGCCCATGATGCCCATCTGTATAGAAATGCCAGGGTTGAAAGGATCCGTATTGGTATTCTACAAATATAATGCACAGGCAGATCCCATTTCCCCATATGTACTTTATATGCAAACATTACGCTAATGAGGATATCCTATTTAAAAAATATTTAAGAACACATGTATGTGTTTGGTTTTTTAATCTTCCTCAGCTCTAATCAAGTTTAAGTGGTGGAAATTCAGTATTTGTATTTAGTTATATTATGCAACAATCAGTTTAGAAAAGTTATGGAAAATTCATTTTTCTGCTGCACGAACAACTTTCTGCTTTGATGACCAACCTCACATTTAGTTTTATACCCTACATCTCAGAAAAGCAATCTTTTATATAATATAAAAGAGCACATCACTCACGCTACTCTGGAAAATCTATGCTATTATTAACTAAAGTTTCACATATGTGTGGTCATAAAGCATTGGCAGCTCTACAAGCTGTAAACAGGACCTAGTATCAGTAACATATCTAAAAAAAAGAAAGTAATATTACTGACACTTCAGCCGCAGAAAATACTGCATAACTTCAAGGTTTCTCTTTGAATTTCCAAATCTAATCACAATTACAAATCCAGTTATGGCATCAATGTGAGCCCTTCCAAAGGGAATGGAAGAACAGTAAATCCCAATGGATATATGAATTCTGCAGAAGGGATGATGTAATATATAAAAATAGACATCCTCTGACAGAAGCTGCAAGTTGAGTAAATAACACACTTGCATGTCATTAATTTTGCATTAGCTTGCCAGTAGACATTACTAAAAGGATGATGAACTAATAATTTTGTTTTGCTTTGGGTGCTACACAAAATTATCGCATTACTCATATATTAACAATAATACATAACAGAATACATAACTTTAAGCAGTAATAGTCCCTTACAACATGGGTGAAGGAAGGAAGCCATGTGACTAAAAAGATTGTGTTTTGCCACAAAACACAGAACATAGGGATGGGAATTACGCGTTGTTGTTATAACATTACCAGTGGATGTTCCCATAAAGAAACATCCAACTTCTATACAAAAAATAGAAACTGCCCAAATCATCTCAGGAATTTCATATTTCAGATAAAATTACCTCACAATTTTTGTAGTGTCGCACTTCAAAATATGCCTACATATATAACACAGTTACACACTTCAGGAATTAGCATTACTGCATGTGTTCAAATATTACATATGCAGACTATGTTTACCTATTTAGTATTTCATATTACTTCCTAGTATGATATACACATCAATGACACTCCAAATCATGAGCAGATTATCACCATCATGGAATAATACAAACAGTTGCTTTTGAAATTGCACACTGAGTTTTGTAAATGAACAAAAGCAACTAAACAAATATCCTTCCCGGTAAAAGGACACTTGCACTTGACAATGTTAAAAACTAGCCCCTTTCTTTTATTAATGGAATGATCAATACAGTATGTCTTATTTTAAATACAAACACTAGAAATATTAAATAAATTATTTTAAACTGAATGTGTTAACACTAGAGACAAATTTGTTTGTGCAAACACGCAAACGTGTTTAATCACACGTGCAAACCTGTGATTAAAACACCCTCGCTTACCATGCCACTTCCCATCGGAAACACACTGTAAATTTAGGTGTGTGTACAATTATGTTCTGAATACCATTTCTGTGCTTACATCACTTAAATGAATTAGTTTCATAACCAAGAACAGGATGAGTCCAATTCAATTTTTATTTAAGTGAGGTGACCTTTTTGCTTTCATTTTGCATATAGCACATAATAGGACCTTCTCAGCTTTCTTTCTCCTTGCTTTTCACATTTTTCCTCTATCTGGGGGAAAACTAAGCATCAAGTTCAAAAATTAAATCTATTTAAATAGGTTCAGCTGCCATAACTCATATGAGCCTCTAAAGCCAAAACCCTCAGACATCCTGCCTCCCGAAACGTTTTTAACTACCAAGCATACCTGACACTAGGACCCCCAGTAGTTTTTCTGTGCCTTTTTTCCTTTGTAAATAGAGTTGCTTAACACTTCCAAGGTCAAGGATGTTTTAAAAAAAAAAAAAAAAAAAAAAAAAAAAAAATTGGTTTTTTCCCCACGACCTCTCCATATACTTTATATCTTTGTATAAAGTCCAACTTTCAGTGTGTCCACACCTCCTTGTTCACTGCTCTATCAAATAATTTTCCTAGACTTGGCAAATTAGTTCAGATGTGGTTCTTTCTTCCTAAAAGCAAGCTTTTTTTTTTTTTTTTTTTTTGAATGTGAATACTCACAATTGATTCTGTGGTTTGTTTTTTGTTTTAAGTGAACTTGTATTAGAATGAAAGTGCTAGATAATCCTAAAAATCATTAGGAATATTAAAAGCTTCAGCTATTTACAGGCCTGAAATATTGACAAAATTCCTTTAAACTAATTTCTTGTAGTTTGGGTATCTGACAACAGTTCCTACTGATTTAAACCGAAATGACCGAAATTCTGTATGTAATAGAGATGACTAAGCACACTACTATATTGGCATTAATTTACTGTGTAGAATACAATGCACTAACATGAATACATTATAGCAAGGTATATCACAATATTGTAAAGCACACAATGATGAGAAGCAAGCACATATGAGGTATTTCATGATCGTTTGTAGTAGTCCATGGAAAGACAACGAGCAATATGTATTTTACAACATAAGTATACATGCAGAGAAACAATTGTATTATGCTGGTTTTTAACATGAAGTCTCATCCCAAATTATACTGGACATCTGTAACAAAGTCTTAAAATAGAATCAGCTTTTCTGAATTCTCATCTACTATACTAACCACAAGAAAACACTGCTTTTCGTCTTGTAAACTTCCACATCGCTTCAGTAGCGACACACACTGGATAGAGGAAAATAACTAGGCTTTTGCATCAAATTCAGGCAGAAAAATTTAAAATTCATATTTTTTTAAATCCTTCTTAAATATAGAAATATGACATACAACAGCTTTGTTGATTTCTAAAATGTAATTTTGCAGACAAAGGAAAGCAAATTTGTTTCATAAAATAGAGCAGTCTGGATATAAATTTTCAATCCAGGGCTTTTAGACACTCAACAGACAACGTGAATGCAAGTAGTATCAGGAAAAAAAGGCTACTTTGCCAATGCATTGCAATAACTATTAGTTACAAGAGAAGACAAGGGCAGAAAGCAAGGCTTCTGCAATTTGCTACTGACGTTTGAGGTGAGCAGGTTCTAATACTGAAAAGAAAATTCAAAAAGCTAGAAAAAACCCTCATACTTATTTTTTCAGGGAGTTGCGGCTGCAGATGAGACTTGACTCAGCCACATTAGACATGGTTTCGTTTCCAGCCCTCTTCTCATTCAAATTTTCAGTCACCTCCTTCAAATAAAATCCAGAAGGACAATACTTGTCTGCCCTTAACGCATCGGTGCGATGACTGGTTCCATAGCACAGTGTGCGAGGATAAAATTGTTACATGCTTGTAACTCGGGGAAGAAGCCGGGGTTATTGATGGCTCCATGCCCACCGCTCTTTCACTTCCGACACCGGATAAACGGATTGTCACCTCACGTGAATCTCAAACTGAATGGGATAAGGAAGGCTACTAAAGGCAGCGAGCCTTTTTGCAGGGATTTCAGCAGCTAGCTTTTAAAAGCCTGGCTGAGGATGCACTAGCAGCAATTTTCATAAGCCTGTTAACTAATTCAAATCTGGACATATTCTCACAGAGTGAAAAACCACACACTAGTTTCTGTTCAGGGCTATTCACAGGTGCTTCAGCATTTTACTTACAGGCCTACCTGCATCTCTCTAAATATTCCGCAGTAAGCTTTGATATTTTGCCTTTAGCAAATTAAATACATAATAACCAGCTCAGCAGTACTCACATCAGGCATGACCAATTGTTCACTGATGCACTATAGTAGCCACAAAGTTTACTGGCGGTCAGATAATGCAAGAAAAGTCTATCATTTTTTAAATTCACTCCATAGGTAACTATTCCATTTTAAAATTAAAAAACAAAACCAAAAAAAACCCAAAACAACCCTCAGCCTAAAGCAGAAGAAAAGCCATGTAGATTCTCAGGAGAAAGGGTCCATACTCCCTCAGTCCAGTCACTCAAAACAAGGGCTTTTCACTGCAAACATTAAGTAGCCTTAAGTATAGATACACACAAAAGAAAATCCACTTTCAGAAGTTAAAATGTAATTTCTATTACTAAGTAAGGAGGTGTTATACTAATCTAGTTAAAGACAGTTTCTGACACATTAGAAGTACAAGCAAAAATTTTCTATCAAAAAAATCTGAACAAGGTTTTCCAGATTCAAGTAAGAACAGCTCAGCCTAAACTTATCAGGATTATTTTTCTTCCCTGAAAAAGAACAGATCCATTTTACCAAACTACAAATGGTGGCAAAAAGGATGCCATTTTATCAGTCTGATAAAACACATTCATTTTATTTCCACACATTATGAAGTTTCTATTTTCCTCATCCTAGAAATCAGCAACACTAGTTCCAAAAGTAACATGCTTAAGTACGATATTCAACATTAGATTTTATTTCAAATGGTCTTTCAAGTATTAGGGTAAGTTATCAAAATACTATGAAGCATTTCAAATTCCTATCATAATTTGAGGAACACATTATCACTCTTAGCCATAATATTTTGGTAACCGTAGGTTACTCAGGACTCAGGGTTCATTCCACTGAAAAACTGGTGAGTACTGACCTCAAGATAAGGAACTGGGTCCTTAAAAGAAACATAGCATATTTGTTGAAGAACAAGAGAATTTCAGCACAGAAATCACTTGCCTATGATACTGGAACCATTTTGAAATTTGAGCCCTCTAATCTTTTAAAGAAATGAACTGAACAATGTGACAGAAGGAACATTTAAAATAAATACATTTCCTGATAAAATATCAGGAGAATTGACCCAGTAATATTTGAGGAAAGGAAGAATTTTGAAGCTAAAGGAAAATACTTTTAATTTCTTTTCAGCGCTAACACAAGAGATTTCTCAGTCATAACAGTGAAGACATTTAACAGTTTGACAAAACATGTTCTTATCAAATGTTGTATTTGATGGATGCTGAGCATCCACTCACTTTGGCATATTTACCCGCTTTGGCATCAACAAATGCAATTACAAATTCAGCTTAAGTTTAAAAGACGTCACTCAGATCGTCAGACTACTTTGACTGTATTTGAGATCTGATGTCAGTCAAAACTTCTACGTCTTGTTTGGTTTGGTGCCATTCCAAGATATTTGACTCACTCGGCCACACTCTTCTCCCTAGCTTGGCAAGCCTGTGTCCAACTCTTCAGCCTTTCAAATAATGGCCATTTACACATACTTTGATAGACTCTACAAAATCCAACTGCTTTATACCAAATCAGTACACATCATCAGAACGGAAAACAAGCAAGAAGCACTGCTACAAGTTTTCAGCTAACGAAAAGCTTTCCGCTGCATCTCTGGTGCCCATCTTACCATACTCCATTAGTGATTTACAGGTACTAAGTAGCTACAGGGGGCCTATTTTTTAAATCAAAATCAAAGATTTAGTCCTCTGTGTCATGAAAGAGATACTTGAGAAAGTGTCTGTCAAACACTAAATATTTTATATATACCCTTCACTTATTAGTCTCCATTTTCTCTAATTCACGGGACAACAAAGCACAGAAGAAAGGTCAATCAAGCTGGGCAAGAGACATTAACATTATGCTGTCTCCAAATTCCACATTTACGTTAGTATTTTTATATCATAGTGACATTGCTCAAGTATCAAAGCAAAGGCTAGGAGGCAATTTTAGTCATAACATTGCATCAGTATTATGATATCACACTGCAAACCCACAAGTAAATTGTTAGTGGACCATACACAGTAAGTTACAATACCTGAGGTTTAGTGCATTCCTGTGAGCCAAAATGAAATGAATGCCATATAGGAGGAAAGGAAAAGATGAACATTATCAGACATGCCATAGTACATTCCACCACTATGAAGATAATGTTAAAATTATGTTAATGAAGGTCCACTGTCTCCTACAAGTTGATCTACTGCAGAAAGCCATGCCACAACTGAGAGCACTGCATTTAATTTTTAATTCTTGAAAAGCTCAGCCAGGCATCTTCATTTAAGCTCTACATTTCACTCTATGTTTTCACAAAGATATAGAAAACTTTCTTCAGAAAATCCTGTTTGAACTTTCTGAAGAAAAGCATTCGGACACTACTGCTAAATAAAGCATCAATAATTTACAAACAAACAAACAAAAAAATCATTCTACATAGTAACTATGGATTTAGGGTAGAATAAAATATAAGAAAATTACACATTGTGTGATGATTTTGAGGATGCTACCAAAGCAGATTAATTACTTTGAATCTTATGTACCTAACACCTAAACCAGAACACATCCACAAAGAGCAGCAAACTTGAAAACAAACGCATCATCTTAATCCTTTTCTAATTTGCCTTAACGTATTATTTACTGCAGCACCTGAACATCTGCATTTTTTAATGCTTCTTTGTTTATTTATCCAGAATTCAGAAGTAGAACCAAAGATAAGACCCTGACAGATGCTGACAAAAGAATGGATGGGCAACAAGTCCACAAGATCTGTGCTACAATATGATTTGAATTCCTGCATTTAAAAATAAGACAAAAACCACCACCACCCCCCAAACCCTGCTTTCTTCAGTCAATTTTTCAAGAAATTAAGACTAAAAAATGAGGTCAAGGGACACAAAATAGGAAGGGAGAAAAGACAATGCAGCCTTTAACATGTACGGTTAAAGCAACAGAAATAATATTGGTAATAGAAGTGAATGGGAGAACAATGTATACAAGATCACCAAGTACTGTAAAAATAGGAGGGAATGGGCCAGCATGGAGAGTCTTGACTACATTGTAAAGCTCATTTGAGCTTATCTGAGTCTATTTGCTTGGGGGGGGGAAAAAAAAAAAAAAAAAAAAAAGTCGGTCATATGCATCATATTACACTTTTTAAAGCAGCATTTGACTGTAATTATTGCAAATTTTACAGTTTATTTGGCAATCTCTTCCAACTCAATATGAAATCTCACTTGCAATGAATTTCCCAACACATACACAAAATCATTATGAACTCATACAACAGAATGGCACACAATGGGCTTTTGCTCTTAGTACCAGAGTTAAGCTTACAAAATCTCATTAGGCATACCTAAAGTGAAATTTATACAACAGGCATGGACCTCTGAATGCAAATGGCACTGTGTGTAATCTAAATATTGCCCTTCTAGAGTCAGATAAAAATCACACTAGAACTGTTTGCTAAGCACAACATACACGTCTAAATGATATGAACAAAAGTAATTCTTCCTGTAATTCCTACAAAGTACAATACCACAGATTTATTTTTTCAAAAACAGACCAGTAAAATGTTTCATCTTCAAACCAAGTGAACTGGCTCAATCCATAATAAATTTAGCAGCAATTAAAACTGCACTGAAAATTAAACCATTAAAAGCTGTTGTATAAACAAAAACAAATTGTTGGCATAAAAGGTAATTATACAGGCTTTTCCTCATGAGTTGAATAATTAACAGATGTAATCAAACATCTACACACTTACAGACACACATGGAATATACAGGGAACTGGCAAACAAGTCAAGGAATAAGGATAAAGAAGGGAAAATGGAAAAAACCTACAACTGCATTGGATCAAAGACAGTACTTTAAAAACACTAAAGCTCTAATCCTGCAAATGTATATGTATGTGGCTTCCATCGTGCAAAATTCAGCCCAATAAACTCAATGAGATTAAATATGCACAAAGTTATTTATGCCCATGCCTTTATGGTTCAAGCAGATTTGGGGGCTTAAACAAATAAGTGAGAGACAAACAGCGTTTCCAGTACTTTGCTTACAGTTGAAATCAATACCAAACATATTAAT
Source organism: Platalea leucorodia (assembly GCF_965183815.1). NCBI lineage: Eukaryota > Metazoa > Chordata > Aves > Pelecaniformes > Threskiornithidae > Platalea > Platalea leucorodia. The sequence goes on along the minus strand of NC_138828.1, from coordinate 40,732,307 downwards.
CTAATAGAGCTTTTCTCAATTTAAAAGCTATATAAAATATTTTGTAGAATAAGTTTTAATTATTAGTTTATTTTCATCTCAAGAGAAAGCCTGGAAACTTTCAACATGTAAGATAAACCAAAAAAAAAAGAAATCAAGTACAATGACCAAATGATCTCCCTGATGATGATCAGACTATGTAGCTCACTGAAACCCAAGTATAAAGGGCTCGAGGCAGACACTGGTAAAGGTTAATTTGACATTTAAGTTCTGGATACCAAAAAGAAATGACAGATTTAATCCAAGAATTTGGCCTGTGCAATGCAGCACAGTCCTTCTCAGGCCAACAACTGTTATCATATATGCGAATGAGCGCTTCACTAAGTGACCTTTTAACACTGTACACTAAACTATTCGTATGGGAACCTAATATCAAAAGGAAATGAGAATATAGTTTCTTTCACAATTTCAAACAATGACTGGAACATTAAGAAATAATACGTGACATTCACGGTCATAAAAAAAATGCGCTTTCAACTCTGAACTAAGATGCAAGTTGCACACATGTTCATGTAATGATGGAGCTAAATTCACAGTATTTTAAGGGGAAAACTTCCCTCTATATTTCTATGAACACACCTCTTTAAAAATACCAGCAAGTTTAGCCATTTTGATTGTTTTATTTTCAGCAGTTTTCCTGTCTATCTTGTTGTGAACCATAAATACAGACAGCTTACCGTATGGTAGCCTCTAGGTAGAGGTGGCTTCCCCACAGGATAAGGGTCAACAGTATCAATAATTGTTTGTCGCTCCCCTTTTTGGTTGATTTTCCTAAATCTTCTTCGAGATTGCCTATGAGAAGCTTGACGCTGAAAATACTCCTCATTTTCATCCATATAATCAACCTGTAACAGATGAAAGAAAGTGTCATTTCCCACAAGAAATAAAAATGTTTCTTATGGTTAGAAACACAACAAATCTGATTTTCAAAAAACAGCAGTTCGCTTTGTATTTCCTGCATTTTCAGCACTAAGAGTGAAGCCACTACCCCCCCCCAAAAAAAAAAAAAAATCAAATGCCCACAGGAATGACAAAAAAAAGTAAACATTGGCATGAACAGCATCACTGAGTATGAACACTTTTCAAAAATGACAGAAGATAAATGGTCACTCCTCCATTCTGTCGTTCCCGGCCTCTTATTCTTCCACAAATACAAACATTTCACCACTCAGTACATTACAAAAAGAAATCTGGTATGACAACGGACTTGGTAGTTTTCCTCCTGACCTCTATTTGTCACTTGGGCTCTTCCCTAACCAACCTATGGCAAAGGCTTTGCTCTTCAACAGGCAGCACTGGTTTTATTATTTACTTCAAATATTTTGGGAGTGTAAAAGATGGATTTTTGATAGACTGGATTTACATAAAAACAAATCACTTCAAAACAACAGCAGAGAGAATAAAATTAAAAAAAACGTATTAGGTATATCCTAATATAAAATTAGTTTTCTTGGTTTCAGAGTCTTCAAAGCCATCCTAAATTACTACATAACAGTATACTGCAATGAAAATACTGGAACTAGGAATTCTGGTCTTCCTGAAAGAGGAGAACAATCTTTTTACTGCAATTTGGCTGAAAATCAACATCTCTTCTGTGTTCTTCCTATTAATACTGTGTTCTTCCTACTAATAGAAACCTTACTCCAGACTAACAGGGAAATGAGAAAAAAAAACACACCACTTTCAGCACTGGCCATATACAGGGATTCAGTTAACTCATTCTTCTACTCAATTCCACGCCCCAGTGATAAATAGTATTTCTGAAGATGCAGATAAGAGCTTATGAGGCACCTTGCAAGGTTTCTCCATATTTTTCAAGAAGGAAGAGAAATATTAGACAAAATACTCCCAGGAATTTGCAGCGTATCTGTGTCAGAAGTGTCACATACTGGTCAGCTCATGTCACCAAATACAACTTTGAGTGTACTAATACAAGGGGATGAACACAGTTTCTGATTCACCAGGAAGAGCTGGTAACGCTTACCTCCATCACCACTGAGTATCTGTTCCACACCTGACACAGTCACACTCACACCCTACACCTCTCCTGCTTCTCCTCCCCGCAGAGTGACCCCATCCAGCCCTGAGACTGAAAGATACTTTGCCTGACAAACTCTGGGGATGGGATTCTTTTTATTCAAGGTACAGTTATTCCTTTGAAAGGATGGATTGAAGTTAAAAGTTCAGTTTCAGCTTTCCCAAAACTCTAGAGGTTGTTTTTTTTGGACTAAGATAATGCATGTGGGAGTACCTGCCCCTGACCCAACATTATCTATCAGCCCAGAAGATTTCTTCTGGACTCTTGTTGTTTAGTCATCTCCTTTCCCTATGCCTATCTTTATATCACTCTTCCTTATAACTTATCAAGGAACACAGAAGAGAGACAGACAGACATCCACACAGCTACCACCAACTAAATTGTATACTTCTAGAAAACAAATCTGGGACAATAAACTGTTTCCCAAAATTGTGGTCAGATATGAGTTATACAAACCGGTCAGACAAATCAGAGGGCCAATACAGGGACAAATGGGGAGGCATAACAGGCTGCTGTTGAGAAGATGCTTCTTTACAAAGTAAAGTTACAGAGAGCTTCAGCTAGGGATAGCATAAAAGCACCTGGCATTTCTCATGTATGCCTTCTGTGTCTCCTACTATATTGTATTAGCTTCATAAGATGATTTTCTTAATTAGAATTGGAAGAGAGAGATATATCAAACATCCCACAGAAAAAGCTACCATTACACAATCATCTTTATCTGCTTACAGTGAAATCACAAAGAGCATAAAACCCACAAAAGCATGCCTGCATTTGCATGAAGCTAAGTTGAAAAGCTACTCTTTTTACAAATCAACTTTAAACAAGTAACCTAATCTCTTCTACAACCCTAAAGCTAGACCTGAGCTTCTGCAAGTTTTACAGAAACTGTCACTTTTTAGGAAAAAAATGTTTTCGTGTCACAGCCTATATTTGAACCATCATCTATATATGGATTAAATAATTGTCATGCCCATATTATGAACTGATCGCTATCTGTGTGACAGAAAAAAAAAACCCACACAAAAACATTTAGCCTGTTGATTGTGCATTTCTTCAGATGATGCACCCTGAGGTGGCAGCTAAAAACTTTTGAGCCTGCGAACCCTCAGGGACAATGCTGTTCTGCCACAGGACTAAAGCAGATACTGCTAACGAAATAACCTTCACCCCAAAAAGTTGGTAGAATTTTAAAATGTTCAAACTGCTTATTAAAACCTCAGACAGGTGAGAATAAATTTAATTCAATGAAACATTAATTACTTAAGCTAACTGGAGATTAATAGTTTAAAGCATCTATGCTTACCTATAATAATAAAGCAGCTTAAAAAAAAAACCCACGAACTGTTCTGCTATTCTGCTAGCACAAGAAAACTTTAGTTTTACAAGAAATCTGCAAAAGTAAACGTAAAAGCAATATAAAAGATGCCTTTATCACCCAAACAATGCAAGTATGTGTGCAAAGAATGGCAAGAAAGTTAAGTATGACATCTTAGATTTATAAAAAGACCATGTGCAAAACAGAAAACTCTTCCAATTTTATTGGAAGTTGAAGTGTTATCAAAGCTGGTCTGTAAGATTTGAAAGCAACTGAATGAAAATATTCTTACCACAATCATTTCAGATGGCTCTAAAACAATGCATTCACAGCCACGCCTGAAGCTTCCTGCAGAACGCTTGCCAAAACTGAAGAACAAAAATACTTCGATCAGAACAAAAGTCAGAGCTATAACACAATCTGTAAGCATATTTACATCTTCTCCAGATATTGTAAAGCATAGAAAAAAACGTACATACCTCTGCACAATACAAGCTTCATGCATATGTCCTTCGACAAGTAACTGATACCCAAGGATACCAAGAGGCATGTATTTTGTATCTACATAGTTTACTAAGAGTATTTGCTAAATAATTCTATTAACACTAAAACAAGTGTCAATCAAGTGCTGTCTACTGAAGATGCATGGTTGATTCTGAGCTACATTACAGAGTTTGATCTAGTATCTTCTGATATTACAGTATTAAGTTACCTAAGCTATCTGCATTTCTACAAAGAAAGCTAACTAGCATACCAAGGAAAGAATGAAAAGGCTAATCAACTTCAATTAGCTTTTTTACTTAAAATAAATTAATAAAATAAGGATGCTGAATGTGAGACTATTCCCAAATTGAACAGATGAGGACAAAAGGTTGTTCTGCCTTTCACGACACATTCCCACCTTAGTGCAATAATTAAGCATGATACTATTTTGCTTCCTGTAGGATAAAATAGAAAGCAGTTTTAGTTTCAGTTTCTGAAGTGGTCTGCCTGTAATAAGTGAACATGCATGTCTACAGGCTTAACTACAAAGAATCCCCGAAATACAGCGGTAAAGGTAGAGTGCAGAGAATAAGTACATAATTCAGTGAAATACAAGACTTTTATGGTTAGATTCTCAATCACACACCGTCACAGCAGAAGAAAAGATAACCAGCTAAAGTTTGTTTCTGGGGTATGTGCTTCCCCTCCACGTAGTTCATATTTAAGCCTGCCAGGTCAATGCCAGACCTTTCCCGTCACGGAGAGGAAGGTAGGAGAGATGACAAAATGGCTGGAACTTCAGGACCCCTCTTGTAAGGCTACAAGGCTGTAACAAACCTGCCCTAAAATTTGCCAAGAGCCAATGTAACTATTTAGCCTTTCCCTTTCCTCAACCAGGCACCATGCAACAGGCATGGGAAACCCTCCTATCTGAAGCTCACAGGGCAACAGCTATTAAATAAGTTTATGAAAAACAAACCAGACTCAATAAAATTATAAAATCTGAATTTTAACCAATCCCGTAATGCACAGTCATGGTGACGCGCTTAAGCTATGAGTTTGTGAAAAGTAACTTTAAGCTTTATTTCATAACAAGCAAACTGAAGAAGTTCATGTACCATTCGGGACAGTCCATCTAGCCAGTTTATATCTATTCTCCTGTCCAGCCTGGCGATTAGTAGAAATGAACAATTTAACTTGCTACCCCAAAAGGCTAATCTCTTGACAACAGCACGTTTATAGCTCAAAAAGAAGGCAGTCAGATATTGAAAAGAAATGCCAGCTGTGCTTATTCATCAAAATAATAATCGCATTTAATGGTACATAGGACTTCTACAATAGAAAAAATTTTCCAGAATACTAAGCTTCTTGAAAAGGAACATTCAATAAATAAGGCTCTCGACATAATGTATTTTCCTAGAGGCAAACACATGCTTCCTCCAACAGTCCAGCAATAAAACACAGGGTGCTTTACTCTACAATGCCATCTTGAATTTTACACAATTTCAACAACTCTTAATGATATCAGAAAATGAAGCCATTATCTTGATTCATTAGATTGCTGCAAAAGTGACAAACTTATTTTCTTGGTCATTAACCTGATCCACACACACAGTTTTTCCTGAAAGAAAGGAAAGAAGGGGGAAAGGAGAAAGTAAATAAACTCATTGATTGAAAAACAGCAATGCAAAAATGGTGATTAGGAAGTCAACTTATTTGATATTCTAATTGAAAACAAACACAGGAATATTCCCTTTCCTCTTGCAGATCCTTGTCTCCCTCTTTGTAACCATTGGTTTTGGTCTAGAATACACTAGTGCTGTATTTTTTGCCAGCCCATTTTCTAGCCCAACAGCAAACACTAATTTCAACAGAAAATGCATATACACTTTTCCACTCCACCATTTCTTCTTCCTCTATTGCTGTCTGTAAGTATCAACTTTAAACTTCTGCCTGTTCTAATCACTGCTGACATCCAAAAGTTTCAAGCATTAGCAAACACAGTAAAAAGAAAAAGCTGTGTTTTGGACGTGCTTTTCTATTCTTGAATATCTTGTTTGGATTTTACCCTTCAGCACAAGGGAACAGGTAGTGAACATATTAAGACAGAAGGCATGCATGGAATTACTATAAAAAAAATTCTTGATTTGTGTTCCCAGTAACACACTGGTTCTCGCAGCAAATAACTACATCATTGCTGTACTGCTCAGATTCCCATGATAACATGAAATTTATCAGAGCAGACAGTGCATCACACGTATGTATTATCTTTGACCAAAGATCACAAGGCACTTCAGGCTGCAAACAAACTACGTAATCTTTGTGAAGTATTGTAGGCAAGAAGACAAGTCAGTCAAGGCAGAAGAAAGTTAAATGACCTTTCAAGTGTTGCAGTTCTCAGATATGCCATCCCAGCTAAACCTCCTGACTTCCAATCTGCTGCTGAAAATTCACCATCAGTGAGGAATTCACATAATCAGTGAAAATCAGTGTCTTGTCACTGTCCACTATGTCTGGACACTTCAGAAGTGTCCAGCTCTGACTGTGGTAGAACATGCATCACAGCGTCGCATACTGTCTGCTGCAGAACCACACTTTGATACCTACACACAGTCACGCAAATACCTGTTGACATGCAACTTTGAGAAACAACTGGGATCTTAGGGCACCACCAATCCCACTGTTTCAATTCAGATGACTGATATCAAAGTCAGTAAGTCTTATCAGAATTAATTTCTCAGAGCTTCACACAAGAGCAAAAAGCAAAGACCAGAGAAAAAGGACTTCAGTGGCACTCTTCTCCACCCAAAATCCCTATCTGCAGTAGCCAGCCACTAGGCAGAGGAAGCCATCAAACAAGCTTGATATAACTGAAAATAAGTTACTTAAAATATTAGTAGCAGTAAAAAGAAGCAAATCCCCAACACGTAATACAGTCTGTTTACTGAGCTGATCAAAAATCCCAAGCTGTAAAGCCTTTTATAAAGTACCAGGAGAAGAGCTTCATACAAGGGACCACAAGCTGAGATGCAAGCTGCCTTGAGGGATCCTAGGTATCACAAAGAAACAGTAGCAGCAAATAAAGTTTCAGTGGCAGGGCTGACAGATTATCTTCTAATACCAGCTCTATTTTAGTAACTTCTGCTAGACACTGTTCTTTCCAAATTTTGATGCTAGACCAGACTTACCATAGAAAGTGAGTTTGACTACCCAGATTTATCACAAACTATGCAGCCTACATGGGCACTGGCTAAAGTAAAATGTAGAAAGCCTTTATTAACCAGTTTCAATGGACCAGGGATTTGACAAATTTATTCCTTCCCTTACTGTAGTGTGAAATAAGCCTGTGGATATATGACTTCACTAGGGAGCTTAAGGTTAAACCACATTTTTGTGTTTAAAATGCAGTAGAGAATTTTACATAATATACACTTCACATTTGGTTGTATCATATTATTCCATAATAATTTCAATTAAAATTTTCTTATTACATGAAGATAAAATCTTCTTTCCTACCTAAGCCTTATTAATTTCAACTCCTAAAAATAGCAACTATTAAGTCAGTGATGCAACTGAGAGAATCCCAGCTTTGCAACTATTTTCTCTCAATCAGTGATGTGCATGAGAGAATTTCATCAAAGGAAGCTCAGGCAGTGTAAAGTTATCTTTGCAATAGGGCTGTCAATATGGGATGTAGAGGTTATAACAGTAATTTAGATAGCCAGAAGGCTGCCTGGTTAAGATATTGCCGCCTCACCTGAATTCCCCAAAGAACCTTGTTTTGCAGCAGTTTTTCCAACACTTTTTTTTTCCTGCTACCACATAAGCTCTGACTTGACATTCCCTGAGTATTAAACTTCACAGATGCTCTCCTCAGTACCTGTCCTAGAGGCAATTTCACTTCTGGAGTCCTTTTCTATCACAGTTACTTTTATTCCCCATAAAGCTACTGAATGCATGATGTGAATACAAATCTACTTTTAAAAAACCTTAAAGATATACAAAACAATTTTATTTGCAGGAATCCACTTTACAATAGCAATTTTGAAAGTGGGTGATAAAAAAAACCCCACCTCTTACAAGGTTAAATATTCTCCCCAAGCATCTACTCCCTAACTATACTATTTCCTGAAGCAATTGACAAAAAGTCTAATTTCCCACTTGCCTATTCAAAAGCATTATTTCTAAATAAATTCATTAGTATTAAAAAACAAAATTTCATCACTATGTGTGTTAAAAGCAGGTATTTTAATCCATGTAAGTCATTTACAGCTTCATTTCCATTCTAATGCATTCTAAAATTGAGTTTACACTGACTGTAGATGACAGTTCCCTTCTCTGAAAGTGTACCTTACTACATACATATCTCATAACTCGTTATACTCAAAACATACACAGCTGGCTAAAGAACAGATGTATTACAGTTTACAACACGCTGGTTAACAGTGGACAAGTTTTAAGTGAAAGCTAAGGGTTTCCACGTTTACCAAGTTTATACTTTCAGTTTTCATTAAAAAAAACTTTACAATTCTAAAACTACAATTAGTGCAGTGGCTAACAAACAGCAACATGAGAATAATTTAAGACCACTGTCTGCATTTCCTCCCCTTCAAATTTGTTAGATTTACTAATAAACCAAAACAACAAGGTACCTCCATTAACTGAAACACCTAAGGATACAAACAACACATTAATTTTTATAAGCACTTACATGTAGAGACAGCCAAAAACTTCCAGGTATTGAGGGTGACTCGTTCTATACTTTCTACTATTATCATGACACTGGAGGACAGGGTAGTTTTCTCCAGACGTGACCCATCCATTTCCCCAGGTCCCCAGAAACACTCGTACACGCACACAGATGCTCTTTTCAAAGCTCACAGAAAAGGCGGCAGCTACTGAAGAGGGAACATTTCCCTATCAGCATTCAGTCCTGTCCCCTCGTCCAGGGCCTCCACATTCCTGTTTTCACGTCAGCCCAGCTCCCAAATGGAAAGTTATTTCTCAGCACTGGAATGTAAATGCATTCATCAGAAGTGATGCAGAATCTGAAGAAAACTCCGCTGACAACACCAAGAAAAGGTTTTTCAGTGGGAAGCTCTTTTTTTTCCTTCCTCTTAAAGATCAAGGATCACTCACAGAAAAACCAGTTTCACTGGCGACAACTATTTTTCAAAAGGACATACAAAACTTTAGTTTTTCCTCCTATCATGTAATCTTAACCTTTATTTCTTTTGATATTCACCACCTTGCACTAGTTTAAAGTAATAATTAAATCACATATGAATCACAAGTCTTAGTGAAACTACATCTAAGTCTTACAAAGAAAGCTCCACAAAGTATGGTCATCTATATCGTACACATTCTTCAGCACATTTTAAAGTGCAAAATATTGTTATAGTTTTATGTATTTGCAAACACAGTATTTGGAACGAAGGTGCTGATTTACAATAAAGTCTATTTAATTGGCATTTCTTTTAAGTCAAAAAGCACACTCCATTTAGATATGTTCTAGAGCAAGGAAAAATACAAGTAACACATGTTCTTGTTTCTCAAGTTCTTAGAATTTTCTATGGTATATTTATGCGAGCAAATAAATTCCATATAAATTTTGCTTTTTAAAAAAAAAAGTTCTAAGAGATACTGAAACTAGAAACGTAATGCATGATTATTGAAATGATTTATGCCAAAACTCTAGCAATCAGATATTCAAAACCTTTCTTCTGAAGTTTTGAAACGCAATGTACAAAAAAGCCTATGGCTTAAGGTCACCACTGTGCACTATTTGCCAATACAGGACATCTAAATATACATGGAGATTAAAGTAAATGTTTTCCCTCCCCCACTGTCCCTGAAATTAATCCTTTTCTCTGCTAGACTGTACCTGAATAAATCTGTAAGCACAAGGCTTGAGTTGAGTTCAGTTTCCCAAGCTTTTAACATATTCATAATAAAACCAGATCTTGAGTTACATAAACCCAATACCTCCAAACCCCTTTTGTGAAAATTACATTGCTCCAGTTGACGTCTACATTTAGCAGAATCACAGAAAACTGCCAAAATCAAGTCCAGAGGTATTGTGTTAAACATATTTAGAATTTGAAGTTACGTAACGCAAAGAGTCTCCATTTGCTTTTGGGCAGCACCCACCCTGCAAATGCTATTACTACCATCGCTATTTACATTCAAATGCTCTCTCCACTGCGTTGCCTGTCTTCCCTCTACCCTTCACTTCTCAGCCTCGGAGCACAGAGGAGCCACCATTCCTCTGGCCAGATCCCTGGCTGCACGTCCCACCTGCGCACGCTGCATGGCACTGCTTCCTCATACCAGCACCATGACCTCAGCCGTCAGCAGCAGCTGCTTTCCATCACTGCGTCCGTTATTCTCTGATGATACAGAAGCAAACATGAGCAGAATGTCTGGTCTCTGACAAATCCCAAAGTCAAATCTTGATGTAATAATCAATAATCAACATTTACCTTGCAACAATGCCAAAACGCATTAGATTTAGTTCTAAAGCAACCCAGTCACACCAAATTCCTGAATGAAATATCGGAGAGCAGTAGTTATTTGAAGTCTAGATGGAAAAAAATGGGGACTATTTTCTATCTGCCGCTTCGGGAGATATTAAGGGATTCAGTCAAGTTATTAAAAAATACCACGTCTCATTTTGGTATGTCCAGAATAGAATTAAAACATCAGCCCCTGTTAATGGCTTATTCTAACCGTGCTAGGTTTCACATGAATGCGCTGTGAAACGCAGACTGTTCCTCCACTCAACTTGCCCTTGACAGAGATGAAACAAAAGAAAGGTACAATTTAGAAGTGTGTATGCATACACAAGCCACCCCTAGAGGAATGCTTAAGTGTTCTGACGAAAACTAAATTTGGCATGGCCGTTTTCTGACCCCTCGGAAAAAAAGACAAGAGCCCTTCATGCATGCGGAGCAGCTCTAACGTGAACAGCCCTCCGCTGGGGATGATGCAAGGAGGGAAAGCAGCAGTGGGTTTCCCCACACACTGGAAAGTATGACAGCAAGGGTTTGTCAACTAAAAGACAGAGGATCATTATCATATAATTTGATCTTCTGGATAATATAGGCTGACTTTTCTGATTCTCATTTGAATTAGTGCCTGTCTTTTAGAAAAAGTAAGCAAGTATGCGAGTGAATCCCCAAGCTGCTCTTTGACTTGTGTTAAATATAATTTTTAATTAAAACGTGGCAGTCATCTACATAGCAAAATAATCAATAAATTCACCTTTTGTTTAACTTCTTTAATTCTCACAATGTTATTATATTTATAGCACTTTTTTCAGCAAGAGAAATAGCTGCTTTACAGAAATGCTTTTCAGTTGAGAGGAAAACTGAGATGCTAGCAACTGGAATATGAGTTGAAGAGGCATCTGCAGACCTGTCACTGTTTGCAAATCCTGAAGACATGAGCTCACTACGTGCCACGGATAAGGATGATTAGACTTATCCAGTGTCATATGATAGCTTAGATGTTTACAGTCTCTGATACAACAGCTCATGTGTCAGGGAAGGGACTCGCAACATCACAGCTAAGTACATTCCACTTAATAATACTTTGGGGGGGTGTTTCACAAGAGGAAAAAGCATTCAAACATCACTGCAGCTCCTTTGCTTCAGCTGGGACCCAAACTACCCGCTGCCTGTGGGGGAAGAGGAATCACGGTGTCAAGGGCAATAACCCCGGTGGTGCAGCAGGAGGGTGTAAAGCAGGGAAGAACCCAGCGAGCCAGACAGAGAACACCTGACAACTAACCAGTCTGTGTGAAGGACACTAAAATTATCACATAAGCATGTTTATAGTATATTACTGCTTTAAATAATTCCTGCTAAAAATGGATGAAAATTCATTTGAACTCCACCTGAAAGCTTTAGTGAACTTTTTCAGTATTTTGAACACGTTTAGTTAGCATCCTTACAGCTGACAGGCAATGGTGCTTTACCTACGTAATACTCATAGGGATTTCTTTCTTTCTTATGCAAATACAACCCAGATCAGAGGTTGCATTAATCTGGTAATTTATAGCTGACTACTGAAAGCATTTCAAAAGAAGTTTCAGAAAACCCACAGTGAATCATTTGAAATTAGCTAGCTTCTGGAGGTTTGCTTCCAGAGAAAGTCCCTTCAGTCAACCCCTGAAACTTGTGCCTTATGATCTTCACATAGTATTTCTTTTAGTACAGGCTACTCTTTTGAAAAGTGTGGTTAATTTTAAAATTTTACCTAGTTACAAGACTGAGTATGGTAGCGAGTTTGACTAGTTTATGTAAAAAAAAAAAAAATATCGAGTAAAGTTTCAAATTTGTTGCTTTTCACTTTAGCTTTTTATAATGTTACCTTAAAACTGAAGTTAAGTTGAAAAAACAGTTAAAAACCCAATCTGAAAAAGTGTTGTAAAGGATAACTAATTGTTTTGCAAATTTACTGCAAATGAGGGTAGATGCTCAGGGCCTTTATAGCAGCAGGTGATCCTGAATACTTTTCAGACTAGAATACCACTTAGGGTTCTTTATGACCCTTTCATATATACTGAACAAGAGAAACGTGTTCATGAAGTTTTCCTGTGAAATTCAAGATCTGTATTTATAAACTATATATACAAATATAAAGATAAACAAAACTGAACATAGTAGTAGTCGCAACAACAAAATTTAGCTTGTTGCAGCAGTTCAACTTTGCCATGTCTCTAGTACAGAAAGCTAAAAGGCAGGTACTTCATCGGAACAGCTGACAGAAAAGATCTTTATTTGGAAAAAATCACCCTTGTTTTATTTTTAAGTTAGTAGTTCTCATGTTATTTTATCTTGGAAAATATTCAAAAATGAAAGCTTTTTTTCCTAACCTACTTTTTTATTATTCCTTTTTTTAAAAATTATTTTAATAAATGGTTTGAATAAAGACAGCTTTGCTTATGCTTCATCTTAATGACGTCTGTGTTGCCATAGAGGCTACTATGACATCACAAGATCTACATAATGGTCTCAAAGAAAGAGAAGGAGTAGGAAAACATTACTTAAGAGGCAAGACCTTGTCTGAACACAGTTTGGCTTATTAACATTCATGAAATTCATTAAAACAGAGGAGTATTCTTCCAACCTCATACAAAGCCTTTAGATGTTAGATCCTAAATGAACTTTTTTTTTTTACCTTGAAAAAATATACAGTAAGCTTTTTTAAGTCCCCCTATAGACGTTCACAATTAAGGTATTAGAAATCATCACCTTTTTAAAAAAGTAAAAAAAAAAAAAAAAATTAGTAACTTGACGTATCATCTAGGTTTTTAGTAGTAAAATAAGACCATACATATTGACATTTTCCATCCCCACTTATACGCTTAACTCATTCAGTACAACCAATTCATTCACATGGAGGGCTAAACACATGACCTCAATTACTAGTCTCCATAAATTGTATTAGTACAATGCAGATGTATTTAAGATATCTTTGTAATAAACGCCCTATAGCTGTAAATGAATAAACAAACTAAAACAGTGAAGTAATAGTGACAATTTTGTTTTAGCTGTTTAGATTATAATTTGAAAATAAATTATGCCCCACCTAGCATGTTATATACTACGTCTAGTGTTTCTGAAAAATAAATCCAGGGACATTTGAAAATTTTAGCATCACCTAAAAGAAAGCTCAGACATGTTAAAGTCTTCTACAGTATGGAAGAACATTTTGTTAAAAACACTATTTGTAGAAGAATTATAGTAGCAGAATCATGCTAATAATCAAAACAATACTTTTGATTCCTTCCACCTTTCTACAGTCCTGCAAACATTTACACATAAGTAAATGTCATTACTTCAGCTTATCAAGATTGTCCTTCACTAAAGATAAGTCTGTAGAAATTTAGATCACCTGAGTTCCACATGTGGCAAAGAAAAGGCTCTTCTCCACATACACCCCAACCCTAAATGCAGGGACAGCCATCCCATAACACATTTATATTGGACTTCCCTCAAGAGTTTTCTTGGACATTTTGTAAAAAAAAAAAAAAAAAAAAAAAAAAAAAAAAAAAATCTATATATCTATATATATCTATCTCAAAAAAGACTTTTAAGTCTTGGACTTGTATGCACAGGATGGACTCTAAGGTACCTCTTGACTTTCCTGTAGAGTACACAAATTTTGGTGAGCATTATCTTCCACTCCATATATTGTTCTTTTAAATATAACTGTTCAGCAGTAATAAATCATCTCCAATTTCAGGATTTAAAATGGACCTCTCTGACTAGTTAATGTTGTTCCCTAGGCTGTGAAAACTTCACTGCCCTGCTGAAAATGGTCTTTTCCCCAGCGTATCATACCTAGACCCCCAGCATCCTCATCCTCGTGCTCTGCAGTGCACTCCGTCCCCTCTCTCCACATGGGTATACCTCTCCCTCTTTGATATTCTTCATGCTATTTTTGCACGTAGTTCATTTTGTTGTTATTTTGGGGTAAGGAATGACCAGATAACTTCTCAGTTCATTACACTTATAAAACTTGTCCAGAGACCCTGAGAGCATTTAAAACACACACAGTCTTCCTTTTGCCCTCAGCAGGAATCTCATAATGAACTTTTCTCACATAACTGAGGTTTTTTTGATGTTTTGCAGGTTTGTACTAAAACTCAAAACTTAAATACTACCATATTGAATCAGAAGGAACCTTAAATCAGAAGGAACAGATTGCAGAACAGGTCATCTCACAAGCTGCAATATCAATTGTGAAAAAGCAACAGTTTTATTCTGATAGATATCTTTAATTAGCAATGTAAGCAGTAGTGAATATCCAGGTATAACAGGTCTCACATTTAACCTTTAAATAACCACATACTTTATTACATAGAGAATTTTCCCCTCCTTAACTTCTCAGAAAGAGAGTTTTTCCACATCTCTATTTGTATGTAAGTAATTTATTATCATTTCAGGTAACAGCTTTTTAATATTAAAAACAAACCTGAAATTTTACAAAGAAGATACACCAGTACAAGTGAGAACTGTTGAAATTAAATGAATATCCCATAATTATAATGTACAAAAGAACAATAAAAGCAAAAGCAAAGATGAACAATGTTTCCGAGATTGGTTAGATGTTGTTCTCAATTACTTCAAATTGTGACATGCTCCATTAGAAACCCTAATGCTGGGATTAGAAAGGTCTCTCTAACCAATGAGACACAAAAGCTAAAGAGAAGAGTCAGTAATAAAAAGTATACTGTTTCAAGGCCAGTTTTCATTGCAGCACATTTTAGAAACCAGCTATCAACTAAGAAGCACCATAATTTTTCAACAGTGAGAATACGTCAACATCTTCAGGAAAAACAAGTTTTCAGTGGAATCAATGTTTTTCCCATCCATCCTAAAGTGCATTCTAAAACGTTTCCAGCAAAACCAAAAAGCCCACAATTTCAGCACTTTTGTCAAACACTAAATAGCCATAATTTTAACCCCAACTTTCTAACATTAAAAAAAAAATGGGATGTGAGAGTTGGTATCATTCATAGAAGTCGAAGATTATATTTCCTCTATCAGCTACCTTCAAAGATTCTCTCCTTTCCTCTGTTTTCTTTCTGCTAAAAGATTATCCCCCATGAATCTAGTCTGTTAAACCCCTCTGCTTGCTTAATTTTAATTTATTTTTCCGTAAGGTCCTTTTCAGTTACTTTGAGCTATTAAAACACATTCATGCTTTCACAGAAAAATTCTACTCTCCGCGTTACCTCAGATTTTGGTTTTCCTTAGCATTGGCTATATCCCATCACACTGAAAAATTTCGATTATACTTATTCTATATAGCAAGTGCAAAAATAACATAAATGGGTTCACAGGCAGGACTTGCTATAAAAGCAGTGGTTTAGATTTATACTGTTATATACTTTGTTTCTATGCTCCATATTACAAATTCCTAAGCATAATTTCGATATTAAAATAGATATACTTAACTTTTTAGTATTTTTACACAATTGCGGTTTCAATGGTGAAGATTAACACCATTGACCTGAATAAAGCACAACATAAGAAAAGCCTACTTCCTTTTTTTTTTTTTTTGATAGTAACAGTGGCAGGAGGCCATCTTGACTTAGCTTACAATTACCACGTGTGAAACAATGCAAAACTGGACCAGAACAAGGACTCCTGAATCTATAAGCTCTACACCAGCAATTAATGGTGTCTCTCCTATATGAACTGCATGAAGTTGTTCTGAACATCCCACCAATGCACCTGAGCATCAGCAGATGATCCAGACTCTCTCAAGTCCTTCATCAGGTCTTTCATATGGAAAGAGACAGAAGTCTGTAGCTCTAGGATTTAAACCTAGAAACTAGTTGCATTTGTCAGCTTGTGAGGGCTCCTTGGCTTCTCTCCTAATATAGAGCATTTCCGTCCCTGAAAACCTCCCCCGCCTTAAGAGGAATCAGAAATATTCAAGATCACTTAAAAGTTATTCAGGTCATTTGACACTTTCTGCTTCTTTGTTACCTTCTCATCTCCTCATTACAAACTTGGAAGAAAGCCTGGTAGCACTAGCCCCACTGCGCTAGATTTCTATTTTTATTTTCAAAAGATGCCAGCGTAAATAGATTAAGTCCCTTAACAGTTTATCAGCTGTGCAAGAACAAAATTCCAGTAGCGTTGAAATAATTGTTTTGACAGGAACACCGCCAGACACCACCCAATCTCATCATTTAGGAACTGCGTCCTCTTCTATTTCCCAACACCTCAGATACTGGCAGCACACTTGGAAGATGACCAATTTAAACCTCAATGAACTCTTGAATTATTCAGCAGAAGAGGAGACGGGTGGAATAAAGTAAAAGGTACATAACACCAAACTCCCTTAGCTCAAAAACGCATTTTAAGTATTAGTATTTAAAAAATTGTACACCAATTTCTGCAAACAGTAAGGACAGTTCCAGATGACATTACTGGTTCAAGTAGCATGTGCTCTGCACCACGAACTTTGCTGTAACAGCAGGTGATATGACAAGACAAGGCCCTGTTAATTTATGGCTCAGCTAATTCAGCTAAATCTGGAGTTGACTGTGCTGTCTAAGTGAGGAAGCCAGATTCAGAGACCTTGAAACCCTCCTTGCATGCCCTCCCTGCTAACCAGCTCTCAGGGAACAGCTCTAGCTCCACCAGCACCTCACGAGGATGAAGGCAATGCCACGCATCAGCGAGCTCCAGGCTTCACTGATAACACTGGCCATGATACCAGATTCAAAGTAGATGACCAGACCAGGCACTCCCAATAAAATGTTCCCTCTTGTAAGCAAGCTTTTATTTTCTCCAGGAGTTTGAGTCTCAAAAAGTAATTACAGTCACATGCACTGTGATAGTCTAATTTTGTGCTTGCAGGTAACAATAAACATCTCCATCCAAAAGGACATACACGGTCTTTTAGGTAGATGCAGATGGTACCAAAGCAATTAGTATTACTTTCTTGATGTCTATTTGAAATCCATTGTGAATAATTCATGACAGACATACACTCAGTCATAAATGGACTGACATCTCCACTACTTCCAACTTTTCTTCAGCTTACGATCTCTCCTAGATTAAACCATAAGATCACTCTCCTTCATGCCTCAGCTTCAGTTGATGGACTGAAATGCTGAACCAAGGCATTCAAACCAGACAGAAGACAAGACGGCACTGGGGGTCAGCCCACGACAATACCGTACTCTATACCTTCCCACCAGCCTTGAGAGATAGACGTGAGCATGGCTTCAGAACAGCACTAGCTGGATATAAAAATAATGGAACAGCAAAGAGGTCATGGGAAAATCCAGCAGCAGCAACTAGCAGCAAAAAAAAAAAATAAAGTTCATATTAAAGAGCGAGAGTTCTGAGGGCAAACTAAATCCAAAGCACACATTTTCAAGTAATTTCTTAAATAGACATGAAACCATAACCTGGGGAGTTATCTTTCTTTACAAAGATCCAATGTATGGTCTTCGTGTTTCCATCATGACGCTGTAAATCCTTAGCCATAAGCAAAACTCAGAAACAGAGAAAAGTTCAATAAGCTCAGCACAGCTCTTGATCCACTCCCTCTGCAGCTTAAATAACTAAACCAGCAGCTCCCAAAAGTACAACTCTGAGCATCCCTCAAATCGTTGTTCTAAAACTCTCAGTTTCCTGCTCAGGGCAAAAAAAAAAAAATCCCCTTTTAGTCAAATTCAAAATTTATCTTGGTTTAAATATTTGTGTATATTGGTCACTCTCTTTCAGTTAAAACACCAGTTTCATTCTGTTATAAGTTTCAGCCAGCGATAGCCATTATTAATGAACACTAAGTTGCAAATATATTAGGGTCCTATATTGAGAGAAGAATTTTATTGTTGTGATTAAAGCTATCAATATAATTTTATTCACTGAAAAGATTGATCAAACACAGTTCTCTATTCAAAATATAAATGTATCATCAGTCAGATACATGCAAACCACACCAAATAGCATGTCCCAGGCATCACAAAAATTAGGAAGTGTGTCTCAGGATACATAAAGTCGTATAAATGCATGTACATAGCCAAGAGCTCTGCTCCAGCACTATTATACTCACATGCATTACTTGTCAAAGTAAAAAAAAAAACCTGTCAAAATCCCTAACAAATTTTCTTCTGAGGTTACTTTAAGTTAATCAGGACACACTTGGATAAGGACAAATCATTTCTGCACAAATTGAGTTTTGTTATTGCTTTAAACACATTCAAAACAAGTCCATAATTTCTTCAGTGGCTCTCCAGTAGAATTTGATATTCTATTCCATTTTTTAAATTGTTTTAGTGTAGGAAAGACAAGAGGGTTAAATCATCAATATTTGAATAGATACAACCCTTTTAATTTTGAAAAAAGAAAAAACAGATGTTCTCTCAACTTCAAAACTTGATCTTTTAATTAGACAAAAAAACTTAAATAATTGCTCTCATATGTAAAATTTGTGAACTTGCCAAAGGGAAAGCAGCTCTGTATCGCCATATGAAGTGGTGAGGGGAGGACTGGTTTGGTGTGGCACTAAGGAAGGAAAAGAAGAGACTACAGCAAAGAAAGAGTGTAGCTGAGTGAGTAAAGACAAGAGCAAAGCCAGGTGTACACGTGGCAAGTCAGCATCGCAGCGTGCCTGAGCAGCACAGCACACACCACCCGGACAGTCTTGGAAGAATTCTAGGAGAGAAGCAGAAAAAAACAAGCACCAGAGCCTACCAGTCTGAGAACAACTGCCCTGCAATTCTGTATTTTGTTGCTGCTGAGAGTTAGTTGCATCCTCCAGTCGTGGAGGCCACGGGCAAGCACGAGGTTAGCTGTAGGAGACCTAGGAGACGTTTTTGTAGTGCAGCTCCAAGTCAAATAAGATGAAAGACCACAGTAAAATTTACACTAGAAGCAAAGTCCTGGAACAAAAACCACACGGGAAGTCTGAGCAGCTGAGCAAATGTGATGAGAGCACGGAGCAGACCTAGGGATGCTGGAGGCCATTCCAAAAGATATTTTGAGGGACTGTCACGTTACTGCTGTCAGTGACCACGTGAAAACACAGGAGAGCCAGGACAACCTTCAGGGAACTGTAATTTCTGCTCATTTATTTTCTGGACTTCATGCATAAACCTCATTCTACCACGTGAACTGCTTCAGGCTACAGTTGCTCATGGGAAACGGTGAGGAGACCAAGTGTTAATTTGGGCTAGTTTGGTGGTTGTGGTGTGAGGGGGGAATTAAGGAATGTTTAGTTTGACTGTAACACATGCCTGATATGTTAGAGAAAAGGAATAAGTATGGAAAGTGTTAATAGTAAAATATGGGGGGGGAAGAAATCTTCCTCTCATTAAGCTGTCAGAATAAATTTCACTGTTGCAATTACAAAAATTAAATAGGAGAACAAGATTAAGCTTTACTTTATGTCACCAAAAATATGGCAGCTTTAATTGTTCAGGTCAAAATTCTTTAAAACTCTGAATTGTAAATTTTCCCAAAATAATAAGTTAACTGAATAAACCCCAGCCTTATCTTATGAACGCTATTTGCTAGCTGATGGCTTGGCATTTGAACAATACTAGCTAAACTATATTACACTAGGGAAATAAAATTATATTCAAATGAAAATGCTATTTTCACAAAACAGACATGGTTTAGATGTTAAGGTTTCCAAAACAAGTTACTTGATTTAGAACTTCATGTATTCCAATATTCCATCTTGAACAATCTTTTTTTTTTTAAAATTTTTAATTAAAGACTTGTCAAGTAGCTAGTTACAAGTAGTTTTACAAGTCACTCAGTAAATTTTATAACTTTGGCAAAACTAGCAGCTATGCCATTCATTTCAAACTATTTCACCTAGCAGCTATGTGACCATATATAGTACATTATAAGGCTGCTTATTTTTGGACTGCTATACTATTATTTATTTGTGGTTTGAGTGGGAAAGCACAGGCGTGGTCATTTCTTATGATTTTAGACCGCTTGATTTTTTTTTTTTTTTTTTTTTTTTTAGACATTCTTCTTCCCAACTATATATTATCTGTCTGCCAACCCTAGTCATCACTCCCTCTCCCCAAAGAATTTTAAATGGTATCTAACACTAGGAATCAAAGACATGGAAACAATGATTTGGAAGGAAAAAATAAAGGTTACCTGACAAAATACACAACGAAACGGCACTTCCAGTGTTATCCACCAGCCAGCCTGAGGATGCTGTATCTGAAACTAATGCAACTAAATTAACTAATAAAGGCCCCAAATGCAAATAACATGCTGAGCATATGCAGTAAATTGCACTAAGGTACTTCCAAGTTTCAGCTATAAATCTGAAGATAGCACTCCATCCTATTCCTTACAGGCTCAAATGCCAACAGTCACAAAGTTAAGAATAGGATGGAATTCAGCACAGGATTGAGAAAACACCTCCAAGATTGCAAGCAGATTTATTCACTAGGGCTCTCTGAATTACCCTATGTACTACTTTTACCCTGGCTTGTACAGACATTTTAAGAGTAAAACCGAACAAAGAACAGCAAATATTCTTGAAACTCTCGGGGGGAAACATTTCTTTTAAATTTGGCCAGCTACTGCCTAGCCATCATTCAGTGAAGCCAGGCTTGACAAAGCCAGCAGGAGGGGCAAGGGGAAGCCCGCAGTCTGAGCAGCACCAGCAGCTCCCGAGGACCCGCTGGGAGGGCTGGATGCGGCCCAGGGAACCTGTGCAAGGGGATTTACTGCAGGTGCATGGGGCAGGCTGGGTTAAGCTGTCAAAGAAGAGAGAGTAATTTTCAGGTAGGAAAAAAATTAGGCTTTTGGACGGTGAGATTGGGGGGGACTGGGGGATAGTATGTACTGATCACTGCGCCCTGGGAAAAGAAAGTTAGGGAAATGAGAATTCTCTACGTCACTCAGATTTGAGGACAGGAACATACTTCTTGTTTTCTGCTCCTACACAGACTTCTCAGCTCCATCCTGCTCTCTTACCAGCAAGCTTCACATGTTGCAAAATTATTTCCTAGTGGCTTTCTAGATGGGCAAAGATAAAATGGATGAAACTTGAAAAAAAAAAAAAACCACTAAAATAATCTAAATATGAATTTACAATAAATTTACTCAATTGACAATGTTTTGGCCAAACAAGATAAAAATTAGATGATCTCTACCTGGCAATGTTTAGGTCTTTTCCTATTACCTGACATCAATGATGCATCAGGACATGCTCCATTTGCTAAAGCATAGCAAATTCATCTTAATGGCAATAAGACATGAAGAGTCCCAAATTATGCAATGCTCAAAAAGGCTCTCAAAATTATTACTCCCTGTACATGTAAATCATCAGTGTAAGCAAACAGTTATCCAGCAACTGCCTTTTGCCCACTTTTGACACTACTCTTTAGATTTCAAAATACCGCCCTATCAGTTCTTTTTGGACAGCAGCCTTTTGAGAGGGTCTCATTCTCTTTTTTTCTAGAGCACTGTAAAACTTTACTTTAGTATTGCTGGTAATCAGTCTCTTCTACCCAGTCTGTATATCTGAGCAGTTTACTGTTTCCTTGTGAGTAATTCACTGGCAGCATAAGTGAAGGTGAAAAACTTAGTTTTCTTCTCAAGCCTTTGCTTTAAAAAAAGTAATAAAATAAAATAAAAAATCATTTATTACCCAACAGTATTCCTAATCAGAAATTCAACCTGGGTGCCCTCTCGCTTTTCCCAAGTTTCTTATTCATGGATGAGCCCAAGGCCCAGATATTGTAGCTTACTCATTTACAAAGTAAACATCCCGATTAGCCTTGTCCTGAATTTAAATAAGGCCCTCCTCTGTCCTTGTAATAACTATAGCTTCTGAGCACAAAGCCTCTCACTAGAATGACTCTGGCTTTGCTCTCCAGAAATACTTTCTATCTTAGACCATTAAATTAAAGTTTCTTAATTTTGCTTCCATGGACTTATGTTATCTTTGTTAATTAACAAATCGTCTCTCTTGCTTTGGCAGCTACTTGACTCCATCCACAACTATGAAACTTTTTCTAATTCCAAATGCCACACTTGAAATTCACCAAGATCTCAGACACTGTCCCAGATGTCATTTCTGAATTTCTCCAGGTGAACAACCCTTAAACGCTCTACTTAGAGTCACAGGACCTGTAATTTTCTGTTCATTCGTCCAGGAAGAATCACAAGCTCATTGTTTATCTTATTAAATCTCACCTCTCATCAAGTCTCAAACAGTGTCTGAAGGACAAGCATTGCTGTAATTCAAAGGAACAGAAGATTCTTGCCATAGACTATATAGAACCAACCATTAATTCAGATATCATATATCCCTTCTCCTGGCATCTAAAGGTAGCACTTTCTGCCAGCTTTTTTCTGGCATTGCCTGTTCATGGATGACATATGGGACAATTTTCTTCCATCTGCCAGCAGCAGGGATCCTATAATCTGTTGTTGTGTTACTTTTTACAATAACCAGTTTTGCACCTTTATTATAGACAGTACTGTTTGATGGCACATCAAATATATAATTTTATCAGCAGTGCCTGTCCTCTTACATATGCAAGACACTTGCTTACACCAAGAACATGCTACCAGCATCAAATGGAAGTCCCAAGCCCAGCATTGCTCTCCCACTGAAAGGCAGCTTTGAACATCTAATTGTTCATATGCCAGCCAACAATAGCTTTCAACTGGTTTCCCACTGTTTAAAACTGTAAGGAAGTTTTCTAGTGCTTTCATTCTCTTCATTCCATACAGAGAAGGGTCATTCTTGCAGTCCGCCTTTCGCAAATTTTATTACATGCTATTTACTTCAAAGAAGCCTTTTATAGTAGCCTGAATGAATATGCATATAACCAGCATTTTAAAGTGATTCTGCTCTGCTTCCACTAAAATGATCAAGCTCAGCCACCATAGTCTAAAATCCTTGTAGTCATTTGCGTTTTTTTCATAGCTCAAAAAAATTTAACTTTTACTGTAGCAATGTAAATTTTGAGCGTCTCACACTCAGACTTATCTTTTTCCATGTAAAATATCACTTTTTATTGCAAATTCATTTACATGAAGCACAATCTTAAACAGAAGTAGCAAAACTGGCAGTAACATTAACTTTATGTTAAAACATGCACTGAAGACTTGTGCAAAGTAAGTAAAGCCTCGGGAAAGCATCATAAGCTCTAGTGCACCCTATGATTTAAAGTTTGATTACTCACAGGAACAGGTACTTCACTCCATTTGCCAGGTTTTTGGTGGGTTTATTTTTAAATTTACAGCATTTGCATGATGCTTTGGGTGCCGTCCACAATGATGGGCTTGCAATTCTAGCTATGGGCATAAAACAACTACCACAGCTAGTAAAGGTAGGAAGAGTATTCTTATTTGTCTACTTCTATGTTTCATTAAGCATAAAACATTGCCTTGTAATTCTAAAAATTCTCTACATCTCATGATTTCTGTTTAAAACACAGCATGCCATGCATTCCTAGCTGACATACCTGCTCCTTGGAAGAAACATAGATTCTTTAATGAAGACCGAACCAGACAGCAGGATATACCAACAGGTACCAATATCATCAGGGCTGGAATAAAAAACAAAAGAGGACAGTTTAAGACACTTGATTTAATTTACTCATAGCACTATCAAATTTGCAGTACGAAGAACATGAAAGAGGCAAAAATGCTCAAAATTATGGAAGAAAGCCACACTTCAGTCATTTACAGAACAATTCCATCAAACTATTCTAATTTCCACCTGCAAATATATACGTTATTGGAATGCTCCATTTAATTTCCTTCACTTTTTAAAAAGCATATATTTATCCATTTGGTAACAGCACAAATCCAGTGAAATATAACTGAAAGTGATTAAAAATGAAGTCAAGCAATAGTAAATGTATTGTATTCTGTCAAATCCATTACTTTCCTCTTGCTGAAAAGAACTGTAGCATCTTCACATCTACAAATAAGGCTTCCTTTCCCAATTCTAGACATCTCCTCCTTCCCCCTTTCTTCAAGACAGACATTTGCCTTTCAGCATCAGTCTGCCTTCCCACAAGATAAGGGAGCACTGGATACATTTGCAGATGGTAAACCTACATCAGATTTGTTAGTCAACTTTATCTGCTGTTACTACTCACTGCCCCTTTCATGCCTCTTCCCAGCAGAAGAATAAATTCTCAATAAAAGGGACAAAGAGTTTCTTTTCCCCCTCTCTTCATCCTATAGAACTGGATGAGGACTTTGTCATCCAGGCCCAGTTCATTCTACTGTAGATTGAGATCTTGCTCCTTGAGTAATACAAAATCCTTTTCATAGGCTTAGAGTCTTCTTGTATAAGTTCAAATAACGTTTAGACAGGAAAATAAAATAGCTTAACGTTCCTAGAAATAGCTGCAGCAGAAGTCTTGTGCCTTTTCAACAGTCAACACTGAGAATATCTGTACTTTACTTCGGTTTTTACCACTCCCGCTTCTTCCGAAGAAACTCACTAACTGCATTCAAGTACACTGTTACGAACTGCATGAACATTCTTCTCTGAAAACCATGTCCCTAGTGACACTAAGAGATGCAGATTACTTAATTAATCTGTAGCACCTTCATTTTTTTAAATTACATGTCTCAAGTCTTTAGCAACATTTAGTTCTAACTTCAAGCAAGAACAGCCCACATCTTTTAATGACGATGACAGCATAGTATTAAAACCCAATCTTAGCTATGTGCATGTTAGCAGCATGTTTTTCATTTGAAGAACTTCAATTTTAAAAGTACTTACACAGCAGAGTACTCAAAACAAGAGTGCCATTTCGTCGGCACTCACTGTACTACACTTTCTAAAAGGAAAGCTGAAGTTCGAAAGAGAGGGAGGGAGCTGCCCTAGAACAGCTGAGAGCAAAACAGCAAACCATGAAATCTAGAAATGTGCTCTATTTCCATTTTGCACTTTATAATATAACCATGAGAGAAAGGACAAACATCAGAAACATGGAGAGTTAACACAGGAAATTGAGGAAACAATCTATGACCAAGAACACAAGAACTGACCAAGATGATGCAGCCTATATTTCTTTTCATCAGCCTATGACTGGCCACTCAAGCCACACTGACCAGTGAAGACCTAACATCTTCAAAATGAAGACTTCAGAAAATACTTCTTTATACTGAGACAATAGAAAATGAAGCCAGAACATGGTGTCACAGCTAAAACAACAAACCATTCTGATTTACGTAGTTGAAGTGCACCAAGCTGCCTTTTCTGAAGTGTGCTTCACATGCTTGCTTCTCACATGGACCTGTACTGCCCTCAAACTCATTAGTCTAGAAAAATCAACATTGTACGTAAGTACAGAGAACCAGGTTAAAGCAGGTAAACTCAAGAAAACCACTACTCAAAAGAAAATATTGTTCTCAAAAGCATAAACATTCACCTGACTTAAGTCACACATCTTCAAACACTATTCCCCCCAGATGAGTCCTAAGCTGACAGACATATAGCCAGCATTGCTGCTGAACTGCAAGTCTGTTTGGTTTTTGTGGTTGTTTTCTGGTTTTTAGTAGATGTCAGTCTAAATACAAATAATCTGCACTAATTAACACAGTTGAAAGTTTCTACAATAGTAATTTTCAGCAATGGTTGTTAGACTGAGTGATTTCCCAGGTTGCTGGGAAGTAACTCTATTAGAATGTCAATGATAATTTTTCCATATGGATTACAGTGCATTATATTATCACATAAGAATTTTTGTGGGTTTTCTTTTTTTCCTAAAAATTGGCAGTTTGACTATGTATAAAAGTGTAGTCTGACAGAAAAGAACCTCACCTGGGGTCACAGGCTTTATAACTCTAAAGCAAAAGTAACCTAGAAGATCTGTTTATACTTTTACAGAAAGTTATTTTTCCAACCATAAATTAATAGAACCAAGAATTTTAAAAAAGTATTTAAATGAATAGTAAAATATTTTAACTTTCACAAATCTAGTAATACACAAGCTTTTTTTTCTCCCCCCTCCTTTAAGAGTTGATGAACTATTTTAAAACCCTCTGTCAAATCATCTATTTGTAAGGGGTTTTGGCTATCTTTTCTCATTGGGAGTCTTCATCCCCAAAGAGGAAAGGCAGCCACTGGCTTTCACAAGCATCAGTCAATATGTTCAATATTCAAATTCATCTTAATGCTACTTTTACATCTCCCTTTGGATCATTTAACAAACAGCTATAATGATTATACATTTAACTGCAGTGGTTTACGTTTTTCTTATTTGATCACACGCAGCATGACTCTTCACTCAGTTAATCATCCAACTCAGTTTTATCTTTTTTTTGCCAGTTCACAGGTTTATTCACTTTCTCTGCAAGTTAGCTCTTCAACAGTTGTTGCTCCTTCTCACTTATCTGTCATGAACATCATATTTTATCCACTTTATATATAATCAAAAGAAGCATCTGTTCATTTAACATCTGAAAGTGCTGATTAAAAAGAAAAAAATATCAAACTTTAGGAATACCATCTGACTGGGTTTGTTTTCCTTTTGCTTTATGTGTATTTTGATAACTTTTTATTGTTACAGTCATGTTTGAGAATTTCTAAGCCCTGCGGTACTTGCATCCTGTTGTGCAAAACAATTCTACTGTACTCAATTCCTTAATTATCTAAATTAAAAAAAAAAAAATCCTCAATATTGCTGTGTCACAATAGTGGAAGGTTACTACAGAACATGTCTGTATTCAGGTTATCTTCCCCAAAATACACTATGTATTCTTTTAAACTTTTGTTGCCAACCAAAACATCACAAATATTTCCAAGACAAGTCTTCAAGAGCAAAGAACACTGATGGATTTTCATTCTCTTCATTCTTACAACTACTAGTGTCTTAACATAGCATTGAACAAAACATCTGAAAAGAACCCACACGTATAGCAAATACATTCCTTCCTCCAGAACACACATGCTTCCCTCCAAAAAAGAAAAAAAAGGAAAAAAAAAAAACCAACCAAACCACAGACAAATGAGACTGATCTATTCCTTTCATGTGAAAATGTATTTAACTCCTGCACTTCTCAACACTTGCTACACTTTCAGTTATTTAGAATTAAGCCTCAACAAAGCCATTTGGCAGCCAGCTTTTGCTAGACAGTGCTGTTAGAAGAAACACGTGCAATTCTTTCATTTTAAGGATCCTGGGCTTTCCGCAATCCTATTCAAACATCACGTGGCTTTCAATCAAGTTTCCATGTTTTCTGTACTATGCTTGACATTTCATCAACAATAATGCATTTTGCATTCTTCAGCACTTTTGCGCCTGTAATGAACGACAGAAGGAGCTGTAGAAGCAGCCTATACTGAACTATAAAAGCATTTTTTCCAGCCACACAAGGACTTGTGCAAATACCATTTTACCCAATGCAGAATACTCACATTTGAAAGGTTTTATTTGCAATCGCATTTTACACTTCGTTTTCAAACATCAAAATTGAATTCTAGAGAATAAATCTAAGCCTAATTATGGAGTTTTCTTTCACTGCTAGAATACTGCCTACCACTGGCCGTCTACAGTGGTATCTAGAAACTGTATTTATCCTGCTAAGGATATTTCTTCTGTCAAAGGGATGACAACAAATTGTGCTAAAAAGGGGGTTTTTTTTGTGGACAGGATGCATCCCTGACTGGGTTTGCAGAACGGTATTAAGTGTGTGTAAGCACTTCATCCAGAATTAGCTGAAGCAGAATAGATGCTGATGACTTCCCCTCAAAGGAATCCTTAGAGGGAGGTATTTTTTTTTCTTTTTAGTCTGGGGACAGTTGAGGGGAGGGTCCAGTAGCACCTGTCAGTCAAACTGATGTAGAAAGGAAAGACATTTGCTTAGGTAAGATCTTCCCAATGACTAGTTTTGTAAGGGTGCCACTGCTGTCCACCACCACCACTGAAGCAGCAGCTGTCAGACACTAGGAATCAGACACTAGGAGACTGGAAGTGCAGTGAATGATCCACATCAGGCTGAAAGCAAAGTCCAACGAACCGGGGCAAACAGCACTTCTCCAAACAGCACTTCTCCTACCTAGTTTTGAGTTCCTCTCCCTACCCTCCCTCCAGCCTTGCAAGGCTGCATGCACAGCAGGAGGGGAAATGCTTGAAATCAGAAGTTATTGACATGTGTTGCACATTTCCAAGCAAGCATTCATAGATCTTCTTTGCAGGCAAGAAACTAATTTCCTTGTTGGCCTTAAGTATTAGAGTACATTGCTTCAAATGAATGGTGGGGGTTTCTTTGGGTTGCTTGGTTTTTGTTTGTTTTGTGTTTTTTGTTTGTTGTTTTTTTTTTTTTTTTTTTTTTCCCAGCTCATCTACTGTTCTGGATATTCATCTGGATGAAACTCAGGACTGTTAAAGTCATATTGCCTACCAAATGCAGCACAGCTATCCACTTCCCCAAGTTACAGAAAACAAGATTTATTACCAAGAAAGTAAGATGACACAGGCAATTTATCCTGCAGAGAATCAGAACTATGTCGACCCCGAAGTCACACATTAAGGGGCAGTCAGAAGAACAAAATCAATACGTATAGTCATTCTGTCCTAGCTATATTAAAGCCAACAAAAGCCCCAGTGAAACCTTGGTGACACAAACTTCCATCCATTCTTTACAGAACAAACAGGACTATGGCCAGATTCAAGACACCAGCAGCACTACAACTGTAACTTGTGTTAGTGCGCTAGGATTAGACTGATACCCACATGTCTACATGCACTCAAAGCATTTGGCTGCCATGCAGAGGAAAGAGCCTAAATCTTAAGACTATGAAGCAGAAAAGCAAGAGATCTTTAGCAGAAGATAAGATTTGTATTCTGTGACAACAACAACAAAAGGACTCAGGTACCAAGATCTAATGTTCTTCTCTTATAACTACTATGATAGAGCTACCTCCTGATAAAGTTTTCAGAATACTCAAGTTCTAGCAGCAACCTTAAAGTAGTGCGAGACTGAGAGCCGATACCAAAACAGTCATCAATAAGCAGACTTTATTCATAACCTGCACGTAAGTTAGTTGCACAAAATTTAAATAAAGCTGCTTTAAATCTTGACTCTTGTATTATAGCACTTTTGAGAGCAGGGGATTTCCTGGGGAATCTATATTTAATTTCCCAGAATGCAAGAGAGCTTGATTTACGGGAATTTGGGAGCTAGAAACGGAAATCTAGAGACTGGATTGCAATGCCTTCCCATGGTGTTTCCCTCCCCAGCTTCCTGGACGTAGTCTTTTTACGCAACTACAACCTGCAGCCAGACAGCACACTTCTCCACTTTGCAAGTGACACAAAAAAACTGAACACAGAACTTTGTGAAGTAACTTCATAGCTGTCTCCCTAACTGTTCTGTTTGGAAAATTCAGTTACAAAGTTATGCAATAGCCTCTGATGACATCACCAGGCTGTCACCGCTGATGAGGTTAGACAGTAGTTTCAGACTTAAGCCTTCACATTTTCTAGCATATGACTGTTCTTTGAGACCTCAGAGGTACTCAAAGTTCGAAAATCAGTAAGCATTTATAAATCTCCAGACTGCCAAGATCCAAGAAGTCTGCAGGCTCTCTCAAAGTCTTCAGCACATGTATAAAACTCTTCATACTGTGAGCTATTTATTCCACTGGAAGGGATAGCTTCTTATTCCCAGATCCCCAATTAGCTACATATATACTACTTAAAACTGAAGTTTTAATTTATAATTATTTTATTTTGACTTAAAGCAATTTGCAGCACTTGTACACCAGGTTTGTAACTACAAATCTAAATCAATATTAACAGCATACCAAAGAAATTATGCACAAAAAATAACTTGTTTCAGTACATGTCCCCCACACATACTGCTTCTATGAAGCATCTATCTACAGTAGCACAGGTGTTCCAATTTTAGCTTTCAGATTTCCTGATCACATAAGATGCTGAAAGACCTTCTAAAATATTCAGCTACAATCAAGACTTAAGTCAATCTGCTGAAAGACCCAATAAATCTCAAATATTTTCACCATCTCTAGTGTCTTCCTCTATCCTAACAAGTCCTGATGCATCACTTTCCTTTAAAACTTTTTTCCTTTAAATAGCTACATTTTAATGAGAGTAATCCATTTAATTCTCATTCTTCATCAAAATGAGATGTAGCACTACTAAAACCTCTGGAATAATGAATCGTATTCAGTACATGCTTACTTGTGTGCATTTGGTTCAACTGAGATAATGAAGGTCATAAGTAAGTACAGTGGCAAGAACTCACAGGTCTTTGTGATGACTGCTGTCAAATGTGCTTTAATTCTGTCAAATAAGACATCACTTCAGTGCAAAATTCAGCACCTGGCCTTGAAAGCACATGCTAAAACAGAAGAGTTTGCTGCTCTGACCACTTTCTCGTCATTGGTTTCTCAGCCAACTCTAAGACAGCACTTGAAAAAAGCTAAGCAGTATGCAGGTCTCAATGGAAACAAGACTGGAAGTGGATTCCATATAATTACGGCTTAATATTCCTTTTACAGGAGATGTGTCTATCCTGAGACCTAAGCAACAGAGGTGTCATTCTCCCTCCAACATTGGACCGAATGGTCCAGCAACACCAGATGCTGGAAGGACTCCTAACATAAATCAAACATCAGCATCCAGAATTACTTTCCAGTTCAGAGGTATTTTCCAAGCAACTTCATATAAAGGTCATGATATCAGCAAGAACAATTTCTTGGTTGTGAAAGATTAAGTTAGAATTATTCTCTCCATAAATCATTAAAATTTCAACAACTAAAGGATTCATTCAAGACTTACATTTAAACTGGATATAGTACCATTCCTACAAGCTATAACATTTGTAACTCTTGATAAAAGAACTTATATTACAAACCAAGATGTACCTAGCAGATCACATTCTCATGAAATCATACTCAATGTTGTTGAAAGTTGAATAAATTTCAGAAAGCAAACAGTAATTCAGAACAGACATCTTTCATGCTCCCAGATCTCCTCTTGAGAGGAACAGAAACAATGAAAATTTTACATGTCACAACTGGGACTTCTTTCAGGCATTTAAGCACTACACAAGAAGAAATTAGAAAGAACATTGCTCTGCAAGCTTATGCTCCATAAGATACTGTTTCAGCAGATTAATCTGTTTCTCTTTGCTCATTTTCGTTATCCTCTGTATGCTGAAAGCTATAGGTAGTTTATTGTTTAATTGAATACCCGTTGCCACAATTAGACATTAGCCCTGAAGCATCTCAGGATGTCAAGCAATTCTTCAAGTGCAACGATTCTCTCAGGTAGACATCTCATTGCCTGAAGATCCTGCCCACTAGCACTGTATTGTTGTAACACTCAGAATAATCAGAAAACCATTTACTCACGTTGTCAACACTGTCTATAACCTTCCTTCATAAGCTAGTTAAGCAGTTACCCGACATCTGGCAGAGCATTTTAGATGCTCTTGATGACATTAAGAGGTATATCCCAAACACAGAACTAAAACAGATTGGCTACTTTAATGCATCAACCATACAAAATTTCCAAATACTTTTTTCTTTTTTTTAGATTAACACATTAAAGCTATGATTATTCTTACTCTTAACCTATACTCTAAATGTAAGGAAAAAATCTTATACATATCCAGTCTTAAACATATCCAGTAATAACACTGATAACTCAGAATTCAGAACTTCTAATTTTCACTAAAAAGTCATCTTAAACTGCGTATTTCAACTGATGTCCATGGTTATCTTTTATTAGTGGACATAAGATGAAAACTGATGTCTTGTCTCCTGGTAGCAAGAGTGGGAAATAAAGAAGGAACCACAGGAAACAATTACTCAGTATACATGAAAACAAGTCATCAGAAGCATGTTTTTCTTGAGATTATTTCATTTATTTGTATTTTTTCAGTCAAATCAGAGATTATTGCAGAGTGTCAGTCTAAGTTGATTAAACAGGCAATCAATAAATACATTATGCAAATATACATATGCAAGCTAACTGACCTATTGTCATTGAAGTCTTGGTATTAAACTTGTACAGTGAACTAGCCCTTGATATCAGAAGAGAAATTCCTACATAATCAGGAAAACAAATGACAGTAGTAGTAAAATAAATTGATCTTGCATCCAAAATACTCTGAGGTCAATCAAGACAGATGATTCTGCTATTAAATCTTATACCCTTCTAGTATTTCTCCAAAATCAAAGCTTTTATTCTCAAAATTACAACAACAAAAATGTGATACCCTCTAGTGAAACATTTACAGTGAAGAAGATGTAAATTAAAATCTCTTCAAAAACCTCAGTCTTCATTCAAAGTAGTCTCAAAACCAGGTCAAACAATAACACAGAAATTTGGAGCTGGCTGCGCAAAGCCAACAGACTGTAACATTGATCACTGACACTATTAAGAAGCCTTGATTCAGTCTCTGCTTATACAGAGCCAACTGCCAAGTCCTTGAATATATTTGTTTTAATGATACATATTGCCTAAGAAATCCCCCACAGAAAATGCATCCACAATGCAATGTATAAATTCAGGTTCCTGATTTACTGCAGTGCAGAACTGGCAGTACCCCAGTGCTACTTTGGCAACTGCCCGACTATCAGAAGGTGCAATACACCTTTAGGAATACTTTAAGGAGACGAAAAAAAAGCACAGGAGACCAGCCCTGCTCCAGCAGTTCTTTGCATTATTAAATATACTGCTGCATGACTTCCACAGAAACCTATGGATGCGCAGGCAGAATACATATATATTGCCTGCAGAGGTCTACCTGAAAATTAGCATGCTGACCCAGAGAGATGCTTCAAACAGACATATTCTTAGTTTACTGCTTATTCAGAGTTTCAAATAATTTTCAGTGTCTCATATTTCTATAAAACCAAGTAAGAAATCTTTTATAGAGGCTTTCTGAAGTCAAGAACATTCAGTAAGCAAAGACAACAAATGCAAAAATGTGACCCAAGCCTCCATGAACAGGTGCATCCTGTCCAAAAATCAGAAATTCTGATTAAAAGTAAAGTATTAAAGAATACAAGAGAACAATTTTACTGATAACTCAGATTATCACTAGTGGAAACGTCAGGTTGATCTTAATATGCTTCTCTAGCAATTCCTTTCTGTAACGTTTTAGGTTTCAAGTTTTATAACTGTAAAATATTAACATATATAGCTATACATCACATATACCGTATCTATACAGAATAACTCGGTTTTATGATACCACCATCATAAAATTTCTGAACATGTACAGAACGTAGAAGCACTCCTCTATAATACAAGTGTATGTATCAGAAGACAAATTTCAGTGAGGTGGTCTCTGCAGAGCTGTTCTGTTTAAAAATCATGCACCCACAGCTAAAGAAGCAGCTTTTAGCTCATTTTTGTCACACTTCATTGCACAATTAAGTCAGGCTATGCAGAAATGTACGGCAACTTTGGCATCACTTTTTGTTGTTTTGTACATGCTGCTTCTATGCTCCTGAGTGTCTTCAGGGCAACAGACTGCTGTGAAAGAACCATGAATCTGCTAAATGTCACTTTTATTGTATGACTTAAAGTTTGACTCAGATTCACACTCTTAAAAGCTACTCATACATCTATTTCTCACCTGTCCTTGCGCAGAACTACTGTATATTAACTACATAGACCTACAGCTGCAAATAAACTACAGCTTAACCATCCAGCCGAGACACACCCAGACGCTTTACAGCTACACCCAAAACCCCTACTTGACTTTTTGTGTAACACATGATACCTGGACAGATGACAGCACCTCTCTTCCCTGGGAAGAGCACTTGCAAGTTCTCTGCCAGTCGCTGCCCTAAGTCCATCTCCCCAGTGCCTTCAGGTGATCCTCTAGCACAACCTGTCCCGAAGCTATGCAAAGCCAATGCCCTCCAGCATTTTTTAAACATTCTGCTCTACCTCATGAAAGATGCTAACATTTTCATCTAAGAAAACCATAAGTATTTTAGTAACAACCATAAAGTCATGCTCCTTTATTTCCTTTCCAGATTTCATTCATTTCAGGCTTCAACAGCTGGGCCAAGCCAGCTCTGGAGAAGGCCGCATGGCTTGCTCAAAACAAGTATTTTGGATCTTGTGATTTGCCACAGTGATGTAACTCAGAAAACTTGGCCAAGACTGGATGGTGATATTACAGCTACTGGATTTGAGAATTTGGTTCTAAACACAGAAACATCCAAAAAGACCAGCTGAAATTATGTATCTTTTTCCTTTTTCTACCCTTCTCTGCTTCTCATCCCCTTTTCCCTTCCCCTAACCTCCCCCCCAATATAAGCACTACAGTCTTAACACAAGTGGATGTTTTTTATCTCAGATTGTTTGACAAGTGGGGAATGAGGGAAAAAAAGCAAGACAAAACATAATTGTACAAATACAGCTATTTATTACACGCCCCGCCTACCACAGTCAGTAATTTCTCATCTCAGCTGTGGACATTCTCTGTAGTAATAACTCAATTTTACAGGTAACATTTTTTCTCCCCTATCTCCAGTTCATATGTATGCCTTCTACTTTTGTTTCATAATACAGTCCTCTGAAAACACTGAATTTCATTAAAGCACAGAAGGCTGCACAACTGAATGACATGAAAGCACACAAACACATTGACATTAGACAAGAGCTTTTTCCAACCATAGACATTAACACTAAAATTCAGTTCAAGATGTCCAAGAGATAACTACTTTTCTTTAGACACTTGATCTTTTCTAAGAATCAACACAATCAAAACCACTAGCGTACTACTAAATTGCTACAGACTGAGAAATTTGTTACTGATTAGAGCTTAAATCCAAAATACACATCTTGCAATCTTCTTGGAAGGGACATGTGGGAGGTACGAGCATATATCCTATCAGGCTTTGAGTGGAAGGTTCTCTAAAAAACTAAAACATGCTTTACAATAATATGGGTTGGGTTTTTCCTTGTAGCTTTTTTAAAAACATAAGCACAGCTAAGTTAGTTCCAGGTTCAACTGCACAGAAACTAAAAAGAATGTGATCACAAAAGCATGTTGTGCTACAGCATGGCAATTCAGAAACACATGAGGGTTTATTATCAAGTGACTTCGGACAGCAGCTCATCAAAACTTAAAATATTTTCTGCCAATCCAGTACCTTTAGAGAAGGAAATAAGGGAAGCTTAAAGACATACAAGACTTCCTTACAGAAAGAGTAAGCCAAAACACCACTAATGCATACATACAGAAATACCAAAGAGCATGGCTGAAAACCACATACAGCCCTGGTATGACAAATGAGGGGAAAAAAGAGGTGCTTCGGTTATTAGAGACATATTCATTTGCTTATAAGCAAAACATTTCCTGCCAAAGATTCCTCTCTGCCATCATAGCAAACATCTAAATTTTGATCTGAAAAATTTTGTTCGACTGTCAAGAGATATACACACCCCCTACAAATCTGCTAAAACTTTGGTTTCCAAAGAAAATGCTAATTAGAAACTTACTGTTGGAAATGTCAAGAATGACTATTATGCAGATATGAAAAAACTTTTTTTTTTCTTTGAACTACTGATAAAATATGTATCAAGTGACGAAACTAAATATTTTTTAAGTGGGATCTTTAAGTAGATTTGAATAAAGGTAGCAGGTAAAAAAAAAAAGATCAGGTATATGTGTCAAGTAAACATCAATTCTGAAATTTTGCCTTGCAGGTTTTAAGCCCTTTTATCATTAATTTCCCATCAAATGAAAGTAGTAGGATGACTGGCAAATGAAGAATAACTCAAGCTGAACTGCCACTTTTAATAACCCAGTTTCCATTCAAACAGGGAGATGGCCGTAGGGTTTGAGAATTTGTCACTACCATGCACGCACACCGATAGTGAAGTAAATGCAGATGAAATGAGCCAATTTTAAACAACGTGCTCTGTTCTATTCTTTTGGCCATAAAAACACATCTATAGTGATACTACGAAAATTAACAACTTTTTTTTAAAAGTAGGTGATAAAAAATTACTGTGTTTGTACTGAATGCAAATAATTCTTTTCAGCATTGCATACATGCAATAGAAATTTACCTTTTTATAAGTACAGCTGACAATGCAGATATGAACATAATTTTCACAATTAAAAAGTTTTGATCAAATACACAGAGCAATGGTATTAGTTTTCACGTTAGTATTTAGGGATAAAGATTTAGCTTATCCGCACTGAGACATTAAGTTGTGCCTCAGGGAGGTCACACACACAGGTCAATTAACAGCTCCAATAGTTGCAGCTATTTTAATAGATTTTTCTAATGAACACAGAAGATTAGCACCCAATTTCAGATTTCAATGCAAGTCATACCATCACTGGAAAAAAAAAAAAAAGTTGTAACTTAGAGTTCAAATTTAATGCTTTTTTAAAACCTTAGCCTTCATGACCAAAATAAAAGCTCCAAGTGATAAATTCTGGCATGTTCGATAAAAGGTGGCCAGGTTGTATGCTCCAAGCTCACTTCCTATAGCTCACAACTAGGTGGATTGATTCTAACCTGGCTATCACATTGCTTATCTCCTATAGTACTCAAAGAATTTTTCCAAACATGTACATTGTAGAATTGGAACTCTGTTTTTTAGAAGAATACATCTTCAGTGCATATTCTGAATTCATGAAACAAAAAAAGGATTCCTCCAAGTTCATTATCCTAAAAATAGAATACTGAAATTAGACTGCAGGTTCCATGGGATTTTCTTACCAAGTAGATCTCAAATTGTTCATTAAAATAAAATGTAAGCTACAACTCAGAGTAACAGAAAGTATATTTCTGGCTTCAAAATATTGAATGTTTAATTTTTTTTTTTAAATAAAAAAAAAAAATATTCAGTGTTAACTTTCAGGTTTAGCCTGTTAAACATTAAATCAGAGATATGAGATGCTAGAGCAAGCACATTTTGCATTAGCATCTATATCCAGAAACTGCCAAACTGCCCATTATATCTACTGAATAAATCATGGGGGAAAAAATGTCAAGAAGCAAGTAAATAGGAATGACAGGCAAACAACCAAAGTGAAGATGAATTCACATGAAAGGAGTGACAAAGGAAATCAGTGAAAAAGAATTGCAAAAAGCCCTTCAAGTTAACCCAGATTTCATAATTTTCTGTTTGTGAATTGTATTTTCTCAGGCACATATTTCCTGGTAACTTTTGCCTGCCTTCAGTACATGCATAACTAGCAGCCTTGATGAATTCAGCACAAAATCCAAATTTAAACCAACAGCTAGAATGAGTCAAG
This sequence comes from Platalea leucorodia, assembly GCF_965183815.1. Classification (NCBI taxonomy): domain Eukaryota; kingdom Metazoa; phylum Chordata; class Aves; order Pelecaniformes; family Threskiornithidae; genus Platalea; species Platalea leucorodia. The sequence goes on along the minus strand of NC_138828.1, from coordinate 40,694,665 downwards.
ATATTGCGTGTAAACAAAAACTCTAGTACACATAATGGACACAAACCAACTGCCTAGAAAAGGACAAATCACCAGCACAACGGTCACTAGAAAATTAGTCTGTAAAATGAATAAAGATTATATTGGTCTCATTAAAATTATCTATCTACCTATAGATTTTGACCTTGTGCATTTCCCATACATAACTGACTACTGGGTTTCATTAGACATTATTTTAACTTTGCTGAATGGTCAAGGCTTAGCATTTAAGTTTGTTCAATCACATCTTCCTCCTGATGGTCAATATAGGAAAAATTACACATATATAAAAGAAGGTATACAGGTGCATTCTTAGTATGCTTCAATGTTCGATTACCAGACAACCCAGAAAAATCTACATTTAGAGTCTGGTTTAGGGACAGTAAGTGAAAATCTGATAAACCTTTTGTTTCAATAAGTTGCTTGCATAAACAAAGCAACTGCAATCCTCAGATCTCTACTGTAAAATCTGAGCTGACATTAGATCACATCCCTGCTAATTATAAGCTGTGTTAGATATGTCGATTTGGCACCCCTGGCATGAAAATCTGGTCGCTACTACTTCAACAAAATTGAAGTGAGATTAAATGACAACTTACTCTAATGAGAAGACATCCCACATCCCCTAATTCTATATAATCTCACTGGTTACAAAAATTAATACAACACACATCACCAAGCAAGAGCCACTGTTAGCTCCCTCCCTGGCACCAGCAAATTTCTCCACTGTTTGACAACGAAAATGAAGTGGTTCATCTATGTTTACAGATTGTGCATTGGGTGAGGTAGTTGGCATTAAACACTGTCCTTAACACACTTTAAAATGAATTAATTCTTTGAACATCACACGAAAGGAAGCGGAAATACTTACTAGTACAGAACTTCATTTGCTTCATGCCTTTCATATCTAACAGTTTCACACATCAGTCTGAAAGAGAAGGAAAGAAGTAATTTTTAATTACGATTCCTATCAGCATCACAAAGACTTCACTTTCTGAAGTTAGTCAGCATTTCCACGTTTGCCTCCAGCACTTGCAGAAACTAACCATCAATTTAAAGCTAAGCCAATTTTTAATTTAAGAGAACAAATTGCTAAATCTAAGCATTAAATTTATTAGTTCATCCAAGATCAGATTTGATTTAGGACACTTGATGTAATTGCTCCCATAAAAAAAAAAATTCTATAAAAAGAGGTAAAATGATACTGATCTCATTTTATAAAGTGATCTGATAAAAGTAAGTTGCTTTATAAGGAAACAATGCAGAATTTTAGAAAGAGATGGAAATTTATGGTATGTAACACTAATCAGAGATAACAAGATATAAAAACTGCTCCCTTTTTCAAGTCAGGCCCAATTGATAAAACAAGAAATTATGTTGCATGGTAAATTGATGCTTCTCATTTTGCTAAAATTCAGCAACTTAAAAGTTACCATGAGGTTTTAATGCTGAAATCCCAGAGGGCTCAAAGTGGAGAGAATTTCCTGCAGGAAAATCCTCTGTCTAGAAGGGAGGATTAAAGCACTTTTGCATTCACTGTCTGCCTGACAAATGTGGCATAATAGAGAGCAACTATAATAGAACTTACCACGTATTAGGAAATGCAATCTTAACTTGGTGTAAAAAAATCAACATGCCATTTCTGCCTATTGTCTTAAGGAAACGGACCCTGTAAATTACTGGGACAGTGGGAAGGAAACAAATCCCACCACCTCCCTTGGACTTTCTATGGCTCTAAGGCAGACGGCAAACACCAAGGCTATTTGACAGGCAGTCAGACAGAGATTTGCCTAAGAAGCTCATCTGAACATTCAAATGAGGAACTATATTTAAATTTGGGAAAGAAATTCTTATTCCTCACAGAATCAATCATCAGAACCTCAGCGCACCAACGACCGGCTGCCTGCAATGATATCCTAAGCAGACAAAAGTGCTCAAGAATTCCTGCTCAGGCAACAAGTCTCGAAAAAGTTGATCTGAGGCCTGGAAGAGTTGATCTGGGTTTGATGTGACACTTAAAAGGCTTCTTATTGCCATTTCCCATAATTTTCTAGATCATTTCAATAGTCAACAGGCTGCTACAAAAGTTACCTTAGCACTCTCCTCTTTCAAAATTTTACTTATTAATTCAGCCCACTAAGAAATAATTCTTTTTCTGTCCAGAAGTGGCAGGCTTATAGTGGTGCCTTGGTAATTCATAAATTGTGAATAGAAAATTGATATCTTAATTCTGTTTGCTCAAAAAAAAAAAAAAAAAAGTCAAGTTTTACTACCACAGCCTTTCCCCCACCCTGGTATTTTAGATCTACTCTTTGGACCATCTTTGAGAACTTTTCTCACAGACAATTTCTGTAGTGTATCTAATGAAGTATTATGTATTGTATACAAATTTCAGCTAATGAAAGATCTTCTTGCTTCCTGGCATAGCAAAAAAACTTTTTGAATGACAGAACCTTCTCTTTTTCAGACACTGTTCCCCACCATAAAAATCAGGTCTTGCCAAAATCCCTTACAGACACCGAAAAGCTACTGTCTGCTTCTACCTCCTGGGTCCTCACCTTCTCTCTCTGATCCTGTTTTGAGAGGGAAGGGGAGAGCAGACATGAAGTTACTGGTGAGAAGATACCAGAAGAAAAGACATTGCTAGCAGTCAGATTTAAAAGTTAAAATACTGCTCAATGATAGTCTGTACCCTACTGGTCTGAAATGATGCTGGGCAATGGGCCATCTAAGAGTAGGAGTTAGAGGAAACAGAATCACTTTAACAAGCAACTTTTGTTCCCCTCTGAATTAGGAGCAAAGGAAGTACATTCTTGATAAAGTCACGCAAGTTCACCACTGGCACTGACTTTTACAGCATTTTGGTCCTGTTATTAAGACAGTAATAGAGGAGAAAATGCCTCTTACAGAAGGTAGCCAAGTGTTTCAATTCTTGTGTTAAACTGGAACAGCTAGAAATTACAGTGACCGAGTAGTACAAACTAGATTGCTTCCTCAAATATTTAAAAAATTGAATTAGTTCTGGTCAATGCTGGCGTTTAATTTTCACTCGAACGTGATCTTTGTCTGCTTCCTAAACAACTGTAATAAATTTAAGGTGATATCATCAGCAAGCCATAAGGTAAGTTATTCACTTCTAGAGGCTGTATTTAATACACTACTTTTTAATGCATCTCAGAGGTTTTTCTTGCATCCCATCGCCACAAGAAATGTTGTATCCTAAAGGATACTCTAAAAGCTTTCTGTCCCACATCTGCCGGGAGCCCAGCCTTTTCCATGTATGGTACTGTAAACAGAAGCTCTCTTCTAGGAATTCACTGTGCCGGGAGAGCGAGCCCGAGTTCCACACATTCCTCGGCAAGAACCTCATTCTGCACAGGAAGCCAGCAAGCACACATCAACACACCACGCAACCATATGTGCACACTTTGATCTTTGTAAACAAGTTAACATCAGTTCAACTCCAGCTATGCAAAACTTGATGTGCTAAAAGTCTTGCATATAATAGCATAACACAAAATACTTTAACTGAATGTGATCGTGGCCTGCTTCCAAAGCAGAAGTCATTACAGAGACTACTTTGAAGTCAACATTCACATTGCACAATGTGTCTTGGGCACTTCGAGAGAAAGAAAACCCCGCCTTTTATTTTCTTCAAACTGCAGAATATTGGCTTGGCAATGTGGACTCTGACAGAATGATGAAGCAAGAGGACAGAAATCAGAACCTAAACCAGCATTAATCAAGTCAAAGTTGCTTCAGCATCTTCAGATGTGGCAAATGTTGGCAAACCCCAGGATGCAAAATAACAGTAATTCACCCTCTCGCCCCATAAAGCATACAAGAGATTTGCTGGCCTCCTTCTGTATTTGCCAGCCTCACACCGATGTCCAAATACCCTTAGAAACCTCAGCTGGAAGATGTTTATGTGAGGACAACTGAAACAACTACTTAAAAATCAAACACACAGAAGTCTTTACAAAAAATAGGAAGTTCATCTGGAAGTTTTTACTTGAATTTATTTGCTTCATGAAGCATTTTAATAAAAAATATGTGAATGATATTTATTAGTAATCTTTTACTTAGTACTATTTGCATGTGTAGTACATACTTTGAAACTTCCACATGAAAGCAAGCATAAACTGAAACAGAAGCTGAATAACAGACTGTGCTCTCATGATTATTATATTACATAAATGATTTGGACTATATATGGACTTTCATTCAGGACTGGAACTTGCACTCTGTATATAAAGCATTTACTTCTAGTTTGAAAGTCTGAAAAGAAAACAAACACATCCATAATAGAAATCAGAAGGAACAAATAGGGATACCCATATGCACCCACAGAAGGAGAAAGTGCTAGGACAGTAAAGAAGGGAAGAGATGGATGCAGCGATAGCCAGCTTTTCAGTTTGAGGCAGGGTACACAAAAGTAGTGTATAGTTAGCAAACTCACTGGTCCTTTGCTTTATTAGTGCATTAATATATATGTGTTTTTAATGACAAATTATCATACCTCAGCTGATGCTCTCTCAGATTAGACAAGGCTTCCATTCCATGTAAATAGGAATACACAATCTCCAAATCCTACAAACATAAGGAAAACATTATTAGGATTCTCAATTTGGTACAAGCTGTTAAAATACTGTTTATGCAAAGCATCCAGAACTCTCCTAATAGGGGCAGCAGGAATATTTGAAATAACACATTTACAAGAGGTTAAAGGCAAGTTGCAGGAATACTTTTGATTATACGCTGGAACGTGACATGGGGAAGAATGATACGTCCACATCGGAAAATACAAACACAGAAACCTTTCTGCTTTTGCTGTTGTTACTCATGCCCAGGAAACAAGCCTGGTCCAGAATTCCACTAAGCTACTTTGCAGCTACCACTGTCCTGCTTCCCAATGCCAAGGTACCCAAAAACGTTGATTTATTCTGTAAAGCAAGCTCACGAAAATTGTTTTTTTCATGTTCAGGGGAAAATAAAAAAGTACAAAACAGTCTAACAAAATACCCCACTGTACATAAATATTTATAAAATTGTATCTTCTTCAAATGGAAGGTAAACCACAAGCTTAAACAAGAAAAAAAGTTGGCATGAACAGAAAATTATTGGCATGATATAATAAAAAAATATCATAAATACAATCCTAGTTACATGGCAAAGTGTTACATTCAACCATTGTGGACCTCCAATATCCAGCTCACAAAACAACATTAATAAAGATATTAAAACAACATCCAAGACTAAAACTTCTTAAGATGCAACTATAGAAACACTAATGTCAGTCTAGAGGCTTTGCTAATGTTATACTTAAAATCACTACAGCACTTAAGAGAAAACTTCATTTCAGCCCACAACCTCTAGGATGATTTAACTCTGGCTCACGGGTTTGACGCTGTTTCGTTATCCATTTTTTAAACAGGCTAGTTAAGAGACAACGATTATCCACAATTCCTTGAAAAGCAGAGCAGTGGCTCTCGACCACTAGCTGAGGCTGACAAAGTTGAGAATAAACTACCACCAATACCAAACACACTCATAACTTACTGTAAGATGATGTTTTCAAGTAATTGAATATATCAAAGCTATAAATTTATGAAAGCTTTGGTTACTAGGAAATATTTGTAATATTTAAAATCAACTGTGAATTACAGAAATACGTCAGTTTTCAGACATGATGAAAGAATGCTAGACATGGTATTTGGGCAAAGACATTAGGACTGAAGTCACACAGGGAACTTGAATTTAAGTAAGAAAAATGAAAATAAAATCTAGTTAAATGCATTAAGTGTAGAAATGTTACTATACTTGTTTAAACCATGCTACAGACAAGAAAATATACCAGGAGTTACACTCAGTGGTTAAGACTAAATAGATGTCTTTCATTCAGTATCTAATAGAACATGATTTTCTCACAATGAAAACAAATATTCAGTTTAAAAAAGTGAAAGAAATGCACAAGCCAAAATGTTGCCATTTCAGTTGTATTCTGGTCCTTCTGCTCCCTTGCCCTCTAGAGGCTTTGGTCCTCCTGCAGAGCAGAGGACACATCAAGGACAAAAGTAATTATGCATGGTTTGGGATGGAGGAACCTTACACATAGAAGGCTTTGAAGAGAAAATACAGTAGTCGCTTGCTTTTTTTGCCCCCCCCCCCCTTTTTTTAATACTAATAAAAGCATATGAAAGCACGTCTGCCGCAGTCGGTGACCTGCTCACTTGCCAGACAGGCTGGGGGCGACCAGAGCCTCCCGGGAGCCCTGTGCTGGCGGCAGGGCAAGACGCAAGCCCGACAGTCCCCGTGGCACCACTGCCACTCATCCAGACGAGACGGACTCTGGTGCACAAGCCACCGGCTGCCATGGGAAGCTGGGAATGGACCACTAGGGATCAGAAGCCCATAGCAGTGGATTACATGGAAAAGAGCCTAGCCAGAAAGTACTGCTGTAATTCATTTCCAGCAAGCCTGTCTAACAACAAGCAGACACAGAACAGAAGGAGAATAACTCTCTGCCACCAGCTTGCCCTGAGGTTTCTCTCGAGTGGCGCAGATTTTATGTGCGGTAAAGGATTCACAGATGAACACCGAACCATAAAGATTCTGGCTTACAGGGATCCACATATCTAAAAGTGGAAGTGCATGGTAAAAGGGATCCACGGACATTTGGTTTCCAAAACTGCTGGGTGACACAAACCTAGCAACAAAACCTGCAAATGTACAAAGCAGTAAAGAACACGGGTTATGTTCCTTGAGAAATGCAGCTGAAGTGACTTAAAGCAGGGGGAATGCATTTTATCACTGAACAGTGTCATTCTGACCAGTTTCACAAGCCACAGACAAAATCGTTTTAGTGAACGCTTTTCAAAAAAATTAATAATCCCTCTTCAAAATATAAGCATACTTGTCAAATATTTGCAAATACAACATCCCATAGGTCCTCACACCAGGAACTACAGATGGTGGAGCTCCTTGCCTCTGAAATCTGCACCTGGAGATGCACCTGCTGCTAGCTGCAGCACCACAGGGAAGATAAAGTTGAGGACATCTCATCACAGAGATAACCAAGGTGTTTCTTCTGATTTTAAAAAAAAAAAAAAAAAAAAAAAAAAGCAGCAAGAAAACAGACTGGTGCTCCAGGCAGTGGGGTCCTATCAAAGCAAATAGTCATTATAACATTGCAGCTGATGTGCACTGGCATTAAATCGGGCAACTGTTTCTGCGAAGTGTGCTGCAGCCCGTTCGTTAAGCTGTACCTTTCCAGAGGGTGTCTAGCAGGAAAGAGCTCCCTCTAGCACCAAAAGTTTGGCATTGAAATCTAAGCGACAAATAACCAGCATCCTTGCTTTCAATTAAATTCTCCACAATGGTGCAAGGTACAGAAAACTACAGCACAGTCAAAAGAGCTGAATATATTTTCATATATTGTCAGTAGACACTGCACACTTCCAGTCAGTCGGCAGCATTAAAGAGTAGGAAAGCAATTTGGGAAAAAAAAAAAATCAGAATATCAAGTTATTGTCGTTAGGTCACCTTAGTTTTCCATTTATCTCAGGAAAACACAGGAAAAATGCTTTGCTTGCTTAGCAAACATGCTCGTTATCAAACATAAATAGCTGTTTCAACTTCTTAATTAAAAGTGAATTAATGGAATGCAAGAGTCCTTCAGAAATATTTGTGCCAAGTGCTGTAAAATCCTAAATAGATTCCAAATGCTTGAAATGGTGGTGAAATAAAAGCCATTTCACAAAAAAAAATGCGCACACAAACTTAGGCATGTAAGCTATGAAAGTTTTCAATTTTGATATTCCAAAAAAAAAAAAATCTCCAAAAAGCTAAAGTTTTTAAATTCTCACGAAAAGAACTTTGTCTTTCAAGGACATAACCTGCCTTTGTGATTTATGCCAGCTAGTTGAGCAAAACCTTAAAGTAGTAGCTACATTCAACCCCACTGTGATTTACACGAGCATTTCTGCTAGCTTGCAGTGTCCCTGAAAGCTGCCTCTAACCCACAGAATATATAAAAGCACGCAGGTGACAGCAACAGTCTGATGCTGTTTTTGGTTGTGGCTGGTTTTACAATACATATATTCAAATTACCACCAGGTGGCAGACTGAGCCATCAAAACTTCAGAGAAAGTCATTCTTTACACAGTTTCTGCCTTTATTTTAAAAGATACACCTTTATAACAGTTTATGAAAGTCAAGAGAAGCAAAACTAATCGTCATCGATACAATCGGTTAAACATTCTGCTACAGAAAGGACTACTTATACAGAAGCACAGAGGAACCATCAACTTTCTGCTTTCTAGTTTTATCTAGCCAGCAGAATTAAATAAAGACAACTGCAAAAGCAATGCAAAGGCTCAGCTGATCTTGCTATAAGAATCAAGTTCCACATAAAGATTGTAGCAACAGCTTGAAAAACATCTCAATGGAAACTCTAAAACCAAAAATTAAATGCAAAGCACAAATTAGGGCAGTTTTTAAAGCATGTTTTTATTTAAATGAAGGCTAAACAACTGAAATCTAATCTACGCTTAAATTTGTACCACAGCCAAAGCCATATGCTTGGGTTGCTGTGTGTGGAGCAGCCCAAAATTTGTTTAATTCAGTGTTATTTCTTAATTTGTTTATTTCCATGGTGTCAGCTGGCTCAGTTTAAAGTTCTGATTGTACTTTCAAACAAAATGGAGAGACTCAAGTTTTAACACAGCTCAACTTCAATTAGATCTGTAGAAACACATCAGTCTGCAACCGCACCTCTGCTCTCCATTCTAATAAAAATCTGCATATGTTTATGCCCAGACATTTCTATCCATTTCATTTGTGTTTCAAACATATTTGGCAATGCCAGTTACACAAACCAGACAAACACAAACCAGAATATTGGCCCCAAATAGCTTAATGAAGAGATTTTTACTTTAATAAAATGACAGAGATGTGAAAATTTGCTACTTTGGACTGAAAAAGTTAAACCTCTCTAAAAATTGCAGACCTACCCTGGTTTCAGTCCTGGTTTGCATTAAGGTGTGAAACTACAGGCCCAACTCAACTATTCATCCTTGCCACAGTTAGAAAGCAAAATGCTGAGCTGAGAAATTCATTGCTCTTAGTGAGAAATTCACTCATTTCTGTGAAGTGGCAAACAAGTGGAGAGAAGCTTTCATCTTATAATAGTTTGCTTTATTTTAAATCAAAGGGTAAAAATAAAATACAAGCTAATTCCTTAATTCACTGTCTTGGATGAAGGAGAAAAAAAAAAAAAAAGGATCTTTTCAAAGCACCTGATATTCACCTTAGGCTGAAAAAGATCTGCCTCCTGAGCGTACAACAGGTTTTGAAAGGTTGATCTGTGTTAAAACAACCCATCTTTAGCTCACATTCAGCCAACCGCCAGCAGCACACGGGGGAACGCCAGGCCCCGAGGGTGACGGAGGAGCTGGGTGGGCGCACGGGCTCCCGGTCACACCTGGCACCTCCAGACCCCACCCCAAGCCCCGGTTTCACTGTTGTGAAAACGGGAGGTCCCACCCGGTCCCTCCCCACTGCGCTCCTGCCACCTCCCTGGCCCCAGGACCAGCACCTGCTCACAGGGACCAAACTTCACACTTCTCTGTTGGCAGCATGAGACCCACGAGGTCCAGCGTTGGGGTCACGGAGGCAACTGCCCATGCGGCAGGGAGAAGGTAGGACCTCAAAGGCTTTGATGGGTTTAAACAGACCATGAAAACACTGGCAGGGAGGCATTTGTCATTTCTACATGGCTGACTAAACAGTTATTTTAGCTTGAAGTGGAATCTCCCTTTTCTCTTTAAATATTTTAATGCTTTTTTCCCCAAATTGTGATATACTAATAAGAGCAGCAATGCCAAGTTTTTTTTCCTAGCGAGCAATTAAGCCACAATCCAAACCCAGGTTGCTGAAGTCCTGCCTCTCTTAATCGCAGCAGGATCCTGTCTTTTTCCCTTTTCTTCTTGCATCCAGCACCTGAAATCATTTGACCCTCAGCCACTCAGGTAGCTATACCAAGCATTTATATATTCTTTTTTCCTCTAGCATTGATTTAGCAGCTGCCTGCCTGGCTGCCTGGACTGGCTCACTGAGGCCAAAGCAGTGCCAGCCTCGCCAAAAGAAACAGACTGGACTATAGCAACATCAATCCCATCTAGCTTAAACAGAAATTTCTGTGTCCCCAGAAGAGACATGTCTGCTCCTAAGTAGGTTCGTTCACATTTGGTTCACGCTACCATGCCAGGCTCTCACCAACAGCAGCTCAGGAGACAATACAAATTACTGCCTTCAGAGACAGCAACCTCTGAAGGAAAGGCAGGGCAGGTGGTGGTGGGGGGGAAGCTATGTCAGTTACCCCAGCCAAACCTATCTCCAAAGGCAAAACCTTACCCTAAGGGTGACCTCACATCTTGCAAATATTAAGCTGCCAAAAGACAGGAGCAAAACCACAAAAAACAACTTACACCATGACAAAAAAATCTGGTATTACTGATACTGAAATCCCTGCCACGCACACATGAAGACGAAGTATTCATCATCACCTCCAGCTTCCCAGCAGTGGAAAAAACCTAACACCGTCACAGTTGCTGTGCAGGAGCATGCCCAGGTATGCATGGACTTATCAGTGAGCAATACCACAACTAATTTGTTGAAGAGATTAAAATGAAGTATTTGCCATGTACTATAAATTTTTTACATTCTTTTTCTTACATCAGGACCTTCATATTCAGGGGTGGAGGGCTGCCACATGGGAAGCCTGCCAGAATCCAAACCATCAGACTACAATTTAAGATAAATTATTCTTTTTAACTTCACTGTAAGCTACCACAGCATTTTTCTGCAAGCCATTCTTACTAGTGTATGGCATGCTACATAGAGATCCATGGCTTAAAAAAACTAAAGCCAAAGTTATAGAAAACAATTTATTGACTCGATGCTGAATTGGCAGCTACACAGATATAAATTAAAATATTGAAGTAAGTGAAATTACATTTGTCAAGTCACCCAAATTGGTCCTTTTGTGAATGAAATCCCATAGGCCATATTTTAAGTATGAATCTAGATTATGTAATTTACTTTTGTAAAGTTACCTGAAACAACTATTTCCTTTATATCAGTCTATTTTGAAGTATATAAAAAACTGTAAGCTATCAGAGGCTAATAAAAATTCATTCCTGAACGTAGAATAAAACTGCTAATTCTTAATACATTCAGTTTCTAAGTATAGTCTAGGGTGCAAAGCTTGGTCTATCAGTTTTGCATATGAAACAATTAGCATTTTCTTTAGCCAAACTTGGTATTTTTAATACTGAAGTCTGAATTTTCAAACAGAAAGGCTAAAGAATCAGGTGATGCTACTCTGTTCAACGGTCTCACAGCAGGATTGAAGAAGTTCCTATCCTGTTCCTCAACTACATTTAGCACAGTTTCAGATCCCATTTGCCCTTCTCTACTCCTGTGGGACTCCTGCTTTCCCGCTGAGAGCAAGCCAGACCTATCCAGTCATCATCCAGCCCAACACAGCCCTCCCCTTCCTGAGGAGCAGCACCATCAGCTCGCAGACAAGCTGCAAGCCTGGAAACTCAACGTTCATGACACAGATTCAAGAGGACTCAGCTCAGCAGAGTTGCTCTGATAAGCACCATCCATCACACCATGTTGCCATTATCATTTCTTCCTTTTTTTTGCTTGGCACAGGAAAAATGTAAAAAGTGGAGGGGTGGGAAGCAAGAACAAGTAGCATTGGAGACAGGTGGGGAGCACAGCCAGGGACGGGGTAGGAAGATTGTAGTAGAGCAGCTTTGCTGTCCCCAGTTTGCCCCTCACCAGCCTAGTCTACCTTTTCATAAACTGCCTGTTTCAGGCAATAGCTTGGCTTACCTCAAAACCGCAGCTCTCCAAGATAATGATGAGACAATTTGAAACTGAGGAGTTTCTAAAAACAAATACCTTCTTACTCATACTCCAAACAGGTGACTGGGATTTAGAGGCAACTTGAATTTAAAGGTCTGTTAGAGCCATCACATGCCAAATTAGTTATCTGTACTTCAGCCGAATGTGTTAATGGCCACTAATTCAGGAAATTTATGACAAAACATTACCCCACAGTAACCAGCCATGACTAAGCTTGGGAATCGGCCTTCCTCAGAAGGGCAGTTTACAGGCTGTCAAGCCAGCCCAAGTCTTCACTTCCTGTGCTTCAGCTAGGCAGTGGGAAAGGAATATGGGATGTATTGATCGTGTTAAGACTTGTTGACACACAAAAATTGTTATTTTTAGCTCCACTGTGGGGACAGTGGGGACATTTGTTTTGCGTTACAGGGAGAATTTTTAAACTGGATTAGAAACAACAGGAATAGGCAATTTTAATCTGGAACTGAAGTACCCGCACATGAAGCTAATCAGGAACAACTCTAAAACCTTGTTTAAAAAAAAAAAAGGGGGGGGGAGAAATCTCTTTTTCCTGGTTTGTCTTAACTGGGAGTTGTTTTGGCGGACTTGGCAGTGCTAGGTTAATGGTTGGACCTGATGATCTTAAAGGTCTTTTCCAACCTAAACGATTCTATGATTCCATAAAAATATGCTTCTCCAAAGACTTCAACTGCATTACTGCCTCAAAGTCAGAGGCTGGAGAAACACCATAGGATCACACTAAAACAGTTGTGGAGAAACAAGATGTTTCAATGTGATACTTAAATTAGCCTTCCTATCTTTTAAAATATATTTTGTTTGTTTTGTGGATTATTTTCTTTTTAAATAAGCTTCAAAAGACAATTTCATTACACGTTTATTTTTGCATTTTAGAATTTTTTTCTAATGGGAAGTGGGTTAAAAACCTCTACTTCCATGTAATGCCTCACAGATTTACATATAATAATATAAACAGGTTTTGGTTTTCAATCTTGCCAGCGGAACCTGCTCAAATGTATAAAAATGAGTTGGCAGGTTCAATGACCCACCCACACTAACAGACTTTAACACGGGCTCAAGATTAGTACAATTGATTCAAAATATCCTGCTGGCCATAAAGCTTTTAGCAGAATAAAGTGAAGAAATTAAGACATTCATGATTATAATCATCCCATAAGATGGGGATAAACGTGGAAAGGGTAGACGGGAAATTAAAGCCTGCCATCTCGTAGAAGTCAGTGAACGAACTAATGAGCATAGGAAATTACAGGGTAGCGCCATGCATTTCTTTTCTGCCTTCCAGACTCTCCGAAGTCAGACAATTAAATGCTTAACATAAAAGCCTAAGTTCTCTAGTCAAAAATCCAAACGTTGGTTGCATGTCCAAATGCAAACAAAATGGTTTCACTACAAAAGATCTCTCCTACTGACTGCACAGTCCATAATTATGAAAGGCACTTAAGTTATTCACAATTAAAAATATATATAATTGCCTTTTCGTGCCTTTTCAATATTTATAGCCAACAGTTGGAAGCTTGTATTAAATCTGCTCTCTCCTTTTTCACATTCACATCTTCTGTGGCAGAGTTATGCCAGTTCCTAGGGGATTTTTTTTTTTTTTGTAATGCTAAGGAGAGTCTCAAATTGTTTTGAGACAGTCTGTTATTTGTCCCATGTTTTCCATTGGCTATATGGAATAAGACTCAATAGCCTACTAAATGAAAATCAATCTTGTACTAACAAATATATCAGCTACTAAATACAATGGGACTTATTTTTAAACAACTACTTGCAGCAGAGATGAGTTTTATAGAAGTTTATCCAAATACAGATGACTATATGATTGGCAGCTTTTAAACAACAAAATTTGTTTTTTTTTTAAAAAAAAAAAAAAAAAAGAGGAACAAAGAACCAAACAGGGAAAATGTAGTGATACACAAGCGTCCTGGATTAAACAGCCAAAAAGTAACTCCTAGTTGGCACCTAGCTGTGATGACAGATGCATTTTAAAGGACCTCAGCCTAGAGAACGACATCAAGAGCAGCAACGAGCACAACCAGGAAAAGGAGACCACAGACTATCAGGTAGGGTTACCTACTAAAAACAGGGTTAGTGGTTAGCTGTGCTTAGAGGAATCTCCAAGAGCTGTCAGAGCAAGATTCAGATGTGACAATTCTCAGACACGTTTGCTGGTGGTGGGTTTTTTTAGGGTGCTTAATTAGTCTACAGGTTTCAAAACAGCCAGGGTTAATATCCATTATACCAGTTTAAGAACAAGGACTGTAGTCCAGACAATCTAGGCATAACTAAGCCAGTCAAACAAATTGCCATGAAGGAAGCACATCACTTGACCTGGCCTAGATAAAATCTTGATACCATCTTCCTCATAATGGGCAAGAGCAATCTATTTTCTGAGAAACCTTAATTTCTGTAAAGTTTACATCACAGTACTTCAACATCATCTGATCTGAATCTGATCTGAATTCTCTCAGTGCCAGGAGGCACACAAGGCGCGAACATCGTTCTTCCACTTCGATCGGTCTGCGGCTGCGTGCTCTGGAGTCCCAAGGGCCACAGCGCAGTCTTCTGTTGGTTTTTTCCTCAAGACATGACCGATCCAGTTCCATCTCCTCCTCCTCCTCACTTCATTAGTGATTTTCGCCATCTCCGAGTTGATGCTCGTTGCTTCTGCAACTTTTTTTTTTTTTTTTTTTTTCCTCCGGGAGGAGGTAGTTGGCCTCCTGCCCAGCCCCCATGACTTGGAGGGCCAGTGGATTTTCTGTCAGGGTGGCCTTCCCTTAGGCTGCGTTGGTTCGCGGCACCTTCTTTAATTTTGTCCGGTGCACCCTCCAGAGAGGGATCCCCTATCCACCACCCAGGGGACGCACCTTCTAGCCGTGCAGCCCCAGCCAAAGGCCAGGGGACGCGCCTTCTAGCCGTGCAGCCCCAGCCGAAGGACTTCAGCATCATAGCCAAGTAATAACCACAGCTACACAGTATTCCTTCTTCAAGTGAATCATTAAAAAGACTGTGATTTTTAATGATCCCAACAATGTACACTTTGTAGTATACTGGTATTCTTAGCGTACCAGGCTTGTTAAATGGTATTCCAAATCACAAGCAAATAAGTTGCAGTGATTAAATTAAAGAGCTGTCATTTGTCAACTGACCTGCGATAACTGCTCACGTGAACATTTTAAGCTTCACATTGCAAACAAGCTTTGTAAATTTAGTAAGATGCTACGGCAGCAATGTTGTTTGGCCAATGAAGGGGTAACCCAGTAAGCCTACCTGCGCACAATCACCTGTGACCATCTGTCTGC
Source organism: Platalea leucorodia (assembly GCF_965183815.1). Taxonomy (NCBI): domain Eukaryota; kingdom Metazoa; phylum Chordata; class Aves; order Pelecaniformes; family Threskiornithidae; genus Platalea; species Platalea leucorodia. Next base: position 40,679,390 of record NC_138828.1, on the reverse strand, counting down.
ATTTGAAGCTGTAATGGTCCCAACTGCTCACGTTTCATCTGACTTCTTAGGAATAATGGCATTTTATCTTGCTTTTAAAACAAGACCTTGGAATAGACCTCCTTGTGCCACTGGGACACAGAATCCCAGCAATGAACCGGGGGTTTTAGCACTGTCCTGAGTGCTGAACATGCTCACACTCCACCCTCTGCTTGTTGCATTTCTCCCTTGCCAAGCAAAAAAAACAACCAACCAACCAAACAAAAAAAAAAAAACCAACCAAACAAAAAAAACACACCAAAAGCAACCCAGAAACACAAACCTCACACCCTGGTTGAAAAAAACCAGCTCCCAAGCACAATTCAATCCCAACCCAGCCAGCAACACACTCATTTCCAGAATCACCCAGAGCATCAGGATCTCCACCTGGTAAACTAGGATTTTCTAGAAGCCCCCAAGGCCAGGGGAGACCCCGACCGCCCCCTCCAAATGTCACTTGTTGCAAACAGCCACCACCGACCCGGGGCTGAGCCGGTGAGGAGCTCCGCACTGCAGCTCGCTGGCTTATTACCATGACAACTCACATCCAGAAACAAAAGAACCAGCACGCGCTGGAAACTGCGCTCTGCCAGAACTTGCAACAGAAATATCTCGGTAGTACTATAATCAACAGAAAATACAGTGAGTTATTTTCTGTGGCTGGCCTACAACCATTTCATATTGCTGGCTTACAACCAACCAAAGCAAAAAAACAAAACAAAACAAACAAAAATAAAGTTTGCCTTTCCAACCACAGAGGCTACAGCGGGTATTAGCTGAAGTAAAACTGCACCATTCCTTTTCACTTTGGACAGTTTTGTTTTTATTTAAGAAAAATAACGTTGTCCAGTTTCTTTATATTTATGAATACAAAAAAGCAGATACAATAAAAACATGAGGAAGGGGGAGAAAAGATTATGCCACAGCTAATTTTGAAGGTTTATACCCTGATATGCATCTTTTATATTCATGTGTTTAAACAAAGCATTAAGATTCATTTAGATAGATACAATTTTCCCAATATTCAAACATACAACTCCTCTTAGTTAGCTTACACTTTAAACAAAAGCTTTGTCATTTGATTTCATGTTTTAAAAGAAGATAGCAAAGAATCACATTTATTTATTTTTTTGGAGCAGCTGAACTTACAGCGGCATATTTCAGAGCATTTTTTCCAACAGTTATTAATCCTACTTGAAGCATCAACAGTAGGTCACATGAAAATTATTCCCAGACTATCAGGCAAATGATCACACTGAAGTACGTATTTGCATGTCAAATCAATCCGCACCCAAAAATACATCTCAAAAGCTGCTGATGGTCACATCCTCCCAGAGCTGGGATTACTCCTCTGTGCAAAAGAGGCAAACAGTAGAAAAATGCTAAAGTACTTCCCACAGAATAATCTCCAAGCCTGAATTTATTTGCTAGCTCAGGTATTTCCTGAAACAGAAGCTGCATTTAATAGCTCCCAATGTTTTTGTTTGTTTGTTTGTTTGTTTTCCTTCCTATGAGCAATGGTAGGATTCTGAAAGGGACCTGAATTTTAGGTTGGTTTTTTTTAAGTCTCACTTGGGAATGAATCAATTTCTATATCTCAGATGGGCTTACTGGCAACACTGCTCTGATCCAACTTGAGCAGATTTTTGGACTCTTAGAAGCAAAACACCAACCACCTAAGAAATTTTCAAGTCAAATGGGGAAAAACCCATACAGGTCAAACATCTGTAGGGTTATGGTGGTGGTGAAGCACAGCCCCTCTCAGGTCGCCACCCTGCAACCTAAATGCAGCTCAGAGTACCATAAAACCAGATGGAAAAAACAAACTGTCTTCCATTGCTGAATAGGTTGGACTTTCTCTTGGGCACTCGGAAAGCATCTGACGCCTCAGTGAGCCAACCCCACTTGCCAACACCACGACCTCTTTGACTAAGGCTAATGCTCTGACCCTTTAATGGTCTAAGTCCAACGAGCAGAGGTCACATGCGTGCCTGCAGTCAGCCCACGTGAGGCTGCACCAGCACGAAGGGCACACAGGACCACCCCGGCTTGGCGGCAAAGCAGGCGGATGAGCTGGGTTCAGCCCATCTGCTCTGCCTCTGCCTATTAAGATGAAGTGACACAGAGCAGCTTCAGCCAATGTAACGGATCACTGCCCTTACGGGGAAGGGCTCAACGCTCTTGATTGCGTCTTACCCAGCATTGCACCCATGAGGGAAAACCATCAGGCACAGCGCTGAAGCTTAAAGAATATGAGAGAGAAGTCACACAATGAAACTTCACTGGAACACTCTGCCAGCCCTTAAAAAATCCCTTCTGGAGGGAACAAGCCATTCAAACTGGTTTGGCTGTACTGTTAAACCGTACTCTGAGGGAATCTGGAAACACCCTTCTCTTTAACATCCCCCATTAGCAGCTCTAGATAGCTCTTTCTCAGCACTTTGAAATCCCTTTCATATCATCACACCTGCTGAAGGGATCCATCAGATCTAAATCCACTTCTGTGCATCAGACAGCTCAACATCAAGACGTAACACCTATATCGTTTGTCAGATCTCCCACTCTATGCCTTAAAACATTGCATTTGTGCCACAGGTTACAGAGATGGTCATATGGACATGATTTTCACTCACTCTATCACACACACATGAGATCCTGAAAAGGCTAGAAGCTGTGAATAAAGCTGCTTACTCCGTTCCCTGACTTGGCTGGCTCTGTATTTTTTATTCACTAACTTTACCCACAACTGTAATGAGAGAGAGACACTGCCAGCTATTTCTTTGTGACCAGGGGCTTCGTAGTTAAGAATACAAGGCAACCCAATAGCAGTGACTGCTTACAGCTGGTCTACAAACTGCCTACTGAACTAGAGTTTAATTTCTAATAACTGCTAATGAGACATCTCTGGCCTTCACATCACAACTGATTTTTTTTTTTTTTATTTATTAACTGAAGTTCAAGAATGTCCCCTCCACTTGTTATACTAGTTTCTCCCCTCCACCAGCCCCAACAAAGACAGACATTTACAAGTCGGCGGGTGGTGCAGCTGCCAAAGGACCAACAGCAAGTGTTGTGGGATAGAGAAACCAAGCACACCAACACATGAAAACCCCATCCACAGGACAGCAGCAGGTAGTCTCTCAGAATCTTAATCCAACCCATATTAAAGGGAAACAGGTTTTTCAACCTCCATAATCTTTCCAGAGCAGTATCATGTGTCACATGCTTTGCTTAGTGTAAATTGAAAAAGAGTTAGAGACATAACACTGAATTCCTCATGTATAATAAAATGTATACCCTTGGTTTTATTTGGCCCAGATCTTAAGCATCATTATTCACAAACTTTTAAACCAAGTCTTGTTATGGGAAAGCTTAGCGGTTGTTTTGCAAACTAATTTAGACTGAGCATATGACAGCCATCAATTTACCAAATCTTAACAAGATATTGCTTATCAACTGATGAGCAAGTGATATTTGTTCTTAAACACTGAACTCATACCTTCACAGCAGCTTAAAGTCATGTGTTTGAACTCCAAAACTGGACATTAACAGTATGCACATTCCTTGTTAGAGATTACTGCTTATCTCCTGAGTTAGTAATTTACCGCTGAGTCTGACAACTGACTTTTAACACTAACAGCAACCCCAGGCAGAACTCAGCTAAAGCACGGCAGTGAAACATGGCGCCCCTCCCCAAAGCCCTCTGATGGACAATAGGTGTGATCTCTCCCACTGCTGCCCCACAGAAGCTATTACAAACCCAACCCTAAACAGGTTTGAGCACCACGTCAGTATCTAAGCATTCCTAAGAGCACACTAAGAAATATGACCAACATTAATTACCTGCTTGCACAGCCCTAGAATGTCCTAAAACATGGAGAAGATACAAACACCTTTCCGCTCCTTTTCCTGAGTCTGGCACAAGAAGATAGGAGTGACAAATGTGATTTCAAACAGCAACAAACATTTCCTAAAGATACAATGGCCTAGGATGATGCTGGATGACAAGTAATGGGAGACCCGTGCAGAAGCACTGTCTACTCCTCCAGGAGCCAGCTGGTAGCCAGGAGGCTTATTCAGGAGCATCTGGTGGGACTTGTGGCTGCACCATGCTGAGCCACACTCCCGAGCTTTGGGCACAGAGGAAAAGGAATGATTAGTGACAGTGTGACTAAAAGCAGAGGACTTCTACAAAGGCTGGGCCCAGTGGCTGAGGTAAATCAGCTCCGGGCTGTAGAGGGTTGGGAGGGTGAGGCACGAGGACACCACGCCCGTGGTGTTCGGCACAAGGAACCGAGATCCAGGCAGCCTTGTTATTAGCTTTGGCCTCCACTGGCCTTCTGCTGGTACCAGTAGAGCTAATAATTACTGTTTCTGCTCTCTGCTCTCCAATTCCACTGGGAAGGGCTCATTAAGTCAGGAGCTTGGCAATACCCACAACAGTCTCCATACATCTAGACAGCACTTCTCTGCTGGCAAAATAAGCCACAGAAACCCTGGAGAGTGAGGTGCAGGAAGTAGATCCACACGGAATCGGTGCAAGAACTACAGAGCTGGATCAAAACTAGCTCTGTGGAAATCCAAGGTGTCTCTGCATCCTGCTCACTGCCCCCAGGTCTAGAAACCTAGCTCAGGAGTTACTCACACGATCCCTGCATCGTCACAAGCTTTCCTCAGAGAGTGCCTGCTGCCTCTATGCAGTGCTGCGTCTCAACTAAAGCATCTGGCGGGACCTGACATCTCTTTGAAAGATCATCACAGCACGTGTAATCCAGATAACAACCGACAGGGAAGCCTGTAAGGGTTGAGACTTTCTCCTTTTAAAACAACATCCTCAGTTACATTTAACACAGATCATGATTATTATTTCTAGTGTCCAACATATCAAAGCATGGCTTGTCTGTTGGATTTTATCTATTTAATCTGCAAATGGTTAGTAGCCCCAGGCAATTGTCTAGTTCAAGAAACAGTAGTCAGACTGTAAACTTTTCATCTGCAACGGGTGATACAACTACAGTGGTTTCAGGTTATAAAGTCCTTGTTTCTACGTACAGGGCCCATGCATTACATCCAAGCACTTCTGCCAAAACATTAGCCCCTCCACCTTCCCTCCCTCATCAGCATTTTTAACCCATTTCACCAGTTCCACTTTTTCATAAAGATCTGAGGATTTTTGCTCCTTCACGAACCTAGCAATTGCTGTAGACTGGCAAATATGTCTATCATTTGCTTTTTCCTCATCCTTAATTCAAAGAAATTAGTTCATTACATTTCTATTACAGTCCCTTCTATATTTTTTACTAATACTAGCATTTAGCCACAACAGGCAGGCACATGGTTGATGGCCAGCATAAAAATGAATTAGAGGCCTCAAAGCAGCTGCTACAGGGCAAACAGCCCTAAAAAACTACCAGGGGAGAAAAGAAATTGTCACCTCTCTTGGCAGTCTCAGATACTAGAAAAAGACTGAATGAATGCAGCAGCGGCTCCAAGGCCCCACGCATTTTATGGCCAGCCAAATCCTGCAAAATCTGGTAAAAGTTCTATGTAGGTTCCAGCTGTACTTTTAACTAAAGCTTTTTGGCACTTGTGAAGGTACGGGAAGCAGCCAGGAGCTCTAGAACAAGTACATCGGCTGGATATGTCTATGAAAACAATCAGCAATGCAATAATTTTCTTGAAAATTTTATGTCTACTTTATGGCTGTTCTCAAATAGGGGACCCCACAGCTTCCTTTCCTTCCTTACTTTGAGGGCAGAACACCAAGATTGCACTGCTTATCCTTGATATTTATTCTTCCATGACTGAATGGACTAGCAATAAAGCAAGATTTGGCTGTGGATCGCTGTCACAAGCAACAGATTTCAGCTATCTGCAGTTCACAACACCTCGACCCCACTTCAGCCAAATCCTAATTGCTCACTTCCATTTAGTACATACAGTGGCCCAAAACTTGCCTTGAAAAAGCATGCACTTTGGGGGAACCTGCACCCACTAGCATCCTTGGCTTCCCCCACCAAATTGAAATCCTGCCCCGGAGGATTGGAAAGGCCTTTTTGCCACCTCCCAGAGATCACTTTACAATCACAAGCTATGTATGACGCAGCACATGTACTATGTGCTCTCTCCTGCCAACTCTGCTCGGGTGGGTACTGTACAGATGAAAGACGATGCTGACAGACAGAGACAGTTGCTTCTCCAGTTTCCACAGCAAGTTTTACTAGAGGAGATTCTCCAATGTTACAGTCATGATTTAGCTGGCTCTGTACAGTTGTACAGTTGTCTCACCCAGAGGTCAGTTCTGCACTTTTTTGCCATTGACTTGCACTCCTTTATGCTTCTTCTTTTTTTTTTTTTGAAGACTTATGAATTAATTTGTTTCATGGTTTTGGTGTTTTGGTTGGGTTTTTTTAAAGCATTGAAATACTACATTTTCATTTTAGTATATCAAGAAGTCATGGATTTCTACCCACATAACCTGAAAATACAGAGCAGTTTCCTTCCAAGGATATCTTGATTTTCTTTCCAACGGCACGTGAAAAAAGTCTAAACTCAAGATTGAATGCAAGAACGCATATTCTCTGAAATTATTAACTTGCACTGTGAACTTACAGAACATACAAGCTGAGTAAGAGGTTGGCTATTAGAGGTTAGCTATTTACTAGGTTAAGGTTACAGTCACACACAGTGCACGCAGGGAGCACAGCTGTCCACGGAAGTATATGCAAAGACTATTTGCCCTTCAGTGAACCAGCTGATAATTCCACATAGTTTACGGTCAACAACGTTTCCTTAACTATATATCTTGGGGATAGCAGGGGTGTCAGGCAGGGGGCTCCTGTGGCATTTGTGGGAATGGTCACAACAGTGAGGGTGCAGGGAGATGACAGCACAACACTACGCTCAGGCTACTATAAGAAAGCCTACAGATCAACTTTGTACCGTGCTATGTAACAGAGCTTTATGGAATTACTTCAAAAATATTAAGTGCTTTGGTAATTAATTACATCAATTTTATATTTTAAACAGTGGAATAACGGAATTTTTTTATTTTTTTTTTTTTTAGCAGCAATGTTGTATAACAGATCCTTAGGTATTTCTCCTTTTTAGGCTTTGGCAATAGCCGAGCACCTTGTGGCATCGGCATGGTCTCACTTGGTAACTATGGGAGTTTATATAAGGCTAACCGCTCTTATTTTTGCTGCGAGTGATTTAGAATTCCCAAGGGACAGTTGAAGGAGAACAAATACTGTACTCAACACTGATCCAGAGACATACCCAAAAAAGAAAGCACAAGTCCCAGTAATAAACTAATTGAGTTGTAGCAGGCCTGATTTCACAGAGACTTTGCAAAAGTTACTTAGAATTCTCTTTTTCATTCAATTAAACCTAGGAAGTCTTTAAAAAAATTAAAATAATTTTACAAAAGTAATTTGAGTGGAATTATAAAGGTTTATCAGCAAAGAAAACTTGGCTTTAAGCTTGATTTTATGCCATGGCAGAAAAAAAAACTCAGTACTGTGCTAACAGCTTTACAGAAACTGATTAAACTTGCAAACGTGATCTAAAAAAGTCGAAAGATAATTCAGAGAAGAGAGATAGTAACAACTAAAGTTGACACAAAGGACTAGTTTTTCAAAGGTACAAGTGCATCAAGGACCCCATCTTTTATTTCAATACATTTATTCTTTTGATTGAAGAAAGAAGCCTTTTGTACACAACCCGTATATGCCTCAGTTTTCACCACTTTTAAGCCCGCTAGCTAGATTTAAACCTATTTGACAGCATGGAAGATTTACCACAGGAAGGGAAGAAATCAAGAAATGCAAAGAAATTGGAAGCAACCAGCTGAAGGGCTGGGAAGCACACAGAAGGCACAAGCTGGGAACATCAAACACGAAAACACAAATATTTACACACATTCTTTATGCTCACAGAATAACTTCTTTTTAAAAATTGAAAAACCTGTCAAGTACTTCATACCAACGCAAGTGACCTGAAACAGAAGTTCAGCTTTTCCAGGCTTTCTAAATTAAAGTTAATATTTAATACTGAGTTTCCCTTAGTATGGCTACTAAAAGTGAGTTATATGTTAGCAAATCAGAGCACCCTACTTGCTTTCAAGTTATAAATATACTTTTATGTTGCCTCCAAATAAAATGTGACTCCAAGAAAAACAGAGCTTTATTAGTTTTTAACCAAATACAGCTTACCCAGGTTCTCAGACCTTGTGAAAAATAATGCTTAGATCTCTGATGGGTAACATTTTGCCCAACAAACAAGTAAAGGACAAGCTCAAGCTTTCACTCTTGGCTCTCACGGCAAGCTGGCAGAGGGTTCGGGGGGTGAGCTGGAGAAGCTTGAGCATTTGGCAATGGAAGACCAAGAAGTCAATATCTGGCTGTCTGACAAGACAATTTTCTGGCTGTAATCTCATTCTCTTAAGCAAATTAAAACAAAAAATGCTCTCGTTGCCCTTCTGGCTAATGGCATTTCATTCACTCAAACAGCCTGCTGTTTGAGTGCTTAATACAAGTATTACGAAGAATAAGTTTTATTTCTGACCTCAAGCCAGCAGAGGAAAGTCTCAGAGACCTGGAATGCACTCACAACACTGAGATGGCTCACATGTGTCCAGATTAACTCCTGGAGTGTGTTCTGTTGGTGAGTGCATGCTTTACTAAAAACAACATACATCACATATGGAAAAAGGTTCATGGGCTGACAATTTATCCAAAGAACAAAAAACCCCTGACCAAGCAGTGTAAAACAAACAAGAAATATTCCATTGCCTCTTGGTACGCGGCTCTGGTGTCAACATTTTTATTCAGGATGTCATATTAATGAAAGGGATGAGGAGGCAAATCAAACAACCTCTTTTGACAAGTACAAATGTGTCAGCAAGAAGTGATACCATGTGATTGTCCGAAGTCCTGGATGCCATTAAAGAACTGTGTTACTGTAGAAATACATTTTGAAATTAAAATACTTGATTTAGCCTAGCAGTAGTTCACAGTTTACAGGCACCCATAGTCAAGTATCAGAAGACGCAATAACATGCCTGCGCTTTTTAAAGTCTTTTTTTTTTTTTTTTTCTTTTTAACATCTCTTATATGAACATATTAACACCGAATCCCACAGTTAGTATGTTTTTAGAAGGTTCTGCTTCAGGTCCATGTCTTACAAAAACTGCTTAAATATTTATAAGCTTTTTACACAACATAGAGAGCAAAAGTAACTGAATAACCTCTTACTGCTAATACATCTGGTTGTCTCCACTGTTTCCTACCTCACCATTAGACTCCCGGGAAAACACAGTAACTGTTTTGAGACCAAGCACAAAGACGTCCTAATTATTAGAAATCCCTCAACAAACCTAAGCAGCACAGCAAGATTAATACAGTCACAAGACCCAGAGATTAATCTATTTACCAAAGAATCTGTGCAACGAAGCAGTCTAATACTAAAAGATTACTGAAGATAGATTTTCAACAAGAAGGGTGAAGAGACCTAAACAGTGCAAAACATCTCCCTAATAACGGCTTCTTTTAAAAATAAAAATACGTTCCAGAGGGAAAAGATATTACCTTGCTGACTTTTAATAATAATGTCTCATTTAAAAAACTGAACTCTCTAGATGGGTTAAATCAAGAGCCAAAATTACTATAAACACATTAAAACATATGCCAAGTAACAAGCTGACCAGTAAAATAAGTCCTTTGTTTTTAATTACATTTAAAGATCAAGAATGGATGCCAAAAAAAAAAAAAGCCTTACTTGACTCCCACCTCTCAAAAAAAATCCCGTATCTTAGAACAGCATAATGTTTCAAATCAGTAAACTAAAGCCAAATCTTAATAGAAAGTAGGAAAAAAGTTTAAAACTCTAATTGTAAAAATATTATCTATTCAGTATATTCCACAATTCAGATATGGGATTCTCTCCCATCATATAACTACTTTAAAGGGAAGGAAAACCAATCAATGTCAGATCTAGAACAGAAACTTTTTACTAAGCTTAAGAAAACCAGCTGATCAGCTCATCCTCACTGAAGTGAAAGAAGGCTCTGATGTACCCAGACTTGATGACCAGGTGGTCAAGCAAACATCACGGGTCAGACTTCCAAATCCCAGTTCAACAGAAGATGGTACAGTGAAAGTCAATAACCCAGAACCTGGAACAAGACAATTCAAACTAGAAATTTCAGGGGCTATTGGAGTCTTTGTTTTCTCTCATAGATTGTGAAAAACAAACATTCAGTACGCTTACCCAAAGGATTCAGCAAATCCTATCGCTTTACACCAGGACCAGATAGCTTTCAAAAGATGCATGCACTATAAAGTACAGGTATGCTACAGAAGACACCAGAGGAGTTCCCATATGTTGTAGAGAAACTCAGATTGATCTTAACACATTCTTGATTATTTAGTCAGAGACTTCCACTAGCATGAATTTTAAAGGTATGTTCTTAATAAAAAGAGTATTTCACATGAAAAACTTTAAACAAACCTAGCCCTGTTGTCACTTGAGTTTGCACTGAAAAAAAAAAAAAAAGGTTCACTCTTAATGCTCCTATCATCCAATATTTTCCATTTAGCAAGTTGTTTGTGGGTTGTTTTTTTTGGGGGTTGTTTTTGGTTGTTGTTGTTGTTGTTTTCCTCCCCCCCCAGCATGACCTTGATGGTCCTAAGAGGACATGCTACACAAAGGGAGCACACGCTGGCCTAAGCTGTATTCCCCGCTTCACAGGCTATGGTCTTTAAAGTGACACCTGACTGAAACAGGACGGGGAAAGAGGTCCCGGCTGCTTATCCACAGACTTTCAGCGACCCTTAACGAAGCTCAAGATGCTCTCCATAAGCCTCCGTAAGGGAGAGCACCTGCATGAAGACAGAAATCCTTCCTTCCATCTAGGGCATCCAACAGAGGGGGAAAATGAAGATAACAGAGGGATTAAAAACCTATTACAGCTCCCAAATTCCATGCTCCAGTTTCAGGGGCGGCCAGCTGGTCACAGAGCCCAGAGGAGCACTTCCCAGCTGAAGAAACCGTACCACCAGACAGTGGTGCCCACTCACTGCTGTGCCCTCGGCAATGCCCTGCCCCAGTGACCCGGTGAGGACGGTACAGAAGCATCTGCTGGTAAACCAGGCTGCGCAGGCAGATGACCCACCTGAGGGGAGCATACGAGTAGAAAGCATTCAGTGGAAAAGAAGTATAACAGGGCAGGAACTTTTCCCTGCATACTGAACTTACTTAATGTTCAACCCTCAGTCATCAGAAACTGCAGGCCTGTGGAAATAGATCTTTTTGATGCAGCCAAACATAAGTGTGATATAAGAATCCACAAGAAAACTAAGGGCTATACTATAGCTTAAGTTGTCAGTGCTACATTTATACCACACCTAACTCAATTTTAGGAGCAAGTCGTACTAGCCACATCCTCCCTTCCTTTTTGTTAAATAATTATCTTTAATAATGCTTTTATAATAGGCCTTCATTTTCCCACAGTCTCATTAACGTGGTGACTTGAAAACAATAGGGCTTCTTGCATGCAAAGACAGAGGATGCAGCTGCTTCCATCTATAAATAAGATGTTGTTGTATCAGATGTGACTGCTATTGTTTCAGCAGTCCATCGGTTACATGAGAAGATTGGAAGCAAGGGTCAAGGTGTATTTTTTTTTTTTCCTTTCTTTGAATTGAGAGGACCACTACCTTAAAAAAATAAAGGACCAAAAAGGTGAACAGAAGAGAAACACAATAGTTCATGCAAGTCACCTCACATACACTCTAGCTTCTTGACATAAGACAAACCTGAACACTAATGACAGAAACCACTAAACGGTGGAACTGATTTTGTATTTTAACATTCATTTATCAGATCATGGAGCTGCCATATTCTGAACATCCAGCAATACTTTAAAACACCTGTGGGAAAGAGTAAATCTGAGCTTTCATTAAGACTTTTGTAGCTGGAAGGTCTATCAGTACATATTTACTTGCATTTTAATCACTCCTCAAATTTTCAAGGAGGACATAGAAGAAATATAGTATAAAAAGCCTGTATTACCAGCCAACCAAGATAGTAGTACCTTTTATTCAGAGCATGAGTTTAGGAAGCATTTAACATAATCACTCTCTAAACCAACCTGCAGGTACCCAGTACTTTGAGCTCACCCCCCAGTGACCAAAAGATCAAGGGGAGATGCAAACAGAGGATGAGGAAATCCAAGTGCATCTCAAGGAGACAAGGATGGATCCCAATGCCGTGAGCAGTAGAGGATCCACAAACAAAGAGGGGCAAAACGAGAAAGCCACTACCTACCCTCATCAGATACTGAAACTTCACTGATCCATGTCAAAGATTTCCTCTGATGTACTTTTTTTTTTTTCCTGATGACACCAAATTACATTAAGTTACATCATCCACTAATCCAAATTAGCACTATTATCAGTTAAGTTACACTAGAAATACTTAGATATTTCATCAGCACCTTTAGTTCATGAAAGTATAATTTCAGTTTTTCTTGAGAAATCCTATTAAGACAACAGTACTGCACTGGCTACATAGTAAAAGCCCATCATTGGGATCTGGCTGCTCTGTATGATATTCAGGAGCTGCTGATGGCACAGGAGCTTTGTTTGGCTGTTCTGCTTTGGGAGAAGGGCAATTCCTTCCTTCTCCAAAAACTCACAGACCCTGTGCCGAGGTGTCTTCTAGCTCATGCTTCCCAGCAGCTCCCACCAGCCAGGCTACTACAGTAGGGGTGTGCCCTGAGCCCCAACACCGTACCCACAGAGAAACTGCACCCTGCAGAAAAAAAAAAAAGTGTTTCCATCTTTCAAGGTACATCTATAACAGTGTGTCAGGCCAGCAAATACATCCCAGCACACTCCAAATTCGGGAACGCCTGAGCTGACCAAGACTGCACCTGTCCTACACAGTCTAAAAATAAATACATATTACATATTTTTATATATGTATATAAGGAAGATAGATATTCCTGACAAGCTATATACCTTCTTTGGCAGTTAGTCTATACTGAGCGTCACACCACTGTGGTAAATTTAGGGTTAAGTTTTGGATTGTCTACATGGACTTCAAAGGTAGGCATGCCTACAGAAAGAGAAAAAAGAAGTAAAAATGGGGGTAGGGAGACGAACTGTCAGAAGCATTTAAGAAGGAAACAAGTTGCAGTCAGACTGAAAATCATAAGCATTTCTGACAGAGTAAAAGCACAACCCAACAGAAACTAGAATGTGCTTAAAAATTAGCGGACTTGTTACAAATAAAGGAACAACAGCTAAGAACACAACTCTGGTTTGCTTTTTAATCTCAAAAGTTTATATGCATTATGTTGGAGCTCTTTTGTGCTTACCTGCAGGAAAACCCTGTTTGTTTTGGTTTTTTTTGTTTTGGTTTTTTTTTGTTTTTTTTTTTTTTTTTTTACACTCAATGTTGCCACAAGCTTCCAGCATCAATTAGTGACTCTTTGTGTCCAGCAGAAGAATGTGACTTCCATCAAAAGTAAAAAAAAAGTAAAACTCTGTATTCACCAAGTGCATTACACTATTCTTCAGCTAAATAACTTGCATGTTTTTATTAAACGCATTAGAGACGGTTTACAGCAAATTGTGCTGCCTCCACACACCTTCATCCCTCTGACAAATGTTCAAACTGAGGAACAAGCCTAGATTCAAAATTAAATAAACTCTACACCAATTCACATGGCCCCAGACTACTGGTTATCTAGTTCCCTCTTGGTCATGGCCAGAACCATTTGAAAATCATTTTTGTGTTGAATCACACAAGTCTACAAACATCTGGAACTATAATAAAAAAATCCCATCTGAAAACAGGCTAAGTCACTTATTAGCTGGTAAGAGGATATGCTACTTACATGATGCAAGGTGGATTATTTAAGTTCTCAAACCATTTTTGAGAAAGGATTATACTTTTCCAATTCTTAAATAACATTGGAGTATCAATCAATTAAAGGATTTCAATGACTTGAAATAGCATTCAGATATATTAAAAAATAGCATACAGTAGCTATACGAGCTCATCAGACAGCTGTGTAGTCAAATACATTAATTTTTACAGCAATGTGTCAAGAGTCTTCACATTACAAAGTTATCTTAATGTAATACTGATCTGCCACTTATCTTTTTCCTGAAAAATGTCTTATTTTTTGAAAAAACCCTGGACAAAGTTTCAAAACTGCATTCTTTAAATCTAATAATGTGGTGTCTTTTTTTTTTCCCCAATGGCCATTGCACAGATTTCACCAATTAAAAAAAGATGTTATAGTAAAAAAAGAACACTACAAAGTTTATGAAACATCATACACCATACAATATCAGAGGTATTTTTCTAGTTTCAGATCAAGTTGACAGAAGTTGTATTAGACCAAAGGAAAACAACCAACACATTATTTCTTTATCATATGCTCAAAGCACAGTAATAGTATACTAGGTCTACTTAAACTGAATACCAAATAAGCTATAGCAGCACTCAATTTATTATCTGTATTAGGTACCATACATAACATGACTGAAGTCTTTTTGTATGACTGTTCCCTGTAACAAGGCCATGCACAACGTACTCATTAGAAAGAAATATTTCCAGCTGTCCAAATCTAAAGCTGCCAGGTGATGTCTAGACAGATTTTAATGTAGGTATTTCTTGTGTCCCTGTACAAAGCAACTCTTCCTCCTCCAGTATTGCTATTTTTTTTTTCTACTCCAACCAAGAGGCGCATAAAATAGGCAAAACTATGTACCATATGCATTCAGGCTGCATTATCAAGTACGAGCTATTGACAACTGAAAGCATCACCATATTAACAAAAAAAGGGCCACTCAAAATAGAGAGAAGAATTTGAGCAAGTCAGCTGCAGCATGAACACAAAGACATGGGAGTAAAAGGAAGCACCTTCCTTATTGCATAAGGAAATATCCCCTTCTTCCCAGCAAAACAAACTCTCTGGAAGAACAGCTATAGCAGTACAACCCATCTGAGCATTTCCTCCATGGCAAAGATATGATCAGGAAAGCTCACAACCTATACTGTTCTGCCTGCTTTTTATTTCCCAAAGGTATCACAGTACCAGCAAATTAAGGGAGCCACAGCTTGCTTTCCTTCTCTCCTCTACGCAACTGCCAGCTCCCAGGCACTTGCTATACAAATGTTTTTGTACAACGAGCCTTTTACATTTATATATTTTTATTCATTCTGCTTTAAAAAAAGAGAGTCACATACCGCCTTGTAGTCTTTCAAACAGCACCAACATTTAAGGTCAAATTTACTTTGTACTTGCATCTGAGATTTGAATGCCGAAACAGTGCACAAAATACACAGATGATTACTAGCCCTACAGCCTTTCACTAGATTTGTGGTGAATGAATAAGCATTTGCAATTTCTATATTTTTTTGTACAGTTATCATTTAACAATAGCTGCATAATGAATAATTACGGCCTCTCAAGATGAAAAAGAAAACTTGTTATTCCAGAAGGAGAATAAAAATTGCTTCTTTCATTCCTTGTCTATGAAAAGAACTTATTTTCTTTACTTTTGAGCAGAAGAGACACTGTCTCCTGAACAGACTTTTGCAGATTTTCCCTCTGAGGAAAGGTGGTTGGACAAAGGTGATCAACACCCTCCATCAAATGGAAATCTGCCTTCTCAACTAATTCAAGGTTTTGCACCGAGCCTGGAACCCTAAGAATTACAGATGTATTACATTCACCTTGCTAACTGAAATAAGGTTAATTATCTTTTTTCAACATGAAGAATTTGAATATTTTTCAATTTCCTCAAGGATAACCATCATTTTGACAAGTAACTCTCATATTGTTGCCTTTTTTACCTACCCAGCCAGAAGCTGGACAATTACCAGATGAACTGGAAAAAGTAAATCAGAAATCATATTAGAAAAAACTGAATATTTGTGTGAACAAGTCTACACTTTTCTCCTTATCTGACATCACCAATGCTCAGCCTACAGCATTTGTGATGTGACACTGGCATCAATTTGCCTATATGTTGTAGATAACAATAGTTTTGAAAAAAAAAAACACTGATACAATCAATGCAACCTGTTCGAAAATTTGATGTGCAGTCACTCAAGGCATATACAGATGTAGTCTAATCATTTCTTTATCCCTCAGATGAAAGGAATGAGTTTGTTGGATACCAAGAACAAAAGGAGAAACATTGCTTTCACTCCTTTCTTTTGGCAAAATTGCTTTACTTTCAGACTGCACGTGTTTACCTCCATCTGCAGATGTTTCGCTGCTCAGACATTACCAATGCAGTTTAAGAACTCATTTTGCCATAGCAATGTCTTAAGACAGCGACAACAAATCTGGAGAAGTATTTTTGTAAACTGTATATCTTTACTACCTCACCACACTCCCAAGCACTCGTCTCCTCTCTTTCTCTGCTAAGCAGCAGCCTGCATATATTCTCAACACTGTGTTACTTGCTCCGTAAGAGCAGCCACAGTTTGACAGCAGGACGTGCAGTGATATAAAGTGGAATCATCATACATCAAACAGAGCTAAAGCTTGCAAGGCAAATTAAACATCCGAAGCTTCTTCAGGCACCTTAGTAGACAGCAAAGAGAGAAGACAGGGCTGTTTTGAAATGTGTGATGAGAGATTAGGTATTGCCTTCTTCAAAATTAACTGTATCTTTACAAACAGCCAAGAACAAAACATAACACTAAGAGGCAAAACAACAATCATTAACAGAAAAAAGGATATGGAAGTGTAAACTACCATGCACAAAATGCAAGCAAAAGGCAAAAAGGTTAATGCACTAAAGCAGAGGGTTGGATCATTTTCATCCCATAATACTCAAACACAACAGCTCACCCATGCTAGGATTTCCAGTGTATCTGTCAAGTGATGGGCACGTACACACAGAGTAACAGAGCACTTGTAGGAGCGTCATTTAAACACGGCATGTGAGAAACCCGGCTTGTCACCACAGAGTTTTTGGACAAATTTAAAGGTCACAGATCAAAAAATATAAGTCATTACAACACACAGGCAACAATATAACCAAAACCACATTTTTAGTTACATTTTGATTACATTTGGTTATTTTTATTTTAGCTTTCTTAGACAGAATCCAGAAAGATTAGATGGTTTTAATGAACAACACATTGAATACAGTGCCACATAGAAAACTTTTAAAGCTGGAGAACATAACTATTTATAGAGAAACACAAAACCCAATGATTTAGTTAAAAAGGAATACAGCAAAGTATTACAGAAAGGTATTACTGGAATACCTTTGTCGGCTGATTTTAAAGCCAATCTTTTCATTATTAAACTTTTTCCCAAATTTATGCCTATGACAAAAAAAAAATCTGCTAAAGTTACCAAATTGGGAGGATATAGTCAAAGGACAAAGCATACATAAACAAATGGATTTTAATGACATTAAAAAAAAAGGTCATACACGATGCAAAAACATCTATGAACTAATTAAAAAAATACTTGCATGCTACTTGATAACATGACAGTTTTGAGGGCCCATTAACGTAGCCATGAAAGAAGTAAATCCTATAAGAACAGAACTTTTTAAGCCTTTCTACAAACTGCTCTTGAGACCCCACCTAGTCATTTCCTTCAAATTAATTCAAAACCAGAAGAACTGCAGAAAAGAATCTGTTCTGCAAGAGAGGATTCCCAAAAAGCTGGCTATGTTAAGACAACACAAGAGGTCACAGGCAATTGCAGGTCTCCAGAAATAAAGTTAAATAGAATATACAGACTATTAGAAGAAAAAGCTGGCCTAATAACATGAGCACCACTGCAATGGAAATTTGGGAAGGAATACAGTTTAGGAAACGCTGTGCTGCATAACAGTCTAACTGCAAAAATGGATTCAGTCACCCAGAGGACTCTTCTATTTCAGTCCTAAAACAAGGCTCAACTGCATTATGTTAGAAAAACAAAACAAACTCTCTTTTCATTTCATTAATAAGCCAGTTTCATAGTTGAGGCCCATCATGTGATTTTTTGATGGCTTAGATTGGATAATACTTATACTACAAATTATGCATACAAACTATTATAATTTACACATGCTTGCCCACACAAACAATTCCTAAAGGCTTGTAACTTAAATCAAACAGCAAGATCAAAATTCTGTATTCTTTCTTAATTTTACTTTTAATAAAAGCTACATAAACCTTTTAAAGTCTCTAGCAAGGACAGAAACAAGGAGAAACCTTTAAAAGAATGAAATTACACGGAGTTAAATTTATTTTCTAGAAGTAGTAACCTATAGCTGCCTTCTCCTAACTTGCTGTCCCTGAGGAGTCAGTAACATATCAGCCATCTGCCCTTTATTAGAAAACACCTGTAGGAGATAGTACAAAGACTCTGCATCATTGGGCTACAGCTACTTCAACCATTTATTACCTCAATAATTAGGATGTTTAGCTTTTAAGATGACAGTTACTGTTGCCATAAGATAAAAAGGAATAGAGAGAGCATGTGTGCATTTTACCAAATCAAAGAGTAGTAAGCACAGTGAGTTCAACTCCTATGGTTACCAAGAAGTGTTATTCAACTGTTTGTAGTATTGGGGAGAGTTATTTAAAAGCCAAAACAAAACAGAAAAAAACCCACATTAAAAACACCACAACTGGAATACTAGCGAGGGTTTTTTCATTCAAGATGAACGTCCCAGCCCACTTTAGAAGTGCAATTTGGGAGGGGGGAGGAAACAAAAAACGCAACCAATTCATTCATTTCCTACTATTAGTAGGCAGGCTAGTGCCCCACTTTCCACAGGCAAGTTTAACAGGTAAGGGTTTATAGTTACATACTTTACTGTTTAGAACAGTAATCACAATTTAACAGATCAGCGAGGAAGTTTGTATAACTCACCAAGGGTAATACTGCCTACTGGTGAGTGATACCGCTCGCTTTTCATGAGTCCCTGCCCACCATCTGCCCCAAGCCAAGCTACTTGTTTTCAGCTTAAGAAATAGGACATGCAGATGAATGAGTGACAGACACTTGGGATTACATTCAAGTGTCAATTTGACACTTATGAAGTTAGTATTACTAAGGAGAGTGGTATCGCCAGTTCCTCATTCTTTAGTACCAGCCCAGGCACGGTGATTGGTTTCAGGACTCTCAAACCAGTAAGTTGAGTTCCCTTTAATCTATCTTTGATACTCATCTCAGCTCTGGCACACATCCTTCCCTATTATCCTTCCTACCTTTTGGCACCTTAATTAGGAGAAGGAAGGTGACAAGATTAACTGTAGATCATTTTCTTCCATGAGCTGAATCAGAGAAATCATAGTTCTTGCATACCTCCGAGACAGAGCCCTTTTTCAGCCTTCACCTACACCCCGAGAGCCACGAGCTACAAATAGCTGAATGATCTCTTCTTGCCATTAAAGCTTTCAGAATGCCCCATTTTTAAATACCTGTGCCTACCTGATACTGAGAGCAAAAAGCAAGTTGCATAGACTACACTGATTCCTGAATTAAAACAGTTGAAAGAGAAGCAAAAACTTCACTGCGTGAAGTAGAGCTATCAACACTGAACCTAAAGCCTAAGTATTTCTTTCCACTTCACAATACCTAAAGATTCTTCTAATGAGTACAATTTTAAGCTTAAAATGCCTTCCCCCCCCCCCACTCATCAACTGCCAGTGTCAAGATTCACTCTGTCTGGGCGCCGAGCATTTTATTCTCCTCTTCCTGCAACTCTGAACTGACATCAATGCTGCAAGACATTTAATATAAAAGTTCACTCGCATTTGTGAAAGGAGAGCATGTTCTTTTAGTTCAAAAGTTGGAATAATGCTGGACAGAAAAGCTTGACCAGAATTTTGAAAAGATAAATAAGGGCACACAATATTTCAGAAGGTATAATTAAAGTTCCATCTTCTGGAGACCAACATAATTTGGATTTCTCAGACACCGCATGCAGCGACAACTTGTTGCTCAATTTGGGTGGTACAAACTATCGCTTCTCCTGCTTTCTCTCCTCCTCCCACCAGCACTGAGCTTATTCAAGGTGACTCAGAAGAATTTAAAGCTGGTCACAGTTGTATTAAACTCATGTTTCCTAGCTTAATGCACACTGAAGACACTCAGCTATGTTAAGAAAAACGAAAGTTAGAGGAACGGACCAGGAAAAAATGAGGTATCTGGGCAGGCCTCCACTACTGAGAAAAAAATTAAGCTGCCCACATAACAATTAGCTTTCTGAACACAGAAGAATAGTACTTAGTACCAACTTGTTCATGAACTTGAGTTTAAACATTACTTAGCAACATTTGTTCAACCAAAACTAAAACAAAACCAACTTATATCCTTAGCTGCACCTTTTTGATCTGCACCTGAGGTAACACGGGAAGCAGGGGTGCCTCACTTCAGCACAGTTCAGCGTTCAATAAACCCACCACAACCAACAAGACAGGAAGG
This sequence comes from Platalea leucorodia, assembly GCF_965183815.1. Taxonomy (NCBI): domain Eukaryota; kingdom Metazoa; phylum Chordata; class Aves; order Pelecaniformes; family Threskiornithidae; genus Platalea; species Platalea leucorodia. The sequence goes on along the minus strand of NC_138828.1, from coordinate 40,658,902 downwards.
TCCTCACTACTTTCTTTAAAGATGAAAAATTACTCCCCCATTTTATCCTGTAATGTTTTCCTATTGAATATATTCACTGTAAATTAAGATTTCAATTTAGTCCCCTCATTCATAGGAAGTGAGAAGAGCAAAACCAATTACAGTTAGAATAGCAACTTTAAGTAGTTCCTCAGCTCTTCAGTTCTCATGCACCACAGCAGTTATACAGCTCGAACAAAATCAATGTTGGCAAGTTGTTTGCTTTGTTGAATTATAAACAGATTCCTTTGAAAGAAGGAAGGAGCGATGGAGCTGCAAATTCATAGTTCTGTGCCTATAAATGAGACTAGGCACACAATAATAAACTTAGAAAAGCTAGTATAGCTAAATAAAGTTACATTTAAAATACTAAGCTGCTAATAAAAGTTCTGATTTGTTATAACCACTGAGTCTATCAATCCAAAGTGAGAAATTTAGAAGGAATATAATTTAGAGTCCGCCACTAAATCCAGATGCCAGCTGATCCAAGCAAGTACAGAGACCTTACTAGTTTATGAGATTCTTTAAACTAGAGAACATCAAGATAACCTACACCAAGTACAGTTGCCTACCTTCATTAAACATCTTAATGGCAAAAAGCTGGATTCCAGCTAAATTATGCCAAATACCTCAGAACATTCAAGAAAGAGGAATAGCTGGAATCCGCAGTGTGCCATTCATCAGTTTTAAATGCAGAACCACCAGCCTGATCTCCCATAGGCAGCAGATCACATACCACCACATACAGAAGCATACCTACAACTTCTGCACCCACTAGTATAGAACAGCACTCCATCTATGATTTCAAGTAAGAGAATCTGCTCAGATCCCTGCCTCAAGCACTTCCTGACAATTAACGTTTTCCTAGTTATTCAGATTATGAATTTCTTTGGTTTAACTTGTGGTCTCCCCGTACTCAGCGCTACTAGACCACAGGCTTCTGCTTATCAGGGATCTCCCCCTCGAAGTAAAGGCTTGGGGAAAAAGCAGCAAAATCCAAGTCTCTAACAGAGTTCAAATCATTCAGGCGGTTCCCTTGAATGCCTTCTGGGTAGTCCTTTTTAGACCTATATAGCAGGCATGCAGTATCCTTGCCAGCTCACAATTGTCCATTATTCTAATTCCATATGCGTCTATGATCTGGAATGTAAAGGGGCAATTTCATAATTGTGCTGTGGAGTACCAATTAAAAATAGTATTCAAAGAGAAGAAAGCAAATACAAGAAAGATAACAGGAAAACAGCATCCACAATATTAACAAGAAAAAAAAAAACAACAGACAGTCAGAGCTATCAATGTCTGCCAAGAGGGCTCAAAACCAGCTGTTGGTTCTGCCAAATCAGGTTGGTTCTGAAATACGTTCCTTTGTCATTCATCCTCCCAGTGGCACTCAAACAGGATTTCCTGTGTTAAACTCATTTTTCAGCATCGAGTAGTGTGCACAGTAAATCCAGCTTTAAAAATATTGACATTAAGAGCATAATGTTTATCCTTTGCATAGGTATTGAGTGGTGAGTCCCACTACCCAGAATTAGTACTTCTGAAAGAAACTTATTATCACATATTTTCCCAAGTTTCACTATGATCTGAAAAATCTCGAATGTTTTTGTTTGGTTCATTTAAAAATAACAACTCCTACTACAGGCAAAATCTTCAAGAGGTGCAGGCAGGGAGAAACCTGCACCGTTGCACTTTCTGGGAGGCCAGTATTTTGTGGTATCACACTTCCCAACTTCACAGCTGCTGCTTTAGGTAAGGACAAAACCCATTTAGGGAACTGAATGAGATCATACTTGAACAGATTTATTCAGTGTTAAGATAATTTCTGTACCCCATCTTTTTCTGTTATGTAAAAGTTGTGATTTGCTGTAGCAAACAAAAGACTACAATTGCTTCAAAGAAAAGTGTAGCTTAAGCTCATTTGGGAAGTGACACCTCTCTCATTACCAAACAATTACCATTTATTATCTCTAACCTGCCTTGCCGCAAACAAAGATGAATCCTATTCATTTGCACTTCATAAATACTGCAACAGTCGCACACAGGAGCTGGTCCCACACAGCAGCTGTGCCGTAAAACTGAGTCAGAGAAGTTAAGAGCCAAGAAGATTACCACCCCATCAACTGGCACATCCTCCGCGAGCACATGCACGCCAGTTTGCTCTACAGCACGTCCTTGGCCACCTTCTGCAACCGAGCAGCAAGTGAGTCAGTACGGTTTCTGATGTCCTCCCGCAGGAAACTTTCTCTGCGCAGTATCTCATTAGAAACATGTTTTCTGAATATTCTGATTCCATTTTGTCTTCCTTCCCCCTTTTCATTAATTCTGTAAACACCTTTTTCTCCACCACTCCCCTTCTCTAGGGTTTTCTGAATTCCAGGCCAGAAAGCACTTGCAAGTAAGTCATCACAACCATCTTTTCTCTTCTTTCCTTCCCCCCACTAAGTTATGCAAATGTAACAGCTAAGCATCCAAAAGTTAATCCTTGCCATATCTACGTCCTTTCATTTCAAACTCAGGAGGAGGACTTCGGGACACCTTACAAGGACTATCAGCTAGGTTACAGCAAATATTAAGTTACAGAGTCAAAGCAGGTAAAGGGTCACGATGAGAAGGTGAGAAGCAAAATAGTTATAATAGAAGGTAGGTGAATAAGAGCTAGATAAACCCCTGAAGGCTACCTTTAGGAAGGGTTACAGATGAGGAGGACTATCTTTGATAGCAACTTATTCAAGAATCAGTGGTCATTTTTTGTTTACTCCATAGAAATTCATCTCTCTGTGCATTCTGTTCCAACAGGGGCGTCAAATTCACATGCTGTAATAGATACAGTTTGATGTAGGGAAATGTGGTGTTAGAACTGTTCATTTCGCCTTCCTCACTACTCAACAACACATACCAACAGTTTTCCAAGACCTTGAGACTCCAGTGCAACTCTTAACACCTCATCACAAGCCTGTGCCCATCCTGACACTATGGTCAAGCTTCCAGTATGATTCAGGCTTACATCTTTTGCTCACTGCCACCATTTATGTCCCAGTCTTCCTCAATCATGATGCGTATTTGATAGTCAATTCTTGACAATGTCATTATTTGGATTACATATTCCTTGGGAAAAATCACTCCACCCTTCTACACTTTCTGTAGGACTCATTGTTACCAAACACAATGAGCTAACCGGTTTTATTCTTATAAAATGAAGTCATGCAAGAAATCAGGCCCTTAAAAATGGGGGCGGAGGGGAGGAATCAAATGCACCTATATTAATAAACTTGGAATTTTGTTTTTGTTTTTTGGAAACAAACACACACACATGATTTGAGCAAAGATGAAGCCCTAAGTGTAAGATTGAGTATAAACATACCCTAAAGCAAGTCACAGCTTCTAGAAGATCCACACTCCTGCAATGAGCTGTGCTTTGTCTAAGTGCATTAAGACTCCTGGACTTTTGGGTTTCTCCACTGGCAAGGACAAGCATGCATCATTCCCACTGGTTTTCAGGTAGAAAATACTATGAGAGAATGGCTTCCATTACATTAATTTCCATTTGGATTATACGGTACTCTGAGGCTCATATAAACTTAAAGAACAGAATAAAAGAATTCATTCTTCTTGAAAGATAGATCTTTGTTTCAAAAAAATTTGAGAGTTCTTGTCTGCAAACATCTCTCTTCCTGACCACTGACCCCACTCTTAAGTCTTCAAGAAAACAAAACAGCTTTTTTTCAAAATAGATATCCATTAGGTATTTTTCACATGATCAACAGGATGCATTTTTGTTTGGAACTGTAAAAGAATATGGGGATATTGTCACTATTTTTAGACACATCACAGCGACATGAAAATATTTTCTTGACAAGGAAAGCCAAGAAGTTAGACATTTGACTGATGACCTTTAATGAACTCTACGTTCCCTTGGACAGCATGAATTACTTACATATTTTATTTGGGGTAAAATATCTCACTTTCTCAGTGCAAATCAGATATTTATTTTTACAACATTTTGTATGAAGCAAGACCATGAAATTAAGCTATAGGCTTTAAGCACCTTGTTATAAACCCTTGCAGGTCACAGCCCACAATATCCACAATGGACTATGGAAGCAGAGGGAAAACACACTCCTTAAAAGTTAGTTTTTGTGAAGAAAGGAGCTCAGAGATTAAGGTGATAGATGGTAGATGCCCACCAATACATATACAATTTATATACTCGGAACAACTACTTAACTGTTGGAAAGCATCTGAGCAAGGCATGCAGTTCATATCACCAAGTTCAAGCATTACAGAAGTCTCTTAATAACGAGACTGCAAGCTAAATCAATTCATAGGGTCAGGACTGAAGAGGGCTATCTTTTTTTTATCCCGTAAAAACTGTATAGGCATCCTTTTTCTTAACAACATTGTGTTTAACAGATTGGTGTAATCACACCATAGAGCTCAAGAATCCTTATTACAAGCACTTACAAGAAATCCTTGTGTATCCTTTCAAACGGATTGGCCACTAAAGGTCTTTAGTCTACCTGAGGGTTGTGTACAAAGAAATTGCAAGGGAGTCTATGTACTTCGATGTGTTTAAAAGATTTCTGAATATATGTATAAGATGTATCAAGATTGTGCACATCAAAAGTGCACTCATAGGATGTAGCACAGTCTGTCCTGTGGAGAGAGACACCAGCATTTCAAGAGCTCTGTTTACCCAGGTGATTCACCTTAGAAAGTCCTGCACCTGGGAGAATGACAGGAGTAAGAAACACACACAACACAATATTTCAATATTATAGAAATTTCAGCCAAGCCTCCTAAACCTATTCAATATAGGGAAGTTGCCATAAGAAAGGCCTTTATCATCAGGTCAGGATCAGCAAGGACAGCGCTAAGTCTCCGAACTGGGCAGGCAAGCAGTACTTTGTCTTCCATTGAAATGTGTTAACTTTGTACTTAATTACCGTATAATACTAAACTTTTACTATTTTTCTCCCACAATATGATTACTCTCAGGCTTCCTTATGAGTTGAGACAACGGAAGAATCACAAAAAAAAAAATCCTTCTCAACGAGATCACTAGGACGGATAACTTCACTGTTACTAGGCAGTACCGTAAAGACATTATAGCAAGTTAATAAGCCTAGAAAATGAGAATATATCTGCATATTTATTTTACAATGTTTACTTCCTTCCTATTTGCTACACAAGTGAGCTGGCATTACTGCTTTCAATTAAATCCTGCATTTTAAATAATGGCATAAAATTGCATATATTCCACCCAACACAAATCAGGCCTCTTTCAAAGCCACAAAGACCATTTTTTTCCCGTCATTCACTTGTCCAATATGCAAAGCATAGCTGTCAATCAGTTACCATCCCTGACAGCATAATTGCTGAACAGAACATGAAAAACATGAGGAGGGTCAGGACTAAAAGAGATACCAGCAACATTCATCCTTGTACACTCTGGTACTAATTTAGGATTCTCCTTCGTTAAGATTCCCCTCTAGTCACTGTTGTAGCAAAACAAGGAATGTGTAGAAGGCGGCTGATAAGGCCTTGAAAGCCAGTATTGTCAAATAAGTTAGTTTTGTACCACTCCTACTCATTTCGAAAGCAAGCAGTGGCATCATTCAGTTATATGCAGCAGCAGAAATGCTGAGGCTGTGACAATACAGGATGAAAAAGCCCCCCACCTTTAACTCGTCAAATGTCCCTTGTTATCTTAACAAACATGAGTCAAATTTCCTTTCTGTAGACATCTTTTAAGATATTATAGTAATAACTGGGAAACTCCGATTTGTGCCCTTCCAAATTAACAGAAATATGCAAATAACTGTAATCAGGTTTAATTTCATATTGAGGGCATTTTTTAGAATAAGTTTAGGTAGAAAAACAGAAACATCAGTATTCTATCTGCAAAATTTATTTGAAAAATTTCAAGGTATCTGTCTTGTTTTAAATAATACCACCCCTTGTAGCACTTGAGCAAATACACAAGTTCATGTAAGCAGTTCAACAGCTACATACCACTGCAAAATAGGTATTTTTCTGGAGGTGTGATCTGTATTAGAAGAGGTTTCTTTAGAATCACAATGCAACAGAAGTGACATTTCAACTACTGACAGGCAGACATTCCTTACATGACCCAAGAGTAGCTTTAATTTTCAGTCTATGCAGAATAGTTTCATAAGAAAAATACAGCTTTTACTGATTCAAGTATAAATGAGAAATATTGGTGCACATTAGGCCATCTATTAACTTTTTAAAATAGCCCCTATCTCCTGTTTCAAATCCCTAATTCAAAATTTTAAAGTGGCAAGTCAAAGCAGAGACTCGCTATAGCTATATCGATCTCCAATCTTCGCAACTATTTTAGCATTAATGATTTAGAAAAACATTTAAAAAATTCTTTTGAAAGCTGCACAACTACTATTGACACCACTTGATTAATTCTGGGCCTTGAAAATACCAGCGATCTAATATCTACTGTTAAAATTTTATATTAACTGAAGAATTTGCAGTCTTCTTACAGAAGGTTATTTAAATTCCACTTCCCGAAATGGAAATTCAAAGTTTCCTGAGAGAAAAATGTTTGTGACTCACTGTGGGGGTTTTGCCAGATACACCCCTTTAAACCCGAGCAAGTCAGGCAGTACGGGTAACTTATATAAATCTGAAAGAAAACATTTTCCTCAGGTTCTACCAACGTACCAGTTTCTAGAGTTCTACTTTTAACCCAGCACAACTTACACCTCCTGAGCAACAGCACGCAAGTAAAAAATGTCTCAGTAATTTTCAGCATTGCACAATTTATAACTTAGAAATACTACAGCGTTATCTTCTTGTGATTCAGAAAAGGTATTTCAGATGGGAATATAGGGAAAGTGAACTTGCAAGACCTGAAAGAAACAGCAGAACCAATTTTGGTTCATGTCCTCTTTTCTCTATTCTGATGAAACACAAAAAGAAAATTTAATAGATTAAATCTTTGCAGCTTCGTTTACAAGATAAGAAGTTAATCCTGATAGCCTCAACTGCGTTTTCAGAAAAAACCTTTTTATTAGCGTATTTGCAACAAATTAAATTCACCAAAGTGAAACATGGTTTAAAGGAAGCTCCACTAGTTCAGACAACTTAAGAAGTTTCTGTATGACTAAATAAAGTGTATTTTTCTTTTTAGCAGAGTGAAGGAATTTCCCCTCCCAACACCCTAAAGGCTTTTGATGCATTTTTTTCCTGTTCATAGCAGAACTGATTAATAGCTATGGCTTAAATCCAGTGTATGGTTTTGGCAGCTGCTGACTGACCACTCCATCTACTTGCTGCTCCCTCTATTTGCTATGCACAACATGTGCTGTTAAATGCATGCTGTCGAAAGTGCTAAAATGATTCACTTTTAAATCTGGTAAGTCTAGAGTATGACTACTTGAAGAAGTTCTTTCTTAAATTCAAGTGTGGAAAACAACCAAACATATAAAATGCACACTCAGTTTTCTTGTCAAATTTGGCATGCCACTTTTCAAAGGATATAAAAAGAACCATCAGGTAAAAAAGTGATAACTTTTTCCACTGTTTACAGAGCAAGCTTTAATTAAACAAATTGTGAACCTTCCTATGAGCAACAATGCAGCTATGAAAAACAAGCAAGTCTTATGACTACTGGAAGTCTATTTTTTGCTTCTATAGTTTACACAAGCAGCATTGTCTCTAAAATTACTGTTTACCTATGATGGAAAGAGATCTCTTTTCAGATTACCAAAATATAACCTCTCTCTCCAGTACAGCTTGGAACCAAGAATTAAGAAAACTTTAAGGTATTTATGTATTTATGAACATTATGCCGTGATTTTTATTTCAACTCCTTGCATACAATACAGTCTTTGAGAGAACAAGAGCACCCCAAACACAAATACAGATCCTACTCTTATACTTCACAATCATTTAAAATCACAGAAATGTTTGGCTGTCTTAGATATCAAGGAGTGAATATATTTCATTTCTAATGGCAACAAAAGGTTCAGTCTTTGTCAAGTATTAGATTATGTTTCTGTACAGAAATAAGAGAGACTATAAGCTTTACTGTAAAAGAAGAAATTGGGAGTTAATGGAGATCTTGAAGTGTTATTTACTTTCTTTTTGCTTGCAAGTTAAAAGTTTTATTTCATGTATTAGCTTTGGATATTGCTTCTGTTTTGATGCCATGCTAGCAGCGTATCCAACAATGCCAGCATGGATAACTTCCTTCACTTTTCGTTTGCCTGTTTTTAAGTAAAGAATGTAGGTGTGCTGGGTTTGCATGGCAAGGTTTTGGTAGTGGCAGGGGCTACAGGGGTGGCTTCTGCAAGAAGCTGTTAGAAGCTCCCCGTGTCTGATAAAACCAATCCCAGTCGGCTCCAAGTTGGACCCGCTGCTGGCCAAGGCCGAGCCCATCGGCAACAGTGGTAGCGCCTTTGGGATAACACATTTAAGAAGGGGGAAAAGTTGCTGCGCAACAGCAGCCAGAAAGAGGAGTTAGAATATGTGAGAGGAACAACTTTGCAGACACCAAGGCCAGAGAAGAAGGAGGGGAAGGAGGAGCTCCAGGCACCGGAGCAGAGATTCCCCTGCAGCCTGTGGTAAAGACCATGGCGAGGCAGGCTGTGCCCCTGCAGCCCATGGAGGTTAACGGTGGAGCAGATATCCACCTGCAGCCCCTGGTGGACCCCACACCGGAGCAGGCAGGTACCCGAAGGAGGCTGTGACCCCCTGGGAAGCCCAGGCTGGAGCAGGGTCCTAGCAGGACCTGTGGACCTGTGGAGAGAGGAGCCCACACTGCAGCAGGTTTGCTGGCAGGACTTGTGACCCCGCGGGGGACCCAGGCTGGAGCAGTCTGTTCCTGAAGGATTGCACCCCATGGAAGGGACCCACGCTGGAGCAGTTTGTGAAGAACTGCAATCTGTGGGAAGGACTCACGTTGGAGAAGTTCATGGAGGACCATCTCCCATGGGAGGGACCCCATGCTGGAGCAGGGGAAGAGTGTGAGGAGTCCTCCCCCTGAGGAGGAAGGAGTGGCAGAGACAAGGTGTGATGAACTGACTGCAACCCCCATTCCCCGTCCCCCTGAGCCGCCGCAGGGGAGGAGGTAGAGAAATCAGGAGTGAACTTAAGCCCAGGAAGAAGGGAGGGGTGGGGGGGAAAGTGTTTTTAAGATTTAGTTTTATTTCTCATTATCCTACTCTGATTTGATTGGTAATAAATCAGTTTTTTCCCCAAGTTGAGTCTGTTTTGCCCATGACTGTAACTGGTGAGTGATCTCTCCCTGTTCTTATCTTGACACACAAGCTTTTTGTTATATTTTCTCTCCCCTGTCCAACTGAGGAGGGGGAGTAATAGAGCAGCTTTGGTGGGCACCTGGCATCCAGCCAGGGTCAACCCACTACGGTACGTCTTCCATGTAAGGATGCTTCAAAATTTGAAGCTCTTGCTTGTTTTAGTTGACATTAGCAGTGTTGCTTTCAATTTCAAATCGTCACAACCAAGTTTTTAAGCAACAAAAACTTAAAGTATCAGACCTGTATTTACAGATACTATATTGTCAATGAAAGAGGGACAAAAAGATTAACTAGGTCCTGATTTTCCCCCTAGAAGCACTGTTTTGTAGCCAAGCATAAAAGTACAGAAAGGTTGTTTATCATATTAATTTACTAAAAGTATATCTGCTCTCCCCACAGGAAAATTTTATCCTCCCCCTCAAACCATACAATCACGAATTGATGGATTTCCCTCCTTCCTTTGCAATAGCAGCACTTTCTTTTTGAAAGACATGCCAGACTAGTAATATCAGAAATAATACTACAAAAGACGCAGACATCCCATGCCCCTGCTCATCCTCCTGAAATATGAAAGTCAGTATTCCAACCTTTACTTTTAAGTGAGCCTGCCTAATGGTTCCATACAGCAATATTTATCATCTTAGCGTTCTTCTCTCGCCCTTTTTGCTCTCCCAATAGGGTTCGTAATGAGTTGCACCATATTTTTGTAATCTATTGGAAAAATTTAGAGGACTGTTTCAGTGTCTTTTATGAATAGCAGCATAGTGAGATGAGACATGCCTATTGACATCACAGACATCCAAAAATTTAGGAACACCTGCAGCTCAGTTAGCTTAACAGTCATTTAATTCATTGGAGCAGTAATACTTGTACAGGAAGATATCAAGGAGACTGCAAACACTTCACTAAATTTCATGAAAATGAAAGCTGTTATTATCACTCCTACACTCCCTCTCTCTCCAGACAGGTCTATAAAAAGAACAGCCTGCAAAGGCAGTCAAACCTCGCCGACACGAGCGGAGACATCTGCAAAATCTGCTTTGGCAGTACAGTTTATGTCACTTCTCAGAACAAAATGAGTAGCTGGCGATGACATGATTAAAAGCATTTTTGCTCGTGTAAAAACTGATCAGAGCATAAGTTAGGCTGGTACCACTGTACAGGTAAGCATCACCGACATTTCTTTTCCTTCTGAGAATCCCAGTCCAGACAAACTCCCACAGCTACAGCACTGTATGCAATTTATGTATGACACTATAGTCTCTTAAGTCAGTGGATGAACAGCTTTGCCAATACAGTTCATTTAAATCAAGGAGTTGCTAAAATTCAATTCCAGTTAAAACACACACTTCTACCTGGATCTGAATGAAAGCAGCAAATAGCGGGTAGAAAAAAAACAAACCAGAAATAAGTCAAAAAGCTGGTCATACTGAAAAAGACCTTCATACTATTTTGCAATAAAAGATATTCACATACCTGCTTCTGTAAATTAAAATGACTGAGGTACTCTTAAAACTCAACTCAGTTGTCTTTAAGCAAAAAACGGGCTGAGCCGCTATGAACTCAAGTCCACCACTTTCTCCTTATATAACCTTCCTCCGAAAGTTACTTTCTTCTGCCATGATAGTAAATGAAACAATATGTCTTTCTAAAGAACCACAAATCAAGTGCCAAGTGGCTAGAGGGGACAGTTTAAGAGAGGGGGGAAAAGGAGCTACCTGGAAACACGCTCCACATACTCCGACCTCCTATCCTCTTCTGTTTCATTCCTTTTCCTATATTACCCATCTGGGGCTTAGCCTTTAAAAAAACACCGAGCTCTTAGAAAGACATCATTCTGGTAAAGTGGTTAATATTCATCTACCACATGTTAAAATGTCATGCAAAGTAGTACCTACTCTGCTGGCTGTTAGGCTGCTTCTGGTGAACATCACTGCAATTCATTATTTAACAGCTTCCTCAGCCTGCAGAAACTGCCTGGACTAGTGGGCTGAAGGTTATTAACATTTTAAAATGCCTGCAGCTAATATTTCTAAGTTGTACGAGACAGTAATTATTGCCCATATTATTCTTAAATATTAGCACCTGTTTGTACGATACAATACGACGTACACTTTCAAGCTGGCCATTAAATTTCTTTTGCATACAGACACCTCCCCCCCCCCTCCCCCCCCCCCAAGTAAGCTACACTAAGTTTCTCTTAAGAGAAACAGGACAAAATATCAATACCAAATTATCTTTCTTAGGTTTGGACAATGGAGGATATTCCATCAGGAAGAAGAGGTTATATTAACATGGAAAAACACTAATTGTATACAAAATGCATTCTGCAGAGTTACAGGATGTTCTCTTCATTCTGAAGGAAAAAAATTACAGATGGTTATTTCAATAAAAGCCTTACACAGAGAGCTGCACAGCGGTTGCTCAGGTTGACGCAGAGCAACTCATCTAGGCAAGCCCCACAGGGAAGAGAAGAGAAAAAACATCCAAAGATAGTTTCACTAATAATCATTTTTGTCGCTATTAAGTTTGATTGGTGAAAGCTTTTATCTCATCCTCACAATTTTGAATATTTTTATAGGCTAACCATGGAGCCCCAAGAATTCAAGTAAGGATGCGGTATAACTGCATTAGCTACTGAAGACTACATGATCCTTACACATTCACGTAGCAAGTCAAACTGCAGGGTATCAGAAACACCTTTTGTCATCCTTAAAGAACTGGAAGATACACAAAAATCATCTTCACCTGGGAGTGTCAAAATAAGTGCACATGGGTGGCAGAAAGACAGGGTCAGATAAAGCAATTGTGGTGTTTTAAAATGCACTTTTTAATGACTCAGCTAATTTAAATGGCTCTAAGGTCCCCCCAAACTGCAGCCTACCACCAGTCCCATCAACAGAAAAGCCTTAAGATCTGCCTTGAGAAACAGGCAACGTCTTTCAGCGTCCACAGGGTAGCAATTACAGAAGAGCAGTACAGTCGTAATGCAGAAACACCAAAAAGGTTTTTTCTTGACATTGCTATCATTGGAAGTACTGTAACTTCCAGTGATGCTCAAAGGAACTGGACACAAAAATACACACCAGAGGGTTTACTTATAAGAAGTCAAATTGGCTGGAAAAAAGAGCACTCAAGTCCTCTGCTCACTCTCCCAGCTCTGATGACAATAGAGATCAAAAACAGCCTGGTATTAAAATATTTGCTTACACACATAAAAATATACCTTTTACTCTCACTCTAAGTTTACACTGAAAAAAAGCATTTCTTAGTATCCAGATCCACAATGTTTCCCACCACTACTTTGTCAAGTGCCAAACAAGCAGCAGCTAACAGAAAATGCACAAGATAAAGCTTATTTCTCAAAACTACACAGAAATCCAACTAAACACCTTCAGTGTTCCAGTAAAAGTTATTAATCAGTACTTAATTCTGGATGCCATCTATATTTTTAAAGCTGGCATAATGTTTGAATAATTTACTTGCCAGCTGAATTTCCAGATTACAGCCTTAACAGCTCAGGGGAAAGACTGACTACCCACAACTCCAAATATGAAATACCGATTTGGAAAGTACGTCCTCATTCTTACACTTATTTATGGTATTTTACAGTCCTCCTACACAAAGTAGAGAAGTTTTGTTTCCTTTTTTAAAGAACATACTTGATTTGTTGTAACTGAGGATAATTATGAAATGTTACATCTATATTAATAGCAACTGTAACTCACACTAACTGAAGAAAGACATTGTAATGAGAACAAAATAACAAAAAAACGCTCCACAACTGAACATTTAGAGCATACTCCTGTTGTTTCAAACATTTCGTGCTATCAATCAATTCAATTTCAGTGTAGCTAAGTTAGTTTCAGTTGCCATAATTCATTTATTCTTAATGCAAAATAAAACAAAACCAAAGAAACCGCACACACCCCACAGGACAGCAAGGACATTTTCTTGATTTTATCAAAGTGTAAACAGATGTTTGAATAGAATTTTTTAAATATAAACACAGTCAGAAACCATTTCTAAAGTGTGTCATTTCAGTATCGTGTTGTTATTACTGGGAACTTTATTTTTTTAATAAAAAGCAAATGTAAACCACAGACTATTGACTAAATAGAAATTTCATAAGTAACAAGCCAAAGAAAAACCTGGGTTTTTTTGTTTGGTTTTGGTTTTTTGTTGTTGTTGTTTTTAAATTTCAGCATACTAAGAGATGTCGGTGCAAGCACTATCTCATCCTTCAGATTTTGACAGTATATGGGATTTATGAAAGAGGCAATTTTTTTAGGTTGGGTAAGGAATCTGTCCATAAGCAGCAAGTACACTTTAGTGATTATGACAGACTGAATTCCCATTTACCCCTAAAGCATTTTTTCTTGCATTGTTCATTAACCAAAGTAAATAATTTTGGAATTTTAGAAAGCTGAACCCTGGCAGCACAAACCAACCAGAAATAAAGATCCCCACACAGAAATGCCTGCAATTGTGAAGAGAATGAGAAGTGAGAATAAACAGTAAAATGAGAAGAGCAGACAGAAAAAGAAAGAAAAAAAAAAAACAACACACAGTTGATACTAACTGGGAGATTCTCAGTTAGATAAAGAAAAAAAGTCTTCTGCTCATCCAAGAAACAGAATTAGGTGATGGTAGTATAATATGCAAGTTGACACACACAGAAGATGACCCACTATGTGGGTGATGCTGTATTAAGTAGTCCAACATTTTTTTTCTGTATCTGGCTTTTTATCAGGCCACTATCTTGCCCCTACCTGGAAGCTTCTCACTCCATTTTCTGTATCTATCTTGCATCAAAAAAACAATCTTCTGGTTAGCAGGTGGTCTCACAATCACTTATTTACTTCCCCCCACCTTTTTTTTTTTAATGACAGGAAAAACTTTTATCAAGTTCTTCACAGATCTCCTGAGAAGATTAACTAAAATGGTGAATTAATTCCCTAGGAATAATCTCCTTTTAATATTCTGAAAGTAAAGAATTTCTACGTGAATTAAGTAGGAATCTATTTGAAAAGCTACCTTACATAAATGAATGTTCCTGAACAGCAGGCTCCTAACTAAAATTTTCTGAATGACTCATGATTGCAGCATCTTCAAGTTTTGCAAGTGTACGCCAAGCAGGTTATCCACCCAGAGCAGCTGCAATGCAGGTATCACAGGGGTCATACTATCCTTAGAGCTGGAATTTGCTGAAATGCCCCAGCATCAACAACCCGCTGCTGAACACCCTTGCGTTGCCTGCAGACCACCACGTGTGATGGTCTGTTGCTGGATGCAGTCATAGCTCATCTGCAGAACAATTAGATCTTGCTTTTACAACTACTTACAGCCACTACTTTGTCATTTTCTGGGGGGGGGGGGGGGGGCGCCGGGGGGGAACAAACAACTAACATCCATCTCAAAAGTGTCTATTCTGACATTTTAGAGAGCATTCAGATACTTAAGTAAGAAACAGAGTAGTAGATGCAAAAAGGACCATCTTCAGCACTCAACACATGGCCTCTTACCTTACTTTACAGCTACCGATTCTACTCATTAAATTGAATACAAAATTATTCGTTTTGACATGGAACCTGATTCCAGTGGTTTCAAAGCCAACTTTCAACAAACAGCAAAGCACCAAAAAGATGCTTACCACCCCTCTACATTTTACAGCTGGAAGACAAGACACGGAGGTTAGATGTTAAGGATTTTTTTTGTCTCAACTGTAGGTTCTTGTTATTTTACAGGGTTAGCAATTAGGAATACAAGAAAAACATGAAAGCAGCCTAATTATTATGGTGACGATTTGAAAGCAAAAGAAAAGTAAAGTAGTGAGAACACATAAGTTACCCTCCCTCTGCAGAGTCTATGGAGGATTTTGGCCAAGAAAAAAAGAGCAGGTCCAGTTTACAAGCCTTCTGAGCACTGGGATTCACATCAAAATGACAATTGCTTTTTTTTATCCCATCTCTTAGTTAAATACAGAATTAAAAATTGATATCCCAATCATCAGGGCAACAAGAAGGTTAGAAGCAGGGTGAACACAGAGAAAGATTTTGATCGTGATTGTTCCTTAACAAATGTCACCCTATCTTTTGGAATAAATTTAAAGCAGTCTGGTCAGTACTTTGAATTTCAACAGCTAAGAAAACTTTAACACATACAGAGCTGGTTTCATAAGCCTCTTTCAACTGGCACTGCACACTGAGGACGAGATTGTTAAACAGTGACAATTAAATTCACAATTTGTTTTTTTGAAATCTGTTCAAGACAACAGATTGCAGAGTCTCTTAAAAGTAAATGCAAAGTACTAAACACAAATCAGGTCCATTATATAAAGTTACACAACAACCAGATACAGGAATCTGAAGTCAAACAAAATGTTCAACTACTGTTGACAGTCCTAGTTCTAAATGCAGTTTAGTTTGCTGCATATGGAAGTATAAAACAATATAAAACAAAGCCAAATGACAAAATAGTCATTATAGACTATATAACATACTGTCAAATCTGTATTCCAAAAAGGAGGAGTAACTAGTCATCAGCAGTTTTAATAAGTACATACGTTTAAATAAATTTTTAAAAAGGGAACATTACAGGAAGACTTGGGGGCAGAGCCTTTGTTTATTCAATCATGTCTTCAAATATAACTTCATTTTAAATTCCTTATAGCAATAGCTATTCCTCAAAAGTACTTTAAGGTACGTGCTTGCTGTAAGAGGTCATAGTAAGTGGTCATACCACAAACATACAAGTTCAGTTGCTCTGCTGCATAAACAACAGTGCAGACTTCAATGACTAAAAAGGGCTGCTCGTGAGAACTCAAAATCCTGAATTTAAGACCTTGCACTGAAACTCGATTACGACAAAACCAGTTATTTAGTGAAAAGCATTCATTTCACTCCCATGTCCTTGCCGCCCTCAGAATTGCCATACTCTCTCAGAGGACCAGTTTAAGCAATTGCCTTTTGTTTACAAGTTGGGGAGAACCTCTTCCATACATCGGAACTCACAAAAGCTTCATGTGTTTCATGACCATGTGCTTTTTATTCTCATCACCTCCAAGGTGGGAGAGACCTTTCACATTTAAGGTCCTCCATGACCTGAAGTGGTTGGTGGAAGCACAGGAAATGGATGAGCATCTCCCCAGTGTATATACATACTCCCATCTAAAACAATCATTAAGGTCTTCTGAAAATCCACATGGGAAATAAGTCCTACCAAATAGGATACATCCTATGTTCCTCTGCCTCCACATCCCAACCCACACATAGAGTCTATTCAAAGCAGTAATAATTCAAAATAAAGTGATTACTGTCTTTTGCATTTTAATCAGTCATGTAACTGATGTGGACACCAAGAGATGATTTTAAGTTTCATTTTTGGAGGTGAAGCAGTATATGCCACAGTCAGAGAACAAAATCTGCAGAGCTGAGGATCTGTGTTTCATTGTGGAAAAATACTTTCTGTACAGTTCCTTTTGGGAAGGAGAGGGGAGAGGACATGCCAGAAAACCACAACAAGTAGCATTTTTGGAGGAAGGCACTTCCTGACCTTAGCCTGCAGATAAATCCCAAACTCAAGACATCTATAAATAGAAGAAGCAGGAAAAGAAATCAAGTAAGACATCAGATGTCACTTGTATAGAACAGAACTTTCATTTTTCCTTAAGAGAAATTCTGATACAGTTTTCCTAAAGCAATGCACAGCATATAAGTAGCCATGTCTTACCAGCATACATACTGGCCCTGCTATTTCTTCATTATCTCCTGGCTCATTTTACAACTGATTTAGAAATATTCTTCACTACTGTTCATAAATAACATTCAAGCCTTTCGACATGCTCAGGCAACTTACCACAGACTCTCAAAACCATTTTAACACATTGAGTTTAACACATTATGGTATGGTTGCAATACTTAATCAGAGTATCTAATTTTTTTCTGCTGCTTTATGGGTTTTGCAAAGTTGGCAAGTTCTAGCTGCGTTATTTCCTACCGAAACTAAGACTACCCTGGAACAACCAGGGTAGGTATTAATTCATTATGTGTAGTTTAAAAAAGTCATCTTGGAAATGGCATTCTAGCAGCTATCTAACAGCAGAGGTGACAGGCCAATATTCGACTGACAAATTGTGACAAGCACACTCTAAAAATAAACAGCAACATATGAAGCAGTAAACATCACAAAGCTATAGCCAAGATTTTTATTTTTTTTTAAATGGAAGCCTCACGCAATAAACCAAGATAGTTGTGGGTAACTTCACAAGGCAACAGAAGTAATACTTCACCTAAAAGCTATTTATAAAGGCCAGGGTAACCATTACAGCACCTGTTTCAAACAAACCTCCTTTGTTCAAAAGAAATGTAAGGTAACTCGTACGCTGGAACATGGGCCAATGTCAACAGCAAATCCAACTGGATTTATGTAGGTTGTGTCACTATAAACCGTGTTACTTTCGTCATGGCTAAATGTTCACTTACTATCGAGCTAAGATGGACTGTAAGAAAGTGCCATTATTTTCTCTTTACTTTTAAATTCACATAGAATATTCATTCACATAGGAACATTAGACCTTAAAGAGCAATGCTAGCTTATTGACCCAATAAAGTTAGAAATTTGACATATTCCAATTCCAATGAGGACATACTGAGGGTGTTTGTACTTTTTGTTTTAAAAGTGGACAATAACTTGCATAATGCACACCGTATTGCAATTTGTAAATAAACAGGAGTTTACTTCCCACTCAGAAATTGATACATGTGAATGAAAGCATTAGCCAAAACCACCCTGCTGTTTGTAAGTGCTCTCCCAATAAGAAAAATAACTGAAGTGATGACTTTAAGGCACAAAATTAAAAAACACCACCAAGAAAGGTTTAGAAAGGGAGATGATGCAAGACATCAAATCGATAAGACAGAGGTTAAACCATTGTACAGGGCTAGGCACAAAGAACAAAGTAAGAGAAGGGAGAAATTAAAAAAGTTTAATAATTCACCTGGGAATT
This sequence comes from Platalea leucorodia, assembly GCF_965183815.1. Lineage (NCBI taxonomy): Eukaryota > Metazoa > Chordata > Aves > Pelecaniformes > Threskiornithidae > Platalea > Platalea leucorodia. The sequence goes on along the minus strand of NC_138828.1, from coordinate 40,640,578 downwards.
CAGAAACATACCATCTTCTCACATGGATCAAAAACAAGTATCCTACCACAAATCTCAAATTTCTTTGCTCCAGGTCCTTAAAACTGCTTTACAAAGCTAACAAGGCCTTTATATACCACCATGTCATGTACACAATCATATTTTCCAACAATATCCAGTAGTCCAGAAATTTTTCAGCTACTAAAGCCATATCCCTCTAAAAGTTACCTTAAATAAGAGAGTCTTACAAGCTTCTTAAAGAGGCTTTAGTAGTAGTGGAGACCAGCTATCCATCAATACTCAGTCTGGGAAAATAAGAGCTAGTAGCACTAAAATAGACAGCTACTTAAAATACGGCAGAGATGGAACATACTCCTCTCCTCCAGCTCAGCAAACATCTACAACAACTATCATCCTTCCCTTGGCCTTGTTACCTCAAATCATTCTTAACAGCTGAGCTGGAATTGTGTTGCCATCTGATAGTTGTTCGGTGGCCTACGACCAAGGAGCTGGCATTTTCGAACTAAATAATCATGAATTAAAACAAGGCATCGGCGCTAATTAGCAGCTTTCAGCAGTAACAGAGAAGCCGTGACAAGGATGGAAACTCAATTACCCTCATTCCAGCAAGCGCCTGTTCCTGGTCAGCATGTAGCTGGCGGAGCCACTTGTGTTTCCATACCTAGGGTGCGTGTGAAACACTTCAATCTTCAGATCAGACCACAGAGAGGTCTGATTTTTTTTTGTGCTTTCTGTAACAAAAACATTATAGACCCCCCAAAAATTTGATGTACCATCTAGAAATGTGTACAATAGATCGATGGAGAACATGAAATGCAACTCAGACCAAGACTCTCACAACCACCTTTCCATAATTCAGAGTGAAAACTGCCTCACTGGGAGCGTTTACCATCTGCTCACAACCTCCTTAGCAGGGAATATATTCAACCAAACTACCTAGCTACTGCACTAACGAAGAAGAGTTTAGAGAGGCCACCTGACCAGCACTCATCATTAACCAGTGCAAAACCTTATGTCTTGTTTCATACTCAGATAGAGCATCCTCCACTAACTATACCCCCATTTATTGTTTTTCTTAAGATATACTTGCTACTTGTTCCTTTGAGACTACAGCCAGAAAGGAATCTGTACAATCAAACTGTATTTCTCCATGTTCTCAACATGTATTTTGTCCACGAGCTAAATTAATATTTTACAAAGGAGCAGTACTAATGTAATTTCAATCGATGGGCCACTTACTGCTTTCACTGGAGAAGCTGCCAGTCGCTAACCACCCTCAATGGGAAATCACAACAAGCGTCAAGATCAACTACATCAGTTCAGCTTTCAGCATCTTCTTATGACTTTAGTAATCGGGATAAAGAGCCCAACCACACAAAATGTCTTTGCCACACATTCTGCTTCAGCAGCACCTGGCACCTACATTTTTCTTCCCATTTTTGAATCTTTTCAGAGACTCTGGTTCCTCCAGGGTCAAGGAACGATTCCACAGGCAGAGCTCCCCAGCAGGATCATCAGTGCAGGCACAGTCAGCTACCTTCCTCTCATTTTTTAATAGCAATATTTTCTAATCAGCTATCACAGAATCCAGCGATACTTTAACAATATCATCTTGTCTGCCGTGGGGCCTGCTCTTCCTCAATGATACAACTTAATACACTTTAACTACATCTTCATTTTGCAGTTGCTAACTTATGAAGTTCAAAGCTATATCAACACTAAGTACCATCTCACATAAACATAGTAAAATACCATGGCTTCAAAATATTGACGTAGCTATTTAAACAAAAGTGCCTCTATTTTATTACTGTAGCCATGCCACCTTCAAAAACTGAACAAGCTACAGCACACGGGTAAAAGTAAGTGATGGGGCACTGTGTCTGCTTCAGCAGCGCCTGCCTGCCCCACCGCCCAGATGAGGGAGGCCACTTCTGACACCCACAGCAACACTGGCAACGGACACAAATAAGTCTAATATTGCACAGCCAAGTCTGTCTGTCTGTCTCTCTCTCTCTCCAAAATGTACCTACAGATTTAATACTCCATATGTTGTGTATTCTGACATGTCTTTTGACAAATAGTGGAAATCCACACAACCATTCAAATGGCTACTCGCACAATTGCGACGTACTAGTGATTTCGTCACGATTACATGTTTTGAGAAAATGTTCTGTGAGGGTGAGGGAACAGCTTCCTGACAAGATTAAGCACTTATCTCAAAGTCAAAACAAAACCATTATAGGGTACATATTTTGGGTATGTCCCAATAGATTTCAGATACTGAATCGAAAAGTGTGCATGTCTCTTAACTTGCATACCAATAAAATTAAGTTTCACTTCACATCTTTGTTTCCCCTCAGAAAGAGAACCCACCAGCATCCATTTTTCAGCTACCATACAACAAAGCAACGTAAATACAGACAAGATTCAGTATTAGCAATACAAAAATATATCAGGCCTTAGCATCTCTCATCCACCCAATTCAGCACATGCAAAGGTAGTGTTACTACCCAGGTTTATTACCATTGCTATATTCTAATGGGGAAAAACCTTAGAGCTAGAGACTTATTACAAAAGTTTCCTTTGATGTTAATCCTCAGAACAAACAAAAATCAAGACTTCCCTCTCAAGAAGCATCTTGCACATATGCCACATAAGTAAAAAAGATTCTCATTTTAGGAAATGCATCAAGAATAAATAATCTCACAATATTCCACCCAGTTTAATTTCTTTTATACTTCAAGATAGTATTTGAAAATGGAGCACCATATACTCTCTGGGGGAGGTTAAGCTGTTTCAGAGGTTCCTACACACAACCATAAGTATTTATTCTCAATCTTGTAGCACAAGTCTTCACACCTTCAGCTGCACCAACACTGACATTTGGAGCCATAATCTAAACCAGATTGAGTCACTTAGATTTTAGAAAGAAAAAAACTTTCACACACCACCTCTCAAAAATAAGTCACTTTTCTTTTGTTCAGCTAACAAGATTGTATCACTTATCCTGTTTATATTGTAGCCTCGCAAACAGATGGATCAGCACAAATGAGGCAGCAGAGAACATCAGCATGGGAAACAAAGCTCTTAAATGCGCTTTGCTGCTAGAAAAATGCTATGTACCATGAAAGATTTAGCCTTTGGTTTCAAGCAAGTCAAATCTCAAGCAGAAGCTTCTGCCAACTGTACTGGTGGTATAGCCTTGTTTTCCCATCAACTGCTTACAAACCACATTTGCATAACATCCTATCTCGGCTCTCTAAGTTTTGGGTTATTTTTTGCTTAACAGGACAGTAAGTCTGAATGACTAATTTCAAATGGAAAAGGCTGTATCAATATTTTTCCCCCAACTACAGAAAAAGTAAAATAAAGATGGGAGAGAAGAGTATCCTGAAAAATACAGAACTGCAAATACAAACTGGGAAAAAAAAAGCCTCCAAAATTTTGAAGAGTCATCCTACAGGGAACAGGATCCATCCTCCCCTTTAGAAACCAGAAATAACTATGAAATACATGTTTTTCTTTATTAAGCCAAGTCTACTTTAGCTTGAAGACCTACAAAAAGCAAGCAAACAAAACCAGACAATCTGGTAAAGACAGTCAACAACAGGCATGCTCGACCAATGTGTCTTCCATGAAACTTAATACACTTTCCCAGGTAATTTACACCGATACCAGATGCATTTTCATTGTGTTGCTTGCATTTATCAGAATACATACAAATAAAAGAAAAATGGGAAAATCTTGCTATCCACAGAAATATTAATACAAGAAAATTCCTTCAATTTTTATCAGTGCTGAAAAGTAAATTCATGTTTTGTTTTTTTTTTCCTAAGAACATTTAAATATTTTAACCTTATCTTATTCCTTCAGTGTTTTGATCAGGTAATGATATACATGCTGCTTGTTATTGTTGGCTAGAATTCTTCAGAACTGCTGAAAATCAACTATTAAATCACTTTTATTCAGGTCAGACAAGACAGACATACACAAAGAAATACATCTACAGCTATACGGGCATAACACAGAGATACCCAGAGAGAACAAATAGCTATTTTTTAACTCCAGAACAAAGCTGTAAGAAAAGCACTGCAGTAGGGCTCCTCTCTCTCCCTTTTCAAGAAAAGCGGTCAACTTCACGAACTTCAGAAAAAGGGAAGCGGAGCACCACTTCCATTTTCAGACTTATTCAAATACATCCCTTCACGCAAAATATATCCAGCAAATTAAATCTGCAACACTGGCTGCAGCAAACAAGGCGCACAGGCTCAGCTGCCCTTCACAAAGCATCTTTGTAGAGCTATCTTTCTGCCAGCGCTCCTTTTGAATTCCCAAACAATACCTCGCAAAAATTAGATCTCCTACTGTGGGAAAGTTCCCAAAACACAAGCCAAAATATATTTTCTCATGAGGATACAAAAAACCCTCAATGAGGAAGTCAAAGTTCTTACAATGACTGTTCAGTATACATATGGTTATTCCTGAAACATGCTAACAGATTAAGTAGCAGCATTCTGATTTAGGGAAAAAAAGCTATCGAAATCAGATCAGTAATTCATCAGAATGAATTAGGAGCTACCACTCAATAATTCACATAAGCATACAGACTTTTAAAGACTTTCAAGCATACAGATTTTTTAAAATAATGGAATTCAAGAAACAATAACTGTTTTCAGAAAACTTTAGCTAACTTCTATTGTAATAATCATAAAATAAATGAAGCATCTTCAGAGATCACATTTAAATCTTTTTTTCCAGGTACAAAGTGTTTTCCATGAATAACCTCATAACCCACAGAGGTTACTCTTCCATACCAAGGAAAAACATGATTTTTCGGAAAATGCTTTGTGGGCATTTTTTTTTTTGCTGATCTACACCCAAGACAAGAACAAACTCTCAGACTTTTTTGTCTCAGAAGTTCAACAGATGATTTTGCTTATCACTAGCTTTAGCGGAAGGGCAAGCCTAGCCACTGCAATCAGTATTGCCTTGCAATAACCCTCCTCTACTGCAGCCTCCCCAGCAGCACCACTGGCTAGCCCCGGCTCACCAGAGGGGTGAGGGAGGACAGGTGGGATGGTGCAGTCCCTTTGGCACCACCGAGGGTACAGACACACGCTCTTACGTCTCAACAGCACGTTAAGAGGCAAGTAGACAAAAAAAGCTTGGGCTGAGTAGAAGATCCCTGGGCTCCAAGCCCAGCACTGCTCACTTCAGTACCTTTCCTAGGCAAGATTGCCACGGAAAGGCAAGGCAGCATCGTTATGCTCCCAGCTTTTAAGTGCAGGAGAGTATGTCCACAAGGCTGTCAAAAACACACTCGCAGCTCACAGGAACATACCCAGCCTGAACCCAGTGCAAACACTTCTGCAGCCGCAGCAGGGCAGAAATCAAAAACAAACTCTACCAAAGAGATAATTAATCAAGTAGGAAATTACACAGAGCTTATCGGTGCTACAGTTAAACCCTCACTTTCCAAGTTACCTAGTTTCAAACTGGCTCAGATACATACAGCTAAGCGAGCTGCAATCTTCTGATGTAATGGGAAAGCAGACAAGTGTTGAGGACAAGGCTTCAAATTAGCTATTTCTGCTCCATAGGTGAAGGCTTTCTGCTCACACTGAGGTCCTTGCAAGTGTTGGAGAAACTGATATTACTACAGGATGCAGAAATTTACAAATGCAGAAAGTACCAGCCCTAGGACAGGGGAGAACTACTGTAAAAGAAATGAAAAATTCAACATTCTCACTGTTCTCAAAGCTCTTAGCAACAAAGATATGAACGGCTATGGGAAAACGCACCCTCCATCAGAAAGACTGGGAAATAAACATATTTTCTTTCAAAACAAACAGGATACCAAGCAGCCTGTTGCAATACATACCCTTAGCTTTGGGAAGGACATGAAAATTGATGGTGGAAGTTCAGAATCAGACATTCCAGGGCTGCTTTGACAGACTGAGATTAGAGAGGTCACAAGAAAACTTGAGCTACGCAAGGGTTTTCAGTTTTAGTTATCAGCCACAAAAAGACGTACTCATACAATTAAGTTTGTTAGGCATGAAATTATGCTGCATAGTAATACTAGCTCGAAAGAAAAAATTAAAAGCAAAAAAAAGTATACTCACTTCAAAAATACATTCTCTAATATTATATCTGTACTAAACAAATACATTACTTGCTTTGTCAGGTAAAGGTGTCACTTTTTCCAAATAGTTACTTCATTTTTTTATCCTCCCAGTTAAGTGCTGATACACAGCAAGAAAAACTTCTATGGCCAAAGGCCTATATATACACGTCCATTATAACTTCTTCTGTTTTATCTGTATCCATCTCCCCCACTTACAGCCCAAGAGACACCAAAAGATACTACTTAACTTACAGTTCATCAGACACCTTCTGTGGATGTTACCTATCTTGAACAAGTTTCCAAAACCTTGCAGCTTCTGGAGGGCTTTTTTTGCTCAGGCCAACTACCCTTACAGCTGACTTCATGATGGCAACTTTAGTTCAAGCCAACTGCCAAGCAAGAGGAAAGTACACGGACCAAGAACTTGCAACAGCCTTTCTTCATTAAGCTGTGTTACTAACCACACTCACAACGTTAACACAAAACGTAACAGGCTCGTGCCCACGCTTCAGAATTAGTTACTGTAGACAGCAGAAAGCCTGAACACCACCATGGGAAGTGCAGTTAGGAATCTCATTTTGTTAGCCAAACAGGCTTCCCCCCCCCCAAAAAACAGACCGCAAAACCTTGCAAACTAAAGCTATTCCTGAATAACCACATTACAAAGCCCTGAGATGTGTGATGGCAAGACCATTATAGCAATGTAATACAGCCAAATAGCAGGCATCAGCTGTCACAGTCCTACACTTTTCAGGGCCACCGAGAACCAGCAGAATTTAGCAACAGAACCAGTTCTCAGCATTACACTGCTGTTAGCAGCATGATAACAGGGGTTATCCTCCTCTTTAAATACTAGCATCACAATGATGGTAACACAGTAGCATGTTGACAGTAAAAAAAAAAAAACCCCAAAACCAAAACTCAAGCTCCAAAACACTTGTTTTCCAAATGAAAGAAATCCCAAATAAGCTCTTTTGAAAACAATAATTTTAGTCTTCTGGTGTATTTGATATACATACACACAATAAGCCTGAATTTAAAGACTAAGTATAATCCTTTATGCTAGACTCACACGTAAAACGCTTATTTTCTATGATCCCATGAAACTAGACTGCCTCATATTTATTTGCGAAGAGATCACTAAAGCAAGAAGGAAATGTTCATTTCTGGCTTATCTGAAGATTGCACACAATCATCAGTGGTCACAAGCATAAAAATAACACAACTGGGGAACAAGCTGAAAGTTTATTTGGAAAACGCATAGGTACATCCTATAATTAAACCATTGTTCCTCTCCAGTGCTCGAGAAGGGAGTATCTGCTCAGCAGTAGCATCCTGTTTAGATGTCTTCTGACATTAAATGACGCACTAGTATCAAACTAAGGCCGACTGTACAGTTCTATCCTCTCCCCTTAAGTTGTGGTCTGATGCTGTTACTTCTCTGCCAATCATTACTACTGTACTGAATTGCCTCAATGTACCACACCAGCCGTTTCCAGAAGAAAACCTTGGGCACTTAACATACATAAGGCATACATTAAAAAAAAAATTTCTTCCTGCAGACGTCACTACATGGCATGAAAACAGTGAACTAGTATGCGGAGTTTCTGAGGTAACTAGTTATTCACATACCGTGCCATACAAATGAGTTGTTAGGATAAAGAAAGAGATTAGGGCTTGGTTTCTCTTGTTTGAAAACAAAAGCAGCCCCATTTTTTCAGATTAAGCTACACCAGTATAAAACTGGACACCTTCTAAGATGGCCTATGATGCCAATAAGAATCTGTTTTGAAAAGACTTAAAGCTATAGCAGTTCATATAAGACAATGTTTGGAAGAGAAAAAAATAGATCGCTATTACTCACAGCTTAAGGGCATAAAACCATTTGTAATTTATGAACATTTAGAAGTTAGATTCCCCAAAGTAGTTAAATTAACTTCCTAGTTCACATCTTCAAAGAGAAAATGAATAGTTTAATAAAGCAATTAAAGGAGGAGAGCTCTGTTACACAACAGGCATGTTAAAGTACAGGCCATGTACATATTCATTTTTATTTTTTAGTTTCTTAGTCAATGGAGTGTTGAGCTGTAATTCACAAAATTCAGATAAATTCTGTAAGTGAGGATACACCAAAGAGATATGAAGCTAAGAATTTTCCAAAGCAATTGCAGAATACAGTTGACTGAAAAAAAAAAAAAAATCAGTCTAGTCCAAAATTACCAAGAGACTTTTGCACTACAGAAGTTCATGCAAAGTTAAGTTTGCTTTCTCCAACAATGCGTGTCAGATCTAGCAGTTCCCAAAGCCGTATATACAAACATGAGCTGGCTATCCTACTGTCACTCCTCTCCTCTGAGCCTGCAGCGAAGTCATTTTGCCAAATCCACACCGTGACAATCCAGGGTGAATAGTAACGTCAAACGCGTATTTACCTCCTCCTGATTTGCGAGAAGCTGAGCCCCAATGAGTTTGTTAACGCAAGTAAGCAGCGAATATGCTACTAACATACTTCTCTTGTTATTTCCTGTACTGACATGAATATGATAAATATATTTTCTCTTTTCAACCCTCTCTCAACTTTAAAGCTACCTCATGACTTTTCAAAAGCCAAAATTAAGTAACTACCTTTATGAGATAGCGTAGCAAGGAAAGGAAAGTACAAGCAAAGAGACAATAAAAAGTCACTTTAGGGGAGGAAGAAAAAACAAGGTCTTTGCTTCTTTCTATATAAACTTTTTTTTTAATTTTACTTAATGACTGAAAGATGATATGCACATTTCTTTCAAATTCCAATACTGTTGTAAAATGAAACTGAATTTCCAGAACAGAGAGCCAACATTAAAAAACTCCTCAACACACACAATTCAACACAAGCCGTTCACAAAAATGCCAGCTGAGTTTTCTGCTGCAAGCCCTGCTCTCCCCAGCAGCAACAGGAGGGCACGCCTGATCACCGGTTTCAAGTATTTCCAGTGCTAACAACACATTATGTTTCCCACAAATTTGGTCTTATTTGTGGATTATTTTGGCCAGTGTCAGCTTCGTGGATTTAAGGGTGGGTTTCTTTTCCTGTGGCAATTGCCACAGCAGGCTTCCAGTCTGCTGATTCGGGAAGTTTTACAGTATTAACGCAGCCCTGGTGTTCCTGATTTAGCTCTCTGCTCCATGCCCTTCACACCGGCTTTATCACTGCACTCAGGCCGATTTCTTCACTGCGTCATTTCTTACTTTCTGCCTTTTTTTTTTTTTGTTATCCCTTCTAGAGAGCAGGGCCGACCGGCAAGGACAGGAGAAAGTTTAACACTTCACATGGCACAGATCATATCACGGAGGAAGCGTCGTCCCCCAAGCCCAGCCTGGTGGCCCCACTACCTGACCAACTGGTTTCTGAGCATCTGCTGGTGTCACTCCTCCTGAGCAACCCACCATCCTTCGATAACCATCTACAGAGGCCAGACACGGCCGGCAGGCTCCCCGGGCTGGAATTTACGCCTCTACCAAGGCGAGGGACCTCACTATGAGTTTGCAGAGTGTCCTCCCCAGGAGACAGCACTTGGCCTCCTTCAGCTTTCACAACACACTGAAGGGCTGGGTCCAGCACTGAAGGCAAACAGACATTTGGAAAAGGTCAAACAAGGACAGAGAAACAACTTTAGCACCACGAAAACACATTCCAGAAGCATTTTTTTTTTAAAAAAAGAAAAAAGAAAAATAAAAAAGGAAGCTTTGAAAAAAGACACACTGAATACGATGCCTATGCAGTCAGTATATTTTTCCATGGGAGTTTTTATTTTCTCACACGTATTCCATGAGCATGAGGATAAAAATAACATTACCACAATGACGTATCTATAGTAGGAGGAATGACTTATGGGTGCCGACCGAAAGTCAAGGTTTCCTCTTTGCCCCCAATTTGAAAACGCCACCAGCCAATCAGCCGCCTGCCAAAATAATCAGTAATACCATCTCTTCCCCAAAACCAGAGCACAGGGACTGCTCAGAGAGCAGGGCAAGCCTTTAGAAAATAGGACAGATGGCATTACAACTCCAAGCAAAGTAACTCCTTGTATCATTAGCTATTGAACCGCAGCTTGATGTGGGGATCAGTATAAAGCTTATTAGTCTTTAGACAGTTGGCAGCAACAGCCACTGCAGCAACCATTCGGGAGCAGAAGGAACTCATTCAGTTTAGTTGTTTTTCAGGTCATGTTAAGTCAAAATGTTTCAATACATACTCCAGTCCCCAATTTAACCTTTCTTAGCCTCTCCGAGTGCAAATACGCGTACCAACAGCTTCAACTCACGTACTCCTCCGACAAAGAGGGCTCCAGGAGCCCGGCGCAGGTATCTAAAAAATTCCTGCCTGGTGCCATTGTGTAAGGATTTCACCCTACTTTGGAGAGCAAGGACTTGCCAAGAATACCACTGACCTCAGCCCCAACATTATAAAACAGCGCTGCCAGCTCCAGCCAGCTATGTAAAAGTAGGGACTGAATTCAAATCCAGAGCCACAGCGTACTGCGGGATAATAACAAAACCAAACAAAACCCCCCAAAATTATACTTTAAGTGCTTTTTTCTTTTTATCGGAAGCACCCTTCATCATAAACTCAGCTGGCGTTTCTCCCTCTCCCTCCCCCCCAAATTAGGGAGCAGGACGAAAGTTGCTCACGCATTTCTCCCCTTCCCCTGAGCTCGCCGCCCGGGAATGCAGCGCTGGGGGGCTTGGGGCGGGGGGGGGGGGGAGAAACCCGCGCCTGAGCCGCTCCGCTCCCCCGGGAGCGGGGCCGTGGGGTTCCCGGCCCCCCCCCCCCCCCCCCCGCGGGCCGGGGCTGCGCGGGGCGGGCGCGCTGGCGGAGGCCCCCCGCCACGGCGGGAGGTGTCGCGGGGTCCGGGGGAAGGGGCCGCCTACCTGGGGGCTCCTCTCCGCCGGGTTCTTCATCACCGCCTGGCGGAAGCTGTTATCCACGTAGGACGCCATCGCGTCCCTCCTGCCTCCCGCCGCCGCCTGCCCGGGGCTCCGCCGGCGCCGCCGCCCGGGGAGGGGATGGGGGAGGGCCGGCCGCGGCCTGGCGCTGCGGGCTGCGCGGCCGGAGCGCTGGGCGAGGAGATGGGAGGCGGCGCGGCGCGGCGCGGAGGCACCGCGGGCTCAGCAGCGCCGCCGCCCGGAGCAGCAGGCGGCGGCGGCGGCGGCCGAGCCCCGCCGGTAGCGGCGGCGACAAGGGCTCGGCGCTCCCTCTCTGACCGGCTCTACGCCTCCCGCCGGCCCGCTCCGCCGCATCCCCCCGGGCACCACCGTCGCCGCCTCTCTCCTCCTCTTCTTCCTCCTCCTCTTCCTCCTCCCATCCGGGCTGATGGGGGGCTCCGCACCCGCCTCGGCGACGGGGAAGTTGCTGGCTCGGGGAGGCGGAGCGGCGGGGGGGCGGGGCGGGGCGGGGCGGCGGGGGGGGGGGGGGCGGGTCGCTGGGGGCCGCGGCCGGCGGGGGGACCCCGCCGGCCGCGGCCCCCAGCGACCCGCCCCCCCCAACCGCCTTGGGAAGCCATCCCTGTCGTTTTTAACCCCAAAAAAAAGCAGACTGACCGGCTGCCGCCATCCTCCCGAGGGACACGCATCATCATCCCAGCTTCGGTGACGGATATTGGTGATGAGCAAGCTGGACGTGAGGGGAAAAAAAAAAAAAAAACCAAAAAAAAACAGACTTGATCTGCTGGATCTAGTGACTCCCTGCTTTGGGGTGGCCACCTGTTGTCACTCTTCTCAAGAGTAATCCCTATCAGCCGGCTGTCCCCTCTGTCATTGCTACATGGGATGCAAACCGAGGAAGGGGAGGGTGTGAAATCTTTAATTTAACACTTTTCTGGGGGTTATCTAGCGGCTTCTTCTTCTCACGTGAACTTAAGTTTTTAAAGAATAAAGGTCTTGCAACATGGCTGATTTTCTTTGTTTACCACGACGCCGAGCACGTCTCAGCAGCGGCTTGACAAATACAAATCATGGAAGTGTTATTAATGTGCCATTAACAGCAGTGTAATACTATTAATGTATTTGCTCTTACAGGCGATGTGTACCCTTTGCTGACATGGATCACACAATGTAAATAAAGTCGACATGAAGAAATCTGTTTGATTTCCAGTCACTAGCAGGGGTTTACAAATTTTAATCACAAGTGAGGTAGTGTAACTTTTATTTGTATTTTTTATTTGAAAAAATCACAGGGATAACCATTTTTTTTTTAATGCAACATACACTGCGGGTCTCAGGAGACAAAAATCTTACGCTTTTAGACATACATGGCTCTCAAACAGGCTGTGTCTTCAGACAGTAATCTACTAAACCTACCGAATTTCTACATATGGTTCATTAACAAAGATAACTCTTTGGGCTAATCCTGCTCATATGTGTCAGCAAAATATTTTTGCAGCTAATACCGACAATTCTGGGCAGACCATGGCAAAAGACTAGGGAGGGCTCCACGTCCCGACTACATCTTGCTTGTCAGTGCTTATTAGTAGTCCTTATGGGGGGTTATTTATTATTTTTTAACTAACAGATTGAAAATGTAATGTCCTTTGCCCTAAAAAATAGCAGTCTTAAATGTGCCTCGCATTCATCATCCAGAGAGTATCATTTCTTCAAATTAATCAAGCCTGCAGCTATAGGAAAATGCCAGATTTTCTGAAGCTCAGTTTACCAACCCAGAGTGCTAAGATTCCCTTTTTTTGTGGGGTATATGCATAGGGCGAGTGCCACAGGAATGCGAGGAATGCTCTCCTGGGCTCCGCTCCTCAATCACTTCAGGGCACCCATTCCCTCCTGCTACAGACTAGCTTGTCTGACATCTTCATATCTCTACATCAAAACAGCGCGCTACCCACTCTATTTTAATATGCAATTATCTTTCATTTCAGACCTATTAGCTGTAACAGCATCAAGTGAAGTGTTTTGCTCTGATTAATTTTTGTTTTGTTATCTGGTGACACATTACCTGTGATTCACAGCGATATTTAACTTCAGCCGATGGGATTTTGGGGGCTCCGATTGTACTCTGATCAGTGTAACAAATCTGGCTGGATATAGACGTATGTCAAAGGCCTATCATGTGCCACATGAATGTTAGAAATGGGAATGAATGAAAGCTAGAGAATTAGGTACAAATACACTCAATGATTTCTTAATAGTATTTAAGGATGTGCTGCACTTACACCCTTTTCAGTGTCTGTAAGCAACATATTTGTATAACGCAGATGCTTCTGCTTGTTTATATTCTCCACAGCAGATACCAGTCTGTCCTTTGTGCTGTTTTTTCCTAGCTGAAATTAGAATAGTTCTTACATATGAATAGAAAAAAACCCAGCAAATAATCATCAAGATACAGAGTAAGGACTGATTATTAGAGAACACATGTGATTATGACTGGAACCCCCTATTTTCCATGCAAATATTCAAAAAAATACAATTTACAGTGTCAAACGTTTTTGCAGCTTTCACATTCTCTTAGTCTCACTGTCTTTCTTGCTTTCTAACTTCAACAGTAGATCAGTATATTTTAGAATACATACACATAACCAGAATCTACCACTCATTTTGCATTTGTCTTCTGGTTATTCCTCAGTCTCTCCAGCCTGATTTACAATGGATTTGGGGTGGGGGGTGTTTGCACTGGTCACATTATTACATCACAAAGGTTTTCTACCCCATATTACACTAGGAAACCAAGAGTTAACCATGTACATTACATGCGGTACTACAGTATTGGTATTTCAGCAATATGAAAAGGCTGCAACTCAAAATATGACAGCTCAGCATAATATCCTTTTGGATAGCTATAACTAAGCGCTATGTTACAGTATTTTAGAAAAGTATTTTGCCTTAGAAATACAGGGTTTCTGCCTCCCTAAATATCTCTGTTTTAAGGCATAAATTGAAATGCTCAGGTCAAACAGTTACTAAACTGCCAAGGAAACAAATTCAGCATTTCTGTGAGCTCTTTTTTCATTTGCTAACCCTCATTTTTAAAAAGATACTCTCACTTTCAAAGGCTTGCACTTGACTTAGCCACACAGCATTTAATTCATGACACCAGTTATCGGTCACCCACAGTTGAATGCTTGGTTTGCTCAGAAGAGGCCGGTCTGCCCCGGTAGGGAAACAGAACATTGCCTCTTTGGGGAGTGTAGTAAATTATATACAGTTGGTATGGATATAAACCCATGGATGTCTTTTTATCCCCTTTCTTTGGATAAACACTCATTTTCATCTGTCTTCTGGAGAAGGCATGACAGCTGAAGCAGAGTCACGCGGCCGAGCTCCAGCCCTCAGAACTGCCCATCTCCTTCCCAGCTCGCTCCTGGCACCTTCTCAGCAACCATAAAAAGTTACTTTCATAACCATTCGTGGAGGTGGACAGTCAAGGGGAACAGAGGTATCGGCCTGGCAAACCACTCCATAGCTGACCTTGAGAACTGTAGCCATCCCCACTGGGCCGGGCAGAAGCCAATTTTATTGGATTTTAAGTTACAGGTGAATGATTTCAGGTACAAGGAAGGCCACTACCAAGGGGAAACTATCTCCTTGGAACAAGACTAGCCTCTATGCTCTGTCTTTTTGGATGGCAACGTTTTTCCAAGAATGTTGTTTCTCATCTTTTGGGATTTATACATGGATGGGATTATTACCATTTGCAACTCCAGTTTTTATCATCTTTTACAACATGATGAAGGGCATGTGAGTTTGTTTGTTTGTTTGCTAGGTTTTTTACACAACAACCTCTAGTTATGTGGCTATTTGTCAACTAGCGATCACTAGTGTACAGGCACAGTATGTAACCACCACCTTGTGCCCCTGAACTGCAGGGTAGGAGAGAAAGATGTCAGTGAGTTAACATAGTCTGTGCTAAAGTAATTCTTGAATGCTTACCATTGGTTTATGGTCCTTTTGTACTTGCAAGGCAGTACAAAACTCAAAAGGTTATAAAAGAGAGCTTGGCCTGTGGCACAAAGCAAAATTTGTCTTTTGTTTTTTCTTAAAAGGAAAAATAGAAGAATTTGTGACTATTATAATGCATTTCAAACATTTATTCAGAATTTGCCACTATTTGCATAGCTACATTTGGGAATATTTAGCATTCAACTTCTGCTGCAGCTGCAAATGTATGCAAACTGGTTTTAGCTAGTTAGTTTAATCCTAGCAGTGGCAGCTCAGGGACCAGCATGAACTGACTGTCCAAGTATTTAGATGGTCGTTTCAGAGGAATTCACAGCCCACACAGTGTTCCCTTCAGCTGCACTGCTAAAGGTGCCCAGACAAAAGGAAGGGTGGCTGAAATCCCTGTTGCAGCAGCACCTAGGAGGCATAGTAATGGGTGGTGGCCCCCTATGCTGCATACTGTATGAACACTGAACAAACTAGCAGGAACTCTTGAAGGTCAAGCCTGTATTTCTGTAGTAAGCTCAGGTATGCCTACAAAAGCTTTATTCGTGCTTGTGACCATGATACGGGCATGCCCCTTATCTCTCAGGAGTGGAAGTGATGATGGGAGATGATTGTGAGTCTCCTGCCCTGGTACCTCTGCTGGGAAACGGGTGCTCAGGACCTCGCTTCAACATCATCTGCTCCGTCTGTGAAGAGAAGCACAAAAGTATCGACTCAACTTCTTACGTAAAGTATTCTGCAACATAAGGAAAGCACTGCAGAGTGCTGTTACTAGTAACACTAACAGCATTTTGAGGTTTTTTAAACAGAAAATTAACCACAGACATAGAAACAGTCAAATAGCGTCTTTTGCCATTATCATGACGTGTAGTGAAAGAGGTTGTTTTGGTGGAATGGCGCAAAGCACATAGCAGCAAGTTGGTGCCTCGGTGCTGGTGCGCTCCGGGACAGGCTGCCAGCAAGGAGAGGTGCCCTGCGGTGGTTCTTGAATTGTATCCACTACACAGTGGCAAAGGTATCAGACAGACTGAAAACAGGGTCCTTTTAGATAGATGACACTTTCTGAATGATACATAAGTTAAAAAATGCACTTTACTCCTTTCCAAATAGTCATCCACAATCTAATACAGGCAGGATATACATAGGAGCAGTTTCAACTGCCAAAAGTATATTATAACACAGTTTTGTGGACTATATATTCAGTGTCACATATATTTCAAATATTATATTTCAGTAAATAGCACCCCAAATAAGGAAAAAATATTTCACTCTTATTCACTGACTTTGAAGTTTTCATTACTGGACAAATTAAAGCCCAAACTTACATTTCGGTGTTTTGTTTTTAAACCAATATCTCTCCTAAAAGAAAACACAAACTTACTCTTTCTAAAATCACTGTAATTGAGTTGTTTAAAATAATCTTTTGAAGTTTCTACAACCCAAACATTATGTGATTGTACTGAAGTACAAAAAGAGGAAATTGTCTGGAAGTCAATCTAGACAGGATTACTATTTATTCAAAGCTGTCCAAGTCTTTAAAAGAATTTAACTCATATGCATTAACGGCAGATAGCCAGATGATCATTAATATCCAACGATACTGCTTTTCATAAAACACTAGAAGATGATAAAGTTATCTAATAGAGCATGTAGAATGATAAATAAAACATGTAAAGCTCTGCAAGGAAAATGAAACACATAGGAGGTAGGAATTTTATTCCTCCACAAAGATGTGAAATATTTATGAGTAAAAATTGTTGTTAACTCTATTATGAACACCTTTCACTCCAAATGCTCTATTTTCAGTATTAGGATTCTATACTGATTGCCTAATTTTCACTGTCTACCATCATAGAATCATAGAATCGTTTAGGTTGGAAAAGACCTTTAAGATCATCAAGTCCAACCGTTAATGTAGCACTGCCAGGTCCACCACCAAACCAGGTGCCTAAGCACCACATGTACACGTCTTTCGAACACCTCCAGGGATGGGGACGCAACCACTTCCCTGGGCAGCCTGGTCCAGTGCCTGACTACCCTTTCAGTGAAGAAGTTTTTCCTAAATACCAACCTAAACTTCCCCTGGCGCAACTTCAGGCTGTTTCCTCTCGTCCTATCACTTGCTACTTGGGAGAAGAGACCGATCCCCACCTCGCTACAACCTCCTTTCAGGTAGTTGTAGAGAGAAATAAGGTCTCCCCTCAGCCTCCTCTTCTCCAGACTAAACAACCCCAGCTCCCTCAGCCGCTCCTCATAAGACTTGTGCTCTAGACCCTTCACCAACTTCCTTGCCCTTCTTTGGACACGCTCCAGCACCTCGATGTCCTTCTTGTAGTGAGGGGCCCAAAACTGAACACAGTACTCGAGGTGCGGCCTCACCAGTGCCAAGTACAGGGGGATGATCCCTTCCCTAGACCTGCTGGCCACACTATCCCTGATACACGCCAGGATGCTGTTGGCCCTCTTGGCCACCTGGGCACACAGCTGGCTCATATTCAGCCAGCTGTCAACCAATACCCCCAGGGGGTCGGCCAGCATCCCCAGGTCCTTTTCTGCCACGTAGCTTTCCAGCCACTCTTCCCCAAGCCTGTAGCTTTGCATGGGGTTGTTGTGAGCCAAGTGCAGGACTCGGCAATGAGCCTTGTTGAACCTCATACAGGTGGCCTCAGCCCATCGATCCAGCCTGTCCAGATCCCTCTGTAGAGCCTTCCTACCCTCCAGCAGATCAACACTTCCACCCAACTTGGTGTCATTTGCAAACTTACTGAGGGTGCACTTGATCTCCTCATCCAGATCATTGATAAAGCCATTAAACAGAACCAGCCCCAATACTGAGCCCTGGGGAACACCACTTGTGACCAGCCGCCAACTGGATTTAACTCCATTCACCACAACTCTTTGGGCCCAGCCGAAACCTTTTTTTTTAAAAAAGTCAGCTTTATTATACATGATTGAAGAGTTTGGCTCCAGTCTGCCCTAGCTGTTTCAAAAAAATATGAATATATTTATAACTTTTGGCATTACCGTGGGGCATTATTCTACAAATTAAGTTTACAGCTGGTAGCATTTTTCCATAATGAATTATTGATTAATTATTCCAGATATTGCCTGTCCTCACTCAGCCACCAAGCACTGCTTACTGCACTGCTAAGTCAGCCTGTCCTAGAACTATTCCTTGGACTCAGTCCCTGAATGCTGCATTCCCATCAGCTTTCACCTCTTTACTCCTGTCACCATCTTCCACAGAAATCATCCGTGCTCTTCCCCGCTCGCTTTAACACGCTATATTGCATCACAAATATGTTCCAATATGATACTACCAGTGCTTATTAGAAGAGCATTTGCATTTACATTGCTTCCTAAGAACCATTATAAATTATTCTGTTGCTTTGAAATTAATAGTCATTGTGTACAATGTTTATGTGGTTCAGCCTTCTTCATCCTTCAGTCACCGTTTAGATCTGTTCAAAGCATATGGAGATGTGTGGGTGTGAACTTAAGTGAATGTTTCTGTGCTGTGCATACATATCCTGGCAAAGCACATTCACACCTATATCATAATGTGACAAGTACTAGGTACCAATTTAAATGGATAAAATCAACTTTAAGTTCAGTAAATGCTAGAAAAGTTAATATTTTTGTTACTCACAAATCAGTAATGCCACACTCCATCAATTTACGCTCCATTTATTTTTCCAGGAAGAAATCATCTAGTACCTGGAATAAAACAGCATTAAAATCTAATTTTACCTTATCCCAAGAAAGCATGTTCCAGATAGATCAACACTGAGGTAAGCTGCCAAGGTGATCTAAGCTTACCGTGGAATTGTCGTGATCGTTTCTGACTATTTAATGACAATATGCCTAACCCTGCGTGTGCAGAGCTCCTCGCTGCATCCATAGTCCAAGAATACCCTTATTAGACAGATCATAGAAAAAAATAAACAGTTTGTGTTCAAAACATTGTTATGACCAAGTTTATTTCCCACAGACTCTATGATCACCAGTAATGTCAGCAGTAAAAATTAAGACTTTTGATTGCTTTCTGTTTGTAGGGAACTTATTACAAAGTGATCCCTATTTCCACTGGGACCTCCAGCTGCTTCTGTGCAAATACATAATGATAAATCCAAGCACTGAATTAAGCTGGAGCAAGAAATCCTTGACTAATACAAAAATAGTGACATGAAGGAACTGACAAAGATAAGCAGCACTGCACAGGCAGGCAGTCACTAACTATGAGGTAGAAGTTTACACAATGTATTCCTTGTGTTACCTGGATCTATATTTAAGACAGATAGCAATAAGTTATTGCTTTCCCTCTGTTTTTTGTGTTAATTCTGCTGTTTGTTTCACTTATGAAGCAGATACTTATAATAATCTTTAAACATTCAGCAGCTAGCTGTGATAAACACTATCTTCCTACTCCTGTAACAACTGATTTGTGCCGGGAACATCCACCACTGCCTTGTTGTACAATGCTGGAAAAACATGGGAACCTACTGCCTGGTTCGCTTTTTATTTCCAGAACAAATTAAAAAAAAAAAAAAAATTAAAAAATTGCCTCTCATTGTTGCTGTGCTTAGCAGAACATCTAGCAAGGGGAAGTTGCCAATGAAGATCTGTAGCCAACCAAGTATATCTTGTAAATGTGTTTTCTAAGTCAGGAAGAGAAACTGAAATGTGCAAAGCAATTGTACAGAAAGAGGTAGTTGAGATTAGCGTTTTGTGGGAAATCAAGTAACTCTTTGGAAGATGTACATTTTTGAAAAACACATGAACTCTTACAGACTTTATCACAGGGAAGCTCTTTGCTAGGAGTTTCCCCTTTTTTGTGCTATTAACAATTTAAAAAACTGCTGATGCATGCTGGCATCTGACTGGCATGACAAAAGCCCTGTACATGGCCACAGTAAAGCACATTCCTGTTACCCACATTTAATTTCTGTTTCTCCTCCTGTCCTTCAGCTTGAGCTAGCTGGAATGCAGACAGCTCAATGTATTTAGTCCTTGGGATAAGGAAGTCTCAAAATACTTCAGAAGTATCCTCCTGCAAATAAGCTGGAGGGTGGGGACGGGCATCCACATGCTCTTGTTCGTGTGCAATTAGCATCCACGTGAGGAAGCAGATCCTTCAGCAGAAGAAGAGCTGGCTAGGGTGGATCATTTCTCCTGCTTTGGTGTATCTTCGTATCACAGTCCAGGTCCTCATCTGACTAAAGGCCATGCATTTCAATGAGATCAACAAAATCCTGCTAGTTTGAAACAGCTCAGGACCTGCTCCTGGGCTCTGATCCCCGTTGGGGTTACAGGGAGTTGTAGCAGTGTTACAACAGAGGTTGGATATGCCCCTTTTGGTCTCTAGCTAAAAAAACGATGCACTGTTTTAAACCCCCAGAAAGAGTAGACGTCTCTAATGTACACTCAGCCATACCCCTGGGAAGGGGTGCCTGACGAACAACAAAACAGTCTTGCCCCTGTTTGCCCAATGGTGACATCTGTGTCTTGTTAGCAACACAAAAACTGTTAAAATGGTTCTTCTCTCAGGTGGAAGTGAGCTGTATAACTTCATTCCATTGATGTGAATAACTAACAATTTTGCCTCAAGCCTTTGCATTACTATTGTGTTCAGGTATGAAGTTAGATTCCTCTTGCCGTGGAGGAGAGGAGCTGAAGTACAAGAGAAATTTTCACCTTTAATTAATTTGTCTTGGTCCTTCGTGTTCCAAAAATAACACCAATGCTTCAGCAGTTAAGTATTTACACGGATACTTTGTTATATTCAAATAGACTTTCTGACGTTTTCTTTGAAGTACCGGTAATTCTTAACCCATGCTCATCACTAACACACTCTTAGGATGGGTCCCGCTCACCTTATATGTAAATCTCTGAGCCAGATAGTGGGTTGATGCTCCTGAGCAATGTAAATACAATTGATTAAAAACACACATCAGCACATCTTCAAAGTGCAAAGAGGGGCCTTTCAAGCAAAAATATCACAGGTTTTTGTGAAATCAGCAATAATGGTAGAGATATTCAGTTGATTTGAACTTGGAGACCAACACTGAAGCTAGGGGAAGTATTTTCCTACTGTGATTAGATCTTAAAAGATCTGTGCATGTGGGGGACAAGTTGCACTTCACTTTGTGGAAGCTTCAAACCTGACACTTCCAAGGGTAGTCTTCTGGGAAATAAGAAAGGGATTTGTAAAAAATTTTTGTTTGTAAAAAAATTTGTTTGGCATTTGAAAAAAACTGGTCCATAGGTGGCCTGAACCCATTCTGCAGTACTTGCAAATCTTTGTTTTGTAAATTTTAAAGAGGAATAAAAGTACTGAACATATCCAAAGCATTACATAGCTTTGAGATATTAACTTAAACACCTCATGGTTTTGCAATGAACATATGTATGTTTTGTCATCAAAACCATGCAGGTACATCATAGCCCTGGTAGAGCACCTCTTTGCCCCAAATGTTGAAGGTTAAATTGTACGGTATCTTCAACCTCTAGCAGGCATTTGCAACTCTTGACGGCAACTGAAAATGCTTAATTGGCCCAGACGTACTCACTTATACGATTATAAAGTGAAATAGGGTAGCTGACATTAAAGGCTGTGGATGTGGAATCCATAAAAATGTGATAACTTATTCCAGCTGTAATTTCCCATAAAATAATTTTCATGAATTTATCTGCCCATCATTTCTCTGAATTCATCTGAAACACTGTATAGTGGTCAGAAACCAGGAAAGAACTCACATTTCCCTTTTCTCCAGAGTAATTTCTGGGGCCAAATACCTTTCCCAGAGCAGCAAGAGGGAGATAAGATCTGAACATAGGATTATTCTGGAAAACAAGTAAGGTTGCCTTTTGGGGGTTAAAAAAACATAACTAGTTTAGTCCCTTCCACTCCTTCACCCTACTGTATACGGCGTGAGAAGACAGTCCTGTCAGCTGCACCAGAGTTCAGTAAGTGAGTCTCAACATCTTTCCTGAGATGCTGCAGAGTGCTTTTTCCACTGGACATAACTATGAAATTATTTAATCTGTGAAAAAAAAAAAAAATCTTAAAGAAAACAAAGCTTAGTCAAAATAGGGAAGACGGAGCAGAATTAAAATAAATACTAGATTTAAGCTATCTAGCCTTACCCTTCTCATGACTTGAGCTAGACAGGCTGTTCTCAACCTGTTTGCCCACAAACCGTAAGGAAGGTATATGTCTATAAAGCAAATCCTTGTGCTTACAGTCCCGTACCAGCCAGCCCCTGCTAGTTCATTCCGGTCAAGTGCCTCACCATCTCACAGCCTTGTTAACTGTTCCTTACGGGGCTAAGGTGACTACTGTTCTCCAAGCCAATTCCCTCCAGCTACCTATGCAGGCCCTGAGGCTCACTGAGGATACAAAGACCCTTAATGCTGATTATTAGACACCCTTCAAGGGCTTACAGACCTAGTTTAGAAACCACATCTCACAGAGTGATCTTGGCCCTAGCCAGATTATGTATGCTGGTCGGCACTTGAAACTTTTATTGGCTTGTCTGTGCAAGGTAAAGCGTGCCAATGTAGTCATGCCAGTAAAAGCTCGGTGAGAATACATAATTATAAAGATGCCTTTCACAGCTACAGCTTATTTCAACCCCCTCACTAAGATGAGATACAATATTACAAGAACTTTCAGAAGAAGGGAGTTCATACTGGGACTATTGCTGTTACTGTAGCTGTTTTAATTATAATCATGCAGTTAAAGCAGAAGAAAAAAATTCCTACACTGCCCTTTCAACTGAGAAGACAGGCATTTTTCATCACTTCTCCTAAAATCATTTCCCTCTGTTTTGAAGTATGGTTTGAGGCAAGTGCTCCAAATCTTCTGTCAAATGTGGGTCTCTGATGATCCCCTTAGGCTCCCGTTCTGCTGTATTAATTGAAGCTTAGTGCAGTAGGAAATTTGTCCTCATAAATTTTAGAAATGCTGCATATTTATCTGGTAGTACTACAACCTGAGATACATTTTAATTTTTGATGTCACTAATCACTTTTTTCGTATGGAAAAACATGCTGCCATGGTGAGATCTTATGACTTTTTTAGACAGGAAAACATCACAGAAGAACATTAAGAAAGTGTAAAGATTTCCGTCCTTTGTAATGCTTGCTGTGTGATACATCTTTGAGCAAGTCACTAACATGTGTCCCTCCTTGTTATAAAGCGTATACGAAAACATGTGCACCTACCTCACAGGCGTGTTCTGAGGGCTGCCGCTTGTAAAGCCCTTTTGAGGATGAAAAGCATTATATGAGTATTGAGCACTAATCTCAGGCATGTGGACAAGCCGTGCACATTCGAAGTAAAAACCTTTCTAATAACATCCATCTGCATCTTGAATACAAGAAAGAAATTGTAAGACAGCCTGTCAATGATCAAGGCTTTTTCATGCAGCTCACCCTACTGTTTGGCGGCTGGCCAGCTTGGAGAGCCTACGGAAGAAAATGCCTTCGAAGGGAAAAATGTGCATGTTAAGCAGAGGACAGCCTTTGTGAAGGGTGAGAAAAAAACAAGACAAATACCCTCAACTTCCAAAGTGCTCTCTGGTACATGGAGGAATGAAGTGAGACGAAAGGGAAGGAAGAAACTGCAGTAGGCAGAAGCCTCCTCTTCTCACTAAAGATAACTCTAGCCTGCATGCACTGTAATGCTGAAATAAAACACATTTCTACTTCAGGACCAGGCCTGCTTTACATTAAGGATGTTTCTCTGTGGAGAGGCTGGGAGAAGCCAGGGAAGAATTTATTTGGAAATGCAGCACTTAAGCCAACCAAGAAGGCGTGCCGACCTTCAAAACTGTATTAACGCTACACAAAAGTCCTTCAAAATAGTTTGTGGAGCAATGCAGTACAATCAGAGCATGCTGAGGAGGTCCGAGTGGTTCTTCTTCAGATGGAGTGATGCTGAGCTTTTTATTCAACGGGACTTATCTGGCTGTCAAAGGCACTTTAACTGGTGCTGCTGACATGCAGGGCACTGGCTCCCTGAGTCCTCCCCTACTATTACAAGACCCTGTGCAGAATCATCAGCAAATTCTTTTGCCTGATATATATATATGTATATCTCTCTCCAATGTCAGAATTAGCCGCCTTACTTCCTCTCACCAGTCACCTACGGATTCATTTCACTCAAGCTGTGCTCCAGCTGTACAGCGATGCAATGCTGCAGCAAGCATATGGAGTTCCAGCCAATAGTCCTCCTTCACTTCCTACAGCCTGTCACTCTCTCTCTCTCTCTCTCGCTACAGTGCATCGTGCACTACCTCAGATGCAGCAAGGTTTACTTAAAGTAAAATATGTAGGAATTGAACTAATAACAAGAAAATCTCCATCTATCATCATATATTTAGAGAATTTCATCTGGAAAGCTTTCCAGTCCTCCATTAAAATGTTTACATGCAAGAGATTTCTCCTCTAATAAATCGTAATTTACGTTTGGATAGTACCTTTTATTCTGATAGCTCTTCTTTACTGAAAAGTTGATTCCAGTCGTGACTCACGTGTAGCCTTTCATTCAAATTTCTGCCATATAGAAAGAGCCCAGGATGAAATATTTAAATGGCTTTTAATTCACGAAATCTTGCCACAGATCAATTTAGCACAACTCATCAACTGCTAACATGATAAATAATTAATGTGGCTGCAGGTCATCTACATCAGAGTTCTATTAGTCCTCTTAATGTCTTCCTGCGGTTCGCTCCATGAGCCCAGGAAGAGCAGGCCAGCTCTGCCATGGCTCACTGGAGCATAATTCATAGGGGAGCTCAGTCCACTGAAATTAAAAAAAAAAAAAAAACAAAAACAAAAACCACAAACAAAAAAAACCCAAACCAAAACAAAACCCCACACCAAAGCAGAAGACTTTGAATATGCTCCTAGAAGTGTTCAGGATCCAACAGATGAGCCCTGGTGAATTTTCCTGCCATGGTATATTGTGTTAGTAACCCCAGCATTTGATTTCCTGACCTCCCCCTCTCCGCAGCAGGGATGGCAGAAGAGCATGTGTCCACGCCTCAGCTGTACCAGCCCAGAGCACAGCATCCTAACCCAAAATCTTTGCAGCTGAAACTAAGATGCCACACTGCAGACTGAAGCAAACACTATTCACCTAGGTGGGGATATATGGCATCCAGTCAGTCACTGCAGGGATGGCAACCTGCAGCAGAGAGACTGGCAACTGGAAACAGTGGCGTTAAAGATCTGTGGCATGCAAAAGTGAACTTAGTACTAGCGTTCATTTGGCTGTTATTTTGGATGAATTTTGCAGTGTAGCTGCCCTAACATGAGCTTGAGAGAAGCGATTCAAATATAGACAAAGCCAATAAATACTCCAATAAAACAATAACTTGCCTGAGATCTCCAGGTCTTTAATCAAATTCAGACCTGCCGTAAGTACTGACAAACATTCATTCTCAAAGAAAAAAAACAAAAAAACAAAAAAACAACCAAAACCAAAGTATGTAGTGACAGACAAAGCACAATCCTCAGAGTCAAACCTTGGGAAGCATGAAAATCATGTATTAAGGGTAAAGTCTTTAGCATGCCTTACTGTCTTCACACCACCTACAATGGCATTGCTACCAAATAAATAGCATCGTTAATATCTGCTACTAATAAATCCCAGGAACCAAAACATAAGGTTTTTTTTTCCCCAGCCTTTCAGCAAAAACCTTGGCAGCAAGTTCATACATTCTTGTATTCACAGATTGCTGCACCCAGCTATCACAGTTTTTCATTTAGAAACTCTGTTTTAAAATAAAACAAACTAACTACCAAGTCTAAGCAGGTAGAAAAAGCAGAACATGTGCTGCAGTGTTGTCCTGTATCTCCCTCCATCTCAGAAACAGACCCCTCCAGCAAGACAGCTTGTTTGTAAGGCCTGAGGAAGTCCTGATGTCCGCCATGTGGCTGCTTCAAAACTGGGTGTACTTTTGCAAAACTTTTTAATGACATTATGTTCTTGTTGCTGCTGAACATTTTGAAGTCATATGATTTAATCTGTAGTCCAACAACACAGCAGTCATAGTTCCCCATCTTTTCTCTTTCAATGACTTATTAGGCTTCTTCTATACAAAATATAACCATGCCAATTAGAAGGGTGGTCTTTTACTTTCATAATTAGACATGTACCATCAATTGTGGAAGAAGTTTGCATAGTGTAAAGACAGACAAGAAAAACAAAGGTTATCTCCCTTCCTGGATGAAAATCAATACCAACATAAGCACACCTAACAAGTATAGCATTGCTTGTGTAAGTATAACACCTCTTCAACTATGCTGGTATTATACACGGCTACGCTGTTCCATGAAGATGAGGGCTTGAGGACAAAGCCAGCCTCTGAGCCTGTCTGCACGTGCTGCCTCCCAGTCGCAAGGTAGCACAGGACACCATTGCGGATGACCATTGCAGATGACAGCAGCAGGCTGTACCCAGGCCCTAGAGATGCCCGGCGGAGGCTGGGCGTGCTCCCACCCTGGCATGACAGAGCACAAAACAATCTGGTTGAAAGGCTTGGGGAAGAGGCTATTGGGAAATTAAAGGCAGGAGGAGTGAGAAATGGGAGAGACCAGACTGGGAAGAGGAAGAGAGACCTAGACAAGTCACACTGGGAGGAGTAGCTGGAGGGTCAAGAGGAGGAGCCAGGAGCAAAGCGTTGTCGAACGAGTAACCCTTGGTGATTCAGAGCCAGTGTCCACCAGCTCAGTTCTTACGCAGAAGATCAGCATTTGGCAGCAAGCGTGCACAGACAAGCATTGCCAATCAAACGCTCTTTAGGGACGGTTGGGAAAAAGAAAACTATTGAAGCAACAATAAAAAAAGCCTCAGTACACAAATCAGAGCTGCCACGTATGTTTAAGTAGAGTGCTAACGAACACTGTGCTGTCCTTGATTATTTGTTAATTAAAGTCTTACTTCAGATGTGGTTGGAAATATACTGGAAATCTCTTGCTGAGCATTTTTAATATTGTATGTATTGCTGAAGCACTGAGGATTTGTACTGCACCATACCAGTCCCTTTGGATTTGCACACGTAGAAATGTCTCATGCCCTAAGGTGTTTGCAAGTGAAAGAAAAAGCAGGAGACAACAGATGGAACCAGCAGCTGGAGGATCGGCAGAAATCGAGGCAGCTCCAACAGGCACGCCAGCCAGACTTTTGTCTGGGGCTCTCTTATTCCATATCTTTTGCCAGCACAAAAAAAAAAATCAACAAAAATAGTGGGTGAACCAGAGAAAAAGTAACTCTAGAAAAAGACCTGCATGTCCTCACTTAGATCACTGTCATGGAGTGGAGGAACCTGAAGAGCCACAAGTGCTACTCAGGAACCATCTTTTTGGATACAGACGCCAAATATCAGCTGAAACCCAAAAAGTCAGTGTCTCTACAACTCTACTTTCTTAAAGACCAATCATTTTACTTGTCAACGGGCATTCTCCATCAGACTTATTGCACCCATGGAAAGAGATGTGAGCCTCACTTGGAGTCAGCTCTCCAAGGTTGCCCGGCAGGGGCTGCTTCCCCAGGGCTGCCACCCTGCAGGCAGTGGGGGATCAGGCCAGGCCAACACCAGGGACACTCGCAGAGCCAAGGGGATGATATGTCACGATGCATCAGTCCTCAGCGCCTGCATGGGGGGAAGGGCCCACGGCCATTGCGGTGGTGGGCAGAGGAGCCCAGATGCAGCAGGCGCTGGACCCTTCCCAGGCAGGGAGAGCCCGCTCCATGCCCTCCTCCCCCCCGCAGAGCCTCGGTGGGGGAGGCACTCATGGAGGCCAGGGTGATATTCTCGGGCAGGTGATGATGCCGGAGTCTTGGAGCCCCTCGCATGGTGGGGATGCTGCTTCAGCCTGGAGCAGGACTGCAGGTCCTACAGGGACAGGTGAAGGGCAAGCACTACGCACCACGTATGGACAACTGTGTATCTGCATTGCTGGTGTTTGTTCAGTAAACCCTTGTTTAACATGATAGATTGGTGATTAAAATACAAGCAGCACAGATAAGAAAGGTTCATTAGTGGCAAAAACTGTATGTTAAATGGTGCCAGAGTTTTTGTTTCATTGGACAGTTTGATGCCTAGATAGAAAGAACCCTGCTTTCATTGTCTACATTTTTGATATCAAGTATCTGGGTATTTTTCAACCACAAGGGATCATTTATTGTGTGCTAGGCACACACATGCATGCACACCCAGAGACAGTAACATGAACTGGATACTTTTTCAATTTGGAAGCTTTTGTTCCCTGCTCAGCAGTTCTCACTCATTACTTAAAAAGTGTGCCCGCACCTGCATATTGAAGAAAAAGCCCTGGCGGTATTCGAGGATAGAACGAGGTTCTAGTCTGAGGGGCTGAATGAAAACCTCCTGCTGAGCGCCAGCAAGGACTTCTCGGTGTTTCTAGTTAACAGCAGTTACAGAGGTGTTTTCCTACTACAGCTGCATTTGAATTCCAAATGCACCAGTATAAAAGAGCAGACTGAAGAATAAAACTGATGGACTAAAAAATATGTACCTCTATGAAATGAATCTGAATTTGTCTTGGAGCCTGCTTTTAAATTATAGTGACGGTCTGTGTATAGATTCACATTAATAATGATTTTTTAATAGTAGAAATTTAGAGGCTGATACATTTTGGTGCACTTGTAGTAATTAAGCAAAAATTGTGCTAATTGTACTTTGATATTTTCTTCCTTCCTTAAATGCCAAGATACTAGAAACAGTATCTGGATGCTATAAATTGTGTTACAATACAGTATATGTATTTCAGTAGCACTGAATATATGAGTATGTGCTCTTCAAGTTACACACAGCAGTAGTTCTTGCTATTGGGGTCCAAGTCACAGGAACATAATAACTGCAGTTTGGGGTCAGATTAAGAATTCATATAATCTAATATCCTTGCCAGAATTGCTCTTAAATCTCATTCACAGTTTTTGCCTTGCAACTTCTATGCGGCAAAAGGTGACTCAATTTAGCTAGGAACTGCATGAAAACTAATTTCCTTTGATGTTTTAGATCCATTCCTAGCAATTTAAACCTAGGTTTTGCGTTATGAAATGTTGCAATTGCTCCTTATTCACCTTCTTCAGAAAGGTCACTATTTAACAGCTCTCTGCTACAGCCTCTTTGGTCATTTCTGAGAGAAAGAGAATATAAAATTTATTTAGATTTCCTGAAAAAGTGGAGTCAAATATATTGTCTTTAATTCCAGGTTACTGATAATTTTCAGCTGTTAAAATTAACAGAATGGCACAGGTAGATAAGTACATCCACATCAACCACTTTCAGTACCTTTTCTCATTTTAACAGATCAGTTCATGAGATGATTGG
The DNA here is from genome assembly GCF_965183815.1 of Platalea leucorodia. Classification (NCBI taxonomy): domain Eukaryota; kingdom Metazoa; phylum Chordata; class Aves; order Pelecaniformes; family Threskiornithidae; genus Platalea; species Platalea leucorodia. The sequence continues at coordinate 40,611,154 of NC_138828.1, read as the reverse complement.
TAAGAATGGGGAACCAGACCAGCATGCAATATTCAAGGTATAGGTGCAGCACCAATATATTCAATGGCATAATATCTGGAGGTCGTGTTGAGCTGCCTGTTTGCTATGAGCCGACAGGGCACCATCCCCACTCCTTGTCAGAAGGAGCACATAGTGGTAAAATTGCATGGTCTAAGTTATAAAGCATCCAGTGACAAAAAGCATCCAGTGACAAACCCAGCCTGTCAGTTTACCTACTCAACTCTTCCGCAGCATTGTTAATACCATTAAAAAAATAGAGCAAGTTTCAGAAAAATGTCAAGTTGGATAAACCTATTTCGATCCAACTACTGTGCTACATGCTGTCCTAAGAGGTTTTTCTGCCAAAGAGCTTTTCTACCCTGCTTTTTATCTAATATCATGGTAAGATTGCTATGACTCTCAGTAGATGGTGGATTATGCTCTCTTAGGAGCATAGGTTTCCTGGGGAAAGCACTTTTCCTGAGAAACTAATCTTGAAAAGTACTTTGGATTCTTCTTGCTGACTGTCCTTAATCCAATAACGTTGCAACTGTATTGTGTGACACAGACGTTGCTCCTGTGAATGATTTCTGCCAGGCAATTCTGAGACAAGAGGAATAGTCAAGGTTATTTTTAAAGCACCAGAAGTAACTTAATCGCGGCAACATAATCGCTAATCGAGAATGCACAGCTTGCTATTAGTGACTGATATCTTGAAAAGGGAAAAGTAAATTTCACCTGATTATTTATAGAGTTCTGTTGCAGATAATGGAGCAACTGTGTTATTGCAGATTTACAAGTTAGCAGATTGGTTCACAATTAACATATTATTCATACGTATTCTAGGACTCTTTATCTTAAAAGCCAAGCATCTATGTTTCAAGTTCCTAAATACTGTTCCATTTCCAGTGGTTTAAAGATTAGAAGATTAATTTTTTTTAAAAAATCCCTTAAAAATAAAATGGGATTTATTTGTGTAATAGTATCTGTAAGGTTCTTGGTTCTGATTTCAACAAAACATACGACTCTCTTGCCGTGATCCAATTTTTAAAAAAATAGTGTGCTCACATACCTCTACAGCTGTGTCCTAGAATTTCTACTGATCTCCTGACCCAGCTGGAAACCCTAAGGTCAAAAGGGGCTTGACCTTCTCATATAGCCTCAGAAACCATCTTCTCAAGGAAGAAAAGACGATAAACTGAATGATAAACCTGACCAAGCAGGACTTCTTCACTATATCATTTCAGCCATTCTCATAAAGGATCCTGATTAACTGTTTGAATGACTGTTAGCAGGTGACAGGAGGGTAGAGCTTGCTTTTATTTCTTCTACTGTCTTCCAACCTTAGGCTCTTAATCAAATTCAGGAGAAAAAGCTAAGCAAATAATAACAAAGTTAAATACTACTTGAAGTACAGCGCAGGTGATACACGTTACCTTTTGAAGATACCTAACTGGGGTATTAAAATTATACTTCTTGTGTCTAAGGGCCCCATTATCTCTGTCTTCATAACATATATGTAAAGAAGGGAAGTGCTAAAGAAGAACCATGACTATACAAGAGTCTGAAATCCCATACTCTACGTAAGTGCCACAACTGATGGGCTATTTGTGATTTCAGAGCCTCCAGGAGGGTTAGATTGAAAGACTTAGACCACCCTTCTGCATCAGTCTTCATCTGTCAATTGCTGTAGCCCCTGGTTTGCACGCAGTCCCCCCAAGGACCCAAAGGCATTTACATCTGTGCGCATGCCGGGGTGGGAGCACCGCTCCGGGCGCCATCCTCCTCGGGACGATGCTGGCTCAGCACTTCTGACCTTCAGCCACTTGTTCCCATCTCACACTGTTTTGGCACAACCGTTTCTCCCCAAGCCACCCCGCAAGGCCACATGGAAAATGAGATCAGTGAACTGATCTTTGCTAAAAATAACCAGGAAAAAAACCCAAAGCATTTTACCATGTGGTTGAGAAGCAGTTGTTTCAGCGCCATGGGCAGCCTCGGGTTCACAGGCAGAGGGGCTAAAGCTGGCGATGCTACAAAGAAATGGCATGCGGCATCCCACCCAGCACCGGTGGCTCATATTAGGTGGTGATCTCAGAGTAGTTCGCAGAGGGTGGATTCCTACACCAAGCAGGTTAATGTCATGATTGCCATTTGCATGGGTATAGCCAGGAGGCTGAGATATCTGAGATATCTTTTTCTCTAAAGATAGGCAGAAAAAAAGACAAAAAAACAGCAGTGAGATGCAGGAACTGTTGATGCCTATGCTGTCCCTGACAAGTGGTTACCTCTGTTTACTGACTGCCATTTGGTGCTTTTCAAGAGGAGATATATATTTAATGGATGAAAGATGGAAAGCAGTTTATGATGCTGAAACTCTGCCTCTATCTTTTGAAGAAAATAATGGAATTAAAATAAGCCAGAAAGAAATATCTGCATTTGGAGTAATGTTTGAAATTATAGTCTGTAACAGAGCTTAAGCTTTTAATTATTTCTCCATTTCTCATTCAGAAATTAATATTTAGCACTCAGTCTGGCTTATCAGTTTTAAAACAGAATAGAAAACCTTATCACTGATTTAGAATCACCGGCCCTAGGGCTCTGTTTTCTGAGCAGCTCACTCCTGCAAATCACAGAGTACCTTCAGCTGGTGTGAAAATTAATAGCTTCTGTTGTAAACACATGTCTTGGGCCTGCTTATGCTTTTCATTAAGCCATCATGAAATAGCTATTCCTAGATAATGCCAGCTGTGGCCATTTTATACTGGAAAGCAATTGGGATGTTCCAGTTAAACTGGAACCAGGAACTCTTACTCCAGAAAAAGAAAGTCCACACATGGAATTAATTTTAAATGAGTTAATCAGAGCAATACCAAGCACAACTCATGATATTTCCTATATGTTTGTATATATGGTTTAGGTCAGGTTAAAGATGTTCATCACAGGGTGACAAGGCCAATTTTCACCTTGATTCTCTGAAACCTTACACAAAATATGCTTAACCGTATCCACCATGAGTAGTAATCCTAACCACTAGCTTCAGCTGGTCAAATTAGTGTCATCTGGAAGTTACTGTTTGGCCAGGATGAACTATTTCTGTTGTTGTTGAGGGAGTGAGAGGACACTAATTCCCTAAAGGGTGTTGTAAATTCGAGCAATGGTTCCGTATTTAGCAATGATTTGGTTCTCTGTGATTTAAATATACCCTATTAGCATATGTGCTTGCTGGGGAATAAGACTGCTAGGTTTTATATGATTATTTATTTACATTAATATAAATAAAACTAAATAAGCTAGCTTATAATTAATATTTCAGCAGTAACAGTGGAACAAAAGGAAAACCAGTCTCAGTTTTATTGGAATAATTGTCGTTCTTAGCATCCTCTCTTCCCCCATTCATCATTCTGGGAATATACCCACAGCTTTCTCCAAAACCTTGATCAAATAAATATGTCTTTCACTGTGCCTAGAGAATCAGTGCATCTGGACCAAGCTAGGGAGCATACTGCAGAGATTTCAAGTCTCCACAGAGTGTGTGCTGCCAGCAGCGCCTCTCTTTATCTGACCAAGAATAGCCTGCTCAAACGCCTGTGCTAAGCCAAAACTGTTGAGAGGCAGTCCCTCGGGAATCAAGCCAGGGTTTTTCCCAGTGACAGATATATTCCATCTTCATCCTTATTAATGGAACATTTATAATTGATTTTCTTTGTTTACCCTTTCTCTTATTCTACAAGGAAGAACGAAAGTCTAAACTTTGCTTTCTGTATGACAAACATGAAGGCATTCCTTACAGAGTATTAATCACACAGTAGGAAGCATTGAGAGATTGCTTGACTTTCTATTAAACTACAATTCAATTTCTACCAATTATTCAAATACATTGTTTCTTCTGAAACCCAGACAGAACAATAACACACGTAATTAGTGAAGATTCTTCTCCGGAAATGGGAATGTTCAGTTACATGAGAGTCCAGGCCACGGAGCTGAAAAATAATAAACCTGATGGAAGAATCAGGACATAGCTCCAAGTTCTCGCAGCAAAGTTGATTTAAGAGGTTCCTGCTTTTTCTTTTTTGCGCCTATGACACAGTCCACTGTCTCTGCACTTGTGCTGATGCAACTGTTTTGGGAAGGTACTGTAAACTGAATTAGTGAAACAATCTTAGGAAAATTTCCCCATCACCTTTAATTAACCGTGAAAAACATTATAAATTAGCAGGACCTCATCATGCAGAGGCCTTGGAACCACACTGTGCATCAACTATTTATTAACTTAGCAAAGCAGGCTCAGTTAGTACCTGCTCCTCAGAGATCAGCTGTTGATTACAAGATGTTGGAAATACAGATACGATGTTAAAGGAAGCATTGCATGGACTACCAACACTTAAAATTTAGGCCCATGCCCAATATCAGTACTGAATCTGGTTTTAAAAGGTGCCCTTCCCTTAATGCAATACAGTCAAAACAAATATCATCAGCCTTTACCGAGAGGCTAACCTGACTTTGAACCGAACTGGAGTGATCTTTGTTTCAACTGCCTCTGCACATAGTGATCTATTTTCAGTTAAGATGGATCCTGAGAAGACATATGGCTTGGAAATTAATCCCTTGCCTAGGAATAGGAGTCAAGTATTATCTACACTTGAAAGTTCAGTTGGATTAACCTATAATTATAGAAACTATTCTGGAATAACTCCCTAAGTATTTCACAAAAAGAGTTCCTTTCTGTTCCTGTTTTGTTTCATCCATTTTCAGCAGCTGCTCCGTGTGAAAACTCTCCCTCCTGTTCTGCACCTTTGTTTGTTTTTTTTTTTTTTCCTGATCACTGTGATAGTTTGGAGGATTTTTTTTTTTTTTCATCCTCAGCCTGGATCAATACAGCTCTACTAGCTAAAGCAATAGCATAAATATCAGTAGACCAGCAGGGAATTCATTTAAATCTATACCAGCAATGAAGTCGTCTGGCATCATCAGCTGCTGCTGCAGTAGGAGACTTTGTCAGCATGCTTCTAATGGTTTGTCCTTTTAAATAAAAACATGGCTTGTGGCTTTTCCAGAGGCCTGAACCTGCACTATGCTTTGTAATCTCTCCGTGTGACAAAGCTTCAGGGTGGAGCCTGGTGCAAAAGGAGCCCTGGTCAGCCCAGAGACCTGTCTTCCACTATAATAATGAAACATTTCTAGAGCTTTACTTTTTTTTTTTTTTTTTTTTTTTCCCCCCTCACAAACATGGATGGCAGATATTCCCTCCTCAGCTGAAAACCTGTGTGGGGTTTGTCTGGCTAAACAATATTCAATGGCTGAATCCTTATAAAGTCCCAATTACAGTGGTGATGATGGAAATGGTAACAAGACTGTCCCTCTCAGGCAATCGTGGTCTTAACAACTTAGTCATACTAAATCTGGGGTATCTTTTTTTGAAGCTATTATCCAAGTGCTTTGTAATAACCATTAAGGCAAAATCCGCCTTCGGATGCTGTCAAGCTCTAACAACCCTCAGTTTTGGCAGTAAAAATATCAATACTAATCTCAGGCTGTAAATTGATGCTACAAGGACTTTGGTGATTTATGAGTTCTCATAATATTCTTTTGCCCTGTCTGCTCAGGTGAGAGACACAGCTTGCAATCACGAGCCCTCAGGTTAAGTTTCTAGCTATCTATCTCTGTTGCTAAAGCAGTTTTCTAAATACTTGATTTACTTATTTATGTTTAGTTCATACAGCCCGTAACAGCAGCTTATGAAGTTCACAGTGCTCCTTGCAAAGAGCACCATTGCCTCTGTTTTACGGACTGTGAAAGCGTGGTGTGGAAGTTACTGATGAACCGCAGCATGAGCGAAGCTCTGAGGTCAGCTCTGTGCCTTAGTCTCCACCCTCCCGTGCCTTGAGTTTCAACCAAAGAAAACTCAGGTACTCAGGCTGGCTGGGAGCTGGGGTGCTTCCCAGCCAGATGTCCCACCTGAAGGCTCAGTGGACCAGCAACTGGGAGTATGGCTTCACTTAACTGTTCTTATACTGTGCCTTCTGGATTTGCACCTGATCAGCTGGAACAGTATCTCATTCCATAAATTCAGACCCTTTCTTAATTCTACACTAAAATTCCTTGTAGACACATGTCTGAATGACCTGAAGAAAGTCTCTTAAAATCACTGGGATTTGTTATTTAAAGTGACTTTGCATTCAATGACATTTTCACTTGTCAATGAAATCAATTAAAATGAATTAAAGCCACTTTAATTCTGCATTAGAATACATATATTGACTGAATTTAGTAAGCCAAAGCCACTTTAAATTCATATCTTCTGCTAATATGTATTCATTTTCTGAACATGTTTATATAAATGAAACTGAAAGAGCCATTTTAACAGGTAGGTACCTAATAAAAAAAATAACAAAAAATTGCTTTTTACCAGAAGAAGGAGGCTAATTTTGTTTAATGTCATGCCCCTTTTTAAATAGCCAGATTTTCAGAGCAGGAAAAAAGAATGTTTCAGTGAAAAAACCCATACATGAGCCCCACTCCAGGAGACACATTCTAACAAAAGATATAACAAGTACGATGTTCTTGCAAAGTGGAACGGTTATATAAAATTGTTGCATTGTAAGTAAGATAAAAGAAAATAAAGCATACTGAAATAGGTTAGTAGCAAAAATAATTTAAACAAAGAGTTTCTCTGTCTTTTCTGTCTATAAGGCCCAGATGCTATGCGTGATTACAGAACAAGGAAGCCTGAACATACTCACTACATAGGAGCAACATCTCCAGCAACAGAGGGTACCAGCGATGCTTACTCCTTGTGGCGCCTGCCCCCCCGTCTTTCATACGTATCACCTCGCAGACCTCGCTGCCCTGGTGACATTGGGTGGGGTGGGAGGGAGCTCAGCCATTTCACCAGGAAACCTCTCCAGAGTCGTGTGCAGATTAAGGTAAGGAAGACTTCGTATATGAAATTACCTGAGTTGCATAAGGCAGAAAAAAGTTGCACTCTGCTTTGCAGTTGCATTCTGAATTATCATTAGGGCTGAGATTAATCATGGACTAAGCAAGGAACAAGACAGAATACAGCCGTTAGATTAAAAACTGTGCTAAGCAAAACATCAGGCCAGGCTTACAGAAGCATCAAGAAATATTTCTGTAACAGTTTGCCCAAAGTCAGGCTCCCAGGTGGATGAAGCTGCCTGAAAAAATAACCTGACTAAAGCATCCTACTTAACATAATACAACAGGCTGCTTTTAAGGGCTGAGTGGCCGTGGGCTGGATTTTCCCACATGACTAGGGTAGAGAGAGATGTGGGCAGAGCTGTGTGAGGGAGCGAGGTCTAACACGACATGAGCCATCAAGTGATCCCACCTGACCTGAATCAAGTGATTCCCAGACGCTGCAGAGAGACCCAAAGCATCAGGTTTGCAACCTCTTTGTGACCAGAATCCTGCAGGGTTTGTGTGCTCACAGCTGCTTAAAGACCCCTGGTAACTCCGCAAACCTGCGTGTTAGTCTCATGCAGGGCGTGGGGTGCAGAAGTAGATAGCAATCTTCAGACACCTGAATTTTTTCCTCTTTCCACTTGTTCTAGGTCCTCATTTTGAACCTCTTACTTACACATCTAGTTACAGCTGAATCCGTATTTGCATTAGGTTATAATAAAAAGTCCTACAGCTTGATTCCTGAAGCAATTTATATTTATATATGTAGATATGATATACATCACATTTTTCTTATACATACACATGCAAATTCACACGTGATGATATGGGTATATTTAACATTGCTGTGTTTATTGCATGGTAGTTTTAGAAGAATAGTATTTGCATAGTAACTTTAGAAGCCCAAAATAGGCTAGGGTTTTGATTTTTTTAGGGGTGTGTGAAAAAATACTACAGTGTTTTTTTCCTAAAACAAGCTTTTTCAATAGTTAAGGTGCTCTTACATTGTGCTGTAGTGTGTCTAGATTGAACACTGTGTATCCCTCCAAGTATACCCTTCTTAAAACACCAAAAATACAGAAAGTATGTAAGTTATTCGTGGGTTTTGTCTGTTACACACCATGTTGAAAATAGACGTTAACTCATTAAGTGGACACAGTGAGGGGAAGGGAAATCGGTCCCTCCTGGGAGCAAATGAGCCTGCTTGGCAAGGAGGAAGCTTCCCAAGGACGGAGTGAGACAGCTAGAAAAAGCAAGTAGAAATGAGAAATCTTGGGAACTTGAAAGCTGTGGCATAATTGGGATTAGAAAACCTAGGAAGAGCAGATGCACAGGCTCCTGAAGTGATGGAAAGAAAAATAATTTTGGGGTGCCAAAGGACAGCGTGTAGGATTTGCTGTAATCCAGGAAGCTGGTGAAATGTTGTTAGAGTGGGACGAACCTGGAGGAGAGGACCCATGCCACATGGACCAAGCAAGCAGGGTTAGGTGTGTGTACAAACCTTTCAGAGTCTGGTCTCAGTCAGTTTTCTGTAGTTATAAAATTTGCCGTGACTTAATACCTGCTCCTGTAAAACCAACTTTTGAGCTTAAATGGTCTTTTGTGCTTCTTGAGGGCCTTTGAAGAAAAGTTGTAGGGCTTCCTTGAATCTGTACCTGACTTGGAGCCTCCTCAAGTAGAAAAGACCAGCTGCTGGATTATCAGCTCTGAACAGTTGCCCTTTTTGGTCCTCATGGGGATCTGGTGTTCTCTTCCCAAGGACAAAACAGACTGTACCCCCTCCCCAGGGGGAAGAAAAGCAAGACAGAGGGGTAGATTTTCCTTTTTGATTCTCCCACCTAGATGCAGAGAAGAGGAAGAGAAGGAACTCACCCAATTTGTTTTCCCATACTCACAGCTATTCACAAAGGAACGTATTCAGTAGCATGGCATGAAAGTAGCTGCAGGTGGGAGTGTTTTAAGTGGATGGAGCTACTTGTCTGAGTTAACAAGCCATTGAAATTAAGAAGCCTAACTGTATCAGATCTATCTGAAAGGAAGCGATATCTGGTACGAAACTGATAAATCTTTAGTTTCTAGGGGCTGATTCTTTGTGACTTAGTGTGATGCAGGGAGATAAAAGCAGCATTCAGACACTCTGCAAGCCTCATTTGATCCCTGAGGACACCCTTTTTGCATTTCTGCTGTACACCGCCTTTCTAGGTCAAACTCTGAATCTTCACAGATCATTTCTCTGCAAAGTCTGAATAGATGTACAGTCCTGGCAAGAACTGTCACATTGATTAACATCTCCTGCCATTACTCAAAAAACTTCTTCTGCTGAAGCGAATCTGGTGTGAGTCCGAACTTGTGAAAACACAAATAAGGGTGTGCATACATATTACACATATCCATAACCTCCATGTATAAGTGTGTGTTATACCTACACACTAGGTTTATGATGTTGCTTTTGTGAATTTAACAACGTGCACCTGAATTCTCTTCCTTCTTAACAAAAAACCGCCAATGCGCAGTACTAAGGGGCGCTTTGGTAGGTTTGCGCAGAGCTGTGTGTTCTTAGGAAGCAGTAGTCATTTAGGAAAGACTCGTCTGATGTAAGTAGGTACATCCCAGGGGCACTGCTGTGTGCCAACACACAGTCTGGATTTTAATAGTAGAGCAGGGGGATGTTAGGTCTCTCTGAATTACGGAAGAAGCTGCTGCGTAAAATGTGCCAGCACAGCCTGACGTGTTCTGCAGCTCCGGCCGTGAGAGAGGCAAGCAAAAGCTGAGCTCTGCATAGGTGACCAGAGGTCCTCCTGCCTTGCCCCCTGGCCCCCTGTGTGGCAATTGCAGTTAAATTTAGCATAATACAACAGGGTTTTTTCCATTATCAGCTATCTGTTAATAAATGAACTCTCCAATATAGAATGAACTCTCAGTATTCAATGGGGTTTCTTTTTTATAGTCTATAGATTTTATGGTCTACTTTGTATTTCTAAGTGGGCTTTTTCTAGTACTAAAATGGATCTGAACCATTTTCTTCATGTAAAATCAATAGGAGACATGGATTCCAATCTCTCTCTTAAATATCTAAGCATCAACAAATAATTTCACCACTCTCATTTCTGATCTGCAAATGTTGCTCTGAGCACAGATTAAAATAAAAACAATTTAAGCTGCTTAGTGAAGTTAAAATAAATAGCTTTTAGAACAATTTATTAGAAAAATAAAGCTTTTAGCTCATTATATATCATATGATCTCTAATGAATTATAAGCTAAAATACAGTGCTTATATTTACTCTCCTTTACACCATAGATACACTGTTGAGATATTCTAATCAAGCGCGCTGCTTTCAAACGTATTGTACAAAGCGGTAATTCTTAACTTGCAGTGTTTCTGCCAGTGTTAACACCCCCAAATTTCTGAAAGTGAAGGCACATTGCATGCTGAACAAGGGCCTTAATGCTGTCACCATAGAGATGACACTTCGCAACCCTTATTTATGCCTCCTTGATTGCACCAAACAAACGCACTCTCTTTATAGACAAATGCTTTTCGCTTCTTCAGGATGATTTTTCTAGATGATGTTTTAAATAATGTCTTTATAGAGACAGAAATATTTTATTTTGTAGTACAGTGAATTTTTCAAGATAAAGAATACAGTAACCCTTCAGATAAAAGAAAGACAACAATCAGTTTGAATATATGCGAAGGAAATTCCTTAGTTAAAATGACAAACAGACAGAACAGACACTCATTTTGTCTCCACAGAAAAGGATGAAAGAACCTGTTATTTGTATTTGGCCAATGAACGTGAAAACACAGGGGACAAAATATTTTGGGTAAACCAAAACAAAAATATTTTTCTAGAATTGGAAAACCAAAACCACTTATTTTTCCTGCAAAATAGAAACAAATAAACTGTTTTTAAAACATTTTTTTTTTTTTTCCAGTAGAAACTTTTGCAAAGTTGAGCTCAAATTCATAAATATTGTTAGCTGCTTTCTGGTAAATAAAGTAATTACAAAAATAACCACCCAGCCCTATTTCATAATAGCTAGAGAGTGAAAATCAATGCAGTGCAGAAGGGCTACGCACTTCCATCTCCAAAGCTAGCTGCTTTTTGTGCTATGCAATCTTACTGCAAGAAGTCCTTGCCCCCACTCCCTGTTGAGCAATCACTGCAGGGAAGCAGTTTCTGTGATCAGTGAAGTACCATGCACACCCATAGTTCTGCATAAGCACTTACTAAGAGCAAAGAAAATTGTATATGATAGCAAAAGTCATACTTTATTTTAATACGAGAAGGGACTTCATCACAAAGTTCGTATCTCTGGACTGAGCGTATTTAAGCCTAACCATGTCATTCAGTGTGGGACGCCTCTGCTGGTCAGCAATGTGTGTGGAGCTTGGTTTGCTGTGTGTAATTGCAGTTGGCTCCCCCAGCCTTACTCCTGACAAGCCCTACACTAGACCCAAGGAGCAGCATTCCCTAAGTTACTGATCAAAACAGTTGCTTTGCCTCCTTTTTCTGACTTTTACTCTAGTTTATTCTTTCTTAATTGTGCTCGTTTCCATGACAGCTAGGCCTATAAAAACAAACCCCCTTGAAATACCAAGTCGATTAAGCTTATATCAAATGATAACAATCTAAATGCTTCTGCAGTGATCAGCCCTCTCCCAATGCAGAAAGTTTTGCCCTGTGACCCATGAGCCAAATCCAGCCCAGGGACAACTCTACCTGCTCTGCCATTCCTAATGGCCACGGCGGGGGCAGAGGGACTGAAGGCAGATCATCCGCTTTTCCCAAACACTGCCTGTATTTGGAGCAAGGAGCTGCTCGTTCAACTGGCAGACCCTCAGCATCGGCACTGCTACGTGCCAATCACCGTGATGTCTGGGCTACATATGCTTAATAGCCACTGATTTCTGAAGCTGATTATCTAATTGCTCTGTCATGTCAGCTTTGACCTCATGCTTGGCCCAAATCCCCCGATCCTTGATGTTGCTTGTACTTTCTAGAAATAGCCGTGCTGCCTCTCCAGACAAGGAAAAGCAAGCATGGGGTAGGTGGTGTCAGGGACTTGTGCTTTTGCCCCTGAAGGCAATATGGATTCAACTGATTTGAGGCACTTGACTCTGTGAACTTGAGCCTGAACACACACAGCTGATACAGAGGGGGTAGATATGGCCGGTGGAGCTCTGTTTCTCAAGCTGTAGTAGGCAAAAGTGACCTGGGAACTTAAACCTCCCCAAAGCAGGAATCATCTCCCTTTTGTGCAAATGGCACAGAGGAGTCAAACCCAATTAAAGTTTTTAAGAGTAATTTGCTGCTGCTCCTTTTACTAGAGTTTGTACACTGAATTGCTCATTCCTGTCAGAGAAAACCACAGAAAAACTTTGGTTTATCTCCTTTGACATCTCTGAGAAACAGAGCTGCTATATGCCCCCCTTATCTCTCAACATGCCTTATCAGGGAAAAAAACAACCTCCAAAATATGTAACTCCCAGTGACTGCTGTGATGGATGTCCCCATGCAGGCTGCCTTGCTGTCCCCCAGGGTATCAGCCGAGACAGCGCGGGGGCTGCTGAGGAGGGAGCTGCCTGCAGCCTGCCCGGGCCCAGCCTGCAGCACCCGCGGCAGCACCGCGGCATCCCCCTCCGCGCTCTGCGTTGCTGTGACAGGCACAGGGGTGCTGGCAAGTCCCTCTCTGTCTGAGCAAAGGGGATAAATCTGCGCACCTGAGTCCAAGCACCAACATCTAGCCAGGTGCCTCCTCATACTGTCTCTAACTGGGCTACAACACCCGCACAAGGGAAATGCAATTTTCCCTCAGAGCAGTTGTTCCCTGATGCTCAGACTCACTAGTACTGCAACTGCGGCAGTGGATCACATATAAAACAGAATCTCTTTTCAGCCTTTGGTTGGGAACAGGAATGCTTATTTTTTCAAATGCATGTCTAAATTCTTCAGCGGTTAAAGGAGGTCACCAGACAAACACAATTGTTTTAGCACAGTCCTAAGGAAAACAAAGGGAAAGAGGAGAACAGGATAGCAAGGATGAAGGGAAGGACAGTTGTGATGGGGAGGCAAGTTGGGGGACATGGGCCAGTTCGAAGCCTTTGTCCAGCTACTGGTCTAAGTACAGCTTAGGCAAATCATCAGCTACAACTTCAACACTACTTGAATTCTGTGGTTAAGAAAAAAGAAATTGCCTAAGCAATTGCCATTGCTTTGTCTATGATATCTGACATTTTTACTGTTCAGTTGCACAGGACCTGAGCAATTACACCGAACAAATAAGACCAAGAAGCAGTGAAGTCAGGAAGGACAATTAAGCCACCCTGTTCTGTTGAGGAGCTCTGATTCAGCTGTTTGTACCAATTCTTTTCCCAACATATGGTCGAAGTCCTGCCCACAGATAAGCATGACAGGAATTCAAATAAAGACTACTCGGGGCATAGGTGTTGCTGACAAACACATACGCTGCACTGTGTTGCTTCTCTCCCCAAGACAAATGTAATACACGTGGTTATCTCACTCAAGCAAATTAATTTTAAAAACCAGCTTCTTGATGAAGATTGAACCTGACTTACAGCGATATTTGCTACCCTGGCTGCATTTGTGTCCTGTGATCTGAGAGGTACAGTCTGTCATGGACTTTGGGTTTTATCCCTGCTCTGTTTTCCGTTTGTGATCTTTAGATGTGTTTTAAATAAGCCCTTACCTTTCCAACAATTCTTCCTCTGCTTAAAAAATCTGCAGAAAAGCATTTCTCTAAGTGACACTTTATTACCTCTTTAGATAATTCTTTTCAGAATTTTAAAGGAGTCAAACCTCTGCCAAGCTCACTGTCTCTGCAACCCTTGCACAATGTGGAAGCAAGTAACAATCATTATTTCTCACTTTCTGTAGCTTCATTGTCATATCTCCACCTAAATGTTCCAGATGGAAATGGACCTAGTCTTCCTTCCCACTACTACTGGAAAGGGGGATGTATACCTTAAGGTTCACATTGCACCGTGCTTTGTTTCTGTTTCTCTTTGACAGAAACTGCTGCTTCAGGCTGCTGAAGATAAAGCAGCACACTGGTACCAAAGTCTATGGTAACCACTTATTAATTTTTTAAAATTTGCTCTAATCGCTGCCGTATGAGGACGTTCTCTGAGAATTCCCGGAATAGGCAAATTATTGGCATACTTGACTTTGAAGCTCAACAGATCTAACGAAAGCCTACTGCTGGCACCCACTGCTGCAGAAAACCATTGAGAATAGAGTATTTAGCTGATATTTTGTCATAAGTCAATAGAAGTATTCCAGAGCTAAACTACAATACATTTCAAGCAGCTAGAAGAGACACTCTGGGGAATATTTAATCCCCTTTGAAGAGAGAGCCCTGTTTCACAGAACCACATTTAGTTTTCAGTGAGAATTAATTTTTCCAGTGACTTTGATTAATGCATCTTGAAAAGAAATCTCAGGTTTATAAAGCAATAATTAGCAATAATCATCTTCAGCTATGAATGTGCTACAGAAATTGTACAGTGACAGTAGAAAAAAACCTTATGAGACTGGCAGAGCTCTTCCAGCAAACCATGCATGTGAAACTAACTTACACTATGCCAGCAATATATAAGACTTTAAGAGGTTCACCAAGACCAGGAGCTTTGACTGCTGAAGCATTCATAAAGGAGACCTAAGTAAAACACGGAGTGGTGAAAAGGGCTAAGGGCATTTATGCAGAAGGACCGCCCAAGGAGTTTTGTTGTACCTCCTCTGCTTCTCCCAAGAATAACCCACTGGGAAATAGTCTATTAATGAGTGCAAGGCAATCATCTTCACTGGAAAATGGGAAATGCCTAAATTCACTAGAACTCGCCTGGGAAGCAGCAGGTGATGGCTGAAGTGCATTCACAGTCACAGCGGGTCTCCAAACATGCCCACCTGCTCCCAGGGCCTCAGAAACCTGTCCTGCCCCTGCTCAGCAGACATAACTGCATCTTTGCATTGCCTCAGATGTGCTCAGTGGCGTGGTGCTGCGGGAGAGCAAGGTCGCACAGACAGACCCACAGACACGGCTCCGCTCAGCCTCTTCCTCCCTCCCCTTTGCTCTCATCTGCGTACGCTGCAAACGGGCTGCTGCCCTCAGGACACTGCTTCCCTGTGCAGTGCCCCATGGTACAAGGAGCTGTCACAGCATGTCAGGTGGTTTCTTCTTTTTCCCTTGCCTGTTTGTACAACCTGGAGCAGCAGCGGTGCTGCCACAGCTGCCGAGGGCTCAACTGGGTGCAATAGATAGATACACCCAGGAAACGCCTGAGCAGCTCCTCCTCCAAGCTGAATGCCACGTTGCTGGTAGTAGCAGCAGCACTGGGAACAGATGGGCCAGCCGGTCTTCAAAAGCTATAATCGCTCTCTAAACTATGGCACATGTACGCTTCCTAGTGTGCCTGGAGTAGGAAGTCATCATCAACTTACTGCTTATTTTGGTTATTACAGCAGCGTGTTGTTGAGACTCTTGTAGCCTGGTGACAAGCTACAACATAAAAATTGCTTCCACAAAATCTGTGATCCCATGGTGTCTTCAGTCCATCTCTGGAAGGCAGCCAGTGCCGTGAGGCAGCGTTGCAGCTTTGTAATTTTTGTAAAGCATTCATAAAACATGCACCTTATTAAGCACTTGGAAAGTGATCTTAGTTTAAATTGATTGTTGAACAAAGAAGCAGCAATTTGCTGTTGGGGAATGTTTTATTTGCTTTTCACCATAGCAAGGTGGATAGGAAAACAAAGTCACCCAAGTTGGAACTAAATAAATTAAATGCGTTCAATTAGCTAATGGAGTGTCTCACAAAAGGTTGCACTATTAGAAAATTAAATTAGTTCTTCCTAATATGCTGAGATTCTTTAAGTCATTAACACCTTTTTTTTTTTTTTTTTTTAAGAAACTGTCCAAAATATTCAGGGGATTATTTTTCACCATAGACTTTTTGTTTTCTCCACCATACCTTTCAGTCCTGATTCTCTTCAGTCTTATAATCAGTGCTAATTTGTGAAAAGTATTTCTAAGCTAAATAACTTTGGTGCAATTCATGAGTACAAGGAACATATTTCAGATTTTTCTAACAGAACATGGTGTTCTCAGAGATCAGTTTCACGAGCTATTACATGATTTAGTGCCACTGGTTACAAAAAGACTTGACTCAGGCACGTTCACTGGTGGGTTCTTATGCCCTTTTTACAGCAAAACAACTGAAAATGGAAGTATTTTGAATCTGCGGTCTAGGCCTTGCAATGTTATTTGGGCTGAGCTCCATCCAACTTACATTAGGGTAATTAACAGCAGCATGGAATTGCTGGGGACAGCTACAGAGTGGCCAGACGTACCTCTCTTGCAGTACCACAGTGGTGTGCTCTGCGTGGCGTGATGGCAGAGACTTCCCATTCCCTTCATGCCATCCCGGTTGGGATGCTGCAGGATCTGTGGTTAGGAAATGCAGCGTATGATCAGTCACATCTTTATCATTCCATCCAGTCCTTGCTGAAGAGACAGGGGGAGAAGGGGTGAGGAGATTTCCTGCGAGTACATACCTATTCAGTACACCCATTTTCAGAGCGTGCTCCTTCCTCTTTGCAAGCATACCTGATCTCAGCCAAATCATGAGGTGGTGGGTCCAAGGTCCCCCCCGGCCAAGCTAGAGAGGAGGCTGGAGGAAGGAGCGGTGCTCAGTGCTGCCTCTCATTCTTGATGGAGAGGAACCGATCTGTCCCATGGAAAAAACCGAAGTCCTCATTAAAGATAGCTCGACCACAGGAAGCACAGGCAAAGGTCTCGGGCAGGGGGGTCAGGGTTGAAAAAAAGCTAGCTAGGGACATAAAGGCACTTTTCACCAAGAGCATTTCTTTCCCAGACAAGCAAAACAGTCAGGTGCATATGGAGATCCATTATCTTGATACTCATGTGCTTAAAATCAAGTGCTTTGCTAGATGAGATCTGGCATGCCCTTATGTAAGCAAATTATTTTTATCTGCTTTTAGCCTAATAGAGACTTGAATATTTTGAGAACTCATAGGTCTCATTGCTATGGAAACTAACTCTGTATCTTTAGGTCAGTCTTGCTATCTCTGATTTGCAGAGTCCACATCTAATCTTAAAAAAGAAAAAAAAAAAAAAGAAAAAAAAAGGAAAAAAAAAGAAAAAGAAAAAGCCTAGCTCTATTTGCTGTTTCAGTCCCACTCCCCACTACCCTTTGTCTCACTTCTGTAGCCAAAAGCAGAGTCCAACAGCCTTTACAGTGAAGAGAGGTTGTGATAACAGCAGTCCAATGCCAGGTCACTGGTTTCAACGCTAACAAGAAGGGAGGGGATTTATGCTGATAGTATGGACAATTGACACAGGAGCATCAGCAGGCAAACTGACCTCCTCCAGGGGCAGACATCCCCATAGGGAAACCCGGCCTCATACAGCTGTGCTCCCCTTGTTTCTTTGTTGCTCGGGTGAGCAAGCCAAAACTCTCACTGATGCTCTGAAATGCTAAACAACTCTTTTCCAGTCCATAGCTTGATAGTGGGAGGATTTACCACTGCATGCAGAACTGCTGCCACAGGAGAGATTGAGCTGGTACCATCTCAGTAAAACAGATTGACCCCATCTTGTGCCAGGACATCTACCTTATTGCAAAATTTGGGGTTTTCCCTCTCCCTCCCAACCTTTCTCCTTTTGCACAACTTCAGCTACCCTCATCTTACAGTTTACCCCAACTGGGACCAGTGACAAGATACAAGAGAGGTCAACATCCCTATAGGGAAATTGGTACTTGACACACCTCGATTTCTTTATAACACTGATGGAGCTATAAGGTGCTTGCATTTCTTTGGTTCACTTTTTCTCAGTCACTTTACATATTGGGAGAGAAAAATTTGACTTTTTCAGAGGTAGTTCAAGGACCAATATATGTCTGTATTTCATGGCCTCCAAAGACTTTTCTGTGTAATTCAAAATCACAGAGAATTCACATCGAGAACTTTAAATTTAAAGTTACTGGAGTTTTACTACTTTAGTAACAGAAAAGGTTTTTCTTTGTTTTTCTTACTCTAACAAAAAAGTTTGCTCTTCACCGATAGAAAGGAAGGTTCTTTTCACAAAAATAAAGAATTATTTCAGCTGTGATATGCCCACACTTTTGCTCAGAAGTGAGATGTATTGTAAATTCTACTGTAAAAAAAATTACTCTTTTGGCAAAAATGGTAAATCTACCAAGAAGGCAGTGCTTGTCAGTAAAAATGAAATATTTTTCTCCAAACTGCAAACACATATGCCTACTTAATACATTTCTTTCTATTTTAGCACATATAATCTATACACCTTAGTACAGGACAAATGTGCCTTGTCCGGGTGGCCTCAGCATCCATAGCTGTAAGGGAGTTCTGTTCACGTTCTTCTTTGCTGTTGTTTGCTGTTTTCAGTTTTAAGTAATTCATTGAATTCTTTTCCCCTTTGGAGAACAAGGGTAATCTATTGGCTCAAAGATGTTTAGGATTTGGGTTTTTCTTCTGGAAAATTAAGCTCGTATTCCTACTAAACTGGTGCAGCTTTTTCTGATTTTTTTTTCCCCCAGTAAGAGTGAAATCACTATCTCACCGTGCTCTCTTTTTACCCAAACCAAATATTAAATATATAAGATCATAGGCAAGCACTCAAACTTTTGGAGACTCAGGATTATGCAATGGTGGAAAATGAGAAGAAAGCGTTTTTTAAAGGTTGAAGGGAATTCAGCTTCAATAGACAGGGAAAATCCCACAAGTTTAATTCTTGTAATGGATGGCAGTGACACACGTTCTGCTTTCTGGGATGAGTATTATTCCATAAAGGAATGCAACATGAACCAGTAGTTAAACTAGGACAGATGTTGCTGGAAATATTTAAAAGATGTTTACTTTATATTATTAGTGATCAAATATGCAATGTTCTTGAGTATGTCATCCTCATGACTTCCCACAAGACATAATATTTTCCTTGTTGGAAAAAGCAAATAACTAAGTTGTAGGCAGCTTTTAGTAACTGAGATATTTTGGACTGGTGATGTAGCTGCTTAAATATTCACCAGCACCACCATCCCCCAGCCCAACTGCTTCCCTGGGCTTGCTCCCCTTATTCCCTCCATACCTTAAAAATTCTTCCCCCATCTCCCAGTCACCACCTCCCAGCCCAGCACTGGTACTTTCCCCAGTAGGTTTCCAGTGAGGAACTTTCACCCTCAACTCCCTGGAGCAAGCTGTCCCTTCCTCCCGCAGCCACCACTCAGAATAACCTGTTTCTTCCCATCATTTGCTGGGTGAACCTCTCTGGGCTTGACTTCAGAAGTGAAAAGGGATTTTTCTGACTGGGATGTGAAACCAGCAAATGTGGGGTTTTCCTTCACAAAACTTGCAAAGGTTTCAGTTGTTGCAATGAAACTGCTGCAGTCTTCTCTGAGGACATGCTTGTAGTGATTTAAAAACAAAAAAAAATTAAAAAAACACTGCAGTTAATATGGTCCTGTGAAGCTAAAGCTGATTTAAGACTGCCTACACTCAAAGTTGCGTTAATATAATCTCCTTTAACTAATCAGGTGCAAGTTCTGTGTGGAATGTACCCAAATCCTCTGTTATAGATGAAAAAAAGACGATCAGCTGCAAAGAAAGGGAGGTGTGAACTCTGCCGCCTTTTTAACTCTCTCTCGAGCCTCCCACTCCTCCAGAACCAAAGCAGACCCTATTGCACTAAAGAAGGGACAGCACAGAAGAGAAAACATTTCTTCACAATCTCCTTATTGCTTCCCCACCGCTGCCCGCCCCGTCCTTCATCACCTGCCTGACACAAGCACGGTCCTGGTTGCCCCCAGTGGCCTGTGTCTTCCCTGCCCTCCCTCCCCACTTGCCCTGAATAACTGCAGCCACGTCACCCCAGGGAGGCCACATCAAACACCTTTTTTCTTTTTTAAGGAATAACAACCCATATCACATCCTTGAAAGCCAAAAAAGCAACACTGGTCTCTTCCCCGTTCATACTTACTATGTACCCCCATGTTGTTGAACTCCTCTTTGGTTTCTTAGCTTCCACCTACCCTCCTTTTTTGTTTCCCTCCCCGTTGCTCAATCACTTCCAGCCTCTGGGGCGCCAGGGCCAGCATTGCAGAGCAGAGGGGGTATGCAGTGGGATGTCACTGCGCCGGGCTGCAGCTGCAGGGAGGGGAAGGTCATGGGCCATGGCTGGGCCTCGTGCTCCGAGTTTGCTGTATGAGGGGGTTACCCTCTGCTACAGCAATAGGTTTTGTCTCCTCAGTTCCTCAGCCTCCTTCCTCTTTTGGTCTGCTTTCCCACTCTAAGCATGAAACTGGAACAGCCAGAAAGATGACTGCTGCCATTTTCCAACTGCCTTTCCTACACATCCATCTTTTATGGGGATCAAACATTTTTGCCTTATTGTGAACTTTTTTGGCCCATCAGCAATGGCCAGTGAAGGAGGCTTGCTCCTAGAAGGGCCAAAGCTCTGTGCTGAGGCAGAAAGGCAAAATATTGGGGAGAGCTCCGTATACTGGCCAAACAGCAAGCCTTCCTCAGTCTCCTACTTTTTAAATGTTCATCTGCTAAATATGTTGCTTTTGTATCATTTACAGAATGTTTCCCTGCCCTGAGGCCTTTTCTATATATGTTTGCTACAATATAGTCATATATTATTTTTCTCATCAGCCTGAGGGCACAGAAGTTGATACAGCTCTTACACCACCGCAATCCCATTTACTTCAGGGGAATTACTTCCCATTACAGCAAGTGAAATCAGAATGAATAAATATGCCATTTCTCTGCTATTCACCATTAACGCTGTAAAGCCCACTGGAGTAGTCAGACAAAGCAGGAGGTTGACTCTTGCTTTACTCTCATTCAGTGCTGTTCCTGAGTGTATGACAGGATAAACTACTTGTTCAGGTACACCTACAGATCAAGGTAAGATGATAAACTCTTACATGTATACCACTTTCTGTCTCAGATCTCACTGGCACATAGATCAGCACCTGCCTGTCTCACCGTGCAGTAGACCAGCTGTGGCGAACAGGCTGCGGGACGGGTGGTGCAGGGCATCCTCTTTCTCACTGAGAACAAGAACTGCTCTGACAGAGCAGAGAAGAGTCAGTGCCAGAATAATTATCTGCTATCTATTTTAACTATCAATTCGGAAATCCTTTTTTTTATTTTCTCTAGCTCTTTCTGTTGGGAATCAAAGCACTGAAGGCATTCTGTCACCCACAGAGGGCTTTCATCCTCATTTTATAAATGGGAAAACCCTGAGACCCAGAGATCTTAAATTATTTGTCCTTGGCCATAGCCGTGGTGGAGCCAGAAATAGTCCCCGGTTCCAGATTGCCACTTGAATACATTTAACCACAAGACCATCCTTCTTCTTCATTACTCCTTAGCGTTTAATTTGGATGCAAACATAAGAAGGCAACAAAACAAAAGAAAGAAAACCTTAGGCCCAGATCCTCCACCGTGAGTCAGACACAAAGAGCTGCCAAACTGCATGCAGCCATCACATGGTTGCTGTAGGAAGTGTTGGCAGTTGCCTCCCTATGCAGAGGTCAGTTACGACTGCATACCCTGGAGATGCTCCCCGGATGGGCTGTGAGTTATTCTGGAAGAGGAAGAGAAAGGATCTGTCAAAGCCAGACACTTTCTGGAGACACATCCTCATAAACAGACCCAAGAACCACCAACCCAACCTATATCCTAAGTGGATCTCAAGTCACAAACGCCTTGGGGAGCCCCACCTGGGTCTGCCTGGCCTTCAGTTTCCCTCCACATGTGTTAATAGAATAGTCTATACCAATTTTTTAATCCAGAAGTTACTAATGAAAGTCTTTCTCTTCTGAGTGTTAACACGTTTTTCCTGCTATCTTCCTTTTAGACAAAAAAAAGTAATGAATATCTCAATAATTAGCACCTCGCAGTTCTTTGTAATGAAGAGGTCATGTACTTTCTCAGCAGCTTCTATCTCCATGGATGCAACCAAGGCTAGTGATAAGGCTATGGTGGTATTCTTCTGAGGTTTGCCTATGTATTTAGCTATAGCTATTGAAGTGAGCAGCAGCAAAATGGTTCAAAACACAGACGTGTTCAGAGATGAAGGCAGTAGTTCCAGCTCATAGCTGTCATGTCTCACTGTACACAGTGTTGTTCCCAATGGAGAAGTTAGTTTTCCTACCTTCACACTGTCAGCTGCACACTGATTCAAATCTTGAAGGTTTTCTTTATGTACAAGACCTAGAATATATTTTCGTTTTAAGCAATGAACTACAAAGATTATTTTCTTGTCTGTGCGCTCCGCTGATACATTCTCAGCAATGAACATATCTTCCATTTTTCTCTAAAATAAATAGATTTCCTCTACCCTTCTCACTCGCCTCCTCCAAGTTAGAAATGTCAGGAATTACAATTGCTGACGCTGTGCTTGCTGCAGGACTACCGAGAAGTGGGGCTTTGGTAGAAGCAGAAATTTGACCTACTGTTTTCTCAGCCTTCAGCTGAGGGACAGAGGATGTTGTCTCTTGTATAAAGGAGTTTCACAAAGAACTCACATAACCTGTTCTCAGCCACTGCTGGGTTATAGTTTGAGTTAAAATTGCAGGCAAATGAGTAAGGATTTACTTGGCTTGACTAAAACTTTCTACTTTAAAAAAAAATAAATTCATGAAAACATTGCAGCTCAAGTTTCTCTCATTTCTCATGTCACTAACTCATGACTTCAGGCTACCCCATAGCAAAATTGTGGAAGTTGAGACCTAATATTTGCAGCAACTGATTTGCACAGGCTACAACAAATCTTTTTGCAGATTTGCCGAAGAGAATAGAGTCAAAACCAGCTCAGTCCCTTTGTTCCTGCTGTAGTTTTCACTGTTGCAAAAGGCAGTTCAATTTCATATAATGACAACAGCAAACAGCTATAACAGAATACATTAAAAACACATTTGTTCAATAAAAGAATGCCATTTCACAAAAGGTCATGCTTTCAGTTTTGAGGAGGCTGCTAGTCACAAGCAAAATGCCAATATATCATATCACAAAGCATTGACTTGTCTATTCCCTAGCCACCTTAGCTACAAAAATGAGACAAATAGTATTTACCTACCTTCTCAAATGCTGAAATACTTGGTCATAAATTGAAAATACATACTACTGAATATTTAAATAAGGCACATGTGAGATAAGACATACAGTTCCATAAAGTGGATAACATATGGGAAATGCACTGTTAAGAGTCTCATCGGGACAAACAATAATCTTGCAAAAAACAGTAACTATCGGTTTTAGCAGTTTACCTAATTGTGCACAACATTCCACAGCATTTATTCAGAAGACAGCTACTTGATACTAAACCTTAAATATTTAAGACAAACTGCCATTTCAGGGAGTTTCTCCTCTCTGCCGAGATAACTGAAGCCATAGTAGCCTGTTTCCAGCAGTGGCGTAAAGGACACTGCCATAGATATGCACCGCTTCTGCATTATCTCATCCATAGCTCTAAAGTGCTATTTCCTATCATTTTAGCCTGCATCCTGTAAAGTTTCCAACATCTTTGAAAGGTGATTTTTATGCTAGAAGAAAATTCCCTTTTAACCCAGGGCTAAATTTATTGCATCATTTAATCTGCAACCTCCTCTTGAATAGAAGAGCCTGGCTCTTTGTCCATTTGTCTCTTGGGCACTTAGTTAATGAAGGAGGAGAATTTTGCTGATTGTATTGGCTAAATTTTTGTCTTTTTAAAATGTTGTCCAGGCAAAAAGATGAATACTCATCGGTCCAGATAGATAGGGAGAAATACAGTACTGCCTATAATATTCATTCTTCTCTTTTTTTGTCCTAAGTGATATTTTAAACTAAGTCAGGTTTCTGTGTGTCACGTATTAGAGGCAGCAGCACCTGTAATTATGATTCCTTTTTAAGGAACTACTTTTTGGTGATTTATATCTTTTCCAAAGAAACCATTGAATTAGAATGGCTGATGGTGGATGGGTAGTCCCATTTTTTAAAACGGATCTCATTTTTTATAATGGATCACCTTTATCTCAAAATGTAGGGAATAGAAAAGTACATTGCTTTCCCCTTATTATATAAAACAAGTAAAAGGAATGGGTGTTGTTAGCTCTCACACCTACTAACTCCAGAAAGAACACTTGAAATTCTTCAAGTTTGCCATCATGACGAGGTTGTGCTTTTGCGGTTTCCACCTGACCAAGCCCTACAGCTTGGGGCAAGCAGTTCATCGTTCTCAGAAGCAATCTATAAGAACCGGTCACCTAAGTTCAGCACTAATATCCCCAGAACTGCATGTGCTCCATGTCCTGTGAACAAGGAAAAGACAGAACAGGTCTAAAGATGAGAAGGTATGAAAATAATGCGAAGTGAAAGAAGGTGGCTGTGAAGATGGAAAAAGATGAGAACAGAAGAGCCCAAAACAAACAGCAGCAGTAGAGGATGGGGGAAAAAGCTTCAAGCCAGGAGCAGGCAAAGGCAGAAGCTGGAGAGGTAGAGGTGGGAACTGAAGAGGTCTTCAAGCAGTCCTCTCTCACACTTCGTTTCAGAATTTGACAAGGAACAAACAGCTCTGGAGCCTCAACATACCTCTGCTGTCTAGCAAACAGCTACAAAATCCAGTGGGGAAAAGCATGCTTTCTCATTCCCCTCATGTCCTACCTTTAAATGTTGCCTTCTGCAACCTTAATTTTATTTTAATATCTTTTTTTCAATGTAATAAAAAATCCCTACTGTATCAGCATTAAAAGACAATCAGATTTGACTGTTGGGCAAAGCACAGGAGGAATGCAAATAATCAACAAAGAGCTGACAATCTAGAAATTCTGGTCCCCTTACAGAATAACTGCTGTGCGGATATAAATTCTTCCTCCTATCAGTTACATACAGGCTTTTTTGCCTACGTACATCTTAAACATCAATTATCCATGCAACTTAGAAAAAAAAAATTGTAATTGATGCTCTCTTACTCAAGGCAAGTTTTGAGAGAAAAATTAGTGCTCTAAATGGCAAAATATTCAAACAAAAGCACTGATTATAACTCTGTTATTGATATGAGCTTTTAAATGACATATGACACATCCAGATTGGTTCAGTAAGAAAACAGGTTTAGGGCTGGATAGTAGCTGAGATTTTTTTGTTGGTTTTATGGCTAAGGATAGCCAGATGGATAAGGATTTTATTATAGGTATTGGCAAGTTAATGCTGCAGAAAGCCTGACACATGATGCGTTGACTCAAAGTTGGAACACCAGATTTTCATCAACATTAAATTCAAGCAATTTTTCTGAAACTGCAGCCTGGATGTGCCACCATGGTTTGTGTATTACCTACGTCAAAAGAAGAAAAACCGCAAACATCAGGAATTATTCTGTCTGAAGTGAAAAAGATGAGCAAAGAGCATTCACGACAAGAGAAGAGCCAGAATTCTCGAAAGCTTGTGCGTGCGAAGACGTATGCTAAGCTCTGCTCATCCGCACACCCCGCTCACAGGCAGGTCACAGAGCACGCTGCCCTCTTCGCATCACCTGGTCTGGAAAACTGGATTTCACCATCAGTTGTCTTCTGCCTTCCAGTCCAGCCTCCAGACCGGGGAGAAGCACTCCAGCAATCCCCGAACCTTGTACTGTAGATGAACCCCTAATACACATGTGATTTGTTGAAAATACATGCATCATATTCATCAGTTAAATCCCCAATTTCCTAATTCAGGTATGAAAACAGTGTTGGCTTGGAATGTCTGAACCAAAGCAATCCAGCTGGACTTGAGTAGTATCCAAAGGAGTCACCCGTGGGTGACATTTATCTTTGTTTCTTCATTTGTAGCATAGACATAGGGAGCCGTTTACATTCCTGAAAGATCTGGTCTCAGCAGTTTCCCTTTTGAGACCGTACAGTAAGGGAAAGAGCTAACTAATCCATTTGTGGCCTTCAAACAGTACACCAGAAACTTTATAAGCATGGACAGGTGCCTGCCTGGGAAAGCTGGTCATCTAATTTTAGATATGCCAAGATGAACGGGAGGGAAAAATATTATAGAGAGAGTAGGATTAGCAAAGAAAGAATTCTGGCCAGTAAGAGAACAGAGTAACTCGATCAGTGCATGTCCACGCAGCATGACATTTTGTTATTAACACAAAGGATAAAAAACTTTACTGTTAATATCACTTGATCTGCAGTGATTAAACATCTCCCTGGAGTTTCTCCTCTCATCAGAACAGGAATTCTTCTTAAATTTGGCCCCTATCTCTTAGCCAGCCTCACATCAGAGCTTCTCCAATAGCACAGATTTCAATTGCAATAGTGGACACCAACCACCTGAGCCACCACAGAAAGGCTACCTGAACTGAGCCAACTGCAGCAAGCAGCCCAGGGGGGTGGCTCACAAAAATGAACAGAGCACTGCTGCATTTAAGCTATAGCAGAAAAGGTCAACATTTTCCTGACTAATCAGGAGACATTGGAAATGAGGTAGGTTTTGGATGCTGCTTCCACCAAAACCAGGATCTGCTTGGCTTGCGATGCCTCCCAGCACTCAGCAGCCCAGCTGGAAGCCATAAGCAGCTATCAGCCTGGGGCTCATGACATCACTGTGGCACCGAGCACATTTTTCACATACTAAGACAGCACGGATACAGGCTGTTAGCTGAGGGAGTTTATTAAACAGGCAAACTGCTGGCTGCAGACGCTTCATTTCTGCAGGTTAAGCTTTTTGTTTTGTTGGAGTGATCACATTTTTCAGCTGAAAAGTTTATTAAAAAAAAATCATTGACACTAGCATCAGCTAAACTTGCATGTCAGAACACCTAAAAATTAATTTTTGAAATGCATACAATGCCTTGCAACTCCTCTTTGGTTTTCTAAAGGGGCCGAGGTTTCTGTTGTGAATTTTACTCACCAGTAACTCAACCGTCTCGTGAAACGTGCAGAAATCGCAGAAAGCTGTTTGATAAAGGCAGGCACGTATTTAGCTTCAGCAGGGCCAGCCCCTGGGAATAATGCAGATTTGTACCGCGGCACAGGCAGTCTTGTGAAAGAGAAATGAATCAGCCACGCACTCTGCCCTGCAGCCTCATGGAAGCTGTGCTGAACCACAGGTTGAGGGGCCAGCTTTTCACCTTGTTATACCTTTGGGAAAGAGGAATTACTATTGTTGAGGAATTTTGCAGTGTGCTAAGAGGTTTCACAATCCCAGGGCAGACGGAGATGGTGAAAGAGCCTAGATTTGTCAAGGACTAAATCACTGCTTCGGTCACATGCCTCTGGCAACCACCACCCGCTCACCTGCAGTTGCGTTGCCTTTTTCTGTGCTAAGGGAGCACAGCGTCGCCGGTGCAAGAGAGGAGGATTCATCTGGGCGCTCAGATGGGGGAAACAAACACGCACACCCCTACAATGGGCCATGCTGCCGGTAGCCCATGGTCTGGTTTTAGACCTGGAGGAGAAAGGCCAAGCCTAAGCTCAGAGCCCTGCTGCAGCCCTGCAGACACCGACACAACATGTGGGAGAAAACTGTGTACTGACACAGAGGCTGTGGTTGGGCATCCGCTCCTCAGGAGAGCTGATTTAGAAGAGTTCTGCCTTTTGATTTCAGAGCCTGTGAAATCTTGCTCGTGACCTCTAGAGTGAGAAGTGCACAGAGAGCTAGTCTTAAAGGTCTATTTAAGTCTACTCTGTATTGACCAGGTAGAAGTCAGCTGCTCAGCAAAACAAACTTCTGCCAGGTTCTTCAGGTCCGAGCGATTTCTGAAGACGTATCAGAGCTATGCTAACAAAATGCTTTTAATTCAAAGTTTTAGCATTTCAAAGTTCAGATGTGCAGCTGGTCACATTTACAGGTAGTTTTAAATTGAATTTTTACTGTGCCAGGAAGCATTGGGTGCCAGCAAGAGTGAAATACAGAAGGCAGCTTTATTTCTGTTGCTGGTTTTAAGACAAGTTTTTAATAGCTTCCAGTTAGCTTGGGCAAAGGAAGCCAGCTGCAAAGTAAGTTACAGAAACTTAAGATTTGCTACATTTAATGTATAACTGAAATAATACACTGCAAAAGGTACAAATAGCACTATAGTGGTCACAGGTCTTGAACTGGAGGGACATGCGACCAAAATAACTGAGGACAAGTTACACTGAAGTACAAGTTTGAAAAACAATTTTAAAAGTTGCTATTGTTAATATAATTTTGTCTAAACTAACAAGATGACCGAGTCCCAGTTCCAGTGGGACTCCCATGTCCCGAACACAGCGCAGCTTGAGCGGTTACTACTACTTTGGGGTTCCCTACTGTTTGGTTTTTTTTTTTTTTTTGTAGGATGGCTAGTGTGAAGCCTCAACCTCACATCAACAAAAAGCTTTGAAAGAGGAAGGCAACATTTTCTTACTGTTTGTTGGCAGCATACAGCCACTTTTCCATGCACTAGACAGGAGTTTAAAGAGAGATGTGGACTCTTGTCTTCTACCCAGTCATGACAGTCAGGGTCTGATTTAAGATGTCTGAACTCTGGAGTGTACTCTTAGCTATTAAGGCATGATTTGACCTTGATTTCTGAGCAGCCACTGCTCAAAGCCTTTGCATTCTTCTTCAAATTGTTCCACCTCTTTATGGATTTTTCCGGCTGACCCTTTTGATCCTGTTTGAAGAAGATGAGTGGGGGCAGTTCATTGCATGGAAGAATATTAGGCCTGAAGAACAACAGCTGTAGCTCCAGCAGAAGTTAGAAAAACTTTTATATGGTGCTGTCTTTCTTATAATTCCTATGAAGCTGCCTTCTGAGTGCAAAATATGCTTAGCAGTTCATCATAATTCTCTGATGAGTTTGCCTTTCCCCAGCCAGCAGGACAGTGATTTTGCAGCTGCTGCTACTGCACCTAATTTATCGGCAGCTTGCTTTGCTGGTGCTCGGAGCACCGACAATCGTGATCATAACTCATGAGGAACCAGGACTCTGCTCTTGAAGGAAACAAGAGCTATACAGTGGCCTTCTACAGCTTTCACAGCTGTGGGAGATGCTCAGCTGGATTGCTGGGTCCTGCTCCTGCTGACACCCACTGCCAGCCCCACATCCCTGTCGATGCTCTGTAATGGTCAGGAAGCAGAGTCACAAACTGAAAACAGAATGTGTATATTCTGCACTTTTCCAGGAGTTACTCCTCTTGTTAGAGTGTTATTAAGGTCAGAAATAACGACAGCTACCCTCACAGGGGGCTTTAGTGGTGAGGAAGGGAACAATTAGGATGTATTTCAATAGGTTACCTTAGACAGTCTCTGCTGGAATAACAATCAGGTCCAATATGACATACCGTGAAGGGTAATAGGTCTGCAAAGCTGAGCTATTTGATGCCAATCTAGAGCTAGGCAAGCAATCTGAAACCAGCTTTTACACCAACTGGGGAAAAGGAGAATTGAATTGGCACAGGTCCCACAAAACACGCGTTTTGGTATTATAGCCAGCTGTAGCTCTGTTATTTCACCAGTCCTTCAGGGTGCAATTTTCATGTTACAGCTAAGCTGAAGTAATGGGCAGGTGATGCTGGGGAGTTGCACTTCCCCCTTTCATCTTCAGCACCTGGCTGTGGATTCTCAAGGCATCAGTAGTAGCTCTCATCTGACCCCTACTGTAAGCAGGTAGGAAAGGGTGGATTTCCACTAGCAAACACAAGTGATCAGCAGTAGATTGGCTTAACTAATGCGAAACCCACTGCCCAGCATTCCCATTTCACCACTGCTTTAAGTGACCTATGCTGAAAGGGGCAGACCTGCTGTCCTCTCCACCTGCTGCAGCCACTTCCCTTGCGCTGGCAGTAGCACCCGCGCACTCGGGTGATGAGCTCAGAGACCCAACCTCATCCGATGAGCACAAAGAGCAAAATAACGTGCTTATTGGTTGGACAGGGCTCTGAGCAACCTGATCTAGTTGAAGGTGTCCCTGCTTATTGCAGGGGGGTTGGACTAGATGACCTTTAAAGGTCCCTTCCAACTCAAACTATTCTATGATTCTATAAACAGTAGTCCTTCCCATGGCAGGTGCCTAGCCTTCTTTTTCTTTTGCTGTCAAACTTTACATTTCTTCCCCTTGGCATGTGGGAAAAATTCAGACTCCAAACGGGTTTGGCATTTTCTGTCCTTCAGAAACCAGTTGTGCCTCTCAACCATTCATTTTTACACGAGCCACTGCTTAATCTCAAGCAGCAGAAAGAAATCATTTAATATCCTTTGTTTTGAGACAGTTTGTACGTTTGTCTAATTATCCAAAAGGCACCTTATCCTCAAGGGGACCCACCATCTCCAGCTACCCAGCAGCTGGCCAAAATCAGCCAGCTCCCCACCAACAACTGCCAGGATTGCCATGGCAATTTATCCCCTTGCAGAATGACAGTCACATCTTGTCTGGTCATGGTTGCTTTTCATCTTCTGATTCCCACCACATGGATTAAAATTAGCAGCACCAAAACTGAATCAGGAACTCATAACAGACACCGGTACACAGTCAAGTGGCATTTATGACCCATAATTTTACTTTTTTGCTCATTCGTCTTATATTTCCTCCTGCCTCTATCCTTTCACACAGTTTAAAGCCATAACACCGGTTACAGTATTTCGGCTCACATGTGTACTTCAGAGCAAAACCGCATTATATCACTATTTTCTATATTAAAATAGACAGATATAAAGATGCTGCATTGCCGCAGTGGAACATTCATTACAGATACCTGCACGCCCATGTGTAAAAGCTAGCGCATAAGCTGTTTCTGTGAAGCAGTAACTTAACATCTTGTACACTCCACATGCTTGCCTGTAACACCTTCCCACTGCCTCAAACAAGAAACTCACTCAGAGTCAAGTTTGATCTTTCAATTCTGCCTTTATTTTTCTGAAAACTAGCACTTCCCTTGAGTGGTTACTGACTCCTGCTATTTCTCACTAAGTGTTGCTCAGCAGCTTGTCATGAGTTACTTTTCCCTACATCATTCATGCATCCCAAGCAAAAAATAAAGATGCATGAGAGCAAAGAAGCAGGTGTTTGGAAAACCAAAATAAATTTCTTTGGCAGCATCCATGTAGTAGATACTTTCAGCTACACTATCCTTATAGGCACAATTGCAATCATACACAATAAGCATTTGAGGCAGTATATAAGAATGAGAAAACTCTTTTTCTCTTTTTTCTTTCCCAAAAGACAGATGTCTGGATGCCAGACCCTATGTCTCTGACTCTTTAAAGCAATTGCTAGGAAGAGAAAAGGGAGGAGTATGCATCCCCCCACCCCAGCTTGGCCAGCAGGACTCTCCAATGAGGAAGGCGTTATTTTAGGACTCAGAAGACCAGGTACTAACCCTTGCCACAGCCTCCCTACATACCTTTGGCCAGTCGCCTCATCCTTCTGTAATGAACGGTGGTAATTACCAGAATGCTGAGAAAACAAACAGGAGCTGCTTTTATGCTGAGCCACAGACACGGGGTGAAAATTCCTGACCTGCCACTAGGCAAGCTTAAGCAAGAACTAGGAATGGTTAATCAGCATGGTACTGAGATTAAGGTGCATTACAGAGTGACTAGAGACAGGTGTAGTGAATCCAGAGACAATCTCAGCATTGCTGCGTAGTGCTACACTGCCAAGCTGTGCTATCAGGATGCTCTGTGCTACACATCATCACAGAGCACGTAAAACTGTTTAACTCGAGCAAGTCCTCCACACTGTAAAGTTCAGTCATGTTTCAACCTCAGCTACCACGCAACCCAGCTCAGCATCACAGCTCTGAGAAAAAGGGCAGTGGTGTACACATTGGCAGCCAACCATCATCAAACTACTGGAAGCATTACAATTATTAAAGCATAGTCTGATGCTGCCAGAGACTTCACCCCAGACGGCTAACAAGCTCATCTGTGTGCAAAATTGTAGTTACATGCTTCTTAGAGGAGTCCCCTTTCGTTGAGGAAAGAGTGACACTTAGCAATACTCCACAAGCAGCAGCGAGACGACCTGCAGGTGCAGTTTGCTACTTGGGTTCATCAGGAGAGCAATTTCTAGGGACCCCTGCTCCAAGTGCTTTGCCTCCTGGGATGGGACCACCCAGCTTTTAGCTCTCCGACCAGACCAAGGTTTGAAATCTCCCCAGAACAAATTGCAAAGTCCATACCATCTTTCTCTGGGGCTGGCAGAGCAGTTGCTAGCCACAAAAATAGACATGCAAAAAAAGCTTCATAAATTTAGAAGAAAAACAGAGAATACTAATTTAAAAAGAAGCAAGGGGAGGAGGAGGCAAGTCAGCTTTCCTGTAAAGTTTAGTATGATCCCGGGGATGAACGACATAGATTAGATCCTTAGAAGCACTGTAGTTTAAGCATCACAAGGCTCAGGACAGGAGCCTTTTGAAGATGAGAACAGCGTTCTTCAGTTACCAGCTTCCTCATCTACCAAGAGCATAGGCACTCGCATCTGGGAAGCCATCAGGTCTTCTTCAGAGCTTCTTTAATTCAAGCCTATAATAATGCTCAACCACTCCTCCAACCACTCCCACTAGCCACCAAATTACCCACAACACTCAGAATTTATTTAGCAACATTACAAATGGGCTTTGCATCTTTTGCTTTTGGTGTTTACCCACTGCTGAGCAACAGGAGAGGCTACTGCATTCTTGTGGGAAGAAAATGGCACACAGAAAACCAGAGGTGGCTGTCTACCTTCGGGGTGTAGCCATGGCTAGGTCTAACACAAATGGTTTAGATACCAGAGGCCTGACAAACTCACTTGAAACATCGGTGTCTAAGTTATGTCCTCAGTGGTACTGCGCTGACATAGGTCAGTTCGTCGCTCATTTTGGGAATTGCATCAGGTAGGCATGCAGAGGACCTTGCTCAACAAGCCTTCAGATTTAGTCACCCTTTCACGTTAGGGACATCAAAGCCCACCAGGAGACAGCCAGAAGTGCAATTATGGTAAAGAGCAAGGCAAAGGAAAAAAAAGT
Source organism: Platalea leucorodia (assembly GCF_965183815.1). Classification (NCBI taxonomy): domain Eukaryota; kingdom Metazoa; phylum Chordata; class Aves; order Pelecaniformes; family Threskiornithidae; genus Platalea; species Platalea leucorodia. The sequence continues at coordinate 40,578,218 of NC_138828.1, read as the reverse complement.
TAGCTCTCCCTCAGCGCCACCTCCATTTTGTTTTATCTTCCCACCAAGCAGCCCGCTCCCTATGTTCTTGAACAAGGCCACCGTGCAAGGGCCAGGCTGGCCTGGGGCTTGGGGAGCTACAGAAGGCTGTCTTCACCCGTGCAGCAGATTCAGGCATCCCAGGCACCTCTGCTTCCCAAATCAAAAGGCAAAGTATATTTTCTCTATTAGAAACAAACCCAAAAAATTAACGTGCTTGCACCATGGCTGTAGTACCCTTACACGAGCCAGTCCCTTGTGGGGAGCTGATGGTTTGGAAATGTGATTTTTAATTTCACATTGCTCATGGTGGGGCCATGTTTCTAGGTCAAAAAATTTGCACATTCTAGGGAATCACAAACAGTTTCCCAAAGAAATGCTCAATTCAAAACCTCTGTATTTTTCAAAGCTAAAGTGAACAATTTTAGGAGACTTGTCCATCTTAAGGCTAACAGGGCCTGTGCAGATCTTAAAAAGATGATACAATACTGTAGAAAATGAAAAATGAAAACATTTATGTGACAGTAACATGCAGAAAAGAGGAGAAAACTCCCCAGGCTTATTTTGCCTAGGGAAAAAGAGATGAGGTAGTAAAATAAAGCTAAAATGGTAGTTAAACTTGAGGAACTATTTGAAAAAAATTTGCTATATACAGGGTTGGTATTCAATCCAATGGAAGGGAAAACATTTCTGTGAGCCAAATATCTCAGCCCTTGACCCCACAGCACTCTTATCAGACAGCACAACCCCTCCCTGGGAAGATCTCAAGCAGACCTAAGTATCACTTCATATTTCCACATCCGCAAATACTTCTCTGCCCATAGGAGCGCAGGCTTTCTTTCTTGGTGGGAAAGGCCTTCCTCATGGGAGCCTGCTTGCTCTCAAACACCATTTTGCCAGATCACAGTGGAATCTCTTGTAGCTCCAAACAGAAGAAATCCAGTTGATAAGATTATATTTATTTTTAAGTGCTTGACTGTCACTCCTAAGCCCTTTGGCCTTGTGTTGACCTTTAGGATTTCGAGACAAGATGCTACTCTACTTGTGCTGCTTAGACTGTTTTAGCTTTGGGATTGTGCCAGACAGACAACTGACTGCAACTATTGTAAGAGTCATTTTCCAGCATGCGGATTACTAGCATGTGGCCACTTAAGCTAATTTTATATGGGATCGGAAGCCTTCCAGGTCACAGTCTCATGGTTTGTCACTCAGCTGCATGTCCTTTGTGTCCAAAATCCCATTTCATATGTTCAGCCATGCTCTCTTCAACCATATATGTACAGAAAACCAAAGACTATGGTGCATAGGTGATTAGCAGAAAGCTTTGCTATGTTGTATCACTTTTTCATTTAGAGAGGAAAGGAGAGAGAAAGACCAGCAGAATTTTGGCACAAGACTAAGTAACTTTGTGATATAGTTCACATTTACTTACGCCTGCGGTAGCCTTGAACTCCTCGTTACATATGAAGAGAATCTCTTCATCGGTTCTGTGATCCTCCTTGCCACTTATATAAAGAGGGAAAATGGCTAGATCTGTTGTTCATCATTAATATTTGTATTATTCCAAGTCACATCTTTTGAGCAAGTCACGGAATTTGACTGTAGACTTTGAGAGTTTTTCAAATCTAGGCATTATTTTCTCTTTTGCAGCTCTCAGTTTTAAAAGCTCCTTGGCAGCCCTCTCAGGCATACCACATAAGTATTTATTAATACAGGTCTCCACCCTTTCCCAGACCTTGGCCATTTTATACTGGTCAGCCTGTGCATCTGCCCCTTGCTAACCTGCCACAGTTCCAATCATACAGATTGTGAAAGAGATTGGCTAAGCACCCTTTAGAAAATTTAAACCAGGTGATATGACCAACAGCTTAACAACAATTTTTTTTTTTTTTTTTTTTTTTTTTTTTTAAAAGTAGCGAAGTCAGAGGTAAGGAGCTTCACGGAGTCTTACAGAGCCTGGGTGGAAGCCCAGGCTGCTGCCCCACACAAACCGCTGAGCCAATGCAATGGCCCACACATATCAAAGACAGCAGGAGCTGGAGCAGTCTCACTCCTTTACTTTCTTGTTCCTAGCTGAGGGCTCCCATCTCTCCCCTTGCCCTTACACTAGCACTTATTGGAGCCAAATTCCACTTGTTAACCCAGCAGACAACCATCAGCAGCTTTTTTTCTGCAAACACACATTCTGTAACCTCTGCAGGACCTATTCCAACACTCTGTGTCTTCACTTTACATTATTTTTTGCACTTTTCACACTATAAGAGCTCTTGTTTACATATATGTGGGATAAAGCTTCCAAAGATGCCAATAGTGTTCACAGTTAGGTTCCAAATTTCGTGAAGCCTTCCTGTTAGACATTTCTTGCAACATTTACTTACTCTACTAATGGGTTATCAGATGTCCACACACTATTAGATCTCAGCTACGACAACAAGAACAGCTATTTCAGAAGTAAGTTTTAAAAAGGAAGATACAAAATACCACTTACGTTCATTTCAGAAAGTTTATTGCACCAAATGCCGCAAAGAAATAGACCAAAATGATAGCATACATAAACAGCTATAAGAAAAAAACCCATGTAGTTTGACATTGGTATTCAGTCATTCCTAAAAAAGCCTATGCTCTCCAAACATGCAATAGCAACACACATTTTTTTTCTACTACGGAAAACCTGCTATGTATGTCAAATTAGCCCACTTGACCTAAAACAAAACAAAACAAAAAAAAAGTCTAGAGTATATTCAGCAGTTCAGAATTGATTTTGATTTGGGTCCTTTTAACTGAAGTAGAAGTTATACTTGAGGGATAAGTGATCATTTTGTGTAAACTTTATATACAAGAGTTTGGTGTGTCTGAAAAGGGTAAAGATGCATATAGTAGGGAGCAAGGAAAATCAATCTATAACTCTGGAGGATGCCATTAGAAATGTGAATTACAGAATCAGTGTCTATTCATTTCTTTTGGGCAGAAGAAAGTTGTATACATTAGTTCAGAGAGTACCTACTTAAATTAAAATGTTTAGATCCTGGTATCATTTGGGGTTAAAGAATTCATTTAGATTAAATACTACAAGTTTGCAGTTCATTCCTCCCCTCTGTATATGAAGGTTTAGTCTTGCCTGAAAAAAAGCATACATTCTTTAAATTGCACTGTGTAAACTGCATTTATGTGGGATTTTGGAAAGACTGTGCACTCCCACTTAACCAGGAAAGTATGTATTTAAGTTTACAAAAACCTACATAATACTGATAAAAACAACTTTGGAATATTTGAAGATTAAGCTACATTATCAATTTCAGACACATCTGTACATTCATATCACTTTTCATCCTATTAAAATAAAAACAGAAACATGCCCTAAAGATGTCTAACAACACATCTGTAAATACTTACTGCCCTGTCATGCCACACTAATTTACATAAACAGCAAGATGCTACCAAAAACAAGTTAAAGACGTAGAGTCAAAAAAAGCCCTAGAAGGTGGAATCCTGTCAACTGAGGTAGTACATTTGGTGGAGGGGAAAATATGTATTTAACTTTCTTTAGTCTAAAGCCTTTTAAAGGTAATAAACAGCTTTCATTTTGGATTTTCTTTCCCCCAAAACTAAAACTGTGAGAACAAGACAGTTCATCATGTAATTTCTGAAGAGCAGCAAAATGTTAGAGAAAGCAGCAAGAACTATAAAGTTTTAGCCTTGGCTGAAGAAAATCCAAGTGCTTTTGACCATCGGCTCACATGCCACCCCCAGGTTAATTTGATGTCTTGCCAAGAGGATGATTTTTTAATTTTTTTCTTTTTCCCAATAGTTGATGTAGTAAAATCAGGTGTTACTGATCATGGTATTAGTCTTGAAATCACTGAATGTCAGCTGACCTTTGACTTCCTTAGTACACTCTATGATAACAAAAGCACATATTTCTATGTTAGCACATATTTCTTCCAAGAATTGTCAGAGTCTGTTCAGATAAAAACCCAACTAATACTTTAATAGAACTGGAATTGACTTTTAATGAACTCAGTTACTATTTAAGAGTGACATGAAATAGAGAAAGTACACGAGGATTTCTATATACACTCAGGGAAGCGGTTTTGTAGTCTTACACATGCGCGCGCATACATTCTCCATCACAGGGGTACTTAGGAATACGTGACTTGCTCTATGGTTCTCACTTCATCTTAACCTTGTGGAATAGAGACTGATGTCTGGTAACAGCTATATGCAGAGGTAAGTTTACTTTCCAGCAGACTGAAGGATTCACAGACCAAAGATATGAAAAGTTGGCTTAACTATAAGCAGTAGGAGAAAACCTGAACCATAGAAAGATTTTAGCCTTTTTAGGCAGAATACTAGGGACAAGTATGAAAATGCAATAAAAGAAACATTGGAATGTCAGGTCAGAAACCCAGCATAAGGAACAGCTTTAGAAGCATTGTATCAGAATGTTAAGTATCCCTCCACTTCGAAACAACCGCTCTTCACAGTAGGTCAGTCTACCTATTTCCCTCAAAAAGCAACACAAGGTTAATCAAGACCCCCATCACATTTAAGCAACTCACAATGTGCACATTTCATTATTTCAAAGCATTGAAAGTTTACTGTAGAAAAGTCCAAACATCAAGGTAGTAGGAAATAAAACCACTTTTAATAAAAGTGTGTCCCTTCAGTGTTAAAAATCTGTAATCACCAATGAGGAGAACTCACAACCGGTGACCAGGAGTTTCTTATTAGAATTCACTATTCCCAAGCAATTGTGTTGCTAGCAATTTGCTCGCAAGCTCACAATTTCAGACACCTCATTCCTGCTGGCTCACAACAGAATGGTCCAACATTGAGTTTTCCGTTTCTTTAAGAATGTTTGTTTTGATCCTTTGTTCTTTCCCCAGTCTGGTCCACAGTTTCATATCCAGCTTAACAGTGCTTTACGCAATAGAAGTATTTTTTTTTTTTTTTTACATTCATGTTATCAACCACATGAAAACAGTAAAATACAAAATTTTATTTCGCTTTCTAGAAACACAGAAGGCCAATATCAACTAGTGGAGAAGTAGTTTCTGGTCTCAGAGCAGTTAACCTATTAAGGAAAGGCACCCGGATGATAGTTCAAGATTTCTGTAGAATCAAAAAGGGTAATTGCAAACATTCATAGTAATACCAAATATTGGGGTTTGCCCCCTACATTTCATTTTACTTCAAACAATGCTCCTCTCTAATTTCTACTTAGAGTGACAACTAGTAGCTGGAAAAAAGTAATACTTTTGACTAAAGGTTTGGTGGGGGGTTGCTTGCTGTCTTTTATTTCCCCAATAAGATTGTCTTCAGTTTGTGCCAATTGCTTGGTGTACGTGCGCGCAGACACGCACTAACAGCACTGGTATCACACAGAAGTTTGTCAAATTCATACTCCTCGGAGATAGTAATACTTGATGACACCAAGACACAGGTTTAGTTCCCAGGACTACAGTCATACAGAAACTCAAAAGAGTTATTGAAGTTGCATCGGCAACAAATGTAAACTTGTAGCAGAAATTCCATAAGGCTTTCCCACAAAATCCCTATCTCGGAAGTCCATTCCATTCCACTTCCGGCCATGGGCTCATTTGAATGCCTCCTCATTAAAACAGAAGCAGCCACAGCTTTCTTAACCTCTTGTCCTTTAAGGGAAAAGTCACATCACCTCATGCACACCTCCATTCCCACATAACATTTGGCTGCTGAATCCAGGTTCCTTGTTCTGAGCTGGTCAATTCTACTATACAAAATCATGCTTATGCTCTGCAAGAAAGTCATGTCCCATCTAATACACTTGTGTATAGGAATGCTATATACATAGTTTACAGCTCCTCCTCCTCCCCAGCAAAGAAACATACACCACACCAAACTGACAAGCGTTGGATTACGAAATCCATTCTAACCCACTTGTTCTTTTAACTGTTACTTCATGGTTTTGAGCAGCGTTTTGGACGGCAGCTCCTGGTCTGCCACATAGTGTTAACTTTTGTCCTTTGAATAAAAATAAAATGCATGGATGCAGTCACTTTCTTGATTTAAGTCAGAAGTGAGATTGTAAGAAAAACCTGAATGCCTTTTACATTATGTAAACTGAAGTCCTCCGATAAAACATCCAGTTGAAATCAGAATCAGAAGGTGGTACAATGTACAGTCATCACCTGCTTTCCTCAGTGTTCCCCTTTACCAGTGTTTGGCACCTCTGTTCTTCATTCAACATTCCCATTTTCTTTATTTTACTTTAAGGGAATGACTATCCTGAGATTTGAATTTATAAGAGTATTTGAGCAACATACGGGGAATGAGTACTTGCTATAGCAGCCAACAAAGGCAAGTCATTGGATTCAATCCTAGAAATTAAAAAGAGAGACAGACTTTAAAATATACCATCACAAAAGAAAAGAAAACACAAGAGGATATTTTTCATCCACTTTAAAGAAACTGGAAGTGTCTCGCTATAACTGAGTTCATTGTTTAATTAGTATTTATTGCCATTACTCATAACATGCCAGTAAAGGTAGGTAATAATGTTTAAAACCAAGAAGTATCCTACCATTTAAGTCAAAAGATAGTAGTATTACATTTTGTGGTGTATATAATCTTCTTTGGTTTAAATAAAAACTTTTATTTATTTGCTAAACCATAAGCCTTAGCTTGTAGTCTTACCAGCCAGTGGTAAGAGCCCAGTTTAAGAAAGTACTAAACATCAGCTTATAGAAGACTCTGCATTTCATGTTTTGAATATAACTCAGTTCACCATACAGTAGCACTTTCTTACCAAAAATGACTAAAAGCTGGAATTTTTAATTATTATTCAATAACAGTACCAGGAATGTCTCTCAAATGCAATGCTCAGTTTCCAACCATTTCCAGTGTAAAGCTGCTCAGAGGCCAGGACGTATGTGTATAAATATTTACACATATATACTCACACTGAGGAAAGTGGTCATTTCAGGATTTCAGTATTTACAGCTACATTTCTCAGCATGAAATCTTGAACAGTCTGGATAAAGGTAAATTAAGTTTTACCTACAGTGCTAAAAACGACCTTCTTGGGAAGGTGTATTCCCTTCTTCCCCCTTGCCCCTCTTCTGCTGTCAGCAGGTGCATCCCTAAAGGTTGTTTGCCAAATCAAGTACTATTATTAGAAGACAGCTGCCAAACAGGATACCTGTCTATTTTCCTACATCTGCTTTTTGAGAACCCCTCTTCCCTCAAGATAAAACAGCACCACCTAACCTTCCAAAAATTCTCAAGTATTTGTTGGGATGGAGTTTTCATTAAGGAGATCAAGACAGAAAGAGTGCATATGAATGCGTGGATAACCTCCTAATGACCAAAATCCAAACTTTCTTCATTCTGAAGATTTAAGAATTACAAGTGATTTGTTCTTGCTGTTGAACTGCGTCTCTTCCTGATTTCAAGATGGTTCAGTAGAACCCATTTTTACACTTTATTAGGCACATGAAAGAGGAGAGTGCTAAATATGAAGTAAGAAGCAAGTCCTCATCAACATTCAGAAACTGAAAAAGAAAATAACTGCCCCAAGGTTTGCCATTGGTTAAGACTGATATCTGCAATACTCACCCCAATACAATTCCTAGTTCTTTTACATGCACTCTTGTGTGTCCTCGCAGATATTCTGAGAGCATTTTGCTTTTGAGATACATCTCTTGTAGTCTATCCTCAAGATGCATTATGCACTGTAAACACAGACCAAAAACCTCAGAATGGCTTTAGCAATCACATGCAAATTTTACAGAAATGTAACCATATAATTTTAGCTTCTATCTTAGCTAGAACATTTTTCAAACTACATCTCCACTCCAAAATCCTGAAGAGGCAATTGGTTTTGTTACAGCTGTGCTAGCAACATTAAAGAGGTACACTACCCCCTCAAAGGGGAACCCCCTCAAAGAATTGGGGCATTCCAGCTTTCTTGAGCAGCAATTTTGTTGCACAAACATCTGTTTCCCACTCAAGTCAGCCACAGTGCTTCTGCTGACTTAAATAGTTTTAACCAGGTTCAAAGACACTCAAGACATCTTACTAAGAATCAAACCAGAATACGTGGATCCAGATGTCTTTGTCATACTTTTTCTGAAAGATTCAGTCTAGACAATAGTTCCTAAAATTAGCACTCTGTAGGGATCTGCCATTCCAGAAATTAAGACTCAAGAAGTGGAAGACACCATTATCTTATTTGTCATAAAATCATAGTTCTTTTGCTCACTACTTTACTGCAGAAGGTAGGTTACAAATCCTTTTTAGGCATTTGTTTTTATTAGTCCTAGGTATTTTAGTTTAAAATTACTTAAACATTTGTTGCTGCTTCCCAAAAGGTATTAGCTCAGGTTGAAATACCAATTTAATCACTCCCCTTTTCTTTCAGCAGTAGAATGCTAGAAATGTATATTCTTTTAAAATACAGTCATGTGATGCATGGTAATTTCTCATACACCAACTGCAGGAAAGCAGATGAACCTTAGCTTCAAAGACGGAGAGGAGATTTTTTGGTAAGACAAGGTCAGTAGGTAGGATGTCTTCACAAAGTGAGTAGGTAGGATGTCTTGTCAAGTATTTTGTTCTAGGACAAAAGGTACACTCAATTTGATATATTCCTTCTTTCCACAGGGATGACCACTTCCAAAAAGTTAAATTAGTTCAGCTCTCCAAACTCCAGGAGATGAAAGTACGAAGCGCATGCAGAACCTCACATTATCAAATGTATAATCATCTGGCAGGATAGACAGCAACTAGAAACAGTAGCAGCAAATAGCTTCAGGCCATCGTCCAATGTACTTTTCAAGTTGAATGCAAACCATAAGTATTAGAAATGAGATCCTGCGAAACCAGTTTTGCTAATTAAAAAAATGAGCAAAAAATAGATTCATGCTTGTAGGTAGCCTACCATGTATTTTTCTGATGGTCTGGAGCAAGATTTTTAATGATTCTCTGAGCCTACATCCGGTCTTAATCATGGAAGATAGAGGCATTTTAAAAAAAACGTGCAACGTAGTAGTAGAATAAGATAACTGCCACCAGTGGAGGAAAGTCAAAAGCTTTCTGAGAATAGTTTGATCTATTTGCTTCAAGCAAGTTTTACTCAAGTCATTATAATTATAACACTTCTGATTCTAGCCAAAAGGGAAACATTATCATCTTTTCCATTCCAGGTAAGTCTAACAGAAAAAAGCCTATGAGCACTTCCTCAGTGGTTCAGGGGAGCATACAGCTGATTCACAAAGGAGCAGTTCAATATATTTCAATTCCAGTACTCGTGCTAAAGGATTATGGTTTTTTTTTTTTTTTTAACTTGTGAGGGAGCAAGGAAGAATCCCACATTATTCTAAAAGAGAGATTCTTCACATAAGATTATCTGCTCCTTCTGAATATCAGCAAAGAAAAGACATTTTTCCTCATAAGCTCAGTACATGAATCCATTTTGTTCAAAAATGTCCATGTTAAGCAAGGTACAGAAGTCTTTTTTTTTTTATGTTAGCTTCCTCTGCAGCTTTTCTCTTTGACTAAATGGAACAAAATAAATGTCAAGTCACTTCTAAAATTAGAAAAGTAGCTTAAAATTAGTTTAAAGGTGCAGGTAAAACTTTTGACATATTGCTGACATGCAGCAGTTGTGATCATCCCTTCCCTCTCCCCCTGGCATACTACAAAGCTCTCTGCAGTATGGTTACTATTCTGAAGTGCCACAAAGATAACGCCACATGCCTTTCATCTGGTCTCAAGTTGGGTTTTGTTTTTTGTTGTACCACAAAAAACCAAAAAGCTTATTCATCTGAACAATAACTGCATGTAAAGAATGTACACTCATAAAGGAAACTTCAAACACACTGCATTATGCAGATATTAGTACATATGTTTTTGTCAAAATTTAAATCAATAGAATCACTACAATAAAAGAGTCACACTTCTCCCCCTAGAGTTTAGTGGAGCACTTGACTTCCATACACTCATGTTTCTGTTTTAGCAAAGAGCTGTAAAATCCACTGACAGAAAGATCAAAGTGTCTCTAAGGTGGATTATAGCTAATTTACAAACAACGAGCGTTGTCACTTCACTGTTCCTTTTTGTAAGAAAAAGGAAATAAAAAAACCCTGAAAAACATTCCACCTCCAAAACCCCCCACACCACACGAAACATACGGAAATTGCGTACACAAACCCCAAGACAACACTGGAAAGAACTCTTCAGTTGCAGAATCAGCCACTTAGTTTAGAACTGCCAGAATGTAAGGTGTTACTGTGCAAGTGTTAGGATATAATTTTAACCAAAGTTGCGTATTTTTCGATGCCCGGAAGAATCCAGAGACAACATTGACAATGTACCCACGTATTTTGCCTAGCACTTGACTTTAAGAACTTTGCGTAATCAATACCACTGATTTTATCCCAAACAGTGCCAACTAATACTATTTACAGCTGTTAGTGTTTAGCTCTATCTTCCTCTTCCATCTGCTAGCACAGTCATTACACAGCCTTCCTACAAAGTTTGTCAAGGCTATCTGCTGAATGACAAATTAATTCTGTTTATTGAAAAAGGGGTGACTACTGAAAACACCCCATCTTTCCTCACCTACAATCATGCATTAAAAATTGTATTATAATTACCTCTGTCAGACTTGTACGTAATTTTGTTGTAATCAGCAAAACCAGCATTACCGATTTGATCCGATGAACTCCACTACTAATGAGGACAGGAAAGGATGCCATGGGATAGGGAGTACGCAATATGACAAACTAACATTCCCTGCTGCAACCCACCCACCCCCAGGTGTTTTCAGGTTTCAGTCTCAGCAATCCTATGGAGACATTGGCAAGGCTAACCGAGACAGCACTTGCTGACAGGGTTGGCTGAAATATGCCTAAAACAGAAGGGTCAAGTAAACACATACGGGCACAATTATTTGGGCAGGACAGAGAAAAGGTGTCCACTGCATGGGGTTGGATAGAAAAACCCAAGAACAGAAAGTTGTATGCTAGAAACAAGCTTGGGTAGATAGAAGCTTCAACAACAGAGTGGAGTAGTGTGGAAATTATACAAACAAAAAAAATAAAAGCCAAATTTAAGAGCCCTAATCGTAAACACATGAGGACCATGCTAAAACTGCCTAAACAACTTTAGTTTTGGCATATGTATTTTGGAGTAGTTAACCGTAATCTGATCTATTAGATGTAAATTACAGATAAAATAGTATCTGTCACTGGACTGTAGCATGTTGTACCAACTCTGCATTACTTCAAGCATTAGTTCACTGGTATAGCAACGCAGTGTACAAAACTCTGCATTTGCTATTTAAGCTAAGCAATTTTCATTAGCTTCAGTCTTCAGTAAATAAATACTTACAAAGTCAGCTGGGACGTTGAGTTTGTAAAGCTGTAAAATAGACTGCAATAAACTGGATACTTGACTCGAAACCAAAACATCCTTGCCTAACTTCATATTGTCCATCATCTTTCTCTGGCTTGTAGCTACTTGTACGTTCCATTTATCTGTGTCTGCAATGATGCAGACAGCTTCTGCTATGGGCTCATCTAGCACTGGGTGCTGCAACAGATACAAAATACAAACATTATGTGACACTTACATATACATTTCCATGACTTAGTTTGAGGTTCCACTTTTATTCACCCCGAGACAGGGAATAAGGAAGTGATCCAATGGAATGTTTTTGTCCAATAGGAAACTGAAGGCATCTCAAAAATGACAAGGAATACCACTCCAGTGACAGTTTACATTCAGCAACATCAGGTCAGTTGAGACTTAAGTGCCAATTTGATCGAAGCATTTAATTTTGTTTAATTAGTGCTTCAAAATCACTACTCCAATATTGTTTTCTTCAAGTATTCCACCACCTTCCCTGAAAAGAGGATTTTCTTCCAAAATGAAAAGAGTAATAATTATACTGATCCGGTGAAGGCGAAAGTATATTTAATGTTTCGGAGCTATGTAAGGGATTTCACTGTGCACAATCAAGGCAGGGTATGTTTGAAGATACAGTATCTTATTAGACCAATCTGATGTTTAAAATAGTTACGTACACACACGTCACTGTTTTGGATAGTATATGAATGCATTCCAGGAGGATGATTCTTAATTGCTATAGAGAGAAGCTGTTGACAATTACTAGATAAACATTTAAAATTGCATACTAAGGTCACACAGTTACTTTAGTGAAAGGTTAGTTATAAATTAATTACATAATTTAGGAGTACCTGAAGTAGAGCAAGAACATGGCAAAGTTCTTACCCAGACAACTACTTTCTGTAGTCAGCCATTTCTGCTACTGTCTAGTATGATATAGACCTCCACAAGACTTCATCTCCCTTGCAACACATGCCACTAAGTGGCAAAATAAGATGTTTCAACTTGCATATCATCTTTATGAAATACAGATAATTGTCTGCTATTGTTACTGCAGAGAAGCTGTTTGAGGTTTTTTTTCTTTGTTTGTAACTTGAAGTCGCAAACAATTTTCCTTGTGTTTACCTTTGAAGAGAAGACTTAAGAGAGTATAAAGGAAAGCACACATGATTCTTGTGTGAAGAGGCTTTGCACACAATGAATTAAGGCCTTACATCTTTCAAGAAGGAAAACATGTCAGGTGTGGCTAATAAAAACAGGGAAGTAGAAAGAAACAGGACCTATTCAAAGGACCTGCTTTTGTAGATCTCAGTAATATCACAACTCCTACTATCACTCAGAAGAGTAACTTACATGCATTGCATGAAGTAGGTCTGCTAATAGACATTGCTTGAGTTTTTCATCATTATTTATTCCATGTAGCACTAGATCAGGTATATATGTATGACAGTAACCACCTAGAAGTGATCTTCCAAAATTTTTCACGCACTGACTGCTGATTGTATTTGACCTGAAATACAGAAATACAAAGCAGGTAAGATTCTTGCTTGACAGACTTAATTCAGACTTTAAATGAATGCTGTGTTTGGTTTATCACCCCTGCTTCTACTGCAAATACTAATCAACAATTATACTCAAAATACAGTAAACCAATTATGGTGCTCTTTGAAACAAGGATTTTAAAAGCTGAACTTTAACAATGCATTCATCCCTTCAAATTTATGAAAAGACAAATCTAAATGTATTAGAGCTTGTGGTATGTATGAGTTCCCTGTTCTGCAGCTAACAGGTTTGCTAAATTTGAGATTTCTCATACTCAGCCCAAGAAGCAAACTCTTTTTAGCTACCTACCTTAAGCATCAGCAAGCTCCACGTGCACCTGTAAAGCTCAAAAGTCTTCAAATAGGATGCCCTTATTTATTTCAAATCTGTCTTTGATTTGTCAAATATGTCAAATCTAAACAGTTATCAATTTAAGCAAAGCTAACATTTTGCTTGTCCTCAATATTCTGTCTACACGTCTACATCAAATGTTTCAGGCAGTTTATATAAAAAAAAGTTTGATCACTTTTTATTAGACATTTGAAGAACACCTTAATCAGAAAGCTTCAATACCTAAACCTGCTCAGTCATGGTTTTCTTTTTGCCTAGTCTGTTTACTAGAATCCTAACCACATCAACAGTGTCCGTTATGGATTTGTTTGCAAGTAACTTAGTCAAGATCCCAGAGGATTTCAGACTTGAAACACTGAACATCTCTAAAAAAGCAACAGCTTTTGACTCCATTTAGTTCTAAATTAATTTAAACTTCTTTACCTTGGTAAAGGAAGTTCCACTTCTGCAAACTCTTCAAGTCTTTTGCTGACATTATCATGATGCACTTCATCAGGGATACAACAGTCACCTTCTTCATCACTGGCTCCAAGAGCACTGTCTGAACTCTCATTCCTTGGAATGTCCCCTTCAACTCTGAAGGGGATTTTCCTTCCAGCATCCCCATAGGGGACATCTTTAGCACCTAGTTTAGGGGAATCCTGTTTGGCAGCAGAACCTACTTCTATGCAGCCAGGGGAACAGTTCTCCAGATTGCCAGAGCATAAAGTTCTAGTTTCTTTCAGACTTGGCAATTTTACAGTTTCTATGTTATCTGTGGGCAAAAGTGGTTCACTAGATAGTGTGTTTACTACATTTATTTCAGTTCCTTTACTTTCCACATGTTGGTTATTAAGTGTACTCTCCTTTCCCTCAGAAGGTGGGATTTGTGCATAACAAACATTATGTTTACTGAAGGGTATAAAGGCAGCTTCACAGCTTTCTTTTTGATTCTGGGAAGCATCCACAGTCAGATTTGTGGAACTTGAGGCACAATGTATCACCTCTGGATTTTTTCTGAATGCCTTCAGATTTTCTTCCATTTCTCTTCTATGAGTTTCTAAGTCTGACTCTGGTGACGCAGAGCTTCCAATCTGAAAGGTGACCTTTTCTAAGTGTGAACTCCTGTGGCCAGACCTTTCAGGACAAGGTACGGCAGATGACCTACTAGACAATTGCTTTTCCACTTTTCTCTCATTCTGGTTCTTGTTCTTCTTTATATCCATTAAATCCTCCAATTTAGATGGCTCTTCAAAGTGGTAGGACACAATTCCTGTATCGGTGACAGTTCTTTTCCTACCATCAGCTGCTCCTTTATGGAAACTGCTAGTTAGACAGTCAACAGATGCTTCAGAGTTCTGACTGGCCTTTCCTATTGCTTCTCTCTTTTCTTTTGAAGAGGCTGGGACAACATGAGTGCTTTCTGGGTCATGTACCCACTCTGCAGTACTATTGTTCTTACTTGCCTCATTCATTGGAGGTAGGATTGGAGGCACAAGAGCAGGTTCATTTTTAACAGTGACAACCACATAATCAGACTCCTCCACCTCTCCCTTTTCTAGAGCAGTTGTGATCTTGCTTCCATTTAGCACTTGCTCTCCTTCCCCAGCCTTCTCACTCCATGTCAGCTGATTTTCCTGCAGCTCAGAGCACCGAATGAAGTAAGTTAGAACATAGAGCAAGCGCTGCACCAACTCCTTGCGTTTTCCAACAATAACAGTTCGAGTCAATCTAACTGGAGAGCCTATGGCACCGTAGAGATCACCTACACAGGAAAAGAAAAATTTCACATGGCTATGTTTGGTTGTAATATAAGCTATACCGTTTAAATTCAACACATTTTGAAAGAGCATTTACTATGGACACAAATTAGACAGTTAATTTCTTTCACAGGAAGATCATAAAAGTTTAAAACAAAGGATAACAACAGTAGTCCTCTAGAACTTCTCATACCTGATTTGCACCCAGAAGAGTTTTGGTGTTTTTGTAAGGGATTGGCTGCTGTGACTCAGTTTCTTTCTGTTCAAAGCCACTGAGGTTTTTATTTACATGATACTTACAAGATATTATCACTTGGAAATTGACACAACAGAGGGCAAAGAGGAATATAGATCCAGCTAAACTCTGAGGCCAGTTATACTATTTTCTATTTTTCTACTCATTTTCTTTCACATCAAAGTCATTCTGTTTTATTGCAGTCACTTTTTCTGTTAAACACAGGAGTTTTCATACAGATAAAAATTCTATTTTTCAGAACTAAGATATCAAAAAAGCAAAAAAGGATTCAATACTAGCTTAATAAATAAGGTTCTGAAAAGAGAGGCATGTGACTACCTTATTGGGCAAGGCATGTGCACTTCTGTGTACTTGGAGTCAACCTCACTAACATGAGCATTTATCTTTGGTGGGGGCGGCAGCGAGCTAGAAAATATATTCACTGCTTAAAATACAACTGTAATAGGAAAGGTAGGTACTACCACACAATCTGAGTCCCTCCAAGAACTGCTTATTTGCTAGCTCATTTATCCTTAAGAACTGCTTTTTTTAACAGCACTAAAGTCATACATATCCTGCTTTCAACATTTGTTTGGGAGAGTGGTAACTATCTTCCAGCTGCCTATGATCCTCTATCAGCTGAAGGGTTTCTACTCCAAAGTTCTGGGAGAAGTAAACACAGATAGCCAATAAGGGAACATTCACATGCTCTATCAGACAAACATGGGTTAACTCAAGAAATGTCTATTACCAGGTTGAATTAACCCAGTTGCCTTCACCTGACATCCATTAGAGAACACCCACTAAGTTGTCTTTGCCTAATCAAACTGTGCCTGATATCACCAGCAGATGGAAGACTACCAACAAAAGCTCAATTTTCTTTAGCCACTGTAAGTGTTCACCTTGAAAGCAGGCTTCCCTGGCTTGAGGCTTTATCAGCTACCTGCTAATCTACAAGATTGGTTTAGGTGCTAAGTCCTTGCTCAGGGTGGCTCAAATGTTCTGGACTGAGTTTGCCACCAGATTTTGTACTAGACCTCAAGAAGCAACACTAAGTGAAAGTTACAATCAGAGCTTCAGGAAAGTTTCTACCAAGGGCAAGAGGGCCTCTGGTTTCAACATGAGGAGACCAAAATAGCAAAAAAACCCAAAAAAACAAAAAAACAAACAAACAAAAAAACCCCAAGCCCAACACATTTATACCCAGCCTCCTCTTTGCCATACAGAACATAAAAGGAATAAGGCTCCTGACTCCATTCCTGCAAAACAAGGATCAATGAGACAATAATTCCACTGCTCTCACTTACTGTCTCCCCTGCCAAGATCTGCTACTTCCCATGATGCCAGTGACGTGCTAGAGAAGCTGCTGTGTGGTGGCATCAGTGTGCTGTCTTCCCCCAGTTAAGAACACCTCCGCAACTAGCCCCATAGCCTAACATGCCAGCAAATTCATTCCTCAGTAATGGAAAGTGAGCTTCAGACTACTCAGCTGGAATTAACCTCAATGCCTGGTGGGCCACAAGGACTAGCAACTTCAAAAGGAAATGGGAAGATATCTTTTTACTTTCGAGTTCAGCACAGTTGCTATGGAAATCAGATTCAGGCTTCATGGTCATTTGCACAATTGACTTTTATATAAAACCATTACTAATAAGACAACACAAAAAGTCAAATTGTGGTCTTCAAAACATACTAATGTCTACTGTTAAGACCCTTAGATTGAAGCTGATGTTTAAGAGACAGTACTGTGTCTTCCTGACAGTGGTACTTACAGTCATATCAGTATGTAATTGTAATTGATATGTAATATGTAATGAAAACATAGGTCTGAAGGTGGAAAGACAGGTACATCAAAATCCTTTCCTTAATAGAAAGTCATTTCCATTTTAAAGCACTAAGCCTCATGATTTTTTATCTCCCCCCCGCCCCACCCCCCTAAAGAAGGAGACCAGCAGAGGGCAACATCTTACTTCCATTATCAGTTACTGCAACCACCTGATAATGGCTTTTGGGCTTTATAAGGACAAAACAAAAACAGAAAGCATTTTGAGTTCAGGCACTGAGAACTTGGCTAGGCCAATACTGGTAGCAACATACAGCCTGGGAAGGCGAGAAGAGAAGCAGATTCTTGACTAGTCACCAGTGGTGGCCCCTGGGAGTGACCACAAGAGCTACTGCTGATCTTACGCCTCCAGTCCAGCTGGTTTTTATAACCCCAGGCCTGGCTCCATTCTCAACACCCTGAGCAAGCTTCTATTTTCCCCTCCAAGTCTAATCCATTACTCTCCTGCATAACATTTTAAAGGCATCCTAAAACAGGAAACGCTTCTACTACAACTACATGGCCAAGGTAGCAATTCTTAGTTTCATAAAGATTGCCGAGAGTAACAAACATAACTGAGACAATTAGCAAGAAACACAATCAGTAGCACCAGTGTAAAAGTCACATTATCGCTTTAGTGTGCATGTGTGTTATTTTACATGGCAATATAGTATATCAGTTAAAGTTAAGGCCAATCTGATGTCAGACTCACAGCTTCTGCCAAGAAGATGGAGAATTTTCAAGGATTTACCACTGGCAGCATTATTCTCTCAGCTCTCACTCACCTACTCATATGACAGCAGTTGTTTAATCCCCTGTATCAAGATAACTTATAAGCTACAAAATATTTGTCAGAGAACAGCCTGAGGAGCTGGGCATAGAAAGAAAATCTTGGCCCAAGCCCAGTCACATAACTGTGAATGAATGGAGGTATGCCAGTTGCCAGACTTCTACTCTGTTGTCTTAGTGTCCATCCTAGCTCTGTGAGAGAGATAAAAGGAGGTAGCCAGGGCAGTTTCAACTAAAAAGGGCATCCAAGGCCCAGAGAACTCCCCTCAATCCAGGGGGAAACTTCTCAGATCATTCACAGCACTTGCACTATCTTAATGCTTCTAAACCAAGTTACTTAACCAGGCAGTGCAATGAATGATGACAACAAGTGACCAAGGAAAAAAGCAGAGCATTCAGGCTATGCAAAACAGGCCTCCAAATGATCTGCTTAACCAGGTGCTAGACACCTCTCTAGCCCAGATTAGCTCTGCCCAGATGTAGCTCTGCCCAGATTACAGCAGGGCAAATCAGTAAATGTAATGTGGATCACAAGTAGCTCTTATCTAAGTAGAATGGATGCAGGAAGGTGCTAGTTATAGAGAAGTCTGAAGCTTTCCATTTCCTACTGACCAAGCTGTGCCCAGAGAGGGTTATATGGATGGGATTTTGCCAGCATGTTCACAGACTGTGATGTGCGCTTCTCAGAGAAGGCCTTTATGGGAGGATGGTCAACCGGCATTACTGTTGGGACCCAAGCCAGATGATATGTCAGCACCGCGGTTAACAAAGCAGCAAAGAACCTAGGAAAAAGAATACGATCAAAGTCACACCAGCAAAAGAATATCCCATTAAGTGCTTTAACATATCCACATGCACTGGGAAGCACACAAGCTTTTTTTAAGAAAAAGGGGGTGGGGGAAGCTTACTGATTTTTGTTGATCTGTTCTATCAGAAACGTAAATTCTTTAAGAAAACGCTGGCATAGCTGATTCTTTTCCAGGGTGCTGGACATCATGTTAAGCCACACAGGCTCTGCAATCCTTGGAACAGAATATAGGTTCCAGATGGTAACTCTGCTCAAAGAAAGTTCCCAAAAAGTAAATGTTAACATGCACATTTCAATCCTGCACATACAAGTAGTCCCTTTCCTCTTCTACTGTCCATTGATTTTTTTTTTTTTGGTAAGATCTAGGAGAGTAAACACACTGGAAGAGTTTTCCAAACACATGAATTACTAGTGTCCCAGAACATTAGTCTGTTTAATTCAGTGTACCAGTAACTTAGTGTCTTCATATGAATTACATATTTGTCTTCCCTTTCTTGCATTCCCCTGTGTATTTGTATTCAGAGAAATGATTCAGAAATCATTTTGAGGGGGGACAGAACCCATTCTATTCATTGCAGTGATTTCATTCCACATTCCAGATGTTACAGAAACTCTATCCCACCAAAGCCTTGTCTGTCTGTCCTGGGCTGCCTTTCTTGGCCTCTGGCCACTCCTTCCTCTCTGAGGTACCAAAAGAGAGCCTTTGACAGCAACTTTCTTGTCAGTTACACTGTTCAGCATCTATGGCTGGGAGTAGACAACTCATCTGCCTGAATACAACAATCAATCCACTTGTCTGCACAGGCATCAGCAGAAGCCAACTCTTGATGAGATCTTAAATACTTTAACTGACAGTCCCAGGTACAGGTGAGTGCAACAGAACTACTTGTACTCTCATTCTGAAAACGGCTAAGCTGGTTTTGCTAAAGTTTTCTGAAAACATTTACCCAATACCCAACACAGAAAATTCATTCACACTAACTTCAAGACTCGCTAATTTACAAGACCCTGCATTCTGTTGCTTATAACTGGAAGTGACAAATATCTTCAGAGGGGCATGAGAAGAGCTCTCTTTGTAATTCAGAATTCCATTAACTCACCTGAATTCTCCCAGGGCATCCATGACACGGCTGATATAAACCTGCACTCTTTGGCTGGATTCTGCTATTTTTCTACATGAGATCATGGCCTTGATTAAGAGTTAAAGACACAAAACAGCTTCTTAAAGGATTCACATTCTTCATCTTTTTAAGCTTCATTAACATGTCAAAATCATTAACCTCTAGCCCCAGTGCTATACAGTCACTCAGGACAGCAATAGCTGCCAACCTCCCTCCACCTCATGAGAGACCAATCCCTAAGACTGGACATGGGGAGACACCTGTTTTGAGAGAGTAAGGGGAAGACAGCAACAAACATGTATCTCTCTTCTAGTGACTGCATGAAAAGATAGAATACCATCATTTCCACATTCTCCAGGGAGTCAAGAAAACCTCATAGTAAAATATGGTGAGAAGGAAAGAAAAAAAACCCCACCCATAGCATAAAACTCTCCATTCTCATTCTGACTAGAAAAGAAACCACACCTCTTTTCCAGCAAATGCTGAATTCCCACACTGGGCTCAGACTCAAGACTACATGTGTAAGGAAGGAGGGAAGCTTGAAACCACGCACCTTCTCCCACTCTTCATCTATCAGATTCTAGAATACTTCATTCTATTTGACACTTATTTTTCCACATTAAGCCAAACTAGTATTCTGTACCTTTTCTATTGCATATTTCAGCTTGTTCATGTGAGATTCAAAGAGAGGAAAGTGAGAGAAAAAGAAATCCTGGAAGTTTCTCTGTGCTTCTTCTTTTTCAGGCAGAGAAAAGATTATGCTGATGGCAATTTTTTTCCTCCGAACCATTGCAGGATTGGAGCTGCAGCTTTCATCAGCCATACTAAACATTTCTTCAGTGGACCTGTAAGACAGATTTGTTAGGACAGTTACTTATGCACTGAGAGGTAATTCGTCTTCTATCCATATCCCTGTATATAGTAGAAAGTAATTCACTCTTAAGTCTCCGTTAACTGACTACCTAAGACTTTGCTGTCATCTGTCTCTGAACAGAGGATACCCAACATTTTGAAGGATAAGACCTATGTTTGCTCAGATAGGAGGAAGGCAACCCCAAAGAGGCCAGCTCCTAAAGTGGTGTGAACACTTTCCTCTGAAATAGACCTACTACAAAATCTCTCCTTCTGGATGTATCTTTAAGGGAGATTAAGAAAACACAAAAAATCATTAGCAAAAAAGGTTATAGGTAATTTCAGAGCTGAGA
Source organism: Platalea leucorodia (assembly GCF_965183815.1). NCBI lineage: Eukaryota > Metazoa > Chordata > Aves > Pelecaniformes > Threskiornithidae > Platalea > Platalea leucorodia. Next base: position 40,557,197 of record NC_138828.1, on the reverse strand, counting down.
ACTGCAGCCAGCACTCAAGCTCCTGCCTAGGTGCTCAGCAGTATGTCCATGATGCTCTTGAATCTGTGCTGCTGCTCATGAGGAAGTTGGGAAACACACTACCTATACTGTTCCAGCATCTTAAGATGGATGTTTTAAGGCACTTAACCATGCAAAATAAAATTTTCTATTTTAACTGAAGACAAAATGTCACCACTTAGTAATTACTGTGAAAACACAAACTTAACGCCTACAAATACATGGGTGCCTAGCTCAAAGTTGGATATACTTCAGTTTAAAATGCTTTGCTTTCTGCTAAAAAAAAAAATACACAGTGGCTATTTTACAACCATTATTACTTCCCCAAGTTCTGTTTATTCACTTGATAGTTCGGCCACATTTCTTTCAACAATTATGCCACTTTTCAATATTACACATGGGTTGATACTGGGATCAATACTGCTCAATATCTTCATTATCAGCCTGGCCTGTGGATCAAAACACACCTTCACTGAGTTTGCATGTGATATCAAATGGGGGGAAAATGGTCAATACATCAGAGGGTACTGTCCAGAGAGGCTGTGGAATCCCCATCCTTGGAGGTTTTCAAGACTCAATTAGACAAGTTCCACAGCAGCCTGATCTAAATTCCAAGCTAGTCCTTTGCACAGGCAACTGATTCGGATGATACGCACAAGTCTCAGCCCAGCATAAGTTCTTCTGTGATTATACAAAAGGGTGGCAATCCTCTCACCCTGTTCCTCTGTAAATCCTTGCATTGCAGTGATAGATATTGATGTTGCTGGATTTACAGAACTATTATTTTTACTTGCTTAAAGTTTCTTAATTAATTTCACTGAAAAAACATCTTTAAAGAGTATATACATCAATAAGCAAAATACTGTGGTCAAAATGTCTTTTGGAAGGAACTTTAATTGAAAAATAGCTTTTAATCCATTCAGAAATTATAGGGGGGAAAGGGTAGGAACACACAAGAAAGCCATTAGAACGCAAATGGAGACATTCGGAGCAGCAGCTCATATCGAAATAGCTTGGTTTTGGAGCTTCTTTCTAAGTTAAGACTGCAGTATCAGCGAGTAGTAATTAAAAGCTTGAAGGCTTTTCATATCAGAATTATCCTGAAATAGAGCCTGTGGCATTTATAGACCACTATGAAGCAAGTAACAAGAGGAAAGCCTGAATGCTAAGCATTCATTCTAAGTTCATTCTAAAAATAAATGGTTTACAGTTTAATTGGTTTGACAAAGTTAAATATACAAAAGTTTCTCATCATAGAGGTATGAGTCCAGGAATACAGGAAAAACACACACAATAAAACCCCAGCAAAAAAACAGCTTGTGGGAAACCAGAGTTCAAGACAAAAACATAACCTCATTTGAACTTCAGGAACTTGCATGCAGAGACAGAAATTCCCAAGGAAGTTGGAAAAGGATGGTCAGTCAGCATCTAAGAAACATCACAAGCTTTTGTACTGCTTCCAGGAACAGAAATTGAAGAATTTAGGTCTGTGAGAGAAGCCTTTTCAACAAAGCTGCTAATCTAGCTTGCCTGCCAATTGACTACATGGAGTTCCAGCTAGACATCTCATTTTCTTTGAGCTATTGGCCTAAAACATCAGTCACAGAGATTGTAGAATCTTGGCTGTACAAACCAAAGTGTGAACTCTGTTGTCACTGAAGTATTCAACCAGAAAGCTACTGTTTCTCTAGCAAGTAATCAGAAAACAAGTATCTGAAGAGGCTTTTTGGCTTAGAAAGAACCCCAATTCAAGAGTAGTTCTAGATAGTGGAAATAGTAATGTCCTGTTTCCGATATCTTTCCCCAGCATAGATTCTCCAATGTGGAAGAAGCACAACCTACTCTCTACAGTGAACAAGCAGCCCAAAAAGGCTACTTTCCTCTAAACAATTTGTTACTTTCATAACACTGAGTAAATTTCTATTTGTGAAACTTTGGCTACTTCTTAAACTGGGCTGAAATTATCTTATTTTCCCTAAATGTTTTAACTTTTTTGTATGCACAGCTCTCAGCCTTATTTCTTTAGTAAACTAGAATAAAAAGTACTTCAATTTACTGAAAGCAAAATATTTACTAGCCTATTCTCAACTGCAAGTATGATTTAGAAAGCATGACTGCTGCATTAGCACCACTGCACGGTTCTTCATGTTAAAAATTATTTGGTAAGAATATCCGGGAAAAATCTTCAAGTGTTGACACCAGGGAAAGAAGTCTTTTCAAAAAGGATTTGTTTGATTTTACTGACCACATATTTTAATTGGCAGCTTTTAAGCTTCTCTTAACTGAAAACAGTGAAGATGGAGAGAGGCCAAACACCAGGAATTTCTTGTAGCTCTCCACTAATTCCATGCTGTCTCTGGGTGCAGGTGGATGAGTACATATGAGCAGATAATCAAGAACCATTTGCTATTTTGCAACTGACAAGGGAAGAATTTGCTTATTAGCTATGAAAGGTCTGCTGCATTCCATGCTTTGTTATGCCACTGAGCTACAAAAGCTAATAAAATTCCAAAACAGAAGCCAAGCTTTTTGATCACAGCTTTTTTTTCTTCCTGTTTTGGCAGAAGTCACATCAGGAACATCCTGTACCAGCCAAGAGAGTCATCATGGGCTATTACTCCAAAATTTCAGTAACTGCTCTCTAGTCAGACTTCATCGTATAATGTAATTATGGCAGCAGTGCTGTTACAGTCCATTTCATCTCAACACGATGCTCTTCTCTCTCAGAAACAGCTTAATTTGCATTCAGAATGTGGCTTCAGACACAGCCTATACTTTCAATAAAAGCAAGTATATTTCAAATCGGGTCTTGCAGTTCATATTCAGCCAAAACTTGATCTTCCTTCATATTGGCAATCTTATGTAACATGCACAGAAGTTAGACTGAATTGAGACCATTTAATAACAGGATTTGTCTTTTTAAAGAAAAGAGGCTTAAGCTCTATTTAGCTTAAATCACTGCCAAACAGCTGTTGTAAGAAGAGAGGTGTTACACTCACCACCTTGGAATAATTCCATTCTCTAAACTGGTTGTCTGACTTCGGAGCCAGCGACGTTGGTAACTGCTAGAAGATGATGATGAAGAGCTTGGAGATGGAAAAGGAGTGACCAGAAGACTGCTCAGAGATGCTATGAAGAAAGCAAGAAACCCCACATATACTGAACTACAAGGAGTGTTGGTTAAATATTTTTCTTCATAGTCTAACTGGGAACAAATTCCCACAAATATTGCTCTTGCTTGCTGATCTTTTTCACATAACTCACTTGCAACAGGAGAGACAATTATTTTAAATAAATCTTGCTGCCTGAGGATGTTCTTTTGTTATAGAGTCAGAGAACTTCCGTACTAGAACATACTAAAAGTCATCTTATTCTCATTAAAAGCATTCTGTCCTAAGACGTGTTGCGCTCTCATTACAATAGACAGATCTCCTGGTCTCCTGGCCTCCTTTTCCTGGCTTCAGCCAGTTCTTTCTCCAAATTATAAATTGGTTATAACCCAGAAAATGATGGCTGTAAACAAAGAATATCATTACGAGTATTCTTGCATTAAGGCTTGGGGCAAAAGCAGAAGGAAAACCACTTAACAAATCCAAACAATTTTGGATTTACAGGTCATAAGGTGCCTCTATTTCAGGTGAATCACTGCACCAAAGAATTGTAACATAATTACAAAAGCAGGCAAACAAGAAAACAGCAGATACCTGACCGAGCAATGCCACTGTCTCTGTCCTCATTTTGTCCTCTGCTAGGCATATCAACAGGCGTGCTGTGTGCTAAAACAAACAGATCAGATCAATAGAAAAATATTACATAACTCATTAGACTATTTGTCAGTGTTTAAAAAATGTTTAAGTTTAAAGGTCATAAAACCAACAAAGTTACATCCTATACTGTTACTCCGAATAAGCAGCATGGTGTGAGCAGAGGTGGCAGCAAACAGTATTCCCATACCGAGTATCATGTTACTAGAGGAAGTTGGTTATTTGCCCCAATTTAAAAAAAATCTCTGAGAAACTTAAGAATGTGAATACAGTCTACATTATCAGAAATCAGATATGCTTTGAAAATGAGGGCTGGTGGTACCTCCATCTGTCACTTGACATTTTTTCATGTGTGCACGATTTTTAATTTACACAGATTAACATCATAATGAAATAGTCAAATACGAGGTCCATTTAGCTTCTGATTCACTCCCCAAGCAGAGATTTACAAGCCACAAAGCCTCACAGTAAGAAACATTCAGCCTATGTTGTATTACATTGAAGTGTTAGTAGTGCAGAGTCACTCAAATCGTAGAGCATGCAAGATTTGCAAAGGCTGTGAAGAAACTGCCTTGGTATTCCAGTTCACATTTTTGCAATTAACAGAACTAATTAGGCCTAAGATCTACCCACCTGCATGGGTCATCAGTACACCTGTAAAAGGAGACTTTATGTAAAGTTTTGAAAATTAAAGAAATTGATATTGTTGAAGAAAAAAAACCTTAAAGCCTCCCAAGACTTAGCTCAAGAATTAATTTTGAATGCTTGCCATCAAATTAAGGTAAGAAAAGAAAAAGCTGTGCACCAGCAAGACACCTGCACACTAGCAAGAAACCAGCTATAAGCCAGGAAACATAAGTTCTCTAAGAAACATAAGGGCTCATTTATTATTAAAAATACTGCATAACAATACTTTTAAAATTAAACACAGGAATTAGAAAAGAAATATGAACAAAAAGCAATTAATTTAGCTATTTTTCTGGAGGAAAGATTTTGAAGTATAAGCCAGCTACATCTCTTGTCATTATTATAGCCCTTTCTGTTTCTAGAGAGTAATTATGTATATCCTGCAAGGATTCAGAAGGAGCTGGATTTGTGTGTGCATATGGATGGGTCACACTGTGGCTGGCATTCCACACAAACCTGCAAAGAAAGAAGCACTGCGGATGAGCCGGAGGGGACCTCCTTCAGACACACCCTGCAGCAGTTTGCTGCTACACAGCTGTAACACACCTAGGAAACAAAAGCAATGTAGAGAAAATGCAATGCAAAAAAGTAAAAAAAAAAAAAAAGTAAAAAAAAAAAAAAGAAAGTGATGCACAGGAAAAAAAAAAAAAACAAAAAAAAAACCCACAAACTGAATGAACAGATGGCCTCATGTTGTCAGAAAGACACAGAACCTGGAAATATTTACCTAAATTACTTCCACTGCGACAGGTTCCCAAACCATTCTGATTCGAGCTCAGCTTTCCCAGGCTGGGATCTTGGTTGATGTATTCAAAGCTATCTTGTAAGCTAAAAAAGGGTGAAAAGCCACTGTTCCTTAAGACTGTAATCAACAGACATTAATATTATTTTGAGAATCAGGCTCATTTTATGGAAAAAGGCGGCTGAAGATTAACTTTACAATCAAACTCAAGGACCAGTAGGTTTTCTGAAACTGTAAGGAAATAGGCATTTGTTTTCGATATAGGCTCCCTCTTTGAATTATTGTAAGTTTCCATATGTCACATTTGGGATTTGGTTTATTCACATTTGCCCATTTTTGGGACAAGGAAAAAGGGAACAGATGAGAAACAGTATATCTTCTGTCATTGTTGAAGGAAACAGAAGTCAGGTACAGGGACAAAAAGCTTTCTCAAAATATACCCCTTCTTCCCCCTTCTGGCAGCAGGAAGAGACAGAGGCTTTGATTGTCCAAAGCACCTAACCTCTGAAGTTTATTGCATGCCCTGGACAAATTAAGAAGCAGAAACTTGGAGAGATTTTATTTTTTAAACTTGGGTGGCCTGTCTGGCATCTATCAAGAGAATCTTTCTCCACAGCCACCATTTCTGATTTTCTACTAGGCTTTTTCCACTTTCGGTAAGTCAAATTTAGAAGCAGTGACAGAAGGACTACAAAAGGAGAAAGAAGGAAAGACAACTGCATTAGATGGGGAAGAAAAAAATAAAAATTAAAAAAAGTTCTTACTTATTGTTGCTTCCACTGAAGCTTCCTACCCTGGCTGAGAAGACTTTACTTATCATCAGCTGTGGGGGAGAGCTGAAAGGATAAACAGTCATTTCAGTGAGTCATCAATTCCAAGTGCCTGACGAGAGTGCATCACAGAAAAGGACACTTACCGTATATAGTGAATTTTCAAGGTGGAGCCTTTGTAACTCATTGCCACTGAGCCAAACATCATTTCTCCCAGCATGTTGACGTCAGAGGCTGGTCTGGTGTACTACACAGACAAGAAGATGGGAAGAGCAAAGTCAATAATAATTTGGCATACTATTTCAATTTAATGTAGTGTCATAGTGCTACATTTTGAATAGAGAATACAAATAAGTTCTGCTTTTCCATGCAGACCAAGATCCTATGTGGTGCTAACACACTGAGTGCAAGTACAAGCAAGTACAGCTGGAAGATGTACTCTGGTTTGCTCACTAGATAGGCATTGTTACCCTTGTTCCAGGGGGACCTCCAAAGGCAAGAAAGAGGAAAAAACCCTACTGCATTTCCAAAGAAGTAGCTGTGTCCAGCAACGTTCCCATATCACTGAGTGTTTGAAGAAACCTGCAGGTGTTCACAGGACTTAGATTCTGTGACCTGGATCCCCAAGCATTAAAATGTCTTCCGTATTCAAATGAGTAAATTCCCCTTCCCTGCCCTTATAGAAAGCTTCTTGGAAAGATTTTTGATTGGAAAATAACTTGTGAAAACTGTGTTTCTAAGTATAATCAGACTAATTTCTTATTTTGCTTCAAAGACTGATCATCAGTAGCAAATATGGAGAAGTTTATTAATTCTGAAGGAAATCACTTAGCTTCTAGTTAAATATAATCTTTTTTCTATCTTAATCTATACATGCTTCAAATTACATTTTTCTAGATGAAACATTTATGCTTGTACTGAGAAACAGCCAGGGTACCTAAAAAATAGTTCTCTTAAAAATTTCATGTTATAGTAAGACAGACTAAAGGGACTCTTAATATACCATATTCAACAGCTTCTTCAGAACTGACCTGAAGCATAGGTAGACCTCTTTCAAAACAAGAACAGAGAACGGTATAGTGCTTTTTATGACCTTCACAAATAATAATGCTATTAAATATCTTTTGCAACTCTTTTAAAGACAAGACCAAGATAGACCAAAAGGTTAAGATGTACCTACACGTTCTTACTCTACAACACTTCAAAGATAGGGTAGATATCTCAAGGTTCATATTAACTTGTAATATACTAGAAGTATAACTAGTACAACTATAATGCATGTAAGATAAGGCTTTTATATACAAACTTCTTCAGTAAAATGGATAAATACAAACAAGAAAGGTAATGAACATTACCTGATACTTTGGTATCTGTTCTTTGATATTTTGCATACAGCTTATTGAGGGACTATGGGAGGAAATATTGTTCCCATTGCTTGCTTGGCAGTTCTTGGCTGAAGTCTTTACAGAAGCATCCTCTGCCATTTTCTGTGTCAAACCAGAGCAATATGATGAAAACAATTAAAGTAAATATGAGAACTCCCATCTGTAAACATATCACAGCAAGATTTTTTCTTAAGGTACAGGTGGGCAACAGAAATAAAAGATACTCTTATTTGGTTCAAAAAATATCTATCAGTATTAAAAGATTTTTAAAAAGGCCTGCATCAGAGAAAGTGCAGAACTACTCTCACATTTATATTCTCAGACAAGTTTTCATAGTATCACACACAGAGTAGTCAAAGTTCCACTGGAAGGTCATTCCCAATTGTTGTGAACTACTCTGTGTAACATTTGCCAAAGTTTACGTAAACAAAATCTCAGCTTATGGGTTGCTTACAAACCAATTTCTGTAATCATTTGCACAATTAATCACTCAAATTGCATAACGTTTGCTCCCCAACTGATCAACAGATTTCTTAAACAGAAGAACAGCCAGCAAAAACAAAGGGTGAATAATGCATCATTTGGTAGAATTATCAGGTTATAAAATCTATTTGTTAAACCTGTAAAGGAGTTGTGTAAAAAAACCAAACAAACCACCCCCTTTAATTCAAAGTTTACTCTCAAGTCACTATGTTTTAACAACACCTTAGAACTGATCAGAAAGGTGTAAAGGAAGTCTCAGAAAGACACTGATTGCATTAATGCTATTGTACGTGTTTCATAGACAAGCTGCATTTAATTCATTGGTATTTGCTTAATACTGTTTTCTTAAACAAAAACCAATGAGTTACTTGTTTTCTTTAATGGCTGCCTTTTTTTTCCCCCAATTTGAATGTCCATTACACATCAGTTAAAAGGGCCACATTATTTCAAACATACTTCTCACATACACTTGAAATGATTTATATGGAGGGAGGAAAACTGTAACATTGCAGCAATGAAAACTGCTTAGAAAGTCTTAGAAAGCTTATCTTATACTCTTTTTATATATTTAAAAAATTCAAAATGCCTTAATGAACATATATTTCATGTGTATTAATGTAAACATTCATTCATTTGGTGCATATCAGAATGAAGTGTATTTTTCTAAGTCTCATTTTGTACCAGCATGGCTTACCTCATTGGGAATGTGCATTGGCAGAGATCAACTAAATTTTTTTAAAATGTCAGCAAGGCACATGTAGATAGTTTACAGAAAAAAACCAAGCAAGCAGGCAAAAAGAAATAGTAATAACCTAGATGCTAGTAAAAAGCAGCCATAACCAAATTTACATCATACTTTGGGCTCAGCAAGATGAGAAAGGAACAATAACAGGAAATTAAATAGAAATAAAAGTAGAATCCAATATTCCACAAGGCTGATTTTTAAGATGAACATTTTGAATACTACAGTGCAGTAACTGTAGTAAGTTTTGGAACACTCAAGTCATGATGACAAGATGATAAAACAGGCAAAGGGAAAGATGCAGAAGAAAAAGAGGAAGAGCAAGCCAAGAAAAGTGGAGTAGATGATCTGTAATTCTTTTAAAAGTTGAGTTTAAACTACAGTGACAGTACAGCTCCTTTACCCATTTAAAAATAAGCCTACTATCATGTTAAAAAAAAAAGATCCTGGACTTCTATATTTTATCTTATATTTGCACTCCTCTTGTGCAGTTTTTCCCAGCATAGTATTTATGTGCTGTTGCTTCCCTAATCTCAGTGTGACTGTCATTAGGGGTTTAGAAATGCATCAGTGTCAGTAGTCACGTGTTTAATGAGCTATTGACAAAAATGCCTAATAAGTAGTCTGATATACACCATCTGCAGAAAGAATTGGAGATTAGATTAAGAACACTGAAAAGAAACGCAGTATATTAAACAAACATACGGTTAAATAGAATACAGACCTGCTAGTTCCCCCAGGTAAGTTTATTGCATACTTTAAAGACAAACAATGTATTTGAATATTCAATGTGAATAAGCCTTACTGTATTTCAGAAAAATGGATAAATGAACAGTATACACACACACTTTCTTGACTTTAGTTTAAACAGGACCGAGCTTGAGAGTAATTTTGCCTTAACTTTAAATGAATCAAGTTTTAGGCTCACTGTTTGATAACATACCAAACAAACAGCCAAACATTCAAGATTGCTTTTAACATCTGTGTGTTTGTATGCATTTCAAAGTGCTTTGGCTGTTTTAAAAGGGTACCTAGATTAGTGTCTTGCTAGAAAACAGATTATAGTCTGTATCATGTGTTATGAGGGAAGTTATAATCTGTTTTATGTCAGTGTTGCATAGCATTTCTGATAGGACATTTTGTAGTTAACTTCTAGTTTGAAGTATTCAAGCAAGTGGAATAATTTGAGTATTTAAACGAAGCCAGAAATATATTTCTTCCTCTCACACTGCGTGTTTTAAACCAACTTTAAGACACAAAGTAATGACCTTGATAGGGGGTGGGGGAGGGAGGAGAAGGGGGGCAAGATTAACAGACCAGTCTGACCCATTTATCCTGTTAAGTAGATGATCAGTCATCAGCTGATGATGCTCAGTTTTACTATTTGGCACAACAGCATACTTGCAATGTGACTGAAATAGATTGCTGTTTTTTAAGCATCTTCATAAGTAATTTCTACCAGTCACAACTATTCGTACATAGCTAGTGATTCTACAATAAACCATGCTAGTCTGACAGGCTGAAGCTGCTAGTTGTTAACAAAGGCTTCAAAACAAACAAAAATTTGAAATAATTCAATGTAGAAGAGAAACACAGAGCTAGTAGAAATAAAAAACCAAAACAAACACAAACCAGAATACTATTGTTTTACTTGTCTTATAATCACCTAAGTGTGCTGGAAGTATTACTCCACAATTCGTGTGTCTGGAGAACAACACAAAGAATTTGCATCTTGACAACATCTACTCTTGCTTCTATGTGTGTCATCAAAACTTACGTGGCCATATATTGCCATGCGTGAGTCTTACACATTATGGCATGGTTAGCCAAAGTGTTCTAATTCACATAAAGCCAACAACTTTACTAATCCAAACACCGAAGGAAGACAAGCACATTTAGAGACATGCTAGACATAACTGGAACAATGGGACTGCACAACCAGGGCTAACAACAAAAAGCAATCCCAGTCAACATTAAAAAGGCTAAGGAAATCAGTTTAAAGGGGTATAGACTGCTTTGCTTGAAAGCAAATCAGGTATAACTTATTAGGTTTCAATGACATATTTATATTATAAATACCAAATACCAGATGTGTTCATAGGCTTTTTGGAATCTAACACACACTGCTGCAGCTATCACAGAATCAAGATCAAGTGCAAGATCACAAGTAAGATTAAGGAGTTGACACTGACATATCAAAATTCCTGCTTTCGCGAAGGGAAACAAAAGAGCAGTAGGACAAAAGCAAAATTAGCATTTCATACCTGAACCACAGCTTCATCAATTTTGCGGACTGCTTTGGAATCAAATAAGACCTGTCTGCCTCTCCTCTCACAGTCTTGGTAAACTATCAGGCGGATTTCATTCAAGTCAAACTCTGAAGAGGACCAGCTGCAGGTAATAAATACAAGACATTAAAACAATGTGCTTACTTTGCAGGCTTATTTAAGTGAAGAAACAAGTATTCAGCAAATACATCTTTTACTCAGCATTTACAAGAATCAGGCTGTAATCACAGAACTCTGACCAAAAAGTAACTCAAAGGAGCATCTAAGCCCGGTGTCACTGACACACAGGCAGGCACAGCCAAACCAATTTTCATCCAACCTTTCTTCAAAATTTTCTGGAAAAGAAACACAAAACTTTGTCTCAGCAATCTGCTCCAGGGCTTAACTACTCTTAAAATTTACTCCCCTCTCTGCACACAGTCTGGATCATCCTTATTGCAAGGTAGGTTTACTATTTTGTGCAATTCTCTCAGTGGCAACAAAGAGCAACACATTACCATCCTCCTTACTACAGCCTTTCACAAACTCCAGCCTTACACCATCCCTCATCCTTCTCTCCTCTAAACAACACAAACCCAATTCCTTTTGACCTCTTCCTGTCAATGTAAGTTATGATTTTTCCAAAGTTTAATTCTTGTAACTGAAAGATAAGGTTTATGTTGTTCCATTATTTCTCCCCTTTTCTGAGATGTTTCAGGGTTTACAGAACAATCATAGATTACCGAGACTTGATCTCCGACTACAATGAAACTCATTTAGTAGATGAAACCAAGATACCACTGAGATTCAACCTAGAGCAAAACAATTCTCTCAAGCCAGAATCTGCCCATTCCTCAGAGATACACCGTGGCACACGACTTGCCTCCTTGCGCTACTGCAGGAGGCTGAGGAGGACAACTGATCCTGGCTGCAAGATGGCAAGAGACTTTATTTCCTAATTCCTAAGGGAGTCAGTCTGCACATCAGAGCATGGAGGTTTGCTTGGCTGCAGAAAATGCTTTTCACGTTCTGTAGTTGACAAGCTGGAATTAATGGAAAAAACCTACTACTGCATAAAGCAGTGCCACACAGCACTGGTGCTCAGTCATATTGCCTCATCCCTGACCTCGATGGACCACATCTCGGGGGCAAGAGTACAACTGTTATTAATAGTTGTTGGTTTAACAAATTGCATAACAGACTTCAGTCAAGGCCACACTGATCTCCCACCCAAAAGGATGTTTCATTTAGGAATTTTCCCGAACTATGACCTACAGAGAAGGAAGGTAGAGAATTGAGAGAAGAGCACAAAAACTCTATACGTCTGAAAGACAAGAATTTCTGAAGCTATTGCTTTTATTCCATGCTTTGTTAACAGTCATAAATCAATAGTGAGGTAAACACCATCAGCTCCTGCTAGAGTCAGTAAGGTAACCATGGGCAACTGCTTTAGGAGTACACTCAGAGACTTGCAAATTTAAAATCATTGTAAGTAAAGCCAGCTTAATTTCTTCTTTGTGCTTCATCTTGCATTTCAGAGATCAACTCCCCTTTCTATGTAGCTAGAAAGAAAAATAAGCGTAAATAGGCACCTTTTATAAAGCTGAAAGACCTCATCAGTCTAGAAGGTTTTAATCTATTTTCAAATACCTTGAGACAGAATAAGCCAGATACCTATCTCCGCTGCAAGGTACTCTGATACAAGTATACTCTATGTACATAATATACAAGGGTCCAGTACACATCAAAGCCAGATCATGGAATGATGCTAAAGGTTGTTTTGCCATCAACAGTGAGGAAATTCATGGATGTGTTTGTAACATGTTGCCTCCAAAATGCTAGGAATGCCAAGCAGATTTCTTTTCAAATCTTCCCTTTCAAAGGGAGCCACAGCATTAAGTTAACCTGCATGAGATCAGACCTGATACCATTGTTGATAGTTGCCCAACAAAGATCCTACACACCTCACATATACAGAGAGCTGCAACTACACCATCTGTTTTAAAAGTCTGTTACTAGTTTCTCAGCCCACTGCCTGTGCAATGCTATTACAAAATCCAGTTATACAGAACCCAAGAGAAGTCAGAGCCATCAATAGACTTCATTCTAGTCTGCCACATGAATCTGATGGTCTTCAGTAACCTCTGATACCTCTTCAGTTATACAGCTACCTACTTACTTACACACTTTCTCCAACAGACAATACCTAAAGTAACTATGCTGTTTTCTTAAAAAGGCCACAGGTCTTCCCTCCTTTTAACAACAAAGAAAAATTACATCCCTATGGCTTTAATTTAAATTGTATGCAAGAGCAAAAACTTATTTATCTCCAGGACTGGCACAGCAGGATCCATAGTTCAGACCACAGGACTGCAAGTCTAAACTGAGACAGATTCAGGCACAGGTTGAGCCAATCCAGCCCTGCATCTGCCCAGTGATGCTAAAAAGCATGCTCAATACTTGTGTTGCATTAATTTAGGTTTCCTTATGAGCAGGTGAACTCCCACATAGAATCATAGAATCGTTAAGGGTGGAAAAGACCCTTAAGATCATCAAGTCCAACCATTAACCTAGCACTGCCAAGTCCACCACTAAACCAGGTCCCCTAGCACCACATCTACCCTTCTTTTAAATACCTCCAGGGATGGAGACTCAACCACTTCCCTGGGCAGTCTGGTCCAGTGCCTGACTACCCTCTCGGTGAAGAAGATTTTCCTAATATCCAACCTAAACCTCCCCTGGCACAACTTGAGGCCATTTCCTCTCATCCTATCGCTTGTTACTAGGGAGAAGAGACCAACCCGCACCTCACTACACCTCCTTTCAGGTAGTTGTAGAGAGCAATAAGGTCTCCCCTCAGCCTCCTTTTCCCCAGGCTAAACAAACCCAGCCCCCTCAGCTGCTCCTCATAAGACTTGTGCTCTAGACCCTTCACCAACTTTGTTGCCCTCCTCTGGACACGCTCCAGCATCTCGATGTCCTTCTTGTAGTGAGGGGCCCAAAACTGAACACAGTATTTGAGGTGCGACCTCACCAGTGCTGAGTACAGGGGCACCATCACCTCCCTGGTCCTGCTGGCCACACTATTCCTGATACAAGCCAGGATGCCATTGGCCTTCTTGGCCACCTGGGCACACTGCTGGCCTATATTCAGGCGGCTGTCAACCAACACCCCCAGGTCCCTTTCTGCCAGGCAGCTCTCCAGCCACTCCTCCCCAAGCCTGTAGCGTTGCATGGGGTTGTAGTGACCCAAGTGCAGGACCCGGCACTGAGCCTTGTTGAACCTCATACAGTTGGCCCCGGTCCAACGATCCAGCCTGTCCAGGTCCCTCTGTAGGGCCTTCCTACCCTCCAGCAGATCAACACTCCCACCCAACTTGGTGTCATCTGCAAACTTACTGAGGGTGCACTCGATCCCCTCATCCAGATCATCAATGAAGATATTGAACAGGACCAGCCCCAACACTGAGCCCTGGGGAACACCACTCGTGACTGGCTGCCCACTGGATTTGACTCCATTCACCACCACTCTCTGGGCATTCTGCACTAAAGCAAGCTTCATGTTGTTTGTGCAGTGCCAACTTCTGTATAAGATGTGAACTGGGTTTTATAACAAATGCTGAAGTAGAAGCCAATTTAACAGTCTGCTGAGGTGCCTTTTCCACACAGCACGCTAGAATTAAAGGTTGCTGCAATCTCTCAGAACTTCAAACAGATTCTAGTACCAGGCAGCAACAAGCTAAGAAGTTACATAAAATCTATCATAAAGACCTTTCTGTGACTAATAGACCAAATCTAGGGAAGTAACTTCAGATAACGCTGCTTACAGTACTAACAAAATATCAAATTTATGTTTTAATGAAGTCTTTGCTTTCAGGCTTTGAATTACCCAGAACACAGATGCAGTTCCTGCAGCGGTCCTACCCATTGCAGATGAGATCCATCCTACTAAAACCTCATTTGATAAGATCAAGCATGTCTACAGGCAAGTTATACAGGCATATAAACCCATAGCCTCACTACTTCAACGTGGAATCTAGCACCAGGCCCAAGACTAGTCAGATGACTGGGATGTTTTTCCCCGTCACAAAAGCTGATGAGCAGACTGCTTACAGTACTTCCACCCTTTATTGTCTAAGCCAGCTTATATAACATACAGCTCCCAAAACAGGGACAGTGGGAGTATTCGATCATTTCCTAAAAACAGAGTGTTGAAGAATACAGACAGTACACAGCCTCATTGGTCAGCTCCATTTTCACATGCGTAAAATCCAAAACCCCAAACCATTATTTACTTATCTTTCTATCAGCTTCTTGCTTATTTAGCAATGCTGAAAGGCATGCGCTTCTTTTTTTCTTCTTCACATATATTTTTTGAAAAAGAGGTAAGATTCTCTCACACAAAGCACCAGTTCATAAAAAAAAACCCACCACACTTCTGCATTGGATAGTTTAACATTCCATTAGATGTTAGAAAGTAATAGCTTAAGGCTTTGCCTAAGAAGAAAAAAAAAACCCTTTCACTCTTCCATCAGTTGTTTGTAAAAAGTAAGACCAAAATATCTGAAATAGGCAACAGAAATATTTTAGCCTGTTTTTTCCTGAGGAAAAAAGGCTCCTATGCTCACAGGCAACCTATATGCCTACAGGCTCACCTTGCCCATTTCTTTGTTAATTCACTAATCAATTTCAACCACCAAGTTTGTCCAAGCGATACATATTTCTATCCTCCAAAAATAAAGAGTGAAGGAGATAACAGACTCTTTCCCCTCCCCTCCAAGGCCACAATGAACTAATATTAACTTTAAGGCAACAAAAAAATCTTCACGATGCATTTGTGGGAGATAGGTAGAGGATGGGGAAAGAGAAGATTCTGAAAGTGTTATGTGAAAAGCTTGCACCAGAAATCTGCACCTTATTAGATTGAATTTTCTATTTTTCATTGGCAATTCTGTAACAAAATTATTAATTCTTCTGCTTTTGGACTAGAAAGCAAACCTTCAACACACAAAACGCCCCTTATTTTCCAGCTGCACCACATTATGAGATTCTGTCTATTCCATGTCCAATTATAACAAATATCGATGGTTATTCATACCAAAAGTGCCCTTTTAGCTCTTCACCACCACTCCTGACACTCTCCTACTTCATGCCTCAAGACTCAGTTGTTTTCCTTGTACTCATTTGGTAAAATCTAAACTGGCACACTGTTGATTGTTTCCTTTTGCTCTGTTTCTGTCTAAAACAGCTTACCCAGCCATATGTAAATACTGAAGGAAGCAATGTAAGAGTTATATAACACAAGTAGTTTTGCATATGTACCTACTACAGAAAGTGTTACTTCTGATAACAAAACTATGTAATCCCCAGGGTAAGCTTCATATTTCTTATGAATGTTTAGCAAGAATAAATGTGCTACAATCACTACTTTTGCGTAAAAACTGTTGCTTCTTTCAGTCAGCTTAAAAAAAGCCTTCAAAAATAAGTTTCACTAAACACTAACTGAAACATCATTTGCCTTAGCCCTGTTTATATAAAAGTCTTCTCATTCTGCAAGAAAGACCTTACAGGTCCCATTCCTGTTTAAAAGCTACTTAATAAACAGAATGACAAAAGATCTGTGCTGAAGGAATACATATTGCCAAGTGACTTATAAAACAAATGTTACAAATAAAATTAATAAAATCACAGCAGGGTTTTTTTTTTTTTAAGCCCCCTGAGTGTCAATGTACTGCAAAATGACAAAACATGCTTCTGATAACATTACACCCTAGAAAGGTAAGGAAGTAAAGAGACTGACAGCTAACTGAAATGGTCGGCTTAAAATCAATGGATTATGCCAGGTCCTGCATATTCTTAAAAATTAGCTGAATTAATATGAGCTTGTGCAGATGTTCACATTTCAGGTTAAATGTGGCTATTCTGACCGAACATAATGCTTTTATTTGACCACAAAAATAAAAGCCCCACATATCCTTTCTCCCCTTTTCGTAACTACGTGACCCTTCCTGTTACTCACGTCTGCTGTGGTAATCGCTGGACCCTTCTGTAAACTAACCAAATTCTCTGCAGCAGCGGCAGTCTGTCCCAGCAAATCAAAGTGGATCAGAAACATAGCTTGAAAAAGGAAGGAAGAAGTAGGAGGCAATGGAACCTCCACCTCTTGGTGGCAGCATGAGTTATACTAACTCACTTCATCCATGGGGCTATATACCTTCAGGAAAGGGCACAAAGAAAACATTCCCTATGCTCTTCAAAAAAGTATTGAGGCTATTTAGAATGTTAATTGGGTTTTCTTGTTCCCGAGTCAGTTTTCTGCCTGCTTAGTGAGCTGAACTAGCTCCCTAAGGGGAGCACAAGAGGAAAAAGGACAAGAGCGTGATGCCAGAAAGCAAAGGAAGAGGCGGCAATGTGATTACTCCTTCAGCATCAGCAGTCTGTTTGAACAGCTCAATTTATCTAGCCTCACCTTCAGAGCAGATCTTTCCTGCATCTGGAAAATGCAAGAACTAATAAACATCATCTTCAAAATAAATAAATAAAATCAAGCTGTCTACATTCATACAACAGGAAAACCAGGTCTACTAAGATACTAAAACACTATGGATTTTTTTTTTTTTTTTTTTTTTTTTTTTTTTTTTGAAAGAAAGCCACAAGTTCGGAACAGCTTACAGATATCCTGGCAAGTTTTCTCCCCAGATCCCATATTAAGCTTAAGTTTCCTTTATTTTCTCTTACATTGGCATGTAAGCTACTTTCCTTTGGCTCGTTCAACATTTCTTCCATTCCAGATATGAGACATGGAGGCAAGGAGATCTCTCTTACTCAGGCGAAAGCAGAGTAGTTTGTTTCTGGAAAAAAGCCAAGAAAAGTTCGCCCCATTCTGCCCTACATCAGTATTTTCAGTTAATATAGATCTCCAAACCCTGATCTTTAAAAAGAAAGCTTTTGGTTCACAAATAACAATCAGCATGCATGCAATAACTTAAGAGTGACCTATTTATTTATATTCAAAAACTACTTCAGCCGACCTTAAAATGTTTTTGAAAGTGACTAACCACTCACTACTTCAGTGCAACATCTATAGGCTAGAGAAAAAAAGGCTGAAACATATCTCTATACCTATACATCTATCTATATTTTTCTGCTTCTTAGATCAGCAACCCTGAATGTAGAATATTTATGTAGAAATAATGTAGAAAAAGCTGCTCTGAACCGTATTTTCAACACAGTTACATAGCAATAGAGACTCAGACATCAGAGACATGCTGGCACACACCTGAAAGACACCACAAGGAAGTCAAAGAAACACTATTTATACTCCAGATTACTTTGATGTAATGCTTGATCTAGAGGTCATTTACAAGTAAAGCAGAGGGTTCCCCTCTCCATTCTTCCCCCACTTCACAGCATTCTCTCCTGCCTGCTCTGCAAACTATTACTACTTGACCCACTAACACAGGAGGTGGCAAAAAAAAAAAAAAAAGAGGGGAACCTAATTAGAAAACTAGACAGAGAAGGTAAGATTATTTAACCTTAACTGAAAAGAAAGGCAATTATCCTTCATGCCTCAGTTTGCATATACATAAATCTCACACATCAGAGTCCAGAATGTAGATTCAGTTTCAAACAACAGGGAAGACTTTCTGGAGTATCAGTCACCATCATCAGCAAGAATAAGCTTCTAATAGAATTATTCCAGTTATTTACAAAATAGCATTTCAGGCACATGATTATAAATCTAATATCAACCAAAAACGTCCATTCTCTGTCAAAAATCATATCTACCAAAAAAGTTACATGCATACCTGTTTTGCAGCAGTCTAGTCACTTTGCTCACACAGCTGACACTTTGGTCTCCTCTCAAAGATTTTCTAATCCTCTCGTCCAATTTGGTACAAGGGAGATTATTTCCAAGTGGTACATCGTTGTTGTTTCTTGCTCTTTCTATTTGTCCCCCTGTGCCATTTGTAGCTTTTGGTGTACCCCCGCACATTTTCTTTCGCTACAAATCCTCTTGTAAAGCTCCCTCAAAGAAACTAAACACCCGCTGAAGAGACACAGCCACAAGCGGATTTCTTTACTATAGATCAACCATTAACAATGGTAGTTTACCATCAGCTTTCTTCCCTATACAGGAACACAATCTGCTGAATTTCCTGTTAGGGAAAAAAAAGGCAAAGAGATCTTCATATATTCTATAAGCCATTAATGCAGAAAGGCAGCTGTAGCTAATGTACTGCTGCAATTATTCCAAACAGAGGAGTAGACATGACTTTCAAGTTTCCGAAGCCATCATAGACTTGCTCTTGCTGCTGTTAAGAGTTTTTCCTACCAAGCCCGGTGCAAAGCTGTAGCAGATACAACAGCTAATATTGACTTTAACTATGTTTGTTTCCTGGTATGTGATTAGGTAGCTGGCAATTATGTAGTCACAAGACTGAACCATATGGCCTCTTAAAAAAAAAAAAAAGCATAGTTGCTTTTGCAGTGACTCGCCCTTAGTTGCAAGGTTGTTCTAACACTGGCTACAACACCCTGTTAATGGCTCTCATGTGAGCAATTGTCATCTGACAACCCCTAGCAACCTCATATAGCTTAGGAGCAAATAAGAATCTGTCATCATTGCCATATGGTTATCACTTTAAAAAAGTGGCCAACACCAAGAAACACACTAGCTATTCTGCACTGTAATGCTTTTACTTTTAAGGACAAATAGTATTTACACTTGGCCAAGAATCTGAAAATAATATTTTGAAAAGCTTTTTAAGAAAAAGTAGAAGGGAAAACAACAACCAAAAAAAGTCTGTCACAGATGTCAAGTTCGTTGATGAGAATTTATAGTCATGTGTCTATTAAAACAATTTAATGGCAGTACTGATGACAAAAATAGCTAATAAAATGCTTCTGACCAAGAAAATTTAAGCTTTTAAACAGAACAAAGAAACCTGACGTTTTGCTCAGGCAATTCCACTGCAGAACAAAGTCCTCTTCCCTATGCCTGCTTTGAAAGAAGTTATCCATACACGTCTGCTCATAATTCATGTCTTACATATTTTTCCCCCCCCTCTCCATCAGTAAAGTTTTAGACATTTTGTAAGATAACCACCATAGTGCTAGTTCCCTTCCTGATGAAAAAGAGAAAATAGCTTTGCGAATGGCACCCAGAAATACAGCAGTAGAATTAGAAAACACAGTAAGATTTCAAAACCCAGTGCTACGTGCTACCTGCTAAATAGCACAGCACCCTTCTTACAAGGATTTTGTAATCTCAGTAAACCCCAACCTCTAAACATTAGACAAAAGTCAAGCAGAAAACTAGAGCAAGGTTAGGTTCAACAACTTGCTCAGTTGCAGAGGGAAGCCTACAGCAAAAAAAAAAAAAAAGCTCAGTTTCAATTCCCAGAGTAGTGACACATACTAGATCACAATTACTCCTCCTCCCAAGTGAGGGAAGCAAGTGAAAAGCTTTGGCCTGTTCTCAAGTTATTCAAACGATCTAGGAGAGGGCAACTCCTAGCCCTCACCTCATTGAGGAGGACTCCTTTAAACATCAGTGTTCCTAGTCACCTTTGAAGTGCGAATGAAACAAGCAACTGATGGCCAGGTTTCTACACTTAGACCAAGATCAGCAACTGATAGCATTCACTTCTGTCCTATCTTTTCCCCAAACAAAAGCCAAAACAAAATTCTGAAACATTCAGTGAGATGACCACACTATTGGATTCACTTCGGAGACTAGAACTAGGAACTCCTATAAGCTCACTAAATAGCCGTGCTTCACAACACTACCTCATCTGTAGATGAGGTCACCCGTAGAACACTATAAATCCCGAAAAACCTGGGGAATTACCATTGAAAGTCCACAGAACAGTTTCTGAACGAAATGCAAACCCACACATGGAAAACACCTTGAGTCCAAGGAGTAGATAATACAGAAAATGGAAGAAAGTGTCCTGCTCTCCAGATATAATCCTCTGGGAAGCAGAGTTTAATCACTCTTTTTCTAGGCTACATGGCAGCATGTCACCTGCTCTGTTTGTAGGGCATTTCCTGTCCTTCATCTCCACTGCAAGACAATTGCCTAAATTATTTCAACTCAAGGTAATGCTTTAGCAAAAAAATTGGGGTGGGGGAAAAGAGGACATATATATGATGGAGTTATCTAATTAAGAATAATTATCTGTAGAAGTTACAGCTGTCCACTAAAACTTAGGCACTGTTCTCAGACCTAACAGAATATTTGCACAGCCCCCAGTAAGGTTTTATTTTCCAAACAGCTTTTAGAAGCAGGCTAGAAAAATGTAGGAAAACAGAAAGTTTGAATCATACCTACTGTTTCAGTGAGCATTTGTTTTTTGCAAAACATACAGTTAGCAAAATTCATACACAAAAAATGCCTATGACCCAGACATTCAGGATGAGTGCCAAAACACATGTTTAAAGGTGAAGTGGAATCTATTTTGGATTGCTTAACGATGAATTTCCCTCTTTTAGTCTGTTGAATAGCTTATGTAGAAAATGCGGGTTCCCATCCTCCCTCCCAATTTGAAGTATTTACCCTGCATTGCTCCTCCTCTTTTTAAAACCTCGGATATGGAAGAGTTGCACTGATGCCACACCACATTCTTTTTCCACCATGATTTAAAGTAGTCCTAATATGGTAAAGCACTATTAACCTCAGATGAACTACCTTGTTCAAGCATGATACATAGTTACTAGTTTCACACAAGTTAGGCGGGATACATTGCAGATTAGTCACGCAACAAGTGAAGGAACATGTAATTTGTAGCACTTCTCTCCCTCTCTCTCTCTCTCTTAGTTTAGGTTTTCCTGTAGAAAGAGTTCTGGTGCAGAAAAATAAAGTTCTCGATATCAGATCACTGTACAGAAAGGTTACTTTTTTTTTTTTTTAAAGATAATTCTGTATGTTACTGTATGAAAAGCAAAACAACATTGGATTTATGTTCACTGGAAAGTTAGAATTCCACAGACTCCCTGCTTAGGGGAGGAGAAAATACTGGATATTTGCAAGGCTGGAAGCATTTTTCATCATCTTTGTTGCTAGAAAGCAATACCATCACACACAGACATACACACACAAAATGACCACAAAACCCACACACACCTGATAGAGGCTAACAAACAGATCTATACAAGTTAAAGTCAACATAAATTGCACACATCAGCTTTCCACAAACATCAAGAACAGACTATTAAACCAGTGTTTCACAACTCAGCCAACTTTCCTAAGTTTGGATTGACTGTTCATTGGCTTATCTACAAGTCAGAGGTTTGGGAGCTAGGTTTCATACAGTGTCTCAGTGATAATGTAAGGGAAAAAAAAAAAAAACAAAACCACTAGCCAAACAAAAACCCCAACAAGAACAATGTGTTTGAAGTAGTACCATAAACAGGACAGAGACAGTGCTCTTAGCTGCTAGCCCCAGAAACAGAATTCCTCATTAGCAAAGAGAAGAGCTCAAGACTTGTAATTGCACGAAAAAGTGCATATATTTGTGTTTTACCATTAAGTGTGTTTATTTTTGTTAAACTAGGACTTTAAACAAAGAAAGGTGAAGTATGCAATAAGGTTAGCACCCTAAATCTATCACCTAGTCCTTTCCTCAGTACAGAAAGCCTTCCTTAGTCTTAATCAACTTTCCCCTTTCCACCCCACTTCCCCCCCTAACCCACACAGCTTCTAACAGCTCGGAGAGCTCAGTTATCTAAATTAAGTCAAATACTTAGTAGAAGTTGTTTCATAGTAATAATCTTTATAATTTCAAAGAACTGAATGTTTACTTGTTAATTTAATGCTCTTTAGGGTTTGGGGTTTTTTTCTTCTCCTGTTTATCTTTTTAAAGGCACCTCCAGTAACCAACTTCCAGCTTTCACTGGAGCCAAACAGGTTGAGCCAAACAGCAGCAGCGGGACAGCAGCAAGCGGTGCTCGGTCCAGCGTCTCTGCTGAGGGCTGGGGCGCAGGCCACCCGGCCGGCAGGGCCACCCCACCTCCTCTGGCACGCAGCACCGGGTCTCGGCTAATGCATCATTCCCATGTCACTTGTTCCAGCGGCGCCATGTGACTGGGCCAGCGTCCAGGAACACAGCTACTAAATACAGACACTGCCAAGGCACGTCTGAGAACTGCCTCTGCCAGAAAATGAGATGAATAGAAATCTCTTATCCTACCAGCTTCACTGCCTCTGCCTCTCCCCACCTTCTCTTGAACAGAAGGAAGAGCTACACATTGCACATCTGAAGGAGAATTTTGAGCAATAACGCAAGGCAGAATCTGGTATTTATAACACTGTATCAGCTCTTGTTGCATTTCAACGCTGTATGAAAGTACTGACGGATCTCAGACCTTATTAGTATCTCCTACGTAAATGAGCAGGCCAGCACAGACATCACCACCACACCTTAGGGGCGGTATCCTGAGGCACGGGTTTGGTTGCCTGCTCTTTCCTGTTCCTTCTCCCTCTTCTGTAAAGCCCTATTTTTTTTTTTTATTTCATAACAAAAGTCCATACTTTAAGCTCTAAGCTTTCAAGCCTCTGTTCAAAGGAGCAGTTTTAGAATATGAAAAGCACCCATGACTAAGAAACAATATTATTTATTAGACATAAGTAAATACATCTTAATGCCAACTGATACAGAGATGAACAACATTGTTTGGTGTTCAACACCTCCCTCTGCCCCCCCATCCGATTTTTTTCTAATTAGCTGAAAAATACTCCTTTTGCTAAAACACACACAAACACCTTCACTCAAAGTAACTAAACACACCCACACACTAAAAGAAACAATTTCATTACAAATTTCCTCCGCTTCTGCTATGAAAAGGCTAGATTCACAAGAAGGCTTTGTAAACTTCAGAGGACATGGCACTCTCTCCCAGACTTTACAGCCAAAGAAGTTTAGGGTATTCTCTCCAGGGGTGCAGAAAGCATTGCAAATCCCCTCCTCATCCATGTTCTGAACACGCACTCCCACCACACAAGAGAATGCTCTCAAGCAGGGCTAGAGGCAAGCGCTACCCAGGGACCCCATGCCCTTCTTCCAAGGGAAATTTATTCAGAAAGGATCAGTTTCAACTAAGCCAAAAGTGCATATTCAGCAGTATGATTTGGGGGGGGAATCAAAGTTGCCTGGTTCTAAGTGCATCCTCCCAAAGTCATAATATATGAAATCAAAGATATCAGACATGGCTCTCCAGCAGTGCTGAGAGCTGAAGCAGCTCAGGTTTTTTTGATCAGCTAACATAATATTGGTGAGCCCTCTGTAAATGGTTATGGTCAATGTTGTAAGAGCAAGACAGTTTTTGATTCTTTTAAAATAGAGATTGTAACTGAAAAGTTAGTCTGCAATAATCAGGAAGGGAATGAAGAAAAACTAAGTATGTTTAATATTCATGAAAACTTACTGATTTACCCAACTGGCAAGGATATGGGAAAGAACACATACACAAGAAGCCATGCTTGATCACCCAAAAGTTGCTATAGCATGAACAGCAAAGTCCATCGCCTGTCTAGATGAATGCCAGGAAATCCTGACTTAGATTGAATTAAGTGATAACACAGATGGATATAACGTCAGCTCCGGCATTTTTCACTAGTTATAGCCAAAAATATGTTTTGCTCCTCTTGTTGTTGTTGTTATAATTTGTCTATTCCATCCAAAACATTTTCCTTAACCCTCTCTTGTAGACAGCATTGAAGGTAGCTTTCCAGTAACCAGCACTGAATCCTGAAGGTTTACATAGATTTATTTTCAAGTTTCACTGGAAAGAGAAGGAGGAGCCACGTCTTAGGAACCCATACAGAAGATCAGGGTAGTTAAAGCACTCGTACCATAATACCTTCCCAATGAAAAAGACTACACACAAAACCAAACAAACCACAGTCCTACAGCTGACTGGCATGGGCTAACCTAAACTTACTGCAAGACACTATGCAAAGGAGTTACGTTCTGTTTACCACCAATTGCGTAGGACTTTGACTGTATAAATAGTCATTAAGTTATGAAATAGCCTCTTGCTTAAAGCAGGCCAACTGCTCTAACTACTTACATAGGATCCTAAACATTTTTCTCTAAAATACTGGTATTATATTAGAGTTAAAAGTTTATACAGCCAGATTGATACATAATTACAGTTGACCACACCCAGTGACACCCTAACATTTGGCTGGCAAGTAGCAGTCTGTCAGTCATGAAACATCTGGACACAAAAAAATAAAAATCACAAAAAAGAGTAAAGTGCAACCTTGTCATGCAACAGGAAAATGCTTTACACATTGAAGAGTCAGTGATAAAAACAAAGCATAATTTCTAAAATGTCAGTCAGAAAGTTTATGCAGTAATTACTTATTTAGAAACCTTTCTCCTCATGAGAAGGTAAGAATTGGTCAAGCTCCTTCAGTGTTCCCCAGTAAAACTTTGTATAAGAAAGTCCTTTATAATGGACCTGACATTCTTCTGAGATGAAGTCTACCAGAGCAGACTCACTAGGAGCCTTCTCAACAATTACAGATTCAGGACAACTTCATTAAAAAACAAACAAAACTCACTTTCTTTTCTAGTCAAAACAGGGCCCAAGGATACAACTCTAATGAAGTCTATACTCTAGCCAACTTTTAGTGCTTCAGTACTGCAAATGAAAAGCCACTGTTTCAATCAGATTTCTAGTTCACATGACACCACCACATGTCAATAAAAATATACAATTATTTCTTTAAGAAGTAAACAAAGTTTAATTCAGAGGTTCAAGTCATCTTTGACATTCTACTCAGGTGTTCTTTGTTTAAAACCAAAGAAATCAGGCAGATGTAGTGTCAATGTATGCACAGGTTCATTGAGTTGACTGATTGTTTCGAAAAACCCATGTCCACTACAAAATACGGTGTTCTGTTCTCATTTTCCTCTCCATTGCATACCTACCCTGGACTCATTATCCAGTCCAGCTACACATAGGCATTTTACAGTCACCAAGTGCCACCATAAAGTGACAAACAGAAAAAGCTAGTTTTCAAATACACATTATTTTCCTAGTTCCATTCAAAAGCGTTCCCAAACATATTCCTGTCTGTAAGACTGCACACGGGAACATCTGAACACAAGACATTTAGTACCTGAATTGTTTCTAAACCAAGCCGTACTCTGATCTAGTCCACAGTGGATGACTGACTTATATCCTCAGGTCTCCCAAATGCTGAAGTCATCAGGTGTTACTCACTCACTCTAGAACTTGGAATCATATGTGAAATGGTTTTAGCACTTAGTAAGCATGCTGTATATCCACAGCCAGATGTCATAAATATCTTTATAAACAGAGAGGGTTAATTTTTCCAACTCTTTAACTTGATGTTAATTAGAAACTCTTAACAGTTGGTAAGGCAGAGGTTGGCATTCTTGAAGATGTTTCTACTGGCTACCATGTGAGAGTAACCTTCCCCCAGGCTAAAAGCCAAGATCAAGTAAGAGCTCAGATGCATGTCACTACAGTTGTCTGCCAAGTGAACTGAAGTGGTTACCAATTCCCAGCTCTTCATTCCAGCCCTCTCAACACAGCTGCAGACTAGAACACATGAGCCCTCCATAACCATTTCTTCATGAAGTCTAACAGCTTAACACAAACTACTGCAAGAGATGGTTATATCACTGACCTTTACACAGACATGAATGAGGAGGGCTCCAACACTCTCTATTCTATCAATGCTACTGTGGAAGTGACAAATGTCCAGCAAATAGTCCATTTCAGCACAGCATGGGAGAAGGCAATAGCATCTTGCACCACTGCGGCCACATGCCAGGACCAGAGCCTTAACACACACGGACTAACCCCTGCTGCTGTACAGCTGGGCAAAGTGATTTCTGCACTTAACTCACTTCTTCCTTGTGCCTGCACCACAGGTCACCAACCTTCCTTTCCAGTAGCTTAACAGGTCTCTGCCCAGCTTGTTTAACCCAGTCATGTTAAACAAGCCAGGACTTCAGAAACAAAAGGCCCGCGACCTTTCCTAGAGTAGGTTTTGTCTTAGAAAGCACAGCTCATTTTAGAGTGCAAGTTAGAGAGCAGATTGTTAAATATGAAGATTTTAGAAGGTCATTTTGTGGGAATAGGAAAGGAAAGGCAAGGAAAGATGATGGACACGGGCACTCAACTGTTCAGCAATAGTTAAACGAGTTCATGTGTCCACACATAGAAACACAGAAGACAGACACAAAAGTTTGTCTTAACATAAGCTAATTCCTTTCAGTTGCAGATTTTAAAAAACTTTCATAACTCTCCTTTCCAGATCAGAGAGGTCTTTAACATTACATTATATTAAAATCCATAAAGTGATCCACGTTCAGTGAAAGAACAACAATGTAAGAATAACGTGCTTAAAACTATGTATTCAATAGTTTGTAGATCATTCTCTCTGAGGTTTCCTTCAAAAACATCATTTAATGTACTCTACTGAGATTTGTACCCCTGAAGCTGTGCATTCACATACCCAGGCCAAAAAGTTGAGCAATTTCAGGTGCTGGACAACATCTGGGTTCAGAAGTCAGTGCAAAGACCTGACCAGAAATCCAGAGCACTAAGTTCATTCCAGCCACTGTTTTATTTTATAAAAGTCAGTACACTTAATGACAATAAAAGCTAAAAGTCATTATGTAAGAAGCTAAGAGTTACTATGTAAGAAACTTCCTGACTTCGTTATAAAATATAAAGTACTATATTACAGTAAACCTTCGGCTGGGGCTGCACGGCTAGAAGGCGCGTCCCCTGGGTGGTGGATAGGGGATCCCTCTCTGGAGGGTGCACCGGATAAAATTGAAGAAGGTACCATGAACCAACACAGCCTAAGGGAAGGCCACCCTGACAGAAAATCCACTGGCCCTCCAAGTCATGGGGGCTGGGCAGGAGGCCAACTACCTCCTCCCGGAAAAAAAATAAAAAGTTGCAGAAACGACGAGCATCAACTCAGAGATGGCGAAAATCAGTAGTGAAGTGAGGAGGAGGAGATGGAACTGGATCGGTCATATCTTGAGGAAAAAACCAACAGAAGACTGCGCTGTGGCCCTTGGGACTCCAGAGCACGCAGCCGCAGACCGATCGAAGTGGAAGAACGATGTTCGCGCCTTGTGTGCCTCCTGGCACTGAGAGAATTCAGATCAGATATTACAGTAAAGGGTTCACATTTCTAATTTGAAAGCGCTAGTGCTAAATTCAGCCTGTTAGCATCTCTATTAGAAAAGTAAATAAATACTGTCAAGATTATTTACTTAATACAGCTGATTTCATTAGCACATGTGAAACTCCACTGAGTACCTTGGAGGAGAAAAGTTGAAGCGTATTGCATTAAGTGAGAACATGCTGCAGAAAAAGCTCCATACTGATTCAGTAACTACATCACACACAGCTCAAGTTTCACTTCAGCGCAGTCTATGGAAGGAAAATCATGAGTCAGTTTTAACAGCAGCAAGTGTGATGTAAAACCCTCATGCCCATTTATCAGTACAATTCTAAGAATCTCACCAATATCCAGGAAGCGTGCTGACTGACAAAACAGAGATTTTGGCTGTTGGTCATGTAAAAGCACCCATACTTGCCCTAATTGAAGTAGGGAAGGCAGAGGCACTATAACAAACTCCTAAGCTAGTCCTCTCAGTGTCACAGAAGAACGCTTTGTCTTGCAGTCTGTGCCGAAGTTTGTCTTGTGACCTCAGCCTTGTATATAAAAACATGACATTGCTACAGCATTCAAGTGACAAACACATACAAATAGGGCAAATAGAGTGAGGCAAGAAAGGCAGCGACCACTGTCAGGATATGGAAAAAGCAGAATGGAGAAGAACCTGAGCCTGAAGATTAAGAAGTAGAGGCAGAGCACAGGCAGGAGATGATTCATGACAGGCAAAGGTGACAACCACGTCCACGCCTGTTAGTCAGATCGGTAGTAATCCGACACTATCGCAGGAAACGCATGCAAAGGTGCAGGCACATTTGCTGTCTTCACACAAGAAGTATCCAGTTCAAAGTCCTCCTTTTCTCTCTTATTCCCTCTAGAAAGCCTGTTAACCACCATCCTACAGAATTGCATTCCTCATCTTTTGCCTAACAAGGGTACCCATGGAAACCTTCACATAGCAAATACTGATAATTAGGATAGTATAAGAGCATTCTTCTTACAACACTTTGTCTAAGCGGCATGCAAGACAAAGGTGTGCTCTTAATCGAGGGTGTACTTAGTAGAAATAACTGTTGACAAATATAAAACACAACACATGGCTCTAAAACGGAGCCTTCTCTTCAGACATCATGCCTGAACATCACTAAGGTGCAAAGTAGGTTACAGATGAAAGCACATGATTGTTAGTGTCAGAGGGAATACCTAAAGGAACAGGTATGTCACCAAGGTTTGTAGCACACGTAGTCAGTATTAATCCAAAGAATTCTCTTTGCAAAAGAAGTCCTCAGCAGCTTCAATATTACTGAAATGCCACAACAAGAAATAAATTGCTTTTATGAAGACAATTACTCCATTTTCTGGCCCCTCTGACCCCCAGCTATTTTGTCACATCTACTCTCTCTGGGCTTTTGGTCTGCTGTTACTCACTGTTCAGACCAAAGCTACAGCAAAAGGCCACTACCATGCACTGGAACACCCACATCCCCCAATGTCAAAGGGGGATGACATGATGACTAATGACTACAAGGTTCTTGTCAAACCTTTTCCATCTTCCTTTCCTCTCAAGTTTTAACAAAGCTATTCTGCTACCTCAACTAAGTTTACATAAGAAAAGTTACGAAGTTCATGTAAGTTTACATGAAGCCAGCCTCTACGGGCAATAAAGCTCTGCATCAGCATTTAAAAAGTTTCTCTACGAATTCAGCTTTTACGAATTAATGTCCACATTTTTCAGGCCCAAGCAGCTCTATTTTCTCACTCACATAAATCCATTTACGTCAACAGACAATTATTCCCCCACAGCATTAGCATCATTGCTTTAGATTGTAGTGTATTCTGCTTTAAGTTGTGCTACCAACACAGGAAGGTAGCTCCAAGGCTTTCTGTTGCTACTGTTCCTCAAATCACTTTCTACTGAGCATAGTCTGTGGCAGAGTACTCACCTACCCAGTTTTGGACATGTAAGCAGCAAAAGTACCCTAAGAATAAGGAATTAAACACCTACTATCAAACTGCAGATCAATTTTAGAGTCAGGTGTGTAGGAAATGCATTACTAGCTGGTTATGCCCCATGGATAAATTACTTGTAAATCAGAAACAAGATAACCCACTGGCAAAACCAATTTGATCAGTCAGGCAAGAATGCATCTTTTCATGGAATTAAATTAAATAACCAAGGTACATCCATCCCTCTCAGAACGTCAGTAGCTTATGCATTTCCACACAGTTTTTTAGCCATCTGTGGCAAAAAAAGAAAAAAGAAATAAGAAGGGGGTGTATTCTTGCAACTTTAAGAGAGAATGAGAGTTAGTCTCAGAGCAAAGCTAGAGGAAGCCAAGAGGTTGTTCAGTGACAGAAGCATGTAGGGGAAGGGAAATCAAAACAACTTAAGAGGGAGAATGGCCTTGGTTCCTGCAAAGCTCAAAAGCCAGAGGACTTGGGGTTTGTTTGCTTTCCTTCAAAACAGCCCCAGGCTGGAAGTGTGGTTTCCGTGTCAAAAGACCATACTTTCAATCACTTCCTCTCTAAGGTGTCTTCTTGAGTGAGACTGTAATAAATCTCTTTCTGCAGAACTTACTCTTTAGCTCTCATTACTGAGGAAAGGCTAATGCCAGAGCAGAAGTATAATACTGCACCTTAAGGCTCACCTTCAGTTGTCAGTGAAGAGGTACGTGGCTTAGACTTGCTGTTTAACCTTCCCCGCCCCCGTGCTCAGATCTCGCCCTGGGCTGCATCGCCCTTACTACAGCATATAAAATAGTGATTTTCTTTCAAATGCTTTTTGAAGGGCTTACAACCAGATGTTTAATGATATTTCCATGTATAAAGACGCACATGGGTGCTCAGTAGCGTTACTGCTGTGTGGATGTCTACAAAGCTGCAAGAAGCTCAAGAGAAACCCAATTAGGCTACAAGAATTTATTGAGGAGTGTTTCATTTTAACAAAGATATAACAAACTGACATGCAAGCAGACTCAAAGCTCACTACCGCTTTCTCTCCTTTTTCAGAAAGTGGAACATTGCCAGACTGGTAATAAATGCTGTGAAATAATGCTTAGCGAGTAGGATCTCACCAAGCATTTCAGCGCTATGACCAAAAGAATTACTAGTATCAGCTGCCAAACAAATGATCTCATATACCAAAGCTAACAAACTGTTACCAGATAGATATCCTGCAGTTACAACATGACATCCGTTCCATTATAGACACCAGAAGGAGCAGCTGATACTTAAAGCTGAAGAAACATCCCATTTCCAAGTTTCAGACACAGCTGAAATAACACAATCTTTTTTATAGAATCCACATTAAATGAAGTTATTCCCTGTTTTACAACATTCTTTCACTAAACGTACCAACATCAAAGAAATTTCATCAGAGGTTGCAATGTAGAAATTGCACATTCAGTAGTGAAAGCACAGTCTTCCAAGAACTCCATGGCATTTCTTTTCATTCTTACATCCCTGAATACAGGCACTTCATGAAAAAAAAAAGCTAACAAAGACTGAAACCAGTGTGAAACCTCAGCCCTCGGCTTAAGGATAATGTCAGTCTTTCATGTTGAAAAGTACAGAAAAGCACTGATGTGAAATCTCACTCTAAAATCAGGTAAACACAATTACAGAGGAACTGCTGAAAATTTAAGCACAGTCAAACTATCTGCAACCCATATCCATTTCCTTAAGCCATCCCCCAACACCTTACTCAAATACCTGCTTAGCACTTGAGACATTCTAGTCATGAGATACTATGTGCTTATAAAATACTCTACTTAATCCCTAAAATTTAAAATTCATGGGAAATAGGATGCTTTGTTTTTGCAGTAATAGCTACCATTCTGCTAAGCACATGACCCTGGTAGCACTCCAAAAGTCTGTACAAACTACTCTAAATCAATCTTGTAAGGGAAGTAACATTTGATAAGGAAATAAGAAACATTAGGGGAATTTACCCACATAAATACACATTTCTCACATACAAAGTAATTAGAATTTCCTCAGAGTGTTAGAGGCTAAAAAGAAATATATTGAACTACAGTCACTCAAATGTCTCTGTCAAAAGGTGTGTGTATATACATGTATATTTTTATGTATGCATTATATGAATATATAGACAAGCACACATACAGATATTTTTAGTTAAGGGAAGCAAAAAGCAGTAGTAATAGGAACCAGAAGCTGAAGATCTGTGTACAAAACTGCTTAGAACAAATACAATATCACATCACTAATACCCATCTGTTCTCCAGCTCATTTGTAATTTCTCTTTTTAAAAAAGAATTAAGATAT
Organism: Platalea leucorodia; assembly: GCF_965183815.1. NCBI lineage: Eukaryota > Metazoa > Chordata > Aves > Pelecaniformes > Threskiornithidae > Platalea > Platalea leucorodia. The sequence goes on along the minus strand of NC_138828.1, from coordinate 40,524,870 downwards.
TCTACAATTCTAACTACTACCCTTCTACCACTTCATACTTCCATTATTTTGAAGGGAGGCACAGGCCAGTAGAAAGTCCTGCTATCCTAATAGCTCTGCATTAACATCTATACCTCATGTTTACTTTCTCCTCAGCCAGCAAGTGAGGGTTGTGTTTACATGAACATGTAGTGCAGCCCAACAGGACTAGATCCACAGAGCGAATTAATTAGTGCTAAGGACCTGACACCCACACTATACATGTTCTGGGGTTTTACTTTTGACCAGCTGTAGTCTGGTCCCAGGGGCTGAATGCCCATTAGTGGTTGGAGCACACTTTCTAATTTTATTCAGTTCAATGGGAATCCAGTTTATGCACTGAAGCCACTTGGCTAAGCGAGCCAAAGCGCAGTAAGTGGAGACAATTGAGAGGTTTTTCTTAAAAGAGCGCTCCTGATCCAAATTAAGATGTTAATGCTCACGCGCACCCAAGAAACCAGTCCCTGTGGCTCCACGTTCAGCCATAGGCACCATGTCTTTTGCTCTCTTTGAGGCTGTGCCAGTTCATCCTGGTAAACAGCATGGACCTCATAGCTTGTTCTCTTCAGAGCCAAAGAGAGGATGCAGCACCGACATTTGGTCAAGTTTTAGCTCCCATTAAAGGGGAGGGGGGCAACAGAACAAGCATAGGCAGTACTCATTACAGGCAAATCTCAAGCCTGGTTGATGGCCTTCTGCAACAGAACTTCTCCTGGTGTTCTGGGAAGACTAGAAAAAATACAAAGCTTCCTAATGACGTATTTGAAAGAAAACTGTCAAATTAAGTTAATCTGAGGAGGTATTATCTACTGAAGAGATTTTTGGTGATTCTGCTATTGCTTTGGGTGAGGAGGGTGTGTGAAGATGCTCAGGCTTTCAAGACACTCATAGCAATTCTCACAGGGCTGCTTAAGAGAGCTATACGCAGCAAGACATACTGAATGTGGAGAGACCTAACAAAAACACGAGGAGGAAATAAAAATAACTAAAATCCTTAAAAACATAGGCTTGCCATTAGAACAGAAAATGATCCTGCCACTTTGCCTCTAACAGTGATCAGCAGCATATACTTACTACAGAGGCTACCAAAAGATTAAGTCTTCCCTTTTACTTAGGTCCAATCACATATCTCCAAACTGAGATTACCGCTCAACAGGAAGTCTATTAAAAACTCCACATGCAAAATGCTTCAAATAACTTTATTAACCTTAAGTTTGCAAAAAACTAATCAGATAGCAAAGGAATGAGGGAAAAAAAGGGGATTAAAAGAGTGATGATTACCTACAATAATATTTTAATTATAACAGTTTTTTATTTAAAGTGTCACATCATTTAAATGTTATCCAAACGGAAAACTGAGTGTGGAATATCTTACCTAAAAGAATAATAATAAGAAGAAAACAAATCAAATTCCTAACCTCACAAAATACTCCAGATGGAGCAATCTTACTAATTTTAATGGTGGACACACTGTGCAAGGAATCTGCCTTCATGGCGATCCCTGACAAATCCAATAACCTTACAACTAGAACTAACAGCATTGGTCTCTGATACCGAGCAGTTGGCAAGATCTTAAGTACAAGGCAACAATAATAGAGTTACCTGGGAATTGCCACTCATTTTAAATATGGAAAACATATTTGTTTTCTTTCAAATTAAAGGAAATATTTAAGCCATGCGGTGAATAAGTGCTACAAAATGTAACTAGCAAGTATAGCATATAGACTTTACAGCCTCCTGAAATTCACCACCCTTTCTCTGATATGAATGCAGCACCAGTACCACGTCCTACCATTTTTAAAGGAATCTCCTTATAACCCAAATAGCCTAATGGCATTTTGATGTTACTCCATTTTTCACCATGATCTTGCAACTTTGGCCACACATACGGCCATGGCCCACACAGACCATCTTTGAAATCACAATGGCTCCGTGACTGTGATCTTTCATACTTGGCACTATGGCACTCTGTGGATTGAGATATTTTCCACCCCCCTCCCTTACCATTCTTAACATTTTCAGCAGTGAAAGCCCAGATTCCAATGCAATCCTGTATGTTATCTGATCACAAGACTAGTCAACTCATGCCGAACAGAAAAAGAGACAGGGGGCTTACCGGGCACGCATGTGATAGTCACTGTGCTCACCAGGACCGCTTTGGTCTTGTGAGCGGAACAGATGCTAAAAGTAACAAAGCTCCAAACCACCAGCCTGAGCAAAATGCTGTTCCCGAGGGTGTAGAAAACAGTAATAATTCAGTATCAGACAGAGATTACATATTCGAGCCCTGAAGTAGCGATAGCTACTAAATATCACCTTTAAGGATTCGCGATATCGCAAGCAAAGAGAGCAGCGAAAGGTACCCGAAGCTCAGTGGGTCACCAGACTGCGCACGTGTATTTAGGTCACAACGATTAAGCCATTTTTTCATTCTCCTGCGCTGCTGAGACCTGCACACGAGTTCTCACAGCGATCACATACAAAGGCGAGGGAAGAGGAGGCCTGGTGCCTCTCCCCCGGTGCTGCCGAGGGGCCGGGCGCCCCACGCTTCCCGAGCGTGCCGCTTCCAACTCGGAGATAAAATGGCTGAGAGATCCAACGAGCGGGAAAGGCGGGGGAAGCGGCAGCCCCGCGCCGCGGTGCCTCCCCCCGCCCGGCCGGGGGTGCCCCCTCCCCGCGGGCCGCTCCGCCCGGCCCCCGCGGAAACTTGGCGGAGGGGGAGCTCCGCGGGGGGCCGCGGGCGCACCTGCGCCGCCGCCTCTCCCTCAGCAGGCGGCCGGGGGCAGCGATGTTTTCGCTCCCTGCCGGCCCCTCCGCCGCCTCCCCCGCCGCCTGGCCGCCCCCCGCAGCCCATGTGGAGCCGGCCCCGGCGAGCCCGGACCCGCCCTGCCCCCGCCGCTCACCTGAAGGCGGGCCCCTCCCCCGGAGCCCGGCCGTGGGGTGCCGCCCCGCTGCCGCCCCTTTTGTTGAAGAGCTTCTGGAGCAGGGTAGGGGCCATGCTGCCGCCCTGCCCCTGGCGGCGGCCCCGCCGCGCCTCTCGCAGCGGCTCAGCGGGCGGCGAGCGGCGGTGGCCGCGGCAGCATCCCCGCCGCCGCGGAGCCGCCCAGCATTGCGCGGAGGCGAGGCGAGGCGAGGCGAGACGAGGTGAGGGCAGCGCCGGCCCGCTCAGCCGCGCCGCTCCCGGCGGCCGCCCGTCACCTGACCGAGGGGCCGCGCCCGCCCGGCGGCGCTGACAGCTGCCTGCCTCCCGCCGGACGGGGCACGACGCGCCGCGCCGCCAGCAGCCGCCCGACGGGGACGGGGACGCGAACGCGCCGCGCCCCTCCGGCGCTCCCCATTGGCTGCGCGGCGCCCCCGGCCCCGCCCCCAGCACGTGGTCAGGCGCCGGAGGCAGGCTTAAAGGGACACGGGCCCGGCCCCGCGCTGGGCGGTGGCGGTTGGGGACGTTGGCGGGGGGCGGGGCGTCGAGGGGTGTGTGCCTCCGCGTGTGCTCGGGCAGGCTGGCGGGCCGCCACCTGCGCGCGGAGGCACACGTGTGCGGCTGTATGTGCACGTATGATACGCATTTTACATATTTACACAGTAATAAGCATGGGCACGTACATATATTTTACCATCCGTTTCTCTTTACATAGATACGGGTGCATAGGTACACGCCCCCGTACATGCGCACGGGTCAATCACGTATTTGTGATTTACAGCAACGTTTCTGCGCGCTGAAGCCCGCGCGAGCAGAGCAGCCCCCGCCTCCGACGGGCCGCTCCCCGCCCTCACGCCGGCGCAGGGCCGCCGGGTTTGCGGGCAGTTCCCGTTCCTCGTTTTGCACCACGCACGAATGCCAGGCAGCCCTCCGGGAGAGCCTCCCTCTGATTTTTTTTCTAGTCCTGGTCTCTGTAACGGAGAGACCCCCGGCATAAAATCGTAGAAGTACTGCGATCCCCTTCGAGACCCTGAACTTTGACTTCAGTCCTTGACCAGGCAAGCGAGAACATTTTTGCAGGAAGGTAGCTCTGCTGGCACGGTGCCTATTTTCACTCATTTCTCTTTAATTGATCTGTGTCATTCACAGAATAATTAGACAATGGAGGTCATTTGGAGCTTTGTGCGTGTTTGTTTAATTTGGGGGGAAGGGCTGTTTGTGTGGGTTTGCCCACCAGCAGGCTGACACCACCAGGCACCCACCAAGAGCACGCAACTTCAAATGCTCCTTTGTAACCAGCTAGGTAGCTGCACGCTGGGGTGCAGCAGAATCACGATAGCTTCCTGCTCTTTTCAGGAAACTTGGAGACAAGACATGGAGAATGGCAATCACTACAACAGTTGTATTGGATCGTTACAATAGCTGACTGCATACTCAACATCCAGGAGCGGCAAAGGTGGAGGACGTGCTGGTGCTTCGGAGCCAGCCTTTTAGTGGCTGGAGAAGCTGATTTCTCTTTAAGATAAAAATCAAGAGATGACTGTCTACTGGCCTGATAGTCTGATCAGCTCCTCCCTCTATAACACCAGATTGAATCTGGTAATGCTCGGCTGACCTCGCCTGCAGGTCCGTTCTCAGAAGGGATCACCATTTTGAAGGCTCTCAACCACTTCATCTGTGAGACTGAATACCCAACGTAAATCTTTCAGCTTGGATGTTCTTACGGCTTTTGATTCTCTACTTTTGCTATCATCACCAAGTGCCCCTGGTCATTAAGGTCAATCCACTCAACCAAAGCTGACAGAAAAGTGAGGGTATAGGGATGATAGTACACTGAAAGGGAAGTGAATAGCAGGGTGTGGCTGGACAAGATGAAAGACATCATGGTTGACATAGTAATCAATGCGAATGAGAAACCAGGCATCCAGCTCCAGAAATAAGCACTGGGCTGTATTTCTCACAGAACAGTCTTGAGAAACTTAAAGCTGCAAACACCATGGCTGCCACTCTATGGCTACGTCTGCGTTAGCAAGTAGTGCTGACCAGGGAGGGCAGAATCATAGACTAAACTGGTTGTCTTACAGAGCCCGACGTCCACATCATGAACATTTTACAGGGTTTCATTTTGGACTAGTTGTAATCTAGTCCTGTCAGCAGAATGAGTGTCAGTGGCTGGAGCACACTCACTGTGTTTCTGAAGAACATCTGGTTTAGTTTCATCTGAAAATGATCCACTTTGTATGCCCAGATGCCACTCCAAAATGTGAAGGCAGACAAAGTCAGTGAGGACAACTGGGATACTGACTTCAGAAATGCACTTCTGATCTGAGCAAAAATGGCAGTGTAAATGCACCCTACGTGTTAGCTGATGCTCCGTGCAAAATCAGTTCTCGATATTTTCTGTTAATGTGTGTGACAGTCACTATGGTCTGAAACTGGTAACAAAACATCAAGACACTAGTGTTCTGAAGGTTATCTCTGAAAAAAATAATGGGGAAAACACAGCAGAATCAGCAAAGGACTACAAAACAACTTTCACAGTCAGTACGCACTGTCCCACCCCAAACAGAGTTTGGCTATAAAGAACACCTGGCAAAGCAAACACAGTGATTTTTCACTAACCCGTGAGTGCAAAAGATGAGTAGATGTAAGGAAAAAGCCGTATCACCTGTCAAGCAAAGACCATTTACAGCCAGATAGTGTGTCTACAGCCCTCACTCTTCTAGGAAATATAGGAAATAAAAATGTGGCATATGAGAATCAAAACCTTATTTGTAATATTCTGACTAGGGGTCAGACAGTTTATGTGCAGAGACAGACAATGTAACTGACGAAACTTCAGTCAGAAAAGGAGCCAGATTCTTAATGTAGGAATAGATGGGACTTTGTTAGAAAGTTGTCAATACATAAAAAGGATCGTTCAAATCCTGGAATAGCTGAATGCTTGGATAAGTATTGCTGTGTTTCACAGAGCATAAACCTCTGAAGATTCTCTCCCAAGAATGTAGAAACTAGGTTTTATAGCCAGGACAGGCTGGGTTAAAAGCCAAGTCTCTTAAGTCACACCTTGCCTCCCCGTCACTTAGACGTGGATGAAACTTTTGAGTTCCATTACAGCTGCTTCCCTTTCACCCCGCTCAGTCCTGAACGCACAAGTCCAAAATGCTCCTAAACCTCTGTTGTCAGAACTAGGCTTTGGAGGAACCACAAAAAGTAAGCCAGAGGCCAGAACAGGTAAGCTCTGAAGATTTAACAAAGAGTTTGTTAATCCAGGATGCTCATTAATGACTTACTGTTTAGCGTGGTGATGTGTGCTGCATAAGTTACATGACCACAGATAAGTCTTGCTACACTTTGCAATGCATCAGCAACATTTTGGGTTCTGTAAAATAAACAAAATCCAATTTTTATTGCCAATTCAAACTTGCCAAGTAAAATGTGGTATCTAGAAATGTCTAGAATTATTCTCTCTCCATATTGTTACTATTTTGCACAGTAAGCCTCAGTTACTCTCCACAGAGAATTTCAAAACCTATTATAAAATGTATTCCTCTTTGCAAGCAGGCACAGAAACTGACAGCAACAGAGAGCCTGGGATTGCAGCCCCCTGCAAACCATCTTGCTCATCCTTCATTGAACAGAGCATTACCTAACTGGCGCTGTTGCTGCAGCAACTTTTCCCAGCCCTGAACAGTGCCACAAAGGTGCTGCCTTAATGTAGATAAGCAGTTTCACTATCTTTTTACATAGAAGACACAGTCAGTTGAAAACGAAAGACAGTTTAAAGGGAAATATTAATTTAATTGTTTCAAAATTACTGGGAAGTACTGATGTATGTAATGAAACACTTAATTTTCAACAGTCTTTGGTGTTAAAAATAGAGTGAAAGGCCAGATAAGGGATGTCTTCTTTTAATCACCACAACATAAATATCAAGTAATATGGTGAGAATTGGATTGTGTGCAGGTAATAGGTATGTACAATCCTCTGAAATCACTACTGTTACTTATGTATCTTGTCAAATTTCCTAAAGCAAAGGTACACTACTTTTTCCTCCAGAAGAGCCTGAAGACGTACATACCTGTGAATGTACAAACACTTGTTTCGAACCTGGTTTTGTTCCTTTCTACAACAGAGTTGTTAGCATTGGTAGATTGTATTTTTAAGCCTCCTGCCCAGGATTGCATCCAAAGCCTAGCTGGAAATCCTCATGTCCCAGATTTTCAATGGCAAAATCTGTTGTGATACTTACTATTTGCTGGTCGCACTCTTGTCTTTAAATCCATGCTGATGTAGTTCACCTTGGACTCCATCTCACTCACATTAGAGGCAGACCAAAAAGGCTTTCTACGTAATGAAGAATACAGTCATCATAATTTATATTTTAATACCTTTTGGTGATAACTATGATAAACAGCACTATACATTTACATGAAATTGCAGTAATATACAGGACATACATTTGTATAAAAAGTGAGGGCAGGAATTTAGCAACAAACCCGACATCCCACATCAGCACTGTGGCAACAGTGGCCAGCAGCTAGCTAACACTTTGGGCCTCTCCTTCTTGCAGGCCATGGTTTGTACTGTTATCGGAAGTCATAGACACTCTGCCATGCCTCTTCATGTCCTGAGGTCCTAAATGCTACTCTGGTTATTTGCCTCTAAAACATGTTCTAAGCAGAACTAAAATACATAGCTGAAAAGTCTGCTTATTTTTGCTTGGTTCTTAGCTAAACCATTTCTTCAGGGATCAGCGTATCTGAAAGTTAGTGATGAGTAAATGCATGACTTTTCTTTCAATTTCTGTCATATTATGTCAGCGCCGTGTAGACGATTTTCTTTTTAAAACATCCTGAGACAAAAACATATGGTTCTTTCATTGTTTAACATTGCATTTTAATTCAGCTTAGAGGAATCGGCTCAGAGTCAATAACTGCTCAGTATGGGTTTAATCTGGGACCTCTTTATTGGCTTTATGCAGAAAAAGACTTGGTGCAGATGGGGAACAATAAGCCTGATGATGAGAAAACAGATTTATTTTTCACTCTCCTGTCTCATGTCTCTCTCATGAAGGTGACATGCTTGATGTGCCAGGTCACATGGGAATAGCACATGATGCACCCTGTGTGTCACACGGCACAGGAAAGGCTGAGTGAGTGGCTGCTCTATTTCACAACAAGCAGTGAAAGCACCCTTACCAAGACTGTTACCAAAAAATTGCGTATTGGAAGCTTCTTGATAGCTGGTCTGAAAAGCTGGTGAGGTATGTGTTCCAGTCGCTTGTCAGGTGGATCCCATCAGTACTCCACTGGACCATATTCTGAAGCTACAATTCAGTCCAGTGAAAACCCCACAAACATATGATTACTCCTATACAAACCAAAAGGGCTTTTAATATCCTTACACAAGGCAGTTCTGCACTGAGCCAAAGCACTCACCTTCTGGTGGAATGAACATCTTTAAGCTTCTATTTTCTTCACAGTGTCACATACAGATTTAGAGGTGAAAAAAAAAGAGCATGAAAATGAAACAAAAAGCAAAAACTCCTCGTCTGAATGTGTACATATTTGCCTATCTTACACAATCAGCAACAATTATAAATAATCTTTATTTTACAGTTTATTGTTTTGTGAATGCTATTTGACAGGCTAGAATGATTATGAAATAAATTTGCTTATTGTGTTTTCCATCAGACTACAAGTTTTAGAATGATACATGCATCTCTATGCATTTATCAATGATAGCTTCTTTAGTCAGGGAGGGAAGAAGAGGTGAAAATGAAGATTTTATAACTGGTTGGACATAAAAGATCCACGTCCCTTTCTCTGACTGATCTTTGAGTTCGGTTAGGCTGGAGTGTCATAGTCCAGCAAGTATGAAGTACTTGGTGGAGGGGAAACCTGTTTTTAGCACCCCCAACACGTGTTTTTCTAATGATAATATTCAAACTAATTTTACCAGGTAGCCAAAGCTGCACGTGCAGAAAAATAAATATCTGAATTAAAACATTTAAGAGACAATTCAGTTATAGCGCGTATTTTCAACATACTGCTTTACAAGTATTTACTACATAAACTAATAGAAGTGTCTAAATATAAGAGATAATTTGGTGATAGGAAATATTTTTAAATTACAAGATCACAAAGCATTAGAGGACCACAAAGGCAATTTTATTGCTTGAAAACAGATTTTAGAGGACTTTTTATAAAGTAAGTCTGACTTTGAAAGAGCTTATTTATCTATCAATTTAGTGTGTAACTTCATATATTAATTTGAACATTAAATTACTCAGTAAATTCTTGACAGAAGTCACACTATACCTTTACAATCTGTCAATGACTGTAAATTAATATGTATAGTAATTATGCTACTGCAGTGCTTGGGAGATATTCATTCAGCTCACATATTTTCCAGAATCTCCTACTGACACCGAAAGAGTTGCTTTAGTTCTCGCTTGTTCACCTCACATCTCCAAATTAGCACAGGGATTGCCTCTTTCTTCGTACATCTAAAGTACCTTGCACATAGGGACTTCCGAGCAACTACTGTAACATGAATTACTAATCTAGAATCTAGACTATTCCAACTTGGCCAAGAAAAAAGACTGCAGGGGCTGCGTAAGTCTGCTCCTGGAAGAATGAATCACTGCTTCTTCCTGAGAGGAACCTGCCAACAGCTCTTGCGGGGGACACACACCAACAAAATGCACTTTACTCTGATGTCTGCTAAAGAAATCTCTTCCAGACTGTACTCGCTTGGCTAACGACTGCCTCACTGAGATCACTTCGCCTACGCCACTGCACCTCACCTATGCTAAGCATAATGATAAAAATATCTCAGCCAGTGACCGTGGCCAGCTGCCTGGTGACTTACAGATGACTCAGAGCTCTGGTGGCCTCTGACACTGTGGAGCATGCGAAATCCCTGACACAGCTGGATGACCTGGCTCAGAGAGAGAAATGCCTTAGTGTGGTTCCACTGATTCCTCACTGAGTGTTCCCAGATGGTAGCAGATGGCTTTTCCTTCTGTTAAGGGTTCCCAGATGCAATATGCAACAGCACTCAGTACTGATCACCTTTTCTATCCAACATCTGTACAGAGGCTGTGGGAATGATCATGATGCAGTATATGGACTGCGGTGTTATTAATATTAATGCTACTTTATCTTTTCTTTCAATCTGGGAATTACAGCTGCCCTCTGACACGACTAATATTGAGAACATACAGAGAAAGAGATGAAAACCAGCGTGATGAAGCTCAAGTCCAAACATATAAAGATGACATGAATTAGAGGAGGAAGCCTTTGGAGGATACAATGAATCAAAGAATGAATGTAGCAGTTTCCGAGATGGATTAGAGAAGTCCAGGGAATAGAGAGGTTCCTTTTGATCAGCAGCGTTCCCAGAAGGACTGTTAAGTTCACAAGAGTCAGAGCCCAGCACTTTCTGCCCCTTCTGCTTTTGACTGAACACACACCTTGCCTTCATGATGCCAGTGAGCACGGGATGCGCCCGCGTTGACCCTTCATCTGCTTAGGAATCTTGTGTCTTGAGGAGCCCCAACAAAGTTTGTTGATGGTTTCCACAGCCCTCGGTCAACACAAGTGGCTGAAAGAGATGGTTTGCCTCGGAGCATTTACCGTGACATTCACACTTTGGGAAAAAACACATTTTGCTTTCAGACCTTAAGATGACTAGAGTTATTCAGTGTTTCTAAACATTTATGTGGTGATAGTCACTTTTGACAACTTGCCCATTTTTCCGTGGGTCACAGCTTTTCACAAAGCCTGCATTTCTCTCATAAAACTATAAACCCAGGCAAAATCAAAAATCCCTCTCCTTACCTGGCTTTCCAGGCCTTCTGCATACACATATACCCTCCAGAAAGAAACGTGTTTTCTTTGCAGATTATCCCAAGTCATTTAAGGCCGCTGAGAGGCAGGAGGCAGAGGCAGACCTGCCCGCAGCCATTTGCGGGACCCTGGCTCCGCCGTGCGGCACCCCGCTCTCCGCAGGCCGCCGCCAGGGGCGGCCTTCCCGCCCGGCCGCCCGGCGCCCCGGCGAGCGGGGCGAGGCCGTGCCGGGGGCGCCGAGAGACGCCCAGCCCGGCCTCGCTGCCTCGGCCTCGCCGCCGCCCGCGCCGCCATTGCCCCGGGGGCGGGTTTCTTTCCCCCGCGGCGGCCGCGGCCGCGGCCCGCTCCGCCACCCGCCCGCCCCCGCCGGTGGGAGGAGCGGGGAGCGGCGAGCGGCCCCGACCGCGCGGCGGCCGGAATCGCGGGCGGCCGAGCAGGCGGAGCCACCGCGGCAGCGGCGATATGTCGCACCCGTCCCCTCTCGCCCGGCCCAGCAAGGCCTGCAACCCCCGCGCCTTCTTCGATGTGGACATCGGGGGCGAGCGAGGTGGGGAGGGGGCGGGAAGGGGCCCTCGCGGTGGGGACGCGGGCGAGACCCGCGCGGTGGGGCCGGGGCCGGGGGGCCCGGGCACCCCTGAGCGGAACGCGCGGGGCCCGGGCGGGCGGCGGGGAGCGGCGCGGCTCATGGCCGGGCCGGGCCGCGGGGCGGAACGGTCTGGACGGGGAGGGAGCGCTGGGCTCCGCTGGCGCGGCGCGGCGCCGGGCCGGGCGCCGTCCCCGCGGGCTGCGAGCGCGCACACCCGCCGCCGGGCAGGAGGAGAAACGCGGCCCCGCCGCGAGCGGGCCTCCCGTGGGGCGGGAGGGGGCCTCCCGCGGCGCCCTGCGCGCTCCCGCTGAGGTCTGCCCGCCAGAATGAGCAGGCCCGAGGAGATGGAGAGCAAGGCAACATGGCTGCATTGGCACCCGGTTCCCCGTGCGACCCGGCCGAGGGAAGTATCCGCGGGTGATGCAGGGGAGCGGGTACAGAGGCCGCCACCAGTGGCCCCTGCGACACCTTCCCGTGCAGCCTCGCCCTGCCGAGCGTAGCGGGCGGGCCCGGTGCCCCGCATCGTGCCCACGGCGGCAGCCTGCTCCCGCACCCGTGCCGCCACGTGCTGTCGGTGTGGCGCGCGCGGCCTCGATCGAGCCGCCCGCCCCTCCGGCCGTGCCCCCCGCCCCGCCGCGTGCTGCGGCCGTGCCTCGGCGTGCCGGGCCTCACCCGGCCGCGGCTGCCGCTGCCGCCGGCCTGGGGCGCGCCGGGGCGTGGTGCTCGTCCGCCGAGGTAGAAGCTCCGGCAAACCGGCGGTCCCGGACATTCTCTGGGCGTCGCCAGTGTTGCCAGAGGTCATTCAAAAATCTGGGCAAACGGTCAAAAGGGAAATAAGAAAACAACAACATAGAAGCTGGGACAGGACTTGAAAGCGTAGGTTTTCAAAATCTGCGTGGGTGAAGGTAGATGCTGCCTTTTTCTCAGGATATTGCCTCTGATTTATTCATTCTGCTACTCGAAAGAATAAGGGAAGAAAGTCTGTACGATGATTTGCTTTTTATTGACTTTCAGTTGTCTAATTTGTTTTCATTCCTGTATTAATTAGAATTAATATATTTACATTTAGCTTCCGGTAGAGTGAAGTTATGTTAACTAATTGACTGTGAGGCTGATGAGAGAACAGGAGCATCAACTGATGGCGGCTGCTAGGAGTGAGAAATAGCTCTCTGAGAAGCCAGTTTGGGAAAGATGAGAATTTGACACAGAATCCATTTATCGACTATTACAGGGTGTGTTAGCTACTCAGGTTTCACTTCCTTTAGTTAAAACATGTACGTTTTTGGATTTAATGATTGCTTGTAGCATCTGTAACTGTAAATAGCAATTATTCATAGGCATGTTAAGTATTATTGTGTCTTAGTAAAATTGGGGTTTAAGAGAATGAGGAGTAAGGTTGGTGTACATGTTTGGCATAAGCCTTTTGATCAAATAAAGGTCTCCACAAAACAGTCTTTTTTATGGTATCCATTTTTGATTGAACAAGCTACATATGTATGTGAAAATAGACATAAAATAAGTATGTCTGTTAAAATACATAATTTGGCTTTAATAGATATGTGTGTGATTTCCCATGCACATTTTTTTGGCAGAAAATGCATTTGGCATTTTTGGTAGTTTTTGGCAGAATCTGTCTTTATTCCCCTTAAGTTATTCTTGATAGTGGCACGCATCGTCGGTAATAACCTTGCTAAAAACCTAACATAACTGCCAGCGATTGCCATGGAACAACCCCAAAATGTAAATTTAATAGTAATCTAAATAAAAATAATCAAGTCTGAAACATTGATTTCCTTTGCCCTGTCATGCTCAACGCCGTCACTATGCCAAGGACGGGACTGAAAAATATGTCTCATTCTCTCTTTGTCGTTGCAGTTGGACGCATTGTCTTTGAATTATTTGCTGATGTTGTACCTAAAACTGCTGAAAATTTCCGTGCGTTATGTACAGGAGAGAAAGGAACAGGGCCTACCACTGGAAAACCTCTCCATTATAAAGGATGTCCTTTCCACAGAAGTAAGTTCTATGAAATCCTCTGTTTCCCTGTTGGTAACAGAAGTAGTCCGTTATCAGTATTTGGAATAATGTTAAATAATATTTTGGAGCACTTGTTTAAGAAATAACTTGACTGAAAGTAAGTTTTTGACTTTTTGATCCTCCTAATGACTAGATGTTTTTACCATGCATTGACAATAGCAAACTACAAATTTACCAGTAAGTTAGTAATAGTAAAACTAGTTTACTATGAATTGTGAATAGGTTGAAATGGTTTTCAGGTAAAGGGTTAAATATCAAGTGATGTCCACTTAACTGAAAAGGAGTAGTTAGGGGAGACTTGATAAATAAAAGGTGGTTTTCAGTTTTATTTAGGCGCAGGTGCTGGTGACAGGGATTGCTCTTCATCTCTGAATTGTTTTTCTTTATGCCTTTCCTGCCTTGCTGCAGTATTTTATAATTATTTTCTTTTACAGTTATTAAGCAATTCATGGTCCAGGGTGGAGATTTCTCAAACCAAAATGGCACAGGTGGAGAAAGTATATATGGTGAAAAATTTGAAGATGAAAACTTTCATTATAAGGTACTCTATTGAAAATACTACTTGTATTCAGTTTTTGAAGTTTCAGTGATTTTTATTTTTCTTCAAGTTCAGAATTAGTGCTCAAGTTCAGAATTAGTTAACATATTTTAAAGCAGGTTAATGTATTTTTAAGCAGTGGAAAGAATGCAGCAAAAAAGCCCCAAACTATAGTTTGTCCTTGAAGTCTTTGTTGAATACAGAACAAATACATGTACGAATACATACAAAATGAGGTCAACCCCATTAAGACAAAGACAACCATAGTCTAAATTTTCTTTTTAATTGCACCATCAGAAATTAATTTGAAACAGTACTTTAGCTCTTATTGAAGTAGGGATATTATTTTAAAAGAGTGGCAAATTTTGTCACTCTGAAGCATATACATTATGTTAGCATTAAATGGATTTTATGCCTTTTTTTCATATACTAATAACAGTAATAAGATTAGATGTGAGAAATACCTTTCTTATTTAAGAAGTGGGGAATCCATGGTAGATTGCAGAATTAATCCAAAGGAAAATTTAAAAGACAGCATTTTCCCCACTACAGTTATTTTCAATGATATGAGAAGTAAAAGGCTGTTTACGATTGGTTTTTTTTTTTCACCCAAAATGTTGGAAAAATGTGCTGTGAACAAAGCAAGTTTTTCAATATGCAAAGATCTCGATTTGAGGATGTCATTTTAAGAGATGCTGGCTTTGATGGCAGAAATTCCTACCCCTCCCATTAGTTATTCCCACTCCTGTATCAGAGGTTCACTATTTCATTACTAGCAACCATTAGTGCAGTCCCACAAGCAGTTTTGTCAGCTCAGCCGTGCGAAGAGAGGAGGGAGCTCTGCTGCAAGAGTAGGAAATTCTAAAACTGTCTTTCCTCGACATCGACATCTTGTGACACCAGGAAGACTGCAGGTGCATGTGCTTTACATACACAACAAGTACAATTTTTGAACAACAGTTTTCTCAGGATGTGTCCTGTGTCTTTTCTTGTTTCTTTTGCAAAGGCATAACCTTCAAAATGTCCATTACCATTCTTCAGGCTTCTCTTTGTCATCAAAATCAAATGCAGTTGATGCCTCCAGGGTCTGTCTTTTGACACAAGATTGACTTCTTTTTTATGCTTTTGAAGAACAAATGTTTACCTTCTGTATTTTTAAATCTTTTTTTTAAGCATTTTAGTTCTACCTTTCTTTAAAAATGGGTATTCCAGAAAGGGAAGAGGACTCCTTTTCACCATACTGTACAGCAGGTCTGTGTACCTTAAGCCTACAATTTATACAGTATTTGAAGATCTCCAAATTTAAGTATTACCTGTACACTGTAACTTACATTTTTTGGATAGCAGACTTAGCTATTCTGGAGAAAAGTGGCAACCATAATAATTGTTCTGAGTGCTCATCTGTGTTCTCAGATGTACATAAAGGGCTGTTTGGCTGGAAAAAATCCCCTGTGCTTGAACTACCAGTATCTTGAACCTGTGTGGGAGTTCTACCTGGAAACAACAAAAATAACATGTTCTGCAAGTACCCCTTACAACAGCCAGGACACCCGCTGTTGTAGGTGTAACAGTTCTCAGCACTGGCATTAACCATTTTCATATCGTGTTACTATGTGATAGCATATGAATGACTCCTCAAGAACACTGACTAAAAAACTTACAGTCAACGTTGTCCTGTGGTTAAAACAAAGCCCTGACTGCAATTGTGCTTGCCTTCAAACAGTATTTTAGGAAAAGAAAATACGGCAATCCTCCACTAATTAGGCATCAAAGTCCATGACCAAGTTTGGAGCAATAGCTGGAAGTGTAGCTCCAGCACTCATTATAGAGTTAATTGCAGTTGTGAGAGATGTTCTCTGAAGTCTGACACTTGCAACGGTGGTGCCCATAGCACTGCTGGTTAAAGTTACTCTTCTGCATTGGTCCTTGTCACAGGATCTCTAGCTCCCTGAAGAAGGAGACTGTGTCATCGTTACTTTTTTGGTTGTACTGTCAAGTGAGATCGGGAGGTTATTATGAACGGAATGCAGATGATCCCCATTTCTCTACTTCTCTGACTGCTCAGCTATAACAAAAGTTGTCGATGTGCCAGGGATGACTCGAAGAACTCACTTGGATCTTGTACAGAGTCTGGGAGCTCAATTCCGATCATCTGTTGGCCAAGTATGTTAGGATTTTAGTGGGAGTTAAAATGCTGCTACTGTGTAGAAATTCACTGGATCTTGCACTTAATCTAGCAGTCCTGCAAAGTGTCCTCAAACCACTGTCTTGGACAACGAGTTGTTTTTGTTGACACTTGAGGACACTGGAGCTACCTGTTTGTTCTTGTGTTGTTTGTATGGTTTGCTGTAAATTACAATAAACTGCAAGACTTTGTCAGTAGTCAGCTTACCATGTCACATCAATCCCACTAGGCTTTTCTTGGTGTCAGTTCTCCAGCTAATGGCCATGCTGTTGTGGAACACCCAACTTACACAGTCCTCAAGCAGAGTTGTCACCATGGCACAGTTTTGCAAGCCTTGAATCCGTCAGAGAATCTAATTTTGTCTGGACTTTTTTACTTGCTTTATAAGCTTACAAAATGACAAGCAGAAATCATCACGGGAAAGACACTATCATCTGCAGTGTTTTTCAAAACACTTGTGGCAAGAAAATGCATGAGTGACAACAGTCTTGTTTATAAATAGGGACTCTCATCATGGGACTAATGTTGAGACTTGGTCCCAAATGAAATGGGGCTGCATGTAAGTGTGAAGATCAGAAGAGCCACCAGACTGCTGTCCGAAACTTTCCAACTTGTCCTCCAAATCTTTACAGACAAAAGGTAAACGTGTAGGTGTAAGGCAACACCAGAGCTTATTGTTACTTGGCTCTTTGTTTACAAACCATTGCTGTCTAGCATTAGTTGTAATTGGGAAAAAAAAAAAAAAGTAAGATTTACAGGTCTTATTCTGCCTCTTGGGCAGTGCATCAGTGACCAGCCTCAAATGGTATTTGCAAAAATGTCCTACGGGGGAACCCTTCTGATTAACTTGTTTGCCAGCAACTATGATGCAAAATGTCAGATGTTTGTTTTGGAGGCTGCATTCCTGCAGGCTTGCTACCACACACCTTCTCTTGCTGTGGAACACAGTCTTCCTCTGTGTCATTTGCCATCTCTGATTTCCAGGATGAGTTTCAAGATTAGAAGAGCCAAAGCCAAGATTATTCCAGTAGCTTTCTGTTGGCTAGGTGCAAGTCTAGCTCTCAGTTGTACAACCTTTTCCCAGAGTTCCTGAGCCAAATCCTGGTTGAAAGATTCAGACTCATTGTGCCATATGACCGGATGAACACCTCAGGCAAGGAGTTCTCCCTACCACCACGGAAATCCAAACACTGTGTGGGAAAACAGTTTTCAAAACAACAGGTTCTTTGAAGTGGTAGAGAATGTGGGGACAAACCAGATGCTTAAATACAGCTGTCTCAAACTGTTGTCTCAAACTATCAACCTCCCATCGAGCTCGGAGGTCTACTTCACAGCAATTTCTGCTTCCATCTCCTCTGTGCCGTCATACTTTTTTTTTCTTTCGCCCTCCCCTCCTCCCCACAGTATCAAGTTTCTTAGGAATACCACAGCTTGCATGCTTCAGTCATGTACCAGTGTCTTGGTATAACATACTGACTTTGTTAAACGGAGTTCCTTGCACTTAATAACCACATCAGCTTGGGGAGAATAATATCTTAATGGCTGTGTCATGCCAGTTTAACAACAAGAGATTACAACACGTATGAAAAGTACATTTTTGCAGTACAAGCAAAAATGAAATAATCTGTGTGATGGAGCAAGATAATTCTTAGTTCAAAGAAGGAAAAAGTACTTACAGGAAACAAGATAAACAAAGTTTTCTCATGTTGGGCTGTTTAATAAATTTTTGTTAGTTTGTGGCCTGGTAGCGTAAGCCAAAATAATTAGATGGTTAAAAATCCCAACAGAATAAAAACTGTCTCTCTAGGAAAGTGAAGGAGTTAAAAAAACCCCACTAACCTTTAAAAAATAAAGACCACAGTCCCCTAAAACCCATAGCTCTACAACATACTTTGTGCGAGTAGCCCTTACAAAATTAACAATACATACCCATTTTGACAGTGTAACATTAAAGTTGGTTGAAGTGGTGTTTTGCTTTGTTTCTTGAGGCCACCAGTCCTGAATAATCCAGTGAGGAACTTCAGGTGTCTCTCAGGTGATCTGTCTAAACTTGGCAGCTGCGCAGGGGATTGAGCGTACAAGAAGCAGACAGATGTTACAGCATCAAGTCACACGTGGCTCTGCTACTGCTAGGTGGCAAGTAAAGATGCAGAGCTGGGCAATTTGCCCTCTTCAGTCATGATAGGTAGAATTAGTTGCCAACTGTATGTAACTGTCAGGTTTACCATTTGTCATTATGGCTGTCCTTGCTATATATATAAATAGCCTTACAGAATCTTACATATGGTTTCATAACAGATCTTTTATATGTTGATTGTGGTTTTTTTTTTCCCCAATGCAGCATGATAAACCAGGGCTGCTGAGCATGGCAAATGCAGGACCCGGTACTAATGGCTCTCAGTTCTTTATTACAACGGTGCCTACTTCTCACCTGGATGGGAAACATGTGGTGTTTGGCCAAGTGATCAAAGGAATGGGTGTAGTTAAAATATTAGAAAACGTTGAAGTAAAAGGAGAAAGTCCTGCTAAGGTAAGCAAAATCCCAAGCACTTAGGGATGATGTTTATCCTTCCATTATATGATGTATATTCATTTCTTCTAAGTGCTTGGTGTAATGTTTAGAACTATGAAATGTTAACTGGCTATTTTTACTAACAGTGTTAATTTCCATTTTACTGTCCTTGTTAAGAGGCTTTTGTTCTTTTGCTGTAAATTTCCCCTGCACAAACAATTGATTTATTGTTCAGCACAGCTGTGAGGGTGGAAGCCTTTATCAGGGTGACGGTGCAAATGCACAGCTGGAAGTGTAGAATGGGTGATGAAATTAAAAGGTGGAATTTACAACCCTACCTAAGTGATATGTAAATTCTTGTGAATTTTATGTCAGAAGTCATTGTATTTCTGGAAAAGCAATCAGTGCGTAGGTCATGTCAGTTTGTGGTTGTATGAAAAATTAATACCTCCGTAACTTTCAAAGACTTAGCAGTTTGAGAAAGAACCTTCTTCTCCAGTGTAGTAGAACTTCCATGTCTTGTGTTTTGCTGCAGCTCAGCTTGCTGCCGCTTCCTCTTCCAGCCTCTCCATGGAGCGTGGGTATGGTGTTCTTGGAATGCTGCTCCTCTGAAGGCAACACTTTCTGTGATAAAAGCCTTTTGATGAGGATAGGCTAATGATGTGGTGGGTTTCTGAAATCAAAGCACCCAAACAACAGATGAAAAGGCATTTTTACTGAATTTCAAAGAGCACTCAGAAGTTGTGTCTTTCTTGGGGGAAATTGTCTTAATAAGCAATACTGCTATTTACACTTTATTTTTTCAGTTGTGCGTCATTGCAGAATGTGGAGAGCTAAAGGAAGGAGATGACTGGGGAATTGTTCCCCAGGATGGATCTGGAGATGCTCATCCAGATTTTCCTGAAGATTCAGATATAGACTTGAAAGATGTAAGTATTTTTCTTTTAAGGCATTTTACAGAATGCAAGACTTGTAGGTAATCCGAGTTACATGATGTCTGTGATGATGTCACTAAGCGTTTTTTCTTAAGAATTGATCAAGGTCCTGATTAAATGGTGACCTTAAATTTTAGGAAAGAGAATGCTGTGGGGAGGGGATTGCTATCTCTTTTTTTCAGTGCTTATTGCAGCTGATTTTTTCCCCAGTAACTAAAAACACAATTACTTACAATTATTACACTTAATTGTTTTCTGTTCTTCGTTTCTTTTTCACTTTTGTTTGTGCTGTAGTGACAAATTGCTATTACTAGAACTCCATCCTGCAGATGACTAACTTAATGTTGTACCTACACATCTTTTCTG
Organism: Platalea leucorodia; assembly: GCF_965183815.1. Classification (NCBI taxonomy): domain Eukaryota; kingdom Metazoa; phylum Chordata; class Aves; order Pelecaniformes; family Threskiornithidae; genus Platalea; species Platalea leucorodia. The sequence continues at coordinate 40,504,917 of NC_138828.1, read as the reverse complement.
TGCAACTTTTTAAATATCCACCCTTAAAAAGATTTTGACTCACTTACTAGAAATAATAAAAGATCAAGCTTTTTAAAAGATCTTTACTACATCAGAGCTAGTCTTTCTCAATTCCCAGTAGTTGTTTGCTTTTCAAGTTGTTCAAACTGAAGGAAGACCTGTTGTTGAGAGTTAGGGAGCAAACTGGTGAAAGCAGCTCTTCTGCAGGTTTTTACTTTATCATTAAAGTGAAATAGACAAACTGTGTAAATCAAAGTGTTTTGTGAGAGGGGAAAAAAAGCGGGCTGCACGTGTAGATTCCAAATAGAAACAGAATAGTGAAAAAATATTACAGCTAGAAACCAGAAACTCCTTGTATCTGGCTATTGAGAAGCACTTCAACTTGTGAAAATGTTTTTGGATAGCATTTGCTGTGGTTCAGAACTGAAGTTGGCAGGTGCCTGCCTCCTCTAACTTTAAACTTGTTCATATAAACTAACTGCAGAAACCATAGTGATGTTGGTCTAATGCTGTGATCGGTTTTTTTCAAGGTCATTAATTCTAGTAGGGTAGAAGTGTAAACTGATAGTATTACAAATGGCAATATATACATGTGACAGAGCTTAAGACAACTGTGGTATAGACAGCAGTAATCATAAACTGTTTATTGCCACACTTGAAATGTATGCCATTCTGGAAATAGAAACGATGGATTCGATAAAGACAGGCAGTTGTTCTTTTTCTCCTTCCATAAATGTTTTAAGTGTTTTGAGAGAAGGAGAGTTGTGTTGATATGACTTCTAGTTCGAGAGCAGGCAGAGTTCAGGTGACAAATGCCATTTTGGAAGCAGAAGACAAAATTTTCTCGGGAATGAGGCAGTCTTGGTTGAATACTTTGATTGTTAACATGTCTTTTCTATGAATAACGGTCAGCGCTTTTATATATAGCTCTGTGTGGGTAGCAGCATTTAGAGGAAGGAGTTGAACTGCTATGTTGTCTCTGGTATTTTCTCACCCTTTATACTGTAGAAAACCCATTAGGAATTTAATCTTTCATACTATTGTGTTACATAAAGTAGAGCATATTATAGGAGTGGTTTGAAGCTAGTATTTGTCTAAAATTGGAATATTTTTATTCTGAGATTTTATAATAATCTTTGAAAGACGATGGACATGGGATCCTACTGTTAAACATTAAGTAATTCAAGACTTCTTTCATAAGTACATTCATACTTTATATTTTCCATCTATTTTATTAGGTTGACAAGATTGTGGCCATAGCAGAAGACATAAAGAATATAGGAAATACTTTCTTCAAATCGCAAAATTGGGCAGTGGCAGCTAAAAAGTATAGTAAAAGTTTACGGTAAGGCTATCATCATTCAATCAGGTAGTTCCTGTAACCCAAATTAATACTGCAGTCAACCAATGATATGTGCATTTAAAAAATGCCTGTTGCTGTGCTCTTTTATTTTTCCTTTTTTTTTTTTTTTTTTTTTTTTTTTTTTAAAAAAAAAGAGCCTTCTGAATCTGGAAAACATCTGGTTGATTTTTAGCTACTTATTCAAGTAGGTCTTCTACTCATTGCTAGGTAAGAGCTATAGGCAGGAAGTATTGTTTAGAAAGGTCAAAAAGCTCCTTTTTTAGTACTCTTGCTGTGCTGGTGTATAACTGGGAAGAAGAGCACAATAGTATACACAGGGTAGTTAATGGACAGGAAATGAGGGAGATACTTCTCTGATTTCTAAAAAACAGTAGGTTTAGGAAATTGATAAGTTCAAGAGAGAGTACCTCCAAATGTGACCCTTATTAATTTGTTATTAATTTTTCTGAGGCTCCATACCATCATCCTGACTCCATGTATAATTCAGACTTCCCTTCAAAATCATGGTCTTTCTGCTTTTGTTTCCATAGTGCTCTTCTTTTCATGCTTTTTGCTTTATGTATATGAGGTTCTCCTAAAAACTTTTTTTCTTTTTTGAAGTTATATTGACCTTTATCCTTACCTTCTTAATGATCACTGGTTAACTAGCAGTAACAATAATGAAAGAAAAAGAAAAAGCATATTTAATGTTTCAGCTGAGGTTTTTAACTGACTGGGTTTCAAACAAATGATGTCTTTCTGAAGCATAAAAATGAATCCTGTAATTACAGATAGTAACCCAAGATGCAACGTCTCCCCCTGCTCTCAAAAAGTCCGTCATAGACCAACAGAAACCCCAAAGTAAATAGGATTTCTATGTAAGCCTTTTAGAAATCATACAGAAAAAAGGCTCGAATGGATCTTTAAGGAACTTTGTGTTGTATCTGTCCATTTCCTCCCTGCATTCTTAGGTAAATATCAGTTATAATTATGCCATCCCTTACAATTAGTTGCCTTGTTCACCCTTAGCACACCCAATGATGGCTCTTCCAGTTTGAGTAGACAGCTTCTATTTGGTGCTTATTTGTCCTTGTGGATGGAAAGGATAGTAACTTTTCTAGACGAAACAAATCTGATCATTCCAGCTCTTCTTTATAGGCCATACTTTTGTGGATATGCCCTGTTGTTGTATCTTAAAATCTAATACTTTACATAGGATGGTGTACTTTAGCTGGCACTTCACCAGAACTGATAGGAATAGAATAGCTCTTTTCTCCCGTGTCTTATGTACAGCTCACCTAGCAAACCATGTGGCAGCGTTGATTTTTTCTTTTTACCCACAGTAACCATTATAACCTTCTGTTCTTTATCTTGTGTTATTGCTGCTTAACCACTTTTTTAAATTTTATTTTATATGTAAGAATTGACATATTTTTGTCAAAAAATGTATTACTTCCTATTGTCTCCCTTGATGTTCATCTTACTGATTTCTTTGACTTGGAAGCTTTAATTTTGTTTCCAGAGTCGTTGCAGTCTTTCATGTTTCAGTGTGATTTATAAATACTCTATTCTGTTTTTGAACATAACACAGTTTTGTATTATAACTCTCCTTAGCTTTTACCCTTTTCTCTCTTTTCTGGTTCTCATCTTTTGCATGATGCCCAGCAAGGGGAAAAATCACTGGGACTGTGTCTAATTTAGTTTTTAAGTATTGCTTATTTCTGTGGTCCAAAGTTGTGTACAAACCATGCAACACTCAAAAGATAAGGCATGCAAAAGTTGAACTTACATAGGCACTGAGCTGCAAAGACTGCATTGATCATGGCATGCTTAAAATGTGAATGTATGCAAACACATGATTTTTATGTTTTAAATAAAAAACACAGAAATTCTATCAAGTAGGCCATTAAAAGAGTTAGAACTTTTATATCCACAACAGACCTTTGCCACTTGAAATAAAAAAACTGACAGCATTAGCACATTGTAAATTAAGAAGAATGAGATACAGTTTGCCTATCAGTTTGCCTATGAAACAAAGATGCAGTAAATGATGTGGCTCAGTCCTGAACCAGCGTCAGTTTTGAAGTTCAGGAAAAAAGTCGTGAAGGAAGACAGTGGAAAGAAGGTGGGGTTACTAATGCTCATAACCCACCTTCCTTTACAAAGTAAAGTTAGCTTCAGATTTTAGCCATAAATGCCTAAACTAATTAAAATATTACTGAGGGAACTGAAGGAGAGATGAAGCTTCCCATGAACGTGGAAGGTGCAGTGGTGGTGTTGACGTTTTGCCACTGATGAGCAATGTGTTTTTTGAGAATAAACAGTCACTGAGATAAATTCTAATGGTTTCATGCCATCTAGAATAGTGCATTTGTCTAAGAAAAAGAATGCTGTTAGTACAGTGGAGGGATAGGAGTTACAGGAAAACATTCGCCAGTGAGTTAATCTTTTTTGTCAGGGTAGGTCTTATATATTTAGTTTAATAAATATTTGTAATAGTGGAATTGAAGCTGCTTTAAAAATAACAGTTTGGAGAGGCTAGTTCACACCTCTCTGTGTAAAGATAGCTAAGGGCAGAACAAAATGAAAGTTGCAACACTAATACATGTTCTTTGTAAATCTGTTTTTCTGCAGGTATGTAGAAGCTTCTGAAGCAGTGGCAGAGGAGGCAGACAAACCAAAGTTAAAGGCTGTTGCTTTGACCTGCGTTTTAAACATTGGCGCTTGTAAACTAAAACTGTCGGATTGGCAGGGAGCCATCGAAAGTTGTTCAGAGGTAAATTTAATGTTTAGTATTTTGATTAACAATTGGCCTATATAGAATATGGAGACTGAAACTACAGAGCTTTAGAAGTCTTCTGACAAGCTGATGATTTGAAAGTAAACAAAGTAGAAGGCTGATTGTGAAGTTATTACTAACTTTCCAGTATGTGGCTTTTTTAAAAGATTTTGAAATTGAAATGACTGATTAGAAACAAACAAAAGAGGGTTGTTGCTTACTGCCAGAAAAAAACACACTCTATCATTGTCAGTTTTGTTTCCTAAGAGCAGAGCTAATTTTTAAATTACAAAGAGTTAAAATGTCTTCAGTGATAGAGGAATACTTTTCTCTGGAAGGCTAGTATGAACAAATCATTTTACTTGCTTTTAGATTTGATGGTCTTGTATTTTATTAATTGAAGTGACTTTTCTAACTAAAGCCCTTTCAGGTGGGCTTAGTGGAGAAATAAAACCAGTGAATAGGAAGAAAGAAGGAAGGAAACAATAAATATGGAAATATTGAAAATAGAATGAAAGAAAAAAAAAAAGAACAGTGACACAGACATACTGGCAGAATTTAGTACATTTGAGGAAACTTTAAATAATTCAGTAAAACTTCGAAATTTTGAAGGAAACAGAGTAAAGAATGCTCTTACCTGTTAGCAGAGGATCCTGAGCAGCATCTCCTAGGGCTTCATGCTGAAAGCAGGAGTCTCGGCTAATCTGTGGGTGAGGGGTCTTTAGAGAGCTGGCTTGCCTTCTAGCTTGCTGACGGCGTTACCACATGGAAAACTTTCAAAAACCTGTCTTCAGAATGGACAAATGGGGGATGGGGAAAGAAAAAAAATAAGAAAACTCTGTAATGCAATATCCGTCATATAGAAAATGGCAAAAATTGAAACAGCATTTAAGTGTTACAAATAGAAATTATTAATCATAATACTTGCCATTGAGAAAAAAAAACAATTTCCTTTTTTTTTAAGATTACAGAATTGTTAGATAAAGGCAACTCCATAGCTGTAATAGACTTCTGTAATGTCTTTAGCTTACGCCTCATCACAAATGTTAAACAGCATATCAGTGTTTTAAGCAGAACACCAGTTTCCTAAGATTAACTAGTAGAGTTCAAGGTAATTGTTAATGAGAAACTATACACTTTCACTTTTATGATTTCCTAAGGCCAAAAGCATTTTAAATTAACAATCTGTAATGCATGCATTATTTGGTGTAAATAAGGAATTACGAATGGCTGAACCTGTTCAAACAAACCTTGCTTTAAAATAGCTGTAAGCACAATGGTTGAGCTAAAACCAAGGAATGCTACTTACGTGTACACAGTAGAGACGCCTAATTTTCTAATTCTTGACACAGAAGAGGCTTTGGGCTTTATAGCAGACAGATCAGGATATATATGAACAGCCAATACTGAAGTGATTTTAAAAAATCTGGATGCATCCTCTAATGTCTGTAATTCTTAATTAATGAATTAAAATTAATAAATGAAATTAATAAAGCCACACATTCATGCAAAGAGATTTCCTCTAATCACTAAGAAACTATATTCTCTGAAATAATAATAAAGACGACACTATGGAACTATCAGCAATAAGAAAAAAGAATGTGATCTTCACAGGCAAGAAAACAAAACACCTAGCTAGCCAAATTAACTGAGGTATTTTTAAAAAATAATCTAAGTAATCAAACAGTGGAACAACCTCTTTGCCCAGCCACTGTATTTCCTATTTTGATATTGTCATATTAGAGCTGGCATGTACACATTAGTGAAACCATTCAGCTCAAAAAATGGCTGGAACTTGGCAAGATGCCTGAAGCATGAGATGTATTGCTTGTATGTATCTTTCTAGCCTACAGTGAAAAAAGCTTTACAGGAAATCTGCATGTTTTCTTTATGATGGCATTTGAGGTGTTTTTGGTGTGAAGGAAGGTGCTGCAATACAGGGAGTTATACTGTGAGACTCAAGGTTAGGATAACTTGACCTGCAGCAACACCTTTGCCTTGCCAGAGGCAGGTGTGTGTATATATATACACACACAGAGGTTCCATTTTATCCCCATGTATGCTTGTGCTGCACAAAAGACCACTTCTGGTGCAGTGGTATTAAAACTGATTAGCTAGCTATTCAGTGTGCTACAATATACCATTCCTTTTTACACAGTTAATGTTTTGACAGCTTACCCTCAAACCAACTTGGGAGATTGTCTGCTGGTGTGAACTGTGCCATTTGTGGAGATGGGAGGCTGTGAAGTATATGAAATGTTAATGTGACAATTTTATTAAATTTACAGGCTCTTAAAATAGATCCGGCAAATACTAAAGCTCTCTACAGACGGGCTCAAGGATGGCAGGGAATAAAAGATCTCGATCAGGCATTGGTAAGGATCACAATATTTAATTTTTTTTTTTTTTTAAATCTAACCATTTAATCAGAACATTCATTTATATTTCTCTTTTATTTAAGGCTGATCTTAAAAAGGCTCATGAGATAGCCCCTGAAGACAAAGGTAAAATAAAACTCTTTGTTTATAGATCCTTTAAATTTTTTAAGAATGTAACAACGTAACCAGGGTAGTATTTAGTAGGAAATCATACCAGTGTGATGCCCAAAATGCTGGCTTCTAACAGATTAAATGCTGAGGTATTGAGCAGAGAGCCCAGTAAGATGGAAAACCTGTTTTTCTACAGCAGTGATGTTTCTGGTGCGCTGGGTAACCTGCTTACATAGGTCAGCAGCACGCCTCGTGAAACATCTTCCTCTCTCACAGCGGCCTTATTAAGTTTCTTAATTTCCTGGTCTAATTGGATAAGATTTTTAGCTCATAAATTCTGTGTTGGCACCAACACTATGCTTGCTATACCCTCCTCTACCTGGTTACCTTACCAGGTGAAACAAGGTAAGGGACAAGGGTTTTTTGCTGCTAGTATCTCACCTAGTAGAAGATTAAATGCCGTTCTGTTATACAAAATAATATGGGTAATTTGCAGCAGTGTGACCTGGTCTTGACATATGAGACCTAATGTAAAGAGATTACTATAACAGTATCATGGATTTTCTTTTTAAGCAGCTATCCAGACGGAAACACTCAGAATCAAACAGAAGATAAAAGCCCAAAAGGAGAAAGAGAAGGCAGCTTATGCTAAAATGTTTGCTTGATTTTTTTCTAAACTTTTAAATCTATGCACGAACTCATGCAAAAGGATAAATGGAGCTGCCTCTTTCATTTGCCCTGTACTGCAGTTTTCGGTGTTTACAACTCAAAAATCTAATAATAAAGACAAACTGTTCAAAGGTGAAGTGTTTTTTCTTTTTTTAAGCTGTAATAACTTGTGTTTTGTGACTCATGTGTGTTTCTAACATGTAAATCAGTAGTGGTTGTGTTTTTGGAGCTTAATAGTTAGTGCTTCCTAAGAAGCTCAGTTTAACACTAAGACAATTTAGGCAGTTTATATTACAGTTTTTATTAGAGCAGGCCTGATTTCTTGTAAGGAATAAAAATGCTGGTAGACATACAATGAAGGTGCAAGTATTACACTTTTCTTTTAAACTGCTTTACAGGTTGTATTGCAGATGGGCTCCCTATTATCATCAGGGAAAAAAAATTAACTGTAAATTTGATGTAAAATATGTAATACTTAAAAGTGCTGACAATTTTCTAGACTGATGTATTTTCCCTACTGCAGGGTAGGATTACATACAGTAAATTCACTCCAGATTGAGAGAGAAAATACTTTTTAAGAGTAGGTACTAAATTCTTCCACCATACCCACAATTCTGGATATGGCTCCTGTTATCACTGAACTTCAGAAATAAATCCATGATCCAAAGTTGCTTTGTCAGTCCTGAGAAGAACTTTCTTCTCCCTGCCACACAACTCCTGTAAAGAAGTTCTATTTAAATAAGGCTAGGGTTTAACCAGAAGGCACCGACTTTCCGTTTAATGCAACAGTCATACCTAAAATTCAGAATGGCACATTAGCCTCAAACTCTTTAACATTCAAGTCAGTGCTGTACTTTAATTACAACGCAGCATAAAATACTCCAGCTTATTTGTTGGTGATCAGAAATCACTGAAGAGATTTCCTGTCGGTTTACATCCCATTATAAGCTGGTCCTCCTCCACCTTCAGGCACTACCCAGTTAATGTTCTGACTTGGGTCTTTAATATCACATGTTTTGCAGTGGACACAGTTCTGAGCATTTATCTGCAGTCTTGATCCTTCTCCTGTTTCCAGAGGAATATATTCATAAACTCCTGCAAAGAGCCAAAGAGAGCTATCACTTCACTGAACAGTTTCCCCGTGTGTATGCTCTACTGCTTACCAGCAAGCGCAATGAGGGAAGTGTATTACTAGTGGAATTCAGCTGCCTTCTTCCATGTTTACTAATTATTTTGTCATGACAGTACTGTTAACATAGTATCTTTTAAGACCTGCATTGAACCCTCTTCTGGGAGGAGGATTGGGATAGAATGCTTGAAGTAAGTAAGAGGCCAGGTGGACCCCTCCTGAAGTACTTAGTCTTCTTTTATCTTGCAAAAACAGCTCAGATACACATTTTTATTACCTACCTGCTGGACAAAATCTTTGTTCTGGTCCATCGAATACAGCCAAATTCCTGCTCACAGGGATGCTGTCATCTTTGAGAGTTAAATGAGCAGGCTGGTCATGTTCATGGTTTGTACCACTTAAAGCCACAGACGACAGGAGATCAAAACTGATTTTTCCATCAGGCTTTGGGTATTCAATAGGCGTGCAATCTTTGGCTGGCTTGAGCTGAGCAAAATCTGGTCCTAAATATATTTTTAATAAATAAGTTTCAGTATGGAATTACTGTAATTTGTAGTTACTTGAGAACAATTTAATTAAGCTATTTTAACTTCCCTTGTCACCAGAATGAAGTATTTCATAAAAGGTAGCCTTTTTCATGAGACAAAAAAAACTATGCTAAGTAGAATAGTGTTTTAATGTCTTCATTTACATGAAACACTAGGTAATATGACAAAGTCTGCTTCACTGCCTTATCGTTGATTTCTTTTCTACACTTTAAGGCCTCACCACTTGACCAGATGTATTCTAGCTTCAACTAAGACCAGGAAAGACTGACATACACATTTAGTACCTTCTTTCAGGAGATAATGAAATTACCTGGATGTTTTAATGTCCACGGTTCCATTCCTCTCAGTATCCAATAAAATATACCCGTGTAAATCATTCCGCCGTACACACCAAGTACGCTATGGCAGGATGGTCGGATGTTTCTAACTGCATACAGCTCTTTCCAGACCCAGGACTTTTTCAGGTTCTCTTCATATTCTTGCACATCAAGTCCTAAGGCAGTACATTACTTGTTAGGTACCTACAGTACATAAAGACTATCCTTGAAATAAAAAAATAATCGCTGAATAAAGGCAATTGTTAGCAACGAAGGCAGCAAAAAATTTCAAAATAGTAAGGTAGGAATATACTAGACAACATACTTCAGCCTCTTGACGAGATCTGTTTTGTTGGCAGTTATCAGCAGATACCTACTGCTCCTTCGTAGCCTCTACTAAATGACCCACAAGCAGCATTAAATTGCCTCGAACCTCAGCAAAATATATAGATAACCGGGCAGGTGGCTACATTGGCATCTCTATGGGAAAACGGCTACTCGCTCATAGAATCTAAGAATTGACCAGGAGAGTTCACCTGCAATCCAAAAGCCAGGTTTGTAATTTTAACGTTGCCAAGTTCAAAAGCTTTTCCTTTACAAGTTATACAGCTGTAAAGATTCCAATTTCAGTAACTATGACTATTGCCCAGTGGATGATGCCAGTGCTAGAGAACAATTTTTCTCCCCTTGTAATCAGCAAGTTAATGAGATACATTAGACTACAAACTTTAGATTTAAACTCTTTGATTGTATTCTTTACAAATACTAGACATTGCACACCTGACATGACACATCTACTGCAGTGTAGTTAAAGCCAAGTAATTATCTCGGGGGGGGGGGGGGGGGGGGGGGAACGTTTCTTTAAATGACAGTTTTCTGAGAGCTTCCCCTTCACCATTCTCCGTTACTACTGTATAGGAATAGATGTTCTAAATAAGTTTTAAGCCTTGTCTGTACATGAAAACATGCTTCAGTCCATATTTTCTGTCTCACATAAGGTTCTGAAAAAAAACTATCTATGCACAGAGAAGAAAGTGGGCTGTAATATTCTACTGTCTTGACAAAACTGGAAATGGCTTATAAAACCTGTCCATAACCAAACAAGAGTGGCACACTACCCAAGAAGAGTGTTAATTGCTTCAGATGGGTTCTATACATTTTAACCTGTTATACTCGTTGAAGTTCTAATTGTTCAGCATACCCTCTGTGGCAAGGTGTATTGCATGTTTCAGCTGAAGGAGAGCTCACCAGGACTGAATCCACCACTACAGAGAAGATTTCTAAAATAATCGTCATGAGGCACCTGGCTATAGCGTACACCTCCAGAATGACCGACACTCTAATTGGGTTCTCTCTCTGTACAGCCTTTGTTAACAGATTTAAGGGAACAACCAAGGCTTAAATAAATCACTACAATGCGGTCAGGATCAGGTGATTACTTCAGTGGGCTTGCATTACATATAGTAGGAAACACACATAGTCTAAATCTGAGAAGACTATAAAATTAAAGATAGCAAAAGAGGATTGAAGGAAAAAAGTATCCCAGCAATTAAAATAGTGAAGAGCAAACTTGAAAAATCTCACCCTGTTTTGCTTACATTTAATCTATTCCTTTTATTTTTTTTCTCTCTGATTCTGTAGTGTTTCAGTAACACTTTTTGAATCATAAAGTCCTATTTTTTAATGTATTTGTAGGAATGACATATATACTATTCTTGTTTACTTATGCAGGAGTGTAAGCTCACTTTTCAGATGCTCGTTAGAGGCATATTTTTGTTCTAGCAGTAGGATTAATACTTAAGAATAACTAAGCAAAACTTGATTAATTTCTTTCTTTCTTTCTTAAATCATTTAACAGTATAAATACTAAATAAACAATAGATATCTTTTAAAACCACCACACTCATTTCATGATGTATTTGCATTCCCAGCTAATTCCTTCAGACACATTTAGTTACTGCTAAGCCATTGGTGGTTCCAATTGAACACAAGGTAATTACAAATCAAAGTACAGTTATCTTACCTATTGTCTTTGATTGGAGATTTTCATTGATTAATTGGCTAAAGATGGCTTCTGAAGCCAACATGCCGCTTTTCATTGCAGTATGTGTCCCTTTGATCTTAGGAACATTCATGAGTCCAGGACTGCAACCAATTAATAATCCACCTGGGAAGGTGAGTTTGGGTATTGACTGAAGAGGAAAGGGAAAGAAAGGTGGTTTGTTTGGGTTTTTTTAGGGTGAAAATAACATTGTGGAAATTAAACTGGCATGAGGTTTGAGTGTCCTTTACATTTTTAGACTTGGATGTGCACTATTGAAAAATACACCAGAGTTAATCTACTTAATCAAGGAATTTTGGCATAGTAAGCAAATAAGAATACAGACATTGTACTGGGGCTGAGTATAAAGTAATGACAAGACAACATTTTCCTTATATCCTCTCTCCAGTTTCTTTGCCTGCAACAAGACTGTGGCAATGTGACCCACCGATACTGTTTTCCTCCTTCAAGTTTAAGTGAGTTCTTTTTTTTTTTTAAAAAAAAAAAGGGAAAAAAAAAGAAAACAAGACATTTGTGTTCCTGTTTTCGACACAGCAATTGGTATGCATCTTATCTAACAGTTTATTACTCAGTGTTTTTTTCCACAAATCTTTTCTATGAAACTGCACAGTGCCCTCCCCGTCCCCCCGCCCAGGTCCCACTTATTTTAGAAGTTGGTCAGCAGCCAACAAATATGTTGTAAGAAGCATCATGTCATTGAGGATAGCCAACTCACAAACCTAAGACAGCTAGATGATTTGCAAACATCAGATCTATAGTATTAATATACTATGTTATACGCCTGTATCAACCAAGGAATACCTCAACTATCAAGATAGTTATTCTCACCCTCCTCCAATGAGGTTAAGATTTTAGACAGGGAACAGCTTCAAAACACAGACTGACTGCAGCACTTCGAGCAGAAAGCTGAGATCAAATCCTAGGTCTGAAACTGCTGAAGCTAAGTTATGAACATAGCATTCCTTCAAAAGTCTTTAGCACTGAGTAGTGCTTGTGAATCTAGCATCCTGCTTTTAATAGAGCTTCCTGAAAGAATTCATTTTTTAATAGCCTAAATAACTTGACCCCAAACAAGTAGTTTTATTCCATGAAAAATGTAAAAAAAAAAAAAAGTATCCCTTGGAATTCAAGACGATCTGAAACAACTGTTTTGTTTCTTCTGCTTGTTTAATTGTTATCTGTTTACTATTCACCCATTTTTGAATATTCATATAGTAGTCACTAAAAAAAGTTGTACTACACAGCATTTCCCCTGTGTTTTGGGCAATTTGTTTAACCAAAGACTTAGTGATCTGGTTCGTAGGAAAGGTAGTTTAGGCTGAAAACACAACTACAACTTTTAACTTGCTTTTCAGTGACCAGAAGTCCCAAGTTCAGCTATATAACAGTATTTCAGAGGAATTAAGTATGTAGGATGTCCTCTCTTTTCGCAAGACCTTTGGCTGAAAAAAGTTATTCTGTCATATCTATTAGGATGCAATGACGCAGCAGTGACAAAATGATAGAAAGATTTCTTGACTGACTCTTTGAATTATGTAAAAAGATGGCGATCAAGTATTTTTCTTCTGCAACTGTTTCACCTAATAGGTACTTAGTGACCAACATACTGTCGAAGCATAAATGAGATTAGTCATATAACACAAAAGGTTACACATTCTGCAGCTTTGTTAGTAATTCTCATTATTAGTACTACGGCACTTGGTGCCTGTTTTCACAGTCAGTTTATCGAGTTGCAGGAACACATCACGCCAGCGTGGCACAAGCCCTCCCTGCCCGAGATACAGGGTGAAATCCTTTCAACCTTGAGCACCTGAAGGAGCCACCACCCTCTTGGCAGCAAACAGACAGAACAAGACTGGTTTGGAGGAGGGAAGAAGGGGAGACTCCTGCTCCCTGCAGAGCCTTCCCCCCTAGCAGATGGGGAACCCCACATTCTCCTGCCCTTAGCTCAGCTCAGGGTTGAAAAATCTGTTAGGTGAGTCTAATGTTCGACACTCTCATGGGTCTTCAATAGACAGGTTTTTTTCCCCCGATATTCATAATATACATTGCTCAACAACAGTAACACCTTTTATTTTATCCACAAAACTCTTTAAATCTTTCCAAAGTTTTTGATAAAATGGAGACAAAACAGAGGCTGCATGGGAATTTCTTAATTTTAAGTGCGTGATTTTGCAATTTTAATAAACAAAAGAAAAAACAGCTGTGTAGATGTAGTCTATTAAACTCTGTCCCCTCCCTCCACATGTCCCAAAAAGCTACAAAAACAGGGAAACATCCAAGCGCGCGCGCGCTCTCTCTCACACCAACTTAGCATCACTACATGTTAAAGACTGAAGAACATGGTCATACGGTTATCTATAACAGACAAAAAAGTTTAGATTGATGGTAATTTTATACACCTATTTGATGCAATCTGTCACCAAAATGAAAGCTGGAGCTACAGAATGACTTACGTAAGAAAATATTCCTGGACTCCAGTGATGCAAATGAGTCAGACTGCTACAGTTATTAATCAAAGCAACACATGCAAAAGAAGAGCTAATCTTAAAAATCTTCCTAAGTGACTCATCAATAAAGCTTTTTTTTACTGAAAGCGTGTATTAAAAAAAGCCATTTAAAAGTATGACTTCATGATTAACTAGACAATTCTATCTACAGGAAATAAAAAAAACCACAAACCCCATGCTTTTATATTAAGAACAGTGAAAAGTAAGTGACATGTTGTTTTAAGTCCAGCACAGAAGAAGTCCAAAGATCAGGCAGAGACGCACAAGAGCTGTAGTCCTACTGCCTGTGTAACTTAGCACAAACAATGTCTGTAAGTGACTTAAAAAACACCATGTTCTTTCAGCCATATGTTTCAAGCCGTATAAGGAGTATGCAACTGAAGTCACAATCTGGCTACTTCATCAAAGCCAGAAATTCAATAATGACTATCTGTGATAAAGAAACCAGTGCACAGGGTGGAAAGAGAAGCCCCTCCTGTACAAAAGCCTATATTAAAACATTCTGGCATGTAGTATCTTATCTGTGTTAATAATGGACCGACAATGGTTTCTGAAATAAGCTAGTAACACAGTCGTGTTACAACACGATATGACATATTTCCACTTGAGAGTGGACAAGGTAATCAACCCACAGACTGATTAAATGCGTATCACGTGTGTAATCAAGAAGTTGCTTCATGAACCCGCATGACTCAGTCCCAGGCACACACACTGGTGTCAAAGCCTAACTCCACCAGACTGTGAGACAAGAGTTACGCTGCTGCTGGAATTCTACTTGTATTGCAAAAGCTGCACAAAGCCACATTTATACCAAAGAAGAGGTTCAAAAAAGAAAGCCAAAGTAGTCAGAGAGCAGAGTGGAATGGCCCCACAGGCTACAGATTGTGAACACTCAGGCTAGTTTTAAGTTCCAAACGGAAAGGAGCATCTAGAAGATGGATCTGGGAGTCCAGGAAACACAGCCATGTCCTGTGTTTCAAGATTCCCACCTTTTGGACTTCTTAAGGGAACAAAATGAAGAAGGAATTCCATCTCCCAAGAAAGCAGAAATTCAAAGTTGTGCATGAAGATACCGAAAGTATCTATACTTGAGGAGGTGAAGACCTTTATCTGCCAAACTACATAACGATTTCAGCACCATCACTGACTTAAGGGTCAAGCACTGAAAAGAAGTTCCCTCTGCTAGGATAAACAAGTAATGTGGAAAATATGCCCCCACCCCAAACCCCACAAAAAAACCCAGATGAGTGCTGCTACCCTCTCTTCCCCAGCAGTCCAGGCACAACAAAGAATTACCTGTAGCTTCTTTGCTGCTGAACACATTTGATTGCAATATGAACTCTACTTCATATTTCATTTAGAAAGTGAAATGACTATGTCAGAAGATTTTTAGTATGACAGAGCCTAAGTGTAGCAAGCCTCAGCAGCCAGTATCCAGCAAGATAACACAGCTTTTTTGTCCAGCAAAACTTTTGGCCTTATTCATCTTTGTTATAGTTCAGTTGTCTCCCAAGAGCATGCAACCCAAATCTACAGCACTGAAAACATGGCTATAAAGAACTCAAAGTAAAAAATTTCATGGAAAAATTACCTGGAAACCACCTTCATTCAATGCTCTGGCACCATACGCAATCCTTGTTCCACCCTCCAAAGTAGGCTGTACACTAGGATGGTGCTTCCACCTCTGAAACTCCCTAAATGGATTCAAATAGGGATTTTGATAATCTAAACCAACCTTAAAAAAAAAAAAAAAAAAAAAAACACACACAAAAGAAAAAAAAAACATTAATAAAAAAACCATTACTGAAAATAAAGTATGAAATTTCAAAAAAGTTTGAAAAGAAAACAATCATGTATTACCACATCAACTCTTTACATCCATTTTATACTAAACCAACCTCAGGTTCTTCCTATTTGGAGAAACTACTGCCAAAAATACATTCTGTTAACAGTATAGTAGAAGCAATTCTGAGAACTTGCTGCTATAAGACTGTTCTCTGCCCTACCTGAAACCTGAAGCATGGAGAATATTTAATTGCATTGTAACCACCTTCCATCTGTCTTTGAAATAAAATAGTGAAATTAAATTAAGCATGGTTTAATGGGCACGATAAACAAGAAAACTTGTTTTAAATTTGTGTTTCAAAACCTCTTTGCCCTAGAAAAGCTGGAAGAAGAGGTAAACAATTATTTCTAGATAGTTATGTCCTTGTGCTCACATATTTTAAACAGTTCTTCACATCGTTTAGCAGAGTCAATTATAATTTCCAATTAGGTGAGCCATTATAATAAAGCACAGGGGAGCAATGATGAAAGCAGAAAATGTGGGGAAAAAGACTTTGCCAATTGGCTGGATGCCTAGGATTCTGATCTTATGCATTTGAGAATTTGCCCAAAGATATACTCTGCATTTCCCATCTTTAATACACTCTAAAAGGACTTATGTTGCCGAATTTTCTCTTTTGAGAAAGGGATTATTTCTGGTTCCTGTAAGCTTTAGTTGAGACAAATAACAAAATATATCATGAGTCAGTAACAAAGGGTACCTTGATTTCTCTGGCAGCTCACTGCTTTTACAGTACTGCTTGCCTCTACTTTCCTTGCTAGATAAAGTTAACGAACAGTTTTTGAAACAAGTGCAAGATAATCCTACTACAAGAATCAGCTCAGACTGACATAGGTGTAAAGTTCAAAGACAAAAAAAGTCCTTGTATGTTCAAACAGAAGTTGATTTTCTTCTATTTGAACTGGAAATAATATGAACATTACTGATTACCATTCTCTCTAAGAATTGAAGCTCTCTACCCTTCTAAAAACAAATAGAATTTGAATGTCTACTTTCTGTACTTGTTAATTCCAATACTGGAAATCTGCACAGGACAAGTATGCATGTCTGAGAAAAGCTAACAATTTTTTTCCATGTTTTTTACAAAACGGTTAGACAAAATTACAGTCTCGCCCCCCCTCCCCCCTCTGGAATCCTTCCAAAATCCAGGAGACCAAAGGGCCACCTCAATCCCATGCTGCTAAAAGTCCAGATCGTGCTCCTGACTCTTACAAGGTCCATGTGTAAAGCACACGCACAGGATAAATAGTGCATGCTTCATTTAGGACTGTAGGTGCTAGAAAAACATTTCCCACCATTGCCTCTCGCATCACTGGCTGGCAGAACGACACAGTCTCTCTAGTGATCTCAATGCTTCTGACATAGAGGCAGTAAAAGGGAAGAAGCTGCCTGTCCAATTCAGAAAGACAGTTGCTAAAGAAGGCAAGCTGACTGGGGGTGAAGAATGATAAGAACAAACTGAAGATCTCGGAAATGGAAGGGATGCTGCCTGTGGAACCGCAGAGTGCTTCCACTTTATTTGCTTCTCTCGTAAAGTGCATATGTACCCAAGGCTGACACACGAATGAGGAAACTGAATTGTACAAAGTGTACGGGATTTAGATATTTCCTAACTTGCAAAAATTTGAGCACAGTTTTGATTAATCATCTGGTTTTGGCTTTACCAAAATTTGTGTGGTTCGCAAATAAATGTAAGTTTTCCATTTTGTTCTTAATAAACAACACCGGATTAAAGACAGATTAATACAACAAATTAACCTTCCCTAATATGAGAATACATGCACTTAAGATTGAGAAAGTACTAAATTTGGTCTGTCGCTATTCTTGTGTTTTCATCTTAACATTAAGAGAAAAGAAACTGCGTTAAAATAAAGACCAAACAACAACAAGCAAGCATGAAAAAATCAACTTCACTTACCACAAACCCAAGAGCAACTAAAGGTTCACCCTCGTTTAAGTGATAAAGAAAGGATCCTCCATATGTATGTCTGTCTAAAGGCCAGCCTACAGTATGTTCTACTCTTCCTGGTTTCCATTTCTTTTCATCAATAGTCCATAACTGAAATGAAGAACACAAAAAAAAAATTACTTTCTATTGCAAAGTAACGGCCTTTCAATAATATAACAAAAGACAAACACACAATTAAATATAGAGGAAAATTAATTTACTGCTATGACCAATGCATAAACTCATACAGCAAAATACCAGGTAATAAGTACAAATACTTGTTTTGGATTACCATTTAAGAATTCCCTAATACTTCTCTTTCTTGAAATGGTGTGCATCAGAAAACGTGACTGAGACTCCAGCACTATACCCAAAATTTTCATTCAACCACAAGACCCTTTATATCAGTGACTTTGATAGACACTTCTGCTAAGGAATGCAGTGTTTGCATTGGCTCTTTTAGTTAAAAACTTTATTTTTTCATACGAATCACTGCAATTTCCTCACAATTTTTTTCAAGGTCAGGCTAACAATATGTCTGAGTTGATCCAAACATTTGCTGTCAAACAGGTTGTCCTCTCTCTGCTCTCTCCTACACCTCTCCAGTACTCAGCTGTCCCATGGTGAACTCACAGAGGCATCTTCACTTTTCCACTAGTGAGTCAATTTTCTACTCATTTCACAAAACATCTCTTCACCACGGAGTTATGTGCCGGGTGCAGTCTAATGACAGAAGGCAGCTGAGCACCATTAGATCAGCTCAAGCATGGAGGGCACATCCACATTAATGTTCCAGCTTAGATTAAGGAGCACATTGCTGAGCGGGACTCCCGATTCCTCCCCACTTACTGTGCTTTGGTTCACATTGTACAGCAGCCATGGAAGGCATGAACTGGATTCCTTTCACATGAAACTAAACTGTAAGACAGGCTCCAGAAGCTGATCTAAAGCATTCCAGTCATGAAAAGGCACTCGGTCCGTGGGACTAGACCAAAGCTAGTCAGAAATAAAAATAACCCTGAAATGTGCATAGTATGGATATCAGCTCATCAGCGTCACCTGTTTCACTTTACAGATCCATTCCTATTGAACTGTACTATTTGCTAAAGCAGAGACAGTCTTGCGTGGAAGCAAAGGAACTCTACAGCAAGACCCTGCTTTAGTAACAAGTTAGGTATTAGAAACTGTAACTAAGACCATGTCATACACAGGAACATTTACAGAGTGGTTATTCTCTGCAGAAGTGTAAACTAATTATTTAA
Organism: Platalea leucorodia; assembly: GCF_965183815.1. Taxonomy (NCBI): domain Eukaryota; kingdom Metazoa; phylum Chordata; class Aves; order Pelecaniformes; family Threskiornithidae; genus Platalea; species Platalea leucorodia. The sequence continues at coordinate 40,486,016 of NC_138828.1, read as the reverse complement.
CAAACATTTACTAGCTGGAAGTACATGCTTAAAGTAATAAATAAAAAATACGTTATAGTCAAACTCTGAACATATTCTAAATAATACAGCTCTTTTTCATGAGTGATATTTCCTGAGTATAAAATATTTCAAAAAGGAAACCTGATCCTTATCCCAATTTTATAAGGCCAGTGAATGGATTTTTTGGGGGAAAAAAAGGTCACCCAGAAGGTGTTTCAAAGAGCATCCGTCATCATCTGGAATAGCCCTTTTCTCTTTCTCTCTCTAATGAATATAGAGAAAATCCATAGTAACCCTTTCCTCCCCTCCTCACATACTAAAACCTTCTAAAATTAGGCAGCATGAATCCCTCTCTTATTTAGTAAAAGTACTGAAAACAGATTTCACAAATGAATGTAATTTGAAATTAAATTAAGACACTAACAGAGTGGATTCACAGGTACCCCTAGCTATAACGCAGATATAAGAGAAGCAGCAGCTGAAACGAAACAGTCATGACATTCAGGGAGCATCTTCCCTGATCAGCTTCAGAATAGCAAAGATTCTGAAGTTTGAAAGTGTAACTCAAAACCTATCATTCTAATGTCTTACATAAATTAGCTTGAAAGCAAATAGAAACTACCTTATAGCTTCACAGTATTTTCCTTAACTGTTAAAATCATGCAGGTGATACCTCTTTCAGTCCAATGCCATAGCTCTGGGGTTGACATTTCTCCCTTAGATTGTATTTTTTGTAGAGCTGTTTGGCTAGATGCCCATGACAACCTTCAGCAAAGACTGTGACTTTAGCATGGAGTTCCAAGCCTCTTTCAAAGGTAGCCTGCGAAAGTAGAGCATTTCATCAGCAGTTAGATCTGTGCCACACCAAACCCAAAGCAAGAAACTGGAGGACAAGAAAGTGATTTTACACTACTTTGTGGCACTGCCCAGAACCTACAAACCGTTCCAAGCTATAGCTTTAGTCCAGTTGTCTTTTCCACCTAACCATGATGCACCCCTGGCAAATCTTGTAAGGGGATTCCAGCAGAGCAGCACTACAGTGAATCGCCCTTCCTTACTGCAAAAGAGAATCTTTTCCAGATCAGAGGATACTTATACCACAGCTGCTCGTTCATATGGTGCAAAAGAACCCTGACAGAACAAAGAATCTTAACCTATAACTTCACACTTTAATTTTTGCTCATGAAGTCAGATTACAACAAAACAGTGCCCCCCCATATGACAGAGGCTAGACAGACACACCAGATCAGAAAAACCTGCATCACCCCTGCCCCCAAAAGAACCCACTACCTCAGAAGAAAGTTACTATAATATTACACCAATCTTACATGTTAAAACATACAGTAAAATTAAACTAACATTAAGTACCACTATAAAAAGATTTCTCAGCAAAAATTCCAACTATGAGATTGAGAGCAAGATAAGGGGAACCAGCACAGTCACGTACGAGCACGTCACCTCCATATGTGAGTGCACTGAATGAGAATATTACTAGATTATATTTGCAATGTAAGGATACAAGATTCTAAATACACATAATCTTGCAGGAAAAAAAAGAAAAAAGCTTGATTTGAGACAGAAAGTTTAATGTTGAAAAAGATAATGAAACCAGTTTTGGATGTAGATATCCAGCAGTACCCAATAAAACCATCTCAGGGTAAGCCAACATACGTCCAGAAGCTTATTGCTTTGGTTTTGAATTGTCTCTCAGGTGAAATCTGCTTGTAACTTACTGGTTGGAAATCTCTGAAAAAGGCTAGCAAATGAAAATGTTCTCTCTAGTCAGGAATTACCTTTAAACAGGAGTTACAAGATTTTGCCAAATTTTTTGTGTATTCTTTCAATTTCTGATTGTCAACCTGAAAATTAATTAATCTTACAAATTACTAAGAGAACTACAGAAACTTACTACTTGATCTAAAGATGAAAAATATATACCGTCCAATCTGAAGTAGATTTATATAAAATAAATCAATTAACTACAACTCCACATTGTAAATATCAGATATTCATGAATTTCAAACATTTCACTAATGTGCAAAGTTCTATTTCACCATCAACATCCTTCTCCAGCATCTACACAAGAATCAATGTGCCACTTCTTACTATGTATTTTTACCATGAGCATTTTTGTTTCATTGGTGCTGACTGCAAGGTGAAACTCTATTCATTAACCACAGTCTATTTGGTTAGGCTCTGTACAAACACATTGAAGATATTCTTGCCTTGAAGGTTATACAAACTACGTTTATTTACCTGAACTTTTATGTGCTGGAGGTATTATCAGCTGACCTAACTGACAGCTAAAACCCTTGAATAGTCAAAAAGTTTGCAGTAGTGGCACACTAATTATGTACATTAAAAAAGTTAACAGACACATTCTTCCAGAATAAATGGGGAAAAAAAAAAAAATCCAGATTTTGAGGATGCTTTAAAAAAAAAAAAATCATTGTTCCATGCCATTTTAAAACCAAACCAAACTCCCAATTAAGCTTTATTACCGCAGCAAGTTGCATGTGTTACTTGCGCCTCCTCCTGGAGAAAATGCATACCTGAAAAGAAGAGTGCCTATCCCTTACAGGGGACAGACAATGTTACACTGGAAAAATATATTATTTTTCCCTGCCAGCCCTTCCTCCCCCATTGGCTATATTCTCTTAAAACAAGAATGAGTCTCTTCTTCTGATCCCCTGCCTTAAATGGGAAAAATAGCCCACACTTTTATGTCAAAGTAAATACCTCTTTGAAACTCCCTGTAACTACTAAGAAACCTTATAAAAGAAAGTAAATCTTAAGAAAAAACTTGTACCCATAATTTCTGTAGCCAAGTAATTCTGTGTGAAAGTTGTTCCAAGTCATTCCCAGGTGCCAAATTCTCCCTACGTATTGCACAGGGAAGCGACACGCTTACCGCACATTCTGGATTCCACTAAAAATCAGCCAAAGTCTGACACTTAGGGCAGGGAGTCACCTTCTGGATACAGATATGTGACCAACCAGCAAAAGGGTATAAAGATTCAGTATGTACCTTGCCCCAACAAGGTAGACAGACTGTCAACAAAAGCAACTGCAGTTGTAAATATCAAAGAAAACAAATCAGCCAGAAGCACACTCTCTTACATGTTGCTTAGTTACCAGCTGGACAACAGCTTTCTATTTCACCTTCGCACCTTTTTTTCTAGAAGTTCCTGGAATTCTTTCCTTTGTTTCCTGATTTCACATACGCCAAAACACCCTTACAATATTCCCTTCAAGTCACTCTCAAATAAACCTCCTTTCTGTGAAGGCTTTTACTACTAATCTCAGAAGAAGTTTACTATGTTCTGAGATCAGAACTTTCACAGGTAATTGATCCATTTAATATACAGAGAGGGAAGACAGGTACTGACAGGTACAGTTTTTCTTAGGCTGCAGGAAGACTACTGATGGCAGTAGAAGCAGATATATCACAACTTCCATAATTAGACCCCTAGTTATGGAGAAGATAGCTACTTACTTTAGGTGCTCCATCCTTTTGAATGCCTACATCATTAGTTGCTATCCCTTTCACACTACCATCTTCATGGAAGAGAACCTTTGAAAATATTTAAACAAACAAAAACATTTTAATGATCTGTCATTTTAATCCATTCATAAAAAGTTCTAATGCAGAACTTCTAAGCACTGTGTCTTTAATGGTCAAACTTGAAGATTACGTATTTATTAATATACTGTATGATCCGCTTGCACTTTGCTGGATCTGGGCCAGGGAATTTAGACACTGAAACAGAGTTTTCACAATACAATTCTTTTAAGAAGAATGTTGTGAATGTACAAATAAACTGGCAGTCAAGTGAAGGGGCTTCCAAAAATGCTTTTCTTATACACACTCATGTCATTGTTACCTCAGCTGCTGCATAGCCTGGATAAAGCTCAACACCCAAAGCTTCTGCTTGTTCGCCGAGCCAACTCACAAAGTGGCCCAGACGTACTATGTAATTTCCATGATTAACCATTGGAAGTCCTAGGCAAAAAAGACACACACATGTAAAACATAGAACACTAAGCAAAATAACAAAAGTTGTATACATCAGATGTCGTATCTTCTTCTACAACTACTATCTTCACAGTAACGTCATGTGTTATTACAGCCGTCATCTACAAGGACCCTATCACTGGAAGCTATTACATTCTACATACACTTGCTGTACTACATTGAATCAAATCAATTGTTTCATTCATGGAAAAATTGAAAAAGATACTGAGAAAGATGACTTTTTACCACCTCACCAAACTTTACCTGGAAGAATTGGCACTGGAATTCTAAATTTCTTTGTTAAAATTCCAAACTTGTCTTCAGTTACAGGAGTATTAAGTGGAGCCTACATAAAAAAAGAAAACAGAAACAGTACTGAGAGTTACATTTTTCTAGCCAATCCAATGAAAAGAACTACAGGTAAAATAAAATAAAATCAAACAATCAAACTGGCAGTCAGTTAAAGGTTTAATAAAGCACTTCTACAGGAAAGTATCATAAGAGAGAAGATAAAGTACCTTACGAGGCACTCATCAGGCAAGAATTAACGCAACTATTGAGGTAAAAAACTTGGGATAGGGACTTGCAAATAACTTCTACAGTTTGCATGCAGACTTGTACTACATCAATATTCTAGACCTTTCTAAAGAAGGCAGCTCAACTTGCATGTTTAGCCCAGTAAGACAAAACAACTAGTTGATGGCCTGCTTCTTGCAGCTCTGAGCTGACAGCAGGCAGCCGGCTGCAAATCATGGCTGTTCTGGCAGAGGTGGCAGCTCATCTCTCGCTATCCTCCCTCCTAAAAGCATCTCAGGCCTCTGTTACACCACTACGTCTGCACAAAGATCAGCATACTATGCACTATTTCCTGACACTATGAGGAACTATTGTATAGAAGCAACGTCTGACATTGCTAAGAATCGACCATCTTACTGCTTGTGCACGGGAGCCAGATTCTGCACGAATGCGCTAAGTGTAATGCGGTAATCCTGGGATGCACCAGATGTAGTGCGTACACGCAGTAAGACTACTATATAAAAGAGCAAAGGCCACAGCATATCTGCGTACAGATAAAAGCTTAGCATTGTCAAACTACAGGAAACAGACTAAAAAGAAGGTTAGGGGTTTTTTGTTTTGTCAGATAAACATATTTTAAAATGGTACTAAGTATCAAGGTACTAAGTCATACCAGAATGAGTCAGATATGGAGTTCATTACAAGCTAGTGATTAATTTCAGTGTTTATATGTTCATACATACCCCCCGCTCCTTCCAGTCCGGAAAGAGTTCTTCTAAGGACCTTGGCTCAAGACAAGCACCAGACAGCGTATGTGCACCAATCTGAGAAGCCTTTTCCACCAGACAAACACGTATTTCTTTGCTATGCTCAGCGGCTAACTGCTTGAGTCGAATAGCTGCAGAAAGACCTGCAGGGCCTGCTCCAACAATGACAACATCAGCTTCCTCTGCAAATCTTTCCATGTTTACCCCTTTAATAGAAAAAAGATAGTACGATAAATCAAACTTCAATTTCCCCCAGCCTCTCTCTCACTAAACCTTGCTCTGTAACACTGGCTACTGGGTATTGCAGTAGTATTACCTTGCATAACAGGAGGCCAAATATTTAACAGAATCCCCACTTCAGTACTCGGAAGAGTGCAGGAGGATATTAGCATCCCAATGTAAAATTAGGTCTTTTTATGTTGTAAGAAGATATACCATAAAAAGATATACTTAATCTCTATGCACCATAAGTAAGTATCATCTTAGAACGTTAAACTTAAGTTAGCTAGCTGTATCAAAGACACTCAGTGAAACTCTAGTTAAGGGAGAAAAAAAAGAAGAAAAAAGACCCTTATTCAGAACAAGTTACTTTATTTTACACTAATTAATCAGTATCTTTTCTGGAATTGAAGCCATTAAAATTGTTGAATGTAGAGACTGGAATGCCTGGAGATATATATTGATCTTATTTTCTCACAAACTCTCACGGTAAGAACAACTGAAAAAATCCAACAGATACATACCTGACAGAACTAAATCTTGTTGCGGTAGTCACTAAAGCAAAAGCTGCTTATATATTTTCTTTAAATAACTAGGATCAAGTTTAACCTGATCCCATTTTATAGCACTAAAGACACTCATTGCGAGATAGCAACCACAAAATTTCATTTGGAATATTAGTACTGTATTTAAGAGTACAGAATTTCTGTAAAAAAAAAAAACAGCAACACATTTCAGCATTTTTAAAACTGAGCAGAATAATAATAATAATAAAGAAGCTTTTAAGAATGCATTTTTTTTGCTTACCTTCCCATCGTTTGTCTTTGTCCCGAGGATGAATTGTATAATGCGTAGTTATGCGAGGCACAGAGGCAGTAGATGCACATCTTGCGATGTGCAGTGATGGAAGGCAGTCTCTCTTTATCAACTTTAGAGCATGAAAGCACTGACGTGCTGCAAAAACAAGAAATAAACTTGTCAAATCAGTCATTTTCCAAATTTGTTTATTTTTCAGAGACACAAGTGGCACAACAAATATAACAGTTACCCCCACAAAGGCTACAAGGTGATGTGAACCATAAACACAGATTTTTAAATTTTCAAGTTACGAATGCACTGTATAATTTTATAACAGAAAAAAAAATTAAAAACAAAACAAAACAAAAAAACACAACAAACAAAAAGAGTAAAGAGCTTCCCCTTTAAGCATTCTTCATGTGATACCACTCAATACACTGGCCAGCCATTTCTGACTGCTGACATAGGATAACACGTGTGTACACAGGTGAAACAGATTTTAAGTTCCTATTTCATTTTCAACTTCAAAAGATTTAGTTCAGACTTCGTTATGAAGATGTGTGCACTTTGTACTCAGAAAACTAGTACGGTTAGCACCAAAATTAGTTATAGTTAAAAGTTCTGTGAACTAATGAACCTTGACAGGTATTTTTCCTTCCTTTATGGATTCCCTTTCTCTAATTTCAGGGGTGAAGACAGAGAATACCATGTTTAAAGTAGAGTATTTCTGCAAAACTACATAAGTAAAATCACCAACATCTTATGACTGAAACGTTTTGTTGAGAAAGGCGATTGGCAAGGCCAGCACAAACATCCTCTGTCATCACTCTGCACAGTGACAGTCAGAATACTGCTCTCTATATGCAAGGTAATAAGCGTTATCCACGCTTTTTTCTTAACAGCAATTTTGTGCTTAACCAACATAACATAAAAGCTATTATCATGCCATCTCATGCCTCTTAATTATCCTTTACCTGCAACCAGGCAGGATCTGAGAAGCAACAGTGTATTTTACAAGCACGGTAACAACTACACCTATACAGATATATTAAAACATAACACCTTAACTTCATTGTTGAGATATTTTTATTTGAGCAGAACTGACGGTGCTATGAATTACACAGTATAGTTAAAAAAAAGGTCAATTATTTCACACACGCGCAAAAGAAGAGAAATTCAGCTGAGAATACGCCTGATAAGGTAGGTCCAAACCCTGGACGGGCAGATTCTTCCCAGGGAGCGAACTGGACTTGTGCTACCACGCTACCGAGAGCTGGCAGCCTCGGCAGCACGGCGTGGGGCGCCTGCAGGAGGGGGTGCGAGCAATCTCGGAGCAGAAACTTCACTCTTCCGCAGCTCTTTAGTAAGTGCTGCCGGGATGCTGCCTCTACAATTATTTCGTCAGTAAGGGCATGCACGCAATTGCTTTATTTCATCCTTCGAAACAGGTAACACGTAGCGTCACTCAAAAAAAAGTTACACTTCTTACGTCACGGACGGATAAAGCGCGGTAATAACCGCCAGTTCGGCCTCGGCCAGCGCCCGCGCCCCGCTCCGCCCTCCCCCTCGGCAGCACCTGCGGCCGGACAGCGGCCGCTGCGGCCGGCCGCCCCAGCCGTCCCACCGCCGGCCCCGCCCGGCGCCCCCCGCCCGCAGGACCCCGCGCCACCCCCCGCCACCGCGGCCGCCCGGGCGCGCCCCAGCCGCGACCTTTGCTCTCCTTCCGCGCCGCGCCAGCCGCCGGCCCCGCCCCGCCCCGCCCCGCCGAGCGGCGGCCGCCCCGGCCCCGGCCCCGGCCCCGGCCCCCGGCCCCTCGGTCGGCCGCCCCCGGAGCGAGCCGGCGCGTTACCTCGGCTGGAGAACGGGCAGCGAGAGAGCAGCATGGCGGCGGCCCACGACCCCCTCGGCGCCCTCCGCTCCCGGTGACCGCCCCCCGCCGGCCCTCGGCCACGTCGCGCCTGCGCACTCGCCTACTGGCCAGGGGGCGCAGGTCCCGCCCCGTCCCGCCCCACCGGCAGGACTACAGCTCCCAGGGTTCCCGGCGGCACGACCGGTCCCAGCTTCCTCCGCCGAGCAACGGCTGGGGCCGGTAGGCACCGATTCACTCCTCTAATATTGAACCGGGGGGCGGCGGGGCGGCGGGCTGAGGGCCCTGCGGGGCGGGCGCTGCAGGCGGGGCCGCGCCCCGGCCGAGGCTGCGAGGCACGGCGGCAGGAAAGACTACCGCTCCCGGCGGGCAGCGCGGCGCCCGCCGCCCCGCCCGCGCGCGCCTCCCCAGTGCATGCCGGGATGGCGGGGCGGGGCTCGGGGTGGGCGGGGCGGGGCGGCGGGCGGTGCCGGTACGCGGAGCGGGACATGGCCGAGGCGGGGCCGCTGCCGCCCGCCGGGGCGCCCGAGGGCTCGCCCGGCCCAGGGCCCCGGAGGACCCGTGTCGGGAGCGAGGGGTCGCGGCCGCCGGAGCTGCCGGCTGGCGACACGCGGGAGCTGCTGGAGGAGGTGGAGATGCAGATCGGCGACGTGAGTGGCGGCGCGGCGGGCGGGCGGGAGGGGAGGGGTCCCCTCACGGAGGGCGGCTGGGGGGGCCGGGCGGGCGGGCGGGCGTCGGCGCCGCCCAACCTCTCTGCCGTTCCTCCAGGCCGCCTTCTCGCTGGCGAAGATCCTGGAGGCGACGTCGGCCGTGTCGGCCCAGGTGGAGGAACTCGCCAGCAAGTGCTCGGAGAACGCCCGGTTCCTCAGAACATGGCGGGACCTGCTGAGGGAGGGCTACGAGTCCCTGAAGCCCAGCGGCTGACCCTGCCCCGCGGCCGCCCGGGCGGCTCACGGGCAGCTGCCCGCTTCTGTCGGACTGGAATGCGGGTTTTTTTAAGCGACCTTTCTTAGGGCGTGGACGTGGATTTTCGTTGTGCCTCGGCAGCCGCCCGTGAGCCCGGAGTTCTTTCAGAAATACTTGATGACTCGTATGGGTGTTGTATGTAAGTCACTGAGCAAAATAACTTTGTTTAGGGAATCAGTTGTGACTTTTAGACTCTCCCGTTGCAGCTCAAGCGATCTCATACATGAAATACTCTTTTTTTTTTTTTTTTTTTTTTCTCCCCCTTGCTAATGTGGTGGATGCAAAGTTAGTATGTGTGGTGCGCCCAGAACTCATTACTGGCGAGGAAGTGGCATCCTGCAAGGAGGTGTTGTCAGCCCTCTTTTTTAAGAGCTGTCACCAGCGGAAGCCCTGCCAACTCCAGAGAAACCTGCTGAACCAACTTCAGTTTTTCTCTATGCACACTTCTTCTTCGTGTTGGGGATGGGATAATGTGGCAAGTCGTGGCTTATTTATGAGCTTTAGATAAGCCCTGTATCCCAAACCTTACTATTTTTAGCCATATTGCAATATATTTCTATAAAGCTGCAGATCTTTTGCAAGATGTTTGATTACTGCAAACGATTTTACACTATCTTTTGTTGTAATAAAGTGCCTTATGATGGACCATATATGTCTGTACGGTACAAGTTTAGCAGCATTGTTGACTGATGGGATGGATTATTTTGAACTATAAGTAAAAGCTTCCATCAGTCAGAAAAGAACCTGTGAAATGTATTCCCCTGTCTCTCGGGAGGCACTTTGGAGCTTTTTCAGTATTTGGTCCTATTTTATATCTTTGCCTTAAGCAGTTCCTAGTTAGTCAGTCTAGTGCTTACTGTTAACAGAACCTTTTGGTCTGAAAGATCGCTACTCTGCAATAAATAGCTGTACTGAAACTCCTGTACCTTTACCAGAGCAATGTGAAAAACTAATGCTGAAATGCAATGGGAGGCTGCAGAAGAACATGGTTGTACCATGATTTATTAGTCAGCCTTATTTTTACCATTAGAAGGACTTTTTAAAAGGCAAACTGTAGTTTTCTTATCAAAACAATAAAGATGTTACAAAAAATTCTGAAATAATGAGTATTCTTGTGTTACTCATAGAAACAAAGGTGACATTGGATATATCCATAATCAACTTAAGTGAAAAACAGAAGTAATGGTAAGGACAGACATCCTTGCATATCTCATCGAAAGCAGTTACGATCATTGAGAAGGCTTGGCTCCTCAGAGTGCACAAGCTCTATTAAATGGAGTTCTAATTGCCCCAGTTAAAGGCAATCCACGTGGCAGGATTTCACTTGGCTGTTTTTAACCCCGCCACCCAAAATGTTGCTAAACAACTTGGAAAAGAAGTCTTTTTGTTCAGCAGATAATCTTTTATTTCAATAAAACATACAGTAGTGGAAACAAGATGCTCAACAATCTTCGATTTCAAGATAATCTAAAGTTCTGTAAACAGTTGAAGTGTGAGTCACACTTTTTTTTAATTCTACTTCTTACGCTGTTAAGAAGTTAAGTGCAAACATTGGAAGTATCTTTTAACTTCATTTTAAAAAGCTTCAAATCATCAATGCAAAAGAAGTATTTCTTTTACCTTTGTGGGCTTCCAGGCCATTGGAATGTGAGCACGTACTGAAAGAACTAGCGAAGTCGTAGTAATTTGTAATGGAAAAGATTCTTTTCAGTAAGTATATGTGAAGGAAATGCCTCTAGAGGGTTGTTTCAAAATAGAATATTTTTTTTTTTTACCCTTGTAACGCTGGGAAGTAAAATAATGCCCCCAAAAGTGCTGAATGGCTGTGCTCCTTAAATTATTTTAACTGTGATACATCCAGTCAGATGCATAAGGTGATTAAAATGTAGCTGTCATGACACCTATTAAGACTGATAATCTTCTATTTGGCTGTCTCCCATTATTCCATGTACAGAGATAGACAGCTCAAGACTGAAATGTGTTGGAAGTCTGCAAGCTGTGGGGAGCTACTTGTGGTAGTCCATTAAGAAACAGTGAGGAAAAGAGCAGCATCAGGATGTTAGGATACTCAGTCCAGTCTTTCCAGGGAAGGATGCTCTTCTGAAGGGGTAAACTTCCACCAGCTGTAGCTGGGGGACACTCAGTTGAGAAAACCCTATTTTTTTTCTTTCTTTCCCACAGTTCTGGTTCTGCCTGAATTAGAACGATTATTACAATTTCAGTATTGTCTTTACTTGAGTGAAATAGTTCGTAAATTTTTAAAAGGAATAGAATTTTCACTTGTTTGGCTTTGACAAATATAATGAACTGGTCTAACTAAGAAATTTAAATATTTTTCTTAGGGCTATTCCTCCCTACAGCTTTTGAGAGCTGATGCAGCCCAAATAGAACCAGTCAGAAATTTTGAGGAGAAAAAAAAAAGTTCTCAATGAGGAAACCAATCACATCTTAAAAAAATTCAGCTGTTGAAATGGGGAATTTAAAAAAAAAAGTTTAATGTATTTTTTCCCCCCAAGACTGATGATTTTGAAACATTCTGCTTTCAGGGTGAGATGTTTTAAATGACAATTCTTTTTTTTTTCTCCACACTCCTGGCTTCTGGGAGGAAAAAACCAGACAAACAAGTGACTTCTCATTCTGATCATTGTCAAAATGTCAGGTCCTGTAGCGAGATGGTAAAATTATTGTTGTGTCAGTTCTACCTGCAAACAGACACGCTGCTCCCTCTTCTTCCTGCTGTGGAAGCCCAGGTGTCGTACCGCCCTCATTTGTCCTCGTTGCTGTAAAGCAGTAAGCCCACAGATGTGAAGCTAACAGTGCAGATGTCACCGTGAAGATTCAAAAATGTATTTACGTGTATGAATTTAGTCTTGTTGACTGTGTAGTCACCGAAGCGTCAGAGGAGTCTGTGCAAAGCACGGGCTTCGTTAGCTTTGGTGTGAGTTCGTGCATTGGCCACATCTCTACCCAAATGAACGATGGACCGTATGTTTTCTGACTGCCTTTACCTCTTCTGGATCTTCTTTGTCTGTAATTATACCAAACCTGATGAATCATTTCTTTGAAAGGTCGTGTAGTCAAAGTGTAGAGAAGAGGATTCAAAGCACTATTTATTGGCAGTATAAAAATCACCACCCAAGAAGTTATGGTACCTTAGGGAGGGAAAAAGAAAGCAAGCTGTAATATGCATTCCAGCGTTTGTACCCGTTAATTAATGCAAGCACTCAATGCCGGTGCAGCACGGCTTCCCGGCGAGAGGGGTGGTCATGCGCTCCTAGGCTGAGTTCGTGTCACAACAGGTACTTTTCTTTTTCTTCTCACCGTTACGCCTGCACTGCCCTCTTACCTCCCTCTGTTCCCAGGACTCCCTGCAAAACCTGACGTTTTTTACTCTCCCAGTAGTTCCATTGAGCCCTCTTACTTTTCTGTACCATAGCTCCCTCTTTGTCCTGGCACGCTTCTTGTTCTGGCTGAGCCCCATTTTCTTGCCCCAAAACTTTTTGTCTCTGCTTTGCTCCCTGTCTCTTCCTGTGATCTCTGTTGCCCATCCTCTTCCCATGACTAGTGACACCCAAGCCTAACGATGTCCTGTCCTCCCGCGAAGCAATACCCTCCGGTCCCTGTGTCCCCTCAGAGGCTGGTTTTCTCCTCTGCGCCAGGACTTCTCCATTCTTCCCGCCGCAAAGGGCGCTGTATGCATCCTCCTTATTTCCCGCTTGCCCTGTTGGTAAGGGTTTCCATGTTTACACCATCTTCCTTTCTGAAGGTTTCCTGCTCTCCTGCCTGTGTCGGGGCCCGCGCACATTTTTCCAGGACCCCCTTCTCATCCTTACCACTTGGGAGACAAGTCAGCTTGTTGCCTGAGGGGCAGGCGGAGAAGGGACAGGATTCAAGTGCTGAAAGGTGTTAGTGGGTGCGCTCCATTGCATGGTTTGATTTATAGAACAGTTACAGAACCGCTCCAAGCGGTACCAACAGCTTAATTCATTCTCCCTTTCCCCCCTGCCCTCTGGGTTTACGTCTTTGTTGCAATATCAATACGTTGCCAGTGATGCCCGTAACATTGTCTACAGTTCTGGAAACAAGCAGATGCTTAGTTCAAAAGCTGTGATAGTGTATCCCCAAAGAAAAAGCAATGCCACCAAACGGGGTTTAAAACTTCTGTAAACTTAGACAACTATCTGTGATGTCTTTAATTTTATGAAATGAGTAATTACTGTTTAATCTGGTTTATCTAATGCAGAACATTGATTTACTGAACCCAAGATCACCCTGCCATTCAGCAGTATTTCTTCAAGGTCTCTTGACTCAGAATACATACACTTCCACTTGTAACAATATTTTCTTTAAAGTTTCTTAAGCATTTTGATAACTTCATGAAGAAGCATTTTAGAAGATTTAAAATAACTGAAAAAAATTGACACAATCAATATAACTTTCAGACATTTGAAATGCAAGTCAAAACTTTGAGAAGGTAACTCCCAACACTCCTGGTCAACACGTAAGGCAAAATTCTCTGAGCTAAAATGTTTTCTCGCCAACGTAGTATAGTGATATATATCTGCATGTTGAACCCACTGTTGCTGATGGTACTGTGCACGTTCACCTGTTCTTTCTAACAGGGTTTACAAGCCCTACATAAAGAGGCTATTTTTTTTCTGGCATGTACTGCTATTGCAAAGAGAAGGAAAAAATAAGGTGCATTTTTAATCTTTTTAGGCTACTCTATTTTTACATGGGAATATATTCATAGCATAAAGAAGGTAAGCACAGCTTTATATAACACAATGTTTTGAACTATAAGTACCAGTTGGTAAAAGAAAGTTATGTCAGGATAAGAATTATATTCTTAAATCAAGTTAGGAAATACTGTGCTGTCCTGAGCCATATTTAGGCAACAGAACCAGCAAAAGCCATAAGATGAGAAAAGCCAATGCAATTCAGCCTCAGTTTTCAAATACTTTTTGTACATTTTATAGATATTCTATGGAGAGAGACTTGAACAATTTGAATTTTGGGGTTTTTTGGCTGACTCAAAGGTGACTAATCTTTGATGATTATAGCAATATAGTTTAGTGCAATAAAACTATATAGTTAATTATATTGTGCGTACATATATATAGATATATAACATAAAGTTAATTATACTAGTATAGTTCCATACATTCAATTCTTTTTCTTCTGAAGCAGAAACAACACTCTTCATACAGATACAGTTGAAACAGCCTCACAAAAGAAAGGACATACCTGGTATTTCCACTTGAAGCAAGGAAAGGAGTTTCAAAATAAAAATGGGTATCCAACATAGTGCATCAGTAAATACAATGAAGAAAAAACGTTTAGCAAGGATCATCTCTTTTTTAATATGATTCCGAATTTCAGTAGCTGTAATAGCTGTTTGGTGAACACTGTAGAACATACTCCCATAGGAAAACACAATGATGATAAAAGCGGCCAAGTTTACACCTGTTTAAGAAGTTAAAATGCATTATAATTTAATAGCATAATGGCAATTTCACATCACCTGTTTACAGGCTGGGTAGTATAGAAAAATGTTTCATCTAAACTGCTAGTCCCATAGAATTAAGCAGCCAGAAGCCCTGAGTCTGTCTTCACCTGAACACTGAACTTTTGCCTCTCCTCAGGTATTTATTTCATTCACCGTCACCTGATAAATGACTGCCATCTGATCCAAACTGTGTAGTTCCTCTCTGGTCTTATCATTGCTCTACTTCCCTGACAAAGTCTATTCATTCAGGAACTTAATGGTCATTAATTTCTTTCTACTTTTTCAGCCCTTCGTGCATTTTAAGATGTGGAAGTATCTATCTAATATAGCAAAATATTCAGGCTGGAAAAAGTCTTTAAGTGCTTACTGGAGCATCTAAATATGAGGTGTGAACATCACAGGAAAGCTATCTTATTTGTTTGAAACTTAAGTTCCTTTGCAGCTCTAATCATATATAAAGAAGAAATGCAACTTACCTAAAAAAATGACAACAGAATAAATCTGACTTGCTGAGCTTTCTGATTGTTCTGAGTGAAGAGGAAAACAGACGCCGTTGGTGCCATAGTAGTTCCTGAAAAATTCCTTATTGCTCAGTGGGATAAAAGCAACAGCAAACCCAATTATCCAGATAAGAACCAAAATGGAAATTGTCCTACATTTTCTGGGCTTCAGACACCTAAAAGGATAAACTATGCAGATGTATTTTTCCAAAGTCAGGTAAGTCAACAGTAAGACTGACACCTCTGTAGACAGAATAGCCAGCGATCCCACCAATTGACAATGAGTACTGTCCATCCACAACTGAGCGTGCTTGTTGTATTCTCCACGATATTTAAGATCAAAAGCTCCAATCACAAATAAATATATTCCCATCAGACAGTCAGCACCTGTGGGCACAGTGCTTAACATCATTATTTACACATCTGAATTTGTCATTCTCTGTGTATATGTATATTGGAAAGCAGACATACAGACATATACATGACTACATATTTATGAGTCAGCTAATATATAGATATAAAATCAATATTATAGTTAGAATGCTATTGTGAATTACCATTAAAGCAGTACATTCTGTTCTATTCTTCCTTTTTTTTTTTTTTTTTTTTTTTTTAATTTTCATTTGGACTGACAGTCTGTGTTTCATACCTGTTCGCAACCTGGCTTTTTGAAGCTCGGATAAAATTGGTTTGCAAGTAGAAAAAGATATGGCTTTATTTATAGAATTATTCTTGCAACCCGTTTTTTATCATGTCTTATTCCTTTTGATATTGACATTTGGCTCAAGATAATTTGCTTTGAGTAGGGCATCTCTGCTGGATTCAAAGTTTAGTTTTGGTTTGTTCACCTTATGCTAGCTCAAAACTGATGTGCATAGTCTTCTAAGACTAATAAGCGATGAGGAGCTGCCAACATCGAGCTGAAGGCTTCTCAGGTATTTTGGCTGGAAGCTTTGGTGTTTAGACTGTTCCCATGTTTCAAAATCACTGACCTGACGTATTTAGAAATGTTGCAATCATTTTATACACTGTTAACAATTACCTTTCAAAATGCAACTAATTGCATCTTTGAAATACTTGTAGATTCTCCTGTATTGAGACAGGGTACTTGAGACTATGGTGACTGTACTGCTGAATAGTTCATCCATAAACCTGTCCTGCTTTTAGGACTAAACTAAAAAAACCCCTTAATTCCTAATATTGGGGAGCTAGGAGGGATTGATTTTCTATATTTGTATAAATAACATTTTGCCCATGCAAAAAATAGAATAACTGTCTTGAACACAATCTTTACACACACAAATTGCTGTTTACCCAAAAATATTTAGGTTTATCGGCCTTTGAAAAATTTGGAATTGTATTTCTTCTTGCTGAAGAAAGTGAGAATTTGACACAATACCCACAACATTAAAATCAAACATGAAACCTTTGGAATTTATCAGCTGCCAGAGAGACCACCTGGTGCATAAGGTACAGCATTTTGAATTGTCATTCGCAACAGCGTGAAAGTTCAGTTAATCCAGTGCTGGAAATATATTATAATAACAAATATCATACACACTATGAGCAGACTAAAACAGTATTCTTTTACGCATGGAGTACTCACAGCAGAGAGACATTATTGAGATGGCATGGAGCTTATTCTCCGATCTGATATAAGGCCTCATGCAGATAACAAAAATATTTCCAAAGCAGGTGACGGCAGATACAACCCAGACAAACACTCTCTGTATGATGCTAGCTAAAAGATTCTCAAGCGATGAAATCCCATCAGTATTGGGCTTACAGCTGCGCACATGAGGGGCGTATCCACAGTACTGGAATTTCTTAAAATATCTGGTTGTGAGAAAGAAAAACAGGTAAGAGATGGTTCTAGTTTGGTTACCAAAATATCAAAACTCTCTAGTAACTACGCAGAAAACATACTCTGAAAAAAGAAAAATTAATTAAAAACTGTCAAATTTGACAACTGCTCACATGCAGCTTCTCGTACACTTTTGTTTTTAATTATTCAGTGTTCTGTAAATTGTAAAATTCAGACCAAAGAAAGCCAACTGGAATAATCTACTCAGAATCATAGAATCATTTAGTTTGGAAAAGACCCTTAAGATCATCAAGTCCAACCGTTAATCTAGCACTGCCAAGTCCACCACTAAACCATGTCCCTAAGCACCGCATCTACCAGTCTTAAATACCTCCAGGGATGGGGACTCAACCACTTCCCTGGGCAGCCTGGTCCAGTGCTTGACAACACTTTTGGTGAAGACGTTTTTCCTGCCATCCAATCTAAAGCTCCCCTGGCGCAACTTGAGTTACTTACATGTGGGAAAGGTTTCTCAGGGGTCTGAACATTCTTCTCTGGATGTTTCCAATTTCAATGCCCTCCAAGCTGCTGTAAACAATATACTCTCAATAAAAGGCAACAGAAACTCAGTAGTAAAAGAACAAACTTTATGACCATTTAATTGTGTTTCTATGATTATACGTAACTAGAGATGAACTTTAATTACATCTATCTGTCATCCGTTTGAAATTTGAACAGAAAGTCTGCCTAAAAGCTAAAGTGAAATAAAATGAATTGCAGTTAATTCTAATAAACTTGCTGTTCTTCCAAAATCAGGAAGAAGGCTCTTTTAGTGCTCTCAGCAGTGCAACCTCCAATTATTATGTTGCCCTTCCAAAGTATTGTTCTACTGATGTTGTTTCATCATCTCTGGGAAAATAATAACTTGTTCCAATAGTAATATTTCACGACTCTTCTGTTTTTTATCTTAGGGAGTGCTTTACTAGACAAACAAACCACTGCAGAATTCAGTCTTCATTGTGTCAAGAGCAGCAGGAAGCTGGGACACAGAACACGGCGTGTAAGGGAAAATGCTGGCTTTCTTGTGACACGTAGATGGGATTTCTTATTTTATTTTATTTTTTTTAATATATTGAAAAAGGCACTATTATTTCCCCTGCAGTGCTAGATCAGTAAAGTGTAACGGTGTAAGTCGTTCTTTTAGAACTTCAGTTTCTGCATTCTTCTCGTACATCCCATCCACTGGTTAGATGTGCAACATGTCTTCTAAATTGCAACTGGTTGGAGGTCTTTAGGGGTTCTTGTGGGGGTCCTTATTTGAATTGACTGTTCAACGCTTTGAGCGCAGTATTCCCATGAATTCTGAGCACATTTAGGCAAAAGTGGAGAAAGGTACCAGTCTTACCGCTTAGTTGCTTGGGGCTGGTAAGCAGTTTTGCTAGGAGACAAGAAAAAAGCCCCAAATACGGAAACTTCTTAGTTTTATTTAAGCACTGCAGTGAATCCTGGGTTGTGCTTTCCCCTGTTATTCTTACTATTTTAAACTAGGATAGAGGCAACTGGTGTTCTACAAACTGAGTGCTGAAACATACAGTTTCCTATAGATCTATCTCAAGATTTAACAGCTTTCTCAGCTTAAAAATATGGAAGGTTGTGGTCAGTCAATGGCATGAGTTCTTTGGTGTTAAATAATAGATAAAATATATGTTGTAGTTTTACTGTTAGGGAGGTAATTAATTATTCTTTTCTGTGCACAGATGCTTATTTTCATGAAACTTGTACAGATTTAGCATTTTCAGATCATTAGCCATTTACTAAATTTAGTTGAATTTGGCCACTGGATTCCAAATCACTGTGAGGAAGCAGGACTGATCAACAAAGGCATCTGCACTGCTGGCTACAGCTTGGGGGTCAAATCATGAACTCCTATTATGCTCCTCTCCAAGGAAATATCTCTTTTTGGATCTCCACGACCACTTTGAAATGATGACTGACAAGAACCAATGCTGTGCTCTACCAAGCTGGTTATTGCAGACCTGCAGTGGCCCACAAAGATGTACTTAAATCTACCGCAGGATAGTTTCAGATTTGCAAGACTGTCACTTCACTATCACACAGTTTTAGGAAGAGCTCAGCTGGCAGAATTCAAGTTAGAGCTGCTGTGTTAGTGCACCCACAAAAACTCCCCCTAAACTCTTCAAAAAGATTTGTGAAAGTCCCAACTGCCTCTGACATGGGAGCCGAATCGTACTTGGTTTATATCGTTCTTTTCATGGTCTTAGCAGTAGGTTCTGTAAGAATGGAAATATGTCCCCAAACTTGTACATGTACTGAATTCCTTTATAATTCCTGTCTTTACGTGTCCTAATGGTACCTGCCCATGGCATTAATAGCCCCAACTGGACCTCGCATGACCCTTAAGTCCTGTGAACAAATTGTGCAAGGTCAAACGAGGGTTGCATTAATCTTGTTCTGTAATAGCAGAAAAGACAGTGTCCTTCTCTAAGCTGAATTTATGATCTCTTTTTGTTGGAAAAATGTCCATTATGAAACTGATATTTTCAGGAAGGAAAATTTGAGTATTGCTGGTAATTATTTTCCAGGCTTTAATTGCTGAGGATCATCAACATAACTATAAACTATTTCAAGGGCAATTTCTTATAAAGCATATTCTGGATCATGTCCTTCTGAAGAAGATGTGCATAAGCACAAAGAAAATATAGCTAAAATATAAAAAATTGATACTTACAGGGATTTGAGTTTAATCAGAAAATCAAATTGGTCTATTTGTATTTTCTTGATTGGGTTGTAAGAAAGGTTCCTGTAAATACAACAGAGACATAAAGAACTTTGTAGATCTTCCTTAAAGCTTGTTCCAAACATAAAGTCAAACTACATAATCCATTTGCTTTTCCAGTCCTGTAGGAAGGACTTGTACAATTGGCAGTTACAACTGCAAATGATAACATTCATTTAGTGTTATTCAGCTTGCTAAGCCCGTGGAAAGAGTAGTCAGATGCTTCACAGGCATGCTATCGCCACATACACACACACACACACAACTGCCTCCCCCAGCCTGATGCTTAACGGCTTTGGCTATAGAAATATTTAGTTATTAAACTTCCCAGACTTGTTTTTTCAAGTAAAAGAACCTAGCTGAACTGCATGCATTTAGAAATGAATTACAATTGATTTTGCTAGTTTCTAAAATCTATTTTTTCCTAATCATTCATGCGAGTTCAAGAAGAGACGGAGGTGGTGGAATGTAAAAATAGACATTAGCATTAGATGCTATCATTCTGTGCAAGAATGTTTCTAGGTACATCCCCTTTTTCTTCTCCTTGTAACTTTTCCTTATGTTTTCATTTTGATATTGTAACTAAAACCCATAAACTCAATAAATGCAACTTAGTTGCCCTGGTGTATTGTGATGGATCCCAAGGATGCTGGAGAAGCACAAAAATAAGTTATTCCACATACTACCTCCTCTCCTCCGGAGAGGTCTTCAATTTTGTGACTAGTGCCTCTTTCAGATTATGCGAGAAAGGTTGGGACTTTCCAGCAGCAGCATTTGAGAATACGCATCATGGGAAAAAGAGAGAATATCTTTCTGGTTTTATACTACTTCATACTTTTTTGGAACTCTTTCACAGGAAAAAAGCAGTTGCAAACAAGGCATCTATATGATGCTTTTACATGTTTATGATCTATTTTTAGAGCCAAATCCTGATATCACATTAAACATTCCCATCAAATTATTAATTTCTTATGATACAGCTAGCATAACTCATTTTGTATATACTGACAAGATCTAGAAAAAGGTAGAATTTGAACTTGCTATCTTTTGCGACATGAAAATACACATCTTTTGCAAAACTATTCCAGGCAAAATGTTATATAGAATTATTTTTGGGATAAGTATTTTTTAGGCAGAGCTTAAATGACGCATACAAACAAAGGTGCTCTTTTCTTTCCCAGCATTCATGACTGAAAGAATCGTATGAAATGAGTAATATACAGTTATATATAATAATAATGAAGAATCCTTACAGTTGTGAAAGCTCCTTTAGATCCTTAAATATATATGGAGGAAGTGATTCAATCTTGTTGCTAGCCAGATCTCTGCAGGAAGAGCCAGAGGTAGGATACAGTAAGGTCTTACTAGGCTCAGTAATTTTACCAAACAGTTTTGCAATTTCAAGACACACAGTTTTATTCTATTTGCCAAACAGGATATTATTTATTACATGAGTTATCAGAAACTTGGACTATAAAAGAATGCTGTTAAAACAAGGTGGGAAGCTAGATCCATCAGATCTTTGTCTTGTTAGTTCAGATATGCCATTAGGTACTTAATCTATTATAATTTTATTTACATCAAAAAGAAAGTAAAATACCCTTAACTTGGGTTGTAGGAGCTTGGAAATAAATTAAACATAGTTTCATGATGGGCATTCTTTCGCATGGGCTAGTCAGCATATTTTTCCCTTAGTTCTCTCTACCTTGCTCCTTATTTTCACTACAGATAAATCCTAATAACTGTGGATAGAGGAGTAAAGGTCACATGCACGTAGACTGTGGTGATGTAAGATTAATTAATATTATTCTATTCAGGCAACA
The DNA here is from genome assembly GCF_965183815.1 of Platalea leucorodia. Classification (NCBI taxonomy): domain Eukaryota; kingdom Metazoa; phylum Chordata; class Aves; order Pelecaniformes; family Threskiornithidae; genus Platalea; species Platalea leucorodia. Next base: position 40,464,435 of record NC_138828.1, on the reverse strand, counting down.
TAACAATCTTGTGAGCAAAAAACCTGATATTATTGATACAGAGTATGTATTTTATCGACTATTTCTTCCCTATAAAATATACAGCAAAAAACCCGAGGATGGGTGCTGTCTCCAGAGCATTTTATGTGAAACAGAATTTCTGATAAATGATATCTGCAATATAAATTATAAAACTTTGTGACTTTTTGTACAAGTAAGAGAAGAAATCAACTCACAATTCATCTAACATCTGGAGAGAAGAAAAGCTGTTTTCATTTAAAGAGTTGATTTTATTTCGTCTCATCACCCTGAAAGAATAAAACAATCTTATGTTGCTGTTTCTTGACATCTATTTGGTTTTGGAGAAAACTCTTTATAAACTTTAAAAATTCTCTCTTCTCTGCATCTTCAAATATTTGCCCAATTCAGTTAACAAGCTAATTGGATTGAGAAGCTTACCATTCTACCATTTGATAAATAACTTTTGTTGCCTATACATGCATGTATTTGTGCATATATATACACATATATATATACACACACATCCATAGGAGGCTGGTATAAATTGACTGAAGGCAGAAGGAATATTAAGTGGGCTGGAAGGCTTGTGGCCTAACTGCATCTCCGACACAGGCACATGGCCATGCAACTTTTCCTTCACCGGTGTCTCATCTGCCACTGAGCTTGCTCCTTAAAAGAACAACCTGGATTTTAAAAGCAAAGAGAAAGCCAAGATTATAGGTACCGCAGAAGAGTATAAAATTGAAAGCGACAGGTACCGTGGAGCACACTAATCTAGCAAAAGGCTCAAGGTATTTTCTGAAGATGATTACAACATCACTGAAGAAACTTTGGGGAAAATTCTAAAATTTCTGAGCCAGCCAACCAACCAGCCAATCAAACTCTTTAAAATGAAGAAACAAGCTATGTATTTCCTATGGTTGCCGCTTTTTATTATGAGATTTTTGCCTCCTAGAAAATTTCTAAATCTTAATATCAGTCAAAATTGCTTCATATAGTTGCATATATCAATGCTGAACTTTGCTATAAATGTAAACATTGGTTAATCTGTATGGAGCTCATTTAAAAGCAAGCATTTTATAGAATCATAGAATCGTCAAGGTTGGAAAAGACCCTTAAGATCATCGAGTCCAACCGTCAACCTAACACTGCCAAGTCCTTCTATACCATGTCTTCAAGCACCGTATCTATCCGTTCTTTAAATACCTCCAGGGCTGGAGACTCAACCACTTCCCTGGGCAGCCTGTTCCAATGCTTGACCACCCCCTCAGTGAAGAAGTTTTTCCTAATATCTAACCTAAACCTCCCCTGGCACAGCTTGAGGCCGTTTCCTCTCGTTCTATCACTCGTTACTAGGGAGAAGAGATCGACCCCAACCTCGCTACAACCTCCTTTCAGGTAGTTGTAGAGAGCAATTTTAATTTGATCTCCTTGAGATCTAAATAACCATGATACTCAGGAAACTTTTATATTAGCTGTAAGGAATCATTTGACTGTTTAGCACAAGCATGTCTCACTCTGGCTGGCTAGCATATCCTCTTACTTACAGTACAGTTAGAGTGTTGCAGGAGATGAAGGTGACATTTCTTACATGATGGATATGGTTGCCTTCAAGGTCTCTGGGATATAAAAACAAAACACCAATCACTGAAAATAAATTGAGTCAGTTATTCTAAGGTAATTAAAGAAAAATTCTACCAGAACTTCTCATGACTGCACAAAAGACAGGGGGAACCAGATGTCTAATTTTTCTGCACACCTGGTTGATGACTTCAGGTCATCAACCCTGCAGTGACCCAGCAGGCACTCTGCAAGGTCCAGTGCCCCATTAGAAAAAGTGGTGTGGAAGCACCATACAAAGACAACAAAATAATATTTTTCTAGTGAAATAAGGTAGACTTACAGCCAGTTTAGTCTTGGCATATATTGGCACAGAGGTTTATCAGGTAAACGAGCAAGCGAATTATTCATCATCTCTCTGAAAAAAAAGGAAAATAGTATAGCTGGCTATATTTGGCAAAAATTGTATTATAGAAAAACCTCATGTCTCTTATGTTTGCACTTTTGGAAAAAAGGCAGTCAAAGCTTGATGAATTTCTCATAGTCTTGGAGGTAGTATTATTTTCTTAAACTTAAACTACATATTATCTTTATGGCATTCTGTGGAGCAGTGTTTTATCCTTAACTTGTTAATTGCCAGGTAAAGGAAAGATGTTCACTTCACTGGTTTTTAAATAAAACATAGCAAATCAGTACAAATACTTTGACTATTCTGTCATAACATGTAACTTCCGTTGGTGACGGAGGAAGGGGGAGATGGAGGGAGGTTTCCCTCTGGGCTGCAGGGGAAGGGGGTCCCTCATGTTTGGGTCTGGAGAGGGCAGTGGCAGGTTACGGTCAGGGTCTCGAGGAGGGAGGTCGGGCTGGTGCCAGGAGGCAGGAGCTATGGGACGCCCTCCTCCTGCACCACGGCTCTGGAGGACAAGGGGCACCCATTGCTGCAGCTACCATGTCCTTGTACTCTCAGAGGCATTGTTTTTTTACCGTTTTTCCCACCCATCTCCCTATACTTTTCCAGACACTGCATGTCCACTGCTGCCAAAATCATCCTACTCCAGCACATCTTGCCTGGGGGTAAGAAAAAGCTGCTGGTGTACTGCCAGCACTCCGTAGTGAGCAAGCAGAGTCATCATAAAAATGTTTTTATATGTATCTGTCCTTTCTGTTCTGTTCTTTTAAATAACACTTTTGGTTCTTATTCAATACTTACAGGAGAATAAGTGATTTGAGTCCATAAAATGTTAATGGAGAAATCCGATTTATCCTATTATTTTCGATTATCCTATAAATTACAGCAAAACATGTATCAGTTTTATAACTGTCTACAGTCTTAAATTGAATAGATGATAAAAAGTAACATACTTTGAAGTAGATTTCTTCAAATGTCCATTCAAACTACTTAAAAAAATAATGCACTTCTCCTTAGCAGGTCAGGGTATTCATCAAATTAATTTCCTTCCAGAAAAATTTAATTAAAAAAAAAAAATTAACTTAGAGGAAGTAATTACTTTCAACTTAGAAAAAAGTGTTTTCTTGCAAGTTTTTAAAATTCTTTGTTCAAGACACTTTGAATGGATTCCCTGTGAAAATAAAGCAGCACCAAATAATAGTGTTCCATGGCAATCCAGCAATCCAGTTCAAACACACAGAAAAATGTTGAACATGTTATTATTTGCTTATTTTTAATAACTTCACTGAGTCAAAATAGTATTTCATTTTCATCTTCTGAAAAGCACTAATAAACTAATATTTCAGATTATGACAGTCATTTTGTCTGAGACATTTCAAGCGCTTTTTACAGGGAAAGACCTGCCTCAAAAATTCTCTTTCTACTGTTGATAGTATCTGAGTTATTTCATGTATTAATTTGTAACAAGCAATTACTAATAAACATTATAAATAATGTATTGTAAAAGTCATCAATCATTGGAGCCATTAAGGCCCAAGAATTAATTTCTGCTCTCACTAAAGTCAATTGGATTGTTACCTCGCACAGTGTAACAGGAGTTCCTTCATTATTATCTCGCATAAAGTACTACTATGCACAAAAATGACAGCAATCCAAATATTTCTTTCTCTTGCTTTAATTATTCCTTGAGAAAATAAACATACAAATAAGAAAACAACATACAGCCATTCAAGTTTGTGGAGATCTTCAAAGACACCAGGCTTCAAACTGGTTAACTTGTTGTTACTCAGGTATCTGAAACAAGACCAACAGAAGATAAACAAATGGAACGATTAATTAGCATCAGATGCATGAAAATGAGTTTTAAGATTTTTCCTTCACAATTTATCAGAATACTGCTAAATTTTTTTCATAATTATCATTTTTGCTTGTGGTAATTTTCATGTCCTTCTTTGAGAATAAGGCAGGACTCTGTAGTAAGGACTTTTGGAACAATTATGTAGAACATTTTGTCTTATCTATAAGAAAACACAGCAAGCTAAATATTTTCACTGTGTCATATTTTAGGCCCTTTCCAGTTTGCTTCTGTGGAGTGATACATTCCATGAATGTTCCCAGGAATCCGTTCGGTCTCAGCTAAGGATGTTAGTCAAATGTAGATACCAGAATCATGGAAAAAGAAAGCCTGAGAAATGAAGGGGTGGGCAGGTGTACTATAAATGGTCTGGGAAGGTCATAACAGCAGCTATAATAACAGATAATCAACCATGCTCATGTGATGGAAAAAGAAGAGGTACAACATTAAAAAAAACTTTCCTCTTAAAAACACTTCAGAAACAAAAAGCTGAACGGAAGAACACAATTTATGTATCATCTCTTTCACTGAGCATTTGCCTTAAAAGCTAGAAGCATCTTTCAAAAAGCTGCTGCAAAATAAACAAAATCGTGTTCTTTTCATTACCTATACTGGGTACTTTGGTGTGCTTCTGTAAACCAAAAGGGTTTTGATTCATCAGAAGCTCTTGCTTTTGTTTCATTCTTTTTTCATTCTTTCTGACTTTGTGCAAGTAACTACCATATTGTCTCCTTCTTCCATTCTGCAGATTTGAGGAACCGGAGCCTATTTGTATTTTCAAAGTGTTGTCCTGTCAGATAAACTTGCACAAATAGCTCTTAATCTATCTTTGCTTTCTCCATCCAATCATTAAGTTAAAGACTTGGACCATTTTGCAACTTCCTAACATTGAATCAAATAAGAGTGAGATATCCATAGTGACTCTCAGAGCTCTTCCTGTTGCTCTTTACTTCAGTATTTAAAAAGCAATACTTACAGTTTTGTCAAGTTGTATAAACCTTTGAAAGCACGTTCAGATACAGCTCTGATTTTATTATTCTGAAGATACCTGAGAAGATACAACAACAACAACTAATTCTCTAAGCACATAAAGTCAAAGCAAGCATAAATAACCAATTAAAATCTATCAACTAAACTGAATGCATGTGTGGCACTTGAAAAGAAGCTGTCAAACTTGTTACATCTTAAATTTGACAATACCCATTTCACAGCTATAGGTGCGAAGACTGCAAATACGTGTTAGAAGAAATACCCCCCCTCCCAGCAGCATTACAAAATTCATTCAAAGGGACGCTTGGTTTGTCTGAGATGAACAACGAAGTGGTTGTACATGATCTCCTGTTTTAGGTCCTAACCTTGCAGTTCTCACCTGTGTGACCTGATCTGAACGCTTAGCCAGAACCCTGCTACAAGCAACAACATTTTGCATGGCAAATTTCAGATTAACATGTGTTTTTGAATTTTCTGTTGATAGTATAAGAGAATTTTCAAAATGCTGCATTTTTAAGATAATATAATAAAAATGTAAACCGAATCTTACTAATTTTCTGTAAACTGTGGAATACTAATTTTTTCCTTCTGTTTTTTTATCTACTTTGGTGAAATAATAAGTTCAAAAACATTATCAACTGCAAACCTTAAATCCTTTTCAAATAATTTTAAAGCATCGTAGTGTTATTCACTGAGTAATATTTAAATATAAATCCTTTTAATTAAATTACAGTTAATCAGGCACTCAGATGCGTTCCTGTTAAAAAGCAATAAGAAATCCGACATTGGCTTTTACAAAACGGGTTTGCGTCAAACACTGCTCAAGAGCTTTCTGAAAATGTGCAGTTATCGATCAGAAATGTGTGACATTAATATTGGAAACAAATGGTTTGTACAGATAGATATGGAAGTATTTCTTCTAGTGAAAACGTATCTTTCAAGACTTTAAGGGAATGATGGCACTTAACTTTGTGAACACCAGATGGTGCTGCAGTACAGCACAGTTTCCACAAATCTTACACTCCAGTGAGTTTTCTAGGAACCTTAAGTGCCTTGAATTGGTGACGCTGGAGCCCTGCTCTAGGCTTTTGCATTTAATTCTTCATTTCACTGATTCTATATAAAGCAAACTTGTTAAAGGCTATGATCTTTGAACAACACATATGTTCCACATCGTAAAACATAACACAGTATTGTGTTGCCATAACAATTTGGCTAGTTGGGGCTTTATCTCATTGGTACCAGACATAATTAGGAGTAAAACCAAGTGCCGTGTGAGTGAGCTTCCTATGACAATGGGAAGTTTAAGTTTCCAAACTTTTGCTTTGCAGAATAAATGGATTAAGTTACTTTAATCTCCTTTGGCATGTTACTGTTCATTATAAATGTAACTTCTTTCACACATGATGGAAGTTTAACATTTTTCTGGTATAAAATAGTCAATATAAAAAAATTAAACATGCAGAAATTATGATTTTGCAAAAAGATATGTCAAGTCAAGCTATTTGAGCCAAACAGGTTACATGATTAGATGAGGTACTGAACGGTAAGACAAAACAGAATTTTGAGTATAAACTGAGGGTTGTCACTTAGATGTTAAGCTCTGTGTGTATGTATGTGAGAGGGAGAGGATGAATAAGTAAGGCACTAAACAGATATTTTAAGTTGAAGCACTCCCTTACAGATTTTTAAGGTCTTGGTATTTCTTGAAAATGTCAGCAGAAAGTTTCCTTAGCAGATTCATCTGAAGAGACCTGTAGGAATGAACGCACACAGTAAAACTACTCTCCCAGCTTCCCACAGTGCTGCCACTTCTGTTATTAAATAAGAGCAGCTTTCACACTGCTAAATAATAAAAGTAACAAGAGACCATCTGAATATGCTACCTCTGTTTGTCTGAATATTTGTATCTATTTAAAAAGTAAGCCAAATACTTTATCATCAAAAAATATTCTTCCATGTCCCCAGAGCAACTGACAAAATAATAGTTAAATCTAAGAGTTAAAAAGATTTGAGTATAAACTAAACAACAGATTTATTTCAAACTTCAAATGCATATAGAGCTTATTTCCCAGTGCATGTGTCCCTATGCCCCCATCTCCATTGGGCACTGACTCAAGTGTCCTGACAAGAACAAAAATCATTCAGGGCATGGTTGGATTAGAAGAGAGTCCATCCCGAAAGCCAGCTGAACTGACTGACTGCTTTTTCTAAAGCTAGAACTGAGCCGTTATTTCTGAAGTCTCTGTTGACCCTGAGCCAACAGCCAGTTTAAATGTATATTTAACATTCTGCATCAATCTTCGTTATGAAGTATTGCGGTATTCGAAAACAGACCCAACAAGGAGAACCTCAGCCACACATGAGCACAAACTGGTACCGAACAGAAAGGTCTGTACCCCTACTCTACAGGGAAGATCCTCAGGTAAGGACAGGAGATGCTGCCCTCTGCTCACCACACAGAAAAAGGCCTCTCAAACAATGATGTGCAAACTAAGAGCAATATCAACCATTCCCTGATCTCTTCAAAAAGTTTGGCTTACACATTACACGTACACATCTGTATGATGACCCAGCCCAGATTAAATCCTTTTAAATATCAGCATATTCAGAGACATCAAATGAGAACTAAAAAGATTTTCTCAAGCAGGTAGTTCTACTGAGTTCAAGGTTATTGACTTTCTTGGCAGAAGTATAGACTAGGAATATTGGCAGGATCATAGAATAATAGAAAGGTCCTAAGCATTGTGTCTTAAAAAGAAACATTTCTTCTGAAGATTTCTTGAGATTTCCTGAAACTGTTGTTAGCTCAAGTCACTGTTACAAACATGAAATGATCACTTCACACAGAGTTTTTTAGTTCCTTTTCTCTCCTTTAATGTGGAGAAAATCTGTACTTAAAACATTAAAGGACTTGTCAACAGAGAGACACTATGCTTCCACAAGAACCAGCTGAGCCAGCTGGTCATAATTATAAGGCTATAGAAGGTCATAGGATTGATAGTCAAGCCTGAACAGAGCAAGAGACTGCTTTTCTCTCTACTTACATTATGGTTATGTTTGAAGAGACTGATGGGACAGCACGCAATTTGGCAGCATCGCAGAAGATCTCGAGCCCTTGGCAGGTACACCCTGCAGGCACAGCACCAGCCACTGTGCGAAAGCAAGAACGTGGTTGTGGCATGTTGGATGTGATGAGATGGGGAGAAATATGGTGTAAAAGAACAGTGAGCACAACGACAGATATACCAGGCTGTGTTAAACAGAAATTAAGACACACATTTTGATGTAACTGATTTTGACCTAGGAAGACTCTAACAATAAATATAAAGGGACACAAAAAAATTATGTTACCTCCTGACCTCTGTGCAAGAGCTTGTAAAAGCTCTTGAGCTTTAGGCTTGATATACAGGAATCTGGCAATTTTTCAAATTTTTTATGGCTCTTTTTTAGATTGTTCAGTCCTCTTATATTTACTAGAATGAGCACAATTCTGTCCAGGTGAAAATGGGATGAAAATGGGTCAGGAAGTCTTTGCTCCCTGCTCCCCCCATCTCTGTGCTTTAAGTTAGTGCTCACAGTAGACAGCAGAGTGAGAAAATCTGTATGAAGGGACAAATGCCCACAGAAGTGGAGGGGGTTTGCAAGAATCATTTGATGTACGAAGAAGTGAATTTGGAGGAATGTTGCCTTCATTTCACTCTGAAAGATGTGTGTTTTATGGTCTTTCCAGCTGTATTAATATATTCAGGTACACGTTTATATTGCCCTCCTAATTGGCATATGTTTGACAGTTCTTTTACAGAAAATGGATCACTCTTAATGGAACAGAAATTAGTATCAATGCATTTGTTCGTTTGAGACATTAATTCTGTTTTACTATAAATGAAACTGCACTATATTTCTCTCTCTGATAAGCATATTTGCTATGTATTTCTTTCTAGGAATCATCAGTAATAATCACACAAATAATATCTGTAATTACTTACAGCACTCAGGTGTCTTTAACTGAAATGGATACAGAGATTTCAGTTTATTGTATTTGTCTTTTGTATAATGTTTATCAAATTGCAAAGACCATCCATTGTTGTCTCCTAATAAAAGAACACAAACAGAAGACACATTAGAATAGAAATGTAGTTGCGTCTTTTTTTTTGCCTCAATTTTTCTCTCAATAACATGATTTTTCCAGAACATTTCATAGACCATTAGATGACCTTATCTTTATACAGCTGCTTAATCACAGATACATGCAGAGATTATGAGCTGCACAGTAGGAACAGTTTATTATACCTTCAACATCATTTTCTGTGACAGTTGCACTGAAAAAGTATAATCTTTTCCTTCAGAAATTTTTTTACATGGGAGTCTAAAAACAAGAGGCAACCATACTTTCCTACCTCTTTAAACGTGCAGGTTTGTCACTTTGTCCAGGAAAGCTCAAATGATTACTACGACTCCAACTACTTCTTTCAGAGGGCTGTTTCACACTATCACAGCCTATAATTTCTTTCCTGAAAACCTAGATGAAGGCCAAATGAACACTGCTTTTCAAGAGAATGGGTGATGTGGTGTAACATATTCAAGTCAGTGTAAGTTAAGCTTAATATGCATCTTCTTAAACAAAGCATTATTCCATATTAGCAGTTTGGTCACGGCGCATAGATGTACTGGAACAGAGCGGATTATGACCATAAAGGCGAAAATCAAAGTGCAGATCTTTCAGTTCCTTCCCAGAAATGGGGATTTCCAGATACAGTAGTGCTAGAAATAACTACAGACCTCTTCCTTGGAAGTCTGTTGTATATCTAACATCTGTAAATTAACTGATCAGGTAACCACTTCCAAAACAGGGCACAACTACACACCGCCAAAAAAAAAAAAAAGAATTTAACTTTTAAAAGTTGTAATCCAATTTTAGTTTTATTAATTTGAGTCTGACCTCTCTTCAGCTTTGAGTACACCTTTTAGTTCAAAACGTCTCATGTAATCAATATGCACCAGTAGCAGAAATGCTCCTTAGGATGGCACTCACTAGCTGGTGAGTCAAAGCATCAGTGATAATTGAAAGCATTACTTTTTAATGATACCTACTGTCAAACAACATTTATATGAGAACTCTGAGGATAGCTCTGCTTTGCTAGTCGTTACAGTCTTGGTTTCACTTTTATGATATGCTAGCAACAGTCTTCCCCCCCCCGCCCCTTTCACATGGTAATAGTTTAGTTACACTTAAATACCATTCCTCATGGACATTTCTGTATAAATTTTCATATTCAAGTAAACATTGCTACTCTATCTATTGGCTTCAAAATAGGCAGGGAGAAATAAAATGTATTTACTTCCTTGCAATTTTTCCCATTCTGAAATGGCATCTCCTTTTTCGTGCCAGATTACGACTCAGGTGTTTTCTCAGCTAGGCAGGGGAGTTACCTTGACAGCACCCACTGAAGCCTGCCTATGGAGTGTCAGCAGACGGAGCTGTTCGGAGAGCTGCCTGCCTGTTCGCTGCCTAAGCTGGAAAGATGTACTGCTGATTACATAGATATACATGCTGATTAATAGTTATTATGAAAGATTAAGTAACTTCAGGCAAACTACCTTTTACCTAGTTGTTCTCTTGCTATGCATAAATTGAAACAATAAAAGATTCAAAGCAACACAAAATCTCTGTCTTCAGGAATTTCTCCATTAAGAGAAAAGACAGACTTGAAAAGTGCCTTCTTCACTCAAAAATTAACATGAATTAGTTCATGCCCTGCAAGAATGCCAGCTTCCCACCCAGAGAAGGCATTTAAGCACATTTTACTAACTTCCTCGAGAGCACGTGGTACGCTCTGATGCATTGGCAGTTTTGCCAGGTTAGATCATTCAGCTGATATTCAGAAGCAGTCTAATGTATTTCGGACAAAATGAAAGGTGTTGGCAAAACCTGCAGAAATATTGCTCCTGCCTGTTCTAAATGCTCAGCAGAAGTTCAGTTTTAGGACCAGCTCACAAAACTGCAACATGGAATCCGTAATTGATGAGGTGATGCAAACTCATCCTTTGCCAAACGGTGAGTACCTTATAAACCTACCGCCCTGTAGTTAGGGCTGTAATGAGGTTTCCCCTATCACTATTCCTGAATATTTAACTGCAGCGCATCCATTGACTTTCATTTGCAAGACTGGACCCAGCAGCTGGGACTGAAGAAACTAGTAGCAACACAATGTATGCAGAGGAGGTGAGATTTAAGAAGAAAGGAGTTTTTCACTGAGGATTTTTAAACAGAAATTTGTAAAGATGTATTAAAAATGAGATTATTCTTGGAGTGTAATCATACCATATAAATATTTTGCAGTCAGTAATACAGTCTCAAAATATTTTTGGACTTTCTAATTCATAATTACATTCATAGAAGGTTTTGGACAACTAATCACTTATCTGCAGATTCTGAATATATAGTTAAAAGTAATAAATTCTAATCCTCCTCTAAGCCAGTGAAAATATAAAGTATCATTTTTCTTCATTTCCCTGCTTCTGACCCTAAAGAGTGGATAGACGAGATTTTATTCCACCTTTTAATGCCTTTAAAGTGCTTTGGCATGTAACAAAGCATGTACAAGAGGTGACCATCACTGCAGTTCGCATCTGCAGAGAAAAAGCATGAGCAGTGCCTCCTACACTAATGGGAACGAGGGAGCAGTTGACTGTGAAGGGGAAGTTCAGCAGCATTTTCAAGGAAGTCGAGAGGCAGCTGTGTATTTTTGCGTGGCCTTAGAAGGGGAAAAAAAGCACAGAAAAGGGAGAAGATGGATTATTTTGTACTGGAAGCATTCCAGTTGTCTGGAGTTTCTGGTCAGTTCGTTTGAAATAACAGGCTTTTCTCATGGCATTGATTTTCCTGCCTTCTACTAGAAATACAAAGGCATAACTGAATATAACAAAACAAGTTATTCAAAGTTTTCTGACATTCACGAATGTTTGCTTTGGGCCAAGTTTTGTGCCCAAGCCTGGGACAGTCTTTATTTTATACAAACTGTTTTGTCAAATCCCAGAAAAATGTGTTGTGCAAATAACTATATTCAGCACAACTGTTCAGTGAAGCACTCAACACCAGAATTGTAAATCACTTTGTGATCGTTTAGAGTTTATATGGTAGGTTTGTGACCTGTTTACCTCTGACGAGACAAGGTTCTCCAAACACTTTAAGAAATGACTGGTAATAGTACTGCTCTTGAAATCCCAAATCTATCATTTGGGGGAGTACAGCTCAGATGAGAAATTACTTTTTCCCAAGCCAGTTCTAAAACAGATTATGTTGGCTGCACTTCTGTAAAAATGAGATCTGAGAAAACAAGGCATCAGCAAATCTTTTCCTACGTGGGATAAGTGAAAGAAGTAATTGTAAACGGGACTTATCTGACTACTGATTAATACACTGTTCCTTGCTAAAAGTTGTCAATTGCCATTTCTGATGGGAAAGAGAATAAGTATGTTAATCCTGACAACCTACAGATTTGAATAATCTGTTCAGTGACAGATCCAAGAAAATATCAGCTTTACTCAATTAAAAATACATCTCTTATTTATGTTGGAGCTTATGAAAAGGACGTTATCTATACAGTTTCCCCCTTCTCGGCCATGTCTTCCTGAGTTATTATGCAGAGAAATGCTATCATTTAAATGCATAAGCACTCTAAAGAGACATTGTGTCACCCTTTGATTTTGCCTTTGCTGTTGGTGGTCATAACCCGTGGACATATTTCTTTCTGTCAGTTGTTCAAAGATACTTTCTCTTGCTGTAAGAAATGACTTCAGGCTTTTCACAAAAATATCTTCTAGTACAAGGAAAACCTGTATCCTCCAGACAAGAAGCAATTCTTTTTAAAATGTTTACAGATGAAGGAATATTATTGCCTTTTTCCACAGTGTTGGGGCCTACTGATACAGCCTAATAACTTACAGTAAGACTAAAACAACACTGAGTTTTTACAAAGAAAGAGGAGTGTTGCAATGCCTGGGAGTGAATTTCACAGCCCCAATTTAGATACCCAAGTGGAAAAAATGACGAACGTATAAACTGGACACCAACCAGTCAAGGCAAAGGCAATTTACCCCACACCAAACTGTGTGTCCCTGCACATTGACTGCTTCCTGTACCTGTTGGTTACTTTAAATGTAGCTTGCCTACTTCTATGTGACAGTGCAATCACAGAAAACCAGACAGGAATGAAATCAATTCAAATAAGGTTTACACTTCTCTGGATGAGCTAGATTACATGCTTACACGCGTTTATTCTTGATTTTAAAACAACTTAATTAATCCAGTGCAACTTTTAAGAAAACAGGCAGGCTCAAATTTCCAAAAGATAAATACCTTCTCAATATTGTAGCTTTGTTCCTGTGAAACACTTGAATAGCGGAGTTTTCCGGTTTATATAAAAATACTTTTAATCCATATAGATTAATCAGATTTTCTATTGTGTTTTTCTCAAAGTATTTATAATTTTTTAAATAAATGTGACAGAATAAACTGAAATAAGTTAACAGCATGTATACATCTATAAAACCTTGAGTTTCCTGAAAGTTCCCTTAGCAGTAAGCCATTACAGTGGAGACCAGAAGAGACAAAAACCTAGTGAAATGTAGAAGTTCCTCTTAGTTATGAACAATATTTAAAGATCTCAATAACGAAATTGATTAAAAGCCTCCAGCACTTCAGCAAAGTTATTCTATTTGCTGATATTTGCACATCAGTGTAAACCTGATTATTTCAGTGCCATATACTGCAGATGAATGGCAATGACAGTGAGAATAAAATTTGGCCATATACGAAAAACTTCCATGTGAAGCTTGAAAATTTGATCTTTTGCCAAGTATTTGCTACATTTTGAGCATGCTGCTGACTTTCAAGTGTTTTCTTTTTGCTTCATAAGCAGAATTTACTATCTAGGGCTCAAAACTGAATGGTGTCTCATACATTTAAATCTCACATTTTAGGTATGATGGAAAAAATTGCCGTGCCAGGAAAAAATGAGACCAACAGTAACATTATTCATTATTAGTATTAATTTGAACTATAAAGTCATCAAGCTCTTCTGCAATGTGCTGAGGCAAAAACGGGAAACAGACCCTCTGAAATTTCTCATCCCTTGTGAGCAATCTTGTGATATTAAAACATATATCTTTTGTATAGAGGTTTTGAAACATCCCATAGAAATTTAGATTTCTGCTATGGAAATCTAGAAGATGATTTAATGAATCTACAGAACTGAAATAATTCTCTGTAAGTTTATAGACCTTCAAAGAAACACATGAAAACAGCATGACATCTATATAGATTGTTATTACTTTCATCCTGTTGAATTTTATAGGCCCTTTTAAAAAAGAGGTACTATGGTATAACTTATTTAGGAAGGCAAGCCAGTCACCCGATGACTGCATGCCACACAGTAACAGATGAGGCCTGTGCTTTTAGAGGTAAATAGGTGCAAGACTTCAAACAGCCGCTCCCTGCCCCAGTTCTTTCAGAAACCTCTGTCTGTGATTTCCAGCCTATGAGTTAGGCAGAGCTTAACAAACATCTCTAAGTGAACTTTACATCTGGGGAGCTGAATGCTGCCTTTTGTTTGGAGACCTCTTTGGCCTGGGAGGAATACAATAGTAAATACATTTAGCCAGTGAAGAACTCCTCCAGAGACTCAGAAACATCTTAAATTAAATCTGCATGCCTGTTCTTGCTTCACTGGACTGGAACAATGTGGCTATGACACTGTAATTAAAAAACAAATGCAGACACACTACAACCATTGCCTAACTGCCAAAAAACAGTTTTGCAGAACTATCAGCAAAATTGTCCAGAAGCCAAATTGCTGAACACTGAGGAAACTTGTGCTCTCAAAGTAGCCTAAGCTACTTTGTTCCATTAACTACTACATAATTAAAGACGCTGCTTGTGAAAAAAGATAAAATGAAACACCCTAGCATGGTGTTCTTTCCATTCCCCTTTTATTATTGCTAGTAAGTAGAGTGGTAGTCAAATACATAACAGTAGTCACTGTTTTTTTTAATGCCCCATTCACAGTGCAACAATGCAGTCTACAGAGGTGCAAGCAATTAGGCCCAATGCGTGCAATTTTCATTTTGAAATTAATAAGAATTCCAAAGTATTGGCATTTTTAACAATTCTTATGCTAAAATACTTTTTATTCTAAACAGGACTTATACCTGTGTTATTTGCACATAACTATTTCCTCTAGAGATTTCTTAGTAACAAATGAAGAACCTATTCAACAACCAGTTCTGAGATGGAGCATAAGAACTATTCATTAGTGTGAAATGACAGTAACCCCAATTTTAAACAAAGCGTGAACCAATTCCCAATTAAGTTTAAGAAAAGAAGAATTAAGGTATTTATTTATGAGAGTTATATATCACAGAATGCATGGGAAGATACTGTCCTTTATATCTCCTGTTTCTGTGACCAGTTGCAGGAGATCACAACATAGATTTCTTCATCTTATCTAGGGGGGGGGGGGGAATCACTGCTAGCACACTGCTTCCAAACAGTCTTATCCAGTACTATTTAGGAAGGCTAGCACATGAGTCACAAACATTGTTTTTTTGAAACATCTCAGTTTTTCATTAGTTTCCTAATTTAGGTAAGTTATGATTCTTTGCTCACTGAAGACAGTGGGAGCCTTTCCATTGATTTTAGTGGAGTCAATCCAGGTCAGTTCTCACCAGGCTCAGCCTTGCCTCATAAGAGCAGGTGGTGTCACTGCAGATTCTATATCGGTCTTATTGTTTGCATTTCAAATTAGAACAAAACATCATAAATCTAAATGTAGTTATCTACATTGATTTTGACTGCGTGTTTGGGTACTATCAAACCCTAATGGAAGTTAGGAAAAACTTTTAAATCTGAAAGCAGGACTATTTATAAAGAAATGAGTGCACATGTACTTTAGATCCAAGGGATTTTCAGAACCTGTAACTATGGGATGCTGACACATAGTGTTAAATATATCAGAGACAAAGCAGTAGGGCTTAATCTTAAACTTCAAGACATGTCACAAAATATGTTGTCAAATTGGCCAGGTAGGGTGTAAAGTCCAGAGTTTCCCCTAAAAGGAGAAAAGCTCAGTACCTTTTGAGATCTGATTATGTTTCTATATTCCTCCATTTACAACTCTGCACCAAACTAAATTCAAGAGCTGATGGGTGGTTTTGGAACAAGAAACTTGAGGTAAGCTACACTGCAATTTACCGGGAGGCTTCTCCCCAGAAACTGGCAATGTATTAGCATCACAGCTAATTTACAGTTAAAATGAACAATTCATGCTGGCTATCCAGAAGAATGGCTGGAATATTAGGGTCAATTGCAACAAAGATCTTAGAAGATCACACAGGAAAAACAAATATTCAGTCTCTCAGTGATTTAAAATTTAACTGTATTCAGAATTTTGGAGCACTTTGTAATTAGCATGATATGGCTACAAAATAACTGACCCAGTGATATGTCTAGAAGAGATAATTACACAAAAGTTGTTAGACTGATAACATCATACTTTTATCACTGCTTGTAATAGTACGAAAATTTAATTCAGAGAAAGCTGACCCTTATCCAGGACAAAAGTTTGCTCATTCAGCCCTCTGAGTAGATAGCATATCAGAGAACTTTAAAAAAGAAAATATAAAGTGCTTATGTGTAAGTTTTAAAATGTAAATACTTAATTAGGGAGCAGATTAAGATTTTTTTTTTTGTCTAAAGCTACTCAGAGAGTTGGTATTTTGAAAAAGAAAATCCATAGGTGATTACTGGCAATGGTACTTGTCTTCTGTCCAAATCTGTAGAGTACATTTATGTTATGATTTAACTTTTCATATGTTTTTGAAATTTCTCATATCTGCCAGAATTTGTTCATCTAAACAAACATGCATTTTAAGATAATAAAACCACACATGAACTCAGTAAAAAGCTATATCACAAATACTGTTGTTCTGTTGTTTTTGTTTTGCATTAATCAACTGCTGTTTTCATCTACTGTTGTTAGTTTTAATTTTGCTTTGTTTATCATTAAGTATCACTGTCAAAGCAGAGATTCCAAAATGCTTCTTTCTGTGAATATGCACTTGGGAGTACGTACTTGGCACTTCTACTATGCTGTTGGGCTTCAAAGAGCCTAGAGATTTTTTAGAATACATTAACAGTAACGTTGCAACAATAATGTCTTCGATATAATAAATACTCTTTATTTGTTTTAGGAACAATTCCCATGTCATTACTGCCATAGTATTAGCTGAGCAGAATTTGTGATTATGCCTAGTATTTATCCTTCTTGCTCACGTTTAAAAAAGCAATGAAGTAAACAAGCGTTCTAACCTCCCATCTATAAACATCAGGTAGCTACAGAATCAAATCTTACATCTGTAAATAAACAGGAAAAGCTCTTCCCTGGAAAACTAGGCAGAAGCCATTACATTTAAAATCAAATGTAGTCTCAGTAGGACAAAACACTACCAAACACGCTCTGCTTTGCCAACTTGAGCTTTAATCAAGCCTGGGCACAGAAAGACGCTGGAATTGCTATTTTTTTGTCCACACATTTTGGGTTTTGCTAACAGATATAAAAATAACTCCAAGTGAAACCTGATAGAGGCTAAACTGTTTAACAATGCACTTGGTCTTTTTAAGAACTCAATGCTTTAGAAAGGATGAGCAGGGGGCAGAACTGCAGAGAAAAATTTGCTGCCATATATTCATGCCAAATTTGCAGAGACACCCACTTCTACTTGATGGACTATATTTTCAAGTTCAAAAGGTAATATTGTATTTTCTATGTGCATTTAAGGTTATCTAGTCATAGTTCAAAAAGAGCCTCCCATCGCTTTGGGCATGATAAATTGCTAGCCTCCTCCTCTTATTGCAGTTTACTACATTGCCTCAAGCTCTTCCCCATTAGGAAGTCACACACAGTATTTTATTGGTTTTGGAAACCCATCTAGGTGACAAAGGCATGTGAGTTTTCAAAGATGAGTGGCTTCACGCTACTGTGACATTATTGGCTACAATTCACCCCTTTCCAGAAGTGGAAGAAATGCTGAAGTTGAGCTAACCAGCAGGATGTCCACACCCTGAGGTTAAGCACTTACACAGCAGTCTGAGACCTAGAGTCTGTTCCCAGCTCTGCCTATGATCCTAATTTCAGGTCATTTCACTTCTCTGGGCCTTAGTTTTATGTTTATTATTTGGACATGAAGTGAAAGAGGGAGCAGATTTGAAGAAGGCACCATGAAACCAATCTTTATGTGTCTGGGTTGGATGTGAACGGTGATTACAGCACATCTGAAAACACATCTGTCAGTGAGGATGCAGTTTAGTTTCAAATATTTAGAATCATGTTTTGCTGTTACTGGGCATGCAGTGCATGAAATGGGACTAATACTGCAAATCATCTCAAAGATTAAAACAATAAATATCTCTATAGGCATGAAGTGGGAACGAGAGAACTTTGCTCATTGAAAGAGGAAAGGGACAGAATTGCTACAAGATAATTGGAGTGACTAGTTTTAGTATTTTCAGAGACTCCTCCTGCACATCTCTTGCACTGATGCCTTTTACTTTTTGTTTCAAGGGCTTTTAAAGACTTTCACAAAGTAACTGTCTTAGAAGATCTACATGTGCTTTTTTTGCTAGTTGCTTCTCTGCTTGTTTCATTAAAGGAAGCTGATGTTTCTTGAAAGTGCCATTTCAGTAATTGCAGTTGCTGTTAATATTCAGCACACTTAGGGCCTTGTATTGAACAGGTGGACTTTGGATTTTCTTCTGTTTAGAGCAACTCTCTTATTTTTGGATTTTTTTTTTTTTTTTTTTTTTCAAACAGCAGTATTGTGGTTTTCAAAATAAGTGGTTTTTTTTCCTTTTCTTCTTCATCAGTATTCTTTCCATCACAGAAAAAACTACTGTCCATGACAGATTTTTGCTTTGTGTTTCCTTATGTTATAATACTGGTTTGTACGTAAGATATATGCAAGTCTTCACTATAACATTTTTTCTGTAGGCTGAAGATAGTGCTTTATCATTACTGAACAAATTGTTAGTAAAGTAGTTGCTTTACCTAGCTGTGTTTGAGATATATGCATTAATAATAATAAAAAAAAAGGTATTTCTGAATTCCTTTGAGGGTCTACACTGATTTTTTCCCTCCCCACACTTGTTGGGTTGAATGTTGTAGACTAGCCACTTCAAAGCTCTTATTCAAATTTATGCAAGATGAAAGTGTGCAAGAATTTAAAAGCTGAGCTACTTAATTAGAGTACCTTGTGGACAAGGTTAAATTTTCCAATGGTACTGCATGAATCAATTACTACACTGGAATAATATAATTTTGAATTGCTTTTCTGTAACCAGGAGCAATGACTTCAACTGGAAACTAGTTGTAAATTTAAAAAATGGGTAGGAGGAACCAGGTATAACTGCTGGCATAAGGCAGGCATACTAAAGTGGTCCTGGGAAGCAGCAGCAAAAAAAATAGCTGGATAGTTTCTTCATCTTGGGAGCTAATCAATGAGGCTTCCTTTCTTGCATTTTAAGCAAGATGAATGGTCACAAAACAGAGCTATCCCACAGAGACCCACACACTTACTACTGTATAGGGGCACTGCAGAAAAACTCATCAGGACATTCCATATTCTCAGGGAAGGAAGAAACCCTTCCTTTATTCGAACAACGAAGTTTGACTGCAACACCAGTTTTTGAGAAAACATTACTGCTGAATACGACCTTAATGCATTATACATGGCATGCATTTCTAAATGAGAATATGAGGCCAAGATATGAGAAAAACACTAATAGCGTAGGTTTCCTAATAAGTCAATACTTCTCATCTTTTGTAATTTCGGCTTTCAGAAATTGAGGCTAACTCATTCTTGAATTACTATACCCAGAAGAGGATTCAATATTGCAGCTGAATTGTCTTTCAGGTTATACTGTCTTCTATATCCCATTATGAAACTGTGTATATTTTAATTGCCATTTGATTAAGCTGTACACTTTTAGCAAGTCCTTGCATGGCAGATTTTCTGGTACTATACAGAAATGAAACATAGATAAACCAACTGTTTATGGTTCTTGGACTTCTTAAACATAAGAGAGCACCACCATCAGCAATTTCTGCCACTGTAGGGCAAGATAATTACAGAAGAAGAATAAAACAAGAGCAAATTTTGTTCAGGATTTTGATTACTGGCAACGGAAAGTATGTTTATGGCGTCAGCAAATGACATAAAACTAGAAAAAGCTCCGTGTCCATTAGATAGGATTAGAATTAAAAGTGACTTTCATATGGATTAAGACGCTGAAATTTGATAGGCATAAGAATAAGATACTACAGATAGGTACAAAAATCAGCTTCACAGATATACTATGAGAACAACTATTTTCAAAACCTCATTGACTTTGCTGAGAACACTTGTGAAAAATACGTTTACCATATTTTGTTTGAAATGTCTTTCAGAAAATTTCTTTTGGTAACATAGCTTGGCAGTTTCACTTAATATTTTAATTCTTTCTGCCCCCCCTCCCCCCAGCTCTGATGGAAGCGTGTCTGGCTGAGACAGGAAAACAGAGAGATGTTTTTGTTGGCTCTGGAGAGCTGGAGGCAGTGTGCGAGGCTGGGCACCATGCTTCTGGCTGCCCTCCATGCCTACAGGCAAGCTACTAAAGAATAGGAAGTCTAGTTTCCCCATCTGCCATGGATCAGCAGCTCTGGAGAGTAGTTCTGAAACTATCCAGGCTGTTAGTAAGCTGATAATACCAGTGAATATAATGTGCAAGGGCTGGTTTTCTCTCCCTGCGGTCATAGCTCATTATGAAATGTGAGCTATGGTGAGCTCTCTTCTCACAAAATATACGGAGGCCTTTCCCAGACTATCCCAGGTCTGTGCTACCCTCTGAGCTGTGTCCAGGCACTGCATGAGAGTTTGCTGCTCAGCCCAGAGTAAAGCTGTGCCGGAGCCATGCTCACAAATAAGCAGTGTGGACAGGTAAGTGCCAGTGCAAAGCCTGTGCCCTGGCCCTACACAGTTTGCAGCAGACGTAAAACCTACAAACCAGCTCAAGTTCACAGCTACCAACCAGTGGGGCCAGGAGCGACCAGGATCACAACAGCAGGCAGCAGTGACCTGACTACGTGTGTTCCCTGAGATTTTGACATTTCCAAACCCCAAAGCCTGGTAGCAGGGCAGTTTGCACAGCACACTCACACAGTCATGTTTTTTCTCCCAAATTAGGACATAAATGATTGCTGAAAAACCTTGAAAATTCTTCTAAATTATGTTTCTGAGGCAGCTTTAAAAGTCACGTTAAGCTTTATATAAACTCTGTTAGCACATACATCTGCCTCGCCTCAGCAGAGATCTTTGCTAGATCACATATGTCTATTTGTACACATCAAAATGACACAAGCAAACAAGTTCAAAGCAGGGATAAAATTGGATAAACTGATACCATACACAAACAAAAATACGGTCCCATCTTTCTTTCCTAGGAAATGGTTTGTTGGGTGGCTTTATTAGCTGAACCAAAGACCTGCTGTATCCTCTGCAAAACATTTAAATTTGCTATTCCTGACACTCTGCAGCTCTCTATTTAGTGTGAAAACCACATGGGTTTCAGTCACTGGAGGTGCTAGACACAAAGAAAAGTCTCAACCACGTACCACAGTTGTCTTCGTCGGCCTGATTCCCACAGTCATCCTCACCATTACAGTGAAGTTGTTGGGGCAAACACTTGGTGATATTGCCACACGGAAAGTAGCCCAGGGGGCACCTGACCCCAACTCCAGAAACATGATCTTCCAAAGAGTCATGGATGACTAAATAGAAACAGAAAGAATATGCTTACATTAAGATGTGCTCTTAATGTTTAAAGATCTTTGAGATTATGCTTTTATAAATACTCATTTGCATTTGAATGTGAATATCAAGTGATAAATACATATTAGTTCATTGGATGTGCAATTACAATAGTATATTAAGTACTTGTTAACTTGGCAAAAAACATTTACATTGTCGGCTATATAAATTTGCTTTGATATAAAGCAACCAGGTAATTCCTCCCCACACATCCTAGTAATAAGATGGAAATGCCTATCATATAAGACAAATGGCCTAAGGCCACTATAAAAAAAGGATTGTTTCACTTTGCACTAGAGATTAATTTATTATAGCAATATACCAGATAAGCTACGCAGATATGGATTATATTAATTTGTGCTGAAATTTTAGACCCAGATAGATAAGTCCTTTTATACAAAGTCAGAATTATATATTTTTAAATGTATTCTAATTTTAAACCAATTACTAGATGTAAACTGATCAAGGATCAAAGAACAAGGAAAGTAAGATCAAATCTGTGACACGGTTTTGCTGAAGAACAAGTAAGACAACATAAAGGTGCCATTATGAATCCTTTAGAAGAGTTGTCAGCCTGGTCCAAAAAATTTGGAGATATTGTTCAGAATCTAGTCTGAAGTTTAGATACACAGATGCTGTTCTGCTAAGCCCATGCTTTATAGGAAGTAATTTCACAGAATACAGGGACTTCATTTAAGCAGTGCTGAGGGGAAAGGTAGAGGGATGCTGATGAGGGACAGTCAGGGCAGCTGGAGGACTCTCCCTGCCCTCTGTTCCTCAGTTCTCTGTACTACAGCAGCTCCAACTACCCACATTTGCAGATGCATGATGCCTTACCAGTCCCTCCAGTGTACCTGAGGGACAAATTCTGCCACCACCACTTTTTCCAGGTTAAGTGCAACTGATCTACTGTTTTTGTAATGGATTGCAGGGTGCCAGTTCACATTTCTTGTTGTACAAGCTCAACTTCTTCCCAGGAGCATACTATGGAGAGGGTTTTAAATTACTTTAGAATGAAACTTGTTCAGTCTCCAATATATCAGAAATTGAGAAAAGCATCATCAGCACAGAATGTTACCTACTGCTCTTGGTGCTTCCAAAGCTTCAGTAAGCCTACCTAGTGAAGTACCATTCTGCAAGGGCCTGCTAATTTAATTTTTGAACTACTTTCAAGAAGGAATATCACTTCCTCATTATAGCTAGCATTTGACTTAGTGGATGCTGTCACAAAAAAAAAAATAAAATAAAAATTGCAATACAAATTACATTTTAAATTCATTGCTGTCTTAGAACACTTGAAATACTCTACACAAACTTCATTAACTGTGATGTGACGCTTGTTCAGATAGTAAATTGCCACTTCTGAAACAAGCAACTATTTTTCCAGGGTATTTTCATAAGACAAAGCATAAATCTTTTATGAAACTTTCTCAGATTAACAAGGAATATGTTATTATACAACATCTGATGTTTGTCCTTATTTTTCTCCTGGACTAAGGGAATCACCTGAAATTGAATCAAGTACTTCAGATTCATAAGAAATCTCTTCTGGAAGAACTTTCACATATTCAACCCTTGCCAATGTTTACAACTGTGGAAAATTGATACGTAGGAGCAGTATCTGGAGGAAATTGAGATAAATATTTTGCTATTCCCATATGCACAGAATTATCTTTGCTGCCAGAAGCATCCTGCATAGAAAGTCAAATATTCCAGCTAACAATCACCATACGATTTTGAAAAGTTGATTTGCTTTTATCCACAGCTGTATAACTCAGAGACTTTTGCCTTAGTTCCTTATCCCTCTTATGTATAGGTACCAAAAATAAGTGTATATTCTAATCCTAGGGTGAATTCACACTTGCATGTTGTTCATAAACCTCTTTGCTGTTCTGTGCTTGCATTCAGAATATTATGTTTAACATGTTCCACCCAAAAGCAAGTAGCAAAAAAATTTTATGCAGACATAGTGTTAAACAAACAGAATATGTGTAGTACTTAAAGTCCCTTGCTGCAAAAAAAAGAAGTCACAGACAACGGAGGCTCCCTTCAGTGCAGTTACCTGTCACAATCTGAGTAACTACTGAAACACCTGGTAAAAGATAACAATATGGAAAAAATAAACATAAATGAAAAAAAAACCAAAAAACAAAACAAAACAAACAAAAAACAAAAAACAAAAAACAACCCCTCGCATTTTGTCAAGCCTTTTACCCTGAACAGTGGAGGCATATTCAGATTTAGCTGAACGTTGTGCTTAAATGGGCTGAACTCCATGCAGTTTAAATTTCAGATGATGGCATTTATCTTCTCACAGTACCATTCAATGGATTTTCATAGCATTTTCCAGAAATTATTATTAATTAGTCAAATAGTATTAGTCCCTGAACTACTCAATGAATTTACTCTCAGAGTTTAGAAATCATTCTTTCTGAAAGAGTACATAATCCCTCACTGTGTTTAATGTTTTGAATTCTCTGTAAATTTATAGCCTTGATGATATCTATTCTGAATCTCTGCATTACTCATTTTGTGCTATGTTGGATTACCCTGGCATGTAAATATCTGCCTGGGAAAGAAGATAAGAAGGCATCAACATTTAACCACTTTATCCTAGTCGAATCATTGAAAGAACTGGTCTTTTTCCATTGACTTGTTAACATCACTTTGTTTATGTAAAAAAAGACAGAAGTTTGGACCCTGCAGATTGCAGGAGATTTATGAATGGAAAACCCCCAAACCTCTGAGGAAATATTTGGCAAAGCTGACAAAGGTAGACAGGAGATAAGACAGTAAAATCCATTGTAAAATGCTAGATAATATTCAAACATTTCTCTTTTGGATTAAGGAAATTAAAAAGGTGTCTTTTATGTGAGGAAAATGGATAAAGATAGCATTGCAACAACAGCAACAAAAAAGTATGCTTCTTATTTTGCAAATAAAAACTTTACTGACACTGGCGTTTATCATGCCAAGATAACGATCTGTCATGCTATCTTTGTGATGCAGTATTAAAGATGTTGACTTTTCTACCTGTTATTGATTTTCCGCTCTGAAAAAATTGAACCACTCTTCTAGTATCTTGTTTCATTGTCCATTTTTTTAGCAGCTAAATCTCCTGATAGAATAGCTCTAAAAAACATTGATTAATGACTATTTAATCACCTCATGTCACTGGCTGTTTCACACTGATGTTAAATCAGGAAAAAGAAAAAAGTTATTTTGTACTCCTTTCACTAATCCATAGGTTATGACTCTGTTCCATATGCGTATCAAGCTTCAAAGGTACCTCTATTGTTTTATAGGTTCTCATTCACAGCTCATCCAGGATAGAACATCTCAGCTTTGCTTCTTACCGCCAAACTAGCATTGTAAAAGCACAAGACCCCCTATAATACAAAAGAAGTACCATCAGCAAACCATATAAACAATGAACTTGAACCCTAATAAGGCTTGATTAATACAAATTATTTGTGTTTTATAATGAGTAAGTTTGGGCCAATATTGTTACCTTGCACAGTCGACAGAAAAAAACCTGATGTCCTTCAGAGATGTGGCAAACGTAGACTGATAGATGAAGGAAGACTACAAATTTTTAAACTGTGTATAAAGAATTTAGCTACAAAGGTAGAAACTAGAGAAAAGGTGGAAGTCAGGACAGATTTGTTTAGGTCTCAATTATGAAGATGAAAAGCATAAATCTGTGACAGACTTGATTATGTCAGAAGGTTTTCTGTTACAGATACTCAAAGTAAAAAAATATTTTCTTTATATACCTCACACAGAAAACGATCTCCTGCCTTCTGGTGACATAGAGATAATTTCACACATTTCAGATATACTGTACCAGCAAAATTTTTTTTCCTCATGATGATCAGAGTAAATATTAAAATATTTGCAATGTTTCCAGAATAAATAGAAAAGAAATAGGTGAACTGTACAGTACCAATGGCAAAAACACAAACAAGCGTCTTCTGACAAGATGTTTGCCATCTCATTGCAGAATAATGTTCTACCCAATAGTGCATGTTCATGATCTTGCAAATTAACTTTCAAAAAGAAAAACAATAATTCATGTCATACACCTTTTAAGCTTGTCCAGACCTGCTGCTTCAAAGCACTTATTGCTAAGGCAGACATCTATGAACTTTTCTCTAGCTTGAAGAAAGTGGATAACTCTTTTCCTGCTAGTCTTTAAAATAAAAGACTAATTTACCACTGCTTTCCTTTTTTGAAGGAATAAGCAAGAGTTGGGTTGTCATCTAGTACACGATGGTAAGGCTCTTTCCTCTGTTGCATGGATGTAGAATCACTGGGGAAAGAATATGATAGCCTCTCTTTAAGCTCTCATAAAATGAAATTGAAAGAGGGAAAGCATTTGGGAAAGCCAAGAACAAGATATTCCCAGCAGAACATGGCTTTCCTTCCAACTAAATTGATTCATGAAGCTCACTGTTTAGTGCATTCTTTGAAAAATGACACACAATTTTGAAAACAGAGATTGGGTCACAAATGCTGTTCGAGAAACCAAATAAGGGACTAGAAGAACACAAACTTAACACAGTTACTTGTAGCTTTCATAAAACAAGTGAATATGACTCTGTAATGGGAACAATACTGGGCTGATTAGACTGAATTATAAGCAATTAAACTAATCAAAGCAGCATTACTCATTGCTTGGTACTTGCTAGTCACACCAGTCTCAACTCTATTGTGTATAGGTTCAAATAAGGGCATATCATAATATCAGGAAAATATTTTTGTATTTTCAAAAATTTTAATCGCATGAAGACCCATTGTCATGAGTCCAAAATGACTCTCAAATACCATCAGCCAAATAAGCTACCACGTTTTTCTTCACTTTGAGTAAGTTATCAGTTTAAAAGTACTGGGGCTGAGGAAATCCAACTGTTTTTAAAAAGGAGTCCTTAGATGACAAGGACCGAGGAATGATCGTGGTATTGAAGGATCCACCCTGTACTTACTATGACGGAAAGTTATTTTACCTACAAAAGCCCAAGTTTTTCAAAGAGATCAATGCAAATTCATCAACTGGTGGGACTTTTCCCACCCTCCCATAGCTTATTTTAGTTGCTGTACTTCTAGACACAGTGGGAAATGTGCTAGAGCAAGAGAAGACTGAAAATATTCATTTGAAATGCTTGTTTTGAAACAGAATGTTTTCTTCAACTAAACCAGAAAGAGTCAACAGAGAAAACATTAAAGTTGGAATCGATTTTGCCTGTCATTTTTGTGCTAGACTGAATACTTCAAAATGATAGTTGATTAAAAGAATTCCTCTTCTGCTGAAAGGTATTTGAAGGATATGTGAACTGGCTTTGAAAAACCTTTAGTGTAATACAGAGGAGACCTCATGGGCCTGTAACCCTTATTTTCAAAGATAAATCATCAGAAGAAGGCTATAAAACAAGTTCATAATAATAAATTCCTTTAACTTAAACGATGGTTAATTAATGATTGACAAACAATAGGAGTGACAAGTGGTTGACCAACTCTGATCAGAAGCATTTGAATCACCAAATGGCAGGAAAAAAAAAGAAGATATGACATCTTTAAAAGATCTTAATTTTTAAAAAAGAATTTGTTATCTGGATTTTTCCATTACAATAATATCTAGAAGTCAATGATTTTTAGTTCAGTCTTACATTAATTTTCCTGGTTTTGTTCTGAATTATTCAGCTTCTTCCCACTAAACAAGGGAATTTTGGAGCAATTTATGACAGAGACTAGAATGAAGTTAGTCCAGTGTATTTCAGGATAGAAATATGAAGTTGACTTTTGCATGCTTTTATTTTACTTATTACAGCTTTATCAGTGGGAATGTTTTGGGTTTTTTTCAGTATGTAATTTTATAAAGGCTTTCCTAAACCTGATACTTCTTTTAGGAAAAGCTTTCTAGTGATTTCTGTGAGTATGTAATGGGAATCCCATACTATTAAAATTATTTTTATTAACATTTAAAAACTGTCCATAAATGACATTGAAAATAGAGTCTCATTTCATACAAGAGTAAAAAACAGTTTATGCACTTGAACTTTAATTCTGTTAATGTACACGTTTGGAGTAATCCCTTGAGCAAAACTTGTAGACCAAAATAGACCTTGCTCTAGTGGCGACAGATACTTTAACATTAATCCTTAAGGCAAAGCATCAGTGGCTTAAAAGATTTAAACATCTGTACAGGATCCCCACAGGAGTATAATCAAACTGTTATCACTACATTGCCTTTTCTGTAATTTGCACCTCTCCTCCTTTGCTGATTGTTCAGCCCTGATGTCTATAGCGTTTTCTAAATATCTGTATAGCATACGCATCATGTTTGTAATTTTAGATTTTATTGGGTGCAAGTGACACAATGGCATTTATTCAGAATGCCAAATGGTTGCAACAGCTTCATTTCTAAAACACCAGCAATTTTTTACATTTTGGCTGTTGCTCTTGCAACCAGAATTACATTTTCAGTTTTATTGCATTACATTGATCTTTAGTAGACCATATTAAATGTCATTCTAGGACTACGTAGTACTTGAAGTACACACATAAGTAAGTTTAGGACTGACTATGTAAAGTGTTTGCTTTCATTAAGCACGATATAGTGCAAAGGATTTTAGCACAAAAGATGCATATGTTATGACTGCCTATATTGCATGCCAATTTGGTCATTATCTTAGATTTTAATTTCATATAGTGCCTTTATGTCTTGCTGTGGGTTTACACAATGCTTTCATTTTAGAAGCATTTTCCAAAGCAGAAAATTTGTACTCTCTTTTTGAAAATATAGACTCCAATCTCATAACAACATTAGCGAAATTAGTTATCAGTTATGCCACAGAT
The DNA here is from genome assembly GCF_965183815.1 of Platalea leucorodia. NCBI lineage: Eukaryota > Metazoa > Chordata > Aves > Pelecaniformes > Threskiornithidae > Platalea > Platalea leucorodia. The sequence goes on along the minus strand of NC_138828.1, from coordinate 40,435,864 downwards.
AATTCAGTCTAATTAATCCAGCTATAGTGCTGGAAGATCCTCTTTGTATAACTGCCAGATAAATCTACTCCAGGGCCAGAAACTGCCAGCAGAGCAATTCAGACTGGTCACATGGCACCTTGCCAGAGGATTTGGCTCTTATACCTTTCATTAATTTGTCTTTTTGTTCTGCTTCCACAAAACTTAGAATAAAAAAGATTCTGATACACAGAAAGGGCTGAAAGAGATAATATTATTTGAGAAAGCCTAATATGTAGTATAATGAATTTTATCCGGAAACTCAAATTTTGTAGGGCATTCCCAGAGGATGAGGGTTCAGCACAACGTCTAACAAAGACACAAATTAATGAGCAGAGCCAAACCTTTCTGTCACTCTACTTCCCCTTTTCTTCCTCTCCCCAAATACACAGAATTTAAATGATATCTGACTCTTATTTCTGTTTAGAAATAAGTTCTATCCCTGCATTCTGACATGATTCCCAATAGAAAACACATCAAGGTAGGCTTTCCTTTGCCCTAGTGTTGTTTTGCATTGGTGTAACTCCTTCGATTTCACTAATTTCTTTTTCACAGCGGTGCAATATAACGTCTAAAGCTGGACACATGAAACACTAGGGTTTTGTTCAGGTGGCATTAGATATAGAACAAAAATGAAGGCACCAACGTAAACGTGTTAAATACACTGTGCTAGTCAGTACCATTCCACCTGAAAGCCTCAGAAAGGCAATAGTTAGCCATCAAAATCAAGGAAAACTCCCCTCCCGGGAGCTGATTGTTCCTCACACCCACTGAGGAATGTGCTTGGGCTGGCTTTTTGAGCCCCAAAGATAAAAGAAATCTGTTTCAAATAATCATTTTTTTCCTCCTTTGAAACACCACATTTGTAAGAGTTAGCAATTTAAAGACACGTCTAAAAGAAAAAGAAAGATCTCTGAAGCTTCACACCAGGAATGGCATTTTTGATGTTTTGTAATCCCAGGGAAAAAAGTTTCTTATATAGCAGTATTTGCCAAATATCTTACATTTATTTTGCTATCTCATAACATGCTTAGTAATAAGCTAATAAAGTTGTTTGTTTTTTTTTTTTTAAATCTGAGCAATCAAATAATTTAAAATGTATTTTAGCCAAGAGGATCAAGGACAGCTGGTTATCAATAAATTAGTGTCCCTCAAGCAACAATCATTCACCTCATCTGGATAACCAGCATTCTGAATTTAAATACATAATGACAGTAAGTAGAGATTACTGTAAAGAAGTTCACTTCAGACGTGTTGCTTTGCACAAGTTAACTCAGGCGCCGTAAGTAAAGTAAGCAAAAGTGAAACACTGATTAGTGAAAACTAAGTTATTTAAATTAACAAACAACAGATGTTTGTAATATGTCTCTTAAGTTTCCATAAAGAAAGGGCAGATTCAAGTGACTTGCATGACACAATATCATGTACAGCAGAGGAGTTTGTGTGCATGTGCATTCATGCATGGAAGTAAAAAGAAATCCAGGAGATGAGACAGAAAGTATTTGTAGCAAAGCCCTAAGAGAAAGCTGCAAAGAAAATGGGAATGAAATTAGAAAGGCAATGAACAGGGAAATGACTTGCTGATATTCTAATTGTATGATGTTCTAAGAATACATTATTTGTAAATGAGCAGAATAGCAAAGAATTGTGTGACTATTATTAACTTCTCATAACAGAAAACTATCTAAAATATCATAACATTTTGCCTAACTTTTCTTAGGTCAAAAAGGGCAAAACTGTCTTCCTTTTTTCTTTTTCTCCCTGCCCCCCAAAAAAAAAAAATTGCATGACTTAGCTGTAACTTCTTTCATACCAACTTTGGTATGCTCTTTTGATGAGGAAAAAAAAATAAAGACTAGTAGAATGAACATCTTGCAACGCTCATGATAGAAAACTAGATTTAAGAACCATCAGCCCAACCACAGGCAGAGGAAAAGAACCTGAAGGGGGGCAGTGGGAGATTTTATTTTCTCTTTCTCCATCTTCTTTTGCTCTTTAGTCTCTTATTTTGCTACAGAGTCGCTTGAACTAAGCAAGCTGCACATAAGCCACAATTTCAGAAGCTGCAATATTTTTCCTCTTCTCCCAAGTAACACAGTCTTAAATAAATCTTTGTAAAATACTCTCAAGCTTTTTCTATCTAAGACTCCAGAGAGAGAATGGAAGAAAAGAGCCCTACACAAAGTATTTGAAATATGAAACATAATCTGTTTTTTTCATTCATTGTGCCTGTAATAAAGGCTAAAAAGATTTTAATGATAGTTCTTAATGGAACTAAGCCAGCATAACTTAAAATGAAGCTCTAAAGCATACTTAAGAATAATTTTGTAACAATAAAAAGATATTATGTCTTGGTGAGCCTGAAACAGGATTATCTGATACCGGTTATTTATTCACATACTTTTGTTACTAAGAACCATTTATAACTATTAAGAATTTAAATTTAATATAGAACTACAAGTTCAGATTTGGGAGTTGCTGTGCCCTATAAATCTATGAGATTCCACCTTCATAAAGTATTATAAAAATGGAATCCCTTGTTGTTCTGTTTTGAAATAAAACAATTTGAAAGTATTTTAGAGAATTTGTCCTCTCAGAGCTCACAGGACTATTTTGTGAAAAAGCAATTTGCAGACACTGTGCTTAAATAAATACATTATTATTGGATTCTGACTCATGAATATTTGGTTCAATTTAAAAATCACAAGTTTTCCAATCTCTGTTATATTTCACTATGAGTAAACATAACTCACCGCTATAAATAGTGACACTCCAGTTAAAGTGCCATAAACCAGAAATTATCTCAAGCTAATAGGATTTCTGACTTTCTTAAAGTGAATAATGTTAGCTGGTTGAACCATGATCTGAGACATCTGGCTTATTTCTTCTTTTGCATGTTATATAAAACGTGCATGCAGATTAAGATTTACAGATTTTAAGATTATAACTTTTAGATTTTATACAATTATTAATGTATGTAAAGAAACGTTGCATTAGCAGCACGTAGGTGTAAGTTATCTGGATATTTATTTTTGCAAACCAAGTTACAAAAGATAACGAGAAATTACATTCAGAAGTTTGTCTCCGTTTTAGATGCAGTTTGGCTAAACAATACATTCACATGGATTACTAATGGATTTTGCCTCCACATAGTCTATAGCTCCTCCTTCTCTTCCTTTCAACCCCTCTCCAGCTAAATCAACACATGATGATGTCCATTCCTGACACTGAGTGTTTTCTCATTGTCAACACAAGCGAAAGCATGCTCTGTGAAACATAGCTTAGAGTAGTGCTATCATGATCCACCTCTAGCGTGGCACAGGAGGCAGGACGCAGGAGTGGGAGGAGGTGAGGCTTGCTCCAACAGTGATGTGATGCATCGCCCTGGCCCTGTGACACCTTTCCCTCAGGTCTCTGTTCACTCCACCTCTGACTTGCTGACCAAGACGGTGGGCTTTTCAGGGCAAGGCATGCAGAAGAGTGCCTAGAAAAATACAGCCCCGGTCTCAGTGGGGATCATAAGAGGCTGTTGTGATAGCCGTATCATGACAGTGGAAAGGGGACTGAGAACAGAGAGTATTGGAACACAGCTTTTGCCAAGGCTTTAAAAGTTCCATAGCTAAAAGCTTTGACAGACACCTCGAATCACAAAAAATAGGATGCGAAAGGACATCTATGATCTAAAGTCAATGTGTCTATGTACTTCTATTGTCTATCATATTAAAGACAGTACCTTTTTTTTTTTTAACTGTAAGATCCTTACTTTATTTGACCTAGACAATTACCTATAGTCTACCCAGTGAAGATGTATTAAATATTCTTAACTCCTAATCTTTCCCTAAATAAAATGTATAGAATGTTGCTGGACACATCCAGAGAGTAAATCTTAAAACTTCACATGTAAAATGAAATATTTTTGTTATGATACCTTATTTCAATGAAGAGTTAATTCCTAAAAAGAGTTTTTTGTGTTACCAGACATCACAACAGACTGAATAAGGCAATTATATCAGGGTAACGTATTTGTAACTTACAAGATCATATTCCAGTACTTAAAACAGTTGTTGACGTGACTGAATATTTAAAAATATCTGTTAGATTCTCCAAAGCTGCACATCCATAAGTACAAGAACTATTTCTCTGGGCAAGAAACCAATTTGGTTAAAAGATGATGTGAAAGCCGTGAATATGTAAATGAAAGATTAAAAAAAAGAAAAAATGAAAATAAAATCAAATAGTGATAAAAACTAAAAATGTGTATGTAGGCATGCTAGAGAAATAATCAGTACTTATTTAAAAATAACTGTTTTTTCTAAAACATATTAAGAAAAAGAAAAACCTCACATGACATAAGTCTTAGGAGTGTAGAAAAGCTCAGCTATTCAATACTGTTCTGATACATATTTGGAAAGAAGAAAGTGGTTGTATTCTTTCTGCTTGATGCTGAAAATCTGTACCGAAAAAAAAAGCAGCATTTCTATATGAAAATATTTTCAAACCAGCCATAGGAAGAATTTGAAAGGAATTAGTTGAGAAACACTTTGAAACTAATGTTATTATACAACAGGTTTTGAAATATGAAGAAAATACCAAAAGAACTAGAGGCTTGCAGAGTTATTTGAATACTAGAAAAGAATTAAAGTTTCTGGAAACAAGTGCCTATAGTTCCTAGGTAAGACAACATAACAGTCAATTCACATGTGTTAACATGGCATTGAAGACCAGAAAATGACATCAGGGAGTGTATTTTCATGGTAGATGGGCCTTCTTGAATAAACCTCTAAAAATGCAGATCATCTTTGTCGACTGTATTACTATTAACTTCTCCAGACTAATCAAGGCATTTGACCTACAATCACACGGCTTTTAAATTCATTAACATAGTCTCTTTTTTTCCATACAGCGCAAACTTTGGTTTTAACTATGTTGGGGACAGAACTTAAGTTTCATGAATGGATGTTGTTCTTAGTAGTTGATTCCAAAGAAGAGCTGGTCAGTTGCTATCTCACCAATTTTTAGATCTCTTTTTTTAATTGCAACTGAAAAACAAAGTAAAAGAGAAAAAAATACATATTTCTAAGTAAAAAAATGTCACCACCTTTCCAAACACTGTGCTTTTTTCTGCACGTTCAGCACAGCACTGTCAATCAGGTCTGTGACAGGCAAAAGACTCTTCTCCCAGGTCAAGTCAGTGCTTTTATTTTCTCTACAGAGCAGAGGAGAAAGAGGCAGCGTTCATCTGCTTTGGCAGACCTATGCACATCTTTGAGTCTCAGTTGCCATACAGCCTCTGCCACCCTTAGTGCTGTAGTGGCACTTGCTCTCCTCTGGAGGAAAAAATTACTTGACTGAGAATAAACATTTTGACCAAATAAAGCCTCAGGATTGCTACAGAGTACGCGGGTGGAACACAATGACCTGTGGTATACAGGACTGGGTGATTTAACGTCCTCTCTGGATAAACTCTGCTAAGTGATCTCAAGTGCACAAGTCCTGCAGGATCAGTGTAGCTGCTGTGGGACTCTTCCTCCCCGCTGCCTGGCCACCTTTTTCCCCCGACATCAGGTACTCAGGGATGACTTGCCCTCCCAGGGTCAGCTTTCCCCAACAGGCCACAGCTGATGGCTCCAGAGACTCATTCAAACCCATACTTTTCCATCAGTCATTCTTCCTCGTATCTGTATCTTGCCCTGTCACACAAGTCAGCTGCATGCTGGATCCCTCATGAACATTGAGGGCAACACAGCAGTTAGGGAGCATAATATTGTGCATTACTTCTTTGCATATACAAAGTCACTTCTTTATGTGCGACATTAGTTATTGGCAGCATACATTCAAATTCTGTCACAGATCTTTAAATTTCATACATTTCTGCAAATACACTTCCATATAATGCTACAGGCACTTTACCTACACTTTGAGTAGTCTTCTAATGGATCACCGGTATCCTGCTGCTTAGTCTACAGTCTAACCACTTGCAAGTTACAATATTAAATTCCTCATTAGTTCAGTCATACAGCTACAACAATTAGACTTCCCATTTTGAAGTCCTCACAGATTTCTTAGATTACAGTTTAGAATATGGTATTATTGCTCAGACGAGGAGCTGAGACATTAACATATGTATGGCAAATGTTTCTGTTAATTTTAGGTTCCTACTTTCAGAATCAGCTTCATATTTTACTTAAAGCACAGCTTTTACAGATTTCAGTGGCAGCTGTGAAATGAACACTGCCACATCAGGATGATCAAGCCAAAAAAGCTAAAAAACCCACCATATAATTATTATCCATTTACAAAGCGTTTAGAGCATCACTGTCTGGGGCAAGAAAAAGGAACAGAAATCAGTTTTCCACAGCAGAGTTCAGTTGCCTTCATCACACGGCCGTCATTTTGTAATCCCCAGCCTCATTCACATTTTATCTTTATCTTCTACAGCAAATGAATAAGGGGTCACACAGGCAGCATAATTCACTATACATTTCTCATTCATTCTTCGAATGCAGTAGAAAAAGCACAAGTTTTTGTGGAGCTATAGCATGCAGAAAATGTAGTATGTGCACATAGGACAAACTGAGATTGCATCCTTCATCTTGATTCCTAAGCACTGAGTTTGCAAAATTAATAATGTTCTTTGATATAGGTAACATCCCAGGCTATTAAAAGAGGAAACTGGTTTTCCTCTGACGTTGCATAATGTGACACCATGCTGCATCACTAGTTCAGATCCTTTAGCTCTCCAGACCTTCGGTGTTTGAGAGGGCAGAGTGATCCGATAGCACTAATTACCAGCCTCTGAGCAGAGGTGTTACGCAGGAGGAGACATTTTGCAAGGAGATAGTAAGCAACAGGACAATCTTGAGCTTCCTTCCAGCTTTGTAGCACAGTGCTCACCCCACCAAGCACCAAGCTTTTTCTGCTCAGTCTCACCTTTTCCTCACCCTGGCTGCTTACCTCACTTCCCTCCTTTCTTGCCTAATCACTACCTGCTTCCCATCCTCTCATCCCCTTCTGTCCACATGGGGTCCTAGCTCTGGTCTCACCATCCTCTGACTTTATTCTTCAGATACTCCCCTCTCTCAGAGCTCCTTGTCCTTCTCCTTTAATTAATTCACTCTTCCCTGCGGGCTCCCTCTCACACGTCCCTTTCCTCAGCCTCTACTCTCCCAGACTAATAGCCTTTCTGATTAGCCTTTTCCCTTACCTCTCTTCTCCCTCGTACTGCCTTCCTCTCCTGCTTTCAGTCTCCTTGCTCAGTCCTTCCCTATACATTTTCACCTTGTCTGTCTTTCAGGCACAACCAATATGACTTTGTGATTCTCTCAGCTTCTTACGCCTCCCCGCTTTGAACCAGTCATGTCAAAGTCTAATTTGATGGCTTCGAAGTATAGGACACACGGCACCACCAGGAAACCCTCACCGAGATCGCTGGTGACAGTTCCTCTGATGAGTTTCACTCTGGTCTGTAGCATCCAGGAACATCCATTAGAGAAGGTTAATTTTTACACTACCGCAACTAGGCTTGAACAGGCTCATTAGCTTTAGTAGGGTGGCCTGTCAGAGGACTGTCTCTCAGACACAGTGATTTGCAGAGGAATACTGCAGAAGTCCTTATTTGTTTAAGAAAAGGCACTGCTTAATACAAGATTCCCAGAATTGTTCAACATAGGCAAAGTACCAATTCCTCACTTTCTGAAAAAATGAAATGATTTTGGTAGAGTTTTGCTGGTCTTCTTGCTCAAGGTGAAAAAAAGTCCACATTGCATATAAAATTTCAGAGCAAATGGTTCAAGTCTGGTAGAGTTGCTCTAAACAGCCAAGACAGGTTTGCAAGTTGGGCAGCCCCTAGTGCTTTCAATGGAGAGGTGAAAGCATCCTTGCCCATGCAGCAGTGGCAGGAGGACCAGCCTGTGCAGATGACAATGATCTAACTTTCAGAGTTTTAGTTTATCACTGAGTAGGCTTTTCACTACCCTCCAACATCAGGAAATTTCCTCAGGAAATCTAGTTTTCCTCCCTGATTTTCTGTAAAGATACTAATTTTTGTTGTACACATAAGTATACAAGATGCACATTATTCTTCTAGCCACAGGGAAGCCAGTCAGATTAATGCCCAAGTTAAATGACAGAAAAGAAACAACCAAAAATTATTATTACACAATGATTATTTGAGCTTGTGCAAAGGCTGAAGAAATTTCACTTTCCTATCTACAAATTTGGAAGGGATCTTAAAATTTGTTACAAACTATGTAAACAGGAGCGCTATCCTGCACAATCATAAACATGCACTTCTCCAAATGATTTGGGATGGTCTCTTTCCCACATTTGAGAGAAAGCATTTGGTGTAAGAGATCTTGGCCTTGAAAACAGCTGTCATGTACATGCAGCACTAGAATGGCTAACAGGTTTCATATGGTTTTAAGAAAGTTTTCCTTGGCATTTTGAAGTGAGGGTAAGGGAAGGAAAAAAATATACAAGGGGAAGAACAGAAAGAGGAGGGAAGGGCAACTGTAGGCACAAGCAGAAATAGAAATGGAAAACTTCAGGTAGGGACATAGAGCATATAGGGTTAAAATAGTAACAGTCACAATTGTTTTTCACAAGGAGCCTGCCAAACCCCTTTTGGAATTCACTTTGAATAGTTTTAGATACTAATGTTCTTCCGTTTTTCTTAATGATTGATAAATGAATTGTTTAAGAGTCCGCAACTTAGCCGAAGTCCAGGAGGACAAAATAGTCTTTGTCCCCAGAAAGCTAATCAAAGTGACTCTAAGGACACAACTGTGCACTATGGTTGTTGCAGTGATTACAGTTGATTATGTTACTAAGAGAGAAGATGTGGCAGCAGCCAGTGCAACACCAGTCACATGCCTAAGTGACCAGCTAGCTTTGCAAGGGGGGCGAGCCACCCAGGCAGGTGTTTATCCTAGCTACCCATTCAATGCTGCCAGTTCCACAACTGGAATCTAAAATTTGCTTCTCTCCATGTTACAGTTGATGCTGTTGCGCTGCTGAAAACCATGGTATAGATGCTACTTTGTTTTCAAAGAAACCCTCTACCTGGTATGGTATATTCCACATGGGAAAGTAGTCAGACAGTTGCTGAGAGTTGCTGGTGCATAAAAAGCTTGATTATGTGAATTAGTTTGATTATTTGGATTTTGGAAGGAAAGCTTTTCATATAAAAAGATTTAATGAGGAATCTGAAGGAACGGAGCAAAATAAAACAGCTATTGGGATTATTTGTGTGCAACTTTAGCTGTTGAATGGAAAACTAAGCAGGCGTGGGTTGAATTGATATGGCTGGGTCAGGCAAGAGTAGCTTTTGTACAATAGACATTTCTCATTTTACTTTTTAAAGAATTAGGAGCATCTGCGAGTTGTAGAAATTAAAAAAAACAAACACAACAAAACTTTACCACTGAACTTCTAGCAGTTCACAAACCACAAATTCAATTTCTAAGCACAATTATACTTACTTCAGGAGTGTTTGTTTTAATATCAACTAGCCTTAAGACTTGAGCAAAGTTTAAATCTATTGTGTGGATGAAATCAGCCAACTTGTAGATGTGATTACAATTTAGATTGCTGTCTAAAACCCTGAAAGGCAGTGAAGCTATGAACTATGCACTGAGGGAGGTTAGGAGAAGTGGCACTAAGCAGGAACCCATTTTGGTGCAAAATAGAGCACTAACAGGTGGCAGAGACTCCAGGCACACGCATGCTTTAATCTATGAGTACACTGCTTCCCTCTTTAACAAATCTAGATGAGCCATGTGGTTTTCTTAGAAGTGTTATAATACGCTATATATGATGAGCCAACAAACACCTTAAGAGGTAATAGCCATCATAACTATAACACTAGAAGGCCCATAGTCATTCACAGTCATCTGATATCCTATTTTGCAATATGCTTTAATATATTTTGATATGTTTTATAAATTCCATAGCTGAGATCAATTTAACCCAGCAGAAATTACACCAATAATAATTTGCACATTTTGCATGAATGTTTCAACATTTTACTGTTTTGATATAGAAAGCAGTAATGTGAAAGGCTTAATTTGTTTGAAATCCTTTAGCTTTTATTCTGCATACCTTGAAGAACTACCTTTAAATATTGGATTATTGCTCATGGATAACACGGATGCTTATGAAGCTCACAGGCTTGATAAGATCTCATTATCATAGCCTGCTTAATTCCAAATACATTAATATCCCTGTTTTTTCATGCTTGCAGCTTGCATATTATGTATTCCTCCAAAACATAATAGAACTGCTTAGAGTTTTTCCACAGATTTAGCTAAGCTTTGCAACCATAAATATAAGTGTAAGTGGACCTCTGTTTCCCAGACTCCTAATGTGGGCAATATCCCTTACAAATCTTATGCTAAGCAGCGTAGTACACACATGTAAACCCCAAAAGCTTTAATTTAAAAGCAGGAAAGAGAGCAAGCTATTGTTCAATACAGAAGAAAGTGGCAGAATTCAGCCTTATGCTCCTATTAGTTTAACAAAACAGTTGATATTGCAAAGGTTTGCTTTTTAAAATATTGCTATTTAATCTACAAAATTACTAAAACATTATTTTAGTATTGACAGTGCAACAAAAGCAATATTTAATATAAAAATTACAGCTAAAGAAACTTGTAATAATTAGGAAAATCCAACATATAGATCAGTATCAGCAGCTTCACAGGGACAGCTTTACCCAAGTCGAAAGCAGCACTTACAAACAGGGTACTCGAATGGAATGAAGAAAACATTACTAAAGTAAGGAGAAGGTCAGGTGTAACTCCAACCACACTGAAGGGATTTGCATCTGAAGGAAAACGTAAATTTAATTCAGTCTCCATCTTGCATGCTATATTGCCTATCATGCTGAATCAGAGGGTAAAAATTCCTGTTACCTGAACACAATCTACTTTTTGAGAATTACTAATTCTAGTAGGACTGCACAGTATCACTAAAACTACCGAACTGAGTCTAAAATGTGGATTTCAAGGCATCTGAAATGACTCTGTTCTATATATACCTTCATTAAATATTTACAGCAAGTATTTATGCAATGTTTAAACGGTTTCTTTTTTTTTTTTTTAATTTCAACTCATAACTATTAATTGTAACTCTCAAAGCATTAAGTACAAAAATATTTGATCCTTACATGTAGCTAGTAACCTTGAGACACTGCATTACACTTCGATTCTATCCAAGAATAATTGCCATGAACGGTAAAATAACATTAAGATATCATAGTTTTTAAAAAAATCCACTACTGAAGTTTGTCAGCTATCTGCTTTGCAATGTTCAAAACAAGAAAAAAAGCCAGATACACTTACCCTTGGTACCAATAAGCAAGAACATATAGAAGCAGCAGTCGGATGTCATATCTGTCCTTCAGCAATTCAATGAATAAAGTCAATGAATGCTATCCCTTAAATTGCACACCAGCCAGCGTGCTGCTTGTACGGTCTGCTTCTGACAGCCTTCAGCAGTGCATGAAGCAAGCTCCCTTCTCTCCCCTGCCTTCCTCCTTTACTCTCCTTTGCGCTAGGTCTCCCTCTCTCCCCCCTCTCTGGCAGACACACACACACACACACACACACACGCAGACACGAAAGTTTCCAAAGTTTCCAGGAGGACACTGGCTCCTCAGGCTCTCCCTTACAGGATGGGGTCTGCTCTGCAGCAGGAGAAGGCTGGGATGTGCACGGACACGGGTCTGGCCCAAGGAAAGCTGCTGCTGCACAAAACACAGCCAGGTCCAGAGAATTGTCACCAATAGCTCCATTTTTTTTTCCTTAATTTTTTTTCTCTAAGTCACAATACTGTGAGAGGCCTGAAAAGTACGGTTTTATTTAGGCAAATCTGTTTGAAACTAAACATTTGCTATAGTTTAGATAAAAAATGGTGGTTTCTCAAGTAAGGGGAAGTGAAATTTATAAATACAGTCCCTTTGTAGCAATCCAGTCACTCACTGAAATACAGAAAAACGCACAATGTAATTTATTTCCAATAACAGCATGTCACTATTTTTACACATTAACCACTCTTCATGACTAATGCTAAAGAAAACAATCTGAAAGACCAAAGAGGGATGTTCAGAAACATATACTGTATGGGAATAAGACTTTTCACAGATTCTCTCCTTACTTAAATGCTTTGAGACATTCCTATCTGGCCCTTGACTTTACTGTTACCAGTAGATCACAGTATACTCAATCACATATACAGTCACATGGTTAATAATCTTTTTTTACGATGTGAAGGCTAACACTTATCAGCACAGCAAGATGTATTTCCAAACGAGACGGCCAGTTGAGATGAACTAGAGACAAGGAGCTAAACTTTATCTGCCCTCAAAGAAGTTCAGATTTTTTAATTTTTTTTTTTTTTTTAAAAGCTTGTTAGATTCAACAGCATACCAGGATGACAAGGGTCAGGGAGCACTGGTAACATGTCAGCAGCTATGTCAGGTACCTAAGGAAGAAAGCCTCTCAGACTAAGGAAATACATGCATGTATGGACACATATATGAAATGGTGAATTTAGAGAATGGGAAAAATCTATATCATAGTCAAAAGCAAAGTCTACACTGTTGCTATGGCAAAATTGTCTGTAAATTAGATATTAGAAACTGTCAGTCCCTTGATTTCTAATATAAAAGAATATAAAATATAGTAAGGATTAAACCAAAAGGTTCTTATCTATGGAAGCCCCAAAAGTCTGTTGGCATCTACTGTACCAACACCAGTACTAGGCAGTGTCCAGGCAAAAATGGATTAAAAGGATTAGGGACCTATAAAAGATTTCTTTTATAAGGTGGGTACTAGTTTTGGAGCATATCAAGTAAAACCACAGTTGCCTCAAAGAGTTAAGATAACACCTAGATACTGCAGGGTTAATGCCTGAGCTGAAAAGGGTTTCCAAGGTGGGAAAATAAGAGGAAGAAACTGAACCAAGAATGTGAAGAATAAGAGAAATATACTTTCAAGGAAAATTAAAGCTCTACCTCTTTACTGCAGGATGAGACAGAACTGATGTTCTAGAGAAAGTTTTTTTTCTAGTATAGTTTCTTCTATGGCTTTCTGCTTCTGATTTAGTCACCTCCATTTGAGATGTGTAGGAACCACATATGTTTCTGGAATATACTATTTTTACCTGATAATAAATAAATCCAGCAAGTTGTTTCTTCAAAAACCAGTCTGACCAACTACAAAAGCTCAAGATTTTCTGCCTCAGGGTAAACAGGGAAAACACCAAAATGTGATACATACCACTCACATTTTCTGAAGCTCTGCCCCAATGGGAGTTGTCACTTTCCAGCCTTCCTCTTTTTCAAGGACCTTTAGCAAGGATACTCATTAAAGTTAATTTTGCTGCAAACATTTGCTTTATGGAAAAAACAATGAGATCTTCCCTCTTCTAAATTTCTTATACATTCATAGTAAGGATACATAAAGCAGCAGCACTTTCCAGCCCATTCTCTCAGTGTAATTATATTTAAACCAAGAAGACAGAGTTACAAAAATGCACACTGCTGAACTCTGGAAAGCAGAGCAGAAAAAGGAGGAGAGGCAACCTCATTATTAGAACAAAACATTAAATAGGACATTACTAGCTTTTGAAAAATAGTTTTGGCTTACCTTACTTGAAAGTATTTTCACTTCTTTTTGAAGAAGCACTTCTGAGCATTAGAAAGCCAATAAGTACTTCTCTCCTGCCTAAAATGTAAAAAGCTGTAACATTCCAGCTCAATCCATTCCATGATTCTATGATTTTGGTGGTTTAGAACTCTCTTTTCAAGAAAACAGTACGCTTTATATGATAATTCCTTACAGAGCAAAGAAATAACACATCAGAATTATGTTTTTGTTTCAAACAACTTTGAGAAGACATTCAACCTTATTTGCAATGGTCAGTATTTGCTTGCATTTCTACTTACAGCAATTCTACAATTGAAATAAAAAAAAATCATAGAAAACTGTAGTATGGATTATAATAAAGATGTTTACCTCTGAGTTCCAAGAAATGAGCAGGTTAAACTGAATTCACCGGAATAAAAAAGGTGCTATTTGACTTCTTTACTATTTACTGACAAGTGCTCACAATTGACTTTCTGTCTTTACAGCTATCTGGTGCCAGTCTAAAGAGTTGGTCTAAAATTGCAGTTTTAAAACTGTAGGAACCTACTGGTCAGATCTGTGGGGGAAACCTCCCCGCCCCCAAACATTCATCCAATATTGTACCACCAACACCACAAACTATCAGAAGACACTAATGAACTGTTTCACTAAATCCAAATAATTCTGGCTATTATTTTACTGAGAAAAGTTACCTCATGTTGCTATTACAGAGTGTTAGAAATTAAATTGAGCATACAGGGATTAGAATTAAATAATAGTAATTATGAGGCACTTTCAGATAAGCATTGCTAGTGAGGTTCTAAGACCTTGCAGTCTTTTTTTCTATAATTCACATTAAGTACTGTATAGAAGGAAATTCCTACAAGCAAACAAATATATGTATCATCATTGTAACTGTCACCATGAAAAATAAAAATAAACTAAGCTGTAAATCATTGCTACTGTGGAAATAAGTTAAAAATCCTTTTCATCTTGAAAAAAAGATGTTTACTTACCCACAGGCTGAAGCTGCTCCCTTGGAGGTTAACAAATATTTTACCTCAAACTGTGACTCTACCACACTCAATGTTAACAGCTGATAAGCTTCAAGCAGATTCAGTACAGGTGGGAGCAAAGGTATCTCTAAGTTTTAGTCTACATGGGGCAGATAGATGCATACCAACTCTACCTATTACCATGCTGCTCCAAGTACTAAGTGGTACGGGTCTCAGAGATATTTTTGTTGTTTCCTAATATAGGAATTTTCCTTGATTTAAGTAAGAATAGTTTCAAGGATGCTTTATGTCATGTATCAAATCAAAGACCCACAAGACAATAGACATGGCAATGGTGACTTTATAACTAAGAGTTGCTCATTAAGCAAAGTAAATTTTTAGCTAAAAACACTGACTAGATTGTTGGCTGTTTTGTTGCCCTAGTGAAACACAAGAAGTGCAGAGTGAAGCACTGAAAGTAAAACTGGGCCCATGTTGCCATTCGCAGTCATGAAGACTGTATAGTTCATATTTAGAAACGATACCCCAAGAAGTGAACCTCTTGCTTTCTCAGCCATTTGATGGCCAAACTTTAGGTTTTGTATTATAGCAATGTGAATAATTAATGTACAGATAAGGCTTCAGAACATAGCATTTAAAACATAAAGTCTCCATTATGTATGTCAATCCTACAATCCAAAAGATTTAACTGTGCAAATGAACATAATTGGATTAATTATAATGAATTTACATTGCTTTCAAAGCTCCATCAGTATCCCTTGCAGATAGTGTGACTGAGAATAAGATGTTTATATTTTACAGGGCAACCATTACCTTTGGAGGATATATTCCTTATTTAACACCTACACCAGGTTCCCTGAGTTCGGAGCAGAGCAAACTAAAGGACCTCTTAAGAAAAGTACAAGAATATCTGAACCATCTAAGCACAGAAAGATGAGGAAAGACTTCATCTACAGCAGCTCTTTCCAAGCAGTGAGCTGTACTGCAGTTCCTTTATCTATCTCAGACACTTGTGACTCAACCAGTGTTGTAAGAATGTGTTATCTTTTCATAAAGATTACGCTTCCCCATTGCACAATTGCATAGATTTAATAGGATTTACCTCCCAAAACCTGAAGAACCTGGGACACCTGACACAACGGGCCAAGCTAACTGCACAGGCACCTTTGCTGTAGGACCTCCTGACTTCTCACTCCCCTCTCCAGACTGTCTTTATCAGCACAGCCACAGCTGAGCTGGGATTACTGGCATTTGCTTCTGGAGAAAGGGGAGAGACTTTCCTCTGCTAGAGAAACTACCTGAGCTAGATATTCTCTCCTGAAGGGCTTTATTACAGGGACAGCACAGAATTTTTTTTCAGTACATATGTATATCCACCAAGCGTCTCAAAACAGAAACCGGTTCTGCCAACCTTATTTTAAGCTAAAGCAATTGTACAAAGTTTGGCTCTAGTGCCAGCTCCCAGCTGCAGAGCGATCCTAACTCCCTTGCTAGGTCTGTGACTGTAGCTACGGAGGGGAACACGGACAATGAGTTTCAGTGTTCCACAGGAAAAAGGCAGGCAGAAGAGAAGGAAGGATTCAGGGATGACTATTTGTCCCTTCCATGTCCTTTGTTGTTTGTAAATGAGACACTAGTTCGGCTGTACAAGCAGCAGTATCTAGCTAGCTCTGAGCTCACTGAAATGCTTTCCTTTCTTCTGCAAAAGGTACTCTCTGCTGCCGGGTGGTTTGGTGACCCTGTCCAACTGTCCTTCTATAGCTGGCGTGCAGAAAGGCACTCAGTCAGAGCAAACTTACTTGCTGATTCCCTCATTTTCCCCAGTTTTCTCCAGATTGTTCCAGCTGGGTGTTTTGACTAGATCAAATAATAGCTCACCAATATGCCTGACTCAAAGCTGCTGTTGGAATGCAGAAAGTACACTTCCTTCAAAACAACCAAACATATAAGCTTTGCCAATGATATCTTTTCCTAATCAGCCATTTTCAGTCTTTTGATTGATTAAAGATTGTAACAGTATTTCTATGATTGTGTACGATTATAGGCATGATGGCTTTGCTAAGTTACTATATCATTTGGAAATGTCATAGGAATTGTACATGACATCCTACTTTTTCAGTATGACTTTTTTCCATGTTATCACTGTTATATTTGGGGGATTGCAATTTTTGTTTTACAGCACCTAAGCTTCTAGAAGAAAAGGCAAACTTCCCAAATATGAATAGCTGAGCATACAATATCAGAAGATGTGAAGTTCATAAAATGTTTCCCAGCAATATATTTACATATTTTAACATGAGATGGTATCAAACATATGATCATTGACACTTAAGTCATACTTTAATAGAATGAACTCCAAAAAGGTGCAGTTTATAAAGTTTTGAGAAGGCAAGGCGTTTCAATAACTCAGCTAACCTTTGTGTTAGAGAATTATCAAAGTCAGCTTTAAAGTCAGAGAGAAATAGATGTGTGATACCAGAATGGTCATACAGTTGGGCTGTCACCTGGATTAAGAAATTATCCTCAATGCACTCCAAGAGCCTCCCGGACTGCTTACGTCTTGCTTACTCATCCATGCCTTTACGTGTGAACGCACAACGTTCCCTGCAAGGTATAAACTAAACTGAGGAAATATCTAACTGAGATTCAAGAAAAGGAATGGCCAATTAGACATGTAGGATAAACACGTGTTAAAGTGAAAAAAAAAAAGAATAAAAACAAACCCCCAAAGAACTCATAAGAAATGAGAAGGAAAAGGAAGAGAGTTACAGTATGAGGAGGCAGGGCTTATTAAAGAGCAAATCTATAATATGAGAAGACACTATCAAAAGAAGGAACCACTGAAATGAAGAATGCATTTGAGAGATTATTTGTAGGACTATCCATACCTGCAGTTCGCCACTGCACTTTTGTGAAGAAAATAAACTCTGTAAAATGAACCCACCTTTTGTGAAGTAGGTATGATTTCCAATCCACTGGCTTTTATGTAATATCTTAATTTACAATTCTAATTTTGTATTTCTGCAACAGCCTACAGAAAACAGAACAGGAAGAGCAGAAGGGAGCTGTGACATTCAGAAATTCCAAGGTCATCGCTATATAATTACAAGTGACAGTATAATAACATTCTCCCAATCTTAGTAAGTATCCAGGACCTAAGTTCACTGGGGCTTTGATTTCATTGTTTGGGGTGCTATTTAGATTTGTTCTTTTACACAGATACACATTTGATGCAATCAGCAAAGAAAGTATAGCATTTAGCTGTATCTAATATTGCAGCTATTGAGAAGCGTAAAATGAAAATTGCTTGACAGAGCTAGGAAAGATGTTGGTTTTGGGAACAGCTGATAACCTGTGGTGAAGGAGCTTATATTGAAAGAGATTTTTTTTATTTAGGTGAGCTTTTCTTCCTTTCCTCCAACTAAATTGTGCATGAAAAAAGTCAATATTTCTATGAGCAGCTTAAGCCAAAATGAGGAATTGATTTCAATATTAATCATACAGTTCTAAAGCACTGGGAGTGATGCAAGTGGAGAAAACATTTTCAAAGTAACCATGCAGAATGCATGGTAAGCCATAGGAAGTTATGACCTCCAGCTTTTTTCCTGTTTGTTTTGTGATTTTATTTTGAGATATAGTTGAAACTGCTAGTTTGTAAGACTGAGTGATAGTTTTACAAAATCAACACCTCAAGTAAAAATATTTGGTATTTTCCCGACCTGTTTGGCTGACTAACACTATAAAAATCTTTTTTCCCATTGATGATTTTTTTTTTCTAATTATCTTGAATGTTCTAATACCACTGAGAATATAAAGTATAATATTATGGATAGTGAGATAACTTTAAACAATGCATTTAGCCTTTTTTTTTAATTTTATCTCAGGATGATTTCCATGTTAATTCTAGAAAATATCTTTGTGGTAGGGATAAGATGACAAAAATCCTAGACAAGTGCTTGAACCACTAGCATTGTAGTGGCATGCTATATCTTGTGCTCTCTTTCTGGCTCAGTCTGGGATTATTTCTTGCCCAGGAATGTAGCTTCAGTAAAAGAAACAGTTCATTCTCTTCCCCTTGATCCCTTGTGCACTCCTCTAAGATATGAGACAATTGAATGAAATCTTCCTCATCCTGCTCAAAAGCTTTAAACGTTGGGCTATGACATGAAAGGAGGCAATATGATCAGTACCGGTTGGTGCTGACACACACTTATGTTAAAGGAAAGAGCAGGGGCCATCATTATGCTTTGTATGGAGGCTGACTATTTTGGTGTATAGGTGTGCTCTGCAAGTAAGTCTTCAGAGGGCTCAGGCAGATGAATACCTAGTTTCTGGATCCTGTTGAAGTAAAAAAAGAGCTTTAACCTGAAGATAACAAACTGTGTCTCCAGTGGCCCGGAAGCAGCAATTTAGCAATGAATTTTACTTGTATAGATGCTATGTGATTTCAACATTCTGATGCCCTTTTTAGCTTCAGACCTTATTGCTTGCATAAAAGATGTGGTACATTTCTACAGGTTTTGATCTAGCACAGTTTAATGTACGGTTTTTTGATTACCTACATTTCTATCCATTGGCTTTTATCTTCAGGCCTCTGAGGAAATACAGATTAACAGTTATTATTCCTTTTTTGACTTTGTAATTGCCCAAAATGTTAAAACAAATAAATAGGAATTGATGGGTAGAATTCTAAGAAGCAACAATTATTGTATTTCTGATCTATGTATGCTTTATCCAAGCATCATTTAAATGACTTGGCAGGTGTTGGCTTCCTCCAGATTTGTATTTCTCTATCAATATATAAAGCCTTTAATTTTTTTATTATAAAAGATGAATCAATAACTGTGTGCTGAAATAGTTTGAGCATAAATAATTGAATTCCAATAACACAGAGTATAAATCCAAAGCCCTAAGCAGAAGCCATTCAGTGTAAGGACCATCCACATTCAGCACAGCTAGAGGTACACTGGCAATCTTCCAGAACAAGGAGGGAAATTTGCACCTTTTTTAAGAAGTATTTGTAACATGCAATCTAAAAATGTGGTGGGAACCCATACAAACATATACCTGGTTTTAAAATCAGATAGCTAGATTTTAATAGTGCTGCAACTGACAACAGTTACACTTTGTTTTAAGCATAAAACTAGTCAAGCTTTTGAGATGTCTTCCCAAGGCCACAGTACAACAATACTTATCCTGGCTAATGCGAAGCTGGCTTAAGTGAGTCTATGCAACTGACAGCAACACCTTCGGCTGTCAGGGAGGCTACTGTCTGCATTTTATCAACTCCATGAACACATTTTGTCACAGCTGATGCTACGTCCCTGCAATCACTGAAGAACTACAGTGCCCAAATTTTTGCCACCGCAACCTTTTGGACTTCACAGCCGTGTGAAACACGTGGGGAGATGAAGGCAGGTAAAAATGGCAGCCTGAGGCAGGGACCATCCTGATGTGGCCATTAGGAAATGCTGAGGAGAATGCAGTGCTTTATGGACCGTCCTGTCCCCGGACTGGAGCGAGCAGTGCTTGCTACCCTGAATCTCTTTAGAAATAGTTTTTCCTCACATCAAACTATGTGTTTCCTCATGGAACACCACTGGACAAAAAGCACAAGTGTTTTTATGCCTTTTTCTAACCACTCACTAATTAGGGTATTGCCCTAAGGCATAATAGAGTAAAACTCAAATCCCGCTGTCTTGCAAATCGTGCAGTACCAGAGGCATTGAGACCAGCATCTCTACGTCAGGGAGAAGGAGGTACTTCTTTACGTCAGGAAGTGGTTGGGAAGGTGCTGTCAGGACTGGTACCGGCCCTGACATGGGGATGCCAGGATCCCCAACTGTCCCCTCTGGTGAAATCCAGACATCCCTCAGGGGGGCTGTCTGTGACCTTTAGCAGCTTCTAATGGTGTAATCTCTCACAGCTAGCAGTTTCTTATCTTGTGCCCAGCAGTTTTCCGTTTGCATGGCCCGTTCAGGGGCCTGGGCATCTGCTTTTAGCCCAAACACTTTACCCAGCAGGAACTCAACTTGTTGTGGAGCCTGATAGTGTCAGCGGTTCAAAGATGTTTAGGTAAAGCCAAGGGCAACAAGGCCATGAGTGGACTCCAGAAGGTCTAGGCAGGGTTGTATGCCCTGTCACACCTCGTCTAGCAGTTCCGGATGCTGGGAAATACAAGGACAATACACTGTGCTCCTGTGCGCTGCCCAAATATCATCTCTCTGTTTTCTCTGTGTAGTACACACAATGCCTGGGTACCAGATCAGTGGTTAATTGGTTGAGATAAGCAGCACAATAAGTTTGCACTGACTTTACTCATTTTTCTTTTACCTGCATCAGTAAACTGCAAATCAGTTTCTTATTAGTAACTGCTGAGCCAGACTAACGTCTTTCTTTAAATATGGTTATTAAAGCATGTTTAAGAAGCACGCGCACAGCTCCTGAATATCAACAGTTTCCTTTTCCATGCTAAGGCGGCTGCAGAACATGCTTCATACTGTCCTCTAATAACAAATACACCTACCCCAAGAACAGTCGTAAGTCATGCAACACAGAAACAACAAAGAGGAGAGAATAACACTTTTTCATTTGCCAAAAGACAGATTTCTGAGGGAAGAGTTTTAAGTAGTTGTTCTTGTGTGATGATTAATTTATTCATACCTGACCTTTACTATAAAATTCTTCCATTATTTTACTTCTTAGAACAAATGAGTTTGGAAAACAAGTAAGAAATGATTAAACGGTGAAGTTAATTTTCAGAATAATACGAAATATATAATATTTTTTCAAGTTCTGAACAAAAGTTCATTATTTTTTCCCTATATTTTAGCCTGCATTTAGTTTAATCCTTTAGTCTCCTTTTCCAGTGGTCATAATGACTGATTAAAAAAATTCTTGCATGGGCTGAGCAACATGAAAAAATCTGAAAGTAGTAAGAATTTGGATGATGCTTTAATGATTTTCTTCTCCCCATCTTGAGCAGCTGACCAGCAGGCATTAACGATTTTATTTTCCAGCACAGAGAGAGCAATCCTTTTCTGAGATATCTGCAAGTGTTACACTGAGAATCTAATCTATTATCTGACTCTAGGAAGGCAGGCAACACTTGGAAATGGCCTCTATAAACTACAAATTGTTATAGCATTGTCTTTGCTGTTAATAATAATACTTCCATCCTGAAGCTGGGGATGCGACTTGACTTGCGACTGGGGATGCGACTTGAGTTCACTCATCTTGCAGCCTCAGGAAGCTTATTATTTTGAAAGGAAACAGCCTAAGACACCGTGTTATTGTGGTAGAAATGCACTGGGATTGGATACCAGTCACTTCCATGTTACTGTCTCACTCACACTTGTAATTCCTTTTTGTCTTTAATTTTGGAAATAGTTCCTTGTCCCCTAAGTATATAACTTTACAAACACTTTCCTGTTACTGGAGCATCTTAAAGGCAAATACATTTGGATTAGAAAATTAGAGTATTTTTACCAATGTTAACCTTGGAAAACCAAAACAAAGTATTGTAGCATCAAAATTCTTATAAGTGACTGAGGGAATAGATTGTCAAATATTGAATATATTTTTGAAAGTACTTCTTGGTAACTGTTGAAAATTCTAGGAAACAGTGCTGGGGTTTTTTGTGTGTGGGTAAGGCAGTAATCAGGGAAGAGAAATTCAGTAGATTTTTAGCAGTTATTCTCAAGTTTTCAAAATCTGCTCATATGAATGAAAGGCTCAAGATATTGCATGAGGTATCTGCTCTTTCTGTTTCTGTGGAATCCCTTTCATTGTCAAGTGCTAGAGGTCAAATCTGTTCTAGGACATTTCATCATCAAGCAAGATGTAATTTTAAGTAATTTGTACTAAAAGAACTCAATATACAAGATTTTTTTTGAGGTTTTCTTCATGGATGAATCATGAAAAGTCATTAGATGGGACAGGCTATTCTTTAAATTTTTTTTAAAATAATTTTTTAATTTGCTTTAAATGAATTTTGTATTTCTTTTGGCGTAAGATTCGCATTTAGTTCAGTTCATGTGTTTTTAGCCATGTGTACTACTGCATGCACTTTTTTAATGCTGCGACTCTGCTGTGATGACACAATTTTTCCTTTGGGGCAAGTTTTCCTCTCCTGTTCATTTCCTCATGAGGTGAAATAAAAAAAAAAAAAAAAAAATCACAAAATACTTTGACAAAGAAGCTACCACCTTTAGGCAGTCATTGTTCCCTGCATGCTTATTAAATGTATTCGATTGTTATTGCTTCTTTATAGCATTCACATATAATTTAACAATAACAAAAATGGCCTGAAACTTTTGACATGTTTGGAGAAAATACAGCTGCAGGGAAGCTTTGGCTTGAAAAGCCGGTGCAGTACAAAATAAAAATAGCAGGCTTCATAAAGCAGACTTCATAAATCAGAGGTTTTGTACATGAACTCTTCTGGGATACTGATCTAAAAAAAAAAAAAAAGCTGAAGAAATCTGGCAAATCCTTAGAGATGTAGTATTTAGAATAAAAGTGTAAACAATACTATTCTGGGAGGAAGAGAGGCAGAGTAATAAAAAATCAGCTGAGTTTAATCAGTAACTTTTTGTTGCCCCCTGATACAAGAAGGGACTGTACTGGAAATGGAATCAAATTGCTGAAGATGAGTACAAAGGTATAGATCAGGCACACAGGCCAAAATCAGATAACCAAAAGGACAAAACAAGGTGCAACTAGCAAGGGACATCAAGAAGAACAAGAAATTTTTGGACATATAATTTAAAAAGAAATGACAGGGTTGGAACTGTGCTTACTGATAAAAGTATTGTGAAGGCTATTTAGTTTAATTACATTTTAAAGTGTTTAATGCTCCTTATCTGGATGTTTTCACTCAAAAGTTCAAGGTGATCAGGAGCAACAAAAAGGGGCAAGAAGGTAAAGAACATTTTGGGGTATATGTGAATAAGTCAAATATCTTCCTACTGTCCTGGCTCAATGATCTTCACCCTAAAGTGCCTTGAACTTCTGGCTAAGTCAATTAGAGAGGTTAATGGTTATCTTTGCAAACAGGCAAGTGCATGAATACTTGATCTACTCTCCTGACAGTTTGTATAAATTAAAATCTGTGGAAGAAGGAGTTAAAAACTAGGAAAATATTCTGAGAACATACTAAAAAATAATAGAAGAGCTTTAGTGAGTCATTCTCCATAGTTTATCAAAATAGAGATCAAAAGGTAACTTGATTATGGTATATGAACACATTCCTGCAGAGTTACTTTTGCTGGGTACTAATGGGCTATTCAATATATCAGAGAAAGATGTAATATGAAGCAGCAGTTAAGAGCAGAAAGCCAGCCAAGTGCAAACTGGAAATAATGCATGGCTTTCTAATAATGAGGATCATTAATCATTGGAATAAATGACCACAGGAAGCATTATATAAACCATGCTTTAGTCAACACACATATAATTTGGGCTCATTTGGGGGAAATTTCTGTAGAATTATGTGTGCTATGTTCCCCCTTCCCTACAGCTGTTGCTTGTGGACTTAAAACTTACAAAATTATTCTCAATTATCTACATGGCGAACAACGGCATAAGTACGCTTTTTCATTTGCGACCATGATGCCATGCAGGAGCCCTAGATTACATCTCAGAATAGAGAATATACATTAATTACTTACTATCTGATCAGAGTTTGACTATTTTGCAGCTAAAAGACATGCATATTTTATTTGGATTATTATGTGTTTATAAAAGGCTGAAATGTCATTTTTTCAAGTACAATTATATACTTGTGACATGGCAGGTACTATAATACGGAATCGCATTCATCCACAGATACTGTGTAGATGCCACTGAGAATTTGGAAAAACTCTGCTCCTTTATTTTAGAGAATGAAAACACAATAACACTACCCCAAAGAACTCCACCATGTTTTTTAGCGTGGACTTTTGAAGTCCTTTTCAGCAAAAGTCCAACCCAGTATGTGACACTGCAAGTTTCGTAATACAACAAGCTAAAGTTTAGTACAGTCCACACACCAGCTTAGTGGGTATTGTTACTCAATAGTTCAAAAGAGTTGTCAATTAAAAGTGTGAACAAGAGATGAAGAAAAGATAGGGGCATCTTCAGGTGTGAATGTGTAATTTATTTGGAGCCAGCAGGCAAGGCTGGTGTAAAAATAGAACAAACAACATTAATCAAGTCAATAGCACTATTGAAAGTTTGCTTTGAAGCAGAATTTACCATGATAAGAGCTCTGACAGTCCCTATTAACCAGACCACTGAGGTAACAAGAACTCTATTTTCCCTTGTATATACCTCAAAGACTTAAGTATAAAGGTCGTGCTATGACACCAAGATGAAGGAGTTACTGAGCTCCTGACTTCAAGGGATTGGTTCCTTCCTTTGGAAACAGTCATCAGACCCTGGTTTTTTTAGCAAAGCTCCTGAGTATTGCAGCTTTTCAAAGATGAACTAGTGGCAATGTTCAGACCAGTCAGGTTTTGTGTTTCCACTTCTGAAGAGGTTTTTGAGAATGAGACTGAAGGAAGTCCAAGCGATCAAGTGGTACCTATTTCATTGGTTTCATGTTTGGTTGGTTTTTTTCTCTCCCTCTACTTTGGCAGGTGTTATCTGAAGAATATTTAGTTGCTTAGTAAGTTGGCAAGGTAATTTTTACTTGAACACTGCACTAATAATGGTCAGCAGGTTTGAAAAACCTTTATACAGATAGAAGGACTAATTTATTTGTCTTCAGTGTTGCACATAACCCTTTATAACTGCTTAATTGAGTGTAAGAGATATTGCAGACTCCCATTCTCTCATTCTCTTGGTCCACTACTGTTATTTCTGGTCAAAATCATTAGTATTTTCTTGGGACATAGATAGATCAAGCACTACATAAAGAAGAAAGAACTAATAGTTCTCTGTCAGCCTCCACGTTTTCTTTTTTTTTCAGATTCCACTTTTGTGTACAGTTTAAAAAACTCCAGCAAATTTCCAGAGGTTATAAATGTGCTTTTTGTACTTCAATATATTGGGAAATGGAAAAATTGAATAGAATTCTGTGTTAGCAGTAACTTCTCTTTCCATTTATTTGAAAGGAAGCAGAAAGCTACAGTTTTATCAAAACACTGTATTAAACTAATAAGCAGTTTCAAACAACCAATGCAAGCCAATTAAATGTGACTCCATGTTTCTAGACTAACAAGCAGAAAGTTACATTTAAATTGAAATTTTATTCAGCAAAGACATAAGTCCCTCTTCAACATGGTCCATAAAATTAACCAGCTACAATATGCCCCATACAGATCAACAGTTCCCTCTCTGTAGGGACATAAAAAATACACTCAGCAGGCACTTTAAAGCCCTGAAGTGTATTACTACAACGTGTTTCACCGTATTTGAAAACGGGCAAAATGGCATGTGACATAGTAGCCGATCATTCAAAATCTCCCCGTGTGGCATGGACGGTAATTGTGTGCTGCATCTCTCATTTCCTTTGCCACCCTGAGACATTAAACCTGTATTACTATATTAGACACCAGTTTCCTAAGCTCACTTCTGATGAGAACACGAACACTGTGAAAGATGCAGCATGCCACAGGCATACAGAAAATACTTGCCAGTACTCATATGCTAGGTTTACTGACTTCTACTGTTATGTGCTGTTCAGTAGTTTTCATAAGAGTGCAGTGAACTTCCCACAGCATCTGCATGAAGCTCCTCTTGCAATTGCTACATTTGTTTGTGGTCCCCAATTAGAGGGGGCATCTAGTCAGTTAATGTATGCCATCTTAAACAGATCCAAGTCTTCCCCCTCGCAGTACGAGTCTAAACCCAATTGCACAGGAGGCAGTGCAACAGACCTGACCATCTTTCTGAGACTGCTAAACTTCATGTAGTTTCCTAATTGAGTATATATTGTGGGCCACAGATGGTGAGTATGTATTCCTGATTTGTGAGATCATAGGAAAGCTATTAGGCTTGTCCTGCTAACGAAATGCCAGTTTATACAGGGAGTTAAAGTAGAAATCACTATATTCAGCTTTCCTTCATGTGATTCATGTTGGCATCCTCACTGTCCACCCTGTTGGTAAATTCTCCAAGCAACAGTCATAAAAAAGCTGGGCTGCAATCGTGAGACACTTGTAAAGAGATCTAAGACTCTGACCTAGCACACCAATAGTGTAGAAAAATTCTTCACACACGATGCCTATGAAGCTCATGTGGGCTCTACCATAGTTTCTTTGACTAAGGCCATCAGGGGAGACGCCGTTGCCCTGTAATGATTCAGAGAGCAATACCTAGAAGGCCTCCTAACACTACCGCAGATATTAGAGGTGAAATTGAGTCATACAATCCTGAGTGGGCTCTAAATCTGGATTTTTCCAAAGTAAAGGTATTGGATGAATTTAGATGTTTCATCCAGAGAATTTGATTTGGCAACAAATACAGCTGAGCCAAAAACTGTGGGTAGCAGGCTTCCTAGCACCCCTGGTTACTCATGTATAGAAACACACAGAAGACTATTTCTTTGTGCTGACTTGTATCAGCAGCTCCTTCTCTCAAAAAAAAAACCTAATGCAAATTAAGGAAATTGGGAAAGATAATTCACATATTCCAGCTTTAGGCACCTAATCAAGATGTCTGTGGTAGGAACCTCATGTTCCTGTGTATCCAGTGGAATTTACAGGATTATTCAAAGTTTCTTGGTTTCTTTTGGGAAGCTCAACTGACTATAGGGGGCTGTGATAGGGTACTTAGAGTTAGCTTCTAAATATGCACTCCAAGAAGCTCTAGGCAGCCATTATAAAATGCTGGAGACTGCTGAAGAGTGTAAAGCAAAATTTAACTATGTTTACATTTTTACTCATACTCACCAAATACTGTTGCTAACATCGCACTTTGAGTCTGCCAGACCGCTTTCCATTTGGCTCGAGTTAATCTATTTGATGAAAACAACCCTCTTGGCATCCCTATGATGTTTCTTCTTTTTTTCTTTTCTCTCTGCCTATGGCCTCCTTTCTTACATGCCAGATGTGTTTTCCTGAAGAAAGAATTCCTGCTTAGCAAGTATGATACATTACAGTCTCCTTGTGTTGGAAACTGTACAAGTTCTTGCCCAGAACTACTTTTAAATCAAGCATACTGCTTAAAAAAAAAATCAACTGAGTTATCTTTAAAGTTCTTTTCTAAACATACATTCAGCTGTATAACTTATTCAAGTTTGGGTTTTACAATATTTGGGTGTACACAATTATTTTAACAGCAAGTAATAAAAGAATGTAAGAATAACAATGCTTTGGTTTATATTTTCTTTTTAAGAATATTTAGCTTCTGGGGGCATATAACTTCACCTGCTTCCAGCTGAATCTTTTTCTAATTGCACCTGTGTGCTTTCATCCCCTCAGTGAGAAAGAAGTCTGCAGTCAGTACATTTAAAAACAAAAAAGCATAATAAATAATATTCAAGTTTATATAGTTCACTTAAGTCTCTACACTTTGATAAAAGCAACATGTAATTTTTATTTGATGTTGTTCCTCAGAATTGTTTGTATTTCAAATATTACTTTAATTCTTGTTTAGACTCAGAGAGAAAGTAGCAGTAAAGAGTAAGAGAAGCACATGCTTGTTTACCCTGAAATCTGCAGCTTTACATGAGATATGGGATTGTATACAATCATATTTTCATGTTGTGTAGGCACTTTTCTTGTTGCATTTCTAGCTGTTAGTCATGGGTGATGGTAAAATAGCAGAGATGTAATATAACTCACAGAGGAAAAACACTATCCTCAGAGTACATCTGAATATAAAAATTCAGTTCAA
Source organism: Platalea leucorodia (assembly GCF_965183815.1). NCBI lineage: Eukaryota > Metazoa > Chordata > Aves > Pelecaniformes > Threskiornithidae > Platalea > Platalea leucorodia. The sequence continues at coordinate 40,407,384 of NC_138828.1, read as the reverse complement.
CGTCAAGATACCACTTGCCAGTGAACGTATTATGCTGTTGTAGTTATACTAGTCCTAGGGGATGTCAAGATGGATTTTTAAAGAGTGATCACATCATGTTCTTATTTATTTCTTACACAGGCTTATGTGCACAAAGACTTATTTTGGAGGGTTCATGGATGATTACACACACAGACTCTAATGTTAAAAATTCCTTTTTGTGGGGGAAAAAAAGCCCCAAAAAGGAAAAAGAAAAGAGAAAAGGAAAACTCTGCCCAGTGGCTACCTGGGAAGGGAAGCAGCAGAGTCTCCCAGGCACGTGCCCCCTTTGGGTGTCCTCTGCAGTGCAACACATGTCCCCACACAATACTTTTCTCACAATAACCATACGGTATCTGCCAGGACATGCTCAAACGCCACTCTGATCAGGTGCAGATGTTTTATGCAGGTTTGTTGTTCAGTTCCTTGTTGGGTCCCCCTGTGTAAATTATGAGTAGGAAAAAGCAGAGGAAAGGGAGAAGCAACTCTCACACCAGTGGCAATCACTTCCCATGAGAACCGACCATAGCAATAGTATTAGGGTTTGCCTGGAACAATATTGGGGTCTGCTGGTGAAAAATGCCATGAGCTGCTGTGACTTAGCTGAGGAAATTTTTGCATCAAAGAGCTGCGCTGAGTTCTCTGGAGATTCTGGATATTTGATTTTTTCTTTCTTTCTTTTTTTGTAGAGCACACAATTTAAGTACAAGGGATAGATGAATGAAGAAGATTACATCTTGTGCAATACTTTTCCTACGAGAGAAGTTAAACAATTATGACTTTGATCCTGCGATCAGATTTGGCAGCATGAAATTCTAACTAGCACATAGATGGGCAATAATACAAAACTGCAGAACTGGAAAATAGATTTGTTTTGGACTCTTTAAAAAGCCCAGCACTCTCCCGGGCAGACATTTTCCTCAGCCAATTCATTCTAAGACTGAAGAAAAGCCATCAAGAAAAATCACTATGTTGTCTCTCTTCAGGTATGCTGGGCAGTCAGCACTGATAGAGATGGGCAATCAGTTTTTATTGATCCATTCACCATTTTTCTAGACTTAATGGACTAAGACTTAAATAGCTAAATATACTCTGGTTCTGGCAGAGATGTGAAATTAACCTTGATTTGGTTTTGTTGTCTTTCTAGAATTATAACCTTCCAATATTATAAGGAGTTAATGAATTTCCCTTTAGTTTAATATTCTTTTCAAATGTCGCAAAAATCATTGTCCTAAGGAAGCAATAAAAGACTCCTTGGTACAGGAACTTTGGAGATCAGTTTTATGAACTCAGGAAACATTGCTTTTTATTGTATTATTGCAACAGAAGGATAGCAAGTATGTTGTCACGATGTGCAAGACTATTTGAAAATAGCACTCCATGCTCCTCACTTAGTTTATTTCTCTAATTCTATTACCATCTCAAGAAAGAGATGGTGCTGGTATTCTTTTTTTCATTTTATTGTTACTTATATCTATCTTTTCTCCAGAATCTTCTGAATATACTCTTTTCTTGCCTCCACATATTCTATAGATTTTCTTATTGATAAAATATCAACTGACCGTGATTTGGTCTTGGTGCTCTGATTCAAGTCCTTACATGTGATCCAGCTGCTGCATATAGTGGTATTAGCTTCAACTGGACTACATGATTACTCTGTTTACCCTAAAGAAAGTGAGAGAAAAAAAAAGACTCTTTAAGATTGCTTCAGGATTTTAGCATTTGACTACTTTAAAAAATTCTTCATGTACTTGTGCTACCTTTCTAATAAGGAATGACAGAATATTTAGTTATTTCCTAAATACAGAATAACATGTCTCTGAGCATGTTATTACAATAAAAACACTGACAATATGGTTTATGAAAAACTATACTGAACTTTAAATAAAATCTTAACAGTTAACAGCAAAAAAAATCAGCATCTCATGCTAAATACTCATCACTTTAAAAATGTTAGCAAATTCTTTTTCACAGGATAGCTCGTATAAATATCTACCTCACACTGATTAAAAAGTACTCTTAGGAAAATATTCTTTTAATGCAATTTATCTTCCGAATGAATGTAAAACTTTCCTTTTATTCTTTTTTTTTAAACTTTACTTGAATTTCACAGATACTCCTATTCTTTTCCCATTCCTAAAAATTTCAGTACTTGTGGTAAGGCAGAATGGGTATTAAAACTTCTGTCTTTTTTTTTTTATTATAGTTTTGAGTAATAGCACATGTCATTAAGCTAACTTAGCATTTCTTTAGTCGGAGCAGTGAGGACAATGTCTAGAAAGAGGACATCTACACTAAGAGTTGTTGACATATTTTTAGTATTACAGGGATCTAAAATAAAGACAGTATTCTTGTGCTTCATTAAAAGTGTGTGATAAATAAATAGCAGCAACATATCCTTGCCTTGACACGCAAGTCGTGACATTATCTCAGACCACAGAGGAAGCAGGAAACAGAGGATGTGCAATGCCAGACCATGTAGGACTTCAATGCAAAGTTAGGACATTAAAACACAAGGCCTTTTTAAACCACTTTTTGGACACTTTTTGTGTAAATTGACATGTAAAGCAAAACCATTGGGGAAGAATAATTATATTGGCAAGTCTCAGACAGGGAAAGGACTGAAAGAAACCATCTTCTGATCAGTATTTCCTTCAGGGTGGCCCCAGTGTTCCTTCAATAGGCTTTCTGTTGTATTGTCTGGACAATTGCTGCTCTAAGTCATTGACGGTGTCCGTTCATATGATTTAGTGGCTATCTCCCAGTTTTATACCTTTAATAACTGTTTAATGCACAATGTATGACATCAGAATGTACTTTAAACAGAGCAACTTCTGGTAATAGAGATGAAAGATTATGAACCAGGAATAGTGAGCATCTAACAATTGCACTGTTTGTCTTTGTCTGAATATTAAATCCAAAGTAATTATGTTAATTTTGATTAACTTTGCTAAATTTTCTTTGACTGATATCTGAATAATGGTTGTTGCTTTGAAAAGTGTTTGATTTTGCCTCTAGTAGATAGTGACTGTTATCACCTAACATTTTAGGTAGTAATGTAAGTACAGCTTCAAGAAGTCTTTGTTCCTGTAACATTACTCAGCTACAATAGGCGGAATGGGGAGTACTGATGTGGGTCCTTAGTAAAATTGTGTTTGTTGCTGTCAGGATGGCAAGTAGCAGCTCTTTCAGATGGAGTTAAGAAAGTCAGTCTCCCACTCTACTCTCTGAAACCTTCCATGACCTGCACAAAGGGAGGACAGGAGGTAACATGCATTTTGCAGAAGAGCCACTGGGATCAGTGAACAAAAATATCAACCTCAAAGCCTTGTGCTTATGGCTGATGGCTGTACCAACTGTCTTTCTACGATCTGCTTAGGGAAATAGAAATTCAGGCCCTATTTCAGAATCCTGTTCAAAGATACTCAAATATTTACATTTTGCTAGACAGATTTATGTAGTGTAGAAGGTAAATGCCTTTGAATATACAAAGCAACCTAACAACATAATATAGTTTCTTTGTAAATTATTAGAATAAAAGTAGCATGCATTTTCCAAAGGAGTATTTTTTCACACGTACCTACACAATGGAACAGACAGATGCTTGTGATAGGCCCAGTGGTAGCTACCAAACCCACATTTGTTAAGGTATTTTATTTAGCTGAGGTGCTGCTCTTTCATCTCCATACTTCACCAGTGAATAGCAATGATGACTGCCTTTTCCAGAAGATAGCATCTTGGCCTACTGAAAGAATTGTCACAATTATCCCAAATTAGTTATTTGTACAGCAACAATATGTATGTTCTTACTAGATGGTTCAATTAATTTTGTTTGCAGTCAACATAGCTTAGTAGTATATGAAACGTTGGTAGTGAGAAAGGGCTAACAATCCAGTGCCTAAACATGGCTTCAAAAGGAAAGAAGGAAAGATTGATTTCCTATATCCTGACTCAGGCATGGGCAAGTTTGCATATAAACACTATGTTATCAAAGCTTGTTATCATAACAGATGAACAGGAAGAATTCTGGTTTGAACTTGTGAACTACCCATCTATAAGTTAGCCCTATCCTTGGTTTTGCCAAATTTCAAAGTATATTCTATTTATGTAATAATTTCACTTATATAAAGGCAAAGGAGATGAAGGTCATTGATTTACACAGGAATTTTAATCTCAGATATTCCCTTAAATCACTTCACTTCGAAAAATATACAGATCCCACAGTGCTACAGAATGTGTTAATATATCATTAGAAGGAAAGTGAACAAACATAAACAGTTCAATGATTTGAGCAGTCAGTCTTGCAAAACTCTTCTTGAATGGGTATTTTTTTTTTTTCTTTCCATCATAACCTTTCCACTAAACCATTCATAGATTTTCAGTCCCCAAAGTTTTCCTTATAATTAACATGAAGTTTTGCCAGGAACAGTAAAGCTCCTTCCACTTGCTCATCCAAGAAATTCTGTTTAATGTCTCTGAACTTTTTCTGACTATGTCAAGGGACTGAACAAGATAAAAAACCTGTCCTTTCCATTTCCCACTGAATTTCTAGCTACCTGCTAGTAGTTTCCTGCACTCATGAGCCTCATTTAATGTTGCTCATAAGTCTTCTCTTTTTTCCCTTCTGGGGACACACCATCATTTTCAGTGCATATTAACATCTCTTAATCAGTGCAAACTTCCCTTAAAACAATGAAATCACTTTCTCAATTGGTAACAGCATACTTAACAGGATTGGCTTACACAGAAACTTTTTCTTATTTTTGCAGCTTGTTCCACCTTTTCTTTCCATAGTATTTCCTCTGTTGATAACAGACTTGGTTTCTGTTTTCCTTGTCACCTACACAACTGCAGTAGCACCTTGCCAGTCTTTAGCTGAATAGGACTCGTCTTTGTTTTCAGTGATGCCTCTCTCTACCACACCAGCCGTGTAGAAAGTATCTTTCAGGCAAGGAACTTTTTCTATCTACGCTAAGCCTTAAAAAAATTTAAATTTTCAAATCTTATTTCCCCTTCTCCTTTGTTCTTACAACCAGAGGAAAAAACAAAAAGATTTTTTACTAATTTCTTGTATATCACACAAGCACCTGCAGCGCTCTAAAGCTGGTACCATGTGGTTTGTGATCCTGGGACTAAGAAAGGCAAAAATCTTTCACCTTGTAACTAACAAAGGGTTTGCTTATGCACTAAAATGACAAAGAGCCTCAGTTATGCTAATTGATTATAATGACAGTCAGATGTCTGTATGAGTCTGTGAAGTGAACCAAGAAATCTTAGTGGGAGATTCATGCTACTGTCTCTGTCGTGTGTGCTGATAATTTGAATGTCATTTAGTACTTTCATCTGTTTCATTTTTGAATAGAATAGAGACAGTGGTTGTAGGTGATGAAGACTTCTGATGTATGCAGATAGTTATGATTTATGCTTTATTTTGGTGCAAGAGCGAACAGAGTACCAAGGACCTCAGCCAAAACTATTCAGGCACATTAAAGACAACCTTGGAATGAAAGATTCATCTGAATGAACTTAACTGATTCCAGAGGAAAGGTATAGTCATATTTTGAAGAATTATATTATAACCTCACTGATTGCTATATTATGGTTGGGACATAAAAGATATAACATTTTTCTCTCCCAGTATTCACTTTCTTTCGGCCTCTGAATCTAGCCTGCCTGCACTTAACAGTATGTCTCTGCTAACAAAGATAGAGAGTTGCAACAAACATTTATCTGAAAATGTTTTTGCATAATGTATATTCTAATGTTTATTTGGTTCCTTAGGTCCTAAATTCTTCAAATATTATAGAGCTGTTCACATGCTTCTAGTTAGGCATATACTCCAATATTATGGGGCTGTGCATAACACTGATTTCAGGTTATAAAACAACGTTATGAATACAAACATACTGCACCATTTGTCTACATACCAAATGCTAGTATTATATTAATTATCTGCGTATATTTCCTTATATAATTCAATAACTTTTACTATAAGAAATAGATACTAAGCAACTGATGTTATTTGTATTCATCAACTCCCTCAAAGGAGGTTTCAGGTCACATATTGGCTCTATGCAAGGTGGGCTTTGAAGATAACTATTTAATTTTCTCTTTATTTCTCTTGACCCCATTGAAAAGATGGGAAAGCTTAGCATTAAAAAACGTGCACCTCAGCAGCTGCATTTTAGCACAATGATTTGAAATCTGGGGTAATGCCAACACAGTAAGAATAAATGGATTTAGAATCTATACTTTTTGTCCCCCCCCAAATATGGAATTTCATAAGTTGGATTTATGCATGTAAAAATCAGTAGTCACTCCAAAATTCACCCTAGTTCCCAAGGTAAAACAAAAAGCACTCCCTAACAAACTGTCTTGCTGTTTGTTGGATGTCTAAGGGTACAGAACAATTAGCAGAAGGTCCAGAACAGTATTGAACTATTCTCAGAAGATATTGACCTTCTGCAGCACCTAGTGAACATTCTCAGAAGGAGTGGAAACTAATGAGGTGGTATGAAAGTGTGGCCTCCGTAAACAAATCCTTCTGCTGTGTTTATTTCCTATGTGATTGCTAACATTAAAAAGGATGAGGAGAGGGGAGGGAGAAAGCAAAAAGGCCAGGCATAGCTGACATTTGGCCAGCTTGCATTTCTAATGTCAGCAACTAAGCTTTGAACAGAACATTGGCACCGACATGGTAGGTAAGACTTGTCTCCTATTCCCTTTCTAATATTACCTCTCAGAATCTAACAGAGTCACAAGTTAATAATTGGTTAAAATGGTTTACAGATAAGGAAGACTTGAGCATGTCTTGCATGTGCAAGATATCTAGTGAGCAACATTTAATTAAACCATTTATTATAATTCTATGCTTTGAATAAAACATTTGTTTTTCATGAGTGATTAATTTTCCCTTTATTCAGCTCCATCTCACTCCCATACACCAGAGCACAGAGTGTTCTTACCTCTCTTATGGTTCTCAGAGTATTTATAGAAATAGTACACTTTGCCATTGAAACCTGTTGCTTCTTCCTATCTCCTCTCTTTTCCTCATTCTACTCCCTTACCTTTTAACCCATTTTTCTCCTTCCTGTAACCTTTCTCCAGATTTTTAGCAGTGCCTACATGTTGTCCTCTACTGTTCCCTTTCCCGTGCCCTCTTGCTTTCATGCCCCTGCCTTTCTTATATTTTTCCCTAGTTTCCTTTTACCTTCTGCAGAGGGGCGTATTAATTATACAGAAAAAGCTGGCAATGCCTTCGCCCAGGTCTGCACAAAAGGCAAGATCTGGGGCTCTGGACTGTCTGTCCCAGAAAGCTGCAGGACCTGCTGTTTGCCCCTTTTCTGGGACCTGTGCCCCTAGACTTGGTTTGAGGGGTGCACTCTCCTCACACCCACCAGAGCTGTCTCCTCCTGTGCATGGGGTCCAAGCTTTGCTGCTTCCATTTTGGCCCCACAATTATTTATACCTTGAAATTGTTTCCTCCTAACACTACCTGCCTCTTCAAATTAATGTTTTAGGTGTGTTTCCATCTCCCCAGAATGCCTATTACTTCTCCTGCATAATTAATCTCTGTTGTCTTCTTCTCCAGTAATGCTTCTGTCTCTGTCACTCCGCCTGTTCTCACTAAGGTAAATCACCATATCCTTCCTGTGAAGTAAAAACCCAGCTCCTATTACTCTTCAGTTGTTTGCTGTGCTTACGACTTACATCACTGAAAAATTTTCTATTAGTCTCTTCTTCCCCACCAGCTTTTCTTTCAAAATGACACTGTGTTATATCATCTTTGTCAGTGTTAGATCAATCCTATCTTTTAAACCTTTTGCTAAATTCCTCCCTCATTGAAGTTTCATCTATTTTGTCTAAACCTTGAAGTGCCTAAATGATTTGTCTGCACCTTATATCTACTGTATTTACCTCTTGCTGCCTGCTCAGTCCTTACTTATTACTCCTCTGTCTTCCTAGATCCTAGATATCATGTCTTTATTCATAACAATTCATGCTCTGAATACTTCTCCACTTTCTGTTAAGCTCTACTTCCTTCTTACAAGCTCTACTGTGCATTTTCTGCCAAAAATAATCGGCCAAAAATACGGCCAAAAATACGGCCCTACCGTAAGCAGCAACAATGCCATGCCTTCTTTTCACCACCATGGTTTGGGTGTCTGTATGACCTCCAGTGAGGTGTGGAAGACTCTACAACACCTTGCTAAGCGACAGTAATTCTCGTGTTACAAATGGCAGTTACAACAGACCTACAGAAAACACTGATGATTTACTCATGGTCATGCACTTGGCTAGTAATTAGTCAGTAATAAAGAAAATGCCCATCTGAGGTAGTAACATTTTTAGATACTTTTGTTTTAGAGACAATGTGTTCTGTTACACCGTGTTACATCTAGTATGGAAAACAGAATAACTTTGTGTCTCCAGAGTTATGTGAGGTGACTAGTCGATTTCTAAGTGGATAAAAGCTGCATGTTAAAATGTAACATGATGTTAGGATGAGGAGGATAATAAATAAAATGAAGAATATCTGGAAGTTCCTAAAAGCAACTTTAGCTTAGAGTTTTGAAAGAAAATCAGCTGCACATTTAACACTGAACAAATTAGTAGCTGCCATTTCCTCTGCTGTATGACACTCCCAAATTTTATGTTGTTTTTATGAAAGGCTTTTCTGGCAGAAAATAGTGTCATATAACCTCACAAGATTTTTTTTTTTTTTTTTAAAAATACCAGTGCCCATTTATTTTGTACCAAGGGTTTGCAGAGAAAAAGTCAGCAGAGGACTGGTCCCACCAACTTCAGAGATCTGCTGTCTTTTCTATCAACAGTTTTAGCATTTCAGAACATATAAACAAGTTACTTTGACTCATTTGTTCACAGAAACCCAAAAGAAACCCGTGGCCAATTTCAGGCATGCTATAAGCTACAGCTACTGAAATCATGTTGAATTTGGCTGAAATGAAGGTCATTCTATCCAAAAACAATACAATGAAGTTCTTTGGTCAGTAGATTTAAATGCAGAATAATTTGGATTTGGGTAAATGAAAAAAGTGTTTTATTCCAACCTTTAACTGTGTGGCTTTAGAGAATTTAAAAAATATGTTTAACCTGGTGAACTCAATGATATCATTGCAGCTGATTTTAGTTTGTGTACACTTTGACCATTTAAAAGCAAAAGAGGAACACAGTTTCTCTATTAATAATGGAATGTGTAACCTTGAAAAAATAATTGAAATTATAGTTTTTCTGCAGAAGGATTACTTCTAGTATAGCAGGAAAATATTAATACTCTTAGAGATGATGCTGTTCAGAGTTCCTCTTGCACATTGAGTGCCAATCCAAGTTATTCAGATTCAGTTACACAGAGAAACTATGAGGATGATCAGGAGAATTGAAAACCTGTCTTAGGAGAAAAAGGCAAAAGGAGCCTATTTCTTAGCCTCATAAACAGAAGGCAGAAAGAAGCTGGGCTTACTTTCTGAAAATATTTGGTGGAGGTGCAGGGGGTAGAAGTCCTCATGAGACTAGGAAGGTGGGAAAGACCTGTTAAGCTCACAGACTACACTAGCATGCAAATACATTGTTTACAACTGGTATGAAAAAGTTTAAATAGAAGTAATACAGTGTTATTCTTTGGAAGGTACCAAACCATCACTGCAAAGACTCTCTAGAACAGCTTTCCAAATAACAATGAATGTGGGAACCAAAGTGGTTCTAAGACAAAAACTGGTGAGTATGAGATAGATTTTAACATACAGTTATCTGTACCTTCATGAATCTTGGTCAGATAACCAAAAAGCTTCCTTCCAGATCAGTGGTCCTGAATGTGAGAAATCTATAGCAGACTGTAAATACTAATGAAACAGTTAATTTTTTTCATGGCTTTCCTTCCAGGTTTTCTTTTGATCTGTAGTATTATAGCAGTATTTCAAAAGAAAATTAATTAAAAAAAAAAAAAAACAACAAAAAACAACAAACTACAAGAAATAAGGCTTGAGGATTAAGGGCATATGGAGATTTGGGCAGTCTATCTTTTGGATGTTACTGCTTAACAGTGTCCCCTTTGAATTGCTTATACAGCATGACAATATATAATGGTGCAGTTAATAGAGGGAGATGGTATTGCATATTCAAATAGCATTATAAAAAGGAATGCAGGAACAGTAGCTGGTTGGCAATAGCCACATTCAAACAGTAAGAGCTACAGGCTACTTTTTGTTAATGACAGAAGGAATACAACGGCACAATATTTAAAATAGTATAAAAAAAAAACAGTGAAGAATTTCTTAAAGGTGGTCTTCAGCTACACATCATGATTCTTTATTTTCTTTGAGGATACTCCTACTGACTTTCATGAGGTTTTGAGATCATGAACAGAGACTGACTGAAATTAATTTGCTTCTGGCATTCCTTACTTATGAATTTAAAAAATTTCTCTGAGAGTCTTCTCATGAAATTTCATCAAAATCTGAAATGAAGGGGAGGCTGCCCTCATGACTCATTGCCCGAACCAGCTGTGTCAACAGTGTCAACAGACACTGTTGAAATATGTGTGTGCTCATAATTCTGTAGATGTGAACTGTTTAGAAGCTTTTCTGTTTAGAGTAGAAAAGTACTATTCTGACTGGAAGACCAGACATACCATTTTGCCTCTGACTACAAAATGAAAAGGAGTTGAATATTTACAGCAGAACAAAAGGCACAGTCTTGGAGACAGCAAAAATAAGCTATTCGTTCCCTATTACATCAAAGTTCTTCAAAGGCACTTGCAATAAATGGATACATTTATTATTCTCAGGTTTTCTATAACATGTATCTCAGGCGCATATGACCTCATTTTTTAAGCAGCACTTAGTTGCAAGGAAAGATTCTTCATATTACTGCAATGCAGATGCATTTGTAGGATTATCAGGGCATTGCAGGTTTAGTCTTGGAAGGAATTCTGATCAAATCAGGTCAGCTAGCATCTTTGTGAAGCCCCAGGATAAAGCTAATTTAAAAAGTTAAGGTGAGTGTGGCAGAAGGATCTCTTTTATATATTTTTCATGTATAACCTGAGTATCAGATATAATCATGACCATAAATAATCTATTGAATAAAATTCCAAGAAAGATTTTCCAAAGATGCTTTCCTGGATGAATAGATGGAAATAAAGGATGTTTTATTCTCTCTTTTTGAAGTCCAGTATTCACCTATATGTTGCAAAAGTACCCCGAGGCAGAAAAGAAAAACAAAAGAAGTCCCTCAACACCCACTAAACCACATTGCTAACACTGTTAAGAGTGCTGTGTTAAAGTTGACTTATTTGGGTACTGACTTTAGGTAAATAGATATTGAAATTACTTTCTATTAATAGACGTGCCACAATATTTCATGATAATAACCCAGAGCCGAATCTATTTTCCTTCTGCATATCTAAGCCTATTCAAGAATGTAAATTTATATACATAGACTAACAAAATATATGAAAGGGATTTTTATCTAGGCCTCATGAACCTCTGCTACTTGATGTGCCTTTGCTTTGATGGTTTTGGAACTAGAGTGATTAGCACATTTATATCTACCCATTAAAAGGCTGTAGACATGATTTTAATATCTTTTCTCATTTTCTTTTGCAGGGACTTAAAACTGCTGCTTGTCTCTTCTAAGATAATTCACTGTAAAATCAAGTTAAACATGGAATAAAATCAAATTACACTTTCTTTTTTCTCATGATAACAGAGTACTATTTAAAAAAATGACTGAAAAGTTAACACGCAGGAGTTGTCAGTTAAAAAGAACACCTGTGCGCAGTTTATCAATTCTGGCTGAGGATATTAAACTGTTAGATTATTGAATACATTATTTATTAATGCATATCAAGTCAATCATTTGTTGTCACATCTCTTTCAGACTAGGGAAAGAGAAAGGTCACCGAGACTCTGGCATTTGTCAGAAGGATGTATGTGAACAACAGAATGGCCGGGATTAGAGAAACCTGTCCAGCCTACTCCGACTTTAGAAAACAATGGTATTTTCTTGGAAACAGGACAAAGAGGACACCTGCCAATTCAAGATTTCAAGGTTTATTATTTCAAGGCTTTCAAGTTTTGAGATACATGTAAAGGTGTTACTCTCAAGTGCTTAGGGAGGGAATGAAAGTGTGAGGCATAATTTTCACAACAGAAGTCTGTAAAACCAGGCAAGAGACTGATACCTAGTTGCAGAAAGAGAAGGGAGTCTCTGTGGGCTCACAGATGGGAGAGGAGGCTCCTGGTGACTGAACTGTCTCAAATAGTCAGAGCTGATAAGGGAAATGATGCAGGGAATATATACAGATACTTTGTATTTCTTTAGGCTTTTTTCCTTGTGAGTATGAATTATTATTTTTTGAATCCCTCAAAAGTTACTCATATAACTTTCATAAATAAATAAAATCATTAAATTTTCCTCAAAGCCTATCAATGAATCAGTTATTTGCTTTGATCTTGACATGTCCATGTATAACTGATTCACAAACCCTGAGTGCCCATAAGGTGGTAGCAGTGGGAAATGCTGTGCTCAGGATACTGTCAGCAGTGATCCTTAGGACATACAGCAGCAGGGTTACAAAATCTTATTTTTGTGAAGCAGTAATGTCCAGGAATAGAAGGAAATCTATGTTCAGGATACATGTCTAAATAAATAAAAAGTCCTGGTGAGGGAGCTTAGCTTGGACTTTATAGCTGTGTTATTATTTTTTCTTTTTTTAAATGACCACTACCTTGGTGCAATGGTAGTTGTAAAAGAAAGTCACAGACAATTATAATTTTAGGGTAAGAAACCTACAACATTTTCTTTCTCAGCTGTTTTTTCTTTGTTTTTAGTAATTTGCTAGGGTTATCCTCCACTCATCTTTTCAGTATTCTGCCTTATAATTATTTGCATCACAGACTGAACACTGGTTCAGTTTTACAGTTTTAATACCTTTTGTTCCTTCCACTACTGAAAGTCCAAGAATTCAGAAATCACACATTCAAAAAAAAAAAAAAATAGTAAACTGATTTTAAAATGAAGCCTGAATTTTTTTATGTTTCACTTCCAATTTCCACTGAACACTTACAAGATTCAGGATAAAAATCAAGAGAGTCAACAAAAGCAGAGGACTAGGTGTCCCTTAGTTGGAAATAATTGCAGTTGCAGAATGGCTGAGCTAGAAAACCTTTAATGGACCATAAAAGATTAGCTTATACAGTCTTGGTTTTAGGACAGATGATTGGAACTGAAGAGGAAAACTTCATATTCTTGTGATACACATGTAAAGGACAAATGGATTTCAGTCGCAAAGAAAATAAGAATGAAGCAGCATGATGACTATTTCCCTTATGCCAACCCACAGAGTAAGCCAACTGCACTCAGAGAAACGGGTTGGCTTGTTCTAAAGAACAGAGCAACTTGTACAACCTCAAAAGTACAAGGAAGCTGGAGTGTATTTTTGTTGAGATGATTCTCTGCACAGTATGATGTTTAAGATGTAGATTTCTTTTTCCTCTCCAGAAATTGCTTGGGAACTCTTCCCTCACAACATTGAAGCAATTGGGTAGCATGAAAAAAATCCAGCACACTTCTATTCAGTTTTGTAATCTTCAAAATAATCTGAGATCTATGTAAAAAATTCTTTACAACCTTTATTGAATGACAAGAGAAAATAGATACTGACAAGATGAGCGTAGTGAGCATTTCAATGCAGCATACAGCAGCATAGTATTTTCTCATTAAGGAGAAAAAATGACATGTGAAACACAAAATGCATTTCTCATAAGGTATAGAATTGCTTTGTATAATTTCCAGTTGAGCAGAACTAGAAAGCCAAGTTTGGAGAAAACAATTTAGATTATTTCCTACTGAGAACAAAAGGAGCCTAAATAAGCATTGGCAAAAAAAAAAAATAGAAGGGAGAGGAAAGAAAGACAAACACGCCAAATCCAAGAGTGTTGTGTATGTTGTAAAAGGAAGGGAAACTGAAGAGACATTTGAACAAAACTTCTCCAAGACTAGTTGTTCTACAATATCTCTTTCATTACTCTTAATTACTTTTAATCTAGTTACATCAGTAACTGGATGATCTGCAGCAACAAATGAAAATAATGTGATGCTCCCACAGAAACTTAAGATAGATCTCAAGTAAATCTGCACCTTTTTACTTAGCACTAGTATTAGTCTTTGGGTATTAATTTGGGGATGTCACATTTGAAATAGAAAAGACACCTCAGGCAAATGGCTAAAACACATAGATTAATCCATGCATGCAAAGAGGTTGTAAGGCCAGTTAGCAAGCCCATAGCAAACCAGTGAGTCATTTGGCACTGTGCCAGGTGAGCAGGATGGCCTCGCTGTATTGGAGGAGCTGACCCTCCTTGTTGCTGTAGAAATTGCCCGATCACTTTTGACAATGACATACGTTTGCCCAACTCGGATTTTGTAACATATCTGTTACTATAGTCTCTAGCTATTTGTTATTTTTATTAGTTTCACTGTAAAGAACACTGGTCTCCTGTACATACTAGGGATCAAGCTGTCTTCTTGAGCCATACCATTTGTTGAGCAATAGCTTCAGAAGATTTTCATCTTCAGAGAATATACTGATTCGGCTGTTTAACCAGTGGCATGTCAAAACATGCTGGGCAAAGCGTGATTTTTTAGGAACAGCAAATCCTTTTGGAGTTGCTTTTTCAGGGAACTCTTTCAGATCCTGGCATAATTCCTGAAGTAAACAAAAAAAGCATCATATTTCCTCCATTTTAAGAATGACAGGGAGCTATATAAATGGAATTATGCAGCATGTTACTTTTGGAGAAACTACGCTAATACCCATAATAACAACACTATATTATTTAACAATGCATAATATTGTGTAGCAACTCTATTGCCACCAATTCATCACAATAAAAGTGGAAGGAAATTCCTCGTTTTATTTCATGACACAGGATAGACAAGGGATACAAGAACTACATTTTCAGTCTTAAACAAGTGAACTATGTAATTTGCAGAGGTGCAGTAAAATCCTGAACATCATTCACAGAAGTGGGACATTAACATCATATATATATATACACACACACACACACACACACACTTATAGCCCTTCTCTCTGGGGGAAGAAAAGAGTAGGTGTGGGGCAACAAGATCAAATCCCTGTCAAAGGTAATAGAAAACTGTCACCACTAACCATAAAATTAGACTGGTCATCCTCAGGGTTTTCAGGCTCCTGAGCTGGGAGATGGAGATAGGATGCAGAATGAAGCCCGAGTTGTCAAAGAGGTGGCAGTCACCGACCTGCTCCTCCACCTGGATGCTCACAAGTCCATGGCGCCAGATGGGATCCACCCAAGGATACTGAGGGAGCTGGCAGAGGAGCTGGCCAAGCCACTCTCCATCATTTATCAGCAGTCCTGGTCAACCGGGGAGGTCCCAGATGACTGGAAGTTAGCAAATGTGACGCCCCTCTACAAGAAGGGTCGGAAGGAGGATCCGGGGAACTACAGGCCTGTCAGCCTGACCTCGGTGCCAGGAAAGGTCATGGAACAAATCATCTTGAGTGCCATTACGCGGCACATGCGGGACAACTGGGGGATCAGGCTCAGCCAGCATGGGTGCATGAAAAGGAGGTCCTGTTTCACTAACCTGGTCTCCTTCTATGGCAAGGTAACCCACTTAGTGGATGAGGGGAAGGCTGTGGATGTTGTCTACTTGGACTTTAGTAAGGCCTTTGACACAGTCTCCCACAGCATTCTCCTGGAGAAGTTGGCTGCTCACAGCTTGGATAAGTGCACTCTGCACTGGGTTAAAAACTGGCTGGACGGCTGAGCCCAGCAAGTGGTGGTGAATGGAGTCAAATCCAGTTGGTGGCCGGTCATAAGTGCTGTTCCCCAGGACTCAGTGTTGGGGCCGGTCCTGTTCAATATCTTCATTGATGATCTGGATGAGGGGATCGAGTGCACCCTCAGTAAGTTTGCAGATGACACCAAGTTGGGTGGGAGTGTTGATCTGCTGGAGGGTAGGAAGGCCCTACAGAGGGACCTGGACAGGCTGGATCGTTGGACCGGGGCCAACTGTATGAGGTTCAACAAGGCTCAGTGCCAGGTCCTGCACTTGGACTTGGTCATAACAACCCCATGCAACGCTACAGGCTTGGGGAGGAGTGGCTGGAGAGCTGCCTGGCAGAAAAGGACCTGGGGGTGTTGGTTGACAGCTGCCTGAACATGAGCCAGCAGTGTGTTCAGGTGGCCAAGAGGGCCAATGGCATCCTGGGTTGTACCAGGAATAGTGTGGCCAGCAGGACCAGGGAGGTGATAGTGCCCCTGTACTCGGCACTGGTGAGGCCGCACCTCGAGTACTGTGTTCAGTTTTGGGCCCCTCACTACAAGAAGGACATTGAGGTGCTGGAGTGTGTCCAAAGAAGGGCAACAAAGTTGGTGAAGGGCCTAGAGCACAAGTCTTGCGAGGAGCAGCTGAGGGAGCTGGGTTTGTTTAGCCTGGAGAAGATGAGGCTGAGGGGAGACCTTATTGCTCTCTACAACTACCTGAAAGGAGGTTGTAGCGAGGTGGGGGACGGTCTCTTCTCCCAAATAACAAGCAATAGGACAAGAGGAAATGGCCTCAAGCTGTGCCAGGGCAGGTTTAGGTTGGATATTAGGAAAAACTTCTTCACTGAAAGGGTAGTCAGGCATTGGACCAGGCTGCCCAGGGAAGTGGTTGAGTCTCCATCCCTGGAGGTATTTAAAAGAAGGGTAGATGTGGTGCTAGGGGACCTGGTTTAGTGGTGGACTTGGTAGTGCTAGGTTACCAGTTGGACTTGATGATCTTAAGGGTCTTTTCCAACCTTAACGATTCTATGATTCTGTGATAATGTAGTTCAAATTAGACCTTAACATTCACAGGGTAAAGCAGGCTAAAAGTGTATATTCCTTTTTCCAGGAAACTGTCTGCTGTCCTAAAGCCCATAAAATGGTTTTGAAACAAAGCAGATGACAGCAATTTCATGGTTTAAGATTCTTGAAAATGTAGCGGTATTAGTCTGAGATGTTTGACAAAATACACAAAAACATGCTGCCCTCTTAATCCTTTAAAGAATGGAAAGTTTTCAAGCCAGGACATTAAATGCAAAAATTCTGATGGTGTTATTTTAGTTATTAAATCACTAACCACACAAAATTTATAAAGATAACATTGAATTGCCTGGACTTATTTCATTATCAGATTCAGCATATTGAGTGTGAAATTTAGAATTAAATAGCTTGAGAAAAAATTACTGCTTGATGACTGATGATTAGCAAACAAGATGAAGTAATAACTCTTGCTTGTTAGCTTCAGTGAGGGAGGAATACAATTTCCAGAAAGAGGGAAATCTCATTAAACTTTCACTTAAAGCAGAAATGGAGGTGAAGCACTTAAAGCAGAAATGGAGGTGAAGTTTAAAGTATTTGAGCTTTTCTTTTTTCCTTTTTATAAAAGACGGATTAGGTAAAAAATTAGTTATGTTTTTATTTGAAGGATTTTGAGCAGTTGAGAATGAGTATTTTGAATTAACCAAATAACTGTAGTTTTGTAATTCAGTGAATTTAAGCATGTTCATCTTTGGTCAAATGTAAGTCTGAACTTTTTTATTTCAGTCACAATCATCCCAGAAAGATAGACCACATAAAACCACAACATTTGTCCTTCAGCTAGGATCTCAAAAATTACAGCTGATTTGGTACAAATTCCTATAGGAAAATAATAAGGGTTTTACATAAATGGGACACTTACAGATGGTCACCCTAACCCCATTGACCACTGCAGCGAATGTTGTTTATGTTGGCTGCTGAGGGACCAGAACCAAAGAGCCTTCAATGCACAGCTGATAGACTCCAATATAAACTCAGTAAGCTTTCTTCAATTACTAATATCCCCAAAGTAGTAGGAATCTGTTCAGGTAAGCGGTCTCAGTAAAGCACTGTAGAATTGTTTTTATATCTCTAACCAGAAAACAAGTGAACTAAGTGAAATTCCTGGAAAAGCGATGCCTACACAAAGAACACGAAAGCATTCCTTGTTGCAACCTCTCTACTGTAAACATGTCCTTATGTGTTATCATTATTCACAGACTTTATTGGAAAATCTAGAAGAAAACAGGAGATATTTAATATTGAACTAGTACCAGGTTTGCATAAAGAGTAACTTATCCACAATAATCTGATTTTCTTCCATGAATT
Organism: Platalea leucorodia; assembly: GCF_965183815.1. Classification (NCBI taxonomy): domain Eukaryota; kingdom Metazoa; phylum Chordata; class Aves; order Pelecaniformes; family Threskiornithidae; genus Platalea; species Platalea leucorodia. Next base: position 40,389,148 of record NC_138828.1, on the reverse strand, counting down.
CTTCATTACTTGAAGTATCACATATCCTAACTTTAAAAAAAAAAACAAAAAACAAAAAAAAACTACAACAAAAAAACCCCTTCTAAGACAAAGTTTAAATTAATATTAACAACCCCCCTCCCCCCCCATCACCACTATTCCTCTGGTTAACTGTTACCAGAATTGATTTCTATTTCTGTATCTTTTATGTCTTAATGAAGTTTCATACCTCCTCCTTCCTGCCATGGACAGGGGACCAAGTAAAAAGAACCATCTCAACTCATCATGAGCAATGCACCTGTGGCTATACCCTGTTTGTGGCAAGGCTTCATAAGAATGTCATGGAGAATTGTATAAGCAAGTACAAAGATTTGGACAAAGTTACTGGATATGTCTCATCCTAAATGAAAGCAAACGTGATTTGCCCTTAGATGTCCCATGGGAGGGAGTATGGTTCGTGTGTCTACCATTATTTAGTACTTGAATAACAAAAGAGATGCACATTTAGAGGGCAAACAGGCAAAGATTTTGTAGTAGCTTTAAAGAAGACAATCAACATGGTACTGATACCTCAGACAGATGATCCAGAAATAAAAAGTGGAAGCCAACAGAGACTAAAAGCTACACTTCAGAAGGCAACAGAAGCACAAGTTAAGGGGGGGGAGATAATTGACTAGGAGCCCTATAGCAGAAAATAATTTTGGTGTTACAGTGAACTAAAAAATCCAAAGCAGATAAGTTGTTGCAAGAAAAGCAGATCTAAACATGACACTCCGAGGTATATTAATAAGCATATGAGAAACGAGGTATTCTTTTACTCTAGTTGATACTGGTGGGGTCTCACTGGGCCAAGATGACATCCAGTTTGAAATGTGTTCTTAAAGAAAAGGACAAATAGAGACTTCAGAAGAAGAGAGTCAGAATGATGAGAGGTTTATAAAGTAAGAAGACAGTTTATTTTCTTTGGAAAAAAAGATGACAGATTCTTGGAAAAGGATTATTTAGATGAGGGAAGAAGTATTTGTTATTAGCTCTTCAGAAATGAAAAGCAGAAAAGGTCAAAATGTTGGAGGGCTGCTAGTGATCTCAAATCACAAACAGCAGTGTGGGTAGAGAAGAATTAGCAGGCAACGCTATCTTAAAATGTAAGCATCAGAAAATATGCCAGGTGCCTATTCCACAGAGACACTCAACATGAATAGACTTTAACAGTGGTTTTTTTTTTGGTTTTTTTTTGTTGGTTTTTTTTTTAAAACTTCTACAGCAATTGGACCTGTGGGAAACAGACACTGTCAGGCATACGGATGTTCAAACACCTCCCATGTGTTCTGCATCCACTGCTGTCAGAGGGGAAGAGCTGGCAGCACACAGATGCCTGCACAGCTCGCTGGCAGGTCCAACAGCTGCCAGAATTCAGCCAATGCAACTTCCAAGCTCCATTTCCATTCAGTCTGTTTCTCTTCTGGCATACAGAGGCATTAGTACTGTTGTAATGTGTTCTTAAGCTCCCAGACTGTGAGTAACTAATTTCCTACAGTGTCTATCTAGAACGCATTTGCAGAAGCCCAAGCTTCAATTGTGGCGCCAGGAAAAAGTCTGAATCTGGAGACCTTCTGGCAGGGGCAGGGGTGAGTGGCTGGAGAGGAGAAAGGGGTGAAGGATTAGCCACCAATAAGCTTGTCTCCTGCTATTTTCCCCAACTTCTGTTCATTTGCTGTCTTCTTGTGGGGACTGAGAATTTGTCTCCATAATTTCCTTACAGCTCACAATTCTTTTTGCTCCATGGAGCAAAACTCCCACAGAGCAACTTAGAAGAGCCAAGTAGGCTCTTTTAAGTAGGCTCAGCCATGATAGTTTGCAAGACCAAGCATAATTCAGTATCATTTTTGTAAATGGAATGTCATTAATTATGCATTTAGGCCAGTATAACCAGCCACTTTACACCCAGTTTTTATTATTTAGATGCTAGTTTTCATTTCAAGAGTTACGCGAATGTTGTCTCCTATCAAGACTATCCTGAATAAAGATACAAACACACAAAACTTGGGTTTGTGTCTGTTGGAACTCTAGATCTTACCTGAAGTAGCCAAAACATTCAGTTTACAAGCAGCAGTTGTGACAATGAAGAAAACTAGCCACTTGTACTATAAATTCTCTGTGACATTTTTGTAATAGAAATGTAAATCAAAATAGATGACAGAAATACAAACAACCACCGAACAGGGTAAGTCTAGAACATGATCAAATTTATCACATACCAATAATTAAAGGGTAGATTTCTCAATGGTCGATATATACATAATCCTTAAAGAGTTTTTTTTTACCCTGAGGATGAGAAAATACCTTTTTGCATTTTATGTAACACTTGTCCTTCCAAAGGTCTCTTCCCCCATCACAAAGCAACATGGAGTAGTTACACCAGCCATTCCTCAGCAATGTGGTTTTGGCACATTACATGGCAGAGTTCAACAGAGCCCACAAGATCTTTATGACAAATTGGGAAGTTTATGGCTTTAACGCAAGTTACAGGAGAAACATAGATGCTTATAGCCTGAGTTAGAATTTGGCTGTGACACTATGGACAAAGACTAGAATCAAACAAATATGTTTCGATTCTTTTCAGAGTTATTCTTAAGGAAAAATATTTACAGCACATTTTGACGTATTAAAAAACAACACCAAATAACTATTTACATTCAGTTTCAGTTCTCTTCCCCACCAGGCATCCCCCAAGATATGTTATTTTGAGTGTACTTAAATTTTTAAAAGTATGTTAAACATCAAAAAGTTATTTTGCATAGCCATGTTGTCCCTTTACCTATGCCTCCCGTGCCTCAGTAATCCTTATAGAGTCACTACTTCACTTCAGACACTGTAAGAGGTTCATCTTTTCTGGGGTCATAGCTCAGCTCTGGGAAAAACTCAAAACCAAGTGGCCTTTCTTCAATTTTCTGGCTTTGTTTGAGGTCACTTAGCTACCTTCTTTCTCAGACTGACCGCCGGCCCCAGGCAGGTTCTTTCCATGATCACAGTTTAGCAGAAGCTCTACTGCCCTTGTTAAGTTACAGCCTTAGAAAAGCAATGTACCTGAAGCATTACCTGTTTTTCCCTTACTCAGCTTCTAGAAAGCTGCTCTGTCCCATCCTCAACTTCTCTCAGATCTGACACCTTGTTCAGATTAACGAGTCCGGTTTAGGACTGCTAATCCTTTGCTGTCCGCTTCTCAGTTTGCACACCCCACCAAAAGTTCATTTATGTTGTAAACAAAAAATTAAAAATATTAAACTGAAACTCTGTCTGTCTTTCTGGGCAATAATTTTTAAAGCAATGTCAGTGCAAACAGGGAAGGGCTATTAGGACAACCAGTAGAAGGGATACACAGTCTGTTCATATAATAGGACAGAAAAGAAGCTGGGATAATTTAGCATAGAAAAATTAAGGCCAAAGGGGAACAAACTTAATCTCTCTAGGTATATCTGCTGGATTAAACACTGAAGAAGGGAAAGAGCTATAAAACAGTACTGACTTAAGAATAAATGAGCATACGGTGGTCATATGCAAGTTTGGGACAGATATAAGGAGAAAGTTTCTAACCATGATGGAAAAAAATGGTTGTGGAACCCTCTATCTGTTAGAAATGGCAGAGATGAGAAAACTAATCATAGTCCAGATGTACTTGTTACATGTCTGGAAGTGATAATATGACACGGCTACATGTGGCAAGAGCGCAGATAAAATGCCAGTCTGAACCTATGAAGCTGCTTTATTACTAACAGTGCTTGAAAGAGAAATGAACTCTGTTGTGAAATCTATCTGACATACCATATCTGAAAAGTGTCTGATGCTCTAAAAAAAAGTGGTTGCAGTACATAGCTGCCCATTTTAATTATTACTTATCTGTAATTGTAAAAGAGACAATGAACAAGCACGTAGCCAGTTTTGGCTTTGAAAAGGAAAAACATGGTATCTAACTATAAGAGCAGTATATTACATTTACTTAAACATGCGGCTTGGTCTTTGACAACCTGAATCCAATTTCTTTCAGCAGTCAAACCTCTGCAGCACATTAGAGCTCTTCCATAAAAAGTATTGTGTCCTTTGGCCTGAATAAATGAAAAATTTCTTTGTGTTTGTATGCAGAGATTTGTAACATCATCCTCACAACAGCAACAACAAAAATATCTAGAAATGTTATCCAAATCTCCAAAGCAAAAAGTAGTATTTGTTGGTTTTAAAATGAAGACTGTTTTGATGTTCTTGATAAGAAGGTCTTAAAATTCAGGGGCATGGCTTTTTCAATCAGGCCTAAACCTCCTTTTGTCTCTGAGGTAATCTTAGGGACTCTGTTCATACTGCTTCCCAAAATCTCTTGGCCCTCATTATAGAACCATTGCCTCCCAGAACAACACCAAATTTCTTTACCAGTTTGTCCGATATCAGTTCCCCAGTATCCTCCGCATTACGCTTGTCCACAGGGGAATGAAAGGAACCATCCTCTGGGATTAGTTTCTTGTACAAAACCTAAGCCGTCTGATAAACTTTCACAGTCAGAATAGGTATAAGGTTATTCATAGCAACATCTCATTAAACTGATGGTAAGAGCAGAGGACAAGGTTCCAGATAAGGACGACGCAAGAAGGACTTAGTGAATTTCACGAATGAACCACCATCTCACTTAACAGGTGCTAGTGAAGGGTAATAAAAAAAAGCTGACACTACTACAGCTTATGCCGTTTCTGTCCTGTAGTTAAAGTGCATAGAAGACTATCATTCCAGGTCTGTCAATTTGATACATTTTAAATGCACTGAATTTAAAACGGGAATAAATTACTAAGTAGTGTCAGTATTTGCTGTGAAAGAACATATTCGTTAGGAAGATGAATAATATCTGATGAAAACATCAGCCAAAAAGCTGCAGAACATCAAAGCTTAAAATGGTTTTAAGAAGTTTAATAAAAGAAGCAGCTACACAGTGTAGAGGGAAAATAACTTTTGGTTAGCGTAGATAATTTCCTTGGGAGCCAAGACTGGCCTCAGTTCTGTTGTTACATAATGCAGAATGTATGCATTTTAATTAAACATTGCTCTGATGGATCTAAAATGTAGGACAGATCATTTACTGTATCAACAGGACATGCTGCCCTGGGATGTACAATCCTTCACAAAATTAACAAAATTGGGCCCAACTGTGAAAAGGGTCAGGTCATTTAAGCAATAAATCTGGTTTCCATCACAAAGTGTACTACATGAAAAAAACTCTTTCTGTTTAAATGCCGCATAGAGGCCTGCAGCCAAAACCCCATTCTCTTTCTGCCTGTCTTGCAATTGGCTTGGATTGGAGGAACCCTAAGCGGTCTGTAGGAATCAAGTGAATGAAGGCAGACTACAATGTGTAGCAGGAACATCACTTAGAAAGCAGATTAGGGTGTGTAATCAGAACATGGTTTAGAAGGTCTTTAGTTAAATTTGCATCTAATTTGCACTAAGGCAATCTCTTCCAATCATTTAACTGTAGATTAGAAACTGATAAAAATTAGCAGGACAACACAGAGGTTGAATCTACACTTCTGCAAACCAGCTTCTCCAAATTTTCATGCTTTTTGGGCATAGGAGTCATGAAGAATGAGAGCAGCACAAAACAAATTAGCAGAAAGAAAGTCGTTAAAAAAAAGCAAACTTTTTTTAAATTAAAAAAAAATAAACTCTAGACTTCTCAATACCAACAGCAAGTATATATGGCAAATCAGAAGGCTCTAACACTAAGCATTTTTTTGCTACAGAAACTTGAAAGTCAACTTTCTGAAATAATCACTTTTAAAATACTGTTTCGTTCTTGGGCCCTGTATAGAAATGGGGTGGTATAATAACCTCTGAATACACTCTACCATTAACCTGCTGAGTGTCTTCTCATACAGAACTTACTCTTGTGACTTGGCAACTCTGAGAAGAGTTTAGCTGGTGCTTGAGGATTGTTGGGTATGCACGGGAGTGTGCTTTCCAACAGCAAAGAGCTCATTGTCTGTTGTACTGTAGCTGCTCACTAAAAAGCTGAATATTGGCCTCAGTCTTTCACCATTTCTGAATTTTTTTTTTCCTTCGCATCCAGTGACAATTCCCCTTATGCAAAAGGTAATGTATTATTTAAACTGATATACTTACTTGTCTGCACAAAGACACAATACCCAGCAATTTGAAAAACACAAAAGTATTTGCTTTGTTATTTTGCTTTATCCCCAGGCATTTGACATTTTTAGCTCTTTTTACTTAGCTATTCTTCACATCCTTATTTTCTTGCAAGTGACTAACCTTTCAGAGCTCTAGAGAATAAATTGTTTGCTTATGCTTAGAAGGGAAGGAATAAATAAAAAATAACCTAAAGAAAAATATATTGCTCATTGCTTTATTCTTTTTTTCTTTCCTTATTTCTCAAGAAATGAATATTTGCAATATTCTCAAACTTTTAGGCTAATTTTTTTCAAATTGTTCTGCCATGGTTGTTCAAAATAGTGCGCTTCTTTGTGTATCTACAGCCCAAGTCACATGCCAGCAACAGTGATGTGCTGCAGAGCGATATCTTTCTTGCTCTAGGACAAAGACATGTCCTACAGATTGCCCCTTCCCTGCAGCACAAAATCTCTCCACGGAAGTGTTCAACAGTTTTTGATTTGTGGAGTGCTAACTAGTGAAGGTGCAAATCACTTACAGCAAATTTAAGCCTCATATCAAGCAGTTACCTTTCACAGATGCCTTTGAAATGGTCCATGGACTGAAAAGCATTTCTCCACAACATATATTTCAGATCACAAACTATTATTTTTTTTCCTCCCATGATTAATTATTTATCTGTATATTGTCAGATGGAAAACAGAAGATTGTTTATTCTGTTTGTTGGGTTTTCCCGCTGTTTACAAGACTCCTAAGGAAGCAGGCAGTCAGCACAGTCAGTGCTATGCTGTGATCTCCCAGTTCTGGCATGTGGAGACCCTTTGATGTGACCGTATCACTGAATTGTAGCTGTCCTCAGCTTCAGAATGGGCTCACTGAAGCTAGTCATCAAATGAGCTGAACTAGGACGGGTTCAGAGCAGCCTTGAGCCAGCCCTCAGATCAAAGAAAGGAAAATAAAATTTGTAATTTCTCTCCTGTGTGAATCTGGCTGGTTGTCAGTTATTTATCTACCAGAAATGAAAATTCATTTACAAACAGTAAAATTATATATTTCTATATATAGAAAAAAACATCAAGCTAGCTTCTACATATTGCAAGGCCTCCTTCAGAAGATTTACATTCTACTGTTGTGTTTGCAAAAATTAATTTATCCTCTGCAGCCAAACACTTGAGACCAATAATGCTACATAATTTTTTGTTGACATTCACAGAATTTGGGAATCAAGGTCTAGTACATTATATTTTACATTTCTCATCAGATTAAGAAGTAGTAACAAAACCTTGCAGAAGACAGGATTTCCTGTAATTTGGATGCCTTCCTCCCCTCCCCGTCCTTTAGTTATTTAGGCATATCTCCTCCTAGAAATTTCAGTCTAAGACAATATTGTATTTTCCTTTCATTAAAGGGTACATATCAATAGCTGTTTAAAGCAGTCTTTACATTAGAAAACACATTCTGGAGAAGTCTGACCCAAGAGGGGCCAAAGTTTACTTACTTTATTGCTCTTAGTGCATTTTATAAAATATATGTTCTTGAATTTCCTTATATTTTACACTCACAGTTAAAATTGTCTGCTGCTAATCACTGCTGACACATTTAGAGTTGTATTTATAACTACAGGTTTTGTGGTTTAAGTGTAAGGAATATGGAAACGAATAATGGTTCTCCATTGCCAAGAGTGGGAGAAAAGACATCAGAAATTTACTTTATAGTATGACAAAGACAACCCTAAATTATTAAAAAGAAACCCACAAAAGTGGGTTCAGTAATTGAGGACCTGGAAACCTGCATTCAGCCTTGAGAAGTTTGAAAGAAACTTGTGCTAATTTTACCCGAGAGAGGTGAAGAATAACTTCACGCAGCTCAAGGAATTGCGCAAGTCCTGAACCAGAATAAATTAGATTACAATTATGATCGAGGTCAGGGTCAACAAGAGTACTGGGCAAAGTCTGACTCAGTTTTTCATGATATATAAGTTAGCTATGCATCTTTATTGGCCACTGAAATATGTAGAGTTAAAGCTGTATTGTGACTAAGTAGAAATCTGTCAAAATGACCCAATTCTTCCACCACTGATAGTATAGGAGTTTCACTACTGACTATAGCAAAAACAAAGACCTATCCATATCACTGAGATCTCCAGCAGACCTCTAAGTGTCTACAAGTACTTTAGAGTACCCATTGGACACTGGGAAGAACACAATTCTGATTCATTTCTGTGCCAAATCTGAGCATAAAATTCTGGGACTAGTACAGATCTCAGTGATTCTTCTTTTTCTCTCTTTTTTTTTTTTTTTCTTCCTTTTTTCTTTCTTGCAGGAAAAGAGACCCTTTTACTAACAGCACCACAAGGGGAGCCCACTGTTGGATGATGTTAAGGGTAACACACCCTTCGTCTAGAGACAACCTAGCACAGAGGAGAAGCATGCTCCAAGTAATATTTTGTTAGCAACTGAATATTTATTACACTTACCTTGAAAAAGGGAAAGAGGGCCGTTTGAAAAACACCTGTCTAAAGTCTATGATCTGGAGTACATCCTTGAAAATTTGAAGTACTCTCTCTGTTGTATACTTCTAGTAGGAGCACTTTGAATCATTTGAGACTGATTAGAAAGGCTGCGATCAGTGATTAAAAAAAGTTCTTGTATTTAATATGCCCTGAGCAAGGCAGAATTCTTAAATAATGATACCTTTATGTACAGCTTTACAAAGGCAGATATTAATTCAGATTATTTACTTTTTCCACTTGCTTTATCTATAGCAAATCATAGACCAAGCGTGCATTGTTTGTGTTGCCTATGGGACTAAACTCTTATGTCAGGATATGGTGGGGAAGGAACGAGGCTTCACACTTTGTATTTGCTAATCTTAGTGAAAGTCTGTATTAAAACATTTGGCATCAGAACAAGAAGGTATATAAATAGCTCTGCAAGACAGGAGGATGTTAGCAGATTGCTTTTGGCTAAGAGCTCTTAGATTCATATTAACACTTGTTAAATAAAAAAGGTTTGGTGCTTTTATTTGGATAGTGCTACTATAGTCTTCTGTCTGAAGTGTTATCAAGAGTTCAGAAAGGATAAAAAGAACTTCTTGGTGTCAGGTTTCATATACATGTATAAGTATATAAGTAAAAACATAGCCTTAAATGTATGGATTCCAGAACTAATATCTGACATTGACCTACAGTCTCCTTATAGCATAACAACAGCTTAGTCCAAGCCAATATTCCAGCCAGTTTGCAGGGACAGAAGTGGGGGGTGTTTTTTCCTCTTAGTCATTCAAAACATGGTCTTTGAGTAATAGCTGTTGCTTGGAATGGTAACTTGGCATTTAAGTACCACAGAGGGCTGAGATCTGACCAGAGCTCTTGAGGATCAGTTCTCATATTCCTGGGCTTTCATCCAAAGAGGGGATGTTTCAAAGGATTCTTCCGTACTGTATTTGTCTTGGTAACCAACAGAACAGAATGCACCTTTATTCTATATAAACAAGATAAACTTGTTTACTCATTTGATAACAGGAGGAGGAACAGAATGAAAATGCTTTTGCAAAGGAAATAGTTGACTGATTGTCTGGCTGGGTGACACTGATGTTGTTGAAAAAATAGACCTCTATCCTAAAACTAAACAATGGAAGAGGAAGCCTATGGTTACAATGTTTACATGTTGGCTATGTCGGTACCAGTATTTCTATTTTAACTGTTTAAAAACCTTGAGAGATGTTTCACTCCAGCTGCTAAGACTCAGTTTTTACATAGTTCAATAGACATAAATCCAATACATGGGTGAGAATAAGTGGTTTTATAAATATGCAAATATAACTTCCAATTTTTCATAGTTGTTCAAAATTTTCTTTACTCGCTATTAATTTTATGCGGAACTTCTACTGTTTTACTTTTCACCTTTCATTTCAGCAAGACTGTATAGCTGAAACTAAGCGGTCTCTCAGATTAAACACAGCTTCTTTATGTTATCCTGTATTGTACTACAGCAACTAAAGACATGCATAAATACTCTCTAAACACTGCACAGTGTTGATCTCTTCTCTTACGAGTATCTTCTCTAGGCTGAAATCATACTTTTATCCTGAACCAAAACTTAGTAACAACTGGTTATTTCTTTCAGTTGAACCTAACTTCAGTACCATCAACCATTTCCTGAACACAGCCATACACTGCTAGAACAGCCTCCAGCTGAGGTCTGTGGGATGCTACTGTAAGGTTAATAAATATACAATTAAAATGCACAAGAAAAATTTAACATCCAACTCCTAGAAAAAGAAATTCTTAATATGACCGCCATAAGTTGCCTAAGTGGATTACCTTTGGTTTTTGGTGTCATACTTGCCTGCTCTAGATGCATCCAGCTTTTGATTTTTAAACAAAAATTCCCATTTACCCTGTAAAAATAAAATGAGCAGATCATAAAACTAAGGTCTAATTCTGCCAGATGTTGAGCACCTCTGTGCTTTGCATACTTAATAGATTCCACTTACAGAGGACTTTATTGCTGCAGTAAAAACCTCTATGTAACCTTAGAGGTCACCTTCTCAGAGTCAACTTTAAAACTTCTTTCCACACTGAGTTCCCTCTAGATCCTAGAGATTTCTTTCTTGTGCCACAAGAAGATTCAGATACAAAAAATTCAATTACACCTGATGTATAGTGCTCTGATAGGAGTGAAGGAAGAGTTGGGTGCTTTGTGACTCATCCCCAATTCAACTCTGGAAAGATGAACACTTTCACAGAAAAGATTTTCAAGCAGAACACTATTTATCAAGCAGGTTAAATTCCTTCCAAGAAGGAATGTTACCAGCTGACCATACTATGTGATCATCCAAATCGATATCTAATTAAATTATACTGTTACCTTGTCAAGCTCATACTTGCTCCTCTGGGGACAGTACCAGATATTTTAGAACAAGGTGGAAGAATTCCTTCCATAAGCAGTTAAATAAGCACTTCCAAAGTACTTCCAAAAGAGTTTCTGAGTAATGTCCAAGATTTATGTATACAATCTTGTGCATCTGCTCAGATTATTTGATAATTGATCCCAGTATTCACAAAAAGCTGTTGGTTTTTAAAATCCAGGTTTTCTACTACTAATGCCTGAAAATACGTGATTAGACAGAAGGCAAAGAAATGAAATGAAGGCTCTATATTAAAAAAAAATATTGTGACAACTAACACATTGGTTATGCCTGTTAGCTGTCATGTAGGATTAGTCTTCCTTGCTTCTTTAAAACTGTGAAAGAGCATTCTGCAACAAAAATTATGTTGCATGACAAGTATATCCCTTTATATAAGCAGCACAAATTGACACGGAAAACTTTTTTGATGACTTCTGTTTAATTCATCCTTCTCAAAGACTGTCCTCGCTGAGTCAAGTTTTTATTCCATTATATCTTTCTGAGGATGGTCCCTTTAAATTCAGCAGAATCGCAAGTGTCAAGATTTAGAGTGGCTTTACAATTATCAATTACTAGTTGAATTCTTTTTTGCTAAAAGGTAAGGGGTTTTGTTTGCTTGTTTTCATCTTTCTCTTTGTTTTTAAGGAAACATCATACCTATATAATAGTAGTTCCTTTTCCAACTTAGTAACTTTAATACTAAAAGCATTCTGAGTTTGTACCCTAAAAGACCTGATTTCTTCTTGAAGCAACAGTAGGAAGTCAATCATGGGATTCAGTACGTTTTTGTTTATGGTAGGTGTGCATCAAACGTATTTGTAATGTGTATGTAAACTATAGGAGGTTCCTAGCAGATTTTAGACATGATGTTACAATGGAAATACCTCAGTCTTCCAACTAAGCAAAAGGAATAGTAGCATATAACCAAAAATCACAGAATCATAGAATCGTTAAGGTTGGAAAAAAACTTTAAGATCATCAAGTCTAACTGTTAACCTAGCACTACCAAGTCCACCACTAAACCAGGTCCCCAGGCACCACATCTACCCTTCTTTTAAATACCTCCAGGGATGGAGACTCAACCACTTCCCTGGGCAGCCTGGTCCAATGCCTGACTACCCTTTCAGTGAAGAAGTTTTTCCTAATATCCAACCTAAACCTGCCCTGGCACAGCTTGAGGCCATTTCCTCTTGTCCTATTGCTTGTTATTTGGGAGAAGAGACCGTCCCCCACCTCGCTACAACCTCCTTTCAGGTAGTTGTAGAGAGCAATAAGGTCTCCCCTCAGCCTCATCTTCTCCAGGCTAAACAAACCCAGCTCCCTCAGCTGCTCCTCGCAAGACTTGTGCTCTAGACCCTTCACCAACTTTGTTGCCCTTCTTTGGACACGCTCCAGCACCTCAATGTCCTTCTTGTAGTGAGGGGCCCAAAACTGAACACAGTACTCGAGGTGCGGCCTCACCAGTGCCGAGTACAGGGGCACTATCACCTCCCTGGTCCTGCTGGCCACACTATTCCTGGTACAACCCAGGATGCCATTGGCCCTCTTGGCCACCTGAACACACTGCTGGCTCATGTTCAGGCGGCTGTTAACCAACACCCCCAGGTCCTTTTCTGCCAGGCAGCTCTCCAGCCACTCCTCCCCAAGCCTGTAGCGTTGCATGGGGTTGTTATGACCAAGTCCAAGTGCAGGACCTGGCACTGAGCCTTGTTGAACCTCATACAGTTGGCCCCGGTCCAACGATCCAGCCTGTCCAGGTCCCTCTGTAGGGCCTTCCTACCCTCCAGCAGATCAACACTCCCACCCAACTTGGTGTCATCTGCAAACTTACTGAGGGTGCACTCGATCCCCTCATCCAGATCATCAATGAAGATATTGAACAGGACTGGCCTCAATACTGAGACCTGGGGAACAAGCATTAATATTATCTTCTAAATAATACCTACCAATCATCAGATGGCTTTTGAAATCTCCAGGAGCTGAAACTAAACAACCTGTTTTAATGGGCATTTGTGAATAACAGCCTTCTTAAGTGCAGCTTTAGTTTGTAAATGAAGTCTTGAGAGGGAAGAAGCCTTGTGTTTGTCAGGTGCCTTATTTGTAACTAATAGCCTAATTGGCTCTACAGGTGGATGAGAATCTAATTAGCTCTCTTCCAGTTGGCAATGGAGAGAGTTCAGTTCTCTCATATATTAAAGGAACAGCTGTGTTAAGAAATGGTCAATTTAAATAATTTCATGGCTCTTGGAATGAGCGCATCTTCCACCACCATCATACGTTTGTACTACAATGTTTATTAAAGGAAAATGTGCACATAGAAACGTTTTGAAATAGATGATATTTGTAGAAAGAAAACGTGCTTAGCTATTGCTTTACTTTGCTTGTGAGGCTTTTCTCATTCATAGTCTCTTGCAGTGGTCATAATTCAAAAGCAACTACATCATAGCATGTTGCTATGGAAGATGTTACGAGGTTATTTCATTAAAATATGGAGTAGTTGAAAGATGGCATTTTATAAAAGAGGTCATCAAGGTGAAAATCAAAAATTCATGTTATTTAAAGTGCCAGAGAAAATTGTTACACTTAAAAAGAGACAGTAAAGGAAAAGAAAGTACTTTGTAACTGACTTTTTAAAACTGACACATGCTTTTTAACAGTTGCTCTAGCCAAACCCAGAGTTTAGAAATTGGTTCTTTTAAAAATAATGAACTGATAGTATCCCTTTAAAATAGTAAAAAGATCTTAAGAGGCAATAAAAGAGCAAGCATTAGTAGAAATGTCCCTGTTTAAAGCAAATGAATTAAGTAAATGGATACATTGGTAATGGACATCTAATTGAATGTACTTTGCTAAGGTGAATTGAATAGAGGCATCTAACTTAAGAGTTTTCAAAGTTCCCTGAAAATTTTTCTCTGCAAATTTTCCAAAAAATTCTAGAGGTCTTAGCTCTGAAAGGGAAAATGCATCATAGGGAAGGGCAGCACACATTGTCCTGCCTCTGTGTCTCACCCCTCTGCTGTTAGGTTGGTCTTTGACCTGTGGATTGAATTGCCCAGGTAAATTGCAGATTTGTGGCACTTGGTGGTAATTACTATGTAGAGACTTGTCAGCCTGACAGGAACTGTGACCAGTAACTCATTCACATCAGACACAGAGCAGCTGTCAGATAATAATAATGTTCAGCCATGCTGATCTGTAACAAAGCCAGTCATCTGGAGGTTCAGCCTTGCAGGTCCCAAAGGATATACTTTTAATGTACTTTTGATTAAAATTCATACTTCTCAAATCTTATATGTTGTTCATCCCCATCCCTGGAGGTATTTAAAAGAAGTGTAGATGTGGTGCTTAGGGACATAGTTTAGAGGTAGACTTAGCAGCACTAGGTTAACAGTTGGACTTGATTATCTTAAAGGTCTTTTCCAACCTAAACGATTCTATGATTCATTTCACCTTTTACTGAAAAGTAGTGACTAATGTACTTAATGCTTGAGCTGTGCCGAGATGCATAGTATGTGCAATTAAATACGCATTTGAAGATTAATTAACTTGCTTTGAGTAATCAGATTGTGACTTAACAGTCTGCAACATTATCTTTAGTAGAGTGATAAGACTTCTTCAAAGCCAACTTTGTTTCAAAGCATGAAGGAAAAGAAGCTAATCTTTCTGTTGATACAATCTCTTTGACAGAAATCTCCTTTAGAGAAACAAACTTGCCTTTAAAGTACAACCATGAATATAAATAACAACAACAACAACGTAAGTAGGGAACTACCACAAATAAAAATTCCGTAAACTAAGCTGAGGATAACAAATAGGAAAAAGAAATGGGGAAACATGCCTCTTGCTTAATTTGCTCATGATGGAGCGTATTGTTCTGTCTGCATAGGGTATTTTAAGGTTGAGAAATAGTATGCATTTGGATTCCTAAGTGTTTTCAATTTCAGTAGTGCTTTACCACTCCAGCATAGTCGGGTATTGTAGTAGCAAAACACTCTTGGCATAAAGGAAGGTGTATTAAAGACGTCACACTGTACCAATGTGGTAAATGGGTTATGTGAGCTCTACTGAGAGAAATGCAGTTTTGCTGGTCCAACTTGTCAATTTTAAGGACTTCTGCTAGTGTAATTCAATTGAACAAGGACCACAATATTTGGCACCCCACAACAGTCTAAGGTTATTTTATTAACTTGTCAATAAAGGAGAAGTGTTAAACTAATGTAGGTTGCAGCAATTGGGAAAAGTACCTGTACCAGCATTTGCTTTTTAATTGTAAAACAGCAAGGAGAAGGAAGAAGGAAAAAGGACATGAAATGATCCCAAAGTCTCAGTATGCTACAGAAATCACTAGTTTCAGGGATTTTTGCTAAAGAAATGAAGATTTCATTTGGAAGTCTTGTCTCCCCATTCCTATTGCTTTTCATATTAGAAATTTTTTATCTAACTATGCAGCACCAACTGCAAAAAGCAGAAGAGAGATGGTATACTGCTAAAAGATGTGACCCCTTCTTCATTTTCTGATAACTGCAATTTAAAATCATATTGTTTTATTGATTAGAGATCTAGATCTATATAGTGCCATACATAAATCCAGTCAATGAGACTTCACATGTGGTTCATATGAGCTCCTCTTCCTTGAGCAGGCAATCAGCATGCTGTTGGCATACTGCCTTGAACTTCGACATAAGAAAGGGTGGAGATATCTAGAGCTTTATGACAGCTCTGAACTTTAGAGGCTAAAAAATTAAAACCGATACTGTAGAAAAGAAAGGCCTGGAAAAAATAATTTAAAAATGAGAGGAGGGAAATATGCAGTGGTAGAATAGAATAAGAGTTCATCTTTGAGATGTATTATTATATCTTTAAGATGTATGTAAAGAAGACAAGCCTCTACTTTGCATAATAAACAAAAAATCTACAGCTGTTGCAAAGGAACCCATAATAATTCTGAGTTCTGAATTCCCCTCATGTTCTTCAAAAGTAACCCAAAGATGTTGTCTGAAATGCATTTTTGGGGTTCTTGCTTTCTGTATTCCTTTGCACAATTCAATTTAAATGCTCATGAAATATTTATTTCTTCAATTTAATTTCAGACAACCTTCAAATAATCAAAGGAAAGAGATGATGTTGACACATAAAAGAATAAGAGGTGGATAATTGGGATTTAGTGAGAGCAAGTCACTTATTTCCCTGGTGCACCACAGCAAAACAGTTATGTCACTGTGGTAACCACTAGACTGGAGAAACATTGAAACCAACCATCAGGAAATACAGGGCCCACTGAGGCTTGACCTTTTCTAATTGGATGCTCTGAGAAGTGTTCACAGCTGCCCATTCCCAGGCCAGTGTCCCTTTCTGTCCCCATCCACAGAAATACTGTTTCGCTAATTAAATAATGTAAGAACTGAAGATAGGCTTCCAATATGGTTCTTTCACATTTTTCTACTTTTTTTTCCTTCCCCAGATTTCTTCAGTGAGTGAACATAAGATATTAGGAAGCCACTAATCTTGTATGCTGGAAATCTCTGGCAGCCCTAGGTGGTACAAGGGCTGGCAAGGCTAATCTGGGTCTTCTAGCACCTGCATCTAGAACTCTGCGTATGATTTCCTGTGTACTCTGGCTTCTTCCTCTCACTTTGAAAACCTCTTAAAATATTTAAGCAGACCTATGGTACAAAGTGTGTCAATTATTTTATCCATGTTGTCAAACATTCATGCACATGTGCACTGTTGTGTTGCATTATGCCAAAACTGAGCAATCCTGTTAGTGCTTCTAAAGTCTCTTGCCTGATAACTGCCTGGCAGTTATGCTTACTCATCTTCCCTTTCCCATTCTTCTCCCTCTTTTTTTTTTTTTTCTTTATAACATTGTTCCTCTCTATAGTCTAACATCTTTTGCTTCCTTTGCATCCCTAATTTTGTTCTTTGTATCACTTAATGTCTCTTTGTTGGCCCTAGCTATGCTTGCTCCCTCCTACCCTCACGCTTTCATCCATGATTTTTATTCTTTCTCTTCTTACTTCCTCTCTTACTCTCATGGCTGTTCTTTCCCATTTCTAACTGCTGTCCCCCTTCAGCACTCCTTTTCTTTTTGTTTGACGTCCTCCTGTCTCCCGTTTCTCACAAATTGCTCCACCTCTCTCTTCTAGATTTAGGCTATACTTCAGTCTCAACTATTGTTCGTGATAGTTGAGACAAGTATAGCCTAAATCCAGACCATATTCTTAAAATGAAGACATATCAAACAGGCTGTCTAAATTCATAATTTGAAAACATTGCTATAAAAATTTACCAAGGTTAAAACCCCAGAAAGTTGGGTTGAGTTGAGGAATTTAATGTTATTTAGAAACAAAATTCTAGTGTATAAGAACACATAAGCAAATGGGTGATCTGAGCCAAAGTCAGCATTTCTGCAGGTATCCCTTTTGTTTGGTGATGTTTGAAATGATAGAATGTGTCTAGTTAGTCTCTTGAAGACAATCATGTACCATGTGTCTAGATAATGGAAGAAGATATCCCAAGGACAGGAATTTAGGAATTCCCATGCCAATTTGGGCTCAATTCCACATCATTCCAGTATGAGATTCTTTATGGAAGGATGCATCAGAGAGGGCAAATGAGGAACTACTTTGAAAGAATTCACTGTTGCTTCCTAAACAGACAATTCTAAGCTTTTTAGAGAGAACAACTTTTAGGACCAAGGATATTCACCCAATGAAATAACATTTGCAGGCACAGGCTTTGCCGCTAGAGATAATCAAGTCAGTAACTTGCCTGAGAAAGAAACTCCTCCAGAAAGGGCCAAATAACCTACTTAGGAAGTTTTATCCATTGCTGGCACCCGATTGATATACCACAGGTCCCACTTACAAGCCGCCTTCTCCAGAGGTGGAAGAGTTTACAGGCTATCATACTGTTCTTTGTACCTCCTATTGCAGCATTATAAATAACACTGGCTGCAAATCATTTTGTGTGACACAGTATGGAATTTAAACAGATAGGAATCAGACTTTTAGATATACACTTAAAATTCTAGGCTTGAGTTATTTTCTACATTAGTTTTGTAAGGAGTTTGTTTTCATTTATTTTGTGGGAGCAGCTGCCCTATTATTTCATTAGAAATGTTTTTAGAGACCTAAAAAAAAAAAAAACAAAACATTCCTACAACTCCAATTTATGATCTTCTTAATATAACTTCAGCTTACCATCTGAGTTAATTTTATCAGAACACCTCATAACAGAAGACTAAAATCTAAGAAATCCCATCTGTTAACAAGGAAGTTTTCTAAAACTCTCAAAACCAATTGAGAAAATCGTACTGTATTTATGATACAAACAGATTAAGAGCAGGAAAAGAAGTAAAGTTTCACAGATGATTCTTTTTTATTACTGAAATAAAATTTATCATACCAGCTTAGGAAGTCTATTTTTTTTTTTTTCTCCCTAGTGATCCAAGGTACATCCAGATACCCTATTTCTGAAACAGGTGCAACCATGTTTTGAGAGAGAAATGCATAATGAGCTAGGAGAAACAGAAGATTATTGATTCATTATTTACCTAGCATAATGGAGACATACTTATTTTGCCAGCTACCTTCCCGATGATATTAGCCCAGTCAAGGTTTGTGTGGGTTTTATTTATTTAATTGCATAAGCATGTGAGCATTTCTATTGATTATGCACAGATTCAACTAACTGCCTCAAAACCTCAGCTCTCTGTTATGTACTGAAGTCATCCTTAAACTTCAAGCTTCAAATTATAATTATCTCAGCAGTTGTACTTACTGCAAGTCTCACTTTAACAACATGGAGTTCCCAGAAGTAATTCTGATTTTGTAGCTAGTAATGAATCACTCTGTAGATCAACAAATGAATATTGTTCAGATGTTAATTTGCCTGAGCACAGTGTGTAACAGAATCCTAGTTAGTGAGCTGAATTCAAACCACCACAAACAGCAGGGCTGGAACTGTATGTTTCAAAATCAGAAAAACTTCAGAATTTTGCTTGCTTGATGGAGAACTCACATACTTATGTAATCTCACCATCTATAATAATACCAATTTACTAACCGAATA
This sequence comes from Platalea leucorodia, assembly GCF_965183815.1. Lineage (NCBI taxonomy): Eukaryota > Metazoa > Chordata > Aves > Pelecaniformes > Threskiornithidae > Platalea > Platalea leucorodia. The sequence goes on along the minus strand of NC_138828.1, from coordinate 40,370,020 downwards.
GAGAAGGAATTCTGTTAGAGTTCAGACATGTTGTATTTTTACAAGGAATAATAATTTTTTATTTTTTTTTTCTTTTCTGATGATGATTTTTTGCTTTTCTGATGATGCCATGTTTTGTGCCTATAAACTTACTCCAACTCTGACTCATTGTGTATTTAAGGCAGAATACATATTTTTGTCAGCGAAATGCAGTAAGATTTCTTGTTTAGGAATGGAATTGGTAATATATATATAATATCAGGACTCATTACTGTAATCTCATTACAGAAATCTCATTACTGTAATTGTAATCAAAATTTAAGAGGCCAATAAAGGTAAGTCGGTAGTTTCCAAATTCAGGTGCAAGTTCTTCCTCAGAATTTGTAATTGTTAAAACGAGTTTGATTGTTTGCTGGACAAACAACACCCAAAGCGGTACCTTTTCTTAATTTCTGCTTTTTACTTGTGATCTCTTTTCCCTGCCTCCAACCCCTATCAGTGTGCCTCATTAGGCTCCTGACATGTAACCCCATCACTTGTGCCTAGTGCCCTGGGAGATGGAAACTCCAAATTAGGTGGCTTCATAGGCATGGGAACCTGCTGTGCCAATTTTTCCTATACATTTCTCAGGAAAATCAGAGAATTCAGCCTTTTTTAAGCTCAGTGTCTTGGCTGGCAGCAGCAAAGATGACTAGCTATATCTGTTAAAGTAGGGAGAATGTTAGCATTCATTCAAAGGCAGGTTCCTCACCTCCTCTTGGTAAACTGTGGTTAAGCCTGTTGATAAAAAGATAAAAGAAAGAGGGCTCCCCTCAACACACACACCCAGAAATTCCTCCATAGAGAGGAATAAAAGATTTGAGCTACAAATTACAACTTCCATTGCAGATCTGTGTCTGTCCCTTCATCTTTTGCTCTGTAGGGACAAGAACATCCAACACGTCTGCAAACTCTCCTTGCACTCCTGGTTGCTTTTCTAGCCTAAGGAATCTGTCTGGCTGTGGCTTTTTGTTCTGCATATACCACACTATAAAATCTGAACCTTATTTTTTTTTTTTTCTTTCTAGACAACACAGTATCCCATGTAACAAACTAGAATAGTGCATTTTTTGAGAAAGGCTTAATTTTAATTATGAATAGCAATTTTTGTCTGAATTAATTTTGCAGGGCGAAAAATCCACTTTTGCTCTTAACTAGAGAGGCCAGAGTCTACAAAAATTCTGACCACACTGTGTTAAAAAAAAAAAAAAATCCGGGGGGATGGGGGAAATCAATGCTAAAATCTGTTCTAAATACTATGTAAAAATAATACTGAACCATGAAGCATACTGAGCTTCTGATTTCCAGCACCCGGGTTTTTTCTGTTTAGCAGTTTCAAAATTTGTACATAAGTAAAGCTTTAGCTCCAGTACGCTGGCAAAAAATACTTATACTGACTGTAGATTTTGCTGGCAGATACACACATCCACTTGTTTGGAACTGGAGGCTGAAAGAATCTACCTGAAAATTCACTTTTAATCACTGTCTTAGAAATTCCTGGAATACATTTCTGAAATAGATGCCTTAATGAGGTGCAGTTCAGAGAGACTGACTCATTGTGACATATGCTAAGGTAGAACACTTAAAGCTTGTGCAGCTGGAAGACTTTAGAGTATATTCATCAAAGGACTATATGGTGATGATGTCAGTGAATTAATTTTTAGATTCTAGGCCAAAGACAATAACAATATCTAGCTATATAAATAACTTTGGCAAAGTAAGCCTTCTATACAATTTAAGCCACCGCAATCAAACATTGTTTTGTGTCACATTAGAAAAGAATGTGACATGCCAGGAATTTCTCTGTTGTATTGGGTTTAAGTAATACTCCCCCCTGACATTCCACCTTAATGAAAAAGCTGTACAAAGTATTTCGGAATTATCCATCCCTTCAAAATAAACATTTTTAAAGTACAAAATTGCATAAAGACTATAAAATGCTTGGATTTCTGCATCACTTCTGTCTTGCTAGCCCACAGGTGAGGGATCTGGTCTGGTATTTTGATGGTAGTTCAGGGTACACAAATTGAAGGAGCACAACCACTCCGAATGATCCTGAATGGTCACCTTTATTCTCAGACCAGATGTTACAACTCATGTTTTACTTACCCAGTTATGAGTTTTCACAATGGACAGAAAGTATCCCCCAACACTTTTCTACACAGTACCTGAGCATCCCTGGGAGGGATGAATGCAAAAGGTACCTCACACAGTTTTACTGATGAGCTGGTAAACTCACCAGTTCATAAATTAACATCTGACTCTCCCAGCCTTAAATCTAGTCAAAATCTGATAAGAGTTACAAATAAAATCATCAACCAAATAGCTACTGACCATCATTTGTTTGGAAGACAGGTCTCACTTTTAGCTAATCACCAAAGACTGGAGATATATAAAGAGCCTGTTAGTCAAAACCAATGTTTTACATCTTTCATGAAAGCAATGACATTGCTGCTGACTTCAGTGAGTGCAGAATCTTCATGGTGAGAGTCTGTGGTTACAGTATAGATCTCATGATGCAGGTATAGCTGGATGTAGTCTGAAGTCATTACTACAACTCAGATTACTGAGTTTTAAGACTGATGACTTATCACTGATTACTTAAGACTCACTCAGGTTACTGACTCAGACTACAGTCTTAAATCATTTCTTAAAGCAAACAGCTTCTTCCTATTTGAATACAGCATATTTCTATTTTATCTGGCAGAGACTGAACTATGGAAAAGAACTTACAATATTTAAAAGAAAATTTTATTTTGGTAACTCTGTATCACTGAACTCTGATGTCACTATTTCAGTGTAATAAAAATGAAAAGAGTTGTAGAAAATTTGTTTTACTTTGTTTCTCAAATCCTGTCTAATATTAATCTTAAGGATTTAAAGCAGTAATAATAATTACTTTGTGCATGTCTAACATTATTCATCTTTGAGGTAGACTTGCATGACTGGAAAATATTAGGGTTCTATTGAGAGTTCTTGACCTCAAAGGAGATTTAACAGTTTGCTTTGGAGGGGTGGTAGGTGGTAAATTTACATAGATTATATTAGGTCATGAATCAGACTAGAAAGTGCACAAAAAGCATGTTCTAATTTTTTTTCTTTTATATCGCAGATGATCTCTTATTTACTTTTTATTGGTAGTTTTGGCAACAACACCACTCAGTGCATATTTCTCGGGGTGCCCTTGTTATGTTTAAGAACATGATGCTCGGCCATCAGCAGGAAGAACATCTTTTTAAAAGTTTATTCAACATCAGTAAGTTGTTTTCCCTTTTCTTTTGCTTGGAATTCTACCACTTTTACCATTATTTGCTAATGCTTTTGAATAAAAAGTGTAATAATAAATTTGTTATGCTGTTTTGTGTGCATCCAGTTTGAAATACTGGAGTATCAACTTTTTTTTTTTGGTGTCTCAATACTCTGTCATTTGTGACTATACCATTCCCCATTCCTAACACTGAGTTCAGTCAGTACCATGCAAACCATTTGTAATCAATATGCACCAATTCCAGGTGAAATGCTTTCACTTGTGGTAGTATCACCTGTGCTGCCATGAAGCACTATAGATAGGTCTAGGTTATATACTTCAAGAGAGAGTTGACTTTTGAGGCAGTTGTTCAGATTTAGTGTTTTGATTTTATTAATTACATGAAAGACATATCAGCCGAGAAGTTTGATTCTAAATCCAGAAGATAAGCTTGTCCCAGATTTGCAAAAAGTCAGGAGAAGTTTGAATCCATCTATGTAATTTTATACATCTCATTTTTAAAAATCTTATAGAACTGCTATTCTATATCACAGTGGACAATTCAAGCATTCCTTTAAGAAGAAATAAGTGAGACACATACTGTAGTTCCCTTTGTAACAATAATTAGATAAATTATTCAAAACAAATAACATTGGGGATAATGATCTCTATTCCTTTACCATAAATGCACAAATATTTGCATATTTTTCAATAGAAGAATTTTTAATGTGTGAAATGTCTGAAAAGTACCGAGCAATAAACAACTTCTTAATTTTAAATGTGTATACAAGGAAGTATTCTACTGTACTAAAAAAAAAAAAAATACCACAACACAAAAAATCCACCAAACTTCATGTACTGTGTAAATGAGAAAATAAGGTATTGTCTCAAGTAAAATAAAAACTTAAGGGAGTGTCACCTAAAAGGGAAGATCTTTTTGGAGTCTTTGAAAGACAGTGAAGGAAAGAAGTTTCTGAAACATAGCCCGTTTTATATCCTTGCCATTAATTGATTTAACACATAAGAGTAGAGGAAAGTCATCTCTCCTCAGAGATTGCATCCTCAATTGCCTTGGCCTCTGAACCTGCAACAGTTTAAAATTTCCCCAGGAAACTTCTCCTTTTCCCTGAATCATATGAGAAGGATATTTCACGTGATTTTGCCTTTGTCAGGACTTGCATTATGAGATTTCAGCTTTAAAATGCTCAACAGATGATTTTGCAATGCTTCCCTGTTAAATCTTTAGATAGAAGCTCAACAAACAACACGATACTTTACAAGCCCTATTTGCACCTAAGTTAAATAAAACCCCTACACTTTTCCAGGACATTTTTGTGTTGTCCTAAACTCTTACATCTTCTTAAATAGTCTTAAACCAAATTCCATGCCTACAAACAAAAAGATTAGCTCATGATAAATCTGAAGTTAGAGTGAAGTTGAATGGAAGTGAAAATCAGAAATACGGATGTTTAAAGCAGACTCTTGACAAGAATGCAGTTGTTCTTTCGATAATTGCTCATGTTCCATTCATGAGAATCTGCTGAAGTGAATATTTTTCACTGTAAGAGCACTTGTAATTTACACATACTTGAAAATTCATGTTTTGTACGCAACTAAATAATTTGAAAGTTATTGAATTGGAAAATCCTGCAGAGGAATACATCTGGGAATCTATGACTTGAAAATGTTTAGAAGAAAGAGCCAGAAGCTTAACATATACTCTTCTAGAGGTGATGTTTTTGAACGAGAAAGGACATGTCAAAGCTTAGTAGTTAGACACCCTTCTACTGATGACATTTTGATTTTTAGCTCATATTTTACCTGGGAATGCATTTTCTTTCAATCATTGGTTCTTCAAGGGATGTCTGTAAGTCATTTAAAGGAAACAAAACAAAAAAAAAGTACTGCAACCACAGATCCTTTCTTTAGTATTCAAGTTTTTTTTTTTTTTTTTTAAAAATAGCCATGCAGAAATCCATTTGCTGGAGTCCAACCATGCCCTTTTGGTTCTCCCTCACAAAAGAAACATAAGAGATCTCCAAATCCTGTTCAGGGCATATTTCACAGAGGCCAAGTGAACAGATATTTTCTTGTGTTTTCAGCTCCAGCTATCATACTGACATTTTATGAAGACTTAAAACTGAAAAAAAGACCACCAAACTTTACACATCACACCCTTAAACAGCAGACAATATTTGATACGCAATGTCTAAGGCACAGCCAATAAAGAACAAATCATATGCAAAACTGTGTTTACAGCAGCCAAGATATTGAATTTCTAGTAAACTCAAGATGTTATCTATAAAGGCAAGGAAATTATGCCAAATAGGACAAGCAGTAAATAAATTTGCAAGCCTAGCAGGGCATAGTAAATTCACAGATGTTTAGAAAGCATTTATCTTTAGGTAAAAATTAAAGCTAAATCTTCTCACCAAAGGAAAACAAAAAGAAAAAGAAGTTTTAGGGAACAGCAGTTCTGTTGCAACAATCAGATAAAAAGTAGCAAGGACATACTCTTCTTAATGTGCTAGGCTGAGGTGCCATTCACTGTTCCCAGAATTTACTCAGGTGACCTTGTCACAGCAAAGCAAGTTACTCTAGCTGATTTTTTGCCCATAAGTACCCCAAACCCTCACAATCCCATTCACTGGTTTTGCTGTGAGGTGCCTATTAGTAGCAAACAGTCAGGTAGTGGCAGCATCTTAAATCGACACGACCCACACAATGAGAAACACAAGTGAAATCCTGATTCAGTGGCAGAGATCTATTAATTGGATCAGTCCGTCTTGATGGTACCACTATTTCCCTTAAACAAAGGGGATGTAGAGGTTGTCGCAAGATTGACAATCGCCAAATAAAAGTAATTTAAAACAAAAGGTGTGATCTGCTAAAGAATAGCTTGGCTTGATATCACCACAAACACAAGATTGTACATGCATTGTACATAATTCAGCTTATCCTCCTTTTTGTGAAATTCACTATTGCTTCATTGAATGGATTGTGGCTCACTAAGTTAAGAAAAAGAATATACCAGGCACTAAACTATAAGTATAATCAGTGGAAAAGAAAAAAAGGCAAGCATTTTACTTCAATGTCTGCAAAGTTAGAAGAGTGCAAGAAGAAAGTTTTGTGGTGATTAGCCTCCTGAAAGCCAAGAAAATACAATGTATGTTGCTAGAGTCACAAGCTGCAAGTGCTTAATTCATTTTTTTAAATATCTTGTTATTCATATTACAAACATGACATAATATGAAATGCTGCCAACCCCTAAAAATACTCAAATAAGCACATTTTTTAGTCATATACAGCTTTAGTTATCTAGAAATAGGAGCTTTTGTATGGACTTATGAACTAAATTTCAACTACTTCACTTAAAAATGCTAGACACAAACATCTGAAGCAGAAGTTGAAGATGAGGTTATGCCTGCTCCCTGCAAGTACATCTGGAGGACTCACAACAAGCCAACAGTCTAAACTATTTCCTTTGAACTTGATGAGCACAGTATGCTTCAAGGAACACAAGCCACAATATGGTTTTGTACAACAAGTTCCAACCTTTCAATTCCGCACAAAATCAATTGGAAAATGAACCGCAGAGTCAAGGCGTCGCTTGATGTCAAATATTACTACCCAGTTAAGTAGCAGATCAGCCCTTCTCCTAAGCTGGATCTGTGAAGAGCCTGTGACCTTCGCATTCCTGGGGCTCTTCCTTGGCTAGGATCAAAGCTCAGATGTGTAAATACGGGCGGGGAGCAGCTATCATTCTGCAACTCCTGAACAAGTGCTCCTCTCCCCAGCCCCCCATCCGTAAACAATTTAATTTTTAATGAAAAATGACTCATCAGTTAGAGGCTATAATTTTTTCTCTGGTCCATGAACAGTAACAATAAACAATGCCCTTTGAGCCTTGCCTATAGGCTTAGTGCGAGTAGCTCGGAGCATTGGGACACAGTTATTTCCCTCACTGCAGCAAAGCAAAGGGCACAGAAACATTACTGCCACCAGTTCTCCCATTTCATTAACTAGTGAGGTGAAGACCCTCTCCCTCCCCACCCCTTCCCTGCTTTGGCCCTGGGAACAGCGTGGTTTGTCTTCCAGTTCTACAAGAAAAGTTTTTAGAAGATCCACAGCACAAAAAAAAAAATGCTAGGAGATTGGAAATAACTAATGTATCTCCATGTGTAACTTATTTCATTATTAGTGTATTGGTTGCTATATAAATACAACGACCTAAGATCATTAGGAATTACTTACACAATCTGAAAACGCACAGTGGCATCAGACTGCCTGAATCACTGATACTAGCGGGGCTAATGCAGGTCCCGTTTCCTTTGAGTCTTCTTTCCTCTCTCAGGTTAGGCTCTCAAACAGGCCCTTTGGGGCAATAAGAGGCACAAGAACTGTTCAATGTTTACTTTAAAGAGAAAATATATTTTAGAGTTTTAAAAAATATTTTGTGATAAGCATGAAAAATGTAAGAACCATTACTTCAGCTGTATCAGCTAAAATACAATGCTCCGTAGTCACTATCCATCAGCATTATATATAGCTGAAGGAAAGTGGAATCCATCAGTCATTCAGTAATTATGGAATACAGCATTAAACTTCAGTCTTCTATTCGAAAGCAAGGTCAAAATTAAAAAAAAAAAAAAAAAAAGACACTAATTGCTAGCATGTATCATCTTGGCTGTCATTTTATTTTCATGCCAGATGCAAGAAAGCTCAAGGATCAGGTCACACTATTGAACTGGCACTTAATCAAGCTTGAATATTGGTTGAAAAAGAAGATTACGATATAGATAAAATATAAAAAGGTCTATAGGGATAAAAAAATGCCAGTTTTCACTGTTCATATTTGAAAACATAGGAATTACTGTATTTAAATTATTTTTCCAGATAACAATCTTTTTTACTAAGAATATGAAGGAATAAAAATCCGGAAGAAGAGCAGTAAGTCTCAGAAAATTAACTGATAATAAACACAGGGAAAGGAATAAACAGGTAAGGGAATTCTAAAAAAATGTGACACTGAGTTCCCTGGTTCCCAACACTGCACAAAACTCTTACTGGGAAACTCCCAGTCTACCTGTATTTTAAAGACTAATTTGCCTCTAAGTATTACCAGAGAAAAATTCATAAACCAAGCTCAAGTATATTCTTAGAAGTTACTAAACAGACACAAACAGATATTTGAAAGTATAATTTTCTCCAAGAAACGTGATTCTTCCACCTTGATCCTACTTTTGGTTTTTCCTTCAATTATATATACAAAAAAATTAACACCCCCCCAAAAAAATTAGAAATATTCTGAGTCAGTTCTTACACTGATATGAAAACTTACTGATATAAACAGAGCCATAATTTATATTAGCTATAGAATTTTCTCTTATTAAACTCAGTTGCTGCCATACTGTTTTGTATAAACAGCTCTATAAACAGATATCTGTGAATCCAGCATTTTAACATGAAAGAAATACCAGTGTTACTTCAAACTCGAAACTTCAAGAACAAGAAAATCTCAGAAGTGAGTGGAATATTTATGCAATATATTCCAAGTGAACATCATAAGAAAATATTTTGGAATAAATACATATTTAAACCATAAATCCTGATGAATTACCACAAGGGATTTTTCACAGAAAAGAGCTGCAAGAGGTGGGTTTTTCTTTGCTATTGGCAAGACAAATCCAATAGGAGAGCTGCTAAGAAGGCATTTAATAAAGGTCATACTTCAGCCTTCACAAACAAGAATTTTAATTAATACCCTAGCAGTCAGCAATTAAGTTTGCACATCTGATAGCTTTACAATATAGACTAGAGAACTGCATCAAACTACATACGTTTACATGGGAATTGTCGCGGTCAGGAGTTCAGTTTTTGGGTTTGTTTCAGAAAGCCACTGACCTTGTACAGAAACCAAGAACTGTAAAGGTGCTCCCGCCCTGGAAGATTCAGCCCTTCCCTCTAGTCATAGCCAGTAGATGGATGCTGGGCCCATACCAGACATTAAACTTAAGAGCATCCCTCAAGAAAGATAGCAGAGACTTAAGATAACATTAGTAAAAGACTCTTCAGTTAAAGCAAACTGAAGCATATGGTAACAGTTTAAACCTAAACCTAAATGCATCTCAGCTGCCAAGGGGTAAGTCAGCTTCATTTTTTTTTTTGCACAACCAGCACAAGACAGAGCCAGTCCTCTAATAAGGAATGGACGCAGCAGACTCAGGCTCATTGTCCATTTTCAGATTTATCTTAAACCACAACAAATAACAAATGCAACAAGCAAAACAGAATCTGAACAGAGGCAAGTGGAACCAGGCACTGTCAGGACAAATTTTTCTACTACTTGCTAACCTGTCATAACATTTCCACTACAGCACTAGTAGCCAGCTTAACCTATCACTAAAAGTTACAGGCTAAAAATCTGAAAAAAAACATTAATTCAGGATACTCACAGCACCAAACGAAACAGAGCTTCAGGGTACTGCAGTAGTACACAAGGCCTATGGCTTTTCACTGTAGTGTAGGATAGGAAACAGGTGGCCAAGGTTAGGGATAAACTAGGTCCCACAGTAATTTGGCTTGAGTAATCCTGATTGTTCATTCCTTGCACGGCCGGGGATGCAGATTGGCAAGGAGAGTCGGTGCAGGCCCACCAGCAATTGCACGTCAGCCCCTCTGCATTGACTCTTCAGTGAGTACCGTGGCTTGCCCAGCTGTAGAAGACAACTAGGAAACACCATACTCTGTTTCTGCTCTGCGATAGGCCTAACCTTGTAACCTCTTCACACAGCTTCATCTGCTCCCCTGGTCCTCCTTCCTCCCAGAGCTTTGCTGTGCTAAAAAAGGGTGTGTCTGATTTTCTGATGCTTAGCTCAGTTTTTAACTATGCTATGCATTCTTGCGTCTCTTGATTCTCTGACCTTTGTTTCTGCTTGCTCCTGTTCTCCCTTGAAGGTGCTCTAGGGATCTCTGGGGCCTGAGAGACCTGTTGTGCAATATGGGTCTTAAACACTCCTTAAAAGCTAGTTCTACCCAGTAGCGTGGACAGCTAGTTCACCGTCCAAGCCCATGCAGACATGGTTCTCCTCCCTGAGAGTTCTGGTTGAACATTTTCCAACTGTTTTTCCAGACTGAGGCATTAGTAATTCACTTAACATAAACTAGTGAAGGGTATACCTCATTGAATAGCGTAGACTGTACTTGCAGACTTTAACCAAATGTGGAAGGTGCCCTACAGGTAGCAGCAAACTAAACGTATGATTCTTCCTAAGCAATTGCATTGGTACATCAAAGTGGACTGCTGCTGTAATCACACTATCTTCATAAATATTGAATTGCATTGTAACTATTTTAGCGAAATATTGAGTTACTAGACTGGCATTTTTGTCAGTAACTGTGTGGAAATAAGAGATAATCTGCCACTATTCAGCAGTGACATTATAAACTGAAGCGCACAGCACCCTTGTTCCTTCAGTCTTACTTAAACAGATTACAGTCGGCGTTAACAAAACTGTGAACACTGACATAGGAATAAGAACTGATACTGACTGGGAAAGAACTGACATTAAAGCATATCTGTAAAGTAGAGGAGCCATATTTTGGTTTTGCCAATTCTTTGTTTATCAGCAATTTTCTGGCATAGGGTATATTCCAGGAATACAAAGGTTCTTGTGATCTTTCAGAAGAAGGGAAACATGCAGGGAAATTATAAATGTCCAATTTAATTCAAGTTATTTCAAAAACATGTGAACAAATTACTCTCCCTTGTCTGAGTCAATAGAATAATGGCTAGGTAAGTAACAGTCAAGGATTTGTCAAGAATAAATTGTGTCTGATCTGGGTATCGGAAAGAAAACTGACCTGTTTTCTTTCCAATATCAGTATTAGAGTGGCACACATCATGCAGCTTGACTTGGACAAGTGTATCAGATGTTACATAAAAGCTGGGAGAACACAGTCTAAATAAGACCACTCTAAGACAGAGGGAAATTGTACTCAAAAGAGTAACCAATTGTTCCCTGTCAGAGTGAAAAGTATTGTAATAGATTCCAAAAAGTAAAGGCCGGTATCACGTGGCATTTTCATAAATGATTTACAATAATTAGAGAGTATGTTTATTAAATTTGCAGATGACATCTGGCTGGAAAATGCTGCCAACTTGTTGGAGGACAGGGTTAACATACAGAGCAAAATTAGAGAAATGCCTTACAAGGGAAAAAACCTGTTAGACACCAAGTTCTGACACTTGGGTAGGAATAAACAATACAGGACAGGGAAAAAGCAGGCTAAGTAACAGTTCTAAGATCAAATTTGATAAATAGTAGACAAAGAAGGGTGGAAGGGAGAAAGGAGAAATTATGATTGCAATCTGAACACGTTAACAATCTCAAGCCATGATGGCAAAAAGTGTCATACCATGTGTAACGACGAACAGAGCTTGCAAACTGGATGAAAAAAAAATCCTACTACCGCTTTTCTTGTGTTTTGTAAGATTGTAGTCTGACTGCCACATCTAGTTTTTCTAGACAGATCTAGTCCACTTAGTGAGAGTTCAGAAAAGAACAAGAAAAATGCTGAGCACATTATAAACCAGGGAAGACTGCAGGAGCCGGGGTTGTCCAATATGCTGAAGAAAAGACTAAGGGGAGGTTCAGACAACATGCTTTGCACATATAAAGGTTAGCTGCCCTTAGTAAGAAAATACAGTTCTCCACATTAGTGGTGGTCATGGAACAGTGGACATAACATTCCTCATAGCCTTAACATCCAAAGGAAATTCCCTTTCTAGCAGGACAGGTAGTTAAAAGCTGGTTAGTTTGCCTATTTACATAAGAGATGACCTTGCTTTGGGTAGAACAATGATTGGGTAGTGTTAGCATGATGCTTCAATGTAATAAATATTGCCATACATAATTTTTAAGATTTGAATATGCTACATAGAAAAGTAAGTATTCAGAAAATGCCCAAAGTTATTTGGAAATGAACTTTGAACCACATACTTAGCTCATATTGCAACACCACAAGTTACAGAAATGTGATGTTTACTTGCGAAGTTCCATACAACTGAAATAAAAAAAACCCCAAACTTCCCCAACTATTTGTATCTGGGTCATGATTTCTACATAACGTTCTTGCAATTAAACAAACACTTTAGCAGCAAACACAAGTAATTTATTTTACAGCACTTTTTTTTCTGTATTTCTTTCAAAATTCTGAAGTGATTAGAAGATAGTTTTTATGTAAACTGATGAATTTAAAGAACAGTTCTTCTAAATAAAAAATGCTTCACATCTTCATGTGTATCGGTTCTATAAAGAATATTCCAAGACATATTTTACATTCAAGTCAGTAAAACAGAATGTTATAAAACAAATCAGCTTGCAAATACACACAGTATTACAGAATAAGAACTAAAATCCATTTATCTGCCGTCACAAGAGTGAACTGCAGTTTATGATGACATGAAGTTTAGTACCTGAACTAGAAAAAAAATAATTAGTAACTACAAAATCATTTAGCTTTATTTAATAAAATCCTTTGATATTCTTACTGTTCCGAGAAATGCAGAAACAAACATTTCCAGATTTTCTTTCATGCCAAATGGGAACATTTAGCAAAGGTTTTCTTTTTCACTTGCCTTAAGCAGGTTAGCGTAAACATTGGACATACATTTTGAAAATTATTATGTATTGCAATATACCAATATTGTCTTTCTGATTCTATTAAACAGTAGCACCATCTACTGGTCCAGAAGATCCTTTCAAACTTTAGAAAAAGCTGTGGAGAGTGATCCAGCCAAAATGATGCAAAACGCTACTGAGAGTAACACGTAGTTTTTCAGTCCCTGGATAGCCAAAGGGAGAGAAAGAGAAAAACATCATGTTGTCATAACAGGTACCACTTCACACACCTCCCCCGCCCCTCCCACCCCCACAAGTAAAGAACTAGGGTTTCATTTTATGACAAAATTAATAAACCCGTTACATGAAATGGTAAATTCTATTTCATATAATGGTTGTAACATATTTGCAGTTTAATACAAGTAATCTACGATGCCGTACACTTAGTAAAATATTCACAAAATTAATTCAGCAATTTTTAAAAGCATTTTTAAAGGCCTTTGTCTATTTTCAGATTATTTTTAAGCAGTAAGCACTTATGCAGAGACTATTCTAAAATGTATGAAAAGGATGAAAGATTTGGTGAGTCACAAAGATTTGGATAATGAACATGATGGTCTCCTAGTGTGGTGCAACATTAATCTGCAGTGGGGAAGAGTAGGGGAACCTCTAGTTCCTGATCCAAGGATGCCTAACGCACTTTACACAGTCACCAAAAATATTGGGAAAGATGATCTCTAATGGCAAATTAGGTACCTATGGATCCTGGCCAGATTAGCTAAGGGAACCCGAAGGATTACACTGCTAGCATTCAATGCTTCGAATTCCACCAGAAAAGTAATTTCTGCCATGTATGTTAACATCCAGGAGAGTAAATTAGCCTGTTCTAGGCAATCACTGCCATATCTGTTTAGGAATCTCTACATAATACTGTAATTAGCAAGGCCAACTAACCTCTGTCTCATTTTTTGGTCCTTTGGTGAATCTGACCCTAAAAGTCTAATTTACTTGTCTATGTGATTATTAGGACAACTGCTCATTCCCCTGCCCCCACTGAAAGAACTGGCTGAAATAAAGACTGTTTTCAGGCTGTGCTTGGCATCCTGCCTCCTGGCCCCGCTACAGTCTTCATTTACTCCCACTGCTGCTCTCATACAGTTATGAAATTCAAATCTTCATTCCTGTAAAAATTGTTCACAGTTCTTCATCTTTCTTGGAAAACTTAGTATGGCATGATGTGACTTTCAGCTTCATCATGCAATACTTGTAAGGAGGAGAAATCTAAGAAAACAGCTGAATACCAAGTCATGCTGTTCCTAGAGCTAGAGACAAGCAAGAGAGATTAGGTAAGAGACCTAGTAAGATTACCTTGATTTCTTTAAATACAAGGACTCCCCACATTGCAGCAACAAGGCCAGGACCCTAGAGAATAAGATTCATTTGTACATTACAGCATTTCATTAAAATGTGCCGCCTTCTCATTATTGTTCTCAGGATGGTTGAGTTTTGTCTGGATAACAAGTTTAGGCCTTTCCATTCCGTATAATTACAGCACTCATGGCAAAAGCATAAACATCACTGAAATCTTTATGAACACACAATAAAATCTTCAAGAAGGGCTAAAGAGGCAAGAGACTTTTTTTCAGAGAAGGCACAATTTATTGCTAAATTACACTGTGGAGTCTGCACTGGCTGTTATATGGGTTTTTTTATTAGGCTCCAAACAATAGGCCTCACTTTAGTCCAAACTACAGTCCACAATGTTACCACATTTCAGAGGACTATTCAGGTTTACTGGCAGCTACCATGAATATTCCTAACATTTCCTTTATTAGTATGACTTAACTAGTTGGACAAAGTTTGATTTTATCTCTCAGTGTGATATCAAGAGACAGGAACATTAATGTCTTTCCTGTATAGCAGGACAAACCACAAAACCAGACAGATCGACAGGTCAGGAAAACTACTGATTATCTGTCATGTTGTCATACAGATTTCATAGCTAATGGCAAACAGTGATACACAACAATAATTTCCAGGCACTCCTGGTAATATAGTTTTTCCCCTGTGGGAGCAATGATCTGAATTTTCATGACTGATGAGAAAATATTATCTGAATATGAAGCGAAAACTGGCTCTGCTAATGCTTCCCATTAGAGCTGTTCTCAGAAACACTTGGCAGATTTTTGGACAGTGATCTTCCTCTCTCCATCTTCAGTACCGCTGATAGGACACAGATTTAGGCCAGCGGGAAACAGTGTCTCATGATGAATGTATTTGTGGGTGCTGTTTCCTAGTGAAATTGCCAACTATTATTTGAATAATAGCTAAGGTGTTATTTCACTTTCTAGATAACGTACGCTGTGAGAGGAATGCATTTTAAAAATGAAACACTTGTTAAAGGGATGTGATGAATAGCTATCTGAAATTCTCTCTAGGATGAAGTAAAACAGCAGTTGCAAACCTGTGGCCCAGATAAGCAGTTTCTCATCAGTACCGTCCTTAAATTTTTCGTCACTTTATATCCTTGCCCTTTAGGCATACTGATAACTGAGTTACTAAAGCTGCTTTCCATTAATCCTTCAATTTCTAATTAGAATGATCCCAAGACTTTTTTTTCAGTGCATACTGCAGAGTTTATTCCAATTTACTGCATCTTGAGGCAAAGCTTAATCCCTATTAACGTTGTTTCATTAGTTTGCTTCCAAAATACAGCTGTTCAGCAAAACTTTGGTTTTGATATTTATGAACTCTCATTTGCCAGAAGTTATCCACCTTTGCAGCACCATCTAGTAGATTGGCAAAAGAGTAAAGGCAAAGTTTATTTTTGCCTAGTGATGGAATTTATGCAGCTTCTGGAAATTAACAGTACTTTAAAGGTACAGTATCATAAATAGGAATAAAACAGACAAAATGGGCCAACCTATTTTTCCCCTCATTTGCATACAAACATTATTTTCAGCAATACATAATCTGTTCTGTGTGTTCAAGAACCGTAAAAAGAAAAAATACCTGACTTAACTAAGCAAAATGACTGCTAGAGGATAAAAATCACAAATGAACACATCCAGAACAAAATGTACTTGCTGGGATGAAAGCATAAAAAGTTTCTTCTTTTAATCGCTTCAGTTTACTATTTCATATTGATATAGTTCTAGTTACAGAGCTTTGGCTTTTACATAACCTAAAGACTCACACTTCCAATTCCTCTGTTTTTTTATACTCAGCATTCACCAAGATGGTGCTTGTTACAGTCATGTATGTTCCTAAAAACCCAAAGGCTAGCACAGACAAGCAGAAGAAGAGGCAATGTATACTCTTGATTAAAATGCTTCAGACACGTCATAATTTCAACTTAATTCCATGACTGGGGGGGGAACCCTTTCACTTTTAATTCTAGTCACAGATTTTATTTTTTATATACTTACTGCAGTAATTATTGGAAAGCTGACCACAGCACTGAGATAGTGATTGGCTATAAACCAGCAGCAATTGGCTATTGCCCAAAGCACACCAGAAACAAAACCTAGAAAAATAAATCCCAATGAAAAACATGGACAGCAAAGTATAGACAGCAATTTGTGGAACATTTATATTTATCGCACAATACAGAAACTGTATATGTATATTTTAGTATGTTAACTACTGTAACAAGCTGGCTCTGATAATCTAAACCAAAGCTCAAGCAATAAAAATCAGCTACTCCAACTGAAGTAGCAAATTAATTAAAGTTCACAGTTTTCTGGGCAACGTGCTCTCCACTCTGGCAGAGTCAGTTTTTGAAAATTCGCCGTATGGAATACCATTTTGTTCTAATTTCAGATCAGAACAACATTTATCAGTTTCCTAACCTTAATTAATCAACCTAACAGGAACGATCTTTCAAAAGAGACAAAAAGTCAAATGAAGAGACTGGAAAGGTGAAATACAATTGCAACACATAGCTTGAACTAATCACTGCAAAACGGTCAGAAGAAGTAATTGAAATTAATCGCTAATTTAAAAAATAGTCATACCTGGCAATATGGCTTGGGGATAAACATTAGGTTTGTTTTTCCTGACTACACAGTAGATCAAAAAGTAGACGGTACTTGTAAGAAATATGCCACTGAAGTGTGCAAAAACATAATCTAAATCTGAAAGAGAAATTACAAAATTATATTAGATTAAAACACCAGTTATTAATTTTAACTAAATTTATTTCACTGATAGCATTCACATAGACAAAAACACATAAGGCGATACTGCTAACAACTCAAATTCAATTGTGATTGTGATGAATATAGCTGCCAGTCTAACTGTGGATGGATTTGGTCAATCACATATATATTAAACATGAATTAACTACTGCATTGATCCTAGGATTCGTCACAAGCTTTTATGCATTTCTGCAAGTTGTTATTTTCAGAACTCTACTAGCCAAACTACTGAATTAATTTATTAAAAACTTAAGAAAATCCTCAGGTGAGGCTACAAAACTGGGGTGAGGATTTTACATAATTATATCCTCTCCTGACCATCTACCTTTGTATTCCTGTATGTAGCCTTGTTTCTTTTCCGTACATTTAAGGGAAAGAAAACTGCACGTACTGTGTAAGCTAAACACGGCACAGTTTTACCCTTTTTTTTATCTTGAAAAACGTATCATAATTTTGATCACTATAATCATTAACAATAATAAATCCTTTATGGACTTGGTATGTGCTAAAGAGAATATTTCCAATATGGTAAAGCAGAAGCATGTAGCAAGGTGATCTCTATCTCCTTGGAGTTGTAAATCCTCAGCAGGAAAGGCGGCTACAGTAATGATAACATCTGTTTTGTCTAGGTGGGGAATATATAAGTTGCAGTATTCAAGAGAAATTGTATGTGACATAACAAACAATTTCTTAACGGCAACATTATGAGGTGTCAGCAATATGTTGCTCTCAAGCTGCTTCTGGTATTACCTGGTAGACTATATACTAAATCTTAAGGAAAATGTTTCTGGGGAAATGTTTGAAACTGGCAATTAGGCTTATGTTAAAAGGTTTCCATTTCAAAAACTACAAGGTTTTAATTACTTATGTTGTTATATATCTCTTCTGCTCATCAATCATCATCAAGCTTCTCCTCTTCCTTTACTGGTGTACTAATTAGGCAATTGGTACAGCTTGTGACCTTGTTTACCTCATGTTCCAGGCATATGAGCTTTGTGTTTTGAGAATGCTAGCTACGTTTCAAAAGGCATTAAATGCTATGAGTTAAGTACGGTATTCTCTGGGCTGTTTCTCACTGTTCTTTTAATGATGTAATTCACCTCTGGGAAAAAGGGAGTACTAGTATTATGATTACAACAACATATAACATAATGTAGAACTGATAAGCTGTCATGGTATATTTCCAGGTGTATCAAGAATTACACTCTATGCCTTTACGAAAGCAGGAAACCACAATATACTGATGAACTAAAGTAGAAGTGGTCTTTTAGCCTTTACCAAATTGACTTGCTCCTGTGTATATAGTTTCATTTCTTCTTCCATGGTCCTTGATGTAAAGTACTGGCACAAAACTGGAACCGTAGAGTATTCCAGCTACTACAGCCAGGCTACATCCTCTTTAAAAAGAGCAAAAATCAGAGAAAATAGCCTAGCGTTAATTAGGGAAGTAGACAATACACTTCAGTCCAGTAATGCAGTTAAAGACTGTGTATCACATGAAAATTGCTAGCAACACTATAATACATTTTAACACATTTTCATTTTCTAGTGTAGGAATGGTTCAACATAGTAACTTAGTTTTCCTATACTTTGTGGCCAAGGAACACAGATAATTCCTGCCCAAAGTGCCTGCAGTCTTGATTAATGACAAGAGAAATCAACTAATTAGGATTACCTAAAAGCAGAGCTAGGAGAAAATGAACAAAAATGTAGTTAAAATGCTCCCACCATCAGCTTCACTGTTGAAGTCTATACATTCTTTATAACTATTCCCAGGTTCATTGCCTCCACAGTCCCCTTCTCTGCCTCCAGACTGTTGTGTTCTTGGCTGTCTCCACTCCCCACACTAGCCCCTTGCTAGCTGCTGCTTCCACCTTGGAGCACTTCTGCTGCCTCCTTACCATACTGCCATGCCTTCTCCAGATGTATTCACTTGGAAACCACACCTGGAAGCATGTTATTAGCATAGGCTCCTTCTATGCTGGAGTGCTGATCAACCAGGTGATAAAAAACAGCTCTGTAATTATTTAGTTGCTATTTACTTTGCAAATGTTGCACTTTTGTAGTAGTAACAAATACTTGATAAGTTAAAGCACACACAACAGTGCAAAGGAAAAAATCTAATAAATTGAGCAGCTATACATATTGGGTTTTCATTGTATTCATGGGTATTCATGCGTTTATGAAAGGCAGGTCCTGCTTAACTAACCTGGTCTCCTTCTATGACAAGGTGACCTGCTTAGTGGATGAGGGAAAGGCTGTCGATGTTGTCTACCTAGACTTTAGCAAAGCCTTTGACACAGAATTCTCCTGGAGAAACTGGCTGCTCATGGCTTGGACAGGCGTACTGTTTGCTGGGTAAAAAACTGGATGGACGGCCAGGCCCAAAGAGTTGTGGCGAATGGAGTTGAATCCAGTTGGCGGCTGGTCACAAGTGGTGTTCCCCAGGGCGCAGTATTGGGGCCAGTTCTGTTTAATATCTTTATCAATGATCTGGACGAGGTGCTGGAGCGTTTCCAAAGAAGGGCAACGAAGTTGGTGAA
The DNA here is from genome assembly GCF_965183815.1 of Platalea leucorodia. Lineage (NCBI taxonomy): Eukaryota > Metazoa > Chordata > Aves > Pelecaniformes > Threskiornithidae > Platalea > Platalea leucorodia. Next base: position 40,350,390 of record NC_138828.1, on the reverse strand, counting down.
GGGTCTAGAGCACAAGTCTTATGAGGAGGGGCTGAGGGAACTGGGGTTGTTAAGCCTGGGGAAAAGGAGGCTGAGGGGAGACCTTATTACTCTGTACAGCTACCTGAAAGAAGGTTGTAGCGAGGTGGGGGTCCATCTCTTCTCCCAAGTAACAAGTAATAGGATGAGAGGATAATGGCCTCAAGTTGCACCAGAGAAAGTTTAGGTTGGATATTAGGAAAAACTTCTTCACTGAAAGGGTAGTTAGGCATTGGACCAGGCTGCCCAGGGAAGTGGTTGAGTTTCCATCCCTGGAGGTATTTAAAAGAAGGGTAGACCTGGTGCTTAGGGACCTGGTTTAGTGGTGGACTTGGCAGTGCTAGGTTAACGGTTGGACTCGATGATCTTAAAGGTCTTTTCCAATCTAAATGATTCTATGATTCTATATATAGATATGCACACTAGAGTAGTACTTTAAAAACTGTTAGTGCATGAATGTGCTAGGAGAACCACAGGACAAAAATTCTGCTTTTCCTCTGTGTTCAACTGCTTTCTCTGGCTACTTGGCCTGCACCAGTAAAAGAACTGTTAATAACTTACATGAGTCTTTTTTTTGCTGGAGAAAGTCTATTCACCCATGAGTCATCAGAGGTATCTTCAGAAACATTAATAGACTGCAAAACACCAAGAGTTTTCACTCAGGCTTGTTTTGGTTTTGGTTTTGTGTTTTTTTTTTTTAAATCTCAAATATTGTATTAAACAGAACAGTTTTGGTTTAAGAAAATAAAATGAAAATGAAAGGAGAAACAATAGGAATTTACAGAAATATTCTGAAGAAAGGAGAAATATGTACTTTTTTAAGTAACAAAATAATACTTGAATCTACCTACCTCAAAGTTTACAATTATGAGTTTGGATATGGATTTTGGGTTTACTACATAACAGAGCATTCAGTAGCATTTTTCTTAAATCTGCATGCAGATAGATCTGACTTTCAAAACTTGTCCTTCCTTAAATTTGATGAATGATTTAATCCATAGATTTTATTTATGATGTGTTTTTGCCTTCTGTTGATAGTTCTCATGTTACTATGAGAATATTAGGACTATTTGCAACCAGGGAAATTAACACGCCTGTCTGCAACATAAAGAAATTGCAATATTCCTTTATTCTAATCCTGCAACCAGATTGTCTTCTCTGATTTGCTCTGCTAGTCTGGAACCTCTAGTGAGCATTGAGCACAGCTAGAAAACTCTGAGAGGCTCTCTGTTCAGGTAGCAATTGAGTTTTGATGCCTCACTGACCTACAAGAGTAAGGTAGAACGGTAGTAGGAGCCTACTGTTCTCCAGCTTTTGTTGCACACTTTGGGCTCCTGAAGGAGCCACAGCCAATTTCGCACCCCTCTGCGGCCTCCAACCTGTGCCACAGCTGATGCTGAGAATCAGAGACTCTTGACAGTCTTCTGGCTCAGTAATGTGGCAAAAATCTGGTGGATAAGAGTTATACATCCTGTTGCCTTTCATCTAAGTACCCTCCTATTTTTATAGTTAAGTTTTAATTAAAATTGGTTCCTCTTTTCAGATAAGAAAGTAATACACTTTGTCTTTTATAAAACCTCTGTCATAATGAAAAAGGACTTCTAAGCCATTAAAGCTGACAATAGAGAAAGAACACTTGGGAAAGCCTTTTCTGTTGCTCACATTTGACTGGATCCACAAGAGCCACAAATTGAATACAATCAATGCATATTTATGTAGTTTTATGTAGTCTACCACAAATCCTAGTAAACCTGGTTAACATTAAGCAATTTTTTTGTTTTTAAGTGGATATGTACTTTCACTGCTGTAAAATAACAACTGTAGAGTACTTACACTTTCTCTCAGTAAAGGCGTACTTTCTAATGAAGCTGAAGAACTCTGGACTTCAGTTTTTATAAAAAGAAATATGACAGCACTCAGAAGAGAAAAATACACCAATAAATACCATGACAGCTCACAAGGACATAACATTTAGCGTCCAGAGACGGAAGTTATATTTGGAGGCATATTACTTTATTTTCATTATTGCTCTAGAGTCACTTCGATACATTTTAAAAATGCAATTGTTTTTAACAGTCTTAACAAACAACTTAAGTGAAAGTAAGTAAATAAATTAGTCTTTGTATCACTTTGTAGCTCTCTCTTCTATGTAACAGGATTGAAATGTCTCCTTTTTACAGTGTGTAGTTACAACCACATGCTAACAGTTGTTTTAGTTAACCGCGCCCTTTTGTACTAAACCTCACATACAATGGAACACCCGCATGAAAATTCCGTATGAAACAACTTAAACCTGCACAAAATTGGCTCTGTGCTCAAGGAAAAATGTTAGGTTTTAGTCTATCATATGCGAGTGAGGGAATACTGCTCCTACAGGGCCTCATGCATCTGTGGAACGAGAAGGGGTATTGCTCAGTGTTGCTCCAGTGCACCAAGTGAACAAAATGAAGAAGAAAGGGTAACATTACTACTGGTACCCCCAGCTCCAGTAAATGAGGTAAATATGTGTAATCAGAACTGGCAGGATCTGGTTTTTATTTTTATGCAAGATATTTTAATGATTTAGGAATTCCTACTCATAGCTGTAAACAGAATGTCTCCATTTGAAGAGTAATTAATCTCCTGCTGATGGAATAAGGATGTCAGCTTCCTCCAGAGGGACTAGGCAAGCGTGCACAGGTTCCACACAGGAGGCTAAAATGAAATACATGCATCTGAGCTCTGCAGAGCAACATACACAGGCTTTGTGCAGCTTGCCAGGAAAACATGTTTGGTCAGGATCTTTTTCCCTGTTGATCACTTCTCCATGATATCTCAGAAACAGGCAGGAAGCAGGTAGTGAGCTGAATGAATTAATCAGGCAGGAATAGCAGTACTGCTACTATTTTGTGAGTACCTCACAAAATCACGTGCTACATGTAACGGCAACGGGTAAAATGCTGTGGAATCTTAGGAAAGAGGAAGGGTGGAAGCAAAATTCATGAATCTAAGGCAGCATCTCTCTCCTACCAATCAAGAATGGCTCCATCATCTCCAGGTTCTTAACACCCTTCTTTCCTAAAGGCATTATGTGCATCTGCTGTTCAGCACGCTTATGGCAAACATACTGCCCCTGGGATTTAGGGCCACTGTTATGTTCCTAGAAAGACCTTCCTGGCCACCCAGGTGGAAAGCAAGAACACTGCTATGTAGCAAAGACTTCTGTGTTTGGACCAAAATGTGCACTCATACAAATAATAAACAAATAAACAAAAAATAAGAGTAGAAGTCCTTCTGAAGATCCCAAAGGAAGTCACTGTTTGGGAGTTGTTGTAAGTGCGGCTTAAGAGTTATGAGACAGGGAGCTATTAAGGGCAAGAGATAATGCAAAGCCTCTGGCTTTTCATGGATGCCAAAGGATCTTGGAAGGGGTCCTGTGGCATATTCTACAGTTAAGAGGAAGGATTTGTACCCCTGACTGAGTGAAGTCAGATCAGAAATCTCACAGGTTTTTCTCACCAAGGTTCTTCTAGTCAACTTTTCCTCTCTCACAAAATTTGGGGAAAGTGAACCATTTGAATAACCTAGCTAGGGAGACAATCAGTGCATCACTGCTTTGCCTTGAACATGCCTATCAGCATAAAAATATGTTTCTGTGTTTATGAGTAACTTTTTCACCACTGTACTGGGTATCATGTATGTTTCTATTCTGAAATACAACCCTGGCCAGCTAGGTATGGACAGCTCATGAATTCTGCGGTAAATCCATATGCAAAAAATACTTCAGTACATTTGCCGTCTAGTTAAATTGTCCCTGTGGTTATTAAATATGTATTTTACATTACAGAAATTTATTATAAAAATAGATTTTTACCTTAACAGGGAAAGTCCAGCTCCAATATAATTTAAGATTGGTCTTGATACCTCTTCTGGGTCAATTCCAAACCAACCAAACCTGGAATATTTAACCAGTTTCACTTAGTTGCATTAACTGCATACAAATAGTTAAATTATAACCTAATCTCTGAAATCTTTACTCATGCAAATAATTCTGCTTAAGTTTATACTTGCAATATTGGATTGGTGCTTCAGTTGGCTTGCAAAAAGCTATGTCTCCTTTACAAAAATAATCTTTAAACTAATTTAATTTACATTGATTTTTTTTTAACCTGGGTATTTAAAAATTGAAGTTAATTTAAACTATTTTATCAGCCTGTGCTGCAGAAGAAAAAAATACAAACAATGTACTAATTTTACATTAACAAATACATTATTTATTCAGTCAATTAGTTTAATGAACATCACTGGGCATTCTTCTTCCTATTAAGACGAAGGAAACAAAGAGATAAAATAATTAACCTGAGTACTTTCCACTGAGAGGGAAAAAGATCTTATATATATGATAAATCCTCTTTATTGGTGATAGTGTTTTCACTGCAGTAATAAATGAAGAATTGGCAACATTAATTATGTATGACTTAAGACTTAAACATACTCACCTTGAACTTGCCCAACCAGTCAGCAAATTAAAAGAAGCCCATATCAAAAGACCAAGAGCTAAGCCAATAGTTTTAACAATAGGGACAACTGTAACGTTGCCTGAAATACAAAAAACAAAATTAAAATCAGTTAAAAACTAGCCTGTGATCTCGTATGTTTTCGCTTTAGATTCTGTGACTGCTCAGAAGGCAAAAACATTTAGGCAACTACAAGGTGGTAGAAAATAGTGGTTTTTAAAAATAAATACATTAATTAATACATGGACTTTTCATCAATACATCAATACAATTTTTAAAGTTATTTTTGGTGTGAATTTGCTGCTTATAAAACAAGCATAATAAAATAATATTTGTTATAAGGGTACAGCTCCATTAATACCGAGACTTTAAAAGGCCAAATAACTACTAAATATTACTACCTTATATATGGAAAAGTTTTTATCACTGTTTTATCTATGAAGAGTTAGGATTACTTTGTGTTTCAAGAAATAGAATCTCTTTATCCTTACCTGTAGCCCACACGAAACCCCCAACCATAGCCAGAGGCCAAAACCGGGGGCAATTCTGGATTAAATTGACCACCAAAGAAACTATCCATATCGAGGCACAGAGAATCCATTGGAAGAACATGCCTATGGAAAAATCAAATGCACACAATAGAGAGCTTGTGAAGTACTGCATGTGTGAATCTCTTAGCATACTATATTTTAGATAAAATAGTACAGAAGAACTGAAAGGTGGCCACCTCCTTTGTGAATCTCAGGGAACCATGTTACAATATATTCAAAAGATGTATTTTAGGGTGGGGTGTTATAATTCTGTCAACCTTTTCCTTACCATGCATTCTTTATACACAGCTGCAAAAGACACTTTGCTGGACAAAATTTACACAAGCCCTGATTCTCAAACACATGAAAATTTTGACAGGCTTCTGACAAAGAGGATATTCAGTTACTGCAAACTTCTCCCACCACCCTAGTAGCAGCTAACACAGATGACTGCACAGGACAAAACTCCTTCAAAGCTCAGAGCTCTGGCTTTTCCACTAATCCAGGACATTGAGGATGATAAAAACTTGGGACAGATCTCTTCTACCTTTGTAGATTCTCTAAGGGTCAACTAGGCAGACCTTTATGCCAGCTGAGCTAAGACTTTTGCTTTAAAGTCTAGCCTTGTCTTGTTAGGACCATATTTGGCACAAAGAAGAGAGAGAGGTTATATCCAGCCTGTAATGCAGATACTATTATTGCAGTAATGGCAGATTTATTCATCTAGGGATACGGTAATTGACTATGCTTCATATAAACATGCAAATACAACATGAACCTAGTATAGTAAAGTGATAAAATTCCAAGTAGGAAACAGAAGCAATTGTTTCCCCTTACTGAGTCACCAGATAAAAGTATTAAAATGTCAGTTTTTGATTGTTTTTATGTTAGGTCCACAATTGAAAGGCAATACTCCAAAGTCCAAGAACTTTTACAGTACAAATAACACTGCACGTATTTGAGAATCTCCACAAGAATAGAAGAAAGGTCACTTCACTCTCCATTGTGAAATGCTCATGAAATGCACACCATCACTGTTAAAGTGCACGACAACACATAAAAAGGCTCTTCTAAAGATTTGCCATATCCTGAACCAATACATTATTGCTTTATACCCTAACAATATCAAAGAAAATTAAAACATGCTCTATGGATTAAGGCTGTGATGATAATTGTAACTCTAGCTATAGAAACGCTCATATTTGCTGGTAGAATATTATTCCTATTAGCAAAAATACCAAAAGCAACAAAAGAATATAAATAAGTTTACCATCGCCGGTATCAAACTTCTTAACAGGCACAAAGTTTGTTCCAAATAGCAGGACAGCTACCGTGGAAGAGGTAAAGCCAATAGCTAGATCTGTTCCATTGCTGATGTTAAAGGTACTGTAAGCTTTCCCAGCGTTCATCTTTATTCTGAAGGTGCGTCTTTTTGTAGAGTTGTTTTGACACAGGTCCTGACAGATTCTGAAATCAGAGAGTGGAATTAAACATGTGGAATATTAAATAATACCAACCTACTTCAGAAATCTGAAACTTAAGGGACCCTACTTATTAATCTCTCAAAATCTGGAAAAAACTGCAAAGTATACTGTAGAATCCCATGAAAAGCTGCCATAAAACATGGATGAAGTAACCTAAGAACAGATGCACAAAAAAATCACTATTGTGTGTTTCATAATCAGCTTATCACAGAAAATCATGTCTGAAAACATACAACAGCGTGAATGTAGAGATGCACTCAGAGGTTATGAGGACTTGAAACTGTGAGGCCTATGGGAAGCCCTGATGCTTTACGGAGATGCTCTATCAGAATATTCCTTATTCCTGTAGCCACAGTGAAGTCACACTGGGGTGTGTAAAAAAGCAAGGGTTAGACAAAAACTTAATTGGCAGAAGAAGCTATGGCAATTTGCAGCCCCGCTGCCTAGAAGTCAGGAACAGGCGCAGAGATTCTATAGATGCCACAGTGGGATCAATATAGGATCATAAGGTAACCACAGGGATTGCTCTAGCTGATACAAAATGCGAATAAAGGCTCATTTTTAATGTGGGGAACAAAGGGAGAAGCTGCCTCTGAGGTTTCTTCATTCATTCCACATAACTGTAATAACAAAGGCAAAGACTTTTTTTTAATCCCATAATACATCTTTTTTTTTTTTTTTTTTTTTAAGCGGGAGATTCATCTTGAGGTTACACTCAACAGAAGTACCACATGTACTTTTGATATGGATTATGACTTTGACAGAAAAGGTAGCTCTGAGGACAACTATAACAACATGATCTTTGCATATGTAATCTTACCACTACAGTTAAAAGACTGCATGTAAGAAAAGTGTTTGGAAATTTAACTTCAAATGGCAACAGGATACTTAATATGCTGTGAGTATAAAGGGGCATATTTATAGAGATATGTATGCAATCCTGTTGCTGAAGTAATGCTATTTATACTGAATCAAATGACATCCTAATACAGTTTGACATTCCCAGTGTAGGTGGACTAGCTACTGCCTGGAGGAAAAAAGCTAAAATAGGATGGCAGAAATCTTGCCAAGTCTTGTAAGGAGTGCTGTGACTACACTCTCCACACAAAAGGAAGAGCTGAGCTGCTGCGTATTCTTTCATCTTATTTTACCCTCCAGTCTTACCCTCCCTGGAGTCCCTAGGACACTGAGAACTGTATCTGCTGAGGTTGTGCTTTTATCTACAGCTTCAGCAGGGCCATCAGTGTCAGCTGTAATTAATTATTTGCATTAGTAGGTGAAAAGTTCAATTCCATAACTAATATAAACATTTCGTTTCTATAATTTTTCCTCTGGAAAGATGTCAGTATATCTTTAACTTGAGTAATTAGGAAAAACACAGATGACATTTAGAAGACACATCATGAAGGTACAACAGCACAGGTATTTCCATTTATCTTATTATCTTTTTCTCTTTCACTCTTCATCTTTCTTGCCTACTCAGAGGATAAGTTTTCACTGTATTTAAGACTCTTCTATAAAGTACGTTTTACCTGGGATCTCTAGACACTGAGCAGTGCAAATAATAAGGCTGGGATTTCTTTGAAGAGTGACTTCACTGGGTTAGAAACACTGTGACACGAGTTAAGATACATAAAGGCTTATATCGGCTATCTTCATTCCACCAAACATGACTCAGTAAGTGAATAAATTTAATTCATTCAGTGGACAAGTAAGGCACAAGAACTTGCTTTTGCACAGGAAGAACTTCATGCTGTTAAGGACATAGAAATAAAGCTGATTACACTGCACCTCTACAAATGCAGGACTCGTTACTTTAGCCTTTAAATAAATAAGTCATTATGCAGGTGAAATACTAAGAACCTTTCAAATTTAAAGTGGTTTATCAGCTGTTTGGTTTTTATTAATGTACAGAGAAATGTTACTTTAAAAATACTTCAGTTTTTTATCTGCTAAGAGAAAATCTGTGTGCTGCAGCACAATATACTTTTCTGCTTGCTTTTTATCTTCCAAAAATCTCTATATCGTGCATATTGAAGATTGTTGCACAACTGGAGAACCAGAATCATGACAGCAAAAATGGAACAGAAACACAACTTCCAATTAACCAAGGAAGAGTATGCTTCATTCAGACTGTTTAAAACTCTGAAACTTTCCAAGGTTTGGGATACTTAGTCCCCAAATTTGGCTAAATTTTAGACCCAACTTTCAACTCCGTTTTAATGCCTTCAAGAGAAGGCTCAACCAGACAAGGCCTGGAGGTACCTGCTCTAACTTCGATGATGCACTGCTTTAAGCAGGGAGTTGAACTAGATGACCTCCAGAGGTCTCTTCCAAGCTAAATTATTCTACAATTGTATGATCCAATGTTAAAAGCAAACAATTTTTGCACATGTTTGCACATACTTCGTACTTCAGAGAGTTTCAGAGAGTTCACTACAAGCCTATTCTCTACAATCCTAGGTATTGCCAGACTGACTTGCAGCATACATGCCTCCATGGGTTTATAGCTACCAAATGCCAAACCAGAAGCACTTGCTGAAGGTACTGAGATGTTAGAATGCAGCGGTTGTATCTGAAACTGAAGCAGAGACAACTGAAATTGTTGCTGTTATGGAAGGGTTTTTGTCACTAACTAGCCCTTACTGAATGGCACGCTGGGGTTCCTAAGATGCAGAGGAATTATAATGGAATTTTGTTGGCACACATTGCCCTTATCCTACTAACTTCATTGGTTTACCTCACTGGAAAGTTATGCTCTGTATTTTCACCGTTTGCTCAGAATTATGCCACGATTTTCTTCCTTCGCACAGAGACAAAACAAATTATGATGCTCACTTAATGCAACAGCAACACAATGCTACAGTCTCTGCAGACGAGCATGAAATCAAGAAGCCTGCCCTTGAAAGTTTCTATCTCAAGGTAGATCCATGCTGTTGTCAAGATCAGAAAGAAAATGCCTGTGCTAATTGCGCAGGTATTTTTAGAGGCTGCATGTCACATTGACTGTTTATTTGCATGTTTCTCCTATCATCTATTTGCCATCAAGGGTGGATACTTCCATCCTTATTTTAGGAGACTCCCGTCAGGCCCCAGGTGGCTCAGAGTGACACCCTCCGGTGACACCGCCACCCTGATTAGCTGCCAGAGGAACGTTTCTTCGCTTCCCTAGGATGAACGCTTTTGAAAGTCATTCTTCGGGCAACATTCTCAGTAAGCAGCATCACGCAACAAGGGAAAACGCGCAGCTGAGCTCTCGACATAGGCGGATGTTGCTTCTCCTATTGACGCCAACATGCCCGGCCTTCCGCGGGGCAGGCCCACGCTGCGAGTGGGACGCGGCCCGCAGACAGGGCAGGCCCAGCCCTCGGCCAAGGCCGCGGCCGCCGGCAGCGCCAGCCGGCTGGGCCGGCCGGCTGCTCGGCAACGCACCCCGAGAGGAAAGCGAAGAACCCGCGCTCCAGCCGGGCACCTTCCTTTCCCCCGCGCCCTGTCCCCGGCTGGCCGCCGCGGCATGTTTTGCGGCGCTCCCCTCCGCAGCCGGCGGGGCGGGAGGCGGCCGGGGATGGGCCCGCACCGGCCGACCCCTCTCCCGGGCCCTCCGTGCGGCCTCGGCCCTCGCCGCCCCGCCGCTGCCCGCGCCCCGCCGCCCCAGCCGCGCCGCGCTCACGCACAGGCCTCCCCCGCCGCTCCGGCCTCCCGCCAGGGCCCGCGCCGCCCCTCGCCGCGGCCCGCCTCCTCCCCATCCGCTGCCCCGGCCGGGAGGCGGGGTGGAGGCGGGCAGGCGCAGGGCCAGGCAGGCCTCCGCGCCCCTCTCGCCCGCCTTTCCCCCGCGCAGGCGGCCCCGGGCTGCGGAGCCGAGCCGAGCCGAGCCGAGCCGAGCCGAGCCGAGCCGAGCCGAGCCGTGGCGGCGGCGGCGGCTCAGCGGGGCGGAGGGACTTTCCCGGGCTGCCGGCCGCCGGCCTGGCGGGGAGAAACGCTAAGAGAAGCCTTAGATTTTAGGCACTGACGGAGGGATAAAGGCACCGTTGCCCCTCCCCGGTCTTAAACGGCAGCTGATGGGACTCGGTTATTTTTCAGTGGCAGTGCACCCGTGTATTTGACGGGCTGTTGCTGGTACCATGCTACCCGTGGAATAAAAGGCGCCCGGGTGTTGGCAGCGCGTGCCCAGGGCCGCAGGCAGGGCTTGAAGACGGGACTGCTGCTAGGGAGGAACTCTTGGGGCGGCCCCCCTGGGGCTCCTCTGCGGGTCCGGAGGCCTCCCTGCTGCTGGGCTGGGAGCCCTCAGGCACCCGCTGAGGCCGGCGCCATCTCGGGGAAGGCAGCGACATGTCGAGGCTGCGCAGCGGCTGCTGACCCTGTGGTGCGCAGCAGGGCAGGGAAAGCTCCCTGCCGGGTCGGGGCATCCAGGCTGGGCAGCTGGCACGCAGCGGGTTTTTTTTCCTAAGCACAAAAATTATCAGCTTTGGCTCTGGGAAGCCCCTGTGTTATTCAACAACCAAAACCGAGTGGGGAAAAAACCCTTTTGCATGATGTTGAGAAGAGATTTTTTGCAGATTTCCCTGTATGGATGTGACCCAGACCAGTTAAAGCGCAGACTGTTAGTCAGCATGTTTAGTCACGAAGCAAACATTTCTCTCTCTCCTCATGGAGTACAGTTTCCAGATGGCAGCCCAAATCGATCTCCTTACAAACACAGCACAAGCCTTCTAAAGTAATGCTTCATATTTTGCAAATCAAATCTGCATTATCCATAATAAGAACATACGTTTTTTCTCCAGAGAATAAGTTCTCAGTCCCATGGACTTGGTAAAGCTAGGAGTGGGCCATTTATCAATCATTTTAACATAAATGTCTTTCCATGTGACATTTAGAGAGGTGAACTGCAGAACATCTCTATGGAAACAGTTTAGCTGTAGTGCATCCAAGAGGAACAACATCCCATACAATAATCACAAATGTAGCCTGGAAAAAAAGAAGTGCTTTTTATTCTAAAGGCAATGAGAATCTATGATGTGTTACATTATTTTATTTAAGAAAAAAAGAAAATGTTAAGAAAAATGTTAATCATCTTTTACATTGAACTGCCTGCACATAGAAAGCAAGAGCATGCACAGTAAGGAGCCTAGCCTGAAACTACATACTTTCAAGTGTCCAGATAAAGAGGGGTGTTGAGTTTGGCTTCAGAAGAATTTTTATATTGAAAAAAATGTTTTCCAAAAATCCTGCCCCTGGTTTCATTTGGAAAAATGGATCTGAGAGGAATCATCAGCAATCACTTCTAATTACTGTCTCTATCCCATTTGAATGGATACTCACCTTTTCCTCACTGTTTCACCTGTTCCTCACTATTTCTTCAAATCATGCTGGCTTTGGAGCATTGTTTCTCTCATTAACACAACGGTTGAAATGACACTGATGGTATGAATGACAGTCCTCAAATATGGACAGACTCTGATTCATTCATTTGTGCTCTTTGGTTTTATTGAAATCATAGGTTGCTGAAAAGCGTATGGGAAAGGAAGTCCATAAATGCACAGTGCTTACTAAAATGGAAAATGGCAACATTCATATTTCAAATTTCAGAGCCTTTGATGAGTATAACGAGTATCCACTTAAAGAGCATCTTTTGTTGCTCTACAAACCAGCACATACAATATTTTGTTCTTTGCTGAATCACAGCAACTTCTACAGTCATAACTACAGTGGGAAGAACCAAACTGAGACATCACGGAAAACTAAAAAAAAATAGACATCTTTAAATCCCACATCTCTTAAAACTGAAATGACTGCGTGGAGCAAGAAGGAAGGGTTAGAAGAAGAAATAGGAGATGTATTGCTTTAAAATACAAAACTGATACTTGTAAAAATTGCCACCCAAGCTGGCATTTTGGAGAGAAACATACTAGCTGCTAGGTGGCTTTTGTATTAATAATAACATTGTATCACTGTGTTGTTACATATGGTTTTCTCTGTGTTTTTCTTTAGTTCTCTGGGTGTAGTATTCACTATCTGAAAAGGCTGTACTTAGTCTAGATTAAAGAAGGAAGGTCACCTACAAAGGAAGTTGTAAAAAAGGAGTATGAATAATAATTCAGATGAGAAAGAAGAAGCTCTACTTGGTAGGATTAAGAAGGATGCGAAGGTGAAAGGCTATAGGAGATTGCGTAGGGGAGGATGACTGATGTATAAATCCTGTGAACTGTAGGTTTTGAGCACTTTCTGGTGAATTAGTGAATTTTTGTTATTTCCTAAAAAATGAGTTACTATTGCCTTCCCACCTTCAGAGATTTGCAAATGGAACAGAGCATTTAAGTAACTGGATGGTACTCTCTGAGGTTGCCAGCACATGAGTCAAGATGCAGGAGGTTGTGACTGGTGGCCATTGGCTCAGTCCACCCGTCTCCTGCAGGCTGGCCAGAGACTGTCTGCTAGGAAGGCTGGCGGCAGTGCTGGCCACCAGCTGCTTCAGAGTCTGTAGCTTGTCCAGCACCATCAGCAGCACCACGGGTGACAGTCCTTCCCACAAACACAAGTTGGTCTGGTTTCTTCTACAAATGCAGGTACAGGCAGAGATGAATTTCAGAACTTAAACCAAAAAAAAAAAAAAAAAAAAAAAAAGAAAATTGCAAATCTGCAATTCAGCTGCTTGTTTAAATTTTCAAACTATACCTAAGAACGTCAAGGACTAGAAAGTACTTATTAAATTCCCCTCTTCCACTCATTACTATTCTCCAATATTAGTTTTGATATTCCTGTGTTCCTAAACTTAGGAATAGATAATACTGGCCATGAAATGTGGGTATATAAAGAAATGACCTGAGAAGTTGAGTTTAATGGATGCAGATAGCAATACCACAGATATAGTTTAGAGCAAGGAATAAATACAGAATCTAACTGACATCACAGGCTAAATATGGGTAGGCAAAGTGCAATACCCTAGGCCAGAATTTGGTCAGACAACTAGTATTATTCAGTCTATTCTTTCAAAACATTGGTCTTGAATATTTTATGACCACAGAAGAAGTACCCTTTCAACTCAGTAATGCCCTTTAGTGCCCTGCTGCAGCTTTGGGTTAGTAATGATTCCAGAAAGAAGAATACTACCCACCTGAACAACCAACATTTTCTTTTTCTTTCCTGAAACACAAAGAAATGCTTGTTTTCCAAACAAGTCCATAACGATTCCAGCCTTGATTATTTTGTGAAATCTAGTAGGGCGCTGGAGCTGTACACTGCAAGAGCTGAAAAAAAGAATGTCTCTTGATATGTTATCTTTTAAAGATCCAAAATTAGAGGCAAATATCTGCTAAATTAACAAGATACTTGTTGTGGTTTAACCCCAGCCAGCAACTAAGCACCCCACAGCCACTCGCTCACTCCCCGCTGACTGATGCCCAGCATGTCCCCGAACACAGGGTGGCCTGTCATATTGAATCCTATTTAGTTGAATTCCTACCACCATCCATTCCAAAGAATGTAACAGTGCGACATTTAAAGAATGAGTTCTCCTTTCTGAATGTGAATAATAAAGGAAATATTATTGCTATCATCCCATTTAGAAAGCCTCAAAAACACGTCAACAGTCAACACTGTACACCAGTGTGTACACCTCATTTTAATTTCTAGGCTACCTAGGAAATGAGGAGTGAAGAACAATTCTCCCTATCGTTTTATAATTTCCTCCAAATAACCTTTAAAGAATTGCAGTAGGAAGATTATATAGGCTCCAAAATTTTAATTTAAGAGCAATGCCATAGCAATGGAAAGGTGTTAGTAACTGGAATGGACTGTCTTTTGGCACTGCTTGATTGTAACGGACAGATCATGGTGCTGTCTACATGCAAGAACTGGGCATTTGGAAACAACTGTTGCAGTGTGATATGTTTTCAACTCAAGCAACTCTGTGCCATTAGCACTATAAAGTAAAATCCAAAATAACAATTCAAAGACACTTGGGAGAAATATAGCAGAGTAAAAGCTTCATGCTGAATTATTTGCTGTCAAAATAAATGGTAAGTCAAAACAGAATCCAGAAAGTGCAATTTCTTTCTTTCTTTTTTTTTTTTTTTCCCCTCATTATTTATCCTTAAAGGGGGGAGCCTACCTTAGACATATTCAAAAAAATTTCTTCACGTGTATGTGTAAATACGTGCTATGGGTGAAATTCTGCTCTCAGGCTGCAATACCCAGTTACTTGTATTTATCCTGGTTTTAGCCATATAACTTTGCTGATATTTTGCACTCGCTTTGCACTGGTATTAAATAAGATATAGGAGGCCGTTCTCACTGTGAGCCATGTACAGTGTCTGTTGGTCAAACGGGCTGCAAACTGGTACCTCTCGCTAATGACCCTTCATCTTTCAGAGAGACCCTCAGGCATCTAAGGCTGATTTAATAATGTCCATATCTGGCAACTTCTTTAAAGTAGAAAAAGTGTTAAGCCCCAGTAGCCACACCTTTACTGACTCTATTGATATACTTGTCTGGAGCTTTTCAATTACTCTTTGTTTGGGATATGTCCCTTCAGTCAAATTTGAACTAAAAAAAAGAGAGAACCTAAGTGGCCAGAGAGATTTCTTACAATCCTTATTCCTCCAAGAACTCAGATTTGGAAAAAGCAGGTGATACAAAGGCTCTTTTCCTGGTAATGGGCACAGATGCTGAAATCTTAATTCAATAGTACACATTTAGACAAAAAGTAAAGTGATGGCCAGTGAAAAAATCTACTCCAAAGTTTTATAAATTCAGATTGGACCCATCTGAAACATAAACCAATTCCTTAACTGTCTATTCCCCTTAGTATTAATTATGGAGAAGAGAGTATCTCCATTCGTTTGAATTATTACAGTGAACATATATGTTTTATTATTTTATACTTAGACTAGACAAGGAGTCTGAAGTCAAAGCTGTGCCAGCATCTCACTGCTTAACTCTGCACAAGCCCTTAACTTCTCTCTGCCTCAACTTTTCCATCTGTATAGTGACTGTGCTATGCCTTGTTTTGGAAAGCACAAATAAGAAACACTCCTGAGCTGTTTAATAGCATGTTAACAGCATTTTAAAAGCCACTGTCTGTTTTTCATTTCTCATCACAAGAACATATGATTCCCAAAAGTTCTAAAATTCAGGGGACATGGGGTATGTGTGGTATTTTAAATTAAAAAAACCCAACCAAACAAAACAAAACAAAAAAACCAACAAATGTAGAAAATGGGAATTTATTCAGTACATTTGCATGCAGTGCACTAGAGGGCCCTCAGGAGTTAGAAATGGATGGAACGCACTTTTGGAAGACGCATACTTCACAGGACTTTTCATTACAGAATTTAAAATAGAAGTTGTTGGGGTTTGTTTGGAGTTGTTTTTTTTGTTGTTGGTTGGTTGTTTTTTTTTTTTTTTTTTTTTTTAACAACTTGAGGTTCATGTAAGTTTATAGCAGTGCATATGCAAACCACCTCTCAGTACAGTTAGCTTCCAAACAGTATTTAGCTTGCAATGAAATACCTAAATGTGAACCACACTTAAGACTGAAATGTGCTAGAATACTTTGAGAACGTCATCTTTTACTAAGTTACTTTTATTAACCTAAGGAGTTTACCAGAACACAGGACGTGTCACGCTGAATAGGTAAGAGATTTTATATTTTTTATAGCAATATATATACACAACATGCACTTATTCTATCTTTGTTTCTTTGGAAGGATATATAAGCCACTGTCATTTTATTTGAAAAACTATAGCTAGATCCTATTTATGGCTTCACAAGAGTGAAGAGAATTAACCATCTTTCATCTTTAATGTGTGTTTATGAATGTGAACTGTATTCATATTCAACTAGGGAAATTTGGCACGCTAATGTATTTTTCTGTCAGTGAATATGTGCATATTTAACTGCTATAGTTACAGTTATGCTTAATACTGTGTAATTTACAGCACTTCCATAACATGAGGTTTAGGGAAGACTTTGTCTCATAAGATTATAATGATCTGGGTTTGACAAGCTTTTCTTCTACTGCTGGAATATGGCTAGCTGAGATTGCAAATTGAGCCTGTATTTCATGATTTTGGTGTTTAATTTATACTGTAATGAGAAAGCAAAAGATGTATCCTGACAAATTTCTAGATGCATACTGTCTCATCTAGAACTTGTGTCTTAAAAATATAGAACCACAGATGCCATATGTAAGTAATGGAATGAAATGCTACTGCTCTTTTCTTTCTGCAGTTTGCAAAGGAGATACTTCAGATATTTTAGACTACAAGTCAGTAAACTTTGCTTACGTAGCTGGCTCCATTCATTCTCTGAAGCCAATCACTTTCCCTGTGGTGGCTGATAAGAATTTAACAGCTTGAGAAGGTGGAGTGTCAGCATCCTTAGTGCTAAACACGTTCCCGGGCATATCAGTAGCTTCTGTCTATCACCCATGCTGGAAGCTATTTGGAAAAGGAGAAATAGAAACTGGGGAAGGGAAATCATGCATCATCATCCTGGCTGGAACGTACAGAAGACTTTATGCTGTTTTCATCATGTGGATTCACTAGCGAAATGACCACCTTTGATCAGCCAAGTAAAATCAAAAACTTGTTTATTTGCTGCCTGTGCCCCCCACGGGTGCTGAGGCTCTGGACTTGCAGGCGTCCAAGGACAAGGAGGAATCTGCTCGTGGGCACTGCGTGTGTGATCTACCTGGGATTCCTCGTCAGTCAAGTGGGTCATGTTTTACCCCAGCACAAAGGCGGACGGCAAAAGATCAGTTCCAGAAGTCTCCAAGATGCAGCTCAAACTCCTTTTCTGGGCATCCCACTGGATGGCACCCTGTCACCACCTAATTTCAAGGAACCCCAGCTTGGTAGCAATGGGACCTTGCTGCCACCCAATGTAGTTTACATCACCCTGCGGTCCAAGCGCAGCAAGCCTGCCAATATCAGAGGCACGGTGAAGCCAAAGCGCAGGAAGAAACATGCAACCCCTTTGTCCTACGGGCAGCACTTTCCAAAAGCCCCTTTTATAGGCCGGGAAGAGGCCTTTGCCCAACAGCCGGGGAGGACCACGCATGCCGTGGGCACAATGGGAGCAGCAATAGCTCTGGAGGCAAGAAAGCACCAACTGGATGAACACAAGCATAAAGGAATGGCAATCAGGGAGAGGGGTCACCGGAGACCTGGCGGGATTTCTGGAGTTATAAAGGCACAGTCCCAGCCTGAGGAAAGCAATATCCGAATTTACAGCGAGAGCTCTCCCTCTTGGCTGAGCAAAGATGACATCCTACACATGCGCAGGCTGGCAGATTCTCGGATAGAGAACATACAAGAAGCACCTTCTCACAAAGCAGTCCTGGTAGTATTTGCGAGGGGTCCCCACACCACAGGAACTGCTTGTAACCAGGGGCACTGTGGCATCATCAAAAGACCCCTCGACATGAGCGAGGTGTTTGCTTTTCATTTGGATAGGATCTTGGGGCTGAACAGGAGCTTACCTTCTGTAAGCAGGAGATCAGAGTTCTTCCAAGGTAACATATTCCTATGGCTTTCAGCTTGCAGGTGGGGTGCTGAGGTTTCCGTCCCCCTCCCACGTTAACCACAGGGCAGCAGCCACCTTTAACTCCCACGAGCCTGAGAACTAACCCCATCATTACAGGGAAGGAAAGCTGGTATCTGTGTGTGATTTCTGCAGTGCCGTTATCCTGTTTGAAGGATGCAGTACCCCAAAGTTTAGATGAAATACCATTGAGCTGCTGAGGGCAGTAACAATTTCTCTTGCACAAGAGTCTGGAATGAGGGAGAAAAAAAAAAAAAAAGAGCGGGAGTCATCTGTAGATCGCATGACGTTGTACAGACTGCCTGAAGTGAAACTGGTGAAAGAAATTCCAGAATACCCTGTGATTCAATGGGTATTTCTGATTTTTTTAAAAAGTCTTCTCATCTTTTAGATTTGACTTTAATAAAATGTTGATGAATGATTGGTATAAAGTTTTCAATTAAAAATTTGATTTTTATTCTTTAGTGAAATTAAAGATCGATTTCAGACATGTAATGTGAGTTAGAAGTAAGTCTACTTCTAACATTGCTATCTTGTTAAATGTCTTCAGCCTAACTGCTATTTTTGTACAGTCACAAATCACAATCCAAAAGGACTACGTTGCATTTTAATGAATCATTGCTAAAGTGGCTAGCTATGTTTCTGCTGTTCCTTCCTTGCTGCTGAAATTAGCTTATACAAAATATTTTTATATCGGTCTGTGTTTTTAAAAAAGTAATGCAAGAATGACTTTCTGAAGTCTGACAGCAGGAAGAGGACCCAGTGATCTCTGATTTCATCCTGCTTTGTAAACCTTCCTTTTGGCAGCCTGTACAACAATGTGAATGAATCTCTAGGAAAAACAGTTTGGAGGCTTCTGAATATTATTCATACTTGCAGAGCATGGAAGATACATTATGTCTGGTTTATTTTTAGGAATAAGATTTATTGCTATAGAGCTGTCATAAGGCATTAAGGTAGTTCAGTTAGAGGAACTCTGCACAGCGTGGCTGCAGAGATGACAGACTGCAAGCCTCTGAAAACAGCTATTAGGCTAATTGTACATTATGTTGCTCAGTGTCTGTCACCTTACAGTATGTTTCAGACTGTCTAGGACAGAGAGAGTCATTCTGCCCTCTTTAATTTTCTTTTCCTCATAACTGGCTATGTTCCTATAGCAAGAAGAGTGTTGCTAGGTGATGAGAAGAGAAATAACATTATTTTGGTCCCACTTCATTTTTTCCAGCTAAAGGGTGAACAGAGCATTTGGAACAGTTACTGTACCTTGTCTCTCTCCATTTCTTTAGCCTGGAAATATGCTGGAGCTCAGATGCCTAATATCGACTTGAGCTCATTACTATTTACATGCTTGTGTTTGGCATAATCTGGAAAACATCTGTGTTGAGAAGATGAGCAAAAATATATTCTCAAAAATAATATGAACAATTAGTGAGCTCATTTCTATAACCCATATGCATTTAAGTTAAGATTAGGTAGGTACTGTACAGTTTGTTACAGGGCAGCTTGTATGAATCATGGTTATTCATATGGGAAAGAAAGCAATGCAGGATTAGAGACTCTGTATGTATGTATGAATGTACATGGTTTCTGGGCTGATATACCTCTCTCTCCATGACACTTCCCTTTAGCTTGCCTCTGTTGTGATCTGATCTAACAAGACATGTTTGATGTAGCATTAAAATCTTAAAAAATAGGCTTTTCAAAACTGTCATTCATGTTGTCAAAAGGAGTTTCAAAGAACTGCTTAGTAAATCCCTGTACAGGTTCTGTTTCCCCTATTCCCACAAATCCCTCACTGATTTTTTTTTTTTTAAAGTCTAGAAAAATACTGTATGCAAGTCCTCTGTCTGCTGCCCTTACCTTCCCTAGTTAATTGTAAACCCTTTAAGTGTTAACTGTGAATTTTTTAATTGTTTACTTTATTTTTCCATCATGGCTGGAAAAATCAGGTATGATAACTTTCCCTCACATTTTTGCAATGAATTGGCCAAATGTAAAAAGCCTGTGGAGTACAGGTGGGCAAAGCCCTTTTGAGTTCAGTGTTAGAGACTAAGAGAGCATGATTCTGGACATATGCAAACTCTCACTCATTACTCCCATTGCTACCTACAAGACGTGAAAAATGCCAAGAGTTCCAAAACACCTATAAATGAAGGATAAGCCTATAAAACAAGAAATAGTCATAAAACTGTGTCTATTGTAGGGAAAATTGAGGCTGACCCTTGTGTGTCTGAGTTTTGGGATGGTCACATTAATACCACAGGACTGAGAATCTTCCATTATTTGATCACACTGAGGAACAGGAGAGACAGAAGAGATCTTGCTTGGTGTCACAGCCCTACCTTAATTAATTTGCACAGAAGTAAAATGACTGCACATATTGCCTCTAGCTTAGCAACAGCATTTGCAGGGTAGGACGACGCCAGTGTTTGTTAGGGCTTGAGCTGCCACTGGAGTAACATGGGCTGGAGCAGGCTTGCTCCTGTGTTGTAGCTGACAGCTGTAGGAATAGGACTCTGGTTCCTTGGATCATAGCAATAAGGCTGAGCTCTTTACTCAGCTTTGGGAACAAAATATGCAGCTATTGCTATGCAGTTTTTTTGCGCCACTGGCTGAAGGCCTGAACTACTGCATGCTAACAACCACCCCTCTTCCCCCCTGGTTTTCTGATATCATAATTTTGGCTAAAGATTCTTTATCCTGTGCCAATAAGAATAAGCACAGGTGTACTCAATTCAGTTGGGCTTTTTTTAGCTAAAGATTGAACCTACTACTTGCACAGAACCACTTTTTTCTCCTAAAACATGCAAGAAACTCTTCCTTTGAATAACACCTTTCACAGTTGGTTTACTGCAAATAGACGAATGCCATGGGATAGATAGCTCCACTGGTTGTACTTGTCATTTTGCTTTACTGGCCTCTACATCATAAGTGGAGCCATAGGTTTTTCCATGTTATACCCTGCACTATCAGCCTGCCCTTGCCATCCCACCAAAAGTTATGCGAAAGTAGGCAAAGCTATTATGAATCACTAATGTCAGGGCAAAGAATAAGAAAAACTTAATGCTGCCTTATGCATTCAGAATGCTCTAAAAGGCTTCAATTTATCTGTCCTGTTTTCTGTCTATCAAGCCAAACAACTTCCATCACAGTGTTATACCTCTCAGAGGGGTACCAGAATGCATATTTCCAATATTTTGTTGAGTAGAGAAGTTCTGTAGAAGAAATAATGCAGTCCGTAGTCTAGAGAGCTATAGATGCACATTTCATTCATTCCTTAATTCTGACATGCACGAGCACAGGACAAACATTGCAAATAAGGTGCAGAGGGAAGAAAGAAAAAAGGCCTAACTTCTCTCTGCTTTCTGCTTCTCTCCCTTATGTTTTTCCTCAGAACTTAAACTCTCAATTTCAAGTCATACTCTATGTCAGTCCCCCCTCATCTTTCCACACTAAATTACCCTCTCCTGCTAATATGTAGGCAACTGAACTGTTTTTTTCAAATGTGGCAGTGTTAAGCTATACTGCTTTACAGCGAACAATGAGGAATTTGAGGAAGGGCTATGAGTACCTAGTGAAAGATTTGCTCTTTTTAGTGATGCTCTCATAGGCATGTTTGAAAATATTTTCTTTCAAGGAAGTTAGAAAAATTGCTGTAGGTACAAGTTAGAGCACAAGATGGAAGAGTAACATTTGCAAGAGCATCTTTGTGGTTAAGAAGCATACAGATTATTTTCAAAGTGATGTGGTGTGTGGATATTTAAGATGATGCCTATGTTGAACAAGCCATGCAGTGATATATTATCTAACTGCACATGAAGCAGTTTGAGTACCTTGAGGCAGTCTAGTCTCAGCAGCCTGAGGTTTCACCTGTGTCAGTTTATTCAACTTAGGATATCTTGAGCCATTAGCTCCTAATGGCCTAAGAAATTTTTAGAAATATTTTGATGTTTAAAAAATCTATATGAATTACTAGGAAGGTGGTTCCAGCACAAGTTTTGAAAAAAATCTTTCCCATACAATTTTGCAGATCATCTTTAGATAGTCAAGTAGATATATCAATCTAAAATGACAGGTGAAAAGAAAATGAAGTCAATCAGCTTTGGGGAAGATTCAGTGCAATGCAGCTGCGGCAACAGAAAAGCAGTAGCCCTTTGTGTTAATATATAAAGCTGATTAGGAAAGAAGTACATGCAGAACACACTGGAGTCATTCTGAAATGTGCTCAATCTCCTCAGTTTTGGCTGTATCAAACTGGAAGCTCTGATTCTTAGCCAGGCCTTACTTTTCACTGTTCAGTTAACTTCAGCCCCATCCTCATGAGGTTTAAATCAGAAGAGCTCCACTGATTTCAGTGGAATCATGCCAATTCATGCAGCTATGAATCAGACCCTTTATCTGCTTTAATTCAGCATCTTCACGTTTTTCCTGCAAGTGTCAGAAATTTGAGTCACTGCTCCTTACTGAAGCTGCTGTTTCATATTCCTGTAATTCAATTTATATTACAGAGTTGAAAGATTTTATTTTGGCTCATCTTTTCTGCTCCCATTTCCTCTGAAATGCAAACATTTCCTGTATTTAGCCTTGGTCTTTTAAAAATGTTTTTGTATCTTAATGGAAACTGGCAAGATATTATTCATATTTTTAAAGTATTTATATTACTATTGTTTATCATGTCCCTTTTGGGTAGACAGGAGATGTTTGTTTTGTTAGAAGACCATTTATGTATTTGGTTTGTGGAAGAAATCATGAATAGTTACATAAGCTGTTATTGGAGATATAAAAATAATAGATCAGACTTGGTCCTGAAGAAAGCTGTCCTTTTTTTGTGACAATCCCCAGTGCTTATATAAACTTTCTCCAGCTGGCTTGGAGAAGCAGCTTAGCCAATAGGTGACCTGACTTGGCTAAAGTAATCTACAATGTATGTGATGGAACCAGAGCAAAAGACATGGGGGAATGGCTAAGATTTCCCAAATTAAATACCTAAGAACTTATTTAGGCACCTCAGTAGAAGAGAAGCCTGATTTTCAGGAGTGCTCAGTGCTTTTTTTCAGCAGAGGAAAGTGTGGAGCATGGTGCTGATAAAGGTAGTACTGATCCTAGTGAGAGACTGATGTTCCTAATGGAAAGAAACTTTCTGTGTTCCTAAGGAAACACTGGGCAACTGGGAGAGAAGTTAAAGAGGTGGTGGAGCCACACATTAGGTTGGCTTGAGAAGGACTATCTTGTATGTGCAAGCCATGGCAGGGAGAAGATCAAGTACATTCTGGTTTTGGAGAGGAGTTTGTTTTTCTTTGGGGCTTGATTGCATGTGGAGCCTGTCATGCTCTGTTGGCGAATACAAGATGGATCTTTACATATGATTCACTGCTAAGTATGGGTGGGCAAAGATAATTTCTTACCTGTTGTTTTAGATCAGTCATCATCCTCTGAACAAGTTGCTTTTTGATTCAGCTGTATGGAGATCTGTTTTTAGCAGTTTTTGCTGCTTACAGATGGAGCGTTCACATTAGCAGCTTTTAGCTTGCCATTGGCACTGATACCTGTTTTCTATGTGCTATTCTCTGGCTTGCCTCTGGAGAAGGTGCAGTGGATCTCATTGCCTTCATGCGAGTTTCTGAAAGCTGCTTTTCAGATGCATCTCTGGCTCCATGGGCACGTGGAATACAAAGAGGCAGTTTAGGCTGCATTTAACTATGATGTGATAAATGGTGCAATAGTGTGGACTTTAGGTTCACTGACCTTCAAGATGAATAAAAATAAATTTTAAAGCTTTATACATGTTCCAACACTTGCTATTTAGCAAATAGCAGCTTTGCAGTTAAATGGTTCCTCCTGTCTGTACCAAGACATCATATTTTGGTCTTCTGTCTATACCCAAAAATATAAAGGATTTCTTTGTTTTAATGTGTGTGCAAGCCACAGTCAGTCCTGGGTCCTTGACAGTTTAAGGCAGCAGCAGCATTACATCAGCAATGAAAAGGAAAGTTCCACTTTCCTAAGAAGATAGATATGCCTGATACTTGATATTGGCTGAAATGTATTTATCAGTTCTTATACTGGGGAAGCTCATTTTAAATTCTTTGCTGAGATTTCTTCCCACTAAGAACTCTGAACACTTGAACTCCCCAAAGCTAGGGCTTGACTTAGTTTCAGGGAAGAGCATAAGAATTACACAGAAGAATTAAAGAATTTGGCCAAAATAGCTGCTGTACAAAACAGATCTCATGTAATAGCTGGGTAAAAACAAAAAACCAACAAACAAACAAAAAAAAAAACCAAAAAAACACCAAAAAAACCCCAAACAAACAACAAAACCCCCCAAAAAACCAAAACAACCTTGTCAAGGTGTTTATTCATGCTAAGCTCACACTTTCTAGTATTCTCATATAGCATTTCAGAGATGTGAAATCATACATTATAGGCCCAAAATACTAAAGACAACAAAATAAATCTGCTTTGAGTATAGCATTTGTAGTGTTTCTATGCCTATTATGCAGAAAAAATACTTTGACATAAATTTTCAAATCTTTTAAATCATATTCAGTTGACTGGAATCAGAGGGAAATTACATCATTGAATCACAGTAGCATTGCAGGCTCTTAATATACCTATAAACTTTTTAATAGTCTGGTTTAGGATATGATTTTGTACATTAATCTCTTGCTTCAAACAGAGAAAGCCTTCTGTACACCAAAGGCATTTATAATGTCTATGCCTCTTCCATTCCTGCAGTGGCCAGTTTTAGATGTGGAATAAGACCACATTAACCAAAGGATGTCAAGTGATTAGTCCCTGGCCATTTTTCCTGCCACATCTACAAAATGGTATAATTATTGATGCTTAGGCAATGTCTAAAGAATGATCAAGTAAGTCTGACAGTATTGCACTATACCAATGATCTGTTCTTCCTTTTTCAGATGGTCAAGCCTGTCCTGTTATTCTCTGGGATTCCTCACTGAGCCCAACAGATAATAGTACCCATTCTTCAGTGAAACTAACCTGGGGGCAATATCAACAGCTATTGAAGCAGAAATGCTGGCAGAATGGTAAAGTTCCCAAAGCTGAGTGGGGCTGTACTGAAATCCATCATCATGAGTGGTCCAAGATGGCACTCTTTGATTTTCTTCTGCAGGTAAAACATTTACTGAATGCAACTTTCTGCCTCAAAAGTCACATGAACACACATGGGACTCCTAGAAAAGTCATTTTAGTTTATTTCCTTTTCTAAATGGGGAAGAGATGTATTTGCACGACTAACTTGTTTCTGATTGTTTCTTATGACTAAAATATCCAAAATGCAACTTGTAATCAGGGAAAGAGATCAGGCACTTAACTGACTCATTTTCTAAAAGAGGAAACAAAGCCTTTTGTCTTGAGACATCTAGATTTACTTCACCTTGAGGCAGGCATACTGTTTCTCCTTGACTCCTTGTTTCTCCAAACATAGTTCTTGACTATGTTCACAACTGTAAATCACTGTTTTTTACTGTGTGGTCCTTCCTGCACCTCCCCAGACCCCAGGGGTGATTTAAGTGGTTTTGATCAGCTGAAATCTGGATCAAGATAACAGTTGTAGTGGCCAGTTTTCCTTCTTTTTAAAACCATAGCCAGTGTCTTAGTAAGGAAAGAGTAGAGCAGCAACTGACAAATGATATAGCTGCTGTTCTTCAATTAGGTATTGCACATAATCATTAGCTCTCCAAATAACACCAAACTAGGACTCTGCCCAGTGGTATCATAGTGTGTGGCTACAGTTACAGCAATTATATAGTAGACTATTAATACACTCCCTGTATTAGTAAGGACTGAACTGAACCACCTGGCTGGAAGCTAATTTTATGGCTTCCTGAGATATGGCACTACTTCCAATTGTCTGTGCCTACCAGACAGGTCTGGGTGACCAAGTCTCTTGCAGCACTTACTGGTTTATGTAACAATATTTGTATTTAAAACTGCAGCAAGCACTACTTTTATGCACTGTGTTTTGTTATTGATATAATTGAGCTTTTTATAGAGTTACATTTCTTGAAATATAAAAATCATGACTTAGTTTATGCCTAGCCTATCCCTGTCCTTCTCAGTCCTGTTCTAGGATGAATGGATATTTCCAGTTATTGGGGTTTACCTTTTTGCAGACTTGTTATGTTAAACAGAGCATTTAATTCTTCTCTAAAAATAGATGCTCACTCCACTAATGACTCCATCTTTAGTCCCACTATAAGCAAGCAATTCTTAGAATCTGGTATAAAGCCATATGTGGATTATTCTGATGCTAAACATAGTAATACCCCTATAGGAATGGTACAGAATATGTTTTCATGCCATTGTCTTCTTATTGAACAGTTTAAAAATTGTCATGAGCTCTGTGTTGATTTCTAATCTTAAGGTCTTCTAAGACAAGTTTTTAAACTTCATAATACGACTCCTAATATCCAGAAGGAGAGGTCAGTTAAAATAAGATACAACAGGATAGAACTGTACATGAAATAAAGAAACAAACAGTAGCTGGTGTCAGAGTGATTCATACCTCCAGTTGCCTATGAGACAAGAACATACCAGAAAGTGAGTGAAAGTGGGTCTTATGGTTCTTAAAGATGAAAATTTTATCTGGGTGCTCTCAGACTTAACTTTAAAGTTTATTGGCAGTAGAACATGAAGACTGTAAAACAAAAAGTGTCAAGAAGGGGTTCTGAGTTTAAAACAAACAAACAACTGTGCTTCATGAGTCATTCAGAAATAAAGAATAATGGTGAAAAGTATTCTCTATTAAATATACTTCCCTCAGAAGAATGGGTTTGGTGACTGTAATAGATGTTCCTAATCTCTGGTTTCAAATGCTATAAAACATAGGAGAAGGCTGAAAAATACTTATAGCTAACCTTCACTTGCCTTCTGCAAGAACTCATGTAAAATAAGGACATTAAATGTAAAATGGCTTCTTTAATTTTGGGAGTTTGGACCTCTCATGTACATAAATATATGACAAAAACCAATGCTAAACTATTAAGGTTGCAGCATCAATTCCAGAGTGTCCCATCATTCTGTCTTGCCCCTAGAATGATGCAAGGTATTATGAAGAGGCTGTCTGTAAGAACATGATCTCCTCGTCTATTTAATGCATGTAATGAAGTGCGGTGCAGATGAATTAGCGCTATACATCAAAGCAGTCTGTCCTGAAGGCCTCTACTTCATTTTTTGGCAAAGCCTTTGGATGAGTTGGATGACAGATCCCATGAGCTAGAACACTGCAAGCAAGAGGGGCTCTAGTGCCTGCAGATGCTGAATGCTGCTCATGATAGGAGAAAGAAGAAGAGAAATCTGTTCCTTTCCTCAGGATTTTCACAGTTGAAAACAAACAGACACCACCACCAAGCCTAGTGGCAACGGTACTACATACTCAATAAAAAACAAAGCAACTCTCAGACTTTCATTTGATGAACATAATTAGGAGGCATTTTCAACATATAACATAGTTCTACATCAGGAGGAGTCCTAACAGCTCATTTCACTGGGGTGTCACAAAAAAAAAATTGTAATTTTAGAAGGCTTGTGTGAACATTAATGCTTTCATGCTTAGAGCAGTTTGAAGAGTTAGCAGCATACAACAAACAAGGACAGAAAAAAATGATTTACCTTTGATAAGCTACTCATTAAGCCTTCAATGCACCAGACCAGACTTCCACTCTGTAAGCAGCTGTCAGCAGGAGCAGGGCTGCTCCCTGGGGAGATGAGCTGGAGCCAAGGGCAGCCCCACGGCAGGCAGGACCAGCAGCAGGAGAGGCAGCCCAGCAGGAAGGGTGGTGAAAGCCGTGGGTCCCATTGATAGCCCAGTGAGCATCAGGCACAGACAGGGCAGCAAGCCAGCTCCAAGGCCAACAAGCAGGAACCCCAAGCAGCAATCCAGGAGCATCAGGTAGCAGGACAAGCAGCAGATACACCCACCCCAGAAGGGCTAAGAGAAGGGCTGAGGTGCCAGGCCTGCGCTAAAATGGGGCTCCTGGGCCCATGGGCAGAGGGGGTGTGTGTGGAGGTCCCAGGTGAGGGCGCTTAGGTCAATTAAGGCCTATTTGTGCACTCAAGGGCCCTGGCAATATTGTATATTTACTCTCATCTAGTCAACAGGGGTAGAAGCACTTTCAAGGAGTGATTTATCCTTCCTGTACTAGATGGTTATCCTAAAATGGCATCCTTTGCTCTGGGAGTGCCTCGTTCTTGTCATTGTTTATGAAAGGGAAAATAAACGACTAAGTCAGAAGACATACTTAACATTTACACCACTAAAGTTAGACCAGATGTATTCGTTCCAGCTAAGTGCTGTGTGATGAATAAGCGAGGGTTTGCATGGGAAAAAATAACCTAGACCATCATGTCATTAAAGTATATACCACAGTGCAACTCAGGGAGGCTGCCCTGTGATTATAATTGCACTCTTCTTGTGTTTTGTAGCTTCTGGTGGTTTGCTGTGGCCCTTACTAATCTTTTCAATTATTTTGTGTACTATTAGTCTAATAGGTCCCGCAGAACGGAGACCCTTTGTGTGTATCAGGCTGTGCTATTTCTATTGTTCTCCAGCAGAGAAAATGTAAAAAAACTACAGCCTTCTGAAAAAAATAGAATTGTATTCACCGTCTTGTTATTACAGTTACACAGTGGTATTGTTCCATTATTTTCCAAGAATTTTTACTGACATAACAAATCATGGCTATAAAACAGATAAAATACAGTCTGGGAAATTGCGTCTAACAGTACGTGAAGTATGGGGACCAGGTCTTCAACACCACTTCACTGCTGACTTCATACTTGTCCTGAGCTTGCTTTCCTGTCGGCTGTGTTAGTGAGCGATGTCTTATAGTGACACTGTGCACCAAACGCTTTGATATTGTTTTCACTTGGCACTCTGCTGTGCTTTGTTTTAGATCTATAATCGACTAGACAGAAACTGCTGTGGATTCAAACCTCTCAAGGAGGATTCCTGCATGCAGCAAGGACTGAAGCGGCAATGTAGTGATCAGGATGCTGTTGATCTGACACACATAGTTCAGAGAAGGCATGACCGAAGGCATTTGGCCTTTATAGACAATAAGGGTTTCTTTGACAGAAATGAGGACAATCTTGACTTCAAAATACTGCAAGGAATCAATGAGTAAGTTTGAAGCTATTAATTTTTTTTAAAAGATTGATAATTTCTTCCCAGTTTGAGCATGTGACACTAAGTTACTGGAATAGATACCATTGGCCCAAGACATTTACAGGATGTGTCTAAAAATGTATAAGTCATCTCACTGCTGTAAAAGATACAATTAACATGCATATGATTAGCCATGCATGAACTTCCTTTGCTGAGTCGCAGTCTATATTCATAGAATTGATTGCTAAACCACAACATAAATATTGCAATTCAGAGTGATGGCAAAGCTGATGAACTGCTTTGTGCTTTTCCAGATTCCCTGAATCTGCAGTTTCAGTGCTGAGGAGCCAGCGTTTACGTGAGAAGTTGCTACAGTCTTTGTTCCTTGACAAAATATACTGGGAGAGCCAAGGAGGCAGAAAAGGAATTGAAAAACTTATTGATGTAATAGAAAGGAGGTCCAAAATTCTTCTTACTTATATAAATGCACATGGAGCCAAAGTATTGCCCATGAATGAATGAAGCAGTCTTGTTCCTATCTTGTTTCTATGTGTCTTTAAAAAATTTTGAGTGAGGCAAAAGCTGACAGTAAAATTGTTTTAATTCATAAGCGTATTTAATTTTTATTTTTTCCAAACTTTCAAGTTCATTTTTAAATAAGAAATCTTACATAGTTTAAAAGCAACATTTAAATGTCATCTGCAGCTCAACACAGTGCAGTCTCTTCTGTGTCACCAGTGAAATGAAAATAACCAAATGGTACAATAAATAATGTAGTAATATGTAGGTACCATGAACACTTCTTCTGTTAAACTGTCTGAAAATTAGCAACAGGATTTTCAGTACGTTAGGCTGGATTACTCTTACTTCCCTCATTCAAGTCAGTAAAAGTTTTATTGCAAGTTTAAATGGGGACAGAGATTTGTAAGCACTTAATACATTGATGAAAACTGTCATTGCATCTACCTGCTGAAACACATCTAGTACAGGAATTTGTCTTTTTGATTATGAATGCTAAAATGCCAACATTTCCAAAGGCTTATTTTGTTTTATTTTGTTTTGATCTTTTGAAATCTGAGGACTAAATTCAGCTCTTTTAAATGCAGGTGTGTTTGCTCTGGACATGAGGGAAGTTTAAAAGAGTGAGGAAAACATGGCTTTAACAATAATAATTAATTTGCCAAATACGGTTTTTACCTGTCCAGTATGGAGTACGATTCATCATGAGTCATTTGTTACAATGTACTATTTTCAGTACAGGTTGTTTTGATGTGTGGGTGGATGATCTGATATTTTCTGTCTATTGATTAACTCAGTTAATCAACAGAAATCCAAGAAACTGTGTTTTAGTAATCTTCACTGGGCTATCTTCCATTTAGGGGCATATGGGATCAGGCAAAGACTCATGTTGCACATTACTAGGAAGGGTGTAACCAAGAGCAACAGTCCAAAACCTGTGGGTGGGAAAAGACGATTGTGTCATTCTTGAAACTGCCTGAAAGCCAGAACCACATGAAATGGAATTACTAAGAAAGTCAAGAGAGTTTGCTGATTTCATAACATTGGAAGACAGAGCTTAAAATAAGTAGCACAGGCGCAGATGCCTTAAAATTCCTCAGAGGCCTGCCAGCAAGTTAATAATCTTAAATGTTTCAGAAGCTGAGGACATGAAAACTTTTGTGGAGCACTGTGAGAGCAGTTTCCTTCTTTTTTTGTGTGTGTATTCTGTAATGAACTACATTAAGGAAAGATAAATTCCGTGGTTTCAGAAGAACAAATACAGCTTTAGGGTACATTAAGGGACAAGCTTCCAGTAGCAATTCTGGGAACACTTCCACGCACATGTGTGTATGCGAACACAGATACATGTATATGTATATATACCTTGGCTCGTTTCTATAAAACGGTCAGTTTGGCTAATAAAGAGTGAGTTGTTTATACAATTTGCTGTTTACATGTAGAATTGTATTTGTGAGTTTAAGTCCAATTTTGGGTATACACTATTTGAAGTTGAAACAAAACATTATTATGGATGACTTTTGTTCTCAAAGAATTAACTCTCCCCTTGCTAACGAAATGATGTAATCTTAAAAGTTTTCTACTTACAATTGTAGAGAAAAACAGCAACATGTTTGTATCTGAGCTGACCTGCCAGACAACAGGGTGATATCTAATCATATGTTTTTATTGAGCTTTATGTTAGATATTGAATTTCCATTTTCTTTTGGAATCTGTGCATTATAAAAGTCAATTTATTTACCGTTTTATTAGTAACAGTAAAAGCATTATCACAAGTAATGAATTGTTTGAATCTCTGCTGCTATTTTCATATAATGTCCAGGAATATACAAAATAAAATAATGTCTTAATCAGATTTTCAATTCGGAACTCTAAGTTGCAATAACAAAACCATAATGCATATTAGTGTAATATGTGGCTCATTAGAACGGTTTAGAAAGAACTATGACCTTCAAACTGATTCTTCAGAGAAACAATCCAAACCAGATTATTAAGTTCTTCCTGTGGAAATATTTTCTAGCTGTTTACTCACGAGACTTGTAACTCTTTCTTACTAAGCTGATTCACTGTAGCTGTGGAGCTTCTGGTTACTGCAGCGTTAGTATTTACTGCCTTCGTTCCCCATTCTGACAATGCCTACTTACACAAACATTGAGCAGACAAGCCCATGCCCATTTGTGATGCCAGAACAGAAGTATTGGTCAATGACTGGTAAACTTTCTAATAGATCATGAGCAAGTACAGGAATAGGAGAAAGATGCTGAACTCTACACGGAATAGAGACTCACACAGAGTTAAAGTAGCCTAAGAACCTTTGGTCTCTGAAGTTTACATTTTTCCATGATCCAAGAGAGACTAATGGGAAACAGAAAGATGTTGAAACATTTTTAAACATTCTCTTTCCCACACAAAGTAATATTTGATTTGTTTTATTAAAAATGTTATTTATTTTTGCACATTACTGAATACTTCAGGCTAAATTCTCTCAGATACATTTGTGTAAATTCATGACAAGTCCACTGAATTATCCCATTTCCAGATGAAACAGTTAAAGTCAGTTAGGTTAATCCATATTCTGAACCCTAATCCATAAACTGAACCCCTAAGGTCAAAAGGAGACCTTAGGAGAGTGGCAAACAAATAAGAAGGAGAGTTGCCTGAGATATAGCACGGGTATAGAACTTGGCATGCAATTTCTCTAAACAAATATCTGTGAGCTCCAAGCAGGATCTACAAATTTTCCTTGCAGACTGTCAGCCTGTTTCACCTGTATTTCTGTGGGAAGCCCTTGCCTAGCCAAATACAAATGTTTGAAATAAAAAATAAAATAAGGAGTGCAGCAGTATCTTCTTTTAGTCTGTCATGAAATATAAGAACTGTATTTCAAAATGGCATTATTAAAAATAATTTTCCATGGTATATGAAGAATGCTTTAAATGTGGATTGACATCTGATTAAAAGACGGCAAGCTCAGAATGGAAGCCAGTCAAGCAATGGGTTCCTCCAATGATCAGTGCTGGGACTGATTTTGTTTATCATTTTCATCACTGACATAGAGAAGGCAGTGAACAGTGAAATTTCCAAGGTTGCAAATGCAACTAAGATTTTTTGCACATTCATATGACAGACTAATAGTGAAAAACTCTAGAAGAAACTGAGTAGGCCAAACCTGGCAGATGAGCTTCAGTATGGATTAATGTAAAGGCTTTACTTTGTCGCTATTTAAAACCTTAGAGAGCTTTTTAAATCTTGGACTGTGTGTGCAACCTGGTCTCCACATGTCAAGAAATATGAGCTGAAGTTAGGGTCAATAGAAGAGCAACTGAAGTGATCAAGGTGCTGAAACAGCTGCCTTGTAAGGAGAGATTTCTTCAGTTTGAAGATGAGAAAGCTGGAGGGGCTGGTAATTTAGGTTTACAAAATCATGAAGATGATGGATGAGGTGAATGCAGAAAGTGTTATTCAGCAAATCCTGAAATACCAGAGATGTGGAGCACCCAGTGAAAGTGCTATCTCTTTTAAGCAGATAAAAGAAAGTTCTTCACACAGCAGGTATTGAACTTCTGGAACTTGATGCCATGAGGGACTGTAGAAACTATGAGGAGATTCAAAGGGGATTAGACAAACTCAAGGACAGCAAGTTTATATATGGACTTTATAAGAATTAGGCAAACTTTCCTCCTCTAACATTCCTAATACAACAGTTCTGGAGGCTGGGGAACATAGGGGAGAGGGGACGCAGATACTGCTCCAGGGTCATGTGCTCACCTCACATTGCCACAGTCTAAGAGGTACTACTGGGCTAGGTGGCCCACTGGTGTGACCAGAAGGAAATTCCATGTATTCTTATATTTGGAAGCTATTCAGCCAGCTGCCATGCTGTAAGCTATTCAGGCCTTTTCCCTATTCATAAGAATATATAAAATTATCTTTATTTGCAAGGATGGAGATGCTTGGGTGTTGTGAGCCTGCTTTGGCTTCGATGAAAGAAAAGCAAGCAAGCAGATGGCAACCTTCTAATGCCTGAGGATGGTTTTCCAAAAGCAGTTCCATAGATTTTGTTCTTTTGGAAAGGATGAAATGCACACAAAATGCAGAAACATTTTTTCCCCACGGTGATGCATTGTTCTATCTGTATTGGGCACTGGATATATCAATGCCATTATTTAACTGAATCAGATCTTGAAATAGGTGGCTGACTTTCTCTAAAAATTAGTTCGGTTCCAGTAGTTATTTCCTTTTTAGTCTTCTGCAGTACATTTACTTCTTATTTAATCATCTGTGTTCAGCATTCACTGTTCAGGAACATTATCTGAATTTCCTTCAACAGAAAAGCTGGCATGGCATTCCATGGAGTCTGTTAAGCTGCACAAGCACGCCTTATCAGAGCTATTCTTCAGCTAGCTCTGTGAAACACTTTGAGATTTGGATGGAATTTATTAACTGCTAAGGAAAATAGCACCAGTGTGAAAGCCGATCTTATGAAGTGTGAGAACTATGTCTGACAGATGGTAAAAGCTGGCAGTCCAGCTGAGCTGCTTTGCTCTGGGAATTCTGAAACAATAGCAGGTTGTACATCTTAATTTTCAGATAGTCGTAGATATATCACATACCTAAGGCAGGGTCTTTTCTGGTCATCTCATTTTTTCCTACCTCAGGTCTCCTGAAAAAGAAATAACACAGTCAAAATTTTTAAATGAGAAGTGACTGAAGCATATTCTGAAGGCAGCTGTGGCATAGGTGCAGTAAACATGAGGAACTGGTGATACCCGAACAGAAGCTAGAGCTGCCTTATACCCAAACAGAAGCTAGAGCTTAGAGATGCCTTCAGCATCATGCTGAAGGAAGATAAAAGGGTTTGTACCATTACATGTGACAAGATCTAGCTTTAAAAATCTCACTGTGTGAGCAAAGCATCTGAGGCATTTTATCTTAGATAGGATGCTCAGGCCCGCAGGGCCTCCCAAAACTCCCCATTCGCTCATTCTGCTGCCTCTTTTCATGATCACATGGACAATTCTACCATCACAGCTGTCACTGGTCTATAACATGAACGTTACTGAACTTAGAGAGCTCTCTAGGTTTGAATACCTAGGATACTCCTAAATCTTGCTGATTCTTTCCATGTAATAGGCTCAACATTTCCTCCCTCTGGGGCTGAACCACTTAAATGAAAAACTCCCAACACTACACCTGCAGCTCTTATTTTTCACCTGATCCCTACAAGATGCAAGCCTCGTTTGCAGCCAATAAAGACCCATTTGTTTTTCTCTTGGTGATCTCCAATGATGCGAAGCATCGGTAGCAATTGTCTCTCAGATTTCAAATACAAAAGTAACATCTTTTTTTCTTACTGGGTCTTTTTCTTCCATATAATATTCCTGTTATAGCAGATATCACTGCTACTATCCAGAATTGCAGTTGCAGCTTGGATACATAAATGCCTTGAGAGAATCTCCTAATTTATTTAATGTGTATCATTATTAGAGTGTATCTGTCTAAATTTTTGAGAGGAGGGCACAGGTGAGAGCTGGATTGTGATGAAAAATCCAAGAAGCCTGTTTTTTTGTTTTGTTTTGTTTTGTTTTGTTTTGTTTTGTTTTTTTAAAAAGTCTGCTGTGAGAGAATGTGAGACCTGTTATCACATAGGTAATCCACAAATTACTGCTGGCTCCATCTTGACTGATCACCGTTGTGGAGGGCCTCAGCTGGCTCATTCCTTCTGCCGCGGGTTCCTTTTGTAGTCATTCAGTTCCTGTTGCACTTTTAATTAGGAGACTTCTATTATTGGGCTCTTAGCTGAGCAGGCTTTGTAACATAAAAGGGAAGGGGAAATAAAAAATACCTATTATATACACTGAAAATGCAGTGTGTTGTTTTCTTAATAATCAGAGATGTTAATAATCCTAATAATCTTAATAATGAGATGTTATAGTTCAGTTCAAGTGCTGCTCTGCCTTTTTCTGGCCTTCCGCAGAGAAGGTGCTCAGCAGACTTGGCGGTTCCCCCAGACTCAGTGCACTGCCAGCTACCTGAGCAGCTGCTTTCTAAAGCTGCTTTCTAACTGAGCTATGAGGCTCTTTCTGTCCAGCTGCAGGAGTCACTGTGCTTGGAATTGCAGCTGGGGCCTGGGCTGATTCATGGGATTTATACCCCAATGGGTAGAGCTTATAGTACTTGCTGCTAGAAAGAGTGCAAAATACCATCAAAACCTACACTTCTAGTCACACTTGAATGCTTGCTTGGCTGTATCAGCATGAACTAAGCCAATAAGGCAACTCATGCGACAGAAGTGTTGATGTATTCTGAGAGCCACAAAAGGTCAAAGAACAAAAGAGATTAAATCCCCATTAAAATCACAGCTTCCCAC
This sequence comes from Platalea leucorodia, assembly GCF_965183815.1. NCBI lineage: Eukaryota > Metazoa > Chordata > Aves > Pelecaniformes > Threskiornithidae > Platalea > Platalea leucorodia. The sequence continues at coordinate 40,314,297 of NC_138828.1, read as the reverse complement.
TTCATTTTGCTTTGTGTGCTCGTATGTCTAAACTTGAACTTGAAATGCTAGTTTGCAAGTAGCTATAATGTGCAAACACAGCTTTTGTCAACTTGTTAGTGTTTGTGTTCTGAAGCAAGAGATCCGAAAGGCAAAGAACAACAGATTAAAGCTTATGCAGTGTCAACACCGTACTGGGAAAGAATTCTTACCCTCTATCACAGTCTTATCTGAGTGATAATCTGCATGGCCATGGAGAGCTGACGCGTATTTTTTGTTACACTGTTGCCTTAGTGCTAAGATTTCTTTGAATTTCTGCTGTCAGCTTTACCACCCAGTGTAGGTATCCTCGGGCTTTCACAATTGCTGCCTTTCCTGCTAAGAAAACAGAACTTACATGTGTTGCAGTACTTCTTGGCACCCTGCCTCCCACATATAGTTTAGGGTCAAATTTTCAGCCTATTTGCTTTCCCTGATTTTAAGTATAAGTAATAGTGTAATTAGCAAGGAAAAATAAATCATTTTTCCTCTTTGGTGGGGGAGAAGTCCTGCCAAAAACTGTGTAAATATGCCTTGTAAGGAGGGACTGCAAATCATCGGAGAAAAGCAGACTTTATAAGTGTAGATCTGAAAACATGATCTGATATTCATTCAGTTTTGCAAATAGAGCTTGTGGAGCTCAGTATCATGGCTATTCTACTGTCTAAGGACTGGATGAATGTTTAAGAAACCAAAGAGAATTTCCTTGAACAAAACTTTTTATAAGCTGCCACCCTCCCTGCCACTATAAGATGACAAAAGCCTGGAAGAGTCCTGCACTTTGGATGACTTTCACTGTGGGATCTGGATAAAGGAAGGCCACACTTTCTCACATAGCTGGCTCTAATCTGCTTTCCCTTAGACTCCATCCCTGGGGGCCACTCTAGGAGCCTCAAGTCTCGGAGCCACAATGGTATTATGTTGCAATACAGTTTATGGTTAGTCTTGCTAGATTTTGTCCCACTCTTGCATATGTTTTGAGTCCACAACAAAGTCCTTGTTGGCATTAATGGGAGCAAAGTTTGTGTCCTGTAAGGCTCAAACCTGAACCTCCAGTTCCAGGGGAACTTCTGCAATTACACATCATGTTCCCAAGCTTTGTTTCCCATTTCTTGACATAGAGATATCACCAAAATCCATTGAAGCATTCTGGACTGAAGTGAAGCATGTATTATGCTTACAGCAATTTCCGTAGACCTAAGCCTTTGGTCTTCGTATTGAGATGTGCTTAAAGCCCAGTGGAACTAGTACGTCTTTTTTTCTTAGGGATGATGAATGTAGTAGAGACCAGAGCTTGATTCCTCTGCATTTCAGAGATCTGCTCTGACCTGCAAGGTTTTCTAGTGAATTTTCTGAGTGCCAGTTGGAATGGGTTCAGCACAAGGAATTCAGAAATATCCATTTCAGAGAACTATTGTAATGATTCCTTCACAATTGTAATAGTTCCTTCCCCTGTAGAGAGGTGGGATACCTACGTTCAAATACTATTTAACTGAGGAGGACTTCACTCCAGGTGCTTTTCAGCCCACAAGTGTGCTCTAACCATTAAGCTCCTTTGGAAAAGGACCGCTTTGGCCAAGTTCACAGCTGTTATTTCCTAATAGAAATAGGCGATTTCCTCCAGCCTGCGTGTAGACATCCAGCTTTCAGCATTTCCTTCTGGCTAAGTCAGGGGATTGCCCAGTCAGCGTGCTGTGTTTTGTGGCACGTCTCTCACATCATGAATCATGGGCAAAGAAGAGGCTAGCAACATAATTTGGAGAGAAGATAGCTAATGGAAGATTAGGTAATGTGAGGTTGTATCTAGATTGCCTCTCAGTTTACCCAGCTCCTCCCTAAATACTAACAATGTTTAAATACTCCCCTGGGCATGATTTCACAAAAATGGAAACTTTGAATTATCCACATTAGCTCTTTATGTGTTCCTAATGGGGTTCTGATTCTCATTTATACTGAAGTTTTTATAAGAGAGAATTCTTTACAGTAACTTCAGTGTAAGGCTCTTCAGTATGTTTAATGATACCAAAATATATTCTATACTTGCTAAAATAAGCAATAACTTTTCAGAAGCACAGTAGATAACAGTGAATTTCTAGGTTGGACATGACGTGACACACCTTTCCATTAATTCCAGATACAAAATCTACCCCTCAGAGACATCCTGCGAATGCTCTCCAAGGGTCTTGCAAGAACACGAGCAAAAGAACACTTTGTACTCTTCTCCACACATGAAGTTTCCACCTCTGGTTCATGTTATATTAACAATACTTTTCATTTAACAAACAATCCAAGTATTATTCCGCACATTTTGCAAACACAATTCAGAATTGATTTTCATTTAAACCATTTAACAGACTCCTGTGTAGAAGGATATGATAGATTAGAAATTGCTAATATGGTTCATGAGGAAGGACATTAGTGCTTTCTGGCAAATCATTCACCTTTGAATTAATACAAATATGTAATATCATGAATTTTTGTCTGAGGAAAGCTCTCTACTTGTTCAGGTTTCATAATCAGTTTGAAAGCTGCTAAACTGTACATGCTATATTTTACATAGTGCTGCAGTTTTGAGGTGCAAAGTAATATGGATCAAGTATAGCAGAATGTTTATGTCAGAAAAAAAAAAAAAAAGATCCTAAAATCATTTCAGCTCGGAATTCATTTCCAGCTAAAACAGGATGTCTAAACTGTTTGAATGCTGCCATTTTATCTAAAGGTCATTCCTCATTTAAAATCTGGTAGAACATTCCCTGAAGACTTAATGACAGCAGTCCCAGGGAATATGGTAAGCGTTGGCTCAGGCATGTGATAATGATGATACATGGTTACTCGAGAGTCAGGGTAATCTGTGCTTCCCAGCATGGTGAGTTAGATCTCTGATTTCCAAAATAGAGTAAGATCATTAAGAAATTTGCTCCAAACAGATAATCAAGGCCAAAACCCAAAGTTTAAAAGAATGCAGCAGACTGAGTCTATAATAATGATAAAGATGAATGAATGAAACAGGTTTAGAAATTAGGCGGTAATCTTGGATAAAGCTCATTTTTCTGTGGGTGAGTTTTCTTACAACACACAGATGTTGGGAAACTTTGAACATTTAACATTTTTCAGTGTGGTCAAAATGGATCTGAAAAGTAAAAGTAATCTTGCTGTTTGTTGTGAAATCTACACTGACAACGTGTGTGCAAGCATCACAATGAACCCTGAGAACAGAACTTCTTTTAATCATGAAATGGGAGTTATTTCTGCCTGGCACAACAGAGGAAAAATGTAGCAAAGGGCAGAAGTGAACATTGACTCTGACGCTGCCTCCTCATAATACCTTTCTCTGGGCTCATTTGTATAGTTCACTTGATTTCTCTTTCATTGAAGACATAGTCGTGGATGCCACATCAAATTAATTAATTAGTTACCAAATGATGCAATCAAACAGTTCTTATAACGGGCATTCATTCCGTACCATTTTAGATATATTTTAGTAGAAGTATGGCACACTGAAACAGTTGAATTCCCTTTGACTTCTCACTTTGTGAAGGTGATATATTTTTTTAAACTCTAATTAGAAAATTTCACACAAGCCTAATGTTACTATTGAAAAATGTTTCCTGAAATTGTATGAGTTACGGCTGGTTTAGGATCTGATAACAGCTTTGAAAGCCAGTCAGCTGGGTGATGCCAATAGCCCCGTGTATGACAATACAGCTTCAAATCAGCTCTAAAACAATCACCACAGGATGTCCAGGTGAATACCTGCAATTCCTGAAGCTGCAAGCTAATTAGACAGCTTTCATATTTAAAGATATGAAAAGATTTCAATTCATTCTCTGAGAGATGTGGAACTGTTATTAATTTTTGGCAAAGAGCATTAATCTTTAATTAGACCATTGTAATTCAGAGCCAAGTTCTGGAACGGGTGACACTTACCAGCTCGTTTTCTCAGGTGGGGGGTGTTGGGTCGTGAAGCAAAGCCCCCAAGGGCCCAGAAGGTTGTTAGTGAAGCCCTGTGTGCTTCCACTGGCTCTTGTTAATGCACATTTCCCTTTCATCTACTTTTCTGTGGTTTTCTTCTCCTGTATCTCGATGGGCAGCTGCTTTCTTGTAGTAATTATTTTTTATTGTAGCTCTGAGAGCAGACAAAAGTGTGTTTCAGGAGTTAGCAGTACCAGTGTTAAGGCTCAACATCAGAGTTGTAGGCATTTTGTCTGTCAGATGGTTTATCTACAGCTACACAGAAGTATCTCCTTTTAAATGGGCCTGTTTCCTGGAGCTTTGATATAATTCAGAACTTTAGATGTATAAAATTTCTCACACATCCAAAACATTTCAGTTACATAAAAGAACATTTATGAAATATGTTGGACTGAAAAACCAGAGCACTCCAAAAATTACATGTAATCAGATGGGTTTTATTTGAGTTTTGGAAATACTCCTTAACTTGGAAGCATTCAAATTAGGATTCAGTTTGCATGTAGAGCTTGTCTGAGGTCTAGCTTCAGTTTTTACACAATTATTGTCCCAAGGCATTTCCTTTCTGCCCAAAAGTAGGATGCAAGTAGTTGAAAAGATAATTGCGTGTTTATAAAAAATGTTGGCAGAAAGACCTGATTATATTGTGGGATTGTGGGAATGGGTGTTCAGTTTGTGTTCAGGTGCTCAGGCCTGTCTTCCACTTCAGCTGTCCTGTATGTCTCTATGCAAATAGCTAGACCACAGATTTATAAGTGTGGTTAAGTGTCTAATTCTTACGACAATCATTTGGATAGCAATACCTTTACTTATTTGCCTACATACTTTGATTCACAGCTGGTAAAATGGTGACTCTTGCCTGATGTACTGACCTGTGACAAAAATAAGTACATTAAAAACTGCAACAGAGGCACCATTGAATTATGATTCTGAGCCTGAAAACTTGCCAATTTTTTCCAAGTGTGTCAAATAATTTCTTAAAAGCATTTGTCTATTTCTGTAAATTGCTTTGCTCAAAAGTCAAGATGCTGAGTACATTAAAGGTAGCCATACATCGCATATGTAGACTTCTTCCTACACTCTGATTGAATGTTTCCTTAGCCTCTTCTCAATTCTTTAATACTGATTTGATCACATTTTCAACCAATGAAGAGGGAGCTGGTAGGAGTTTGAAATAGATATAATTTTGAGGATAAAATTAGTGATGTCCTTAAAATCAAATGTTTGATAGATATAATTCAAAATCAATTACTCAAAAGAGAGAGGTAAAATCCAAAATAGAGCAATATTTTGAAGACAGGCTTTAAAAAGAGAAAAGAAAAAAAACAACAACAAAACCCACCAGAAAACCAAAAATCCAAAATGACAGAGAGATAACTATAGTAATAGGGTTAATTTTGTTTATTCTTCTGTAATTCAGCCATGCAGAACTCACTGTTTGAGCTTTCCAAGCTAGCTTTACGAACACTTTCAAGTTGACATCAGCGAAAACAAAAACCAGGATGAAAACACGAAATGAAAATTAAATAAATCCTTAAATGTCTTTTGACTACTCAACACAGGATGACTGTTTCTAAAAATAATCCTTAGTGTAGAATAAAACTGTCATGCTGGATGAACATCTCTGTTTAGGGCACACAGCAACCTTACTTCTGTTTCAGCATTTGCAAAAGCAATGTGATGATGCTGTGAACCTAGCCTTGCATCCCAGAAAACCATGCAAATATTTGGTTTTAGTAGTTCTCCAGCATGAAAATGGAGACTATTAGGAAATCCTGTGTCTGTTTTGCATACTATTGTGCAATTGTTGCACATAGAAAACTTCCAGAGTACTCCCTGGGAATCAGAATGGGTGACAGCCACGCAATGGATGGTAAGTAATAGTATTTTTGAGGCATCCTTTGCTTTCCCAAATACTTTTCAACAAAGTTTTTGTGATGAACTTTGAGAGCATAAATTAATTAGGTTTTCTAACAAAATGAGCTTTTTTATGTTTCCTCCAGATCAGATCAGGGAAAGCTCAATTGCTTCTATTTTCAGGATAACACAGGCAATTCTTATAGACAGGGACAAAACTTCACCAGAATCTATTAAAGAAAAAAAGGCTGCTTTGTGCAAGCCCAGCTGCTTGGAACTGTACCAGCACATATCCTATAGGAATTAATCTTGTTTTTTGGGGGGTGGTGGTGTCTAAATTACCGTAAGACACAATTTTCCATTTCTAAGGCTTGCTTAGTACATGAGGCTGTCTTAATGGAGCATGGCGAGTCAAGTCAGCCACTAGAAAATGAACACCATAAAGCATCTCCTTGAAAACTTTTGCTCACTTTAGCAGAAGTGATCAGTAAAGCTTCTCCTGAGCCTCTTGCTCGGCTGGCAAGTGAAGGAGACACTGAATGCAAGACTTTGTAAACGCACTGAACAACTTAATGTAAATGAAGGAGACATCGTGGGACAGCGAGCGTTCAGTTGTGAGACAAACAACGCCAGAGCCAAAATCTTCACGCAGAAGGATGTTCACACCATCTGTGTAACCATCCAGCCATACAGGAACTTGGAAACAATTGTCTGTTTTAGGATGAGGATGATGTATGGGATTGTTTATCTAGGCTGGGCTGCTTGTCGTAGAGTTAGCTCAAAAATAGAACCAAGCAGAAAAGATAAGAGCAAGATTAAGAATATCTCACACAACTCAGCTGAATGCATCGCATTGAGAGGCAGGTCCTCAGTACTAGCCATAGAGAAAGAATTGCTTTCCGAAGAATGTGGAAAGCGATGAGGAGGAGCACAGGAAGATTAGATTGTCCCCGGTCATTTATCTTAGGGGCCTGTGGGAGTGGAGGCAAGCTGGCAGCTGAGGCTGGCCCCAGGGGCAAGAGTGCTGCCCCCCCATCCCTAGACGGGAGGGACAGAGCGGGTCTAGTGAAACCAAGTTCAGCCAACAGCATGGTGACCACCAGGCAAGTCCACGTAGTCGCAAGGCAGGTGCAAGGCCAGGCACAGCATATATACAGCATAGCATATGTACAATATAGCACAGGCAAGGTCAAATTTTCTCCAGTGGAAGGTAGTTTAGCGAGGGAGAACAGGAAAATACGTACGTTTCTGCTGGGAGGTGATAGTGAAACGGAGGGGTGCTAAGGTTTGCTGCAGAGGAGTGGAAGGGAAGCCCAAGGGTGTGTGCATCAGGGCAAGAGAGGGTACAGCATCTTGTGTTTGGCAGTAATGGTTGCCTATGGACTTGGAGGTGCAATTCCTTTAAGGCAAATTGGAGGTGCAATTATTTTTTAAGGCAAAAGAATTTGAGAGACAAAGCTTTGTTTTCCCTCCTAGCTTTTTACTTCAGCCTTATTGTCTCCATCTCCACTTCCTCTCCATCTACCCTCTATAAAGTGGTTTTCTCCCACGCCCTGGCACCGCAGGGATGGGATGTGGGACTGAGGTAAAGCTAAGCTGGGAAAAGCCAGAAAAATACTGAAAGAAGCTGTAATTAAAAGGCTTCTAAGATGAAGTCATGCTCTGGCTATAGAAGGATTTTCAGTCATGACAGTGAGTAAATAGTAAAGAGCATAATGATTTAAATACCCTAGATGTCTGAAGGAATTGAACAGCAGGCTAAGGGAAATCATAATGTATGTGTAATAATCATAATATATGTTTAATATAATCCTTATAGAGATGGGTCGTTCTTGATTAGCAGTTTGCACCAAATACATAGTAATTCAGGACCCTTTTATGCTCTTCGAAAATGCAGAAATGTATTAATTTTTCACTTTTGCATGCCACTTTTCACACCAAGATAGTGCTCTTCTGGGAAAAATTAAAGACAAACTATAAAAAGAATCTGAAAGTTCACCATTGTTTCAAACAGTTCCTCATTGTCTGTATTTTTAAACTGGCTTGAAACACCAAGCCTCCACTTTGTTTTGACTGGCCTCTGCCTGATACCATCTCATGGGTTTCTTGCCAGCAGCTGAAGTTTAATGAAGATTTTAATCTTTTTCCTCAAATCCTCCCAGACAGCTCCTCTGTCACTGCGGACAACATCAATAGCTGGCTTGTCACTCAGGCCTGCAACTTCGCTGTCAAATTCAGCTTTGCAGTTCTTCTGTGCAGCTTCTGTAGGATATAGCCTTCTCTCTTCCACCCACAGCTAAGAGTTTTGTACGTTCTCATACCATGCCTGGAGTCCTAAAACACCCTTTTGTCCAGGGAGGCTTGCTATTGCAATGTTCTCCTATATGCAGCCATTCATAATGCTACTAGCAAAGGTTAGGGCCATAGCAGCTCTCATTTGGATCTTCCTAGCAGCGTTCAATTCCCTAGCACACCAAATGCAAACATCGTCTCTCCTTTCAAGAACTTTTATGGCATATTCCTATGACAAATTCTATCGTGTTGGTGCCAAAATCAACAGGCTCTGACTGGCCTGTGGTGCCAGGCCCATTGCCAGACTAGAAATGGTGTCACTAGCATTTTGCTATTGTTTTCACTGAGGGTTGCCTCTTATACAGGTCCATAGATAGCCCTAATTTTATACTGTAGAAAAAGGCAAAACATATTTGACACTTAGCAGGCGGTACAGAAAGAAAAAGGCCCAATGTTGCAAAAAAAAGATTGGATCAGTGGATTCAGTATTCTACCAGTTGGAAGGGGTTGCACACCCAGTGGTAAATCGTCACAGGATAAAGCAGAATGAGTGATTTTTTTGCTGTAAGGCTAATTTAGAAATGCTTTTCCAGTGCCAGTGGAAACGGAAGTTAACTTTTTGGGTAATATGTAATTTCTTTAGTATGACTACAGAGTTATGAAGGACTGTACACTTGCCAACTCTGTTTTGTTTTTTAACTCTAACTGGACAAATGGAATGAATTAAAATGGAAAAGACCCACGAAGTAGGTGGAATCCAGTCCATAAAATGCATTAAAACCTGGATGGAATGCGAAAAGAGAAATTAATCCATTTTTCGTGATTAGTGAATACTAATTATAAGTTGGTAGAATATTCCCACAGTTCATGATAAATGTATAGCTAAATCTCTAAGATATGATTATCAGTCTTTTGGTCTGTACTCAATGTGAGACAATTGCTGACAGAATTTGCTCCCTATGTTTTATAAAGTAGCCCCCAGACCCCAGATTTCTGAGATGAAAAACATTTTGAGAAGTTTTGAGTTTGCAAGCTTAAGTGCTTAATTTTGCAAACAAACTGTAAAAGTTAAGATCTCTGTGCTACTACAGAAATATGTTGGGACTAAAGACCATTATATCCCAAGAGGAATTTTGCAAATAAGACAACAGCAGCATTGTTTCAAGCAAAGGGAAAAGGTGATTGAGATTTATAAAGTTAACTTGTTCTTGTGATGCCTTGGTATTTTGCTGCATGTGTAGGAGGATTTGCAAATTCAGTCAACAGCAGCCCATATGGCAGAGCCTTGACCAGAGCTGAATGAACCATTGAGAACTTTCCTTTAAATAATAGCTTTCTAATACATCATGAAATTCAGTAAACATATTACTTGCTGAATGCATTTGACAGACTATCTGGTTCTAGAGGGAGTAAAATCTGAAACACAGCTACAATGCGGCCAGTAATTTTAAAGAAATGTGCCAGAAAGGTTATTCTACACATATTAATCAACAAGCTCTCAGCCTGATGTCAGATGGTGGCTGAGTGCTTTGGCAAGGACAAATGGAGCATTATTTTCTGTGGGAAAAAAAAAAAAACAAACAACATAATCTTTACATACTGCAGGTACTGCTTCATACCCTCCTGCTCGCCAGGTCAAATTCTTCCCGGCTTCCTCATGTCCTTGTGCATGTCAGTGTTTGAATTCGCCCATATGCATCTAATCTTTTTCTTGATGTGTTTTAAGCCCTGTAGCATCTAATGGCAATGAGTTTCATGGGTTATCAGTTCACAGAAATTTTTAAGTGTGCAGCCTTTTAAAGAACATTGTTTCCTCAGTCTCCTGTGAGCTCCAAGTATGAATTTATACCTGACAGGCACGACTCATTGCATTTTCCTTTGCAATGTGTCTTTCTCTCCTTAGACTGAGCAGTTCTGATCTTCTTGCTGCCCTTTCTTAATGTCTTGGTTTGGGACATGGTAAGGTCAGAGTGGCTATGCCGTTTCTGTCAAGCGAGCATGAAGGCTCGGAGCTCAGTAGTGGAAATGTGTGAGCTTTAAGCATGCAGAGGGATTGCAAGGAGCATTTGCTATTTCAGTAATGCTGGACTCAGGTGTCTAAAAATCATTACTTCATCTGTGGAAATGAGTTCAGATGAAAAACAGTGAATTCAAAAATATGACAGATAGACATTGGCTTCTTTCCTGTGGTCCCCTGTTTTCTGTGCCCCAAGAGCTGTGTATGTTTCATTTTTTCAAGCTCTTTTTTTTTTTTTTTCCCTAGACAAAAGACCTAGAAATATGCTTTAAAAAGAGAAAAAAGTCTCCCTTCCCTGATACTCTGTTGTTGGTCAGCAAGTTGGGAAATACCACTCAAAAGGGCAAAACTAATACTAAAGCTGTAAGCTCTGGCAACATCGTTGCTGCATACGACTGGTAAATTTGCATTTTCTTCTGAAATGCAATGTAGTGAGATGTCAGTTTTCTCATGGCACTTGTTGTGGGGCCAGAGAGGGAGCGCTGACCCAGGGATTTTAATGGCAGTATTGAGACGGTCAGTGCAGCTGTTGTACAGCACAACGAGGAGAAAAATTTCCATCAAATTTCTGCTGTGTGGGGTGCGAGTGGGAACATTTAAACCCTGTGTTTAGCTCCCAGATGCACAAACCACATGTCTGAGCTGACACACAGGGAAGTATTGTTCATCAGTTAAAAATTGGCATCAATTACTTCCTCCCTTTGGGCCAAAGGGGGAACCATATTGTGACTCCTTAGCTGCTGTGGCAACAAAATTACATACTGCCCCACACTGAAGAATTAATTATTAGTCCAAAGGGAAGAACTATGCAATACAACAGAAATCTGGAGTATGAAATGCAATTGGATGAGACAGGTGACAGGAGGCATACATACCCATACGACTTCAAACTGTATCATATTAAGGGAATCGATGCACGTGCCACTGCCATATACGTTTGTCTCACCTTTTTTTCCCCCCCGATCTTTAATAAATATTGGAAAAAAATACAGAACAAAATTAAAAACTCGAACTAGAGTAGAGAACTGTTGATGTTTACAAGACCCCAGCTGGACTGTGGTCAGATCAGTCGCTTTGCCGTTGCTGATGTTATTTCCCAGGGTAACTCCCCCATGTAAACTACAGCTGCGAGCAGGTGGCAGCGCTTGTTCATGTGCGCTCCATGTAGGGGAATGGCCTCTCTTTGTATCTTGTGCATTTTTTCATGTTCAGCTGAAAACATAATTTACAATGGCAGGCAGATGTAAACAAGAATTTCACAAGATGAAAGCAAAATACTTAGTCCAAAACTCCTAGTGTTTTGGTTTCCTTTCATGGTTATACTTGATATTTAAATATACTTTACAATGAAATACATCTTTAGAAAAGAGGTCATATTGGCTGAATACATAAGCTGATTTCTTCCTCTTCAGATGAAAATAGATTTTTTTTTTTTTTTAATTGGAGAAAGGTCAAGCCTCTCCCCTGTTGCTACATTTTTTTCCATGGAGAATTGACTTGATTGTTCTCCAAACATTGTTTCCTGTTCTTCACAGAGGGGAAATGTTTGTTCCTTGTTCCTAATAATCAGACATACTGTAATAACTTGCTCACAGGGAAGAAAAAAAAATACAGGAAAGTTAAGACTGATTAACATTTTCTTTATGCTGAAATTTTGAAAGCAGTAGAGCAGTGGCTGGTCTAGTGAAATATGTATAATACATTTAAAAGCCTGGATAAGCTGAAGGATGTATATCAAATGTATAGCAGGAGTACACAGAGGCATTTATTTGTCAGAGAAAATTGAGAGAAAGGTTTTTTCTTTGTCACTGCTCATCCGAGCAGGCACAAATCTTTTGGTGCCTGTAAGAAGGGTACAACTGCAAAACTGGCAGGCCATCACACCAATGCTATTCACTTAATTACTTTATTTTGGTTTGATTGGAATGATCACAATGTGTCTTTCAAGTGGTAATTTAATATGTCCCAGCAGATAGTTTAAAATACTGTTTAGGCAAGATTTGTTGGGGTGACTGTTTCAGGATGTTCCTGAAGCCATAGCTATTCCCCATGCATCAGATCTAGGAAACCCAAGGTTTTGCCTCTAAGAGAGAGTTTGTCAGTTATACTAGCATAATTACACTGGAGCCAAAGTGCACAGCTGTGCATACTAAAACTCTTCTTAAAATTACATAGGGTAAGCTGAAACAAAATATGGCATTTAAAGCCACAAGCCACATGGTTTTCCTGCCTTAATTTTTGACATAAAGTCCTATCATAACTTATACTGAAAAAACTTTCCTACACAGGAAAGACCAAATGTTACATTTTAACTTTTCTACCTCTACGGATAGATTCAAGGCATGAAAAATACTGCTGGGATAGCCACCGTATCCGTTGTTTTCTAATTAAAATAAACGTGTCAACACTTATTACTGCCTTCAGTGACCTACAGTTATTCACAATTTGCTCACTTCAGTATAGATTAATTTTTGTGGCGTAAATGGTGGGGTGTTGAGTTGGTGGGATATCTCAGCATCGGTTCCCAATCTTTGAGTGTCCTTTTGAGCCACGGGAAACAATAAATACGTATGAATCTCTACCATTCTCATTCTACTCAACTCCTTATTTCCTACTGCTGATACTTAAATAGAGCAGTGCTGCTCCCAAGGAAAAAAAAATCTCTTTTTCTGAATCTCATTCCTCTTCTGGCTGCTCATCTGGAACATTCACCTCCATTTTCTGCTATGGCTTTAGAATAAGAGTTGTTACTATCCCAAAAACCAGCTCATTAGTTGCTATTAGGGCATAGGAAAAGACTGATAATTGTATAATTTAATCTTTTGGGATTTTTTCACAGATTTTAAATATCTTTTATTTAAATATAATTTAAGATATTATAAATATCTTATTATGTTATAAATATAACATTATTATAATTTATAATATATATTATTATATATTATATAATATAGAATTATTATTTATATAATAATATCTTATTATATTATAAATATCTTTTTTTTTTTTTTTAAATCCAGAGATAATACATTTAAAGTGACGTGTATTCCTGTTCTTAAAAGTCCTTGTTTTAAGAATGCCTTCCTCAGTTTTTCCCTTTTGTCCCTAAGACAAATGAGGAGATAATTTATGTGCTTTATATTCTTCCTAGATGTTTCTATTCAGCAATATAATGTTAATTCTCAAATGTAATGGTTGATCTAAATTAAGATATAAAATAAAACTAATTAATTAAAATGTAAATGACTATTGGAAGCAATGAAAACAGCAATGAAGAGAAGGAAAATGCACAAAGAATCTAATACTAACAAGCATCAACAGAAAATAATGTTATTATGTGGAAAAGAAGTAGGCCAATTTATTTGTAAAAGTTATGAATTTTTAAAGTCAAATCTCTGGAGGAAAGAGGAGTTTTGTAAGGATTCTATCTATATATATAGCAAGAAAAGAATTATATTAATGAGAAGTGAAGAAAAAAGCCTAAATCTGAGGGAGAACACCAAAGTTGAACCGAGTTTGCAGTACACTATGGCTGCTACAAAAGAGAGTTGCAAATCTTTTCTGAGGTGCTTATTTCAGAATTCCAGCTGATAAAACAAGAAGACGTCTGTGTTAATCTAATTCCACTAAATTTAAAGAATCACACTGAGCACTATGTTAGAGGGAAGACATTGATAAGCTGGAAAGGTTTCAGGAAAAAGCAGCAAAACTGAGTGGAGGGGTAGGGTGTGAAGTAAGAGGAAAAAAAGAAAAAAAAAAAAAACAAAACCAGAGCAGCATGCCTTAGTTAAGCATAGTGAGAACAGGAAAAGTGGTCATAGCCTATGAACTCTGGGAGACAGTGAACCCACATGTTCCTAAGAATGTGAATAGGAAGAATAGGATGGCACCAGTGGTGGTTGTGGAGTAAATAATAAAAGAAAAATACCCAACAGTGAAAGTCAGTGCTTCTCATGTCACCACACACCTACCACATTAGCTTGGTATGTGACAGAAACCAGTCCCAGGTCCCAGCTTCTGCCACTGCCCAACCACAGCTGAGGCAGGAGCCAGCACTGGCCTCCGCCAAGTGCCAAGGCTGTGCCTGGGAGCTAGTTCACAACATTTCCAGGCTCCATCAGAGCTGGGAGCTGGGACCTGGCTCTCGGGTCCCATGAGGTGCAAGTCCAGGTGGAGGCAGGCTGCAGGCCTGTGGCACCCATGCCCAGCGCCACCCCCTTGCCTCCTTCCAGCACAGGATCCCCAGGCAGGAAACGTGTGTTTAGAGCAAGAATTTCAGTAGAGAAGGACGTGGGGCAGCAACTCCAATCGGTGGGTGTTTATTACATATTGCAGTATTGGATCTTATCTCTAGATTGTACAGTAGAGGAGGGAAAAATAGGCACCATTTTTCTTCTTGCACAAGAACATGGTCAGGCACAGGGTCAGGAGGGACTGTAGATGCTGCTGAAGCTGTGGGCATCGTTTCTGCAACTGCTGCAGATTATGTGAGCAAAGAATAATCCCTGATTTCTCATAAAACAGATCTAAATCTGTCACAGAGACAATGGATGAACCATGTATGTATTTCGTCTCTAACAGCCATGATTGTATAATAAAAACATAGAGGATTTTACACATCAATATTTGCTATTATTTCATGTTTCAGGATTACTTCAAGGTAGGCAGTAAGAGAAAAGCTGGCTGCAATCAGAGACATCCCATACATGTATTAACCATAGAGCTGGACGTGTTTTGAGCCTTAGGGAGAACAGCAACATAAGTTATAAAAGCAGTGATTAGGATGAGGAGGACAGGAACACACAAGAGTTAGGTGAATTGCAAATATGTGACCAGTCTTAAAACAGCAACATTTCAGCCTGAGCTGAAATAATCATGTGAAATTTTAGCACAGTGTTTTCTGCTACTAAAAAGGTGATGCCTTGTGTAAGCAGCTGTGAACGTCTGAAATCCCTGCTAAGCCACGAGAAATAATTAGATCAGTTGACTCAGATACAACAGTGCTATTATTCACTGACTGGGCTTACTTGTGACACTGGAAAGGTCTAAATTTTTACAGGTTTATGGGGCTGAAAATGAGACTGTCTTACAAGATGCCACAGCACTAAAAATGACAAGTAATGGGTCAGAATCTGGTGATAAAGTGTAATGTGAGGTTTTGGTGATTAACTAGCACCCGCATCTTATTCCTTTAGGATTTTGCTTCCTGCATGCTTCCATCTGGCTTGTGCACACCTCAGCACGGAGCCCTAAATCCTGCTGTTTGTGTGTTTATAGTAGCGTAACCCTCAATTCAGTGGCCTTTGATAGCTCCTCTCTGGCTGCCACACACCACACGTGCAGGAGATACAACAGCGGCGGAGTCAAGCTGGCCGAGAGCACAGACTAAAGGCTAGCAAGACTTTGCATAGCTCCCAGTTCTCACATCAGTGAAGTGCTCCTGTGTCTCTCCAGTAGCTCCTGCCAGCTTCAGCTCTGTCTCACTGTGAAGCAGTTCTTTACTGCACTCACCTTCCCTTTCATTGTGCTCTCTCTTCTCCTCTTCTGTGCCCAGCTGGTAGATGCAAGCGGCTGAAGGGTTAGATGCACTTATGTAGGGTGGGCTCTTTGGGAAACCGTGGTCTAGATGCTGCCTCTCAAGAAGCCTGTAAATCACTGGCATTTGGAAAACAGAAGGGTATACCAAGATTATTTTAGACATAACTCGTTTCTATACTTTTTCCCTAAGTATCAAGTACAGGCAAGTGAAGTGGGATGACATTAGGTGGATCTATTTTATGGATCAGTAAGGCAGTTTTTAAAGGGAATATATTTTAAAGAACTTCTGAAATGATAGTAACTCCCTTTAATTTCTTGGAATAGTTGGTTGAAAAATGTAGCTGTTTTCTAAAGAAGTTTTTAAGGGATTATCGCTATAAGACTGAGTTTGGCAAACATCTGCTATATTTCTGTATACCAGCTCAGAAATCTGTGTTTCAGATTTTGCATGTGTGGTCTATGGCTGATTGATAGATATTTTTTCACTTTCTCTGATATGAATTACCTACCTTACATTGAATGAACAGGCTTAAAAGAAACAGGAAAATTTCACTTTTTTCCTATAAGCTCATTCATTTATTTGTTGAACATATCTCTTGGATTGAAAAAATATCATTATAGCAACTTCAAATTTATCTAATGAAATAATTTTTCTGTGATTCATTGAAAGGCGCTCTGAGAAGTTAGAATACGAACTTTTCCTTGGTACTAAGAATGGCCAAAAGAATACTCTTTTGACCTTAAACCCTTGCACAATTCATATAGAAGCATAAATTTCAACCTACAGATGTAGGTAGTTGCTGATGATACCTGCCTGTCTGCTGTTAATTTGTTTTATACCCATGCAATGCAAATGAGAGCTTTTCCCAGAGTCTACTAGGGACTAAAGAACAGAAAATAATGAAGTGTCTGTTGCATATGCCAAAGAAAACTACAGGAATACTAGTAGCTGCAGGAAGAGGTGAAAGGGGCAGAAGTAGCACACAAGAGCTAAGTGGTGTCATTGTTATAATTTGCTCCTGATTAAAGGGCTACTTGTCATGACTGATCATTTACTAGAGGTTCAAACAAGTGGCCATCAGAGAATGCTTCACTAGAACTGCAGCGATGAGGTTTTGAAGACAAATATACATTTTACTTATCCTGCCACAGCCGCTGGAAAATTAACGTCACTGTTAACGAAGAAAAAAGTCTCTTGGGATCTTAGGAAGCTGCAGAGTTAGAAATGTGGTTTTTGTTTACTCTCTATAGAGGAAAGATATCTCAGTGCTTTTTCTGTCACTACAGTTTTTAGATATTTCAATTTATAAGTCCCTAGCTTCTGAATAACATATACCTAAAATAACTCCTACTCATTAAGAGAAAAATTACCATGTAAAATAGAGCTGGGATCTATTTGCTCATGGTTTATTTTACTACATGCACATGTACCTCAATCTAGTTTGGTCTTCTCACTAGGTAGGTTTTCATAACATCCTGTGACAGTTAGTTAAGCAGTTTAAAGTCCATTGCCTTAGAAGTGCAATTGCTGGTGGAAATGTCATTTAAAGCAACAACAAGAAGCTTAAAAAAGCAATAAATACTACTATTCAACATTGAATGCAGGTTGGGAAAAAAAGAAAATTTTAAAATAGAATTTACTTAATGAAATATTTTCTTGCCGTAAGACTGGATGTTTGGGAAATATCTTGCATCATTTTTTTTTTCATGATTGTGGATACAAACTTTTTTTAAAAAAAGGAGGGGCTTGGAATAAACTTAAAAAAATAGAGGGGCCCAAATTAGTCTCCTAAATTCTTTTCAGACAGCTAGCTACATGGCTTCTCTCTCCTTTTCTTTAAGCACTCTTACAGCTCCCACTGACCCTTCTTTCATTTGTTCCCTTGAATTTAAAAGTTTCTATATTTTTCAATGTTTCAAAAATCTGACTTCTTAAATTAGAACACTAAATATAGGTTATGAGTTCAGTCATAACTGGACATTAAAAACCAAGAAAAGAGGAAAGCTGGCTCAGCTTCATATCCACACCCAGAAGAAAACATTATATACTAATTATTACAAAGAAGCATATGAGACTATATTAAGAGGGATTTATAACTTTTTGAGAGCAAGTGTTCAAATACTGTTAACCCTTTACAACTGTGAAGACACAGGATTTCTTAATAAATTTTAGAAATATGCAGAAATCACAAGGAATCTTCATAACTTCAGAACAGTTTCAAAAACCCTGCTATCAAGCAATCTTTTCCAGAACTGAAATGTCTTCTGCTCAAAGTATGAACTGGGTAGTTGCATAGAAAACACAAAAGCTTTGTTAGTTGCTACAATTAAAATAGCTGGAGTATTACAATAGAAGCCTTTGTGTTTAGCAGGTTTTTTTCAAAGCTGTTAGCTAAGAGCTTGCTGCAGTCTTCTGGCATATATAGGAATGAGACCCTATGAGGTCAGTATGTCTATTTCCCTTCTAATTCTGGATTCTATCATGGAAAATACTAGTATTTGCTGAAGTCATCAGCTGACTGCAAATAAGACTTCCATTTTCTAAATACTTCTTTTTAGATTTACTGCTGTAAACACTGGACAAAGGATAGTCTTTTCAAGTAAACCAAGTTTTATCATATGCTATGATGTTTTAAAATTTAACTACATTGGACTATGAAATCTTGCATTTGATTGAGAAAGGTTGTAAAGTGAGATGAACCGAAGGATCTGGTGTGGGACTGGATGGTAGATGCTGGAGACGGGGCTCTGTCTGCCAGACAGCCCTGGCTACAGCGGAACAGCCCTAGGCAGAGAAGTCCCAGGAGAAAGTGAGAACAACAACTTTTTATCTCAAAGTCTATACCCGCCTGTAAAGAAAGACTGGAGGAATGGGGGGAAATAGAGCAAACAAGGTTATCCAAGATATTAGGGGATTTAGTACCCCTTGCCTGTTTTGTGAGAGGGCATTTCTTTCCCGTTCAGTTCTGCATATAACTGAACGAAGTAGCTACTTCCCTGGCTCTGCTCCTATGAATAGCAAGTTATTTTTGTTACCCTGAGCTGTCCCTTTCCAAAAGTGGAAATAGTTTTTAATGTTAGTAAATATTTTTAGAGCGGGTCAAGTGTGGATCCAGTGACTTTATAGGCACTTATTAGTGGTTTCTTATCTAGATCCACTCTAGCTGTATGCTTCTTATTATTTGCTTTATAAAAACCGCTTAACCATTTCTGTGATCATCCTAATGTAACCTCCAGGTAATCTGCAGGAAGAAAGGCAAAATGATGCCATTTTTGAGGAATGACTAGGGAGTGCCAATTTCAAGTTGAGAAAAACCTTTTGTCTTCTAGGTTTTGATCAGAGGACACAGAATTGAGTGTACAAGGTAAAAATTTATGGTGCTTTCAGAAGAAGATTGGATGTCACTCTTCAATGGCCTTTATCAGGCTAAAATCACAAGAATAATATTTATATAAACATTGAACTGGTTGCAATGTGTGAAAGGAATGATCTGTGCACAAAGCACACCTTACAATATCATTTCTAACTATGAAAAAAATGAAGACGGAGGGAGGAGTAGGAATTTGCCTGATATCTGTTAAATTCATACTGAATTCAGTAAGGCAGTTTTAGAGTTAAATCTGTTCAAGCGAACCTGGAAGTTAGCATGAACTCACAGTTTCTAATCCTTCTCTCTGTCCATCTTGCAAAGTACAGTACCCAGCTGCAGATAACTAGCCAAATAAAACTTTTTTTTCTTTTTTATGTTTTTATGTTTTATGAAAATTTATAAATTTTCTTGTTTGTGCATTTCATTTGCTACATATGCGACATTGCTTGATTTACTATACCATAACGATTTTTAAAACCACTTCCACCTAGACAAGGAAGATCTAGACTTCTGTGACAACTAGGATACATACCAAGGTATCTCATGAAGATTAAAAACATCTGTCTTTGACAGAGGCAAATACAAGGAGTGGACCCTTCTCCTTGATATTCACATAAGGATGTACCACAAAAGAAGGCTAGAACAGACAATTCCAGCATAGACTAAATAAATAAATAAACACCTGAAATATGTTGTGCAATTTAAGATTGATATCATTTTCCAAACTCTGTTGGGTGAAAATGAAAGTTTTCAAACTTCTGTGAAAGGTTCACCTTGAAATACAGATCAAAGACAAACATTATTAATCCACTGTGATCTCACTTCAGTGTTCTTTTTCCTGTGAATGTGCCCATCAGATTGTCTCATTGTTTGTTATTTTTTTCTTAGTTTAATATTTGTCTGAATGGTGCTAAATTCTTTGATCTATTTTTATTGGACTCACAAGAAATCTTCAGAACTTCTGTCAAGGAGGCACAGAGAGAAGCAATGTGTTTCTGTTCTGCTTTTTGTTGCCTCCATTTGGTTGTCAGGGACCCTGTGTCTAGAGAATAAACGGTAAAAGGTATAGGGTACTATAATGCCATGTAAAATAAAAAGTGGTGGCCAACATTCAGTTCACATTCACTGTTAGAACTAGTATGAAATTCTTTAGTTGTGTATTGGAAAAAACCCTACATACTACCTTAACCATACTGTTATAGTCCACAGTGTATCTTTCTGTTAAAGGTTTATTTCAGTCACTGCCATGAAAATTTTTGAGTAGGACCCCTTTTGCACTTGTACTTTCCTTTCTTCTTGTTGTTTCTAGCATATCTTTATTTCTAAAACTATTACCTGGGCAGGATTCTCAGATATTCACCTTCTATGCCAGTGACTTGTTCATGCTCTATGATGCCATTCCTCCAATACTAATTTCTTTATGAGAGTCAACTGATGTTTAAATGAAAGTCTGATGGAGTTGTAGTATGCATTTTCTTGCCTTCTTGTGTTATGGGGTAATACACCAATCTGCCATAAACACAGTAAACTAATGCATATGAAGTTCTGTAATGGTTATGCCTCATGTCAGACACAGCACTGTATTCATGTTCATGACACACTGGCTCAGTTTCTGTTAATTCTTTATGTCTTACTCCAAGGCACAGTCTAAAATAGCCTCTCAGGCTGTATTATATTTATATGCAGAGTGTGTATGTCTGCCTGTAGCTATTGTGGGTCTCCAGTAAACCTGTGCAGTTGAGCCTCCAGACTTGAGTGAAATGTCCTGAAGCAATAAATATAACTCTCTGAATGGGACTTGGAAGGCAATAAGATGCTGCTGCACTTTCTACTGTCTTACTTCATTAGGAGATTTTCAGTTAATGCTTGACTGACAAAGCCAGCACTGCCCTGTGGCTGGAAATAGAACTTTTGGCACATTAGGAAATGTAACCTTAGAAGAAAGATGCTTAAAAATGCTTTTCTGTGAAGACTGGAGGCACAGCCCCCTGCTAAAATCTCTTATGGACTTGGAAACATTCTTGGGACAAAAGCAGTAGAGCACGATGACGTTCACTTAATATTTCTAGCAGAGGTAGTTACTGCTAATGTCGCTGAAGATCTCCTTTTGTCTTGGAAGTTCATGTGACTGCACAGAAACAGTACCTCAGCAGCAAACAGCTAAAGGCTTAGCAAGACATTTGTATAAAAAAGAAAACTAGGGCTATTCTTAAATTTGAAAAATGACACGCACAGGGAACATTGCCTTTAAATCTCAGTTGATCTTCCAGGAAAAGTCTGGAGGTCTCATACATGTTTCTGCTTTCCCAACTTGCCCAAGAAAACCTCACACAAACTGTGTGACCTAGAGTTCATTTTGCCACACATAAAAGTGGAGATAACACATCTACAAGTGAGGTTTCAATCTGGAATTTATGAAAAAGAATAACTCAGTGTTCTTCTCTCAAAATGAGCAATAATTTGTCTATGACTTGTCACCTGTTCCTTTCTGATACTACTTCCCCAAATTCTTGCTAATGTAACTTTATAGATCTGCCTATGGGCTTCCGGTTCCCCTCCCCCCAAGAAAGCTGCTTAGCAGGGGAGACTCTTTTCTAATGGCATCTAGATCCATGTACAATTGTAGGGACTCTATGATAGCTGGAAGGATTGCTGCCTGTGTAAAATGCCCTGGGGTTCAGGTCTCATGCAGTGCAGGACTGGTCTAATTACTGCCGTATGTTGCTACTGGTCCTTACCACAAGACTAAGTCTTTTGTGACTTCACCTTTGAGATTTACTTCTGTTTCAACATTTGTTAAAATCTAGCATCAGTTCTTGGCTCTTTGTATGTCTACCTTCAAACAGCTGATTTCAAGAAAAACACAGAAAAGAAATTCACAGCATTTGACAATAACTGCTAGCTATGCGTGTTGCTAATCGTGCTAGCTGAGGTCAGATTTGGGAGAAGTACTCAATAGAAAGAGACAAATCAGCTACGCAAGCTATCCAAATAGTTCTGAAAAGATGGCAGCATATAAAATATATGCACTTCTCTGACCCTGCAATCCTTATTGCAGGTAATGTTTTGGGACTGAAAAGCCATTACAGTTATGCTGAATAAACTTGCTAGAGGGCTGCCTTAGGCCAGTTCCATCTCAGTCCTTTCTGATGTGTAAATGCAGAGTTTTGTATTTCTTACACTGTTACAGATTATTTGTAAGACTTCTGCAGGTACAAACCTACAGTTACAAACTTAGCTAATCCCTTAATTTAAGGGTTGAATATGAAATGCACATGAAATGCAAGGGTCTCCATCTGAGCAAACATAACACAGAAATCAGAAATGTTTTATTAGTTCCCTGATTTCAAAGTTCCAGTTAGTGAATGAGTTCAACTTTGAGTGATGTTCCCCAAGTGTATCTTTATCATTTACACCAATGATGGTCTTCTGAAAATGTCCAGTTGGAAGCCTTTTAGATATTTGGCTAGTTTAGCAACCATTTGGTCAATGTCAAAGGGTGAAGGCTGCAACTGGGTCAGCAGGGCAGAGAGCGGAACAGAAAACAATGTAACACTTGTAACTTCACCCCGAGTCCCCTCTTCAAATAGAGATTTATTTTCTTTGAAATGTCTGCATCAAATCCAGTAATTCCTTTGCTGTTCTTGTGTTCTACCAAAACGTATAATGGTTTGTGGTGTTGACAACTCCAGTCAAAACTGCATTTAAAAGAAAAATATGAGCAACTCTTCATACAGAGTTCACATTCTGTATTCAAAAGTATGGAGCTTTAAAAAGTTCAAAATACAAATGCGTTTCACAAGTCAAACTTTTCCTGTGTGTGGCTGGACACATCTGTTATGAATAAGAATTTTCATACATCATGGAAGACAGAAAAAAATGAACGTTCTCAGATCTCTCAAAAATGCATATAATCTCCTTTCATTCAGTGAAAGATGTAAATTTTCAAAATTCAGGGTCACTACCTCTGCATTGATCCATACAAAAGTCTACAGTGGTGCCTTGTGTTTGTGGCTTTCAAATTTCTGTTTAGCTACTGGCACTTTTAAGGAGCTTGATTACTTGCTAGAAAAATTTTTAAAAAGAGGAAGGGTTAAGAATGAGAGAGAATACTACAGAACTGACACGGGAGTCTTTCTGACATTGGTAATGTGCGGTGATTGCTTCTACCTTTTATTTTTACCAAAAACAAAAATTCACCAACAACATTAAATATATACTTGAGTTTATAGAATTGATACAGACTGAAAACTTGGTTATTACAGTGGTTAACTAGTGTGCTAGTTAGAGAGGGTTTTGTGAGCATCTTGACCTGAGATACTTACAGGTAGCCATGCAAAAAGTCCCTATTTATTCTAGTTCACAGGGTACTTATGGGCCCCTTTTTATCTTTTATCACAGTTCTTGTGGCTGTCCTTCCCAGGAGCTAGCTGCGCATATGGAAGAGAAACAGAAAGTACTAAGCCAGGCTGAAATTTTTAAAGGTAAACACTAGCTCTTCCTGAAATCCAATTCTGTCTTACTATAGTGTATATGCAGTGTTGCAAACCATCTGGGCAGCATAGGAAATTTTGCTGTAGCAGCACACTGTCACTCTAAGTAGCAGCAATTTCTAAGGGACTGAGACCGGTGTGATCAAGCAGAAAGGAATGAAATCAATTCTCTGCAACGAATCCTAGGTGCAAACACAAGTTGTTCCATGAAGACCTGCTCGAAAGCCTGTCAATGCTGACAGAAAGAGTTGGGCATTCAGCAAGCTTTGATAAGGGCCACTGAGGGGAACAGGAAATCTTCCTTTCTTGCTTTTGCTTTGAGCCATTCTGGAGGTTGTATGCTGGCCTGTGAAAAAAGTCTGACCTTTCTGCACGACACCAAGCAGTATATCTACTCAGACTACCGTTTAGCATTGTAGGGGTTCCACAAGTGGTGTCCATAGACAGCATTGCTAATGTTCTCAAATCACTTTGTGAAAGCAAACTTGTCTATAAATGAGAATTTTCTTCTTCCTGCTTCTTTCATCTACCCATTCAAAAAACATGAGAAATTATCCATCTCTTTCTAAAAGAGTGAAAGAACATAGGCACAGATAACAGGGAAGGACCGAGCAAGGTACTGACTCTCCAAGGCACACACCTAAGTGAGTGAATCTGAGCTATTTACTGCAAACAAAAAAAATGAAAGTACTGTTTCATTTCCCTAAAATATATTCTTGTTCCAACACAAGTCCTACAAACCTCTGTAGTTTACTTGCATGTTGAAACTTTAAAAACAAATACTACTATGCTGCTTCAGACTTAAAAATTTCAGCAATCAGCACTGAAAGACTTGATTATCTTCAGTCTACCTATAAAGTACGCAGTGAACTTTACCCTCTCTCAATATTTCACATCTTTTGGTATCTAGAGGTGATTTTTAAAATCATATATTGATCCTGAACTAAATATTTTTAGAAGACATAATGTCAGAATAAGCTCTACCTGGACTGTGAACATGTCATCAACCAGTCCAAGTGCAAGCTTTGCCTGGAGGACAGAGATGTGTTCCGTAAAAAGAATGAACTCAGTTTTCACTGATGAATGAATAATAATTGCTACTGATATTTCTGTGATTTATGTGGAAGTTCTTTAGTTGTTGATGGTAAACTGTCAACACAAAACACCATTCAAAAGATGGAGATAATGGAAATTATTTTAGAACTGCTTTAAAAATAAAACTTTTTTAAGTCATTCTTTTTAGAGAAACATGAAAATACAGAAAATGACAAGGTGGCCTCTGAAGAAGTAATCAGAGCATACCAGTGTTATCTACAGGTAATTTATCTTGATATGACAGTAAAGTACATGTTTTTATTTCCCAAGATTTCATAAATGACTTGATACATCTTGGTTGAGCTTGAGATTTATGTGATGCCAATAATATTCTGTCTTATCTCTCAGCTGATGAAACAAAAACGGGCAGATAAAGATGTTTTTCTCTGTGGCCACTGGTGTCTTTAACCAAAGATTTATCAAAATGCTTCTCAGCTTCCTGACTGCAAAACAGAGAAGGGAATTATCTATTATTCTGAAGACATCAGTGAAGCTACAGTAGGAACATTTGGCAAATGTAGGAAGAGTACTACATCACATTATTTGAACTCTCAAATGTTAGCTCTTGGACACCAATTTGTTTAGAAATGAATGGAAAATGAAAATGACTACCTGTCCATACTAATAATGTGCTCCTCTTTGAATTTCCCATGTTGACTAATACAGCAAAAAGATATTACAGGTTATGAAATAAAATTTTCCAACTCAAAGAGTCTCAGAATGCAGGGACTATAATTATACCGATTTTTAATACAGATACTGAGTATTTGTATCCTTCTTTCCATTACAGCTTTTTAGAATAGGAATCATTCCAGTGAAAACAGTTAATGCTTAGAGAGATGCAACTTATTTTTAACATTTTGATGATAGAAACAATGGTTTCTGGATCTTGAACATAAGAACACACAGATGACTACTAACTCTAATAAAAGAGAAGCCATGTGGTTTCCATACTAGAGTAAAAGAGCAATTAATCTTACATTTATGTTCTGAAATGTTTGCAAAATAGATAAGAAGGAAGCTTTATCATATATCTTCATAGGAAGCTGGTGAGGTTAGATTCTTCAGCAATATGCCAGGGAAACTGGCAGAAATTAGGCAAGAGGCCAACGTCAGGTCTGTGTTTAGTCAGGACTTTGATCAAAGTGGTGTTACTGCAGAACAGTACTATATCAATTCTACACCAGCAGATCTGCTTGGAAAATTGTCAGGAAGATAACATTATGAAACCTGTAGCTAACTACGTCTTGCAAGGATTTTTTTGAGGCGTACCCAATCAGCCAGTAAATGAATTGGACCACTTATGGTACACAAACTGCTGCCCTAATTATGAACACAGTTGCAGCATTTCCTACTTGTGTGTGGCTGGCAAGATACAGGTGAGGCAGTAAGCATGCTCTGATACTAACATCCATACAAAAATCAGGGTGAAGTACACACGCGCACACACACACACATAAGTTGAAGGCCTGGCTTTTCTATTTCATTACTACCCTTTCATGATCACCATTCATTTAACAGACATTGGGAAAATACTCTGAAAGCAGTTCAGACTCTAGAAATAGACACCTGTGAAAGAAAAGGTAGAAATGTAATTTGAAATTGAACTATTTTATGCACCCCTTTGTCCCCTTCACTGTCATCTCCAGAACGGAGTTGCTTAAGATTTTATCCCTTTCAGGAAGAAAAAAAAAAAAAAGTTGTCTTTTGTTTAGAAGTCTCATTGTTATTTTTAGACCCTCATGACAGGACTATATAAAATAATATAAGCTTTTTTTTCCCTTCAGCTAGCACATAAGAGCTTACAGAAATTTCCTTCATGTACCATTGTCAGGCTTAGCAGGAGTCTGAGTTGCTGAGCAACAATCTTCCTTATTTGCTGTAATACATCTTTTAACTACTAGAAAGAACCACTGATGGATTGACCAGAGAAGGGAAAGCTAAAGAGCAGGAACTACTAAATGAGCACTTATAATATTAATCAGTTTTGACAGATAAGTAATGAAAATTCATAAGCAAAAATAACACTTCCTTATGAATTGTATCTTAAAAGCTCACCTGCCTTTGAAAATGATGTATTGTTTCACCAGTGTGCTTATGAAGCTTTCATAATACTGCTTCGTCAGGTCAGAACACTGTCTGAGAAACAAATGATAATGGGCTAAATTATGTAGGAGTTTAAATACGTTGAACTTGCATACAAGCTGTTAGTGAATGTAGGGTAATACTGATACTTATTAATTATATTATAATTGCCTTTAGAGGCCTCCTCAGAGCCTGCTAAGGCACCTGTGAGGAGAGGAATGGGGAACCTGTGATGCCATGTGAGCACCTGAGGTGTTTGCAGGAGCAAAATGACCATCTGCTTGGGGCAATTAGTTATCACAGTCCTTCTGATGGCTCTGCTTTCCTGAAGCTATGGGAAGTCACAAGGCTGAATTATCCTGGATTTTGACATGTTTGCATTTTGATATGTTTGCATTTTGATAGATAAGCTTCTTGCCCAAGGAATGCACGAAAACAATGACTTTGCAAAAAGGGAAAAACTGTCTAGATAGAGTCCTGGCCTGGGAAAAACTACACCAAGAATGTGGGAAGGGAAATAAAGAGAAAGGAGATAAAGAATGAAAATATTTTATGTGAGTGTGAGAGCTGGCACCAGCTTCTCTTCACCTCAAACATCACCTAAAGGTATCCTTCCCTAGGTTCACCAGTAATGGTGAACAAAGACAATAGTCTTATTGTCTATAACCCTGTAGTTAATACAGCAACAGTATTGGTACTGGATGAAATGTTAAAAATGAATGGATCAAGAAAGCATTTTTTTTGTATTCAGCATATAAGCCTTGTTGAGCCGAATCTGTGGCCCTGCCTCTTGGAGACACATGAATTTAGATGGCTGCCAACAGCTTGCTATTTTTCTGCAAGACAGTTCCCAGGGTGTGGCGCACCCTTAATATAGGCAAAGCTTTTGGATCTCAGCTCCATGGGCTGATGTAACCCCTTTAGTCGCTGAATGACGGCTGTTGTCACACAACTTGTTCATTGGCTGCGAGCGGTGACTGGGAAGACAAAGCTGGAAATAAAAATTTAATCATAGAAACACAGAATGACCTTCTGAAAAAGGTATCCTGATGTGGTGGTGACAATTTAAGCCTTCATTGTACTCAATAATGGCCACAATGCCAAGTGTCCGAAACCCTCACATACCGAAGGCAATTTACAAACTAAATGTAGTTATTCTTAGATTGGTTTAGTGGTTTGATAAATGTTTCTGTTCTTTTACTCTTTGTAAGTGTGTGGACAGTACAGAAATTGTCAAATAGTCATTGAACAGTCATCAGAAGAGATGTTCTGGATCTGTAATAGGGTTGTTATTACATCTATATTAATATAATTTGTATTTCTGGTGGTATTTCACCAATTTACGTTGATTGCCTTTCCTCTGAGAGCAAAGGAATTTTCAATCAATCATCAGCTGCATTTTTTTTCTATTTGCCACTCACCAGCACAGATGAGAACTGCAGGTGATTTTTTTTTTTTTTTTTAAAACTAAACACAAGCCATTTTGGATAAAAAAACCTGTGCACCTTGAAATTTGTGGTTGCTAGTGAGTGTATAAATTACCAGAATAAAAGACTTTCTGTTACAAGAACTTAGTAAGTAGGGTTGTTCCATGAGCTCTCTTACCCAGACTTTTTTACTGGGAACAGAAGCTGAAAGAGACTCAGAAATCATAAAATATTCTTTTCTCTGAAAAATGGATTAACATCTTTGATCATTTTGATATCCACATTTATCAGCTGAATTTGGCTGTTAGAAGTCAGGCTTCAGGGCTAACATGAATCATAGAATACCAGGTTGGAAGAGAGCTCAAGGATCATCTGGCCCAACCTTTCTTGGCAAAAGCATGGTCTAGAAAAGATGACCCAGCACCCTGTCCATCTGAATCTTAAAAGTGTCCAGCATTGGGGAATCCACCATTTCCCTGGGAAGATTATCCCAATGGCTGGTTGTTCTCATTGTGAAAAATATTCCCCTGCATCCAATTGGAATTCCCCCAGGAGTAACCTGCACCCATTACTCCTTGTCTTTTCCATATGACTCCTTGTAAAAAGGGAGTCTCCATCTTCTTTGTAGCCATCCTTTAGATACTGGAACACGGTGATAAGGTCTCGCCTAAGCCTTCTTTTCTCAAGGCTGAACAAACCCAGTTGTCTCAGCCTTTCCTTGTATGGCAGGCTTCCTAGTCTTTTGATCATCTTTGCGGCCCTTCGCTGGACCCTCTCCAGCCTGTCCACATCTTTTTTCGCATAGCGGGAACCAAAACGGAACACAGTATTCCAGGTGTGGCCTAACAAGTGCTGAGTAAAGTGGAATAGTGACTTCTTTGTTTCTGCTGGTGATGCCCTCGTTGATGCAACCCAGCATCCTGTTGGCTTTCTTTGCCACAGCAGCACATTGTTCACTCATATTGAACTACTTGTCCACTAGGATCCCCAGGTTCCTTTCCAGAGAGCTGCTCCCCAGCCAGGTAGATCCCAGCCTGTGCTGCACTCCTGGATTGTTTTCCAAGGTGCAAGACCTTACACTCATCCTTGTTGAACTTCATAATGTTCTTGTTAGCCCACTCTTCCAGCCTATCCAGGTCTTCCTTCAGGGTGGGTTTCCCTTCCAAAGTGTCCACTTCCCCACTCCGTTTGGTATCATCAGAAAATTTCATCAGGGTACACTTGATCCCATCATCCCAATCGCTTATGAAGATATTAAACAGCCTTGGGCCCAATTTCAGTCCCTGGGGCACCCCACTCATGACAGGTTGCCAGTTTGAAAAGAAGCTATTTACCACCACCCTCTGGGTGTGGCCTGTCAGCCAGTTCCGCACGCACCACACAGACCACTTGTCTAGACCATAACGCATCAGTTTCTCTAGGAGGGAGCTGTGGGAAACCATAATGAAAGCCTTGGATAAACCCAGGTATACAATGTCCACCACTTGCCCCACGTCAACCAGCAAGGTTACTTTGTCATAGAAGGCAATCAAGTTTGTCAAGCACAGTTTTCCCTTGGTGAATCTGTGCTGGTTTTTCCCCAATCACTTGCTCCATTTGACTTGTGATAGCCCCCAGGAGGATTTGTTCCACAACTTTCCCAGGGACTGAAGTAAGGCTGATGGGCCTATAATTTCCTGGATCCTCCTTTAAGACTTTCTTGTAGATTGGGGTGACATTAGCCTTCTTCCAGTCTTCTTGGACATCCCCCAATCTCCATGACTTCTCAAAGATTGTGGAGAGTGGCCTCGCAACAATGTCAGCTAGCTCTCAACACCCTCAAGTGGATAATGTCAGTGCCCATCAATTTGTAGGGGTCAAGCTCCTGTATAGTTCCCATACCAAAAGTTCACATATTGCTAAAAGGAATGAAAAATACTTTTCTTATGACTGTTGCAAGATATTTTTAGTAATTTTCACTTGGATAACTTGTGCAAAGTCATAACTGCTTTACATATTATCGCCGAGGACTTAAATCTTTAAACTGCTGTTGGAATTAGAGCAGCATGAATTGAATTACCTTTTTTATTTTCCAAGCTACTAAGCAGGAATGGGGATCAGCTTGTCATATAAAAAAAGAAATTGTGGGTAAAAACACTTATCCAACAGATAATAATTATTAAAAAAGCAAAGACCTGGCTCCTGTGGCAACACTTACAGAGCCATTTCTTTCATGGAATTGAAGTCTGTGGGTTGAACAGAGGAAAAATGCTGAACTTCTCTAATAGTTAAAAATATTGTGTCCTTATCATATATAAAAATACCGTGATACTGAAGAGAATATTAAGCCTAAGGAAAAGGAAACATCATGTTCATCGTTCACATCCCTCCTAAGGAAGCTCTGCTATAATTGCAGTGCATACTAGAGTTAAGCCCAAAATAGTATTAACAATTGAAGTGTCCACCACTCATTTTTCCCTTGAGCAGGCAAAGGCTCTGAATGCCACATAAAGCAGGGCACTGAAAACAAACTTTAACCATGAGATTTTGTGAGATTTCATCTATTCTTGTTTTGCTCTTGGCAAAACTTTAAAGAACTGGCTAGCTTGTATCTACATTTAAATGCGGGTTAATAGGAAAAAATGTGCAGGGACGTTGATAGCATAATGATGAAATAAATTAAAGTTCATCTTGTCAGTAAAATACTGTTTGTGCACATTTTGGAGTGGAGAAGGTACAGAGACTTCCTGCTGGTGCTTTAATCTTTTCCAATAACCAGTATGAAGTCCTCTTTGAAAAAGGTCTAATACTAGATAAAGCTTTGTACTTGTGTATGCACATTTATATCATCATGCATTGCATTATAGATTCATCATACAGAATGCGTAGATAAGAAATTTGAGCCTTAATGTAATATGTGATGTGATCTCTAGGAATTTGATGGTCAAAAGCACTTCATAGATCATCCTGTCTTGAGGCAGAAAAAAATATAAACGGCAGAAAAAAAATATAGGTGGCCTCTGAGAGTTTTCCAACATATTATTGGAAGCTCCTTCACTGGATGCATTCTTACTGCTGCTCTGGGAACAAACTATGTAACATACCATTCACCAAAACTATCCTCTTCATTCTCTGAACAAATGTTACTGTGCTATGAGTTATCAGTACCCCATTGGTACCAATGAATGAACCTGAAGTTTCAAGGGCACTTGAGAATCTAAGTTCTTCCTGATGTAGGCTCTCACATCTTAGAAAACAGTGACGATGCTGAAGGTGGCACAAGCAACTGAGTGTTATAGAAGTTATCTGTGAGCGAATACAGGTTTTCATTCATCCCTTGGCCTTATCTCAAATATATCTCGTTGTCAGCAAGATGGCAGAGAGGATACTGCAATTAGGAATATCCCACTTGCATGGAAATTTGTTCCTTATGTAGAAAAACAAACAGCAGTAGGCTGGAGAAAGCACAAGAACCAGTGCTGAGAAGTAATCTGAATTAGGTTGGAAAAAAGAATTTTTAACATCTAAATTTAAACTGATGTTTTCTGATGCTTGCAGAAAATTAGAGAACCATAAAGGAGCTTGTGTTTTATTAAAAACTGTGTTGCCCAAGAAAAAAATGGATTGTCAAAATGCTCATGTGGATTTAAGCCATGTTTTCACTGGATAGTATCAAGGAATAAAAAAAAAAAAAGGTCTCCAAGCAGAAATCACACTTTTTATAGTAAAAGTAATTTCCTAAGAAAGATTCATTTAAGAACATTAATAACTAAAAACCTTTCTAATTACAAAAGTACCTCACTAATAAGACAGTTACCTTGAAAGTCAGAGAAGAAAAATGAACATCTGCTATTAATTTTCTCAGTGTATTTTAAAAGCTGGGGTAAAAGTAGGAAGTGCTAAAGGAGAAATTTCTTTAAAATTCTTGCTAAAGAGTAATATTTTCATAAAAAAGCTAGCAAAAAAATGCTTTGTTTTTAATCTTGATTGTGTTCCTTGTTCATACTGAAAAGTTTAACTCTGACAAGCATAGGTATCACCTACAAAATTGCTTGCTTAAAAACGCTCCTACAACATTAAAATATTTCAATAAGAACAAACTTTGCATTTATTAACTATTTCAGAATTATGTATGTTTTGGCTTTTCATTAAGTCAATAGAGCAGAAACTCACGTAATCCATAAGCCTCAGCTTGTGTCCTTTTCTATTGTAGAATAAGAGGAGACAGTAGCTTTTAAGTAGGAGAAAATTAATATATAACTCGGCAATGCATTTCTTAGCTGTTTCAGGCCTTCTTGCACATTTCCATGACACAATGTCTGCAAGTACAATGGCATAATGCCCACTGGGGAAAAGACTGGAATGCTATTTGTTCCCAAACCCACATTTCCTTGTAAGGGAACAAGCTTAACTTGGCAGACAGTTTCCAACCTTTCACTACATTTTCAGATAAAATCAAGGTTGTCTTTTCTTACTTTTTTTTTTTTTTTTTCCTTTTTTAAGATCAGAGGATTAGGGAAGGAGAAGTAAACATCTTTCTGTTTGGTAATACTGAACACAAAGAAGGTTCTAGCAAGTTCATTCTTAATGGTTAATAAACAAGCCATGTCAAGAGTTTTTTCCTAATTCATATAAATAGTTAGATATTTAAACCTAACAATGACTTCAATGCCTCCTAAGAAAGTGCTTCCTGAAGCTGCATTGGTACAGTGTAACACAGAGCTGCAGTGATATGAGAAAGCATAATGAGTGCTGCTCTATAAATGTTTACAGGATAATAAAAAACATACTTAATTACATGGTCTGACAAAATATTTTTTAATATGCTGCAGCTGACTAGTATTTCTTCCAGAACAGCAGCAATTCCAGAAATAGCCTTGTAGGAAAGAGCTGAAAAATTGTATACTACATTGATTGATACTGCCTCTGAATTTAGACCCAAAGTAACTGTTCAAGCATTTGTTAAATGTTTGACATTATGCTCCTTGTAGGAGCTATTCCCAAGGCCTAGAATAAAGCCATAACATAACATAAAGCATCATCTTGTTTCTTTGGAGGTTAGAATTTTCAGTAATTCAATTGAACAAAGAATAGCATAGCTAAACTTTTTAAAACACTCTCCCTCTTTTCACACGTTACTTCTCTTTTTGTGGCAAAGGGAATATTTAAGATAGATAAGATTCCAGTGAGGATGAAAGAAAAGTTATGGAAAATGCTTCATGTCTTTAGAGTAACAGCAGGTCAAAAAACTGGAAGCAGGGGGAGATTAACCCAAAAGGGAGCTGTGCTAAGAAGCACACTAAAAACCCATGAAAAAAATCTGGAAAACAAATTTGGGAAATAAAACTGAATGGGAGAAAAGGCTCTGACCATGACTTGGGCTGAACAATGAAAAGGTGAAGTCTTGTCTGTCAGAGACATGGATGACATTCCCGTGGAGTAAGAACAAACAAGCCTTTGGGCTCACACCTAACCTCCTGCCTCAGGCATTACTCTTGCTGTACACTCTTTCCTCCTGTTTTGCAGGCCTGCACTTTCTTCAGACTTTGTAAGCAAGCTAAAGGGTTTCCATTTTTGCCTGGAGAGAAGACACTCAACACATGACTAGGATGAAATAAGAATCACAGAGACACAATCCTGGCAAAAGTTGATACGTCCTTGGATTTACCTGTCATCGTTGGTGAAAGCTGGGGCTGAGCCCTTTCCTGCCAACATCTTGAGCAGTATAGTGGTGCAGTAGGCTGCAGCGGGTTTGTGTTCCATGTTTAAAGTGAATATGTACAGATTTAAAAGCTTTCTGTGGAACTGAGGATTTCTCATGGTCTTTCAGTGCTGCTTCAATATCTGCCTGTACACTAATGCACAAAATCCAACCTCATAAAGCAAGCAAATAGAAAGTTATCAAACATCAAGGTCTGCAAATGCTCAGTCCTATACATTGCATATCTTTGGTTTAAAGCTGCATGTATACAAAAATAGCCCTTGAAAAGTTTGCCTAATGAATCAGTTTAGTGAAAGAACACTTTACAAAGGGGCATACAAAACCTATATTACCCATTTTTTCCTAATAAAGGAAAAACAAATCTTTAGGAAACATCTGGCTTCCCAGAACCTGTAGGAAGTCTATGGTTAACTCCCTCTATAGCAGCTTAAAAAGTATTTGTTAGCTTGAATAGGAGTGTTTTAATAAAGCAGTAGACATCATCTTGCTCAGGGAAATTGCAGTGATGGATAAGATACTCATGAGAAATGGACAGTTTACACAGTGTGCCTAAAGCTGCTGCAGTAGGGAACAAATAGAGTGCTAAATAAGTGTGATGATACTGAGCAGTGTGAGCTGATACTCAGTACAATACTGCTAAACTTCAATAGGGCAAGTAGCCCAAGTTACCACATCTATTTACAGCTAAGTCTTTGTAAAGATAACATTTGAACTCAGTCCTACTCAATTATATATCATTAACACAAAATTGAGTATAGGTATGTGCCAGGGAGAAGGGGTGGGATGCTGAGACAGAATAATTTCTTATTTTCATCCAGAAAGCAGTACTGGCAAAGCTCCGACTTTAAATTGTATTTCAGAAGCTTGAGAAAACACTGGCTTTTTTGGCAAGACAGGCTTTTAGCAGCTGAACTATTGAAGAAGTCCCAAGAGGCACTTCACAGCTGGAAGGCTACCTACATCTATTAGATTTGGGCAAGACTACAGACAGAACTCAGTTTTAAGATGTTTGCTGCCATCTAGTGTCTTTATTTGTTTCCAACCTTTAAAAAACCCTGCCATCTTAACTGACAAATTACTTCAGAAAATAAAGTAGGTATCAGCACACTATTCTGCAGCTGACATTGCAGAAGACGATAAACTAAATGATGCTTTACATAAATTCAGGGGCTTGCTTGGTGTAGAATCAGGATGAAAGGTCCTTTGAAAGTGGTAACTGCAAGGCCCTGCTAATGAGTGTTTTTATTTCAGCGCAGTAACAAGAAAAATCATTTCATGTAGTCTGGGAAGGGATATTAGAATGTATCGTTCAATTTTATTTTTTAAGATGGTTATTGGAAAAAAACTCCCAAAACCTCCAATGCCATTCAGGAGTATCCCAAGATTTGGGGACACGCAAATAAGCAAACACCTAAAAATAGTGCCTACCAGCTAAATTGAAATGAGGCTGTCTTGTTACAAAATGTAAATTTTAACTTTACCTATATGATTGTTATTTTGATCATAAAACTTGAAGTACAGCTGGCTTTTAGCCTATAGATAATACATCACCTAAAGAACATTAATAATCTGCAAATTATGCAATAACACTATCTTCTTCTATTTTCTAACAGTACAAGCAGATAGGTTCATTGCTATTAATGGCACATATATTTGTTAGTTTGTCCTCTGTTTGCACCATTTAAGAACACATCCTTTAAAACAGTTTGTAACCTCCAGAAATATCTTTGTTTATACTGACTTTGGGGAAATGCAACATTTTAATAGGAGCTAACAGGCCATTGTCAAAGTATTTATCAGCTTCAGAATCAAGGATCCATCTGTATGTGGAAAGTGATACAGGAGTCTCTCAACCAGGGGAAATCAGAAGTATTAAGATCTGTATGTAAGCACATAGCTTTGACATAAGTCAAATGAAGAAAATAGTGATTCTGAACTCAAATGGGTTGTGTATTCACATCAGTTCTGCTGATCTGGGGGCTAGCGTTTGCAAAGCCAACATAACTCACTGCATCCTCTAGTACAGGCATGTTCAGCATCCAGGGCAAAAGGTGTGCTGTCAAGTCCTCTCCCCTTTCTGGTCCCTTCTCCTGATTTCCCTCTGTCAAAGGCTTCCAATTACCCTCACACACTTCCGAATCTCTTCCTTCTATCCCTTGCTGTTCATTTTTCCCATTATTCATTCTCATCTCATTTATCGCTGCACACTGAAACAAGAATTTTTGCCCCACTGCAGTGCAAGGCAGCACAGAGCTTTCCTCTTCCAACCCTGCTGTCCAGCACCATGCTGGACTTGAGAAAAAAATAAGTGCAGTAACTGTGGGGAAATTTTGGCCTAGTCCCTGCCATCCTGGACTGCAGTGTGCTGTCTCT
The DNA here is from genome assembly GCF_965183815.1 of Platalea leucorodia. Lineage (NCBI taxonomy): Eukaryota > Metazoa > Chordata > Aves > Pelecaniformes > Threskiornithidae > Platalea > Platalea leucorodia. The sequence goes on along the minus strand of NC_138828.1, from coordinate 40,278,061 downwards.
GCCTGCTGACTGAACACGAGCTACCCAGACATACCAAGGAACTTTGAGGGGTTGGAAGATGCCTGACAGTTTTCCCCCTGTGTACCCAGTTCAGTATTTGGCAGCTATCAAGTCTTTTCTCAACCTGTATTAGCAGACATTTTTGGAGAGTAAAAACAGTCAAATATGTGGAAGAGAACACTTTTAACCTCTGGACAAATTTTTGTCTTGGGTCCCTACTTCAAAGGATGCAGTAGAAACATTTAGTGAAATGATACAAAAAATTGTTTTTGTTAGGTGGAAGAAATATCTGACCTGATTTTTAGGAGCATTTGACTATCTTTGCACAAATGAGTCCAATGAATACAATTTTTCAGTTACTGTAGCAGTAACAATTCAGTAACACTTTCCTGCTACAGTGCAAGACCAGAATCTACAGCCATAAGTTATAATTCCACTTTTTTTTTTTAAGTAAATTAGAATTCCTAAATCCTTCCAGAGTCTTGTGTTTTGTATATAAAACTCTTGCTATAGCAACTGTTAAATTCAATCTGAAAACTGTCTTTATAAATGTAGCAATACACATTATCCATATGAACAGTGCAAAACTGTAAAATACTTGGGCTAAGAATCTCTCTGTAAAGAGATTTTTGGTACCTAATAAAATGATTGATAATATGAGATTATTAAGGCAGGAAGGTTTTCTGAAGAATCACTAAGTCTCAGTTTAGATTGAATGTTTATGAAGTGAGCACAAAAATCTATCTGTAACATGGTGCCCATGTACGTATGTGATTGTAATAAACATAAGAAAACAGAACTGATCGTTTAAGGATCAATCTGGGAAATAAAATACTTGAAAAGGATGTTTGCAACAGGAAAATAACTGTCCCAAACTGCCTATCCATGACATGGGAGGGTATATATGAACCCTGGAGGGCTATGGTTAATGTATGTTACTACTTCAGCATAGCTCTTCAGCAGAAGCCAGTCATCAATGAATGCCTTTCTTTGATGGTGTAATAAGATGTGCACTCATAATATTTTACATAGAAGAAAGAGGGCCAGAGCCATGAAGACAGTGTTGTCTACCATATTAGACTGATGTAGCTAGAGCAGACTGAGCAATAAAAGCAGTCTGGCTGAATAGAAGTAATTTGTCCTAAATCCAGTGATCACTGTTACATTGCATTATTAATGCAATTAATGTCTATTCTTATGTAGAGCATGTTAATGCAGGTTTAAAATTAGAGATTAATTGTTCATATTATGGATTTCTATTTTTGTAAGTCAAAGCTGTTCTAGAGTAATGACATGCAAAAATACAAATCACATTAATTTGCATTCATTTGCGAATTATAAGGGTTTTTTAATGAAAAAAAGTACTGTGTACTTTACTTTAAATGATCAGTTAACAATTTACACGTTGACTTTTATGGTTTGGTTAAGATGGTTAACTATCAAAAGCTATATCCATAAATAGGTTGTAGCCCGATCTCCATTTAAGAAGCACTTCTAAGGCTTGCACATGCTTCATGTACACTTCTGAAGCTTTATTGCCCGTGGCTTTAGGAAATGCTTTATCTTGCCAGTTTAACCTCAAAATTAAACTCGAATTCTAAGAGTACCCTTGCACTGCGCCAGCTCTGATTGCCTGTGGAATTTATCTGTACAATATGCTACTGACAGAATGAGTATACCCTTTATTTGTACTTCTATTCAAGCTCATTTGAAACATTTGGAATAATATCGCATTTTGGAGGCAGCCTTTCCTACTGAGATGTGTGCAACTTCTATTTGTGCCCCACCAACAACTTTGAACCAGGGCTTGGAGTACTATATATCTAAACTTGTCCTTGCAGGTTTGGATTAGAGCAGACTTTGCTTTAAGTTGGTCAGGAACCTTGCTGCTTCACAGAGTGTGTGCAGAGTCACTTGGATGATAACAGTACTGTAAAACTGTAGCCAGAGTGAGTTCTGGAAACTTCCATCAATTCTGTCATAATTAGGCATCTCTCTACACAGAATCATGATACCCAGCCCTGGTGCAAATGCAGAGCACAAACTGTGAGGACACACTTACAGAAGAGGATAATATTTTGGAGACTGTGGGCAGATCCAGATGCTCCTGTTAGAGGTCAGGTTCTACAGATTTTCTTGATTTGTAAACAAGAAAAAGATGAAGCACAAGTTTTGAGAGCTTGTCTAACATAACTACTAGCTAAATACAGTCCATTACTATTCTCAAGCATCTGCTCCTAATCAGCTGTGAACACCAACATGTCCCTTTACGTTAGGATCTCTGCTAGTATATTTAGAAAGTTTGTTGAAAAAACAGCCTTGAAAACACAGGTACTTCTTCTGAGGAAGAGATTCACACTTAAATACTGGGGAAAATATGGTCTGTCAATTCCAAAACTTACCACCACTTGTTATCAATACTCAACTTCACATTTTTGCTTTCAATCTCTGTGGTACATCATTTGCAGAGATAAAAGTAATTTTAAAATTTTTCCCTGAAAGACCATGCTATTACATTACTTGGTCATAATATTACAAAATGCTATTGTGAATCCAAAAAGTAGAGGGAGATTGAAGACTGTCATTTCAAAATGCAGGGCATCTGATGGGCTCCCTTACCCTTTCTATATCTCTCCCATGAGTATACATACTTATTTTCATCTCTGACCTCCTTCTTTCTTTTAGTTATGTCCTTGTGTAGACTTCTTTCTCTGCCTTCCCCTTACCTCCCTTTTCCTTATTTGACTGATCTCACTAACCAGAATACTGCATATTTGAACTGCAAGTGTTGGGATTGACCAGAAGTTTGCCAGCTTTATGGCAGTTGGTCAGATACTTCACATCTGGAAGAGAATGAAAAATGTGGGAGGAACATTGCACTCTCTGGACTATTTATATAACTTTTAGTTCACCTGGCAACTTCTCTAAAACGATGCCTTCTTGACTGAAAAATGCATAGATGAGAGAATGCCGAGATGATTCTCCCCATTAAACACAATTTACCAGAATATACTTTTTTGTGAGCAGCTCCTACTACAATTTGATGGAAGGTTGAAATTTAATTCCTTTAGTCTGTTGAAAATCCCTTTTTGAATCTAACCGGGTGTTTGTTTTGAGCTGCTCTGGACTCTCAGATTCTCTTACCTGTATTTAGGAAAGCACTTGAAATGTTTTAGGTGGAATTTATTAAACCTCTGCACTAGAGAGATACAATGGCAAAAATGTAACTCACAAAGGAAACTTAGACTCACTCTATGCCTTTCTTACTCATCCTTAACCAGGATTTTTCATTAAAAAAACCTGCAACCTCAAGTATTTAGGAAAACCTTAATACTCTGAACACAATCCTTGAACTACAGTGTGTGAATGCCACTGCTAGTGCTTTTGTTAGAGGAGCATTTTAACAGCTTTTGGGATATGACTCACTGAGATGATAATCATTCACCTCAGGCAGCTTGCTTATTGTGAGAAGTACTTAAAGCATCAAAAGAGATGCCCTGGGGAAGAAAATCCATTGCAAGCTGGGGGTCACAGCCCTGCAGCAGGCATATGCCCCAAGTTACAGGGACAGCCAGACTCATTCAGCAGGCAGAGAGCCACAGCCTTGTTTTGGGGCTGTGGTGCAGGTGGATTCAGAGACCCCTGACTAGTGTCCTGCAGCTTCTGGGCAGGTTTCTAACCAGCAGGCAGCTTTCTGAGGGTAGTTCCTCTGGCTGGATCAGGGTGACAGAGGGCCCGGGGAAGAGGTAGCTAGGTATATTATAGAGTCTTATTATAAGATATGAAATAGTGTCTGTCTTTTGGATTCCTGATAATGGAAGCTAAAGCATTTTCTCCAAGCACTGGAGGGCACTGCAGCACTGAGCAAGAAGCACGCTTCAAAAGGACATTCCAGAAAATAATGAATGTTTGCAGATACGAGGAGAGGCTGGGGGATCAGAAGACAGCAAAGAACCGATCATTCATTGCTGTGCTACTCAGTCCCCCTAAAGCTGTAACACCCCCAGCTGAATCAGCCCTATGAAGGTCTTGGCAAACCTCTATATAGGCAGGCTCTGTAGCCTCAGATATGTACTCAATGTTTCCTTTTCAAGTACACTCATTTTCTTTGAGTACTTGATTTTTTTCATGTATTACAGTATGTTTGAGATTTTAGTGAACAAAATACACAGCTAATTCTGCCCACCCAAAATATGGAGCCAGGTAGACAGGGAAAGGGGTCTCAGTTTTGTAGTTTCAGTGTGTTATTTAGTCTGTCCACTTTGTTTGGCTCAATAATGTTTTCCTAAAATACAGAATCAGGTGCCACACTACTTTTTCTCCTTCCTCCAGCTAAGTCTTTTAGCTCCTTACAAGCAGCTCCATCTCTCTGCATTTAAGGGAAGGAGAGAATCTGATTATATATGATGGCTCTCCCCTGTTTAAGAAACCAGCAAAGAAACAGAAAACAAAAAACGTTTCTCTGTAGTGAAAGTGGAAAAGGGGTGATTAAGAGGATATTTAAGATTATTTTAAGAGAAATTCTTTCCATGAATGTCAAAAGTGAATCAGAGAGAGAGTACATAGGTGTGATGGCATTCCTACCTTTACACAGTCAGAACATATCAAAAATATAGGTCCTTACTTTTTTTTTTGCTTTTCCTCCCACTCAAAACATTTACACTCCTTTTCAACTCCAGTTGTCAATTATCTTCTACTCAGACATTTTAATATATTGCTATTCTGTCACTTTCCGTGTTATTGTTCCATAAGTCTTCTTACGTCTTATTCCTCTCGCATCACAGTTCTGTCCCTTCATCCTCCATTTTGTTACAAAGTCCTTTCCCCAACCTTTTTCTTGCCAGTCTGCCACTCTGCATCTCGCCTTCCATTCCTAATCCTCCAGCTACATCAACGCACTTCTTTTGGTTTCATCTTTGTGCACATCCCCTCACACACACACTTTTCTTTGCTATAGGTTTTCTCAAGGTCAGAACCTTCTTCCTATTTGTTTAGGAGATGCCTGGTTGTAGCCCTCCCCTAGTAACTCTGCTCAGGTCTCTCACCAGTTAATAGGGAAGGGAATGCTGACAGCAAGATAAGTAAGCATTGAGAGGAGTGAGACTATGGTGCAAAACAGGTTGCAATGCTATGGGGAGAAACAGGCAGATAGATCTCCTAGGGTTTCTGTGAAATTGTTCCCAAAGTCCAATTTCATCCAAAGTAGCAAGATCAGTTCTTACCTCCCAGCTTGCAATAACCTCAGGGCATGCACATCACTGATTCTTAATTCTCTGACTCAGGGTGGCAAGCAGGGATTTTACTGAGCAGAAAGCTTTGCCGCTTTGTGAGAAAAAAGGATGGCAAATGCAATTACTTACAACAGACAGTGTTAGGTCTCAGAGCCTGGAACGAGGTACCAGGAAATAAATGCATTTGTCTTACAAGCCCATGATCTTCACTCTCATCCATGCTGGGCTGTGTACCAAGTTAAGAAAGCAGAGTTAGATGTGCTTTAAGCTTGTGGCAAAGACCAAACCAAGCTCTTGCTGTGGCTGTAAATCACATTCTGTGACAGGCTTCAACAATATAAGCTAGTTAGGCAGAACTGAACATGAAAAGAAAGTGAAGTGGTTATTTTGATTCAGTAATATTTATATCAATGTGGATTAAAATTTTGTATTTCAAGCTGCATGAAGTTATTTATCAGTATAAGTAAAGCTTTCAAGAATACCAGAATGAACTCTCTATTTGGACCTCATCCTAATGGGGTTTAGTTTCTCTGGTTCTTACACTTGGTTACTTTTATTATAGAATTAGGTATCATCCCAGGCAATAAGAAAATTTACTCAAGCTTATAAAATCTAAGTAAAACCAGATTTCTTGTTGTCTATCTACTAAAGTCTGTGCTAATCAATGGTAGAGGAGAGAAGAGGGAGAAAAAGCCAGAGCTATTTTTGTGCTTGGTATCACCAGCTCTGTCTTGTGATAACATTATGCTGGAACCATTCATTCATTCCCCAATCAAACTTGTTTAGATTAAAAAGGTCAATTAAAAAAAATGCAGAACAAAGATTTCCTTGTTCTGAAGTGAAGAGATGTAGCAGCTAGAAAATGCAAAGTCCTATTCACACAAAATACAGTCTTCGAGAAGATGGCAAGCCTGTACAGTTCACTACAAACTGAAGAATTTGTTCTGACATAATTTTGATATAAAATTAAGAAGCTTTTCATGCTCTAACTTGTTTAACTGTGCAGAGGCTAAAGATGACTTATACCACTCTTCTTCATACTAGGGTGAATAACCTAATACTGCAGGGCATGGAAAGAGCAGGAGATGCGCCCTTCAGAATTGGTGCTGCTCCTCACATGGATGTAAGCATGACAGGGAAGGGAGAAGACTATGCCTTGCTTCCATCCCTGAAATATGTTGCAGTAAATGCAGTTTGACAGTGCAAGTTTCCCCTTTAGAGCAAAACAGTCCTAAGGATTATAGATGGTGCTATGGACTGTTTTTTGTAGGTGTTTGCTCAATGTTTCTGACATGGGCTCATTTCCTGCCTAGGAGAATGTTGTCTCTGTGCACCACAAGGCAGTTCTCCAAGTCAGATACCTGTGGTAGTTCCAGCCTGTCTGGTTATCTGTGCTGGTGAGTACAAATGCTCAGAGATGGTGTTTGCCTTCTCTTTCATCTCCTTGAGGGGTCAGGTTGATCAATCAATTCAGTTTGATGATTGCACCTGGTTCTGGAACTGGTTTATTTGCTACTTAGCTGAGCATTTCCACTTCACTTTGTGGGTACAGACTGCTTTTGAAGGAGCTGAAAAAAGTTTCCAATTCAAAATTATGCCAACGTACATGAAATATTTTTAATTGTCTCCAACTCATAGTGATAATGCTGCAGATAGCATAACAAGCTGATTTGATTATGCCCAGCATTATTCAGCAAGGGAAACGCATTCAGTCAATGTTGCTAGGCTACCAGCCTTATTTACAGATAGTTAGAAGCTTCCAGGGCAGAGAGAGCTGAAAAGCTTCAACAGCAGATGCAAGGAGGGGAAAATAATAAATGCCACTGATGATGCATTAGAATTCATTTTAATTTGTGTTGTACTGTGGGATCCCAGTGAGAGAACTGGCAAGCAGCAAACACCTCAGTCCTTAACTAACCCATCACACTGCAAGCACTAGAGTTCAAGAAAACAGAGAGCAAGAGGGAAAGAAATGACTGGCACTGTGCTGTGGTTAAGCCAATTGACAACTTTAACATAGGTTTTCACTTTTGGAAGTTAGCAGTTGAAAAATAAGTCACCAAGAATGTATATAAGAACAGGAATATGCACCTATGGAAGGGTCTATTAATATAAAAATCCACTGTTAATAGATGTTTAGTTGGGCTAGCCTAATGAAATTGAGTCTTTTTATTTGCATTTTGTTGTCACTATTTCAGCTGGACACAGACCTACCCTGTGGCATCCTTTGTTTAACAATGTGGCTACCCAGAAAGGAAAGTCTTGCCTCCAACAAGCTTCACACATTTTGGAGGCTTGACGAGCATGGGCAGTACTACAATTACAAAGCAAACCTACCTGCAGCACCTCATAGCTTGTTCCCAGGGTCCTTCACCAGCTTTGTCTTTGCAGGCCACAGCAAGGTCCAGCTGCTTTCTTCAGGACAGGGACCCAGGAGCTGAGGGCCCTCACCCACAGCAGTGTCCCACAGGTCTGGACATGGCAGGCAGAACCTGGGGTTGCAACATGGTCCACCAGCAGCCTCAGAAAAGCAGAGGGGGTGGACCATGCCCAGGCTCCAGCCAGGAGCAGCAGAAGATGGGCTGTAGACAGGGCTATAACACAGGTCCAAGGTCCAGCCAGGAGACAAGCTACTAGCAGCACAGGTCCACAGTCCAGCCAGGAGGCAGAGCTGGAGACAAGCACATCTGCACCACAGCTTAGGGAAAGGTCAGGGCCCAGTCCTGAGCTTAAATGGTGCCCTGGGCCTATGTGCAGAGGGTGTGTGGGTGGGGGTCCCAGGTGAGGCTGCTCAGGCAACTAGGGCCTCTTAGTGCCCTCCGGGCCTTGACAGTTCTTATCCATTTATGGGTTCCCTGACAAATGAAATGACAATACGTGGGGAAGAATGAGTGCACTCAAGTCTGGGTCTGAGTGACTGCATGTTGGGGGTGTCATCTAAGTGCACAGCTTCCCCATGCTCCTAGTTTAAGCATGTTCAATGTGTTTTTTACTAATGAAGCAATTTACCTACACAGAAAACAGTCTGATCTATGGAATACAGCCCCATCAAATATGGGGCAGAAAATAGATTTTTGCCAAGATAGCTTAAGTCCTGTCCTGTGAGGAAACAGGTACCTGCATCTCCAAAAGAAATTACTTCCACAAATGTGACAGCTTCAGCTTCAGATCTAAAATGGGTTTAGAAACACATTGCTCTTGACTTTGTTATTGAAGGGTATGTAAACGTACAAGTGTTCACACTCAAGCAGTCTTAATGAAAAAATCCTACAGATACACAAGAATGGCTTGTTCAAGCTGAAGGAATAGCAGAGGAAATTTGCTATGGTTGAAATGCTGCAGTCGGGGTGCTAACCATAGCTGTACTGTAAGCCTGATGACTAAAACTTGCTGAACACCGTGAGTCATATTAGGCTGTACCCCCCCTACCCTGACTGGCTGGACCCGTTCATGTCAGTGCGATACAACGCTGGAGAGGCAGGAGGATCTCAGCTGAGAAAAAGAGCACATTAAAAAACAAAGAGAGAAACAAGTAAAATGTGTTTACAGCCTGCTCTGTTGGTTTGCAGCTGGCATGCACTAACATCCGTCACTTAAATGTTTAAGGCTCTATTACTCAAGCAGACGAGTGGCAGTAGCTGCAGGCACAGAAGCAAATTTTACTCCATTAACCCTCAAATACCACCTGGAGTAACTTCTCATCTTCTCCAGAGTTCCTTTGTTTTATCCTAGCATAACAGAGGCCAGAGCTTGACTCATCTAATTCAGACACAGTGGGTGAGAGAAAAAGAAGAAAAACGTGTAGGTGGTGTCAAATGCAGGGAACCCATTAGTGCCTTTCTGCTCACAGGGAAGGAGACATGGGGCTGTGCATCCTTGACAGGCTCCCACAAGCCCATCTGTGATGGCCCAAGCCTGGCAGCCTCCCCCCTCTTGGGTGCTGACTCTGAGAATGCATGGCCTCTTGCAGCCCACGGTGCCCAGATAACTGCTGGCACCAAGCCTCGCTGCCCTACACTACTTAAACTACATGTCCCCTATCACTGTAGCTTAGGTGGTTCCTGTGAAGGCCAGTTTGCTCTACACAATGAGTGTTATTCTACTGGACCTCACCCTTTCTCTGCACAGCAGTGGAAAGCAGGTGCTTACTCAGGGTCCTAGATGGTGTGAGGTGCTGCAAAAATGCACTGAGGAGCACTGAAACGTACAGGGTCCTTCCAGACTCACACTGATTAAAGATTCTTTTGTTCTAAAAATGCCACTAATCACTTGAGGCACATTTAATGTCTGATCTGAAGAGTTTGGATTAGTGACTTCTGGAGATGATTTAGAACTAATCATCTATGTTAATCCAGACCTTAATTTCTCAGGTTGTTTTTACTGTGGTGACTAACAGCACCCCATGGCAATGAACACGGATGTTTCTATTAGATACACATTTTCCTTATGCAAGTCTAATGCTTGATATCGGGTGCTTGGGGGGGGGGGGGAAATGGTCTTTTCTGGAAACCTATATGGAATCTTGGCTCTATTGTATTTATTATGGCATCAAAATTTAGTTTGTGGTGAAAAATATGGGAAGGAAATTAATGTATCAACCTTTAAGCTTTTCATATGTATGGGTTGAATATCCCCAAAGACTCTCAACTTCCATGAGGAGATCTTGAGATTTTTTCCTCTTTTTTTTCTCTCTAAAAAACAACTCTGCACTTTTCCCCTTACCCAACTATAACAGATACATTTAACAAAAGTGGAGGGTTTCTAAGTTTATTTAGAAGAATTGAATTGTAAATTTATCTATTGATTTCAGCCAAATATGTGTGATGAGAAATTTATTACTTCCTATGCCATTTATTACAGAAAATATGGAAATTTTACATCATAAAGTCTTATTTAAATTTAGTTTCTTTCTTAATTTTTTAAAAGTAACTTTGTTTTCTTTAAAATAAATCTCATTTTCTTAAGTGACAAAATAGAAAAAAAACCTAAGCCTTCTCTTCTGTTACTGTAAGTTAAATTTTTATCGCATGTTGTTGAACTTTTAAGGGGGGGGGGGGGGGTTCTTGATTAAGAAGAGTCAATTAATCAGTTTAATCAGGTTTTGATAAAACCCCAAAGAATTCGTAGATCTTAATATTCATGAATGGAAACATCTAGCTTGGCCTTAATCCATCACTTGAGCAAAGAAGAAAAATGCCTTGAATTGTCAGTGGATGTAAGCTGGGAACTACCTGAAGTCCTGAAAGACTTAGGTGATGTACTCCTTATAGTCTATTCCCCCTAGAGTCTCCGGCCCCTTGTTCTGTACAATTCACATTCTTGTTGCATCCACCGGTCATCTGAAACTGATTCTTGCAACACACCCTATCTTGGGACTGACGAATCAACAGGTCACTGTGAAAAAATAATGAGACGTTGCAGCACTATGCCCAACATGTGAGTATTTCCCAGGTGTCCTTTTGGTAATTAGGACCCAACGGTTTGAAGAAGATGCCTTTGGCTATTCCTATGGCTTTCTTGAAGAAAAACTGCCATGAGGAGATAAATCCTATTTGTAGTAGGTGTTCAGTGCAGTTTGAAATAATTTCAGACTGTCAGCTTTCAGGTAGTTCCCATGTGCACTTACAATATCTGAAGTTTCCGTTTTTACCAATGTTTTCCCTGAAATTTCTTCATTTTGTTTTCCTAGGCCTAGCACACATAAACTGTTAGAGTGAGAGAAGAAATGGAGGACCTGCAGAAATTCTAGAATCCAGGTAGGCTTCCTTAGATATTTTAGTGAAAGCTTTTATTCTTCTTTTGTGTATTTTTTTGCTGCCTGCATCTGGAATAATTTTCCAGGAAAGAGATTCCCTTTTCCTACTGAGTCTTTTTTCTTTTAAGATTTTTTTTTTTTTTTTTGCTTTGTGCTATTTTGGAAAAGTAATAAGATGCAAGTAGGCTACCCTTATCTGAAGTGGCTTTATAAGTAGGACAAAGTCTGAATCTCTTAGCACAAACTTGCACAAAAGTACAGATCCTTTTTTTTTTCCTGTAAAGTTTTACTGTTATTGGTATTATATAACACACAATACATACAACTTCAAATGAAAAAGGTAGCATTAATTCTTTTATACTTCACCTGATTTTAAAATAAACAGTTGTGAGGCTTGATTCTTTCTTTTTTTTCAGATATTTGTTCTCAACCCTTTAGCTTTATAATGCACTTGGAAATACCATTGGAACAGGCTTTTTTGTTACGACAACAGAAGTGTCTTATTAAAAGCAGACTGTCTGACGGTGTCATTTCTATTTTGCTTCTGTCCAGAAACAGCAGATGCACAGATCAGATGCACAGCTGTACAGGTACACAGGAGTGAGGAGAGCAAGTAGTTAATAGAAATTTTAACCCCAGAGAATGTTTGGGCTATATTTTCTGGATGCGATTGACTTTTTGTCAGGTTAGGTGCCTTCCCTGTCTTCCCTAGACAGCTTTTTCTGCTCAGTCTGATGTCTTGCTAGAGATATCAACCCCTTCTGTAAGAGAGAAACCCTCTTATTTTCCTTATGCTTTCGTTGTAGCTCTAGGCTACAACAGAGTAAAGCTCTGGGCTCTAGCTTGTCCCATTTTTTCCCACAACCTTGTGCTAGTGATTCACAACATCTTTGCTGTCAAAGAGCCACGGTTTAGTGGGAAAGCATGTGACGCAACCGGGTCGAAAGGAGGAGAGGTGATTTAAAGAGAGCACTATGACAGTTCTCCATCTGTGCAGTTCAGCTGTCACATGTGGCCTCCCGGATGCGAACTAAAAGTATGCTAATAGGCTGCGACTTTTCTAAGGTGTACAAACAGCAAATGCTTCTTTTGATATATGACTTGCAAAATATTGTAACAGCCTTAAAAATGTCATAACATGACAAACGAAGAGAAGTTCTATGTTTACATTATGAGGGGAAAGTATAGAAGGGAAATGGAGAGAGCCTTAAAGGAAAAGAGGAGGTGTCAAATTTGTCAGCCATCGAAGATGACAATGACGGGAAAACATAGGAAATCAAGTCAGATAGATAGTTACTTCTTGTTAAGTATCATCTAGAATTTCATTTGACTGTCTTATTTTTCTGTTTTGCAACCTTGTCCTCATGAGCCCTTTGCTAGAGGAAGGCACATTTAAGACTGTCGAGTTTCAGATGGAGCCAAATGAAAAAGGATCTACTCGAGGTATGTACTACCTCAGGGCTTCAAAGCCAAGTAAAAGTTTCGTCTTTGGATATTTCTGGGCCCTGAGACATCTTTAGGGAACTCTGGAACTGCTGTACACATCCTGCCAAGCACAAAGCACTAGGAGAAATTTTGTAGCGTTGGATGTTAGGTCATCATAAACTTTCCCTGGTGGGCATGAAACAGAACTTTTTTCTGTAGGAATGCAGTAAATGAAAATTGCTTTATAAGAATTGTTTTTAAAAGCAAGTTAAACATTCCTCCGGCTAAACAAAAGCAGCTTTTTTATGTCAAGTGGTTTAGGCAGCGCAAGCTTGCATATGTCCGTAGCATACTGTCAATGGAGCTAATGAACTCTCTCATAGCTTCTGCTAGGCATCAAAACCGAGGCTCTAATCTATGAAGGGAGCTGAAATGTCATATCTGGCTATGCTCCTACAGGAGGTTTACATGAGGACTGCCAAAGCAAGCGGGAATCACTAAAATGTGATACATACTCTTTTGCTTTTGAGGTACAATGCTGAATTGAAGTATTTATTAAAGCTTAGGAGAGAAAAGTTCTTGTTTCAGAACATACTTACACATAGCTTTATTTGTTTAATTTCCAAGAGACAGATTATATTGTTTGATATTCAGCCACGAATACTACTAAGAATTGCTTGAGAAATAGCATACGCAGCTCATTCTTAGAAGAAGGAAACTGCAGCTGATTTGGCAAGATTGGTGTCTGAATCTGAGATGTAAAGTTTCTCCTAATGAGGCACACAATCTATCTTGTGCATGCATCACCAACAGTACAGCTGCAGGCAGAATGGGCTTCAAAAGGCAATAGGAAACAGCTCATGTTTTTCTAGTGGAATTTTTGACAGCTATTAAGGCAGCTAAAGTGCATTTTTAGAAGAGATCACATTTTATTTAGATTTTATTTAGCTGTTTTCTTATGCAAGTAAACAAGTATTGTATTGCCAGAGTTGCTTAAATGTTCCTCTGATGGTAGAACGACTTATGAAAATCTATGAGCCAGGCAAGATCTTGTAAAGACTTGCAACGATTCTTAGCACTTATATATCTCATGCTTACTAACAATGAGAGACTGATATATTTTTCAGCACTGTTGAAGCTTGTACAAAAATATGTTTTTATGCCCTACTACAGAAATGCCCTCTAACGGCTACATTAAAGTCATCACAACGGTGTGACCCATGCTGTAACTGTGGACAAAGAAATCGCTTATCTGAGGCAATGGATTTTTGCCTCAGCCTATTCCAGACAAAAGAGGGAAAAAACCCTAAACTCATGAAACTCACTCTGATATAGAATATCTCTAGGTGAAAAACTAAATATAAATATATATAATATATATAAAAATAAAAATAAAAAATATATATAATATATATATATTTTATATAAATATAAAAGCTCTGTACATGGGTATAGGGAATGATAGCAAATTATCCTAATCAGAAGTTGGATAGACTGCAAATTGCATAGTAAAACAAAAAATGCAGTTCCAAAATTTTGGGCAGCCTGGAAACACTTCTTTGCACTCCTTATGTTTCATAAATTATTGAATGATACAGCCGTAACTTACTGGGCTGAATTTGTTATGTGTGGTTAAAACGTCTTGCCTCTCTAGTCCACTAGAATGAAGTAACATTCTAATAATTGCATAGGCTTTAAAACAGACTAGTCACTTAAAAACAAGCAGTATTAATGGGGGGCTCCTCCATGAATATCAACTCTTTTTTTTAGAAAACTACATTGTAAGGAAGTGAAAGTTGTAAATAGCTATAAATTCTTTCTGACAGAAAGAAAAGAGAGCTGAAAGACTGCTGCTATATTTCCAACTATATATATGTATATTCAGAGAAAAATAGAGAAAAGTACACTGAAAGTGAAACAGGAAAGAATAAAATTAGAAGATGCAGTAAACCAGCAGAAAAATGACACCAAGGCCTGTGGTTTCTTTCTGCAGAATACAGTGACAGCTACAAGGAGCCCTTCTTGCTGATCCTGGTCTTTGCCTCTCTCTCTCTGCTCCTATCCTTTCGCTTTGACCTCTGGAAACCAGGATCTTTCTCCCATATTGACTGTGGCATAATGGTAAGCAAGGGAGAGCTACCCTCTTAGCTTAGATACAGCCCTGAAGGAGCGCAGCTACCAGCCCGTGCACAGCAACACTCAAACTTCTCCAGTCCGCAGAACAGAAGGAAGTTGTCACTAGCTGCCAGAAAAACATCAGGTTTTTTTTTTTCTCTGCAGCATGACCTGGTTGCAATTGTGAAATTGGACCAATATGAAGAAAGGTGTCACAAATGCATATTCTGCATGGAAATATGGAGTTTATTTCTTCTCCAGTTGAGCAAAGTATGCAGAAATAGACTTGACAGTAGGGTATGTCAAGAGATGTATTATTACTTTATTTTGTATCCTTTTATGTCATTTTTTTGATCAGCAATTTGCACTGCTTCTAGGATCTTTTCCCCAACTTGCTTTTCCATATTTTGTCTTTAACTGTCATTACCCCACTAAAGCTTTAGAAGCTTTTACAAAAGACTCTTGCATAAATTGCTGGTGCTTGTGCCAGCGTGGGTCTTGTGCTGCAGTGGGTTGCCTGCCTTGATCTTGCAGGATGATGCGCAATCTCCCAAATGTTCTTCACCTTTCTCTCAAGAAGTAGGGCTTTATCAAAAATAAAAGCGGGTTGTCAGTGGTGGATAAGCTGTGCTCTGAGCTGACCTGGTGTTCTTCTGGGTCAGGCTATGTTCATGAAGCACTGTGTTCTCTTACACTTCATCTGTCATTTAAAATCTTTGGAGGACTGAAAAATGATAGTTTAAATACAACTATTGAAACTGGTTTCAGTGAAATACAATGACCCATGAACTACATGTCCAATAAGAGGTATTAATTTTTTTTCTGGCCTTAAATGTTGTGAAACTATGGAGCGAGTAGCATATGCAGTCTGACATTTTTGTGTGCATCATGATAATCATTGGAGCTGTGTTTCCCCATGTGGCATCCTTCATATTTTAGTCACTAAAACAGTTACTACAAATCTAATTTCTATTAAAAACTCACTATACAGATTTTCTAGCATGACACTTAGTGAGAAGAGTTTAAAATAATTTCTCTTTCTATTTAAAATTAATTGATATTCACCTCATACCAAAAGATCAACATGGTAAGTATCTAAGCTTCTCAAAACTGTTTAAAAGCTATTTATTACAGGTTGAACTGTCAAAATGCAAAGGATTTATTTTATTTTTCAACATATATTTATTCTTTGCATCTCAAATGATGGCTCTGCTCAGCAAGAATTTTGACTTGTGATAGGTACAGAGGATCCCAGGCTAACTTAAGGAAACCGTCTCAGAAATGATTGTGAATCCAAAATGTCCTTCTTACCAAATACAGAGGCATGAGTTAGAGAGGCTCTGGCAGAAAAGTTACTCAAGTTCTTGCACAGCCAGAGGAGTCACATAGCAGCCTCTGCACCCACTTGAGCTGGCAACCAGAGGCTGCGTCCCCAGGTTGCTTTTTCCAATCCCTTTGCCCCTTGGGTGGGGGAGCAGGCATTTATTTCTTCAGGGCAACTTTCAAAAACTAAAGCATCTTTCTGAACCATGTAAAAGTATATAATTTATTATGGCTAAAAGGAAGCATTTCAATGAGACATTCTGGAGGACTATTACAAGCTGAGCACTTTCATACAAACTAGAAAGTTATACAAGCAGAGTCGACTCTTCTCTTCAGGCTACCATATATTACTGTCATCTCTGTATCAGAAATGCAAGTGACCAGTCACACCTTAAAACTGTGTTCAGTCTCTCTGCAAACTCCACTAGAGGGTTTTGCTTACCACATTTTAAATAATGGAAGCAAAGGGTTTGTATAAAGTCAAAAAGTTGCGGTTTCCATGTTCTACTTTGTACTGTGGAACAATGCTACTAACTGGAGTCAAGTAGGTCTTTACATCAGCGTAACTAGTGTTGCAAAATCTAGAGTTTTCTCAAAAGCTTCACCTCCTGAAACTGTAATTGCACAAGAACCTCAGTTTTCTAGGTCAGTGTTGCAGAGAGAAAAGAGAAAACACAGTGTGAACGTATCCCTGGAGGCAATTTCCCATTACTTTCAAACGAGCACAGCAACCTTGCCTTTGTAATTTTTGAACAATTCACTTTGTTAACCTTTGTTAATCACTAAACTATTTGGAGTCCCCAGTAACAGAAGAGCATTTATGTGCTAGACCAGAGTGTGAATGTCTTTAAATTCTTAGATCAACCTTCCAATCTCAATATATTCAGCTGAAGCCAGCTACAGCTGGGACAGAATAAATCATCACTGAAATAGTTACTTAGCGCATGAAATAATCCAAGTAGTTTCTGATTTCAGTCAAACTGGCACAAAAATTCAACCAGTTTTTGAAAAATCTAGTCAATATACCAGGTCCTTCCAAAAGCAGATTTCTTCTAGTTGGAAAAAATTCTTCACACAAGCCTACAGGTTAGTGTGGGAGGAACACATGGAACCAGCCGATATTCCCAACCTATTTAAAGCCTTTAGAAATTGTGAACTTCTGCAAGTTTTTTCTTGTGAGCAGGTGCAAACTTAGTTTCCAGAATAGTATTACATTTGAGACGCTTGGCTCGTGGTGATCCTTTTAGTTATAGGTCTTGAAACGGAGACTATTTTAAAAGAAGAAAATGAATCAAAAGTTTTAAACATGTATTTCCATGACACCATGTAGCAGATGCGTTTCAAGAAGACTGATGCAATCCTCCTTTTTGCATTACCTGTATGGTAGACAGATGTGGTCAAATAACACCTTAATTCAATTTACGTATCTTGGTTAGTTATGGCTTTAACCAAGGACCAGTTTGCAATGCACGTAGTCACCACCCCAGGCCTGGTGTCTGAACTGAGAGCTAACCACTGGGAAATACAAAAAGACAGGCCTGCCGATCACGCGCGCTTTGTGTAACTTGGATGTCAGAAAGGGTACAGCAAAGGAGGCATCTCTGTCCACTTGAGATCTATATCCCCAAGCCCTCCCCAAACAGTAGCTGTGCTTCCCAGAGATATGAGATGCTGAAGCTGTTTGGTCCCATATTTTCTACTGTGATGAGAGCAGCATTTCTCCTCTTTCAACTGAGTTTCTTAGCAATGAAGTTTTTGTGTCAGTCTCCATCTTCAGTGTTTTCCTTGGGATGCAAATGAGTTTTGCAGTCCTCTCTATGCAGCAGACTGAATTCCAGAGGATGAAGGTGAGCAACGGAGAACAGGCAATGTGTCATAAACCCATCCGCATTCTGCTCAGAGCACTTCTGTCCTTTTGCTGGATTTTTTTCAGAATTAATAATATTAGCTTCTAAGTTAAATGGCTGCTCTTTCTATAAGTTTGTTTACTAAACAAAACCCAGCCCACAACATCATTACTTATGTTTAATGGAAAAAAATGAGTAAGGAATCTGTCTCTGTCCCTAACTTCCATTATTTAGCATTGAACTGGGTTGAGTCAGGAAAAAAACTGTGGATGTGAACAGGCTTTAGAGCTCAAAATTTGAAATTAATGTTATAATTATATTCATATTCACAATTCATTCAATTTGTATGACAAAAAAACCCTAGACTAAGGATGATTTATTTAAAAGCACAAATGCCCTAAACACTGCAGGACCATGTACTGAAGTGAACACAGGATCAAAGATAGATTCACACTTGGGCAGGTTAAGAACAAGCAGTCCTGTCGGGGAAATAAGTGATTTTAATTTCTAAGAAAGTGTGTCTGGATCAAAAATGTTATTCACAATAACGATCTAATGGGAAATCAGAACTGTTGTAGGAAAGTTATAAATGGAAAATTCTAGGTTTTATCACTCATTCTGGCACAAACAGGAGCCTGGTGAAGCAGCATAATCTGGGACTGTCAGAAAGCATTCTCCCTTGAGTAGTCTGAAGAGTTATTATAACCTCTTTCCTCTAGTATTGTTAAAGCTACTGCACTTCTGTTTTTTTCCCCTGAAATTACTGTTTTTTTCTCCTTATCATCAGATCTCATTTGTATATTTGAATAAAAAGTTATTTGAGATTTTTAATGTGGGAACAGTTCTTCGATGTCGGGAATTTTGGGCTGCCTGCATAGATGCCTCTTAACATGACGAAATGAACAGAAAAGCATCCAAAAATTATGTTGACCTCAGCAGTCAAATATGGTAGCCTTGTATTTTCAAAGCTATATTGTTTTGAATTCTGTAGACTAGTACAGTTTTGAGTGCAGTCCTGCTCTTTTGTAAGTGAACAACAAGAAAGAAGATCTCCTTAGGATAGATATAATTGCTTTTATAATATAAAGATAATTTTACATATATATGTGCTATAGTATCAATAACCTATGTGTATTTCTCTCCTTTTTAAAAATACTGTGCTGAGGAGTCAAAATGTGTTGTGTTTTAAGTGGAATATTATTTTTCTCATAATGATAGACTGAGGTAACTAATCTAATTTAGCAGTCATTTATAGTATTATTTCAAGGGAAAGAAAATTACAACCTTAACTTTTTCTTTTTTCTATTTCTGAAGATCTTAATTTCTTTGATTTTTTTTTTCCATTTGACATTTTACATTTAATAATGCATTTTAATTTTGAATTTTCCATTCCTATAAAAATACTGTTGATTAATGCTGAAACATTGCCAGAAAAGCTTGCAGTAGGAGGGCTGTGCAATGTTTAAATGCTCTGCATAAATATTCCTGACATGGAACCCACTCCTCCTCAGCACATCTTCCATTGAAGTTGCTGAACAAGGGAAGCTCTGGACATCTGTGATGCTAATATCAGAGGTGTATAGCTATGTATTCTAAGAAATATAATTATCCTTTTAAAGAATTGGGCCTGATATAACTTGGGATTTTTGGTAAGGAACTGCACAACAGATATCAGTGTGATATTTTTGGAGTGTACAGAACTTATGGTCTTAATTCACCAGGACTCATCAGGGTGATAATTGCTAAATGTCTTCTATTACTTCCTTCCTTTCCTCTTGTTAGCTTGCATTGATTTAAAGAAAGTCCAAGTGATCTCTTGGCTGAAAATAATGTAAAATATGATAAATGGGTATTCTGAATCAAATGGGTTTGTTTTCCTCAAGATCGTTAATGTATCTGCTGGCACGTTCAGGGATTAGCTAACCCCATTAAAAGAACTGACATACTTTTATAACATTTTGGTTGAAAATACATCTACTCAGTGCAAAGATCAGGAGACAGAGGAAGCTATGGAAAGTATTAAATTAATGAATCCATCTGTTTTGTAATTCCTGTGTGACTATTATTTTACAAGCCAATCCTGGAAATTTTGTCCTTTCATTTGAACAAAGTCAGTCTGAATCAGGAACAGTAGCTGATGGATCTGTACAAGTCCTTGTAAGGGCAGTATGACTCTCAAATTAAAATATTTCCATGGCTGTTTCTGTTCTTTTCAGCTCATTTCACAGAACCAGGAGCTGTTTCCAGAAGAAAATAATTAACACGGTGTAAGTAAGAACCTAATGTGACTGCATAAATATTGTATTTCAAACCTCCAGATTTTCCATTCTTTCCATCAGATGTCTGCAGAGTCTTAACCAATTGTCATGAGTGGGAAGTGAGAAAACAACAGTTACAATACCAATGGTGAATATTGCTTTTCAGCAATACAGCCATAGCCTGTGGTTTCATTTGTGAAAACAGCATAGCTGATAATAATCATGGGAACTTTGGTGAACTTTGGTGAAAAATCTAAGGTAGACAAAAAGTCCTCCGTTGCTGTTCCCTGTGAAAAACTCTACAGCTGTCTTTCTTACCCATTCCTTACACTCTCTACTTCTGTCTACTTTGCCCCTCTTTTAGGGATAGGCTTACCCTGTCAATGATTTGCACAAGGGCACAGTGAGGCATGAAGAAATAACATGGCAGGAATTACACAGGTGAGGTCTCAGATGCCTTTGAGGAGGTTTTCTGTCCTCTGCGTGAACAGTAGAAACCACTGTAGAAGCTATAATAGGCCAGATGTTGAAGAGTATCAGGCATTTGTTCAAGCATAGCAGTTTGTGCCAAGCTTCAGTGGACTCTCAAAGGGTGTCTTCTCCCCACTGGCTACTCCCAGGGATGGGTCTCATATACAGATAACCTGCAAAAAAGAAAGTCAGTATTAGAATTTTGGGGAAGGTCTATATCTTCTTGCCAAAAAGGTATGTTAACTACGATCTAGGGATTCAGGAAACCAGAGGTTTGAGCTTCCATTTTTTTTCATATTTGCAGTGTGAATATGAACCCAGTTGTCCATAACCAAATATACTGCACAAAAGATAGGTTGCTGAGTGTTAGAAGGAGTGTACCCCTCCTCACAGTGCCAGATGGATGTTAAAATGCCAGAAGGTTGGATATTAAAATGCTGATGTCTCTATGTCATCTTAGCCCTGTGCTCTACAAACCTAATCTGTTCAGGTCCTCAAATAAAGAGCTAAATTCAGGGCTAAGGTATTTAAACTATAAAACTGCATTAAGAGTGATTCTGGGAGTGAAGACATAACGGCTCTTGGATCTATCTCATACTGTAAATGGTAGAAAGAAGGGTCAGTTAGCGGTTTTTCTAAAGATCACATCTCTTTGTGGGTTCTTAATTTTTAAAACTTTGGCAAAAATTAAAAGGTCCATTTTTTTAAATGAAAAAGTTGAAAAGGAGTTCAGTATAAGAATTACAATTTCTTCTGAAACTTATATCCTCCTCTCTTTTTTTCCATCCCTTTTGCCGGCTTAAATAACTCTTTGCTAAGTTCATGTAATATCTTGATCAATTTGAAATGAAGTTTTCAGTACATAAGTTGTCTGAAAAATGTCACTCAGCTCTGGTAACGCTAACTTGTTGCATAATGATGTTCTCTTTCCTAGTGTTCTGCCTTACCACCATGCCGCCTACTGCTAGTGAAACTGTGGTGTGCTCAATGTAAGTACCTAGAGGGGAACCCTCATACTAGTCTAAGCCTCAGTGTTGTAAACTACTCTGGTGAAAGACTCTTTTTGTCCCTAGGCACTATTAAGCAATCAAAGAACAACAACAAAAAAACCCAAAGTCAAAATACTGCGTTGTATTAAGCCAGTAGGTCCTTGAACTATGTTTGCATGTATGTCAATAAGAACAATTACTGTGGTATGTAACATTAGATAATCTACACCTAAGATAAATTAGTGGTAGTCCAAAATTGCAAAATTACTGAAGAAACAGCAGCAAATTAGCAAAAGTTGCTTTACAGCAGCACATATTTAGTGCTAGTGAGTCTGGTTTAGGTCCAAAATCAAGAGACTGCTCAAAGGAAGTTTGCATTTAAATCACATTTTGGGGCAGTGTCTTACAAAAGTTCCTCACTAGAAGGTGTTGGCACCTGTTTAAAGTACTACTAAATTAAAGCAATATTTACTAGACCATAATTTCAATCCATTCCAAATTACCCTTTCCATGCTAGACATTTTGTAGGAGTAATGTTCTGAGACAGTTTCTACTGTTTGCTTACATGTGTAAGCAAAATTATCAAAAGGAAAAAGAACAGACTGTTATGAATGTGAGCTGGAGAGGCATGGAGTATCTCTGATATGTACTGAGCACCCCAAAACAACCTTGAGTAGGAAAGCTGCTGAAGCGGAAGTGGTTTCAGGTGGCTGCAGTATCAAACCTTCTTAAGCATGGTTTAAACTATTCTCATGGGAAAACCTTAATTTTGCTGTTCAGGCAGTTTGCCCCATGACATCTATTAAGAATGACAGAAGATATGCTCATGCATGCCTAACACCGAGCACATCCTATCACTCCATGCCACCACTAGGAACTGCTATCTATTGGTTATGTTATCAAACAGTGGCTTCTGACACATTCTGTTAGTGGAAAAAGTTTTACTGTTAGCACATTAAGAGAGTAACTGATGTTTTGGCTGTAAGGATAAGGGAGCAAAGTGCTGTTCAAATGACACAGAACCGCTAAGTGCTCAGACTTTACTTGTCTTCATAAGGACAAGTAGACAGACTTTAACCATTAATACTAGAAAGTGGAGCACCAGGATGTTTCAATGTAAAAGATAAAAAAGCAGTGACTTCGTTGGAAATGCAATAGGAGTCATTAAACATGTCTAATGCCTTCTGAAAAGTACAATTATTATGTCCCAAGTAGCAACTTGCACAAGCTGCTCTGGAATCAGACTTGGTTTTAGGAGTGCTGCAGGTAGTTGATTGAAGTGGCAATTGCAGGACACTGCTGAATCCATCTCAACTTTAAGTGAGGGCTGGAAACATCAGTTCTTTACACAGATTGGCAAACACTTTGTTTTGTTTTGCAGGGAAAAAATAATTTTGAAGCTCTTAAAAGATTTTATTGAGGAAATTTCCAAATGAAAGTGAATTTGGGAACTCAGCTCTGTGACACTGGACACCTGGCCTTGAGAGAGAGAAGAGGGGAGAGGGGAAGAAAATGCTCCTTGATCCTTTAAAGAGGGAGGAATTACTGTCACCTGGATCTCAGTTTGGGGCCTTTAAAAATTAGTTGTAAAAATGTGTGAAAATAAATAAAATTTAATAAAAGGCAAAACCAGTTAACCTGACCAGAATATAAAAAAATCTTTCTCTTTGAAAAGTTTTGTTTGCCAGACAAGTAGCTCTTTGAGGATGTTACATACATATTCTCATAGCATGTGCTCCATACCTCTAAAAATGTTGTCTATATCTGATCCAAGCTTTTATATCGTTATCTTCCTGGGTTAATTCATATGAACCATACTTAACTCTGTATTTAGGTTATTTAATATAATTCAAGGTTGGGTGACTATGTATGTGACACATAATCAGTGCCTAATAAATAGGCAGCCTGCTCTTACTGGAGAGATTCCCAGGGTACAGATCAGTGGCATTTCACTGCCTTTAAAGTCTATTTAGGATCAAATAAAATTCATCCTTGCATAAAGGTCCTGCACAGATACTTTTGTGACAGCTATGTCTCTTTAGACCCCCCAGCAGTAACAAAAGGGTAGGCAAACTATCTCTGTGTTTAGCATCCTTCATCTTCTGTTCACCTGCTGTACCAGGCTGAGTGCTTGGCTTTAATCAGTTACTTGGAAAAGGAACTCCAGGTTGTGCATTCTTCTGCAAAAGAAAAAAAAAAGTCTTAACGTATATAGTGGATGGAATATAAGAAACAGTAATGCAGACTTTCAAGCAGCTAAAACAATTGGGCCTCCTTTTTGAGTTTTCCTCACAAATTTTCAGACTCTGTACTTTGAGGTAAAGCAACTTTGAGTTGCTGTGGGTGGCTGTCAATGTAAGAGGGGAAAAAACATGACAAAAAGGTACACGCATTTTAAGAGAATGGTTGAGATTTAGCTTTAATGTGCACACTGTCTGGTTATAGAAGCCTTCTTGCTCTTTATCAGTTTTTACAGAATGTTCTTCTTTTAAAAACAAAGTTTTTAAAATGACAAGTCAGTATAAATGACCTTAACCCTCAAGATTTCAAAGCTTCACTTTCTTCTTACACTTGTAACTGTGATGTGTGAATTCCATAGTATCAAGTATCCCTGCTGTTGTAGCAATGTGTCTTACACCGCTAACAATTTAGACATGAGTATCTACTTTGCATATCTGGAAAATGACTTTGAAATGCCTCCAGAAAGCATTCAGAAACACTTGCTTCCTCTGAAATAAAACCACGTCTACTGACATTTTTCTGACTGACATTTTTCATTTTTGCTAGAAGGCACAAGTTCCTTTGGGTTTGGTAGGGTTTTTTTAAAGCTTTAAAATCTCTGTCTCTATAAATAAGTCTGTCACTAAAATAGCCAAAAATTTTATGTTAAAAGTTTCAGAAATGAAATTCTTATTGGGCATAGTGAATTAGAAAATGTTTTCACTTAGGCAGCTGAAGAAGATTTAGGGTTTTTCCTCCTTGTTTTAATTCAGATACTAACAGTGGATCTCAATGAATATTTCTAAAATGTGTAGATAAGTATTGTATCTTTCATGAACTAATTTGCCAATGTATTTAAAAAAAAACATTGACCTCAGTTTTCCAGTGTAGTTGAAAAGAGAAGATGAGATTGTGTCAAAGCAGATGTTAGCCTTCTCTTATCTGTCTCCACCTAAAGTTTCTGGGACTAACCAACCTGGTCACTTTGTCCTTTTCCACTTCACATTCCAGACTTCATATATTCAGTCTATTCTGGATATTGCCAGCCCTGCTTGTCTTTGGGAAAGTCACTGGTGAAAAATATTAAAACAGCTTGCTGATGAGCTCTTTGAACTGTTGAAGCCAGCATTTAATATACCTTGTAACATGGCAAAATTCTTATTATGTAAAAGGTGGGGAAAGCTGCAATGGTGGCTAAGAATGAAGAGGATGATCTGAGTAGCTGTAGCATGCTTGTTTGATATCAAGGTCAGGCAAAATAATTAGAAATGCTGCTGTGGGATGTGAAGATTATTACCTGAAGAACGTAAGCACAATTAATGCCAGTCAATGTGCTTGTTTCTTTTAATTGCAAACCACTCATGTCAAATAAACCAGTCTATCAAATAATCATGAGTCCACTAGGAGACAGAACAACCCCTTTAGTCTAACAAAAGGTTTTGCACTGTGTATTGTACCTACAAATAGGTGAATCTTAGCTTCATGAGGTCATTAAAAAGTATTACACCTCAGCTTCACAGTGATCTATTATCCCATGTGGTGATTAGCTTGCAGGTAGCTCGTGTGTTAGTGTTGCAGCTAACAAATGTCAATGTCACTTTCTGAATACCTTATTTTCAAATATAAAGTTGTCTCCTTGTCACCTCTTGCCAGCCAGCTTATGAGTACACAGAGACCTACTGTGCTTGTGTGGTCTCTTGTCTTTGTGCCTTCTGCGATTTCTCTGCTTCCACTATCAATATAATCAGCCCTAACCAATGCTCCGAAACGCTGATGGTGATTTCCTTCTCATCTATGAGGCTGAACGGAACTTTTGTTCTTCCTGTAACACTGAAATGAAGATTTTGTAATTTTAAGTAAAGAATAAAGAGAACCCTGCAGGGTGACTGCAAGTCAATTTGCATCTATATTAGTGTGCAGGAGGGAGAAAGAAGAGAAGGGAATTTCCTGATCATCCCCATTTATTGATTTTGGTTCACACTGTGAAATCATTTTGGAGTGTATAAGATAGATTCCTTCCTGATGAAAAGAAACTGAAAGGATGCACTCTGACCACTAATATGCATTTAGTCCAGAGTTACAGTGTGGATGTCAGATTGTCAGCACCAGCTACTTTGCTCTGCAGACCTACTGCACTGATGCAGTCATAGCCTCCAAATTTTCTCAAAATTATGTTTTATGTTATCAAAAATGAGTTCATACATAGATGATCATGGCTGCATTTTTACATCTTACCTTGTGTTACAGTGCAAGATCTATGCAATTGCTTCAATGCAACAAATTACTTTAGCTGATAAGGGAACTGGGTATGAAGGTATTGCATTATCTGAAAAGGACAGTTAGATTAACAGTTCTGTTAATAAGAGAATTAACCAAGAACAGTCAGAAAAGCTGGGTGACCATGTTGGCAACTAAGGGCCCATGTCAGAAAATGAGATCTAGGAACGATTCATAGGACTGTTTACATGTGTTTGTCTAAGTAGGTGGTCTTTCAATGGACACAAGAAAAAACGAGTTACGTAAATCCCCTGGGATAATGGTGAGTGCATATCCCTAACTAGGTGTAAATGACTCTGGTGGTCAGTCTGAGAGTATTTATTTCTTAGAAGACAAACTCTGTAGAAGGGAATATGAGCATTCAAAAAACAATTGTTGCAGCTGGTTTCTAGTTTTGAGCCAGAGTCTCATCTTGAATCTCTCAGAAATGAACAGTCCTTTGGGGATTTCTGGAGTCATATATTTTTTTCCAGATGAATTGTGACAATCTAATTTGAGGTGTACTAGTAAACTTTTTGAAAAAATATTTACTAATTTTTCTTCTTGTTCTGTACATTTTTGTGCTTATGGCAAGAAAAGTAGTATTTTGAATTGGAGATTTTGAACTGAGGAAGTTGGCACAAAGCCTCCACTGATGGAGCCACTTGGCTCATTTTATTAAAGCAATATTTGCATCAGCTGTAGGCCTGGCCATTCATCTTTGCTATGAAATCTGTAAGGACCTTCAGATTTCTGGAGTGTCCATCTCTGTCTTGTCACAATGCCAGAGAGTTTTCCAGGCTATTGAGAGGCCACTTCTTCCTGAACTCCTGACTGTCAGCTCTTAAATTGGCCCATGCAGTTTGAGTGGAGATTTACCCTGTAACTCTTTGGAAACTCTGGAAAAAATTATTGCTGTTCCAATAATCTCTTTTAGGAATCATCTCCTTCTTATATAAATGGCTTTGCTGAATTAGATCATCAAGATTTCAAGTCTAAGCTAGATTTAAATGAAAATGGTGTTTAAAAACATAGATTTGCAGTAATAGAAAAACACTGCAAAAAGATAACAAAAGTCAATTGTTAACATCATACTTACCAGAGAAGATTTCTTTTAGCTGCCCTAGCATCCCAGCTGTTTGTGAGGCTGCCTAATGGCTTCTGTGACTTTATTCCAAATCTGGCTCCTGACCAGCTGCTCCTTTTGTAGCACAATGAGCTCTGCTGCTCTGCATTTCTGTTTACTTTTTCCCTGGGATTAGAGCTCTGAGATGTCATGGTAGAAATGGGAGACTATGTCATTTTCTTCTTCTCTGGAGTTGTTTCATCAACTTCCCTCCATTATTGGATAGTTCTTCAGTTTCAATTTTCTTTCCTTCTTACTGTCCCCATACAGCGGGTGGTGGTACAAGTTTTCAGAGGAGTGTTTCTTCTGTAGGGTCCTTTCAAATTTTCATTCAAACATTCTATGATCTTTGCATAAAGTTTATGAATGACAGCGAAGGACAGTTCCTGCACACTCTGTTAGAAACAAGTAACTGTTTTTGCCAGCTCAGCTTTTTTGTTTATATGTTCTGGCTCAAGGTACAAGTGCTTTTCTGTAGTAGTAGATGGGTCTCCATGGATCTTAAATACATCTCCCTTTAGATGTATTTAAGATGCTAAATACCCAATCCTAAAACTCTCTTTGGATACAGCTTTCATTTCCAAAACTATTTTGATGGTTTGTTTCTTTACTCAAAATTAAAAAAAAAGTCAAAAACCATCCTGCTTTATTCCAATAAAGCTTAGATGAGCTTTCACCATATCTAAAAATATTAGATTCTTATTTATCTACAATAATTTTTTTGAAACTCCAAGTGAATCAAAAAATTCTGTTGCTTACACAAACCTTGTGTCCAATATGTTGACTGGTAAATTAATGTCATCTGAAATGCTTTGATCTTTCAGATTTTCCAGGACTAGAAGCTGGGTTTTTAGTAGACAGCTACTGCCTCGTGGAATTTAATCTCCTTGGCAGTCCTGGAATCCAAATTTTGCATGTGGGTGTGTGGCTTTTGTTTGTAGCTTTTGTTTTAGTTCTTGCACAATGCATCGGCATGTCTGGATACTACAGTTTTAAAATCAGTTCCTGCCTATGCCTCCACTAGTATCTATCTTTTTAATGACAGCAATACTGCTTTATCTGATAGAGCTCTTGGGGTCTAGTATGCAATTTATATTTGTAGTTTTATTCTATGAAAATTCAAATAGATTAACACTCTACAGAATTAATACAAAAATAATCAGAAGTTTTCTGTGAGTTCTACAAAGCATTTTGTTCTGTCTAAAGAATGTGTAATATAATCATTATCAGCTTTCAAAAGCTGCTAGTTACACAGGTGTTTGAAGGATTTCTGATCTACACGATAACCTCTGTAATACGGATGACTACAGAAAACAGTAGCAGTTCCATTAAAGTGTCTTCTTGCAATCTTCTGTCTTTACATTTGTATTATTTGTGTTTTTCTTTTATCCTCTCCTCCTTTCCCAATCAGCATATAAAAATTCACACATTTTAGCAAAAGCTATATGAGCAGAAGAAAAGTGAGCTTAAATCTCCATTAGCCCAGGTGCTACAGGTCCAAAAGCATAATAAATAGGCTAGCTAATTAAAGAATCTTCAGGGAAGAACTTAAGAACAATTTCTTGCAAGAATTCATACATTTAGTTCTCCTCTTCCCAGAAGGTCGAGGTTTGTGTTCAAAAATTTGACATTAAAAGTCTGTGTGTGTGATTCTCAGCACGTTTCCTCTTTAATTGTGTCCTATAGCATGTTCTGTGTCCTTTGGGGTACAACCTCATTTTCAGCCAAGTTAAAAAAAATAAAAATTTAAGCTTAGGGCCTTCTTCAAGGTTACCTCTGTTCTGGATGTTACATGTAGATTTGGGTTAACCTTATCCCTAGCCTCTAGAGATTACATTCATCAAGGACAAAGTTACTATTGCCTATGGTGAAAATCATTCTTTCTTAATTGTCCAAGCACCAACTGGAGCAGACAGGTATTGTATCATAGTAACTATTCCACTCTTCACATAATTTACTCCTGTTTCTCTCTCTCTGTACTATTCTTTACTTGACATCATGTATAGTATAAGTAACTATTCATTTACATAAATTGATCATATCTTCATAAAAAGAATGACCTCCCAAAGCATCAGATGCCCTTGACAAATAAAATACAAGTAATCAAAATGCGATTCTGGCATCCCTCTGACAGCATTACCATAGCAGCAAAGGCATACAATAAAAATGTAACGATTATAATAAGTATTGTAAAGTGAAATACAACACATGCAGTATGGAAAAAGCCTGCTAGCACTGTATGTGTAATAAGTGATCATACCATGATGTTAGTTGAGCTGAAACATTCCCCTTTAGGGATATGAATTCCATAGCTACCTAAGATAGACATAGTAAATATTCTGAGAAGTAGCTGATTCTTTATTTCTACCAGAGATGGGAAAGGGCAGTTGCAACAGAGGTTTAAAGATTAATTTTTCCTACCAGATGTGAAAAAATTGCCGAGTCTCTGTGCACTAATGGAGAATGTCATTGGTATTGGACCCTGGAAGAGTTCTTAATAGCAAATTCAAAAGAGCACACTAGAATACCAAAGAAACAATTTGGTAGTCGCGTATTCTAATTAACCATTTGACTACTGCTGAATAGACCATATATTTTTAGCAGACGTGTATCTTGCATCCTGCCAAATCAAATGTACCTGATATGTTACAAATATGAACTACTGATTTCAGGCAATTTTTTACATTAAAATGGCAGTAAAGGACTTATCCTAAGTTGGACAGAGTTACCAACTCTTTATGCATTTCATTTTCCTGGTGTCAAATCTGACAATTTAGAAGGCTCTCTGGAATACAGAAACACCTCTGCTGGACCTTGAAGTGGTCAGATCATTAATTCTGCATCTCATTTTGAGCTTTGACAGGTTTCACACCAGTTACAGAATGATCTATATCACTGTAGTGGCAACTAGTTCTGGCCAGAATAAGCAAAATCAAAACATGACTTTTTTGCATGTGGCATGACATGCTCTGGCAAAAACTTAAACAAATCAGTCCTGTAGGATCTGTTCCCACAAAACAATGGTATCAGCTGCTCAGCTGTTGAGTTTCAGGTTTAAAAGCAGTTTCTCTATTTCTCCTCCAGCTTCATGGATGCAGCTCTTGCAAGTACTTATGCAGAAGCAGAACTTGGCATGAAGGCAGCACAATTTCAGATTGGCACGTTGCCTGCATTACTGAGGAAGTCAGCGGTCTGCCAACGCAGCAGGTTTCTGGGGTCTAGTGAGTGTTTAAGGTTCTGGGGTGCCCCCCATCCCATTCCTCAACATGTCATCTTCAGTCAGGAGCAAAGGAGACAACACCCTGTGCTGTTATGTAGCAGGGCAGTGCTCTCCTCTGTCACGGATGAATTCTGGTGACCAGTCCAGTGGGGAGCAAAGGCTTGTCTTCAGGATCTCCGAGGGACTTAGTTCAAACCTGGTTTGGATACACTGAAAGCTGTTGTATTGGACTTTTGAATTCTGCTATTAGGCTGCTCTTATTCCCTCTACACTAACTTTACTTTCTACCCATGTGGTCAACACAATGAAATCCTCAGTGTGGCCAACTAAATTTAGAAGTATGCATTTCTTTTGTCACATAAAATAATAATGTTTACAACTGCAGATTTTCCCCCTATAAACGCAGCTCAGCAAACTCAGTCTTGGCTATTAGAAACTCTTGGCTTCTTTCCATGTTGCACATTATCACTTGTCATAAAAATGCTGCAAGTGAAATGATGCCCTTTTGTTAGGTCCATGATGCAATTACCTTAGTGTATTTGGCACTGACATGATTAAATAGATTGAACACCTCTATTGATATAGGATAGGGAGTGGTACTGCAGCTCATTCAGACTTAATGGTGTTGGTTTTGCCAAGGCTATACAGTATAAAACTTTTCACCAACATGAACTGACATGATTCACAGTGCACAGCAGGGCTGGTTTTAGTGCACTGGCACAGACAGTCACTCTGCAGAGCAGAGATGTATATTAGAGTCTGCCTCTTGCATCTGTTAGATCATATTTAAATAGAAATGGATTTTGAAAGAATATACATCTTTGTCCCTATGACATCTGCTGAGCCTCTTGGCCCTTCATCCTTGCCAAATCGGTCAGTCCATGTAGCCTCCTTCAAAGGTCAGCAGGACTTTTCTTCTCAATTGCATAAAGTGAATGTCAAGAACCCATCACACTCTAACAAGCATTGGATTTAATTCACAGTGCAGAGTTTAGATACAAATTAGAAGACCTGTTTTTAAAATCCAAATGTTTGTATACAAAAGAATTCATCAATGCAGATAGAAAGAACAAGATTTTGCTATTCCCCTCTCCGCCTGCCCCCCAACGAGCTGAGCAGTTCACCTTTTCCACTCTCAGGAGGAGAACAGCTTGTTCCTGCTCCTCACAGCCCCGGGCCACAGACTGGCTCCCAGAAGGTCTGTCTGGGGATTCAGAGAAGGAGAGAAAAATGTCAGCCAGGTTCCCTCCCCCAGTTGCTGTCTGCAGATCAACACCAGGCTTCTAGCATTTGACCTGACGATGTTCCGGTCCTTTTATTTCAGAAGAGATGCTAGTTGGCTTAGGACAGGGAATAGAGGTCAAACACGGTCAAACTCAGACTGTGTGTGGATGTTTTTTGGGTTTTTTTCTTGTATACCAAGTTTATTCCACACTATCTTTAAGATGCTGTTACAGTGCCAGCAATTGTTCTCCCACTGTGTATTCTTGACTACTCTGTCCAGCCTGAATTTAAAATGAGTGCTGGGATGGAGTTTTCGTTTCAGAGGAAACTGAATTCTTTAGCAGACTCCCCTCTCCATGGAAAAAAAAAGCCCCCTGCTCCCTGATCTGCTTAAAATTTGCTTTCTTTGTGATAAAATAATACCCTTTCTGGTCACCTTTGAGCAGAGAAAAAAAGAAGTATTTCAACTAATTATATCTACCCAACGTTGGGTAAAAAGTTAGAGCAACAAAAATTTATTTTAATGTGTGCCAATCACACTCACATACAATCCAGCGAAAGTGTGGCTGTGTAGCCTACAAGGCAAGTTCATAGCTAAATTAACCATTCTTTGGGCGTCACAGTAATATATACATTAGGACTAAATATTGAGAAAAGTATTGGAGTGTAGTCTAAATCTTCAGTTAACTATAATGCAGTCAAAAGACAGTTGCGGCTAAATGTACTTTAGATTTAAAAATGTGCCTTTAAGTGAAGGAGGATAGAATTTTCTGTAGTTAGACAGTTCACACATTCAGTTCATAGAAGTGGAGGAGGCAATTTTTTTAAACTAATTTTCTAGGTAGTGTCACAACTTTATCAGAACAAAATAAGAAATAAAAATTGCTTGCAAGATGGATGGAATATTAGTTTGATCATTAAAAGTTAGAAGGAACAGCACAGGATCTGTTTATAAATGAAGACATGCCAATGGCTGCAGGAGGCTACCTTACCCATTTGTGATCCCTCTCTAACTGTAATTACAGCTGTGGTTGCCCTCTGCTGATTTACCTAGAAGCTCTTTGTTGCAAGACTTTCTCTAGCTTGGTTATTGAACTTCTGACACTACAGCTAGTGACAATGGCCCTTGATTGAGATGGATGCAGCTGAAGACTACTGCAGAGGATGTTAGTTGCCTGAGGTTCAAACAGGAAGAGAGACTGAAACCACAAAAGTCCACAGGAATTTGGGCTAGCAGATAAATCTTGCTGTGGAATAAAAGACGAAAAACTCTGTGAATTCTTTTGAAGTCCATACTTTTGCAAAGGTACATCCAAAACAGTCTGAATATGAAAAAACCCCACATTTTCTTCCCGTCAGACATGACGGTCATTACGGATTACTGTACTACAATAATCCAGGGT
The DNA here is from genome assembly GCF_965183815.1 of Platalea leucorodia. NCBI lineage: Eukaryota > Metazoa > Chordata > Aves > Pelecaniformes > Threskiornithidae > Platalea > Platalea leucorodia. The sequence continues at coordinate 40,245,198 of NC_138828.1, read as the reverse complement.
AGGTGATATGATGTACAGTCCAGGCAATGACAGCTATGATCAGAAAACACTATAACAGCGTATTAATTAATGATGGACTATGGTAGAATTCTTGAAGAAGGAAACACACTTGGATATCCATATTACTGTTAAGTGAATTAGCTATGATTAACACTATACAGGCAGTCTGAGAAAAAGTGCGTGCTTATACTGCCCAGAAACATTTAAAGCAGAAACTTCAGTATACAGTGTAATATTTGGTTGAAATACCAGAACAGGTAAAGTAGGATGAATATGGAATGAAGTGTTCAAATGTGAATATATCCAGAGCTGTTTTCAGAGCCAATACCAATGACTTGATTTCTTGGGTGGTCTTTGTACTGTTTTCATAATTGTTTTATAACTGTACCAAAATTATGTTTTGGACCACTAGCGGATTGTGCATTTCAAACTGATTTAAAATCAGCTTATGATGCTAGGGATCTTGGTTATGTTCCTAAAAGGAGAAAACAGGGAAAAAAGATTTTGGACAATGATATTACAATTGGAAATAATGCTATTTGCCTTTCTGTAATCATTCCCCTTAGAGGGCTAGAATTTTTCCTATATTCCTTGAAACACCATTCAGAAAGATCAGCACTGAGTAAGAGTTCAAACATGGTGATAAATACTTGAGGTTGTTCACTTGACTCAATTTGCACATATTCACCAATACTTTCAGGACTGGCTTTTTAATTAAGAATAGACTGAGATAGTGTATAATATTGGCAGCAATGGGTTCTTGCCTATTAATTTCTTGCATTGAAAGTGATTTAAAATACTACAATGGCCAAATTGCTAGTCAGAACTGCATACTGCCACTACATACTCTTTAGAAATGAAAAAACTCAAACAACAAAAGCAATTTCAGTAGCACTGTAACATTCATTCTGGAGGAGGTGACAAAATGATCATACACTATTAGAGGATTATAAGAAGCCATGACTTTCAGTGTTCCATTTAAATACATTTATTCCTTGTTTCCCCTTTCCTAGCTCATGATTACTCAAATACTCAATTTGTATATCTTGCAATAGTGGCTATATTTTATCTTACTCCTTGCAAAAACTTATGTATCTAACCATATCTTTCCCTTCTCTTATGAGATATGTTGATCATATACAATGCAGAAACTGAGTACCTACTTTAAACCGTGTTTCTGCTACGTGTAACCATCTTTTATAGTGAATAAAATTACAACGAATTTGTTCTGATCCCTGCAAATATTCTACGCTCCTCCAAGGTTGTATGATAGAGCAGATAAGCCAATTTAACTCTTCAAAATTGAAGAAACAAGATGCATTTCAGGAAGTCATGACACATACATGGCCTACCTGTTGTAAAGAAAATCACATTATCTTTGAAAATTCTTTCATATACTGCAACATATTTTATTACGTCAATGCAATATTGAAAGCTGAGATGGCACTTGCATCATGCCATGATTTCACTTGCTTAAAAGCACTTTAATTACATTTTAGGGTGGAAAGTCTCATGCTTGTTCTTTAGTACATGGTAAATGTTTTGGAAGACTTTTGGTAAAATTGTATTTTACGTTAGGATGATTTTTCAGTACTCCTGTCTGGGTAATTCCGTAATACAAATATAGTAATAATGAAATAGGTGTCTCTGTAAGGTATAACCTTTCTAAATAAAAATAAACTTTGTAGAACAAGTCTGTGAGTCACTGCTGTTAAGAGAGGCATCTGGACTACATGTAAATGAATCTGAAATGCTAAATGATTTACACGTGTTTATCTTATTTGTCAGTAGGCTATGCTTTAAACACATTTGAATTGTACATACATGGATAGTATGTGTACTTCTTGTAATTTTGGACAGAAACACATAGGTTCAAGGAAATGTTTGCAGTCTGGTCTTCCTACCATCAAAATGAGTGGCAATGACAAAACACTAATTGTTCATTCTTGTCTTGTGTTTCTTTCAAAGGCAATCCAAACAACTCAACTTCACATTTCATGAAATTCTGTTGTAAGTCATTTATACATGTTTAAAAAAGACTGGGAGAAAGACTTTTGGTATATGTTTCTCTCTTTCTTTTAATGCTCAATTGAGCGTCAAAAAAGAGCTAACAAAACAACTAGTTTGTATTTGCAAGAGAGAGGGAATGCATAAAAAAAAGGCCAAGACAGACAAACTTTGTTAATGTTGATTTCCAGGCATTTGGACATATTTTCTTTTGGACCTCTATTTAAGAATAACAATTCTTTGTTTGGAAATGTATGAAGCCTGAACTCCTACACCTGGCTTGTCAGAGTACTCCTTGCTTGAAAGAGCACTGTAATGAGTAATAATCAGAATTAATAGACTTGATGTTTCAATGGATACCGGTCTCAATATTAAAAAAAAGTCACAAGAGAACAGGGAAAGAGAGGTTTTCAGTACTGTAAATGAGATTCTGCAGTCACAAAGCTTGAAGTTTGTTTCTAGAACAATAGATTAAAAAGTCCACTGTCTTTCAATGTAAATGCCAGCAATACTAGGGCTGGTTTCAGAGTAATTTTAATAAGCCCTATATTGTCATGGAATCTGTGCTTAGGTTTTTTCTTGGCTTTAAAAGCACCAGAAAGAGTTTCTCAGCATCTCTGGCTTTCTAACCTTTCAATTTATGAGCTTCCCCAGAAAAACCTCTTGAAAGTAGTGTTTAGGTTTCTTAACGTGTTGTCTGTATAGGGAGAGCCTGCAAAGGCTATTATACATGAGCTCCTCATGTGGGTGATTTCACTCTATGCCACAAACTCCTCTGTGTGATTCAATTTGTTCATTTTGCACCTTACTTAAGCTAATCTAAAGAATGGGTGCTCTTGTTATGGAATAACAGTGTTCATACAGAGAACTGACGTGCATTCATTGTTAGAATTATAGAATCATAGGATCATTTATGTTGGAAAAGACCTTTAAGATCATCAAGTCCAAATGTTAACCTAACACTGCCAAGTCCACCATTAAACCATGTCTCTAAGTACCACATCTACACGTCTTTTAAACACCTCCAGGGATGGGGACTCAACCACTTCCCTGGGCAGCTTAGTCCAATGCTTGGCTACCCCTTCAGTGAAGAAGTTTTTCCTAATATCCAATCTAAATCTCTCCTGGTGCAACTTCAGGCCTTTTCCTCTCGTCCTATCGCTTGCTACTTGGGAGAAGAGACCGACCCCCACCTTGCTACAACCTCCTTTCAGGTAGTTGTAGAGAGCAATAAGGTCTTCCCTCAGCCTCCTTTTCCCCAGGCTTAACAACCCCAGCTCCCTCAGCTGCTCCTCGCAAGACTTGTGCTCTAGACCCTTCACCAACTTCCTTGCCCTTCTTTGGACACGCTCCAGCACCTCAATGTCCTTCTTGTAGTGAGGCGTCCAAAACTGAACACAGTATTTGAGGTGCAGCCTCACCAGTGACAAGTACAGGGGGACGATCACTTCCCTAGTCCTGCTGGCCACACTATTCCTGGTACAAGCCAGGGTGCCATTGGCCTTCTTGGCCACCTGAGCACACTGCTGGCTCATGTTCAGGCAGCTGTCAACCAACACCCCCAGGTCCTTTTCTGCCAGGCAGCTCTCCAGCCACTCCTCCCCTAGCCTGTAGCATTGCATGGGATTGTTGTGAGCCAAATGCAGGACCCAGCACTTCACCTTGCTGAACCTCATACAGGTGGCCTTGGCCCAACGATCCAGCCTGTCCAGATTCCTCTGTAGGGCCTTCCTACTCTCATGCAGATCAACACTTGTGTCCAACTTGGTGTCGTCTGTTGTACAAGAAATGCATGCTTTAGTGTATTTAGTGAAGACCTCCCTACATAGAAGAAAACCTTTGTGACCTAGGTACTTGAAAATTACCACCTCATCCAAAGCAGAAGCAGATCTGTAATTTTCCAGTGCTATAACATGGCTTATATAAATATTTGCCTCTATAAACTGTCACAAGAATATGTGTGTTAGGTGACAGTAGGACTAAAACTACAACCTGTTTCCTTCTGCTTAGCTATTCTTGAAAGGAATACAATACCTCTTTATTGTCTGACAAATTAATCTAAACCATTTTGATTTCGATAGAAGATTACATCTGAAGCCTATCTGATTATAGTTATTTTTCAAAAGGTAGAGAACTTTATAATAAAATTAAGACTTGATAAAAACTCCTTCATGCTGCCTCCTTCATTGCTTCAAATGATTGATATTATCTTTTGCCAGCCATTAGGAATTGTTGGTCCTGAATCCAAAAGCAAATTGATTTGTTGTCAGTACACCACATGTACTGGGCAGATCTGGTTTATCTTGAGAATACAGAATCTGCTTTCACTTTATTTTCCTTAGACTGGCTGCATTTCCCAAAAAAAACCCTCACAAACTCAGCACCCTGCCGAATAACTGAACTCTTCTGGAGCAGTTGGCATATAATTTATAAATGAAGAATAGGAATATCTCAGCAGCACAGGAGTAATCACTATTTCCACTGGGGCTGTGACTTAAAAATGCTGGGTTTTTATTTGTACACCCACATCTTTACTTCATTTCTGCTACCAATGCTAATCAAAAAGTCAGTATTATTCAGAGCTCAAAAAAATATATCTGAAGTATTAGTCATGGCCAATTTATTACGTACTACCTTTTAACTTCGATTTTTCTCTCTTAGCTAATGGCTCTGCTCAAAAGGAAATCTCCGACAGACATACAATTTCTTCTGTCCCCATCTCCAGTAATTTTGAACATGATTTTGAGAAAACGGGTGTGAAGGAGATCAGAATCAGCTTCTATTTATACCTCTGAGGTTTTTGGTATAGTTGAATAGGCATAAAACATATTTTTACTGACTTTATCAATTCAAATACAGGCAGGATTTCTCTTAGCAGAGGCACTGGAAAATTAGCCATAAACAGTCCTACATAAACCTCTCTGAAAATCCCTGGCACTACTTAGATGCCTTCTGTGTAGCTCATTATTCACAATTTGGATGATGTGCCAGCAATACTGTGGAGGAAGGAAGTCCCCTCACAATGTTTATGCCACAGTGTTTAAACTGTAAGCTTAGGTTATGAGAGCTTAAGCTTAACATTTATCCACGTAGTGAGAGGAGGGAGGATTTACTAAGTGTTCTGTATCCTATTTAGGTTCCTTATCGTTCTCAGGAATAGTGCTGGGAATCCTAATTTCTGCAGTAAGAGAATTCTGCAGCAGCATGTTGTGCTGTCTCCTCCTTACAAACGCCTGAACAAAATTGTATTTTGATAATGCTTTCCTTGGCAAGTTAGCATGAAATAGTGCTTGATTTAGTGTGTCAAGGCTGATTCAATGGCATAATGAATAGTAAAATGTGAGACACCGACGTAAGAGAAAAAGTAATGTCAGATCTCTTCAATTTAATGCTTTCTTTTGGACACCAGTGTCAGAGGCAAAACTTTGTTTCCAAGGAGATGAGGATGAATTAAACCTATCTCAAAAAAAAAAAGTAAAAAATGCATGACTGACACATCGCATTGATGGAGATTAGTGAAAAGATGAAATGTAGCCCATTAGAAGTGAGGTTTGGAGAAAAAAAAATATTTTCAGTAAATACTTTTTCTATGGCTGGAAGACATCTAAGTAAAAGGGCAGTATGGGAGCAAGTTGAAGAATAGGAAGAGGAATAATAAGAAGATAAAAGAGTAGTTGAGGTATGACTCATTTGATGAAACTGATAAGAGACAGAAGTAGACATTCAGATGATTGTGGTTGTGAAGCATCTATAATGTGGGTGAGAATTACAAGTTTATGTGAGATGTGGGATTATTTTGCCTGCTGTATTCTGGAACGATGAGAGGGAAGCAAGAAGGAAATTGCATCCAGAAATAGAGAGTAGTGTGGCAGGGCTGAAGACAGTGAAATCAGGGGCTACTGATCCCATTGTTAAAACAGAGAAGTGAAATTACTAGGATTTGATGAACAAACAGAGAGGATTAAAAAACTGTCCCAAAAGCAATGGACCAACTACACAATACTGCTGGAATACGTGCCCTATTACAGTGTTTCAAAAAAAGGATGAGGAGCACAGGATGGAAAACAAGAGCTCAGCCACGAAGCAGTAGATGTTGTTGGAACATAAGACCACAAAGCACTACCTGCTTTGCTGCCACAGGCTTACAACCAGTCCTGCAGTTAGCAGCCTTCTAACCAATGTTGTGCATACCTGTTCACAAGATAGAATGGAAATGAGCTATAAAACAAGACAGAAATGATCCTTGAAGCAAGTGTGTAGAGAAGACATTTTGTAAAGTTGGTAAAATTAAAGTTTCCCTCCTTCCTCTCCAGTCAATTTAATCCTCTTTTCCACTCCATTCTGAAAAACAAACAAACAAACAAACAAAAACAAACCCAAAAAACCAAACCCAAACCTATTTCACCCCCCGCCCCCCCCCCCCCCCCCCCCCCCCCCAAAGAACCAGCACAAAGCAGATTTCAGTGCTAAATATATTAAAACCATAAAGCAAATCAGAAAATCTTGATCCAGGTCATGATAAGTGAAAATATGAGAAACGTACTTTTCCACTCAACATTTTGTCTGAGACTTACCTCACAGGTAGATAAAGTTGGCTACATTTCAGAGCCATTGGGCTGATTTTTCCCCACTTTCTGTTTGTAGGAATTATTTCTCAAAAGAGTAAGAGTAAGTTCAGCTTTAGAAGCTACAGTACTTTCACTGGTCAGGATCTCTAAATGCCTCCTTGCTGCAGAAAGCAGAATGCTGACTGTCAACATCTGAAAAAAAAAACCAAAACCAAACATTTGAGAATGTCCTCACAGTCTTTGACAGTCGGGTCTTTCTTATTTTCTCTTTATTTGAATATCTGAATTGTCCTTTGCTGGAATGATTTGGTAATGGTTTAGAAGAAAAAGCTCGGTGTTAGCCATCTTCCTGTGAGTTAAGCTTTCAAGAAATAGGATATGAACTCATTAGATTGGGATCTTTACTCACTCCAGTTACTTTTAGACATATGCAATTTTAATAAAGTTATTGTTGTAGTAAACAGATATTAGTGTGCAGGTGTGTTTGAAATCTGAGACATTATCTGGTTGAAAAATGCCAAAAAAATCTTTGAAAAAAATTCTTAAATATATTTGAAAACATAGCAGAAAAAAATCTTATGTGTTTTTTTTTGACTGATATAAATGTATATTTTAACGTGAGTTGAAAAAAATTTTTCATCAAGTAAAAGGTTTTGCAATTATTTTTTCTTATTGACACTACCACACTATTCTTTCCCAAACCCTTTAGTAGTCTGAGGTTATATACAGAATTTATAGGCACAAGGCTGTAAAGACAAAGGCAGCAAAGAAACTTAAGTACCTGCAATATTTGTTTTAATATGTTTCATTTATATTCTGCCTAGGATAAATTACGTATTTGATTCAGTGATCAAGTTTCCTTATTTTTAACACCAATGTTCTGGTTATGGGAAAAATGTATTTTTAATTCTGTGGGTTTTTTTTTTTCTTCCAAAAGAACTAATTCAGCCAGGTCAATTTTAGAGAGCTAATACGCATAAATTACCTCACCGAGTTAGTTAATAGACAGACAGAAGCCTATACATGTTGTAGCTGTGCTTCCATTGTTTCTGAAAACAATATGAATCAATTTAAATTCATTTGTATTCATATGCCCTAAATGCTGAAACGTGGAAGACAATGAGATGTCCGTCATCTACTCTGACTAATGGTCTGTCCAAGTGCAATTCTCAGGAGCAGAGCATTTGCCTTGCTCTATTCCCACTGGAACAATTATGAATATTGCAAGAGAACAAATGGGGAACAGAAATAGGACAAAACAGAGATATCCCCATTGTGTGTTCTTAGCAGCTTTTGACTAATTCGTTATTATATTCTGTTTTACATTTGCTAAAAGAGATACCTCCATTGCTTGAAGCCAATAAACATTTAAGAACTTTTTCCTATTGTGGTAGACTTCCAGGTATGTCCCACTTAAACTTGTATCAAGCTTACTTTTTAAATTTCTTTCATTTGTTTCAAAAAAATGATTGAGACAGCAGTGGAAAAAAACCTATTTGCAGTATTTATCCTTTTAACAATGTTTGTTTCCCTAAGACTGGGAGGCTAGTCTGAAGAAACTAAGCATATATCCATATATCAGAGTGCTGTGTCATGGCTAGCATCCTTGGTGGCTTGAGTATCAGAAGCATTATAACTATGTTACCTTAAAATGAAACCCAGGGTAATTTATCATATATTAGTTCTCATACGTCTGCTAACTCATTCTGCAGTAATTTATGTGTCTTGAGATGGCACTACACTGCGTAATATATAGTCCAGGGCTGCGAGGGAGAGAGATCTACCTAAAATTCTATGTTTAATTATCAAAAGTGAACATGGAAAAAAGTTTTAGCACAGTATAACTGTTGGAATGGAAAGGGTGCTTTTGTTCCTGTTTAATGCTAAATAGGTTCAGTCACTTTATAATGCTGAAAAAAACCCCCATGAAATAAAAATAATATAGAGCAATGTGAATCTCCTATTTGAATGCACTTTCTGAAAACCTTGACATGAGCAAATTCAGTCGGCAATGAAAAAGAAAAAAATCAACCCTGAAAATATATAATTACTTTCTCAAATATTAAACCACTTGTCAAACCACCGTCTGACAATACTAACATGGAAACAGAGCTAACCAAAACCTTCACAGCTCAGACTGCCATGACAATTTCCCATAACAAGAGCAGCAGAGACAGAGTGGCAGAGGAGTAACATGTCTTTTAGTGTTTCCTTTGTGACAGTGCACAAAACCTAACGTCAATATACCATCAAAGGAATTATCTTGCAACATACCACCAAACTGCACTCTTTAAAAGGTAAATTCACTGAAAGATGTAGATGGTAAAGAGTAGCTCAAATATGATAGGAAATATTACTTTTATACAAATTGTTCCTTAAATGAAGTAGTTGCATAATTTTGGTTCTACTAGATTTAGTGAAAATTTTGCTAAGGACTTGACTGTGAATAGAACAAAGCCTGTTATTAATCATGTGCAACTGGAGAATGAGAAATTAGGGCACTGGAAGACACCTTCTAAAGAATCTTCCTAAAATAGTTTAAAGTTCCCAAACATGCACACCCATTTTTACGTTGTATTCAATGTTACTGCCTCCACAGAAGAGTTAGCAAAATGAAGCATCCAGATGCTTCTCGGCTGCTTCAGTATGCAGTCTTGCAGCTTGCCTGAAGTTCACCTTTTCAGCAATGTAAACTAAGCAATTGATTTTGAGAGGTGTGGGTGAGGAGATAAAAGGTATTCTGCTTCACTCCTGTGGGCAGGTATTCTTTGGCAGAGAGAGAGGTAGAGAAAGGAAGGGAAGGGAAGATAGTAATATATTTTAAAACACTGAAGATACTAAGTGAATAAATGTCAATGTCCTTAAATGTTTAACACGGAGCTTGCACTTCAGGTGTTAATACATCAAGAGAATTTCTCTTTTTTTCCTTTCCCCATCTAATTCTATCACAAAGATTATTTTGATTTTTGTTTGCTGATAAACTTTGAAGGATGACAAAGAATTTACACAAGGAAAGAGAAACTGTTGGGTTGGTTGGGGTTTTTTGGGTTTGTTTTGTTTTGTTTTGTTTTAGGGTTTTTTTTGTTTGTTTGGTTTGGTTTGTTTTTTTTTTTTTTGTGGGCCGGTGTTCCTCTCTGATGTTTTCTGTGCAAACTGGGAAGAATTTCACCATAGCTTCAGATGTCTCTTTCTCTCTCTCACCCACTAATTTTTTTCCCTGTGCTTCAAGTTCAGTTTGTCAAGCTTTACTTTATATTTAATCCATTAAATTTTGTATTCACATAACTATTGCTCACATATATTAAAAACCTTGGACAATGGTATACTTTTCAGAGGTGGACAATATTGAGTGGACTGTAGTTTTGTGCATTTAATCACATGCAGGTGACTAAAACCAGACATACTTTAAAGGGAAAGGCTACAACTTTAGCTTAGAATCATAGAGTCATTAAGGTTGGAAAAGACCCTTAAGATCATCGAGTCCAACCGTTAGCATGCTAGGAACTGGTGTCTTGCCAGTGTGGCTTCACAAGCTTTCTTGCCCTTGAACAGTTAGGGTAGATTCTCTCCATTGCTCATAGGGTTGAGTTAGATTTTTTCAGTCTCTTTCCTCTCTTAAGCTTTGTTGACAAAGAAAGCAGTAAATCTGAGGTGGTGCAAGCAAAACATCAGTTTCTGAATGCTTATGCATTCTAACTTCCTAGCCAATAGCTCTGTTAAACTTTTAAATATTTAAAATTGCATCTAACTCTACACCTCCATGATACTTTGCATAAGGCCAGCCTCCTTCATCAGCTCTCTTCCATTTTGGCTCTGATAGGGAAAAAAAAAGACTACAAACATAGGCAATGATCAGAGGCAACGCAATCTAATAAATAACTTTGGACTGCATGGAAAAGAGGTCTGAGACAACAAGAGCTTCCCAGCATCCCCCAAAACAAAACCAGTCCACAGGTTCAGATTAACAAAGACAGAAGGGAGGAGGGGCACAGTCACTGTTAGCCAGTGATAGAGTATGGAACACCCCTTCTGTTCCTGAGTTTGTCCTCTTTTTGTCTTCCAAGGCTTGTCATCACTATCAAGTTTCCCAACTGACTAGTTTTTTCAAGGAGGGCCTGCCTGCAAAGTCAATAGGTTTCCCTATTCCTGTACCCATGGATTTGGTCAAGTGTTTATTTTTTGATAAAACTTTGCATGTCAATATAGCAAATTCTAAAAAAGGAAACAGCAATTTCATAAGTATTTCCACCTTTTATTTTCCCCTTTCTGCACCACACCTACATACTTTAACAAGCTCATTTTGTGTAACTCTTTGCATGTCACAGAATTTCTGAACACTGATTTCCCCAGAAGAAAATAGACCCTTATTTTCTTGCTTTTTTTGAGTGCTTTTGTCTCTCTTTGATTCTATATACACACAGAATCCTATGCGCTAGCAGCTCTGCGACCTTTCCTAGCACATTCTGCAGCTGATTCTGGAGCACGAAGGCAACTGAGAATGACTGAGTAAAGCTATGAGTATCCTTTGGAGAGTACTGGGATGCTGTGAAGGAGGTAAGTAGAAAGCAATGAGAAGAAACATTATGTTAGTACCAGAGACACAGAAATCAAGTGCCCCCAGAGAATCATTCTGTTGTACAGTATAGGGATGGATGAAGATGCAGGCACATTGCATTGTTGTTCCAAAGATTTCTGCATCATGTACAGCTGATGTTGCAGGTTTCTAGTGTAGTTAAAAGCTGTTCCTGCTTACTTCACTAGTTCTGGCCCATGTACAGTTTGCAAGTTGCACCATCTCTAATGTCCTGCTATTAAAAAAATAGTCTGCTCAATAAACAGGTAAAACTATTATTGGAAATAATTGTCTAGGTTGATCCTAAGTCTCACTGCTATTATTGGTGACTCAGCATGGAGCAGTAATAGCAATGGTGGCCTACTGTCCTTCTTGAAACAAAGACCTGACAGTTTGATGATTGTGTCAAATTTACTATTCCATGCTTATACAATAAACTGCAAATTTGATACCACACTCCTATGGTGCCCACCTTTAGTTTTCACAGGGTTGTTTTCTTCCCTCTGTATGGAAATGATTCTTCATAAAGTGACTGCAAACTGCTGCCAGCTCCATGTGATAATGTGCACAGCAGCAAACCATCAAATACTTATATCAAAGGAGGTAATGAGAACAAGCTGAGTAATTGGATTGGTCGAGTAGAAAGGATCTAACAAAATTTTGAAATGCCATTACAATTTGCGGTAACTCTATGTCATGCTCACCAGCATTCCTTCTGCAATTGGATTTTATTCTGTGTAATTGCTAGGGGGCATCCAGAGTTACTAGTGAGGTAAGCATTTGTGACAGTGTTAAAGAATGTGATAATGGTAATGATCATCTACAAATGGAAAGTTGGACCTTGGTTGTAGTGATCTGAAGATGTGGGCATAAGTAAGATTCAGAGCTAAAGGATTTTTTTTTTTATTGAGGAAAGCTACTTTTTTTTTTTTTTGCTTAGCTTGAGCAAATAGCACAGCTGTTATTTAACTGTATGGCTGCCTTGTAAAAGCTAAATTAGAAGAATTTTTAAGATACAAATTAAAATCTACTGATTTCATCATAGAACTAACGGTTGTATAAAGAAATCATGCATGGTCTTGGTAGAGATTTTTCTTGAATTTAGCATAAATTGACTGTTTATTGAATCAATGAGTAAAATGTGTTTCTCCTCTGTTACCACTTGTTAATCTCCCATTATTATCTTACTAAATGGCACTTTAATGACCATATCTGTTGAATGCTAAATTCCTAAATTTGTTGCTGAAAAATGAAAAGCAAAGAAACACAGAAAAGAAAGGGCATGACAAGAGAAAAGTACAGGACTAAAAGAACAGGAATCAAAAAGAAAGTAGAAAGGCAGTGATAACAATCAAGAAACAAAAGTAACAGACAGATCTAATTTCAGAAAGAATTTCAGTCATATTGCTGAAATCTTCCAGTTAGGAATGCATGAGACTGAGATCCAAGTAGCTTAAAGAAATAATCTGAAACTTAGAAGCTGTTGTTTAATATCTTTAACAATAAGATGAACTTCTCAGATGTTCAGTATAAACTGCATTCCCAAGTCTGCTTGCATAACTATTGGAAGGTGCTGCATGTCTGTAATTCAAAACAGCTTTTTAATGCTGAATTTCTACTGATGATAGAAAGATCAGAGAGTAGGGGTGACACTGAAAACTTCAGCTCTCAAAGAGCTTGTTGCCTAGGGGCTTGATGGTGGGTAGAGCCCAGGCAGCTACTGAGTGCTAGTCCTACCCTTTGCTACTGCTTCTCTGCATGACCCTGGGCAAGTCACTTAGACCTGAGACTTAAAGGCATCTCTAGAGGTTCCTCACCCCTGAGTCTGGGTTTCTTCTGTCTACCTGAACACGCAGGTAAACAGTAATCCTCTGCTTCATAGGCCTGTAGTAAGAACTAATAGCTAATACTGACAGAGTGCTTAAAAATACCAAATACTTAAAGCTGATACCTTGTATGAGCTGATCACTGTTTTATTCTTTCATGTATGAATTTACTGCCAGCTCACAGATTTGTGTAGCTCTAGGCAAAATGGAAAACATCTGCCCCTCATACATCTGCGGTCACCCATAAAACGACAGTCAAAAGATATTTAGCTGCCTCTACTACCTTTGTCAGACCAGCCATATATATTTTATCTTGCAAGCTACATCCAGCTTTATGCTGAACTGCTTCAGACTGATTTTTTCCCCCTCCTTTCTGTGGATATATGAAGTACAGGAAAAGGCTTCTGGACTGTCTTTTCAAATTCATATTCTCTGCAACAAAAGCAGCAGTAAGATTTTCTTAAAGCAAGAGAAAGGAACATCTGAAATCACATCTGTCCTCATGTATCATGAGTAAGATTGGAAAAAACCTGAGAAACAGGAGGCAGAATGCTGGAGGGAATAAAGGTCTCAAAGATACAAAGTCAGAAAGAAATTAAATTCACAGACACCACCGAAAAGGGGACAAGACTGGGACAAATAGTTGTTAGGCTTCTTGATAGTTATCAGAGGGGGGTAAAAAAAAAAGGCACAGAAGAGAGGAGAGAAGACATATTACAGCAAGACAATAACAGTGTTTTAAAGAAACTAATTGGAAAACTCAAAGCAACTTTGATGCTATTGCAAAGAAGAAGAGAGGGGCCTGAGGCACAACATTCAGATTTTATCTCAAATCTCTCTTTTTGTGCTTGCTTCCCAAAATGGCTATTCAGAAAGTGAATTCATCATGTGCATCATTTCTACCTATATTTTTTATCTTGAATATTGTTTGCAAACCTCTTTGGAGACATCACACCTATGAAGGTTTGTTTGATTATTTACAGACAAAATTATAAATAAAAGATGAATTTCAAAGTTAAGATGATAAATCTCATGTATTAAATAATTTCCTTTTCATAGTAAAGATTGAAATAGTGATAGGGACATTGAGAACTGCCAGCAACTATCCCAGAACAAATATTTTAAGTACTGAAAAATTCGTATACAGTACAATTTAAAACAGACTACTTAAAACAAACAAACAAACAAACAAACAAACAAAAAACCACCAAAAAACCCCCAGACTTTCATATTTCAGGCAAAATTATCCAAACCTGGTAAAACCTAAACTTGTAAGTGGACTTAGGCAACACTTAGCTTCAAAACATCTAATTTCCTTATAACGCATGTAGGGAGAGCTAAGCACTTCAAAGGAGCTCAAAATCTCCAATAGAAAATTCTGAGAAGAAAGTTATGTCCTTATATGTGTTGGACCTAAACTGAATCTAGAGGTTGTGACCACTGCACTGAATCACGTCTTTTCTTACAGAAAAAAAGAACATTTTCCTAATATCAAATTTCAAATCCCAGGTTTGAAGCAGAAACTTAAACCGTTATTTTCTAGAGAATTGAGAATCATTGCAGATTATTCCAGATGCAGTCTAGAATGGTGGGAAATTTTGTATCTAGAGTAAATACTTTATTGAGGCAAAGGACTGCTGAATGCTATCAATAAATTTGGCAGAGAAGAAAGGATAAAATTCCTACTGATGAAAAGTGTTGTTGAAACTCTCGAGGGCAGAGAGGACCTGCAGAGAGATCTGGACAAATTAGAGAGCTGAGCAATCACCAACTGTATGAAGTTTAACAAGGGCAAGTGCCAGATTTTGCACTTGGGACAGGGCAACCCTGGATGTACATACAGACTGGGGAAGGAGAGGCTGGAGAGCAGCGCTGTGGAGACGGATCTGGGGGTTCTGGTCGACAGCAAGTCGAACGTGAGCAAACAGTGTCCCCTGGCAGCCAGGAGGGCCAACCATGTCCTGGGGTGCATCAAGCACTGTATGGCTAGCTGGTCGAGGGAGGTGGTTGTCCCGCTCTACTCTGCACTGGTGCGGCCTCATCTTGAGCACTGTGTGAAGTTTTGGGTGCCACAATATAAAAAGGGATACGAAGCTACTAGAGAGTGTCCAGAGGAGAGCCATGAAGATGGCAAAGGGTTTAGAGGGGAAGCCGTATGAGGAGCGGCTGAAGTCACTTGGTGTCTTCTGGCTGGAGAAGAGGAGACTGAAGGGAGACCTCATCGCAGTCTACAGCTTCCTCACAAGGGAAGGACGAGGGGCAGGTGCTGATCTCTTCTCCCTGGTGACCAATGATAGCACCCGAGGGAATGGCAAGAAGATATGCCTGGGGAGGTTTAGGTTGGACATTAGGAAAAGGTTCTTCACCCAGAGGGTGGTGGAGCACTGGAACAGGCTCCCCCGGGAGGCAGTCACAGCACCAAGCCTGACAATATTTAAGAAGCCCTCAGACATATGGTGTGAATTTTGGGGTTGTCCTGTGCAGGGACAGGAGTTGGACTTGATGATCCTTGTGGGTCCCTTCCAACTCAGGACATTCTGTGATTCTGTGATTCTAGGAAAACTCTTGCACCATATCCCTGTTATATATGGACCAATGTATGTTCATATGTATTCAGGTGTAGAAACACTGTGGATGGAAGAAACTGATGTGAATTTAGGTGGTCAGAAGAAAGGTCTGTGGCAGGTTATTAAACAGACAAATTAGAACAGGCCAAAGAAATCCCCAGAACTGAAAACACACAAATAATGGATGAGCCTTAGGTCTTCTTTCCCTGACTGTAGTCTCCATTAAGCATTTGCTTGTGGTTGTTTTTGGGGACAGAATACTGAACTAGATGGACTGTTCAGCTAAACCAGTAAAGCTATTATGGTTTTGAAAGAGATTTGAAAAAGAACAATATGCCTATGTTGCATATATTTACAGGAATCAAACTCAAGGATGGCACCCTTGCAGACAAAATTCAGTGGCAGATGGTAGGAAGGGATTTGTCCTGCCTAGACTCTACTGAGGATCTTCTGCTGACCGCTTTTTCTTTGTGGAATCCTTAAGTTGTTTTTTCTACAAGAAATTAAGTAAAAATAGGACTAATATGTTCGGCTTATCTGCATCAGAATCTGAGCAATTCATAAGTGAAAGCTTTTCTTCAAAAGTGTATGGCTACTTCATCAGAAAATTACTTTAACTCCAGCAGGTGGACCCTGACTGAGCTTACTTGCTCAATGCAGAGCCCTCTTCTACTTTTGCGGGGACTGGATAATTGGATCGAACTTTCTTCCTCATTTTCTTTTATTTCCAGGTTTTGGATGTCTGGCTGTCCCTCAGATCTCTCCTCTACTCCCAGGACCATTCCAGCTCTTGCTTAAACATGAATTGAGTTTTTATGAAGAACGAAGTGTAGGGACTCATTCAATATGCCTGTAGCAAAAGGCCTATAGATTTCATTCTTATTTAAAATATGCAGGTTTGTGCATGATTATTTAGCATCTAATGTGAAGTGTTTGTATCAGTAGGGAGAACTGTGTATATTTAGAATTCTTAAACAATCTTTCTTTTTTGAAAAAGGTTTATTTTAGGGCAGAACTCTGATCATTTAATGTTACTGTTTATGAAATTTCAGTTAGAATATTCATCCTGCTTGTAATGCTAAGAGCTTCAGGGGATAATTTGCATTGGTCCTTCTAGATCCATTTATTTAGATTTTGCTCCTGAAGAAATCTGCAAGACAGGGAGTAATGTTTTTCTTCATGAAGACAGAAAGCACAGTGGATTAACAAGTGAGATTCCATCTGTTACAAAATGCCTCTACGACCTACCTTTGCCTTTCAGTGGTATAAAATATAATCCTTTATCCTTATTTCTTCATGAACTTTGGTTCTTTCTTTCTCTGTTCCAGTCAAGTTTCATTTGTTAAATTTGAGAAACTACAGCATTCTACAAGATATTAAATCGGGTTTAGTTTTTAATTACTGAACTCATTTTAACTAGTGTTTTATTATCTTGTGTTATGCTTCTTTGGGGGAAAAAATAGTGGTGTTCCAAATTGCCATAAGAACAGGCTGCACTCCTTAAAACAAGATAAGCTGTGTGTCAAAGTAAAACTGTTGCCGTGGTAACCGGTTGCATATTTAAAGTGTAGCAGCCTGGTTTAATCAGTCAAATTGCCCCTTTTCAAAAAATCAACTGTATATGTTCTTATAGCAGAAACAGTGAAAAGAGGAAAATGTAAAAGTTAATAAAAAAATAAGATCTCCCCTTTATATTCTTTTCCCGAGTGATAGCTTTTGATTTAGAAAGGTCACTTATTCTGCTTCCTTCTCGCAAGAGTGCAAATCCTGGATCCTGTCTTTTATCTCAGGATTCTCAGAAATTCCTCTCAGATGTTCATGATATGCTTCCCCTAAACAGGTTAATAAGATATTAGCATCTAAGCATGTAGTTACAAGTTCATAAAACTGCCTAGTGACAATAACACATTTATAACCTCGCTTTGGGAAGACTTAAAAAATGGCAGGTGAACTTAAATGAATCCTTTAAATCAATATCTGCCATTTCTGTGGCCTTCATGATTAGATGGTCAAAGTTAAAAGCTGTTTCACCCCTTTTTAAATTCTTTTTCTTTTTTTTTTTTTTTTTTGTTGCTGGTGGTGGTGGTGTTTTGTTTTTTTTTTTAAAGAAAATGTTTATGCAATGAAAATTAGATTGTTTCTCTTTGGGAATTTTTAAAAATCTTATTTCAATTATTAAACTGTTTTTATCTCAAAAAAAAAAAAAAGAAAAGAGTTTTGCAGCACGGATGTCTGTTCTATCATATTTAGTTGTATTGTGTCATGTCAGATTCCTGTCCTTTTGGCCCTGAAAGTCAATGAACCATCAAGAAAGTGACATTTAAGCCTCAGAAGAATGCAGAAAAGCAAAAAATGTGGCATTTTAAAGGCTACACATACAACCAACAATCACTGTATGGTTCTTTTGAGATACTAGTTGATACGACAGAAGGTGAATAGGGTACATTACCTGTACACCGCTATTGCACAAACCCTAGCTAACCTCCCAGCGTCCCTAGGAAGTGCTATTAGCCTGCCTTTCCTCATAAGGATTTTGAGTCAGAGAGCCTGACTGTCAGTCTCAGTGGTATAGTTGCTTGTCCTATTTCTTTTTTAGCCTAGAGACCATAGCGGTTGCATACAGAAAAAGACCGATTCTGCAGATATGGAATGGTTTCCTTCTTCTCATGAACTGCCATCCAGTGCGGCATTAGGAATTGCAGCAAAACTCTTAGAATGAAAATGGCCTCTTTTAGAACAATATTCATAATGTTATTAGACTAAGCAGAATATCACAGATGTCTTATTGCTTTTTCAGGAAAAGTTTTAAAAAAATCTATGAAATTTAAAGTATTACATTCTTTTTGCATTCCCCACAGAGAAAATATATATTGTTTCTATTATGTTATTGTTCTTTCTACCAGTTCTATTAAGCCTTACTGAGAAAGAAAAAGCAGGATTTCAGAGAGGCTTTGCCATTTCTTGATGCAGTATCTCTGTGTAAGATAGTACATATCCTGGTGAAAGATGGGGAAATCTTCCTCAAAAAACTGCTGAAAAGTTATTAATTTCTAACACAGAACAAATGCAGAAAACAACTAGTACAATTACAGAAAAGGTTCGATTTTACTTTACGCTTGCATATCTTATTGCTACTGTGTTATGATTATTTGAGGGTGACATCACAACTGAGACTTTCTGAAATTAAATATAGCTCTCTGCTCAATTTTCTAAGTGGCTGTCAAAACATTTTTTTTCCTGCACATGGTGATAAGCCTCCCTTTCTGCAGGTTTTATAGTGCTACTGAGACATTCTTTTGTTATTGATATATGAGTGAAACTGCTAATGCTAGCTGGCCAAAGATAAATCCAAAATGTCAGAGTTAATAATCAGTTTATCATGAGCCCTAAGGTCATTGATTCAGGTTTCAACGGTGTTGGAGTGACATGGTCTGGAATCCTTTTCCCCCAGCTGCAAAGAGCATTCTTCCATTCATTCACTTGAGTGACCATCAGCTTCAGCATTTGGATGAATCACATCACCCTCTACCACACTACAGCAGATGTCAGGGCCTGCAGGTTGGCCTTCTCGTTGAAGGGAAAATTGGGCAAAAAGTCAAACTTTTTTTGGTAAGGGCAACATAGCTACAGTAGCCTGTTAACTGAAGTCATCACCACAGCGTGAAAATAGCTGTTCTCAAGAATCCTGGTCCCAAGTACTACTTCTCTACTGCAGGAAGCAGATGGTTTCTGAAAGCTGACTTGGAGGATATTTTTATACTGCAGCCAAGATAAAAGTATAGCTTATGAAGATGACGAGTGAATCTGCAGTAATAGGGAGCTCAATGCAGGCTGCGGACTGTGGGAGAGATCCTTGGTGAAGCAGCACACAGGTATTCTATCTGAAGCTCTATGCCACAGATAATTTGCCTGAAGCTGAACGTCACCCCTTGCTGTCCTTGCATTATTCCTGAAGCAGAAATCTGAAACTAGTTTGGAAGTGTCGGAATGAGTAGAGGCATCCTCTAGCTGTGGTGCAAATACCATCTCAAGACGGAAAACAAACTTGCCTGCCAATTGGTGTAGCGTTCCCAAACACAGAGAAGGACCGAGACCAACACTGCAGCATTTCTTCAGACTGAGTGCTGCTCAAGTGTGACCATTTTTAAGCTACAAATAAAAAACAAAACTCCTCAGCATGCTGCTTACAAACATGGATGTGGAAGGCAATCTGGGAATAAGATCCAGCTACTGCAGCCGGTGAGAAGCCAGGCACCTCTCCCAAGCCGCCGAGGCTTGCTCCATAGTGAGCAGCTAAGAGGTGTCCACAGATTCATGGGAAGATACATGTCCTCAGGAAGGGTGTCCTCTAGAGGCGCCCACTGCTACACTGAGTGCAAAAAATGGTTAGTTTGGTCTAGACATCTAGGGTAGTGGTGTCAGTTAAGGGAGGGCATCTCCCTTGAGATGCTTGATGGGCATCCCATCTCAGGCCTAGGCGACCACAGCACTGTCATTTTTATTGCATAGTGTGTCCCCCCTCTCTGGGGCTCTGGGCTAAAGCCCGCGTGGTCAGCCCTGGCCCGCTGGTGGCCATGGAGAGAGGCCCAGGGACAACCTCCAGGCCCACAACGGCCCTTGGCACCTCACCATGCGCCTTGGGCCACCCCTGTCCTCACTGTCCTGCCTGGCACGGGGCCTGGCTGCTCCCCTGGGGCTGCGCCCACCCCGGGCTGCCCCGCTAGGTAGGACAAGGCCCTGCCCAGGTGGCTGCAGGGACAGTCAGTGCAGGCTGCCCCAGGACCAGAGCTGGCAGCGCGGGGCACAGCCTGGGGCTGTGCAGGGCTGGTGACTTGCTGCTGTTCGGTTTTGCAGACAGGAAAACAAAGATCATAGTAAAAATTTAGGTGGAAGGGGCCTGGGAGTGACGCATCTCTCCATTGCAGCCTCCTGCCACAGGGAGGCCAACTGCAGAGCCCTGCAGTGTGCCTGGCATCATGGCCAAGGTGCTGAGCAGAGCTGGAGGCTCCTCAGCATCACGGTGGTCTGGGCCAAGTCAGGCGAGATCCCCTTGGGTCGTGCTCATTGCTCACGTCATTTTGTCCCTGGCACTTTCCCACACATTTATGCATTTACATTGTTCATAGTTAAATGATAAAGATTAAATAATGTAAAACTTTAGTCTGACATTTAGTGTATGCTACTCTTTTCATATTTACATATTGAAAAAATATTGCTGCACTAGCAGTATGGAAATTTTTACTGATGTGATCAGAAATACATATTTGGGCTTGAACTTTTATATTTTCCCAGCTTTATATTTCAACAAAATAAGCTCTCGCTCACACAAAAGGACCTTTGCTATTAGTGTTCTGTTCAAGTCTCAATTAGCAGATGATCTCTGAAATAATAACAGGCAAACAAGTCCAGCTTTCGTAGCAGTTTCCTTTGTGTTAAGGACAGAAGTGGCTGTAATGGACACTGTGTTTCCTGATCTCTCAGGCTGCTTTTACTGACACCAGTCTGGTCTGCTTCTCCTAAGGTGCCTGATGCATGAGGACTGCCTTACAGCTAAGCCTGCTAGTTTTAGCTGGGGCTTCTCTGCTGGTTTACCAAACAGCAGCCACAGTTGGGTAGGTATGACCTAACCCTGTTCTTGTCCCGATCTAGTGTTCCTCCAGCTGCAACATCCAGTCCAAACACAGCCTGGCCCAGGACTGCTGCAGTGGGTAATCTTCTTTGTGGCATGTGTATGAAGGTGCTTTCTGCTGTACTAATGCACCATTGCATGGTATAGTAGAATTTTGTTGATTTTGCTTTATTCATTTTTTTTTTTAAACTTTTTAACCTCTGTAGAGATGTTCAAATCTCTCCCTATAATACAAAACTATTTGTTTGGGATGAGCATGAGATTTCAATCTTTCACTTTAATCTGCTGCAGTATTTGCTCTTTCTAAATGTAGCTGTTGCATGTACCCTCTTCACACCACGCATACTTTTAGCTTCTCACACATACTAGTAGCAGCTAGGAATAAAAAGTGAAGTGTCAGTCTCAACATAAACGATTGGTATGACTTGTACAGATTGCTCCTGCACGGCATCCTTCTCATCACAAGCCTAAAGACATCGCTGCAGGTAAAGAAGAGTTCTGTGTAGTCCATGCACAAAGCTGATCTGCATACAAGGAGGAGCCTGGGTGTTTGTGGTGGCAAGCCTAGCATAAGTCCACAGAGAAAATAGAGAAATCTACTGCGCACTCCCAAATTCACTTCAAAATCCTGGTCTCCTGAAGGCAGACAGCACCATTTGTTCTGAGTAAGACACTCGGCTAGCTAGATGAATACATGCCATTAAACCTGGCATGCAATGTTTAACATCACTACAATTTCGGAATAAATTCAGCTGCAGTACTTTTCCTCCTCTTCTTTTGCTCTTTCCCTTGGGCATTAATTAAATACAGCATTCACAAGCATGGCCCCTTTAGGAATGATTGTTCTTTATATATTACAAATCTCAAGCTGTGAATGCATGGGATAGTTATATTAATTTCTAATCACCATTTTAACAGGGAGCAGCTGGGCTGCATCTAGTCAGCAATAGATATCTGTAGGAATTTAAATACTTTTGTCCATTAGCATGCAAATGCAGAAACAAATAGAATCTTATTGCTAGAATAGTGAATTTTATTTTTTAGAAAATATATGAGTAATCATAAAGAACTGAAAATTAGGCCACGCCTCTCCTGGAGACAATCATCTACCATTTATACTTAAAAACGAATGCCTCAGATGTTCGTGCAAATGCATGTGAGAAGTTCATATGATATCAAAAGATACATCCAAATGTGCCTGAAAAGCATATAAAAGGTGGGAAACCCATCAGAAATATATAACATCTCTGTCAGAATGTGACTAGCTTGCAAATCCCAAAGAAAGAAAACATTTTACTTCTGTAAAAAGAAACTATATATGCAATATGGTTTGCATTTTATATTGTATATTTTTATTCTCAAACTGAATTGCCTTGCTTGTGTTTTCTTCATTATTTTGCCTTCATTGGTGCTTGAAAGCACATTATTTATTTAGGAAAAAGCATACTCCTTTATGTGAGTAAACTCTGCTATAATCAGTCCTTGACCTAGATTCCCACAGTTCTCAGAAATTATTTTTCTGAAGTTGTTCAGAGACTCCATTTCATAAGAGAGTGAGTTCTTGGAATGTGGTATTTAGTCAAAGCTCAGTGTGTGAATCAAAATTGGACAAAACTCATATTGTTCTACTCTCAAAAGCCATTTTTAGCATGTTCAATAATTACTTCACAGCTGGCTTTAATAAAATGTGTGTTGGAAGGGAGCCAGCTTCATGCAATATTTAAATATATGTTTAGCTGGAAAATAAAATGCATTATTGCAATCTGATTTTTAAACTGGTAGTCACGAGAAAGACAGACCATGATTTTTAGCGCAGCAGTAGAGAGCTCAATGAAATACATATCCCTTATTGTAAGCATCGAAATAACATAATGCAGTTTGAGTATTAAGAAAAATCCAATAGCTGGAACTGAAATCTCAGAGCTAATTTATAGTAGTGGTTCTTTTTGAGATCTTCAGAAAAAGAATACCTGATACTATTTAAAGAAAAGAGGAAAATAGGAGCATTGTTTACCAACATCCAGTCTCAATAATTAGGGGGAAAGATTACTTAGAATAATATTCTAGTGCAAGGTAATAATTTCAGGTTTTTTTCCAGTATTACGACCAAATTAGGAATGAGAGAGGTGCATGATCAGGCTCAGAGATTGGGTGTGCATGAGGTTCCAGGTCAAGACAGAAGCTGTTCTTGCAGTCTAAATGAACTAAAATCAAAAAATAGGGAGAGTAGGAAATACGACAGTCCAAAGGAAGGCCAGATGGCAGCCAAAAATTGGAGCAAGGGTTAGCATTTCAGTGGATCTGTATCTACCATGTCTAGAGGTAAGATTTCAGGCTAAAGACAGAAAGATGACTGAGGAAAAGAGCATCTGGAGCAGGGAACAAATTCAGGTCTGCAAATCAGGAGCCACTTTCAATATGGAAATGGCAGGAGACAAGCTGTGGATTCACAGAAGTGAGAACCAGACTTCTGCTTTCCTATTTCTCCAAGTGTTGAGAGGCTGACATGAGTTGAATTAGTTCTTTTAGCCTACAGATGTCTATTTTTTCTTCAGCATCATGCCGAACAGGAGCAAGCGAAAGTGTAAAGCATCCGTATGTATCTGTGTCATATGGTTCAAGGAAAATACCTAAAATCTATCATGTTTTTAGCTAATGTAGAAGTTTGAATACGTGGGTTTCATTTTGTGGATAAGACTTAAGAAGCTGTATTGGTTAAGGAAAATCGATATGAATAGCCTTGGTTGTGATATTGGGATTTCTTAATTGAGAGAACAGTGTTTGTTAGTAATTTGCCATCTGAAGATCACGCTAGATCGTTAGTAGTGTTTTGAAAGTTCAGAAAGTATCTGCAGCCAAATATAACTTGATTTTTATTTGCATTTGGCCTGACAGATGCAATGTTCACGTAGAGGAGGACCCAACTGCAGAGAGTTTACTACCACGTGCTGCATCTATAGATGTATTGGGAACATCTGCTTGTGTAAACACAGATGCTGTTTTGCAAAAGTTTCTAGTTAGCTGCTGGATAATGAGTTAGACATTATTTTTTCACTTAAGAGCTGCACAAGGTTCTATCTACAGTATTGTGAAAAGCATTAGAACGCACACATAACAATGGAGAACTCTTTACTCTGTAATTTTTGCCTCTCACCCCCAATTTTTGCCATAATGCTCCCTGCAATAAGCCATAATGCTCTTCTGTGAGATGACATGCATAGTAAAAAAAAAATAAAAGGATAACTGGCATCCTTTTCTTTAAATGAAATTTCTTTGAAACCCGTGTTTATCAAATGTGATTTGTCACAGAGATACAGTGGCTTCAGCATAATTTTCACTAAGAAGGATATTTTTTTAATCCTGAGCCTTCTGGTAGCTTTTAGTGTTTGAGAAAATGGAAGAAAAGTGTGAGACCAAAGAAACAAAGAAAAAAATGGGCAAATTTGATAACTCAGTTATTCATAGATATTTCGGCACACCTTTGATACTGCACTAAAAAGTATTGCTTTGCATTCTAATACAGATCAAAAGCAAAAAGAAAAACCCCAAAACTTGCCACAAAACTGAATATTTATCTTTCACAGAGTTTTAGTGTTAAGCATACTTTAAATAGCTGGCTTATTCATCTTTCTGTGGAGAGTAAGAGGAACAGATTGCTATCAGGGAATTTAAAGAGATTCTCATCTTTGGGATCAAATTACACACTAAGGAGATACAGAATATGGTCTCTGAAATCACAATCAATTCATGAACTGGAAAAGGAGACTGAGCGCGAATTTTATTTCTCACAAACATGCAACTTGCTCTTATTAATGATTAATTGTAGATATTTTCAAGATGAGTGGTCGATTATGTATTAAAAAGTTAAACTTTGTTGATAGTCATTGTGAAGACAGTGTGATCAACAAGAATGGTTTCAAAAGGGAAATCTTTCTGGTGGAAACATATGGCAATTAAAAACTTACACTAAATGATCTCTATGTTCTATAGCTGAATTTTTAAAACTTCAGAATCTGTAATCATTTATTGACACAATGGCTATGAACTGTTTTACTTTATCTGGCAATTTGTTAACAGCATTTAGTTTACAGCAACTTAGAGCCCAGATCTGCCAATACGAAAAAGCAAATAAGACCTTTACGGATCTGTGATAGGGATGGCATAATTTTGCTGGCACTATAGATGTACTGAATCCAGAAGAGTTACGCCGTGACAGAGATATTCCTGTTGTACTGATTAGGAAGAGAATTTAAAAGCAAAGTAACTTGATCTGAAAACACACAGATAAAGATTATAGCAGCTTGAAATTCTTGATTGTTACTTCTTTGAAGTTTTTAATAATTATTTAATTATTTTCACATACAGTATACTTGTAGCACAGGATAAATGTTTGTTAGCTTTGAGAAAATTATTACATATCTCATAGAGTGATGGCAGGATATTTTTTTTTCTTAGGTACATGCACTTTCTTACTTACACAACTGATTAAATTTAAATATATAAGCACCTTAGCAGTAAACACGTATTTGCTTACAGGTTTCCTTAGTTTTTTGTTCTAAAAGAATATGTATTAACACAAGTGAGTTCTTGAGTACGGTTCACTAGAATTTTCAGCCTATTTCAGATCACTGTTTTTGCCAGCACTGTTTACCTTTCACTATTACTTATTCATCTATGCCTAAACTTCTGTTCATCATGATGGTGGTGATTTTATATAGTATTTCGAAAGGCACTGCATGCTTCCTTCAAGTATTTCCCATTTTTTTCCAATGCTTTTAATCTCAGCCCATTTCAACTGGCTGATATTTTACTGACCCAGACAAACAAAACCCAATAGAAAATTATATTTCTTGATGTAATTTTTATGAAGTCAATTGAGTCAAAGTACAGAAGAATTCTTATCCATGGCTCAGTGAGAGTAACTATTCAATGCTCTGAGTCAGCGTATGGTAAATAGCACTTTGTAGTCTTTCTGGTTCAGTTGGACTTGGTAAGATCTTTTCTCCTTTGATGCTCAGAAAAAAATATTATTCTGTGTGTAATTAGATCACTTTCACATTCATACACAGCACCCCTGCATACAAAGATACCAGCTGCATTGCTTTAGAAGGGGTAAGTAGTAGATCTAGGATGCAAAAAAGCTTATTGCAATTATTTCAGAAAGGGACACATAAGCTTAATAATTATTAGTCTCCTTGACAATGTAATTAATCCTAGTATTGCTGTTCAGTCTTTCAAAGTAACTAGTATATTACTTTTTCCAATTTGTCCAGTGTATACTCTTGTAGATGACTCTTTAAACTGTGATTGAATGAATTAAGTTCTGAAGTCAGAAGCTGATAATAAATCATTCTAATGAGGTTCCTTCTATTTGTCATAGAACATGAATATAAATGGAAAAAGAAAATTACCCCACATTTATATTTTGTTAAGTAGATATTGGGTTTTTAAGTATTCATCTGACACCATGGACATGATTTCTGTGCACAAGGGTTAGGTGTTTTGCTCCTAATTTTTAACTGCCTCTCTGGCATTCCTTAGGATGTCATACATATCACAGGAAGATTAAAAAGCTTTTTCAGTGTCCAGATGCACTGCTATGTTTTGCAAATGCTCAATCCAGTTAGGGCACTTGAGATCCTTGTATACTAATGGCAACTGTTTGACCAATTACTAGTCAAAGAAGTACAGGTCATCTGTTGTTGAATAAAGCTCTGATGATGACTTTTGAAGCACTGTTCTGGGCAAGTACAGACATTCTTTTCAAGATGGTACCAGCAACTTAAGCTTTTGTGATCACTTTCACCTTGTAGCTACGTTTTCTAGCTATATTTTAGTAAATTATCATGGCCCTGTGGGATTAGAACACTAAACAATCTTATAATAAATATATGGAATCTGAAGAAGATAACAAAGAAAATCCTAGCTGGAGATATATAATGATGACACGGTCATTTAGTTTATAACCACATTTAAAAAAATTAGTCATTGATCAAAATCTAATAGTATCTGCTACACAAAACTGTCCTGTCTAGAGACTAATAATATCATGGTCTTCAGTACTGCCAAGGTTTTTTTGGAGGGGAAGTTGGACCTTTTTTCTCTTACATAAGATTAAATATTTAGCATAAGTTGTATGTGTGCAGTTCAAGGGTCTTAGGTCCTGTCTTCTCCAGTATACTACCTCTTACTCAGTACAGACTGAATTAGACTCCCATGTTCAGATAGTTCAAAATGCCAGTGCACTTCATCCACTTCTTAGGCTTCCAAACAAACCTATGTGTTCTTGCTATCTTATTTCAGAAGGAACTCTGCACAAAAATGCTCAGCAATATCTTAATCTCTCCGAAAACACTCATTAAAACAAAAGTTGTAGTAGGAGCCAGGCAGGTTCCTGGACATCTGACTTTAGGAACTGTTCAGGTTCCTTTTAGCCCTAATGATTTAGTCTTACGGCAACAAGAGATGCTCAGGCTCAGAGATGACCCCTGAAAAGGTAGTCTACACTATTCGGTATATCCTCAGAGCATATGATCCAACTTGGGCAGACATCCAACAATTATTTGAATCAGTGTTTACCCCAGATGGATGTATACAAATCTGGGAGCATAATCCAAGATGGGCTGCAGAAGCTGCTGGGAGAAGACCATGCCCGATGGCCGACCCAGGGTGGGATCACAATGCAGACGTAGGACTTGTTTAAGAAGTCCTTTCTCCTAATTCTGTTTTGCATCTTTTAATAAACTCAGTAAAGCTATATCACTATTTAATTTTGTATTGTGCATAACTGCCTGACTCGCAAAAAGCAGAAACTTGTGACATACCACACCAGGTCAGGGTATAAGTTCTGAAACCGCAATTATCAGAACTTTATCCCCAGGTAGCCCATGCCTCTTTCTAAGTTTTACAAGTGCTAACAAGTGACTGGAGTACCTGTGCAAAAAATATACATAGAAAATAAAATAACTTCTATGTTTCTGTTCAGAAATGAGGAAATTAAGAAAATACCAAATAAACAACCAAATTATCTGATAACATCATAAATGGCCAAGTGAAGTGTTTGCATGCATATTGGGACATCTAGGCAAATGCATGTTATGAAGAGCTTCTAAACCTGCATGTTGTTTATGTGGTAGGTATAAATGATCACTTGAGAGCCATTATGGTCTATTATGTAAATAAGCATTTAGGGACTTTTGAAAATTTGTAATTATGATAGTGCAGTAGCTCTAAATTGATTTTCCATAAATGTTTTATGAGACATTTGTTAATAGCACCGTTACGGTAAATCTCTTAATTGAAACATTCTACCTTTATGTTGCTAATAGATTTTAAACACACTGGAAGGATAACCTGTTATAAAGTATTTCTAAACGTAGTTTTGGATTCTAATACAGCACTTTCTTCAACTGGTTATTCAGTGGAAAAAAAATGTGTCAGAACATAGCTCTAACTTCAAGATGGAATGGCTATTACAACTTGAGTTTTAAAGGTCTAGTAGTTTTCTCTTGTTTCCCTGTTTCTATAAGAATATGTAAACATATATGTTTTGTGTTGAAATCTCAGGTGGTTTATTTGGGAGGGGTGGGGTGTGGGAAAGGGACACATTTTACATTTTCACCTATGCCATCTTTACTTCAGGATAATCTCCTTCAGGAAGAGAGGTCTGAACTGGGGTGTCTCCCTGGAAAAGACATTCCTGTGAGCCACAGCCTGGTCTGTAACGTCTTATGTAGACCAGCTGTCTTGGAAGGTTTTGTTTCTGATGCAGCTGGTGAATAAAAATTAAATTGGGCTTTCTAAATCCTCTCTGAGAAAAAAAAGCACAGGTATGTCATATTTGCCTGCTAACACTGGGTAGTTCTCACTGAGAGGAAGTTAAAGTGAAGCCTGAGGGCATGAGATGCAGCATTCTGCAATATGGAGTAAAGGATGCCTCACTGCAACTACAGAAATGCCTGTACTGCTCAAGAGTCTAGTTTGATGTATGTCTGATTCCATCAGACAAAAGTAAAATTAAAATATTGACCAACTTCTGGAAATATATTGTCTACTTACCTTCCTTCTCTCATCCCTGAACTAATTCTGAGAAGATAATCCTTCTACCTCTGCTGATCCCTTATGCATTACACAAGGGTCAAGATACCAGTGTCAGTACAGTCAGGAGATTTTTCTATTTCTCCAATATATGGAAATGTTTAAGTAGGGAGGAAATATTATTTATTATTCTAGAACTTTTAAATTCAGGGTGGATCTGTTATGAAGAAATCATGACATCATAAATTCCTTAGAAAGGGTTCACCTCTTCAGAAGTGGGTAAGAGAGTTCCAGAAGTAGAGATAAATACAGACATCACAAGAAATCGCTAAATGGAACAACATATAAAAGTTCATAAAATTTAATTTGATCACATCAGAGAGATACTGTGTGAAGTCCTCTGCTATAGTGGAAGTTTGCGTTTTGTCCAAAACTAGAAGATAGTCATTCATCACCTGTTTTATGTGCTTTACTCAGCTTCATCCACGACATTTAGATTTGGGGATTTTTCTGAACAATGTGGCTCTTTATGCCTTTCTGTCATTCTCTTAGGTCTTAAAATACGAGAAAGTTATTCTCTTGACCACTAAGGGCTTATTTGCAGCATAAGCAATAAATGACTTCTCTGTCTGTCACTTTTTCATGCTCTTATGTGCAGACAGGAAGGAGACAAGAGATGTAAAAAAGCCCATAGCTGAAAGTCAGATCTCTCAGAAATAACTGCAGGAGTAGCCTCCAGATTTTACATTTAGAGAAAAATTGGGAAAAGAAAATTAAGAGGAAGGGAGCAGAGGACACATACAAGGACACAGAAAGAAGACTGGGTCACCTGTCTGTTAATGAATGCTGTAGATAACCAAACAAACAGGCTCTAATATGTACAATTGCAGTTAACTGATATGGCTATAATTTTCATTGTGTGGGTCTTGCATAAAGGCTTGCTTTCACTGAATTCCTTTCTGAAACAACAGCAAGACCCACAAAGTTCTTCCATTGATTATATTTATTTATAAATAAGCTGTAGTTCTGCAACACTGTGATTCCCGCCCCCTCCCCCCGCACTTTTTTTAAAGCTGGTTGACTAAGGAAACAAGGTTTCAGCAATTGCTCCAGCATCTCCCACCTAGTAAATTTTTATCTACATTGTCACCCTCACTCAAAGTTGTCAGGTGCAGTACAGGTTTTAAAGTAATTAACTTCCTACAAACTTTGAGAATGTAAACAGCAAAGCTGAGGAAGGTCTGTATCGTAGTAATGGGAGGCACCAGCATGAGCTCAGCTGTGGTTTCAGACAGCAAGGAATCCTCACTGAAGAGACCTTCATGGAACCACCTTTAAAATGTTTGTATCATGTTTTTGTCATCATATTTGTGCTTTTAGAAGCTACACCCTTTAGAAAACCAAACTCTTTGATTAAGTCTTACATCTGTATAAAAGGCAATTGATACAGTTTTTCAGAGGAGATGCTGAAAAACAAGTGAAATAGAGAGTACTGGATACTGTGTTCTCCAACAGGAATCGTATGTTTTTGGATAAAGGGCACAGAGACATTATATATTTCAGACTAAACATCTATAGCACTGTAAGTAAAGAAGAGAGGATGTTTTTAGCAAATAGCATGCCAAAATGATAATTTTTCTTGTATTTTAGCTTAAATTGCTGTAATTTAGTCACACATTGCCCAAGATGCAAAGCTTATCTGTCATTCATTTTTACAGCTTACATACTTTTTGAAAATAAGCAGAAACGTTGCTAGAATTCTAATGACTGCTTTGCTACCGTGTGTCATGAGAACTGTAAACTACCCTACATTTTAAATCTGCTCTTTGGCATTGCTTAACCAACACGTTTGAGACCCTGTATTGTACTCACTTCTACTAATTTCCTTGAATTAATGTATGGCTATCATTCACGGTCAGGCTTCTCAGAAGAAACAGCTTCCAGGAAATGCAACAGAAACTAGTCAACAAAAGCAGATGGGTATCCTGGGAATCTGGAGTGATAAAAATAATATAACAGAATACAATACCAGTGCATATAGGTGGTTTATGCAGCTTTGTGATCTTATTACTATTACTTTCATCTTCTCTCTGCTTTTCCCTCTTCTCTTTAAAGTCACATTTGCTATGGAATTGGTACATTACATTACTCCTCCCCGCAGGCCACGGAAAATAACAGAACCTCAAGTTTCTAAAGAGCAAATGTGGTTTAAAACACTGGAGCTAAATTGTCCTGGTTTCAGCTGGGATAGAGTTAATTTTCTTCCTAGTAGCTGGTATAGTGCTGTGTTTTGGATTTAGGATAAGAATAATGTTGCTAACATACTGATGTGTTAGTTGTTGCTAAGTAGTGCTTACACCAGTCAAGGACTTTTCAGCTTCCCATGCTCTGCCAGGTGCACAAGAAGCTGGGAGGGGGCACAGCCAGGACAGGTGACCCAGACTGGCCAAAGGGCTATGTCATACCATATGACATCATGCTCAGTATATAAACTGGGGGAGTTGGCTGGGAGGCAGCGATTGCTGCTCTGGGATGGGCTGGGCATCAGTTGGCAGGTGGTGAGCAGTTGCATCACTTGTTTTTCCTGTCTCCCTCTCCCTCACCCCCTCTCCCCCCCTCCCCCCCCCCTTCCTCTCTCTCTCCCTCCCTCCCTCCTTTTCATTAAAATTTATGATTTTTTTAATTTCTATTATTAAACTGTTCTTATTTCAACCCATGAGTTTTTTAGTTTTGCTCTTCAGATTCTCTCCCCGATCCCACTGGGGGAGGTGACGGGGAGGGCAAGCAAGCGGTTGTGTGGTGCTTGGTTGCCGACTGGGGTCTCAAGCACATCTCTTCCAGCATCCGAAGAACAGAATTAACTACCCAAGATTTCTGCATAAAGGAGAAACTTAGAGATTTGAGAATAAAGTGACAATCAATCACATGTGTGCTTGAGGGGATGTGAACACGCAGACCACAGGGTGTAGCAAACAACAGATTCCAGCCACGTTTGGCACTGGGCTCTCTTTGTACCTCGTGCTCAGCTTTGAACAGAATAATTCATTGGAACAGAAAGAATCTATAGTTTAGTGGTTAGGGCACCCATCTGAGATCAGACCTGATTTCCAGTCTTAGCTCCAGTCAATATCGAAGTAATTTATGTTATTTATTCCTTGTGACAGAGACTGGAAGGGGGGCTTCCCCCCCAGCCTGAGCTCTCTAACCACGAGACCATATAACTCCATCGAGTTGGCTGGTGACAACCAGAACCTGGACACTCTTCTGGGAAGCATCCCAAATGACTGTGCTAATCATAAAGTAAAGGGAGACTCCTCTTCAGAGTATAGTGTTTTAAAACACCTGATCAAATAAGTGCACTGTGGACATACTAAGTGAATCGGGTCTTAGATGCCAAAAAAAATACAGAACTGAGTTACTGAATCCAGCTAAAGGAAGCTGAAGACCCTGTCTATTTAAACTTGAGCAATGCTGGGCATACTCTGAAGCAGAATTTTAGGTATAAAACAAGCATTTCTGGTGAAAATATAGATAGCTAGCACTTTCTGCTTAAAGTCCTGAAACTTATAAACAAAAAGAGATGAGTAAATTTCTGGTTTTGTGATTTCAATTTGGATGCCTGCTTTCCATTTTAGGCCTTAGAATCCGAGAAAGTAAAAAAAGAAAGAAAATTAAATATTTACCCTAGGAAAAAATGAGACAAATTTCTGCATACTCAGTAGAGCTGATCAGCAAACAGTCTAATTAAATATTAAATATATTAGGTAAGTATTAAACATTAAATATTTATAAATATTTAGTATATGAAATATTTAGCATAGTGTATTGTAAATACTAACATTTTAATAAAAACATTATTTTAAATATATTCTGATTTGGGAAGCAATGATTGTGTTATGTTTTTTGATGAAAATGTTTTTGAGCACTTCGAAGTCCTGCTGCTATTAATTTTTCCTACAGTAGGTCAGAACAGTATTTTTTATATATATATCTATAATATGTAATTTCTCTCTACATATAATACATAGCAACCTCATGATGATGAAGAATCTGTAGTTTTATGAAAAACAGGGTAAACCCAGTAAAATTTATCTTCCTTTATATCAAGGAAGGATAATTAAGAAAGATATCAAGGAAAGCAAGTCTGCACTATGTTATCAAGTTGTTGCAAGACATGTAATATCTCATCCACTCTTTATTAAATGAGATGAGCTTTTGTTCATTTTCATCATAACAAAACAATAAATATGTATTAATTAGTATTGGTACTTAGGGATTTGTTTCAGTAGACAATTATCGTGGAACTGGAGATAGAAAATGTTTAAAAACTAAGGGGCTACATAATCATATCTATGACAAGAAATGGGAAGTGCACTCAAAAGTGTTTAAATTGAATATAAATATGCAAATAAAACGCAGGCAGAATTTGACATACTAATGTCTCTTCAATTTTTCTTCCCAGGTTTGTGTGTATATGCATTTTTATATCTTGAAAAATTGATAAAGACAATGAGGAAATTAAATATTCTTAGGAAACTGTATTAGAGGTAGTATTCTAGGCATATTTTGACACAAGGTCCTGCCTAGATAATTACTTATCCGATTTTCATGTTGACTCTCCTGCAGTGCTAGCATAGCCAAAATTCCCCTTAGGATCACTATGCAGTCTAAATGCACAACAATATCAAGAACACTCTGACTAAAATCAGATACTAATGTTAGTCATAATTTGACTTACTAAAATAATTTGGTGGATTTATTTTTGTAGTTTGTTAAACAAGCTTACCACTATGTCAGAACTGTTCAATAAAGAACAGGGGATGAGAAATTAATTGGCGTGCTCAAAACCACATATATGTGTTAATATTTATCTTCCTATTTCTTTAGGGCCTCCTTTCTGCTTAAGGTTGAAATAAAAATGAAACAAGAGGAGGAGGGGGAATGATATACCATATTGCACTTTTTTATCATAGTCAATAACCCATAGATATTTTCTCCTGTTATTTGCTATTTATCCTATTGTTGGATCCCTGCCAGTGAACTCCTCTCGCAAATGCCATTATCTTTTAATTTGGAAGTGATGATATTAATCCATTAATTATCTGCATGTTTACCCAAATTACAACAGTTACCCCTTTGCCCTTCTGAATTTTTTATCCCCAGTACAATTCCTGAGTGGTGTTTGTACAGCTAGGAATTTAGTATTGAACACTCCTTACCATTAAAAAGTAACCGTAGTTTCACTCCATCACTGCAGCCAGATCTAGTTTTCACTCAGATATTCAGGTTTAGATTAGTCCAAGAAAGGGGGAGACAAAGGATCAGAGAATTTCTACTCACGTGTCAGTCACTTTTGTTAAGCCCAAGCCACTGAATAGTGTGGGATTCAAGATACATTGAACCAATGAGATGGAGCAAGAGGAGCTTCTATGGCCTGACAGTTTAAAGCCATCAGTCTGGCAAAGAAATCCTACCTTCCAGGCCTGTTCTGAGAACTGTTCCTATGTATTATCCTGTATCTTCCAGAGCAAAATATATCAATTGCCCTCATAATAAATGCTAGAACTGATGAAGGCAGCAGAGAAACCCAATTTCTGGATTCTGATTAAATGTAGACATCAGACAGATGTTAACCTAGTCAGTCTGATCAATACTAAGATGCTGTAGTGTATACTGAAAAGCAAAACTGTAGATTTGAGGTGCTTTAATTAATATAGAAATTAGGGATTTCCAGAGTTAGACAACAGCTTGCATAAATATTTTTATGGTGCAGCCTTTTCTGCCCATATATCTATGTTTTTCTTAGACTTCAGCTTTAGCCTCTTAAATCCTTCTGGATATGACCATTGAACTTACATTTTTCTTTTTAAATGGGAGAGAAGAATATGATTTTTTTTTTTACTGAGGGTAAAAAAAAAGAGAAGAGTTGCCTGTTAGTTTGTTGTCTGTTAATTCTTTATGCCTTTGCATGTTTCTCTCCGTGTTGAACAGAGAAATAGTGGAAATCAAAAAATATAGACTTGATGCTATGAATCACTGAAGTCAATTATACAGCTCTCTGATCTGAAGGATTCAAAATGAAATCCTACAAGCCTCTGTGGTGTCATTAATAAGGGTACAATTTCCCATTGGTCAAGGAGGATCAGGATATCAGATGAAAAAATGGCATGTACCACATAAATTCTTGTCAGGCTCAGATGCTTAGATAAAGCCTTTTGGAGAGAATTAAAAATTTAAAAAATTGAAAGCCAGGGGGGAAGCTAGTTGCTCAACAAAGTATGAACAGGTACACTGTATTCTTCAAGAAGGTGGTGTTCTTTGAGAAAACTCCTTGAAAGTTTGCTTTAGAAAGTGTTACATACTGAACACAGCCTGAAGGTGTGAAGTGGGATTGTGAATTTGCAGGGGAATAAGTCACAGAAGAGGTATCTGCACAATTAAAATGGAAAATCATATAACAGAAATGTAATTACCCAACATCAAAAACTTGGTTTTCATTAGAAACAGCTTTATCTGAGCATCTGAGAGCAGCAAAGTTATGTATACAAATATTGGTATTAATAAATTGGTCATAATTCAAAAGGTTGGGGGTTTTTTTGGACACAAGTCTGTGTATGAAGTTTGCTTTTGAAAGAAGAGTGCACAACATTCACTAAGCAGATTTCTTAATTCTAGTTAATATATGGTATAGGAAAGAATGCTAGAAATGAAATGCATGTTCTGTAACAGTACTTCCTACTTCCTTCTTTAACTTCTTTAATCTCTCAGTTTTTCCCTTGTCTGCTACTCACTGATAAGCCCATTTCTCTCAGCTCTTGTTTCTCAGTTTAAATCTATTTTTATCTTATTGATGAGTCACTCGTCAGTCTGTAGTTTAACACATCCTGTGTTTCTCCGGATGGTCTCACATGCTTTTTATATAAAGGGAGAGGAGGACTGTGTAATTGCATCGTGACTCTATTCTGTTTCACTCTAGAAGGAAATTAAGGTGGTATTTATTTATAGCCTGAAATATTCTTGATTTTTTTCCCTATCAAAATTTCCATCAGGTTCCTATGAGTGTATTTACCCAGGTCTGCTACTATGGTTTTCCTCACTCATAGCCTGTATAAATGCTGGTGTTTATTTGGTTCTGCTGCTTGTCAGTTCAGCTGCAGCTGAAATCATTGAATTCTCATATAATTATAGTGGTGCCATTCAAACAGCTAGAGTTAAGGTTGTGTCAGCAATTGCATTATAAATCCTTAATTTAAATGGTCTGCACTCATTCAACCATAAAATATGTTTTGAGCTGAACCTTGGCTTGTAAGGTTTCAAGCCAGGAGCAACTTCCTTTTCAAACCAAAAAAAAAAAAAAAAGAGAAAAAAAAAGAAAAAAAAGCCTGCAGCGACACAAGAGGCGCATTACAGGTTTACTCTGTTTTGCTTCGGTTCGACTTAAAAGATTCTGATCCTGTCAGTTAAGAGAGTTGTTTGGACCCTGTGTAAACTGACCTCTGCTTTAAGGCTGATACCAAGAGAGTCATCTGATGATGATTTTGGTAGTATATTAAGGGGCCAATTAAAGGCATCCGTGGCAGGCAGCACAGGGGACTGGTACCACCAAACTGCACTTCACATGCTTTCAGTCAGCAATGGACCATTAAGGATAATGTGGGCTGAATCAGAACCATGACCTGGAGATTAAAGGTCCTCATTATTTCATTCATAAATAATCTGGCTCTCCAGTTGCTTGAAGCCTAATAGGGAGACAATAAAAAGGGACATGGGCTGGGCAGAGGCAACACAACCGTACAAGTGTGTTAGTTCAGATGCCTTTCACGTTCTTGTTCCAGAAAAAATGACACCATTTAAAAATGGTAGGAATTCTCAACTGCACCAAAGCACACAACCAAAGCAGAGCCTCTGTCTCTATATTTTGAGATAATTACCTGAAAATATCTTCCTAGAAATCATTCTTGATCACAGGAGGACAGACTTACTCAAAAACAACAACAACAAAAAAAAAAAAAAAAGAAAAATCCAT
This sequence comes from Platalea leucorodia, assembly GCF_965183815.1. Taxonomy (NCBI): domain Eukaryota; kingdom Metazoa; phylum Chordata; class Aves; order Pelecaniformes; family Threskiornithidae; genus Platalea; species Platalea leucorodia. The sequence goes on along the minus strand of NC_138828.1, from coordinate 40,207,965 downwards.
GAAAAAAAACCCCACACCAAAAAAAACCAAAACCCTAACTGTAACAACTCCCAGTGTACTCTGCCAGGTGATATCTCACAAAACCCCATTTAACATATGAAAAAACAAATAGCTTGTAAAGCTCTGTTGTTATTTAGATAGCATAATCCAAATTTAGTTTGACATGAAGTATAGCTGGCATAGTTCAAAATCCATCTAGAAAATAGATTAATGACAAGTTTCAAAAATGGATTGAGGATTTTCCTAGTGAAGTGCTCTTGTCTATGCATTTCAGCAAGTCTCAGCTGATTGTCTTAGAACTTTGCACAGAAACTTTGGACCTTAAACTACTGTCCCTATTACAGTCACTAACAAAACCTCTGTTATCAGTGGGTCAGGATCTTAGTGCATGTATCTAAGGATGAAACAAGGGATATTTAGTCTTTATATTTATTATTTGTGGCAATATTGCCTAAAGAGACAGTATAAAGGTAAAGACTGTGCTATACTTAGAGCTATGTATCAGATCATAGTTGTTTCACACAAATCTGTTCTTATCTCAAATCTCATGAAGATGTGATTTTCTTTTTTTTCTTCCTTTGCTATTTTTTTCCCTCCTTATAATTCAATTGAGCAGCCTTCAAAATTAGTCTTATCTCATTTAAGTTGGTCGCACTATATTGTTCTTTTCTTCTTCATCTTGGTTTTACATAGTGCATTTGGATATTAGCAGTATAAGAGTCCATCACTTTAAAGGAAAAAACCATCACCTCTTAAAGTTATTAGCATCAATTAAAAATATTTTTAAAGTCCGCTAAAGAAGATACTCCATAAAATGTCTACCTTCTGAAATATGACTGATTAAGCTCTAATTCTTCCTGGAAGAAGGTTGTGCCATAAATCAGTCCTTGCAACGGTAACTGTAATAAAATATAGAACTAGACCTCATTGAAACCTAGAACTGAAACTCATGATTTTCCCTTTAGTGTATGTATACTCTGCTACCCAAAAAGACATCCAAAGCTGTTATATTTCATGAAGGGCTTTTGATCAGCAATTTTCTACACACTTTATATTGTTTAGCCTGACTGTGTTTTCAGTGAGTGTTTTATCTCCATCTATATTATCTAGAAAGTAATAAAACCATATTTAGGATGCCATAGAAAAATGAGGAATGTTACAGCGATGCTATCTACTACATGTACAGGAGGGAGATAGATAAACTAGCGATTCAGTGGTTATCGATTTCTTCCTTACAGCAATGTGGTATTATAACATGAAAAAGTTTTGACATCCCTACTGAGGGTGGACAAACCACCACAGAGCCACCACAGTCACACAGATGACAAGCAGTGTCACTCCAGGACCCAAGACAGCCTAGTCACGCCTGCAGAGTGCACTGCTTGCCTATGGCACTGCTGTAGTGAGGCTTTCATTTTAGGGCTCAAGACTGTATGTCATCACAGCATCAAGCTGTGCTGTGCCTTCTGAAGAAAGTTCGTGAGTCTCTCAAATTCAAGGGGCTTGCACACAGACATATCAAAAGGAACACATGGGTGGCTGCAATTGAGGAAAAGCAGTCAAGACTTCTAGCTTTAAAACTCTGCTACCATTTTACAGTAAGCTGGCCAGTTACAAGATCTATATAAAAGACTGCGCTGAAGTTCTAATTCATATTTTCACAGTTTCAAAATTTGTCTTTTGAATGTTTTCCTATGTCAGCACCTATGATATTAAAAGATTGGCAACACTGAAATCGCTCACGAGATTCTTCCATCTTGCAGCAACTCTTCCATTCTTAACAGTGTTGCAGTCATGTAGGTACTCACTGGGGTAAGCCAGTTGGCTGACTGCACTGACTGAGCAGTTTTGGTGCTCATTGTAATGATATAGAGAAAGGTAGTGAATGGCAGCTTATCGACATGGACAGTGCCCGTTGTATTTGTTCTGCGGATCGTGGGATCGTTGATTTTGATGAGGGATTCTATAATCATAAAAGAGTTGCTCCTTCCTTTCATAAGGGGTGAAGAGTATCATCACGTTATGACATGGTGCACAAATAAGCAGCAGCTTGTGCTTTAACATATTAACTATTGTGACTCACTGCTTCAGGGAACTGTTGTCTTTAAAATCACAAAGAAAACCCAAGTATAATCAAGTTACTATTCTTTCCTGCTGGCAAGCAAAAATGAGGAAAAAGCAACAGTACTTGAAAACAAGCCAAATAAAGTGTTCAGCTCAGATGACCTGTAATACTCAGCAGTGAATCAGTTGTTTATCACGGGCTACCTGCAAATACTTGCAGGGTTTCCCACTAGACATTGTTCCCAAACACAATCAACTAGAAGACTTTTGGTATGCTTCATGAGCAGAGACACTCTTCAGCTTCTATCACACAGAACTCTTAAGGTTATTTTTGATAAAGTGATAGCCTTGATTTCAGTATAAATAAATAAGTGCAAACAAAACTATTTCTTTGTATAATCACAAGTATCTGGCTGCTTGTATAATTTCTTCAGTTCCACTTTTGCTTTCTTTACTACCTGCTCAGGCTTTGAGACATTGGCACGTACAATATGATCTCAGGTTGTGGGATTTCATCCCTACCCATATATAGAACATAAAATTATCCTGGTCGAGGTAACATGAGCTAACTTGTGTAATAATCAGAATGCTCTTTGAGACATTGATTTAAAACAGCAAAAGAAAATGTTACAGTCTGATCCAATCCACGTATTCTTCTCAGCAACTTCCTTACTCCTTGTGAGAGGTTTTATTTGAACCCAAAATTGCTTCTCTCCCTCAGATTCTTATTTTCTACTTTTTGCAAAAGAATCACTAGGGAACCTCTTTTACTGCTAATTTGATGCAATAAGAGGAAGCTGAAAGTTATTGTGGCCTAGATGTGTGCCTATGCCTTAGAGACACAGTCTCTATCATTAGCATCTGAGTCATTATTAGTAATTACCCATTTCATCAGCACAGGTCTGTTTTGTTACCTTATGGAATTTTTTAACCTTGTTTATATCAAGAGCTTTATCTGTTTATTTTCAGGTTTCCTTCTGTTATTGACAAGATGTTACTTAAAACTTCTTTCTTTTCTCTCCATTATTCACCTCTCACAGGAACATTTATTTATTGGATGTTAGTTTTGTATGGGCTTTTGGTCAGTAGGAAGGTTAGTATAAACAGTTTCAAGTTAAGTCTTTTCCTCTACCATCAATGGAAGTAGGCTTGACATTATTTGCGTAGTAGGTCATGACTATTGTCAAATCTGACTTCAAAACCATTATAAATTCTTGCAGGCAGAAATGCTTGAATATTATTAGAGATAACCTGCATTCATTTATGGGCTTTTCCCTCCTTAATCCTACAATGTTCCATTTCTACATTTAGATTATTGATCCTTCCTAGAACCCTAGAAAGGATCAATAAATGCAGAACTAAATTTCTCAGGATAACTGGAGATATTTTAGTTTTAATAAAAATGAGCAAAACAGAGAGTCAGTAGTGAGGAGATACTTGTCTTAACATACCACCAGGAGCTTGGGTAGCAAAGCTGCGTGTGTAGACAAACCTAGCCATGGTGACTGCTAATTGTTTTAGATCTTTTTGCCAAATTGGGAAAGGGCACGATCAATAACACTACTTGAGGCATTACTATCCAGGTCCTCAATGATACCTTGCTCCATAATTTATGTGCCTCTGATAGTTTTGAAACAGTTGTTCATCTAACACCTGTCTCCATATTTGCCCTAACACTTTCCATGAATTCTTGTAAAAAAAAAAATATTAAAATTCTGCTATCAGACCGCAAATAATAAGCTCATCTGCCAAAAAACCTTGTAGTTAAAAAAGATATTCCCCTGATTACGTGCCTAAATTAAAATAACCCTGTGGCTAAAACACTTACCCCAGTACTGAAGCAGCTTCAACAACAGAAGAGGTTCCTCTTACCCCACCTGCTCCCAGGAACCAGGTCCTTCTGTCCAGAGGCAGATCCTAAACCCACATCTCCCACTGCCTAAGAGGACATCCTCACTGAACTCTGTCTACCTTTATTCAGATTGTTTCTCTGTCCCTTAGCTGTGCTCTGAGAAGTCCCTTAAAAAAAAACCAAGGCGGGAGGGGGGGGAAGTCTTGTTGATTGACTGCAAGAGGACTTAAGTATGACAGGTGAGGGCAGTTGCCAGGTCCAGGGCTGAAGAAAAGCTAAACTCCTGCAGCTGGGGGAACCTCAGTGCTGGCAAATGCAGCCAGCAAGCTGTCAGGGAAGGAATAGTGGATTTTTTTGGGTTGCATAATGCACACAGAATCTTCCTTTAGAGAACAATGCGAGGGATCTGAAATGATATGTGGCCGGAGATTAAATGGTAACCATTGTTACCAGGAAGTTTGGCTCATTACCTGAGGAGCAGCTTCCAAAGATGCTGCTTCTGGGAATTAGTGCGGATTGTACACTGAAGAGTAGATGAACAGTAATAACACGACCAATCCTCTAGGCAATTTAAAAAAAAAAAAAAAGAAATTCTTCCTTTTCTGCAGTATAATTAATATTGTTTCATATAGCTCATGTGTTCTGTCTGTCCAGGTAGTGCAAGTACACTGTACTGCTTAGGGTTCTTATTCTTCAGAAAGTTTCACAAGGAATCTCAAAACGGGGAAAAATGAACGTCCTTTGTTAAACTGTTTTAACCAACTGGTATTTATACTTTTATAGATCCTTCTTACTTAGAGGAATTGACAAGTTGAAACAGTCTATTAAATGTCAATATTCCTTAAATGCTAAGGTTATAGATACTCATGCAGTAGCAGATTTCAAAGATTTGAAGAGTGCTGTGAAGCCTTGTTGATGACGTCTTTTAGTAAGATATGCAATCTTGTCTTGAAGATGCCATACAGCTGAGTTTACCACCCCCCCGCAGTAGGCAGTTCTGACACTTGTTTATATATACTTCAGGTTTATTTCAGGATTGGATTTCTCTCATTTTTCCTGCAGCCTTGTTAAGTCTTTCCTGCAATGTCTTTTTCATGTGCAAATAACTATGTACTGGGATTGAGTCACGTTTCAGTCTCCTAAATAAACAGAATATTTAAGCCTGATCAGCCTGACATCACAGATTTGTTTTATAATCACTTAATAATTATAGGCTTATCTTCTGTGCTTTCTCAGTGTTTACCTGTTTTCCTGAGGCTGTTCCAGAAATGCATTCTAGCACTGATTTTTACCAGTACTGTGCACAGAGGCATAAATGCTTTCCTACTTTTATTTGACACCTCTCCTTTTCATAGCACTGTAAAAAATTTACTTGCCCATTTAGCAAGACATTGCGGGAAGAGTTCACACTGAGATAGCTAACTATACAATGGCCTGTAAGTCATTTGTGAGGGACTGTTTTTTGAGACATTCATTCTATGAAAATAGTTGAATTGTTCATTTTTTAGATATATTATATTGTATTTAATTGTACTGGAATATATCTGACTGGATCATGGCATTCAAACAGCACCAGCCCCTTCTCCTTCCTTTCTTATTTTCCAGGAGTCACCTACAAAATTTACCGTCAATGTATTAATATAATTTTTTAAATCACTGTTAAAAAAAAATGAGTATCACTGACAGAAGAACCAGTAGTCAGTGGACCCTCTCGTAATTTGCTGACACATGCTTGTTAGAAAATATTTATTTTGCAGCAGTTTTTTAAATCCAAATACTTATTGAAGAAAACCATGAAATTTAGAACAGTGTTACTTTCTAATAGGTTCTGAAGGAGACTTTTGTGAAACTGAAAATATCCGGGGAGATGACTTTAGTTTTACATGCCTTGAAATTTACTAAAAATCCTCATTTTACTGGTATTACTCTTCACATTAAATGATGTTTCAAATAAACTTCTTTCAGAAAGTGCCTTTCAGGGTTCAGATGACCTTTATTCTTGTTGGAAGCCAGCTCCCTCCGGTATTTTATACATGCACAGCGAGGAAAGAGAAATACTGCTGCACTGTGTGGGAACGAAGCAGTATCAAGAGGTTATCATACATACTACATTGAAAATAGGATCAAAGTTATAAATGCTGATTCAGTTATCAGGGCACTGTGGGTTTGTTCTTGTTTATAAAATGACAGAACAAATCACAAAGGCCCATAGCAATTATTAAGGGTGATGTGGTGAATTTATATGTCCTGAAAGTGGGCTATGCGCTGCTGTAATACCCAGGGAGTAGGTTAGGAAGGGGATTATGACTGAGTTACAACTCTTTGCCTGGTTCCACTTACTCCAAGCAGGGAGTAATCGGTTTTGATCTCTATCTGTAGAAGAGTATCTTTAGCTCTATGGGGACTTGATTGTACAGGCTTGTTCTTTAGTTGTCAGTAGTAATGGAAAAGGACCAGGAACAAAATGGGGATTTTGCTTGGGTTTAGTTTTTGCTTCAATTTAACCTAAAGCAATGATAAAAAGTTTAACTGAAAATCTTCACCTTAGGACCATGTCCCAGATAAAGGATCACACTTCTGTAAAGTAAGGGAAGAACGGACTGAGGAGGAGACTTGACAGAGAAGTGAATAGTTCCTAATGCTTTCTAGCATACCAAGGCTCAAGTCTGGGGCTCTGCTTCATGCAGAGCAAAAGACTGAAACCACATCTTTTTCCTCCTAGGCTAGTGCTTCAATGTCCAGGGTGTGTCCTATTCTGAATAACTTCATTACTTTTGTTTATATGGGTGTTTTGCATTCTATTTCGGTGGGGGTTTTTTTTTGTTGTTTGGTTTTTTATTTTTAAGACATGGCAGATGAAAATTAAAGTCACATGCAAGCAAAAGCCTTCTGTTACTTATTGTTGAAATAGAGAGAAAATATTCAACCTTGAAATCATTCATAACAAGAAAATCTCATGTCCTGTTCAGAATTAGACATGATATATGAACTGAGGAAATGTGTTTTTATACTTTATTTACGAAGAGTATTAAAATAGGCTTTATTCTTACTAACATTACTCTTAATATATAGCAGTGTAAGTAATCTAATTCACTCTGTACAATGTAACTGACTAATTTACTGAATACTGGGACATTTATTTCCTTGTATTAACTCTTTTCCATTATCTTTGGCTAAGGCTTCCACATATCTTAAATATAACTTAAATGTAGAGTAAGTAATGTGGGGAATAAGGGGCTCTGTCCAGGTTTCTGATCCTCTGAAATCATGGCAATGTTGCACAATGTAAACATAGAACTGGAGAAGAAACTGACTCCTCTGGAGTCCAACCAAATGGATTCATATGAAAGAGGATTTGAGTACAGTCTGGAAAAGTCTGAGCATGATTATGCAGGTCTAGGGACAAAAGAACCTTCAAAGAATGCCAGCAATCTAGGCAATGGCCTTCCAGCTTGCAGAACAAAAAAATTCGTTCCTCTCTAAAGTTAATTCTCTAACTGTTCTACTCTGCTTACATGACTGTATATATGTGTTTAATTTTTTAGGAAGAAAACATACAAACTAAACTTAATTCAAAACTAACTTTTGAATGTCATGTCCTTAATTAGCACTTCATCCACTTGCTGCTGTCACCTTGATTTTTTAATAAGGTTGTATCGCATTGCTGTGAGCCACCGAGAGAGTCTAATAATTCAGATATTTCCTTTATCTGAGGTACCTGTTTGCTGGCATGAAGAAGAATGCTGTTGACTTGTATGACCCCCACTTTCACTGTCTTTCCCCCAAGTGACCTTCCCAACTTGTCTTCTGTATTCTATTGCTGCCAGCATCAGTCCAATACCCCTTCTTGTTGTCCTAGCAAGTGCCATTCACTCTGTCCCATTCCACCTGCGTTTCCTCCTTCAAAGAAATCCAACAAACCAACACAAACCACACCCAGTTTCATACACCCTTGTAAGGGATTTGCTGTCCAAAGGCTTTGAAAACCTCAGAAGTCTGTAAGAATGAATTAAACATTGTAAATCTTGTCTGTCCTATGCTTTGACTCAGTTGGATGCATACATGTCAGATCACTCTATATGCTTCCGTAATTCCATTAGTGGCATCCAGTAACTCCTGTTATGAAAGAACTGAATTTCTGAGGTGTTGCCAAAGGTCAAGAGACCTTGAGGGACATTCTGCTTTGCAGTTAGAATTACTCCCAATAAACAAATCTTGTTGTTGTTGTTTATAGTTAAGCTGGTAATTGTAAAACTTGACTATTTGGCTGCTGACCTAGTATCTATGGGCACATTATTAAAAAGAAAACCAAGATATTTTTGTTCCTGTCCCCATTTCTCCCCCCCATCTGTCTGATTCTTCTTTCCATTCAGGCTTGGGGGCTGTTTTCTCCTCTGTTGTGTTTTTACAAGGCACTCACCCTATTTTCCTTGACCACATACAGACTCTCAACAATGCTGTCTTTCAGGGAAGGGGTTTTCTAAAGAGTCACTTCAGCTGGAACAGAAATAATTAAATAAATAAATAAATAATAAAAATTTAATTAAAATCTTAACTAGCTTAAGCTCTGGCAAGCAGTCAGAGTGCAGTTAACATTCTCCACTAAATTTGAAGCACTTGACATAATATGGAGAGTTTGAGAACTACAGGATAGGCGCATGTTTTATTCAGAACCTAATGAGAGTTTAATGCTATGCCAAGTGACTGTCAGAAAGCTGGCATAAGATGTCCTCTGTGATCCATTCTGGGATACCCAAAAGAATTAGAACACAAGAACAGATATTTTGGTTTTTTCAACGCTGCTTCAACAAGTACTAGAGAATCCTGAAAAAGTAGAGGCCTGCTAAGGGTAGAGCCCTTCTTCCATACTATCCTAAGATCAGAGCTTTTGGTTTAGTGCCATGATTTTGGGATTTTAAAATCAACCTTCACTTACAATTTCAGTTCACTTTCTAGAGGCTAGGCCTTGTGCTAGATTCAGTAAAGTATGTAGCACAAAGCTTTCAAGATTTGTGTCAATCTGTTCAGTCTAGTCATTCCACTTTTTTTTTTTCCTGTTTATGTTCACCATTTCTTTCCACAGAAACAAAATGTTGCCTTCCAGATATTCTGCTTATTACCCAACATTTTACATTTTCATGATTCCAAGACCACAGGAGTGCTCTCAGCCTGTAAACTGAAGTGTATTTAGCGTATAAATTGGAGTCACATGGAACAAACTCTGCTAGTGTCCAAGTGAACTGTGGAGGCCCGGTAAGGCAAACATCTCTTGTCCAAGTGTATTCAAGCAAGAAACAGGTGTAATTTAGGTGACTTTGCCTCTGAAAATGGGAAACAATTTCCAATACCCAGTGTGGCTTGCAGAGCAATCTAGGGAAAATAGACCACAGCTTGGCCATTGACCCTCACATCTATGCATAGGAGAATATGAACTGAACCTGGGAATTCCAGTGCACTTATTGCATCCGAGGCTGGGGCTCTTACCTCTTATCTGTGCTTTGCACTCAGTCTTTGTTTCCATGGAAACTAAGGGTAAAAAAAATGGTGATATTTGCATTTTATACCCAATACAAAGTCAGGGTCTGCCTGGGATTTGTACCTCCCAGCCTACAAGCAGCCTTTTATGCATCAGGCTTCTGCTTCTGGTTTCACCAGTACCAGTGTCTTCATAGACTCTACTTACAACGCTTCATTCTCTGCCACTATGGCTCCTTCTGCAAGAACCTAACTTTGGCATTTATGAGATACTGTAAGAGTAGAGATCTGCTAAATAGATGAAGCATTTCTGCTAATAAGTTTCAAGAAAGAAAACCAGTCTTCCCACAAGAACTGTGATATCTTGTACAGTATTGTGACATTGTTGGCTGAGTTATTGCAAAAGACAGCCCTAAAAAGATCGTTTTAATTAGAAAGGAACCAAACCTTAGCCCATGAATTGGAATATTTCACTTTATGATTGCAGATCAGACTTATGGCAGAGGGAAGAGGGAATGAATTTTTGTATGCCAAATGAACAACCAAAAAAGCAGCACACAGTAATCATTAATCTCAGTCTGGATGGACCTTTGGGGGGTGACAAGGGAAGGTATAGGTGGTAGGACTGGGATATGGAAAGCCTTGCTCCAGTTATTCTGTATTTTGCCACTCTACAAATGTTTCAAGCACTCCTTTACAATGTAAATATTTGTGACCTCTATTTTGAAAGCAGTTGTGTAGAAAGGAAGGCAGATACAATACAGTCAAATTTAAAATTCACTGAGATATTGTGAATTGTCTGTGTATTCTGTCTTCTGCAGTAGCATTTGCAGTATAAATTACAATTTCTTAGGATTTTACTGTTGTTATAAAGAACTTTACCCATGCACTCCCTGAAAGTTGACTATAAATGTTAGTTATTTGAAATGTTTTGCAAGTTGTCGTTGTTCTTGAGTAAACAACTACTGTTTATGTTTCCTGATTGGATTATGTTTCCTAAACTGGAATCCCCTTCCTATCATGAGAAAACACACATGTATAAGGAAAAAGAATGGCAGCAATAGAGGTGAAGCAGAAAGAAAAAAAAAAACACACCTGTTTTTAAAATTATTTTTACAAAGTGATTTTTTTGTGGATTTTCTCTGAGATGAAAGACTAATTTTATAGAATACAGCCCACAGGGAATTTTAAAATTAAATCAGAAATGAGCATCCTTTGCTTCAAATTAATATTCTTCATGGTTTATTTATAGTGACCATAATTATATTCAGAACCTGACCTTCCATCTGCTTATTCTCAGATTTGCATTACAAAAGTGATATTCCAAAACCTGTATTCAGAAATGAGCATTTCTTTCTGAATATGTCTCCTTGATTTAAATGCTTGAATTCCATGCATTTAGGATATAGGAGATTCATACTTATATTATCCAGCTACATACTAAATCAATCTGCAGCAAATTAACACGAGTGTGAAAGTTATATTGCATTGTATAAAGGCAGATCCTTCTGTTTTTAAGGTTGGTGAAAGCTGGATTCCCTTGAACATGTTATATACCTAAAAATGGGGATAGATGTCTATTGAGATTTTTGAAAAGCCTTCTGTTAAAATTCCAGTAATAAAAACCACAACAGGTTTAAAGCAAAGCACATAGCTACGTGCTTTCCCGACTTTAACGAACAGGCAAGTGGCCTGAGGCATTTTTTGTTCTCAAAAGTATTGAGACCCATCACCTTCCATTGAGATCCATTTGAAATTCCACTTAAGTAAAGCTTTTTTTACTGTGAACATTGGCACAGGTTGCCCAGACAGAGGAGTCTCCCTCCTTGGAGATATTAAAAATTTGAGTGGGCTCTAGCTAGTCCTGATCTGAGCAGGGGGTTAACTAGATGATCTCTAGAGGTCTCTTCCAAACTCAACCATTCCATGATACTTCTTGGAAAAGATCATCAAAAAGGGGACAGATTTAATCCTCTCTGAATAAGGTAAAAGCTATCCAAGAGAGTCTGGCATTCAAATAACTGTCTGAAAAGACTCTGTCTCAGCTGATTTTAAGCAAGATCTCTCCAGATGTTTTAACTTATAATAGCTCACCTCAGTTTGAGTGAATAGGCAACTGGAAGCCTAGGAGTACTATTGCTATGGTACAGTACTTCAAGAAGCATTTGCTAACAAAGAAGGCATCTCTATTTGCTCTTTTTAGGCCAACCTCACTCATACTGTCTGCTTTAGTAAATACAGAAACATTAACAAATAACTGATGTACTGACTAGATAATAATAAACGGTCAATTGCAGTTGAGTTTAGGAGTTGAAATTTAGCTCAATAAAACAACGCAACATACATGCGTGCATAGGAAATAATTCTGACTAATTTCGGTTGGAAGAGGTGACAGAAGTATTTACAATGGGGTGAGAGATCATGGAGTTTAATCAGTTTATAATCACAGAGTATGCTGTCGATTAGAAGTGTCATTTGATAGGTTTTTAAGCACTGCTAATTAGCAGAAGGGTAAATTAAGTGCAGCTGTTGATGAACCAGCCAGAATCCTTGAAAGTTATTACTTTTGCTGTATCTTAATGCTATTGCAAGAAAAGCAAAAGCTGTTTCATCCCTTCATTTTTATCATAAACACCATCTTCACAGTCATAGCTCTATTGAGACAGGACTACGAGTAAAATTTTCTACTACAGCTATATGTAAATATTTTAAATCTTGTTCTCACTGAAATTAATTAATGCAGTATAAGACTCACAGAAAATGTATGTATTCTTATTTGAGCTTACTGCAAATAAAGAGAACATCCTAAGGGAGTTAGGGTAAATGAGTAAGTTATAACACCTCTATAAAATGGAAGACATGAGCATATTTCTAAAATCTGAAGGTGATATTAGTGACATTCTTTTTTTTTTTCAGTCTGCATTTGTAGATGTTTCCATGAAGACTTAATGAAATTTTATAGGAGGATGGAGTTTCTTCTTTAGTTTAAGATACTCAAGAGAGCTATCTATAGTCCACTTAAAAACCCATTAGCTAGCTGCATCAAAAATCCCAGTATTTCTTTTGACTTTGACATTGACAAAATAATAAAATGTTATTATACGGGTGGGTACTTAGATAGCATTTTTATAAAAGCATTATCCTGAGAAACAATATTAAAAGAACATTAAGGCTGCAGAGACTAGAATTCACAATGCAGGAAATGTCAGAATAAATGTTGCCCTTACAACCTTAATTTGATATTTTGTGCATGTTGTACAGTGTGCAGTGCCATGCCTTGTTGACTACACATTGTTCAAACACTCTCTGAAGGGAGAATTGGAAGTTTATTCAGGTGCTTTTCTGTATTACCATAGTACTGGAGTGCTTCACACGAGAAAGCAGTTAATTCAGCATGGCACCTTGTGTATGAAGACAAGGATTATATTAATTCCATTATACAGATGCAGGCCCTAAGGCATAGAGATTGCATCTATCTGTATGTGTAGCGCAGAAGCTGCCTGAAGCTTGTCTGGAAGACAAATCTGCTAACTCCAGATCTGCTAACCTGCTGGAGACTCCTAGGGGCTGACTTTTATGGGTGACAGTCAATACTCAGAGAAAAACTTTTAGATGTATCTCGTGCTTTAAAGGACATATGTTCTACAGTATTTATCAGTATTTACTGGACTAGCAATGATACTTTACACCTGGTCCTGTTACTCAGATGTGTTTCGTTTACCCTAGAGGTGATGACATGTCACCTTTTTTAAAGGATCCCAGTGTTGCTTGCTACAAGGGTAAAAGGAGTTTCTGCAGAGGGCGCATAACAGCAAAAGGTGGTTGTATGCAGCTGGGTAGCAATGAGAGTTATGAGCATACATAATGCTTGAACTTTTACTTGTTTCAATCTCTTTGAGCCTTACAACACTACATAATATAGCATCTTACTTTTCCAAAAATAATCTGCCAAACCAGTGTTATGTAGGAATCCTGTGGTAGAAGCAAAGGTAGGATTCAGTTCCCCAGAGTAAGTTTGCCGTCTTACATATTTAAGTGTTGTACTCAAGTATTGTACTCTTGCTTTACTACTTTCTTTCCAAAAGCTGCAACAAGTAAAAGTCCTGTAAGTAGGCTCCTTCAGTACACATCTTTCCTCCTTAGAGCAGGTCTACTTTCTGCTCTGATTAAGATGTCTCATGGATAAAAATAGTCTGGGATCTTGCAGTTAATGACTTTTGCATTGCTTACATAGCTAAATTAGGGTTGCACGAACCATCCTACTTCTGAGCCCTTAACTTTTCAAACTTAAAAATATTCTTTTAGCACAACTTGCACACATGCATTATTTTCTAGGAACTGGGGGTGGGGATGGGGTGTCCTCCTTCTTCCCAACCTTGCCCGTCTGCAACCCTGAATGTCCTCTGGTGATATTTGATCCATGAACAGAAGGCAAGAGGGACTGTGTGGAATTCTGGTACTTGGACTGACAGATCATTGCTGGTGAACAAGTGTTTTGCCCATGGATTTGACAAGTGTTTAGTGATGCCAAATGAATGGTGAGGCTCAGGAGTCTTGGATTTAGTTCTAAACTCTGGAGGCACAAATGGACAGTAACAGCGTCCATTCTTCCGTCACTTCTTGTAAGCTGGTCTCTTGGCTCAGTCTCTTACACCAGCCCACAGTTCCATCAAGCACCTTTTTCCCTGGCCCACTATCATGGTTAGTCTCCTAACTCTAAATATTTCAACCTCAATTCTCTGCAGATCTGGTTTAGCCTCTTCTCTGATGCTCCACATCTCATTGCTCCAGTCTTCTTATGCTCATTCTGCACATGCTACAGTACATGGGCCCAGGTTCAAACAGGACCCATGGTTAAAGATACTGTGGCAAATTATCTGCTGCACTATGTAGGTGTCATATCAGTCAAATAAACAGATTTATTTCAGTATAATCAGGTAGAAAATTTTCCCCAAAACCTATACTAGCAAGGAGAGAACACTATGTTGGTAAATATGTTCCATAATCCCATGACAATCCTGTATATTAATTTTTTGACTGAATTGGGAAAAAAATAACAACTCAGAATTTGGAAAAAAAAGTTACTTAAGCAGGAATCAGAATGCAGGTGTTTCCCCAGCCAGAACCAACTGTTAAACACAGACCTGAGCTCTCTCTTGGATAATGAGACATGTCCTATATGTTCTCTCTGGTTTGACTGTAGCCTGGTGATTAAGCATTTTCTTAATATGTGAGGTATACATTTGAATCTTATCACAAAGGAATCAGTCAAACCCTAGTTCTACACCTTCTGGACAAGGATCTTACCCCTTTGGTTGTGATATGTGAAAGATCACCACTACCATCAGAGGTTAAGCCAAATAAACTTTCCCTAGATACGTGAGCAGGAGTCAATATTTTCCTGCCTTATTTGGAATAAGAATGTTAAAATTTGGGGCACAGACCATCTAAGCTTCTTTATGCTCCATCTTTCCTGTTGAAAATGTTCCAATTTACATAAATACACCTGAATTAGAGCAGAAACTTGCATGACATTCACCTACACGAGTATCCTAATAACTAAGTTACAGTTATCATGTCAATCTCTCCTCCTCCTCCTCTCTTGCCCAATTAAATATTAATTTATGCAAACTAGAATAATTGCAGTAAATGAAAACAAGAAACATCTGCCCTTCCATAGTCCACTGATTAGATATTCTAGGAGACCATGAGAAACATTAGGACACACAAAAGTGTCTCTCTAAAAATGTGTTTCCACAGTGGTATATACTACTTTGAATTTTATCTTCTTACTGGAGACAATATCTCAGCTGAAATTAGCCATTCACATGATTTTTTTTTTTTATATGCACAATGATATGCATCAGCAGTATCAAACAATAAGCTTGATTGGCTTGTTCAATCAAATTCAGTGCCCTAAGAGTGATGACTATTCTTTCTTGCCTAGTTTCAGTTAGAGTTTTCAGCTTTTGTAAAATGGTAAAACATATCTGATTTCAAGCCAAGTTTTGTGAGTAAAACAAATTTAGGCTCACCTGTCACGCTGGTCACTTCTCCAGCAGAAAACTCTTGTATGTCCTGACTTGCAGGTAGAATTGGTTCCTTATAAAGTCTTCTGTTGTGCATGAGGACTTAAAGCCACCATCTAATATCAAGAATTTCTATCGATTGAAACACAATCTATGTAATTCAGAATTTAAACATACTACCAAGTATTATGTTGTTTTAATTATGGTTAAATAGACATTTTTAATGAAATATATTAACTCATTGTCTTAAATGGATAAAATGCAGGAAGTATGCACTACTGTTAAAAACATTTTGGCATTAGTAAGTGCTAAGAAATCAGACAACCACTCAAGGGAGCAGGCTGAAATAGTGTTTGCATCCTTTAATAATTTGGAACAGTTTTATTTAAGAAAATATCCCACTGATCTGAGTGCAAGAAGCTAATTTTACTTTGAAAGCACCAGACCCCCACCCCCTCCCAAAAAAAAGCCACATCAAAAAGACTGGCAGATTATCAGACTCATCTCCACCCAAGATGCCAACTCTTCCCAGGGCTGAACCCCATTTTATATTCACCCCAACAGAGAAGTCAGAAAACACTACAGACAAAAAGGAGAGGCAGCAACCTCCCAAAGCAGATCCACCTCTATTCTTTTGCCAGTAGCTTCACCTGCACTCTGCCACCTCAGCCCCACTTATGCCCTGCCCCTGCAGGGTGGCCCTACCCTCAGGCGACTGGAGTCCCATCCACGCCGAGTAGCACAGGGACAACTGATGTATGAGATGGCAGCTGCACCACTCCCAGCAGTCCCAGAGGCCATCAGCTCTGGAAGCCATAGCTCGTTTTCTGGTCACGTGGTCTGTTGTGATTGGCTGGCATGAGCAGCACTTTGTTCTGGTTTCCATTTCGGCAGGCAGCGTCACCTGTGTCTCCAGGTGCTGCGCATAGGCCCAAGCCTGCCCCAGCCACCCTGTTGGGCTGGGCTCAAGTGCCTCTTGGTCCAGATTGCACCCCTTGGTCACCTCTTTGGAGGCATCCGTGCCTCCCTGCCCCCCATTTTGACACCCCTTTGCCTTCTTGAAGTTCCCCCACCCCAGACTATTACTATATCTTTATAAATGCATATATATGTATAAAAATGTAAGTATGTAGAAGTGTTTATATATATAATAGTGTACCTATGTCTAAATAAACAAAGTTTATATTTATAAATATCTGTACACTCCTTTACATATATTTCTATATATGTATATATTGTATATAAATTGCATATAAATGTATGTATTTTTTATATCCGAGCACTTCCTTGGCCAAAGAAAGCAGGCAGCCAGTCACAGGTCTACCTGAGAACAAGTGGGCATGGCGATGTCAAGAAATGGCTGTCAGCCCATCACGGAGCAGTATGAAAATATGTAGGTTATGATGTTTAACATAACGGCAGCTCCCTGCCACAAAATAATGGTGCCCTGTACCCTCTTGCTTATTATCTTGTGTATCAGTTGTCCCTATACTACTTTGGTGCTATTAGCATATGGAAATCTGTAGCAAGTGAGCAAAAAATAAAAGTGGAGGGAATGAAAGGCAACTGTCTTGAAATAATAATAAAAAGGTAATATACCACATATAATTTGTATAAATGATAGCTGGTAATCCCGTTTATTTAGAACAGCTATTTCTGTATAATTACTGCTATATAAAGCAAGTTAATTGCTGTCATAACTTCAGAAGTCATTGGAAAACTCTTGTCAGAATCCTTCAAAAAAGACATGGAATTAAAAAGTAATTACCTTTGTGTTGAGTAATTTCCAAGATATTTCTGCCACAGCCATTTACTGTGAATTCCTCCATAATACTTCTAAAGTACAAATATTTGAAAATTTGGTTTTCTGTGATAAACTCAGACAATTTTGAACAGCAGTTCAAACAGCAGTATATCTCGGACACATGATTTTTGAGTATTTCAGCAAAAATAGTAGATCTGTTCATGAGATGGGTACGAGGCGGGAAATCAAGTAAACTTACAATTTTGTTCATTACCAAAAGCCCAGACAGTCTTCTTTTTGATGTGATTTTGATGGAAGAAATTTTTCCATTTTGATGGAAGGAAAAAAATGTTCTGTGACATCCTTGCTTGAGCCAGTAACTTCTGTCAGTTCAAAAAAGAATTATTGTTTGCTCTGTTATTTGATGCATTTAGGGTCAGAGAATATATTTCCTGAGTTTTCTGTTCTTTATCCTGTTCAAGAACAAATACTGCCTACATATTGCGGTTCAAATTCATAGTCCAAATTATTGAGGCTATTCCAAGTTAGAAAGAACCTGGGAAGCACTGGGAAAGTGAAGTTTTTTTCAGTAAGAAATGTCTTTCCAGAAATAAGAAGCAATGGGCTACTCTACAGTGAATCAAAGGGTACTAATAACAAAAAAAAAAAAAAATTAAACATGAACAACATGACAACATGCTGGGAGTGATAAGAATAAGCTGAAAACTCTAAATGAGTCCTTGCTTTGGGAGTATCTAAAAAACCCATTTGTTTCTGTGTCATAGCAGGTGTTTTACTAGCCAGCAGGAGTGTTAGCCTGAATTCTCTCACACTGCTCAGAAATGCACAGGTAGTCACATGGAGGATTGAAAATTAGATGGAAATTAAATAACTCAGCTACTGTAATTCAAAGACTGCCTCTTAAGAAAAAACCAGGGAGGAAGGCTGGAGTGTTCCACACATGCTTCAGGGTGCCTGTGTATGTGCGTGCATACATAATATCAATTTTAATAAAAGATACGCTGTTCTTCTTTGGATTCTCTAAACATCACCCAGTTCTGCTTTTAAGTGATGAAATAAAGTGAAGCATATAATTCACAGTCATTGTTACTTTCAAGTTCACCTTAAAATAGGTGAATGACCTTAATGTGCACTTTATTGCTTTACATCGTAATTCATATCTAGTAGCATCTTAGCAGGTGCTTTGGATTTCTCTAGAAACCAAAGAAATAGGAGAACTATCTGTAGGAAAAGAAAACTTCATAGAGTGGTGCTGTTGCTATCCACCCAAACACATACTGCCGCTGTCAGAAGTGGTTTTCCCCGCAACAGACATTAGCATAATGTTTATAGCCAGTGAGATTGTTTAAGAGCACTAAAATCATGAAGTACTGTATGTGCTCTTTAGTTAGGAATGTAATATACTCCATCTGGAGTGACTCATTTTTGCAGTCGTCTGTGGAGCCTGAATTTCCCACTTCCCCCTGCAATAGAGAGAACTGAAGCTTTTTTAGTGACTTCACTTTTAGTTAGATCCTAGTTAGCTGAGTAGTTTGTAGAGTTTGTTCATAGACTGTAAGCTGAGTTTCCTGAAGAGACAACCCATGGTTCTCATTTCCAAAGTCATAATGAAAAGCATATCAATGCCAGTAGAAATCTGTAGGTTTAATTCTCTCTCTACTGACATGGGGGCATTTGAACACTTAGAGTGTAAATGAGCTCATGTCGCAGTATATACATTCATCTCGGTTGTATTTTAGAAGATAAACAGGGATGTTTGAGACTTTAGTTCTGAATATAAAATGTCTTCATTTACAGTCTTGAAAAAAAAATGTAAATCTACAATTTTCTTTTGTCACGGCTGTGTGTAAGTATGAGAACTAACCAAAATGGAGGACTGTATTCATCAGAGAAATAAACGATCTTTGATTCTGTGTTTTACAAGGAATGAAGATTGAATGAATTTACTACTTTATCCTTTATTCTAAGCTGCCGTCAAAATCCCCTTTCTCTGCATGTAATGAAATGCCTACTTGATGTGCAGTTCAGCAGCACACACCAAAAAGCAGAATCTATCACAAAAATGGCTGGCTGATTTTTGTAGAAAGAATAGATTTTTATTAATAGAGAGTCACCAGATGATGCTGGGGGTATAAATAATGAAGCCTCCTCAAAAGTTACCAATATTTCCAATTGCCTTTAAGGGTTAGCATGAAATAAATTGGTGACCTTGCTGTTCCTGGACTGCTGTGCAGAACACAGGGTATTTGGAACCCGGCTGGCAGTCTAACTACATACATGTATAACTGGTATATATACTTACATTAACTAGTATGGGTATATACTCATACGATATAAAGCTAGTGTCACTGTTTTCTTTTGTCAGTGTATTTGACACATTAGTCCATTTCTCTTTTCATGGGCTCCTTTTACTCAATTTTAATAAACAGGTTTTCTGAATTTGGTAGTTCTTCTGTTACTGTTCTTCACACAATGTGAATAACCATGTTTCCTTATGCAGACTTTTTTCCCCCACAACATCTTTACCTAGAGCCTAATCCCATCTCATTGAAACCAGTGTGACTCTGACTGTCTAATTCTCCAAACCCTGACTTATTTCTGTTAGTAAGCATGTAGAGGAACATATATTTACATCACCTAACTTAAAGCACTTCAGTGAGGCATAGACTGGGGACCCCAGCCTTCAGGTGTAACATTAATGAACAAGAGATGCCTCTCCAAAGACAGATTCAGAGAAGGATTATTCCCCCCATTCTCAGTACTGATGCCTAGGGACAACTTACTGCTTACAACACCATAAGCTGGACAACTGGAGAGAAACGTATTGTGTACTAGCTCTGATCCCAAATGGTAAGTTTTGTTCACTGACTAAGTAGGACAAGTCCAAAACGGGCTTTCCAATTTTTTTTTATTATTATTCCTTTTACTGATACCTCAAATGTATTCTGATACAAGCTGGAACAGACAGTTAAGACCTTGAAAACACCTCAGCAGAAGAGAAACAGGTGATGTACCCTTGTTTTATGTCTCTCCTAGAATGCGTGTACTCAGAACGACATGCAAGCAGTTCTGTCCTGGATATTCAGCTTAACAGCAATGATCAGTTCCACAGATCTACGCCTTTTCTTGAATTAGCTCCAAACAGAAATGGAATACAGAGAGAAAGTCCTGTTGCTCATACTGCTTCCCTTCTACTAGCTACTTCTTTAGTAATCCTCCCTCCTCCAAAATTAAAAATAGATTGCTTCTGTCTATTTTGTGATACAATCAGTAAGATTGTACTTTCTGGTACCATCTGATGACTTTAACTGCTGATTAAAAATCTTGAACGGACCCTGTTAACAATCATGCCTGCTTTGACATTCTTCACTTGGTGCAAAACCTTAATGTATCTGTAGTGACGGAGAATAGATATACGGAGACAAGTCGGTTGTCTTGTGTAACCTATCCTGTATGTCCTGGTATAAATTTATGGAACTAAGCTGATTTTCATTCTAACTGAGAATCTGTCTCAAAATGTGCATATATGCAGACATGTATTTTTGATTTGTCTGCTTTGAATCCGGTATGACTCTTCCTTCTAGTACCAGCTCTCTCTTCACATTTGAATATTTTAAGCAGCAGAAGAAAATGGTGAGGGGCAGGCAGTAGCATAAGAAAGCATTTGAAACCTCTAGTTCTACCAGCACTGGATTACAATTTAGAAATCAGCGAATCTGGAAGTTCACTGGAGAGTTCACTGAGGCTGGAGTTCACTGGCATGAATTATGGATTACATTGGCATTTTCAGTTCAGAAGATTTTGAGTATTTCAGGAATGAGAAAGCTTTCTGTCAGCTTCAGGTAACAGTCAAAAACAGTTGCTCATTCCTCAGGTAGGGATGAACTGAGGTGTCAGGGGCTGATAGTTTTCTTCCCAGTTTGCTGGGATCATAAGCAGACACAAACTTGTCCTCACTTTTCAAGGAAGAAATTATATGAAACAGTTCACTGGACAGACAAGAAGAGCAAGAGGAAAGAAGAGTCAAATTAAAATGTCAAATATTCCCTTGTCCACAAGCGAAACAAACAGTCCAGATATAAAAACCTTTCAGAACTAGATCAAAGCTAGATCTGGTCATAATTTTTAAGTCTTGGTGTCAAAGTAGCCTTCTGCAGGTGTATAGAATGTCATTGCATTGGCCCTGAAGCGAAGCTCGCCCCTGTAGAGAAGGTCATGAAGGCAGGTCTCATCATCATTTATGTCCTTTGGCTGACCCTTTGCACAGCAGGGATTTCATACTTAAAGAAACGGCTTTTGCTATGTTTCTAAGTCAGTTTATGTAATGTATAAAGCTTCTGTTGAAAAGTATTTATGCATTTCTGCAGCTTTTCTTTTACTGTTGTTTTGTTTGTGGGTTTTTTTTTTTTTGTGATCTTTGCAGATTCTGAGATCTTCAAAAGAGGATTTTGGGTAAAGTAAAAGTAGTAGAGTAAAAGCAGTAATAGCAGGACACACGTGATAAAGATGAGGCAATGATTGTTCAATTAACAGATCAATAAGTCGCCTCTCACACAAACGGTTGTCAATGATAAATGCCCGAAGTATGGTTAAACTGCATTTCCGAATGCTTCAATGTAAAAATCAATGTCCAGAACACACAGCGCTAAAGAGATAAAACAGCCTCTCTGAATCTGTACCGTGACAATGATATGAGCCCAACAATCATAAAAATATATCTTGATCCTATTTGTGGCTCTTATGTGTTGCTGTGGGCCATTCCTGTTTATCCATCCACATGAACTGCAGAACATTGACTATGCTGAATAAACACCAATGATGTGGATGAAGAAACAAAATGGTCTTTCAAATTTCTGATTTTCTTTTATGCTGCCAGTGCAGCAACTGCTGAAAAGGCAAAGGAAATTAGGTTGAGTGTTCAGTCGGGAGTGAGCGAGACCTGCAGTTGTGTTATTTAAATACAAAGGACGTTGGTGGGCGCCTAGCGTGAATTCAGTGAGGAAGGAGAGGGCTGCAGAGCACCTCCTGTCACTGCAGTCTGTTTAAAAATGTGCTCATAAAAGGAGTGGAAAAGGTTTGGTTGCCAACCTGGTTTGCTTCTGTTAACACTATACAGTAAAGAGACCATGGATGATTATTCTTTCCAGGATTTGCTATGCATTTAATAAACATGCATGCAAGTAGACTGTGAAAGCTTTGCCTCTATATTGTATTGCTAGGTGAATGTATCTATGACAATAGTCTTTTCAAATTCATATTGCAATGCAAAAGAACACCTTCTCCCTCTACCCCCATAAATTTGAGGATAAGCAAGCTTATTTTAAAGAAATTTACATTTATATTTTTCTGTCCTTTTATTACTTTGGAATCACGTTTTACAACCTATGACTTACTGTAAGAGTTTGGGGATGTTCTACAGTCCTAAGCAAATGTTGGGTATACTTAAAAGCTACACATATACATATAATTTCCAAAAGCTTCTTTCAATAGTAAAAACAGTCTCCAGCAGCTGCATCTTAGAACCACAACAGCATGTGGGCAGCTTTCTGATGAAAGCTCCTACATGCATCATTTTTTCCCCCATTCAACAAAGCATTTGAAAGGATGAGAAAATTACTGCATTTGAAGAAGCAATGTTTTCATCAGATAATTCCTTCAAGAAGAGAGGTGCATGGATTTTTATATCCTTATTAAGGATAGTGTCCATCCTGTCTTCAAGACCACACTGCGTGGATCTGGCCTCCAAATCTTCTGTCCAAATGCTGCAATGAAGGGATTCAAACAGAAGGATAGAAGCTATCCTGTCCTGTCTGTCTTTCTTAAAAATATGGTTTCTAGTGTCATTTCTATTGTTGGGGGTGTTTTTGGCTAAGGTTAGCTTTGACTTTCCACTCCAGTGTTGAAGTGTTCCAAAATGGTCTGAGGCGCTTCAGTACTCTTTCCTATATGTGAAAAATGAATTTGCCCATGATTCAGAAGTACATAGACTAATATCTAGAAAGCATCTGAGAGCTGAAACAGATAGGAAAAATACAGTATTACAGAAAAACACAGATTAAATTTAAGATTTTCTTTGATAAATAAATAAGCAACTTTTCAATAAGCAAACAATGCTTACCAAGATATAATCAGGATTGTGAACAATAGGTATTAGGTCATTTCACATTGTGATTATCATTGTCTTAGACATGAATTATTTAATAAGATTGCAGCTTGTGTACTTTGCAATTAGGGAAAAATTCCAAGTTCACTTCATTCCTTCACCAGTCTCTTTTGATGTGGTACAACATGAATTTCTTTTTGATCTTCAGAAAAGGGGGAAAAAGGCTTTATGTAACAAACTTAAGAAACAGGGCATTTAAATGAATGTACTGAGGCCATTTACCATTCAAATATATGCAGCAGTCTCTCATTACTGTTATACTGTAACTAGAAAAAGAAGAGACAAACATGAAAGCCAAAATACTTAAGAAAGGTGCATGTATTGATTAATTCAGCCTGATGCTGCAAAAGACATTAGTCTACCTGTCCTATTGCAGCCCAACCCATTGATATAGATACACATTTCTCTTTTCATTGAATATAAAATTTTATTCATGCCTATCAAAAATGCACCTTTTCTTGCAGTGGTGGTATGCCAAATGACTCTATGAAAATGTTGCTACCAGGGATTTTTCGTCCTAACAGCAGATTCATGTAGTTAATCCAGTGGAAGGCTCTTCGCACAGATTGCCTGTTCTTTCTTCTATCGGAAACTAGCAAAAATTCCCAGTTTTAGGAAGTCTAAACTCATCACAAAGTTCAAATCAAAACTTAAGATGTGAACTTAAGATTTCATTTATTAAAAGCATACCATAGAGTTGCCGAACTACATTAAATTAAGCTGTAAAAATATATGTATTTACCTATGCCATTAAAGGTTACCATGACAAAAATTAGCAGAAATCAGAGAAATGTTACTGTTGTAACAAACTATGGCTATAGATGTACATTTTCTTACATACAGAAACTAAATTTGCATCAAAATATACTGATTTACTTGTGATGTCATTTATGCTTAAGGAAATTTGTTGAGTGCTCCTAGCAAAATGTTAATCATGGAGAATTACGAACTGAACTAGAGCAAAAGATCCTGTTAAAACCAGTGGACCCATTTAAAGTTGATTCTTAATCTTTCTGACATATGCTGCTCTAGAACCACAGATGGAACTGAAAACAAAGAAAGTGGAGGAAAACCTTAAAGAAGTGTCCTGGTTTCAGCTGGGATAGAGTTAATTTTCTTCCTAGTAGCTGGTATAGTGCTGTGTTTTGGATTTAGGATGAGAATAATGTTGCTAACACAGTGATGTGTTAGTTGTTGCTAAGTAGTACTTACACCAGTCAAGGACTTTTCAGCTTCCCATGCTCTGCCAGGTGCACAAGCAGCTGGGAGAGGGCACAGGCAGGACAGGTGACCCAGACTGGCCAAAGGGCTATGTCATACCATATGACATCATGCTCAGTATATAAACTGGGGGAGTTGGCTGGGAGGCAGTGATTGCTGCTCTGGGATGGGCTGGGCATCGGTCAGTGGGTGGTGAGCAATTGCATTGTGCATCACTTGTTTTGTATATTCTTTTATAATTTTTTTTTTCCTTTTCTTCTGCTGTCCTATTAAACTGTCTTTATCTCAACCCATGGCTTTTACTTTTTTTTCGATTCTCTCCCTCATTCCACTGGGGGAAGCAGGGGGGAGGGTGAGTGAGGGGCTGTGTGGTGCTTAGTTGCCGACTGGGGTTAAACCACGACAATAAGCACAGACACTGACTCTGAATGTGCACTCCTAAATCCTCCTGATTGAGAACATCTTCCTGGGAAAGACACTTAGGGGTCTGTTTAAAGTAAGGCAAGTTCTTGTCAAATTCTAGTATTGGTAATAATCCATTAATTCTAATAATAGCCTTAGTACTACATTGGTTGCAAAGGGAATTAAGACTATAATAGAAATATATTCTTGAATTCGCTTGAAGCAGAAGCATAACAAAAATTTTGAAGTGTTTTATTTACTGCAGTTTTCCTCATCTGCTCCAATAAATGTCCATGCCTTCCAACCAGCTTCTACCAGTCATCAGTTATTTTGGACCTGGATGTAGGCGAAAGACTGAAATGAAGGCAGGAGAGTGGGTGGAGCTAATCAAACTCTTTAAACAGTTATACATAGCTTTTTAGTCCTACCAATGATATTGATTCTTTTAAGATATCTGTAGTAAGTTTTTTATTCTGTGCATTGGAAATGCATTTCTTAAAACTTATATATGTCACCGGACATGAAAGAAACCTCATAATGAGATAGTAGCAATTTTACTTAAACAAACTGACCTTCCTGTTTGTAGAAGAACTGTTTTCTGGGCTTGGAAAATTATGGGTTATAACTATATGATTTCTTTCAAATAGAATGCCCTAGTGAAATCAATTTATTCAGCTTCTCTTACATATCTTGGTCCTTAGAACAAATTAAGAAGTAGTATTAAGATCTTCTTTTTTGGTATAGCTTGACAACTATAATGATTTAAACTGTCATTTCAGCTGGGGTTTTGGAGAATTAATCAGCATTTCTCATACAGTTTCTCTCTGACACTTTTCTTTTTGACAAAAACATACATTATGTCCAAACAATTTCTTTTCTCTCTCTCCATCAGAAAAGTTGTATTTCAGTACATTTATCCTGGCATTGCTGCTGAGTGGAAACAATGTGCCCACATTAGAAATAGTTGGTATTTGTAAAAGGGGAGATTACATCTTGAAAGACATTGAGGGTTTTTTTTCAGTTTTGATATTACATAAATGTCCTTAGTAATAGAGTAAGTTGCTCAGAAACTTTGGGAGTAGTCAGTTTCTGATTTGAATAACTAAAAAGAACAGCATTCACGTGTTCTGCTAATGATTGTGTTCCTCATGGTTAACATTCCTTACAATTAATGGTAGTATCCCACTATAATTCATAGAACAGGACTATAAGAATGGCTCCCAATAGGATTTTTTTCTCTAATGTTAATTTGACCATTTTAAATGTTTGTTGAATCACATAGATTACCTTGCAGTGGTTTCTTAAGTACTTTGTAGCTATAATGGGGTTTTTTTGCAGATTTTTTTTCTCACTGACTAAATCTTTTGACTTTTTCTAAAAACTAGTTAAATAAATATCAACTTTAAAATATTATAGTTTCATTGAGATAAAGTTATACAAGCAGCAGCTGGGTCATGCTATGAAACAGAAGAGATTGTCTAAAGGGTGCAAAAAGTGACATCCCAAATTTCAGGCTGTTGAAGGGAATGCTCTAAATTACTGCTGTTTAGTCCCAGCTACCACAGGGCTGCTTTGAAACCAGGGCAGCCAAATTTAAGTGAGTTATGATATACCCTACACCTCCAACACAAACCTCTCAGCACTTCTGCAGTACTGTGACCTCCAGCCCCAGGCAGTGGGGATCACTAGACATAGCACAAGAAGTAGGTTTCTGTGGTTAACAAGCAATTACTTCATAGTATTAGGACATCACACAGACTATTAACTAACTAAACTTCAGATAAGGTGATGCTGGACCATCTTCCTGAGTCCCATAATTCCATCCACTCATCCCTCCAATCCCATGCCAATCGTTTTGGGAAGGAAAACAAACACTCAAATAGATGGTTAGTCTATGGTCTTCTTAGCTAATTACAGAGGAAATGAAAAATGTCTAGCTGGAATACAGCACCTATAGATACGAGCATCCTTTGCAGCTTTCAGCACTGATTTATTTCTACTACATTATATCAGTATCAGCATTATCTCTTGAAGTCTGGGATATGTCTTGATTACTTCATTAAATCTAAAATATTCTTGCTGATATCACCTGGCTGTTTGGTACATCTTGCTAAATGCATAGGGAAAACAGTTGTCAGCAAGGTGCTATAACCATAGTCAGCACCTTGGCAGTGCTCACCTTTCCCTCCTGGTTGGTCCTGAGGAATATTTGCATTTCTTAAGTAATGGCTATGAAAAAATATATCAAACATGCAAAGTTACAAGGCAGAGAAGTTCCGCATACATATAATCTTAATCATGAGGCTAAGCTCTTAATTGGATCAAAGCTGCTATACATAATTCTCCTCCTACAACATTTAGCCTTAGTGACCCAATGTGAGCTCTAGGAGTCAAGCTGACTCCTTTCCATCTTGTTCATCCTCACCATTACTAGAAGCCAAATTAGAGCATTGGTGACAGCTGTGCAACAAACTCTTTGTTATCCAGCCATTCTCTGACAGCAGATGTAAGTGATTAGGTGTAGGAAAAAAAAAAAACAAACTCTTGAAGATGCACAAGAAGGAATAAAATCTAGTTCAGTCTTCTATCTGTGATGCTGTTGCAGGGCAAATGGGAACACAAAGCATCGAACAGCTATTTTTATTTCCAGACTCAGCATATTCAGAATATGCATAGAGTCAAGTTTGGGGTTTTTTTAAAGGAGATCCAGTTTTTACCAAAGCATCTTTTCAGAACAGGACATTTCTTTAAAATTTCTTCTAATATTGCTTGGAGGAATTTCTGCCCTTTCTTCTTGCATTCAGAGTTACTGACAAGCATGTCCAGGTTGCTGCATCATCAAATGGAGTCATTTTAGAGCTGTCAGCCCTATACTCTGTCTTTGGTTACATGGCCCATCCGATCTCCCTGACTGTCAATCAGGCTGGGAAGAAACCAACCCTACTGGGATGGAGACCGGGAAGATACGCATTACAGTGACTACAGGGCCAATGCACAATTGTCATAGACATGAATCAAGTTGGGCAGTCCGAGCCTCTTCATCTGAGGAGGAAGA
The DNA here is from genome assembly GCF_965183815.1 of Platalea leucorodia. Classification (NCBI taxonomy): domain Eukaryota; kingdom Metazoa; phylum Chordata; class Aves; order Pelecaniformes; family Threskiornithidae; genus Platalea; species Platalea leucorodia. The sequence continues at coordinate 40,179,939 of NC_138828.1, read as the reverse complement.
GGTATCTGAAAGCCATGGTGAGGTGTCCTGGTGCAACGGGGCTCCCCGTGGAGGCAGGCAGCACAGGGGACAGCCAGGGGCAGCCCCAGCCCAGGGCATCAGGCAAGTCTGTGGTGAAGAGGCAGGTGTGAGGTCAAGCTGGGAAGTCAATCCACTGGTCAAGATCAGGCCCAATGAGGGGTAACCGGGGTCAGACAGAGCCTGCTGATCAACAGACAGGTTTATAGGGATAAAATGAAGCTAGGACACCAGCTGGCAGAGCTGCAGACTGGTGTCCTATGGTATCATTTGGGCTGACTGTATTGAGTAGACTTGGCATGCATAAATACATATCATTTATGTCACTGAAATGATTCCTGAAGAGATGTTAGTGACTGAAATGTAGTCGGTTTACAGTACCCACAAGGAGCAGTTTCTTTGTATACTGGCTAAAAATCATACTTGATCCGCATATTTACTTTTCTTCCTTCCTGTATGCTTCAGCTACCTAAAATATCTCTATTAATAGCAGTCACATGATACACAAAACCTAACCCATTTCTGTTAGATTATATCTGTTAAGTAAAATTATTTAGAACTCAATAGTAATAATAACAACACTTTTCTGTGTTCAGTTAACGCAATGATTATACTGGATTCATAGGGAAAGCAACCAAGAACAAGGTAAAAGGACATATTGAAAACGCAGCTATCTATAAAATGAACACTTTAGGTGAAGAAGCTTGCATTTAGTTAAACTCTTTTCATGTAATAAAATATACTTATTCTGCAATTCTTTTCCATGTGTTTGCTTTTGTGGTCCTGTTTACTTCTGAGGTACTCTTCACATCTATGCACCTAAATGTACATGAATTCATTTTAATGGAGATGGAATCATACGGTGTTTTATCTCTGTGTGTTTTGTCCATCCTTAGTCTCAGCAGATGGAGGTCAAAGTCTGGTAGACACTTAAAAACTGTGGCAGAGCCACATGGATTTTTTTCCGAAAAGGAAATATAATGGCTATGCACATTTGAAATTATGTTTATAGAACTTGTACTTCTTTAGCTTTCCAGTTTCTGCAATCCAAGCCATTTGTATTTTTGGAGCTTTAAATACTCTTGAATATGTCTCTAGTTTCTTTTGCTCTTTATTTTTGCAAATTTTTCAGAATTTTTACAATAGATGTTTATATTCTTTTCATCATGAATTAATATGCAGCCAAGTAGGCATGATGGCACTGAACATTCCTGTTAAGAAGTTTTACCTGTATTTTGAAAACATCTATTTTTTTAATGAGTTTGGTGAAGGCAAAACTCTGACACACATACTACTCTACCTGTGAGGAAGAAGAGGGAAATAACAACGGATGACAACGTGCTGAACCACAACGAGGAGCGGAGGCACTATGTGTAAGAGCAGTATTGGGTAGAATACAATCAGCCCTTCAGTGTTTTCTGCTGTCTCTGCGATGTTCTTACTTAGCTGTTCCTAGGGTCAGAAATAGTTATGCTTCTTGAGTTGTATCGAAAAAGCTGTCAGGTCAAAGTTCTTGTATGATTAGATACTATGTCCTTCTCGCACGTAAAAACTGAAGAGAGTTCTGTGAATGAGCATTAAATGTGCAAAACTGACCTTGAAAGCACTAATTTGATAGACTAGTACATCAACAACATTAAAGTTTTGTGTTTTTCAAAGAGTTAATATATGTTGAGCTGTCATCATGATAGATTGTCACAGACTCTCTTTTGCGCAGGTGGCAGAAAGAAATCTTTCAACAGTGGTCTAGATACAAAATGTCCTTTACAGGACTCTTCATCCATCCGTGAATTGGATAAAAGAAGAAATAAGAAGTGGGTGGGAGACAGCAAGACTAAGGACACATGACAGACACTTTTGATGCATAATTGCTCGATAGCTATTTTCTCTGTTCTACAGTAACAACTTCTTCTGCAAGTAAAATATTTTTCCCAACTACACAGGCAGACCACTTTTTGCAGATCCACATTGCAACACATCTGCCCTGGATCATCAATCTTATGCTAGGAAATAAGAGAGACAAAATAAATTAGAAATTAAAGGTATTTTGTTACTGGTACCTGACAATTTGATGTTATTCCTGAAGCTGTGGTGTATCCTTCCTAGAGTGTTTTCTGAGGAATGACAGGAAGGTATCTGTTAATCAGAGCTTCCCCACAGATCAAGGAATGAGGCTGATGTAAATTCTGAAACATAATGATTTCAGACTTGAAATTAAGAATATATAACCAATGTGTTTTGAGATTGTTTACTAGCTGCTTTTAGCAGTGAACATGATTAACTCCTAGTAAGCACTGAAGTGCATTCTCTATAGCTGGTAACTTTAAAATCAAGAATATAATACGTGCTTTCAAAAAATATCAGAACAGGATGGGGCCATTATTATTTTTTTCTTATTCTAAGTTGAATCCTGAAAGAGATTTTTTTACATTTGAAAAGCTGAGAAAAATGAAGAGGGTCAGGTTCACTTTGTGGGTGTATCTTACTCTGAGATCAGTACTACTTTTTAGAATAAAAGTATGCCTTATGCCTTTTTTTTTTTTTTTTTTTTATAATAGCATATGTTGCTGGTTGTGTTCACCCTTAATTTCCATATGTTTGGAATGGTAAGCCTCTAGTGGAAAATTCTGTGAGACTGAAAAGGAATTTCTGATACACTCCTGTTTTCAAACATCTATAACTTTGTATGGGATTCTTTTAGATGAAATTTCAGATTTAGACCCAGGGAAATTCATGAAGGTTGATAACAAAACTGACATAAACCAGCATCTTTTCAAAGAGGCAGCAACAGAGGTGTTCACCGCCCGTCTTTGTTATTTTGATCACTGGAAAACACTGCTAAACAATTCTGTTGTACATAGTCATTTTTAGTATAGTCTGAAATTTTTCATTTTATGTGGCTGTTTATACTTGCTTTGTAACATTCACAATGCTCTATTTCTTTGCAGAGAAATAAAGTGTGTATTTAAAGATGTTTCCTTTTAAAGCATAAATGTAAATACATATTGACTGTCTCTTTCACTTGTGCATGTGAAACTCCATGTCCTGTCTGGCACATGATATAATAACAGCCCTGCCCAGGACAGTATAACACAAAATAGTGGCTAAATCCCATCCCCTCCCTTTTGCTGAAAGGGAAGGGAAAACTTTGTTCCCTACTGAAAAAGGAATGTAACTTTTCTAACAAGTTAGGTTCGAGCTCATTTAAGAAGGCCCATTTTTTGCATGAGTAAAATCTTTGGTGAGGAATAATGCAAAGTGTATTCTGATACAAATGACTTATGATTTGACTAAGAGCTTGAATTCCTTCTGCTGCCAATGAGCCTTGGAGTACCTGCATGCACAGCTAATTTCTCCTGAGTTTATTAAGTGTTTTGCTTATGAACTGTGCACTCTCTGCATGTGCTGGTTGTGTATTGTACTTCATGTAGAACCGTCAAGCACTCTGATTGTCTTCCAGTCAAGTATAATGGCTTTATGGGTGATTTAGGAAAGCAATCTTTTTTAAAAGGGCATCATTAGAAGAGAGCTATAAAAAGATCATCCTGCTCTTCTGGGAGCCTACCAACATGGGGTTTTTGGCTCAGGAATGTGCTGGAGGCTGAGGAATAAAAGATCCTGAGATCTACTCTGTCTGGCACTGTTAATTATTACTTACCCAAGGTGGTGACTATAGCGGTACCAGATCACTTAGGAAGCCTCAGATGTTGACAGGGAACTAGGATCTTATCAATTAAAGTATCAGATTCATAGAGAGGTGATGTGATTTATACAGGAAATTTGTAGCCAAAGGTGGAAGAAAAATCCACCGATACCTCTAAATTCCAGACTGCTTCCCCTTAATGTATTTTCCCTTATAGGAATTTATTTGCCAAATTTTTAAGTAACCGTTTTTGAGGGAAGAAGGAGTGCAGTGTAACTTCTTCTGGGAGGCTCTGCAGTCTGATGGATGCCCCGGAAATTCAGACTTCTAGACAACTGGATTTTGATCTTCTTGTTGATGCTTGTTTGTTCTGCAGCTTTGGTCTTGATATGCCTTGGTAGCTACTTTGCAGCAATATGTCCAGGAGGCACTATGATAATGTCTTCATTAAAAACAGTGCTGACCTGAGGATAGAGCTTTCAGTCTGTCTTTCTCTGTTTTCAAATGGTTCCTCAGGTAGGCTTAAGTTGTGTTATCATATGGTATTTTTGTTTCATTTAATATACTCTTTCCTCACATTCTACATGGTGAGGAGGTATTTGCTTCCCTTTAATACAGTACTTTCATTTTCAAGTGAAGTAAAAACAGGCACTCAAGTATGGAGTCCTGCAAAATGTACAAATACTTAAGGGTGCACCTCAATCAGATGTCTGTGCCACACAACTGAGCATGAATGAACAAACAACTGAGAGCATACACTTTCATTTCCTCATAAATTGGCAATTTGATGTGTGAATTTAAAAATCAGATTGAGACCCTCTAGTAGGAGAACAATGGGATCCTGTTACTGTATCCATCCATCTCTCCTGTAGTCTCACTGGAAGACTGCACTGTGGAGCCAGTCAGAAAGAAACAGGTAAATTATTAATCTAGATTTTCACATGGGAAATTCACCCTTGAATGTACAGCTTTTGCCCATGGTGATGTGCTTTTTGTACCAACTTAATTCTCCACTGTAGTTTCTGTCAACTTCAACTTTATTCCACTCCTGTTCTTTTAACCTTTTCTCCTGTTCTGTCCCTTTATTTCACTTTCTTCCTTTCCTTCTTTTTAGTTCTTTTCCCCTAACAACTTCCTACTCCCAAAGAATGCAACTGGCATTACTCACTGGGCTTGGGTGTTCTTACATTCCTTCTTTTCAAGTTTCGGTTTGAGAATAAAATGCCTGCATTTCAGCATCTGTGCATGAAATAGGTGGTTAAACTCTTAATTGCAATGTCATGCTTATTTTGTACTTAGTTGGTGGATGATCGCAAACATAACATTTGCACATTAGAATAAATAAGCAGTAGGATTTGATAAACTCCGAAAAATCAGATACTGTTCCCTTTTGAAAGATTAGGATGTTTGCACTTGGATTTCAGTCATTTGTCGCATAACAAGAGTAGCAGAAATACTGAATTGGGCAAAAATTCCCAACATTAATTCAGTAAGACAGGCATCCAATAACGTGTTTTCTTGGTCTCATAGTCACATCTTCTTCAAACACCTTTAATTTCAACTGCCCTGTTAAAGATTCACCATTTGCTCCTGTTAATTTCTATGAACTAGGCTAGTACTATTTTTTTATTTGGCACCACAAAAGTATCTACTACTGAGCTCTTATTAACTTCCCAGTTATAAAACTAGCAAGCAGTTAAAATTAAGATGTTGCCATACATATATTTTAGGAGTACATTTCTGTCATTAGTTTGACCGTGGGTTTAACACATTTTCACTTAGAGATAGTGAATTATTTTAAAAAACACTCTATTATTATGAATGGCCACAACTGCATATAGGACAGGCTAATTAGTGGGAGAACAAACCCCCATGAAAGTAGAGCTGTATTTATTCCATTAAAATCCCTACCATCAAATCACATTATATTGATAAACAATTAATAAAACACAGAGAATGTTGAATTTCGTATCTTAGTACAATATTCTGACCTCTCATTCCATTAAGTACAGTAGTAGTGTAAAGAAAGTAATAATTCACAATCACTACATCAGCCTGGTATGAACCTAAGAAAGTAACCCTTTCAGAGAGCCACAGCTCCTGAACAGTTTTATGTATATTTAACTTTCTGTCAAGCAGAGATATTTCCTAAATCAGTTTTAGTACACTAGTTTTGTAATAAAGTAAATATTGTACATTTGGAACCCTCATATGCAATTATTTTTGTTATGGAATTAAAAGGGTGATTTTCTCCCCTTGATATCTTTAAATAAAGAATTTAAAAATTATAGGAAAACAGAATGGTAAATAGATTTCAGGGAATAAAACACCAAAATTTCGCTAAACAATAATTAGACAGCTAATCATACAGTTGGAAAGAGCACAGGTACAGGAGTTTCTGTGTATATGTATTTACCATTAAATAATAATTAGTGATGGGTAAGTAGATGAAATGCTTTGCCATCATGAATGGCTACAAGTGTTAGCAATATGCTCAGAGATCATGGGGTAACTCAATCGGTCGGGTAATGATGTCCTAGTTATATGGTAAAAAAGAGATCTCAGGAGCATTGTAATTTTTATTTTAGTGTAACAGGGAAAGACAAAATGCAAATGGAAAGGAAATATTATGCTGTGAACTTTCTTGCCCTAAATTAAACATTGATCTCTGAACATCAGCCAGAGATGGATTAATGCAAGGGGATTCATTTTGGTGGCAGAAAGCTAACAAGCAATCCCCGGTACCATGCTTCTATTTACTATTACCCTCATCCTGCTACCACTGAAAAATATGACCAAAAAAAAAAATATTGTGAGACTACAGTGATCCCTATTGCTGGTTTTTGCTTCTTGATATGGTTAATAGCCAACATATACAGGAGAACCAAGTAATTAGATTTGCTGGACATTCAGAATTGACCAATACATTCAACTGATCTTCACTTCCATATGCATAAGATCTGAAAGAATAATTCCTTGCCTTTTCTTTAAATTCTGCAAAGATAATTTTCTTTCTTTTGGAATTGTGCTATTGCCCATAAATTTTGTCACAGGAAGAATAAAAGGAGAAGCTCCCTGGAGCCAATTTTTTTCTCACAATCCATAGTAAGATGGTATTTTTCTACTACCAAATCTTACCCTTATTTTTTGTTATCTCTAGTAGGTTCAGGTAGCTGTATCTTTAATTAATTCAGTTTAATATTACCAGCACATAGGCTTTCCATTCTGTAACTGTAATTGATTCTGAACTTTGCAAATAGATTGCCAGGCAGGTTTTCTGATGATGTGTCTACAGCCTTATATTCAGCTCTTTTATTCACTTCCGTTTTTTTTTAGAGAAAGGAATATGTCACGGCCATAAGATAACTTGATTTATATTAGTTTGGATATATTTTTGAGTGGCTAATTCATCTGAGTATTGATATCAATTCAGCCAGCATCCTAGTTTTCCTTGAAGGAGATGGAGACAAGTCTCCATGCTTTTCAGACTTTTAACTTTGTCACCAGATATATTATTCCTTTAATGAATTTTCTGTTTTCTTCTGTCATTTTTAAGAAGTGTATTTTCTGCAGATGTGCTAATGTACTCAGCCTGGGCTCGTATCCATAGATTTTACATGTCTTACCCTGTACTAAGGGGGAGCCTGAAGTGTCTCATATGGCCATTTTTGGAGTAGGTTCATAGTTACCAGAATAACTCCAACTTTAAAAAATCTCTCTGGTTGAGAAAAGTAATTTTTGTATTTTATATTATGTGGAATTAAATTTTTAGACTCCTAAAATCATAGGGAAACTTTGGTTGGGAAGAATCTGCAGAGTTCATCTTGTTGAACACCCCCATCCTCAAAGCTGCTTTAATCAGATTATGTTGATGTGCCCAATTGAGTCCTGAACACCTCCAAGGGTGGAGATTCCACACCCTCGCTGGGCAACCTCTTCCAGTGCTGACCATCCTCAAGGAGAAATGTTTTTTTTGTTTATGTAGTTGGAATTTCCCATGTTCCAGCTTGTGTCCATTACCTCTTGTACTAGTTGCTATCATCAGATTACATGAATAAAGCGTTGAAACAAATTGTGTTAATAATTTCTAATGACATTTTTTTCTGTTGTAAAGTGAAATCCTTTTGAGTGTTATGGCAATCACTAATGGTTGTTTTAATTTGCTTAAGTTTCACAATATTCTTTACCACAGGTTCCCAGAAAGAAAGAAAATATGATGAATTTAAGTCAGTTTGACTTATGAATGCTGACTGTAAATAGTTTTCTCAATCAAGGGTCTCTTTAATGTTTAGAAATATGGGATCTCAAGGATAGTTCTGTCTCGATGTCTTTGCTACTCCAGGTAGAAGGATCACCTATAAAACAGGTCAACTTGTGTGGCAGCTGGGAGCTGCAGAGGGGCGGGCATGGGAGAACTGGCAAGCAAGCATATACTGCCAAAAGCTCTGGTTCACAAGAAGGTTCACATTCAGCTTTTGGTCAATGAATCTCTCTCTTAATGTTTTCCTCCTTTTCTCTGGATTACTTTAGATCACTCTCTGGAGGACAGCCTTGCAATACAAAGAACAGACATTACATACTGAACAGGGAAGAGAAAAACAATAACTGTCAACTGCAGATATAAATTTGGTGAACGATCATATCAGAAATGATATGAAATGACAACATTTCTTCACAGATACATAACTTTCTTTTCAAGGCTGCACGGATGTACAAATTTAATTCTACTTCCTTTATGTAAGACTTGGAAAAATGGCCTATAAGTAGCTCTCGGAGCAGAGAATAAAGTTAGATCTCCCCACATCAGCTTAGTGCACTCACTGCTGAACTATGGAATCATGATCCCTTTTTCTTCCTTTTGGTCCAGAGGAAGAAGATCATGACTGACTTTATTTTATTTAGATAGTGCTGTACCTGTCTATAAAATAGTGGTAAATAATGCTCATTTAGAGCTAGCTGGGCCCTAGGACCTTCTTACGATTCAGAGATTACATGGATTTGAACCCATTCAGTTAAAGAACCTGGCTCAACCATATGCTAAGAAAGGTTTTCTAATCAGCAGCTCCTACAGACAAGGGGATGATGTTCCCAGCAGGGTGAAGTAAAAGCAACCATATATTGCCATGTTTCTTGGTGGTATTTATTAAAAGTGAACTGGCGGGCCTCCGGTACTCAGTTGCAGTCTTTAATATTAATACTAAATATTAAATGTTAATTAAGCATTGAACTATTCCTTCCTGAAAAGATAGAATCAGCTTGAGGAATGCACAGAAGCAAATGCCTATGCACCAGGGGAAATTGTCTGATGGAAATATAGCATTTCTTCTTAAATTCCAGCTAACTCCTCTGCTACATGTGTAATTTCTTATGCTGATCAAGGCTTAAAAGTCCAATGATTACTGTAGCAGTGAAGGACATACTTTAAATGCACATGTGATTTATTTCAACTAAAGCCTTAGCAGTTTGGAACAATATGAGGAGCACACTTGTTAAAGAAAGAATAGTGCCAGAAAAAACATCATTTCCATTCCCAGGTATTCATCAAGCTTCAGCCGTACCAGCTTCAAACTGATTACCTGGTAACATCCAGGTAATTTACTTATGTGGGACTAGGAAAAAAAAAGTATTTCAGCCTAAATTGTTTCACTTTATATATTGAATGTTATGTATAGCATTATATGCTAATTTCATGGGTGTGTAAGTGGCCCACAGAGTCACGTCAATGAGATGCTCTCTACTTCTTGACTGTTCTTCACTGTCACGCCAATCTAGCAGGCAAACGGCCTTGCAGAAGAAAATCTGAGCATTCCTGTGGCTAAAGAAATAATCTACTTCCTCTCTAAACTCCTTTGGTGTAGACTAATTTTATTTTTAAAGTAGATATTTCATCCTGGTAAATATCACCTCGGGCCATGTGTGGGGCCAGAATGGCTGTACAAGAAAGTAACCAACCTTTTGGCACTTAAACAGCTTAAGTTTTGACAAGACAGTATTACACAGCGCTGTGTTGCCACAAGGTCTATACATGAAGGACTGCACAGACCTGTAGCTGTGGAATGAGATGAGGCAGTAGGGGCCGCTGGGACAAACATTATATTCCCAAGTGGGCAAGTCCTTCCAGTTCAAGCCCATCAGAACCTTTCCCTTTCCACAGCTGTCTGACGTGTGGGATGTGCTGAGACTCTTAGCCATACACAGATTTTGGTGGCTGCGGAAAGGATGGATGATTATGGGATGGCCAATTATAAGAATGCTGTTCCAGTACAGTATAGATAGGAATAACGACAGCTGTAGTCTAACCGCTTTCTCAAATCCTAAAGTAACACAATTTGCTCATTATATTGGCTCTCCCTGTCTTTACAGTATCTCCATATGGCAGACCACAATGTGGAGCTGATGATAGATTCTTGCTAGCTTTGGTCCAGGTAGCAGGCAAAACACAGACAAGCAAAATGCAGCTCAAGATCACTTTATCTGATTCTTGGAAGTTTAACATTTACTTGGGTAACTTTATGCTACATTGGGAGCTATGCTGTGGACCTGCCCTAAAAGAAGGCTAAGAAAAAGTATTGTTTATATATGGTCTGCAGTGGAGAGAAAATTTCTATTCCACAAAACCAACTTCAGACCATTAGGGTGTCAAAAGGGTTGAATAATTCTGTTGCATGTGTATTGAGGAGATGGAACCTACAGCAGATTAATTGAAGGTCTTATGAAGGGATAGCCAGTCAAACAAAACAGTGCAGAATAATAGCCGCATATTCTGACTGAGATGTTTAGTCTTATTTGCACTCATTTTACTTTTAAAAAGGGATTGCAGGAGCTCAAGTTTTTGATGGGTAATCAATTGTTTGTTTCATGTTTATAGCTAATAAATACAACATAATCCTTGTTGAGAATGAGATTCTTCATTTTACGTGCTTAACTAAGATTGATTCGATGATGATGCAGGAAAATGTCAGCATATGTGGTTCCATCTGGGTATTTCACTCATATTTTCATATGTGGGTATGTGGCAACTATATTTACTTTTTAAGTGACGCAAGTGGTAAATTGTACTGTTGAAAAGATCACATTCATGGACAGAATGTTTATTGTCTCCTGTGATCTTTGTAGGTCAGAAAAAAATCATTCTATTCCTATCTCTCTTTGAAAAATGGGTATACTGCTGGTAACTGTTAAAAAATAAGTAAAACAGTGCATGGTTTAGGGCACTAGAGGTGGCAGAGAGATAAGCGCTGGAAAAAAGAATGAAAAGTAGACTTGTGTCACTGGTTGTTGACTTAGTCAGAAAAAAGGATGCCTTTCAGCTGTAGGTCTACTGAACTGCTTAAGAAGTGATTTTGCCGAGAACAGAAATTACAAAAGATCTAGCCAGTTCTGCTAAGTTCTTCAGCATTTGAAAGGAAAAAATGAGTAGTTTTGTTGGCAAGTATCTGTGTCCTAGTAGCTACAGAGGTTTTTATGACTGCATAAAACTGATAAAAGGCAGATCTTTACTCTTTTTTTCTCACTTACCTGACAGAGTTGAGAAGACTTTGGACAGCAGGATGTTGTCTTCAGTGCACGCAATTACAAGCTGGTGACATTAGATCACCAGTGGAGATAGCAGAGAGGTCATCGCTGGTCAATGCAGTGTCACTGCCATAACACTAAAAATGAGTAGATGTACCCAAGTGCCATTTCATTACTGTTGGACTCAGTTTTATTGCTTAAGAAGTGCCTTTGTCCATTCTGATCCTTTCTCTCCTCACATGGTGTTACTTAGCCAGGAAGAGATGAGGAAAACGACACAAATTGTTGCAACACTTACAGGAATCTAGACCTTTTCAGTGTACAAAACCACATCTAGTCCTGTATATGTTGGCTGAGAAAACAGCACTGCATTAGGTACATTGATAATGTTTTCAGCTCTAAGACTTATTAACACTCTAAGGTCTACGTTCAAACAATGGTATAGCTGGGTCTTGACTGAGAAAGACATTGTCAACAGGACATCTCCACCTGACATTTAAGCAGTTTCTAGCTATTCTGTTATGTGACTAGATTTATGAAATTTGCATATTATTGTTATCGAAAAAACTTTTTTTCACAGGAGAAAACGAAGATCACACTGCTTGTTTTCAGCAGTGATTCTTCCTGATTCATGCTGAAAGGTGACTCTCTTGACATTCCTGAGTGATAGCATCAGGAGCATAGGCATATTTTACTGTGCTTTGGCAGGAGACAGATGGAGGCAGGATTTTCAGTCTCAAGTTGCTAGACATATCCCCCAGGCAGCTTCCAAGCTACTGTAAAGTTCTTGAATGCTAATACTTGCATTTTGACCTTTGTTGGCAAACACGAGCAGCAGATATGCCCATCCAGTGACTCTACATCTGAAGAGGCTGATATGTTCCTCACGAAGAAGGAATAGCCTTTAGCTTGAACCAGTATTGACTGAATCTGTGTTAGGATCCTAGAATCTGAAATAGGGCACTGTAGGTATAAAAAGCAGTATTATTTGTCACTTGTTATAATGAAATAACTAGGTTAGTAATTCAGCTATTGAACAGCAACTTAGAGTGGAAGGGAGATCAATAAAAACCATAAAAATTACCAAGCCTTGCCAAAAATGTAATATCTATCACAGCTGACCTGACCAATGAAGAATGTTGCCTTCTTATTAAGATCAATACTTGTATTATCTTCTAAATGTAATTTAACGATATTAAAACACACAACACCCTTTGGGCATGAACCTCTGCAGAGCACTAATAGCCTAGAAAAAAAGCCTATATAATATCTATCTAAAACAATAGCTGAGGAACAAAGTCTCAGTGACTCTCTTAAAGGCAAAATAATACATTAACACAGAACTGAATTGCGTGATTTTCACACTGAGCACCAATGAAGTTAAGGTAAACAAACAAACAAAAAAACCCAACAAATAAAAAACAACCCCTAACTGGACAAAACATGGAAGTTACATTTCCAAGCATTGTTGCACTTCTTTAACAAGAGTTATAATTCCACAGCTTAATCTGTTATATTATAAAGGTGCCGCATGTAAATCTCAAAGGTGAGAGAATGGATTCAACGAGACATTTCCTTTTTCCATCTGCAGTGATACAGCTAACAATGCCTTTACAGTGAAGGTGGCAAGGGGTTAGCTTTCATCTCTTAAATAGTTCAAGCTGGTTTATGAAGCCAAAACAATGTTCGGACTGCATAGATGCAATTTTGCTTCTCTGTATAGCATGACTACTTGATTTAAAAAAAAAATAAATAAATGAGAATTTTAAAGGTATTTTTACTTTTTCACACTAGTATTAGTACTTACCCATACAAATTTTAGAGGCTTATTTACATACTGATATAATTATTTCAATCAAGAATGTGATTTTCACTAATATCACTTGACAATAACTATGAACAGCTGCTAGTTCCTACTAGAAACAGAATTAGGTGCTAATGTGGCTTACTAGCCTTGCATTAACTATAGGTATAAGTACTGGTTTCAGTATTATGGAAGACTGTTGGAATATGTGTGTTTGTATACATTGTTCAATCAAAGCGTAGCAGCACACCTGCTGCTGCAGCACACCAGCAGCACACAGGTTCTTTCTTTCCTTACCAAGCAATATTTAAGACAATGATTTTCTCCCTGAGCTTGGTAATCTAACATTTTCCCTTTGAGTATGAAGATCCTTCCTTTCTTTGACTGGAGGCACAAATGTTTCTGACTACTGGAGTTGGTGAGTTCATTGGTTTACTTTTTTTTAACCATTCTTTAAGCACTAAATATATATTGGAAAGTGCACAAAAAGCACAAGTACATACAGCATTCCCACTGCCAAGATAGTACCATGTAAGAAGACCAGAGAAGGCAGTCTTGGAAAATAAAAGGAATAGTTAGAACCTCTAAAAATCCACCCATCAGAAATACATTTCTAAAGTTTAATAACTAATTTATATGACTTGCATCAGGAAACCGAGGCAGAAAAAAATCAGGGGATGGAAATAGACTCAGTAGCGTAGGAGGGTTTGGAGAGTTGTGAAGTTATTTTGATTAGGAAAGTTAAAATACGTAGTGCAATATGCATCAGAGGTCTGGGCAAGTGAAGACTGGGAAGGCAAGAATAGTAATTCAAATGGCAAAGTATGATGAAGTAGCTAAGATATTAAGTGGCAATGACATTTTGGCAGCTAAGTTCATGATCAAATTGCTCGACGCATTGTTAAGGATTGTCAGCATTCAGTGTTTGGGGTTTTTTTCAGTCTAAAACCTACCTATGGCCTTTCCACTTGATTATTTCAGCCTGTGCCCTTTCTTGCTTTCATTTCTTTTCTGCCACAGAGAATGAGGCAGGAAGCATGGAGCTGAATAATAAAGGACTTCAGCTCTGAATTCAGTATTCAGGGAATTATGTGGTGTTTTTTCAAGGAAATTCACATGAAAGGACTGACAGGAGAAAGTAAAGGTCCTTATACTAGATTGTTTCCTGCTCACCTATTAATGACAACAGCAACATCCTTGGGGTGGGGACACTGGCATTCTTCCAGGAGCCCTTAAGCCCTTACTTCTCAGGGAGAGAGCTCAGGCATTTGCAGAAAGGCCCTAGACCTTTCTTCCCTTTGCCCTGTGCCTCAGTTTCAAAGCTTTCCTTTCCTTGTAACTGCTTCATTAAACTTTTTTTTCAGAGACAAAATACCTGGAAATCACAAAGTGAGGGAAAAGCATTCCACTCCTGCCCCTCTTTCTTTCCCAGGAGAAACAGAAATGTGATGTGAAACTAAAATAGCCTTGGGAATGAATTTATTTATTAAAAATAAACTCAATTACATCATGAGTTATAAAAACGTTTAAGGCCTATGCAGTTCTTCATTATGTATATTTAGACAATGTTAGGTAAAACACAAAGACTTACTTATATTTATAAAATAAATATAGATTGCTTTTTGGTAATGAAAAATATTTATGATATTAGAGATGGAGATATTCCGCATATGAAATATGTATGTATATTGCTTAACTGATGGCATTTCTCTAATTTTAAGGGAAAATACAATGGCTGGAAATGTATCATCAGAAGTGTTGACTTGTAAACAAAGACTTTTTTTTTTTTTTCCTAGGTCTCAAAATTAAAAATTTAAATAGGCACCTAACAATGCTGGTTTGGGATTTAAAATGTGAGAAAGCTGGAAAATGAGCAAGATACATATTGGCATAGCAAATTTAAGAGCTGAACTTTAATTTGGTGAAATGAACACAGGGGCTGTAACTTCCTGCAAGTGTAAGTTTATAGAATGAAGCAACTTTATTTCCTCTCCTCATTATTTACAGAAAAGATGTTGAAGGACAGAACAGCAACACTTATAATACTATTATTAATATACTCTATTTTTTCATGAATTAAAAAAATAAATTTTCACCTTTCTTAATGGTCATATTGGCTGATAGCAGAAAACTGCTGGAAAAGCAGGTGGAGGTATTTTAGGCATAGCCTGTTGAAGAATCCATGGATCAAGTAAGGAGGCCTTAAAAGGGATTTGGCAGTCAATAGGTCATCAGGGTGTGCATGCAGAATTGATGGGATCAGTTCAGTTCCCCTCACCAGTGGGAAGGGGGAAGTCTGCAGCAATACATCTCAAAGATGACAGACTGTGAGCTACAGCATCTTGATAGGCAGCCAGAAGGATCAGACTGCAACATGTTTCTCAGTCAGATGGAAATAACCCTTCAATTTCACAGAATTGCCTGTTTCCCCAATGTTTATTAATAGGATTCTTACTTAATATTTTAAGCAAATAATTATGAAAGGTAGAGCAGAGAGACTCAAGACAACTCAGCCAAACAGAGGGTTTGCCATCAAGCTTGGTCATGCTCTGGAGGGAAGGCTTCTCTGGATGCCGGGAGCAGGCAAAGGGGCTGCAGTGGTTCTGTCACGGGCAACTGTGCTAGAAAACCCTGCCACTGCCAGGATGCACGTCTGCAGCATAGCTGGACTTCGTATTTAGTTGGGTATAGGAGTCTGTCAGCCTGAAACAGAAAAGGCATACTCAAATGTTTGCTGAAGGTGCACTTGTGGGGGATGGAAGCAGTGTTTTCGCCCTAATTTTTACCCTTGGTTTGCTGTCCTCCCCCCTCAGTCCATACTTATTGAGGATTTAGTAATGTTACAGCCATAGCTGGATACACACTCTCAAGATCTCTGGAATAGGAGGGCCAGGAACCATAGCACTTGTATCCTTTTGTGCTTCCACAGTGAAGGCTGTCAAGATATTGCTGTTTTTCACCTGGGGAAAGACCTTTCTGTTTTTCCTTTGCCCTCTCTGCCTCTACTTTAATATCTCACTAAATGAGGATTTGATTTTTAACCCAGTTCTTATCAGAAAGTAGATCATGACTGCCTATAGCTTCTGTCTTTTGTCCATCAAAAATTAGTTTAAGTTTTGGGGCAAGACTTTTTAAAATCATAGACATTGTATATATGTGTGCCTGTGCACTCTTATTCATCAAAAAAGTGTGGAAAATTAATTCACAAATAAAGCTCTACCTCTTGTGCTCAGAGAACCAGAATTGAGCAATGTCAGGAAAATGCTGAGAGAAAAATGCAGTTTTTAATAGCTCTGTCAATGATTGCATTGTAATAGAATTCACTTTCATCCTTATAAACAAACATTAAATATATGCTTATGACACAATGAAATGACAGAATAAAGTCAACCTCTACAAATGAGAAATGTTTCAGCTACAGGCAAAATAAAGAAAACTTTGATCAATATAATCACAAGGAATTTGACAGAGGATAATTATAAAGAAACAGAAAGATGTTGGGGCTTATCCTTATATTTTTGTTGCTTCAGATTAGGTATGAAGCAGACAACTGCACAATAAAATAAAACAGTATCTTAGAGGCAGTTCCAAATACCATATATTTATATTGTAGCATTAGGTAGCATTTAGTTTCTCATGTTTATGAACTCCAAAGAACCTCCTATTTCTCTAACAGGATTTAGATGTATTAGCCATAATCATTGCAAACTAAAGCCATAGCTGGGCATCTGAGTAAAGAATAACCTGCTTTTGAGACATAATAAATACCACCAAAATTCCTTCTGTTTTAAAAAGAAGTGAAGGTTGCTTAACAAATATTAAATTAGTAATTTATATTTAGTGTTTAAGCATAGATTATACTGTACCAAGTCACCTACAGCTAATTTCATGACCCTTTTCTGCCCCCATTGATGTAAAATTGTGTTAAATCAATAGAGTCACACTAGGGTAAAGTGATATCAGTATTAGGATTGATTCAGACTTCAGTGCTATAGGGAAAATTAGTGTAGTGTTTAATAATCAATTTGCGACAGGGTCAGAGTTATGCTTTGCTTGGTGTCAGGCTTTACTGCATCTGACTTACATAACCTAGAGCTCTGCATTGCATAACAGGATCTTCTGCATTGCTTCCCTGAAGTAGCAGCAAAACCTGGACACAGATAGAAGGCCTGGCAACAGCTGCTGTACCACTCATGTACATGTTTTTTTCTGTAATGGGTTTCCTTAGTGTTCATCACTGCAGTGTCTGAACATAGTACATCACATGAAGAAAGCAGTTTTCACATGCAAGGCAAGAATATAGTAATTCAACCTGGGGAAGCGAGGCACTGGAGGACTGCCAGAAGGGCTGTCTCCTGCTCTGGGCTGCGCACAGCCCGACGGTACATCCCACCTCGCAGCAAAGTCAGTGCACCTTGATGACTGAAGGATTATTGGCAGAACTTCTCAGATTTAATTGCTGTCAGCATCAAGTATGCTGCTGAAAGACACTGTGATTTTCTAGCTCAGGAGAGGTCTGAGAAGAGGAAGCACTTGAAATTAATGTGACTTTTTGCAGAGTGAGGCACCACTAACCTGAGCAAGAGTGACAGGATTTGATCCTTGAAGATAGCCCGAGAGTAATGCAAACCAATTTTATGAAAATATGCGTAGGAGTTGTGGGGGAGAATATCAAATATTTCAGTGAAGTGTGGTCCTTTGTAGCTTGGGATATAGCTGATCTTGGAATAAGGATGTTTAAGGGTAAATGAATGTTAATAATTTGGGGCAAGTACTTCACTACTGTTCTAGTGAGCCCCAGGTAAGATATTACCCAATAGATTTAAAAAAAAAAAAAGTCATTTGATTTGATTAAAAAATGCCCTCTAAATTATATCAAGTCTACTTGCAAGGTCTCTTAGCTTCTCTGAAAGGCATTTGAAAAGCACAACTAGGTTACAATTAAGTCATAGAAAACTCATACAGATCCAAGACAGGGCTTGCAAACCTTATGCAAGATTTTGGCACACATTCAAAATCCTCCCTAGTCAACTACCAACCACCCCTGCAACACACAGGCTCCATAGATACCTCTGTCCCTGATGTGTTCTTGAAGCCTCCTTTTCTGGACACCCAAAGGCATTTCAGTTTTGATGTGGTTGCAAATGTTTCCCTTGTCCTCCACACAGTGCAGGAAAGAAGCCAGGATTCATGGGGCAAGAGAGACACAGCGGGACAGCAGCCTGCAGGTTTCTTCTGCTTACAGACTTTGCTCTGAAACACTGTTTTAGTATTTAAGAATGAAGAGCAACTGGGTGAAACAAATGATCAAGCCTAGCTACTGGAGCCCATCTCTCTTCTTTCACATGAATAGCCAGCCAACCACCTGACACATTTTTCCTGCCCAAAGCAACCTGAATTTTTTGCAGGGTTATAGTTTCAACAGGTGAGGAAAGCAGTATCCCTCAAGCCTCAGAGCAGCCTTTGGTCAAGGGGTAAGACTATTTTTCAAGACGACAGATGTGCACTTAAACCCTCTTAAGGCAACTGAATCTGGATGTTCTGGTTCTGGATTGAGAGGTGTGCCCTAGCTACTGAATTATTTTATAAAAATGTTGTTTGCTTCTCCATTGTGCATTAAAAGAACAGAATTACCTCTTGCTGTTCCATTTTCTCTAAATAAAAGATGGGCTGCTATACTCATTGAGCTGTGACTTTCTTCTCTTGGGAGTAACATGGAGGGGGTTACATTCAACAAAGTGCTTAAGCCCAAAAATGAGCTTGGATTTATTAAACATACATTTCATTGTTTCCTTTGTTAATGGAGCACTGGCATCAGTGAATTCTTTTCTAACTCACTCAATTTATCATGTATCCAGAGTTCATAATTTTTCTCTGACAGCTCAGAGCTGCAGAAAAAACAATATGGACTGGATTCAACCCTCATGCATTTCCACAACTTATAAATATCATGGTCCATATGTAAACCAGACATCTACTCACCAAATAATTCAGGAATTCATTATAAAAAAAACATCAAAATAAAAAGGAGTAAAATGAAAGTTTCCAGAAAGTAAAGTTTTCTGTTTCAAGTATTAAAGCACCTAAGTGATGTCTCAGATAATTCTGACAAACCCTTTCATGTCTCCATCTGTCAGTGCTGAACATTTTCCTACTGCACCTTTACTAGTGGTTCCTCTAGTTAATTGAAAAAAAAAATTCCAGGAAAGGACTGAAGTCACTATTTTTACAGCTATTTATCCTGAATTTTCTCTTTGGTGGTTTCAGTTGGTGCTTTTATGCTCTCCATTAATAAGCTAAATTAATGCATTTCCTTCCAGAAGCAGAGCTTCAGTGTTTCTTCCGAAAATCCATCTCTTTCTCAGAGGCACTTCTGAGCCATGATAATTCTTCTAAGTCTCTCTCTATATTTTGGGGATAACTTACTTGAGCAAAAAAACACAGTCCTTAATATTGTTTTTACTCCAGAAGAATTACAAGTTGAATCTCTCTTAGATAGACTCTGGTCCATGTAACACAGTTCTAGTTAGCTATACTGTATAACTCTGCAAACCACTTTGTCCTGATTGTTTGCAGTTTACTGATTATTTCAATGGAAACACCATAGTGTTCTGCTGAGCACACAATTAAGAACCTTACCCTTCTAGGTCTGCATACACAATTGTGTAAAAGCAGATGGAGTAGCTTGCAGTGAAGCTGTGCAGTGCAGCTGTGCAGTGCGTACAGTGCTGAGAGAAACCCACATCAATCCATTATTGACCTGCTCTTTCAGAGAGCGGAAAAAATGTTTAGTGATGTTAACTTCTATTGGTTGTGCATTTAATCTGGGGTTGGAGATCAAAAAATGTGTCTTCTCCAGAACCTGAGGTTACAGCCTCCTTTAATGTTAGAAAGAGGATTTCTCAAAAGAATTTATTTTGGCTGAATTTTCCTTCCCATGGTAGGACCCCAGGGAGAGCAAAGCTCAGTAAATATCAAAGCCCAAATCTTCAAAGGCTATCTGGATTCCTAATAACATTCCAGAAACAATTTGCCATGGTGGAGTTAATTTTTAAATTTACCTCCACATTTCAATCTCTGAAAAGGTTGAGAAATTTCCCTTTCCCTTGAAAAATAATGAAAAAGAACATATTCAAAAGCACCAGAAGATGAACTATTAATAAGCATCATGATGTGGTATTTTAGAAACTTTTTTGTTCAGATTATATGTTGTTCTTTATATATATCTCAATAGCTTATCTGAGGCAGAGCAATCATGCCACAAGCCCAATAAGCGGAATGCCTGAGGCTAATCTGCAAACCTCACCCATAACTGATATTTTGACTTGAACAAAGAATTTGTATCCTTTTTGGACTGGGATTTCTGTGGTGCTATTGTAACTCAGTTTTAATAGCACTACATTAGTAATCTGGAAACAGGTGCATAATATAAGTACCAAGTACAAGAAAAATCTCAATTACAAGAAAATGTATGCAAAGAATAAAAGATGATGACATACTTGGAAAAGCATGGTGACAGAATATCTTAAAAAGAGGCAGACTGGAACATAATAATATCACAACTAGCTCAAGAGAGATTGGCACAAATTCATTTTAATTTGTAGCACCTTCTGGCTCATCAGTTTACATAGGCTCATTGGCCCTGCACTGAACCAGGGCTCTATATGATCCATTTTAATTCAGGACACCATGGGCAATGTTCAACATATATGTTGAAGGCTTGTCACAGCTGGCAGACAGTGATAATATTAAATTTAAAAAGCTTATAATTTTGCAGACAGTCTTGCATTGTGCTTATTTGGCTTGCAGTACTGTGCTGCCATACAACAAGTGGCAGCACAATTAATCATCAGCATCACAGGGTAATTTGTTATGACAGAGAGCCATGTGTGCTCATTAAAGACAGCTTTTCTTTTATCCCTTTATGTTCCTCCCTTTGTGATTCTTGTCAAGGAACTGGATTATACAATACTCAAGTATTTCGAGGACTACTTGAAGACGAGGGCTCATGGGTAGTGGTTTGAGGAGTTTTAGACCATCTATCCTGCTTAGCTTGCAGGCGATGGAGGAGCCAGAAGTTGTACACTGCCATGCAAAATGAGGATTAAAAAATCCCAAACAGTTGTGGTGATCAATTCTGTGTTATTTGTTAGTTCAGGTTCTGCTACCACCAAGTAGACAGCCTGTGGTGACCCCTTCAAGTTCAAGAGACCAGACCATCCCCATTTCCCTGCCAACCCCACCTGCCAAAGAGGAGATCAGTTTAGCAGATGATGTGTGGGATATGTGCAACAAATATGTAATTTCCCACATCATTACCCTACTGATCAGCCACTGCAATGATCAAAGCCATCGATCAGATGGCTTTTCTGTCCTCTATGAGCAAGCTTTGTGGCAGTCTTTTCTTGCTGGCATTGCATTACTGTGATTTAAGGCTAATGCAAAGATTTTTAGCATGTGCTTTTTTCCTTATAACCTTTATGGCAGAGCTGGGCTTATGCAGTGATCCCTTTCAGCTATCTAATTGCTGACCCCATTTGCTAATTAGGCTAAATATATGTTAGGCATAAACTGTAACAATCTAACCACTCACCTCAAGCATTGTAGTAATGACAGACAAAAGAAAACACTTATGCCACTTCACCCTTCTACATAAATGTAATCTTTTGCAAGCCTTTTCGACATTAAATTTGAATGCCTAAGAACTGAATGCTTATGCCAACAATAAAGGCTAGATCTGTGATGCAGTTGCATTATATAGGTAGGCAATAGCATAGAGTATTTCTAGTAATTTATTTTCTGGTTCAACAGAATGCAAAGGTATCTGAAAGGATGCACTGTTTATTTAATTTACTTGTATTCAGTAACATCTTTTCTCTAAAGAGCTCAAAAGAACAGCCTAAAAGCTTGATTGAGCCAGTAATAAATTAAATTTTTTATAATGTTGTGAGGGACTAAACTGTGGCAGAGACAATGCTGTCCAATGTTCACTTTCTGGCAAGGTGTTACAGAAAACATAGGATTTTCAACTTATGATTCCATACTTGTAATTTCTGGAAAGCACTAGAATATTGCTAAAAACATTTCATCATTTGTATTCACTTTCTAAGAAATTCTCATATTTATTACGTATGAATAAACATGTTTAAGGAAAAGGTTGAAAAAATATACTTACAGTGGAGCTACTTAATATGTACAGTTCTGTAAGAATTCGTTTTTAAACAATATTCTTGCTATTGGAAAAATCCACCAGAAATAGGAGAAATTTCAAAATAGCAGACTTCTCAAAACCATTTTTGCACCTTATTTTCTTACACTTTGTGTGATAAGTGACAGATATCTCCATTTGCCTCTCAGCAAATCTCCTTACTATTTGTTCTTTCACCACTAGCCCACCTCCTCAAAGCTTATTTTAGCATTGAAAATGCCTGACAGGGGAGCTTCAGACAGACATGATAAACAAAAAACCTCACCTCAAGCTGACAGACCAAGAAAAGTGTCCTCTCATTGTTAATCTGCCCTTTCAAAAATATAGCTTCCACTAGTCTGCAACCTACAATGAGTAACACCTAACCTTCTTCCAGGAATAGGACCAGCAGAGTAGTACATCATGTTCTGCTGGGCTACCTGGGCAAGCCTCCTCCTACCAGACCACACTCCTCTTGCCTGCCTAGCCTTTGGATATTGAAATCCTTGAGATTTTGACAGGCTTTGCAGCAAAATGCATTTGCAGGCAATTTGGAGAGCTCAAAGCATTATTAGTTGCAGTTTTCCTTAGCTAAATGGTTTTACTGTTGCCTGGAGGGAACCCTGTTAGGTTTTAACCCTTTTAAATCCTGCATGACTACTGAAGGTGAGGAGAAAAAAAAAAGAGTATGTGTTTCAATACTGATGAGAATGGGTTCACTCTCATTTGCTGTAAAGGCTTGGTCAGACATGTTATTCTGGAGCTGGTAGCTATCAGGATAATCAATATTCAATTGCCATTCTATAGCCATTTTTTTCTCATAGTGATAGTGCAGCTACCTCATGGAAATGTTTGCTTCTCTTCTCTGGCTAGCCTTTGATATCAATTCTGCTTATATTGTAGGAAAAGACAGAAATAGGAAGATGTTCTTGAAAGTGGATTCATGTATATTTATATTGAAATGAACAGCTAGACCCCTGAAGTCAGAGGCACCTCTTACATTGGCAACAGTGAGCTCCATCCCCTCTAGGATGTTACAAACATCACTAAAATCTTTCTCTGTCTGTCCTGACCTTCACAGGGGGTATAACACAACAGAAGTAATGACAAGCTTTGACCAAATTTGCTACAGTGTGTAATGAGTTGCAATACCTAACAATTTCTTACAGAAAAAAACCCCACACATCATCTTCCTCCCAGCCCACGCGAGTGCTAAAACATTGCAGTCACAGACATTCCTGTGCGCCTTCCTTGGGGATTTCACTGACCATCCCTAAGCTCAAAGACTGGCACATGGCAACTCAGGCCAAGCATGAAAAGAAGTTTAATGGGAGGAAAAAAAGATTAGAAAGTGCTGTACAGATTAATGACCTCTTTTTTTTCTGTTTTCCAGCATATCACTACTAAATTTTCTGTCTTGTTAATGTTACCTTACTAATAAATAAATTATACTGGTTTTGTTTTGCAAGATATCATTCCCTTAGACCTCCATTGCATTATCTGTGCATACATGCACACATACAAATATACACAAAATTCTACTACTGAATTTTCTGTTGAGAGCCCCATCAGCTGATAAACATTAAAGCCACCACTGTCTGAGGTTACTGGCATAAGGTTCTCCATGTTATTGCATCAGAAAATCTACCATTTAAAAGAAAATTAGAATATTAATATTTTTAGTGTTTTGATATCAATGTTGCATATATTTTCAGTTTCTTTCTCTGCTAAGTAAGTTTCTTATATGAAATCGGTTAGCTTACGTTAACCCTCTAATCTCCATATTCTTGCCATAAATTACATCTGCTTTAAGGTAGTACCATACTGTTCAAAACAGTCTTCTGATAATTTTGACTACCAACACCAATATATTAATGTCTTCTAGCATACAAATTGCAGAAACACACAAATGTACAAACATTGAAATCACATAACTCTTCCCTTTCTCGTACCAAATTGTGATGAAACACTGTCACAAGAGTAATAAGAAGTAATCCAATCAGCCAGGAGAAACTATTATTGGAAAATACGTATTTAGGTCTAAAAAAACTTAATGTATGTGTTTTCCTACAGCACTTTTGTTTGAGCTCCATGAGACATGGGTATGTGTGCAGATTCAGGGTCATAGAATAAAAATGTCAATTTATGCTCTTTCAACAGCTGAAAAAATTGATTAATATCTGATTATCTAAAAATAAAAACTAAGCAAATTGTGCCTTGGCAATGAGTAGCACATCTATATTTGCATATGCATGAGTCAAAGGGAAAGAGATAGTCTCACTAAAATCTTTCCTCTTGCTTGTGGTGTAGCTCCCCAGCATGTCATTGACTAACCACAGAAGAGATGAGTAATGGGATAGGAGGGAGGTATTTGGCTATGGTAATGATAAAAGATGAAAACACCAGTGAACGCAGAGACAAAGCGACGGACTGATCTGCACTGGCTGAAAAAAAAGTAACTTTCTTTTTTTTAAAAAAAGAGGGATCCAGGCCAGAACCATCACAGCAGTGTCCTGTGCTCCCAATTTTTTTTTAAATTTATTTTTACCAATTAGCCACACTGCACTTGAAAAGCTTCCCTATTAAAACTATACATCTTTACAGAATAGGTGCTCGGTGCAGGAGGACTAGATGCAGGAATATACTTCAAATTTTTGGAGAGTATTTTAATAAAAGTCAGTGTCAAGCAGCCATTTTGGCTGGCAAGTAAGAAAAACAACATTGGCAGGAGAATTACCAATATATAAGTGCTGCCTGGTACATATGACCCATCATACATCACTGATGGTTTTAGATTAACATCTACACATCACTTTCTAAAGGCATGGAAGTGAAGAGATACAAAGAGATGCTGGCAGCACCTACTCTGATACTCCAAAGAATGTGATTAACAGGGAATTGCTGACCAAAAGTTATCACTCCTTTTCTGCTCCCTGCTTTTTCAACAGCTTCCAGCAGCTTTTCTGCCAAACAGCAGGTCTAAACTAATTAATATACTACAGGCTATTGTCCACAATATCTAGAAGGAAAAGCCCATTAGCACTCTACCTTCATCACCAGGACTTCTTTACCCCTGGTAATTTAAACCTGGCACAACTAGGGAAAGAAAACGTTCTTTTAACTTGGGAAAATAGTCTTAGTCCTTTGTGATAACTTAAACATGCTCCTGAAAATGCACTCAGAATATCCACATAGGACTTAGAATTCTTGACTCTTTAATACATGGCTTTGAAACTAATGACAAAGACCCTTACCCTGCAAGATGCTCTGTGAAACCTGTGCTGATAATTAACGACATGAGGAAACAAACTTCACCTCTGATAGTAAAGGAGAGGTTCCTTTTGCTTGATTATAGCATTCAAGTGTTAACAGGGTAATAAATGGTGTTGGCTGAAAAAAGCAGTCTCAGCTGAGATGCTGAGAAAATGTCAGCAAAATTAGTATGCCTGACAGTTTCACCCACAGCACCTGAAAAGGATTATTGGTGTGACATGACTTTGGCTCTCTTTAGCCTGATGTGTTAGGTTTGTTAAACTTCTCTTTCTGGGATCAACACAGATGGTTTTTTGGCTTTGACTGGGGACACAGGGCCCTTTAGTACCCATAAGTGTGTCCACTTTGTGGCAGTCCCTGCTGCCTTTAGAAGTGACAGAATGATCTGAATTCAGCCTTATAAGGAAGGCATGCTTTTGAGGAATGGAACAAAGAAAGCTCTGCTCTCTTAGAAACACTGCTGTCTGGCATACAATTCAGCTTTTTCCATATGAAGGCTATAAAAAGAAAAATCAGGTCTAAGGATCAAGCTGGGAAATACTCAGACCCATCCTGTGACCCCACCTACAGGGCTACCAGTGACTCCAGGGTACACGGCCACTGTTAGTGCTGGCCACCAAGATAAGGGAATGGCTGTAAAATGCTTTCTAGCCTGATATCAAGGATTGTGTTCCTTCCTCTTTTTTTGTGGAGTCAATCATTTAATATGGCATTTGTGCAACAAGTGCAACCTACCTCCCCTCAGACTCAATGAAGAATTAAAAAAAATTTCTCAGAGTATAATGTATTTGGAAACAAAATTGACCTCAAAATTTTGCTATTGAGGATTTTGTTTTGGAAAAAATCCTAGAAGCTCATGGTTGTCAGTCTACTGTTATGCTGCGTACTTGCTGCTATCTCAGCTTCTAGCCTCTAGCCAGTGGAATATTATGTATTGGAGCTGAAGTCATATATAAAGATATATGGTTAATGAAATTCTACATCATTCAAGATTGATAATGCTATTCAGCTATGTAATATTATGCCCCTTATTACTCACCAGGCTTTCTTTGATGGCTGTATCTATAGGTAACAAAACATTAAAGAGGAAATTTGTATTCATTTGTTTTGCATAACTACTCAAGTACACAGTTTTTCTGCATGAATATGCTGTGCTTCAGTTCTTAGTTCAATCTCTATTTAAATGAAAGCTTTAACAGGAAACTTACATGAGTTAACAAAAATTGTTTATGGCAATTTTAGATTTAACATAGTAGGCTGCTTTACAAACCCCAAACTTGATTGAAAAACCTATATAGCAGTTAAGATTTCCCAACAGTTTCTTTATAATGCATAACCTGCCTCAATTGCTGTAGCCATTAAAGACTATCATGTTTATGAGGTAAGATCAAAGATCACTTGTGAAAGGAAATAGACATTTAAAAAAATATGTCTGTTTGCACACTGACTTTAGTTCTTATCAATACACCTGAATATTTCACCCTTTTGCATATGCGTTTAATAGGAAACTTCCCTTCAGAAAAGTATTCGCCAATACTTTTGTACATTCATCAAATGCTTTTGAAAGCATTACTTTCTGCTCCTACAACACCAAGATGGCACAGCAGGAGAATTTAGACAAAGAGTAGATCATGCAGTCTAATGACTTTCTGGAGGCTTAACATGCGTGACCTGGACCTGCCTGGACAGTAAAGCTCCCAGAGCACTTTCTGTAAAAGAATAAGAACTTGCCCTGGATAATTTTTTTGTCTGAGTAGCATATTGTGCATAAGCTGTCTTTTCTTCTTCATCTCAGAGACAGGTATAACAATAGCATTATAAATTATTTGCAAATAGGTAGCACAGAGTTAGACATACAAGCACATAATGACAATTTTTACCATGAAAAAATTTGGAGGTGCATAGCTTGAAAAGCATCAGAAATTCTTTAGAATGAATGGAAAGAGCTACTTTTTCTAATAGCAAGATATGCAGATATATGCAGATATAAACTAATCAAGTTTTCTGTAAATTAGAGCTTTTTGCTAGGTGACTTTTGTAAGAAAAAAGTTCATATAAAATAAAGCTAACAGGAGCTGTTTAACTCTGCCATAAGTTTTTTAGGTCTATGGTATATCTGAACACTTCCAACTCAAAAAAACCAGTGTGGATAGTTACCATTTGAAAATATAATTTTCATTTTAATCCTTTGAATGCTTGAATTTTTCTCTTGTATACACAGACAGAACTTCATTGAAGCAGTCCTTGATTTCCAGTCTTGCATCAAGATCTGCTAACTGTGAGGTACATGCTACTGAATTCTGCAATAGTATTGGAAACACTAGCAACTTAAATATGATGTAGGATTTATTATTGATCTGAATAGATTTGGAACTTTTATTAATAGTGTTATAATATTAATCTATGATTTTTACAGATACAATTCATATGTTTAATGAACTATCTATTACACAGGCCATCCAAGCATCTGAATAGTGAATGCTCCATTTCCCTGGTAACTGCATGCCCTACTTGCTGTCATTGAATCTTCCAGAGGAACCATATTACACTATTGTATCAGCCAAATATAATGTAAATACACTTGGAAACACATGAGACTCATTGGTTAGAACAACAAAGATATTGTTTGCAGCTGTTTAAAAAATACTGAACTTAACCTTAGGAATGTCTTGAAGCCACAGGTGCATCTAATAATTATAGATAATGGATATCAGCATCTCCAGACAGAGCATACCTTATTTTGAACATGATTCATTCAAATAAATGACTCCCATTTATACCAATAAGACTTGTACAGTCATATTTGATGATAGTTCAGGGCTGCACTGTTAATAGAAGTTGAAGCAGTTGTGGAAAATGGTCTAACAGTTGTCTGCCCTAGATTCACAGACAGAGGATATGATTTTTGGATCTGCCTCCAAGCCTGTTAACTGAGGCTTCCAATTACAACACAACCTGATCTTCCTTTACTTTTTCTATACCTGTCCCTAGACAGATTAATGGCACAAATGAGTAAGATCAGTGTTAAAACTGGCTGTAAAACCAAAATGCTGAACAAGATGGACAAATCCTTTGCTTGGAAAATGGAAATCAGCCTGTTAAACTAGCTTTGCTTCTAATTGTTTTTGTCTGTGACATGAGTTAGTTTTAAGAACAGTTGGAAGCAATCACATGCAGAGAAGGACACTTTCAGTTCATACTTCGAGCTCTGGATCAACTTGCATTTAAGCTAGAGGAAAAAATTGGTTTTAATGAAACTAGAGCTGAGCTAAATTGTCTAAGTTCTATGGAACTCAATACCTCCTAGAGGGAGCTGTGAATTTCTTTGTAGGAAAACACTGAAGTTACTCATCCACTGCCTATTAGGTAAGTTATACCTCTGTGTCCACTTTTGTCAATGCTAAATGGGAAGCAAAGGAGAGAAATGGAGCGATCCTAGGAAAGATGTTAGTTTCCAAAACTGGGTAAACACAGCTCAATTGTTGTTAAAGTTGATATAAAACTCATTAATTCCAGTGGAAGTTGGACCAGGATTTATTCCTCAAAGCACGGGAGCTTACAACTGTAAGCAATGAGTTTTATTTTCTATAATCACGGGTGTCATCATTGTTTTTTATATAGCTTTTATTACTCCAATCACTTGGTCTTAAAACAATATTACAATACATTTTTCAGAGTTGTATACTGAGTCACCTTAAGTTGCCCTGAATAATCACCCATGCCCTTTGTGGTTCAACAAACGAAGGTAGGTTTCTGTTGGCATGGCACCTCTCCAATCACTAAAGCAGAATGAAACGTTGATTAAAAAGAAAATATTTTAAACACACTGCTAGTTATTTATATTTTTGAATTCCTGTTACTTCAAAAAATAAAGTAAAAATCATCTATTGTTAAGAAATTGGGGATTACTCTTTCAGAATGTTTTTGCCTTCAGTATTCCTCAAGGATGAGACTAGGTATCTGGGTAGAGTCACATCATTAAAAATATCTGGGAGTATGCAGGTGTTGAAATCTGTCTGTAGTGCTCAAAAGTACAGTTTTTATGATTTGGGCAGAACAGCTTGCCCATTTTAGAATGGAATGAGGAAAATAGTTAAGAAAGGTCAATCATCTAAGTGGGAAAAGGAAGATATTTCAAATTCTAATCTGTATGAATTCATAACTCAAATAGTTTAAGAAAATATTTGTGTCAGTAGGTTATTTTACAGGCATGGTCAATGCAATCAAATGTTTATTTAATAACACGGTGAATTACCCCAGAAATCAAAAGCAGGTGATTCAAGCCTCTGGGCTGCAGTTATCAGAAGCATCAACATTAGCAACAACTAACATTAAGAGCCAGAACCACTCACAGATTGAGTCACCTAGAAGTATTCTGCACTCTCTCATTAAAGGTGTACTGTTGTGTAGGAACAATATATATATAATTCAGCGGGCAGATGAAGAGCAAGAATAGAGCAGCACTGGAGAACTTGCTAATGGTTAACACAATCTCCTGGAAGGAAGGCAGACAGGAAGCTGATAAAGTTTGGAGAAAAGGATGGGTAGTGCAGGTAAAACTGGACACCCATGGAATAAACCTAGCATTCTAGGGTTAAGCGCTTTTCAGTTATGATGTAAATGCAGAAGTAAGGGCTGTCATTTCTACAGGGAGAAAAACAGCCTTGGTAAGCTCATGATCAGCGTGGTTGCAGACCCAGGAATATACCTATACCTTGAAACTGGAACATACTGACTGCAGCATCTGAGTGCCAACACACCCCTGGTGCCATGCATTTCCTATGAGGTAGCTCTAGATAACCCACTCCGTTTTTTCCTGTGGAAAGCCTACCTTCCTAGTACTGGGTTACCACTCTGTACCAGGTATCCTGAGTACCTTTTGTATGCAAGTCCATTACAGGATGAAATGGTTAGTACACTTCATTTTTTTTTCCTCAATATTTCATAGCTGCCTTTCTACTGAAAAAAATAGTAGGGCTTATTCCTTTTATTCAGAATAGTGTTCTGCCATTTCCAGTGTCAAGTGTCAGTAATACCAAAGTGACTCGTAATTGTATTTGAAAGCAGCCAATGAAATTCCTGTTCAGTGCATGTCTGCAAGCAACCCTGACTGATCTGAACACTTACTATGGTGATCCTCTTTTTTCTAAGCAGCAGAGAATAAGTATTACCAAGTGGGCTTCATGTGACCTCCATAGAAAGGGCCTGTACAGCCAGAGTCTGATGTTTCACTCAGATCATTGACAAGAACTGTCTGTGCTGCTGGATAATAAATGCACTCTTACAACTTGGACCACAGTACATGCATTCACACACATATGGGAATTCTTCATTCTACAGGCTTACTCTTTGAAAACTAACATACTGTAAGGACTCATCAAGGTGATTATTATGATTAAACAACAGAATAAAACCCCAAACAACTGGTCAATGCCCAAACTCTCACCAGCAGAAGATGTTTGGTACAAAGGAGCAGATCCTCTGCAAGGACAGCCTTGGCTTTCTGCATCTCCCAGGATCTACACTGGGGACCACTTAAGTGTTTTGATTTAGGCAGAGCATGTCTAGTTCCCATAGAGCAGGGAGAAACACTGAGAACATTTTACTGGAAAATATTTTTTCTTGGATTTACCATACAAAATTTAATTCATAGGGCAATGATAAAATGCTGAAGGGTCATCTTGCTGTTCTCAAAGGAAAGGTTGTTCATTATGTCAGGAGATTATCTATAACACTTAAGAAAAAAGACAAGGGGGATTAAAAATGAGAGATCAATCTGTAAAAGCAGGACTCGCTACTTGGAAAACATATAAGTATTGTATATGTATGTCTATTTGTTACCATTCAGAGTTTAAGTAGGCACTTGGGCTTTCACATGAAGTAATTCATGGATCTCTCTCATATCTCTCCTTCTATATACATGAGAGAGAGTTAATTTCTTCAGTTTCAAAACCTCTTAAGTTATTCAGCCATGTCCAATGTTTTAATTGAAATGTGCATGGCATCTTTTCCAGCACTGCAATTATTTCCTACTAGCAGAAATTAATTTAAAATAATCTCTACAAAGGAAGATAGCAAAATGTGATAAACAATACATTAAGCAATCTCACACACCCAGAGTAAATCCCCCTTCTTCCAAATTTGCTCTGAGTTCTTTTGCTTTTCACTCTTTCATTTGCTTTTTCAAGAAAGCCTAGAACTAGCTGTCTCTCATGATTGAATGTAAATCATCCGACTTCAGACATTCGTCAAATCACCATCTGAACACAAAATGAGCAGGTCTGAGAAATATGCTGTGGGTAGAGTGGAGGACAGGTATAAGAGAAGTACAGAGAAATAAAACCTGAAGAGAAACACACATGTTAAGGAAAAACCAATTGTGTCACTGCAGTATAAACAAACATTGTCTCCAACAAATGCTTACATGCAACTTTCTTTGTAGCAGGAACTGAGGAATAGAATTTGCACCAAGAAACTTGCCTGCTCAGCTCAAAAGCTCTTATAGGTTTGAAATCAGAGAATGGCATGGAAATGAAACTACCAGTTATACTAGTTGTATACTAAATTGTGTGTAGCCAATGTGGAAAAAAGACAATTGAAGCAAACTGGGATGTCAGAGAGCAGAGCAAAATGTATTTTCATAAACCATTGCTTGAACCATTTAAAGTTATTTATGTACACCATAGATAAATTGTTTCAAACTGATCTATGAACAGAAAAACAGACTAAATGTCATTAAAAATGTGTAAAGGAAATAATTTAACCAGGAAAGATTCCTTTGATCTACATAGCAAAAGGCTTGTTTAAATGCATCAGTGAATGCAAGGAGAATGTCCTCCATAATGTAATCAATGGCTGGAGCTGGGGGTTCATGTTGGTCAGAGACACACATTAAGTGCACCTGGACCAGTAAGTGTCCATTCTTTACATTTACCATAATACCAATGCAATGTAAGCATTCCCCATTTGTTTCAAATGCATCAGGTCATTGTTGTATTCATTATGTATTGAAAATCAGCCAAATATTCTTCAGCTAAAGCAGATATAAATGTGAAGTAATTCTACTGAAGCTTTTAAGAATACTGTGGACTTGAGATTGCAAAGAAAACTAAAAGTTAGGCCTGCATCTATAAAAGATTGTAACTATTCCCTTGAAAATTTTTCTTGACTAGAAAGTGATTGCTAGTCAAACCTAATCTTAACACAATCTTCTTCCTAAAGTAAGCAAGTAAATCTGTCCACTCGAATCCAACTTTGCCTGTACTCCTGAAACATGTTCGGTTGTAATCAAACAAGAGATGTTACACTGAATTTCCACTTGGAAAAGGATTTAATTTAGACAGTGTGTCTTAGATAGACTGTCCTAAAGATAACCTGACTAGTTATCTTCAATAAAGCAAGAAGCCCTAGTATTTAATCAGATATTATATAGCCCAAAAGAAATTTTACAAAACTTATGAGATGTCAGTGCAAGTTTGAGCAAAATTTGCAGGCAATCACTGAACTTTAAGACCAATATCTATCTGCTGCCTAACTTTTTATTTTCCCCAAGAGCACTTTTTATTACTTTTTTATGACAAGAGTCTAAAGCCAATTCAGAATTGTAGTGTCTTTGGGCTTCCCTCAAAACTGATTTAGTGTGTGCTAGTTATGCTTCACTTCCTTAATATTAAGATATTAAAAGACTAGAATTCTTATTTGCTTGATTTCTGTTAATTTTTTTCTTCACTAATTAAATTATTAGTGTGTATTTTGCAATCTAGAGAGTTTAAAGGTATACAAGATAACCTAATAAATAAAAAAGGTCTTTCTTTACTAGGACTAGCTAGAGGAGCATATCTTGACTTACATTTAACTGGCACTTCAAAAACCTGAAAAAATAGATGATTTCATATGAGGTATTCTGCAGGGTTCACAACAACTGAACACACTTAACCACACTAAACTGGCTACTTAAAATGGCTAGCCTGGGTTCACCTAAAATTATTTTTTTTAATCTCTAATTCAGGAAGGTAAACATACATTTGTATGGGTGGTAACTGAAACCTCTCTTGGTGTTGGTGAAGAATAATACATGGTTGCCCTTGTTGGGCAGTTCAATTTGAGATGGTTTTTCATATGCTACCAGTCATGCTGGTACCTGTACAGATTTTTCCTGTGTTGAAGTAAAATGAGCAAAAAGCCCTGTGATCTCTCACCACAACACCCACTGGGCAGTCCAACTTAGGAAAAACCCTTTGTCACACATCCTCTTTGCCACACGTGGCCTCTTCACTGCAGCCTAGACAGATAAAAAGTTAAGTGTAGTCATTTGGATGCTAGTAGCAGTATATCCTTCCACCAGATCCTGATTTATACACCATATGCTTCATGCTTGTTCTCATATTTGAATGCCTTTTTGCCTATGCACTTACAGGTTAAACAACGGTGTTTTGGTAAAAATGCCAGCCAGTAATGGTTTGAAACAGTCCACTGCAATACCGAGCTGCTGTCACCACTGTGATTGCTTCCTTTTATTCATGCCTATCTGAAACACCTTCCTGAGGGCATCTTAACCATGCCTCAACTTTAAACTTCCGATTCCTTTCTTTTGGTAACTTGTCTTAGATGCAAATTCTTGTCAAAACACAAATACTTCAGTGTACCTGACAGGTCTGCTCAGCTGTGGATGAGCCACAGTTCTCAAGAGCCCTCCTGTTAAAGGATTGAACTGAGCTGGACAGTGTTTATAGAGCAAAGATTTCTAGCCTTTTGTTGTCTCCTTACCCCTTCTTTTCCCCAAGGCTTCACTTACTTCCCCATCAAAACATTATATTTTCAGAGAAAATTATCTGTTAAGACAGACAGAGGATTGGCAGCTTCAGAGCTCTCCGCAGAATCCAGCCACGTAAATAGCTACATTGCAAGCATCACCTTTCACATATATCACTGGGTATCTGGTCTTCCAAACTGGAAGATCCATGTCTAAGTGGGAGAAGATGGAGAAAGGTTGATCATTTTTCATGCACATTTACTCCTTTAGCTTTAAATGTTGTCAAATGTGAATGCTTAGTGCTAGGCACATCTGTTCTCTAGAAACTGGGAAAGCATGACACTTTGCAAGCCACTAATGACACAAGTGACTTTTGTTTATTAAACTGAATTTCTGTCAAATTCATTCCTGTGATCTGAAGGATAAAATTTTAACATTTTGTCAATGCTCTTATAGACCTTGGCATTATAATATATTTTTGTACATATTGTACATTAGATAAATGTGTCTGTGCTGATTTTTCCCTGGAGATTGGAAGAACGATTCCCAAAAACAGTTGGCTTAAGAACAAAGAAAATACTGCAGCTGAAGCTACTCTGCAACACAGGGATGCCTCAGTCACGTGCTTCCTCAGGTCAATACTAAAGCGAATTAATATAGTCAAACATTTTAGACAAACAAATTAGTTTGTTTGCTTGTGAAGAATAGGGGTTTGTTTTCAAAGGAAAAAGAAATTAATTGCCTTTTTTTAGAACTTTCACAAGAGCAAGCAGGTTTTTTTTTTTAAATATGCCTGTCAAGTGCTGTACTTTAGGAAGTCTCCTTTTCCTAAGGGAAAGCCTTTTTGCATAGCAACAAAGTGAACCGGAATATGAAATTCCTCATCTAGTAGTATTAGCCAAGGAAAGTGCAGTGGAAAACAGTTCAAATACTGCTGAGCATATTATATTTTAAAGCATTTTTACAAAGTGTGCAGATGTGGTGGTACAGTAATGAAGAATGATTAGCCATACTTCTCATTAGGGTTTTTTCCTACATTAGAAGCAACAGTTTATCATATAAATGATTTTTTTTTTTAGGTAAACCCTGAATGATGTTTATTGCTTGCACTATTTAAAATATGTTTCTTTTAGCTTATATAAATAATAATTACCTAAAAATCTGTAAAGTGAACAAGAATGAAGGCATGATTTTTTCAAAGACACTACCAGACAAAAGTAATAGTTTGTTCCTAAGAAATAATATATGGAAATTACCACTTTTTTGTGCTTTTGCTCCACAATCATCTTAAGCATGTCTTTTCTGCTTTTTTTCCCCCATTGTAATTGTTTATATACACATATATTTATGCAATGCACGCCCAGAATTTAGCATCAACACAAATCCCAAGACACAACTTACTTGGGCTTCTCCATGAAATCTATTTTATTATCCAAAGTATAAATACTTTACCACATCAATATTTTCCTGTTAGTAATAAAAGGTGTGTACACCAATTGATCTCTCTTATGGTGGTAATATTTCTCACATCAATCTACATACCCTGAGAAAAATGTAAATCCAATATGATTGTGTTTCATTAAAGAGTTTAGAGCTCCCTGGTAGTCCCTGAAGTCCGCCTTTCAACTGAACACTGCTAAAACTTCATTGAGTTAAAACAGGAAAGTCTTCCCTGTGTATAATTTCTACATATATTAAAGGATTTGTATATTCAAGGCACAATACGCTTCCTTAGAAAAAAAATGCAAAAAAGACAAGTCAAGTGAGAAATAAGCATCATAGTAAATGATTGACAAGCCTCAAGTAGTTAAGACTACAATTTTAAAAGACTCTTAGCATCTGCAATATCTAAAAAGAATAAGACATAACCTTACAATGATAATCCTTAAAGCAATTCCATATTCCTTTAAAATGGAAAAATTATATATCCGTTGACTGTTACATGTTTACCTTATGACAGAGCTGACATTAACTAAAATATCTGAGGAACATTTCTGTTCTTAGTTATGCTTTTTTAAAAACTAATCCTGCACATGAACTAGAAGCTTTGTCATTAGCTTCAGAGAATACAAGACTAAGCCGTTAAATGTTATTGTATTTTATTTCCAGCACCCCCTTCCTCTTTTAATCCTATGATAGTCAAGTTATTCTTAGATGCTGGATAATTAATGTGAATGGCCACAGGATGTTTTAAAAGATTTATTAGTGTCTGTTCTAAGAACATGCCTTTTATTATCTCTCAATACCTAAACATTCTGGCCTATATTTTTACGGAAATTGTAGAACATAATTCTAGCAATGTTTTGCTGAAACTGGTCTAAATCCATACACAATAGAAGATTTGCAGCTAGAGAAGGCTTACACACCCAACACAAGAGCGTCAAGCCATCTGAAGCACACCAAAATACTGGGGATCACTGGCAAACTCTCAATAACCATCTTACTTCCTCTCATGCACTTAAGCAAGTAAGTGCAACTGCATTGTCTTTCATCTTGTCATACAATTTTATCCCCCATCACCCAAACTCACTGCCCTCAAGGGTGAGCTGACCAATATGTACCTCCCCAGTCTGCAAGTCATTGACTTGCCTTTAGCTCCCAAGTTTATTGCTGCTGTCTCAGAGCTGGAGAAGATTCACATGTATGAGCTTGTCTGATAAAAACACTACTGCTATGCATGGTCCTTGTCACACCTGCCATTAGCCTTCAATACTTGTGTTGATTTAGAACTTCGTTCTACTTCAAATGTGATTTTCACAGTTCTGCTAGCAGTCTAGTCATTTCTTTACCTGCTGTATAGAAGCATTGTCCTACCTGTTACATTTGTCATTCATCAGTGTTCACTTTAAGAAATGTAAGAGACTTCTTTGTTTCCCGTCTCCAGTGGCCAGACAGTCACTAGAAATTTTCAGTACAACTTTCCTAGCAAGTTTGCACTAGAATAATATAACAGTGTACATAAATCATCCATTCAGCTCTTAAGTGATTTTGTTTAGGGCTGATTAGCCAAGAGCAGAAGTTAAAAGTTACAGGAAGGAACATTCAGACTGTCTGGTCTGTTAGTAAAGACACTTAGGTAAAAGTCACTACAGAGGGGATAATTTTTGTATCTAATATAAATATCTAATAAACAAGAATATTAGGTCTACTAAAAAGAAAATTGATTGCGCTATAGAAAACTCCTCCTCCCAATCACCTGTGTCTATCCACATATTTCTGTTGTCAGTCAGGACTAATCTCTGGGGGAGATGTTTTTTGCTATATGTTTATCACAGTACGAGCACAAGGTAGCTAATAGTAAGAATAAGTGACAAACTTTTTTTAATCTGAAACATAACTATACTTAGATTAAGAACTTATAATAATTTTGAGTAAAAGATTTCTAGGACTTTTGCATATAAAAAAGGTTTCGTATGCTAAGACATATGATTTTTTTTTTGACTGGAGGTATCAGCTGTTTGTCACATTTTTGTTAGTGTTCACCCACAGAAATCTGGTCAGACAGCACATCTGACTGCCAAGGAATTCATCTAAAGCTGTGTTCTAGGATTCAGTTATTTTGTCGCCTTTAGCCAGAGATGAACTTTTTTTTTTACTTCAAATACCTCGATATTTGGTAGGTACTAAGTGCTTTTGGTTAATACAATCAGTAGTTTTTAGCCTTGGAGACACTTTTGGCTTTGCAGATTATGATCTAAAGTATCCAGGGAAGGGGGAGGACTGTGATGACAGCTATAATTATGAGACTGACCTCATGTAGGTTTCATTATTAGACATTTCCCAGAACCAAGAGGAAAAGTAATAGATGAGCTGTTCACACAGTAAAACTGCTTCATCAGCATCCATCTGCTAAAGTGTAGGAAGATAAAGGTTTTCTTTTGTAAAGATTGGCCACCTTCCAGGCAAATGATTCCACCTCCAGTCTGCTGTTGCCCAAAACATATATTTCATTGATCCAAGTTAATGAAAAGCATAGCTTATATCAGAGTTGAACACTATATGGAAAAAGTATGCCAACCTATTCTAAAAATCAAACTTGATCCCAAGTCCAAATCTGTGAGGATTTTTTACACACACTCTGGTGAGCTTTTTCTTAGCAGCTGCTTCTGAAATCAAAATAATTCATGCAGTGGTTTTGGGCTGAATTCATTGGAGCATGGCTCTCCTTCAGCATAGCTTTCATACAGCATGGTAGAGATGGGAACTACTCTCAAGTCTTGTCTGGACGGATCTGTAGCTTGGCAGATTCCTCAAGACACTGCACCATTGAAATTGTAGGCATTTCCTGAAGCACTCATTTAGGCATGTATTGCCTTCTGGAATCAAAAGCCTCCTGGTAAACACCCAGGCTTCATATATAATGTATAGACCAAATAAAGAGATATACAAGAGCAGAAGAAAGCTATGCCAATAGCAAATGTTAAAAGGAAACTAAGGAGGTATTTTAAACTACTTTTTTCCCTTGGGACTTGAAACATGACTTTGCACTTCATCTGTACCCAGCTGGAGTGTGATTACCACTTCAGCAGAGAAAGAGTGCACAATTTACCGTTCTTCACTACACTTCTGAATTGCTGCCTGGTTGAGTCAGAGAATTGGGGAGGTTTAACCAGTTCTCTAACAGGATTCACATGATCTCCTGCATTTTCTGCTATACCCACAGTAGCATAGAAGCAGTGGAGAATTTGTCTAGTTTTGGTTAAGATGTTATTCATTACCCCCTAAAGAAGCAGTACTCTCTTGAAGTTCAGGCTAATTCAAAGTCATGATCTATGTAACTTTCTTAACATTTTTGAAGAATTACCATTCTGCATAGAAGTCTGATGAATGAATTTGAAGAGGTCTATCCCTTGGGCACATACAGTAGACTATGTTCAATATTTCTTTAAAAAATATGCTTCAATATTTTTTCAGTACAAAGCAGCACACAACATACAAAGCTTATTACTATTTTCATGATTCATTTGAAGCAGAATGCCTCTTGTGCAGTGTAGGGAGCTAAATTGTGCATATCCATCCTTTTAAATACCAAAAATCCTGCACACAATTACTCTCTCAATCCTATTATCATTACTAATATGAATTCACCAGTGGATGGCTACGGATGGCTATTTCAGCATAAAATTGAAATTTTATAACTTTACCTTACAATAATATGAATGGATAATTCTAGAGAATATAATACGTAAGCAAAATATGATGAAAAATTAGATTTATGGTCTTTACAAAATGTTCCTCTCCATCTGCACCTCCCAAATGTCTCAAAACTGACACTTTCTACATCAGTGCTTGCAACAGTACACAACATGTAATAAAACGTGCTAACCATTTCCCAGTATAACCTGTGGTTTCAGTTTGTCCTTTGTTGTTTCCAGTTATTCTCTGATTGATCTCAGCCCAGAGGTGACTTTCTCACAGGAAGCCTGAAAGAGTTCTGCATCTTATTTGCACTGTAACTGCATGGGGAGAAAAATCCACTCACCCCTATCTAAAGCTTTCTGGTTTTGTTCAAATTAATCTTTTAAGAGGCGTAAAATTCAAGATTTCATAATTTGAAGCCTCAGAGGGGAAAAATAAATCAAGTCTTGAGAACAGTTTCATGTCCTGATCTGCAAGTACCTGAGGTTGATGATGGTTTTCTGACAGGACTGTAGAACATTTTCTGCTTCCCTGGCTGTCCCTGCTGTCCAGAGCACATGCACAGAGGGATTCTTTGAATTGTCTTAGAAGATCCTTATGTCTGTGTCTAACTACTAGGGATGATACAAGCCAGCAGCTACAAGAGACCTGCTTTTCTGTCTTCCTGGGCTTCCTCCTAATGTTCCATATTTCAGGAAGCATGGGCAGGCTACACTCACTAGGCATGTGTGGGCTAGGGCAGCAGGGACATAAGGCTTTCATACCCATGAGTCTGATTCCTCTAACTGAAAACTAGAATCTCCTCTGACATTGCTCATAAGATATTCAGAAAATGAGTAATGCTATAGATCCCTATAACAGAGCTTAGATTATCAGTCCTATTAAATAACTGAATACTTGGTAGGGTCCTTTTCCTTGATCTTTGGAAGAGTCTTGCATGCATTCTGTCCTGGGTTGCAAGTTTAGAATCATAGGATCATTTAGGTTGGAAAAGACCTGAAGATCGTCAAGTCCAACCATTAACCAAACCACTGCCAAGTCCACCATTAAACCATGTCCCCAAGCACCGCCTCTACACACCTTTTAAATACCTCCAGGGATGGGGACTCAACCACTTCCCTGGGCAGCCTGTTCCAATGCTGGACAACCCTTTCAGTGAAGAAATTTTTCCTAATATCCAACCTAAACTTCCCCTGGCACCACTTGAGGCTGTTTCCTCTTGTCCTATCACTTGCTACTTGGGAGAAAAGAGTGACCCCCACGTCGCTACAACCTCCTTTCAGGTAGTTGTAGATAGTGGTAAGGTCTCTCCTCAGCATCCTTCTCTCCAGGCTAAAATACCCCAGTTCCCTCAGACGCTCATCATAAGGCTTGTTCTCTAGATCCTTCAGCAGCTTCCTGGCCCTTCTTTGGACATGCTCCAGCACCTCAATGTCCTTCTTGTAGTGAGGGGCCCAAAACTGAACACAGTATTTGAGGTGCAGCCTCACCAGTGCCAAATACAGGGGGACAATCACTGCCCTAGTCCTGCTGGCCACACTATTCCGATACAAGCCAGGATGCTATTGGCCTTCTTGGCCACCTGGGCACACTGCTGGCTCATATTCAGGCAGCTGTCAACCAACACCCCAGATCCTTTTCCACCAGGCAGCTTTCCAGCCACTCTTCCCCAAGCCTGTAGGGTTGCACAGGGTTGTTGTGATCGCAGTGCAGGACCTGGCACTTCACCTTGCTAAACCTCATACAGTTGGCCTCGGCCCATCAATCAGGCTTGTAGAGCCTTCCTACCCTCCAGTAGATCAACACTGCTGCCCAGCTTGGAGTCATCTGCAAACTTAGAGGGTGCACTCAATCCCCTCATCCAGATCATTGGTGAAGATATTAAACAGAACTGGCCCCAATATTGAGCCCCAGGGAACACTACTTTTTTGACTGAGTCAACTTAAACTGAGATCAGTGTAGTTGCTGTCTACTCTGGACTTGCATCCTTTAATGTTTTTACATGCCATGAGACACAAAGCTTGTTGATTTGTAGGTAGTTAAATAAATCACTTCTGCAGAAGAAGACTCCTTTGCTGAAGGAGAATTAATACTGTAGAAAATAATTAGTTAACCATTTTTCCTGGCAGCTACTCAATACAAAGATGCATAAAAATATTTATACCTTTTTGGAATGTATCACTCTTTCTAGGATAAGGAGAAAGTTTCCTAATGTCTGATAGACAGGAAGAAAATAAGTGTTACTGGATTTACTCTACAAGCCATTCCCTGAAAACTGTGCTTTGATATATTACTGATCAAAGCAATACTGATAGGAGGAGTTAGTAACAGCTGCAAAATGGGCAGAGTGAAAGACTAGTTGCAGCTGGTAAAGTTGCCATTACACTTAATTTAAGCAGTTATGTTGTAGAACTACCCTGGCAGTTTGAAAAGAGTAGGAGACTCATTTACATCAGATTATCAGAACCTGCGAAGTTCTTTATCTTCTTTAGAAGTGAAGAATTCCACATATATTTTTGTAGTTGCTGCTCTAGCATTATATACAGTCACCATATAAGCTTCCCACAAAAAAACCCAAAATAACCTACTTAGAAATTAGTGCCTTGTAATTAAAGATTTTTTTTTTTAAATCTAGAAAAACATACAGAAAAAGTCAAACTGAGAAGACCATGCTAGGACTGCTTCAAAGCAGTAAGGCTAAAATCTTCCATAAAGAAACTCACCATATACTCTCTAGCTCCTGTAAAACACCTGCTGAGCATATGCAGGAGGGCTTCTTTGCCAGGGAGCAGGGCTGATTCATGGTACTGGAAGCAGATGAGCTGGGAGCTGAGGGCAACCTCAGCACAAGCTAGGCTTTCACTCACCAGGGTGTGCAGCATCCAAGTTGGACACTGAAGGACAGGTCCATTGACAGCCCCAGGCACAGTGAGGGGATAGTCCAGTCCGATCTAGCCAGGAGCAGCACAGAAGACAAAGGTACATGGTAGGTCCAAGGTCCAGCCAGAAAGGCAGCAGAGCTAGACACAAACATACCCACCCCCTGACTCAGGAAGAGGTAGCAGTCCTGAGCTTAAATGATGTCCTGGGCCTATGGGCAGAGAGTGTGTGGGTGGGGGTCCCAGGTGAGGCTACTCAGGGCAATTAGGGCATCTTGGTGCCCTCTGGGCCTTGCTAGTGGTGGTGGGCAGCTTGGTCATCCTTCCTGCAGGCTTGTCCTGAGCTTTTCTCCCACCTTCAGGAAATAAAGTGAGGATTTGCCAAAAATATTTTTCAGAATGTGCAGTAAAAATCATTAAGCCAGAAACTTTTACCTCACAGGTATATATATTTTTCTAATTGCCTACCTGAATAAGTCACATTCTTCAGCTGTCAGTCACCTTCCACCACAACTGGTGGTATCCAAATGACAGTCACAGTTGACAGGTAAGCCCGAAGGGAGGCAAAAGCTTCATGTTTTTTTG
The DNA here is from genome assembly GCF_965183815.1 of Platalea leucorodia. Lineage (NCBI taxonomy): Eukaryota > Metazoa > Chordata > Aves > Pelecaniformes > Threskiornithidae > Platalea > Platalea leucorodia. Next base: position 40,137,144 of record NC_138828.1, on the reverse strand, counting down.
GTTTTTCCATCTCTGCTCATGGCTGCACCTGGTCCCCGCTCCTCATCTACAGGCGCACCAGTCGTCTTTAAGAGACTTACCCTTGCAACACTCATTTAAAACAAAGAAATGTTACTGATACCTGGGAAAAGTTCAGACTGGTTTATTATCCACATAAGATCCTACAGTAAGTCTGTGGCAGGGAAGGGACATGAACGTGTCACTTCCCAAGCAGTAGATCAGGATCCTCAGAAATAAGCCATCTCCTTATTACATTGGGATTTTTTATTATTTATTACTGTGAGATAAAACCAGTGTAAGTCTGAGTCATTATACTTCACTTGTTGCTTGATTGAAGCTACACCGTTTTAGCTTTGACTGAAAATGATCTGGCATAATTATGACAGGATTTTTACCTTTCTGGCTTAGGAGACTCATAGGTGAGCTTCAAAAATGTAAAGCAATGAATTTATGTGGCTGAAGTTCAGTTGTGAATGCTTCCATGCCCTTTACTGAAAGGTCATCTTGATTACTGCCCTAAATTCCAAGGTTAGCCTTTTAAGGAAGGAGGATTGCCAAAACATATGAAAGTATAGCAAGTAAAAACTAAACTATTGCTTTCTCACCATTTTTGGAGAAGATGGTTAATATTTCACTGCCTGTATTTTTTTATCAGTACTGCAAGAAAAAAGCAGCTTGCATGTAATGTCTGCATCTTTCCCACAACCACCAAAGCACAGTGGACAGAAAAGAAAGACACTGACATTTTTGGTATTTCTTTTACTAAAGAAAATAGGAGGACACTGGAAATTTCTAGCACTTCCTTTGTATTAACAAATTCTTGGTAACAGACACAAGTTAATATGCCCATATAGGCAAACTGTGAGGAAGACCCTGCTCAAGGGGGATCAGCCCTCACTCAGGTGCTTGGATGGTAGGTGGAGTCTTGTATTTGATGGCAATGCTAGTGGTGCCTGTGCACTGTAATACCTCCACACCGTTCTTTATACAGCCCAGTTTCGAAGAAAAAAATACTCCCCATCTTCCAGTGCAAATCCAATTTACCAAGGTTAGCTTTGGAGATACAGAAGTGTGTACGCAACTGTAGTCATGTCAGCTAAAATATTGCTCTGCTGAAGGGCATTAGCTTTGCAACAGCTTTTACTCTTTGGCTAGCATAGTGTTTGTTTCACTGATCTAAGTTATTGTGAGCCAACATGGAGATATATTTTGTGGCTATGACATTCGTGCTCTGTGTTTGGGGTGAAAATAAATACCTGGAGGTATTTAAAAGAAGGGTAGACGTAGTGCTCGACGACATGGTTTAGTGGTGGACTTGGCAGTGGTAGGTTAACGGTTAGGCTCGATGATCTTCAGGGTCTTTTCCAACCTTAATGATTCTATGATTCTATGAATAGGGGAACAGGGAGATTTCTGTTTCACCTTCTATGATCATATGTCTATCCTCCTCTAATAATTTTTTAATATATTAGCCAATTTCAGCCAAATCTGACAAAAGAGTGGAGGTCTCAGCAGGATTCTGTTCCTGATCTACCAAGAGACAGGAAAGAAAAAAAAAGTCCTTTTCATTCAGATATCACCCAGCTGATTAAAAGCCTCATGCCTACCCTCTGTGACTAATTCTAACCCAACCTCAGCACAACCCAGGGAAAGACAGATAAGGAACAGGAGAGGAAGCAGAGGATCCTGGGAAGAACGTTAGAAAAAGTGACAAAAGGTATCAGAAGGTGACCTGAGATTTTTTTTTTTTAAATGGGAGGAAAGTGACAAGTCACAAATCTGCTGGAAGCGCAGCTCCATTAGTTCCCTCACTCACAAAACAGCTTGTTTTCCATGAAATGACTTACAAAATATTCTCATCACAATTAAGAATTAAATTTCAATTAACTTTTGGAAAAATGTCCTTTCATACAATGTAGCCACATGACGATAATTTTATTGAGACTGATTAGCTTGCGGTGGAAATGCAAAGGAGTTTAATACTGATATTCATTTGTGCAGCTGCAATAATGTACATATTTTTGTATGTTCATGATAACCCCTCTTTCTATTAGTATCTTCCCCTGTAAAGATGGATGGGAAGAGTCAGAATGACTAATCCTGCCTCTCTTACTCATTGCAGATGAGAATTGCAGTCAGTTATCTGCTGTAACCTTGTTGTGACAAGGATTGTCACTCAGAGATACACAGATCCTTCTGGATACAGTGCTTCAAACAGAGTCTGCTGAAATAAATGAGAAGAGTCTCAAAGGCTTTGATTCGAGACAGTTTTATCAGTGCTCTAGCCTCAAGGCTAAAGATATTTTCTACTATTTCCTTGCTTTTGATAATGTTAAGAATGTGGAAACAGAATAAGCAGACAATTTAATAAGAGTACGCTTTTAATACCAGTAATGCAGATGTTTCTCAAAATGGTGGGAGAAGGTAAACATAGAGTGGAAAGACTAAAAGACTTAATGATTTCCCATACATTATTGACTAATTGTTATACTTAGCTGGTATGAAAAACTGCAACTTTCTCCGGGGAGTTAGAAATTTAAAAAATAGTAAAAAAAAACCCCTGCTTTATTTGAATCGCTTATATTTGGAATTAATTGCCCCATGATGCCTGGCTGACACACTATGTATGCACATAATCTCTGTACAGAAAATAAAAATCAAGTATACTCATATCTACAGAACAGGTAATTTTTTCTGTTTTCGTTAATTGTCTTCTATGCTTCTTGGAAAGTCTATCCTTTTACTTACCTAAAATATCTGTATACTTTCCACAATATACGCTGCCAATATTCTTTACTAAATGTCATCATCAAATGTTTTCTACTCTGGATAAACACATTGTTAGGTGGCAGCTTAAAAATTACAGTGAAGGAACAAAATCAAGCAGCATTCCCCCAGCAGGTTCAGTATCAGATATATACTTTTTAAAATTTCCTTTTTTAGGTAAATAAGGACTTTATATTTGCAGTTTATTCACAGTTTGACTATTCACTCTTATGTATGTGCCATAAAGAGCCTCCATCACTTCTTATGTCTCTCCATTCCACTCCATTGTTTTCTCCATGATTGTATAGATGTAGACTGTATAGAAACCTAGGGATGAGTAAGAAGAATTTTCATTTTCAGGCATAGTTCTTTATTTCCTTTCACCTTTTGTAGACATACATAGCAAAGGGAATGAAATGAAGTTAAAAACCCACCTGGGTTAGTAGTATCTCATTTTGCCTAGGTTCTTCAAGTCCAAAGATATGCTACTGCAGATCTAGTGCTGAGGTATGCTGCTGAGTTGCTTCCAACTTTATTTAAAGTTTCATATAATGATATTGGAAGACTTATGATTTATTTTTCATGTAGCTTTGTTTTGTTGGTTTCTTTTTTCTTTTTTTTTTTGGGGGGGGGGAGGAGAGATCTTGATATTTGTGGTTTTTCTGTATAAGATCCACTTACACAGCGCATGGTAACTGTAAATTAGAGTAAGTTTCAGCTCTCTTGTGGTCAATGAAATTCAGCAGCCAAGCAACCAAAAAATTGTCTAACAATGCTCAAACAGCTTAAATGGTGTAACAACCTCTTCATTTGCAGATCTTTGTGAGGAAAGATCTGTATACCATTTACCTATGCCTTTGGTGGGCATAGCGAAGGCATTTCATGGCTTCACTTCTCATGCCTCATATGCAAACCCCAGACAGGATTCAGAGCCTTGAAGGTTTAACTTACCTTCTCTCTGGGACTCTTAATTCACATTCCATGTTCTTTGAAGCTCCTCCACAGTTCCATGGGGTAGGTTTATTCCTTGAAGAACAGCAGCAATAACATTTCCAGTAAAATAAAAACTCAAAACACTTCCACAGAAGTCATCAGGCATCATTATCCCTCTTTTACATATTGTAAAATTATGACATAGATATTAATGACTTGCCTAAGACCATAAAAAATTCAGAGGCTGACTTGAAATAAAGTCTAACTCTTCTCATTTCCAGGTGTCTGCCCTTGGCAGTGAGCAGTTATCTACATGAATTCAGGTTTGGGTTTGTTTTTTTTTTTACTGCTAACCTGAATAGTTGCATAGTATGATAGGATGGTAAATTCTGTGTATTGTATAAAGAAACTAATTACAGTAAAGTTTATTGCTGTGCATGGAAAGAGTTATTAATTTAAAATCAGTCATGCACTACACATGGATTGTATAATGGATTCATTTCCAATAGATGAGTGATATTCAATGGAGATGTTTTACATTTGGGAAGTCTGATGAACAATTACAGCAGATTCCATGGGAATTTTGAGACAGAGAAAGAGAACAGGAGGAACAGATGCTGCATGTAACTTCAAAAAGGTATTGAAATCAAATAAGATTCTCATTGTGCAACAATGGTGAGGCTCAGCACAGCAAACTAAAAGCTTTTTCTGACTGGTTAACAGGCAATATGCATAAGTACCAAACATGCACATTAGTACAGAAAAGTGCTGGATATGCCCTCAGATATCTGACCCATATATCCTATAAAGTGCTTTATTTCAAGGAAAGTGGAAACTGAGATTTTTCAAGTCAGCTAACAGCATAGCTAAAAAAATATAATGTTATGCTTCTTTCCTTGTTTTCTGTTTGATAGTTTAGACATTTATATTCACGAAAAAGAAAACATTTTTGTATACCTGCAGTTATTCCTTCCTCCTTTCATTCCTTTGGGCAGAAAGCACCTGTCTTCTGCAAGCTACACTCTTTAGTTTCTGACTTAAGTCACCCAAAAAATTGTAGCGAAAGGACAGAAAAGGTCACGTTCCAAGCCATGGGACTTTATAGACCAGTGCAGCAGTTTTTGATTTTATTACTGTGTTTCAGATATATGCTTGAACTTCAATTGATCTCAAATGAATCTCAAAGTCTGATAGCATTGACCTTCAACTTTAGTGTGGACTAATGGACTACTTGCTTCTGTTAGTCTGCCACCTTAAAACTTGACACTTCTTCTGGCAGAAAAATATGCAGGCTGCTAATGATGACACAAGCTCTAGATCTAGACTAGAGCCAGTCTAACAGGCAAATAAGAGAACGAAAACTTTGACTTTCCCATTTTGAAACATTTGCTTCTTACAAAGATAATCAAATAAAAATATGGTGATAAACTATTATTTCTTTTGGTCCTTATCAAAACAGATGAGGCTCAAGGAAGGCCTTTATATTCTCTGAGATGTTTTTTAAACAGACAACTATGTATATTAGTGAAAGTGTTTTTCATTTTGGTTGGTTAAGAGAAATAAGAAACATTCAGACTTTAAACACATTTCCAAGTTTGTAAATTTTATTTGGTGCACTGGCAATAGCTTAAAATGAGTCTTATTTTTATGAGCATGACTTGCTGCTGTGTGGAAAGCTAAATTGTTACTGGAACCAAATAAACACTGCATGAATCTTTAAGTACAATTTCAAACATACTGTGGTAAGGTAAATAAATTTCATAATTACCATGAAAGATTAGCCATAAAATCTTGTTAGAATGCTATTTTATAGCCTTGCAGAAAGCAACACAGTCAAGTGCAGTTATCAGGAGGCTTTATGGGAAATCTCAGGTTTCCATAACCATTTACATTCTGAGCAATAGGTGGAAAATGGGTGAAAATAATTTTATGTGTGATATTTACATTAAGACAACGAGGTAGTCTCCAAGAACCACATAAATACAAATGCTTCCTGAGTTACAGATTGCACTGCGGCACAGGCACAGATACAGAGCTCTCGATGGAAAGTGGCTTTAAAATAACTAACTAATTCAGCAAACTGAGAATTAAGAAATATGCATCATTGTACAGTTCAATGCGTGCTTCACTATGGTGGCCACTGAGTGATGCCTTCAATGCTGCAACAACATTTTTCCATGAGGAAAAAGGGGCAAATGCAAAAAGCTCACTAAGATTAGAAGTTAATATATGAGAAAGCAAGCGCAAAAGTCAAAGCTAAATACTGAGCTCCACTTAGTGTCAATGGATGCAACTATTTAATTCTGGCCTGTTTTACAGCATGGGAAGCAACCTAATCCACTAACCTCATCCAATTCCTGGGGGAGCCTATCATCCCCATGACAAGAAGAAACTTGTCTGGTAGCTTGACACCTCACTGCTGTAAGGCAATCCAGCTGCTTCAAGTCTCAGGACTTAGAGGTGGTTAAGCACAAGGACTCTGTGATTCTCATGTGCAGTCTGTCTAATGCTCGCTCCTATCAGAAGTCACCTCATGGACCTGTTACTTAGGTGCAGCCCCTCTGTGGCCTCTGATGCTTCAGCTCTGAACACCTACAGGTATTTTGCCTATAGTAGAACTTCCTCAGAAGAGTACAAGACAAGTCAACAGACAGAAACCACTTTTAACCAGAATTTGAAGCACAGTCACTCTTTCCATATAAGGTGTGTCAGACCAAAAACACTTTCAAAAATTGAAAATTTATCACTTTAGCTCATCCTTCCTGTGGCAGTTTCTGGAAGATATCTTCATTTGGGAAGATAGGCTTCCTCACCATGCTCCCCTCACCTTGAACAAGTACAGGGGAATCACATTCCTGGTCTTTCTATAATTTTCAGAGTTCTTTGTCAGTGATCTCCAGCTTATTCTCAAAAGTAGATGATCAATTAAAGGAAGATACATGTTTGAATCTCACTGTTGGAGGAAGAAACTAGACCCAGGTTGAGTGCTTCGTAGGCACTTGTACAACCCAAGATATGCAAAAGATGAGCAACAGTAATTCCATCGACTTTTGAAGTGGCAGACAGATCCTCACTGCAAATGAGGGCTAAGGAGAACTGCAGCTAAGTCCGACTGCATGATAGAGCAGATGAGCTGTATGGACCGTGGACATGGGTGAGCACCAACCCCATGACTTCTGCACAGCCATACAGCCTCTGCTTGGCTCCCTGTACCTGGCACATTTCATTTGAAGGAGGGAGAAGCTTCAGTTCTGTGCTGAGAACATGTGGGGAGTCAGTGGGAGGCAGGGCTGGCTGAAAGAGGTGGTGACTAAAAACCCTGGTAAATCTGTGCCTAATTATAGAAAAGAAAAGAAAAGAAAAGAAAAGAAAAGAAAAGAAAAGAAAAGAAAAGAAAAGAAAAGAAAAGAAAAGAAAAGAAAAGAAAAGAAAAGAAAAGAAAAGAAAAGAAAAGAAAAGAAAAGAAAAGAAAAGAAAAGAAAAGAAAAGAAAAGAAAAGAGAAAAGAAAAGAAAAGAAAAGAAAAGAAAAGAAAAGAAAAGAAAAGAAAAGAAAAGAAAAGAAAAGAAAAGAAAAGAAAAGAAAAGAAAAGAAAAGAAAAGAAAAGAAAAGAAGAAAAGAAAAGAAAAGAAAGGAAAGGAAAGGAAAGAAAAGAAGAAAAGAAAAGAAAAGAAAGGAAAGGAAAGGAAAGGAAAGGAAAGGAAAGGAAAGGAAAGGAAAAGAAAAGAAAAGAAAAGAAAAGAAAAGAAAAGAAAAGAAAAGAAAAGAAAAGAAAAGAAAAGAAAAGAAAAGAAAAGAAAAGAAAAGAAAAGAAAAGAAAAGAAAAGAAAAGAAAAGAAAAGAAAAGAAAAGAAAAGAAAAGAAAAGAAAAGAGAGAAAGAAAGAAAGAGAGAAAGAAGGAAAGAGAGGAAGGAAGGTTGGTTTGCCAGTCTAGGTGCTTACAAAGTGTGGATGTAAGTTCTTGTGTGGGCTTTGAAATCAAACATTGATAAGCTGATTGATTTCAGAATGGATTTGTGCCAGGAGTTTGTTGCAGGTAGCTCCTGTGTGCAGGTTTTTGGCATTCTCCTTTGAGGCACATAATTCCCACATAGACTTAATAGTGGCTTATGTATTCACCTTAAAGAAGAGGAGGAGACAGGTGTCTAAAATATGATCCGTTTTTTTCAGTTCTGTATTAGCTCTCTAAAATCCCAGCAGTCCATGTCCTACTTTCAAATTAAGGAATAAGCTCTTACATCTCTCTGCATCAGTTTGCAAATTAGCCGTAAGTAAAATTTCTTCTAAAAATTGTTACAAATGCCAAATGCTGCTGTGGTACTTGTATATCAGAAAGAATTATATGAACCGTTATATTCTGTAATGTAAAGTTACTAAAACACTTTATTGAGCATCTGAGTTTAATCTCTGTATGCTGTTTATTATCATTTTAATTTTACTACTTTCAAGATCATTAAGTAATAACAATTATAAATTATATAAGCTAAAGCTGTTATGACTCATTGACTCAACTTGCAGAGAAGCATATAGCTGGCTCTAAATTTCAAGAAATGTGAAGAATGAGATCTGAAACATAAACATCAGGAGAGATCTTGAGAGGTCCTTGAAAAACATCTTGGAAACATAAATATAAAAGTTAAGCAAAGACTCTTGAGATTTGCAGACAGCATGAGCTCAGATGTCCTTGTAACGGTTGCTCTCCTCACAAGACAGAGGTCTTTTGACATCCTACACCCGATACCGTGGAGTCACATGTGACCATAATGGACTCCCCTAAACAATACAGTGAGAAGAAACGTAAGAAGATTGTGATGCAAAAATGACTTCTGGCTTCACCTTGGAGTTCTGCATTGTGGTCAAAGCTGTAACAGGGTGAGACAAAAAGAGTCCCTCGATGGCAACACAGAACAGGGGCAAATATGCTCAGGTTTCCGAGGTTACTGCTGACACTGCTGTCCTAGAGGAGAGGCTGTAGATCCCAAGTGGCAGCTGAAAGGTGCCCATGTAACTCAAAATGAGTGGAGATGTGACTGTGAGAGAGCAAAGAAGTTGCTTCAGGTGCCAAAGAATCAGTCAGTAGAAACAAATATTCTCCTTGTGGTTACTACACTTTCCCACTGACACAAAGACTTGACGTGACTATACGCATGGGGCAGGAAACATCTTCAGAAGCGTTCACAACATCCTCCCCTGTGCAAGCACACTCCCCCACACACTCACATGTAAAACACTGCCCTTACATTTTGTTTTGACCCCTCAAGTTCCCCTTCCCATGCTGTTACACGATCAGCAATTGGGGTAAGCCAAGCAGTATTGTTTAACTGGAAGAGAAACTTTCAGCCAGCTGCAGCCCAAAAATTCACTGAAAGGTTCTGTCTCTTGCAATTGTTCCCATTAGACCATTTTTTTTCTTTTTATCCCCATAGAACTACAAAAAGGAATAGCATTATCATTTCTCCTAACATAGTCCCATTGCAAATACCACTGGAAACCGATACAGTAGAAAGACTATTCCCTTGACAATAATTACACAAACATTACCAGAAAATATTGGCTCCTCGTTTTGCAACGATGTTAAGTAACAATGCCTTTCCTGAGGAGACCATGAAGACAAAGGAGGAGTACAATAACTAACTTCAGATATCTAAAGGACAACTGAAATGAAAAAGAGAGTAATTAATCTATTCTCTATCTCCATAGAGGGTAGGAGAAGAAATAATGGGTTTAAACTGTGGCAAGGGACCCTTAGATTAGACATTTAGGAAAAACTCCAAAGGCAAATGAAGAATAACATGAGAACAGAGTGCCTGGGGATGTTGTAGAGTCGCTGTCACTTGGGCTTTTTAAGAGTAAGAGACAAACATCTGTCAGGAATGACACAGGATATAGCTGCTCCTGCTTTGGGGCATGGGGGATGGACCACAAGGCTTCCTGGAAGTCCAGTTGAGATGCAGTACTCAGCAATGCCTAAATGGAGGGAAAAAATGTGATGGGTTTAAAATCTATCTCAAGGTATCTGAACAGAGGTTGGATGAAGTCTGGATTTGTTGTTCTAGTTTGGACTGTAAATGACCTCCAAATCGTAAAACAAAACAAATAGGTGAATATAATGACTCCTGTCATCTATGAACAAGCTTTATCACATTAAATTCAGTACATCTTTTGCAGGATTGTGATTTTAATACAGGTTTCATACATCTGATGGAATAAAATAAAACTTTATAATGTTAAATGCATGTGCTATACTAAGTGAATTCCTAACTTTAAAAGCATTTTGCAGTCATAAGGGACTTAATGTGACATTTTCTTTGCATTATGCTCATAGAAGGCATTAGGGAGGGTAGATAGTTCACAAGCTTTTATAAGTATTTCACCTGTAGACTGCTGACCTGTTAGTTAATGTAGGTGGTTCACTGACTTATTGGAAATAACTTGACCATCTTATTCTTCAGATGTGCAGATGAAAGTGTTTCATTAACACCTGAATTGTTCCTTAGCGATGCATTAATTCAAGCACTTCCATGTAATGGTTGCAGCTACCCTTTCAGCAACCTGGATATTTACAGAAATTGGTTGCATAAATGCAATTTTTTCTCTAGGTTTTTTTTGGCATTTTCTAACCGCAGTATTTTAAAAAGAAAAATACGAGCTCTTGTTATTGCATTAGATATGGAAAAAAAATAAAGTAACTAATTTAAGTCATCCTTAAATTAGTTGGATAACCACATAATTGGTCATAGCACAAGGTGTGTCTAAATGGAATATCCATGATACATATATATATCCGTATTTATCCTTGCTATAGGCACAATAAGCTTTATCTTTGGCTTTGCTATACTACGGCACAAAAACTGACCTAGAAAACTTATCCAGAGACTGTTTTACACTGTTAGCTACGGTTTCACTCTAGTTACATTCTGTTCAGTCACCTTCTTTTAAGCCTTTGTGGTTTTTTTTATCCCTTTGCACAGGGTTAGATGGTCAGGTTAGGACGACAGATGTGGCATGAGCACACTGTACTCTAGTAATAAAACTGTTCAGTGTGTAATCCCACAGGCAGCTTGCAAATGACCCAGAGCAGACTCAGGGTGGCTGTAAACTGCAGTGAAGGCTGAACCAGCCCCTGACTGCTCTTTGGAAGTTCAAGATCACAGGTTCTCCACAAAAAAATAAATCCTTTTTTTTGAGTAAGGAGATCTATATTTGGAGTATCAAAATACTTTTAAAGAGGAGCAAAACAATTTATTTTTGCAAAACTATTTTTGGCAATTTTTTTAGATTATTTTGAAAAGTACATACATAATATTGGGAAAAGAGCAAGTATACTTCCTTCTGTGAGATTTTGATAATTTTAATTTTGAATGTGTTTTTGAATGTGCCTTTTAAGATACTTTTCTTATTGTATATTTTGATATCGTATGTTTGATGTCAAGACATGCTATCAAAACACTGTCCCTTGGGTTTCTGGGGGCAGTGTGGGAGGCAGCAGTGATATGTTTTTCATGCTTGTGGAGATGACACATGATACCATCTTGGTCAAGAACAGAACGCCAGGCCCACTTTGGGGACCTTGCTGATATCTGTCTCTCACATGTGGATGACAGCTGTAACGTGGCAGGCAGGATTTCAGCTCCTGCTGGTTCCTGCAGTTTTTTGTTAAGGTCTGAATTTTACTCTCTGTGAGTAGACAAGAGTTCTACACATGCAGATAGGCTTTGATTCAAAATCCATGCAATAAGTACTAAATAATTTTATTTGCTGTCTCCTTAAGAGAAAGATAATGACCACATTTTTCCCCTTGGGCACCTGGGAATAAACCATAGAGCATTAATTGAGCAGTAGCCTCTTTTTTTTTTTTTTAAATGCTCAGTACATAAAGACTCTCTTTGACCTCTCTGATGTTTTATGAAAATTTCCAAAAAATGAGTATTTGCCCGTCTGCATGCTGGCAGAATTTTCATATGGCATGACTGAGACTGTCTTTGGAATAAAGAAAGGCTGCAAAACTCCTAGAAAAGATACATGAACTGCTACAGATCTTAGTCCTCTGTCTCATCTCTTAGGTACAGGCATAAAGAAGACAAGATTTTTTCTTTTAAATTCAGATCCTCCCTTTGTTTTTTCCTTAACAAATATCTGAAAAGACCTTCATAGGCAATGCCAGGCATGATATCTTAATTACAGCAGTAGAGAGGATCAGAGAGAGAACTCAGAGGATCTCTAACCACAATGATGCAATCTTTCTTTTGCCAAGAAAATAATGATGAGACTAATGAAGATTATTCAATTACTCTAACTTCATCTGAGACTCAGGTTCTATTTTCCTCTATAAAGAGCATTGGAAAAAAAAAAACACAACAAAACAAAGGAATAACAAGAAAGAAGAAAGAGGAAAGAAGATAAAAGAAAGAAGGGCAAAGAGAAAGAAAAAAGGCAAGGAAAGAAGATAGATAAAGAGAGAAATGAAAGGAGAAATGGAGGCAGAAAGGGAGAAAAGGAGGGAAGGAGGGGGGAGAGGGAAGGGAGGAGGGGAGGGAGGAATGGAGGGGAGGATGGAGGGAGGGAAAGGGAGAGGAGAGGAGAGGAGAGGAGAGGAGAGGAGAGGAGAGGAGAGGAGAGGAGAGGAGAGGAGAGGAGAGGAGAGGAGAGGAGAGGAGAGGAGAGGAGAGGAGAGGAGAGGAGAGGAGAGGAGAGGAGAGGAGAGGAGAGGAGAGGAGAGGAGAGGAGAGGAGAGGAGAGGGAAAGGTTGGGAAGGGATGAAAGAGAAAAAAGAGGGGGACTGAAATGTCCCTAGAGAAGAGAGACAAAGAAAATAAGAAAGAGAAGTGGAAGGATCTTATTTCCAGACTTTCCACTTTGAAAAATAGAAAAGATTTTCTGTGGCTTATGTATGTCAGGATACCCTGAAGTAAAGCATAAGCATAGTTGTATGCATTTAGAGTAGCTGTAGACTTTTTTATATGGGAGCAAGGACAAGCATCATAGTGTCTTTGAAAATAGTACCCCTGACAATATCAAATGTTTTTTTGTTTTAGAGCTGAAAGTTGTGCAAACCAAATTCCACCTCTGCTACATGGAAATTTTTAGCTGCATAAAAGGAATAGTTTCTCAGGTGGTAAACGAGATTATCGGCAATCACTTCAGGCTAGTTCTGTTCAGCGATAATAGCTGAGTACAAGGTTTTAATATGGAGTATTTGTTACATTTTGGGAAGGCATGTGAGAGAAAAATGTTCTGCCATGACAATATGTAACTTATTTCCACTCTCCAGCCCACATTAGATCCCTCTTGTAACAGATGGATACACCCTGGCTCAAGATCATTTACAATTATCTTGCATACATGAGAGAATGAGTACAAGCAAGGGACTTCTGCAGAATAAATTAATTCTGAAAATAAGACCATGAAAAAAAAAAATTTCAGATTTAGTTTTTTTACATTTGTTTAGGGCTGGGAGGTTATCTGTGCTATTTGGCACTTCCTTTGCATCAGCTTTGCCAAAATTATTATTCCTACTAGCCATCTCCTCTACATCATTTGAGTCTCTCCTAAACATGTTGTTACTGCAGGCTGATATACTACAAAGACATCTCAATTTTCCTATTTTGCTAGAAGTCTATCTCAGCAAATATTTGTTGTGCATAGAACCTGTGCTTTGCCAGGTTCTAATACTCAGGTCAATTCCAGTATGCTCACAAATCTTAGAAATACTTCAGGATACTACTAAAGCACTTAAACTTCATTAAATCCTATAGCTATTTAGACAGAGAAAGCACAGATGCTCATAAAATTACCAAAGAAGAGCTTCTGTCCTGAAAGTAATGCATAAGGGTGAAATCATTATTTTTCCTACCTTATATAAAGCAAAATATTATCACTATATGAAATACTACTGCTGTATGCACACTTTGTGTTGTGATGTGTCTATATTTCAACAAGGATCTGCTTTCAGATAATTAAAAAAGGAATATTTTTTTTGTTAATATTTTACATGTTTTACAATTATTATTATTTTTATGGTAGATACATAACAGACCTCTTTATGTTTTCACAGTCATTAATTAACTCTACAACATAGCCTTAGTTTGGTAACCGGATAGTGTTATACTTACTGCTCACTTAAGCATTGCCAAGCTCCCTGAAGTAAATTTTTTCAAGAAGAGGGTTGGCTGTTTTCAAAGTAGCAATTGTACTACTCTGAATATACAACTCATCGTCTTTTCAGAACAATTTCAAAAAATGTTATCATATCAAAATAAAGGACTGATGTTAGCAGTAGGCTTTGACAGCTGAAACAGAAGTCACCCTTTCAGGAGCCACAGGGCGTAGATTTTGCACACCCATATGTAGATATGGTAATAATTGCTACTACTTTGAGCAGTCATATTTTTTAAAAAAATCTGAAATTAGTAAATGGCATGTTGCCATGACAAAGTGGTCTATTTAACAGACATAACTCACTTATTGCATAGGTTTTTTGTTCTTCATGCGCATTTCCATACACCTAAAGACATGCCACTATTGGATAAACATTAATTTTAACTGTTCAATTTCTGAATTAACACAGAAGAAGGTTAGAAGAAATGTCTGGAAGAAAGAAGTTTAGAAAATGAAGAAATGTGCTATTTTCTTATTGAGAAGAGTAACATTTATTAAAACATGCAGAATTTTTTCTCCTTCCATTAGCTGTAAGGGATCTCTATTAGTAATTTAGCACCACTATTCAGCTGCTTTTTTCCAACTGAAAGGTCTCTTTATTCAATGTGAACATAGCACATGCAGTGCTTGCTGGGGATTCAGAACAATCCCTTCCATTTATACACCTCCTCTCCAAAGTTTTCTCAATGGTTGTTTGTGTGGGGAACAAGTGGACCTGGTGGTGTAACCTCCTGCAAGATGGGCATCTATTTGCTTCAAACCTTGATAAATACTGAAATTAGAGGAAAACAGACTTAGCAGATTGGTGCAGCTTTGCTGAGCAAAGGGAGGCAAGACCTATAAACAAATATTAGATTGAGCTATCGGATCTATCGAGTCAAAAAATGAGGTGAGGAACTTATTAAAATCTCTTCAAACCATAAAACAGATCCAGCTGAGCACATCACATTTTGTGAATGTGAAGTCAGGATCAGTTTGCCTCTACAGAGAGGCTCTTTTTGATCCATAGCTGTCTGCTGAGTGTAAAGACTGTTTCCCTGCAGGCAACAGAAGAGAAGTAAGCAGTAGGAGAGACCGCATACGTGCTCTCCATGCATACCTCTCTGGGTACCAGACCAACAGCAGGAGTAAGCTCTGGATATGAAGTCCAGAAGAGCTGATGTGCCCTGAGCAGAGCAACCTAGAATAAGAGAAAGATTATGTTGGTAGCAGCAGTGCAACAGTGCATTTTACTCAGTATCCCTTGCTTCTGTTCAGTACAAACATTTATCATCCTTTCGGTTTATGTTATAATCGAGCAAGATTCATGGAAAGTAGATATCTGTGACTTTGATATTGTTAGTGTTACAAAGATATTTACTGTTGCTTGAATTTTTAGTTCAATAGTTCTCAACCTCAATAATGGGAATAAAAGATAATGTCAATAATAATATGTCAATTACATTAATTTTTTACGTATAGCTATAAAAGGTACCTGTTTTCTTAAACAATGGCATGCATATTTTATGAAGTAAAACAGGTGTTGGATAAACAGAAGTACTTGTTACTTAGTGGGAACTCTTTATCCTACATGAATTACTTCTCTGAGTACAATTCTAATTGTTTTGGTAATGTTATTCGAGGAATAAAATATGGCATTTGAGATATACTGACCCCTAAGCAGTGAAAGCAAATCACTTTAATGCTTGTGAAACACCATATCATACATGCTTGCCATTTTTTTATTTGTCCTTAGGCATCACTATGGCCACTGTTAGAGACAAGATATTGGATTAGATGTGCATTCGATTTGATTCAGTACTGACATATGTTCTTATGCCATTTTAACATTCCTAACTTCAAACATCTGAAATGTGAAAAAGCAGAGGAAAATTTTTGAAGGAATGCAAACGATTTTTCCTTTGCGTTTTAGCCTGACTTATCATCATCTTTTTGTTTTTCTTTCTGAAATGTGAACACTACAAAAAATTATCTATTTTTACGATTCTCCCTGCATATTTTATGTCTGTCAACTATAAATCTTACATCCTAATGGTATACAGAAAGAAAATATTTTTCATTTAATTATTGTTCATTAAAACAAGTTATTTGTTTCTAAACTATTAATTATATTTACTACTTAATATGATAGTTATTATTCTTTCAAACTGTTTATACATTATTGTAGTTCTGCAGACTTCATTACATATGGTGGAAATGAGCAGAGACTAAGGCCCTAAGGTTCGATTTTTTCTCCAGCATTATATGTAGCTTTATATTATTTTATGCAGTATGTGAGTAATTTTAGTTCTATTTAAAAAATAGCCAAATCATAACCTTGTTCCTTAAAAATAATATTTTGTACATTCTCCCAGCTCTGTCTAAGACAGACAATTCTGAATTTCTCCTGAGGTGCTTATATAGGTCCCAGAGTTGAAATCTCAGTCACTGTCAAGTAGCATTAGCATAAAAATGGAACATTTCCAATGCAAACTACTTTTTGGCAGATGATTAGTGGGCAAGGCAAAGACATTTTTTTTTTTAGCAAGGGATATTTTCATCAAAGATGTTTCATCTCCCACACATTTTCGTTGGTAACTTTTTACAGTTACACAGTGACAGTAAACACAACCAATAATTACTTCTTAATAGCCTGGAAATTCTGTTGTCGATACAGAAATTCGCACTTTAAAAAACAACTCTCCCACCCCAAACTAGCTAATCAACATCCTGTTTAGAATGAAACTCCATTCTTAAACTTTCAAGAAGCAAACTCCTCTGTCTGCTTACTTTTCTCCTTCCACTTACCTGTGCCTGTTTTTCCTACCTTGAGTACCTTTGCTGTTGCACAGCTCCATCTATTCCAAGACGTTCTGCTTGCCTTAGTATGCTTTCTATAGTGACCACCAGCATTACTCCTTTAAGGGTTTATGTTCTACTTTCTTATGTAGCAAACAAGGAAAATTATTACTGTTGAGAAAGGGTGGACAGGATGTGAGATCTCAACTTGCTGTCCTTGAGGAGTTTGGTTAGACTTGCACAACATGCTCTCTGTCATTCCCATTGCTGGGGCCTCGCAAACTATAGGCGTTGGTTTGGCAATATATTATTGTATTCTTTTTCTTTACTCCATGTGCGCTTAGTTTCTGTGAATCTTTAGTGGTTGTTCTGGTGTTGTGGGAGTCCTCCCGTCTGTCCCTGAGATTTCTAAAACATCCAGGGACTCTGCCTCACATATCTCCTTACTATGCTGGATATGAGACTCTGAAATGATCATACTCATGCCAATAACAGACCATTCTTCAAAAAACTCCAAAACTGATTATAAAATCAGTTGCTGACTCATTTGTCTCTTGATTTTATGAAACTGTGTTTGCTCAAAAATCACATTGCAGCAAGTATGAAAAATTTATCTAGTCCTTCTTTACTACACTCTGTTTCACCTGTGTAGCTGTGAGGCTTCTGGGCAGGATGATATCCTCCCTGACAGGGGTCTCATAGACAAGTGATGTTAACCATGAGCTTGATAGCATGAGGGAAATTGGCATCAGAAGGAGATGGGGTCAAGCTTGGCTGCCCATCGGGCTGGTATGGTTGATATAAGTGATTTCTGCAGGCATGCAAGCCAGGGAGCACCTAGTGTAGTGCCAGGCCCCCCAGTCCTTCTGGACACAAGCCAAAAGGAGCACGAAGACAGGTCTGACTTCACATCTTGGGTGCTCCCCTCACCCTGAGTCCATATCCCTTATCCGGTTTGCAAACATTGGACCCTCACGGGGGCTCTTTCAGGAACAGCTGGGCCAGATATATACCTGTCCTGACTGTTTCCTGGTCACTTGTGTAGGCAGTGCCAGGGCACAAGGAAACCTGTCCTTCATAGGCAGCATGACGAGACATGAGGTGAAGCTGCCTGAGGGTGCTCCTGAGGACACTATCAGTAATGCTTGTTACTGAGACCGATAGCACCAGGGTAAGGATGAATGTGAAAGTGAAGCCCCTGCTCTTCTTCAGCAAAGTGGTGAGGGATAACAAATATATAGATTTTAGTCTTATGTATTAAATAAGGGCTCTCCAACAGCAATGAAATACGAAGTTGTAGTACTGAAAAAAAAAAAATTATTAGCTTAGACCATCTTGGTCTAAAGCAGAGGGAAGTTATTTACCTTAGCACCTTACCTTCTTTACCTTAGTGCCAAAATCCGAAAGAACAAGTGACAGTGTAAAGAGATTCATAAAAGTAACAGTTTGAGACTCTATTCACCTTTTCTTGTTGATAATGTCTAAAAGACTGAAATCTAATTTACTTCACATGCATATTTTTGGAGGCTCTTCTTGGATTGCTGCCAGAATTTTCACTGCAACTTTGCTTGGAAAATGGAGTAACTGCTTTGCCAGCAAGCAGCCGTAAATAATGCTTATACGGTGATGTTAGAACCCAGTAGATATTATTATCTATTACATGATTACCTTGTAAGAATTCCAAATGCAGACAATCACAATTCCTTCATTAAGCTGAGGTTACTCAAAGTCATCATTGCAATTACTTTCTATTTAAGATTCAATATAAAAGGAGAGCTAAAAACTTCTCTGGTACATTGAAGTCATCGTTTAACTTTTTATTGCAGTGCACCAATATTTTAATAATAACAATGAAATGAATAGTTATTCCTTGAACAGAAACAATATTTAACAATACAGAATGATTAGAGAAAAATGATATAGCAATTAACTTGTATTTTCTTTCCTAAAGCAAGGTAAACAGAGGCAAGGCACCACTGGCAACAGCGGCTGTCTCCTCTTTAGTTAATCTTGCAAAAGATTGTCCAAGATTAAAATCCTTTTTCTAAAGCATGTGTAGATGTGCTTTGGCCCTTCAGGCGTGATGTGGGTATTCACGTTCATCTCCTGTGGAGGCTTTAATTTATTTTGCCTAATGTCGAATTCATCTCTGTGTTGTGGTTTGCAAATTTGATTCTAAAGACTGACGAGATACTGCAAAAAGTGGCAAAGGGTGGTAGAGAGATGAGACAGAAAAATATTGCAATGGGAATGCACATACTGTGACTAATTGGTCTCATGTGTGAGCTCTCTAAGGAGTCCCCGTAATTACACTAGAGATGAATCTTTGTATCTCCTGTGAGGGAGTCAGCAGCCCACTGGCTTTTTGTCATGTGTTCTGTCTCTGCAAAAAGTAACTTTGCATTACTATCCATATAAGCATGTATTATACAGTGAATCCTAAATATTCAGAAATTATGAAGAGCTCAGGGCCAATTTAGCAGTGCTGATATATGCAAGCGGTTAGTTTAAGAGTACTGATCCAACTGGTAGGCATTTCTGAATAACCAGGTAGCATAAATTAGATGATATGCAATATATATTGTTATACAACTTTAGAGATAAAATGGGTCTAAATCTGAAAAAGGAAGTGGTTTTGGAAGAGCTTATTCAGTTTTTCTTGGAAGCCGGTATGAAATGGCAGCAGAACTATTTTGTATCAAGAGAGGACTAGATGTAATTTAAAAAGAAAAAGGAACAAATACGCCAGTTTGTTTTTTCTCTTGGCTCCATATTGCTCCCTTGGGTAGTGCATTTTACTTTTGCTGTTCCACAAGGAACTGCAAACAGCAGAGGTCAGGAGTTAAATTTGCCTAAATACTTTCAGAACGCTTTTCTATTTTAAAAAGGGTAAGTGTACCAGGATACACCTAGTTATAAATGAATGTATGTTAGTCAGGTCTCTTGTTTCTTCTGTCTTGTACCTTACACAGACAATCTGCAATTCTAATAAAAAAAGGTCTAAGTAATCTTTAAGGTCCTTTCCAACCCAAACCATTCTATGATTCTACAATTCTATGAAGAAAATTATGATTTGCTCTTTAAATAGATTTTGTCACTGTTAAAAAAAAAAAGAAAGGTGGTGAGAGGTAATCAGCTATAAAAAAAACACAGTAGCAGCATATTTGAAAAGCATGGCAAAATATGTTAATGTAGTTTTTCTAACATGTAAATGTGCATGGAATAGCTACTGATTTTTAAATGAAACTATCAAAAATATGGTGTAGTGCTCACTGGCAATAGTTGCATCACATCTAGCAAGGGGATGAACATGGTCATTAACAATTAAGTACAACTCCCTCAACATAATAATGAAACCCTATTTGAAGGTATTGGCCAAGTGAAATGCATGACAAAATCCAAAGTATTCTCTGTTATCCCTCAATATGCTTCAGAACTGATATATTTCTGAAAAACTATTTCCTTTCACCCCCCACTGTCCCAGCTGCTTAGGGAAACGTATCACCTGAGCAGCACGATACCAGCATTATTGCAACACAGCACTTCAGGGGGGATGTCAAAGAAAGAAATACCCCACCAACGTCTGCAAGAAAATATGCAAATATATAGAAAGAGCGTAATAGTGCATGTTTTTGTATCATGCCAAAAAGGAAGTAAAGTAAGAATATCATGCAAGTTTTAGCATGTGCATGCTGGATATAGACATGTAACATCCGCCAATTACCTCCGCATCATGAAAGGGAATTTTCACCATTGTCAAAAAACAATCATGTTCTTCCCATCATCTTTGAAACATCCCATTTTCATTCTCTTCCTTTCTGTACTCCTTCGCCTCTGCCTTTCATTTCTCTGCAGCAGAAGAAAGAGCTAGGAAATAAATAATGTATGAGAAAAAAAAAAATAGAGTTTATTTATAAGGAACAATAGTTTAATTCATGAAGCAGTTTTTAAAATGCCCGAGACTTGCAGTTGGTGGCGAGGGTAAAATCTTATCAGGGTTAGGCATAGAGCCAATATAATAAAGGCTCCAGAAGTGAGTCATCAATAAAAGAGGATTTTGACACCCAGACACTTGCTGGGCTTGCTTTTCTCCTTCAGGCAAGCTTCCCCTTCTTTTCCATTAGCCTGACTCTCCCAGTATCTCCAACCCCTATAAATCCCTGCTCCAGCTCTCCCCTCTGTCTGCTTTTAGGCTTCCACATGGAGGATATCCTGTTGACGCTACACTCACTATGCCAGCCTGCCAAATATTAGCCGTGTAAGGAAGGTTGGTCACTCACATATAAGCAAGGAACAAGTGGATGCAAAAGACAGGTGTTTGGTGGACATGTGTTAAAGGGCCGACATACATACTGCAACATTTCATGTGGCTCCTGTAGATTTCTTTGCTCCTTAACATCAGTATTGTTTTATCAAACATGAATCCTTAGTGGTTGCCATCCCCTATAGTGACTGAACCCCCTCCTCAATGGGAAGGGACCCTCTGTACGTCCAACCCACCTGGTGGGGCTGTACCAGGGCCGAGTGCTCGCTTGCACCCCAGCTTTCCCCTCCTCCCCCCCCCCAGCAACAGCTCTCTATTTATACAAACCAATGGGGAATGGTGTCAAGAATCAATTAGTGGGAAACTTCTGAATGCAGAAAGTTACTTGTTGCCTAGCAGCAGCCCAGTAAGCCGGGCTTGACTTTGATTCATTTAACCCCAAACTAACCAGGGCCGCCAGATTATTTTTCCTCATCATCTTCCAATCTGTCTCAGTCAATCCAGCGGGATGAAATGCCTGAAGTCTTCCCTGCTGCTTTCAAGCAGGTCCTCGCCTCCATTTGGTTGACCAAAATGTGCAGTGGATAGAATTTGTGGTGCTTGGTTTCAAAGAAACCCCACAGGAGGCTTTCCAGGACACTGTGCCTCCATCTTGGAAATCAGGAGTAGGAGTGAAACTCCCCTGACTTCCAGAGCTGGGCACTGGCCAGCCTGAGCAGCTCACGGCCACGGGCCAAGATGGACACGGCTGCAGGAGGACAGGCAGAGTCCCACCAAGGATCAGGAAACGTTGAGTTATACCTCTGCTGAAAATTAATGTCTCAGTCTCTGTTCTTTTTCCTTAATAATTAATGCAGCAGAGAGGAAAAGACTGTTCGTTTGCATAACTAAATTTTTCAGTCACAGCAATCAGCCTATTAATAGAAACCCATCTATTTGTCTATCAACTTACATAAACCACTGTGTTGTCCTGTAAGACATGATACTTTGAAGGTCAGTAGCCCATAAACAATGGATATAGAGGCAGGGAAACAGCTTGATCCTCTAGTTCAGAATACACTAAACCAGACTTTATAAATAATATATATCAGTCATGCAGATTAAGTCTGTGCTTTACTTTTCAGCACTACATGAGAGCTTCCAGGAAGACATACTATATGTTCACAATAATGTCAATATCAAATGGGAAAAAAATGACAAGGAAATTTTTAAAAGCTGCTACATTGTGGCTGTATAGTGAAATCAGTGCTGTTTAATCACATTACTACGCTGCCATGCTGAAACATTTTACTAACCAATGCAATGGATTCATGCCAGAAAGATGAGGTATACCACTTCTGTTCACAAGCTGTCTGAAAATGAACAACATATATTTAATGCCCTGTCATCTTCACCCATATTAGGACATCAAGCAGAAATGTTTCCATTATGGCTCCATTTTCAATTAGAGTTTTTAATAGCCAACTGTTCTACCAGAACATCCATGCTTATTATTTGCCTAAAGATGATTTGTGACAGGGAAAAAAGTCTGAGCCCTGCCTGTTCAGATGTTTGAAGCAATTTCAATACTGTACAAATTACATTTTTTCTCATTCTAAGATTGGTTACTACTTTTCACCAGACGACACCAGTGACTCTTTCTTCATTTTCACCTCTAATAATACTATTTAGATGCAGCTATTTGTACAAGAAATCTGGTCCTAACTAAATATAGAGTATTTGGTTCAAATAAACATCAGGTTATGCTGAAGAGATGCCACACCACATAGGGAAGCACTTCCAAAAGCTACTCTGGCCTCTCCTCAGAAGAGCAAGCCAGACGAAACCAGCCTCTTTCCTCATTCCTGCACATCACAACCTGTCTCCTCCTCCCTCAAAAGCCCAGAGCCAAGGATTTACTTGGGACTTCGCTATGTTCAGTCTGGCTTACACACAAGGTGACAGGCAACAGCAAAACTAACAGGATATATATAGGAAGACAGGCCAAAGCCCAAGAGTTGAAGTCTGAAACGTGTCAGGAACACAGCCTGCCTCAGGGGATTTTTTTAGGGGAAATAAACACAATGCAAAAGTGATTGAAAAAAATGACTACTGAACATGCCCTGAAGGCCTCTAATGTGAATTGAAACTAATAAAGTCTGAAAAGCCTTTATGTAAAAAGCTTGATAAGATGACTGCCACTATTTAAGACTATTTCTTTAGAAGGGCAAAATCAATTAACTGTTCTATGACGGCAGGCTGAAGTCACATAGAAGTAACAGAATATAAGAAATTCAGAGAAAACGTGTACAGTCTATTGGGTCCAGGCATCAGAAGACTTATTTAAATGCTTGGGCACAGAAGCTTCAAATGGCCTTTTAAAATCTATGTTATCACATTGATCAGTCTAATTTCCCACCAATGTATATAACTTTCAGCAGTAAGACGGAGACCATTGATGCTGTAGTCTTTTCCTTTTGGTAATGAGGGATGAAACTCTGCAGCCAGAATGCATTTTCTTGAGTGAAAATGACGACACAGTTCGGACACAGCAGAGTCTAGTAGGTAGTGGAAAAAAAAAAATTAAGGATAAGGAGTCAAGACTGTTCTAGTGATCTAACTCATCATATGCATAATTCATGTCTATACCAATTGCGATGGCAAAACAAAATGGTTTAACAATCCAGGAACATATTGATTATACAGAGCTCTGCCTGCTCTTTAACACTTTCAGAGGACCACTGCCTTGATGAATTGTGATAGCGTGTTGCTCAGGCAGAGACTCTAAGAACCGAGTACTACTGCAACTTGAGCAGCGCTGTGTGGGCATCCAGCAGCACACCGCTGTACCGGCAGAAACCTGAGTGCTGGCAGGCTTCAGGTTTCACTGGGGAGTTTCTGAAAAATGGCAGTGATTAAATACGAACATAACCCTCCCTGGTTTACTTCCCCAGGTACAGAATGGGAACAGTAACTAATACTAGTTTCACAGGATTGTTATTTGCATTAGCAATGGAGAAGTTTTCAGACATTAATGTAGTGAAACCATAGCAATAGCCAAGAGAAATCTATTTCTATTTAGCCTTTTAAAACAACTTTTAGAGAGAATTTAAATGGTCAACTTCATTTCTAGCTGTTAACACATGGAAACACAGCTCTCCTGTTGTTTGCCCACATAACAGTGAGGTAAGAGACCTAAATTGTTTCCAACTTTGCCATAGACTCAGTCACTCAAGGTATTTCATTTTTTGCATCTTTGTTTCCCTCCCCCATAAAACTGGGATAACAGTATTTATGAGAATGTGGTTGTGAGTCTTTGTTCATCAATATCTCCATGTAGTTTGAAAACCTGGAAGTATTACGTAAAATGCAAAGTGGTACTTAATCCCACTTCATTCTTCAGTCTGCTGCCACAACTTCCACCAGCAGTAATGAAAAAAGCTCTCCATGCCTTAGCGCACTCACGTGCTTATTGAAAAAGCCACCTAGAATTTTTCCCCACCCCAGCAGTGATTCTCTTATCCTCCATCCATACACTACCAGAGATTTGTTTTGCATAGTTTTCCTCACAGATATGTTTTCTGCTTTTGAGGCGCTCTCTGTATTTCGGAGACATTTTGAAACTGCAACTACAAAGACACATTTTTAATAAGAAATTCTTATTTTTTAACTTAAAAAAGAAAATCAGTTCCATATCTTGCTAGGTTCCTAGTTAGGTTGTATATTTGTCTTTAAAACGTACTGTCTGATGAGTTTATTCTTGATGACAGTGAAACACATATGTTTTTAGTCTAATAAGAGATTGAATTCATTTGCTTTTTAGGAGTTATTGATTTGAGTAGCAACTATTAAAGCAGTAAATATGTACTGCCAATCTAAAAATGTTGCATAAGTTAGATACTTTATTTTTAAAATAAAAAAATTAAAAATTTAAAAATTAGGCATAATAAGCCAATTTTGCAGATTAACAAGCCAGCAAAAAACTTAGGTGTTGATATTCATTTTCATGTCTTTGCAAAAGCTCTCCTACAGATTTATATCTACAGTACACAATTTTGCTTCATCAATACATTTTAAATCTGAACTTGTGGAATTACACCCACTCTTTCTGAGTCATCTTTAAATCTAAGCAGTATTAATTTCAGCTAACTTGAGGAGGACTTGTGCTTACTAATGAGGCCCAAATGCTGGCACTAAGTAAACAAGTTAGCAAGAAACTTCATTCATTCCAAAAGCTCTGGGTTCCTGGTAGGCATTTCCTGCATATTCAGTTAGTAACAAAATCTTCAATTAGCACTAGAGGGCATTGGAAAAGAAAATAGAGAGTTAGTGTGCACTGAGAGGCAGATGCTTTTAGCAGTGAAAAGGAACAATTTCATGCCAGCCTGCACCAACAACAAGCTGCTTTTTTTTTTTTTCCCCACTGTTAAAGATTTACATTTTAAGTGAAGGCTTGAAATGTTAGCAACAGGGTTACATTATTTATTTTCACTAATGGATCTGCCTATAGCACTGATCATCATCATCTCACCAGTAACAAGAACATTCATATTTTACATTTACCTGTCTTTTATTCTTCCCAAAATAATTCTCAGCCTGTATGCATTTTAGATCTGGAGTCAAACGTCAAAGACCTTTTTTTTTTAAAAAAAAAAAAAAAAAAGAAGCTTCTGATTAAATCAATGATCAGTGTATTAGCTTTCCCTTTAGTCAAAAATGTGCTGACTTCTCAATAGAACTTGCAAAATACGCATATTCTGGCTTTTATGCATAATTTAGGCCATGAAGGAAGAAAAGAATAGAACAGAATAAAGTTTACAGAAGCAAGATCAGCTGGGTATGCTCGGTAAAGAAGCTCTCATATTGAATTAGCTTAGATGTATATTTGTCCTAATTCACTTGCTGAGGTTAGGATGAACTGTGCGAGATTTCCGGTTCAAGTTTGGAGGAGTTGCCTGAACAAGGCGCTAACTTCTGTACCTTAAACATACTACCTGGCAACCACACAGGCTTGTGACCTGAGGGTGTGCAGAGACTAACAGCAGGTTTTTCGAAGGGATGAGCTGTATGAATATTTACTCATGTTGTAACCAGAAAGTTGGGGCATTGATACTGAAAACCTTGGCTCTGCAGGACAAACGCAGGCCCTGCTTCTACTGACTTTAAAGTCAGTTGCAAGTCCTCATCACTTTACAGAAGTGACCCACCAATTGGATGGATGGCAGAAAAATGTACCAAATACATCAAAGTAGAAAAAACAAATGGGAAAATAGCTTGAAATAGATTATGACCAATACAGGTTTTAATACATGCACAATGTTGACATACTCAGATGAGTGACTTTTTTCCATATTTGTACTACTCATACTACAGTTTCATACTATTGCATCCTTCTTAATGTGTACAGCAAGAAACTGTAGTAAAAAATGTGGTAAAACAATGTCAAGTCTCAAGCTAGGTCCTTAGTTCTTATAATTTATCTTTATATCCCCCAGAGGTAGTCTCTACAGCCATCTCTTCACATTTTTTTTAACCATGATGCAGAGCTTGATAAGGATCTTTGCAAAACCAAAATTATAATCATAACTGATGCTTCTTTTTACATATTGGGTAGGTGAAATGTTTTTTAAAGTAAAATTATAGTTGTTTAAATTCAAATGAGAATGTTTTTGAGAATTTTGAGTTAATTTCCTTTAGTTTTGAATTGCAGTCTTATCTGGCTGATTCAGTGACATAAATGATATTTTATTTCAGAGCTAGAGCTGGACTAAAAAGGTTTCCAGGAGAGTTAGTGACTCACAGGATGCATCTACAATAAATTAATTGGTTTAACAACCAAGACAAAGCTTTACAAAAATTAATTTCCATTTGGTCATGATGTATCCTGTTAGTAGGTTACAAAGTGTGCAAGTGGGAAGCAAGCTATCCATTCGAGGATTAATGAATCATATGGTAGTAATGCATAACAGTACTTAAGCAGTAATAACATTTGCAAACCACTCACATATTTTTACTTTCCATCATAACACTTACATACAGTAAATGTGGGTCGAATACCACTCCCACATTACGGAATGAAAGAGCAAGAGAGAAAGACTCCTGTGGTTTGTCAGGCAGTTCAACTGCATTTAAAACTCAGTCTCACATGTTCTAGCCATATCTGCTTGCGCTGCGACATGAAATGCTAAATTTCTTTTAACGATGAGTCCACTGATGGATTTCTTTGGAGAAAATAAGACAGCAATTTTCATTCAATATAAACCTATGTATTTGTCACTGCCTAGCTAGCTTAATCTACATGAGGTGCAGCAAACTTATTTTAACAAGATATGACTTTTGATATTAAGAGCATCTGGAGTGCTCTTCCTATTTATGTTCTTAAACGGTAAGCTTATCGGATACAGCCCTTTGTATTTAGACATGAATTATTTCATTGTGGCACCCCAGGAACAGATGGGGGGTATGTTCTGACCATTCTCATTCAGGCAAAACTTTCACTGTGTGTAGCGTATTTTCAGAAAGCATGTGGGAATTGGAAAATTTAGGAAAGTTGATACTTGTTAATCTTTAAACTGTTCAATATTTTTTAATGAAAGCAGTCAGTGTGCTTTAACAGGTTTTGAGTGAGTTCCATATCCAAGTAAAGAAAAAAATGTACTTTTATTTCATAGTTTGATGCAAATAACTGATTTCCAAGAAACTATGAGAGATCAATTACTGGAAAGATCTTATGCTGAAACTCAAAATAAACATTACGCTTGCATCAAAAATAGCATAGTTGGGCTAACCAATGATTTTTTTTTCTAATGAATAGTAAAACAATTCAGACCTCAAGATAAAGTTAAATAGATCTTACAAATAAAACATGGAGTTTATTACTTTGGTTCAGTCACTCCATTTCAAGACTGAATAAGGAAGAAAGAGATTGGAAAGTTGTGGTAGTGACATTTCTAATTTATGCCTGCAGGTTCAAGTCATTCACTTTATACTGGTATGTCTTTTGTTGTAAGCTGAGTGATTTTATGATTTAAACAAACTACCTGCAAAATATGATTGGTTAAAAAAATAGAAATAGCTAGGCTGCATATAGAGCCAGACTGAAATAACTGTTGGTCATTAGTCAAAGAATTTGTTTGCATGGTTAAAAAAAGCAAATATTTGGTAAAGCAATTAGCCAGAGCAGCACTCCTTCAAGCCCGTTCCTTGTCATGGCTGGCTTTGGATTTTGTTCCCCATGGATGAACTCCAGAAAGCCCCTGTACATATCGCTTGTGCTTCAACATACTGATTGCAAAGAAAGCCAGAGGACTACACTGTTGGAGCTGCAGAGGGGCCTGTATTTTCTACTGTGGCTCAAGGTTTTGGGGCCAATTGTTTCCAGTGTGAATAAAACTGGTGTAGGGGAGAAGTAAATTCTCTGAGGTTTCTCTTACATGCACAAAGTTGGTGCTTAATTATTCTCTTAGGAGCTACTTTACCTGGCACAGAGAAAGTGACCCCTGAGATAGACACAACCCAGATCTCTCTCCTGAGTCCAGTTATGGAGCACAGGAACTTTGAAGAAGGAAAAGTTTTACTATATGTACTGGAAAGCACTTACTTACATAAATATCACAACCATACAAATACAAATAATAACATTGCTAACATATATCATGATCTTGAAAGAGCTTGGTAACCTCCACGTGTCATGGTTTAACCCCAGTCGGCAACCAAGCACCATGCAACCACCCGCTCACCCTCTCCCTCGGTGGAATGGGGGAGAGAATCAGAAGAGTAAAAGTGAGAAAACTAGTGGATTGAGATAAGAATAATTTAATAATAAAAATAATAATAATAATAGTAGTAGTAATAGTAATGAAAAGGAAGACAACGAGAGAGAGACAGAGAGAGAAACAAAACCCAGGAAAAACAAGCGATGCAACAACTCACCACCTGCTGACTGATACCCAGCCCATCCCCAAGCAGCAATTGCTGCCCCCAGGCCAGCTCCCTACAGTTTATATGCTGACCATATGGTATGGAACATCCCTTTGGCCAATTTGGGTCAGCTGTCCTGGCTGTGCCCCCTCCCAGCTTCTTGTGCACCTGGCAGAGCATGGGAAGCTGAGAAGTCCTTGACTTAGTGTAAGCACTACTTAGCAATAGCAACTAAAACATCAGTGTGTTATTAACATAATTCTAATACTAAATCCAAAACATTATAGCACTATATAGCACTATAACACTATACCAGCTACTAGAAAGAAAATTGACTCTATCCCAGCCAAAACCAGGACACCGTGCAATCTTCTGTATATCTTGAATCCTCCGGCTCCCACCTACTGACAGCTTTTATAGGTGCCAGAAAGCAAAGACACGTTCCCCTTCTTACAGTAACTCATTAGTTACACTTTTTTTCCTCCAAAGCCCATGTTCTACCCTTTTCTTTTTCTGAGAAGACCATACACCTACACTGCATTGCTGGAGACACCACTAGAGTGACAGTGTCAGTGTGTCCAAAGTGCCTCAGCCTTGGAGGGCGCTCAGGAGGCTGGTGCGGAAGAGCAGTAAGAACATCTATTCTATCAGAGTTTTCTCAGAGTAGAGGAGTGTCAGTGAGACATCCACACAAAAGTTTTCACATGTGGACACAGCTACAGGAAAAACCATCCCACAGGTGATGGCCTTCTGCCTTGAGTAGACTAGTAAGTGTATCATCATAGATAGTGTACTCTACTGCCTGGACATCTGATTCAGCATTTCCAGGCAAATATTGATTCTGTCATTTCCACATGACTAAAACCTGCTTAGCAGATTAGCATTAAAACCTGAGGTTTTACCATCCAATTATAATGTGCTTGGATGACCAACAATTGCATTCAGGAGAACCTATACTTTTCCCTCAGCAGCCACGGCAACCTGTGACACTTCAGGCACATCCTGAAGCTGCTCTTGCTTGACATCTTATTTCTTACGACCATGAGTATTGCTCAGGACCAGACAAATGGCCAAGAAAAAATGGACAAAACAGACTTCAGCTACAAACAGGAACACATCCTTTTGGCTCAACCTTCCTCCCTGCACTCATTGCACTGGTATAGTCAGCTCTAGTGTCACATAAAGCCCTCACTCTTAATGCCTGCAGATCATCCCTGTGCGGGTGGTTTATGGGTGATCCAGTGTGCCTTAAAGGAAGAGTCTGGAGAACCTGGAGGCCACCAGAGATCCACTCAGTGTTTCACCCTCCACCCCCCCCCCCCCCATCCTTGTGCTACAAGGTTCTGAGGAGCAATGGTGTGAGGCAGGCAGGTCCCTAAAACCCAGGCCACATGTGGTCACAGGTTGTGTGTGTAATGGTTTAACCTCAGCCGGCAACTCAGCACCACACAGCCACTTACTCACTCCCCCCACAATTGGATGGGGGAGAGAACAGGAAGGGTAAAAGTGAGAAAACCTGTGGGCTGAGATAAAGACAGTTTAATAGGTAAAGCAGAAGCCACGCACACAAGCAAAGCAAAACAAGGAATTAATTCACACCTTCCCATCAGCAGTCAGGTGTTCGGCCATCTCCAGGAAAGCAAGGCTCCATCACACATAATGGTACTTGAGAAGATAAATGCCATCACTCTGAATGTCCTCCCCTTTCTCCTTCTTCCCCCAGCTTTATATGCTGAGCATGACGTTGTATGCTGTGGAATATCCCTTTGGTCAGCTGGGGTCAGCTGTCCTGGCTGTGTCCCCTCCCAGCTTCTTGTGCACCCTCAGCCTGCTCGCTGGTGGGGTGGGGTGAGAGGCAGAAAAGTCCTTGACTCTGTGTAAGCGCTGCTTAGCAGTAACGAAAACATCTCTGTATTATGAACACTGTTTTCAGCACAAATCTAAAACACAGCCCCATACTAGCTACTATGAAGAAAATTAACTCTATCCCAGCCCAGTGTGGTACACAGCACAGTGTGGTACACACTGTGTGGTACACACAGCACAGTGTGGTACACACATAGGCCATGCATGGTACACACACACTTCAGTTGTTAGTGCCTGGGAGGAAGCACTGGAAGGGCCTTGCTGAGATAGCTCTAATAACCATGATGACCCGTGGGGAAGGGGTCAAGTTGTTACCATCTGTGGGAGGAGGAATATGGGGATATAATGACTTTGATTATACATCTGCTTGAAGGCCAGATGCCGAAGGGCCCTTGAAGTGCCTGTCCCTCAGGAAGGGCTACTTCATCTTCACTAAAGCATCCTCGCAGAGCAAACTGAGTGGAAGGAATTTCCTCTAACAGAGCAGCTTTCAAAAACCCCAAGCCAAACAGGCAAGATGGATAGAAAAAACTCCCTGATAGGTTTATTTTGCTGACCTTCCTCTGAGGATACCTTTGCTCATTTTTACTTACATGGAAAAAATATCTTTCTATATTAGATGAGGCAGGTATAAAAACACATGTATTATTTATACATAAATCTTCTTTACTGAAACCTGTGGTTTATGCAGCTTATTTGTTTCCCTGGCATTTTCCTTAACTTGTTTTTTTTATTTTGTCTTTAGAAAGAAAACCAATACTATGTTTACTGAATTTTAGTCTGTATGAGATTAGCACATGACATTTTGCTACGTTAGGGAAAACAGGTAAAAGCCTACTTAGTAATTTACAGTTTAAATAGATAAATAAATAAATAAAAGCACATTGCCTCTACTAAAATGCAAATGCAAATTGCCAGCAGAACCAAACATCTCTGGTGTTAGACTGTCTTTGAGGGAAACATATGTGACAATACAAATAGAAATTATGTGCTAGCATAACTGAAGGTTTCATATAGGAGAACTGAAAAATGTGCAGATTTGCTGACCACACCTCTGTTTTCAGCTGGCTGTCCCCACAGTACACTCCTAACACAGCTAAATATGTGTGTTGCAGACAGCCTGGCCTCCCAGTTTTTTGAATGCAGATTGTCTACATGTCTTTGCTTCCCAGTCCTGTGGAAACCTGGCCTAAGGTCCTAATACTGTGTATTCATCAGGCATCAAATATCAGGGTCTGCTTTTTTCACATTGCCAAAAAACACTCAATTCAGTGTTAATAATAGATACTGCTTGGGTAAGAAACTCTAATAAATTAAGTCTGTATGTTCAATCTCAAGTGCTTTGTGAGATGAGTCCCCTTAACTTAGATATAAAATTAACTAAGCCCAAATTTCTTTTCTTGCTAAGATTACATTTGAATTTAGTCAAAACAGCCTTTGACATCAATAAACATTTATGTCTATAGAATGTGAATGTGAAATGTGCGCAATAAATAAAAAGGGAGCCTTATAAATTCACAAAGTATTAATTTAATTGGCTGTTAAGATTTTACACAAAGAAGGTAAAAGTCAGTCCCTTTAATTTATCATATTAAAGGAAAAGCCCCTGCACAGAGCATTGAGACATGTCCTAAAGTTCAAAATCAGACTCTCAAACCAGTTTTTGGAATAAATTTTCAATTTATGGCTTTTAGTAAGCTCTGCATTTAGTTTAAATTTGGAGATTGTTTATTCATATCAAAACTGACGCTGACATGCTAGAGCATAAGGAAATAGCTAAAACCAAAGACATGTGGCTTTCATAAAAAACACCATTTTAGCCGTGATTTTCCTACATTATTGAGAATCAGAAGCAATTGTTGATATGGATTTTTTTTTTTCTGAATTTGGAAATAAGTTAGAGGCTAGTACAAATGACAAATTACTGTCATAAGCTACTAGAAAGGAATATTGCTGTGTGTGCATCCAGCTACATACTACAATAGCTTAAGTTTTCATTGGTGCTTACATATTCAAACCCCAGAAGAGTACTTTGCATCAGTACTTCTACCTTCAGACAGTGTGAAAAGTTGCAGAAACCTCAAGCTGAATGAAAAGTGGCTGTAGAAATATGCTTGAACGTACGTTTGTTGTTTGCTTGGTTGGGTTTTTTCCCATGGGCTAAAGAAATCTGCAAATTAGGGAAAGACAGAAATACCTTACACAACTACATGTTCATTTGTACAGGTCAGATTCTATTGAAAGGATCTTCAAAAAGAATAGTAGAGAGCAAGCACTATTGATGAGAGAGAAAAGTAGATAACCAAGCTTGTGCATCACCATGAACAATGTTTGTTTTTAAGCTTCTTAGCTGTAAATAAATGGACATGATCTTGCAGCCTCTGTCGTCTTCATCACAGTATTATAAAAAACTGCTAGATCACAACATCCCAGAACAGGAGAAGATTTTTTGTTTAGAATTTGTGAGCTGTCAGACTTATTAACACTCATGTCTGTGTGTGTGTTTTTTTCTTCAGGCTGAGCAACATATCATTGTCTTAATAAAAACGCAGTGACATTCAGTTTAAAAGTGGTTGTTTACAAAGTAGACACTTTATTAAACACTAAAGTATGAAACGTCCTTCCAACAGAGGCAAAAAACTTAAGTTGTTTTAATCTGATGCAAGGTGGCACTGCGATGGTTTGAGCAGGCAGGGTGGAGCGCAGGCTTGGTACCAAAGAATAGGTTAAATAGCCATGTCCCGGACTTCTGTCTTCAGTGTTTGAGAGAAACAGAGATGTTTTAAATCATTCCTGATCCTGGGTTTACCTCAAACGACCTTCCTAGGGGTAACAATCAGGACAAGATCAATCTCAGCATGTTGTGACTGGCTCCAGTTGACTAGAGGAAAAAAGCACAGTATTTTTAGGATGCCTCACTCATACAGTAACTGAAAGCTTTTCTTCCTGATAAAACACGAACAGCTTTTCCTAGGCCTCTAATTCCATCTCTTTAAAATGTTAATTTACAGTAATTTTTCTTAATATAGGGCTATAATGGTGGCTGTAACGACGGCTTCATGTTTCAGTGAATACCAGCTTTGTCTTGTTCCATATTCAATCTCTCTGGATGATAAGTTTTATTATGCACATTGACAGAAGTCAATGTCTGTTTGTTATTTCAGTTTTATATGTTACCAAGCCTGAACACAGAGAAATTAAGTTGTTAGCTCTATTATGATGCAGTTTGGATTTGAAAAAGAAAAGAGAGGAAAGTAAAATGGGCCAAAAAACCACAACAAAAATACATAGCAACAAGCATTAGGAGACTGACTGTAGCTCAAAGAATGAACAAAATTTGCAACACAATAGAAATGGGAGGAAGCTTTATAGGGGCATTGAATTTAGAAGAAAACATTTGCAGGAGAAGGAATTAAATGTTCTGAAGAACTTCTGGGACAAAATAAAGAGAAACACTGAGTGCAAACCCTTGTCAGATTCAGAGATATATTCCAACAAGTATTCATATTAAATGCTCGGGGAAAGAACTCAGGGAGAATTTAGGTCAGAACAGTCAGGGGTGAGCCAGGCACGAGTAGCTTGTGGAAGGACGGCACCTGGGAAATGCAGTGGAAGAGGAAAGTGTATCGCAGAGCTGGCATGCATCATTGTAAGTCCCGCAAAGTAGCTCTGTCTTTCCAAAATAAAGGAGATTTTACACTGCGAAAAATTTAAAAGATGCCTAAGACAAACAGGTGAGGAACTATTGCAGCTGAACAGTACTAAATATTGTGAGGTATACCTTAATAGGAAAAGATTGGACAAGAAAATGTTATCATTATGATTACTTGTGTTGTGAACATAACACATCCCTTGCAATCTACACAACAAATATATAAACCTATATATAAACCTAACTCTATTTTCAATGTCCATGGCCTGCAGGGAAACCTGAATAGACTCCTGAATCAGTGATTCAATGTCTCTTTTCAGTTCTTTTTAATTATTTTTTCTCTGCAAATAATATAAAGGTTCTTTAGTATAGTATAGCCATATTGTATATTTCTTATAATAATAGTTTGATCAAGCTATTTATATTATTTAGATTATTAGATGTAATTAGTATCAAAACCACCAATAATGAATATCTGTGTATGCCTGCTATCTTGAGGCAGGGAACATAAGCTTCTGTTTCAAATGAAGGTTGATGATGGCAAATGAGGCAGCACCAGCTCAGAAAAGAGAGCAGAAGATGGCCAGTGGTTAGAGCTTAAAGCCCATGGTACAGAAATGCAGGAATTAGTGCATTTCATTTTTAGGTTTGCATGGTATTAAGAGTGAAATCAAAGCTGGAAAACACAATCTTCTGTTTATTCCTCTATAGGTACTAAACTCTAAAAAGCCGGGCATTCAGGTAGTCTCTCAATGACACTTACAACCCTGGAAGTCATTAATTGGGGAATACAACCTGCAAGTGGCTCTTTGAGAACTGGCATGGCCAGGTGCTGAGCCATGGAGAATGAGGTTGCCCCCCATCAGCAAGGTGAAGAAAAGGCTACACATGACTTCAGCATCCCCAAATTTTCACAGTTGGTCAACTAAATACTACTAGGTAGCAGACAGGATCACTCCAGGCTGTATGATAGCATTGAAATAGTTTGTTTTCCTGTTTAAGAGAAGGTTACTCACTAAATTCTAGGGCACCAAGTAACTTGTTGTACAATTAGGGTGCTTGTGGACACAGGCACTTTTAAAGCAAGCTAACTACAGTTGTCCCTGTATAGCCTCCTTAAGGAAGGAATAGAATGGTTTCTCTCAGTTAATCCACTTCTTACTTTCTGGTTTTTGACTGCAAGGGAAAACACTTGCTAAATTGGCTTAGATTATATTGCATTTTATTGTACTTTTAAAATATTACTTCAATAAACGCTTCATCTGAAAACTGGTAATCGCTTCTGCAACATCATCTGAAGTGAGTGAGGAGACAGTGCTATCAGTATTAATTATTTTCTCTCCAAAGCACCCTGAATTTTTAAGTGCACTTCAAACAGAAAAGTTACTGCCCAGAGTACTGGCAAGCTAGTGAAGGAGCCCAATCCCTAAGAAAGTGGCAACACAAGCAAGACACAGTATTTCAAGGCACAGTATTTGCTGGTGTTTAGCTGCCCGGGCATCCACATTCTGCTCCCATTAGATTGTACCTTAGTTATTTAGTTTTATGGAAGATGTGTACCCATTCTTAGTCAGAAAACTTGTCTGCTTATATGTATCATGCAAACAGAACAGTTATAAGTAATAAAGATGGAGTGTTAAGTACTAGTTTGTATATGGTTTGCAGAGATTTAGCTATTGACTGAAGGACAGTGGAGGCTTCTTGATAACCTAAGTTCCCTACTAAGTTGAGTAACTTTGTTACAGTGTTGGGGAATAAAAGGAAGAAGGGAAATACTATGCTGTTTGCTGAAAGACTTATTAATAATATTCATGAATACAGAACGCAATAACCCATGATTTAAACATTTAAAAATGCAGCTGTGAAGCTAGGGTCCATTTTTTATTCTAACTGGTGCTTTATCAGGAAGAGGATGCAGAGGATTTGAAAACATGCCACCAATAATTCAGTACCTGATAAAGAAGAAAAGCCCTCAGAAAGTGTAGATCTCTCAGGTTTCAACCAAATTTTAGCAGACATTGAGATTTGCTGTTATAATCCACCCCCTATACTTCTGGTAAATGAACTGTTGCAGAAGATGATACAAAAATATCAGCTGTCAGCTAGCTATGGCATTCAAACACTACATTTACTTTTATAAAATCCATTCTGTAAAATACTCTCCGTTCAGTGCAGTCACTAAGGTATAAAAGATATGAATATTACTTATGCACCAATGGAATCACATTTGGAAATTAAAATTCTGCTGTGTGACAAAGACAAGCTACGAAAAAAAACAGATTTATGAAGGACAAATAAACAGAGAGCAAAAAATAACATTGCTCCAAAGATTTACAAGTATCATATATTCAGTAAAGTATGTTATAAAATAAAATGATCCAACATCAACAAAAACCAACTAAGCTGTGTTAGTTTTACACAAATCTTTCTTCTCTTAGGCCTTGCAGTTTGATTTTGCTACACATTTTAACCTCACTGCTTTCTCCTGTTGAACCACTCATTGAGCAAATATTTCAAAGAGCCTTGCACTAGCCCTCACGGGAAGAGAATGAGCAATAGGAGCATTTTTGTGAACCACCGCCTTTTTTTAATAAGCACCTACAGTGGTTGCTATGCTTTTCCTGGAGATAAATACAAAATGTCTGGAAAGGTGGAGCATAGGTGGGAAGCATTTTATTCAATAGATGAATGTTTTTTCCAATTCTGATGACCGCTATACCAATATGTGAATTAAAGCATCTATAAAGCATGCAGTGAAAACTGATTTAGGCATGCGAGTAAAAGAATGGCACAGAACTGTAGTCGCTGGAGCGAGAGGCAGGTCACAATGTGTATTTATAACCCATTCCTAGCCAAATAATTTTTACTGTGTGGGTGCAGAACTCAGTGTATGACCCAAGGTTGAGAATGGTCAGCCACCCCTGCTCTGATAGGGTCTGTGTTAGTAAGAATTCTGAGATACTTTGTCTTGCCAAGCACCTTTCCCAAACCTAATGTTCTCAGACTAGTATCTAATATTTATTGCTGAGGAGAGACCATTGGCCGAGCTATCTGCACTTGTTCTGCAGGAAGAACAAAGCAACACCTTCCTTTGGCTCCCCATTTTTGATGCTATAAGAAAAGCAAAAAGATAAAGCTAAGATGACCTTTCCAGAATTTTTTTCTTCCTTTAACCTGGCTGGATGGGTATCTTATACCATATAATGCATCCATTGAGACCATTCCGGCAACCAGTGACAGGGAAGATGTGCTGCCCATTTAATTTCCAAATTGTAAAAATCCAGTGCTATGTGAAGGCACCACACATCTTCCAGTGTTTTCAGGCACCAACTAATTGTCAAATAAGAAAATTGCCAAAACAGGATACATTTGGGCCCGTGCATGCCTTCACTTGGGGTACAGCCAAACTACACTCCAGATCACTGAATAGCCCTGCAGCCATGCTGGTTATAACTCCAACCATTTTCATATTTTCAACTATAATCTGCCCTATTTTCCCTCTAATCCCTCTCTGTAGGAAAACAGATCTCCCATGGATACGTTTTAAATGTCGTATGACTAACAGATTACTAGAAAATTACTAGAAAATTAAATGCTGCTGTTATCCATAAAAGTTTTGCTTAGCAACAATCAGATAATTATTTAATTTATTTTCAAACTATATTGAAAAATATCCAAATCCAAACCTGAATTTATAAATTCATTATGAAATTTATCTATGTGTCTATTATTTTTTCTCCACTTGTCTTCAATCTTCATAGAATCATAGCATCATAGAATCATTTAGGTTGGAAAAGACCTTTAAGATCATCAAGTCCAACCGTGAACCTCGCACTGCCAAGTCCACCGCTAAACCATGTCCCCAGGCACCACATCTACCCTTCTTTTAAATACCTCCAGGGATGGAGACTCAACCACTTCCCTGGGCAGCCTGGTCCAATGCCTGACTACCCTTTCGGTGAAGAAGTTTTTCCTAATATCCAACCTAAACTTCCCCTGGCGCAGCTTGAGGCCATTTCCTCTCATCCTATCGCTTGCTACTAGGGAGAAGAGACCAACCCCCACCTTGCTACAACCTCCTTTCAGGTAGTTGTAGAGAGCAATAAGGTCTCCCCTCAGCCTATTCTTCTCCAGGCTAAACAAACCCAACTCCCTCAGCTGCTCCTCATAAGACTTGTGCTCTAGACCCTTCACCAACTTTGTTGCCCTCCTCTGGACACACTCCAGCACCTCGGTGTCCTTCTTGTAGTGAGGGGCCCAAAACTGAATACAGTATTTTGAGGTGTGCCCTCACCAGTGCTGAGTACAGGGGCACTATCACCTCCTTGGTCCTGCTGGCCACACTATTCCTGATAGAAGCCAGGATGCCATTGGCCCTCTTGGCCACCTGAACACACTGCTGGCTCCTGTTCAGGCAGCTGTCAACCAACACCCCCAGGTCCTTTTCCGCCAGGCAGCTCTCCAGCCACTCCTCCCCAAGCCTGTAGCGTTGCATGGGGTTGTTGTGACCCAAGTGCAGGACCTGGCACTGAGCCTTGTTGAACCTCATACAGTTGGCCCCGGCCCAACGATCCAGCCTGTCCAGGTCCCTCTGTAGGGCCTTCCTACCCTCCAGCAGATCAACACTCCCACCCAACTTGGTGTCATCTGCAAACTTACTGAGGGTGCACTCAATCCCCTCATCCAGATCATCAATGAAGATATTGAACAGGACCGGCCCCAACACTGAGTCCTGGGGAACACCACTCATGACCGGCCGCCAACTGGATTTGACCCCATTCAAGACCACTCTCTGGGCTCGGCCATCCAGCCAGTTTTTAACCCAGGGCAGAGTGCACTTATCCAAGCTGTGAGCAGCCACCTTCTCCAGGAGAATGCTGTGGGAGACTGTGTCAAAGGCCTTACTAAAGTCCAAGTAGACAACATCCACAGCCTTCCCCTCATCCACTAAGCGGGTCACCTTGTCATAGAAGGAGACCAGGTTAGTGAAACAGGACCTCCCTTTCATGCACCCATGCTGGCTGAGCCTGATCCCCCAGTTGTCCCGCATGTGCCGCGTAATGGCACTCAAGATGATCTGCTCCACGACCTTTCCCAGCACCGAGGTCAGGCTGACAGGCCTGTAGTTCCCCAGATCCTCCTTCCAACCCTTCTTGTAGAGGGGCATCACATTTGCTAACTTCCAGTCATCCGGGACCTCCCCGGTTGACCAGGACTGCTGATAAATGATGGAGAGTGGCTTGGCAAGCCCCTCTGCCAGCTCCCTCAGTATCCTTGGGTGGATCCCATCTGGCCCCATGGACTTGTGAGCATCCAAGTGGAGGAGCAGGTCAGTGACTGCCACCTCTTTGACAACTGGGGCTTCATTCTGCATCCTATCTCCATCTCCCAGCTCAGGGGCCTGAAAGCCCCAAGGATGACCAGTCTGACTATTAAAGACTGAGGCAAAGAAGGCATTAAGTACCTCAGCCTTCTCCTCATCCTTTGTGGCAAAGTTTCCCTCCACATCCAACAAAGGAGGGAGATTCTCCCTGGCCCTCCTTTTGTCGCTGATATATTCGTAAAAACATTTTTTGTTATCTTTAACAGCAGTGGCCAGCTTAAGTTCTATCTGGGCCTTCGCCTTTCTAATCTTCTCCCTGCATAACCTCACAACATCCTTGTAGTCCTCCTGAGTCGCCTGCCCCTTCTTCCAAAGGTGGTAGGCTCTCCTCTTTTTCCTGAGTTCCAGCCAAAGCTCTCTGTTCAGCCAGGCCGGTCTTCTCCCCCGCCTGCTCAACTTACGGCACGTGGGGACGCCCTGCTCCTGTGCCTTTAAGACTTCTTTCTTGAATAACATCCAGCCTTCCTGGACTCCTTTGCCCTTCAGGACTGCCTCCCAAGGGACATTTAGTTCTGGTTTTTTGTTTGTTTGTTTTGTTAAAGGTCAGTAATAGCCTTTATCAATCTATACATAAAATACTAATTTGGTTGAATAAGTTAGCACTGACCAACAGCACTAATTATATTATAATTAGTTATAATTAGCTACAGTATTGGTAAATTGTGTTTTATACTTCCTTCACCTGGATAGTGATAGAAGAATATGGTTGTAACCAATGCAAAGATCCTGTTGAAGCCTATGAAAATCAAAAGTAAAATTTGATAAATTCTATTTTTGTGTGTATTTCATTATAAGATATTGATTCCAAATGTATGATTGATATTTTGACAAAGAGAATGCAGCGCAATCATAGAGATTTTCACATAGTTGTAACTTTCCATGGGGTTTCCCTGAAAAAGAAACAGTAATTAAAATAATAGCAGTATGTTCTTAGTGATACTCACACATTATTGCAAGCATAGAAGCATCAAAGCCTTCCAATCTCTCTTTCAGCAGCAGTAAACCAAAAGGAGATTGCTATACATTTATCAGGTGAGGCAAGCTTTTTAAAGGTCTGATGAAATTTAAGAGCTTATCTAAAAAAAAAAACCCAGACTTCATAGTTCACTACAGTGCCAATTTTAAAATAAAATTTTTCTATTCCCACACAACACCCACAACTTGTCTTCATCATACATCAAGCTTTTTATATAAATCTGTTCTCAATTGCTTTTCCTCCCCCCCCCCCCCTTTAATTTTAAGCAACTCCTGTCCTAGGTTTCTGATGTGATGCTATTTTTCTGCCAGGTAGAAGTCCAAAGAGAAGTCTGAGTATTTGGTAAATCTTAATAAAGGTGGAATATTGATACTGTGTTGTTCAACCCAGTCTTCCTTCAGGGCTTTTATTGTGGATTTCTTTCATCATACAGGAACAACAAAACAGATGTGTCTGAGGATTGGTGTCAGAGAAGTTTGCATCACCAGACCCTCTTCAAATGTCTGAAGAAATCCTAAGAGCCAGAAATGGAGGTCTGCTCTCAGAGGACGGAGTATTCACAGTCTATTTTCATGAATGATGGTGAGTTGATCACACGGGAAGAAGTGCAAAAACTCAGCAAAAGGGTAAAACAAAAAGCAGAAAAGTCAGACACCACAGGAAAAGGGAAAGTTTATGATGATATTTAAATTTTTCAAAGAACATACCAAAGAAAAACAAAGACTACTTTTAGAAGTCCAGTTATCTGAGTATCACAATTGCAATGAGTTGTAAATAGCACATAGGTGTCCAGCAAAAATTTGGATTAGCAGTTGTGCTGAAGTATACAATGTAACTGCTGCAGCCTGATCTTCGGCACCCTCTATGTCAGTCATTCATAATGGTTAAAAAACCAGAGCATTCAGAAGTGGCTGCCTTCAGATCAAAATACTATACTAACTGTAGAGTGTGTACGATGATTTGCATATGGTTATTGAGAGATAAATATCATACATCAATTTACAACATAATTGGAGTTGTACCTGCGGTAATCAGACAACAGCTATGGGATAAATAAACAAAGGAAGACTGACAAAGCAAATTTTGTAGAAATTGATAGAGACTTGTAGAAGCTAATATCTATTTCCTCACTTAGAACCCTTGATTAAAGAGTGGGAAGAGGTTACATAAATTAATCAGAGGATACGGTACAGCTTTCACAGGTCCTGAGCTGCAGAAGACTACTGACCTGTAGCTACAGTGCATTATGTTTATTACTCCTTGCAGTATTCCTTTTTGGTGTTTTGGATGTTCAGAATAGATGGATCTGGGCACAGAAGTCGTTACAAAATTGACCATGTGGAAATCCACCATCATTTCAGCTGCAGGTACTGTAGGAAACAGCAACCTGCTGTTTGGAGCAGATTTTCAAAGTCTGTGGAACAGTTCTTACAGAACTGTTGACAGTTCATAAAGAAATAAATGCCAGCAGAAGAACAAAAGAAATTATGATGAGAGCCATAAGTGACACTGCAAAGAGATGGATTTCTTTTGACATTTAGAGTTACCTGGCAGTGTGGTATAAGACAAAAGCATCTGCATGACTCAAAAGAATTTCAGGATTCTGTAAATGTATGGATTACTACTTTGGGAAGTTTGGGAGGGAGAAGATGCTGGGAAATAAGAACATGTGTAAAATATTCCTGAGGACTATGTTTAAAAACTTTTGGTTTTAATTTATGATGGTCTGTATCCTATATCCTGCTTTTAGTTTCTCTGGTAGGAAATCTAGAGAAAATCTATGGATTCTGAAGTGGTAGTTCTGGGTTTGTCTTGGTGTAAAATGAGAGCAGAATTTTGTCCTCTGCCTTCAGTCATATGACTATATCTTCATACTTTTATTTTCCATCCCCATAATACTCCATGAAAGCCATATGGAATGGCTTGAAGCTTTGTGAACTGGTTAACAATACAAAAAAAGAAGATAAATATAAGTGCGAGAAAATGGTTTCCTTTCCTTTATATTTCTAGTTGTGTTTCACAGTAGAAAGAAATTTCCTTCTACCAGGAGGGAAATTGCTTTGTGACTAAAATGGCATTAGCCAGTCTCCTCTGAATTTTCTGAAAGCACAGAAGAGTAACAGCAAAAAAGAGCAAACAAATACTGCTGTATGAATAGATTTGAAAAATAAAACATGTTTTACAATATAGATTACAAAAGTTCTGAAGCCAGAAGGAGTTGTTAGATCTCCTGCATAACAACAGGCCTTACACCTTTCTTTAATTAATTCCTGTTTAATTAAAACTTAATAACAACAACAACCCAGTCTTGACTTAAAGTAAAAACAGTTTTGTAGAACCTGCTGCACTATTTCATAAATGGTTCCAAAGGCAATTACCATCATTATCAAAACTCCTCACTTGATTTCTAGCTTGAATTGATCTAGGGTCAACTTCCAGCTAGTGGATTTTTTTATATCTTCATCTGCTGTATTGGGAAGCCTCCTATTATCAAATACATTCCCCGAGGCACTTACAGACACTAAAAAAAAATGACAATTTATCCACCATAAACATATTTGTTTATGGATGGAGGATGAAAGACTCCATCTGTGAAGCTTATCAAAGAGAAGGTTAAGTCATTACTTTGAATAATATTTGAACCTAACATAATAACTTGGAGGAGAAAGGTTTTTATTCATGTGAGCTGAAGAACGATTTTTGAAGTACTGGTAACACGTAGAGGTTCAGATGAGTTTCAGACTGCCATTTTTTCTTTAAGTGACAGCAGCCACAACTTGTTTCTTGGAAGCAGAGATGAGTCAGACTGCAGCTCTGGAGAGAGGGAGCTGGAAGACAGTGAAGGCAATGAAAATACCTTGACCCTGTGCATGTGTTCTGATCCATGCTTCAGCCAATGGATAATGTGTGGACTGAGCCCTCTGCACATTTCTGGCATGTTTTTGGCAAAGGGTACAAAACCAACTGCCATTCACCTTTCTGACAGAGGTAGTAACATAAAGGAGAATCTGTCCACCACCTCATCCTGCCACCTCCTATGTACTTGCTTACTTGTCCCTAGCATAAGAGATGCAATGGAATAATATACAATGGAAAAAAGGGCTGAAAGGAACTGGAAAAGGAGTGGGGTTTGGATTTCTCCATTTTTATTCCTACAAGTTCTGCAGACAATAAAATCAGACTGAGTACAAGCCCCTTAGCTGTATCTTACATCCCATTAGAAAGGTGATTTCACTAAGGGTAATATGTGCATCCGTAAAGGGCTTAGCTGGAAGGAGTACCCAAGACTTCAGAAGTACTAGTGTGATTGATGGTTATGTATTTGGCCATGTTTTATTCCTAATTACTACAAAAACAAATTTATATGTACAGCAAGGTTATTATACACCTTCCAAGGGTCACTGTACCCCAGGAAATACCTTTTCACAGATCAGAGCACTCTTGGCTACTAAAGATACCTTGTTTTGGCCCATGGAATGAAGGAGCTAAGACGCACATTCTGAGCCCTTTGATACAAGAGCGTTATACATATCTGTCTCTTCTGATGCTGCCAGCACTTATCATAAAAT
The DNA here is from genome assembly GCF_965183815.1 of Platalea leucorodia. Lineage (NCBI taxonomy): Eukaryota > Metazoa > Chordata > Aves > Pelecaniformes > Threskiornithidae > Platalea > Platalea leucorodia. The sequence continues at coordinate 40,092,901 of NC_138828.1, read as the reverse complement.
AAGAAGTATATAACTCTGTTAAGACAGGATGCTGTCTATATTACAGCAATAAATATGTGAACTCATAGATAAAGAATCTTTGTGCAAAACCTTTGGCTGTTTTTAGTGGAAGACAGAATAGGGAGCAGATTTTTCAAAAAATAAAGGAATATTAATTTCCAGGATGGTAAAACAAACAAAAAATAAAAAGTGAAGCAGAGCATGTAAGATGGACATAGTACTTATCACTAAAATCCTGACAGTTTTCTTCAAAGCTTGTTGTAGATGATAAATGTCATATACTTTAATATGTAATAAATATCATCTCCTTCCTGCACCATCATATACATACTAATAAAATAAAAGCACCACAATAATGGCAATCCTGGACATTGTAAGTGAAAACAATAAAGCAGGGTAGAATTCAAACACAGCATCCTACGTTTGTAGAGAATATAGAAGGCCTACATGATCTGTATATAAAATTTTCTAAAAGACACAATTAATTTTTTAAGTACACAATATAAGCAGAGGATAGAATGTTTTTTCAAGGATGCCCTTGCACACAGTATGTGAGTAATGCATGATGAGGGAATCGGTTGTCTCTGCAAATGCCCAGACTGGAGCTTCCTGCAAAGGCTAGTGTTAACAAGGGGAAAATTAAGATTAATATCGCTTAAAGCAGAGTATTTGACCACAGTAGATAGCTAAATCTGCCCTTGTCTGTACTGATAAAGGTCCCCTGGACTTTAAAGGTTCCATACAGTCAAGTTCAAAGTGGATGCCGATGCAAATAAGGATTGTAGACTCCACATCTGGGTGTCCATATACATGTCCATGACAACACAAACAAACTCATTAATGGCTTTCTGGTTTTTGAGTAGAAAAATGTATTTTAAAGGAAATTCTGATCTGTGGTTTTTAGCTTGCCCTCTGCGTGACTGTGATGAAGAACTGTATACTCAAGCTGATATAAATTTGATTCTATCATGATCCTTAAATCCCTTTCCTAATTTTATTAGAAACAAGTGTTTCAGAAAACTGTACCTGCTTTCTTGACCAAAATGCAAAATCTGAACAAGGAGTTATGTAAGTTACTTAAGCTTTCTCTAAAATGGAATAACTCTTTGGAAGTCATTCTACCCAGTTCAGTCAGCAACTATTTATGTGCTCTATATGTCGTCATAAAAAGAGTAGTATTATTATAACAAAGTACAGTATTAGTATAATAAAAATGAAAATATTCAGGTCTTAGCATATGCTATCTGTACCAGAGGTGAATGCATACTTTAAACTACAGATATGAAATAAAAGACTAAGATGGGTACCGAGTTCCACAATAGACTATTCCCAGACCTTCTGTTTAATTCTCTGCTGAGGCAACAGTCTGTTAGGAAGATATAATCACAGCTGGCGCTCTAGGGCTATGTTATTAAGAAAATCTTGTCCCAGGCAAAAGCTGACCTAGGGCAAATATGAAAAAGGGGACATGGAGAATAATAACCACAACTGCAACAAGAGTCAGTATAATCAGGCGTAGTAAATACTGAAAGTGTCAAACTGAAAGTGGTGCTCCAAATACCTGTTCTAGGTTGAGTGTCTAACATGAAATAAAGAGAAAAAAAAAAAACAAAACTGTTGGGAACCTATGTAGGAACAGAATTTTATGGTGGCATTATAAATAGCTAAAATTAGTTTCTCTTATAGTGTCTCAAAATGTATGTGATAGCTCATATACATTTTAACTAGCTCTTTGTAGGACAAACTGTTATCATAAGTAAAACAATGTGGTGTGAAAAGCTGCCTCTTCCATGCCCACAAGATTTCTCTATTTAAGAAATTTGAATGCACTTCCAATACCATGTGACCCTCTCTGCACACTGACTGAGTGAAAAAAGCAGACGATATTGATCTGTGTCTTTCCAGGCTGGTACGAACACCAGGGCTGTTGGAGACTTACATGAATCCATTACTATTAATAGGAACAACCAATGTATAAGTTTCATTTTGATGAGAAAATAGACTCAGGAACATCTCTAATTTGAACGGCTTTTAGCTACACTAGGATGAGATGCATAATAGGTTTCCCAAAGTACTTGCATCCCACAGTTGGACACCAGCCGAAATACACTTGTTCAGCACTTTATCTCTTATCCCTCTTTTACACTGAGAAATGAGTCTGTCTTCTAATTAAACAAATGCAGATGGAAACCCTGGAGCAAGTGTGGGTTGTGGGAATGATCAATTAGGAAATATGAGACTAAAATGATCCTGTTCCTGGATGAGGGTGCTGTTTTTCTTAATGTAAAAGAAGTTTTTTGTCTATTTTCCCATTCAGCAATGAGCTCTGCTCCCATGAAACTGTCAGATAAGGCCAAGATTTTCAGTTCAGTGTTGTTTTTGATGTCTACTTGGGAGAACCAAAACCAACTCTCTCTGCTCCCCTCCACATCCTTCCATTTTGGCAAAATCCTGTACTCTCTCTAGATAAAGGGCAAAATGTTTTGCAGTAGGGAAAAGCAACAACACAAAGGTACTGGACTGCAAAAGTCTTTCTGACATGATTGGATAGCCCTCACTGAAACAGAAAGAGAGGAATAGTTTTTGTTCATTTAATAGCCAACATTTTTACTTTTCTTCTTTCCTTTTCCTTTCCATTAATGGATTAGAGATGCACTTTTATAACCCTGAAGAACTAACAACAACAATTTGGTATTCTAACAGCTTGTCATAGCTTGATATTATCTGATTTTGTGCCATGAATTTATTACATTTTAATTCAAGCATTTACCTAAGGAATGGCATCCTTACATGAATAAAAAGCAGGATAGATTACATACATAAGTATATGCTACAGTCATCAATTTAATAAAAAAGTTATCTTTTCCTTCTATGTAAATTTATAAAATACTCTTACTTCTCACCCAGTACTTGTTTGTGAACTGTGTTTGACTGGCTTGGGTGAATACATGCAACTGAAAAAGCTACTTTATTCTGACTGAATAACATGTCATATTAAATTAAGAAAGTGAGCTTCTGTAGAGGAAACATTAATTAAATCAAGGAGAACTGTGTGCTCAAACTTGGAATTTCTTTGGAACTGCTCTAGGAGAAAAAAAAAAATAAAATGAGAAAAGAATCGCATCTCAAACTGTATTCAGAAAGCTGTAGCTGGAAGCAGACACAGTCATAGTCAGAAATCTGCCAGTCTTCTATACAAAGCTTGGTATCAGTTAGATACCAGGATATTACTAAATGAATTTTGTGTTGCATTCCCCAACGTGTTTACAGTTACTTGATCACCAGATGTTCCGTGCATGTTTATGGCCATGTGAAAGTTAAATACATACACATATGAATTTATGTATGTTTGTGGTAGGGAGGGTCAATGTACGGCATTGCAATATAGCGTATATTTTATTATCTTTTTTTTCTTAACTAGTGTCAGAAACTAGAGTAACAGAAGACTTTTTCCCTATTATCTTTGAGCCTTGTTTTAAAAATAAAACTTCATTTAAAATGACATATCACTGACAAATCCATAAGTTCCTTTCAAAAGAGAATATTTAACCCTATATCACAGCTTTATAATAAGTGATCATTCAAGACTGCTGTTTTTCACTCATGGTTTTAAACTTTGAACTCTTCATGATTACTTGGCATTTAATGATATTAATTTCTCATAATAAATTATATGACAGTTACTTCCTCACTATGAGTTTCTAATTCAACAGACTGTGATATCCCAAACCAAAATGAATATGTAAGAAAATTTGGAGAGGGGAGTAGAAGGGTCTAAATGCTTAAATCAGAGATCAATATCCAGAAGTTTTCTTCAGAAGGTTCCACAGTATTAAAGCAGTATTTGACAAGTCTCGCCTCCTCCCCCTTAATCAAACTCTTCTATTCTGATAAGAATATTAAATTCTTACCAGAAGCACATTTCAGCCAGTAAAGTGGCTAACACAGCCAGTAAAACATGGCCAGGGCAGGGGGTGGGGGACACAGAGCTAAAACCCTTGTCTCTAAAATACTCTGCTGAGGTTCCAAAGAGACCAGAAGTGCAGGTGGAATGCAGGAATAGTGAAGATTAGCACATAATTTCTGATCTTTCTTTCAAAACAAGTATAGACTACAGAGATTCATAGCTAGAAACTTCAACATGTCTGTTATATTGAACAGTATCTGAACAGCTGATATAGCACTAAATCACACTGTGCCTACAAGTTTACACGGCTTACATTATGTTATTAATAAGTGATGGATGTGTACTTCCACAGCGTCACTCCTATGCTGCATACATTTAGCTTGCTAGACAGGAATACAGACAAGAATATGGAGTAATGCTAGGGTAATGTAGTAACTACCCTTCCAAAAGAGTCCTTACCCATACATAACACCAGGGTAAATTTACTGAATGTTATGCATTTCATAGATCATGACCACCACTTGTGCATTTCTAGAAAATTCAGATTCACAGAGTTGTGTGTTAGTTTTAGATATATTGGCTATTTAAAATCTCATCCATGATTCTAAAATGTTTTTTATCAAAAGAAAATGGTTGGACTCGATGATCTTAAGGGTCTTTTCCAACCTTAACGATTCTATGATTCTATGAAAAACCAACCAGAAATATCGCTGCTTCAAATGCAAGTCCATTGGGTAACCATCTTTGCTCCCTTTGAAGTTTGGTCACCATTTAAAGAAAAGTGTCTCGATTTCAAGCAAGTTCCTGCTGTCAGCAGCATGTAAACAACATAACTCAAAAGGACCAGCATGTTATGTCCAGTGTAATGAGGAAAGACTATGATTTATAGGCCATGAAGAATGAATGTGTCGCTTTACCAACGATACCTGTGGAACGAAGCGTAGACAAGACAAATTTGTAGGTGATTTAATGTCTTTGCTGTTCAATTATGAGTCATAAAGGAATTTACCAATACTTATTTTTCCCTAAAATGTCACTGTTCTATACCTTGACTTTAATTTTCCCTTTTCAAACTCCTAATAGTAATGGGGTAATATTAAACAGAGGGCATATTTAATTAGAAAAACAAACAAACAAACAAAAAATCCCAAAACCAACCCTACATAGCAGCCCAGATTTTCACTCTGGGTGCAGAAACAACTTCTCACTTTTTTGTGGACTCTATAGACTTTTTTTTTCTTTTTTTTTTTTTTTTTTAAGCAAGGGATCTTAAAAGCAAGTATGAAAACAACGTTTTCAGTTTATTTTCTGGCACTAGACAGTTCAAAATAGCCTGAAAAGAATTTCAAATTATTCTCACTGCTTTGTAAAAAGAACAAACTATGTATCTGAAAATATATTTTATCTTTATTACCTTGCACTAAACTTTTAGGCTTTTATTTAAACCTCCCCCTGACTTTTATGAAATTTTACTACTAATTTACAAAAAAAATATTTTTTCTGGTAAATAATTGTACATTAAAACAGCACATTCAGTTGAGCTTTCCTGAAAAGCCTGTATGATGCTGAGATGTCATTTTGTGTAAATTCTCTCTGAAGGAATCACTCATGTAAAATAGGTTTTCAGAAGAATATTAAAGAATTTTGCAATAGATAATTTTTCTACATTCTTTAAAATTTGTCTCATTGTTGGCATTAATGTATGTGTCCCTGCTCATTGTAAATATGAAGAAAAATCTCTCACAGGCCTGTATTTCTATGTATAACTTTTCCTCTTTCAAAAACTGATATTTGTTTGAGTTGAGCAATGTAAATGGAAAAAAACAGTGCAGCAGAAGAGACATACATTTAGAATGGACTTCTGAGAAAAGGATACACCTTATACACAAAAATGAGAAAAATAACAGTTGGTACTAATTCTATGTATAGATTTTGTTATGTTGCTTTATTTTCAGCATGACATTCTATATATGTTTTTGTACAGAGGCTATCACACAGAGTTAACAAATGGTTAGGTTCACAATTGCCATCTGGAAGAAAGGTTATGGGTTGTCTTATGCCGTTAGGTCTCCTGAGAAACTCAGTGATTTCCATTTGTTTCCATTTTTTGCAGATCCCTTTTAAGACGAGCACTGAACACTCAGAACCAACAAACCAACCATGACTTTCCTTTTTCCACCTTGCTGCCCCAAATACCAGCCGCACTCTAGTGCCCAACTCATTTTGATGCTTGTCTCCTTGCTACTGTAGAGCACAATGGAATGTCCTGTTTACCAGTGTGGCGTGTTCCACAATTTTCTCTTATCAAACTAAAATCATCTTGCTTGAAAAATAGAGAATCATAACACAAAAACAATGAATACAAACTACAGTGAAAATCATACATAAAAAACATGGAGAGAGGAGCTGTAAGAGTTGGAAACATTGTAATAGGTTCTTCCATCACATAGATTGGAAATACGGCTAAAATATTAAAATGTTGAAAATAATACTTTTAAAAGTGTGTGCATTAGATATGTAACCAGAGCTAATGAGAAGTATCTCTAATTTCAGAGTAACAGATAATATAGAAAATATAAGTAACAATCAATTTTAAAATGAATGTAATACTAATAGCATTCTTAACATTTTTAATCAAACTACAGAAGTATGCACACACTTGTATAATAGGAATCAAGCTCTGACTCAATATTCTTGACAGTTTGAGCCAAAATATTAAGAACTACAGTGAGATTTCAAAGCCTACCAAAGTATTTCAGCCAAATGGTGATTCGATTTAGAGTTTATGCCATGTGTGATCTCTGAGTCAGTTGTTTTGCAACCAGACTCTTCATCTTAATTTTTAAAAAAATAAGCTTTCCATTTCCCCTTCAGAGACTCAGATGATGTTATTCCACTTGATGCCTATTACAACTTATGTTCACTTCGGTATGATTATTATTGTTAACAGCAGCATAAGCATCTTCATCAGCGTAACAGCTAGGCACATAGATGAAGACTTCACTGTGCAGGGCACTGTGAAAACACAGAACTAAAAGAAGAAAACACCCTCCTCATAACTATTTTTGTAAATATTAAACAAGAAGTGGATGGGGAGATAGAGCTAAGGGGAACCACCAAGAAAAAGACATGTCCATTTGTCATAGCCGCTGGCCTCAGTACCCTGTCTGCTCTGCCAAGTCCTCTGGGCAAAAAGCTTTGACAGGGGAACTGAAGGCAATAACTCTTCAAACCCTTTGCCTTCCGTGCCTATTTACTGCATGCACCAGTCTGTCCCTGTAGAGGGAGTGGGAGAAAAAAAGAAAGCTTTTATCAGAGAAAAAAATAACTGGATACAGGTCAGGATTAGGGGCTGGCCAGAGGTGGGAATCAACACTGCATTGATGATAAGTGGAAGGTGACAGACCTTGAAAGGCCTTGAAAACAGAGAAGCACCTCTAATCTGATGTTACAGAAAGCAGACAGAAGTGAAGTGCTGCGTGCAGGAAATTGATATGTCAAAACCAATGGACTAACAGAGCGTTCTGTAGATCATATTAGAAGGTACTGAGCAATGCAAGGAGGCTTTGCTGGTTTTGTTTTAAAGAGAGAAACTTCTGTCTCTCCACTTGAACAAATTCTTATAGTTAAGGTTTAGAAAGCGCCTCAGATCCATGAGATCTATTGGATCTATGGCCTTAGGCACAGAGGTGGTTGCCAGAGTTATAGGTCTGAAGGTGGTACACAGCAGCTTGGTGCAGATGTGACAGCGGGGTGCCAGGGACCATGGAGGGAGGCGTTGGTGAGAGGTGGCAGCCCCCAGACTCTACACTTGGAACTCAGAAAGATTTCAAAACTGCTGAACCAGCACAGAGAAAAGTTGATAGCACCTGTGCACAAGACAAGGAGCCCGAGCAACCATCAGCAGCATTGTGCCCCTTCCAGAGGCTGGGTCTCCTGGCTTTGGCTGAATTTCTACAAATGTGCAAAAGATATACTGTGCAAAATAAAAACCTGATTTTTTTAATCCCTGTGCAAGGGCACCAAATTAATTCTCCTGAGAAAAGATTAAAAGAATTTGGGTTGCTTAGCTTAAATTAGAGGAGAGCAAGTGGGAGTGAGACAGTTTTAGAAGACCTTCTAATGCCTAATGTCTATCATGGGTAAAAGAAAATAAATTTCCTTCAGTTCCACAAAAGAAGATTCAAATTAGGTACTAGAGGAAAACTACTGAAAGGTAGGGAGACCTTTTCTTTAGAGCGCCCGCTAGTGAAGGTCTTTAGCATATTAGGAACACCTGCAAGGCAGGACAGAGACATCTCATGGGAGGGGGTGAGCTAGACGGTCGTCTGAGGTCCCTCTCTGTGCTGGGATTCTTCTTCAACCATCCCAGTCAAAAGACCAGTAGATCTATGATTTGATTAGACAAGTTTGAAAAGACATCAAGGCTTTATTTGAAGACTAAAAGGAATGGAGAATCCTATTAAAGTTTGTTCTTATCCATCTTCACTGCTAAAAATATGTCTGCTTTACCTTTCATTTGAATTATTCAAGCTTTAATGTGTAGCCTTTGGTCTTTCATTTGTTTGGTCCATCAACTAGCTTTACTTGTCATCTTGAGATATTTATAATTTAATGCTTCAAAAGATTGTATACACATACATATCAGAACTAATACCATTTTTAATATTAGTATTCATACTGGTATAGCAATATTTTTCTAATATGAAATATTAAAATACTCACAAGTTGAAAAAGTCCACTTTCAGCATTATATCCCTGAAATCTTTTAATAAATTCAGCTAGCACAGAGGAGAGTGAAGAAATAAGATTCAGCCCTGTGACTTAATACGCACCCAAAATCCATTTAGTATAAACAGCTTTTGCAGAGACAAAGATGTAATGAGTTACCTGAAGGGAAATCCTGAGGAAAAAAATTTTCAAAGCATTCTTCAATAACAGGACAAACAGGGCTGCACACAGACAGCAATGCAAATAACATCACAAGTGCGGGAGTAGCAGCTATTCCCTTAAATGAAAAGAAGAAACTCCATTTTTGCATTGGTTAAAGTAAGCAATACCAAATTAACTTTGTGACATAATGCATGCTGGAATAGCTATATATGGCTTCTTTTAATAAGAAGAATACAAGAATACAAACATATAAATCCAAGGGTATAGGCCATCTGCTCTTAATATAACGTGAAATTGTCAAATAGAGGATAATGGGGAATGACTGTGAAACTCACGTGAATGTAAGTTTCTGTGACTGAGCTTGGGACCAAGAGGGAGAAGAAAGCCTGCTGAGAATCTTAAAGAGGTCATTCAAAGAAGGAAGAGGAAAAAGGGAGGGAGATTTTGGATCAGAAAGAAAAAAAAAAATATATATTTTTCATTTTGGTAGGAATTCTAATTTCACTCTTGTCTAAATACATAAGAGCATCAAGGTTTTGTTTCACCTCCCCTACATTAATGAAAAATAATATGCATTGTTCAGATACACAACCAAAGGTACAAGCATAGTATTTTACATGCAAGGGATTATGTTTGGGTTTTGTCTTACTAAGCCCATCCATCAACTAAAAACCACTGCTATGATATAAATTAGATGCAAAAATCTCTTGATAAGAAGTTTCTTGTCCTTTCTGTCACCCTTAATTTCAACAACTGGGCTACTGGACTTTCCACTATATTATAGCAGCAGGGTCTGAAGGCTTCTTAGTATTTCCAGTTCTTATAATGAGTTGTACAACTCTACTTGAAGAAACTCTACTTAAATTTGGGAGCCATTTGTAAAACACTGCATTCAAAACAGCATAAGGATCATATAAGTGAATGATGCTGATGAAGAACTACAAAGGACTGCATTATTTCAGCAAGGCCAAGTGCAAGGTCCTGCACCAGGCTGGGGCAGTCCCCAATATCAATACAGACTGGGGGATGAATTGACTGAGAGCAGGCCTGCAGAGAAGGACTTGGGGGTACTGGTGGATGAAAAACTGGACATGAGCCAGCAATGTGCACTCACAGCCCAGAAAGCCAACCATATCCTGGGCTGCATAAAAGGAAGCATGGCCAGCAAGTTGACCAGGTGATTCTCCTCTTGTTAGACCCACCTGGAGTTCTGCATACAATTCTGGGGCCCCTAGTACAGGAAAGACATGGACCTGTTAAAGCAGTTCCAGAGGAGGGCCACGACAATGGTCAGAGGGCTGGAACACCTCTTCTATGAAGAAAGGCTGAGAGAGTTGGGGTTGTTCAGCCTGAAGAAGAGAAAGCTTCAGGGAGACCTTATTGCAGCCTTTCAATACTTAAAGGGGGCTTATAAGAAAGATGGGGACAGACTTTTTACCAAGGCCTGTAGTAACAGGACAAGAGGCGATGGTTTTAAAGTGAAAGAGGGTAGATTTAGATTGGACATGAGGAAGAAATTTTTTGCAATGATGGTGGTGAGGCACTGGAACAGGTTGCCCAGAGAAGTTGTGGCTGCCCCATAATTGGAAGTGTTCAAAGTTAGGTTGGATGATGCTTGGAGCGATCTCATCTATTGAAAGATGTCCCTGTCCATGGCAGGGGGGTTGCACTAGATGATCTTTATAGGTCCCTTCCAACCCAAACCATTCTATGATTCTATGATTCTATTTGTTTTCTAAAAAAACTATGAAAAGGTTAAGAACAAAATTCATGATGATGATCATATACTATATGTACCTATGGATAGTCTTCTAATTTAACTCTCAAGTTTACAACCACATTGTAAAGCTGAATAGCTAATATGATAATTTCCACTGAAGCCAAATATAAAAAAAGAAAAGTCATGGTAAAGATAAGGATTATTGTTAGAGATGCATAAACATTGGATTTTGATTCACTTAGTTTTCTTAGCTAATTTTGTTTCACTTGTACTGATTCCTTCAGTCATTTTCTATAAATCTTTAGTTCCTCAAATATTGCTAATCTAAATTTTATAAAATTAAAAAGTTCTGCAAAGAGTAGCTACATAAACATAGCCTGGTTTGCAATTTCCACAGCCATATTTTGTTCTTTGACAAAAACATCACATTAGTTTTCAGAAAACAAAATATCTTAATGTTTTATTTTATTTTTCCTCTCAGAAAGGAAAGTAATAAGCAGAAAAACACATGCTGGGATGTAAAAGAGAAAATAACTGAAAAAAAGGGGCTGTTCATACAGACAAACTGTTCCTGAATGAAAGTAACAAACAAACCACTGAAATGAAGTTAGCTATCCCTCTTCAGGACTCAGGAGGAATGGTCTAACATTTACCAAATGGAAATTATTTCCAAGCTGCAACCATAAGATCTGCAAATCCAGATTTCTCTCAATCTATATGTTTTTATTTCACTTCTAGAGCAATTGGAGCAGGGATTTTTATCTCTGTGAAATGTTTAGAGTTTCATCAAAAAATTGAAATTCAATATTTATCTTACTGGGCACCAAAATACTGCTTTTTGCTTCTTCATAATAAAAGCACAGAAGCTCCTAGTGAAATGATATTTTTTGATAAATATGTCTCCTGTTAATTGAAAAATATTCCTGTATCCATAATCCTTTTGTCAGACACTCATCTCTGCTTACAATATTTGTTGTTCAAGATAAATGATGTCATCCATGATACAACTCAGTACGGCTCTGATCTTGATTAGGGTCTCCATTGTAAAGGAGGCTTTGAACAATAATACTTTGCAGATCTTACAAAGCCGTGAAAATATAGTGGCCCTTGCATAAAGCCTCTGGCAGTAGTTGAAAAGTCCAGTGATCCCAGCACCCTCTAGCATAAAAAGCTGTCTGTGTAATGAGTGGAGTTGCCTCAGTTCAATAGGGAGTGAAATCAGTGCCTTCATACTTGGAGAAAGTCTCCAATGGCTGCAAATCCTCTATTGCCACATTATTCATCTCCCTCCCTAAAAACACTCTTGCAGCTGTTTCATTCACTCTGCGGAAAGCCTCTTCTCCAGATGGCGTGGGTAGCCTACCAGAGACTGACGCCAAGTCAGATCCCGTTGCAGGAGGTCCAGGGCTGAGGAAAGAGTGAAAGAAAAGTCGGTCTCCTCTGAAAATGTGGAACGCCCTTGTGAAAGACACAGAAGGTGATTATTATTTCAGGGAGAGAGTTACTATTCTAGTCTGGAGCATAAAAACATCAGTGAAGGGTTACAGCACTTAATTTTCTCTTTGCTCTTGCTTTTCAAAGTTTGCATAACTACTTACATTGGGTTAGATGAACTAGAGCTGAAGTAGATTAAAATTACCTTGTGTTTCTTCAGCGTCAGTCGGTCTATGGGGATAAAGCCTTTTGGCTTCACTAGAGGTATTGGGGCCAATTCTGCACTAACCTGTGCCCTGTGCAATTGCACTGATGTCAACAAGACCAAGCAAGGTGCGTGCCTGGGAAGACAGCGACGTCGATGCTTGGTTATGCAATGCTCTTGGGGAGGTTTTTCACTTGCCATAGTGCATACAGCTGGGAAGGCCATTCATTAACAGTATTTCTTTCAGGATCCCTCTGAACTCAGGATGTCTTTTCTTTTTGGAGTGGTGAAAAAACAAGTGCACTATTATTACAGTTGTTGACACTGTCTTTTACTGGCATGAATAGAGATTATTTGGACAGCAGCAGTAAATGATGTGCAGTAAATCAATCAGGCCAAATTGGCAGAGATTATTAACTGAAGAGACAACAGTGTTTTTCATCTGAAAATAAATGCACACAATGTGGTAGCTATTGTTGTTGTTTGCATGGGGTGAGCCTTTTCATGGTTTTGGTCCGTGAACGTGAATGGGGGAGCATTTAATTGTGGGATGCCTTTTACAGAACGCACATTTTAAAACAACAAACATTTCTCCTGGTAAAACAAATGACAGATTCTGTAATTATTTCTTCATGTACCACTGAATGCTCTAATAAGGAAGTCCTTATTTTCTGCTGCAAAACATGCATCTAATGAATATCCCAGCTCCTAGACTTCACGTCCTAATGTTCCTTAATAGAAATTCCTTCAGGTCCTAATGTTCCTTAATTCCACACAGAATCCTATATTTTGTGTATTAATCTAATGGTGTATTTTACTAATCTTTGATACAGGGGGACATGGAGAACTTGCTGCAGCACTAGGACTCTGCTTCCAAACTTCCCATCTTATGACACAAAGGTACCTGTTTAACTGGAAAAGAACCTGCCAGCAACCAGGTCCATTTGTCATTTAACTGAAAGAGCTGCTGGTTTTTCCTCTTCTGATTTCCTCTGGGTTTGGAATCTGCTTAACAAAACTTACAGGTCTGTGTAGCAGTTGAGAATATATTCAATACATAGTCTTTTGGAATAGTGAGGATAAAAGTAATTTTTTTTTTTTTTTCTCTGCACCTAAAATAGACATAGCAGGATAGTTAATTCTCACTATTAATGAGGTCCAATGTGCACGATATACCATTACATCAGTGCAGCAACCTCAGCTCAATCTTGTATCAGCCACACACTGTGGTCACTGATTCTGCTACTGGAAACAAGGAATAACGATCTTCATAGCTTAGCCATATCCCCAAACACAAGAAGCTATGCCACAATAAAGACTTTATTGGCAATATACTTATCCAATTGTTAGCCAAGCAATTCTTTTCACATTGCTCAGTGATGTAGCTACTCTGGCAAAAGATGTTGGCACAGAGCAGGTCTGAGGAGTTAACGCTACAGCTGGGAGAAGAATCCTGAGGGAACAGCGCTGCTTCTGATGTACAGAGCTAGCCTCCCTGCGAACAGTTTTCCTGCAGGATTTAGCAAGTTGCCTTCAGTAGTTAACTCAAGGAAAAGATTTGTTTCATTATGTTTACCACCCTTAGGTGAATATATATATTTTTCATGAATAAATGACCTAACTCTCATTATATCACACTAACCCTAAGATAAATGTTTCCTCAGGAGTCTTAATGCACTACCTCATTCAGTGACTGCTCTATAAAACCTCTTTTAATTTTCCCCTGTAACTCAACTTGATAGCAATTCATTCTAAGCAATTTTCTTCAATCCATTTTCTGTTCTAGGAAACAAGTTTTTATAATGGTGCACTTGTTCTTTGTGTCATTCAGACACTTGAAAATGTCAATCTGCTAATGTTCATTTTTTGTCATTAGATTCTTTTTTCTCTACCGTTTCCAATCAAAAATACTTCTTTCATGCAGCTCAGCACCTATTTAAGTGCTACCTCTTTTATTCTTTTGAAATAGAAGGAACAAGTGATTAGAAACACATATTAATTATCCTTGTACAGATGAGAGGGTAGAACCAAATATAGGCTTTACAATAGGATGGAATTATATTAGGAATTTTTATCACTCATCCTTCTATTTTAAACTGTTGTCTAATACTACACTGAATAAAAAATTAACTCAGTCAAGGTGGAGCTTTCAATTCCTTTCTTAAAAATCATACTTTCTTCTAAATTTTTACACTGTGACTTTAAAAAAATGCTATTAACAACCTCAAATTTTGTATGAAGTTTAGAAAGCATCGAGTCATCCTATGATGTTGACCACCTCCTAGCAGACACTCGCACAATACACACTGATATAGATATATAACGAAGATAAAATATCGACTTACTTCTGAAACCAAGATTCCAGTAATAATTGTCTTCCTTTCATTTCAAGGAAGAATTGAATGGGCAGGAAAGGATTTCAAATCCAAAACTATGGAAGCGTTCTCCTTTTTCAAGATTAACAAGTTTCTTAGTTACCTGCTCATCAAGAATTAACCCTGGAAAAATGAGTATGCAAAAAACTTACTCAGTAAATTTCCCTTTCTCATTCCCTTCCTCAGTCAAAAAAACAACAGCACATAATTGAAAATGAAAATCGCCTCAAATAAATATAGCACCTAAGTCTCCATTGGTTCTTAGGAGATAATTTCAAGTAGATTACTGTATTTAAGATATCTGAGGCTGTTCTGCAAATTGAGAACTATCAGTAAGCTAAGGATATTGTGATTTCAATTTAGCTTAGGCATGTACTATAGGAGTGGTAACTTGTAGTTTCTCCTCCACTGACACATGCCCAGCCTCTTAAACTGCCTATAGGATTTTTTTTTTCCTCATTCAAGCCTGACCACAACTAAATGGAGAATGCAATTAATGTGTCTTCAGATACAAGAGAAGCAGCTAAGCCCACTGTTGTGCCTGACTCATTACACCTGAACTATAATTTCCAGCTAGAAAATGAAAAGAACACCACTGAAACAAAAACCTACAAAGCAAGATCCTCACTTCATATTGTGAGCGTTCTCTTTTACAAGATTAGGGCAAGGTACTACTAAGGTAAACTTAGATGAATGAGCTTGGTATCAGCACATTTGCAAGGTTTTCCTGGGCTTTTTTTTTTTTTTCTTTCCTTAGACAGTCAACGATTTTTATAGCTTCAAACTGCAGCTTGCCATGCTGCTGCTGGCAGCACCAACCGAGGCCTGAAGGTCTCTGGCATAAGCGACACTCTTGCTCCCTGGCAGTGGATGACAGTTGACTGGCTGTGGCCCTACAGCGTGTCTCTGCAAGGAGACTCAAAAATACATGGATTACAACACAATACTCTATTTTTCCACCACAGCTCAGGCTTGCACATCTGCGCCCAATGTTTATCTTCGGCCCCAGCTGGCATACCAGAAATGTTACTGCTGACTGTGTTTCCTTCCTTGTCCTCTTTAGACCTCAGTTTCAAATGTCGATTATGGAGTCCCTTTGAGGTTATGTATAATCTGCATTTAGTATCTGACTGTTTTAGTTTAGGAATCCCACATTCTCAGCATAATCCTGTTTTACTCGAAACCAGGCTTTGGAATAAAAAAGAGAAAAAAAGATCCCACTTTTTACGTTCTAGATGAAGAGAGAGAAAAAATAATAGATGTAATGAGTTTCTGTTTAAGGATAAGTAATTTAATTAATAAATGATAATGTACACCTAAGCAGCTATATTTAGGGTTTTTCTGAGGCTGATTCTAGAAAATGGCCGCTGCTAAATACATGTTACCTACCTAGGTGGTTCTTTATGTGATGCAATACAGCAAATTCTTTATTTTTGTATAGTGTTTTACAATGCCTTAACATTCTTCTCTCCTCTTTTTTCCTTTTTTCT
This sequence comes from Platalea leucorodia, assembly GCF_965183815.1. NCBI lineage: Eukaryota > Metazoa > Chordata > Aves > Pelecaniformes > Threskiornithidae > Platalea > Platalea leucorodia. Next base: position 40,076,877 of record NC_138828.1, on the reverse strand, counting down.
TTTTTTTTTTTTTTTGTTTTTTTTCATAGGAGTTCTGTCAAGTCTCTTCTATATCTGTTTTTGTTATTTCACATTCTGTCATCTATCAAGGCACAGTAAAGCGCTTCAATATTTATTTCTTTTTGCTGATGTTGCACCCTTCACTTTCTTATTTCCCTTCCTGGAAAACTAAATCCTAGAATTTTAATGTTTTATCTGCAGGGAGCCTCTGGATGTCATCTTGTCCAATGTCCTGCCCAAAGCAGAGACATCTTAAAAGCTAGCTTAAATTTCTGTTAGTAAATTTTGCCACATACTTCCCAGAATATTTGAACAAATAAACCACTAGACTAATAACTGAGTGAATGATTTCTACCAGAAGCTAACTACGTTTAAAAGGAAGAGATAATACAACCTTAACAACACCGTGCAGAAATTTTAAGCTAGATTCACCTGTATAGAAAGAAATTTAAATGTGTCTAAGTTAGCATGAAAATATTCAGAAAACCTATTGTTCATAGTGAATTTTGTTCCTTTATATTACCAGACGCTCTTAACTCTGAAATGAATTGGCCCTGTCAGTTACCTGAATAAGTGTCCCATTTAGTTTGATCTAATTACTAGCTCCTGTACTATGATATTCCTTTAAGTTCTTTGGAAGAGTGTCACAATATTAACCTGGACTAATCAAGCTCTCAAAATTAGAACTCCATTAGAGGAGAGGTTAAAAAAAACAAACCACCACACAGCACGTCTTTGTCACAGTATTTTTCAGTCCACATGTAAGGAATTTACCAGTCACAACTTGTCCTCAACTTCGTATGTTCTCACCTGTCAGGAAAAAACATCTATATCAGCCCTTAGAAGAAAACATTCCAGAATTTCTTCAGAAATATTTCAGAACTATTCAGAAAAACATATCAGATGCTTCATGAGATGCTAGGTGTTAAAAGTTTATCCCTTGATATTAACATGTCCATCATCAGTTAAGACTTTGGGGGCTCAAAACACTTGGAAGGACTTTGTAATGTTGAAAATAACACAGCAAACAAAATTGTGTGTATCTATCTTTTCATAGGGCTGACAAAATTAGTAAGATAAAAGCCAAAGCTGGCATTTCAATAGCTGGTAATAGGATGAACTGGAGATGTTTTAACCCACAATGTCCAAAAGGTTCCAGTACGGTAAGAGATTGAGTTCAGGAAGAGCCAGTCACAAACTATGTTCCCCAACCAATAAAGAATCCATCCTGGAGAGGTTCTCATTAGCTTCTTTCTTACAACACTAAAATGGTTATTAGTTGTTTGTTTTGTTTTTTTTTTTTTTAAAGACAGTCATTATGGTTCATATCTGCTCTGTAAGGAGAACTCTATCTCAATCGCCTTTTAGTATAATTTCACATTGCAAAATAAGATAATTATAATGAAAACATCCACTATTAATGGTTTTACTGGGTGAAAAGGCTGACTGATTTACAAAACAATTTATTCATTCTCTTGTACATTTCCATTTGGCTTTATTGCTTTCAGATTATTTCCTTTTCACCAAACAGCTTTTTAAAAAAATTATTATTCCCTGGTACATTTTCTGTTGGTTGGAATGTCTCCTTTCCCTTTCTGTGGACTGATAGAAATCCATAAACTGACATTTTTAAAAGAACTTTTAGCTTTTTAAGCAACTATATTACATTTTTATGTTGCCTTCTGTCCAAGGTTTCTAAGTGTGATTATCATCTAAAGTAAAACAACTTACTTCCTATGCACTTCTTAAATGGCCCAATTCAAATTTAATAGAGGATGTTAATGTGCAGATTTTTAAAATGAGACCAACCAGTGAGTAGGCTCAGAAGGAGCACATTAGTTAAAAAAGGAAGCAACTTTTTTCCTGAGTATCCCTTCTAACCTAAAAAAAAAAAAGTCCTTGTAGAAATGACACTACCCTAAAATGTCTGATCTTACTCCAGTCTTTAAGGATTTTCAAGTCACCCATGAATAAAACAATACTGAAAAAAGTTTTGGTTCCATTTTTTAATAATAGGTAACCTGATTGCATTGTGTATCTGAGGAACATTTAATAGATAAGAGAATGAAAATTAATGTAAGCCTTAATGATGCAGAGAAAGTGTAATGTCAGCTGAAAATAACCCATTATTATTATGTGCTAGGAGTAACTAATTGATTCTGTATACTTATTTATCCAATAAATTATAAATTCATCCCAGTATTTATCCAAATTTACTACTAAAACCAGGAACATTGAATTAAAATTTTATGGTAATAGATTTCTGTGCTATATGCATTTTCTGTGTTGGAAGCTGTCAAAGTGCTTTGGGAGGATGGGAAATGCAGTGGAATACCCCTATGCCATGAATCAAAACAGCACACTCCTGCAAACTCTTGAAGGACAAACCCATTTTATTCCTTCACCATGAGCTGGACCATTGGGAATGACAGACAAAACCCTCTAAATGATTACTTTTATTTGACAGTTCTTTTATTTGCATACTCAGAAGACTCTAGGTGTGGACCAAGACCCAACTGCAGGAGCAGCTGTTCATTAAAACCAGAAATATACTGTTATTTCTAATAGTTAGCTTGCCATCTAGGTAGAAGATGAGACATAATACAAAGAATGCACATGGGGCAATAGCAAGAGGCAGTGAACTCAACATGTCAGTTAAGTAACTAATTATTAAATTAAAAAAAAGTGTTATTTTTCACTATACATCAAGAACAAGCAGAGCGTTTGAGTCATCATAAGGTAGTTTGATGGATGGCAACAAGGTGCTTTCTTCCCCCACATGGGAGGTACAGCCTGGGAGATGCATGAAAATATCATGAAAACTTAAACAGTGAACAACTGAAAATGGTATAATTCTTCTTTGAAAGGCAATGGATATCTAATTAGAGGAGGACAGACTGTTTAGGGCCTTGAATGGCAACACACGTTTCTCACATTCAAAGTGATCAGGATTTTCAACAAATTCTCACTAAATATGAGCAGCCCAAAACTTTATTTATAAAAGACAAAGGAAAAGGATGTTGCATAAAATCAGGATGGCCTGGATAGTTTTATCTGGTTGTGTGTATAAAATACGATATAAGCCAGAAAGTATCTACAGAATTTACATGTGATTTGTATGTGAGGAACTACACTGGCATCATAGAAAAATGCCAAATGGTCTGCAGTCCTGACTGACAAGTAATGACTGAGGAAGGTGGTAATAAGGAGAGATTTGGGTGGAAAAAATTAAGACCTCTGATACAACAGTTGTGAATTTGAGTTGATGCTGCAGTGACAGGAAGGGAGTGGCAGATGTATGATTCACAATCCTAGAGGCAATAGTTGAGAAGAGCAACGCATAAGAAATAAATTTTACAAAAACAAAAAGAGCCAGGACAGAGCCATGTGAGACCCCACAAAACAGCTAGAGGGGGAACTTGTAATACTTGCTGAAGGAGTGATTGCAAATAGATCCAGGAGGAAAAGCTGCAGAAGGCCAGGGGATTGAGGATAAAGTCATCACAGGCTGAAGCGGATGCAGAGTTCTCCCCCTCTGCTCAGCACTGGTGAGGCCACACCTCGAGTACTGTGTTCAGTTTTGGGCCTCTCACTACAAGAAGGACATTGAGGTGCTGGAGCGTGTCCAAAGAAGGGCCACGGAGCTGGTGAAGGGTCTAGAAAACAAGTCTTACGAGGAGCGGCTGAGGGAACTGGGGTTGTTCAGCCTGGAGAAGAGGAGGCTGAGGAGAGACTTACAACTACCTGAAAGGAGGTTGCAGTGAGGTGGGGGTTGGTCTCTTCTGCCAAGTAACAAGCGACAGGGCAAGAGGAAATGGCCTCAAGTTGCACCAGGGGAAGTTTAGGTTGGATATTAGGAAAAATTTCTTCTCCAAAAGGGTAGCCAAGCATTGGCCCAGGCTGCCCAGGGAAGTGGTTGAGTCCCCATCCCTGGAGGTATTTAAAAGATGTGTAGTTGTGGTGCTTAGGGACATGGTTTAGTGGTGGACTTAGTGCTAGATTAATGGTTGGACTTGATGATCTTAAGGGTCTTTTCCAACCTAAATGACTCTGTGATTCTATGATTCATAATGTGCCAGGCGTTTGCACAAAAGCAGCCATTGAAGACTTTGGCATGAGTAGTTTCAAAAACCTACAAGACATGCATGCTGGATTAGCAACAGCCTATGATTGAAGGAGAATAGAGAAACTCTGTTATACAAGCTTAGAGATGATACCTATGGTGTAAACACAACACCTATTTTTCTCAGTTCTTCAGATGAGATCTATTGGGAGGGGGAAAGGAACGTAGGAACAGGAAGAGGTTAAGGAAAATCAGAAAGAAAATAAGAAAAGTAAAAATGTTAAATCAGTAGCTAATGTGGGGTGATCATGGTGTGCTGAAAGAAGAAAAAGAAATTAGATAAAGAGTTTCTTATATACATTATAAGAGGGGCTGTTCAGGGAATGGAAGAAACCTTGAAGGACAGGGACAGGTTATATTTCTCGGTATTCTCCTGGAAGAAATCAAGATCCTCTGCAGAGAGAGAAACAGAGGGAAGAGGAGGGAATTTTGAACTTTTAAACAGTAAACTGGATTATAAACATGAATACAACTAACATGGAGAAGTTCGGCCTGGAATCTGGCAAACCTGGAGCCTGCATTGACAGATGTGAACCAGGAGAAATCAGCATGAGGAGAGAATTTCCACAGAGACGTTTTGCCTCCTGAGCTGGGAAACCCTCAAATCCAGAGCTGCCAACTGAGAAGACAAGAGAGGCAAAAAAGATTAAGAGGAGTAAACACAAGGAAATTCACAGTCTCTGCAAAAGCAGGAAAGGCAGAGACTTCTTGAGGAGTCATCAATACTGATGATGGGTGCCCGGAGCAAGGGAGGGCCCTTGGGGTGATGGTGAAAGAGAACAAGGGACAACTGGAAGTGGAGAACTGCATTGGTTCCACCTCCCTTTCCCCTGCCCAACTACAGCAACCTCAGCAAGGATCCTATCTTAATCTTGCCCATGCACAATGTTAATGAAGCTTTCCAAAATGAAAATTTAAAAAACGGGGGAAGGGTAAGGGGAGAAAGGGAAAGAGAAAGGGAAAGGAAAAGTGTAGTAAAATAAGGTAGCTAAATAGAGATAAACAAGCGTGGTTATTTTGCCAGTTTTCAAATTAATGAGATTAGAATAAAAAGCCCAAATTACAAGCCAAATGGCCTAATATCTTCTCAAATATCCTTTTTATAGACGTACAGTTTAACAATATATGACTGCAGTTAGCCTGAGATATTCAATATTGTAGCATTTGTGTGGTTTTCCTCTCTCTATGCACAAAGGTAGTTTTCTTTCTTTTATTTCTCTTGTTTGGAGTATTCTCTAAACATACTGCTAACAGTAGTATCATCCAGTTTGCTTCTTCAGACATACATATGTGGATGCTTTGGATACATTACCAGATCCTTGGCCAGGTACAATTCTCAACACTGTTACTGGAGGGAGAATGGCTGTGACGGAGGGAAATGCTGCTAAACTAACCAGTCATACCTCTTCAGTCTGTAATGCCAAGATACACTCTGCTTCACACTGCTGACTCTCAACTATGTAGACTTTTTGTGGCACTGAGTCTAGTTAAAATTATTTTGACATTAGTTTTATCGGACACCGTGCTTTATCATGCTTATTTCAGTTTTATGCTTTCTCTTAATTTCATGGTTTTTTATTAGTAAATCCTGAGATTAAGTGATTTAAAATCTATATGTATGTACACATACACAGGGAAAAAATCCATGGAAATTTGTCTTGATAAATTAAATAAACCTTTCTGTTTGTTTCTCTCTTAAAGTTAGCTACCAGACTCTTGAAAAGCTATGAGTAATTTTATCTTTTTATAGACAAAACCTTAGTCAAGTTTTATAGCTATTTTTCAATCTCATCTTCTCCCAAGGACTTTGATATTGAGGGGTGGCAGTGTCACTTATGCGTCTATCCTCTCCCCAAAAGAACTATTTCCTCTTATTGTGTGTGTTTCTCAGGCACTAAACACTTTAGATTTAGTTTAAATAAGGGTGTTTTAATCTGAGATCTTATCTTCTGGAAATTCAGACTTTGCAGTTTAGTCCTGATGAGATGAGATCTGAAATACTTTTTTAGTTCCCATTACACACTTACATGGATTTAAAAGGAGCGTGGCCACATTGTAAGTATTATAGGTACCTTCTTAAATGAGCTGAATCCCCCCGTAAAGTACCAAATTCCCTCTGCTAAGTGTCATGGCTACCTTATCTCACCTATATCAGAACATGGTACAAGTGAAATAAAATTAACAAGCTCATGACAACATAACATCCATCAAAGGTATCTTTGTAGTGTTGATGTCGTACTCAGGTCTGCAGTCATACCAATTAAGAAAATTTGAGGCCTTATCTTCTTCTCCTTGGTAACCTTTCTAAAAATAGGGACAATCCTCAAAATGAATAGATCATTTAAATTGCTATGCTGTGGAAATGCCAAATGTCCAAACACAAATATGAAGTTTACGCAGTGTTGGAAATTTTCATCCTGGCCCAATGAATAATGGCAGGCTGAGATTTTTTGAAAAACCACCTTCACCAGGCAATTTGCCCTGTACCCATCCAACACCAGTCGCCTCATCCCCCTCTACAAGAAATTAAATACTCTGGAACTCATCCTGTGGCTATGTTGGAGTTCTTTATGGGCTAAGGCCTCCGATATCAGTTATATATTCGTAGTGCTTCTTTATAGGGCATTTTATAAAGTCATAAAAGAGAATGTGTGTACTGTGGCAGGGTTGCCAAGTTTTACTCTGACAGCTAATGCGCTGCAGTGTGATCCATAACTCACTTTTGGAAGAGGCTTAAAATGAGAGAAAAAAAATCCCTGTAGCTTAGTAGAAAGTTTCCTGAGATTAGTTTTATGAGACTAGAAATTCAAATTGCACATCTTCTAACTGCTATTCAAATTTCCAAGCCATTCATCACACATGTTATTTAGAAAGTCCACAAGACATAATTTAAAATAGTTATAAAGAGCAATTTTCCTATTTTTCATTAGGTTCCAGGTAATTCTTTAATCTTTCCTCCAAAAATCTACTCCACCAGGCAGAAGCAGTATTTCTTGGAGACAAGAAATGCCATACTTTCAAGAAAAGAGCTGAGATTTTACTGTCAAAACCAAAGGCCTGCTAGTGGAGCAGCAGTGTGTTAGACTGGGGATGACTTCACGAGTGGTATCATTCTGGTGCTCAATGGCATGAAAAAAAGACCCAAGCCTGAAATACAAGGATTGTTAATTGATTTTCTGTGCTTTTAAGAAGCACTTCTCAAGAAAACGGCCTGCCACTTGCAGGAATAGATTTCCTTTATAGTTACTCCCCACCCTTTTGCAACTAAATGCATAAAGAGTGAGCTACAGTGAATTAATTTTCAGGATCCTCTAAATGTGGTAGTTGGATATACAAAATGCATGGGAGCTTAGTATTATAAATCCTACATATCAGGTTTTCAAGCACTTTTCTTCTCTGTTCAACATGCGAGGAGGGTCAGATGCAGAGCAGCATCGCCACATTGGTGTGTTGTTGCCACTGTGACACAGTGAGGCTCCATTTGACACTGAGGTTCAATTACAACTTAGGAACCGTACTAAAAACCTTGCAAGATAAGCGAAGATAATACACATACTCTCAAGGATTACAATTATGAAGAGGAATTTGATTAAACTAACTAGTATCATGTGCTGCACAGTGCTGTGGTAACAGCGGTTTCACCTAATTCTCCTTTGAAACAAATAAAGTGTACACCGATGTTTCTGCAGCTGATGTAGGAAATGAGCTCCTAAGACTGATTTGTGAGACAGCAGTAACCTGAGTTTGCATTTAAGACATAGGATATAATCCTCCACCACCAACCCCTTCTTCCCCACACACTTTCTCTTCATCTTAGTGATAAAAAGCCTGAATCCTGGCATCAGTCAGGACTAAAGCAATAAGCCAGAGTGCCCTGGCCAATCTTACATGGTTACAGGTAACAGCTAACTGCAGAGAAACAGATATCCCAGAAAATCCCAAGATTTTGAAATTTATCTGTGATTATGGACCCATGATTATGGATCTGTGATTACAGAGATACTGGTATATGAGAAGGCAGGAGCTGTTATTTGGCACAGAGTGGCCCAGGATAAGGCTTTGAAGAGTGCATATATTCTTTTCATTCACCTGCAGGTGACAAGCTAATGAGTCAATGCCACTGTGAGGACTCCAGCTAGTTAAATCACAAAAACCTTCCTCTTTAATATCTCTGCGTGTGTTTCTCATCTGCAAAGCCACCAGGGGCCTTGCTGCGATTAGAAGCAGAGGTGTCTGCACAGCAGTGAAACCGAGAGGCATAGCTAAGGACTGGACATACAGTTTTTCTTAGCAAGAAACGTATGCACTTCTTACTTTGCTCCTCACCTGTGAAAGACACATAGTACAGATAAAAGGAAGACAGTAGTTAAGAGGAATGGTTTTCTGTGAGTGCCAGGATGAGGGCCTTTTAGAATTGTTATTGTGCGTGCAAGTAATTGAGCTATCTATCTATGCTTTCCTTATTAATGGGTAAGAAGTCACACTGAGTACACCTGCAGTTACCACTAACCAGTTGCAGGCATTCAGCATATCAGAAAGTTTGGCCCCAGGAGGTGTGCACAGCAATTTGGATTTCAGAGTTAACACCAGCGATTCATGGGCTAATTTATACATGAGGTGGTAGGCAAAAGAAATCTCAGTTGTGCTTAGATACTTCACAAGAAAGCTGTGCTGAGCTGGTGCTGTTGAAGAAAGCTTTCACAACTGGTGGAGCAATGCAGAAGTCTAGTTTTCATTTTACTTATGAATGATGTTTTAAATCAGAGGAAACTCATTCCCAGAAGAAGCACTTACATGGTTACATGGTTACATGGTTACACTTACTACCATTGGCATATGGAAGATCCAGATCAAGTCCAGCAATGAAGTCAGTGTGAAATTATCTGCCAGATTCAATTACCAATAATATGCAAATCAGTAAGCCAAATAAAAATTTCTTTGCACCACAGACAAAACAAACTAAATATAGAGGTTATTGTTTGGCTTCAGTTAAAAAATAAATAGGGAGAAAAATTAAAACCAAGAAAGCTACTTAAATTCAGGTTATATAAAACATGCAAAGGCAATGAATATTTTAAGTGAGGTCTTAAACAGCAGCAACTGTTTTCTTCCACCTTCATTACAGAAGAGCAAACTGACTCAGAAGCAAAATGTATTTAATGTAACCATATGGTCGAAAGGATAAGAAATACAATGCTCTGAAGATGTCCCTATGAAGACTCGGAACAGCTTTTGGAAAAACAGGTGTAATACTAATCAGAGTGTCATTGGGTTTTGTTACTAAAAGAAAAGCTGGAAACACTTCACCTTCTCTTATAAAATGATCTTAAAATCAAATAAATTACTTGCTATGTCTATATTTTCTTACTGTTTCATTTGACATATTTAATTTTTAAATGCTTTAGGCATACTGCTGGCTCTTTGTATAGTGGGGGTTTTGACGACTCAAGCAGCTAGTATCCAGATTTCTAATAATAGAAATTAAAGATTTTGAGTGATAGAAAAACTTTCTTTTATTAAAATATATTGTGTTCCCCTATATTTTCCTTGTTGTTATTCCTTATCTTCAAGCATGAGCTGTTTCGAACACAATATTTGATCATGATAACAATAATTTAATTTTAGACTCCACAGTTTAAAAAAAGGAGGAACCCAATCCATTCATCTAATTCATATCACATAATACCCTCCCCTGAAGAACTGCTTTTATGTAGATTTCTGCCAACTTCACCATTGAAAACCTACTTTTAAATTCCTGTCAGGTGCTTTCTGCTTGAAGGGCTCCAGTGTGTGGGTGGCTGTTTTTCTTGTATGTGCCACGATGAGTCTCCTCAGAGAGCTGGGGGAGGAGGGAGGGGGGAGTGTTTTTCCTCTTTTCGTTTCACACCACATTTGTAAAATGAGAGACAAAATGTCCTACCTCCTGAAAAAACCTGTCCTGGAAAATTTTAATGTTCCAGAAAAAAACTATCCATCTACGTTACGTGCTGGTATTTAATACCATATACCTCACCTGCTATTAATGGCTTGGTAATTTAGATCATTGTCTACAAATCTGTAATCTGGACCTGTTCATGTGTTTCCTTCTTCTAGGCGAGCTGAAGAATGTAATTTGCTCTTATCTACCTGGAGATCACAAGGCAATATTATCTGACTTTGGCTTTAAATGGGATAGAAAAGACTCCACATTTTAAAGAATCAGTTGACAAACAGGGATTTTATAAAACTAGATCACACATAATTTTCTAAATAATAAATGTCGTTGCCTTTTTATTGGTTTTATCTTAGCCTCATGACAGATTAAATGCCCTGGTAACACGCTGTATAAATTCCACTTGGCAGAAGCTTCTGTAATAACATACCCTTTAAGGGGAGAAATCTTCCTCTATAAACAGGCGTGCAATTGAAGACGTACAATTGGAAATTTTTAAAAACTTTCCCTCGTGAGCCGAGGGACCAGCCAGCCCTACTTCAAGTTCATGAGCTGTTCCCATTCACAGGCTCTGAACAGGGAGTCGCATTGGGGTGCCCCACCAGCAACAAGGGTGCAACCACCCTCCTCTGCAGTTTCAGCAGTAGCCCTGTGCTCCCTTTGCGCTCAATAAGGTTACGAGGTGCCTCCGTCTGCTGCTGCTCCTCTGATCCTCACCAGGTCGCTGTGTTTAATTTGATTAGCCATTAGTCAGAGGGCCTAACACTTTTCATTTTTTCCATGCATAGCATTTGCTTCAAGAGTTAGGTTCGTTGCATGATGTGGGATATAAACTACAATAATATCAGCTTAGAATGACATTTTCTTCTGGCTTACAGTATTAGAAAAAGTACTCGTGTCACACTAAATGCATAACATTACTGTTCCCAACGTTGTTTCAACACTATCTTAATTAATGCTTTCCTGCATGTGTTTTCTATCACCGTGACATCTTCTATTTCAGGCTAACAAGTTAATGGTGTAGAAGAAAAATGAGTCTCAAAAATGTCAATTGCAAAAAGGCAAAAATCACATACTTTTTGTCAGTTCTGGTTCACAAACCAAAGCTGTCCCAAGTTAGCTGTGCTCCCACCTTTACCTCTGCTGACTCCGAACAGTGGGTACTGTTCGTTCAAAAGACGTGCTGTTGAGAACTGCCTGGGTGTGAAGAGCTGTTAGCACAGCAGAGGGTAAACGCGCGATTCCCTTCTGCTCGTAACAGCTCAGAGGTGAATTTTGGGTCATTGGTTTTGAAAACATGGAGGCTTTGAACGTCAAAGAAAAGTAGTCTATGAGGGCCAGCTCATCTGTGTCTTCTTCCCACTGCATTTCACCCCACTGCTGTGTTCGTCGGTCCAGCTGGCTCCTTCTCCAGCCATCTCCCAGCTGGAGGGCTGGAGGCGGCTTGCAGCACCTTCCTTCTTCCTCTGTCCCATGGTCCAAGCTGCCCTTCTGGTTTTACCAAGCAGCATGTACTCTAAGCCAGGCCTTACTTATTTACGTTTTAACTCCAGAACAGGTCCAGCTGTGCACTTTGCTATTTGTTTGTGGCATGCTTTTGAATGCCTAGCTTGCTCATGAAAATCATGAGAAACAGTCCTTCCTTATTGTCTTTTTTCCCTAATCAGCACTGAAAAGATGTTGAAAACCTCATGGGTTAGTTACAAGAAGCTGGGGCAGCAATGTGTGTACTTTCTTACAGTTGGCTGGAGAGTTGGAGACATTCTCCTCCTAATTAAGGAACATAAACTCTGCTACCTTAATTACAGCAAGGAGTAAACACCACCAACACAAGCACCTTCATACTGACATAGCTGTGTCCACTTGAGGGACTGCATTAATATCATCAGACAAAGAAGGAAAAAAAAACCTCATGCCCTCTGACAAAATATGCTTGTGTATAGTCCTTCTGTAAATGGAGCCTCAGGCTTGTTCCTCCCAAACAGCTGCTCCTGGCTCTCTTTGTGCCTCTGCCTGATGCAAACCGCAGCCTGTCAGTGCAAGGATTGGGATCCCCTAGGTAACACCTGCAGAGTGCAAGCAAAAGTGCTGGTGGCTGCACATGCCCACGTGCGCTGAAGATGGTGACGCCCAGGTTAAGCCAAGAGAAAAACAAGATTTGTTCTCTTGGGCAGCTTTGAGCTTTGCTGCTCTCTGGTACTAGGGAAGGGGGCTGATGATGTACAAAGCCGGAAGCGACAATGAAACAGATATTGGCAAGTCCATCTTGAAGTGAGTCTAAGGAACTCACTGGGGCAAATGAAATTTTTGGTTCTTCATCCTGTTGTACTGAGCCTGCAGTTAGGGATGTTGCAAGGGCTCAGATTCAGCCAAGCAATGCTGTCCTCCGTCAGTGGGAGCCACCAGGTGAGCACTCATCCTGCACGCACCCCTTTCACCACGGGACAGAAATTGCCTGGCACAGAGATGGTCAAGCTCAGGCATCATCTGCACTTGCTGCCAGCCCAAGGCCCAGCAGGGAAACACTCCTCCCTGCTCAGAGGCCGCGGCAACAGAGAAGAGATGGCTGCGAGGACCATTTCTCCTGGAGTTAATGCCATCCAGATGTGCTTGGGGGAAATCAGGCACTTCCTTGCGCAGATGCTGTGAGGGGGCAGCGGCACCTCCTTGGTGTGCTGGGGGACGCTAACAGCTTTAGTGCTCTCCTGCACCACACTTCAACATAAAAGCAAGTGGCAGCCACCTGGTTTTGTGTGTTCTCAGACACAGACGAGAGACACATGGGACAGACCCAGCTGACCACCAAGGGGAGTTAATCCCCTCTCCTCATCACAGGCTGGTTCTGACCACAACAGCTTAAGGGATGCACCAGGGACAACCTCTTGGCAGGGTCAGCTCCCACCCAGCTGCTGCACTCCCCAGCAGCTGTGGGACAAGGACAAGAAAAGCCCCCTCCCTTTCTAATAGCATAGGGAGGCCTTGACCAACTCCAGATACATTCCTGTTCAGCACATCAAAGGATTGCACCTGTGGGATGCCCAAGGTCCCAAACCTGATTTTAACTGATGTCTGCCTCTGTATTTGTGGCACTGATACTCTGGGAATGATATTTCATTTATTCTTCCCAGCTAGAAAGGTGTCAGACAATCCTCTGTTAGGGATTTTAACACCTACCTTGTTTTTCTCACCTGCTTTATTTTACCTGCTCTTACATTGCAATGTTATTGCTATAATAGTATGATGCCTCAGGATGTTTAGAGATTTGTCTGAAAAATGGGTTATGGGGTAAATTGTATTTTAAAAGAGTTTTCTTTGGCCATTCTCAATCGATGATACAATCTTTCTCTTACAACATATTCATTCTCCCCTCTCCCTCTCTCATTTTCTGAATAGCCTGTTCAGAGAAAATACATGTAAACTAAGGAGAGAAAAAACAGGCTGTAATGGCAGTGAGTGAGCAATTCATCTCCTGGTGCTTAGTTCAGCGAACGAGCAGCCAGTCTGATGCTGAAGATGATGGGCCATCCAGAGTGCTTCCTCCTTGTCTTCCTCGGGAAACAACTAATTCTGTCCCATAAGCATGACCATACATGAACGCTCACATAAAATCAGCTGAGAACATGGCCTGAAGGTCCTCCCATTTGCAGATGAGTAGCACCTGCCCTATAGCTCCACTGGAAAGCTGCCTCCCCAGGCTCTGCACCCCCCTCTCTGGTTTTGTTACCCAGCTGGGGTGCTCTCATGCACCTCCGCAGAGGATAACCCCAAAGCAGACTTCTCCATCATTAGTGGTTTGGGGTTAACGATGAGAAGACTAGTTAGCAACCCTCTAAGCACTGTCCTTTATAAAACAAAGCCAGCACATTGCAAGGGGTATTCTAGTCAAGGCTTTTTCTGTAGAAGAATTAATTGTGGGAAGAAATCAAAACGGCAGTCCTTCACGCAGAGTGACTATCAAGGCAAAAGGAGGACAGCATAATCTGGCACACAGAAAAGTGCATGGAAGTGGGCTTTTTGGGGTTTGTCAAACCAAATTTTAGACAGTTTAATCATCTACCTTCTTTGTTATTGCTGTTCAGGAGGATCTAAGATGATATTCATCATAAAGCAAAGGTTCACACCGAGACATAATGTAGAGCAATAAAAGTGTTACTCACTAGGGCTATTTGAACCTTTTTGAATGTGGAAGCTTCTTTAAAATATATATTCCCTATTTCGATGAAGTCATCTGTTCCAGTAAATTACTCACATTACTCGTTCTAAACATATACTCACAATGAATCTCCAAAGAGATATTTATTTGAATATGTGATTTTCTAACTAAGTGCTGTTCCATATTTCTGGAAATATGTTTAACGCATTTAATATTTATTTCAGTAAAAACTATCTTCTATATTTCAAGGCAATTCAGAGTTATTGTATGTAGATATACTTCTTATTTTAAAGGAATATTTCACCTGATGCTTCAAATATTAGGCAATATGCTAATAGATAGCCATCAAAATGAAACTTGTTATGGGGACTAGGCAGGTCGGCTTAAGTCTGCCAACTACAGGAATTTCTTCCTCCTCTGAAAGCTCTGGAGCTGACCACCATGGTGGATGTTAGATGTGAGTAGTCACGGCAGTTTCTATATTATTGTGTGAGTAAGAGAGCTGTGGCGCCAGCCAGAGGTTTATAGTTCCTCAGTTTGATCTTGCCTTGGAAAGCATACATAGAATAGAAACCTCCTATAATCCTTGCTAGAGACTCCCGCAGCAAGGAGGAGTTGCCCAGGTGAGTTGAGTTATATATAGCTGCACGTTTGCTTCATCTCTCCAGCTTTCCTAACTTGTGTCAGAGTAGAGCCACACCTGGATTTTCACTGTCAGCTGCTCTTCTGTGGTTGTTCTTTTATGTGAAGGGGTAAGGGGAGCAGGAGAATCAGCAGTTACTACATTTTACAAAGCTCGGGTTGAGTCAAACAAATTCCCTTGTCCTTGGGATTTTCCCAGCCTGACAAGGAAGTGGACATAGTGTATTTAGACCTTCAGATCTGCTTTCTTGCCTTGAATACAAGCAGAGTTTATGTAAACCAGGTTTATGTTTATATATTTTTATAAATATACACACATACATACATGTATATATATACATGTATGTATATATATGTGTGTGTACATACATATGTGTGTGTGTGTGTATCTGTCTCCTCCTGAATTCCTCTTCCCCTGCAGCGCAACAAGCAGGGAGCAGGGGAGCAGGGAATCTGCTAAATAGCTGCAACAGATACAGTATCTACCCAAGGTGCTTCTGGCTGAGGCAGTGTGAAGGGTGTACTCACCTCTGCAAGTAGCATTTACTTTATCTTACCCACAATAGCATGTGTGTCTTAAAACACTCCTGGTCTGAAACGAGTGGTTAAATTCAGATGCCATGTTTCAAATTAAAGATCAAATATGATTTTATTTCCCCCTGGAAGACACAGAATGCTTACCCTGACATGCAACACGTTTCAAGGTACAAATTACATGCAGACTGCCTGGACTGGTAATACAAGTATTCTTGTCGAAGGTCTGATTTAACTGTATATTTGTTATTTCAGTTCTGAATTATTTGATTGCCATGATGATCCTTAACTAAACCATTGCTCTGGATATCGCTCTGCCATTTTGTGAATGGTTCCCCTTTTTACAGTAACAGATCTTTGAAATAAAGTTTATCAACCAGCCATTTAGATTAAAAGCAAGTTAAGACTAAATGTTCCTGTATGCCCAGACCACGTTACTTGCATATACTTGTAGCTACGATAAACAAGCCTGCCTCTTAGTGTGTATAAATGTAAACATAAAAAACATGTATTTATGCACATCTTGAGATGTGAAATTCTAAAAATACTGTAAGAACAGTGAAACGGGAAAATAACTTGTTACCCAGGAGTCACAGGATGTCATGATCTCACAGTGTGCGTGTGTTGATTAAGTGTGCAATATTTAAGGCTAACAGTAGTTACAAATTTACTTAACAGAAAGATTATCTGCAGTATATTTAGTTCTACAACTAATGAGACTTATGGCTATAAATCAGTGCTCTTTAAATGCTGCCTTATTTCTTATAGGTCTCACACATCCTTTCCCTGGATGATCTCAAAACGCATTAAAAAAGCTGATGTATTCTAATTAGCCACAATCGACCACTGGAATATATTTCAATTTTGGTAGAGTGTCTCAAGCCAAACAAGTCAGAGGACAGGATCAAATAAATTTATATTAGTTAGAATATAGACTAAGTTTTATTTAAAAGCTCTCCTACACAGCAATAGAGCAAATATTTCATTATCTCGAACCTCATGCTGAATCTAGGCAGATTTCCTGAAACATTATCTTAATGCTCACACAAATGTAATTACTACTAAATCAATATTTTGTATTCGAGCCTAATTAAAGCACATGAATTAGAATGCTACTAAAGAGACGTGCAGTTGGCTGGGTAGTAGACTTTAGCTGGCTGATATTAAAACTGACAAAGGATCTCAGCTTTGGCTGCCCTGATGTGAGTATACAATGTTAGAATCAACTTTGCTGGTTTTGATAATTGTCACATGTACCGTATGTCTACAGAGAGCTACCAGTCTTACTGTCCCAAAATAAATACTCAAGGAAAACATGACTCCTCTTTTTCAGTTGGCATTCACATTTCTGAAAGGTACAGTTTTCTTTGTAATATTTGCAGAGAAGGATTTAGGACAGAATTTCTAATAAGGGCTGAAATGACATCAGTTGCAAATAAATGAACTAAGGTGTTTTAAGGGCTTTTTGCTTTGACATGTTCCCTATTCAGTTGTTTGTTCCTAGCAGAAGTCATTGTAACGTCCCAATTCTGGGATCTCAGATCTGAGCTACCAAAGCAGGAGATGCAAATTGGAAAGGGCAGGTAGGACTCATCTAACTTTCCAGTAGTTTGTCTTCCTAAGAACTCCAAGATCAGAGCTGCGCAGAAAAAAATGTATCGCCTTAAGAATCACACTCAAATTATCCTCCCTTCCAGTTTCAGACAGGTTTGCCTCATTACAGTCAGCAGACGCATCACCTTCCTGCAGATATTCCAAGCACTACAGTGTGGGGAAAAAAATGTTCATTTTCAGGCATAGGAATTAGACTTGATCATGGTCAGAAATTCCTAAACTTCTGTACTATTTCCCACTCCTTATTAGCAATCTTCTCAGTATGTGTAGCTCCTGCAGGATCCTTGTCCTGTTATAAAATATTCCTCCCAGAGGTTACTCTGATGGCGTGTAATGAGTGTTCAAAGTAATTACGGCTTCAGTTTGTGCACTCATTGGTTGTCTTTTCCACAGAACCCAAACGCATGAGGACCGCTAAAGGCATTGTCTCCAAGCGGCACACAGAGAACATGGAAGTACCCTACTGGTGTAACCTCCCTGTCTTTAGCAGACTTTTAGTGAAATTATTTTGGAAAGAGATGGAGAAATGGAAGAGAGTGGGGGTTCTTTGTTTCTTTCATCACCTCCATATAAAAATATGGAGAAATATGAGGCATCCCGCATGTATTAAATTTCCATTGCAGTTCATTACCTGACACGAACTCTAAGAAATGAGGTGGTTGTTATTAATATTGAACAAGAATAGAGAAATGGCATTATCTATGTCAAAATCTAACAGTCAGTTTTGCAAACAATGATGACAAACTGGAGACAATAAAAAGTAGGAGTGCAAGAACAACCTTGAAAATAACCTTGTTCTGTCCAGTGAAAGACTGAATGAAAGACTAAAGCACCTCAAGTGGTGAAGTTTAAGAGGCAATTAAGTCATGAGCCATTTGTTCCATATGAAAGGAAAATATCTCATAGTAGCAGACTTTTCAATCTAGCCAGCTCAGGCTCTCCAAGAGATAAAAGCATGAGTGCTCAAGTAAGGATTAGATTGCATTTTTTAAGATTATGTTTTTAAAATGAAGTTAACAAGCTGTCAGAGCAGATTACAAAGGACTGTGCTAAGTTTTCTGCTATAAGGGCTCTTTTGGTCAAGACTGGATGTTTCTTTAAGCAGTATGTTGAATTGGCTTAATATGGAAATCTCTAAAGATCGTTTTCTGGCAAGTAGGAGGTCACGAGTAAGTAAACAAAAGTTGGTTTTTCCTTGAGATCTATGAGCCTTCTGGACTGAGAGACAGATCTTTTTAGTATAAGTACAGAGGACAGTTACTTTCTGCCTTCAGACTCCAAGATCAGTGCCAAATCTTACTTCTTTTTAAAAATGTGTTTTATGAGCTACTCCAGGAGACATGGATGGAATGCATTTTTATCTCAACAAGCACTGTATTTCCTTCTGGTTTTTTTTGTTTTTTTTTTTTTTTTTTTTTCTGACTCCAGGAATGGTAAGCTCATTCCTGTTGGTTGGCTGGGTAAATGCTCTCACATTAGAACCTTTTCTCCTGTCTCTTACTCTTGACTGATTCATAGTCCACTATGGAAGCAACTTAAAATTCATATTGATTTGCTAAGTGTCAGCAATCTGAAGAATTCACAGGTCTATTTCTATGCTGTTCCAACTTGATTATGAATCACCAACAAAATGAAGCATATGCACTGGGCATACTTTTTGCCTGCATATTCAACATAATATTATGTCTCTCACTGAACATGTCCTTAGGAAGAGATGATTATTAATTCTAAAATAACCAGCTTATCCCTCTAGAAAAGCTTGTGCATCCTGTTGTAGAGTACTGTGGGATTTCAGGTCTTCATTTTTCACTTCATGCTTTAGAGGCATTACTTTACAATTTTTCTTACATATGCTTTTAGAGACAAACACATATTCTGAATTCTATTGGTTTGTTTAAAATCTAGTACAGCCTGCATCATAAAGCAAAACCCAGATCCTCAGAGTCGTTATGTAAATAAACATCATGGTTAAAATCTGTTCAGTGCACATCCAGAGAAGCCTGAAGCACCATTTCTTCAAAGAACCACTGATTCTGCTCATTCTGCAGTGAATACCAGAACAGATTGGCAGCAAGAGCCTCTGGGTTTGCCCTGTAGGGCTTTCAAAATCATGTCTTTCTTGGCAATAGTATAATGAGACATCTAAGCTTCTCTTTGCCAGCTTAATGTTTTTGGCAGGAACAACCGTATTTAGCATAAAATACCAGTAATCAAGGTTGAGCAGCTTTGTATTTTATACATTTTCCCTCTTTTTCTGCTAAAAAAAATCAGAAACTAAAGATCAGAGACCTTAAAAATGTCTGCAATGCCAGCTCACCTGTCTTGGCACAGGATATTCTATTTAAGATAATTTCCCTCAGACTTCTTTCCTATTCTGCAAGATTTATACTTCAGCACATCAAGTGCATTCTCTTTGGAGTGAATAAAAAAAAAAAACAGATTGCGACTCCCTATCAAGGTTATCCTCACAGACATCAGTACGAAGGCAGAGGTTACTCATACCTCATTTGTAACTTATCCAACCAACTCAAGGTAATTTTAAAGAACTTATCAAGAAAATCTCTCAGATAGATCTGTGAAAGGTGCCTACTTCTCAAATTTAAAGCCTCACCACTTTTCAGCACTCAGCTACCACCCATGCCTAGGAGCTGCTTAGGCTTTCTAAGCATCTTTCACTGGGAACTTCAACATCTGGCTTTGGACATAGCACAAAGTACATAAATCCGAATTAAACTGAGCTTCAAAATATCCAGCTTAAATCTCAGCCTGTAATCGTGCTTTTGGAGGTGTTTCCATGTTAGTGTGACTCCGAGTATCCTTCTCAGGTTATCATCACCATGTCCAGCTGCTTAAGAAACACAGGCAATGTCAGTGTAGTTTCACCCCCTCATGTAGACAGCCGGAGACCTGAATTATGTTCCTCTCTCCCCTGGGGGAACCCTTTATTAGATTATGCCTTCTACATAAGTCTAGCACTTTGGTGCACGCTTATCCCATCTTGGCAGCCTGTATTAGGAATCAAGTCCTGATCCACATTTAAAATCTTTAAGGCCACCAGCTAAATACTGAGCAAAATTCAGTCACGCTGCACCTACACTGTCTGTCAGGAATAAACCGTGGATCCAAGCTATGTTTTGAACAATGCCTATGTTTTCTCTCAGAGGGAGCTCTCTGGCTTGTCCCAGACAGAAATCAGAAACAAACAAATGTGTATGCGGTTGGGCAATGAGAGGATCAGAGCCCCAGAGCAAAACAGAGAATAATCCAAATTGACAGGATATTTGCCCCTAACGCAGCTGCTCCAGCTCCTGTGGTGTACTTAACTCTCTGTTGGACAAACCCAATTGAGGAAAAGCTGAAGCTTGACTCTACGAGATGCTCATATCAGAGGCAGACTTGGGTTCCAGTTCTTCTTTTGCTGACTACATGAGAGTTTTCTGTCCTGTCCTTAGAGCCACTGGAACAGGAGTGGGTCTGGCTTCTCTTCAGTGTAAGTCACCAACCTTCCTGCACCAATCCTATCCAGTGACTGTTTAGCTGTTTCTTGCAAAAAGGAGCTGGTTTTCCAGAAGACATTTTGTCTCTGAAAATACCCACCAGCTCTAGTGATGACAGTTTCACCTGCAGGTTGGAGAAGCAATTTTTCATAAACTTTTTTGCACAACAGAAGGGGTGAAACCAAGGTTCCCTGTATTCAAAGCAAGTGCTTGGGGTTTTTTTTATTTTGTTTTTTTTGGGGGGGACGTTTGTTTGTTCGTGTTTATTTTTTCTTTTTTTTTTTTTTAATTAAATCTCTTCTAATCACTGAGCTATGGGATAGAAGGGCACTATGTGCATTTTTGTCTTTTTGCAAAATGGCTGACATAGACACCTAAATCCAGGAGACCACACAGGACTGTGAATCTGGATGAGAAGAAAGAGCATCTCTGCAGCCAGACGATGTAGGAGCGTACAGTGGAAAGGGACCTTCTGGGTTGCTGAATCCCAATCACCAGCTTTCATACATAACAACACATTTTCATGCTTTTGCTAGTAGGGTGATCCAAAAGCATGTATTTGAGCTCTTGAACCCTTGCCTGAGGTGATCTTCTGTAAATGAGGAACCTGTGGTCCTCTGAGAGGTTGTTTACTGCAAAAACGGCTGTTCCGTAACCACGCTGGCCCATGCACTGTCTGTGCAGGGCACAGCCCTCTGACCTGACTGCCAAGAGGATCTGCTGCTCTGAAATTAGAAATGTTCACCAGCCACCTTAAATTTATGCCTTGCCGATTTTCTCTACTTGTTCTGGTGCCAACATTGTTTTTTATAAGTAAGCAGCTTTTAGCCCTCTTGGGAGG
Organism: Platalea leucorodia; assembly: GCF_965183815.1. Taxonomy (NCBI): domain Eukaryota; kingdom Metazoa; phylum Chordata; class Aves; order Pelecaniformes; family Threskiornithidae; genus Platalea; species Platalea leucorodia. The sequence continues at coordinate 40,055,541 of NC_138828.1, read as the reverse complement.
AAGCTCTTCTCCCCCTTGTATTTCTAAACAGCAGTCACATACTGCCTCAGCTTTCATTTCGTTATGTGAAAGAAGCTGAATTTTTGGAGTTTTCTCTCATATGATATCTTATGAGCCTCTCAGTTCAGAGCAGGAATTAATGAGCAACTGCTAACTACATTTTACAGTATAAGACAAGGAGGCAACAAAGGAAATTAACAGGCAACAGGCTTAAGGGAAAAAAAAAAAAAGGTGATTCTTTATGCAATGCTTAGTTAAACCATGACCATTCCTGCCAAGGATATTATGGTTGCCAAAGTTTAGATGAAGTCAAAGTAATTAGATAAGTTGCTGGAAAGGATATGAAATGCAAAGATATCATCTGTTTCTAAGGGAGTCCCTGCCCCACAAACTGCTGGAGGCCACAGGAGTATCCTAGCGAAACACACTGTCCGTGTAATCTTCGCTCTTTATGGGGCATTCCCTATCAGCTGGCGCTGGAAGCAAAACAATGGGTCCCCCTTTGATCTGCTGCTGTCCTAGATCTTCCTTCTAAGTGCCTTAAGTGCCTTTCATTTTGTGCTATTCAGACTTATTTCTATAACTCCAGTCCTCAAGCACATCTAGTTCTTTCCCTGTTTCATCTTCATTTTTTTCTTAACTTTGCATCATCAAGTTAATTTCACCAGGACTTTTCTGCTTCTTGTATCAGGGTCATTATTTGTCTATTAAAACAGAACTGATTCTAAAAATACTGATCTTTGAAAAATACAATTTTGGACTTCCTCTTCCAGTGTAAAATTTCCTTAGGTACTGCCATCTCCTTCATCCACATTCCTGCCTACCTCACAGCTCCTTTGCTGTATGGAGGAAACCTCCTGCAATTTATTCACCAGACGTCCTTGCAAAACTGAACCAAAATATACATTGACTTTTTGAGTTACATTGATGTTTTGAGTTACAACTAAACCATCATTAATCACCAATTCCACATTTTCATGTTCAGTATTCATATATTTATGTATGGGGAAAAAATTTGGTATTTAATAGCTTTTGGAAAATCTACTACAGGTTGATTTTTCTTAAACTGTTCTTACTCTTTCTGACCTCTCTTAAAGCTTCTTCAGGTAACCAGTCCTATTACTTTAGGTATTTCTGGTAATCTCTTCACTTATTTCAGATGGCTTTCCTAATGTGAGTATGCTACCAGTGGGGACTGGAGCAAACGCTTTTAATAAAAATCTCTGCCAAGTGTAACTTCTTTGCCCAAAGAAATCTCCCGGTCTCCTCCAAATTCAAGACTCTGCACTCCTCCAACTCTAATTAGTTCCCACAGGTGACATCCACCCTGCTAAACTAAATGCCCCAAAATATTCCTGTGCACTCAAGCTAACGAGCATGCAATAGTCTCTGTCTATTACAGCAAACTTTCCTAGATGCCAAAATGTTGTGACGGCATACAAAACGCAGAATGGGAATGATCACTGGGACATTCCCATCCCTAAACTGTCCCTGGGAATTGTCTGGGAGCATGCCTGGTTGGCACCAGCCAACAGCGTGCCAGGGACTGCTGTAGCAGTTTAATGGGATAGATGATGAGTCTGGTGCCTGGGAACATGCCAGGCACTGCTGGATGGATTAGTACGGAGCCAGCCTTGATGTGTCACAGTTTGAAAGAGAGACCCATAACTGTAAGGCTGCTTTTGTTTATCCTTATGCTAAATTTATACTGAATCAACTCATAATCAATGAGTACAAGGTCACTCTCTACAAGTTAGTATTCTCAGAGATGTCATTACTTATAAAATAGTTGCTGGACAATCATCACCTAATAGTGATTCAATGATCCTGGAAATGCCCCATGGGTTTAAGGTGTTTTAATGCTCATCTGGACATTTTTCATTCAGCAGGCTAGCACTTTTGCATCCTAAACATATTTTAACCTTTGTGCATTTAAAGCCTCTTCCTCCGTCTCCTTCTGTCTCATTTCATAGTGACTGTGAAAAATAAACTCTGAAGCTGTCTCAGAAGACTGCTATTCTGGGTATGCTGCCAGTCATTGGTAGCATAGATCACCCTGTAAGCAGGACGTCTTAAACATCTTCATGTCAGTCTAACTTTCGTTATAAAATCTTCTGATGAGACTTGGAAATCGCCAGGGAAATCTTAATTGACAAAGGCATGTGGAGAAAAAATCTGATAAATGGCTTAGAAGAGATTTTCACTGTTCAATTTCGATACCAGGCATACTGAATGTTCAAAAGATAAGAAGATGGTTCATAGTGAAAACTATGCAGGATGCTTTCACCAACCTAATCTGTTTTATGGGCATGCCTGATGCCTGAAGTGAGGTGGTGGGGTTTTTTCTAGCATAAGAAAATGGGTGATTATCTTTTCTATTTTTTCATGGAAGCTGCATAAAGTGAAATGGAGAAATGGACAGACAGATGGGTACAGGAAAGGTTACAATTTCTGACGGCTTACTGTTCTCACTTGTACATACACAAGTAACAGCCCAGCCCCAGTCCTTCTTGCACTGTTTTTATAATCTATCATTTCGTACATGGACCATTCTGCCTTCACAACTACAGTGTCTGGAAGCAGGAAATCTCCTGAACTCTGTGCCAGGATATTTCTCGCTTCAGAGAGGACTTGTGTTCATTGAGGTCTTTTATATAAAAAGTGACAGTCATCCAGCCCTGCACTATTACATATGGCTTACTTGTGCCGAAGTACATTTTCACCAAAACTGAGAATATTAGTTTAGTTAAGAACAATAGGCTTTTTGTGCAGCTCTAAAAATTGTAACCCATAGATAAAAATTATTCTTCTTAATACAATGATTTATTATTTTATTAGAGATCAGGTTAGACGAGCCTTTGAGGTGAACGTGATGCAGGTTGTACTGCAGTAGAATACATGGGATTTGGAGTTTATAAAACACCTTTTTTAGGTCAGCTAAATTCATTTTTCCCAAAGTGATATTTAGTTTAAAAAGATGGGTAAGGAGCTTCCGTCAAGAGGAATGGTAGTATATTGTCCATAATTTTTATTAACAGCTCTACTAAAGAGTATCATGATTAAACCAGGTCTCAAGTCTGAATGAACCTGAAGGAACGACAGAAAGATTAACTCCACGTTTTGTGAATGCTACATAATTTATTTAATAAAGTCTCCAAATAAGCATGGAAATTACAGGCCTGACTACAATTGAATGTATCTGAAATAAGACACTTTACATGGCTGATTGAACACGAGCACACGGACAAATGGAACTGGAAAGCTTTTTTAACATGGAAAGTTTAAAATTTATGGTTCTTACTGTCATTTATAACAATCACTAACATGTAAAACAACACAAAGGGCAATCCATCTTGCAGACAACATAGAAGCTTCTGAGCTCAGTCATGGCAAGAAACTAATTTAAGAGCTAATTTTCATACATCTAGGTATCATAGTTTGATTTCAGAACTCAAACGCTACCAAAATGTACTACCTCCTCAAGTTCAGAGTAGAAACATACAAAAAATACTTATCTGGCAAAGACCGAATGATTCAGCAAGTTCAGGCACTTGCAAAATAAGCATTTTATGTTTGCAGCTGCATATTTCTCTGAAGGACAAGCTTCCAAAAAGAAATGAAGGACATATTCCAAGAAGCAGCAATGCTATGCTAAATAAAATCAGTAGCATAAGATGCTCATGGGAAAGGATTTTCTTTTCCTCAGTTATCACCATTGGAGTAAAAATTTGTTTAGTTGGAATAAGTAGTATCACCAGGTGGAAGCTGCAGATATATTTCTATATCTTACTCCATTTTTCATTAAGACAACTTAGAATCAATGATTAATGCCTTAATATTACACACAAAACAAAAGAGTATATATTCACATCAACACAACCAGCCTGCAATGTCTCGCATTTTATTTCTCCTATAGCTTCGTTCATTTGTCATCTCTTATCCTCAGCATCCTAACTTGCATGCTTAAGTCTTCACTTAGAGTGCCATAAATATTAAATTATTTGTAAAACACTGTATATGCCTCAAGGTATTATATATATTAAATGTTGTGTCTGAATGGCATCATTAATCATTAGTTAATGGCCACAGAGGGAATGTTAACAGGTTACAAAACAGGTTTCCAATGCAAAGACATACAAAGTCTGGAAGATTTAAATCTCCTCAGCCATAAAGATCTCAGAGGAATTAAAACGAGAAACAGCCAAGCACCTATACATACAAATGACAGTATCTGCAGAGGGTTTCAGAAATATACCCGTGGTGTCCCATGCATCATCTTTTTGTTCCTAAGAGGGAGAAAAACAGTGTGCAAGATGTTTCAGACACAAAGACAATAATGGATGAAAACTCACATCAAAGTCAAGTAACAATACTATACTGCTTCTCATGACCCAGTAGGGAAAGGATCCTAAATGATTCAGTGACACTTCTTTGGGCCGAAAAGAAGTCTATTACAACCATCAGTTTTCTTCAGGCACTTTGATGGTAGGACTTACATATATGAATAATTCTTTAGAATCTGAAATAAAACATGAGCTAAGCTCTGTAAGGTGACGACTTTGATGAGGACATCTACTGTAGAAGATCTGTTCATACTAGAAATTGCAAATGGTGTGTAATGGTGATGGAATTCTGCAGGAGGAGGAGATGGAGCATTAATTCACGTGCATTTTGTACTGATCCAGAAAAAACCCTGACACTGCTAGGTTTGATGATGTAACTGAAAGAAAAAAAAATCGTGCTAATCTGCTTCTTAAAGAAATTTGCTTTGCACTTCATCGCATGCTCAATACCAATACTTATGTCTTTATATAGAATTCAGTCAATTAGGGCTGATTCTGCAAAAATCTCTCTGTACACACTCTGACCTTTAGAACAGGATTTTCTACTCAGAGGAAGACAATTGCGGACATGGAAGCTGCTTAGTTTCCCTTCTCATTAAGGGATGCTCAGAGGCAAGTCAGTTTTTTAAAAGGCATTTTTTCAAACACCTTTCTGCAGAGACTCTTCAGGAGTGCTCACTCATATTCTGCACTGTTCCTTTAATAAATAATGCATTTACTCTTTTCCCCACTGACCTCTGTTTCTGTAGCTGCACCACAAAGAAAAACGTACAAAACAAGTGAACAAGCACATCCACATGGAAATGAAATCAGACAGAAAACATCTATTATTACATTGGGCAATTCTACCATCTATCTACACGAACATAGGAACATTTTCCAAGGTATCCAGGTGGCTTCACTGATGCCAACCAATGTCATCAGAGCATGTAATAGCAGAGGATGATTACAGAGAAGATTCTTTTCTTTTTTTACAAAAAGCTGCAGTGAAAGGAAAACAAGTAAAAAGATAAAACTTTTTGGAAAAACAAGCCAAACAAAACCTCACCTAAACCCTCTTGCAACAGTTCCTCATGTCTTTCTTCTCTGCTATAGCATGAAGCATTCTGTATTTTCAGTAGAAAATAGCCAGTGTCTTAAAAAAAAAAAATACTGGCTTGACTGATAATCCACATTCCCCTCAGTAAACACTTGTTACCAATTTTAGTTAAAAGCTTTAAAAAAAACAAACTCTGAACAGTATTGCCAGCAAGGAAAGTAAAGAAAAACAATGACTCTAGTTAGCTGTTGAAGTCTTGACTTTAAAATACAAAGCAAGCCAGCTGAAAAGAAACATAAACTCCTCATTTGGAAAGAAAACTGTCTAGTTTATCCCAGATTTGGAACTGATTTGATGCAGGCAGCTGGAATGGGACCTGGATTTAGCTAAGCAGTAAGTCTGACCCATAGCAATTTCAAAAGTAGCCTAAAATAGCGAATATCCGGAAGCTGGATAGGTCTTAAATGCCAAGGGCTATATTCAGTGTCTATACTCATTATGACACCTTTCTATGATTCAGCTACACCACAAAAATCTACTGAACCTCTAACTTCAAGATGAACTTAAGTGCTATTTTATTTACTAAGCAATGTCGTAGTTTCAAGTCATGGCTTCAAAACCCCATCCTATAGTTACACTGAAGTTTGGTTTGCATTCTCCTATCCACGCTTTTGTTGCCTATTGCTTCTAGCAAAACACATTTTTTTCTACAGATATTTAAAAAAAGCAAGGAAAAAATAAAATAGCATAGATGGGGTGATGTCACATTGAGCAGTTTTGCTTCACACTTCAATTATTTGTATCGCTCCTAACTTAGGTTTGTGTAAGTAAGTGATCAAAGGATACCCTTTAAAAAAGAAAAAAATAACACAATTGTATTATTTGTATATATATTCTTATACAGGTCTGACACCGCAGGAAAATCACTCAGCAAGCCAATAATCCTGTGATTTACATAGCATATTACCACATGCATAAAGAAAGGCTGTCCACATACTATAATCTTAGCTAGCATCTTATCAAAAAAACCCACCTACATTCTCATGATCCTGTCTACTGAGAAGTTTACACATTTTCTTTTATGACAATATATAATGTCATAATTCATAAAGTAGGGACTTTCTTTGCCCTGTGAGAAAAATCTCCATAAAATTATTCAGCCAGCCACGATGGCTGTGCTTAGTTTTCTGGAGTGAGGGTAAATGTCGAGTTTCCTCTATGCTGAGAGAATGTATGATTATTTTATATTAAAGCAAATTTTCAAAAGTTACATTCTGAATTTGCTGAATATGGATGGCTGTAGTTCAGGGCAGGAAGAAAGCTTTTCAGAAAGCACGGACAGGGGAAGGAGGGGACAGCTCTCCCCCTCGGCATCATGTTCAGAGTGGAGAAAGTTTTTGCATGTTGGCCATGCTAACAACTCGGTTTTGCTAGCATGAGCACAAGCGTGGTGATCCCAGGGGAGATCACTGCATGCCGGCACACAGACGCCTGGCAGGTTCAGACTTGGTCCCGATGCCCCAGCTTCCCTGGACTTCAGCGAGGCAGGATCCGACCAAAGCATATTACCTCACTCTCCTCAGAGCAGCCTTTGCCCCTGCTGTTTGAGAACGATTCTTTAAGAGGTGTGAGTCACGGGACATACTCATCAGCTGAATGACTTTGAATGACTTGGGCAACATCTCAAATCAGCATGCAGGATATGCAATGTTACTTTTTTTCCTCAATGTGCTAAAATCTCTCCCGATGATAAAAGATCAAAAAGTAAATTACAAGCGTAAAATGACAAAGACCTCCTATAGAAAGCAGCTTATAAGGTAGACTAAGCAAAACCGATGAACATCTCCCACATCTAATTGTGGATCTATAACATTAAAAAAATATATTTATATTTATATATTTTTAGGTCCCCTAGAATAAGCAAGAGCATACAGTGAAAAAGAGTGAAAACTATTCCTGTGGAAAACAAGTACTTTAGGTAAGTATAGCCACGCGGAAGAAGAAAATATGTCGAGTAAAATCCTGCTCTCACTGAAGATAATGGATATATAAAAACAGTTTATCACATGCTTTATTTTTATATTCAGAAGGTGCAGATTTAAAGAACACGGTAATGCCACAGATACAACCAATCAATAGAAATTGCCTGAAAACTGTCTGCCAAGCCTACACTGTGAGAGTGATTTCCTATAGCTTATACTACTCGTTTGTCTATGCCAGTAACAAAATAATATAAAATGTGGACAGAATTTTGCCACAGCACCCTAGCAGTATATATTACTGCACAATGTTCAAAGTAGGTAGTGTAGTATCCAGCCCTGTCAATGTCCAATATTTTCTTCTGGAGCCATTGACTTCTTATAGAGGTTTTGATTTAGAAAATCAAGTAATAACTTACAAAGAGTAATGTCTTGTTTGTCCTTGTTGATGTAATGTTAGATTTAACCAAACCTGAGCCTCTCAGATCAATTGTGTGGATTTTTAAATAGGTAAGACAGTGTAATCTGAAAAATTAAGCATATACATGCATATACATAAACCCATCATTCCTGCTGCTGAAGTGAGAGGCAATAACACATGCAATAGCTTTCATTTCACCTTTTTGTGTAGGCCAAAGGTGGTGTGGAAGAGCCCGTTTTTCTCACAGAAGTTCTGTAGAACTTAATCCTGTCAGTGAGAACAAAGACAATCACAGGAATTACACCAGATTTTGAAGTTATGGGGTTCACTGTTGATTGAGTCCCATGGGGTCTCATACTGTCCTATGGAAATGTAGGATTCCATATTCATTCAAACTAAAGCTGGTAAGGCACTTGCTTATCAACCTTCCTCTCGCTACTGGCCCTACTATGAATTATTGCTGTGGTTATCATCGTTTTTGAGTATCGCCTTATCAAACTCAGCACTAGTTTTACTATTGCATTTCCATATTTGTGTATGGATATGTATACATACATACATACATACATACTGGAACATCCACAATCTTCATTTTCATATACCAGCAACTCCACTTACTTATTAACACATAGTAGCTGAAACGGAAGGATGAATTCCAGCTACAAGTAACTTGTATTAGCTGCCAAGCCACTTAGTTCCAAATTTATGTAAACATTCTTCCAACAGTTTTGTGAAATCATTAAAAACAACAGTAACAAATATAAAAGCAAGCACCTGAGTAAAAATCATGTAGTTTGTATTACTGTATCTTTAGTCATTGTGATAGTATAAAAAATATCTACTCGTTCAAAAACAGAAAAATATTTCTGTGAATATTCCGCTATTTAGGAGTATGAGGTAACCCAAAATGTGTTTGTCATTTATAATGAAACTCATAAGGAAACCAACTACCAAAAAATACTATGTTATTTGTAAAGCATACTATTAAGTGAAAGAGCTATGGCTTGACCACTTTAATTACATTTGTCTCTTATCTCAGAGAACACGGTGCTGAAGGGCAGGCGGTAACAATACAACTTGAAAATTGGGTAAAAAGTTGTCATATGAAAGCCTCCAAGTATATTTTTAACAAGATGCTCCTGATGCTTCAGTAAAGAATATGCCAGAAGGACTCTAGGCTGTCCCCTTCTAAGAAGCTAGTACATGTATGCATTACTAACAGTAAATGACTCTGGAAACAGATTTTATTTTCCAATTTTAAGAACTGTTTACCATAAACTAAAACATAGAATTATAATTTCAAAACTGCACTAATGGGTTTTTAAAAGAAAAAAACCCCAAACAATTGTGAGTACATTTTCTATCCTTAGAAAACAGGGATAAATCCTCTCTGGTGTCTCTTTTGGATGCTCCTTCACCTTTTAGGATTGAGGGGGGACAGAAGAATGACATAAAACTGCCTCTCCAACCCCAATTTCAGCTTTGCCCACCTGCTTGCCTTCTGTGCACGGAAAGAGGCAAAGGAGGCAGCGTGGTCCTGCACGGCTCATGGGATCCACTGGAACCCCCTTCTTTGTAGTATTTCCCCCACCTCCAGATATGAACTAACTGAAGACAATTTCAAGGGGTTGGTCTAGGCACTAATATTTAGCAGCCCTTTCCTATTCTATAAGATACATTTTCAAAATTAGGTTTGGAATCTTTAAAGCAAATAAATAAAAATCCATTTTAATCTAAATATGCATTTCAAATCACGGTCTTCAGTTGGAAGACTAGTAGGAGTAAATGCTTTAACACAGATAAGTCAATCTTGAAAAAATCAGCATTTGTTAAAAATAATGACAAACGAAATGTGAACTTTTTCTCTATGCCTACAGCATGTAGTAATGGTCCTTTCCTGTTGAGTGTGCGTCGTAAGTGTATTGTGAGGAAAAACTTTGGGCAAATGCTACAAATTCATTCACTGGACAACTTTGTGGAATTAATGCTTGTCTTTTAGGTGTAAAGAATTTTCTTACCACTGAGGTAAGTAAAGCACTGAGCTGTCTACAGAGGTAGCCAAATTTTCATTAGCAATAAGAGATGTACAAAGGAGACTGATAGAAGAAGAGTGCAGTGGACAATGCCACTTGAATTAAGGGTTTAGCTTAGATGATCTAAGATGTCTTTCCCACCTTTATCATCACTGCTTCTTTAATACAGAGACATATGCAATGAGCTATAACATTTTCAATGACTGCCAAATCAATTTTTTAAAAATTATAATAAGTATTACATATAGTAATTATATTTTCTATCTGCCTACCAAGCTAAAAAGTATGTATCAGAACTAACTGCATGTGGTGGGGCAAGAAGGAAAGAAAGAAAGCGCATCACGTAATATGCCCTAACAATAAGATTAGGGACTGTGGGAAGGCCTCATGACACGTAAAAACTGCAGGTGAGTTAGATCTGTAATTCTCAGAATTTTTGTATTGTGTGTTACTACGTTTTATTTTTTTGCCACCTGTTTACAAAAAACATGTTTTAAAGATTTCTTTTTTTCAAAGAATATCAATTCAATACATTTTATGTTAAAGGACTAAATGACTCTATCTGAGTCTAACTAAGCTGTAATCATCAAAGTGATATTCACTACTTTAAGGAAATCTCTAAAAAAAAGATGCATTACGACTATTACAGTTACTTCAGGATACAAGGAATTGACACCTACTAAATGCAAGTAGGAATTAATTGAGACTCTTTATTATGAAGTTGTTATCATTTCAACTTCCCATAGGTCCCCAGATATTAGATGTAGACACGCTTATCAAACTTCTTTGGGGAGAGAGGAAAGATAGCATTGAAGATAGAAAAAAAGAACAATTTTAGGGCAATTTTACCATTGATCTATATGAAGCAGCCCCAAAGCAGAAATTTCAGGAAGACCAATAGTAGACATAGATTGAATGAAATTTGTCACATAGGTGCCATTAATGTATGCAACTCCCTAACTCTGTTATGTCTCACACAGGTATATAGTACTCTCTATTATCTACAAAAACTGATGCTAGGGAAAATGTTCAAAGTTAAGCCCACAGCTAAGTCATTTGCTGAATTTTATTCTAGGTGCTTGATATAATATGAATTCCTAAGATAATTTGGACCTCACAGATCTTTCGCAGCAAATTTTTGTGATCCCATGACAGCTTAAATGAAAAGATTTAATAAACAATAAACTTTGGTACTGTGAAACAGGTCTCAGTAGCCTCTAGGGATACCACGCAGAACGGCTGCTGCTGATTCTGTTTTGCTGGTGACCACTTTATTCATGTAACTAACTGTACCAAATGATAGCTGAAATCATGTATTGTATTTTAAAATACAATTATTTGTGCACGGTACTTCATGTAAAGATATTGTCTACATCTATCAGCCAAAGAGGAGGCTGATACCCCAGAAACGCACTCTGTTAAAATGTGTAATACATTTAAATAAAAATATTGACGCTTTCACATTGCAAACCTCTTCAGACTCAATTTGTTTGCTACTACAGTGGACTCTTTGTTGTACTAGATCTCTAGTAGCAACACTACTAATATATACCTAAAATACTTGCCATTTTTCAGGTTCTTTCTCTGCTTTGGATACATCAACAATCTGTTGAAGTAAAAAAATACTGATTCAAGCTGACAATTTTTAAGTAGAGTTACTGATTAGATACTTAACCTACTAGCGTTATCATCCTATCACACTGCCATTATAACCATGATCAAGAAGGTTACATTCCAGAAATACAATTATATTGTTGGCAAGAAAGTTACATTACTTCGTTTAGCGATAAAACAAACTACAGTAAATCCACCCTTGAGTGACAAGATGATTTGGGGGAAGATTTATATTCTCCTTGCAAAACTCTTCAAGGAAATTTCATGTCTGTGGGGACAAACAGGTTTGCTCTATGTAAAATCTTAGGAAAATACATTTATAATAAATAAGAAACCGGATTTCAATAATACTAAACAGACATTAAAGGTCTTTTGCCTTTTTTAAGAAGATTTTTTATGTATGATTGAAGTTTATACAACACTCCAGAAAAGCCATCATGTGTTAGATATTGAAAAATAAAATCAGAAGCATTTTCTGTCATATAGGTATACATGAAAAAACGGGAACGTTAATGTCTTAGAAAGTGTATGTCCAGCTTTGTACCGTTACTCATTTAACAAAGCAGAAAATAAGATACTGTACTGTAAACAAAAAGCTACAGTAAAAGGACATTTTGAAATTTACACAAGTTTGAGTTCATAAACATTTTGGTTGCTCCATAACAGTTTTCATATAAAATGAATAAAAAAACCCTTGGACAGCTTTCATCACTCTTGACTACTTTTCACTTAAGTGCACACAGACATACTTTATATAGCAATATACTGATGTACTGTAACATGGATATTAAACTATGATTACTGCTTTTTAACTGAGATGTGTATTATCCAATCAATATTATCTGTAATTGAAATACTCATACATTATGTATTCCCATCATGTTGTTAAGTATAAAAACATGAAAATATAACTTTACATTATTTCAGTTATATACATCAGTTCAGGCTTGACAAAGATTTTTTTTACGCTACAATTTTTAGAGGAATAAGCCCAGAGGTACAATAAATAGCTTTCCACTGTATACAGTAATGCAATTCTACTTTTTCAAAAAGTTTAGATTACCATATGAATATTATTTTAGTTTGGTCATTCTAGCATCAAACATTAAAAATCAGAATGCATCCCCCAACATTCCTGATGAGGAGTAATGCACAGAACACCTATAGGTTACAGATGCGTCAAGAAATGGTTTAGTTTAATTAGGGGGAAGTTACTGGTAAGTTTGACATTGAAAACACTGTATATACCTCTTTTGCTGGCTGCACTGAGAGTATACACTGTCTTCACATGCTTGCAGAAACAGGCTCAGAGCTTGTACCACAAGAAGGGATTTCAAGTTTCTGATAAATGCTCTGTCTTCTCCAATGTTCAGTAAACATTTTACTTAAGCCTAAGAAATGGATTCCAACTAAAACTGCAAGTCATATTTCACATTTTATTTAAGTCCAAAATAAAATAGAGATTTACCGATACTGCATGAGGCAATATATCCACAATGCAGAAAAATGTAAGCTTTTCAACCAAATGTATGGAATTTTACCTACAGGGAAAGCTAGAGAAACACAATGTTGCTTTGATTTGCATTAGCATTTAAATTAATGTTATTGCACCCCTCCTAGGATTCCTTTTTGCTTTGTAAGTAGAGTTACCGTTTTTAAATATACATAATTAAAACGTATGGTAACTTCAAGATAGCAAAGAATATTCATAATGATTAAGATTCAGGAAAGTTTTTCTGTTTTCATCAGTATAGACTTGCATCTAATTCGAGTTATTATCGATCTTAATTCAAAAAGACATTGCCAAGGTTTTGGGTTTTTTTCATAACAAAGAACTTTACCAGCTACTACTTAGAATTACCTTTTAACACTTAGAAAACTGCTTCCTTAAAGGAACAATTTGAGAACTGCGTTTATTTCATACTTTAAAAAAATATTTAACATTATTTTACTGCTTGCCATTTATCAATTTTTACCGATAGTCTTCTCTCTCTGTACATGTATTTATGAACGCAATTGTACAAAAGTAGAGATAGATATGAACCAGATCTTTGGATCGTAAGTCCCTGCACGTCAGAGTTAAGAGGAGCTCTAAATCAGCACCTATCTGACTCCTCATGTACTGGTATCAAGTACCACTCCAACCCAGAACAACCTTGATCTTCAGAGTTCAAAATGCATATCTGAGCATCACAGCTTGGGCTCGTCTGTAGAAAAAACCTGCTGAACAGATTCAAGCGAGCTAGGGGTGGCGACACTGCCGAAAACTAAAACATTGACCCAACCTTGACAGTGTCCTTTTAGATTTCAGAGTCTTTATACCCCAACTGTAGCTAGTAAAATTAATGGAACACTTGCAAATAAAACCATAGAAAAAAGTTTATTTCAAATGTCAAGCATTGCCAAGTAATTTTATATTAACACCAAATGTTAAAGAATAGGATATACAGCAAAGTTTTAATAACAATAGTAAATTACAAGATTTGAACCTTTTAATTATTATTTCTTCTCTTCTCAACATCACATATTTGGCTTTGAAAAATATGGAACTGATGCCTTAAGCCTTATTTTCATATTCCACTTCCCCGCAGTCTAGATTTCTTTTTTCTTTTTTTTTTTTTTTTTTTTTTTGTGTTTTTTGTTTTCTTTTGTCATATTCAACCATTATGGAAGCAAATTTATTTAAAAGCCAGTTTTTGTTTGTGAAAATACCTAAAAATATTTTTTTCATTTTAAATGTTTGTTTTTTTTTTTTTTTTCCTTATAAAACATGTCACATCTTGATGCAATTGATGTCAAGTGTGCTTAAGTCAATATGAACCAAGG